>NC_143133.1:42407500-52407500 GCF_059928025.1 Delphinapterus leucas | reverse complement strand
TGCTTTGATTATAGAGGATCACTGTAAAGGGAAACAAGAAATCATCTTTCCTAGTTCTTGTTTTTCCTGGGCTTATCCTGAAATCTGAAGCCTGATTTTTATATATAAATGCAACCTGCAAAACAAATTACCAAACGGAAAAAGGACAGAAGTGATGCTACAGCTGCTTTAGGTTAATTTGATGTTCTTTCATGTTTCGGAACTGCCTTGGTATTCCTGACCTCAGTTCTTTCTGTTGAATTGAAATCGTTGGGTGAATTGGATTCCCCAATCCTAGACAGAGCCTTAACCATAGAATTGTAAGAAAAACAATCACAGAATTGTAAAACGTAATTGACATTGAATGTGTGACTAACTGAAGAAAAAGAATGAATGAATTAGCAGTGTGATCTCGGTCAAGGCACTCGACCTCTCTGGTCCTTTCTAACTCTGCTTAAGTAACTTCATGCAGATCTTGGACCAGTGGCCCTTGCCATAGGGTGACCAACCTGTCCCAGGCTTTGTCGGCTTTAGCACGGAAAGTCCCACATCTTGGGAAACCCCTGATACAGGTAGACTGGGACAGTGGTTACCCTGGGCCTCTGTGACCCTTGCTATGTTCCAGGGTACACTAATGATCCAACTCTTGGGCCTTGAGCTGTCCTGTCCTGCATCTGTCACTCCACCTTATCAATGAGGAGTGGATGTCACAGACACTAATAATCGTTTTTGCAAATTCATCTTCCCTTCTCACCTCCTTCCTTGTTGGCAGAGTCCTGATTTTATTCTTTTGCTCACCTACTGAGTGGCCCAGAAAAGGTGACCGTAACCCCAGTTCTCCAAGATGGGGGTGGATCTTGATTAATCTAATCCAAGCATGCAATTCTAGTCTCCTTGCCAGAGACTGAGTTAGCAGGGGAACGTGGTATGCACTGGTATGGCATTACTAGTTGTTAAAACTTCAAATGCTTTGTAATGGTTGGTAAAGAGATGTTGCCCAAGGGCCCTGGCTCCTGCCCCAGGATTTCTGTGCTAAACCTCTCCCTTTCAGCTACTAAAGGGTTAATGTCTAGCAGTACTGGGGGCTTCCTGGACTCTAGCTCCAGGTCTCTTGCTTTGTTGGTTCACTGCCCTTTCCTTTGTGTGTTATATATTTTATAGAATATCTTGCCTGTATGTGAGCTAATTCTGGGGACGGGTGGCAGCAATAAGAGCTCCATCCAGGGCTTCCCTGGTGGAGCAGCGGTTGAGAGTCTGCCTGCTGATGTGGGGGACGCGGGTTCGTGCCCCGGTCCGGGAGGATCCCACATGCCGCGGAGCAGCTGGGCCCGTGAGCCATGGCCGCTGAGCCTGCGCGTCCGGAGCCTGTGCTCCGCAACGGGAGAGACCACAGCAGTGAGAGGCCCGTGTACTGCAAAAAAAACCAAAACAAACAAAAAAAAAGAGCTCCATCCACTTTCCTGAGGACAGTGGTCCCAGTGGCCGCTACCAGGGTCCCCGGTCCTGGGTCACGGTATGGTCTCAGTGCTGGTATCCACAGCAGCAGGTGCAGTGGTTCTGTGCCAGCCCAGTTCTACTGTGTCATTCTGGGCACAGCCTTTAAGCCTCACAGTGCCCTGGTTTTTCAGGGGATATGACCTTTTGATCAATTCCTTTTCTGCTTAAATCACTATGTCAGTTAGCTTTCATATGCCCCACGCTACCCCAAACTTAGTGATGTAAAACAATAACCATTTATCTAGCTGTGGGTCATCAATCTGAACTTGGCTCAGCTGGGCTCAGCCATGTATCTACAGACAGCTGCTGGGGTGGCTGGAATGGGCCTATCTGGAGTGACCTCAGCTGCGATGGCTCGTTTCTACTCCATGTGACCTGTCATCCTCCAGCAGATGACTCCTCCAGGGACTTGATCACACAGTGATCATATACTGATCCCATAGTGAAGGCAGCCTTCCGAGGGAACGGGAGCGGAAGTGTACAAGGGCTCCTGAGGCCCAGAACTGGCATGGTGTCACTTCTGCCTCATCCCATTGGTCAAAGCAAGTCACAAGCCCAGACCAGATTCAAGGGCTGGAGAAATAGTCTCTGCCTCTTGAGAGTGTGAGTGTAGATATAGGAAGAGTAGGATATGGAGACATCTTTGCCAGTTACCACAATCATCCAGAGCTTGTATTTGATGCTCCAACTGGCACAGCATGGTGGACGATCGGGGCAAAGGAGACAGAAGGGGACCCCTTTCCCCTCAGTAGACTCAGGAACACTGCGGGGGAACCAGGTGGATCTGTCTAAGCCTGCTCAATTCTAGGAGTAAAGGCCTGGCTTGAGAGAGATGCATGCTACGACAAACCATCAGGCGCTACGTCGATTTCCTCAGGTTTAGATGTGATGGTGGATGATTCATCCACACTTTGCCCTTCTGCCCTGGCAATCAGGACTGCTCTAGATGACAGCTCCTCCAGCGACCTTCTCACAGAGAAGGACAGACCCTCTCTTCTTATCCCTAAACCCACTACGGACACACAGCCGAGTGAGAACTAAACTGATGTTCTTTGAAACTCTTGAGGTTTGAGGTTGTTTTTCCCTGCATCATTAACTATCCTATCCTGACAGACGAAGTATTTAATGAAGTACCAGTCCTGAGGAACATTGCCAAAAGAAGAGTTCTGTGAGTTAAGAAATTTGGGGACAATGAGAAACTGTTAATTTTCCTTTGGTGTTTATTCTCTTTTTGCATTTTGGTGATAGAACGCTCTGAGTTTTGGCCTGATGCTTGAGTACCTAACCAGAGACTGCATCTCTTAGCTTCCTTTATATCTGTGTCCGTATGGCTGAGTTCAGGCCAGTGGGATGTAAGCACAAACGATGGTGTAATTCCATGTTATCTCCTTAAAGGGAAAACCTCTTGCCCTAAACTCTCTCTTTCGATTTCCCCTGCCTGAGAAATGGTAACCACTGGTGCCATCTTGGAAGCCATGTGTTGAGACTGGAAGAGACTTGGGCCACTCTCTGTATTGATAAATCAAAGAGAAATTAACTTCTACTTTGGCCCTTGTATTTTAGAGTCTCTTTGTTATGGCAGCCTAAGGTGGACCACAGCTAATATCACACTATATCTTCCCCTTGGAGATTCATTTGAAATATACTAAAGATTCAGAGATGTGTGGTAGTAAAGAAATTTGTTCGAATCTTATTTACTGAGGGAATGCCTCTTTTTTTGTGGAACATTTATTGATATCACAGAGACAACTTTAAAGTAAATTTGCTTTGGGAGAAGTATTGAAATAGGCTCATCTTGGTAGCCATGGAAGACCGTGGAGTTATCATTTCTAATGACTGTAAATAAAGGGCATGACACCACCCACCCCCAACTCCTCAACTCAGCTTCCATTGCTTTCTTCTTGGAAAAGCAGGCATGTAGCAGAAAAAGCAGGAGAGTGAATGACAACAAGCCTGGACTGGAATTAAGGCTCTGTGACCTTGGGCATCCTCCCTCACCTCTCCAGGCCTCTGTGTCCTCATTTGTAAAATGAGAATACCTATATCTACTTCACAGTGTTGTTTGAATCCCGAATTTAAAAGCAGCTGGCATGCAAGTGTCTCTATCCCTCTTCCTATTCCCCCCTGCTTTACCATGAAATTTCTTTCAGGGTCTCATAATCCTTCTAAAAAAGAAGTTCACTCTCAGGTCTCCTGTAAACCCTCCCCTCTCAGGTAAAAGTAAAAGTGAAAGTGAAAGACACGATCAGTAAGATGAATGTTTTTTCTTGTATTATCTGAATTCTAAAAGGGGTTAAAAAGAGAGAGAGAGAGAGAGAGAATGAATAAGTAAGTCTTAAAAGTCACAAGGAAGGAAAAGCATTAGATCCCTTTTGGGCTGTAGGATACTCAGAAAGAGAAGTGACTTTTAGGTCCTTATCTTTCAAGAATATGAATGACCTTAGGCAAGTAGTGAAGAATCAGATCTGCTTGTGGGTTTTCCCGGTAAAGCCAAGGATGACACATGGTCTTAGAATTCAAGTTAATTAGGAATAATTCAAAGTGTATTGACTTGGCAGAATTCTCTTTAGTTACCAGTCTACAAATCAAGGGAAAATGGAGGCAGCAAATTGAGCCAGGAGGACTCTTACATTGGAAACTCCATGAGGGTGAGCTTGGTGCCTTCCCCTCACTCTTTCCTCCTCTGCAGAGGCCAGCATGGTGTTCTGTGTACAAGGAACATTCAAGCATCCTCACCGACTACCTTTTCCTCAGGAATATGGAGGGTCAAACTCTTCAAAGGGAACTTTTATTTTAAGAATTTTGGGGTTGTGGGATTAAGAGATACAAACTACTATGTATAAAATAGACAAGCAACAAGGATATATTGTATAGCACAGGGAATTATGCCCATTATCTTGTAATAACTTTTAATGGATTATAATCTGTAAAAATATTGAATCCCTATGCTGTATACCTGAAACTAATATGATATTGTAAATCAACTATATTTCAATAAAATTTTTTTTTTAAATTTGGGGGAGGGGACTTCCCTGGTGGTGCAGTGGTTAAGAAGCCGCCTGCCAATGCAGGGGACACGGGTTCGAGCCCTGGTCCGGGAAGATCTCACCTTGCCGTGGAGCAACTAAGCCCATTCACCACAACTACTGAGCCTGTGCTCTAGAGCCTGTGAGCCACAGCTACTGAGCCCGTGTGCCACAACTACTGAAGCCCACGAGCCTAGAGCCCGTGCTCTGCAACAAGAGAAGCCACCACAATGAGAAGCTCATGCACCGCAACGAATAGTAGCTCCCGCTCACCGCAACGAGAGAAAGCCCGTGCCCAGCAACGAAGTTCCAATGCAGCCAAAAATAAATATAAATTTATTAAAAAAAAAAAAAGAATTTGGGGGAGGGTGTACAGGCAACAGAAACCAAAGCTAGCTATGTTGAGGAGAAATGGAATTTATCTGAAGCATACAAGGGAAGCTCATCAAATCTAAGGAACTAGAACAACCAGGCCTTGAAAAGAGCAGAACCAAGGCAACCCCAGATCCTCAGCAGTGACAGCTGGGGAGCTAGCCATCTAAAGCACTGCTGTGATGTGAGAGGGAGTGTGATAGGTCCAATCTCAAACAGGATTTACTCTTTTTTTAAAAAAAATTATAAAATTAGGGTTATTGAGTTTGATATAGCAAAGAAAGTACACCCCAGAGGATATCCCAAGAAAGCTGGAGTCGGGAGGCCTCTTCTAAGATTTTAGATTGTGGTAGAGGGTTTTAAGGAGGGATTAAATAAAGGAGAGATGGTTACTTATTAGATGCTGTGAAGAAATCAGGGCAGTTTAGTGATTGGATTTTTAAATAAATTTTATCTACAAAACAGTAGTCTAAAAGTGGGGCTATTGTATTGGTTATCCAAAAAAAGGGGGTATTTAGTTATTTTTGTGGTTGCTATGGCCTTCTATCACACTGCAAATATGATTCTAATGTAGACTTTTCTGAGCTTCATGGTTTGGCCTCCTGCAATGCTATTGTTTGTTTGTTTACATCTTTATTGGAGTATAATTGCTTTACAGTGGTGTGTTAGTTTCTGCTTTATAACAAACTGAATCAGTTATAAATATACATATGTTCCCATATCTCTTCCCTCTTGCGTCTCCCTCCCTCCCACCTTCCCTATCCCACCCCTCCAGGCGGTCACAAAGCACCTAGCTGATCTCCCTGTGCTATGCGGGTGCTTCCATCTAGCTATCTACCTTACATTTGGTAGTGTATATATGTCCATGCCTCTCTCTCGCTTTGTCACAGCTTACCCTTCCCCCTCTCCATATCCTCAAGTCCATTCTCCAGTAGGTCTGTGTCTTTAGTCCTGTCTTACCCCTAGGTTCTTCATGATATTTTTTTTTCTTAAATTCCATACATATGTGTTAGCATACAGTATTTGTCTTTCTCTTCTGACTTACTTCACTCTTTATGACAGACTCTAGGTCTATCTACCTCACTACAATAGCTCAATTTCGTTTCTTTTTATGGCTGAGTAATATTCCATTGTATATATGTGTCACATCTTCTTTATCCATTCATCTGATGATGGACACTTAGGTTGTTTCCATCTCCGGGCTATTGTAAATAGAGCTGCAATGAACATTTTGGTACATGACTCTTTTTGAATTGTGATTTTCTCAGGGTATATGCCCAGTAGTGCGATTGCTGGGTCATATGGTAGTTCTATTTGTAGTTTTGTAAGGAACCTCCATACTGTTCTCCACAGTGGCTGTATCAATTTACATTCCCACCAACAGTGCAAGAGTGTTCCCTTTTCTCCACACCCTCTCCAGCATTTATTGTTTCTAGATTTTTTGATGATGGCCATTCTGACTGGTGTGAGATGATATCTCATTGTAGTTTTGATTTGCATTTCTCTAATGATTAGTGATGTTGAGCATTCTTTCATGTGTTTGTTGGCAGTCTGTATATCTTCTTTGGAGAAATGTCTATATAGGTCTTCTGCCCATTTTTGGATTAAGATGTTTGTTTTTTTGTTATTGAGCTGCATGCGCTGCTTATAAATTTTGGTGATTATTCCTTGGTCAGTTGCTACATTTGCAAATATTTTCTCCCATTCTGAGGCTTGTCTTTTGGTCTTGTTTATGGTTTCCTTTGCTGTGCAAAAGCTTTGAAGTTTCATTAGGTCCCGTTTGTTTATTTTTGTTTTTATTTCCATTTCTCTTGGAGGTGGGTCAAAAAGGATCTTGCTGTGATTTATGTCATAGAGTGTTCTGCCTATGTTTTCCTCTAAGAGTTTGATAGTTTCTGGCCTTACATTTAGGTCTTTGATCCATTTTGAGATTATTTTTGTGTATGGTGTTAGGGAGTGACCTAATCTCATACTTTTACATGTATCTGTCCAGTTTTCCCAGCACCACTTATTGAAGAGGCTGTCCTTTCTCCACTGTACATTCCTGCCTCCTTTATTACAGATAAGGTGACCATATGTGCGTGGGTTTATCTCTGGGCTTTCTATCCTGTTCCATTGATCTATCTTTCTGTTTTTTGTGCCAGTACCATACTGTCTTGATTACTGTAGCTTTGTAGTATAGTCTGAAGTCAGGGAGCCTAATTCCTCCAGCTCCGTTTTTCATTCTCAAGATTGCTTTGGCTATTCGGGGTCTTTTGTGTTTCCATACAAATTGTGAAAGTTTTTGTTCTAGTTCTGTGAAAAATGCCAGTGGTAGTTTGATAGGGATTGCATTGGATCTGTACATTGCTTTGGGTAGTAGAGTCATTTTCACAATGTTGATTCTTCCAATCCAAGAACATGGTATATCTCTCCATCTATTTGTATCATCTTTAATTTCTTTCATCAGTGTCTTATAATTTTCTGCATACAGGTCTTTTGTCTCCTTAGGTAGGTTTATTCCTAGATATTTTATTCTTTTTGTTGCAATGGTAAATGGGAGTATTTTCTTGATTTCACTTTCAGATTTTTCATCATTAGTGTATAGGAATGCCAGAGATTTCTGTGTATTAATTTTGTATCCTGCTACTTTACCAAATTCATTGATTAGCTCTAGTAGTTTTCTGGTAGCATCTTTAGGATTCCCTATATATAGTATCATGTCATCTGCAAACAGTGACAGATTTACTTCTTTTTTTCCGATTTGGATTCCCTTTATTTCCTTTTCTTCTCTGATTGCTGTGGCTAAAACTTCCAAAACTATTGTGAGTAAGAGTGGTGAGAGTGTCTTGTCTTGTCTTGTTCCTGATCTTAGTGGAAATGCTTTCAGTTTTTCACCATTGAGAATGATGTTGGCTGTGGGTTTGTCATATATGGCCTTTATTATGTTGAGGAAAGTTCCCTCTATGCCTACTTTCTGCAGGGTTTTTATCATAAATTGGTGTTGAATTTTGTCAAAAGCTTTCTCTGCATCTATTGAGATGATCATATGGTTTTTCTCTTTCAGTTTGTTAATATGGTGTATCATGTTGATTGATTTGCGTATATTGAAGAATCCCTGCATTCCTGGAATAAACCCCACTTGATCATGGTGTATGATCCATTTAATGTGCTGTTGGATTCTGTTTGCTAGTATTTTGTTAAGGATTTTTGCATCTATGTTCATCAGTGATATTGGCCTGTAGTTTTCTTTCTTTGTGACATCCTTGTCTGGTTTTGGTATCAGGGTGATGGTGGCCTCGTAGAATGAGTTTGGGAGTGTTCCTCCCTCTGCTATATTTTGGAAGAGTTTGAGAAGGATAGGTGTTAGCTTTTCTCTAAATGTTTGATAGAATTCGCCTGTGAAGCCATCTGGTCCTGGGCTTTTGTTTGTTGGAAGATTTTTAATCACAGTTTCAATTTCAGTGCTTGTGATTGGTCTGTTCATATTTTCTATTTCTTCCTGATTCAGTCTTGGCAGGTTGTGCATTTCTAAGAATTTATCCATTTCTTCCAGGTTGTCCATTTTATTGGCATAGAGTTGCTTGTAGTAATCTCTCATGACCTTTTGTATTTCTGCAGTGTCAGTTGTTACTTCTCCTTTTTCATTTCTAATTCTATTGAGTCCTCTCCCTTTTTTTCTTGATGAGTCTGGCTAATGGTTTATCAATTTTGTTTATCTTCTCAAAGAACAAGCTTTTAGCTTTATTGATCTTTGCTATCATTTCCTTCATTTCTTTTTCATTTATTTCTGATCTGATTTTTATAATTTCTTTCCTTCTGCTAACCTTGGGGTTTTTTTGTTCTTCTTTCTCTAATTGCTTTAGGTGCAAGGTTAGGTTGTTTATTCGAGAAGTTTCCTGTTTCCTAAGATAGGATTGTATTGCTATAAACTTCCCTCTTAGAACTGCTTTTGCTGCATCCCATAGATTTTGGGTGAGCGTGTCTCCATTGTCATTTGTTTCTAGGTTTTTTTTTTATTTCATCTTTGATTTCTTCAGTGATCACTTCATTATTAAGTAGTGTATTGTTTAGCCTCCATGTGTTTGTATTTTTTACAGATCTTTCCCGTAATTGATATCTAGTCTCATAGTGTTGTGGTCGGAAAAGATAATTGATACAATTTCAATTTTTTAAAATTTACCAAGGCTTGTTTGTGACCCAAGATATGATCTATCTTGGAGAGTGTTCCATAAGCACTTGAGAAAAATGTGTATTCTGTTGTTTTTGGATGGAATGTCCTACAAATATCAATTAAGTCCATCTTGTTTAATGTATCATTTAAAGCTTGTGTTTCCTTATTTATTTTCATTTTGGATGATCTGTCCATTGGTGAAAGTGGGGTGTTAAAGTCCCCTACTATGAATGTGTTACTGTCGATTTCCCCTTTTATGGCTGTTAGTATTTGCCTTCTGTATTGAGGTGCTCCTATGTTGGGTGCATAAATATTTACAGTTGTTATATCTTCTTCTTGGATTGATTCCTTGATCATTATGTAGTGTCCTTCTTTATCTCTTGTAATAGTCTTTATTTTAAAGTCTATTTTGTCTGATATGAGAATTGCTACTCCAGCTTTTTTTTGGTTTCCATTTGCATGAAATATCTTTTTCCATCCCCTTACTTTCAGTCTGTATGTGTCTCTAGGTCTGAAGTGGGTCTCTTGTAGACAGCAAATATATGGGTCTTGTTTTTGAATCCATTCAGCCAATCTGTGTCTTTTGGTGGGAGCATTTAGTCCATTTACATTTAAGGTAATTATCGATATGTATGTTCCTATTCCCATTTTCTTAATTGTTTTAGGTTTGTTACTGTAGGTCTTTTCCTTCTCTTGTGTTTCTTGCCTAGAGAAGTTCCTTTAGCAGTTATTGTAAAGCTGGTTTGGTGGTGCTGAACTCTCTCAGCTTTTGCTTGTCTGTAAAGGTTTTAATTTCTCCATCAAATCTGAATGAGATCCTTGCTGGGTAGAGTAATCTTGGTTGCAGGTTTTTCTCCTTCATCACTGTAAATATGTCTTGCCAGTCCCTTCTGGCTTGCAGAGTTTCTGCTGAAAGATCAGCTGTTAACCTTATGGGGATTCCCTTGTGTGTTATTTGTTGTTTTTCCCTTGCTGCTTTTAATATGTTTTCTTTGTATTTAATTTTTGACAGTTTGATTAATATGTTTCTTGCCGTATTTCTCCTTGGATTTATCCTGTATGGGACTCTCTGTGCTTCCTGGACTTGATTAACTATTTCCTTTCCCATATTAGGGAAGTTTTCAACTATAATCTCTTCAAATATTTTCTCAGTCCTTTCTTTTTCTCTTCTTCTTCTGGAACCCCTATAATTCGAAAGTTGGTGCATTTAATGTTGTCCCAGAGGTCTCTGAGACTGTTCTCAGTTCTTTTCATGCTTTTTTCTGCTCTGCAGTATTTATTTCCACTATTTTATCTTCCAGGTCACTTATCCGTTCTTTTGCCTCAGTTATTCTGCTATTGATTCCTTCTAGAGTATTTTTAATTTCATTTATTGTGTTGTTCATCGTTGTTTGTTTCATCTTTAGTTCTTCTAGGTCCTTGTTAAATGTTTCTTGCATTTTGTCTATTCTGTTTCCAAGGTTTTGGATCATCTTTACTATCATTATTCTGAATTCTTTTTCAGGTATGCTGCCATTTGTTAGGTGTGGTGGGTTTTTATCTTGCTCCTTCATCTGCTGTGTGTTTTTCTGTCTTCTCATTTTGCTTATCTTACTGTGTTTGGGGTCTTCTTTTTGCAGGCTGCAGGTTTGTAGTTCCTGCTGTTTTTGGTGTCTGTCCCCAATGGCTAAGGTTGGTTCAGTGGGTTGTGTAGGCTTCCTGGTGGAGGGGACTAGTGCCTGTGTTCTGGTGGATGAGGCTGGATCTTGTCTTTCTGGTGGGCAGGTCCACGTCTGGTGGTGTGTTTTGGGGTGTCTGTGGACTTATTATGATTTTAGGCAGCCTCTCTGCTAATGGGTGGGGTTGTGTTCCTGTCCTGCTAGTTGTTTGGCATAGGATATCCAGCACTGTAGCTTGCTGGTCGTTGAGTGAAGCTGGGTGCTGGTGTTGAGATGGAGATCTCTGGGAGATTTTCGCTGTTTGATATTATGTGGAGCTGGGAGGTCTCTTGTGGACCAGTTTCCTGAAGTTGGCTCTCCCACCTCAGAGGCACAGCACTGACTCCTGGCTGCTGCACCAAGAGCCTTTCATCCACACGGCTCAGAATAAAAGGGAGAAAAAGTGGAAGGAAAGAATTAGTAGAAGTAGAAAGAAAGAAAGAAAGGAGGGAGGGAGGAAGGAAGGAAGGAAGGAGGGAAGGAAGAAAAAAAGAAAGAAGATAAAGTAAAATAAAATTAAATAAGAAAATATAATAAAGTTATTAAAATAAAAAATAATTAAGAGAAAAAAATAAAAAAACAAACAAAAAAAAAAAAGGAAAAAAAATAGACGGATAGAACCCTAGGACAAATGGTGGAAGCAAAGCTATACGGACAAAATCCCACACAGAAGCATATACATACACACAAAAAGAGGAAAAGGGGGAAAAATCATAAATCTTCCTCTCAGAATCCACCTCCTCAATTTGGGATGACTCGTTGTCTATTCATGTATTCCACAGATGCAGGGTACATCAAGTTGATTGTGGAGCTTTAAGCCACTGCTTCTGAGGCTGCTGGGAGAGATTTCCCTTTCTCTTCTTTGGTCTCACAGCTCCCGGAGCTCAGCTTTGGATTTGGCCCCGCCTCTGCGTGTAGGTCGCCGGAGGGCGTCTGTTCTTCGCTCAGACAGGACGGGGTTAAAGGAGCCACTGATTCGGGGGCTCTGGCTCACTAGGCCGGGGGGAGGGAGGGGCACGGAGTGCGGGGCGGGCCTGCAGCGGCAGAGGCCGGCGTGACGTTGCAGCAGCCTGAGGCGCGCCGTGCGTTCTCCCGGGGGATTTATCCCCGGATCCCGGGATCCTGGCAGTGGCGGGCTGCACAGGCTCCCCGGAAGGGGCGTGTGGAGAGTGACCTGTGCTCGCACACAGGCTTCTTGGTGGCGGCAGCAGCAGCCTTAGCGTCTCATGCCCGTCTCTGGGGTCCGCGCTTTTAGCCGCGGCTCGCGCCTGTCTCTGGAGCTCCTTTAAGCAGCGCTCTTAATCCTCTCTCCTCGCGCACCAGGAAACAAAGAGGGAAGAAAAAGTCTCTTGCCTCTTTGGCAGGTCCAGACTTTTCCCTGGACTCCCTCCCGGCTAGCCGTGGCGCACTAAGCCCCTGCAGGCTGTGTTCACGCCGCCAACCCCAGTCCTCTCCCGGCGCTCCCACCGAAGCCCGAGCCTCAGCTCCCAGCCCCACCCGGCCCGGCGGGTGAGCAGACAAGCCTCTAGGTCTGGTAAGTGCCGGTCGGCCCTGATCCTCTGTGCGAGAATCGCTCCGCTTTGCCCTCTGCACCCCTGTTGCTGTGCTCTCCTCCACGGCTCCGAAGCTTTGCCCCTCCGCCACCCGCAGTCTCCGCCCGCGAAGGGGCTTCTAGTGTGTGGAAACTTTTCCTCCTTCACAGCTCCCTCCCACTGGTGCAGGTCCCGTCCCTATCATTTTGTCTCTGTTTATTCTTTTTTCTTTTGCCCTACCCAGGTACGTGGGGGATTTCTTGCCTTTTTGGAGGTCTGAGGTCTTCTGCCAGCGTTCAGTAGGTGTTCTGTGGTAGTTGTTCCACGTGTAGATGTATTTCTGGTGTATCTGTGGGGAGAAAGGCGATCTCCGCCTCTTACTCTTCCACCATCTTCCCGGAAGCCCAGGATTTACTCTTGATCAAGAAACTATGACCAAGGCAATGTGACTTAGGGGTTAGTGCCTAGAGATTGAGGATTTACTCTGAACCTTGCAGCCACCCACAGAACTGCCTGTGAAAGACTTTGTGCATGCGTTATCTTTTGTGCATAACAAACTGTCTCAAAACTTTAAAACAACAGCTATTTTACTTGCCCTTGATTCCATGGGTCAGCAATTTGGACTGGGCTTAGCTGGGTGGTTCATCTGTTGGTTTCACTTCCAGTCAGTCTCATGGCTGCAGGTATCTGGTAGCTTACCTGAGGCTGGATGGTCCAAAATGGTTTCACTCACATGTCTGGAAGTTAGTGTTTGTTACCAGCAGGGAAAGCCTACTGTTATTCCATGTGACTTCTCATCGTCTAGTATGCTACTCTGAGCTGCTTCACCTGGTGTTGTCAGGGAAGCAAGAGAGGGCAGACCCCAGTGTGACTCTGTCTACATCACATTTGCTATTGACCTATTGGTCAAAGTGAATCACACAGCTAAGCCTAGAGGCAAAGGAGTCAAGAAATAAATTCTTATCTCATGATGGGAGGAGGAGCAAAATCATATTACAGTGAAGAATGCATACAGGGATTACAGACATTTATGGCCACTTTTTGCACTCTACTCCACTTTATATTGACCTCTACATATTCCCTAAAGCATTAATTAATTTAAAAAATAATTAATTTAAAATTATAATTAATTTAAATAATTAATTTACAATAATTTATTTAAAAAATAATTAATTAATTAAAAAATCTTTTTTACTTAAAAAGTAATTAATTTAAAATAATTAATTTAAATTAATTAAAAATTAATCAAATTAATAATTAATTTAAAATTAATATAATAATTAAAAATCTTTTCTTTTTTTTACTTAAAAAGTATAACAGGCTTCTTAAAGTAATAAATTTAATCTATAGGAAGATTTCGTTTTGATCAGAAATCCTAACTCCATAATTTTCTGAGTAAATCTGAAATGTGAGAATAGTAAGAGACTGGATAAATCCTTAGTCTGATGTTTGCAACTCATTCTCATGCGTTTTTGAAAAGCAGTTCTTTTTCACCTGATATTCCTAACACCAGATTGCCAACTTGACCTTAGATTCTATTAAAGACAACAGTAGTCATTCCTTGAATACTTATTGTGCACAGATGCTTTTGTACAACATATTTAAGTCTCTCAATGCTCTGTGAAGTAGGAATTCTTATTCCCATTTTACGGCTGAGGAACTGCAGCCCACAGGCTTACCTCCTGCTTCCACTACAGAAGTTGTTCATATCAGAAACGGGATTTGAACTAAGTCTATCTGAGTCCTTGGGCCCTGTCTCTGTCCTTCTTGGCCTCTCAGTAATATTTGTCTGTGTCCAGGAGAGACTCTGAATTACATGGATGACATGGTGAAGAAACACCCACCATGCTGTCTTTTCAATTTGTTCAATTTTGTGAATGGAGAGAAAATGTCAGTGTGCCAAAGGTCAAATGGAACTTCTTTTCTCCGCACCTTCATTGAAGAAACCTCTGGGCTTTCCAGCCCTGACCTTCATCCTTCACTATGGAAGCTGTTATATGCTTAAAAAGCGTTCCTTACTCTGACCCTCTTTAAAAAAAGGTGAGGAGCTCAATGACTCAGAGGGCACATGGGCCTCAGGTTGACTTTTGGGTCCCTTGCTCCGCATTTCACCTTGAGGGCTGAAGGGCTGAGGAAAAAATGGAAATGGTATTTTATTGGTCACTGTTTGGTAACTGTAGGAGTTAGTTGAAAATGGTCAAAATGTATAATTTTTGTTTAATGATTGGAATAAATCCATTTGAGGAAATGATTGGTACAAATACATACAAGCATGTGTATTTATCTCTCATTTCCAACGGATTCAGATCCATATGTTTGCTGGGAGGTATTTGGGACATGGTTTGCATTTTCCCCTGTAAATGATATTCCACAAAATAATTAGTTTCCAAACCTGTCTGTAGTTTAACTCAATGTTCTTTAAGCTCAGCCTGCTTTTCAAGACATCCAGGCTCCATTTCCAAACCACATTCTCAGGGCAAAGACGTGTGTTCAGGTCCAAATCAAATCAGGAAACATACCCATCTGGGAACCAGAAGCTCCTTTGGCTTCAGCTGGAAGGGGTGTGTTGTGGGTGTGGTTAGGGGCAAAGGGCAAAGGGCAGACAGGAAAACAGAGGGGCCACACAATGCTTTTTGGGTAAATTCCTAAGGGAACTAACATCCATCAAGTACCTGTGATATGCCAGGTCCCGCCCAAGGTATTTGTCAAATGACCCCATTTTCTCCTCCCAATAGTCTAGTGAGGTAGGCATAATTATCGCATTTATTCCATTTTACAGGTGCAGACTTACCCAAACAACTTGCCTAAGGTCCCAAATCCGGTAAGCAGCAAAGTCAGAACTTGAACTCTGATCTGTTTCCTTCCAAAGTCTTTGTTGTTTCTGTTCCCCATGCACGGTTGGTCTATTGTCAGAGTGGAAGGTAGCTCTTAAATTTTTTGTGCACTGACAAGAGAGAAGGTATGAACTCTGGGTCAGTATCTGAGCAGGATTTCTGAACTGAGGAAGGAGTTAGCAGGAATGGAGGAGTGTCAAGGAAGCGCTGAATACTTCCACCTCCTTTGTTCACTCACAAGGTGTTCCTTCGGTAATTGTTCATAAGTTGGGGCAGTTCACATTACTCTCTTGACTTAATAAGTGCATGAGTACCAATCTGACGGTCTGACGGTGGTCAGCACATTCATTCTACTCTTTTCAATTTCTCAAGCTCTGTGTCGTGAAGAAGTGAACAAAGATAAAGCATGGATTAGTAATTATGAAACTGGAACATGAATTCAGAGCAGTCTGGGTTCAAGTCCCAGATATAGTCCTTACAAGCTGTGTGAGCGAAAATGTCCTTGATTGAAATATTGGGATAAGAACTATATAGAGAGGTTATGGGGTCATTGCAAGGATTAATTAAGATAATATATGGCAAGCACTTAGCATAGTTAATGCAACGTAGTAAGCATTCATTCAATGCTGGAGAGCCATTTGGGCTCAATCATTTACTGGCTGTGGGATCTCATGCAAATTTACCAGTTGGGAGAGACTAGATCCTGCTGCTGTAACAACAATCTGGAAACATCTGTGGTTTACCACACAGCAGAGAAACAGGGCTTGCTCACACTACGTGGCTGTTATGGATGGGCTGAAGCTCGGCTTCTCCACCCCTCTCTGGGACCCAGGGCAGCCCCCATCTGGAACATTGCCTGTCTATGTGGCACGTGGAAGGGAGAAGCCCAACACGAGTTAGGAGACGTGTGTCGCCTCTGTGTACTTTTTTGTTGGCTAATATAAGTCATACAGCCACTCCTGAGTTCAGCAGTGCAAGGGTGGAAAATCCTCCTGCAAGAGGGGAAACTGAAAGGGAGAAGATTGTAATTGTTTATCATATAATCGTGTAGTTTACCAGCTAGTCATCCTGAGTCCCAGCTCTCGGTAGAGCGTCTGCACATAGTAAGCAATCTTGAATAAGAATATTATCACTACTCTCCCAAGTGCACTTGGGGCTCCCTTTCCCCCCTGTTTGGCTTAAAGAGGTGTCAGACCCAAAAAGTCCAGTTGTGCCTTATTTAGCTCAACATCTGGAGAGACTCAGCTGTACCACATATTTGTTCCTAAATCACTGAATTGCTCACTGAATTGGCCGCCGAGCCACCTTTTCCAGACAGAAGAGGAAAAATTTACTTGCAAAGAGAAAGAGAAGGTTCCTCTTGGCCGGGCTGAGGCCTGTTTTGGAGATCGGCCATAATAAACAGAGAAGATTTATAACAATGAAGGCGCCCCAAACAGAGAGTAAAATGGAATTCCAGGGGATCGGCAGGGAGGAGTGGAAGGAAGGGCTGGTGTACCATCAGAAGGCTGTCATCTGCTGGCACTGTGATCTCAGACAAGCTCCTCACTTCTTTGTGCCTCAGTTTCTTCATCTGTAAAAAGGGGTGGTTGTGGTGGGGATACTGAGTGCCTCTCATTGAGATGAGAGGGGATGAGAAGAAAAGGAAATAATATATATGATGAGTCTTACAAACTATAAAAACCATTCCACCATGATTTAACAAAATCATTAAATTTAACAAAATTTAACAAAAAATACGGCCATGTATGAAATATATCTGATTATAACAATAATTTGCTAATAAACGTGAAGATGGTTGTTGAGTTCCAAAAGCACCGAACAAACTCCCAGTTCTTAAAGCTCTTTCAAAGGGTTGCAAAGAAGAGAAAGTTCTATTATTTAGGTGTTCAGTTGCTGACAATCATCTGACTCTCTAATTCAGCATTAGTCCCGGTTGACTAACTTTTTCTCTAGAAAATTAGGTGGAGCTTGCAAACACAGAGACACAGCATGGCTTCCTGGAACAAAGCAAGATATACCAAGTCTTGGGGCAAGACTGAGAGATCAAAGGCCAGGTGGGCTGCTTGCTTGGCTGCTTGGGCCATTTGGTATCATTTCCGTATTTCACCCAGTTGGTGTTGCTCAACTTCCACTCTCTCCATCATCAAAAAGTATTTTTAGTCCCTTTCATTACAGGAAACCTTTGGCATTGTTCTCAGGGTTGGTCAGATGGAACATGAGTTGTCCAGTGTTAGTACGGCTGTAAATAAGGACTAGCAAAATCATCTTTATGTCTTGGAAGGAGTATTTACTCTCATCCGAAACTGCGTTTTGTATTTGACCGTTGGAGGGGACTAGACCAGATGCCCCCTCTAGTCCCCTAGCATGAAGGTGGCTTAGCCCTTTGCCAAGTAGGTGGCTTCCTAGGAAATTTTCTCTCACCTGCTAAGACTGGGGTAGGGGTCCGTCTTCCTTCTCCGTGTTTCTGCATCTATCACTGTCCTTGTCCCATTATTTACACCACAAATACTTAATCAAGTAGCTCTTGCTCTGTGCCAGGTACTGTCCTAAGTGCTTGAAGTGTGTTAACTCAGGAGGCTGTCACACCAAACCCTATTTTTGGAATCCCCCTTTTCAAATGGAGAAATTGAGACACAGAGAGGTTAAGTAGATTCCCTCAGGTTGCACACCTCAGGCTGTTATGAAGAGTAAATAAGGTAATGTCTGTAAAGTGTTTCATACTGTACCTGGTACATAGAAGGTGCTCTACAAGTGTTTATAAGCAAATATGCAGAGTCTGAGACCGAGCCAGACTTCAAGGGGTTTGACACATCTGCACCAGCTGGGGGCCAGAGGCATGCTTTACCTACCCTCGTCTCAGCAGGCGGGAAGAAACTTTCTAGGATGCCGCCTCCTTAGCCTCTCTCTTGCAGTGCGATCTTGGCCATGTGAGTCCCTCCAGAGCCTGTGGTCCTCAGCTGTAGGAGACATCTGATGACTGGGCAGACCTTGTCCAGGTTGAGTAACACATGACAGTAAGTGCGGTTGTAGAAAATATGGCTAGAGAATTTGTCATCAACATCTAACTTTTAGGAAGAGCTCTGGGGTTGCAGGCTTGCTTGTGCTGTGGGAGATTTTTCTCTGCTGAATTCAGAGCTGCATCTGATAAAAAGGGGGCTCATATATACACTACTATATATAAAATAGATAACTGATAAGGACCTACTGTGTAGCATAGGGAACTCTACTCAGTACTCTGTAATGACCTATATGGGAGAAGAATCTAAAAAAGAGTGGCTCTATGTATATGTATAACTGATTCACTCTGCTGTACACCTGAAACTAACACAACATTGTAACTCAACTCTACTCCAATAAAAATTTTAAAAAGGGGGGGCTCATTTCTGAGACATGCGAATTCCTAGAACCTCAGAATCGGAGGCGGTGATGGCATCAGAAGCATGGTTGGGCGTAGAGTGTACGGTTAGTGTGGGAGAATTCTTAAGTGTTAACTGCAATAGCATTTGAGGGGCCAGGAAACATAAGTTCAGTCTCTTGGGGTCCTGGGGCAGCGTTGATGCTGGAGGAAGTTGGTGAGGTGGGTAGACGTGGCAGGAAAGTGGGGAAGGGAGTCAGTGAGGGAGGACCAGCCACCAGATGGCAGAGGTGTGGATTCCCCAGTCACCCATTTCTTGAGTGGGACACTGGTTATTACTGTTACCCGAGACAATAGGTAATACTGAGTCCACCCAGCCCTTCTGCCATCTTCTCACCCTACCAGGGTCATGACAGATGTTTGATGGATGGCTGAAGGGGGGTCTAGAGAGATTAAACACTTCCCCACCTTCTCACAACCTTGCCGAAGTTGGGGAGTATTTGAACTTTGGATTCTGAGTCTCATACAGGATCCTTCTCAGCCTTCCACAGATTCACGCGATATGAGCTTTTCCATTTCCCTTCTGACTTTGGAAAAACTGCTTCTCACTTCCTTCTTAAACCTGACTCTACAAATATCAGCCCTTCTTGAAGCACTTCCTCATGGGGGTCAGTGAGGGGAGTGTGTCCCGCACTCCCCGTGCTTCCACTTTCCCTCCACTCCCAGGAGAGAAGTATGAGGGGGAAGCCCATCTGCCTCTCTTCGCTCTTCTTTCCTCCCCCCTAGAAAGAGAAGTGACTTTCTTTGGCTGGTGAGATTGGGGAAGGGCCTTCTCACCACTCTCCCTCAGAGCAGTCTGGCCTCTGGAAGCAGGCCTCCTCGACCTCCCTATGGAAGCAGACCAGGGGTTAAGGCTCCATCCCATCTTCTGGAAGATGGTTTGTCCCAAGATCGCAGTCAGGGGAAGATGTTCAGAAAGCCAACCATGTCTTAGATAGAAACCTCCACATTTTCCAAGCCTCACTGCCATAAATAAGGGGATCTGGTGGGGAGGCGAACATGCAAATAAGCAAATATAAAACTAAAATGGTTGTTGCAGTGGAAGCACACAGCGTGCAGCAGAAGCGTAAAAGAGTGTTGACAAGGGGTGAGGAGGTGGGAGGCCTTCATGGAAGAAGGAGGTTTGAGCTGGGAGGTGAAAGATGCAGAGTTGGTCAGGTGGCCCAGGAAAAGAGAGGGCATCCTTTCATACAGAGAGGCATATGCCAAGTCAGGGGGGCACAAGAGGGAATGGGGTACTCAGGAGCCATAAATAGTTCCCCACGGCTGGAGTTGGAGTGCTGGGGGGGCGGTGGGGAATGGGGCGCAGGGGGAGAGGGAGTGGCCGGAAGCTGGAGAGAAAAGACAGGGCCAGTTTACCAAGCCATATTTGTGCTTTGCTAAGGATCTTGAAATTTATCATGAGGGGCAGCGTTTCTCAAACTGTGTGATACGCATCACTTGATTGACACGATAAAATTTTGGATGCCCCAGACTCACTCCAGAACTGTAAGGAGGGGCTTGATTTAACAAGCACCCTGATGATTCTTAGAACCAGGAACATTTTGGAAACAGTTCCGAGCTATGGGGTTTGGGGCAAAGGAGTGGCGTGGGGGGAATTGCCTTTTCATGAAATCAGTCTGGTGCGTGGAAAACGCATTGGAGGCAGGGTGGCAAAATCGGAGGTCTGGGGACAGGTGAGGATGCTGTTTGTCTGTTTGATGAGACTCTGATGAGGGGAGGGGTGGAAGGCATGAGGGTTGAGGAGAAGGGTTTGAAAGTACTAACGTAGCAATGTCACAGATTCATGTACCCTACACTCACACGAGCAAAGAAAAGTATCTACTTAATATTACGTGTCTACTGTGGACTGAATCATGTGCCCCTCCCCAATTCATACATTGACGCTCTCACTCCAATGCAATGGGAGTATTTGGTTCTCAAACTTTAGCAGGCATCATAATCATCTGGGAGGTTTGTTAAAACCAAATTGCTGAGCCTCACTCACCCTCAGAGTTTCGGATTTAGTAAGTTTGGGGTGGGGCCTGAAATTTGCATTTCTAACAAAGTTTTCAGAAGATGCTGATGCGGTGGGTCATGGGCCCTACTTTGAGAACCACTGTCCTATAATATGGTATCAGCCTATCACGTCTCCCATTATCCCTCACTGGAAATACTGTACCGGTCCCCTCATTTGGATTCATATTTTTATTCTCATTCCATTTAATGGATTTTATTGTTTTCTGACTTCCTAGTAATTTTTTTAAAAATAAATTTATTTATTTATATCTTTGGCTGTATTGGGTCTTCGTTGCTGCACGCGGGCTTTCTCTAGTTGCGGCGAGCGGGGGCTACTCTTCGTTGCGGTGCGCGGGCTTCTCATTGCAGTGGCTTCTCTTGTTTTGGAGAACGGACTCTAGGTGCGCGGGCTTCAGTAGTTGTGGCACATGGGCTCAGTAGTTGTGGCTCGCGGGCTCTAGCGCTCAGGCTCAGTAGTTGTGGCGCACAGGCTTAGTTGCTCCGCGGCATGTGGGATCTTCCTGGGCCAGGGTTTGAACCTGTGTCCTCTGCATTGGCAGGTGGATTCTTAACCACTGTGCCACTAGGGAAGCCCCCTCCTAGTAATTTTAAAAGCATCCTTCTTATATTTGGGAAAATCCCCACCTTACAAGTTTTAATCCCTGAATTTAGAACCTAGAAACCTCAAATTCCTAGCTTCCCACCAGGATGTAATCTGGTGACCAGGCTCTGCCAATCAGCATGCTTAAGAGACTTTGATTCAGCAGTGAGCAGCTTGAAAAAGGAAAGTCTGTGCAGAACTTTTTTTTGGTTTTTTTTTTTGAAACAGCAAAGGCGACAGCTTTGGGGGCAGCAAGGATGCCAAAGTGAAGTTCCACACACAGAAGTATCACCAATGGGGCATCAGCAGTGGGGGCTCCTCCCTTGTGGCTTTAGGAATTGTCCCTGGTTGCTCGATCCTGAGTCTTGTTTTTCAGGTCCTCCAAAAAAAATCTATGAGTTGCCCAATATTCTTTTAAAATAAAATCCTTAAAAAAAAAAATAAGTTTCTTTTTGCTAAACCAGCCAGAGTCAGCGTTGTTATTTGGAACTAAGAACTCTTGAGTGATACACACTTTTGGAATCCATTCTCTGTTGAGTAGAGATCATACTCTGATCTGATTCAATCACATTTGAGGACACCCCCCCCCCATACACACACACTTCTCACCTTAGTTCACAAAGCCCTCTGGGACCAGGCATCCTCCTAAGGCTCCCACCCCATCTGGTATCACTCTCCTCCTTGCCCACATTGACAGAGCCTCGCCTACCATCATTCATTGACTCAAACATGCCAATCTTGTATCCACCGTAGGGCCTTTGTGCATGCTGCTGCTTCTGCCTGGTGGTACTCCCTTTGGCTCTTCTCATGATTGACTTTTTGCTTGTTACTCAGAGCTCAGATTGCTCGGTATAAATGACTTCCCAGCAGAGAACGATTTCCTAAGTAGACAATCTAACATGGCCAATATCCAACATATCACAGGCATTTTGTCTTCTGCAGAGCACTAATCATGATTTGATGTTTTGTTATTTGTTAATTTGTTTCTGTGTGCCCTCTAAAGAAGATAAACTCTGTGAGCACAGGAGTCCTGTTTGCAAAGATTTTCTCCCAGACTGCTGCTTGTCGTTTCATTTTCTTACTGGTGTCTTGTGAAGCACAAAAGTTAAGTTTGATGAAGTTCAGTTTATCAGTTCGTTCTTTTATGGGTCGTACTTGCGGTGTCATATTGATGAAATCTTTGCCTAACACAAGGTCTTGAAGACTTTTCTCCTATGTTATCTTCTAAATGTGTTATTGTTTTAGCTCTTATATGTAAGTCTACAATCCAATTTGAGTTAAAGTTTGTGTATAACATGACGGTAAGGGTCTTTTTGCCTCTGATTATCCAGTTGTCCCAGCACTAATTGTTACAAAGGCTATCCTTTCACCAGTGAGTTGTGTTGGTACCTTTGTTGAAAATCAATTGACCATAAATGTAACAATAAATATAAGCATTTATTTCTGGACCCTCAATCTTACATGTCTGTTTAGTGATCTGCTTTTGCATCATATGTCTCTTTAATCTTTCTAGAATTTATTTTGATTCAGGGCATGAATTTAAGGCTGAAATAGAGTTTTTCCTCCTCTTCAAGATGTCTAATGAATATCCTGCCATTGTTTATTGAATAATCCTTTCCTTCTCCATTGATTTGTTATGTTTATTAAATGTTTAAAAGGCATTTTTATAGAAACATCCTGCATGTTACTGTGACTCATCCCATTTTTTCCCCATCCAGCATTTGAGAAGCCCCTAATCCTGTGTTCTGTTTAACCAAATAACAACAATTATCCCTGCCTCAAAAGAACTTACATCGGCAAATAGGAAGAGGACGTTGACATATTAGAATAATAAACACAGAACAGATATTTGCATTGGACCTCAGAAAGGGTTAGTACATTTGTGGAACAGTCACTGAAATGAAGGGATTCTCAGGGGAGTTTCATGTTTACTTTGGGTGTGGCTGTGGGCACTTCATCTTTAAGTCACCTAATTCCTGCTCGGATACTTCCCACCTTTTTGTCTGACACTAGTTTTTTTTGTTTTTTTTGTTTGTTTGTTTGTTTTTTTAGTATTACCATTTATTGGTGACAAACACTAAGTTTGACTTACATTGCATGGGGAGAAAAAACTTCCTGCGTAAACAATAAATCAGAGCAGTAGTTAACTCGCAAGGCTACCGCGCTTTTCATCTGGATCATATGCAGGACCTTGCTGGACACATTTCTGTGCACAGCAGCACGACCTCAAAAACAACACAGTTTAGAGATAAACATGGTGTCTGACACTATTTTAATCTTCTGGTGGTGTTTGTGAGATTTTTAAACACTAAATGACTATGAAATTCTGCAGGAAGACTCCACCCACTCCAACAGAGTATAAAAGTTCATTTTTCTCAATGAAGACACCCAAGACACATTTGTAAAATTTCCAGAGGACCTAAGGCAGAGAGGAGCAGCTTGTTTGTTTTTGTTTTATAAATGTATTTATTTATTTTTGGCAGCGTTGGGTCTTTGTTGCTGCACAAGGGCTTTCTCTAGTTGCGGCGAGGTGGGGCTAGTCTTCGTTGCGGTGTGCGCGGGCTTCTCATTGCGGTGGCTTCTCTTGTGGAGCATGGGTTCTAGGCGCGCGGCTTCAGTAGTTGTGGCTCTCGGGCTCTGGAGCACAGGCTCAGTAGTTGTGGCACACGGGCTTAGTTGCTCTGCGGCATGTGGGATCTTCCTGAGCCAGGGCTCAAACCCGTGTCCCTGCATTGGCAGGCGGATTCTTAACCACTGCGCCACCAGGGAAGTCCCAGAGAGGAGCAGCTTGTATAAGTGTTGATCCAACTAAGGTTCAATTGGACTTGACAGGCTGGAAGCACTGTTGAAAACAAGAAGATGAAATAAAACTCTGAAAAATGTAAACGACTGCACTTTGTTTCAAAAAAAAAAAATCAATGTCAGGGTGAGGGAGGCTTCATAAAAAGAATGAAATTTTAGCCGCCTGAAAACTCAGTGTGGTTGTATTGACTTAGGCTTATTCTGTTTAAAAGGAGCAGTGACACACACTGGACTAGAGACACTAGGGAAGAGTTAAGGAATCACAGAGAAGGAACACAGGGAATCAGTTTCACCTGCCCCGTAGCCAGGCTAGTCTCTCCAGCAATACAATGGAACTGCATCTAGCTTGGCGCTGGGTCAAAGGCACCACCACTACCACTGCCGCCAACAGCTACATGAAACAAAACATATTTAAAAACACCCGGGGAGGGCTTCCCTGGTGGTACAGTGGAATGCAGGAGACACAGGTTCGAGCCCTGGTCCAGGAAGATCCCACATGCCATGGAGCAACTAAGCCCGTGCGCCACAATTACTGAGCCTGCGCTCTAGAGCCCGCGAGCCACAACTACTGAAGCCCATGTGCCTAGAGCCCGTGCTCCACAACAGGAGAAGCCACCGCAACGAGAAGCCCGTGCGCACCTCGACAAAGAGTAGCCCCCGCTCACCGCAACTAGAGAAAGCCCCCGCTCAGCAATGAAGACCCAGCGCAGCCAAAAATAAAATAAATAAATAAATTTTAAAAATAAAAATAAAAACACCCAAAACTTGTCCAAATTTCCCAAGTCATCAGGAACTGGGTTCTTGGTAGCTCATCCTAAGAATTAACTTATTCTATTTCTTTTTGCCTTTCCCTTCCTGGGATTTTGAGGACAATGTCTAGTTTAGATAGTAAGTGGTTTAGAAATAAATGAAAATT
The DNA here is from genome assembly GCF_059928025.1 of Delphinapterus leucas. Lineage (NCBI taxonomy): Eukaryota > Metazoa > Chordata > Mammalia > Artiodactyla > Monodontidae > Delphinapterus > Delphinapterus leucas. The sequence goes on along the minus strand of NC_143133.1, from coordinate 52,382,675 downwards.
TGTTTTCTTTCCCTCTTGCTCACTTTCCCTCTATAAAGAAATTAGAGCAAACAAATCACTGGCAGTTTTGTTAAAATCTTGAGTTGCATTTTGCAAGTTGTTTATACCGATTATAGAAGTGAATTTATTAAAAATTCAAGCTACGTGAGAACTTTATAGATACTTTGTATACTAAAAATGTTTTTTAGTTTTACACATACTATTTTGTAGCCTTTTGAAATTTAATGCGTAATGAAGCGTTTATCTTTTCATTAAATATTTTTCTATAATAGTGGTTTTTGAATCTTTTTAGCAGTGAACTTTAAAAAAAATATGAAATCTTAATGACTATTGCTGTGTAACAAAGCATTTTAAACTTAGTGGCTCACAAAAGTTATGATTGTTTATCCTTCACGATTCTGCAGATTCTAGAGGCTCTGCAAGGAAAAACTCATCTCTGCTGCACGTGATGTCAGATATGGAGGCTCTGGCAGCCACTTTCACATGCCTCCACTCACATGTGCCTCCACTCACATGGGGGCACACACCACCTAGGGCCCTGAAAGCCATTCATTGGAAGAACTTTGGCTTTAGCCCTTTGTGAGATGGGAAAAAACTGGAGGCTTTTTTTTTTTTTTAAACCATTCCCTAGGTAACCTCTGGGAGCCATGCCTCCTGTTTCCAATTATTTTATTTATTTATTTATTTATTTATTTTTGGCCGCGTTAGGTCTTTGTTGCTGTGCGCGGGCTTTCTCTAGTTGCAGTGAGCGGGGGCTACTCTTCGTTGTGGTGCGCGGACTTCTCATTGTGGTGGCTTCTCTTGCTGCAGAGCACGGGATCTAGGTGCGCGGGCTTCAGTAGTTGTGGCGCACGGGCTCAGTAGTTGTGGCGCACGGGCTTAGCTGCTCCATGGCATGTGGGATCTTCCTGGGGCAGGGCTTGAACCCGTGTCCCCTGCATTGGCCGGCGGCTTCTTAACCACTGCGCCACCAGGGAAGTCCAAAACTGGAGGCTTTTGAGCACAAGAGCGACATGATACAACTTAGTGTTCACAGGATTACCTTGGCTGCTGTGTTGAGAATAAACTCAAAAAGGGGTGGGCTAGCAGAGGTGGAAGAAGGGGGACCAGTTAGGAAGCAAATGCCATAACCCAGGTGAGAGACCATGGTGGCTTTGGACCAATGAGGCAGCAAGGGGAGGTGATCGGATGTGACTGGATTTGGATTAGTATTCACCTATGCTTTCTCCTACCTATTTCATGGAATTATTGTGCTATGTGAAGTTAATTTGGGTGTAAGTTTGAGGTAGTCATCAACTAGACAAATATTTCTCGACCGTCTAGTCTTCATCTCGTGCTTTCACAGTGTGGGAAACCCACTGGCTACTCAAGAAGTATCTGTCGTTTTGACAATTAGCTTGGCTCAGATAATATTTGAGCACCTGCTCATAAATCCACTGGTCCTCTCCTCTGGTAGGGATGTGACACTAATTAACACTTTGTGATTTAGCCCCTTTCACAGTAAAGCCAGCTCTTCCCCAGCCAGGAGTGTACTCCCACAGTGGGCTGAAACTGCATCTACATGATCCTTTTGAGCCACCATCTTCCCTCACAGCTGCCCCGTGAGGGCTCAACAGAAATGGGTTGAACTAAATTGCCTCCCATCTGCCTCCATGAAGGTTGGAGTGATGTGGAGTGAGATTCCTAAGAATAGATCCAATTCTTGGAAGCCTCTGAGCGCTGGCATATTCTCCTGGGCTACGTTTGCCTTTTTTCTTTTCTCTCTTTCCCCCTTCGGGGACCCCCAGTGTTCTGCAGCTGTTACATCAGCCGGCTGCCCCGGCTGCCAGATGAGCAGAACAAAAGATGCAACTTGGAGACTATTCACATCTGTACTTCTCATAAGCAAACAGAACAGATGCCCTTAGCAACGGGGCTCTCCGGCTCAGGGCAGGGGAAATGTACCCTGAAGGGGGAAGTTTCCCTTCTAAGAGCTGACAGAGCCACTTAGGATGACAAGGAACTTCATGAAACAGAACATTAAACTTTCCTGAACTACAAAGCCTGGGAGGTTTAAGCTGAGAGTCAACAGAGAGGTCCTAATCTATATAAACACTCTGTATGCAAATGCTGGCATAGCTTTGGGTCTTGTTTGGATCGAGGTTTTCACTGCTTCCCTCAGCAGAGAGGGCTAGGAAGGCAAAAAGAGATGCTGTGTTTTTCTTCTGAACTCAGGGGTAGCGAGTACTTCCTAGGAATTCCTTGGTGCTGGCCGGTTCCCACCCTCGGGCCTGTGCTCCAGCCTGGCCTTCCTGGGTCCTATACTTCTTGCCCTCGGAGGGGAGCCGGTCACTCAAGGAGGGCCCTCCCTGCCCCCTTCTCTCTCTTGAAGGCTGTCGGCCCAGAGCCCAGCGCTGAGTGAGACAGAGCAGAGCTGGGTAGGAACACCCACGCACTAATAACAACTACAAGTACAAATTCATTATTTACTGTGGGCCAGACAGGCATTATTCTTTTATTTAATTCTTAACAACACCCCGGTGACGTAGGTAGGATTATTGCTCTTGTTTTATAGACAAGCAGACCGAGGCCCAAGGCGAACAGTCAGTTGTCCTGGGTCACAGAGGCGGTCAGCCACAAAGCCAGAATTTGGTCCAGTCGTATTCCCAAGCATGGTTTCTTCGCTGTCAAGCTACAACTTGCCCTGACTCTCATTTTTGGGATGGAAAAAGGCGATGAACTGCTTAGAGATGTTAAGGAAACAGAAAGCAGAAAATTTCCTTCCTATAGGATTATCCTCTTCTGCCTTCCTCAAATATTACAAACCTTTTTTTTTTTTTTTGTGGAGAGGAGTCGTGGACAACTTCTGTTTGGACATCCATTTCTCTACATGGCTCTGTTTCTGCCTCTGGGGGGTGGCCCTTGACCCAGACCTTGCTAATCCCAACACTGGTGACTATTATGTAGCAAGGAGATTGGATTGAGGGCTTTTGTTTGAGCCTGTAGGGAAGTAGTTCCATTCTTTTCTCACTAATTTTGAGCCAGGGAGGAGGCAGCTCCTGCAGCTATTGGCAGCCATTTTGTGAGAATGAGTAGAGATCAGTCTGAGAATGGAGTTAACACATCAAGCAGAGAAAGTTGACAGAGTGACACTAGAGCCTGACCTCACTCTTTGAGCATCTGAACCGAGCCATGCACTCTTCAGTTATATGCACTCATAACATCTCATTTTTGGTGAGATTTGGTGCTCCAAATCTGAGTTTGGGGCAGGTTTACTGCTACTTGTAACCAAAGGAATCCCAGTGGCTACATTCAACCTGTAAACGTGTGGTTGGTGCCACACTCTGGGCTGTAACTGGGCAATTAAAAAGGCCCTTGGAGATTTCCCTGGTGGCACAGTGGTTAAGTCTCCACATTCCCAATGCAGGGGGCCCGGGTTCTATCCCTGGTCAGGGAACTAGATCCCACATGCATGCCGCAGCTGGGAGTTTGCATGCCACAACTAAGGAGCCCACCTGCCACAACTAAGACCCAGTGCAACCAAATAAATAAAATATTTCCAAAAAAATAAAAAGGCCCCTGGGTCTCAGCTGGGAGCTCAGAGGCTTGGGGGGAGCTGCAGGGCTTGGGGGAAATATGGATTAGGGCCACGGGAGCAGTATTAGCAAATACTCTACCAAGCTTTTACCAAGCACCAAGTAGTGTTTTGAGTGCTTTTATACTTATTAGCCAGTTTAAGTTACCATTGTCACCATTTTTTAAAAAGATGGAAGCCAAGGCACAGAGAGGTTAGCGAACATGTCCAGGATCACACAGCTCTCATATTGGGGGTGTAGTGGTGCTGGGTTCCAAATGCAGCCACCTTGCTCTGGGTGTACCCTCTGCATTCTGCTCCACCACCTCTCCTGACCTCCATTGAGGGAGCGGAGGCTCCAAGTGCATTCACGGGACACAGGGATATTCTTGTGGAATAGAGTCTTTTTAAAAAAGAATTATTTTCTTTAACTTTTAACAATGAAATACAGAAACATGGGTGAAAATTCAAGGGCATTGGTTAAGGAAATTCTGAACCACACAAGTAGAGACAAAGACTCTCATCCCTTTGGTTTTCCCTCGGACTTGCTGATCGACCCATGACACCAAGGAGAACAGGAAACAGGGGGCCATGGACAGGCACCCACTTGGCCAACTCTGTGTAGTGCCCCTGCTCTCCAGGCCCCATTTACCTCTGTCTGTTCCTGCCTGTTTCTCCAGGCTCTGCCCTTCCTAGACCCCAGAGGCAGCCCACTGAGAGCTCCCCAGTGAGGCCTGCCCATCCCCATTTCAGAGGGGCCTCACTTAGGGCTGGAGGGAAGGCCTTGGTCCAGCCCTTGTGGGGACTCGGCTTCCCTGAGGCTCTCGGAGCTGGAGGGTGAACTCTGGCTCTTATCCGCCTCTCCTTCTGCAGCTGGGAGCCTGGCCCACTGTAGATGCGAAGTGTTGAGCGATTAGAGACGGGTGAGCGTTGGTCTCCTGGTTTGCTCACTGCCGCTTCCCCATTGGATCTTAGCTCCCGGTCGCCCCAGTAGCCAAGGAGCTGCCTTGTGTTGAGTTCAACTGTGTGCCAGGCATTGTCCTAAGCTTTTAACATGCATTTATTCATCACAACAATCTTATAAGGGAGGAATTATTGTTATTCCTGTTTTCCAGGTGAGGAACCTGAACCTCTTAAGAGATCCTTTGAGGGAACACAGCTAGTATGTGTTGGAGCTAGAGACTGGGGGTTGGGACTCTACCCCTCATGGACTCACCCCTGGGGGAGGGACCGTCTCCCTAAAACCCTGCTGCTGTGATGTGTTCCCTTCTCTTGGAACTTGAGGTGCTGGCAGTCGCCTGATTTGCCCCTGAGCTGGCCCAGCCCATTGGCTGTCCTGGCTTGTGGACTGTTACTCTGTTGTCCCCCAGGCCCACCTCTCTCCCCCATCTTGGGTGCAGACCAATCTCAGGTGGTCCTAGCTGTCTCCAGCTTCTCGCCTGGCACATCAAGGAACCACTAAGCCTCATGCCTTGTCTCAGATCCTGCTCCCAGGAGGGGCTGTGTTGTGACCTTGAGTTCTTGTACTGACTCACTGGTCGTGAGATTGGCCCTCAGGCCTCATCTCATCTTGTCCTCCGGGTCAGGATAGAAGTGCAGAGGAGGAGCCAGCAGGACTGCTTACAGGCAGCCCTCCCAGTGTCTATGAAATGGCTTGAGGTGTCCCAGATGGGTCACTAACACGAGGTGGCCTCTGCCCCCAGCCCTGGAACTCACTCTGAACATGATGGCTTGTACCTCTGGAAAGACTCAGGATTCCAGAGCGGTGATATTTCCTTGGCTGTACTTGGTGGGGATTATCACTCTTAGCCAACTCTTGATTATCTGTGGGAGAAGGGAGAGGATGGACATTGACATTTCCAAATAATTTTGGAACATATTCTGGCCAACAGCTCTGAGTGTCCCCTGTCGGACCTCTTTCCAGAGCAGCTACCAAGAAGTCAAATTCCCAGACTTGGCTTTCAAATCCTTTCTTCTTTTCTTCTCTCCTCTTTTTTCCCCTGTGAGAAAGAGGCCTCCAGCAATGGACAGGGAACGAGAACAGCAAGAGGACTAATATAGCAGGGTACTCTGTTGTAATTAACAGAAAATCCAACTCCAACTGGCTTAAATAGTGGAAGACATTATTTAGTTAGAAGAATAAAAAGTCTGGTGGTTGGGATGATATCAGGTAAGGTTTGCTCCAGCAATGGAGGGAACCAGGGCTCCATTTCTCTCCTTCTGCATCCCACAGCATGGAGTCTATCCTTAGATTTCACCTGGTGGTCCCCTGGCCGTTCCAGGCTCTTGCTTCATGCTAGCCAATAGCTATGAAGTGTCAGACCTCACACTCTCTGAAGGAAGATATCATGTCTTCTTTAGTTCCTGTTACTGACCCTTTTGAGTTGGGCCCCAATAAGGGTCCTCCTGCCCAGTATTGCTTGCACCAATAGAATGAAGCGGAGTTTGGTTCAGAAGCAAAGGAAAGCTTCATTCTTGGATCAGAGAATGGAAAGGTGCGAGCTCACACTCTATAGCACACACTTTCCCTGACAGGCGGTGGACGGGGCTGCTTTATAGGGGTCTGGGCTGGGGGGGAGGGGCCAGAGTTAAGTGCGGGCACAGCCTCTCTGCATGCAGCCTACTGCTGCTGCCATCTTGGGTTGAGGTGCATGTGCAGCGCTTCTGCACATGGCCGGCTGAGCTGCAGTGTGTCAGCGCGGCAATTTGGCACTGGGAAGTCTAACCCGATGGGACGCCTCTGCACACGGCCCCCTACAGGCAAGCGAAACTAGACTAAGCACAAAGGAAGAGGTTAGACCTTATCACCTGGATTCCGTCTTATTTTTCCCTGGGGACCCCAGGGGGTTTTGCTGGTGACAAATCCCTCCTCTGTCTTTCTTCTTGCTTCTCATTTTTTTTTTTTAACATCTTTATTGGAGTATAATTGCTTTACAATGGTGTGTTAGTTGCTGCTGTATAACAAAGTGAATCAGCTATACATATACATATATCCCCTCCCTCTTCCGCCTCTCTCCCTCCCACCCTCCCTATCCCACCCCTCTAGGCGGTCACAAAGCACCAAGCTGATCTCCCTGTGCTGTGCGGCTGCTTCCCACTAGCTATTTTACATTTGGTAGTGTATATATGTCCATGTCTCTCTCTCACTTTGTCCCAGCTTACCCTTCCCCCTCCCCGTGTTCTCAAGTCCATTCTCTAGTTGGTCTGCGTCTTTATTCCTGTCCTGACCCTAGGTTCTTCATGACCTTTTTTTTTTTTTAGATTCCATATATATGTGTTAGCATACGGTATTTGTTTTCCTCTTTCTGACTTATTTCACTCTGTATGACAGACTCTACACCTCACTACACCTCACTACAAATAACTCAATTTCGTTTCTTTTTATGGCTGAGTAATATTCCATTGTATATATGTGCCACGTCTTCTTTATCCATTCATCTGTCGATGGACACTTAGGTTGCTTCCATGTCCTGGCTATTGTAAGTAGAGCTGCAATGAACATTTTGGTACATGACTGTTTTTGAATGATGGTTTCCTTAGGGTATATGCCCAGTAGTGGGATTGCTGGGTCGTATAGTAGTTCTATTTTTAGTTTTGTAAGGAACCTCCATAGTGTTCTCCATAGTGGCTGTATCAATTCACATTCCCACCAACAGTGCAAGAGGGCTCCCTTTTCTCCACACCCTCTCCAGCATTTATTGTTTGTAGATTTTTTGATGATGGCCGTTCTGACTGGTGTTTGCGTCTCATTTTTGAGGGATGCTGCTGGCCTGCTGAGTTTGGGTATCACTGTCATAACCCCAGGGAGCGTAGCAGAACTTCTTCACTGCTGCCTTCAGATCTGTTTGCTGTCCCCAGGGCTCAGCCCTAACTGTTTGTAGCTCTAAGCGACCAGCATTTGACGTTTTATAGATTCTAACCTTTTGGAGGCAAAGGACATCAGACAATTTAAGATATGTGGCCCACATATCAGCAAGAGAACAATGGTTGTGAAAGGGCCCAGGAAAGGAGAAACCAAGTGATACTGGGGAGGCCTGTTTTACCCCGCTGCGCATTTGTTCGGCCCAGTGAGGCTGAAGGCCTCCTGTTAGTCAAGTTGCTTTTTCCAGTGGCCTGTCTGCACTTCTGCAGTGGGGCCACTTGCAATGACATAAAAACAGCACAATGTATTGGACAGAGCACAGAGCCCTCCCTGCTAATCTAGGGAGAGGTTCACAAGAGTAGTCAGGGGGGTCTGTTGCCCCAGGTTTTCTCTCTAGAGGTTTGGGCTGGGGGTCTTTCACTGGAGTGTGATGTGCCCACGGAGTGATGCCCTGCAACTTCAGGGCAGAATGAGTGGTTAGGCTCACCAGGCAGTGTGTTCCACTTAGGAGGGAGCTGATCTTGTGAGTTGCCAGTTCTCCGGGTTTTTAGGCGCACCGGTTTCTTGGCTGGCAGTGGGTGGAGAGCCAGTCGTTGGGTGGGGGCAGCATGTGGTTACCATATTTCCTGAGAGCTTCCATGGTTTCTCCTACCTGGGGGACATACTTGAGTTGTTCCATTTCAAGGAAGTTAAAGTGTCCCTCCTCTGGGGCTTGGGGAATGGGTCTACCATACAAGCGTTCAAATGCACTTAACTTGAACTTATCCCTTGGGGCTAACTGCAGGCGGAGCAGGGCAACTGGAGTTGACTGACATAGTTTAGCTAAGGCTGTTTCAAGGCTTTCCCCCCTTGGGGTCTCCAGGCTGAGTGCAAGGTCTGTTTTATGCCCAGGGCACTCGTTATTCCCTCTGTCACTTGAGATGCAAATGCTGGACCGTTATCATTTTGTAAGGATCCTGGGAGCCCAAACCTGGGGATTATTTCTTTTAGTAGTGCCTTAACCACTTCAGCTGCCCTTCTAGTTCTAGTGGAGAATGCTTCTATCTACCCAGAAAATGTGTCTACTAGCACCAAGAGATACCTAAAATTGCTTGGTACTCTTGTCATGACGGTGAAATCAGTCTGCCAAATTTTCTCCAGGATATGTCCCCTGGTCTGAATGGGCCTTATCTGGGGACCTCTGGGGGGTCTAGTGTTGGGGTTATTTGTTGTGCATACGGGGCAGGTCTCAACTACCCAACCACTTATGTTTTTCATTCCCAGGGTCACCATGTTTTCAACCAGCCAATTATATAGAGCTTCCCTCCCATAGTTAGTCCCTTGATGGACCTGCTTGAAGGTTTGACAAGCTACAGTTTGGGGGAAGAACTGTCATCCAATGTTCATTAAGTAGCCACCCATGGCCTCCCAAATCCCCGTTGAAGACACATTTTCAGGTTTTGTCTAATTCTACCTTTGTGTAGATTGGGGAATAATTGGATGGATTTGGCCTTCGAGGTATGAGGGGTAGTTGCCAAGTTACTGATTCTAGGGCCACCCTTTTGGCAGTTGCATCCACCTTGTTGTTTCCCTTATTACCTCTACATCCCTCTTTTGGTGACCCCTATACTGAATCGCTGCTACCTTTTTTGGAAGCTATACTACTTCTAAGAGTTTCAATATGCTTAAGCCATGTCTCATCTGTTTTGTCTAGTTCTAGAAGTGACTCTGGAAGATATTTACATAATACAGAGATCATGAATACCAGCTTCAGGGCCAGGAGTACTTGGATTTGAGTTTGAGGTCCACCACTTACTGTGTGACCCTGAGCAAATGACTTTAGTTTTCCAAGCTTGAACTTTCTCATCTATAAAATGAGTGAGCCCCTTAGGGTCACTGGGACAAGACAAGTAAAGAAATTAGACATGCTAAATGCTCAGTGAATAGATTACTATGCAAAGAGTAATGCCTGGCACAAAAAAAATGTGGTAAAAATCAAGTTACCAATAATGACGATGAGCGTGATGATTAAGATGTTTCTAAGTGCCCATTATGATGGATTTTTTTTTTCCCATCTACATCATCTAAATTTTTGACAGGCCTGAGTACTGCAGAATGCTGCCAGTGGCAATCTAGGGTGGAAGCATGCCCTGGGGCTCCAACAGCAGGCTGTTTTCCTGCAATGTCTGCCACCATCTGGGTCCATTACTTCCCCTACAGCTCTTTGCTTCTGGGTCACTCGAGGGGGACTGCCCTCCAATTTCCTTTCCATGGCAGCAGGTGTGGAGGCTGGGGGTATGGGAGTCAACAAGGAAGGACCTGTGGGACAGCCTGTGTGGCAGTGAGTGTGGTTGGAGGAACAGGAGGCCTGGTTATGGCATCTTGGGAAAGAAGGGATCCTTTCAGCTTCCTAGATTGTGAAGCTGGATCCACATCTGACCTTGCTCCCCAAATAGAGCTGACAGGTATGGCCCTGGAAGCCAGACACCCACCACACCTGGGATCAACCTCCTTAGGTCCCATTTCTTGCCAGAGGTGCTTCTCCAACAGAGGCTGATGCAACCTTTGTGTGTGGGCTGCCAAGGTCAGGATGCCATGACCCTCACTAGGCTGAGGCTCCCTCCTTCCAGCTGAATTCAGTGCCTCCTTCTTAAGTAAGCAGCAGGGCCTCTTAGGTTTCTGATGAAGAGGACTGCTATAAACTCAATGTGTCCCCCTCCCAAAATTCATACTTTGAAACCTAATCACCAGTGTGATGGTTTGGAGGTGAGGCCTTTGAGAAGTGACTAGGGCATGAGGGTGCAGCCCTCACAAATGGAATTAGTGCCCTTTTAAAAGAGACCCTAGAGATTGCCCTTGCCCTTTCTGCCATGTGACACAGGGAAAGGCTCTATGAACCAGAAAGCAGGCTTTCACTAGACATTATATCTGTTGGCACCTTGATCTTGGACTTCCCAGCCTCCAGAACTATGAGAAGTAACTTTCTGTTGTTTAAGCCACCCAGTCTATGGTATTCTAACAGTCCAAACAGACTAAGACAAGGATGGAAGGAAGAAAATTTGGAAAAGCACAGAGAAAGTTAGCTGGGAAGAGCCTGGGGCCTGAGGTCAGGTCATCTGGGTTCAAATCTCAGCTCTTCTGCTTGTAGCATTTATGTTTGGAGAACTGCCTAACCCATTTGGGCCTTGGTTTCCTTAGCTCTAAAATAAGAATTGCTAATATATGTGTTATCTGTCTTGCAGGGTTGTAGTGTTTAAATCCCATGTCCACCACTTCCTATGAAGGAAGGTCACAAATTGTCCTCAGCTTCCTCATCTGTAAAATGGGGTTACAGACCTCCCTCAGAAGGTTGTGGTAAGGCTTAAATGAAGTGAGGGATACAAATTGCTCACCTCAAGGAGGCTATCAGGATGTCTAAACTCCAAGGTGCTTTCATATCCCATGTTAGGGAAGAAGCCCCATTTTCCTTTGGGAATTGAGAGGGGCTTAGATGTAAACTGGGGTCTACCTGTGGGGCACAATGAGGGTACTGAGGGGAGAGCAGGTACTTCTGCAGCACCCGCTTGGCTCCTGGGGGCAGAATTCAAGAAGCCGGAGGAGTGCTTGAGGATCTCAGGTGGAAAGGCAGCGAGGAATGAGGCAGACAAAGGCTGTCCCAAGGCCAGCCACTGTTTGGGTTGCTGTTCCTCACAGGGAGTTTTGTTCAGCTGAGGATGCTTCACGCCATAGCACACCAGGGATCCCAAATGTTAAATCTCCTGGTGGCTGGCTCTTTCAGTGGCTCTTTCCTCCAGGGCACACATAGGGGACCAGGGTCACTGGGTCAGCTATATACTGGGGTTTATAAAACCAACATTTTCAGGGAGTTAACTGCTAGTTAAAGCACTAACTGTCTAAGTTCTTCAGAGAGAGGTTGACATTTTCATTAGAATCTCTGGAGATCCTCGTTAAAACACACATGTCTGGGCCCTACCCTGGAATCAGGATAGGCTAGGAAAGCACCGCGAACCTGCATTTGCAGAGAGCCCGCCAGATGGGCTCCATCCATAGCTGGACAACCATAGACTGATCGGAAAGGAATGGAACATTTCATTAAGAACTAAATTCTCCTAACACTCTTCCCAAAAAACAATCCTCCACTCTCAGGGCTGGCTTCATGGATGGAAATTCCCATGCTTAGAAGGGCCCCACCTTTGGTTTAATGCTCTTGCTGTCGCCATCTGAGGAGGCCCTGAATTTTCATTTGCATTGGGCTTCACAAATTATGTAGTGGGTCCTGTCCACTATGCAGATGAGAACTGCAGAAAGGATAGACTTGCCGAAGGCCACACAACTAAGGAGTGGAAATGGGTTTGGAATCCTAATGTGTCTGACCCCAAAGTTCTGCTACCCCATGACTCTGAGACTCAAAAAGAGTGGACTCTAATAGTGGAGTTCCGATTTCAGCCACCTCGTCAGGTTTCAGGGTGAGGGGAGGGCCTTCCCCAGGCATCTCAAACTATACCAGGTAGGTTGTCATCTGTGCTACTACTTATAAGGGTAAGACCAATGTTTAAATTCATTCAACTTCAAGGTAGGGAAGATTCTGTGTAATTCCAGGCTGGCAGCCCCTGTTGGAGGGAGAGGGTGAAGAATTCCTCTCTTCCCTTTCCCTAATTTTAGCTTTACTATACACAGAGGATAAGGCAAAGAGGTGCAGAGGGCAGTAGACAGGAGCAAGAGCCAAAAGATGGGCCAGCTCTGCCACTTACTAGATGAATAGCATAGAGTAATGGGTCTCTTGAACTTGAAGTCCCAGTTTTTTCATTTGTAAAATGAAGTGATACAAACACAACCAATATCCAAGTTTGTGGTGAGGGTCGGATGGCCAAATGTACGTGAAAATAGTATGTCGAGGTCAGTACAAGCTCTAGTAACATTCAAGACTCATAGGTTGGTTGGTGCGTGAATAAGGAAATGGTTTGGCAAGAGAGAAGGACACCTGGGTCATGCAGAGGGAGGTTTCACCTCAGGGCAGGACCTCTGGTGTCCCTAAGATGGAACTGGAGTCTGAGGTGACCTGGGGTGGGAAAGAGGTGGGAGGGGGAGGGTCGTGTGCCACAGGGATGGGAACTCCATGTACTGGTTGCTCAAAACTTTTCTGCGGGGCTTCAGCAGAAAACAAGCCCCAGAAAAAGAAGTTTGTTATACCTTAGAGGTAGTGTTTTTATTTTGTTTTGCTTTTAAAGCAGGATTTTATTCAAAATCTTTGCTTCTAAGACCGTGGGGCTAAGATAAGTCAGTGCTCTGAGACTACAGACAGCAAAGAGCCCAGGGTTCACAGGAACAAAAAGACTCTGAGGTCCTGAGGCTGAGCCAGGTGGAGGACAGGTGAGGTCAGAAGGTCAGAGTGATTCCCAGCCTGCACAGCCAAGGGCAGGTCCACTGAGGCCTGAGACCTGCCCTAGTGGGCAGCTGGTCCATGTAAAAGTGCCACGTTGAGGTGCAGTTGCCAGGAGCAGATTAAGAAGGGAGAGCAGGTGGGTACAGCCTGTGGGTGGATGAGCCCACACAAATTAGGCTTAAGGTTCAAGAGATGTAGAAAGATAAATACTTGCCTGATGCTACAGGGAAATTGATTTTACTGACTTTCTCAAACTGGGGTCTGAGGGTCTTTCAGAGCCTGCAGATGAGTCTTGGGAGTCCATAGATTCTCTATGAGGATATTTAAATTTTGTATTTTGGGGACTTCCCTGGTGGCGCAGTGGGTAGGACTCCACGCTCTCAATGCTGGGGCCCTGGCTTCGATCCCCGGTCACGGAACTAGATCCCACATGCTGCTACAACTAAGAGTTCGCATGCCACAACTAAGGAGCCTGTGAGCTGCAACTAGGGAGCCCACGTGCCTCAGTTCAGGAGCCGGTGAGCTGCAACTAAGGAGCCCGCTTGCCGCAACTAAGACCCAGTGCAACCAAATAAATAAATAAATATTTTTAAAAATCTCGATGATTTTAAATAAATACATAAATTTTGTATTTTCATATTGATGGCGACCTGAAAAAAAAGTTACTCAGTCTAAGCATATTCTGGGTCATCTGGATTAGTGGCCTTCAATCTTTTTTTTTTTTGACATCCACCCACAGAAGGAATCCATTTTACTGGTGACCCAGTTTCCCATACACTGATATTCACGCACACATAAGTAGGGCTGACAAGCAGCCCATCCAGACCAGGGCAGCTGCACCACTTGTGAAAATATGAAAATACTGTAAGCTAATTGGTAAACAGCTCTGGGTCTCCTGTCACCATCCCCACCTCCCTGATAGTCTTGGTGCCTCCTCTGGGATCGCCCCGAACCACCCCAGGATGCAGGAACCAGCAGAGGTGAGGGGAGAGGGCAAGTGTAGTAGCTTCCTGTTACTGCTGTAACAAATAACCACAAACTGGGTTAAAATAGCAGATATGTATTCTCCTACAGTTCTTGATGCCAGAAGTCTGAAATCAGTTTCACTGGATCAAAACCAAGGTGCTAGCAGGGCTGTGCTTCTATCTGTGTCAGATCTCCCTCTGCCTTTCTTTTTTAAGAACACGTAGGATTGTGCAATTGTGGCCCACACAGATAATCCAGGATAATCTATCCATCTCAAGGTCCTTAACTTAATCACTGCTGCAAAAACCCCTTTTCCTTGTAAAGTAACATTTACAGATTCCAGGGATCAGGACCTGATATTGTCAGGAGCCATGATTAGGCAACGACAGTGGGCCGGCAGGGCCCTGCTCCAGAGGTGATGCAGTATCTCTTTGGATTGGTCACCCCTGTGTGTGTGTGTGTGTGTGTGTGTTTGAAACAATTTCCTGTATACGGTACTTATTCTGACACCATGTGATACACTTTGATGTTTTTTCTTTTCTATCATTTAAAAAAAAGTCAGTTTTTAATCAATCTAATTTTATTATTTAATTTTCTTCCAGTTTTATTGATATATAATTGACACATAGCACTGTGTAAGTTTAAGTTGTACAGCACGATGGTCTGACTTACATACATCATGAAATGATGACCACAGTAAGTTTAGTGAATGTCCATCATTTCATACAGATGCAAAATTAAAGAAACAGAAACAATTTTTTTCCTTGTGATGAGAGCTCACCCATGAGAGGATTTACTCTCTTTCATATATAACGTACAGTGGTGTTCATTATGTTTATCATGTTGTACATTATCTTCCTAGTACTTATTTATTTCTGCCTGGAAGTTTGTATCTTTTGACTGCCTTTGTACCCTCCCTGAACCCCCTGCCTATAGTAAGCACAAATCTGATCTATCTAGGAGTTTGTTTGTTTTATTTTTATTTATTTATTATTTTTGGCTGTGTTGGGTCTTCGTTGCTGTGCGTGGGCTTTCTCTAGTTGCTGTGAGCAGGGGCTACTCTGTTGCCGTGCGCGGGTGTTGCGGTGCGCGGGCTTCTCATTGCGGTGGCTTCTCTTTTTGTGGAACACGGGCTTTAGTCGCGTGGGCTCAGTAGTTGTGGCGCACAGGCTTAGTTGCTCTGCGGCATGTGGGATCTTCCCGGACCAGGGCTCGAACCTGTGTCCCCTGCATTGGCAGGCGGATTCTTAACCACTGCGCCACCAGGGAAGCCCTGTTTGTTTGTTTTTGAAGTATAATTGACCTACAACACTATGTTCATGTTACACAGCATAGTGATTCAATATTTCTATACGTTTCAAAATGATCACCATGAGGGCTGGTGGAACTGTAATATGATCCAGCAATTCCTGTTCTGAGTATATACTGAAAGGAAGTAAAGTCAGTACTCCTCAAAGAGATGTGATGTCTGTGCTACTGCACTCATTGCATCATTATTCACAATAGCCGAGATATGGAAACAACCTAAGTATCCATTGATGGATGAATGAATAAAGAAATTATGGTGTATATATACACAGTGGAACATTATTCAGCCTTGAAAAAGGAGATCCTGCCATTTGCAACAACATGGATGAACCTGGAAGACATTATGCTAAGCCAAGTAGGCCATACACAGGAAGAAAAAATGGCATGATCTCACTTATATGTGGAATTTACAAAAGTCGGATGTATAGAAGCAGAGAGGAGAATGGTGGTTACCAAGGGTGGGGGTGTGTGGGAAATAAGGACGTGTCAGTTAAAGATACAAGGTTAGAGTTAAGTAGGATGCATAGGCCTAGAGGTCTAAGGTACAGCGTGATGACTGTCGCTAAAAATACTGTATTGAATACCGGAAATTTGCTGACAGTAGATTTCAGATACTCTCATCACACACACAGCAAGGTAACTATGTGAGAAGATATGTTAAGTAGCTTGACTAGTAATCATTTCACTGTGTGTGTATCAAACCCCTATGTTGTACACCTTAAATATATACAGCTTTATTTAAAAATATGGAAATGATGCATTTATGATAAGCAAAGGCCAGTTGGTGTGTTGAACAAATGAAGACTTGCCAGTAGTTTGGGTGGCAGAAAAAGATGGCAGGATTGAGTGGCCCATAATGGCGCAGGCATGCCAAACAGTGACAGCCCATACCACAGTCACATCCTGTGCAGACATTTCATTTCAGCAGTTTAAAACAGCATTGTCTGCCACAGTAAATTAATACAGTTAGTTAAGATTTTGTAGTGTTATTTGTACTTCGTTTGTAAGGTTGTTTTGGTCTTATATATCATATGAAGGCTGTAAACCTAAGGATTTTTAAAAACCCATTTTTAGATTTGCACATGTTCAGGTGATATAAAAAGAAACACAATTTAAGTCAATTTTAGCAGAGTGGTGGTGGTGGGGAAAGCCACAAGAATTTTTTTCTTCTGATACATTGAGTAGCACATCATACACGTTTAAGAAATACTAGTCTACTACAGGAAATGTAACGAGAGATGTGAATGTGAAAGTACAGAGATAAAAACGGTGAAAAAAAGAAAAGGAACAGCAGCAGGCCCTTAAGCTTGAAAAATCAGGATTGAATCAAGGCAGAGGGAAAGCTTGAGGAAGAGCCTCAGCCAGCACCCTTCTAGAATATCTAGAGACGACCCTACCAACAGAAGATGACAAATCTAGGTGGACAAGTATGTCGTCCAAATAGGAGGATGACATGAAAACAGACCAACGGGGAGACTTTGCCTCCAATTACTCATAGCTAGAAGATTTAACCACTCCCTAGGAAGAAGGATAGGCAGCATCACACAACACCTGTTTTCGTCTAATGAGGTGAGATACGTGGGGCTAACTTACCTGTTCAAGAAGGCGGGAGTGTAGATTTACTTTGATTCTTTTAAACCTGTAGATTTGCTTTGCTTCTTTTAAAAGAGTTCTTCTGCCTCCGCTGTTAAAGAAAAGAAACATTTCATGTGGTGCCCCACAGTAGAAACACTCTATGTCAATTAGACCATCTTGTGGCCAGGTAGGGAACCCCTGGGAGTGAATGGGTAGGTTGCCACGACACAGATGCTGGTTTTCTCATCAGCTCCATTTCGAGACTACGCTGATGTGAGTATTTCTAGGTAACTCAGTCTTAAATGCCATCAGCATATCTGAAATAGCTGGAAGGAAACATGAGTTCATAAAACCCAACCAGCTGGTTTTTCAGAAGAGAAAAATGAGGCCCTAGAAGGTAAGTTAATCGAGGTCACCAGCATTCATGATGGAGCAGACCAGAACCTAGGAGTCCTGACCCCCAACTCAGATCTCTTTGCACATAATCTTTACTCCCATGTTACCTAATGCTTATTCTTGAGGAAATGCCCACTATGTAAAATACAAGCACAAAACCAATGTGTAGTTATTCTGAGTACATTTAGGGTACATACATTCATTATGTATATTTGGATACAAATATTCCTAGGCCCCTTTGAGATGACTCACAACAGGGTAAACTGGGAAGGAAGACACTTATCTGAGGTCCTAATGCAGCCACTCATTGGTTTTGCATTCACTTTATTTTCTCTGAGCCTCCCTTTCTTCATCTGTAAAATGGGATGACTCCCTCATTGGACGAATATGAAGATGAATTGAGACAGTGCGCATGAAAGAACTTTGTGTTAATAAATTGTAGAGCATTTTCAGACGTCACTCCATAAGATGCCAGTTAAATCACTCAAACACTGGCTAATAGTATGATTGAGATGGAGGGTGTACTTGGGCTCTACTCCACTTACAAGATGGGTAATTTCAGGCAGAGCTACTTAATCCCTTCTGTGCCTCTATTTCCTCATGAGAAGTAGGAACATTGGTGGCATATAGCTTATAGGGTTTTTATGGGGACTCTGTGGATTAATTCCTATAAACTATTGTTTGGCACTTAAGTGCTCAATAAATGTTAGCTATTATCTTGCCAACTTGCTGATGGTGATATCTTTTTCATTGTTGTAAACGTCTTCCTCACTGTTGTACTTGTGTGATGCTTTAGAAATCAGCAAACCTTAGCGCTTCTGAAAACCATAGGGGGAACCTTTACACCTCTCCTGGGAATCCTTCCATTCTTAGTGCTGAAATAAGAGCAGCAGATGCCTTCCAGAGCCAAACTGGCACCTCAACCCACCTGTTGGCCCCCTTCCCAAGGCCCAGCTGCCATCAGTGGGAGCCTCACGGTATGCAGATTTGCGTGGACCAGTATTTGCATCGACCTGGTTGCTGCCCTTGACTAAAGGGCAGCAGGGGCCCCAGGCCAGGCCGCCCCTTGCGGGGATCCTGGCAGAGCACACAAGTCAAACAGGATCAGGGTGGGGCATGACTTGGCCTAGGAACTCACTGGCACCAGCTCATGAAAGGTGGGAACAGGGAGTGCCCCAGATGATTCAATGAGTGGCATGTTTCCCTGGGAGCAGCTGCCAAAAATGCCTCCCAGGCACCTGGTTAAAAGGCAGTGAGTACAGGGGTTGATGAAAGGCAACCCCTCAGGGCCACTCAGATTTCTCTCGCACTTCTGTGTCTGTGTACCCATGGTTCTCTCTGCTTGGAATGTCTTCCTCTACCTACCTGCTGGGCAAAACCCTGCTCCTAGCTCATCCTTCAAGTCCTAATTCAACTGTGGGGAACCTTTCTGGGCTCCACTAGGCAGACCTAGGTGTTTGGGCAGTACATGAACTCTACTTATATATATCTTCCACCCACTAGATACTTAAATACTTTATCTTATATATTTACATGCTCCATCCACTATAGCACATTACAATTGTCTGCTGGTATATGGTCATGCCATTGGGATGCCCACCAACAGGATTTCCTCCAGCCCTGCCCACAGACCCTGTCAAAGGGGTAAGTCTAGAAGGGCATGTTTCTACCTTACGATCCTGCTTCCAATCATAGAGAAGTGGACAAGTCATCATGTTGACTATGACCTCCTGCCATAACCAAGGTTCTTACAACACTATCGAGATTCCACGTCCTGGGAGAGCATCTGATTGGCTGGGCCAATTCATGTGCCCACCCCATGGCTGCACCAAGAATGGAAAGGGGAGAAGGAAAAGAGCATCTAGCAACTTTGGCTTTCGTGGTGTGAGAGTACGGCCCATCCCAAACACACAGTATCGGGGATTTCCCAAAAGAGCGAGTGATATGCTAAGAGGAAGTTGGGGTTGGGGGCTGGAAGCCAAAAAACAACAGATGTCCATTTCAGCATCCATCTCCTCCGTAGGCTAAAAGTGTTTATGACAGGGACTTTGAATTTCCATCTTTGTATCTCAGATGTCCAGTGACTGGCTCTCCATAGGTGTTTAATAGACGTTTTTTAAGAAATTGCACATTAGATGATCTCTTTCGTTCAAAGAGCCAACACATATGGAAAGGCTGGTGCTTGCTTCTTCTGGAATGTAAAGATGGATACACAAAACACTGACTCTTTACAGGCTTTAAAACCTAGAAGTGGGATTGGAGCTTACAGGCAGTGATCTATCCATATACACACGTACTGTTTGAGACATACCATAGCAAACAGGTATGTCTCTATCCTTGCACTGGGCGGGGGCATATGGAGTTCTGTCATTTTGCTCCTCTAGTTGTGTTGCTGTCATGGGTGGAATCTTCAATCACCCTTTAATCCACCAAGAGGGTGTTTGCTGATAACGAAGGAGGAGGGATTATTTTTCTCTCTGTTCCATTTATAACTTTGGCTGCCCTCTTCAAAACAATCGCATGGAAACCTGTCTTCCAGGGAAAGTTTAAATAGCATTTTATTCAGAGATTGCAGGGATATATTAAAACTTTCCTGAGCCGTGGGTGTAGAAAAATCAACCACTGCGTCCCCAGGCTGGCTCCATCCCCTTCCCACCAAAGTGGGTGAGGGGTACTGACTGCCCAGATCTCAGGATTCCTCACATGGGGCTCCAGATTGTGCCACCCTACAGATGCTCTGTCTTGTCCTAATGCTCCCTTTTCTATCTTTCTTTATTCTCTCTCTACTTAAGTCTTCCCTCTCAAACTAAGTCCTGGCTTGCTTACCCAACCCCATTTTCTGGGATATTCTGTGCTTCTCTCAGTATTATTCACCAAGTCCCATATCCTCTTTTGTGTCTTGTAGTTGTCCAGCTTCTAAAACCTGCTTGCAAGTCAAAGGCGTAGTCTAGGTTATCATTTCTGGTGCTGGTGGAAAAACTTGAACTTAGAGACTAAAGAAGAAGGGTTGGGAGTGTTTCCCATCCTAATGACACTTGACTTTGTTCCAAGCATCAAAATCAAAAACATATATATCTTTCACCACTAAAACTAGTCTCTTGCTGAAAAGCCTCAAGTTTAGACAGGATAGTCATGTCACTCCTGGTAATATAACTTTAATTTACTATCCTTAAAGGGCATTTATCCACCTTCCGACTCTGAGTTATATCACAAACCTATTTTACCAATTTGACAATGAAACCACCTGTTCCAGTCACTCCTTTTTCCTGGGTTTCTTCCCAGGCTGTGGGATGGGGGCAGGGGGGTGAGAAGACTGTCCTAACATGCATATGTGCATTAAAGAGAAAGGAGGAAAACTGTGGCAGAGGCAGCTATTTTTCTCCTAATATCTGTTCTTTTTCTTTTCTATAGGAAAAACAAACAAACAAACCCTAGTGTTTAGCTACCTACATGCAGCCCAGAATATAGCCTACATTTCCCAGCCTCCTTTGCAGTTAGATGTGGTCATATGACTAAGTTCTGGCCAATGGGATATGGTGGGAGTTATATATGCAATTTCTGCCTGGCACCCTTAAAGGGAAAGAATGTGCTTTTCCTTTTCCCTTTTCCTTTCTTCCCTTCTCCCTTCCCTACTGGCTGGATCATGGACATGATAGTAGGTCATCTCAGACAATGTATATGAGGGCAACATCCTAGTGGTGGCAGAGCAACAAGACAGAAAGAGTCTGGGTCTCTGACACATTGCAGTTGCCATTGTGCCCCTGAACTGTTTATGTCCAAACTGTTCCCGAGAGAAGAATGAAGTTCTAGTTTATTTTTATTACTGTCATTTTGGAATTTTGCTAGAGCAGCTGATCCTATATCTCAGGGGTCAGGAAACTATGGCTTGCAGGTCAAATCTGGCCCATCACCTGTTTTTATAAATAAAGTTTTATTGGGACAAAGCCATCCCCATTCATTTTGGTGTTGTCTATGGCTACAATGGCAGGGTGCAATAGGGACCATATGGCTCACAAGTCTTAAAATATTCGCTGTCTGGACCTTTACAGCAAAAGCTTGACGGCCCTTGCTATATCCTATTAATTCAAATGTATACCAAAATATTAATGATGGCTACCTCAGGATATTATACTGTCTTCTTATGTTTCTCTCATTTGATTACTAAATCCTTCTCAAAAAAAAAAAAAAGCTCTGCATGAAATGAATGAAGTTACTCTAGACGTCACCCTATATGAACCTGCAAAACCCACATTTTTATTGTCACTCTCTTCCCTGTCAGAAACAGTTGAGCCACTTGCCAGCTCTTACAAAAATCCTGGATCTGGTATTGTATCTGGAAGGATCATTTTGATTGCTTGTAGCCAAAATTTGACTTAATGAGGGTAATTTATTGGCTCTCTCTTTCTCTCCATCTCTTGGCCCTGCTTATCTATAATAATCTGTTTAAATGGGCCATTTGTGCTCTGAAAATACGGCTGCTGGAAGGCTGGAGCTTGCATCCTTCTGGCTAATAGTCCATAAATATATCCACATAACAAATTTCAGAGACAGTTCTGACTGGCTTTGCTTGAGTCAAAGTTTATGCCTGAAGTCATTGTGTCTAGAGGAAGGGAGTGATTTGATTAGCCAGATGAGAAGGCTTAAGGTCAACAACAGAATGGATTTCTGTCAAGAAAGACTGGTTTTATTACCTAGAAGAGAAAAAAGGGAGCCTAGGAGATAACAAAAAAAAAACAATTGCTGCTCATTTCAGGCAACTTAAGTATCTCAGTATGCAGTCTTGATTGCTTCTGGGTGTGTGATGTTACATTTATTTGAAGGGTAATGTGCAGCTCTGTTGTCTGATTTGGAGGCTAATTGATTATTTAAAAAATTACTAGACCAAGCTCAGCACATCACAATGCCTATGTGAACTCTGAATAATTCTTTTATTTTATTTTAATTAATTTTAGCCAAGGCTATATATTCAGAGTTTAAATGTCTGGTTGAAAACTGAAATGTAGGCAACACCCAAATTTCTCCAAATAGCAGGGCGTAGAAGGCCGAATCTTGCAGTGGTAGACAAAGGGTGGTACAAGGCAGCGGTCCCCAACCTTTTTGGCACCAGGGACCGGTTTCGTGGAAGGCAGTTGTTCCACGGACGGGGGCAGGGTGGGGATGGTTCAAGTGGTCATGCGAGCCATGGGGAGTGGCAGATAAAGCTTCGCTCTTGCCTGCCACTCACCTCCTGCTGTGTGGCCCGCTTCTCCTAACAGGCCGAGGACCGGCACTGGTCCGAGGCCTGGGGTTTGGGGACCCTTGGTATAAGGAGTTAGATAATGTGGATTTGAAGCTCTGATCTTCTATTTTTTGGGTGGTCGTGACAACTTATTTAGTGTCTTTGAGACTCAGTTTACTCTTCTCTAAAATCAGGATGATAGGATTGACCTCTTATGCTTGTTTTGAGGATTCTCTTTCCTGACAGTTGGTTCCATTCTGGGCTTTCAGTTATTTGGGCACAAATCAGTCTCTGCCAATTTGGCTCTTACGTTATTGACAGTACACAGAGAAGCATTTGGCAAGAGAAAATTTGTTGATGAAGTAAAATTCAGAGGTGAAAAAAGCAGGGCAGCCAACTGGCTTCAGATCCATGCATTATCAGATTAAATCTTTGCTTGTGCCCACAGAGCTTGATGCTTCAGGTAAGTGTTGAAATCTATCATTTTTCTGGAGGTTTTGAAAGGCTCCCAGGAGGAAGTCAATCATTTTGTTAAATTGCTGCTTCAGTCACTATCCACTTTTGAAGATGTTAGATTTTTTTTTTCTTTTCATTTTTTTTTAAAATTCATGTTCATTCATTTCAGTCTCATCACATAGGGACTAGGGGAGAATAATAGCTAAGGCATCTCAGGAATTATAAATTATATTCTTGCTTCTAAACCACAGTACCCTTGCCAGACTTCAATCATCTATGCCCCAGCTACCTCATCTATAAAGTTAAGATGATGGTCTTGAGTAACCTATTGGGTTAAGAAGCTCACATATGGCCATTAGGAGAGAAAGGGCTGAGCCAGAATTTTCAAACAAGATGGTATCAAGCAATAAGATGCCAAGGCCAGGATGAAAGCAATCAGATCTAAGAAACTTAAGACATTTACTGTCCAAACAGTCTGAAAAGCCAGAAGCATTTATGCATCTCACTAATGTGTTATGTGGCAAGACAGAGAGAACTAAATCTGTCTCCGAAAAGGAAACAGAGGCACCGAGAACTATTTCATGTCTGGTGTACTATGGGAGGTTCTTCTAAACTGTTAAGAACAAATATTTACTCAGTTGCCCAAGGTGATGGGGTTTGCTGTATGGGTGTTGAGCTAGTAAGAAAGCACAGACAGTCAGCATCAGCCGAAGAGCCCACCCGGTGGAGGTCTGGAAGGTTGCTTAGGACATCAAATCATTCCAGGTCCCAGCGGCAACCTAGTGGTTCATCTCTCCTGTGACTCAGTTTTCCTTTTGTTACTTCTGCTGGGCTGAGTCTGCGTCTACTCCTCCTGCTGACTTCTTGCTTCCTTTACTTTCTGCTCAACTTCATGCTGCTTGTTCACTCTTGGCTTCTGCTCCATGATGCCTGCTTATTGGAATCGCTCGTGGCTTCTTGGGTTCTCTCAAAGCCTGGTTCTTCCAACTATTCTCTTTCTACGTGGCTCAAATTCAAACTTTCCTAGAAGGAGAACCTGCCTATAAAACAGATTCCTTTGGCTCAGGCACAAAGCCCTATTCAATCATTTGTAGCCAGGGTGGTTGTGTCTTAGTATCCAAAACATGGTGGTTTATATAAAAGTTATGAAGAAAGGGGTCTATGTAACTTTCAGGCATTTTAAGGGTTCATACCATGTCTAACACTTGAATATATTTATTTAATCTCTGCTTTGTACCACAAACAGTTGAGGCTGGTACACTGATAGTACCACTGTAAAATAGAAGATGACCTATATTATGCAAGGTGCTTAAATGTTCTGTGGAAGTTCAGACAGAAAATTGATTAAAAACTGGTGATTCAGGGCTTCCCTGGTGGCGCAGTGGTTGAGAGTCCGCCTGCCGATGCAGGGGACACGGGTTCGTGCCCGGTCTGGGAAGATCCCACATTGCCGCGGAGAGGCTGGGCCCGTGAGCCATGGCCGCTGAGCCTGCGCGTCCGGAGCCTGTGCTCTGCAACGGGAGAGGCCACAGCAGTGAGAGGCCCGTGTACCGAAAAAAAACCAAAGAAAACCTGGTGATTCAGAAAGGCTTCATGGGTGAGGCAAAGTAAAATGGAGCACTGAGGGATGGATAGAATTTTGATAGAAAGGAATAAAAAGGACAGTGCATTCTAGGCAGGGAGAACAGTGTTAAGAAAGGACAGGCATGGAATATTAGGGGGGAATTGGTGACTCATCCAGTCTGAGTAGGTCAGAGGCTTTCTTGGGAGGGAGCAAAGGGAGCTAAATCTGAAAAATTTAAATGCCAAGCTAGAGAGTCTAAACTTTATTGGGTTGACATTGGAGGAGTCATTAAAGATTTCCAATCTGGGCAATGAAGGGATTGGAGTTGTTTTTAGGAAGAGTCTTCTGACTGGGTATATATATAATGGGTTGGGGAGGGAAACAATGGAAAACAGGAAAGTTATTGTCATGCTAGAGTGTGTCAGAGAAAACAAGATGAGACAATAGATGTGAAATACCTGTCAGAGGTAGCAAATATGAACTTATGGTTACTGAGAATTCACTATTTGCAGCCCATGTGAGGAGCTTTCCTTACAATATTTTATTTAATGTAACCATGGTATAAGGTAGGTGTTATTAGTCTGATTTTACAGATCATGAAACGGAGACTCAGATCAATGCAATAACTTGTTAAAGAGCTCATGTTGGTGCATGATAGAGCTAGGATCTGTACTCAAGTCTGGAAGACTCCAAAAGTCTTGCTGTTTTGACTACCCTGGACTGCCTCCCAAAGTCATTGGCAATTGATTTAATGAAAGGGGCAAGAAAAAGAGTGGTGTCAAAGGGAGTGTCAAGTTTTCAAGAGTGCGTGATGGGGAGTGCTGTGACAAAAGTCAGATAAAGGAGTACCTTTGTCTTGGGAGTTGGGAGTTCAAAAGGAAATTGTGGAAGATGAATAAGGTTATGAGCTTATTTTGACCCTTCCTTAAGATAAAAATATATGAGTCAACCTAAGCATAAAGAGGTCAGAAACTCACTGTTACAAAAGTAGACCAATCGAACCGAAGGACCCCATCTCTTCTCCTGTATTTGGACTAGCATGAATGACCACTCTGCTCCCTGTACCTTGGCCACATTGCTCTACAACCCTGACCAATCTTCCACACCTGCCTGCTGATGTTAAACAATGTACATGTGGGCCCACTCCAGCCACTCTTCTAGAGGAGAGCCTTGGCTACAGCCCTAGGGAGAAGGTGGCAGCCTTGTTTTGCACCATTGATCCCACCCACTTGGCCACAGCTGGCTGGGGAGTAACCAAACCATGGATTGACCAGTAACCTATGCCCCGCCATGATTGATGTTGAAGGATAAACTTTTTTCATAAGCATTTCCTCAGTTCTTCACACAAATAAACATCTCATAGACCCGTGTCTCTATTTCTCCAGAACTGTCTCACCACTGAACAGTCAGTGTTTTTTTGGTTTGTTTGTTTTTTTGCAGTACGCGGGCCTCTCACTGTTGTGGCCTCTCCTGTTGCGGAGCACAGGCTCCGGACGCGCAGGCTCAGCGGCCACGGCTCACGGGCTCAGCCGCTCTGCGGCACGTGGGATCTTCCCGGACCGGGGCACGAACACGTGTCCCCTGCATCGGCAGGTGGACTCTCAACCACTGCACCACCAGGGAAGCCCAACAGTCAGTGTTTTAAGGGCGGCTGAGTCCTTATGAGCCCTGCTTATCACTCTGTCTTCCCAGTCCAGCACAGTGTCTGGCACATTGTAGGGTATCAGTAAATATATCTGTACATATATATTTACATATGAATGTACATTTAAATCTTAGCTGTGGACACAGCTTTGCCTCAAATGACAATATAGAACTGTGTATAGTTGTTGTCTGTACTTTTACTACACTACTAAATAATTTATTCTATTATACCGTAGGCAGTTATGTCTATGCCTATTTTCCCTAATATTGTTATAAATGCTAATAATGCTGGGTGCTTTTCTGGGTGTTAAATGTATATTGACTTGTTACTTCTTCATAGCAATACCAAGCATTAGATACTCTTCTTATCTCCATTTTTAAGGATGAATAAGTGTATACAGGAAAGTTAATTCTTTTGTCTAAGGGTTACAATATTAATTAATCAGAGGAGCCCAGCTTTTTTTCCCAAAATCTATGCCCTTTTGGAATAGATGGTAAACTCTGAAGTCAGTCTGATTCATCTCCATTATTTAATACTTGTCATCTGGCAAGTGGTCAGTGTGTATGTGCAATGTTGAATTAAGTTATTTTTTCCAACTTGGCCAACATGGGTTGTAATATTTCATATTATGTATATGTATATTACACAATATAGAGTGTAGCAAGGCCTGGTCTTTTTAGGTATAGTGAGAGTTCAGATCATATTGGGAAGATGGTCAGAATGTGGGGGGACCCAAGGAGAGGTAAAGTAAGATATCTGGGGCCAGAAAAACCAGAGCAGGATGCTGGGGCTCTGGAGATCTGCATCCTCTGTTTTGTGATCACTGAGGACGTTTGAGAGGATGGGGCAGGAGTGCCAAGGGCTGAATTTCATTGCTGGCTCTCTCCATTTTGGAAGCCCACTTCGTTCTGTAGAGCAACGTTAACAGTCTTCCACTTCAAGAAATCAACTTTTCTGCCTCAAGTGACATTAAGTGGGTGTTGCAAATTCACTAGTTAATTTTGACTATTTGATCTTTCCTCTGAGAATACATGACTTTTCCTCTGAAAAATGGTTGTGGTGTTCAATCCTTGGGAGACCGTTCTTAGTTAGAAACAAAAGTATTTTCAGCATAGGGTGTACCCAGACCTGGGTTTATACAAATGTATCTTTGTAGTGCATTCTCCTGGCATGTCCTGGGACAGAACTCATCGTCAGAGAAGAGAACACAGGCCCCACAAGTGGTCCACAGCAGGTGTCTTGGAGTCAGAATCTAGCAGCCTGCCTCTCAGATTTCCCTCTGGTTCAGCCACAGGACACGGCAAGTCTATTCAGGAGCAGTTTATCTAGAACCTATATGAGACTTGGAAGCCCAGGTCACATCAGCACTGGGACCTACACTGCAGAGTGCCACCCCAGGAGGGACAGAAGTGTCTCCCTAGTGATGGAGAAGGTGAAGTGCCTTGGTGCCATTTTGGGTTGTTTTGGGCAGGTTTGGCAGCCTGTGACTTCAGTGGCAGTGGCCACGGGGAAAGGGTGGCCTTGGCAATAGCAGAAAGTCAGGCATACGGTGGCTTTATGGAACCCTGTGTGGATTGATCCTACCTTTGCAGTTTGTTCAATGCACTTTATGGGCATGAGAATCTTCCGCTCTAGTTCCTTCTAGGAATCAAGGGCTGTAGAGGAAAAAGTTGGTGTATGCCCAGGGTAGCTGAGAGGATGGTCCAATGAGTACACACCTGATGCCTCCAAGGGACCCCCGGAAACAGTTGGGAGGACCTTGAAGATGGAGAAGGCTAAGGGTCCTGCAATAGCAGGCTGGAAAAAAAATGACAGAAATAGTGTGTAAACCTAGTCTCCCCAGGCCAGCGCTCCCTGAGAGACTTGACTTACACGCAGATTAAGGACAGGAAAGGTTTTCTTTTCCTAGCCTTTCACAGCATACCTGACATTCCATATAATAAGCACCAGCCACAGGCAGCAACTGCAACCGTTTCCTGACATCATCCTTGTCTATTTATCGGTCTGACGGCCTGTCAGCTCAGCGCGGCCTGTTGATGCTTCCACGTGAGTCAGTCTGTTAGAGGCTGTCAACATGAGTGGCTGTGTGTTTTCAGTGCTGATAGCACAAACAGGAAATGTTGGCTTGGTTAATATTATCGAATGAGAACCTGATGAAAGTTTGGACTCTTGGAACTAAACGTTAATTTGGGGATGGTTTTATTTTGAAAAATTCAATTCATGGTGCATGCTTCTTTTTAACAGGATGTTCAAAAGGGACTCTCTCTATCTTAGGGTTTTTCAGAAGCCTCAAAAGCTGTGAACAGTATAAGAGTTGCCCAGTACTGCCTCATCTGTAGCAAGGGGCTAGACCCCTATGCACAGCATGCTAAGAAATGACAAAGCTCGTTCTGTCAGCTGTAGCCCAAGAGCCTTGCCTGGGTTATAGAAGAAGAGAAGAAAGACGTGAGGAGGCCAGTGGAGAAAAAGAATCCCATGGGGTGCATCGTGGGATTCTGGGCATTTCAGTGCCCAACTCTATGTGAGGAAAGGAGTGCCTTCCCTTCACCTTAAGCCAAGGGAGGAGGTTTTGGAAAGCTGCTTGCAGAGATAGTAAGAGTCTCCTGGAGCTTAAGGGTACAGGGACTGGTGTCTGACTCCCACAAGAAGAGTCTGAGGGCCGCAGGGTGGGCCTTCTCTCTGGCAGCAAAGTGGAGGATGGGCGGTGGTACCTGAGCAAGCTGCACCGTTAGTGATCGTGAATCCTTGGGATGTGGCCCCTGGAAGGAAGTTGGAAGGAAGCTGGTCTGGGGTCATCTCCACAGAGAGCTGGACCAATGACCTTTAATTAATTAATTAATTAATGGCTGTGTTGGGTCTTTGCTGCTGCACACAGGCTTTCTCTAGTTGCGTTGAGCGGGGCTACTCTTCATTGTGGTGTTTGGGCCTCTCATTGCGGTGGCTTCTCTTGTTGTGGAGCACGGGCTCTAGGCTCATGGGCTTCAGTACTTGTGGCACGTGGGCTCAGTAGTTGTGGCTCGCGGGCTCTAGAGCACAGGCTCAGTAGTGTGGCGCACGGGCTTAGTTGCTCTGCGGCGTGTGGGATCTTCCCGGACCAGGGCTCGAACTCATGTCCCCTGAACTGGCAGGTGGATTCTTAACCACTGGGCCACCAGGGAAGCCTGACCAATGACCTTTAGAGGCTCTTATCTTGTGGGAGTTCTTAGTTACAGACGACAGAACCCCCTCCAGTCAGTGTAAGTAGGGAGGGATTTAGGAGGGAACATTAGCAACTGGCAGGCTATCTGGGACAAGCTTTAAGTCTGGCCTCCTGGGAAGAAGTCTCAGAACCTCACCCCAGGAAGAGAGCTGCTGCTGGGCTTCCGCTGACTCCAGGACAGAGCTGCCCCTGTCGTCACCCACGTCAGTGCCAGGGAAGCCATGCCCACCTGCCTGTTCCCTCCCATGACTAACTCCAGCATGAAAGCCTCACGTGGTGCCTCTGATCAGCAGAATCTTTGTCACGTGTCCATACCCTAGCACCAAGGGAACTGGGCATTGTTGTGCTGTGGCTTCTTCCCTGGGAAGCTGGGATTTGTACTGTGGGGAAACGTAAAAATAAAAATGTGAGTGGGTGTGTAAATGACAGTTGTCCACTTACCTTGATGGTAGGGTTGGCTCCTAGAAATCAACATTGTGGGGAGAGTTCTAAGTAGCCAACTGGAGGTCAGGCATTGCCTATAATGAAAGAGCTGGATTTGGAGGTGCCTAGCAAGAAGTTTTCCAAAGAGATAGCAACAGTTCCAGGAGGTCATCAGTTAGCTGTGGACGTCTGCCGGGCCATAGGGCACCAGTGTCCTTTTTCAACTGTTCCACTCAAGTAAGTCTTTTCTTCCACCACCTCTTCCTCCTGTCGCCCTGTACTGGACCCCAAAGGTTCATAATCAGCAACTAGTGGGTTGGGAAGAGGTGGAGTAAGCCGTACTGAGAAATTGAGAGCAATCCCTTGCCTGCTGCAAGCCTGTGAGGGGGGATGGGCAAAGTTATAACCAAGTGAAAACTTGTAGTTTCCCCCTACCCCCAGGTTTGTTAAGATATAATTGACACATTGCATATGTATTGCATACGTTTAAGGTGTACAAGGTGTTGATTTGATACATTTATCAATTGCAAAGCTATTATCACCATAGTATTAGCTACCACTTCCATTCCATCACGTAGTTACCAATTTCTGTTTTGCGGTGAGAACATTTTAAGATCTACTCTCCTAGCAACTTTCAAATATATGATATAGTGTTATTAGATATAATATCATGCTGTACATTAGATCCGCAAACTTGTTAATCTCGTAATTGGAAGTTTGCACCCTTTGACCAGCATCTCCCCATGTCCTCTACCCCTCCAACCCCTGGTAACCACCACTCTATATCTCTGAGTTTAGCTTTTTTAGCTTCCACATATAAGTGAGATCATCCCATACTTGTCTTTTTTCTGTCTGACTTATTGCACTTGGCATCATGTCCTCAAGGGCCATTCACTTTGTGAAAGCATATAGTTTTCATTATTTGACTCTTGCGTCGGATTGGTCTCTCTAATGGTTGAAAATGACCTAAGGACTTTTTAGTATCTAAGAATAATGGAGAAAGCTGTGGGACCAAATCGGAGATTTCACCCCAGAGTAGGGAAAGAAGAGAGCTAAAGTGCACGTTGAACGGGTAATGAGAGAAAGAATAAAATGGGTTCTGTCTGCCCTCTGGCAAGTCTGCTTCATGCTGGTGATGAGCATCATTATTATGACGGTATATTTATTGTTGCTTCAATTTTATTTTATTCCACTTTCTTTGGTTCGTAAAGTCTACTGAGAATACAGAAGGAAATGTAGAATAAAAGAGGAAGGCAAGAGAGACATTTACGGCTTATTGTTGCTGGTGTTTTTAGTCTTCAGAGGTTGGTTGGGGAAGATCAAGCATGAGAGATCAGCTTGGCAGTGGAGACAACTTGCTGGACAAGAAGGGACTTAATAGTGCAATTGTGCTACCCTCTTTATAAACGTCACTGTCCTTTATCCTTAGAGAGCCCCATGAGGTAACTATAGTCACCCGCTACTTTATGGAGGAGAAAACTGAGCCTTCGACAGGTTAAGCAGTTCGTGCAGGATCACAAGCTTTACATAGTCGAGTGGGAGTTCTATTACTTAATCTTGCTGCACTGCCCAACTGAATGTGCTGGGTCTTCGATGTGTCCATGACACTCTGGTTCCTGTCAGAGGGTACTTCTGGCTTTTATTGAGCACGGAAGATATTTCAGTCACTGTTCTATGCACTTCACACCTTTTCTCATTTAATCCTCTCAGCTCTGCAAGATAGGCGCTATTGTTATCCTCACTGCACAAATGCAGAGCGCCAGGCAAACTTGCCTGAAAGCCACATAGCTGGTGAGTACTGGGGCAAATATTTACATTCAGGCAGGCTAGCGCTGCAGGGCACTATTTACCACCATGTTCTACCACCATGGGATGCACCAAAGCTGAGTCAAAAGGAAAAAGGACCTGTCCACTGGCTTCCCTGCCTTACAGGAGTAAGTGCAGGAATAGTCTTCCTTCTTCTGCCCCCTTCGTTGCTCCTGTTTTCCTCCATCTCAGAGGGAGGGGTGCAAGGTGAATCACCCCTTCCACCTGAGCCTGGATGCTATCTCTCATCTCTCCTTTGGGACTTTGATTCATATAAACCCTCTCTACTATGTCTTCAAATCCATTCTCTACCCTGATTTAAGAGTTAGTGGTGGAGGACTTCTTAGGAGATCTCACACTGTCTTAATGGGCCATTTTGCCTGGAGAAAGGACCATCTAGGCAGACCAGGCTGGATGAAGAAGGGGACAAAAATTTAAACAGCTCAGCAGAAGAAATAAATAAGGATTTGCTGCAGGGAAGAGGAGGGTCTTGACCACAAGACAATGAGATGAGACAGGAACTCAAATAAAAGAAAGAGCCAAAGAGAATTTTTGAGGGCCAAATTGGCCAAAGGACTTTTAGGAAAGGGACTCCCATTCAGCTTTGTGGTTTTCTGTAACAAGCTGTGATGTAATACCCCAACCCTTGAGTGAAGTCTGCTACTGGTGGCACTTTGGGAGATGAAGGGTTTAAAGTGGTGACCTTGGGGAATGGAGCAGCTCTTCTGGGGGGTGGAAGCAGAGATAGAGAAAACAATGGAAGTGAGGACCTGAGAGGGTTAGAAGCAACAGGAGTCACTTCTCCTTTCCTAGGCACTTTGGTGTGTTGGGAGGAATGCCTGATTTAATAGGATGTGTAGGATTGGCGTTTGAGCCCATTTCTACCTAATTCTTAAGGACCAATTGATTACAACAACAAGAAGAACTTGAGGTCACCCCGAGTTTCATCTCTCCCCTTGCTCCACACTGTTAACTTTGCTACAGACCTTTCAGTTCACCCCTGTCTTCATCTCAGCCATTCCCATTTAACACAGACTTTCTGGCCTTGGCTCCATTTCCTGGCTTCTGAGTTTCTTTCTCCTTCACAACTCATCAATTGAGAAGTGGTCCCCTGGGTAACAATCTCCCTAGCTCAGTCAGCTCCTGGAAACACCCCTTCTGTTTTCTACTCCACCCTCACTTCTTATTCAGTTTATCCCAGGTCCATGTGCAAAAACTGGGAAGAAGTTGGGATTTCTGTACATGCACCTTCTGGACAAGGTGCACTGGTTAGGGTGCAGTGGTTTAAAACACACTCTAGTCATTTTAAAACAGAAAGGGGTTTATTAAGGAGTATTCGATGGTATATAAGGATTATGGGAAGATTGAGTTTATAGGAACGACTTTCAAAGTCATACTACAGAAATGGGACACCAAGTTAGCTACTAAATCTTCCATAATCAGGAATCTACTCACCAAATTTGGAAGCTGCTGTTATAGCTGCTTGTTCCAGAACCACCCACCATGACCACGGTCAGGAATCCAGTGCAGTTAGGGCACACAGTCAGGATACCAACACCATCAAGAATATGCCATAAGCAGCGAGCTTCTGCTACTTGCCAGCTTTAGAATCCATGCTTGCAAAACGGATGGCTTACAACCTGCCACTAGACCCACACGAAGCTAACACCAGTTTACTGGGACCGCACTAACTCTGCTATGATGGTGTTTGCCTGCAGAAGCAGCAGAAGCAGAAGTGTAGCCTCCATCCCACTACCTACCTCAAATCTTACACTAGCGATTCCAATGAGTGGAATCCAAAGGACATTTAGAACTCTAGCTGCAAAGAAGCCTGGGAAACACTGTTTAGCTTTATGACCTCTTCTGTACCAGCTGGCACACCAGAAGGAAGTTGGAAAGGAGGCTGTGCTTTGAAGAACTGTGTTTACCGCAGAGGGTTAACCTCACTTTTCAGTGGCTCTTCAGAATCTTTCTCCAAATAGATTTATTGCCCACCTCTTTGGAATTACGGAGGATAGTCCTATTTGGCTCAGGGAAGGATGACTCATTATCAGACTATTATTTATCATAGATTGCATTGTAGCCTCTTCCAGCTTGTTGACGCACAGTAATTTAGTCATGGCTAAGGGTAGATAAATAGCCCCCTTCCCTCCACGGCACTAAGTCATTGCATACGTTTGTTTGCAGTCCGCACTACAGATGGCATGAGGTCCACCAGGTAGATCTCTTTCCTGGAACAGTACCAAAAGCAGAAAGGACAAAATGCTTCAGATTTTTTTTCCAAGGGAAATAAAAGAAGCAATAAGTGAAGCAGTTGATACTTATTTTCAGCACCATGTTTTAATTATCTCCATCTCTTTTGCATCTTGAAACAGCACACACTATCTTTTCTCTTGTTTTTTCAATCTTTGAGTGTTCTCCAGTTATGTCCAGCTGGTTCCAGTCATTAGTAGACTCTTCTTAAGATAGTCCAGTCCTACTGGAAACAGGAAATACTGGAAACCTCACTAGAAAATCAGGTCCCTTTCTGGCCTAGTTTTGCCAGAGTTTTGATAAGCGTCCAATCTTTTACTTGTTTATTCAAATTAAGCTTCTGAATCTCTTGAGATTCACCCTTTGCAATTGCTAAGCCAACAGCCTGCAGGGAAAAAAATCACACATTTTCTGGCCAATCCTTGGAAAAATGTCTTTTCTCTCTGCCAGGTTTACTAATTTACAGGTGTTCCAAAGCTGAGGCCAACTGGTTGAAACTGGAAAGAAGATTTTTTAACAGCTGAACAATCCAAAAGTGAAAATTATTTGGATTATTCCAATTCCAAACTAAATCTTATTTTTTCTTATTTAAGTTTATGAAGGAATATGTGCATTATTAAAAATTATATAGATTGAGCCTCAAAAATATAATTTAACATTTACAGTGATTGGGTCATGGAATCAGAGAGCTTACACTTAGAAGGGAACTTCCAAGTACCAACATTCCTGTTAGGTTATCTTCAGTTGTCTTGGGTCAGTGGGTGTTACTGTAAATATGGTTTAGTTTCTAAGCCAATGTTAGACAATCCTTGGCAAACGACAAGGATGCATGTGTTTAGAGAAAAGCAATAACTAATATTAGGGGAAAAACATGACATTAAAATAGCCCTTCATAATAATTTGGTGTTGATTCAAATTGTGGGGCTAGTTACTTGAACTTGGGCAAGTTCTTAAACTTTTCTGAGCTTATTTTCTCATCTATATGGAGTTCAACTTTTTCTGTTCTCATCAACCTGTTGGCTAAAAAGGGCTCAATTTAAAGGTGATAAAGCATATTGAACTAATTCTTATTCTATCTAGCTAATAGAATACTCAAATATTTCTGAGAGTCTCAGGGTGTCTTGCATTAACTCCCAGTCAAATCCACTTAGCTGTCATGTTGACTGCCATGTGAAGTGCATCTTTCTCTTTAGTTTTTCCCCTTCTGATGGGCATTGCCATATCTTCTGGCTACTGTTGAGCAGTAATGTCTCCTGATGGGCAGCACCTCTCTAATGC
This sequence comes from Delphinapterus leucas, assembly GCF_059928025.1. Taxonomy (NCBI): domain Eukaryota; kingdom Metazoa; phylum Chordata; class Mammalia; order Artiodactyla; family Monodontidae; genus Delphinapterus; species Delphinapterus leucas. Next base: position 52,347,811 of record NC_143133.1, on the reverse strand, counting down.
CAGATTTATCCTGGTGTAGCCAACAGTACACTCTATGAGTTGTCAAAGCTATAAGGTGGTTCATAGACAAGTGGGGTTGAGGCTGCCTTACTTCATGTATTACTCAGGATGTTTTAGGTTGCAGGTTAATAGAAAACTCAACCCAATCTGGATCAAACAAGTGGAATTCATTGTCTGTTAGACAATAAAGTAGAAGTCCAAAGGTTAGAAGGCATATGTACCAGTGAAGATCAGTTTAGGCTGTGAGGAACAGAAAACCAAACTAACAAACAGTGGCTTAAACAAGCTTTGTTTCTCCTACACAGAGACAAAGACAGAGATAGGAAGGCCACAGCTTCTAGCATAGCTGTGCTCAGCAAAATCTGCAGAAACTTTCTTCTTCTTCCAAGCTCCTTCCAGCTCACTACTCTGTCATTTCCTAAAAGGGTCAGCACTGTTGTCATAGTCCAAGATGGTGGCTAGAGCTCCACTCATTGTATTCATGCTCCAGCAGCAGGGAGGAGAAAAGGATGAAGATGTCCATGAACCAGCTGTCTTGTAAGGAAGGTTCCTAGAAGCTGTTACATGAGATTTTTGCTTATATTCCATCAGCCAGAGCTTAGTCACATGGAGACACCAAAACTGCAGGGAAATGACGTCTTTATTCTGGATGGCCATGTGTCCAGCTTTAGCAGGGGCTCTAAAACATGGCAGATGGGGAGAATAAATACAGGAGGAAAGTTTCTGCCCAAACACCTTCAGGTTGATGAACTCCAGGGGCTTCAACTTTGTTTTCTTATGATTCTGTTGGCTTTGTTCCACTCACTGTTTTGGCTTCATTTGAATCTGGTAACAAAACAATTGAAACAGTTCCAGAACATGCCCACCACAACAATGTCTAGAGAGAGGAGGTTGCTTCTGGACATTCCCCTAAAGGAATGTGAGAGAATTTTCCCACAAGACCCTAGCAAAGCTGAATTGAGTCCCTGCTCACTTTTGAGCCAATCAATGGCAAGGGGGAAGGGATCACATCTACACCAGTCAAAGCCACCTTCAGACTGGGGGTGGGGCTAGTTTCCCCAGGGTAAGCTTCCTCTTCAAGGAGAAAGAGTGGATTACTGGACAGATTGCAGATTATGTTAGGAAAGAATAAAGGAGGAAAATAGGTGTTGAGCAGAGGACCCTCTAGTCTGGGCCAAGGAGGGGGAGGGGTGGCACTAAAACCTGCTGCTTATGGCCCATGGGCACACACAGTTTTTAGAGAAATGACTATGTATTTTTGTGTGTTTTGTATTTATACCCTTTTATCTTCTTAGGGCCCAGACACGAATCTTTCTGAGTTGGTTCAAGGATATCAGTGGCAAATATCACATTCTCTTGGCCCTTTCAATAGGGTATTTGTAAGTAGGTCAAGATCGTTGGGTTCACCTTCCCTTGGTGTGAGTTCTCTCTCAAAGTTCTTCACTCCTTCATGCAGATAGACATCTGCTGGCTTAATCTACTGGGCACAGCAAGATGGACATATCTTAAGTCCAAGTTGGAAACTACACTGTATATAAAATGGGAATAGTAGTCACCCACCCCAAAAGGTTGTTATGAAAACTGAACATGTGACCTTTGAGGGTAGGTTCTCACTTCTTCACTCCCCCAAAGTGAAGCAGTCTAAGACACATGGTGGTAAATAACACATAGTTGTTAGATGTTTTCCGCACTAGATTAAACAAGACAGTGTATGTAGAGTACTTAGCATAGAGGAGGGATTTTATAAATGTGAATTCTCTTTCTGGAGAGGCTGTTAATGTCATCACTCACCCCTACTCCAGAGGAATTTCAACAACTGAAGACTATTCGTTGAGTCCCTGGTTTATGTCAAACATCAAGAACGGATTTATTTTTAGACTACCGCAAAATCATGTCCCATGCTGAAACACAAAAGAGGACAATTTCTTTATTTCCCCCGCCTCCCCCAGAGGAGAGTGAAAGGAAGAGCATCCTTTCACTGTCATTCGGTGGAGAGAAGTCCTGTTGAGGTTACAAACGTGAATAGCTGAGTCCCGTGTGGTGAGCACATAGCAGTATGGAAATCGAGGAGCCCTGGGTAAACTGACTTGACACTTGCAGTAGTTATTGAATGAAATGTTTTTTCTTTTTTTGCAATGTTATTTTAATGAAGAAGGAGGCAATTGTTAGCAAATGCAGTTTAACTATGATGAGGTTGTAAAAACTTGCATTTTATTATTGATCTTGCAAGGACTGTAAGTAAGAGAAGAAATGGTGGGAATTATAGGTCATTTTCTTTTTATTAGACATTTAAGTATAGTCTTTTCAGACAAAACATGGATATTTCCTGGGTTGTTTAAACTTTGTCTAATCATATTAAAAAATTACCTTAGAGCGTCTGCAGGATTTCTTTCTTTTTTTTCTTTTCCTGTTTTGAATGGTAGTTATCCTATTGGTACTTCATATATTGGTTTTAAAGTATATTCTAAAGGTTAAAGCCTCTTTCTTTTTTTTAAAAATTATTTAATTTATTTTTGGCTGCATTGGGTCTTCGTTGCTGCATGCTGGCTTTCTCTAGTTGTGGCAAGTGGGGGCTACTCTTCGTTGCTGTACGTGGGCTTCTCATTGCAGTGGCTTCTCTCTTTTTTTTTTTTTTTTTCCTTTTGTGGTACGTGGGCCTCTCACCATTGTGGCCTCTCCCGTTGCGGAGCACAGGCTCTGGACGCGCAGGCTCAGCGGCCATGACCCACGGGCCCAGCCGCCCGGCGGCATGTGGGATCCTCCCAGACCGGGGCACGAACCCGCGTCCCCTGCATCGGCAGGCAGACTCTCAACCACTGTGCCACCAGGGAAGCCCTGCAGTGGCTTCTCTTGTTGTGGAGCACGGGCTGTAGGCACACAGGCTTCAGTAGTTGTGACATGCGGGCTCAGTAGTTGTGGCTCATGGGCTCTAGAGTGTAGGCTCAGTAGTTGTGGCGCACGGGCTTAGTTGCTCCACGGCATGTGGGATCTTCCTGGACCAGGGCCCGAACCCATGTCCCCTGCATTGGCAGGCGGATTCTCAACCACTGCACCGCCAGGGAAGCCCTTAAAGGCTCTTTGATACAAGTTTTTATGTTTGTTCATATAAGGCATTGACGTGTGCAATCCGGTTGTGTTAAATAACCCACCAAGAGTAGTGTGAAAGGGCTGTTTCATCTGACAGAATTGATTTTCTTTCTTTGTTCTCAAGGAAGATGCCATAAGTCAGTCATTCCATACCAAAGGTGAGAATCAGGGATCGTTGCTTTCAGGGGCTGATAGACTCCTCTTTCTCCTCCAGACTTACTCAATTATGTCTCCTCCCCAAGCTCAGTCCTGGGAGGGCACATGCCCTTGAGACATAAAACTCACAGACCAGGATTTTCCTATTGGGAAAATTAGTAGTGTTTTAGCAAGTACTTTTACACACAGAAATAATCCCTCACTTCTGCACTTTTTTTTTTTTCTTTTTAACATCTTTATTGGAGTATGATTGCTTTACAATGTTGTGTTAGTTTCTGCTCTATAACAAAGTAAATCAGCTATACCTATACATATATCCCCATATCTCCTCCCTCTTGCGTCTCCCTCCCACTCTCCCTATCCCACCCCTCTAGGTGGTCACAGAGCAACGAGCTGATCTCCCTGTGCTATGTGGCTGCTTCCCACTAGCTATCGATTTTACATTTGATAGTCAATATATGTCCATGCTACTGTCTTACTTCATCTCAGCTTACCCTTCTGCCTCTCCGTGTCCTCAAAGCTAACACATATATACGGAATCTAAAAAAAAAAAAAAATTGGTTCTGAAGAACCAAGGTGCAGGACAGGAATAAAGACGCAGACGTAGAGAATGGACTTGAGGACTTCCGCATTCTTTCAGCTTCTACTTTTGAACCTCTCATTTGCTCTTCTACAGGGATTTATGAAGCATCGTTTTCCAGTGATGAATAGGACAGAGGAAGCCTCTGTTTTCATGGTGCTCCCATGTTCAAGGAAGAGACTGACCAAAATCTAGTAAATTAAGCTAATAACCATGATAATGTCAGATAACGAAAGTGCTGTAAGAGACTAAAACTAGGTACCGCGCTGAGGAGTGAATGAGGGCCACATTACAGGCAGCACTCAGGAAGGCCTCTTGGAGTAGGTAATGTTTGCTCTGGGACCTGGTTGAAGGTGTTTTTGTCATTTCTACCTTGAATCATGGTTATTGATTTGAATCTACATCCTAAGCTTCTTAAGGGCGTTATCTCTTTCTAACTCACCTTTCTATCCTGCAGAGCTTATAGCCTTTTGCCTTACTACTCGGGAGGTGTTCAGTCAATAGTTGTTAAATGATGTCCATACATTTGTTCTCTACGTCTATGTCTCTATTTCTGTTTTGCAAATAAGATCATCTATGCCATTTTTCACGATTGACATATATACACTATTTTTTTTTTTTTTTTTTTTTTTTGCGGTACGCGGGCCTCTCACCGTTGTGGCCTCTCCCACTGCAGAGCACAGGCTCCGGAAGCACAGGCTCAGCGGCCATGGCTCACGGGACCAGCCGCTCCGCGGCATGTGGGATCTTCCTGGACCGGGTAATGAACCTGTGTCCCCTGCATCGGCAGGAGGACTCCCAACCACTGCGCCACCAGGGAAGCCCATATATACACTATTGATGCTTGTATTAAATAAATAATGAGATCACAGATAAAAAATGTTTAGAAGTTTACAATTTAATTCTAATTATCCAGGTTCTGGAAGAGCCCAACTTTTTCAATGAAGTAGTACTGTGAAGTAGGTGAGTGATATTGTGGGAAGTCAGGACATAAATGAAAAAAAAAATTCTCTGGTTATCATCTAGCTTAACCTGAAATTACTTCATTGCTCTTTTGTGACTTTGTTTGAACTTTGTGATACTTACCTTTTAACTTAAGTTGGAAATTTATGATTCTGAAGTACCCATTCCAGGGAAGAAGATGTCAACAGGCACAGTTTGGGGAACTATTAATCAGAAGAGAAATGTTTTATTAAAGAAAGAAAGTGCACAAAGTTTAGATTACAGGTATAGAATATGTTAAGCTCATGAAGTCAGGGGAACTTGCACCACACAGCAAGACATTGTGGGAGAGCAGACTAGAGAAGGAGGAGGCTGTGGAATGTTTACATTCTTACTTGTGCAAGAGTGTGATGAGCCGAGAGCACAGTTGGAGTTCAGCTAGATGGAGCATTCCTGGTACTGCCTCCTCATGGGATTAATACTGTCGGGAGAAAAGTCACATGCAAATGAAGGGGGCTGTAATTAGGGGTGGACAAATAATGCCATTTTGGGAAAACTTTGCTGAAAAGTTTAGGAAGATTTGTGCCCTGAACAAAGGGTGAGATTATAAAGATCTTATGATGCAAATACAAATAATTGTACTTGAGGCTGTGGACTTGGAAACTTCTTGAGTAATGAAGACCTTACACATTTCTTGTTGACTTGGTCACAGGCGGTATAAATTTGACAAATGTGGACGAATTCATATTGCTTTAATTTTTCCATTGGTGATCTTCCTGTATGGAGGACACCAGCAACTATTCCTCTTGTGACTTTCTTAAGTTGTGTAGCAATTGTGGTGACTTACTGTTATGACTTTTCCTGCTTTTCTTTGTTACCAAGGAGAGTCCATGACTGAGTGGTAGGGGACCTCCTGATATTTGTACCCTCGTGTAGTCCCCTTCCCTTGAGTGTGGGGTGGACTTACTAACTCATTTCTAACAAATAGAATATGGTAAAAATGATTGGATGTCATTATGAAAAGATTAGGTTATAAAAAGACTGTGGCTTCCTCTTGGGTAAATAGTCTCTCACTCTCTCTTTTAGCTCCCTCAGTCTCGGGGAAGTAAGTTTCCATGTAGTGAGTAGCCCTATGGAGAGTCTTAGGGGGCGAGGAGCTAATATCTCTAGTCCACAGCCAGCAAGGACCTGTGGCCTGTCAACCATCACATGAATGGGTTTGGAAGTGGCTCTTTCTCCAGTCGAGCCTTCAGATGACCTCAGCCTCAGCTGACACTTTGGTTGCAATTCCGTGAAACACCATGAGTTAGAAGTTCCCAGTTAAGCCTGACCTGGAATCATGACCCACACAAACTGTGAGATAATAAATATTTGTTGTTTTTAGCTACTGAGGTATGGGATGATTTGTTCCCTAATAACAGATGACAAATACAGATAGAAAGAGAGAGAAACAGCTTCAATGGACAATCCCGACTCATAGTAAATTGTAAAACAGTACATCACTAAACCTATTTGGTTGTGATTCTCAAAGCCTTGATAATATTTGATATATTTGTTTAAACTTTTTATAAATGTGAAGAGCTTAGAGTATATTTTTATAATTTCTATCACTTTACTGGTATGCTGCATTTGGGGAGACATTGTTATTCCACATTTATTTAGTCCTTTAGACATAATTTCCTTTGTTTATTTGAACATATTTAAAATAGTCAATTTAAAGTCTTGGTCTTGTTAAGTCCAACACCAGGGCTCTGCAGAGACAATTTCTACTGTTTTTTTTTTCCTGTGTGTAAGCCATACTTTCTTGCATGTTCTAATTTTTTGTTGAAATTGGACATTTAAAATAACATTAATGTGGTAACTCTGGAGATCAGATTCTCTTCCATCCCCCAGTTTTGTTGTTGTTGCTTGTGGTATTATTTGTGTATTCACTTTGTGACTTTTCTGAACTAATTCTGTAAATTCCGTATTCTTATTAATTCATATATTGCTCTAGTCACCCTACCAAAATCCATTAGAAGTCAATCTTTTGGCCCTAGCTCCAAAATATAGTCAAAATCTGTGCTGTTCCCTTCAGCTCCACTGTTACCACCCTAGTCTAAGCCACCTGCTTTTCTCTTCTAGAATTCTCCTGAGTGGACTTCCTGCTTCCGCTCTTGCCCTTCCACAATCCATTCTCCACGTAACAGCCAGGAGAGTCTGGCTTTCTCCAGTTCATCTTAATACCCTCCACCAAGGCTACTGCACTGTGCCCTGCAAATAGATGTTCAATCAATATCTACTTGCACATAGTAAATTAGATTCTTTAACTCCTCTGCCTAAAACTCTCGAGGAGTGGTTTCCCATTGCACTTAGATTAAAACATATCCTTCTTTTCCAAGAAACCTGGGTGCCTGGCAAATACAGCCCCTCTCCACTTCTCTGACCTTGTGTTCTTCCACTCTTGTGCTCACTCAATGGGCTCTAGACCCCAGGTTTTCTTTCGGTTGCTTAAACATACCAGGCTCATTTCTATCTTGACGTTCCTGGACTTTTTCCTTCCTTGTCTGGATACACTCAGCCCAGCACATTTTTGTGGCTGTCTCTTCTGTATTATTCACTTCTCAGCTCAAATGTCATGTCCTCAGAAAGGTCTTCCTTGACCACCCTCTCTGAAGGAGTGACTCTCCCCAAGTAAATTTCAAGTCCTCAAGTCAATTCCACAATCCTCACAGCAGATATCAGTATTAGAAATTATCTCACTTTAATTGGTTGTCATGATAATAGTCTACTTTCTACTTGAGAATTTAAACACCATGGAAGCAGGGATCTTGATTGTATTATATTCCAGCACCTGAAACAGCACTTGACATGTAGAAAGTAGTAAGTGCTCAATAAATGTTGAATGAATGAAGGAATAATGATCACTTGAATGAAGGAATAATGAATGGCTATACATGCAAAGGTAATAAACAAAATGTGTGAGCATGGATACACATTAGGAGAGAGAGCCAAAATAATTATAATAACAATAGTAATAACAATTATGAAAACATCAGATGTGATTGGTCCCTAGGAGCAGTCTTTTTCTTATCTTAACTTCCATAAAATAGAATTTAGCTCTTTGTCACATCCTCCCAAAAGCAAAAAAAAATTGAATTTCAGAAAGTTTTAGTAGGTAAAAATAAATTATGTGCCAGGCCAATTATAAACCCTTTACATGTATTAATACATTTAATTCTCACAAAAACTTTATGAGGTAGGTGTTATTATTATCTTTTTTAAAAAAAATACATTTATTTATTTATGGCTGCGTTGGGTCTTCATTGCTGCTCACAGGCTTTCTCTAGTTGCAGTGAGCAGGGGCTACTCTTGGTTGCGGTGCACGGGCTTCTTCTTGCGGTGGCTTCTCTTTTTGTGAGCACAGGCTCTAGGCAGGCAGGGTTCAGTAGTTGTGGCATGCAGCCTCAGTAGTTGTGGCACACGGGCTTAGTTGCTCCGCAGCATGTGGGATCTTCCTGGACCAGGGTTTGAACCCGTGTCCCCAGCATTGGCAGGCGGATTCTCAACCACTGCGCCACCAGGGAAGTCTCACTATTATCATCTTTGTTTTACAGATAAGGAAACCAGAGTGTGAAGATGTTAGATTAAATCACCCAGAGCCACACAGCCAGTGGTGTGTGTGGGCCCAGGAGTTGAAATGCAGTGTCTGGCTCCAGGGTCTGTGTTCTTAACCACCACAGCAAGGGAAAAGCTGGTGAAGGCACAGGAGAGAAATAAATGGTGGAGAATGTTGTATCACGCAGCACAAAGTGCAACAATAAAAATCCCCATTAAGCATCTCTGTTCTTCCTGCAATATTTCTTTACAGCTAATAGCTGCTCTGTTGTTCTCCCATCGCCCTCGAATAGACCCTGAAGCTTTATGGACACCAGCATGTCTGTCCTCTCCAGAGTTCTCTTTTTCTCCCTCCTCCACTCTGTCTCTTCCTTCTTCCTTTTCTTTAAACTATACAAACTTGCTCTCGAAAGCCTTCCCTCAGCTTGCACACTCACACTCCTCATTCCACATAACATGGATGCTCAGAGGGTCTTCTCTTGTTTAGAAAAGAGTGGAGAATAAGAAATTATTTTTACTGCCACAAATATAGTTTTCCTCCTATCACACTAATAATACTGATTTTAACGTATTAGGATTTGGGGTGGCAGTTGTGAGAGTTGTAATAAGATTCCTCTTTCTAGTTTTTTTTTCTTCCACAAGAAGAAAGCACGGTAATACCAATTAAATACATTTCCTGACTATACAAAAACTGTTTACCCTCTCTGGCTTCATCTTAAAAAAAAAAAATTGAAATAGATTTGACATATAACGTGTAAATTTAAGATATACAACATGTTGATTTGATACATTTATATATTGTAATATGATTGCCACTGTAACTGGCTACGTCTTTAATTGCACCTGGGAGCAAAGGCACCCCATGAAGTAAAGATGACAGTATAACTTCAAAATAGAAAAGAAAGAAGCTGAATGCAGAAATAATATACCCCAAAGGACATTAACTATGAAAAAAGATGCTTGACAGCATTGACCCTCAGGAGGGAGGGATATTGAAGGGCTTGGGGTGTGTTCCTTATCTCTGCAACACCTTGAGTGATAGAGATCTGTCTCCCCAGCCCATGTAAATTGAGGCATACTTATCCTTTTAGGAAATAAGCTGTATTTGGTAACTCTCCCTGCCCCTTTCCGTTTTCCTTGGTGTCCTGGTTTATCCCTGGGCATGGCCGTAGATCTCTCTGCCCTAGGGGTGACCAAGGGCCACTCTACTCTGGATGACTCTTGCTTCTGGGGGCTCAGGAGGGACCAAACCCTTTGTTAAGGACCTTATATCCAGGCTCCAACTCATAGGATATGGGCTAGAAATGAGAGTATTGTATGCACTTTAGGTGAAGGCATTGAGCTGCAGTATTTTGCTTGCTAAGTTAGGTGATTTAGCCCGTATAAGCTTGCTGGGTTTCCGGGAAACAGCTAGAACAAAGCATAATATTTACATGTAGAAAATTTTGAGAATAAAACCACTTTTATAGAATGTTAACACTGGAAGGCTCTTCAGGGTCCTCCAGTCTAATTCACGTATCAAATGCAGGAGGAGCTGAAGTTTGGAGGCTGACTTCTCGCACCAAGCTAGTGCAGACTAAGTGTCAGAACTCCCAACACTGTGCTCCTGACACCGCACAATGCCCCCGTCATTAAAACTTGATTCAGCCCAGCTTTCAAACAGAACCATGTGGACAGACATAATAGTAGGAGCTGCACATCAGTCTGAAGATGGCCATTTGCAAAAAGCTGTGGCAACCTAGAGCTTGATAGGAAAGCATAAATGTGTTAATGTGACACTTCCGTTAACCTTATGACCCCATTTACCAAATGTCCAGTTACTCTTACTTCCTTTCCAGACACTTGGTTACAAGAGATATCTGTACCTGTTGCTTGCTTTCGTTTTTACTGCCTGTGACTAAGGAATCTCTTTAACCCCTGTCATTTAGCTTCTGTTTCCACCACTTTGCTAAGGCTGCTTTGACAAAGGTCACTAATGACTTCATGCCACCAAAGCTGATGGCAGATTTCCACACCTTTTCTTTCTAAAACTTTCTGTGACATTTGACACTGTTGACCTTCTCCTACATCTTGAAGTTCTGCCTTGTTTTCTGTGATGTCACTTCTTTCTCTCCTCCTGTCTCTTTGAACATTTCCTCTTAGTCTCCTTTTGGGGCCACCTAAACTTCTTTGTTCTCCCCAGAGTTGTTCTTGTTTCATCATTTCACATGCTCTCTTGGAGATAGCTCCTCCAGCTTCAATGTCTTAATCTTTATCTGTTTTGGTTATGTGTTGCTACAACAAACCACCTGAAGCTTAGTGGTTTAAAACAACAACAAATTATTATCTCCATGATTCTGTGGGTTAACGGAGTGATTCCTTTGCTTTTTGTAGTATTGGCTAGGGTGCTGCGGGGGTGATATTCTCCAAATGGTTTTACTCACATGGCTGATAGTGAGTGCTGGCCACTGACTAGGGCTGACCATTGAGGGCCTGAGGGTTCTTCTGTATAGTCCTTGCCTCATGGATGTTGAACTTCCTTACAGATGGTGGCTGTGTTCCAAAAGGAAGGAGCTGGAAGCTGCCTGCTCTCTTCTAACAGAGATTCAAAAGTCCCAGATGTCTATTCTGCTGCATCATTTATTAGCCAAAGCAGCCACAAGGCCAGCCCAGGGGAAATAAGCTGCATCTCTTTTTTTTTTTTTTTTTTTTTTTTGCGGTACGTGGGCCTCTCACTGTTGTGGCTTCTCCCGTTGCGGAGCACAGGCTCCGGACGCGCAGGCTCAGCGGCCATGGCTCCCGGGCCCAGCCGCTCCGCGGCATGTGGGATCTTCCCGGACCGGAGCACGCACCCGTGTCCCTTGCATCGGCAGGCGGACTCTCAACCACTGTGCCACCAGGGAAGCCTATTTCTCATCTTATTCTCTAGAATTCAGTAAATGACCACCAACCAGGCCAGAAACCAGAATTCATCCTGGTTCCTCTAATTCTGTTACCACCCCAGCTTCCCATGAACACAGAAGCTGACCAATTTTAATCCTTAGCTCTTTTTCAAATATGCCCCCTTCTTCTCCGTTTCTAATATTACTCCAGTTTGGGTCTTTATCAGGCAAGATCCTCTTGTCTGGCGCATTGCAGTATCTTCCTACATGGTCTTCATGTTATCATTTTAACTCCTCTGGTAAAGTCAAGGTTCGGTTTAGGGACAATTTAGCCACTTGATGAAATAGGTAAGAGAAGAGAAGAAGGAGGAGGAAGAAAGGAATTAAGGAAGAAAGAAAAAGAAATAAAAGAGGCGATAAAAGAAACCTAGTCAGGCATGTATTAAAACCCCTTAGGTTGATGATGTCATAGTTTAATTTGTGGAAGGAAAAAACTGAAAATACTGTGTTTGAACTCATAGACTGACTTAACAGAAAGAAAACTGTCACACAGAGACAAACCTTGTGGTCCACTTTCCAACCAGTTTCTGACATAAGGCCTCCCCATAAAGAGCTACTAGAGAAGACAGATAAACTCGCCCTCCTCCCAAAACAAGAACAACAAACCTTCAACAGTATTGCTAAAGTGATCTTACTAATATTATAGTACTCCTTTGCTTAACCGCCCCCCGGCCCCCATGGACACCAAATCCTTAAATTGGCCCACAAAGCCATGCTTGGCTGGACTCTCATGTGCTCATTCAACAGATGTATACGACATGCCCTTAACATGTTAGGTTTGCAGCTATACCTCTCCCCTCCCCCTCCTCAGGCTTTATGCCATTCCTACTCCCAGACTGCTATGGCTCCTTGCACATGCACCCATCTTATTCCTGCCGCCTCGGTTGGTCTTCCTCTGCTTTTTTTTTTTTTTTTTTTTTTCTTGCGGTACGCGGGACTCTCACTGTTGCGGCCTCTCCCGTTGCGGAGCACAGGCTCCGGACGCGCAGGCTCAGCGGCCATGGCTCACGGGCCCAGCCACTCCGCGGCATGTGGGATCTTCCCGGACCGGGGCACGAACCCATGTCCCCTGCATTGGCAGGTGGACTCTCAACCACTGCGCCACCAGGGAAGCCCTTCCTCTGCTTTTTAGGCTACATAACTTTTTCCTACCCACTCCTCAAGGTTCTGGTTAGAAACCACCCTCCTCCAGGCAGTCCTTGACCCCTGGACTGGACTAAGGGCTTCCCAAACACCCTGCACATATCTATTATCTTCTGTGCAAACAATATTGATATTATCTGTTTGTGAGTCTATCTCCTTGTAACCTTTTTTTTTTTATCATCTTTATTGGAGTATAATTGCTTTACAATGGTATGTTAGTTTCTGCTTTATAACAAAGTGAATCAGCTATACATATACATATATCCCCATATCTCCTCCCTCTTGCGTCTCCCTCCCTCCTACCCTCCCTATCCCACCCCTCTAGGTGGTTACAAAGCACCGAGCTGATCTCCCTGTGCTGTACAGGTGCTTCCCACTAGCTATCTATTTCACGTTTGGTAGTGTATATATGTCCATGCCACTCTCTCACTTTGTCCCAGCTTACCCTTCCCCCTCCCCATATCCTCAACTCCATTCTCTAGTAGGTCTGTGCCTTTATTCCCATCTTGCCCCTAGGTTCTTCATGACCTTTTTTTTTTTCTTCTTAGATTACATATATATGTGTTAGCATACGGTATCTGTTTTTCGTTTTTCTCTTTCTGACTTACTTCACTCTGTATGACAGACTCTAGGTCCATCCACCTCACTACAAATAACTCAATTTCATTTCTTTTTGTGGCTGAGTAATATTCCACTGTATGTATGTGCTACATCTTCTTTATCCATTTATCTGTCGATGGACACTTAGGTTGCTTCCACGTCCTGGCTGTTGTAAACAGAGCTGCAATGAACATTTTGGTACATGAGTCTTTTTGAATTATGGTTTTTTCTCAGGATATATGCCCAGTAGTGGGATTGCTGGGTCATATGGTAGTTCTAGTTTTATTTTTTTAAGGAACCTCCATACTGTTCTCCACAGTGGCTGTATCAATTTACATTCCCACCAACAGTGCAAGAGTGTTCCCTTTTCTCCACACCCTCTCCAGCATTTATTGTTTCTAGATTTTTTGATGATGGCCATTCTGACCGGTGTGAGGTGATATCTCATAGTAGTTTTGATTTGCATTCCTCTAATGATTAATGATGTTGAGCATTCTTTCATGTGTTTGTTGGCAATCTGTAACCTTCTTGAGAAAAAAAAGAATTGTTTCTTAAGAGACACTATAATATAGTGATTTAAAGCCCAGACTCTGAGGACTTATTGTCTGAGTTTACATCCCAGCTCTACCACTTACTACCTGGATAATTCTGGAGAGGCACTTAGCCTTTTGCTATCTTGTTTCTGCATCCTTTAAGTAGGGATGGTAAAAACAGGTATAAACACTACAGATTCGTTATGAAGATTAAGTGAGTTATACATATAATATACTTAAAACAGTGCCTAGCACCTGAAAGAAAGATAGCAAACATGAACTATTCTACTGGACACCAATTCTACTGGTCACTGGCTTGCAGACATCACCCTTCCTGAGGACCACCTGCCCTTGCCCTTCACTGAGTAATCCATCCCAGTCCAATCCAAGCTTGTTATAATGATGAGTCATCGAGTACAGCATCTAATGCTTAATAAAGAATTGTTGACTTGAATTCCTTCTTTCTTTTTCTACTTTATGTCACAACCTTCCATTCTTTTGCCAATTTCTTGGTTGGTTATCTTTAACCTTTGAAAGGTGGGATTTCCCACTCACACTCCCTCTGACCTGGAGACGGTCAAAGATCCAAGGATATGCTTCTATTTGCTGTATCAGCACTGGTGAATGTTTCCTTGGCTGATTGCAATGGTTCTTTCCCAGCTCCAGCCAAGTAGAGGCAATATCTATCAGTTGTTAACTACTTCTTCCTCTGCCCACATCCTGAGCAAAACAGATGGGGGAATTCTTTCATATATCCAGAGGAGTCCCAGAGGTAAATAGTCAAATGTGAATGCCTAATTGCTCACCAGGATTCAAAGAAAATGTAGCAGTGAGAAAGCTGTGAGTCCCTTGTCATAAAAACAGCTCTCTGATTGAGGAAGGGAGTGTCCCCTAAGAGCTAGAACCAGCCAAGAACCAGAAATAATGAGCTTGTTTCTTAGCCATCCCTCTGGTTTCCTGTATGAAAATAAAAGGAGGATAATCACGTTTGCACCTTAATCCCCGCCAATGTGGCTGCTCCAGTTGCCTTTCTCTCCTTCTCCTTCTCCTTTCTAATTCCTTGTGTTTCCCTGGAGTTTCCTGCCGAGGCGGTCTTGACTTCTGACTTGATTCTTATTTTTAAAAGGCTCACATGATCCCTTTGTTACAAAGGGTTACTGCTTTTCTCCAGTAATAGAGAGGAAAAGGCTCTGCCTTGGTCTTTTGTCCCAAATTCCTCCTTACTGTCTATGTGCATGAAGTACTGATGCAGTGTAGCCTTTGGGCTTGGCTGGTAGCTGAGAATCCCTACATGATAACTTCTGAAGGATGCCAAATAGAGAAGACCTCCTGTTCTCTTGGAGTTCCTGAGGTGAGTATGGCATCTGAAAGCCTGGTTTTACTTTGAAAAATGTCCTCCACTCTTTTCTTGGCCCTTTAGAAATCATGTCTTTTTTTTTTTTTGCGGTACGCGGGCCTCTCACTGACTGCTGTGGCCTCTCCCGTTGTGGAGCACAGGCTCCGGACGCGCAGGCTCAGCGGCCATGGCTCACGGGCCCAGCCGCTCCTCGGCATGTGGGATCTTCCCGGACTGGGGCACGAACCCACGTCCCCTGCATCGGCAGGCGGACTCTCAACCACTGCGCCACCAGGGAAGCCCGAAAACATGTCTATTTATACAATGCCAACAAAATGATTTGGTTATGTAAAAAAATATACATATGATAAAATAAAAACACTCCCGGACAACAACAACCTATCTCAAAACAAAAGCAAATACAAATAGTAACATCCCTTCTTATTATGTGGAAGGACTGAGTTTCATACAGATTCAGCCAGGAACAACCTGCGATTACTTTAATGCAGTGCTTCTCAGTGGATTGAGCTTGCTGAGTCCTCGCCTTCTAAGGGCCCTCCCTTCTCCTCCCTTCCCTTCCCCAGATATTGAGACAGCCCAACAGAATTCCACAGATTCCCAAATGCCATCCTCCATCCCAGGGACAGTACCACATTCCCCCCAAACACTCATCTGAACATTCTGCACTAAAGAATGCAAGCAAACAAAAACTTTAAATTAAATTTCCATGTGCTTTAAACCTTCTCACCATGTTCTTACATGTAGGCATTTATGGTAGACACCAATTCTACTGGTCACTGGCTTGCAGAGATCACCCTTCCTGAGGACCACCTGCCCTTGCCCTTCACTGAATAATCCATCCCAGTCCAATCCAAGCTTGACCAACCAGCCTCTCTCCTCCCAGAACTGATCACTCAGAACTTGAAGTTGTCCACGAATGGCGGCTCCTGCTGAGGACACAGAATTGTCATAGTCCTGGCCTTTCCCAAGGTGTGTTGACTCTCCATTTCATTGGATTAATCTCTCCAATATTCTTCCCTGCAATTATCCTCTTTCTTATGCCAAGCACAACTGGTTTTTGCTAGCAGCCAAAAATTCTTGGCTAATTTATCACTTTAATCCCCATTTTCCCCATTTTCCTGTTGTGATTAAGTGGTTGTTGAGGAAGCTACTCACACTGATGAGGAAACCCCCAGTGGGTTGAGGTATCCCTAAGTGAGATGACCAAGCACTGATCCCTCCCTCAGCAGCATCCATGGCTGACATGCTTAGCAGGGATGAGAACAGCCAAACCATGGTCCTTCTTCTTCATCTCTGGAAAAGTTCACCCTGATTGTGAGCCAGAAAAAAAAAAATTGCCTTCGCTCATAAATTGGCAAAATACACCTCTTGCTACAAGGGACAAGATTGCTTCTCGGGGGGCCTTTTGGATAACTTCCCCTAAATTTTCCTGCATCATTTTGTCTTTCTGTCATCCCTGCAGCCCACACAAACATTGTACAGGCCTCAAAGATACTATGATTAGCTGGTTCTTTTTTAGTTCATTAGCCCTTCTGATATATTAGTAGATTATCATAAGCAGTTTCAGTATGTCATAAAATCTGTTTGGTATTAAGTTGATACATCATGTGTTTTTCTCCATCAGCTAAATAGTTTCCTTCAAATCTGGACCAGATGAGCACCCTGGGACTTGCATGAGCTCATGTGTGTGTCTGCATGGAATGCAGTACTGGGTCCCATTGGACGTGTGGAGCATGTTTTTGGCCCAAATGGAAACATCCTTAGGCACTGATGCCTCAATTAGGGAAAAGATAAAGACACAAGATCAGATATGGCATCTGTAAAACGTTAATGTCCTTGTGATGCTCTCTTTTTAAGTCTATTTTTCGGTTCTGTTTGCTGGCTACTTCAGGCAGAGTTGTGGTGTGCATGGAGCTGCCTTTATTCAGCACCCTTTGGGGACAGCATCCCACCCCTGCCCCTGCTGAGTGTGCCTTTTTGCTGCCTCAAGCTCACTAAAGCCCCACTGAATACTCCCGCCCACTTATGCCATACATCTCTTTTGAGCACCTATTATGTCCTAGGTTTAGGGGAAAGAGAAGAATAAGAACAGCTTCACTTCCAAGATGTAGAGGAGGGCACAAAAATGTGAACAGTTGTCTTAACGGCAGGTGCTGTTGGATCTGGTGAAGGGTCCAAGCTGGTCTGAGGGAGGGCGTGTGGGCCAGGGAAGGCTTTCTGGAGGTTGTGAACAACCTGGGAGCAGAACCCTGAAGAACACCCAGGAATTTGGGCTGCTGCTGGCTCCGCAAGCAACTTTGGGTGAACAAGAGAAAAGCACCTCTTCTGCCAAGAGGCGACTCTTGCAGGGCACACAGCTTGGCGGGCCAAGTGTGAGCTGGATTTGATACCTACTCACCCTCTCAGCTAGGCTTGTGATGTCAGCAACCTGTGCAGCCTTCCAGGAACCCTTGAGGGGAAGCCATGTGTATCAGTTTCCTAGGGCTGCTGTAACAAATTGCCACAAACTGGGTGGCTTGAAATAAGTAGAAATTTGTTCTCTCACAGTTCTGGAGGCCAGGTGCCCAAAATTAAGGTGTTGCCAGGGCCACCCTCCCTCTAGAGGCCCTAGGAGAGAATCCTTCCCTGCCTCTTCCAGCCCCTGGTGGCTGCACACATTCCTTGGCTTGTGGCTACATCACTCTAGTCTCTGCCTCTGTCTTTTTTTTTTTTTTTTTTTTAACGCTTGGCTTTTATTTATTTATTTATTATTTATTTATTTATGGCTGTGTTGGGTCTTCATTTCTGTGCGAGGGCTTCCTCTAGCTGCGGCAAGCGGGGGCCACTCTTCATCGCGGTGCGCGGGCCTCTCACGTTGCGGAGCACAGGCTCCAGACACGCAGGCTCAGTGGCCATGGCTCACGGGCCCAGTTGCTCCGCGGCATGTGGGATCCTCCCAGACCAGGGCTCGAACCCGTGTCCCCTGCATTAGCAGGCAGATTCTCAGCCACTGCGCCACCAGGGAAGCCCTCTGCCTCTGTCTTCAAATGGCCTTCTCCTCTGTGTCTTTGTGTCAAGTCTTCCTCTTCCTTTCTCTTCTAAGGACAACTGCCATTGGATTCAGGCCCATCCAGGTAATCCAGGATGATCTCATCTTGAGATCCTGAAGTTAATTATAGCTGAAAGACGCTATTTCCAAAAAAGGTCACATTCTTAGGTCCTGGAAGTTAGGACATGGACATATCTTTCTGGGGTTCGTTATTCAACCCACTATACCACGTTAAGAAGGGAAGGAAGTCGTTTTCAGACGGAAGGAGCAGAGTACGTAAGGTAAGGAGGTGTTGCAGGGCATTCTGGGTCTGAGAATGGCAAGGACGACAGGATACAGGGTTGGGGGCAGGTGATGAGAGCTGAAACTGGGCTGGGAAGCAAGGAGCTGGTCACAGAGGACCTGGTGTGCTGGCCAGCAGCCTTGGACTATGCCCTGCAGGCCATGAGTAGGCTTTGCCTGGACTTAATTTTAACTTAGAAAGACCACTTGGGCTGAAGTTTAGAGAACAGATCAGAGGTGAAGAAATTCCTCTCAGAGAATATTGCTACTGCTCCTTGGGTGAGGAATTCGGTGGCCTGATCTTTGGAGAAGAGGAAGTGATCTCGTGATGCTGAGGAGAGGGGACCCAAACACAGCGATTGGTGACTAGTATGAGCTGAGCGGGGAGGAAGGAAGAATCTGGACTGATCCTGAGGTCTTTGTCAACATTCCAGCCCCAGCAGTGCACCTACCCTGTCATCCACATTCACATGACACCGGACATATTAGCAGGGCTCTGTACACACAGCCATTTGCACTTTAGAACTTGAACATGCATTTTTAAGAAATTGCACTTTGGGGCTTCCCTGGTGGCACAGTGGTTGAGAGTCCGCCTGCCGATGCAGGGGACACGGGTTCGTGCCCCGGTCCGGGAAGATCCCACATGCCGAGGAGCGGCTGGGCCCGTGAGCCATGGCCGCTGAGCCTGCACGTCCGGAGCCTGTGCTCCGCAACGGGAGAGGCCACAACGGTGAGAGGCCCGCGTACCGCAAAAAAAAAAAAAAAAAAAGAAATTGCACTTTGACTCAAAAGACCATCCCACTGTACTGGGTTGAATAGTAGCCCCATCCCCCAAATTTATGTCCACCCAGAACCAGCATATGTGACCTTATTTGAAGAAGGGTCTTTGCAGATGTAATGAGGTTCGGTCATACTGGATTATTGTGAGCCCTAATCCCATGACTGGTGTATGTCTAAGAAGAGGAAGATTTGGACACAGGTACACAGGGAGAACACCATGTGACGACAGAGGCCGAGATTGGAGTGATGAATCTACAAGCCAAAGCTGGTCAAAGATTGCTGGCAACCAGCATAAACTAGCAGGAGGCAAGGAAGGATTCTCCCCTAGAGCCTTCAGAGGGGGCGTGGTCCTGCTGACATCTTGGTGTTATACTTCTGACCTCCAGAATGGTGAGAGAATGAATTTCTGCTGTCTTAAGCCACCCAGTTTGTGGAAATTTGTTATGGCAGCCCTAGGAAACTAATACATCCCAGAAGGTGGGATTTCCAGACACGTGGACAGTCATGGGGAATGATGTTTCTGGGAGCTTCGATGTGGTGCAGAGAAAAGCACATGGACCTTGGCGTTAGGTCATAACCAGACCTGTCACTGCGCCATGAGTCTCAGAAAGACTTTCACCTCAGAGGAATCTTGTGAGGATGAGATGAGAAGACAAGTGTAGACGTCTATTGAAACACTGTAGGATGGTTAAAAAACTGGGCAGGGTGGTGGTGGTGAGAAACAGTGAATTGTGGGGATGATTTGTGGATATTGCATCCTATAGATTGGAATTAAAGGAGGCTCTGTGTGTGTGTGTGTGAGTGTGTGTGTGTGTGAGTGTGTGTGTGTACGCACCTATACCTACACATTCACTATAATGTACAGTCCATAATGTAGTAAGAAGAAAAGTAGCTGGGCATAATCTACTCCCATTAAAAAAAATAAACATATATCCGTGCTTGTGTGTGTATCTACGTTTCTGTGAGCATGGAGAAAGCAGTGAAAAGACACACAGCCAACCAATAAATGTTGTTCCCTCAAGGGAAGGTGATGAACTTTTAAAAAGAGAACATCCATAGTGGGGCGCATATACCACTCCTCCAACCTCCACACACATATACACGCAAAGCTGGTTTTGTTCATTATCTTAATTATCCCATTGCTTTTTCATGCCACTCTGCTTCCCAGTCTACAGTCCCATATCTTGACAGTCAAATGTAACAGCTTCTTTTACTTAAAAGAAGCCTTTTCTTAAAACTCCATCAGTCCAGAGTGTAAGCTCATTATTGCTCTTTTTCTCCCCTCTCAGGAGCTTCCTCTGCCCTCGTTCTTTCCCCCGGTGACCTCCAGGTGGGACGGAATGGAGGTGATCTTTCCTGGTCCTATCGCATCCCTGGGCATCTGGCACAAATGCTTGTTGGGATGTAGCTCAATCATGTCGTTTCTTGATTTGGGGACTTCCCACTGCAGAAGTCCACGGGCCTCTGTCTTCCCTCATTATTGAGATTCCTGCACTCAGAGCCCTCCTGGTGCCGATATCTCCAGGCCTCTTCTGGTCTGTCTGTATAGCCACATCCCCTCCATGAAGTCACACCGAAACTGCAATGCAGCAGGCTGTGGGAACTGGGTGCTTCCTCCATCTGTGCATGTATCCACTTCTGTCAGCCTTCTTTAAACCATCACCTGGGCAGCACCTTTCGCTTGGGCACCATAAAAAACACGGAGCTTCTTCACGGGATTTCCAGTCGTCTTGAGCTGTAGCCTGAGGGATGAACAACAGGCCCCTCGCACTTGGAGTTCCCAGTAGGTCTGGGTTTTCTAACTCCTCTCACTTCCTCTCCACCTAGGTTTCTACCTTAAGGTGGGGATCCAGACAGAGCCCCCCATCTGTCCTCTGACCTTCTTCCTCCTTTCATTCCTTCTTACCTCTCCTGGGAGTGGGAGAGCTCTCTCTCTTGCCTTTCTGTCCTTCTGTCCTGCTTTTATCCCGTTACCCCTTTATCATCCTTTTATTCTGCTTTATGTTATTTGCCCTCCTTTTCCTGAGGCAAAAAATGAGGAAGGGCTGCAGGAAGAGAAAGAAGACCATCGAAAGTGGAAAATACATGGGCAAGATTTTCCTAAGCAGTATCCCTTCTTTATATCCATTTTGAATTCTTTTATTAGTAATTGTAGTGGATTGAATGGTGGCCCCCCCAAAAGATACGTCTGCACCCTAATCCCTGGTACCTTTGAATGTGACCTTATCTGTAAAAGGGTAATCGCAGATGTAATTAAGTAAAGGATCTCAAGTTGTGATCATCTTGGATTGGGCAGGTGGGCCCTAAATCCAATGACAGGTGTCCTTATATGAGACACACAGAGGAAGAGGAGCAGAAGGCCATGTGAAGATGGAGACAGTGATTGGAGTGATGCAGCTACAAGCCAAGGTACCCCAAGGATTTCCTTGGAGTCACAGGAGCTGGAAGACGTAAGGAAGAATTCTTCCCGAGAGCCTCCAGAGGGAGCACAGCCCTGCTGACACCTTGATTTTTGGTCGTTTGACCTCCAGGACAGTGAGGGAATAATATTCTGCTGTTCTGAGCCACCAAGTTTGGAATAATTTGTATGGCAGCCCTGGGAAAATAATACAGATTGATAATGAGCATGAAGTACTTTCGACGTTAAAATAAGACGAAAAAGACAAATGCACAGCTCCTATGGAGGACTTGGCATATGGGAACTCTCTTCTAGTAGCTATTCTTGTTTCAATGGGAGCCAGCAGCCTTTTCCTGTACCTCCAGAGACCAAGCTGTCTTGACCTTCTTAGCAAGTTTGCAAATCCCTCCACCTGTTCTCTTTGCTAATATAGCTCTTCTTTCTGTCACGCCAGTGTACACCCGAGACACTGACAGAGTTCAGAATCGCTGTCTCTATATATTGATCGTGCAATAAAAATGGCAAGCTGATCAGTCCGCCAGAGGGGAGAAGCCTTTTTCCCATTATGAGCATGATCTAATGCTGTAATCACCTAGTCTGCAGCCGGCGGCCAAGTGCTTGTACTCAGGCTGAGGCCTCACAACAGGTGAACCCTGTTAAAAGGCATCCCGCTACATGGTTTCAGCTGTCCTGTAGACCAGCCTAAGTCTCATTCCCTGAAACATAATAACTACATAGAACTCATGTGTCCCTGAGGTTATTACAACCTCCAGGGTCATCCTTTAAAAAAAATATGCAAATAAAATAACTCCAGCTTCCAAACCGTAAGACTCCAGGAAATCCAGGGCTCTTCCAAGGACTGTAGACACAGTCTTAGTGGTTACTTATTCTCCATCTGAATGGTGTCCCTGACCCCAAAATATATGCAGTGCCTTCCTTTATCCCCAAGGCATTGCTTTCTGGCTTGACTTAAAGTTTCAAGGAATTTCAGTGCACAGAAGGGACATTTAAGCTCAGAGCTGGCCATCACTACACCCAAGATCCTGGGCCATATCCTATGCTGTGCAGTCCCTACTGGCCTTCCCTGACCTTTAGGGTCCCAACATATTGCTGAGTACAGCCCTGTTCCTGCCTCACCTCCACACAGGGGCTCACTTTGACTGTGTCTTTCATCCCCAGTGGTGAGCCCCAATATCCTCTTCCCTCCATCCCACAAGAGGAAGCCCCAAATCCATTCATATCAGAACAACTCTCCACTCTTTTCCTTTGGTATACACAGAACTTAAGTCTTCTTGTCTAGGCTTTCCCGGTCCAGAATGGAATTTCCTTTTGTACAGATAAAAGCCCAATTAAGGGCTTTTTCCCTACAAGAAAGCCTTGGCCCTCACAGACCAATTTGGGTTTCCATTTTTAGCAGCACAAAGAACTGGCAGAAGCTTCGAAATTACAATCCTTCCTTAAAGGCTCTTCAGAGCCTAGATCAAATTCTCAGACAGAATTAAAGTCCACATATGTACTGAATTCCCCTTCCTTTTCCTCCAGCCCACAGGGAACTTGGTCTTTATGAAGTGGAAGGGACATTTCTTTTTCCATGTACCAGCACTGTGTGGCTTGGAAGAAGATTAACTTGCCTGAGCCTCAGACTCTCTATCTGTAAAATAGGATTAATAATACCTTTTGCACAGGGTTATTAAGAAGACTTAAAGAAAGAACTTAAGAAAACTTTTTAGCATGGTAACGGGCACATGAAAAAATATTCAAGAAACCCTAGGCTCTACTTCTCCCTCTCTTTATATGATTAAGCAATGGTTTGCTTTTTTTGTCTTATACGTGTATTGTAATATAGTGCTAAGGATGATATAAAGTTTCAGAAACTAGTTAACAAGGGAATTCCCTGGTGGTCCAGTGGTTAAGACTCCACACTTCCAATGCAGAGGGCAGGGGTTCCATCCCTGGTTGGGGAACTAAGATCCCGCATGCCGCATGGACCCAAAGAAAAACAAAAACAAAAAAACAACTAAAAAAACTAGTTAACAAAGATAAACTAAGCCCCAGGAGAAGCAAAAATGCCCTGCTCTATTGAACATCCTTTTAGGTATATCTTTGAACCTGTCAGTAATTATTTAAGATTAATTCCTAGATGTGGAACGGGTGGACAAAGCGTATGTACAGTTTTAGGACTTTTACACGCTCCTGAATTGCCCTCCAGAAAGTCTGTACCAATTTACATTCCCCACAGCACTGTGTCAAAGTGCCTTTTTCTTGAAATCTTGAGTTTTTCTTAAAATCTATTAATTTGATGGGTGAAAAACACTTCTGTCTCACTGTGGTTGTCGAATTGATTTTCAGACCTGGAAAACAAGGATTCAACTCAAGTCCAACTCATGTATTTTAAAGATGAAGATCCTAAGATTTAGAAAGATGAAGTGACTTGGCCAATTCATCTAATTAGTGGGACAGCCAAAATTCATGTCCGGTGTTTCCTGACTCTGGGATTCTTCCATAATAGCACTCCGGAGAGGAAGAGTTAGCCTGGTGTGAAACCACTCAGGGCCTACTTAATAACAAGGTTCAGTCAGACCAGAGCGAATGTGTGGTAGAGGAAAGAGTCAGTGAAGGGAACGTTAATTAGTGTCTGGCTAATTCATCACCAGAAAATGAAGGCCAGCACTCTCTATGTTAGCGCCACCTACTGGTGAAAATGTAAGCTTGCACAGGAGTGTTCTCTAAAGTTGAAGGTAGAATGCAGGAAATCACTGGGAGAATTGGGCCGTTTTAAATTGTTTTATTCTAGGAAGAAGTAGAAAGAGAAAGAATTCAGTATGGAGTCACTGAGTCATGAGCCATCGGACTCGAACTGCTGCGGTCTCCTGAATTGCTGTGAATGAAGTTCCAGTTCCCTGCAGCAGCACAGTTTCCTGTTCTTCCTATTGTGTATACAGAGGGTGACTTTCTTCATTTTTCTGTAACCTAATCTCTAGTTTAAGCCCGGTTCTGCTAGTGGCAGAAACTTAATATCTAGGGAATTCCAGAGTAAAATCTCTCACTTTGGTGTTTACTCATTTTTTTTCTGGTTTCAGTGGCTTAATTCAACATTTCATTCCCTTTCTCTCTTCTTGGGGTTGCAGCTAAGATCCTGGAAGCTTAGGATTGCTCAGGTGTAGAAACTTGGTGCTGGGGTGGGTGAGGAAGGGATGGGGGTTGTCAGTCCATGGGCATCTTTAGTCTGTTGCAGGCCTAGTCTTTGGCCATTGGCATCTATTCATACTGGCACCCAACGGCCATCCTTGTCATCCCGGGTTCGGTTGTTAGAAAGTCTTCCATGTCAAATGTATCCCCCTCATCCCAACTCCAAGTCCTGCTCAGGCCTGCTGATCCTGTTAGCCATTTTGTGCCCATTTGCGGGAGGGTGTGGGGAGCAAGGGAAACTTTTAGATGCTCCTACATATTTCTGGTTGTGGGACAATCAGAGGGCTTTCTCAGGGCCCCTCTGCCTGTGTGGCCCTGTTGCTCTGTCTTCTCTATTATTTTGTAGCATATAGAACATGGGTTGGCAAACTATGTCCTGTAAAGACCAGGTGGTAAACATTTTAGGCAAGTCCTCACTCAACTCTGCCGTTGTCACACAAAAGCAGCCACAGACACTTTGTGAATGAGTGAGCATGACTCTGTGTCAATAAAACTTTATTGAGCTTATCTCCCCTAATGGCAGGCTTCTCCCAGAGAGCAAGGTACAAACCCTCTCGGGTCTTGGTGCCCCCTAAATCTATCTCAGGGATTTATTATTCAACGCCCCCAAAATCACAAGGTGGGAGAGGAGTCAAGGGAAAGGGCCCCTCAGGGATTCGTCAGCCTCTAGGCTCCCTTCGCCTCTCTCTCTAGCCAGAGCAACTATCCTCTCCTCTCTTTCCATTCTCTTGGGCGTAGTTTAAACTTTATGTCATGCTTTCTAGGGGGTTAGCCTTTAGATTCCATCACATTTAGCTCTGCAAATTACAAACCTTTGCACTGGAAGCTCTAAACTCTGTAATAAGGGTCAAGAGGTGGGGCTTGCCTGGTGGCGCAGTGGTTGAGAGTCCGCCTGCCGATGCAGGGGACACGGGTTCTGTGCCCTGGTCTGGGAAGATCCCACATGCCGCGGAGCGGCTGGGCCCGTGAGCCATGGCCGCTGAGCCCGTGCGTCCGGAGCCTGTGCTCCGCAACGGGAGAGGCCACAACAGTGAGAGGCCCGCGTACCGCAAAAAAAAAAAAAAAAAAAAAAAGTTCTGTTTTCTATGCTCTTCGTAATCCTTCCTTTCTCTGGGAGCAGTCTGTACCTCAAGTGACTGGACATAAGGGTAAACAATGTCCTCTCAACTCCTCCTATGTCTGGGCCTTGACAGAATCCAACCCATACTCTGAGGGCAGCCAAAAATAAATTTCCTGGCCAGAGTCTGTTCATCTGAGTTTATCTTATGAGAAACCGAGAAGAATAAGGTTGACCTGAGATTCACACACATGAAATAGATGCTTTCAAGGCGAAACTGTTTACAGCAGAGCATTTCAAACTACAGGTTGCAAACCATTAGGACGTTAGCACAGGAGCTGGCAAACCTTTTCGCAAAGGGACAAATAGTAAGTATTTTAGGCTTTGTGGGTCATACTCAACATGCAGCTCTTGACTTTGCTATAATAGTGTGAAAGCGATCATAGGCAATTTATAAATGAATGAGTGTGGCTGGGTTCCAATAAAACTTTATTTATGGATGCTGAAATTTTAATTTCATATAATTTTTGCATGTCATAAAATATCATTCTTCTTTGATCTTTTCCAGCCATTTAAAAATGTAAAAACCATTCTGTGCTCACTGGTCATATACAAAACAGGTGGCTGGGTGGATCTGGCCCTTAGGCTGTAGTTCGCTGACCTTCATATTAGAGGGTCAGGAAATCAATTAAGTGAGGTTGGATCAGGACTTTTAAAATAACTTTATTTATTTATTTATTTATGGCTGTGTCGGTTCTTTGTTGCTGCTCGCGGGCTTTCTCTAGTTGCAGCGAGCGGGGGCTGCTCTTCGTTGAGGTGTGCGGGCTTCTCATTGCGGTGGCTTCTCTTGTTGCAGAGCATGGGCTCTAGGCACGCGGGCTTCAGTAATTGCGGCTCGCGGGCTCTAGAGTGCAGGCTCAGTAATTGTGGAGCACGGGCTTAGTTGCTCTGCGGCATGTGGGATCTTCCCGGACCAGGGCTCGAACCCATGTGCCCTGCATTGGCAGGTGGATTCTTAACCACTGTGCCACCAGGGAAGTCCCAGGACTTTTTTAAAAAAAGAAATGGAATCTCTGGTAGAATGAAGAAGATAGAAAATGCCAACCTGCACTGTACACAGAACAAGTTTCATGAAATGTTTATTTCAGTTAATTGACATATGTACGTGTGCATTGAATTGTGACGCAAAATGTATCTCTTACTGTGGAATGTAGCTGAAGAAAGTTTGAAAATCATCCATTTTGAGAAACACGCCTGCCAGTATGACATTTTTTATCTCGGAAGAGTTATTCCTCTACTCATTCCACACCTCCAGATTTGATGTTAGCGTTGACAGATAAAATGTAGGACGGCAAGTTAAATTTGAATTTCAGATTTTAAAAAGGGAATAATTTTTTTAGTGTTAGCATGTCCTATGCAATATTTGGGAAATACTTAACTGAAAATATTCATTTTTTATCTGAAATTCAAATTTAACTGGGCATCCTGTATATTTTTTCGAAATCTGACAGCTTTATTTGGTATATTACGAATTGTTCTAATTATTACTGTAATGACCTAAAACTCAGGTAAGGGCAGTTCAGTTCAGGTGATAACTTCAGGAAAAAAACCTGATATTTAAAACCTCCTCCTATATGCTGGCCCTGTGTTCTTTCACAATTGCATAAGCACTAACCCTCGTTACAATGCTCTAAGAAAGGGACAACGTTGTTGTCTGCACTTTACAAATGAGGAAACTGAAATGCAGTTTGCCCACAACTATGCATGGAGCAGGAATGAAAGGATGGCTCTTCTGACTCCAATTCCTTGCAGCCTCACCAGGTTGTTCTCAGAGGCGAGCTGTGTGCAAAGGCCACTGGCAGTTCTTGGTCCCAGCAGTGCAGAGAGGAGGGCAAGGGGAAACAGTGGGAGCACTAGGGTGCAGACAATAGGGGTGATTGTGGAGAACTTAAGCACAATATAAAGCCAATGGAAGTCTGGTTTTTATTATCACTCTACAATGCCAGTGATAAAATACCCCTCTCCTCAGGGGGCAGATTTCCCTGCCCTCCAACGTGCCCCTACTTGACACATAGTTGGTGCTTAGTAAATGTTCCTTTCCTCTTTCTTCCTTCTCTCCATTTCTCTTTCTTTCTCTCTACTCTGGGGCTAGCAAATCAGTTTCGAACCACTTGCCAACTCTAATTGGTGATGGCATCCCGGGCTGTTGGGTTGAGAAGGATTCTGAAGCTGAGTCTTTGCTGAAAACAAAAGGGTGCTCTGCTTGATCAGTGATGTCTGCCACAGGTAGGTGAATAAGGAGTGGCAGCATCGATCCCATGTGTTTGCCATCCTGTAGTTAAACTCTGCAACCACCAGACAGCAAATGACTATGCTGAGCGGCTATTAACCATGAACCCAAAGCTTCTTCCCACTTAAGATAAGGGAAGAAGGGAAGAGGGAGAGAATTTCTGTCCATCGTTTGTAACACATACCCCGTCCAAACATTAAACTCCTGAGTGACCTGGAGCCACATGCTTTGTGTACATTGGAGGCATAAACAGGCAGGCAGGAAGGGCACATATTTGCTTGGGGCCAACAGCCAGGGACAAATTAATAACTCTCCTCCCACAGACTCTCACCGCTGGAAGCTTTTGAATGCGCTCTTGCATAGTGTGACCAGAGGCCTCTGCTGGCGT
This sequence comes from Delphinapterus leucas, assembly GCF_059928025.1. Lineage (NCBI taxonomy): Eukaryota > Metazoa > Chordata > Mammalia > Artiodactyla > Monodontidae > Delphinapterus > Delphinapterus leucas. The sequence goes on along the minus strand of NC_143133.1, from coordinate 52,319,483 downwards.
GTGCCTTATTGGAAGCAGTGAAGAGGAATGCCTTCTCTAATTCAGATGTGTGTATGGGCTGAAGACAGGGCTACAAAAATAGGCTAAGGCAGGAATTTCCATTCCTCTATGTCCCCAAAGCAGTTTCCTCTTGGACGCAAACCTCCACCTTCCTTAAATTGAGTAACTACTTGGAAGGCCCTCTTGGTTTTTTTATTCTAAAATTATTTTTCCAGCTGTAATTTTTCTTCAATCTGGAATTTTGCTCTTTCTGTTTCAAATTTCATTGTAAATCCAAGTTGAAAATCAGACGTATTATAAATAGCCTTTGTGTACAGCAGGCGTTTGGGTGTGCCATGTTTTAACATTGAAATAGTCTCCTATTTGGATGACTCCATAACTCCTCCGCATCTCAGTTTACCTCCCTACCCCAGAGATTGGAGGTAATAATGGAAAGGCTACGGGAAGGCCTTCAGATGGAGGAGTTGATAAGTTTAAGAAGGCCTTTAAGGTCAAAGAGAAGGAATGTTCAAAGTCACGGAAAGCCACTTGGATAGCTTCTTGGGTATTTAATAGTGTTGGCGAAACCTTATTTTGTTGAGTCAATACCTTGTGGGTCTAGAAATGGCTTCTAAAACTATCTGGTCTATTTCCTCTTGGAGAGTGGTGGTGTGAAGAAGCAACGATCCCTCGTGTGGCTCACACCAACTTTGCATTCTGTGCAGAGGTCAAGATGTTGATCACAATATGAAGAATATAACCTTTTGATGATTCTGGCATATGTAAATCTAAAAATCGCAAATTTGATTTTTCTTAACACACCAATGAGACAAGGGTCTCCAAGGAAATGGGTCTAGACTCTGGTGCTTTGTTTTGTGTTGCTCCAGTCAGATGATTTGTTGAGTTGTTTATCATGCTTCTCCCTCTGAATTCAGTGTTATTTTCCATTGTGTCCTTAAACCCAACTTCTAGGCCACTTAGCTGGGTCTCTTCACCAGACTTTCTGGAACCACATTAATTCCTACTTCAGAAACTTTGTTCCCACTTAGATACTCCCAACTTGTCTCCCCCTCCCCTACCCAACCCAGCCTTCGGGGTACTATGGAAGTCAGGTCAATCAAGCCATCCTTGACTGTTTGCCCAATACCCTGTGATTTCTCCCATGTCTGAACTCCTGTTGAGAATCATTGCACTTGGTCTCTGATGGTCTCCTACAGTTGTTCAATTTTTTCTTGAGGGAAAAGACCATTGTTGTATGATTTTTTTCTATATTTTCAAGAATGCCTAGCCCACATTGTGCACGACTCAAGCAAAACTGGATTGATAAATGGTTGAGAAGTCTTAATTGGGCCTACAGTTTATGCACCTAAGACCATGGAGCTTCTCTTTACCTTTGTGGTGTTTGACCAAAGTTCGCCCCCAGCCTCACCCAATTACAGGAAAAAAAGTGTTCGAAGTAGGAAGCTAGTTCTGTGAATCCACATTTCCTTTGTTGGGCAATGATCTAGCTGCATGCGGCATAACTTTTGCTGACACATAGCGTGCTCACTCTTTCTTTTTTTTCATGTCAGAAAAAGACTATTTCCATTCAAGTCACAAGTGGTAAAGGCTGGTGGTGGTTTCTCTGTGACCTTGGGCAAGTCATTTCAACACTGTCAGCTGCAGCTTCCTCTTCTACAAGTTTTCCAGCTCCAATGTTCAGCGATTCTATGGCTTCGTGGCTGCTCGACTCTTCTCACATCTCATTCAACAGATTTGTTTATATGACGAAGGGAAGGACTCCCTAAGTTCCCTCTTCATTCTCTGCTCTGGATCTCATGTTGAAGGATGGAGGTAGTGAAGCTAATAGTCAGTGGCCTGGCTGGCTCTCCCCTCCATAGTGATTGTAGTGCCTTATAGCCCCCTATCTTAAGACTCAGAGCCCACCCGGAAGATGGTGGTTTAACTCGTCCACTAGGACATCTAGACGTTCTGGTTTGGGGAAAATTGTTCTGCTAATCTCTCTCCCTACCACTGTGTTTATTCTCCACAGTGTGGAATCTTCTGCCTGTGGTTTTACACCATGGGCCACATCAAGTCTTCTGTTAGAGCCTTTGGAAAATTCAAGACAAGTGCTAGCAACTACTAAAGCCTTTATTAGATGCCTTTTCTCTTTCTTTTATGTGGTTGATGGCAACAAGACTGTCTACCACTGTTAGCCATGATTTTATGAGTTGTTGCCTTTGGTGACATGTTTCTGCCGTATCATTTTAAGGTGTCACATCTTGAGGACAGATGTTTTGGGTAAGACATGAGTTGATTTTCACTCATCAGAAGCCGGCCCTTGTGTTAAAGGGAGAGTAGAGGATACCACTCTGTTATTAGGTTTTCAAATGAATGTTTACATCCCTATAAAGCTAGTCTGATTTCTGCCATGATTGAAGAGAGACCTAAAGTTAGATCTAATTAAGAAATATCTATTATCTAGTAGCTGCTATGTTTCCTAAGCTATTTAAGCTTATTATTTCAGACAGAGAAATTATTTTGTGGAATTTTTAGAAATCATTTGATTGGATGCACTTTGGTCTTCTAAAGGATTTGCAGCGTTTTTCCCTAAGAAGGCATTGTTCAGTGGGGAGTGACAGTGGAATTAGTCCTCCATGCTAAGTAAATTTAGTGTGTGATTTATGTGCTTATATTTCCATGCACACTCAGGGAAGCAATTTGCCTTTGAAAGTTACAAAATAACGTTACCAAAAAGGAAAAAAAGAAAGGAAAATCAGAGTTTCAGAAGAAAGTAAGTTGTTTGGATTAGAACTGAAGCCACGTGGGGTCCAGAAATCTTGTCGTATTTAATAAATAAATGTGCACATAAAAAAGAAAAAACCCATCCATTTACAGTCAAAAGCATGTCAGCTTAATTATATTAGACACTGATGAGCTCAGTAATTCCACTTTTGATCTATTGCTGTGTAAAGTTCATTATTATCTGTTTCAAATTATTGTCCAAGAGCCACACAACAAAAAAGCATGTAAACTTTGAAACAGGACTTGGTGCCTTCCCCGAAAGTTTTGTGAAACACTTCTTTGGAAACATTTCTGCTGAGGCTGGTGTATTGGTTGTGAGTAGGCGTAGGGGATGGGTGTCTGTGCTTCCCCTTTTCAAATTTGTTTACCTTACACACATCTCCATGGAAACAAGACCCACTTCTGAACTGACTTTAGGGTTGCCCATAAGAGGAATGAACAGAAAAATAGAGATAGCTAAAATTCTCATATGATCCAAAAAAGGTCAGTCAAGGAGAGGGAAACTACGGTTCATTGAGCCTCTCTTTGGGACTGACAATTCAAAATAAATTTTCTCATTTAACCCTGTGAGTTAGTTAGACGGCATTATCTCTGTTTTACAGACGAGGGCCTTGAACTTCTTGACATTTACTCAAATAATAAGTAACAAACACAGATTTGAACCCAGGCCTGTCTGATTCTGAGACCCACGCTCTTTCTGTAAAACCACATTGCCAGTAGTTTCGACCTTTCCTCCCACCTCCCTCAAGCATTTTCCAGAACTACATAAAAATGGGCCATGCTTGATGTTACCTTCTTTGGGGTAAATTAAGTGCTTGTGAGGAAAGAGATACTAGGAAGAAAGAAATATAAGTGGCCTGGATAAGCCAAGCATGGGATCTGCACCAGCAGCATGTTGAACGGTTGCCCAGAATATTTCTGGAACCCTAGGCTGATCCAGTGAAGCTACATTTAGCTAACAATCCCTCCAGTAGGAGGACCTCCATTTACCAGATTGTTGGCTAAGCTCCACTTTGCAGAGAAGACAAGGTGACGGACTAGAACGAGTCCTGCAGATCTGGCTGCAAATCTTGACACCTACTTGTGGGAACCTGTGCTAGACCACGAATAACTTCTCTGAGCTGCAGACGTAAATAGGGTGTCTGGATGGGGCAGGATCTGGCCCCCACGTGTTTCAACCAGTGGCCATAGGCAATACCCTTCACATATCCATTTATATGCATGGTCTGTATCTCAGATATTTACAAAATTCAGTTTGTAGGAAGGGTCAACAAGAGCTACGAAAGAACTCACACTAAGAGAACTGATCTCATGCAGCGAGAAGGGCCCAGAAACCAGACCTGGGAATTGGTAAAGAGATGTGACCTCAGTACTGTACTGCGGGCGTTATTAGAATTCAGCCCCACCAGAGATTAAAAATCTTTAGCATACATGCCATAGCACTAGAGCTTGAGTAGCTGATTGTGGGAACCCCTGACTCCCACTACAACTGAATGTAATACAAAAGGAACCTTCTCCTATTTATTTCAGGGGTGCAGGGTCTCTGGCACTGAGGTACAGGTATTTGCAGCACTGATGGTACCCAGGCAGCAGAGACAGAGATGGGACTGCCAGCTTGGAGTGGCTCCTCCATGGAACAGTGAGGACCTGAGGCCACAATTTCTAGCTCTGGTAGACAACCAAGTGGGATCCATGGGACACCTAAATGGCCCTGAGTCTTTCCAGAATTATATGGGTAGGGAAACCCTTTAAATATTGCACTTCCTATGGTCAGAAAAGCAGGGCTTTGGAGCCACTGAAATTTAGGTGGAGATGATGGTGAGACTGAACTACACTCAGTGGAGAAGTTACCTTCCAGGTTATTAGGGTGATGAAGTACAGTGCCAGGCACATAGTAGGCCTTCGATAAATGTTAATTATCTTGATCTGTCTGGGGCATAAGCAGGGGTTGGCAAAGTGAGCAAATACAGGACGCGGGCAGAACCTTGCAATGCTGCCCCAGATCTCAAGGGACGTTCAGCCAAAGAGATCAGCTCTCAGGGTGCAGTCTGCAAGAAACATTAAACAGGAAAAGGAGAGAAGGCGTAAATCCAGAAATTAGCTGGGGGGATCTGGAACCACCAAGGCCAAGCCATGAAGCCTCCAACTGGAAGGGCTGAATGAGGCAGGAAGAAATCCAGAGGGGTGAGGAGACAACTCAGTCAGGACCAAGTGGAGGCTAAAGCCTAATGGCTCTCTTCTCTCCTTTTAACTGTTTTGTTTTGTTTTGTTTCATATAATTTCAGACTCACAGAAAAGTTACAAGAACAGTACAAAGAATGTCCATATACCTTTCGCCAGTATTTCCTAAATGTTAACATTTTACCATTTTGCTTTATCTTCTATTTCTGTCTCTATTTATCTCTGTATCCTCATACCTACTATATATTTTTTGAACTGTTTGAAATGCAACGCCCCTTTACATATATCAGTGTGTATTTCCTAAAAATAAGAACTTTTTCTTTATTAACCATAGTATGACCATCAAATTCAGGAAGTTAACATTCATACAATATCATTACCTAATGGACAGACCTTATCCAGATTTTACCAGTTGTCTCAAAAATATCCTTTAAAGCAAAAGAAAATTCCAGATCATACATTGCATTCAGTGGTCACATCTCTTCAGCCTCCTTGAATTTGCAACCGTTCCTTAGTCTTTGTCTTTCATGATATTGATATTTTGAAGAATACAGTTCAGCTATTTTATAGAGTGATTTCAACAGGGTTTTGTCTGCTGTTTCCTCCTGAGCAGATTCAGTTATACATTTTTGGTGGGAATAACACAAATGTGATGCTGTGTTCTTCCCAGTGCATCATATCAGGAGGCACATGAGGTCGATTTTTCTCATAACTTATAATGTTAAACTTGCTTATTTAGTTGAGGTGGTGCCTGTTAGATTTCTCCACTGTAGGGTTGAAATGTTTGCTTTGTCATTAATAAGAATCTGGAGGGCAGTCACTGTGAGACTGTATAAATATTCTGCTGTTTCTCAAACTTGCCCACTATTCTTACCATCCTGATGTTTTCACAGAAATCGATGATCATTGTGATGATTGCCAAATGGCAGAACCCAGTCTCTTGACTTAACTATTTCAGTTTAATGCGTGAGGACACGTCCTGTGTTGCCTCCGTGTCATAGCTTACATATTTTTCTCATGTCCTGCGTAACCTCCATGACTTCGTTTACATGTCCTTCTCATGTCCTGCATAGCCTCTAGTCAGCGGTCCCCAACCTTTTTGGCACCAGGGACCGGTTTCATGGAAGACAATTTTCCCACTAACTGGGGATGGGGTGGTGGCGGGGGTGGGGATGGTTCAGGCAGTAATGCAAGCGATGGGGAGTGATGGGGAGCAGCAGATGGAGCGTCACTCGCTTGCTGTTCACCTCTTACCGTGCAGCCCAGTTCCTAACAGGCTGCGGATCAGTACCGGTCCCCAGCTAGGGGGCTGGGGACCCCTGCTCTACGCTTTAGTTTTTGTGTGCTTCTCATGTCCTGCATAGCCCCCATGCCTTAGCTTACATGTCCTTCTCATATCCTGCATAGCCTCCATGCCTTAGCTAGTGTGCTTCTTTCCTGAAATGCACTCCTATCCCTTGTCCCTCAATATGTGCCAATAATTTCTTTCAAGACCCAACTCAAGATTCATCTCCAAGGACTTTTTCCATGATTCACTGCAACCTATAGTGACCATTCTCTTGCTTTTCCATTCCCGCCTTTAGATGTGTCTTAGTTTTCAGGTATTTCTTAAAGCCTTGACTTTTCCTTACAACATGACTAGGGATACATCATCTTTTGTAACATGTTTTTCAAACTATCTGTCGTGAAGGGCCAGTTTTTGAAAATTTCCAAAATATTGAGGAAGAATCTGTTGTCCTACTGTGTGTGACCCACCATCCAAGCTCAACAGCACCCAAAGTGGTCCCTACTGACCTGTTCACTGAGACAGGCCCATTGATCATGTTCTTGAATGTCATGGCAACATCAAATTACCCTAAAAGTTTCTAGACTTAATATAAGCTGGTAACATTTTGTACTTAACATTTCTGTATTTGACATGGGCTGGTAATATTTTGAGTAGCACGACTTAGGGCATCTCCTCCTCTTCCCCACACCCACCCCTACTCCTAGATCCAGGAGAGGTGTATGATGGTAATTAGGTGAGAGATAAAATCCTTTCCCTCGATTGCCTCCATTCCATTTGATTTCGACCAAGATTCCTCCTTGTGACATAAGTACCACCAGAAAGACCTGAGACTTCATGGGTGAAGAAACAATGAACAGCTGCTCCTAAGGAAGAATGAGAGACATGAAGGGGACATTAGGATTAAGGGAAGTCACTCTTAACAGAATAATATTTTAAAAGAATAAGGAGATCTGCATTTGTTAGAATAATTCAGTCTACAACAAATCAATGAAATAACTAGCTCTTCTACCCTATTTCTCTTGGTAAAAACAGAGCTCTTCATCTGAGATCTCCAATATTAATATAAGAATGGTATTTTAAAGAAGTGCTTATTGGTTCTCTATTAGATGTCACTCAGAGACTGCAGTCAGTAGGTGCTGGGGAAAGGGAGGGAAGCAAAACAGAGTCCCTGCCCTCGTGATGCTGATATTCCACTGGGGAGGCAGTGATAAGGCCGACAGAGGATTAAAACAAGGAGCCCTGAGATTATATTATATAAATAGCCCTGAGCTATTTGGGGGTCAAAGATGACCTCCTTGAGGAAGTGACATTAGCAGTGAGAGATGAAGGTGAGTAGCGGTGGGACAGGGGGACAGAAAGACCCCAACAGAGATGCCAACACATGCAAAGGTTGTGGGGGGAGCCACACATTGGAAGGACCACCAGCGGGCTGGTGTGACTGAGCCCAGAGGGCGGAAAGAGTCCTGTGCAGAGCCATGATCAGCAAGAAGGAGCCAGACACATTGGCCTCGTGGACTGATGAGGATTCTGGCCTTAGAGCCACAAGACTCAGTATTGAGAATTCTTGACCTGGGGAGTGATGGGCCAGACTGTGTTGTCGTGGCAATCTCTCTGTTGTAGAGAGAACAAGCTGAAGGATCAGAGTGGGCTCAGCGGGATGAGTTAGAAGCCTATTGCCTCAGTCCTGGTTGGAGGTGACACTGGCTCTGATCGGGCAGTGGAATCTCTTGCTCTTTTCATCTTTGGTGGACCTGCCAACAACCGAACTAATTAAATCCTTTGAGGGATGAGTGGGCAGCATTCCCATTTTTCAGATGAGGAGACCTTTAGAAGAGATCCTAATCAGGGCATTTCTCTACACTACACTGGTAGTGTAGAGAAACAAATTATTGGAAAGGCAGAGACTACAGGCCCCATGGAGCCCAGGTGTGTGGGCTGCTGAGAGATTGTTTCAGGAGTGAACACTCCCTTTGGCAATGCTGAAGAAGTCATTTCTAGCTCCTTCTGCCTCATCACTGACATGGGTTTCACTCAGCAGATCTTGAGAATGATAGGTCTATAATAGGAAATTAAAACTGAGTTTCAGTGGAGAATCTATGAACAACCCAGTTGTTTTATTTTTTAACTTAAAAAAATTCTTTTAATAAATTTATTTTTTATTTATTTATTTTTGGTTGCGTTGGGTCTTCGTTGTTGCACGCAGGCTTTTCTCTAGTTGCGGCAGGCGGGGGCTCCTCTTCACTGTGGTGCCCGTGCTTTTCATTGTGGTGGCTTCTCTTGTTGTGGAGCACGGGTCTAGGTGCGTGGGCTTCAGTAGTTGTGACACGCAGGCTCAGTAGTTGTGGCTTATGGGCTTAGTTGCTCTGCAGCATGTGGGATCTTCCTGGACCAGGGCTCGAACCCGTGTCCCTTGCATTGGCAGGTGGATTATTAACCACTGTGCCACCAGGGAAGTCCCCACAACCCATTTGTTTTGTTTTGTTTTTATTTTTTGAATTTTATTTAATTTATTTTTTTGTACAGGAGGTTCTTATTAGTTATCTCTTTTATACATATTCGTGTATATATGTCAAACAAACCAGTTCTTAAAAGTCTTGCTGATTGGGAGCAGGGAAGGGTGGTGAATTAGTTCAAATTTTGAATTACAGTATGTTTTGAAAGAAAAAGTGTGATGACTTTCAAGAATAAAGTTAAGTCAATTAGGCGTCATATGTACAAAATGGGTTTTCTTTCTCTAATACATTAATTTGCAGAGTCATTACGCATGGGTGTATACCAATCTGGCATATTGTTAAAAGAATAAGAAAATATTAATAGTACGCTAGTTATTATCTACTGAGCATTCACCATGTATCAGGCACATAGCCAAGCATTTAGATTGCATAGATACATCCAGTCCTGTTGACAAACCCTCTGTGGTAGGATTTTATTATTATACCCATTCTGCAGATGAGAAAGCTAAGGCTCAAAGAGTTTAAGTACATTACCCAAGGCCACACATCCTGTAAGTGAGGGAGTCAGAACAGGAACCTGAGATTGCTTGACATCCAAGCTTGTAATTTACTCCCAGCCATGGGAAAGGCATCAAGGATTCTGTGAGATTTACCTCCTTCGTAAATTAGAGTGACATCGTGGCTCTCCTGTGAATGTCACTTTTAATCACAGGTCCGGTGGCTCCAGGAAGTGTGTAGAACCCTGGGTATATCAAGCACATGGGTCTGGCTGGTGAAGGTCAAGTGCCTTGTATGTCTCATCAGGAAAAAAGATTGAGAACTGGTGGTCTAATAAAAGATACTAAGACTGATCCCAGGGGAGCAATGTTGGGGTGAGACTGTCTTGGCACACTTCCCTTTGATTTGTCCTCCCTCTCTTCTACTCCACATCCTGGGGTTCTTCCGCACGGGCGTTGGCTTGGTACATCTGTGTGTCTCTGTGCTCTGGAAATGCCCTGGATACACAATCTGAATCCTAGGGACAACCATCTGCTCTGGGGTCCCAGGCAGTGAGGCTTGTTGGGACCCGGAAGCCTCCTCATCTAAAATGACCTGACAGCCCCTGAGTCCAGCCCCTCTGATACAGTCTCCCTGAGAGCAGCAGGAGGGAAACTTCTGGAGGTAGGGTGACACTGTCACTCACCTTGAGATCCTCAGTGGTTTCCCTTATCCTTGGTACGTAATGACAATGCCTCTTGGATCTGTCCTCCTCTTCACCGTCAGCCCAAGCTCTTACCAGTGGCCCCTCACTCTACTCTCTTGCTCTGTTCAGCCACCGGCAGTTCCCCAAATGCCCCTGGGACCCTCTCACCTCCTTAACTTTGCATGTGCTGAACCCACCGCCTGAAATGCTCTTTCTTCCCTTTCTTTTCTTTAGCTGGACAGCCCTCTCATCCTTAAGACTCAACTCTGGGGTAAGCTTTTCTGGGGTATTTTTCCTTACTTTCGTCTCCACCCCTGCTGGGTTCTCACCTTCTTCTTTCCAGTGAGGGCACGTTTCTATCACAGAAGTTCTCACATTGTGTTACGTGGGGGTGTGTGTGTGTGTTTTCTGCTGATCTCCCCCTTCTCGGTGAGCCCCAGGTGAGTCGTGTGCACCTTGAAACCAGAGAAGCACCGGTCTAGCTCTTTGCCCAGGAAGAAAAGGGGACGGGTTGGGTGAGAGGCTTCCTAGGCTTTTCCAGGTTTGTTCAGTGTTGTGCCCAAGGTGAGTGACAGAGCCTGCACGTGAAGTCATGTCTTCTGATAGCAAGTCTGTGTTTGTCCCTATGGCAGCTGCCTCACAGAGGTTAAGAGTGTGAGGTCTGCTACTGGGCGTATACCCAGAGTAAACCGTAATTCAAAAAGACACATGCACCCCATTGTTCACTGCAGCACTATTTACAATAGCCAGGTCATGGAAGCAACCTAAATGCCTATCGACAGACAAATGGATAAAGAAGATGTGGTACATATATACCATGGAATATTACTCAGCCATAAAAAAATTGGGTCATTTGTAGAGATGTGGATGGACCTAGAGACTGTCATAGACAGTGAAGTAAGTCAGAGAAAAACAAATATCGTGTATTAACGCATATATGTGGAATCTAGAAAAATGGTACAGATGAACCGGTTTGCAAGAGGCAGAAATAGAGACACAGATGTAGAGAACAAACATATGGACGCCAAGGGGGGGCAAAGGGGGCTGGGCTGAATTGGGAGATTGGGATTGACATATATACACTAATATGTATAAAATAGATAACTAATGAGAACCTGCTGTATAGCACAGGGAAGTCTACTTCGCTGTACAGTAGAAACTAACACAACATTGTAAAACAAGTATACCCCAAGTAAAAAAAAGGAGTGTGGGCTCTGAATTCAGACAAACCTAGGACCTCATCCAATCTACCACCTGCTACTGGTGCAGCTTTGGGTTAGTTGCTTGACCTTTCTGAGCTTCAGTTTCTTATCTATGGGGTGAAGATAATTAGTGCAAAGAAAATACTTTATGCACAGCACATAGCAAGTGCTCAGCAAATGTCAGCTCCGCGTGATGCACAGAAGACAAAGGCTTTGATCATGCATGGGCATTTAATCTCATTGAAGTAGATATTCAATTACATGCATATTAATTAAGTGCCTTTATTATTCAGGGTGTTTGCCAGATGTTGCAAAGAGAAAAAGACTGAACTCTTCCTAAAGAGTTCATAAAAGATTTGGGGAATAACACTTATCAAATGACTCAAATTCGTAGAATGAAACCCACTGCTGAAAGTAAGGGCTTTGAGGTTTCAAAGAAGGAAAAGCTCATATCCTGTCGAGTGATTAAGAAAGGCTTTATGAAGTAGTCAGTATTCGAGAGGGCCTCGAATTGTGGGTAGAATGTCACAGGTCTGGGGGTGGAGAGGGCACTCTGGTCAGAAGAGGAAAAGAGTCGGAGCAAAGACATGGAGGTTATTCATAAAATAGCAGTTTCCAGGCGACTTTTCATATAGCCTAGGTTTGTGAGAGTCTTGGGACATAAGCGTCGAAATAAGGGTTGATGGTAAAATTTACATTTAATCTAGGAGATAAATGGGGAACCACTGAGTGCCACTTCTTACCCCACTAATGTCAATATTCCCCAGGCTTCCGAAGTGCAGTTTTACTAGTAGGAGGAAAGGGGCAGGTGGTTCCTATTAGTGCTTTCCTGACGGCCTGTAGTAGGTGCTGTTGGGGCCCCATCCAAATCGCCTCGAGTGGGCTGCTGCACCCATCCCCCAGCTGCCATGAGTGTTGCATCCTGGCAGCTCACAGCTGCCCCCTTCTCTAGGAATCACCCTTGACAAACCCAGCAGGAGCTGCCCAGCCCAGAAGGTTGACTCTCCCCTTTTGGGGTAGCCTGCTGCCAGGGACTGATTGCAATTGGCTAAAAAAGACCAGTCCCTTGCCTCAAGGCAGGACCCTCTCTATGGGGGAACTCACACTCCACAGCTGCCCATGGGATCAGGCTGACTCCACATCCTTATTTAGTTCCTGTCCCTGCCCTGTCCAGCTTTCCTCACTCCCCTTGTCTCCTGAGAGGCTCCCTCGGTTAATCACGTGCACCTGAAACCTCATCTCAACTGTGCTTCCAGTGAACCTGACCAAAGACACCACCTCTCCCAGGGAGACCTTTCCCTCTTTTTTCCCTCAGTACTTTCTTTGGTTGACCTGTGACTCTGGGCCAATCATACAACTTCTTTCCACTTTTCTGGGATTTAACCAGCAAGTGATTGCTGAAAATATCAGTGACATGATCCTGACACCTGGAAGATGAATGGCCAGGACCAATAGACTTCAAAATGGTTGGAGTGAATTAGGGAGAAGGGGGTTAATAAGAGCATGGCTTCGTTATGGCACCTGGCCCCTGCTGAGTATAAAACCAGGGAAACTTATGATTTCTTATTTACTTGTGAATCTTTCAGTTGCAGGTGTCCAGTACTCAACCAGTTATGACATAACAATAGTCATGTGGTGGTCAATAGGGCTGTCCCTTCTGGGAACATGGCAGGACTGCCTTTCCCTCCCCTTTGAAGCTAGGTGCGGCCCCTTGACTTGGTTTGGCCAACGAAACGTTAGTGGAACATTATATACCCGTCCTGTGCAAAAGCCAGGGTATCCTTTTTTAAGTTGTTTCCCTCTGATATGGTGACTAGCAACATTAGAGGTGGCAGCTGCTCTTTTAGCTCGGATTCCTGACTAAGTACAATCAGCACAGTGCTTGCTGATCCACAGTGGACATTAGTATGTGCAAAAAAGAAAAATTGTTGTTTTAAGCCACTAAGACTTTGGGGCTGTTTGTTACTGAAACATACTGACTGATACAAATAATTTTTTAAAATTGCAACTAATACACCCGGTACTGTTCTAAATTCTTCTCATACGTTAACTCATTTATTCTTCATATCAACCCTATGAGATAGATGCTATTATTATCCCATTTTATAGATGAGGATGTTGAGGCCCAGAGAGGTTAAGTGTCTTGCCCAAGGTTATATAGCTAGTAAGTGGCAGATCCAAGATTCAAATCTAGGCGACCTGATTCTCAGTCACTGTGTATAGCCCACAAAAAAGATAATAATAATAATAATAATTTAATGCCTCTTGCACTGTAAAAGTCCGGATGTAAACTGCTTCAGGCACAGCTGGACCCAGGTGCTCAAAAAGTTTCAATTGGAATTGCTCTCTGTGTTCTGTTTTCCTCTGGGCTGGTTTCACCCTCAATTGCTCTTCCAGTGAAGAGGCTTCCTCATCTCTAGGTTTACATTCTGACACTAAGCAACTACAGAGGAAAGGACTTTTTCCTCCCCCTGAAATTCTAGCAAAAATTCTTTAGAGAACCATTCTTCTTCCACTTTCAGTCATTTAGTGTGACTTTACCTGAAAAGGGACAAATGAGTGCAAGGAAACACACAGGAAACTATATGGTGGTCTATGGGAGGGAGGAAACAAAGTGAATGGGAGCCAGGGATGGTTTTACTGTATACCTCTTGATCTATCTTTCAAAATTTTGCCCCATGCAAATATAGGACCTGTTCAAAGATTGAATTTTAAAACGTTAGCAGTAAAATAAAAGACACCCCTATTTGTTGAAAGTTGTGAGATTTGGGGTGGGTTTCATTTTTCACTCCAAGAGAACACCCACCACACTGAGGAAATGTCACTTCCAGATACCTTGGAAAGTTACCAAGGAAAGACTTAAACTCTATACAGCAACCCAGTCTCTGGTCAGAGGTTCCTATGAGGGAGATGGAGCAAGTGAACGAGCCCTGAGTCACTGTTTTCGTCATCATCATCGCTGTCAAAAGCATCCAATGGAACATTTGTGTGATGCTTTTCCATTCACACATCTTAGTTCATTGAGTTCTCCAGCATACAATGAAGTCAGCATTCATGTTTTTATGACTGCTCTTACTGTCTCCTTTAATGGCCTGTCACAGGCACTGTCCTAGCTCCTCCCTTAGGCCCTGGGCACTGCCTTCCTCATGGCTTCTTATTAGAAACGCTGGAGAGGGCCCTTCCTGAGGGCTTTCTATGGCCACAGGCACTAGCGCAGCCTTGCCAGGAAGGTTGAGGAGTTGTGGCCCTCGCCGCAGCCTGATGGGACCTGTGTCTGACCGGAGCTGGTGGCTCCACACCCCTTTGGTAGGACATCTCTGAGGCCAGTGCTACACAGTCTCCCCAGGGACCCAGCTGGGATTAATCCAGGTGGTCTCTGAGGTAATCTGCTCCTTAAGGCATCCCCGGGGTGGCTTCCTTCCTTTCCCTTTCTCACGTCTCTCCTCCCCTCTTGGTGCTTTGTGCCATCCCAAAGCAGATGAATTATGTGCCCTCACATCTTTGTCTCAAGGTCTTTCCAGCCCTAGTCAAAGTCGCATCCCTAGTGAGTGAAGAAGCAGGAGCCTGACCCGGCGCTGGCTCTCTCCAGCCCTGTGCCCCGCTGCCCTCAGGAACTCTCACCAAAAACAAGTTCTCACAAAAGCTGAGACCAAGAGGGCAAACATCCTCTTCCAGCTCAGGCTGAAGAAAGCTCTGGAGCCAAGCACAAAGAGCTCTGAACATTCCAGGATTCACAGCAAAGAGAAGCCTGGTATTGGGTAATGAGCATGAGAATTTAAACAATTGTTCTTTCTGAACGACATTTGAAATCTTGTTGTGATTTAAAAAAACAAATTTCATGTTTGGAATATAACTGTAAATATTCATCAAGGCTATCCCACAAATGTGCTACTTTGATTTGTTTTTACCTTACCAAGAATTAAATTGTCATTGAAAATTGTTGATAATGTTCTTACAAAAGCTGATCATCTCTTTTAATTAATTAATTAATTAATTAATTAATGGCTGCATTGGGTCTTCATTGCTGCGCATGGGCTTTCTCAGGGTCTACTCTTCGTTGCAGTGTGTGGGCTTCTCATTGCAGTGGCTTCTCTTGTTGCCGAGCGTGGGCTCTAGGCACACAGGCTTCAGTAGCTGTGGCACGTGGGCTCAGTAGTTGTGGCGCACGGGCTTAGTTGCTCAGCGGCAAGTGGGATCTTCGCGGACCAGGGCTCGAACCCATGTCCCCTGCATCGGCAGGCAGATTCTTAACTACTGCGCCACCAGGGAAGTCCCAGCTGATCATCTCCTGAAGGGCGCTCTGTTGAAGGCGGTTGCTGCGGAGGCTTTGGGGGAATCTAATATTTGGGCCGGGACCCTGTAGGATGAGGATGCAGGTCCAGCAGGTGGAAGGTTTGGGGGCTCAGGGACTGGCCTGTGCATGTGCACGGAGGCCAGGAACACGTCCCTGAGAGCAGGGCTCGGGCCCAGCTGAGCCGAGTGGAATAAATGCATGTGAGTGACCAGGCTTGTGACCCCACGCTCTCCCTCCCAGCCGCCGTAAAGTGAGAAGAAAGAAGCCATGAATGGGCATACTCCTCTGGTTTCTGGGGCCCAAAGGGCTGGCCTTCCCAGCACCCATGCTGAGCAGAGCTTTGTCCTGGGGCAGCTGGAAGTCACGGGGAGTGCCCGCGGCGGTCGACAGCGGCAGGACACTGGAAGCTGTGTTCAGGACCCAGCCTCCTCGGGGAACACACAACCTGGTGAGGTGGAGGCCCTTTCACCAGGTCAGGGGGTCCATCCAAGAAGAGGAGTGATGGCCAGGTGGGTGTGCGGTGTGCCTGGCTCATGTGCCGGAAAATGTTAAATGATAGAAATGCAAGACCCAGGAGTTTGGAAGCCACTGCTCTATCACAGCTCGTATCACCTGTGTTATAACTGGTGGGGGGTTGTCTCCAGGGCACGGGTTCCCGCAGGCCAGGGACCATATTTCATGCATTTTAGAAGGTCTGCTACTCACCACAGTGAGGCACACAGGAGGAGCTCAATCGATGGTGTTACACAGAATGTAGAAGGAAGCATTCTGTGTTCCAGCATCTTCCCTGAGAGTGAGATTGGATCAGGGGAAGAGAAAAGGTTGTTCTTTACTTCAGTCATCACAGATGAGTTGGACCTACTGGCGGCCCACAGTAAATGTGTACCTGGGGTAGATGCTGTGGCTCTGGGGCTCTTATTGCTACCTGGACACGACAGCAGCACCTGCAGTAGATTCACTGCGGCTGTGACCCCAGAAGGATTCACCTTGCTCGGTGTAGTTGCTACACTCCCCTCCCCCTCCCCCTCCCCCCTCCCCTCCCCTCCCCCTCCCCCTCCCCCTCCCCTTCCCCCTCCCCCTGCCCCTCTCCCCCGTATGCCTCCATCCTTCCCTTAGCTTACTTTGTTTTTCCTCTGACACCTGTGGTTTTCTTCCCTTTATGTCTCAGAGACGATGTAGCTTTGCAGGAGCACAGCCCGCTGCTGGGGTTCCCATCCCAGAAGTCACTCTTGATGGTGGAGAAATTGTGGGCCAGTTACTGAGCCTCTCTGCACCTCGGTGTCCTCATCCATCACACTTTGGAGGATGATACTGATAGCATCCACCTCACAGGTCCATTTGAGGATTAAATGAAGTAACAACTGTAAAAGGCTCAGAAAACTGCACATGTTAAGCGCTGTGTAAGTGTTTGATAATGTTACTCCCTGGTAGGGCATTTTGTGATGATTAAATGCTGTCCTTGAAAGGATATCCAAGCTCCTGTGGGTCTGCAGAGAGAATGAAGGTCA
The DNA here is from genome assembly GCF_059928025.1 of Delphinapterus leucas. NCBI lineage: Eukaryota > Metazoa > Chordata > Mammalia > Artiodactyla > Monodontidae > Delphinapterus > Delphinapterus leucas. The sequence continues at coordinate 52,302,608 of NC_143133.1, read as the reverse complement.
TCTGGAAACAAGATGGCCTTGTGTTGGGACATTAGGAGCCAATGACTTTATGTTTAAAGTTAGAGTTGTGACCTTGCTGTGTGATCTTGGGTAAACCAGTTGATCTCCCTGGGCCTTAATTCTTTTATCAGAAATAAAAGAGAGAGAGAAAGAAAACAAGGAAAAGAACACAATAAAGTCTTATTTCACAGAACAACTTGGTCCCTAAGGAGGACCAGAGGGTCTAAGCAATGTTAGGGAATGTTTTAAGCTGACCCTGGAGGATGGTGGTTCATTTGCTATCTTTAAAACTCCTGAGTGCCTGGGGTAAGCTTTTTGTAGATGAGATAGAAATGAGCCCTTTCAGGTTATGTTTCCAATGAACATGAATTCGTGTAAGTTAAAAATAGAAAAGTATTTCCTGGAAACTCTGGTTGATCAACATCTTTCTTATCACTTCTCTGACCACAAAGGAGTGGAGACAACTTATCTGGGGCTCAGAACCCCTTGGTCTGTGTTTGCCTCATGGCCCTTCGGAACTTCACTTTTGAAACCTAAATTGAGACACAGGCTAACCAAAGGGTTATTTCTCATTTGTGAAGATATTTGAGAAAGGAATAGAAATCAGTTATGTTTGGATATGCATATTTTATTTTATTTATTTTAAAGACTAATTTTTCAGAGCAGTTTTAGGTTCACAGCAAATTGGAGAGGAAGATAGAGATTTTCTGTTTTCCCCCCTGCTCCCACACCTGCATGGCTTCCCCATTATCAACATGCCCCACCAGAATGGTACACTTGTTATAGCTGATGAACCTATACTGGCGAATTGTCACCTAAAGTCCAAAGTCCATGGTTTACCTTAGGGCTAACTCTTGGTGTTGTACATTCTACGGGTTTGGACAAATATTTGAAGACATGTACCCACCATTATAGTATCATGGGAGTATTTTCAGTGCCCTGAAAATCCTCTGCGCTCTACCTTTTCATCCCTCCCCTCCTATCCCTGGCAATCACTCATCTTTTTACTGTCCCCATAGTTTTGTCTTTTCCAGAATGTCATAAAGTTGGAATCATACAGTGTGTAGTCTTTTTAGGTTGGCTTCTTCACTTAGTAATATGCATTGAAGGTTCCTCCATGACTTTTCACGGCTTGATAGCTTATTTCTTTTTAGTGCTAAATAATATTCCATTGCCTGGATGTACCACAGTTTATTCATTCACCTACTGAAGGGCATCTTGGTGTCTTCTAAGTTTTGGCAATTATGAATAAAGCTGCTCTAAACACTCGTGTGCAGGTTTTTGTGTGCATGTAAGTTTTCAACTCCTTTGGGTGAATACCAATGAGCACAGTTGCTGGATTTTATGGTAAGAGTATGTTTAGTTCTGTAAGAAACTGCCAAGTTATCTTCCAAAGTGGCTGCACCGTTTTGCATTCCCACCTGCAAAGAATGGGAGTTCCTGATGCTCCACATCCTTCCCAGCATTTGGTGTCAATGTTCTGGATTTTGAGCATTCTCATTGGTATGTAGGGGTATTCATTGTTGTTTTAATTTGCATTTCTCTGATAGTGACATGATATGATGTGGAGCATCTTTTCGTATGCTTGTTTTCCATCCGCATATCTTCTTTGGTGAAGTGTCTGTTAAGGTCTTTAATCCATTTATTGGATTGGGTTGTTTGTTTTCTTATTGTTTTTTTTTTAAAGTGTTTTTTTTTTTATTAATTAATTTATTTATTGGCTGCGTTGGGTCTTCGTCGCTGTGCCTGGGCTTTCTCTAGTTGAGGTGAGCGGGGGCTACTCTTCATTGCGGTGCACAGGCTTCTCACTGCAGTGGCTTCTCTTGTTGCGGAGCACAGGCTCTAGGCGCGTGGGCTTCAGTAGTTGTAGCACGTGGGCTCAGTAGTTGTGGTTCGCGGGCTCTAGAGCACAGGTTTAGTAGTTTTGGCGCACGGGTTCAGTTGCTCCGCAGCATGTGGGATCTTCCCGGACCAGGGCTCGAACCCATGTCCCTTGCATTAGCAGGCGGATTCTTAACCACTGCGCCACCAGGGAAGTCCCTGTTTTCTTATTGTTGAGTTTTAAGAGTTCTTTATAAATTTTGCATAGTAGTATTTTTCACACGTGCCCTTGCAAGTATTTTCTTGCAGACTGTGACTCGTCGTCTCATTCAGGGTCTTTCATAGAGTAGTTTTAAAATTTAATGGATTTCAGCTTATCATTTCTTTCATGGAGCATCCCTTTGGTATCATATCTAAAAAGTCATCATTATATATTTGGTTTAATATTTTAAAAGGTATCTTATTTACAAAAGCAGCAGGAGAAATATGAAATTGGGGCTGTCCTGGACAATCAGAGATGAGGTGCCGGGGACAGACGTCAGATGGTGTCACCAGCATCAGTCCATCACTTCCCAGGAGCCCGGATTTCCTTTGGTGGGCCCTGGATCTCCACAGAAGTTGACACTACCTGGCTTTAGGAAGAGAACATGTGATCTAGCTAATCACTGGACCCAGGCCTTGGCCACAGTGATTGGTTCAGTGTTGGGCAAATGGCCAAAGCCAGTGCAAGCAAAGTGAAGTTCAGGGCTCTAATTTAGAAATTGGGGACAAAGGCGTTCTCTTTTTCTCACAGGCAGTATGGCTTATCTCTATGAGGAATGAAGGTGCTACAGCTATTTCTGCTACCTGGAAGGTAGCCATCCTCAAAACATTCCACACACAGAAGAGATCAGCGCTGAGAAAATGTTAGAAAACAGAAAGGAGCCCTAATAAGATTCAGATCCTCTGGAACAAATTGTGCCTGGTGACTGTCCTCAATCTGGACTTTGGGGTTACATGATCCAATAAATTTACTCTATCAGTTGGGGTCTAGTCAGGAAAAGAGAAAGCACACCAGATATATCAAAACACAGGGACTTAATAAAAAAATTTGTTACCCAAGTGGGACATTAAAGAGAGGATGCTGAGGTAACCCAGAGATTAATAACGCCTGAGGTCAGTGGAAAAAAGGGTGGGAGGGTGGTTACCAGAGCTTAGGACCTTGGAAGGGGGTCTCATGAAACTGGTGCTGGCTCCTGGGGGGAAGCTGCATTGCTCACGCTCAGTTCCTTGAAGTTCTCAGACCATTGAGGAGAGGGAAAGATTGGATAGGTGCTCACATCCCTGAGGAGGTACGAAGGGTTGCTTTGATGCCGCAGAGCACATGGCCCAGTGGATGAGGAAGCCCCTCCCCAGGCCATGGCTGATGGTAGGCTCTGGTCCCTCTACAGGGACATGGTGAGGGAGCTCTGGGAGTGTCAAAAGGAGCTGGGAAGTGGAGCCCACTGTCTACTCTTGCTGCAGAGACACTACCAGGAACTGAAAGACAGAAATGAAGTCATTCTTTCCTCTCACCTCCCAGTATTCCTCTAGCGCATCCTATTGGCAGAATCTCACCAGGTGGATTGCAGGGTACCATTCCAGCATCACAAAGCAAAAGGGTGAGCTGAGGGATGAGAGAAGAAAGGTAAAAAGCAGGCATGATGGTACAGCCAATTCGAATTGGGCTTTCTGTTACTTGCATCCTACTGGTAGACCTGATTATCGTAATTCTAACCTTAACCTATTCTTCCTTGGACTATAATCTGGAAATCATTTTGGTAATCCTGAATTCTATGGTTTACTTTTATATCCTCTGTGGATTGCTGATGTGTTCCTGTTCATTTTCTCTGATGAGAAGACCCAGCATGGGGAGGTCAGATACCAGGTTCACTCCAAGCTGCCCACCTCCCTTTTGGAAAAGCTCCTGGTGGATGGAAACTTTGGGGTCCATTGCAAGGAGAAAATCTGGGGCTTCTTTTGGGGGTGGGAATTGGACTAGGGTGTTTTTGCCTGCAAGAAACAGAAACCCTGCCTCAAGTGACTTAACCATAAGAAAATATATCATCTCACGTATCCGGAACTCCAGGTGTAGGCAGCTTCGAGGAAGGTTAATTCATCAGCTCAACTATGTCATTAAGGACACAGGTTCTTTTTCTCTTTTCTATCTTGACCCTCAGCTTGGTTCTTTGGATAACGCCCCAACATGGTTACAACGGCTGCCTCAATTCCAACCATGATATCCAGTTAACGTCCAGCAGAAGAAGAGCACCGTCTTTTTTGTGTGTCTCTTTTTCAGATCAAGGGAGTCTTTGCCAGAAGCCTCCGACTGGAGTTCCTGTCACAGGCTAGAACTGGGTCACCTGCCCACACCTAAACTTATTACCAGCAAGGGGACTAGGGACACTATGATTGGCTCAGACCAACTAGAGTTCACTCTGGAGCTGGGGATACGGTATCTATATCAGTCAGGGTTCGATCTAGAAGCACTAGAACCACCTTTCAGGGGTTCCATGTAAACATGGAATTGAATTTGTTGCAGGGATTGGAACTTCTGCAGTTGTGAGAGCTCCAACCCATCTCTATGGGCTGTAGTCTGCATCTGACGTGCAGCTTCAAAGTCCACAGGGCAGGAAGTGGGGGAGGGAAGACGGATGTATTGTGGGAGAGGGCAAGGACAAGCTGGACCCCGCAAGGATGGACTGGAACCCATGTCATGGGTTCTCATGGCCCCCGACCTGGATGCCCTGCAGGAGAAGCTGGTGCCCTTTGTCGCTGACATCTGGCCAAGGCACTGGAGAAGCCAAAGAGGGAATGAGGCAAAGGTGAAGCAGCTGCAGGCTTGGCCACCACTCTTTGACAATGACAACCCGCCAACCATTTGGGCTTGACATCTGCCTCCAGATCTCAGGCAAAGATCTCTCTCCTGGCCCACCTGGAAGGGGAACTCGGGGGAAGCCAATTTCAGGCTAGCCCAGCGGACACAGTACAAATCACCAGAGTAACTGCCACCGAGGAATGGATCTTGAACAAAATTGAGGTGTTATAAGCAGAGAAGGAGAGGGAACAACTCTGGGTCAGTCAACCAAAAGTGTCTGTGCTCCAAGGGGCATTTTTCAGCTGCTTCATGCTGGGATCCAATGTCAGGAGTGGTGTGAGCGTCAAGTACACGTGACTGTGGGCTATACCAACACCACATAAATAGAAGGATGCCTCCTTTCTCTCTCTCTCTCCCGCTCTCTCTGATTCCAGGCTTATCATGGACCAAGCCCTGGCAGAAAACACTAAAGAAAAATAAACTCATGCCTTCAGCAGTTAGTGGAGCGCCTGCCCTCCCTCTGACTCACCACTGCACTGTTTGCTCACTTCCCCTGCTTGAAAGCCACTCTCTCCACTTCCTGTTCTCATTTAGCAAGCATGCATTGAGCACCTACTGCGTGCTGGGTGCAGGAAACACGAGATGAGAAGGAAATGAACCTGAGCTCCCACTCAAGGGGGGACCTCCCTCCTCTTCCCCAAATCCCTCTCCTTCCAGAAAGCTGCCCAGATGTCTTCCCAAGCACTCCAGCAAAATCCCGCAGCCCCTGCCTGGGTCTCCGCACGGCTGCAAGTCATTATCTACAAGTATGTGTGTATATGGACATGTCATTTTGTTTTTAATGAATGCTTTATTTTTGTTGGTCCCATCTTCCCCCTGGAGCACATAAGAACTCTGAAGGTCGGGTTTCTGTTTCGTTCACTGGTTATAACCATGTGCGATGTGCGGGCCACTGTGCTCAAAAGGGAGAAATCCAACCAGGATTTCCAAAGACAACAAGCAGCATTTCCAGTGCCTTGGAAGATGCAGAATAGGTTCCTCATACCCCCTCTGTGTGGTCCCGACACCCTGATTGAATCAGGTCTGTTGTTAGCAGTCCTATCACTGTCCCATTCCACTGCAGGAAATGAAGGCTCAGGTGGCTGTGAATTCCCTAAGGGCTCACAGCTGACACGTCACAGAAGCCATGCTCTAGCCTCTCTGGGTCCACACTCAGATTCATGGTGCCACCGACCTTAGTGAGCATGGGGGTGTGTGTGTTGCTACATACTCACTGGAGGCTTATTCTGTGCGGGGCACTGAGGCTTTCCGTATCCTACTTGCAGGTGTTACAACCATTCCCACTTTTATAGGGAAACCGAGGCTTAAATAGTTTATGTAACTTGTAGCTGGAAAAAGCTGAAGCTCAACTCTAGGTCTTTCTAATAACAAAATGCGTATATTTAACTGCTATGCCATCCTGCCGTAACTGTGATTCAAAATGATGATTCAACTTCCAGAATTCACTTTTCTGCGCTTACGTAACCAGGCTCTGGAGTTAGAACACCAGGGTTAAAATCCCAACTCTGCAGCTCTGGGCAAGGTGCTTCATCTCTCTAGGCCCGTTCCTTCCTCTGTACCATGAAAATTTAGCAAACAAACAAAAAAGTAGTATCAACCTCATAGGTTTGTTTGAGGATTACATGAAAGAAAAAAAATACACGTGTGCTTTCCACTATCTCTGGCATGAGGCGAGTGAACAATAAATGTTAGCTTTTATTCTTATAACTGCAATAATTCTTACTACTGGCCTTGTCCAATCAGTCTGGCCAGCAGCTTCCCTAGCAAAACCATCTTCGTCAGGGCATCGTTCACACTGAAAAGCCTGAATTCCGAGGAGCCCTGGATTCCCCCAGAAGCTCGTACTAGAACCATCCCCGCGGCTGCTTAGGGAAGCCTGTGCACGCAGCCGGCCTGCAAAACCCAGGCCTTACTGATGTCCTGTCTTAGCCGGCCCACTCAGCTGCTGCACACATGCTCCATAAATGGGAGTCATTAGCGGCAAGCCCCATAAACACCCCCTCCTGGCCACGCTGTGCGCGCGTGCTGGCTGTGTGGCAACTGCTCGGTTAAGCCCATCAGTGCAGATATGAAACAGCTATCAGCGTGTGTACAGACCAGCGTGCCCTAAAGAGAGCCTTCTAGGGGCCAAGCGGGGGTGGCTTCTCCTGGTTGCTTGAACAAACTCTGCTCTTACTCATCTCCCAGTAAAGGACCAGTTAGTGCAGATGAATCATCACAGGGATCTGGCTCAGACTTCTCCATGGGGGTGTTTGAAAGGGCTGATTTTCTCTGCATTTAATAAAACTTCTTTATTAGTTTCCCCATCCCCCAGGTTAATTAAGGGAGCAGATTCGCTGCAAAGGGGCTGACGGTCTTGGTTTGTCAAGCTGAACCGATTCTGTTGCAGGCACATACAAACGCTTTGTGCACATCCAAGTGGCGGAGGCGAAAAACGTGGGAAGCCGGGACCTGTGTCAAAACACAATCTTGTTCGCTCTCAGTAGGTTCTGGGTTCTGGTGGAGCCTGGACTATGAAAAGAGCCACAGCGTGCATGAAGCTTATGCTAAATTGGGGTGGAGGAAGGGACAGTGGAAGCAGGAGGAAGCTGGGTGTCTCCATGAAAGGATGCAGAAGGCGAATGCATCAGAGAACTGAAGGTTAATAGCCCCGATGCAACCCTGTGGACCAGACCTTTCCTAAGAAGAAGGTGGAATTAGATACATTTAGCAAGTGTTTCCTTAGTTAGGTAAAACGATGGCCTCAGAAGCTCTGGAGATCTTTCTGAGCCTTAGTTTCCCATTTGCAAAATGGGAAATAGGGATACAAAAGCAGGTCTTGGAGACAGCAGGGGTTACACATGGGGCCCGGCACAAAGAAAGACACAGTCATTGTTCCTCCCTCCCCTGAGTGCCCATGAGGGTGTTTCAGGGGGAAAATGCCCCCAGTGCAGAGTGGTGAGGGGCCATTGGGGAAACCATGGCTTAGCAGGCAACCAGTTCTAAGCTTGAGGCCACCGACGTCCAGTGCCCACTACTCCCTGGTTCTCTGCCAAAGGGAGTGGGAAGGAGAGGGGGAATTCGAAGTTCACAGGAGCAGAAAGAGGAAGAGAAAGAGAGGGGGCGAGCATAAGGCGGAACAGACAAGAGGCAACTGGCCAGCTGGGGAGAAGAGGCGGGCAGCGGCCAGGAGGGTCTGCAGAGCAGCTTCCCCAGGAGCAGGGGCCACGGGGCCTGTGGGTCCCACCCAGCCACCGAGGGAAGGGATGGCGGGGAGGGCCACTGTTGGTTCTCCTGAGGCTCGGGGAAATTTCAGGCTCTTGCTGCCTGTCACTTACATGGCCATGGGCACCAGCCCCACTGGCACCTCCCAGAACCCCAGGTAGACACCACTACCTGAGGCTGGGTCACTGTCCCAGAGCTGGAACTTTTCTATCTCAGGCCTTTGTCACGATGCAGCTTCCTGCTTATTCTTGATCTCTTCTCAGGAGTCCAGCTGGTGGGTGAGAGAGGAAAATGAGGTGAAGGGCATCCAGGATGAAAGCAGGTGCTACAGAGAGAGAAATGGGAGTGGGGAGGGGAGGGCCTCCATCTTCACTTTGCCAGCTTCAGAGCCAAGAGGCTAATGGCAGATGCATCAGACATGGCGCCCTAGATGAACTCAGATACTGGGGACAGACCAACAACAGGGAGCTGCACAGTAACTGGCTAAGGCATAGGCCCCAGTCCCTGAGTCCTGCCCACCAAACCGCCCACAGCACTTCGCCCGGCCCCATGGGTGGCCACCAGGGCGGGCGCTGAGGCTTGCGAAGCCCCACCTCTCTGCCCCTTCCTCCTCCTGCCCATATTCAGAAAGCTTCCCAGGCTGACAAGGACCCAAACCAGAATGATGTCTCTCTCTGCAGAGGGAACTCCTTATATGGCCTCGATCCCCTTTAAGAACCGTCGGTATTTCTCTGTCTGGACGCCACACGGCTCTAGTGTTCAGGCGAGAACCTTCTTTGCAAATTCTTGAGAACACTGTTTTTTAAATTTTTACACCTCCTGCTCCCCTTATATTTCAGCACGCTGAAATGTGTCTAAAAGGATTTGTCATTCTTCCTGGGCCTTTATTACTTTGCTCTTTCTGTCTACCCTGCTGCCCTGGTTGGTCCTGTGTTAAATGTTAATAACTTTAGAAACAACTCTAAGGAGTCGCGGGGAAGTGCTAGGCTGTTACCTCCTGAATATGCAGATGGAATTTCCCCCTCCCTGCAAACCCCTGACATTTCTAAAGTTTGTTTCATTCCCTTCATCACACCACTCACCCCTCTGGCTTTATGTCTTGTTTATTATCCCTTTAAATTACATACCCCCATAAGAGAGAGAGAGAAAGTTCCACAAGGAGAACAAAGAAAGTTAAGGCCTTTTAAAGTACATGTATGGAGGCTTTTCATGAACTTCACAAACGGAGTAAAAAACAAGTGTGAAAGGATTTTTCAAGAAAGGAACATGCTTTTGCAATTTGCTGGAAGTTTTCCCTTGCGTTCCAGAAAAGCAGCCTCCCCATTACTCACGAGGGAAGCACGCAGGCCAGGGGGGAAGGGGAATCAGGGAATAAAAACAGGCCTTCCTCCCCCCCCCCCCCCCCCCCCGTCCATGTGCAAGCAGCACTTAATAATCAAATTGAAAAAACACACAAATGAAATTAAAACGTTTTCCAAATGGGCTGCAGCCCTGAGGCCAGACTTCATGGGGCCATGGCCAGCGAATTTGTATCTTTGCCTTAATTGGGCTCCAGGCAAAGCGGCTGTTAGAAAAGCCAGATTCTGGTGTCAGCGGGAGGGGAGGACACGACCAGTAGAGGCAGAGAGGCTGCTGGGGAACAGCAGCCCAGCCTCTCTGTGTTCCCCTCTCCCGGGGGCGTCACTCTTCACCTGGGGCTCAGTTTCTAAGCCTGCTCAGACCTCTCCCCTATGGCAGGAACCCTCGCTTGGCCCTGCATCCGCACCAGCTCACTCACTTACTTGCTCATTCACTCCCTCAGTCCCAACAGCATACAGCTTTGTCGCCAATCTTAAAGCAAAAACAGAAAAAAACCCCCAAAGCCAAAAATGTCTCTTGACCCCCTTCCCCTCTGGCTGCGACCCCATCCCCTGTTCAGCTGTCTGTACTCGCTGTGTCCAGTCACTCCCTTCCCAGTCTCCCCTGAGCCCCGGCAGGTCTGCTGTTTGCCTCCGTCACTCTGCCAAAGCTGGTCAAGGTCAGTGGTCCCTCTGTCTGTATGTGATAAACCCAGGTCTCAGGCCTCGTCTTTGACCCACCAGTAGTAGGGGTCCAGCACCTCCTGCTGGAGAAGACACTGTGCTCGCTTGGCTTCACCCCACTACTTTCTCTGGGTTTTCCTCCACACTGGCAAGTGCTTCAGAGCCGCCTTGGCTGGTCCGTCCTTTTTCCTGCCCTCTTACATCGGGGCACCCGGTGTGCACTCCTTGGACCTTCTCTTTATGCTCATTCCCTTGGTGACCTCATTCAGTCTCCTGGTTTTGAAATTACCTGCATTTTAATCTCCTTTTCCCAGCTTCTCTCCTGAATTTCAGACTTGTGTACCCAGCTGCCTACTCAACATCTCCACTTGGCTATCAAATAGATAGTTTAAACTTAATATGCGGAAAATCGATTCAAGTCCAAAATCTTTACAACGAGCCTACACATTCTACCACTCTTACGACTTTTTCACCTTCCTCTAGCAACACTGGGCTCCTTGCTGTTCCTCGAAAAGGCCAAGCAGGGGACTTCCCCGGTGGTCCAGTGGTAAAGAATCTGCCTTCCAATGCAGGGGATGTGGGTTCGATCCCTGGTCGAGGAACTAAGATCCCACAGGCCGTGGGGCAACTAAGCCTGCGTGCCACAACTACTGAGCTTGCGCGCTTCAGCGAGGGAGTCTGTGTGCCGCAAACTACAGAGCCCATGTGCCCTGGAGCCCACGCACCACAATTAGAGAGAAGCCCCTGCACCACAACGAAAGATCCCTCAGGCCTCAACGAAGACCCTGCGTGCCGCTACTAAGACCCAATGCAGCCAAAAAAAAAAAAAAAAAAAGGCATGAAAGTAGCTAGTACATAACAAGTATTCAATAAAATGTACAACTGTAAAAAAAAAAAAAAGGCCAGGCAGGGCTCCACTCTGGGGCCTTTGCATTGACTGTTTCCTCTCCTTTGGAAGACTCTAATTCCAGATATTCACACAGCTAACTTTAGAGTTTTTAAAAAAGTTTTCCTGAACCACGATCCAATCAAAGGCATGGTTTTTGTTGAGTCTCTTTAGCCTCTTTTAATCTAGAACTTCCTCAACAATTAAAAATAATGATACTGATTTTTTTTTAAAGAAACCATCTCGAGCATCTTATTGAGAGTCACATGGTCTGCAGGGGCCTGGCCATCTCCACTTCATGTCATTTAACTTGTTCTTCTATCCCCTGTATCGCCTGGAAACATGGCCTCTTTTCTGTCCTTCTAGCGCTATTTCTCTTGATAGCATCTGACATCCCTTCCTGTTGCCTTGAGCTCTCTGCTGGTTCCCTGCCTATGTCACTGGCAGCTCCTTCTCAGCCAGCCTCCTTTCAAGTTGCTTATCCTTCCTCATTCATGTGGCCACCTGAAAGGTCAATGTTTCCCCAAGGTTTTGTTCCCAGCCACCATTATTCTCATTATGTGTAAAGTCGTTTACTTACATTTCTCCATCTACTCTTTATACTAATGGTCCCAAAGTTATGGCTCAAAGTATCTGCTAGAATCTCCAGTGGATGGTGTTCATTCTTCCACTCTCTCTCTCCTAAGCTGTCTTTCTAGAACCAACTATGTGACAGGCGTTGAGGATGAAGTTAAGAACAAGGCACATGTACTCCCTGCCCTCATGGAGCTCACTATCTATGAGGGAAGATAGACTGTAAAGAAATAGGCTGGAGAGTGGGCAGGGGCAATGCATGCGAGGTACGGAAGGTCACGTTGAGGTCTTTGGACTATAGCTAAGAGGACAGAGAAGTCCCTGATCAGATCTCTTCAGTGTGCCCTCAAGACAGTCACTCCGACTACAATGCAGAAAACAGGAACAAAAGTAGATGGGTATGCACAGGTAGGTAGGGAACAGGTAAGAGTTGATGGTGCCATCCCAAACTCAGCATAGCCCAAACTGGTCATTATCTTTTCTTAAGACCTGCACTAGTTTTTCTTATCCAACCACCCAATTATCTAGGCTTGAAGCCAAGAGCCACTGCCTTAATTCAGAGTCTCACAGTTACTGCAGTGGTCTCCTAGGTGACCTGCCTCCCTCTATTTCATCTTCACTGTGGAGGGTATGGGTTTTTCTTCACCTCTTCCCCCTCTTCCCACCTACTTTCTGGAGTTGTTGCATCCAAGGGAATTGAACATTGCTGTAATGCAACTCAAGGAGACCCTCTATGCCACACATAGGTGCTGAGACTCTGCTAGCCAATTTGCTTGTATGCTATGAGACACACCTGGCACGTTCTTTAAGGCATCCCAATGTCAGAACAGACTTCCATCTTAAAATTTTATTCCTCCTCCTCCACCTGCAAGACCTCAAGTCCCCTCTATCCCCTGACAAGACAGTGGGCTGGTGAAGTGGATAGTGGCTGACACCTAAGGAGGGGCACAGAGTGGAGTGAGTGGGAAGGGCGGGAAGAGGAAACTAAAAGCAAAGGGGCTCAAAAGGAGTTGAGATAGGACCCAAGGAAGAACTTCTTAGGTACTCTTTGAGGGCTGGAGGGTGACTGTGGGGTTGCCCCAATATTTTAAATGTTAATATGACATGGAGAGGAGTTAAGTTATCCAAGGAGCCCACTCAAAACTCCTCAACACACTCTGGACCAGAAGTGGGCTGGTCTATAGCCCCTTGAACTTTATTTGGAAATGAATGAACTTTCTTCAAAGGTGGATACACACATGTTTGCATGTGCTTCCCTGGTTAGGGAGGCAGTGTGTCCTTACGCTCCCCTTCTCACAGGTGAGCAGATGTGTGGATTCCTCCAGCATGGAGACAAATGGCTAAGGAAATGAACGAACGGATGAAGAAGTGAATGCCATGCACTGTGATGTGTTGGACAGATCATCGCTCAACACAGGTGCGATGCTGTCTCCTTTCTGAGAGTCAAGATCATAGGCAAGGAATAGGCCAAGAGTGCACACTAGGATATTTGGGAAGGAAAGGTAGAGCTGACGGGGAGGGGGTAGAGCCAGGAAAAGGGGAAGTGGAGGGTGGCCGGAGAGCTAAGAGCTGTCGTTTAGGTTTCCCATGGCTCTCCTACGACTACTATATTCTTTGCTTATGGGAGAAGAGTAGTTCTTCAAAGAGCTGAGAAAATGCTTTTTAATTCTGAAGTTGAGAGCTCCCTTCAACTCTTCCCAGGTCCTCAGCCTTGAGCACAAGTGAAAAGGTATGAGTTGCAAGGTTGAAGGTGTAAAGGAAAGTTCAGCTGATTTGAGCCTTCCCATCAGGGCCACGTAGGTAGATGAGTTATAGGGTCAAAGGAGGTTGCATTTCAGAGTGTTTAAGCATGGTGTGTCACCTCCTCAGAGACCCCAAGGACGTAAGGACCCTGTGGCAGCCAGAAAGTCCTTCTAAGGTCAGATCTTTATGTTGGATCTTTTCCTGGAGCAAATGGACACTAAAAGTCAACAGTGACTAATATTTCTTGAGTATCCACAGAAGTTGGGCCTGAAGAACCCAGAGGCAGTCCTTAAAATATTTGTTCTTAAATATTTATGTAGCTCTGACAGTGGGCTGAGCATGATATATGGAGGAGAAAGGTGATCAACGTAAGCTCCCTTTTTACTAAAGTATAGTTTAGTAAGGCAAGGAAGAAAATGACACAAAAATATTGTGATTCAATGAAGGAAGAACTCTAAGAGAACATAGTCTCTGTGGCTGAGAGAGTGCCGAGAAGTGCATGGCCAACTCTTCTTGATTAAGCCAGGAAAGGAACTTTTGAAATGGGTGTTGATGGATGATTATGAGTTCTCCAGAAAGAGGTGCAGAAGATGCCTCTGGGATGACTCTCTAGACCAAAGGAACATGTACTATTAAAAGACATGGGGAGAACAAGAACTGAAAGCAGGGACTTGAACAGATGCTTGTACACCAATGCTCAGAGCAGCATTACTCAAAATTGCTAAAAGATGGACACAACCCAATGTCCACTGATAATGAATGAATAAACAGAATGTGGCATATACATACAATGGAATATTTTCAGCCTTAAGAAGGAATGAAATTCTGACACATGTTACAACATGGATGGAACTTGAAGCCATTATGCTAAGTGAAAAAAGCCAGACACAAAAAGACAAATACTGTAGGATTCCATTTATATAAAATACCTAGAGTAGTCAAATTCATAGAGTCAGAAAGTAGAATGGTGGTTGCCAGGGGCTGCAGGAAGGGAGAATGGGGATTTGTTGTTTAAGAGGTTCAGAATTTCGGTTTGTGATGATGGAAAAGTTCTGGAGATGGATGGTGGTGATGGTTGCACGACAATATGAATGTACGTAATGTTACTAAACTGTACACCTAAAAATGGCTAAAATGGTAAATCTCATGATATGTCTATTTTATCACAATTTTAAAAAACTAACAAGAAAAAGGATGTGGGGAGAGAGATAACTGAGATGGTTCTGGAGAATGGTGAACACATAGGTACGACCAAAACTTTAGGTGTGGGTTAGAGACTGACCAGCTAAATTTAGTCCAGTTAATGAAGTTTTGTACCTAAGGAGGTGGGACTTTATATCAGGTGTAATGGAAAGTTAGCAGAGGTTTGAAGCAGGCAAGAACCAAGGTATTTTAGGAAAGTTTTAGCTTTCAGAAGCTGAAAAGGCTCTGAAGAGGTGAAAGGCTAAGGAAGAGGCTCCTACAGTAGCCTCTGTATCAGATTTGATGGGAGGGAGATCTTGCCATGGAGATGAAGAGGAGGTGGGAGCATCAAGAGATGAAGCTGAATTGACAGGAACATATGTCTATAGAATTAAGTGTGAAGTTGAGGGATCATGGGAAGCTGAGGATGCATCCGAGCCTTCTGGCTTGGGGGACTGAGTGGACAGTGGGAACAATCACTAACTTAAGGATTTCAGGAAGAAGAGTGTGTTTTGTGGGGAAGAATACACATTTGATTTAAGACCTGTATAAGTTTAAAATGCACTTGTATTTAGTGCCATGTGATTATGTAATGTCTTTGGTCTCCGTTTCTTTCACTGTGCTGTTCTTGTCTCTAAAGCTAGAGTTTTAAGCACACAGATCTGGTGCATTCATTCATTCAAGAAGCATTTATTGAGCACATTTGCATTGATTATTCATTTAGTCAACCTTCACCTCTGTTCTGGCCCAATACCAAGAATAAGCAGTAAGTCCGGGCATGGAATACAGTTATTCTGCCATTGGGTTTTTTCCACTGTACAATAGCTTCCTCTTACTAAAGAAAGCAAGCAAGGTATACAACAGGCCCTCTCTATGCTCAGATCTCATTTAAATTTTCCCAAGAACCCTATGAGACAAGTACTGTTATAATTTTTCAGGGAGGGAAAGATTATAAAGGGACAACAGGAGATATGGGGGATGATGGATATTTTCATTGTGATTGCAATAATCGTTTAACTGGTATATATATATATATATATATATATATATATATATATATATACACACACACAAGTCAAAACTTACCAAATTATACACTTTAAATTTGTAAAGCTCATTGCATGATAATTATACCACAATAAAGCTGTTTTATAGAGTTTTTGGTCAATAACTACTTTTCGAAAGTAACTTTCGATAAGGTGTCATTTGCTGAGAAGTCAATAATTTAGTTATAAATGACAAACAAAAAACCTGTCCCTCTGTGTTTCTACCCCTTAGACCTCTGTTTCTCATTTTCTTGGTAGCCAATTTTCCCCCCGTACTTTCTTCTCCAGAATGGCTTTGGTTCAAATACAGCTGAGGTTTTTGTTTGTTTGTTTCAGGTGTAATTTACAGAGGTCAAATTTACCCTTTTTAGTGTACAGTCCTGTGTGTTTTGACAAACACATACATGTGTATAACCACCACCACAATCAAGATAGAAAGCAGCCTTTCGGCCGGAACTGCCATCTTCCTGTAATTCACCAAAATGACCAACACAAAGGGAAAGAGGAGGGGCACCCCCTACATGTTCTCTAGGCCTTTTAGAAAACATGGAGTTGTTCCTTTGGCCACATACATGTGAATCTACAAAAAAGGTGATATTGTAGATATCAAGGGAATGGGCACTATTCAAAAAGGAATGCCCCACAAATGTTACCATGGCAAAACTGGAAGAGTCTACAATGTTACCCAGCATGCTGTTGGCATGATTGTAAACAAACAGGGTAAGGGCAAGATTCTTGCCAAGAGTATTAATGTGCGTATCGAGCACTCTGACAGCTAAGATAGCTTCCTGAAACTGGTGAAGGAAAATGATCAGAAAAGAAGGAAGCCAAAGAGAAAGGTACCTGGGTTCAACTGAAGCGCCAGCCTGCTCCATCCAGAGAAGCACACCTCGTGAGAACCAATGGAAAGGAGGCTGAACTGTTGGAGCCTATTCCCTATGAATTCATGGCATGATGGGTGTAAAGAAAATTAAAAGACCTGAACTGTTAAAAAAAAAAAGATAGAAAGCATTTTCGTCCTCCCCCAGATTCCCTTGTGCCCCTTAGACGTCAATCCCCTTTCCTCAACCCCAGCTCCTGGCAGCCTCTGATGTATTCTTTTTCCCTACAGTTTTGCCTTTTCCAAAATGTCATATAAATGGAATTATACAGTAGGGAGCCCTTGGAGTCTGCTTCTGTCACTTTGCACAGGCTTTCTCCACCTCAACGCTGTTGACACTGGGGCCAGATCACACTTTGCTGTGGGGCTGTCCTGCGCACTGTAGGATGTTTAGTGGCGTCCCTGGCCTCCGCCCACTAGATGCCAACAGCATCTCCCTCCTAGACTGTCACAAACAAAAATGTCTTCAGATATTGCCAGATGTCCCCTGGGGGTCAAAATCACCCCTGGTTGAGGACCTCTGACCTAGAATAATGCATTTGAGATCACATGTGGTGTTGTATGTAAGTTTCCATCCTTTTTACTTAGATCATCGTAACTACTACCACATGCTGTCTGTACAAAATAGGACCATGCAGAAGGAACTGGAAAGAACCGAACACAGACCCAAACCACGGTTGGAATAGGCCCCTCTGGGATGAGGAATGAGCTGGTACGGAGATAGAAGTTTCATTTTCCTCTGAAAGCATTTTTTTCTTCCAGACAGAGACTTGAAATATGGTAGTCAACTGCTCTCAATCCAAATGGGAGGTTTCACCTAAAATATCTACCGTTACTGAACTTCCCAGAACGTAGCCAACACTCAGGAGTGGACAACTGAAAAGACGGCAGGAGTGACTGTGAGGGCCGGTGCCCAGACCCACGGGCAGGATGGGCAAATCTCTCCATCTCTTGGAATCTCACGTATCAAACAAGGATTATGGCCAGTAGGACGGTTAGCGCTGCAATGAGGAAGTGCTGGGAAGTGAAGAAAGCAAGCAAGTTCCCTCTTCTCCAAGTGGCTGGGCGGGCACAGCCATCTCACCACTCTGGTTTCCACTGTTTGCTTGTTGGCTCACTCGTGCATACTTTATGCTGTCTGTCCGCTAACAGCCTGTACCCACTTAATTGCCTGTGACCACACATCTGCTACGGTGGTGAGCGGCCGTCAATGCACTTAAGGGGTGGGAAGGGCTTTCGGCAGGGAAATGCTCTCCAAAATTCTGGAGCAGGGACTGGAGAGCAAAAAATGCCCTGTGCTTGGCCAGACATAGAGCCTTTGAGATCTGTGCTGATTGGATGGGGGCACTGAGGTTTCTGTTTGGAAGAAAAACACTTCTAGGGAAAGCATGAGTGGAATCGGCCTTTGCATTTCTCAAGAACACTGTTTATAATAATAGCAATCCCATGATTTTGCAAAGCTGCATTTGTTGACTGAGTTAAGTAAATAAGTGAACAAATTTCGTATACAGCTGTCCCAAGGCGAAACTGGGAAACAGATAAAGCTAGTCATGGGTGCTTCCAGATCCTATGTTCAGCTCTTTTTTTTTTTTTTTTTTTTGCTTTTTAATAAATTCAACAAATATTTAATGAGCAACTCCTAGGCTCCAGGCGCTGTGCTGTGAGGTAAGAAGTGGTCTATGTTTAAAATCATCACATTGTACACTTTAAATCTATTACAATTTTATTTGTCAATCATATCTTGGTAAAGCTGGAGAAAACAGTGTGAGAATGATAAAACACAGCCTTCACCCTCAAGTAGCTCACTGTTGTGTCCTGTGACAGCTGGGAACAGCTGGATTATTGTGTGATGCACAAACAATGGAAGCAAAGAGGTGGCCTGTGCTCTTCACCATCATGCTCTGCTTTCTCATGGCACGTGGGCGAGACTGTTTCTCAGATGCTAGATCCCAGATGAATTCATTCTACAAATATTATATGTCGGACACTGCTCTTGGCACTGGGTGGATAGCAGTGGACAGAAAAGGATTAAAAAAATCTCTGTCCTCAGGGGTCTCATGGGGTGAGGCCCACAGTACAAAAGTAATTAGGTAAATGGTAGAGTAGATTTTACAGAGAAACGTAAGGCAAGCAAGAGAAACAGGCAGTGCAGGGGACTAGGCTGCACTTTTCACTGGGGTAGTCAGGGAAGGCCTCGTATTTGAACAAACACCAGAAAGAGTTGAAAGGGCAGATATCTCTGGAAAGAACATTCCAAGCAGAGAAATTAGCAAGTTCAAAGGTCCTGGGGTAGAAGCATAGCATTTGAGGGCTAGTCGACAGCAAGGCCAATATAAGCATAGAGTAAGCTGGGAGGAAAGCAGGAGACAAGGTCCAGGTGCGGGGCCACATGTGGAGGGCTGAGGGTTATGGTGAAGACTTTGGTTTCTACTCTGCGTTGTGATAGTATGTGCTATAGTTTGAACATTTGTGTCCACCCCTCCCTGCCCCCTGCCCCCAGTCTTCAGATCCATATTGCTGCTAAGATTCTACAGGGTTGGCCTGCCTGGGCTGAGTCTCATGTTGACATCACCCAAACTCCCAGCTACGACGCAGCTTTGCATGCCCATGGAAAATTCCTTTCCCAAGGCTGTGCCCAGTGCCAAAGTTTGTGTTCTCAACCACAATGCTAAACGGCCTCCAGATCCTGGGCTATATCACCTCCAGGGTCAATCCTCCAGCACGCTCATCTTACAACAACAGCAGTCCTTGGAAGACCATACAGGAGCATAAAATAGCACACTGGTTGTGATGAATTTTAGATAAACTCAATCTTGGCACCACTCAACATGAAGTGGCACTCTTTGGTCCTCAAAGGTACTAGGAACCTTGGAAATAAATAACCACTTGTTCCAGTCTCTTAGGGACAATAAAACATGGTGCCAAGACACAAATAAAATGTCATTTATATATGTTGAGAGGCAACATGGTAGGAGAAGGGCACGGGCTTTGGTGTTAGGTGGACCTGACTCACCATCCTGACCTTATTGCTTATTTGCTGTGCAAGCTGGGGCCAGAGACAAAAGCTCTGCGTCCGGCAATTTTCTTACTGGAAATGAAAACAGGGCCTACTTGCAGGGTTGTCACGTGAGTAAAGAAATGAAGTATAGGGTATATGACACATTAACGCTGGACACGCAGGATCAGCGGCCGTGGCTCACGGGCCCAGCCGCTTCGCGGCATGTGGGATCTTCCCGGACCGGGGCACGAACCCATGTCCCCTGCATCGGCAGGCGGACTCTCAACCACTGTGCCACCAGGGAAGCCCAAAGATACTTCTATTATTCCTTGAGCACCCTTGCAGAGGCTGGGGTAGTACAGGGTGAGCAGCGCCGTGCGTGTGTGTGCAGGTGTGTGTGTGCGGGTGTAGTCTCGGCCTGAACCTATCTGAATTCATCCATGTAAGACTGGCTGTGTCTGGTAAAGAAGTGGGTGAACTTCCAGGAGTGGGTTTGTGGGAAGATATTTGGGTAGAAGGAGAATAAGGGGACAGTTTTGTCAGGTGTTCCTAAGTGGGGACGGGAGAGTCAGCCTTGGACATTGTTGCCTGACCTGGTCCCAGAGATGTGAGTTTGAGGAGGGGCTGCCAGAAGACACCAGCTGAGTTATATTTATGAGATTCTAAGCCCCCCTGCTGTTGCTCATCCCCAGGGTGCCTCATGGACCCTTGTTTGGCTCTCTCCTCCTTCTTCATGAGTATAACCAATTCCATTCACTGTGGAAACTAAAAGTGTCGTGTCTGTTTTCCTGCTTAGAGTCTATAGCTACACCGCTATCTTTCCCATAGGCTGGGGAAGGCTAAGGAATCTCAAGTTGTATCTACTTGGATATATATGTAAATATGGAGGAAGAGGATGTTATAAAATTTTATGAGATGCTAAAAATGACCCTCACTTGAGTTATTCGATTCTTACTAAGACAAGCGTCTCCCTACTCCAACATCCCCAGGAAATAGCAGGCTTGCTCCAAAAACCCAACAAGATCATTCTCTGGTCTTTCTTCCCTCAGCTTGAGTTCATCTGGACTCTGACTCGCACGGTTTGCATCCCACTGAGGTTAGGGTGTTCGATTCCATTTCGGATTTACTTCCTTCTTGAGGGTAGACAGTTACAGTAATGGCTCCCAATGGAGCCAGGGGTCCCTCCCTGTATCCACACCCTGGTGTCGTCTCCTCTCACATGGACTCAGAGCTTGGCCATGCGACTTGCTTTTGCTAATGGGACAGAAAATGTAACACAAGCGGAGACTGGAAAATGACTGTGAGTTGAGTCTTCCCCTCTCTCCTGCTGCTTTTGGAACCTAGCCACCGTGTGGAGAAGCCAAGGTTGGTTTCTGGAGACATGCAGCCCAGCTAAGAGGCAGCATCCATGCCTAGATAAGTGAGGAAGGCCATCTTAGACTACCCAACCCCATTATGAGCTGCCAGATGGTAGCAGCCAGATGACCCCAGGTGAGATGACTAGAAGAACCACACTGCTGAGCCTAACCAAACTGCTGACCTCCAGAACCATGCATAAATAACATGGTGGTTGTTTTCAACCACTGAGTTTGGGGATGGAATGTTACTCAGCAAAGGCTAAGTCACACAATTTTCTTTCTGCCTTTTGTACTTTTCTACCAACTTACTAGCACTTTCATTCTGTCAACCACTCCTTCTGGAAGACAGTGCCCCCTGCCCCTCACAGGCACCTCAGCTGACCTTTCACCAAAGGGAAACTCATCCTGCACCCAGAAGCATGGGTTCCGTCAGCAAAGATCCAATGGCTGTCGCTGTACTGCTTCCCCTTAAGAGTTAAGCTCTGACTTCACTGCATGCAAAGTTTCCTTTAAATTTTTTCTTTTTGGAAAAAAAATGTGGTTTTGCTTCCAAATGATGTTCCAAATGTATCTGGCTCACCAAGGAGTAATCCCTCAGCTGGAAAACGCAGCAATGCTGCTATTTTAGTATGGCACCAGGCCTCTGGCTTCTTGATTCTGCCAGGGCTGCCGATGCTTCTTTATGGAAAACTAAATCAACTGCCTAAGATCCAGAGACTTGTCCCAAAGGGATATTTCAGAAAGGAGAGGCCCTCTGCCTTCTTTCCATTCTGCCTCTTTCTACCCAACTCTTAGCTCCTCCAGCCAAAATGGGTCTTCTTCCCTTGGGGCAACTAAACTTCTAAACTGCTTAAGTGGAGGCCCATCTGTTGTCCCTGACCCTTTGGCTTCTCCCCACACTCACCCTAATTGTTCTCTGATGAAGGCTAAACGTAAGCCTGTGTAACACTCCAAAAATGCACGGCTGGCCGAACCCAACATTACCAAGAGAGACAGCTATGAGAAAACAATATGCCTGTTTGCTCGACCTCCCTTTCTGCAGGCAGACTAATTCTGGAAACTTTCCCACCCTCCGAGGGCAGAGGTGCTTTGCTAATCCTGCCAAGTGTCAAAATGCACGGCGTTTGAACAGCTTCGTCAGGCTAGTGTTGTTGAGCAGACTGTCCCTTGGTAGAAACTCCTGTGGATTCTGTGCAGGAAGCATCTGCCCTGGACCCAGTAAAGGGCGCAGTTTAAGGAGGGGTCACTTCTTATGGAACTAGTTGCCTTTTCTCAGGCACTGCTCTTCCCTGAAAGAGATTAGCTGGGCAAAGGTCACTGAGGAGAAGCAGTGGCTCAGAGGTCACCTCAGGTACTGGGAATGACTCATCGACCACAGAGAAAGGGACTGGGGCTTGGGGTGAGGCCAGTAGGATCCGGGCCCAGCCTAGTGGTCTAAATGATAGCTGTGACCACCTCTCGGGAAATGCACTCGGGATCCAAGCTTCCTAGGCCTCACTAATCTGGGTCAGAGAAGGCTCACGATGACAGTAAGGGATCTGGCCCCCCTTGCTTCTCTCCCTCCACCCAAAAGGTCCACGAGTGTTCCCTTCTGTCTCACGTCTTCAGGGGAGCCTTCCTTGCCCCACTCCCAGCCTGATCATCCCTGGAATCTGCTTATCTATCTCTCCCTCCTTTGTGCCCCTGCTGTGTCCTGGACATTTTCCTGTAGAGAACTTCTACACTTGATTATGTTTACTTGTTTTCAGGATTTGCTCCTTCTAATGGACTCATGTCTCCTGCAGAGAGGGGATGTGTTGTATTTACTCCATATTCCCAGCTGCCAACCCAACGCGGCACTCAGCACTGAGGGGATGAGTGGTCCTTCGCATTTTCCATTGAACTCAGAGAAGCCGGCCCACCCGAGGTCACCCAGCAGCCGAGCACCTGAGCCTGGATTTAGACCCAGGTTTGTCCTAATCTAAAACCTGTGCTCTTACGGTGCTCCACTGGCCTCCCCAGGCAGTGATCCCTGCCCCCCACCCCCGCCCCACGAGCATGCTTACGCGCACACAGAGGTCACAGGAGAGCATGGGCAGAATTACAGCTTGTCGGAGATGAAAATGATTTAAGACACCATGGAAACCAACTCAATTATTTAACACACGAGGAAACTGAGATTAAAGAAATTAAATTATTTGTGTGAGTTGATATGCTTTGGACCTACTTTAAAATTTGGTCTAGGGCTATTCCTGTCAATAATCATGTTCCATTTAATTTAACCCAGAGCCCCGTGGAAGATACATGACTGAGTGACAGACAGTTTCTGCCTTCAGAGAGATTTCAGTGTAGTTGGGAGAGAAATAGAAACTTAGCTATAAATACAGGGCAGCACAGGAGGGGTTCGAAGCGGTTCAGGCCCTCAGAGGAGGCAGAACTCTCACACTGACTTAGCAGAGTCAGGAAAGACTTCACACAGGAAAATGATATTGAGATGAGCCTTGGCAAAGGGCTAGATGATGGACAGCTAGGGCAGGGGGCCCAGCACGTGCAATGGCACGGAGATGGGAAAATGCATCCTGTGTATCCGAGGAATGGTAACATGCAAATGGTAAGTCTGCCAAGCTCTGGGCTTTACCTACAGGTGCAGGACGGTAGGTGAGGCTGCAGGGGGAACTGGGGCATGCTTCTGGGTGATGAGGGCAGATAGGAAACTATAGCATCTCCAGCTGGTATCTGGGAGGAGAGCTGCTGCTGACAAGCCCCTTTGGGGAAGTGAGCAGAAGGGACAGAGACCTGGGGCTTTAACAGGACAGTAAGAGCAAGAGAAAAGCTAAGTAATTGGGACCCAATGAGAGCAGAGTTCTTTAGGCTACAAGAGAGGGGAAGAGGGATACCATTTTAAGGCACTAACATGGCGTTTCTCTTCTGTTTCCCACTCTCCCGGGTTCACCCTAGATATCCATTTGCTTATAGGAGGAGGGAGGACTGTGTGTGCAGTAAGGAGGGGGGAGGGGGAGGGGGGAGAGGACGTAGGGGTGGGGAGGGAAATCTGTGTGCAGATTCTTACTGATTACAGAAGGAATTCCAGAGAGACACCCAGGTACTGGGTCTTTGGTCATTCAGGATAGGATTATGCAGAAAGTTCCAGGCTTAGGAACCAGACCATTATCTCAAGAAGGGATTTTCCAGATTCTTCTTCCTCCTCTCTTAGTACATCAGGAGAAAGCCTACTACATATAAGATAGATAACCACCAAGGACCTACTGTATAGCGCAGGGGATTCTATTCAGTATTCTGTGATAACCTATAGGAGAAAATGATCTAAAAAAGAATGAAGATATGTATATGTATAGCTGAAAGAAAAAAAAAAAGAAAGAAAGCCTGAAGCTTGGAGTTCTCCCATATACACAGTAAGATGCCAACGCCAGTCATTTAGGCCTCATGGGAGTCAGAAATGAGGGGACAGTATTAGAAGAGCCCACCCTTTCTCTCTACCTGAGAATCTTAAAACAAGAGGAGGAAGTAAACAGACCGAGAAGGGCCAGGCCATCGGCAGAAATACCCTGCCTGTCCCCACCTCTGGGCCTGCAGAGGGAGGGTGTTAGAGGAGTTAGTGTCACCCTTGGGACCTTGGGAAGAAGCCACTGCATATGCCGCCCCATTAGAACCCAGGGAACAGTCACAGAAAAGGAGCTCTGCATGGTCAGCATGAGTGAGGCCTGAAGTTCAGCTTCTCTGGACCACCCTCAGTCTCATGGGGGGGCAGATGCAGAGCTGGGAGCCAATGGGCCCACCGAGGGGGCCTTCTGTTTGAAGACAAGGTGACCTCTCAGCTAACAGAGTGGAGAGCCCATGGGAAGAGCTGGGCCTGCAGCCCAACTGAGACCAAGACACCAAATCGTCACTGGGAGCACTACCTGGGCTGGAAGAACGGGTAACACCTTGAGTACTGGGGGCCAGGAGGTCAAATATGACCCAACCAAAAAAAAAAAAAAGGCTCCCCGAAGACCAATGGACAGCACACATCCAGGGGCCTTCATGAGAACAAGGAACTCACTGCCCCTGGTGCCATGAGGGGAGAAAGCCCCCCTCGCTCCATACTCTGGGGCCTCTAGTGTGGGGAGACAGAGGGAGCCGCGGCTATCAAAGACACAGAGTGTTTTTCCTAAAGGCCAAACATTATCCGAAGGGTTTGAAATATCAGCTCAAAGTTTAACTGGATTGACGTTTAGTTTTTCCTCCCCATCCCACTAACTAGTGGGTGTGGCTCAGAGGAAAAAGACCAGATTAGTTCTAAGCAAAATAATGCTACTCTGTTTTCCCTTCACATCCGATATGTGGTGTGAGTTATATTTGTGCAACTGGCTACTCTGAGTCTCAGGACATCAGGGCTAGTCTGGGCTCCCGGGCCTGGCGAGTAGCCAGCGAGCCTGCGAGGACCAGCCCAGGCCCCTCTTACAAGGTGGGCTCTGCATGGGCCTTCCTGGCAAAGCTGCAGGCCACCTGGCTCACATCACACAGAACAGCAGGGCCTGGTGGACAGTGGCCCAAGCAAGAGGTGGGGTCTCTGCTTCATAAGGTGGGAACCAGGACTGAGGCTGGCCCCGCAGGAGGGGAAGAGGGAGCTATGCAGTAGTGGGCGCTAATAAGGAGAAGAAAACAGAAGGGAAGTAAGATGAAGGAAGGAGCCTTAGGAAGATGAGAAGTGAAGACTTGATGTCCGTGAGAGGACCCAGAGCTGGGCCAGGGTCTTTGCCCCACGCCTGGAGGGTGGAAAATGGCCCACCGCGGGGCTGGGAAGCCGGAGTGCCCTGCAGGGATGGGCTGGGAGATTGTGGGGAGAATCTCCAATCTGAGCTTCCGTGGACAGAGGGGGGCAGAGAGGGCTGGGGGAGAGATGCAGAAGAAGGTGGACACTAGTGACCCTGATTACTGAGCGCTCTGCACACAGTCAGGGGCACAGCTTCGGGAGGTTGCCCTCAAGGGGCAGAGGCCCAGGAGGAATGCTCAGGCCCGTGCGGGCGCAGCAGAGGCAGTGGGCCGGCCGGCGGGGGGCGTCTGGGGGTGCCGAGGGGCGCTGCCCCGGCCTGGCCCGGTCCACGGTTGCCCCCGTCCACCTGCGGGAAGCAGCGGCTTTCCTCCACAGCCCGCCGGCCTGGGAGCTCGGCTTTCGCGGGGCGCTGCTGCCCCCTCCCGGGTGCGCTCGCAGGCCCTGGGCGCCGCGGGAGCTGCTTCGCCGCCAGGAACCTCAGGGCTGGGGCGGGGCCTGTGGGCCGCTTCCCGCGGCGATTCCCTCCCCGGTGTCCGACTCCGCTGCTCAAGCCCGGCCCCTCTAACCCATCTGCCTTGGAAATCACTTCAGTCCATCCTCCGTCTCGGGCCGCATCCCCGTGTCTTCTCTGGCAGCTCCACTGTCTTGTCCCTCGCACGGTGGAGCTCGGTGATGAAGGTGCCACCGTGGGCTCACACAGGCATCCGGGCCCCAGGCCGTCCTCGAGTCCCTGAATCTCAGGTGCTCCCGGGGCGGAACAGGGTCCCAGGGAGGATGCTTGTCAAGGGGCTGGTGGCACCGGTCCTCCCACAGGGGAAGTTCAGGTGACTAGTGTCCACTTTCTTCTCTGTCTCCCTGCACCCCTCTCTCTCTGCCCTCCTCTGTACACAGAAGCTCAGACTGGAGATTCTCCCCACAATCTCCCAGCCCACCCCTGCAGGACATTCTGGCTTCCGAGCCCCGCGGTAGGCCATTTTCCACCCTCTGGGCATGGGGCAAAGACCCTGGTCCAGCTTTGGGTCCTCTCACGGACATCAAGCCCGCACTTCTCATCTTCCTAAGGCTCCTTCTAGCATCTTACTTTCCTTGCATTTTTCTTCTCTTTATTAGTTCCTACTGCAGCATAACTCTTTCTTCACCTTCACGCAAACCCTCTCCCCGATCGTTAACTCTCCTTTACAGCTCCACTGACCACACTCTGCCTTCCAGCCCCATCATCGCCCTGAGTTCTGATGGCCCCGCTGACCCTCAGTTAACAGCCCTGGGGCCCCAGTGACTTCTCTGCTGCTCAACCCCAAGCCCAATTCTCAGACCTTATTTGATAGCTCTGCCACACTTAGGACTACTGACGCTTCTTTCTGCAAATTTTCTCTCCCTTGAATTTTCTGGGACGCTCCCTCTGCTTTTCCTATGACCTTGAACCCAGTCCTCTTCAGTTTCCTTGATGACTCCTTTTTGTCCACCAGCACCAGCCACAGGGCTCCTCCCTCTTGGCCTTCTTCTCTTTTCATTCTACCCACTCACCTGTGGGCTGTGATCTCATCCCCCATCCCGGCTCCAGCTCAGATCCTTGCCTGGCTCCACACCTACCCACGCGGGTGAACACTGGTCATCTCCATGTGGACAGCCAGAGAGAGCACCAACTCTGCAGATCCGAAACTGGAATCATTGTCTTTATCCCCAGATTGGTTCTTCCACAGAAGTCTTTTTAATTCCTTTCTCTCTCTTACTCACCCCTCCTACCATCCAACTGGCGTCAGCATTCTGTTGATTCCATCTTATTCTACATTATTGCCTAGAATCTGTCTTTCACTGCCACAGACTCGGCAACAATTTAGTGGGTGCCAGGTACTGCTCTAAGCATTGTGCATGCATG
Source organism: Delphinapterus leucas (assembly GCF_059928025.1). Taxonomy (NCBI): domain Eukaryota; kingdom Metazoa; phylum Chordata; class Mammalia; order Artiodactyla; family Monodontidae; genus Delphinapterus; species Delphinapterus leucas. The sequence goes on along the minus strand of NC_143133.1, from coordinate 52,275,371 downwards.
GCCTCATTGAATTCTCTTAACAATCTCATGGAGATAGGAAGGGACTGAGGCATTGAGAAGTCATCTGCTCAGGGTCATATAGCTAATAAGTAGCAAAGCCCAGATGGGACCCCAAGGCTTGCTGAAAGTGAGCACTTGCTTTTTTTCTTTTTAGCACTGTTGTATTGCATTATTTCAGGATCATTTCATTCGTTGCAGAGATTGTCACATCAACTCTCTTACTAGTTTTCCTGACTTCATTCTTTCCCCTCCTTTAAGTGTAGCTATCAAAACCTAAATTGCTTCCTAAAACTAAAATTCAATACCGAGACTCTCCTCAAATCTTTTCAGTGGCCTCTGCTACTCTTAAGCTAAAATCTGTACTCTGGAGCCTCCTCCTACCCTTTTACCCAATTCTTTCCTACTTATTCTTCATAATATGCCGCCTATTGTCCCTGGATCTCCAAGAGTGTATCAGGTGATTTATTAGTTATACATATACATATACATGCAGCTATAATATGTAACAGACACCCCAATTAATGGCTTAAATGAGATAGTTAATTCCTCCCTCTTAAAGAGTTTGGAGTAGGCAATTCAGGGTTGGTATGGTGGCTCCACTTTATCACCAATGACCCAGGATCCTTGTGTCTTTCTGCTCCATCATTCCTAACATTCACTTCCCTATTTAATACCTCCTCATGGCTGCAAGATGGCTGCTGCAGCTCTAGTTATCACAATGATATTCCTAGCAGCAGGAAGGAAGAAGGGTCAAGAGCCAAAGTGTGTGCCTCCCAGGAGGCTAGGCTGTTTTAATAAGTTTTCTCAGAAGCTCTAACCAATGACTTCTGCTTATACATATTTGGTCTCTCAAAAGAGGAATTGGAGAATGTAGTTTTTGAGTTGGGTACATTGGAAACCCTAGTAGTACAAAGGCCCAGTTAGTGAGGAAGAAGAGGAAGCTGGATATGGGCTAGACAGCTAGATGTCCCTGCCCAAATTTCCTTTCTCTACATTCCCCTGGCACTCCTGCTTGCATCTGCCATTGCTCTTTCTAAGTTTCAGTGTAGATATCTGCCTATTGATTTGCTTCTCATACCAGTCTGAACACTCAGTACAGAGGATGGCACCTTGCACACAACAGGTGCTCAGTATAGGTTTGCTGTTGAAGGCCCTTGACACCTAAGGAGAGCATAGGACTCTGGATTGCAGACCCAGTCCTGAATTTGATCTTTGTACTACGGTCATGAAAGAGAATGCTCTCATTCTTAGGAAATGCGTGCTGAAGTGTTTAAGGATGAAGGTTGTGTTGTCTGTAACTTACTCTTACATGGCTCGGCAATAATATGTATTATAATCAGATATAGATATTATATATGTATATACAATGTATTGATTAATAGGTAGGTGGATGATAGAGAAAGCAAATATGGCAAGATTTTAATAATTGGTGAATCCTAGTGGAGATTTATAGGAGTTCATTATTCTATTCTTGCAATTTTTCTACAGAATTCTTTTTACAAAAATGAGAAGTTAAAAGCGTCACAAAGACTATATTTTCAGGGACCATTTCTACAGTTGATTATTAGAGAAGTTTCTCTGAACATGTCACCACCAGTATTATCTTGAAAATAAAAAAAAATAAAAAAAAAAGAAGAGGATCGCCAAACTCCAGAATGTGAGACTAAGTAAAAGGAGGACCTTGTAAATTGCTTAGTCTATTTTCCCAGAGAGGTGACAGGCCTTTCCTGAGGCACAGGCTTCCCTGGTGTTCCTCAGCCATAATGAGAGTTAACTTCTTACATGTGCCTGCAATCCCTTCTCCACAGAGCTTGGCACATGCTGTTCCCTCAGCCTGGAACGTTCATTCTTCCCCTTGTTACCCAATGTCTTCTATTCATCCTTCAGGTCTCTGGTCAAGTGCCACTTCCTCCGGGAAGACCTCCCCGACTCTTCTGATTATGTCAGATTCCCCCGTTACAGGCTTCCTGACATCATGTATTTCTCTGCATCAGCTCAGCACAGTTGTACGTTTGTATTGGTTTCATCGACACCTGTCTCCTCTACTCCAGTGACCGTTAGTGACAGGTCAGCCTCACACAGTGCTTACTGTGTACCAGGCTACCTTCTAAACACTTTATATGCAGTTAACGTCCACTGCAAGTCCCAAATCCACACGTCCAGGTCGATCAGATCTCTCTCCTGAGCTTCCGACCTGTATTCCTTTCTGCGAATTGGTGATGTCCACTTGGACGCTACACAGGCATCTAAAACCTGGCATGTTCACCGTTGAACTCCTTGTCTCCCTCACAGGGCTTCTCCTCCTCCTCCTATTCTGTTTCTATTTCAAGAAACAGCAGCACCATCCACCCAGCTGCTCCCCTTTCCCCACACACCGGGCGCATCTTAGACCCCCCATCCTTCCCCCACCGCCTTCAAAGCTACTTTACCGCCACGTTCTGTACCTTTACCTCTAAATGTCTCAGTACATCCACTTCTCTCCTTCTCTGCTCTGATTCTTCTTATTCAAATTGCCGTTTATCATCTCTGCAATGGAATTAAATCAGCTCTTTCTGTCTTTGTTTTACCCCACACCTGAAACCTGAAATCCATTCTCCACACGGTAGCCAGAATTACCTTCTACTGACAAATCATCCAGTTTCACCGGGCAACTCTCCTGCTGAAAATCAGCCCAGCAAACTGATGAGCTAAACTAACTTGGAAATCCATATACATATGTAAAAACACCTAGAAATTTAAATACATAACTGAGTCTATAAGAAAGAAAGATAAATGTCCTCCTGTCCAAACCAAAAAGGGACACTGAAAACGAGGGCAACTAGCACATGAGTGGTTAGTGCATGTGGTTGGCACATGCGTTGATGCCGTGGCTGTCCTGGGAGTGATCCTTTGACCTTGAATGGACCCTCTTGGTAAGGGGCTGGCTTTTATCAAGAGATGCAACAAAGTGCAACTTTGGCCTCCATATTTGACTAATACCTGCTCTTCAGCTCTGGCTTTAGCTTTGGCCCTTGGAAATCCAAATATTCACATACCTGCTTCATTGGCATCCTGGCATCCTTGAATTTGTGGATCATCAATAATTATGTGATTGTATCCACCCATTTACTCACCTATTTCACCAGTTTTTCTATTTACGTCCTTTCTCTTTTCCAGGATCCAATCCAGGATACCATATTGCATGTAGATTTATTCCATTTTTAGCTACATAGTCTTTAATCACCTCTTCATGTGTGATTTTGTAATATCATTTTCTATAGATAGACCAGAAAGACAATACATTTTCCCCTCTAACGTGATTAACCAAATTTGTTTCCCATTATTGATAATTTAAATTTTTTTCTTTCAGCTTTACAACTCTTTTTTTGGTAGTGTCACGTAAATATTTAGGATTGTTGTCAACTTTGGGAAAAACTCTACAAAATTTCTTTCACATATGGGTGTAAATATGTAGTATATTTATAATTGTATACACTGTATTATCAAATATATTCTTAATGGAAGAAAACTTCCATTTTGATTAGATATTGAATAAGAATGAATCCTCCACATTTCTGATGTTAGGAGAATTTTCCACAGACTAGAAAATTATATATGGCTCTATACATCTTAAACCTTGTTTCTCAGCCATCCACATATTTTTGGTGCCGGGCACTGTAGGATTTTTTTGCATCTCCATCCAACCTCTGACACTGTGTGCCAGGCAAGGCAGCATTTGGATGGTAGGAGTATTTCTGGAAGACATTTCAAAATCTGTACGCCCCGTAATAACTAAATTATACACGGAAATGACTGCAAACCACCTAACATATCCCATGCAACCCAGAATAAATGTAGGCAAACTCATCTTCCTCCTACTCAAACCCCAAAAGGCCTATGGTCTTTCCAATGCCACCATCATGAGGAGAAGTTAGAAAATATTATAGGTAATTAATAAAAAAGTTATTTTTCTGGTTTTATGCTGTTTGTCTTATTTGTCAGCTTTCTAAACTCTGTTGAGATTTCTCTTCTTGTCAATATTTACTTTCTTTTTTTTTAAGTGTGCTTTTTTGAAAAAAATTTTTTATTGGAGTATAGTTGATTTACAATGTTGTGTTAGTTTCTGCTGTACAGCAAAGTGAGTCAGTTATACATACACATATTTCCACTCTTTTTTAGATTCTATTCCCATATAGGTCATTACAGAGTACTGAATAGAGTTCCCTGTGCTATTCAGTAGGTTCTTTTCTTTCTTTTTTTGTTTTTATTAATTAATTTTTATTTTTGGCTGCATTGGGTCTTCGTTGCTGCACGCGGACTTCCTCTAGTTGTGGCGAGCGGGGGCTACTCTTCGTTGCGGCGCACGGGCTTCTCATTGCGGTGGCTTCTCTTGTTGCGGAGCATGGGCTCTAGGTGCGCGGGCTTCAGTAGTTGTGGCCCGCGGGCTCAGTAGTTGTGGCCCGCGGCCTCAGTAGTTGTGGTGCATGGGCTTAGTTGCTCTGCGGCATGTGGGACCTTCCCGGACCACGGCTCGAACCCATGTCCCCTTCATTGGCAGGAGGATTCTTAACCACTGCGCCACCAGGGAAGCCCCTCAGTAGGTTCTTATTAGTCATCTATTCTATATATAGTGGTGTGTGTGTGTGTCCGTCCCAATCTCCCAAATTAACCCTCCCCCACATCAATATTTACTTTCATTCTTAGTCTTGTATTTATAGTTGGCATTGTTGCTCTTAAAGAAGGCCCCCAAATTGCATAAGCTCCAGGCTCCAAGAAAACTGGATCCACCCTTGACTGAGCGAGTTCACCACTCACAGCCATCAGTGAAGAGCTACCAAAAGACGGTCTTCAGGAAGAAAGGAATTGAACTCAGAAGGAAGAGGTGGGATTTAAGAGTCAATGAAACAGATAAGTATTGATAAATGTTAATTAAATAATAACAATAGCAATAATACCAGGCCATTCCCCATTGTGCTGGTACACAGCATAAACGCTGTGAAGTGGCCGCCAAGGTCTTGTACGATCTGGTCTTTGTTGGCGGCCATCTTTATCGTGCCTCACCCCCACTCACCGCCTACTAGAGAACAGCCCCGACTCTGTACCTGTGCACTGGTGCCTCCAGGCATTCTCACATTCTGCTCCTTCTTTCTGGAATACTCTTCCCCTCCCTTCTCAAGGAAGGGACCCCTGACCCTACCAGCCTAGACGAGGGGCCCCTCCGGCCTGCTGCCACCCTCACTTGCATTAACTCCTTGCCTGTCTGCACCCGCCACTAGACTGCGGTCTTCCAAGGCAGAGCCAGAGCTTGGCTTGCTCCCCACTGAACCCCAGCACCAAGCACACAGCCTGACGCAGGTGGGCCAGCTGCTAAGTAAATGGATAAACAGCAAACTGAGAGTGGAACCAAAGCCTTTTGCTTTTCAGCCCTGGTTGTTTCGCCTAGTGTTAACAGGTATTCATATTAGCCCACTTCCCTGCCTTAGTAAACACAGTCCAGGGAGAATAGTCCCGTCTCTTTCTGATGACTGTGCCCTTCCTTATGTCACCTTAGGGTACAGCAGATGCTGTAGACACGGCTGGTGCCCCTTCCATAGCCCCTCACCCTACCCCGGAAGTGGTCTCTGGAGAGTTCCACACTGGCCTGGGGCTCTCTCCTCCTGAGGACATCCTCTGTCTGCAAGAGTGGCTTGCCCTCTGCTCCAGGGAGCTAGCACACCAGGAGCAGACCCCAACACCAGGGGCAGCTTCCTTGCCCGTCGGTGGGCCGATCGGAGTCATATTGCACGCAGTCTGTCCCAGGGTGCCCGGCAGGACTGAGCTCCAGCTGCCCAGAGCCACCTCCTCTCTCCCTCACATGCTTCCTGGGCTCACCTCTCTGCTAAACTACTTGCACCCCCATCTTCTAGGACACAGGGCCACTGTCCCAGCGCCGCCTGTCATGGCCCAGCAGCGGAGCGGTAGCAGGTGCAAGAGATGGGGCAGAGTTTCGTTTGGCCCCGGGATATAGCTCTAGAAGACAGTGGTTTGGAAAGAAATTCCTGAGATGTGTGAATTTCGATAGAACAAATCTTTCTCCTAAAAGCTTCGGGAGGTTTCAAACTTCAAACACTGAAGCAGGAGAGCCTTAAAAGCAGAAGAGTTTACAGACTCATTCAGAGGGAGAGGAGCTTTGAAAAACCAGATCGTGGTTAACAGAACTTTTGCTGCAGTGACTCAGTATAAAGTGCTTCTCTGGCCGGCATGCCGGCCGGTCTCCTCCATTTAACATGGACAAGCCGAGCAGGGGAGACTGACTCTCAGATTCTTAGGCTGGGATCTAGCTTCCAAGGAGTTTAGGAAACCTGCTTCTGCCACCTACATAAACTCTTAGTATTTGAAAACAACCAGGACTCCTTGGGCTGTCTCTGTCCTCTGACTTATCCCACAGAGGCAGGGCTACTGGGAAGAAGCCTCCAAGAAGGGACCCTGGAGTGGTCCTCGCCGTCGTCTGGTTTGCATTTTGCTCAAAGGGGAGGGGAAAGGCTACTGCCCAGCGCCTTCAAAGGCTCTTCCCAATGCCTTGGATGTGGGTTCAACTGACCAGGAGCAATCGATCTCCGCGGAGTCGCTCCCCTTAGGCAGAGGAACTCAGCCAGGCGCTCGGCAGCTTCCCAGATGGTAAATATCTCTGCATTTCACGGGAGGTGTCAGACCCCAACCCGCGGCAATGAAAGTGGGAAGGCTTGAAAGCTGAACGGTTTATAGGCAGATAGAGATTCCAAGGGAGAGTCCATCGCTGGACTCCGTTGTCAGGAGAGAAGGCGGCAGACACACAAAGAGGTTTCCAGAGAGGACTAAGTGCGCAGATGGTAAAGCTGTCAGCAGAGGCCGCGCCGGAGATCCACACAATGGGTGCCCTGTAGGCTGTTCGGGGAGCTTCGTGTTTATATGTTTGTGATCCCTGTCCCCCCTGAAACCCCAGGCTGGGGTCTGCTAAGAAAAATAACCTGGTTTGCAACGGCCTTCTTCCAGCTTCACTTGAAAGTTTGAAAAACTCTTGGATAGGAAAATAACCTCAGGCAGCCAAGGCTTTCTGCACTTGGCGAAGCCCTAGACCCAAAATACATATAAGAACACTTTGCTTTGAAAGGCCTGCAGTATTCCTATCTGAGTCATCTGAAAACAAATAAAAAGAGACCTAAACAAACAAACCTAATTGTGCACGGAAACACGGCCAGGTTTCCAGCCTGGCTCCCCCTCTGTTTTCATTAGTCAGAAGCCAATATATGCAGCTTTCCCGGTATCCAGACAAGCAAAATATTAAAAACAAATTGCCGAGGTTTCTCCCCTCCCCTCCTTCCCTCATGGTGCACTGCACAGGCCAAGTTCCCGGCTTCTCTCCGCCTTGGCTTTTGAATCTCTTTCCTTCAGTCTTGATGGACAGCTGCCTGCTCACCGGGCTGCCCGTCATCGACCAGCAACCCCGGTTGACAGTGACACTCATAAACGTCAGCCATTACTGGATGCTCAGATGAAATTTAGAAAGAAATGTCTAGGTGTTGAGACATTATCATTTTTACTAATAGTCAATGCAACTGGTTTGAAAATCAGGCCTGCCAACCTAAATTTGCTTAGTACAGATCTATCCATTGTTCTTTGCCTGCACCCTACCAGCTGCCTTCCTTTTTTCCCCCGTTCTAGTTATTTCACCATTAAGTGGGCATTTTATTGTAATGGACATCTCTTGGTTTTGCCCAATCATTGTCCTTTCTGGGAATATCATCTACTTTTTCTTTGGAGAGTCATTCCTCCCCCAAAGTTTAGTCCCTGTAGTTTGGTTGGGGTTTGCCTCAGTCACCTTGCTTCGGGAGTGTGTGATCAAGGCCTGGCCAATCAGAGTCACCAAAATTGGTGTAGGGATGGACATATCATCCATCCAGAAGCCTGAGACTTTTGCAAAGACTATTGGGAACGAAGCACATCTATTTCTCCAGGGTTTTGAAGCTGGCAGAGTTAAGTCTGAAGCTGCTGGTGGTCATAATGACACCGTGTGGGAAGAGCTTGTCTGACAAGAAGAGTAGAGCTGAGTGATCGAGAGGGAAAAAAACTCATACAACATCATCTGGATCTAGCCATGACTGAAGACTAATCTACCATGGACTTTTCTGTTATGTGAACAACTGAAACCCCCATTTTCAGTTGGGTTGTTTCATCTTGTAACTGAAAGAGACCTAAAAACACACGCGTGCATACACACCTTTCAAAATACCTTGTGAAATTAAAGTTTTGCATCTTCCAAGTGGACTGTTAAATTCATGTTTTTGTTTCAGGAGATGATATTCTCAAAAGAAAGATCTTTTCCCCCTGAATTTCAGTTTCAGCTAAATGTGGCAGGGGCGTCTAGGAGACAATCTACTTTAGCCCTGAGTCCTATGAGGAAAATTGCCTCTGTCTCTCAGTGTAGTAAGAGATGAATGAATTCTTTCACCTAACTCATTTTTGACACAAAGAATCAAATAATGTAGTAATTACTGAGGAATTTCTTTGCAGTCCTTGGCTTGTTCTGATGACCAATTCCAGGCATCTTATTCTGTGAGGCCAGGGGGACATCTAAGTGCCAAGATTAGTCTAGATCCAAAGCATGTGAAAACGACAATAAATCCCTGCCAAACAAAAACCAAAGTAACCATGACACACAGACAATTTGAGGGGAGCAATTGAAACTATAGGGCCAAGATTCTTTTCCATGTTTCGTATGACATGAATAGGGAGAACTTGGGCCTCTTGTCCCCTCCTGATAACTATCTAAAAAAGGAACTCATGTTAACTCCTTTAGTCCAGGCTCTAATTAAGAGTGAATATCAGGATGGGGTAGGGGATTGCATGAAGGGGTATAACGGGGCCTGAGGAATTAGACTAAGTGATCAGAAGGATGAACACGTTTTAAAATAATTAGTTTTAAAATTACTAACTGTCTTTCTCGAAGGAGTTTCATTAGAGCTTGGTTCAAATGTCACCTCCTCCAGGAAGCCTTCCTTCATTAGAAAGTATCACTCTTTCCTGTTGCTCTTGCACAAAATTCAAAATGCTTGATATTAGAAATGGTTGTAAGAAGATGGAGAAAATTTTTACTCATAAAAGTCTCCTTGGGGAAAACACCAGAATAAATAATTCAGTAAGTCCTTTGGGATGAGGTAAGGGATAAGATCTGGAAGTGCATGGTTGAGTAGCACAGGATGGTCCCTATCCTGACTTCTAAGGTGGGTGGGTCTAATTTTGCAAATAGAAGAAGAAGAAATATTTTGATGTGGGAGAGCTGAGAGAGAGCTTTGTTGCTTTGCATGACAAAGAGGAATGGCAGTTCAGCAAGAAAATCTGGGAAGAGGGGAAGGGAGCTAGTAAGGCTGCAGGCTGCTCCAGGGAAGTGTTAGGGAGGTAAGAGGATAAAACTCTCCTGGAAGTGAGCAAAAGAGGAGGAGCTTTGAAGAACAGAAACATTTAGCTGAGCTGTTTAAGCTGATGACTGTGATGGGTACCAGGTGCCCCTTTTTTGGTTTCCTCAATGAAGCCTCCAGTAAAATCGCCATTGCTCACAAACACATTTGTCAGATGTGGAACTTTGATGCGGAAGGATTTCTGTGTGCAGGTTGACACAGGCAAAAGCAGAGAAAACACATGCAGACAGACATAAATCTAAGTTCAAGTGGACTTCTGGGTTCCATTTACCTGCATGCCTCTCCCAGTGGATGATAAAGCTCCTGGAAAGAAAGGTGGGAGGCATTTGCACTCATTTTAAAATTTTCACTGAGATGAATTAATGACCTAACCTGCAAGGAAACATTTGCCACAAAATTATGGCCTGTGCATCAAAGAAATTTTTGTCAGTGACTTAACTCCTGGGGCTCAAAATATATTGTGACCTTTATTATCATTATGAGCACATGAGTACTAAGGTAAAGACCAGGAACGTCTTAGTTGCTGGGGCCGGAGTACCAATGGGGCTTTTATTTTATTTTATTTCATTTTATTTTATTTTATGTACATAGGTATAGCAAGGTGAGCTATGTTGGTATTTCTCCCACACTGACTCTGGACTGGCCTTGTCTAGCCTTGACCAATGGAACATTAGCAAACAGAGGCATGAATAGTACATTGTGGTTCCTTCCCTTGCAGCTTCCAGAACCCCATGACCGCCATCATGTGAACCAGCCTGGGCTAGCCTGCTGGATGATGGGGGATGCACACACCAGCCAAGTCACCTCTGTCACCCCAGCTGACATCAAGCCAACAGCCAGACATCTGGGGTGGCCATCCTAGGCCATCCAGCCCTGGCAGAGCCAGTCCAGACCAGAAGAGAGACCAGCCATCCCACAGAGTTTCGAGAAAGCTTAAACGTTTTGCTTTCAGCAACTAAGTTTTGGGGATGGTTTATTGCCCAGTAGAAACTAATAGACCATTATCCCATTTTATTGGTTAGGAAACCAAGGCTCAGAGAGACTGAGAAAATGGCCTCAAGTCAAACCTCTAGTTAAATGGTGGAGCTGGGATTTGAACCCAGGTCGGTCTTATGCCAGCCACGAGTTCCTGATCTATGTAGTCTTAAGGTCTCCCTTCATCCGAAGGAGCTTAGTTTCAAGCCCAAGGTAAGAAAGAGCCTGCTCTCCAGCACTGGGGGACCCATGATTAGAAGCGGCCTGATGACAGTGTTCACCTGAGGCTGAAGTGCTGGGTGTTAACCTGCAATTCCTGCCTCTGGTTGTTTCCAAACTTGTCCACATGTGAGAATCATAGAGGAGTTTTTAAAAATCCTGAAGCCCAGGCCACACCCCAGATCAAATAAGTCAGACTCTCTGAGGATTAGAGTCAATATTTTTTAAAAATTTATTTATTTATTTATTTTTGCCTGCATTGGGTCTTTGTTCCTGTGCGCGAGCTCTCTCTGGTTGCTGCGAGCGGGGGCTACTCTTCGTTGCAGTGCATGGGCTTCTCATTACAGTGGCTTCTCTTGTTGCGGAGCACGGGCTCTAGGTGCGTGGGCTTCAGTAGTTGCAGCACGCGGGCTCTAGAGCGCAGGCTCAGTAGTTGTGGCGCATGGGCTTAGTTGCTCCGCGGCAATGTGGGATCTTCCCGGACCAGGGCTCGAACCTGTGTCCGCTGTATTGGCAGATGGATTCTTAACCACTGTGCCACCAGGGAAGCCCCAGAGTCAGTATTTTAAAAACACCTCCATTAATTTCTAAAACAGAGCCAAGGTTGACAGTCAATGTCTTCAACTCCCCTGAACAGGGAGGGTGGAGGTTGGAGAAAATTGGTGCTATTTAACCTAGAAATGTCTCTGAGGAAGTGAGGTTGGGGCCTCCTGAGAAAGAGAGATTGGGAATAATGCATAACTGATTCAACAAATACATGATATGCACCAGGCACTGCATTATTATTCCCACCCTCAAGGATCGCAGAAGTGACAGTTACATAGATGCAGCATCGCAATCGCACTGTGACACATATCATGCTTATATGATCTAGGTCAGAGTAGTGGCCTAGAAGAGGCAATTACTCTTTTCAGTTCGGTCCCAGAAAAGGCGACACTGCTGAGTCTGAAGGAGTGGGGAGGAGATCTCTATTCATTAGTGCTGCCGTCAATGAACTGGGAATTCCAGAGCGATTGGTCAGCCCTGGAAGCTGCAGAGGAGAATCTAACACTTAGAGGACAAATCAGAGTGGTTAAAGGGGAATAATGACCCCGAAGACCCCATCCAAATATTTATCTTCTATATCTCTCAAGGGATTGGGTACCCACGCTTGGAGAGGGGGTCTGCTGGTGGGGGCTAAGTGGCCCAGGCAGAGAGTCAGCTGCTCTTTATAATGAGGGTGCTATTGGGAACCCTGTTCCTGGAAATTCCAAGTCCTGACCCCATAGCAATAGCTGCAGAGACTTCTGCCCTTTCCTTCTCAATGTGAGGTCCCGCTGATGCTGGGGGCTTCCTGGAAATGCAGAAACTTGGGATCCACCCAAACACTGAAACACAATCGCATTTTAACAAGAGCCCTGGTAATTCCCAGGCACGTTCGAGTTTAAGAAGTACTGTTCTTATGCCCTCAAGCCCCCAGCGGGATGAATATATCCCCAGGCAGTACATGATCAAACTCCAGAGCGCGCCGTGCAAATTGAGCCAAGCCACCCCTCCCCTATGCCATCCTTGGATCCTTTTACCAAATGTTTGCAAACTATAAATGCTGGCACAGCCAGCAAAGCTGCAAGTATGGATCTGCCTTCAGCCACCATTTCCTCCCCCTGTTGTCAGCTTCAAGGATTTATGAAGTTAAAAACAAAGTTGGGGTGCCAGAGCCTCGCGCTGCCAGGACTCAGGTGGTCAAAGGGTCCTGGAAGGCCCATGTCCACCCATACGTGAGCCCCAGGATGCTCAGCTGAGAGCCGGCCGAGGGCAGAGCCTTCACTCGCTAAGGCAGACCAAGGTCCCTGGGCGCACGCTGATGGTCCTGCCTGCTAATCACTTTCCCCCCTGCTCTTTGCTTCAGAATCCCCAGCAAGCTGCATTCCTGACCGGAGATGCCAGGGGGACCTCATGTGAACTGCCAGCTACTGACTTGCTTCTGAGGTTAGAGGAAATCGCTGGGAGGCTGCCTCACCTTCCAGCCTGGACCTGGGTCCAGTGCAGTCCCATTGCTCACTCACGGGTCACCCGCTTGGCTCCAGTATAGCTCTGGCAAACCTTGCCCCTGGCAGGCTGGACCCACAAGAACCCTGTCTTTTCTGAGCGTGTGTCAGGGCTCGTGGAGGGAGAATGCAGTTTTGCCAAAGGGGAAGCCAAGGCCAGGGAAATGGCCCTGCATGAGGAGGGGAGGGAGATCCAGTCGACAGCAGATGTGACGGGGTTGGGAGTCAGAATTTCTAGACCCTGAAATTATCCTGGTGAGGCACTGGGAGGTCAATTCTGAGGATCATGAGATGGACTGTGGGGTCAACGGTGACCTCCAAAGCCAATTACAAGCATTTGGCTCAGTGACATAAGCTGATTGACAAGCCAGCCCAGTACCACCTCCTCCAGGAAGGCCTCTTTGGTTCCCCCCACCAGCTTCTCTGTTGGTGGCTGCTGCTAAGACCCCTAGAATAAGAGGGGATAATTCTCTGCTAAATTTTTCCCACCACCAAATTCTTCTCGTAAGGTTTTGTTGAGCTTTAGGGCAACAGAGTCATAAACCAGAGAGGGCTTTATGACTACTGCCTGAGTTCGGCATCCCCACCTCTGTGGCAGAACTCCAGGTGACATGGGACCATGGCAGTCCTGTTCCCAAAATGGTGCCATGAACTTTCCTCAGAATGTCACTTCCCAGGTGTCTTCTCCCATCACTGTATAGGCCTAACTGCCCTTTGGCCCCTAAGAGAAGAGGAAAGTTTCCTGCTCTCTAGACTAAGACCATGTCCTTTTCCTGGCCCCAAAATGATTGGTAAACTATTGCTTGTAGGAAAAAGCCCATTGATTCATTGACTCATGGATCCATTGACCAATTAACCTATTGCTTGGAAGAGAAACCCCATCCTACACACAGGGCTGCAGTCTTGTCCCCCTGCCTCGTATAAGACACAGTCAGTACATTTTCACAGCCTGAGTTTTTCTGTCTTAAATGATACCACCTGGTAGCCTGACTAGCCTGGCCCGGGCCAGGTGTTGGTCATAGTTTTTCCTCTGGCATCAGGAGCAGAGAAGATCAGGCTTTCTGTCCTCTAGCCACAGCTGCCTCCTAATCTCCTGTGATCAAAGGTAGGCCAAGGGGACACACAGTGCCCAAAGACGAGGAATTCTTTCCAGTTGTGATGCTGCATAAATATGGATTGAGGAAGGAAAAGGTTCTCTGACTCAGCAAGGATACAAAGCTGGGAGCATAATATTACTATTGCGAATGGATGTTACTGTTGCAAAATAAATAGAGTACAACTTCTCAGTCTTCCTTTCAGTCACTTCATGCTGTTGCGGCTCCCTCTAGTAGGGGGTAAAGCACTGGTATTAGGACTAAGAGTTCCCCCATGAAAACAAACAAAAAAAGGAGTGGAGAATGTGCCCCACCAACAAAGTGTTTCCTGCAACCGCCTCCAGCCCGGCAGGTGTCCCAGCTTCAGTACTTGTACCTGCTACAAATACGTAACAAATATTTACTCTGTGCCAGGCATGGAGTTGAGTGCTTTTTGCATAAGACCTTGTTTCATTCTCACAGAAATCCTGGGAAGTGGCTCTCATTGTTCTTTTCAATCAACAGATGAGGAAACAGACTCAGAGAGGTTAGATATATTGTCCAAAGTCTCATTATGAGTGGCTGAGGCAGATTCAAACCTTTGTCACCGCCAAGCCCGTTCTCTCAGCCAGCACACTGTATAACCTCCAAAGTGGGGTGACATCACCACGTGCAGGAGAACCTCATGCCCTGGGATCTCCAAACCCACATACATTTCAAATATCCTGTACTTTGTTTTCATAAAAATACTTGAGGGCTTCCCTGGTGGCTCAGTGGTTGAGAGTCCGCCTGCCGATGCAGGGGACATGGGTTTGTGCCCTGGTCCAGGAGGATGCCGCGGAGCAGCTGGGCCCGTGAGCCATGGCCGCTGAGCCTGCGCGTCCGGAGCCTGTGCTCCGCAACGGGAGAGGCCACAGCAGTGAGAGGCCCGGGTACCGCAAAAAAAGTAAAAAAGATTCCTCCAATTTGGCATATTCAAATGTTAATTTTTATCTCCTTTTCTTCCTTCCTTCCTTCCTTCCTTCCTTCCTTCCTTTCTTTCTTTATTTCTTTCTTTCTTTCTTTTTCATGTGTGCCTACCTAGTGATAGCTGACATACGATATAGCACAGGGAACTCTGTTCAATACTCTGTAATAACCTAAATAGGAAAAGAATTTGAAAAAGAACAGATACATGTATATGTATAACTGAATCACTTTGCTGTACACTTGAAACTAACACAACATTGTTAATCAACTATACTCCAATAAAAAAAAAAAAAAGAGCATAGGACTGAGGGGCACTAAAAAGCTGGATCATTTATTCCCCCAGGCCACAAATGAAAGAGAATCAGTTCCCCCTCTCTCCCCCAAAATTGCTGGGCAGGATGAAAGCCTGTCCTTATTTCCCAAGAGCACAGGGCCCTACACTCCCAGAAGCCAGTAGCTTTGCCGGAGGCAGCCAAGCTCAATGGGAGCAGAGTTCTGAGCAGTGACCCCCCTGCACGGTGCTTTAGGTGATGGTCACGTTTGTCCTCCAAAGGGGTCC
Source organism: Delphinapterus leucas (assembly GCF_059928025.1). Taxonomy (NCBI): domain Eukaryota; kingdom Metazoa; phylum Chordata; class Mammalia; order Artiodactyla; family Monodontidae; genus Delphinapterus; species Delphinapterus leucas. The sequence goes on along the minus strand of NC_143133.1, from coordinate 52,260,136 downwards.
CATCTATGAGGAAAGTAGTCAATTGCTACTTCTCTCCTTTCCCATTCACTCATTTGGGGCCTGGTTGGGGAAGGACTTCTGTCTCAAACTGTGGGATTCCAAGTGGCCTTGGGGAGAGGAGAGGATGCTCCAGGCTGGCTGGTCCTGGCTTCCACTCACTCACTCATTCTTTGGTCATTTACTGAGGCTCTGTGACATGTAAGGCACAGCACTAAGCTCAGGAACTGTAGGAACAATAAAACATTTCGTTTGCCCTTAAGGAGCTCACTGTTTGCTGGGGAGACAGATGTGTGGCAGATAAAAAATGCTTTTGGTACTGAAGCTTCCCATCCATTTTTAAAGAATTGCTTCTTCCTTGCCTCAGCCATGTGTAATATACCATAGACTGTCAATCACAGACCCCACCTTCCCCCATTCGCCCCACGGCCAGCATCACTGGCCAAGGCACGGGCACATGAAGAAACCCGATAAAAAATCCTTTATTGGCATTTTCCCAGTTGGAGCCTTGGTCAACACTGTTCCCTCGTTCTGGAGTCTGCGGGGGAGGTCATGGGGTGAGGAAGGGTTAAGAACTGGAGACACCAAGAGCGGGCAACCTCTTCAAAGGCGTTTCCCTGGGAAGGAGAGGAAAGAAATAATGGGACATTTTTGTTTATTTTAATCAGAGAGATTTCAATCATAGAATAAAAATGGGGAATCAAGAGTGCCGTTGGGAGGTGGTGTAGTTTAGAGAGTAAAAGCATAATCTCCCGAGTTAGTCAGACTTGGGTTTGAATCAGAGGTCTGCCACTCACTGTGAACTTAATGTCCTCATTCTGTAAAATGAGAATAACAACAGGATCTACCTCCCGGCTTTACTGAGAGGATTAAATAAGATATTGCCTGTGGTGAGCTTAGCACAGCGCACCGAGTAAACACACAGTAACTGTTGACCATGGTTATGACTAATGGTATGATGGTTCATTTTTTGTGTGTCAACTTGGCCAGGCCATGGTACCCAGACATTTGGTCAAACACCAGTCCAGATGGTGCTGCGAAGATACTTTTCCCAGGAGATTAGTATTTGAGATGGTGGACTTTGAGCAAAGATTACTCTTCATAACGTGTGTGGGCCTCATCCAATCAGCTGAAGGCCTTCAGCAAAAAAGACCGAGGTCCCCCAACGAAGAGATGCCTTCAGACTTAAGCTGCAACATCAAGTCTTCCCTGGGCCTCCATCCAAGCTGCCCACCCTGCAGAGTTCAGATTTGCAGCCCTCACGATCATGTGAGCCAATTCCTTAGTACAAACTTCATTACAGATATAGCTATACCTACAGATACAGATATAAGTATAGATATAGACACACATCCTATTGGTGGTTCTGTTTCCCTGACTGATATGGAAGGTATAGGAGGGAGAAGGGGCAGAGTCATAAATAGTAGCTGGCTTTCCCGAGGAGTCAGAGCATTAGTGCCCTAGACAGGAAGAGGCCCTCCTTAAATGGAGCTCTGGGATGGAGGGGAAGCGAGGGGCGGGGGCAGAGTAGGGGTGTTCCCCGTGAGGGCTAGTCACTCTGGGAAGTAGAGTGTGACATCACGTCTGGGACCTGAGGGGAGGTGGCGGGTAAAGAATGGTGGGAAACCGGGGGCGCTGGGGCCCAGGAAGCTCCCTGGAATCAGGGAAGCCCTGCTGATGTCACCGACCACCATCCGTGATGTGCCACCCATGGAACAGGCAGGGGGGCCTGGCATGGGAGGAGAGAGCAGCCCGCTAAATCACGGTTGGCCTCTAAGTGGAGGGAGCTACACATCTGTGAGCATGCAGTGAGGATGTGGACGGGAGAGCGGAGGCGGGGCACTGCCTTCTTGGTAGAGTTTTCTCGAATGCCTGACTATTCCTACAGAAGGAGAGTTAGAGAGAGGATTCCTACAGAGGGATGATCGCTGCAGTTATCCTTGTCGTATACACGATATTTATTTCCCAGCTGTTTCCCTCATATGCAACCTGGGAGGGTTGTCAATAGGTTGCTTTTAATAACGCACAAGCTGAGGGGTGAAGAGCCAGTACTGCCCCCAAGGTTATACATCCAAGGACTCTCAGGAACCCAGAGTTCTTGAGCTGGAAGCATCTGGCAAAGGCCAGAGAGGCCTCACTGGCAATATTCAGGCCTCAGGAATCCCAGGCCTGTGGAATCTGGAATCTGAGCTCCAATCCCTAGGTTTGAATCTGGAGGGTCATAAATGACCCAGAAAGTTACCCAGAGACAACTTCCCCTGGGAGGGGTTTGTGGGTGGGGAGATTCCAGCCTCCGTGAGTAACTTGAGGGCACTTACCCCCTGACTCCTGGCTGTTTTGACCCTGAGGCAGCCCTCAGCTAGGGAGCAGCCAGCTGAGAGAGTCCCTTTTCTCTAGGTGTGGCCATCCCCCTTCACCAGCGACACTCAGGGCAGGCTTATCTCCCGGGTCTCACACCAACTTCAGGGTTGTCTTCACTTATCCTTGGCGAGGCCTTGAAGCTCAGCTGGTGGGTGTCTGAGCCTCTGTGCTCTGCTGTAACCTCGAAGGGGGCCACGGCGGGGCACCTGGTCCCCCCGGCCTGGCCTAGCAGATGGCAGTAAGGGCTGGTCAACCAGAGGTGCTGGCTGCCCAGGTTGAACCCAGGGGCTGCCCCTGTTCAGCTCTTTACCTCCAAAACCATAAGCATTTCACAGATGACTTCTTTGAGCTAAAAGAGATTGATATGCAAATACAGAAGAGGTTTAAATGTCTTTCTATAGAGATGGACATGGGTTTCAATACTGGCTCTCCTAGTTCTTCCATATTTGACAACCTTGAGCAAGTTAGCATTAGTGACTGTTATTTATTATATTTAGATTTAATGTAGGAGGAATCGTGGGCTCTAGGTTGTGTTTCAAGGGATTTCATTTGGCCAGGTATGATGCCAGGCTTGGGGCTGGTGACCCAAGTGGGTTTGCATGTGCTGGTTTACTTAGGTCAGTTGTTTTTATGCAACCAAGGGAGAAGGGAAAAGTCTTATGCACAGGTATCTGAAGAAGAAAGGAAAACAGCTCATACGTTAGGACCCTTTGGGTTACCAAAAAGCGAAGACCGATTAAAGTGAGCATCAGCAAAAATTGGGAGTTGCTGGGAAATTCCAGCAACCGAAGTCCAAGGTCAGGGATGCAGCAGAACCTCAGGAAAGACCTAGAAGCAGGAACTAGATGGGAGGCTGCCAAGACTGTCTCTTCTCTCTGCTCCTTTCTGTACATCTGCTCCACCCCTGGTCCCTGCAAACCAGCTTTCTCTGCACCTCCATCTACAGGGTAACACACAGGCCATCCGATAGTTCCTGGATTTTCTTATTATAGGTATAGCCCCGTGAGCTCCTGCTTAGAAACCACAATGAAAAAAGAGAGTACGGAGCTTCTGAGTTGGTGAACTCATGGAGATTTGGGGAGAGGAAAGCTCTGGAAGAGGGTGTGGAAAGTCTGCATGCTCCCCGCACACCTTATTCATCTCTTCCACCTGACTCTTCCAGAGTTCTATCCTTTTATAATAAACTGATTATATATATATATATATATATATATGCATATCTTTATCTATCTATCTATCTGCCTGTCTATCTATCTGTTTATCTATTTGTCTGTCTATCTATCTATCTATATATAGAGAGAGAGAGAATGAATATCTTTCTGCCCCGGTCCCAGGGATCAATACCAAGGGTTCTGATGCATCCTGTTTGGGTCCCATGTCACTTCACTGCCCACTGTTGCCAGGGGGAGAGGGAGCTCTGACTGGCCAGGCCTGGCTCATGGGACCCATTAGCAGAAAAAAGGAAATGGTGAGGCTTGTTGAACACCAGGGTGATTCCCTTCCCCGCTTCTCCCACTCCCATGGACCTAGCCCAGCTCGGATGCCTGGAGTTCGGGGGCGGCCGCCCCAAAGGATGGCTTCACACAGAGGAGCAGTGTTTTCCCAGAGAGGCCCGGGCAGTGGTGAAATGCCTCAAGGAGGAAACCAGAGCTGAAAAATACAAGTGAGCTTGTGCTTAAACTTACGTGAGATAGCACCATGGGGACCCCCAGATATAACCATAGGGAACTCTGGGTGGAGCTGGACCACTGTGTGGGTATCATATTCAGGGCATTTACATCACTAGACGTCACTTTTTACCCACAAATTTATGAGACCTAGGAACCTGAGAGGGCTGTACAGGTGAACAATCCCTTATAATGGGCCATCTAAGTTTTTTCCAAAAATTTTTACCATAATAAATAATTCTGCTGTCAGTCTCCTTGTTGTTAGATCTTCACACACATTCTGACTTACTGCCATTTGTGAAAGTTAAAAGTGAGAAAAGCCAGAAGAACAAGCCATGACTAAGGAAGCCTCTGGGTAATGAAGCAAGTCTTGGCCAGAACGCTTTGGGTTGCAAGCAGTAGAAACTCAAGTCAAGCCAATTTCAGCAGAAGGGATATTTATTGACTCCATAAACTGGGAGTTCCTGGAATGGAGCTGATCTCAGGCATGACTGGATGCAGAGACTCAGTAACATTCCCTCTCTCTGTGTCTTTGCATCCATTTCTCAGCCCTGCTTTTCTCGAGATATTGGGCTCACACGTATTGCAGAAGATGAGCTGCCTTCATGTGGCTTTCGGGGGTGTCGAGGGGAGAGGGTGAGTACAATCAGAGACAGGTTCAGGTTTACATCATCCAATCTCAGTAAAAAGTAAGCTCCTCTCTCCTAGTTCCAGACGTAAAAATCCCAGGAGTCTGACTGATCTTCTTAGGGTGGCATTCGTGCTCCATGAACCCATCACGACAGCCCAGGGTTAGCTACCCTCTGGGTAAGTGGGTCCTGTGAACAGCAGACCCAACAGACCTACGTGGAATGGAGGAAGGTCAGCTGGCAAAGGAAAGAGGAGAGCTATTACCAGAGTAGGTGGGTAAGGGCCAAGGGCAGTTTGAAAGAAAAGACGGGCGAATGCTAAGTCCTGTAGGCTGGCCAGCAGTGTGTCCTGCTGCAAGGGGTCAGGGCTGGGACAAACAGGAAGTTCTCTCCCTAAAAACAGAATTGAAACTCACTTCTGTGCGTCATGGCACAAGTGTAAACCACACTAAGGTGTGGCCCCTGGAGGGTATATATAGGGATATGTTTTTGCCTGTGGTCAGTGTAAATTCAGACCTTCTTTGAAAGATGGAACAATTTTAATGAGAACATCATTTTCCCCCCAAACTATCTCATGTCTCCTGACTTCCTGCAAAGCCCAGCTCCAACTCCACTCTAATGTGCAATGGCACTAGGATGCCAAGGAAAGACCTTGAGCTTTCGGGCAAGCAGACCAGTGTGGACTACCTCCAGTTGCGTGACCTGTGGGCAAGTTACCTTGAACTTCTTGCAGGGAAAGTTGGCAGTGTGGTGTCATGTTGGGTCCTGGCTTCTGAAGTCACCTCACCTCCATCTCTCAGCTACATGCCCTTGAGCACATGACTTAACTTCTCTGTGCCTCAGTTTCTTCATCCATAAAATGGGGATGATGATAAAACTTACTTCACAAGTTTGTTCAGTGGGTTACATGAGACGATGCATGTCAGTTGCTTAGAACAGCATCTGGCACGCAGTAAGCACTCAGTAAATGTGAGCTATAGCGATTATTACTGCTGTTATCTTTGAATTTTCAGTACCTATCAGAGTACCTGGCCCAGAATGAAATATTTGTTTAATGAACCAATGGACTTAACACTTCATAACCTCATTTTCCTAATTTATAAAATGAGGACACTACTCATCTAACAGGTTCTTGTAAAGCCGAAGTGAGATAGTGTATGCAAAGCTTCCAGCTCAATGCCTGCCTTATGATAGGCAATTTATATCGGTTCTTCTTCATTCTCTCCCTTCCTCTGCCCCTGGTATTCAATGTCCTCCATCACTTTATGGGTCAAGTCTCTTTGAGCTGCAAAGTGCTGATATTCAACTTAAATTGGCTTGTACTAATAAAGAAAAAGTACTGGCTCAAGAAAGAAAAAAGTCCAAGGTAAAGCTGACTCCAGGGGCTCAAATCCAGGGACTCAAGTGACATCAGCGGGACTTGGTCTCCTGGTAGTTAATTATTTTCCCTTCAGTGTTGACTTTACCTCAGGCAGATTGTCTTCATCTAGTGGCCTCCAGAAGCTTGAGATCCTCACCAGGTCTCTTCATCTCTCTGTGCCTCAGTGTTCTCATCTGTGAAAGGGGGACTCATTAATAATAGATAATAATAATTAACATATTAGTAAATACGTGTAAAGGGCTTAGCACACTGTCCAGCACATAGTAAGCTTTCAATATCTAGTCTTCTCATTGCTGCTACTATTCTTTAGCAATTCCAGGGGAAAAGGAGCTTCTCCTTCTACCTCTAGAAAACTCCAAGGATGGAATCTCATTGGATCAACTCAGATCCCCTTCTTTGAGGCAACCACCATGAGCAAAGAGTAGAACAATCTGATTGTTCAGACCTGGGTTATGTACCCAGCCCTGGAGTTGGAGACAGACTTGGATCAGCCTCCCTCACATGGCTAAGAATAGGGGAATTTGGTCTCCCAAGAAAAATCAAGGCATTATTAACAGAAGAAAAAAGTGGGCCCTGGACTGGCAGGAAAAGCAGGTGGTCCAGGGGTTAACCCCTTGTCTCCTGAGTTGAAACTGATGACCATCTTTCACTCCTGCCCCCAACCGTCTGCTGAAACGTTGAATGCCTGAAACTTGGGCCTGTTACTTAACCTCTCAAAGCCTCAGTTTCCCTACCTGTAGAAATGAGATACCATTTTTTTCACAAATGTTTGCGGTTGAGTACTTCATTGCAGAAATTTCAGGCATATTCAAAAGCAGACACAATAGTAAAATGAATCCCCAAGTACCCATCACCCAGCTTCAATAATTATCAACACACGGCTGGTCTTTCTTGATCTATATCTCCCACTTATTTTCCCCATTGGGAAATATTCCCAGAATACTTTTGAAGCAAATCCCAGATATCACATCATTTCATTCATAAATGTTTCAGTATGTATCTCTAAAAAAATAGGAATTATTGGGTTTCCCTGGTGGCACAGTGGTTAAGGATGCGCCTGCCAATGCAGAGGACATGGGTTCAAGCCCTGCTCCTGGAAGATCCCACATGCCGTGGAGCAGCTAAGCCCATGCGCCACAACTACTGAGTCTGTGCTTTAGAGCCTGCGTGCCACAACTACTGAAGCCTGTGTCCTAGAGTCTGTGCTCCGCAACAAGAGAAGCCACCGCAATGAGAAGCCTGTGTACTGCAACAAAGAGTAGCCCCTAGTCACTGCAACTAGAGAAAGCCTGCATGCAGCAATGAAGACCCAACAGAGCCCAAAATAAAATAAATAAAATAAATTTTAAAAAATAGGAATTATTTTTTTTCTTAAACATAACCACTATAGCTTCATCACACCTAAAAATACTAACAATATTTCCTTAATGTCAATCAAAATTTGGAATTCAAATTTCTCTGTCACCTGGATCATTTTCCACTCTTGATTTAGGATCAGAGCAAGGTCTATACATTGCACCAGGTTGATATGTCTCTTAAGTCTTGTTTAATCTCTAAGTTCCAACAATTATCAACACAAAATCAATCTTATTTCATGTGTATCTCCCCTCTATCCCTTGCCCATCCCTCCTTCTAGAATTTTTTGCAGCAAATTCTAGACACCAACATCATAAATTTCATCTCTAATTATTTCAGTTCGTATCTCTAAGACTCTCACTCCATCTCTGAAACACAACCACAATACCATTAGTACACCAAAATAATAATAATACTTTAATATCACCAGAGATTATCCAGACATTGTTCAAACTTCCCCAATTGTTCACTTTTTAAAAATATATAAATTTATTTATTTGTTTGTTTTTGGCTGTGTTGGGTTTTTGTTGCTGTGCGCGGGCTTTCTCTAGTTGTGGCGAGCGGGGGCTACTCTTAGTTGCAGTGCACGGGCTTCTCATTGCGGTGGCTTCTCTTGTCGCAGAGCACAGGCTCTGGGCTGCAGGCTTCAGTAGTTGTGGCACGTGGGCTCAGTAGTTGTGGCTTGAGGGCTCTAGAGCGCAGGCTCAGTAGTTGTGGCACAGGTGCTTAGCTGCTCCGCGGCATGTGGGATCTTCCCAGAGCAGGGCTCGAACCCGTGTCCCTTGCATTGGCAGGCAGATTCTTAACCACTGCACCACCAGGGAAGCCCCTGTTCACTTTTCTCAACAGTTTTTTTTTTTCTCAAATCAGAACCCAAAGAAGCCCAATCATTTAATTTGGTTGATTTGTTTGTTAAATCTCTTTTCAACTCTAGGCTGTCTTCCTTTTTTTTTATCTTTCATTTTATATGTTGAAAGAACGGAGTCATTTGTCCTATAGTTTTCCCATTCAGCATCTTGCTGATTGCATTACTGAGATGCCACTTTACATGGGGTGGGAAGAGAATAGGCTCTGGAATCACACAGCCCTGGGAGGGAATCTGACCCTGAAATTTACCTGTGGGCAACTGGTGGCAAATTTCGAAATTTTTCCAAGCCTCAGTGTTTTCACCTTAAAAGAAGATAATGATACTCAACTCTTAAAGTTATTGGGAAGATTAATTGAATAATGCATGTTAGAAACTGGGTACAATGCCTAGTATATAGTGACTGCTAAATTAATATTTTTTCTTAAAAATGGCTGTTGATGGAAGCTTCCCAAGTGTCTATTGATAGATGACTAGATAAACAAAGCATCGTATATACATACAATGGAATATTCTTCAGCCCTAAAAAGGAAGGAAATTTTGACTCAGGCTACATGAATGAACCTTGAAGACATTATGCTAGGTGAAATAAGCCCGTCACAAAGGACAAATATGGAACGATTTGTCTTACATGAGGTACCAGGAGTAGTCAAAGTCATGGAGACAGAGAGTAGATGGTAGTTGACAGGGGCTGGGGGGGGGGTAGGAATGGGGAGTTAGCGTACAGAGTTTCAGTTGGAGGAGATGAAAAAGTTCTGGAGCTGGATGCTGGTGATGGTTGCACAATGTGAATGTACTTAATGCCACTGAACTGTACATTTAAAAGTGGTTAAAGGGCTTCCCTGGTGGCGCAGTGGTTGAGAGTCCGCCTGCCGATGCAGGGGACGCGGGTTCGTGCCCCGGTCTGGGAGGATCCCACATGCCGCGGAGCGGCTGGGCCCGTGAGCCATGGCCGCTGAGCCTGCGCGTCCGGAGCCTATGCTCCGCAACGGGAGAGGCCGCAACAGGGAGAGGCCCGCGTACCGCAAAAAAAAAAAAAAAAGTGGTTAAAATAGTAAATGTCTTATGTATATTTTACCACAGCTTCAAAAAAAAAGCTGTTAGGTAATTTCGTACTCTCTATAAGCATAGCCTCCAGCTGCCTCTTGGAGATGGCTGCCACAGTGCAAATGACGGGCTATGATCATGAAAGAAAATGAATTTAACTGATCCGAAATCCTGGCCTGCATCCTCGAATCCACAAATGTTTATTAAGCCCCAGCTCTGAGCTGGGCCTGGCTGAGGGCCATGGTTTGGGTATAGGGGAGAAAGGAAGAGTGCACAGAAGTCTAATCACAGCCACAGGCTTCCAAGGCTCTTCTCATTCTCATCAAATTGGGGCAACGTAAGACAGCACAGACAAGTGTCTCTTGATGGTAAAGGAGGGAGAGCAGGGCATCTGAGGGCTCGGTTCCTTCTTCAGTAAAATTCCAAAGAGCTGTCAGGGAGATTGTGGCCTCACCTACCCCACCCCATTTCCTTGCTTTCCCCACTGCACCACCTAGAGGCCTGGGTGCTCCACCCCGACCGCATGGGCAGCAGCGGGGGGCACTCAGGTTCTCTGAGAAATTGAACAAGGGAACCGAGAGAGAGGTAATGTCAGAGGTGACCCGATGAGACTCAGGCTGGGGTGGGGCTGGTCCTACTGAAGCCTCCTGCAGAGAGGAGCCCATGGAGAGGGTAGGTCTTCAGGGAGAACCTGCAGCATGAAGTCATGGCTCAGAGAGAAGCTAAGGTAAGAGAAGGTAGAGAGAGACACAGACACATGGTCAGGCAGGTAGAGAGAGGCTGTTCCCTCTCAGCTTCCACTCTGTCCTGCAGGAGGCCCGTGCCCTCCCTGCCCTGGAGTGTCTGTGCTCTCTCCCCTGTGCCCTCCTACAATCTCCCCGTAACATCAGCCAGAGTGAGTGCAGGCCCAGGGTGGGCCCTTGGAAGCTGACGCTGAGATGGAGGTGAGTGGGCGCCATGCTCCCCAAGGACGGCCCTGGGGATGGACACCATGGACAGGAAGAAAAGGAAGCAGGCATGGGCCAAGGAGGAGGCCAAGCTGGGGCGCAGGCCCACGGCCTCAGCCGACCCATGTGGACTAGTTTGCTGGGCTGCCGTAGCAGAACACACTGGGTGGCTTTTACAACAGAAATTATTTCTTCACAATTCTGGAGGCCAGAAGTGTCATCAGAGTTGGTTCCTTCTGAGGCCTCTCTCTCACTTGTAGATGATTATCTTCTTTCTGTGTGTGTATATATGTCCTAATCTCCTCTTTTTATAAGGACACCTATTATACTAGATAAGGGCTCACCATAAAGTCCTCTTTAAAGGCGCTATCTAGACATTCTGAGGTCCTGGGCGTTAGGCCTTCAACATATGAATGGCAGGGGGCCACAACTTGGCCATAAAACTGTGGGAAGCTCTGGAGTTAGAAGGACCCTTCAAAATTGTTCCCGTTGGGCCCAAATGGCGAGGTCTCTACGGATCATCACTGGCTGGGGGGCTCTCTGGGAAGGGCATGACCTTGGGCAAAGCCACTGCAGCTGAGTCAGTCCCTAAGGGGTCTGACAGTTGAAGACGATCTGCCAACAGTGGCCCGCAGCTGGGGCAGCAGGTCCTTCACTGAAGGGGGCTCTGGGCAGTGCATCACAGGGTCCATTTCTTACAGCCAAACAAACTTTAAGACAAGGTTGCCATGAGGGTTGAATAAGGCAGTACTGCTTAGCTCCTGAGGGCAGAGACTGTGGGCTGGTCACCGCGTGCCCCTACCCATGACAGACACTGTTGGCCGGTTAACCCAACACTCACAGTTACTCCTCTGCTGTCTCGCCTGCCTCCACCTCAGAGGCAGGAAAAGCTCACGTCTCATATGCTCAGCCTTTCTTCTAGAGGAGATGTCTGCTGAGGGGGCTTCTGAGAAAGCTTGTGGCAGCAGGGATAGATGTGACTGGTGCTACCACCCCGTGCAGACATGACACAGGAGCCGAGGTGGCTGTCTTGTGTGGTGAGGGAACCACAGAGAAGTGACCACATAAACCATGGCTGGCAGCTGCAGGCCTCCAGACTTCTTGTTGGGTGAAAAGAGTGAAGTCCTTTTTATTTAAAACACGGTGCTGTGAGTTGAATGGTGTCCCTCCAAAGATATGTCCCTGCCCAGGAACCTATGAATGTAACATTATTTGGAAAATGTAATTAAGATGTAATTAAGTTAAGGGTCTCGAGATAAGATCATCCTGGATTAAGGTGGGCCCTAAGTCCAATAGGGACAAGTGTCCCAATAAAAGAAGGAGAGAAGACACAGAGGAGAAGGTGACATGAAGACAGAGGTGGAGATTGGAGTGATCCGTCCGCAGGCCAAAGAACGCCAACGATTGCCAGCAGCTCCCAGAAGCTAGGAGAAGGGCATGAGAAGGATTCTCCCTCAGAGCCTCCAGAAGACACCAACTTTGTTGACACCTTGATGATGTCAGACTCGTGGCCTCCAGAACTATGAGAGAATACATTTCTGTTGTTTTCATCCACCGAGTTTGTCACGGCAGCCACAGGAAACTGACATGTATTGTTCAATTGTTTTTTATTTGCAGCCTGTCTTAGTCAATCTAGGCTACTATAACAAAACTACCAGAGACTGAGTGGCTTACACACAACAGAAATCTATTTCTCAGTTCGGAGGCTGGAAGTCCAAGATCAGGGTGCCAGCACTGTCAGGGTTTGGTGAAGGCCTTCTTGGTTGCAGGCTGATAATTTCTTGTTATAATCTCACGTGGAAGAAGTGAGGGAGCTCTGTGGGGTCCCATTTATGAGGGTTCCACCCTCGTGACCTAAGCACTTTCCAAAGGACACAGCTCCTAACACCATCACATCGGGCCTTGGGATTTCAACACATGAACTTGGAGGGGCTGTGGAGGACGTTGATACCATTCCACATGTGGCATTTGGCCTTTTCCCTGGAGGTAATGGCTGTCACTGCAGCGTTTTAATCCAGGAGGAACGTGATAGAAAAGGTGCTTTAGGGAAATGGTTCTGTTATTAACATTGACCCCAGACCAGCTGGGACAACAGGGCATAGATAAATGGGCCACATCCATCCTTGGAAGTGCAAGCAACTGTCCAAATGAGCCACGCTCTGCAGTGACTGAGCCATGATTAGTGCAAATCTCCCAGTTGGAGAGTCTCAGAGATTTCTATTACAAATGCAATCACTTAACAGTGACACAATGGGACATCCCAGTAATCACTCAGTGAAATCATATAAAGCTGCCAATTATCTGTCCTCCCACCACGACCTTGGTCCTTTGAGCCTACACACCAGCCCTGCCCTTAGGCAAAGATTCCCAGTGTCCCCTTGGATGGTTTCAGACCTGGGGTCACTTCTCATATGCTCTCGGCTCTGACTCCATCTCAGGTTCGGCCTGTGGCTCTTTGACAACAGATTCTGGCCCTTCTCACCCGTATCAACCCAAGCTCCCTGCCATAAGTAAAAAGTGACTTCCAACTCCATGGGCCGGGTTCCCTGCTACTGCCTTAAGAAGGGCAGTTTGGAGGAATGACCACGCCCAGGGTTAGGTTCAGTCCTAGCTCAGCCACTGAAAATTCCTTAATTCCTCTGAACCTCAGTTTCCTTGGCTGATGACAATGCCTAACTCTCAGGGTAGCTGCGGGGGTCAGAGGAGGGGTTCAACTAGTGAAGTAAGGCATGGACTCCACCCTTATGGAGCTTACACTGTAACAGAAGAACAGAGCCAACTTCCTTTCACTTATGGAAAGTTAAAATTCAGTCAAGTGGGGCTTCCCTGGTGGCGCAGTGGTTGAGAGTCCACCTGCCGATGCAGGAGACACGGGCTCGTGTCCCGGTCCGGGAAGATCCCACGTGCCGCGGAGCAGCTGGGCCCGTGAACCATGGGCACTGAGCCTGCGCACCCGGAGCCTGTGCTCCGCAACGGGAGAGGCCACAACAGTGAGAGGCCCGCGTACCGCAAAAAAAAACACCAAAATTCAGTCAAGTGAATTTTTCCAAGTGCCTTTAGTCCAAATCTCATTGACAAATGCTTCAAAGTATCCCCACTTTTAGGCTGACCCTAAAGGTGCCATCCTGGGTTTCAGTGCACTCTCACAGCACTTACACGCAGCCATCTAATTTTGTTCTTGAATTCAACACATACCTACGAGTCCAGTCATCCCAACGCAAGTAGACAGAGGATTGGAGTTGTCTTGGGCTTCCTTGGATAAAATGTGGTGGACATACACCATTTGGATGTGTGCATTGGTTAGAAGCCACAAACTAGATGCACATACATGGTAACATTTACAGATCTTTAAAAAACAAAAAAATACATGGTAGATAAGACTGAATGCTTGTGCCAGGTACCATCTAAGTACTTGACACAGATGAACTCATTTAGTTCTCACAAATCCCCTGAGGTATATATACATCATTATCATCCCCAGTGTACAGAGGAAGAAACAGAGACACAGAGAAGTTCAGTAACTTGCCCATGTTATATAGCTAGTAAATGGAGGAGCTAAGATTTGAGCTAGGTAGCCTACGTGCTTCACCTTAAACTGTCCTAATTACACACACACACAATGGCAAGGTCTTTTACTGGTTCCCCCCCCCCCGCCCCAATTCTGCCCATGAACTGCCAGTGTATTCTCAGTCCATCTCCATCCTTCTCCTGCCGGTCTCTGTACCACAGGGAACTACAATTCCCAGGTTCCCTTGCTTCCAGCTTCCGGGTTGGTTGAGGCAATCGGAAGCTCTGGTAGAAGATTGTGGGGGTCGAAGGACAGGAGAGTCAGGGTGTTTCTCCTTCTGTGTTTCCTGTGGTGTGTCCCACAGCCTCTGTACCTCTTCTGTGGCTCTGGTTCCTTCTGGATAGTTCCTTCCCCAGTTGTTCACATCCCACCAGTCAGTCCCCACCTTGGAGCCCCAGCCACAAGCCCTAGCTCTGGACTCTGGCGGCATCACTCTTCCCGTTGTCCCAGCCCTAGGGGTGGTGGTGGTTTCCTGTGGTGGGGAATCTCATCATCGTGTCTATCTTCTCCATCACTTGTCTAACCAATCCCCTATATTAAATTCCCTTTGTTTGAAAGTCCTAGAGTGGTTTCTGATTTTCTTGCTAGATCCTAACTAATAAATCATTTATGTGAATTAAAAATACATGCATGCTCTGGTAAAAGGACTGGGCTGTGAGTCAAGATGTCTGGGATGGAATCCAAGTTCTGCCCCCAAGCCGATGTGAAACCTTGAGCTCTTTGTCTATTCTCCTTGGGTTTTGGATTGAAATTCACAATGTTGGTGTTGGATTAGAGGTGTGTGTGTGTGTAAGTACATTCCTACACAAATGCATATATATGTGTATACATGTCCAAGAATACTTTTTTTTCCCATGGATAACGTGAATTCAAGGATTTCTATGAAAAATACATGGTAGATGCCCTTGGAATGGAGAAGGAGGATGAAAAAATGTAAACAGAGAAACATCAAGTCCTGATACTGACCAAGAACATTAACATGACATAACTACTATCCAAACATGAGGTCTCGAACAACTAATTATTCATGTCCCTTTGTACATGGAGACACCTCCCAAGTTTGGGAGAATTATGTCTGACCTCAGACACAGCATTCACACCATGGGTAAGATGCAAGAAAGTGGGAGGTGGGCAAACTCCCTCATTTGAGCCTCTCTGCGCCTCTCCCCATCCTGTGGGTGGCGACTTCCATGTGCTGTGTGACCTCTGGCTGCTCAGAGCCCTCTAATCAAGTGGGGAAGAAGGAAAAACAAATATTACGGGACAACAAGCAGTTTCTCCCAAAACAGAGGAGTAACATCTTTTAGGGAAGATCTCTGGTGGCCGGAGGAGATAGACTGTGCTGCTGAAGAGAGAAAGGCAAGATCAGAGTTTCAATGAGTGAACCAACCGTCCTGTGTCTAAAGAAACAACTGGAAAACGACGCATGACCTTGCAAAGCAGTGGTTTTTAACCATTTGACCAGCCCACGTGCTACCACGCAGGACTAGACACATCACCGATCACCTTACACATCCTGGTCCCGAAGCCAGGTCAAGCGGTTCCGGGCTTGTATTCACGGTCACTTCTTCGTGGACCTCCTGCTGAGAACCGGGAGTCTGCTCTTTCTGACCTGGCCGCGCCGAGGGAGGCAGCCCAGCCCGGGAAGGCTGCTGGCGCCATCTAGTGCCCAAATGGAGAACCGGCTCAGCACGCACCTCTGACCTGGGATTTCAAGCCACCGGGACTCTGGGCTTTCCAAACCCCACCTGCCTTTTCAAAGACTTCACAGCTTGCCAATTTGCAAATATTGGGAAATCACTGTGCTTTGAAATCTTCAAGGAGTAAACCCCTTGAGCCCATTGCCGGTAGAGCCCGTGAAGGCTGCCAATTACCTAAGCCCCAAGGAGCTGCTGGCAAATTGGACATTCTGGGCACTTAAAACCCACCATGCACATGCACAGAATCACAGGAAACGTGGCATCTAGACTTTATCCTCAGCATCTCTCAGGGGCTACCTGAGCTGTTCCTAAGAGAAAAATCTCTCCCCTGAGATGTGAGGACATCGGCTTTCCAGAGCTCCCCACCACTGCTACCTCCAAGTAACAATTTCAAAATCAGTGTTGGTTCACATTTAAAATTTAGAGCCACGTGTTCTTTTCTCCTTAGAGGGGAGAAGAGGGTAGCTGTTTCAGGGTTCATTAAACCCTAATTTCTTCCCCAGGATTCTAGGCGTAAATGGTTTTAGCTGTTCCACCCTCTTTTTGTTAAGACACTCTGCAATCAGACCCAATCTTGAAAAATGAATTTTCAGCTGCAATTGCTGGAAAAGGGCCTTGATTTATTTATAATCAGCTAATGTTGCCATTCAACAGGAAAGAATAATAATAACACAAGAAATAAACTTGAGCCCTGAGTTAGGGTGCCAGATTTAGGAACCCATAGTTGTTCTTTTTTGTTATTGTTGTTCTGAAATAGGCGAGGAAGAAAACAAGCTCCCAGTGTGGACTGGAATGAATTCATAAATATCAAAACAACTTATTTTGACGCTGTGCTTCCAGGGAAAGAAATAGGATTTGGGAGGGCCTTTTTCATCAAAGACTTTATTGCTATTACAACCATCCAAAATTTGTCAGGAACATCTTTCCCTAACGACCTGGCCAGTGTTTTCATTTTGACCCAAGGCCATGGTCACTCAGCAGCTCCCGAGGCTCTCCTCCCCCTCCCCCTCCCCCAGGCAATGGAAGGTGCAGGTAGGACAGAAGTGAGGAGACTTCCCTATCCTCTTTTCCAGCATCAGGCTCATGCCGAAGGTGCTGGAAGGAATTGCCTTTTGTCTTTCGGTTTAGGTTGGAATTTGACAGGCCCCTTTTACTTTGCCGTCAGCTTCTCAATTCAGGCAATTTCATGTCTTCTTTACTGCCGCTGAGATGAGTTGGTGGCAGCGGGGCTGTTAGACGCAGCCTCAGCTGAGGAGCAGATCAACTGCTGCGCGGCTTGGCTTTACTGGCAGCCCAGACCCACTCTGGAGGTTGTGCTGGCAACGCAGGAACAGCCCAGAGCTAACGGGCAGTGGGGGCAGCCTGAAGAGGGACGGTGTGTCCTGGTCAATTATCCGGCAGAACTGGATGGCTGAGAGCTGTCTGCATACTTACTTTCAGTGAATTGGACAATAATAAAGTAGAGCTCATTCATCCATTTAACAAGTATTTATTGGGAGCTGTGTGAAGCTTGGCTGGAAGTAATTAGCCAATTAAACAGAACTGTGCTGGAGGGGACCAGTGATCGGGGCAGAGAGAGAGGTAAGTCCCGTGTCTAGGCCGTTTGCTTGGCCTGTTCTGGGAAGAGCAGGAAGGCAGGTAGAGTTGGAGGCAGATAGGGAGGCACAGAGGGGTGGTGGTGAGGCTAGAAGTGGAGCCCAGCCAGGAGGCCACATCACGCAACGCTGTCTAGGCCACGGTAGGGACTTGGGATTTTAGTCCAAGTAGGATAGGAAGTGACTTGCAAGCTTGAGGACCATGTTGCTTCAAGTCCCACGGGGGCCTTAAAATGCCGTGACCTCTAGGTCGAGACCCCCTCCTTAGCATGGGGCCCCTCCTCCTCCCCCACCCCACCCCCATCTCCACACACACCAGCCCTAGAGCTCTTGTGGCAACATCCCTGCCTCTGTCCGGCAAACTCCTACCCACCCTTTAAGACCCAGTGTGCCCGTCACTGCCCCTCACCAGTCTTCCTTGCCTTCCTCTGACTGTGAATTCCCCTCTTTGCGTCATGGACACACTCCTGTTATACAGGGTCAATGCCGTCTCTTTAAGGGGCCTCCTGCCCTCCAAGCCTGAAGGTCCTAGTGGGAGGAACCCAGTGCTGGGCCTCAGTCAGAGCAAGCAGAGCAGGTGGATGGGTGAGCAGATGAACCAGTGAAAGAGTAGCTGGGGGAGTGGGACTTCCCTGGTGGTCCAGTGGTAAAGAATCCGCCTTCCAATGCAGGGGATGCAGGTTCGATCCCTGGTCTGGGAAGTAAGATCCTATATGCCTCAGGGCAATTAGGCCCCTGCGCCACAACTACTGAGCCCGCGCGCCTCCACTAGAGAGAGAAAAACCTGCATACCATAACTAGAAAGAAGCCAGCACACCACAATTTAGAAGATCCTGCGTACCGCAACAAAAGATCCCGCATGCTGCAGCTAAGCCCCGATGCAGCCAAAAATAATATATATATAAATTAATTAATTAAAAAAAAAAGAGCAGGCCAACTGACGGTGAACAATTAACCTCCTCAGATTAAAAAAAAAAAATTAAGAAAAAAAAAGAAAGAGTAGCTGGGAGAGTTAACTCATTAGCTCCCTGTCCGCCATCCACCCCACAGTGGCCAGGAGTGGTCCAGAGCTGGGCTGGCCACCAGCTACTTGGGTTTACATCTAACCTCCACCAATTACTCCTTTGGGGACTTTGGGCCAATGGCTGTGCCTTCACTTCTTCAGGTAGAAATAGAGATAATAATAATGCCACTCCCTGCCCTGTAGAGTTGTTGAGAGAAACAAATAAATCAATGAATAAAAAAGCTTAGGATGGTGCCTTGCACACAGTGATCGCCTGGAAAGTGCTAGTAATGTTGGGGCAGCTATTGCTGTTGCAAGGGGAGGGGCTGCAGGAGGCAAGGAGACGGTGGTGAACCCTGCTGCCCTCTTCCCAGCTTGGCTGGGGGCAGTTCTCGACCACAGGTGCCCTTCCTGGAAACCGTGTGTCAGAGGCGCTAGAGGAAAACACACGCTCATTAATCTCCCTGTAACACCAGCGTCAAAGTGGCTTTCTATTCCCAAACTCTTCTCTTGGGACCAATTGCTATGCCCTTTTCCTACGGAGGGAGCAGATTTAAGGAGGTAGGGGTGGGGTAGTTTAAAGAAGCTGGGCTCGGAGCCAGCACACCGGATTGGAGTTCTCACTGTGCCACCTGTCAGCTAAGTGGCCTGGGGCACGAGGTTTCTCCTCTGAGTCCTGATTTCCTTGGCTTTTTTTTTTTTTTTGAGGTACGCGGGCCTCTCCCTGTTGTGGCCTCTCCCGTTGCGGAGCACAGACTCCGGACGCGCAGGCTCAGCAGCCATGGCTCACGGGCCCAGCCGCTCTGCGGCATGTGGGATCTTCCTGGACCGGGGCACGAACCCGTGTCCCCTGCATCGGCAGGCGGACTCTCAACCACTGCGCCACCAGGGAAGCCCAGCTATTTTTTTTTTTTAATTTAAGTTTATATCCATATTTAGTCACATATCATATGTGTGATTTTTGTTGTTTACTTTTTAAATTTTTATTGGAGTATAGTTACTTTACACTGCTGTGTCAGTTTCTGCTGTACAGCAAAGTGAATCATCCGTACGTATACATATATCCCCTCTTTTTTGGATTTCCTTGCCATTTAGGTCACTGCAGAGCACTGAGTAGAGTTCCCTGTGCTGTACAGTGGGTTCTCATTAGTTATCTACTTTAAACATAGTAGTGTATATATGTCAATCCTAATCTCCAAATTCATCCCACGTGCCCCCCTTTCCCCGCTTGGTGTCCATATGTTTGTTCTCTATGTCTGTGTCTCCATTTCTGCTTTGCAAATAAGTTCATCTGTACCAGTTTTCTAGATTCCACATATATGCGTTAATATACAATAGTTATCTTTCTCTGACTTACTTCACTCTGTATGACAGTCTCTAGGTCCATCCACATTTCTGCAAATGGCACAGTTTCGTTCCTTCCTATGGCTAATATTCCATTGTATATATGTACCACATCTTCTTTATCCATTCCTCTGTTGATGGGCACTTAGGTTGCTTCCATGTCCTTGGCTTTAGAAAAAGGCTGATGGCTTGAGACCTACCTCTGAGGGCCGTGGCGGGGTCTGGGCCGTGGCTCCATGTGAGGCGGCAGAGTCAGGCTATTATTGCTCAGATTCTGCCCTCTGTTAGCTATGGACCTGGGCGAGTTACCCAGTCTCTCTGTGCCTCAGTTTCCCCAACTAAAAAATGGGATGATAATGATAGCTCTTACTCTGTCATGGGTGTTCCCCCAAATCCATTTAAGTCCTAACAGTTCATTAAGTCCTAACCCCCCATACATCAGAATGTGACTGTATTTGGAGACAGGGTCTTTAAAGAGGTAATTAAGGTAAAATGAGGTCATTGGGGTAAGCCCTTGTCCAACGTGACTGGTGTCCTTATAAGAAGATGAGATGAGGACACAGACACACAGAGGGAAGGCCATGTGAGGCCACAAGGAGAAGGTGACCATCTACAAGCTAAGGAGAGAGACTGCAGCGGAAACCCACCCTGACGACATCTTGATCTTGGACTTCCAGCCTCTTGAATTGTAAGAAAAAACATTTCTGTTGTTTATAGTACCAGTCCGTGATACTTTGTCATGGCAGCCCCTGCAGATTCAGATATCCCAGAAGGGGTTGTGAGGATTAAATGAGATAATTGATGCACATCGGGTGCTTTGAAGAGGGCTGGGCAGGCAGCAAGAGCTGCACACGTGCTCCTCCTAGGAAAGGGCCTGGTGCACACAGGGCTCAGGGAGAGGTGTCACATCTGCAGGGGACCCCGTCTCTTAGTTGTCCTCAGACCCCATGGCACTTTCGGTACCGACTGCAGGCCACGTTGCCAGGCATCGCCGGGGGTGGGTGCGACACAGCCAGAGGCGAAGCAGGTGTTCTCCTGCCTTCATGAGGAAGGCAGCCTCACAGTCTGATCTGCCGAAAGAGAGAGAGAAAGGAACCGTGGAAGAAATAAATCCTCACCACAGGGACCAGAGCAAAAACAGCAGCATGATAGAGAAATAGGGCTCCAGCGCCGGGCTGAAAGGGGACCCAGGACAAGCTGAGGTGGACCTGGGGAGAGCAGGCAGGTGCCAGCAACAGCATTTTAAAAGCCTGAGGTGGAATCTAAAAAAAAGATACAAATGAACTTACTTACAAAACAGAAATAGACTCACAGACATAGAAAACAAATTTATGGTTACCAAAGGGGACAGTGGCGTGAGATAGGGGGAGATAAATTAGGAGTTTGGGATTAAAATATATACACTACTATATATAAAATAGATAACCAACAAAGACCTACTGGATAGCACAGGGAACTCTACTCAATATCTTGTAATAACCTAAATGGAAAAGAATCTTAAAAGAATATATACATACATATATATATATATATATGTATGTATGTATAACTGACTCACTTTGCTGTACACCTGAAACTAACACAACATTGTAAAGCAACTATATTTCAATAAAAACTTTTTTCAAAAAGCCTGTGGTGGGAAGGAGCCGGGAAGCTGGGGAAACAAGAGGCCAGCAGTCAGTAAGGAGGCAGGACCCCCTCCTTCCTCCTTTTTTAAGGGCATAGACAGGGGTGGAGCAGGCTGGGATTGTGCCCCAAATGGGCCTCAGTTTCCTTATCAATAAAATACGGGGGGGGGGCGTAATTACAGTGTCCTCGTAGAGCTGTGAGGATAAAAGAGTTTATATATGAAGGGTACTCGGTACAGCACCTACACATAGGAAGAGCTCTAAGTGTTATCTTGTATCGTTATTATTCTCCAACAAGGATAACAAGCAGCAATTACTGAGCACTTGCTGTGTGCCAGGCATCTAAAAGCTTTACCTGGAACATTTCATTTAGTCTTCAGAGCTGCCCTTGGAGACCAGAACCGTCATAATTTCCATTTTACAGGCGAGGACCTAAGCCCTATGAACATAGTGTCCAAGTGCCGAGTACGTGGCCAAGCCAGAACATTACCCAGGACAGCTGGACCTGGGAGTGGCCCCAGGAGTGGGCCCTCGGCAGCTGAGGCCGACACCATCCTGGCAGGAAACACCACCTCTGTCGGTGCCCTCATGCAAGTGGCCTCACAGCCCCTGCTAGACGGTGCCACTCCCAGGTCTCCCCAGCCCGCTCGGCATCTGCAGAGGAATCCAGTCTTCTCCTCCAGAAGCCCAGGAGGAAGCAAGGCTGAATTTTAAATTTCTAGCAGGTTCAGAGGCTCTGTGCTCTGCCTTGTCAGTCTCTGTTGAAGAGACAGATGTGTTTTATTCTTGCACAGCTGAGGGGGCAAAGCCCAGAGGAGCAAAACAGAAGGTGTTTCCTCTTCACAGTCACTGAGAGGAGAACCCAGGGTTTCAGAGATTTCCTCATTACAGTCTGGTGATGTGCTGTTTCTCTCCACCTAGAGGAGGAGAGACCACGGGTGCCTGTGTGGAGCCGTCATGTCTTTGCAGGCAACTGCAAAGGATGCTGTAAAATGGATGGGCAGGCAGAACTGGCAGAAGACCCCGGGGCAAGTCAGGGCGAGTGGTGGTTGGCAGCACTTGTTCAACATCTATCTCCCTGACAGCTCCAGCTGCCGGGCTGTCCAGGGCCCTTCTGGTTGATTCTAAGAATCAAGGCCATCCCTGGACACTTCTGTGAAGAAGGCCAACATTGCCTCTGAGGCTCCCTCTCCACTTTCTTTGTGCTGTATCAGGATTACTTTTGGTTGCAAGCAATAGAGATCGGAAAAAAAAAAAATTGGCTGACATAAGATAGCTGTTTATTTCTCCCTCACACAAAATCTGGGAAGTCAGAAGTCTAGGGCTGGTGTAGTACTTGGCCAAGCCTCCAGGGACTCAAGCTCCTTCCAGCTCATTCCTCCAACTTCCCCAGGGCCAGGATCATCCCCATAGTACAGGATGGCAGCTAGAGCTCCAGACATCACACCCGTGTTCCTGGTAGGTGGGTGGAGGAAGGCATAGAGAAAAAAGTGCTCAACTATCTTTTAAGGGAAGTTCCTAAAAGAGACACATGACAATTCTGCTTACTTCCCATTGGCCAAAATTTAATCATATGGCCACATGCAGCTGCAAAGCAGACCGGGAAATGTAATCTTTATTAGGGATGATCAGGGACCACTTAAAAATTGTGGGATCTATTTTTATGGAAAAAGGAAGTGGATACAATTTCATGGGGTTACCTACCAATCTCAACCACACCTCCTCACCACTAAACTGTCCAATGGAAGAGAAATTAATATTTTCTGTAATGTGTGGGGCATGATTGACTTTCCCATAAGCTAAGTCACTGAGTGGTAGGTAAGTGCGGGGCTTCTAATCCTGACTTAGCCGTGTACAAACAGTGATACCTTGGACAAGTAACTAATTCTCCCTTTTCTAATAAACAAAATGGATAGGGTTGTCTGGAGGATTAAACAAGAGGGTGGGTAAAGTTCCCAGCACAGGATATGTGTCCCTGGCTTTGCTAAGCTGCTAAGCCTCTCTGAGCCTTAGACCCCTCATCAATAAAATAAAGATCTGCTTTACAAGGTCGTGACAAGGATTCAATGAGAGGATGGATTAAAGCATTTAGCACAATGCTTAGCCCTTAAGAAAACACAGCAGTTGGGGAATGGTATTATTTAGGCCTCTCAAAATTCCTGCAAGATGTCAAAATATAATTTTTAAAAAGTTAAAAACACGGCTGTTTAAAAAAAATGGCCCTTATAAAATATAAAATGAACACAAGTCAAAGTCTTTTGAAGACTTGTTAGATAGTCAGGGGACCAGCAGGACGGCGAAGCTGATTAATAGACTATTTGAAGCACTGAGAGGCAAGGGGAAGGAAAGAATGTTAGAGCAAGATCCACAGGCTAGGGCTTCCCTGGTGGCGCAGTGGTTGACAGTCCGCCTGCCGATGCAGGGGACGCGGGTTCGTGCCCCGGTCCGGGAAGATCCCACATGCCGCGGAGCGGCTGGGCCCGTGAGCCATGGCCGCTGAGCCTGCGCGTCCGGAGCCTGTGCTCCGCCACGGGAGAGGCCGCAACAGTGAGAGGCCCGCGTAACGCAAAAAAAAAAAAAAAAAAAAAAGATCCACAGGCTAGGTGTGAAACTGGTTAATGTTCTACATGGCAATAAAGTCACAGGTTATCTTTTCTACCAGGAAGAAATCATCTCCATCTTTATAGGGCAGAATCAGCAAGTTAACATGTAATATTCAGTGCCGGGGCTCTATTCGATAATAAACAATATAGTCAAACACAGGTAGGTTCTCCTAGACAATTAAATAAGCCTTGGTGAACCTGGCTGCTTCAGCATGCCATTGAAAGGGTATGCAGTCACTTTCTTGCTTTATTTCCACGTTTCGGAAAATTTCTCTTAGAGGTAATTCTCAATTATTGAGGAGATATTTGCCGATTCTTTCATGGGCACCTGGAGGAGGACAAGAAATGACCGCTGACCTCTAGGTTCTTCCTGTCTGGCGTGTGTGTGGTGGGCAGGAAGGACAGTGGGCTTGACTTTACTATGTGAACACAGTGTTCGTTGGCCATCCAACCCTGGGAAGACGTCCAGGGAGTCAGAAAGATGAGGAGTCAGGTGGAAAAGGGAAGAGGAAGTTTCCAGGCCAAAGAAATGCCCAGAGTTAGGGCTGGGGACTGCCTGGCATGCGCTGGGAGCCGCAGGCAGCTCGGTCTGGCCGCAGCAGAGAGCTGGCATTTTTACAGATGAGAGGAGAAAGAACTTGTTCTAAGTCCCTCGGGTAGTAAGTGGAAGAACTGGGCTTGCACGAAGTCCACCCTTTCTCACAACCCCACCTCTCCTCTCATTGCTTTTAAAAATCTGCCCTCGAGGGACCAAAGGTCTGTGCTTAGTCATTTGCACTTTGGCATTCATCTAAACCAGCCTGTTGCTTCTCGTGGGCGGTCTAAATTTTAGGCCTTGTTCTTCTAAAGTGAGATGGAAAGCATGGACCTGCGACCTGCATTAAGGGAATTCCTGGCATCCCAGTGCTGGGGCGGGGGAGCGTCCCCCCTCCCTGAAACCCCAGGACCCCCTGAGGGGCCGGCTGATGTTGCTCAGCAAACAGTAATCAGACAGGAGCAGGGAGACAACCAGTCTGCTTTATCACCCAGATGTCGGCTCTTCTTACAAGCCAGTTAGGTTTGATGAGAATATGGCCTCTGGGCCCAAAGATGGAGGTAACAGGATCCTCTGACATTATAAAATTGGAGGTAGTTTAATTGCCTGAGAAGCAGTTACTTCTAAACTCGCCCTGGCCTTTGCTGAGGCTGAGATCATCGGTGAGACTGGAGAGGGCAGAGGGGGAGAAGCCTAGCGACATAGCCCTCATCATTCCACGCTTCCGATCGTTTCATGTGACGTCCCTGATGCATAGCACTGGGAGAAAATACACATTTCACTTCACCTGGCATTTGGGTGATTCATGATCAGACGCAACCCCTCTGCCTCTCTACCTTCCAGGCCAACCTTGTTCTCATCCGGTCCCCTGACTTTGCAGACGAGCCTTGCCCATTGCCACCCACCTGCTCGAACACTGTCCCTTCACCGTCCCACCGTCCTTTCTGCCCCTCTGAGCTAGAAGGCGCCTCTTCCTTTCCCCCAACTTCCAGAATCCTTGAACGTCCAGCTCTGTCCCAGCCGCAGCCTTCCCTAGCTTCTCACTCCCCAGAGGCCAGAACAGCATGGTTTCTGTCTGTCCGGCAGCCTTTTTCCTCATCCATTCGTCTCACAGATATTGATCAAGTACCTTGGTTTTTGTTCCAGGCACTGAGACTCTAGCAATGAATCATACGGCCATGGTTTCCTGCTCTCATGGAGCTTAGGTTCTAGTGGAAAAACTGTCCTTCTTCTACTCCAATGACATAATTGAGAAGGAGCTGCCACTTTACGTTAAGCTATTCATTTTTTCAATCAACAAATATTATGGAGTCCTGCTATGTGCCAGGCACTGTTGTAGGCACTGGGGCTGCAATGGGGAACAAAATAGACAAAGCTCTTGCCCCCTCGGAGTTTACATTCTAAAACAGGTAAGAGAGACCATAAACAAATAAGTATGTCAGATAGTCAGAAATTTAGGTGAAGAGATAAATGGGGATGGAACGGTGGATGGCGCTAGTTTAGATACAGTGGTTGGGGAAGCTCCAAGAGGGTAGTGGCGTTTGAGCAAAGACCTGAAGGAAGCAAAGACCTGCAGGAAGCAAGGGCCTGGGTGATCATAACGCACATCTATGGGGCTTCCAAGAAGCCAGCGCAAGTCTTGGTATTGATCCTTCTAGCCATTCTCTGAGATGGGTCAGGCAGCATCTGTGATCTTGTCTTATGGATGGAGAAACTGGGTTTCAGAGAAATGATCTGACGCAAAGGAAAGGAGTGTGAAGCCAGGGCATCCAACACGGAGCCAGGGCTTCCCTTGGTAGGGAAGCCTCGGTCTCAACGGGTCCAAAGCTCTTAACACGACGGGGCTTAGCCTTCATTTCCTGGCTCATCGTAAGCTGAGAACGGTGCTGTTCAGAGTCCTGGTGAAATGCCGAGCTCCGTCCCCTGCTGTGGTCTCAGGGCTGCTCTTGGTAGCTGCGTGTGACTTTGGACAAGCTGCTTAACCTCTCTGGCCCCCTGTTTCCTCATCTGTAAGGTGGAGATGATAATAGAACCTGCTTCACTGTGTAAGTCCTGGTGAGGCTTACACAGGGAGTGAGTCGGCACACAGGAAATGCTGTCTAAGGGTCCCCAGCAGTATACTCACTGAGTTTTGGGTGGTGTTGAGGGTTGAATTGTGTCCCTCCCAAAACATATGCTGAAGTGCTAACTTCTGGTACCTGTAAATGTGGCCTGATTTGGAAATAAGGTCTTTGCACATGTAATAAAGTTAAGATGAGGGGTGGACCTAATCCAAGATGACTAATGTCCATAGAAGAAGAGGCATATGGACAGAGACAAACAGCATGAACCCATGTGATCACAAGGCAGAGGTTGAAGTAATATGTCTACAAGTCAAGGGACAAAAAGGATTGCTGGCCACCAGAACCTAAGAGGAAGGCATGGAGCAGATACTCCCCCAGAGCCTTCAGAGAGAGCACAGCCTTGCTGACACCTTGATTTTGGACTTAACTGCAACAGGATCCATTTCTGTTATTTTAAGCCACAAAACTAGTAGGACTTTGCTACACTGGCCACAGGAAACTAATACAGGTGACACAACTGGTCTTTGGAAGAGCTGAGTATCTAGACGGAAACCAGAGATCTGTGTCCTGGGACCTGTTTTTTCGGATCAGATCCTTAGAGGTTTGCTGGTGCCTGCAGTTCTGGGACCAGATGACGGAATCCTTGGGGGCTGCTTCGGAAATGGAGAGAGAAAACTGGAGAAAGCTCTAGTTTAATCCTAAACCAGAGCCCTTCAATCTGGGCCTTTAGCTCTGAGCACAGAGGCTAAGAACAGGGGCTGCCACACACTTCCTGGCTCAGAGAAAGAGTTCTCTAGCTTTTCTGGACAGTATGACAGAACTCACGAAGCTGTCAGTTTAAATAAGGGTGAAATCGGAAGCACGGGCCTTCACCAGAGCTTACCGGAAACCCAGATTGTAAAATGCAAGGGAGAAAGAATGAGAACGATCTGGCCAGGGTTTGGGCCAACATTCCAGAGGACTGATTCAAGACAGGGAACAGATTCCCGGGCCCCCAGCAGTCTCAAAGCTCTCAGTAAAAATATCAACACAGGCTAAAATGAAATCTCATGGGCGGATGCAGAATAATTTCCCAGTGGAGATTTAGAATTACAGCGTCTTGGGGGTGGGAGGGACCTTAAAAGTCAGGCTGTATTATACAGCTGTTGGAAGCAAGGCCTTTGGAGGCAGGCAGCTTTGGGTTCGAGTCCACCTCCTTGACACTGGGGAGTGACAGCTCCAAGCTCTGTGACCCTTGGGCTTCTTTCCTTCTATAACATGGGGACCAGGTACCAACATCCAGGCTTTAAAGATGTTTGTAGAGCACTTGGCGCAGTGCCTGACTCATCACAACTACCGAGAGAGTGCTAACTCTTGTTATTAGAATTGCTGTTATTTAATCCAACTCCCCAGTGAGGGGAGGTCAGGGTCCCCTTGATAAAGGGCCCTCCTGCCTTCAAGTGTCTCCAGCCCACGCCTCTCTGAACACCTCTGTCAGAAGCTTCTTTTTACAGTAGGAGAGTTCCTTGTAAGGAAGGTCCTCTTGGCTGAGCTGTGCTCCTCCGTGTTTACAGACAGGCAGTGTCGTCAAATGGTTAGGGGCATGGGCCCTGGGCCACACTGTAATCCCACCTCTCCCACTGAAGAGCTTTATGCCCTTGAGCAAATTACTCAACCCGTAAGTTAACTCATGGTCACAGTGGTCAAGTAACCATTTCCGTTTTGGTTACATAGCGGTTCTATATTCATTTCAGTGCCTCGGCTCCCTCACCTGGAAGACGCAGCTGCTAATTGATGACGACGGTGTTGACAATGTTGATGACGATGATAGCGCCTCTACCCTACAGCTGTCCTCAGATTAAATTGGATAACATACAGAGGGCACTTAGTTAGAAGAGGGCCTGAGATACAGCAGGTACACAATAATGAGCTGTTATTGATGTAACTGCCGTCCCTCAGCTTAACCTATCATGTCCCTCCCCCAGTTTGTTTCTAATCTTAATCAACGACATCTCCATCAGCCCAGTGACCCATCAAAACCCCAGTCTCAGCGCTGGACTCGCTCGCGCGGGACCTCACACTTGGTTTTCGGCTCTGCAGTCACCATCTTGAAGTTCTTAATTTTTGAATAAAAATTATTTTGCACCAAGCCCCGCAAATTATGTAGCTGGTCCTGCCTGGAAAACTGGCCCCACTGGCTTCTTGGCTTCTTGCATAAGCCGAGCCAGGCAGGGCTGCCCTCAGTCGAGCTTGGTTCTCCCTGTGGCGCTGTTGGCCGCTGCATGCAGCAGGATTGGCGAGTTTGGGTCTTGGGTGTCCAGCGCACCTCCTCTCTTGTCTCTTCATTCACCCCTCCTCTCCCTGTCCCTTAGTCTCCACCCTCCCCTCCAACTCTCCCTGCTTCTGCTTGGCAGCCAAGCTCAGAACCACTGGCCCCTCCAGAGGCGTCTCTCTCCTTTCCCTGCAGCGATGGTAGGTAGAAACACTCTACATTTGTGGGCTTGCAGTGGTGAAAGTGGATACTGTCTTTGGCAGAGTGGAAATCACAGTGAACTTTCTAAATCCAAAGAGATTGAGTAAGAACTCTGGTTTCCTAGCCTGGAGGTGGGGTGTGAGAGTTAGCAAAGAGTTCCTGACAGCAAGGTTGCTCGAGTGAAGGACTGGTAGGCATCGGGCTTTGCTCCCAATCAAGGAAATCATTAATGATCTATCATCATTATTAAACAGGAGAGTCTGTCCACCTGTCATTTCCCCAGGGTCAGTCACTGTCTTACTTATCTTGTTTCTAAGACGGTAAGAAAACTGCGTTGGTTTTCGGCAAACACGGCAGCCAGCAGGAGTTTTTCGGTCTCGTTTGCCACATAAGAAAATCTGCAGGGGAAGCAAGTGGATTGAAGATGAAACAGGGCGGCGTGTGCTTTAAGACGCAGAGAAAGAGCTAAAGGGGTCTACACTTGGAGAAGGCTCGCATTCACCAAATGTTTCCCCCTGGAAGAAAGACACCAGCTAGACAATGGGGTAAAGCAGCCTGGTGTCTAAGGCAGAGCTATGGGAGGGAAGGAAACGCCTGGCTGCCAGGATGAGAGTGGGTGCCCTGCCTCTGCCTTAGGCCTGGGCCCTGGGGGGACCCCGAGGCTGGGTCCCTGGCTCAGTAAAGGGGGAGAATAAGACCTCGGAATTCCATTCATGCTGCTTAAATGTTAGGCCCCAGGGCTCTGTAATCAGGCAGGAGCCCAGGACTCCTCAGGATGGCAGATGGGGTGCAGGGATAATCCCTCTCCCATTTCATACTGAGTGAGCTGGCTTTCAGCTGGAAGAGCCGCTCCCTGAGGCAAACTCTCTCATCACCCAGGGGCAAAGCCTCCCCCCAGATTCCCCTGGTAACCAGAGACGCCCTACACGCGCCGGGGTCGGCCCTGAGGGCATCTCCAAATGACAATGCAGCTAGAAGGGCAGGGCTGTCCTGGACTCCTGGGGCCTGCTCCAACCACTGCAATCTGCTCCGTGACTCAGAGAGCTTGGAGGCCTGGAGCAGGTCTTTGTGGCTTAGTGACAGTCTGCAAAGCTGCTGGCTCCTTCTCTGTTGCTTCTCCAGAGCCCAGACACTTCCCCAGCACAGGCCCTAGAGACAGGAAGGCCTGTTGCTGCTGGAATGTTTACTCAGCCCCAAGGCATGGCCACCGCAGACATCCAGAAAAGCAGCTGTTCCAACCACACCACACCCAGGGATGTGAAACCAGGGCTTGATCCAGAAGGAGGCGGGGCGGGGCCAGCCACATCCCCCAAGGTTGATCCTTGGGCTGGGGATTTAGGTTTGCAAACTCCATCCCGGGTTTGGGAATGCCATGAGACCTCGCCCTGCAGGGCGGATGGGCCCATGAGGAGAACCCCAACTCCCGACAGGCATTGGGGTCACAGCAAGAAGAGACTGGGCTTGGCCACAGGGACACAGCTTGAGTCCTCACCTTGCCCCCTGCTCCCTGGCCGAGTGTGGGCATGTCACTTCCCCTCTCTCAGCCTGGTTCCTTGTTTCTAATTTAGGAGACTGGAGCAGTCTCCTAAGGGAGCTTCCAGCTCTTGAGTTTTTGATGATTTGAGTTTACAGAGCCCTGAGCTGGCTTTGCAGAGAGCATGTGGGGAATGAGGAAGCTGTAGAGGGCTGACTGGTGATTTCCCTGGTGAGTCTGGGGCCCTTGGGGAAGCTTCCGCCACAGTAGACACACCAGGCCCCATAGGGCAGCTATCCACATAGGTTTAGCTGAAATTTTGTAGCAGGAAGAAAGATGAGCTCATTAGAGTTACCTGTGTAAATCAGTGCCTTTCACAGCTGAGTGTCCTGGGGAAGGGAGGGCTGAGAATTCATCTCATCAGGGCAGGAAGCCCGGTGTCTGAAGGCTGGCTGACCTAAAATGAGGCCGTATGAGCATATTTAATGGCACGGAAAAATGTTCAGTGATAAGGTGAAAAAAGCAGGTTATAAAAAGCAGCATATGTAGGACAGTCTTCTTATTATGGGAAGAAATATTTCCTTCTAAATGTAGAGACACACACAAAAGGAAAGGCCCTAAAATGCAAGGAGTGATTATCTCAGTGCTGGGATTTCCTGTAGCTTTTATTTTCTTTGTGCTTTTCTGTATTTTCCAAGCTCTTTTGTAACCATTAAAACAAAATTTTCTTTCACAGAGAGCTGGGGCTACTAACCCGGTCAAATACGTTGGCCTCACATACACAGCCTTTTCCCAGAAAAGGTCCTGCCCACAGCCTGGCTGAGGGCCAGTTCCTAGGCCATGTCTTAATTTATACAAACCCACGGTGGCTTCAGAATTTCAGCACTGGAGTGACCTAGTGGGACACTCTGATTGGGAAGGAGAAGTTGAAGTTACATTTTAAATAAAATTGAGAGGGAATTCCCTGGTGGTCCAGTGGTTAGGACTCTGTGCTTCCACTGCAGGGGGTACGGGATCGATCCTTGGTTGGGGAGCTAAGATCCCACATGATGGGGCTGCACAGCCAAAAAGAAAGAAAGAAAAAAGAAAGAAAAGGTAAGAAAACAGTATAATAGAATTGAGAAAGCATGAATTGTCCATATAAAAGATTGCTGTGCCCTCTCCCTCCTCCGGCACTGCTGATTGGACCAGCTGTGATCAGCTGAGCCGAGCGCAGCCAATCCATGGGTCAGCTAGTGCCCTATGCAACAAAGGTGAGCTGG
The DNA here is from genome assembly GCF_059928025.1 of Delphinapterus leucas. NCBI lineage: Eukaryota > Metazoa > Chordata > Mammalia > Artiodactyla > Monodontidae > Delphinapterus > Delphinapterus leucas. The sequence continues at coordinate 52,228,659 of NC_143133.1, read as the reverse complement.
GCCATCAAAAGAAGAACAAACAAAACCTAAAGTTAGCAGAAGGAAAGAAATCATAAACTGAGAAATTAGAAGAGCGAAGCAGTTAGCAGTGGGAATAGTAAATGAAAGGAGATGTAAGGAGACATAGCACGTGGTAAAGCGAGGGCCATGAGGTGAAGATGGTGCAAGTTATGAGAAAGTAGAAATAATTATTAAAATGTATAAGCAAAAGACGTGAAAGAGCAGAGCTATGAAGTTTTTAAAAAAGGTTCCAGAGATTAGAAGAAAGGATAAGTCAAATGGTAACAGGAGAACAGAGTAAAAGTTCCAGAGAACAGAGTTGCCATGTTTCTTAGTTTGGGTTCCCTCAGAAGCAGACTCTGAGACAAAAATTTGAGCACAAATTTGCGCTCAAAATATTTGGGCAGTAGTCCCAGGAAATTCCAGAAGAGGAGTCGGGAAGGGATAAGGGTGAGGAAAGGTAGTCAGTAAATGGTGCACGGATGTGGGCGACGGGAGCTTCATCCGGGGGGAAATTGGAATACGCACACCTCAGATTTATCCCCAGCCAAGAGGGAAGGAGGTTGGGGCATCTATACAGCAGCTCCTGGGAGTCACTGGTTGGGGGCTGTACCCAGAGAGGTTGATTTTCTAGCATTCTGACCTTCTGCTTGTGGAAGAAGCTGCCTTCCATGGCTCCAGAATAACATTCCGTAGGCACAGAGATGCACATACTGGCATTTGGAATGGTCAGAGGCACACTGCAAGGTCTGAGGGCTCTGGGCAGGGCCCTGGGCACGTCTACTTCACCAAGAGAGGAGTGACAGACAGACAGATGAACGCTGCAGCCTGTGTAAGAGAGATGATGAGGGAAGAGTCAGCCCCTTGAGCTCTGCATTTTTTATAGCTGCCTGGTTCTTGAGCTTCATTACAATAAGCCCCTGAGATCTGAGCTGCTTGGAGTGAGCCTAAGACACTGAAGGGGAAAATAGAAGGAGTCACTTCCCTTCTCCAGGATTCCACACCCTCCCCAGCTTCCTCTAAGTAAAGGACTGTCCTATATTGCCTAAGGTTTAGAAGCCATAAAAGATTAAGTTGCCTTGGATTGAGTTTTAAGTAATAGAGTTTGGATTACTTACATAAACCCCCATTCCCTCCTCTAATTCCCAATGACCATGCTGAGAAATTATGCAGAAGTTCCTCAGGTATGGGTTGAGAAGCCCTAAAAGGCTTCTATGCCTGTTTGCTGTCAATGCCGCCACCATGACCTCATTGGACAAACATAATGATGTCTACTGTTTGCCAGACACTGTGCTTAGTAGACATGACAGGACCTCACAGTGTAGCTCGGGGTGGGCACAGACACTCCAAATTCCCTCACAATGTGGCAAGTGTTAAAATGGAGCTGTGCTCACAATGGTGGGGATCACCCAGGCAGAAGAGATGAATTCTGCTTATGGGAATTAAAAGAGACTTCACAGAGAAAGGGGCTTTTGGACTGGGTTTTGAGGGATGAGTAGAAGTTCACTGGGAGATAGGTAAGGGAGACCAATTCAGGCAGGAAGTGTGGCCAAGCAAAAGCACTGAGCTAGGGAAGAGTCCGGTTGGTTTGGAGAATGGAGACAGCAAAGGATAAATGGGAGAAAAGACTAGAAACTCCCCCAGACTGATTGTGAAGTGCTTACATGTCAGGCTGAGTTTTGATTTTATTCAGCAAACACTGGGGACCCACAGAAGGTTGTCCATGGGAACTAGTAAAATGCAGAAGCTCTGGGAGGGTAATGATCATCAGATCACTTTCCCACTGAAGAGCCAGATAAACCAGGGCACTGGGCAAACATGAGAGCCAAGTTTATTTCCTAATACTTATTAATGTTAAAAGATAAACTGAAGCATATTAAAAACGTTTACAGTTTATTTGAGCAAAAATCAATTTGAATTGGGGAACATCCTATCTCACAGATAGAAAGGAGCTCTGAGGAGCTGTACAAAATGAAAGACTGTTATAGGCAGAAGAGAGTAGGAACAATAAAGTTACACTAGGCAAACAAGGGATTTGGTTATTGCAAAGTTACTTTCCTTTAGGTAATGGCAGGGGTCTATCAGACAGATGACCTAATTAGTGCTGGTCAGATGATTCCTGATTGACTGGTTTAAGACTCCATTTCTGGGAGAGCTCAGTTTAGTGATGTGGGGCTTAGCATAAGCAACTCTATTCTGGGCCTGTTGTCTTGTTTTTAACAATTAGCACCTACTATGGGCATGGCACTGAGCTAGGGACTGTGGGAATGTACAGGGTCATCATATACAATCCCAGGCAAAATGTCACTTCAGAATAATTGGGGAAACAAAATTGGTAGCCCTAAGAAATTAAAGAATTATAGTAGTGAGGAGAAAAAATATATTATTTTTAGAGCAAAAAGAGGAGCTCCTTTTAGGGAGAGAACTAGTCTTTGCTCAGCAAAAAAAACCCTTAAAAACCATTTGTACTGGGTCGAATAGTGTCTCGCGAAAGTTCCTGTCCACTAATCAAGAAAAGACGAAGTCATACTGGGTTAGGGCAGGTCCTAAATCCAACATGACTGGTGTCCTTATCAGGAGACGGAGATTCAGAAATACACAGATGCATACAGAGGGAACAGGGCCATGTGATGTTGGAAGCAGAGATTGGAATGATGCAGCTGACGGCCAAGGAGTGACAGGATTGCCAGCCACCACTGGAAGCTGGGAGTAGGCAAGGAGAGAGTCTTCCCCATCCTTCAGAGAGAGTACAGCCCTACTGACACCTGGATTTTGGACTCTGAGTCTCCAGAACTGTGAGAGAATAAATATCTGTTGCTTTAAGTCACCCAGTTTGTGGAATTTGTTACAGCAGCTCTAGGAACTAATACACCATTTGAGTGAAGAAAGATTCTTGGACAAAATCGGAAAGAAGAGGGATGAATAAAGAGAAGTCTGAACTTCTCCGCAGTAGGAAAGGAAAATAGGAAAAGTGGAGAGGTGGTGTGGGGGGGAGCTAAGGAATCCAGGGGGAGAAAAGGCCAGCAGGCAGCAGCATATGAGGGGAAGACATGGCAACTGTGGAATTCCCACTGGCAGAGACGGCAAAGAGGCTTTGAGAAAAGCATGCTTAATGTGTTTGCTAAATTTTAGGGTGGCAGAATAAGTGACAGTTTCAATCTCTTTTTGTACCAAAATCAACCTCAAACAACAAGGAAGGTGAAAAAAGATACATTTGTGATGCACCTTTTTAACCTTAAACTATAATATGTGAAAATGAAAAACAGATGAAGGAAACAGAAGGAGGAATGGCCAACCACTTGGCAGAACCAGGGAGGGTAAACCTGAGTGTCTGAGACGGGGACACTGAAAAGGATCCCATCCATTTGCCCACTCTGAGGTGGGAGTCGTTGGATGCAGGAAGGGAGGGTGTGACTGTGGGTTAAAATGGGAGACACCTTTAAAAGCCAGAATAAGGAGCAGTTAGAACTTCCAGGTCCCCAATTCTGCCTTACCTGTCAGGCAAACAAATCCAGTCCCCCCTCCAGCATATATATGAGATATAAATTCTAGAAAAAATTAATCAGAGAGGCCCAGGAAACCACCCCCAGCCCCATCTGCAGTGTAGACATGAGATATAAATTCTAGAAAAAATTAATCAGTGAAGCCCTGGATTCAAGGACACCAGGCATAGAGGGTGGGGATGAGATGCTGAACTAAACACAGGGAGAAAGTGAAAATCTGTTGAATGGTGATATCCTCAGCCCCTTTTCTTGCTCAGTTTCAGAACAGGTCTACAGTTACTGACATTAGGGATTCTCCAGGAAATAATCAGCTAGCCCCTTAAATTACCCATGAGTTGAACCCACAAATAGACAAGTGCCCTTGCCTCATTTCAGAAATTCTAACCATCTTTGAGCTTCCAATCAGCTTTGAGATTCTCAATCTTAAGTAAATACAGGTAGTCAAAGATCATCAGAACATTCAGAAGAAAAAGAAAGGAGTTCTAGGAAATTAAAACTATGAGAGCCAAAATCTAAAATTAATTTTTAAAATTGTAAGAGAAAGTCAAATATGTTTATCAGAAAGTAGAGAAAAGGCAACATGATAAATAGAAGAAAAAAATTTAAAAATTAGGAAACTAACCCAGAAGGATCATCTTCCAAAGAATAAAAATTCCAGATAAAGAGGAAATAGTGAATACAGTACAGTGACAATCACTAAAGCAATTATACAAGAAAATGTCCCCAAACTGAAGTACATTCCCTAAACTAATAAGCTTCCTGATTAAAGGGACCCATGGAATGCCCAACAAAATGAATAAAAAGAAATACATCTTTGTGAAATGGCAAAACATCCCAAGACACTAAAAGCTTCCTGAGAGATGGAGGGGGGAAAAAGTCATACATTAAAGATAAGGACTAACAAAGGCATCTGACAGTAACACTAGGAACTTAAACACAGTAGGATGGATACGTCTTCAGAATTGTGAGTTAAAAAAGAATTTGCAACCTAGAATTCTATACCCAGCCAAATTATCAAGTGTGAATATACATACATACATAAATACATAAAGACATTTTCAGACATCCAAAATCTCAAAAAAGTTATCAGGAAACTACTGGAAGATATTTCTTAGTCAAAATTAGGATATAAACAAAAAAGAGGAAAGTCAGGAAATGAGATTCACAGGAGAGAGTTAAAAGGAATCCCTGGGAGGATGGTGAAGAAAGATCCCAGATTTATATTTGGGCAGTTGGAAAATAGAGGATATCTGAGGGGAGGGGTGTGGTGTTATGGACCGAATGTTTGTCCTACCAAAATTCATCCATTGGAATCCTAACCCGCAATGTGATGGCATTTGAAGGTGGAGATTTTGGAAGATAATTAAGTCATGAGGGTGAAGCCCCCATGAATGGGATTAGTGCCCTTACAAGCAGACATGAGTGCTTGCTTTCATTATCTCTGTTTTCTGCCATGTGAGAATACAATGAGAAGACAGCCATCTGCAAACCAGGAAGCAGGATCTCACCAGACCCAGATCTGCTGGCACCCTGATCGTGTACTTCCCAGCCTCCAGAGCTGTGATAAATAAATATTTGTTGTTTAAGACATCCAGTCTATGGTAATTTGTTATAGCAGTCCAAACCAACTAAGACTGGTAGAAAATGACAACGATAAATTATCTGACTGCTATAACCAAGTGGAAGATTGTGTGGAAAGACATTTTGTACACAGCTGTGATAGGATGCAGGAAAGTTAATCACAGGTTCAAAGAAAAGTGATCAAATGATGCAATTATTAACTACAGAAAAATTAAAATTTACACAAAAGTGAATATGTAATTTGGGACACTGGATGTCTCTGCAGTGGGTAAGATTAATACAAAAATAATAAGATAAGTGAATAAACACTCCAGAGATGGAGGAAACAGAGAATTCAGTACAGAGGATGAAATTATTAAAGAAATAATATGAGAAAATTTGCCCAAACAGAAAGGCATGTTCTTGATTGCAGGGATAACTTGAGTATTGAAAACACCAAATAATTGGTTTGACCAAAAATTGAGACAAAACTATATTTGGAAAATGGACAAAGGAATGGATTTTTAAAGAGCTAAATCCTCATGTATCAAAATAGGAAGCCAAGAGAAAAAGTTTAAAATGATTGAATTAAGAAATGGTGGTATATGGAGGTTTCCAGCTGAAGAAGAACCTAGAAGAATGTTTGACTTTCCAGAGGGAAGTGGGGATGGAGGTGAACAGGGCTTTACTGTTTTTTAGTTTTGTTTTTGTAATTTTTAGTCTTCATTGACTTTTTGAACTCTGATGTGATACTTTGATTAAAAATATAATTTAGAAAATTCCCTGGCAGTCCAGTGGTTAGGACTCGGTGCTTTTGCAGTGGTCCAGGTTCAATCCCTGGTTGGGGAACTAAGATCTTGCAAGCCGTGTGGCGCAGTCAAAAAATGTATATATATTTATATATAATTATTATATATATAATTTAATATATTATATATATTAATATAATAATTATATATAATAATTTAATATATATAATTTAATATATATAATTTAATATATATATAATTTAAAGTATAATTTTTTTTTTTTCTGTTCTGCAGTGTAATAGCCCAGGCCTTCAGTAGAGCTTATATGTGCTGCCATGGGAAATTCAAGGAAGAGGGTGTGCTATCAAGAATGGTAGAGCAGAAAGAGGACAGATGATGCAGAGACTGAAAGTGTGAGATGAACTCCAATTCCATGCCCCAAAAGCACAATAATAGGAGGGCCATTCTCTGGGCACAGATGGTGAAGGCAGTTTCAGATGGTTGGCAAGGACCATGGGAGAGCAGTCAGAAGAGGAATCAGTCATGTAGGTCAGTGTCTCTCAAACTGCAACATGCAAATAAGTTACCTGGGGGATCTTATTAAAATTCAAATTCTGTTCAATAGGATTCTGCATTTCTAACAGGATTTCAGGAGGTGCCAAGGCTGCTGACCACACTTTGAGTAAAAACGCTGCAGGCTGAAGGGGTCTAAGTGGGGAGGGAGGACTTTGCCTGGGGACTTGATGGTTTGGGAGAGGAAGGAACGGGTTTGAGGCAGCCACGGCTGAGTTCATGGGACTAAGACCCTAGACTTGTGGGCCTAAAGACCAGACAAGCTGGATATTGGTGCAGGGATGGGGGGGATACACATCAAAGATGAACCCACCTCCCATGGGGTTACCTCTGGCCAGGCCTGACAAAGTGTTTTGTTCCGGGCTAAGCTGTCCCGGATATGGGCCAAATGAAAAGATGCTGGGAGTACACTGGCCAGCTGGCCTCACCCACCCTTTACTGCCCGCACCAAGGAATGACACATACTTGATCTGTACTGATCCAGGGCGTGGCATGGGGGCAAGTTCTCAGTCTGGCGTTCCATACCCCTCAAATCTGCCCCACAACTCTCAAACTCCAACCCAAGCTTGGTCTCCTATCTTCCCTACCCCATCAGCCCTTCAGCAAGGGCTCCTGTGGGCAGGAAACAAGCTCCCTCCTGCCTTTCCCACAGAAACAGTCTGAAAGGTGGTAACACTGCTGCTTTAAGATTATTTAAAATAACAGACCACTAAGCACAATGACGAGGACTCCTATTTAAAAGAGTACTTCCTGTGTGCAGTCACTCACCTAAGCACCTTCTGTATGTCAGCTCATTTATTTCTCCTAAGGGTATTATTATTCCTATTTTATGGATGAGGAGACTGAGGCAAAGAGAAGTAACTTGGGTCAAGGATACGCAGAAAGTGGAGCTGGGATTCAGACCAGGCATTCCGCTTCCAGCATGTGTTCTCCTAGGAGGCCATGCTCCTTGCAAATAGTAAAATTGCATCATATGTAAATTTTCATATCTATGTGATCAGAGAGAAAGAAAGAGACAATAACAATTTAAATGTGTAGACAATTGCCTGCCATTCTTCTCAATTAGCCATGCCTCAGAGAGAGTGTGATACCTGTGAGACATAAACCTGGAGATCCCTTGGTCCACCTCAGTTCCTTCTAGCTTCTCAGGCTAATGATCCAAACATCTTTGTGCACTGAACTCCATTCTAGTTTAAAGATGTGTATTTTTCTTCATGCAGCACAAATCCTCAGATGCAAGCCAAATGTTTCATCTTGTGTTCTGCTAGAGAAATAGCTCTCTGTTCTCACGCTGGAAGAAAAACTGGTGCGTGGGACTCACTGAAAGATGCCGTGGATGCAACTCTACTCTAGTATTATTGCTACTGTTATTCTTCATAAAAGTATAGTATTTCAGGTCCATGTTAAATTGCATGGGCTAGCCTGGGCCCCTAATCACCATTTAAAGCATCATCCTGTGATCCCTCGCCTTTCTGCCTTTCCCTGGCTGGTCTCTCTTCCTGGCGTGCCCTGAATACTTTTTTGACTGGCTAATATCTACTCATCTTTCAAAATCCAGCTCAGGCAGGCGTTACCCCTCCTGGACGCCTTCTTTTATCCATTCTGGTTGAATTGAACATCCTATCCTGTACCCCAGCGAATGCGTTGCTCTGCGTGGTCAAGGGCCCCTAACGTGCCTGGTTCCTTCCCTGTTAGGGTCAATTCCTTGAGGGTAGGATAATGATTTTATCTCCATAATCCCTGAAGGCTAACCCATGCCTGGTTCCTAATAGACTTTGAACAAGTGTTTATTGAACGGATATGGAGAGTACTTGAGCATGTGCTGCCTCTCTACCTGGGATGATGTTCCCTTCTCCAATATACACAGGTTCTCGCTCTCACCCACCCCCTGCAATCTAAATTGTATTCATCCTTCAGTCTTCAGTTAGAGTCTCCACTCCAGGTCCTCCAGCTACAGTGCCAATACCCATACCTGCGCTTCTCTAAGACTCATCGCTCAAGTTACTATTTTCTCAACATTTGTCTTCCTGGCCACACTGTCAGCCGCATAGGGACCAAACTTCATCTGCTGCCCCTTCCAGTGCCAACCACAACATTGGGCACCCAGTAGGCACCCAATCACTGTTTGTTTAATAAGTGAACAAACAAAGGAGTCAGTGGACAATTATATTTTTGAGTGCCCCAAAGTCAAGGCTTCCCTTTGTGGCCAAATACTGGGATTTCTACCCAGGACCAAGAAGAGTGAGGAAAAAGAAGTGCCAGGGGCACCAAATTTAAGAAGGGGCTCACATAAGATGCCAGCTGTGCAATTTCAGGAGCCGGAGCGAGGCCTCGTTGCACTGTGGGCCGGGGTGCCTCGCTCACTCGCCCCAGCCCTGCGCTGTGCCCCTCCCTCCTTATATAGCTCAGGCCTCTCTTGATGTAGGCAACAGAAATCTAATATACTCATATCAAGCAAAATGCTGGAATTGATTGGCTCATATAATAAAATCAGAGGAGGAGAGGGCTTAGGCGTTCCTGGAACCAGGAATTCCAATGTTATTGGAACGCTGTTTATTTCTCTTCTTCACTCTCCTCTGTTCCTGTGTCTCATTCTCATGTAAAATCTCTTGGTTCCATTTCTCGGGAGAGCCCTGACAATAAATACAATGCCGATAGAAGTTTTTGGAGAGAATGGATTCATACTACCTCCTACTTAGCCACCCCTTGCCCTGCCTCACTGTGCATTTGGTGTGTGGAGAAAGTGGCAGGCAGCTTCCCAGGCCACCCTGCGCTCCTAGGTGCTTCCTTCTGTAATTTCTCATATCATGGTGCTAAGACCATCCAAAGGGCAGAGGGGGCCCTGAACCCCACGAGGGAGTGCGTCTGTGGCTCTCAGAACGTCTGCTCCAAATAATTCAGGGAAGCTACAGGGCTGGGAGGGAGATTGTGGCTGAGATGAAATGGAACGGCTGGGCCTCTTCCCATCGGGAAGAAGCAGAACAGTTTAGCCTTTCTTAGCATCCCGCCCAGAGCCTCCCCAAGTGATGCTGCTTCCCACAAGGGCTTGAGGAGAAGATAGAACCTACCAATGCACAACCGTCCATCCCCTCCTCTCCTTGCATCATCACTTGCGGGGGTGTTTCCAGATTGTTAGAGGGAAATAAAAGTCCCTGCCTCAGAGAGTGGCTGGGACCATCGGAGCTCTCTGCAGTCAGAACCCAGCTCCTGCTACTATGATTATCGCTCCAGAGGGAGGGCCATTCTGCGCAGAAGAGAAGCAAACAGACTGGTGGTCGTTTCTGCCACCAAAATGCAGTGGTTCTCGCACTTCGGTGTGTGTGAGAATCACCTGGAGGACGTGTCGAAACAATTCATCGGGTCCCACCCCCAGAGTTTCTGGTGCAATAGGGCAGGGCAGGGCCTGCGAATCTGCATTCCCACCAAGTTCCCAGGTACTACTGCTGGCCTGGGGGCCACACTCTGAGAACCGCTGGTGTCACGTGGCAGCGCTCGGGCCTGGCCACACGCGAGACTCACCGGGGAGCGCTATACACACCCTCGCTGCCATTCTGATTCAAGTGGTTTGGGGTGTGGCCTCGGCACCACATCTTTTAATGCTCCCCACCTTTTCTGCGTGTGCAGCGCTGGGGATCCCTAGCTCTCTGGCTGTGCGGGGGCAGTGGCCGTGCACACGACGTCTTGGTTAGTAGACTGGGGGCTCTGCCAGCTTAGCCTCGAGTCTTCCTGGGGAGGATATGGTCCAGCTCCCACACTCAGTTGAAAATGTTCCTCTCCTGGTGCCTTCACCCAGCCTCGCCTCCATTTCTCCACATTGGCATCTCCTGCTGCCCATGTCTGGGTCCTGTGAGGTCGCCACCCAGGTCCGGGGCCCCGAGACCCAGGCCAAGGCTGACTGAGGTGGCAGGTCCTGCTGACAGGCTTCTGTCTCTGGGTTTGAATCTCTCTTGTGTTGAGCTTCCAGGGCCAGGAGCCCCACCACTGACCACCAGGTACCCCCTGGACTCTGGGCTCTGACCTGACGCGGGCCGAACTCTCCTATCACTGGGCCCGGCTGGGCGCTCGCCCCCTGGATTTGCCCCGGGGCCTGCTCCCTTTGGGCCCAGCTCATGCATCAGGGCTTCTGTTTCCTTTGTGAAGCCTGTGATGTTCTAGGCATTAATTTAAAACAGCAGCAAGGGACTTCCCTTGTGGTCCAGTGGTTAAGAATCCACCTTCCAATGCAGGGGATGCAGCTTCAATCCCTGGTCAGGGAGCTAAGATCCCACATGCTGTGAGGCAACTAAGCCCCCATGCTCTGGAGCCCACATGCCACAACTAGACAGAAGCCCGTGTGCCACATCTAAGACCCAATGTAACCAAATAAATAATAAAAAAATATTAAAAGAAAGAAAAACAGCAGCAAGACAGGTAAAGTCTTATTATTATTTTTTTTTTGCAGTGTGCGGGCCTCTCACTGTTGTGGCCTCTCCCATTGCGGAGCACAGGCTCCGGACGCGCAGGCTCAGCGGCCATGGCTCACGGGCCCAGCCGCTCCGCGGCAATGTGCGATCTTCCCGGACCGGGGCACGAACCCATGTCCACTGCATCGGCAGGCGGACGCTCAACCACTGCGCCACCAGGGAAGCCCATAAAGCCTTACATTTAACTTTCAGAAGGCGACTCTCCTTACCCTTTGATGGTCCTGGTACAAACCGATCTGCAAAGGGTATAATATTTACCTCAGCACCTCAGCTCCTTAAAAGAAAAAAATGCTTTATTGTTGAAACACTTCATTTCTAATTAGAGCCTCGGCCAGGCTGAGGGGAAGTGCCCCTCCCACCTCCTGCCTCAATCCTCCACACCCAGGAGCCTCAGACCCTGGTCCACACCCCAGCACGCACTGTACCTTCAGCCTCATCTCCCCACTCCCTGTCCCCAAGCTCTCCTTCTTGAGACCCGCTCACTAAGAGGACACAGTTAGGACCCTAGGTACCAGTCAACTTCCAGCCACCTTCTGGGATGGAGGTGGGTGGGGTGATTTTTTCTTTTTAACTATTTTCCAACATATTTCCAAGTCTCAGCAGGGACTTTTTCTCCACTGCCTAGGGCACCTCCTGGCCTGAGTCATCTCCTTCCATGTCGGTGAGGATGTGATAGGTTATGCTCCATCCTCAAATCTCAGAGGCTTACCCCACTCCTGGGGTTTCTTCTCAGGCTAAATCTGATATAAACTGGGCTTTCCTCTTCCATCTTGAAGCTGCGCTGTCTTGAAACTGTGGCCTCCACGGTTTCACTGTGTGACAGCAAGAGAGGGATGGAGGAGGTACACTGGCTCCTAACCGCTTGGGCCAGTACGTGACCCATGTCACCTCTGCTCCCAGACCATTGGCCCAAAGTAGTGGTGTGGCCCTGAGCTGACCATAGGACACACATGGAATTTGGGGTGAGCACCGGCTGCTACATCTTCTCTCCCAGTTGGTATGACTTGGGAATATACACCGCTTTCGATACGTTGCCCTGGATTCCCCAGTAAGAAACAGTCTTTGGGGCGCAGGGGGCTGTGGATTCTGCATTTACCTTTCTAGATCCATCCTCTGTCCTTGTAGGCCCTGGAATCTGCGGGATTCCACTGTCCTTTGACTTCCAGGTGGGTTCAGTCAGGGGAAGATGAGTGCTGGGAAATCACCAGCAGGAATGGGAAGTTACCAGCAGGAAATCGGGAAGCTAGAGGAGGGGGAAGGCAGAAGGCACTGTTCCTCCCACTTCCTCCCTGCCAGCCTTGGTTTGGCAGCGCTGCTTCTCCCCACAGCTACAGAGCCTGTAAGGCAGCCTCAGTCCCTATGACAATGCTCGTCAAATTCCACTAACTCCCCTTGCTCTTCCTGACATCCTGCTGTTGCTGGTCCCTGGATGCTTCATCATCCTTTCTTGGCTCCCTTAACTCCACCTAAGCCTCTGAAAATATAGCATCTTTGTCTTCATTAACCTCTTTTCAACTTCCATTTGAATTAACCATCTTTCCACTTGGAAAGGATCATCTTTCCCAGCCCTACCCCAGAAACAACGTCCACGAACATGTGGGGGGCAGTGACGAGGGGCCAGGCACCATTCTAAGCTCTTCTTCTGGATAGACAGATATAATCCTCATGATAACCCTTTGAGATGGCTTATATTATTCTCCTCAATTTTTGGATAAAGCAACCAAGAAACAGAGAAGGTAAGTAACTTGCCTAACATCACACAGCACTTGAATTTGAACCTAAATAGTCCTTGCTCCTAACACCTACCCTCCTATCCCACACTTTAATCCACAGGTTAAAGAATAGGCTCCAGTACATGTTGGAATGGTGGATCCCACCCGTATAGGTGGGATCATGTGGCCCCAGTGTACCTCCTCCATCCCCTGTGGCCTTGCTAAGTGTTCCTGTGGCCTCCATCCTCTGGTTTCATTGACTACTCTGGCTCCCAGACCCTTAAACTTCTAGGCTCCACGGAGGCTGCAGTTGTATGGTCTCCGGGCCTCTATCTAGTGTGAGGCCTCTGCTATCTTATGGTTAAATAATGCATTTTGTTTCAGCTCCCCAGTTCAGCAAAGTATTGCCCTTTGTTATGAGCTGAACTGTGTCCCCCAAAAAGATTTGTTGAAGCCCCACCCCTCAGTACCTCAGAATGTGCCCTTATTTGGACATGGGGTGGCTACAGATATAATTACTTAAGATGAGGTCATACTGTAGTAGGGCGGGCCCAATACGACTAGTGTCTTTATGAGAAGAGGGAAATTTGGGCACAGACACGCATAGGGAGGATGCCATGTAGAGACAGAGGCAGACACTGGAGCAGCGTATCTACAAGCCAGGGAATGCTGAGGATTGCCCACAACAACCAGAAGCTAGGTGAGAAGCCTGGGATGGATTCTCCCTCACAGCCTCCAGAAGGACATGACGTTGCCAACCCCTTGATGTTGGTCATCTAACCTCCAGAACTATAAGACAACAAATCTTTGCAGTTTGAAGCCACCCAGTTTGTGGTACTTTGTTATGGTGACCTTAGTAAAGGAATACACCTTTTACCACCACGGTTACTGCCTCTGTCCCCATCTCACACCACTGCCCTCTCTCTCAGCAGTGCTCCAGCCCCACTGGCCTCCTTGCTGTGGTCAGGAGACTCCAGGCAATTCCCTGCCTTAGGGTCTTTGCACTCACTGTGCTCTCCTCCTGGAGTGATTTACCTCAGATGTTCACAGGACACCTTCCTTCATAAAACATTCTTAGGAGGTGGAAAGTTTTAAAGACAACCACCCACCCTTCAGGCACTTGGAGCCTCTTGGAAAATACACAATTCTGCCAATACTATAAAAAGCAAAACCTAAAATCTCAAAAAGTATTCACTAAAAGTACGCAAACCTATTGCAAAGATATCTCTGAGGAGCAGACATTCTAGAGCTAAATTGAATCAGCTTTCCCACCTTTGCTCTTCTGAATCAACTATTCCACTGCTTCATGTTAGAAACTGACTCTCTAAATGGAAACTTTACAACACATCTGTCAGAAAAGTCTTTGGCCTCCAAAAGCTGTACAGACACAAATAATAAATGCCTTGGTACAGAAACTGACAGACTTGTTAAGGACTATAGCAACAGAGTAGGATTGAAGACAAGGGATGGAGTCAAGAAAAAGAAACTGACATCAGGGAAATGCACAAGGAAACCACCTCACACCCATGAGTATGGCTGCTACAAATAAATAGCCAATGACAAGTACTGGCAGGTATGTGAAGAAACTGGAACACTGGTGCACTGCTTATAAGAATGTAAGATGGTGTTGCTGCTATGAAAAATGGTATGCACGTTCCTCAAAACCTTAAACATAGAATTACCATAAAATTCAGCAATTCTACTTTTGTGTATATACCAAAACAAATTGAAAGAGGGTCTTGAGGAGATATTTGCACACCCATGTTCATAAGCAGCATTATTTGCAATAGCTAAAAGCAACCCAAGGGTCCATCCACAGATGAATGGGAAAACAAAATGTGGTATAGACACACAATGGAATATCATTCAGCTTTAAATAGGAAGGAGCTTCTGACATAAGCATGGGTGAATCTTGAAGACATTATGCTAAGTAAAATAAGCCAGTCACAAAAAGACAAACACTCTATGATTCTACTTATAGGAGCCACCTAGAGAAGTCAAATTCATGAAGACAGAAAGTAGAATGGTGGCTTCCAGGGGCTCTGGGAAGGAGGGAATGGGGAGTTACTGTTTAATGTACTCAGTTTCGTGGTGGAAATGTAAATTGGTGCAGCCACTATGGAGAACAGTATGGAGGTTCCTCAAAAAACTAAAAAAACAGAATTGCCATATGATCTAGCAATCTCACTCCTGGACATATATCCAGACGAGGCTATAATTCAAAAAGATACATGTATCCCTATGTTCATAGCAGCACTATTCACAATAGGCAAGACCTGAAAGCAACCTAAATGTCCATCGACAGATGAATGGATAAAGAAGATGTGGTGTATATATAGAATGGAATACTATTCAGCCATAAAAAAGAACAAAATAATGTCAGTTGCAGCAACATGGTTGAAATTAGAGATTATCATACTAAGTGAAGTAAGTCAGAAAGAGAAAGACAAATACCATATGATAATGCTTATATGTGGAATCTAAAATATGACACAAATGAACTTATTAATGAAGCAGACACAGATTCACAGACATAGAAAACAGACTTGTGGTTGCCAAGGGAGTGGGAGAAGGATGGATTGGGAGTCTGGGATTAGTGGATGTAAACTAGTATATATAGAACAGATAAACAAAAATGTCCTACTGTATAGCACAGAGAACTATATTCAATATCCTGTGATAAAACATAATTGAAAAGAATATGAAAAAGAGTATATAGAACACAAAATTGTAAATTAACTATACTTCAATAAAAAATAAATTTAAAAAATGTACACAGGACCCTGAACCGAGATGGCAGAGTAGAAGGACGTGCTCTCACTCCCTCTTGCGAGAACACCAGAATCACAACTAGCCGCTGGACACTCATCAACAGGAAGACACAGGAACTCATCAAAAAAGATACCCCACGTCCAAGGACAAAGGAGAAGCCACAGTGAGACGGTAGGAGGGGTGCAATCACAGTAAAATCAAGTCCCATGACTGCTGGGTGGGTGACCCACAGACTGGAGAACACTTATACCACAGAAGTCCACTCACTGGAGTGAAGGTTCTGAGCCCCATGTCAAGCTTCCCAACATGGGGGTCTGGCAATGGGAGGAGGAATTCCTAAAGGATCAGACTTTGAAGTCTAGTGGGATTTGATTGCAGGACTTTGACAGGACTGGGGGAAACAGAGACTCCACTCTTGGAGGGCACACACAAAGTAGTGTGTGCCTCGGGACCCAGGGGAAAGAACAGTGACCCCAGGGGAGACTGAACCAGACCTACCTGCTAGTGCTGGGGGGTCTCCTTCAGAGACGGGGGTTGGCTGTGATTCACCATGGAGACAAGGATGCTGGCAGCAGAGGTTCTGGGAAGTACTCCTTGGCATGAGCCCTCCCAGAGTCCCCATTAGCCCCACCAAAGAACCCAGGTAGCATCCAGTGTTGGGTTGCCTCAGGCCAAACAACCAACAGGGAGGGAACCCCGCCCCACCCATCAGCAGTCAAGTGGATTAAAGTTTTACTGAGCTCTGCTCATCAGAGCAACAGTCAGCTATACCCACCACCAGTCCCTCCCATCAGAAAACTTCCACAAGCCTCTTACATAGCCTCATCCACCAGAGGGCAGACAGCAAAAACAAGTAGAACTACAGTCCTGCAGCCTGTGGAACAAAAACCACATTCACAGAAAGATAGACAAGGTGAAAAGGCAGAGGGCTATGTATCAGATGAAGGAACAAGATAAAACCCCAGAAAAACAACCAAATGAAGTGGAGATCGGCAAGCTTCCAGAAAAGGAATTCAGAATAATGATAGTGAAGATAATCCAGGACCTCAGAAAAAGAATGGAGGCAAACATCAAGAAGATGCAAGAAATGTTTAACAAAGACCTAGAAGATTAAAGAACAAACAAACAGAGATGAACAATACAATAACAGAAATGAAAAATACACTAGAAGGAATCAATAGCAGAATAACTGAGGCAAAAGAACCGATAAGTGACCCGGAAGACAGAATGGTGGAATTCACTGCTGTGGAACAGAAAAAAGAAAAAAGAAATGAAAACTGCCTAAGAGACCTCTGGGACAACATTAAACACAACAACATTCGCATTATAGGGGTCCCAGATGGAGAAGAGAGAGAAAAAAGACCCAGGAAAATACTCAAAGAGATTATAGTCGAAAACTTCCCTAACATAGGAAAGGAAATAGTCACCCAAATCCAGGAAGCACAGAGAGTCCCATACAGGATATACCCAAGGAGAAACACGCCAAACACATAGTAATCAAATTGACAAAAACTAAAGACAAAGACAAATTATTCAAAGCAGCAAGGGAAAAACGACAAATAACATACAAGGGAACTCCAATAAGGTTAACAGCTGATTTCTCAGCAGAAACTCTACAAGCCAGAAGGGAGTGGCATGACATATTTAAAGTGATGAAAAGGAAGAACCTACAACCAAATTACTCTACCCGGCAAGGATCTCATTCAGAGTCGATGGAGAAATCAAAAGCTTTACAGACAAGCCAAAGCTAAGAAAATTCAGCACCACCAAACCAGCTCCTCAACAAATGCTAAAGAAAGTTCTCTAACTGGGAAACACAAGAGAAGGAAAGGACCTACAAAAAGAAACTCAAAAAAAATAAGAAAATGGTCATAGGAACATACGTATCGATAAGGACCTTAAGTGTGAATGGATTAAATGCTCCAACCAAAAGACACAGGATTGCTGAATGGATACAAAAACAAGACCCATCTATATGCTGTCTACAAGAGACCCACTTCAGACCTAGGGACACATACAGACTGAAAGTGAGGGGATAGAAAAAGATATTCCATGCAAATGGAAATCAAAAGAAAGCTGGAGTAGTAATACTCATATCAGATAAAATAGACTTTAAAATAAAGAATGTTACAAGAGAAAAGGAAGGTCACTACATAATGATCAAGTCTTCACTCCAAGAGGAAGATATAACAATTATAAAAATATATGCACCCAACATAAGAGCACCTCAATACATAAGGCAACTGCTAACAGGTATAAAAGAGGAAATTGACAGTAACACAATAACAGTGGGGGACTTTAACACCTCACTTACAACAATGGACAGATCATCCAAAATGAAAATACATAAAGAAACAGAAGTTTTAAATGACACAATAGACCAGACAGATTTAATTGATATTTATAGGACATTCCATCCAAAACCAGCAGATTACACTTTCTTCTCAAGTGCGTATGGAACATTCTCCAGGATAGGTCACAGCTTGGGTCACAAATGAAGCCTCAGTAAATTTAAGAAAATTGAAATCATATCAAGCATCTTTTCTGACCACAACGCTATGAGATTAGAAATGAATTACAGGGGAAAATATGTAAAAAACACAAACACGTGGAGGCTAAACAGTACATTACTAAATAACCAAGATATCACTGAAGAAATCCAAGAGGAAATCAAAAAACACATAAGGACAAATGACAATGAAAACACGATGATCAAAAACCTATGGGAGGGCTTCCCTGGTGGTGCAGTGGTTGAGAGTCTGCCTGCCGATGCTGGGGACACGGGTTCGTGTCCCGGTCCGGGAAGATCCCACATGCTGCGGAGCGGCTAGGCCCATGAGCCAAGGCCGCTGGGCCTGCGCGTCCGGAGCCTGTGCTCCGCAACGGGAGAGGCCACAACAGTGAAAAGCCCGCATACCGCAAAAAAAAAAAAAAAAAAAGAAAGAAGAAAAAAAAAACAAACCTATGGGATGCAGGAAAAGCAGTTCTAAGAGGGAAGTTTATAGCTATACAAGCCTACCTCAAAAAACAAGAAAAATCTCATATAAACAATCTAACCTTACACCTAGTGGAACTAGAGAAAGAAGAACAAACAAAACCTAAAGTTAGCAGAAGGAAAGAAATCATAAACATCAGACCAGAAATAAATGAATTAGGAATGAAGAAAACGATAGCAAAGAGCAATAAAACTAAAAGCTGGTTCTTTGAGAAGTTAAACAAAATTGATAAACCAGTGGCCAGACTCATCAAGAAAAAGAGGGAGAGGACTCAAATCAATAAAATTAGAAATGAAAAAGGAGGAGTTACAAGAGACACCACAGAAATGCAAAGCATCCTAAGAGACTACTATAAGGAACTCTATGCCAATAAAATGGACAACCTGGAAGACATGAACAGATTCTTAGAAAGGTATAAGCTTCCAAGACTGAACCAGGAAGAAATAGAAAATATGAACAGACCAATCACAAGTAATGAAATTGAAACTGTGATTTAAAATCTTCCAACAAACAGAAGTCCAGGATCAGACGGCTTCACAGGTGAATTCTATCAAACATTTAGAAAAGAGCTAACACCCATCCTTCTCAAACTCTTCCAAAAAAATTGCAGAGGAAGTAACACTCCCAAACTCATTCTATGGGGCCACCATCATCCTGATACCAAAACCAGAAAGATACTACAAGAACAGAAAATTACAGACCAATATCACTGATGAATATGGATGCAAAAATCCTCAACAAAATACTAGCACACAGAATCCAACAACACATTAAAAGGATCATACACCATGATCAAGTGGGATTTATCCCTGGGATGCATGGATTCATTAATATATGAAAATCAATCAATGTTATACACCATGTTAACAAACTGAAGAATAAAAACCATATGATCATCTCAATAGATGCAGAAACAGCTTTTGACAAAATTCAACACCCATTTATGATAAACACTCTTCAGTAAGTGAGAACAGATGGAACCTACCTCAACATAATAAAGGTCATTCTCAATGGTGAAAAACTGAAAGCATTTCCTCTAAAATCAGGAACAAGACAAGGATGTCCACTCTCACCAATTATTCAAAATAGTTTTGGAAGCCCTAGCCACGGCAATCAGAGAAGGAAAAGAAATAAAAGGAATACAAATTGGAAAAGACGAGGTAAAACTGTCACTGTTTGCAGATGACATGATACTATACATAGAGAATCCTAAAGATGCCACCAGAAAACTACTAGAGCTAATCAATGAATTTGGTAAAGTTGCAGGATACAAAATTAATGCACAGAAATCTCTGGCATTTCTATACACTAAGGATGAAAAATCTGAAAGAGAATTAAGGAAACACTCCCATTTACAATTGCAACAAAAAGAATAAAATACCTAGGAATAAAAGTACCTAGGGAGTCAAAAGATCTGTATGCAGAAAACTATAAGACACTGATGAAAGAAATTAAAGATGAAACCAACAGATGGAGAGATATACCATGTTCTTGAATTGGAAGAATCAATATTGTGAAAATGACTATACTACCCAAAGCAATCTAAAGATTGAATGCAATCCCTATCAAATTACCAATGGCATTTTTTACGGAACTAGAACAAAAAATCTTAAAATTTGTATGGAGACAAAAAAGACCCCGAATAGCCAAAGCAGTCTTGAGGGAAAAAAACGGAGCTGGAGGAATCACACTCCCTAACTTCAGACTATACTACAAAGGTACAGTAATCAAGACAATATGGTACTGGCACAAAAACAGAAACATAGATCAATGGAACAAGATAGAAAGCCCAGAGATAAACCCACGCACCTATGGTCAACTAATCTATGACAAAGGAGGCAAGGATATACAATGGAGAAAAGACAGTCTTTTCAAAAGTGGTCCTGGGAAAACTGGACAGCTACATGTAAAAAATGAAATTAGAACAGTCCCTAACACCATACACAAAAATAAACTCCAAATGGATTAGAGACCTAAATGTAACACTGGATACTATAAAACTCTTAGAGGGAAACATAGGAAGAACACTCTTTGACATAAGTCACAGCAAGATCTTTTTTGATCCATCTCCTAGAGTAATGGAAATAAAAACAAAAATAAACAAATGGGACCTAATGAAACTTCAACGCTTTTGCAGAGTAAAGGAAACCATAAACAAGACAAAAAGACAACCCTCAGAATGGGAGAACATATTTGCAAACGAATCAACAGACAAAGGATTAATCTGCAAAATATATAAACAGCTCATGAAGCTCAATATAAAAAAAACAAACAACCGAATCCAAAAATGGGCAGAAGACCTAAGTAGACATTTCTGCAAAGAAGACATACAGATGGCCAAGAAGCACATGAAAAGTTGCTCAACGTCACTAATTATTAGAGAAATGCAAATCAAAACTACCATGAGGTATCACCTCACACCAGTTAGAATGGGCATCATCAAAAAATCTACAAACAACAAATGCTGGAGAGGGTGTGGAGAAAAGGGAACCCTCTTGCACTGTTGGTGGGAATGTAAATTGATACAGCCACTATGAAAAACAGTATGGAGGCTCCTTATAAAACTAAACATAGAATTACCATACGATCCAGCAATCCCACTACTGGGCATATACCCAGAGAAAACCACAATTCAAAAAGACACATTCACCCCAATTTTCATTGCAGCACTATTTACAATAGCCTGGTCATGGAAGCAACCTAAATACCCATCAACTGATGAATGGATAAAGAAGATGTGGTACATATATACAATGGAATATTACTCAGCCATAAAAAGGAATGAAATTGGGTCATTTGTTGAGGCGTGGCTGGATCTAGAAACTGTCATACAGAGTGAAGTAAGTCAGAAAGAGAAAAACAAATATCGTACATTAACGTATATATGTGGAACCTAGAAATATGGTACAGATGAACCGGTTTGCAGGGCAGAAATTGAGACACAGATGTAGAGAACAAATGTATGGACACCAAGGGGGGAAAGCGGTGGGGGGGGTGGGGCTGGTGGTGGGATGAATTGAGTGATTGGGAATGATGTGTATACACTGATGTGTATAAAATTGATGATTAATAAGAACCTGCTGTATAAAAAAATAAATAAAATTCAAGAATTAAAAAAATTAAAAAAAAATGTACACAGTTCCAGGATTTTTTTTGAATTTTGTTTTATTTAGTTTTTTATACAGCAGGTTCTTATTAGCGACACATTTTATACATATTAGTGTATATATGTCAATATATACACTTTCATCAGTGAATGAATTTCTTTCATAGTTTTCTGCATACACCTCTTTTGTCTCCCTAGATACTTTTATTCCTAGGTATTTTATTCTTTTTGTTGCAATTGTAAATGGGAGTGTTTCCTTAATTTCTCTTTCAGATTTTTCATCATTAGTGTATAGGAATGCCAGAGATTTCTGTGCATTAATTTTGTATCCTGCAACTTTACCAAATTCATTGATTAGCTCTAGTAGTTTTCTGGTGGCATCTTTAGGATTCTCTATGTATAGTATCATGTCATCTGCAAACAGTGACAGTTTTACCTCGTCTTTTCCAATTTGTATTCCTTTTATTTCTTTTTCTTCTCTGATTGCCGTGGCTAGGACTTCCAAAACTATTTTGAATAATAGGTGAGAGTGGACATCCTTGTCTTGTTCCTGATTTTAGAGGAAATGCTTTCAGTTTTTCACCATTGAGAATGATGTTTGCTGTGGGTTTGTCATATATGGCCTTTATTATGTTGAGGTAGGTTCCATCTGTGCTCATTTACTGGAGAGTGTTTACCATAAATTGGTGTTGAATTTTGTCAAAAGCTTTTTCTGCATCTGTTGAGATGATCACATCGTTTTTTTTTGTTTGTTTGTTTGTTTGTTTTTTTTATGCTCAAGCCCAAAGTCACATTTTTGTTCCTCCCTTCTCCACTAGAATGTAAGCTCTGAGCAAGCAAGACACTTGTCTGTTTTATGTATCTTTACCTAGAACAGTGTCAGGCATGTGACAGATGTTTTTTTGTTGTTGTTTTGTTTGTTTGTTTGTTTTTTGCGTTACGCGGGCCTCTCACTGTTGTGACCTCTCCCGTTGCAGAGCACAGGCTCCGGGCGCGCAGGCCCAGCGGCCATGGCTCACGGGCCCAGCCACTCCGCGGCATGTGGGATTTTCCCGGACCGGGGCACGAACCCGTGTCCCCTGCATTGGCAGGCGGACTCCCAACCACTGTGCCACCAGGGAAGCCCCGATCACATCGTTTTTATTCTTCAATTTGTTAATATGGTGTATCACATTGGTTGATTTGCATATATTGAAGAATCCGTGAATCCCTGGGATAAATCCCACTTTATCATGGTGTATGATCCTTTTAATGTGTTGTTGGATTCTGTGTGCTAGTATTTTGTTGAGGATTTTTGCATTTATATTCATGAGTAATATTGGTCTGTAATTTTCTTTTTCTGTAGTATCTTTTTCTGGTTTTGGTATCAGGGTGATGGTGGCCTCAGAATGAATTTGGGAATGTTCCTTCCTCTACAATTTTTTGGAAGAGTTTGAGAAGGACGGGTGTTAGCTCTTCTCTAAATAATTGATAGAATTCACCTGTGAAGCCGTCTGATCCTGGACTTCTGTTTGTTGGAAGATTTTAAATCACAGTTTCAATTTCATTACTTGTGATTGGTCTGTTCATATTTTCTATTTCTTCCTGGTTCAGTCTTGGAAGGTTATATGCCTTTCTAAGAATTTGTCCATTTCTTCCAGGCTGTCCATTTTATTGGCATAGAGTTGCTTAGTAGTCTCTTAGGATGCTTTGTATTTCTATGGTGTCTGTTGTAACTCGTCCTTTTTCATTTCTAATTTCATTAAGTCCTCTCCCTCTTTTTCTTGATGAGTCTGGCCAATGGTTTATCAATTTTCTTTATGTTCTCAAAGAACAAGCTTAGTTTTCTTGATCTTTGCTATTGTTTTCTTTGTTTCTATTTCATTTATTTCTTCTCTGATGTTTATGATTTCTTTCCTTCTGCTAATTTTGGGTTTTGTTTGTTCTTCTTTCTCTAGTTCCACCAGGTGTAAGGTTAGATTGTATATTTGAGATTTTCCTTGTTTCTTGAGGTAGGATGGTATTGTTATAAACTTCCCTCTTAGAACTGCTTTTGCTGCATCCGATAGGTTTTTGATCATCGTGTTTTCATTGTCATTTGTCTCTAGGTATTTTTTTAATTTCCTCTTTCATTTCTTCAGTGATCTCTTAGTTATTTAGTAACATATTGTTTAACCTCCATGTGTTTGTGTTTTTTACGGTTTTTTTTCCTGTAATTGATTTCTAATCTCATAGCATTGTGGTCAGAAAAGATGCTTGATATGATTTCAATTTTCTTAAATATACTGAGGCTTCATTTGTAACCCAAGATGTGATCTATCCTGGAGAATGTTCCATACGCACTTGAGAAGAAAGTGTAATCTGCTGGTTTTGGATGGAATGTCCTATAAATATCAGTTAAATCTATGTGGTCTATTCTGTCATTTAAAGCTTGTGTTTCCTTATTAAGTTTCTGTTAGGATGATCTGTTCATTGGTGTAACTGAGGTTTTAAAGTCTCCCACTATAATTGTGTTACTGTCGATTTCCTCTTTTATACCTGTTAGCAGTGGCCTTATATATTGAGGTGCTCTTATGTTGGGTGCATATATATTTATAATTGTTATATCTTCCTCTTGGAGTGAAGACTTGATCATTATGTAGTGTCCTTCCTTTTCTCTTGTAACATTCTTTATTTTAAAGTCTATTTTATCTGATATGAGTATTGCTACTCCAGCTTTCTTTTGATTTCCATTTGCATGGAATATCTTTTTCCATCCCCTCACTTTCAGTCTGTATGTGTCCCTAGGTCTGAAGTGGGTCTCTTGTAGACAGCATATAGATGGGTCTTGTTTTTGTATCCATTCGGCGATCCTGTGTCTTTTGGTTGGAGCATTTAATCCATTCACATTTAAGGTAATTATCAATATGTATGTTCATATTATCATTTTCTTAATTGTTTTGGGTTTGTTTGATTTTTGCAGTACGCTGGCCTCTCACTGTTGCGGCCTCTCCCGTTTTGGAGCTCATGCTCCAGATGAGCAGGCTCTGCAGGCACGGCTCACGGGCCCAGCCGCTCCGCAGCATGTGGGATCTTCCCGGACCGGGGCATGAACCCATGTCCCCTGCATCAGCAGGCGGACTCCCAACCACTGTGCCACCAGGTAAGCCCCCTTGGGTTTTTCTTTGTAGGTCCTTTCCTTCTCTTGTGTTTCCCAGTTAGAGAAGTTCCTTTAGCATTTGTTGTAGAGGCTGGTTTGGTGGTGCTGAATTCTCTTAGCCTTAGCTTGTCTGTAAAGCTTTTGATTTCTCCATCGACTCTGAATGAGATCCTTGCCGGGTAGAGTAATCTTGGTTGTAGGTTCTTCCTTTTCATCACTTTAAATATGTCATGCCACTCCCTTCTGGCTTGTAGAGTTTCTGCTGAGAAATCAGCTGTTAACCTTATTGGAGTTCCCTTGTATGTTATTTGTCGTTTTTTCATTGTTGCTTTCAATAATTTTTCTTTGTCTTTAATTTTTGCCAGTTTGATTACTATGTGTTTGGCATGTTTCTCCTTGGGTGTATCCTGTATGGGTCTCTCTGCACTTCCTGGACTTGGATGGCTATTTCCTTTCCCACGTTAGGGAAATTTTCAACTGTAATTTTTCTAATGTTTTCTCAGCCCTTTCTCTCTCTCTTCTCCTTCTGAGACCCCTGTAATGTGAATGTTGTTGTGTTTAATGTTGTCCCACAGGTCTCTTAGGCTGTCTTCATTTCTTTTCATCCTTTTTTCTTTATTCTGTTCCACAGCAGTGAATTCCACCATTCTGTCTTCTGGGTCACTTATCGGTTCTTTTGCCTCAGTTTTTCTGCTATTGATTCCTTCTAGTGTAGTTTTCTTTTCAGTTATTGTATTGTTCATTTCTGTTTGTTTGTTCTTTAATTCTTCTAGGTCTTTGTTAAACATTTCTTGCATCTTCTCAATCTTTGCCTCCATTCTTTTTCTGAGGTCCTGGATCATCTTCACTATCATCATTCTGAATTCCTTTTCTGGAAGCTTGCCGATCTCCACTTCATTTAGTTGTTTTTTTTTTTGGTTTTATCTTCTTCCTTCATCTGATACATAGCCCTCTACCTTTTCATCTTGTCTATCTTTCTGTGAATGTGGTTTTTGTTCCACAAGCTGCAGGACTGTAGCTCTTCTTGCTTCTGCTGTCTGCCCTCTTATGGATGAGGCTATGTAAGAGGCTTGTGGAAGTTTCCTGATGGGAGGGACTGGTGGTGGGTATAGCTGGCTGTTGCTCTGGTTGGCAGAGATCAGTAAAACTTTAATCCTCTTGTCTGTTGATGGGTGGGACGGGGTTCCCTCCCTGTTGGTTGTTTGGCCTGAGGTGACCCAACACTGGAGCCTACCCCGGACTCTTTGGTGGGGCTAATGGTAGACTCTGGGAGGGCTCATGACAAGGAATACTTCCCAGAACTTCTGCTGCCAGTGTCCTTGTCCTCACAGTGAGACATAGCCATCCCCCGCCTCTGCAGGAGACCCTCCACTTGTAGCAGGTAGGTCTGGTTCAGTCTCCTATGGGGTCACTGCTCATTCCCCTGGTCCCGATGCACACAGTACTTTGAGTGTGCCCTCCAAGAGTAGAGTCTCTGTTTCCCCCAGTCCTGTCAAAGTCCTGCAATCAAATCCTGCTTGCCTTCAAAGTCTGATTCTCTAGGAATTCCTTCTCCTGTTGCAGGACCCCCATGTTGGGAAGCCTGATGTGGGGCTCAGAACTTTCACTCTAGTGGGTGGGCTTCTGTGGTATAAGTGTTCTCCAGTTTGTGAGTCACCCACCCAGCAGTTATGGGATTGGATTTTATTGTGATTGTGCCCCTCCTACCGTCTCACTGTGGCTTCTCCTTTGTTTTTGGATGTGGGGTATCTTTTTGGGTGAGTTCCAGTGTCTTCCTGTGGATGACTGTGCAGCAGTTAGCTGTGATTCCGGTGCTCTCGCAAGAGGGAGTGAGAGCACGTCCTTGTACTCTGCCATCTTGAACCAATCACACATGTAATTTTTATTTTATATAAATTTATATGCTATCTATGCAACTCTTAGTATACAAGAATGTACCTCCCTAAAATAGCTAGTGGAATATTCCAGCCTCAGGTTAGACCTCGTAGAAGTGGTTGGGCTAAGCTCTCCCCTCAAAACCCACAGTTCCAGTTTTGCAAAATGAAGAGTTTGGTTGCACAATAATGTGGAGGTGCTAACTACTGAATTCTACACTTAAAAATGGTTAAGGGCTTCCCTGGTGGTGCAGTGGTTGAGAGTCCGCCTGTGGATGCAGGGGACACGGGTTCGTGCCCTGGTCCGGGAAGGTCCCACATGCCGCGGAGCGGCTGGGCCCGTGAGCCATGCCCGCTGAGCCTGCGCATCCGGAGCCTGTGCTCTGCAACGGGAGAGGCCACAGCAGTGAGAGGCCCACGTACTGCAAAAAAAAAAAAAAAAAAAAAAAGGTTAAGATAGTAAATTTTATGTTACGTACATTTTACCAAAAGTAATTAAAAATTTTTTTTAATTAAAAGAGGAAAGAGAAGGAGGAGAAGGGGAAGGGGAAAGGGGAGGAGGAGAAGAAGAAGAAGAAGGAGGAGGAGGAGGAGGAGAAGAAATAAAACTGATGAGACAGAGC
This sequence comes from Delphinapterus leucas, assembly GCF_059928025.1. Lineage (NCBI taxonomy): Eukaryota > Metazoa > Chordata > Mammalia > Artiodactyla > Monodontidae > Delphinapterus > Delphinapterus leucas. The sequence goes on along the minus strand of NC_143133.1, from coordinate 52,201,610 downwards.
GAGAGCAAGAGCAAGCGCGCGTGTGCGATCGCAATGCCGGGGTTGGGGGTGGGTGGTTCCTGTTCAGCTGTTGTCAGTGAGCTGTAGCTGCCTTGTAAATGGTGTAGCCCAAGCCATTCGTTCAGCACATTCTGGGGCAGGAGTTTCTTGAAGAAGAGAGTCATAAATGAAGCGAATATCTCCCCAAACCTAAAATCCCTCAAAGGTTAAGACCCGCTCTAGACTAGAAATGCCCTGCTTAAAATAGAGGGATAAATGCAATGCTCTTTTTTGGTTGTTCTTCTTTTCAATTGTAGTTTTGAATAGGTAATACATGCATGCTGTACAAAATCCAAAAAGTACAGAAGGTACATGATGTACAAATAAATTTTCCTTCTCCCCTGGCCCAGCCACCAGTTTCTCTTCTTGGAAGCAACAACCATTGATTTTCTTTGCGTCCTTCCAGAGGAAGGTAGATTTACACCCCGCCACCAAGGTCCCCCCTTTTTTTTTTAACCCAAATGGTAGCATTCTAAGCCCATTAATCTATCTCTTGCTTTATCACTAAAAATATATCCTGGCGATCATTATATCCTGTATATACAGATATGCCTCCTTCTTCTCCTTGCCCCTCCCTCCTCCTTTTCTTCTCCTCTTTCCCTTGTAAAGAAATATGTTTAATTAATTGACATGGAAGGGACCACAGACAGCCTGTGGTCTGATCCCCACACTTAGAAAGACAAGCTTTTGAAAGTCACACTCACTTCCTCCTCCCAGTGTTTACTTTTTAAAATTTTCAACCAAAATAAGGAAACTAGTACAGTGGAGCCCCATACACCCATCACTCAGATGCAATCATTATTAAAATTATGTGGCACTTACTTTATCCATTTAAAAGTTCTCTTTGTCTTTTGTTCTCGGTTGATGTCGTCCAAAGCAAAGCTGGCATCGTGTCATTTCACCCCTATGTTCTTCACTGTGCAGCTCTAAAACATGTCAACACTGTTTCACAAAGTTATGACTGCGTGGAACAAAATTAACAGTAATTCTCTGATATGGCCTTATACGCAGTCCATAAGCAAATTTCCCCAATTGTTGTAAAACTGTCCCCTTTATAGTTGGTTTGTTCAAAATGATTCATACATTTGGTTCTTATGTCTCTTCACTCTTTTAATCTTTTTTCCCCCCATTTTCTTTTAACCTTAAATACTCCCGCCACCATCTTTAGGTCCCACCACTAACTTGTAGAAATTGGGCCAGTTGCCCTAAAAAATGACCCTCATTCTGGATTTGTTTCTTTGCCTTCTTGTAGTGTCATTTAAGTCATCTTACTTGTTCTAATCCTCCGTAAGTCCTGTAAACGGAAACGAGCTCTAGGGGCACAACTGGCTTTTGTGGCAGGAACCCCTTCTGGTGATACCACATGCTACATATCACATCACATTGGGAAACACACAATGTCCTCCTTTCAGTGATGCTAAGATTAATCATTGGTTCAGGAAGTGACAGGCTGATCCCTCTGTGGTCAACTTTCCCACCAATCTTTCATCTAACGAGTTCATGCATTAATGACCATTGTCTGAATCAATGATTTCCCTAGGAGTTACAAAATGATGATTTTCTAAGTCTCTCATGCCTTGCACATTCATCAGGCAGAATTCTGCCTGTTTTTAAAGAGCTGGAGAAGCCACCTTACCCACGAGTCTTGCTCCGAATTATATAAGGCTATTTAAACTCAAAGTCACTCCTAAAATACTTTTTTTCTCTACCATTGAGGAAATTCCAGAGACTGTGAGTTCGACTCAGAGAGCAAGAATGAAAAGGGAATTGTCAAAATTGTTTCCCCAGGGGTGGCATCGTTGAGATAAGTACATGGCTGTTCAAGGTGCCTGATTTTTTGGGCATATAACTTCTAAAAGTTCTCTTTAAAACAGAAATCAGTCGCATTACTTAACTACCACACCCTCATGCACACTCATGCATGCACACACACACACACACAAATATTGCAAACAGATCAGGAATTAAATCCTAATGCAAAATTTATTTTATACAGTGTTTTCTTTCAAAAACCTATGTTTCTGGGACTTCCCTGGTGGTCCAGTGGTTAAGAATCCCCCTTCCAATGCAGGGGACGCGGGTTCGATCCCTGGTCAGGGGACTAAGATCCGACCTGCCACAGGGCAACTAAGCCAGCATGCCACAACTACTGAGCCTGCACGCTCTGGAGCCCACGCCACACTAGAGAGAAGCCCACGCACCGCAACAAAATATCCCACATGACACAAGGAAGATCCCGCGTGCTGCAACTAAGACATGATGCAGCCCAATAAATAAATAAATATTTTTTTAAAAAATTGAAACAAACAAACAAAAAACCTATGTTTCTGCCCCTGGAGCACCCACCACCCCACCATGAGAGAGGTCGTGTTGGAGTAGAGACATGAAATCCTGCTAAGAGTTCTGGGAAGATCACGATCAGGAACAAGACACCCCTGAAGCAGTCTGCTGTCTTCAAGAAGGGGTCTAAAAACAAGGCTTTGTGGAAATCCATATTTTAACAACCCTCTTGCTCATAACCTTGCCTGGACTTTATCAGAGCAAGGCCTCTGGTCTTCCTTTCCTACCAGCTAGCACACTGGTGAGAGTAATTGCCCAACGATCACCTTTGGCTGAAAGGAGACAGGTTTCAGAACACCCCTGCTGTGACTGCCCTCACTTCCATTTGTCTACTTGACACTTCTTTGCTCATCTCTGGGCTGTTTGCTTGGGATTAGCCCGACTGAAGGGGAGGGGTCATTTCATTTTTACTCAGGCTAAAAAAAAATCAATCTCAGAAACAAATCAATTCTAAATCCAATAAAATCAGAGATTGTGAGAGTTGGAAGGGGATGTGTGAGGACATTGAGGCCATCAGACTCAGAATTTTTGAGCTAAAAGACATGTTAGGGAGTTTATAATCGATTCTCTATTTGCAGATGTGGAGATTGAGGCTCAGAGGGATGGCGTGATTCACCCGGGATCTCGTGACAAAGACTGGAAACCAGGTCTTCCCACTATATCATGAACTCCCCCTCCCCATTTTCCACATTAGGAGAAAGAGGTCTGCAGGGGGTCATGTCACTTGTCCAAGGTCAAAGAGTTGAGCACTAATTGTCTACTATGCGTCAGGTATGTGCCAGGCTTGTAATTGCACCACACTGCTTCTGGAATGAGTGAATGTGTTTTTAGTACTATTCTTCGGATGCCATGCAGCTGTTTCCCACAGAGAAGCTCATTTGCTGTCGTAAATATTCAGCATTTTGTCATTGTGGCTAATTTCTCTCCCAGTGGGTAAAATTCATTTACTGTGCTTTTTAAGGAAAATTTTGGCTCTGTCAAAAGATTCTCCAGATGAAACAACAATCCCAGATTCTCCACAGTACGCCATTCTCTTCCTGTGCGAAGCGAGGAGTGTGAAAATAGGAGTCTAGAGGCCCCCTTGTAGCCCTTGCCCTTCATCTTGAGCTAAGTGACCTTGGCTAAGCCCCTTGGTCTCCCCTGGCCTCAGATGCCTCCTGTGTAGAACATGGGGGTTGGGTTAATTTAGTGGTTTCCAACTGTGCTCACACCAAAAGCCTCTGCTTAGAAAGATCCCTTCAGACACCAATGCCCTTGATGAAGTAACAAGGTGTTTCCCCTCTTTCTAGAAATTAATCACAGATCCATTATTGTAGTCACTTTTGATCGGCATAATACTATATGCCATAAGAAGGAGAGAGGCCTCCAGACCCCAATAGCGAATGTAAACATTTACCCGCATGGTTTGTTCATTGGTAAATGGACGATTTCTCTCAGGCTATCAGAATGTTGAGTGCAGTTTGTAGACCTTCCCTCCTACCTCGATGGAACTCCGTCTCTAACCCATCCCAAGAAGTCTTGGGATCCACTGGGTTAAAACTTTCTTTAGTCCTCTGGTTCTAAAATTATTACAGGGGTGAATCCTGTGATCTTCCTCAGGAGTTAATATTTGAGTTTTCATCTACTGGTCAAGCTCAAAGCTTGTTTTGAAGAAGATGGCTTGCAACCTTCATACTTCAAACCAGGAAACTGGTTTAGGTTCCTTTAGGCTAAAGGCAGATGCTGAAAGAAGGGTTTAAAGACATGCCATTTATTTGGAAGGTGATGTGAGAAGAGAGAAATGAGACAGGGAAAAGAAGGATGCCAGTTAAGTGGTGTCAGTGAGTGGCTGGCTGCTATGCACATCTGGGGCTCAGTCCCATGGCGGGGTAAGAAAGCTGGGGTGTTTCTCCACCAACTGCCATCCCCTTCTACTGGGGGCTGCTCCTTGGGGTCAGCTCCCTGGTAATTCTGACTTGCCCCATGACTCAGGATGCATCTGCTTGCTGGGAACTATCCGTAGGTGACCACTAGGGTGGGTGGAGGACCATCCACAGTGGGCCATCAACAGCTTTCCCAGGGAGACTAAACAGAAAGCATCCCACTGTTAAAAGTCACAACACTATCCACCCATTCTTTCAATAAGTATAGATTGAAAAGTATTGATTGATGTTAGATGTTGTTTTAGGCACATGGATATATCAGTGAGCAAAAGTGACGTGGATCCCTGCTTGTGTGGAGTGTATATTCCAACAGGAGAAGAAGCAAACACATACTGTACGTGATAAATAAGTGAATTATATGCAGAGTGTTACAGAATAATATTCACATGTAAACATGCAAAGTATACAGTGCCAGTGGAGGGTGGAAGGGATTGGGAGTGCTGGATTCTGTGAGGAGAGGTTGCAGTTTTAACTGCGGGGACGAGGAGACCCTCTCTGAGACAAGGTTTGAAGGAGGTCATGGGAGGAGCCATGGGGAAATCTGGAGGGAGAGAATTTGAGGTGGAGAGAACAGACCCATTAAGGTAGAAGCATGAGCAGGCCCGGTGTGCTCCCCGAGTAGTGAGGAGGCCGTTGTGCCTGGAGCAGAGAGAAGATGAGAGAAAATAAGAAGACATAAGGTCGGAGGTGGGGAGAGGCCAGATCATGCAGGGTGTCCTGTGGCTTTTATTTCAAGGGAAACAGGAGACATTGAAAGGCTCCTAAGAGAAAGAGGGACATGCTTTGCCTTGTGTCCCAAGAGGATCCCTCACTCTGACTAGGGCAGGGAGAATAGACTGAAGTGGGGTGTATCAGTTATCCATTCTGCATAAGTAATGACCACACACTTAGCAGCTTAAAACAACACAGATTTACTGTCTCTGTTTCCTGGGTCAGCAGTAGTCCAGTTTTGGGTCAGCTGGGTCCTCTGCTAAGGGTCTCACCAGGCTGAAATCAAGGTGTCAGCTAGGACTATGATCTCAGGATCCTGAGCTCAGTGTCCTCTCCCAGGCTCACTGGTTGTTGGCAGAATTTACATCCTTGTGGTTGCAGGACTGAAGCCCCATTTTCTTGCCAGCTGTTGGCTGGGGGTGGCTCTTAGAGGCTATTCTCAAGTCCTTGCCATGTGGTCCCTTCTGCAGACAGTTAACAACGTAGCTGTTTGCTTCTTCAAGGCCAGAGGGGAATCTCTCTTACACTTCAAATCTCTTCCTTCAAGAAGGACCCAGCCTCCGAAGGGCTCACCTGTCTAGGTAAGGACCAACCAAGATATCCCTCAAAGTCAACTGATCGGCAACATAATCACAGCCTGACATCCATCACATCTACAAGTCCCACCTGTGCTCAGAGGAGGGGAGTATGCAGGCCCAGCGTAGAATTCTGCCTACCACAGGGGACGAGGATAGAAGCTGAGGGTGCTGTTAGGAGGCAGTTGCCATAATCCAGGCAAGAGCAGATGGTGGCTTAGACATTGGTGATGTAACAGTGGAGGGGATGAGACAGTTCAGAGTCGGGAGGTTTTGGATGGGTGAGTCCATTGGTTTCTTGTCCAACTGACTGTGAGAGAAAGAGAAAAGGCAAGGACGATGCCAAGGATCTTATCCTGAGCTGAAGGTGGGAGGGAGTTGCCATCTGCTGGTAATAAAATCACAGCCCAAGGTAGCCATGCCACTTTATGCCGAATGAACGGTGTGAACGAATAAGACAAAAGAGAAAGTAGTCTCCCCAGACTGCTAATGTCAGGGAAGCCTTGGGGGTGGGGACAAATTTAAAATAGGTCTGGAAACCACTGCTGTGTTTAGATGGGTGAAGAGAAGGGAGGAGGATGTTCCACAAGGACTTAAGGTGAGCAGAGGGGTGGAGGGGGCAGGAAGGCACTAATGGTATTTTGAGGGTCATGAATAGATTAGGGGGGCTAAACTGGAGGGTCCCGTGGGTGAGCAATATGGGAAGGGAGGCAGTGTAAACCTTGGAGGAAATTCAGCCTCAAACTAAGGCCATGATTTTGTAGGCAAAGAGATTTTATTCTAGAGAACGATTCACAAGAGATGATAAAACAACATCCAACAAGTGTTTACTGGCCAACTACTGTATTAGTTTCCTGGGGCAGCCATAACAAAGTACCATAGACTGGCTGGCTCAAACAGCAGAAATTTATTTCCTTGAAGTTCTGGAGGCTGGAAGTCCAAGATCAAGATTATTGCAGGGTTTGTTTCTTCTGAGGCCTCTCTCCTTGACTTGTAGATGGCTGTCTTCTCCCTGCGTCCTCACATGGTCCTGCCTCTGTGTGGGTCTATGTCTTAATCTCCTCTTCTTATTAGGATGCCAGTCATATTGGGTAAGGGCCCACACATATGACCTCATTTTATTTTATTTATCTTTTTTTTTTTTGTGGTACGCGGGCCTCTCACTGTTGTGGCCTCTCCCGTTGCGGAGCACAGGCTCCGGACGCGCAGGCTCAGCGGCCATGGCTCACGGGCCCAGCCGCTCCGCGGCATGTGGAATCTTCCCGGACTGGGGCACAAACCCGTGTCCCCTGCATCGGCAGGCGGACCCTCAACCACTATGCCACCAGGGAAGCCCTGACCTCATTTTATTTTAATCATCTCTCTAAAGACCCAATCTCCATACACAGTCACTTCCAAAGGTGCTGGGGGTTAGGACTTCAACCTATGAATTTTGAGGGGATGCAATCGAGCCCATCATACCTACTAGTCTGTGTAATCGTGTTAGGCATCTAGAGACTAGAGAAGCAATTACCGTCCTTGTCTTCCCATTCCTTTACTGGAAACACATCCAGGAGGCCAGGGCCTTGGGGACTGGCTGTCCCGTGTTCTCTGACACTCGCTCACTGCAGTCACTCTCACCATCACTGAAAACTACTGTGTTTCGCAAGAGCTGGTGCAAACGTTAACGGGGAGCCTCAACGGGCTGAGGAGTCATGTGTTCAGTTAGAGAAGAACAGGAGTCACCCTTCTGGAGTCTCAGTCTGCTGCCTAACTTGTTCTCCAAAGCCGCAGACCGGATGTTCAAAAGGCAGGGACTGGCAAAAATTAAGTCCTGCTCTCTGCGTTACAGAAACCAAATAATGGTTTTGTGCTTCGGTATTTTATGTCTGTAATGTGAGTCCACACCAAGCGGCAGCACAAATAAAAATAAAAATAGCTACTTTAGAAAGCAGATTTTGCTTATTCCACAAGATAAATCACCAGAGCTGCCATTTTCCTGGTAATTTCAAAACCAGACACTTTGTTATATTTTTTTCCAAACACAATTGTCTTCATTTGAACTTCTCAGAGGGAGTGTGCCCCTTGGGGTTTTCATTCAACTTTGCAAGGGCAGCGAGCTGCGTGCCCCCTACACGTTTACCCTGTATTCCAGCACCACATTTATGAGGCTTAAGTGACTCTGATGTATTCCAGGGTGCATGTACTTAGCAGCGAAGTTCAGAGGCTGGCAACTCACATTTGCCCAAATTGATTCCACATCTGCTTTAAGTAAACCTGCTCCTTCTGATACAAACATGCTTGCTTTTTCTTTTTTTCCTCCCCTTGCAAGTCAGCGTATGCTATTAGAGGTTGAAAATAAGAAGGCTATTTTAGAAAAGAAGAAAAACAAGTTAAAAGTCAGCCTGAGGTTCAGAATATTGCTGTGTATTACTGTTCCCTCTTGAAAGAAACTAAGTAACTTTACTAAGTTATAAGACATTTCAACCCTAGCTCATTTGCTCACATGGCACAATCCTTTAGTGTGATAATTTTGTTATGGGAAAATTCTCAACAAACAGAAACATCAAGAAACCTTATCCATTCAGAACAATGCAGAAACAGAAAGCAAATACCATTAAAAAGAGAGAGAGAGAGAGAAGAAAGAAAGAAAGAAAGAAAAGAAAGAAAGAAAGAAAGAAAGAAAGAGAAAGAAAAAAGAGAAAGAAAGAAAGAGAAAGAAAGAAAGAAAAAAGAGAAAGAAAAGAAAGAAAAAAGAAAGAAAGAAAGAAAGAAAGAAAGAAAGAAAGAAAGAAAGAAAGAAAGAAAGAAAGAAGGAAAGAAAGAAAGAAAGAAAGAAAGAGAAAAAAACACCTCAGGGCAGCCAAAATGTCACAAGGCCCTGCCATTATCCTTACCAGAGCCTCTAAATCCACATTAAAGGCATTTACTTTCATTTGATGCCAGATTCCTGAATTTTGGCTAATGCTTTCCAATCTCACTACAGACTACAAGCAGCAAATTCAATATGAAGCCAGAGTCTGCTCCTTATAGCTGTGAGGCAGGGCAGAGATAAGAAAAACAGAAAAGCCAGAAATCTCACAAGCACAGCAGGTAAATGTCTGACCCACCCCAATAGCCCCTTAGGGACAACTGTATAATAATAATAAGCCCAAGTCGTAAAGGGAGGCTGACTTATGTTCAACATGCTTTATTTAAGGTAGAAATGACATGTGGAATACATTTTAGAAAAAATGATTAAAATATGAAGTTGAGATGCCTTGTCAAGACTCTCTTGGTTGCATGTGACAAAACCCAATCTAAACTGGTGCAGAAAGGGAATTTACTAACATTATTTATTAATCCAGAGATATCCTTGCTTCAGACACAAGTGAACTCAGGAGGTGTGAACAACATCATTAAGGCCTGGTTTCCATCTCCTGTTGTCCTTCTACGATGGTGTTAGTCTCAGATCAGCCCTCATGGTGGCAAGGTGGCTGCCAATAGCTCCAAATGTGGTGAAAGAGAGACCCTCCTCTAGTTTGACCACACAAGCCAGCAGGCAAGATTAACTCTACTAGCTTGATTAAGCTGACTAGCTTGGTTTGGGCCCCATGCTCATCTCAGATCCAATCTCTGTGGCCAGGAGTTTGCCCAATGTTCTAAATGGCCAAACTTGGACCAGACGCCTGTTCCTGGTGCATGCGGTGAAGTCAGCTCCACCCAAAACAGGGAGACAGAGTGGGAAGAAGATGAACAAAACTTAGAGTTGGGAGTAAATGTCCCCATGAGAGGGGGAGTAAGATGTTGGGCAGAGAGGGTAGCTGATGTCAACCAGGAGAGAAAACCTGTAACTACTGAAGATATCCAGCATGGCTCTTTCTTGAGGGCGCTGGATATAATTGCATTTTACATTCACAAATGATTGTGACTTAATGACGTTTACCGTTTAAGAAATGATCGTGACAATAGAAAACAATTGTGACCCTGGAGTTTTCAATTACATGACTGAATTCTCTTTTTGCACTGTTTGGAGCTTGGTTTTCTGTCACTCGCAACCAAAAAGGTCTGGACAAAGCATCCCATTTTTTGGGGCATCTATTTTAATTACATAAGGCGACACACAGAACCCCAGGCAGAGACTGTGGCGCACCGTTGCTTGACTCTTATAAGAAGCAGTGACTCCTCGTTTCTCCCGATTGTGTTCAGATGATCGGAGTTTGGGAAACACCACTTAGCAGAAATGAGGAGTGAAAGGCACCCTGCTGCTTCCAGTCAGCCGGGGGATCCTGGGGAGGGTGACCTACTGCCACTGCCTGGCTGTCCTGCTCCAGGGAAGATGGTGGCGGATTTAACGTCCCTCTTCAGGCCACATTTAGTGGAGCAGCAGGCCCCCCAGTGTTCCTGCTACCTTCCCAGGCACAGGGGTTGCCAGTGAACTGTGTATTTTGTTACCAACAGGCTAGAATAAACTGCAGGAGGCCTCCCACACTCTGCAGGTGCTAGTGAAGTCTGGGAGAGTGAAATCACTTGTCCATGGAGGCCAGCCCTGGGCTAAGAAACCAGGGTGTTTCATCTGCTGATGCCTCAGAACCCAGAGCCGCCAGCAGGCAGGGGGTTCTTTCACCAGCTGAGCACACAGGCTTCTGAACCTCGGGGCCGGACCCGAGAACACCCTCTCAGATCCGTCCTCCAGGTCAGTGCTTTTCAAACTGCCTGGGGTGAAGCCCAGTTGTTTGCTTCTAACCACCAATCTACTGAAGACCTATAAAATACAATAAAATTAATTTTATTAGAAGCTTTTAAAAAGCAAAAAAGTACAAAAGGAAAGCCCATTTTTTTTTTTTTTTTTTGGTACGCGGGCCTCTCACTGTTGTGGCCTCTCCCATTGCGGAGCACAGGCTCCGGACGCACAGGCTCAGCGGCCATGGCTCACGGGCCCAGCCGCTCCGTGGCATGTGGGATCTTTCCCGGACCGGGGCACGAACCCGTGTCCCCTGCATCGGCAGGCGGACTCTCAACCACTGCGCCACCAGGGAAGCCCCGAAAGCCCAATTTTTTAAAAAATTGAAGTATAGTTGATTTACAATATTGTGTTAGTTTCAGGTATGCAGCAAAGTGATTCGGTTATACAGATATACATGGATGTATCTATGTTCTTCTTTTTGATTGTTTTCCATTATAGGTTATGACAAGATATTGAATATAATTCCCTGTGCTATACAGTAAATCCTTGTTAAGGAAAGCCCCATTTTTAAACATCAGATTCAAAAGATAAAAACTACTGTGTCAAACTGCTATTGATGTTTCTTACTACTTATTCTTTGTTTCTGTACCTTCCTCATGCAGACAGGTAACAGTCTTGCACTGCTCCGGGGATGGAACTCTGGCTTTGTTGGAAAGTTTTCAGACCACTGCCTGCTTCCAGTACTCCATGTCTGTAAATTAAGTAAAGCTTGTCAGCTTGACATTTAAGGGTGACCACCACGTGGTCTTAAACACCATTCCCTTCATTTGTTCCCTCAGTCTTTTTTTCAATTACTCATTCGATCCATCCAAATACGGACGAGTGCCTGCTGTATGTCAAGCCCGGGCCGGTGGTGCACAGGATGGGCAAAGCCCCTGGGTCAGTGGTCTCCCTACACATCACCACAACCCAGCCAAGCCATCCCTCAAATGCTTAGCTTTGCTGCCTCTGCACATGTGTCTCTCACCACGTGTCTGAGTCCCAGGCATTTTTTCATAGCTCTGTTTAAATGTCAGCTGCTCCATCAATGATAATAGCTATCATTAATCTGACCTCTCCCAGGTCCAGGTATTTGCTAGGCATCTCACATACAGTATTCCTAATTTCCCCAACAACGCTGAGGGGCACGTTTTATCATCCCTCCTGAAACCCACGTTCCTCCCACCAGACAATGTGCTTCTCTGGAAAGTTTCCTGATTCCACAATCTTTGCATCTCTTTTTAAAAATTTTACTGAAGTACAACATACACTTAGAAAAGTACGTGAACTTGTGCAGCTCAGGGAAGCACTCAAAAACTCAATACACCTGTGTACCCTGCTCCCGGATCAAAAAGTAGCATATCAGCACCTTGAAGACCCCCTGTATCCCTTGCCAGTCGCTACAGCAACGCCTCTTCCTAATAGTCACTATCCTGACTTCTAACTCTATGGCTTAATTTACCATTTTTATTCTTTCTCTAAATGGAATCTAAAAGTACTCTTGCAACTTGCTTTTGTTCATTCTGTATTGTTTGTGAGATTCATTGCATTGTTGTCCCTTTTCATCACCATATTGTATTCTATTGTGTGAATATATCACAGTTTATTTAGTCATTGTACTGTTGATGGGCATTTGGGGAGTTTCCAGAGCTGCTGGGAACATTCTAGTCCACGTCTTTTGGTGGATTTATGGATGTATTTCTGCTGCATAAATAACTAGTAGAACTGCAGGGACACAGGGTTTGCATGTGCCCAGTGTCAGTAGACACTCCGAACCTCCTTAAAGGTCTTTCTAATATTCCACATCATTTTAATCTTATCTGTGAATTTACATCATTTCCCTTACTAGATTATAAGTGGTTTTTCGATTGAATAAATACTGTCTGTGCACTGGCTCATTTTTAAATGATGGGTCTAACATACAATATAAGATAGGAAACTGAAGTGAGAAAGCAGAAAGGAAAATAAGGTCGGGGGAAAAAAGAATAAAGGTAATGTAATGGCCCAAATTCATTCCACAAGGTACTTTTTAAAAATCTGGACCACAAATGTGGTTGAGCTTCCTATCAGCCAATACAAAGAAGGAAACAAGTTACGCAAATCAATGTTCACGGGATAAATGTACCAACTGTTCAGCAGTGTGGCTATTTCTGGTGCTGAGATTAAAATAAAGTCAACCAGAGTCTTCCTAAAGAGGACATTGAAAATAAAGGATCTAACAACTTCATTTTGGCAATAAGGACGGGAAATTTTGTCAGTTTCTCCCCTCCTCTTGTAATTTCCCTGAACAGGCAACTCTGAGGGAACTAATGCAAACAGATTAGACTCAAACTGTGGTACCTGGAGGTACCTGGAGGGGTCTCTGGAATCTTTTTAGGGGGGTTGCATGATCAAAAGTATTTTTATAATACTGTAGTATCAAAGGCTTTTTGCCTTTTTTTACTCTCTTCTTGTGAGGGTGTACAGTTTTCCAGAGGCCACATGACGTGTGATACAGCAACAGATCAAATGCAGAAGTAGATATGAGAATCCAGCATCTTCTATTAAGCCAGACATTAAAGAAATTTGCAAATTATGTTTCCATCTTGGTAAATACATTTTTCACACAAAAATATGTCATAGTAACCTATGGGTTTATTATTCATATTCGTAAATGAAAAATTTGTTTTAATTTCTAATATAGTAAGCATCTATAGATATAACCCACCTAAGAAGAAACACTTTGGAGTTCTCAAAAATTTTTGAGTGTTCAAGGGTCCCGAGACTATTTGGAGAATGTTCCCGAAAGGATGTTGTTGGTCACTAGGCCCAGAAGATAACTGGTAAAAAAAAATGTTCTGTGATCAAATACACTGGGGAAATGTTATGTCTCTCTTGGAAATTGTCAAATTAGAAGCAAATAAACCTAATTAACTTGAACTCTATGTTTCCTAACTGTATTTGACTAAGATCCCCTCTTTCGAGTGCTTTCCTCATCATCCTGGAGGCACACCTGGGAGGAGTGTGGATGAACCACCAGGCCCTCGGTCAGTCCTCCCAAGTAGCATCTCTTACAACCTGGCTTTTGTCAAGCGTGGGCAGCACAGACCGACACTACAGCTCTGAGAACATCAAGAGCAATCCTTTTATAAGCATCAAGGCAGCTGAGCAGGACAGAAAGCCTCTTTATCTCTGCAAAGAGGTGGACCAAAGGCAGGGTCAAGGCCAGGACATAGGTCCCACTCAGGAGACTAAACTGAGTCTGTTCCAGCCGACAAACAGGCCATCGAGGCCCCAAAGTTCTTGTCTATGACACGCAGACACAGTCATTTCAGCCTGGATATCTTCCAAAGCAGATGTATAGGCACTGGCCTCAGTCACAGAGGAATCTCAATTAAGCACCCACAAGGGGCTTGACTCTTAAGTCACACCACCTTTTGGTGTCCCCTCCAAGGAAAAGAGTGGTCAAATGTCCCCCAGATGAGCCAGTTCTTTTATTGGGCTGTTGACTGTAAGTCAATTAAATGTTAGGGAACGCCTACCAAAAACGATGACTTTGGTTTTGGAACTATCAATCTTTTTTTTTTTTTTTTGACAGTAATTAACATAATTATGCCAGTTGTCTGTTAAGCCATCTCCCAGTTCACAATAATAAAATTATGTCATCAGGTAGCTCATCTAAAAGACAGCATACGGTAATGTGCAAGGCACTCTGGGAAATGTAAAAATGAAAAAGATGTGTCTTTCAAAAGCACATAATCTAGTAAGGGGCCAGAGAGAGCACTAGAGAAAGAAATTCGTATTCTCATGTTCATCTCTGCAGCACCTGGTGAGGTATCTGGTGGAGAATCGCATTCAATAAATATTTGTCTCAATACGTTTGCTACTTACCTTTAAGATTTTTACTTGTATACAATTTTACTTGTATACAAACACCAAACAGTCAAATACCTAGTCAAATATAATGTAGTCAAATAATACTTCTGGGTATCATTTAATGCGCTTACAAAGAAGGATTTACAAAAAATCTTACACCATTGTGAAGTAAAAAGAAATCATTTTAATATACATATTTTCACTCAGTTAATTCAACATGATTTCTACCAGGCATGCATACCCACTCAGCTTGATTTGCTTCATAGTTATTTATTTTTCAAAATGCAGCAACCCTCCCAATGAGATAGTTGAGTTGTACTCTTTATTCTTAAAGAGTACAATGTACCTTGTCCTCAAAGAGTTTTATCAACTTTAACATTTTCAAAGAGCCCTATGAGGCTGCTCAACATGGTGGGTTTTCACTGAAACTTCTTATTTGGAAGACGGCAGAACAGACTAGGATCTTCCCAAGTCTACTGGTTGCTTGTATTCATATCACAGCTCAGGTGGGTAAGAGGTAGAGACTGAATAATAAGTAGATCACCTCCAAATGCAGCTGGGTGAGAAAGCTTCATTTTTAGAAAGGAAACCAAATCATGAAAACCTTCGTAATGGTGTGATTTGTTTCAGGGTTCTTTTGATACTTAAGAAGGGAATTAATCCTGGTGCACACTGCTCTTCTTTACAGCCTTCTAGAGTTTTCTTCTCCAGCCATCGTTCTTTAGCCAGGTGATTTACTGTACTTGCTGCAGAAATGAAAGCACGAAGACTCTGTCTACTTTCATAATCAGAGGTGGTGATAGCCTTTTCATTTCCTGCCAAATGGATCCGACCACACTTTTAACCCTATAGAAAGAAACACGAATAAAAACAGGATTCGTTTTTAAATTTCCTACCACTTCCCTCAACCCCAAACCACTAAGATGACATCAGAATGAAGTTGTGCGATTTCCATGTAGCTGGAGTTAGTGCGGGCAAGCTGCCGGAACCCTGGAACAGGACGGCTGGGAAGCCGTGGCAGCTGACAAGAGACTTTTAAATGGCTCAGAAATTGCCCCATGGCAGGGAGATATGTATCTGGCCTAGCTAAAAAATAAATGAATAAAAAAAAAGACCGCTGCCACAGATTACAAGAGTTTTGGCTAATAAGCTAGAAACCTCTCATTCTCAGCCAACTTGGATCGTCTCAAAGTAACTAACCATTCAGCCATACAGGGAACTTTTGAGCTTCTGTATAAAGCAGAATCCCGCATCGATTAAAATAGCTCATAAGTAAACAGTATTTTCCCATGACGGTGGTGTTTAAATAGGTGCTTGGTAAATATGCCTGCAAAACATCTACTTATGCTTGATAGTTAATTGCACACTTGTTACACACTTATGCCCACTTATCAAATGCAGAAGAGAAACGTGCAAACTTGCAAAAACTCTTTTGGAGTAACATATTACGAGGAAGTCTTGGGGTGGCAACCTCTAAAATGGCAACTGCTGGGAAATAACAGCACAGTTACAATCCAGCCTCGAAGCAAAGATTTCTCCTGCTGCAAAGCACCACTCCCAACGACAACACACTAGTACACGTGAGACTTTGTTGTGATTTTTACGTTTACCTGGTGGCTGCACGTCTTCTTGGACAATACCAGCTCGATTTATGGCTTGTTCCTTCTCTGAGAAACACAACAGAAAAATTACTCATTAGAGAGGGGACTGTGGGGCAGGGCAGTGGAAATCTTTGTATCTACGTGGAACAATGACACGGGACAATTAGGAAACAATATATCTGAGTGCTAGTAAATTCAGAGCTGCCATTGCCCAAAGCTTTTAGGTTACAGAAGTTAGATCCTATCAAGCAAAAAGACTGGATATTTTCAGTGAAAGAAAGAAAGCCGTACTTCAGAAGAAAAGCTTCTAACGAACATCTTTTCCCAGTGATCTCAGCACTTTGGAAAGGCAACAAAAACAACAGCAAAAGAACAATTTTGAAAGAACTGGTGGGTGTGATATGAGGAGAGCAAGGCTGCTGAACTGCAAGAACAAGTACAATTCAGGAGAAAACGATGCAGTTTAGGTGTCTAAAATGTACTCCACTGAGGGCCTAGACCCAGAGCTAAATATGCTATGTTTTTCATAGGAAATAGAGCAGAAAATTAATCTTTGGGTGGGTGGCTTTGGTTTGGATAACTGAAGCTTCCCTAATTGACTGCAGGTGCTATGCCAATTAGTAAGCACGTTTTAGCGACAGCAGCTTAGCCAGTCTCTTTGGAGATGTCCCACAGGCGAAGGCCAAGAGAAACTGGGCATTTTATGTCTGTGGGCTTCAAGCCCTCACACATCTTTCTAAGTGGTGTCGAATAAACCTAAGGCCTGTGAAAACAAAGACTTATTATTTTAAGTATCTTGGAAAACAAATGGTGGCTTTTCAGCAGAAAGACTTGCAGCCAAAGGATGTTTACTACTATATTATAGTAATTAAGTGTTGTAATCAAACCTTTGTTTTAATCAGGCTGACGGTGTTTCTTTAAATCCACGTTTAGCTCTTATTTAATATTAGGCAGTTTTCTTTATTCTCATAAAGATACACAAGCATAAAGGTATAGGAAACAGGGCTTTTCCAAATCAAATATTCACTGAACTTGCTTCTCCAGTGATGTGACGGAAAGTCAATCCTAAGTGACCTGTCTGAGAGTTTTATCAATGCTAAGTTTTGCTCTGGCAAATAAAACACCGGGCAACAGGGATTATCCGAATCTTGATGTCCAATTCTAAGCAAGACAGAGAAGACACAGCATGAGGAAGTTGCTTATACAGAATGGTCTGATGGCTCCACTGGGCCTCTCTGAAAAGTAGCAGGTAAACAACAACCAAGACCCTGTGGACCAAGAGATGCCAAAAGAGTGGGTGACAATGGGACCTCTGAGGTGTCAGACTTCCTAAAATAACACAAAAGGCAATCTCATTTCCTAAGAAGTTAAATTCCTGTAGGAGTGAGCCCTACCATGCTGTCACCATGTAAGTCTCCAAGTATGGATGTGTCTCAAACATGCTCTTAGAAAATGCCAACTAGTAAAAGACTACACTGTCATCGATCGTGCCAGGAACAAAAACAGATATCATTTTTCACAGCTAAAAGGTCCATTCTCCAGTATCATGGAAGAAGGAAGAGATGAATTTTTAACACATGCTTGATTGCCAGAAAGCATTCTAGATGTCCAGGTTTGAGAGAATCAGACAACCTGGTGAACGGAACACATTCTCCAAGAGGCAGGTCCTGCAAAGCCAAAGAAGCTGGCAGCCTGCCAAGCATCAGAGGAAGTTGACTTCTGGTGGCAAAGGAATGCCTAATTTGTGTTCTCACCTCTTACAATGAAATGGAGAACCAAGTGAAGAGAAAAGAATCGCTGTCTTCACACTTCCTTGCTAATTGCTAATGAGGTTGGAGAGAGGCTGAGGATTTATTTTAAACAGACCATAATCTCTTTATAATCCTTGTCCTTATGCAACCCCCTCTTTTTTTGGCTTGGATGGGCAATTTAAACCGATTTGCAGAAGGAGTTCCTACCAAGTGATAACCGGTATTAGCATCCTATCTACATCCCCTGGTTCTTTAATCCATTAATGTTTTATAAATACTCTAAGGCCAAAGCAGTCTTATATAAATTCATGATATGACACAAAGACACTTTATTTGTGAATGCGAGACATGCTAAAGGGAAAACAAACTGGTCCCTTGGGACTTAGCAAGCACATCTTGATGAGGTTGACAGTAGGTTTCTGTTTTGCTATCATTAGAGAAACAGCAAATGTCTCTCAACCTCTGGAAAAAAGGGCAACACAGAAGTCAGGGGTTTAACTATGTGGGCAAATCAGGATAAGCTAATTACTGACCTTTTAGTAGTGAGCATGCTTCTATCAGGAGTGAAATGATTGAAACGCAAATATGCAGCATGGGGCCTGGAGCTTTGCGATGCCCGTTAGAAGTTCCCTCTCCAGTGTCTCAGCAAGCCCGACTCTGCCCCCTGGTGCTAAGGCAGTGAGCTGATTTGCAGTTTTAATTGAGGATCCTTAGCTCTACTCAAAGGGCCAAGGTAGATTATTTAAAACGTAGTAATACATGCAGACGGGCTCATTTTTGTATGGTAGCAAAAGAAGCTACCTCGTAATGTTTAAGTCTTTGAACATGAAACCTATCCTTATATTAAATGTCCATACTGTGAAATCTGTGTGACTTGCTACTTTATTTAACATTCACAGCAAATTGATACAGCGTGCCTAACTGCCAGCCCCCTCAGTGGTCTTGTTACTGACTAGTTGAGGGTGCTCTTGGGGAGGACCAGCAGATAAAAACCTAAAAGCAGGTGCAGAATCTGACCTCGTTGGGGGGGGCCTACACAGTGAAACCATCACCTCGGGAACACCCCTCCATCTCCTCCCGCCAATGAACAGTTAAAATAAAAGCAACTCACAACCTGAGGTAATTGGACAAATGTCAACATTTGAATATGGACTGTATATTACATAATAACATTGTGTCAATATTAAATTTCCTGGATTGGATAATTGTGATTATGTAAGAGAATGTCCTTGTGCTCAGAAAATACATGCTGAAGTGTTTAGGCATCAAAGCTCACAAGGTCTTCAACTCACTCTCAAATGGTTCAGCAAAATAGTAGTAACGATTATATATGGAATGTAATTATATATGAACATATGCGTGTCCATATGTATGTATGTATAGACATGTAACATATATATAGCGAGAGAAAGCAAATGTGGCAAAATGTTAACAACTGGTAAATCTAGGTGAAGGACATAAAGGGATTCATTGTACTATTCTTAGATCTTCTCTGTCGGCTTGGATTTTTTTTTTTAACAACAAAAATACACAACTGCAAAACAAGTATAAGGAAGTCCAAGAGCACTGTGACTATTCCATGATAATTAATTGAAAGTCTCTTTTAAAAATAGCAAAAATAAAATAAAATAATACTTTTCTAGTGCTCCCACTTTGCTGCAGTCTGACTTCGGGGTGATCCAGAACTAGACGTGTGTATTGGGGGTGAGTGTGAGCCAGCGGCTGGGGGGACGAAAGGGCCATCGGAAGCGTGGACTCCTTCCAATACCATGAACACTTTAGTTTCTCACCAGGGTGTGTGGTAGAATCCAGGCAGCTTTGTAAGGCCTGTTAGAAAATAAGACTTTAGTCTGCGAATTTCATTCGACTCTAAGGTGAAAGGAATAAAAAGCATATTCTGAGCACTTGCCATATAATCGGGAAAATGCCCTTCCAAGGTAAGAGGCATTTCTGCGTCAAGTGATTTCTTGCAGGCCTGCTCTGACTCTGTACCACACGCTTGAGGTTGGGGGCGGAAGGGGAACGGGAGGAGAAGTGAGGTATCACAGCTCTCCCACGTAACCTTTGGCTTTACTGGCAGACACTCTCCCCTGTCCTAAAAGCAGGTGAAACAGGGCATCATTAAGCAGCAGACAAGGCTGGGGAGTTAGGGTCTAGTGTCTATCCAGGAATAAATGTGCTAGGTGACCTTGGACAAGTCACCTAAATGAGGGGACTGAATGAACACAAGATTTCTGGCAAAACCCTTTGTGCTTCTGCACATCTAACTAAAGTTAAACATGAACAGGATCACAGAAAATGATCTTATTCTGTCTCATTTCACAGGTTGCCCTGAAATGCTGTTATTTTTTAAAGCCACATTCAGGATCACTGTCTAGTTCCAGGATGCAGAGACAAAAGGCAGACCAGGCTTCAAGTTACAGCGCCTGAATGTGTGCTATATGTATAGCTTCAAGTATGCTTCCCTGAATGTGGGCTCTTCCCACGAATCATGCTGTGCCAATAGGCTGAAAGCTAATAAGCAACGTCTGGATTCCCTCCAGAAGCACAGCAGAACCATCCCCATACTTCTGGTGTGGGACTGACAACTGCCAATGCCAACTGCCATCTCCCCAGTGCTCATTTCACTACTCAGGTATCATGTGTGGAACTGACCTTGTATTCCCCCTAATACTTGGTGACGTCTGGCTGAGTTAGTGAAAGAGCTAGAGAGCACACTGAATGTCAAAATGAAATTCAACACAGCAGTCTTATGATAATGGCCTGTCTGCTTTTAAATCATAGAAGATCTCCTTGGCTTTATTTTACCTAAGCAGCCTTGTGCCTCTTTTCTACTGCCTTGAGGCTTATTCCAGCAGGGGCCCTAGAGCCTACCTGTCCCCATACCCAGGCCGGCCAGCATCACTCAGGCTGGCCCAGATGAAGGGTCAGCAGTGTCTCGACACTTGGGCCCTACATGGCCTGGGCTCCTTGCTAGCCTCTGGCTCCCCTTCTCAAGGACTGGGTGTCTGCCCGGCCTTTCCAAGGGCTGTGGGCTTCTCCTCGGTCTGCCCAGAATTCTGGGGACCATAAATGTATGAAGGACGCTCAGAAGAGAAACAGCCAACAAGAGAGGCTAAGGAGTGGATGAAAGGCAGGAGCAAAAGGGCAAAGCCAGGAGTACTGGCGGAGGGGCAGTCACGAAGCCCAGGGAAGAGAGTGTCTCAAGGAGGGAGAGTCTGGCTGGGGCTTGTGCCTCTCACGCATAGTCACCTGACCTCCTGCGTCACAAAGAGAACAGAAGCCACAACAAACAGGAAGCATCTACAACCTCCCAACATCACAGCTACATCTAGAGGTATCCACACCTGCCTTTCTCCTCAGTTGCTGGAAGAGGTGTCCTGCCTTTGTTTTGGTCCAAGTCTCCCTGCTCCATCTGATCTCAAGATCCCATGCCACCTCCCACTCTATGGACTGTCTTCTCTCTCCTGCAGTCTTCTTTGTCCAGAGGCTCTCTTGGCTCTCCCGCTGCTCCCAGCCAAAACGAAAACACAACAGCCCCCTTGACCAGCTGCAAAATAATTCGTCATTCTCCTCTCCATACAGACCAACATCTTTAAACAGTCAACCCAATATACTATTTACTCTTCAATCCACTGCTATCTGCTTTCTGCCATCAAACCATTGAAAGCACTTCTAACAAAACAACCAATGAGCTTTACCTTCTTTTTGCTAAATCCAATGGATATTTTCACTTTTTTTCTTTCTTACCGTCTTCAAGCAGCCCAGCCCTGCTGACCGCCCCCTTTTCATGAAGAGCTATCTTCTTGGGGCTTGCGACTGCAGCCTCTTCAGGTTTTAATCCTCGCGCTCTGGCCACTCCTTTGAGGACCCTTCCTCCTCTGACCACTTGCTCTTCAGACCCTCAAATGCTAGTGTTCACCTGCATTCTGCCCTGGACCAGCTTGTCTTTTTCAATCTCTGAATGCTGCCTGGGAGCCCCACCTACTGCAATGACTCTGCTTCCCATCCAATGCCAGTGACGCGCCATCTCTAGCTCCAGCTCAGATCCTGTGGCTCAGCTCCCATCGCCTATAGGAAATCTCCAGGAGCATATCCAGGTACCTGAAACTCAATACACCCCAAACCGAACTAGCATGTCCTCTCGTCCCCCAAACAGACTTCCTGTATTTCATAATGTCTAGTAACATATCTCCTCAGCTGCTGGACCCAGAAAGCTGGGTGTCAATCTCTTTCCTCTGCCTCCCTCACCCCTGAGCTAATCAGTCACAAATCCCTGTAGAGGATTTATTTCTTAAATCTGGCTCCGTAATTCAGTCCTTCTCCCCAGTCCCATAACCACCACCACTCTGGTTAAGGCTACAGTCACCTCTCCCTGAGGTCACAGAAAGCACAGCCTTCCCGCATCTGGCCGTCTTACCTCCAACCTTGACCCTCCCAGCCCCTCCGTCACACACAGTCAGAGATTCCTGGAAAGAGTGAATCTGATCACCTTGCACTCCAGATTCAAATTCTTCAATGCTTTTCCACCGGCTGGACTCTGAGGACAGCAGAGGGTTACTGAAGTATTTTGACTAAGCGAGTGAGAAGATCGAATTCAAAGAGCAAACAGCACAATAGACTTTCCGACAGCCACAATGGAAGACCTGGAGTTCTATACATTCTCTGACACACAAGAATGGATGTTCCCAGTTACAAATTCTCACCAAAGAAACACAAAGATGTATTTCAGAATGAAGAAAACTGAAACTAGAAAGGTGTGAGATGAAAGAAGGATCAGTGAGTAAAGAATGAGGGTAAAGAGAATCAATCAGTGACTGTATAAAACACGGATGGTACTAAGTGATCTGGGGAGTAATAAACACAAGGCAGGACGGGTGGGGCGTCTGGGACAGGAGCTAAGGCATTCTAAGGTCTTTGTATATTTCATAGGAGGTAAAGATATTGACTAACTTTAAACTGTCACCACAAAAGAAAAAGAGAATGTAAAACTTTCAAACTAGTAGAGGGTAAGAGAATTAAATAAAGAAGCCTTGAAGGCAGAAAAGGAGAAAAAAGGGAAGTACAGAAACAGAAGAATAAATAGAAAACATAAGATAGGAAAAATAAAAATAAATAAATATAAATATATCAGTAAACATAAGTGAAAATGATCTCAATCCAACAGTTTAAAAAGATTATCAGATTGGATTTTTTTAAAATCCCAGTTTAGGGCTTCCTTGGTGGTGCAGTGGTTAAGAATCCACCTGCCAATGCAGGGGACACGGGTTCAAGCCCTGGTCCGGGAAGATCCCACATGCCGCACAGCAACTAAGCCCGTGCGCCACAACTACTGAGCCTGAGCTCTAGAGCCCACGAGCCACAACTACTGAGCCCACGTGCCACAACTACTGAAGCCCACATGCCTAGAGCCCATGCTCCACAACAAGAGAAGCCACTGCAATGAGAAGCCCGTGCACCACAATGGAGAGTAGCCCCCGCTCGCCGCAACTAGAGAAAGCCCGCGCCCAGCAACAAAGACCCAACACAGCCAAAATTAAATAAATAAATTTATTTTTTTAAAAATCCCAAAAAAAAAAACAAAAAAAAAACAACAAAAAAAAATCCCAGTTTAGGCTGGTTATAAGACTTAAGGACAAATAAAGGCTAAATATAAGAGGATATCTATATCTATATCTCTCTATATATACATATAGATATACACACACACCAGGAAAACACTAACCAAAAGAAAGCTGGTAACTATGATAATATCAGATAAAACAGAGTTCGGGAGAAATATTAGGGGTAAAGAGGACTCATATAATAATAATTGAGCCCCCCCCAGAATATTCTAGATTGTGTGCACAGAATAATATGGCCTCAAGATATCTAAGTAACAGAATTAAGAATGATCTGGAACCATCATATACAGAGCTCTGTACTCCCAAACAAGAGAATATACATCATTCCCAGCACACAGTGAACATTTACAAAAACTGACTTGTACCAAGTCACAAAGCAAATCTTGACCTATCAAAAAAGCAAAATCATATAGTCTGAAATCTTTGACTACAAATGCGAAGAAGGTAGATCAGCAGCAACACACTAACCAGAAAGACCACAGTGGCTGCTGGGTAAAGAATGGGTGGTTCTGGGGACCAGTGGAGCAGGGAGACCAGCTCAGAGTGCAGGGAGTGGGTGGGGGACCAGGTACGTGTGAGGCAGTGACATGAGAGAAGAGCTCTGACCGTCTTGTCCAGTCACATACACCTGGCACCTAACACAGTGCCACACACAGTAATTGCTAAAATCCAGGTTTAAAAAAATGAAAAGGAAGCTAACTAAATGCTAGCTGAATGCGCTGAAATGAACTGAAGCTCCGTCCTCACAGAGGGTTCCCATGACCCGGTCACGAATGCCTCACCTGGGTCGGTCCACCTGCTTAAATCTCCTTGTCTCACTTCCCTGCCCTTGTGATTCCTTATTTTTGAAATGTTTTTATGAGAAGCCTAGTGTAAAAATATACTATGTGTTTCTACACCTGTTATCTCATTTAATTCACCCCAAAACATGTAAATTCAGTCCTGCAAATTCCACTGTTACAGATGAGGAAACAGGCCAGGCTCCGAGAGGTTAAGTAACGCACCTTAAGGTCCTCCTCTAGTAAGGGATTTAGACCCTCATCTGACTTACTTCTCTCACCCTCTTAGAGAGGCAGTATGGTGCCCTGGTGTCACGATTAAGGGCACTGGTGCAAATCCCAGATCCGGGACTCATCGGTTGTGGGTCCTTGTACAAGTTAACTGTTCCATACCTCAGTCTGTCCACATATAAAATGGGGATGATGATCACACAGCAGCTACAATGAAGGGTTGTTATGAGCACCAAATGGATTGATATATAAGAAGTGCTTAGAAGAGTGTCAGACACATAATAGGCTCTCAATAAATATTAGCTATTTAGTATCATTACCTGTTTAAGGAATCAGTTATGACTCTCAGATAACAGTGTCCAAATTAATTAAAACTGAACCAGAAAAGTGGGCAGGTGTTGACTGCCTTACAGTTAAAAATGCAGCTATTGTAGCCACACGAACTAAATGTTCACTTAAAAGGCCTAATCCGTCTGTCTCAAGGCGACTCAGACAACCATAGACTCTGGACTACCCCTATAAGACTGTTGTTGGGAGACACAGCGCAAACCCACACCCTGAGCATCTGACCCAGAGGAAGGTTTCTCAGCCTTGGCACCATTCGCATTTTGGGCCGGATAATTCTTTGTTGGGGAGGCTGCCCTGTGCATTGCACAAAGTTTAGCAGCACCCCTGGCCTCTATGCACTAGATGCCAGTAGCACACACCAGCCCACCCTATGCCGTCCATTTTGTGACAAGCAAAAATGTCTCCAGATAGAACCAACTGTCCCTAGGGGGACAAAAACCATTCCCAGTTGAAAACCACCGCTCTAGTCTTCGTGACTGAAACTTTTCTAGTGGGATCCAAAGCAGACCCCCTTGTCCCAAGTTCAACTCTAGAGGCTGTCATAAAACAGCGTGGGGCAAAGATGCAGTAAGGACGGATAATGCAGATAGATTATACAGGGCTTCACACAGCCCCATGTTCACCCTCACGCATGGTGCATGGAGACAGGCTGGAAGGCAGAATGCTGAGGCCATTTCAATCTTGGCTGATGAAAAGAAGCCACAAGGAAATCTGTGTACTTAAAACGCTCTAACTCAGAAACCAAACGTTGTAGCATCTGTAATGGGCAGAGCATTTACACGGAGCTTTCGCCTTCAAATCGCCAAGCTTTCAGCCTTCGCTAATATTGTCAAGGGGCACAGTTGGCCCTCTTCCATCTTCAAGATGGTTCAGGTTTCCTGGAGAACAAAATGAGCCTCTAATGCCTAATATTTTCTCTCTGACAGATGGTTTCAGACGTATCAAAGTGCTAATCCTTGCTGAGGTATAGGTCTCAAGGAAAGAGAGCTTGGCTTTTAGAATGATAGGACTTGAATGATTAAGGAAGAAAATTACTCGCAGGATATTGACCACTGTCATGTGAGCAACCAGCTTAAAATGAAGACAGCAGAATCTGAAAAAATATTTGAGGAGAAAGGAGAGGAAAAACCCAAAAACCCAGGTTAACAGTTTAGGTTTGAAACATTTCCACTGAAAGACATCTTTGGGAGTGGAAATGAAGTGCAATAAAAACACCTTCAAGCTCAGGATAATTAGGGTCCATCTCCCTCCCCTCAACATCATCATTCCCAGCTTCACCGTCTGGAAGGTCTGGAAACAGAGACGGGAGTAGGAATACTTGTCTTGCCACTTACTAGCTGTGTGTCCTGGGGCATGTTGAACAACCTCGCTGAACCTCAGTTTCCCCATCTGTAAAACAGATAATACCTACCTCAAAGTGAGGTTGTGTAAATTAAATGGTCCCATGTGTGCCTAATGAGATACATTAAAAGACTTCAGTGAATATGAGTATGAACTACTATTTAGTGTCGACCTACTATGTGCAGATTGCTTTCATTACCACCTTTGATTCTCACCAGAGGCTAGATGATTTTATTATACAAACAGATAACTACTAAAGGGGTTGCTGAGATTCTGAGAGATTGAGTCACTTGTCCACTGTCACAAAGCCGCACACAGCGAGATTCGAACCCGGGTCTCCCCGACCGGCGAACAAAGCTCTGACCATGGCCCCACGTGGGGAAGGGAGGGGAGTTACTGAGGCCAGGCCACCGCGTGGGGTCAGAGGTCACTCTCAGTTACTGGGCCCAGGCCACCGCGTGGGGTCAGAGGTCACTCACGGTATTCCTCCAGCCGCATTAGGGGCCGGAAGTAGATGGGGTAGAAGGCGGCGCCGATCAGGGAGATGAAGCCGCCGAAAATGAGCGCGGTGCGCAGGTTAGTTGTCATGGCTCCAGCCGCTGGCCGCCCTGACCCGCCGAGCAGCCCTCACTCTCGGAACCCCGGATCCCGCCGGCGGTATCGTGGCCCCGCTCGGAAGAGGAGGAGTTGCTTTCGCTTCCGGGCCTTGGGGGCGGGGCTAGGAGGCGGGCCGGGGCCGGGGGCGGGGTGGGGTGGGGGCAGGGGTGGGGCCAAAGGCGGGGCCTGGGACTGGGTGGAACTAGGGAGGGGCGGGGTCAACCCGGCGCACCGCCTCCCGGGCTCTCCCTGGCCGCTCGAAGCGCTGGGCGAGCGCGATCCGCGGCAAGAGACTGGAGCTTTAATTGATTCCCTGTTCTGCCCCCGACCCCCCAGCCTGGTTTTTCTCTCGGCCGCTCCACCCACCTATCTTCTGACCTCGTTTACCACTCCCTCCTTTACCAACCACGGTTTTTCGTTCTTCCCCCATTGATTTGATTTTTGTGACTATACCAGGAGGTGGATGCTCTGTATGGCTCGTTGATTTAATCCTTGTATTTTTTACAGGTGAGGGAATCCTGGCTTGGCTGCGCGGATTTGGACAAGTCACTTGGCCTAAAGGGCGGTTTGAGGGGATTAGAGACAAAGGTGCAAATCGCCTGGCCCAAGATGTCCCGCAGGGGATTCTGAAATCAGAGCCACAGGGGCTTATGAACCACCTGGGAGGACGGTTTCAACATCCAAGCTACATCTGACTCTGATTTTCCATGCCCTCCTCTCTCGTTCTTCCCTTTGCTTGATGTCAGGGTTACGAATGAGGATGGAGAGTAGAGATCAGCACAGGGCGGGGAGCCAGCAGCCAGTCCCACTGATGGGACCTTGGGGCTCTGCCTTGTGGCCTGAGGTGGGAGCCACTGAGGACAGACATCTGCTTCCTCTTCCTGAGATTGCCATCCTCCATGCTTCCAGGTGGGCTGTGCCGGCATACGACCCACCCAAGGGTACTGGGCAGCTGAGACTAAGATGCCTTGGGCCTTCATTCAGTCCTTTATTAAAAAGAATGATACCAGTGGCTGGGGGCTGCAGAGGAAAAAAGACCCCAGCACATCTTGACCCCAGCATCATTAGTTAGTCCAGAAAAGGTCTACGACCTTTCAGAAATGGTGTAGAGGACACAGGTTTCCTCTTTCTTTGTAGTTTTGTAGTTGAGTCAAGCTATTTACTTCCGTAGTTCCAGAAGCATATAAACCAGGTGTTTGATCTGTCAGCAGATTTAGGGACTGTCTGCTATGCCCCAAACATCAGGCAAAGTGCTTTGGGAGCCACAAAGATGAATAAGACGTGACCCTTGTTCTCCAGGATCCTGCTATATGGATGAAGAGAGAGGACATGTACATAAAAA
The DNA here is from genome assembly GCF_059928025.1 of Delphinapterus leucas. Classification (NCBI taxonomy): domain Eukaryota; kingdom Metazoa; phylum Chordata; class Mammalia; order Artiodactyla; family Monodontidae; genus Delphinapterus; species Delphinapterus leucas. Next base: position 52,173,870 of record NC_143133.1, on the reverse strand, counting down.
GATAACTAATGACCAGATGCCACCTGTTGCTGGTGAGTGATACGGTCCTGTGGGCTACCAAGTTCAGAGGAGGAAGACAGATGACTGTAGGGTGAGACAGCTGCTCCTCAGGCGCTTGCAGGAGCTTGTTAGGGGGAAGACAAAAGACTTCATAGCAAAGAGGGAAGCTGCAATGCATGCTTTATGTCACGTGATATAAATATCCCAGGTGTAGGGCACATTTGTTGTTTTAGCCACCCAGCATCCACTTCTCTTTCTGTTAATAGTACCCCAAATATCTTTTGGCAAACCACTCCTCTCCCGATTTGTGAGGTAAACTGGGGCTTCTCCCCCCAACCCCAATCCTTACTCTTTCCCAGCTCTGAAGGTTAAGCATATAACCAAGCTCCTCACTCATCATGGGGATGATGGGCACTGGACCCAGTCCTGATTGTCCAGTGTGGCTGCATCCAGATTGTCCAGCCTGGCCACATTACCCATGTTGAGCCAAGCATAGTCTATCCCAGCTGCTGGGAGGCTGGATTTGAACTTGAAGGGATGAGACTCTGGAACTGCTGGGGACCATGGTTTAGACACTGAGAATGAGGACGTTACAGCAGAAGGAGAGTTGAGAGATGGAGAGAAATCAGATGCTGACGCTACGTTTGAGCCCCTGAAGCCAACTGTGCCCCAAACTGGATTTCTCAGTAACATGAACCAGTAAAGTCTCCTCTTCACTGAAGCCAGTTTGAGTTGGGTTCCTTTTTTTTTTTTTTAATAGATCTTTATTGGAGTATAACTGCTTCACAATACCGTGTTAGTTTCTGTTGCACAACAAGGCAAATCAGCCACATGTCCCCATATCCCCTCCCTCTTGAGCCTGCCTCCCACCCTCCCTATCCCACCCCTCTAGGTCATCGCAAAGCACCGAGCTGATCTCCCTGTGCTGTGCTTCTGCTCCCCACCAGCGAACTATTTTACATTCAGTAGTGTATATATGGCAATGCTACTCTCACTTTGCCCCAGCTTCGCTCTCCCACCCCATGTCAGCATGTCCATTCTCTATGTCTACCTCTTTATTCCTGCCCTGCAACTAAGTTCATCAGTACCATTTTTTTTTTTAGATTCCATATATATGCGTTAGCATATGGTATTTGTTTTTCTCTTTCTGACTTACTTCACTCTGTATGACAGACTCTAGGTCCATCCACCTCACTACCAATAACTCAGTTTTGTTTCTTTTTATGGCTGAGTAATATTCCATTGTATACATGTGCCACATCCTCTTTATCCATTCATCTGTCGATGGACATTTAGGTTGGTTCCATGTCCTGGCTATTGTAAATAGCACTGCAGTGAACATTGTGGTGCATGACTCTTTTAAAACAGAAGGAGTTCCAGATGAAATCACCACAGGTGGGATTTCATTTGCTCAACATCTCCATGAGCTCCAGGTCAAGGGTTACTCTATGATTTAGATCAGGTCACTGAGAGCAAGAGACCTCACACCACTGGCTGAGCCAGGACCAGGACTGAGCTCTCATGACTCCTAATCGAATATGCTCCTCCATGACATCCTGCTGTCTTTGCGAGCAAGCTTGGCAGATGGCTGGCTGAGCCCTATCCTCAGAGCCTCTGAAAGCCAGTGTGGAGGGTACCAGGGTGTCCTCATGAAGTACCAGCAGTGCCTCCAAGGCGGGGACAGGACCAATGTGGGACAGATGAGCCACCCCCTCTCCAAGGTGATGAGGGAAGTAACTGGTGGTTTCTCTGTCCCCTCATGCTGATCTAGAGGTTCTAGACTGGCCAGCAGCCAGCCTATAATCTATACAAATACACTAATCTATACAAACAATATAGTCCATCTATAGCTTATTAGCATCATTATACCATCACTTGCCTGCCACTGAGTCCTATTAAAACAAGTTCATCTCTTTGATCCCAATGTTCTTCCCCTTTCTAAGAATCCCACTGACCTATAGATTCAATCAGCAAATACTTATTGTGTGCAGGCAAAGCACTGTGCTGGTTGATCAGGAGCACAAAAAAGAAGCAGCCAGCATTTGCGTATTTGACAAAGGTTCACTGAGCCAGGCGCTTCTCAGGTGCTGGTGGATGCAGCGGTGAATTAAGAAGAGAGTCTGCTGTCCTCATGGTGGCTACTGTCTGGTGGAGGGATAAGATACTGGCTGTGGATAGTAATTGCTTTGTGGACACTCAGCCTCCCCTAATAAAAGCTCCTGCTTCCTTTCAGAGAATGACCGCTCATCTTGTCATTCTTGGCTGGACTGTAAATCCAGGGACCCTGTGCGTTCCTAGCAGTATTAATATCAAAGCTGTAGAACACTTCCTTTGTGCCCGTCACTGTCACAGGTTTACCCAGTTAGTACTCACCAGTCCCCAAGGATAAACATCCCCGTTTACAGAGAGGGAAGCTGGATCATTGCAAAAAGGACTACCTCAAGGTCACATGGCTAGGAAGTGGCAGAGCCTGGATTCAAATCCATGAGGCACCAGAGACCTGCTCTCACCATCAGTCTAAACTGCCTTGCAAAGTTAGTGTGTTCATGTCGTCTGAGTATAGGTTCAATTCCAACTGGGTCCCATTGTTCTCTTTCTCCCAGAAATAAGAATCATGAGGATGGTGACACAAGGACAGACAGCACTGTTGCAGTGGATTTCTTCCATTGCTAACGTTCTGGTTAGATTAATGCATATCTCCCACTTGCCTAGGGTCCTGGAGCTTCCCTTGTTTTCCCGCCTTGCAGTCTGATTCTCGATTGTTCGTTGTATTCTTTCTGCAGGTCACCCCGTATGCTTCTAGTAAACTCCCTTTGGATTTCAGTGAGTCAGAGTCAGTTTCAGTTGCATGCCATTAGGAGCCCTAATAGATAAAGAAATTCCTACATTTATTTCCAACACATGACATAGATGAAGGGCTTGGGGCATCATAGCTGTGCTAATGTTTGTGAATGCCAAAGGAAGTTCGGGTCTGGGGAAGGTATTCATGCAAAGGGAGAGAGAGCTCAAGGGACGTAGGGAGACAGGACGCAAACCAAGTATGTCAGGAGTCCTAGGGTGCATATTTTCATCTCAGTCACTGAGAGAAAAGTTGCTTTGGGTTCCTATCCGGCACTTCCTCCTTCTTGCCTTGGATGTGAAGATTGAATGCTTGCGGGAAGCAGACCACCAGTGGTGTCTTGCAGAGTTCAGACAGACCTCAAAGTTAATCCGCTCTCTGATCTAAGCAAAATGTGATGAGGGTTTCCTGGGACAGCAGCTCCACTAATTGTGGCACTGCAGCCCAGCTGCTGTATTTTTAGACTATTGTAGATTTCCAAGAAATATCATTACCTTCTGCGGGAAAACAGACTAGAAGCTTGGTGTTTGGAGTGGGGCGAGATCTAATACAAGACCCTCTGGACCTGTGCTTTTGAGAATATGAGAGTAAGCTGGGGAAATGCTTCCCTATTTTTCTTGGGCTCTGTGACTCTCTGAGTCCCTACCCATCTGTATAAATATTTCCAATTTAGATTACTTGTCAAGTTTTTCTTCTTTGATCTGTTTTTTACAGCTAAGAGATCTCCCCAAATGTCCATGTTGGCTTATCTCTTGCCACACCATCCACCCTACAGTTTTAAGTGGTATCTTTATGATTTCCAGGTGTCCAGACGCAGCCTTTCTGCTAAACTCCAGCCTCATGGGCCTGACGGCCATCTTCAGGTCCAAGACCCACATGTTTCTGCTCCCTCCTTCTCATTTTCAAGGTCATTGGCTTGGTTTGAGGCTTCACCTGCTCACTTGGCCATGGCGGCCCAACCTGTCTTGCATGCGTCATCTTCTTCAGTCACTAACTGTCTCATTTGCAGGGCAGCCGAAGTTATTTTCTGAAACCATAGATCTGGCCAATCACTGCTCTTCTCAGAAGCCTTCAGTATCTCTCTAAAGGATGAATTATTCATCCTGGACCCCAGGCTCTGGTCAACAGGCCATTAAAGGCCACTGCTGCATCCATGGGCTTCTGCTGCATGAAAGTAGTGCTCTATGTCTTGGTTGCCATGCTCTGTGCCCATGGCCATGGCTGATTGAATCAGCAGGTATGTAAGACCCAGAACATAGTCAAAGGCCCCAAATCTCTGCCTAAATGGGGAATGGGCTGACCCAGTCAGACTCTCTGCCTCTGGAATTTCAGCTGGAAGGTCAGGGAGAGTTGGGAGGTCGGCAGAGAGAGCAGAGGTTGGACAGCTGCACAGGGGGAGGCGGTAGCAACACGAGAGGAACTGTGAGTAAGCCGTGGTGATGAGTTAGCAGAAGCTGTGAGAGAAAAGCTGGGCTGAGTAGATGCGGAAGGAATTGCCTGGGAATAACAAGAAGTGGAGCACAGTGGAGGAGAGTGAAAACCAAGATTCACAAATCCCTGCTGCTGAGAAGTAACGAGGTACCTTAAGCCCGCGGACTGCCTGGGATTCATCTATTCATTCATTGATTTCTACCAGTTTTATGGAGCACCTGTCATATGCCAGACACTATTCTAAGCTTTAGATGAAGTCCTTGCCTTCATGGTGCTTGTATTCTAGCTGGGGAGGTAAGTAATAAACAGATTAAAAAAATAAATGGGGACAGTTTGACAATTTCTTACAAAACTAAACATACTCTTCCCGTAAAATCCCAAAGGAGTGTCCTCTCAAAAACCTGCACATGGACGTTTGTAGCAGCTTTGTTCAAAATTGCTAAAACTTGGAAGCAACCGATGTGCCCTTCGGTAGGTGAATGGATAAATAAACTGTGGAACATCCAGACAATGGAATGTTATTCAGCACCAAAAAGAAGGAGCTATCAGGACATGAAAAGACATGGAGGAGCCTAAGTGAAAGAGGCCAGTCTGAAGTCTACATGCTATATGATTCCCACTACATGACTTTCTGGAAAAGGCAAAACTATGGAGACAGTGGAAAGATCAGTGTTTGCCAGGGGCTAGGGCACAAAGAGGGATGAACAGGCAGAACCCAGAGGATTTTAAGGGCAGGGAAAATACTTTGTATGATACCATAATAATGGATTCCTATCATTATACATTTGTCCCATCCCACAGAGTATGCAACACCAAGAGTGAATCATAACTCTGGACTTATGGACTCTGGATGATAACAATGTGTCAATGTACGTTTATGGTTTGTAACACATGTTCCACTCTGGGGGAGGGTGTTGATAGTGGGGGAGGGTATGTGTATATGGGGGCAGAGGGTATATGGGAACTCCCTGTACTCTCGGCTCAGTTTTGCTGGGAACCTGAAACTGCTCTACCAAATAAAGTCTATGCAAAAACAAAGTCCTCTTCCCCCACCCCCCAAAAAGTAGAAGAGGTTTTAGTAAGCTCTGGCATCATGGAGCCATAAGAGGAAGGAATGGATTCTGAGGAGGGAAAAAATCTATTTTGTAACAAAACACTGTGGGAAGGGGTTACTCCAGATTAAAAGAAACTAAAGGGACGAGCATAACTAACTTCCTAGAAAGATAGATAATAAATAAATGGAGTAGTAAGTGCTGGAAAGAAAAGCAGAGCCAGCAAGAGGACTGGGGGCCAGGTGGGGGACAACTGTTTTTATTTAGGTGTCAAGAAAGGTCTCTCCGAGAAGGCAGCAGACCCCTGAATGAACGGAAGGAGGGGCCCATGTGAATATCTGGGGGATGAGCCGTCCATGTGGAGGGACCTACCAGTGCAAAAGTGCTGAGCCCACGATGTGCTTGCTCTTCCAAGAGCAGCAAGGAGGTGGTGTGGCTGGAGCTGAGTGAGCGGAGGGGACATGGATGCGGCCGGGGCAAGAGCACCGTGCCCGGGACCTCGGAGGCTGTGCAGCACCGGGATGTCACTGTGCGTGTGATTGGGGTCGGGGGTGGGGCGGTGGAGAGCCACTGGGGGATCCGGAGCAAGCTTCCAGTACCAGGCTCTCCGGGGGAAGTCCACCTGCTCTGCAGTTTGCATTCTTCCCGCAGATGCCTGTCTCCCTTACCCATGGGGCCCCGTTGTTTCCCACAAAGCCCCTTTACTCAGAAGAGCAGGGACAAGTTTTCCTTCCTGGAGAAGAGCGACAAAGTGGGCGCGTCCCCATGATTTGATCCTGAACGATGCTCTGGGTTTCTCTTTCTCTGTCTCACCCGTCTGTCCCAGGGCCTCACTCCAGCGGCGGATCTGTTTGCCAGGTGCTAAATGCAGCCCGCCTTTGCCTGCCTCCAAGCTCTGCTTTAACTCTTCCCTCTCTCTGGATGACTTTCTCTCCAGAGCCTCTTGTCACAGTCCTTCTCTCCTAGGACGTTCTCCAATGCCACGTCTTCTAGGAAACCTTCTAGATCACTTGACTGGAAATGGACTCTTCTCTCCTAAACTCCCGTGGGTATTATTTTTGGCTGCATAACTAATGACCCAAAACTTAGTGCTTAAGAATTAAAACAACAATTTACTATCTCTTGAAATGCTGTGACTCTACTAGGTGTTCTTGCGCATCACAGGTGTGGCTGGGCGCTGGTACAGCTGAAGTCGCCTGGGAGCCTAGCTAGACTGGACCATCTAAGGTGACTCGCTCCCACGGCTGACAGCTGATGCTTAGCCGGGGCCGATGGGAGCACCCATAGGTGACATTTCTCAGATGGAGGCTCCGTTGCAAGAGGGAGCATCCCAAGGAAATCAGGAGGGAGCCACAAGACTTCTGATGGTTTAGACTTGGAAGGCATCTGGAGTCATTTCAGCTACATTTTATTGGTCAAAGGTCATGGCTGGACTAGTTTCAAGGGGTTGGGGGGTGGGGCATGGGATGGGGGCTAGCCCCTAGCTCTGCAGTTATTTTTAATCCACCATAGCTCGCATGGTGATTTTCCCACATACTGATGACAATGTTCATCTTTTGCCTATATTTAAATTATTTAAGTGTCTTTTACCTCACATACTACATTTTCAGTCCCTGCTGAGAGATTACATCTTATTTAACCCAATTCTTTCAATGTAATAACCACAATAGCAACAGCAAATGTTAAGTGTCTGCTACGTACTTGATCTCATCTAAATAAAGATATAATCTCATCTAACCTCTACTCAGATATGGTAGACGTTATCTCCATTTTACAGATGGGGAAACTGAGGCACAGAGAAATTCAGCCTTGCTCAAAGCCACATAGTTGGTAAGTGGCGGAGCCAGGATTTGAACCCACTGAAGAATCTGCGTTCTCATTTTCTGTTCTATTGCCATCTTACAGCTTTGGCACCAAGGAAACGCGCTCGAGTCAATCTGTGTCGGCATTACAGAAGTGTCGCTGGGCAGAAGGACAAAAGGAACGAAGAAAGGAAGCAATACAGAGAGTGAATGGTGGCATGCAATTGTCATCAAGTGCTCCAGGTGGCTCCAGTCAATACATGGTCCAGGAATCCAGTGCTGAGAGCCCTTTGCAGCCTGGTAGACAGAGTGCAGAGCGTTTGGGATCTCAGCAAGAAGTGGGAGTATTTATTTGGTCTGAGCTCCTGATGCAAAACTTTCCTCCCAAATCCCAATTTTCTATCTCCCAAGATAAGTGATGGAGGTTTGTGGTTCCCATTCTAGCACATCCACCCAGCCCAGGGACCTACAATTCTGAATTTCTGGCCTGCTTCCTTCTAGCTAGAAGTGAATCTAGATTTACTTCCCATCAGGAACAAGACAACCTCCGTGCTCCATGAGATCCTAATTTTTTGTGGGTTTTTTTTTTGGGGGGGTGTACATGGGCCTCTCACTGTTGTGGCCTCTCCCGTTGCGGAGCAACAGGCTCCGGACGCACAGACTCAGCGGCCACGGCTCACGGGCCCAGCCGCTCCGCGGCATGTGGGATCTTCCTGAACCGGGGCACGAACCCGTGTCCCCTGCATCGGCAGGCGGACTCTCAACCACTGCGCCACCAGGGAAGCCCAGATCCTAGTTTTAGAAGACTCCACTTTTATCCTGGGGACATCAATCTATGTGTAGAAGGCCCCTCTCTGTGGAAGAAGAGACACTGAAACAAAAAATTAGTGGAAACTTCATATCCAGGGAGATGACAAATAAAATTTCAATATTTCTTACATTAAACCACCTCTTACACCTCTGTTCTTCATGAACATAAGGGCATCGATGGGCCAAAATCCAGAAAACAGCCTTAGTTCCTGTCTTGGTGCATTCAGGCTACTGTAACAAAATACCATAGACTGGGTAGTTTATAAACAACAAGCATTTATTTCTCACAGGTCTGGAGACTGAAAGTCCAAGATCACGGTGCCAGCATGGTTGGTATGGGCCCTAATTCTGTATAAGTTGGGTCCTTCTTGCTGTGTCCTCATGTGGTGGAAGCGGGGAGGGATCTCTCTGAACCCTCTTTTTTTTAAGGCACTAATCCCATTCATGAAGGCTCCACTCTCATGACTTAAATGCCTCCCAAAGGCCCCACCTCCTAATACCATCACCTTTGAGGGTTAGGATTTCAAAAAATGAATGTTAAGGGGACACAAACATTGAGACCATAGCAGTTCCTCAAAGAGAATGTGAACAGTCGGTGCAGAGAACAGAGACAGATTTTTTTAGCCTCTCCTGTCAATCCCACATTCGTAGGGCTGATGGTCCCCTGCCCACAGGCTCACCATGCCTGAAGAACATTGCCTTGGAAAGTTCTTGGACATCACAATGCAGGCGTGTCTGTACTACTTCAAGGACACAGTCATGCAGCCTCTATGTACCTTGGAAATGAAAAAAGAATTTCACTGGTTGGCCTGGTCAGCCGACATTCTTAATCCTTTACAGTCAATTCTCCTTGTTCCAGGTCCACCCCTGAGCCCCAAGAAGGAGAAAAGGGTAGGTCAGCTTATAAAAATACTGCCTTAAGACCCTAGAAAGTCTGAAATGATGGAACTCTGCCAAACAACAGAGAAAATTCGTCCTGAAAATACCAACTAGTTGTGTAGGAAAGTCAATAGAAAATTGGGCTCTATCAGAGGCAATATGATCTAACATGGACTGTTGGTCCCATTGAATATTTTTGTCCCCTTTATCCCTGACAGTCACCCACATAACCGTTCTTCGCCTATAAGCCAGAGCTAACTTTGACAAAGTGAAATCAGATTGTATGACCTCTTGCGAAAATACCCACAAGTCTTCCCAATCACTTAGAATAGTATCCAAACATCTTACCATGTCCTTAGAAGGCTCTAGATCATTTGCCCCTGCCTACCTCTTCCAATCTCATCTCCCTCCATTCACCCTTCATTCGTCTCCTTGCTCTCTTTTCTACAGCGCCCTCAACCTACCTGTTTACACATTCACCATTGCCCCTTACTCCAGAATGGAAGCATCATGAGTGCAAATACATTATCTACTTCCCCACTGCGTCTCTAGCACCTTCCAGAATACTTGGCGCATAGTAGACGCTCAATAAATATTTGTCGAATGACTGAAGATATCTGTTTTCTTATGTTCTCCAGGCATTTTAGAAAAACTCTTGTACAGGGAAGATAGTTGGAAATTTAACCTCTCTTGGGAAGGCAGGGAAAGCTTTGCTTCTCATTAATTATTTAATTACCTTCAAAGCTTGGGATTTCAGGAAGATTAAAAATCCTCCCTATTCCACTTATCACAGCTACGTGCTCTCAGGCCTAATCACAGCACCTGTGACTCTTATACTGCTTGGTGGTGTCTGGTCTCCTGAAAGGATTAGTACAGCAAGAAAGCGTCTGCAGACTGTTACCATTGGCACCTTTTGAGATTTTAATTAATGGAGTATTTTTTTTTCTTTCTCATTCATGGTCAGGATTTTGATTAACTTGTAAGTGGGAGCTTTTCATTTAGAGGTGTCTGGAGGTGGGTGCTTAGGGCTGATGAGAGATGCCAGGGCTGCCCTTAGCTGCTGGTGAAGGAATTGGCGTGTTCCAGCTGCTTCCACCCCGTATCCACGTGGTCCACACCCCACGTGGGAGGATGGACACGCACAGGATTGCTGGCTGCAGTGGGTGGTTGGACTTGCTGGGACCTCTCTGCTGATCAGACATTTCTTTCTGTCTACAGCATCTTTGTGGACGTGGGGGTCCCCAAGTTTTCAGCCGGTGAGACCAGCAGGCAGCAGCTCACTCTGACGCTTTGTCATTTGGGCACCTTCGTCTCAGTGTTTGGACCTCCATCTAGGCTGCCTCAGCACTTCTGAATGAGCAATGTCTGGAAATAGTTCATCCACAGACCTGGCTCGGCAGGTGAAGGCTTCTCAGTGGAGCATGGGGTAAATCTGACCACTCCCCACCCTGGCCTGTTCTGTATTTGGATGCAGCTTTGCAGTGAGATAGATCTGGGTTTGCATCTTACCAATTTTATTTAAACTTCTAAGCTTCAATTTCTTCATCTGTCAAATGAGGATGATAACTATAACGTACCACACAATTTTTTAAAGAGGGTTAAATGAGACACTGCATGCAATTGTTTAGAATAGTAAAGGTCAGCTCATATTATTTGGGTTCAAGTCTGTGTATGGCACCTTAACAAGCTAATTCACGTCTCTGGACCTCAGTTTCCTCATCTATAAAATGGGGATAATGTGATTGTGTGACGATGAAATAAGAATGCAAGATAAATAGTCAAAAGCACTGTACAAATCCCAGTTAATTTCATCAATGAGTCATCTGCATCTACCCCTGGCCATTAAGTTAAGTTGACTTTCTCATGAAACCCTAAACATGGACATGCTGTCTCTCTTACTCAGTTTTTTTAAATGTAGAAATATAAAATGGGGAGGGCTGTATGCAATCACTGCTGAAAAATTTTAAAAAAAAGAAAAAAGCAAATAGCATTTAAATGATTATTGCATGAGTGACCAGACTATCGTCCCTCAGGGGGAAATATTTCCCAGTTTGCTTAGAGCAGCAGAAAGAGGAGAAAAAAAACGATTTGATTGTTATTTCAAAATCTGTCTCCCACAGGGAAATTAAATGTGAGTTATGGGATATTTTGCATAAAGCAAAGTCTAGTATAAAACTAACTAGTTAAAAAAACACTGTGAGGTAAACCTAAGTGGATTCAGGCAGGGCTTTCCCGAGCACACCGGCACTCCTGCCACAGAACCTCCTCTTATTCCCACCCCACCCCACGTCCTCAGCCTGAGGAGACTACAGTGTATCAATAAGGAGTTGCCTCACCTGGCTGTGGTCCAGTCTCCCTCGCAGGGACATCCTAGTGTTAACAGCTGATACGTTGATAGGCCCTCTCACCCTATGTCACTCCCAGCAGCCCTCCTTACCCCAGCAGTAACTGATGTGCTATGAGGACCACAAAGGCAATAGTTTTATATTGAAGCAGCAAGTTATTATATCTAAGCTATGGTTTCTGTTTTTATTTTTTTCAAAAACTACACCAGGTACTTTTCCAGAAGCCTGATGGTTTTTAGCCTCATTTAAAATTTTCTGTTCTATGGGCAATTTTAAGGATCAGGGGCATTTCATATTTAAATCTTTTCAGCATCTCTTTCTGTAACAGAACCATTTTTTCTGTAGGGACTCCATTTCAAAGAAGTCTGGAACTGCCCAGTTCGCATATCCTATGCTCTTGGCTAACTAACCAGTCATTAGACTGGTTCCGACAGGCACATGATCTAAATCAAGCAAATTGGGATCTTTTTTGGATCGTTTCTTATGCTGCAATCAGGAAAGGCCATGTCTTTCCCCTGGGGTTGTTAGGCTGGGAGGATTTCAATCTGAGGCTCCGCTAGCCACAGAACAGGGCCTCTTGGAGAAACAGGAGATCCCTGATTGCATTATTTGCTCTCTGGATCAAGACTTGCCTGAAGCCAAACAGTAGGGCATTATGTGAGCTAATAAATACCTTCCGTGCTGCTTTTTGAATGGAGTTTGAATGAGTTTCTGCCAGTTCCCACTGAAAGCATCCTGAAAAATACAGTGAGATTAGCCTGTATAGTAGGCTTTTTGAAAATCTTGAAGAATTGATACGATGGAATGAATGTAGTGGAAAGAAATGTGAACTAGAGGGTAGCCTGTAGGGTTAAGTTTGGAATTTCCTTTAAAAATAGTGTCTCCCATTTACTGAACACTTACTACATGCCAGCTGTTTTATATATTCTCTCTCTTGGCTTCTCACCACCATCCTGCATGTTATACTCATTCTAGAAAGGAGAAAATCGAGGCTCAGGGGAGCTAAGAGACTTGCCAAAGACCATTCAGGTAGAAGGTAATGGAGCCAGGATTTTACACTCAGAATCGGGGCCAGATAAGCCATATCACACAGATCTGTCTAAGATTATCGCTAATTCATTCATTCAGCACAAATCAGATATTAGGTATTTGCTGGGTGGTCCTAGGCACTGGGGATATGAAATAAATAAAATAGTGCACATCCTTCAGCTGCCTACAGTCCGTTGGGGGACCTTCATTAGGGTCTTCATTGGTTTGAACTGTCTCCCCACAAAAGATAATCTTGAAGCCCTAACCCCCAGTGTCTGTGAATGTGACCTTCTTTGGGAATAGGGTCTGTGCAGATGTAATCAAGTTAAAATGAGCTCACTATTAGGGCAGGCCCTAATCCGGTATGGCTGGTGTCCTTAAGAGAGGGAAATTTAGACTCAGAGCCACACAGGGAGAAGGCCCCGTGAAGATGGAGGCCTTCTTCAAGGCCTCCATCTTGGAGTGATGCATCTCCAAGCCGAGGAACAATAAAGATTGCCTGCTGTCACCAGGAGCTGCGAGAGAGGCGTGGAACAGATTCTCCCTATGAGCTCTCAGAGGGAACCAACCTTGCCAACACCTTGATTTAGGACTTCTAGCCTCCAGAACTGTGAGACAAGAATTTTCCATCGTTTCGAGCCTCTCAGTTTTTAAGTTTTTGGTACTTTGTTACAGCGGCCCCAGGAAACACATACAGTCACCCAGGGTCCTGTCCCCAGCAACCTACGTTTATTTGAATCTCACCTAAGATTGCTCTGCCTGTGGCCCCCCCAGATCCCACCACCACCAGGGACAGGTCTCTGCAGCCAGGGAGTCCCACCTTGTCCTTCCATCACACCTTGCAGGTGGGCTCCTCTTAGCCACAGCTCCCTGCCCTCTCTGCCACAGGTGTGTGAAGCCACCAGGTCGTGGGGTGCCCATCTCCAGGACCCACTCTGTGTGGCAGCTCTTCCCTCCCCTGTCCTCTGAACACACTCTGTCCCAGTGGCTGCCTGGGGCCCCACTGTTTGCTCTGGATGGGCAAGTGCCTGGAGGCAGCGGACAGCTCATACCAGGGTGTTGCCCTTCCTTTATATTCCAAGACTGTTCCGTTTCCAGGATCCGGTCTCGTGATTTCTCCTTTGTGATGAATGTTGAAGCCATGTCTTGATGTACCGTCTTAATAACCTGGTGAAGGCACACAGCCTTTGGTTGGCAAACGTGGCAGTGCTTTTATCTGACCAGCCCTCACCCCTGCCCATTCCTGCAAGTCAGGTAAGCAGCACAGATGTGGAAGAAGATGAGGGGAAATGAAGTCTGAATTAATCAACGATTTGCCTAGGGTAGTGATGAGCAACAATCTGGACCTTCTGCCTAGCATTTTAAGCAATGGCCCAACTTCCTCGAGTTGCCAAATGTCTCGCAGTGCCCACAGAACTCTTCTAATAAAAAGCATTCAACTGCTGATGTGTTTGGAGGGCAAAATGCCAACTCCTTAAAAATAGTGACGCTCCTAGTAACTAAAGCTTTCCCTGTGGGTGAACTTAAACTTTCCATACTCCAGAAGAAGGGGGCGATGGCAGTCATAATTACTCCCAAATGGGTGTTCTGTCACTAGATCATCAACACCTCAAGGCCAAGGCCCCGTCTTGCTTTTTTTCTGGTTCTTTAAGAACATCTAACAGAGTGGGTGCTTCTGGCCTGCTGGTAGGCCTGATTAAGTACAGAGATTTAATTTGGGCCATGGTATCCCCAGTATGTTTTTTTCGGGTATGGTGGTTAAGAATTTGGGATTTGGGGCTTGGCAGTCAGACTGCCTGTATTAGAATGCTAGCTGGCTGTGCAACTTTGGGAAAGTTTGTTAACCTCTCTGAGCTTCAGCCTCTCATCTGTTAAATAAACTGTTAGAATGAGTCAATGAGATATGTACCTGAGTGCTTAGCATTCAAGAAAATGACAGCCATTATTACTATTATTAACTAGTGACTGACAGAGCTGGGACTTACCCAGGCTTGTCTGGCTCCAGAGTCCCTGCCGTTGCCCATTTTGGGGACTCAGCGTGACTTCTACTGGATTGCTCTCCACCACAGGTTGGCAGTCATAACGATGGAGGACCAGCAGCCTCTTGTTGTAAGAGCCACGCTGGTCGCTGGTCGTTGCTAGATCCCTTCCACAGATGGCTGGGCACTTATGCCCCCCACCAACTCATGACCGAGAACCCCCATCCTCCCACCCCATTTGGTGATCCAGAAATCTAGGGAATGTCCTTGTCCTTGCCTCTTTGGGGGGAAATAGTAGCTTTCCAGGCTCCTTTAGGTCTCTCTCTCCCCCAGGGCTTGTCAAAGGCCCATGGTGTAAGGACAGGAGCTCAAGGAGAGAAGACCACTTTAAGGTTCTGCTTAGCTCCCTGCCTCCCCAGGTGGGCAGGTGCCCATGGTCTCTCGGATGCGGAAACAAGGTTGCCAGTTATCCATCAGTATTAATCCCCTAGGACTGCTGTAACGTGGTACCCAAAGCTAGATGGCTTAAAGGAGAAATTTACTGTCTCACAGTTCTGGAGGCTAGAGTCCAACACTGAGGTGCTGGCAGAGCCATGGTGATGACTCCAGGGGAGAACCCTTTCCTGCCTCTTTGAGCTCCTGCCATTTGCCAACACTCCCTGGCCTCCTTTGCCTTGTAAATGCACCACTTCAGTCACATGATGTCTCCTCCCTCGGTGTCCTCATGTGGTCTTTCCTCTGTGCATGTCTGGCCATGTGTCCAAATTTCCCATTTTTACAAGGACATCAGTGCTATTGGATCAGGGCCCACCCCAAAGACCCATTTTAACTGAATTACCTCTGTAAAGCCCCTGTTTCCAAATAAGGTCACATCCTGTGATACTGGAGGTTAGGACTTCAGCATATCTTTTTTTGGGGGCGATTCAATTCAACTCATAACACCATCTGTGATGGTTAATTGTGTGTGTCAACTTGGTTAGGCCACGGTACCCAGATATCTGATCCAACATTATTCTAGATGTTTCTGTGAAGTTACTTTTCCAGATGAGATGAACACTTAAATCAGGAGATTTTGGGTAAAGCAGATTACCGTCCACCTGATCAGCTGAAGCCTTAATAGAAACAGACTGATCTCCCTGGAAGAAGAGGGTATTCTGCCAGCAGACCACCTCTGGACTCCAGCTGAAATCCTTCCCTGGATCTCCAGCCTTCCAGCCTACCCTGCAGATTTTGGACTAGCTGAGCCTCCACAATCACGTGAGTGAATTTCTTAAAACAAATTCTCTCTCTCTCTCTCTCTCTCTCTCTCGCACACCCAGTCCATATAGATATAGACATAGATAGAAACATATTTATACATGGTCTCTTTCTTTGAAGAGCCCTGACTAATACACCGTCCAAGGGTCCCCGTCCCCAGACCCCTTCCTCCTTAGGCCTCAGGATCTTGACAGGGCTGGCAATGCCTCACCTAGACCGAGCTGAACACCTGAGGCTGCCTTTCAACCCACTTCACTGTAAACAAACTATTGGTCACCCACTGAACAAGCATTTCTGAGCCTTTAATTTTTATTATTCCCTTAACAAAGGAAGGTTGAACAGTTCAGTCTCAGTGTGAATTGCTGTAAGAGATGATGGGGAAGAAGCGAGAAGGAATTCCTTCACTTCACAAGTTAATACAGTTCTAGAAGCTGCTGTTCTGTACAAGGAGTTAGAGCAGAATCACTCTTTTAAAACAATGCATGGAATTTTAAAGTCTGTTACATGGTTCATGGTCTGGTGACCTATTGCTGTATAACAAACCATTGAGAGGCTTAAAATTGTACCTCTTTTATTTGTTCAGGACTCTGAGGGTCAGCAGTTTGTGCTGGGCTCAATGAGGAGGTCTTCTGGAGTCCCTGAGGCAGCTTCCGTCACCCGACAGCATGACTGCGTTCAGGCTGCTGTAACAAAAATGTCATAGACTTTGTGGCTTAAACAACAGAAATCTGTTCCTCACCATTCTGAAGTCTAGGAAGTCCAATATTAAGGTACCAGATGATTCAGTTCCTGGTGAGGACTCTCTAACTGGTTTGCAGGGGATGTCCTCTCCCTGTGTCCTCTCATGATAGAGACAGAGACCATCCCTCTCATGTCTCTTCTTATACAGTTATTAATCCCATTCATGAGGGCTCCACCCTCATGACCTAAATACCTTCCAAAGGTCAGACCTTCAAATACCATCGCATTGGGGATTATGGCTTCAACATGTGAATTTGGAGGGACACAACTCCATAGCACTGGGAATAGATGGTCCAAGATGACCTCACTCACACATCTGACAATTGGTATTGGCTGTTGGCCATACAATCGAAGTTCTCATCTTCAAGATGGCTAGCTGGGTCTTCCTTACATGGTGGTCCTGGGTTCTAAGAAGGTGAGAGCAGAAGCTGCAAAGCCCTTTAAGGCCTAGGCTCAGGAGTCACCAAAACATCATTTCCATTGTATTCCTTTGGTCAAAGCAAGTTACAAAGCCTTCCTATGTTCAGGGCAAGGAAGAATAGACCCCACCATTCAACAGGAGATGGTTCAAAGTGACATTGCAAAGGGATGTGCATGCACTGATGTGAGGATTTATTGCAACCAATTTTGCAAACAATCTACAATGTTCACTGAGCAAATTAAGCTAGTGAATGTAAAGGGCAAGTTCTTTCTGGAGGTGACAGCATGATACCGATCAGAGCCAGGGATCAGAGGGCCATCTCGGACATGCGAGGGCACGGCTGTTTATTATGCCATTTGATTGAGAACCCGGCAGGGAAGGTTTCTGGACTCTGCCTGATTCAAAGTCTAGTCTATAAATTTTTTTCCTGTGAAATTAGATATTTGCCTCATCTCTGTTACAGCACAGCCAGAGGCATCTGGTTGGGTCAGCTAACGTATGTTCTTAGATTTTCCTTGGCAGAAATTAATTTTTTTTCTTAAGAATTTTTTTTTCTTTCTCCAAGGCTGAGTCTTCGGGTTAATACCAGGGATCCACAATTCATAAGTTTGTTCCTCGTGGTTCATTGTTTCAAAATGAGACTTTTAATAGATTCCAAAGACTTAATAAGACTGCTGCCTAGTCACATAATGAAGTTACGGTGCACATGGCTGACAGGTAGTAATTTATTATCCTTGTCCCTGATAAGAGTCGTGCCATGCACAGTGAGTACCTAATAAATATTAGCTATAACAACGTAAGTAATGGAAAAAGTTTGTCCCTTTGTGTTTCAACCAACCATTCACAATGCATTCTTCCATTACCATGGTGTCTATTTTCTGTTAATTTTATCAGTTCTATGTAGAGGGGAACCAGAGCTGTGTGTCTTTATTACTGTTAGCTTAAATGTCCTAATTTATCCTGTCGCCATGTTTTCACTTAGCATAGCTAGTCACAATATTTTTCTGTCCCTGCAGTGAAAGACTGCAGTAAGTTGATCTTGCTAACAAGAGATAATTATTAGCTTCCTCAGGAATGTTAGTGTATATGCATTGCTGAGCATTCCAGGAGGATTAATATTTCTGTGAATTTTGGACAAGACGAGGTAGCAGCACAGAGCAACAGGGCTGTGTGAATATTATTCCTTTCTCCATTTGCCTCTCCATCACTGGTAATTCGTTAATGCTGCTTGTGTTTCGTCTGAGGTCATGCTAAGAATTAATGCACCTCTACTGACTGATACACCCAGGGCCAAAGAGAGAATGAGGCAAGTCAGAACCTTGGACGATCCCGGCAGTCACAAGGTTTGCATTCAAGAGCAACTTCTTCGCAGGGTGACGCTTTTCTGAAAAGTCGGCCGTGAAATGGCAGTTTAAAATCATGGTTCATTGATGTTCAAGGGTTTCTTCCTCAGATGAGCAGAGTTATTCTGGCGCTTGGAATTGCGCACTTTTTTGGCTTTTTTTTTCTTATTTGTTTGTTTTTGTTGTTGTTGGGAGCAGACAGGGAAGGCAAGGGGATTTAAAATTCAGCAGAGGACCACTGAGAGTTAGAGACTGGTGGGACTGGGAAATCTTTGATTGTCAAGCTCAGGGTCCAAAAGAAATGGAAACCTTCTGAAATATCTGGGCCTAGTCATCCCTTGATTATATTAGACACCCTAACCAGACTGCATATGTGTGTGTGTATTGAAGACATTGCATCCTTTTAATACATTTCCAATGAATTCTTCTATCTAGGAAAACTTTAGATAAACCACAAGTAGGCAATGTTGACATATCAATTGAAATGGGAATTTGGCTCTCACTAGTAAACTTTTATGAACTATCTAGTTCAATCATGCATTGGTTCATTCAGTCAATCAAGAAAGAGTTATTGAAAGTCTCATGTGGGCCAGATGCATGGTGGGCTTTGGGAATACTGGGAGGGGTTTGCGTTCTAGAGGAGGAGAAAGACAGCAGGCAGGCAGTTCCAATATGAGGGGATTTATGGGAGGCGTCTGCCCAGAGGGCTGTGTAGACACACACAGATGTCTCAGGCCCGATAGAGGCGGGTCTGGGTGGGCCCATCTGGAGGAAGTGACCTCTCCGGTGAGGCAGAAGGTGTGATGAGAAGTGAGGCAGGAGGGATAAACAGCACCAGGCCTGTGGGATTTAGACCCATGCGACGGAGTTTGGCCAATGGGAGGCATGGACAGTTTTAAGAAAAGAAGTGACAAGATCAAGCTGAGGTTCTGAATACTATTCTGCTTGCAGTGGGGAGGGTGGCATAGAGAGGCGTCCTAGGTGGGGATGCCAAAGAGCTGAGCCTGAGACTGGCTTTCTGGGTCAGCAGTTTCTTAGGGGGATTGCTTTCAGGTGAAACCCGACAAGATGTGCGGGAAGCACGAATAGGGCAGGCGGAGACGTTGTCTAGCCCCAGCCTGATCCCACGGGGAGCTCTGGGACGTGAGGGCCTTGTGCCCCGTTATCAGGCCATCCTGGCCGTGGGCTGTCCCCAGAGGGGAGACAAAACCTCCCAGGCATTTCCAGGTGAAAATGCCTGGTGCTTTTCTCCCAGGGCAAGTCTCAGGAGAAGGGAGCAGATGTGAGCTATTAGCAGCTCCCGGTCAGGGGGACATGGGTCGGGTACCAAGAGCATCTACTCCCAGAGGGAAGGAAGAGCCAGAGAGGGGGTCTTGACTTCTTCCAAGGGGGTAGATTTCGGCTTGTTGTTGCTGGAAAGGAAAGGGAAAATTGGTTCCTCTAATGGAAAATGCATTAGGCTTTCTAGAAGGAGCTGCTAAGCGAGGGGTGAGAACAGTGAGAGATTACCAGTGGTTTGTCTAAGAGCAAGACCAAAGAAGTGTATCATCAACCAGGAAGAAAAGAGACCCACAGTCCAGAATTAATCAGAGGTAAGGGGAGTGGGATTTGAGTAGCATTGTGGTACGTGTCAGGCAAGGCAGTGACGGGGCTATGCCAACATTCTAAAAACAAATAATTCTCTCCTGTTTCTATCCGAGGTGCTCAAGGTAATTTGCAAACATTTACAGGCAAGTTTTCACCAGGCTGAACTGAAGGCAAAGCTCCCGTTGACTTCACAGGGAGCTCCCAGGGGGACAGGCAGCAAGGTGAGGCTTCAGTTCTGGGTAATTAAGACTTACAGCACCCTTGTTAGTGATGAAATCCCTGTGCACGTCATTGAAATGCAGTAGGCTCTAAAGCCCTATGACCCCTCGCCGGCTGTGGCCATCAGAAGCCCACAGGAACCATCATTAATTTTGCTCTCCTTCACTTTCTGAAATCAAAGGAGGACATCACTTTGATTAAGAGGAACAGTCACGTTACAGACAATCAGTGGAGTCAGCCTGCGTTGGTCAGTGTCCTTAGAGCCACTTACTGATGGTGGGGTTGGTGCTCCCAAGGGGAATATGAGTTCTGCGAGATAAGCTGAGAGCCCACCGTCACCTTCTGAGCAGGCAAAATTCTCCCCAGACCCCATCTGCACTCCTTCCTTAGTTTATTATTTTCTGTTTCCCTTCCTATCGCCATCTCTGAGACACAAAGGTCCTCATTGGTGGTCAAGCCTGGATAAGAGGAAATGTCTCTAGAACACTTCAGCACCCTCCTCTGGATCAG
The DNA here is from genome assembly GCF_059928025.1 of Delphinapterus leucas. Classification (NCBI taxonomy): domain Eukaryota; kingdom Metazoa; phylum Chordata; class Mammalia; order Artiodactyla; family Monodontidae; genus Delphinapterus; species Delphinapterus leucas. The sequence continues at coordinate 52,153,626 of NC_143133.1, read as the reverse complement.
GGTGGAGGAGGGATGGGTAAATGAATGAGCAGGTGTCTATGGAGCTTCACCTCATGCAGGGTGCTGTGCTGGTAGCTAGGCAAGATACAAAGAATTCTGGAACACAATCCTGACCCTCGAAGAGCCTACAGTCTTGCAGAAGGGGTACATCTCTACCAGCCAGGGTTAGCAGCACAGCTTGGGAGGCAGACAACTTGGTTTTGAATCCTGGCTCTGCCACATGGGCTGTGTGACCTTAGGCAAGTTATACAACCTCTAAAGCCTCCGTTTTCTCATCTGTAAGATGGGGATAACAATAGTACCTACCTCATAGGGTCATTGTGAGGAATAAACATATTAACAAAAGGACTTAAACCATGATCTTTACTCAATAAATGTGAACAAAGCAACAGACATTTGTACAGTATTCAGTGTGCTGAGCTTTATATGCTCTATCTATCTCATCTAATCTGCAAACACCATGTGAGATGAGTACCATTGTCATCCCCGTTTTACCAACAAGGAAGTGGAGGCTCAGAGAAGTTAAGTGACTTGTACAAAGCTACAAAGCGAGGAAGTGATGGAGGTGGGATTTGTACCCAGAGCCAAGGGTCCCTATAAGAAAATCCATGAGGGCTTTAGGTATGCAGAGAACGAAGAGCTCCCTGGGAACTGGGGCAGTCAAGGAAGGTTTCTGCTGAGTCTCGCATTTGTATGGAGGAGGTTCATTTATTTATTCAGCCAATATTTGTTGAACACATAATATGACTGGGCCCAGAGCTGGGGATCTCTTGAGTAATGCATGGTTTCTATTCACAGTTTAAAGGGGAGGAAGTACACCATTAAATGCTACAACGGCAAGGAGGGGGATCTGTAAAGGGTGCCTCTGAGCAGGACCTTGATGGGGGAGAGGGATGGAAAGACATGGAAGAAGGGAGAGGAACAGGAAAGGATTCCTAAGGAGGTGAAGGCTTATGGCACAGTATGAGCAAAGGCTCAGAGGGATGAAACAGCTCAAGGAACCCCAAGTATTTACATGACTAAAGCCAAGGGTGAATGTGGATAGGAAGATAAGAAATAATTACAATAACCGACATCCTTTGAATACTCGTAATGTGTTAAGTACTTTGCACTATCTCTTATTCTTTCCCTGAAGTATTTAGAAGAACTACAGGCCAAATCTAGTCCACCACCTGTTTTTTGTTTAGCCCACGAGCTAAGCATGAGTTTTCACAGTGAACATTTGCAAAAGATTTTTATGATAGGGAACCCTAACTCTGAACCTAATTAAGCAAAATACTATCTTTCCCCCCCAATAGAATTCCATTGTTCTCCGTATTATTAAAATAGCAGATCTATATTATTTTTAAAAAGTCCTCAATTATTATTATATTTTGAATTTTGTCAGTAGAATATGTTGTGGAAATTTATTCTCTCTCTAGTTATATAAGTACCTATATGGTAGCCTTAATTTTGCATCTTCACCTACAAAACCGGAAATACTACCTGAGCCCTTTATGGGAAAAGCCTGCCAACCCCTGTCTTTCCAAATGCCCACGGGGCATCATTCTAATTTAAGGAGGTCTGGGGAAGAAGCAAAGGACCTGAGCCAGAGCCAGGGGAGAAGGAATGGAGAGGCTAAAACTGCCTGGATGCGGAGACAAGCAGGAAGGAGGAGACTCCCCTGGCTATCCTGATGCGTGTGGACCTGGGCTCAGGGCTGGGACACAGTAGGAATAAGGCTTGTTTACCAGAAAAGAATTCCTGGCCAGAGGCATGGCATTTCCTGCTTGGATGACTGGGCATACTCCCAGCGCTGCAGGAAATGCCAGAGGAAGTGCATGTCTGGTGGGCTGATGGTGGGACACACAGGTGGAGCTGGAGATGGCTGGGGATAAATATGTGGGGATGTCCAGGAGGAGGGTGGGTCTCAGGAGCCAAAGGTAGAGTTGGGAGTCACTAGCAATGGAGGCTGAAGCCTCAGAGAGTCAGAATCCATGCATTAAGGGAAGAAATTATTTCTTCTGTCAAAAGGAGTTAGAGGTTCTCAGAATGGGAGCGGGGACACAGCACTTATGCATCTTTGAAGCTCTGGGCTGGAGGGGAGTGTGGCCAAGTTCCTGGGTTCAGTGGGTCTGGGAAAAGGAATCAAGGCTATTTTTGAAATGGGTTATCCATGTCGGTATATGATATCTCTTCTCTCTCTCTCTCTCTCTCTCTCTCTCTCTCACACACACACACACACACACACACACTCCAAAGGATCATAAAGGATATATTTTTAAAACTCCAGTGTGTGCATTAATTTACCCAGAATTGTCTGATGAGCTTCAGAGGCTGTTGACTTGAAGATGTCCAAGTGAAAGCAGAGGGGAAATGCTCAGTGTGATCGAGACGCAAGGGGAATTTCCTCCCAGTGAAGTTTCAGAAAAACAAAGGGAGCAGCAGTCTCTGATTATATAATTCCAACTTGGGAAAGTAAAAATCTTTGATCATCTATTTACGCTCTGCCAAACTCAGAGCCCAGAGGCAATCAGGCACGTCGAAAAGAAACTGATTTCCACCACTTTTCCTTTTCCTCTCTCTCGTTTCGTGGCCTCTGTAACCTTGCAGAGCTGGCCTGCGCGGGCTTCAGGCTGCTGTGGCGCTCCAGGCAGGGTGGATTCTTCACTGCAGCCAGAGCGGCTGGTGAGGGAGAGACTGGGATGAAGGGAGAGAGGTGAGGATGCCACCGCCTAACCGGGGGCAGGACCAAGTCAACCTTGTCAGCTGCGGGGATTCTCATAGACCTCCTGTTTCCCTAAGAATTCTTGGGGCAGATAAGTGGAAAAATGTGAGGCTGTCTGAAGTTTTACGGGAAGTGAGGGTTTATTGAGGTTTGGGGTGTGCTCAGTCTTTGGAATCTTTGCCTTGGTTTTCCTTGGGGCCAGTCCTGGTCCATAAGGTGCCTGTGTGTAAGTTATGAAAAGATGACCCCCTGCCCCTGGCCCCCCACCCTGGGCAGCCCAAGGCTAGGACTAATGTCAGGGCATCGTGAATAGCCTCCCACTTGCCCTCTTGGATGAGAACTGGGGGCAGAACACACCTGTACAACTGCCCTACCTCCACCCCCAGTCCTGTGTGCCCTATTCATTAATTTGCAGAAAAAGCAGCATCTGGAAAGTGGGTGCTGCAGAAAACCTGATGACGTGGCAGGGTTCAACTAAGTACTTAATGCGTGTCCATCTCAAATACCAATTTGTCTTTCCCTTGGACAAATAATGTAACAGTAGGCCTGGGGACACCTGGCATTTTATGGGCTCTCTTCTCCCCTGGATTTAACCCTATGAGGGATCATGCAGGAGGCCCTTTGAGAAATTGCAGCCACACTTTGAGCTGCTAGGATTCCCCTGAATAAATGATCATTTTAGTGTTCTAAATGGAACTGGAGAGCAAATCAACAAGGTCTAGGAAATCCATTAAAAGAAGAAAAAATGCTGGGCTTCCCTGGTGGCGCAGTGCTTGAGAGTCTGCCTGCCGATGCAGGGGACACGGGTTCGTGTCCCGATCCGGGAGGATCCCACATGCCGCGGAGCGGCTGGGCCCGTGAGCCATGGTCGCTGATCCTGCACGTCCGGAGCCTGTGCTCTGCAACGGGAGAGGCCCGTGTACCGCAAAAAAAAAAAAAGAAGAAGAAGAAAAAACGCAACATGGTCCCATATCTAATACGAGAATGAGATTTTCATGAGATGTCTTTCAAAGAGAAAAATGCATGTGCAGAAACACACAACAGCTGTATAAACTCAATCATCTTTCCTGATTTGAAGGGAGTGTATAATGTAGGTGGAGGAGAGATTCGTATATTTACCTCTGAACCTGACTTGATTTTCATGTCATTCTGTCATTTATGAACAGTTCCCAAGTGCCTTGTCAAAAAGAGTTGCTTATTAAGCCACTGAAAGTATAAAAATACAATCTAAACTGTGAATCATTTCACGAACCCCTGGTGGCCCAGACTGGATTTTGCACTGAGTTAAACAGTTGTGCAAACACGAACTCACCTTCCTTTGCATGGCAGATCCACTCCTAACTCCAGGTGAAGGAAGTTTCACAAGGCAATACCGTGTCTGAAAGTGTTCACAACCTAGTGGGGAAGAAGCAAACAGATTTTAAAAATACTATACAAGACAAGGTTAAGCCATTAGAAATCAATTAGAAGGGATCACTCTGAAGTTGCACTGAAGAATAGATTATGTATAGAGTGTGCCGGGAACATAGAAGAGGTGGAAATTAACCCAACCTAGGGGGGCTGGGGAAATGTCAAGACAGAGACATTTGAACCGTGTCTTGAAGGATGAATAAGAGTTTGCAAATGGCACGGGAAGTCTTCTCCACAGAGTAACAGCATGGGCAAAGGTTGGGGGATGTGACTCTGCCCAGCTAATGAGGGATCAGGAAAGAGGTCTCCATGGCTGGACGGCGTGGTGTATGTGAAAATGATGAAGGATGAAGCTGGAAAAGAAGGCAGGGCGGCTGGGCCAGGCTCTGTGTGAATATGAGCCCTGAAGATTTTCAGGCTGAGAAAGGCACAAACAGATTGGTGGTTTTTTTTGTTGTTTTTTTGCGGTACGAGGGCCTCTCACGCTGCGGCCTCTCCCGTCGCAGAGCACAGCCTCCGGACACGCAGGCTCAGCGGCCATGGCTCACGGGCCTAGCCGCTCCTCGGCATGTGGGATCTTCCCAGACCGGGGCACGAACCCGCATCCCCCGCATCGGCAGGTGGACTCCCAACCACTGCGCCACCAGGGAAGCCCCAGATTGGTGTTTTAGATGGTTTCTTCTGATGGCCTTTGATCTGCAGAGCAGAGCCTCTCATTGAGATCTGCCTTAAGGTGATACACGGTGTTGTTTCCTTCACTGATTCAGAAAATTAATCCACTTCCTAAAGTCCTTTTTTTTTCCCAGGGGGGTGTTTATACCCTAGAACAGGGGTCTACAAACTATGGCCCACCGGCCATATGTGGCCCGCCACCTGCTTTTGTAAATAAAGTTTTATTAGAACACAGCCTCGTCATTTCATTCAGTGCTCTCTATGGCTGTTTCCCCACTATGGCTGATTTCAAAGCAGAGTTGAGTAGTTGCAACAGAGACTGTATGATTTGCAAGGTCTGAAATATTCATGACTTGGTGCTTTACCGAAAAAGTGTGCTGACCCCTGCCCTTTGGTTCTCCAAAGACTTTGCCAAATTTCCCATCAGACCAGAAACTTCAGAGATCACCGTGAAGGTTTGCCTCATTACCTTGTGTACTGCTTACCTCCGCCTTTATCAAGTGGCCAAGTTTGACTGTGCTCTTCAAGTCAGTAGCAGGAAACAGAGTGGAGAGTCACATACAAAAGAGGCAGCCAAACACTGAGCACCAGGAACCAGGCAAGTCTGGTCAAACCACTCCATGTCTTCTCATCAGGAGTCCCCGAGTATGAGATCAGCAGCCTGCTCAGTATGTTGATTGAATCAGAGTTCAAAAACCTCCCACCATGTCCTTATAGATAGGGCAGAACTGATTAGGTGGTTATGTTGATGGTCAAACAGTGACCCCCAAAACACACAGATGAAAAGGCTGACATCAATCGTGGAGATCTCTAACAAGTACACACAAGACTTCGGACCCAACTCCTGTCCTGCTCAGCATTTTTACTGGCACGAATAAATCAGAAGCCATGTTATCAATGTGAAGCTTGCCCGTAGCTGGGGGATGGGGAAGAGCTAATAACTGGCATCGATATGCTGGCATCACTGGTCCAAAAAAATTCTTGATAAGCTAGAGCAGTGACCAAAATGTGCTCTCCTAAGGGAGAAATGTGAGGCTCCTAAGGGTCCACCCCTAACATTCCAGGGTCCTGGGGTGAGAGTACAAATGAAGACCAGCATACCATATATCCAAATATTTAGAAGTTATAAATCAGTCTAACAAGCTTCTAGACAAAATATGTTCTATCTTCCTACCTTAACACCACCTAGAAGCCTAGAGTCAAATTCAGATTCTCTGAGTCCTCAGAGTCTTAATGCTGGAACATGGCAGCATGGGAGAGCCAGCCCTAGTCCCCCAGGTCCCAGCTGTTAACCCACCTTTCTATTTTCTGATCTCACCTAAACTCCTCAGCAACTTCTCTCCAGTTGTTTCCTCTTCACTGTCTCATTTGTTATATCTGTCATTTGGTGCCATTTATCTGGCTCTACCCTCTGACTTCTATACTTAAGCCCAATTCTTCTTGCATTGTGGATTAATCTGTTTCCACTCTCTTCAGGTAACCCTGGTCTAGTGTTTACATTTGGCAGTCGCCAGGTGACAGTGTCCCTGCTGGGCTTCCCCCTAAGGCTAGGAAACAGAACCTGGCCAACTCCCACCTACCTTCCAGCTCCCAGGTCTTCTACGATAACCCCTCTCCCTTGCTAATACCTCTTGAACTTAATCACAAAGGATGAACACATACTTCAGCAAATTGGAGGCCCTGGGGGTGGGAGGTAGTCCCACCCACAAGCAATATATTTCTCTGAAAGCTAGTGTTTTTATTTTCAAAGGGTCACAGGCTTTAAGAAAGAAGTTTTAATCGTTGGAATACGATTAAATTAAATATGTATAACATGCATTCCAGAAAGTACACAAAACATAAATAGACAGCTTCATGAGGTATCACAAGGTGTATGACCACCAGGTAAACAAATGCCCCCAGAAGCCCCCCTACCCCTTTGTGCCTCACTGTCTTCGCCCCAAAGGAAACCAACTACTATTGTTGGTTCTGCCTATTTGGGGATTTTATGTAAATGGAATCGAACGCTATTTATTCCTTTATATATGGCTTTTTCACTCAACGTGAGATTCATCTACGATGCTCTGTGTAGTTCTAGTTCACGGACTTTCATTGCCATGTGTGCGTTATGTGAGTATTCCACAACGCATCTATATATGCCATCGTTGATAGCTTGGTTATTATGACTAATACTTCCGTGAACATTCTTGTAAATATCTGTTGGTGCACCTGAGCACGAATTTGGGATTGTATGTATCTAGAAATGGACTTCTGGTTGGTGAGTTTTGCATATTTCAACTTAGTCAATACTCCCAAACAGTTTTCCAGAGTGACTGAACCCATCTGTACGCCCACCTTCAGTCTGTGAGGGTTCTTGTGACTCCACATTTCCATAGGTTTTTTTAAAAAAATTATGCCTCATGATATAGCCATGTTTGTTTCCATGTTGAAAAATGTTATACCTTTTTTGCCAAAAAGGGAAAATGACCCTTCCGGGAGATGTACCAAGTTAATTCTGTGGCTTCACCTGTCCCAAAGTGGAGGAGCTCAACCAAGCTGACCTCTTGGAGATTCTTTATCCAGAGTCGTGAGCTTCTAGCCTTTCACCAAACTGTTTCATATTCAGGGACCAGCTTCCCTCCTCTGTCAGTGAAGAGGATCCACTGCTGACCTTTAGTTTATTTTTCCAAGACAGTACTTATCTGAATAATCTTATTTTGATCACACATTCATCTATTTGTCACTTAGATTCGCCTCTAAGTCCTTTCAAGGAAACGGACCATATACTTCCTTAATATATACCGCCATTACCTGCAAGAATTCTTGGGACCCCATGGGGAGCAGTCAGGATTTGTTAATGGACTGCCTGGCTCAGTGTAGCTTAAATTCCATCTTTATTTTTATATGATAGTTTAAGTGATTTAATGAGTGGCTGTCACTGACAAGGCATTTGGGGACTGTGCATAAAATGACACAATAATTTAAAAATAAAGCTTTGCTCAGAGACTAATACACAGAACTGCCTTCCACGTACACCTCACTCTCTATCCTAGAGGAAACAATTCTTTCTTTGGTCAAGTGCCGTTTCTTTTCATTGATAAAAATAAGTAAATCCACATTCCCTTCTCCTGCCTTGTTTGAATGCTTACAAAATCAGGAATCATATATAATATTCATTTCAGCAATGAATATGCAGAAAGTCCTGCATCTCTTTATTTAGGGATTTTAAACGTTGCAGTCATATTCATCATGGTGACTGTAGGCTTTTATATCTAAGACAGACTCATTTCTCAAAGTTGTGTTTAAATATCTCACATGGTACTGTTGGCCTCTTGGGTATTGCACAACATACAACTGAAGAAGGAAGGTTAACAAAGCAAAAAAAAAAAAAAGGTGCAGCTATGGATATTTCACTTTTAAGAAGCAGCAGAATCAGGGAAGAGAAGAGGAGAGTTCCAGGGGAGCCAACTTTGCAATGAGAATCTAGATGTTGGCTTCATTTTAAAGCACAGTGTGGGAGTTGTTCTCTAACTCAATGACGCTCTAAGTGAGGTATACAATTTTTTCTCAGTTGTTTTGTAGGCAAGTTTTCTCTTCTGCTTCTTGCAATAACCTAAATACCAAATACTGACAATCCAGGTGGTTACCTGGACCTAAGCACACACATAGTTTCACACCCATGGCTTTGCTGCTGATCGTACATTTTAGGATAGTCTCATTCATTCATCCATTTGTCGTTTCACTCATTTGTCCATTTGTTTAATTAAATAGTCAGGCAGCAAATACTTCCCCAGCATCTATGATATGCCAAGTGTTGTGCTTGGTGCTCAGAGCACAATGATGTGTCCTAGCCAGACATTATTCAAATAATTACACAAAGAGTTGTAAAACTGCAACAGTGAGTACTCTGAAGGAAGAGCAAGGTACGGTGGAAATGTGTGTTAGAGGGATTTGACTTACGGAGGTCCGGGAAGAGTTCTTACAGAGTGATAGGCTGAGCTGATGTCGGTTAAAGGAGCAAGTAAATTAACTAAGTAAAGAGGGGGGAGTGGAGGGGAGCTTGAGGAAATGAGAACACCTTGTGCAAAGGCCCTGTGGTGGGACAGTACGCCTTATGTGAGGATTAGAATGAAGGCCAGTGTGGCAGGAGTGGAGAGAGCAAAGGGTGTGGGTAGGACCTTGTGGGCTCTAAAGGAGTTTTGTCCTTACCTTTTTAAAAAAATCCGTTAATTAATTAATTAATTTTTGTCTGCGTTGTGTCTTCGTTGCTGCGTGCGGGCTTTCTCTAGTTGCGGCAAGCAGGGGCTACTCTTTGTTGCGGTGCACAGACTTCTCATGGCGGTGGTTTCTCTTGTTGCAGAGCACTGGCTCTAGGCGCGTGGGCTTCAGTAGTTGTGGCACGCAGACTTCAGTAGTTGTGGCTTGTGGGCTCTAGAGCGCAGGCTCAGTAGTTGTGGCTCACGGGCTTTGTTGCTCCGCAGCATGTGGGATCTTCCCGGACCAAGGCTCGAACCCATGTCCCCTGCATTGGCAGGCGGATTCTTAACCACTGCACCACCAGGGAAGTCCCCTTTGTCCTTATCTTAAGAGCAAAGTTGACACATGGAGAAGAATAGGCGGAGGACAGGAAGAGATTCGATTTCACAGTGTGAGTTGTGGGACTCAGAGGCGTGCGAGAAAGAGGGTTTTTGAACTTCTTGTTCTTGCCTTACACAGTCCCTGGGCATCAACTTGACTCAATTGCAGGTGTCCCCTGACAGCTGTTAGCTGTCGGGCAGGCTGGTCTCCCAGGTCTGAGCGGATAATAGGGAGGATGCTCAGGGGTGGTGGAGGGCCATGCTCCAGTGGTCCGGATCTGCTCCCTCTACGCACAAGGAGCCATTTGGGCAGGAAGCCTGTGCTTACTGCTGGAAGATCGGAACCTGTTGAGCTGTAACAGTCTGACAGGGAAGCCCAGTTTCAACTTGAATAGAACACGAGGCACCCAACCAACTGATATAATCTCTCCCCTGAAAGGTAATGTGTGGTCTTTGTGTGCTGAAGCTTCCATTTACAACTGAGATTAAATGTAGACAAATTCAAAGTATAACCGTTCTTGACCCCATTTATAACGCTAGTCATAATTTACATCATAAATGGCATTTTCAGACTCCAGTATTCGACATTTGGAGAAGCAAAAGATCTGGAAAAGTATTCTAAAGCAGAGCATGCTAAGACACCATAATAACAATAAGAATTCAGGCAGAATTCTGGGCGGGGGAAGAAAGGGGAGGGGCACCTACTTCCTGAATGTTGAATGTGATTGTCAAAAAGCAGAGTTTCTCAACCTCGGCGCCGTTGACATTTGGGGCTGGATCACACTTTGCTGTGGGGCTGTCCTGTGCACTGTCACATGTTTGCTAGCATCCCTGGCCTCCACCCACTAGATGCCAACAGCAAAACATCCCCCAGTCCCGGGTTGTGGTAAGCTAAGCTGTCTCCAGACACTGCCATATGTCCCCTGGGAGGTAAAGTCCACCCACCGTCCCCACTTTTGAACCACTCTACTAGAGGACCCATAATTAATACACTGGTATAGAGGCTTTTGTGAGATAAGAATATTCATTGCCAATAATCTGAAGATTTTTTCATATAACAATGTTTACACTTTTCTATAGACTGTGGCCAGAAGATTTTCAACGTGAAATCAGTTTTACTTCTCAAACAATTTAGACACATAGCACGTATATGAAAATGACTGTACTTGAAACTCCCAGCTAAGGGGCAAACGCCTTTCCATTCACTGAGGGAAGCTGAGCTTTTGATTCTGCAAGTCCACTTTTTAATTTTAAGTCGGGAGTACAAAAACACCTGTGCCATTTCTTCCTTTGTAGAGGAAAAACAACAACAAAAAAGAACCAGTTGTTCACTTTCTGTGCTCTTGAAACTTTAACTATTTCTCCCCATCTCAGTTTTGGTGGGAGATGGGAGAATATTAAAAGCTGTGATACCATCATTTGGATGTTTACCCACAGTCTGGAGGAACTGGAAAACCTTTGTAAAATTTCCCAAGAGAGTGAAGTGCCCTGACAGGGGTGCAGCGCTCCCCGTCCTTTGCTGGAACAGACATCACGGTCCAGCTGGGACTGCTGCAACCAGGAAGACTGAAGATGTTTGCCTTTCAGCCTCTTTACCATGCTGTACGTGAGTGACCTTGAAAATTGGCTAAATCTCCTTGGATCGCCACTGTCCTTTTTCCGAGAATAAAAATAAAAGCAGTGACTGAATTCCTCATCCCAGTGTTGTGAGCTTTAATGAGATCACAGTTGGGGGATCTGGCATTATCATTTAAGGAATGTTACTTCCCACCTTGATGCTGCCCGGGCTTTCCCCTTGTTTTGCCTATTTTTGTTAAATTGGTTATGTAGGCAGATGTTCCTTTTATATAACTGGAGATGCAGGATTTAGAAATGTCATGGAAGTACCTGTCAACCGCCCGAAATTTAAATCTGGTGAGTTGAGATTAGATATAGACAAATATAAACTTATTTCATGTATTTATAAAATACATAGATTATATAAACATATATACGAAAGAAGTTTAAATTTGTCTCTAATATATAGTTGTTTGTTTTCTATATGTAATATACAAAATAGATTCAAACTGTATTATGTACATAGCAAATATCCTTGAATAGATTCCTAGTGTAAATGATAATAAAATATTACCTGAAATATTAATAATGCCTTAATAATACATCTTAATTATACCTTAATGGCTTACATGATTTGAAAAGGCTTTTGGTACTTTAGGAGTTATAAGGTACATCTACTGAAAATGTGACTAGAGTTAGTAAAACTTAGTTGGTCTGAACATCAGAAAGCCCTAGACAAAAGTCACCCCAGGCAGGCTTCGTGTTTACCTTGGGGAAGAAGAATTTATCTACAGCCCCTGAAAGAATACAGAGACAGGGCTTGTTTGGTTTGGTTCTGTGGCCTGTGCTGCTGGAAGGAGGAGGGTCAGGCAGGAAGATGTTGGTCCATTTATGTAAAGGCTGAAGACTGCTCCCTGAGGTTGAAATTCACCACATAAACTAGGGTGAGTCCAGGGGGAAAGCAAGTCATAAAAATGAGACCAACATTGGGACTTCTCTGGTGGCACAGTGGTTATGAATCCGCCTGCCAATGCAGGGCACACGGGTTCGAGCCCTGGTCCGGGAAGATCCCACATGCCGCGGAGCAACTAAGCCCGTGCTCCACAGCTAATGAGCCTGCGCTCTAAAGCCCGCGAGCCACAACTATTGAGCCCGTGTGCCACAACTACTGAAGCCCATGTGCCTAGAGCTGGTGCTCCGCAACAAGAGAAGCCACCGCAGTGAGAAGGCCGCGCACTGCAACAATGAGTAGCCCCTGCTCGCCGCAACTAGAGAAAGCCCGTGCGCAGCAACGAAGACCCAACGCAGCCGTAAATACATAATAAAATAAAATTTTTAAAAACGAAAAAAGTGAGACCAACATCTTTGAAACCGGAGCATGATGTTGGAACATGCCAGGGGCAGCAGCATGGGATGTTGGTCTAAGGAAGAGGGTGGGAGGGAGAGACCTGGGAAGTTTTTATTCCTGACGCTCAGAAGTGTGTGCCCTGAACAGTAGACTTCATCTCTGTCCAAAATGATACAAATAACCCCACATTTGTGTAGTTTGCAAAGCACTTCTCAGCCACCATTTCATTTACCCCTCAGAACAATCCTGAGAGCGCCTGGCATCATTTTCAATGAATAAAGCCTGTTCAGAAGGGCGAAGGGACTTGCTCAAAGGTCCTTGGCTGGGAATTGGGGGAGAACAAATTCTATCCCACACACCAAGGAAAATAAATCCCCTTTGTAAAAAAGGTAAAATAAAATAAAAATTGAAAGCAGTCAGGATTCCAGGTGGAGTTGGGGATCAAGAGGATGGTTGTCTTTGTTTTTTAAAACGTTTCTTCCCTTCCAACTCAACACGCTACTCTTTTTTTATTTTAAATTCCTGCTAGTGGGCTTGGGGTAAGGTCATCTTTCATTTTAAGAAGGTATGAAGGGACTTCCCTGGTGGCACAGGGGTTAAGAATCCACCTGCCAATTCAGGGGACACGGGTTCGAGCCCTGGTCCAGGAAGATCCCACATGCAGCGGAGAAACTAAGCCCATGCGCCGCAACTACTGAGCCCGCGCACCTAGAGCCCGTGCTCTGCAACAAGAGAAGCCACCACAATGAGAAACCTGCGCACCGCAACAAAGAGTAGCCCCCGCTCGCCGCAACTAGAGAAAGCCCACGTGCAGCAACGAAGACCCAACGCAGCCAAAAATAAATAAATAAATTTTAAAAAAAAGAAGGTATGAAAACCTGTCTTGTTCATCACCATCTATCTCCTCCACACTGAAACTTCCTGTAGGTTAGCCGGCCAAATCTCAACATTAGCTGCTAGGCACTGTGTCGCCCGGCGGTAGTTAAGTGGATAATTACATGTTGTGATTTTAATCACCATGATCTCTCCAAAGACCATGCCTGTCCTCCTATGTGTGTGGATTCCAATTTACCAGTTTTAAGATGCGGTGAACAGAATCTGTTCCTGTAATTGACCAAGAGGTCTTAGCCCACGAAGGCATGTGTCTGCCCTATTCACTCTGCAGTCATGCTCATTGCATCCACCCAGCTGCCACTTGCACTTCTCAGTTTTGTTTGTTTTTCTTTAATTTCCTAAGTTTTTTGTTTGTTTTTGCCCTCCACTGATTTGGCGAATACATTTTTACTTCTCTGGACGCGCAGGCTCAGCGGCCATGGCTCACGGGCCCAGCCGCTCCGCGGCATGTGGGATCCTCCCAGACCGGGGCACGAACCCGTGTCCCCTGCATCGGCAGGCGGTCTCTCAACCACTGCGCCACCAGGGAAGCCCTAGAGGTATATTTTTTAATGTGTGTCCTGTCAACAGTACAGTGAGGATGCAATTTTAGGAACTCAAAATATGTTTAAACACAACCTAGTAAATGTTATGGCTCATCATTTGGTGTTCAGCCTTTGCAGTTTCATTTTATTTAATGCCATATTCGATGTTCTTGATTTGAAATACTTCCTTTTATTTTCGTTTTGAAAGCAGTATTTTTTTTAATGTTCTCCATTTGACTTTCTTCTAATAACAGCCTCTCCCAAAATATACTGGATTTCTATAGTAATTTATGTCTATTTATGTGTCTGCCTGTCTGTCTGTCCTTCTAGCATCATTTATCTACATAAACAAAAGCTGCTTAATCTGGAAGGTGCTAGGACAGACCACCAGAGTAACAGCCCCCAGAAGAAGTCTTGTGTTCTGTGGCCTCTGCTGAGTACCACGTGGATTTGCCTTTTCAAAGCGAGACATCTGGCCATCACTCACCAACCTGCTTGGTCTTTCCTGGAGTAATTTTGCTGTCTCTCCACTTCACTCAGATTTGAGAGAGTTAATTATTTAATGTGTTTGCAAAGCACATTGGGTTCCCTAGAGAAAGTGTGCCACATAAATATATATAAATGAATAATTAAAGTTTAAGCAGATTACTTGGTGAGTTCTTCCTTAACTGCCCCATTTTTCTAATGAGGTATTTTGAATTTCCAGTCTGGGTTTGGTTTCTTGACCCTCCTCCTTCCCGGCACCTTCTCTTTCTCCTCTTCTTAATTTCCTTCTGTTTAATTCTTTTTCCCTTCTGCCAGTTCTATCAGTGCCTACGAGATTTTGTGGGCACTCAAGTCAATCACAATGATTTAGCGCCTGATCTATAGGTAAAAGCCTTCGTTAACTTCAGCGGGAGTCATAAGCTCCTCAGAACTCTAGGGTGAGATTAATAATTAGATAATGATTCTAAGGCACTGTGAAAATGAGAAACCAGCCTCCTGAAGTGCTGTGCACGGCGCGGCGATCAGTATTCGAGAAAACCTTGTTTACTGACCCCCTTTCCCTGATCCGTTTCAAGTAAAACAAGAGATCCCTGATACTCTAAAAATTAATATAAATCAAATCAAATCCCTCCTACAGCCTCTGCTCCTCTCAGGGACTAGAGCAAAACGAGGAGATTGCAATTTAAGAGCACAGTTTGGCAGTTAGTTGGATTCTCTTTGAGGGAACAATGGACTAATTTAGATGGGGTCTGAGGGGGCGACATAACTGCTTATTGAATGTTGATGTCCAAATCCTAGTTATTCTTTTACCAGAGATTAAAAGGAATTAGGGAACAGTTCACATCCATCCTGCTAAACCTGACCCAGTTTATTTACAGTGTAATCTTACTTCAGAGCACGAGAGGTAAAATGAGCTCTCTTATCAATTAATAGATGAAGAAAAATTTAGATTTCAAGTTCAATGTAAGAGCTCTTTATTCCAAAGCACTACAGAAATGAAGAGGTGCTCTCTGTTATGCTGCGGGGTGGTGGGAGAGGAAGTGCTGAAGAGAATTTTTTTCTATCCCTCTCGACAGTTGGAATTACTGTGCAATCTTGGATTTTCTAGTGACCTGTGTTAAAGCCCTGGGGCTAAAACAGACCTATAATGGATCTATTTCTGAATTGTTCAGCAGTATTGGAGTTTAAGACAGCAGTCGTGGTACATGCGTGTAATGAGGCCGGTGCTTCCTTCTGCATCCAGGAGGGCACTGGTCACAGCACCGCACGGCCTCTCAAAGTACGGAGGAGACCCAGCTGTTCCTCAGCCCACTTCCAGAAATCTCCAAGGCAGCCAGCCTTATCCTGAGCAGACACAGAAGTTGCTTTAGGGATATAAGATAAAGGATCGGCAAAAGACTCTGCCCTTGGACTCTGCCCTTGCCCTCAAATCTCCCCGCCCTGCTTGGCCTACAACCGCCCCCATCCCACATTTCACGCTCAGAAATTCCCTTCTCTGGGTGAAGGCATTGTTCCACATTCAAATACCTCTGGGAAGTATAACGCATTCTCTTTACCAGTCATTAATAATTTAGCGTTCATTCGACAAACATTAGTTGTTTGTTGAAGTTGTTCACAACATGAATTAATCAGAGTCGGGGAATGCAAAGATGTGGTGGAGTCCAAGGCTGCCTTTCTGCCGGTGGCAAGACCCCTCTGAACCTTAGCGGGCACACCTGGAAAACCAGGAAGATGGATCAGGAGATCTCCCAAGTCACTTCCAGTGCCAGCACTGTCTACCTCTCAGCCAGCTGTGGGAACAGGCACACACCATGTGGGTGGGGGGTGGCTGAGAGAGCCTGAGACACACGGGAACGCGCATGGGGATTCATCAGACGTCTCGAGGGCTCTGATTTGCTCTGTATTAACCTATAGCCTTGTGTCTGGGTTCCAGAGCTCAGCACAGAGCCTGGTTCACAGTAGGGACCCAATGACATTGGACTAAAAAAATAAGAAAAATGATAACACCTGTATGTTAGTTTTCTAGGGCTGCCGGAACATGTCACAAAGTGGGTGGCTTGAAACAACAGACATTTATTGTCTTACTGTTCCAAAAGGTAGAAGTCCAAAATCGGGGTACTGGCAAAGCCATGCTCCCTCTGAAGCCTCTAGACAAGGGTCTTTCCTTGCCTCTTCCAGTTTCTGGTAGTCCCAGCCCTTCCTTTGCTCATGGCAGAAAAACTCCAATCTCTGCCTCTGTCTTCACATGGCCATCTTCCCTCTGTGTCTTCACGTTGTCATCCCTCTGTGCATGGCTATGTCCAAATTTCCATCTTCTTGTAAAGACAGCTGTCATGTTGGATTAGGGCCCATCCTATGATCTCACCTTAACTTGATTATATCTGCAAAGACCTTATTTTCAAATAAACTCATATCGGCAAGTACCAGGGATTAGGACTCCAGCCTGTCTTTTCAGAGGACACAGTTCAACCCATAACCACTTACTCCACAGGATTGTTGACGCAATGAACTGAAACACATGTATGAAATGTCTTAATGATTAGAAAGTGTATATGCAAATGTAGGATAAGGACCTCAGCTGTGATTTGAGTCTGGCCCCTTCTCCCAACCATTAGGCCATCCACAAAGAGTTTCAACATAAGGACGCTGAAATCCAACTGTGAAGACAAATGAAGGGGAAGAGTATAGAAAACGAGGTCAAGGGCCCAAAAGACAAGATTCACTACCTTACAGGGCTGCCTGGGCCTAGCTCAGGTCCCAAGTGAGTGAGGTCACTTCAAATACCCCACCTGCTAACCCAGACTTCCCAGAATGTTCCGGGCATTGATTGCCTGCTGGTCCCATTTGTCAAGTCCACACTGGAGAGAATGGAAATCACTGATTCACACTCATCTCAGGTCTTTTATTATCATAGACTTGGAAGGTCACTCAATGAAGAAAAGCTCTAATAAGCACCAGTAAGGCATTAAACATTGCACTATTCAGAGCACAGGTTCTAAAGGACACAAGGCACAAGCACGTGTATGTATTTTACGTTTTCTTTTTTTTTTCCTGCCCTTTTTGGAGGGTTAGCGCCAGGGAAGCACCGCATTCTAGCTGATTAGGAACCACAAATCTAAATTCCAATTCTGGGCTGAATAGTAATTTTTCCTGAAGGTTTGAATAAATCATATAATCTTCTTCAGTTTCAACTATTTTCAGCATTTCTATTTTAATCATTAATTTTGGCTGCTTAGGACCCCGGAGTCACCAATCCCGTTTGTGACTTAATTTGGGATGGGAATGAGGCAGGAGGCAGAAGATGCACTGAGAATCAACCAGGAGAAAATGGGCTTGAGTTCCATTCGGAAAGATTGGGGCCAGATGCAAGGGACATTTTTTCGTTAATGACAATTGCAATTCTTCTGTCTGCTCTAGCAAGGCAGATCATAGAATTTGCGCAACTGTAATTTTGGTACAGGTAGGAGAGATTCTCATGTAAGGAAGATAGTTTAATTTTCATTATGATTTGACTGCAAGGAGATGGGTCAGATGAACTATCCATTCAAGTAAATCATAGTACCTCAAGACAATAAGAAGTGCGTATAATCCACCCTGCTCCCTTTTTGCTTTGAATGCCAGGAAGCTCAAAGCCAACTCTACTGTTCAGTTAAAACATTAGAATTAGCCTAGGGCACTGCTTTAGTTATCTATTGCTGTGAACAAACGGCCCCCAAACTTAGTGACTCAAAACTATTTTTATCTTTCACGGTTCAGTGAGTTGACAGGACTCAGCTGGGCAGCTCTTGCTTGGAGATGCTTATGCAGTTTCAGCCTGATGGTGGCTGGAGTTGGAGTAATCTAAAAGCTCAACTGGGGTAAGCATGCAAGACGGTTTGCTCATTCACAGGTGTATCACTTGGGCTGAGAGGGCCGGAATGGCTGGAGGCTGGCTGTCTCCCTCCAGATGGCTAGCTTGGGCTTTCTCACATCATGCCAGTGGTCGTAGTTCACACATGGCCACTGGCTTCCCCCAGAGGTCATACTGGGGGGATTTATTCCTCCCCTGCAAGGTTATAATGGGAGATGTGGTCCCTGGGTAGGGTCACCTTTGGAGACATGTTACCACAGCTATTTATTAACCTTTTATTATTTTTCATGGTCTTATCAGGGATGTATCTTTCTCTGCGAGCCTTTTTTTTTTTTTTGAAGTAGGTGAGCATGAATAATATCTATGTGATGCTTTACTCTGGTCTAGGACTTGATAATTGACAATGCACCCACCTGTGCTATATTACCTGGCCTTCACGACACCATGTAAATGGGCAGATCCAGTGACTTTATCCTTATTTTTACAGATGTGGAGATGGTATCAAAAACGATTAGTGATTTGCCCAACATCACACAGCTGGAAGTGGCGGGACAGCGCAGCTGGACAGTGGTGTCTGAGATGTCAATCTATGTCCTCAAGCACTGGGTGAAGCTCAGACAGAGCCCTAAGCCTAAAACTCAGGTGTGACTCCCCAACACGCTGCACAACACCTGCTTGCCTCTCCGTCACCCATTCCCAGCAGGAATTTAGTGCAGTGGTGAGAGCATGAGTCCTTGAGCAAAACTGAATCCAAACTGGCTCTGCTGCTTCCTAGCTGTGGAGCTGGGATCTTTCAGACGACTCAGCTTCTCCATCTGTAAAATGAGGTTGTTGATGACACTGGTGCTTATTCCCTCTCAGGGTTGTCGTGAGGATTAAATGAATTAATGCATCAAAGTCATACTTGATAAGAACTTTAAAAAGAAATCTCTCAGTGAAAAGCTGTAGAGATAAGTAGTTATTAAGAGGACTCTGGTCTAGTTTTCTCTTCTTTATGCTTTTCTTGATTTTATATGGACCATACTAAGCGCCCCAGCTGATGTTGACATTTTACTTTGCTGGATATTGCATATTATCGGATAGACTAAAAGCCCTAAGTCAATGTTATTGCCTGACTATCACGATTTCAGCTGCAAGATGTAATTATAAAATATTGTCAGGACTTGTCGACACAAGCTGTTTTCCCCAAGCTTTAGTGTGCACTCACTTTCCCTCTGCAGTTATTTACACTGACATTCTCTCCTTTGGTGCCCAGTGGCTCTCTCCTTTCACTCTCCATCCCAAGCAGATCTGCACATTCACACCCGGCTTCTCTCCACTCTGCTGCTTTCCACACACATGTTCTTCTCAACACACTCAGCCGAAGACATCCTTGTACCTATGGACCTTCTGCATCCCAGGGCACCTTCCTTCCTCAGACCCCCAGTGTACAAATATTTCTGTGCTCACTGAGCCTGAAATGTCCACTCCGCCCCAGGTTCCCCCAGGGATATGCTGGAGAAGATTTGCAGCCATACCACACAGGGCAGGATGCAGACCTATGTATGAGTGAGGAGGCTCTGGACACTTGGCTGCACCTGCCTAGGGATGTTTGGCTCACACAGCTCTTCATCAGTGGCCAGAGAGTGGATTTCCCTACTGCCCACCTGGACACTGCACAGACATCCTGGGCGCAGTCCAGAGAGTAGACGACAGCTGCTGCTTAAGGGGACAAGTGTTCCCGACCCAGGAGGGAGGAGGCTTGGCTAAGGGAAGCTGCCTGTTTTTCCTAGCTCAGGGTTGGGGGAATATTGAGCTGAATATGCACCTATTCAGAAGGGCAAAGAGCCAAAAATAACTAGGAGCAACAGCATTTCATCTGACAGGCCCAGAAATAGAGCTCATTTCAGAGCTACAGACCGAGCGATTCCAAGACCTTCACCATCCCCATAGAAATACACCTTCAAATTCCCACAGAAAAATTCTGAGGTGACACACAAACTACCATCCCCTCTTCACTACAGCTTCTCAGAGTGAGGGCTCTGGGGCCCATAGGAAGAGAGTCTGCAGAGTCAAAGACCTGAGGTTCAAAAGACAAGGTCTGGGGACCAGGACATGAGGATGCTATCTGGTGGAATGTTCTAAGGAAGGAAGAAGTAGGAAGTAATTGATCAATATGGAGATTGCAAAACAGGAAGAACACGGGCTTCCCTGGTGGCGCAGTGGTTGAGAGTCCGCCTGCCGATGCAGCGGACACGGGTTCGTGCCCCGGTCCGGGAAGATCCCACATGCCGCAGAGCGACTGGGCCCATGAGCCATGGCCGCTGAGCCTGCGCGTCTGGAGCCTGTGCTCCACAACGGGAGAGGCCACAGCAGTAAGAGGCCCGCACACCACAAAAAAAAAACAACAGGAAGAACAGAGATAGAAAAGGGATGTAGGGAAGGTAAAGAATAGGTGTTATGAGAAAAACAGAAGTACTGAACATTAAGAACAGTGTGCAGTGGACTTCCCCGGCAGTCCAGTGGTTAAGACTCCAGTTTCCAATGCAGGGGGCGTGGGTTCAACCCCTGGTCGAGGAATTAAGATCCCACGTGTCTCGCGGTGTGGCCAAAAATTTAAAAAACAGCAACAACAACAGCAACAACAAAACAAAACAAAAAAAACCAAAACGGTGTGCAGGATTTAGCTGAATCTTGAAGGTCACCCTCGACAGAAAAAAAAGCCATGGTCTTCCAATCAGAATGGGAGTATGTTGCCTTCTATTTTTGTTTTCTTCTCTTCTATTTTGATGTAAAAGGCAAATGTCACAGTTCAGTCTATATTCTGAATATCAGAAATTGCAGGAAGGAAGTTGGGGATGGAAGAGAGGAGAGGCTGCAGGGTTCCAGAGACCCCTGATTGTGGGGAAAAACTGTGTTCTACTGGAAGAAGATCGGGGGAAGAGTAATGAATAAGAAAGGAAAAGGAGGAAGGAAGATAAAAAGGGACAGGAAAGGGAGGATGGAAGAAAAATTGAAAGAGGAAGATGAGGGGTTCAGTTTTATTTAACGAATTTGTCTAGGAACTTTCTATACAAGGCATGAAGGCATTACACAGAGCTGATTAAGAAACAACCCCTGTTTGCAAGGAGCTTATAGTCTATCTGAGGAGGAGAACTGGCCAGCAAACCAGCTACAAAATAAATAAAGCAGGATTAGACGGCTACAGGCAATGCTTGGTGGGACAGAGAGAAACGACCAATTGAGTTTTTCTTTTTCATATGTATATAGTTCTATTTAGTGGCTTTTTAAAATTGAAGTATAGTTGATTTACAGTATTGTGTTCATTTCAGGTGTACAGCAAAGTGATTCAGTTATATATATATATATTTTTTTTTCCAGATTATTTTTCATTAAAGATTATTACAAGATATTGAAGTTTGTAATTGAGGTCATGAGGGGAGCTCCCTGGAGCTGGGGGCCCTAGGTTTGTGCAGGGCCTCCTGCAGGGCCTCTCCGCCACCTCTGTAACCCCTAGGTCAGCTCTCTCTGTAAGAGCAGATCTCTTGACCCTACACATCCTTAATATTTAGAAATGTGGTTTCCAAGCTCCCAGCAAAGGGCCGCACTGATGTGAAGGTAAGTTGCTACTCATCCACAGCGAAATAAGACCAAGACAAGTTAGGAGTTTTTCACAAGCAAATGATACTCAATTTAAAGGACTGTCTTTTATTATGATATTAGGTCTTTCCTAACTTTTTGCTGGTAAAAATGCCCTGTCTTTTTAATGAAATAATGTTGATAGAAGATTGTGTATTGGGAGGTTGTTTTTCGTTGGTTGGTATGGCTTCAATATTTTTACTTGGCAAGTTAATAGTTGGCCAACTGCATTGGTCCCTGAGATTTTTCTGCTCTCTAACCATTTCAGAGTCTGAGAGCTACTGGATGGTTATTCAGCGCCCAGCCAGGCAAGCAGACTCTCCCCAGCCCCTTTCCCTCCAGGTCCTGGATGCTCATCCACGGATCTTGGATAAGCGAGGCTGCCATCCTCCTTCCAGACTCCGTTGCCTTTGTCCTTTCCCGTGTTCAGGTGTGGCGTCATTTACCTTTCACTGTCTCTTTAGAGGGCACGTGATGAACTGACATACTTCAGCAGTAATGAGCAATACCAGATTAATACACTCTCCCCAGGGGCCTTCACATTTCAGTGAAGTATTAAAACTTAATTCAAACCAATGAATTGTAATAGTGGAATTTTAAGCCCTTCCACAGGACAATGGAAAAGGGGGCTGTTTTGAAATAAAAAAGGTCCTCTGAAATCAGACCACATCCTTCAAATTACCCACACAAACATCTAGAGAGAAGGCAAGGGCAATAACGGATTCTGTCTTCTGGATAAAAATTTCACACTCCACTGTGAGTAGAAATTCTGACCTTCTCTTCCTCTACCCCTCTGCAATACAGAATTAGTCAATCCCATCACCCCCTGCCCTGGGCCACAGAGCAAGGTGAAAGTCACTTTTAAAGGATGGAATTGTGTTTTGGTGAGTTTTCTGCATGACTGATGCTCCTTAGGATTCCCAGGGCCTGGGGTGGTGCCAGACACACAGTAGGTACACAGTAGAAGATGAATAAGTGAGACATTGGCTATACCAGGTTAAAAAGAGCCCAGGCCCCTAGTGGGTGCCTCCACATTGACTATAGTTAGGTAAATTCAAACCCTTAAAGCTCACAGGTTTGAAAACTCCAATTCCATAAATCCTGAATACCAACAACCTGAGGGACTCAGTTCTCTGAAGACCAGCCCAAACCGGGTGCAGTGAAGGAGGAGAGAAAATCCAGAGGAAGGCCCAGGAAGACAGGTAGGGAAACCCCAGAAACACTGTGAAGTCCTGTTCTCCTGAACTGGAACAGTTTTTCTTTCACACACATTAAAAAGTATAGTCTACCATACTGATAGAAAAAATATGGACATGATCTAGGACAAAGCCACCAAATCTTTTATCCCCTTGGACACTCAGTAGAATAAATGGAATGGTTTTCTATATCACACAGGAGAATTTTAAGAGCGTCGGGTTTGTGGAAGTGGGACGAGGCATTGTCAAAGAAACCCTCAAATTCTTTAATGTGGTGGCCTGTGGATGAGAGAGGAGCAGAGTGACCCTTTCTTATCAGCCAGTGGCTCTGGAAATGGGGTCTCTGGATTGGCAGCAGCATCACCTCCCAGCTTGTTAGCAAGGCAGCTTCTCAAGCCCCACCCAGGACCAACTGAAGCTGCAATTCTAGCCCAGCAACGTGTGTTTTAACATGCCTTCCTGGTGACTGGGATGCACGCTGAAGTTTGAGAACAGTTGACATAAGTCATGACTTTGCAGTAAGTGACTTGGAGCCAGGAGCCTGACCCAGGGCCACAGTCCTTAGGTGACCTAGAAAAAGTAAGGGATGACTCAGCTGAGGTGCTGAGTGTGGCCAGGGCTGTACTGAGATGGCTGAGGGCATATCCAGGCACGGGCGATTCCAAAGCTGTTCTAACCCCACCCTGGGCATCCTATCTTCATCACCAGCCTCTCCTGACGCCTGTCGGGACTTGACCTGCTATGGTGGCACCTCCACTGGGAAAGGGCTGTATCCTCTCAGACTCCCAATCTTTTATTAGTCCCAATCCGCACAAATCCACCATTGCCAAAGGGAAGCTTCTGAGAACTTTCGAAGGTGGGTTAACTGTTTCAGAGCAGCCGCGGGCCCAAGCAATTATCAGAGTCGCTAGACACAGCCACTCTCTTTCTAGAGCGCCAGGGGTGGCGCGAGCTGGGGATCCCTCTGTCCAGCCGGGCCCCTCGGCCTGGCGGCAGAATTTGGGTCGCCGAGCAGCCAGTTCCAACCTGTGTCCCCAAGGCCGAGGATGTGCCTGAATTTTTTTTTTTTTTTTTAAAGCTGTTTGTACACTTCAAGAACCTCACCCCTTTCATTTGGGGCTTGAGCACAACTGAATTGGCCTAATTAATTCATTTTCTTTTCGGTCCAAAGTGGAAGCCGGGGCACAGGGGTGCAAATCAGATACAAACGCGATTTGGGCGCCGATACTCTGGACAATTAAAACAAAGAGCTCGGCGGCAGTGGCGCCGGCCCGGCACAAAACGCTCGGGAAGCATCCAGAACGTGCCGCGAACCAGCCGGCAGGGTGCGGCGCACCTCGGGCTAAAACGGTGCCCGCAGGGAGGAGGCCCCGCGCCTGCAGGTGGACAGGTGGAGGTTGGTAGGGGTCAAAATCCACCCTTAAAGACTGGAAGCTGGGCCACTGCGTGGCGCGACTCCACGGGGGCACACTAGCACTGCGCCCGGCGGGAATGGCGCCCTTGCCAAAAAAGCAACCAAACAAAAACCCATTGCACGGGCGGGAACTAGGCTGCAGGACCCGCCAAAGGAGTGGGTGGGAGAGAGAGGATGCGCAAGAGAGGAATAGAATGAGAAGAGGAGGGAGTGGAGAGAGGAAACGGATTGAGAGAGAAGGAAGCAAGTGAAAAAAGAAAAAAGAGGGGGTCAGGAAGAGAGGTGAGAGTGAGAGAATTGTAGAGAAGGAAAAAAGGGAAGCGGAGGGCGGGGAGAGGGATCGCGGAGAGAAAGAGCGCGGAAGGGGGGGTGGGGAAGGAGAAGGAAAGGAAAGAAAGGGAAAGAGGGTCTGGCCGGGAGCGGGAAGGGGGGGCGGTGGCCAGGGGGCGGGGCCCGGGTCAGTCCCCACCTGCGTGGGCGCCTGCTGCCCGCCGGGGTGGAAGCCTGGGGGCCGGAGGGAGCGGCCGGGAGGCGGGCTGGCCGGGAGCGGAGGGGAGGAGGGGACGGGGACTGGGAGGCTGGGAGGAGCTGGCGCTCGGCCGGGGCTGCGGGGGCGGCGACGGCGGGAGCGGCAGTGGAGGCGGCGGCGGGTCCGGCGGCGGCGGCGGCGGCGGCGGCAGGTGGCCCCGCGCGCAGCGGCCGGCCCGGCCGTGGGCGGGCGGGAAGGTGGCGCCTCGGGCGGGGGCCGGTCCCTGCACCAGGTGACCTGTTCCGGCCCGGATCCGGGCGGCCTCGGCATGCAGCGGCGCGGCGCGGGGCTCGAGTGGCCACGGCGGCAGCAGCAGCAACAACCCCTGCCGCTCGCGGCCGGCCCCCGGGCCGCAGCCATGGCCCCCCCGAGTGGCGGCGTCCCCCCGGGCCTCGGCGGGCGCTCTGCCTGCGCGCTGCTTCTGCTCTGCTACCTGGTGAGCGCCGGACCCTGCCCGGGTCCTCCCCTCCGCGCGGGGCCCCGGGGACGCGGGTGGGGGCGGCCGGGGACCTCTACCTCGCGGGCGGGTGCGGCACGGCTAGTTTTGTCTCTTCCTCGCCGCCGCACCCTGGGCGCTCCCGGCACCTGGGACGGGTACCCGGGGCGCGGAGAGCGGTGCGTGGACCGGAGTTGCGGCGCTGCGCTCTCGCCGGGGTCCCTTCCTCTCCCTCCGAGACCCGTTCCAGACCCGGGTCAGGTTCCCCATGACACCCAGTCCTGTTCCCCACTCCACCTGAGAGCCTCGCCACCCCGCGTTTCCTCCCTCCCCGCTGCGCACGGCTCTCCAGCTCCCTCCCTGCCGGTCCTGGGCGTCCCTCACAATCTTCTCGAGGTTCCTTTCCTTCCCGTGCCCAACTTCGCCTCTTTCTCTCTGCGAATGCCACCCGCCTCGCCCCTCCTCTTAGTTTCCACCCGGTCCTCATGGCCCGGACCGTTTTGTGCGGACGCACCCGGCGATGAACCTCGTATTTCCAGCGCTCTTCAACTCCTCCATGGTCACTCCAGCCAAGTTGCGGCTGCCAGCAAGAAATCTAGTTCTTTGTAACACGCTTACCGCCAGAGTGGGGACTTTAGCTGCGTCTTGAACATTGTCATTTCAGAGAACACGTTTGGCTCATGCGTGTCCGTTTACAATTTGCACACTTCCTGGCTTTTGTTTTAGTCATCAACTAAATGGCAGTAATCTGTTTTTCAAAACCAACTCATTTAAAATACCAGAGTAATTTAGACCCTCGGAACAAGGTGGGGGAATATTCCCCAATTCCTTTGCTCGCTTGCTCTCTTCTGCTTTGAATTCTCCTAGACAACAGTAAATTTACAGGAGGTGACACCATTTCTGTCCAGCCTACCTTATGTTCCAGGATCCTGCAGAAACCTTGGGTTATCTCGCCATATATTACTGTAAATAAATGAAATGGAAAATGCTGAATCATGAAACTGATGTAATAGGAAATTCACAGAATGCTGAAAAAGAAAAGAAAAGAAAAAAAATTGAGTAGTGTCATTGTCCAGAATTCTTTTCATTTATGTGGCATTGCCATTATTTGGAGACTTTCTTCTTGGAGGCAAAAAACTGCTTAGGAGACATTGGCAGGATTTAGAATTTGATTCCAAAGAAAGTTGCTGCTCAGCCCAAGTTTCTTTTGATACCCTTTACTTGTTGAATGTTTCATTTCTTGAAGCAAGAGGATGTAAAAACGCAAATTGTAATTCTGCCTCTTCATCTACCTGTTGAGCAATCCATGCTTTTCCTCATATTGTAAAATAAGCCAGTACCATATTTTGTGGTTGGCTTTAGTTCATATTTTTATAAGAAGTTGTCAGTTAACATGAATGGTTTTTTTCACCCAGGAGATATTATTATTTAACATTTATGGCACAGGGTTACAGCACACAGGCTCATAAATAAAACTGCCGTAACAGGTGACAGGGTTGCAGTTTAAACAGATGATTCCCATCCACAATGCACTGGTTACCCACAGAGGCAGAAATGATGCAGTAGAGCAGTGTGTGAAACATTAATGTACAAGTGGTCAGGAAAGTTCCATGTGGGAATACCAAGACCTGGCAAGCAGAGCCTGCTTCTTGACTGTTACAAGAAATCAGAGAAACAAGAGCAATAAAGGCCTAAGTCGTCCACAGGAGCAAAGACAGATGATGGAGCAAGTATAAAAGTGCTGTATGGGGTTTCCCTGGTCGCGCAGTGGTTAAAAATCCGCCTGCCAATGCAGGGAACGCGGATTTGAGCCCTAGTCCGGGAGGATCTCACATGCCGCGGAGCAACTGGGCCGGTGAGCCACAGCTGCTGAGCCTGCGCTCTAGAGCCCACGTGCCACAACTACTGAAGCCCGCGCGCCTAGAGCCCATGCTCCGCAACGAGAGAAGCCACCGCAGTGAGAAGCCCGAGCACTGCAGCGAAAAGTAGTTCCCACTCACTGCAACTGGAGAGAGCCTGCGCGCAGCAATGAGGACCCAACGCAGTCAAAAGTAAACTAAATAAAATTTTAAAAAAAATTTACAACATTTCTGTATGGACCAAGGGGGATTTGAGACAACAGATCACAGAGAGGAGAAAAATGATGCTATGGACAGACTATGGTGAGTTAGTGAAGTGGTGAGGTAGGGCTCCAAAAAGAGAGATTATAGAAAATACTGTAATGTGGAAAATAACTAGAGCATGGATGAATGTCTTGGCAGACAAGGAAGGATGGATTTTAGAACTACCATGGAGAGGGAAATGTCAGTGCTTCCTGAGTATGTGTGTTTCCTTCATATGGGCTTCGGATATGCTACTGTTAAAAAAAAAAAAAGCTTGAATAAACAAGAAAACCATTTTTCAACTGAATGAGAAAGTTTTGCAAAACCCAGGGAAGCAAAAGTGTGGCTTGGAAGGTGAGCTTCACCCTTTGTTCTAAAGGTCTAGCCATTGGTAGGGATTTTGTTCGAGAGGTATGTGCTACCAGAGAAACTGCTGAAAGGTAAGCCTTCTTGACCTTGGAGAAATTCAGTTGCAAATTGGGGAAAATGGATGAACACATGAAAAACATAAACTACTGAGAAAAATGCATGAGTGTGTGTCTTTTACATCAAGGAATACTTCCTAGAGAAAGTGCTTGGTCAGGGCAGGGGGGTGGACAGGTGGAGGGTGGAAGTTGAGCAGAATAGCTAAGCAGGACCTCAGGAATAGGTAGACACTAGAGGAAGAAAGCTATCCCATAATTTGGAAGCCTAAATAATAATAGTAGTAGTAGTAGTAATAGTTTGCATTGTGTTAGGTTATTTATATGCATTATCCAATATTAATCTTAACAATAACCTTGTGAGGTAGGAGCTAGTATGATCCCCATTCAGATGAGTTAACTGAGGCTCAGAGAGGTTAAGTTAGTTGTACTAGGCCACACAGGTAGCCCAGGTTTGAAACCCAAGTCCATCTCCTTCCAGAGCCCCAGTTCTAGCCATTCATTGCCTTCTGGATTTTGCTGCTTGTAACCCATTCCCCTTATGCATTGATGTATGGGCCATTAGCAAAGTTCTCAAAATTAGCAGCTTCTGTGAAATTGACCAGGATGTGAGGTCATGTCTAAAGTAGCCTAAAATATACAAAGCAGGAAGCCCAGGCCACAGAGTAGAAGCAGGATGTTAAAGAGGGGAAAAAAAAAAAAGTAAAGCCAGAAGATGTTTGCCATCACAATGGAGAGGCAAAGGATGGGGTCCTTGTATAATCCAGAGGCAGCTGGCAGAGTTTAGCACTTGAGTTTGTATGAACATGTGTCCAAGAGTATAGCCAAGTGTGCCTTGGAATGTATTACAAAGACAAATTGTCTGTGATTTGGGGACTGACTCCTGTTTTGTGTTATCCCTACCTATTTGCTGGTTCGCAAGGGCTGGAGGTTGAGAGAGGCCTTCTAGACAGATGCCTTCAAGCCCCTGCCACCCTGATGGAGAGCAGGGTCCTGAGGTGATGAGCACATTCCTTCTCCATTGGCTGGGACAGAATAACCTTCAGTAGCAGCCCAAGAACAGTACTGTGACTATAGCTAGGACACTGCCAAAGCATGAATAATTGTGATGAGGCCTGAAAGATAAGTCACGGAACGATGCCAAGCAGATTTCTGAAAAGATGATCCCTGGTTCCAGCAGCTGCCCCCCAAATTCTGAGGTCACCAAAGGTCAAGGTGCAGAGAGCCTCCTCAGAGAGGATGGCGCCTTGAAAGCAAAAGGTCACGGAAACCGCTTCCACTGAGGTTACGGGTGCTGACTGCTGGGGTCCATGATGGTCTTTCTTTGCCTCAGAGACCCCCTAGCCATTCTCGTCCATCATTAACTCTTACCTTCCACCAGACTTGGCTAGAACAGCCTGAGACTGCCCAGCCCCATTTGTGACAATGGCACTTGGAGAAGGCAATTCTGTCTCTTTGGAACTCTGGTCTCGAAGTATAATTTTTTCCTAAAATGAGAAAACAAATCTCACAATGGCTGGTATTGGTGTCAGCTGTAGAGCTGAAATATTCCGAGTGGACATTTGCACTTGTGAGACAACCAGAAGACAAAGAAACAAGAGGGCGTTAGCGGCACAGATGTATGTGGGGCTCATTGGCAGGCAGTGGCTGTGACAGAGTCTTGTACAGAATTCTCTGTAAGCGACCACAGACCATCAGTTGTCCCTCCAGAAGTGTTCATTAACTCCTTGCTTTGTGTAACACAGGACCTAGGAACTTCAAAACGAGGTATAGAGACCTTCAATTATCCAGTTTGTGCAAGAATGATTATGGATATTTGAAATACAGAGACCCATCCTCTAACTTCACATCAGCCAATAGCTTCCACATTCATTCCAACCAGGGTCCCTAAAATCTCCCAACTGGCGGTGTTTGCCTCTTGCCTTCTCTTCTTTCCAGCTGCCTGTTGGCAAAACTGTGGGAGCCACCAATTGGCTGAATGGAGCAGCTGGAGGGCAGGTAGAAGAGAAGGCGTAAAGAGGCCAGGCAATTCACGGAGAAGTTGGATAGACTGGAGTAGACCATAAATAGCCTGAAGTGAGTTCAGTTACCCTGTTTATTGGCTCATCCCATCCCCCGGAGAAAGGAACGGAGGGGGCACGAGGATGTGCGGCATGTGAGGAATTTCTGAGGAGCTTCTGCTTTGGTGGCTTGTCATTTGCTTCCCAGCCTCACCCGAAGAAGGGCTGAACCAAGCTGGGGAGTCGGCTCAATGCAGCGTGTGTGCTTGTAAGATAACATCTACCCTCCCCAGACGTAATGCATGGTGATCTGATGTGATTTTAGCCCCTCACCCCACACTTTCAAGACGGGAGTGAGCAAAGTCCCAAGATTCCCCCACCTGTAACCAGAAGGTGGTGACGGGTGTAGAAGTGGATGAGTTGAGGGCATCATTTTGGGTGTTTCTGGAAGGCAGCAGGCACACCATCGCCAGCTTTGGAGTCAGCAGCTATGGATTTGAATTTTGGTTCTGCTTTTTAGTAGCTGGGTGATCTTGCGCAAGTTACTCACCCTCTCTGAATCCATTTCATTTCCTCAGCCGTTAACTGGAATGCTGTGTCCCTCAGAGAGCTGTTGTGAGGTTAGAGGGGAGAAGTTCTATGAAATTCATTGTGAGAGGATGAGGTTAGAAGTGAATGAGAAGACTTACTGCGTTTGTCCCCATGCCTAGCACATAGTAGGTACTCAATGAAATTAAACTGCACCAAACTTGGTTACCGTCTCATAATTTGTGTTAGCAAGAAATAGCATATCAAACAGTATTAAAAGGGGGAGAGGATCCAACACAGCAAGGAGTGTTGATCATTATTGCAATGGCGTTTCTCTAGCCAGCTCTCAGGTTTGGGAAGGCACACGGGTTGGCTGGGAAATGTTTCCCAAGGCTCATCTTGACCTCGAAGTCCATATTGATGTCATCGCTCATTCTGCTTAATTGCATGCTTTGTTGACATAAACAGAATTTTTGCTTATTTCTAGTTGGCAGAAATCGGAAACGTAGGCCTCTTAAGCCAAGACAATTACCTTTTGACCTATGGAAAGTTTGATCCAGCCGGTTTGGAGAGAGGGTGCTCAAAAGGCAAGGTTTTCTTAGGTGACTGTGGGGCAGAATGGATAAGGATGAGAAAAATAGTCAATTATTGTTTGCAATCAGACATACCCACATGCACATGTAAGTGTAAATGGACCTCCCTTAGAGAGACAAGTGACATGAGTTAAGATTTTCTAATGTCTCTGTTTCCTTAAATAATAAGTGGATCATATAGAGAAAAGAGCCAAGTTTTCTCCCGTCTTTGGAACAAGGGAAGGTTATTTGAAGAGAGTTTCCTCTTACTGATTTTTAAAGGAATGAGATGGACTCATCCTAAAAAAAAGTTCAGGTGGTTTTGATAGATTATTTTTTCCATCCAGAAGATACATTAAGTTCATCTGTTTCTTGATTCCCAGGCTGAACGGAATGCATTTAGAGTTTCAATTTTGGGTCTTTTATCAGGAACACACATGAAATGACCCATTTCTGTCTTTTTTTAAAAAAAATGATAAAACATACACAAAGACAAAGAAATCTATGTTTTGTGACTGTGTGGGATGTTGTCAAATTTGACTTTGATTAGGGCTTCATTCTGGTATAAACAGATGTTTGAGGGCTCAGGCATCTTTCAGAGCCCAGCTCCATTGTGTGCGGAGCAGATCAGCAGCTTCCGAGGTGAAACATCTATGTGGTTGCCTAAATGGCATAATTGGAGGGGCACAGAGGTGCCCTTTACACCGCAACTATCTCGCTTACAGCTGCAGTACATTTGGCCTTTGTTTTTAAGGCATTATCTCCACCAGGCTGGCCTAGAAATGCACGTATATGACATTACCACCGTGTTTTTCATTATCACATTAACATGGGTGAACTCGCCAGATGAGCACGTGTCCAACGGGGTGGAGGGGCAGGAAATTTAAAAGTTTTAATTTATATTTTTTGGTGTGGGGAAATGGAAAAGTTCTAGAATGTAGGGCAGTTGTCTGAAAGGGAGAAGTCCACCCTAAAGGGACAAGGTGGGTGCGAGTGCCACCTTCTCTGACCTCACAGTCCCCCGGGTCAACTCTGACCCCCAGGGGCCCAGTGAAATGTTCTTTGGAAGGAGATTAATGAGGCTGGATGAAAAAGAGAGGAGTGCCAACCCCCATCCCCCCACCCGCCCCAAAGAACTTGTGAATGTCAGGAAAGTTTGGTGGCGACTCAAGATTGGATCGAGTGCTTTGGTTTATATGCAGGTGCCCCCAGTGCTGTGGGGCAGTTGATCTGAGTTGGGCCACCGAGGCATCTGGCAGAAATGCCCACGCCTGGTACTTATTTCAGCAAAAAACCCTTAGCCAAACTCTACAATGTGCCGAGCTCTATCTTATAAGCCGGGGACGTAACAGTGAACAAGACATGGACTCTGACTTTATAATTTCTAAACAAAGGAACGTTTGGGTAATTTTTAGCTTATGTTAATGCAACCTGGCATGTGAAAATACCTATGAAGGTTGGACACGTGTCATGCCCGTAGCTGAAACTCTTCAAGTTAATTGCCTTATTTTCCTGGCAGGAAATAGCTCATAACACACACATAACTTGAGCCAGGAAATCAGCTTCAGCTTAATCAATATTTAGAATGTGATGTGTCTCTAATCTGTGTTGGTTTTGTACATAACAGAGGTAGCCACGACTCATGGCGTAGCAGCTGCCTGCTGGGTCTGCTCCAACCCACGAGATGCCAGCTTCCTATGTTACATAGGTGCCCACGAGAAGGAAGATTGCAAAGCCTTCCTGAGGGATTTAGACCATGCTCCTCAAATCACATACAGTAACTCTGAGGTCCTCTTTGGGGCTGGCATACCCCCATCATATTAATAACATCGCCCTATCCCTGAAGTTGCTCTTCTCTTGCTCCCCAGCCGTCACTAATGTTTCTCTCACTTCTTTAAACATCTATTTCAGTCCATGAAATTCTCGTTGCTGTTGTTGTTGTTTTTTGGCTGTGCCGAGTGGCTTGCAGGATCTTAGTTCCCCCACCAGGGATGGAATCTGTGCTCCCTGCAGTGGAAGCGCGGAGTCTTAACCACTGGACCGCCAGGGAAGACCCGTCAGACCATGAAATTCGACCTCTTTTCCTAGCCTAGCTCCAACTTCTCATCCTACTTAGATCTTTATTGAAAGAAACATTAGCAAGGTGTCAACATACCCATGAGGGACCCTTGGCAAAATAGCATATCAAGCCCCATCAACCACATGTATAGGAAATGATGCCTGATTGGGTTATTCATCTTATTTCTCCTATGTGATCATTCCTTTAAAAAGTATATCTTTTGTCACTCCGTGTTCTTTAAAACTGTAGCACTTTAAGTGGTCTTCTAATTCAGCTGATTATTATATGATCTCGTCATCTTTCCAAACGGCTGTAATTCAAAATAATGACGAGAACACCTTTTCATAAAAATGACAAAATAACTAATATCTAATAATACAAAAACTCTATCTAGAATAAAAGCTCGATAGTCTGTAACAGTGATCTGCAAACTACGGCCCCCGGGCCAATCCGGCCAGCTACATTTTTCTGTAAACAAGGTTGCACTGGACCACAGCCATGCTCACTGGCTTGTGTGTTGTCAATGTCTGCTTTCTTGATACCACACTAGATGGACATCAGCAGCTGAAAAACCCCAAATAATTACCATCTGGCCCTTTTTTACAGGAAAAGTCTCTGACCTCAGATCTAGAATAGCGCCATTGGATAGAAATATGTGAGCCACGAATTCAAGCCACATATGTAATTTCACATTTTCTAGTAGCCACCCTAAACAAGTAAACAGAAACAGGTAAAATTAATTTTAGTAATGCATTTTATTGAACTCACTGTATCTTAACCTTATCATTTCAACATGTAATCAGTATAAAAATTATTAATGAGTTTTTTTGTGTTCAGTCTTTGAAATCCATTGTATCTTTTACACTTACAGCACATCTCGGGTTAAGTGCTTAGTATGACTTCTGGTCACCATATCGGATAGCATACATCTAGGACCCGTCAACCTGGAATTTACTTTTACTTGAGACTCTGAAGCCAGTGAAAACAAAATTATCTTCATATGAGTATATGGAGATTTCCTTAAAAACAGAATTTCAAGAGAAGGTGCTGGAGAGACTACACTGTCAGGTGTCCCATACCTTCTTCATTCTCATCTGTCACCACCCATCTCCACAATGATGAGCCTGGGGTCTGGAAATCTGTGGGTCACCAAGCAAAAGTGAAACTATATTTAGCATGATGCTGTGCTTATTAACGTGGAAAAGTGGGCTGGGGCATTTTTAGCAATAAGATGTAAATGAATTAACTGCACTTTCCAGTGAAATTTAAGGAAACCAAACAGCTCTGTTTAAAAGAGGTTTTCACTGGAGTTCCTAGCATCAGCAATAAAAATGTGATTAAAAAAAATTGAAGTGGGAGAACGGGGCCTGGGTGGGGTATTAAGGTATACATGAAAAGAACAAGGAAGAGGTTTTAAGTCATTCTTTGAGAAGGGACACAATGTGATATTTAATATACCACAGCATATCCTGGACTCTGTTCCCTATTGTCTCACTAAATAAGCAAATGTCTCCTTCCGGGGAGCTGAGAAAGGGAAGCCTTGGGGGCTTTTGGACTGAGGAGCGCAGGTCACCCATGGGCACCACTCTGGTCCAGCTCCCATCAGCACCAGCAGTCTCTGGCTTCGGCTAAACGCTGCTATGGGCTTAATAGCTCGATTTGAATCTTGAGGAGGCGGCCACGTCTCGGCACATCTGGCCAAATGAGTAAACCATCGCTTGTGGACAAATGCTGGCTGTATCTCTCTTCATATGAAAGCAGAATCAGCCTGGAGTTCCCAGGCAGCCATGGAACGGCAAATCTTTGGTTTCATGGTGTGTGCTGTGGGGTGGAGAATGTCGGAGTGGGCATGAGGAAAAGGAGCCGGGCCGGCCTCTGCTAAGCCCGCAGCTGCGGGATGTCGGAGAACATCCCCTCGGGGTTGCCATGTCCTTGTCTGAAAACCGGGGTGGGCTGGCTTATCACCAAGGGCTTGTGACCCTCATATTCCCATGTCCTTTTGTGTCTTTATTTACAAACCTTGTGCCCTCTGGCCAAACCCGGCTGCTTGCTAGACCCCCAGGACAGCTGCCTGCCCCTCCTTTCATGTCTCTGCTTAAGCTGTTCACACCACTTGCAGTGTCCTCCCTTTGCCTCTCTACCTAAAGAACTTCTCTTCATCCATCGAAGCCCAACTGAAATGCCATTTCCTCCATAAAGCCTTTCCCAGAGCCCCCGTCAGAATTACTGTCATTTGGTGCTGTGTTCCCTTAGGGTTTGCATTTAGTTTGACTGGAGTGCAGGCCATGTTCTGCCAAGTATCTGCTATTTGTAAACATGATTCTCTGACTCCAGACTTCGCATGTTACTCACCTTTGCCCCTCCTACAGCCCTAAGCCAGAATTGAAGAAAGAGGTCCCTATTTCTTCCTTCTTTGGAGAAGACCACAGTGACCTTTTTCTTTAAACTTGTGGTTAAAATATTCATAGCATAACATTTACCACTTTAGCCATTTTTTTTTTTTTTTTTTTTTTTTTTTTTTTTTTGCGGTACGCGGGCCTTTCACTGTTGTGGCCTCTCCCGTTGCGGAGCACAGGCTCCGGACGCGCAGGCTCAGCGGCCATGGCTCACGGGCCCAGCCGCTCCGCGGCATGTGGGATCTTCCCGGGCCGGGGCACGAACCCGTGTCCCCTGCATTGGCGGGCAGACTCTCGACCACTGCGCCACCAGGGAAGCCCTCCACTTTTTAACTATTATGAATAATGCTGCTGTGAACCTGGTGTAAGTCTATGAACATATCTCTTCCAAGCCCTGCTTTCAACTTAGATATAGACCCAGAAGTGGAATTGCTGGGTCATATAACAATTCTGTGCTTAATTTTTTAGGAACTGCAGTACTGCCTTCCACAGTGGCTGCACCATTTTACATTCCCACCAGCGATACACAAGGGTTCCAAATTTCTCTGCATCCTCTCTAACACTTGTGGTTTTCTTTTTTTAAATAGTAGCCATTCTAATGGGTGTAAATTGGTCCAAAGTAACCTTTTTGCTATTGTGTTATGGATGTCTAAATCTCAAAGTCACATTTAGAACAGCTCTTAGCATCCATCCATCCGTGCCTCATGATCAAAACATTGCCTTAATTTCAGGACCAAACTTTCCAGATTTATTCTGGAAGGAAAGTCCACACTGAGAGGCCTTCATCATCTAAAGAACTAGATAACTAACACAACATTGTAAATCAACTATACTTCAATATAAAATAAAAATTAAAAAATGAAGAACTAGATAAGTAAACCTGCAGCTAAAATCTCTCTTGGCACCTGTGGCGCCATCCACGGTGAAAGAATCAGACAACACAGTTTGTGGTCCAAGCCTGCCTGTGTGTGATTTGGAGCAATAGAAACCTCTTGCTGGCCCATTCATCATGCATGCTTGTCCTAGCTCAGAACTTATGGAGAAAAAGCGCCCCAGCTGGCATCCCTGATATGTGTTCTCTCCGGTGCACTTTGAACTCTTCTCCCCTCCTTTGATTTGGGTGCATTTGACCACCATTTGAAGTCAGGACAATAGTTTGGAAATGTCTGGAGCTGGATTGCCTCTTTTTCACTTTAAGGCACGTTCACTGCTCCTGGATTTGTCGTGAACTAGCTCCATCATTTGGAAACCAACTCTGGAATGTTTGCCACGTAGATTTGAAAGTCCCATCTTGATGAGCAGATGCTACTGAGTCTGGAGAGAGAGTTTAATGTGGCCTAATCTTCATTTGTGTGTATGTTGGTTTTTCTCCAATTATTCGGTAGTGCTTTCGACATCTTTTATCTTCCACTTTCATTGCATTATGTAAATGGATATTTTTTTCTTCCAGGAAAACAATGATTCACGTATCTGTTAATATGATCATTTTTAAGCTTTCTCTATCTTCTTTTTTCTTTTCAGAATTTTGTACCATCTTTGGGTAGGCAGACTTCCCTGACGACGTCGGTGATACCCAGAGCTGAGCAGAGCGTGGCTTACAAAGACTTTATTTATTTCACTGTCTTTGAAGGAAATGTTCGCAACGTTTCTGAAGTCTCGGTGGAGTATTTATGCTCTCAGCCTTGTGTTGTCAATTTGGAAGCAGTGGTTTCATCTGAGTTCAGAAGTAGCATTCCCGTGTACAAAAAAAGGTGGAAGAATGAGAAACATCTTCACACCAGCAGGACACAAATAGTACATGTGAAATTTCCAAGCATCATGGTTTATAGAGATGATTATTTCATCAGACACTCCATTTCGGTATCTGTGGTGATACTACGCGCCTGGATTACTCACCGATATAGCGGTGGAGACTTGAATGTTAAATGGGAGGAAAACTTGCTACATGCTGTAGCGAAGAATTATACCCTGCTGAAGACCATCCCACCTTTTGAACGCCCTTTCAAAGATCATCAGGTGTGCCTTGAGTGGAACATGGGTTATATTTGGAACCTTCGAGCAAACAAGATTCCCCAGTGTCCTCTCGAGAATGGTAGGTCGTTTGCCTTGCTAGGAACCTAATTCTCATTTTTTTTTCAGACAGCTTGGCTCATAAGAGGAGGGCAGGGGAAAATTCTTGTATTAGTGGTGGGGGACAAAGCAAATGGAATCTGTAATTTTGGACTTTGGGGACAAAAGAGGAAAAGTGAAAAGGTGTTGAGAAGAGACAGAGTAGCAGAGAATAGGATTGAACAGGGAGTTGAGAGAGGGACAAAGAGCCATGGAAGGGGTACCTTGAGAGGCTTGGATCTGCTTTACATTGGAAAGGAGCTTTAGTGCCACTGAAATGAGGATGAAGAGAATCTTCCTCCCCGTCTCCCTCAAAAATCCCACATGTGTCAGTTTTTGTGCAGCATTGGCTTTTCAGCCAAGCCTACCCGGGTTCAACTCCTGGCTCTGCCACTTTCTGCCAGTGTAACTTGCAGAGTCTCAGTTTTCTCATCTGTAAAATGGGGGTAATAAATAACAATTCCCTCAGGGCAGTATTGTGAGAATTAAATGAAATGTGCTCAGCATAGTAATCAGCACTCAGTAAAAATTAGTAGCCATAGTGATGATAGAATGCAAACTCTGTATTTTATCCTAAACGTCACAGGGTCACAGCCACTGAAGGATCAATAGAGGAGGCTCCCGTGCCCTTTCTCAGCCTCTTTGAAGCACTGGGGTTGGAGCTCTCTGGCTGCGTGCATTTAGAAGAAGGGGGCTGAAGTTCTCTCCATTGTTGCACGGGCACCTTGCTGTATGGATGCTGAGCGCCTGCCAGCTCCTCTCCATATCCTGCAATGGAAAGCTTATGCAGCCATGCTCCCAGGCACCCACCTGGAGTCGGGCAGTGTTTCCTAAAGTGGGAGCCTAAGACCACCTGCAACAGAATCACCAGGGCTCTTGTTGCAAATGCAGATTTCTGGTCCTCATCTATTTCCTGCTAAGCCAGGATCTGTGGGGCGAAGGGCCCTAGAATCCACATTTTAAATACATTCCCATGACTCTGATGCACCTTAAAGCTTGAGAACCTCTAGAGCAGGGATAGAGCTGGTGGGACTTTGAGTTGCAGAGGCTGGACTCCCAGGCAGGCGTGGTGGGTGGAGGAAATCCACAGGCCTGTGACAGCAGACCCAGGGACGTGCCTGACACCTCTTAGTCTCCAAGAGGAATGGTTTGGAGCAAGGTGACTTCAGGACACAGTGAGGACACTGGCAGTGAGTATTTCCTGGGGCTACCCCCAAACACCCCTGCATATAATGAAAACCGAAAGGGCCAGAGCCCACTTGCTGTAGAACCAACACATTTGGCATTAAAAAAAAAAAAAAAAAAAACCTCTTTATTTTGAAATAATTAGAGATTTGTAAGAAGTTGTAAAAATGGGAGAGAGTCCCCTGTATCCTTCCCCCAGCTCCCCCTAATTGTGACGTCTTCCATAACTACAGTACAATGTCAAAACCAGGAAACTGACGTTGATCTAATACTCTTAACTAGACTGCAGACCTTATTCAGCTTACCCTGGTTTTTACGTGCATTTTTGTGTGTGCGTAGTTCTAGACAATTTCATCCTACATTTTATCTTAATAGCCCTCTTCTGTGTCTGGCTTATGTTTGTGCAGTGCTTTAAATACAGAAATATCTAGAAGAAGAAGACAAATTCCCTTTCTGTGTGTGTGTCTGCACATTGGGGGTAGGGTGGGGTGGGCAGTTAAGCCTCTGAAATCGTCGAGCTGCATGCGTTTTGATGATCCGTGTGCCTCCCTCTTCCAGGCAGAGCCCTATGCTAGTATCCGTCTGGAATGCCTTCCACAGGGGTATCTAATTTGTTAAGGAGAAGGAAGCATGGGGCACACGCAGCCACAGTTTTGCTTTGCCTCCGATTGATTTTGTCAGGGCTTAATGATTCCATTTCATGTTTGGCAAATCACATATTTCTCATTGAAGAATGACGGAATTGCAATCTGGAAGTTTTCAAATGAAGTCATTTACGAACCGGTTGAGTACTTAGGGCTCCTGAACGTACCCTTAAACTGTGAAACGGCTTTTCTTTTCTTTTGTTGTTCCTTCCCCTATTCACAGGGCTCAGGAACAGCACAGAGGGATTTTTTTCTCCCAGCCTCCTTCAGACCAGTACTTTTGGGGTGAGAACCAGTCTAATAATGCAGAGGAAAACCTTTTCTAAGAGTCAAAGTCACTGGAAATAGGTGTGGGGAGCTTCCTCCACCCTCAAAACCAACTGTTTGTACGGCTAAGAAAAGGCGAGCACTTCCTCTCCCTCTCTTAAAAAGACAAATCAAAAGGGTGTCTGCAGCAGCCCTGTCAAAGTGTCCACGACCTTTGTTCTTGTTATTGTCTGCGCGATGGAAGGGGGCCAGGCCTCTGGCTTTTTCCCAGCAGGGGCTTCTTTATTCGGCTCTTGAAGAACAAGAGTCTAGTGGGAACAACAAGGTGGCATCAGGGCGCCACGGGGGAGCTTTCAGGCCTGGCCTTGTTACAGTCTGCAGCCAGCCCTGGTGTGGGGTGGAGGGAGACATTTTCTGTGTCAGGTGCCTGATGTCATACAGGAGGTCTGCGTCTGAACTAAGTACCCCCTGACTCGCTTGCCTTTTCTTTTTTTCTTTAAAAAGAGAGAGCCCAGTCCCCACGCACCGATGGTCTGTGAGTGTGGTCGCAGTGCCCCTCCATCAAAGCCTTAGCTTCGGCTCCCAGGGCCTGAGCTGTGTGCGCCCAGACACTCTGCAGCTTACTTCCTGGACTGGGACTGTGCCAGGCTGGGCCGGTGGGCTGATTGTCGGTGGAGGTGCAGCCGGCTTCTGTCCCGCCCCGCTGAGTAAACCTACCCCAGATCAGAAGCCGGCAGCCTTTCAGGACACGTGTGTGCCAAGGCTCAGCCACGTGCCCTTCTGATGCACGTGTTCCTGCTGCATCCTGGGCGTGTGGGCCATTGGCGGCTAGGTCCACCCTGCCTGAGGCCACTTATTGTCCATTACCTTGGGGGAGGGCACCGGCCATCAGCTGCTGCCCCTCCCCAGCCACACGCGTGCCTGACTCACCCAGGGAAAGAAATCAACCACACAGGCCGGTAGCTCTAGGGGCGCACCTGGACTTGACGTACTATTTTGACAGGTCAGCTAGCCTTGCTGCCTCTATCTTCGGCCCGTCACTGCATATTCAGTTGCTTCTCACCAGTGTTTGCTGTCATCCTAGTCTAAGCCACCATTGTCCCTGTCTGGACTCCGTCCGTAGGCTGCAAATGGCCTCCCCACTTGCCCTCGTTCCTCACACGGCAGCCGGTGCAAGCAGCTCACCGCACCCCCTGCAGGCGGCTCCTCCCATCACACCAGGAAAAGTCAGCCATGCCCCTTAGCGTGGCCTGTGGAATCTGTCCCTGTCCCCTTGCTGGCCTCATCTCCTGCCACGCTCACCCTTGCCCACCTGTCCCAGCCACGCAGACCTGCTTGCTTCTCCGTTGATGTACCAAGTTCGCTCCCATTTTCGGACGTCTGCATTACTGTCCCCTCCGCCTAAGATGCTGCTCCCCTGGATCACTACATGGCTTGCTCTCTTATCCCATTCCTACCTCTACACAAATGTCATCTCATCCGGGACAGCTTCCTTGACCACCTTATCTAAGGCGGCAGCCCCACCCCTGCTACTCCCGTCCCATCGATATCCACCTTTTATTTCCTTCACAGCCTTGGCACCGCTGGACCTTGTAATTAAATATATGTAATGGCTTATTTGCCTGTTGAGTGTCTCCATACTAGAACACAGGCTCCATAAGTCCCGCTTTGTCTGGTTCCAGTGCGATGCCCTGCACACAGCAGGCTCGCGGTGACTGTTTGTTGATTGAGTGATGAATGCTGTCAGCCAAGGGGCAAGGACCCTTTCTCTCTTAGCTGATGTGTGACCATCACACTGTGACAGCACCCTCACACGGCTACGTAGGCAGCGTGTGGGGTTGGGCGGCAGCCCCGAGCCTTCCCTAGGGCCAGCACACTGAGGCTTCCCCGGTGGAGCCCATTTGGGCTGAGCTGGTTAAAGCTGCAGTGATTCTCCTTTGCAACCACACATGAGCTCACCTGCACCCTGCACATGCCCTCTAGTTTGAGTCTGTCATCTCCCACCCCTGTACCTTGGCTAAAGAAGCTTCTTTTACAGGCAGCTGCCGTCCCTGGCCGCCCCCCAACACTCCCCCACCCCCAGTGCCGTCTTCCATGTCTTCCTGGCAAAATTATACTCATATTTCAGTAGCCAGCTCAAATTTTCCCTCCTTCCCCCAAAGCACTTTTCTTTTCTATTGATTCCCACATCAGAAATTAACTTTCTACCCTCCAGCCTCCCCTTGTTCTCTGTTGGTACCCATCACCCCCTTATGATGTGTATCATGTTCAATTCAATAAAGATTGATTGAACACCTATCACGTACCAATTTCTTTACTAAGTCTGGAGGCTCAAAGATGCAGACATGGTCCCTCTCTTTAAGGTGGTTTTACAGGAAGTAAACACAGCTACCGATCGTAACAGCTACTTTCCCTTACTGAGCACTCGCTACGTGCCAGGAACTGGGCTAAGTGCTTTGTGCGAGTATCTAATTTAATCCGCCCAGTGGTCTACTGTCGTTATTTACAGAGGAGGAAACTGACTCAGAGAGGTAGAGTAATTTGTCTAAGGTCACACAGCTAATAATGGAGCTAGGACTTGAACCCAGGTCGTTTGGTTCCCAAACACCATGCTTAACCATTAAGCTATACTGCCAGATGACATCATGAAGCTATTCACTTATTT
The DNA here is from genome assembly GCF_059928025.1 of Delphinapterus leucas. Taxonomy (NCBI): domain Eukaryota; kingdom Metazoa; phylum Chordata; class Mammalia; order Artiodactyla; family Monodontidae; genus Delphinapterus; species Delphinapterus leucas. The sequence goes on along the minus strand of NC_143133.1, from coordinate 52,111,480 downwards.
AAGTCACTTATTCATTGAAAAAAGTTACTGAGCAGCCTATGTGTTAGGCACTTTGCTAGGGTTCTTCACAGAGGAAGTGCCATTTGAACAGAAACTTGAAGGATGAGTAGAGTTTTCACTGTCAGAAAAGGAATAAAAGAAAGGCATCCAGGCAGAAGGGAAAAAAAGAGGAGGCAATGCAGACTGATGGGGGAGTGGGGACGAGCCTACATCCCTTGGTGTGAGGGATGGCAAATGAGTTTCACCTTGCACGCCAGCTCAGAGCGATGGGAGTGGCTACCTAGAGCACAGTGCTGAGAGGGATTCTGAAGCCGAGTCTGTGCTTAGTGAGAAAGGGTGCCATGTGGATTGATTACCAATGTCTGCCACAGGTGAAGTGTGGAGTAGCAGCCCTTGAGCTATTATTTGTTCAGGTAGAGTCTCAAGTGTGAGATAGGCAATTCAGGAGATAAGACTGGGAAGGCAGGTTGGAGCCGCACTTTGGAGGTTCTTAAATGCCGGGGTCAGGTGCAGTAAGCATTCTGTCCTACTTCTACCTATATGAACATTTTTCTGACCTTCCCTCTTAAGTCAGAAACTGGGGGACCTGGAAGTTTCCTTCTTCTCCACTCTCTTTTCACTAACAATTCATTCTCATTTTCAGGTCCAATAGATTGGAAGTGGAATTTCTTATAACAAAATTCCTTTACAACAAAATCATAGACTAAGTCACATTTCGGAGACAGACTTTACGTGTCTCTGTGAAAATATCAGCTTATTCAGTGAGACAATTCAAGTTAATGACATGATGATACTTTCTGTAACTGTAAGAACTACACATTTGATACTTCTGGGAAAAAAAGACACAGTTCTTTCTTTCCCCCAGTTAATCACTGTAGACTGGATTTTTCAGTAATAGTGCTAATGAGTACCTAGCATCTGCATTGCCCTTTATGATCTTTGAACCACTCTTCCGATGCAGAATGTCTCATTTAACCTTTAGTAGCCCCAGGGAATGACAGTACCTTCATTCTCTCCTTACAGAGGGCAACACTGAAGCTCAGGGAATTTGTTAATGGAGTCCCAGTTCTTTATTCTTTCAACTTTGCTAAGCCACCTCTCTGAAATATGCTAATACAGTCCTAACCCAGGTTCTAAATTAGAAGGAATACACTTTTTTATAAGGTGAATTTTCACTGACACGGATCACCCTGTTTTCCTCACCCACTGGACTTTGCCTCTTTGAAGGGGATTGAACCACCACAGCGCCCAGCGCGGGGAGACCTCTGCATGAGGCTGGCTCCTCCCCGCTTGCATGGAAATGCTCAGAGGTGTTGTTCTCTTCCCTTGTAGCCAAAAAAGTAATACATGTATGTACCTGGTGGAAAGTTCAGAGAGCATAAAAGGGTTTGGGGGAAGAGTAAATTCCCACCCACCCTATTCTTTTGGTCCTATTTCTAGAAGCAAACTCAGTAACACTAGTTTCTGTGTCTGCTTCCAGAAGTGCTCTCTGCCCATATAAGCATTAGGTTGATAACCCCTTCTCTTCATACACACGTTGGAGGACACTATAGACTCGGCCCTGCGCTCATTAACAATACGGCAGAGATTTTTCTAGGTCAGTACTTGCTACACGACCCCATTCTTTTCAATAGCTCCTTAGCATTGCGTTGCCTGACACTCCATAATTGATGTACCCTGTCCCCTGCTGATGGTCATGCAGGTCATTTCTAGTCTTTTACCATTAACAACAAGGTTTCTCCAAGCATCCTTGTACATGTATCTTTGTACACACAAATAAATATTTTTGGAGGATAAATTACTGGGAGTGGAATTTATTTACTCTTAAGACTCCTAGTATTGAGTATGTTACAGACTTCCTTAGGCACTCACTTCACTGCCTAGTATCCTTTGGGGTGGAAGTTCTGACCTAAACCATACTTGCTAGAAGGTAGAGTTTTTGCTCTCAGGCTTTGGCTTTGAGGAAAATAAAACTCCTGACCGCCGCTGCCTGTTTAGCGTCCTGCATTTGGAAAGCAGATTGAGTTATCGACATTCTAACTTCACTTCTCTGGGTGGGAAAATCTTAGCTTCTTTTCCTCCAGGCTCCCCTTACAAACTTTTAGCCACAGTTATTCCTTGCCTCAAGACTGTCTCTAACTTCCACACAAAGGGACTGAGGGTCTCAGCTGCATCATTGTGATGTATTTGAAGCTCATCCTGAATAGGGCTTTGTTATGTAGAAACGGGCCCTTCCTCAGAGCAGGTGTCCTGTCAGGGCTCTGATCACTATGCTGAACTGGAGAATGGGCTATGTAAGCCCCCCAGCCACTGCACTCAGGATGATACTCAAAATACTTAACAAATAGTATGAGCTGGGGGCCCCAGTCAGGCTCCCCCGGGCGCTGGCCCTGGTGCTGAAACAGGATGGTGCTGGAGATCCTTGCTGAGCCAGGTTCTACTCTGAAGGAGAAGCCAGGGTGGGTGGGTAGTGGGTGGGGGCTTTGGAGGTTCAAGGCAACACCAGTCATCTAACCAATACACTGACATGTTTCAGTACTTTAACAACTAGTACAGCCGCTCAGGGGCATGCCAGCTGAACACCAGTCCTAGCTCTCTCAATGAGGACTTGTGAGACGTGATGTGGTTTAATAAAAAGCTCATTGTTTTGCAGTGGCAGACCAGGTTTGAGTCATACAACCTTATTAGTTATACAACCTTCAACAAAACACTAACCCTTTTCTTGTCGCCAAATGAAGGAGTTTGCACCACGTTATATCTAATGCCTCTTTTTGCTCTAGAATCTGAGGAAATAAAACAAGCAAAATGACCAAGGGGGTAGGTTCCAAACCTGAACTGTTTTCCTGGCATTTTGTGTTTACGTCATAATGATGCCTTTTCCCTACCTAACTTCCTCGTTCAAGATTAGCCAAAGAAATGGATCTGGGGGAAGGACCTGAAAAAAGAGAGACTTAATTTTTGGCTTGGGCAGCATGGGGCACATTATAAAATTATGGAACGCGTTGGGTGAAAGACAGGTTCAAATTCTGACTTGGCCACAACTATGTTCATTTGATCATTCATCCATTCATTCATTCACTCCCTAAATATTTATGGAGCCTCTATCAAGTGTTGGCCACTATTCTGGCTCTGAGGATGGAATAATGAATGAAGTAAAGTGCATGCTCTCTTGGAGCTTACATTCTATGTAAGTTGAGCCATTTAATCTGTTTGGGCCCAAGTTCTGGACTTAAGTGTTCCTACCTGTAAATTCTTTAATGGGGCATGGCACTGGTACTGTTACTCCCCATTCTTGTGCCTATGACAGCCATCACTAATCCGTTATAGCACTCCAAGCAGCCAATCAGTTACTGGAAAATGTTATCCTGGGCTAGATGAATTCTAAAGTCCTTCCCTGCACCAAAATTTCATTCATATTAGTTATTTCTAATGAAATGGAAAGACAATATTATACTGAGGGAAAATTGTAATAGAACTCCAAATCAAAGAACTACTAAAGCTACTGATTTTACAAGAGAACCACCATCACTTTGGTTTAGTTGAATACAAAAGATATGTGTTTATAAAAATTATTTTAGATCTTTGCGTCTTAGATTTTCCCTCCATAGTCTTTTGCTGCAAGTTCACCTATTCAGCCAGCTTTTCTTTGATCACTGGATAAAGGAATGGCTCATCAACATTCACTTTTAACTCCCTTCACTTTGGAAACCTCCATTATGAAGCCTCCTTTTACTGGAGTCAGGTTGGGCAGAATCAAATCCTGTTCATTTTGATAAATGTTTCTACTATACACTAGATAACTCAACAGCAATCACTAGCAGAAGGCTTCCCAGGGGGCTAACATGACCGTCTGGTCTCTTACGTTCCACTCAACATGGTGGAAGCCAACCAAGGTTGGCTGATACCAACCTCTTGGTGAATTTTTTCCTTGGATTCTGAAGACACCCTTGCAGCACTTCCATTTCTAATCCCCTCTCTCCACTCCCATAACTAACCAGCAAGTCCGGTGTGCGCAAATTGAGCTCAAGTTGCAAAGAAATAAGCTTTGAAGTATTTTTGTTGGAATTGATAACTCCACCCTTTTGGATTTCCAAATGCATCTCTGAGACTTTGAAAACATTGCTCTTATGATTTCCAAGCTGTAATGAACCAGAGGTACCTCTTTATGTAATAAAACATTTTTCTCCATTGAGGAATGAGAGCTGGGGTGTCCAATATCCCAGGCTGAGGCTCCTGTAATTTCCTCCAATATTGGCATTCGGTAACTTGGGCAGAAGTCAACTCTAAGAAGCCCAGGACAATGGATTATTTCCACCATTTAATTATGGATATTTAAACCAAGGAACATTTTAAGAAAGAGAAAAGTGATCTTTATTTCTAGGTTGTATTGGTGAATTTTTTTCTTTGAAGGGGGATGGGGTATTGGAAATTAAAAAATCCATATTAGCCTTGTAGGTATTAAATATAGATGAAACAACACAGTTTTCCCTTTCAGATTTGTTATGGATGCTCCTCTTTTCTAGAACCACAGAATTCTCACACATTTGCAAAATAAAGTGGAAGCCTCCCTAGTTTTAAGGAGTATGGTTAGTAATATTTGCATAGGGTAACATGTTGAGGTTATGTGGAAAGTCTGCACGGACGAAAAAAAAAACTGTGCAATTTTAAGTGCATAGAGTCTGAAACTAGACTGCTCGAGTTTGAATCCCAGCTCTACCTCTTATTATTCAACCTTCTCTAAGGCTCAGTTTAAAGAGGGACAATAATAGAATCTATCTCATAAATTGTGAAATTAAGCAAGATTATTCCTGAAATGTGCTTAGCATGTTGCCTGGCATATTCTAAGTGTTAAATAAATGTTAGTATTTTAGCAGCTGTGCATCTATTTCCTCATCTATAGACGGGGGATAATAATGAGGATTAAATGAATTTATATATAAATATATATGCATATATTTTTATACAGTAGTGTGGACCATAGTGAATGCTACTGAAGTGTTAACTGTTATTATTATTACATAAATTCAAAACGCTTTTCTTAGCATTAGAAGGGCAGGATGTAAGATGGTTAAGCACATAGACCCTGAGCTGGAAACTTGAAATTTCGCTCTACTACTTATTAGCTCTGTTACCTTAGGCAAGTAATTTTACCTCTCTATACCTCGGGCTTTTCATCTGTAGAATGGGACTAAGAAAGAATCTCCTTTATAGGGTTGCTATGAACACAAATTGAGATAGCTCTGTAAAGTGCTTCTCAGGTGGCTGGTGTATATTCAGTGTGCAATAAATGTTTGCTAATATTTTCAGACTCTTCATTTAAATGTTTGATGGGAGCTAGGCAGTGGGTTCCAGGAAGAATGTGATGTGGGAAGCAGTGTTTTTCTGGAAATAATTAAAAGGCAGCCATCTTGCTGTTTACAGATGTGGTCACCCTCCTGGGCTTTCTCTTTGCCTCCAGTGGAGAAAACACAGGCATTGTGAAGAAGTTCCCGAGATTTCGGAATCGAGAGCTAGAGGCCACCCGACGCCAGCGGAAAGATTACCCAGTGTAAGAAGAGGCCGGTGATGGGGGCCAGTGGGGCGGTAGTACTCTTTTTATCTGAGGACCAGAGCAGGCTAGTGGAGCCAGTTAGGAAGACCTACCTTTGTAATATGCTTTGGAAAAATGATGAGATCTACATAGCTTAGGTAGAATTTGTGGACCTGAGAACCTCAAAGCATTCTGAAATTATTCTTGCGCTTGGCAATCAATCCTCGCTTGACCTTGTATGTTGGTCCTGGGAATGACCCAAGTAGGTGAGTCAGGTGTTGGAGCCTGAGGCTTTGCAAGGTGTCAGGTGCAGCCAGCCACAGCCCTGCCAGATTGCAGCCTTCACTTTGCCTTTTCTGTCTTGGAAGATTGGATGAGCTGCTTGAAATCTCACAGCTTCTGATCTCCTCCACTGATTTCAGCAAAACCCAGATATATTTTTTTCATTCTGCTGAATTGAAGATGCTGAAAATTGTTCGTGGTTTACCTCAGACTGGATGGATTCAGCAGAGTGATTTAATTCTTCCCAGGCTGCTGGCTGTAGAAAGATCTTGAGTCACTTTACTAAGCGTATGTTCTTGCTAAGCTTCCTTGTGATAACTTATCTTCATGAGCTTTTGCTCAGCTGGGTGGGTCAGGAGGGAGCTGTGTGGTACCATCTGTTTGTGTATCTTACCACCGATTTGAAGGCCAGTTTATAAAGCCCAGAATATTCTAAAGGTCTTGTTGGGATGAGTCCCCAAAGAACCTGGGGCCGCTGCCACTTTAACCCAAACTGTGAATTGGTTACTGGGGTAATGGAGAGCATTCTCTGTACAGGTTTTGGCCTTGATTCATGTTTCACATGCAAAAAACATTACTCCCAGCTTATCTTTGAACTGCTGGTCACTAGCACAATGTGTGGCATCAAGCAAATGTTCTGACAGCAAATATTTGCTGAATGATTGGTGGATCACGTAGCTTGGCTAAATGTGTCCTAGTTAAGTTGACCGCTGTTATTTTATCCTCACTCCACAGATCACAGATGGACAATATTTTTTCCACTAAAATAGCCCTAGTCCAGAAATGGAACAATTAGAGTAGTTGTTCCACATTGGTCAGCCAGAACTGTGATACTGAATAACCTAATATGGGCATTAAAATTGTATCTGTGTGTCCTGATTAGCATATAGTGATGCCATTTGCAAATTATGGCATTTTTCTGCCTTAGAGCTTTTATCTTTGAAAGAAACAAAATTGCTCAAAAGGCCCTAATTATGTTTTTTTTCAAATCATTGAAATTAGAACAGCTTCTTATCAAGTCACCTCTTATGAAAATCCAGATTTTTATTCTGTGTCTGGCTTTATAAGCCTTAATCAAGGATTCAAATGGTGGGCCTGTGCGAAGCTCAGAAAGGCACAGGAAGGGTTTTTGGCGCAAGGTACAATGTCTGCTAGTTTTGCACAGCGACGCTTAACTCCTGTCTTTTGCAGTTACTGTAACTACCTCCTTTGTCTCAAAAATCAAGCTTTGCAAGCTGATCTCCCATGATGAACACGAAGGCAAATTCATCCCTTCATTGGAAAGAAAGCGATTTGCTCCGTCATTGTTAAATGTAATTACCTGCTCTTGGATGATATCAATCTGCAGAATTTTTTTTCTCCTCACTCTTATAGGTTTACTGTTTCACTGTGGCTTTATTTACTCCATTATTGCAAGGCCAATCTCTGTGGGATTCTGTATTTTGTTGATTCTAACGAGATGTACGGCACACCTTCTGTATTTCTTACTGAAGAGGGTAAGTATGAAACAGAACCTTTACAACGATAGTGTAGCTTTCTTATGCTCTGTCTACTGGCAGATACGTCTGTCTAGAATAAGGAATGTTGTCAACGTGGCAATTCAATGAGAATGATGGTTTCCAAATATGGGATTCAAGTTAAACTTGTTTTCTGGAAGATTAAAACAAACATATACAGATGAATGCACATATGTGTTTTGTTTGTTTTGCTTTGCTTTGCTTTTATTTAAAGGAAGAAGGAATTTGATCTAGTCTTATAGCTTTTTAGGACAGTCGTCGAAAAGATATAGCCACTTCATTCACTCCTACGTATTTTCTGTCATTTTCACAAGCTTTCATTTTCCTTTTAGGCCACTTGCATATTCAAATGCATCTTGTCAAAGGAGAAGACCTTGCTGTAAAAACAAAATTCACCATACCCTTGAAGGAGTGGTTTCGCCTGGATATCTCTTTTAATGGTGGTCAGGTACTGAAAGCTCGCTCCACCGTGATTCATATCAACATCATCACTTAACTTTAAGCATTGCTGTAAAGTCAGGGAGCTAGGAAACCTGCAAACACAAATTTGTGGTATCTGATAAACTTTTACAACCATAACACTTTTTAAATCAAATTTTTATCGTTGGAAATTTAAATCATAAGAATTCTATCCCATTTAATTAACTTTTAAAGTGCTTCTTTCGACTCTGTTGTGAATGAGTAAATAATATAGGCAGCTACATAACCACAATTATCTGAGCAATTGAAGCCTTTTCTCCTAGCGAGATAGGCTTTGGGGAGATAAATGTTAAGACAGCCTTGGCCATATTTATGTAGTGTTATCAAATCTACAACTTTTTTACAGGAAATGTGTTGGTTAGTTCAGCCAAGAAATGGTTTGACTGTTTTGGGCAGTTAAAACAATTGCTTATGCTTGGCATTAAACCGACAAATAACAACCAACAAACCTAAGTGATAATTCCGGTGAGATGGAGGTTCTTTAACTACTTTGTACTATAAGACACTGCACATAATAGCTTCAAGCTTTCATAACGCAGATTTTATGGATTATGGCACCAGCAATGTGGGTGTTTGAGAGATTGGCTTCTGACGGTAGCTCTTGGAGGAAGATTCCTGCAGCCACTAATGCATTGTGTATGATAGAAAAACTCTCTGGTATGACACATGTTCTGTGATCATTGTTAATTAGTGACATAGTGACATTGCTATAATTGAAGATAATTCCATTTCTTCATATATACGATGTCAGTATGCTACTTTCTTCTGGTTACTTTATTTTCTCATCAGCTTTCCTTATTGATGTGTAACTTTCCGATAACAAAACTGGAAAAGACATTTTGCTTGTCTTGTGTGTTAGATAATACACAGACTTCCCTTGGCGGTTAGGTCTATCACATTTCCTTTTTCTGAAGAGAAAAGAAATCAAGTCAGTCCTTGTCGCTTTCCTGAGGAGAGTCTGTAAGATGTTAGCTGGAAGTTTTTGTATGTTTGTTTCCTTAATGCTGTTAGGTGACATCGCTGTGGTCCATGTTATAGCTTCTCATTTGCATGAGGATTATGGTGGCATAGCTTTCTCTTAAGGTCAGCTCAGTACCACGTGTCACTTAGGTATCAAATCATGAGAGCAAATCACAGATCTTATTTTGCACCAGCTGTATACAAGGCACTGTGCTCAAGGAGCTTACAGACTATTTATGGAAGTCGTATTAAGCAGGTGAGGGGTGTCATAAGGCAAGCTTAATTGCCAAATGGTTCGTATTGATTCACGGAAGAGAGACAGCACTTCACCCTGGGGTGCTCAGGGGAGGTTTCATAAAGAAGGTTCCTACGAATGGGCAGAGTTTAAATGGAGAAGCAAGGAGGGGGTACTTTAGCACATCACTGGAGGTTGGCAGATAAACCAGTTTGGAGTAGAAATTCGCTGCCTATAGAACGCTAATAGAAGAAAAAAATGTCTTTAGGGCTAGAATGTGGAGAATCTTGAATATCACGGAATTTAAATTTCTAGTTGCAAGACAGCACAGCACCATCGAAGCTTTCGGAGCAGAAGAGTAAATCAAAGTAGTTCTTTAATTAAAGAGATGAATTAAATGGCAGAGTACATGATCGGGTAAAACAGGAGAGAAGAATTAGGAAGACCAGATGCAGCGGAAAGAAAAAAGAAGTAGATTTTTTTTAGTAAACTTTTGCCACTTGCCCTTTCGTCTTTCCATCCCATCTGGTCTCTGATCACATAGGTTCCAGAATAGTACTTATTGTTTTTCTACACAAAATCCAGCTCTGTGGTGAGACTACTATATTCATTGCTTTGACTAAATGGACACATTGGCTTAAAGTAAATGGTTGGTTTAGAGAAACAACTGGTCTGAGTCATTTTCTTCGCTGAACCAACATGCTCTATACGGCTGAATTGGGTTGGATTTTATGGGTTAGCTTTTCTTTCATAGACATGGTGTTGGAGCCACATCTTTGACAATCTAGTTGAGTCAGAATGTGTTTTCTGAACACTTGCTCTGTGCTAGCACTGGGGGGAATAAATGGAGCCCCTTAACCCCAGGGGCTTATGTTGTAGTCCCAGACACGAGAAGAATACACGGCAGCTAACAACATTTGCGACGAAAACATTGTCACCATTGAAATGACAGCGACAGTTCTCAGTGCTGAGGGAGAGAGGTTGGGAAGCCACAGTGCATGAAGAACATTCATCTCCTGTCTTGTTTTTCCCCCTAAGGCTCTCCTGGAATCAGAGACAAATTCCAAGAACTCCTTGTAGTATCTTACACATTTCCTTGTCTTTTTATGCAACAAGCTTTCAAGCACGAATACACCAAATGAACCTTTGGCTGGTAGTGTGGAAGTGTCTACAACCCACTGGGGAAAACTGCATTATAGATATTTTTATCACATTCAGTCATTTGGAGGGACTTTCCTGGTGGACCAGTGGTTAAGACTCAGAGCTTCCACTGCAGGGGGCATGGGTTCGATCCCTGGTCGGGAACTAGGATTCCTTATGCCGTACAGTGTGGCCAAAAAAATTCTTTTAAATAAATAAATAAAAATAAAATGACCGAAATACTTCTTTAAAAAAAAGTCAGGACTTCCCTTGTGGTGCAGTGGTTAAGAATCCTCCTGCCAATGCCGGGGACACGGGTTCGAGCCCTGGTCTGGGAAGATCCCACATGCCGCGGAGCAACTAAGCCTGTGCGCCACAACTACTGAGCCTGCACTCTAGAGCCCACGTGCCACAACTACTGAGCCCCCGTGCCACAACTACTGAAGCCCGCACGCCTAGGGCCCATGCTCCACAGCAAGAGAAACCACTGCTCGCCACAACTAGATAAAGCCCACTCAGCAATGAAGACCCAATTCAGCCCAAAATAAATCAATAAATTTATTTTTTAAAAAGTCATTTAGAGAAATTAAGTGTCTTAAGTCTCGAAATATACACAGGGCTAGTAAACTGCTCCTTTTATTTTTTGCAGAAACTGATCAGGTGAAAGACTATGAAGCCTATTTTACGAGTAACTCATATCCAGGACTGTATTTATGATGTGGGGTCTTGAGGCATAACTGATCCTTGTGTATCTCTCCCAACATAGATAGTAGTAACCACCAGCACTGGACAGGATTTGAAAGACTACCATAATCAGACCATTAGGTAAGTGTGATTTTTCTTTTGATTCAAAATTTGCTGGATGAGGGTTAAGGAGCCTTCATATGTTAGCCCTCAACCCTGAAGTTATTCCCACCCTGTCTGATTCAGTTTTTTCAAGCATGGACTGTGGCTAGTCTGCCCTGTAGCTAAGCTTTGTACTATTTTTTTCCTTTTTAAGTGTACAAAAACTCTCCTTGTTTTCCCCACAACCTTTTTTTTTTTCCAAGCAAGAGAAACTAGTTCTCTCTCCAGATCTCACTGTAAATTCTTCCTTTCATGACACTTTATAATTTGTTTTCTTTGAAAATTATCTTCTACAAAGGATTCGGAAAAACAAAAGTATTAATGTTGCTTATTGAGAGGGTTTGGTAAGTTTGGCCTAGTATAAAACATAAAAGGAGACAGCCTTCATATTTATGTTTATAACGTAAATTTGAAACGTATGCAACTATTGATATTGGGATAACTTTTCAATCTTATATAATGATTCTCTACAAGAGTTACAGAAACTGAGAATTGGGTCTTTTTCCTCATTTGTCATATATTTTTAATTTGCTTCTACATCCCTGTTTAAGAGTGGGTCATATAGTGTCAGAAACATGGGGCATGAGCTCTCCTTTAGGAACTCGGGATATCTCACCATAGCCAGATTTTATATATATATCAATATATATAATGTATATGTATATGTGTAAATTCAAATGCTTAAGAATAAGTAAAGAACAGAAACAAAAATTAACAGCTTCATATGTATAATTTAAAAAAATATATCAGGGGACTTCCCTGGCAGTCCAGTGGTTAGGACTCCACACATCCAGTGCAGGGGGCACGGGATCAATTCCTGGCCGGGGAACTAAGACCCCGCATGCTGCACGGTGCGGCCCAAAACAAAAAAGTATAAAAAAAAAATGTATCAGGACTGTTGGGCACTTCGGCTGGGGGATGGGGGGGAGGTTCATTCCTTCATCCTTTAGTCATTTCACTACGCTTAGCCAAAAACCGTCTCTCCAAGCAGGCTCCATTCACTCAGTCTCCACACAATCCCGATTTTCTTGGAAACCGATTATTAAAGAAAGGAAAGCAAAGAGGGGTGATGACAGCAGAGTAGGGGACATACACTCTACTTTTTTTTTTCCCCACCATTTCTGTTTACATTGAAGTCAAACAATTTCTTTTAGGCTCTGGGCACATAGAACAATTCTTATTTTCATGACTGGATTAAAGGATTAGAGTTATAGCGAAAGGCTAAAGCAGTGTTATTCCTTAGCCTGCAAAGAGAAAGTCAGGGGGTGACTTGATAGCTATATTGAAGCACGGAGGCTGAGGCCTTAGAAGTCTTAAGTGCACCAGGTGGATTTAGACCAGTGAGGAAGAATTCAACAGATATGCGTTTTGTTATATAACCAGCGGCCATGGGATCTTCTATGAAGAGTTTGAGAATAGGAAAGGCCTGGGAGTTTGCTCTGGAGAAACAGCTGATGTGTGGCCCCTTTAGAAATCTCTTCGAGTGCCCTGTTCTGCCCCAGAAATTAAGGGTTTGCATTTCAGGATGTGAGGTCTAAAATAATACCTGCCCTTTCTCCCCTGACACCCACATGCAACCTCAGACACTTTTGACAACCAATTGAATTTCATAAGCTTTTTTTTTCATTTTCTATGTAAGGGCTTCCTTTCCTCTTAAATCCCAGAAGTGTAGATGCTGACATGAGCGGAGTGAATCACAGTAAGATCCAGGGCTGGGAATAGGTGAGGCAAGGGAGGCACCTTCCGCATAAAATGTAAGGAGACACCAACAAAACTTAGTAATTCTATGAGTTTGCCAAGGCTGCTGGAACACAGTACCACAAACTGAGTGACTTAAACAACAGAAATGTATTGCCTCGCAATTCTAGAGGCTAGAGGTCCGAGAGCAAGGTGTCAGCAGAGCTATGCTCCCTCTGAAGGCTCTAGGGAAAGATCTGTTCTAAGCTTCTCTCCAGCTTCTAATAGTTCCTTGGCTTCCAAACTTCACGTGGCATTTTCCCTGTGTGAGTGTCTGTCTTTGTCCAAATTTCCCCTTTTTATAAGGATACCAGTCATATTGAGTTAAGGGCCCACCCTATTCCAGTATGATCTCATCTTAACTAATTATATCAGCAATGACCCTATATCCAAATAAGGTCACATTCTGAGGTACTGGGGGTTCAGACTTACACAAATGAATTTGGGGGGGGGGACACACAGTTCAGCTCATCACGATAGTCATGATAAATAACATTTAATACAGTATTTTTAAAAATCAAGATTAATGTAAAGAATCCATGATGAACAAAATTACAAAATTTTAAGTAAAGATGGAGTCAGTATGATCATTAAGATTCCAGAATTCAGGACTGATTTTCAGGCATATACCAATTCAACATCCTGGTGAAGGCTTTGAAATGATTCCTTACCTGGTAATACGAGCAGTCCCCAGGCGCAAGACTTCCCCTTACCACCGCCTCAGCTGCCCTTCCCCTACTCCTGGGACCCCCTCCATCAATAGAACAACTAAAGAATTAATGTTGGGCCCACCTGGGATTCCAGTGGTTAGCTATTAGGAATCTCATTCACCAGAGAGATTTCAGAATGGGCCAAGGTAGTAAACTAAGCATCAAATATTGTAGATGGTTATAGGTGTTCCAAGGAAAGCCTCTTACTCCTCCTATTTATTTGTTCTTGTAAAGTAAACATAATGATAGCTGTTATCCCGCAAAAGCGGTGTACGAAGATCAGTAATTAAGCGCTCAGAAGTTCAGTGCTGCACCGCATGAAAGGCTGCAGTAACAACTGCAGACTTGTCTAGTGTCGAATTCATTCATCTGTCCGTCCATCCATCCATCCAGTATATATTCATTCACCCAACACATTTACCACATGCCTGACACAGTGCTGGACTCTGGGAATAAAACGATGAAAAACAAGAATACAGTCCATCCCTGCCTTCATGGAACTAAAAAATCTAGTGGGGGGAAGAAAGATCTTAAACAAATACATTCACAAATAAATTTAAAATTACAGATTGTGATGAAGGCAGGGAAGGAAATAAATAGGTTGGCTTGAGAGGATCCCAAAGGAGCCAGAATTTAGACCAGGCCCTGAGGGAGTGACACTTAAGATGAGAATTACTTTAAGGGGTGGGAGGGACAGCTGTTTTGAGGCTTTAAATTCCCCTGCTGAAGAACCCATGAGCAGGGACTTTCCTGGCGGTCCAGGGGTTAAGACTCCGCGCTTCCACTGCAGGGGGCCCGGGTTTGGTTCCTGGTCAGGGAACTAAGATCCCACATGTCCCTGCCATGTGGTGTGGCCAAAAAAAAAAAGAACCCATGAGCCAAAACTGTTCCCTAAATTCTGAGTGAGGCCTAGTTAAAGACAGAGGCAGGCAATCCTTCCCCGCTGCTGGGTCCTCCACAGTAATAAACCGGGGCACTCTCCCACATCCAGATAAGAGTAAAGATAGTTTGCCAGCTTGTCTGAGGCTTGCGGAAGGGACCGGCTTGGGCTTTTGAACTGTCTAGCTCAGCTCTTATGTCAGCAAAATTGATGACCATCAAACAACGCACAGTGCAAGGAATCTCTTGCAGTCTTGGTGCAGCCACTGAGAATTTTAGAGGAGAAAAATGTGGAGGCACTGATGTGGAGGGAGACCGAGCTGGAGAGATGTTAGTTGTATTATAATGACGATAAAAAATTGCAATCTAGTACCATAGGGACCAAGTAATTTATTGATTAGTTGAGAATTCAGTTAAAGCAAAGATCTATAAAAAAAAGTGTGTAAATATTTTATTTTAATTTAAAATATGGAAATGTACATTAATTTGCCAATCTGTCTAGCTAGAGCCTTGTCTTTGAGTATGGGTCTACTGATTGGAGTTCCCTGTGATCTTTCTTGCATAAACGGTACCCAATTTCTGTTTCTCCCAAATGAAAAGAAAACAAAGACACTGGCGAAACTATCAGAGCCCAAAATCCATCTAGATTTCTTCAGTCTTTTTCCAGCTGTCCTAATTCCACAACAGTGTTTTTAGTAACCATTCTTTACTGAGTCTACCGAAAATATTCAACTTAATTTTTAAAGAATGAACATCTCTTTCTTCTCCATCCCTATTTTATTGGATCACATAAGATTGAATTACATTGTGTGGTTACAATGACCATACAGTTGGCAATTGACAGGTTTGGGAGCAAACACATCTTCCGTAAGCATGCAACTCAAAAAATGGCAGCAGGGACTTCTCTGGTGGCACAGTGGTTAAGAATCCGCCTGCCAATACAGGGGACACAGGTTCGATCCCTGGTCCAGGAAGATCCCACATGCCACACAGCAACTAAGCCCATGCACCACAACTACTGAAGCCCACGTGCCTAGAGCCCATGCTCAGCAACAAGAGAAGCCACCACGATGAGAAGCCCGCATGCTACAACGAATACCCAACGCAGCCAAAAATAAATAAATAAATTTAATTTTTAAAAATGGCAGCAAAAGTCCAAGTTGGACTAGGTTAATAATAATAACTGTAGTTAACAGCTATGGTGCCTGCTATGGTGCCTACTATGTGCCAGGCACTGTTCTAAATGCTTTGTTTAAATATTAAATAAATTTCCCCAACAGCCCTGTAGATAGGTACTATTTTTATCTCCATTTAAAAATGAGAAGACAGGGAATTTCCCTGTCGGTCCAGTGGTTAAGACTCCGTGCTGCCACTGCAAGGGGCCCGGGTTCGATCCCTGGTCGAGGAACTAAGATCCCACAAGCCAGACGGTGCAGCCAAAAAGTAAAAAAACATTTTTTTCAAATAAAAAAAAAAAAAATGAGAAGAAGCCTCCAGAGAGGAACCTCCAGCTGGCAAGCATCCAGCGTGTTGTAGGGATGAGCCGTGAGGTGAGCTGGTGAGTTGATTGAGCAGAGTTCTATTATGAGAGCTTCTACTGCAGAAGCATTGCTTTGTGTCCCCTGAGTGCTGGGTAATACCTCATGAGGGTAGTTGGAATGTTCAAATCTTTCGAAGGTCTTGAAAAATTTAATCAATTCACAGCTCTCAGAGATAATTACTTTGTGGTCCCACGTAAAAAAAAAAAGAGAAGAGACCGTCGTCTTAGTGCCCTTCAAGCCTGAGATTCCAGAAAAAGAAATAGCAGGAAATAAAGCATTTCTTTTCCATGTTAGTTGCCTTTGTAGAAAGCTGATTTCTAAGTGTTCCCTCTTGCCGCCATCGGTTGATGTTGTCAGAGTGTCCATTTCTTCACCTTTTTGTCTTCCTTCCAGCCGGGAGCACCTGCCCAGGGTTGGGTTTCTGCCTAACAGCCCATCCTCTCTCCTGGGATGACCCCCGGTTGCCTGGTTTCTCCGACCCAACCACTGGTGGCTGCTCTGTCCCATCCATGTCACCCTGGTCCATCGCTCTTGAGGCTGCCGGGCTCCTGGCGGCCTGCCTGACATGCTGTGTTCTTCCCTTCTGCTGCCATCTGCCCTCTGTGCTCCCTGGCTCTTTTTGTCTTTGCCTGGCTTCTCACTTGATGCCTACCTTGATCTGCCCTTGCTGTTCACATATGCTCTGATGGCACCTTGTCCACCCATTCCTATTTTACTTTCTAAATAGGTAATAAATGCACATCGTATAAAAAACCAAAACAATGTGAAAAGGTCTACAGTTAGATGTCTTGCTTCCAGCTCTGCCTCCATCCACTCCATCCCCTAACCCCCACGTCATGTGGAAAGACTTTTATTAGTTTCTTATATATACCTCCAGAGTTTTTTTTAACGCAAATACAAAAAAAAAAATCCATTCTCCTCTTTCTTGGATAAAAATATGTTTATTGTTCTGCTCTTTCATTTTTATTTTTTCACTGAACAATGTATTTTAGAGATTATTCCAGGTCAGTACACAGAGCCCTTTGTCCTTTTTTAAGCTGTATAGATGTCCAGGGCCCATTGGATGGATGTGGGTACCAGTCCTCACTGACAGACACCTAAACTTTTTCAGTCTTTGGTGGATGTAAATAATGCTGCCAGGAACAACTTGTGCATTTTATTCATGCTGACCCATTTTTTCCCTCCATTTTCCTTCCTGATCCTTTAAGTCTTTCAGGACAAAGTGGACTTCCAACAAATCACCTGTGCTGACCGCTTATCTTTGGCCAAGCCCTTTGACCTTGCTGTGGCCTCCTTCTCCTAACTCTGAATTTGACCTCAGTTCTTATCTAATAGGGTATGTTTTTATTTTCCTCCGCATCCACCTTCTATCTACGCAACAAGTTTTCTTTTTTTCCTTTTAGAGCAAAATACTTCCAATTAAAATCAGCAATTCCAAATAATTCCAATGATGCTAAACAATTTCACCAATATCAATAGGTGGCACATATTAAGTACTTATGGTGGAATTTAGGATTACCAGAGGGGAAGGGTAAGGAGGTAGTTAGGGAGTTTGGGATTGACATGTACACACTGCTATCTTTAAAATGGATAACAACAAGGACCTACTATATAACACAGGGACCTCTGCTCAATATTCTGTAACAACCGGGAGAAGAATTTGAAAAAGAATAGATACATGTATATGTATAACTGAATCACTTTGTTGTACACCTGAAACTAACACAACATTGTTAGTCAACTATACTCCGATATAAAATAAAAAGTCAAATAAAAAATAAATGAAAAGGAAAAAAAGGTACTTATGGTGGGCCAGGTGCTGCTAGATGCTGTACGTCTTTACTTAAACCTCTTATCAATCCAGTAAGAAAGGAATTATCATTTTACTAATGAGAAGACTCAGTCTCAGAGAGGTTAAGCAACTGGTCCAAAGTCACACAGCTGGTAAATAGCAGGGTTGGGATCCAAGCCCAAGTCTGCCTGACCCCACCATGGTCTTATCTTCTAGAACTAGAGTGAAGGGTTTGCAGAAATTTGGAGTTGTAAGTCAAGGAGAAAGAGTCTTTAAAAAAAAAAATCTGTTCAAACCCAGAACTCTTTTAACCCTTTGTTCTTCTCTAGCTTCCAAGAGGATTTCCATTATAATGACACTGCTGGGTACTTCATTATTGGAGGGAGCAGGTATGTGGCCGGCATTGAAGGGTTTTTTGGACCCCTGAAGTACTATCGCCTCCATGCTCTGCACCCTGCACAGGTGAGCCCAGGGGACCAAGGAGTTTTTGAATGCTTATGGGTAATGGGCGTGTGGCTCAGGGCTGTGGAACCAGTCCAGTGTAAACAAAAGATTTATCTAAGCCGGACCTCGCATCGGCTCTGTCACCAAACATCATTAATATTGAGGCTTCCCCCTCCACCCTGCAAACATAATAGATTTTTGTTAACGTTTGGTTCATTTAGTACTCATAAAATGGAAACCATTTACTTCCTCTGTTTTAATAACTAGTAGCTTAATTATAGAGTCGATTTTTATCCGGCTGTTGCCTATCCAGCGATTAAGCTAATGAAAGGAGAGAGTCTTAGCTGTTTGGTAAAGCTTCTTTTATATGCTATTATTTAAAGTATCAAAGAGGAGACAGTCCAGCAAATAGGACTCTTGGCTCTGCTTACCGCTCTCTCCAGAAACGTGGGCCTTTGGCTCACACTGGGTGGGTGGGCTGCGGTGGTGGAGATCATAGAGGGCTTTGTAGACAGCACTGAATTCTCAAGTCCAAAACCCACCCACAAATGGAATGGAATTGTCGGAGGCTCCAGGCCAGCTCCAGCAGGGCTGGCGGCTATTAGAGGGGGGCTGCCCCCTGAGGGAACCTTCACCCTGGTTGCTTTTTGTGCCTTGGTAAGGAGATCACCAGATACCTAAAAAAGGAACGTTCTTTCATTCCTGTGACCTTGTGGGATTTGTTCTGGGAAAAGCAGGAGTCACTAGGCAAAGTCAATTCAGAAAAATGGGGCACCTTATCACCTGTAGGTCATCTTAGAGCCCCTGTTGAGATACCTGTATAAGAGGAAAAAAATGAAATTCTTTTATTCATACGTGCAGCCATACTTATTAAGCACCTACTATGTGCAGCCACTACTTATTAAGTACCTACTATGTGCCAGGCTCTGTGCAAGATGCTGAGGCATCCAAGATGAATTAAGGTGGTGGCTTTCAAACTTTTTTTTGAAGGTGGTCCACAATAAGAACTCTATTTAATAGCATGAGCAGTACATACGTAAGCATATATAATGCACATATACATACATACACACATAATATATACATATATATATGAGATATATATATATATAAAACACAAAACTGAAATAAGAATTTTACTAACGATACAGATTCTTGCCATGTTCAGTGTACTCTGGTATTTTGTGTTCTGCTCTATAAAAAACAAAATCACTGCTGGTTACAAACCACTGAAATAATTTCACAACCCTCCAATGGGTCATAACCCGTATTTTGAAAACCACTGAGTTGAGATAAGGTCTCTGATCTTGAGGAGCTCCTTGCTGGGTCTTAAACAGATAAGTCATGAAAGAATGGGGTACATGCTTTAATAAAGATGTGAGCACTGTGTTTGGCAGTGCCGAGGTGCGGTCCTCTGCATCGGTACATGTATGAGGGTGGGGTAGGCTGTTAGGGAGGCTGCCCTGAAGGGATGACCTTGGATCTGACTCTTGGAGGTTGAGTAGGAGCCTTCTAAACAGAAGACAAGGAGAGGAGGCTTCCAGGCAGCAGGTGCAGTACTGGTAGACTTGGGGTCCTTTGGGAACTCAGGGGAGATGAATGTCATTTTCTGGGGATAGCACATAGCGGCGGGGAAGGGAAGACGATGAAGGCCTGGTCTCTGGGAAGTCCTAACACTTAAGAAGCTCTGCAGAGGAGAAGATGCCACAAAAAGAAGCTAGAGGGAAGCAGTCAGAGCTGGCGTGTCCTTGAATTACTAGTAACACCCTTCCTTTGAGAATCCAAAGCAGATGACCTGTGTACAAACAAGCCACCTGGTGCTGTCAGTGGGAGAAGGAAATCCACCTGAACGTAGCCTCATGGGTACCCATGGGTGTTTGATGACAATTGTTGTTCATTCTGTTTTCTTGCCTTCTTGTAGATTTTCAATCCCCTACTTGAGAAGCAACTTGCTGAACATATCAAGTTATATTATGAAAGGTGTGCAGAGGTTCAAGAAATAGTATCTGAGTACACATCCACAGTACGGCAGGGGGACAGGAGACAAGAAGCATGTAAGTATCGAACTGCAGGAGAGCGATTTTTAGCTCCAGGCATTTGTAGCAACACACTTGGCTTCTTTCACAAGGGGGTGGAAATAGAACATATGTGACTTGACCAATGGGGGCAAGTATGACCTCCCCAGATGGACGCAAATGATAGTGTGCCTTCCACCTAGATCCCACCAAGACCAACAGCCAGCAAGAACCCAAACCTGCCTCGTGCCTTCAACTAGCTGTAATTTAGTTTAAGAATACAAATGAGAGTGTTTTGAGCCTCAAATTGCATTCTTCCCATCCATAATGGGATCTTAGGCCAGTCTAAGAGAATAAAAATGAATTGGAAAATAAATTAATCATTAGAAATGTTTCCCCATCGGTGCACTTCTGTCTTGGACCATTAATGTCTGAATATAAGCCTTCAGAAATGTTGAACAATGGCTTTGGTGTTTGGGGCTGGGTTTTATTTTTTAAATCTTTGAAATTGACTCATTCTGGGAGACATTGGTAACTTTTCAACGGAAGGAATGAATTTCAAATAGACTGCTTCCGTGCCTGCCCGTATTTACAGACATCCTTTCATTCATACGGAGTTTGTGTCTGTTATAAAACTCATCCCGTCTTGTCTTCCAATGTTCCAGCACTTATAAATTTCTCTGGCTATAGATCTTCTTGCATGATATGGTGGCACTAGAGTTAGTCACATATGTTCTTTCTGGAAGAGAAATTCCTGTGGGGCCTTTGCCATCAGCAAAAGTAAATTGAGTATTTCAGTCCTGCCTAAATAATCTCAACATCTCCAGAGCCGAGCTTGCCATTTCAGACCATGGAGGAATGGATATATGTTGAACATACCCCATTCTGATAGGGTTCACATAAAATGGTCATAGGAAGTGATTAGAGATGGTGATAGGTAAGTGTAGAAAGGCAGCACTTCTGCAATTTAATTTAAGAATAGGCTATACTAGTCTCCCAGCTGCTGCTCTCACCGCTGAATCATCCAGAAAATATGATGCAGTCAGAAGAGGGGAAGATATATAGGAATAGTAATATCCCAAACAGGAAAGAAACTGATTTTGATAGCTGATGTAATTTCAGGAGAGATACCCAGAGTCAGAAGGCCGGTCTTACATGCTGATCTGTTTGGTGGCATTGGGAAGATTCTCCTAACATCTTCTACTGCCTTTCCTCCCTGGGGGGTCCCTGTGCTTTGTTGACTCACACTGCCAACAAAATGGCCTAGATATTGCCCTCCTGGGGACCAGTCCGAGGCCATCTGCTCATTCTGTAGAATTATTCAACAGCCATCAGCAACTTTGGCACATTTCCCTTGGACTTGGCTTTGAATCTGTGACCTCGAGGCAGAGGCATCGTAGCCAATTTCAAATCCCTGACGCACCCAAACCAACATCCAGTAATGCTAAGTCTGACTGACCTCTTATTTCTAGTTCCCCATAGAGGAAGGGAGTTAGAGAGGCAAGGCTTCCCTCTAATGGTACCCTGTGCTTCTCTTTCCTGTAGGCGACCTCCGGAATTCCTACCTGGATCTGAAGCTCAGGTACGGGCGGCCCTCGACGTGCAGAGCCCTCCTCTGGGAGAAGGAGCTGAAAGCCAAGCACCGAAGCTTGTTCCAGGCCTTGCTGGAGATGGGTTTGGTGACAGGTAATTGAGTCTGTGCCTCGCTCGCCTTTGGACGCTGGTTAGGAGGGTCCCTGTTTTTCTGCTTTCCCTCACCCTCTTTAGTGATATATGCCTTGAAGTTATTTTTAACCCTAGTGTTCTAGCTTAATTTCAAATTTAAATTCTGCCCTTAATGTGTCCACCACTCAATGTATCTGTGCACCTTTTCAACCCTAAATACAAAAACTTAAATTTAGGAATCACTTGAGCAATTCTTTATTTAAAACCGAGGCCACAACCAAGCAGCTGACAGCCAGAGCCGGCCCCCAAATGTGGCTGCTTTGGCATACACACTGTTTTCAATTTTAAAAAAATTAGTTACAGGGATCTAAAAACTTCTATGAAAATGCAAATTTCTAGCTTTTCTCAGAAGATCCAAAGATCTGGCGACGCCGGGCCTCCATTCCTGAGTGGCAGCAATCCCAGAGGTGTGTGGTTGGGACAGGCAGGCTCTGTCCATCCACAACCCTTCCTGCCTCCGGTTGAGCACCTCCTGCCGACTTCAGTCATGGATCTTACCTGCCCGGGCCCTCGGGCCCTTGAACTTGAGACCTTTGATTTGAAGTACATTTTAAGCAGCGTCTCAGGAATCTGTGTATATTTTGCAAATGTGTCCAGCTGAAGTCCATTGTGATTTAGGTTTGCATAGTAATTAAGTACATACTGTAAGACTCCAAGGAATCTTGAAACAGTGTCTGTTAGGAAGAGAAGAGAAGCTGGAGGTGTTCAGCCTGGGGAAGGGAATGAGGAGGGTAATGAGAACTATCTCAACGGTCAGCGGCAGCCCACGGTATTCCTGGGCATATGACCAAACCCTTGGACCAAGGCAATGCAGAAACTGACTGCTGCTGCGTATAAGAACTTCCTAAAAATGGCAGTGTCCAGTGGAATAGACTCTCCTTGCAAATAGTGATTCACCCTCACCCCATCTTGAAGGAATTCAAACCATACAAGATATTTCATCTTTGGTTCATTTGATATTTGCTGAGCGACTGCTCAGTTACTTGGCTGGACTTCAGAGGTAAGTAAAATAGTACAAGGTCTCTGCCCTTGAGGGACCGACTTGAAAGCAAAGAAAAATGGTAATGCATTTTTAAAAATAAAAGCTATGGGAGTAACTGGCAAAGGCACAAAGAAGGGAGTGGTCAGTTCTACTTGGAAGTCTAGGGGGCTCCAGGAAGGCTTCCTGGAGGAGGTGACACTGGGATTGATTCTTGAAGGGTCAATTGATGTTTGCCAGATAAGCAAGGTGGGGGTAGGTATTGCAGGCAGAGTAGAGGCAGAGAGATGGGAACAGCATGTCATTTTTAATGACGTGCAAGGAATTTGGGAAGCTGGAGAAGGCCTGGAGAGTGATTATTCTTTTTTTTAAATTATTTGTTTATTGAAGTAAAATTGATCTACAATGTTGTGTTAGTTTCAGGTATACAGCACAGTGATTCAGTTATATATATATATTTTTTTTTCAGATTCTTTTCTGTTATAGTTTATTACAAGATATTGAATATAGTTCTCTGTGCTATACGGTAGGTCCTTGTTGGTTATCTATTTTACTTATAGTAGTGTGTATATGTTAATCCCAAACTCCTAATTTATCCCACCCCCTTCCTTTCCCCTTTGGTAACCCTAGGTTTATTTTCTATGTCTGTGGGTCTATTTCTGTTTTGTAAATAAGTTCATTTGTATCTTTTTTTTAAGATTCCACATATAAGTGATATCATATGTTTGTCTTTCTCTGTCTGGCTTACTTCACTTGGTATGATAATCTCTAGGTCCATCCATGTGGCTGCAAACGGCATTATTTTGTTCTTTTTTTATGGCTGAGTAGTATTCCAGTGTGTATAGATACCACATCTTCTTTATCCATTCATCTGTCGATGGACATTTAGGTTGCTTCCATGTCTTGGCTATTGTAAGTAGTGCTGCAGTGAACATTGGGGTGCATGTATCTTTTTGAATTATGGTTTTCTCCAGATATATGTCCAGGAGTGGGGTTGCAGGACCATATGGTAGTTCTATTTTTAGTTTTTAAGGACCCTCCATACTGTTCTCATAGTGGCTGCACCAATTTACCTTCCCACCAACAACATGGCAGGGCTCCTTACTAGAGCTCAGACTCCATCCTGACAAGTTTGAGCTTTACCTTGTAGGTGACAGGGACCTGTTGAAGGGTTTCAAGCAGGGGCTAGAGGCGTGATCAGATCTGGGTTTCTGAGGTCACTCTTGTCAGCAGTGGGAGACTGAGGGAGGTAAACTAGAGTGCTGTGGAGCTGGAAGCAGGGTGGGCACTGCATGGCCCAGGGAGGAGAGGATGGAGGCCTGAATGGGACAGAGTGATGTAGACGGAGCCAAAAGATATAAGGGGTTGGCTCTGAGGGACTTCATCACTGCCTGGATCCGGGAAAGGGAGGCCATGTGGAGTCAGGTGTCAGCATAGCCTCTGCAGCCAAGTGACCTGATTCTGATATTAACTTAGCACTTACTAGCTGTGTGATCTTGGGCAAGCCACTTCATTTCACTGAGCCTCAGTTTCCTCATCTGCAAAATGGGGATGACAATAGTCCCTCTCTTGTAGTGTTGGGTTAAGGAATTGACACTTAGAAGAGTATGGGCACTTAGTAAACTCTATGTAAATCAGCGTTTCTCAATCTTGGCACTACTGACATTTTGGATAATTCGTTGTTGTGAAGGATCTGTCCTGTGTATTGTAGGATGTTTAGCTGCGTTTCTGCTCTCTACCCACTAGATACCAGGAGCACTCTGTCCCCTCCCATTAACCTCCACCCAAGGGTGACAACTAAAAATGTCTCCAGGGCTTCCCTGGTGGCGCAGTGGTTGAGAGTCCGCCTGCCGATGCAGGGGACGCGGGTTCGTGCCCCGGTCCGGGAAGATCCCACATGCTGTGGAGTGGCTGGGCCCGTGAGCCATGGCCACTGAGCCTGCGCATCTGGAGCCTGTGCTCTGCAACGGGAGAGGCCACAACAGTGAGAGGCCCGCGTACCGCAAAAAAAATAAAATAAAATTGCCTTCAGATATTGCCAAGTGTCGCCAGGGAGGTCAAATCGCCCCCGGTGGAGAATCACTGCTGTGTAAGTGTTACACTATTACTACCAGGCAAGAGACAATTGCTGGGTTTTCGTGGGTCTTCTGGGAGGTGGTGGAACTGCCCCCTGAGACAGGTGAACGGAAGAGGGCGATGCCTGTTGGAAAGTGTAGGCTAAACGGACGAAGACCACATCACCCCAAAACTGGCTTTATGAGATTTCAGATATATTTAAATATAGTTTTACTGATTAGGAAAAGGAGTGAATCATTTTCACAAAACATTCTTTTTCAAGCAAATACTCTCAATAAAGAATGTTTTTGTGTTATTTTTACTGCTCAGAAGTTTCTTTTAAAGAATGCAGAATGATTTTATTATCTGTGGAGGCCTAGAAAGGGAGCTAATTAACCCAGATCATGAGCCCCCAAACTTTGACACTTGATGGGCCGCAGTGCTGGGGAGTTGTCACACTGCAGCATAGACACGCGTCCAGCTGCCCTCGGTCAGGCTTCCGGGGCCCATGCCTGGGGGGAGAGGGGGCACAAAGCCGGATTTGCCACTTTAGGGCCCACTGCTGGTGCCCAAGCAGCCGGTCAGGTCCTTCTGGTGCCAAGTCGGCTTAGATCAGTGCCAGGGAGCATACCTGGAGGGGCCCCTATCTCCCTGGGCATGCAGCCACCTGCATTCTGCCTCTCCCTGCCATTTCCTGGGGCCCAGAAGCAGGTGGGGAGGGAGGGTAGGCAGGGTAGGCAAATCTCCAGAACCAACCTCAGGCTCCCATTCTACCTTCACCCCCTATTTTTCTAGTTCACGTTGTCCCATCCATAGGGACTGGGGGCCTCCTGCAGGGGTAGGGCTTACACCCATTAAAATTCATCTCTACCTGGCACACTGCCCTTGCTTGGGGCCATCATAGTTAACTAGATAATCTCTGTGGCGAACCCTGGAGAGAGATTTGTGTCAGACATTGTGCCCAGTTTCTAACAATCCTGAGAGAAGTGCAGAAAATTTGATTTTGTAAATTGAGGGACAAAAAAAAAATTACATTATTTACATATCTTTACTCTGGTCTCCTATAAAAAGAAGAGTAGTCAGACTGGTGTGACTATGTATGTATTCCTGGTTCCTCACATAACTTTTGATCCAAGTTTATCCTGCTGTGAGTGTCTAGCTGGCTTTGGAGTGCTTTGGACAACTCTACACTAGGAACTATGTTTGCATCATGTTTTCTGCTGCTGGCCTGAGCTGTTTGGTCCTGTTGACCAGCAGACTTTACTAGAACATCCTCATCATGTTACATTCCTTGTACCTGAGATAAGCTACAAGAACAGACTCAAGAATCAGATGTTGGCCGCTTAGAATTCTTGCTGTAGGAACCGAGTAGGTGCAGTAACAGAGATAAGGAATGAAACCGTGTGAGTAACTTAAGTCACTCGTATCACAACCTTCCATTCATTCATTCACTAGACAAGTATTGACCAAGTGGCCCAGGATAGGACAAAGATGGGGGCCATGTTTTGAATGAGAGTGACTT
Organism: Delphinapterus leucas; assembly: GCF_059928025.1. Lineage (NCBI taxonomy): Eukaryota > Metazoa > Chordata > Mammalia > Artiodactyla > Monodontidae > Delphinapterus > Delphinapterus leucas. Next base: position 52,085,091 of record NC_143133.1, on the reverse strand, counting down.
AGGTTAAATGCAAAGAAAAACGTCAGCTCCCATAGCTCCCACAAAGGGAATTAATTGGTGGAATTATTCTTTTCCTGGCATTAAAAAATATATATATGACAGCATGAGACAATGGCCTGTAATTTCTGGTTCTTTGCGACAGACTCACCCCTTTCTTGGCAGCCTCTCCTCACATGTACAGCCAACTCTACTGCTAGGCTGCTGCACATGCACGCTTCAGACGGCAGCGTTTTCCCCTGACACTGTGTGATTTTAGATGGATCATCTGCTCTCCCTCTGAGCCAACGACGTACTTCAAAGGAGCCATGAGAACGGTGCAGGGAGCGCAGAGTCGGAAGCTTACGACCAGTAGGAGTGTCCTCTGCATTCTGCCCAGTGAGTTCAGGAGTGGTCACCACCTTCTAGTTGTTCCCAAAAGACTGAGCTCTATTTTTCTACTGCAAAAGAGAATCCCCAAATATTTACACCCTCCCTCTTTAAGGACTGTAATTAAAAAAAAAATTTGTGGTAAAATGCACATAATTTAAAATTCTCCATCATCACCATTTTTAGGTGTACCCTTCAGGAGCATTAAGTACGTTCACATTGTTGCACAACAGATTCTAGAACTTCCTTATCTTGCAAAACTGAAACTCTGTACTCATTAAACCACAACTCCCCACCCTGCCCCCACCCCCAGTCCCTAGTGACCACCATTCTACTTTCTGTGTCTATGAACTTGACTCTTCTAGATACCTGATATGAGTGCAATCATACAGTATTTGTCTTTGCACGACTGGCTTATCTCACTTAGTGTAAGGTCTTCAAGGTTCATCCATGTTATAGCATCTGTCAGAATCTCCTTCCTCTTTAAGGTTGAATAATATTCCATTGTGTGTCTATACCACATTTCTAACTCTTCTTATTTTTGCCAACAATTGCAATGTTTATTTGGAGACTAAAACGCAGAGCATGGAAATGGTAGAAACACAATGGGGTTATTTAGTAACGCCAGGATCCTGTGTCCTTTAAGAGCTATGTTCACTGTTGTTCATTAAAGGACCTTTATCTTATTTTTTTTAATTCAAGAAAGCATCTTTGTAGTTTTTAAAAAAAATCCACGGAGAGAGAGAAAGAGGGAGAGGGAAGGAGGGAGGGGACGAGGGGGAGGGAGGGAGAGAAGTTACATGTATAAAACCAGACAATGTGCACAGGACAGAAAAGTACAAGTAGTTTACTTCTGAGAGAGAAATGAGCCACTTCTTTGAGTCTTGGGAACCCAGTGGAGCTCATCAAATGAGAATGCAAGTGAAGGATGTGCTATGTTTTTTTAAATCAGTAAACTTGGTGAAGATCTTTCCTTTTCTGGGTAAATGATATTTTCTCCTTTCACATTTTTTTCCCTTTTCAAACCTCTTCCCTAGATGCATTACACCTTTTGGAAGCTTGAAACTAAAAATAACTTTCCTGTTGTTGTCTCGTTCCCCTTATAAGGAATAAGTCTGCCTTTCTTCTCCCAAATTCTCCATCAGAGGCAGCTCTGGTTCCTTCAGTAGGTGACTACCTTCTCATTTTCTGCTTTTTGCCTCTTTTAATGATGAGTGTGGGCTTCCCTGGTGGCGCAGTGGTTAAGAATCCGCCTGCCAATGCAGGGCACACGGGTTCGAGCCCTGGTCCGGGAAGATCCCACATGCGGTGGAGCAACTAAGCCTGTACACCACAACTACTGAGCCTGCGTGCCACAGCTACTGAAGCCTGTGAGCCTAGAGACCGTGCTCCACAACAAAAGAAGCCACCACAATAAGAAGCTCGCACACCACAGCAAAGAGTAGCCACCGCTCGCCGCAACTAGAGAAAGCCCTCTCTCAGCAACGAAAACCCAATGCAGCCAAAAATTAAAAAAAACAAAACAAACAAACAAAAACCAATGATGAGCGCACAAATGGTGACCTTGTGGTATTGCTGGAAAAAGGAAAAAAGAGCAAAATAAACAACGCTGTGCTACTCGGGGAGATTAAGAGTTAATGGTGGTGGTGCCTTTGTTTCCTTAGCTTCTGGTGTAGGAAGAAAGAAAAACGGGAAAATGGCTCCTACGTCTATTTTGTTTGTTTGGTTTTCATTACTCCATTAATCTCCATAAATAAGACATGTTTTTTAGTTATAGATCTACTAGAAAAAATGCATATGCTAAACCAGTTGGGTGAAATTAACAGTTTAATTAAATGGATTTTTAAATTGCCCGTTTTACAATACCACCAGTGACATCAGAGCTTTGATTTTGTGCCACATTTGGAATTCAAACTTTAAAGAATGTGCAAAACGAGTGGTTTTCCTTTAGAATTATTATTATTTTATTATTATACTCACTAGTGCAGAAAATTGTCTAGATTCTCTTGCAGAGAAAATACTGATTGGTAATGTCTGGGGGGAGTTAAGAATTTTCATAGGTAAAAGAAATAATGAAGGTTTTTCAACCTGCCTCCGTTTCAGTCTGCAAAGTGTTTTTGTGTGTTTGCTAAGGATTTGAACTTTGTAAAGGATCGCCCTCCTACCTGGGCGATCACAGTAATGATTGCTGGGATTCTGTGCCAGAGGTCAGCAGGGCAAGTGTTTCATTTAGACCTCCATTTGGCTTGGAGTCTCTTTTCTCCTCTGAGCCCCCAAAGCCCATGTCTGTGGGTACTCAGGCAAAACTCATCATATTAGATATTTTTTTAAATGCCTATTTTATTTTATTTTTTGTGTGAAATGGCTCTTTTTTTAAAATTATTTTTTATTGGAGTATAGTTGCTTTACAATGTTGTGTTAGCTCCTACTGCACAGCAAAATGAATCTGGCAGAGCAGGTAAGGCTGGAATGAATCGTTAACAAACTGTTGCTTTGCTCAGAGTGTGCACAGAGGGGTATCGGAGATGAGTATGTATTTAAAAGTAAATATATGAATAAGTAGGAGTAGGATTTACTTTGCAACTCCGTCTGAGTACTGCAGTACACACCAAATCTAGCAGAGAAGGTTCTTATCCTGTCTAATGGTTGGGTAGGATGGAATTTTTTTCTCAGCTATGCAAAGGGAGAATCCAAAAGGAGATCCCCGGCCTCCTGGTGGAAAAGAGGGTGATTATTCAGATACATCCCAACAGATGAGCAGAGGGAAATGCTCGAGGATGTTCATTGCTGTGTTGCTGGTTATAGCAAAAGCAGTGGAAGCAACCCAAGTCTAAAAATAGAGAACCGGTTGGAAGAACGGCACTGCTATAGAATGCAATACTATTGAAACTTTAGGAAGAATGAGCTTCTGACTGCTGTGGACAGGTATTCGTGGTATGTGGTTAATTTAAAAAAGAAAGTTGACAAACAACAACGATTTACTGTCTAGCATAGGGAACTATACTCAGTATCTTGTAATAACCTATAAAGGAAAAGAATCTGAGAAAGAATATGTATATATGCGTCATTTTGCTCTACACCCGAAACTAACACAATATTGTAAATCGAACATAGTTTGATAAAAAAATTACACTCATAAGGGAAAAAAAGTTGAGAGTCCAAACCTATAGGGGCTTTTTGGAAAGAAAATGTATATGTATATAGGCAGATAGAGGTGTAATGAATTATCGTCTGTGCCGAGGAAAAGTCTGGAAGTATATACACCAATCTTTCAACAGTTTATCTTCACTATTAAAGAAGGTTTGGGAGAGAGAGGACTTCTGTTTTTGTTTTATACAAATCTATATTATTTGATTTTTTTTTTTTTTTTACAACAAGCAGTTATTTCTTTAGGGCTTAAAAACAAAACAGAGGAGCAAACTCCATGTGTTTAGTTAAGGTGTTGTTTTTAGCACCTACCTCTTGGGATGGAGAGTAAGTAAAAGCAGATCCAAGCTGCTGCCTCTCAGAAACCTGGAGAGGGCGGAGGTGTGGGGTTCCAGGAGCCAGGAGATGGGACTGCCTTAGCTCTGGGTGAGGGGGTAGGTGGGCTCCTTTTCCACAGCTCAGCAAGTGAAGGCATGTGCCCCCCTACCAGGGGCAGCCAGCCTGCCTGTGTGCCCAAAGGGATAGGCATTAGCACATAATCAATGGTTTGGGTTTCACAGTTTCATCCGTGGATCCCACTGGCTTCTGTGTTGATGCCTCGGAAGAGGCATCAACCTCTGCTGAGGAATTGCCCTTAAATTCAATCTCAAATCCTCTCACTGAGAGTTTTCCCGCATTGGAAACTCATCTCTGTTCATTCCTTGATGGAGCGCTGATAGAGTGAGTCTCTTGTTGCCTCCTGGAGGTTGTTAGTAACATTTTAATTTGGGATGGAATGACGAAAATCAAAGAAAAATGTTGAGTATAATTCTTAGGGGGGAGAAAATTTTAGTTTTAAATAAATTGACCACATCTTTTAAATGGAAATTGTACCTATGCGATCCTATATAGCTGTTTGTAACATAGACCTAGTAGATGCACAGAATAGAATTGTAAACGTTCATTGGCTGAATTAATAAAACGAGAGATGAATAATGTAGACGGACTTTAAAAGACTGTAACAGATTATAGGACCATATAACTTGCCCATTTGGACTTAAGAGTTTAACAGTTTATGGGAGAATTAGGTAAAAGGAAGTATCATAGCTTAAAGCAGTTGCGTAAAAGAGGTCTCTACCCGTGGTGGCAAGGTACCTATTAAGACAACTGGCTGCCGGTTAATCAGGAGGTAGGTGGAGCAGAGTAGGGATCTTGCTTTTGTGACCTACCAAGCTGGATTCTAAGCTTGGCTCAGCCGTTTGCCAGCTTTGGTAGCTTCGGACAAGTTAGTCGACTTCTCCAGGCTTCAGTCTCCTCATCTGAAAAATGAGGACGCCAAGAATAGTACTTACCTCTTAAAATATGTTTGGATTACATGACATAATTTGCATAAGACACTCAACCCAGTATTTGGCATTTTATAGGCCCTCAATAAAAGTTGACTCATTCTTTTTATTGTATTTAGAAACCCACAAGGAAAACCGGAAGCAAAAGATGATAAGAAAGTTTCTTGTGCTCAACTTTTTACAGCAGCACCTAGGAACTATTTCTGAGATAAAACACACCCTCCTTCAGAGTCTTAGAGGGGAAAAAAAAATCTCTCTGGCAGTTAGGGTGGTCCTGACTTGGCGGTGAGTTACACTGAGTAAATTACTCTCTTGAGGTGCTGTCTCAGCTATAGAAGGCACATCCTTTCCTCCAGGATACTAGGCTGTCATTTAGTGCCAAAGGAAAAGCTGTTTACAGAATGACACCCGCAAGGGGTTTGATTTACCTCCCCAGAAGCTGGTATATATCAAGTCACTGCAGGACCAACCATATTAATAACTCAGGTGATTTAGTTGGCTGTTCCCACTTATTTTGTCGACCCCATGGTAGTTAATTGTGTGTTCTGTGAATTGTGTTCTTTACAGTGCTGAGGAACCAAAGTGAATCCGTATTAGAAATTGGTGGGCGGATATTCGAGAAGGCTGTAAAGAGACTTTCCTTTGTTGATGGTCTTCACCAAATTAGCTCTGTCGTCCCCTTTCTGATGGATGCCAGCTGCTGTGGATACCATAAAGCATCCTACTACCTCGCAGTCTTTTATGAAACTGGATTAAATGTACCTCGGGATCAGCTGCAGGTACAGTATTTCACAGGCTCCAGGAACATCAGTGACCTGCCTTATATTTGCAGAGTAAGGCTCTCATGCCCCGGGTGGAACTGGGCATGTTCATTTTCCCTGGAGTCCTTTAAAAACTTTACACTCTGGGCTTCCCTGGTGGCGCAGTGGTTGAGAGTCCGCCTGCCGGTGCAGGGGACACGGGTTCGTGCCCCGGTCCGGGAAGATCCCACATGCCGCGGAGCGGCTGGGCCCGTGAGCCATGGCCGCTGAGCCTGCGCGTCCGGAGCCTGTGCTCCGCAACGGGAGAGGCCACAACCGTGAGAGGCCCGCGTACCGCAAAACAAACAAACAAACAAACAAACAAAAAACTTTACACTCAAGAAAAACAGCCTAAGGCTGTGTTAAATACAGGATCTCCCGCCGTCAGTGAGTGAAAAAGGGCACTTTATCCATTTCTAGACACAGCAGGGGATATGATTGGTATACTGTCTAAGGAATAGTTTGGGCAAGGCTTACCAGAATCCCAGCCATTCAAGAACAGGTGCCTCTTACCCAATTCTTGTAACTATCCTGGCTGTGGGTCCACCATCCCGTACGACGTTTTAGCTAAGTGAAATCATTTGGACCTCTAAGCAAAGTATTGTCACATCCAACCTCCTGTCATTAAAATAAATGTCATACTAGATGGTTTTGTGGTATCAAATCCAAATTTATTATGCAACTTGCCTAACATTTGGAATCGCATTTTTATAAGTGCTGCTAAACGGCCCCTGATCACTTTTAGCGTTTTGTTTGTGCACAGGGGATTGTTCATCCTGGATTTGAAGAGACTCAGACTGTTCAGACCTTCCCAGGTGGCTCTGTGTTCCTTTCACTTGACTTCTTTGTGTGTGTCTCTGGCTGTAGAAGCTCATGATTGATGGCATGCTTTCCCAAGTCCCTGAGGCAGTCCCCGCCGAGGTGGAAGAGGGTAGAAGATTCTAGCCCCGTTTCTGTCACAAAATAGCTGGCTGACCAAGGACATATGACTTCAACTTGCTGAGCCTCTGTTTCCTCAACTCTGAAATGAGATGGTTGGACCAGTCGATCTCTAAAGACCCTTCCCAACACTAGCGTTCTGAGAGTGTGAGGTTGGGACGTGGCCCACTGTTCAGATCATCTGACCGAAGGTGACATAGCTGAAGTGGACCAAGGTCCTTAGAACAGTTGTCAGATACACAAAGAGATGCTGTGAGATAAGTCAGGGGAGGACTCCCAATCTTTACTGAGAGAAGGACAAAGGAATTTTCAGCTGTTAGACATTGAGAAGGACAGATAGCCATTAGAAAGCTCTTGGGTCTTCTTTTCTAACGTTTTTTAAAAAGGCATGTTAGGGGCTTCCCTGGTGGCACAGTGGTTAAGAGTCCGCCTGCCGATGCAGGGGACACAGGTTCGTGCCCTGGTCCGGGAAGATCCCACATGCCGCGGAGCGGCTGGGCCCGTGAGCCATGGCCGCTGGGCCTGCGCGTCCGGAGCCTGTACTCCGCAATGGGAGAGGCCACAACAGCGAGAGGGCCGTGTACTGCAAAAAAAAAAAAAAAAAAAAGGCATGTTAACTGGTTTCTGGAATGACTAGGCTCATATGTAGAGGTGAGGCCAGATGACCTTTCTATGTTGAGGGTTTTATGACCCTTTTCTATAATCTTGTGAACACTGTCCATTTCTTCTTAACAGGGCATGTTGTATAGTTTGGTTGGAGGCCAGGGCAGTGAGAGGCTGTCTTCGATGAACCTTGGGTACAAACACTACCAGGGTATTGATCACTACCCCCTGGACTGGGAGTTGTCCTACGCCTACTACAGCAACATTGCCACCAAGACACCCCTTGACCAGCACACGCTACAAGGAGATCAGGTACGAGGCAGAAGTGGGTGGAAACGGTTATGGCCCTGCTTACTAGAGCTTCCTGAACAGTTTTATTAAGCGTCTGCACCTGTGGCTGGTTTATTCGCTGGCCTGTAGAGTACAGGCATAATCCAATGGAGAGAAAAGCTTTCTTGCATTCTCCAATTCACATTTCCTCAGTGTGTTCTCAGGCTGAATGCAAGGACCACCCTATATCTATGCGTGAAAAGCGTGAAAAGCTTTTCATGAGTGAGAGGACCGGTATGGGGAGGGTAGATAACAGCCCTGGACAGATTTTGATTTTGAAAAAAATGTATACCAGAAACATAGGCATTTTGTCTTTGTTCCAAAACCACGTGAAAGTGGTGGGGTCTGGAGATGTTAGTCAAATTAAGCGAGGGCAGTAAGCCAAGGGCTCCTCAATACGTCACAAGCAAGCAAGGTCTACATAACGAAGAAGCTCCATCCCTAGCTGTGTTCCCGCTGCCGGACACCTTGAGAAGCGTCTGCCCATCACATGAGCCTTAGTGCTCACAGGTGATGGACAGCAGGCGATGTTTGAAGATCCTGCCCCATCCTGGATTAAGGACTGGATGAAGCGCACTAACTCCAGCCCCTAATTTTGCAGGTTCCCACGTCTTATTGACTCATTAGGCAAAGAAATCAGTGGTTCACATCTGCCCAAAAAACAACATGTTACATTGGACCAACTGATGGTTTGTTTGGGGGATCATGAATAGAAGGGTGTATAAAGGTGATAGTGTAAGAATAAAAAGAAAGCTGCCTTTAGATGACGTAGATTTGCATCCAGCAGGAGTAGATTATGACGTGGTTGGCTTCTTGGCATGTATTTTTCTGTATCTCTTTCTTCAGAATGGTTTTAAGATGTTTTGATGGTCACGGCAGTTGAGGTAGTTGAGTGCAAGTAGTCTGTACCAGGAGGTGGCAATTTTTTTCCGCAAAAGACCAGATAGTAAGTATCTTAGGCTCTGCTTTTACAGTCACTATTGCAACCACTCAACTCTGCCGAAGACAATATATAAAGCGATGGGGTGCCTGGGTTTGTGCCGCCATAGACAGGAGGTTACTGCATGGTCAGATTTGGCCCTGGTTTAGGCCATAAACCCTTAATTTTCTCCCTTATGCTCGGTGAGTCTGGATGGATAGCAGGATGGTGGAATTTTAGGCAGAGCAGCTAACTGGGAACCAGACCGTTCACTCTTCCCTGTGCTGCTCCTGTATTGCAGTCAGAAACCCCCAGTGGAGGAAACTTGTGCTTTGATCATTGGAAATGAATGGTTTCTGGAAAAGAAACCTACAGTGGCCACTGTACAGTTATGAAATAAACGACTCAAAGATACATGTTGTCAGTGAACATTAAACATGAATCAAGCTATAAAATGCCCAAAGGCTGTCTGTATAGACATTCTAATTCTTTTAGAAAATAATGATTTCTTCTGAATAAACTTACACACTCTTATCATTGTCATCTGTATTCTCTCAGCATATATAGGCTGTGTGCAAAATCTGACCTCAGTCTGACAGGAATTTATTTATTAATTGATAAAGGTTTTTTTTTTTTAAAGAACTCTTCTGAAAACACATTCGAACAAAATCAAGCCACAAAATAGTATTGCCATTGTTCTGCTAAACCTGAATGTGTTAATAAAGCCCTGTATGTATATATTATACTTTTAGGAATTCTAATTCAGCATAATTTAGCAAGGGGAGATGGTATGTTGCTAACAAGCTCCTTTTCTTTTGAAGATTTGGCCCATGAAGTGTTATGATTATGAAAGAAAATGTTTAATTGGTCAGAACCAGAGAAGATGAATAGAGAAGATCCGTCCTGCAGCTGGAAAGTCGTGTGATTAAGAATCATAGATAGGAATTATACAGTTAGAAGAGTTGTATCATAGCTCATTTTCTTAAGAATGTGTAATTAATGGTTTCTTGAGAATGTAAGCAGGTGTCATACATTGATTGAAATGTCCTTTTGTTGAGAGATCCATTAATTCACCAGCAGCACATAACAAATGAGGAGATGTGGAAAGCCAGATCCCTAATTAACAAACCAAGGATCCGTCAGTAACTTCTTTCTTGATTCTTGTTTCATTTTCTCTTTTATGTAACTCGTGGTTCCCATCAACTTTATCTTCTTTATTCATAATCTTGCTTCATGTCACTTCTTTATGATTTAGGGGGACTCTGCTTCGGGTTCAAGAGAAAGAAGATGATAGGGGTTTTTTTTTTATTTTTGTTTTGTTTTTGTGGCTTAATCACAAGTGGATTCCTTTCATTCTCTTCACATCTCAGAGTTTGCTCTTCTGAAAGGTTTGGTCCTCAGCCTTCTCTGTCTACACCTTCTAGAGGGCAGGGGGTCTCATCAACATCCCTGGTTTCAACTGCCCTCCACATACGGATGACATGCACATCTTATTCTCAGGCTGAGGTCTTTCTTAAAACCCCCATCTGCAATCGTAACATACCACAAAGGGAACACACCACCTCCTCCTCTCTGTTCCCCACAGACACCTCAACCAATGGCACTGTTGTCCATGCCAGCAACGGGGGAGTCACCTTTGATCTGCCCATCATCCTACCAGCTCTAATCCCCAACAGCGTTACATGCAGCTCTCCATCATTTCTCCCCTGAGTGACTCTGACAGCCTCCTGTTCTACTCTGAGTTATGGAATGAATTGACCCCTACATTCATATGTTGAAGCCCTCACCCCCAGTACCTCAGAATGGGACACTGCATTTGGAGCTAGGACCTTTGAAGAGAGGATTAAGTTAAATGCGGTCATTAGTGGCCCTACTCCAGTATGACTGGTGTTCTTACAAGAAGAGGAGATTGGGACGTAGATGAAACAGGGAGACAGCCATGTGAGGACGCAAGCTAAGGAGAGGGGCCTCAGAAGAAACTAAACCTGCAAGCATCTTGATCTTGGACTTCCAGCCTCCAGAAGTGTGAGAAAATTAACTTCTGTGGTTTAAGCCCCGCAGTCCGTGGCGTTTTGTTACGGCAGAGTCCTGGCAAATGAATTCACCTCCTAACTGGCCTTTCTGTTGTCAGTCTTGTCCCTTCCCATTTTCTTCCCACGGAGGCCAAAGAAGGCCTCCAGTGGAGGTTCTCAACCTGACTGCGCATCAGAATCACGTGGGCACTCAGAAAATACCTCTGCACAGGCTCCACCCACAGTCTTATTGAAGTGACAGAGGGAGGGTCCAGGCATATAATAGGCGTATATATGTCTATGTGCATGCGTATATTTAAATAGCTCCTCAGATGGGCGTAACGTGCAGTCAGTGTTGAGATGTACTGACCCGGAAGCACTAAGTCCAGCTCATCACTTGGCATAGGAGATGTTCCTTGATCTGGTTTCTCTCTGCTTCCGCAACCTCAGCTCTCAGCGATTCCTCGTTTGGCCTGCCCACCCTGGCAATGCCAAGCTTTTGGTCACACCATGCTGTCCACAATTCCTGGCCCTGCGCAATCTCCTCTGTCTGGTTTGCTTTATCCACTCCCACCCCCCTTTTCCTGCCTCCTGACCGCCCCCCCCCCGCAACTAGGATGCTGGGCTCAGACACCACCACCTGCTTGGATCTTCCCTTTGCTGCGCCGCCATGGCACCCGGGCACATCCCCGCCATTGCTCTATGACGGGTGCTGTGTACAGGTCTCGGAGCCAGCTCTCCCAGTAGACTGTGAGCTCCCCGAGACAGGCACCTTGTCTGTTCACGTTGGTGACCCCAGTGCCCAGCCGTGTGCTTGACATGTAGTTGGCACTCGCTGTTTACTGATGGGATGGTGGACAGCACGAGAGGGCCGTGTATCCAGTGATGAACACAAAGCGATCACGTCCCGTTGATTCTCTGGTGCCTTTTGATGCAACCAGTGCATTCAACTCTGCCCCTCTTGCATTCAGCACCGCCTTTGTGTGAGGAACACCCCGTTTGGGGAATCTTGGGTACTTGCTTCCCTGTCTCTCCATCATTACACCTGATATTCCTCCATTCTTACTTTAAAATACCTAAAATGTTAAATTTCAACAAAGAAAACTTACAACCCCCCACTGGGAGCCAAACATTATAGCTGATTTTTTTTTTTTTTTTTTGCGGTACGCGGGCCTCTCACTGTTGTGGCCTCTCCCATTGCTGAGCACAGGCTCTGGACGCGCAGGCTCAGCGGCCATGGCTCACGGGCCCAGATGCTCCGCGGCATGTGGGATCTTCCCGGACCGGGGCACGAACCCGTGTCCCCTGCATCGGCAGGCGGACTCTCAACCACTGCGCCACCAGGGAAGCCCTATAGCTGATTTTAAACACCCTAAGAGGCAGGTTCCACATGGTGGTGTCTACAGGCCCTGAAGGAAGGAGCGGTTTAAGTGTAGGCTCTGAAACTGCCCTGCTCCTGAGTTCCCAGGAACACTGGCTGGAGTGTTATAGTTCACGACTTCAGAGAATGCAGACGCTCCAGAAAATGGGGGGCTGCTGACAGCCTTTTCTCTCCAGGTCCAAATTCCGCCACATCCTTCGCCCTCCCTACTCCCTCCCTGCTCTGCGCTCCATCCTGCCTTTCCTGTGATTGATTGCAGACAGCTGATATGATGTGAACTCTGCCCTTGCAGCCTATAGGCTGAGCAGAGAGAAAGGAAGTAAAGCGTATGAAGAGTCAGTGTCTGTAGGACAGTGTGATGCCTTCTCTGACACTGGGTCCAGGGGCATCTGAGGACTGTAGAGTCTCTGGACATTGGACCTCCTCTAACCTGGTCAGCTGGTTTTAACCCTACCGTATAGGCTATGAACTGCTCATTCTAGAGACGTTGATTTTACAACACAGCAACAAAAACAATCCAGCTCCCCGGGAAGGCACAGAAGATTCCAGAACTGGTCAGTCTGGGACTCTTGAGTCCCTGTCAGCTTCTCCCCAGCTCTGCCCCCCACCATGGTCCCCACCATTCCTTCTCCACACCAAAGCTTCTTCTGGGATTGGTCACTTTCCCATGTGAGGCATCATTCCCTAGTCTCAAAATGTTTGATGATGAACAACCCAACACCGCTCCCTTTTAGGGGTTGTTCCTGCATCAGATGTCTTTGTAGATGGTTGGCTTTCACGGAAGGCCTGGGACGTGTGGCTCTGACCGGTGCTGGATGCCACTCTGGGGACCCCGGAGCTGTGAAGACACAACCACCGGCCCAGGTGTGGCAGGCAGCTGTGGTGTGGCTCCAGGGCCAGTTTGCCTGGTTCAGGTCCCAGGTCTGCATTCACCGGGTATAAAATCTTGGATAATCCCACTCACTCGTCTGTCTCTGCACAGCTTTTTCCCCAGCACTCCCTCCTCAAATCTGTCCCTTCCATCTTCAAAAGCACCGAATTCTCTTAGATAGATCTTCATCCCCCCAATGTAAGGCTTTGAGCTGTACAAAACTGCAAATACCAATAGGAGGGCTAACATTCTAAACTGCTATCAGCTCTTTACGTGATAGAATGAACTAAAGACCTAAAAAATGACGAGTTACCATTCCTGAGAGCTTCCCATATGCCAGATGCTCTGCTAAGATCTTCGCAAACAATCTCATTTAATCCTCATGCAACTCTATGAGGTCAGTACAAGTATTGTTCCCATTATACAGATGGGGCAACTGAGACTCAGGGAAGCCAAAGAACTTGCCCAAAGTCACACAGCAAATGAGTAGTGGAGCCTAGATTTGAACCTGGATGTTACTAACTCTTCACACTATAAAAAATAATGGCTAATAGGTGGAGTGCTTTTGATGTAGCAGATACCACTCTAAGCTTCATTTTTATGGATATAGAAACTAAGGCTCAAATAAATAAAGTCAGGGGCCCAAGGCCCCCAGGTAGTTAGTGGTGAGTTAGAATTCATGTCCACTGGATCTGATGTGAAAAGTTGTGCTCTTAATGGCCCGGCCCTACTGCAAAGCTCAGCGGTACTACCCAGGGAAGCAGCAAGGGGCTAGGTCAGGAGACAATGATATAAAAGACAAAAGAGTTCCTTCTTCAGAGTGATGCATGGTTGCCCAGGTCACCTGCAAACGTGGCCTTTGCCAAGACCCCTCTCACGACACTGTTAGATGGAGTTCATTATGTATAAGGGGAGGCAATGAAACAGCCCCCATCTCCCAGATGCATGAGTCATTCACAGGGTGGTGCAGCTAGGTGAGGACTATGGGCCCCCACAGCCAGCCAGCCTGGGTTTGATTCCAAAGTTTGAAGAACGTAGGTAAGTTACTTAACCTTTCTGGGCCTCAGTTTCCACATCTGTGAAATGGGGATATTGATGTTATCTGTCTTGTAAGGTTGCAAAGATTCAGTGAGTCATTCTGGCCAACAATTGGTCGCCGCACACAGTTCTTGCTGGTGATTATGATATTACCACGGCCAGAGAGTAGCAGAAACACCAAAGAGTATAAATCCTTGCAGGATAGAAACTCTGGCTTCATGTGTTCTGTGTTTCATTCAAGTCCCATGACAAAGTTAAGGAGGAAGAAACAAAATAAGGAAAAGAAGGAAATTAACCCCAAATCAAAACACTCAAACTCTCCAGTTGAACGAAAAACTTCTAGCTGAGAACTCTATTGTTCTAGTAGCCTGAGCTTCAGCCCAGGATTCCAGGGCCTTCCCGCTAGAGGGCGACATCATGGGGGAGCCCATCAGAGCCTGTCTTTGGAGTCAGACCAACCTGGCTTCCAGGGCTAGCTCTACAGTGTGACCTTGAGTTCATGGTTTCACCTTGTGAGCTTCAGTTTCTTTACAAATAAATTGAAGACACTGATATTTGGGCCACAGCCCTGCTGTGAGGATTAAGTGAGAAAAACATTTGTTAAACACCCCGCACATACTTGGTTTCAGTCAAAGGTGGTGGGCATCCTTATTCCAATTGTTGCTGTTTGCTGGGAGGCGTCTCAAGGTTAGACATCCAGCAGGAATTGATACCACTGGGTTCCTAGCTCTGTCCCCAAGCCTGCCCGCTATTGCCCCGGAGAGGGACCTTTGGCTCCACATGGCCAAAGCTGGGTGACCCTCTCAGGAATGGGCTACAGGCTAGTGCTCGTGAATCTAAGTCATTTTCTTCACTGACAAACAGAAAGGGTCAGAAGGGAAATCAGGCCTGGTTCCTTGTTCTCTAAGGCTTCTTCCCCAACTCATCCAGATCCATTTTTTTCACCATCTGCTTGTGGCCTTGAAGCCCTTCCCAGGCGCTCCTGGTACCGTTAGATAGCGTTCATCATATAGAAGGGGAGACTGTCAAACAACAAGCCCAGTTTTTGGATAAACAGCCAAAATTTATATATAAAAATGAGTCTTATTTTCTTCAAAGGAGGCAGATACCTGGGAGGCTGTGTGCAAATTCAAAGCATTTTGTGAACTTTCCCTTGGGTTCCTCTTTAGAGCCTCTGGCACATTCTTGTCCACATCCTCGGAGTTAATATACCCTCTTCTTTTCAGTGTAGATTTCATTTTGAAATAGCCGAAAGATATCGGAGGCTGAGCCTGCTAAATAAAAAGGGTTGAGTCATGCAGGATAATGACACTTTGGAATAAAAAAATAATAAGGTTATACTTAGAAAATATTGATTTACTTTTTGGGATGCCGTGTATTCTGGCTCTGCAATCAGCAGCACAGAGGTGGACTTCTGAACTAGCTTGAGCGATGGAAGAGGAAGTGGAATAAATTTTGTCCTCCCAAGGAAAACACTTAGATAGGAACAAAAGTACCCATTTAGATATAGGACGTGTGATCCGTTCATTTAAAAAAGAATTTGATCTCATGGCTCTGTGGACACACCTCATATCTCAATTAGTCATATCGTTTTTACTTGAGCAGTTGCTGCGTTAGGAATAATGTCACGTCTTTTGCATGCCCGTACAATTTGGATATTTTCATTCTCCCTTCTTCTCCTCTCCTTTCCTCCCTCCCTCCCTTCCTTCCCTCCTTCTTTTCTTCCTTCCTTCCCTTTTAGGCATACGTTGAGACAATTAGACTAAAAGATGATGAAATTCTCAAGGTACAAACCAAAGAAGACGGAGACGTCTTCATGTGGCTGAAGCATGAAGCTACTCGAGGCAATGCGGCAGCTCAGGTAAAAATGCGTTCCACCGTTTTGGAAAGTGCCTCAGCCACGACAGACCAGGCTACACCATGATAATAAAGTTTCCCAAACCTAGTGGCTTAAGACGACACCAGTGTATTGTTGTTCTCTGTCCTCACTACATGTCCAGTGGGGGTGGCGTGGGCTGTGCTCTTATAGTCCCCTAGGAGCCCAAGCTAACAGAGGCTTCACCAAAACATGCTTCCAAAGCCACTGCCGCAGGATGACGCCGCGACACATCACAGGCTGAGTCCTATCGCTTCTGCTCAGAAGGGGCACGAGTCATTTCTCACATTTCGTCGGCCAAAGGAAGTCAGCTGGTCACTCTTGACCTGAGTGAGCCAGAAATGTAGTCCAACCAGACCCAGAGGAGAGAGAGCCACAGTATTTATGATCAGTCCTAAGACTACCATCAGACATTTTAGTGCATCAGATAGAAAGAAAAAGAAGCATCTTGGAGTGCAGGAGAGATTAGGTGGGCATCGAGAAGAAGGCCACAAAATCAGCTAGGAGAATAATAGAAAATCTGTGTTGCGTGTAAGACCAAAAGGATCGACCTTGTCTCTTGAACATGTTTTGTCTTTTGGATAGACCTGTAAGAGGTACAAGAAAGGGCAGAGGGCTGGGAGGACCCCCCCACCCCATCTACTTCTTGCCCTGATTTCACTATGAAGAAAAGTCCTTATGGGAGCCAGCTAAGGCTGATTGCACTGGAGGAAGGAAACCTCCTTCCCTAAGGATGGATTTAGCTTTTGCTTTGTGTTCCCAGTGAGCACAGTGTCAGGAAGAGCCTCTGCTCTGGGTCTGCTAAGCAGGCAGAAGACCAGAGATGGGAAAGAGAAAGAAAACCAAAGAACGCATTGACAAACACTTCAGAGACCCTGTAGTAACGGGTCTCCCACCCCTCCTTAGAGGTCTTCCTAGCATCTCAGAAGATGCATTCCGAGATAAGGTTTTCTTTTGGGGGGTGGAGGATGGAAGAGAAGGAGATGAGAGGAGAAGTAGAAAGAAGGAAAGAAAATCAAGGCCCCCAAGTGACCAGAATAACAGTGTTGCCTGTGGCTCTGTCTTGGGCTCTGTCCCAGCCTGCAGTCTTTCTAGTCCAGGAAGGAATTCCAGTGCATAGTTCAGGAAATGCTGCTGCCAGATTTCAAGGGTGCTCCAGAGCTTGCGTGAACATTCCTAACAAAGACGCTTCTTCCCTCCTTCATTCAGCAAATCTTTGTTGCGTTGCTTCTTTGAGTTTCTGTTGAGTTCTGCTGGGTGGGAGCTGGGGGCACAAGGGCAGACAAATAACGTCTTGAGATCCCTACCACCAAAGACCCCCAGCCTCGATTGAGTCTAATGGTGGAGCCAGCCATGTAGACAGATGCTGGGATAGTGCTGTAGGGAGATGCCCTGATATGGATGTGCACAGGCCTCCATGCTGTTCACTGGGCCAAGAGGACGCACAGTACCTCCCAAGGAGAGGGCATTTCACGAGAGGAAACTGTGGTTGTTGATCCATCAGCTCTGGCCTGGGCGCAATAGATTCTTTCACATACACACACACACACACACACACCACCCACATACACACACACACACATGTACACCCCACACACATATACACACACACATCCCACCCACATAAACACACACACACCCCACACACACACATACACACCCCACACAGCCCCACCGCCACCCCACACACACACCCCACCCATATACACTTACAAACACCCCACCCACATACACACACACACCCCACACACACACATACACACACACACCCCACTCACACACCCACCCATATACACTTACAAACACCCCACCCACATACACACACACACACACCCCACACACATACACTCACACACCCACCCCACCCCACCCACATACACACACACACACCACCCACATACACCACACACACACACCCCACACACACATACCCCCCCACACATACACACACACACCCTGTCCACATACACACACACCCTGTCCACACACACACACACCCTGTCCACATACACACACACACCCTGTCCACACACACACACACACACACCCTGTCCACACACACACACACACACCCTGTCCACACACACACCCTGTCCACATACACACACACCCTGTCCACACACACACACACCCTGTCCACACACACACACACACACCCTGTCCACACACACACACACACCCTGTCCACACACACACCCTGTCCACACACACACACACACACCCTGTCCACACACACACACACACCACACACACACATACACACACCCTGTCCACACACACACCCCACACACACACACACACCCCACACACACACACACCCCACACACACACCACACACACACACACACCCTGTCCACACACACACACACACACCCTGTCCACATACACACACACACACACACACCCCACACACACACACACCCTGTCCACATACACACACCCTGTCCACACACACACACACCCTGTCCACACACACACACACACACACACCCTGTCCACACACCACACACACACACACACACCCCACACACACACCCCCCCCACACACACACCCCCCCACACACACACCCTGTCCACACACACACACACATACACACACCCTGTCCACACACACACACACACCCTGTCCACACACACACACACACACACACACACACACACACACACACACAGACACAATTTCCAACTTGCGTTAATGACTTGTATTTACCCCAGCTCATCTTCAGGGCTCTTGTCCCCAGGAGGAAGATAACATGTGTCTACTTAAATCTTGGTTCTCAATATAAAAACCTTTTAAACTAGGTTTGCCTTCCCCCCTTTTTAAAGTCTTGTTTATTAAGCATAACACAGGAAAGTCATTATTCTAAATTGCTATTGTCTTGAAGCAACGGTTGGCCCAGATGCTGTTCTGGGGCCAGCAAGGCGTGGCCAAGAACCCGGAAGCGGCTATTCAGTGGTACGCCAAGGGTGCCCTGGAGACTGAGGACCCCGCGTTAATATACGACTATGCCATCGTGTTATTTAAGGTAAGGATCACTCAATTTGTGCTGAAATTGCACAATTTCTATCAGACTTCCCAAGTGGTTTCCTGGAGGCGTGCAATCAGGGAGCCTGTAACTAAAGAACCTTCGGACATGCTTCTGTCAGTCTGGATGGAAAGGGGTATTTGCTGAAAAGGCAAAGTCACACGCAGTTCCCTGGTCTCGTTTTTAATCATTTGTCTTAGGTTTGACGCCTGGATTCTCTCTGCTTTTGCAAGAACTGGCATTCTGGAGGAGGCACCCATATTTTCCAGATTGGTACACGGCCAGCAACCCCAAAGGTGCTGCAAGTTCTCTATCAGGCAGAGTTATCATTGAATTATAGCTAAGACCAAGTGCGTGTTTGGGCTGGATCCCAACAGTCCCGTTGATCGATACAAAGACCTTGGTTTTAAGCCAACAGGAGAGCAGTGGGACGGATGGGAAGAGCATTAGCCCAGGAGATAGAGGATGGAGTTCAAATCTCTCCTCTGCAACGATTAGCTGCATCCTTGGACTTATCCGATCTCATGAGACACTGGCAATGACCACAGATGGAGTGAAATAACCTAAGGAAGGGGCTCCAAGAACTGTAAAATGCTTTACGGAATAATACTATTTCACATTGATTGATGCAGTGCTTATTATCTGATGTACATGTATTAACACATTCAATCCTCGAGACAACTTTGCAAGGTAGGTATCACAGTGTATTATGATAGCTGTTTATATGTGTGGTGACAGAGGCTCAGAAAGGGTTTGTAACTTGCCCAAGGTTGAACAACTGGTGTGTTTCAGACCTGGGACTGGGATCCTCTTCACCCCTGAATGCAGAGACATCAATTCACCAATCTTGGAAGAGCTGTTGGCTCTAGTAAGGAAACCCTTGGTCCCTATGTCCAGACCCAAAGGAGGCAGCTGCCCACAAAGAGCGAGTGTCTTCAAGCAAGGATGTGGATGCACGTGGCTGGGCTCATCTCCAGAACCACAGCTGTGTCCGCTCACTGATTAACAACCATGACTCTTGCTACCTTTCTGGCCCTCCAAGTCTTAAAACCTATTGGTTGTTACGGTTTCCAAGTTTAGAGCCCAGACTTTTTCTTTGTAGTCGTTAAATCAACATAGAAATGGTTTGACTCTTAGCTATATGCCAATGCATTCGTATATTTATATAATAAACACCCACTCTGGGCTGACAAAATGCCAGACTCTGTGCTAGATGGAGGGACTTATGGTTGCATGAACCTCATCCCTGACCTCAGGGGTCTCAGATACTTGTGGGCAAGACAGAAGACTGAGACAGGCACGGAGGAGAGGCACCAGTCCACCAGAGTTGGGGCTGGCCACGGCCCAAAGTACAGAGAAGAAAAGGCACGACTCAGACATTACTTCTGCCCACCAGGAGCTTGAAATCTAGAGGGAAAGCGAAAGACATAAATAAATGATACGGGAGGTGACGGGATGTTTCTTCAGGGTCTGATTTCCCAAACCTTAAAGCTTTTTTGGTTTTCCTGCATTCTAAGTTATCTCTGAGTGGGAGGAAGGAAGCCCTTTATCTACATCTCAAGGCAGATTTTTACCTCTGGCCAAAGGTGTCTTTAAGTACTTTCAATGTAAAAAAAACCCATACAAAAAAATGAACTTTCCAAACATGAAGAACGGCAATGTGCTCTCGGCTTGTTGTCTCGTGTGGACATTCGGCTTATTGTATTCAAAGATGGCGCCATGATGACAGCTATAGCTTGTCCAAGACGGTCAGATACATCCCATTTCACATCCACATGAGGATGGAGCTTGGGCTTTCACTGCAGCAACTGTCCTCCATGGATTCATTCAGTGGATGAAGTTATTGAGCACTTGCTATGCATCACGACTTTACACTTCTCTCACTTTCCAACTTCCAGTACTACTCAGACTTGTGCATAGTATATAGTCTTTGTGCAAGAACTCACCCCACTTCTGATTATATAATTACACTGGAAAATCCCTGGCCTAGAACTCAGAGTATCTGAGTTCTGGTTGCAGATCTAACTGTGAGGTTTGGGGTAAGTCAACCCCTCTGGGCCCCAGTTTTACTCCTTGAAAACAAAGAAGTTGGAGAAAAACTTTGAGTGCAACCAGGTTCTGACATTTCGTCATCCTGGTCGTTCTGTTGCTTTCCCCAAAATCCAAAAAGCTTGTCTTATTGCTTCCATCCAGTTACTACAAACAGCCTTCATGTCCTTTTGTCTTTCCTCCCCCTCTCTAATTAAACGGAGTAATGGTGCACTTCTGAAAAATATTTTCATCTTCCACTTTGCTTCAGCTCATCGGTTTTATGAAATAGGTACATTAAAATCGAGTAGAAACTCATTGTATGTAATTTAACCTTTATTTGGGTTCACAGTTTTATTTTGGGTCCTGGAAAACTACAAAGACAGATTCTGCAGCATGTTTTCTGTATCCTGTAAGGAGGTTACGGATCATTATACTTTCTCAGCATGGGAATTAAAATACATAGGAGAAAATACAGCATGGCCGTTATAAACTTGGACTCTGGAGCCTGGGTTCAAATCCTGCCTCTACTCCTTGCTCACTGTGTGCTTCTGGGCAAGTTTCTCTGGTGAGAATGATAGCAGCACCCCGGCTGGGGTTGGGAGGATTTGATATGGCAGGAGAGTTCTTGGCCCACGTTAATTAACACAGGAATGTTTGCTAGCGCTCTCTTCATTTACTGTAGAGCTAAGAATTTAAATAGAGTTAATAGCTGTATTCATTGCAAAGCCTCTAACATTATATCACATGTGACCCTGTCAATCCCTGAGTCTGAGACCGGGAGGACTGCATGGGCTGTGTAGGTCAATAACAGACTCTAAGTGAGCTTGGAAGCATCAGGGTTTTCATCCGGCTCCTCTCACCTGCCATGTGCATGGTCAGGGCTATGTTGAGAGAGCCCTCAGGGACCGCCCCCCCGCCCCCGCTCCACCCTCAGACCCACCATTTTCCCACATTGTCCTGCAGACACACCCCAGCATGGTCCCACGGAGTTCTGCTCTTATAACAAGGACTCCAAAGCCACATCTCTCTCTCTCTGTGATGCACAAACCACCTCTGCTGGAAAAACTTGATTTTGCTGGAGGAAGCTTGTCAGTTTGGCAGCGTCTGAGGGAACAGATTCTAAGGGGTCCTGTCTCCCTCACCACTGGCTCTCAAGCTGTTTCTGAAGCCACAGTGCTTCACCTTGGGGACTCCCACGAGGACGCTGGAAGGTTGCAAATGACAGCCTAATAACTCTTGACTGTCCGACATAGATAAAGTGCTCTGTCTGCTCGCATATTAGGCAATCCCCAGAGAAACACAACCAGGATGACCAGACTCATTTAACCTTATTCATGGCTTCTCCCAACAGCACCTGTGGATTGACGGGAATGTGATTCACTGGACCATCAATGGGGAATTCTTATGGATGCTAAGCTGGGAGGGTGAGGTTTATAGCCTCTCTTCTACACATATATGCAAAATAATGATGATGATGGTGATGTAACAGCTCTGTACATAGAAATCTTCAAGATTAGATTTTTAATTGAGAAGGCTTGGGCTTTAGTATCTTCTATTGAACACTGACAGATTGGTGTGATGGTTTTGCATGCAGCTCTGCGTTTATTTTCTTCGTGATCATTGCTGTTTATCGTTGTTTAGGGTCAAGGAGTAAAAAAGAACAGACGGCTTGCCTTAGAGCTGATGAAGAAGGCAGCTTCCAAGGTAACACTTGTGCATATTGTCAGAGGGAAACATTTCCGCCACACACACCCATGCTCTTACAAGTCGAGGAGAGTGAATGGCCAGCCTTCTGAAGAAGGTAGAAATGCAGTGGGGAGGGAGGGGTCGCTGACATTGCAGTGATTAGTCATTTTTGAGCTACAACATATACAGAAACCTGCACAATGAGGACGGCAAAATTCGAAAGCTGAACTCACTTTCCAGTCAGAATTCAGACTGATTTTGTTTGAAGGCTAAAATTATAATCAAGGGCTGCCCTAATAACAGGCAGCAGCAGGGGGGCTCTTTGCAATTGAATGGGTATAAATGCCATTGAATTAGGAAAACCTAAAGCCTGAATCCTCTAAGGTTAACCCTGTTGTGTCCAATGCTCATTTGCTTCTCCGTGCTTTAACAAAGGGGCTGTTTATCAAGTTTATTGCCGAGTTTAGGAATTATTTTCCTTTTGTCACTATTTACTCTGCAAAGTTATCTTCAAGCCAACTAGTTTAAATATTGCACTACAGAATGGAGGTTATGATATCACCTGTGAGGGGACACACACACACACGCACGCACACGCATGCACACAGGCATGCATGCATACGTATCCCTGTGTGCAAACCCCCAATGCATGCACATCCACACGTGCACACTCACATGTGCTTGCATACAGATTTGCAAATAAACGGATTGGTAGAAACCGTTGTAATTTTACAACCTTGTAATTTTACAACCTTGACAGGGCCCTTTATAGCCCTTCAGGCTCCTGAATGTGCCTCCCTCCCCGAGACTGATAATATTTGCCCTATCAACAAAGACTCCTGAAGTAACCATGCCGATTTTTCTTCCTCAATTCCCTTTCTTTAGGGAGCTTGGAGTGTCTTTTTTTCTGTAGAACAGGAAGTTGGAGCATGGAGTAAGAATGCCAAGAGGCTTTTTCTCCACCTGTGTGGTTTCTAGAGGACACATGACCCAGGAGAAGGGAACCACTGAAGCGCACGCCAGCTCCTGACCCTGACACAGACTATAGGGCAGAAATAGAAAAGCAGCTTAATGGTGGTCATTGAGGGCATGGTTCCAGAGCATCCTAAAATGGGGAAGTAATGGGGCTTCCTGGCAGGTGTGAAATTTGCATCTCTTTAGCATGCTAGTGCTGAATTGTTGTCTAAGGTGCTTTATTCTGAATGTAGTTTTGGCAGAGCTGAGATGAATATTGGAGGAAATGCAGTTTTACGGCCTGGAGTACTCGCATTCTTAAAAGTGTTACATGATTCTCACCCATTCATTCTGCAGGGAGTTACTAAGCCCTTCCTCTTTGTCAGGGACTGTGGTGAAGCACAGAGTTTGATTTTTGGAATTAGCTAAAAGTCACATGGGTACAGCTGGAAATGTCCAGAATAAGGTGTGAGCATTAAGAAATAAAACAAGATTTCTTGTGGGGCTCCTGATCTGGGTCCAAATACAATGTCTAAAGGACATTCTGGGAATGTTTTGAGTGATGACAGGTACCTTTGAATAAACCTGTGTGTCTGGAGGTGAGCATTGCACAAGTCACTTTGATATGCATTCCATAAGCTTATCCCAAAGCTGGTTCTTGCCACTATATATGATGTGGTCTATTACTTCATGGAAATGCACTCATCCTGCAAATTCTCAGGAGGCTGCCTTGCATCTGGTACCGTGCAAAGCTCAAGAAGAATGCCTCTATAACTGATCCTTGGCACTGACACCATCCCAAGTGTTGACTATCTTGAGGGCCTACGAATCTGAACCCTACTCTTTTTTTTTTTTTCTGTGGTACGCGGGCCTCTCACTGTTGCGGCCTCTCCCGCTGCGGAGCACAGGCTCCGGACGTGCAGGCCCAGCGACCATGGCTCATGGGCCCAGCCGCTCCGCGGCATGTGGGATCCTCTGGGAACGGGGCACGAACCCGCGTTCCCTGCGTCGGCAGGGGGACTCCCAACCACTGCGCCACCAGGGAAGCCCTGAACCCTACTCTTGATCCTCAGGGTGTAGGATTTGGATTCTGTTTTGTGTGTCATCAGCATTCAAAGGATGGCTTTCATTCGTTTGTCAAGTATTTATTGAGCACTTACTCTACGCCAAGTACTAACATAGGTGCTTGGAATACAAAACAAAGATCCCTGCCCTCATGGAGCATCTGTTCTAATGGGCCTTGTCAGTTTCTTTCTCCTGGTCTTCCTGGCACCTGGAGTCCAACGTGAGAAGTAGGAGGTAGAGCATTTTAGGAGTCGTTGCAGACTGAAAAGGCTGCAGGCTGGTATCTTGGCATCCATTACTGAGGGATACCTGTCCTTCACTTCTGAAAGGGCAGGCAAAAGAGATTTGGTTCCACACTTGGACCCTAACTTAACCTGTCTGACAGATGCAAGGGCACTCACTGTTTGCTTCTCCAGTCCTTTTCTCCCCTGCTTGTCCATGGTCTTGTGGATCAGGCAGGAAAGGAGGAGTGAGAGCACCGAATGCCCAGGTTTGCACACTTACACCCCTGCAGGGCTCCTGAGCCTTCAACAACCAGGCTGGAGCGGGTGGGAGCATCTGGGAAGAGCAGAGGCAGGGCCCTGAGAGCATGAATCAGCAAGAACAAGGAGGCTTAAGACTAGACTCACATGAACCAGGCCTTCTGTGGTACCGTCCCAATTTAGACACAGTTCTGAGACCACCCCCCTCCCATCTGCCTCAGCCCCAACCAGACCCTACCTGTCGGAGCTGGGATGCCAAGCAGTCCCACAGCACCTGTGCTTTACAAGTAGGCCATTGCGGCTGCTTCCCACAGAGGGTTTGTTGGTGTTCAGGGCAGAGTAATCAAAAGATAGGCAGGCAGGTCACCTAGAAATCATCCCAGCCAGGGCAGGTTTCCGGCCTCCTGTCACAGTTGAGTGGTCATGAATTTCAAGGGCATTGTTGATACTGCAGGACAGTAAGAGGCCTTCTGTAGACGAGGGAATTGCGTAGGAGCCCATAGGGGCTGAGAGATGATTTGGGGGCCAGCATCACTGCTGAGCTGGAAGGCAGAAATCCCAGCAGCAGCCGGGTGAAATCCTCCTGGGAAGGCGCTGAGGCAGCCTCATGTTTTCCAACACTTAGCTTTTCTTTAATGCCATCTGCCCCCAGAAAAGAGGCAGGAAAGGTTTTTCTCAGACTCAGGCAGAATGCTTTCATAACAGTTGATTCTCTCTGGGTTTGGGGTTTTTTTGTTTTTGTTTTAAAAAAAAAGGAATTCCTTTCTTCTTGTTCTAAAATCCAGGGATTGCATCAGGCAGTCAATGGCCTGGGATGGTATTACCACAAATTCAAGAAAAATTATGCCAAAGCGGCTAAGTACTGGTTAAAAGCAGAAGAAATGGGGAACCCAGATGCATCATACAATCTTGGAGTCCTGTACTTGGATGGCATTTTCCCAGGAGTTCCTGGAAGGAATCAAGTGAGTAAGACTTGAGACCAGCTGTGCAGCTGGTCAGTCACTTAGCCATGAAGCAGGTGTGCTGTATGCCCAGCCCAGACAAGGCCCCATGGGTGGTGCAGACACCACCCAAGACGCAGACCGTGATCTTGAGGAACTCAAGTGCCCAGTTAGGAAGACAAGATGGTGAAGAGCAAAGGCTGGCATTAGCCCAACGCCAAGTGTGTGCTAATTGCTGTGACCCAAACAGTTCTGGAAAGGGGAAATAGTGAAGGCCAAAGCAGTCAGGAAGGCTTCATGGAGGAGGAAGCCTAAGCTGGGGAGAGGAGAGGGAGATGATGCAAGGTGACAATGAGAGAGATGGTGCGGAGATTGATGACTGATCTTACTGGAAGCAAAGAAAGCTGGGTCCAAATAGGGTTGCCTGGTATGAGACCAGATTTAATAATAACGTAAATAACAATTACAATCTTCAATGTTTGCCGAACACTTCCTCTAGGTCAGACACTCACAGACACTTCCTGTGTGCCATCCCATGTCATCCTAACTGCCCTCTGGGATAGTTACTGTTACTACATCCATTTAACAGAGTAAGCAACCGAGGCTCTGAAAGGTTTCATAACTTAGAGTCATACACTTAAGTGGAGTCAAGACCTGGTCCCCATGTGAAATGGAAACCCCTTGTTATTAATAATAATATTGATGATGGTAATAATAATCTGAGTACCATTACATTCAACAAATTAATTGAATTGCCCACCCTATGCCAGGCACTCTTCCAGGCAGTGGGGATACAGCAGCAGACAAAACAGTCCCTCCTTTGGGGAAGTTTACATTCCAGTGGAGCAGAAAGATAATAAACAAACAAATATATAGTATGAGGGCAGGTGGGATAAGCGTTATAGGGAGAAATAAAGCAGGATAAGGAGGACCGAGAGGCTAGAGATTGGGGGATGCTATTTTATAAGGGAGATCAGAGAAGGTCTCTCTGGTAATGTGACAGTGTAAAAACTCCTAAAGGAGTCTTGTGAATGTCTGGGAGAACAACCCAGAAAGAGGGAACAGCCAGGGCAAAAGCCCAGAGAAGAAAGCAGGTTTGGTGTGCTTGAGGAATAGCAGGGAGGCTGAACTGGCAGGACCAGAGAGCAAGGAAGGTGCGAAGAGGTGGAAAATCACGTCAAGGAGGCAGCTACGCTGAGCAAGATGGGATAGCTCTGAACAGGGCGGGGAGACGCTGTGTTTTAACAGGTTCCTCTTGGATCCTGGTGGAGACTGGGCTTGGAGGAGACAAGAGCAAGAGCAAGGGGGTTAATGCATTGAATCCAAGTGAGAAAGGATGGGCAGTATCAGAAGAGGCACTGAGATGTGACTAGATTCTGGGTATATTTTGAAGGTCAAGGCATTAGGATTTGACAATGATTGGACGTGAGGTGTGAGGCAGGGAGAGGAGTCAGGATGACCCCTGAGTGTTCGGCATTTATTGAGATTGGAAGAAAAGGTAGCATTTAATGGGATGGGCAAGCTCTAGCGTCAGAGTTGGGGGTCGGGAATCAGAAAAAAATTATTTTTTGTGACGCACCATGCCAAGCCTTGAACACACGTTATCTCATTTAATCCTCACACCATACTTTCATGCTAGCTACTGTCAGAAGCCACATTTTTCAGTTGCAGAAATTGAGTTATTCTTTTAGTTGGAGAGATTAACTAACATGCCCAAGGTCACGCAGCTAGTAAGGAGCAGAGCTGGGATTTGAACCCAGGCCTGTCTGACTCCAAAGCCCATACTTAAAAATGGCAGTTAACTGCCTGGGAAAAATAATAGTAATCAGTGGAATGTATACCCGTCTAAGTGTTTGTTTTCTTTTTTCCCTCCTCCTCTCTCTGACTACTAGGAAGCTGTATATTTTATGCATTGCAAATGTCTTTTAGTCCTCCCACACATCTGCCAGAATGGATTTTTTATTGTCATATTCTAATTCTCACCTTCCTACTGGAAATGAAGTTTTTGTGTCTGAGTTTGAAAAAAGGTATTAAGCAAGGTTAGGGAAGCAAATGCCTGAAGTTTCACCTGGTGCGACTTTTGATGCTGTCTTCTGGCTGGCTGGCAGGGGTTATGTGAGGATCTGATAAGGTGATAATGATATTCATAGTGTCTTGTTATCTTATTTATTGGGTAAACTTAACAGAATAGCTGCAGTCAAGGTTATCATGTAGAGAGGCCAGCTTCTGTGATTGGCTGCCTTCCCGGAACTTGACTTTGTTTTCTTAAAGATGTTAGAAGTTATAAACCTGTGATGATATCAGGCGTTAAGTGCCTCAGGACCTTAGTTCTGATGAAACCGGCCCAGGAGGACTTCTCACTAATGAGACCGATGTTTGCTCATCTCTTTACAGACGTTAGCTGGTGAATATTTCCATAAGGCTGCACAAGGCGGACACATAGAAGGAACCTTGTGGTGTTCTCTCTACTATATCACAGGCAACCTGGAGACGTTCCCTCGAGATCCCGAGAAGGCTGTTGTGTAAGAACCTGCCAGATATTGCATATGAAGGGAAAGCCATATATTCATTACTATATTCACCATGCCTGAGAAAATAGAGTTTTCTTTTATTCTTTTTTTCCACATTAAAAAAATTTTTTTTTTATTTTAGGCTGTGCTGTGTTTTCATTGCTGCGCGCGGGCTTTCTCTATTTGCGGCAAGCGGGGGCTACTCTTCGTTGCGGTGCACGGGCTTCTCATTGCGGTGGCTTCTCTTGTTGCGGAGCACGGGCTCTAGGTGTGCGGGCTTTAGTAGTTGCGGCACGTGGGCTGAGTAGTTGTGGCATGCGGGCTCAGTAGTTGTGGCATGCGGGCTCAGTAGTTGCAGCATGCAGGCCCTAGAGCGGGTGAGCTTCAGTAGTTGTGGCACGTGGGCTCAGCAGTTGTGGCACACGGGCTTAGTTGCTCCGCGGCATGTGGGATCTTCCTTGACCAGGGCTCGAACCTGTGTCCCCTGCATTGGCAGGCGGATTCTTAACCACTGCGCCAGCAGGGAAGCCCTTTCTTGCATTTTAAAAAATTCATCTTTATTTTTATCAGTTACTCATGCACATGAAAAGCCAAGTCGTTTGAAAAGACAAAAATTTAATTTAAAAAAGTAATAATTTGACAAGAAAAAACAGGGAATCTCTGCCTCCCTTCCACACACTCCATTTCCTGCTCCCTGGAATAAATCACTTTTCGTCCTTTAACTATTTTTTTATTTGCCTCTATGTCTAAATAACATGCTTAAACTACTATTTCTTGTTATACTCATTATAGGCATTGTCTAATGATGTCTCACTGGGAAAGATAAAGAGATATAGTTTTTTCACTCTGCCACCTATTGCTACCCTGCATGCCCATGCTTCCTGCCCTCTCCCATCTTCCCCATAAATATATCACTGGTTTGGTTGGATTGGTATCAGTGTTTACATTATTATGACAATTTAACGCTATTCATAGCTGAGCCATGTAGTATACTGTGACTACTCTTTCTTTCTTGCATAACTTTTTGTTTTCTATGGAATAATAATTATTTTTTATTGTTATTTATCTGCTTAGCTCTCTCTGTGTATTTATCATTTCTATGTACTCGATCTCCACATTCTCCTTCCATCGTCTAAATCTCCTCTCGGTATGTCTACACCCATCAGGTACTCTATTGATTTAATCTTTTTGGCAATGTCTCTCTTTGGAGTCTTTGTTTAGGAAGAGCTGTCCTTCTGAAATCAACTTGCTAGAACTCTTAATAAAGATTATCTTTTTCCATGTTAGTAGACATTTTTCATTAGGTACTTTTCACATCTTTTTTTCCCCAAAATGACAACTCCTAAGCATTCATTACAAACGGCACTGAATGCAAGGCTCTCAAAATGTATCTTTCTTTATCTTCTTAACATTCAGTCCTGGTTTGTTGCTCCATAAAAATTCTAAGAAGCAAAATATTCCCCAAGTGGGATTTATTGAAGTCATACAAAGTAAAAAGCAATTATTTAATTTGCCATAGTTTGGATATGTTGTCTTCTGTTTCCTTTTCAGATGGACAAAGCATGTAGCCGAGAAAAATGGCTACTTGGGCCACGTCATTCGCAAAGGCCTCAACGCCTACCTGGAGGGCTTGTGGTAAGTTAGATTGAACTTTCTCAGTCCTTACCTTTCAATCTGTCAGTGTAGTCTTATGAGATGGAGTCTTAAAATGAAACCGAAAAAGCAATTTGCAGGGAAATCACAGCCTCCCGGTAATGATATTCAGAGTATCACCGACTGATTGGCTGTTGATTAGAAAACATAGCATTTCCATGTTTAATTACACACAAAAATTAGTCCTCTAGAGGGAGCATACGCATTCATCACATTGAGAGACACATGAATACGTTGACTCCTCTTCCCTTCAAGCTTGCTCTTCTTGCTTTCAGAGTCTGGAGACAGCACAGGGGATCCTAGCTGACCCTCTGCCTCTCACTGGCAGGCCACAGAAAGTCCAGGATTTCCACCTTGTTTGTGGGAAGGAGCGAAAGCAGCGTGTTTAGGGCTCAGGCTACATCTTCCGGTAGATATTTTATCACATCTTCCCTAGGATTTCTGGAAGTCACTCACCAGACCTCCAGTGTCACAGCCAAACAGACTCACTCTTTCTAAGCTTCTTCTGATGGAGTTAGCAGATTTCATCCTGTGCTGAATGGGATGAGACCCCGCACATGAGGACTTGTAAATGCCCCCTATTTGCAGTTACTTGATTTTACAAATAAGGGCGCACTTCTCCAAGCTCTACCTGAGTCCGTCTTTCTGTTTTCTTCTGTAAGCCCTCGAATTCTGTCTTACTTTTCCTTGGGCCATATTTTCTTGGCTCGTTTATTGCCTAAATGATCTGGGTATTTCCATAATAACTAAAAAGGATATGCAAATCAGCACATATCCCATCGGTCCACTGCCTCAAAGACATTAGAGCACACCTATCACTGATCCTACTCGGATCCGAACCTCAATTAAAAATTAAAATATAAGTCCAAGAGAGTGCCATTTTCTTCTCTGGTCCATGGGTGCCCACGTAATCAACAGATAGCACCTCAGTGAATGAGAATCTCAAATTAGGGAATTCAGGGAAAATGAGCCCAGGGAAAACAGCACTGAATAACAATGTTTATTATCATCATCCTTTAACAGTTTATCATCTGTGGCCTTGCTTTGCATAATCAGAAAGAACTTTTTTAAGGAAATGATCATTTTCCAATTGATACACCTTACAATTTGTGGGCTGTTTTATTTGTTTCCCAAGTAAGCTTCAGTTCATGAAATTTGAACTTTTCCCAAATTTGACTTTTGCCCATTTCTACTTCTCATCCTCCAAATTTCCCACCCTTTACTCCCCACAACTTCTTAGGGGAAACTAAGCATTCAAATATCAAAATGTTTATATGTGGGGTTTTCCCAAAGGGAGAGCATATCTGTAAACACCCCCCAACACACACACACACACACACACACACACACACACACACCAAGATGTCTGACACTTTCCCACAAAGAGAGTATCTGCTAATAGCTTATCTTTCTTGCCGACTTTTGAATTTAAAATCACAAAGCACTTCAGGGAGTACATTTAAAAATTTGCTGTGAAGGTCAAGAGGAATTAAGATTTCATGGCCTGCTGTCTTTCTTAGAATATTCAGCCACATCACATGATTGATTTGGGGGGAGGGGGAGCTAAGGATTACATGTGTTCTACACTGTTGGTGAGTTTGGGTTGAGTTCAGCAGATTTTAGTGGGTACATTTAAATGCAGGGTGCCTTGCCATAGCTGCAGGGGATGCCACAAGTAGGGCTGGGGAAGCCTGCTGCCTCATCTCTTCCTGGTACTAAACTACCTGCAGTTTCTCAGATGGCTCATATTCTCTCTGACCTCTGGGCCTTTGCACTTGCTGTTCCCTCTGCCCAGAAATTCTGCTTAACTCCTTACTCTCTTTTGTCCTTGGATGGGTCATGATGGCTGTTTACTTGTTGATTGCCCTGTGATGTGTATCCCAGTGCCCAGCACTTAATGGCAACTGGGAAGTACTCAAAAACTACTGAGAGAATGAATTAAGGCAAATAGACAGAACTGTAACTCAAGAGCCATGAGCAGTATATAAAGAGCATCAGGGATTTGGAGGAAGGAGAGATGCTACCTGGTTTGGGGGACTTATGTCAGCCTTTATAATGGAGGTAACAGATGATATGGCCTTGGGGGTGGGTGGAATTTCCACTTAGTCATGTAGAGAACAGCACTTCTAGTGAAGGGAATCGCAGGAACAAAAACAAAGAAATAGGAAAATTCAGGGTATGTCTAGAAATTTTTAAGTCACCAGTTTACCTTGAGGGTAAAATTTGTAAAAGGGAGTGCTATATGACAAGACGAAAGAGGTGCTGCATTATGGAACTTTAAATAGCAGGTCATATACTTTTTACTTAGCTTCTGGAGCAGTGGGGAGCCCCTGATGGCTTTGGGAGAGGGTAGTGACATGACAGAGCTGGGTTCTGAGACTCCTAACCAAACCTCTGTGAATGATGGTGAAGAGAAGGGAGAACCTCAAAGGGGGAGCTAGTTCAGAATCCAGGTTAAAGGAGCTGAGCTTTTGAGCTGGAGCTGTGGCCTGAGCCAGGTAAGTTGTTTTCCCTTCTTTTATCACACGGTAATTTATACATACCAAATAGTGGGTGATATGTATGTAAGTTCCAGAGCATAAATGAACAATAAAATGAACACCTATAGCCCTACCAGCCTATTTAAGAAAATGAACTGTCGAAGCCCCCTGCATGTTCCTCCCATATTAAACCCACCCGTGGCACCAATATCCAGAACTAACCATTGTCCTGAATCTTACGGTTGCTCCGCCCCTTGCTTTCCTTATAGTTTTGCTATATATAAATATATTCCTAAGCAATAGATTGGACTTGTTTCTGAGCTTCATATCATTAGAATCATATTATATATAATTCTTCACTGCTTTCTTTTGTTATTGTTTACTTCACCTGATGTTTCTGAGATTCGTATCTTTTGATACATGTACCTGTAGGTCATTCATTTTCACTGCTGTCATATACCACAATTTATTTACCAATTCTCATAATAACTTGCATTTGGATTGTTTCCCATCTTTTTTTAAGGACAATGTGGCCATGAACATTTTTTATGCATATCCTGCCACAAATAGGAAAAGTTTCTCTAAAATATGAACTTAGGAGTGGGGTCACAGGCTAACCATATGTTCAACTTTACAAGATAATTCCAACTGTTTTCCAAAATATTTTACCAATGTACGGTCCTATCAACCGCATATAAATATGTTTCTTCATATCCTTGCCAATTTTGATGCTGATGCTAAGTATTGTTAAAGATATGTCTTAATCTGGACTTGAGACCATTTCCTATCAACAGGAAGAAACACTTAGTATCCATTATAGTGGGACTATCTTTGTCAAAATACATTTGAGACAAAGTGCTTTTCTCTCTTCCTTCTCTCGGTGCCTTCAGATGCCTCAGGGGTTAAATTGGAAATATATGAGCGTTGATTTCCCCACACCACAACGTGGAATTTTTTGGGTCCCATCTATTTTGTTATAATAGAACTAAGTCATCCATCAATGTCCCAAGTCCATCCCCTTTTTTCATTTTCTGTGAGTGAATTTATTCTGGATGTTATTTTCAAATTACATGTGTCAGTTTGATGAGCTTGGTGTTGTTCCAAGATTTATGCGGGATAGTTTGAAAGAGGAGCGTGAATGAAAAAAAAGGGCATTTTGCTGTTTAGGCAAAATACTGAAGATAATGTTATCATGCCCGAGGCTATCCTCTGACACCAGGAGAAGTCCGATAAGGAGAGGTCGCCTGTCGTGTTTCATTTCTCTCTGTCTTACCCCTCTTTGTGTTTCATCTGTGAGCTAAGTGTTTTACTGTCCTTTGTCTTAAATATACCCCAAATACTTAATTAACCCCGGAGGTTAGCCAGATTCTAGTAAGCTTGAGGCAAGCAGGCATGCAAGATTCCACTTGAAAGAGATTCATCTTTTTGCCTTAGAGCAGGGTCCTAAATTCCACTGAGACCCCAGGATTCTTTTTTTATCCTTCCAGTTTGGGCTGCTTTAGACATTGGCAGAAAAGAACCCAGAGAAAACAATAGAATTGTTTGAGAAACTGCTCAGAGTTACTCAAATTCACAATTCACAGAAAGCAGCCAAAGGATTGATTATTAAGAAGTATCATTATAAAAGTTCTATAAATTGGATGTGCCGAGTCTGAAGTGGGAGGGTAGCAAGTGTGCCCCTACACACATCCTTTACTCTAAATCCCCTCCTCTCTGCATCCCTGCCCAGCCCCCCACCCCACATCAGAATGACTGACTGGGGACTATTTCACTTCAGTGCATCGGAAATAAAGCTGACCTCTGGTAGCTTCCTAAACCTTGAGGAAATTCACAGAAGAACAGTACCGTTTTGTGGCTTTGGTCCTCCTGCACAGAGCACATACTGAGCAAATGTTTATTCCATGAATATAAGGATAGAAATATCTGTAATTAATATTTTCAGGCAGACTCAGTTGAGACACAAGTAAGAGCAAAGTGCTAGGAGGCTAAGTGCAGATAGGGTTTCTGCAGAAGTGTCATGTCTCCGAAGTCTTATGGTGAGAAAGTCTGTTCCTCAGTGTTCTGACCCTTGCCTAGAGTTCACACTTAAATATATGAAAACAGATGGTGGTGGTTTTGGAGTCTACGGCCTCTGCTGATGGCTTCTGCAAGATGGAAGACAGAGGTGGATTTCTGTTCAGTGTTTCTATTGACATCAATATTTTTAGACATCTCTTTGGTGATTTCAGTGCTTCCTCAAAGGAAATACTTGAGAATTCTGTGAGATTTCCTCCCGGCTTGTACAATAATTGGTCAATTGAAGTCTTCCTATAAAATGTGTTCCTCCCTTCTCTCCCCCATCTTCCAAGTAACTTTAGAGGCAAGGTATTGTCTTTATAAAATTTATCGTAGTGACTGTTCTTACAGGAAGTGTCAACCTTGTGTCCTCCACTCCAAAATTCTAACAGTCTGCCCAACTGCTATCTAAGAAAACCTCATTTGATTACATTGCAGTTATATGAACCCCATTTCATCCAGTTATGGCAGCAGAGAGAGCCGACCTGATATTTGACCTTGGGCCGGCAAGTCTACACCATCTCCTTCCCTCATCCATCCAGTGGGGGAAACTGAGGCACTGGGGCAAACCTGAGTGTTTGAGATTATAAGACCTTTGGAACGGGACCTAATTGTAGAATGATGGAGTCTTTCTGCCGAACTTCCCTCAAATTTAGTTCCCCCATTTGGGGTCCGCTCCGAGGATTCTTGTCACCAAACACGATACTTGCAAGCTATGTAAGAAAATGTCTGGGGGTCTTTTGTGTTGTTGCCGTTGCAGTTGTGGTTCTCTGATGTGACTTGTCCTCGCAGGGGAAGCTGCTTAGCCAGCCTTGTCTCTTTAGCATGAGTCATGCCTAATCGGTCGGCTGCCTTGGGTATCTCGGAGGCCAGGAAACAGCACACTCAGCAGCCACATGGCCGTGACCTGCAGTATGTCTGATTGAAGGTCTGCCTGCCCTGATGTGACCCCCCCAGTCACCTCCCTCTGTCCCCACGGGACGGCCTGCCAGGAGATGCTTTAGCCTTGTAGAAAAGATGACGTTTGTATCTGCTTACTTATTCCCCCAACCCAACCTCCCCCCACCCTTTCTTAAACCATCTCCTAGATGGAGCTAAAATTAAGAAATAGCTCTTAATATTAGCTACGGAAAATGAAAATAAGCTTTAGAAACAACAATTTATGGTTAAAATGGAGGAAATCAGAGAAGTAAAAAGAAAATAAAAATCACTTGCCTTCTCACCACCTAGAGATAAGTACCGTTAGCATTTTGGTAGATTTTTTTTTCCTGCATGTATGTATTCGCGTGTGTGTGTACATGTGTGGATTCAGTTTTATTTTTGTTTTACGAAAATGAAATTGCACTGTTTTTTATCCTGGTTTTTTTTTTGGTTTTTTTTACACAGTGGAAACTTTGGCATAGACATTTTTCTACGTCTTTGAATACTCTTCTTCAACATCATTTTTAATGGCCTCGTCTGAAAGTGGGCTGTACCATGGGTTAATTGAACTAGTCACTGGTTTTCAGATATTTGTTTCTTTTTTTTCCCCCAATTCATAGAAACAGCTCTGCCATGACCTCTGTTGCCACAGAATCTTTGCACATGTTTCTGATTGTTTCTTAGAATAAACCCTCATGAGGCAGAACTGTTGGGCCAGGTGGTATGTACATTCGTAAGAGTCCTCACATTTAGCTATCACGTTAATTGGCTTCCCACTAACAGTGGTTGTAGGAATAGGTCCAGTTTTCCCCAAGCTCTTGCCGTTATCTGTATTATGAATCAGTTGCCAGTCTCAACAAATGAAAAGTGGTCTCATTGTCTCGCAATTATTCAATTACCAGTGGTGTCGAATATTTACTTTTTTCAGATGTGTTTTTGGCCATTGGTATCAAGCCCCTTGCAAACTTCCTCTCCTTTGCCAAACTTCTAATGTACCACAGAAGCTCAGCTTTAATTAAGCTTGTTCAGAGTCGTAAGCCCCATAAAGCCCTTCGCAAAACAGGACCCAAAAGTGCAGAGCTTTTTCTTAATACCACTTACCTCCTCTAAGCGAGGATGGAAGATGGAAGGATTTCAAGGACCCAAAGCTAATAGACAGCTCCCCAGCCAGCACGCGACGTACCATTCGGCCAGTAGAGGTAGCTGTTGTATCAACTAGCTCCCCAACCTTATCTGTGAGTTCAGCCTTTTAAGACAGAAAATAAATCAGTGCATGCAGTATTTTTAACAACAGTATTTATTTAAAAAAAAAAAAAAAAAACCTCATGATTTTGTGGTTTTAAAAAAACTGCTTATTTTGTGCCCTCTTACGTGTGAATATAAAGCTCTCTGTGAGTATTAGTAAGAGCCACTCTATGAAATTTATTATTAATCATCTATTTTTAGGCACGAAGCTTTGCTGTATTATGTTTTAGCAGCAGAAACTGGAATTGAAGTGTCACAGACAAATTTAGCTCACATCTGTGAGGAGAGGCCAGTAAGTAAATGTATTCTCCTCAGACTAGAAGCTCTAAGGTTAAGGATAATGAATTGGGTTTTATGGAGGCAAAATTAATCACTTGGCAGAAATATTAATGAGTTAACTTTTTCTCCCCCTTCATCCCCTTAGGACCTGGCCAAGAGGTACTTGGATGTTAATTGTGTTTGGAGATACTATAATTTCTCTGTTTTTCAAATCGATGCTCCTTCATTTGGTATGTATAGAGAAATGGGTGCTAACTTGAAGCATTGGAGGCTTTTAATCTTTAGTAACAGGGAACATCTAACAGCTTTGTGTGGTGTAATATTTCTAAACAATTAAGAAACAGAGTGAAAAATCTCGGCTATTAAGATCTTCCCTAAACTCTGCTCTCAATCTCAAGCAATACATTTCTCTTCATCCATTGTCTATCGAATGCTTGGACCCATCATTTCTAAGGAATCAGCGAGAATTCAAAAGAAAAAGCTATTCGGGAGAGATTCTCTGCACCAGCCTTTTGCCTTTTTGCCCTCAGATGGATTCCCTGTCTTCCTGGCTCTGCCCTGTGTGATAGAGGGCTGACCTTCAGTAACTACAGTTCCCAGACTCCTTTGCCCAGTGACATCTGATTATTTTCAGCCAATGGGAGGCGCTGGCAGGAAATTGCAGGGTGGGAGGAGGTGAGAAGCCCAAGTATTTCTCCCCTTCTCTCTGCTTTGGGCTGTGTCTCTGGCAATGGCTGCATTTCCATGGTTCCAACTCCTGTCTGGCCGTCCATCCTCTGTGGTCTCAGCTGGCCCCCAGGCCTAGGAAGGTAGTGGCTTCCTACATTGCTAATCTCTGGGTTGCCTACTGTTCCTCATTTGCCCACTGTTCCGCATTTGCCCTTTCAACTCTTCCAACACCCTGGTAACCAGTTCCCAGTGTTAAAATCCCTTTTTTGAACTACCTGAAGAAGATTCTATTCTGATTGGACGTTGGGTGATACATACACTCACACAAAACTTTTTCCTCAGAGGAAAGATAACATATATGGCTTAAACAGAGTAAAGAAATACACATCAGTCATCAAACCCAGGCAGCAAAATCTCGGTGCCCCAAACAACCTTGGCTGTTGAGGCTGTGATGTTGCAGACTATGATTCTCACAAACAGACCCATTTAGGAGAGCTACCCAGTGAAGCAAGAAAATGTGTCTAGAAATGGGAGTGCTCAGTGCAATAATCTTTTTTTCCCTCCCCACGTCAAGGAAGCCTCAAGATGTACCCGTATCCAGATTCTGGTGGGAAAAACTCGCAGTCATGCAAATGGGCCAATCATTTAAAAGGTCGGTCTGAAATAAAACTACTTGTCCTTTTTGTCCTGCAGCATATTTGAAAATGGGAGACCTTTACTACTATGGTCACCAAAACCAATCACAAGACCTTGAGTTGTCTGTGCAGATGTATGCCCAAGCAGCGCTGGATGGAGACTCACAGGTAAACGGCAACAGAAATGAGCCCCTGGTGATGCTTCTTTGTGAGATTGCAAAGTCACTTCTCATCCGTGTTCGCGAGCCCCTCACAAAACCTCTCTGAGAACACTAGCCAGAATGGCGAACCTTTATTGAGCACTTACTATGTTTCCCCTGCCATTCTCACAGCAACCTCGTGGGAGTGGGGATAATTAGGCCTATTTTATAGTGTAGTAAAGAACATCAAGATTGTGACAAGGTGATAAGTTGCTCAAGGCCAGACAAGCAGGTAGTAGGTGAAGCAGTCAGAGCCTAAAGCCAGGTCTCCTGGCTCCAAACCCAGGAGTCTTTCTACCAGATTCCATCAAACTAGCTCACCAGGTAGGAAGGAACTCAAGAAATTGGAAGTGGTCAAAATGGGAAGTAGTTTGCTTGCATAGCTGAGCCAATACTTTAGTGATAGGACTTTGCTCTCAGTGATCTTTTTTTTTTGGGTGGGGGAGACTTCTTATTTTGGAATATTTGTAGAGTTATAGAAAAGTTGCATAGCCACAATATCATTATCAAACTGAGAAATCAGTGTTGGTTCAGTACCATTAACTACATTTCAGACTTTATTTGTATTTCACTAGTTTTTCCACTAACATTATTTTTCTGTTCCAGGATCCCACATGGCATTTAGTTGTCATATTTCTTGAGTCCTCTTCAATCTGGGACGGTTTCTGTCTTTGCTTGTCTTTCATGACGTTGATACCTTTGAAGAATACCGGTCAGATATTTTGTAGAATGTCCCTTGATTTGGACCTGTCTTCGGTTTTCTCGTGAATAGACTGAGATTATGCATTTGGGGCAAGGATAGCCCAGATGTTATATGTCCTTCTCAGCGTATCATATGTGGCGTACATAGTGTCAGTATGTCTTATCATTGGTGAGGCTGATCTCAATCACTCGGTGAAGGTGGTTTCTACTAGGTTTCTCCCATGTAAAGTTAATATTTTTCTCTTTCTAATTTGTAGATATCTTGGGGAGATAACTTGCAATGATGCAAATATTTGATTTCTCCTCCAACTTCTGCCCACTGATTTCAGTATCCTTCAGTAAATCTTGCCTGCAACAGCTAACTGTAGTGTGCCAATGATGATTTTCTGTTTCTCTCCTTCCTCCTACATTTGCTAATTGGACTTCTCTTGTGAGGATCTCAGGGCTGTTTCGTGATGGAAGCTGGAATAGTTGTTACCCTCTTATGCCACAGGTTTCTTGTGTGATTTGTGATCTGATCACAAAGCCAAAGTTGGAAACTCATCCCTATCTTAGTCTTTTTTTTTAAAGGAGGTACTACTTTTGCTCTTACTCCACATCTTTGTGTCTTCACAGCTATTTGTATATGGCAAGCCACTCAATCACTGACTCTTTGTTTTCTCATTTGTGAACTGGGGATAATAATAACATCCACCTCATAGGTTACAAGGATTAAATGAGATGTTGGACGTAAAGTGCCAAGGCCAGCACTGAGTATGCTTAGTGGATATGATCTATCTTTTTATTATTATTTCTTCTGGAATGAAATAGGAGTTGGTACTAAAAGGATTTTTTGGTGAGCCAAACTCCCCTAGATGATTTATGTTGTTACTCAAAATTAGGCCTGGACCTAATTTTTTTTTTTTTCAGTTCTGATTTTTAATTTTTTCACAAGATGTTATAAAAACGTTAAAGAATAATTTTTTTAAAATAAACTTATTTATTTTATTTATTTATTTTTGACTGTGTTGGGTCTTTGTTGCTGCGCACAAGCTTTCTCTAATTGAGGCGAGCGGGGGCTACTCTTCGTTGTGGTGTGTGGGCTTCTCATTGTGGTGGCTTCTCTTGTTGCGGAGCACAGGCTCTAGGCACGCGGGCTTCAATAGTTGCAGCACGCAGGCTCAGTAGCTGTGGCTCGTGGGCTCTAGAGCACAGGCTCAGTAGTTGTGACGCACAGGCTTAGTTGCTCCGCGGCATGTGGGATCTTCCCGGACCAGGGCTCGAACCCATGTCCCCTGCATTGGCAGGCGGATTCCTAACCACTGCGCCACCAGGGAAGCCCAAGAATAATTTTTAAAGAGAAAACAAATCAAAGAATGCACCCACAGTTCCATGTCAGGGGCTTTATTACTTTGGATTTTCTTTCTTTTTTTTAAAATTCCTTCAGTCTTCATGTCCCTTTCTAGTCCCAGCCACAGGCCAGTGGGTCTCTTTAATGGTAACTAGAGCACACGGGCCACTTGAAAAATCTGCTTCTTCTCACGTATTGTAGGAATGGGTGCATTCTATTGCATGGTCTCTGTAATTACTACTCTTAACTGCTGCGCCATATCCTGCTGAGCTGATAGACTGTAATTTATTAAGTTTTATCTTTTAATGGACATTTATTGTCTTGTTTGCTAATTTATTGATTGATTTGACACATGTTTATGTAGTCCTGCCATGTCTTAGACACTGCTTAGTGGTGGGGACACAAGATTAAAAGATAGACAATATTTTTGCCTTCATGGGATTTATAGTCCGTTAAGGAAGACGTGAAGGTCATTTCCTATTGTGTTGGAATTATAGCAAGTGCTACAATGAACATTCTCATATTTCCATCTTTTACCTCCGTTTGAATAATCTCTTTATAATCTGAGGGATGGCATTGCTAAGTCAAACAGTCTAAATGGTTTCATGGTTACATAATAATAGTATATTGCCGATTTACTTTCTGAAACTGTTTCCCAATTAATGTATCACCAAGCAGTGCTTAGTATAAAAGGATCACTGAAATCTTGTCAGCACTGGATGTTTTCGTGACCTAATTTGGTAATTGAATGATTATAAGTTGATCCTTCCTTATTGTTTCAAATTGTATGTATTTGACTACTACTGGGGATGGACACTTTTACATATACTCATCTATGATAATTTACCCTTTATATTTTCTTACGTGAATTCTCTATTCTTACTCTTTGTCTGCTTATCTATTGGAGTTTTGATATTTTTTAATTTAAATTATAATTAGTTCTTTATACATTTGCCCAGTAGATAATGAACCTTAAGCTATTACAATGCATACAAATATCCCCCTAGTCCATTTTCCAATTTATTTTAATCTTGTTATTTTTCCATTGTTCAGAGACTTTAAAATTTTATAAAGTCATTTTCTTCTTTTCTTCTAATACCTCGAGTTTTAAGAGTGCCTTTCTTTCAAAAAGTGGAGAAACAGTCTATTTTCTGCTTGTGTGTGTGTGAAATTTTAAGACACCTAACACTTGTATCTATTTAGAGGTTATTTAGCAGCAAGGTGGAACTTAAGATTTGAGGCTCTGAATCCCGTCTGTTTACATTTGAATCCCCTTTCCAACTGTATGACCTAGGGCAAATTCCTTAACTTCTCTGTGCCTCAGCTTCCTAGTAATAATAGTATAGAGGATAACAGAATCTATCTCAATTTGTTGTTGTGAGGATTAAGTGAATATATATATAAAACAGAAGAAAGCCTCATATATAGCATCACTCAGAAAATTCCAGCTGCTGTTATTTTTCTCATGATCATCACATAGCCTGCTTGTGAGACTCCTGCAATTTTACAACCTGGGGGATGGTGATTTTTATTTAGAATCCACTAAATGAAAGGAAAGGGAGGATATAAGTCATTAAAGCATGACTATGAATTCTTTGAAGGGCAACAATTCAGTGGAATTTGTAAAGCCGTAATAATAAGTGACACATCACGTTTTGTTTATTTCTTGGTCTGGCCACGTGCTCAGCTCATGATGGACAGTGCATCTCCTCCAGGTCCTATAATAGTTTCCATCCTCTATGAAGCACTTCGACCATCAGGCTCTTAACTGTGTTATTTTACTGGACCTGCACAGCCCAGTGAGACAGGTCCTACCTCTGTGGGTCAAGAACAAGATATATAATGAGAGGGAGGTGGGGAAGCGTACCAGAGTGGAGGGTCTGTACCAAGAGGAATCAGGTGAGGAGGTTTTCCTCGCTGCCTTAGGAAAGATCGGACAAACACCTGCACATTACCGTGCGCATCAGAGGTCCTCTCCTCTTAGAATGTCAGCCCCGAGCGCACCCACAGCCACATTTGTTAGAATTCTGACATACCGATGGTGACCCAGGGTATAGTCTGTAAGCGACGGACACTGCCTTTGAGTCGATATTCTGGGTTTGTTGATGATACAAGGGCACGTTTTCCAGCGAGTTCTGTTTTGAGAGAATGAACAGGAAAGGACAGATTCCCCTGGTGGCTGGCTTCTGAGCAGATGGGACACAGCGTCCTCTGAAAGCCTCCTGGTTCTTCTGCAAATAAGTTCCTCCGATGCATATATTTAGGGAAACAATTCATCAGTGAAGATGACAAAACCATCTGGCTCTAGGGACTGAAAAAAAAAAAATCTAGAGGTTGTAAAAGTTTACATTCTGATGAAGTGTCCATCTAGGCTTTATTATAAGGAGTGAATGAGTTTGGTTTGTGGCTTGTTTTCAGGGATTTTTTAACCTGGCCCTGCTAATTGAGGAAGGTGCTATCATCCCACATCATATTTTGGATTTCTTGGAAATTGACCCAACCATCCATTCTAATAACATCTCCATCCTCCAAGAACTGTACGAAAGGTGAGTTCAGAGCCTCTTTAATACTGTAGCAGCTGGAGGAACCCAAGTGGGTGGTGTTTGCTTCTCGGTTAAAGTTAGCCTTGGTCTTATTTTCTTCTTATTATTATTTTTCCCCGATACGCAGGCC
This sequence comes from Delphinapterus leucas, assembly GCF_059928025.1. Classification (NCBI taxonomy): domain Eukaryota; kingdom Metazoa; phylum Chordata; class Mammalia; order Artiodactyla; family Monodontidae; genus Delphinapterus; species Delphinapterus leucas. The sequence goes on along the minus strand of NC_143133.1, from coordinate 52,041,947 downwards.
TCTCGCTGTTGTGGCCTCTCCCGTTGCGGAGCACAGGCTCCGGACGCGCAGGCTCAGCGGCCATGGCTCACGGGCCCAGCCGCTCCGCGGCACGTGGGATCCTCCCAGACTGGGGCACGAACCCGTGTCCCCTGCATCGGCAGGCGGCCTCTCAACCACTGCGCCACCAGGGAAGCTCCTTAGTCTTATTTTCTAATGTCAGTGGTTATAAAGGGCTCAGGATTTGTTCTGATTAGAGAACACTCAGCTGGACCCAAACTTAATTCCCTTTTCTAGTATCTGAGGATTAAGATATAGAATGTGCTTGATTTGAAGTTAAAATGCTGACGAAGTTTTTCCACGAGAGTGGAAAAAATAAAGTGTCCAATAAGATGATGCTTTTCTGCAAGATAGGGAGGCATCCCAGTGTCTGGACTTTGGACACAGACACTCACATAAAAGTGTTCCTTGGCAGCTCCTGTGCTACAAGGGCCTCCTTGACCTTTTTATGAAGGACAAGACTGACCTTTTTCTGAGATTTTTGCCAGGGTCCTAGAATTTCAGCACAGGCTCACACCCCTCAGAACTGGTTTTATTTCTTTTTTCTCTCATTTTACATGTGCTCATTTGACCCAAAGCAGAAGGATGTGGGTTTGAGGATCTGCAAATATCGGTCGTAAGTAATGCTACCAACGTTTGGCAACACTGTGCTTTTTGTCTGCAGGTGCTGGAGCCACAGCAGCGAGGAGTCCTTCAGCCCCTGCTCCCTGGCCTGGCTTTACCTTAACCTCCGGCTTATCTGGGGTGCCACCCTGCACTCTGCCCTGGTAGGAACTGTCTCCCCTCAGCTCTGTCCTCATGGTCCCCACCCTTTGTCAGTCATCTGACATGTGCTTTGGATGTTTGCAGATTTACTTTCTGGGAACCTTCCTGCTGTCTGCATTGATCGCCTGGACCGTGCAGTATTGCCAGTCTGTCTCAGGTAAAGATTTATAAAAAGCCAGGGCAATATAAAAAATGTAGGAGGGACTTCCCTGGTGACGTAGTGGTTAAGAATCCTCCTGCCAATGCAGGGGATATGGGTTCGAGCCCTGGTCCGGGAAGATCCTACATGCTGAGGAGCAACTAAGCCCGTGCACCACAACTACTGAGCCCGCGTGCTGCAAGTGCTGAAGCCCATGCGCCTAGAGCCCGTGCTCTGTAGCAAGAGAAGCCACCGCAATGAGAAGCCTACACACCGCAAAAAAGAGTAGCCCCTGCTCTTCATAACTACAGAAAGCCCGCACGCAGCAACAAACACCCAGTGCAGCCAGAACTAAATAAATTAATTAACTAATTTTAAAAAATCTTTAAAAAAATATATAGGGATTCTTTTTCCTTACTAGAAAAATGACACTCTCCCTCCTTAGCCATTCTACTTCCTTTCGTTAGGAGGATCATTCACATGGTGGTTACCCCTAGGGCTGTCTCGTAATCTCTGGCTGATGGAAGGCTCCAATTATTGTTACATTTTTCAAAGTAAGCAAGGATTTTTTAAAATAAGGTGCTTAAGAAATTGAACAAAAATGTCTTCTCCAATTCAAAGTACACCTGCTATCAAAACTATACCTTGTGTGTCTTAAAACCCAGTTCTGAGGCCCCCTCTAGCACGAAGTCTTCCTATTTATCCCAGTCGAGGAATCAAATGTGTAAGATAATAAACAAGCACTTGTGATGAGTAAAAATACCCAGCCACTTAGATTCAGAGGGAGGGGCCGAGGGGGACAATAGAGCCAGCCCTTAGTCTAGTGTGGATTCTACCAGTCACTGTTTCTTTTCTGAGCTAGTGTAGGGCAGTAGTTAAGGAGATAGGCACCCCAGTCCTTTCTAGCTAGGCTTAGAGTCCAGGCTTAGCTCTTCATTAGCTGTGTGACTTATGGCCAGTTATTTCACTTTCCTGATCCCCCAATTTATCATCAATAAAATGAAGTTATAATAGTAGCTACTTCTCAGGGTTGTTAGGAGAGTTCAGTGAAAAAAATACACACGACACCAAAATGTTAGCTGTTGTATTTATTTGGCATATAAAACCCTCTCAATAATGTTAACCGTCATGTTTATCTTCCCTATGAGACCATAAGCTGAGTCAGAGGAAGGCCTTGGTCCCATCATTTATGATCTCACACTTAGTAGGTACTGAAATTTGCAAACATCTCTCAGGGGAGAATTCCAATTCCCAACCATCTTGGAAGCTACAGAAGGACAGAATCACTCACAAAGACCAACAGGGACATTTACAGATGGATACATTAGGGCTGGACGTGGCATTTGAGCATCGGCATAGCCATTATTTGTGTAGCAGATAATGAAAAGCAAAAGAAGTTCATTTCAGCACAGATTTGATGGTGAGACAGAAGCCACCGTTCCGAGAGGCTAATACGGAGTCATTTTCCCCCATTTATCTGAGGAGGTTAACAAGGAACCACCAAAAGCCCTTCCAGGGCTTCCCTGGTGGCGCAGTGGTTGAGAGTCCGCCTGCCGATGCAGGGGACACGGATTTGTGCCCTGGTCCGGGAAGATCCCACATGCCGTGTGCCATGGCCACTGAGCCTGCGCATCCGGAGCCTGTGCTCCGCAATGGGAGAGGCCACAACAGTGAGAGGCCCCCGTACCGCAAAATAAATAAATAAATAATTAATAAAATTTAAAAAGCCCTTCCAGGTTTGATGCCCTGTAGCACGCCAGCTGATAAGTTTTCCTCATGCAAATTCTGTCCCATCCCTAAATTTGTTCCCAGGTATAATGCATTTATTTTGCATCTTGTCAGTGTTTTCTGTCTTTTTTACTCTGTAGAAATATTGTTATGATTATTACAAATGCAATTCCGTTAGAGGAGCTGAAAATTGTCTTTCTCATTTTATGCCAGCTGGTAGCCATGAAAATTCATGGGCTGGTGGAATGGCGTTTATCAGAAGTCGTTGTTTTTTCCTTTTTCCATAGCTTCATTATCAGTCCTTCCACATTCCCATCTCCCTGTCCCTCCTGCCTTTTGATATACTTTCCCCTTCCTGTGTATCCTTTGCTCTTTCACTCATTTGTTTTTCATTTTTTTCAAACTCTTTCACTTGTTTCTTCCTGTACATACCTCTTCCCTTCAGTGAGCATTGGAGAAGTCTGGAAGGATCTTAAAAATAATTTAATTCTATGTCCTTCATCTTACAGATGAAGAAATGGGGCTAAAGGAATGCCGTGTTCTGCCCAAAATCACAAAATAGAGTCCATGAAAGGATGTAGGGCAGCAGGCTTCTGAACTTTTTCACACTTATGATACTCTAAAACAGTGGCTACCATCTGCCTCTGACCCACTGTCCCCTTACATAAGATGTATTTTTTAAGACATTTTTTTGGTACCTTGAAATGAATGACAAGTAATCTGCCTACACACTTAGTTTTAAAAATAATGCCCTAAACAGCAATATAAAGGAGAAATAAAAAGAAAGTAATTATAATAAAATAATATGTATTTCAATATGTAAATTCTAGCCCCGCACTTCTTAATTTCAGTGTGCACAGGAATCACACAGGGATCTGGTTAAATGCAGATTCTAAGTCAGTCGGTCTGTGGGTGGCCTCTGAGATCCTGCATTTCTCACAAGGTTTCAGGTTACATTCACGATGCTGTTCCACACACTTAGAGTCGTAAGGGCATAGAAGTTTAAAAAAAAGGAGTCTCCACATATTTCCAAAATGTGCCCCTACAGTGGTACATACCAGCCCTGTTAGGACTAGTGTTGAATTAAAATATGTAGTAAATTATTTTCCTATTTTTAAAGTCCTCCATATAAGTGCAAATTTGTCAATGACTTTGAAATAAGAGGGTACTCCATCAGTGGCTGGACAATGGGGCAAGGGGGATGGAAGCATAGAAAAGCAGCAGAGAAGCACTGCAGGGGTCCCTCAGCGGGCAGAGTTTCTACTGCGGGCATCTCTCCGAGGAGCTGATGCCTGAGGTCCATGAGCCACCCCGTGGGAAGGTGACGGATGTAGTAGATGTTGGTGGTAACCCTGGCCGTGGTTAAGCCGGCACAGGAACGCAGCCTAGGTGCTGACTGCCAGAGCGGAGAGGGACAGGATTTGAGAGTTAAGAGCCTCCCTTAAGGTGCTGGGTAGGAGGAGTGTGCTCTAAGTTAGGGATCTCTGTCATTTTGTGATTTGCACCTTTTCCAGTCAGTTGTTTCTAAAAACTAATGATTTATGGCCAAACCTTTAAATTGAGCTGTCCATCCATTTTGCGTTCAGCTCCAACTACCTTCATTTTCCTCCTGAGTTTATACGCTTTGTGATATATAGTCAGCACTTCCCCACACTTGCCACAGTAAACTGTCCTGCGTTCAGAAGGCTAGCGGTGTGGGACAGTAGCTAACAGCACAGACTGCTAAGATGCTGGCCTGTCACTAGCTGTGTGACCTTGGGCAAGGGAGGGACCTTCTCTGTGCCTTAGTTTCCTGTTCTCTGAAACAGCAGAATTCGTAGTACACCCATGTCGTATTGTAGTTGAGAGAACCCAGTGAGAGAACGCTGAGCAAAGTATTTAGAACTCAAGACATGTTAGCCCGGCATCTCCTAAGGAGTAATGCCCTCTAGGGCATTTTACTTGCAATTAAAGTACGCTGACACCAGGTAGCGCCTACACTTAAAGAGCTTGGTTTACCTCAGTAAGTAGCAGACCCCCCTACCAGAGACTAGCATGCTTTTCTATGCTATTAGACTCTTTCTAAAACATAAAGCTCTTTTTTAAAAAACAGCTAAACAAAAATACTGACTAGTCTAGCTAGCGTACCAAAACAAGTCCACAAAAAATATTACGTATGCAAAAAAATCTTTTATTTCCTTTGAGGGAACTTGATTTTGATTCTTAGCTTGCATACTACCAAGCAGCTCAGTCTTTCTTGAAGCTGATGCCTCCCAGGGACGTGCAAAGGTCCCTGGGTTTTTGGTAGCACTAACTACTCAGATGGTCACCAGTCTGATAGCAGAATACACATTGCCCTGGGCCTACGCCATCCTTCCAGGTCCGTCGGCTTCGCAGCTTCTGGGTCACCTACAAGTCCCATTGTCTTTGCCAAAGCTGAGCACCTTAGCCTTTTTTTTTCTGCCAGGTCTTCCTTTCTCAGATTGCTGAAGGGCAAGGTGAGGGCTCCGCTGAGGTACACCCACAGCCAGTCTCAGCCACTTTCCCACACTCTAGACACCTCCTTTCCCTGCCTCATTGCATCTCTAAAGCACTTTCCCTCTCCCCCTCCCTGTCAAGGATGCCAAGCATAATTGCTTTAATGGACCCAGGCTTTGGGAAAAACAAAAAATCCCAAAGTAAAGTATGTCTAGAACCATCTCCATTTCTGTCCCTGCCACAAATCTCCCCTGAGACTGAAAAGACATGGAGCGTGGCTGGCTGCCTGGCGGAAGGTAAAGGGAAGAATAGAGGGAGAAAATGTAAAAGACCGCTTCAGAGAGAGTCCTGCCTTCCTCGTGTTATTGTAAACTTTGTGTCTAAATAGAATACACAGTATAGAGCAAGATCTGCAGAACTACCAGCTCTGGGCATGACGTGCTCACCTTTTAAACCAATGTCAGCCTATTCAAAACATTCATAATTTAAGCCAACTCATCCTTTTTGCCTAAGTGGTTAGCCAAGTGGTCTTTTAAAAAGAGTAAGATGATACGAACAAGATCAATTAAACCTTTTCCTACTCTTTTCCTGTCCTCTACATTTCCAGTTAATGAGGTACTAAGATTACAGTAAAATGTCACAAAGTGGTACTCATGCAAAAAGCAGCAGCCTTAAAGTCAGAGTGATTTAATGGTGAGATTTTACTTTTCTCCTATCTCATTACCCTTGCTGCCCTCCCGGTATCTTTACTCATAAGAAATGTTTAAATGACATGGATCTTATACGTGGACTGGTCCCTGCTGGATCCGGAGGCCCAAATGAAGTAGATTAGATCTTATTCATAGTATATGATTTCCAGAGCTTCCCCCCTCACCTCCTTACCCACCCCCTCCCCCCCGCTTCATCTTTGTAAATAGTCTACTATCTCTGGGTTCACCCAATATATTCTCTCCTATTCGTCTTTCTTTTATGCTCCCATCTGGTCAACTGGTAAGCGGATATTTCTCCTGCAGTGGTCCACAGCAGAGGTTGGCCAATTTTTTTCTGTAAAGGGCCAGATAATAGACATTTGGGGCTTTGAGGGCCATCTCTGTCACAACTAGTCAACTCTCATTAGAGTGCAAAAACAGCCATTGACAATGCAGGAAAACAAATGATATGGCTGGTCTCCAATAAAACGTTACCGTGGACACGAAGATGTGAATCTCACGTGTTTCTCACATGTCACGAAATAGTACTCTTCTCTTGATTTTTATTCAACCATTTCAAAATGCAAAAACCATGCTTAGATTGCAAGCCATACAGAAACAGGCAGCGAGCCACCTGAGGCCCATGGGCTGCAGTCTGCCAGCTCAGGGCCAGCTCTTTATTATTCTCACTAATGTACAGGAAATGGTCCCTCAAGCAGCGAATAATCCAAAAATCGCTTTTGACTCAGGAATAGACTCCGTAATTTTTGAAGCAGCACACTGATTTTCCTCATTACCTTGATTCTAATCCGGTAATCAAATTAGGACAGATTCCAGGTGATCGGAGACAAAGAGGCCACTTTAAAATTATGACGGGCTGTTGGGGGGTTTGTCCAGTGATTGCAAACTGCTGCTGGAAATGGGAGCGTTCTCACGTGGATAATAACAAACTTACTGCCGAAACATCGAGCATTTTTGTTATGCTCTGACAAGAAGATTTCAGTGGTGGAGATGCTAATTATGCATTCCTTCTACATTTACACAGTGGCACTTTTTTTGTTTTAATCAGAAAACTGATTGCTGATTTATCTTGTTACCATGGTGATTTAAACATGTCCCTGAGCTTGAAAAGGAAAAATACGTGCCTTAGTACTTCATTAACTTCCTCAGAGAATCATCAGAAAGATAACTGTTAGGACCCAAGAAATCTTGGACACCATTTAATCCAAGCCCCTCGATTCACAGATGAGGAAACCAAAGCCTATGAGATTCAAGCATTTTAGGACTGAAATGTCTGCCATTCTGTATCTACCCCTAAGTCACCTATTAGTGGTAGATAAATGAGACTTGCCCAGAACAGGTCTCCTGACTCCAGCAAATGGTCTTTGTGCCGCATCACTGGGTCTCATGGTCCCTGCCGCGGTTAGATCACCTGCCAGAGTGATGGCTTTGACCTAGAAGCGTCACATCATTATGCAACACCTGGGCCCCCTCCGCACCGCCACCACTATCCTGTTCTTTCAGAACAGTCTCTGGATTCACAAGGTTTTCTGTAGCTATTGGAAGGGGTTCCTTGGAGAATTCCTTTACATATTCAAAAAGGTCGGAGGCTTTGGAGCCCGTTCCGGAATTTCCTGGTATAGCCTCTTGCAGGTGGAAATCTTGAAGAGCTTATCTAGAAGTCAGATGGTCAACAAGTGATGGCATCTTCTATAAGTCGATACATTTCAGGATGGACATTTGGGAACCTTTAAGAATAGTCCCACCTACTGAAAATTGTATGAGACTCAAGGACTGCTGGGCTTAAGAGCACTGCTTAAAGGCAATTGTCCGCACAAACCATGGCCACTGTGCTAGCTGTATGTCACACACCCCTGCAAGCTGGTTCCACCACTTTACAGACAGAGAAACTGACGCTCAGAGAGGTTAAGTAACTTGCTCAAGTTCACTCAGCTGGTAACTGTAAGGACCATGTGACTCTGGGCTTTCTGGCTTCAAAGTTTTGGCTATTTTCATAGGCTACTGGGGTCTAAAAGTGGACTATAAAGCATCCCAGAAACAAACACTCCAACTTTTTCATCAGTCCTGCAAGCGCAGCCCCAGAAATTGATAAATCAACACATTTCCGTGGTAAACCAGGTCACTAGTAGTAAGAGCTAACATCTGTTGAGTACCTAGGCGAGCCAGACACTGTTCTAAAAACCCTATATACGTTAACTCATCTAATCCTTATAAGAGCAAAATAAGGTACAGATATTCTTATTTTCTCCATTTTTTAGAGGCAGAAGGAGAGTAAGTAACTTGTCCAAGGTCACATAACGGATAAAGGGCAGAACAGCCGGGTCCCAGAGCCCACAATCTTATGGACAGGATACTTTACAGCCTTAGTACATAAAGCAGGTGTGCGGGCCTCAGCACTAGTGATATTTGGAGCTGGATCATTCTTTGTTCGGGAGGGGGGCTGGCCCAGGCATTTTAGGATGCTTAGCAGCATCCCTGGCTTCTACCCACTAAATGCCAGTAGCACCCCATCCTCCGGCTGTGACAACCAAAAATGTCTACCGACATTGCCAACTGTCCCCGGGAGTCGAAATTACCCCCACTTGAAAGCTAGTGCCATAAAGTATAAAACTTTATAAGCTTCCCTAACCTTTATTGTGGTTCAACCTCCTTACTAAAGGTAGGTTGGAAAACAATTAAACCTAGTAATTATGTTTTCCAAAATGTATACACATTTACTTAAAGAATTCAATTTAAATCAAATTTGGCATATCATCCAAATGGAATCAAAATGTGAATAAAACCAACACTCTTTCTGATTGATTGGTGTAATCCAGAGCTTGCATTGCATCAATACTAGGTGAAAAAAAGATATGACCATAGGAAACATAGACCAAGGAGTTCCTTCTTCTTTCCTTCCTTCCTCCCTCCCTCCCTTCCTCTCCCCCGCCTTTCTTTTCTTTCTTTCTTTCTTTCTTTCTTTCTTTCTTTCTTTCTTTCTCTTTCTTTCTTTCTTTCCTTCCTTCCTTCCTTCCTTCCTTTCTTTCTTTCCTTTCTTTCTTTCTTTCTCTCTTTCTTAATATTTACACACCCCTGTAAAGTCACAGAATAAATTCAGGACTTAGAATCCCAGAGATCTTTGCACATCTGTTTCAACCTGCCATTTTATAGGAGGGGACACCAAAGTCCAAAGAACCTATATAATGGGTCCAAAGTTGCTCATCCAGTTAGTGCCAGGACCACTGGTCTAGAAGCATCTCTCCTGGCTTGCAAGGGTCTAGGTGTGGTTGTGTGTCCTGCACGTACTGCTTTGAATATTCAGCACTTGTTGTGCATGTGTCTCTGCAGCCAGCGGTTCCCATCCGACACCAGCCCGGGCCCCCCGAGACCCTACTGCCCCTGCTGCAAGTCCAGCTGTGACTCCAGCTGCAGACGCCTCTGCTCAGGACCAGCCCACCGTCACCAATAACCCGGAGCCATGTGGGTGAACTGTGCACTCCATGTCTCTCCAGATGAGAGAGAATCCTTTCAACAGCTGGTATTGGATAGCTGGGGCTGGGGCATTATACACCTTAAATGTCTTGTCAACTGGATGTGAATTTTGCACTTGGTGTCTTTTTTTTTTTTAAATCAAAGAAATACCCAGAGCAGACAGTGGTTATACCAAAGGTTATCAAACAAATACAAGGAGCATCCTGATCACAGGGACATGTCGGGGAGGTTAAGTGGGTCACTGCGGATGTCCATTTCTAATGACTGTGTGTATGGGGGAGTCAGAGTGTGCCTTGTGGCGTATCCGAATCCTTATACACTGAGATGGATTTTAAGAATCTTAGCCCCTTGTTCATCCCCTATTATTAAAAAACAGAAGATTGTGACTTCTCTACCAGTTAGATAATATTTGGTGTGTGTGTTTGCCACTGCCCTACCCCTCGCAGTCCCATGGACAGATTTCCATGTGACATCCAAGACCCAGCACTTCTAAGGCACCTTGAAATAAATGGGTTAACGCTGGAAATACAGGGAAGGTGATGGCTTTGTAAATTGGGTTTACATTTTTCTCCTTGAATTTTTCTAGGGCTGTAGTGCTTCCGAATCATTTAATGACACTGTTGGATATCGTTTACCTTTCAATTGCAATCCGTGAAATAACATTTAGAAAATTCTTAGTATTTAGGTCTAGTCTTTTCCATGAATTGCCCATTAGAATAGACTGGCAGCAGTGGAATACGCAGGAAACAAGCCTTTAGCTTATAGTCTCATTCCCCGCCCTTTATGCCTGCCTGCGTCTGCATAGGGGCGTGTGTGTGTGTGTGTGTGTGTGTGTGTGTGTGTGTGTGTGTGTGTGTGTGTCGGGGGGGGGGACGGACAGAGAGGGAGGAAAGGGAAGAGCAGACTGTCTACGCTGTCTGCTGCTAAGGTAGTAAATAAATTGCAATACTGTGGGTCCAAACTACTCTTTGCACTACTTTATTTACAGTAGCAAATAAAAATTATTTTTATACCATTGTCTCCTGGGAAGTGTCTTTATTTCCTTTTTCATAATTACTGTTTCCTTTTTCATAGTTACTTTTGTCATCACACAAAGTCCTAAGGTCCATGCATTTTCTTGAAGGAGGCAAAAAATGTCCCCTCATCAGAGGGATTAATTCTGGTAACCATTAACGTTTCTGGATAGAGAGGTGGCAGGAGGCCTCTCTCCCAGAAGCCCGAGCTCAGGGTCTGGCCCCTGAAATGTTTGCACAGTATCAGCCTTCGTTTCAGGGTTCTGGCTGTTGTAAGGCTGGATTTCTATCAGTTCTGGGTTAAGTCTCTTTCTCTCCATCCTCTTTCTCCTCTGTATGCTATGTGTACTGCTCTTGTTTTAGGAAAGGTTGTCCTTCCTACTTGCGAAAGAGCCAGACTTTGGAGTCGGACAGCCCCGGATTCAAATTCTGGTTCGGTAGCTTACTAGCTCAGTAATCTTGGGTGAGTGATTAACCTCTCTGAGTCTTGGATTACTGTTTTACAAAACAGGGGCCATAAAATCCACCTCTTGGGCTTTTCGTGAGGCTTAAGAGGATAACATATGTAAAACTCACAGGCCAGTGCCCTGAACGTGGTTGGTTGTTACCGTTATTAGAGAGAGAAGTTGAGGGGCCAGATCAAGTGCCCTTTGGTCTGCCTAGATCCTCTTCATGGCAAACACACCCATTCCCCAGCTGCTGGGAGCAGAGGCTGCTGCAAGTTCACAGCTGCACCCCTCACTGGGAACTGCCGTCAGCAGCAGGGGGTCTGCCCAAGGTTAAATCCTGGCCAGAGCAGCTCAGCACTTGCTGGTGTCAGGAGGCTTTTTCAATCTCAGCACTATTGACATTCAGGGCCAGGTGGCTCTTTGTTGCGGGGTGACGGGGGTGGGGGGTGGGCGCTGTCTTGGGCATTAGGTTGTATGGCAGCAACATCATTGGTCTCTACCCACTAGACGCCAGTAGTGCATGCACCCGCTCCCCCAGTGTCCATGCACACACCCAATCCCCTGGTGTGTTAGCCAAAACTGTCTCCAGACATTACCCAATGTTCTTTGGGGGGGCAAAATAACCACCCCTCCTTCACCTTGACAATGACTGATGTAGGAAAACAAAGGCCCCTTTCCTCGATTTGGAACAGTCCTTGAAGGGCCATCCCAGCTCCAGGACACCACCTTGGTGGCACGTTCATTATAGCTCAATTTCTCCCTCTGCCCAATTCCGCCTCCCTTGTTTTCACACGGGATTTCCTGACATTGCTCCTGTAAACCTTCACACACAGCCCTGCACTTAGAATCTGTTTACAAGAACAACTATATTAGTCTGCTAGAGCTGTCATATCAGAAGAGCACAGACTGGGTGGCTTAAACAACAGAATTCATTTCCCCGCAGTATGGAGAATGGAAGTCCAAGATCAAGGTGTCAGCAGGCTGGTTTCTTCTGAGGCCTCTCCCTTGGCTTGTAGATGTCTGTCTTCTCCCAGTATCTTTATACAGTCTTCCCTTGTGTGTGTGTCTGGGTCCTAATCTCCTCCTCTTGTGACACCAGTCCTGTTGGATCAGGGCCCATCCTAGTGACCTCATTTTACCTTAATGATCTCTTTAAAGGCCCTGCCTCCAAATACAGTCACATTCTGCATTCTGTGGTACTGGGGGTTAGGACTTAAGTATATGCATTTTGGGAGGACACAATTCAGCCCATAATACCAACCTAAAACACCAGGGAAGGCTGGTTCAGGTCCAGAATGTGGACTTGTGGGAGCCATTTTGATCTGAGACAATTGCCCAAACATTCTCACCCCAGCTGATGCTGGAAAGAGCCGTGTGGTTTCAGTGCCAAACCACTTCAGGTGAAGCCGGTAGGTCACCTATCAAGTCCTGTCCCAGCTTAGGCTCCTGTTCTCTTGGGAGTTCTCAGGCAGTATGATGTGGGCCCAGCCTCAACCTCCATCTTCTCTCCTCAAGTTCTAAACTCAGTTCCCACAAGGCTGATGTCCAAGCTAGCTGGAATAGAACCCTGCACAGTGAAGACAATGGGGTAGGGGTGGGGGAGGAAAAAAGGAATGGGAGGATGGGGTCCAGAGATGATATTCAGTTACTTCCCTATTGTCCCCTGCCCTTGGGACATTCTTAGACCAGAGGGTGCAGCCCTGTAGATGTGAAACAGAGCTAGCACACAGATGTGATCGCTTTGGTCCAGCCAAGATTTTTAAAACTTTGATTAAGTTGTTATCTTAAAATCAATGATTTGAGGCTTTTCCTAGAAAAATCTACAGATGTGAAAAAACTGGGCTTTCATTGCTGCATGGTAAGAATTAGCTGAAGCTAAGTAGGTCGGCTCCTTTTAGACAGAACTTGTGCTTTCTGCTTTGCCCCAGTCTCCACTATTCCCTGCTGTTTAAACTTAGCCCACGTAGGTATTTGAATTTAGTATCCATGCTTTGGACTTGCTTCTCTTCATTCATAATGACTTTATTTTGGCAAGTTTGAGAGAGACCCCCAGATTCATCTACTGCTTAGTCACTGTAAAGCCCCAGGGAACTGGGGAAATGGTCTTTCTTTCCACTCTCTGATAGAGGAAAATGCCAAGTTGTGAGTCATTTGAAGTCCCAATAAAGTGCCCAAAAATGTCAATTAAAAAATAGTATTTTCGGGAATTCCCTGGTGGTTTAGTGGTTAGGACTCCGTGCTTTCACTGCCAAGGGCGCGGGATTGATCCCTGTTCAGGGAACTAGGATCCTGCAAGCCACGTGGCACAGCCAAAAAAAAAAGGGGAAAAAAATAGTATTTTCCTACACCAACAGTAACTAAAAGATAAAATATTAAAGAATTATATTTGTTAAAAACAAATATTTAATAAAATAGTAAATATTGTAAATTAAATTATTTCATTTCCAATAGTAATACAGTTATAAAAAGTCTAGTAATTAACCTAACAATGAATTCACTTGATTTTACCATGAAAAAATTTTAATTTAAAGTATGTAGAGGACTTCCCTGGTGGCGCAATGGTTAAAAATCCGCCTGCCAATGCAGAGGACACGGGTTCGAGCCCTGGTCTGGGAAGATTCCACATGTCACGGAGCAACTAAGCCCGTGTGCCACAACTACTGAGCCTGCACTCTAAAGCCCGTGAGCCACAACTACTGAGCCTGCGTGCCACAACTACTGAAGCCCGTGCACTTAGAGCCCACGCTCCACAACCAGAGAAGCCACCACAATGAGAAGCCCATGCACTGCAACGGGGACTAGCCCCCATTCTCCTCAACTAGAGAAAGCCCATGTGCAGCAACAAAGACCCAATGCAGCCAAAAATAAATAAGTAAATTAAAAAAAAAAATAAGTAGAGTTAGGAAATTGGCCAATCATATGCAGAAAAATAAGACTGAAACTGTACCTCATGTCCTTTATTTTTAAAATCCCAAAGAAATTAAAGATTTAACTGTGAAAAGTAGAACTGCAAGGCTGGTAGGGGAAATAGTAGGAGAATATTTTACACATTTTGAATGAGAAAAGGCTTTTTAAAACAATATATAGGTTTCCCCTCTTCAAAAATGAAGGATTTTTATTCAAAAAAAATCTACCACAGTCAAATTTGGTGGATTGGTGACAGACTGGAAGAAGGCATTTGCAACATCCAACACCACAAAGGATCAATATCCAAAATGTACTAGGAATGCATGCTAATCAACCATGACAACAAACAGAAAACCCAGTAGAAAAAATATTCAAAACCTGTGATCAGGTAATTCATGAATGGAGAAAATTTAATGACTTACAAATAGATAAAGAGCTGCTCAACCTGGCTTGAAGTCAAAGAAATATGAATTAAAATCAAAAGTTATAACTTCATATCCATCATTTTTGTAAAAATGAGAAAGACACGTAATACCCTGAGGATATGGGGAAATAGTTACTCCCATGCCTAGCCACTGGCAGGGCGAACTGGTGAGTAATATGGCAGTAATGGTGAAATTATCTATGACTCAGCAAGCCCTCCTGAGTATGGGCTCCACAAACTGCACAGGTCTAATATGAGGGAGGATATTTCTCACAGCATTATTTGAGACAGCAAGGAGATGGAGCAGCCTGAATGTCCATCAGTTGGAGAATGGATATGGTGGATGGATGGAGTGAAAAACAACACACAGTCTCAGATAATATAAAATACCCAGGGGTGAATTTAACAAAAAAATTATGAGATCTGTATTCTGAAAACTAAGAGCATTACTGAGAAAAATTAAGCAAAGCCTAAATAAAATGGAGATATATACCATGTTCATGGATCAAAAGACAATATTTTCAAAATGTTGATCCTCTTCAAATTGACTTACAGATTTAATGCAATAACAATCAAAATCTCAGCAGGATATTTTGGTAGAAATTGCCAAGCTGATTCTAAAATTTATATGGAAATGCAAAGGACCTAGAATAGCTAAAGCAGTGTTTTAAAAAAAGGAACAAAACTGGAGGAATTACACTACTTGATTTTAAGGCTTATTATAAAGCTACAGTTATTAAGACAGTGAGTGTGGTATTGCCATAAAAATAGACAAATAATGGGAAAGAATAGAGATTCCAGAAATTCCCACATGTATATGGTCAATTGATTTTCAACAAATTTGCCAAAAAATGTATCTGCCTTAGAGAAAAAAAGATCTTTTCATAAAACAACTTGATAGCCAAAAGCAAAAAAATAAAAAATTAACCTAATCCTTCCCTCACACCATATATAAAAATTAGTTCAAAATGGGTCCTAGGTCCAAATGTACAGACTAAAATTATAAGACTTGTAGAAGAAAATACCAATATCCTTGAATTTGGCAAAGATTTTTTTATGTAGGACACAAAAAACATGAATTATAAATAAAAATATCAGTAAATTGGACTTGATCAAAGTGAGAAACTCTTGCTCTTCAAAAGACACTGTTACAAAAATGAAAAGGCAAGCCACAAACTGGGAGACTATATCTGCAAAAAATGTAATGACAGAGGACTTTAATATAGCGTATGTAATGAACTCTTGTAACTCAATAATAGAAGACCAGAAACACAATACAAAAAAAGGGGAAACAAACTGAACAAAATAACCTCCTCATCAAGCTGGCTATAGGGATGGCAAATAAGCACACTGAAAATATACTCAACATCATTAGTCATTATAGAAAGGCAAATTAAAACCACATTGTAATATGACTGCATATTCACTAGAATGGCTAAAATTCAAAAGACTGATTATCCTAAGTGTTGACAAGGACATGAAGCAAATGAAACTCTCATTTACTGCTCATGGGAATGTAAAATGATACAATCACTTCAGAAACAAAGCTTGGGAGTTCCTTAAAAAGTTAGTAGTACACTTCCTAATTTAGTGTTGCCAGATAAAATAAAAGACACCAAGTTAAATTTGAATTTCACGTAAACGGTGAAATATAGGTATTTTAATATAAGTATGTCCTAAATATCACATGGGACATATGTATACTAAAAAAATTACTTGTTGTTCATCTTTTTTTTAAGTATATATTTATATGGCTTTAAAAAATTTTTTTACTTATTTATTTTATTTTTGACAGTATTAGGTCTTTGTTGCTGCGCACAGGCTTTCTCTAGTTGCGGCGAGTGGGGGCTACTCTTCCTTGCGGTGTGCGGGCTTCTCATTGCAGTGGCTTCTCTTGTTGCAGAGCACGGGCTTTACGCGCTCGGGCTCCAGTAGTTGTGGTGCGCAGGCTCAGTAGTTGTGACACACGGACTTAGTTGCTCCGCGGCTTATGGGATCTTCCTGGAGCAGGGCTCGAACCCATGTCCCCTGAACTGGCAGGTGGATTCTTAATCATTGCATCACCAGGGAAGCCCACTTGTTGTTTATTTAAAATTTAATTTTATTTGGGTATTGTGTATTTTTGTTTACTAAATCTGGCAACTCCACTTCCCATACAACCTAGCCATCCCATTCCTAGGTATTTACCCAAGATAAAATGAAAATACATGTCCACTTGTACACAAACATTCATAATAGCTTTCTTTGTAATAGCCCTAAACTGGAAACAACCCAAATGTCCATGAGCAAAAGAATAGATAAACAAATTATGGTATATCCATAAAATGGATTACTACCCAGTAATAGAAAGGAATGAACTATTGGTACACGAAAAGCATGGATGAATATCAAAGTAATTATGCTTAATGAAAGAAGCCAGACCAAAAAAAAAAAAAAGAAGAGTACATATCAAATTATTTTAAAATTATCCATTTAAATAAAATTGTAGACAATGCCAACTAATCTATAGTGATCACTGACTGCCTAGGGCATGTAAGGATTGGAATGAAAGTAGGCGGAAGGATGCTTTTTGAACTTCTCAGAGTGATAGATATATTCCTTATCTTGATTGTGTTGATGGTTTCACTTGTGTATATATATTTCAAAACTCATCAAGTTGTATTCTTTAAGTGTGTGCAGTATATTATATGTCAACTATATCTCAACAAAGCTGTAAAATTTTATTTCTAATTTTCTTTTACTCTGTATATAACAGTGTGTGAAACTCTGGTGGATAAAACAAGCATTTTACTTACTTGTAGAGAAAAGACCAACAAATATAAAAAGTTAAATAAAAGCACAAGTGTTAAACAAGATGAAATTGGAGTTAATATTTGCCAATATTGAACCAGTATATTTTAATTTCCCCTACAACTCATGTTCCTTTGCAGCCTTCTCCCTCAGAGAGAGCCCTGAAGCTTACGACCAGAGGGTAGAAGAAAGCAGATGTTTGATTTCAGATGAACAGGATAATTGACTAGCAAACTAAGCCTGCTAGAGATCAGTTTCCTACAATCTATAGTGTATCAAGGGATAGGTTTGGAGGACTAGTTCATAGATTTTTCTATCAGTAGTGTAGAGACAGTATCCCTTCCATTTGTGACAACTAGATACTATGATTAAAAGAATATAATAAAGGAAGTAAGAGAAAGATCCACTCCTTCCAGCCTGAAGGGTGGTGGGGAAAAGAAAGAAGAGAAAGAGTCTAGAGGAGGAAGACAGATGCCATAGTTCTCCTTTTTTATATCCTCTCAAGTCCCCAGGAGGACTGACCCTCAAACTTAAACACAGGGGAATCCTGGGGCATAGAGAGATCTGTCCTGCTTCCATTGGAAGGCGCCATGACCCCTGACCATACCTGGGGCTCAACCAGTGCCTCTGTGTGCTGTAGCCAAGGGGAAGAGCCTGAGTTTGGCTTCCCTGAGTCTTGCCAGCTTTCTGTGTGGTTAGAAGGTGTCCAGACAAACACCTTATACCACATTGAGAAAAGAAATTATGCAATGAGAAAATGTGTATTTGTAGAGGTTGTGGAATATGTTTATAAGCTTGCCAATCAGGAAATGCTAATATGACAAACAGTTCACCATTACTTCCTTCTTGGTTTTTGCTAGAGATTAAGGTTTCTAAGGGTTAAAAATTATTATGTGGATGTAATTAAACTACTAGAAATAATAAGGGAAACATTTCAGTATAGAAGAAAACTAAGATGTGTGTTTCTGCTAAACAAAGTCATGAAGAAAGGAAATGGATTTTATTAAGGGAAAATGAAGCGATATTGTCCTGAAGCATCTCAAAGAGAGATACTTAATGATGCATATTTGGTATATTATATTACACAGGAAGCATTGTCAAATAAAAGGTAACATTAAAAAAAAAAAAGTGTCCAGAAAGTTTTATGTGCCCCAGAGGGAAGATGTGGAAAGTCGCTGAGGGTGCTGGCTGTCAGAACTCTAGCAGGGACTGCAGCTATGGTAATCTTTAAATACCAGTGAGAGCCGGAAGTGGAGCCCATCAGTAAGAGGAAGCTGGAGAGGATGTCTGGAAGCAATGCCCAAGATGAGGGAAGCGACCACAAGTTTCCTGAAGCAGGTATTAGCTTCAGAGGCTGGCCCAATGACTAGACAGTATGAAGACATTGTACACATCACCACAAGCATCCCACTGTGAAAGGAAAATCAAAATGGAGTCGGTATTGCTAAGGAGCTCTCTAAAATGGAGCTGGGAGGTCATTAAGGAAGTGTGACTTATGCACATCAGCCTGGATGGAATCTGACCTTTTGACCTGATGAAGTGACCCAGAAAAACTGCCAGAAACTCAAGATGCTTATTGAATCTTTACCCTAAAATAACTCATGACCGTCTATATATGTTTCATACCTCTACCCTAAAACAATTTTGTGATTCCTTAAGGACAAATATTTTCTGATTCAGGGTCAGAGTCAGTCACAATTCTTACCAGGCAACTTTTAAAAACTTCGTGGCTTTTTGTTTTTATAAGTGCTTCTTTCTCTTCCTCAAAACACTGTTTCAGGTTACCCAAATCTGTGCCTCCTGAAATGGAATTCTTAAGACCCTAAATAAACTCTTCTTATTTGCAGTCTCCTGAGTTATTTTTTTGACACCACAAATTCCAACATTGATACCATCTTACAGAGGAATAGTGTGTCTATGTGTAGGGGGAGGAGGATTCTGAGAGAGCAGGCGTTTTACCTAAAGAAACTAAACTACCTGATGGCACAACATTAGTTTATTACATTGGAATAAATAGTTTCCTGATTCTACTCCTCTACCCTGCCACCCACCAATACCCAGAGGACACACACTCAGAAGGAAGGCTAGATTATAGACAAAAACATATTTCCAACACACATGAGTGTAATAAATTTGTAAACCATTACCAAGATAAGACAAGGGATGTTTCAAGGCATTCGATGCTCAAGGGCAATAGTGGTAGCCAGTAAATGCCAGGTAGTCTCAGAGGTGGGGTTGACTCTTGCGGCATGGGCAGAATTGGGGCCAAGCAGATAGAAGGGGACATATCAGATGAGGAGAAACTTGTGAGCAAGGGCCTGGAAGAGAGGGTGGGCACATGGAACAGAGAGCTCCTGCTGGGCTGTGGTGCCCCTGTTGGTGAGCGCAACCTGGGAATTCCGCAGTGAGTAAGCTCAGAAAAGGCAGGCTCTGAACAGACCTGGACATGCCTTCTACAGACTTTTCAAAAAGAAAGCCAGAGAATGTTAGCTGGTCCCTCAATAGGCCAAGAAGCTGCAGGGTAGCAAACATCTTTGACATGTCACTGAGACAGATTGAGATGATTCTTTAGAGGGTATGTCCAAGGCACTAGAAACACCAAGGGTCGTTCTCCTAGTAGGTCATCTTAAAGAAACAGGGGACTCGGAACAAAGGCTAGCTGGTACACTGTAAGGAGAGCTCTTATTTTCTAGTTTCTATTCACTCCAGGAAGAAAATGTACTGGGTCAATCTGTGCTAACTGGCCTGGCTCACCCTTCTTGCCACCTCCTGTGGCCGAGCCACTCAGCCAGGCAGAACTCCTTGCCGAGAGGTCACAGAACAGAAAAGGGTGTTGGTTCTACAGGAGAAGCAGGCACTCTCATTCATTGCTGGTGGGAATGCAAAAGGGTTCACCACTTTGGAAGACAGTGTGGTGGTTTCTTACAAAATTGAACATGCTCTTAACCTATAATCCAGCAATGGCACTCCTTGGTATTCACCCAAATGAACTGAAAACTTTGGTCCATACAAAAACATGCATAAAGATATTTATAGCAACTTTTTTCATAACTGCCCAAACTGGGAAACAACCAAGATGCCCCTCAGCAGGTGAATGTATAAACTGTGGTCCATCCAGATAATGGAATATTATTCAGAGCTAAAAATAAACAAGCTAGAAAGCCATAAACAGATGTGGAAGAAACTTAAATGCATATCACTAAGTGAAAGAAGCCAATCTGAAAAGGCTACGTATTGTATGATTCCAACTATATGGCATTCTGGAGAAGGCAAAACTATGAAGACAGTAAAAAAGATCAGAGAGGGGCGGGGAGGGATGAATAGGGGGAGCACAGAGGCTTTTAGGGCAGTGAAAATCCTCTGTATGATACCATAATGATGGACACATGTCATTATACATTTGCCCAAACTCGTCAAATGTACAACACTAGGATTAAACTGTAATGTAAACTCTGGACTTTGGGTGATTATGATGTGTCAACGTAGGTTCGTCAGTTATAACAAATGTACCACTCTGGTGCGGGATGTTGATGATAGGAAAAGCTGTGCATGTGTGGGGTGCTGGGAGTTATGGGAAATCTCTGTACCTTCCCTACAATTTTGCGGTGAACCTGAAACTGATCTAAAAAAATAGTCTCAATAATTTTTTTTAAAGCTAACAGAGATCAGTAATAGTTTTAAATGAATAATGTTAACATTTGAAGAAGAGTCACAAATGTAAGAAAAATAGTACTCATTAGGACTTTAGGAAATTTGGGGATTCTGGGAGACCTTAAAATAGTTTCATTCCCAAAAGGATGTCTTCTGGGTCCACAGGTCTGCAATCGCCCAGAGCAGGGACACCTGGCCTGAACTACTTGCTATGTAGCTCTGAGCAAACAGCAGGCCATTGGGCCCACTTTACTGGTCTAGCTGTCATCTCTGAGCTATCTTTGGGGTCTGATGTACAATGATTGGGCTTTTTTCCTCACAGTGGGCCTGGAGATCTGGCCCCTCTCTTTTTCATTCCAGCTGCTCCATAATCCAGCTCGCATTTCCTCTCTTCCAGGAAGTAGAAGAGAACCAACACTTCTTGTCTACCTACCATTCACCTAGTACTTTCCAGACATTATTTCTATAAGCAGGGGTCCAAGTAGGATCCCATCTATCCACTGGGAGTAGTCAAAGGATACCCACTCTCTCAAGAAACCATTTGCAAACTCAGATTTGCATGGAGCCTAGAATGTTTTCTGGGAACATGTCTTGATTTGCGGTTCATGCCTGGGGCTCAGACATGCCTAACAGAATTGAGGGCCATGGCTTGGAAAGTCCTTATAGAAGCCAGGGAGGAAATTGACCCTAGGGACCCAGACTGGGCAACAGGCCCTCAGGGCTACTGGGGAGAACTAGATTGGGTTTACAAATAATCTCTTCTCAACTCTGCCATTCTGGAAATATTTCCCATTTGAAAGAGCTGTTTCAGTTCTGACTCTCTGGGGCCCTAGCAGGCTGTGGAGTCAATAATGGACTTACACTAAGTGAGGGAGAGAGTATTTTCTTTTCTTTTTTTTTTTAATTAATTTTTTTTGGAATATACTTGATTTACAATGTTGGGTTAGTTTCTACTGTACAGCAAGATGAATCAGCTATACATATACATATATCCCTTCTTTTTTGGATTTCCTTCCCATTTAGGTCACCACAGAGCATTCAGTAGACTTCCCTGAGCTATACCGTAGGTTATCATGAGTTATCTATTTTTTTTTTTTTTTTTTTTTTTTTTGCGGTACGCGGGCCTCTCACTGTTGTGGCCTCTCCCGTTGCGGAGCACAGGCTCCGGACGTGCAGGCTCAGCGGCCATGGCTCACGGGCCCAGCCGCTCCGCGGCATGTGGGATCTTCCCAAACCGGGGCACGAACCCGTGTCCTCTGCATCGGCAGGCGGACTCTCAACCACTGCGCCACCAGGGAAGCCCGAGTTATCTATTTTATGCATAGTATCAATACTGTATATATGTTAATCCCGGTATGAGGGAGAGAGTATTTTCTATCCTCATTCTTCTCATCAGCGCCATTACCCTAAGTCATGAATCCGGCTTAGCGTGCTGCTGAAATGTGTCGCTCAGTACTCTACAGACGTTTGTTAAGTAAGTAAATGAACCAAGCCATCCTGCATCATGAAGTTCAAACCCTCTGTGGGTGAGTGTCCACGGCAGTTCCACCAAATGACCAGCCCGAGCCAATAAATAATGAAGAACCTGAGCTTAGAGTGGTACCCTGGTAGAATTGTGGGGACCAGGGGCTGGTGAGTGAAGGGGCACACCCCAACATTGAGAAACATAAGGTCTACGTATGGACCCACTTCCAGGAAGGGAATGTCCTCATGAGCAGGTCGGGTATCAATATTAACATGACCTCATTTGTATCCTCAGGGTGAGATATTAGGTTCGTATTTCACTTAATTCTCATGATACCACTGCAAATAAGATACACATTTTTCCCACTTTACAGATGAATAAACTACTGTTGCAGTCATACTCAGGAACGAGTAACTGTAAAATCTCAGTGGCACATAGCCATAAGCATTTATTTCTCGTTCAGGCACCTGTAGGTTGGCTGTGGTTCAGCTGATCTAGTCTGGGCTTGGTTCCAGGCTGTAGGGTGGGTCCAACCATGCTCCATGTGTTTTTTATTCATCTGGGGTAAGCAGGTAACTGGGCATGTTGAATGAGATCAGGATATGCAACCCCAAAATATACCACTTTGGCGTAAGTGTTATTGAGAATCAGAAGATGCAGGAAGATTTCTCTGCCCTTCTGTTTTCTGCCCAGAATTAGGGCATAAATTTTCCCTCTCTCATACCAGGAAAAGGAGAGCAACTCTTTTCACTGGAGATGGAGAGTCAGCACTGAGATGAGTCTGCATTAAAAAATCTTTCTAAAATAACCCTTATGTTCCATTAGTTTCCCCATATATTTCTTAGTTACTTCCCACAAAACATCATCCCTCAAATCTCAAACCCCCTTTCCTTTGTTAAAATGGTATATGAGCTTCTGAGTCTAACCACTTCTTTGTGTTTCTCTTTTTCTGTAAATTCTCAAGTGTGTAAAATATTAATAAAAACGTGTGTGCCTTTTCTCTTTTTGTCTTTTATTACTTTAATCTGCAGGCCCCCATACACTGAAGTGAAGAGGGTAGAGGAGACGTTTATCCTCCCCAACAATCTCATGACAAGAGGCTCAAAACCCAACTGGGCAAGCATTTTGAAGCCTTCATTCACATCACCTCCGCTAACATCCCATTAGCTAATGCAAGTCATATGGGTAACCATGAAGGTAAGGAAGAGTACGCCTCCTGTGGAGGTGGGAGGGGGCTTGCTTTCAACTTCCATTTGTCTTGACACCAAAGCTGGAGCTGTTTCTTGCAGCCTTCATCCACTGCCCCCTTGTGTGAATTCCCCAGGCTTGTTGTGTTTACCACTCAATGAAGCAATTAATCACATACTTTTGCCACATTGTTCAGGCATTTGTGCTCTGGTATTTGCTTTGTTTCCCCAGTGGGATGATTCAGTTATTAAAGCAGGGGCACTTCAGGGTCACTCCTAGCCCCTGTACAATGATGGTACTCAGAAGGAGCACAGTGAATAATCTTAGAAGGACTGCTCAGGTATTTTTTCCTTATTTTCCTACCAAGAAGTCTGCCACTATGGGTATCCTGGCAGATTACATGAGAACGAGCCCCAAAGAGCTGAGCGTGTAACTGCCTCCCCACAGTGCTGGAAGAATTTGATAGCTCTTCATTTATTTCGGAGGATCGTCCACTAGCAGGTACAGCTGATTTAATCAGTACTGTATCTTCCTTGCAGACTTAATTAGCAGCTTTTGTCAAAACTTAAGCTTCTGTTAAAAGCAGACTTAAAAAAAAAATTGTTCCAAGCTTATCTCCTTATTTTCAGTTACGTTTCATCCAGACAAGAGACCAAAATCTCACTGCCTTTTTTCTTTTAAGTTGAGCTATAATTGACATATATAACATTGTGAAGTTTAAGGTGTACAGCATGTTGATTTGATACAGTTATATGTTGCTATATGATTACTACCATAGAGTTAGCTAACACTTCCATCACATCACATAATTATCATTTCTTTTTTGTGTGCAAACATTTAAGTCACTTTCAAGTGTATAATACAGTATTGTTAAAAATTTTAAAAAGAACTACCATGTGATCCAGCAATCCCACTTCTGGGTATTTGGAAATGAAAGCAAGATCTCGAAAAGATGTCTGCACTCTCATGTTTGTTGTCACGTTATTTACAATAGCCAAGATATGGAAGCAACCTATGTGTCCATCAATGGATGAATTAAAGAAGACATGGTATAAATATATAATGGAATATTATTCAGCCATGAGAAAGAAGGAAATCTGACCTTTTTTTTTTTTTTTGCGGTATGCGGGCCTCTCACTGCTGCAGCCTCTCCTGCCGCGGAGCACAGGCTCCAGACGCGCAGGCTCAGCGGCCATGGCTCATGGGCCCAGCAGCTCCGCGGCATGTGGGGTCCTCCCGGACCGGGGCACGAACTCGCGTCCCCTGCATCGGCAGGCGGACTCCCAACCACTGCACCACCAGGGAAGCCCTGACCATTTTTATTGGATGGAACTTGAGGGCATTATGCTAAATAAGTCGGATAGAGAAAAACAAATACTGTATGATCTCACATGTGGAATCTAAAAAAGCCAAACTCATGGAAACAGAGAGTAGAAGTGTGGTTACCAGGGGCTGCAGCTATGGGAATTGGGGGGATGTAGGTCAAAGGGTACAAACTGGCAGTTAGAAGAGGAATAAGTTCTGGGGATCTAATGCACAAAATCTCACTTTCTAGAGTTAAGAAATGAAGAGTCAGAGTGACTCAAGAATGCCCTTCCCCTAGTCAAATGGAGATGATGGTAATATTGGTTAATATTTACTAAGCACCTACTATGTACCAGGATTATTCATTCATAACCTTGTTCAATCTTTATCTTACCCCATCTTATAACTGTTATAATTATCCCCATTTTGCAGCTGGAGAAAATGAGATTTAAAGAGATTATGAGACTTTCCAGGGTCACAGTGCTTACAAATGATAGAGATGGGACATCAACCCTAACCAGAAAAATCTGTGCTCTTTAGTGCTCTATGCTAAATCTCTGTGTTCTTTTTTATTTTAATGAACTATTTCAGACATTAAAATGTACAGAAAATAATAGTCAGGTACAACCAACCAGCTTTATAAAACCTTTTTTTTCTTTCAATGATAGACTTTAAACAAAAACCAAAATATGACAGACATGGAAACCGTCCCACAGGTACCCCTCCCTCCCCCTATGCCCTCCCCCTATGCCCAGGGGGAACCACTATTTGAATTTAGAATTTCTAATTCCAGTGTACTTTTAAGACTTGCTGTATATGTAAATAAGGACAAACATTATATAGAATCATTTGGAATGGTTTAAAATTTTATTTAAATAGTATCCTTCTAAAATTGGCTTTTCATTCCACCTTGTGTGTTTGAGATTTATCTATGTTGATATATATGTATGTATATCTAAATATAAATATATATATACATATATATAGGAATATTAGAACTGGAATATTGGTATGTAATATTTCACTTTGTAACTATACTATTAGTTATCCATTGTCCTCTTGTCTTTTTAGTACCAACAGTATGTCAATGACTATTTTCTGCATGTGTCTCTTCATAAACAAGTGCTAGAAGTTTTCTACAATACGTACCAAAAAGTGCAATTACTGTGTCAAACGGTATGCATACTTTCTACTTTATAGCTGTGTAGCCGTCTAACGTGTTAACACCCATTTACACTCCCACCAGCAGGCCTGAGAGTTCTACATATCCTGTATCCTCACCAACATTTGGGATGGTTGGAATTTTTAATATTTTCCAATCTCATGGCAGTAAATGGCAATTTATTTTAATTTACAATTTTCTAATTGTTAGAATACATGTCTTTTAAAGATGTTAATTGACCAGTCATGTTTCTTTTTCTGTGAATGTTTTCATCTTATTTTCTGTCCATTTTAATATTGACTTGTTTGTCTTTTTCTTATTGAACTGGAATTCTGGGTACTAATCTTTTGTTAGTAACATCTGTTGAAAATACAGCCTCCTAGTGTGTGATTTATCTTTTCATATATTTATGATGTCTTTAATTGTATAAAATTTTAAAATTTCAATGTATTAATAGTTAATTGCTAAATTTAAATATGGGAATTCCCTGGTGGTTCAGTGGTTAGGACTCAGTGCTTTCACTGCGATAGCCTAGGTTCAAGCCCTGGTCAGGGAACTAAGATCTTGCAAGTCGTTCAGTATGGCCTAAATAAGTAAGTAAATAAATAAACAAACAAACAAATGAATAAATAAACCTTTCATTTCATGCACATTGCTCAAAATTCAAGAGGTACAGAAGAACATATAGTGATGTCTCTCTTCTCTGGCTCTTCCTTCCTTAGTCACGCAATTTCCTTCAATATCCTTACAAAATTATTTTATGCACATAAAAAAGCAAAAGATAAATTGTCTCTTTTACCTTTTAACCCAAATACTGTTCTTCTGGGGGTTTTTTGGCTGCACCATGTGGCAAGTGGGGATCTTGGTTCTCCAACCAGGGCTCGAACCCATGCCCCCTGCAGTGGAAGCGTGGAGTCTCAACCACTGGACCACCAGGGAAGTCCCCAACCCAAATATTAACATACTGTATATACTATTACACATCTTGAGGGGTTTTTCTCCTTTACTGTATATCTTGGAGATTATTCCGTATCAGTACTATACTAAAGATTTTTCTCCATCTACAGCTCCATAATATTCAGTAGTATGAATGTACTGTAACTTACATTTAACCATTTACCAATTAATATTGGGTTGTTTCCCATCTTTTGCTCTTCCAAACAATGTTGCCCTGAGTAACCTTGTTCTTTTATCATTACACACATATGTGCAAATGTCTAAGGGACAAATTCCTAGATATGGAAATGCATGATCAAAGGATATATGAGACTGTAATTAATAGATAGTGCCAAATTCCCTCCTTAGGGGTTGTAAAAATTTATACCCCACAGTGTTGTAAGAGGGTGTGTTTCCTACAACATGGATGTCACCATAAATCAGACTTCTGGACTTTTACCATCCTAACAGGTAAAAAGTAGTATCTCAATGTGGATTTAATTTGCATTTCTGCTACTATTAGTGAAGTTGAACTCCTGGCACAGAAATAAAATATTTTTAGGTTTTTAAAAGACCACTTACGTATACTTTTCTGTGATCTGTCTGTTCATATGAAATTATTGTTACTTTATTAATTTGCAAGAGGGTTTTTAATTTATTAGTGACGTTAGCTCTTTGTAATGTAAGTTGTAAATTTTTTTCCAGATGGTTCATTGGTCATCTGACTATACTCGTGGTTGTTTTGGTCATGTCTATAGTCAAATTTATTAGTACTTTATTTTATAGTTTGTGCTTTCTCTGCTTTTGCTAAGTTCTTCTCTGATCTCATGGTATCAAAATATTCTTCTAAATTTTCTTTTAAAACTTTGTACTATTTTTCTTTTTTATATTTTAATCTTCAATTCATGTGAAATTGGTTATTGCTTATGGTATGAGGTAGAAAAACAATTAAAAATTTTTTCATATATATACATATATATGAAATATACATATAAAACTAGCTGTACCATTTCTTGAAAAATCATTTCAGTCCTAAGAGATTAGTAATGACACTACTTTTGGACATGATAAAATTTCCATGTATATGAGAATCTCTTTGAGTTCTCTTTTCTAGTCCACTGGTCTATTCCAGTGCTTTGTAAGCTTTTCACATTATGAACACAAAGAAAATGATCATCTTCATACAGCACATTGGAGTATTTGGAAAAGGCTGTCCCAGGCCTCACCTAACCACCCCAAGAACTGACAGGATAAATATCTCAGTGCATTTTGTTTTTTAAGACAATGGAAGAGAGTCTACTTGCTTTAATACCAAACTGCTTTATTGCTATACTCAGTAGTAAATCTTGGTGTTTCACTGGTAAGGCAAGTCACTCCTCTTTGTTTTTCTTCAAAATTGCCTTAACTCCTTTTTGTCCCTTTGCTCTTCCAAAAGAATTTTAAAGTCAGGTTTGCGTACAGATTAATTATTGGAGACTTGAGGTATTTACGATATTGTCTTCCAATCCATGAACGTGGTATACATCATTTATTCCTCATCATCTTCTTTTAAGGCTCTCAATGAAGTTTTATCATTTTTATCCTAAAGGTTTAACAAATCTTTTGTTACATCTGTTATTTGACATATTATTGTTTTGTGGATATTGTGTGTAAACTGTGCCTTTTTTCTCTTGCATAAAGAGTGAGAACATAAATGATAATAATAATAATAAAAGTAATGATAATGTAATAATATTGGGTTGGCCAAAAAGTTCGTTCCAGTTTTTCTGTGCTATCTTACAGAGAAATCCGAACGAACTTTTTGGCCAACCTTATAGTTACCACTTATAGAGCCAAGCTCTGTGCTAAGGATGTTACATATTTTAACTCATTTGATTGTCAGAAAAACCCTATTAGGTTGGTTTATTCCCATTTTTTTCCTAAAGATTTTTTTTTTTTGATGTGGACTATTTTTAAAGTCTTTATTGAATTTGTTACAATATTGTTTCTGTTTCGTATTTTGGTTTTTTGGCTGCGAGGCATGTGGGATCTTAGTTCCCTGACCGGGGATCAAACCTGCGGCCCCTGCATTGGAAGGCAAAGTCTTAACCACTGGACCGCCAGGGAAGTCCCTATTCCCATTTTATAGATAAAGAAACAGAGGCACTGAGAAATTAACTTGCCCAACGTCATCCAGTTAGTAGACGGCAGAGCTGGGATTCACACCCCATCAGTCTAGCTTTGGAGAATGAATTTTAAAAATCTTAAAATACCACACACTTATTTATGCTGAAAACTCTAATAAAGGCCAGGAGGGAAGGAGACACTTACAGAACAGATGATTTGTGACACAGATTGGGTCACGTATTTTCAATCTCACTTAGGGCTCACAGCAATTCTGCCAAGTGAGGATTATTATTGCTGTTTTTAAAATGCAGAAAACCAAGACTTGGGTAGATGAGTAATTTGCCCAAGATTACTTTGCAAGCTGGATGCGGAGTGCGATGTGAGCGTGTGCCTGCCCACCTCCAAATCCCGCGTTGTGTGGTTGCTGTTCTCACATACTCCAGAGCTAGTAGAGTCACTCTCTTGCATGACTTTTCAGGAGTATGAGGCTTAGTAACCCCAAACCAACACCACCAGCCCTAGAATGCCAAGTATGAAAACAAATAGCATAAAAAAGAAAATGCCTCATCTTTATTTTTTTTAACTGCGGTTATACTTCTCTTCTAATTTTTTTTCATGATTTGATATTGGTGTATATTGCAAAATGATCACCGCAATGAGTCTAATTAACAATCATCCCCATGCATAATTAAAACTAAATTAAACAAAATGTTTTTTCTTGTGACAAGAACTTTTAAGATCTGCTCTCTCAGCAGCTTTCAAAAATACTATACAGTCTTACTATCGTCACCACGCTGCACATTACATCCCTTTGACTTATTTATTTTACAATTGTAATGTTGTACTTTTTGACCTCCTTAACCCATTTCACATAACTCCCATTTCCTGATTCTGGAAACCATCAATCTGTTCTCTTTATCTATGAGCTTGGTTTTTGTTTGTTTCTTAGGTCCCACATATGAGTGAGATCACGTGGTATTTGTCTTTCTCCGCCTGACTTATTTCACTTATTTCAGCACAGTGCCCTCAAGGTCGATCCATGTTGTTGTAAGTGACCAGATTTCATTCTTTTTTATGGATGAATAGCATTCCATCGTATATATCAATATATACCGCAATTTCTTCTCTTCATCAATTGAAATCAGGGAGTTTGATGTCTCCAGCTTTGTTCTTTGTTCTTTGTTCTCAAGATTGCTTTGGCTATTCAGGGTCTACTGCAGTTCCATATGCATTTTAGGACTATTTGTTCTATTTCTGTGAAAAATGCCATTGGAATTTTGATAGGAATTGCATTGACTCTGTAGATTGCTTTGGGTAGTATAGACATTTTAACAACATTAATTCTTCCAATCGCTGAGCATGGAATATCTTTCCATTTATTTTTGTGTTGTCTTCAATTTCTTTTATCAATGTGTTAACAGTTTTCACAAGAAAAAGTATTTGCCTGAGGAGACAGATCCAAAAACATATTGCTGAGACCAATGTCAAAGAGCTTACTGCCTATGCTTCCTACTAAACATTTCTTGGTTTCAGGTCTCACATTTAAGTCTTTAGTCTATTTTGAGTTTATTTTTGTATATGGTATAAGAAAGTGGTCTGGTTTCATTCTTTTACATATGGCTGTCCAGTTTTTCCAGCACCATTTATTGAAGAGAATTTATTTCTGTGGAAATGCATGGGTATTGTGATAGGGATTGCACTGAATCTGTAGATTGCTTTAGGTAGTATAAACATTTTAACATGAGTATGGAATATCTTTCCATTTATTTGTGTTGTCTTCAATTTCTTTTACCAATGTTTTATAGTTTTCAGAGTACAGATCTTTCACCTCCTCGGTTAAATGTACTCCTAGGTATTTTATTCTTTTTGATGCAATTGTAAATGGTATTTTCTTAATTGTTCTTTCTAATAGTTTATTATTAGTGTATAGAAACAAAACAGATTTTTGTATATTGATTTTGTATTCTTAAACTTTACTGAATGTTTATTAGTTCTAAGAGTTTTTTGATGAAGTCATTAGGGTTTTCTATATATAATATCATGTCACTTGCAAATAGTGACAGTTTTACTTCTTCATTTCCAATTTGCATGCCTTTTATTTCTTTTTTCTTGTCTGACTGCTGTAGCTAGGCTTTCCAATACTATGTTGAATTAAAATGGCAAGAGTGGGCATCTTTGTCTTGTTTCTGACCTTAGAGGAAAAGCTTTTAGCTTTTCACCATTCAGTATGAATGCTAGCTCTGGGATTGTCATATATTGCCTTTATCATGTTGAGGTATGTTCCCACCATACCAACTTTGCTGAGATTTTTTTTTATCATAAATGGATGTCAAATTTTGTCAAATGCTTTTCCTGCACCTATTGCAATGCATTATTTGAAGAAGTTAATAAAGAGTGTGGAGATTATAGTTAGAACTCCCTCCTGGCTCTTGGAGGGACCTCTGAAGGGAGTCAAGGAGCTCTGTCAATCAACTAACAAACACGTAACGAATAGGAATAGTGTGCAAGGCACTAGGTCCTTCCCACACTTCTTAGGCTGGTTAGTACCTGCTCTGTAGCTACTCAGGGACATGCCAATCACAGGGGCCTGATCCCACGGGAGTCAGTGGTCCTAGGTAAAAGGGAAAGAGAATCCCCGGACTATCACAACCATGACATAATCTGCTCTCAGCTATCCAGGTTGGTCAGTGAGATGGACTAAATATGTGTTTAAAATTGCAAATCTCATCCTCTGGAAAGCAAATTCTATTGAAGTGCTGAAATTTTATGTTCTTCTCCAAACAGAGCTACAAGATTCTGGCTCTGTTTTAATTTTTGCCTAAATAATATTTTTTACCAATTACAAAAGTAAAAAGTAAATTACAGAAAAATCTGGAAAAGCACAAAAATGTCCATAATTCCTATAGCTGAGTTCTCCTGTTGCTAGTAGGGTTTACATTTTCAGGTTTTGGAGCTAGAGATAATAGATCAACAGACAATACTGCTTTGTAATCTTTTTGACTTAGCTCTTGACTTCACTTAACAACTTCCTATGTCAAAAAATCAGTTTTTCTTTGCCAGACTTTAAATAGCTGAACTGTATTGCATTAAATGGATATATTTGTTTGGTTTATCCAGTCCCCACATGCAAAATATTTATATTATATTTGATTTATTATAATAAATGCTGAGGGGGTGAAAAAAAAAACCTTGTAGCCAAATCTGTAGTTTTCATATTAATTCCCTTGGGATAAATCAACAGAAGTGGAGTTGTTGGATCAAAAAGAATTACAGTTTAAGACTTGTTGTATGTGGCTGGCTGTTTTCGGCACCTCAGGTTGGGGCTAGCTTGACCATTCAGCTTAAGGTGCTTGGGTTTCCAGCAGGGTTCTCAGCAACTGTGGCCTCCAGGAGCAAAGCTACATTTGAGGGCTCAGCAGGTGGCTTGCCCTGCTGGCCTGCGGTTCTGTAACTCTAGGTAACCAGACACTCCTGTCCATGTTTCTCTTGCCCTGTGACCTCTAGAGGGTCAGAACCCAGAACTAAATAAAATCTGGAACTGCTAGAACCTTCAGGAAGAACTGACAAGTCCAGGTTAGAACCAGCACAGAAGATCTCTTGGGGGACTGTTTGAGGGAAAGAGAAAGATGAAACTGCCTCTTGAAATTGTCGATTTTAAATAAAGGAGTCAAATGATTCTCAAACAGGTGCTGGCTTCCTAGAAACTTCTGGTCAAGTGTATGGGAGGCCAACATGATATCTCAGTTCGATCATCTTAAATGAACAAGAGAAGCTTCAGTTGGATTACTTGGGTCTTTTTTGGGGTTTTATTTTTTTATTACAATTGAACTAAACTTTGTTCCCAATGATTTTTCAGTCTTTAAAAGAGAGTGGGTGGACGTTGAGACCATGTGATCTGAGCTAAAATCCTGGCTTTTACGCTTCTCAGAGATCTGCCTGGGGCAAGAGACTTAACTTCTTTGTGTCTCAGTTTTTACATCTGTAAAATGAGAATCAGAATATCTGCTTCTCAGGCTGTGGCAAGGATTAAATGAGAAAACAAAGATTGTGCATCTGTCTGAGTATCTAACATATAGTAAAATCTTAGAAGACATTAATCCTCTTTTCCCGTTCTCTTAGTTCAACAGCAAGTCTGTTGTGGTTTCTGTATTATAAATGTGGAGTCCTTCCTAAGTGTTTTATTTACAATTTCAAGTTCACTGACTCTCTCAGATTACAGTGAGATCTTATTTCAGTTAATAATTCACTGCAATAGAATATGAATACATTTTGAAAACTGTAAAATACTGTACTGTAATTACCAGCTTTTATCCTGAACATTACCAGGATAATGTTCTTCACATTCAGGAGTATTAGAAAAGCGAGCGGAGGGAGTAAATTACTCAAGTGATGGAAATCACATGGGCTCCCAGTGCAAAGGTTAGCCTGGCGTGTTGGTATGTCAGCTGCACTGAGTTCTGAATTGGGGATTTGGATGTAACCTCAATGGTTTGCATCATTTTTTCTCTCCATTGCATTGGATAAATCAAATCAATTTGAAAAGTCAGTCAACTCATATTTGATGAAATCATAAACAGCGAGAAGTCCCCCCACTTACAGGCAGGGCTATAGTTCTAGAAATGTTCTTCCCAATCCTTTGTTTGACATGCTAAGCAACCTGTCCCGATAGCGCCCCTTGTTCCCAGACCAGGGCTTGAGATGCCTGCTCTTCTTTAACTGTCTTCATGCCTGTTCCACAGAGATTAAAATCACAAGGGGAAAACCATTCAATGGGGAAAGAATAGTCTCTTCAACAGTTGGTACTGGAGCAACTGAATTTCCACACGCAAAGGGATTAAGCTCAACTCCTACCTCACATTATATGGAAAATCTAACTCAAAATGGGTACATGACCTAAATGTAACAGCTAAAACTGTAAAACTCTGAGTAGAAAACTGGAGTAAATCTTCATAAATTTAGATTTGGCAATAGATTTTTAGATGTGATGCCAAGACAAGAGCAAAAACAACAACGAAAATAGATAAATTGGATTTTATCAAAATTTAAAACTTTTGTGCATCCAAGGCCATCGTCAGGAAAGTGAAAAGACAGGCTATGAATGGGAGAAAATATTTGCAAATCATACATCTGATAAGATTTTGTATCCAGATTATATAAAGAACCCTTACAACTCAACAAAAAGACAAACAGCTCAATTTAAAAAATGGGCAAAAATAAATAAATAAATAAATAAAAATTAAAAATGGGCAAAGGACTTGAACAGACATTTTTCCAAAGAAGATATACAAAGAGCCCACAAAGCACATGAAAAGATGTGCTTGGTCGTTAGGGAAATGCAAATTGAAGCCACAATGAGCTACCACTTTACACCCGCTAGAATTTTTAAAAAATGGAAAATAACACATGTAGATGAGGATGTGGGAAGAATTGGAACCCTCACACATTGTTGGTGGGAATGTAAAATAGTTCAGCTGCTGTAGAGAGCAGTTTCATAGCTCCTCAAAATTTAAACATAGAATCAACGTATGATCCCACAATTCCACCCATTAGTATATATCCTGAAAAATTGAAAGCAGGGACTCAAATGAGTAAATGTACAAGCATGTTCGTAGCAGCAGGACTTACAATAATCAATAGGTGGAACCAGTCCAAATGTACATCAAGAAATGAGTGGAGGGGGCTTCCCTGGTGGCACAGTGGTTGGGAGTCTGCCTGCCGATGCAGGGGACATGGGTTCGTGCCCTGGTCCTGGAGGATCCCACATGCCGCGGAGCGGCTGGGCCTGTGAGCCACAACTACTGAGCCTGCGAGTCCGGAGCCTGTGCTCTGCAACGGGAGAGGCCACGACAGTGAGAGGCCCGCGCACCGCGATGACGAGTGACCCCCGCTCGCCGCAACTGGAGAAAGCCCGCGCGCAGAAACGAAGACCCAACACAGCCAAAAATAAATAAATAAATTAATTTATTTATATATATAAAAAAAAGAAATGAGTGGATAAGCAAATTGTGGTATATAAAATGTGGCATATAAAATGGAGAATTATTCAGCCATAAAAAGGTACTGATACATGCTACAACGAGGATGAACTATGAAAGCATTATGCTTTGTGAAAAAAAGTCAGAAACAACAAAGTCCCATATTATATGATCCATTTATATGAAATAATCCAGAATAGATAAATCTACAGAGACAGAACACAGATGGGTGGTAGCCAGGGACTGGGGGAGGGATAAGGCGTTTTACTTTGGAGTGATGGAAATGTTTTGGAACTAGACAGAGGTGGTGGGTGCCACTGACTTGTTCATCTTAAAATGGTTAATTTTGTGTTATAGGAATTTTGCCTCAATAAATTATTATTTTTTTTAAATCATGAGAGGTCCGAAGCCATTCTTCAACAAACAAACAATCCAGCAGGAGTAGATAGGTGAGCCCACTCTCTAGGGGATGAGGGTATTTCTCTTGGTCTATAAAATAAGGATGACAGTAGTTCCTGCTTCACAGAGCTGGTGGGGGAATAGATGAGTTAGTCCTTGTAAAGTACTGAGAAGAGAGCTGTGAGCATGGGAAATACTCCATACATGTTTTCTATCATCATTATTAATAATTCTTGCTTAAGGAACCCACTAGAAAGCTTCCTCAAAAGCCCTAACACAAAAATTTCTTCCTGTTAAGATTATAAAAAATCAACAGCTCTGCATTTGAAAAAAAGGTGGGACAGAACTAACCTGAGTGTTAACTAGCATCAGTGGGAACTACTGTCAGGTACTTTGCAGACACTACCACATTCATCCTTCCATCTTCTGGGTGGGTATACAGCAGCTGGGGAAACTGAGGCTCAAAGAGATTAAATAACTTGACCAATACCTCACCGATGGTCAGTGGTAGATCCAGAACTCAAACCCAGTCTGGCATTTACCCAAATGTATAAGCTTCCTTCTGAGCCAAGCCGGTTGGAGGGGGACCCGGGTGAAGGAGGAAGAGGAAGAAAGAACCACAGGGCAAAGGGAAAACCCTCTTGGGGTGTGGGGCGGGGGAAGGGGCAGTGGGATGCACACCCTGCCGACTGGTATTCCCAGCACCGCTGACTTTCTAATTGGCCTTGGCAACATCCTCGATTCCTTTCACGATGCATTAATTTGCAAGCACCAGACTGGGACCAGCGTGATGTGGTCTCACCTCGCTACGTTCACTTGCTGATTTGAAAGGAGTTCTAAAATATTGGGCAGGACAGATGCATGGGAAATCTGAGACCTCTCCCTGTCCTCTACTTCCACCTCGCCCCTGCCCCACGCCCACCGCAACACCTGGCGGCTTCTGCTCATGCTGGGTGTGCGGAGTCAAGACAGATGTGTCTGCCCGGATCACCTCTTCATAGGATGATGTCTCGTTCCTGCCCTCAGCCCCGCCCCCCTCCGCACCAACACCCCAATGGATCCAGAGTTGCCTGGATAATCGGCAATATAAAGCTGACCTCAGCTAACCAGCACCCGCTTTAGTTGCTTAGGACCAGGACCAACCAAGAGGGAGGCAGGGGCATTGCTCCCTCGCTGAGCTGGGGGTGGGAGGAACTACAGATCACACTTTAATAATGAAACGTACCAGCCTGCTAGGCAGCCTATGGCTGCTCAGGGTTGACGGCAAATCCCTATCCCTGGGCAGTGTGGGTGCCTGGGACACAGACACTCATCTCCTCCTGGCACTGCCCTCACCGGTGTCACTGTAACCCTAAGCCTCCCCTGGGCTCTCCCTCTTCCTTCTACCTGTCAGAGTACCTGGAAGGCTGCACTGGAGCTTGCTTGCGTTTTACCCACGGCTGGAGAGTGTGGTTCTCTGTGTAGAGGATCACTCAACTAGAGGAAAACAAAGCAAGTTGTAAACCCACCTTTGGAACTAGGGCACAGAATTTAAGGGAGCATTTGCATGACCCTGAGAGTTAGTTCCTCCTTCAATTTTGCACCCCAGGTGCTTCTCTCGCCTCACCCCAGCCTTGTCCCAGTTGATCCCTGCAGGGCTTGGTCATCTGCACACAGAGAGCAGCTATGAGTCTCAGGGACTCCATGGGCCCTGTCCAGGAGGCTGGTGACTAACACCAGAAGGCCAAGTTATTCATGTATAGAGTTTGGGTTGTTGTTGTTGTTGTTGTTTTTGCGGTACGCGGGCCTCTCCCTGCTGTGGCCTCTTCCGCTGCCGAGCACACGCTCTGGACGCCCAGGCTCAGCGGCCATGGCTCACGGGCCCAGCCGCTCTGCGGCATGTGGGATCTTCCCGGACTGGGGCACGAACCCGTGTCCCCTGCATCGGCAGGCGGACTCTCAACCACTGCGCCACCAGGGAAGCCCTAGAGTTTGGGTTTTTAAGGCAGCTATAGATTACAGAATGGGAGAGGGATATAAGAATAATGCCAAATCCTTATTGAATTTCTGTGTACCATGCAGTATAGGAAATGCTTGACACTCGGTAGCTTACATAATCCTCACAGCAACCCTGTGAGGCAGATAGGTATATGAATACATCATCCCCACGTGACAGATGAAGAAACAGAGACCTATAAGATTAAGGAATTTGCTTAGGATCTTGTCGCTACCTACATGGAGGAATCCAGATGTAACCAGCAGTGAGATGGTTTGGAGACCATTACAAAGCATTGAAGTGAGAGATGAAGAAGGTATGAACTTCAGGGGCAGTGGGAGGCAGAGGGGGCACAGGATTTGATCCGTATCGCAAAGGGGAAATTGTCAGGCTGCTGAGCCTGGCTGTGGAAGGCGAAGCAGAGGAGGGAACTGAAGACAGCTCCCAGGTTTGTGGCTTTCACGACTAGGTGGGTGCATGACAATTCTAACAGCCACGGCTTTTGGGGACAGTAGAAGCTGACCTCAGAAACAAAGTGCTCATTTCTGCTGAAATAAATAGTTCCATATGATTTATGTGGAAGCCCCAGTTAGCAAATGAAGGGATAAGAAATGGGAGGTGTGAGAGGTGTTTCTACAGATTTATCAGGCAGCCTCGTGGACCTTCCATCTTGAGCTACTCTAAATAATTCTGAGATCTTCTTAGGCTGTAAATGGAAACATGTGACTCCTCAGGGTTTCACCCTATCCACCAGGATCAAGTCCAAATTCCTCAGAGAGCATGCATGCCTTTCTTTATCTGTATCTGAGCCAGCTTATCTACGCTTCCAAGCTCATCTCTCACATGCTTCCACTTATAGCCCAACCTGCAGGCAATTCCTCGAAAATGTTCTAATGTCCTGTTCTGCTCCTAGCCTTTGTCTCCCTTTTCTTAGAAAGCACCTCCTTTAGCCTCTCCTCCCTTCCTCAAGTCCTTTCACCTGTCTGATGACAGGTAGCTCCAGCTTCCTTGCAGTGTTCAGATGTCACCCCTCTGGGGAGCCTTCCGCCTCCCCCTGCCCCAGCCCTAAGGCATCGGGTCCTCTCACCTACTCTATGCTTCTCCGAATCAACAAAATTGCGTGTATTTAAGCCTCTCGAGAAGCAATATAATTAAGAATATCCAAGAATATCTATATTTCCCTACCTAAGTGTGGTATTTATGCCCCAGCAGGCACATGAAAATTTGCTAGGTGGACTTGAATTTTTACAGCTATGCATTTGTTTTAATGTTCATTAGAAGAAAAAATAGGACTCATACATCAAAACCATGATTTCACAAATATTGATGCTTAGGAAGAAAAAGTGGGTGGCAACGTTAATGAAATCAATGTAGAAGTTGCAGGGAGATGGAGCAAGTGTTCTAAAGGAGAGATGCTAATTCCTGAGGCTTGCAGCGATTGATCGCATTTTAATCCTTAGAACCACCCTGTGAAACAGATGTCTTCAAATTTCTGAGATAGCAGCCCACAGAGGCCAAATAACTTGCCTCGGGTCACAGGTCTTAAGGAAGGTTATGAGATTGGCTTGATTCCTCCTGTCCTAGCAAAACTCACATGCTGGCTTTGTCTAAGTGTCAGTTTCTCTCCCTGGGCAGCTGAAGTGCCTTGAAAGCAGGAATGTGCCTTCACCGTGTATAAGGCCCATGTCCAGGGCATCCCGCTGCACAGTAGAACTTACTAAGGTTCTGTGGAAAGCACCGAGGGCTGCAGGAGTGACTCCTGGGCACCATGAGCAAAGCATTTCCACAAGCATTTGCATTTAATTCTCCCAACCCTCTCGCAAAGAAAAGGTGATTGCTCCCTTTGCTGGCTTCACAGGCGAGAGTACTGACGATCAGAGTCTTGCCTTCAAGCTAAGAGAGGGGCAGAGTGGGACCAAACTCACCAAGCTGCCTCAGAGCCGCAGGGGACAGTCTCGTGAGGCGGGAGGGTGGGAGGTGGAGCGGGGTGGTACCCTGCAGACCTGAGGCAGGTGATATTTAACCCCCAGCACATTTTTCCTTTCCAGGCTTGGAGGTCAGCAGGCCCAAGCCACAGGAACTTCCTGCTCTGGCAGTACACACAGTCACTTGGGAGGTTTCTTTGGAGTCCCAGGAACAACCCCCCTGGTTACTTAGATATTAGGAGATGAAGACTTGTTCTTGAGCAAGGAGAGACTCCAGGGTCAAATCCAGTTTCCCAGTTGACACACTTCCTAAGAGTCATTCAAGTTTTTCTTTTCTTTATTATATATTTTTCCTAGTGACCAAATAAGTTCTAAAAATTGGGAAAAGGCCAAAAAATATAAATACAAGCATTTCTGTTTTCTTATATATTCATATATAATGAATATATATAACTATAAATAAATATATAATATATATAATTTTCTTTATAAATGTTTCTTACAACCCAGAAATGACTGTTAGCATTTCTGTGAGTGTAGGAAAAAGGAGAAGGAGAAAGGAAGGAAGGAAGGGAGGGAGGGAGGGAGGGAGGGAGGAAGGAAAGAAGGAAAGAAGGAAGCAAGGAAGGAAGGAAGGAAGGGAGGGATGGAGGAAAAGAAGGAAGGGGGGAGGGAGGGAGGGAGGAAGGAAGGAAGGAAGGAAGGAAAGAAGGGAGGGAAGAGGAAGGAAGGAAGGAAGAAGGGAGGGAGGGAGACAGGGAGAGAAAAAGAGAAGGCTTGACAAACTATATGAAAAAGCATCTTGGGACTTCCCCTGGCGGCCCAGTGGTTAAGAATCCATGCTTCCACTGCAGGGGTCATGGGTCTGATCCCTGGTCTGGGAACTAAGATCATTCATGCCACGTACCCAAAAAGGAAAAAGCGTCTTAATTTTTGCCCTTTGCTGAGGGCAGAGTCCCTCCAAGTATGATTTGAGAATTACCAGCATCAGAATCACTTGGGATATTTTCTCGAAATGCAGACTCCTGGCCCTCCATCTCCTGAGCTGCAGTGTCTCGGATGGGGCCTGGGGTTCTGCATTTTAACAGGTTCTGTGAAGTTGCGAGCACTCCAGGAACAAGTGGCCCACAGAAGTCATCCTGGAGACGGCACGATGGAGGGGCTGCTTTAGGTGGAGGAGAACCTCTCCAGTGCTCACGCCAGGGCCTGGCCTGGACATCTGCATTTTTGAAGAAAGAGCCCCACCGTCCTGCAGAGCCCAGGGTCACTGTGCCTGCCTTGGCTTGCCTGGGTGCTCACTGATTTGGGGCTTCCTCTGTGGACACCTGAGAGGCAGGGAGTTTGGAGGTCCCTGGGCCTGGACAGAGGAGGGGACATTGAAAGGAGGCTGCGATCTGAGAGGAAAGAGCTTGAAGAGCACCAGGGAACAAGCCAGACAGGTGACCAAATGAGGCTCACAGACTGAGTTGAGATGAAAGTTTTCCTTTTTGCGTTGTGTGCACTGTGACATTTTCAAGGTTTTAGGAAAGCCTGTGACTTTAACAGTCTTGGTGCTTTGCGAGTGGGAAGGAAAGGGTAAAGTTGACAGCAAGTAAGGAAGTAGTAGCATGACCTGGAGCTATGGGCAGGAGACAGAAGGTGCAATTTGGAAGGAAAGGTGACCAGTCACAACTAAAGATGTAAGCACTGCTGGCGATCCATAGAACTTAACAGGAATGAACCAGAATTCCTGTTATTCTGGACTGAGGGTGAATTTTAAAGGAAATGTCTGGAGAATATAGTGACACCTGTGTGTCAACACACACACCCCCAAAACACACGCACGCACACACACACACACACACACACCTTACTTCTCCCTCTCTCCAGGTGGGCCCTAGGAAAGAGGAGGTGAAAAGTAAAGTTGGCCAGCAAAGACTCATTCCTGCCCTAGGCTGGGGCCAGGCACTCATCGAGAATAGTTGGGCCATTAGAAGCCCTAGGGCCCCAGAAGCCCAGTCTGCACACTATCTGGGATTAGAGAACTTTAACCAGGTGGAAAAATTTTATCACACAGCCTGCTTGCCCTCTGGTGTCTTTTACAGCCATCTAATTGCCAGCAAGTTTCAGCTTGACTCACAGGAATTTGAACCCCAATCATGCAGCTCTGAATGTCACACTCAGGTCTGGATGAACAGAGACATATTCCAGGAAGTAGTATTTCCTAAAGAGTCTTGGGGAGAGGAGGGTATGCACCTTGGTTCCCACTCTATCCCTTTCCCAACTTGCCTCTCTCTCCTGACATTGCAAACTCATCATATTTTCAACTCCAATTCTAGGGTTTTTAAAATTTTCTTGTTGCGGTTTATCTTTTTATGACCATACAGTTTATGCTATGCTAAATGGAAAGTTTAGGAAGGTATAATAAAAAAAGTTGCCTGTTATCTATGTACTTTTTCTTTAATAAAGGTTACATTGCATATAATTTTGATTCCCCCTTTTTCCACATATATTTCTAGGCTTATTTCTGGGTAGCTAATGGCATTGTTGCTATTGTGAATATTTCTTTGCACTTTATTTAGAAATGGCTAAAACTTTTGGAATCATGGTAAATAATTGCAGTGGTAACCTGAATCTTTGTCTTGTTTCTGATTTTAATGGGAATGCTTTTGGTGTTTAACTTTTAAGCATGATATTAATTCTTATTTATACCTGTTAGATGTTGGATGTTGAGACAGATGTTCTATATCATGAAAAGAAAGTATGCTTTTGAAATCAAACTTTATTTTTAAATAAATCAGAAATGGATATTGGAGTTTATTAAATTTTTTCATAACTGTCGAGAGGACAGATATTGATGTGAATTTTATGAGAAGTTTTATATTAAACCTTCCTTACATTTCTGACATAACATCATTTGGCATTTTATATACTGCTTGGCTTATTTACTGAAGTTTTGTTTAAAATTTTTGTCTCTATATAAGAACACATTATCTATTTTTTTTAACTTTTTGTCTGAATTGCTTTAAAACTGAATTATGACACAACCCATAGTTTCCTCTGTTCCTTGTCCTAGAACGATTTCTTTATCACGGGAATTATTTATTCCTCAAATGTCTTTTTTAAAAAAATGTTCTTTTATAATTATTTAGCCCAGCATTTTTTTGTGGAGGCAATCAACTTTTCTTTCATGGTTATTGCTTTGTTTAGGTAATCTATTTCTTGAGTCAAGTTTGGTAATTTACATTTTACTCAGGAATCATACCCTTCATAAGGATTTTCAAATGTATTAGCACTGAGTTGCATCCAGAATATAAAATTTTCTGTATCTGAAATTTTATCCACTACTCAGTACCATGTAGAGATTTAAAATGGCAGGACCTAAGGTTTAGAGGTCCTGGCTTTAAGTGTCCATTCTATTTCTTATTCCTATGATGAGCTTAGTTAGATAAATTACTTTGACTTCTCTGATCCTGGCTCTTGAAATGTAGAAAATTAAAAATAGAGCTATTAGTATTCTGTCTTTCATAAGGATGCTGGGAGGTGAGCTGGAGAAGGTAAAGTGCTTAGCTAGTGCCTGGTACATGGGAAATAGTTGGTAAATGTGGGCTATTTTATGCATCTAATATTGGGTATTTGAGTTTTCACTTTTTTCTTTATTATAAGGCCTTTTTAATAAGCCTTATATGAAATGTTATCTATTTTATTGTTGTTTTTTAAAATCTAAGACTATTTACTTATCCTTTCTTTTTTCTAATTCAATTTCTTTCTGTTTTATTTTTGTATTTCCTTTCTCTGGGTTTCCTTCAAGCTACTTTGCTTTCTAACTTTTTGAATTTACTGCTTCATTCTGTTACTGTCATTCTTGCCTGTTTAATAATGAAAGCATTTGCTACTTTGAATTTGCTTCTAATTACAGCTTTGTCAGGTCCTATAGGGTTGCTGCATACTATGCTCATTCCTGCTGGTTTCTAAATATCTTACAGTTGCATTTTGGTTTCATATTTGACAAAAGAATTACTTAGGAGAGAATTCGTATATTTTTGTAAGGTTGGGTTTTTCTGTTGATTCTAGTTGTGCTACTAATATTGGTTAGAGAGTGCTCTGAATAATTTGTGCTTTGGGGAATTTATTAAAATTTTTTTTGTTGAACATATATGATTAATTTCAAAATAATCTATAATAGAAGAGCTAATGTTTGCAGAAAAAGGAAGTCCAATATTTATCTATTAAATTGATCTTATTGATCATACCATTCAGACTTTTTATATCAGCACTGTCCAACAGAAATATACTGTGAGCAATATATGTGATTTAAATTTTCTAGTAGCTATGATAAAAAAGTTAAGAAAAATAGGATAAATTAATATTAATTAGCATATTTTATTTAGCTTACTACATGTAAAATATTTTAACATGTAGTCAGTATAAAATATATTGAGATATTTTACATTTTTTTTTCATACTAGGTCTTTAAAATCCAAGGTGTGTTTTACATTTACAGCATGTCTCAATTCAGATGCTAAACTGTCATCAGTAATTGCTCTATATTTAGATTCCATAAAATTTACAGTTGAAAAAGTAGATTCACACATTCAAGTTGAGCTAAACATTCTTTAAAAATCAGCAATACTGAATCAAGTATCATTTTAAAAATTATATGTAAATTAATTAAAATTAAATAAAAATTAAAAAATTAGTTTCCCAGTTACTGTAAGCACAAATTCCCAATACTTGTGGCTGCTACTTGCTGTACTGGCCAGTGCAGGACTATATCCTTTATTTTATTTATTTTTGACTGCTAGATCTATTAAACAGAGGTGTATTAAAATGTTCAACTACTTTTAAGAAATTTTTGTTAATTTTTTTAGATGTGCTAATGGTATGTATTTTTAAAAATTTTTTATTGAGATACAATTGATATATAACATTCTATTAGTTTCATGTACAACATAATGATTCATTATATGTATATATGACAAAATGATCACCACAATGTCTAGTTAAAATCCATCATTGTGTATATTTTTTAAGCATTCTTATCTTTTAGAAATGCATGTTGAAATGTTTATGAATGAAATTATATGAACTTTGAGCTTGGTTTCGAAACAATGTGGGAAGGGAAGAAGTGGGTTGGGGTATAGGTGAAAAAATACTGGCTCTGAGCTGATAATTGTTTAAGCATAGTGAAAGGCATGTTGGAATTCATTATAATTTTCTGTTTACTTATTTTTGTGTGTGTGATACGTGGGCCTCTAACTGTTGTGGCCTCTCCCGTGCGGAGCACAGGCTCTGGATGTGCAGGCTCAGTGGCCATGGCTCACGGGCCCAGCTGCTCCGAGGCATGAGGGATCTTCCCAGACGGGGGCACAAACCCGTGTCCCTTGCATCGGCAAGCGGACTCTCAACCACTGCGCCACCAGGGAAGCCCCTTCTGTTTACTTTTTTAAGTGACTGAAAATTTTCATTATAAAATAAATTTTTAAAAACAATTTGGATTAAAT
Organism: Delphinapterus leucas; assembly: GCF_059928025.1. Lineage (NCBI taxonomy): Eukaryota > Metazoa > Chordata > Mammalia > Artiodactyla > Monodontidae > Delphinapterus > Delphinapterus leucas. The sequence goes on along the minus strand of NC_143133.1, from coordinate 51,997,485 downwards.
ATTTCCCCTTTATGAATTTTTTCTATCAAAAGTTTCCTGTATTTTGCTTTATGTATTTCAGTGCTATATTATTTTCTGTTTAATTTTATGATCATAACTGAGAAATTAAATATAATGAGTAATATACAGAATGTAACTTTACTTTTTTCCTCCCACTGATCTTTAAAACTTGTTCAATGGAAAGTTCTTTCTTTGCTTCCTCCTAAAACCCCACAATTTTTCTAGTCCTTGTTAGGTTAATAAAAAAGTCTTAACATGAAAACAACCTAAATGTCCATTGAGAGATGAATGGAGAAACATGTGGTATATATATACAATGGAATATTACTCAGCCATATAAAAGAATGAAATAATGCCATTGGCAGCTACATGGATGGACCTAGAGATTACCATACTAAGTGAAGTAAGTCAGAAAGAGAAAGACAAATACCATATGATATCACTTACATGTGGAATCTAAAATATGGCACAAATGAACCTATCTACTTTATCTATGAAACAGAAACAGACTCACAGACATAGAGAACAGACTTATGCTTGCCAAGTGGGAGGGAGGTCCACGGAGGGATTGACTGAGAGTTTGGGACTAGCGGATGCAAACTATTATATATAGAATGGATAAGCAACAAGGTCCTACAGTATAGCACAGGGAACTATATTCAATATCTTGTGATAAACCATAATGAAAAAGAATATGAAAAAGAATATATATAACTGAAATCACTTTGCTGTACACCAGACACTAACACAACATTGTAAATCAACAGTACTTCAACTTTTTAAAAAAAGTCTTAGCTTAGAGAATGAACTTATGGTTACCTGGGGGGGAAGGGCGGGGGGGAGGGATAGACTGGGAGTTTGGGATTGACATGTACACACTGCTATATTTAAAATAGATAACCAACAAGGACTGTATTATATATAGTAATATAAAAAATTAATTAATTAAAAGAGGGAAAAAAATAAATTAACCATTAAATGATAAAAAAAGAAAACAAAAACAAAACAGAAAGCAAAACTATATGTGAATAAACAAGTTTTGATATGTTTGAGCATCAAAAAAAAAAAGTATACTTCAAAATGTTGGCACCAGTTATCTAGGAAGGGGCAGGAATGAGTTATTTTCTTCGGTTTTTCCTTTAATGTCTCTGTGTTGTTTGCTTGGGGGCACTGACTCTATATTGCTTTTGTAGATAAATGGAAAATTCAATAAGATATTTCTTATCAAAAGCACTCAAAAGAGGAAGGCCTCAAAGTGTTCCAAAAATTTTTGTTAGAAAAAACTATGGGTCTTTTCCTCCCCTTTTAAGTGAGCCGTGGTGACCTGTCAACCATGAAACAAATGAGAACCTGTGAAGTTCTTGAGCTCACTTGCTTTGTCCTCAGGTACTGAACGTTCTTCCCTGTGATGTTGTTGAAATGATTAACCTGTATTAAGAAGGAGGGACTTTCAAACAAAGGTGAACTTCACTGCTGCCTAAACTATACCTAAAAATTTGCTTGAAGTGTTCTGAATATTGAGATTAGAAACGTCCAATCAAAAGATCCCCTATTAGTGCAATTTCATCATGTAACCGATCCACTAGTTAGCATTCCTCTCAGTCCCAGGAGGAACCCAAAGCAGTGCCTTGAATATTGTCCTTGGTCTCTAGGGGTTTATCATGGAGACGAAAAGTCTAAATACGCATAAAAAACTAGAGAATGCAATGAGACAAAAAACAATCTTTCTGCGCAGTGCCCACTTTCAGTGCCGTAGACATTCAAAGAATGAACAAATGAATAAAGGTTGCCAGATTTGGATAAACGCTACAATGAAAATGTTTGCATAACTAGAAATAAAATACAAAATAAAATTAGAATAAATAAACAAATAAAAAAGTCTTAGGATCACTTAAGTCACAAAACTAACATGGTGGATTAAAGATGGCTACAAATTCTTTGCAATTCTTCCTATGGAATGGTGGAGTCTATTCCTCTCCCCTTGAATTGGGACTGGCATTGCTTTGAGCAATAGAATGTGGCAGAAGTGATGCTATATAACCTCTGAAGCAAGGCCCTATGTAAGAGATCCAGAGCTTCTTCTTCCCCAGTCTTGGCACATTCCCCTTTTGAACCAGTCATCATGTTTTGCGAAGCCCAAGCCACATGGAGAGGTCACATGAAAGAGAACTATGGCACTCTGGTTGACAGTCCCAGCTAGACTGGCAGCCAGCAGCTATGTGAGTGAACCATCTTGGACATCATTCAACTGTCTGTCAGAGGGGACTGCAGTTATTTCTCAGACGCAGCCTTTTTCTCTGCTGCCACCAGCTACTTTTTCTGACATAAGACGCGTCCCCAACTGCGGGAGACTCCTTGCTCGCTCTCTGAGGGTTCCATCGAAGCCACCTCACAGACCTGAGTGAGAGAGGAAGCAAGCCAGTCTGGACCAGCGTTCAGACAGAAGCATGTGAGGGGGGTGGAGAGCAGGAGTTAATGGTCACAGCCAACACTCCTCAGCTTCCACCTGGGCCACCAACTACTAGACCTGCTTCTACTGTAACTTCCTGCTCTATCTAAAAAAAGTCCCCTGATAATATTTTCCCTCTACCACACCTAGATTCTTAATACCTTCCTTCCTCAAGGAAGTTATCTTGAGGAGCAAAAATGAGAGTCATAAGAACAAAGAAGGAATAAGATTCCTTTACTGTTTTCAGACAGAATGAGGAGAGCCAGGGGTAGGATCAAGGCAAGGAATGTACACATTCCCTGAGCAAAGCTTCCCTCTTGGTTAATTGGGACTAAAACTCCAGGGGGAAGAAACACGCTTTCCTTTTCACCTCAGCCCTGGGTGTTTGGGGAGCGACTTGCTGCCTTGACTCATGATGTGTCCCACAGATACTTCACTTGAGGACCAGGGCACCTGTGAGGACTAGGGAGCTGGCCTTGGGGGTTTGATAACGCCCCATGGGGGACACCTGTGGCATTTATATCTGCCTGTAGCTGGGTTAATAAATTGGTTTAATTCCAGAGTGGAATGTTAGCCAGATTTTTCCCCCTTTGCAGAGCTAAAAGTCATGTCTTACAAGCAGCTTCCTTAGTAATAAAATGGATATTTTCATCTCCATAATTCTATCTTCTGTCTTATTTTTCAATTGATTTCAAATTCTGTAAGGGACAAAAGGGACATTATTTACTGACTCCTAAGACTCCAGTGAAGAATGTAAAACTAAAACCTCAGCACTAACAGGCAGATCTCAGAACCCCTTTGGATCCTATGTAATGAACTTGGACCCAATAAGGAAGCATAATTTTATTTTATTTATTTTTTTTGGCTGTGCCAAGTGGCCTGCAGGATCTTAGCTCCCTGACCAGGGATCGAACCTGGGCCCCAGCACTGAGTCCTAACCACTGGACCACCAGGGAGTTTCCTGGGGAAGCATAATTTTATATCATGGCAGCATAATTTATCCTCTATTCAGAGCCAATAAGTTAGCCTGTACCTGAGGAGGATGATTTATTCTAATATGACACAGCGATAACACTGAGCTGAAGCGAATGAGTAAATAATGCACAATTGGTGGAACTGTAGGTCTGCCCTACCACTCCAGGCCGGACATAGGAGACATTCTCTGAAGGGATTAAACCAAAACAGACATAGTAAGAAGGGATGCTTGAAAATGAAGTTCAGGAAAAGCACTGGACTTAAGGAGAGTGGCAAAGCCCAAGGTGACAGCTGTTTGAAAGGCAGACACAATCACTATTCCAGACTGAGTCAAGAGGATAAGAGTTTTTAAAAAAGAAAAGAAAAGAAACCAAAATGTAATCAGAAACTTTGGAACAATAAAGAAAAAATATTTACAGATAAGACAGCACTGATGTGTTATTGAATTATTCTAAATTCAAGAAAGAAAATAATGTTAGTTCACTATTTAGTTCTATAATTTATCATAATCATATCATCACAATAATATAAATATTGATTATTGGTTTGGAAAATGAGCAGCAGTGAAGGGATGGTGTGAAAGCTAAATCTCATAGACCAAAAAACAGGACTAGATGCATTAAGAAAAAGCCATTATAATCATATGATGGTTATGGAGCAATATTCCAGAAGAAAGCACTATAAGAATTGGAAAGGGTAGCCTCTGGGGAACCAAACAGGAATATGTGGAGGGATGGGGCAAATGACAATGTCGACAGTTATAAACTCTCTCCAACTATTGGATTTTTAACAAAAATAATGTAAAAATCCTTGTAAAACAATGCCCACTACCATGTCCTTGATTGGTACTAGAAAGTGAGTCAGTCAGAGGACAATACAACAATTTCCTAAAGGCTAAGTGTTCTTTGCATCCTGTCTCCCCCCTCCCCCCACCTGCTTGCAGCCCTGTCCCTCAACTGACCCAGGTCCATTTGGAGACTCATCGCATGACACTAGTCTAGCTCATCCTAATAATGAATCCAAGGCCAGTTTCGGCATCTGTGGCTTGGGTTTGATAGTAACTTTCTTAACTTGGTATGACACTTTGGAAATACTCAAGAAAAATGCAAACAAGTGTGGGAAGTGTGTCTTGTACTACTGCCATGCGTGTTAGTCCAGTACACTTTCGAGGCATAACTATATGCCAAGCACTTGGAGTAAACCAACCCCAGGGCTAAAAGTTTATATACATTGCCTCATTTTAATAACCATAGGAAACCAAGGGTTTCTGTCCCATATTCCAGAAGAAGAAACTGACATTGAGAAAGGCTAGTAGGTTTACTAGTAAATGACACAACCAGAGATGGAACACAACTCTTCAAATGATCCCAACCTCCAATTCAGCATCACTCTGTGGTGCTGACCCAGCCCTCTGCACATGCTTCAGCTGCCCTAGAGAGTTCCTACCAATTTATAGTCTTCTCGCTCACATTCCTTAATTTAAGTCAACTTTTCCTTAACACTTTGATTGGCATGCGGTGGTGGGCAGGGCCAGCTTCTTGAGCATGCAGTCACACAGCAGGGGCTCATTCCTGGCTGAAATGCTCTGCTGTTGGGGTCCTGAAATTCTTGACAATTTTATCTTTTAAGTTAGTTTTGCAAGTTAAGTCCAATAGGGCAATGGAACATGCGTGTGAGCAGAGGCAAATGGGCATGGTGTGTGCCCACAGTTCTTTGCCACCCCACTCATTTGCATAGAGCATTTGCAAAGCCTCATGAGTACAGAACTCCAGTAGACCCACAACAAGTGGGAGTACGGTAAGACTCAAACTACAGGTGTGTTACATCTACAACTGATCAAGCAGGGGCCCCCAAGAGATCATGCTTTCCATTCAAACCAGAATTTTGTCCAAATACAACAAAAGAAATAACTAAGAAGCCCTATCACATCCTTCCTCACTCGTGTTACTCTCCTGCATTAGCAATCCACTCAAGGTTGAAAATGCTGATGCAGAAGGAAAGGACATCCAGGAGTTCTTCTCCCTTGCATTGCTTCCTTTCTCATCACTAAGGTAAGGAATGTCAGTAGAATATGCACAAACAAGAAAAGAAATTTAAAAAATTGAGTGAGTTTTGTGCAGTGTCCCTGCTGGTGGGAGCAAAATATGTGAATGAGCCACAACATATGAGTTGTGTACTTCCAGCAATACTGCATTCGAGTTAAAAAGTTCTTGCTTGTATTTAAATCTGGCACCACACAATATAAAGAGGAACATAAAAATTCATGCTACGATCAGAAATAAAGGAAAAAGAAATAAAGGAAACAATAGCAGAGATCAATAAAACTAAAAGCTGGTTCTTTGAGAAGATAAACAAAATTGATAAACCATTAGCCTGACTCATCAAGAAAAAAAGGGAGAAGACTCAAATCAGTAGAATTAGAAATGAAAAAGAGAAGTAACAACTGACACTACAGAATTACAAAGAATCATGAGGGATTACTACAAGCAACTATATGCCAAGAAAATGGACAATCTGGAAGAAATGGACAAATTCTTAGAAAAGCACAATCTTTGAGACTGAACCAGGAAGAAACAGAAAATATGAACAGACCAGTCACAAGCACTGAAATTGAAACTGTGATTAAAAATCTTCCAACAAACAAGAGCCCAGGACCAGATGGCTTCACAGGCAAATTCTATCAAACATTTAGAGAAGAGCTAACACCTATTCTTCACAAACTCTTCCAAAATATAGCAGAGGGAGGAACACTCCCAAATTCGTTCTATGAGGCCACCATCACCCTGATACCAAAACCAGACAAAGATGTCACAAAAAAAGAAATGTACAGACCAATATCACTGATGAACATAGATGCAAAAATCCTCATCAAAATACTAGCAAACAGAAGCCAAGAGCACATTAGAAAGATCATACACCATGATCAAGTGGGGTTTATCCAAGGAATGCAAGGATTCTTCAATATACACAAATCAATCAATGTGACACACCATATTAACAAATGAAGGATAAAAACCATGATAATCCCCATAGATGCAGAAAAAGCTTTCTACAAAATTCAACACTCATTTATGAAAAAAACTCTCCAGAAAGTAGGCATAGAGGTAACTTTCCTCAACATAATAAAGGCCATATATGACAAACCCACAGCCAACATCGTTCTCAAGGGTGAAAAACTGAAATCATTTTCTCTAAAATCAGGAACAAGACAAGGATCCCCACTCTCACCACTATTATTCAACACAGCTTCAGAAGTTTTAGCCACAGCAGTTAGAGAAGAAAAAGAAATAAGAGGAATCCAAATCGGAAAACAAGAAGTAAAGCTGTCACTGTTTGCAAATGACATGATACTACATAGAGAGAATCCTAAAGATGCTACCAGAAAACTACTAGAGCTAATCAATGAATCTGGTAAAGTAGCAGGATACATAATTAATGCATAGAAATCTCTTGTATTCCTAAACACTAATGATGAAAAATCTGAAAGTGAAATTAAGGAAACACTCCCATTTACCATTGCAACAAAAAGAATAAAATACCTAGGAATAAACCTACCTAAGGAGACAAAAGACCTGTATGCAGAAAACTATAAGACACTGATGAAAGAAATGAAAGATGATACAAACAGATGGAGAGATATATCATGTTCTTGGATTGGAAGAATCAACATTGTGAAAATGACTATAGTACACAAAGCAATCTACAGATTCAACGCAATCCCTATCAAACTACCGATGGCATTTTTCACAGAGCTAGAACAAAAAATTTCACAAGTGGTATGGAAACACAAAAGACCCCGAATAGCCAAAGCAATCTTGAGAAAGAAAAACGGAGCTGGAGGAATCAGGTTCCCTGACTTCATACCATACTACAAAGCTACAGTAATCAAGACAGTATGGTACCGGCACAAAAACAGAAATAGAAATATAGATAAATGGAACAGGATAGAAGGCCCAGCGATAAACCCACGCACATAAGGTCACCTTATCTTTGATAAAGGAGGCAAGAATATACAATGGAGAAAAGACAGCCTCTTCAATAAGTGGTGCTGGGAAAACTGGACAGCTACATGTAAAAGAATGAAATTAGAACACTTCCTAACACCATACACAAAAATAAACTCAAAGTGGATTAAAGACCTAAATGTAAGGCCAGACACTATACAACTCTTAGAGGATAACATAGGCAGAACACTCTATGACATAAATCACAGTAAGACCCTTTTTGACCCACCACCTAGAGAAATGGAAATAAAAATAAACAAATGGGACCTAATGAAACTTCAAAGCTTTTGCACAGCAAAGGATACCATAAACATGATGAAAACACAACCCTCAGAATGGAAGAAAATATTTGCATGAAGCAACTGACAAAGGATTAATCTCCAAAATATAAAAGAATCTCATGCAGCTCAATATCAAAAACACAAACAACCCAATCCAAAAATGGGCGGAAGATCTAAATAGACATTTCTCCAAAGAAGATATACAGATTGCCAACAAACACATGAAAGAATGCTCAACATCATCATTAGAGAAATGCAAATCAAAACTACAATGAGGGGCTTCCCTGGTGGCGCAGTGATTAAGACTCCGCCTGCCGATGCAGGGGACACAGGTTCATGCCCCGGTACCGGAAGATCCCGCATGCCGCGGAGCAGCTGGGCCCGTGAGCCATGGCCGCTGAGCCTGCGCATCCGGAGCCTGTGCTCCGCAAAGGGAGAGGCCACAACAGTGAGAGGCCCACGTACCGCAAAAAAAACAAAACAAAACAAAACCAAAACAAACAAACAAAACTACAATGAGGTATTACTTCACACCAGTCAGAATGGCCATCATCAAAATATCTACAAACAATAAATGCTGGAGGGGGTGTGGAGAAAAGGGAACCCTCTTGCACTCTTGGTGGGAATGTAAATTGATACAGCCACTATAGAGAACAGTATGGAGATTCCTTAATAAACTAAAAATAGAACTACCATATGACCCAGCAATCCCAGTACTGGGCATATACCCTGAGAAAACCATAATTCAGAAAGAGTCATGTACCACAATGTTCATTGCAGCTCTATTTACCATAGCCAGGACATGGAAGCAACCTAAGTGTCCATCGACAGATGAATGGATAAAGAAGATGTGGCATATATATATACAATGGAATATTACTCAGCTATGAAAAGGAACGAAATTGAGTTATTTGTAGTGAGGCGTATGGACTTAGAGTCTGTCATACAGAATGAAATAAGTCAGAAAGAGAAAAACAAATACCGTATGCTAATACATATATATGGAATCTAAAAAAAAAAAAGAAAAAATGGTTCTGATCAACCTAGACACAGATGTAGAGAATGGACTTGAGGACACGGAGGGGGAAGGGAAAGCTGGGACGACGTGAGGGAGTGGCATGGACATATCTACACTACCAAATATAAAATAGATAGCTAGTGGGAAGCAGCCGCATAGCACAGGGAGGTCAGCTGGGTGCTTTGTGACCACCTAGAGGGGTGGAGTAGGGAGGGAGGGAGGGAGATGCAAGAGGGAGGGGATATGGGGATATATGTATACATATACCTGATTCACTTTGTTATACAGCAGAAACTAACACAACATTCTAAAGCAATTATACTCCAATAAAGATCTTAAAGAAAAAAAATTCATGCTAATAATTTCTAAATTTCAACTTAGAATAGCATTAAATAGCAATTTTTTAAAAAGACAAATCAAGAGAGAAACCGTGGAAGAAAGGAAAGCTTGATATTTTTAGTACTTATGACGGCACTTTTCCCACTTTTTGAACGAGGGGCTCCACAAATTATATAGCTGCTGCTGTTGGTCAGTAGTGATATTAAATGAGAAAGACCTCAAATTTTTAGGAAATAGATCCAGGAGGCTCTCATTTCCCTGTAATTGAAAGCAACCTGCTCACTTTGGGTTTGATTATCATTTTTTATTTTTCATTTCCCACAACCAGTAAAAAAAAAAAAAAAAAAAAATCAGCGCAGGTACAAGGATCCAATTTTTAAAAATCATCAGAGTAAAAAGAAGGCCACAGCCCTGCCCGGGTTTAACTTACATATTTACAGGCTGTGTGACACGGGTGTGGCTGCAGAAGCAGTTTAAAAGGCAGGATTACGAAATATACAAAGTTGGTCTTTCTTAGTAGAAGCCAGCCTTGTTTCCAAATGAGAGCGCTTCATGACACAAATCACAGAACTATTTACTATATAACTTATGAAAAATGCTGCACATTGCATGAGTATAAATATAGAGTATCAATGGCTCTGTTTGGGAATCCGTATCTACACAGGGACGGTCAGGGGAAGGTTCAGTTTGGTACTTCAACCTATGAGAGTGATGGAGAAGCTAGGATCTGGGAGCACGTCTGCACTGACCCCTTTTCCCAGACTCGGTTGAAGCTCACTGAGTCTCTGGGGAGACCTGGGGTTGTTGAGGATGAGAAGCAAGGGAAAGAGGAGGTGTACATACCACAGGGGGCTCTTGAAGGCACAGAGAGGGCATCTGGGACCAGAAGGAGCACACTTCTTGGTCCCACAGACACACAAGGACCCCACTGCCACTTGATGACGTGCCCTGGTTTCTGACCTCAGTTTTGAGCTTCGCAGGCATGGAGAGCGGGCAGAAAATTAAAGTTCTTCTATCTATGGGAGTATGAGAGAATGCTGGGAAAGAGGTCCTGGCTTAGATGGGTGGACAGGTGGGTGGATGTATGGACAGAAGTTGACCACCGAAAGCTGACCCAGACAGTCATCTTGCACAGGACAGAGAGGCACAGAGCTGTTCCATGCTCAGGTGCTTCCTATGATTCAAGGGGGCACAGTGGAGGGGACTCAGAACCTGCATATCTTATTCCGAAAGGCTCAGCAGGGATGATTTTTATCAGCACTAAGCTTTAGCCAGAATGTCTGCCAATTTGGTTTCTAAATTAGCCAGGTTAAGAAGCACCCAAGGCCTTTGTGGCAGATGAAACATCTCCCCCAAATGTTCCCCATTTCCCAGCTCTCATCCTCCATCTGCCAGCTCAGGGATAGGACCACTCTCTTCTTATGACTGGAGCGCCGGGTGAGCCAAAGCTCTCTGAGACCCTCTCTGTAGCTCAGATGTGGTTCCCATCCTGGAGACTTGAGGGCACAGCAGGTAAACTACTGGGACTAACCCTCCCTGCCCGGGTGAGAAAACCCTGACAGGGGACGTGGGGAGCACTGAGAAGGGGGAAAGGCCCACATCTATGGTCCCCAACAATTACACCATTTCCCCTGAATCGGGCTGCTCTGGGACACATGGGGGCAACTGCTCTTGGTTGAAGCTGGTCTTTGGTAAAACAGAGAAGTCTGAGCTGGATCATAATAAAGAAAAGTGTTCGTGCATATGCACCTTTGACAAAGAAGCTGCCATAAATTCCTCCCTTGGGGCTTTTCCTTTGCAAGGGGATGGTCTGAAAAAAAGTCCTACTGACCAACCCAGCTGTGTGTGGCAGCGGGTGTGATCACCTCTCTGGCCAGGTTTCACTATCTAATTCTCTTCAGTGTTGTTCTGTGCCTTTCCAGGCCTGGAAGACCCAGGGAGCATGGGGCTGAGGTGAAACTACTGTGCGGGCTGATACGCTGGGCCAGGGAATGAGAGTCGGGACGGATGTCATTTCTCAACGGGGAACAAATCCTCCCGAGGTGGAGGAAGAGGTGGAGGTGGGGTCCTCCTCCGGCCTCCAGGCAGCTCCTACCTACAAGGCTGTGATGCTGGAAATGGTTTTGGTGCCCGAGGCATCCACCTCGGACTTGGAGACCCCGTCCTGGGCCTCTTTGTCCATGGCCATGTTAGCAAAAGCCTCGGGGGACTTAATGGGGACGTCCTGCACCTCCTGCAGGTCTTCACAGCACTTGCTGCAACGGCAGCAGTGGGGGCAGCAGCAGCACTTCCTGCAATGGCAGCAGTGGGGGCAGCCACACAGCAGACAGCAGATACGGCAGCAGAGGCTCTGGCAGGAGCCGGTCAACATGGAGATGAGCTTGTCCCAGGGCTTCAGCGAGTGCATCCACAGCGGCAGGAAGTTCCAGTTATGGAGCTTGTGGGGCAGGACGCGCGGGAAGCGGGACTGCAGGAGCCCGACCGCCACCACCAGAAAGACCACAAAGATGATGGGCGCTCCCACACCCACCAGCACTGGCCAGCCGACCAGCGAGAGGCCAAACACTGCCAGAGGGATCAGGAAGAAGAAGGTGACCAGGTAGAAGACGGCAAACCAGCAGTACTTAGCTGAGATGCCGCCCAGCCACTTGGCCAGGCGGATAGGCAGGCGGGTGAACGGGATTGGGTACCACAGCAAGATGCCTGAGATGTTGAAGAAAAAGTGGCACAGGGCAATCTGAAACGCAAGAGGTTGGACAGGTGAACGGGTCTGCTGCACAGTGGGGTCGGGGAGAAGAGGGCGTCGTCTTAGCAGCGGAGGCCTGAGTCTTCCTCGTCTTCATAGCTCAGCCCAGAGTGGGACCCATATTACCTGAGTTCCTACTATGTGTCTTGGGGGGGGGTAAGGGAGGTGACAGGCTGAATCACAGCTCAGTTTTCAGGGCCTGAAGTCCTTTAGGCCAAATCTAACAATGAACTCCATGAATGTGCCTGCTGCCACCCAGTGCCTTGACACTGCTGCTTCCAGCTGAGCAGTTGAGGGCTGGTGGGGCAGAGGGAAAGGTGTGCAGGGTAGCTGGCTTTCCTGGCTCAGCGGCCCTGCTTCAGGCAGGGGACACAAGGAAAGGTGGCTGCAGTTGATAAAGATAAAGGCGGCAGTGTCGAGCGCTTACTACGGGGGAGGTGACAATTCCAAGCACTTCATACCCTGAGTTGGCAACATTATCTCCATTTCCTGTAGGAGGAAACTGAGGCACCAAGAGGTCAAGCTATTTTCCTAGAGTCACACAGGTGGGAGATGAGATTCAAACCCAGGTAGCCTGTCTCCAGAGGCCATGCACTTTGCGCTTTGCTAGGTGTGCCCACCAGGTACCAAGCATGATGCTAAGGGCTTTGGACCAGCCCTGTCGGATACATTAGCCACGATCCATTGAGATGTGGCATAAGCATAAAATACACACTGGATTTCAAAGACTTCGTCCAAAAAAGGAATGTAAGATATCACCATATTTTTAGATCAATTACATGTTGAAATGATAATGGGTTCAATCAAACACATTATTAAAATTAATCTCCCTGTTCCTTTTTTACCTTTCGAAACTGTGGCTACTAAAAAATTTCAGATTTCGTGGGTGGCTCACATATTCTATACTCACTCTATATTTCTATCAACAGCATGGCTTTAGATAGTGCCTCATCAGATCCTTATAATAATCCTAATGAGACAGGGGTTATCGTTCCCATTTTTCAGACGAGGGAATTGATGCTCAAAGGTTAGGTCACCTAAGGGCACTTCATGTGTAAATGGTGGCACAGTGATTCAAACACCAAAGGTCATCTTGCCCAAGGGCACCTAGTTGATCCAGGCTAGGCAGGTCCCCCTGATTCTTCTCAATGCCAGGCTCAAGACACAGGTGATCTCCCAGCACCCAGTCAGAGTCCACCAAGAGGAGGGCAAGGAGACGGGAAGTGGTATCTATGCTTCCTGAATACCCATTCCACCTCTAGTAAAATGGCCACCCCACCTTTGTCTAAACAACCACTGGTGATGGGAGTCTGACTACCACTCTAAAGAGCAGATGGCTTTGTTCTCAAATCTGTCTCTCCGTGGCTTCTCCACATCACAGTTTTGGACATAACAGAGAAAAGCCTGGCTTGGTTTCTTGGTTAAACACCATCTGCTTACAAGACCATGGATAGGGTTGGATCCCACCCACAGAGCCCCTGCCCCATGCAGCATTTCCTGACCTGGAGCGAGCTCTTCAAAGTACTGCCTGGGCTAGCTAAGGCGGCCAAAATGGCGGTGGTGGTGGTACCGATGTTGGCGCCCAGCGTGAGTGGATACGCCCTCTCAATGGATATCACACCGATACCTGGAGGGGGGGGGTGAAAATACAAAGCCCACAGCATTAGCCCCAGAGGATGACAGAAGATGGTAATGTCGGCCAGATGGAGACCCAGGGAGAAACTCACCGATCAGAGGGGTCATAGCAGACGTGAACACAGAGCTGCTCTGAACGATGAAGGTCATTCCCGCCCCCACAAGGATGGCCAGGTAGCCAGTCACCCAGGCAAAGGGGAAAGGGAAATCTGGAATGCAGAGGATAAGAGATGCGTCACAATCCTTCTGGGGAAGGCATGGGTTGGAGGCCCAGCTGGCATCTCCACAGGACCCAGGGGGCACGGCTTGGCCAGAGGTTGAGGTTGTGTAAAATCCTCCCCACCCCATACCAGGTTGTGTAAAATCCTCCCCACCCCATACCAAGTCTGAAATTGCAGATTGGATTTTCAGCATCCTTTCACCTTGCATATTCAGATGGTAGAACCAAGGATGTGGGTACGTGTTATGAAGACAAAAATACATTTCACTGGAGTTCTAAATGCTGAACCCATCTGTTATGGACAGAATGTTTGTGTCATTCCCCCGTCCCGCAATTCATATGTTGAAACCCTGACCCCCTAATGTGATTGTATTAGGAAGTGAGGCCTTTGGGAGGTGATTAGGTCATGAGGTTGGAGTCCTCATGAGTGGATTAGTACCCTTATAGAAGGCTGAGCTTGCTTCCTGTCCACTCTCTCTTCCATGTGAGGACACAGTGAGAAGGCGGCCATCTGTAAACCAGGAAGTGGGTCCTCACCAGAACCCAACTGTGCTGGCACCCTGACCATGGACCTCCCAGTCTCCAGGACTGTGAAAAACTAAATTTCTGGTGTTTAAGCCACCCAGCCTACAAGAATTTGCTACAGCAGCTGAATAACGACAAAGCACTTGGAGCATTCAAACCTCTATCTTTTCTCCTGTCCTGGTCTCCCAACGCTGCATGCCCTCCACCTTTGTTTCCACCTAAAAGAGCAGTGAGGATATGAAGCAGCTTGGAAGCCCTATAGACCCCACCCTCGGCACCACCAGCACAGGATCAGGCCCCGCACAGCCGGCAAGCATCCAGGGCACGGGTACTCAGCTCACCCTTATGACAACCCTGAGAGGTAGATATCCTCGGCCCCATTTCACAGGGAGAGTTTACAGGGTATATTTTCATTGGCCAGGATGCCATTCTCAGCAATGGAGACTGACTGCCTGCCTCAAAATGCTGACGTATTTATCCAGCACCACATATTCTTCCCAAGAGTCGAAGCGAAGTAGGGACCATGGTGGACTTCTGTTAACCTTTTCCTAAGGTATCCTGACAGACCCAGTAAAGTCCTGGGCAAACAGGGAAACTGCCAGGAAGGAAGGCCTATCTCACAGCTCTCTGGATTTGAGCTGGCTCTCTCTCAGGACCTTGCAAACATCTGATGGAAGCTTGTGCCTTCTTCCCAGGCTCCACCCAAGACACTAAGGAAGATTCAAGAGTGAGTGGCATCTTAACTTCCGCAACTTAGCAGAGCCCAGAGAGAAACTCCATGCAGAGGCCACTGCTAGAGGAGAACCAAAAGGAGCGCCCCTGGAGGGACCACAGTGACACACTATACCCTAGAAGGTCCAGAATGGGGGGCAGTGTGCTTACCAGTGTTGATGGTCTTCTTGATGACAACAGCTACCTGCCCCCTGAGCACAGAGCCCAAGAGCTTGACAATTAGGACCAGGCAGCTACAGAGGACCAGCAGGGAGACTACCAGCAGAATGGTGCCCACGACAACATCCGGGAGGTTGAAATTCACGAAGATGTGCTGGCCTGGAGAGACCACAGAATGCCCTCATTAGGAGGGCATGGAACCCTTGACAGCCACAGATTGCTGCTTATTCCCCAGCATCCTTCCGTCTCAGAGTAACAGAATCCTGGTTGTCAGCTTGACACACAGCAAGGCAGCCCAGAATAAAGACCACACTTTCCAGCCTCCCTTGCAGCTAAGTGTAGCCCTGAGGCTATGTTCTGGCCGATGGGATCTCATGAGGGTGAAGATGTAGTGAAATCCAGGGGCAGACCCAGGTTTCCAGCCCCATTCTTCTGCCTCTAAATCCCATGTTGTGTTTTACTCATGATAATGAGGATGCCTACAACAAAGTATTTGAGGAGCAAGGTGGGGTAGGATGGGCAAGTCAGAGTGGGAGCTATTGTTAATTATCAAACTCTTTGTGTTTTTTAAAAATCCCTGTGTGTCCCCATGATGATTCCAGAAAAACATGCTTATATCAATGGATGTATAGAACCTAGAACACAAGAGGTGATACGTTCACTTGATTCTGTGAGGTAAAGCACACCTGGAGTATTAAGGTATATGGCTCAGAATTAATGTGGGGTGCACGGAGAGGAGGAGAAGCAGAGATATGCAAATGGGTATATAAGGAATAAATAAGAAGAACTAACGTCAGGGCCATAAAAGAGTCCAGAGGCAACAGTATAGCTTCTTAAGGAACTGGAGCATCATGCAAGTGCACTGCTTTGTTCAGTGCTATAGCTCTGCTATATAGGGCCTGCTGTACCGTAGGGACTCATGACTTGAGGGTGAATGTGTTGTGTGTGTGCCCCACATCTCCTTCAAATCAGGCTGTCATCTCCCTAGAGGTGCTGCCAAAGGGATACTGAAGCACATAGAAGGACCACTCTGGTATCTGTTGAGGAGTTCTGAATCCGTCTGGAACTGCCAGAGGAACTGAATACCAAGTCCTAGTTCTGCCCCTTACGGGGGGACCTTGGGCCTGTCCCCTGTCCCTAAGCCTTAGTTTCCTCTGCTGTGAAAGCTCACAGCTCATTGGCCAGTGTAGGACTGGTGTTCAGTGAATCTCACTGCCCTTCTTTCCTTCACTTACTGGGGCTCCACACAGATAGGAAACACCTATCATCACCCCAGACAGCCTGTCCTGGCAGCTGACGCTCTGTGAGTTTCACTCACACTTGGCAAGGTTCTCCTGGTGGGTCACGTTCTTGATGGTCCAGGTGTGCAAACCATCCGTCCAACAGAGGGAAGGAGAGGTGCAGTTGTCAGGCGAGGGGACGGTGACATTCCTCTCAGTCTGGGTGGCAAACATGAGAAATGCTATGTATAGTCCATAACACTCATTTCTGGTGGGGAATGGCAGGAAATGCGAGGCGTCAGGGGAGACCCATAACAATTCGTGCACCGTAAGTATGATGAATTGCTTCCATGGGTCCCTCCATAAATGCAAGCAAGGAGGCAGCCAGAGGTAAGCCAGGAGACATGAAAATAACAAGCCAGGAATAATGGGTCCATGATGTGGGCTGGTTCTGTCTGTCCTACTGTATAATGTCTGTCCATCCCATCTAGCATTCAAGGACTTAAGGATTCTCACTGGCTAGTTTTGATTTTTCAGGAATCCCTGATTTTTCTTTCCCCTTACCTTTTATATGCCCAATCTAAATGCAAGATCTTGCTTTATCAAGTATAGACACAAGCGTTCACCCACCCAGCAATATTCTCAGAAACTTACCATGCTGGTAAAAGTTTTACACCAAATCTTGATCATACTCTTGTTTTTGGCTGTTTCATCATTCATTGCAATTTGGTTGATAACTTTTTTATCCAGCTGAGGAAGGCAATGGACAGAAGAGAGTCAGCACGTTCTCAGAACTGATGTGGGACAGATGTTAAGCTGTTAAAAGGGGCTGAGGTTGTGAACCGGACTGTGAGGGTGTGAACTGCACTGAAGGCGTGAGCTGGGACTCACTCTGTCTGCACTCTCAGGGCAGAGCACAGCACCCAGATGTCAGTGGGTGCTCAATAAATGAATGATTGTATGAACAATGAACCCGTATCTAAGAAGCATGCAGTAGATATTCATCAGATGACTGAATGACAGAAGAAAAACAGAAGGTAAGAGTGAAAGGGCAAGGTCCAAACTGGCCCCTTCTCCCCAAGGCAACATCCACAAAGACTTCTTTCATTTATTTTAATAATATGGACGGACCCTAGTGAGCAGAGGGGTGAAATGGAAGGAAAGGCAGTAAACTCTTCCTCTTTGGCTGGGAGCAGGGTGCTACTTGAATCAGTGAGCCCACGGGTGCTGAGGCCAGTAGTGGGAACAAAGCGCCCAGGTGTCCAGTAGAGAGTCCTTGTGTCTAGAGAAGCGCTCACCCCCACCACCTGCCCCCATCCTAATAAAGATGATACACTTGTTGAAATCAAGGAGATAATAAAGGCCAATTACTCCATCTCATCGGGTGTCCCTGAAGTTCTGCCTCCCTTGGCTTTTTTCACAGGCAGCCAAAGGGCAGTTTTTACAGACCCTCATCCATCTCTTCCATCCCAGCCCGGTGAGGGGGGAGCAGGGGAGGGTGTTGGGGCCTTTCCCTCTCTGCAGGAAGGCGAGTTACCTGGATAATGAGCTTCGTGAAGGGATCTGTGATAACTTTCAGAAGCTCTGGGGCATCCTCTCCATTCTTGAAGTTGAAGGATTCCACTACCAGGTTGGTCAGGCGCTCCAGGTAATGGGTGGCAGCCTCCAGAGGCAGAAGCACCAACACAGAGAGCCAGTTGAAGAAGTCATGGACGGTGGCCCCTGCAAAGGCCCTGCAGGAGGCGAACCCCATCCCGAGCCAGATTAGTCAACAAGCGACTGGGCACCATCTAGGCAGGTCATCACTTGTATCACCGGCCAGGTGCCACCTGAGTGCATAGAGGTGTACACTCTCACTTTTGTTCTCACAGCAATCCCCAAAGTGAGTGGTATGAAGATCCCCATTCAACAGATGAGGAAACCGAAGGCCAGGGAGCACGCAGGAATTGAAGACCACTGCAGAAGCACTGGGTCCAGGACCCTTGTCTCCCACTGTCCGGCAGAACCTTTCCCACCAGATCAGACAGTACACAGTTTGCTCTGCTTGGGGAAAAGGGAACTAGATGTGTTTTGGCTGCAATTATTAGTTCATGGAGCACTGTTTGAGAAAACTTCATCAAGACCAGTTTCAAATCATGCATATGGAAGACGATCTTCATTTTGGAAAGGCAGGGGCCAGTATGAAGGTTACCATCAGAGCCGTCTACACAACTGAATTCTTAACTGTAAGATCTTGAGACTTTGATCAAATATTTGAACAGTCTCTACAGAAAACAAAGCTAATATATACTACAATTTGCATCTACCGGAGAAGGTTCACTGATTCCCCCTGAATTCCATCTTACCTATCTCCAGATTTTAAAAAAACTCTATAGTTTTTTTCCCTCAATGAAAAAATGTTCCTTTAAAAAAACTCTGCATGTCAAGAAATACCCAAAACAAATAGAAGATGGGACATGAAGGGACAGAAGCTATTAAACACGTAGGGGGAAATGCTTAACTTCACCAGTAATAAAAGAAATTTGCAATTTATTTATTTGCACGTACAGATTTTCACATACCACTTTAACTAATATTTTACAATAAAGTTAGCTTACTCTTCCTGGAGAGGGTGATTTAAGACATTTTCATACACTGCTGATGCAAAGTGATACAAATATTTCTTTGTAGTTTGGCAAAATGTTTAAAGAGGCTTACAGGTGTGTTTGATATAGTAATCTATCCAGGAAAGAATAATACACATTTCCAAAGATGTTACTGAAAGCAATCTATTTAAATATCCCAAACAGGCCAATTATATTCCTATGCGCAGGCACTTCCATAGATCGTATATTTATACATCCAGAGGTAAAAATTAGCGTAACAGTGAAAAGAACCCAAAATTTCCAATAAGAAAACCTGGATCGAGTCCCAGCTATGCCCCTCAGTGAAGTTACTTAACCTCTTTGTGTTCCTATATTAATAAAATGGGGCAGAGAAAAGTCTGCTTAGCTTCTTGAGAAGATCGAATTAGCAAACACCCTGGGTAATGTGTATTATTATTTAGACCTCAGAACATTTCTTCAGGGTCCAGACTTTAGCCATGGTTGAGGGAAAATGAATGTCTCTGAGGACATCCACTGCCACCCATGGATGAGGGATGGTGTTAGCTGACCCCCAGCCAGCCAGTCATTTGTCTGATGCCACAGATGTCTGATGCCACAGTTGAAGGTGTACAGTATTATATTAGCTACGGGTGTTCAATGCAGTGACTCACAATATTTAAAGGCTATACTCCATTTATAGCTCTTATAAAATATTGGCTACATTCCCCACAATACGTCCTTGCAGGTTCTTTTATATCTAATAGTTTGTACCTCTTACGCCCCTACTCCTATCTTGCCCCTCCCCCTTCCCTTTCCCCACTGGTAACCACTAGTTTGTTCTCATATCTGTGAATCTGCTTCTTTTTTGTTATATTCACTAGTTTGTTGTATTTTTTAGATTTCGCATATAAGTGATATCATATAGTATTTGTCTTTCTTTGTCTGACTTATTTCACTTAGCAAAATGCCCTCCAAGTCCATCATGTTGCTGCAAATGACAAAACCTTTCTTTTTTTCTGGCTGAGTAGTATTCCATTGTGTGTGTGTGTGTGTGTGTGTGCGTGCGCGCACGCGCACGCGTGTGCACATCACTCCTCCATTCATCTCTTGATGGACACTTAGGTTGCTTCCATATCTTGGTAAATAATGATGATATGACCATTTGGGGGCACGTATTTTTTCAATTTAGAGTGTCTGGTTTTTTTGGATGGGGACTGCTTCCCTATTTTAACAAGCTGTGGAAAAAGCCCATCACCAGTTAGAAGAGAGGCTGGGAAATGTGCTTAATTTTCACATGAAACTTTTGGAAGAAAAGGGTTTCCTTTGCCTGTATTTATCCTGCCCCATTTTTAGATCTTACACATTCACAGAGGCTCTATGTTGCCTTTTATTGGCATGTGAGTGAAGAAGAAAAAGTGGCATGGGTTGAGCTGGCCAAAAATGGAAGCTTTAGGAGGTAATAATTATTTCTAAGTGAGACAGTAAATCCTATTCTAACTGGCCTTGTTTTACACCACAGGTCAAGCTTCTAGCGAGGACTTGTATTCAGGCAGCCCTGACTGTGTGCCAGGCACCTTGATGAGCATTTACCTGTATGATTGTGTTAACTCCTTTAGACAACACGGCAGTGATAGATACTATTATCCCAGCCCTGCATATCAGGGAGCTGAGTTTAATCAACTGATAAGTATGTGATCCCAACCCCAGCCATACTCCACTGTGTCTATTTCTAAAGAGGTCTAGGGATAAGAAACATGCTCTAATGTTAACGGTAGTTAGGACAACCTGGTCAACCCCAACGGGTGGTGGCAAAGGCTGATGCTGAGCCTCCTACCTTCTGAACTCACTCCGGTCTCCTGCCTGCATGAGCGCCACAATGGTGTTGGTGATGGAGGTCCCAATGTTGGCCCCCATGATAATGGGGATGGCAGCCTGCACATTCAGCACTGGAGGGTGGAAAACAGTAAGTTATCAAGTTAGTAAGTTGAGGAAGGCAGCGTGGCCATGTTCCTGGTGTGGCCCAAGGCAAGCCGATCACATTCAGGCTGGCAATCCCCTAAAGCACCAGTTCTTAACCTCTTTAGGGTCTGTACCTCGCTATGAATCTGACAAAAGCTTGGACAGCTCACTATAGAAAAATGCACATGTACCAAAAAATAAAAAATAAAAAAATAAGTAAAAAATTTTACTTTCTGTAAAATATTGTTCAGTTTCAATTTCTAATTCCTATGGATTAAAAATAAAATCAAACAGTGTGAAATAAAAAAAAATTTCAGCACTTAATTACAGGGAATTCAGAGTCTCCATAAAGCCCTTTTGTGGACCCCAGTTTAAAAGTTTCTTTCTAAATTCCTCTGTCCTCCCTATTACAGATGCAAGGGTAGCTTAAAAGAGACCAACAAACAATGTGTAAGGACTTGTGTATTTATTATGGCAAATTTATGGCAGTATGATTTCTTTTTCTAACAAAATTAATATACTGCCACATGTTCTAACATATGAAAGTATTTTGAAGAAGTAATGAATAACTTTTTCTAATTTGGCCTCCAAAAGTTCTAGTTAATTTTAGCTAAAATGCTGGTTTGGGCTGAAAATTAACCAGTTCAAACTGTCCACCCCAGAGGGTCTGTCTCAACTTAGCCAGGGCAAATGTTGAACAGGCTCAAGTTTGGAACGTCAGCTCCCCAAGCTCAGTTGCCCCAAAGCCAGTGTGTGATGTGATTACACGGTTTTATTCTTAGCCCTGACAGCGGTGATGGAAATGTTCTAAATCTATGTGGTCCAATATGGCAGTCGCTAGCCACATATGACTACCGATCCCTTCAAATACAGCTCTTGCAGCTGAGCAGCTGAATTTAAGGTTAAATAAAATGAAATAGGGGGCTTCCCTGGTGGCGCAGTGGTTGAGAGTCCGCCTGCCGATGCAGGGGACGCGGGTTCGTGCCCCGGTCCGGGAGGATCCCACATGCCGCAGAGCGGCTAGGCCCGTGAGCCATGGCCGCTGAGCCTGCGCGTCCGGAGCCTGTGCTCCGCAACGGGAGAGGCCACAACAGTGAAAGGCCCGCGTACCGCAAAAAATAAATAAATAAATGAAATGAAATGAAATGAAATAGCCACATGTAGCTAGTGGCTGCTGGACAGGATAACACAGTTCTAGAGAATTCAGAATTGAGTCTTCAAGCTTTGGGGCCAATTTTCAGACTCAGCCATGGGAAGGGAAACAGGAGACTGCCTATGATCTAAGCCGAACACATCACAGTTAGACAAGATAATATGGTAATGGTGATAAGCCCGGATACATTCAGAGTAAATCCCAGCCTCCCCAGCTGAACAGGGAAATGCCTGAAATGTTATCTGGGCTCATGGGTTCTTGGACTCACATGAGGAGGCCACCATGCTGACGACAATGGACGAGGAGGTACTGGAACTCTGAACCAGGACAGTCACTAGCACCCCGATCACCAGCCCCGCCACAGGGTTGGACATGATGGAGTTGTTGCTGAAGAACTGCCCGGCCACCTTCCCTGAAAAACAAACCCATGGCCACGTGATGGGGGTTAGGTGGGTGCTGAGTAACAGAAGTCTCCGGTCAAGACCAGCTGGCCATAGGTACCAGCCTCCAGACTTTTATCTTGGGCATCTTGCTTCCTCGGGCTTCTCCCCAGTGCTTCTCTGCTGCCCTGACTCTGCCTCTGTGACCTAGTTCCCCATCCACCCCTGTTCCTCTTGTCCCTTCACCCTACACCCTCCCATCCTTCAACCACTTTCATCAGCAAGTCCCCCTCTAGTCTTCTCTTTTCATGAACCTGGCCTCAACTCGGTACTTGGCCCGATGAGTGCCAGTGCATCTCCTGATGCCCTCATTCTTGTCTCTGGGATATATTCCCAATTCAGAAGATTTACCCAAGTGGATCTTCTCATTCTTTTCTATCTACCCCCTTAGACCCCAGCCCCTAGCCCCAGCCTATAATTGAATTCTAGGAGTGTCATTTTTGAGAATGTGCCTCTGAGACCATCAATCCACCCTCCAATACATTGGTTAAAAAAGACTGAGGCCCAGAGAATGGAAAGTGGAATGACTTGTCTGAGATAGAGTGCAAGGCCCCTTACTGATGCTGCCTTGGACCAGGGGGACCAGAGTGGCATCCAGCAAGTCCGTCTGCTCCTCACACTTTCCCAGGTCACAAAGATGAGTTCTCAAGAAAGGGGTGCAGAAACCTACGGTCTTCCATGTCACCGGATCTGAGTTTAAATCCCACTGTGCCAATTATGGCTGTGAAACTCAGTGCGGGGCGGTGACCTTCTTGAGCCTTGGCCTATTCCTCTGTAAGTGGGAAGGACTTTTGGGATGGAATGTTTAAGACAATGCCCCTGGAAGTGCCTACCTCAGTAGGCATTCAAAGTGTTGGCTCTTACTGTTGTCACCCATCAGGGATGCACAGGTGACCAAGTGTATGGTGATTACACTTCCAGGTCCCCTCACCCTCCAGAGCCACACTCAGTGGTGGGAGGTGTTTAGGCAACTGCTCTGAATGCAGGTCCCCTAGCACAGGACCCCTATCCTTCTCCAGCAAAGGGCCAGCTTTGATTTTTAGCAGTGGCTTTAGCCTAAGAACACTCTTATTCAATAATCCCCTCAGGTGGGGAAGCCCAAAGACAGCAGGGATCCCTCAGATAAATCTTTAGGTCAAACAGCTCCCTGTCCAGTGTTCATAGACAAACACATGGAGCTGATCGCTTGGCCTCGGCTCTAGCCCTGGCTCTGGCCTAAGCCACTTCAGCCAGCCAGTCATAGCTCTTTCATGGGCCTCAGTTTTCCTTTCTGTAAAATGGGGGCATGACTTCACGAGATGATCTGAGGTGGCTTCCAGTCCTAAAATACTCCAGGAGGCTGCAGCTGGAGGGGGCCTGCTGAGCTGTGACTTTCCAAACCAAATTCAGTGAGAACACCGCCCCCAACCCAGACCTTTGACCTCTTCCATCCATACCTCCAACCAGCTGGAAGGCACTGCTGAGGACATCCAAGGAGCACACGAAGAAGTAGAGAAATGCCAGAAGTAAAATAAATTTCCCAATCCCTTGGAAGACACAGAGAATCTTCCCTTTGGTGTCTCTCTCTGGGGGAGGGGAAAAGGCATGGAGGCTTTTAGTGTCCGAAACACTGAGAAGTTTGACAATGAGCTCGGAACTCCCCCACCTCCCCTCCCAGCCAGGCAGCTGTAATCTTATGGATCACAAGACCTAGAGATGGGATGTGTCCAGGGCTACAGTTTTCAAAGCAATTACCACTGTACTCCATTTAATTGAAACCTGGGGTGAAATGTCTCTAAAGCATTTGGCTCTGGGAGGAGGGGCCAGTGGGCCCTGGGGCACACACAGGCCAAGCCGGGTACATGCTTGTGCCGGGCTGAACCCGGGTCACTGATGAGCCGTTAAGAGCACTTGCCCCTTGCTAAGGGTGGGGTCAGAGATAATGGCTGTCCTAAGCACCTTCAGAACCGCACAGAATACTTTCTACAAAGTGGCTGCAAGGCAGCCATCACAGACTCCATCTGGGACGGCTTGGGCCCTCATACATCCTGGAAGGCTACCTCCTTGGTGGCTGTTTTCGACCCTCACTTTTAAAGTGGTTCTCACTTGCTCCCAGCTCCTTTACCCTCCCAGCTGTCTGATCTGCACAGACCTCACACCCTGCCTGGAAAAGAAGTACAGCATTTGCTTGCACCCCAGCTGTTCTGTCTGTAGAGTCTGTCTTCTGCAAGCCTTCCCTGCTGCCCACATTTAGGTGAGGGGACTCCTCTCCCCCGGCCCCCGGGGCTCTCAGAGGCAGGGCCTCATCTATTTACTGCTGCATCTACAGCACTGAACAGTACCTGGGACCTGGTTCAGCACAGAACGGATTATAAAGATCAGCGCAGGGTCTGGCCTGGTTATAACCCTGGTGCCGGCCCGCGTTTGTTGAATGAATGAATGAAAGAACAAAAACATCCCCCGGTCACCACAGGATGCTTGGCTCTTAAGCTGGGTGGCATCCCCTAGCCAGGACCTTTGCTCAAACAATGGAAGGGAGAGGCCGACACGAAGGAGGTGACGCTGTGAAGCTGGTAACCTCAATCCCTTGCCGACGGGCAGTCCCCTCCCGCCTGCCCCGGCTGGCCTCGTTTACCTGACCACTTGATCCCCGTGTCCTGAAGCTCGGGCAGGTTCCAGGGGTCTTCCACCACTGTGGGCTCCTCTATCAGTGCCATGGTAGAATAAGATGGCAGAAGTTCAATCTTGGTGACAGGGGTGTCGGTGTCATCTGCCCAAACAAGCAGGGAAGACGATGAGGAATGAGACACCAAGCCTGGGTCTCCTGGTGTCCTCCCAGGGGGCCAGCCCAGGGCTGGAGGGGTGGCACTTACTTTTGCCGGTCTCCTTGCCTTTTGCGGGTGTGGTGGACTGCTGACCGGCGACCCCTTCGATGTATTTATCCGAGTTAGGCTGGGCATTTTCCAACTCAGGCCAAGGAGCCATGGTCTGTGGATGGGAAAACAGCTTACAGAAGTAGCCACTGAAAGGAGGCACACTCAGTTTCTGTGACGAGAAGGGCCAGTGGTTGCAAAGATTTGGAGGAGTTAAGGGATTTCGTCCTTATACCTTCTAAGTATGGACCCTTAAGCATCATATTTCACACCTCTGTAGGCCTCCCTCAATCGCTCACCCAGGCTGTCACTAAGTCAAACCACTGTTTCCAATTTTTCCAAAGCCACAAATCTATATACATCAGTTATCTTCCTTTGATTGCTCTAACATCTGTCTTGGCCTCTGTCTTGACTCTCTCCCTTAGTCTGAAAGGGAACACGAACCCATTCATCTTCATCAACTTGTGGTACCACCAAGTCCTCACAACCCTCCAATGGGCTCCCCACCTGCTGCTCATTAAGGGACAAGTTCAACTGCAGATCTGCGCCAAACCTCATCCAGTGGACTTAATGTCTATGTATACACTGATACACATTCTACCTGCTTTACCTGCTACTGGGTCTTCTATGAGAAGCATGACACATTACATCTGGTTCAAAACCCACAGGAGCCACTTCTTAGTGGGTGTGTGTTTAGGCAAGTCCCTTTATGCCTCTGAGCCATCTATAAAATGGGGACAATTCTTCACGCTTTGCAGGGTTATGAGATTAATAGCGATGCCTAGAAAGTGCCCGGTAAATAGTAGCAATGATTACTATGCCATGCTGCTTGGATTAACAACCCTTCGTCAGAACTACATTCTTCCCAGCCTTTGATAGAGACTTCCTCATAACCCATTTTCTCAACAAAGCCTTTCTCAGTTACATGGAGAGGAAGCCTGGCTCCCGACAAGCCGGGACGTCCACTACTCGCAGTCCTTGTCCTGACACACCAGACAATGCTGCCCAAAGGACTGGAACGAACAATTCACAAGAAAGGAAGTACAAGCGGCTAAAATACTTATTACAGAATAGGCGTTCAGCCTCATCGGGACCCAAGATATGCAAACCAAAACAGTGAGATAACTTTCAACTATCAGATTAGCAAAAAATAAATAAAAATTCAAGTATAATATGTCACTCTGGAGGAGATGCAGTGAAATAAGCACAGCTGAAGCTCTGGAAAGCAGCTGGCGAAATGCCTCAAATGCCCTACATTTTTCAAACATCTCTGACTCGATAATTTCACTTCCAGGAATTAAGAATCTAGGAAAAATGGATAACTAATAAGAACCTGCTGTATAAAAAAATAAAATAAAAAAAAAAAAGATTCTAGGAACATTTTTTTTTCCTCGGAAAATCAAAACGACCTGCTTTGCTCTGATCACCTCTTTGGAGAGGGTTTCCCAGAACCTTTGTCTATTCGTTTCCTTTCCTATTTTTTTCCAATAGATCTATTTCCTGCCTACCAGAATGTAAGCCCTTCCAAGAGAGGGGGCTTTGTCTTACTCATAACTGCATCCTCAGCGTCTACAGCTCTGCCTGGGACATTGACAGTGCCCAATAAATATTGGTTGATGAATGAATGTGATACAGGCCAAAATGCACTATAACTTACAGGGTGAAAAATAAAAACAGGAAACTATTGTATTAACTATGGTACATCCATACAGCATAATAGCATGCCATTAAAAATGTTATAAAGAACCAGCAAAACAAACCAAAAAACAAAAAAAACCCAGGAAAATGTTTTAGATGAATTGTGAATAAAAGGCATATTTATGTCCCATTCACAGTATGATCTCAGTAAGGAACCAGCAAAGTTCCATGGGGTTCAGAGTGGGTGATAGGATTGTCTGTGATTATTTTCTTCTATCTGAACTTTCCATATTCTTTTAAGAGATGCAGCCCAACCCCCAAACCCACAAAGGTAAAATGGTTCAGGACACCTGTATTGTTACTGTCACTCATACTGACAAAGCTAGAAGTTAAAAGAAGCTGATTCTGTGAGTCCCCATCATGAGAGGATTTCATGAATTTGTTTGGCCCAGGGAACTTTTCGACTTCCCCCATGCAGTTGCAGCGCATGGCACACACTTCTGCGATCACAGGGAACATCCCGCAGTCATTGGCTTCCAGGAAGGCATAGGCCAGGTCTTTCCTTTCAGCTTAAGAAGCACCCAGCACAGGGCCTGACACACAACAGGCCTCGTGCACTTTCTGAGCAGTATGCTGGGACCTGCCTCGCCAGCAAAAGCCAATACTTATTGAGCCAGGCTGTGCCCCACCTCACTGCCACCCATGCGGGGAGGTGTTTTTATTCTCCCATTATACAGATGAAGAAACTCAAGCACAAGGAGACTTATAACTTGCCCAAGGTCCCACATGGTAGAGCCTTGGACACAGGTCAGTTTGAATCCAGAGTCTCCTGCAGCCACTCAAGCATGTGTCCTACTGGTGTGACTCATCTGGCACTCCATCACACATTACTGCAATACCTTTCAATTGATTTCTGATAACAACAACTATCACTTTAATGAGTACCAAAGAGGTGCCAGGGGCTGTGCTGGTGCTTGACATATATTATGTCATTTAGTCTTCAGGCAAGAAAGGGGTCGTGAGCATCACCATTTACAAATGGGAAAAAACTGGAGCTCCAAGACGTTTAAGCAACTTGTTCAAAGTCACCCAGTAGGTGAGTGACAGAGCCAGTTTTTAAACACGGCTCCACCTGTCAGTGAGGCTATGGGCCATATCCCCAATATCTTTGGCTGTGACAGACATATCTTCCTGGAGCACTGCTTTAACCCACACAATTGGGGCAAAGGGCATGTTAAATAATGTGACCAGTGGATGATTTACATTTGACTAATCCTATGAAGGGTTATTGTGATGATCAAGTGTGTCATGTTTTAAAAACTCTCAGAACAGTGACTGACATATTGTAAACTTTGTGTGATTATTAAGGATCATACTAAAATGAGCATGGACATATTATAGTACAAAATGCAAGATGTATAATTAAAAATTAAAGGAAAGAAAACAGAACACGGAAAACTGCTTTGAGCTTGCAACTGGCTGTTCTGGGCTTACTCACAGACCTCCAAGGATTTAAATATCTGTCTCTCTGCTCTTGGGGGCATTCTGAAGGAAAAATTTGGAAATTGCCACCTTCTACCATCTTTCTCTCTCTTATAATCTTAATTCACCCTAGAGTTGTTCTCCTATCATTTATGCACACTTATACTGCCTTCTCAACTAGAATTTAAGTTTTAGAGGGCAGAAACCCTGTTAGGATTTTCCTCCCAGCATTCAGTAGACTACACATAGTAGGTACTGTACATTTGTGAATGGAGGAGTCAACATATAGGGTTTGCTGAGGGAAACCCTAGAAGGTCTGCTGTGTCCTAGACCCACATTGATCATGACCAGGAAACAAATCAAGCCTGAATCTTACTGATGAGCGCTGTTCCTCATTACCATATGCAAGTTGGGTTGGCCAAGATCTGCTGGATGGAGCAACTGTATCAAGAAGCTGCAACCAGGATGTCACAGCAGTGCCACCTGGGAAATTCTCATCAGCAGTAAGGTGCTATTATTTAAACTGTTTCCGGTGACTGGATTTCTGACTGATCAGAATCATTTTCTTTCAAGAAGTGAACAAAGCGTCTAGCGAACTCAGAAATAGACACGTCTATGGTCTGACATCCAGGTAATTCACCATAATACCAGCAACAAAATGGGCAGACACCCATTTCCACTGAACTGGACAGAAAGGAGTAGAATATGGCTGTAAGGGATCCCACAGGCTAGGGTACCTTGAATGCTTCCTCCGTGCGAGGTCTGTGCTGGCTTCCTTCCCCTCCAGGTCCTGGGTCCTCATTTACTATTAATCAGCCTCACCAAGAAGCAAAGGCAACTTGCTAATGAAATTCTCTACTCTTCCTTCCTGGAAATCTTGCTTCCCCTACTCCAAGTTCAGCCATTTGTCAGAAGCCCAAATCCCCTTTACACATTTTCCCTGATGAAGCAATCATTTCTCCTCATCCAGTTCAGTAGGCCCTCCTTATCCTTGGCTTCTGCATCTACGGATTCAACCAACCACAGATGGAAAACATTCAGGGGAAAAAACATATTCCAGAAAGTTCCAAAAAGCAAGAGCTGAATTTCCAGCACACAAGCAACTATTTCCATAGTGTTTACGTTGTATTTACAACTATTTACATAGCATTTACACTGTATTAGGTATTATAAATAATCTGTCTAGAGATGAGTTAAAGTATATGGGAGGATCGTATTGGTTATGTGCGAATATCACACCATTTTATACACGGGACGCTGGGAAAGTCCTGGAATCAATTCCCGCAGACACCGAGGGACCACTGTTCTTCATTTCCTGGTACATTCATCTACTCCATCATCACTCACTGGGCATTCACCGTGCTAGCCGCCTGCAGGTAAGGAGAGGAGGTGCAGGTCCACACACCGAAGCACTGTCCCCCAGAGGGGCAGGCAACGAGGAGTCATCTAACCCAGCCCAGGACATTCTGAGACAGCTGCCCCCCGCTTGCCGGCTCCCAGCCCTCCCCCACCCCGCACCTCCGCACCACCACGCTCCCCTCCCCCCCACGCCCCAGCTCAAGTTGCTCTTCTCAGGACCTGGAAAGTGGGGAAATGCAGGCCACCTGGCACCCAACCATTGCATTAGGCAGCGTGGCTGTGGAGCCCCATTCTCCCGGACTCCCCAGCCAGCAAAGACCCAGCGCTCCAAGTAGGCTCACCCCACAGATTTGGAGTAAAGGAGGGATTGGAGCAAACGGTCCATGATTAGTCCCGAGACTAGGCAGCTGTTCAGTACGCTGATACCCTAGCGCTTGTCACATAGCACTGCTTGTCACATAGCACCGGGAGAGAGAGAACCATGCAGTAGGTGAGGGCCTTGCAGAGCCCTGCCACTCACTGTGTGTGACCCTGAACCTCGGTTTCATCATCTCAAAAATGGGGAGAATACTCACTGAGCTGTTGTGAGACTAATTGATTAATGAGTGTAGGTGAGGTCCCGAGCGCAGTGCCTGGCAGAGTGATCACTCAGAACTTTGTGAAATGAATTGCATCACAAACAATGAACAGCCTCAACTCCACTTTGCCCCAGAGCATAAGCTCTTCATCTCAGTGCACAGCTGAGTGGACCTCGGTAAATATTTGTGCTGACAAATGAATCCAAAGCACCTAAGAAAAAAGGATCTAATGTTTGTTTTGCCATGGGGAGTGTCCTATGTGATCTGTGACCTCATTAAATCTTATAATAAGGAAGTCTTCTTTCCGGTTTACAAAGAAACTGAGGCACAGAAAAATTTTAAAAGTCCCACAGTGAGACTTCCCTGGTGGTCCAGTGGTTAAGACTCCACGCTCCCAATGAAGGGGGTGCAGGTTCGATCCCTGCTGAGGGAACTAAGGACTCACATGCCCCATGGTGCGGCCGAAAAAAAAAAAAAGTCCACAGTTACCTAGGGTTAGTCAGGATTTCAACCCAGGACTGCTGGTTCCAAAGCCGGAGAGGCTTTCGATAGAACTCTCAGCCAGGTGCCAAGACAGGAAGGAGCAGTTATGCTCTGGGCTGCATCAAAGCAGCAAGGCGCCTCAGGTCCAGGCTCAATGGGGGCTCTGAAGGTGTCTGAGATAGCTGGCTGGGCTCAACACCTCTGCAGGGGTCACTCTTGCCTAGTCATTCAGACAGCTGGAAATGCCAGCTAAGATGCTCTAACGACAGGCTGCTGATTCCCTACAAAAGGCTCAGGCATAGCAGAGGCCTGGATTCGGCATATGCCAAGACTTTTAGTAGGCACTGGCCAGACAGAAGATGTAGCCTGAATCTGAGGCCACTACTCCCAGGGGTGTGGCAGACACTAGCCTGTCTGGAACCCGATTCCCTTGGGAAGGGGTTTGGGGGCCCGAGGGGTCCTTGGAGCCTGTGTTCCTCTCCAAAGGTTTTCTCCCATCCCTATTCCTCCGATTCAGCTGTTCCCTCTCCCCGCCTTCCCCCAAGGTTGTACTCTAGCACTCTCCTGCTACCTGCCAAAAGGAGAGAAGGGTAAAGTCATCCCTTTTGGCAGTTTGGTACTAATACCCAGGCACAAGATCAGTGACTATGACTGCACATCTGCTCCCTTGCCCCCGCCCCAAGCTCCTCCCTATAATTGAGCTGGCTGTATTGGTAACTCTTTGGGCTCAATTTCCTGCATCCACATGTGTACCCAATGCCAAGAGGGACTCTTGTAGGCCAAGGAAAATAAACTGCTCAGCCTTCTCAGACCTGGGCAGCAGGGCAATGTAGGGCACCTGGAAGTCACCCAACCCCTATGCTCTGCATTGTTTGAGCCTCTCCAACCAGGACCTGTTCTGGGGCCACCTGCGATCAGAACAGCAGCAGCTCAAGGCCATCTGAAGAAGTGGGGAGAGGAGGAAGGAGGCCCGGGGCATCCTCCTGCTGAGAGACCTCAATACGCAGGCATTTTCCCACCGGGCTGTGGCCTCCACAAGCACAGGGAGAATGACCTTGAGCTCCCAGCACGCAGGGCAGTGTAGACAGTGTCTGCCAGCCAAATACTTACTGAGTGATTTGTGTCAGGCACTGCAGTAAGCCCTGTTCACAAATTAACCTGTTGAATCTCACAAGCACTTGATGTATTCCTGTCAATTTGCTTGAAGTATTTATACCTTAGTACCAATGTTATCCCCATTCTACAGAAAAGGAAACCGAGGCACAAAGAAATGAATTGCTTCAAATCACACTAAGCCTTCAGAGACAACTCAAGCTTGGGTATTCTGACTCCAATGTTCTCAATGTGCTCAAGAAATATTACCTTATACTTTGAAAGAATGACCAAGACTTCAAAAATTCCCAAGAGGGCAGTGGTTACTTTCCTTCAGCTTCCTCTAGCCATCACAAAGCAAAATAATCCCCAGAGAACACAGTGGTGGAGGAGGGAGGCATGTGAGACAGAGAATCAATTGGATCAGTTTTACCTTGATGAAAGGCTTTAGACTTTTGAAGACATGCACTAATAGGATTTTAAAAAGATGTTTACGCTACTGCTTTAAACTAAGGCCCTCTTACCAAACCACACCCCCCTTCATAGTGTGCTTCCAATCTGTATTTATGATATTTTAAAATAAATCCTGCAATTAACTTATAACCATATCAATTATTTTGTAATTTGGGGGGGGGCAGCGGTTTAAAAGGGCTAATTTATAAAAGATAAGCATCTATAAACATCTTGCAATCTTTTTGCAGCCTTCTTTCTGTACTGTTTTGCATTTTTAAATTCACTGGGATGAATTACTTCTCTGGGATGCCGACTACTCCCAGCTGATACTGCCTTTCTGTCCCCAGGGTGGAGTTGCGGGGAAGGCGGGGTGGAAGGTAGCTAAAAATTAAAATTTTATTCTAAATCACTGATCCTGAGAAGATGTTTTCTTCATTAAAGTGAATTCAGGCTACAATTATGTCTGACTCCAGTCTAACAGCAATAACCCAGACATCCATCCTCCTGCCACTGGGGACTTGTTTCAGTGAAACAGTTGAGTGACTTAGGGTGGATTTTGGAGGGGGCAGTTTAACACCCAAACCTTTACAAAGCATGCAGTTCCCAAAGTTACAAAAATAGAGAAAGAGATCATTATCAGCTAGTTGGCCTGGCAGGGGCGAGAGATTCAAAGACACTTAACAATCTGAAACAATGGTTACTGCCATGAGGCACAACTTTTTCAAGAACACTCAACTGACAACAGGTTAAAGAATTCCAGCACAGGAGCCAGGAAGGGAAAAAGTCAAACAGGGCTGGAGCAAGCAGAGCTAACACAAATCTCTTGGTGAACCTAAACAGGCAGGAAGAGGGGATTCTAAGTGATGAAATCCACAAGCCACCTCCGTGAAACCAGCAAGTTTGAGAAAGTTGAAGTGATGAAATCCACAAGCCACCTCCGTGAAACCAACAAGTTTGAGAAAGTTGCCTTCTCATTAAGGAAAAAGGAGAGACTCTCCTCACCTCAGCACCAGCTACCCAGGGCATCTGAAGACTGAATTAACTCCACTCCACATGCCTCCCTTTCTGACCTGGAGATGCTTGAGCTCCCCCCACACAACCACACCTTACACACATCTCCCCAGCCCGCCAGCCTGGTACCTTGACTCCGAAAACACTGAAAAATTGTGGGCTCTGTTTTCCATACAAGCAGAAGGTTGTCTGATGCTGCCTGCCCCGATGGGACCAGCAAACCAGGACTGTATCTTGCAAGTCACTTTAGATAAATAACCCTGCAAACTAGAACAGTAGCACGTGGAAGTCACACTGGGGGAGGCACGGCATCACTGGACAGCCACCCAAACCTGGAATTTTCAGCGAAGGAAAGACAGCAGAAAAGACAGACCATTCTGTTCCCCTTCTTGTAAAGAGGGAGAAACTGAGGTCCAGGGACCTCCCTCAGATCACACAGCTAGTTAATGACCAAAAAGAGAGCCCACTAGTCCTGATTCTACGGGGTAGGAATCCCCAAGTATGCCACTACTAAGAGTGTAGTCATAGGAGCTGAAATAATAACAACAGCGGCAACAGTAAGTAGAAACAGAAGAAAAAGAAAAATCTGAAAATTTGGGGGAGGTTATGTTTTTCTCTTCCAAGCCCAAAGCCAGCGAAGTTCCTTGAGGTCAGGATAGAGGGAGATCTAAAAGAATTAAGTAAATTAAAAGTGAATTAAGGTTCTTTCAAGAGCCAGAAGGGAGGAGGAAGCGCCCTGACCCCAGCGGCGGTACTCACCGGCACTCTGCGCAGGTAATGGACCCGAGCAGGCACCCAGGTGGAGCGCGGCGCGCTGATATATATCAGGAAGGTGTTGCGCAAAAAGGCCGGCGGCAGCTGCAGTCATCACGCCCCTCGCACATTCCAGGACCGCCTGCGGCCGCCGCCGCGGCACTACTTACCCTCCGGCTTAATGAGCCCATCGTGACCTCGCCCGCTGCAACGAGGAAAGAGGCGGCCGGGCTGCGGGGAGAAAGCTCAGACGGCCCCCCCGCTCCCGAAAGGCGGCCAATGTCCCCGCGCCCAGAGCCCCCGGCTGCTGCACGCCCGCCCCGCCCCGTCGCAGGCCGCTCGAGATCCCAGCCAAGGCGGTTTAGGGGGTCTCCCTGTCCCCGGCTTCCTCCTCCCCAAGAACCTGAACCTTCTAGTTTAGCTCCTCTAAGGCTGAAGAGGTCAGAGACGTTGAGACATAGATAGAAGCCAACTGGAAACTCAGGGACAAATCTTTCCAAACAAAGCCAGGATTGTTCGCCTTATCAGGCTCCGGGATGCTTTCTGCCCTAGTAGCTTGGAGTCAGTAGTCAGACACTTGGCCAGCTGGAGCCCTGGGTCTGCGACAGGTCGGTGCTGGCTTAGCCAGGCTGAGAAAGGCGAGGAGGGCTGATCTCACCGCCAGAACGTCCTGCCTGCCTGTCCCGGCTTTGGCAAACCGTGGCCCTTATTTCACCTTCCGCTGTGCCCTGTATTCCCTGTGTGACCACACATGTTTCTCCATACTGGCTTTGAGAAGACCTGTCCCAGGGAGAGCCCATCATGACACTTATCAAAGCAGCAGCTCATTTATCTGTGGAGCAAACACTTCCTCCAGGGCCCACACGATGCCTTCCTTGGGGTAAGAGTGGTTCCCTTTCCAGCTGAGGTTAGAGTGGGTAGTGAGCATGACATAGGATTACTCAGGATTTGCTGAGCCGGGATCAAACTTGGGTTTTATTCCAATACCCAGGCACTCTCCCGCTGCCAACTGGTCTTGATTTTACATCCGAGGAAAGGGAGGCTTAGCAAGTTTATGAGTTGCCCAGTAGCTCACAACAAATAGTGGAAGTGCCCCATTGGAACTAGGTTGGTTTCATTCCAAAACCAAGAGCTCTCCCCACCATAAGGGGAAAAAAGTCAGGAGTGCTGCTTCCAGGAATCCACAGAGCAAGGCTCTCCCTGAGGCTGAGAAGTCAGTGGTTACACATACTAACTCTGGGGTCAAACTGCCTGAGACCAGTTTCCTGTTCTGCCCCTTGCTTTTTCCCTGCCTTCATTTGCTTGTCTGTAAAATGGAAATAATGAACCCTCTCTGTGAAAATGAGCTAAAATATTTCTAGCACATAGAACAGTACTTGGCACAGGAAGAGTCCTCAGTACACGTTAACTGTTAAAAGTTTCACTGGGAACCTCTCGTGTTGGGAGATGAGCGGGAAGCTTTGATTAGACTTATCTGGAACCTTGGGACTCTGAGGTCATTCTCCACAGACTCAAATGCTGGTCACATCAGTCCAAGGGCTGAGACATATTGCTTGGAGAGTGGGCACTAGAAATCAAATCAGGTCAGCCTGTTCTTATTAGAGGGATAATGATTTTGCCAGTGGGCGCTGGTCTTAAAAGCCGGCCCTTGGAGACAAGTGAGCGAGCAGCACCTTTCCAGGGAGTGACTTCTGAAGCAGAGTCCATCAGTGATAGGCGCTGGCAGGTGCTCACTGGGCTCAGCTCCGCCTCCAGCCCTAGGCAGGCTGCAGATTCATCTGGGGCAGGCGTGGGGCGGGGCTTAATTCCCTTCCCAATTAGGGCAGGCCTTAATTGGACATTCATCCTGCTGAGCCTCCCCCAGTAACTGTGGGCTTTATATGGGGTATGGATCTAACTGTGTTCACATTGCCTTCATATCACTCCCAACAAGGAGCTGACAGACGGGAATTTCAAAAACTTGGAGAAGGTCTCAGGTCTCCCTTTTATGTTCCAGTTGAAAAGGCAAAATGCTGTTTCAATCAGGAGGCTTTTTTTTTTTTTTTTTAATGGGAAGGGATTTCATTTATAGATCAGGGATGATATCTGTTTGATTCTAGTTTGGGATTGTCGGGTTTCGTATTACTTTGTACAGTGAAGAGAAAGGGTGGGTGGCGTATGTGCATATAACTCTAGAATCTGTCCCTTTAGCGGAACATATTTTCCTATCTTCGTTCCAAATCTGATACTATCACCATTTAGCATTTTAAAGTACAGCCCATGTTTACCCGTAAGCTTATAAACTACTTTCCTTCAGCATAACCTTGTTTGCCTGCTGTTGTCCTATAAAGTAGAATTGACTGAATGCCACGATATTATGAAGGTGGATCTGAGGCCCACCTAGAGATCACATAGTGTCTTGCCCAAAGCTACAACACTCTGAGCTAATATGTGTCCACATCCCTTACTGAGTCTCTGGGGCCAGATGTATTTCAGAATTTAGGAATTTACATTTTTAGAAAGATGCAGATACTCTAATGGGACCTGGGCAGCATCCTGTAATCAAACTTGTTGATATTTTTACTGTAAAAATGTATAAATATTGGTAGTAAGTGGAATAAATTTGATTTTATACATCAGGTTAGGGCATTAAATGGGTTTTTAAACTGCAGATTAGAGATCATGACTTTTTTTTTTTTTTTGGCCACAGCCAAGTATTTTACATTTATTTATAATATTTTACATATGTAGGGTAATTTACATTACCTATACATGTGTTCCATTTACCTATGCTTTTATTATAAACATTTTAATTTTTTTTTAATTTTTTATATTTTTGGTTGCACCACACGGTTTGTAGGATCTCAGTTCCCCGACCAGGGATCAAACCCATGTCCCCTGCAGGGGAAACATAGAGTCCTAACTACTGGACCAAGAGGAAATTCCCCATAAGCATTTTTAAACTGCAGAAAAGTGGAAATATTTTTACACTGAACACCTATATACATACTACCTAGATTTAGTAATAAATATTTTACTATACTACTTGCTTTCATTACATATCTGTCCATCTATCAATTCTTCTATTAGTTCACTATTCTGGCTTAATTTTTCATCAGTTTACTTCAGCGATAAATTCTTCAGCATGCATATTATTAACCAGAGTTCAGTATTTCTTTCTGGTTTATTTTCTCGGTAAAATTTACGTAAATGAATGTGAATTGTACATTTTGACAAATACGTATGCTTGTGAAACTCAAACTCCTATCAAGATATAGAGTATTTCTACCATCCTAAGAAATCTCCTCATACCTCTTCCCAATCAATAAATCTAAACTCTCCCTCCCCAAAAGACATGACACTTACAACTGTTTTCCACCAGAGATTAGTTTTTCCTGTTCTCAAACTCCAAAAAAAGGGAGTTGTAGACTATGTGCTCTCTTGTGAAAGACTTGACTCATTCAGCCTAATGTGGTGTGTATTAGTAGCTTTTTTACTTTTTAAATTGAGGTATAACTGACATATAACATTATATTAGTCTCAGGTGTGCAACACAATGATTCACTATTTGCATAAAAAGTGAAATGATCACTACAGTAAGTCTGGCTAACATCCATCCCCATACATAGTTACAAGATTTTTTTCTTATGATGAGGACTTTTAAGGTCCTTTATTGAGTGCTTACTGTGTGCAATTACTGTTGTAAACATTTTACATATACAAAGTCATTAATCCTTATAATATGACGAGCTAGATATAAAGGCCGGGAAACGGGGCCCCAGAGAAGTCAAACAACTTACCCTAATGTTACAGGACTAGTAGGTGGCAGAATTAAGATCTTAACCCAGTTAACCAATTTCAATCACAGAATCAGCAAAGTTTTTTGCTACTTTCTTACCTCATTTTCCTTATACTATACGGATATTTGGTTGCCCAGAGGACTTGTGTGATGAAAGGGATGAAAGAAGACAGAGAACCCAGAAACACATATGGATACTTGCCTTACAACAATATCATTGCAGAGCAGTAGGGTAAAGGAAATCTGCAATAAATGGATATCCAAATGGGAACAAGTGAAATACTCTCCACCTATACACCCACACCCTGCCTCCGCCACACAGGAATTTATCTAGAGGTAAAAGGCAAAACAATAGGACTTCTAGAAGACAAAATAGGCAGTCATGAACTCAAGGTAGGAAAAGACGTCTTCAGTAGAATACAGGATGCGTTAACCATAAAGAAAAAGATAATTTGAGAGAGTGAAAAGGCCAACCAGAATCAAGGGAAAGATTTGGAACACATATAACTGACTAAAAGCTTATTCCAAAATATGTAAAGAATGCCTGTATATCAAGAAAAAAGAATCCAATTGAAAAATGATCAGGAATTCCCTGGCATCCCAGTGGTTAGGACTCCATGCGTCCACTGCAGGGGGCGCAGGTTCGCTCCCTGGTCAGGGAACTAAGATCCTGTAGGCCGCGTGGCGCAGCCAAAAAAAAAAGAGAAAAATGGTCAAGACTACAACAGGGACTTCACAAATGAAGATAGTTAATAAACACATTAAAGGTTTATTTATCACAATTGAGGGGAATGCAAATTGAACCACGGTGAGATTTAAACCCAGTGTATATATGTCCACTCCCAGGCCTCTGCCCAAGAGAAAGGTGCACCTATGTTCACCGAAATGCATACACAAAATAGCCCACAAAATGGCTTGGATGTCCATTTCCATTCATAGAATGGAATATTAACTGTGAAACACTCCTACAACGAAATACTATTAGGAAATTGACATTTTTTGTTGTCAAATAATATGCCTCAATGAAAATGAACAATTTATTTATTGTTCCATGGAACTAAACGGATAAGTCTCATCTCACAAACATAATGTTCAGTTAAAGAACTAAAGGTTTGGGACTTCCCTGGTGGCGCACTGGTTAAGAATGCAGGGGACACGGGTTCGAGCCCTGGTCCGGGAAGATCCCACATGCCGCGGAGCAACTAAGCTCATGTGCCACAACTACTGAGCCTGAGCTCTAGAGCCCGCGAGCCACAACTACTGAGCCCACGTGCCACAACTACTGAAGCTTGCATGCCTAGAGCCCGTGCCCCACAACAAGAGAAGCCACTGCAATGAGAAGCCCGCGCACCACAACGAAGAGTAGCCCCCGCTTACTGCAACTAGAGAAAGCCTGCGCGCCGCAACGAAGACCCAACGCAGCCATAAATAAATAAATAAATAATTAAAAAAAAAAAAAAAAAGAACTAAAGGTTCATACTGTTTGATTCTACTTATAGAAAAGTCCCAAACCAGCCAATACTAAATCTTAGTGTTCAGTAATGCATGCGTTAAGTGGTAAAACTCTGAAGAAAAGAAGCAAAGACTGGGAATTCCCTGGCGGTCCAGTGGTTAGGACTTGGTCCTTCCACTGCAGGGGGCATGGGTTTG
Organism: Delphinapterus leucas; assembly: GCF_059928025.1. NCBI lineage: Eukaryota > Metazoa > Chordata > Mammalia > Artiodactyla > Monodontidae > Delphinapterus > Delphinapterus leucas. The sequence goes on along the minus strand of NC_143133.1, from coordinate 51,957,916 downwards.
ATCCCTGGTCAGGGAACTAAGATCCCACAAGCTGCGCAGCACTGCCAAAAAAAGAAGTCAGGTAAAGTTCACTTTGGTGGGAAGGAGGAAGTAAGAAGGAAGGAACATTAGGGGATTTCTGAGGTGTTGACAATCTTCTTGGTTGTAGCTGTTTGTTTTGTGATAAAGTCTTGAGTTATACTAATCCTGTGTATCTTTTTCTATGAATATGTCACAATTAAAAATTTCATTGGTGTTAGGGAGGAAAGCAGGGAAGAGGGTACATTCTGAGTTATGTCACTGAGTTGAATCCTTTTTTTTTTTTTTTTTTTTTTTGCGGTACCTGGGCCTCTCACCGCTGTGGCCTCTCCCATCGCGGAGCACAGGCTCCGGACGCGCAGGCCCAGCAGCCATGGCTCATGGACCCAGCCGCTCCGCGGCATGTGGGATCCTCCCGGACTGGGGCACGAACCCGCACACCCTGCATCGGCAGGCGGACTCCCAACCACTGCGCCACCAGGGAAGCCCAATCCTTTTAAAACCAGTAAGTTTGAGCCACTTACTGGCTATGTCACATAAATGTTTAGTCATCAGCAGAGCTAGGACTTTTATGTGGCTTGCTCTGTCCAGGATGCTTAACCAATTGTTGGTTCGTCAATTAGCCCCATACACAGAGAGCAGGGAGAGACCAAAGAGGCAGCCACCTTCAGATTGATAGGTGGCAGGTTTAATAAGCTAGGGAACTCACATATGAGGCTTGTCTTGGGCAGCTGCAGGACAAGTAGATTTCTGCAGCCACCTTCCAGAATCTTAAAAGTTTATATGGATGCCTTAAATGGACTCATCCCATATACCACCCAGATGGTCTCAACAACACTTTACTCTCCCAAGGCTGTGTCCTTGGAACAGTTCCCACCGTGGGAACAGTTGGCAGAATGTACATTCCAAGGACAGGGGAGGGAGTGAGGAGCCTCCAATTGCCTGGGTCCAGCTCGTGGGTCAAATGGCGGTCACATCCTCTCTATTACCTCCTCTAACACCAATTATGTGATAAACTTTTAAAACAGAACACACAGACTTTCCTGCCGGGAGCAAACTGAATATAACAACCTCCTCATGGCTTATTGACTTATGATCATTTTACGGAATCCAATGACAATTCCATAACTCCTTAAGCACTTCAGAGCTGTTTTTATATCCTAAATAGGTCCAGACTGCTACTGCGCTTTAAAATTTTTCCTGTGTGCATATGTGTATCTGTGTGTATATATCTGTATGTATGTGTATATATATATATACGCACACATATATATACTTTTTAAAATTTTTTTTATAAATTTATTTATTTACTTATCTTTTTATTTTTGGCTGCGTTTGGTCTTCCTTGCTGTGCATGGGCTTTCTCTAGTTGCGGCAGCTTCTCTTGTTGAGGAGCACAGGCTCTAGGCACGTGGGCTTCCTTAGTTGTGGCACATGGGTTCAGTAGTTGTGGCTTGCAGGCTCTAGAGCATAGGCTGAGTAGATGTGGCGCACGGGCTTAGTTGCTCCGCGGCATGTGGGATCTTCCCGAACCAGGGCTCGAACCCATGTCCCCTGCATTGGCAGGTGGATTCGTAAACACTGTGCCTGCCACCAGGGAAGTCCCTATATATACTTTTTTGGTAGTTTTTCTGCTTCTTCCTTTGCAGCATGGTGTTGGCAATTAGGCCATTCACAGGCACTTTCTGAGTTAGCACTATAACTACATGTAGCAGTAACCTCGCTACTTTATCATCATCGTCATCCAACATTATTACATTGCTATTTCTAACCTGTTGTGGAATAAGAAAACGGGTCACCACATCTATTTATCTGTTCCACTAACAGTCAGTGAAACCGTGTGTCAAGCAAGAGTGAGTAAGCCTGAAAGTTCTATTCATATTCATCTTTTGCTACCTAGACTTAACAACATTTACTTAGGATAATCAGAAAACTTTCCCTTACATATTGATACTTACTGGGCTGGGTTCTAAATAGCAGAGGCCAAAAAATAAATAAATAGTTGAGGCCACTGGCACTAAACTCCCATTTTATTTTATTTTATTTATTTTTTAACATCTTTATTAGAATGTAATTGCTTTACAATGGTGTGTTAGTTCCTGCTTTATAACAAAGTGAATCAGTTATACATATACATATATCCCCATATCTCTTCCCTCTTGCATCTCCCTCCCTCCCACCCTCCTTATCCCACCCATCAAGGTGGTCACAAAGCACCAAGCTGATCTCCCTGTGCTATGCGGCTGCTTCCCACTAGCTATCTATTTTACATTTGGTACTGTATATATGTCCATGCCACTCTCTCATTTTGTCCCAATTTACCCTTCCCCCTCCCTGTGTCCTCAAGGCCATTCTCTAGTAGGTCTGTGTCTTTATTCCTGTCTTGCCCCTAGGTTCTTCATGACCTTTTTTTTTTTTTTTTTAGATTCCATATATATGTGTTAGCATACGCTATTTGTTTTTCGCTTTCTGACTTACTTCACTCTGTATGACAGACTCTAGGTCCATCCACCTCATTACAAATAACTCAGTTTTGTTCCTTTTTATGGCTGAGTAATATTCCATTGTATATATGTGCCACATCTTCTTTATGCATTCATCTGTCGATGGACACTTAGGTTGCTTCCATGTCCTGGCTATTGTAAATAGAGCTGCAATGAATATTGTCGTACATGACTCTTTCTTAATTATGGTTTTCTCAGGGTGTATGCCCAGTAGTGGGATTGCTGGGTCATATGGTAGTTCTATTTTTAGTTTTTTGAGGAACCTCCATACTGTTCTCCACAGTGGCTGTATCAATTTACATTCCCACCAACAGTGCAAGAGGGTTCCCTTTTCTCCACACCCTCTCCAGCATTTATTGTTTGTAGATTTTTTGATGATGGCCATTCTGACTGATGTGAGGTGATACCTCATTGTAGTTTTGATTTGCATTTCTCTAATGATTAATGATGTTGAGCATTATTTCATGTGTTTGTTGGCAATCTGTATATCTTCTTTGGAGAAATGTCTATTTACGTCTTCTGCCCATTTTTGGATTGGGTTGTTTGCTTTTTGATATTCAGCTGCATGAGCCCCGTATAAATTTTGGAGATTAATCCTTTGTCAGTTGCTTCATTTGCAAATATTTTCTCCCATTCTGAGGGTTGTCTTTTCGTCTTGTTTATGGTTTCCTTTGCTGTGCAAAAGCTTTGATGTTTCATTAGGTCCCATTTGTTTATTTTTGTTTTTATTTCCATTTCTTTAGGAGGTGGGTCAAAAAGGATCTTGCTGTGATTTATGTCAGAGTATTATGCCTATGTTTTCCTCTAAGAGTTATATAGTGTCTGGCCTTACATTTAGGTCTTTAATCCATTTTGAGTTTATTTTTGTGTATGGTGTTAGGGAGTGTTCTAATTTCATTCTTTCACATGTAGCTGTCCAGTATTCCCAACACCACTTATTGAAGAGGGTGTCTTTTCTCCATTGTATATTCTTGCCTTCTTTATCAAAGATAAGATGGCCATATGTGTGTGGGTTTATCTCTGGGCTTTCTATCCTGTTCCATTGATCTATATTTCTGTTGTGCCAGTACCATACTGTCTTGATTACTGTAGCTTTGTAGTATAGTATGAAGTCAGGGAGCCTGATTCCTCCAGCTCCATTTTTCTTTCTCAAGATCGCTTTGGCTATTCGGGGTGTTTTGTGTTTCCATACCACTTGTGAAATATTTTGTTCTAGTTCTGCGAAAAGTGCCATTGGTAGTTTGATAGGGATTGCATTGAATCTGTAGATTGCTTTGGCTAGTAGAGTCATTTTCACAATGTTGATTCTTCCAATCCAAGAACATGGTATATCTCTCCATCTATTTTATCATCTTTCATTTCTTTCATCAGTGTCTTATAATTTTCTGCATACAGGTCTTTTGTCTCCTTAGGTAGGTTTATTCCTAGGTATTTTATTCTTTTCTTGCAATGGTAAAATGGGAGTGTTTCCTTAATTTCTCTTTCAGATTTTTCATCATTAATGTATATGAATGCAAGAGATTTCTGTGCATTAATTTTGTAACCTGCTACTTTACCAAATTCATTGATTAGCTCTAGTAGTTTTCTGGTAGCATCTTTAGGATTCTCTATGTATAGTATCATGTCATCTGCAAACAGTGACAGTTTTACTTCTTCTTTTCCAATTTGGATTCCTTTTTCATCTCTGATTGCTGTGGCTAAAACTTCCAAAACTATGTTGAATAATAGTGGTGAGAGTGGGTAACTTTGTCTTGTTCCTGACCTTAGTGGAAATGGTTTCAGTTTTTCACCATTAAGGACGATGTTGGCTGTGGGTTTGTCATATATGGCCTTTATTATGTTGAGGAAAGTTCCCTCTATGCCTACTTTCTGGAGAGTTTTTATCATAAATGGGTGTTGAATTTTGTCGAAAGCTTTCTCTGCATCTATTGAGATGATCATATGTTTTTTCTCCTTCAATTTGTTAATATGGTGTATCACATTGATTGATTTGCGTATATTGAAGAATCCTTGCATTCCTGGGATACACCCCACTTGATCATGGTGTATGATCCTTTTAATGTGCTGTTGGATCTGTTTGCTAGTAGGTTGTTTAGGATTTTTGCATCTATGTTCATCAGTGATATTGGCCTGTAGTTTTCCTTTCTTGTGACATCTTTGTCTGGTTTTGGTATCAGGGTGATGGTGGCCTCGTAGAATGAGTTTGGGAGTGTTCCTCCCTCTGCTATATTTTGGAAGAGTTTGAGAAGGATAGGTGTTAGCTCTTCTCTAAATGTTTGATAGAATTCGCCGGTGAAGCCATCTGGTCTTGGGCTTTTGTTTGTTGGAAGATTTCAGTGCTTGTGATTGGTCTGCTCATATTTTCTATTTCTTCCTGGTTCAGTCTCAGAAGGTTGTGCATTTCTAAGAATTTGTCCATTTCTTCCAGGTTGTCCATTTTATTGGCATAGAGTTGCTTGTAGTAATCTCTCATGATCCTTTGTATTTCTGCAGTGTCAGTTGTTACTTCTCCATTTTCATTTCCAATCCTATTGATTTGAGTCTTCTCCCTTTTTTTCTTGATGAGTCTGGCTAATGGTTTATCAATTTTGTTTATCTTCTCAAAGAACCAGCTTTTAGTTTTATTGATCTTTGCTATCGTTTTCTTCATTTCTTTTTCATTTATTTCTGATCTGATCTTTATGATTTATTTCCTTCTGCTAACTCTGGGGACTAAACTCTCATTTTCAAAGGACATACCATATCAGGAATAAGTCTAACAAGTTGGTGCCAATCTGGACAAGTATGTATGTGTATACACACACACACACACACACACACACACACACACACACTCTTAGCCTCACAGCCTGAGTGGTGGCCAGGAGACCAGTGTGGAGATGGAGAAAGAGGTGGCTTTCCTGACATTCTGGCTTTCTTTCTGCTTCCATCACTCATTCCTACCCCAGGGCCTTTGCTCTTGCCATCCCCTTTGCTGGGAACACTTCCAGATTTTCACAAGGACACTCCACCTTATCATTCAGGTCTCAGAGACCTTCTCTGTTTCTATGAGCATTTCCTTGGAACACAACCATTGTCACCCTATTTTTATTTCCTTCACAGATTATTGTATGGCTTCTTTTTTCAACAGTAGACCTCCAAAGAGATAGCTTTTTCCTGGGCTGAGGGATTATAATTGGGGTCCAAATTTCTCCCTAAATATTTCACTTTTGACTTAAACATTTTTTAACGAAGAGGATTTAAAGTTTAGAATAGGGAATTCCCTGGTCCAGTAGTTAGGACTCCATGCTTTCAATGCCAGTGCCCGGGCTCAATCCCTGGTTGGGGAACTAATATCCCACAAGCCACGTGGCATGGCCAAAAAAAAGAGTTTAGAATATATAATTTTTGATCACATTTGAACTTTAGCCTGAACGCCATCCAGGAGGCTTTCATCTCTCTTCTATTCTCCGTTGATTCTGGGACCAAGAGGCCTGGCTGGAGATGCCAAAGGAAGAGATGTGAGTGATTCCCCAGCACCTCACCCACACACACAGAAAGATCTCCTAACAGGCCTTTAGGGCATCTCATATTCCCATCATGTGTAACTACACCCTTCAGAAAATGAAAGGTATAGAACCCAATGTGGGTGGAGCTATGGAAAAAAAAAGGGGAGCATATGTATTATCTTAGGAGACAATGCTGACAGGGTGACAGTAGGGCTTAAAAATGGTCTTCGGGACTTCCCTGATGGCGCAGTGGTTAAGAATCTGCCTACCAATGCAGGGGACATGGGTTTGAGCCCTGCTCTGGGAAGATCCCGCATGCTGCGGAGCAACTAAGCCCGTGCACCACAACTACTGAGCCTGTACTCTAGAGCCCACGAGCCACAACTACTGAGCCCATGTGCCACAACTACTGAAGCCCGTGCATCTAGAGCCTGTGCTCCGCAACAAGAGAAGCCACCGCAATGAGAAGGCTGCGCACCGTAAAAATAGCCCCTGCTTGCCGCAACTAGAGAAAGCCTGTGCACAGCAACGAAGACCCAACACAGCCAAAAATAAATAAATAAATAAATAAATAAATAAATAAATAAAATTTTAAAAATGATCTTCTAGGTATCCCTTGGTGGTCCAGTGGTTAGGACTCCATACTTCCACTGCAGGGAGCATGGGTTCAATCCCTGGACCCGCAAGCTGTGTGGCACGGCCAAAAATAAATAAATAAATAAATAAATTAATTAATTAAAAAAAAATGGTCTCCTACTCTGCTTTAGCTCCTAGGCCTCATGACCTTTCCCCAAAGCATTATGTATTTAGATGTTCCTAAAGACAATGCTTATGGTGACAAATAATTGGAAACCATTTAAATGAATGTATAATGATTTCAAACTTCACAACCTTTTTCACATCGACATCTATTATAATGCTATAATATAGTCTAGACGCTGTATTTACATACATAACGAAATCCTTATATCCAGCCAACTGTGAGCCATTGGGGTACTACTGAAAAAGCAGAGAATAGCTACGGAGAGAAAAAGATTGGAAGACATATACCAGCTTTAGTAGAGATCATCTGAGGATTTAATAATTTATTCTTATGGATATATATATCCATATATACTAATTTTGAAATTAGAAATAAAAGTTTCATTTTTATCCATCATCCATCCATTTATTCTGTCACTCATTGACATGGACAAGTCATCTAATCTGAACCTCTGCTTTCTTACCTGTTAAATGGGGGCAACATTTAGACCTGCCTTACCTACCTCATAGATGATGAAAATTTAGTAAGATAACATAAGGAAAGGGCTTTGTAACTGTAAAGAGTTACACAAATGTATGATAGTTGGACTGTTTCAACCTCATATACACGTACACAAATATTGTTATGTTCAATAGGTAGAAAACAGGGGCGTCCCTCTACATCCCCAATAATCTCTACCAAACGTGTACTTGTGCATTGACAAGGATTGGAAGTGCATTTGGAACATTTCTATCAGTTACATGCCCTTGGCTTTACCTGAAAAGCTGCTGAAATGCATAAAAAAATATAATAACACAAACTCTAGCCCTTTGGGCACCTATTCTCGTGCATATAACAACCCAACCTGAGGTTATGTTAAGGGGAAGCCTGGCCTGTGCCGAAATGATGCTGTCCTATCTCTTCCTTCTGAAATGCATCCTGCTTTCACCCACCCTGTTACCTACCTCACACTTTACCAGCTAACAGAGAAAGGCTTTCAGACTCTTTTACCCATAAGTAGTGTCCTCTCCCACTGTTTCCTTCTTGAAAGATTTATTTCCTAGAAATCCAGCAGCCTCCCCAAATGTCCCTGCTTTCCAGCAAACCCCTCCCACCCCAATGTCCCTGCCTTTGGAGGAGGAAGACACACCAGGGGTAAGATATCTTATCTTTAAACGGTACTGCTGTTTTTAGAGGTCATCATCAGTCCCGCTGCTTAGTTGTTAAGGACACAGATAAAGTGCCTGAGCACACAGTGGGACAGGAGTCACTCCCTCAGGGGCAGGCCCCAGGCAGGGATAAGACAGGTGTGTTCTGTGCTAGTCTGGACAGGGAACGCCCAGGCTGGGGCTCGGCTCCAGATGCTGCATGAGACACTGGCACTGGTACTGCCAGATCTCTGGACTTTCCTGGAGAGGCCAGTTTTTCATGTGAAATTTACCACTAAAAATAAAAAAGATAATAATAACAAAATTGGGCAGGTCAAACAAAGCAGGCTTATGGACTGCCAATTCACTTTTCATCCTGATGCCAGAATGTGTTCTCAGGTGTTCAGACCTTGGCCCAGTGCCCTTTCCAACAGTCATGTATATGGCTTGTCTTCTGGGCCTCCAGGTGCTTCTTCCTGCTGGTTTCCTAATCCACTCAGTGGGGCTGGTTTTCTTGAAAGTGGCAGAAAGAGGCTCCTGAGAGACGACAGTGACACTCTTGCCCGGGAGACAGCTGTGCCACGAGAGATGGGTACCCAGGAGCCAGACTCTCATTTCTCTTCCTTGGCTCAGTGCCCTGCCCTCTGAGTCACCAGGCCTGGGAAAACCAAGGCACTTAGACTGATAGGAGAACTAACCCCTGGCCGTGCCCTGTTCATCCCAAATTCCCCAACATTAGGAAGCTGCCAGTGACTGAAACAAGAAAAGAAGGGGGTGGCAAATATGCCTGTTTGACTCGCAGCTGTCCAAACTGGGCCTGGAGAGATGGCAGCTGCATTCTGAGCCTGTCTGCTCGGGCACCAACCCCAGAGGGCAGTGCACAAGCAGCTTGGCGCTGTCCTGGCCGCAGCCGTTGCGAGAAAAAGGTCTAAAGTGGATTGTACCATAAAAGCCTGAAAAAGTGGCTCCAAAAATAACACCTGAACAAAACCACTTAGAACTTCTGTATCCATTAGGAGCTTCTTCAGGGCCTGTGACAGTGTTGATAATTTTAGAATTGTTCAGCCAGGCCCACTGGCAGGGTATCTAACCCCTCCGATGCAGCCAGAATTCAGGAAATGTCTACATAGTTGTGAGAAAGCATTAGACTTCAAAGAATCAGGTTTAAATGGGGAATGGTTAAAGGCACAGAAGACAGACTGACATAACTGTAGGCTGTTCTCAACTTTGCTTAAATATGTGTATAAATATGCAGAGAAAAATTCTGGAAAGCAATGCATAAAAATGTTCAGAGTAGCTATCTCTGATAGTGGGAATAAGTGAGTTTATTTTCTATCTCTTTGTATACTGCTCCAAAAAGGATTTAAGGAAACCTACAAATAGATAACAGAAAATTGATTCAGAAATAAGGGGGAAAGAAGGCGCAAAGAGAAATGTGGGGAAGTAAGATTGAGGCAGGAAAAAGGCAGGTGCTATGTATTAAGTGGAACCATATGAAATTGCCATTTTTGTAAATCAAAGATCTTCCCCAATCTCATGGGCTTCAACTTAACACAAAATGCAGATCTATACTCGCTGGAGCGAAGGCAACTTTGGCTCTTAGTTTCCTAGCCACCAACTAGAAGGGGAAAAGAACACTAGTTAAAAACCTATGGCGGGACTTCCCTGGTGGCACAGTGGGTAAGAATCCTCCTGCCAATGCAGGGGACACGGGTTTGAGCCCTGGTCTGGGAAGATCCCACATGCCACGGAGCAACTAAACCCGTACACCACAACTACTGAGCCTGTGCTCTAGAGCCCAGAAACAACAAGTACCGAGCCTTCGTGCCACAACTACTGAGCCTGCGTGCCACAACTACTGAAGCCCATGTGCCTTGAGTCCATGCTCCGCAACAAGAGAAGCCACCACAATGAGAAGCCTGCGCACTGCAACGAAGAGTAGCCCCTGCTCGCCACAACTAGAGAAAGCCTGCACGCAGCAATGAGGGCCCAATGCAGCCAAAAATAAATAAATAAATAAACAAACAAACAAACAAAAAAACCTATGGCATTCATCAGGTAAAAGCAAACTAGATGCACAAGACTTTCCTTCTATAGTTTCCAAGACCGTATTTTCCTTTTGTAACCAGAGATTTTTAAAGTAAATGCTTTTTAAAGAAATTGGTGCTGGACCTGAGGCCTCCATCCCTGAGTTCTCAGATTTGGGGCAATGTCACTCCATCTCTCAACAAGAAGATAATGTCTACTCAACCCACTCCAAAGGTGGTTTTGAGTATTCGAATAAAATGATGTTCAATAAGATTCAAATAAGATGTGAAATTAATCAAGAAGCCTTGCAGAATTGGTAATTGCACCACTTATTAAGTGCTTGCAATAGTCAGATACTGTGCTGGTGCCTAGTAACAAATAAGCCCTAGAGAGTTATAGTCACAGATGTAACAGACTCACACCTTATGAAACTGGTGAATGTAAAGTGCCTTGCATGTCTGACACACAGGATATCAACCACAGTAATGATTGTTAGTATTAATACTTCTAAGAGATTTGGATGCTTTGCTTGAGTAATAACTAACAGGTCCTAAGTTTGCAGAACTTTGCATATTTTATAAGTTGTTTAGTAAATTAATGAATATCAAGTATTATCATAGTGCCCAATACATAGTAGGGACTCAGGGAAAAGCTATTAGTCCATTTATTTCTTGTTAAAAGTCTGTTACAAATAGAAGCAAAGTCCAGATCTCAAACCCTGGCCTCTCTTGCTCTCAAACCCTTCTTACCACACTATACACACATTCTGAACACATAGTAGGTACAATATATAATTATCAATTTAGTGAGTCAGGCCTCAGTACCTTGAGCTTTCTTTCCTTTTTTTTTTTTTTTGCCTTGAATCCATTTTTTAAGTTGTAAATGTTCCCTTAAAATTCCCTGCTACCCTCTTTTGTTTCACTGTTATTTAATTTATCATAACCAATTTCTCCTCCCACCTCTCCTAGGGGGACAAATTATTCTGAATTTTATTTTCCTCTGGAATTTGAGGTCTCCTCTGACACTCCTCTCTGGCCAACAGAGAGACTGGGACCTTCCCACAGCAGTCAGTCAAGAAGCCTTTATGGAGCACCTACTATGTGTCAGGCTCTATATGAAGGCCTAATCCCTGCGCTCATAGAGCTTACAGCAGTGGATTGTCATGAAGACTAACTTAAATGATGCATGTACAGTGCCAAATACAAAGCTTGGCACACAATAGGACTCCATTGTGCCTCTTATCTTTAGTTCTGGGTGGGGAGCCTCTTTCTTCCAAGCCCCAAATCTAGTCCTCATGTATTATCTCATTTCATACTCACAGTGCCTCAATTATTAATTGTTTATGCACTAGAGAAGAAAAATCCAGTTTGCCTAACTCCAAAGCTTATGCTTCTGTCCAGGGCCTGGCACAGGGGGAAGCATGAAGCAGTTAAAGTACAAAACTCGAGGAGGCACTCACGCTCATGTTCAAGTGCAGACATTTCCATTCTCTCCAGGACCCCAAAAGTTTACTGATACCTGCATCGTCTTCCACCTGGTAAGATTCTAGCTTGGAGGCTTTCTGTGAAATTAACATGTTCTTTCTCTACCCCTAGACTTACTTTCCTTCTTCCTTCCTTCTTTCCTTCCTCCCTCCCTCCCTTTCTTCCTTCCTTCCTTTCTTTCTTTCTCTTTCCCTTCTTCCTCTCCTTCTCCTCCTCCTTCTCCTTCTCCTTCCCCTTCTCCTTCTTCCTTTTCTCTTCTTTTCTTTTTTTTTCTTTGCCTCAACCCAGCTCAGTGTTGGCCTCTGTCCGGCTCCAAAACTATAGCAAGGAGGCCTATCCGTACCTGGTTTTCTGGCAGCACAAATCTCTGAGCCAGTGGTTTCTAAAGAGAAAGGCTGCTCCATGCACTGGGCTAACCTGAATTTAAATCACAGGGCAGCAGTCTAACAGCAGGACCAGACACAGCTCCAACAGCCAAGGACGTTTCATAATTTCCAAGGTGTTAAAGCAAGAGTCAGGCCAGCTGGCAGGAGAGACCAGGGAACTCACAATAGCTCCTCGCCATTTAAACAGTAGTTCCTAAAGTGTGGTTCCCAGACTAGCAGCATCCACAGCACTGGGACCTTTTCGGCAATGCAGCTTCTCAGCCCCACCCCAGATTTTCTCATGGGAAAGTCAGGAGATGTGGCTCAACAGTCATACAGGTGATTCTGGTATGCACATAATTTGGAGAACGGCTAGCTTGTAAGATAGAGCCCAAAGTCGGCTGTAGCAGAACATCCATGGCTCTGCCTACACCTCCAGCCTCATCTCTTCTCTCCCCTTGTCACCTCCTCCGGAAAGCTCTCCCAGGGACGGGCAAACACTGTGCCTTACTAGTCTTTGTGTCCCTGGTGCCTAGAATAGGATCTGGCTCTCAGTGAATATTTGTTGAATAATAAAATCAAAGCAGACATGAGAAAGTGGGGCTCAGGGTATAGTTTCCATAGAAGTGCAACAACTCCCCGAACCCAAACTCTGGCCGATAGCCAATGCCACGGCCAGGTGAGTCTTCGGTGAAAAAGCTCAGATGTAACAGAAGGTCTCAGAATAATGAACTGACCCACTTCTTTCCTCCTAAAAGCAGCAGCCACTACTCAGCTTCAGCTGACTGTTGCTGTTGGGAGTGAGGACCAGTGTTGCTATGTCTCTCACGTCTCAGAAACCAGAAATTAAGACCTTTAGCTAAAATTTTAGAATTTTTGAGGTTGGTTCAAATTTTAAAAAAAGCAAAACCCTCCAAAAACTCAACTGGAGGAGCCAAACAAAATACATCTCAGGCCAAATGCAGCAAACTAGCTGCTGGCTAGCTCACTACCTCTGCCTGAGGTACCTCTCACTACCTCTCACTGTTAAGCTCTTTCTAGAACTTAGTTCTTAATGACAATAGAATATACACTGCATGAGGGCAGATATTTTTCTCTTACTCATTGCTGTGTCCCCCAAACCTGGAGGGGTGCCTGGCTCAGAGTAGAACTAAATTGACATTTGTGGAATGAATAAATGAGAGGACAGTCCTATGCCATCAATGTCATGGCCTGTCTCTGTGCCAGTTCCCCTTTTATCAGAACCTGGCTCATCTCAGGAAGGAAGGCCCCCAAGTGCCCACCTGATCACAGACATCACAGTCCTGCCCCGACTCTCCAAAACACCAGTGCCTTCCCACTACTAATGACGATGTGGTTGCCCCTGGCTCTCTCCCATCACAGAATGCAGAAGGTGAGGAGGGGCTCCTTGCCCCTGTGATGTGTCCATGTTTGCACTGGGCGATCCCAGAGGATTTTATCCTGGGAACAGCCGCTAGTTACCAGGAACAATAAGGCCTCTTTGTCCTTATAGGAACTCAGTAAAATTGAGATCTTTTCCCTCCCTTGCTAGAGGCTTTATAACCCCTGAGAAAGGGCAAGGAGGTTTGCCATTTTTAACTGCTACCGTTGGCTGTTATTTCATCCTTTCTGATCTGCTGGAGGTGGGACCCTTGAATGTAACTCAGAAAAAAGCTGTGGGCAGCCACAGTGGAGCAAACAAAATCTAGTCTCATCTTGTTTCAGGAAGTGAGCCTCTTCTAATTTGGGGTCACTGCACAAGTCACGTAGTCCCAGCCCTTAATGGTAATCCGGCCAAATTTCAATTCTTTCCAGAAACTTCCAAAGTAACCCCTTCTGATCCATGCACTGTGGTACCTACTCAGTCCTCTCACAGGGAACCTGTCAAAGCACTTTCCTCTCTCCCAGGAATTTAAGGCACCATCCTGTGTATAACTTCATGGAAACCTTTGTTCAGATAAAATTGCAGTACTGCAATCACCTCCACAATTTACAGCTAACACAGAAGCACAGAATGTTTAATTTGGAACAAACCTTAGAAATCATCCATTCCAGTGATTTTTTTTTTCTGTGCAAATAGATAAAAGAGATAAAAGCAGAATTGCAATGATCTGATCCCCCAGCCTCCCATGCTCTTTCCTCCTCCCAATCTCCCTTCAGCCCTAATAACCTGGGGGGTAGGGGAGACAGGGGAGCATTTGGGAGGGAGCTCTGTGAAACGCCTGGGATTTCCAAGTTGCAGTTTGAAAACCTGAATCACTCCTCATATTCAGAAAAAAAGAAGAAAAAACACACACACATTTATTGAAGATTTCTATTACAAAAGGAATCTACGGTTGCGTGAAAATTGTGAAATTTCAAAAAAAGGAGGGACGTTACTATCAATGAATAGTCACTATGACAGTTTGGGTACATTTCCTTCCAGTTTTTTTATTTTCCTACACACAGAGGGGTTTTGTTTGTTTGTTTTTGTTTTTTGCCTGGGGCTGTGTGCCACCAGATTGAGGGCACCTTTTCCCAATTCATACGAAAAAGTGAGGCAGGACTAGGGCCTGTGTTGGAGGTCCACAAACCTCCTGCATGCCAGGCTCATTCCACAGATCTGGCTTCATTCTGTTTGTAACCACAATCACCCTTTTTGGTGACCTCACTATTTACCACGGATGAGCATAAGCGGCAGATTCAGGGCCTTAGGGAGAGATTTTGATAGGAAAGCAGATACTAAGCCCCAAGTGAGACCAGAGCTAAAGCCACCACATGGACATCCAAGCATTCAGCCACAGGTCGGGGGAGGAAGGTGGGCAGCGTTCCAGGGACAGGCTGCAGACCACCGGAGGGCTTTCTCATTTTCTGCTGAGCAAGGGAGCAGGGATCCCTAATACCCTACCTCACCCTCAGCTGATGATACTGTTTTTAATCTTTTTTTTTTTTTTTTTTCTTGCCGTACGCGGGCCTCTCACCGTTGTGGCCTCTTCTGAGGAGCACAGGGTCCGGACGCACAGGCCCAGCGGCCATGGCTCACGGCCCCAGCCGCTCCGCGGCACGTGGGATCCTCCCGGACCGGGGCACGAACCCGCGTCCCCTGCATCGGCAGGCGGACTCTCAACCACTGCACCACCAGGGAAGCCCATGTTTTTAATCTTGATGAGAAAATGGAGGCCCTCAGAACAGACCTTCCCATGCCTGCATCAAATGAACGCATGTCCCTGAATTTTGTACCCATATATTCTGCATTCCTTCTTTGTCCATGGCTGAGCTCTCCTGGCTCCTATCCCAGACAACCCTTTACTAGATCCTCTCCCCTGTCACCTGCTCCAGGACAACTTTCCTGAAAGTGCCCCGAGCCCCACCTGCCTCATTTAGTTCTTTCCTCAGCGGGGATTTTTCCCATTGGCACACACGTGGGAATCTTTCCCATTGGCATACAACTTGCTGGGTTTTCTGCCATCTTTTGAAACCATCCTCCTCCTTGACCTCACAACCCCCTCTTAGCTACCATATCATTTCTCTTGCTCCTCTTTTAGCAAAATTCCTTGAGTCATCCACATTCTGTCTTTACTTCTTTCCTCCAACCCATTCTCTCTTGAACCCATTCTAGCGAGGCTTTGGCCCCCGGTATGCCACTAAAAGAGCTTTATCAAGATCACCATCACCTTCCATGTTGTTAATCCCATGTTAATCCCATGTTCAGTGCTTGGTCATCTTAACCTTATGATAGCATTTTTGAGGCACATGAACCCTGTCTCTGACTCGAATGTTTGATTGCTTAGCTTCTTTCTTAATGTTCCTCCTACATCATGACCAGTCATTCCTTCTCATGAGTCGCTTGTTGGAGTCCTTTCCTGACCTTTACATGTCAAAGTGTCCCAGGGATCAGTCCTCAGTTCTCTTCCACTCAGCCCTTAGATCAATAACCTTCAAACTTTTGACCATGACTCACAGTAAGAAATACATTTTATATCCTGACCCAGTTTGTGCATGTACGCAAACACAACTGAAATAAAATATTTCACAAAACAATGACCAACCTTACTATGTACAACAAACTGAAATTTTTTATTATCTATTTTCTTTTTTTAAAAATGCTGGTCAGGACCACCGTTAGGTCACAGGTCATGCCCTTGTCATTAAATGCCTTTAAATACCATCTCTATACTGACAACTCCCAAATACATTATCTCCCCGCTGGACCTACCTGACCTTCAGACATGAATTTCCAACTGACTCTCAACAGTTCCCATTATAGGCATATCTCGCCAGGCTTTCGAACTTGACCTGACCTAAGCTGCACTCCTGACTCCTCCAGTCTTACTCATCTCAGTAATGGGTCACTCAATTGCTCAGATCAAAAACTTTACACCATAAAATTTAAAAAGACATAATACCTATCCTTCCCAAATTATTTTTAAAAACTGAAGAGGAAGGAATGTTTCCAAACTCATTCTATGAGGCCAGCATTACCCTGATACCAAAATTAGACAAAGACACCACAAAAAAAAAAAAGAAAGAAAATTGCATACCAATATCCCTGATAAAAATAGATGCAAAAATCCTCAACAAAATGCTAGCAAACTGAATTCAACAACACATTAAAAGGATTATACACCATGAACACATGGGATTTATTCCAGGGGTGTAAGGATGATTCAATATTCACAAATCAACATGATGCATCACATTAACAAAACAAAGGATAAAAATCATATCATCTCAATATATGCAGAAAAAGCATTTGACAAAGTTCAGCATCCACTGATGATAAAAACTTTCAATAAAGTGAGTATAGAGGGAACACACCTCAACATAATAAAGGCCATTTATGACAAACCCACAGGTAACATCATACTCAATGGTGAAAAGCTGGAAGCTTTTCCTCTGAGATCAGGAACAATACAAGGATGCCCAGCTCACCACTTTTATGCAACATAGTATTGGAAGTCCTAGCTACAGCAATCAAACAAGAAAAATAAATAAAAGGCATTCAAATTGGAAGGGAAGAAGCAAAACTATCACTATTGGCAGATGATATGATACTATATATAGAAAACCCTAAAGACTCCACCAAAAAACTATTAGACCTAATAAGTGAATTCAGTAAAGTTGTAGGATACAAAATTAATATACACACCTTGCTGTACATCTGAAACTAACACAACATTGTTAATCAACTATACTCTAAAATAAAATAAAAATTAATATACAGAAATACGTTGCATTTCTATACACAGATAATAAACTATCAGAAAGAGAAATTAATAAAACAATAGCAGTTACAATTGCATTAAAAAAATAAAATACCTAGGAATAAATTTAACCAAAGAGTAAAAGGCCTGTACTCTTAAAACTGTAAGACACTGATGAAAGAAATTGAAGACAACACAAATAGATGGAAAGATATTCCATACTCATGTTAAAATGTTTATACTACCCAAAATAATCTACAGATTCAAAGTAATCTCTGTAAAAATACCCATGGCATTTTCCAGAAAACTAGATCAAATAATTCTAAAATTTGTATGTAAACACAAAAGACCCCAAATAGCAAAAGCAATCTTGAAAAAGAATAACAAAGCTGGGACCATTACACTCCCTGATTCCAAACTATACTACAAAGATACAGTAATCAAAACAGCATAGTACTGGCACAAAATTAGACACATAGATCAATAGACCAGAATAGAGAGCCCAGAAATAAACCTACACTTATATGGTCAATTAATCTATGACAAAGGAGCCAAGAATATACAATGGGGAAAAAAACAGTCTCTTCAATAAATGATGCTGGGAAAACTAGACAGCCACATGTAAAGAATGAAATTAGACCACCTTCTTACACCATATATAAAAAGAAACTCAAAATGGATTAAAGACTTAAATATCAAAACCTGAAACCATAAGAACTTTAGAAGACAACATAGGCAGTAAGCTCTTTGACACTGGTCTTAGCTGTATCTTTTTGGATCTGTCTCCTCAGGCAAGGGCAACAAAAGCAAAAATAAACAAATTGGACTACATCAAACTAAAAAGCTTTTTGCACAGCAAGGAAACCATCAATAAAATGAAAAGGCAATCCACTGAATGGGAGAAGATATTTGCAAATGACATGTCCAATAAGGGGGATAATATCCAAAATATGTAAAGAACTCATACAGATCAATAAATTAAAAAACAAACAAACAAACAAAAAACCTCCAAGGCAATCACTTCTCACCCCTCTGTTACCATGCTAGCCTGCCCATCTTCTTCTCTCACTGGATTATTTCTAGTGTCTTAATGGGCTTTATGGGTCTGCTCCAATCCCTCTACAGTCTATTCTCCAATACAGCGGCCAAAGAAATCTTTGACATGAACTATATCGTGTCCTTTCCTACTTGAGCCTTCCCATGTCTCCCCGTCCCACTTACAACAAAATCTAAAGTCTTCCCAGAAAGAAAGAAAACTACAGGCCAATATCACTGTTGAATATAGATGCAAAAATCCTCAACAAAATACTAGCAAACAGAATCCAACAGCACATTAAATGGATCATACATTATGATCAAGTGGGGTTTACCACAGGAATGTAAGGATTCTTCATTATATGCAAATCAATCAAATTCATTATATGCAAATCAATCTTCATTATATGCAAATCTCTTCATTATATGCAAATCAATCAATGTGATACACCATATTAACAAATTGAAGGAGAAAAACTATATGATCGTCTCAATACATGCAGAGGAAGCTTTTGACAAAATTCAACACCCATTTATGATAAAAACTCTCCAGAAAGTAGGCATAGAGGGAACTTACCTCAACATAATAAAGGCCATATATGACAAACCCACAGCCAACATCGTCCTCAACGGTGAAAAACTGAAACCATTTCCACTAAGGTCAGGAACAAGACAAGGTTAACCACTCTCACCACTATTATTCAACATAGTTTTGGAAGTTTTAGCCACAGCAATCAGAGATGAAAAAGGAATCCAAATTGGAAAAGAAGAAGTAAAACTGTCACTGTTTGCAGATGACATGATACTATACATAGAGAATCCTAAAGATGCTACCAGAAAACTACTAGAGCTAATCAATGAATTTGGTAAAGTAGCAGGATACAAAATTAATGCACAGAAATCTCTTGCATTCCTATACACTAATGATGAAAAATCTGAAAGAGAAATTAAGGAAACACTCCCATTTTACCATTGCAAGAAAAGAATAAAATACCTAGGAATAAACCTACCTAAGGAGACAAAAGACCTGTATGCAGAAAATTATAAGACACTGATGAAAGAAATGAAAGATGATACAAATAGATGGAGAGATATACCATATTCTTGGATTGGAAGAATCAACACTGTGAAAATGACTCTATTAGCCAAAGCAATCTACAGATTCAATGCAATCCCTATCAAACTACCACTGGCACTTTTCACAGAACTAGAACAAAAAATTTCACAATTTGTATGGAAACACAAAACACCCTGAATAGCCAAGGCAATCTTGAGAAAGAAAAATGGAGCTGGAGGAATCAGGCTCCCTGACTTCATACTATACTACAAAGCTACAGTAATCAAGACAGTATGGTACTGGCACAAAAACAGAAATATAGATCAATGGAACAGGATAGAAAGCCCAGAGATAAACCCACACACATATGGTCACCTTATCTTTGATGAAGAAGGCGAGAATACACAGTGGAGAAAAGACAGCCTCTTCAATAAGTTGTGTTGGGAATACTGGACAGCTACATGTGAAAGAATGAAATTAGAACACTCCCTAACACCATACACAAAAATAAACTCAAAACGGATTAAAGACCTAAATGTAAGGCCAGACACTATATAACTCTTAGAGGATAACATAGGCAGAACACTCTATGATATAAATCACAGCAAGATCCTTTTGACCCACCTCCTAGAGAAATGGAAATAAAAACAAAAATAAACAAATGTGACCTAATGAAACTTCAAAGCTTTCGCACAGCAAAGGAAACCATAAACAAGAGGAAAAGACAACCCTCAGAATGGGAGAAAATACTTGCAAATGAAGCAACTGACAAAGGATTAATTTCCAAAATTTATAAGCGGTTCATGTAGCTGAATATCAAAAAAACAAAAAACCCAATCCAAAAATGGGCAGAAGACGTAAATAGACATTTCTCCAAAGAAGATATACAGATTGCCAACAAACACATGAAATAATGCTCAACATCATTAATCATTAGAGAAATGCAAATCAAAACTACAATGAGATATCATCTCACACTGGTCAGAATGGCCATCATGAAAAAAATCTACAAACAATAAATGTTGGAGAGGGTGTGGAGAAAAGGGAACCCTTTTGCACTGTTGGTGGGAATGTAAATTGATACAGCCACTCTGGAGAACAGTATGGAGGTTCCTTAAAAAACTAAAAATAGAACTACCATATGACCCAGCAATCCCACTACTGGGCATATACCCTGAGAAAACCATAATTCAAAAGGAGTCATGTACCAAAATGTTCATTGCAGCTCTATTTACAATAGCCAGGACATGGAAGCAACCTAAGTGTCCATCATCGGATGAATGGATGAAGAAGATGTGGCACATATATGCAATGGAATATTACTCAGCCATAAAAAGGAAAGAAACTCAGTTATTTGTAGTGAGGTGGATGGACCTAGAGTCTGTCATACAGAGTGAAGTAAGTCAGAAAGAGAAAAACAAATACTGTATGCTAACACATATATATATGGAATCTAAAAAAAAAAAAAAAAATGGTCAAAAGAACCTAGGGGCAAGACCGGAATTAAGATGCAGACCTACTAGAGAATGGACTTGAGGATACAAGGAAGGGGAAGGGTAAGCTGTGACAAAGTGAGAGAGTGGCATGGACATATATACACTACCAAATGTAAAATCGATAGCTAGATGGAAGCAGCCGCATAGCATAGGGAGATCAGCTTCATGCTTTGTGACCGCCTGGAGGGGTGGGATAGGGAGGGTGGGAGGGAGGGAGATGCAAGAGGGAAGAGATACCAGGACATATGTATATGTATAACTGATTCACTTTGTTATAAAGCAGAAACTGACACACCATTGTAAAGCAATTATACTCCAATAAAGATGTTAAAAAATAAATAAAAAAGTCTTCCCAGGCCTTCCACATGTGGCTGGTCTAACCTCATTTCCTTCACTCCAGCCACATCAGCCCTCCTGCTGTTCTATAAACTTGGATATGTTCCTATCCCAGGGCCACTGACCTTGCTGATCCCTCTTCCTGCGTGGCGCGGGTATTGTACAACTTGCTTCCTTGCTTCACTCAGATCTCTGCTCAAATATTATCTCCTCGGAGAAAGCTTCCCTGACCACTTGGGGGCTATTTAACCCATTATTTTGTCTTGTTTTCCTTTTTTCATGCTCATCACCACATAACATTGTTGTATATTTTTTACTTTCTCCATTGTCTATAGACCATAAGTTCCATGAGGGAGGGTTTATCTTGTTCACTGGGTCTAGTAAATTCCTGATACCCAATAGGAATCTGATGAATTTTATCGAAACAAATGATATTCAAATGGCTCCATTCCAAGCAGGTCAATGTAGGAGTGGCCACTGGAGGATGAAAGGGAGTAGTAGGGCTACAGGCGAAATGGCTAGAGCTTGCCCTGCCCTAAAATATTCATGCAAAGAGAAGCTTACATGCAATCAAAGCTAATCTAACAAAAAATGCCACTGTGATGACAAAACCAGAATCCTTCAACAGGCTACCAAGGGAGGGGTGGGGGCTAAATTTTAAAACTCAGAGAACGTTAGAGTTGTGATCTTTAAGATCTTTGAGACCTTCCTCATTAAACAAATGTAAATGTGGTTACTTGGGCCCCATTGGCATGGAAATGAGATGGCCTACAGTGATGTTAGTAGAACAGTTACCTCGCTCTACAGAAGCTTTGATTTTCTTATTTTTCCCTTTATTATGTTGTGGCAACCTGATGTTCAAAACTTTAGTGACTTGTCCAGGGTAACTGCAATTTGGGGCCAAGCCAGGGAAGGTCAAGGATTTTCTGAACCTAGCACAGGGGTCATCTTCCTACCTGAAACAGGAATTCTTTATGAGGCCCTGTAGAGGCTACGTGGATTGAATTGTTGAAACACAGAAAAGCGCTTGGCAACTGTGGAGAAGAGCAGATCTGGAGGAAACTTCAGTCAGGAAGGAGGGGCAAGGTGATGGCCCTTGGCTTACCCATCCCACCCTGCACCAGATGGTATATTAGTATAAATCCTCTACTTTGAACCAAAGCCAGCTTTTACTGAGATTTATGTACTTGAAGGCAAGACAATTTCAGAACTTCAGATTCAGTGAGGCTTCCTATTCTCAAGCTGCCCTCTGCCTACTGGGAGAATCTGAGCTGATATGTAACTTAAACATGGCACTGGATTAGGGGACCTTGCAAACAAAGGTTACTTGGGCACCACTGGCGTGGAAATGAGATGCTTTGGAGATGTTAGTAGAACAGTTATCACGCTCTACAGAAGCTTTGATTTTCTTATTTTTCCCTTTATTATGTTGTGAGCATTTTTCTTTGTCATTAAATTTTCTTTGAAGTTATTCAGGCCACAACTTGCATATGCCTCTTCCCAATCTTGCTGAGAGCTCCCCCTCCCTCTCCAGACTGCCCTGCATCTTGCAAAAAGAGAGCTGTGTATGGGGAGCTAGGTGGTTCTCTCCTGCGTTAATAGGGTCTTGTGAGTGCTTCCCTAAGGATGAGGTGGCCTTGAACACCCTAAGGAGGACTACCCTCCCCTCCTATCCTAAATCTCCAAAAGCTTTAGGATGGGGTGGGGAAAGGAGGTCATGTAATTCTGGAGGCAATGCCAGGGGCATCCCCAAGACTCCAACTCAGGCAAGGCCCTTCCCACACATTGCCTGGGGGAGGTGGGGAATGAGCATCTGCTGAGTAAATAGAATATCCCCGAGGCTCCTGAAATCACCATATTTGCCAAGAGTGGAGTAACATGTGATGGCCCAGGGTTTGGATTTATCTCATTTAATCTTCATCATCGACTTATAAACTTGATCCCATCCACATTTTGCAGAGTACCTAAAATCACACAGCTAGTAATGGCAAAGCACTGGAACCCAGGATACCAAAACCTATTGCTTTTCATCTCTAAACTTTGTGACAAACCACAAGCCTCATCATTTAATTTTCATAACCTAAGCAGTTCAGTCATTTAATCTCCATCTTACAGATGAAGAGCTTGGGCTCAGAGAGGCTTCCATAGTTGGCCCAAAGTTACAAAGTTAGTTTCCGGTCCAATCAGAATTCAGACCCAGATTAACTACTGCTCCAATGGGACACAAGCTCTTGAACAGGTGTCCCCCAGTGAGGAGCTCAGTGACAGACAAGAACACCACTGTTATTCTAGGCACAGGGACTCTCCCCTTTGCTCTACTTCCTGCTTGATGGATCACTGTGACCTCCTTCATCACTATCCACCAAGCATGGGGTCCCCTGACACCCCAACCTCCTCCACCGACCCTGAGACCAGCTCTGTTCACCCAGGACTTAAGGAAACCACAGCTGTCTTCGTAAAGGGAAGGATGCAATTGGAAAGAGCTGGAAACTGCTGCCACCTGAGAACGAGGAAGATATTAGGCATTACACAGGGTAAGCCAAGATGTAGCCTAGCCTTCAGCCTCTCTAAATCTACTCTACCCGGCTCCCACCTCAGCGTTCAACAGCCCCGCTCATGCCAGCTCCCCCGCTAAACACAGCTGGAAGAGGGGATGCTACTGGCACGGAGTGGGTAGAGTCTAGGTTTGCTGCTAAACAGCTTGCACTGCACAGCCCCCCACGAAGAATGATCCAGCCACAAATGTGATTAGTGCCAAGGTTGAGAAATCCCAAGCTAGAGTGTATCTGTTTTCTTCAAAATGAATGGAGACTGCCACTCTGCAGTTTATTCCCTAATTCTCTCTTCCATCTACTATGTGGCACTGGTCTCTACTCCTGTTTAGGAGGCTCATAGTGTAAAGATTAATTAATTGCTCACTTCAAGAGACATAGGAGGGACTTCCCTGGTGGTGCAGTGGTTAAGAATCTGCCTGCCAATGCAGGGGACATGGGTTCCATCCCTGGTCCAGGAAGATCCCACATGCCACGGAGCAACAAAGCCCGTGCGCCACAACTACTGAGCTTGCACTCGAGAGCCCGCGAGTCACAACTGCTGAGCTCGCGTGCTGCAACTACTGAAGCCCGCGTGCCTAGAGCCCGCGCTCCACAACAAGAGAAGCCACCACAATGAGAAGCCCGCACACCACAATGAAGAGTAGCCCCCGCTCGCCGCAACTAGAGAAAGCCCACGCGCAGCAACGAAGACCCAATGCAGCCAAAAATAAGTAAATAAATAAATACATTTATTTTTTAAAAGAAGAGAGACATAGGAAAGTGACCTGAAGGAAGGTCAAACGATCAATTTCTTCTTCCAGAACCCAGGGTAACAGATGAAGGGAGTTTGAAAGAAATTTGAAATGCCTGATATGACAATATGGAGCCTGTGTGGAAACATTCAGGCTGCCTCTTGGACTATAATATAGTATGTGGGACCTAAGCATTCTAATATATCCAAACATCCTCCTGCAAGGCTGCTGACCTTTGTGCCTGGGACCAGAGAAACTTCAGCTAATGGTCAGTTTTGGAAACCAAGCTCTGATAATCCAAGCGATTTCTGTTCTTAAGTCCTCATCCATCTCAACCTTTCTAGTTGTATTGACATTTCTGATAAATGCTCCCTTCTTGAGACTGTGGCTTCTATGACATTGCACTGTTCTGGCTCAATTTGTGCTGGTTGACCCCTGCCCCCCACGACTCATTCATCCCCTTTGAACAAGTTCTCCTCTCTTCTTTCTCTAAATTCAATGTCAACCCCACTTGGGGGTCATAAGTTGGGGTGCGCGGGCCTCTTACAGCCTTGCTGCTGTCACGGGCGTGGCCCAAGGTTGTTGTGGACTCGGCAGAGCCTTGAGGGATCCCATCCGACATTCTGGTACTACCTGTGAGCTGTGGGGTGCCACCAGAGTGGACCACGTGAAAGAAGAAAGAATTCCATCAAGTTCAAGGTCTTCTTTGCGGTTAAACAGAAAAGGTATTTAAGTATCCTGAGAACACAAAAACTGAAGTTCAGGAAATCAAATCTGATTTTTTAAAGAATGTAATCTTAAAATGTAGCAATGTGGGTGGAGATACAGATTCCTGGGATTACTCCTTCTAGATTGTTGGAGCCCGTAAGATAATGACTATGAAAAAAAGCTCAGGACTGGAATGACATGGATTTTTTTCCCTTGATGGGTAAACAAAATTAACCCTGGGGGAGGTTCAGAATTAAGAAGAGCTGCAAAGTAAATCAAACCTAGAATAGCAACATTTCTGTGATAAATTTAGAAATAATCTGTACCTATCTGTTCTTTTAATATCTTGAAGTGTTACATACAATTTAGCATATTAGTATTTTCAATAGGTTAACCCAGAGATTTTAATTTAAAGTAGGTAATTGCATAATTGATTTAGACTTGTGAGTTTAAATTGAATTTTTTTAAAAATAATTTTTTAAATAACATTTATTTACTTATTTTGGTTGCACCTTGTCTCAGTTCCAGCAGGTGGGCTCCTTAGTTGCAGCACGTGGGCTCCTTAGTTGTGGCATTCAAACTCTTAGTTGCGGTAGGCATGTGGGATCTAGTTCCCTGACCAGGGATCAAACCCGGGCTCCTTGCATTGGGAGTGCAGAGTTCATCCACTGTGCCACCAGGGAAGTCCCTAAAACTGAAATTTTATTCAGTTCGTAAATCATATTGGAACACTTAAGAGTACTTAAAATCTATCATTTTAAGGTTTAATTTGTTACATTTATAAAAATGACGTAAATATCTTGGAAGGTTTGTTATATTTGACAATTGCAATAACTTAAAGAAACCAAACATATTGCAAGTATAAATGAAGCTTAAAATATAAATAAAGTGATTTTAAAATTAGTTGTTTAAACTTTGGTAGATTTATAAATAGTAAAAAGATATTTATAAACTGAATTTAAGATGAGCAAAAAGAAGGGTTTTCAAAATTTGAAACTTGAACAAATTTAAAATGAGATTTTAAAAACAAAAATCGGGCTTCCCTGGTGACGAAGTGGTTGAGAATCCGCCTGCCAATGCAGGGGACACGGGTTCGATCCCCGGTCCGGCAAGATACCACATGCCACGGAGCAACTAAGCCCGTGCACCACAACTATTGAACCTGCACTCTAGAGCCTGAGAGCCACAACTACTGAGCCCGTGTGCCACAACTACTGAAGCCCACACGCCCTAGAGCCTGTGCTCCACAACAAGAGAAGCCACCAGAGTGAGAAGCCCGTGCACCACAACGAAGAGTAGCCCCCGCTCGCCGCAAGTAGAGAAAGCCCGTGTGCAGCAAAGAAGACTCAATGCAGCCAAAAATAAATAAATAAATTTATTTAAAATAAATAAATAAAATAAAAATAAAGACTGAAATCTTTTCAGAATAATCCTTTCCATACACAAAAGCCAGTCTCTAGGGCACACAAAAGATAAACAAACAAAAAACACTCATTTGACAACTGAGTTGAACTTGAATGCAAGTTTTTCCAGAGTATATGGATCTGTGCATTTTTCTAGGGACTGGGTCCCATCTTTTCTCATATCCACAGGGTCTTTGACCCCAAAAGTTTAAGAATCTCTCCCTGTGGAAGGAGTGACTTGTACATCTCTTTTCCCAGCCCTATGGATCCTAAGGCTGCCCTGGAGCATCACCTGGACACCCCACCAGCACCCCATATGCAACAGTCTGCAAAACCATTTTATCAGAGACCCTCCCAAACCAGTCCCTCCCACAGAGATCCCTCTCTACTCTGCAACCCAGATGCTGTCACCTTTCATGGGCCCTCTTCTTTACCAAAAACTCCAACCATTTACCTAATTCTATTGATCTCTCTATTAGCTTTCCCTAGCCTATTGATTTCTGCAGCTGCCTGATCTATTGATCAATTCCAATTGATTCTATTGCGAATCAATAGAATTATGTAATTAGTTGGCTATTTATTTCCCCTTTGCCACAAAGATCCAAACTGCCCCCAAAACCCTAGCGATTCTTCCCTCTGAGTGTTCCCTGCGTTTTCCTTTCTCCCAGTCCTCACAGGAGCATCAGTATTGCATCAGACCGATGCTTCTCCCTGCCATCCCGAGTGACTTTCTCCAAAATAGCTCTCAGGTACATTGCTCTAGAGCTTTCTGTGGCTCCCTGCTACTCCAGTAGAGATTTAATCACCCAGGCATTTGGTGACTTTATGCAAACTCTGAAAGTCAAGCCAAGGGCAGACTCCTGTGTGCAGCTGTTCCCACCTCCATCTTCCACATGTGGGAATGCCCTTGGAGTGTCCTTAACTTTGCCTCTGGAAATCCCATTTTCCTTTAGGACTCAGCCTACTCGGCGACCCTCTTTTCCTTTGAACGACTCAGATAATACTTAATCACATGTCCTCCTTCTGCTGCTGTGTCCTCCAGCCCTTAAATACTCAAAGCTCCTGGAGGATGGAAACTATTCCCTCTGCAGATTTGAAACCTGTGAAGGGAGGCCCTGCTTCCACTCATTTATTAAGCACCGACTGTGTGCCAGGCACTGTTCTACATGTTGGGGAGAATGAGGGAAAGAAAGTTCCTGCTATCAAGGAGTTTCGTCTTGGGGGGAGCAGAGAGGAGGTGAAAGGCAATAAATAAACAAAAACACATACAATTGCTTTAGTAGTGACACATACATAAGGAGAATATAACAGAGTTATGGGATAAAGCGTGACAATTTTGGGGGGAGGCCAGTATAGATCTGGGTGGTGGGAGAGTCCTTTCTGAGATGGTGACATTTGCACCAAGACATGAATGATAAGAAGCAGGCCTCATGTGGAGATCTGGGGACAGCATCCTGGGAAAAGGGGACAGTGAGGGCAGATGTGCGTGGGGTGATGGGACTTGTCATAATGAGGTGGTGGTCCCAGTTTGGTGACTGAGGAAGTGCTGTACCAGAGAGGTGAGACTGAGGCCACAGCCCATCATACAAGGCCTTGAGAGGATGTACTGAGGGCTGTCTGTGGGTTCAAGTGCATTGGAGGGTGTCAAGCAGAAGGTGCTATCCCGGGTCAGCTTACTCTGCCACTGTATGGAGCATGGCTGTGGGTCCAGAGCAAAGCAGGGAGGCCAGCTAGGAGAGTATGCAGTAGTGCAAACTGGACTAGAGTGGCCATAGCACATTAGGGTGACCGACTGCTCCAGCTGACCTGGGACTAAGGGGTTTCCCAGAACATGGGACCTTTAGTGCTAAAATGGAAAAATCCCTGGCCTGGGTGGTTGGTCATCCTAGGCCACCATGCTTGGAGGCAAGACCACCTGACTCGCTGATGGATGGGATGGAAGGAAAAGAGAGAAATCTACAGAGACTGCCAGGAATTACCTTGAATAGCTGGGTAGATGGTGATGCCGTTTACTGGGATAGGGTGGATGAGAGAGAAACAAGTTCAGGGATAAAATCAAGAGACTGACTTTCTGAGCACCCCAAAATGAGCTCCATAAATCTCTACCAAGTGGCAAAACCACTATAATAACTTGGGAGAGAACTACTGATATCCCATATCTACAGAGGACTAAAGTGGATACAAAAATAGGCATCCAGTCCATAGCAAAATCACTCTGAAATTGCTTAATTGCTGGCTAACAGTCACAGGTGAGCCAACCTTCCGAGAACAAGAGAATGCATCCACTTCCTGCAGATGCGACGTTAACGAATTCCAGAAGTGGACTGGGGGCTGCACATACCCTGGCTTCTGCAGTCCTGTGACAGACCTCACCCCCAACAATTTGTGATGGTTGCCAATATAATTCAAGATGAAGATGGGAGGTCATAGGGAGGGGTCACATCAAGTTACCACAGTAGCATCCTTCTCTGTCTCCCCTCTCCCCTCCAGGATCCTCCAGCCCTGCTCCAATTCAGCGCCCTTTCCTCTGTTGGACAACAGCTTTCCCTTTTCTCTGACTCCAGCTGTCAGTGATGCTCTGGGTCTGCAGCCTGTACAGCAAGAGGGCTTCTTGAAGCATTGCTCAACAGAGATGGTCCTCTCTCCCGCTGATGCTAAGAGAAAACACTCTCTTGTCTCCTGTTACAGCCTTCCCCTTGCTAGCCATGCACTTCTCTTGGAGGGAATACCACTTCTTGGAATTCCTCTAAGCCCAGCCATTCCTTCTGCTTTGCAGCAGCTACTCCTACTTCTCCTAGAGATTTCCCGCCCACCTGCCCAAAGCAAAGTAAGACCAGAAGGACAGGTCCCAGGTCCCAACTGGTGGGAGGGGGAGAAGGGGTGGCCTCCCTGTCTCCATTGACCTGCCTGGAGCAGTTCATGCTTTTCCCTCAGCAGGGGAGTAGTGACCCTCACTGACACTGATCCTTTCTTTATTTAAATTGTGTTATTTTGTTCATCTTGAATTTTTTACACTAATTTTGATTATTTTTAAAATGCTGCATTAAAATATTATTTCTCTTGATTACCGAGTGTACGGCCCCCGCCTTAAACTTTGTGCCCAAGGTGAGTATCTCACTCATTTCACCCTGGCCTGGACCTTCTGCTTTTTTGGGAGGTGGATCCTTCCATTTTCAAACCAGGATGGTCCTGGGAAAATTGGGAAGAGTTGGTCAGCCCTGGACTGCCAGAAATCAAATCCTGGTGTGGCTGCTCTGTAGCTAGGGACAACCTCTCTGAGTCTCCACGGCCTCATCTACACAGCAGGAATGGAGCAGCAACTACCTCAGAGAGTGGCAATTGTGAGCTCATCTGTAGTGAGCTTTTTACAGAGCCCGCACATAGCAAATGCTTCAAAATATTAGCAGTGATGGTGATTCATTGAGTGTCTGCCACGGACCAACCTCTGTGCCGGGGACAGTGCGTCCAGTGGTGCTGGTGACAGACACAGCCTTGCCCTGCAGGGGCCTGGGTTCTAGTGGGGAAGTCAGACCATGAACAGGTAATATCAAGAATTATTTGTGGGGACTTCCCTCATGGTGCAGTGGTTAAGAATCCGCCTGCCAATACAGGGGACTGGGTTCGATCCCTGGTCCGGGAAGATCTCACACACTGCGGAGCAACTAAGCCTGTGAGCCACAACTACTGAGCCTGCGTGCCACAACTACTGAAGCCCACACACCTAGAGCCCGTGCTCAGCAACAAGAGAAGCCACCGCAATAAGACCACGTGTCGCAGTGAAGAGTAGCCCCCCCTCGCTGTGACTAGAGAAAGCCCACGCACAGCAACAAAGACTCAACGCAGCCAAAAATAAATAAATAAATAAAATGGTTAACTTAAAAAAAAGAATGAAGTTTAAACTCAAGTTTAAGAAAAAGAAAAAAAGAATTATTTGTGTAACACACGTGCCTGAGAATGTCCCATAGACGCATGTGACGTCATGTCACCCTCTCAACCTCCCAACCCACTTGTAAAGGAGGTTCTTTCATTGCCCCCAGATCTTTTAGACGGGGTCAATCAGTGCAAGACCAGGACTTGGATGAGATCCCACAAGGAGCGAGAGACAGATTAGGGATCCCACACCTGCCCTCAGAGCTGATCTTCGTCCCACTGCCCCTCGGCAGCTCTGGGAGGTGCCCAGAGCAGCTAGGATTCAGGAGGAATGAACCCCAGCTCATACTGTCTTACAGAAAATTCCTGACACCAACAACAGCTAGTGTTCATCAGGCAGGTTCTCCCCTAGAGGATGCAAATTACCCATTACCTCTGGCTGCTTTTCCGTGATGGAGCTGACTGCCTGGGGAAAAGGGAAACATCGTACTGCCTACCCTTTTGCACTTCTGAACTTTGAGCCATCTGAATATCATTACTACCTATTCCAAAATAAATGCTAATATTAAAGTTCAAAAAGCAAAAAGAAGACTTACGAATTATCTTCAAGAGAATCCCAGAGTGGATTAGCCCCTAAACGAGGTCGGTTTCAGCAAAATCTCTGGTGGGTCCCCCAGAAGAGCCTTCCCTGGCTGGCGAGGGGAACCACCCTCTCTCGGGTTAATTCACCCCTTGGGCCGCATTCCAGATTCCCCGGATATATGAGTTTCTGTTAATCTCAGACAGACAGACCTGGAGTGACAGTGGGCCTAGAAGGTTTTCCTCAGGGCCCCAAATGATCCAGACTCAAGAACAAGCTTCACAGGACAGCTCCCGAAGAATGCAGAAGAGCTGTAACTGGCCTGACCACTCTCTCGGTTCATTGGAGGGGAAAAAGGAACACCGCAGCCAATAGCTCACATTTGGGATTAACTATAGAATCCAAGGTGACACCAGACCCACAGCCCTTCTGAGGGAAGATCACGTCCTTCCTTTTGGCTGGGTGAGAAACTCAGAATAAAGGATTTTTCTAAACTAAAACACAAGAGATGGTGTTATGAGGTGAGGAGTGTCCCAGGCAAATGCCTGTTGGGCATTTCCGCTTCGATGGCCCAAGGGCCGCCCAAATTCAGCACAGCTCATGGCTGACGAGAAACACTGCATCTTTACCCCGAGCCTGCTCTGCCTCCAGAACTTCCTGCTTCACTGAATGTTGTCGCCAACCGTAAGCTTCCTAAACCATCTGCCCAGGGCTCGCCTCGCTTTCTCTCTCACCCCAAATCCATTCAATCCACCTCTAGACTCAATGCATTCTGCCTGGATAATCCTCATCTCTCCACTCCCTGAAGCAGACTGCCATCACTCCTGCCCCATCACACAGCTGCTGCGCGCCAACCTCCCGTCCGCCTCTGATCCCATCTTACAGCCAAAGTGATGCTTTTAAAACACAGATCATGCCATTTGTTGCTCTGCCTAATTTTTAGTGGCTTCCCCTTGACCCCAAGATAAAGCCCAAACCTCTTCTTATGGTTTATGGGACTTTCTGATCGAGCCCCCGCCTACCCCTCCAGCTGTAAACCTTGAGATTTTTCACTCCAACACTTCCTGCTTCAGACATGCCAAACTTTCCCCTGGGGTTTTCACCATTCATTCACTTACTTATTAATTCAACAAAGTTTTACTGGGCCCTTGCCATGAGCCAGGCACTGGGAGTTCAATGAGATTAACATGATATTTGCTCTTAAGAGGCTTGCACTTCTCTGGTTGATTCGCTTTCATCTTTGAGATCTCAGCTAAAATATTAGTTCCTCAAGGAAATGTTCCCTCTCTCCTGAACCAGGGTAAGTCTCTTGGTGTGTGTTCGTTGGATACCTTGTTCTCTGTATAACATACACCATACCTTATTATTGTTTAACCCCTCTCTTCCCTGCCAGACTGTCAACCCCATGGGGATGGGCACTGGCTGTCTTGCTTACCTGTGTATGCCCAAGCCTGATACATAATTGACACTCAAAAATAGTTGACGAATGAATGAATACATGAATGAATAGCAATTATTATATTCAGCAAATACTCATACTTCTGGTTTTCCTACAAGGCTGTAAGCTTTTTTTTAAAAAAAAAAAAAAAAAAAAGCAGGAAAGACCATGTCATGTTTGTGTTTTTCTCCCAATAGCTTCTACATTAGTGCTCAATGAGTCTTGGTTGAATGGTTAGACAAGTGTGTCTTCATGTAGGACAATAATAGTTAATAAGGATGGTCCAAGTAGGAAGGCAATATCTTTAGGAAACTGAAGAGTGTAGGGACCTCTGGCATTCACAATCACATGATCTGATTGTTCTACGAAGGGGCATGGAGCCCCTTGCTCCTTAGTCCTTGCTGCACAGTGGATTGATGTGGGGAGGTTGACAAAATACTGATGCTTAGGCCCTTGCTGCAGAAACTCCAATTCAATCGGTCCGGGCTGAAGCTGGGCAATGGAAAAATTTTTTTTACGTTTTCCAGGTGATTCTAATGTGCAGCCAGAGATGGACAGGTGTGGAGCCCCCTGGAACTTGAAAGGCTTTGGCCAGATCTAGGTCCACAGATGAGTAGATAATCTGTCTGGGATTCCTGGGTATTGGATATGGATCAAGACTTATGACATAATCAGAGGTGAAAGCAAGGGAATGAAGACAGAGAAAGAATTCAGGACCAATTAGTCATTGCTTCTAGATATACACTTAGTGAATGAATGAATGAATGAGGGAATAAATGAAATGAGTGGGCAAGAGCAGGTCCTCCATACCACTGTGGACTCACTGGGAATAGCTTTCTTTATGGACATCAAGCTAGTAACTACTCACAGGCAATCAGGAAAAAAAAATCCTGAAAAGATTAAACAATATTAAGCTTGTAGAATCTTCTGATACCATAGACTCAATCCCCATTCACCCATTCAACAAACATTTACTGAGCATCTACTATGTGCCAAGCACGTTCTAGATGCTAGGAAGGATACATCTAGTTTGGGGCTGAATTGTTTCCACCCAAAATTCACATACTGAAGTCCTAACCCCCAGCAGCTTACAAAGTGACTGTATTTGGAGATAGGATTTTTTAAGAGGTAATTTGAGTAAAAATGAGGTCATTAGGGTTGATCTTAATCCAATATAACTGATGTGCTTATATGAAGAGGAAATTTGGACACAGACAGACACAGAGGGGAGAGCGTGTAAAGACAGACACAGGTAGAAAATGGCCATCTATAAGCCAAGGAGAGAGGCCTCAGAAGAAACCAACCTGCTGACATCTTGATCTCAGACCTTCAGCCCCTAGAACTGTGAGAAAATAAAGGTCCATTATTTAAGCCACCCAATCTGTGGTGCTGTGTGGCAGCCCTAGAAAACTAATAGCTGCAAATGAGACCAAGTCCCTGTTTTCTAACGCATATATCCACCAAGCCTTCATTTTCTAAGGGCTATGTGTGTACTTTCAACATATCTTTCTATTGCTAGTTTTCAAAGCTTTGTGGTCATAAGTTGCATTTAATAAAATCCACATTCATTGAAAGAGCTCCTTGAT
The DNA here is from genome assembly GCF_059928025.1 of Delphinapterus leucas. NCBI lineage: Eukaryota > Metazoa > Chordata > Mammalia > Artiodactyla > Monodontidae > Delphinapterus > Delphinapterus leucas. The sequence goes on along the minus strand of NC_143133.1, from coordinate 51,924,161 downwards.
TCTAAGTGGCATTTTGTCATTGTATATATTTTGTACTAGATAAAGTCTCAGCTGGGTACTAGCATGTCTTTAACACCTGTCTAACACTTGCTAATCTCTCTTATATAAAAAAGACCTCAGGCTCAGAACCATCGCCAAGCAGAAATATCTGGCTAGAAATGAATAACATCACTGTTTTATTTTTTGTTATATGTATTTGAAGAGTTACTTGTATTTAATAGCAAGTTACAATAACTTTCCATTTGTAGTAGTTATAGGGTGTTTTCATTTCAAATAAATGTTTTAAGGCAAAAGCTAAGTGATTAGACTTTAAGAATGAATATTCAACAAATAATGGTAATGTAGTTTGTATATAAGGTAAAAGTCATGATGATGGTATGCAATGACAAAAGACTGGAAAACACTGAATGAGGTGACTTCATAGAAATTGCTAGTTTTATTATTATCGTTCATTCATTCACTCACTTTTTCATTCCACCAACACTGATTGAGCGTATACTAGCTTCCAGGCATTGTGCTAAGTATTTTCTCATAAAATATCTTATTTAATTGCAGAAATATCCTAGAAGACAGGAACCACATCTGTCCTATTCATTGCTGTATCTCCAGCACCTTGTACAGTGAAAAAGCACTGAAAACTTTTCCTCTGAGTGACGCATGTGCAGTTTTGAGTCAAGATTCAACATGTTAAAGGACGAATATTCAAACCCAAAGTGCCTGCCACTAAGAATTAGTTGGAATGAAGGGCCAGTTATTGATTTTCTCTACTTCCCTGGTCTATATTCTCTTTTTAAAAAATATTGTTATGGGGAGGGCATTTGTCACTCAGTGAGACTATGGTGCTTTCTTGAGACATTAGGTGAGCTGCCCTATAACCTGAAATGGGCCCCTCGTCCCATCTATCTATCATTTATCATCCTTTCGTCCATCCATCCATCCATCCAATGAAGAACCTCTAAAAAAAAAAAAACAAGAAACCTATATCCTTCTTTGAAGAGAACTTGATTAGCACTTGCAAAGCAATTAATAGAATTCCATCCAGTGCCAGGCCCTGTGAAGGAGTAAAACAGGCTACCCCTTCCCCCGTTTTCTACTTCCAGGGAGCAGCCCAGTTACCCGCTATAACCCTCAAGCACTCTGGGGCCTCAGACCCAGTAATTAAAAGTTTGGAATTTGTGACAGGATTTGGCGTTGGATTCCCAACTTCTGCTAGTGACTAGCTGCGGCCTCCCTGTGCAAACCAGGGAATATAATAATATGAAAGAAGATTAAATAAACATGCTCCAGCTGTTAGAAGAGTAGCTGGCACATAACCAGTATTCAACAAAGTTCAGCCATTACAATTGTTATTATCGGGAGTGACTGGCCTGCATTCAAGGACAAAAACTCCTGCTCCTCAAGGTCAAGTTCACTTTGTCTGGGATTTAGAATTTAGGCACATTCTAAGTTGGGGAAGAGGTTTCAAAACAAGATTATGGCATTCTGGGGAAGAAATAACAGCAGACCTGCCTGTGGCCACTTTCTATTTGGGAGATAATGAAGGCAAGTCACACCTTCAAGGCCAGGGTGAGAAATTCATTATCAATGGGAGAGACTGTAGGTATTGATTAAACACTGTTGATCGGTTTCTGCTCTGTCCTACCAGGTCAACTGCTCAGCTGTGGATGTCACCCCAAGTTTTAGCATGGCATGTGTGGCCCCATCTCATTCAATCTGACCCCCCTTTCCAGCTTGCCTCCCACTGCTCCCTTTCTGGAAACTTCCACACCAGAGAGACTGGTTTACTTACTTACCCCTAAATGTTGCACAGGGTCTGTTCCCATTCTTTCGCTTGTGCTGTTCCCTGAGCCTTGATCACCCTCCCTCACACACACCCCTCTCTACTTAGATAAATTATAACCCCCCTTGGGCTCCAAACCCCATCATACCTCTTCTTTAAAGCTTAATGTGATCTCCTTAATGTACAGGGATCCCTCCTTCCTCAGAATTCCTGGCTTGTTTGGAGTCTATATAATTAATTTGGAGACTCAAAAGAAAGGACATTATGATGCCTCTTCTATTATTGCCTGTGATAGTTAATTTTATGTGTCAGCTTAACTGGACTAAGGGATGCTCAGATAACTGGTGAAACATTATTTCTGGGTATGTACATGAGGATGTCTCTAGGAGATAATTAGCATTTGAACAGGTAGACTGAGTACAGAGGACCACCTTCACCAATGCGAGTGGGCATCATCCAGTCCAATGAGGGCTTGAATAGAACAAAAAGGGGGAGGTACCGAGCCCACGTGCCACAACTACTGAAGCCCGCGCGCCTAGAGCCCGTGCTCCACAGCAGGAGAAGCCCCTGCAATGAGAAGCCCGCGCACCGCAATGAAGAGTACCCCCCGCTCACCGCCACTAGGGAAAGCCCGAGCTCAGCAACGAAGACCCAACGCAGCCAAAAATAAAAAAAAATTTTTTTAACATGTATCTATTTTTAAAAAAAAGAACAAAAAGGTGGAGGAAGGGTGAATTTGCTCTAATGTTTGAACTGAGACATCCATCTTCTGCCCTCAGACATTGGCACTTCTGTTTCTCAGGCCTTTAAACTGGACTGAATTACACCAACAGCTTTCTTGCTGCTTTCCAGTTTACAGGTGGCAGATCCTGGGTCCTCTCCACCTTCATAGTCACACGAGTCAATTCCTATTATAAATCTCCTCTCATGTTGTTAGATGATAGATGGATGGATAGATAGATAGGTACATAGATAGATACATAGATAGATGATAGGTAGCTGGCTAGTCTATTCGTTCTGTTTCTCTGGAGAACCCTAATACATTGCCTCAAACTAGTTTTGTATGATTTCCTCATGTAGACTGTAAGCTCTTTGGTGACATAGAATCCTTTTCTATGAGCTCTCCCTCAGGACTTCAGAAAGTCCACTATTTTCTTCTAATAACCAACATCAGTTTCTGCCGCTTGCAGTCATGAGCTAGAGGCAGAAAAAATAATTGAATTAAGTTCAGTAAATGCCACCAAGGATGTCTTAATACTCACATCTATAGCCAAGAGATTCTATTCCTTCCTAGGCAGGACCTATTTACTTGTATTTTCTATTCATGTCTCCCAAGCTCAACTATTGTTTCATCAAAATTACAAATGACTAGAAGAAGAAGAGTTGTTGTAGGTGCTTCAGTGATAGAAGAGCTGATTGGCCAAAATGAAGAGAGAAAAGTCATTAAAGGCAGAGCCAAAACTACAACAATCACAACGGTTTGTGTTGATGCAAAACAAACAAAATCATGCATTCAATAGGTCTGGATGATAGTCCAGTATAATAACCAACATTGATGGTGACGCTCCAGGTCATTCAGAGTAGGTTTAATTTTCTGGTATCTTCTATACATGGAAAGCATGAAACCAAATAATTCACCTTAGTAAAATTTCTAATCCAAATGTCTAAATTTTTTTTAAAGAGTGAGGCTCTGTAGAACGTTCACACCCAGTGCACACATACATTCATTCAAGAAATATTTATGAGCACCTGCCATAGGCCAGGAACTGTCTAGTGCGGAAGGACAGAGGGGTGAACAAGACAGATAGGATCCTTGTTCCACTTGAGTTTACATTCTAAGTGGGGAAGAGACAGACTAGGAAATACTTAAATGAACAGGATAACTTTAGATAAAAAATAAGTGCTATAATATATATGGAAATAGATCAGAATGATGTATCAAAATGATGGGGTAGACAATGCCTGGGGTGGGGAGAGCCATGAAAGGCCTCACCAAGGAGGGACATTGGTAGTCATTCCCAGCTCCCCTTCCTGCATTTGCATCCCACTCTCTTGGCTCCCAGAGATGCCCCTCCCCAGCTGGAAGACTGGGGAGCCACTGACTGGCTTCCCTGAGGTGGGGAGAAGAAAACAAAAACAAACACATTCTTTTGTTGAAGAGGCATTTGAGCAAACTCAAGAGTCCTGCTTTCTCGAAGGAAGTTTTTGCAGTGCCTGGATTAACACATCCTGCAGTTAACCTGAAGGCTGTCCAAGTATGAATGACCCAGAACATACATCAGCGACAGGTCACCAGCTCTCAGCAGAGCAGGCTGTTTTATCCCCCTTTGTTTAGTAACCAAGGCTCTGCCCCCCACACACCCAGGAGTTGATAACGAAACAATGACTGTCACTAATTCAGCAGAAGGTTTGAAGCTGGTTTAGCCCTGATCGGCTCTACACTCAGTCATCCAGAAATTACCTAGGGCAGAGACTTTTCGTGGCCTGACACTTGGACACAAAGCTTGACACTTTGACAAGAAGCCTCTCAACAATTCCTCCAGAGCCAGCAACCATCTCACTCTGGCTCCAAAGTACAATCTGTGACTCTATTCATGTCCTCTGCCTGTCAACCCTCCCAGGAAAGTTACTTCTTTCCCATCTGGGCATCTGGCATCTTCTTTTAAAGGCTGGTTAAAAAGCTTCTGCCTGCTTCCAGCAAGAATGTTGGAGCAGATTCCTGTTTCGCTTCACATGCCTCAGGAATGTGTGTAATCCCATTTAAGAAGATGCTTGATTAAGTCTTTAGAACCCAAGTCATGTTGGTCATTCTTCATTCCCTAGAGCATGGCCCCGTTCACGAGATGGAAACATTCCTAATCGAATATTGTCCTACAGAGAAGTCTGCTTTGGCTGGTTCAAAGCATGCAGAAATGAGTTCTTGTAAGAAATAACAGCCATTCCCACATACAAATTCTCTTAAGCCAACTCAGATCCTTTGGCCAAAGGGGACGCATGTGCCACTAGACACCTGGCCTCTGACAGAAGCCAATATGTGTAAAGCAGAGAGAAGGGAGGAGGTGTATCATCAGGCCTCATTGTGCAATGCACCCTCCCCAGCGGCCCAGACTTGCAGGTGGAAGCACTTATATGAAAAGTGTGTTATGCCTCATGTAACAGGTCAGTAGAAAAATCTCTCTCTTGATCTCCCCCTGCCAAGTGCCACAGCAGCCCCCGTCCACGGAAGCTATGAAAGGGAGCTCAGAATCTACGAGATGAGCTGTCTCAGCCCTTGCAGTGCCCATGCCATCTCCCGAAGTCATGCCAAAGAAAGCACATGGCTTAGAGGTAGCAACCCAAGGTGTCAGTCCTCATCACAACATGGAAGGAAAGCAAAGGACTTGCTTTAAGACCAACTCTGGGTTAATTTGAAAATTGGTGTGTATTTCAACAGACGAGAATTCACTTGCCAAGTTCTATCAAAGGTCTATTTTTCCCCTGAGAGTACCCAGTGTGATTTGGCATATATGAATACCTGAATAGTTTCCCTCCATGACTGCTGAGCTGGAACTAAGGGGTCTATAAAGTGTGAAATGAGAAAGGGACTCGGTGTAGCTTAATGCTAATGACTGGTCAGGTGACGGGGCTGAGCTTCTACATCCTTACAGCTCCCCAAATCAGAATCTGATTAGCAATTCTTTTAAGACTGCATTATAGAGTCTGCCCCAAATGCTTTCTAAATAAAGGGAATCTTATGGGCTGCCACCGGTCTTTTCCTCCTGCTAATCATTTCAAGGATGCATGTCGTGCACACAAGGTAACTCTTAAGCAATTAACCCATTAAGGGTACATTTCTTTAAATTTTTTTTTGCGGTACGCGGGCCTCTCACTGTCTTGGCCTCTCCCGTTGCGGAGCACAGGCTCCCAACGCGCAGGCTCAGCGGCCATGGCACACGGGCCCAGCCGCTCCGCGGCATGTGGGATCTTCCCGGACCGGGGCACAAACCCGCGTCCCCTGCATCGGCAGGCGGACTCTCAACCACTGCGCCACGAGGGAAGCCCCTAAATTTTATTTCAAGACTTGGCTGAACTTGACAATGATCCTCCTTCCCCCTCCCCACCCCCATCCCTTTTAACTAAGTACCTGAGTTCATCTATTACAGTCTGTTAAAGGTACAAATAAATAAATTACTAAATAGTCTGACGATAAAAGCCAGGGAAATTATTTCTATTTTTAAAAAGCATATTTGTATTAGGATGATTGCCCTTGATTACAGAACTAGAAACAGTTATAAACCTGAAATTTCCTTTTCCCAAGTTGTGTTGCTTTCATTGCTTCTGAGGTGTGGAATAACCAATCTATTCACTTCATTCCTCTCCCTAGTTTTTCGATTCTGTGTATTTCTACGAAAAGATGTTGGTGATTCTTTTGTGTTTTTGTTAATGCGGTGATTTGGGGCTGGGGTCCTGATGGGGAGGAAGGAAAGGTGTGATGTGAAGTTCAGAAAGGCATTTAGTGATATATTGCTCTCCCGATAGCTTTACTGATTTGCAAAATTACTAATAATAGGCATAATCTTTCCCTCCAAACTGGCTTTCTTACTGTGTCTGTGTATCTGCCCAAAGTCAGGAGTCAATTAGTCTTTTTAGGATTTTCTTCCAACTTTAATACCCACCCACTGCCAATCACCAAAGCCAGCTGATTCCATTCCAACCCCTCGTGTCCAGGAGGAGAGCCAGGTATTCCGCTGTCGTTCAGGACCCATTGCCGTCTCCCCAGGGCAGCAAGCTGTCCCATGACTGGGCTCCCTAGTACCAGCCTGGCCTTCCACAAACCCAGCCTCCATGCTGTGCCAGTGTGAATTTCTAAAAAGTCATCAGGACCCCAGCTCCCCAGATCTACAAAGTCCCTCCTCTCAAGGACCCATCAGTGATCCCTTCTTGCCTCCCCCAGGCCAACTAGAGACCCTTCTCCAAAATACCCCTTACCCTCCTCCCTTGTAAGGGATCACACTGGATCTTAATTTCTTGCTTGTAAAACTATCTCCCTCACTAGACTGTGAATGCTCTGAAGTTTGGAACCGTGACTTCCCCAGGGCGCCACACACTGAGAAAATGCTCCACAGTTGCTCATAGGAAGAAGGAAGGGCAGAGGGGCGATAGGAAACTCTGAGTTTTATTTATTTATTTATTTTTGGCTGCGTTGGGTCTTCGTTGCTGCGTGTGGACTTTTCTCTAGTTGCTGTTGTCTTCGTTGTGGTGCTCGGGCTTCTCATTGTGGTGGCTTCTCTTGTAGTGGAGCACGGGCTCTAGGCACGTGGGCTTCAGTAGTTGGGGCACGCGGGCTTAGCTGCTCCACGGCATGTGGGATCTTCCCGGACCAGGGCTCAAACCCGTGTCCCCTGCATTGGCAGGTGGATTCTTAACCACTGAGCCACTAGGGAAGCCCACTCTTTGAGTTTTGTGTGTCGTGATTCCCCGACAAGAAATCGCTGTCACCCTTCTCCGCTAACTTCTTAGGATGAAAAAAGGGCATCCCAGAGGAGGGGCCATTGTCAGGCATCCAAGATCTGCTCCTCTTTGGGGAGAATCTCCTAGCTGCAAGGCCAGCTGTGTGTGCATGTGACCTGTGCAGTTGCCCAGGACGCCACACCCAGAGGGTCCCCGCACTTGCTTTGATGTTCTATTGTCACTATATTGAAATTCTTAACACACTTTTAATAAGGGCCCGATGTTTTCCTTTTGCACTGGGTCTTACAAATTAGGTAGCTGGTCCCGCCTGGTTGAGTAGGGAATCAGGGGGCCTGGGGGCTCAGATCCTCCTACTTTCTATCCCCTGGCAACAAAGACCAAGTCCCTGTCCTCTGATGTATAGATTCACCAAGTATTCATTATCTGAAGGCTGAGTGAATACTTTCTGCATATCTATCTACCACTACTTTTCAAAGCTATTTAGTCATTGATGAGTTTAATAAAATCCATGTTTATTTGAAAGAGTTCCCTAATTCAAAGCGGCATTTTACTTCGTTTGTACAAGAGAAAGTCTCAGTTGGTTTCTAGCATATCTTTACTACTTTTCTAACACTCACCGTGTTCCTTTGTCTAGGACAAAGGGGGCTGCAGGCTCAGAGTCTTCCCCAAGCAGAAACAGCTGGTTAGGATTGAACACCCTGGTATTTCCCACCCCCTGGGAGCCAGGAGCCCAGGCTCACCTCAGCTCCCACCCAGGAGATGAAGGGGTGATGAGATGCTCTTTTGGGGTGGCCATGGCAGTGGATTTCAGCAAGAGAAGAAAGGGTACTGCCCATCCCTCTCAGCTTCCTCCTAGGCTCCTGCCTGTTTTCCCAGCCTACACCTTTGGGCACCCACTAATTGTGGGGATGCCCCACCGACGTCCAGTAGATTCTCTTTTTATCGAGGAAGTGGGGGAGACTTCCTCCTAAGGAACTAGAAAGAGCCAACCACTTCTGCTGGAGCTTCTTCTTTTCACCCACCCACACTCCCAACATCGGAGGTGGGGACATTCGGTGACAGATAACACATCTGCCTTCACACTCAGCCTCCCAGTGCCCTGGCCCCAGGCCCACAGGCGGGACATTTTTTGCCATTTGACGGAATTAGGTATTGTTGTTAGTTCCCAAGCTCACCTCTCTTCCTCTACCTGCTCTTCTAAGTAATAACAGCTAAGGATTATTTCAGTCTGACCTGGTGCTCAGTCTGCCCTGAGTCCTGCATGTGTCCTGAGAGGAGCAGCCTGGAGCCATCATGAGCTCAGAGTCTGTCTCCAGACTGTTGGATTAGAATTTCAGTTTCCATATCTGAGAGATGCAAACAACAAAAAGTACCCATCTCCAGGCTGGTGTGAAGTTAAATGAGTTAAAGTGTATGCTACACTTAGCCCAGTGCCTGGCAAGCACTGTCTGTGTTTGCTATTATTGTTAATCCTGCAACATTTAACCTCCACAGCAGCCCACTGAGGGAGGTTTTATTATTATCATCATCACCCCCATTTGGCAGATAAGAAAACTGAAGGGCAGAGAGATTAAGCAACTTGCCTATGGTCACCCTTTAGTAAGTAGTGAGGCCATCAAAAATGGCCTGAGATGGTCTCAGTCTGGAGCCAAGCTCTTTCATCACTAAGTACCACCACCTTCCCCTGGGGAACATCTAGCTGACTGTGGTCCACTGTGACCCCAGATATTTTTCCAGGTCTAACGCATTCTTTGCAATTCTGTGCCTGGGTCTTGTATGTCTAAACCTGCCATCTTATTACAGTGCCTATGGAATTGCCTCTTGTTTTTCACTGAGTCCTCTGACTGCCAATCCCCAATCTATTATGGAGGCTGGGATAGGAGTTCAGAGTGGAGGTAAAGGGGGGAATTAAGGGCTGGGCCCATGTGGTGTAGGGGCAGTAAGAGATTATGTGATGGAACAATAATGGCTCCTGGGAGAAATATGGTGGATCAGCTTTTCCTACCTTCTCCTCATGTGTCTTCCTCCACTGCAGAGGCTGAAATTTAAGAACTATAATTCCCAGATGCACGTGGGGTTCCAGCAACCCGAAGTAAGTGAAACCGAGTGGGACCTGGGCAGGGAGGCCTCTTTTAGTCCTCCATTTCTTAGAGGCAAGACTCCAGCCTTCACGACCTTCCCTGAGTTCCAAAGGGTGGATTTGAACAGTTGCTCATCAAGGGAGGAGCACCTGAGGCAAGATTAAGAGACGACCACCTGAGACGAGATTAGAGCGTGCAAGAGATGAGATTAGAGCATGCAAGCTTTGCTCACAGCCTAATCTTGTCAGAAACCCCACCTTTGAACCACTGTTATAAAACCCTTCATCAAATCCTCTCGGGTTGGGACACATAGTTTTTCGAGGCAAAAGCCTGGTGTGTTCCGCTTTGCCTGACAAAGCAATAAAGCTATCCTTTTCTACTTCACCCAAGACTCTGTCTTGGGGATTTGATTCTGCACCGGTGTAATAGAGAAGTTGAGTTTTAGGTAACGGAAGCAGTGACGGGAAAGCCACGCTTCTGCTGCTTCCACTGTTTCTGCTGACAAGAGCCATTGCTGCAGAGTCTGGAATTTCCAGTGTTCTTTCCAATCCAACTGGTAGTGTCCCGATTATAAAAGACAGTGCTGCCCTTGGTGCCCGCTCCATACTGCAGGATGGTTCTCAAAGCTATTCCTAAAAGCTCAGCGTGGTCCCTCCAGCCTCCTGAGTAATTCTGTAAACACTATTAAATCTCCTTCAGCCTAAACTCGCTAGGGAGCTAGAGTGAATTATGTCTCCACCATTGAATCCTGACCAATACAGCATCAGAGAGGTGGAAACTTGACCGTGACTGAGGCGTAACATGTCTCATTATCAAATATTGTATATTTTTTAAAAACAGGTATAGAGAGGGCTTCCCTGGTGGCGCAGTGGTTGAGAGTCCGCCTGCCGATGCAGGGGACACGGGTTCGTGCCCCGGTCTGGGAAGATCCCACATGCCGCGGAGCAGCTGGGCCTGTGAGCCACGGCCATGGCGTCCGGACGTGGCTCCGCAACGGGAGAGGCCACAACAGTGAGAGGTCCGCGTACAGCCAAAAATAAATAAATAAATAAATAAATAAATAAATAAATAAATAAAACAAGACAAGAAATAGTGCTCTCCTACAAAGTCAGGTGTTTTCATTAAAAAGAAAAAAAGTGTTTATATTAAAAAAAAAAGGTATAGAGAAAAATATGACAAATATCTCTGTATCCACCACCTAGATTAAGAAAAAAAATTACAAATAAAATTGATGATACCCTGTTTCCCTTTTACCATTTGAAGCCCCTTCTCCTACCCCAAGGACCTACCATCATGAAATGCCTATACATGTGTTTATAGTTTTACTTCTTATGTAGTCCTGCACCAAATATAGCATGATTTTGCATGTGTCCTTCCACAACACTTTCTGTTGCTCAACATTAAGTTTTTGAGATTTGCCAGTACTGATATTTGGTTGCCTCATTTTTTTTTTTTTTTTTTTTTTTTTTTTTTTTGCGGTACACGGTCCTCTCACTGCTGTGGCCTCTCCCGTTGTGGAGCACAGGCTCCGGACGCGCAGGCTCAGCGGCCATGGCTCACGGGCCCAGCCGCTCCGCGGCATGTGGGATCTTCCTGGACCGGGGCATGAACCCGTGTCCCCTGCGTCGGCAGGAGGACTCTCAACCACTGCGCCACCAGGGAAGCCCCTCATTTCAATTTTTTAATGGCTGGATGGTATTCCATACATGAATGTATTTCATGCATGATTTTATCACAGTTTAGTCTGCTATTGATAAGGGACATAGTTTAACTTTCTAAGGCATTTCAAATGTCTTCAGAACAGACAGGTTAGAGAAAGTGCCTTGGCTGAGCAAATCTCTAGAGCATGATCATCATGGGGTTCCACTCTGCTGTCCCCAAGACATACCCCAGAGGCTGTCCACGATAGCCAAGGCCTCATGACAGACAGAACCAGACTTGCTACCAGGAAATGAAAATCAAGATGAAGTGGGTAACTGGCTTATGAAGTCCCCGAAGCCATGTCCCCCAGGTTCTGGGAAGATGTTGATGAGCTCACTGACCAATCATGGAGAAATTCCAACACTTTTGCCAGGAAATCTGGATGAAAGGATTCAGGAGCATTTATCCCCAGGGCTTAAAATTAGTTAATTACTCTGTCACCCAAAGTTACTGAATCATAAAAAGTGGAGATACATTTGCTATGATTCAGTTCCGGTCAGCAGAGCTTCCCCTGCATAGCACTGTGGGGAGAGGAGAAAAGAGCAGGGCTTTGCAGTGGAGTACACGCCTTCCTTTCACCTTCTATGTATGACTTTGGACAGACAGCTTCCCGTCTCTGAGCTTTGGTCACCTTGTCTCTAAATGGGATATTAAAATAATACTAAGTGGACGTGGTTGACTTGGTAGCCCATTCCCACTTCTTTGGGTAACAGCACCCAGATTTCCTTCTGGGGAACAACCCCTCCCCCACTCATAGTCCATACATTTTGAGTGGTGCCTCCACCCTTTGCTTCAGAGGTGGATGTGGGTGGGTCTCAGGCCTGAGTAACAAGATCACCCACGACCCTGGTCCTCGCCGTTTGTTCAGAGGCAGGCACATGATGCAGTCAGTGTCAATGAGATGCAATGATACTTTGGCTGGCACTTCTGGGGCCCTTTCCTGCTAAACTTGAACTTGGGAGCCTGGAGTTGCAGGGAGTCATCAAACTTCCTACAAGAAGGAAGGCCATACAACAGACTGCATTGTTTAGAGGTAGAAAAAAATCCAAGTCCTAGTGGCATTATTTGAGTGTCTAGATCAAGTTATACTGAAGGCCAAGGTCAACTCTTGGGATTTTTAGTTTCTTATTAAGCTGTTTATTTGTTCTACTTAAACCAGTTTGAGTTGGGCTTTCTGTCACTTACAGGATAGTAAGCTTTGACCAACACTGTCTCGTTAGGCAACTGTGAGGATTAATTGAGATGACATGAACGATGCCTACTATGGACCAGATTCCCTTTCCCTGCCTTGTTCTTGTTCTGATCCAAATTTATCTTCATTTAACTCCTTCTTTTTTTTGAGGGGAGGGGGGCCACACTGCGCGGCTTGTGGGATCTTAGTTCCCTGACCAGGGACTGAACCTGGGCCCTAGGCAGTGAGGGCGTGGAGTCCTAACCACTGGACCACCAGGGAGTTCCCTTCATTTAACACCTTTAAAAATTTTATGTAACTCTAGGGCTTCCCTGGTGGCGCAGTGGTTGAGAGTCCGCCTGCCGATGCAGGGGACGCGGGTTTGTGCCCCAGTCCGGGAAGATCCCACATGCCGAGGAGCGGCTGGGCCCGTGAGCCGTGGCCGATAAGCCTGCGCGTCCGTAGCCTGTGCTCCACAACGGGAGAGGCCACAACAGTGAGAGGTCCGCGTACTGAAAAAAAAAAAAAAAAAAAAAAAAATTTATGTAATTCTAAAATCATTCTGGGCTTCTAGAAATGTCTCAAAACTATGATATATTAGAAACTTGAAAAAAATTAAAATGCTTACCTTAACCATATGGTCCAGCAATCCCACTCCTGGGCATATGTCCAGTAAAGATGAAAACTCTAATTTGAAAAGATATATGCACCCCAATGTTCATAGAAGCACTATTTACAATAGCCAAGACATGGAAACAACCCAAGTGCCCATCAACAGATGACTGGTTTAAGAAGATGTAGTATGTAAATATATATATTACTCAGCCATAAAAAAGAATGAAATATTGCCATTTGCAGCAACATTGGTAGACCTAGAGATTACCATACTAAGTGAAGTCAGGCAGAGAAAGACACATATTGTATAATATCACTTATATGTGGAATCAAAAAATAATACAGATGAATCTATATACAAAACAGAAACAGACTCACAGACATAGAAAACAAACTTATGGATACCAAAGGGGAAAGGCGGGGTCAAAATTAGGAGTATGAGATTAACAGATACACACTACTATACTTAAAATAGGTAAACAACAAGGATTTACTGTATAGCACAGGGAAATACATTTAATATCATATAATAACCCATAATGGAAAGTAATCTGAAATACATATATATCTGAATCACTTTGCTGTACACGTGAAACACGATATTGTAAATCAACTATACCTCAATAAAAAATTAAATAAAAGTTTAAAAGATGCTTAGCTTAGAAAAGATTGCTTGGCGAAATAATAGATTTCTCAAAATACTTAAGAAGCTGTCATAGGGAAAAGAATTAGACTTCAACTTGAAGAGCAGTATTGGGCGACTGGGCGGAAATCAGCAGAAGATGCATGGCTTCGATGTGAGGACAAACTGTCTAGTAACAAGCTCTGAATCGCACCTCTGAGGTAGAGGTTTCCCATCACAGGAGACGATCATGTTGAGAATGGACAGCCACTGACTCTTGTAGAGGGGACTCCTACTGCTACTCCTACTTCAAGGGCACAATTACATGGTGATGACCACTAAGCCCTCTCACTTACAGGATGCTAGAATTCCAAAGTGCCAAATACAACTACTACTATTTATGCCCTCAATATAAGAGTATCTCTGGGACTTCCCTGGTAGTCCAGTGGTAAAGAATTCACCTTCCAGTGCAGGGGATGTGGGTTCGATCCCTGGTCGGGGAACTAAGATCCCACATGCCAGAGGGCAACTAAGCCAGCGCACCACAACTACTGAGCCCGTGCACCCTGGAGCCCTAGAGTGAAGCCTGCAACACACAGCTAGGGAGAAGCCCGCATGGTTCAACGAAGATCCTGTGTGCCACAACTAAGACCCGATGCAGCCAAATAAATACATTTTTAAAATGCTTGTTAAAAATATATATATGTATGTAAGAGTATCTCTGATTTTTCTATTGAAAAGGGGTTTTGAGCAATTTGAGGATATAAACTTTTAGGAAGGTGGAGGAATATTCAAATGTGTATTCATACCTTCAGTTTATTATATCAGCTACATAAAGCTACATGTTTGTATATTATATAAAATTATCATATGTGAATTTTGAAAAGTTGCTTTTTCCATTCTCACATTTAGTGAAATAACATTCAAGCCCTTCACATGCACTTTGGCATTAGTTTCTTTATTAGAGTCACTTTTGAACTATGTAATGTTGGATTTGTTCAACAATGTTTAACTTTTAGAGCTGTGCCTTTATGACTATAAAAAACGACTCTACATTCTTGCAGGAAAAATACCTTTTTTTATTGTGAGTCTAAAGCTTTCTAGCCCCTAACCTCTCTGGTTTCACTGTGATTTTTTTAAAAGTGAGTTTTCTTAGAAACTCACCTATTACAATTTAGCAGAATAAACCATGCTTAGTAACTAATAGAATGTTCTCTGAATAAAGGAATATACAAAATCACATATACAGAATGATCCAAAATATGATGAAAACTTAGATACGTAGGTGCAAACAAAAATATGAGAAGGAATATACCAGAAGATTAGCAATAGCAGTCTCTGAATTGTCATTACTATGTATGCCATTGTTTTATTTTTCATGCTTTTCTGTATTTCCAACTTTTTGCAATCAGGAGTACCTTTACAATGAGAACAAAGAACTAGTTATAAAAATAAATGCCTAGGGCTTCCCTGGTGGAGCAGTGGTTGAGAGTCCGCCTGCCGATGCAGGGGACACGGGTTCATGTCCCGGTCCGGGAGGATCCCACATGCCTCAGAGCGGCTGGGCCCGTGAGCCATGGCCGCTGAGCCTGAGCGTCAGGAGCCTGTGCTCCGCAACAGGAGAGGCCACAACAGTGAGAGGCCCGCGTACCGCAAAAAAAAAAAAAAAAAAGCCTGAGTGGTAGTTATAAAGTATAAACCACTATTCCAGCTTCTGTGATGTTTACAAGATGCAGTGGGACCAGGGGTCACAAACTCAAACACTTCCATGTCACATAAATGATGGGAGTGGGCTAATTATAATATAATAGGGAGTGGTGAGAGCTGTGCCAAACTGGAGAATGTTTGCCTAATGAAAGTAGGGCAGCCAATTATTGTTAGGTAGGAATGTGAACCCAGTGGTATCAAATGCTCTGATATTGGATATATATGTAAAATTCCCCCCACCTTTTTTTTTTTTTAATAGTGAAGGTCAAACACAATCCTTGTTCCAGTTTGTCCTTGTCTGTGACCTCTAAGTTACACAGGGTTTCCGATCTCTGTGAATTGGTACTCAAACTGGCCTTTACTGCCAACTAGAGATTTTAATTGCCCTGTTCCTCTTCAGTCTTTCCAGCTCTCTGGTATCCTATTTCACCATTAGCACCTAGGTCAGTATTTCCCAACGTGTGTTCCATGGAATACAAGCCCTTTGGGATGTTCTGTGAAAAGAAAAGGGAAGGTTCCATAATTAAACGTGTCTGAGAAACACTGCTTTATATTTCCCACCCAGAGGTTCACAGTGTACACTATCATTTTAAAGTCCCTGAGAAGTTCTGCAGTTTACTCAGCAAGTAAACTTTGCTTAGTCTAGCATTTCCCAAACTCGCCTGGCCATGG
The DNA here is from genome assembly GCF_059928025.1 of Delphinapterus leucas. Classification (NCBI taxonomy): domain Eukaryota; kingdom Metazoa; phylum Chordata; class Mammalia; order Artiodactyla; family Monodontidae; genus Delphinapterus; species Delphinapterus leucas. Next base: position 51,908,361 of record NC_143133.1, on the reverse strand, counting down.
AATCCTTTGAGGCATAACTTCTATTAACATGTTATTGTTACAGATGTAGTGGACCATGGAACACAATTGCAGTAACACAGATCTAGGTTATTTGGAGCTCTCGGTGGAGAAAGTAACCTAAGCTAAATGAAGGTCAGATTTTTTTTTTCCTGGTTGAGGAAATGCTTGAAGTTTTGCAAAAGAATAAAAAGAGAGAGGGTGTAAGATGCTGAGTGTATTATGACTCATCCATGTACCACATACTGAATACAGGTGCAGTCCTCAAAGCCAGACTTCCTGGTTTCGAAAGCCAGGTTCTGCTACTTCTTAGTGATGTGACCTTGGGCAAGTTACTTGATTCCACTATGCTTCAGCTTCTTTGACATAAAATGTAGATAATTACTGTGTTCTTCTCAAGGAGTTGTACAGAATGAATTGTACAACTACACTGTGAAATGTAGAAACATTCCTGATGTTATGTAGGTGCTCAATAAATTTTTATTGTTATTCTCACTTCCCTGTTCACATTTGCTAGTGCATAGATAATAATAATGGCAATTATTAATATACCATATGTTTGAATAGTTAACATATATTGGGAGCCTAGTGTGTGCTAGACACTATACTAAGTAGATTAACTCTTACACTCCTTACAAAAACTGTATGAGGTACATATTATTATTATTCCCACTCTATACCTATATGTCGGGAACCGAGGTTTGGAGAGTTGACATGACTGGCCCTCGATTAAAGAGCTAGCAATGAGAGCCAGGATAAACCCCTGCTGGTCAGACTTGAAATCCCATCCTTATAAATGCTGTGTTCTGCTTCCTCGAAGGCCCAAGTCTTCACATTTTAGAACAAGAAGAGACCTCGAAGATGAGTTACAGAAAATTCACTGGTGCCTCTGTTTTACTGAAACTAAGGTCCAGGGGGTCGTGTGACCCACCTGAGGTGAAATAGGTGAGTGCAGAATTGGGATTAAAGGAAAGAAAAGAGGGACAGATGAGGGAGATCCAGAGGAGAGGTGGGAGGATGAGCCCTAGACTTCTTATGTTGGTCATGAAGGGGATGAGAATATGCCACCCCAAAATATACCATTTTGGCATAAGGATTATTCTGAGCTGAAGGCAACTGAGAATCAGCAGATGCAAGAAAAGCTCTGTATCCTCCTCCTTTCTGTCTAAAAAGGCAGGGCATAAATTTCCCTTTGTGAAGATGTCTCCACTCCCTTCTTCTGTACTAGGAAGAGGAGATGACTCATTGCTAGAGATAATAGAACTTGAATCTGCATTAACAAACCTTACTGGAAGAACACTTATCTTCCATTAGTTTCACGCATATGTATCCCTTCACACAAGTTACCACCCCTAGAAGCCTCAACCATTTTCCTTCGTCTTATCACTTCTCCACAATTATTTTTTTCTTTGTTAAACTGGTACACAAACTCTCAGGGCTAACTGTCTTCCTTTTCTGTGAGACCCTTGTGTACATATAAAAATTAAAATATTAACAACCAATAACATTTTTATGCCCTTTCTCCTGTTAATCTGTCTTGTGTCAGTTTAATTTGCAGGACTCTAGATACTGAACCTAAAAGGGTAGAGGACAGTTTTTCACTCCCTTACAGCCAAATGCAGTTAGAAGAGCCTGTTAGTCATCTATAAAGATGGTCAAGAAATCAGTTGAGGGACTTCCCTTGCAGTCCAGTGGTTAAGACTCCATGCTTCCACTGCAGGGGGCACGGGTTCCATCCCTGATTGGGGAACTAAAATCCCGCATGCTGCGTGGCGTGGCCAAAAAAAAAAAAAAAAAAAAGGAAGTCATTTGAGTCTTCAAGCCTGGAGCTCAAGTGCCAGGTTGGGTTTACACCATCAAGTACACTTCCAGATGCATCTCCTATCCCAGGAGCCATACTAGACACTGCCCCTCCCATGGCCCCTCATATCCTATGGAATCTCCAACTCCTGGAGGCCCTCCCTGCATGAAGCTTCTATAGCATGTGCACTTCTCTCCCCTTTTCACCTCCACCCTAAGCAAGTCCACCATCATCTCTCCCATGGATGCCTATACCAGCCTTCAGCTTGGACTCTATTCCAGGCTTGCCCCTTTCAATCCAACCACCATACTATTGCCAGGGCAAATTTGGTCTTATCCTTCTCCTGCTTAAATATCCTTCCATTACTTTCTTTTTGCTCCAAACTCCAGGCTTACTAATGCCCTCTTTGGCCTCTGCTCAGCTCCCCAGTCTCATCTCCTCCAGCTATACCCCACAATGTGCCACGTTCTCTCCCTTCTCCCTGCTTTGGCATATGCTATTTCCTCGGCCTGGAGTATTTTCTGTTCTTTCCACCTTCTTCATCCCACTAATTCACATCTGTGTTTCAGGTTTTCCTCTAGAGACCCTTTCTGGCCCCCACTTCCGGGCAAGTTCCCTCCAAGGGTCCTCATCAAAGCATCATCTCATTGAATTGTAATTGTCTCCACCTATCTGTCTCCCCCAGCAGAACGGGAGCAACTTGAGTGCAGGATGCACCTTTGTCCAATGCCTGGCACATAAAAGATGGACAAGACATACTTTTTAAAAAAATTTTTAAATTTATTTTTGGCTGCATTGGGTCTTCGTTGCTGCGCTTTCTCCAGTTGTGGTGAGCGGGGGCTACTCTTCGTTGCGGTGCGTGGGCTTCTCATTGCGGTGGCTTCTCTTGCTGTGGAGCACGGGCTCTAGGCGCATGGGCTTCAGTAGTTGTGGCACATGGGCTCAGTAGTTGTGGCTCGCGGGCTCTGGAGCGCAGGCTCAGTAGCTGTGGTCCACGGGCTTAGTTGCTCTGCAGCATGTGGGATCTTCCCTGACCAGGGCTCTGATCCCTGACTTGGCAGGCGGATTCTCAGCCACTGCGCCACCAGGGAAGCCCCAAGACATGCTTTTTGAATGAGTTAATGAATAAGCAGGCAACTGATACTAATTTGTACCCTTGCAGTTTAGATTCCCATCACCCTGACCTCACTCGGCATTGTTATTAGACAGCATTTGTTGTAGGCTGTGAGTGCCAGCTGCATATTTAAGTTAGGATCACCTACAACCAACTTTCTTAGAACGTGCAATCTATGGCATTTCTACCAAATTTTATACATAGCTGTTTGGTTTGTGTTACTTGGTTCCAGGGGGAAAAAATATCTTTCCATGTCCAAATTCTGAGCTCCCAGCTTCTAGCTGGGCTGCGTCACTGGCGTACGTGGCCTGGTGCCAGGGAGAGGAGAAGCCAGTTTACTCATTCAAGTGGGGCACATTCATGGAAAGCTGACTCCGCAGCCAAAAAGACAAGGAGGGTGTTGTGTCTGTCCATCTGGGGCAGTTTTAATAAAGGAACCTGAAAACCAATCCTTCTCAGTAGCCTCATCTGACAAAACTGGATGCCCCAATCCAGGCCCAGACAGCTTCACCTCAGATACCCTCCTTTTAGAAGGCCTGGTTGCTGGGAAAGAGAATCTGGATGGCCAGATAAAATACAGAGCACCCAGTTAAGTGTGAATTTCAGGTAACAATGAATAAATCTGTAGTATAAGTATATCCCACATACCGCTTGGGACATACTTAACCTAAAAAAGTGACTCATTGTTTACCTGAAATTCACATTACCGGGGCATCCTGTATTTCCATTTGCTAAATCTGGCAACTTAAATGAGGTTGGGGGTTGGGATTCAGAATGGGCATGTTTTCTCAGCAGGCCCCCTCTGCCACTAGGCTGCCCAGGGATAATGTGTGGATTCCAGGCCTGGGAGGAGGGGTTTGAACAGTCAGAAGTTGTCTCCTTTGAGGGTACAGGACTGGGTCATGTTGTGTGGGAAACAGAAAGAGGTTCCCAATCTCAGCTGCATGTGAGACTCACAGGGGCGGCTTTAAAAACATCTCAAAGCACAGGCCACACCCAGATCAGTTAAATCAGAATCGCTGGGACTGGCATACAGGCTTGGGTATTTTTTAAGGCCCCCGCCCCCCCGCCAGAAGATGCCACTGTGTAGCTAAGGTTGAGAAACACTGACCTACAACCTCTCCTCCCCTTGCGTGAGTCCCATGCTAATCATCCCCTGCTTTTGCAGAGTGTGATAATCTGCCATTCAACTAGCAAAGGAGCAACGAGGCCAGGGGCCCTATCAGTGGAGTCTGGTATCTGTCGCCAAAAGAAATGGAATTGCAACTCCCAGCCTGGCCACATACTAGCTGTAAGGCCTTGAGCAAGAGGTGCTTTTATGGCTCCGAATGTCAGCCTCCAGTTTGTAAAATGGCACCGCTAAAGCAGAGCTAACGGTGACTCGTCTGCCTGCTTTGCAAAAGGGCAGCATGAAGATAAGAGGTGGGCAAAATGTAAGAAGTCACTGAAAGTGCCTGGTGAGTTCCAAGTCTCTAGAAAATTCAGTTGTCATCATGCTGACAACCTTCTGGGCTCAGGAGCAGATCTCAGGGTTAATATTCAAAAGAACTAAACGAGAATCAGAAACTGCATTTTAACAAGATCCCCAGGTAATACGCAGGTAGATTAAAGTTTGAGAAACACTTAGGATACAAATCTGGATTAAGTGGACCTTGAGGGGCCGGGGCCCGAGAACCCGATTTCTAGTAAGTTTCCAACGGGTGCCAGGCTGCGGCGCGTGGAACACACCTTGAGCAACGAGGGTTTAGAACAGTGATTCTCAGCTCTGGCTGTTGTCTGGGATCACGTCTGGGGCACATCTGACCCCACTTCAGGCCTATCGAATCAGAATCTGGGGTGTGCCCTGAGCATAAGCATTTTTAAAGATCTCCCGAGGTATGGTCAGATGCACCTGTTTTCCAGACCCCTGGAAAACCTGGCTCAAAACTGTGAAGGCAAACAGCTGCTTTCTTGTCCGTGCTCCCAGCATCCACTTGCTGTGTTGCTTTAGGATAGCTCTACAACCACCTTTCTTTCCATTGCCAAGTCCTAAAATAGATCACACCCGGGTCACCCCAGGCCTGAGCCAGCACTTGGACGATGGCCCCTGAGACTTTTCTAGCACGCCCTTCTCAATCCGTCTCATGCACCCCTTTAAGATCCATCATCCTGAAGCATTATACTTCACTGGCTGGGGAACTTCCAGTGTCTTCCAAGCGCTGGTGTACTGGAAAACGCTTAAATATTGCCCCCTGCCCCTACCTCGGGGAAAAACAATCCTGTGATTTGTAACGTTTGCTCGCAACTGTGCTGCTCACGTAGGAAACACCCACTCATGGTCGCTCTTCAGGAACAGTGGCGAATCTTCCTCTGGGACCTCTAATTAGTGTGCGGAAAGAGTCCTTTGTGATCCACAGATGAAAGGCCACTCTCCCTGAGAAGTCGTTATGATGATGAGAGCTTCCCCATCTGTAAAATGGGCATCAATGAGACTACTTGTTTACAGAGTTCATGAGATGAAAAGGCTTGTGATGGGACAGGTTGCTGACCAGTCTGGCTCAGGGGCCAGTTCTGAGTTTGCTGGAGGTGGGGCAGGGGCAGGTGTGGACTAAGGAGGCTGGGGACTTCCCCCTTCCCTCACTCAGCTGGAATCCTGTGCGATACAGGAAATGGGGCGACGTGAGGGGGAAAGCAGAGATCAGGCTCTTGTGTAAGTGTGTGTGTGTGAGAGCATGTGTGAATGTGCATGTGAGAGTGTGTATATTTATGGGGGCAAGAGTACTGTGTATGTGTGAATGTGTGTACGACTGTGTGTGTGTGTATATTCATCGCCAGGGTGGACAGATAAGGTCCCAGCCTTGAGGTCAGGAAGAAATCACAAATTCCAAGAACTCCTTAGGCCGAAGCTCAAGTAGTTATCCCTCGGGTGATGTTGCTGTTCTGTCTTTCATCCAGTGCCCTGTGCAGCCCCTCTGGGATCCAGATTCCACTGCTGGGGGAAGGGGACCAGACTGTGGCCGTCAGCATCCCCTTTCAACCAAAACTGCTCCTCGTGTACCTATTTTTACATCCGATTTCCTTACAGATTTCACTTCAAAGGAAGGGTCGATGGCTTACAAATGCTTCCAAAACCACATTTTAGGGGCAGGAGAAAAAAGTAAATGAAAAGGGATCTCCCCAGTGTCAGAATAGCATACAGTTAAGGGACACAAATGTTAGGGACAGATGGCCTAGGTCGCAGCTCTGTGATCTTGGGCAAACTGCTCATGTCTCTGTGCTATTTCCTGAACAGTAAAACACAGATGATAATAGTAGCTGCCTCACAGGGTTGCTGTGACGATTAAATGTTTTTGTACGTGTAAAGCACCGGGGGTGGCAGCGGGGACATGGTGAAGGCTCTGATCTATCTTCTATTATTACTGGAGGCTACGATTTCTCCTTGTCAAACTTGCCAGGTGCAGTGCCTGATACTTCCACATACATTTCTCTATGGCATCTTCTCAACCACCCACTAAACTAAAAATATCGTTGACCCATTTTACAGATCAGGACATTAAGGCTTAGGGAGGTAAGTGGAAGAATCAGAGCGGGAGCCTCCATCCAGGCCCTCCAAGCCTAGGGCTTCCCGCTGCTGCCCCCTAGACAGGAAGGAGGAGGTGTTTCTCGGGCAGATCTGGTCCCCCAGCTCGGCCCTTCACACTGTGTCATCGTCCACCGTTACTCTATCCATCCAGGCAAGTGGCCAACTCCAGGGATGAGCTCGTCTACCCCCCAAACAGCGGGAGCAAGAAGGCCCAGCAGTGACCAGTGGAAGCTGATGACCTGCCCAGTGTCAGGAGGCCCCAGTAGCCAGGAACAGGTTTAACGTTTTTCTAAGCTGTGCCCAGTGATGTAAGTCAGTGTCTCTCCAAATGCTTTCTGGGAATCTCTGTTTCAGAACCCCCAGGGGCCTTCATTAAAATGCAGATGTCTTGGCCCCCAAAGTACTGAATCCCTATCTTGAGAGAAGAGGCCTGGAATCTGAGTTTAACAAGCACCCCAGGGGATTCCGACGCTTCAAAGGGGAGATCCCTGTGTTCCAGCCCTGTGCAGGATGGGGGCAAGATGGGTTAGCTTCTCTGACCTTCTCTCCGTACCTCCTGCCCCGGACCCAGGCTCACCCCTCTCTCTTAGAACCCTGGCCCCAGAGCAGTGAGGCCTTTCCTGCCCAGGCACCAGGCCCACCTCCCTCTGCAAAACTCTGCTGGTGTGAACTCAGGTACCACGAGTCTTCCGTGAGCTGTGCTGCTGGGTTTGCGTTCTGCCTCAAAATCTTCTTCTCCCACATGTGATTGTCCCTCTTTTTTCCCCTCCCGTTTGTCAGGCTGAACCCCTTCTACCCCATGACACCATGATGGCCTTTTCTTCACCTGTAAAATGGAGGCGATGACCTCGTATTTCTCTCCTGGCCCCTTTCTAGATGCACGGCCACCGCCCCCCCCCACGCCACACCTACACATTTTCATGAAGTGATTATGGATTGGGCGGGGGGACAGAGGGGTGATAAATGGAGAGAGATGTGTACCTGAGGAGATTCTCAAAGGCTGGGTGAGAACAGCAGGATTTCTGGGGCCCAAATTGTGGCTCTCTTCCTCACGGGAGGGTACCATGACCCTGCCAGAATAAGGAACGTGAACGTGGGCCAGAGGAGAAGGCAATTCCACAGAAAGTGTAAAGAATATAAGATCTGACAGGACTTTGTTGGGAGGTGTTTTGTAAAAAGAGAAAATGCAAGGATGCTCTTCCTTCGGTAACTTGTTGTACAAGTCCTGGATCTATGAGGAAAGTAGAATGTGACCCAACTGAATGCAGGTACGAAGCAGAGGGCTTCTTGAAGACTGAGCAGGAAGCAGTATTGAGCAAGGGCCTGGGCTCTGGCGTTCGATCCATCTGGGTGCTCAGTGCAGGCCCATTACGAGCTGTGTGGACTCGGACAAGGTACTTAACCTCTCTGAGCTTCAAGTCCCCATTTGTAAAATGGTGACAGTCACAGCAACACCTCATGGGTTTGTGGTGAAAACCAAATGAGATCAAGTATGCACCAGGCTTAGCCCAGTTGAGTGGCATTTACTACATGTCCAATGTCGTAGCCAAAAGACCACGATTGCTACTCTTTCTGAACATCTCCAAACTGACAGTTCAGGGAGGGTCAGGACTGAGCCATTGACCACACACAATTGCAGGTTCTGGTCCCCAGGTGTGAAGAGGAAAAAGAAGACGTGTGATTGTGAACCATGATGATACATTAAATCCCTTATAATAATACAGAGTAAATCAATATCTATAGGCTGGGCTTAGACATTTCCCAACAAGCAGCAGTTCTGCTTCTGTTCCAATGTTCAAGCTCATTCTCGTGGGGGGGCCTCTAAAGCTTAGAGACTAGTTTCCTCTCTACCTACTCATCTCCTGGAGGAAAATTCAAATTCACCAACAATAATATGAACCACATCAGTAGCAATGACAATGCCCCGGGCGAAGCGGTAGGTGATCACTGTTCATTTAATCCTCAACAACCCTCTGAAGTGCGTGCCATGACGCCCCATCTCCATCTTAAGACACTGGTGTTGGGAGAGCATCTCTCCAAAGTCACACAGCAGGTTCGAGGCGCAGCCAGGGCAGGACTCCCTGCCTGGGTTTGTGAGCCTTCCATCACACGGCTTCCCAATATTAGTCAAACGGTCATAGGGAGAAATGCTGCCGGGGACAGAGAGAGAGAAGGAGAGAAGAGTCTAGAAAACTCTGAGGATTGGATAATAAACAACGAGCCCTGAATCATCCACCCTGTCTCTGAAATTAAGACTAGGAGCAACCAAACGGGGATGAGACAGCAGACCACCAACCAAACGGGGATGAGACAGCAGACCAGGAACTTTCAAGTCAGGGTCAGGGTTGGGGTATAATCTCTCCCTGACATCCTGCTTTTTCATGTGACCCTTGTGATTAAAGTCAAACTCTCAGAGCAAAGTCTGACTGTGACAGCCTGTTTGTCCCTGGCCACTGGTATGTGGAAAGAGGGTAGGGAGGGCAATGTGCCTTCCCGGGCAGTGCCCCAGGGGGGTTCTTTGTGCTGCGAGGGCACTCTTGAGGTGGGAAGCTGTGATGGGCAGAAGATACTGGCAGTGAACCTGATCCAAGATGGCGACAGAAGACTCAAGTGGCCCAGAAGGGAGGGAAAGGAGATGTCCCGGATGAAGGTGGCCAGGATGAAAAGAAGCCCAGCCAAACTTTCTGCAGAGGACCCAGGAATCAGGAACGGAGATGGGAACCAACCTCTTCTGACTGCCCACAGCCTGGGTACTAGGCTCCCTCTCCCACCTCCCAGGAGCCCAGAGGCCTCCTTCTCCCAGGACACACTGAAGAAGGGGACTTTGACACTATCATGTAGGAATTGGAAGAAACGTGCTGCAAGATACGATCCTGCAGTTCTGGAAACCAGAGTTTAGAAGATGGGAAGAAAGAAGGAAGGAAGGAAGGAGGGAGTTAGGGAAGGAGGGAGACAGGAAGTTAGTTTCAAGTTTAAAAATAAGTTATATTGTTTTCTACCCCCAAAACACACACACAAAAAAGTGTTCAAATCTCCCACAGCTTTCTCTAACTAGAAACTCTTCTTTTCCACTTAAGCATATGTTTAGGCCTCATGGAGTACGTTGGAGAGGGGCAAAAGGGCAAAAGACCTTAAAATTCCAGGCATTTGGTCATCCACACAAGATCACTGAATCTCAAACCAACATACTGATGGTGTAAGCTAATGGGGAGGGGAAACGCTTAATGACGGTATAAACCAAGGGAAATTTTATTTTAAGGACAACTTATAGAACATACACATACATACCTCAAACCCCTAGGGTGGTCAGAACCAAAAATATAAGTATGGTAAGAAAGACACAGACCCACAGTGAGTCATCAGTAGATCCAGGAATTCTTTACATCCTAGGAAAAATGGTCTTTTCACAAACAATCCTCAGAGCTGCTATCAGAGACAGAACAACACACAGCTGCTGAATGAGCACTGAATTGGCAGTCAGATAGCACCAGGTACAAATTCCAGCTCTGCCTTACTGTTACCCTAATTGCCCTGTGTGAGTGCCTTAATCTCTCCAAGGCTCAGTGTTCTGAGCTGTAAAATAGGGTTCATCGAGTTGTAGGAGATAAGGACATTGACATATTTATTGAGCACCTATTATGTGTCAAGCCCTATTCTAGGCAATGGGGATACAGAATGAACAAAACAAAGGTCTGCCTTCGTGGAGCTTATAACCAAGAGGGGCAAGATGAACACGAAACACACAAACCAAGAAAGGCAGAGTAGATCAGATGGTGATGAGGGGGGATGGGCAGGAGTGAGAGGGAGGCTGTTTGATTTAAGGCAGTCAGGAAAGGCTCATGATATAACAGACACGAGCAGTGAATCATGCAGATATCTGGGGGAAGAGGGTTCCTGGCAGAAGGAACAACAGAGCAGAGATCTTGGGGCAGGAGCCTGCTTGTGTTCACGTAACCAGGAGACCGACATAGCTGGAGCAGATGGACCCAGGTGGGGTGAAGAAAGAGATAAAGTCAGAAGGTGTTTGAGGCCAGGAGGCAGGAAAGACAATCTGGAGTTTACTGTGGGTGAGCTGGGAAGCCAACAAAAGGATGTGATTGGCTTCTATTTAGAAAGGATCACGTTGCTGCAAGAAGAAGAGACAGTAGGGGGTAACAGCAAAAAGAAGGAGACCAGTTAGAGGCTACTGAAGTAATCCAGGCAAGAGATGATGGTTGTTTCAGGCACTTGGGTTGAACACCTAGAAGCACAGAGTCGCAACTTACTGAAATGAGGAAAACCAAGAGGGGTAGGTTTGCAGAGAAGAAATCAGTTCTGTCTGGGGCATATTGAAGTTTGAGAAGTCTACTGGACAAAAAAGTGGGAATGCTGGGTCAACAGTTGCCTATATGTGCCTGGAGTTCAGGGCACTTTTTAATGCCATGGGTTTGGATATGCTCAACCAGGGACTAAGAACAAATGGAGGAGAGAAGAGTTCAAGGACTCCAGGGCTTAAGAGGTCAAGGAGATGAAGAGAAGAAGCAAAGAAGACTAGGAGTGGCTGGTGTGGTAGAAGGAGAATCAGGGTCCCCAAGGAGTCTATGCCAGCAGTTGGTAAGTCTTCTCCATAAAGGGACTCATAGTAAATAGTTTCGGCTTTGTGGGCCATCTGGTCTCTGTTGCCACCTCTCAGCTCTGCCACTATAGCATGAAAGCAGCCGTAGATGATATGTAAATGAATGACCATGGCTGTGCTCCCATAAAGCTTTATTTGCAAAACAGGCAAAGGGCTGGATTTGGCCTACAGACCAAACCTGTAGTTTGGCCTACAGTAGTTTGCCAAACCCTGGTCAACACAGTGTGGACTGAAGGCAGGATGCTCTGGAAGCCAAGTGGACAAAGTGTTGCAAGGGCTTGGAGGGATAAATGGTATCAAATGCCGCTGACAAGTTGAGTCAGATGAAGAAGAAGAATCGGCCATTGGCTGTAGGAACACATCAGTCATCAATGGCCTCAACAAGAGCCTTTTCACTGGAGTGATGAGGGAGCCTGATTGGAATGGGTTCAAAAGAAGCTGGTAAGAGAGCGTGGGCATAAACCCCTGTTTCGAAGAGTTTTAGTTCCTGGCAAAAAGGAGGTGTTCAATAAATGGTTATCCCTTTTCCAGAACTGCAGAGTTTACAAGGCACGTGCACAGCGTTGGGACCATACAGTGATGGCAACGGAGCATTTTCACGTAAGTTTCAAGTAACTCAAGTTAGCTATTTGGATTCACAAGAAAAACAGAACCTTGGGGTCTAGAGTTGAGTTAGAAGCCACTAAAATATGGCTGGAATTTGATGGAGTGATGCGCAGGCACCATTCCCAGAGGCCATTGTATTACACATCCCAAACACAGGTGCCTGCCACTTATTTCTACCCTGCCCTGTGATGAAAAAGACTTGAGACAGGTACCTGCCTCGTGGTTAGAACAAATCTGCGCTTGGTCAAAATATTACATTCTGAATTCAGACAGCTGCCTGCACAGTCTATACCGCCAAATGAGTTTTTTCATTAAATGGGGTGAGTTATTGACATGGGGTCCATCCAGTGAAAAAGTCTAAATTTATGTCACACTTTGTTTCCCAGGGAGCCCAAACTATTTCATATAAATTACCTCATTGATCTCCAAAGCCCTTGCGTAAGATTTAGAATTATTATTTCTTTTTCATCTTGACACCTAGTCTGCAGGAGGGCAATAAATATTATGTTCTGATGTTTATGATGTGGGACTGAGGACTCTGTCAGTGAAATTCGTGTTGTGGCTTTAGCCACTGAGAGGACCCCTGGAGTGGGGAGATGAGTAGAAGTTTGGTCTAACAGACTGTTCCAGGCATGTTTCCCGGGTCCACACACCCGCAGCTCGTGCTTGCATGGGGGACCACATTTTGTGCCTTATGAGCCTGCTTCCTTCTGCACTCCCCCTCACCAACCACAATGCATTGGACTGGGAATGGGTCCCATCCCCAGAGCAGTCAGTCTGTTAGCTGAACTAAGCCTATGTCTATGCCTGCCATGACATGATGATCTGGGCCAATGCCAGCCTCTCCTGGGAGAGCATTTCCCCACCAGACACAAGGAGACAGAGAGGAATAGACACAGAGGGAGAGCCCCACCACATTTGATGGTGCAATCCCAAAGTGCAGATCCACGCATTTCTGGATGCTAGAGGTGCCTGGCACCATCTTGGATACAGATGCCTGACAGGTCCATTCTCAGAAACCCTGGACCCCAATGTAGCCCCACTTCTTACCTTTCTAGGAGAGTCTATCTACCTTATCACTACACAGATAGGTCTGAGCCCAGCTCTTTTTCTTTTCTGGGGAGCATTCCAGGGGATCCTTGTTTCTTGTAGCCAAACATGCTCAACTCGAACCCTGATAAAACTGACCCACATTGGCCAAGGCTTGGGAAACCCAAATAAGAAACTATCCCAATAGTCCATTGCTTTTGAACTTCTGTCTGCTTACAAACAAACACCAGGTGGAGGGGGCAGAAGCAGGGTGCCCAGGGGCCCTCTCCATTTGCCTTTCTTCTCCCCAAAGTTCTGCACTGTTCTAGACCACCTCTATTGCCTCAGACCCAGAGACTCACCCTGTCCTAGGTCATCTTTGGTTCATGTATTCAACAAACATTCACTGGGTACCTACTATAAGCTCACCACCCTAGGCACTAGGGCTAGAGGAGTGAAAAAGACAGACCTAATCCTTGCCCTACAGGGCTACCATCTGGAAGGAGACACAGACTATCACTCAGGCCAAGTATATTACAATGCCATGTGGCCTAACAGAAGAAATTGTGGTAGTGGGAAACACAGAGCAGGTGAAGCAAATTCCCATCTTGGAGAAATCATGGAGGACTTCCTGGAGGAAGCAATACCTAAGCTGACACTTGAAGAGGGAGTTGGCATTACTCAAAGTGGTGGCAGAAGGGTGTTCAAAGCAGAGGAAGTTATACCTGCAAAGGCCAGGCCACACCAGGGGCCCTTGAGCAATCAGATTAAGGTGAGGCATAATCCAGCGTTCCCCACAAGGATGCCCTAGTGGAAGACTGGACTAGTCACACTTCCAAGTTCCTTCTCACCCATAGAGTCCTTGACTCTAGGTGAAGCCCACAATCTGGGTCCACCTCAGAGCTGACCTAAATTTCCATCCTGGACCCAGAGAATCTTTCAGTCAGAAACCACAGCAAACACCAAGGCAGCCCCACCCACAGGGCCCCAGTTGACCAGCACCCACAGCAGGGTGAGAACTGAGGCTGCAGCCCATGGACTTGGGCTCATTTTCTGCCAGTGCAGGAGGGCACACCAGAGGCACAGCTTACTTGAGGGGCTGTAGACACCCAGAGTCCCCCAGAAGAGCGATAATGACACATTTTCCCAAGGATCTTCCTTCCACCAAGGTACGCCTAGGGATTGATTCCACACATCTCACCAGCCCAGAATGGGGAGACACAAGATCTGGACTTCATGTGTCCAGGATGTATGTGGTAGAGAGAATTCAGCTTTCTACTCTGCTCAGCTCTAGGGAAAACCAGCACATACTTCCCCCTTATTTCCTGCTACGGTGGTAAGAGTGAAGTGAGCTGAATCTGTATTATAAAAGTCTTAAGTTCCTGCTGTAGGTTAGTGAGGGGAAAATAGCTCTCAGGAGCCAGTTTAGACTCTAGGCCATGGAATTCAACTCATGCCCAGAAAACAAGTATTTGCTGTGTGCCAGATAGGTACTATGGCCATCATCCCCCTTTACAGGTGAGAAAACTGAGGCCCAGAGAGATGAAGTAACTTGCTCAAGGTCGTCCAGCTAGGAAGTGGGGAAGCTGAAATATGGATTCTGCTAATCTGCTACTAGAGGTCAAGAGTTAGAAGTCAGGAGCTATATCTATTTCACTTCCTCTGCAGAGCCCTTATCTCAGCACAGCTGGGGCCCTATACACACACCTTGTAAGCGGGTTTTAATGATGATCTGAAAACTAGATAGCCTTTCACTCCTGCAGCCAGAGCTCTACCTTTGTGCCGCTGAGGCTCTGGAACAAACTTTAACAGCTTAAATTGCAAATGTTTGCTGAACAAAACAATGAGTAAATAAGAATTGGTTTGGGCTTCATTTTCCTTCACTGTCCACCTCTTCCCTTGGCTGCTCTCTCAAAGCATCATTTCCCCCAGGACACTTCTTACCTTTGCAGAAAGTCTTCATTTCCACTGTCTTTCCACTTCCACCATCTGACACTTCTTCCTTTCCCCCTCCTCGCCACAATCCCCAGCCCCATTTGGACTCTGGGTTAAAATCATGGCTCAGCCACTCACTAGTTCTGTGACTGTGCAAAATGTCTTAACCTCTCTGAGTCTCTGCTTTCTGATCTGTTAAATAGGAGCTCATAGCCCTAACCTCTTATAGCAGTGGATCAAAAAGAATAATGTACAAAATCACTTGACAGGACCTGGCCCATAGTAGGGGCTCAAAGGGTTTTTGTCCTCAAGCATAAACCTTTGGACCTTCCCTCTATTAATCCCTCTACTCAAGGATAATTTCTTTTTTTAAATTAATTATTTATGGCTGCATTGGGTCTTCTTTGCTGCGCGCGGGCTTTCTCTAGTTGCTTCGTTGCAGTGCGTGGCTTTCTCATTGCAGTGGCTTCTCTTGTGGCAGAGCACGGGCTCCAGGCACACAGGTTTCAGTAGTTGTGTCTCATGGGCTCTAGAGCACAGGCTCAGCAGTTGTGGTGCATGGGCTTAGTTGCTCTGCAGCATATGGGATCTTCCTGGACCAGAGATTGAACCCGTGTCCCCTGCGTTGGCAGGCGGATTCTTAACCACTGCGCCACCAGGGAAATCCAAGGATAATTTCTTTTCTCAAAATATCTGGAAGGCACATGATTCTTTGATCTTGGCTTCAAACCAGTTCTAAGCTACCACACAGTTGCAAAGCCATAAAACAATTAGCCATAACTGCTATCAAACAATTAATTATGAGGAGTGTAAACAAGTGCTCAGGGTTCCAATTTACAGGCTAATAAGAGGGTATAGAAGTTTGCAGTTCTTTGAAAGCTCAAACCAAATGGTTTCCTGGAAACCCAATTGGCAGGAAAGCACAGCTGGAGGCTACATCCCTCTGGAGGCCATGCCACCAGGAAGTGGCCAACAGAATTGGGCCCTGAAAAAGCTGAGACTGAATTCTGATGATTGACATCTGAGGCCACTGGTTTCTCCCCAGGGATAGAAAGCTCTCTGGAGAGTTGGAGGAATAAGGACTTGAACGCAGGTGACTAGAAATCTGGAGAGATTAAGAGCCCCATGCAGGATCAGGAAATGGACCTCAGGAGTTCTGGTTTTCAACATTTGGTCCAAGCTGCATGACCCCAAAGAAGTCAATGAGTCTGAGTTCTTGGAACTGCCTTACTGGTCAGACAGCAAGACCTTCAGTTCTTCCTTCATTTCTCTGCCAACCAAGATTTTTTTTCAGATCAGCAGTAGGAATATTGGAAGGGCTCTCTCCCCTCTGTTTCTAAGACCCTTCAGAATATCTTAGCAAATGTTTTGATTCAGATGATTTGCCAAGAAGGACTCTTTCCTTGGGATTTTCTCAACACTAAATATTTGAGTCGAATCTGAAGAGAAATTGAGATGTTTGGGAAGTTAAGAGAGAACTTAAGATGTTTTGGTTCCGCTCAATTTCGCTGGAGGGTCAACTCTTTGAGTTATAAAGCAAATACATCTGTATTTTGTAACATATTATTCTTATGTAATCTCTCTAGACTTCCAAACTTTAAGAAAAAAGGTTGGAGATAAGTTAAAGGGTTTCTATTTACTGTAACTTAACAATACAAAGTTTGACTAGAAAGAAATAAGGGTGACTTTTAAACACTCCAAAGTTTTCATAATATTCAACAGAATGAGTGTTGGCTTCAGAGTGGTTACCTTCAGAGACTATGTTCCAATTTGAAAAGTGTTGTTATAACTCAAGACACATTCTGCAATTCCTCTTTGACAACTGCCTTCAAAGCCAATTTACAAGACACATAAAAATCTACTTTGGACCCCAAGTAGCATGACATGATTTGTCTCCTCTATTAGTCTGGAGATTTGACTACAAATGGTTTGTGTCTATTTCTAAAAATCAAATCCACCTTCAAAAGATTAAGATTTGCCATCCCCAAGGATGTACTGTAATTAAAAATGCACTGCGGGCTCCGAAAAATAATTCTCAAGAAAGGGTTTCTAAAATGGGAACCAGAGAAGCATTTCTTGAAAGTGAAGCTTTCTAAGGCAGTGACTTTTAAGACCACATACCTCATTTGTATGCACTGAATCACAAAGCCTAGAAGAAGCCTTGAAGACAAGCTTGGGACTAGGGTGAGGAATCCCCAGTGAGCACTTCCTTGGAGTTTGTGCCCCAGGTGCCTCACTCTCCTCACCCTAGTCACCGGCCCTGGATCAAGATTTTCTAGCATAAGCTTAGGCTGCCTTCCTCTGCCCCCTGGCTTTGTTAAAAGCATCAATCATGTTACTTTATTCTCACATCTTGGGAATAGGGTTCCGAACAATGGTAACAGAAACTGAAGGAGAAAACCACTGGGCAGGCTTATGTTGGATTTAGTGCCTCCACAGCCTGGTGGATGCTCTATAACGATGAAATGAACTGGACTCGAGATGCAATACTAAGAAATATATTTTAGGGAGTTCCCTGGTGGTCTAGTGATTAGGATTCAGAGCTTTCACTGCCGTGGCCTGGGTTCAATCCCTGGTCAGGGAACTGAGATCCCACAAGCCGAGTGGTGTGGCCAAATTTTAAAAAAAAAGAAATATATTTTAACGAAGAAATATATTATCCCTGTTATCACTGCCGGCGTTAACCACCGGTCCCACCATTCTGCCTCGCACATCGTGCTGAGAATTACAAATGCAATGCTATTAAACCACCACAAATGGGTGCTTTGTGAATATTTTTTAAGCTTAAACTGTTAGTAGTATTGATTTGCCTGAACACTGACCCATCATTAGACACTGTAAAGTACTCTGCTCCATAGATTAGCATTAAAATCCAATCCCCGCCAAGTCACAGAGAGAAGAAACAAGAAACTGTGTTCTGCCAGAGACGAGTGGAAGTCAGGTGAAGGGAGAGCTTGGGGCAAATCTTAGAGTTGAACTGATCAAGAGCAAAATTGCCAACCCCATGCAGCGGAGACTTGGCTGTCCTGGAAGTATTCAAGTGGAGGCGGGTGGGATGACCCCTTTAGGGGGATGGCAGAGGGTCTCTGCAATGAGCCCTCTGGTCCCTCACAGTGACTGGGTTTCTGGAATTCTATGACATCAGCGTGTAGGACGAAGATGTTCATAATATAGAGGTCTATACATTCCTTAAATAAATCGTTATCTTCTGCCTTTTTTCCTGTTTTGATGAAGCACATTTTCTTGGGCATTTTTTTTTTTTTAATCAAAACTCTTAGCCCTCTTGCCGCAAAGAGTCTTCCTGATTTGCCAAGGGAGGCACTGACTTCATATCCATTTCCCACCTGAATCAGGACAGTGCTTGCCTTTGCAGCAGGACTTCTGAACAGCAGTGGGCATTGATGGGGCAAGGAACTAGCATCTCAGTAAATTTTCACACGTATCCTGTGAAGCAAAAATTCGGATCCCTGTTTTAACAATGAGGAAACTGGGGCCCCCAGGGGTCTGGTCACCTGCTCAGGGCCTCAAAGCTGGCAAAAGACAAAGTGGGCATTGCTATCCAAGTCAGCTGACCCCAAAGCATGTGTTCTTTCCATTATACCCGGGTATACATTATGTCCGTGTGGGTATAAATATTGTACTGAGTCATCAGTCCACGTATTGTTATTTTACTTTCCATGGATGCATCACCAGTCTTCACAATACAGTTCAACAAAAACAACTGAAACTTGTCAAGTGGTAGCATGTGCCAAGCATGATTGTGGGAGCTTACCCTTAATAAACTCATTACCTTAGCGAGTAGGTACTATTATTATCTCGTTTTTTAGATAAAGAAACTGAGGTATAGGGAACTTAAGTGACTTGTACAAGTCACACAGTTAGTAAATAGTAAAACCAGGGTTTAAACCTAGAATTTCTGTCCTCAGTAAACAATATCCCCCCCACCTATAACCACTGAGCCATACTGTCTCTTATCTACCGGAGGGTGAAGAGTCACTTCGTATTTCTTTAAATCATCCATAGTGGTTAGCACAGTTCTGTATTCACAGTAAGAAATTAATAAATATTGTATTAACTGGTAAATATGAGAGGGGTCATGGGAGGAAAAGAAATGACTAATTTCTAAGTGGGCAGTTAACTAAAATGGCCTGGTGGATGGTCAGAGTCGAGAGATGTCTCAGGGCCATTCACAACCAGTGGAGGGTCGGCATCCTTTGAGAAAAAGCTGTAGTTACTCAAACGCAGTTCTGCCTTCTCATTCCAGAAACCTAAGCACAGGGGCTGGAAAGACGGAAAATCCCTTAGCAACCCCACCATCTGAAAAACCGACCCTGCCTGTTTGTTCTGATGCCTTTGAAGAATTAAATCAGTGTCTTTGCACTTTCAAGCATTCATTCAATAAGTATTTGAAGAGATGGAGAGATAACTCCATGCCAGGCATTGCTCACTACCCTAATGGAGCTTAAATTCTGGTAGGTAGGCTCAGAGGAGTAATGAGCAATATATAATATGTTAGGTGGTGCTAAATGCTATGAAGGAAAATAAAACCAGAGTGAAAGTGATGGGCAGGTAGTAGAGTGGGGTGGTGGGGTGTGGTTGCTTTTTTTGGTTTTGGTGGGGTGTGTTTTAAATGTAGTCAGACGGGACTCCCCTGGTGGTCCAGTGGTTAAGAATCTGCCTTCCAATGCAAGGGACACAGGTTTCATCCCTGCCCGGGGAACTAAGATCCCACGTGCCACAGGGCAACTAAGTCCGTGGCCGCAACTACTGAGCACGTGAGCCACAACTACAGAGCCCATGTGCTCTGGAGCCTGTGAGCCACAACTAGAGAGCCCACGGGCCAGAACTAGAGAGAGAAGTCTGCATGCCGCAACAAAAGATCCCGCATGCCAAGGAAGATCCCACGTTCTGCAACTAATACCCGACGTGGCCAAAAATAAAATAAATAAATAAATATTTTAAATCAAAATAAATGGAGTAATCAGAGAAGGCTTCTCTAACAAGAGCTTTGAGCAGAACCTGAATAAAGTGAGAGGGCAAACAATGCTAATATTTGGGAGAAGGGTGTTCAGGAAGCTGTGCAAAGGCCCTGGGTTGGTTCAAGCAAGAATAAGGAGGCCTGTGAACTGCAGCATGAGCACTAATTATTTTGCTAAGACCAAATCAGTCATAAGAAACTTGAAAGTTCCTGTGTGGCTCTCCAAACTTTGTCAGGGTAGACCCAATCAATTTTTCTGCCTTATGAGGGAGAAAAATGTACATGATTAAGAACAGCTTATATCTATATAACATTTTATAGTCTTAAAGTGCTTCTACATACACAATCTCACAGATGCTCACAACGTGGCAAAGTAAGCATTGTGCTCCTTCCCTACATTAAAGAAACTGAAGAGAATCAAGGTGAAGTGGCTTGCCCAAGGTCACACAGGTATATGGAAGGTCCAAATCCAGGACCCTCGCCTGCATCATCTTCCCTCTTCAAGGCCAGGCTTCATCTCTCTACTCACTGTAACTGACATCTGGCCTAGAACCTTCCAGAGCCCTCTAGATCCACAATAAATCCCTCCTGCTGCTGTTGCTGAAGGCTGTCACAAAGGGTGCCAACGGGGACTTCCCAGAAGAGATGAAGTGGCCCAGACTAAGCAGGGTGTTGAGTCTATTCTTGGCATCCTACGAATGGAAATTCTAAGACCTAAAGAGGAAAGTGACCTGCTTGAGTTCCCAGAATGGACAGGGATCTCAACAGCCGATGCCCAGTTCCCCTGTTATCTTCCCTGAAAAAGAATACATACATATGTATATAGCTATCTATCTATATAGAAAACTATATCTATATAGAGAATAATGAATATATATATTTCATTTACTTGAAAAGGCCTGAAGCAAAGCAATTAAGAATTTAGAAACTTGATTCCAGAGTCAGGCAACCAACCCTTGATCTGAAACCAGTCTACTTTCTCTCTGTGTGGCTCAAATAGAAACATACTCTTTTAAGACTCAGTTTCAGTTTTTAAGAAATTTTTTTAGAGCAGTTTTAGCTTTACAACAAAATTTAGAAAAAGTAACAGAAGTTTCCCCTGTACTTCTGCCCCCTACACATGCATAGCCTCTCTCATCAGCATCACTCACCAGAATGATACTCTTTTTTTTCAAAGTCCATTTTCTTTTCCTTATTTTTTATTTTATTTTTTTGAGACCTTCCTGCAGGATAGGCTTAAGACCTCCCCCCCCACCTTTTTTTTTTTTTGGCTTCATTGGGTCTTCGTTGCTGCACACAGGCTTTCTGTAGCTGTGGTGAGCGGGGCTACTCTTCCTTGTGATGCACGGGCTTCTCATTGTGGTAGCTTCTCTTGTTGCAGAGCACAGGCTCTAGGCGCACGGGCTTCAGTAGTTGCAGTGCACGGGCTCAGTAGTTGCAGTGCTCGGTCTCTAAGCACACGGGCTTCAGTAGTTGTGGTTCGTGGGCTTAGCTGCTCTGTGGCATGTGGGATCCTCCCAGACCAGGGATTGAACCCATGTCCCTGGCATCGGCAGGCGGATTCTTAACCACTGTGCCACAAGGGAAGTCCCGGTACATTTTTTTTGCCATAGTTTTGCCTTTTTCATAATGTCATATGGTTGGAATCATACAGTATGTAATCTTTTTAGACTGGTTCCTTTCACTTAGTAATATGCACTTAAGTTTTCTCCATGTCTTTTCATGGCTTGATAGCTCATTTCTTTTTAGCACTGAGTAATATTCCATTGCCTGGATATACCATAGTTTATTTATCCATTCACTTACTGAAGGACATCTTGGTTGCTTCCAAAGTTTGGCAATTATGAATAAGGCTGCTATAAACATCCATGTGCAAGTTTTTGTGTGGACATTAAGTTTTCAATTCATTCGAATAAACACCAAGGAGTACAACTGCTGGACTGTATAGTAAGAGTGTGCTTAGTTTTGTAAGGAACTGCCAAACTGTCATCCGAAGTGTCTGTACCAATTTGCATTCCCACCAGCAATAAATGAGAGTTCCCGTCGCTTCACGTCCTTGCCCGCATTTGGTGTTGTCAGATGTTCTGGATTTGGGCTATATCCTAATACGTTAAGACTCATTTTTCGCATCTGTAAAAGAGAACTAACAACAGTGCCTACATTTTTTAATCTATTCATCCATCAATGGACAGTAGGGTTGCTTCCACCTTTTGCCACTATGAACACGGGTCTACAAATAAATGAATTCTTTGGGATATATACCCAAAAGTGGAATTACTGGATCAAACAGTGATTCTAATTTTATTTCTTTGAGGAACTGTCATACTGTTTTCCATAGCAGCTGTACCATTTTACACTCCCACTAGCAGTGTACAAGGGGTCCAATTTTTCCACATCCTCACCAATACTTATTATTTCCTGTTTTTTGATAGCAGCCATCCTCATGGATGTGCGGTAGTTTTAAGATATTCTTTTATTTTAAAAACTGTTTAAGACTTTATTTTTTTAGAGCAGTTTTAGGTTCACAGCAAAATTGAGAGAAAGGTACAGAGAGGCTGCAGGAAACTGTTGAAGAATAAAGGAGACTAAAGAGTTAAGACAACAAATGCAATGCCTGATCTTTCATTGGATCCTGGATTAAAAATGTTTTTTAAAAACTTAAACAGATAAAAGATATCATTGGGACAACTGGAGGAATGTGATCATGGACTATATATTAATTTAAGTTCACTCCATGAAACAATTATATTGTGGTCATGAGGGAGAATGCCTCTGCTGTTGGGAGATGCTTGCTAAAGTATTTAGGATGATGTTGTCATGATGTCTGCAAGTAAGACAAATGGTTGAGCAAAAATAAACAAGCAAACAGATAAATCAGGGTGTATACATATACAGAAAGAGAGCATAAATGTGTGGAAAATGTTAACAGTTGGTAAAGCTAGGTGAAGGGTATAGGGATGCCCATTGTTCTAATCTTGCAATTTATTTGAAGATCCAAACATTTTTTTTTTAATAGAAGGAAGGAGACTCTCTGCCTATAAGTCCTTGCAGTGATTTCTCTCACTGTGTGACTTTATTGCCACCTTACATCCTTCTTGGAATAAGAAGTGTGGAGTGTAGCTAATTTTTAAATAGCAGCTCCTTTCCAGACATTTTTAGTAGAGACAGTGGAAAGTGTGATTTAAAAAAAAAAAAGAAAAGAAAAACAAAAATCACAGCTGCCTTGTCATTTAAAAAATACCTATTCTAAAGACAAAGCTATAGAGGCAAAAATCTGAACAGTGATTGCCAGGGCCAAGGGGCAGGGGAGGATATTGCCTACAAAGGGGCATGAGGGAACTTTGGGGGATGATGAAAATATTCTATATCTTAATTGTGGTGACTGTGGCACAACTGTATACATTTGTCAAAATCCTAGAACTCTACACCTAAAAAAATGTGAATATTACTCTGTAGAAACGGTACCTCAATAAGCATGATTAAAAAAGAAAAAGAAAAGGAAACACTCTGTTTTTTCGCATCATATCCATATTTCTTTCTACTGGCCTGAAGGGGGTCCTTCCTGTCCCTAGGTTTGTCTACTTGCCCATAACAGGGAAGAAAGCTGAGATGAGTACAAATGGAGACAGGCAGACAGGGTGAAGCAAAAAAAAGTAGGCAGCAAATCGGAGGCACCAAATCTAAGAGGAAAGCTTGTTTTCCTCAGGGTGTTCATCGTAGGAATGCTTTCCAGGGCCCGTGCTGCATCTGCTTCCCTTCTCAGAGTCACTGCACGGACGGTGGTCTCCCTGTGCCAGTGGAGCCAGCGCCTGCCCTGACAGCCAGACACGAAGGCATCCTTGAAGGCCTCACTTGCTACAAACTTCTGTTCCACCAACCTACCTCTGGGCTGCCCTCCCCCTTCACCTGGGTTCCGGGTCCCACTATTGGTCATGGGTTTTTTTGTTTGTGTTTGTTTAATTGAAGTACAGTTGATTTACAATGTTGTGTTAATTTCAACCGTAGGTCATGTTTTTGGACACAAAAAAGCGGATCCATTGTCAAGAAGCCATGGCTGGTGGGAGTGGGAGTATTTATGCTTTTAGGGGAAGACAGTTTCCTGCCTTTTTCCTTATAGATATTCAGTAAACATTTACCAAGTATCTACCAGGTACCAAGCAGTACACTCAGCATTGCAGATTAACGGGCAGAATCCCCATCATAACAGATGAAGATTCAGCAGAATCAAAGCATTGTAGAGTCAGAGCATTTTGGGGGATTGCCATTCCGTATCTTCATTTCATAAATAGGGTAATGGAGTGTAATGGACTGAATGTTGTGGGGTTTTTAAAATAAATTTATTTATTTATTTTTGGCCGCATTGGGTCTTTGTTGCTACGTGTGGGCTTTCTCTAGTTGCGGCGAGCAGGGGCTACTCTTTGTTGCGGTGCGCTGGCTTCTCATTGCCGTGGTTTCTCTTGTGGAGCACGGACTCTAGGCGCGCGGGCTTCAGTAGTTGTGGCACACAGGCTCAGTACTTGTGGCGCACTGGCTTAGTTGCTCTGCAGCATGTGGGATCTTCCCAGACCAGGGCTAGAACCCGTGTCCCCTGCATTGGCAGGTGGATTCTTAACCACTGCACCACCAGGGAAGTGCTGGACTGAATGTTTGTGTCCCCCCAAATTCATGTGTTGAAACTCTAATCCCAAACAGATGCCTTGAATGGGTTTTCTAGTCCCTTCATAAGAAGAGACACAAGAGAGACACGCTTTCTTTGTGGGTGGGGACACAGTGAGAAGACAAACATATATAAACCAGTGAGAAGCTCCTCACCAGAACCCACCCATGCTGGCACCCTGATCTCAGACTCTCAGCCTCCAGACCTGTGAGAAATAAATGTTTGTTGTTCAAGTCACCCAGTCTAGAGGATTCTGTTACAGTGGCCAGAACAGACGAAGACCCTGAGGTCCAGAGCAATGCAGGGACTCACTCAAGGTAGTGCAGCGGCTTAGCTGGTGAATTAAGAGCAGAATCCAAATTCTCAAAATACCCTTCATAAACTTATGGTGAGAGGCAGAACCACTTCAAGGCAAGAGCTAGAGCTTCCGAGCTGGACGCTTTCAGATCTGAGCTCAGCCTCTCAGTTTGCTGAGTGGTGGCAGGCTTCAGCTCCACATCTGTAAAATGGGCATGACAGTCCGCTCATTGCAAGGTCTCTGGTAGGAACTAGAACAGTTTATATAAAATCCCTGGTGTAGAGTAGGCTGCTCTTATTAGCCATCGTGGGAGACACGGGGAATATGGACCAGTCAAGGGGCAACAGTCCTCTTTAAGTATCAGATCTCTGATCAATTCACCATTGTCACAACTCTGCTTGGGGCCAGTCAATGATAAAATTAACTCAGTGTGTTGACATGACTCTGTATTAGAAACATGTTCTAAATGAAGTTTACAACTAATACTCTTGTCTGAAAGGCAGAGGAGAAAGGGCAGGGGTTCTGATAGCAGAAGCATTTTCTGAATCTTTGAAAAATGCACTCAGCGTTAATGGTACTTTATATCTGGAAATCTAACTTAATGGAAAGCTCAAAGTCCAACTGTGTGATGTAGGCAGGGAGGCACTTTCAGGTCCCTAGAGTCACTCAAACTGGGCTCCACCATCAGGTTGCAATCCTTTAGGGATCTGCTTGTTATAAGGAGAAAATGGGACTGTCTTATTTACCAAATCAACATGTTTGTGTGTACATGACTGCCTCTGGGTGGCCAAAACCAGAGTCTACCCCAAAAGATCAAAAACCTCATTTGCAGCCTCCTTCAGACAGTCTGGCATTGCATGCTTAAGGGGCAGGATGGATTTCAAAGGCCCATCACACCTCCTTCTGGATTAGGCACGTGGAATATGCCAGCAAACGACTCTTTGCTTATGCCTTTGCTCAAAGCTAGGGCAGTTGGTTCTGAACTGCAGGAACAGTGATGCGAAATAGGTCATCCTTCCTCTAGAGACTGTGTCCCAAACGGACGAAGACTTACTCTTGGCTGAATACAGCATCCTCCCTGGCCGTCCTTGGCCAGGCTCTATGGGCCAGCTTAGTAGGTGTGGTCCTGGCATCGCTGAGCAGACATCTGGGGTCCCTTCATCCCCTGCTCCTCTATGAACACCTCAGCCCTCCCTCACTGGCCAGGGAAGTTGGTACCACACCCCCTCCCTCCTTTGCATTCAGGTAGCAGGCATCTCTTGTAGTGGGTTGGGAATTGATCCCTAAGTAATGTTTCCAAAAACGTGGAAGGTGAACAGCATCATGGGTCAAAAGGCTGGGCTCCAGACCCAGTGTCTGGGTTCGAGTCCCGGCTTAGCCTTCCACCAGCTTGTGTCCTTATGCACAAGCTAATGTCCCTATGTCTGCCTCCACCTCTCCATCTGTAAAATGGAAATAATGATAATAATAATAGCAAACACTTGCATACATCTTCTCCCCAGGTGACACAGTTCTGAGCACTTTCCATATATCAACCAGCTAATCCTCACACGGCAACAGAAGTCAGCACTGCTATTAACCTCCTCTTCTTCCCCCTCCCCCCACCTCGCCATGAGGATTAAATAAATTTACACCCAGGAAGGAAGCAACTGGAACAGTTCCTGGCCCACAACACCCAATAAATCTTAGCTACTATCATGAAAGGACTTTAAAGTTCACAAGGATAGCATTTTTAAGTTTAGTGCGCATTTGTAAAATTAAATGCATGTTAGAAAGAAACCATATACTTTTGCTATTATTGCCTAATTAAGGACAATAATGGTATTTAAGTAAAAATATAGAGTCAGTTTAAAAAATGATTAAGTAAACAATGGCATAGACTTTAAAATGATTGCAGCACAAACTATTGATACTAAGGTGGAACATAACTGCCTAAACACTGGAAAATACTGCTCTAGATCCAAATCAGCCAAGCAGTGCCTGTTTTTAGGTGTCTTCCCTGTTCTTTCTTCCAAATGCCCACCTCTGCCTTGTTCCGCAGTCAAGAAAGAAGTCCCATTCCCTTCCCGAAACTAGCCTGTCCTTTTCAGCTTGTGCTGTTTCCAGGGTCCAGTACATGCCCTCAGGAAGAGGCAAAGGGTGTGTTTCCCACTCTCTAATCTAGAGGTGAGCTGAAGGGAGCTCCCCCTAAACCATACCTGTCAGGCAGGTGATGATAACTGCGTGGGTGAGACGACACCACCTGTCCCACTAATGATAGGACCCCAGGCAGCAGAAGCCCTAATGGCTCCTCTGGCCTTTTAAGTCCACTCCCCACATAACCGTTAACAAGTCCCTTCTCCGGGAAATTGGAAGGCACTTGAGCTGTTGGCTAGAGCTCTTAGAGACAGAGGGAAGGGCTTGGCTGGGCGGCGATACCTACCTTGGCAATATTTACAAATAGGTAACTCTTCAGCTTTTCGGTAAGATCTTGAATCAGGAGGGAGCTGTTGAGGCTCTGGTAGGTCTATAGAAGTCTTGGTCACAGGTTTGTTTTCCCCTGGAGGAAAGCACGTGGCTGGACTGGGAAAACCAGGATGGGCAGCTGGGTTTCTTAGGACCCGTCATGTCTTGTAGCCGCCAGGCTGCTCTCTTTCAAACTCGCATTCAACATCACCTTCACAGATTTAGTTTCACTCCTGGAGGAAAACACGCATAGAAAAACAGAAATAACTTCTTTTTAAAGGGTTCCAAACCTTGTGTCACCAAAAACTAGAATTCCCGGTGTCTCTGGTCTGCAGTCTCCTCATGCTTTGTTATTGTTGTCCCTTCTTCCAGGGACAGTACTGTGCTTCCCCCCTGAGGAATTACTCTGCCTTCATTAATCCCTGTACCTAGAAATTCAGACCCATGTCTTGGCTGCTTATGAGGTACCAAAGAGTCTGCTAAGAGCTTTTCAAACATCATCTCATGCAAACCTCACAATGACCTTGTGAGTTTGCATTTATTTCTTTCTGTGTTACAAGAAGTCACTTAATAAGTCTGGAGTTAAAGTCAGGGCTGCTTCAATGGTTCCATCTGTCATCAGTCTTCCTAATTTTCCATCTTTCCTCATTGCCATCCTTCTCCAATGAATCCAAGGTTCAAAGGGCTTAAGCAACTTGCCACAAATCGTGAAGCTAGTTAGAAGAGGGATGGTATTTGAACCCAGTACTGCCTACCTCCGAAACTCTTTTCTTCCATGCCAGATGGAATCTCCCTGGGGATGGAATAAGGGGAGAGGGATGACAGACAGGTATATGCCAGCTCAACCCCAGGGGCACGGGCAGTATCCTTTATCACACCCCCAGCTCGAGTCCCAAACGCAGGGAGGACTTGGAATGGTAACTAGGAGCCAGGTGGAAGAGGGAGGAAAAGGGTCTGGGACCCTCACCTCCTGGGCATTGGCTCACACCTCTGCCTGATGCAGATTCTGGTCTTTTCAACTCCTACAAACCTCCCCACCCAGGACTTCAACCTCTGGACCCTCCTCACACAGGGTTGCCAGATTTAGGGGAAAAGCAAGACAAAACAGAACCCCCAGTTAAATTTGAATTTCAGATACACAAGGAAGAACTTTTTCAGTTTAAGTACTGACATCCATTCAATGGAATAACAGGCGGGTTAATGAAGATGATTCATTAAAATAATATTATCCCAGTTCTCTGATCTCTCAAGAAACAAACTATGTAAGCATAAAACATTATGACTAGTATACTATTATTATTTTATATTTATAGTTGAGAGCACCCTAACCTTAATACACTAAAATGATATAGGTGTTAACCAAAGACACTAGTATTAGACATAGAGGGTGAGATTTTAAAGACCGGAACACAGATAAGTTATTTCACAGCACAGCACTAAGAAGCAAAGTCAGCTTATAGTATATATTAATTCCTTTTCTCATATGATTTACTGGAGCTGGAAGGATAAAAGTAAGTGCTCGAAGCTATCTTATAAATCTTTTATAAATATCAAAAACTGAACAGAAAGATGTTAAAAGTCATGTGATCAACCTCACTAATATCAAAGAAATTAGAACAAAAAATATCATTTTTTATTTATTAAATGATTATATAAATTAAGTAATTGAATAAACCATGCTGACAATGGCTAGTGTTGTGATGGAGGTGGGTACAATGTGGCAGGGTACTCACAT
This sequence comes from Delphinapterus leucas, assembly GCF_059928025.1. NCBI lineage: Eukaryota > Metazoa > Chordata > Mammalia > Artiodactyla > Monodontidae > Delphinapterus > Delphinapterus leucas. The sequence continues at coordinate 51,879,589 of NC_143133.1, read as the reverse complement.
TCAACACTAGAAGGAGTAAAATGTATGTGTACAGCTGATTCACTTTGTTATACAGCAGAAACTAACACACCACTGTAAAGCAATTATACCCCAATAAAGATGATTAAAAAAAAAAAGGAGTAAAAATTTCCACCTTTCTCAAGAGGAATTGGGCAAAATACATCAAAAGTCTTAGAAATGGGCATACGCTCTGACTCAAAGGTACTTCTAGGAATTTGTGCTAAGAAAATTACTTGGGACAGGTGCAAAGATCTCATTACAAAGATGTTCACTGCAGCATTGTTAATGTATATATAATATTATCATATATACCATTATGGTTATTATACATGTTATTATTAGTAATATATATGCACATATGTGCATGTATATAGACATCATATATACACCATATATATATACAAAATTCACACACACCAAATAAATTTTGGCACGTGTATTCAACAGCAGACAGTTTAAGTGATATTTAGAAGACTACTGCAAGATTTAACAGTGTTTATGAGCACCTTCCTTCTTCCTTATGTGGATCTGAGGCTGGAGGTAAAATAGCCATCTTGCAACCATGAGGTGATAAGCATGAGGACAAAGCCACCTGCTAAGGATGGCGAGGCAGAGATATGAAGGACCAGAAATACTGACGATGCTGTGGAGCCATTACACCAGGACTGAGTTTCAACCCCAGACTTCTTGTGAAGTGACTGGCCTTTTCTCATTCAGAACTTTTAGAATGTTCCCTTTCAACAAAAAATATTGCACACCTAGAATATTAAAAAATTTAGAAATGTATAAAATCTGTGTAAAGAAAAATTTTATTTTTTATTTATTTATCTTTAAATTTTTTGGCTGCGTTGGGTCTTCGTTGCTGGGCGTGGGCTTTCTCTAGTTGTGGCGAGCGGGGGCTACACTTCCTTGTGGTGAACGGGCTTCTCATTGCAGTGGCTTCTCTCATTGCGGAGCACGGGCTCTAGGCGCACGTACTTCAGTAGTTGTGGCACGTGGGCTCAGTAGTTGTGGCACACGGGCTTAAGTTGCTCTGCAGCCTGTGGGATCTTCCCGGACCAGGGATTGAACCCGTGTCCCCTGCAGTGGCAGGCAGATTCTTAACTACTGCGCCACCAGGGAGGTCCCAAGAAAAAATTTAAATCTTATTGAAGGACACAAAGACTCGAACTTGTATTTTCTCCCAGTCTTCACAACAATGCTTCGAGATGGGCATTATTTCATCTTTTTACACTCAGGAAGATTAAATAAGTGGCTTAAGTCCCCAGAGTGGCAGAGCTCAAGTTCAAACCTGGGTCTGCCAGAGTCTCGTGTTTATGTTCTGTACGGTAATTCATGCTGGCCAAAAGGAACTGATGTAAATTAATAAAATAACACGATGTGACTTCAAGTGTTCCTTTACCCAAAATTACTCCCTCATTCACATTCAGGATGACAGACTCACAAATTACAGGAAGTTTCTCTTTTGGTTGTAAACACAGTGTGAATTTTATATTTGTAGCAAGAACCATCTAATGCTGAAAGGAAATTTAGAGATTCTTGGAGTAAATGTTGATAAGATTCTAAAAATTGTGATTGACAAAGAAGTGCCTCAGGACATTTGCACTTGCCATTCCGTCTACTTGGACAGTTTTTCCTCTAGATGTTGACATTGCTAGTTTCCTCACTTCTTGACGTCTTTGCTTAAATATTACCTTCACAAAGAGTTCTTCCCTGATCACCTCATTTAAAACTGTCACTTCTCCTGGCTTTATATTTCTCCATAGTACTTACCACCCTCTACTATACTATATAATTTACATGTTTATTTTACTTATTGTCTCCTCCCCACCCACATCCCCCCAAAAAATGTTAGCAGGACTTTTGTCTGTTTAGCCATCAGCACCAAGAACAGTGCCTTGCATGCAGTTGGCACTTACTGCTTGTTGGATGGATGGATGAACAAATGAAACCAGAAGCACACAGTGTAGCACCACTCAGAGCTGGCTGGTGCTAGCAGAATAAGACCTCGTTCCAAGGTTATCTCAAGACGGGAGGGGAGAGAGACAGAGGGAGTGAGGAACACAGAAGAACTGCTGGGTGGGAATACAGTTTATTCTACTTGATTTTGCACTTTATATAAATGATACATTTTTTACATGTCCTTTTGTGACTTGCTTCTGTCACTCATATTCTGACTGCAGGATTTATCCATGTTGTAATGCACAGCTGTAAACTACCTTCACTTCTATTGCTGTATGGAATGCCGTTGCAAGAAGAATATAAAATGTATTCTACTGTTTTAGACGTTTGGGTTGATTCCAGTTTGGGGCTGTTTCGATCCATCCTGGTATGACCATTCTCTTCAAGTTACAGGTATACCTGTGTAAGAATTTCTCTAGAAGGGCAGATAGAATTTCTCTATTTTGCTGGTAACAGATAATACCAAACTGTTACCCAAACTGGTTGTACTAATTAACACTCCCATCAGCAATGTATGGGCGTCAAGGGTACTCCACATCCTTGCCAATGCTTGGTATTATCAGGTTGTTGCCAGAATTTTTGCCATTCTCGTGAGAGTAAAATGGTATCTCCTTCTGGTTCTATTGTGAATGTCCCTGATTATAAATGAGGTTGAGAACCTCTTTATAAGTTACATTTTCATTTTTTCATTTTTTTTCTTCATTTAATATTATCAAACCTTACTTGCACCCAGCCACCTCCGTTTTCCTCATTCACATGGATTAGCAATGGAACAGGCATGTAAGTAATTCAAAAATAATTTTTTTTTTTGCGGTACACGGGCCTCTCACTGTCGTGGCGTCTCCCGTTGCGGAGCACAGGCTCCGGCCACGCAGGCTCAGCGGCCATGGCTCACGGGCCCAGCTGCTCCGCGGCACGTGGGATCTTCCCAGACTGGGGCACGAACCCGCGTCCCCTGCATCGGCAGGCGGACTCTCAACCACCGCGCCACCAGGGAAGCCCCAAAAATAATTTTAATCAAACTTTGGAATTATCAGACTTTTGTCTGAGGAGGAGAGAGGAAGGTCAGTCAGTGTGCAGTGTGGATAGACCTCGAGTTGTCGAAATGACCAAGGAATTCTTCAGTTTGGGGTTTGACAATGTCTTTCGTTGTGTCTGTTATACAACATGAAGTGCCTTACAAGTGCTTATGCTTTTTGTCTGTAAAATTTTCTCATATGGGGTAACATAGTGTGGGAGTTAACACAGCCTGTTCAGCATATAAAGGTCACTCTCAAACGGAACAAATTCACCAGATACTGAAATTTTTAAAATCTGTGGCCAAGCTTGAAAACAAGAAAAGAATATCCCCAGGTTCCTGAGCAGGGAGGAGGCACTAAAAAGAAACAGTCCATGTGGGTAAATATTACAGAGACTGGTGATAAAACAACTACCCAGAATCTCAGCCCATGAGAAGTGGGGAGCTAGAACTGAGCCCCCTCCCAAGTAAAGCCAGAAGCCAAGAAGGCTCTCCATCCCTGAAACAAGCAACATAAGAAGTCCTTTAATTGGCCAGGGTTGCATAAAGGAAGCTGACCATCTTTCAGGGCCATGGAAAGTAAAAGAACCACCCTAAAGAAAGCAGAATATCAACCAGCATCACGCACACGCATCTGATCTGAATCCATACCTACCAAAGAGACACAAGAACCCATTTTGAGCAACTACCATAAAACTGGTCTGGAATCTGTAAAAATCCCAACCAAGTACACGTGTTTCATGGAAAACCACTCCCACTCAAGATGAGCTCACAAAAAAAATTACTAATCACATGAAGTAAATAACTGTTGGGAGAAAATCAGCAAACACAACAAATGCAACAAAATTCAGAACCAAGAACTACAGATATAAAGCTATCTCAAAGAGGCCTAAAAATCATACCATTCAAACGTGCAATAATAGAAATGAATAGCATATATGAAAGTAAGAAAGAAAATAAAATGAAAAAACATGACACTAAGGGAGGGATTGTGAAATTTTTTAAAAGAATTCAACTGAACTTACAGAATAAAAAACAGTCACTAACAAAGCGAGAGAGAGGCATGGACATATATACACTACCAAACGTAAGGTACATAGCTAGTGGGAAGCAGCCGCATAGCACAGGGAGATCAGCTCGGTGCTTTGTGACTGCCTGGAGGGGTGGGATAGGGAGGGTGGGAGGGAGGGAGACGCAAGAGGGAAGAGATATGGGAACATACGTATATGTATAACTGACTCACTTTGTTATGAAGCAGAAACTAACACACCATTGTAAAGCAATTATACTCCAATAAAGATGTAAAAAAAAAACCAAAACAGTCACTAAAATTAAAAATTCAATGGACACTCATCTGAAGAGAGAACTAAGGAACTGAATGATAGATTTGAGGAATGCATCTAGAATGTAGCTGCAGCAATAAAGAGGTGGGAAGTATGAAAGAAACTGAGACGCATAATTTAGGATGAAAAAATTCAACATACATTTAATAGGAGTCCCAGAGAAGGGAGAGAGGAAATTCTACTGGGAGTCCAGGCCAAATCATTATGCAGGAGTGAGTAGATAAAGATATTTTAGACATGAAAGTCTAAGATGATTTACTGTAACATCCCCTTACTAAAAGCAATACCAAAAGCAATACCTTAGCAAGAAAGAAACTCAACCCAGAAGAAAGGGGTGAGATGCAAAACACAATGGTAAGCCAAGAAGTTCATGAAAAATTTAATAAATCTAAATAATACTGACTATAAAATTATAAAAACAATGATGATAACCAACTGGGAGATTTTTGTTTTTGTTTTTTAAGGTGGAACTAAAATACTACCCAACAATAGTAGAGAAGATGAGAGAGGGTTTTAGGAATTAAAGCACTCTGAGTTCCATGTATTGTTTGAAAATATGATGGGGATATTAGATCTAAATCTTTGATCATGCTTGCTAACAACCACCAAATGAATAGAAATCATATGTTTAATTTCTAAACAGGTGAATGGTAAAGAGACAGGTGGAGAACCAAAAAAAACCATGGTGAATGGAAACGAAAAACATAAAATAAGCTAATAAAAACAAGTCCACACGTATCAGTAAAAATAACAAATATAAATGATTGTAGAGAAACTCTCCCACATAAGCCCAAGAAAAAATATACCGAAGGTTCCTCACAGTATTGTTTGTAACAAAGACAGCAGTTAGAAACAACCCAAATTTACCATCCTTAGGAGACTGGATAGATACATTGCGGTATATTTATAAACTAGAACTTTCCAGAAGAGTTACAATGAATGAAATTGATTTATATATGAAACTGGTTTTCATATATCAACAATGGATAGGGCTCAAAAATATACTGATAAATGAAAAAAGCAAGTTTCAGTATGGTATATACAGTATAATGCCATTTGTTTAAATTGTTTAAACACTCAAATAATGCTACATAGTGTTGATAAATAGTTAAACTATAAAAACATGGATGGGAAGGATACACATGCTTCTGGGAATGAAGCCGGGTGGGACGCCTAAGAAAACTTCAATTGTATCTTTAATATTTTATTTCTTTAAAAATATCTGAAGTAAATACAGCGAAAGGTTAACTCTGTGTGTATTCCAGCTGGTGGTTTATAGCACCCTCTGTACTTTGCTGAATATTTAAAAATACTTCATAATAGAAAATGTATCTTTGACTCAAAATATTATAGAGCTGGGCTTTCCAATAACTAAATTAAATGTGCATTTACATTTAAATTTAATTAAATTAAAAATTCAGTTCCTCAGTCATACTGGCCACGCTTCAAGTGCCCAGTAAGCACAGATACTGTATTGGACAATGCCATTTTAGAACATTTCCATCACTGTAGAAAGTTCTCTTGGGGAGTTATAGAGCCCCAAGAGCACCCTGGTTCACATTACTTCTCATTATTTAATACTGTGAGTAGATATTGATGATAGTAATATGCAAAATGAAGCACTGAACATAGAGCACAGCTCTACACGCCTCCGGGAATTTGGTTAAGTCTTATTGTTGTGTTGTCTTTCATCAAATTATTCAAAGTTCCAGGAAGGCTGATGTCCAGTTAATTGAGATGTTCCTGTAGTATTTCAAGTGAAAACAATCACAGTAATTTAGAGCTGGTAATAATAGTAATGTTGTTCCAGCCACTATATATTCGATTCCCCAACTATTCCAACTCTACCCAGTGCCTTCCCACGGTATAAATCTGGTAAAATTAACACAAAAAGAGACACTCCTCAGATTTTCTCATTTACCAAAGTAAGTGCTTTAGAGAGTTATCTGAGTGGCCAGTATTTTGCTAGGAATTTCAACATCAACGACAGCAACAAAAACCCATTACAAAAGCATTGAGAAAGTTGGAAAAGCAAGCTTTGGCTTCAGGAAGGGAGAGACTTGAGACTTTGCGCTCAGACCTCAGAATTACTGCAGGTCGGTAAATTCTTTCCACTGGGGCTTTAACTGACTTTCTCATGGGCACACACATTTTCCTGCAACTCCCTTAGCTGTCTTATCAAGGGTGACCTGTGAAATACACTAAAGCAGAAATGAACTGGGTTCTATATGTAGATGATCCCCAAATGCAGAAGTTTTACCAGCCATTGTCAGGTTAACACATGGAAAATTCTTTGAACTACAGAAAGCTTTGGAGAATGTAAAATTACTGATGATGTATGACTAAAGAACTAGTCAATTTCAATACTATGATTCCAGGACTTCCCTGGTGGCGTAGTGGTTAAGAATCTGCCTGCCAATGCAGGGGACACAGGTTCGAGCCCTGGTCCGGGAAGATCCCACATGCCATGGAGCAACTAAGCCCGTGAGCCACAACTACTGAGCTTGAGCTCCAGAGCCAATGAGCCACAACTACTGAGCCCACGTGCTACAACTACTGAAGCCCAGGAGCCTAGAGCCCATGCTCCTCAACAAAGACAAGCCACCACAATGAGAAACCTGCACACCGCAATGAAGAATAGCCCCGGCTCGACGCAGTTAGAGAAAGCCTGTGCGCAGCAATGAGGACCCAACGCAGCCAAAAATAAAAAATTAATTAATTAATTTAAAAAAATACTATGATTCCATGAATGGGTGAGATAGATACAATAGTTCATTAGACAGTTGTATTTTGAACACTTCCTGGCATCAGGCACTGCCCGGGGACACCAAAATATAGAGACAGACATGGTCTCTCTCCTCGAGCTGCTGATAATCCGCAGGGAAGAGCTCTCATCCTGGCCTATGGCACCAGGTAACTCATGAGTTAATTCTAGTCGACCAAAATGCTAACAGTGCTCTGAGGCCTGGCGAACTGTAGAGTCGGGTTCTCTCTGCAAAGAGAATTGAGGTCTTTATAAAAGGCGAAGCTCCCCAAATTCCAACTCTCAGTGAAGACAATTTCTCCTTGGCCCTGCCGCCCTTTGAGCCATATGCGTGGTTTTCATTAAACACCATAATCTCCCTAATCCCGCTGAGATAAATATGCAGTTAACACCCTGGAGACTTTCTGAGAAGGACCCAAATTCTACCCAAGGGATCTAATTAAAAGGAGAAGTGAGATGTTCCACTGGGGTCCAAGGCTAAAGATAACTCTTACAGAGCAGGAGAGAAGGAAAGCACAGTGGATGTGTACCCCTTCCCCGTGGGGAGGGGGCTACCCTTTACTGAGCATCTCCTTGGTTTCAGGGGCCATTCAGTCATCACTCATTCAATCCTCGCAACAACTCTGCAAAGCAGGCATTTCCACTCCTAACTTATCAGTGAAGAAAACAAGCGTCAGAGGGGTGCGGGGTCCCCTCCAAGGCCATCAGCTAATGAATTGAGGTCAGAACCTGGGTGTACCTGCTTCACCTTCGTGTTCTTTAACCCACCTGCTCTGACAGGTAAAAACAACCTCTAAGTTTCCTTCCAACGTCTCCAAGTCAACGAGTGCACCCAGTCATTCAGGGGGAAGAAGAAAGTCAAAGGAAAGTCAGGAAAGGCAGTTAAGCTGCTGATAATTAAGGGATTAGAACTGTAAACCACAATGAGCATTGTTTCATGAGTCTATTTTTATTACTTTCAAGTTTTATTCACTTGATAAGGTATTGGGAGAGTAAAACCAATCCAAAAGGCCTTTCATTCCCCTCAGTACTCAGGAAGCAGTGACATCTTCGTCGTTGTGCTTTGTGGACAAATTAAGTATTAAATTATGAAACTAATCTGCTCTGATATCAGGAAGAATGTCAACTTTGATAAAGCTTTGCGCTCTACGAAGATTGCTTTCTAAATGACCTGATCTGACTCAATGAATAATTTTAGAATTGATTTTCTGGCAGAGACACTAATGAATAAAAGACACTGTCTCCCAAGATAATCTTGGGAGGAGAGTTTTCCTTTTTCCAGAGACCTTTATTTCACCTTAGCTTTTTTTTTTAATTTTTGAATTTTATTTTATTTATTTTTTTATACAGCGGGTTCTTATTAGTCACCCATTTTATACACATCAGTGTATACGTGTCAATCCCAATCTCCCAATCACCTTTGCTTTGATGGGGTTGATACCACCATTTGTCCCCATTAGTGCTCGATGGACCAGAGATTTACAGCTTTTCAAGTAAATGCTGTTTATTTTGGTGTGAAGATGTATGTCCTAATCCCTGTCCTGGGCAGCAAGGGAAGGGATGCTTCCCTTATGCTTGAACCTGGGCCAGGCACTAGGACTAGAGGCCAAAAGAATATGGTCTTTCCCTTGGCAGAACTTAAGATCTCGGGGCAGAGGCAGCAAACAAAGAGAAGCCAACACAGGGTAAGAAGTGTCCTGGAAGCCCAGAGCAGGGACTCTTACTTCACTCTGGGGTGTCAGGGGCGCTTCTCAGAGAAGTAAGGGAGACAGAGGGTGTGCAAAGTCCAGGAGGAGAGAGACAGCATGGCACCTCCAGAAAACTTCCTGGATCTGAGCCAGCCCAGAGCATAGGATGGTGAAGAGGTCAGCAGAGGCCAAATCGTGGAGGGGCCTTTAAGCATGGGAGGAAGCTTAGTCTTTCTCCTGAGGGCTTTGGTTCAGCCCTCCTGGGATGGGGACGTTTTTTGTTAAAAATCACCATGAGGTTTTTCTGACCTCACGTTTCCATGAGCGTCCTCCACTAGGCCAATATCAGACACAATGCCTCATTTTCTAAAGAAATAATTTGTAACACTGCCTTTGCTATCTTGATACAGAATGCATAGGTAATATAACCTACCTAAGAAAAAAATACTTTAAAAAATCACTCTAACTGTAATGGAGAAAAAGAGGGTAATTTTAATATAAATAAGTAAATAAATTTTAATAAATAAAATTTAATAGGATGCATTTTAACATGTAAATATTTGGGCACAAATTACCAGAAGCCAAAAGGGAGCCATCAGAAGTTTATACCGATACGTGGAAACACAGAGAATGCAACAGCCATAGATACTGGCCGATACAGTGGTGACAATGACAATGTTGTATCTGATGAAAATACTATGAGTCATTCTCATGAAAACCCTCAGATAAGTTCTCAATCCACCACAGTGTAATCAACACTGGATTCCCATAGTATTCGCTTTCTTAGAACATTTAGTATAAAGTGTATATCAGACTCTGCAAAAATAACTTCCGTTATGTAAAAACAGGCATGTTCCAGATGTGGCTAATTAGAACCATCATTCACCTGTAAGAATGTCTGGTGGGACATTGGAGGTTCATTGCAGAATTAAGGTGAGTTCTTTACTGTACAGAATTGTTCCATGTATGGCCACGCCTAACATCACTGACCCCCAATGCTTTAGTACCCCACAAATGACAAAGCACCCAGGGAATGGAACCACCTTTTTGGTGGAGGGTAATATGCCTGGTCTCTGTCCCCACTCTTTCCTGACTCTTCCTCTTGGGAAGAGAAGTGACCTTTTCTTTGGTGCCTTTGGGAGAATATCACCCCTTCTAGCTTCTCCTGTGGAGTAGCCATGCTGGAGGAATTCGGGACCCTCTCCAGCCAGGCAGAAATGCTTGCAAATGTCCAGCATAGCCCAGAACTGGTGGGCAAGTTAGCTCTGGGAAGAAAGCAAGCCCATTTGGCTGTAGATTTAAAGCCAGTAATGAAACTGAGTTTTGTTCCCTGTCTCCTGCGGCTCATTTCTCAATTGCTTGAAAGAAGCATTTGGGTGTTCTTTATTGCCCTCCACACACACCACATTCGGAAGAAGGAGAGTGATTTTTACTCTTGGGAAGGATGAGACCATCCAGAGACAGTGAGTAGAGGGTGATGTGAAGAGGCCAAGTCAGAGGCCTGGAAAACCTAGCATTCAAGGCTGTGGTTTGCACATTGTACTTCCTGGAGCCCCAGGGTCTGGAGAGGTGCCCTCGGGTTTTCTGGGAGAGGAGACAGGGGGAGGGAGTACCAATAGCCTCAAAGAACCATCTCTATTTTAACCGCAGCAGTTGTGATTTTTTATTTATTTATTTATTTATTTATTTTTGGCTGAGTTGGGTCTTTGTTGCTGCGTGCAGGCTTTCTCTAGTTGTGGCGAGTGGGGGCTACTCTTCGTTGCAGTGCGTGGGCTTCTCATTGCAGTGGCTTCTCTTGTTGCAGAGCATGGGCTCTAGGCATGCGGGCTTCAGTAGTTGTGGCTCAGGGGCTCAGTAGTTGTGGCTCGCGGGCTCTAGAGCGCAGGCTCAGTAGTCGTGGTGCACAGGCTTAGTTGCTCTGCAACATGTGGGATCTTCCTGGACCAGGGCTCGAACCCGTGTCCCCTGCATTGGCAGGCAGATTCTTAACCACTGTGCCACCAGGGAAGCCCAGCAGTTGTGATTTTCTGTTTTTTATATGACGCTTGGTTTTACATAAAAGTTCATTTGTAAAAACAAAAAGTTTCCACTGCAAAAGAAAAAAAGGTTGAAAACCAGTGATATAAAGTATAAAGAATGAACAGAGGAAAGAGCAATTCACAAAGGGGACTGAGAAGAATCTGCCAGAAACACAAGAGGAAGGAGGAGTGTTTGCGACCAGGAAGCCTCAGAAATGGAAATTCTCAAGACAGAGGGATGGTCAAAGGCACCCAAGGCCAGAGGGATGGCGGGTGGGATTGGGACAGAAGAGTGACCACTGGGTCTGCTGACACTGTGATCCGGCAGGGGGCCAAGCGCCAAGCCCACATGGCAGTGGGTGAAGAGGTGAGTTAAGGAGTGAGGAAGGTGAGCCGTGTGGACGTCACCATGCAGAAGGTGATGGAGATGGCAGGTATCAGTTTCCCAATGCCTCTGAGTAGTCAAAAGGATCCATGCACGAAGGATATTCAATCTCTGCGACGTGCCGGATAACGAGCATTCTTCGTGGTAGAAACGGAGAAATCCTTCTTCAAACAGAGTGGCAGAAATAGGGGCAGCAGAGGCAAGGGGGAGTAAGTACTAGGGCACATCTTGGGCTTCTTTCCTGGAAGGACGAGGTGGAGTTTTCTGTTTGTTTGTTTGTTTCATGTTAAGGAGAACATTCATCTTTCCAGGAAGTCCTGGCGTCAGGTGGGAGCTTCAGTTAACAATGCCTCCTCTGTTTCTAGAAGAGTGATGAATGTCAGACCAGCAGGAGAGAATGGCTCCTCCCCCCCGCCCCCCATATTCCGTGTCCCGCTGGTAGCAAGGACATAAATGTTACTACTGGCTGCCTAATGGCCCGTGGAAGTCACTAAAGTGACATCATTAGTGTTGGAGACCTCAAAAGGGCCTCTGCCTTCATTCTTAGAGAAAAGCACTGGAAAGAATCAGAAAGCAACAGCTAGATGGAACAAAAACTTCTGAAGTAAAGAAACATTGGAAAAGTGATAGAGAAAAAAATTAAGAATCTTAAGTGTCATTTTGCTAAGGGCAGCTCTGACATTCAAATTACTTTTGACCTCCCCACACAAGGGCACGGTAAGGAGTCAGAAATATTTACGTGGCCTTCTGAACTCCACAAGACAAACCCACAAGAGTCACTTCAGACCACTGGAAGGAACCAGCACCCATGTTCTTCTGGCTCCAACTCTGATCTTATGAGTGACCCCCTGCTTTCCACCAGTTGCATTCTCTGCGTCTTCCTCCACTCCTCAACAAAACTGCTTTTATAAACCTAATTCATTAGTGCCGCCCACGGTGCTCAGCTGCTTAAGGTCAGGTGGGAAAAGGTGCCCATGTCCTTAATTAGGTTTAGTCCTCACAACAACCTTGAGCGGCATTGTTACCCATTTTATAGATGGGAAAACAAAGGCCAGGAGAACCCAGGTCACTGGCATAAGGTCTCTCAGCAGATAAGTGGCAGAGTTAAGTCAAGAACGGAGAGATATCTAGCTCTAAAAAATATGGAATGATGAATGAATGAGAGGAAATTGAATGAATGATAAAGGAATAATGAACTAACATTATTATATATTTTAGAAATGTAAAGTCCCACTTGGGACTCTGTTTCTTTCCCTGCTTACTTTCAGGGTCCCTTCCTTGTCCATAAACAAGTTAGCCAGACAGTCCTGTTTGTGGTGGGAGATTTCATGTTCAAAACGTGATAACTAAGCAGGTTCTGGCACCTTCTTCTCGTAGCACACTAAGCTGTGCCAGATTGGTAAATCTTAAAGTATCCAGAAGATATTAAGTGACGGGCAGATGAAAAACACCACTTTGTGCTTAAAGAAATGTTTGTATATCCACCAAATGGAATGCAATGCAACCATTAAAAACATGATATTAGGGACTTCCCTGGTGGCGCAGTGGTTGAGAGTCCGCCTGCCGATGCAGGGGACGCGGGTTCATGCCCCGGTCCAGGAAGATCCCACATGCCGCGGAGCGGCTGGGCCCGTGAGCCATGGCCGCTGAGCCTGCGCGTCCAGAGCCTGTGCTCTGCAACGGGAGAGGCCACAACAGTGAGAGGCCCGCGTACCGCAAAAAAAAAACAAACAAAAAAACCCCCATGATATTAAGGAGTTGCAAATGGCGTATTACAAGGCTAATTGGGAACAGATGTGTGCATGTATAACACTAACAATAATTGACTTTGGAAATGGGATTGTGGTAAATTTTTTTCTTCTTTTTTATACTTTCTTGTGTTTCCCAGATTTCCTTCAATTAGCATTTATGATTTTTGGAATTAAAAAATAAGTCAAACTTTCCATTGTTATTGAGCACCTGCCAAAATCAAGCCACTGGAGTTCATCTTTCTGTAGGGAGCAGTGTGTTCGAAACCTCAGGTCATCCTCTCCTCCCGTTCTCCATGGACACCCTGACTCCTTGGGGCATGGTTTCCCATTGTACAACAGCACACCATTTTGCTTGTCCCTTGCCTGGACTTGGCAGGAGGCTGGAGGCTTCCAGGCAGCACTGTTGAAGTCAGCTTTCCTCCTGCCTCAGTAATTGCCACAGTCGGGGTTGAGAACCAGGATGCGGGCTCGTTACACAAAACCCAGCTAAGAATCTCCCAGGGTGGGCTGCTTCCCTGAGGGAGCCCTGAGAGGCAGCCCCAGCATCCCTGCCTTGCTTTGCTGACCCCCACAAAACTGACTTAGAATTAACACCTACCCACCATTTCACAGCGGTTTTTCATGCCTCGTTGGAACCCCTCAACAGCTCCTACCCTATTTGACTCATAGCAAATTGAGGATTCGGAGGTTATATGACCTCCCAAAGTCCTGTGGCTAAAAAAGGCAGAAGTAGAACCAGAGCCTCGGGTCACCTGGTTCTAAATCCCATGTGCCTTCCAGGGCAGCACTCTGCAGCCTGGGGGTTCCTTTCCTTTCAGAGACACAACCTGAGGGGATTCATGGGCCATCAGGAGACACCCTAAGTTGGCTTTAAGGATCTGTTGCTCTGGTCACAAGTAGTCCCTTCGGTGACAGCCAAGTTGTTAACAAATATCCAATGCTCACTTTCCTTGAAAGGAACCTAAATCCCAGAATAGCAGCCAGTGTCTCTGGCAGAGCTGAATAAGATCACCAATAATCCCAGGAACAATTCCTAAAAATGAATTTATGCCTCTTAAACAGAGGAATAAAGACAGTCAAAACCCAATAACAACTCAACATCATTACCTATCAGGGAAATATAAATTAAAATCCTTATGAGATAATTAATCCCTACACATCTACCAGAAGAGCTAAAATTTTCAAGACTGACTATAACAAGTGTTGGCAAGGAAGTGGAGCAATGCAACCCTCCAATATTGCAGATGGAAGGGTAAACTGGTTCAACCACTTGGTAAAACTATTTGACATGATATGTTAACGACAAACATGCCTATCTAAGACACAGCAAATCCACTCCTAGGTACATATCCAAGAGAAATGAGTAAATGAAGGCACACATCTATTAAAATATATGTACGTGAGTGATCATAGCAGTTTACTAATTAGTAGCAGAAAACAGGAAATAACCCAATGACCATCCACAGAGAAGTGAATAAGTAAATTATGGAATATTCATGCAATGAAATACTACACAGCAATACAAAAAAAAAAAAGATTGATACACAGAGTGACAGGGATGAAACTCACAGACATTATGATGAGGCAAAGAAGCCAGACACAAAAGATTAGTACATAGCGTATGATCCAGTAGTGGGCCAAAGACAGCTCATAATAGCTCACGAGAACTGATTATTATGTTTTCAGGGATTTTGTAAGCCAAATAAATAAACGTTGTTAAATGCAGCCTTTATTAAAAATTAAATTATAGAAACACACAGCTAAGTATATTATATTTAAGACAAATGTAATAAATACTCAGAACTTCCTAATTCTTTTGCTACATTTTTACTATTATCTATGTAATTGAGGCTATTCACAGCTTTTGTATCTACATGGTGAAAATACTATAGAATTCTGTTCTACTGCACATTGATTCCCAGCTCTCTGTTCAAGGACCTCACCCCAATGGCTTCAAATCAGTGGTGGTGATAGCCAGGGAAAATGGCTACAAATCAGGCTTTTTTTTAAATTTTGGAGAGCCTGTTGTCAAACATTCACCAGCACACTACAGATAAGATTCCAATTTTATGAAACTCAAGAATAGGAGAAACTAATACATGATTATTAGAAGTCAGAAAGGACAGTACCTGGAGGAGAGGCCACCTGCCTGAGATGAGGCAGGTGGGAAACTTACAGGGTGATGGTAACGTTCTACATTTTGATTCTGGTGGTGGTTGCATGGGTGTAAACATATGTATGCACTTTACTATATGCAGGTGATACCTCACTTTCAAAAATAAATTTAAAAAAAATTTCCCAAACAGCTCTCCTTCTGGGAGTCCCTGTGGTAGGAAGGTGAGAGGTTTGGCGTCCCCAGGGTATCTCCTGTTCTGTCTCCGCAGGACAACCTGAGTTATGTGAGACCCTGGAAGGAGAAATAGGCTTCAGTAACTACCTTCTGTGACCTCCGGAGAACAAGACCTGAATTGGGCTAGTCTTTATAATTGGCAGCAAGTCCCCTACATGCTACGGATAATAACAATGGCTAATGTTTATGGAGCAGTGTTTTTCTTTTTTAAAT
The DNA here is from genome assembly GCF_059928025.1 of Delphinapterus leucas. Taxonomy (NCBI): domain Eukaryota; kingdom Metazoa; phylum Chordata; class Mammalia; order Artiodactyla; family Monodontidae; genus Delphinapterus; species Delphinapterus leucas. The sequence goes on along the minus strand of NC_143133.1, from coordinate 51,864,097 downwards.
TTTTATTTTATATTGGAGTAGAGTTAATTAACAATGTTGTCTTAGTTTCAGGTGTAGAGCAAAGTGATTCAGTTATATATATACATATATCTATGCTTTTTCAAATTCTTTTCCCATTAAGGTTACGGAATATTGAGCAGAGTTTCCTGTGCTATCCAGTAGGTCCTTGTTGGTTATCTATTTTTTTTTTTTTTTTTTTTTTTTTGGTTATCTATTTTATATATAGTAGTGTGTATATGTTCATCCCAAACTCCTAATTTATCCCTCCCCCCACCCCCCGTTATGGTTACCAGTGGAACAGTGTTCTAAGTGCCTTACCTGGGTTAACTCATTTAATTCCCTCAAAACCTGAGGGCATTTTATGATTCCCATTTTTTCAGATAGGGCAATGAGGTTAAGGGCCCGGCTCCAGGTCACACAGCTGGGAAGTGACAGAGTCAGGATTTCCACCCAAGGAACCTGTGTCCCGTGCTTGTGTTCATCACTCCATCCTTCTAGTAATAAATTATCGAAATAATCTATTACGTTGTTAAATAGTTAGCACCCAGATAACATGGTATGCTGCCCACTTCTGCGTCTCCATTATCTGTACCTGTGAAAGGAGATAGGACCCAAACATTTGGTCTCAGTAACCTGCTTCCCTGCCCTTTTGGACATGGCCAGCAGGCGCATCACGGAACTTGTCTGATGTGAAGTTAAACAAAGGGGCAATCAAGGTGGTCAGTTGAAAATGATCCAAAAGGGGAGACTTGACTCTCAGTTTCAGGGGTGCAAGCGGGTTAGCTGCGCCCGGTGAGGCCACCTGTTTCATCAGGGAAATGGAAACTCAGAGATAACCCATTATCCCTGAACTTGCCAAGTTGAGTCCAGCCTCCCCAGCAAGAGAAATAGCAAGATCCTAATGTGCTGCCCGTTGCCTCTGGAAATTAGTGATCCTGACCCCACCCTGTCTGAGCAAGCGACTCTCCCCACACACATCTCTGCAGCACGACCCGTGTACAGTGAAATCCTCTCACCTCTGAATGAATCTGATTTATGGAGTCATGGGTGGGCAGAGCCAGGAGGGGCTTTCTGAATCAGAGAGCCCTTGCTTTTATGGCGGGGGAAGCCTGAAGTGCAGAGAAGGGCTGTGGAAAGGGACTCCATGAAATAGGTCAGGGGACTCCATCTCCAGCTCGCCATTTAGCCCGCTGCACTGTCCAATGCGTTTGGTGCCAAGAAATGTTTCTCCAGTATCTCAGATCCCATCCTCTGTGTTAGGACCTCTAGCCTCACCAGTGGCCGGCTCCACCGTGATCGTTCAGTTCTAGCAATGATATTCATTTAGTGCCTATTTTGTGCCAGGGCTGTGCCTGACTGGATGGTCAGTTGCTGGATCTTACCAGTAAAAGAGCCCTGTCCAGTGCCAGGTGTAAAGGGGGCTGTGTGGGGGATGCAGATGGTCCAGAAAAATCTGGGAAAGCAAACCAGAGCCAGCCTCGGGCTTCTGGTGCTAGCAGAACTCTGCAGTGTGGCCACAGGGAGGACTGCACGCATCCTGGAGCTTGAGCCAGGGCTGAGCAGACAGCAGGGCAGAGCCCGGAAGGATCTTGGAGGGGTGAAGGTCCCATCTCCTCTTAGACTCTCTCCAAACCCTCACATAGCCTTTCCTCTTCTTGGACCCTGTCTCTCCTCTTCTCCATCTCTCTCCTATTTCCCTCTCTCCTCCTGAGAAAACAGAAATATATCAGAGTGACATAATACCAAATGGGTGGGCTCTGCAGACATACATCTAAGACACTGACCAGCTTACTTCTTGGCCGCTAAGTGATCCTGATCTATAAAATGAGGGGAGGGGGGACACATTTCATAAGCCTCTTAAAGGGTTTGGAAGAGGCTGTATATATGCAAGTATATACACGCACACAGACATTATTTGTGTTAATGTGAAAGGAACACTAAGAAAAAGAAATTCAACTTGCCCCCTTATTATCTCCATCCTCTCAGCCTTTCCTCCCCCCAGAAAGAGAGATCAGGCTTTTAATTTAATTCTGTGATTTTGCTCCTGAACCCAAATGAAAGGCATGTGGGGCTTTCCGGACCCTTGTTCTCCCAGCCTTTATGTAAGATGGTCCTTCATCCTGGAACTACTTTCTCCTCCTCTGTCTTTACCTGGTTAATTCCTAATAATGCATAAGACTCAGACCAATTGTTCCTTCTTCCTAGAAGCCACCCCTTATCTTCCCAACATACCCTTCCCTTCCCAGGTCCCTTAAACCCTAGGTCACAGCCTCATAATTGGGAGTTTCTGCTTTGTTGTCCTTTTCTGGACCACATTAATAACTGTATCCAAGGTCTAGCAGGGTACCGGGCAGAGAGCTGGCGCCTGTGAAAGAATGCCCTCAAGTCAGTAACACGGTAGTAAAACGCATTGATTGCAAAGTGTTGGTGACTTACAATCATCACCTTTCCCTGATGACTTTGCTTAAAGCAGGACAAGGAAAAACGCAACACAAGACTGAGCCAAAGAGGCAACACAAATAAAAGGCACAAAGGGTCCTGTCACCCTGGGAGATGTTTTCTTTATTTGTGTTTTCTGGAAACCAGATGGCAGAAGACAATAGTCCTTTAAGGGTTTACCATCAACTGGAACTGCAAATTACTGTAGGTGCCTCTTGAAAGCCCAAGACAAAATGCACCACAGGGAGAAAATAAACAAGAGCTACTTCATTTTATGTGGATTCCTACTCTTAAAGTGCCCTTCCCTCCTGATAAGATTTTTTGCATTTTTTTTCTGTGCTTCCAATTTGACTGCCTTATTGTTACTGTGGGAAACGCAGTCCTGTAAACTGAACTCAAATCAGGAGCCAAGCTAGACATGCACAGAGAAAAATAAAAGTAACAGCTAGAATGTATCTAATTCACACAATCATCACGGCCCCCATTTTACAGGGGAAGACACTGGGGCACAGAGAGGTTAAGCATCTTGCCCAAGGACACACAGCTTGTGAGAAGTAAAGCTAGGCTTACAAACCTAGGCAGTCTGGGTGGAAAACCACAGCCTTAACTACTGTGCTACAGAGACTCAGCATCTAGCAAGACTACAGATGAGGGTCTCTGCTGGAACTAAGCAGAGCATACAAAACAGCAAGACAGTTGGGCATCAGGAACTTGGCTGGCCTGGTTGAGAAAGGTGAGCAAACATTCCTCTGGGCAGGATCTTATTTATTCTAAACCCCCGGGGTGAGTCAGAGACTTAAGTCAGGAGGATGGCAGGAGCCATGTCATTCAGCCGCTGCCACGTGACAGCAAAACGCAAAGGGAGGGCAGGACTTTGCACTTAGGCAGATGTAGCCCTGTTTCTCCACTCACCAGTCGTTAACTTTTGGTAAAGTGTGTCATTCTCTGCATCTTGATTTTCTCATTTGCAAAATGGGGAAACTACTATTAATCTGCAAGGGCTGCTATAAGAATGAGAGGAGAAAATTCGTGTGGATGTGCGAGGCACTCAGAACGCACGATCATCTTTCCCTGCCGCCCAGGGACACGTCTGCCACTCACCTTACACCACCTGAGCCAGCCACCACCTTGGTTTGATTGGCTCTTGTTCATCCTCACCATACACTTTGTTCCACTGTTTCCTAGACTCACCTGAGCTTCATAGAAAAGATGTGGACTCTGAAATCAAACTAATATAAATGTGAAGCATGGCTCTGACATTCACTAATTTGAGCGAGTGGCTTTCTCTTTCTCTGAGCCTCCCTTTCCTAATGAGCAAGTGGAGATGCCAGTATCACCTGTTCCCTAAGCCCTTGGTTAGGGTGAATGTGTGAGAACACTGCGGGCAGTGAGCTACATGAATCTCCCCTTCCCTCCCAGCCTTCATTAAAATAAAAGCTGCTTCCCTAAAGTTCCTGCCCTTTGACACTACTTATATCCTATATTTGTTTCTTAGGGCTGCAGGAACAAAGTACCGCAGACCGGATGGCTTAAACAGCAGAAATATATTGTCTTACAGCTCTGGAGGCTGGAAGTCCAAGATCAGGGTGGTGACATGGTCAGTTCCTTCCAAGGGCTTTGAGGGAGAATCTGTTCCAGTCCTCTTTCCTAGTTTCTGGGTGGCCTCAGGCCTTCCTTGTGGACGGCTCTCTTCTCCCTGTGTTTTCGCAGCATCTTCCCTCAATGCTTATCTGTTTCAGTGCTCAAATTTCCCCTCTTTATAAGGACACCAGTCGTATTGGATTAGAGTCCATCCTAATGACCGCACCTTAACTTGGTCATCTGCAAACACCCTATTTCCAAATAAGGTCACATTTACAGGTAGTGGGGTTTAGGACTTGAACATCTATGAGGGGATATAATTCAGCCCATGTCATGCTCTATGGAATTATGCCAAAGAAGTCAACTTTCTGCTCCAGATCTCAGTACTTGGACTCAGCTATCATGTCTCCTCTGAGTCTCCCCTTCTCCCGTCTGGAGACAACTGTCTTCTTAGTCACGTTTCCAGATGGCTCAGAATCTCTGCCCTCTCCTCTAGGCATTTCCAACTTTGGTAGGATTTCTTCTTTTCTTTAACCTTTTAAAAATGGTTTTTTAATGTATTTACAAGGTCAAGCAACCATCGCCACAACCTAATTTTAGAACAATTTTGTCTCCCCTAAAAGAAAGCTCTTGCCCATTGGAGGTCACTCCCTCCCCCCACATCACCTCCAGGCAACCACCTGTCCGCTTTCTGTCTATGGATTTGCTAAGACCATTCTCAGAACCGAACAGGTTTCTCCATATACAGTAAGTCTGCACAGAAGACAGTGAATCCACGTCTTCCCAAGAAAGAGAAACTCCCATTCAATCAATGCAGCCTGTCAAGCTGGTTTCCTCTGCCCATCTGTACACTCGAATTTTTGAACCTGGGTGCAAGAGTGTATATTTAAAACTGATTGGTGAGAAACTAATGATTTTAAACAGTTGAATCTGGATTCTCTCATCTGTTATATCCCCCATCCCTCTCAATATCGTCATCCTAGTCTCATTAGCATGCCTTCCCTGTCCTTCTCTCCAAGTCATCGATAAGAATATTGAGAGTCTGCATTCTCAAAGAGGATGACATTACCCTCAAAGGGGCAATAAAGCATATGTATAAAGCATAGATGTGCATATGGTATGTAAACAGGTATCCAGTATACCATCTGCGGTGTTAAAATTTCATAAGAGGAACGGGTATTCAGGAAAGTGTCTAATAAGGCTCCTTAAGGGAACAATAATGAAAAATAGTTGAGAAACACTAGTTTAAAGGTTAAGGTTTTGTTTTTTTTTTTTTTGGCTGTGCCACTTGCAGGGCCTTAGTTCCCCCACCAGGGATTGATTCTGGGCCACAACAGTGAAAGCACCGAGTCCTAACCACCGGATGGCCTGGGAATTCCCAAGGTTAAGACTTAGAGCAAAACATCACCTGAGTCCACTGGAGGTCTCCCCAGAGCTGTGGCCACCCATCAGTATGATCAACCAACATCAACAGAGCCCCTCCTCCCCCACCAGTGCCGGCTAGCCATTTTCAGATAGGCAGGAATCCATAAATGTTCTAATCTATTCTAATATATTGTACAATAATACTTTCAACAACTAACAAAGATGGCACATAGATTAACAAATCACTCAGCTCTAAATAGTCATTAAATCATTCATCAATTCATTCATTCAACAAATATCTATTGAGTGCCGACAATATGGCGGGCAATGAATGGTCTAGGAGCTGGGACTACAACAAGGACCAAAATAGATAGAAATCTCCACCTTCATGGAGCTTACAATCTAGAAAGGGTTGGGGACGGGGATGACAGACAATAAACAAAAAAGTAATTAAACTATAGAGTATTGTCAGATGGAAAAAAATGCCTCATAAAAGCTATGGGTTAAGGGGAGTGTTAGGGTGGAGAAACTCTTCTGTACTAAATCGTAATGATGGATACATGTGTCATACTGCATTTGTCAAAACCCATAGAAGTGTACAACACAAAGAGTGAACATTAATGCAAACTATGAACAGTAGTTAATAATAATGTATCAGTATTGGTTCATTAATTGTAACAAATGTACCACACTAAGGCAAGATGTTAATAATAGGGGAAAGCGTGGAGGTAGAGGTGGAGGTGGGGTGGGTATGTTGAATTCTATATACTATCTGCTCAATTATTCTGTACACTTAACACTGTATTAAATAAAGTTGTTTTGTTTTTTTTTAAATAAAGGCTGCAGTCTGAACCCATGCAGAAATAGAGAGAAAAGGAGGGCACCTCCACTATGCTTGGAATTGGAAAGTTTGGCAAGAAGAAAGAGTTAAAAGGAATGTGAGGGTGAGTGACATTGACTCTGTCAGGTGAAATGAATCCAGGTGCCAATAGGAGTGTGGTGAAATAGTACAACTAGGAAGAAACAGGAGGAATTGATTCCAATACATGATGTGGAACAATGAAAGCAGAGGAGCTCAAAGAAGCCACACACAGCAGTTTTGGAAAGAGCTTTAATCGTAAAATAGAAAAGCCACAACTCTACTAGGAGGAGAAGGAAAGGAAGCCAAGTTGTAATCAATTTTAAAGTGAAGTTCAGGGCCAGAAACCAGGGAGATGGTAATCAATGCACACAACAGAATTTAGGAAGTAGGAGTGGAGAGGAAATTACATGCAATTTTTAATACCCTTCTTCCAGACACAATTTCTAGCTTACAACTAATTACAATTAGTTTTATGAGTTTTCCCAGCTACACTGAACTATGAAAAATAATAATGAAGATGAGGAACATTTCATTACACCTAGTTTAATTCATCACAGGAGTCCAAACAGCTGATAAGTTTCTCACATGGGGACTTTAAAAACCACAAGCTTGCAATACACAGACACGTGAAGAAAGGAATCAGACCCTGTGGATAAGCTGACGGGGGAGTGACTTCATCAGCCCATGAGTCACACAGGTGAACACTGAATCTACTATCTATACGTCCAGAAAATCACAGGGGACTCTCTGATATCCAAAAGAAGTGCACACCCCTGCCCCTCTCCTTAGGGCGATTAAAGTCTTATTGGAAAGGCTATACTTACTCACACAAATAAAAAGAGCATAAACATGAATAAAATAGGGTTCCATTGAACAGAATAGAGAATGAGTGCTGTGGACTGAATGTGTGGGTCTCCCCAAAGTTATGTTTGAAGCCCTAATCCCCAATGTCGTGGTATTTGGAGGTGGGGCCTTTGGGAGGTAATTAGGTTTAGATGAGGTCATGAGGGTGGAGTCCCATGATGAGATTAGTGCCCTTAGAAGAAGTGGAAAAGATTCCTCTCTTAGCTGTTTGAGAACAGCAAGAAGATGACTGTCTGCAAATCAGGAAGAGGGTTCTGACACCCAAGGGCTGGCACCTTGATCTTGAACTTCCAACTTTCAGAACTGTGAGGAATAAATGTCTGTTGTTTAAGCCACCCAGTCTATGGTATTTTTATTATAGCAGCCCAAACTAAGACAGGGGGTAAAAAAGGGGGATTATATTATGTGGCTCTAGCTTTCTCTTTAACAAGAAGAAGTTTGTATATTGAACCAGGAATGGACACTCCTGGGAGTTAGGACTGTGCCCAGGGAGGTCACTGAGACAAGAACAGTAGTTCTCAAATGAGAGAGGCTACTTGACACCACACATCAAACATAGAATAATGTAGTGCGTATTCTCCTTTTCTTGCCCTTAGCCAAATCTCCCCTTCTGCCCAGGGGCTCTCAGTCTTCCTCTGCCCTTTAAGGCCAAGTTCAAGTTCCAACTCTGCCGAGCAGCTTAACATTGATCGCATTTTCCTTAGAATTCCATGGATACACATATTCTATTCCATTTACCTAGCATCCTCGTATGCAGGATGGTGTGGTGGGCAATATTGAATTGGCAATAATATCTGGGTTTTGGTGGAGATCCACCTCTCACTAGCTATGTTATCTTGGGTGGATTATTTAGCAACCCTGAGCCTCAGTTCCTGATTTGCAAAATGGAGGAAATGAGAGAATTCAAAGCAACTCTCCTTGAGGATGTGAGGCAACGGGACCTCCCATTCATCGTGGATTGGGTTGCAAATTGCTCCAAGCCTTTTGGAAAACTATTTGCCAGTGTCTCTTCAAGTTAAATCTATGCCCACCCTCTGAGCTAGCAGTTCCACTCCTAGGTATAAAACCAATACGAATGAGAGCTCACGTTCAATACACAACAATATTCATAGCAATTGTAATCGTAATAGCCCAAAACTGGAAACAACCCAAATGCCCATCAACAGTAGAATAGATTTTTTAAATGGGGATCTATTTGTACAATGCATATTGTATAGCAGTGAAAGCAAACTACTGCTACACACAGCAATATGGATGAATCTCATAGGTACAATGCCGAGTGAAAGAATCAAGATGCAAAAAAAAGTACATACTAAATGAGTTCACTTACACCAAGTAGGGAACCAGCAAATTTGATGATAATGATGGTCAGAAGAGGTTACTTCTGGGTTATTCACTGGGAAAGGCACAGGGAACCTTTAGGGGAGCTGGAAATGTTTTATATATGATCTAGGTGGTAGTGACCCGTATACATGAAAATAATAAGTAAAATGTTAAAAATAATAAGCAAAATGTCTATGCTTCAATACAAGTGGAAGTACAAATATCTACCTAGCCATGCCCTTGAGATCTGTGAATTTTACTTCAAGCCATTTCAACTTTAAAGAGTAAATAAAAAGGGAAAAGAGCACCTAGTCTTGCCTAGAGTGTGTATCCTCAAAACATGCATCAGTAATGGCCAACATATGCATCAATAATGGCAGCTGCGTGATTGGCTCCTTCAAGTCTCAGCCCCACGAAGTGGGAGGCCCTCCTGTCTCTACCCCAAACCCACTGTCACATTCCCTTGTCCTAATTTTCTTTATATAACTTGCTAATAGAATTGAAAATTATCACATTTTCTGTTTGTTTGTTTACTTGTTTAATGTCTGTCCCCACCCCTATGGAATGGCGGCATCTGTCTGAGTGATCCAAGCCCAGCAAGTACCTGGTTCACAATAAGCCCTTATTAGTATTAGTTGGATGGATGCATGAAGGGCTGACAGAGGGAAGGAATGCATGTGTGATATTGTGCTAGAAAACTAGGAATACAAAGATTGATAAGACACACTTCTCTCCCAAAAGGAGATCATGGTGATCAATTCTGTTGACTCTGAAAACTTAGAAACCCAGCACTCCCCTCTGACTGATCTTCATCATCATTCTCCTGACTGGTTCAGCAGCTTCCTATCTGGTCTCCCTGTCTTTGGGCTCTCCCACCCTACACCCCCTACACATGCGCACACACACACACACACACACACACACAGTCTCTGTATTGCCACTAGTTGACTTACTAAAAACTAATTCTGATCTTGGTACCCCACTGCTTCCAACTGCCTTTGGCTCCTCTCTCCAAGTCCAAACTGCTTACAATGACACAGGCTGACTCCCAGCACTTGCCCCCACTCCCCTCCCAGCCCTGAGCGGCCCCTTCTCCATCTTGTTTCCAAGCCTCTCCTCCCTCTGTGCTCCAGCCCCTTTCATGACATTCAGACCTCACACCACCCTCTTATTTTCCTGGGTCCCTGGCCTCTTTATCAGCCCCCAAAACACCCTGGGTGATGCCTCTTTGACCAAGGAGTCTACAACTTGAGGGCTGGAATCACTGGAGTGAGGCTGAGAACCATGGGAGGCTCTTCTCAGTTTGTTTCATCAACTTTTACTGTTCTACTCCTGATTTTTCTCAAAATACATACACATTTTAGATTATTGAGAAAGGCAAAGAAAACAAATCAGAAGTCATATTTTAATATCTAGACTTCACCACTGTTTACGTTTGGGTAACCATAGTGGCAGTAAGCGAGTGACCCAGAGTCACTATCTCCATGGCTGTAGTTTCTTCTGGGCACCTTGTTCATTCTTTTTTGTCTCTGCATGTTGACTTAATTATGTTTTACCCCCCCCCCAAAATAAAACCTGATTACTGAAATCTTGTTTTGTGAACTGCTTTTTCTCCAAAATTTATATATAGTAGGATGTTTGATTCGAGGGTAGAAGTATACATAGCAGATACACAGTCCAGCCAGATCTTTGAAACTTGAGTCATTAAAAACCACATCTAGGCGGAAAATTCTGCATGAAAATATGTTCCATGGGCACTTCAAGAAGAATTAGTACCTTCTCAAGACAGAGGGAGATGAAGCGGAGCAAGGTCAAATTTATTTAGGGTTTAACTCTTTCGTTTTTATTCCTTCAGTATTTCCTCCAAGCACTGAGTTCATAGAGTCAGGATAACAGATGTTCTCATTCCATCTCAGCTGAGCCCTGGGTATTCACCACTGTGATCCCCACGAACAGACACAGGGCTGGGACACAGCAGACATAAAAATAAATATCAAGTTGAATAGAATCAAATTAAACTCAACTTCTAGCTAAGGGTCCCTAATCCCTCTCTTCTCCAGCTACTCTGACCGGAAAACTCATTGTTTCCCATTACCATCCAGTCTCCCAAGGCCTGGTGATTCTTCCTTCCCTGTAGCTCCTAACTCCCCTTCTCCTCTGTGTTCCCATCACCTTTGTACACCCTTATGAACCCAAGCCCAGATTTCTGCTCTTGCTCCTGCCTGGCCTTTGAAGTCTCCTGCCCCCAGTCCACCACGTATGTTACATCACTTAACCTTCCCAGCACCCTCTAAAGTTCACAAGTGACCCCTTTGCCCAAGATACTGGTCAAATTCCTCAACCTGCTTTCTAGAGTACTCTATAATAAACAGATTCATAATCATCTAAGGTGGGAGCCACCAGCCACATGTAGTTACTGAGCTCTTGAAATGAGGCCACTATAGGACAGTCTCACTAGAGTGAGAAACATTCTTGTTTTCCCATTGACACAGTTATTATTCTGCTAAAGCTGCATTTCACTTAGCCACTGTATCACATAAGATAATATTGTAGTGCACATGAAACTCAGCAGAACTCTGCAGGGCTTTCCAGCAGACAGACCCCCACCCCGAGTTTGAAGAAAAGCTTTAGCCTTCTAGGTCTTCCTTGAGTTCCAAAGAGCAAACTTAATCAGAGAAGTGAAAAAATACAGAAACAAAGAAAAACAATCAAGCAAGACAAAACAATAATAGTTGAGCCATAAAACAAAGTCAAGTTCCTTTAGTTCCTCCTCAAGGGCTATAGATAATATCCTGAGCCATATCCTTGAGTTGTTTTGCAGATACTAAAACCCCCACCAGGTGGAAGAGTTTAACTCCATGCTGACCACCAGCATGTAGACCCCAAACTGGTTGGAACCAGAAAACTGATCATTGAGATTCCTGAAATACCACCCTGTTACCTCACCATCAGCCAATGAGAGGATTGTACAGAAGCTGATCACTCACCCTGTGACCTTCTCCCTCACACTATCTTTAAAACCCTTCCCCTAAAAGCCATCTGAGAGTTCAAGTCTTTTGAGCATGAGCTGCCCCTTCTCCCTGCTTGGCACCCTACAATAAAGATAGCATGCTATCTATACTTTCCTTCGCCACAACCTGATGTCAGTAGATTGGCTTTGCTGCACTTCAGACAAGCTGACCTAAATTTGGTTCAGTAACACACATAGGGCATAGATGTTATTTTTATGTGTAAACTCATCAATGAATTGCTTCAGTTCAAATGTTCTTTTTTTGCCCTATGCACCTATGTAACATTGTAATGTGTTTATTCAAATAGTTTCTGCAGATAATAAGTCCAAAGATATCTGTATCAATCATAATTGGGAATTAAATAAAAATAGTTATTTTTTAAAGTATAATGTAATTAAATGTAATTTTTCTAGTTTAAAGAAGTATGGGCAAATTTTAAATGAAAGTGTACTAATGATGCTGAATCAAGTGGCGATGCAGTGGCTAGAACTACAATCAGAAGAGTACAACAAAATAGGATGATGAAAAGCAATTGCAATTTCCTGCAGCAGATCACTGTGTTAAAAAAGAAAAAATTAAGATGATAAAGTGGACAATATTGAGACATTTTCAGCAAGTGCATAATAGATTTGATAAGAAATTTCCTTTCAATGGTCAAAAAAATTAATAAAATTAGTTGCCTAAACACAGAATTAAATGTCCAACAAGAAATTTATAATTATTTGTAATTAATTTTTTTAATTTTTAAAAATGTTGAAATAAATTTAAACAGATCTGGGCTTCCCTGGTGGCGCAGTGGTTGAGAGTCCGCCTGCCAATGCAGGGGATACGGGTTCGTGCCCCAGTCCGGGAAGATCCCACGTGCCGTGGAGCGGCTGGGCCCATGAGCCATGGCCGCTGAGCCTGCGCGTCCAGAGCCTGTGCTCCGCAACGGGAGAGGCCACAACAGTGAGAGGCCTGCGTACTGAAAAAAAAAAAAAATTAAACAGATCTGAGCTTATACATTTGGCCAGCTATTTAAAAAAATCTTGGATTCTTGCACAAAAGAAAAAAACACCTTTAGATAAAGAAATGGTAAAAAAAATGTGTAATGCAAATATTGTTAGAAAATACTGAGGAAAAGACTAAAAAAGATATTTTACAAAGAGTGGAAGCTCTTCAATTACATCACTAAATAATTGCCCGTAAAATACAAAACTTTTCTAACAATAGCAAAGACCAATAAATAAACCTGAAAAATCACAGAGAACAGATTGGTAGTTGCCAGACAGAGGGGCTGGGAGTTAGCAAAATGGGAGTCAAAGGTACAAACAGCCAGTTATAGAATAAATGTCATGGGTGCAATGTACAGTGTGGTGACTATAGTTAATAATACTGTATTGTCATTTGAAGTTGCTAAGAGAGTGGATCTTAAAAGTCCTCATCACAAGAAAAGAAATTTGTAACTATGTATGGTAATGGATGTTAACTCTACTTACTGTGGTGATTATTTCACAATATATACACATATTGAATCATTATGTTGAAACTAATAGAATGTTATATGTCAATCATACCCCAATTAAAAAGAAAAAGAAAAAAGAATTAACAAAAATCATTAGATGGGCTGGAGCAGTGGGCTCCAGGAATGGTGCCAGGATGACACTGCAGAACCAGGCTGCCAGGGAGCTGCCACACCTGCCAACATCAGGAAAGCAGGACTAAAGAAGGCACTCCTGAAGCTGCTGGCTCCAGGGACACACCTCTCCAAGCATTAAGTGTTAGATTTAGAGCCACACCACACCTGAGAGATCCAACTTAGCGAAAAACAGATGGCCCATACCCTGCCTCTTGACTCTCAATAATTTGGTGCCTGGACACTGGAACACACTGCAGAAAAACCAGCAATGCTATTCCATGCATGGCACCATGCAGATGCCTTCCAACTCTCACTCAGGTGCATCTAAGCTATGAAGCCTAAATCACATCCAAAAGCCCTAAAAAGAAGTCTCTCCCATCACCTCACTCTCCTTACCAGGTAAACTCCTTCAAATTAAATATCCCTTCCTCCAGGAAGCCTTCTCTGACTTCCCCAAAACTGTGTTAAGTTGGCTGTCCATGTACTTTGTATGCATTCTTGGCTCACTTTATTTATTCTAAGTGTTTAGTTGTCTTTCTCCCCTGATAGGCCATTAGCTCCATGGACGGAGCCATGTTAGTTTATTCACCATCATGTTCTCCCCACCTAGTGGTAGATGCTAAATTCACATGTGTTGAGTGAATGAGTGAACAGTGTCCCAGGGGTCGCATTTGAACCGTCTTTCCCCACACTACAAGCTCTCTCATAACACATCCATGTGCCCCCGAAGATGTCCAGCACCTGCCAGAGGAAGACTGCAGTTGGCACATCCATCACCAGGATGCAACCTTGCCCACTCAAGGAGGACGGCCTGGGGCTGTTTCTAAGAAACAGGGGGGAACTGTCGTTCACGCGATGACTTTCAAGAAAATGCCATGGGCTCTGGGATACTGGGCCCCGAGCCCAGGCTGCAGAACAGCCAAGGGAAGATCGGGCCAAGGGGTTATGCTGGACACTGCACAAAACACGCCCAGCCACGCTCCTGTCATCAAGGAAGACTGTGGACACTTAAGTGAGGGACCCAGAAGAGGATCCCGGTTGTGCAAACAATAAGACTTTACACAAAAGCATTTACAGTTTATGAAACTCCTTCACATGCATCAGCCAGTTCATTATTTCTCCCTCTCCCATTTTACAGATCAGGAAACTGAAGCATAGCAAGATGGGCAACTTTTCCTAAGGCAAGTGTCAAATCCCGGTCTTGGACCCAAACCTCATAGCGCTGTGGTCACAACACATACTGTAAAATCGACAGAGCTAAGTTCAAAGTCATTTTCTGCCACACACCAGCCAGGTTCCTTAGGCAAGACTCTCTGAGTCTCCGTTTTCTCTTATGTAAAATGAAGGCAATAGCAGCTAACTCATGGGGTTGTTGTGAGAATTAAATGAACCACTTATGCAAAGACCTTAGCTCAGCACCTTGTGCAGAATAAGGGTTCAGTGATTAGTATCTGTTTTATTATTATTACTATTCCAAGTTTGGCTCTATTATCTGAGATTGATTTTTAATCGTACAAATCTTATTATAGTATTAATAATTTACTCTGAAATACTTCAGCAAAGCCAGTGTGATGTGAATGAGGGAGGGGCAATCAGTCATCTTGATTAGGTAGGCACACTCCAGGCCTGGTAAGCTATCACTACGCCGCAAATACCCCAGCCCAGAGAACAGGACCGTCAGCACTTCCTCTAATTTCCTGTCCGCTCATGACAACTCATTATTTGGCTCTGCTGATCCATATAATGAATGTCAGACAAGAGTTTCTATTGGCGGTACTTGGTGATTTGTTAATCAGCATAAAGAAAGGATATACCAAATGGGCTCTATTGATAACATCAGTGATATTCAATATATAAAGTAATATTCAAGATAAAATATTTGAAACGCTCCTTGTGCTTACTTGATCCTTCACCCTTAACCCTCAAGGATGGCACCAGAAGCTTGATCCCTAAAACATCCTGGGCCCACCCCTGGCACGTAGTGTTGTGGTCTGTTCAGGAGAACTCTTATGGAGGTGTTCTGCGAGCACCAAAAGGGACGGAGGGCTAGGGCTTCACAGAGCTTGCAGAACTGCTCTAAGACCATTCTGTAGGCCTCCTCTGAGCCTATAGGCAAATAAATATCTATCCTTGTAGTAACTTTTGTTCTGATACTTACTTCCTTACTCCCTCTCAGTATCTAACCCTCACTTACCTCTAACTCCTAAGGGTTCCAAGATAAATCAAAAAGAGCCTAATATCCGTGAATGACCAAATTGGCTTATTTAGGCCAATTTGCAACAAAGGTTCTATTGAGTTTTTCGCAGGATTGTCATGAAGCCCAAATCACTAAATGCGTGTCCAAGTCCCTAGAGAATTTTAAAGAGCCATAGAGACGATAATAGTAACAGGACCACATGTATCATTTGCTCAGTTTCCTCCTCTGGTTCTTCTCTAGGACCCAGTCGTTAACACTTTGTTCTCTCTAGGCGATCTTATCTAGTCCCCTAGCCCTAAATATACAACATATGGCACTTCCCTGGTCGCACAGTGGTTGAAGAATCCACCTGACAATACAGGGGACACGGGTTTGAGCCCTGGTCTGGGAAGATCCCACATGCCACGGAGCAATGAAGCCCGTGCACCACAACTACTGAGCCTGCGCTCTAGAGCCTGCGTGCCACAACTACTGAGCCCACGTGCCACAACTACTAAAGCCCACATGCCTAGAGCCCGTGCTCCATGACAAGGGAAGCCACCACAATGAGAAGCCCGTGCACCGCAAGGAAGAGTAGCCCCCGCTCGCCACAACTAGAGAAAGCCCGTGTGCAGCAAATCGTATGTTGAGGGCTTTCACGTTTTTGTCTCCAGCCTTTGTCTCTCAACTAAGCACCAGATTATGTACATCCAACTGTCCACCGGACATCTCCAGTTGAAGAGGTCTAACAGGCATCCTAAACCGCCACAGCCAAAACACAGCTCTGGACCCTTTTTCTCTCAACAGCCCCATCACCACCACCTGCATCTTACCCATCTCAGAAGATGGTGCTGCCCAGACCAAAGACCTAGGAGTCATCTTTGGTTCCTCTCTTTCTGTCACAGCCCCATCCCCTCTCCCCACCTGATTCATCAGTGCCCCTCTACCCATCTCTAATGACACCACCCTAACCACCATCATCTCACACATTCCCTCCAAAAGCCTAACTGATCTCACTGATCTTCCTCCCTCCCCCCTGGACAGAACAGCTTTTTTTTAATGTAAATGAGACAGTGTGACTTCCTGTTTCAACCTTCCAATGGCCTTCCATCACTCCTAGAATAAAAGCCAAACTCCTTTTCCACAACTCCTGCTTCTAACCTCCTCCACCTCTCACCACCTCCACCCTCGCTCACTTCACTCCAGTCACACTGGCTTATTCCTGTTTCTTCAACACCAATGTGTCCCTTTCAGTCCCACCTTATGACCTTTCCACCTGTTGTTCCCTTGGCCCAAAAACTTTCTGAGTCTTCACCTGGCGACCTTTGTATCACCCCAATGTCAGCCAAGTCACCTCAGAGGGGCCTTTCCCAGCCACACAATCTAAAGAAGACCCAGTATCCTTACACACCACTTTCATGCCATCACTCAGATTTACTACATACATAGCATTTCTCACTACTATCTTATTCATTTCTTTGCTTATATATTGTCTCCCCACTAGAATAAAAGTCCTATGAGAGCAGGAGCTTCATTTTGTTCATTAAAGCCTCCCAGCACCTCCAACAGTGCCTGGCATAGAGAAAGATCTGGAAAACACTTGCCCAATGAATAAATGGGTTACTTATTTATTACAGCCTCTACATGACTTGTAGTGAGGAGAATGGATAAGCAAACTGTAGTACATTCACATAAGAGAATACTATTCAGCAACGAAAAAGAATGACTGCTGATAATGCACAACAACACGACTGGATGTCAAATACAGTACGCTGAGCATGTACTATATGATTCTGCTCATAAGAAAGGCCAAGAACAGACAAAATTAATCTACGGTGTTAGAAGAGAGAACAGTGGTTAGTAATCTCTAGGATGGGGACTGACAAGAAGGACATGAGGAAACTTTCTGTAGGTTTGAAGCTACTTTGATTGGCATATAAGATACACATGTTTTTACAATACATTTGCCGAAACCCACCAAATTGTGCACTTCAGATTTGTACATTTCCCTGTGTGGAAATTTTTCCTCAAATTGAAAACAAACAAGTGAAACCTACTTTTGTAAATAGAATGGCCAACTTCCTAGTATCAGTCAATTCAGAATGAAATATCACTTTGGTTTAGCTCTAGTTCAGAGACTATTTTGGAATCCTAGGCTTTAGCCTATCATTTTAGAATATCTACCTGAGCTTCTTTAAGCTTCTTTGTGTCAGTGTGATCGGAGGAAACAGTTTGGCTCTATTTTTTACCATAAAAAATGACAGTAATATTCAGTGTGCGTCTGGCTGAGGAAGAGGTTCCCGTTGGTTTTGATTTTTTTGCTTTGTTTCTTTGTGTGCAAAGTAGACTTGGCCTTATATCTTTGCTCCTGGGGTGTTTTTTCAGGTAAGCAACAAGGGATGCCAAAGACATGCTAATCAGTCCAGATTTCTAAGTGTCACTCCTAAGTATAAAAACCTAAAGGAAGTGATCATCTTGAAAGCGTCCATCAGTTTGGACCAAAGAAATGAGTTTGCTTTAGCCAACAATAACCACATTTTATCCTTGTCAGGATAAAATCCTTTATCCTTTATCCCAAATTCTTCCATTGGTTACCCCCTCACCACCACCACGGTAGTGGGAAATACCTCCCACCCAGTAGCCAGCTTTATAGACAGGCAACGAGAAGCTCAGGGGAGTTGGTGGCTGCTGTGAGTTAGCACCAAACAGGGTTCCTGGTTTGGTTCGTTGTCTGGTCCAGGAAGAGTATGCTGAGTGGAGTTGACATAAATTTTCCAACAAGGACTGCACCCTGAAAGAAAAAGTCCTCAGTCTAACATCCTCATCCTGATTGGTGAGCAATCCTTACTACTGATTTCCCTGTGCACAACCTTAAGTTCCAAGCTACAAAGCACTTCCTCATCTCACATTCAGTTAAAAAGAACCTGCCCTTTACAACTTCAGCTAAAAGATGAACCCTCTCTGACACACAGAGGCAGGTAGCCAGGTGTACATGTGTTGGGTTGGCATGATTTTCATAGGCGACAACCTTACGTGCCTTCCGACTCAACTCAGGAAAGCTTTTCCCGGGGCGGGCTGGCCTGGAGTGGAGAAGTACCTGTCTGAGAAGCCACACCAGGACACCCAGCCCTGCAGCCTCCACGGGGCAGCACGCTGGCCCTGGTGACAGAAACTGCTGCTCCAAAGCCAGGGTGGCTCTTTCTCAACAAGGCCCACCCAGGAGCCACTCGGCAGGGAAATGAGTGGGAGTTGAGCCCAGTCTGTTGAGAAGAACAAGGAGAGGACAGGAAGGGATTCCACGCCAGTCTCACTCCAAGCCTACAAGTAGCTCAAGAGTTGTGAAACTCAACCTTTTAAGGGAAGGCTGGAGCGGGATATAAACAGAGAAGATGCAACATTTTCCCTGAAGGAAGTTCAAAGCTCTTCCGATGAGTCTGATGAGGGTTCGGTAAACTTTGGGTGTCCTCTGCGTCTCCAGAGCTTCTAGCTCTTGCCTGGATAGGAAAAATTCCAAAGGCGAAGAGAGATAAGCCAATAAATAAAAGAATAAACAAGAGAACAAGCTCTACTTCTTCTTTTTCCCTCCATTATGTAAACCACCAGCTCAGGAGGCAAGGCCATGATCACGGGCATGTGGACTTTTTTTTTTGTTTCCAAAAGTCTGTACATTTTGATGGGGTTTTTTGTTTGTTTTACTGTGGCTTCTGCACTTCAAATCAGCACTTGCAGGTAATGGGGTTTTTGAATAGTATCACCGGGTATGAAAAGTTTTCCCAAGAAACCACAAAAGATTGTTCATTTTTTTCTTTCTTTTTTGGTCAACATTTTGCCGCACTCAAGTCAGTGTAAGTCCTAGCAAAAAGACGGTAGTTAGGACACAACTGTTGCTGTAGATGACGTAACACTGGTTGAATTTGTGCTGACATTTGTGTAACTCCCCTCGCTGTTTGTGTTTGACTCATTAGGGGGCACTTGACTGGAGCTGGCTTGAAGGACTGCTCCCGCCACACTGCAATGTGGCCGTGGCCCCGGTTCTGGGGTGTAGGTAAAGGTAAGGCTGGTGGAATAAATGATTCCATCATTACGGACCAAAGTTACTGGAACCTGGACTGGCTGCCGGACCCATCTCCAACCTTCTCGGAATGCAGAAATGTCTGGGGCAACACAGAGCATACTTTCTCCACATCTGTACATAGTTTCAGCTTCTACATCCCCAAACCACACTCGTAAATTTGGAGTGAAATGCTGTCCTGAAGTTCAAGATTGCTACATCCTCACTGCCATTCAACTGAAGACTTTCTACAACAGGCACCGGTGTGACTGGGGCAAGGACAGGGCCCATCCCCTCGTAAAATGTATACTCTGCCTTATCCGTACTAATGATTGTCCAGGAAGCACCATCATTTATCATCTCTTTATTTGGTTCTTTTGGGCATGGAGTGGCCTGAAACCGAATGATTCTTTCTTGAGAAAGGCACAAGTACATCCTTTCTGTATCCTTAAGGTAAAATGCACATTTATGGAGCTGTGACACAGGATCATCTGCATCCAGTAATGTGGTCTGCTTATCAACTTTCCTAATTATCAATCTTGGGAGTGCCATGCCAGTAACTGAACACACAAGTGTGACTGTTTGTCCATAATGGATGTATCCATCGCGGACTGTGAATTCTTCTCCTTCTGATTCATCGTCATCCAAGAGATGAATGTAAAATGCTGCCCACTGCTGAGAACTGGCATGGAAATTACCTCCTTCTACATGCAAGCATCCGGTACTAACTGTCTGGGATCGAAGTCGATTAAACAGAGCCACCTTTGTTCCTGAGGCAATGCATAAGTCAGCATTTTTCAATGACTGCTTCTTTTTGGAAGGTTTGGAGATGACTTTTATCCGCTTGCTGAGGAACACACCAATGTCATCACTATTGCCATAGAACATCTTTACAGAGAGCATGAAGTGCTTTCTCTTGTCTGAGTCAGATATATACAATGTTTTGGCCGTGCAATAGTTCTTTCCTTCCCAGTTTAGCTGCTGCATTTCTTGGTCACTATTTCCTATTCTAATAAATGCACAGGGTTGAGACTCTTGTTCAGAACAACCAACGCGTTCCATTTGTTCTTTTTTTCCTTCCATCCACTGCCCATAATATACACACAAGGAGGAGGGCAAAAAAACCTTTTATCATTTCCATATGACTTCTGTGCAACTTTTGCATGAAGAATAAGTACTGTTTGATCCCCTCGCTCTTTTAAATAATTTCACATAGCTTCCCTAGTAAATCATTTAGATGGAAGCCGCTCACCAAATTTTCTTTTAATCCACGCCATGGTACTTCAAGAACATGTTAAGGTAAGCCACACTTTGATGCACCTGAAAACTCCTCAGCCAGTGTATCTGTATCATTCTCCTTTCCTTTTGAGATCATAATGGTTCTGAAGAACTATAATGCTTCCACTTCAATGATAGTTTCATAATTTCAATGACCTGTCACAGTAGGTGCCATCTTCCACCCATGTGGACTTTCGAGTCAGCCAGAGCTGAGCCCAAATGTGCCCCTTGCTGGCTGCATGAACTTGGACACTCTCTTAACCTCTCTGATCCTCAGTTTCTTCATCTATAAAATGCGAATGACACTAGCATTTTCTCTCAGGGTTTATTGTAAAGAATTAAGGGCCAGCAAATCACTTAGCACAGTGCCTTGCACATAAAAAGGGCTCCATAAATGTTATGCCTTGACTCAGTAAATATTTTAGTAAGTAGCTCCCGTAGTGCTGGTGATTAATGTAAATAAGTGATTTAATTAACTAGAAGCAAATGGCTCTTCCTGAATTACCTACCCTGGAATCCATCTCTCCAGCTTTGCTGGAACGTAGCCATGTCTACAGTGATTTGGGGGATCTTGCTTATTCATAAAGGGACCTTCTCAGTAGACAGTGTGTTGAGAAGCCTCGAGTTGGGAGGTATGGAGGGGGTGGAAAAGGATATGATTACCTTAAATTATTCAGCGGGCTAATCTGCAGGTTAGGGATTAAATTTAATCTGTGACCTCCCAAAAGAGGAATTAAATCCAACGGGAGAAAATTGCAGGGAACAGGTTTCTGGGACTTTTTGTTTTGTTTTGTTTTCCTGATGCAGCCAGAGTTTACGGATCTTCTCTTGTGTATCAAGCGCTGTTCTGGGTACCAGGGACACAAGTGGTGAACACAGTCCCTACCCTGATGGAGACTGCATCTTAATAGGAGATGGATAACAAGCAAGTAAACAAGTAAATAAACAAGACAAATTTAGATACTCATAAGTACTGTGAATAACATAAAAACTGAGTGATAAGATGGAGGATTATTGGTGACAGGGGATAAATTTCTTTCTTTTTAATTGAGATATAACTGACATTAACATTATAGTAGGGGCTTCCCTGGTGGTGCAGTTGTTAAGAATCCTCCTACCAATGCAGGGGACATGGATTCGAACCTTGGTCCAGGAAGATCCCACATGCCGCAGAGCAACTGAGCCCGTGTGCAACAACTCCTGAGCCTGCGCTCTAGAGCCTGCAAGCCACAACTACTGAGCCCGCGCACCACAACTACTGAAGCTCGCGTGCCTAGAGCCCATGCTCCGCAACAAGAGAAGCCCCCACTCACCACAACTAGAGGAAGCCCGCGAGCAGCAACAAAGACCCAATGCAGCCAAAAATAAATAAATTAAATAAATAAATTTTAAAAATTATATTAGTTTCAGGTGTACGACTTAATGATTCAATATTTGTATGTACTGCAAATTATCACCACAATAAGTTTAGTTAACATCCATCACCACACACAGTTACAAAAAATTTTTTTGGGGGGGACGACAAATTTTAAGATCTACTCTCTTAGCAACTTTCAAATATGCAATACAGTGTTATTAACTATAGTCACCATGCTGTACATTACATCCCCCTGACATTTATTTTATAACTGGAAGTTTGTACCCTTTGAGCCCCTTCACCCATTTCACCTACTTCCCACCCCACACCTCTGGAACCACCAATCTAGTCTCTGTATCTATGAGCTTGTTTTTTTGTTTGCTTGCTTGTTTGTTTTGGTTTTCTGTTTCTTAGATTCCACATATAAGTAAGATCATACAGTATTTGTCTTTCTCTGTCTGACTTATTTTACTTAGCATAATGCCCTCAAGTTCCAGCCATGTTGTTTCAAATGGGATGATTTCCTTTTTTCTTTATGGCAGAAAACTATTCCACATTATATATACCATGTTTTCTTTATCCATTCATCCATCATTGAGCACTTAGGTTGCTTCTGGCTACTGTAAATCGCGCTGCAATGAACATGGGGATGCCTATATCTTTTCGAGTTCGTGTTTTTATTTTCCTTAGATAAATGCTAAAGAACAGATTTCTGCTCAAAGTAAGGAAGGACCTTTTGTCTCCAGGAGCTTCCCAAAGAAAAGGGGTTGTCTCTAGAAGTAATGAGCTCCCTGTTGCTGGAGGGGACCAACCCTAGGCTGGATGAGCCATTGGCATGAGTCTTTAAGTCCTATGTCTGTGTAGCGTTTTACGAGTTCATAGGCACAAGATCAAGGGAGTTTATTGTGAGAACAATGGAGGTTTTTGTCCTTATGCCCTTCTTGCAGATGAAGAAAATGAGGCTCACAGAGGATACATCCCTCACCCAATGTCACACAGTTGGGAGGTGGCACCACCAGGGTTGGCCCTCTGGTCTTTCAGCTCTAACTCCAGTGCTCAAGCCACTCAAGCAAGTGGTGATGAGCATCCACCCATTCCAGCTCATCACTGGAGGCACTTTTTAAAAATACAGATTCCTGAACATCACCCCAGACCTACCGGGCCCCAAACTTCACAGATGGCTTTTATAATCAGCAAATTCAGGGTAAAGCTACCTCTGGGTTGGGCGAGAGGGAGGTCTGACTGGGGAGGTCCCCACTGACACTGACAGCAGCCAGGTTTGGGATCCACTAGATGGCCTGTCTGTACGGCCTTTTCAACTCGAAAATGATCTGACCTAAAGCAGCTGGAATTTGGGGGCAATTTCCGTAGATCCACTGAGATCTGCTATTGGTAACTAGATCCAGTTCCCACTGGGTTTACTATTCCCAGTTGTTCACACAGAGCCCACCAGCCCTTTCCCTGGACAGATTCAAAGGTGCCAATCCTTCAACCAGTCCTGGTGAAGCCAGCCTCTCTCAGCATTTCCAGGGCCATCAGCTTCCTGGCTGCTGGAGCATCTGAGGGGACCCTCCCAAGTCCTGCTGTCGGCCCCGTGTCAAGAAGAACAGCTGCCTGCAGCAGGGGACTCAGTCCGTGTGAACGTGCTACAAATCAGTCTTTAGGTAGAAATGCTTTAATCAGCTGTTATCACATTTGCCTGAAATGATGGCTGGTTTCAGAGCACAGACTGACATGCAGCTGTCCCCATGGGCCACTGTCTTCCTGGCTTTGGGTGGGTGCTGCCTAAGTCTAGGGTAGCATGTGCAAAGCAAGAAGCAAAGCCCAGGCACTGCTCCATCCGGAACAGTGATTGGGCAGGTCTAGAAGAAGCCAAGGACTCCCTGGCCCCAGTCAGCCTGACCTGATTACTGTTGACAAGAGCAAAACCAGGAGGTTTGCATAGAAATGAAGTGCCCATAATCCAGGTGTGGGGAAATCCACCCACAGTCCTCCAAGCTTTACAAGGTACCTCAAGGTTCAGAATACTTAGAGACATGGTATGTTCTTACCATTGCTGAAGCCAGCAGTCTCCAAACTGGGGGTGAACGCACCCCATGGTTCACATGACTGTTAAGGGACATACTGGACCTTCTATTTCTATTTATTTTTATCTTGATCTTAAGATTTCTATTGCACAGTTGTCATAATACTAGATAATGCAACTGAGTTCTTCTTTCACGCCAGGCAATGTTCTAAGAGCGTACATATATAGATATTATTATTTGTACTTTATAAGCACAGGCAGGTCAGCTGATCCCTCCAATGTCACACAGCTGAGAAGTGGCAGAGCTGGGATTTGAACACCACAGTCTGGCTACAGAGTTTACATTTATAACTACTACACGATTCTGTCTCATATATAAATACAATTTACAAATTTTAAACAAACTTATATGGGGGTTGCACGCTGAAGTTTTTGTTTCGTTTTTAACTGAAGAAGGTATTCAAAAAAAAAAAACCCTTTGGAGAACATGTTGATGAATTCAGATAAAAAATTAAGCTATTTCCATGGGAGCTTCTGGGGCAGGAGAGATAGCTGTCAGACTCGTTAAAGTCTTAGGGTACCACCATGAGTTCAAAAGCTACTGGAGGGACTTCCCTGGTGGCAAAGTGGTTAAGAATCCGCCTACCAATGCAGGGGACACGGGTTCGAACCCTAGTCCGGGAAGGTCCCACATGCCGTGGAGCAACTAAGCCCACGTGCCACAACTACTGAGCCTGCGCTCTAGAGCCCGCGAGCCACAACTACTGAAGCCCTCCAGCCTAGAGCCTGTGCTCCGCAGCAGGAGAAGCCACCGCAGTGAGAAGCCCTCGCATCACAACGAAGAGTAGCCCCTGCCCGCCGCAACTAGAGAAAGCCCACGCGTAGCAACGAAGACCCAACGCAGCCATAAATAAATAAATAAATAAATAAAAAGCTACTGGAAATGAGTCTTCTAAAGACCAATCATTGTATACCATCTTCACAACTTTTAACATGTCTTTCAGTACTTTTGTCTAATTTCATATTTTTCTTTAAATCTGCTTCTTTTTTTAAAACTTAATTAATGAATTTTCAAAATAAACACTGTATTACCACTGCAAATGGAAAAGCAGCATCTCTTGCAGAGATGCCACCATCTCATTATAAAGTATTAGAAAAATTCTACTCGAAAAGTCTTGTTTTTAGGAAAATAATAACAGCTAATTTTTTTTTAATAGGAAGCAATGTTCTTGAATTCCAGAAAAAAAGTCCAGGCCGAAAACACTGATTTGAGAATTAGCCACACATTTAACAAGAAGCCTCCTGAATGTACACTTTGTCTTCAGAGTGGAAATAATTAGACAAGAGCTGACAAAATTGCAAATGCTTTCACGTGTCTCATAAGACAAAATGCTTACTTTTGAGGTAATTTTGACTCTTTTAATATTTTAAATTTTACCCCCAATGAAACAGAATTACATTGAGGAGGATATATATAATTATTAAAATTTAGCAAAACTTACTTCTTTGGTATACTTATTTAATCAAACCTAATTGGAATCATTTGTTACTAGAAGGACATGTAATAATTAGATAAGATGAATGAGTGTGCTCTTTTTATCCCTTAAGTCCATGATGTATTAATAAACTTAACTAGAATGGTGATCAAGAAGGATGATGTGTCTAATAACAGCTAATATTTTATAGCACCAAGTATTTTATAGTGCTAGGTACTGTTCCAAGTGTTGGAAATATATTGCTTTTACGATACCCCTACTAGGCAGGCATTAATATTATCCCCATTTTACAAATGAGGGTCAGGGACTTTTCAGCAATTTCTGCAAGTTGACACAACGGTTGAGGCCGAGGTAGGATCTGAACCCAGGCAGCCCCACAGCAGGCTCAGTGTTGTTGCCCATTATATACACAGTGATGTTGCCTATAGCACTTCCTGCACCAAGGGAGAGAGCTGGAAGGGAATGCCCTCCTACCCTCAACCTGTTAGGGACCTGCTGCTGGGCCTCCGTGGACTGCCCGGCTCCCTGTGGCCAAGTCAGATAAGTCGCTGCACTTTCCACCTCCAGTGGTGGGTCCAAAGTGGGAGTGCGCCCCCCTCTATCACCAGGACCTGACATGAACTTGCAATAAGAACACTGGCCTGGGCTTCCCTGGTGGCGCAGTGGTTGAGAGTCCGCCTGCCGATACAGGGGACGCGGGTTCGTGCCCCGGTCCGGGAGGGTCCCACATGCCGCGCAGCGGCTGGGCCCGTGAGCCATGGCCGCTGAGCCTGCGCGTCCGGAGCCTTGCTCCGCAACGGGAGAGGCCACAACGGTGAGAGACCCGCGTACCACAAAAAAAAACCCAACAAAAAACAAAAAACATGATTACAGGCACATCCCAGGCTGATTGTGCTGTCCTGATTGTTGCTGCTGGTGTTGGTGAATTTGAAGCAGGTATTTCCAAGAATGGGCAGACCCGTGAGCATGCCCTTCTGGCCTACACTCTGGGTGTGAAACAACTAATTGTTGCAGTTAACAAAATGGATTCCACTGAGCCACCCTACAGCCAGAAGAGATACGAGGAAACGGTTAAGGAAGTCAGCATCTACATTAAGAAAACTGGCTACAACCCCGACAGTAGCATTTGTGCCAGTTTCTGGCTGGAATGGTGAAAACATGCTGGAGCCAAGTGCTAACATGCCGTGGTTCAAGGGATGGAGAGTCACCCGTAAGGATGGCAGTGCCAGTGGAAGCACACTGCTTGAAGCTCTGGATTGCATCCTGCCACCACCTCGCCCAACTGACAAACCCTTGTATTTGCCCCTCCAGGATGTCTACAAAATTGGTGGCATTGGCACTGTCCCTGTGGGTCGAGTGGAGACTGGTGTTCTCAAACCTGGCATGATGGTCACCTTTGCTCCAGTCAACGTGACAACTGAAGTGAAGTCTGTTGAAATGCACCATGAAGCTTTGAGTGAAGCCCTTCTTGGGGGCAATGTGGGCTTCCATGGCAAGAACGTGTCTGTCAAAGATGCTCGTCGTGGCAATGCGGCTGGTGACAGCAAAAATGACCCACTGATGGAAGCAGCTGGCTTCACAGCTCAGGTGATTATCTTGAACCATCCAGGCCAAAGCAGTGCTGGATATGCACCTGTGCTGGATTGTCACACAGCTCACATTGCTTGCAAGTTTGCTGAGCTGAAAAAGATTGATCGTCATTCTGGGAAGAAGCTGGAAGATGGCCCCAAATTCTTGAAATCTGGTGATGCTGTCATTGTTGATATGGTTCCTGGCAAACCCATTTCTGTTGAGAGCTTCTCTGACTATCCTCCTCTGGGCCGTTTTGCTGTTTGTGACATGAGACAGATGGTTGCTGTGGGTGTCATCAAAGCAGTGGACAAGAAGGCAGCTGGAGCTGGCAAGGTCACCAAGTCTGCCCAGAAAGCTCAGAAGGCTAAGTGAATATTATCCCCAATACCTGTCACCCCAGTCTTAATCAGTGGTGGAAAAAGGGTCTCAGAACTGTTTGTCTCAATTGGCCATTTAAGTTTAATAGCAAAAGACTGGTAAATGATAACAATGCATCGTAAAACCTTCAGAAGGAAAGGAGAACGTTTTGTGGACCGTTTGTTTTGTGTGTGGCCGTTTTAAATTATTAGTTTTTAAAACCAGCACTTTTTTTTGTCTTTTCTTTTTTTTTTTTTTTTTTGCGGTACGCGGGCCTCTCACTGCTGTGGCCTCTCCCGTTGCGGAGCACAGGCTCCGGACACGCAGACTCAGCGGCCATGGCTCACGGGCCCAGCCGCTCCGCGGCATGTGGGATCTTCCCGGACCGGGGCACAAACCCGTGTCCCCTGCATCGGCAGGCGGACTCCCAACCACTGTGCCACCAGGGAAGCCCAAAATCAGTACTTTTTAATGGAAACAACTTGACCAAAACTCTGTCACAGAATTTGAGACCCATTAAAAAAGTTTAATGAGAAAAAAAAAAAAGTAATGAATGAGTTGTGTTGTTGCACACTGGATATCCTGATGTATCTCTTGCTATTAAAAAACACTTAAAATGCTAGATAAAAATTTTTTAATATATTTTAAAATGCATGACTGAGATGGAAAGAAAGTAAGGGAGATACCCAAAAGCCAAAGATGAGATGGGAGCCAGATTCCAAATAAGTCAGCAAGAGCTGGAACCAGAGGCATCTCCTGCTCCTCTGTGACCCAGAATAAGAGTTTTAACTGGTGTCATGAGGGAGAGGAGGCATGATGTAGGGACTTGGCAAGGTGAAGTTCAGATTGGTGACCACTGCACAAAGCTCAGTTTCCCAGCATCTCAGTAAAAAGATAATCTGTCTATTTCTCTCCCTATATATATATCTCTTCTGCTAAGCAAGAGAAGTAATACACTTATCTGTCACAAGCTCGACATGGATAAACCAGAGTTTATCCATGTTTTTACAGAACAATTTATACTACTTCTGTAGTGTAAAAAAAAAAAAAGAGTTGTCTTGCAAAGCGAAAGTCAGTTTTTTCAGAGAGAACCCAGACTTCACAGAGTTCCAAGAAAATTCCATCAAATATCAAAAATCACAAAATACACCAAAAACCAAGGTGCAAAGAAGAGCAACAACACAGCTGAAGAGGAAGCGAGTTAGAAGATAAATCTGAGAACAGAACATAGATAAAAATGGAAAATACCAGAGATTATAAAGCCTGGAGGATGGGCTGATAAGGTTGAAAACATATTGAATTGAAGTTCCCTAAAGAAAGAATTAGAGAGAACGAGACATGATGTTGGAAGAGATGACACCTGAGACTTTTCTAGAAAAAAAAAATTTCTGAAGTAGATAAATGAAAAGAAAGAAGTATACAGGGCTTCCCTGGTGGCGCAGTGGTTGAGAGTCTGTCTGCCGATGCAGGGGACGCGGGTTCGTGCCCCGGTCCGGGAAGATCCCACATGCCGCGGAGCGGCTGGGCCTGTGAGCCATGGCCGCTGAGCCTGCGCGTCCGGAGCCTGTGCTCCGAAATGGGAGAGGCCACAACCGTGAGAGGCCCGCGAACCGCAAAAAAAAAAGAAGTATACAGTAACAAAATGAGAGAACACCAAAAACAAAGTCCTAAAAGCAGCCAGAGAGAAAAAGCAGATTATCTTTTATGTAGCCAGAAGATAATTAAACAATATTTTCAAAATTCTAAGAGATAATAACTGCCAATCTAGAATTATATATACAACAAAGTTACCTTTCAATAATGATGAAAATAACGAGATTTTCAGATTAAAAAAAAATAAACTCTTACAGATTTTGCCACGAGGCCCCCACTAAAAGAACTTCTAGATTGTACCTCATATGCAAAAGTGAATGATGACCGAAAAATAAATGAAAAAGTAAACTGGTTGGGTAAGGGAAGGGACAACTGATTGCCATGAATGGCCCCCTACAAATTTCCTTATGTCTTATTCCTTTCTTATCTCTCCCTAATAGTGACTTTGACTGAGTGCTGCCCTAAGTCTGAGACCCTGTGCTAAGATCTTGATACACATCTTCTTACTAAGCTTTAAAGAACCTGATGAGGAAAAGACTAGTGTTCCCATTTTACACACAAGGAAATGGGGACTTATTTTGCCTGAGGTCAGAGAGTGTTTGGCTAATGTATAACTAATCCAGAGGGAGAGTGGAGGCATGTAATCTTGGGCTGAAGTTGTAACCTAGTCCCAATTCACTTGGAATCAAATGCAGTAAGATTTAATCTCAAAATACAAAGAAAACCGTTTATTTAAAAATTCTTATGAGGGGAGGAACTAAGGAGAATAGCAGAGGATCAAGGAAAGTAAACACAGGATAACAGACATGGCTTTCATTTCTGAATATAATGGAGTAGATTGTTGCAGACCAACCTTCCCATAAAGAAGAACTATAAAAGCCAATAAAATACCAAAAAAAAAAAATCTACTTGAGGCTTTGGAAAGATATTGAGGCACTAGGACTTAATGGGGAAAAAAAGCAGCTTAAGAATGATGAGTTGACATTCTACAGTCTTTTTTTCCCTCAGTGTATTTACCAATTCTAGTTATAGGGCAGGTGACAAAGAATCCCAGTGACCCCAGTCAGAGGACTTCTGTTAAGAGGTAAAGAAAGCAGGAAATCTTTTGGCCATCTGTGGGGCTAGAGAGATAAAATGAGAAGCTTAGGGGCCAGGACCCCAGTGAGGAAGGAGAAGAATACTGAGTTCCAACACTACCAGTTTTCCCAGAAAGCATCCACTACCTTCTGAAGCTGTCTGGGCAGGAGGCTAGGAAGACAAATAGAAAGGCTCGGAAACTAAAAGCAGGCTTCTGGCAGTCTCACAATGGCCAGGATGCAAGAATAAGAGTTCAAGCCCTACTAAAAGGAAGGATCTCTGCTTAATACCCCAGATTCATAGCTGGAACCCCTGGAGAGATCTACCCTAAAAGGGGGAAATAGAGATAGACAGAGGTTTGCCAAAACTGCAACCCAGACTAAAGTTGGTTCAGTCTCTTTCTTAAGATGAGCAGTCCCCACTCTCCCTGACCAGCTAAGGAAAGGATAACTCCCTCTGAAGGAAGAAAACATCATTTACAGTCTCAAGAGATAAAAGAAGATAATTTCTCAGATAATCAGAACCTATAAAAAAGAATCAAATCAAAATGCTAGGACTGAAAAATACACTAAGTGAAAATTGGAAATTCAATAGATGGGCTGAAGAGCAGATTTAGACCCAGAAAGGACAGATTAGTGAACTGTAAGACAATAGAAAATATCCAGACTAAAGACAAAGAGAAAAAAGGATGGAAAGTATAGAAAAGAGTGTAAGGGGCAAATGGCACACAGTGAAAAGGGATAATATACGCAAACTAAGGATATGGAAAGAGAGAAAAGGGCATTATTTAAAGATAATAGACAAGAATTTCCTGAAACTGATGAAATATAATTCAGATTCAAGAAGCTCACTGAATTCAATCATGATGTAAACAAAGAAAACCACATTGAGGTATATCATAGTCAAACTGCTGAAAACCAGAAATATAAAGAAAAGCTTAAAAGTAGAAACTTCCATGGAATTACATTAAGACTGAGAGGTGATTTTCAACAGAGACAATAAAATTCAGAAGACAAGGTGCTGAAAGAAAATAACTGCCCAGCTAGGATCACCAACTCCATGAAATTATCCTTCAAAATGAAAGGTCAAAGGACAAGCAAAACAGAGAGAATTCCTAGCCGTCAGAATTGCACTCAAAAGAAATACTGAAGGGAGTTCTTCTAACAGAAGGAAAATTATTTCCAATAGAAATACAGAAGAAAAGAGAAAACCCAGAGAAAGGGTAAATGAAAATGAATATTGGACTTCCCTGGTGGTGCAGTGGTTAAGAATCCACCTGCCAATGCAGGGGACAGGAGTTTGAGCCCTGGTCCGGGAAGATCCCACATGCCTCAGAGCAACTAAGCCCGTGAACCACAACTACTGAGCCTGTACTCTAGAGCCCGCAAGCCACCACTACTGAGCCCACATGCCACACTACTGAAGCCTGTGCACCTAGAGCCCGTGCTCTGCAACAAGAGAAGCCGCCGAAATGAGAAGCCCGCGCACCACAAAGAAGAGTAGCCCCTGCTCGTCACAACTAGAGAAAGCCCGCGCGCAGCAACAAAGACCCAATGCAGCCATAAATAAATAAATAAATAAATAAATCTATTAAAAAAAAGAAAATCAATATTGACTTGCAAACAGTAATAAAAATGCACATGCCGGCGAAGATCACCTTCCTCCCCACAGATACACCAGAAATACATCTACACATGGAACAACTCCTACAGAACACCTACTGAACGCTGGCAGAAGACCTCAGACCTCCCAAAAGGCAAGAAACCCCCCCACGTACCTGGGTAGGGCAAAAGAAAAAAGAATAAACAGAGACCAAAGAATAGGGACAGGACCTGCACCAGTGGGAGGGAGCTGTGAAGGAGGAATGGTTTCCACACACTAGGAAGCCCCTTCGCGGGCGGAGACTGCGGGTGGCGGAGGGGGAAAGCTTCAGAGCCGCGGAGGAGAGCGCAGCAACAGGGGTGCGGAGGGCAAAGCGGAGAGCAAAGCGGAGAGATTCCCGCACAGAGGATCAGGGCTGACCGGCACTCACCAGCCCGAGAGGCTTGTCTGCTCACCCGCCGGGGCGGGCGGGGCTGGGGGGTTGAGGCTCGGGCTTCGGTCGGAGCGCCGGGAGAGGACTGGGGTTGGTGGCGTGAACACGGCCTGCAGGTGGTTAGTGCGCCACGGCTAGCCGGGAGGGAGTCCTGAGAAAGGTCTGGACCTGCCGAAGAGGCAAGAGACTTTTTCTTACCTCTTTGTTTCCTGGTGCGCGAGGAGAGGGGATTAAGAGCGCTGCTTAAAGGAGCTCCAGAGGCGGGCGTGAGCCGCGGCTAAAAGCGCGGACCCCAGAGACAGGCATGAGACGCTAAGGCTGCTGCTGCCGCCACCAAGAAGCCTGTGTGCGAGCACAGGTCACTCTCCACACGCCCCTTCCGGGGAGCCTGTGCAGCCCGCCACTGCCGGGGTCCCGGGATCCAGGATCAACTCCTCCGGGAGAACGCGCGGCGCGCCTCACGCTGGTACAACGTCACATCGGCCTCTGCCGCAGCAGGCCCGCCCCTCACTCCGTGCCCCTCCCTCCCTCCCCCTCCCCGCCTGAGTGAGCCAGAGCCCCTGAATCAGCGGCTCCTTTAACCCCGTCCTGTCTGAGCGAAGAACAGACGCCCTCAGGCGACCTACACGCAGAGGCGGGGCCAAATCCAAAGCTGAGCTCCGGGAGCTGTGAGACCAAAGAAGAGAAAGGGAAATCTCTCCCAGCAGCCTCAGAAGCAGCGGATTAAAGCTCCACAATCAACTTGATGAACCTGCATCTGTTGAATACATGAATAGACAACCAATCATCCCAAATTGAGGAGGTGGACTTTGAGAGCAAGATTGATGATTCTTTCCTCTTTTCCTCTTATTGTGAGTGTGTGTGTGTATGCTTCTGTGTGAGATTTTGTCTGTATAGCTTTGCTTCCACCATTTGTCCTAGGGTTCTATCCGTCTGTTTTTTTTCGTTTTTTTAATTTTTTTCTCTTAATAATTTTTTTTATTTTAATAACTTTATTATATTTTATCTTATTTTATTTTACTTTATCTTCTTTCTTTTTTTCCTTCCGTTCCTCCTTCCTTCCTTCCTCCCTCCCTCCCTCCTTTCTTTCTTTCTCTCTTTCTACTTCTACTAATTCTTTCTTTCTACTTTTTCTCCCTTTTATTCTGAGCCATGTGGATGAAAGGCTCCTGGTGCAGCAGCCAGGAGTCAGTGCTGTGCCTCTGAGGAGTGAGAGCCAACTTCAGGACACTGGTCCACAAGAGACCTCCCAGCTCCACATAATATCAAACGGCGAAAATCTCCCAGAGATCTCCATCTCAACACCAGCACCCAGCTTCACTCAACGACCAGCAAGCTACAGTGCTGGACATCCTATGCCAAACAGCTAGCAAGACAGGCACACAACGCCACCCATTAGCAGAGAGGCTGCCTAAAATCATAATAAGGCCACAGACACCCCAAAACACACCACCAGACGTGGACCTGCCCACCAGAAAGACAAGATCCAGCCTCATCCACCAGAACACAGGCACTAGTCCCCTCCACCAGGAAGCCTACACAACCCGCTGAACCAACCTTAGCCACGGGACAGACACCAAAAACAACGGGAACTACGAACCTGCAGCCTGCAAAAAGGAGACCCCAAACACAGTAAGATAAGCAAAATGAGAAGACAGAAAAACACACTGCAGATGAAGGAGCAAGATAAAAACCCACTAGACCTAACAAATGAAGAGGAAATAGGCAGTCTACCTGAAAAAGAACTCAGAATAATGATAGTAAAGATGATCCAAAATCTTGGAAATAGAATAGACAAAATGCAAGAAACATTTAACAAGGATCTAGAAGAACTAAAGATAAAACAAACAACGATGAACAACACAATAAATGAAATTAAAAATACTCTAGATGGGATCAATAGCAGAATAACTGAGGCAGAAGAACGGACAAGTGACCTGGAAGATAAAATAGTGGAAATAACTACTGCAGAGCAGAATAAAGAAAAAAGAATGAAAAGAACTGAGGACAGTCTCAGAGACCTCTGGTACAACATCAAATGCACCAACATTCGAATTATAGGGGTTCCAGAAGAAGAAGAGAAAAAGAAAGGGACTGAAAAAATATTTGAAGAGATTATAGTTGAAAACTTCCCTAATATGGGAAAGGAAATAGTTAATCAAGTCCAGGAAGCACAGAAAGTCCCATACAGGATAAATCCAAGGAGAAATATGCCAAGACACATATTAATCAAACTGTCAAAAATTAAATACAAAGAAAACATATTAAAAGCAGCAAGGGAAAAATAACACACAAGGGAATCCCCATAAGGTCAACAGCTGATCTTTCAGCAGAAACTCTGCAAGCCAGAAGGGACTGGCAGGATATATTTAAAGTGATGAAGGAGAAAAATCTGCAACCAAGATTACTCAACCCAGCAAGGATCTCATTCAGATTTGTTGGAGAAATTAAAACCTTTACAGACAAGCAAAAGCTGAGAGAGTTCAGCACCACCAAACCAGCTTTCCAACAACTGCTAAAGGAACTTCTCTAGGCAAGAAACACAAGAAAAGGAAAAGACCTACAATAACGAACCCAAAACAATTAAGAAAATGGGAATAGGAACATACATATTGATAATTACCTTAAATGTAAATGGACTAAATGCTCCCACCAAAAGACACAGATTGGCTGAATGGATACAAAAACAAGACCCATATATTTGCTGTCTACAAGAGACCCACTTCAGACCTAGAGACACATACAGACTGAAAGTGAGGGGATGGAAAAAGATATTTCATGCAAATGGAAACCAAAAGAAAGCTGGAGTAGCAATTCTCATATCAGACAAAATAAACTTTAAAATAAAGACTATTAGAAGAAACAAAGAAGGACACTACATAATGATCAAGGGATCAATCCAAGAAGAAGATATAACAACTGTAAATATTTATGCACCCAACATAGGAGCACCTCAATACAGAAGGCAAATACTAACAGCCATAAAAGGGGAAATCAACAGTAACACATTCATAGTAGGGGACTTTAACACCCCACTTTCACCCATGGACAGATCATCCAAAATGAAAATAAATAAGGAGACACAAGCTTTAAATGATACATTAAACAAGATGGACTTAATTGATATTTGTAGGACATTCCATCCAAAAACAACAGAATACACATTTTTCTCAAGTGCTCATGGAACATTCTCCAGGATAGATCATATCTTGGGTCACAAATCAAGCCTTGGTAAATTTAAGAAAATTGAAATCGTATCAAGTATCTTTTCCGACCACAACTCTATAAGACTAGATATCAATTACAGGAAAAGATCTGTAAAAAATACAAACACATGGAGGCTAAACAATACACTACTTAATAACGAAGTGATCACTGAAGAAATCAAAGAGGAAATAAAAAAATACCTAGAAACAAATGACAATGGAGACATGACGACCCAAAATCTATGGGATGCAGCAAAAGCAGTTCTAAGAGGGAAGTTTATAGCAATACAATCTTACCTTAAGAAACAGAAAACATCTCGAATAAACAACCTAACCTTGCACCTAAAGCAATTAGAGAAAGAAGAACAAAAGAACCCCAAAGTTAGCAGAAGGAAAGAAATCATAAAAACCAGATCAGAAATAAATGAACAAGAAATGAAGGAAATGATAGCAAAGATCAATAAAACTAAAAGCTGGTTCTTTGAGAAGATAAACAAAATTGATAAACCATAAGCCAGATTCATCAAGAAAAAAAGGGAGAAGACTCAACTCAATAGAATTAGAAATGAAAAAGGAGAAGTAACAACTGACACTGCAGAAATACAAAAGATCATGAGAGATTACTACAAGCAACTCTATGCCAATAAAATGTACAACCTGGAAGAAATGGACAAATTCTTAGAAATGCACAACTGCCAAGACTGAATCAGGAAGAAATAGAAAATATGAACAGACCAATCACAAGCACTGAGATTGAAACTGTGATTAAAAATCTTCCAACAAACAAAAGCCCAGGACCAGATGGCTTCACAGGCGAATTCTATCAAACATTTAGAGAAAAGCTAACACCTATCCTTCTCAAACTCTTCCAAAATATAGCAGAGGGAGGAACACTCCCAAGCTCATTCTACGAGGCCACCATCACCCTGATACCAAAACCAGACAAGGATGTCACAAAGAAAGAAAACTACAGGCCAATATCACTGATGAACATAGACGCAAAAATCCTCAACAAAATACTAGCAAACAGAATCCAACAGCACATTAAACGGATCATACATCATGATCAAGTGGGGTTTATTCCAGGAATGCAAGGATTCTTCAATATATGCAAATCAATCAACGTGATACACCATATTAACAAATTGAAGGAGAAAAACCATATTCCATGTCAAAAGATGCAGAGAAAGCTTTTGACAAAATTCAACACCGATTTATGATAAAAACCCTCCAGAAAGTAGGCATAGAGGGAACTTTCCTCAACATAGTAAAGGCCATATATGACAAACCCACAGCCAACATCATCCTCAATGGTGAAAAACTGAAAGCATTTCCACTAAGATCAGGAACAAGACAAGGCTGCCTACTCTCACCACTCTTGTTCAACATAGTTTTGGAAGTTTTAGCCACAGCAATCAGAGAAGAAGAGGAAATAAAAGGAATCCAAATCGGAAAAGAAGTAGTAAAGCTGTCACTGTTTGCAGATGACATGATACTATACATAGAGAATCCTAAAGATGCTACTAGAAAACTACTAGAGCTAATCAATGAATTTGGTAAAGCAGCAGGATACAAAATTAATGCACAGAAATCTCTGGCATTCCTATACACTAATGATGAAAAATCTGAAAGTGAAATCAAGAAAACACTCCCATTTACCATTGCAACAAAAAGAATAAAATATCTAGGAATAAACCTACCTAAGGAGACAAAAGACCTGTATGCAGAAAATTATAAGACACTGATGAAAGAAATTAAAGGTCATACAGATAGATGGAGAGATATACCATGTTCTTGGATTGGAAGAATCAACATTGTGAAAATGACTTTACTACCCAAAGCAATCTACAGATTCAATGCAATCCCTATCAAACTACCACTGGCATTTTTCACAGAACTGGAACAAAAACTTTCACAATTTGTATGGAAACACAAAAGACCCTGAATAGCCAAAGCGATCTTGAGAATGAAAAACGGAGCTGGAGGAATCAGGCTCCCTGACTTCAGACTATACTACAAAGCTACAGTAATCAAGACAGTATGGTACTGGCACAAAAACAGAAAGATAGATCAATGGAACAGGATAGAAAGTCCAGAGATAAACCCACGCATATATGGTCACCTTATCTTTGATAAAGGAAGCAGGAATGTACAGTGGAGAAAGGACAGCCTCTTCAATAAGTGGTGCTGGGAAAACTGGACAGGTACCTGTAAAAGTATGAGATTAGATCACTCCCTAACACCATACACAAACATAAGCTCAAAATGGATTAAAGACCTAAATGTAAGGCCAGAAACTATGAAACTCTTAGAGGAAAACATAGGCAGAACACTCTATGACATAAATCACAGCAAGATCCTTTTTGACCCACCTCCTAGAGAAATGGAAATAAAAACAAAAATAAACAAATGGGACCTAATGAAACTTCAAAGCTTTTGCACAGGAAAGGAAACCATAAACAAGACCAAAAGACAGCCCTCAGAATGGGAGAAAGTATTTGCAAATGAAGCAACTGACAAAGGATTAATCTCCAAAATTTATAAGCAGCACATGCAGCTCAATAACAAAAAACCAAACAACCGAATCCAAAACTGGGCAGAAGACCTAAATAGACATTTCTCCAAAGAAGATACACAGACTGCCAACAAACACATGAAAGAATGCTCAACATCATTAATCATTAGAGAAATGCAAATCAAAACTACAATGAGATCATCTCACACCAGTCAGGATGGCCATAATCAAAAAATCTAGAAACAATAAATGCTGGAGAGGGTGTGGAGAAAAGGGAACCCCCTTGCACTGCTGGTGGGAATGTAAATTGATACAGCCACTATGGAGAACAGTATGGAAGTTCCTTAAAAAACTACAAATAGAACTACAATATGACCCAGCAATCCCACTACTGGGCATATACCCTGAGAAAACCATAATTCCAAAAGAGTCATGTACCAAAATGTTCATTGCAGCTCTATTTACAATAGCCTGGAGATGGAAACAACCTAAGTGTCCATCATCGGATGAATGGATAAAGAAGATGTGGCACATATATACAATGGAATATTACTCAGCCATAAAAAGAAACGAAATTGAGCTATTTGTAATGAGGTGGATGGACCTAGAGTCTGTCATACAGAGTGAAGTAAGTCAGAAAGAGAAAGACAAATACCGTATGCTAACACATATATATGGAATTTAAGGAAAAAAAATGTCATGAAGAACCTAGGGGTAAGACAGGAATAAAGACACAGACCTACTAGAGAATGGACTTGAGGATATGGGGAGGGGGAAGGGTAAGCTGTGACAAAGTGAGAGAGAGGCATGGACATATATACACTACCAAACGTAAGGTAGATAGCTAGTGGGAAGCAGCCGCATAGCACAAGGAGATCAGCTCGGTGCTTTGTGACCGCCTGGAGCGGTGGGATAGGGAGTGTGGGAGGGAGGGAGACGCAAGAGGGAAGAAATATGGGAACATATGTATATGTATAAGTGATTCACTTTGTTATGAAGCAGAAACTAACACACCATTGTAAAGCAATTATACTCCAATAAAGATGTAAAAAAAATAGAAATGCACATGCCTTTAAGCTAGAATTTCCACTTCTAGGAATCCCACAGATATACTGTGTATATGCTCCACTCCCACCCCGGATCCATTTACTGCTCTTCTGTACCCATCTTTGTCCCAGGAGGGCGGGTCACTCTGGTCGCCTGGGCCCCTTGCCTACTGGCCTCTGTGATTGGATTTGGCTAATGGGAGGCACTTGCAAGAGATTGCAGGGCAGGAAGAGAGTGTGGCGGAGGTATTTCTTCCCTGTTCCTTCTATCTCTGATGCCATGCTTCTGGAAATGCACAGCTCTTACTAGATGGCCCTATCCCCACATGCCTGCTTCCCCGAGGCTCCAATGGTACCATTTTCCCCTTGAGGCCCAGGTTTGGTAACCCCTTCCTGCTGTTGTCAGCTCATTGGTGCCTCAACATCCATCCTGCCCACACCTCTGTAAAGTAGTCCCTTTCATAAGTCTCTTTGTTTGAGCCTTCTGCATTTCAGTGCTGTTTCCTTCCAGAGCCCTGACTGATGTAGATTCAAATTTCAGTGATGTCGCTGAAGTCTTGTTTGTAATAGCAAAACACTGGAAACAGACTAATATCCATGAGTTGGGATATGTAGATAAGTAAATGATGGTACTCATATAACAGAACACCATTCCACATTTTAAAAGAATAAAGTAGCTTAATAGGAACTCAGAGGGAATGTTCTCCAAGAAATAATAAGTCAAAGAGAAAAAAAGGAAGGGAAGAGTTTGTATCATAAATTCTCATTTATATAGGAAAAAGCATTTATGTATTTGTATAAATATGAATATCCCTGCAAGAATATACAAAAATATGGCATTATTGGTTGACCCTTTTTGCCCTGTTGGAATTTTGTTTTACCATGTGGATGTATTACTTAAAAAAAAATCCTTTTAAACATCTTTTAAAAAAGAAAATCCTTTACTAGAGTGAAAATCACCTTTTAATCATTTGGCAAATCAGCTTCCTTGCCCCATCTCACCTAGTCTCTCTTAGAAAGATACTATCAGCCAAACCAAACTTCTCACTTAAGTGGTACTCCAAAGGAACTGAAGAAATCAAGAGAGACAAACAGAAGATGCAGAGGTCATTGATCTTTGCCAGATTTCTTTGTAACTTTCCTCTGTATTAGTGGAGATAAGATTGGAAATTGATACTGCGTTCTAGAGGGGACAGAAGGGCAGGAACAGTCTATTTACATACCTCTCCCACCCAATCATGCCCCTTGAGTGTCACTTAACCTATCACTGCTGCTTCTGGCTAGGATAAATTTCTGGTCACCTCTTGGAGTGGAGGAGTGAGGCTGAACACAGGACTAAGCTCCCTCCAAAACAGCTAAGGGGTTACCAAGTAGTCACCCTACCAAACAGCATGAAGGCTAAAGCAGATGGTTTCAGTGTCATCTTTATCCATAAAAAAAAAAAAAAAAAATCCAGGGCTGCTTCTGATACAATGGCCTGTCTTTGTCTAATGAACACTGTAGGTCTCATAGCTGGCCATGTTCCCCTCTTTGCCTTGGCTGTCAGGAAACTCAGACATGAATTTGCGTCTCACCTTGAAAATTTTAGTGCAGCCCTTGTGGCACCCACATCTGCATACTGATTCTCTGTGCTTTATCATCCTATTCAATTCTTTCTTTCCCCTAAAGATCTGGCTCATTTCTGTACTTTTAAAATTGTTCTGTAGTATATATATTTCAGGAACCACTTCAAATTCTTTTTAGAATGAAGTAAGTTTAATCCACAAGGGAAAACAGGGGCTAACTGACCATATAGCTCAGTTGATTTACATAGTCTGGGGGAAGGACCCCAAACTTATTTTACTTATTTAATCAGTAAATGGGTATTGAGCACCACCTACTATATACCAGGCACTGTTCCAGCACCAAGAATGTGGTAAAGAATAAAACAAAAGACATGCCCTCATGGAACTTCCATTCTAGTGGGGGAAATGGATAATAAACACATAAAAAGTAAATGTACATTATGCAGATGGTACTGATGCTAAGCAGAAAAATACAGCAAGTTAAGGAAGACAAATGAGGTGAGGGATAGGAATATTTTATACAGAGTGGTCAAGACAGGCCTCTCCAATAAGGGACATTATTGATGATGAGGGCACTTTAATCTCTCTTCTCCTCTCCCTTCCACTCGCCACTGTCCTCATTTATTCTACCCTAGTCTTCCCTGGGTGAACACAATAAAGGTCAATAACTACTTTTTTTTTGAATTTTAAAAATTATTTTATTGTATTGTATTTATTTATTTTATACAGCAGGTTCTTATTAGTCATCCATTTTATACATATCAGTGTATACACGTCA
Source organism: Delphinapterus leucas (assembly GCF_059928025.1). Lineage (NCBI taxonomy): Eukaryota > Metazoa > Chordata > Mammalia > Artiodactyla > Monodontidae > Delphinapterus > Delphinapterus leucas. The sequence continues at coordinate 51,822,906 of NC_143133.1, read as the reverse complement.
ACCCCCATCACCCAATTCATCCCACTACTACCAGCACTACTTCTTCTTAAGTTCTGTTCCATCCTCCACACTAAGCCAGAAGATCTGATTAGGTCAAACCCCTGATAAAGTTCATTTTTCAGTTTGACACTTAAAGTCCCTCAAGGTCTGGCTCCATCCTGCCTCACTCCGAATGAACAGTTCCCCAAATGTGTCCCAGACTTGCCACCTCCGTGTCCCTGCTCATGCCATTTCTTCTGTCATCCTTCAGGATCCAATTCAAGCATCACCTGCTCTGGGTAGCCATCTGGAGTGCCCCAAGCGGAATTAATCAGTCTTCCCTTTGAAGTCCTAGAACCTTGTTCAGATAAGGATCACAGAACTGCAGACATCGTCTAGTGGTCAATTACATATCTGCATGTATGTCTATTTCCCTCCAGGATATGAATCTCCAGAAGGTCTTGCATATAACAGGCATTCAGTAATTATTAAAATTAATAACAAATGTTGGTGAGAATGTGGAAAAAAAAGAAACCTTGTGCACTGTTGGCAGGGCTGTAAATTGGAGCAGCCATTATGGAAAACGGTATGGAGGTTCCTCAAAAAATTTAAAATAGAACTATCACGTGATCCAGCAATCCCACTTCATATATCCAAAGGAAATGAAAACACTAATTTGAAAAGATATCTGCACCCCTATGTTCACTGCAGCATTATTTAAATAGCTAAGACATGAAAGCAACTTAAGTGTGCATTTACGTATAAATGGATAAGGAAAATGTGGCGTGTGTATATATATATATATATGTACATACAATGTAGTATATATATATATATATATATATATATATATATATGTATATATTCAGTCATAAAAAAGGAGATCCTGACAGTTGTGGTATCATGGATGGACCTTGGTGACATTCCGCTAAGTGAAATGTCAGACAGATAAAGACAAATACTGTATGATCTCGCTCACATGTGGAATCTTAAACAAAACAAAACAGAAACAGATTCATAGATACAGAGAACAGATAGGTGGTTGCCAGTGGTAGGGGGAGTGGGGGTGGGTGAAATGGGTAAAGGCCGTCAAAATAAATAAGTCCTGCAGATGTAGTGTACCACATGGTGAGTATAGTTAATAATATTGCATTATGTATTTGAAAGTTACTAAGAGAATAGATCTTAAAATTTCTCAACACAAGAAAAAAATTGTAACTATGCGTGGTGATGGATGTTAATTAGACTTACTTTGGTGATCATTTCACAATATACACATATAGCAAATCATTATGCTGTACATCTGAAACTAATACAATGTTACACGTCAATTATATCTCAATAAATGTTGAGATATAATTATATCTGCAAATAAAAGTTTGCAGCTCACATATATTATCTCTTTTCATCCTCACCTTAACCCTATGAAATAATAAAGGCACTCATTTTTCTATTTGCCAGTTAAGGAAACTGAGGGTCAGATAGGCTAAGGGACTCATGGCTAATAAATACAGAGCTCAGTCTAGAAACCTGAATCCACTTCTGGAACCACATGGGCTGGCTCAGTTTAAGCAAAACCATTGCCAAGAGGCAGGAGCTTCAAAACCATAAGAGAATTCCAAACATGGCCCTAAGTAACAGTGAAAAGTCCAAAGATACCAACATAAAAACAAAGAAGCACTGAAATCCCTGCCATCTTCCAGCAACAATGCTAGGAGCCTGTACCCATGGGAAGGAAGCTAGAATAAGAAGCCCCTGTATTATTGAGTCACAGGAAAAAGATCAAAGTCTTGTCAATTGCAGGAATATGCCTGCCTCATAATAGGACAACTGATCATTCTGGTTTGCCCAGGACTGCAGACATTGAGTGCAAAAACAGAAAACATCCCCAGGAAGCCTGGACAATTTGGTTCCCTGCACAGAAGACTCTCTGTTGTTTCTGGAAAAAACTAGTGGTCACTTCAGTGAGTGTGCTTTAGAATCCCTCTCTAAAGGTTGCCTTCCAAACTAATTTATAACCCAGGCACCGTCTTGTTATTTTAGTGACTCCTTGCTTATGAACAAAAATGGTACTACCTCGGTGAAATCTGAATCACTTTCACATCTTTTCAAAAACTTACAACTCCTTTAAAGGAAGAGACTTCATCATGAGGATATCTGAAAGAAGGTGCCAAGAACTAGGAAAGCAATTCTCAAGAAGATATTCCGATGTGTTCAGAGCATCCCTAAGGAGGTCCAAGGGGCTCTTTCAAATGGCTCATTCATTTGAATGACTGTCTCTGGAATAGTTGTTTATTAAAAAAAAAAGAAAAAATCTGCTTCATTAACTTATAGCCAATTCTCATAAATTTTTAGTAGATATGAAAAGACCTTCCAGTTACATTCAATTATTAAAGCAATAAGCAAAGATGGCAGGCCGCCAGAGGCTCAGTCACTTTGCTGGTGTCCTATAAATGTCAGTATTTTAATACGCACATGCATCCATTTACACTTGAGAAAGATGAGAGCTCCTGACGGAGGCATCCTTAGATAGAAAGAGCTGCGGCCAAAATCATTCACCATGACTAGTTTGTCTGACCACAGTCAAAGCCAATGGTTTGTACGTATTTTCACAAGGGACATACTGACTCTTGATTAAAGCCGTGAGTCACAGGTAAATGCAAATGTTTGAGGCATTTGCATTTCCATTAGCAGGCTTCAGTTTCACAGATCTTGCATTTCACTTCACAATGAATGACCTTTGCATGTACGTCATTCTACATGTACACAAGTATCTGTAGCATAAATTCCCAGAAGTAGAAGTGGCGAGTCAAATGGTGCAAGCATTATTTGTCCACACATCCCCACTCAGGGACTGAACTTGTTTACCTTCCCAACAGCAAAGTATGAGATTATCTGCCTTCCCCCAGCCTCACCAGCAGAGTGTGTTACCAAATTTGTTAGTCTTGCAATCTGAGAGATGAAAATGATAGCCCAATATCATTTTCACTTATTGTACTTTATTATAAGTGAAGCTGAGCATCTTTCCATTGATTTAAGAACCATCTGTACTGCCTTTGCTCTAAACATCCTGTTCTTTTAGTTTTTTTAACAATTTTTTGTTTCTTTTTAAAAAAATTTTATTAGACTTTTTAAAATTAATTAATTAATTAATTTGACTGCATTGGGTCTTAGTTGCAGAACGCAGGATCTTCACTGCAGCATGTGAGATCTTTTGTTGTGGCTCTCAGGCTTCTCTAGCTGCAGCATGCAGGCTTCTCTCTAGGTGTGGCGTGCAGGCTCTAGAGCACGCAGGCTCAGTAGTTGCAGCACATGGGTTTAGTTGCCCCACGGCATGTGGAATCTTAGTTCCCCAACCAGGGATTGAACCTGCATCCCCTGCATTAGAAGGCGGATTCTTAACCACTGGACCACCAGGGAAGTCCCTGCCCATTTTCTTCCGATGAACTTTTTTGGTTTTTTGTTTTGTTTTGTTTTTTTAATTAATTAATTAATTTTTTAAACATCTTTATTGGAGTGTAATTGCTTTACAATGTTGCGTTAGTTTCTGCTGTATAACAAAGTGAATCAGCTATATGCATACGTATATTCCCATATCCCTTCCCTCTTGCGTCTCCCTCCCACCCTCCTTATCCCACCCCTCTAGGTGGTCACAAAACACCAAGCTGATCTCCCTGTGATATGCAGCTGCTTCCCAATAGCTATCTATTTTACATTTGGTAGTGTATATATGTCAATGTTACTCTCTCACTTCATCCCAGCTTACCCTTCCCCTTCCCGTGTCCTCAAGTCCATTCTCTACGTCTGTGTCTTTATTCCTGTCCTGCCCCTAGGTTCATCAGAACCTTTTTTTTTTTTTTAGATTCCATATATATGTGTTAGCATACGGTATTTGTTTTTCTCTTTCCGACTTACTTCACTCTGTATGACAGACACTAGGTCCATCCACCTCACTACAAATAATTTCGTTTCTTTTTATGGCTGAGTAATATTCCATTGTATATATGTGCCACATCTTCTTTATGCATTCATCTATTGATGGACACTTGCTTCCATGTCCTGGCTATTGTAAATAGTGCTGCACTGAACATTGTGGTACATGACTCTTTTTGAATTATGGCAAATCAAAACTACAATGAGGTATCACCTCACACCGGTCAGAATGGCCATCATCAAAAAATCTACAAACAATAAGTGCTGGAGAGGGTGTGGAGAAAAGGGGACCCCCTTGCACTGTTGGTGGGAATGTAAATTGATATAGCCACTATGGAGAACAGTATGGAGGTTCCTTAAAAAACTAAAAATTTTTAGTTTTGCTGTTTTTGCAGTTTTTGCTGTTTTTGCAGTTTTTGCTGTTTTTGCAGTTTTGCTGTTGTAGTTGTCACCATCAATTTCTGGGGCATTTGTAACCATTAGGGAGATTAGCCCTTCATCTATGCTAAAATTTTTCCTGGTTCATTATTTGTCTTTGTAAATCATATTAATAACTTTTTAAAATTAGAAATAAATGATTTCATATTTTCTACTACATCCTTATGGTTTTATTTTGTATAATAAAATCTTTGATTTCTTTGGAATTTATCCTGGTATGTGGTTTTCTGGTAAGTGCTCTTTGCCTATTATTACTTTTGCTCCTCTTTTTCAGATTTTTTTCTTACGAGATCTTTGTATAAATGCTGTGCCAGTTCCTTTTTTTAAAGAAATACTAATCATTTAATGGGTTGAATTTACCCAGATAATCTACTGGGAAGGGGCACAAAGGGGTCAGGATAGCCCCACAGGCTTCAAAACACTAAAGGTCTCTGCTGCCACAAAGACAAACTGCTTCCTGCTAAAATGGCTTCACAGTGTATTTCTACAGCACTACCTCCACTGCTTCTCCGAATATAGTTGGGTCTAGGAGAGCTTTTGCTCCCAGCATATCCTCGTTCCCTCACAGGTGGTTGCAAACAAGGGCTACAGCTATTGCACTTTAAGATGAGACCCTTACCTTTAGGAAGCATATTTTTGCTGGCACTTTCTGAGGTGTGCCACCACTGGGCTATCTCACTACATCGGGTGTTTCTCCGGTACTTCCTTCCGTGCAACTTCTTACCTCAAATGTTTTGGGCTGTCCTTACAAGTATTTCAGAGTTTGTGGATTATTTCTACTTCTTGCTTTTCTGAAAATGTATTGTGGAAGGGAGTCTAGATAAAGAGAGGGGTTTTATTGCTCTTGTTGCTTTTGTGAATTTCCAGGAGGAAAATGTAGAAGACCCTGGCTGCCATAGCCAGTGATCATAGTAGAAGTCTTCCAATTATTTTTCCTTTTCAATCATCAAAGGGGCCTTTTATCCTTTGCAACCTCATAATCTGGGCTGGTGTTGCAATGCTGAGACCCAAGATACAAGCTCCTGTGTCAGACAAGGAGACAGAAGGATGTAGTGAAAACGTTTTGGGTTCCAGCTCCACTGCCTAAGTTCAAATCCCTCCTCTTCCCCTTCTAACTGTGTGGACTTGAGCAACTTGATGCACCTTTCAGAGCTTCCAATTTTTCATATGTCAAATGAGGATGAAAATGTCCACTTCGTACAGTTACATATGGGTGTGAATCCTCTGACGGGTACAATACAGTGATTATTCAACAGATACTAGTGTCTTGGGACTCAGTGGCATCAGCATAATTGGTAGCCTCTGAGGATGTGACCATCTCCAAGTCCTTCTCTAAAGAACAGAAGGTGGGGCTTCCCTGGTGGCACAGTGGCTAAGAATCAGCCTGCCAATGCAGGGGACACGGGTTCGAGCCCTGGCCCGGGAAGATCCCACATGCCACGGAGCAACTAAGCCCGTGCGCCACAACTACTGAAGTCCGCGCGTCTAGAGCCCATGCTCCGTAACAAGAGAAGCCACCGCAATGAGAAGCCCGCGCACTGCAATGAAGAGTAGCCCCCGCTTGCCGCAACTAGAGAAAGCCCGCGCGCAGCAACGAAGACTCAACGCAGCCAAAAATAAAATAAATAAATAAATTTATAAAAAAATAGAAATAGAACAGTTGTATAAAAAAAAAGAAAAGAAGGTGAAGGCAGATTGTAATAATAACAGCAGTATGTATTAGGGGTCTATTATTCACCAGACATTGTGTGAACTCTTACACATTTTGCCTTGTCACAATAGAATTTTAGATCATCCTAAGCCAAAATCAACAACAAAAGGAAATTAGAATAATATTGGTCCTGAGATGGTCAAACACTGAAAAAACCACATAGCGTATCAGGCTTCCCATGCTGCTCTAAGCCCAGTTTTGCCATGGAATCTGCCTTGACATCTTGTGAAACTGACTGAGGACAAAGCCCCAAGGATCCTACAGGGCTATCCCTGCCAGAAAAAGTGCCACCCACGGCTGCAGCTGGGCTGCTCCGCTAATGAATGAGGAGGGAAAGCAGACAACAGAAACGATGATCTGTTCACAGCAAGTCAAGCTGGTTGGTGGAGGGGGACGGGGAGATTCCAAACTCAGCAGGGAGAAAGAGGTGAAATGGAAGGCCAAGCTACAGGAAGAGCAAGGCTGCAGGGAAGGGATCCCACGTGGAAGGAACATCCTTTTAGCCTTTTGGAGCTTTGGGTGAACCAACTAACCAGTACCAAACTCCATCCCAAGGCTTACGGGTCATTGTAATGGGCTGAATTGTGTCCCACCCAAAATTCATAAGTTGAAATCCTAACCCCTGGTACCTCAAAATATAACCAAATTTGGAGACAGCGTATGAGTCTGCTTCCCACTAGCTATCAATTTTACATTTGGTAGTGTATATATGTCAATGCCACTCTCTCACTTCGTCCCAGCTTACCCCTCCCCCTCCCCATGTCCTCAAGTCCATTCTCTACGTCTGCATCTTTATTCCTGTCCTACCCCTAGATTCTTCAGAACCTTTTTTTTTTTTTTTAGATTCCATATATATGTGTTAGCACACGGTATTTGTTTTTCTCTTTCCGACTTACTTCACTCTGTATGACAGCCTCTAGGTCCATCAACCTCACTACAAATAACTCAGAGGCATTTCTTTTTATGGCTGAGTAATATTCCATTGTATATACGTGCCACATCTTCTTTATCCATTCATCTGTTGATGGACACTTAGGTTGCTTCCATGTCCTGGCTATTGTAAATAGTGCTGCAGTGAACATTGTGGTACATGACTCTTTTTGAATTATGGTTTTCTCAGGGTGTATGCCCAGTAGTGGGATTGCTGGGTCATAGGGTAGTTCTATTTTTAGTTTTTTAAGGAACCTCCATACTGTTCACCGTAGTGGCTGTATCAATTTACATTCCCACCAACAGTGCAAGAGGGTTCCCTTTTCTCCACACCCTCTCCAGCATTTATTGTTTCTAGATTTTTTGATGATGGCCATTCTGACTGGTGTGAGTTGATACCTCATTGTAGTTTTGATTTGCATTCTCTAATGATTAGTGGTGTTGAGCATTCTTTCACATGTTTTTTTTGGCAATCTGTATATCTTCTTTGGAGAAATGTCTATTGCCCATTTTTGGATTGGGTTGTTTGGGTTTTTTTTTTATAATGACAAAAAGGTTGAGAAGCACTGGTTTAGTCAATGGAAGACACTGGCAGGAGATTGGGGCGAGAAGCCACTGGGGAAGGAAGCCCTTTCTCCACTCTGCCTCTCTCCACTCTCCTGGGCAGCGTCCCAGCAATGGCCACATCCCTGCCTTGAATCCAGCTTATGTAGGTAACACGCAGCCCTAGGGCTACAGTTGTTCCGGTTCCCATTTTTCTCTTCAGAGTGGGGGTGGCAGCAGCATCTTGTTGCTAATCCTGGGTTGCCCCCCCATCCTGTTTGGCCTCTTAGCTCTTCCATCACTTACATAATCATTTCCTTGATTAAATTCCCTCTGTTAATAATGGGAGGGAAATGTGGCAGCCCTATTTGGGCTTCACGAGCTTTGTACTTTATATTGTGATGAAAAGCATTTCTTCAATTTAATTAAAATATTTAAAACTTCTGGAAGGAATAGCGGCTCATATTTTAAAATAATAAGAGCTGGCCTTAAACAACAGCGTTGGGATGCAGGGTGAAATAAAGACAATGAATAAGCAATGTTTTTAGTTCTGGAGGACAGAGACATGTGTTCCTTCCCTGGGTGTCCTAGAGCCAAGCATAGTGTCTACAGAGCCCATAGTGGGTCCTCATTAATGCTTGGTGATGAGGCAATACAGATGGACCAGAGGTCTAGGATCTGGCAACACACACCAGCGACTGCCCGGACTAACATGCTCCTTGAGACCCCTTCAGGCTAGGTGAAATGGCTGAGAGCCTTTCTGTTCAATCAGCCCAGAGCCCATGTGGACAAGCTGGGTGTTTCCCACTCATAAGCCCTTCACCCACTTTCCTCTACCCAAGCCCTCCTGGACAACAGCAAGGCAAGGTTGTTGAAAGAATTTGAGGTGTTTGCATTCTTAAGACAATGGGAAGACGTTCCCCTTCTCCTTTTTAACCCATAAGGAAACCATAAAATTCCCCAGGGCAAGTTAAGCATGCCCTTCATTGATAAACCCATCACTTCCTCTCAGGATATTTTTAAAAAGAGGGAAAAAAAAGGTCTTTTGAGTGAGTGACAAGCCTCAGTGTGGCTCTGTTCTCCTTCTCAGCTAGTAAATGTGAACATCAAGTGGAAAGCAAGTTGCAAAGCAGTGGGGATATCTATGTCTTCCACTGTCTTGCCTCAACCTAGCCCAAATGTCCCCAATTCTCTTTAAAAATAAAAGAAGAAGAAAGGAAAGTTGGGGAGGGAAGGAAAGAGCAACTCATACACATGGGCTCAGAAACACATCTGGTGATCACGGATCATTGGTCTCGTCTTTCTTTGTGTGTTGATTTATTTGCTTATTTGTGTTTTCTAATTTCTTACAAAATAGGGGGGAAAAAACTTCGGAGTTTTACCTGTTTTGTTTTGTGGCAGAAACCAAACATGGGAGGAGAATAACAAGGAAGACACAAAGGAAGTTCACCAAAATATTAACACTGGAGTTCACCCCAGGAGCCCAAGGGCAATCGTTCTTCTCTTGCTTTTTTTTCATTTATGTTTTCTACTCTTTCTGCAACGACCATTCTTTGCTTTTGTAATAACAACAACAAAAATCCCTACACACAAAGCAAAAAACAATAAGGATTCTGTCTTGTTTTTAAAAAGTGAAAGAGATGAAACAACAAGGATTTACTGTACAGCTCAGGGATCTATATTCAATATCTTGTAATAACCTAAAATGGAAAAGAATCTGAAACTGTGCCCCTGAAACTAACACAATATTGTAAATCAACTATAGTTTAATAAAGAAAAAAAAAGTAGCCGAGAGAAAAAAAATGAAAGAAACTAAACTACATTAAAATAGAAACGGTGGTTATTTCTGCATGATAAAATTTGGGGCTTTATTTATTTATTTTTTCTCATCTCTGATTTCCAAATGTCAGCCATAAAAAGCTATTCCTTGCATAAGAAAGAGAATAAAGGCAGTTATGTCTGATGCCCTCCCTCCCTCCACCTACCCCATCACACGTGGAGTGTCCCATCGGGCCGCCAGACTTCAGTAGGAACTAAGAGATTCTTTAGTTTCTCTCTCTCCTCTCTCTTTCATTGTCTAGGGAAGGAAGAAACAATAAAATGATGTCTAAAGAGGACTTCACCTTTGCTTGGTCCGATTCTAAATCACACTGGGGAAAACTTTCTTCCATGGGGTTTTTAAATTCAGAACTAACATATTCATTTTCCCAATAGATTATAGTGTTTTTGAGGGAAATGACTATTTCCTGTAATTTTTATATCCCTCGTAGTTTCTATTAAATCACCAGTAACAGGTAACTGGTGCTTCATCATTCATTCAGCGAGCATTTACTGGGGGATCGGTAAGCACCATCAACTCAGTGAGGTTCCGGGAAGTAAAGACCAGGGCACGGGCCCTGCCCTAAAGGATCCCCCCACCCTCACTGCATGGAGGATAAATGCATCTACGATAATTATAACCCAGGGTGACAACACAGGCTCAGGGTCACAGAGGAAGCCTGGCATTTGTTGTCGGCTTGTACTGTTGAAACGTGCAGGGCACTGGATGTCTGGAATGCTGAATTAATTCACGTGTTTACAGCGTAATGAGAATCCGTGGATCCACGGATATCTCTCTGTCTCACTGACTTGCCTCAGCCTAATCCCAGCTTCAGAGCCCGTGGCTCAGCCCTACTCCATACAGAACTCCCTGCGTCCACACTCCCCTTGGCTCCTGGGGCATCCCTTGTTGAGGACCTTGATCAGATGGATTCAGACATCCTCCCTTCACCCTACAGGAGGCTAGGCCCTGTCCCTCAGTGAAGACTGATTGGAGGAGAGCAGAGAATTGGAATCTAGTAGAAAAACAAAAAAGCCTCAATAGCACCCTTATTGATTTGGGGAGCCTGTTCAAACTTCTCAGCAAAACCCCTCAGAATCAACATTACTCCTGCATGGGCCATGTGGAAACACTGGGAGCAATGTCTCAGACACCAGGGTCCCGATTACTGGAGTGCCTCCGTCCTGGGCCATCCAATCATCCATCCTTTCAACACGTTTGATTTATTGCCTACTATGGGCCAAGCCGGACCTGGCTCTGGGGGCACAAAGATGAAAAGCTGTAGTGTAGCAAGAAGAAACAAATACAGGCAAACACTTATGTAAAATGGAAGTCTCTAGAAAGCAGATGTGTGTGACAGCAGTGAGACCAGGTTCATCCTGGGTCATCCAGTGTCGTTTTCACGCCTCAAACTGTGACTAAGAGCTCGTCCCCCAATAAACCACAAAGCTCTGATGGCTCCCTCCCCAGGAAAACCAACATTTGGTTCACTCAATTTCTGGAAGGCAGAAGTGTGTCTGACATGGACGTGCCATTGATCCACCCCGCCACACACACACACACACACACACACACACACACAAAAACACGGGGCACCAACACTCCCTGGAAAGAAACTCATGCAAACACACAAACCCAGAGGACTGACCTCTCTCCGTCCCTGGAGTGCATGTGGGAAATTTCCAGAAATGCACATGTGTCAAGAAAGCAGTGAGAAGAGGTGGCAGCAAACACAATGAGGGCTATTTCCATCAGCCCATCAGTCATCAACATGGGATTTACTTTCCCATCTACTCCTGAGTTTTAAATACCCAGCCCCTGCCCTCCGCCTCCACTTTACAGCCAGCGACTGTCAGTGTCCAAAGCTTATTTGCATACACTACCTTTATTCCAAACCACCAAGACCCCAGGGCCACCCACGCCCTCCTGGCTCTGCTGTGTGTGCCACAAGCATGATGCAGCCTTCCCCGGCCACGCCCTGGCGGGAGACACATACGAGCATCCCAAGAGAAACAATAATTCCTCCCAGGTTGCATTGCAGGATGGGTGCCAGATTCCTGGTTTTATCCGCAAAACCCAGGTGTCCTTTCGCTGCCTGGCCAGATGATAAAAGTCAGAAAGAGTGTTAGCCTTGGTTTATCATCTTTTGAGAGGCTTTGGAAAGAACTGCCAGGTGGTCTGCACCCAACACTTGGATAAGCTTCCTCTGTCACTGCGCTGTCCTGCAGGGTGAGGCCAGTCGAGTGACGTAAGCCAGTAGAGGGCTCAGAGAAGTCAGGAAGAGCAAGAGTGGTGAGGCCCGTCCCCCACGCTGCAAGAACACCCAGGCTCTGGAATGGAGGCCTCGAGTTCGAGTCCTAACTCTGCCACCTGTGTGATTTCGATGCTGAGCATGTCCTGGCCTCCAAGATGGACGCACAGGCCACGCTCCCCTGCCCGCTGCTCAGGGTGGCTGTGCAGATTCCACACCAAGGCAAGCCAAGTTTCAGACACCAAGGAGGGCTGCTTAATCAATGCCAGTCTCCAACCCTTTCCCAGTGAGGTTTTTGTATTTATGATGATTTTAAACATCACTGATGGAATTCCAGGCCCCCCTGAGCTGGAAACATGTTTAATATAAGTTAATATAAGGCATCCCTTGGAACATTGGAAACAGGAAAGGAGACAATGAAAGGAACAGCTCTCCAGACTCTGGGGCCCCCTAGCAAGCTAAGATCTGCCTTGGCCTCCTTTCAGCACTCAAACCTCCCCCTCCCTCTCACACACTAACTAGGTTCTCCTAAATGTTGGTGTTCTTTCAGGCCTCAGGGCCTTTGCACATGCTGTTCCCTCTACCTAGAAAGCCCTTCCTCCTCTTCTTCACTTGGACATCCCCAACTCATTCTTCAGAACTAAGCTCAGGAGGTTGTTCCTCCTCCAGGGAGCCTTCCTGTCCCCACCCAGGCTGGGCTGGGTGTTCCCTCTGTGACTACTCTGAACATCTGCTTGTTTGCTCATCTCCCCACCAGACCAGGAGCCCTGGAGCCAGAGACCAGATTTCACTGATATATTAACATTCCCAGCACCTGGCACATAGAAGACACCCAATACCTGTTGATTCATTCATTAAACAAGTATTTACTGAGCACCTGCTATGTGCCTGGCACACAGACTCCGTGGTTAACAAAAAGGCCAACTCCCTGCCATCATGAAGCCAGAAGCCAGACAATAAAAAAAATTAATCAAGAAAGTATATTACAAGTCAAGTCACTGTAAGCGCCAAGAAGAAAAACTAAAGCAGAGTAACAAGGATGGGATTGCGTTGGGGAGGGGACTGCTATTTTATGCGGGGTGGGGAGCGAAGGTGGGGCAGTGGGGTGAACATTGGGCAGAGCCCTGCAGCGAGTAAGGATGGGCCATATGGATATTTGTGGGAAGCAGACTGGCTGGATTCAATGCACAGCTCTATCAAGTATTACCTGTGTAATTTTTTTTTTTTTTTTTTTGTGGTACGCGGGCCTCTCACTGTTGTGGCCTCTCCCGTTGCGGAGCACAGGCTCCGGACGCGCAGGCTCAGCGGCCATGGCTCACGGGCCCGGATGCTCCGCGGCACGTGGGATCTTCCCGGACCGGGGCACGAACCCGTGTCCCCTGCATCCGCAGGTGGACTCTCAACCACTGCGCCACCAGGGAAGCCCTAGCTCATCTTTTGATTAATAACTTTAAATATTTCTCAACAATAATCAGCAGGAATTCAATAACTCCTGACTCCACCTTGCAAATATTGGAACCACTAACTCTTGAGCTGGAAGTGCCTTGGGTAAGTACAGAGAGCTTGGACCTGGGCTGGCCAGGCATGTCCTCCTGCGTATTCTCCCATTGTCCCCCTTCAACTACCGAAAGCCAGCACATGGCAGGTGCCCAATAACTGGATGAGGATGAGCATGTTGGAAGTGTGCTTCAGTTTCCTCATCTATAAAAGGGAAACAAATAGCGTGACCTAGGAGAGTCTTTGGAGCATAACATGAGCTTTTATGGATACAGCTGTCGCATGTTAGCTGCCGCCACTAGTATTTTACTATGTATTCACCCACCACCCACACACCCATGGGGCCAGATGTCCCAGAGAGAAAGAGCCGTCCACTCGGCGGCGTGCCTTAAAATCGTAAATATCTCACATTTCCTCTTGGAAGGAAAGGAGGGAGAGTGGGAGAGGAAGAGAGGAGGAAGAGGAAATAATTCATTCTGGATGCCCACTAAGTAACCTCCTCCCTCACTGCATTATTTCTTTTACTCCTCATGCAACTTTAGTGATTATGTTTTTTTTTTTTCCTCGTACAATTGATTTTTTATTTGATTTTTAAAAAATTTTTATTTTATGTTGGAGTATTGATTAACAATGTTGTGTTAGTTTCAGGTGTACAGCAAAGTGATTCAGTTATACATATACAAGTATCTATTCTTTTTCAAATACTTTTCCCATTTAGGTTGTTACATAATACTGAGCAGAGTTCCATGTGCTATACAGTACATCCTTGTTGGTTATCTATTTTATTATACGTTTATTTATTTATTTATTGGCTGTGTTGGGTCTTCGTTGCTGCACACAGGCTTTTTCTAGTTGCAGCAAGTGGGAGCTACTCTTCGTTGCGGTGCACGGGCTTCTCATTGCGGTGGCTTCCGTTGTTGTGGAGCATGGACTCTAGGCGCGTGGGCTTCAGTAGTTGCGGCTCAAGGGCTCTGGAGCGCAGGCTCAGTAGCTGTGGTGCACAGGCTTAGTTGCTCCACGGCATGTGGGATCTTCCTAGACCAGGGCTCGAACCCATGTCCCCTGCACTGGCAGGTGGATTCTCAACCACAGCACCACCAGGGAAGCCCCTGGTTACCTATTTTAAATATAGCAATGTGTTCATGTTGATCTCAAACTCCCAGTCTATCCCTACCCCCACCCTTCCCTCACTGGTAACCATAAGTTTGTTCTCTAAGTCTGTGAGTCTGTTTCTGTTTTGTAAATAAGTTCATTTGTATCATTTTTTCTTAGACTCTGCATAAGCAATATCATATGATATTTGTGTTTCTCTGACTTATTTCACTTAGTATGATCATCTCTAGGTCCATCCATGTTGCTGCAAATGGCATTATTTCATTCTTTTTAATGGCTGAGTAATATTCCATTGTATATATGTAGCACATGTTCTTTATCCATTCATCTGTCAATGGACACTCAGGTTGCTTCTATGTCTTGGCGACTGTAAACTGTGCTGCAATGTCTAGTGATCATGTTTTATGTTTTATTTTTCCCACTTACAATGAGAAACCCAAGTAAACCTGAAGCCTAGAAAGTTTAAGTTGCCCAAGGTCACAGAGCTTATGCGATTTGGACAAAGCTAGGAACCCAACAGAGCTCTGAACCAGGGCCTATCTTTCCCGCAACTGCCAGTGCCTTGGGGATTAGTGAGAATAAACGAGGGGGGTTGAATCACCCTCTAGGAACATTTAAAATCACCTTCTCTATGTCTTCTTCACCCTTCAGGTGCCCCTGGCCCCATAGAGCTGACACCCTCAACTCCCGGTCCCGCTTTACCCGTCGGTCGTGGAGAAGTACTTCGTCAGCAGGAAAGCATTCTGATCTGTGAAGAGTGACTTGGGCCTTTTTGTAAAAACCGAGTCTTAATGTTATGTGCATAAAATGGTATTTTATGCAATTTAATGCTATTTTCTCCCCATCTGTGAGCAAAGAGAAAATTCTTAAACATGTACACTTCCCCATAAAAGCATCAAAATGATCCTCTCTGCTAAGGGCTGAATTGTATTCATCCAGAAGATATGTTGCAGTCCTAATCCGTAGTCAGTGCCTGAGAATGTGACCTTATTTGGAAACAGGGCTGTTGCAGATGGAATTAGTTAAAAGTTCAGATGAGGTCATACCAGAGTAGGATGGGCACTAAATCCAGCATGACTAGTGTCCTTAAAAGAAGAAGAGAGGGCTTCCCTGGTGGCGCAGTGGTTGAGAGTCCACCTGTCGACGCAGGGGACACGGGTTCGTGGCCCGGTCCGGGAAGATCCCACATGCCGCGAAGCGGCTGGGCCCGTGAGCCATGGCCGCTGAGGCTGCGCGTCCGTAGCCTGTGCTCCGCAACGGGAGAGGCCACAACAGTGAGGGGCCCGCGTACCGCAAAAAAAAAAAAAAGAAGAAGAGAGACACCCAGGAAGAGGACAGCCATGTAACAACAGAGACAGAGGTTGGAGTGAGGCAACAGTAAGCAAAGGGACCCCAAAGATTGCCAGCAAACACCAGAAGCGAGAAGAGGCAAGGAAAGATCCTTCCCTAGAACCTCAGCAGAGAGCACAGCCCCACTGACACCTTGATTTTGGACTTCTAGCCTCCAAAACTGTGAGAGAATACATTTCTGTTGTAAAGCCATTTTGTTTGTGGTACTCTGTTACACCAGCCCTAAGAAACGGCCTCCATCGATCAGCAGCCTGTCCACACGGCCACTGTAATTCTGGGAAACTCCCAGCCCCACCTCACCCATCTTACCTCACAGCTCTGACTTCTGCTGCAGCCCTCAGGGCTCTGACTGGAGGGGCAACTCCGAGCATCCCCACAGAGGCCTGGCATTGCCTCAAGATCCACACCAGAATCACGCTGTTGGAAACAGTGTTTCTCAAACCGTGGTACCCACTGGATCAGAATCACTTCAGACAGTTGTATAAAATGCTGAGACCGATTGACTCAGCATCTGGGGCCCAGCAGCTTGAATTTTTAACAGACATCACATGGGCCTCTTATGTACAGAAAATTTTGAGAAAGGATGGGCTCGGATATATTTTCTGAAGGTACCCATCTCACTTCCCTGAATGTACTGTGTCCCTGAGAAGCTCCGTCAGCCAGGTGGAGGGAAGGCAAAATGTCAGCCTTCGGAGAACGTTGTAAAGGAGAAAACGGCCTCAAAATGGACATTTTGGGGCCAAGGAGGGAGCAAAGGGGCAAAGGTAATGGGTGAAATGGAAACTATTTCAGAGGGTGGGCAAGGGGACCTCGGGGCAAGAGGATGTGAGGGTGAGGAAGGGGAAGGCATTGGAAACTGGTTCAGAGAGGACACATAAGGAAAGATGGAGCAGGGACTTGCCGTGGGGAGGGATGGCTGCTGGGAGTTATACAGCAGGGAGGCCAGGGAGAGGGACAGAGTGGAGCAGGTGGACCTGCCTTCAACACCAGCTCTACACCTTACCAGCTGTGCAACCCTGGGTACGTCCTGTCCCTCTCTGGTCCTGCATTTCCCCATCTGTAAAAAGGAGATAGTGCCTGTGCTTCCTACTTCGCAGAGCACCAAGTGAGATGAAGGATATGAATAATAAAGAGCTCTGGTAACTATAAGTCTAGGGGTGAGAAGGGAGATGATGTAGGTGTTATTATCAGTGCCCCAACACAACAAGAGACCTGGGGAAACCAGAGGCCAAGAGCCCCTGGGGATACGGTCAGGGGCACAGGATCTGCAGCTGGAGGTTCCTCATTTGCATGACAGTTTCTCTATGTACTGGCTGTGTGTTCTCAGAGTTACTCAACCCCTCTGTTCCTTGGCTTCTGTAAAATGCGGCTAACAATAGTTCCTACTTCACAGGGTTATTACAAGTATTAAATGGATTACTGTTGGGAAAGTACTTAGGGTCTGACGCACGGTGGGCATTTGTTAAAATATCTTGTGGGTCAGAGGAGCCTATTTGTCAAGGGAGCCATTGTGGGTAGAGGTGGGGTGGAGGTGGAGAGGGGTCCTGAGAGGAGAAACAAGCCAACATTTGCAGCTCTCCTGTACGTTTCTCCACCTCTTAACCCCATGCTCAATAACTGCTCCAGTTTACGCTGTGGGTAGAGGGAGCCACTTTCTCCTTCCCCAGCCCCGCCCACACACACACACACACACACACACACACACACACACACACTCATCTTCCTTCTTAGCAAGGCCACATGGCTTTGATCTCTCTAAAACAGTGTTCATCAAGAAACAAAGTCATCTATGGGATCATACAAGTTTGAACCAAATTTTACAGAGTTTGGGGCCTCACCTTGCCCAGATGCCACCTTGAGTCAAACCAGCTGCCCAGCCAAGGGGATGCTGACAGGTTAGGCCCAGTAGGTCCTCATGTTCTCCCAGAGTCCTGCCCTTTCTCTCCACTGCCTTCTGTGGGGAGCTTGACCTGACCTCTACTCTGGGAGGAGAAGATGGATTCTAGGTATTGGGGGGTGGGGCAGTGGACACACTGTGTCTCTAGGGCAGAGGCTAGGCAGGGGGCTGGGGAGGACATAGGCTCCATTAGGGGCCGAGTGGTCATTTCCTACTTGGAGAGCACATGTTACAGGGAGACCAGCCTCCAGGGAAGCTGTTTCTCCCCTTGGACACAGGCCTCCCTGTGAACGACCCCTCTGTCCAGCCCAGCCGTCAGTTTTCCCTTGTGGTGACCTGTAACCAATGCCCTTGGGTACTGGTCCATGCGGGACTGAAGTCCTTCTGTAATAGGGAAGAACAAATCTGACTCCGTATTAGATCTGTTTCTTTTACTTTCACCTTTGTGTTCTATTGCTTTTGCTTCCAGTTAAGAATGCTGCCTGCAGCCTGAAATATACAGGATAGCCCATTCTCAAGGCTCTGACCTTTAAGGGCATAACACTTTTTCATTCATATGAAGATACAAAGTTGCAGAACAGAGAATAATATTTGTCTTGTTGGAGGTTTTCAGGAACATCCTGACCTGACCTACATGGACAGCTGCAAGAACAAAGGATTCCGGCACCAGAGAGGTTTGCAACAACCAACCACGCCCCTCCTTTACCTTGCCTTTAAAAATGCTTTGCTGAAACCCTCTGGGGAGTTCAGGGTTTGGGGGCATGGGCCGGGGCCGGGCATTCTCCTTGCATGGCCCTGCAATAAACCTTTCTCTGCTCCAAACGCCAACATTTCGGGTTGTTTGGCACACAAACTTGCATTCGGTAACACTTCTACTGCTCTGAGCTCCCGGGCAGCGCTGTTCCTCTCCAATCCCTGCACCCAGCACTGCATCTGTGCAGCTCAGAGCCTGTTCAGAAGAGGAGAAAAAGGAGGGAGGGGAGAGAGGGGGAGGGAATAATGGGGGAGGAAGAAGGGAAGAAAGAAAGAGGGGAGAAGGAGGGAGAGAGGAGGATTGGAGAACAGTTTAGAGGAAGGAGCCAGACATCAAGAAGCAAAAGTGATGGTGCCAAGGCTGCTCTTTGGCGTGAAAAACTGTCTTTGGGGTAATTATAGCAGGAGGATTTCAGAGGAGAAAAATCATCTCAGAGCACCAACTCTAAATGACAGCAGCTCCCCCTAACCTAGGTCCCTTCCAGCGAGAACTATAGGTCCCGCATACAAGGAAAGGTGGGGACCACACTGGCTGCAAATAAGAATAACAGCAACTAAGTCAGAATAATAGCGTTCCTTGAACACCTACTATGTGCTCAACACTATTTTATACATATTACAGACATTTTCTCAGTTCAGTTCTCGCTGCAACTCTCCAAAGTAGAGGCTGCTTTTTACCCTCTTCGAAGACATAAAGAGTTTAGGTGATTTGTCAAATGTGCCACAGAACTTTCTGGGATAGACTAGGGCTAGACCAGGACTTGAGCCTAGATCTGCCAGAATCCAGGATCCACTGGATCTTCACCACTATTGGGTGAGGGCTTCAGCAGGCCCATTGCATGATGTTGCATAGGTTGTGGACTGCACAAGAGCTCCCCACCAGGAAGGGCTCTGCCTGCCAGACTCCTTGCAAGGCCATGAGCTCCCACCTTTTCCTAATTCATCCAAACGGGCTGGATGATCCACTGGTCTCTCTGCCGTTGACCTAGCCTATTTCCTTTTGCTCTCACAACAACCCTTTCAGGAAGGTACAGTAGCCCCCCAGAGTTCACAGACTTAACATTGACAGGCTTGATTATCTGCAGGACCCCCCAAAGCAAAGCCAGTCTGTGATGTGAAATCATTGGTCTCCTTGCTGGGGCTTAAATCTAAATCCTTGTGGGAAGGTCACTTGGCTGGCGAGTGGCTCGGTAGCTCACAGGCCTGATTCAGCTCTCAGTGTCACTTGGTTGTGTCCCATTGTTTCCTCTTTTATGGGAAAACTCGATGGAGGATAGTATTCATAAATATTAGAATTATTAAAAAAATCAAAAAGTATATCATTCAGGGAAGGATGGAGATGGCATACTCCAAGGGTTTAGTTACTATTTATAACGAGTGGGCTGATGAAGGGAGCTAGTGAGCTGGTGCAGACCCCAGAGACCAGCATCAGTGGGGAGCTGGTACCACCTGAGGCCCAGAGCGGTGAGAGGAGAAAACAGCATCCCTAGAAGCAGGCGGAGCCGGAGCTGGCCCAGCAGGGACTGAGACCAAAGAAGGCTGCCTCTGCAGGAATAAACACCTTGACTTCTGTCTCCTCTCATCCCCTGATCTCCTGTCCCAGCCTCTCTCTCAGGTCAAACCCAAGGGGATGGCCAAAGACAGAGAGACAGAGTGATTCGATCCATAGAGATCAGCCAGCCCCACAAAGAGTTCAAGGGTGAAAGATGGAGGAGTAAGGGGGCTGGGAGGAAGGTAGAGTGTGGCCTGTGCTTCCCTCTGAGAACAGAAGGATGCTTTTCTCAGCTTCTGGGGGTGTTGCTGCCAGACCGCCGTCAGCCATCAGCCCTTGTGGGGGAATCAAGGCCTGGAACCCTCACCTCCCAGGGATGAAACACTTGAGCAACACTGAAGAGTCAGGAAGGATGTAGAGCAACAGGAACTCTTATGCTCTGCTAGCAGGAGTCTAGATTGGTATTGACCAACTGGAGACCAATCCGGCAAAAGTAAATGAGGCTGGATATTTGCAGACCTCTTGAGTTAGCAATTCCCCTCATAGATAAATACTTTGAAGAATCTCTAGCAAGAACACAAGGACGCAGTATGAAAATGTTCATTGAAGTATTGTTTGTAATAGCAGAAACTTGCAACAGACTGAACGGCCATCAACAGAAGAATGGCTAAATAACTTGTGATGTATTAACATGATGGAATGTTTGACAGACTTGCAACGACTGAACTACAGCTCTGTGGATCAACCTGGGCAAATCTCCAAAGCATAATATTGAACAACAAAAAAAGGTAAGTTACAGAAAGCTGCACATTGTAGCATAACAGTGTATAATGTATGTACATACACAGTATATATTATTACATAATAAAAATTTTATGTTATAAATGATATGTAAACTTTAACAATATATACAATAATAGAATTATTTATGGAGACAATATTTGTATTAATAATATAAAAACAAGCCTGGGAGTAATAACCAAATTCAGAGAGAGGAAGGAAAGGGAAGGGAACATAGGGGACTCCAATTATGCCTGTAACGTTTGGGGTTTTTCTTGGGAAATCTGGCAAAATGGGAAAATTTTATAAACCCGGGTAGCAGGTGCATGGCTGCCGGGCTCTTCTGCTTGCTGGCATCGTGCATACATTTATAAGGTCTCTAATATTTCATGAATTTCATTCTGGGACCCTTGGGCTCAATATTTCAAATCACCCCTCTGATTAACTAATTTCACTCACGTGTCCCTAAACACTTCGACCCTCCTCTAAAACCCTGCCCTCCCAGCTCTGTAAGAGAGCTCTCAGTCCCCACTCTGCGGCCCCGGAATTCGGGTGAGTGCACTCTTGTTAAATCCAGCATTTGCTTCAGTTTGTTTTCAGAATCCTCTGATATGCAGGCTGCCCCCAAGAACACTTGACTTGTTTCTGCTTCAACACTGGAGAAGTTGCAGGCTGTGCAAAAGGACTCAGGAAAACACTGCCTCCTCCCCCAGGGAACTCTGCCCAGTCCCAGGTACCAGGAAACCTGAGGACACAGGTCTAGAGGGAAAGGCTTTTCCAGTAATTGTGGCACTCAGAGGGCCTGTTTTCCCCTCCAAGCCCTCAGCTTATCTTTATTTTACCCTCAGGAGGTTTCTGGGGGTTGTTGCCTGCCTTTGCCAAAAGCAAAAACCAACTCCAGAGTTTCAAGAATTTCACAGCGGGGGCAGAGCGCGATGCCCTCTGAGTTATTTCCCGAAATCTGCACTAAGAAGGCCTTCAGGGAAATATCTCATCAGACTTGGTCTTGAGTCCTGACAAAAAACCAAAATCGCCTTTCAGTTCACTGCCTCAGAAGCCCCCACACCTCCTTCCAGCCCCTTCTAAATATAGAAGGGGAACTCAGCCACCGCAGGGAGGAAAGGGCAGAAGCTGGGAGTGCGGGGCAATGGCCAGTGCATTCCGGTCTTGCACGCATCGTCCCTGTGCTCCCTGAGGGCACATGGCAGGGCTGCAGCCCACTCTCTGCTCCTCACTGGGCACCAGCCGGGCTGCTGTGCCTGCCGGGCAGGCGGCTGTGAGTCAGGCCAAGGAGCCATGTCTGGAGGAGCTTACCTTCCAGTGGGGGAGACAGGTGATTTACAAGTAAACTAACAGTCACACAGGATCATTGCAGGCGGAGACACGTGCTGGGCGGAGAAGCAAAACGGAGAAAGAGGTGGAGGGTGGACGTAGTGAGGACAATGCCTCATCAACAGGGTCAGGAGGCCTCCGTGGGGAGGCGGCTTCAGAGCACAGTGGACATCAGAACACGGGGTGGGAGCCAGATAGAGACATCTGGGGGAGAATGGGTCCAAGAAGAGGGGCCAGCAAGGACGTGATGGGAGATGCAGGTGGTGACTCAAGCCAGGGCGGATCTTGTCCCCGGGCTGTGAGAGCACGGTCATGGCTGCCATTTTACAGATAAAGAGACAGAGGGTCCAGGAGGTTATAAGGCTTGCCAAGACCGCACAGCCAGTATGTGCGTGCTAGCTGAAGCCAGGCCAACTGACCCGGAGAGGCGTTACTCCCCCCTGCCTCTCTGTCATAGGACACACACAGATCCACAGCCCGTATCCAAACCCTGGGTCAGCTGTGGGTTGAAATCCAGAAGACTCCGATTTAATAGTGTTCACTCAGTGCAGTATGGCACGGTCCATGACAGCCCCAGGGAATCCGGGACAGCACACAATTAGACATATTCGGATTTCTGCATCAAAACATACTAATCTTCACGCTCAGTGGACTAAATAAAGAGCTATTAATAGCCTCCATTCAGGTGAGGTTTTTGCCACCAAATTCAGGTCACTTTTTTTTTTTTTTTTTTGGCTGCCTTGGGTCTTCGTTGCTGCACACGGGCTTTCTCTAGTTGTGGCGAGAGGGGGCTACTCTTTGTTGCAGTGTGCGGGCTTCTTGTTGCGGTGGCTTCTCTTGTTGTGGAGCGTGGGCTCTAGCCGCGAGGGCTTCAGTAGTTGCAGCACGCGGGCTCAGTAGTTGCGGAGTGTGGGCTCTGGGGAATGCGGGCTTTGGTAGCTGTGACTCGCGGGCTCTAGAGCTCATGCTCAGTTGTTGTGATGCACCAGCTTAGTTACTCCGCAGCATGTGGGATCTTCCCAGACCAGGGCTCGAAGCCGTGTCCCCTGCATTGACAGGCGGATTCTTAACCACTGCGCCACCAGGGAAGCCCCAGGTCACATTATGATGCCAAGTTAGTTATCAAAGTAAAAAACAACTTTTGGTTTTCAGAGCCTTTAGGATTTCTACTAAAAGGACTGGGGGAAGAATGTTATAGCTTCTGAAAATGACAGCTCTGTGAAGACAGGAGGTGGAGAAGCCAGCTGGAAAGGAGGTCACCCACGTTCCCATCTTGGCATGGCTCGGACTGCGGGAGCTGTCACCAAAGTGGCCGAGCGCTCTGGATGCAAACTTCCTCCTTGACAAAGGACCCAACAGCAGCTCAAGAGCAGCTGGCAATGTGCAGGAGAAAGGTGATGCAGAAGTCCAGATCCAGGTGAAAATGGGTGACAGGAAAGCCCAGCTTTACCAATAAGGCACCAAAATGAAAGTTTTCTTTTCAGTTCTTCTTATTGTGCCCTTGCTAGACTGGGTTGGGTTTGAAAACCTAGCCAGAGGCAGGGAAGTTAAAGATGGGAGAGACAGGGCTTCCCTGGTGGCGCAGTGGCTGAGAGTCCACCTGCCGATGCAGGGGACGCGGGTTCGTGCCCCGGTCCGGGAAGATCCCACATGCCGCGGAGCGGCTGGGCCCGTGAGCCATGGCCGCTGAGCCTGCACGTCCGGAGCCTGTGCTCCGCAACGGGAGAGACCACAACAGTGAGAGGCCCACGTACCACAAAAAAAAAAAAAAAAAAAAAAAGATGGGAGAGACAGAAAAGCATCTTTCTTCAAATTAAAAAAAAAATTGTTGCCTAAGTCTTGGTCCTCCTGCCCCTACCCCTACCAAGAAATGCAAACCAATTTTGGTCCCCCCCTCCCTGGGGTCCTCCCCGCCACCCTGCCTTAGAAGGGCCAGAACTGGAGTAAGGCTGAGGGCGCTGGGCAGAGAAGCCATGCTCGGAGAGGCCACTTCTTCCTTCTGCGCCTCAGCCTGGAGAAGAGGCCTTGGCCGTCATCCCCACCCAAAGTCAGGTTGAAACTCACAGTCCACGTACGGCCTCCACTTCTGTCCTCATTAGCTTCAAGAATCACTGAGAAATGAATGGCAACAAGTAAGAAGGAAATGATACAATCCCAGGCTTTCCTTGGGAAATTGGGGGAAATATCCATCCATTCATTCAATTAGTCTACAATGTTTATTGAGCACCTACTATATGCCAGGGGGTTGGGATACATCAGCAAACAAAACAGCAAAAGTCCTCGTCCTCACAGGAGCAGGGAGTCAGACTTGGATCCAAAATACCGTGGTGGGCAAAGGTGATGGGTGTTTTGGGGGGTAATATCACAGAATAGGGAGATCAGGGTTCCTGGGCAAGGAATCAAAGTTTTAAATAGGGTGTCAAATTGAGCAAAGAGTCAAAGGAGAAGGAGGAAACCACCCCAATAGTCTGAGAGTGTTCCAGGCAGAGGGCACAGCCAGGGTAAAGGCCTGGAGCGGGGAGTGTGCCTGTGAGTTCCAAGTAGAGCAAGGAGGCTGGTGAGGCTGGAGGTGAGTGAGTAAATGGGAGGAGGGGGAGTAAGTGTCAGGAGGAGGGGGCGCAGACTCACTCAGGGGCCGACACCTTAGGGTGTTTTCTTTTATTCTGGATGAGAAAAGGAGTCGTTGGAGAGGCTTGAGAAAAGCCCACCAGCGTGTTGGTTAGAAGAGTCACTCTGGCGTCTCCAGAGCCTGGGGATCATCATACTTGGGGAACCAAGCTGAGCTCTCAGCTTCCGAGTAAAGAGGTCCACTATGACCCCAGGATTTTAGGACTGTAAGTATGGCTTGGAGAAGAGATGGGGAGGCTCTTCCAGGGAGGGAGCCTGGAAGCCCCAGGAGGAGGCTGCTGGAGGTTCTGGGATGGGGAAGGCCCACTGTGGTTGGGGAGCAGGGCATGAAACCCAGGAAATATTTCACAAGTACAGTTCAGACTGGATACAGTGCATCAGTAAAACAGAAGAGACGAGCTGTAAGCGTTCTGATCTGGGACCACAGTGCATTTTAATAAAACCCAAATTAATAAATTGACATGAATACTCGTTAGATGACCCACCCTCCAACCGTGCGCGAAGTGTCAAGTCTACCTCTTACACAAACCACGGTGTGGACGAGTTCAGAACTGGGTTCATTCTGCCCGAGTTTGAATTCTGCTGTCTCACAGACAAAATGATGTGGGGTTTTTGGTGTGTTTTTTCTTTTAAAATTTTGTTTTAAATTGCAATAACATATATGTAACATAAACTTTGCTATTTAGCCATATTGAAGCACTCAATTCAGTGGCACTAATTACATTCACAAAGTTGTGTGTGTCGTGCTTCTTTTATAACTTCAACCAGGCTCAGTTTCCTCCTCTGTTAGGTGGGAATGATGATAAAAGCTACCTTCCTTCGAGGGCAATGCAAGGATTACACAGAATAATCCAAGTGACACAGCACAGTGCCCAGCATATAACTGACACTCAACAAATATTAGCTATTTTATACCTTACTGCCTGTCTCTTACTTCTCTGCATCGTCCACAGACACACTGGCCTTCATGGTACCCTCATCACCTCGTGCTAATTACCAGGTCCCCCACTCCTCCCTCCATGGGGAGTTATCCTAACAGGCAAACCAGATCCAGGCCAGTTTCTGCTTCAAAACTCCACAGGACTCCTCAACCTCATCATCTCGAGCGAGCAGGCAGTGTCTCTCTCACTTGCCCCAGAAGAGAAATCAGATCATGTTCTTCTTCTGCTTAAAATCCTCCAGCAATGTCCCATCTCATTCAGGATGAAACCCACAGGCCTCACCATGTCCCCCAAGGCCCTGTGATGCAGCCTCTCCCACTGTGGGCTGCCCTCCTCCCCTGTCCCCTGCACACACCTCAGGGCCCTGGCAGATCCTGTCCCTTCTGTCAGAATAAATCTATCCCAGATACTCTCTGGCCTCCTCTCTCACCTCCTTCAGATCGCTTCTGGAATGTTCTGCCTAAGCTAAAACAGCAACTTCTTCCCTCTTCCTTCCTTCCTCTCTAACTCTTTAACTGGCTTCACATTTCTTTTTCTTTCTTTCTTTTTTTTTTTGGCTGCACTGCGCAGCTTGTGGGATCTTAGTTCCCTGACCAGGGATCGAACCCAGGCCCACACAGTGAAAGCACCGAGTCCTGATCACTGGACTGCCAGGGAATTCTCTGCTTCACATTTCTTTATTAATGGTGCCATTCTCCGAAATTATCTTGCTCACTTATTTCTTTGCTTGATTATTGTCTACCCCTCCCCCCCCACTGGAATATAAGGCCATAAGGGTGAGGATTAGGGTTGATGAATATGTATCATCAGTGTCCACAGCGATGAGGGCATGTTTGGTTGTTTTCGTGTTTTGATTTTTGTAATTATTTCTCTATTTTTTTCCAGTTTTATTGAGAAATAATTGACATTCATCATTGTATGAGTTTAAGGTGTAGAGCACGGTAGTTTGATTTACATATACTGGAAAATGATTACCACAATAGGCTCATCAATCTTCTCATACAGATACAAGAAAAAGAAAAGAGAATTAAATGAATGAGTGAAGAGGAAGAGCAGGAGGTGCAAGAAAACAAGGCACGTGTTGCTGTGGAAATCCTGCATCTCGGGAGCATGAGCTCAACAGTCATGGAAGAAAACAGAAATAAACATCCAAGGCAGAAACTTGAGCCTGAATGATGAGCCACACGGACTCTGTGGGATACTCAGCTGAGGAGAGGTCACTGCCCATCTTCATGAGCCTCTCAGGATGGTCCATGGTTGACCTCTGCTCCTCCTCGAAAGCCCTACGCTTGGCTTCCTGACACCCACTCTCAGGCTCACTCCTACCTCCCAGCTGTTCCTTCTTGGTTTCCTTTCCGGATTTGGCCCTTCTCCAGAGTTCCACATCCAGAAGGCCAGTCGCCAGGTTCTACCAAAATCCCATCGTCTTCTCACTCTCTGCTCTCTCCTTAGATGACCTCATCACGCCCAGGCCAATGCATGAATTTATATTCCCATTTAGACCATTCTTCTGAACACCCCCAGAGAGCCAAGCACCACACTTGGATATATTAAGGGCATCTCCAATTCCATGTATCCAATATCAAGCTAAAGATAGTTCACGGAAATAAAAACTAAACGCACTAAATACACACACACAATGTTCACATATATTTTCAGAGACATTACACAAGATATTGCAGATCTATAAAAAAAATCAAAATTAATTAGAAGACAAAGTTGAAGAAATCTTTTAGATAATAAAGCAAAAGGCTTCCTTTTATTTCTTTGTCTTCTCTGACTGCTGTGGCTAAAAGGAATCCAAATCGGAAAGGAGAAGTAAAGCTGTCACTATTTGCAGATGACATGATACTATACATAGAGAATCCCAAAGATGCTACCAGAAAACTACTAGAGCTAATCAATGAATTTGGTAAAGTAGCAGGATACAAAATTAATGCACAGAAATCTCTTGCATTCCTATACACTAATGATGAAAAATCTGAAAGTGAAATCAAGAAAACACTCCCATTTACCACTGCAACAAAAAGAATAAAATATCTAGGAATAAACTTACCTAAGGAGACAAAAGACCTGTATGCAGAAAATTATAAGACACTGATGAAAGAAATTAAAGATGATACAAATAGATGGAGAGATATACCATGTTCTTGGATTGGAAGAATCAACATTGTGAAAATGAATCTACTACCCAAAGCAATCTACAGATTCAATGCAATCCCTATCAAACTACCATTGGCATTTTTCACAGAACTAGAACAAAAACTTTCACAATTTGTATGGAAACACAAAAGACCCCGAATAGCCAAAGCAATCTTGAGAACGAAAAATGGAGCTGGAGGAATCAGGCTCCCTGACTTCAGACTATACTACAAAGCTACAGTAATCAAGACAGTATGGTACTGGCACAAAAACAGAAAGATAGGTCAATGGAACAGGATAGAAAGCCCAGAGATAAACACACGCACATATGGTCACCTTATCTTTGATAAAGGAGGCAAGAATATACAGTGGAGAAAAGACAGCCTCTTCAATAAGTGGTGCTGGGAAAAATGGACAGCTACATGTAAAAGTATGAGATTAGAACACTCTCTAACACCATACACAAAAATAAGCTCAAAATGGATTAAAGACCTAAATGTAAGGCCAGACACTATCAAACTCTTAGAGGAAAACATAGGCAGAACACTCTATGACATAAATCACATCAAGATCCTTTTTGACCCACCTCCTAGAGAAATGGAAATAAAAGCAAAAGTAAACAAATGGGACCTAATGAAACTTCAAAGCTTTTGCACAGCAAAGGAAACCATAAACAAGACGAAAAGAAAACCCTCAGAATGGGAGAAAATATTTGCAAATGAAGCAACTGACAAAGGATTAATCTCCAAAATTTACAAGCAGCTCATGCAGCTGAATAACAAAAAAACAAACAACCCAATCCAAAAATGGGCAGAAGACGTAAATAGACATTTCTCCAAAGAAGATATACAGATTGCCAACAAACTACATGAAAGAATGCTCAACATCAGTCATCATTAGAGAAACGCAAACCAAAACTACAATGAGATATCATCTCACACCGGTCAGAATGGCCATCATCAAAAAATCTAGAAGCAATAAATGCTGGAGAGGGTGTGGAGAAAAGGGAACACTCTCGCACTGCTGGTGGGAATGTGAATTGGTACAGCCACTATGGAGAACAGTATCGAGGTTCCTTAAAAAACTACAAATAGAACTACAATATGACCCAGCAATCCCACTTCTGGGCATATACCCTGAGAAAACCATAATTCAAAAAGAGTCATGTACCAAAATGTTCATTGCAGCTCTATTTACAATAGCCCAGAGATGGAAACAACCTAAGTGTCCATCATCGGATGAATGGATAAAGAAGATGTGGCACATATATACAATGGAATATTACTCAGCCATAAAAAGAAACGAAATTGAGCTATTTGTAATGAGGTGGATGGACCTAGAGTCTGTCATACAGAGTGAAGTAAGTCAGAAAGAGAAAGACAAATACCGTATGCTAACACATACATATGGAATTTAAGAAAAAAAAATGTCATGAAGAACCTAGGGGTAAGACAGGAATAAAGACACAGATCTACTAGAGAATGGACTTGAGGATATGGGGAGGGGGAAGGGTAAGCTGTGACAAAGCGAGAGAGTGGCATGGACATATATACACTGCCAAACGTGGAGTGGGTGGCTGGTGGGAAGCAGCCGCATAGCATAGGGAGATCAGCTCGGTGCTTTGTGACCACCTGGAGGGGTGGGATGGGGAGGGTGGGAGGGAGGGAGATGCCGGAGGGAAGAGATGTGGGAACGTATGTATGTGTATAACTGATTCACTTTGTTGTAGAGCAGAAACTAACACACCATTGTAAAGCAATTATACGCCAATAAAGATGTAAAAAAAAAAAAAAAAAAAAAAAAGACAGGATCAGGCAGGAGAACCACCATGAACAACCCCTTCCCAGAGCCAGCAGGGGGAGCTGCTCAGTCCAGCTTTAAAAATCAGAATTGCCCTCCACTCGACCCTGTCCTTTAATCTTATCTCCCAGATGGAGGAAGTACCAATCTCCGGCTGATACAGGACTGGAAAACACTGCAGTGCTCACAAGCTGGCTTTGTATTCTTATCCTGCACCAGGTCCTCTACAACCCTGGGTTCTGCTTCGAGCCCTTCTTGGGCAGTCGGTGTGGGGCTTGGGAGCCCGGCCCTGCCTCAGCCCGCCTGGGCTTGACTCCCTGCCTCACGACTTCCTAAGCGACTTTATGTAAGTCACGGACCCTCCTCTGGGCCTCTCAAAGCCCAGGAGCCTTGGAAGCACAGGCAGCTTTTCCTTTCCCTCCTGTTCCGCTCACAGCTGTCACCGCATCCTCCTCCTGCCCTGGTGACCTCAGCACCCAACGCACGGTAGCTTTCTCCACCTGGTTGCTGTCATCTCCTTTCTCAGCTTGAACAGCCACATGGATGATGAGCCATCCAAAAACCCTGGGCACTCAATTCTTGACCTGATCCCCAGTGATTTTCTCCTTCCCAACAGCAGCCACCATGGCCACAGTTCCCTTTGTCCTCATCAACTCCACCACCTCTGTACCACTCACTGCAAATGGCCCCTCTGGCCGCCGCCTGTCTCCCCATCCTTCTGGTTCCAAAACTCCATGATCCTCCACCTTCTAACCCACTGGCCCTGTCACAGTGGTACTACCTTCTCTAAGCCCCTCATCCCTCTCTGCCTAGTCGCAGTGGTTTGACAAAACCCCAACCCAGATTAAACCCAATGTTCCACCTAATCCACCCGACACCTGAGCAGTGGGAGAAAATGATTCCATTAATTGGACTCTTTGAATTTATGCCACAAATCTCCAGCAGACTCTCAATGCTAACACTTCCTCAGCAAAATTCACTTTCCCGTTGGAGGTCAACAATTTCACACATCTCCTCTCCTCATCTCTCTCTGCTGTGACCTTATCTCTTGGGGGAAATTGTTGTACTACCCACAGTTCCACCACCCACCAGCAACTGTCCCCACACACTCCTGTGAGCGTGCGTGGAAGGAACACCACCAATGGGTCTCAGCTCTTTGCCTTCTCGAGGGTTTCACTCTCACATATTCCCCCCTTTCTCTAGAATGGTCAATTTCTCCCCCTTTCGTGGATTACTCCTATGGTTGTATAAATATGCCTTCATAGCATCCATATTTTTTAAAGAGCCCTGATGCCATGTCTCCCTCTGGCCACCACTCCATTCCTCTCCCCTCTTGCAGCAAGATTCTTCAAGACTTGCCTACTTCTGTGGTCGCCACTTGCTCACTTCACATCTATTTCACACCCACTCAAATAGGGCTGCTGCTGCCAGCACTCCTCTGGAACACTTCCTGTCAGGGTCACCACTTTTTTTTTTAATACTAAAAATCATCTTTCTAAATACATCATCTCTATCCTAAATTCACAAGAATGAAGGCCTTAAAAATTATGTGAAGGCTGAAAACTGGGAATCCTGATTTGGAAATCAAGGCTGATATTTGGATAGAGGTGAGCTTGCAGATCTGTAATTGTTATTTTCAGTAGGTGCAGACCGGGACCAACAATGACAGTTTTTCTATAGAGAAATCTAATCTGAGTGTCAAACAATCAGTTTGCAAATTTTGTAATACAGCCCATTTGTGAACAAATTCAATACACTGCAATGTTGTTAAGACTTCAGGATAATTTATCATATTTCAAACCAGTGTCCATTTTGCTGTATATTTTGATAATTGAATCGAGTATATTTTGAGCACCTACTATGTGCCAGGCACTATGCCAGATACTGGGTATAGAGAGGTAAACAAAATGGACATGTACTCTGATGCTACAGGGTTTATAATTTAATTTAGACAATAAAATACTAAGCACCAAATTAATATATAACTACAAAATTGTGACAACTGATATGAAGGGAAGGGGTCAGTAAGAGAGACTCCTAAAAGCACAGTAGGCTTCTCTGAGGAAGAGACATTGAGCTGAGAAACTAAGAATAAGTGTAAATTAACTTTGTGACGGATTAGGAAACAACATCCCTAGCAAAGGGCATATCCCAAAGCCCCGGAGTAGGAAAGAATTTGGTTCATTCAAGAAAAACAGAAAGAAAGCCCATCTGAGCTGGGGGAAGAGCCCCGAGATGACGGGAGTGCTGGGGCAGAGCCTGAAGAGCCTTGGAGAAGATGTTAAGGAGACTGAGGGCTATCTGAAAAGCAACCACCACCAACTTTCAGCTTTTCAGAGGTAACAGCCAATCCTCCACCAAGCCCTTTCTCCACTTCCTGGCAGCATTTCACACGGCTGACTGCTCTCCTGACTGGGCTTCCGTTAGCCAGTTACCTGGGTCTCCTCCTGCCATGTGGGTCACTCTTTCCAAGTCTCCCTTGATGGCTCCTCCTGCAGCAGGGAGAAAATGGCACCCAGAACAATAGCCTTGGCCCCTTGGCTATCCACATTCTGCCACCCGGTGGAGATCTTGACTTTGCACCCCAAGAGAGCAAACCAAATTTTTTTTTTTTTTTTAATCCTTCACATGCCTTCCTGCAAGAATTGGGCAGGACAAAATAAGTGGTGGAAAGGAAAATGGGAAGGAATCTATTATCAATATTAGAAAGTTGGGCAGCGTCACTTAAAATGTTGACAATCACATCTAGCTGGGCTCCTAAACACCCAGTGTTATCATCTGAACAGTGGGGAAATTTAAAATAATAATGTTCCCTCTGCAACTGGAATCAGGAATCCAGTCTGGTTGGGGGAATATGACAACATCGGAATTCAGAGGCAGGAGGCATGAACTACAGATTTATCTCCTTGCCTGAACGTTTAAAACATCTATCAAGCCGGTAAACACAGTGTCATTAAGTCATGTCATGGGACAGTTTTATCATCGGTACAGCGGTAACCACACAGCACACTTCGTGTCCAGAAGCACTGTGAGCTTCAGTCTGACTGCACACACCTGAGGAAAGGTGACATTTATGAACTGAAATGGACTATTACCAACTCATGGCCCACAGAGACCCAACTAAGCATCTATTACTTGGTTGAACCATACCTTCCTTGGGCTGAAATGTGGCCTTAAGGGATTCATTTATACATGCCGTAGTACATAGACAGTTGGGGTACAATTAGGTCCACCGCCATCTAAATAGACTTAATGGAAGTATGAGCACCTTGCAAGTGAAATTCATCACCAGTAAGGGTTATTTTTAAAGAAAAAAATACATCAATTTTCAATGCATCTAAGGGAGCAGCTTTTAACCTTACAACAACAACAAAATACTAAACATCTAATTACTAAAAAACAGCTTCTGTGGAGAATACTGGTTCTTACCCTTGGTGGGCATAAGATCAGGTGAGTTGGTTAAAAATGCAGACCTGGGCCCCACCTTCACATTCTGACTGAGCAGGCCTGTGGAAGCACCCATAAATTTGCATTTTTAATCACTGGCCCAGGTGATTTTTATGTGGTGGCCTGTGCTTCGTGGGAAGTCCTGTTCTAGTTCACTCAGAAAGTGAAAAACATTGATTATCTACCATATTAACAATTCACTTCTTAGCACTAACCCTTCAACAACTGAGAACTTCTGATCTGAATATTCCTCCTAAGAGTTCAAATACTATTTTCTGCTCTAATATTATCGAAATATTAATATCTTACTCTCACGTTATAAGGTTTTTGTGACCCTGACTTTGTGTAATCCTAGGTACCATCTCCCTCCGGCTCAGTGAGAACTAAAGATGATACGCGCAGTCAAACATAGATTCTAATAAATGCAAACAGTCTATAGATAATTGTCACAACTTCAAGAGGTGCCAAAGAAACTGATTTGCCCCTGGTGAAATCATGCAAACCATAATTTCAGGTATAGCATCCTCTAGAAGTTTTTAGCATATGTCTGCTTGCTGGGCCTCCTCAAGAATGGAAATTTAGATTAATTCAGATATATACAGACTCCTCTAGTTATGGCATCATAAACTCAGGCTATACCCTAATAGTTTTCTTCACATTTATATTCAAATGCTCTGAATAAAACATGTTTTAGCATCTTTTGGAGGGTAAAATGTTTATTTTGGAAAAAAGTCAACAATAAAACAAAAAAAAAGAAACCCAGAGACTTAAAAAGTCACAGTCCAGGGGCTTCCCTGGTGGCGCAGTGGTTAAGAGTCTGCCTGCCAATGCAGGGGACACGGGTTCAAGCCCTGGTTTGGGAAGATCCCACGTGCCACGGAGCAACTGGGCCCGTGAGCCACAAATACTGAGCTCTGCGCATCTGGAGCCTGTGCTCCGCAGCAAGAGAGGCCGTGACAGTGAGAGGCCCGCGCACCGCGATGAAGAGTGGCCCCCGCTTGCCACAACTAGAGAAAGCCCTTGCACAGAAACGAAGACCCAACACAGCCAAAAATAAATTTATAAAAAAAAAGTCACAGTCCAATAAGTCTGACAGAGGGAAAAAAAAAAAAAAGGCTATTTAAATTTCTAAAAAACGAACACAATTTAACACAGAAAAGTACAGAAGTACAGAACACTGCAC
This sequence comes from Delphinapterus leucas, assembly GCF_059928025.1. NCBI lineage: Eukaryota > Metazoa > Chordata > Mammalia > Artiodactyla > Monodontidae > Delphinapterus > Delphinapterus leucas. Next base: position 51,788,947 of record NC_143133.1, on the reverse strand, counting down.
TAAGAAGTGCTAATCTATCAGGTGTCTCCTACACGCCAACCACAATGCTCTACTGAGCCCTCATTAGTCCTCAAACCTGGGACAGGTTCTCACTTATCCCCACTGTACAAAGGTCAGGGCCCAGAGTTCCGCACACAGCCAGTAACTGGTGGAGGCCCACGGCCCAGGGTGCTCACGTCCCCACACCTTACTTGTCATTCACTAAATTCAAAACTCAAATTCAGCATGTGCTGCTAAATATACTAGAAATAAAGTGATAATCTATAATGATCAGATTGCTTCTAAATATTAAAAGCAAAATTTCTTATGATGTGGAAATGATAGCACATATCTAAAAATACAATGATAAACAGAAAATTGTTTTATACTTATTAAAACATAAAAAAGATATATGCAGATATCAGTTTAAACTTTTTCACTTTGATATAATACAAACCCAGTTCTGAAATAGGTGATTTATCATATACATTAAAAGCATTAATGAAAAAACTATACTCCTATAATTAGGAATGATTCCCATTTTTTAAAATTGAAGTATAGTTGATTAACAATATTTTGTTACTGGTGTACAGCAAAGTGATTCAGTTATATATATATTTTTTCATATTCTTTTCCTTTATTACAAGATATTGAATATTACAAGATATTGAATATAGTTCCCTGTGCTATAAATTGAGTCTTTGTTTCACATTTTATATATAATTGTATGTTATCTGTTAATCCCATACTCCTAATTTATCCCTCCCCCGCTTTCCCTTTGGTAACCATAAGTTTGTTTTCTGTGTCTGTGAGTCTGCTTTATAAATAAATTCATTTGTATTATTTTTTAGATTCCACATATAAGCGATATCATATAATGTTTGTCTTTCTCTTGTCTTACTTCACTTACTATGCTATTCTCTAGGTCCATCCATGTTGCTGTAAATGGCAATATTTCATGCTTTTTTATGGCTGAGTAATATTCCACTGTGCGTGTGTGTGTGTGTGTGTGTGTGTGTGTGTGTATCATACATATTTATTCATTCATCTGTTGGACGCTTAGGTTGCTTCCATGTCTTGGCTACTGTACACACTCCTGCTATGAACACTGGGTGCATGAAGGAGCGATTCACATTATTAATTTAACTCAATGTTAAGGGACAGCTAGTGCATCAACAGAACTATTTCTGATCCCTGGCTCAAGATAAGGGCAGACTCTAGGGGTCCCAATTTCAATCTATCCCTATGCTGGAACCATAGAAAGCAAATATTCACATATCAAAAAATCTTTATAAATTTAATGATGTCACATGAGACAGATTAGTCTAACAAAGAACTGGCTGCTTATTTTGAGACTGTAATTCATTCTAAGAACAATCTGTAATTATTTGTCCCTAAAATCCATCAAAGTTATTTAAATGTTACGTGGTATATCTGTGCAATGCATTCACCCTAATTTGCTCCACATACCTACAACCTATACTTTCTCTGTAATGTCATCTGACAGTTCACCTTTCTTGCTGAGAGAAGTTAATTCAAGGCATTCTGCACTATGCCATCGACACAGACCGACCATTAATAAACATTTATGTAAACTGTATATTAATCATATTTAAGGACTGTTAAGTGCAAGGCTGAGGGCTAGCATGGTTGGTCTCCTGAATAGAGTTCTAATCTCCAAGCTCATGCACACAACAGTGGATTCTCTTCAGTATTCCCTTCGAAACCAACAAAGATCAGTCCAACTGAGGTACCTTGAGAATCTTAAGTGTGACATACCTAAAATCAAAGTACAGCAGATCCCTATTAAAGAAACAGACAAATGACACAGCAATCTTGCAGTTACCCACCTACCTGGTTATAGTATATGTTGCTGCCTAAAGATATTTAAAGCTTTCAAAAGTGATTCTTTTACTTACCAGTGAACTGATATTAGAATTCACATAGGACTTCCCTGGTGGTGCAGTGGTTAGGAATCCTCCTGCCAATGCAGGGGACACGGGTTCGAGCCCTGGTCCGGGAAGATTCCACATGCCACGGAGCAACTAAGGCTGTGCACCACAACTACTAAGCCCACACACCTAGAGCCCGTGCTCTGCAACGAGAAACCACCACAATGAGAAGCCCGCACTCCGCAACGAAGAGTAGCCCCCACTCGCCACAACTAGAGAAAGCCCATGAGTAGCAATGAAGACCCAATACAGACAAAAAAAAAAAAAAAAAGAATTCATATATGAAATGGGAACTTTGAAAGTTACATGACAGTACCATTCTACTTTAGAAATGAGCATTAGGAAATCAACAAGCGCTCATCTGCACTAATGCTAAATTATGTTTAGTTGATCCCTATTTCTCGTGTTCCCAAGGAACCAACCACACAGACAGCCACATATGTCCTTGACCAATTCTGAACAGAGGAAAAATACACTTCTAAACACCGGTGATTCAAAGAATTCAGAGCTCAAATAAAGTAACAGTGAGAAAAGATAATCATGCAGGTGTCAAGCAATGTTTTTGCTATTTAGATCATAAAGATAGTACCCATCTCTTGGCTTATTTAGGGTTACAGTAAATCAGTATAAAAACATAATTTTGAAAGCATTCTGGAGATCTAAAATGAACTAGAAGAGGAAGATGTTAAAAGAGGAATAAATGTTGTCTGCGTTTTAAAAATACTAAATGCATCAAAACTTCCAGTGATGAATGACTAAACGTAATTTCTTCCTGATACAGGAATGATACCTGATACCTACCTTTTGACAGAAAGGATTAAACTTTTTCTTCACATTCAATTTATATTTTCTTTAACACTAGTTCCGAACACAGTATTAAAAAGAAATCTTGGTGAAAAGAAAATCACAGTGGCTATACCACTAAAAGAAGATGACGCAGAATAAAAAAAATAACATTTACTGTTTATTTCACAAAGAAAATTAAGTGGCCCAACACATCTTTGATCATCATCTGTGTCCTTTCTGACAAGAGAACATATAAAATAATGGCAAGCTAGATCATGAGTCTAGCTCAGGGTCAAGTTTTTCTACTTTAATGACCATCTCTGGAGCTAAAGCAGCAGTGCCAGCTTGCTGGTTCTCTGCTTCTGACTCAGACAATACTTCTTCCTTTATTTTTACAGGCTTATTACTGGCTTCCTCCTCTTCATCCGAAGACTCATCAAGCTCCCATTCATCATCTATGTCCATTTCAAATACTCTCACGTGACGGAGATTCGAGCTTAACTAAAGAAAAGGCCAAATAAAGAACTTTTAAAATGGCTTAACTAATACATTATATATAAAAAATTAGAAATCAGAAATCTGAAAAAAGTGGTTTTATAGGAAAGTTATTTTCCCATCAATTTACAACAAAATCACTAAACTCAGCTTTCATTTTGTATAAAAGGATCTCCACATACAATTTCAAGATTACTAAAATCTAAAATTGTTATTAATTACTTAGTAAGCTTTCTCAGAACAAGAGAACTAAATAGCTAAGGCCACTACATGCTCATCATAATCAATAAAAGCTTGACATCACTAAATGTTTGCACCGAGAGGACTTACAGATCCTGTTGCTTCTGTTACTCTTTGAAACAATTTAATACTTACCACACAGGACACTTTGCGAAAACCATTCCCAGCAACATACTGTGCTTTCATACTTTCCAGTAATCTCCAGTGCTTTTCAAAGTGCATGGTACGGGTGGGAATAGCACTACGCTGCTCATCTAGCCTAGAGAGGGGAGAAAACCAACCCAGGAGTGAAATGGGGCTGTTCTCCCTGGTTTACTAGGGGTGGTATCAGGGTTTGATTTCTACCAGTATTCCCATTTCCAATATAATTCTACCAGCTACTGTATAAAAAAGCTGTGATACTATATTCTATGAGAAAACTGCATTTCCAAATAGGCAGAATACCTTTTTAAGGCAGAAACCTTAGTAAGGTTTTTGATTCACTTTCAAGGTAAGCAAATGGACTCATTTTAAAAATTAGATATCTGCCTATCTAAATCTCAACCTAAAGCCATCTCTTTCAACTGACCTTGAACCTCTATGTGGCTACTGAGGTCCTAATTCTGAAAGGAAAATACTAAAGGCAAATCTAAAATAATTCTACTACAAACTGGGGTTCATGCTATCCTTGCAAACAGAAGTTCCATTCTCACACCAAATAATTCCCCACCTTGTTCCAGCAAATAATTCTTGACAGAAGAGCTGTTGAAGCCAGTATTTTTTCAATAAAAAAAAGAAGCATTTCTGCCCAGCTGACTTTATTTATCTATCATACCTAAAGAACCAGAATGTACAATATACATTAAAAAAACATTTAACTGTTCTATCAGAAAGACAATCTTACTAATGTAAGTTACCTTGTAGAGTAAGACCCAGTGAATTGATATTCTGCAGAATCTTCACTGTTATACACTAAAGACAACGGCAACTGGACCAAGAGTCTATCTCTTCCTTCACGTCCTACAGTGTCTTTAAGAACTACTGTGACAGTTTCATCATCATAAAACTGTGCGTCTAAACAACTGTAGGTGCTAGAATTAAAATAAGTTTTGTTATATCAAAGATGTTATCATGACTGAGAAAATACTGCATATATAACATTATACTGGTACCAAGCAGAAAACTGACAATGAAAATATCAAGTGACATTCTATACAGTAACATTTAAAATATATCATTAGTTTACACTAAAGTCACAGTTACCTGTTGTACTGATTATTCACAAATATAACTAGGCCCTGAAAACAGATAATCATGAAAAAAGAAAAACCTGTGAACTTGGTTCACAGCTCCAGAAAACTCTTGACATCAATGGTCAGGCCTTAAGCCTGTAGAGATTCCATGAATGACACCATGTATATACGTGTGTGTGTGTGTGTGTGTGTGTGTGTGTGTGTGTGTATACATATATACATATATATAATAAACAGAGTTTACTAGAATGAAAAGTAAAAGTAAGATTTACACATGAAAAGAGGCAACTTCAAAGACATTATCATAAAGAACTTCGTTTATGTAAGGAAAAGAGTAAGAAAAAGCTTGGTTTAGGATTAGTGTCAGTTCTTTCTCTTGCAAAAGCCTCAGGATGACATCAAGTATTGTTACCCTTTGTGCCCTAAGAAAATCCCACCCCAGTGAAAAGGATACCACCTCACACCTCTGCTGGTCATAAGAAGACCTTCAGCCATCTGCCCCCTGGACCCACATTACTTTCTTAGTTGACAAAGAGCTCAGAAGTATTAATTGTAGGAAAGCACACTATAAAAATTCCTGCAGGCCAGTAAGGTTCCTTTCACTGTAAGTCAAATCATCCTCTAAGTATAAAATACATAACCAACCCAGCCCCCTAAGTTACAAATGACGAAGGCCTTCTAAGAATATCATCACTGTAACTGAGCCTAACCATATTCCTATAATTGTATTTATTATATATACATCTCACTCAAACAAGATTCAAGATTTACCTTCTTCGCACTTTTTCAGTTGTGGCATATGTGAAGCTCCCAAATTTAATAGCAATTAGTCCGTTACTTACAGATCTTCAAGAAAGAAAGGGGGGAGGGCAAGAGACTTTGTAGAGCAAGTTGGATAGGCAACAATCTATATGTGCTCGAAAGAGCATGATTGTTAGTACATTTACCTAATCGCCAAACCCCAGACCAAAATACTATACACTCACTCTGGAATACTGATAACTGACACAAACCCCGATAGATAAAGCTAACATCAAAATTACAACTCAGTTTAAAATCTTACAGTCACCAAAGTAGCAAGATTCCTTATAAAATAAGGATGTTTGGGACAAGCAAATTATTTCTCTCGGGCTACATCTTGGTTTCAAAAAATTTCCCTCAGGTTTAGATTTAAAATCATTTAAGATCCTAGTGACATCCTGAATATGATTTATTTTTCAGAACTTTTACTTGCATTCTCAAAAGAAGTCTCTATATGCAACTTCTTGTTTAATGAAAGGCATACTTAACCTGAGTTAAAAATCCTTTCTATGAGGAAGCCAAAATATAATTTTGAACTTCCACAAGTTGATGAGATATAATCCTGACTATTCTGTTGTTATATTTTTCCTAACCCTAAAAATATCCTACACGTAACAGCTATATACCAATACAAAATTAAATAATCTAGAATTAGAAGGGATCACATAGCTTCCTAATTTGGCATTACCACCTTAAAAATGTGAAAACGAAGACCAGAACAGTTAAGTTAGCAAGCCTAAAGTCATAAGGCAGCTTAACTAAAACCCGAAATGTAGGGAAGGGAAGTGGTATGTTTTACGATTAAAAATAATAAAATCTTATCTCCTTGGTTCAAACTTCAGATTAATACTCACTGGGAAATATCAGTATGTCTCCTTAAGATGCACATTTTATAAAGCGAATCTTCTAAAATAGTAAAAAGAAGATAATGCAGATTTGAGGTTTTATTATTCCACCTAAGGAAAAAAATTAATGTCAAAACATGATTATTTAGCTACCAATGCAGAGAACCAAACTGTATTATTCACACGAGATAGGGGAGAGACACTTACAGAAAAGGGAATTTGAACAATCTACGTGTGGAGTCCTCACTAAAACAAAAGAAAAAAAAAAAGTAAGAAAAATTTTAATTGGCTGCTGAATTATATCACCCAAAAAGGTAAACAGAATTACCTTCTAGCATCTCTATATAATGGAATACATATTGCTTGATTCATCGATTTTCCAATTACATCCTGAATAAGATTTAAAAATATAATTAAAGCACATACATACACAAAAATAAATACTCCACAGAAAGTGACTGCTCGTCACTGTTTAAGTCTAGTGCAAAATCATCTATATCACCAACTTTCATGCAAGAAACTTTAATGACAGTCATGGCAGTAAGGAAGAGAGAAAGTTCTGAGCTGAAAAGGACCCTGGAGATAAGTGGTGGCAGGTTAGAAACCACCTCTTCTAGTCCCATAGCATCAATCATCCATCATTCATTCAGTAGTTAACAGACACATCAGCTCTGTAACTAAGACCATTTATAATAAGTCTGTTCTGGGCACAAGTAAAATACTAAAGGACGTCAACACGTTCAATAACCATGTATTTATTTTTTAATTTATGTAAGAGAGCAACAATAAGAGGAAATATTAGAGTGAACCATATGAAACTGCCATTTTTGTTAGTCAAAAATAGCTGAATACCAGCATTTTGATATGGTTCATCTTAATAACTACGACCATTTACATAAGCGAGCCGCATATTGCAGATGTTCTTGCTCCTACACAAAAACATGCATTTCTTTCAAACTTACTGCTGGCTTTTGCAAGCAATGATCAATAACGTTCTCCATCCGCCTTTTCACAAAATGCAATGATTTTCGAGGATAATAAGGAAACAGCAGAGGACTTTCTGGTTTGAAACAAAAACAAAAAATAAAAAGCTATAACAAACCAGAAAACTAGGAGAAACTAATCTACTGCTAGAGCCAGCCCACACAGCTTATCTGATGGTGGAATTCTCCCTGGCCACTTCATTATACCTTGGCACGACCTCACTAAAAATGACCGTGGCCTTCTGCCTTTCATCATCCCCTGCTGCCAGTCCTTGCAGCTTAATTATTCTATATTTTATTTTTTCCCACCAAAATCCAACAGTATGCTTCTGCTGGCTATAAGAAGAAAGGGATGATTGGGAAACCATAAGACATATAATGAAATAAATTCATTTTTCTCTCTTCTTTGCCACAATGGTATAACAACAGCGCTTGTTTTGGAAGAGTGTGCTAGTGAAAACAAAAACAGGAGACAAGAAACTGGTGCTATGAAAATAAGCTCTTTACTTTTGAAAAGACTACTTTATCAGTAGAAAGTAATATATAATTTTTCATTTAGTGACACCAAGTATGCTAGGTTCTTTTTATACCTGTTATTTCTATTGTTTACAACAGCTGTATATATTAAGCACCATACTCTTTATTTTACTGATTAAAAAAAGAAAAAAAATGAGGCTTAGGAGGTGGAGGCAATTGCCCAGCGTGAGAATGACTAGGAAGCTAGACGCTGAATCAAACCCAGGTCCAACTCCCAAGCCCACCCTCTTCCACTGTGCTCTGTAGGCCTCCCTCACAGCACCTCATATCCCAGCTATGCTGGATAAAAGGAGCTTTAATCGTGTTAACATTTTAAGCTCCCAACAGGTGACAGATGCTGTGGTATCATAGAGAGATATTTGGTCTTTGTCCCCAGTTCCTGGCCCAGAGCTCCTTAATGAGTTTTAATGAGGCCCTTAGATAGCTTCAGGATGGGGGCTGGTCTCCATAAAGACCAAGCCTTGATTAGAAGCTTGGAACTTTCAGCCCCTTCCCTTGACCTGCAGGTAGGGGAGAGAAGCTAGCGTTGAGTCCCGTCACCAATGGCCCCTAACCCCTACATAATGAAAACTCCATAACGCCCCTAAACGACAGAGCAGAGCGCCTCTGGGTCGATGCTTAAGGTGCTGGGAGGGCAGTGCGCCTGGAGAGGGGATGGAAGCTCCATGCCCCTCCCCATATCTTGCCCCATGCATCTCTTTCATTTGGCTATTCCAGAGTTGTATCCTTTATAATAAACTGGTAGATGTAAGTTAAGTGTTTCTGAGTTTTGCTAGCCATTTTAGCAAATTATTAAAACTGAAGCATGGGAAGCCCCAACTTTGTAGCCAAGTGGAACAGAAATGTGGGTAACCTGGGGACCCAGTACTTGTGACTGAACTCTGAAGTGGGGGCAGTCTTGTGGGACTAAGCCCTAACCCTGTGGAGTCTGGTGGTAAATCTGCAGAGTTAGTGTCAGAATCGAACTGTAGGACACCCAGGTGGTGTCAGAATTGGTCTCAGGAGGGAAAAAAGCCTCTCATTTTGGTGTCAGGTGTTTTGAGTAAAAACAGCTCAGATGCATACTGCCTGCTTATATGCTATGTGCCGGGCACTATCCTAAGTGCTTCATCTAGATTAATTTGTTTCATTTTCCCAACAGCTTTTTGAGGGAGGCGCTCTGATCACCCTCACTTTACAGAAGAGAAAACTGGGGCACAAAGAGGTCAGGCAACGTGCCCTCAGCCCCACACCAGAGAGTGGCAGAGCAGGACTTCAGCCCAGGCAGCCCGGCTTCCAGCACACCGACCTCTACCCCCGTAACAACACCGACTCTCTCACATCCCCTGGGAAGCTATGTGCGCTAAGCATTTAGCACTTGATTTTTGCAGAGTGCTAGGAAGAAGTTTCATTAAAGGTTTCTTAATAGCTCCATAATGACAGTCGGTATTACTTCATACTAGACTAAGAAACTGGGAGATTAATGAGCTTGTCCAAAGTCACACACTAGCAAACTCTTAAGCATTTAACAGATGGAGTTAATCTGAAGTTAAACATGAGACCTGTAACTAAGATTACACCTTTCTATTCAGCCATAGAAGATGTGGGGAGAAAAAAGGGTAGAACCTGTTTATAGCCCGAAGTCCCCAAGATGGATATTAGCCCAACAGTGACAGGGTCCAGGTGCCACCCCTGCTGGTACACTGCCATCAGCCCTCCCCAGGCATCCTTCCTTACTCCTTGGACATCCTGATTAAATACGGTAAATGAGCTGAGTCAGCGGTACTTTTATTTTTCCCTCTATTCAATAGCTAACTTACATCAATACATCTCTCTCAATTGATCTTAAGACTCTCAAACAATGTAAAATACGCCCTGCTCTGAAAAAGAATTTGGGCTTGTAGGGTTAAATCAAAACAGCAGTAAGCAAAGTTCTGGGCCTGAGATTTCTCTGCCTCCCCCCACTCACTCCCTCATTCAGATACACAGCAACCACACAGAGCAGAGGTCACTACTAAGTCCAGTTAAAAACTCAGGCTCTCAAGTTAGCAGAATCCTAGCTCTATCGCTTACCACCTTGTATCATCTTGGGGCCTTCTCTAACCTTCAGTTTCCTCACTAGTAAAATGAAGATAACAAGTACCTACCTCATAGGTCCTTGTGAAGATTAAAGGAGGTAATATATGTATGTGGCTATTACCCCAAGGATCTAAGAAATAGCTAAACTGTGGTCAGATTATTCTTTGAGAAAGCAAAGAAACAGATGCTTTAAAAATCTTTTCATCTAAAATGGAGACGTTTCGACATATTCAATGGTTGCTATTTTGTGTTGTATTCCCAGTAATGTTGGCTAAATAAAGTTTTACCAAATCAACATCCTAGAGAATGAAAGGCATAACAATTAAAAAAAAAATACAACCTCAGAATAATACAGTGACGCATCATTATAGGAGTTAAAGGCATTATATGCTCTTAAAAGCTAATAAATTGGAACTGGCAAAACAGGCTTCTCTGACTGATAGGCTCTACAGTTTTCTTCCCAATATCCTATTTTTTAATACATATTTTTTATAACGGACAATACTTAAGCAATCTTACTACATCACAGTTAATATCAGAGTGTTTTTGAACATGGTAATGCCATATACTGTTATTATTTTACTGTTTCTATAATCAAATAAAATGGACACAAAAGATAAATCTAAAGAACTTAGATAAGTATTCAGCAAGTACACTTGCTGACGTACTGGTCTCAAATAAATATAAACATGGCCAAAATCCATGTTGGTTCATGAAATACCTTTAAGGTGGCTGCTGTTTTGAAGAAAGTCATACCACTGGTTCCCTTCTGTGTTAGGGGGTGACACAAGATCATCATCTTCGTCTTTCAAGTACTAGAAGTACAGAATTAGAAATTTAAGTTTTGTAAACCAAAGCATTAGGCTCCGAAATTGTTTATATTTAACATTATTCTACTTATTTTGTTTTACTGCCAAGTCCTCTGAAAGTGCATTATTCTGTGAGATGACCAAAATTTGCTAAATGCCAAGCAACTGAACTGCAAACATTAGAATGCTGTAGATTTAGAGACTATAAATTGAGTTTAAATTTCATGTTCTATTTTCAGGAAGCACATTTTAAACTTACATATGTAAGTTTATAAATTAATTTGAAAAGTATCAACTGTCAGTCTAATCTATGGCAGTAGTTCTCAAAGTGTGATCCATGCAGCTCTGAGAGTCTTCAAGATGCTTTCAGAGATCCATGAGGTCATTACTATTTTTATAATAGTATCAAGATATTATTTGCCCTTTTCACTGTAATGACATCTGCCCTGATAGTCAAAAGCACAGGTGGAGAAAACTGCTGGCACTGTCACCAAGAATCAAAGTAGTGGCCCCAAACCATACTAGCAGTCACTATATTCCTTTTTGCCACATAACAGTTTCACTAATCTCTAATGAGGCTATTAAAATGATTAAATTAAATCTCAACAAAATCTTTTTAATATTCTGAGTGACAGAATTGGGAAGTATAAATAAAGCACTTTTGCTGCCTACCAAAGTATGACAGTTATCATGAGGGAAAGCATTTATGAAAATGTACTTGTCAGTCAGGCCAGGCACTTCTTTGTTATTAATGGAATTCCATTTTCACTCAAAAGAACAACTGGCAGACAAACTATGATTATTCATTCTTGGGTATCTGGCAGATATGTTCTTGAAAATAAAGTGATCCTGTCACTTTAAGCAAAACAACTGACAGGGGCTTCCCTGGTGGCGCAGTGGTTGAGAGTCCGCCTGCCAATGCAGGGGACACGGGTTCGTGCCCCGGTCCAGGAAGATCCCACATGCTGCGGAGTGGCTGGGCCCGTGAGCCATGGCCGCTGAGCCTGTGCGTCCAGAGCCTGTGCTCCGCAACAGGAGAGGCCACAACAGTGAGAGGCCCGCGTACCACACACACAAAAAAACCACAAAAACAACAAAAAAAAAACCTGACAGTATTTATTACCAATGATAAAATTTAAACATTTAAGCAAAAATTAAAATTTTTGAAAAACATGTATCTGCCACTATGTGCTTGACAACCTCACAGTAGTTAAACATTGTCTGATGAGACTGGTAATGACATTAACAAAATCTGACTTTTGGATACTTTATGAAGAAAGGTGTCAGCATATGGAAGATCGTTGTAATTCAGCGAATCAGTATTTTCCAAATGACCAATACATGATATGGCAAAATCACATGCACAGCGTAAAAGATCCATCCAAAGTGCAAGGTAGATGAATGAATTTTAATGAATCAGAATATGAAAAGTCCACTGATGCAATTTAGATTCCATACTGAAACTAACCTAAGATACTACCACTTGTCAGGATCTGGTGTAGTATCAAAGAATATTCACAGTTATCTAAAAAGCTATTAAAATACTTTAACCCTTTCCAACTACACACCTGCGTGAAACCAGGCTTTCTTAACCAAAACAACACATCACAATAGATCGAATGCAGAAGCAGATATGAGAATATAGCTGCCTTGTCTTAAGCCAGACATCAAGGAGATTTGCAAACATATAAAACAATGCCATTCTTCACTTAATTTTGTTTTGTGAAGTATAGCTACTTTTCGTTAAAAATATTTATATTAATGTGGAACGGTAAGTGGGTTTTTTAATTAATTAAGAGATAATTCTTTATTCTGTTTAATTTCGAATACCTAATAATATCTACTATTGATAGATACAGTGCACATAAAAGCTCTCCAGAGTCTTCAATAATTTTAAGAATGTAAAAGGGTTCTGAGACGAAAAAGTTTAAAGCTACTCTTTGGTGATTTTACTCAAAGGGCATGGTTACTATATAATTTGGCATTATATTACTTTCAAAAAGTTTTGTATAATAAAGACTAACACTGCTAAAGTTTTAAAAATAAAAAAATTAGTAACTAGATTCAATCCAGAGCCCATACCTGACCAACTTTTTCAACGTTAAAATATTTTCCTTTTCGATTATAAAGATCTGGAGCCTAGAAAGAATAAATATAGTTTAATTCTTAAGTCAACTCACTGAGGAAAAAAAATCTTATATATTTAAACCAAAAACTCTATTGTTCAAGAAAGCTGTTGGTGGCAGTTACTCTTTTATATGTAGTAACACACACATACAAACAAAAGTTCAATTTATATGCTTTACATTTAATAAATAAGTACTGCCATTAATTAGCTCAATAGTTTAAAAAACATACATAATTGCTTAGAACTTCAATTAAATTGGATTACTTCCTACCATTATCCCAATTTATTGTGATTATTTTTTAAGAAGCACTATAGAAATACCAATTTCCTACCTCATTGAAATGTTCAGTAAGAAATTCAGCAACAAATGTGATGTCTTTTTGAGTCATCTATCAAAACCAAAAGGAACGAAAAGAAAACAGATTAAGATAAGAGAAAGCTTGCCAATAAAATTCTATGTAATAATAAATGTAACTTTTCTACTATCTACTAAAAGTTATGGGACAAATAAGCAAAGTTCCTTCAAAGAAAATGTCAACAGAAATTCAGGAGATTATGCAACTCTGAAAGTATGAAATCCTAGGGCTCTGAGAAGCGTGTAATTAAATATTTTAAACCCATCTTCCAATCAGCGACGCCAATAGCTATAGAACTCTTTATGGCCTAAGGCTGTTTATTATTTTATGCTTTATGCTAAGACTACGTGTGTAGAGTCCCTCCTTTGGGAGTAGGGGACTGTCAGTCCAGATAAATAACCTCAATGTGAGTTAAGGGCTGCAACCCAAGAGCGCTTCAGTGTTGGCCCTCTGCTTCTTTCAATGACCCTGCCTTCTCCCTATCCCGGTTCTTCAGTCCTCAAAAAATTACACATTGAGGGCTCTCCCAAGAAGTAACATATTATATTTCCCCAAATAAAGCTAAGAGTGATATCAGAGAAACAGCTAAGGTGAACGTCTCTGGTTTGCAAGGCCAGTCATCCACAGCACAAAAGATCTACTTTGTATAAAAGCTGTGATCTTTTACTCATCTGGGCCACCAAGGCTAATCTTTTTTTTTTTTTTTTTTGCGGTGCGCGGGCCTCTCACTGTTGTGGTCTCTCCCGTTGCAGAGCACAGGCTCCGGACGCGCAGGTTCAGTGGCCATGGCTCACGGGCCCAGCCGCTCCGCAGCATGTGGGATCTTCCCAGACCAGGGCACGAACCCGTGTCCTCTGCATCGGCAGGTGGACTCTCAACCACTGCACCACCAGGGAAGCCCAAGGCTAATCTTAATGCTCTCCATTTTTTCAGACTCAAAATTATCTAATCTATCTGAATCAGGCAGTTTGAGCAGGGGTGAGGATGAGTGAGCTGCAGGAACTAAGTGGGAATTTTGCCTTATTCTGTAAGATTTTTCTAGAAGAAGGTTCCATTGCTACTTGTCACAATCCTTAGAGTCAGAAAGAAACTGGTGTTTGCCAGACCTCAACATAGGTACTAATACCTAAGTACTAGCTTTCCAAGGAAAATAAAAATGCATTTAACATTTTAGGAAGTTAAAGTAAGGAATCCAAACACCCTATGTTATATAGATTACAAAATCTTATACAAACATGAAAACAATAAACTTAGACAGCCATAATAAAGGTGTTCTGTGAGATTAAAAAAAATATCAAACACACAAATTAAAAAAAAAAAAGGCTTACTAGGATCTGTCTTGTGTCTACAGCCTAACATCTTGTTAACTAATAACTGCATAAGACTACCAAGATGACCAGCAAAGCTGAGCTCAACCAGGGCAATATTAACATATTAGGAGACGGGCAGAGTCAAGATGGCATACTAGGAGGACGGAGAATTTCTGTCTCCGCACAACTAGGGCACCCACCAGGCACAGTGGGGGACCATGGACACCTAAGGGGATGAGAGGAACCCCCAGCGACCGGGTAGAACGTGGGGCGTGGGGGGAGTGAGGGGGGAGGAGAAGTGGAGGCAGGATGGGACTGGCGCCCCTGAAGGGCAGCTGGGGGAGGGGAAGGGATCCCACGCCCGAAGGGGGTAATTGTGGGACCATTGAGAGGGCAGAGGAACAAAAGGGAGTGTGGCCGGGTTTCCCCTGCTCACCGAGGCCCCCTCCAGCCACGGGTCTTGAGGGAGTAGGAGGGAGGGAAGGAGGAGCAAAAATAAAGGCCAGACCTATGGGACCGGCACCCCTGAGGGGCGGCTGGGGGAGGGGAGGAGTTCCTACAGCCAGAGGCCCTCGCATGGTCAGGGGTCCAGCGGGGATGAGGGAGACTGTTGGTGGGGGGGCGTGGAGGAATGGAAGGGAATGTGGCCAGTGCTTTCCCTGTCCACTTAGGTACCGGGGAGCCTCTGGGGCTCTCGGGCCTAATCCTCTGCCCTCAGAGCCTCCCTCCTGCCGTGCAGGACACAAGCCCCGCCCCTACACCCCCACCCAGGGCCCCACCTCCACACTCCGAGACGCCCTCTGAGAACCCCTCCAACTGCACTGGGCCTAAACCCCACCCACACTCCCCCACCCAGGGCCCCGCCTCCACACTCCGGAACTCCACAGCTGGAAGGCCCTCCTTTGGAGATGCTGCCTCTCCCCTTAAGGCGCAGGTTCTAAGCAGAGGCCCCGCCCCATGCTAAAACACCACCCCCAACCCCACCTAGGATCCACCCCACCTTAAACCCCACCCCTAAGTTCCACCCCCACCTAAACTCTGCCCCCATAGCCAAGGCTTTTTTTTTTTTCTTCTCTTTTCCTCTTTTAGACTGGGGTTCTGTTTTACCTTTTTGATTCATTTATATTTTATTTTTTTCTAATAAATCTTTTACTTTTCTAATTTTATATTATTCTTTATACTTTGTTATTGTTCTCCTTTTGGATTGTTCCCTCCCCACCTTTTTTTCTGTCGTGGTTTTATTTTACCTTGTTGCAGTTGTTTCAATTATACTTTTATTTTTCCTAATATATTTTTTATCTTTCTAATTTTATTTTGCTTTTTATTCCTTGTTATTATATTGCTCCTTGTTTTATTTTTGATTTTTTTTGTCACGCCACATGGCTTGCGGGATCTTGGTTCCCGGGCCAGAGGCTGGGCCCGAGCTCCTGCGGTGGGAGCTCTGAGTCCAAACTGCTAGACTAACAGAACCTCAGACCCCAGGGAATATTAGTTGGAGTGAGGTCTCCCAGAGGTCCTCACCTCAGCACCAAGAGCTGGCTCTATCCAACTGCCTGCAAACTCTAGTGCTGGAGGCCTCAGGCCAAACATCCAATAAGACACAAATACAGCCCACCCATCAAAAAAAAAAAAAAAAAAAAAAGAAACGACAAAAAAATATGTTACAAACAAGCAACGTAAACACCTACAAGACCAAATAAATGAAGATGAAATAGGCAACCTACCTGAAAAAGAATTCAGAGCAATGAGAGTAAAGATAATCCAAAATCTCAGAAACAGAAAGGAAAAAATAAAACAAACATTCAACATGGATCCAGAAGAACTAAACAGCAAACAAACAGTGATGAACAACACAATAAATGAAATTAAAAGTACTCAAGAAGGAATCAATAACAGAATAACTGAGGCAAAAGAACGAATAAGTGAGCTGGAAGACAAAATGGTGGAAATAACTGCCAGGGAGCAGAATAAAGAAAAAAGAATGAAAAGAACTGAGGACAGTCTCAGAGACCTCGGGGACAACATTAAACGCACCAACATTTGAATCATAGGGGTCCCAGAAGAAGAAGAGAAAAGAAAGGGTCTGAGAAAATATTTGAAAAGATCATAGTCGAAAACTTCCCTATGTGGGAAAGGAAATAGTCAGTCAAGTCCAGGAAGTGCAGAGAGTTCCATACAGGATAAACCCAAAGAGAAACATGCCAAGACACATGTTAATCAAACTATCAAAAATTAAATACAAAGAAAAAATATTAAAAGCAGCAAGGGAAAAGCAACAAATAACATACAAGGGAATGCCCACAAGGTTAACAGCTGATTTTTCAGCAGAAACTCTGCAAGCCCTAAGGGAGTGGCAGGGCATATTTAAAGTGATGAAAAGGGAAAAACCTACAAACAAGATTACTTTACCCAGCAAGGATCTCATTCAGATTCAATGGAGAAATCAAAAGCTTTACAGACAAGCAAAAGCTAAGAGAATTCAGCACCACCAAACCAGCTTCACAGCAAATGCTAAAGGAACTTCTCTAAGCAAGAAACACAAGAGAAAAAAAAAAACCCACAAAAAAATCCTCAAATCAATTCAGAAAATGGTAATAGGAACGTACATATCGATAATCACCTTGAATCTAAATGGATTAAATGCTCCAACCAAAAGACACAGACTGACTGAATGGATACAAGACTCTGATATATGCTGTCTACAAGAGACCCACTTCAGACCTAGGGACACATACAGACTGAAAGTGAGGGGATGGAAAATGGTATTCCATACAAATGGAAATCACAAGAAAGGTGGAGCAGCAATACTCATATCAGAAAAAATAGACTTTAAAATGAAGACTGTTACAAGAGATAAGGAATGGCACTACATAATGATCAGGGATCAGTCCAAGAAGAAAACATAACAATTATAAATATTTCTGCATCCAACACAGGAGCACCTCAACACATAAGGTAAATGACAACAGCCATAAAAGCAGAAATCGACAGTAACACAATAATAGTTGGGGACTTTAACACCCCACTTACACCAATAGACAGATCATCCAGACAGAAAATAAATAAGGAAACACAAGCTTTAAATAAAACAACAGACCAGACAGACTTATCTGATATTTTTAGGACATTCCACCAGAAAGCAGAAGAACACACTTTCTTCTCAAGTGCACACAGAACGTTCTCCAGAATAGATCACATTTTGGGTCACAAATCAAACCTTGGAAAAGTTAAGAAAACTGAAATCGTATCAAGCATCTTTTCCAACCACGACGCTATGAGATTAGAAATCAACTACAGTAAAAAAACACTAAAAAATACACAAATACTTGGAGGCTAAACAGTGTGCTGCTAAATAACCAAGAGATCACTGAAGAAACCAAAGAAGAAATCAAAAAATACCTAGAAACAAATAACAACGAAAACATGATGAGCCAGAAACTAGGGGACACAGCAAAAGCAGTTCTAAGACGGAAGTTCAAAGCTATTCAAGCTCACCTCAAGAAACAAGAAAAATCTCAAATAAACAATCTAACCTTACACCTAAAGCAACTAGAAAAAGAACAAAGAAAACCCAAAATTAGTAGAAGGAGAGAAATCATAAATCAGAGCAGATATAAATGAAATAGAAACAAAGAAAACAATAGCAAAGATCAATAAAACTAAAAGAATACTCTTTGAGAAGATAAACAAAATTGATAAACTGTTAGCCAGACTCACCAAGAAAAAAATGGAGAAGATGCAAATCAATAAAATTAGAAATGAAAACGGAGAGATTACAACTGACACGGCAGAAATACGAAAGATCGTTAAGAGACTACTACAAGCAACTATATGCCAATAAAACAGACAACCTGAAAGAAATGGACAAATTCTTGGAAAAGTACAACCTTCCAAGATTGAACCAGGGAGAATTAGAAAATATAAACAGACCAATCACAGGTAATGAAATTGAAACTGTAATTGAAAATCTTCCAACCAACAAAAGTCCAGGACCAGATGGCTTCACAGGTGAATTCTATCAAACATTTAGAGGAGAGTTAACACCTATCCTTCTCAAACTCTTCCAAAAAATTGCGGAGGGAGGAACACTCCCAAACTCGTTCTATGAGGCCACCATCACCCTGATACCAAAACCAGACAAGGATATCATAAAAAAATAAAATTATAGACCAATATCACTGATGAACATAGATGCAAAAATCCTGAACAAAATACTAGCAAACAGAATCCAACAACACATTAAAAGGATCATACACCACGATCAACTGGGATTTATCCAGGGATGCAAGGATTCTTCAATATACACAAATCAATCAATGTGATACACCACATTAACAAGTTAAGGAATAAAAACCATATGATCATCTCAATAGATGCAGAAAAAGCTTCTGACAAAATTCCACACCCATTTATGATAAAAACTCTCCAGAAAATGGGAACAGAGGGAACCTACCTCAACATAATAAAGGCCATATATGACAACCCACAGCAAGCATCATACTCAATGGTGAAAAACTGAAAGCATTTCCACTAGGATCAGGAACAAGACAAGGATGTCCACTCTTGCCACTCTTATTCAACATTGTCTTGGAAGTCCTAGCCACACCAATCAGAGAAGAAAAAGAAATAAGAGGAATACAAATTGGAAAAGAAGAAGTAAAACTGTCATTATTTGCTGATGACATGATACTATACATAGAAAATCCTAAAGATGCCACCAGAAAACTACTAGAACTAATCAATGAATTTGGTAAGGTTGCAGGATACAAAATTAATGCACAGAAATCTCTGGCATTCCTATATACTAACAATGAAAAATGAGAAAGAAAATTAAGGAAACAATCCCATTTACCATCACAACAAAAAGAATAAAATACCTAGGAATAAACCTACCTAAGAAGGCAAAAGACGTGTACTCAGAAAACTATAAAACACTGTTGAAAGAAATCAAAGATAACATAAACAGATGGAGAGATATACCATGCTCCTGGATTGGAAGAATCAATAGTGTGAAAATGACTATACTACCCAAAGCAATCTATAGGTTCAGTGCAATCCCTATCAAATTACCAATGGCATTTTTCACAGAACTAGAACAAGAAATTTTACAATTTGTATGGAAACAAAAAAGACCCCGAATAGCCAAAGCAATCTTGAGAAAGAAAAATGGAGCTGGAGGAATCAGGCTCCCAGACATCAGACTATACTACAAAGCTACAGTAATCAAGACAGTATGGTACTGGCACAAAAACAGAAATACAGATCAATGGAACAAGATAGAAAGCCCAGAGATAAACCCACGTACATATGGTCACCTTATCTTTGAAAAAGGAGGCAAGGATATACAATGGAGAAAAGACAGCCTCTTCAATAAGTGGTGCTGGGAAAAATGGACAGCTACATGAAAAAGAATGAAATTAGAATACACCCTAACACCATACACAAAAATAAACTCAAAATGGATTAAAGACCTAAATGTAAGGCCAGACACTATAAAACTCTTAGAGGAAAACATAGGCAGAACACTCTATGACATAAATCACAGCAAGATCCTTTTTGACCCACCTCCTAGAGTAAGGGAAATAAAAACAAAAATAAACAAATGGGACCTAATGAAACTTCAAAGCTTTTGCACAGCAAGGGAAACCATAAACAAGATGAAAAGACAACCCTCAAAATGGGAGAAAATATTTGCAAATGAAGCGACTGACAAAGGATTGATCTCCAAAATATACAAGCAGCTCATTCAGCTCAATATCAAAGAAACAAACAACCCAATCCAAAAATGGGCAGAAGACCTAAACAGACACTTCTCCTAAGAAGATACACAGATTGCCAACAAACACATGAAAGAATGCTCAACATCACCAATCATTAGAGAAATGCAAATCAAAACTACAGTGAGGTATCACCTCACACCAGTCAGAATGGCCATCATCAAAAACTCTACAAACAATAAACGCTGGAGAGGGTGTAGAGAAAAGGGAACCCTCCTACACTGTTGGTGGGAATGTAAATTGATACAGCCACTATGGAGAACAGTATGGAGGTTCCTTAAAAAACTAAAAACAGAACTACCGTATGACCCAGGAATCCCACTACTGGGCATATACCCTGAGAAAAACATAATTCAAAAAGAGTCATGTACCACAATGTTCACTGCAGCACTATTTACAATAGCCAGGACATGGAAGCAACCTAAGTGTCCATCGATAGATGAATGAATAAAGAAGATGTGGCACATATATACAATGGAATATTACTCAGTCAAAAAGAAATGAAACTGAGTTATCTGTAGTGAGGTGGATGGACCTAGAATCTGTCACACAGAGTGAAGTAAGTCAGAAAGAGAAAAACAAATACCATATGCTAACGCATATATATGGAATTTTAAAAAGCGGTACTGATGAACCCAGTGGCAGGACAGGAATAAAGACGCAGACATAGAGAACAGACTTCAGGGCATGGGGGAAAGGGGAAGCTGGGATGCAGTGAGAGAGTAGCATTGGCGCATATACACTACCAAATGTAAAATGGACAGCTAGTGGGAAGCTGCTGCACAGCACAGGGAGATCAGCTCAGTGCTTTGTGATGACCTAGAAGAATGGGATAGGGAGGGTGGGAGGGAGGCTCAAGAGGGAGGGGATATGGCGATATATGTATACATATAGCTGATTCACTTTGTTGTACAGCAGAAACTAACACAACAATGGTAAAGCATTTATACTCCAATAAAGATGTGGAAAAAAAATACTACTATATACCTTATTCAGCTCAGGAAGTACGTGGTCTTCCGTCATTCTCAACATTGCTGGAAATATAAATTTTAAAACTATCTTTAAAGGGAAACTACAAACATAATTTTAATTATAGATGCATTTCAAAAAATAAATATATTTCACTGGACTACATTTTCCATTTTCAACAGCTTCTTGTCACCAAGGAAAACTTATTTTTCTTCGAAGAACTAAAAGAATTTAAATTTGATTTATATTTTCAGGTTCAAAATGGATGGATATAGCCATCCTAAACTATTATTTTTCATTTTCTCCTTCAATTCAACCCACTGCCACTCCAGACAAAGAAACCTAACTGCTGCCTTGAGCTAAGACTACGTGTGTAGGGATTCCTCCTAACTCGGTGATGTTTCTTCTCTTAAAATGTGCAAGCAGTTCTTTCCTCCAAAAGTCTTAGAATACCAAAAAGATGTATTTCTTTCCCTTGGGCTTTTTTGCTACATGAAGATATTTGCACTAAGACTTATGTGTGTAAACACACACTTACGTGTGTGTATATATATATTTATATATTTTCTTTAATATTGTGGTTGGTTCTTTTTGTCCTTTCATAGGGGTGTCTTTATCAATACCGTGTTTTCTATACATTACATCCACCTAAGTCAAGAAGTATGCTGCATATGCTTTTGCATAGTGTTTGAATATGCTTATGTTTGGCTGAGAAAAAGCATGTTGGACATTATTCTGCAAATATGGATTATTTTAAGAAACTGTTTTTAATTAATTCAAACTTCTAAATTATCTGAAAAACCAGCCATAATCTAGGTTCCACTAATGCATTTATCCATCCAAAAATTAATTATTGAGTGTAATATAGGTACTAGGGATACAGCAGTATAAAAGAAGTCCCTGCCTTCATGGAGACTGCATTTTACACAAGAGCAAACCAAGGTTAGAGCGCTAACTAGTGGCAGCACCCAGTTACAGTTTGGTCTCCAGTTCTCCAATCCAGTGTGCTTTGCTCTAATGGTACGGACTGAGCAGTAATTCATTTATCTTCTAATGCAACTTCTTATTACAGTTAGGATAGGCAATAAGAATATAAACTGCCTAATTACTCCAATAATTATCAGTAAAACCAAGCTACTACTTCTGTAAAAGAAAGTCACTTCTAAGGTTTCGTTTAATTTTAACATTGTAATTTATTCTAATTAACTCTGATATTAAACAGGCTGGCCTGATAAACACTCTGGCTCCCCATTCTGGCTAGTGTTGGTATGGTTTTGAGAAAAATATAAGAATTTTAAATGTCAACATCTACAGATCGCTTTCATTTTTTTATTGAAAGCAATTGTACTAGGCTAACAAATATGAAAAGTCTGTTTTAAAAATATGAGAATTAAAGATCTGGGCATTTGTTTCAAGGATATTAGCACATTATAGGTAATTTACTGTCTATTTTACTCTTTAGAATTTTAACAAATATGGGATAAGTTCCATTTACGACTAAATTTTGCATATGTTGGAGGGAAATGTATGCTAAATTATTTTAAAGATATTAATAGAGGTCACAAAAATAGCAGTACAAATGGACCTAAATAAAATACGCATATCCTGTAGAGTGAGCGTTAAAACATTTAATATCAAGTCAGTAACTATTTGTTAATTACCTACAAATGCAAAGATACTGTGGACACATAAAGAAAGGCCACAAGTGGTCTGCATTCTATTTAGCTAGGGCATCACTGTCCAATAGAAGAGATAACGGAAATGTTCTAGCTCTGTGCTGTTCAACCTGGTAGCCACTAACCACATGTGGCTCCTGAGCACTTAAAATGTGGCTAGCATGACTAAGGGACTGCGTTTATAATTCTACATAATTTCAACTAATTGAAACAGCCATACATGACTAGTGGCTACCATAATGAAGGGCACAGATCTAGAGACAGAAGACCAAAGTATAAAACAGGAGCTAAGCTATTCAAGGGCAGAGGTTTTGTCTTATTTTTTCTCCCCCATTTCCCCCAAATCTAACACCTAACAATGCCTAATACAAAGCAGAGATTTAAAGAGTGTTATTTTAACCTAAGGAGACATTACAAGGTAAATAAGGGTCAATTCTCAGTGAGTGACAGAGACAATCAATGCTAGAAGGTGTTATCTGCGGGGGTGGAGATGGGTGGGTGTATAGAGGAAATAAGACTGGCCATATGTTGAAAACTGCTGAAACTGAGTGACGAGTAGAAGGCAGATCACTTATGCTATTCTCTCTACTTCAATAGGTATTTAAAATTTACTACAGTAATTGAAATATGCTAAACTGATGCTCCCACAATTTTTTTAAAAAGTGTTAAAAATACAAGAATGTTTCATTCAATTCACTTACCCACATACAGCCACCGAAAAAATGCTTTGAAGTTTTTCATACTGCTATCTATAACTCTAGAAGATAAAAATAAATCAGAAATGAAATTATTATATGGGGTTCATGTATCATTGTTCAATTATTGTAGAATATAATAATCCTTTTTGTTCTACTATATCCTATCTGGATGACATTTAAGCCTTTACAACAGATTTAACAAATAAAACACATACCCAAAAATAAAATTTCAAAAAAGCAAATCCTGATTCTCTTAAAAAAAAAAGCAAATAACTCAGATTCTAACTGATTATAACAGCCTTGCCACAAACTGTGTAACAGTCTTTCCTTTCCGGGCACTCAGTAAAGTACGAAATCCTTTTCTAACTTTGGAAATAAAAGAAATCAGAAAAAAAGTTTCCGGCACCATTCTCAGTTTAAAAAAAAATACTCACTGATCAGTAAGAAGAAAAAAACATCAAACACAAAAGAAAATCATTATTATAAACTTGTAATATGTCACTACCACTAGCTCTGATATCAACAGACATTACTTTTGGAAGTTGATTTTTTTATCCTTACAGTAATGAATCTCAAAATTTGAATTTCCTTGGGCTTTACACAAATGTACGCCCAAGATTAAGGATTATAAGTGGAAGTCAGCTTCCCTTTGATGAAACTGTCTCTGAATATAAAGATGGATATCATTTTTTTAAAAACCTCTTTAAGCTCACATCTGTAAGATAATTACTCTAAGCAAATAATATGTGTACTTTTCACCCCTAAATCTCAAAGTCCCTTCCAAGCATTAAATGTCATACTACTACTGGAGAAGTAGGTCAGCATCATTAACCTTTCTGTACACAGTAAAACACCTGACATAAAAGACTGTAACATCTCTTGCGTTACCAAGCACTATGATCAAAATTCTCTTGCAGCAAAATTGAAAAACAGAAAAGACGTTCCTTCCTGTCTTTCCCAGTCAATACTCTCACCCCAGCCCCAGGCAACCACTGATCTATTATAGGCTAACGTCAAAGTTCTCACTGCCTCAGTTTCTTCATTATAACCTAAAATAATGCTATATTCTACTTATCTCAAAGGAGGAAGAAGTTAAATCAAAAACTACCTTTCACTGAAACGTCAAAGGTGATCACAGAAAGCTTAATATTTTATGTTTACTCTCTGCAAATACGGAGAACCAAAAAATTATTCAACATTCAGGAAAAGGAATATCATTTCTCCTCCTGCTTTGTTCTTTGAGCACACACATCTGTAATAAGCTCTACCTTCTAAAAGCCCATTAGGGGCTTCCCTGGTGGCGCAGCAGTTAAGAATCCGCCTGCCAATGTAGGGGACATGGGTTTGAGCCCTGGTCCGGGAAGATCCCACATGTCGCAGAGCAACTAAGCCCGTGTGCCACAACTACTGAGCCTGCGCTCTAGAGCCTGCGAGCCACAACTACTGAAGCCCGTGTGCCTAGAGCCTGTGCTCTGCAACAAGACAAGCCACTGCAGTGAGAAGCCCGCGCACTGCAATGAAGAGTAGCCCCCGCTCGCCGCAACTAGAGAAAGCCTGTGCACAGCAATGAAGACCCAATGCAGCCAAAAATAAATAAACTCATTAAAAAAAAAATAAAAGCCCATTAAAATGATGGTGTATTGGTGGGGAGAGGTGGATGTGTTCTAAACTCACACACAAAAAGAGGACACTAGAAAAAAAATGTTTTTAAGTTTCAGAAATGTCAAAAGCCGAGAGAAGACTAGTGATTGGTGAAGGTCACCAGAGGCGGCCACGTGCCAGGCACTGTGGAAAGTGAGCAGCAAGGAGTCATCCACCCGGCAGACGCCAAGGATACTCAGTCCTTAGAAACGTCAAGTTCAACAGAAGACATTAGGATGACATCTGGGGCTGGACAAAGGAGGACAAACTGAAACACAGAGTGGCCAATACACTCTTTCCCCCAAGATATGAATGCCTAGGCGTTTACTACCTTCCAGACAAAAACAAGAGTTCTTCAAAGAAGCTGAATAAACTGGGAAGAGCCAAGGCGGTTCTGGGTCGGCACTGGCTGCCCACAGCATAGGTCCGCATGCTCTGGCACTCATGCTGGCTTTGGGCCGCTCTGCACCCAGCAATTCCAGGCAACTTTAAACTGCCTCACGAATAAATATGAGTAAACAATCGGGCATCAGGTTTTTGAAGAAAGCTTGCAACAAGAGACCAAAATAAACAGCAAAGTGACACACAAAGAGGAGATAATTCAGGGAGAAGAGATTTTTTAAAACTCTAATTAACGTCCTCAGAGAGCTGTGGGAAGATGTCGCATCCACAAAGCAAGAGCACAGCTTTGAAAAATGATTAAACAAATAAGAAAATACTTAGAAATTAAAAGACGGGACTGCCATAATAAGACATTCAATAGCATGGTTCAGGTCAAAGATCTCGTCCTCCACTCCACCTGGGCTATTTATTCTAAAGTTCACACCCTAGACCTTCATTACCAACGTGAACCTTTTTTTTAAAATTTATTTATTTATTATTTTTGGCTGCGTTGGGTCTTCGTTGCTGCACATGGGCTTTCTCTAGTTGCAGCGAGCGGGGGCTACTCTTTCCTGCAGTGCATGGGCTTCTCACCGTGGTGGCTTCTCTTGCTGTGGAGCACGGGCTCTAGGCACGCGGGCTTCAGTAGCTGTGGCATGCAGGCTCAGTAGTTGCAGCTTGTGGGCTCTCTAGAGCGCAGGCTCAGCAGTTGTGGCGCACGAGCCTAGTTGCTCTGTGGCATGTGGGATCTTCCCGGACCAGGGCTCGAACCCATGTCCCCTGCATTGGCAGGCGGATTCTTAACCACTGCACCACCAGGGAAGTCCACCAACGTGAACATTTTAAATCTCAATTTAAAGCACCCTGCTCACCAACAAACAGCAACTATCTCTCCAGTGACTTTTCTCCAGTAGCCCAACATTCATCCCACGAAGACTACCACCTACTAGTTCTACCACCTTTCACTGTCTCGCACCTGCCCTGTGTCCTCACTTCCCTCCTAAATCAGTACAGATTTGAGGTTTATCATTTTAATCATGCCCTTGCTTCAATTTCTTGCCTCCCCTTTGCTTCCTTTTACTCACCAAGCCTAGTAAATCAAACTGCTCACCTATTCTGTGCTCCCACTCGAACAGCTGACCCTGGCTGGAGAAAACCACACAGCCATGTTGGCTGGTCTCATTTTAATGCTCCTGGGAACGCTAACCAAGCAGCCCTTAGCACTACTGACAATGCTCCTGCTTCATCAGCCCATTCACGCTCCTACTGTACTAGACAAATGGCTCCCACCTCTTCCTTTATTCTCAAAGCTCAATACCACTTCCCCATCCTTACTTTCAGCTGATGACAGAACATTTCATATTTCCACTAAGATAGTAAAAACAATTAGAAGTGAACATCCCCAAGCCCTCATCTGCTCATATACCAGCATCTGTGACCCCTGTCTTGGCCTTCTCTCCTATAACTATGGAGGAACTATTTTTCCAGCCCCTTCCCTAACACACTAAATCCCATCCCCTCTTGAATCCTCTTGTTCTAGCAATCTTCCCTCTCTTTGCCATCTCAACTGTTCCCCTTCAGAAGAACATTCCCATCATAAATAAACATACTCTAATTGCTCCCATTGTAAAAAGAAAGAAAAGCCCAATGACTATTTTTAAATGCTGGCCATTCCCTTTACAGCAAAACTCAAAAGACTACATTTGTTGTTTTCTTTGCATCTGCTCTCATTCTGCATCATACCTGCTCCCATGACGCCACAGAAGTGGCTCTCAGCGAGGTCACCCATCATCTATTCTGATAATATTCTCATCTATTCCACTTCTGGTCCTCACCTTACTTGACTCAGCAGCATTAGACAACCAATCCCTCATTACTTCTTGCAATGCGTCCTTCACTCAGCCTGCAGGACACCCACTCCTTGGTCTTTCTGCCTCTCCGGTTTCTTTCGTTAGCTCCACATCAACCCCATTTCTAACACTGGAAAGCCCATCACCCAGTCTTCAGATCTCTCCTCTAAGCGCACTATCTCATCCAGGTTCATGGCTTAAAATAATACCAATGTGCTGAGGGCTCCCAAATTTACATTTCCAGCCTGGATCCCTCACTTGAACATAATCTCATACAATCAACAACATGCTGGACAGCTCCACCAGGGTATCTAACAGACATTTCAATTTAATATGCCTAATACATTGACCATGTGATCAAAATTAACATCAATAAGAAGAGGTAGACGGACACTGTTTGCCTCTGGATCTGACACCTTGAGAAGGATACTCCACCCGTTATGTAATATTCTGGCCAGGGATGTATAACCTGAATCAAACCATGAAAAAATCAGATAAACCCAAATTGAGGAACATAAAATACATATATATTTCCTATATTCTCCCCCAAGTCTTCCCCATTTCAGTAAATGTTAGTCATACTCTACCAGGTGCTTAGGACCTAAACTCGTAATTATCCGTGACTCCTTTATTTTTACCATCCACACAACCATTCAGCAATCTTGTTATTCCTACTTTCAAAATATATCCAGGTTCTGACCATTTCTGATTCTGACCACCATTTGTCTCATGGCTTCTGTCCTTGCCCTCATATAATCTATTCTCAATACCAAGTAAATAACAAGAGGGATCTCTTTAAACCTAAGTCATATCCTGTCGCTCCACTGCTAATAACTCCCTAAGAGCTTATTATACCCAGAGTAAAAGCCACAGTCCTTACAACTGCCTACAGGCTCTACGCAACCTGTCCCATCCTCTGTGACCTCTTTCAATTCATCCCCTACAACTCACAATATTGTTCAAGTCACTTTAACTGTAGTGGCTCCTTGAGGTCCCTCATATATGCCAGGCATGCTCCAAACTCAAGGCCTTCATACTTGCTGTCTCCTTTGCCCCCAAAGTAACAGGGCTCACTCCCTCCTCTCTCCAACATCACCTTCTCAGTGAGGTCTTCCCTGACCAAAAAATTGCACCCTTACCCCCAGCATGCCCTAGGTCCTCCTTCCCTCATTAGCTTTTCCCACCACTACTTATCACTATCTGACTTGCTGTATGTTTTAATTATTCATTTCTTTATTGTCTGTCTCATCATGTAAGAATATAATATCTATGAAGGCAAGATTTTTTTTATCAGTTTTGTTTACTGCTATACCCTCAGCATCTAGAATAGTGTTTAAAACATAGTTAAATGCTCAATAATTGTCTATGATGAATGATAGCATTGGATAATTAAGTCAAGAAAATTTCACAGGAAATAGAAAAGACAAAGATATTTTAAAAAATGAGAGTAAAAATAAAAGACACAGAGGCTCAATCCATGAAGTCTAATATCTGACTAACGAGATTTCTAGAACAAAAATCTAGTTAAAAAAAAGGAGAGGGAGAAGAGGAAATTATCAAAATAATAATACAATATAGAATTCAGGTTAAAATGGCATTTTCTTATTATAAGTACGACAAATGAGAAGACCCACATTTAAAACTCTGTTGTGAAATTTCAACATATCAAGGATGAATAAAGCTTTCTGAGAGGAGAAAAAATATAGCACACAAAGGAATGAGAATCAGAAGCACCAGACCGTCCACTGGCAACAAAAAGGCCAAAATACAATGGAGCAAAGCTTTGAAAGTTCTATGAGAAAATGAATCCCCCTTCATAATCTATACCCAGTCAAAACCATCAATTAAGTGTGGCAGAAGGAGAAAAGACCCAAAAGGACACACAAAGCTTACCCTCACACATCCGTTTTCTAAGTTACTGGAAGATATTTTCCACAAAGTGATTAAATGAACCAAGAAACAGAGGAGATCCTGGAAGTAAGGATCTAACCCATGAAAGCAATGAAGAAAACGCCAGGGCGGTGGCTGCACGAGATGGAGCCCGCACGCAGGCTGGTGCAGGCAGGGGGAGGCTAATGGAGGAGGCAGCAGGGACAGAGGCAGTTCCAGGGGTGTGACACTGCCCCTGAGACGGCGGAGAGCCTGAGGATGTGAGCAAGGCAGACTGTGCAAGGAGAAAGCAAGCAGAGTCTAGGAAAGACAGACACACAGAGAAGAATAATTTCTCAAAACTGATAAGTAAAAGAAAGGCAGTACAGTCATACAATTTAGAAATATGGAAGTAACCTACAGACCTAAAACCAGAAATAGTTAAAAGGATTCCCTCTGGAAAGAGGACCTGGGGTGAGGATGGGCGGGACAGGAAAATACCACTTTAATGTACGAAACTGCTGTGCTATTGGATTGTTTTAATCATGTAAAGGTATAATTTTGATAAAAACTTAAAAACTCATTTTTAGAAAATCGCAACAATTTGCTAGGTTCTTATTTATAAGTAAAAAGTAAAACATTCTCAAGTCAATGATTCCAATATTCAAGTATCCCCAATACTTACTGAAGAAGTTCATTTGCCTTGAGTATGAAAGAACCCACTGCAGTAATAGCATCTAAAAGGAAGTAAATAAATAAATATCATTTGTCAAATAAGTAAAGTGGATTTAATGCATTCTATTGAGGAATTAAATTACCACCTTCAATTCCTGAAGCATCTAGTCCAAGAGGTTCATATTTTTGCTTCCATGAAGCCATTCCTTTCAGTTCACTCAAATGGTATAATAAAGACTCTGAGCCACTATCAAAAACAGAGCAGAAACACCATCATCAAGGTGGCAGGCAGCTACTATCTTGCTTGAATATTTCTAAGTTTTCAGAAATAAATACTGAAAGTAACTTTTTCTTTCTATGAGAAATAATTATTTCTCAAAATTATTTTGAAAAGCTGTAGAAGAATCATTTGGTTGTCATGACTAGTGAGATGAATATATGACCACAAGATTAAACTTTGTAAAATCAAATTATGCTCCACAGTTAGTCCTGGCACTTTTAAGATAGTCATATTGTTCTCCCAACAGCTATGTATTTAACATTCAACAAATATTTATTAAGCTCCAACTTTAGGTCTGGCACTATGCTAAATACTGGGGACTTAATGGTGAACAAAACGAAAGGGTCCTCATGACACTGCCAGTCTAATGGGGGAGACAGTCATAACCATACAATCAGACAGTATATCATTCCAACTACCATAAATGCCTTAAAGGAAACACACCAGGTGCAGGTCTAACAGAAGAACCTGATCTAATCTGGGGATTAGAGAAGGCTTCTCTGAACAAGTGAGATTTGAGCTGAGAGCTAGAGAATGCAAGTGAAGAACAGCGTGGGAGTGTTCCAGAAAGCAAAAGGGCTGTACAAAGGCCCCGGGTAGGAGAAAAACTGTCAAGTTTGAGAAGGCCACCAGTGTAGGTGAAGCAGATAGACAGCCATCCAAAGGTATTAGTCTTAAGAAATGGGAAGACACTGGAAGTTTTTAAGTAAGAGTAACATGATCAGATCCACTGTGGAGAATATATTTGAGGGGTATAGTGTGGACTGGAAGAGACTAGGCCAGAGGGTCCTAAAGTGATCAAAACGGGAGGTGATATAGTAAGGCCCAGGGTCTCAGCATAAAGAAATTTATCAAAATTTAAGTCAAACACTGAACATCTACCTGCAAACTGCTTCACTGAGGTAGCTGTAGCTAGAAATAGCATGAGACTTGAAGATCTGGGACAGTCTTGGCTCGGACACTTAATAACTTTGGGTCAGCCATATATAACCATTCTGAACTTCAGTTTCTTCTAAATGAGGATAATCATAACCAACACCTTGCCAAGGAGTTAAATGCAAAAATATATACATGCTTTTACATAACATATAAAATGATATACAAACTTACTTAATTTCATCACTCAAAAAAGGGTATATGCCCTATTCAAGACATACCTCATGGCTGTCTGGGTGAGATAAAAGCCCAGACAGGGCCTTGGGTGGTGAAAAGATGTTGGAAAGTTATTTCATAAAGCAGAACTACCATTATTGATTCTTTAAATCTTGGGCACTCCAAGAGTCCCCTCAAATGCTAATGCAACAATTTTAGCTAGAAGAGGCTCAAACAGAGAATGCCAGATGATGAAAAGAAGGTTGCAGAAAGAAGACCAATGCCAAGTACGTGTAGATGCAATACCAAAAGAGTCTACATCACCTTCATACCTCTGTAAGTGACTTATAACCAATTTTTGTATACTGGAATATGATGACTCTATAGATTGGCCAAGCTTTTTTAAGCCCTAATTAAGAGAAAAAAAAGTATTCAGCATACAAGTAAGATACTATATGTCATTCTAAAAAAAATTAAGAATGTGTTCATAGCCATTAAAATACAAAGATAACCGCACCTTTACTGTTAACTGGTTCATTAAGAGGGTCTGAAGTTCAGCACTAGAATGAAAAAGAAAGTATTTTTAGTCTCCTCTATTCAAAATCTGAATGCATCACTTAAAACGTTTAAATTTCAAAGAACAAACAAGATTTTTAAACAAAATAAATAAAAAGAAATAGCCCAACAAAAATTAAGACTTTGTTGTACTCACAAAGAAATGGACAAAACAGGAAACAATAAAGTCTAGGAACAGACTGAAGTAGATATAAGGACGTACTATATGCTAAAATGGTGTTTCACATCAGTAAGAAGAAGGTGTAATACTCAATGAATTATACTGGGCAATTACCTGAACACTGAAAAAAAAAGAAGTTAGTATATGACCAAATAAATCACATCTGGAACATGTAAATGGAATAAAAACATAAACCACAAAAAAATCTCTGGAGGAAAATACAGATCTTTGAACACTTAATATGGGAAAGATCTTTTTAAGAATAATGTTAAGGCAAATACAATAAAGGAAAAGATTGATTTGGCTACAAAGAATTTTAAAATTTGTATACATTTAAAAAGTACATATATAATATATTTACATATATTATACATACACTCAGAATGATCACATTTATGTAAAAAATAAATACGTGAATAAAAACGCCTAGAAAAATATATACTACTTTTTCGGTCTTTGTGCACCAGAATTTTCTTTTTTTTTTTTTTACAATGAATGTGAATTGCTTTTGAAATAAATTACTTTAAAAAGAGAAGGAAAAGCAAGAGTACCTAATATGAGCTCATTACCTTGCTTTCCCCCACAACAGCAAGTCCATGAATTCATCTTGCACTGATGTGGTTGTATTCTTTTCCTAGAGAAAGATCAATAAAATCATAATAGGTATTTTTAAAATTATAAGCATATTTATTCAAAATTACAGGAACATGTCTCCCTTTCTTATCCTTAGCCTTCTCTCAAATTCATATTTAAATTGATTATCTGAATAGCAGTTACAGGAAAACAACCAGTCAGCTCTTCCAACTCCTGTCCTTAATCCCCAAGCCCTACCAGCTCCACTTCACAATCCTGTCCCCACCTAAGTTGTACCAAGGGGAAGAGCTGGTGTATCACTCTCTGAGATAATAGTATGAGGTTAGACCAAACCGTTTGAAAGAAATCATGATCTGAGCCTTTTACAAAACAGCCTGATTTTTCTCACGTCCTTCCTGAAGTAAATAAGGATAACGTGCATTCTTTAACACCTTCCATGGGAAACTCCAGGTATATTACCTGCACAAACTTGGTGAGACGAGAATCCATCTGCATCAATATTTCTTCCCATGCTTCACACATACATGTCAGTGACAAATTTATATACTATTAACAAGAAGAAAAAAATATTAAAGTAGCAAAAAATATTTAAGTCAACATGCTAACTAAATAATACATGTTTCTTACTGTCAACTGTCTCAAAGAAATCCAAAATTTACTATAAATCACTTTTAACTCAGTTAAGCCTGAGAAAGAAAAGACTATAGCTAACACTTGATAATCATTTAACTATCAAACTTTCTCAAATTCAGTTTTTATCTGGTAAAACAGATATTTTCCAGCTTTCTACATATAAGATGCATTTTATATACAATAACTGTCAAAATGCTGACTGGTCAACTATTCAATTTTCAAACAGTATCCTTTTAAAAAGACACTAATCTCCAGAAATCTTTGACATGAAGTACATGTAGCTCCTCTATGCAGATGTAGACTCAATTTCTCCAGTCCTTCAATCCGGGCTGGCCTTGGGTCTTAGTGTGACGAAAGCAGAAGTCTAAGGCCCCAGAAGGTTTTGCATGCTTCCACTTGCACTCTTGACACCCCTGCCGTGGCCACCACTTCATGAACAAGGCTGGTCCAGCCGGCTGGGAGATGAGGAATGTGCAGTCCAGACAAAGCCATCACAGCTATGGGACACTTGGACCAGCCAGCTGACCACCAATGTACGAACAAGCCCAGCCCCGAATAGCTGAACCTGGCCCAGAACAACAGAACCTTCTAGCTGAGCCCAGCCCAAATCGTCGACTAAAACACCAATCACAAGCTAATTTGGGGTGCATTTATCATGTACAAAAGCTAACTGATATGATGCTTTCCATACTACTTTATTTGTAAAAAACTTAAAATTCCAAAATATTGTTTTATTTATGAGAATGTTTAAAAAGGTTTAAACTACTTTTTTTCTTTTCCTTTGGAGAAATAGAGATGGGTGAGAGTAGATTTTCAATTAAATTTCTCTTTCTTGCTTTAATGGACATTATAAACTTGTCTATCAGACTAGACACCTCCGCCACATAAAGTTGGCTTTAAGAAGTAAGATTTTCAAGTTTTTTATTTACAGAACATTAGAAATTTATAGTAAACAGTCACATAAAACAAGCTATAAATAAATACCTGTAAAAGAGCCGAAATGTGAGTAAACTTTCTGGCCATTCGAGTTACTTCAGGTAAGAAAGAGTACAATAGATTGGTTTCAAGCTGTCAAATCAAAATAATAAAGTAAGTTACAAGCAGACATATTTACTTCTTTTAAAGAAGAGTCAAAGTCTAACTACATATCAGAAAGACTATGCCAGACTCTGCTCCTTTTGAGCATAACGGTTTGGAGAGTAACAGAATATAATCTTAGGATTTTCTAATCTGCAGTGTCTATCTATGCACAGATCACCCTCTCGAGGTTAGCAACCCCTTCTACATAGTTAGAATAAATGTAATAATCTATTTAAAAACACTCTTATGAGGAATTTAAAAAATGATCACAAATTTCTGTAAAAATGTTAAAGGAATTATAGTTATTGATATATACAAGTGAAATATCTATTACAATGGTACATGAATTATCTCAATAAAGTTGTTTGAAAAATACCTATTACAAATTTCACATTAATAGTGAATCATTTTATTACAGCACCAAATGCAATCCTGGAAATCACATTTTCGCAGAACCTTAAGATGAAGAGCAAATATGAACAACCGTTCCAGCAACCGTCAGGAAGTTAAGAGTTCTCTGATGTTCTGAATACAACGAATGTTGGAAGGCATCACATGCGTCACACCTTGCATCTTTTCACCCTACTTTTGTTTGAGAGTTCATGCATTCTTAGGCTAAGTGGCTGGGTTATCTGCGATGAAATTTTAGGGAAGATTTTCTTGAAGACAAGGCTACAATCTAAATAATCTACAGGAGCCCAGTTTCCACAATCTATGATACAAACAGCACACAATGAAAAAGGGTTTTCCCAACGTTAAGTAGTCATCTTACACAAGAGGCAATGTGTTAGTTAAGAGCACCAACTCTGGAGCCAGACTGTGCAGCAGCACTTTCCAATGCTCGCCAAGCAAATTACAGTTTGTGTGCCCATGTACTCAACTGTAAAACGGGGATGACAGTACCTACTTATTAGGTTATTGTGAGGATTCAAATGAGTTATACTGAATCACTCAGTACTGGGCACATCTTAAACAATTAATAAATATTAGCTTTTATTATTAGGGTCAGAATCCTAAGAAAACACTTGGTACAAAGATGGAACTGGTATAGCAATGAGTTAATATAGTCATTAATAGACCATATTAACTCTGCTGTACCATTGGAATAGTAAGGTATTCACCAGTAAGACTCTATATATGTCTTAGAAGCTCCAAGTCGATTTTTTTGCTTTGTTTTGTTTTAATGACCTTAGAATCCAGTGAAATGGATAATAAAAAACTATAAAACCTTTAAAAATATATATTTACCCTCTGCTGCTATTAGGTTCCAGTACTCACCTGAAAGTACGAAACTTCTGGGGCACCACTGGTGGAAACTTCTGTGACCACTGACAATGATTTCAAATCACTTGATAGACATAATGCAAGACAAGTACCAACAATCTGTAAAACAGTCAAATCTCCATTATATTTAGTGTTACTGCTAGACTGCATCTGCTTACAATATAGGAGGCAAATATTCAGAGCTCTAAAAAGCAGAAACATATGCCTGGCTCCCGCCACACACGTGGCACATGAAGGCATGTGTCCTCTTAGTTGCAAGGACACAAACACACACCCCCAACAAGGGGCCCAAACTAAGTGTTGGAGAACTAACATTCCCACAGAGCCTATAACATTTTCTATCCTTTTAGAGAACTGTAAGAATAAGAAGAAAAAGATACGGAGAAGACCGAGACTGAGCATAAGATTGCTTCTGGTGATGTTTATCAAATTCCAATCACAAAGTGTAGCTCTTAAATACCACAAGACTAGAAAAACATTAAATTATAATCCAGTGTATCATACCAATCTTTTTGGTAAGAAAAAAATTTTTGACTAATTCCACTAAGAGCCTCTGATCTTCATAGACATCATATCACTATTCTTAGTAGGAAAATTATCCTTTTAACACTTAAGAACAAATAATTCCAATAACTGAAATTAAGAAAAAATGTAATGTTTTATTCTTTTTCCATAAATCAGTCAGCTGCTATATTCTAAGAGAAACAAAAAGGAAGATTTTTAAAGAAAAACTTACCCCAGTGACTCGAGCAATTTTGAACATTCCATAAGCATAAAGCTCAATAAATGCAGAGCTTCCTCCAAGGACAAGAATATTAAGCCTAATTAAAAATAATGCAACAAGCTGAGGACAACAGACAGGAGCGAGTTCTTAAACCCTCACATAATCTGCATGTTCAAGATTCCTTGTGGGGGACCTGAATCCCGCAACAAATTCACCAAGCCTCAATCACATTGGGCTTATTCCTTTCTTTCAAAGGAACAACATAAATTTCATCCAGCCTAAAAAAACATCAGTTTGCAGTAAAATAAGAATATATTATTTTAATGATGATTATATTTGTATACTCTCAATAACAAAATCATCTCTTTTCCAGTTAATATAAAGCGCCAACAGTTTTATCATGGCTCTGATGCTAAATGCATTAAGTGTGCTTAAAGAACCTGAACATTTAAATTTAAATTTTGGAAACTCTAGCACTTCCACCCTCCTTTACTTTTTAAAATAAAAGTACATCATAATATTAAACTTGACACAACCAAGTATCATAGAATAAGAACGAGTAAATAATAGATATTGTCTGTTTATTGTTCAGAGGTATTTGTCAGCAATGAAATAACAGGACAAATAAGGAAATTGTCCTTGGAACTTTAGTCTAAAAACTGCCTCAAATATCAAATATCAAATTTAAGAAAATAAGACTTGTTAAATATTTAAGATATCTGCAAGATTTACCTGACGTCTCCCAAAAGCTTAATAATTTCATCAGAATTTTCTTCACTAAAATATAAAAATAAATTGGGTTATCTTTATCTTTCAAATAATAAAAGATTATCTTACTTGCAAGGAAAAAAGGCATATCTTACCTAAATATTTTTGAGGTGTTGTTATAACTAGAAAAAAACCAGAAATGCATTTTTTAAAACACATGAGAAAATTGCCAGTGTTAAAAGGAAAGGAAAGAAAGCTGCAAGATTAATTCCAATGAAATTAAACTCTGATACTTACTTTTTGGGCAGTGTAGGAAGTTTCGGTAAGAGAAGATTTGATTCATCCTCAGAATTATAAAAGGACGTTAGAACACTAAAGAGGTGAAAACAAAACAAAAACAAGTATTATAAAAACAAAGATTCTACTTTTCTTTCCATTAAAAAATACTAATTTTTTTAAATGCCCAATTTTATACATCACACATTACCAAGTAAACAGATGCCACACAGTTTATCACTGTAAAATAGTCACTATAACAATCACAAACAAGAAATAGAAAAGTTGGAATTTCTCCATTTACTTATAACGTTATTTCTGGGAAAAAAAATCAGCCTACCCACTTTACATTTAGAGGAACAAATATTTATAAACAATTTTCTCAGCATATGAAATGTATTCAAATGTATTCAGTATCAGCACCAGATACAGACTGACTGACTTAACTCTCCTCTAAGAACCAACACTGAACATATGAGTTCCAAGAGTAACTGTAAAGAACACTGCAATTATTATATAATGTAATGATGGCTTCTATAGCTTACATACATATGAAGATGTAAAAACCCAGCAGGTACATAAGATGACACCACGTATTTTGAAACAGTCTTATTTATCCCCCCCCCCACCTTTTTTTCAATCCTACCTCCGAATATGGCTGGAAATAAATGAGTAAGAAGGTGAAAAAGCAGTGTCCTGAGAGACCCTGGAATCTCCACATAATATTTCTGAACTCTTAATGAAAAGTGTGTTACGAATACACTTAGCAGGTAACTGGACTGAGATAGAAATTACATGGTATATTCTGTTCCTCTGATCTTCTATGAATTCACATGACCATTTACAACCTTTATTTGATGATGGATTAATCACTGTTTTATCTACAGTGAATTTCAAACCCCAGGCTAGACCTTATTATCTAATGCTTTACAGTCCCTTTCTTAGGAAATTTGTCAATTAATAATCAGGATTTACAAATTCATTTGATATTAACTTAAAACTTAATTAGAATGAAAAGAAAATTATCATATTTCCTCAAAAAAGAAACTTTTATTTTCAGTATTCACTAAGCCCATTGATTCTTTAAGCCATCTTTACTGCAAACCTGGCGTAGTACTTGACTTCACAGACTAAGGCAAAACTATTTTCACAAAATAAGGAAACTATAGGGACCATGAACACAGAAAGAACCCATTCAGCATCAAAACAGAATGCTCAATTCAGCACTTTTTGTACTCTAAGAATATTCACTGGGACACAAAAACACAAAGCTCCAGGTGAAATATATGGTGAAAAGAAAAACAGAACCTCAATCTGCTAATCAATAATTTTAATTAATATTCCTTGAATGTATAACTCATCGATATAAACCGTTAAAAATAACTGAAAAGAAAAATCTTGGCCATTGAGGCATTACTGCTCCAATAAGAAAAGCGATTTTTTTCAAGAGAAAAAAAACCCAACAGAGCATTAAAAAAACTGCATCTTGATAAGCTTAAAACAAAAAGTTAAATGCAATGTACACATACTCAACACCCAGATACTCCTAAGTTTCCACTTTTAAAAAATGAGAATTTCAAAAACATCCTACTGTGACTACTGGGGTTTCTCTTTTTTTACTACTCAACCTGCTCTCGACGGTCACTTCCATCCAATGCATACAAGAAACTGGAGCCTCCACAGAAAAAGAGTGCAGGCTTTCAGGTTTTTCTACATCACACAAAACGATTTTCTTGGTGTCAGCAAGAGCAAAGGCCAAAACTAAAGAAGAAATAATCAGAATGAGTTAGTGTAATATTTGAGAAAAATGGGTATTTCATTGCTTCCCCAATTTTACTATTTTAAATACAACATAATCATAGAAATGATTGAACCCCCAAATCCTTGCTTTAACTAATTAAAAAACTAAAAGATATCTTTGCATATAGTTATGCTGTTACCTACGCTTATTTTCAAATGCTCAAACTTTCACGAGCAATCTACTACTTTCTCATGTACTATTCTTAACATCTTACATATCACAGCCTCTAGACTGGAACCTTGATGCCAAGCAGAAAATACAGAACAGGCATCAACAAATAAACAATAATATCGTTATCACCAAGACATATTGGTCCCCACCCAAAAGCTGAAAAGTGATTCCATCTGCTTGGTTCTTGGAAGGTTTTTTATTCCTTTTTTATTTCTAACCCTTAATGAACAGGGCCATCAAATACCGATGGGTCTTCTTCCTTTCACTGTGGCTGAATTATCTAGTATAGTTTCTCTACATAAGTCATCAACATCGTCCTAACATATCAAATTGAAGAATTTCTAAATAGAGGGCTGTGAGTTTCACTGTATACCAATATATGCAGCTTTGCTAGATGTGAGGCAATCCAAGTCTCCTCTTCTTCAAAACGATTTAAAGCAATCTTGAAATAATCATTACCAAAAAAAAACCCTATTTTACTGTCGAAAATCACAAGACATTTCTTAATGATAAAAATATCATCTACTTAAATACATTTTCACACACACTGACTTTCATAATTTTTGAGATCGTGGCATTTTTGGATGAATAGTGCAAGATCTCAAATTATTACTTACAAAAGTTCTCTAATTTTACACATACTTTGTTTTTACGTAAAAGATGAAACAAGAACGGAGCAAAATGAGTACAGACAAAAATAGTTGTTATCTGTAAAGTGACAGGCTTTCAGGGCATTTTTACATACTTATATTTATCTAGGAAAAAAGTAAGCAATGAGGAGTACATATCATTTTACAAAAACAATTCTTTTTCTTTTTTCAAGCACCAATGATACAGATGAACTTTAAGCTGTATGATTTGTAGCATTTTCCTGTGCTGACTGGACATGTACAACAGCTCAAACAATGACTGTCCTTGTAACAACACATGGAAGAGGAGAGTTCAGTCCTCAGAGCTACAATGCAGCAAGCTACAACATACAGGGCACCAAAAGGAGTAAGATCACACAGAAGTTGCAGGAAGCGGGTCAGAACTGACAGTCCTTCAGGTGAGGCAAGCAAATGTGCAGAGAGAATATTTATGAGCCACACATTTAATGCTAAAACACATTCTGGGGAGGAAAGGGCCATGATGGCACTGAACCGACTAGTGAGTGACAAATGAAGCTTAGGGCAAACAGTGCAGGACAACACGACAGCGAAAGAACAAAACCAAAGTACTCTGTATATTCCTATCAAATTTCTTTTCAGCCTTATCTTTGCCAAGAAGTCAGATTTCATTTTAGAGATATCTTTGCCAAGAAACAAGATGGTAGAATTAATCTGAGTTCTATGAAAACACTTCAAAGCATTTGAAAAAAAGGCAAAGTTCCCAAATTTAGAATTCTAGTATATAATAAGAACAATAAATTCTTTCTGGAAATAAGTTCTCTTTACAGAATACTTCTTCTGAAAAACAAAAATGTATTTTTTACAATACTATCATTACGTTTGCCATCTGGTCTCCAAGCCAGACAGGTCACTTCCTTTC
This sequence comes from Delphinapterus leucas, assembly GCF_059928025.1. Lineage (NCBI taxonomy): Eukaryota > Metazoa > Chordata > Mammalia > Artiodactyla > Monodontidae > Delphinapterus > Delphinapterus leucas. The sequence goes on along the minus strand of NC_143133.1, from coordinate 51,747,991 downwards.
CTGTATTTTCATTTGGTGGAAAACTCCAAACTCGATGAAAACTTGCAAGTCGATGAAGTAAAACCTGAGACAAAACAGATAATAATGGCAAATAATAAAAAATCCGTTTCCAAAAATAAAATATACCTAGATCCCCACTATAATTTTTTTTAAATCATATCAAATATAATATTTAGCTATCAGAAGAAATTCGAAGACAAAAGTGTCTGAATGAACTTAAGGTATTTTCAAAGAAATGGCTGAAACAAGGTCTAATTTAACCCTGTACCCTATACATTTCCTAACTTTCATGTCAATAAGAGACTTACCTTTTAGAAAAGGAATAAGGCTGTCCAAGAAGATAACGAAAAAAGCAATAAAGGACACAAACAGAACTAGAAAGGCAGCTGTGTAAGATCAAGTAATACTAAACTTGGAATCAGACAATTTCAGCTGTGTCACTTACTGGCCATGGATCTCAGACAAGTCACTTAGTCATTCTAAATTTCCATTTCCACCGGGTATATTCCCACCTTGGAGGATAAAGATGATGCCCTGGAGCTCCTTGTGCTTCAAAAGTAAAACTGTCCCTACTCTCTCCTCTATACAACCGGTAGAAATGAAGAAAAGGCCTCGAACTGCATGTGCTCCTGAAGATTCCCCCCACCCCCACACACCTTCATAGTTTCCTGTACTCACAGCTTTACCACTCCCTGCCTTATCTCATAGCATCCTTCCTTCACTCTTGGTTACAGGGAAGCCAGGACTCCCAAGGAATCGCTCATCCCCGAGACCCAGTGCTCTTTTCTGAGCCCATCTCTGACTTTCCTTACCTCTGAAACCCTTCCTCTGTGCCCTCTGGAATTCATGGTCAGGTATCAAGATCCCCTGTATCGTCACTGTCTTCCCTGAAATGTACTTCTCACCTGAGGATACTGCTTCCCTACAGGATTCTCAGGTGGTGGCCCTATACTACTACTGGGCTAGGAGATAAAGATTTCCTCCTTGATGTCATTTCTGGCTGGTTTTTCTTCTCTTCTCTAAAATCCTCTAACTTTGAATCATATGCAATCAGACCATACCACCTGCTATCCCTCTTAACTGCAGTCGCCTATAACCTCCTAGGCCCCCCCGCCCCCGCCGCCCCCATTCCTGGGAGATTTGGACTCCTGTCTGGCTCACTCATGCTTTCCAACACTACTCATCCTCATTCTTGGCGATTTCAAGAGATACAATGTCCTGGCTTTTTGGTGCTCAACTACCTCTTCTTCAATGATCACACCCTCTACCTCACCTCAGTCACTCTCAGGGTCATGCCTGCGACCTTGTCATTACCAACAACTATAAATGCTGCCATAATCTTCAGTTGCAAACCTCCCACTTTCCATCACCACCTGTATCTCTCCTGCTCATCCCAGATACCCAACTTCAATTCTTCAACCTCACCAAGACATACAAGCCATTGACTCTACCACCGACCAACTCATTGTCCCTCACCCAACACGTGACCTCACTTCCCTACTTAATCAGGTTACAATCCAAAGTTCATCATTACAATCATTCCTCTTACGTATAACTTCAACCCCCTTGCATCTCTCTTGCTTTGTCACAGTCACAACAACTCTGGTTAAACCCAACCACGCCTGCACCCATACAGCTGAACAGAAGAGACATACAACCATGCTCACTAGTTTCACTACAAAATCACTAACCTCACGTGGCTCTTAATACTGACGAACAATCCTACCAAGTTTCACCAGGCCACTTGTCAGCTTTTTCATACCTCTCTTTTCTCCTCAAAATTCCAATATTTTCTTCTCCATCCTCACTCCTAAACAGCGCCCCTTCTTCTTCACTGAGAAAACGGAAGCAACAAATGCCCACAATTGATTACATCTATCCATCTGATCACAATGATGCTCCTATTCTCTCCCTTCTCTCCTACTGCTGTGGCTGTACTAACTGCACTCCTCTCAGGGCCAGGACAGCGTTCCAAAACACCCTGGCAGTGGAGGGAGACTAGAAGATTTCATAGAGGGCCTTGAGAAAGCAGATATCAATACCCTGACAACGAGGTCATGATGGTCAACACAGTTTTGCAGGCTGCTAAGTTTCCCTGACTGCTAAGTTCTCTTTACCACCTAGTTTCCAAGGTTGGCTGCACACCACACAACTCTCACCCGGCCAGATAACTATCAGGAACCCTGCCAAAAGGCCAAAGGAGTAAAGAAGCCAAGGTGAAGGTTTCCTTACAAAATGGCTGCCAAGTAACTAAAAACTCTCAGCAGAAAGCTACAACTCGGTTACACTTGATGAAGCGTAATACAATGTGAACTAGAAATGCTAACTGACAACACTCATGCACATTCCATCAGGAATCCAGTGATGGCTATCCAACCCATTCTGTATAACTTGGACAACAGAATAAAGATTCTTAAACATCCTCTGTGGCAGCTATAGACACGCACATTCGCAGCTCAAGTCTGACAATAACTCATCTTTCTTCTGCCTCAACTGCAAGTAAACTAACTGCAGGCTCTGTGGACCTACTACTATGTCTAGCTCATGAGTGACACATGAGCCTTTAAAAAGCCCATTTAACACATAACTGAAAGTCTTGGGGATGCAGGACTGTATGACTGCGTTAAGCTGCATGAAAACTGTTGTTCTGGCCATAAAATGCGGGAGGTGGGCGTATAAATGACCTTTCCCATATGTGGCCCCTTAGATTCACTTAAAGTTTTCAGCAGGGCTGGAGGAAGGGGCGGGGTACACAGGTGGCCCGGGCTCGGTGTCCTCGGGGCTGCACGCCGGTTCACTCACCTCGCCCGCCGTATTGGCCAGAGCAATGAGATCCCGCTTGGGTGACCAGACCAGGAAGATGATCTCCTGCGGTAGCTGCTTCTCTCCCACCACCCGGAAGGACGGGAAACAGGTCGGGAAACGCAACATGGGGGCGGCCCTGCAACTACACCCCTAATCGGAGGCCGGCAGGGGACCCCGGGCCGCCCTGCCCGGGCCCGGCGGCGGCGGCGGCGCCGCCTCCGCCCCCAGCCCTTCGCACAGAGCCCGGAGGGTGGCGGTACTTGCCAGATGCCCCACGGCAGGCAACGCGACCCGGGAAGCCTCTGCCTCCAGTTCTCCCCCAGCGCTTCGGCCCCCGCCGCCGCGCGCGCGCGCGCGCTCCGAGCACTTCCGGTAGCCGGACTTCCTCGCGAGAGCACAGAGGCGCGCTCTCGAACCCCCGGAACCTCTTCGATAGTTTCTAAACCAGTGGGTCGCAGCCTTGGGTGCTCAGTAGAGAGGGTTGTGGGTTTTTTTTTTTTGTTTGTTTTGTTTTAAAACCCTGCCCAGGCAGAACCCCAGACGATTAAAAGAGAATTAATACGTAATGGGGCCAATATTTATTAAAACGCTCTAGGTGCTGCCACTTTGCAGCCAAGGTAGGAGAGTCATACTCTGAAACCTCTGACATAGGCAAATATCTTGATTCTTTATCCCATGCCTACAACTTATTAGTAGTATTAGCCCCCACCATGATAAATGAGGACTGTGGGCTCAGCCAGGATTTGTCCCGTAGCTATTGGAGCATCTACTATGTGAAGGAGCCTGAGCTACACAAATGCACGGGACAGAGGCTCTGCTCTGTAAGGTTCACAGGTCAGCCTGGCGGGTTATGTGAATCAGAACCCATCTGATGCTTCTTGTCACACATTTAAATGTGTTAACTTGTTTAAAAGTTTCCACAAGTTATGAACCTGGTTAAGAGAATGTGACAGTATCATCCTGTGATTCTTGATCTTAAAGTCTGTGGTAGAAAGCCATCTATCTAACTTTCACTTCTTTTACTTGTTCAAAGTAGAAAGGAGGCAGGATCTTCAATTTGCAACAAGCCCCGTCTTCCTGCCCTCTGTCTGGATCTAGCCCCTGGGACGAAGGTGACAGAGGTAGACTAATTCATTCAGCAACAAATATTCGAGGCACTCTTTTGTGCCAGGCGATTTGTAACTCCTCATGTTTACCCTGCTTCCTGAGATGGGCTTTTTCCCTTGCCTTTTCTGCAAACAATTTAGAATGTCCCCCAAATTCACCCACAGGCAATGTCCTAAGGTGAGAATGGACTTGCCTTTGTTATTCATGAAATGCGTTTTTGGGTATTATTTAATGTTCTGGGGTGGTGTGTGATTGCTAGCACAACTGATGCCACCTTGGGCACGTACAGTTCCTCCCGTCCTTCCACTGCCCTACCCAAGACTGTACTGTGCGGTAAATCACTTCTCTGTCAAGGGCATTGTAGTTAATTGTTTAATAATCATTAGGACCAGGTGGCCTCTATGCTCTGTTAGTCCCCAAGCAATGATGAAGACCTTCCCTGACGTATTCCTGGCACCCACAAGACTAGTTACCCATTCATAAATCTTGACTTAACGAATGCACTTCCTGTTTCTCCAGGTGAACTATAAAATTGTCCCAGCGGTCCTTTGGCGATGCCGAGTGCAGCTGTGAATGCTTCCAGACCGTTGTCTGCTTGATCCCATCCTGTAAGTTACTGGATAAGCGTATCCATGGATTATGTAATAGCTGCCTGCCTCATAGTCTGATCTCAAGATACCTTCTCCATCCTCCAACAGGTGGCAATAGATAACCTACATGGTGGGGGTCCAATATCTTTATCCGCTTAACAATCTTATGAAAACTGAATGCCATTTTCCTGAAACTTATCCTGAATGTGAACCCTCATACAACACATGGAAAGGACTGTTAATAGAACACTCAGTGCTACAAGACAGAGGAGAGTAACTACCTGCATATTATGAAACCTTCTCAGAAAAGTATGAATTACCCAGAAGGCATGTATAACAACACAGGAAACAGCATAGGTGTGAAGTTCCAGATGTGGCCATAGCACCTCATGCGTGTCAGTGGGAGTGGGTGCCAGGGATTGTTACTGGAAATGATCCAAAGTAGCCATAGGACAAGAGCTATTAACACACGGTATCTCCAGCCTTTTCTTTTTCTCATTGCCCCATAAAGGAGACTTTGGCTTTACCCACTCCATTTCTTTGCCTTCCCCATTCTCTAAGGAAAACACTGCTTAGTCAAATTGGTTGACTTGTGCTTATGTGGCACAGGATCAAAAGGAAAAGGGGGAAAGGCCCCGGGATCAGGCATTGGTGCTTTTTAAGAAGGCAAAGACGGGAGATACAAATGTGCAGAGTGGGAAGTGGGAAAGGGGTGAGGGAAATGAAGAGAAAATAGACTTTAAGAATTCCCATGATGTATATTAATCTATCCTCTTCCTAGTGCTTGAAAAGAAAATGCAGTGGCTAGCTCTTTTGAAATAACTTTTTGGTAGCTAGGCTGTTTCTTTGATCACTACACCCCTTGGGCTAGCTCACACCGACGGCACCTTTCCACGTGTTATAACGGCGTGGGGTTAGATTCTGAATGGCAGGAAGTTGAGAACAGAGGTTGTTGGCGGCGGGGTGTGTTGTTGACGGCATCACACTGGTTCATCGGTCATGCAAGACCTTAATTCTTGTGCCAAGGCTGATGATGGGTTAGAAAGGAAGGAAGACTAGTTGGGTAGAGGCGGAGGAGGGGAGAGGGGGGTTGCAGGAGGTGATTCCAGAGACATTTCTGAAGTAGGATAACATGAACAGATTATTGATTAGATCGGGGGAATGAAAGCAAGGGAGTAGTCAAGACAGGTTGGGATATTTGGGCGCACAGACTCAGGGAGTAGAGAACTGGTTGTTGTTGGGTGGGATATGAGGGAAGTATGAGGGGAAGGGAGGGAAAGTAGACCAGAGCAAAGGAGTTCAGTGGGGACTGAGCAAAGTAGACCAGAGCAAAGGAGTTCAGGTGGAGGTGTGGTGTGAAAATCCATCTGTGATGGCCAAAAGGCAGCTGAAAAGGCAGGTGTGAAGGGGAAAGGTCAGGGCCCGAACAGAGATGTGGGACTCACAGTGTACAGGGATGGAAGATGGAGTTGTGTGGGATGTGACTGATCTAGGCCAGGTGGAAAGGCTGTTATTTTGAGAGGCCTATTTTGAAGTCAAAAAATAAGTGAAACATACAAAATAAGCAAATTAACTGGATTTGCTGGAAAAAGAAATAAATGTTAGTGATAGACTCTCTCTGCCCTGCCATGGTCACAGTGGCACAAGTAATAACTAGAATGTGTCGGCTCATGTAAATTACAAGTCCAGTCATGGGGCCAACTTCAGGGCAGACTAGATCCAGCAACTTGGAGTCACCAGGGACCCAGCTGAAGGTGTGCACTACCATAAAGCTGGCTCCCCATGTGTTTGCTGGAAGACTGCCGACAGCACCTGGAGCTACAGGCTTCCTCATTCAGAAGGAAGAATGAGCGTCTCTTCACCAGTCACAAGACTAAAGTGCTGAGCTGCGTTGTAATTAGACCAGCCCCTATCCTGAGCCTCGCTGAAATCACTCACAGGTAAAGGGGGTGGAATTATGCCCTATAAAAAAAAGTCCTCCCCAAGAGCTGGAGCGGATGTCAGTCAACCCTCCCCCAAATCCCACAGCAGGCACACGATGGAACGGGTGGGAGTGATGGTGGCAAAGCGGCCCATCCATAGTGTTCAATATGACAATCAATCATTACTACTCAAAGGGTGGTTTTACGTTTGAAGCGCGTCTGGGAGATGTGGGTCTAGCCTATCAGTTCGTGGTGCTTTGTCTCCCACGACCACTTCAGATGCTGTTCGGAGACCAACTCATGTGACTCCCATCTGGAAAAAAAGTTCTAAGAGCTACAGAACCAGTATTTGTATGTATAGGAACTTACCTTAAGGAAATAAGAAAAAATTTGAGTATAAGTATGTTCACCATAGAGTTGTTTACACTAGTGAAAAATGCAAACAATTTAGATGTCCAACCATAAGAGACTGATTAAATACAGTACATGCATACTGAAGAATAATACCGTTGTTATAGGTATAAATTGATGTTCACAACATGTTTATGAGGAGAGGATTACAAACAGTATATTTTAATAGTTCCATTTTTGTGGGGGAAATTTTAGAGTGTCTATATAGCTTTTACACAAGAAACAATCTTTGGAAGAACACACACGTAAGTGTGACAGCGGTTATGTCTGGGTGGTAGAATTAGAGTTACTTTTCATTTTATTTGACTCACCTGGCTCATGTATTAATTGTAAAGTTAGCAGGCAGCAACTTTTATTTCCTTTTGTCCTCTAAGCATGTGGAATGTTTAGGCTGTCTATCTCTAGTTTTCTCCCTTTCCTCACCTCCACATTTTCAGATGAAGAAGCTGGCCCATCTAATCAGGCTTCGTTTCTTAGAGATCACCGGATGTCACACTGCTAGTCTGCAGGGCTACTAAGCAACACAGTAGTGTGAGAATCTTGTGACTGTCCAGCTAATGGGATAAAACTCACCCCTCAGATCTCTGTGATCTGCTTGCTTACTTTTGGTGCTTTTTTCCCCCTCAGTCTTGCTGAGTTAACATTTATACTAAGTCACTTGAAATCAAATAGTAGAGTTCTTATCTTCACTTTTTTGCAGTGACCTTCTAGCTGACCCTCAAGTAATTTAACCCATGTCCTAATGTTCCAATTAAAACCGCATCAAGTAAGTCAAATTGGATTTTCCTTTGCATTTTTTTAAGCTTTTCTTCCTTGGGGAGCTCTAAGTGTATTAGCGTCTTACTGTCAGGCAGCACAGTTGGGTTTGGAGGCGTAAGTGGCCATCTCCATTCACCCGGTCCATATTTAGGAGCAGCTTCTACTTGGAGGGTGGAGAACGGTGTTAGCCTGGGCGCCTGCTTCCCAGGCTTGTGGGAGGAGGAATAAGGCCATGCATACTGCAACTGGTTGTCTCTGATATCACCATGTGCAAGACACAGGCTCTGGGAGCCAGTGAACGTTCACGATGATGTCCACAGGCCCCTGCCATCAACGAGTTTCTAATCTACACAGGGGAAACAAGCACAAAGAGTTGTTCTAATGCAGGGCATGATTTAAGTACCTGAAAAGAAGTAGAAATGAAAAGACACACAAACACACACCTATTTTTATTTCACTGGTAAGAGACGTACTGTTCCACTGGAGACACCAACAAGGACATCATGAAGGAGGTGGTATCAGACAAGCACCTTTTTATAGGCTGTGATTTTATATTTAAAAATTAAATATCTTGTTTTATTGTGCTTCGTAGATATTGCGGTTTGTTTTACAAATTGAAGGTCTGTGGCATCCCTGTGTTATGAGCTGATGTTTTAGCATTTTTTAGTAATAAAGTATTTTTAAATTCAGGTATGTGGATTTTTTTTTTTTTAGACAATGCTGCTGCGCACTTAACAGACTACAGTGTGGTATAAATGTAACTTTTAGATGCCCTGGGAAACCAAAAAATTCATGCGACTCCCTTCACTGAGATACTCAATTTATTGCGGTGGTCTGGAACCAAACCCACAATATTTCCCTGATGTCTGCCTATAGTCAAGCTTCTCCCAGATGCCTAGTATTTTATAAATTGCTTCAAAAAGGGCAGAAATCAACTTAAGTGTTTTTCTTAAAATAACCTTGAAAGCTGAATTATTCTAAGTTTAAAGACTTCCAGATAAGGCTGCCGATCTCGCTCACACAGCACATCCCAACATTTAAACCCTCCTGTTGGCTCTGAATTCCTCCCAATATTGTTTAGGTCTGTCTTCCTTTTTTCAGTCCTTCTGAGAAAGAGAAAAAAGCAAGTCCTCTCCATATCTTAGGCATGCTTACTGTTAGGGAATGAATTGTGTCTCCCCAAATCTGCATGTTGAAGTCCTAACCCCCAGTAGCTCAGAGGGCGACTGTATTCAGAGACAGGGCCTTTAAAAAGGAGATGACAAGTAAAATGAGGCCATTAGGGTGGGCCCTAATCCAATCTGACTAGTATCCTTATACAAAGAGGAAATTTGGACACAGAGAGACACCAGGAATACACACACATAGAAGAAAGACCATGTGAGGACACAGTGAGAAGGTGCCATCTGCAAGCCAGGAAGAGAGATCTCACCAGGAAATGAATCAGCAGACACCTTGATCTTGGACTTCCAGGCTCCTGAACTGTGAGAAAGTTAATTATTGTTGTTTAAGCCACCCAGTCTGTGACTTTTTGTTATGGCAGCCCTAGCAAATGAATACACCTACCACCTGAAAACCTCTAGAAAATTCCATGTTTTCATCAACTTTTTACTGAGCACCTACAATACATAAGAAAGACATGAGAGTGTAAGAAGTGGGTACTGACCTGAAGAAACTGAAACCTTTCGGGGAAACAGAATCTGTCAATATAATCACAGAATAATACATGAAAAGTGCCTCAAATGTGGCGCAGAGTAGCAAGGGGTTTGGAGAGGAAGGTACTGGCTGCTATCAGGGACTCATGTGAGGCTTCCCAGGAGAGAGTGGGACTTGGGCCAGGGCCTAAAGGCTCCATAAGACTTTAACAGACGGCTGTATGGAGGGAAATGTTCCAAACAGAAGGAAGAGAATAGGATGAAAAGATTGGGGCATACTGGAGAAATAAATTAGTCTATCAGACTAAATGTAGGGAAAAAAACTGAAATCTGATCATCCAGGGCCTACAAAGTAACTCTGTATTTCATTACATTTTATAATATAAACAAGAAGTAGAATGAAATTTAGCTGTAGTTATTTAAGAAAAATGTCCTTTTAAAAAGCTTAGAAAGTTTTATCTGTCAAATTTCAGGGATTTTCTTCTATTGCTATTTTGAGTAAGTATCTTAATGTTCAGATAGGCAGATTTCTAATTAGAACAAATGACTTCATCTCCCATCACACTTTACCTCCCAGAGACATTTTTACATTCTATTAGTTTATCCTCTGAGAAAAGAAAGGGATTAAGTCCTTAAAATTAGTATTAATTGAACAAAAAAAACCCAGAACCATCAAATTTCCTATTTTTAACTCTCTAAGGAGGTAATGAAGTTTTTAAGTACAGAATTCCTGATTATAAGTAATACCCTATTTGCTCAATACTAAGATGGACATTTTTTTCACATTTCAATATTTCTTAAAAAAGAGACATCTAAAATTTAATATATACAATTAATGAGATAAAGGTGTTTTCTCCCTGAAAAGCTATGATTACATCGAAAATGCATTTTACAACTGATGGTATCTTAAAACTAAGAAAATATGGTGATAAAAACCATTGGCCATCAGGACCCAATTCTTCAGCAGTCATGGTCCCGCAGCTGTCTGAGTTTCGGGGGACATTTCAACAGATTTTAACCACGGTATTGTGGACACCATGAAAGTCAGGCAATGTCCACATCTATGCCTGAATCAGAGAGGGGAACTCTCACAATGATTGTACAAGGTTCATATCTCATCCAATCACATCAAAATCTGCCCCTCCTATCACCACAGGAACCCATGTTAAAGAGGGGGCAAGAGAAGAGTTTTCTGATGCTTGTTAAGTCCAGGAGCTTAGCTCATTTTTTGATATAGCCTGATCTACCAGGACCACACTGATCAGGGCCACATGTGCATATTCCACATCAGGTAACAAACCATCCTAACTTAAATACCAGGTGGAATTTAAATACCAGATGGAGTGCAGTTCTTCTACCTTTACTCTCAGGGCTCTAGCTAAGCCCAAGCAGAGATGCCTCCAAACCTGCTCTAAAGCAGTCATTTGGGAAAGAGAGAAGAGTCATTGTGCAAATGCAAGCCATTCTAAACTACTAAGAGAGTTGTCAAATGCAAGCCATTCTAAACTACTAAGTCTTAAGGAGACGATGAACTGTTTGTTCAAACTACTCCCTTCCATGCTACAATACCTGACCACCCGGTGATTGCCATTAGTGCTCGTAGCCATCTTCATTTGTTAACGTTTCTCACGGGTAGCAGGAGAGCTGAGAGCCAGGGGCATGTGCCTCATTTAATTTCACCACAAACAAACCTGAGGTCTAACTATTATTGTCCCCATTATAATAACGAAGAAACAGTAGCTTCTAGAGAATGAATGACCTGGCTAAGGACATACAACCAGGAAGTGTTAGAATAGGAATGAGGACCACCAAAATGATCACCAAAATATCCTGCCTTCTGCTACTACTTGTACAAAGACAGAAACGTACTGCCTAGGTTAAAAGACACTAAGATGACAGAGCAAGTCATAATTCTAAATACCTCGCTCATTCAACAAACATTTAGGTGATTCTATACCATCAAAGGACAACTGCAAAAAGTATTTGAAAAATAAATATTTAATAATGTAACCATAATCATAATCTTTATATCTTTAGACTGCCTTTGTCAAAATTCTTTCCATCATCTTCAGAGTCTGTCGAAAAAAAATTAAACATTGTATTTCTCTTTACAAGTGGGGTTTAAGCCATTGTACAATACTTTAATATTTAAAATATCGAACTTAACATACTCTTATGTTCAATGTAAACAAAACCTCAGGTTTTCATTCTCATTTTCTTCTTTCTTCTAGCAAAAGGACGCTTTATGCCCATTTTTCAGATAAAAGAGGCTAAAATAATATGACTGGAAGAGATTTAAAGAGAGAAAAAAGGCACTGAGAGCTGGCAAACCAGCTAAGGGTGAAACAACTCCCCAGGTCTCCAGAGGGGCTGCTGGGGGTGAGGAGGTCTATAAACCAGGAAATACCACCTGCCTACTTTCAAGCTTAGAGAGGTGCATACCTTTGAAAGCGACAGAATTTAAGTCCAGTGAGGCACTTTCAGAAAATGGCATCAAATAAATCTATAAATCTTTCTTATTCGCAAGCCACTGGACATTTAAGAGCACAGATATTGATGAGCTCTTTCTCTTCTTTTCTTCTTCCCTGTAACAGTTGTATGATTCATGGACTGTCCTTTAGTGGTCTCCATTTTCATCTTATTGCTCTTTCTTTGCTTCTGCTTTCTGACAGCTCTGAAAAACAAGGTGCTAAATTATTTTGTAGAATAAGCACAGTGAATTATGTAATTATGTTGAAGTTTAATTAACTAGCTAACCAAATAAGAAAACAGAAGGGAAAGAATTTACTGTATTATAAGCATAAATCCTCAGAATCCTAACCATAATAACAAGGAGATAGAGTCCTGACCAAGCAAAATGTTTGAGAAAAGAAATTTCTTTGAAACATGGTGACTACAAATTTAGAACAATCTATTCAGGACAAACACACCACAGAAGTAAATAGTCAGGCCAATGAGTTGGGAGGTTTTTTGGTTGGTTTTTCTTTCTTTCTTTTTTTTTTTTTTGGTACATCTGTACTGCTCAACTCAGCACTTCAATCTCCAAATCCCTGAATTACATTTTTCAGAAAAAAGACCAATACACTGGCAGTTAGCAGTGGTAGAAAAATGAAATAGCACAATGGAAAAAACTGAAAAGACTTAAAGAGGCCCATCTTATAGTCCTACAGCTAATTTTCCTTTCCTCAGTAGATCTAAAAGTCCTGACAAGTGCCATACAAGATGCCCACATTTTGTGGTCTCTTCTTGAAGACTAGCTTCAAAATGAACAAGTTGAAGCCACTATGGAGAACAGTATGGAGGTTCCTTAAAAAACTAAAAATAGAACTACCATACGATCCAGCAATCCCGCTCCTGGGCATATACCCTGAGAAAACCATAATTCAAAAAGATACATGTACCACAATGTTCACTGCAACACTGTTTACAATAGCCAGGACATGGAAGCAACCTAAATGTCCATCAACAGATGAATGGATAAAGAAGATGTGACACATATATACAATGGAATATTGCTCAGCCATAAAAAGGAATGAAATTGAGTTATTTGTAATGAGGGGGATGGACCTAGAGTCTGTCAGAGTGAAGTAAGTCAGAAAGAGGAAAACAAATATTGTGTGCTAACACACATATATAGAATCTAAAAAAAAACAGTACTGATGAAGCTAGTGGCAGGGCAGGAATAAAGATGCAGATGTAGAGAATGGACTTGAGGACACAGGGTGGGAAGGGGAAGCTGGGATGAAGTGAGAGAATAGCACTAACATACATACACTACCAAATGTAAAACAGATAACTAGTGGGAAGCTGCTGCATAGCACAGGGAGATCAGCTCGGTGCTTTGTGATGACCTAGAGGGATGGGATAGGGAGGGTGGGAGGGAGGCTCAAGAGGGAGGATATATGTATATATATAGCTGATTCACTTTGTTGTACAGCAGAAACTAACATAACGTTGTAAAGCAATTATACTCTAATAAAGATATTTTTTAAAAAAATGAACAAGCTGAAACTCACTCTCTAAAAAACATTAAATCACACCAGGAAAAAAAAACACCCAGATCGGGCTTCCCTGGTGGCGCAGTGGTTGAGAGTCCGCCTGCCGATGCGGGGGACACGGGTTCGTGCCCCGGTCCGGGAAGATCCCACGTGCCGCGGAGTGGCTGGGCCCGTGGGCCATGGCCGCTGAGCCTGCACGTCCGGAGCCCGTGCTCCGCAGCAGGAGAGGCCACAGCAGTGAGAGGCCTGCGTACCGCAAAACAAAAAAAAACAAAAAAAAACAAAACAAACAAACAAAAAAACCACTCAGATCCTTTGTTTCAGGTGCTCTCTGAACTACATTACAGGCAATCTATAGCTGAGGAAGATTACTGGTCTATCCATTCACTTTCTCCAAGCTAGCAGAATCATGCCATTTATCATATCATGAACGAAGGGATGGGCTGGGGCTGCCAGTAATGGCAAACCTGGGCATTTCCATGGCTTCCCAGCAATATCAATTGTTAGATTCACTTCTCCTAAACCACCACGAGTCCTAGGGAAAGGCTCCTTCTTGATCTTCCCAGAACCAAAACCTGGGAAAGGAGCTTCATAAACAGTATATAATCTCCTAGTGGACCAAACTCAGCCTCTCCTTTTGTTCATTCAGTATATATGTTAAGTGCTGGGAATAGAAAAATGAATGGACAAAGTCTTTGACTTCAAGGAGCTGGGAGACTGAGCCAAGGCAGATGTCACCCTTCCCTTTCTTTCCCCCCATTTTTTTTAGGGGAAGAAACAGAGGCTATGAAATCATCCATGAGAAAGTGGCAGAACTAGTTTGATTCAGGAAATTGTGTTCTTAATTACCTTGATACTACATACTCTACTATAAATTATTCAGGTATGTAAAATGCTAAGCATACAGTAATTAATAAATAAATATTAGCTATTATTAGTAGCTCCACATGACTACTACTCAGAATTTTGCTTGGCAATTTTATATTTTTCCATGTTTAGATTTTTCACCATGGACTGGGGTATCCTATAAGTTCAAAATACAACAGTCATCTTTATACTGTTTTGTGCATGTTACATAAATCTCCTTTCCCTCCAGCCATTTTTTAGAAGTAGGATAATGTCCTGATAAATGATGATTTAGCAAATTTTTTTTTTTCTTTTTTGCGGTACGCGGGCCTCTCACTGCTGTGGCCTCTCCCGTTGCGGAGCACAGGCTCCGGACGTGCAGGCTCAGTGGCCATGGCTCACAGGTCCAGCCGCTCCGCGGCATGTGGGATCTTCCCGGACCGGGGCACGAACCCGTGTCCCCCACATCGGCAGGTGGACTCTCAACCACTGCGCCACCAGGGAAGCCCAGATTTAGAAAATTTAATGAAGTATAATCTCTTGATGGCAAAGTCAATGAAGCTATGCATGTCTGTATACAAAATTTAAACCAATTTTCTTTGGTTTGTCCACTCAGAAGAAGAACTAAACATGAACCAGATTTCACTAGAAGATACAGTAAACAAAAAAAGAAAGAAAATGTTCATTTTTAATATGAATAAACAAAACTTTCCAGAGATAAAGTCTCTCAACAGTGATAAACTGAGTATAATAAACTGATTGTTTCATTTTGCCTTAAAATTAAATTGACCTAGTATTTGTCCTCTAAATTATAGGTATTTATGTAACTGATAAAATGAGCTCTAACCACAAGAGGGAGCCAGCATCATTCCAGATCACAACCACAGGAAAATTAATATCAAGGAAAACCAAATTAACATGACAACTATAAAACATATAAGATGAAAAGATCTTGTATGCCATATATGCTAAAAAAGCTATTAAAATTATTTTTTACTATTATAAAGAAAAACTTTTGCATTGTCAATTTCACTGTAAAATTTTTTTGAAAGCAGTATCTGAAGGTCACTGTTCACAGTTTAGGAGTCTTCTCTAAGAGAAGAAAGTGGTACTATTTAATAACTATCAGGTATACCACATCCTAAGGAATTTGGTCTTGAATTAAAATTGATAAAATCTAGTACTAAGAGATACTACATGATTTCCCTCAATGAAAACAACATATTACTATCAAATAGACTAGTCAGGGCTATTTAAGAACCAATAAAGAGCCTACATTGTATTACCAAAATGCAAATTCAGTTTCCACGTGTCATAAGATGACAGAATCAAAGGCTGAGCATGTTGTTTGCAAGCAGAATTACATTGTAATAGTGCAACAACCCCAGATCGATCCTTTATTAGGTTGTATTCTATTCTTAAAGCTTTATAAAAAATTATTTTATAAGACTCTTCAATACACCTCTTTAATTAATTTTTAGAATTCCACTTCTACCCTAGATTACTTAGTGGAAATAATTATTTAAAGTAAATTTGATAAAAAGTAATGGAAAAGGTAGTTTAAATACTAGGCAGAATTCAAGTGGCTGGGCTTTAACGGAAAAAAATGATTTCTACTGACCAAAAAAAAAAACAAATGGAAAAGAATTCTAATACAATCACAAGTAGCTACTAAACCATCAGATACTTCTAATAATAATAGATTTTTTTTCATCACAAGTCATATGATAGCTCAAAATTTTTATCCTGATCTCAAAGGTCATATAATGTTAAACTTGGCTATCTGGTTTTCACATCAGTAAAACAAGAGGACTCAATAGCTATAATCCCTTCAGTTTAAAAGGAAAAAAGTGTAACATTCAAGTTAGCCCAGTTGAAATACCAATAGTTTTTCTAAATATACTATTGTCATTGGTGTAACTTTGCTCTGAATTACACAGCTATATTACACAAATATATAGGAAGTGAGTCACTTTCTACCTTATATTTTGGTTATTTTCATGCCTTACCTGTAAAATTTTAAGCTCTTTGACTCACCTTCATATCCTCCCTCTCCCCATCTATGCAAACAATACCTAACAGTGAAAGCAACAATTAATTTAGCATTTAGCATTTCTGGATCCTCTGATTACTGTGTACTTCTGTGGATTGCTCTGTACAAATATACAAGGAAAATTTTTTCTAGTAAATAAAAGAATTCAACTAACTTGTTAACTTTCTTAGATGTGAAGATGTTAGGACAAGTACTCCGTTTATGATCTAATTCACCACAAATAAAGCAGCCATCTTTAGGGCCGTTGCAAGAATGATCTGGAAGAGCACAGTGATTGCAAATGTTACAGTGGATCCAGGCTGTAAAATAAAAATTAGGTATTAGAAGAGGTTCATTTAATATAATTTTTCATTTGATTAACCTTTATGATAAGGAAGCGTAAATAGTGTTTACTTCAAATATTGTGATTGCTTTGCATAGCTAATTATAATTTGGCTAAAGAGGCCAAGGTTAAGAGGTTGGAATTCCATGTAAACCAGCTAACTTCTTTCTGATACATGGCAACAAATTCAGCCCTTCTGCCCTGAGTCATGAGCTTAGAGCCACTGACAAAATGGGGGCTGGCTGAGTGATACAAAACCCTGTTAAAAGAAGCCAAAGCAAATGCAACACTGAAACAGGGTTAAAGTCATGTCTCTCTTTGAAGGAGAGAACGTACATTTTGGCAAGTGTAAAAACTAAAAAGCAAGTAAATTAAGGCAAGTCTCTATTATTTTTTTCTTTTGTAAATACAGTTAAATAAAAACCCTATTTAGATGAAGAAAAAGTCAAATATTTTCAGAAGATCTCACTTAAGTCTGAATACTTACAAGGCTTTACACACTTTTTGCAGAGAAAGCAATGACTCCATTTCCTGCCATCCTACAAAAACAATTTTTAAATTATGTTTAACTTGTCACTAAAAATCAAATTTCCACAATTAAAAATTAAAATGTCTTATTAAAATCTGTGTAAATTATTCATTCCTTATTTCTCACTTTCCTGGGCTTTACTATTAAATACTTTGATTTTAATTTATGCATTTCTCTACTCAACTCAAACGCCTCCTTGATGGGCCCCAATTTCCTTAACTCTAAAACTGGAGGATTTATCTAAATGATCTTGAAAGTCCACTCCAGATCGAGCAACCCAATCTGCATAAAGAAGGACTCAATGAAAATTTCAAGAGAATTAATGATTCATAGTTTTTATGTGTCTAGCTGGTATAATCCTTAATAACATTCATATTTGAGAACTTAATGTAATTTAGAAGGATAGAGATTACTATTTGAGTAATTTAAAAACTGTGAAATAAAACATACCTAAAAAAGTACATGAGATGCATATGTCCAGTTTAATGAGTATTATAAAGTGAACACTGATGAACTCAACAAGTCAAGAGAAAATACCATCAGTACTCTAGACACTTCCCCACATGCCCCTTCCCAACCCAGCATTCCTCCTTCCCCACTGAGAAACACCTATCTTGGTTTCTGTGATGGTCACTTCCTTGCTTTTGTTTATTTTTTCCACTTACGTGTGCATCTCTAAATAATAAAATTTTGTTTTCCTCATTTTGTACTTTGTATGATCTGAGCATAATTTTTTTTAATGAAGAATACAGATAATTTCTAAACTAATTGGAAATATAAAATCAGATGTGTTACCATAGTTAAAAACCAGTATAACCAGTAATATAATTATAAAGTTATAAAAAATGTACTTTCCAATAGTTATAAAAATATAGCCTTTCCTCTGGCGAATAATATGTGCATATCAGGCAACTAAACTTCACATGTTCTTTCTGACTGGATTTAGTTAAAATAACCGAGTAACCTAAAGGTGATCCCACCTTCCTAAAAAAATAACTAGGAGGTATGTCCCCTGTAGTCCTTCCTCATCTGTAAAAAGCCCTGTCTACTAGTGCTGTGAGGAGTAAATACACAGCACATGTTATTAATTATTGCTTCATCAGAACAGTGATGGTATCTAATAGTTCAATTCCTTATTCGAAACACCTTAATTTTGCCCTCAACAAAATTTAGCCCTTATTTAGTGCCTTATTTGAAACACTAATAATTTTAGCAGTCATACAGTACCATATAAAAATAAACTCAAATAGTTGTTAATGATGATGAAGGCAACTAAGTATTTTAAAAGCCTGCCATACTTTATAATTAGAGAAAAAATATTATATTAAATTATAATTAATAAATGATAATACATTAATACAAATTAAAATATTAACAAAATAACATTAAACAAATGTAATGAAACTAGTAACCTAAAATAAACTAATATGTTTGAGTAAAAACACATTCTAAAGAAAACTGTACCTTGGATGTGCAAGAATTACAGTGTTCACAGTGCTGATTCTCTAGAGAAACATATCGTTGACACAGAGGGCAAAATCTAAGGAGAAAAGAAAAGACTCGAAGAAATCAGCTGCATATACTTATTGAGATTCACAAGGTAGATAAAAGTTCACAAGGCATTTGTCACAAAAATTCGGTGTAATTCAAATTAAATTCAATATAACATTATAGGCCAAATTTAAAAGTAATAAAAGAACTACATGAGTCAGTATGAAAGGCATTTGGTGTTAGATATATGGAACTTTATTTTCAGTGACTTGTGTACTTCAAGGTCTCTCTTACCTGTACCCTTCTTCAATAGGAAGGATTATTTTGTTGGGTGGGATATTGGTGAAAATACGCACAGGAGACTGTTTCCGTCCTGTCTTTCCATGTTTATAAAGTGCATGATTATCATAATCTACCTAGAAAGTTTAAAAAAATTAAAAAGGAAAAATTTCTCAAATGAGTCATCATTCGTTAAGATTCTTTAACCAATAAATGAACAAACTGATGCCAAGGTACAAATTAAATCAGAGTATTTAATAAGAAGTTCTCAAAGGCAAGAGTTTACTTATTAATCAACAGCCTCAGAGGGGCCTCTGTGAGAGTAAAATTTCATTATAAAAAAGGTAAAATTTGTTATGACACATTCATGTTACCTAGGATTCAAAAAACAACTCTAATCTTTTATCCAATGCAATAGACTTTGCAGGAAAGGCTTTTATATAATTAAGACTTTAGCTTTGGGCATTAAAACATTCCACCTTTGATGATCTGTGCCAGCTTGTATAGGGCTTTTCATTTTTTGCCTGTGAAATTCACTGCATGCCCGTTTTCAGTTCCCCAAGGCTCAGTGCAGCCTCAGTGTGGCCCTCCACCATCACTCTCTGACACAGCCAACCCAGCATTCCTCCTTCCCCACTGAGAAACACCTGTCTTGGTTTTTGCGATGGTCACTTCCTTGTGGGGGCCAGGCAGTGGCTCTGCCACTCACTTTTTATGTGACCTCAGGCAAGTCTGCATCATTTTCATCTGGAAAAGGAGGTTACTGATACTTACCTTAGAGTTGTTATGAAAGTTAAATGAGACAATGTATGTAAAACACTGAATTCAGGACCCGGCAAATGGTAGACACAGATAGAAGGATGGAGTGCAGAGGGAATATATAACTATAGTTGTTTTCCCCACAATGACTATTTCGAATGTTTACCTCTCTCCTCAAGATCCCTAACTCAACTTTCCATTTCTGCAGATTATCTGGAAAGTAAACTGAGGCCAACAAGCATGATTTCTATTAGCTTCTTGCTCCCGTCTCCTCCTCCACCCTATCATCCATACACATTCTCAATTTGGTTTTAAACCTGCCATGAATCCACCTGGCCACTAAGTCCATCCATCTTCAGATCAGTAATTCTCAAAGTTTGGTGTCTGGATCAGCAACATCAGCATCACCTGGGACCTTGTTAGAAATGCAAATTCTTGCCCCACCTAGGACCTAATAATACAGAAACTCTGGAGGTGGGACCCTGCAATCTGTTATTTTTAACAAGCCCTCCTGGCACACTAAAGTTTGAGAGCCACGGCTTTACATGACCCACAAGAATACCATGAGATTTTTATAAGGTTAATACAGGTAGATTGCAACTTTCAAGTAAGTTGTAATAAATTCTTTAGATTCTAAATAAGGTTACACTTAAGAATTTACAACAGAACTGACTTGCAAAGTAGCTATTTAATGAGAGAATTACAAAAATGTAAGGAATCGGTGACAATGGAAAGTGAGGCCTTTAATGGGAGGGAGATTCCTAAGCTCTCTCCATGGCTATGCCAATGCCTGCCAGATTTACAGGTGAACAAATTTAGGAAGACTGATTAACAAGCTTCAGCAGTGGGAAAAAAATAAGTACAGGATGAGGAGACTCAGCTAAATGAGAGACAGTGGGGAAAAAAAAAAGCCCTAGGGCGTTTGACATGTGAGCACGCACAGTCCAACGTGGGGAGTCCACAGTCTATCACAAAGGTGTAAGACTGGTGTGGGCTCACAGCCGGCTTACACAGAACTTGTAATATCGTAACAAGGAAGGGAGATGAAGTTAGATCACATTTGAAGCCCTCCATTCAGCTGCTACATTTTAAGAGAGACATTAATAAAGCCAGTTCATTTCTATTGAAAGTAATGGGAATAAATAGGGCTTATAGTTTAACAGATTGGGGGTGTTTATTCAGAAAAGAGAAGACTGGGAGGATCTGATAGCTATGTTATAACTGAAGGGGTGTCATGTGGAATAGAAATTAGACTTATCCTTTATTGCTTCGGAAAACAGAAGTAGGACCAATGGTTAGAAGTTAATAGGGAGCATATTTTATCTCCATATGAGAAAATTTTCTAACGATTAGAGCTATTAAATAAATTGAGTTGCCTTGTAAGGCTGTAGGACTTTGCTCAGGGAAAGCATTCAAGTGAGACTAGATGACTGCTTGTCATGAATTTAGTGGAAAGGATTATTACATTGGGAAGTCAGCCTACGTTAAGGCTATGCATCTTTACAACTTTAAAATTCTATGAATATACGTTACCTATTAGAGGCTAAGATACAAAAGTAGATTTTACTTCAAAATCACCGTAAAATAGTACCTTAAGTAGTTTTCTTTTAAAATGATTTAAATTCATAATTTTTCCCTAATGCACCTTCTCTATGTATTCAGTAAATATATGGTACCATATTAAATTCAACAAAGATATTTTGAACATTTATGAGTGTCATAAGAAAAAAAAATTCTTCCCAAGAGAATCTTATGAAGATTTTCAAATGCTGGAAAAGAGTATCTCAGAAAGATTTTTAGTAAATGGAATAGTCCATGCCATATAATAGATAGCAGATGGAAGAGAGGGGAAAAAAAAGAATTTCTTTATGGTTACCTAAGGAGTCAGAGAATGTGTGCGTCAGGGAGCTGGTTGATTACTTGATTTTGCATAACCTAATTGAGATTATTATTATTTTTAAATGTGGGTTTGTTGTGCTAATTAACTATAAACATATGGTATGTAAAATGCATGCTGCTAGGGTAAATTAATGTACCTCTAACATACATCCATATTTCATAGCTTCATCCACACAAATAAACCTCCTATGGAAGTGCTGTAAAGCAAACACAATTTTGCAAATTGCGTATCACTAGTGGTAGAGCTGATACACCATTTTCCCATCATTATCCCTGACATTTCACTCACAATGATGATGAGAGGCATTTTTGAATAGAAAATTTCTCCCATGGAACTGATTAATGTGATGAAGTACTGTATAGAAATGAGGGAAAGCACAAAATCTCTGCAATTCCTAACTTTTAATTTTATCTATACACAAATTTCTTCTGCAACATGAGACTGAAACTAGTTATATGGAAAACAAGACATTCAAGTCGACAAACATTTATTATTCTGCACCTACTATGCTCCAGGTATCATGCTAGGAAACAAAGCTTAAATAAAACAGAGTACATGTTTGTATTTTCATAAATCCCTAAAGTGTGTTCTGTTTAATTTCAATATATTCAAAAGATTCCAAGTGAACTCTTCAGCTCCATCAATCAACTTCTACCATAGCAATAAGGTTTTTTAGTCACACCATATTCCATGTAACCTCTTATTTTAAATATCATATGTATTACACAGACATACACATACATATGTGTGTGTGTTATTCCTCATCACTTCAAATCCATTAAATGTTTTATGTTTATTGAATTTTGAGAATTTCACGTGTCACCTTATAATTACAATCATTTCTCAGAAATTCCTGTCAAAACCTCTTCATTTCTGAACATGAAACCAGACTCGAATAACAAACAGTTTTCTAAACAGGACGATTTTTTAAAAGACAGCTTTAAAAAAAAGCAAAGATCTCTACTTTTAACAATCCAGACAAATGTCCCAGATTAAGCAGAAACAAGAGATCAAAGCATGTTCAAGGTGGAAGGGAAGTGAGAAGATCTAGTTCAGATATGGTAAATACAGGACCTGAATGCCATCACTCCCTGACCCTGACCCTGTGGCAGACATCACTAATCAGTCACGCTACTCTTTGCCACTGAGCCTGGTATTCTCAACAAATTCTCCAGAAAGTCACTACCAATTTATCAGGCTTAAGTCTAAAAGTAAAACTTATCCGGCATCCTTTTTCTGGTTCAGTCATTTTATTTTATAGGTAAGGAAACAGAGACCTGGAAAGATAAAGTGACTTCCCTCAAGATTATATTTAATCTTCTAAAAGGCAGTGCTAAGACTCAAACTTCTTCTGACTCTAAATCAGAATTTCTTTTCATTACCAAATCCTTCCTTTCTAATCTGCCCTTAATAAAGCTCTTGGTTTTCTACGTCTTTGATAGCTATTTTATTCTGTACTCATCAAGTGCTTTATCACTGAAGAGTCTACATGATTTATAGTTTATGAAGATTTGCAGCATTTCCGCCTTCCTCTTACCTAGAAAGTATTTCCAAAAAAGGAGATTTAGTGATTTTTTTTTTTTTTACTGCATTGTGGTTTTGGGGCTTATAATCATCTCAGGCAATGTCAGAAAGAAGGCCTAATCAAGGTCTATGGGAAAAGACCTGTGAAGGAGGAGAGGAAACTTTCAAATTTTTCTTTTGATGAAGGTGGCTAATATAAAAGGAAAAAAATTACCACAAAATGAAGTTAAAGTAACAAAAGAAAAAAAAAAAAGAATGCAAAAGGCTCAGAAAGGACAATAAATCCAGAGAGAGTTTCAAAAAAAAAATAGTAGAAAAATCATCAAAGGAGAGGTACAACAAACAAAGTTTACATATACCCTAGGAGATCTGGCAAAATCAGTTTCTCCCACTGAGCATGTAATGGGCAGTAGTGTTCTTATATTTAATAGGAATCATGAAAAAATGAAGATTTTTTTTGTTTTATAGGTTTTATTCTAATTCTTCTTCTCAAAGGTTGGCTTTCTCTTTATTGGAAAGACTGCTTTTCACCCTGATACACGTGGCCTAATTAGAACACTTTCCACCAATGCACTGAATCATATGATTACTTTCAGTAAGCTTGGACCTTGGAACTAGTTCTTAAAATTAGAACTACAGTATTTCCAAAAGTTCTTTCCTAGTAACACAGGCTGTCTAAACAAACAATAACTGGTTACTACACATTAATAATCGCTTTCATCTGCTTTATTCTGGATCTGCCTTCTTCTGCCTCCTCACCAACTCAAACTCTTGCCCACAGTGAAAACTCATCTCTAAATGTGGATGAAACAGTCTTCTGAGGAACGATGTGTTTTGCAGTTAAAATACTGTGTTTTCTGACATAAAAATTGAAGAAAAGTTTTACCCCCATTCTGGGGCCATCTGAATGATGACTATAGTGATGGTTACGACAATGCTTATAGCAATAACCTTTTTTCTGTATTTGCTGTGTGTGAGGGATGAGGCTAAATCTTTTAATGTATTGTCTCAAGTAATTCTTAAAACCTTATGAAGCAGATATATTATTACTATGCTCATTTAACAGGTAAGATGAGTTTCAGAGAGTTAGATAAAATGTGTAAGACTAGCTAGTAGGTGGCAGAACCAGCATTATAACCCAGTTCCTTTTCAACTCCAGAGTTCGTGCTCTTTTTCATTCAAATATTCATTCAACATGTACAGGGCACCTACTACGTGCCAAACATTGTATTAGATGATTATTCACTGTCAAAGGCAGCAGGTGCTCCTGGAAACCAGAAATAGTTTACTTAGTTAACGTCTTTAGGATATGTCAGCTATCTCTGCATTGCAAATGTCCATATTAGAAGCATCCTTCAGATAAGAAACAGAAAACTGGATGCCCTAAAAAGGAAAGTAAACCAGCTTTGAGAAGATATATGGTATGGATTTGCCTAAAGCAGAGCTCAAGAAGTCAAGGTTAAAATGACTTGTGCTACACACTTTTGGAAAGGACACTGTTAATATGGTTCAAGAGCCATAAAAAAGTCCATTAAATTTGATAATGTAACTTTTATAATTCTATTTTAGTTTTGGAAATTTATTTTAAGGGAGTTATGGAAAATATGGAGAAATTATATGAATAAAAGATGTTCATGGCAGTGTTATTTATAGTACCTTAAAGGTGGGAGCAACCTCTAAGTCCAAAAAGAAGAGAATGATAACATAGCCTATTGATGGAACAATTTACTTATTAAAAGCATAAGATTATGTAGCTACATTTTAAAATATACACTTATATAAGGCAGAAATGAAGAAAGCAGAATTCATATTCATCTTCTATGATTACAAATATGTAAAAGTGTTTTTTAAAAAGACTGGATGTGAATACAGCTGACCCTTGAACAGCATGGTTTGAACTGCGTGGGTCCACTTATACGTGGATCTTTTTCAATAGTAAATACTGAACCAAAGTTGGTTGGATCCACAGATGTGAAACTGCAGATACGGAGAAACCTCACATACAGAGGGCTGATTATAAGTTATACACCAATTTTCAACTGCACCCATAATCCTCCCGTTGTTCAAAAGTCAACTGGACCTCAAAATTATATTTGCTATGTGAGGTAGAATCACAGGTAGGATCTATCCCCTCATTTCTGGTAACACTGTTTCATTATTTCTAAATAATTTTCATAATAGTGTATATCTTCAAGACTAGAAAGATTAGAACCAAGTGCTATAGGGAATTATACCCATTATCTTGTAATAGCATATAATGGAATATAATCTGCAAAAATACTGAATCACTATGCTGTACACCTGAAACTAACACAATATTGTAAATCAACTATATATATAAAAAAAAGAAACAAGTGCTATCTTGGAACAACTAGTGAAGACGTTTACAGTTCTAGGGCTGAAAAGAATGAATCAGAGGCTAGTCAACTGCTCAGAAAAATCAAATAGAAAAATGTCATTACAAAAGTGGAAGCAGTGCCCACTTGGTGACCACACATAGTGATGGCGACAACAGGGTTAACCTCAGAACCCAAGGAAATGAATCCAGGAGAGTGGACATTGAAACAGAAGGAGTTGAAGGACAAGGATGCAAAGGAGGAGGTCCAGTCAGTCTGCCCTGAATCAGCACACCCACACCTCAGCATCTCTGCTTCTCTGACACGCCACAACCTTGGGCACGCCCCTCCTTAGAGATCCTGGCATCCTCTGAGCAGCAAAGTTAAGTGTACATGGCGTTCCACCCACCAGAAAAAGCACTTTACTTCTCTACAACCTCCGAATGGAGAAAACCTATGTTCACAATGATGACCCTGGGGTGCTGCACAATCTTCTGGTGATGCTGAAAGATCAGATCGTTTGGTCTAAACCTGGCTACAGTTCAGAGTCACCCGGGAAACTTGGTAAAATATTTTTTCTTAGGGCTTTACCCTCTGATTTTGGTTTAGTAGGTTTATTTTGGTACCTAAGAATCTATATTTTTAGTAAGCACCCTAGAGATTACAGACATTTAGGAACTACTGCACTAAGTGACATATGATATAGTTTTAGTGTTTCATGCAGCTTATAGTGTTTGCAGTTACTAAAACCGATGAATCATCTTACCAGAATATTTATTTAAGCAGAATATCCATTCCCCAACCATGTCAGAAAACAGAATATTTACTATACCTGGTAATCCAGCATGCAGAAGCTTGGGAAAAACTGACAAATTCTGGATTCAAAAAAATAGGGAAAAATCCAGAATATGGGTAGTTCTTTGTGGCTGTTATCTAATGGATCACAAAAAAAGAGAAAAGAAAATAAGAAACTGATATTAAAGAAAAAAATAAAGTAGAAAGCTGTTACTGAAAATATATGGTATTGGGAGAAATTGTAATCCTTCAATACATTTAAATCATACAAACGAAGAGATGATTTACCAGGGTACCATTTACAACTTGACCTTTCCCAAGAGTCAATGGAAACATTCTTTTATATCTAAACACAGCTATACATGGTATGTAAAAGTTATCTTTACATGCATATCACTATAGTCCAGGTAAAGGCAAAGATATTACAAAAAAAGTGGGAGATAAAAAATGAGCATCACTTTGAAGCACAAAGGTGGTTGTGATATGGTAGAAGGAAACCTGGACCAAAATGCAGAAGGCCTTAGGTCTGAATCTTAGCTCTGCCATAACTCACTATGCCAGCTTTCAGGGTGAATCCATCTTTTCTGAATCATGCAAGATTCTTATGAACAATTTTATCCAAATTAATTTTTATGAGAGACAGGGAACATAGCTATTAATTACAGAGCACCTGATACAGGCTAGTACAATGCTAGGTGCTTTCTGTATGTTATCTCCTTAAATAACCCCTGGAGTTAGGTGTTAATATAGTAATCTCATTTCACAGATGCGGAGACTGAAGCTGCAAAATTTAAGCAATTTGTTCAAATTCATGCAGCTAATAAGCAGCAGAATCAGTTCAAGCTCACAAAGCTTTTTATTGCTTTCCCAACAACAATGACTTTATCCACTCTGATAAGTAGACTTCAGAACCAAAAATAAGTGGAATACTTAGCACTGTGAGTCATGTTTTAAATTTCATTTGCATCCTGTCCCCAAAGCACACTATTTATATAGCACAATTAATGGAGAAGCTTGATCACAAATTCCTGACACTCTTACATTTATCAACTTGCAGGTTGGAAACTGAAAAATGATTATACTGACTAATTAGATAATTACATAAAATACTTTGACGTCCTAAGCCATTTTAAGCTGAATATCCCCCAGTCATTAACCCACTTCTAAGCTTGGGTATCCATGTGACACTGATAACCACTGTTAGGCGCCTGGACAGCCAACCTTCCCACACAAATCCTGGCACAGTTTAGAGCTGTGGACCAGAGGCTGGGTGCCTTCCTAGAGTTCTGGGCAAGACTTTTGGAAGAGGAAATGTAAGGTCTAAGCGGGCAGAGATAAGTGTCTGTCTTGTTCACCCTTCCATTCCCAGCACCTAAACAGTACCTGGTACATAGTGGCCATTCAGGAAATATTTACTGAAGAAATGCCAACAGTTCACTGCTATTCTTCATAATGTCCCCTTATGCCCACCAAAAACAAATACTTTACCTATGAGCCATTTTTAAAACACATGATTAGAATAATACGAAGTGTATCATGACGATAAAGTTATTATCAAATAAGTCTATTTTTAAAAAAAGAAGAGAACGCAAGACATGTATATTTTATCAGTGCTCTGATTCACTGAGCTCTGCTAATATTTGACAGGAAGTATATACATAGATACATGTTTATTTTGCAGTAAGTAATAAATTACACACCTTGGCTTTGACCTTCTTTCCACATAGCAATTAACTTCTTGAATGTAACAGCCAGAGGTTCAACCAAGCCACCAAAAGGAGGATCTGTCACCATAATGACTCCTTCACCTTTATCCTTCTGTAAAAATGTTCTGCATACTTCAAGGGCAGCCTGGAACAAACAGAAATTCATTTCTAAATTAGGACTAAAGGGAGGTACTTCATCCTATTGGGAGGAGAATGCATTAGGCTCAGTCTCACTCTTCGGAGTGAACTTCACCCACCCTGCCACCCCAGAGTCCCTCAGTGACATCCTGAAGCCTCTCTCATTCAGCCCCCGTAAGATTTTATCTTTGGGTTCCTTGATAAGTGGGTTTTTAAAATTGCAAATTCAAACACCATCACTATCAGAGGACTACACATTCAAATGGTTAAATTAAAAAACTAAATTTAGTAACCTAAAAGAGAGAAACTCATTACCCATGAGGACTATCTAAAATGCTAAATTCAATTGAACAAACAGAAGCAAGGACTGTGCTAAACACTGGAGACACAAAGACGAATAAGACATATTTTTTCCTGTCTGGTTTGTCCACCACCATAAGTTCAGGTTAATGAGAGCCAAATTACCAGTTAAACATGCACATGTTTTTGAGTGCCAGGTAAATGACAGGCACATTTGAACATGCAAAGTAAATAAATGAAAGCTCACAAATAAAGCTTATCCAGGCCATGAAACCATGCCATTAACACATTTTCCCAGCAAGCTGACGTGTTTTTAGTGATTGCAAAGTTAACATTAAAAACTGTCTAGGATATTTATCACTTCTTTGCTTTGGGAGAAGTCAGTAAGAGACAGACCTGTAATATTAGCTCTAATCTACTGACTTTGTAGTTGCTTTCAAGTACTTATCTATAAAAGCAAATCAACACAGTATACAAAATGGCAGAAGATTTGAAAGCTTAATGGCATTTAAACTTTAATAAACCTATATGTACTTTATAATAAAATATATATTGCTTTACTACTAAATCAACTTAGAAGACCCAACTGATGAAAGGAAAAAAATCACAACATCCTAATCCCTTTTCTCTAGTAAAGTCTTTATTAACTTCCTCCTGAAAGTCCTACAGCAAAGGATGGTGTCAAGAAGGTTAATCATTTTTCAAGTGCTGCCTGGCACTTCCTTAACCTGCCTACACGAACAAGGACTAAAAGTACAGATGATGTCACTGAGAAACTTCAAATTCCTTAGAGTAAACCAGCTATACTCCAATACAAATTTTAAAATAAATAAATTAAAACCCCTTAGAGTTAAAAGTAGAAAAAAGAAAATCAGTGAATGAGGCCTGAACTCTTAACCAAATTAAAAAAGAAATTAAAGAATATCTTCCCAGGTAAGAGTCAATGGTGGGATGTCCCGTTCTAGGTTGCTGAGGGTCCTAATGTTGACCACCTACGGGAAACAGACACTTGCTTACGCCACCAAGGTTGACTTAACTCTGTTCTTCATCTCAGTCATCAATAAAAAAGTGCTCGGCATTTTAAATAGCCACTCTCTGTACACACTTTAACCACCTTACCAATAAGGCGTATGACATTTTTTATTACCCAAAAGACTATATTATTTGCTATGAAAAAACTCCTGTGCAGAAAACTCCTACTTTTTAATCCCATGAACTGTGAAGAGCTTCTGTGCAGTGGCAGAGGCTTAGATCCTCAAAGGCACATGGTACCTCAAAGGCTTATATGCCTTCACAGACAGACACCTAGTAGACACTTAAATGCTTTGGTGATTGATTAGTAGATGGTAATCTCTACTGAAAACCCTGCCTCCGTAAGTAGGTAGAAAAAGGGGAGACAGTAAAATCATTAAACAATAGTTTTCTGTAGGTCATTCTCTACAGTTGCAGTGCCATTTAGTGGCTGCTCCTAAAATACAGAGAAAGGAGAGCCTGAACTGGATGACTGTTTTCTTCTGTGAAACAGAACATGGAGCTCAGTCTTGGCAGCTTATTCCAACTGTTATTCTAGAAACTTGTAAGGTAATTCTATAAACTCTCAATAAAAGTTACATAGAATTTCCTAGAGAAGGCTACTTACATGTTATTTTCTTAAGATATATGAAATTGCTAGCCAACTCTTTGGTATGTAAATGTAATTTTACTCTTGTCTTTATTGTTCAAATTAAAAAGCAAAATCATGGTCTGGTATTAAAAACAAATAAACAAATACCTGACCCACTACTGCAGCATCAAGCAGTAATATGAACTCAGTTCCTTCCTCAGCTGTGTCACCAGTGCTGACAACCCCCCTGAGCTCAAAGCCCCACAGTTTCAAGAGACCACACTGGACACTTGCACGTCGATGTCGTGCCAGCCCCACAAACTCAACATTTCCAAACGTCGCTTCCACACTTCCCTACTCTCTGTTTTGAAGAATGGAAGATGAATCCAGGTCACGGCCCCATGTCATCTTTTTTTTTTTTTTTTGTGGTACGCGAGCCTCTCACTGTTGTGGCCTCTCTCGTTGCGGAGCACAGGCTCCGGACACACAGGCTCAGCGGCCATGGCTCACGGGCCCAGCCGCTCCGCGGCATGTGGGATCTTCCCGGACCGGGGCACGAACCCACGTCCCCTGCATCGGCAGGTGGACTCTCAACCACTGTGCCACCAGGGAAGCCCCCCATGTCATCTTTGACTTCACCCCCGGTACACTTATCACCACGTCTTCTTTTTTTTTCTTTTTTTAATTGAGGTATAACTGACGTATAACGTTGTATTAGTTTCAGGTGTACACAGAGTAATTACACCAAGTCTTCTGGTTTCCATATGGGAAATGCCTTCAGAATCCACTTCTTTCCTCTCTTTTCCCCACTGTCACTGTCCGAGGTGAGAAGCCCCTCTTCATCTTCTGTCAAGCGGTCTTTCAATTCCTCATTCTCCTTCATGCTCATCGAATCAGTTCTCAAATTCTAATGCTTATCAACCACACAAGCGCTTTGGGAAACAGTGAAGTCTAATTCTAACTGTTACTTACTTCACTACTTGGTTTTCATAGCTTTCACGGCTGAAAAATATGTATCCCCATGCTAAACGGATTCTGATGGAAGGAGTACATCACTGGCTATACTTACTAAATCTCATTTTTCAATAAGTCTCATTTTTTCAACCCCAACCAACAATTTAGAATCTATTTTCATTTCCTGAATGCTTAGTTTTTTAGTCTTGCTTGGTTTTCATTCTATCATTAGCTAGTATCTTAAAGCACAATATATACTTAAAACATGACTCACAATTCTTTAAAAATTGATATATACCCATCACATATATGTATGGATATGCTTCAAGCAGTCTTGATAATTTCAAACATTTTTGACCAACCTCCTGTCAGGTGTGATTACTTGGTTGGTTATAGATTTTATTTTGTAATGGGACTGACAAAGAGCTCAAATTAGGAGTAGAAATACCAGCTCTGCTATGTTGTTTATTCACAATGATGTTATTAACATCATATTGAAAGAAGATTTTTTTAAACCACTCTCCCTTTTTTATAAGGTTATTTTTTTTTAGAGTAGTTTTAGGTTTACACCAAAATTGAGAGGAAGGTACAGCGATATCCCACATACCCCTGCCCCACACATGGATAACCACTCCCACTATCAACAGCGCCCACCAGAGTGGGACATTTGTTAGAAGTGATGAACCTAAACTGACACATTATCACCCAGAGTTCATAGATTGGAGTTAACTCTTGACACTGTCTATTTTTTAAGGATTAGTTTAATAAAACCATAAATCCCCTTAACTGGGACATGAAATTTATCAGGAAGGCAGACAGCAAACAACTAACTACAGAATTATTTAATTACAGCATCATAAATCTACAAAGGAGAACCTGACCTTGTCTGAGGGCCAGGGGAGGCTAAAGAAAGTGACTTGGAACAGGGTTCTGAAGGATGAGGTGACATTAACAAGGCAAAGAGAGAGTAGAAGGTGGAGGGAACAGCATGGGCAAAAGCTCCTGTGGTGGAAAGGTCAGTTTGAGATGAAGGTCATATGTCCTGAACATGAACAGCAAAGCAGGAACAGGGAGAGGACAGGCTGGAGAGTGGCAGGGGTCAGATCACAAACAGCTACGTGAGTCTTGGTGAGAAAGTCGCTCTTCACCCAAGAAGCAGTGAAAAGTCATGAAAGATGAATAACATGATCACCTCTAGGTGCTCAATACACACTCAGTGAATGAACAAAAATAAATATCAATGAATGGTAGAAAAGCCACCATTTGCTCTTGAGGGACCCTAGAAAAATAATGAAGAAAATACAATAAAAGAAAGAGATAATTGTCATAATTCTTACCTTTCCATCAAAGAAGTGATGGTTAAACATGTTATAATGGCAAAAACTATCTTCCATATAAAACTGTGAATACCTGTAAGATAATTTGTTTATTACTGCAGTTACTTGTCTGGTCATAGTTATACATAAATAAATAAATAAATGTAAACTAAATTTTAAAACTATGAAATCACACCTTTAATAAAATCAATTTCATCATCCTTTAGTCTTTTGAAATAAAGAATACTTTCCCAAAATCTCAAGAAGTCAGCAACAGAGGATGAATAACAAACTTAAATTATGGTCCCAAGTTTAATAAACCAGTGGCGAAACTACAGAACACTCATATATAAAAAACACATATAATCTTCTGGTTCCTACGGACCAGAAGATTCTACATAAATAATCATGTCCCTGATAGATTATTATGCAACTTAAGCTTGAGATGGGCTGGCAATTAAAATACATCTCTCATAGTTAATAATTTTAAGGAAAATACTGAATCAACATTTCTTCTCAACAGCTGTTAATTATTTTCTTCCGTGGTTAACAAAAAAAGGTATTTAATACAGAGTTTTTCTTGTCTATTGTGAATTAGCTTAATAAAATATGCTTCTCAATATGTAAGAGAAAAGAAGTACGCACATTTCATATATACTGAATTAGTGCCAGGAAAGAGGATATTTATTTACTGATTGAATCATTTCATTCTTCTAACATACTACTTTAAAATGCAGTCAGTAATGAATGAGAGTACCAGCTTCGGGTATTAACATTTTATAAATTTTCGCTAATTTACTAGGCAAAATTCATACCACATCATGGCTTAAATTTGCATTTATTTGACTTCTTACAAAACTGAGTTTTCTTTATTCCTTAATTTTATTTGTACTGCCTAGGTCTGTTTTTCCCATTTATGTCTATGGGCCTTAATGTCTTTCTTGCTGATTTCTGAGTTTTTTTTTGTATAATATAGAAACCTCTTTTACCTCAATAGGATTTTGAACTTCCACAGTTTTGTCATAAACAATTCACATATGAACCACACCATCCTTCTACAGAATTCATAACCTAGTAGAAAGACTGAGAAAAAATCAGGGACACATCCTTACTTACACAGCTTCTTTAACCAAATCACGATACGGCGCTTCTTTGCTTCTACTTCTACTCAAAGTTATTTATGACCATCTATAACTGATCACCAACCATGCTGAGTATTTAATACAATGGACAAGCCTAGTTTATCCTCTTCCTATTACACTGAGGCTAAGAGTACAGCTGTACAGTCGGGTGGTCTGGTTTCAAACTCTGGGTCTCTCACTTACTAGCTGTGTAATCTTAGTAAGTTATTTAACCTATCTGAGCCCCAGTTTCTTCGTCTACAAAATAGGAAAATAGTTTCTATAATACTTCATAGGACTTGGTAAGAATAAATAAGATAATGTATGTAAAGTGTTGAATACAATGCCAGCTACACAGCATATACTGAAATGTCAGGTATCATTATTTTAATAAATACCAGCTATAAAGATGTATGTCTCAGTGACTCCAATGTTAGGGAATTACGTTTATGCCCAATCAAGATATCTCCTCCTATAATTTAAATCCGTTTCTTGTTATTCTGTGGAGATGGAAGAACAGCTGTTCGCCATTCTCAGTACAATATCCTTTAATATCACTTAAGATCCTGTTAGTACATCTGATGATTTCATAAAACAAATTTGCACTGAAGAAATAAACAGAAGGTCTGAATAACTGAAAAATATTTAAACTATATACTGTAACCCAAGGAACATTCCAAAACACTGTGGGACAATGTAAATTACCATTAATAAACAAATGTCTTCCTCTTTAACCAAATCCCAAATAGCTGATAATATAGCTATATCAGTTACTTAATTTACACATATATATTAATACTAGTACAGCTGTGGATCAACCATCATTTGAGAGTGTTCTTCACTCTTGCATTGCTTTGTGTGAGCAAGGGAAAATACAATCTCTTTTTAAATATATTTCTACCACCCTCCATTTATTTTCATTGCTTCATGATGCAATAGTCATTTTTTAAAATTAAAAAAAAAATTTTATTTACATAAAATTCAGCATAGCACACTCATCCAAAATGTTCTGGGCAGCAGTGGGCAGAGCCAGAGAGAGAAAAAAGCCAAGATTTCAGCTCTAAGTTTCCATCAAACACAAACAAGGAAGCATAATTATTCATATTTTAAATTATGAAAACTCACTCAATATCACCCTCTTAGAATGAAATTGGCCACAAAGAATTATTCTCTCCATTGAATAAGGCAAACAAAACCAATCAGAAATGCATGCACTTGAAAACTGCTCAAAAGGACATTCATTTAATTTGGCCATTCATTCTCTTTAAATCAGAGTCAGTTACCAAGTATGAAACATGTTCTACACAAAGGAAATGTAATCAAGAGCTGAATAAAACTAGTTCATGAAATAAGCCTAAAAAATACATTTTTTTGATACAACTTTATTTGGATGATAGTTTGCCAAACAGTGTTTCATATCTTTCATGCTAAAATTAGAGCATATAGAAATCCATCTTAGCAAATGTTAACTTCATATCTTAGACCCCAAGAAAAGGACATTTACCGCACATTTACATACAGCCCTGGAGTTGAGGCAGTTCTCTGCAGCCTTGCACAGACCTTACGTAGGGCAACAACAAGCCAAAGTCAAAGTGCCAGAAGGAACTATTCAGTACCACTTTATACCACAAAGGAATGTTTCCCTGATTTAACTGTGGTCCTTGTGAGAAATCTGAGCCAACCCCACACTCCATCATAGTGTAAATACAGGCAACAGGCTGAGTTCATTCTGGCTACAAACATATGTCAATAAACCAGCTCTATCTTAGCACCCAATGTTGACCTTTTACAGAACTGACTCAGAAACAGAGTAGCTATCAAGGAAGCTATGCTAGGACACCACAGTACTATACCTTCAGCTTTTGTCTGCAACACACACACACAGGTTTACAGACACAAAGAAAAAAAGCATCTGTGTATTCCACAGGTTATAAAACAACTTTATCCACATCCCCTACTCCCTATTCTGACCAGGGGATTTGAACTACAGGCTCAAGAAAGGTAAAACTTCAAGGCATGGCATTTAAGGCAAAAGAGTTAAAGGGCCATATAAATCTTTCAAATTAAAAGTACATCAGGTAAGATGCAAAGAGTTCTGGAAAATGTGTACAACGATATGAATGTACTTCACTTACTTAACACTACTGAACTATACACTTAAAAAATGTTTAACATGGTAAATTTTATATTTACTATGTGTACTTTATTGTAATTTTTTTAAAAACAAGTAAACAGGGCAGTAGCAATGAACAACGGATAATAAAATTTTAAAAAACAATTTATTTACAATAGCAACAAAAAGAATAAAGTGTTTAGGAACAAATTTAACAAAAGAAGTACAAGTCTTGCACACTGAAAACTACAAAATATTGTTTAAAGAACTTAAAGAATATCTAAATAAATGGAAAGACATCTCATATTCATGAACCAGAACACTTAATATTAAGATGAAAATACCCCTCAAATTGATCTATAAATTCAATTCAATCCCTATAAAAAGGCCAGTTGGCTTTTTTGTAGAAACTGAGAAGGTAATTCTAAAATTCATATAGAAGTGCAAGGAACCCACAATAGCCAAAGCAATCTTGAAAGAGAATTAAGTTGAAAGACTCACACTTTGCAATTTCAAAACTCAGTACAAAGCAACAATAATGAAGATAGTGTGGGACTGGCATAACGACAGACATAGATCAATGGAATAGAATTTAGAGTCTACAAATAAATCCATACATTTATGGTCGTTTGGTTTTCAATAAGGTTCCAAGACCATTCAATGGGAAAAGAATAATCATTTTAACAAATGGTGCCAAGGCAACTGGATATCCACATGCAAAGCATAAAGTTAGACCCCTACCTCATACCGTATATAAAAATTACTCAAAAGAAATCAATGACCTAAATATAAGAGCTAAAATTAAAAACTCTTAGAAGAAAACAAGTGTAAATATTCATGACTTTGGATTAGGCAATAGTTTCTTGGTATGACACCTAAAACACAAGCAACCAAAGAAAACAGAATGATTGGACTCCATCAAAAGTGAAAAAACACAAAGAACAGGAGAAAATATTTACGAATCATATATCTGATAGGGGTCTAGTATCCAGAATACATTGAGAACTCTTTCAATTCAACAATAAGACAAATAACCAATTTTAAAAATGGGCAAAGGACTGAATAGACATTTCTCCAAAAAGATAAACAATTGGCCATAAGCACATGAAAAGATGCTCAACAACATTAGCCACCAATAAAATGCAAAACAAACCACAATGAGACACTACTTCAAAAAGACAGAGAATAACAAGTGTTGACAAAGATGTGGAGAAATTGGAACTCTCATACATTGCTGTTGGTAAAGTAAAACAGTGCAGTCACCTTGGAAAACAGTTTGGGAGTCCCTCAAAAAGTTAAACATAGAATCACCACATGACCAAGCAATTCTACTCCTAGGTATATTTATGGCCTCAGTTGTGTCCCCTCAACTAATTCATATGCTGAAGCACTGATCCCTCAGTCTCTCAAAAGGTAACTATATTTGGAGAGAGGGCCCTTAAAGAGGTAATTAAATTAATTTTTAAGCATTTAGCTTTCAAAAATTTTTTTAATTGAAATATGATTGATGTACAATGTTATGTTAATTTCAGGTGTACTAAGAGGTGACTAAGTTAAAAGGAGGTCATTAGGGTGGGCCCCAATGCATATGACTGGTATCTTTATAAGAAGAGGAAATCTGGACACATAAAGAGATACCAGGGATGTGCACACACACAGGAAAGAACATGTGATGACACAGAAGGCAGCTATCCGCAAGCCAAGGAGAGAGATCTCAGAAGAAACCAAACCTGGGACTTCCCTGGTGGCGCAGTGGTTAAGAATCCACCTGCCAATGCAGGGGACACAGGTTCGAGCCCTGGTCTGGGAAGATCCCACATGCCATGGAGCAACTAAGCCCATGCGCCACAACTACTGAGCCTGTACTCTAGAGCTTGCGAGCCACAACTACTGAGGCCGTGTGCCACAACTACTGAAGTCTGCACACCTACAGCCCGTGCTCTGCAACAAGTGAAGCCACTGCAATGAGAAGCCCGTGCACCACAACGAAGAGTAGTCCCTGCTCTCCACACCTAGAGAAAGCCCGCGCACAGCAACGAAGACCCAACACAGCCAAAAATAAATAAATAAATAATAAAATAAATTAAAAAAAAAAAGAAGAAACCAAACCTACTGACACCCTGATCTTCGACTTCTAGCCTCCAAAACTGTGGGAAATTTCTATTGTTTAACCCACCCAGTCCGTGGTATTTTGTTATGGCAGCCCTAGCAAATTAATACAATACCCAAGAGAGATGAAAACGTATGTGCTGCTGACAACTGACATATATTGTCTTGAATAATTCAGTTGTGGACATCTTTTTTTTTGTCTTTTTTTTTGTCTTTCTAGTACCTATATCTCCCCTTGTTTCAGTCAAACATCTATTTCCTATGGAGAATCCACTCCATAGCGCTCTATCTGCCAGGCCACAGTGATGATTCTGGAATGGCTATGTAACCCCAGGCAAGGTAGGCAGAGTACTCACTGGAGTTTTGCTGCTGGAGCTCTTGGGAAAGATTCTTTTTCTACTGGGCAGTTCAGCTGAGACTATGTAAGTTTAAAGCTGCTGCCCACCAAAGTCCTTGGCAGAATGAAGGAAGCTGTCTGAAGAATAAGGCCAGTACAGACAGAAACACAGAATGAGAGGTAGAGAGAGAGAAAGACAGAGCTCTAAAAAATTGTGAGGCCCAGGATCTCAACTGGACTGAAGCCTGTTATACCCTAGACTCCAGCAGTGTGAGCCAATACATTCCCAGTGACATAAATGGATTTCTGGGACTCTAAAGAAAGAAAGATTCCTGACTAATATGAATGCCTGACTCTAAATACATGAATAACCTGGAAACCAGTTATTAACGCATTTGAAAACTATTGTGGAACAAAGCAGGGGGATAGGTGGAAAAAGGGCAACCTAGAAGGATGACCAGAGAGAAATATAGGCTATATAAGAAAGGCTTATATACACTTCCAAAAGCAAAGTTATTTCCAGAGGATAATTTAATTTTGGGGGCCAGACTGACTGGGTTTGAATCCTGAGCTGGACATTTATAAACTGTGACTTTGGTCAAGTTATTTAATTTCTTTGTACCTCAGTTTTCTATTCTGAGGAAAAGGAGAATGTTAATAGTATCTGCCTTATAGGTCTGTTGTGAGGATCAAAGGATTTAGAATAGGGTTTGACAAGTGACAAGTACTCACTAAATACTAGTTATTGTTAATATTGTTATTATAAGACCTCAAAAGTTAAATTTCTACCTTTAAAATAATACATTTATAATAATTTAACAATAATACTTTAGGAAAGAAACACGGTAGTTAAAAAAGAAATTGAGATATTCATACAATGGGATATTATACAACCATAAAAGGAAGTACAGTTATATGCTATGACATGGAGGAATTTTGAAAACATTATGCTAAAGTGAAAGAGGCCAGACATAAAGGTCACACATTGTATGATTCCATTTATATAAAACATCCAGAATAGACAAATCCATGGAGACAGAAAGCAGATTAATGGTTATTAGGGGAAGTAAGGAGTTTCTTTGTAGTGTGATTAAAAATGTTCTGGAATCATGGGTGATGGCTGCAAAACCTAGTGAATATACCAAAAACTGCTGAAATACACACTTTAAAATGGTAAATTTTAGTGAATTATAACTCAATTTAAAAAAAGAATTTGAGTTTAAGAAGAAGTCCATATTATCACTTATGGAATTCCATTTTCCCGAGGATTACTCACATCAAGCAGGTATTTGTAAAGTGTGTGCTAGTCCTGTTAATATGGGATGAGGGTTACAGAAAGTGTGGGTTATTTCTGAGAAACATATGTGCTTATATTAGATAACCTAAAGTTGACTTGGAAGTCTAAAGAAAAATAAATAACGAAAGCTGTACATTTTATTGTGACTTTCTACACTTTAAAAATCTGTCTGCCTGTTTTTAGGGAGAAAAAGCATATGTAATTTCATAGAGAACCTGAGTAATAATACTAGAGAGAATCCAGCAAATGCTGGAATATTGGCCAAATAGACTCTATCAGATTAAATAAAAAGAAACTCAAAGCCCGATTCCTTCAATACACTCAAGAACAAGTAAAATATACTGAGAACACGGTGTCTTACAGACTCACCATGAACTCCTGGAAATCAAACAATTACAGACACTAGGAAGAGTACTTCAAGTTTACAGAATCAGAGAGTCTGAGGATGGACACATGTGCCATCCTGTGTTGTAAATCAAACGTCTGTATCTTCTCAATTACCACCAGAGGGGGGACTCAAGATGTGGTCCACTGTCTCACCTGTTTGTTCCAACACATCAGGTGCCATTTAATTCTGACCCTCTCCCACAAAGCTTATCTGTTTGTTTATCCTCTGCCTCGGGACTTTTCTATTTCCTAGTTAGCGCTCCCTTCACTTCAGGTCATGTCCAGTGAAAGACAGTATGCATATCATCCAGTAAAAATATTAAAATACATGTCTTATCCCACTTAAAACATCATGATGAAACAAAATTCTGGAGGAAATTTGGAATTACCCTTGAAAAATAAGTATATTAGAAGAAATTTCACTCAATTGAAATGTATCTCTAAATTATAAGCCAAAGACAACTAGACATATTCACAGAGAAAATTTAGGAAACACACTAGCAAAAGGAGAAATCTACCACCTCCCTGTTTGAAATATGGAAGATTACATGTTGAGTCTATATGACTAAAATGATACCTTATAACCAATCACTACTTCTAAATGTTAAGTAAAGGATTGTAACAGGATTAATAAGACGAAAACATTAAAAAGAAACAGAACACAATGAAGGAGAATAAATATTATACTTTGTAAACCTACCGAAAATCAATATCCAATAAAAGGCTTTTAATGTTAGACTTCTTGTCACCTGATGCTTTCAACCTGATCAGCTCATGCAACCTAAAGCAATTAGTGAAAGCAAATTTAATAAGAAATTACAAATGCCATAGATAACAAGAAAACAAAAAACCCATCAATGTTCTCCTGATATTTCTAATATTTCAGTGAAACACTGAAGAAAATTTGGCAAGTATAAGCAAGGTTTAAATTTCACAAATATTTTTAAAACAGTGGATGGATCTCATCTGAAACAGAAAACTCTAAAATAATAAATAACTTAAGAATCAAATCAGAAAGAATCTCCTATCATGTACCAGAAATCTACAAAGATTTCTCTCAAATGGAATAAAGATTACAAACTCCTCAGAGAGGGACCATGCTTTATATTTCCTTTGTACACTTGAAGCTTCATGTCGTAACCTGCACATAGTATTGGGTTGGACAAAAAGTTCATTTGGGTTTTCCATATCTTACGGAAAAACCTGAACGAACTTTTTGGCCAACCCAATAAATAACTACTTAATAAATTTTCTTACAGTTTAAATAGTGGTGATGGGAGAATGTTTAAAATACCATATAACATACCTCGGTGTCCCGACACACAGTACTCTTCTGAACCCAAGGGTAGAGAGTAGGTCTACCAAGAACAGACAGCTCCTGTCAGCAAACAAATACTGGGCGTTTGTCTTCTTGTTTTCCAGTGGATAAAGGAGTTGACTGGGCCTTTTTAGCTGGGTGATAGAAATATCACCCACTATCTGATGCTTGCGATGCTTTTCCTCATCATCTGGCAACAGCAACTGCTGACATCTTTGACAAAACTTTCTCTGAGACAAGGGCAACTCAATAAACTTCAAGTACCTTCAAGACACAACAAAACACAAAGGAATACATTTTAAGTTTGTTGCTTTAAAGACAATTGATTTTCTCCAGGTTTAACATGCAAAAAGTATTATTACTTCCTAAAGAGTACTGCATGAAGAAGCAAAGGTACGAAACAATCTGTGGAATGTTGGCTAGGATTTATGTCTGGCTGCATACCTACAAAGTGGAAAAGAATCAGCGATTTCTTAAAAATTGAGATGCTCCAATTTAGTCACTGCCTGAAGATCAATATCCATTTAAAATGTGAATATAATATATTATTCAAACAACCTAGTAGTAACGGAGACTACTATCACCTTTAAATTTATTGACAAATCCATGTGTTCTAACTTGGAGGTGTTAAACAGTCTGGCTCAGTAAGACAGTCATTTTCAAATGAGAAATTAAGATCATTCTTCAATTTCTTATGGCATACATAGCAAGAAAAATTACCTCCTAAAAGAAAAAATGTTCCCACAAAGTTCCTCTATTCTTAGCAGTACTGATGGAGGCAGTTCTGAGAAGCTCACCCCAAAGCAGCAAAACAATAATCAAAGCCTTAAGAAATACGATACCAGATAGCCTATTTGATCCCTTTCAAGTCATCTTTATATCTGATTTCAAAGCCACTACTTTGGGTTTTATCCCCCCTCTTTCCATTTTATTACTGATGATTAAAGAGAGAAGACAATCACAGTACGTTTTTAAAACTGCTGATTTTGTATATGCAATCCAGCTAAGAATTCACAGTAAGATGGACTTCCCTGGTGGCGCAGTGGTTAAGAATCCGCCTGCCAACGCAGGGGACATGGCTTCAAGCCCTGGTCCAGGAAGATCCCACATGCTGTGGAGCAACCAAGTCCATGCACCACAACTACTGAGCCTGTGCTCTAGAGCTCGCGAGCCACAACTACTGAGCCCGCGTGCCACAACTACTGAAGCCCGCGCGCCTAGAGCCCCTGCTTCGCAACAAGAGAAGCCCCTGCAATGAGAAGCCCGTGCGCCACAACAAAGAGTAGCCCCCGCTCACCACAACTAGAGAAAGCCCGCTCACAACAATGAAGACCCAAAGCAGCCAAAAATAAATAAATAAATTTTTAAAAATTTAAAAAAAGAAAGCAGAATAAGAAAACAAAAGAAAAATAAGTAAGATTATCATGGCTCATAGAGGGTCAGAAATGTCTAGATCTAAGCATGTCAAATAGTGCACTAAAGAATTCTTAGAGTTTGAAAACAGTCATATGATTTCAGTTGAACTAAACTCTGAACTGCACTGTAAAAACTGTGAACTTAACATAGAATCAAAGTGGGTATTAAAACTTTCTGTATATAAGCACAGTTTCACTTCAAAGCACCCAAGGCAGTGAGAAATAGGTATTCTGAATGGCGATAGCAAGAAATAAGCTCATCATGCTGGTAATTTGTTTCTATTTCTATGATAACTGTTCTTTTGACAGCTTTATCTATGACTGGAAAGAAAAAGGAGCATGATATTAGAAGAAACGTTAATAGTAATTCAAAGTAAGAGTGTCAGTAGAGAAAAGGGCCCCTAAGACATGAGATGCAAGTGGAAGGAACCAGCACCTTCCTTGGCAACAGACACACTGAATTTACTACTATTACCATTCGTTAGTAGCTGTTCATTGTTGAAGACTTCCACATTCAGCCACGAAAAAGCAAGAGAGACCAGATTTACCATCCTGGCCCTCAAAAAAATTGATAAAATATATGAAACCACAGTTTTAAGATACTGGACAAAAGAAAAAAGTAGGAAAAAAAAGATATCGGACAACTGGCAGCCCAAACAGCGAACGCCGAGAGAAGGGAAGAGGTGAGTGAGCAGTGCAGCTGCTCAGCTTCCTGCCTGTGGAGAGCTGGCTGCACAGGATGGAGGCCCCAAACACAGCACAACAAGTTGATGAGGTAGAGTTTTGAAATCGTGGAGGCCAAGGCAGCTGGATCCACAAGGCAGAGCACTGGATGGTACGCATGGAGTACACGGAAGGCAGACAGCAGACACTGAGCTAGTGCTCCAAGGCCTGCTGAGATTCCCCTCCAGTCTATGCTGAGCACTGATTAGCAGATGCGTGAAAAGACTACCTACCAAGAGAGAGAGGACTGCTGGAAATGAGCAGGTAGAACAATCACCCAGGGCCCAGAGTGAGAAACCTCTGAATCCACAAGGATGAGGTAGGGCGCTCAGGACATACAGCCTCAGGAGTGGGAAGAAATCAGCCCCTACCCCAAGGCTGCTCTGGTCCTCCAAAAGGCTTAAAGATAAGCCTTCAAAAGCAAGGGACTATAAAGGATCAGACAGTAAATATTTTGAGCTTGGCAGGCCATCCATTCTCTCTGTCACGACTATTCTATCGCTGCAGCACAAAAGCAACCACAAACCTGAACAGAAATGAACAGGCATGGCCAGATTTGGCCTGCAGACTGTCGTTGGCCAACTCCTGCTCAAGAGTATCAAACATTAGCCAAGTAACTTAACTGTATCTTAGAACAAAGCTCAAAAATAGGTAAAGGAATAAAAAATATCCAGTATACAACAAGGTAAAAATCACACTGCCAGCACTGAATCAAATATAACCAGGTATGCAAAGAAACAAGAAAACATGACCCATGATTAGAGAAAAAAAAAAACAAAAAACCAATCAATTCAAACCAACTCAGAAATGACAGAGGTAATATAATCAGTAGGCAAAAACACTCAAGCCATTTTATTATAACTATATTCCATATGTTCAAGAAGGTAGAGGAAAGCATGAGCCTAAGGAAAGCCATGGAAAATATAAAAAGACCCAAATCAAACCTATAAAGATTTTTTAATTGTCTGAAATGAAAAATAACCTTGATGTGACTAACAGCAGTTCAGACACTACAGAAGAAAAAAAAACATTGGTGTACTCGAAGGCACAGCCTTAGAAACTATCCAAAATGAACACCAAAGGGCCTAAATACATGAAAATGGACCCCTGAAAGGGGGGAGGGGGAGGAAAATTTTTTGAAAAAAATTATGGTTAAAATTTTATAAAATTACATTCAAAGATCAAAGAAGCTCAGTGAACCCCATGCACAAGAAATGAAGAAAACTATAAGATACAT
This sequence comes from Delphinapterus leucas, assembly GCF_059928025.1. Taxonomy (NCBI): domain Eukaryota; kingdom Metazoa; phylum Chordata; class Mammalia; order Artiodactyla; family Monodontidae; genus Delphinapterus; species Delphinapterus leucas. The sequence continues at coordinate 51,703,836 of NC_143133.1, read as the reverse complement.
TATAATAAAATTATTTGAAGATCAGTTGATAAAGAGAAAAATCTTAAAAGAAACCAGAGGGAAAAAAGACATGGAAGAACAAAGATAAGAATGATACCAGATTTCTCACTGGAAATTAGAAAACAGTGGAACAATACCAATTCTGTACAAATTCTTCCAAAAAACAGAAAGGAGGGTATAATTCCCACTTCATTTCATTAGGCCAACATTACTCCAATACCAAAACCAGAAAAAAAATTATAAGAAAACTAAACACCAATATACTTCATGAACACAAACTCAAAATTATTAACAAAACTTTAGTCAATCAAAAACACATATATAAAGACGGTAATACATCATGACCAAGTGTAGTTGACCCCAGATATGCAAGGTTGCTTTAATGTCTGAATTCAATCAGTGCAATGCACCATATTAAAAATCAAAAAAATAAAAGATCTCATTAGATGCAGAAAAAAGCCCTTGACAAAAATCAAACACCCATTTGTGATAAAGAATCTCAGAAAACTAGGAATAGAAGGGGACTTCCATAACCTAATATAGGGCATCTAAGAAAAACTTACAGCTAACACCACTGATGAAAGACTGAATGCATTCTTCCTGAGACTGGAATAAAGCAAGGATGTCTACACTTACCATTTCTACTCAGCACTGACCAGGGATTCTAGCCACTTTGATAAGACAAGAAATAAAAGGCACAGATTAGAAAGGAAACATTAAAACTTTACTCACAGACATGATCATGTATATAGAAAGTCCTAAGAAAATCTTCAAAAAAGCTGTTAAATAAGTAAGCTTATCAAGTATAAAAGATAATATACAAAATCAACTCTATTGTTACAGACTAGCAATAAATAATCAGAAACTGAAATCTGAAATATAACAATTTAAAATAGCATTAAAAATATAAAATATTTAGGAATAAATCTGACAAGAGACATATAACCCCAGTACACTGAAAATTACAAAATGTCATAGAGAAAAATTAAAGATGACTTAGTAACTGGAGAGATATACCATGGCTATGGATTATAAAACTCAGTATTATTAAGATGTCAATTCTTTCCAATTTTATCTATAAATTCAACACAATTTCAATTAAAATCTCAGCAGGACTTTTTCAAGATACTGAAAAACTGATTTTAAAAAGTTCAAAAGCCTGACCCTATTTCATATCATATTTAAAAACTAAGCAAGGATTTCCCTCCCGGTCCAGTGGTTAAGACTCCATGCTTCCAATGCAGGGAGCATGGGTTCAATCCCTGGTCAGGGAACTAAGATTCCACATGCTATGCAGCACAGCCAAAAAAAGAAAAGAAAAGAGAAAAAGAAAAACTAAGCCAAAATGCATCACAGACCTAAATCTAAGAGCTAAAACTATAAAACTTCTAGAAGAAAACATAGGAGAAAATAATAATGATTGTATTTGGCAAAGATTTCTTAAATAGGACTTAAAAAGCACAAAGTATTAAAAAAAAAACCCCAATAAATTGGAAATCAAAATTTTAAACTTTTCTTCAAAAAACACCCTTATCGTAAGCAACAAAAGAAAAAATTAATTGGACTTAATCAAAATTAAAAACTTTTGTTTTGCAAGGGATACCGCCAAGAAAGTGGAAAGACAACCCAAGAACGAGAAAATGTATGCAAATCGTGTATCTGGTAAAGGAACTGCATCCACAATACATAAGAATACTTACAACTCAACAATAAAAAGAATTAGACCAACTAAAAAATGGCAAAGGAAGTGAACAGACATTTCTCCAAAGAAGATATACAAATAGCCAATAAGCACATGGAAAGATGCTCAACATCATTAGCAATCAAAGGAAATGCAAATCAAAACCACAATGTGATACTACATCACACTTAATATGATGACTATAATTTAAAAAATAATAATAAGTGTTGTGTAGAACGGGGAGAAACTGGAACCTCATAAATTGCTAGTGGGAATGTAAAATGATGCCGCTACTTCGGAAAACAGTTTGGTAAGGTTAAACACATTTATCATATGATCCAGCCATTCTACTCCTAGGTATTTACCTAAGAGAAATAAAAACATGAGTCCATACAAACCCTTATACACAAATGTTTGTAGCAGCTTTATTTGTAATAGGCAATAACTGGAGGCAACCTGAATGTTTACAAACAGGTGAAAATATATCCATACAACACAGTATTATTCAGGAATAAAAAGGAATAAACTAATGATACAAACACTTAAACATGGATGAACATCAAAAATATTTATGCTAAGTAAAAGAAGCTAGACACACATCCCCTCAAAAAATACTATATGCTGTATAATTCCTTTATATAAAATTCTAGAAAATGCAAACTAATCCATAGTGACAGAAAGCAGATCAGTGGTTATCTGCGGCCTTTGGGGATGGAGGAATATAGGACAATGGTAGAGGAGGAAACTTTTGGGGGTACTGGATATGTTCATCTTCTTAATTGTGGTGACGGTTTCATGAGTAGATGGTTTCATGTCAAAACTTATCAAACTGTAATTTTAAATACATGCAACTTATTGTACATAAATTATTGTACTTCAGTAAAGCTGAAAATTTTGGGGAAAAAATGTTAATTTCTCCCTAACAACCCACATTCCTCCAGGGTGCCCATACACCCCTGTTTGCCCAGGACAGTCCCAGTTTACATCTGCTGTCCTGGAGTTCCATCTAATTAGTGCCCCCTTTTACTCACAGAAAGTATTCTGGCTTGGATTAAAATTATATGGGCACCCTACTTCCATCATATTGTAAAAATTAAATCAAATTCAAAAGGTGCTATACCAAAAAAATAATTTCAATTAACTAAAAAATAACTAAATTTTAAAAATACATGTTTTCATAGTGATATTAAAAATAAAAGAACAATGACCCTGATAAGTCAACTCTGTAAGTTGCTGGGGTACCGAATCATTATTCTGAAAACAAACAATAAGAGGGGAAGAATTAAACATTTATCTTGACTTCCCAGATGAACCGTAAACACGGTTAAGTCAACAGCTGATGAAACAAAGTTCTTCTTTAAAGAATCGCAGCTAATAAATGCATAAGCGATGACAGGAATTTGTAAACCCTTATAACTCTAGGCAATGATCATCAATTACTGCTGAAATCATTAGAAGAAACAGTGACATAGAACTTTATAATGGATGGTATAGGCTGGCCTATACCTGTATGACCTGAACACACAACCAATCTTATAACACACTAAGTGAACAGCCAGACATTATCTGCCTTTTGATGTGATATAAAAGGAAACAGACCACACAACTTACAGAAGAGGTTGCTCCTAAAACTGAACTCGATTCTGGGGACGCCTCTACTTTCCAAGAAATACAGGGGATAGAATAAATGTTAGCTGACACTATAGGATGCAATCAACCAAATTCAGAATATGGAAATTTCTATCAGACAAATGACTCTGTTTCTTCAATGAATAAAAGATTAAAGATATCAACCAATTGCCATGTGTAAAGCCTCTATGGATCCTGATTTGAACAGACGAATTATAAACTGGCATTTATGAGGTAACCAGAGAAACGCTGAACGCTAACTGCATGCTACGTAATATTAAAAAATTGTTTATGTTTTAGGTATTTTAATAGTATCGTGATCATGTTTCTTTTAAAGGCCTTATCTCTTAAGATACATAGAGAAGTGTTTCCAGGTAGAACTATATAATGTCCAGATTGGAGGTCGGGGTAGAGGGTACAGGGGAAACAAAATTAGCCTCGTACTGATGACTGAGGAAGCTGGGTGTGGGTGCAGGAGGTTCTTAGTATACTGTTCTCTCTGCTCTTGCGTATGCTTGAAATTTTCCTAAATAAAAGGTATTAAGAAGTGCTTTAAAGGAAAGGGAAGAGTTAAACTCAAAGAAAACAAAGACAACTCCAGAAGATCACTAAGCAAGAACTGGGTTGTACTCTGCCCTAAAATCATGTGAGACTTGGTTTTTCATTCTTTGGCAATAGGGACATAATCTGGGAAATTTCTCAGAACTCAACATGAGTTTCCGGTTTGAAAGGATTTACCTAACACCAAGCAAAATAAAATAAAACAGACTTACATCAGATAGATCATCATGACATGTGACATCCCTAGGAATAAAAAGATTCTAAAAAACTGACAGAGGGATTAAACAAGTCACAGGTCACACATAAGAGATCAAGAATGAACTTGTTGAACTTCAACTTCTCAACAGCTATAATGAAGACAGAAGAAAATGGAGCACTGCCTTCCAAACCCTGAAGGAAAGATATTCCCAACCTAGAATTCTATCATCTGTATAGGTTATAAATCCAGTATCCGCATACAGGTATTTTCAGAAATGCAAGATCTCAAAATATTTACTTCCTTTTAAGCATTCAGGAAAAAGATCAAGCCAACTGCTGGGTGGTCAAAATCAAACTGGCCCCAGACATCTACAGTACCTACTTAACTCTAGAACAGTGCTCCGCAAAGAGGGCCATGCACTGGAGCTGGCCGCCAAATGTTTCCAGTTCCTGATGAGACAAAGACAGACATCCAGAGTACATGTTTAGAAACTTTTATACCAATTAGAGTACTTTTAGGTCTGTTCAATCTAATAACAAAAAATGCGGGCTTGTATTTTGTATGTCTTCTCTTTTTTTCCATTTTATTTTCTAGTTATTTATTTCTATTATATTTACAGAAGTATCTGATCCCAGTGGACTAGAAATAAAAATAAAAACATAAAACAAGCAAACAAGCAAAAGACTGACCCTTTAACACAGATCATTTAAGAAGTACTGCTCTGGAGGACATGAAGCAATCCTGCAAAGTCCCCAAGTAAAACATACACCCAAATAATTTTATACTTAAGTACCGTGCCATTCAAGAATAAAGGAGTTACACAGACATAAAAAACAAACTTATGGTTACCACAAGGGAAAGGTGGGTGGGGAGAGATAAATTAGGAGTTTGGGATTAGCAGATACACACTACTGTATATAAAACAGAAACAACAAAGTCCTACTGTATAGCACAGGAGACTATATTCAATATCTTATAATAAACTATAATGGAGAAGAATCTGAAAAAGAATATATAACTGAACATATATATATATATAGAGAAAGAGAGAGAGAGAGAAAACCAAATCACTTTGCTATACACCAGAAACTAACACAACATTGTAAATTAAACAATACTTCAATTTAAAAAATATATATGTAAAAGAAAAAATAAAGAGATCAAATTTCTAATTTTCAAAAAAAAAGAATAAAGGAATTAAATATTTCTGGACTTGGAAGAACTCAGGTTATATAGTTATATTACCTGGATCCTTCATGAAGAACCTGCTGGACAGCTGGATGCCAAGGAGAAAGGGCAACCATTACAGATGGGAACATTTCTGAAAGCTCTAGGACAAATTTCTCCAAGAAGATGAAACCAATAGATTATGCTACATTTGAATGTTCTGAAAGGATTCAGACAACAGGCAGAGAGTTTGCAGTTGAATCATTTCTGAAGCACATAAATAATTAAGCAAATAGTCACTATAACAACAAATAAATTCAAAACTGTTATTAACTAGGAGGAAAATAAAAAGCTGTGTAGGAAAGAAGTTATTATGATTTATATATTTTTATATAAATGGAATCATACAATAGCCACACAGATATTTTGATTTAAATTTTTTTGATTAATAAAAGCCTTTTTAAAAAAATTAAAACTGCTAGAGGATGAATTTCAGCCAAATAGGAGATGAGTGAAGAAACTACAGCAAAGGGGCTATCAGTCAGCACTAAATCTATTTGACCACAGACTAAAGACAGAAAAATTACAGTTAGAGTACAAAATGTAAATAATATAAAACCAAATAAAACTGGTATGGGAAGAGGAAGGGAAAGGGAAATCAAAAAGTGTATTGATTTTCTCATATTTTAGAGCCATCGGCCAAAAGATATAATTTAAAACTGAAAAACCAAGTAAAAGAGCTATAAGCAATATTCAAAGGCATAAAGGTTAACCCTAAAAAGAAATAACCAACTAAAATCAGAGAGTAATTGAGCCCGAGTGCCACAACTACTGAAGTCCACGAGTCTAGAGCCTGCGCTCTGCAACAAGAGAAGCCACCCAATGAGAAGCCCGTGAACCGCAAGGAAGAGTAGCCCCCGCTCGCCGCAACTACAGAAAAGCCTGCGCGCAGCAACAAAGACCCAAGGCAGCCAAAAATAAAAATAAATAAATAAATTTAAAAAATAATTATTAATAAAAAAAAATCAGATAGTAATTGTAGAGAAGGAAAGAGAGAGGAAGAAGAAACATATTAAGTAATCATTTCTCATTTTTAGATGGAGGAAGGCAATCTAAAATAAAAAGAATTAAATATGGTTTAAAAAGTTACAAAGGCAACCATTAGAACAAAAATACAGAAGAAACACACATTAAAAAAAGAAAAACAGGGCTTCCCTGGTGGCACAGTGGTTAAGAATCCGCCTGTCAATGCAGGGGACACAGGTTCGAGCCCTGGCCGGGAAGATCCCACATGCCGTGGAGCAGCTAAGCCTGTGCACCACAACTACTGAGCCTGTGCTCTGAAGCCCGCAAGCCACAACTACTGACCCCGCACGCCACAATTACTGAAGCCTGTGCGCCTAGAGCCCGTGCTCCGCAACAAGAGAAACCACTGCAACGAGAAGCCCGCGCACTGCAACAAAGAGTAGCTCCCACTCGCCGCAACTAGAGAAAGCCCGTGCACAGCAACGAAGACCCAGCGCAGCCAAAAATAAATAAAAATAAAAAATAAAAAAATTAAAGAAAAACAGGGCTTCCCTGGTGGCGCAGTGGTTGAGAGTCCGCCTGACGATGCAGGGGACACGGGTTCGTGCCCCGGTCCGGGAAGATCCCACATGCCGCAGAGCGGCTGGGCCCGTGAGCCATGGCCGCTGAGCCTGCGCGTCTGGAGCCTGTGGCCTGCAATGGGAGAGGCCCCAACAGTGAGAGGCCCGTGTACCGCAAAAAAAAAAAAAAAAAAGAAAAGAAAAACAAATACAGACCACAGAGTGAAAGAGCATAAAAAGAAGCAATAAAAACAGGAAGTATAATAATAATAAAACTAAGACCAAGCATATCTGTCATATACGCTATAAAAACAGGCTAAACCCACCCATTAAAAGAAAGCCTGGGGGCTCCCCTGGTGGCACAGTGGTTAGGAATCCACCTGCCAATGCAGGGGACGCAGATTTTTTGAGCCCTGGTCCGGGAAGACCCCACATGCCGCGGAGCAACTAAGCCCGTGAGCCACAACTACTGAGCCTGCACTCTAGAGCCCGCGAGCCACAACTACTGAGTCTGCGTGCCACAACTACTGAAGCCCACACGCCTAGAGCCCACACTCCACAATGAGAGAAGCCACCGCAATGAGAAGCCCACTCACTTCAACGAGGTAGCAGCAGTAGCCCCTGCTCGCCGCAATTAGAGAAAAGCCCACGCGCAGCAACAAAGACCCAACGCAGCCAAAAATAAAACAAATAAATAAATTAATTTAAAAAAAAAAAGAAAGCCTGTCAGATTGGATCACAAAGCAAAATCCAATCACCTCTAAGATGCAAACATTTTCACATTTTAGCATCTAGGATATTGAGACATGATTTATAACTGCCATCAGCCAGACTGTAGGTGGAGTGTCACTGCTATTATCCTATGACTCAGTCCCAAAACACAAAGTTATTGTACATGCACTCAGGGACCAAAACAGAGAAATGGAGCAGAAGCACACTTTTGATATTAGAGAAGTAAATAGTTGTCATTGAATGAATGATGAAAACAATCAAGGGCTTTATAGGAAAAAGGAGAAAGGAAGCTCCCCAAATAGATAACGCTGTGCCAGCTTCTGCTACTCAAATATGGTCAGAAGGACTGCCTATCACACACCGAGTGAAGCCAACTGAAGGCAGCAGAAGCTGCAAAATCACCAGGAAGAGATGAAAGTTCAAAGCGAGGGGCTAGTGTGGCAATTCACTCACTACATGGGACTATCTTAAGGCACTAAGTTTAATTATTTTTAAATGAAGGAAAAAAAGAACAATGTTAAATGAACCTCCACTGATGTATTTTGTGCCTGGTCAAAACTGTCCTTCAGAAAGCTTCCATTGCTAGTTTATTAACCTTCTCTTGACACAAGATCAACTGAGATCTTGTGCATATTTCTATTCAAAATTATATCATTATCATTCAACTGTATGGCTTTAAACGTAACATTCAGACACAAGGGGTTTTTCTTAAGTTTGGTAGGAAGAACTTGAGACTCTCAGGAACTAAGGATTACTCAGTGCTCCTTCCTCATTTGTACTTACTACACATACCCAGGGGGGAGAAAAAATTCATTCTGCTGCATGGCTCAGCATGACTCACAAATTGCAGGCTAGCATTTTGAAATGTCATTTTTATTGATCTCCATTTGATGTTCCATTTGACTTTCCAGGAGTAGACAAATTATGTTTATGGCATTTCCCTAATAGCAGACCTTGAAAATCTGAGTTTAAATGAGCTCTGAAAAAAACATAACCGAATGAAATATCAACTAAACAAAACTATCGGGATGCACATAAATTAATGCTGATTTTAGCATTAAAATATATCCTCCCTAAGACTTCAGCAGTCGCGATAAAGATGTCAACATACTACATAATAGAATAGCACATTTCAGGGCATGACAGGCAGCTAAAAACTATAAGGAAAGTCAAGTCTCAAGACACAAAATGTAAATCTGTCAACTGAACACATATGAAATATAAAGCATGGTTGAAATTAGAAAAATGAATATCAAATCCTATTCTGTAGAACCTAGAAGTCTGTGCAGCACTGCCAGTTCCATAATAAAAATCAAGTAAGAAAGGTCAATTTATCTCAATAGCTACCATTATTCCTTTCTAATAATTTCAAAACTAAATCAGTCAATGAAAAGCTATTGCTATGTCACAGTAACAGATAAAAAGTTTGCTTTATAGAATAGGTATAATGTTTTAATGCATTTTAACACTTTCAAATATAGTAGTTATTTAATAAGATAACATAAATGAGTTGTATAAAGTTAAATTAGAAAATAATTATAATCTCAAGTAACAGTACGTCAGCCTTACATCCATTTACACACAAGAATAATCTGCCAGTCTCAAGCTGAAGACACACTAAGAGAGTAATTAATAACATAGAAGAGGTAATTTAGTAAGCCTTTGGTTTTAAAAAGGCAAAATTTTTAATTTTGAGAAAAGACTGATTTCAAACTTTTCACTCTTGTCGAAAGCATGTAAGAAAGCATAAGAGCATCAATTATAAAGTGATCCAGTGTAATCAGTGATATTACATTTCAAAAGCAAAAACTTTCACCCACCCTCCAAAACCTGCTCGAATACTATATCCTTAAACTGAATTGATCGGCTAAGGCACAAGTTAGCTGTAAAGCTGCTGACCTTCCAGAGCACTCAATCTTTTCTATGAATACTGTCAACACAAAACGTTCTTCTTTTGCACTGTATTATGTTTAAATATATCTCAACTCCATTACTAGCATTTTAAGTTCTTTTTGAACCCTCAACAAAGAATGAATAAATGACTGGATGGATGGAATGGATGGAGGCTTGGACAACAAAATCTGAGGTTTTGGGTCACAGATGATTTAGGATGTTGAAAATGACTTTATTAAGACATGCTCTCAAGAATCAGCACTAAATAACAGATGAAATTATGGCCCCCAAGAAATAACCTTTTGAAAATTCTTTAATATTCCATAGTCTAGCCAGTGTTTTTAAATTCTAACTAACATGAAATGTGAATTTCAAAAATTCTTCAGTATCAAAAACCATACTCTGGTAGTACAAAGACTTGCACAGTGGTTTAGCTCCAGATTAAAATCTTATTACACAAGGAAAGAAGATCATCTAAATTTTCTTATAGAGTGTAACTACATCGCCAATATCCTTATGTAATAATATGAAGTACATGCTTATCAGCTAAAAGTGATACGGCAGAGTACAAAACTATGTCCACATTATGACCACAATCTTGTACAATAAACCTTTGCATAGGAAAAAAGGCCAGAAGGAAGACTACAAAATGACCAAGGTGATGGGTTCAAAGGGAGAAACCAATAGTGATATTTTTCTACTTTCTGCATCTTCGATATTCTATCTCATAATAATATATCTCTATATAACTCTTTGTTTTATATCCTTATATCCCCTTAAATTAAATCACTATACATCATATATTAATTACTATCTGCTTATATGCTTAAAAATACTGTTTTAGAATCTGGGAGACATAAGTTTGAGTCACTGCTCATTCATTCTAATAGTATGAAGTTGATGAAGTTACTTAACTTCTCCAAGTCCTCAATTTTCTCATCTAAGTAAACCACCTTGGCAGGATTTAAACAATATATCACGGAAAACACCTCGCATAGTGCCTAGCTCAGTGGTGCTCAGTTTACATTAATTCCTTTTTCAACATTTTTTGTTGTTGATTTAATTCCCATAAATTAAGTAGACTTAATCACTGATTAAGTACTGCAGTTAAGGGGCAATCAAGTTATCTCAAGAAAAGCCTCCCCTATCAAAGGACTTTAAAAGCTACTAAGAAGCTCAAAAAGACATTTTTAACAGATCCCAGTATTCCTTTACACTTAGCCTAGATATGACCTCAGAATCCTTCTAAACACAGCAGCGCAGGTAACCAGCAGGAGTTATCATGAAAGTGAAAACCTATTTGTCATCAGCAACCCAGACAGAGGCTTCTTAAGAAGTCTCTCCCAGCACACAAAACACAACGCCTATAACAAAGGAGAGGGATGAATTCTTTTCACAAGTTTGCCAAAAAATTAAATCTATGACTCAATTCCAGTTTACCCAATAAAACATTTTAAAAATGCAGATTTTTAGGGACTTCCCTGGCAATCCAGTGGTTAAGACTTCGCCTTCCAATGCAGGGGGTGCAGGTTCAATCCCTGGTCAGGGAGCTAAGATCCCACATGCCTCACAGACAAAAAACCAAAATATAAAACGGAAGCAATATTGTAACAAATTCAATAAAGTCTTTAAAAATGGTCCATATATGGGCTTCCCTGGTGGCGCAGTGGTTGAGAGTCCACCTGCCGATGCAGGGGACACGGGTTCGTGCCCCAGTCCGGGAAGAGCCCACATGCCGCGGAGCGGCTGGGCCCGTGAGCCATGGCCGCTGAGCCTGCGCGTCTGGAGCCTGTGCTCCACAACGGGAGAGGCCACAACAGTGAGAGGCCCGCGTACTGCAAAAATAAATAAATAAATAATTTTTTTAAATGAAGATTTTTAAAAATGGATGTTTACAGCTTTTAAAAGTTTTTTGTTTGTTTGTTTGGTTTAGTATTTCAAAAAGGAAGATTACAGTAAATCTTCATGAGATTGGATTTGGCAATGGATTCTTAGCTATGATACCAAAAGCACAAGCAACAACAACAAAAAAATTGAAAGCTGGGGCTTCCCTGGTGGCGCAGTGGTTGAGAGTCCACCTGCCGATGCAGGGGACACGGGTTCGTGCCCCAGTCTGGGAAGATCCCACATGCCGCGGAGCAGCTGGGCCCGTGAGCCATGGCCGCTGAGCCTGCGCGTCCGGAGCCTGTGCTCCACAACGGGAGAGGCCACAACAGTGAGAGGCCCGCGTACCGCAAAAAAAAAAGAAAAAAAAAATTGAAAGCTGGACTTCATCAAAGTTAAAAACTCTTGTGTATCAAAGGACATCATTGAGAAAGTGAAAAGACAATCTACAGAATGAGAGAAAATATTTTCAAATCATCTGATAAGAGTGTAATATCTAGAACATATAAAGAACTCCTGCAGCTCAACTACAAAAAGACAAATGACCTTATTAAAAACGGACAAAGGACTTGAATAGACATTTCTCCAAGAAGATATACAAATGGCCAAAAAGCATATGAAAAGATGGTCAACATCATTAATAATGAGGGAAATGAAAATCGAAACTACAGACATACCACTTCACAACTGCTAGGATGGCTATAATCAAAAAAAACAGAAGATAATATGCGTTGGCAAGGACATAGAAAAATTGGAACCCTCATACACTGCTGATGGGGATGTTAAATGGTGCAGCCACTGAAGGAAACAGGTTGGCAGTTCCTCAAAAAACGAAGCATAGTATTATCATATTATCCAGTAATTCCACTCCTAGGTATATATGCAAAAGAAATGAAAACAGGGGCTCAAACAGATATCTATACACCAACATGTGTTGAGTATTATTCACAATAGCCAAAAGGTGGAAACATCTGAGTGTCCACTGATGGATGAATGGATAAACAAGATGTGGTACAGGGACTTCCCTGGTGGCACAGTAGTTAAGAAACTGCCTGCCAATGCAGGGAACAGAGGTTCGAGCCCTGGTCTGGGAAGATACCACATGTCACAGAGCAACTAAGCCCGTGTGTCACAACTACTGAGCCTGCGCTCTAGAGCCCGCAAGCCACAACTACTGAGCCCCCATGCCTAGAGCCTGTGCACCGCAACTAGAGAAAGCCTCCACGCAGCAACGAAGACCCAATGCAGCCAAAAAATAAATGAATAAATAAATAAATTTATAAAAATAAAAAGATGTGGTATATGGATACAAAGGAATATCATTCAGCCATAAAAAGGATGAAGTTCTGATACATGCTACAGCATGGATGAGCCTTGAAAACACAACGCTAAGTGAAATAAGCCAGACACAAAAGGACAAATATTGATGATTCCACTTATCTGAGGTACCCAGAATGGTCAAATCATAGAGACAAAAAGTAGATTAGAGGTTACCAGGGATGGGAGGAAGGTGGAATGGGGAGTTATTGCTTACTGGTGACAGAATTTGTTTGGGGTGATGGAAAAGTTTGGAAACTGATAGTGGTGATAGCTGCACAACACTGTTAATGTAATTAATGTCACTGAATTGGCAAATGTTATCTTATATATATATTTTACCACGATAAAAAGAAATTAATTACTGAAAGTAAACTTAAAGGCACTGAGGGAAAAAAAACAACAATAGGATAATAAATGAAAATGACACAGCATCAGTACCTTTCCACACACTGCGAACGGGATAAAGGAGGCTGACATCTTCGGTTATGAGCTTCTCGGGCAGCAAGTCTGGCTCCTGACAACTGAAACAGAGCACAAAATAAACTTAATAAACCATCAAACTTGCTACTATCCTAGAAAAACTGGTATCGCATTCTGCCATCAAGAGGCCAGAAATTCGAGCAACTAATAAGCTCTAAACAAGCATTCATTCCACGGGAAAACAAAACACATTAACCTGGGAAAATTCTAGAGCAGTTTGAAACAATAACCAACATATTAAAGCACTGAGGGATTAATTCACACATAGTGATCTTAACGAGTCTACAGAAGAGTGGCATACAGACTGTTTTCCAACAAACCTAACAAAGCTGAAAGCTTTCTAGTCAAAACTTTCAGAGCTTCCCTGGTGGCGCAGCGGTTGAGAGTCCGCCTGCCGATGCAGGGGATACGGGTTCGTGCCCCGGTCCGCGAGGATCCCACATGCCGCGGAGCAGCTGGGCCCGTGAGCCATGGCCGCTGAGCCTGCGCGTCCGGAGCCTGTGCTCCGCCACGGGAGAGGCCACAACAGTGAGAGGCCCACGTACCACAAAAAAAAAAAAAACAAAAAAAAACTTTCAGAATCTTTAACTGGAGCTGAGTCCAAGAGAATTCCAAGCTCATAACTATCTCTAAGTGCCTTCATCAGTCATCCAGTAGCGGAATAAGGGATGGTCAATGCAAATGCTTCCCAAAAAGTGTTTTTCTAAAGCACTTTCTGGAATGATAATAACCTGCACTCTTTAGGGAGAAATCTATATTGGCAAAACCAATACTAACACCTCAGAAAGCTTTAAAGGGAACTCAGACTTTGAGACAGTAGTTTAAGACATCAGTAATCAGAGTAAGTTCAGAGTAAATATAAACTCTAGTCTCTCAAACCAAAAAACATGGTATCTTCATCTCAAGAGATTTATCTCATACATTCTCAATGAAATGTCACAGGCATCAACAATTTAAAAAAAAAAAAAAATATATATATATATATATATCCAAAAAGTTGATATACCTTTTCATCTTCCCATTGAAAAAAATTACAATCTTTTCTATCTCTACAAGCTGAGCAGGCATAAAACCTCCGTGTTTCTTCTTTCCCTTGGTTCACCTTTACAAACAGAAGAGTGGGTCCTAGTTCCAGAATAGGAAAAAATAAGACAAACAGTCATCTACCTCAAGTTCCTAGTTTTCATCGCCTTTAAATAAAATTTGTTTCAGTTTTACGCACAATTTGTCACAATTAAATGCACTACTCTGTTTAATAATTTTTTTCCCCCAAAGTCACAACATTCAGGCAAAGACTGCTTAAGAAATAAATTTTGAAAGCTGGTCTCTCCAGAAGGAAAATGCTTTTGTCAGTACAGTTGCAGTCCACATGGTGAACGGCCTGGGTCCTGACACAACAAAGACGGAGTCCAAACAACCGAGCACTCTGCCACCTCCGCTCACTTATCCTTTCAGTGAAAATCTGAGCTTTTAGAGTTGGACGCACTCTCTCTCCGCAAGAAAAACTGGGTCTAGTTAAGCAAGATTTCATTCTATCGTGCTCCCTAACGGTTTTTTAATTTTAATGGAAAAGACAGTAAAACAACAAATGAAATCTTCGAGTACTTGGCAACGGGAATTACTCAATAACACATATCCTTTTTGCCTAGCCTCTGCCTCGTCCCTTCAAAAAACATGTAACAGCCGTAAAGCCAAAACCACAACAGTGGGGACTTTCTATGACGGTTTCTTAAGTAAGTGGAAAACCACAACTTCCCGAAGAAGGAGCGTTTTCTAGATATCACACTCGGTGGGAGAAAGCGGGGGAGGGATCTGAATCCGAGAGCCCTAAAAGCCCACGGCACGTTCAGGCTCACCCACGCCCCTTGGCTCCCGACAGCCAGGCTCAGCCCAGACGCGGACCCACCGTGAGGGCACAGCGGGGCTGGCGGGGCGGGATCGGAGGAAACCACCACCTCGACTCCCGAGTTCCCCTGGCGACCCGAGCTCCCCTCTGCCTCTACGGTTCCAAGCCGCTCCCTGAGGGACGCCATCTTCCCGCCGCCGTCCCGAAAGCCTCAGTCCGAACCAAAGAGGCTGAGAAAGAGCGCCGCCATGACCCGCCGTGACTCAGAGCGCCCCCGCTCGCTTAGGAGGAGCTTCGGCCACTGGGGCAGAGGTCACGCCCCGAAACCCAACTTCTGCTGGAACGTCTGAGAAAGAAGCCGTAAGAGTTCCATGTTGTCATCTCAGTGATTTCTCATGTATCTGAGGGGTTCAGCTCTCTAATCTTACCTGAGCTAAGTCATGTGTCTAGTGACCGGCTGATCTAGGTTCACCTTGGCAAGAGTAACTCAGCTCTGCTCCATGTGTCTCTCATCCTCCTGCTGTAACCAGCCGGCCAGCCTGGGCACATTTCTTTCATGGGAATGACAGAAGCACAACAGAACTAGGAGAAACAGACAAGGTTCTTAAGGCCTAGGCTCGGAGCTGCCACTGTCACTTCTACCTCATTCTTTTGGCTCAAGCAAGTCATGTGGTCAAACATTGCAGAGTTACATGGCAAAGGGCATAGGTCAGAAAGGGGTGAAGAATTGGAGCCAATGACACAGTCTATCACAAAAGCACTCTTCACTGGGACAACCAAGTGTCTGGTGGTACTGTTTCCCACCACTTAAGGAGCACCTGACTCAGCAAGAAGACAATAAGGAGAAAGCAAAACTAGGAGGTAGGAATGTATGACGATACCATGTGAGCACCTAGATCCAACCATGCCTCAAGTTTCCAGTTACATGAGTCACAAACTGCTCTGTCTACTTAAGACAGTTTGAGATGAGGTTGGCTCTATCACAACCAAGAATGTCCGCTAATGCTCTGTGGTCACAGCACAATATTGGATGGATATACCTGTTCATTAATATGCCTGGATTCCCTTTTCCAGTCAAGACCAGCTAACCCTGCTCTCCATTCTCCCTGCTACGATCCCTGTCAGTCTGCCTGCTATGCTCTCCTCCATCCAATCTGTCCCTTCTGGCCCTTGTGGTGGAACCCAGTCTCCTCAGCTGCCTTTTGCCTTGCTGCCCAAAAATCAGCACACAGACCTACTTCTCTTTAAGGGGAAAACTGTCAGGGGTGACAAGAAAGGAATCCTACAAAAGACTTTACCATGTCAGTCTCTGCTTTCTTGTTCTGGATCCTGACTCCCCTGCTGAAAGGGTTACTTCTATGGACTGAATTGTGTCCCCCTCAAAGTTCATATGTTGAAGCCCTGCCCCACAATGTGATGGTATTACAGGTGGGATCTTTGGAAGATAATTAGGTTTAAATGAAGGCATGAAGGTAGGCCCCCAAAATGGGATTAGTGCCCTCATAAGAAGAGACACCAGAATGTGCATGCTCTCCCTCTCTCTCTCTCTCTCTCTCTCTCTGCCATGTGAGGGAGGACACAGTAAGAAGGGGGCCATCCACAAGCAAGGAACAGTATCCTCACCAGGAACTGAATCTTCTGGCACCTTGATCTTGGAATTCTCAGCCTCCAGCACTGTGAGAAATAAATGTCTGATATTTAATGCACCCAGTCTACAGAATCCTGTCGTAGCAGCCTGCACTGACTAAGACACTCATTATGCCCCTTGACTTCTGATCTCTGCTTTAAATTCTGAGAGCAGACCTCACCCCACCTCTGAAAAGCCTTAACTGTAACAACTTGGTTGGGGAAGGACTTGGACACGGAGGGGCTTTGTGTAGCCTTCCACACATCTTTGAAAAACAGCAACAAATCTGCTGAACCAAACACCCCGAAAGTAAGGACACCTTTCAATAAGCTACTGAGATTCACTGGTCATTTCTGATGTGCCGGGCTTGGCATGCATCTCAGGACACGACAGACAGCAGCCCTTATGGAGGAGGCCTTTAAGAAGCCAATGCAGACCAGAGGACATGGACCCCGGCAGGCATACCATCAGTGCGCTGAAGGGACTGGCCCTCCACGTTTCTTCCTGCCTGCATATGTCCCTCTAGTGAGAGAGCCAGGAGCAGGGTGCAAAAAAGAGCATGCATTTATGTGCGTGAAAGTGACTGTTCCTTGTCTACACATACAAATGAAACCTGGAGATAAATAAATCTTCTGAAAGTTAAAATCCTATGGGTAGTGGGCTGAATAGTGTCCCCCAAAGGATCCATGTCCAGTCAGAACCTTGAATGTGACCATATTTGGAAATAGGGTCTTTGCAGATGTAATTAGTTAATGATCAAGAGGAGGTCATACTGGATTAGGGTGAGCCCTAAATCCAATGAGAATGTCCTTATAAGAAGGGGAGAGGGCATAGAGAAGAAGGCCACGTGAGGACAGAGGTGGACAGAGATTGGGGTTATGCTGGCACAAGCCAAGGAACGCCTGGGGCCACTAGAATCTAGGAAGAGGCAAGAAAGTCTCCTCCTCCCCTAGAGACTTTGGAGGGAACATGGCCCTGCTGACCCCTTGATTTCGGACATCCAGCCTCCAGAGCTGTAGGAGAAGACATTTCTGTTGTTTGAAGTCACCTGGCTTGTGGCACTGTGTCACAGCAGCCCTAGGAAACTAACGCACCTTGTCTGAGGCTTGGTCTTGAGACCTTCTTGCTCAGAGCCCCACTATTTACTTTCCAGGTGACCCTGGAGAAGTCACTATCTAAGCTTCAGTTTTCTCATCTGTAAAAATAGCACTCTTGGGCTTCCCTGGTGGCGCAGTGGTTAAGAATCTGCCTGCCAGTGCAGGGGACACAGGTTTGAGCCCTGGTCCGGGAAGATCCCACATGCCGCAGAGTAACCAAGCCCGTGCGCCACAACTACTGAAGCCGGCATGCCTAAAGCCCGTGCGCCGCAATAAGAAGCCCGCGCACCACAATGAAGAGTAGCCCCCATTCGCCACAACTAGAGAAAGCTGGTGTGCAGCAACGAAGACCCAACGCAGCCAAAAATGAATTAAAAAAAAAAATAGTACTATCTACCGTCAAGGAGAGGGAGTGTTTGAGTACATGAGAAAATGAACACAAGAGCTCTTTGTCAACAGCCAAGTGATATGTACATATTATTACGTTCCTCTTTTACAGCTATGTTCCAACCTATAAAGGTGCTACTCTATGGAAGAGAATTCCATTTATTCTGGATTACTCAACACGGTAGAACCTGGGTGAAATTATGAGGAGGCAGATTTTGGCTGAAAAAGAACATACTGTGGGGTTCCTAGAAGCAGAGCCCAGGTTGGAGATTCTTGTGCAAGTGATTTTTTGAAGGAGAAACCTGTAAGGAAGTGAGAGAAGCAGGAGAAGGCAGGGGTAGAAGTGAGGCAGAGTCCAGCCTCAGCCTGATGCACAGGGAGCTATGGTGCATGACGGCACCGTGGAGTTTCCTGCTTTGGTGGGCGATGGGGGCTATTGTACCCTGCCATCTGTCAGTACCAAGCCCAGACTAAGTAGGAGTCCTTCTTAAGGGAACCAACTCAACTGGGAGGTTTATCTCCTTATTCTTTCCCCCTACTCCTCCCTGCTGGTGGAATGCAGATACAGTGATGGAAGCTCCAGCAGTCATTTTTGGACCCTGAGGTCCAAATAGGAGGAACTGGACTATCAAACTCAACTCCTTTTATGTGACAATAAATTCTTGTCTGTTTAAGCCACTTGTTTTTTGTGTTTTCTCTGATACATAATCAAACTTAATTTTAAAATAGGGTTTTTTTTTTTGTAATGGCACTTCAGGTTTCAAAAATGTTATTTGTAACTAAGATCATGTACTATATGCTCTCCAGATTATAATGCTCCTCCTTTGAAAATGGAAGGATTACAATCTGAATAGCTATTAAAAAAATATTCTACCACCATGTCTGGTGCTTAAATATATAAATGTTTCATTTATATATCAGCTCACGGGAGCTATACTATTATATACACTTTACAGATGAAGAAACAGGATCGGAGGTTGGGCTGTGTAGAGCAACCGTGAGGAAAGCTGGCTCTGGAGTCAGATGGTCTTGGTTCTAATCCCACTCCACCACTTGCTAGGTTAGGCAAGTTACTTAACCTTTCTGTGCCTCAGTTTCTCATTCTGCATACAGAGGGATGAGGTACTGTTGGGAGGATAAAAAGAGCTAATTCATGTAGTGCACTTACCAAAGTGCCTGGAACATAGTAAGGAGTTATTATAATGGCTCAGGGTTAGAGATGAGGCAGGATTTGAACCAAGATCCCTCCAACTCCAAGGCTCATGCTCCTTCAGCAACCACTGCAGCAGATAGGCCACCCTAGGTTAACACCTAGTCCGCTCTCATGATTGCTTAGACATCACCTCCTCTGGGAGAGCCTTCCCTGAGCCCCAAGATTAGGTTAGATGCTCCTCTTATGTCCTCTTGTAGCATCCTGAATGTACATCAGTAGTATTGATGATCACTCTACATTATTAATTGCCTGATTGCTGGCTTGTGCCACCC
Source organism: Delphinapterus leucas (assembly GCF_059928025.1). NCBI lineage: Eukaryota > Metazoa > Chordata > Mammalia > Artiodactyla > Monodontidae > Delphinapterus > Delphinapterus leucas. Next base: position 51,684,262 of record NC_143133.1, on the reverse strand, counting down.
TTAACCCTGTAAGCCCTTTGAGAGCAATGATCATATATTATCCTTATATCCACAGCGCTAGCACATAAGAGACATTTAATACATATTACTGATTAAATGACAACTAAAATCAGTCTTTAAAAATCTGAGGATGTTTGAGTTGGAAGGAGCCATTGTGTCATCTCATCTAGTGATTCCAACAAGGGCCGTGTCACCTCCTAGGGGGCACATTTTAGAAATGCCAGGAGGTGTTTTTGGTTGTGACAGTGATTGGGGGATGCTACTGGAATGTGGAGGGCAGGGGCTGTGCTAAAAGATCTGTAATGGTTAGGACAGTCCTGTGCAATGAAGAATTAACTACTCTCAATCCTGCACAACTTCCTCTGGAGTCTGGAAAGACACTTATGTAGGTGAGCAACCTGTTTATAGTTATTTGAATCTACACTCCAACTTTAATTTACACAAACACAAAGTAGTTTCTTACAGTTTTAATATATCTGAATATGCCAGGAATGCAACAACTGTGTATATCAGGGGTCAATTATACTTTGCTTTGTCCAGAAAAAAAAAATTCTTCACCACTCTGGAAAACTCACATGATCAACAACAACATGGCTCATGTAATCCGAATTCCCAGTACACCTCATCTGTATCTGCCTTTAAATCTGTTACCTTCATTGCTTGTCTGTCAGCAATTTCTGTATAATAAGCTATTCTAAAACATAGTGGCTTAAAACAAGTCATTCTCTTGCATACATCTGTGGGTTAGCTGGGAGTTGGCTGATTTGGCTGGGCTCAGTGGAGTGGTCCTCCTTCACACTTGGTCAGCTGAGCCTGCTCCCAGCTTGCGTTGGGCTCAGGTCTGCTCACTGTGTCTCATCGTGGGCCCAGGCTGGAGGGGCAGCAGACACCTGGGAGCAGTTCTTCTCATGATAATGGCAGAGGCACAAGAGGGCAAGTCCCACTGCACAGCACATTTCACGCCTTACTTCAGTCTTGCCTGACTCTCCCACTTGGCCAAAGCAGGCCACACTGGCAAGCCCAAAATCAAGGGGTGGAAAAGTAAAAGTACACTCTTCCCATGGAGGTGGAGGGCAGAGTGAATATTTTTGAGCAAAATCTAATCCACCTCAGTGATTTTACACAAATATCCTAATTTACCTCTGATTTCAAAATGTCATATATAAAGAAAAATTCAGTTTTGTCCTACTTATCTTGAACCTAAGTGTATTCATTATAAGAAAGCACGTGCACCTGACAACTTCATTATGAAGTAACAGTGTGGTCTTGCTGAGCATTTACGTGTGAGACACACATTTTATTGTGAGTAACCATCCTTTTATTTTAAAATATTCTGTGGGCTTCCCTGGTGGCGCAGTGGTTAAGAATCCGCCTGCCAATGCAGGAGACATGGGTTCGAGCCCTGGCCCGGGAGGATGCCACATGCCGCGGAGTAGCTGGGCCCGTGTGCCACAACTGCTGAGCCTGCGCTCCAGAGCCCATGAGCCACAACTCCTGAAGGTTGTGCGCCTAGAGCCCGTGCTCCACAACAAGAAAAGCCACCACAGTGAGAAGCCTGCGCACCGCAACTAGAGGAAGCCTGCGTGCAGCAACAAAGACCCAACACCACCAAAGATAAATAAATTTAAAGTATTTTGTGTATTTTATTTGAAATTAGGTGTTTAGTTAGATTACATTGTCTATGAATTTCATTTTAAGAGGGTCAAGAGGGTCGGCAAAGTATTTTTTACGAGAAGAGGACAAGGGGAAAAGGTTGGGACCATAGAGGTAATCCAGTACAGCTCAGCCTGATGAGGGGGATAGCTGAGCCATACACACCCCCACTTTGAATCCTGCTCTACCCTTCACAGATTAATTATGTCACTTCAGGCAAGTTGTTTCACATCTCTGAGCCTTTCTCAGGTGTACTATGTGTAATAATACACGTGGCTTCTGGGTTGCGGAAAGAACGAAATGAACGCACATGTGTGACATTCAGGATCCTGGCAGGAAACAGATGGCACATTCACGTGGGGTAATTGAAGGAAGCTTCATAAGGGGGCTGTTTACCAGGTTGTGGGCAGAGTTAAGTTAAACTACCCAGGGAAAGTGCATTCCCTTAGGGCTATTACTAGCAGGAAGTTATTTCCACCCCAGGTCTACAGGGCCAAGGAAGTTACTTGAAACCCAAAGAGAATAATTATACGGAAGGAACAGCCCTACAGAGCGATGGCCTTCAGCAGAGGGCCTCAGCCAACCATGACAGGCCCACAGGGAAGAAGCTGGGGGGATAAATATCCAGCCTCAGTCTCCTCCTTTGGCCCTCAGATCTTTCATCTGTCAGTGTCTCCTACTGGAAAACAAAACAAACAAAACAGCCAGAGATGAGATGTGGAAGTGCCTTTTGATGGCGTCCATAAAGGTCAGCCTCCCAGAGCATAGAGCAGAAGGGGAAAGTGGGGAGCAAATCTGGAGGAGAAAAAAAGAGGATGATTATGCAGCATGAAAAGTAAGATTACACAGTACATGGCAAAGTAAGAACTTTATAAGTGGTAGCACAGTTAACTAAATAAGTAAACACACCCACACACATACATATACATATACATATACACATACACATACACATACATACAGGGGAAACTCAAATAATCTCCCCAAAGTATGAATAGAACCTCCACTAGAATCTAGTTGATCTTGTAGGGAAGGAAAAACAATCTCTTTCCTCTACCCATCTTGGGTTCTCTGGCTGAGGCCCTACAAATTAAACTAACAAAAAAACAGATTAATAAGAGAAAAAACAAGCAGACGTTTATAAACATGTGTCAAGCATACACATGGGAGCACTTAGAGGTGAGTATCTCAAAGAGGTCGTTAGAACCTAGGCTTACACAGCATCTTGACAAAAGAACAGTATATTTTTAGAGACATGACATGAGAAGGACTTTGAGCTCCTACAGGTGGCAAATTGTGGGAAGGCGAGGAGATGGGGAAACTAATGGTAAATAAGGGTCTAGAATTGTCTATGGTGATTTATTTCTGTTCTTCTTGATAGAGAGGGGAGGTGGCGGGGAAGAGGGCATCTTTACAAATTATGTTCTGCATTTAGGCAAATAAGGGGAAGGCAAAGAGCTTTTCTTATATCTGCTGATTCTCAATTGCCTTGAGCTCCAAATCATCCTTAAACCAAAGTGGCATATTCTGCTACCTTTCCGTCTCTTCGTTCAAAGGCTTTTTCTACTGCATTCCTTTATAGATTATATCAAATTTCCACGTCAGCAATGACAACTTGCCCTCTCTGAGCCACAGACTTTCGAAACTTTAAAATAAAGATAGTAATATTTGCCCTCAAAACATATTAAGGGGGATGTTGTCCCAGTAATTGAGCAGCATTTAAGCGAGAGATTCAGGGAATTAAGCATATCCAATTCCTCATCTACAGCATGGAGAGTAAGCGTAGCTGAATATTACATTGCTTAGAAACTATGCCAGGGCAGTGGCGACCTTGGTCTAAACCGGTGCCTTGGTTGGAATACAGTTACCTGTAAGTGCTGCAATTTAAAACAAACACTTGAAGGGTAGAATAGTTTTCCGGATTGTTCCCAAAGCCACACTGAGATTAAAGGCAGTCTTATTTCACCCTGACAGGCGTTTGGGCACAAGCATCGCTGAACCTGGTTAAACCAGTTCCGGCAGCCGGGGGATCAGCCCTAAATGTTTACACAACTTTCTGACTCCTGGGAAAGGCAAGGCTACCTGATTTTTCTACTGTTGCTGAAAGCTTCAATAGTTTCAGAAGTCTTAACAGTCAGGTGGGAGTTGTGTAACCAGAGGTAAGGAGCAGCCAGGGTTCCTGGAGTCAAAGGAAAAATAAACACATCTCTTTGCATACAGAGTAGATTAGCTGCTTCTTTTTAATATCACACGCTTTCCATTTTCAGGTCTTAAAAAACCCACAAGGCGACCTGCAGAGGTACCAGCCACCGGCTGCCAGATTAGCATTTCACCAGCTGGAACCAGATGTCAGGATTCTGCACAAATACCTTTTTGAAATGTCGCTTAGTTTCTCAGGGAGTCAGGTTCGGACAAATCTCTCACTATTACCCAGTGACCTCAGGTGCCTTTTCCTCTCAACCCCAGATCAACCCCGGGTGTCACACAACAGAAAACTTTAAAATAGGCTTTGGTTCCAAATCTGTCACCATGCTCCAGGAAAGATGATATCCAATCTAAAACTTTATGCAATAATCCAAACCCATAAACACAGATGTATGCTTTATTTCATCATCTAAAACCCAAAATCCAAAAGTACCACTAACACACACAGACAGCTGCTCCGGTAAAAACTGAATCCATAACAGAATTTGTACCACACTTTTCACAAAATACGCAAAATGACATTATATGTCATCTTTGTTACAAAACTTTGAAGTTAGCGTTAGCTCATGTATTTTACAGGTGGAGAGAAAGCTGGTCTGGGAGATTGTAAGATCTGCCCAGGGGCATGGAGCTCATGAGCAGAGCCAGGACTTAAATACAGGTCTATTCCAATCTCAGACTCAGCCAAAAGGGAATTGTGGCCTATCTTCTACTTATTGAAGATATGCAATATTAGAACATACGTAAGTTTGCAGTATTTCAAAAAGACAAACGTTAAATCTATTGTATTATTTGGCTTTAGAATAAAAACTTCAAAGCTTAAGGATTTGTTTTCTCAGAGAACTCTTTACATGGAATCTGAAGCAGGTTAAAATTTACTGGATAAGGTGATGCTGGTTAATAATGCGCTTTGTTAGATAAATGTATCTTCGTTATATACTTTCACAGTTCAATCCATGGGCCCACTTAACGTTTAGGGATCTTCAGATGAGAAACACTGAGTAAAAGCGAGATAGCTCGCGGCAATGAATAAAAGCTCTCAGAAGTCATACACGACTTTGTTCCAAGTTATGTATTCTGTTCCTCAGATTTTATGCTTAATTACTACCATTCATGACAATATTTTTTTGATATTATGACAGATTAGTAGACTTGCTTGACGGAAACCAACTCATCATCATTATCATCATCAAAAAAGAGAGCTAAGTAAGAAAAACTCATGGACAGAAAAAGATGGGACAAGAGTTAAGTTTTCAAAGAAATGGGGGTAGGAGGAAATCTAACCACACTCCATACACAAGAATATGTTTTGATTTGTTAAAAGAGTTCCTGCTGCCACAGCTCTCTGGCTTTTTTTGGGATTTCCTCTCCTAACATGATGAATTCGTTGATAAAAATTAAATCTCTCTTTTCTAACTCCTGATCTAAATGCAACATGAAGTACACAGAATCATGTGTGAAATATTCTTGCCAAAAATGTTTAACCTGAACCTATTCAAGCTTTTAGATCTCATTTCCAATTTATAGGAAATACAGGGGATAGAGAATCAAGTTAAACAATGAGACAGATCCAGTATGGGGAATATCCCAAAAGTTAATGTCATGGGGAAAGTGAAGGAACTGTTTTAGATTAAAAGCTAGAACAACAGATGCAATGTATACAACTTGATTGGATCTCGATTCAAAGAAACCTAGCTATAAAATATATATTTGGTGAATAATTAAAGATATATGGATATGGTCTATATAACAGATAACAGGAATTTTTTGTTAATTTAGGAGAGATGATGTTATGGTAAGTAGAATGGTCTTATTCTCCTCTCTTTCATTGTAGTCTTTCTACATGACTAGCTTGGGTTTCCTCACAGCATGGCGGACTCTGGGTAGTTGGACTTTTTTTTTTTTTTGGCCGTGCCACATGGTGTGCGGGATCTTAGCTCCCTGGCCAGGGATCAAACCCATGCCCCTTGCAGTGGAAGCATGGAGTCTTAACCACTGGACCGCCAGGGAAGTCCCATTTGACTTCTTACATGGCAGCTGATTTCCCAGGGTGAGTGGAGGCTGCCAGGCTTCTTAAAGACTAAGCCCAAACTGGCATAGTTGCACTTTTGTTACATTCTGATGATTAAAGCAAGTTGCAAGCCCAGCCCAGATAGAAATGGGGGAGAGGTAGATTCCACTTCCTCTTGGGTGGAAAACTACATGCTTGCAAAGAGGGAAGGAAGTGATGACAGCCATCTTTGGGGACTATCTACTCCCTTACCTCCAAAGAACGGATTAAATATATTGAGATGTTGAATGAAAGCCACGCTCTCCACAAGACAAGCCTAGACATTGAAAATATGCTTCTATTAATAAATAAGAAAAATGTTGACAGCTCAGGTCAAAGCCAGTGAAGCATTTTGTTTACAAAGCATTTCATTTCCCTCCCCTGTAGGCAAAGAATTTACAGTCTAAGAGGCAAAGGTAGAGATGTGCACACACGATCAAAGATTAAGACCTTATTCCCTCAAAAACACTTCATTTTAGACCTATCACCGTTTTCCGGTTTTCCTTCTGCCTTTGAGCAGTATCTGAAGAGGGAATCCGAGAGCTGAAGCTGTATTTTACTGATTTCTGTCTTCCTACTGCCTTTTGGAGAATCTGGCGCACAGTGAGTACCCATAAATGTTGGTTGAATTCGGTGAGTGACTTCTATCGTACAAACTGTTGCCCATACAGGTGTTGGGATTTTAGCAAATGAGAAAAGCTAAAGCAAATTCATGTATCTGCCGTGATTGAGAAACGGAGCTGTTCTGGTTCACAACTATGCAGAACAGAACCAGGAGCGAGGCAGTAAGCATGACATTTATTTCAGTTGTAAAAATAATTATTACAAATCCAGGTTGAAAAGTCCTACACATTATTAAGAAGAAAGCCTCTCAGACTTCACTTCAGAAAATATTTACAGATGGGTGTTCTTATTATTTCAGTGTTCCACTGAGGATATGACTAAGGAGGTGGCTGGGACTGCAGCAGTGGCCAAGGTCGAGGCTGAGCCTGGCCGCAATCGGAGAGCCTAATGCATATGGAGGTGCCTAATAGTTTTTTAGTTTGGGTAGTGCTATGTGTCCCCTCCCCCAAATTCATATGCTGAAGCTCTAGCCCCCATGTGACTATATTTGGAGATACAGCCTTTAAAGAGGTGATTACAGTTAAATGAGGTGGGCCCTAATTCAATAGAACCGTGTCCTCAGGATGTGAGTGCAATAAGAAAAGGCCATGTGAGGACACAATAAGGCAGTGATTTGTAAGCCAGGAGAAAGTCCTCACCAGAAAACCCTGCTGGCATCTTGATCTTGGACTCCCAGCCTTCAGAACTGTGAGAAAATATATTTCCATTGTTTAAAGCCACTCTGTGATATTTTTTCCTGACAGCCATAGCAAATTAAGAAAGGTGACAAAGTATTCACATAAATGTGCTCCCATATAAAAGCTTATTTTAAAAAATGAAATAATTGAAGCATACGGAAAATAACAGAGAATAACATATGACAACTCACCTAACACCCAGATTTTAACAAATGTGGCCATCTGGTCATATTTGCTTCAGATGCTTTTTAAAGAGATAAAATTTTATACTTAAAGTGTACTTGGTAACCTTTAAATCTGCTTCTATAACCTCCTTACCTCCTATTCTGAAGCTGGAGAAGGACATTCCTGTCCACTTTTTAATATACTTACATGTATGCATATGTCAAAAAGCAACTATAAAAAAGTATCGTAGTACTGTTTTGTATTTACATAAATGAGATGTGTAAATACTTTTGCAACTTAGTGTTGTTTTCCTTCAACGTTGTTTTCAAGTTTATGTGTACATTTCAATACATGTGGCTACAGTTGATTTTTAGTGCTCTGTGGTCTTCTATTGTATGGGTATACCACAATTTATCCATTTCCTGCTAATATCAGGTTGTTTTCAATTTTTCAGTACTATAAACACTATAGCATTGACCAATCTTGTATATGTTTCCTTGAATGCACATACTACCAGGTACTTGCATCTCCAATTTTACTAGAGACTGCTCTCCAAAATGATTCTACCAACTGTCAGGCTTTTACTTTTGCCTGAATCTGATAGGTTTGAAGTGGTAATTCATTGTTTATTGTTTCATGAAGAATACTTTACATACAATGAGCTGTGCAATCTGATGATCTTTGATAAATGTACTCACCTGTGCAATCAGAACCACACTCAAGACACAAAGTATTTCCATCATCCCTTGAAATTTCCTCAGACCCCCATGCAAAGCATTGTTTACAATGCCACCCTAGTTAACCATCCCCCCCACAATAATCCACCTCAGTCCCCAAGCAATCACTGGACTGTTTTAACAATGGATTAGTTTTTATTTTAGAAAATTTTATATAAAAGGAACCACATGGTACATTCTCTTTGTGTTTGGCTTCTTTCAGTTAGCATAATCGTTTTGAGATTCATCCATGTTGTTGGGCTTATCAGCACACAGACTTTTTTTTTTTTTTGCGGTACGTGGGCCTCTCACTGTTGTGGCCTCTCCCGTTGCGGAGCACAGGCTCCAGACGCGCAGACTCAGCGGCCATGGCTCACGGGCCCAGCCGCTCCGCGGCATGTGGGAACTTCCCAGACCGGGGCACGAACCCATATCCCCTGCATCGGCAGGTGGACTCCCAACCACTGCGCCACCAGGGAAGCCCAGCACATAGACTTTTCCTTTTCACTGTATGGATGTATTTTTTGCTTATCCATTCACTTGTTGGTGAACTTGGGTTGTGCCCAATTTAGGGTATTACAAAAAAGGTTGCTGTGAACATTTCTATGTAGCCGTTTGCTTTCATTTCTCTTGGGTGGGTAAAAGAAAAGGAATGGCTGGGTGTGCGATAGGTGTAAGTTTAACTTTACTCATTGTGGGTTTTATTTGCATTTCCCTAGTGGTAATGTTGAGCATCTTTTCATGTGCTTATTGGCCATTCATTTATCTTATTTTGTGAAGTGTCTGTAAAATATTTTGTTCATTTCTTCTTTTTTGTAACATCTTTATTGGAGTATAATTGCTTTAGAGTGTTGTGTTAGTTTCTGCTGTATAACAAAGTGAATCAGCTATACATATATGTACATCCCCATATCTCCTCCCTTTTGTGTCTCCCTCCCACCCTCCCTATCCCACCCCTCTAGGTGGACACAAAGCACCGAGCTGACCTCCCTGTGCTATGTGGCTGCTTCCCACTAGCTATCTATTTTACATTTGTTAATGTATATATGTCCATGCCTCTCTCTCTCTCTCTCTCTCTCTCTCTCCCCGTCCCAGCTTACCCTTCCCCCTCCCCATGTCTTCAAGTCCATTCTCTATGTATGCATCTTTATTCCTGTCCTGCCCCTATGTTCATTTCTTAAATGGGTTATTTTACTTCTTATTCTTGAGTTGTGCAATCTCTTTATATATTCTGGAATTCTTTATCAGATGTATTTGTCAAATATTTTCTCCCAGTTTGTGACTAGAAATTTTATTTTCTGAAGTGCCTTTTGAAGAGCAAAAGTTTTTAGTTTTGATGAAGACCAATTTATCAATTTTTTCTTTAATGGTTTGTGCCATTTGTGCTCTAAGAAATCTCTGTAAAAACAAGGTCACTAAGATTTTCTCCTGTTTTCTTCTATAAGTTTTAGCTCTCATACTTAGGTCTCTGTATGGGGTGAAAGTGAAAGTTCACTGTATGTGTGTCTATTACAGTATCATTAGTTGAAAAGACTTCCCTTTCTATTGAAATGCCTTGGCATCTTTGTTGAAAATCAGTTTACCATGTATGTAGGGTTTATTTCTGGATTCTCTTTTCTGTGTCCTTGATCTTATGTCTATCTTTACCCCAATTACCACTGTTTTGATTGCTGTAGCTTTTTAAGTTCTGAGACCAGGTAGCGTGTAAGTCCTCCAACTTTTGCTCTTGTCTCATAGGTTGGCCAGAACATTTCCATATACATTTTAGAATTAGCTTGTCAATTTTTAAAAAAATCCTGATGGGATTTGATTGTGTTGAAACTATAGACAAACTTGGGAGCATCAACATCCTAATACTATTTATACATAAGCGTGGTATTGCCCTCCATTTATTTAAATCTTGAATTTTTCTCAATACTCTTTTTATAGTTGGTATAGAGAGCTTACACATCTTTGGTTGGACTTATCCCTAGAAATCTGATGTGTTTTGCTGCTGCTATAAATGGTATCTTTTAAAATTTTCTTTTTCTAACTAATGTTGCTGGTATATAAACCTTGCAAAATTCACTTATCAATTCTAATAGCTATTGGTAGATTCTTTTAAATTTTCTACATGCATAATTATGTCATCTATAAATAATGACAATTTTCTTTCTTTCTTTCTGAACCTCATTCCTTTCACCTCTTCCCTGCCTTTACTGCACTGGTTATGCTCTCCAGTACAATACTGAATATGAATTGTGAAAGTAGGCACCCTTGTCACATTACTGATCTCAGAGAGAAAGTGCAGAAGGCAGAATACTGGCCCCCAAAGATGTCCATGTCCTAATCTCCAGAATTTTTGAATATATTACACGGCAAAGGGGAATTAAAGTTGAAGATGGAATTAAGGTTACATATAAGCAGGCCTTAACATAGGGAGATTATTCTAGATTACCCGGGTGGGCCCAGTGTAATAACAAGTGTCCTTAAAAGTGCAAGAGGGAGGCAGAAGGGTCAATGTCAGAATGATGTGATGAGAAAGGTATTCAGCCCGCTGTTGCTGGCTTTGGAGATGGAGGGGGAGGGCTACAAGCCAAGGGATGTGTGAGGCTCCTCGATACTAGAAAAGACAAGGGAACAGATTCCCCCCTAGAGCCTCCAGAAAGAAACACAGCCCTGCTGACACCCTGATTTTAGTCCAGTGACACCTGTATCAGGCTTCTAACCTGCAGAACTGTCAGATAATGAATTTGTGTTGTTTAAAACACTAACGTTTGTGGTAATTTATTACAGCAGCAACAGAAAACAAATATAGAAAGCTTTAGATTTTCCAGCACTAAGTATGATGTTTGCTGTAGAGTTCCTGTGGATGTTGTCTATTTGCCCTTGGGTTCCTTCTAGTTTATTTCTGAAACATACTGTTAACTCCAATATTTCCTCTGAGCTCTGTCAGCTCTCATTTTATTTCCTCCTGTTGCTTGTCCATCTAACTTTTGAGCTTTCCTGATTTTGATGTTATATTGTTCTTTCTCAGGTTCTATCATTTCTTGAATTTCTTCAGCATTTTAACAAATATTACTGTTTTCTTCTGCTTTGTAAAAGTTTCTAGGATATCTTCATTTCCTGTGGGTATGTGATACACGCTGTTATCCTGTTTTCTTAAAGCATATTGTATGATGTGGTCATGTTTAAGTGAGATGGACTTTGTCATACTTTCCTCCTATATTTTCAGAAGATTCCTGGGTAGGTGGTGAGGTAGGCCTGGAGTTTCCTGGTTGTGTAGTTCTAGGGTTTCCTCTTCTGTAGTTACTACAGAGTATTAGATAACATTTTTTTTTTTAAGATAACTTTTATTTTTATTATTCTTTTTGTAATAGCTGATATTTTATTCTTACTTATTTATTCGACCGTGCCGCTTGGCCTGCCGTATCTTAGTTCCTGGACCAGGGATGGAACCTGGGCCCAGCAGTGCAGGTGTTGAGTCCTAACCACTGGACCGCCAGGGAATTCCCAGATGACATGGTTTTTCATGAACCTTCTTAGTACTTTCTGAATTGTCTCATCTGGTCCCCTCTTCTATCTGTATCAGAACCTTGTCTCCTTTATCCCCAGGGTCCTTCCCTCGTCAATGTCTATTCTATATCCAGTAGCTTCTCTCAGGGCAGGTCTATGTGCTCTCACCAGCTACTTCCGCGAACCCTGAAGACCAGGTTGCCCTGGCACCCTCATACCTTCCTGCAGGCTCCCTTTACAGCTTCCAGCTGAATGCTGGACAGCCCTCTCCCAATTTTGATTGTGGTTTTGGATGCACCAGTTGAGACTGCCATGATGACTGGGGGCGCCTCCTTTTGGGGCTGACGACATGTCAGCAGATTCTGGGCTCTTTGTACCATCACAGGCCCCCCTCACCTTCCCTCCGTTCACTCCTCCAAAGCTGTTGTTTCCATGTGATCCTTTTGCTATTGATGGATTTAGCCCAAACTGCTCATTCCTGGGATCCATAGGGATATTCTATCATCTAATTTTAGTGAAGATGGTGTCACTGTGATTTTTCTTTTGCTATCCTAGTTGTTCTATGGGGATCTGAGATTAAATACGCACTGCTGCTGCCATTAGCCTTCTATAATTGGTTTTTTATTTTTAAATGATTTTTTTTTTTCTATTTACACTGTTAACGCCCAGGATAGGACAGACTATGGTAAGTTTTAACATATAAATGCAAAATTTTAGTGACTAAACACAAGCACTATTTCTTGCTCATGTCACAGTCCAATGCAGTCAGCACGCTCTCCTGGTAGGTTTCCAAGCAGTGACTCACATGCCCTGGCTGCTTCCACTTTGCAAATTCTTTGTTTACAGCCAAATGGGAAGACAAGAGAGTGGTCAACGGTGATCACTGGTTGTGCCGCAGTGAGTTTTACTGCCAGGTCTGGAAGCCACATATATCCCTCATCCCCACTTCTTACTGGCCAGAACTCGGGTACATGGCTCCAAACTCACCATAAGAGAGGCTTGGAAACAGAGCCACACTGAAGATCTCTGCCACTATCTGTACAGCTGCCCAAGCAACTTTGGGAAAGAAGGCAGACTATGAAACGTAAGATGCTGCCTGTCTCTTCATATATCTGTAAAAGGATTTAAGATGTAATCTGATCAAAGGACTGGTCACCACTGTTTTTAATAAGGTTTTAATTCCATTAGTACAAAACTTTAATTAAAAAAAATTTGTGAATCAAATCGTTTTCAAGATTGCAAAAAACATGTTTCCATAGTCTTCAACTAACTGCTGACAAATTTGGGGGAGAGTAAGGCAGCTTATATTCGAATAAAAATGAAAATGTCTCTAATTATAAAGATTCCAGTTAAATATATCTTTAGGAATGGTAAAGTATTAAACTGTACTACTAATATATGCAGTAAGAAAATGGTGGTTTGTCATCATTTATAAACATAAATGTATTTACAAACATTCTAAATATTCAATATACATACTTCAGGAGAAATCTAGTCTTAAGACAGTGATTTTTATTACCTTTCGTCTACCATGTTTGACACTATAAATATACTCACTAAAAACATTAACACAATATTTAAAAAAAAAATGAAGTTCATGAAAATTTATAAAATAAAACCAATGTACTTTGACTTGTAATCGTATCTTAAATATTTCAACTCTACTTTTCTGGCCTGGTCAGGCCATTTAAAAATATTTCCACACTATTTTAATTTTAGGGTACAAAACAGTAGCAACTTACTAAGTTTCTATTTTTTAAATTAATATAGAAATTCTCAAAATACTGAAAACCCTGTTTTATGAAAGCAGTAACCACATCATCACAACTTATTTCATTAAGAACACATCTTCAAAAGGCACATTTTAATGACTGGTATTTATCTAAAGATATTAGCTTGAGCTTTGAATTTCCAGTCAATTTTCCATTATCTCAACATTAAGATCATGGAGGGTCAGGGGAGGTAGGAGAACACAGGTTTCCAATGGACTTCCACTAGGACGGCAGTATCCTCACTCATCACATCCACGAAGACCAAGAGAAAGATGTGAAGAAAGGGAGAACGGCAGATCTGACTTCCATCCTAATTCAATCTTCAGGAAATACTTTTTATATAAAAATAATTTAAAAAATTACAGGACAGAAAGCTTAACAACAAAAGGCCAAGACCACAAACTGCCCAGTTTAGTCTGAGTGGTGATGTTATTTGTTTGGAGCCTAAGAAGAGAATGAAGCTCCTGCTTCTTTGGGATCAAATCTTCATATCGGGCTCATCTCAATTTCAATCACTTGGTAAGTTAAAAGTACTACAAATTCCCAGGATGTCAGAAATACTGATATTCAAAATCAAATAAAAATGACTTAATGGTTATCTCTGTTATGGTCCCCTTTAACTGGGACTAGTATTCTAAAGTTGACTGTAATTATAATAACATCAGTAATTTCAAGTACCCTACAACACTACTATTATTTTTAAGAGGTTATGTCCTAGGACCTGAAAATGCAACCCAATATACGGTTTGAGTTATGGTTTACCTTTCAGTGAAGTTTAATACTAATTGAAGTACTAAATTGAACGAGATCAGTACTCTGAGGTACTAAATGATTAAGTATTGATCCCATGCAAGAAACAGATGGGAATTTTTAATGCTATTCTGGAATTTCAAAATACTGGGGATCTATCTTAATTTCATATTATTCCCCTCAAGTCTCAGTTGAGTGTTTCCATTTTTTTAAAGGGGGAGATAGCGTTAGATTTTTTTTCCCTCACTATAACAAAATAATTGACCAAAAATATTCTGAAGTACAAAAAAGAAAATGGTCATTGGTAACTTGAAATATAATTTTCTGGTCCCTAATAATGGTCACTTTAGGAGCATTTATTCAAGTTCTAAAGTAGCAGCTTTTTAAATTAAGGCAACATTGTTTTATTCTTAACTATTTTCTATTAACTACTCTATTAAAGCTCATAAGAGCAGTTTCATCCTCAAAGGCCTTTTATAATGTAAGAAGAGTTAACATGACCATTCTTCTCAATATTAAAAAAGTATATAAAAAGTTATTGTATTCAAAGTCAACAAACACCTTATTTTTCTGTTTGGAATTCTAGAGTAATTATAGTCATTCCAGAATGTGTAAACTATGAAATGACCTCTGAAACTAACATCAACAACATAAAATACAATTTTTCTACAAAAATACGACATAGGAGATATATCACTTCTTCCCTGAAATAGAAATTTAGTATTTGGACAGAAAACTGTAAACTTCAATTACATTCAAAGAAAACCTTTTAGAAACTTATATTATTTGAGGTTTTGGCAACTGGAGCTCTTACCAGCAGGTTTACAGGGTGGTAATGTTGTAACAACACAATAATGTCAAACGGTTTCTTTCTCTCACATCTGCTACCAGGAGGAAAAAAAAGGCTTCCTGCAGTGGACAGTCTGGGTGAATGAATTGCTGAGGTGGACGATCCGACCCTGACCTCCACCTTGACTGCGCTCCACAATCACACAAGGCATCTGTACTAGCTGGACAGGACTCCTCCTGTCTCTCAATGCCTGAGTAAGATTTAAGATCTGTGGAAAGAAGAGAGGTTTTCATCAGTTCAAAAAAGATAAAAACCTTCCGTTCATTGACATTATTTTAACCATCTATTCATAACTACAATTTTTATTTCATCCATTTATGCCCAACAGAGACTGTGATGAGTAACTGCCATCAATATATATATGTGGATGTATGAATGCTTATACACACACATACATATACACAGACAAATGCACAGGATTAAAATTAAATAATTTTTGCCAATTGGTAACTTTGAAATATTCTAGAATGCATCTATGTCCAGGAGCAATGGAGTCAGAGACTGAATGAAGTGAATGGTTCCACATACATACCCCAGTTGACACTGGACCTAAAAAAATACTGGTCTAAATAGTCTGGTTTTTACTAAATACTTGCCTTACCCACTCATTCAACAAATAAATTTACTGCATGCTTATTATGTGCTAGGCTCTGTTCTAAGTGCTGGGGATGCAGCAGTAAGAAAACAAACAAAATCTCTGCCTTCACAGAGCTCACATTTCAGCAGGGGAGGAGTCAATAAACATCTCAAACAAGTCAATTACACCAAGTATTAGAAGGAAAAAGTGCTATGGGGAAGCATGAGGCAGGGCAAGTGAATTAGCGAACTGGGGAAGGTAGCATTTAAAGTAAAGTTTTATTTAAGAGTCTATTCTTAAATAGGAAAAGTAAAACTAGGAAAAATAAACTATATTACATTCCATGTTTAAACATACTCTTGGAATTGCTACTTGAGCATATAAATAAGGTTATGAAACAATGCATAGCTTACAGCCTATTCTACTCCGTTCAAATAAAAATTTAATAATTAATTTTCTTTTTTTCCCTGCATATCAGGTAAAAAATTCCCTTTGGGGGCTTCCCTGGTGGCGCAGTGGTTGAGACTCCGCCTGCCAATGCAGAGGACACGGGTTCGTGCCCCGGTCCGGGAGGATCCCACATGCCACGGAGCGGCTGGGCCCGTGAGCCAAGGCCATTGAGCCTGCGCGTCCGGAGCCTGTGCTCCGCAACGGGAGAGGCCACAACAGTGAGAGGCCCGCGTACAGAAAAAAAAAAAAAAAAAAAATTCCCTTTGTTGTGTACGTTAGAAATAAGGATGTCTCCTTCAGGTATTTGAAAATATTTAATATACAGATGGTGTGCATTTTACTAGTTGTTGTAAAGACTGTTTAATAGTGAGATAAGCATAAAGGTTTCAACATAAAGCCATACTAATAAATAAATGTCATAATACTTGAACAGTATAAACTAGATGGTTTAGATCCTGGAAGATCTGAAGTATTTAATACATCAGAGAAATAAACCTTTACTAGTAATGGTAGCTACTCATTGTATTTATGGTTTAGGATTCCTTTTAAGCTCTTCCCTTAAAATCTTCTAGGCTAGTTATGTTTGGATAAAAAGATAAAAAGAATTTACAAAATTTATGTTTATAAGCATTGTCCTTACCATGAAAATAAATGTGGGTACCAGCATGGCTAAGGAATGAAATATTCAGTTAGTTTCCTCTTTTGATTTTAAAAATCCTATTCTAAACATGTTAATCTAAACACACTAATTTAAGTAACATCTAATATTTTCCTGATTCTAAAAACAATACATGATTGTTGTAGAGAATCTAGAAGCGGAATGGTACAAAGAAAATGAAAGTCATTCTACAAGACTAAAAAATTTCAAATATATAATAGCAAAAATTATTCAGTCTTAAAACTATCCAAAATATTAGTATTTCTTTGGGAGTTGAGAAGACATTTGATGATCTTGCATTTATTTACTAAAGAAATATTTACTGAGCACGCGCTGTGTTGGGGAGAAGACTAAATACGAGGGAAAAAACCCATCTGAGCCCTTAAAGTGCACACACTGTAGAAACAAACAGCCACACAAACAAATAACTGGAATGTAGTGTGACAAACACTTCAGCAACAGTGGATCTATGCCCTGACTTTACAATCTGATCCCCTCCTTTACATACCATTCATTTTTTCATTTCCCAAAGAATAAACACATCTATTACTATATCTTTACATCAGAGAAGATTATTTTTAGAAATAGACTAAACATTGCAGGCAAGGAAAAACACTTTATTTATTTTGCGGTACACGGGCCTCTCACTGTTGTGGCCTTTCCCGCTGCGGAGCACAGCCTCCGGATGCGCAGGCCCAGTGGCCGTGGCTCACAGGCCCAGCCGCTCCACGGCATGTGGGATCCTCCCAGACCAGGACACGAACCTGTGTCCCCTGCATCGGCAGGCGGACTCTCAACCACTGCGCCACCAGCGAAGCCCAGGAAAAACACTTCAGAATGCTCCATCTATGCCACATTTGATACCATGGTAGGGGTGTGATAGGTCAAGGGCAGATGGTGTGAACTCACAGACTTCTGCATATAGACTTTGCTTTCCTTTGGACTAGTTCACTGGTCCTCAAATTTTAGTGGGCATGAGAATTACTGTACTATCTACATAAAACTATGTATATTCTACTTCCTGTTGGTTTTAAGCTATTTTTCAACCGTACTATGTCCAATTTGCTGTCCTTTTTTTTTTTGGCCTGCACCGTACAGCTTGTGGGATCTGTTTCCTGACTAAGGATTGAACCCACGCTGCAGCAGTGAAAGCCGAGAATCCTAACCACTAGGCCACCAGGAAACTCCCCCAACATGCTGTCTTAACATCCAGTTTCTGAGTGAAATGTAACCCCAATACTCCCATGGAGTGCTAGGGAAAACAGAACTCCTTGAGTGGCAGGAGGAGCCTAGGAAGACAGAGCTGGAGCTTGAAGGAAAAAACTGTTCTCCAGAAGGAGAGGAAAAGGCACCCCAGGAGAGACACAGCACGCAAAGGGCACCACTGGGAGATGTGAACTGGGACTGAAGAACAGTTCTGAGCGGCTAGGCTTAGGGGAAGCTGACAGTGACAAGAGATAAAGGTAGCTATGTTGCTGGAGGCAGACTGCAAAGGTGTTGGAGAAGGTGCTCAAAGTCAGGGCTTAAGCCTGTACGGACTGACAAATCAGGGGAGTTTTAAATCACAAAAGAGATGATCATATCTGCTTTGAGAAAGATTGTTCTGGTCTAATGTGGAAGAAGGATGGGAAAAGAGGTAAGGACACCACTTAGCAGATCATTAAATCCAGAGAAGAGATGATAAGGACCCCAGGCAGAGGCAATGCTGAAATGTTGCAGATTTGCCAGACTTTAGACTCCCTTATTAAACAGATGCAACATGTTAACCCCTTTGAGCCAAGTTACAAAATGCAGACAACTATGTAGAGCTGTTATGAGGAAAAATAATAACAAACATAAAAATATCTAGTAAAGAGTCAAGTACTCAGGAGGTACGAAAGCGTCACTTTCATTTTCTTTAACATCAATTTTTACTGAATCTGCAAATGAGCTTCTGGTTTATATATCACTGAATAGAATTTCACTCTGTATTAATGAAACTGTTTTATTAATCATTTCTGTCACTTTTTTCCGATCGTGTATAAAATGTATTTCAAATAAATAAGTATTTCTGAGGTCCAGTGCTCCAAACAGGCACAGGTAGAACATAAAATGATGCTCTTATTGAGCTTGATCATGACCCTACTGTTAGTTAATGTAAAATTCAAAAATTTTAACTGAATAAACATTTCTAGTCAAATTTTAAAAGAAATGCCTTCATACTAGTTCCTAATTCCAGTCCACATCTTTATAGGTAGAATGAGAATTGTCACTGACTATGTGTGCAAAACTAAAAACTTACTATAAACTAGGACAAAAGACTAGGTTGTACGAAGCACAAATCATGATGTTAATTGGCAAAATTAGAAGGGAGAGGGATTCAAGGGATAATTATAAATGACTGAAATAATGAAACAGAGCAGGACCCTATGTCCTCTGCCTGCCTTTTGTCTGTGGAAAAACCTTAGCCAGAGAATAAGTTTAATCAGAGAAATGAGAAAATACGGAAACAAAGGAAAACAGCCAAAGGAGACCAAATAATAACAGGCTAGTCACTAAGCACAGTCAAAAACCCTTAGTTCCTCCTCAAGGGCTATAGATGAATATTCTGGGCCATATCCTGTGAGCTGTCTTATAGATACTGAAACCTCCATCAAGTGGAAGAAGTTAACTACGTGATGACCAGACTGTAGCTATGAACTAAGCTGCCACAATTCTGAGAACTGGCCTCAAGGAAATGGGAACAAACCGACCCTGGAACTGAAGATTAACTGTACTTACAACAACCAAGACGACGCTGGTCAGACCACCGCATGACCAATTTCAAGATGGCTGTCAGAGCTGACTGTGCTGTTTCTGCATGTAGCCCCCTCCCTCCATCTATAAAAGCTCTTGCCCACTGGTTGTAGGAGGGGGGGAAGGGAGTTGGTCATTGGACAGGCGTCTGCCCTCCCCCACCAGTTGCCGGCATCTAAAATAAAGCAAACTTTCCTTTCCACCAACCTTGCCTCTTTATTGGTTTTTGAGCAGCGAGCAGCCCGGATCCCACTTTCGGTTTCAATAACACAGTATTTTGACTCAATTAAGGAACTGGCTGAATAACTGCTTGAAACACAGGTATTAGTTTTTGTTTGTTAAGCCTTGGTTTCAAAGCTGATTTACTTTAGAATATAAAATAATACCTGATTTTTTTCAGACCAGCTTTTTTTAAAAAAGGGTTAAAATCAGAGAGCTACACAATCATGTACATGGTCAGAGTACCTTACTCTTTTTGGCTATCAGAAAGGTCAAAACCAAATTAAAATAAAAAACCAAAACAAAATAAAATTAAAACATAATGTTTTATTTTATTTTTTCTTTCCCAGATCCTGATCCTGTCACTTTTATATTCTATTACACCCATTTGTATAATACTTTACTCCTTTGTATAATACTTTACTCCAGGATACGAATAAATAAACCTAAAACAGCAGATAGCCACTGGTATATCTTTGTAACAGACCTCAGAACTAGAATGTCCCCATATCTGTTCAGACAAGCATTTTAAAATTAAAATTTCTCACGTACTAACTTTAATCTACAATTAAAGCTTACAAGATTATTTACAGCTTTTATTTTAAAAAAACACACAAACATTTCTGAAATAAAGATACATCTTTAGGGATAAGAGAATTCCAGAAGATGGAGCATATTGTTAAGTCAAATAGATATGGTTCAAGCAAAAATGCCAAATAAAATGTGTTGAAAGAAAAAAAAAAAAAATGCCAAATAAGGGCATAATTACGTATGCCTGAAAATTTAGTTCAAATATAGTTTAGGGTGGTGACACTCAGCAACATAATTACAATCATCAATCATCTAAGCCCATCATTCATACCTGAATTACCGAAAACACCTCCCCACAAGGCTCCCTGGTTCTAGGCTCATCTGCTGAGTCAATGTGCACCCCACTGTCCAATCTGCAGGGGTTCTTTGTTGGGTTATGGACACCTTTTGCTGGGATACAAATTCTATTGCCCACTCCATGCCCAAGACGCACATATAAACAGAATTTAGCACGTAATCTCAGGGAGTTCATAGGAGAAACCCCAGGGTAAGGTCTCCTCTCGGGAAATGTAAGTCTCATCATAACTCTCCCTTTTAAAAAAATATTCTGATTCCTTTTTTATTATATACAATATGTTAGCAGCTTATACATACCATTATGCACTACATTTTATAACATATTCTGGAGATGTCTCCATACTAGTAAATGGACAACTTAGTGATTATCACAGCCCTTTTTTAAAAATTGAAGTATAGTTGATTTAAAATATATTGCATTAGTTTCAGGTGTATAGCTTAGTGATTCTTTTTTTTTTTTTGCAGATTATACTCCATTAAACGTTATTACAAGATATTGGGTATAATTCCCTGTGCTATACAGTACATCCTTGTTGATTATCTATTTTATGTACAGTAGTTTGTTAATCCCATACTCCTAATTTGTCTCTCCCCTCTCCCTCTCCCCTTTGGTAATCATAAATTTGTTTTCTATGCCTGTGAATCTGTTTCTGTTTTGTATATAAATTCATTTGTATTATTGTTTAGATTTCACATATAAGTGATAATCAAAGTTTTGTCTTTTGCTGACTTATTTCATTAAGTATAATATTCTTTAGGTCTATCCATGTTGCTGCAAATGGCAATATTTCATTCTTTTTTATGGCTGAGTAATATTCCACTGTATTCTAAGCCAATCATCTGTTGATGGGCACTTGGGTTATCACAACTGCTCCAATCCCTTCCATGTGGAGTCTATACCCGGCACTTAAGGCCTTTCAAAATCTGGCTCTAGCCTGCGTCTCCGGCCATTTCACTTACTATTTAAAACGTATGACTCCAGCAAAGCACTGTATAAGCGCAAGAGAACACAGAGAGATGTATATGCTAACAATCTGTCCCTTTTCCTGACCCCCAGCCTCATCAGAAGCAAGAGCTCCATCAGAGTAGGAACTTGGTTTTTACTCACTGCTTTATCTCAATCATTAGGACAGTTTCTGGCTCTGGTTCTGTCAATAAATATATGATGAATACACAGTTATCTAATTTAACTACATCTATTTGTTAATGTTATATAATAAATAGTGCAAAACTTAGACTTGTCTTCTTTGTCACAGGTATGCAGCAAACAGCTACCTTAAATGAAATGCATATTTTAGGAAGAAAAAGTTAATTAGTAAGTCACTAAAAGACAATGTTTACCCTATAGTTTATTTTCATTTCAAGTCTTCCTTTTGGAATCTAAATACTATTAGTAGACTAGAAGAACCAGACATCACCTGTAGGTCAGCCCAGCCTGCAGGTCCACACCAGCAGATGTAATTGATACCCTGTATTGCTTATGAAAGGAAGTGAAAAGGAGTGAGAGGACTGAGTTACAACTAGTACTTTTATGTCCTAATTAGTGCTCAACCATGGTGACATGGTTATTTACTGACTGCTCTAGCAAAGGCCAAACATATTTTATGAGGAAAATAATCAACAGGAAACAGAACTTGGTATTGAAACATTCAAGCAAGTGGATTTGAGGAGGAAGACGATACCAACACTCAGGAAACCAGTTATCAAAACGAGGACAAGAATTAGCAGTAGGAGGAAACTGGCTAACTAAACAATACACAACAAGGTAAAAAAAATCTAATACAGAAGACAAAAGAGAAAAAAAGAGTATTGAAATCAACTTCATTTCTAATCATCTGAGCTACTTTGGTTCAGAATAAAGGACAGTGTTGAGAGCTGCATCTTTGGGTCACAATGGAAAAAAAAAGTTGACTACTGTTTCAAAGAGAGAGTTTTTCCTTAACGAACAAGATCTTAAAAAGGTGACCTACCTGACCCCTCATCACAGACATCTGCCTTTCAAAAGTGGCTTTGTCAAATCTTCTGTCAGTCTATCACAAAAAGGAAAGAAAACATTATTACAATTCTAAAAATCAGGATCTTTGAAAAAAAAAAATTGAAAACCAATGAACTCTTCAACTCAGCACATAAGGTCATTAGAAAGCATTCCTAATAGAAAAAAATAGCATGAAAAGATTATTTTAAATTGATGTATTTTCGTATTCCTCCAGAATGACAATAAACAGTGTAGTTATAATCCAACTTGTTCCAGAAAGGATTTAAAATGACTTACCAGCCAATGGGTTTAGGCTTTTTAAAAAAGAAAATTGAATCATAGCAGATCACCAAATATTTATTATAATTCAGAGTAATTTTGTAAAACTTCAACTTTTGAAGCAAACAACTTCTCAAATTATAATGTAATTTCACTTCAAAGAATACTCATAGTGTAACTTCACAAACTTATGCTCCTATAAAGTAAAACTGCTAATTCCTTTTTGTTATGTCAGGTTCTACTGCAAGCAGTGATACCAGAAGCAGTAAACTGCAAATCAACTCTATTAAGAAAATCTCTTTTAAGATTTATTTCATTTTCTGCAATAATTAAAACTAAAAACTTATTTACCTTAAAAAGTTCATAAAGATCTTCACATAAATCTTGCACAAAGTTCATGTCAGAAATATGTGGTAGAACCAAATTTCTTATTTCTTCAGAAAAAGGAACTTTTGCTTGAGGAAGCCAAGCCCAGTGAAATGGATCTAAAAAAAAAAAAAGTATTCTTATAGTGAGGGGAAATGGTTTATTTAGACCTAAATTTACCCTGCTTTTCCCCTACAGTTCCTAGGTTAAAAAAAAAGACAAGAGACCTAGAGGGGTGGGATAGGGAGGGTGGGAGGGAGACACAAGAGGGAGGAGATATAGGGATATATGTATATGTATAGCTGATTCACTTTGTTATAAAGCAGAAACTAACACACCACTGTAAAGCAATTATACTCCAATAAAGATGTTAAAAAAAAAAAAAGGAGAAAGGCGGTATCAGAGAGAACAATTAGTTTTTGCCATCTAAATTATTCAGATTTCTAAGTTTGGATGGTTAATTCAGATGGTAAAGCACAGTAAGGTATTACCTGAACTGGTTAGGTTTCTGAGTTTTAAATTGGAAACAGTAAGAGTTTTGATAATGAATCTATCTCAAACAGCCCTATATCAAAAAATATATCTGGGGCTTCCCTGGTGGCGCGGTGGTTGAGAGTCCGCCTGCCGATGCAGGGGACACAGGTTCGTGCCCCGGTCTGGGAAGATCCCATATGCCATGGAGCGGCTGGGCCCGTGAGCCATGGCCGCTGAGCCTGCGCGTCCGGACCCTGTGCTCTGCAACGGGAGAGGCCGCAACAGTGAGAGGCCCGCGTACCGCAAAAAACAAAAAAACATATATATATATATATATATATATATATATATATATATATATATATATATATATGAATCTCTGGTTCCTGTGTTTGGAAACTGAGGGGTATCTATAATTTGTTCACAGCCCTAGATACCATGGCCGAGGTCTCCCTGCCTTTTCAGCCACAAATTATCAGGAACTGACCACTCATGTTTGTATATGTGTGTGTGTATGATGTTCCAAAATTTTAAATCATTACTAGGTAAACAGGTAATTGGCTTTGAGGGATAAAAGATCCATGATTCTGGGCTAACTCTAGTTCTCTTCCGAGAAGACCATTAAATATACACAGTGCCAGGACTAGAAAGATTTGTAACGTAGTGAGATTGTCTAGACAGGGTACATATTCAGATTCATGCAAGAAAATGTAAGGCTTACGAGAATACGATCACCCACAGAACTCCAGTGGGTACATCCAATGCGAACCTCCAGCTCCTACCATGTAGAAAGCCCTGAGGAAAACACTCTGCCTTTAGAGTCATTCCTTCTGAATTCTCTTTTATCTATCTCTTTGAACACTGTGGGAAGTAGTCCATTCCAAAGAAAGCCTTTCCTGTGGCCTACATCTCTGAGGCTATGTCCAATTTCCCTTTGACCTTTCCCTGACCAATTATATAAAAGAAAAGCCCTGATTCTATGCCTGCCTTTACTTCCAATCCCTATCCCTCAACTTCTACTATCACCATTCAAACTCTCCCCTAAGATCACCAGTCATCTCATAAGGGTTTCTCCAAAAGCCCATTTTCAGCCCTCATGCTACTTCATGTGTCTTTGCAGCAAGCAGCACTGTTCTCTATCATCTCCCTCTGAAATTCTCTTCTATGTGGTTTTGGAGATACCACTCTCTCAAACTTTACCTTCTGTCTTTTAAGCCATTTCTCTTGTTTGCTGGCTTTTCCTCTCATTTTCAATGTCACCATTCCCAGATTCTATACTTAGTCCTTCCTCTCCTTCATCTACTAAATATTCATGAAACATTTATTGAGTACCTATGTTCCTCACATTGTCCTAGTGGTGGCATTTGTTCACCATGATTTTCCCAGGTGATAGCAATACCACCACGGCTTCCACTTACCAAGGTGACAGTTTAAAAATGACATCCTCAATACCAATTAATCTTTCAAGTTCTAGACCCTTAATCCCGAACTGTGTGTTTGGTAAAATTTTCCAGGTGTACTGTAGGCATCTTAAACTTGACACTTTTAAAATACAATTTGCATATAGATTCCAAACCATTAGAGGAAAAAAAAAAAAATAGAACAAAGACATCTCAAGTCAGTTCAACCAAAGATAGGAAGGAAAAAAAGAAAAAATTGAAATTCATGGTAAATAGAAAAAAAAAAAAAGATGGCAGGAAAAGTTCAAACACATCAGTAGTTTATTGAGACAAACTACAGAGTTAAGTGTACCAGTTAAAAGGATCTCAGATTGGGTAAAAAAAAAAAAAAAAAAAAAAAAATTCAGCTAAGAGCTGTTCATATGTCATATCAAAATAATGAAAGTTGAAAATAAAAGTATAGAATAATACAGGTAAATACTAATAAAAAGAAACGAGGTACAGCAATGTTACAACAGATGAAATAAGAAATGCCAAAAACACTGCGAGGGATAAAGTGGGATATATTTTACACTAATAAAAAGAACAAGCCAACAGCAAGATAAAACACCAGGCCTTTGTGTGTGAAATACAAAGCAAGAAATGAAAAGAAATGCAAAAAGAAACTGACAAAATTACAATCGCAGTGAACTTTGTCTCTCAAAAATTAACAGATCAAGTGGTCAAAAAATATATCAAGAATATGATTTGACTAACAAGCTTTCATTAGTAGACAGACACAGAACTTTGTGCCTAACCGCATTCTTCTCAAATACAGTCCTTCAAACTGGCCATATATCAAGTTACAAAAGAATTACTAAAAAATTTCAAAGAGCAGAATTCACACAGTTAACATTCACAGATCACAAAGCAATAAAACTTGAAAATTACAATGGACAGTTTTTTTAATCAACTGCCCTAGAAATTTAAAACCAAACAAAATACTTCTAAATTATTCCTGTCAAAAATAAAATCGGAAAGTACGAATATGTAAAAGCAGAACAACAATGCAACACCTAGCCAATCTGTGCTTTAGCCAAATGATACCTAGAAAAAAAAAATATAGGGAAATAAAATAGCACGAACACAACAGAAGAAAATAATAATGGAAAACATAAATTATGAAAAAGAAAAAGCAAATAAACAAACTGGAAACCTGATCAATAGAAGGCCAATTATCTGATAAAAGCGAAAAAATATATATATAAAATATATTTACATAATTATGTATATTTGTTTTGTATATTATATTTATATATAATCATATATATTATATATATGAGCCAATGCTTTACAATAGACAATCTTGGGCAAGTCTAGTGAAAAAAAATTCAATAAGCAGTAGGAATTTAAAAGAGGCATAGTCATAGATACAGAGATTATTTTTTAAATTTATTACATATATTTCAAACATACACAAAAATTTTAAAAACTAGTACAATGAATTCCCATATTCTGAATAACCTAATTCAATTATTCCCAAATTTCTTATAAAATTTGTTTCATCTATCCCTGTTTTTCCTCCCCCTAAGTATTTTAAAGCAAATTCCATTTCATTTCACCCCTAAATATTTAATATGCACAGAGGGGATTTCTTAAATTATAAGAGAATTCTTTAAAACACTTACACGCATAAATTACAACTCAAGATAACATGGATAATTTAAAGCAAAATAACAACGTCTAAAACTGGCTCAAGAAGACGTAGAAAACCTGACCATTAACTGTAGAAGAGACTGGTAAGGCAGTTAAGCCACTACTCACTAGAAAAGGGGGAGGTAGGCCTAAATTGTTTTAGAAGTGAATACTACCCAAATATGAAAATAAAATGCTACCAAAATATTAAAATAGATAATTCCCATATTACATACATTTAAAAACTGGAAAGCTATCAAACTTATTTTACAAGGCTAATACAAGCCAAAAAATCAAAATCAGACACTCATCCAAAAATAAGCAAACAATACATGGCAAGACACACAGAGCGTAGTACACATCTTTGCATCCCCAGTGCCTAGAACTGAGCCCTGATGAATGACTGTATTTCACCCAGTTTTTCCTCTGCTATTGTGATATCCATAAATTTCATTCCCTTCTTACTCTGGAAAAGGGGTAACTATAGAATCTATGGAAAGTTCTAAATACTCACATGCTCTCCACTCATCAGGATGTTTAAAAGGAAATGCTAGACCATTATCAATTGCAGCTATTTTAATAAGCGTTTCTTTATCATCAGTCCATTTTGTTTCCTGAAGGGCAGAAAAATAGTCTGTTGATAAAAAAATTTATATGCATATTTCCAAAAGATAATTTATAACAATTATTGAGGTTTAAAGACATTTTATCTGAAGAGCTTATAAAAGTAAAGTTGCCAGAAGGTACCAATTTACCCTTTAAGGGAAGAGACTGTCTTAAGAATCAGTAAAAACTTCATAATCACTATTTTTTTTTAAATTTGGTATTACAAATTCATGCATTAATAGTTTCATTTTTTTCCTCTTTGGGGAAGAGGGCTTGGAATTATCAAGACTTTAAAAAGTGTACTTCGGTATAATTTATTGTTAGATACATTGCTTAAATGTATGGTATTTGCAAAATATTGATATTTTTAAGATAACAACTTAAAGTTACCTTATTAAAATCAAGTCTTTCCTACAGTCTCATAGAAATAATTAGTTCAAATACAAAATGCTTCTAAATAAAACTCCTCAATGACCATAGCTAAATATAATAAGGTCCAGTAGAAGGAACTTCAAGATACTCTTGATTACAGAATGTAGGCCATTCCTAACTTCTCCATTCTTCTGTAAGGGAAACGAAGACCTCAGGGACAAGAGACTTTTCATGTTAAACAGTACTTCCTATTATCAAAAAATAGAGGGTTGCCATTATTAAGTGGCCTAGATAAAATAACAAGACGTGAAAAAGATAAATTTTAAATTGAAAGTATTAGAGTGAAGGTCCAAGTGATATATGCCAGGTTTGTTCCTGTTAGTTTATATCAAATATCTCGATGAAAATGCACAAAATACTTAAGAGCAAAAGAATAGGGTTTTCAGTAAAATCCAATTGCTTAAGATATACCAATAAAATATATTTAGGAACTGTTATCAATATGAATATTTTTATATGTGTATTTTAAAACCCATTTCTGCTATAACTGCCATTTATTTTTATTTCTATCATTTTTTTCTATTTACAACTTTATGAGGTATAATTTACACACAATAAACTTTACATATTAAAGTGTACAATTTGACAAGCACTGACAGATGTGAAACCACCCAGAAGTTTCCTTGTGTCCCT
Organism: Delphinapterus leucas; assembly: GCF_059928025.1. Lineage (NCBI taxonomy): Eukaryota > Metazoa > Chordata > Mammalia > Artiodactyla > Monodontidae > Delphinapterus > Delphinapterus leucas. The sequence continues at coordinate 51,655,899 of NC_143133.1, read as the reverse complement.
TAGCAGTCCCCTCCCTCCCTCTACCCCACCCCAGGCAACCATGGCCTGCTTTCTGTCCCTAGGGATTAGTTTGAACTTTCTAGATTTTTATATAAAAGGAATCAGACAGTATCTTCCATTTTGTGTAGCTTCTTTCACTTGGCAGGATTTTGAAATTCATTCACATTATTGCGTATATCAAGCTTATTCTTTTTTTATTGCTGAGTAATATGAATATGTAATTTTAAATTTCTTTGATGAACACGGAAAACTACAAACTTTTAAAGTGATGCAACAGCTTTAAGTGATGAGAATACACAGACTATAAACATTGGAGAAACTTATTTTTAATCAGTTAAAACTTTCTTAAATGTATAAACTGATTTAAACTAGTAAAATTATTCTGAAAATATCTCTCATGTAAATATCTAAAATTTGAACTTGGGTAGTCCAAGTTGATAGGAATGGATCTAAAATCTATCATTCTGATAGTGTTGAGGGTCTTCACAGTCTATTATGTACATGAAAAACAGCTTCTTATAAGCATTAGAAGTATATTTTTTTAAGTTCAATGGCTATAATTCACAGGTAAAGCACATAGGTTCCATTTTATCGGGTAATTCTGTATTACCTAATCCTGAGTCATAAGGCTCAGAAAGAAGTGAATTAGTAAAATATAAACATTTTGGCAAAAAATACTAAAGCCTTTCTTTATTACATAAAAGCAAAATAAATATGGTGGTTATATAACAAATTTCCAAAGCCCTAAAAAAAGTACTGAGCTGGGCTTCCCTGGTGACACAGTGGTTGAGAGTCCGCCTGCCGATGCAGGGGACACGGGTTCGTGCCCCGGTCCGGGAAGATCCCACATGCCGCGGAGCGGCTGGGCCCATGAGCCATGGCCGCTGAGCCTGCGCCTCCGGAGCCTGTGCTCCGCAACGGGAGAGGCCACAACAGTGAGAGGCCCGTGCACCGCAAAAAGGAAAAAATAAAGTACTGAGCTGATATCATTCTTCTATACTAATACAACATAAAAAATAAAACTGCACAGAGGTTTTGAAAATAGAATAAAAAATACAATGTAAACAGGTGAAGGAAAGAAAAAAGAGGATAAAAACAGAAAAAGGAGATAAAAACCAAGGATCTAGGTGAAGGAGAGGATGTGATGAAAAATAACTTAACATCAAGGAATTTTTTACAGAAATTGATAGCGTGTGTACGTGTATATACATATATATATTAAAATTTCCTTACCGTAATTTCATCTTCTTGTTTCTGGTTTTCACATCTGATTAACCAATTATCATTTCCCCGGTCTTTCAAAACAAACAAACAAAAAATCTGTTACTTCATTTTTTTATGGATATCATAGTTTAATACCAAGGGGAAAAATTTAGTCATCACTTTTTGAGACCTTTATTTGTTATCTGTAGCATATGGACATATTAAAGTCTCCAATTTAACACATACAGACTAAAAATACTCATAAATGTTAGCTAACATTCATTGAGATTTACTCTGTGCCAGACATTGTTGTAAGTGCTTAACATGTATTAGTTCACTGAATTCTTAAAACCACTCCGTGGTAGGTACAATTACTGTCAAGAACTCTTAAACCAAGGTTATTAAAAAGGATAATTTCTCTTCACCTTGAGAAAAAAAGCATCTACCCCCATTTCCAGGCAAATTCCTGGATAGGCTCTTACCTAATGTCTCTATAGGAGTATTCTAGATTTTACACTAATTTAAAAAAAATTTGAACTATAGTCGATTCACAATATTGTGTTAGTTTGAGGTGTACAGTAGTGATTCAGTTATATATACATATTTTTTTCAGATTATTTTCCATTATAGGTTATTACAAGATATTGAATATAATTCCCTATGCTATACAGTAAATCCTTGTTGCTTATCTGTTTTATGTGTGGTAGTTTGTACCTGTTAATCCCATACTCCTAATTTATCCCTCCTTCCTTCCCTCTCCCCTTGGGTAACCATAAGTTTGTTTTCTATGTCTGTGAGTCTGTTTCATATGTAGCTTCATTTGTACTATTTTTTTGGATTCCACATATAAGTGATACAATATTATTTTTGTCTTTCTCTGTATGATTTACTTCACTAAGTATAATATTCTCTGGGTCCATCCATACTGCTGCAAATGGCAATATCTCATTCTTTTTCACGGCTGAGTAATATTCCATTGGATTCTACACTAATTTTAACATTAACTTAAGACCATATGATTTAATAAAGGTAAATCTAAAAAGGTACATAATGCTTCTCCAGAAATTAATATAAATGAGCAAAGATTTTGAACCAGTGGTTCTCAAGCTTCAGGGTGCATGAGAATTACCTGGAGGACTTATTAAAACACAAACTGCTGGGCTCCCAGAAGATGCGTTTGTAACAAATGCCCATATAATACTGACCCTGACAGTCCAGGGAACCACTGTCGCAGATTATCTATTATGTTGGCCAAAAAGTTTGTTCGAGTTTTTCCATAAGATGTTACAACACTTCCAATTTCCAGCAGGCTTTGTCCTGTTGCCAAGAAACTCCCCTCTCCTGAGGGATAGGAACTGATTGCTATCACCTGGGCAGGAGCCTGCTCTGAGTCAGAATATCCAGTACGAGATTAATTCTGCCTGGGAGAGTTGGTACTACACCTCTGTTTTCTAAGGAAAGAAAAGAAAAAGCGGCCTCAGGGCTTCCCTGGTGGCGCAGTGGTTGAGAGTCCGCCTGCCGATGCAGGGGGCACGGGTTCGTGCTCCGGTCCGGGTAGATCCCACATGCCGCGGAGCGGCTGGGCCCGTGAGCCATGGCTGCTGAGCCTGCGCGTCTGGAGCCTGTGCTCCGCAACGGGAGAGGCCACAGCAGTGTGAGGCCCGCGTACCGCAAAAAAAAAAAAAAAAAAAGTGGCCTCAAGACTACTGCATCAAAATTTTACGTCTTTGATTTGGATAAACAAGAGTTGAATACAATTTGAAAGTTAACCAGATTTGAGTGAACAAATGAGAGAACTTCAGTACCTGTATTTCTGATGAGGTAATCCAAAATAACTAGTCTTTCAAACTGTGACTGAAATTGTTTTCTAATATTCTCAGGCAAAGGGTCAGCTTCAAATTTCCTAAGCCAATATTCAGCCTCCTTGTAACCTCCAACAAATAACTGAAAGGAACCAATCTATAATTTTAAGAATTATAGTTAGAAAAGAAAATATAAGAACAAAGAGACTACTTTTTAAAGTTCTCAGCAGTATTGTCATAAAATACTTTACATGAACACAATAAGAAAAATCGAAGTTAACACTAATTTAGATAAGCCACATTTATCAAGAAAACTATTTTTATACACTAATTTAAAATAATCACATAAAGAATACATAGCAAATAAAAAATGCTCAATCCTAGACTTTCAAGGAGCATAGCAGCTATTTTAGGATAACTAAAAAACAAAATACACATGTGCCCTTAAGGTGATATTCTCAACAAGAATGCTGTTTTCTAAAAATATTCATTAACATGAAGTTAATTTTGAAGACCAAATTTTACACCTATCCTGGTTATTTATTTAATAATAGTATAATTTTATCTTACTGAAAAAATACTTCAGGATTCTTTTTACAACATAAGATACAGAAAATGACTTTACTTTTATAGAAGAATGAATTCTTTGACTATGTAGCTTAAAGATCCTGTCATAAATTTTAAAGAAGTAACCAATGAATCATAACCTCTATAGTGGTTTTTTTAAAAAGTCCTTTCCTTGAAGATATGTCTATTTTATAAAGTTTTCTATCGCTAAAATTACTAGTTGTTAATGTTAAACAAGTTTTTAAAGATGGAAATACAAATTTAAATAGCACAGGACACATAGGTAATGGGTAACGTAGCTGGCCTCATAAATATTTACAAACAAATCACTACAAAGAAAACCTATTTAGGACTCCACACTTTCACTGCCGAGGGCCCAGGTTGGCTCCCTGGTCCAGGAACTAAGATCCCACATGCTGGGCGGTGCAGCCAAAAAAAAAAAAAAAAATCTATCACTTATCTTAACACTTTATGTTCTTGTTGGCATGAAATTTTAATGATTTCCTAAATGTTTTCTCTAAAGCACTCATAATGAAGTCCTAGTAGTCATAAATACAGAAATAATATCCTTCTTTAGTCACACCTATTTCAGCATATGCAAGGAGTAACAGGCCTTGTAAATTTTTTCAAAACTTCCTGCTTACTTGGAGTACAATACTAAAGACAAGTTAGGATAACCATGCATTTCTACTCAAATTCTTTTATATAGATAAATGCATAGCAACAACAAAACAACAAAATTGCAGGTTAAATATAATTTTAAAATAATAATAATAAAGCCTACTGCTTTTTCTAGAATGTTTTTCCCATTAACCCTCCCTACCCTTGCTTAGCTAGTTGCTAATCATCCCTTAGGTTTATTTAAAAGTGATAAGAAAAAACAAAATCTAGTATGTATTGAGTAAACTCGGCTACTATCGTTTACTATGTGCCAGGTACTGTATCAAGTACTTGACATATATTTTTCCATTTTATTCTCACAACCCTAAGAGGTAGTTTTTTATTAGCCTCGTTTTACAGAAACTGGGGCTTGGAGAGTAAGGGACTTGCCCAAGGTCTCAGAGCTAACTGGTGGAGAGGGTTGGAATAAAACCTAGGTCTAATTCTCAGCCTGCACTTTCAGCCATTACTTTATAAAGCCTTAGGTGCAGCCTCCTCTTGGCAATTCCCTAGCCCTCCAAAGTGGGTTAAATATCCCTCCTCTACCCTCTCTGAGCTCCCTGCACTTAACCATCCTCAACAGCTTTATCACATTGAGTTGAGACTGCTTGTTACTATAAGCTGTTGAAGATGAGAAAACCGGTTTTACTAATATATATCCACAGTCCACAGCACAGTGCCTAGCGCACAGAGCTCAGGTAATATGTGATGAACTTCGCCCCAAATAAAGCGCATCACAGTAACTTACCTTAGGAGGAAGTCCTATCCGATGAAATTTTCTACCTACTTTTGGCACTTTCTCTAAAGCATACTTTTTGCCTCTAGATTTTGCACGGTCAATTGCACTGTAGTTAAATGTCTCACTGACGAGCCAAACCACCTAGAGACGTACAGTTAAAAAAAATGGCTATTAGAATTTGCATTATAGTATTTCTATTCACATACACCATGGAACTCACTCTAATGCTGTAAATTAGCAAAGTTTAACACTATACTAAATGCTCCTGAGAATCTAAAATAGAAAGGCTAAGGGATTTGGCAAAGTTGGTTAAATGGCACACATGTATTTCTTTCTGAGAGAGGCAGCTAAAATTGGCCAGTGGAAGAAAGAAGTAATAGTCTTGAAATGTAGAATTAGCAATGAACATTTCCAGTAGAACTTCAAGTAAAAATGTATAAAGGTCAGAAAGAAAAAGATAGCAGTCTTCTGAGCATATCAGTTATCTCTACCTTCAAAAGAATTTCTAGATTTTTTTCTGCTTTCTAAATGCTAGTTCTTTCTCCTCTTTTCGTCAGCATCATCTCAGCTCACCTGAGCAAGAGATACTCCCTTGGATACTTTGTGGATCTACACTAGAATCAATTTACTAGTCATTTGTGACTCTGGATTACAAAAAAAAGGGCTCAACTTTAGGCTCTGGCATTATGAATAATACTAAAGTGTTCACAGAGAAGTGGGCTGTAAATTAGAAGGACATGATTAAAAACAATTTCTGCTTTACCCTTGTTTTTGGTACAATGCCCAGATGAAGCTTTTCATCCACAAGGGAGGCACCAGCTTCGGAAAGGTATCCCTGATTAGGAAGCAGGCAGCCTCTGCCAAAGCAGCAAGGGCAGCAGACCTTATGAACATATTTGGTCCATTTTGGATTCAGGTGACCATAAGGCTCTTCCGATTTGGGTTTAAACACACCAATAATGTTCTATAGGGGAAAAAAAAAGTGGAAATTTTATTAGACTTTTAAGACAGAGAGATAATAATCCATAAAACGCATTCTGATCATTTTCTACTTCTTCCCACCACAAATTTGGGCATCACTCTTAACTATTAAGAGGTTTAATACCAATAACAGTTTTATACGCATTCTCATTCAACAATCTAAAACCAATAATCCTTTGGGCTAATGGTTTTCAAACCTTGCTCTGAGAAATTCTAGGGAAGGTGAGAGAAGAGGGGAGGGCAGGGCTCTAAGACCCCATCCACTGATTTCACCCTTTTTTTTTTTTTGCGGTATATGGGCCTCTCACTGTTGTGGCCTCTGCCGTTGCGGAGCACAGACTCCGGATGCACAGGCTCAATGGCCATGGCTCACAGGCCCAGCCGCTCCGTAGCATGTGGGATCTTCCCGGACCAGGGCACGAACCCGTGTCCCCTGCATCGGCAGGCAGGCTCTCAACCACTGTGCCACCAGGGAAGCCCTCACCCATTTTATGTACTGGACTTCCTAGTTAAGAAGGGGTTCCACTGATTTTAAAATGTTTGAAAACCACTGACCTAGGTCAAACAGTGTTATTATTCAATATCTATTAAATACCCAAATTCTATGTTTATTTATTGTCTACTTTCCCAGTAGATGTGTATTCTAAAAGGGCAGGCACTTTCTCTGTTAGGGCTATATCCTAAGTACTGTGTACCTGGTACACAGTAAACATTCAAGCATCTGTTAAATGAATAAATCCAATGACAAAAAGTCATCTCTAAGATACAAAGGAAATGATAGGATATAGTGACATCTATGCTGCCAGATTCTCCTACCTTAAATCTTTTTTCAGTTATTTCTTTATGAACCAATTTTTAAATAAATTCTCTCCTCTTAAAAAAAATTGCTCATGGATGTCTAAAAGTCTATAATCATTATTACTGGTCTGATAAAATATATTAATATTAAATTTAGAAGCTGAATTATCCTTAGACAAGAAATAAAAATCTTACTATAAGTATATAACTGTTTTATAATGCAATAAAGTCTGAGTCACTAATAAAAAAGTCAAGAACAAATTAAGAAATCAAGCTTGGAATAAAGATAGAGAGATTGACATTACCTACATATATATATTTAAATCTCAAAAAAGCCTATGTTTTAAAATATAACTTCAGTCTTTGCAAAAAATATTTGGGTGGAATTATAATCTTTTTTCCTCCTGAAAAAGAGAACTGCTGGCTATGCATCACTCCGAAAGCTTTTAGAAATAATACAGATTTTTGAAAAATTCTAGACTAAGTGGAACAAAGTCCCATATCAACTTCTCTTTTCTGCCTTAGAATTATACTTTGGTTCATTTCACTTTGTCACATTCCAACGCCTTCAAACTTCAGACTGCCCAGGCTCCTTCTCTGGTACAATGCTGGAAAAAATATTCTGAGGGTAAAATAAAACTCTGCTTGGTTACTGTATGGTAAGGACTTGTGAATATAAACCCAACGAATCTACAGCTAAATGTGAATATTCAATAAATACTTGAAACCAAATATTAAAATAATAAAACAGGGGCTTCCCTGGTGGTGCAGTGGTTGAGAGTCCGCCTGCCGATGCAGGGGACACGGGTTCGTGCCCTGGTCCGGGAAGATCCCACATGCCGCGGAGCGGCTGGGTCCGTGAGCCTGTGAGCCACGGCCGCTGAGCCTGCACGTCCGGAGCCTGTGCTCCGCAACGGGAGAGGCCACAACAGTGAGAGGCCCGCGTACCGCAAAAAAATAAATAAATAAAATAATAATAATAATACAGAAAACTATGGCTTAAAATGAATAGCTCAATTTTTAAGCAGTAGAGCGCTTTAGTTAATGGTAAACTGACCTTTATTTCTGAAAAGAAGGTGTAAGCAGATTTATTAGGAAAATATCTTCAGAAACTCACAGTGACTTCACATTTAAATTAGTGTTTTCCAAAATGTCTGTTATTTATAGTAGGTCTGTGAAATTCTCACCCTCTTAGGATCCTTCACGAAGTAACTTCCACTTGAACCTTGAGAGATTCTTTCTGGATAAACTCCAAATTCTATTGCTTGCTCTGCTTTCAATATAACATCAGCAAATTCTGGATCATCCAAGAATGTATTCAACTCTGAAGAACCAACAATTATTGCATTAAGAAAAATCGATGTTAAATAGAATGCTAAGAAGAAGAAAGACCAGCTCTGAAAATGCTCACAATATGCACCTGTAATACTGGATTAGATTATTAGCACTAAAACATTTAGGTACAGAAAAATGTAATTAAGTATTGTTTGGGCTGGTTTGATGCTTTTTTTTTTTCCCTCTAACCCCACTTCAAGCTATGACACGTGAAAAACAAGATCTCCTATACTGAAATAATCACACTAATGCCTTGTGTTAACTTGAACTCCTCCCTCCCAGTGTTTTTGTTCTTCATCCCACCTCAGCCTCCGACTGCAGTCATACCTCAGATCTGTCATCACTAATACCTGCAATCTCTCCCTACTTTTCACTTTAGGCATCTTTTATTTTTCCTAGTTCACTCCCTCTGGCACCCTGAGTCCAAAAATTCTTCCATCCCACTAGGACGTTCAAAGCACCGATCTACCATATACTGTTCAAGGGTCTTCACCCACTTTGTGTCCCTACTTCCCTCCTTGGCCAGCATAAATTATGGTTAATCATCAAAAAATCACTCTCTTCCTCCCACCCCTCATCATGGTTACCTGGAAAAATCCCAATCCTGGATAAACCCAACTGTCTGCCTATGACTATGCCTATGCCTGGACAGCTAAACTTGACTAGATAAACACAATGCCTGGTGTCTCCCCTTAAATTCATCACCACAGTCCTCAGGTGGACCCTTCATGTTGCCGTGGGAGCATACTACATTCCTGTTAAAGACTCAATGCTTGTGTCCCTCAAAACACTCAAAGCCTTGACCCCTAATGTGATCATACAGGGAGTGGGGTCTTTGGTAGGTAATTAGGTTTAGATGAGGGTGGGGACCCCATGATGGGATTAGGCCAGGTGAGGACACAGTGAGAAGGTTACCATCTGCAAGCCAAGAAGAAAGCCCTTAGCAAGAACCTGATCATGCTGGCACCCTGATCTTGGATTTCCCAGCCTCCAGAACTGTGAGAAAGAAATATCTGTTGTTTAAGCCACTCCAGCTAGGGTATGTCATTATAACGGCCTAAACTAGGATGACTCCCCTCATACACAGACTCTCCCACTCTTCTGGACAACTATCTCATACCCTCCCCTCTCCTCAAAGTCCCAACACCTCTTTCCTCTCAGCAGATGATCTTCCTATTTCAAGAAGAAAAGAGAAGCAAGCAGAAAAAGCTATCATCAGCCCTCAGCACCATATCTACCCATCCACAACCTCTGCCTCCTGCCTACTACTATAGATGGATGATCCAAGCTCTAAGATCAACTCCTCCACTTTGGATACTAGACCTACCTCTTCCTGACTACTCCAGGACATTTCTTCTGCAATTCTTTCCTGTATCAATATTTCCCTCTCTATTGGATCATTTCTACCACCATACAAAGCATGGTGTAATTTTTCTCATCTTAAATCTCTCTTAGCCTCCAAAGTCCCCCTAGACACCCCCTCATTTCTTTGCTCCCTTTTATAGCAGAAGACTTCTATAATTATATTTACCATCTCCAATTTTTCTTCTCCCACTCTCTTTTGAACCCATTTCAATCACGCTTCTGACCTGACCACTCCATTGATATAATTTTTGTCAGGGTCCATAGTAACATCCACATTGCTAAACCCAACCTCAGAACTGATCTTCCTTGACCAACACCATCGTTTCACCCTGTCGGTCACTCCCTCCTCCTGAAAACACTTTCTTCACTTGGCTTCCAAGACGCCACTTCTCCAAGTTGTCCTTCCATTTCATTAGTTCCTCTTTTTCAGTCTTCTGTGGGCTCATTTTCATCCCCCTGATCACTTAACTTTGGAATGCCCAGGTTCAGTTCATGGCCCTCTTCTCTCCCTCATCAGCACTGATGGCTCCCTGATTTATATCTCAAGCCTGGACTTCTGCCCTGAACCCCAGACTATCATACTCAGCTTCTCCATTTGGATGTTTAGTAGACAGTTCAAACTTTACTGCCTCAAACTCAATTCTTCATTTCCTCTCAACTGCTTCACTCCCAGTATTCCCTGTGTTAGTTACTGGCAACTCCAAATCTTCTAGGCGCTCTTGCAAAAAACCTTGGAATCATCCATGATCTCACACCCTCACCCCCCCACAGCCAACAGCAAGCTGTGTAGCTCTACCTTAAATGAATATCCAGAACCTAACCACCTCTTACCACCTCCATTCCTTCCATGTGATTCAAGTCACTATCAACTCTAGCCTAGATTGTTACAAGTCTCCTAACTGATCTCTCTACACTCAACAGTGAAGGTATGGTAATCCTTTTCAAACGTAAGTCAGGGAATTCCCTGGTGGTCCAGTGGTTAGGACTCAGCACTTTCACTCACAGGGCCGCCCAGTGGTTCTCCATCTCACTTGAAGAAAAACTCTAAGTTCTTATATTGGCCCCCAAGACCCTACCCAATCTCCCCTAACCTCCACTTTATTTTTCTGGTTAGCACTTATCACCTAACATATTATATAACTTATTTATTTTGTGAGCTCCAAGAAGACAAGGATTCTCTCACTGCTATATACCCAGAACTTTTATAGTTCCTGGAACATAAAAGGCATTCAATAAACACTTGCAGAGTTAATCATTTAAAGTGGTAATTAATCATTTAAAGTGGTAGACAAGCCAAAAATTATTCACATTTTACTCTGAAAGGCATTTAAGTGCTATTCACGTCAATCTTACGAAAATTCAAACTATAAACTTTCCTTAATTTAAAATTTTCCTTAATTCAGACATAAACAAAACAATTATTTACTAATTTTTAAAAGTTTATGCTGAGAAAAATACTACAAAAAGGGCCCTTGGGCATATTTAACCTACTTAAAAGAATAAATAATCCAAGTACCTTAGTCATGTCTATACAATTGATATACTATTTCCAGATCTATTCCATGAAAATTCTTAAGAATGAAGGGAGAAACTTTGTCTTTCTTGTTCACTGTGCATCCCTAGCACCTGGAAGAGGGATTGGCATTTAGTGGGTTCTTCATAAGCATTTAAATGAATAAATGAAGTATTATTTGTGTGGCAGAATATGCCAATAATAATTATCATTAGTCAAATGATATTTCTTCTAGATCAGGGCTCTTAACAAGAAAGAACTTGAAAAGCTATTTATTTCAACTTTGCTCACAGTACTGACGTACTTTCCATAATACATCACCAGCAGGTGGTCTCTGGACCAATGTTTAAACACTTTCAAAGACAGATCACTCCTTTTTCCATACTTTTTGTGTTTGTTTGAAAACAAATATAAACTTCTTTCTTTTTCAGAAATAGGTTTCCTGTAGTTTCACCCAATGTCCCAGACCTGCCATCTGGAGCAAAACAAAAGTCTACTTACTCCTCTCTTCCCAGGGATAGCCCTTCAAATAGCTGAAGATAATTTCATGCTCCCCTAAGTCTCTTCTATTCTCTGCCTCCTTCCATATGGAAGTATTTTCAGGCTTTTCAGCATCCAAGTTGCCCTCCTGTTTCATGCTTCAGTTTTCAATGTGCCACTTTAAAATATGGTCTCCAGAATCAAGCAACCCATTGCAGAGAATAGAGATATCTCTCAGTCTTGACACTATACCAAAATAAGAAGTACTCAAGTATTACAATCGTTGTTTAGGAGTCCTGTCATACTAATTCATGTTGAAATGGCTAAACTCTTGGACCCCTTTTGGTCTCTCCCATCCTGTACTTGAGCAATTCTTTTGGAAACTATGTGCAGACTTTGACATTACTATTAGATGTTATCAAATTGCTTTATGGGTTAAGCTTTATGAGTTCATCATAGAACCTGCCTTTGTTACTCTCATGGAGCCCAGGATCATACTCTGAATACTTAATAATTCAGCTTCAACCAAAATCAGATCAGAACGATTCCTAAAAAATCAGCCTGGATGTTCTCAATCTCTTTTTCTTTAACTTGTCCCTTTAATGAGCAACTCTTTTGGAGATAAATGAGATTATCTCCCTACATGAAAACTGGCATTCTTTGAAAATGGTCTGGATTTACCATCACAATCCAGAAAGGCACTTAAAAGACAACTGGTCCTACCTAACTACTGCCAGAAAAAAAAAAAAAAAAAAAAGACTATATATCAACTATTCTAAAAATCAAAGTAATTCTTTTTTAGTAATTTTTCTGATTCATAACTCACAATTACATTCTACAACTTTCTTCATTTTATTTACCTAAATGTGTATTTAGCAATGAGTTTAACTTGGAGAACACACCCTAAAGTTACACTTCAAGATAAATGTGCCATGGAGATTTGGTTTGAAGGTTTGTTGTCATTGTTTGGTTTGATTTTTAATAGCTGAGGGCTTAATTAGCTATATCTTCTTTAAATTTTGTTCAGTTAAAATTACTTTCTCCCTTTTAAGAAATAAACTATGAGATTTTTATTTGTCCCTGTATCAAAAAATATTCCAATTTTCTGAGGAGCATGTGAGTTCTATCTCTGTATACTCTCTTTGGCACTCCTCCAAGAAGCAGTGGCCTTCTAGCAAGTTCCAGTCCTATTCAAACTCCACACTTTTCACAAGGCATCCAGCCCACCCTCCGAACCTTTGTCCATGCTGTTCTGATGTATATGCCAAGCTTCCTTTCTATGGCTAATTCTTATCCATCCTTCGACTTCATCTGATCACCTTGCAATGCTATAACAAAATGATCTATGTTCCAGGAGGGCAGAGAGCTTTGTTTTGTCCTGTGATATATGCCAAGTGCTTAAAACTGTACCTGGCACATGGTAAACCCTCAATAAATTTGCGAATTATTTATTAACAAACCCTTAACCACACTTAAGGGTTACAGCTGATCCTCTGATAAGCAGAAATTGAAAATGGATTAAGAGAACCCCTTGTATAACCTCTTATATTTAGTTTTATATAAGTGTGCATAGTAACTTATCAAGCTCTCATTTTAAATAAATAAATCAAAATGAACTCTTCCTCACCTAAGGGTTGGGAATATATCTTACCCATTGGCCAGAGTATTTTCTAAAAAGAAAAGTAGCTGGCTCACAAGTTTGGCGATCTGACCCAAACTGGAACCCTCAGGGGTTCCAGTGCTATTCATCCTCAAGTCTCAAATTGGATGCTATTTCCTCTGCTAAATCTTCCCTGGCCCCTAAATCCAGGGTATGGCTCTATGGAAGCCTTGGCTTTCCCCATCCAAGCACATATATCCTCTGTTAGAACTGTTTGTTTTAATTGACTCTTTCCTTCATGAGGTTATAAGGTTGCATGGGGACAAGGCTCGTGACTGGACATCCATTTGATATCTGGCCACCACTGTTTCCCCAAGGCCTCAATTTCCACTGGCACCCCACAGACACTGAAACATTTGCTGAATGATGGATCTCTGCAATAAATGGAAAACGAGAATAAGTGTATTCTAATTATTGGTTGAGGAATAATCTCCAACACACTGCTGCTCACTCCCTTTCAAAAGTTCAGCTTTGGAGGATTGTCAAGATCCTCGGGATATCCACTCTTCTAATACCTTCCTCTAAACTAAGCCAGACTATCAGGATCTCGAATCTAGACCCAGCAATACTGATAACACCACCCACTAGAATTACTTCTACTGAAATGAACTTCAGGGAAGTTGTAAGCAACACTCCTGTGAAAGTCATCACTTTTATTACCAAGATATTACTCAGCATATAATCTCTTCTCCAAGAGAATACATGACAGTTTATCCTTTGCCAGTTTTGTTTTGGTTCAAATAACTAGTCTGTTTTAACTTTATGGACAGAGTGATTGTGTTTCTCTCAAGTTGGCTGCTCGGTAATCTTAAATATCAAATTTGTGGGCTGCCTGTATCGAGTGTGTGATGTTAATTTTGTGTACTCTTATTCCGGCCCCCATCTTATTTATTTCATTGCTCTTATTTTCCATTCTCATATTTCTTCCTTAGTTTTAAATGATTTTATTTTGTTCGTACATTTATAAGCCACCATGAATCATTAAATGGCTTATAAACACACACTTTCTTTTACTTTAGAAGCTCTTTGCGAATTCTAACACCATTCTCTAATTGCCAGGCTCTCCAACAAAATTGATAAGTGCCTCTGGTTTATATTAACTGGGACCGTCACTTCACCTCTCTGTGCTTCCTTAAAATGAAAATAAATAAAAAATAGTGCTCACATCCATAGGGTTCGTTATAAATTAATATATGTGAAGCACAGAGAACTATGCCCTCTGCATGTACTAACAGTTTTGTGGGTATTAACTATTATCATCTTTACTACTCTTCAACTCACTGATTAAAATGACAACTGGAACAAGGAATGCCACTAATCCTTTTGACATTGATCCAACAACACTATGTTTATGCTGGTTCTAGACTTTGTCACATGTCTTGTTCAAGTAAAGATAACAGACATATGACATTCTTCCACTGGGTAAAGTACATAAAGCTCCTGTTTACATAAAATAGTCAAGCATCATAAATGATGTTAATATTAATCTAAAGGCAAGAATATCTTGGAACTAGAGAGGTGGCTTCATGGAAATTGGATGGTAAAGGACAAAGCAAGTTAATGGACTCAAAAAATAACTAAACTTAATCGTCTAGTTAAATTAATCATGAACTTTCTAGGAGAATGGTTTGAAATTTTAAAAATAGTTTTTACAGTTCAAAACTGTTTTTAAATCCATTAAAAATAAGACCTCCATAATAAGTAAACAAAAGTTAACAATTATTTTATAACACTTGGGGATCTACAGCAAAATGGAAAAACTGTAGGACATGAAAAAACTAGGTTCAGTCTGGCTTTTCCACTTCCTGGACCTTGACCTTGGCTTACCTCTGAAGTTCTATCAACTACTAGTTATTACAGTTTTCATTCATTTTCAGTCTTCACACTCAGGATGGGGGTAAATAACTAACTTGCTGTGCTATTGTGAGAATTAATGAAATATACAAAGAAAAAGATCTTAGCAAACTGTAAACTGTGATATAAGTAAGTTACTGCCATTCAAAAGGTTGGAATTCTCTTTAATAATCCATTTGTATTCAAATATTATACTCTATCTCCACTTTGACTTTCTCTAGCCTTAATATCATTTGTTTACAAAACCTCAGCTTCATAGAATAAATGCATTTTTAAGGTTTTAGGCTCTTTTAAAATCTAGCTACACAGGTAACTTTGGGTAGAAAAAGGCAAGCTAGCCACACAAATCTTAGTTACTTCACAGACCGGTTTCTAGGTAATATATACCCATATTATCAATGTAGCTGGGTGAATGTGGATCCATTTGTGATTTGATTGCAAATGCATATTTGTTTGTTCTGTTAAATGTTGTACTGTCAATGCAACCAAAAGCTAACATAATGGTAGCTAGCCGATCTGTATATTAGACAGGTTTGTTAAAGCTTTATTCATTAAAGTCTGCTTCCCTTGGGCTGCTCTGATTTATTTACTCTAGAATATTTGACCATAAATTCAACTACAACTAGAATAACCTACTCTACCCAGAATTCTTTAAATTGTAGAAGCCCCATTACTGTACTAATAGCAGGACATGTAAAATCTAACCACTCCAGAAAAACTTAAGCAGCATTAATGAAAACTACATTTTCTGTGCCTTTTCTTTAAGCTCACAGGTGGAATGAAACTCTAGGCACAATGCACACATCTCATCATTTAAACCATCCTTACCACCAGCAAGTAGGTGTTATCATGGCCATTTTACAAACTAGCCTGTCTCAGCTCTACCTAGGACTCTTACAAGCCTATTCTATTTTACTATCAAATTAGCCTTATTCGACTCGATCATGGCAAAAAATTCGATTTATCAATAAATATCAATGCTTGCAGTCGCATACCTTTCAACATCATTTCAATTATCCTCTCTTTCACCTGAGGCTGTCAGTCTGCTTAACAATGAAAAAAAATTTTTTTTTTTAAAGTATAAAAATAGAAATGACTCAAGAAAGGAAACTTTGCAAGAGAGAGAGCAGGTACAGAAATTCAACTGCTTCTGCGCCCTCTGGCTAATGTTACAGTAACAATATTTAACTTCAAAAGTTTTTGAAACGTGTCCCAGAGGCAACCGGATATTCTTGCTCTCTATCTCTCGGCTGTCATCCACCTTGCAAATTCACCAACTTTCCTGGTAGCTCAGGGTTCTTAACCCCAAACTCAAGTCCAAACTTGAGCAAACAACTTACGTCATTTTACAGTGTTAGCTTTTCCTGTCTGATTACAAAAGTTTAGGCTCACTCTTAGGGGAGGCCTCAAGGATCAGTGTTTAATGACAACCCCAGGCCTCAGGTGAAGCAGCCTATAGCCCCTGGAAAAGGTGCGAGTAAACGGGGGAGCAGGAAAGAAAGGCGAAGTGTCCAAGGTGTGCGCAGCGGCTGACCCCTCGGCCTGTGCGCCGGACCTGATGCCCGGCGAAGAGCCTTTCCTACTAGGCAAGGGCTAGCGGGAGACAGCGAAAGAAGCCGGGGGTAGGGACCCAAGGAGGGGCTTGAATAGGGGGCTGAGCGGCGGCGGCGACAGGCGCACTGGCAGGGCGCCGGGGAAGGGAAAAGCCGGATCGCACCTGAACCCACGGGGTGGTTCCGGTCCAGGTTGGTGGGCGAGCTCCGCAGGCACCCCAAACTCAGGGAAGAGAAGAAAGACGCATCCCTGGGCAGGAGCAGCAGTTCCCGGTCACTGGCCTGGTTAGGGGAGGCCGCGCCCTCCTCCCCGACAGCTTTCTCCAGCCGCACGGCGCCCCCCGGAGCGCCCTTCTGCGGCTGGGCCCAGGCGATCCGCGGCAGCAGCGGCTCCCGCTCCTCGTCCTCCTCGTCCTCCTCCTCCAGGCTCCCGCCGCCCGCGGACGCCTGCCGCCCGGGCTCGGAGGGCTCCGCCATGGCCTCCCTCTGTGCCTTCCGCGCTGAGACCGACTCAGAGAGGCGAGGCGTCCGGATCTGGCCTCGGCATCGCGGGGAACCGGCGCCGCTTGGTCTGACCGAAAGCACCTCTCTAGTGTGTGGTCCCGCTCGGCGCCCGCCCGGCGGTTGCCCCGCCCCGCCCCGCCGCCGGCCGAGCCCCACCTCGCGCCCGTCCCGCGCCTGCGCGGAAGGGCCGGGGCGGCTGAGATTGGGGGGGAGCGCGGCGCGCGGGGGGGGGGGGGGGGGGCGGAGCGCGGCGCGCGGGGCGGGCCCGCCACTTGCCTCCTAGGGGCCGGGAAGACGCCGGGAGGGGCTGACTTTACTCCTTGTTGAGCGAAGGGGTCGAAGTTAACTTACTTCTGCGGAGGTGCCCCTCTCCAGCCCCAATCGGCCTCTCCCTCCCCTGCAGAATTCTCATAGAGTTTACCACAATCTATACCTGTATATTTCTTTGTATGACCATGTAACATGTTTCCCCCACTAGAAGTCCACGAGAGCCAGGACCTTGTCACTTTTTCAAACATCCCTGATTTTGGTATTTTGCATTTTCTCTTTTTTTTTTTCTACTGACTAATATGGTCAGAAGTTTATAAAAATTTTAAATTTTTTCAAAAAGCCATCTATGGTTCCATTGATTATTTATTCTCTAGTTTATTGACTTTTGTTCTTTATTATTTCCTTCTTCCTACTTAACTGGGATTTGATTTCCTCTTCAAGCTGATTAGAGTAGAAGATTACATTACCGATTCTGGACTTTTCTATTTTTTTCATATAAGCATTTAAAGCTATGCATTTCCCTCTAAGCTCTGCATTATCTGCATTTCACAAGTTTTAATATGTTGTGCTTTCATTTTCATTCAGTACAGAGTAGTTTTAAATTTCCCTTATTGTTTCTTCTTTGACTCACTTTTTTGAAGTGTGTTGTTTAATTTCCAAATATTCAGGGGCTTTTCTAGATACTATTTTTAAATTATTATATAGATATATTTTTAGGGAGATTGCGATAGACACATATACACTATTTT
The DNA here is from genome assembly GCF_059928025.1 of Delphinapterus leucas. Lineage (NCBI taxonomy): Eukaryota > Metazoa > Chordata > Mammalia > Artiodactyla > Monodontidae > Delphinapterus > Delphinapterus leucas. The sequence continues at coordinate 51,637,866 of NC_143133.1, read as the reverse complement.
TAATTTATTTATTTTTGGCTGTGTGGGGTCTTCGTTGCTGCGCATGGACTTTCTCTAGTTGTGGTGAGCAGGGGCTACTCTTCGTTGCAGTGCGTGGGCTTCTCATTGTGGTCCTGTTGCGGAGCATGGGCTTTAGGCGCGCAGGCTTCAGTAGTTGTGGCACACGGGCTCAGTAGTTGTGGTGCACAGGCTTAGTTGCTCCACAGCATGTGGGATGTCCCTGGACCAGGGCTCGAACCTGCATCCCCTGCACTGGGAGGCGGATTCTTAATCACTACACCACCAGGGAAGCCCTAGATATTATTTTTTAATTACAGTATAGTTGACATATGACATTATATTACTTTCAGGTATACAACATAATGATTCAATATTTGTATATATTGCAAAATGATTCCTGGTTATTATTACTGATTTTTAATTTAATTCTGTTGTGGACAGAGAAGAGTCATTAAAATTTCAACCTTTTGGAGTTTATTGAGACTCATTTCATAACCCACCATATTATCTCCCTTGGTGAACATCCCATGTGTGCTTTAAAAAAGAATGTGTATTCTGCAGTTGAGTAGTTATATAACTGTCAATTTTTTTCTATAAATATTAATTCAGTTTGGTATTGATAGTGTTATTCTGATCAACTATATCCTTATGGATTTTTAAATTGAGTTGTTCTATCACTCACCGAAAGGAGACTATTACAATCTGTGAATGTGGATTTGTCTATTTCTTCTTTTAGTTTGATGAGCTTTGCCTTTATGCATTTTGAAGTTGTGTTATTAGGTGCATATATATATATGATTTTTATGTCTTCTGTTAGGCTTTCAAGTCTTCCTGATGATTTAACCCTCCCTCCCTTCCTTTCTTTCTTTCTTTCTTTCTTTCCTTCTTTCTTTCTTTCTCTTTCCTTCTTTCATGAACTGCCCCTCCTTATCTCTCTTAATACTCCTGGCTTGAATTCTATATTGTCTGATAATAATACAACCTCTCCACCTTTCTTATGTTTACTGTTTGCCTGGTAAATCTTTTTCCTTTTCAATCTATTTGTATCTTTATATTAAATATGTGTCTCTTGTAGATAGCTTCTAGTTGGTTCTTTTTTTTTTGGCTATGTTGGGTCTTCCTTGCTGTGAGCAGGCTTTCTCTAGTTGCAGTGAGCAGGGGCTACTCTTTGTTGTGGTGTGCAGGCTTCTCATTGTGGTGGCTTCTTTTCTTGTGGAGCACGGGCTCTAGACATGTGGACTTCAGTAGTCTCAGCACATGGGCTCAGTAGTTGTGGCACACGGGCTTAGGTGCTCAGCAGCATGTGGGATCTTCCCGCACCAGGGCTCAAACCTGGGTCCCCTGCATTGGCAGGCAGATGCCTAACCACTGTGCCACCAGGGAAGTTCTATAGTTTGTTCTTGATTTAAAAAAAAAAAATCCAGTCTGATAATTTCTGCCTTTTAATTGGAGTTTTTAGTTTATTTACATTTAACATAAGATTAATATCATTGGATTTTAAGTCTATTATTATTTGCAATTTGTATTCTATTTGTTTCATCCCTTTTTTGTTCTTTTGTTTCTCCTTTTCTGCTTTCATTTGGGTTAATCAATATTTGTTTATATTTCATCTTTATTCCTTTATTGACCTTCCACTAAACTTCTTTACATTAATTTTTAGTGCTTACTCTAGCATATTCATGCTTAAAGTGTCTCAATGCATGTAGACCTCATATTGTAGTAACTGATGTAAAATGTAAGAACCTTGCAGAAGTGTAGTTCTATTTATCCTCCATCCTTTACATGATTGCTTTCATATACATTAGGCCCACCTATGTTTAAATGCAGTGAACTATTTTTGCCTTAAACAATTACATCTTTTAAAGAAATTTTTAAAATGTATATTCTTTTCTATTTACCTACATATTTACCATTTCCAGTGCCCTTTATTTCTTCGCATAGATCTGAATTTTCATCTAATATCATTTCCCTTCCCTCTGAATAATTTTTTAAAAGCATTTCTTGTAATGCATAACTTCTAAGTTTTTGTTTCTCTGAAGTCATCTTTCACTATCATTTTCAAAGAGTATTTTCTCTGCATATAGAATTCTGGATTGACGTTGCCCCCTACCCCTGCTCCCAGTTTAACTCTTAAAAATATGATTCCATTGTCCTCTAGCTTTTGTTGTTTCTGAATCCTGTCCCTCTACCCACCCACTCAATTTCTACTATGTCATTTTTCCCTAGCTGCCTTTAAGATTTTCTCTTTATCTGGTTTTCAATAGTTTGACCATGATGTTTGTGGTATGAATTTCTTTTTTTATATATCCTGCTTGGGTTTTGCTGGGTTTATTCATTTTTAAAGTTATGTATTCTACCAAATTTGGGGAAATCTGTCATTATTTTTTCAAAAAATTTTCTGCCCCATTCTCTCTTCCCTTTCTTTATGTGATTCCTATTACATGTATGTTAGGCTCTTTAATATTGTCTTGAAGGCTAGTAGGGCTCTGTCCATTTTTTTCAATAGTTTTTATCTCTGTTTTTCAGATTGGATAATTTCTTTTAACCTGTTTTTAAGTTTACCAACCCTTCAGCCATTTCTAAATAGCTGTTAGGACTACCCAGTGAATTTTTTATTTCAAATTTTGTACTTTTCAGTTCTAGAATTTCCATTTGTCTCTCTCTCTCTCTCTTTTTAGAATTTCTATATCTCTGCTGACTTTTTCTGTTAATTCATTATTTTGACCATATACTTTTTCATGTCCTTGCATATATGTATAATAACTGTTTAAAACTCTTTTCTAGCCACAATGGAGAATGGTATGGAAGTTTCTTAAAGAAGTAAAAATAGAGTTACCATATGATTCAGTGATCCAACTCCTGAGCATATATCCAGAGAAAATCATAATTGGAAAGATACATGCACCCCAATGTTCATAGCAGCTCTATTTACAATAGCCAAGACATGGAAGCAACCTAAATGTCCATCAACAGGTGAATGAATAAAGAAGATGTGGTATATATATATATATATATATATATATATATATATAATGGAGTATTACTCAGCCATAAAAAAGAATGGAATAATACCATTTGCAGAAACATGGATGGACCTAGAATTTATCATCCTAAGTGGAGTAAGTCAGAGAAAGACAAATATAATATGATATCACTTATACGTGGAATCTTAAAAAAATGATACAAAGAACTTATTTACAAAACAGAAATAGACTCACAGACATAGACAACAAACTTATGGTTACCAAAGGGGAAAGAAAGGGGGTGGGATAAACTGGGAGTTTGGGATTAACATATACACACTACTATATATAAAACAGATAAACAACAAGGACTTACAGTATAGCTCAGGGAGTTATATTCAGTATCTTATAATAATCTATAATGGAAAAGAATCTGAAAAAGAATATATATCACTTTACTGTACACCTGAATAACACAACATTGTAAATCAACAAATTTAAATCAATTTAAAAAAAAAGTCTTTGCTAATTGTTACATCTGAGTCATCTTGGAGTCAGTTTCTACTGACTACCTTTTCTCTGAACCATGAGTCAAACTTTCCTGTTCCTTGGAATCCAAATTGGAAAAGAAGAAGTAAAATTGTCACTGTTTGCAGATGACATGATACTATACCTAGAAAATCCTAAAGATGCCACCAGAAAACTACTAGAGCTAATCAATGAATTTGGTAAAGTTGCAGGATACAGAATTAATGCACAGAAATCTCTTGCATTCCTATACACTAGCAACAAAAGATCAGAAAGAGAAATTAGGGAAACAATCCCACTTACCATTGCAATAAAAAGAATAAATTACCTAGGAATAAACCTACCTAAGGAGGCAAAAGACCTGTACTCAGAAAACTATAAATACTGATGAAAGAAATCGAAGATGACACAAATGGAAATGGAGAGATATACCATGTTCTTGGATTGGAAGAATCAGTATTGTGAAAATGACTATACTACCCAAAGCAATCTACAGATCCAGTGCAATCCCTATCAAATTACCAATGGCATTTTTCACAGAATTAGAATACAATTTGTATGGAAACACAAAAGACCCCAAATAGCCAAAGCAATCTTGAGAAAGAAAAATGGAGCTGGAGGAATCAGTCTCCTTGACTTCAGACTACACTACAAAGCAACAGTCATCAAGACAGTATGGACTGGCACAAAAACAGAAATATAGAAAAATGGAGCAGGATAGAAAGCCCAGAGATAAACCCACGCACCTATGGTCACCTAATCTATGACAAAGGAGACAAGAACAGACAAAAGAAAAGACTGTCTCTTCAATACTGGACAGCTACATGTAAAAGAACGAAATTAGAACCTCCCTAACACCATACACAAAAATAAACTCAAAATGGATTAAAAACCTAAAGTAAGGCTGGACACTATAAAACTCTTAGAGGAAAACATAGGCAGAACACTCTGACATAAATCACAGCAAGATCTTTTTTGACCAACCTCCTAGAGTAATGAAAATAAACAAATGGGACCTAATTAAACTTAAAAGCTTTTGCACAGCAAAGGAAACCATAAACAACACCAAAAGACAACCCTCAGAACGGGATAAAACATTGCAAACGAAGCAACTGACAAGGGGTTAATCTTCAAGATATACAAACAGCTCATGCAGCTCAATATCAAAAAAGCAAACAACCCAATCAAAAAATGGGCGGAAGACCGAAATAGATATTTCCCCAAAGAAGACATACAGATGGCCAACAAACACATGAAAAGATGCTCAGCATCACTAATTATCAGAGAAATGCAAATCAAAACTACAATGAGGTATCACCTCACACCGGTCAGAATGGCCATCATCAAAAAATCTGCAAACAATAAATGCTGGAGAGGGTGTGGAGAAAAGGGTACCCTCTTGCACTGTTGGTGGGAATGTAAATTGATACAGCCACTATGGAGAACAGTATGGAGGTTCCTTAAAAAATTAAAAATAAAACTACCATATGACCAGGCAATCCCATTCCTGGGCATATACCTGGAGAAACCCATAATTCAAAAAGATATATGCACCCCAATGTTCATTGCAGCACTAGTTACAATAGCTAGGACATGGAAGCAACCTAAATGCCCATCAACAGAGGAATGGATAAAGAAGACGTGGTGCATATATATAATGGACTATTACTCAGCCATAAAAGGGAACGAAATTGTGCCATTTACAGAGATGTGGACCTAGAGACTGTCATACGGAGTGAAAGTCAGAAAGAGAAAAAGAAATATCGTATAATATTGCTTATATGTGGAATCTAAAAAATGATGAATGTATTTGCAAAGCAGAAATAAAGACACAACTAGAGAACAGTGTATGGACACCAAGGGGGGAAAGGAGGGATGGGATGAATTGGGAGATTGGGATTGACATATATACACTACAATGTATAAAATAGATAACTAGTGGGCTTCCCTGGTGGCGCAGTGGTTGAGAGTCCGCCTGCTGATGCAGGGGACACGGGTTTGTGTCCCGGTCCGGGAATCGTGCCCCGGTCCAGGAAGATCCCACATGCCGCGGAGCGGCTGGGCCCGTGAGCCATGGCCGCTGAGCCTGCGCGTCCAGAGGCTGTGCTCTGCAACGGGAGAGGCCACGACAGTGAGAGGCCCGCGCGTACCGCAAAAATATAAATAAAAAAATAAATAATAAAATAGATAACTAGTGAGAACCTACTGTATAGCACAGGGAACTCTACTCAGTGATCTGTGGTGACCTAAATGGGAAGGAAATCCAAAAATGAGGGGATATATGTACATGTATAGCTGATTCACTTTGCTGTACAGCAGAAACTAACACAACATTGTAAAGCAACTATACTCCAATAAAAATTAAGTAAAAAAACCCCAAAACTTTCCTATTCCTTTATATTCTTGTTAGTTTTTTATTGTGTACTGGAAATTGTAGGTGATACATTGTAGAGCCTCTAGATTCTGTTATCTTCCTCTGATAAATGTTGATGTATTCTTGCAGGTACAGTAAGTCCCCTACATACGAATGAGTTCTGTTCCGAGAGCACATTCGTAAGTCCAATTTGTTTGTCAGTCCAACGGAGTTAGCCTAGGTACCCAACTAACACAATCGGCTACATAGTACTGTACTGTAATAGGTTTACAATACTTCTCACACAAATAATACATGAAGAACAAACACAAAAAATAAAGAAAACATTTTTAATATTACAGTACAGTACCTTGAAAAGTACAGTAGTACAGGACAACAGGGCTGGCATTGAGTGAACAGGCAAGAAGAGTTACTGACTGGAGGGAGAGGAGGTGGGAGATGGTAGAGCTGAAGGATCGTCAGCGATAGGAGACGGAGGGCAAGGTGCAATTTCACTCATGCCTGACGTTGACGGCACAGGTTCTGGTTCCTTGCTGGATTCAGTTCTATCTACCCTCTTGAAAAAACAATCCAGTGATGTCTGGGTAGCTATTTTTTTCTCATTGTAGATGACACGGTAGCACTGGATTGCATTCTGAACGGCTGCTGCAACCTTCATGTACTGTTCTACGATCGGGTCCTGTGCCTCCAAAAGTAACAGTGCCTCCTCACACAAAGAAAATCCCCTTGCCATTTCCTACATTGTGAATCTCTTCGGTTCTGCAGTTACTTCTTCTTCCTCTTGTCTCTCTTCATCCTTTCTCTGGGCCTCCAATTCCTGGCGCTTCTTAGCAGTACCAGCTACATCACCACTGCTTTTACGCTTGCTTCCGGACATCCTGGGCTTGAAATAAAGATACTGCACTACTGTACTCTATACAGGACTGTACAGTAAAGTACACAAAAGCACAGCCACTTGTAGAGGATGCACGCACGTGACAATGTACAGCAGACACGTGAACTAACTTACATGATTGGACACGAATACACGTTCACATCTCTGAAAGTTCGCAACTTGAAGATTCGTATGTAGGGGACTTACGGTAGTTAACTTTTATCCTATGCACACAGAGTTCAGGAGTCAACCAAGGACTTGGGCAGAGTGTATGTGTAGATTTTGGAGCTCTCTCCCTCTATTACTCCTTCCTTTTCAGGAGTTTCATCCTCAACTTCCAGATGCTCTGGGAGCCCCAGGGTCCATTCTCTAATTCCTTAAACCATTGAGATTGTGGCTTTCTGAGTTCCCGCTGCTTTTCACAGTGCAGACCGAGTAGTGCCCTCAGATAAACAGATGTATGAGCATAAATCATACTCATTATATTTCAATTCTTTGAAGAGTAGCCATCCCTTAAAATCCTGCCTGCTAGCTTTTGGTTACTTTCCAGCATCTTCAAACAATTGTTTTTATATTTTATCCAAAGTTTATAACTTTTATCTATAAAAGGCTTAGTCTGATATAATCTCCTATAACATATTTTTATGGAAATGTATCTTTTAGTGAGATGAATGGTGCTATTTTTTGTCCGCAGTTCACATGTTAGTAGAGGAATATTACTTATTGCTAGATAAGACAGGATTCGTCATCAGTTCTATTCGTAGTTTTAGTTTTTATAGATATAAACACTGAGAAAATATGTTCAAATAAATAGATGCTTATGGTGAATACTTTGAAATAGCAATGTCACTCAGATCTTTGATCTTCCAAATGCTAAAAGTCATATAGCACTCTATCATCAAAAATTATTTTTTATGATCTATTATAAGGCAATTCATTTAGGTCCTCCTTTGAGTTATTCACTTTGTCAATCTCTGGGAAGTATACCAAAAAGTCTTTTAAAAGACTTATCGGTAATTAATAATTGTACTGTAACTCTTTCATTTCAAGGCACTTTATTTTTTAACTCAGAATTGAGAAAATAAGAACATTAACATTTCTATAGACCTTTGGCAATACAATATTATTTGTTAAAATGCTTTTATCTTATCATGAGTTTTAAGTATATTTTTGCCAAAACTTTAGAAATGCAAATTTGGCTCATTCAGTGTATGTAAAAAATCTAACTTAAAAGTTGATCGGGGGCTTCCGTGGTGGCGCAGTGGTTGAGAGTCCGCCTGCCGATGCAGGGGCCACGAGTTCGTGCCCCGGTCCGGGAAGATCACACATGCCGCGGAGCGGCTGGGCCCGTGAGCCGTGGCCGCTGAGCCTGCGCGTCCGGAGCCTGTGCTCTGCAACGGGAGAGGCCGCAACAGTGAGAGGCCCGCGTGCCACAAAAAAAAAAAAAAAAAGTTGATCGGTAAAGCCAATGTTTATTACCAAATCAATCAGCCAAAGCAGACTTTTTTTCAATTCTTGTAAACATGGTAAAATATATCCCTGTGTCAGCATCTCAGTTTTGAATTCTAAGGCTCTGCTGCCTCCAGTATTTCTCACAGATATTTCTTAATTTTGTTCCATGGAATATTCCCTTAGGAGTCCATTCTTCAATAAGAGTCAGGGTTTAGAAGATGCAAGACCTTTAAATGAAACGTGGCATCACTCTTACAACATCACTCTACATCCTAACACTACATCCTAGAACATCCTAACACAGGCCTAAATGCACCATGTCCAATGTCACCATCACCTGTAAAATAATGCTCCTTTAATAAGAAAAGACACAGAGCGCTGCCGCTATTTGCTGGGGCTTTTGTTAATGGAGGCTGTGTCAACATCTGTATTTCAAATCCAGTCTTTGTTGTGAGCCTCAGGTTTTTTAACACCCCGGAGCAAGGAGCCATTGGAAGATTCAGGATAGGCATTCCAGCACCACCTGGCATACTATACAATTCAATTCTGCCACTAACCACCCAGAGTTAGCACAGATCCCACAAGTTAAGGGGTCAGTTCTCCATGAGACTGTCCTTACTACAGATGCCAGCTACACTTCAGGGGTCCCCAGGACACCCCCTTTTATGACCAACTGGCTATAAATTTGGGGGGCCCATGACCTCCTCAGGTTCTGTAATTTGCCAGAACAACTCACAGAACTCAGCAAAGATCTCAAGGTTTTTGCCGTAAGGGAGAGTATGATGAGATGGAAATTACAAACAAATAAACAGGCAGTTACAATACAGTATGCTGTAGCTATGTGGAGGAAGTACAGGCTGCTGTGAGAGCATATAAGAGGGGCCAAGATCAGGAAAAAGGGTTAAGAAAGAGAATTCAGGGGCAGGGAAGAGACTTGGCTGGAGTAAAATCCCACCTGAAATTTCTGATCATTTTTTTTCACCAATCTAGCTGCTGCTTTTTGCTAGTGGTACTGGTTGGGCTCCATCAACAACTCTCGTCCCTCCAAGGTACCCCAAGTGATCTTTATTTTCACCCCTAAGTAGAAAAACGATCCTTACTGAGGAAACATGGACTCAAGAAAGTTTCCTAGTTCCTCCATACATTCAACAAATAAATTGTGCCAAGTGCTATTGTAGTGCTGGGAAGAGAGGAGTGAATGCACCTCTGCTCTCATGAGGCTTCCATTCTCCTGGGGGAGATAAACGATAAGAAGTAGCCAAGAGAATATTAGAATGTGAAATTATGACAAACGTTATGAAAAAGAATAATGCAGGGTGAAGAGTACAGAATGATGGTAGTACAATGGGTGGGTGCTATTTCATACAAGGTGGTTGTAGTGGGTTGAATGGTGATTTCCCCCTAAAGATAATGTCCCTGTCAAATCCCTGGAACCTGTGAATATTATCTTATTTGGAAAAAAAGGTTTTGCAGATGTAATTAAGTTAAGGATTGGGGGATGATATCATCCCAGATGGCACTAAATCCAATGACAAGTGTCCTTATAAAAGAAAGGCACAGGGAAGTTTGAGACAGAAGAGGAGAAGACACACATAGAGGCAGATGTGAAGATGAGGCACAGATTGGAGTGATGTGGCCACAAGCCATGGAATCCAAGGAACGCCAACAATGGCAAGAAACTGATACAATAGTCAAACGCTCAAAGACAGAATTGAGGGTGAAAGTGATCGCTATTAGGCTATGGGATAAGAATGTTCCAAATACCTATCCAAGAACATGGTATATCTCTCCATCTATTTGTATCATCTTTAATTTCTTTCATCAGTGTCATAATTTTCTGCATACAGGTCTTTTGTCTCCTTAGGTAGGTTTATTCCTAGATATTTTATTCTTTTTGTTGCAATGGTAAATGGGAGTGTTTTCTTGATTTCACTTTCAGATTTTTCATCATTAGTGTATAGGAATGCCAGAGATTTCTGTGCATTAATTTTGTATCCTGCTACTTTACCAAATTCATTGATTAGCTCTAGTAGTTTTCTGGTAGCATCTTTAGGATTCTCTATGTATAGTATCATGTCATCTGCAAACTGATTCACTTTGTTATAAAGCAGAAACTAACACACCACTGTAAAGCAATTATACTCCAATAAAGAATTAAAAAAAACAAAAACCAAACAAACAAAAAGAATGTTCCAAATACCTGGTTACTTCTAAATCCCTTCTATATGAAAATTCTGGAGCTTCTACTTTTGTTTTTGGCACTGTTTTAATTTTTGTGTTTGTTTGGTTTTTTTTTTTACTAAATAGTTACATTAAAATGATTTTAGTGCATTACAAGGTTTTTATAGCAATGGGGGAAAAAGAAACAAAGACTACTTGACTTAGGTGAATGTCTTAATTAGATGAGGTTGATTTTTAAGGTTATGATTCAACTGATATGACATGTGTAACCATGGAAAACAGAAAGAACACTAGCCTTTCTGATATATTATAAATATATTATAAATACCATAATATTATAAATCTGATAATAGCCACTTGGTTGATAATCTATATTGGCTTTGTTTAGCTAGCTCCAGTGGACTTTTACTTCACGGGGAATTATTATTGTCTTGAAGAAACACAAAGATCCTCCAGAAGAACCCTCCAATCTTTGTATTCTGCTCCACTTCAATATCTACATGTATATGTTGTGATTTGAATACAGATATATTAAAGAAAATCCTGATTCTCAGTTTTCTGTCATTTCCCAAATTTATCTTATAGTAATACTGGATCTTGCTTTAAGCAGAATCTGTTCCCAAAAACTTACATGCAGATAAAATGCTTGTGAAACAAATGCTGCTTTTATGCAGTGATAATGAAAGCTACAGTGTATTGAGAACCAGATGCTGTTCCACATGCTTTGAGTTTATTAGCTTATATACCCTCACAACAGCTCACTGTGGCAGGTGTTCTTATTATCCCCTCTTTACACATGGGGAAACTAAGGTATATACAGGTGAAGTGATTTGTCCCAGATCACCCAGCTGTAAGTGGCAGAGTTAATGTTGGAACGCCAGTGGTCTGGCTCCACCCTTTTGGCCATTCTATTTTACAGCCTCTCTTCACTTAGGAAACCAGCGGAAGGTTCTTTCTAAATCACAGTTCTGATCATTGTCCACAACTTTTTTTTTTTCTGGAGATAGTTTTTTTTTATTATTGAAGTATAGTTCATTTAAAATATGTTAATTTCAGGTGTACAGCAAAGTGATTCAGTTATATATATGTATATATATATTCTTTTTCAGATTCTCTTTCATTATAGGCTATTACAAGGTACTGAATATAATTCCCTGTGCTATACAATAGGTCCTTGTTGGTTATCTATTTTATATACAGTAGTGTGTATCTGTTAATTCCAAACTCTTAATTTATCCCTCCCCTCCTTTTCCCCTTTGGTAACCATAAGTTTGTTTGTTTTCTATGTCTGTGAATCTATTTCTGTTTTGTAAATAAGTTCATTTGTATCATATTTTTTTATATTCCACATATAAGTGATATCATGTGATATTTGTCTTTCTCTGTCTGACTTACTTCACTTAAGATGATAAATTCTAGGTCCAACCATGTTGCTGCAAATGGCATTATTTCATTCTTTTTAATGGATGAGTAATATTCCATTGTATTGATATATATCTCTATATCTATATCTATACATATATGTACACCACATCTTCTTTATCCACTCATCTGTTGATGGACAGTCACTAACTTCTAATGTTATCCCATTGCTCACCAAAAAACAAAAACAAAAACAAACCTAAAAATGTACCATTGCAGGGACTTCCCTGGTGGCGCAGAGGTTAACAATCCACCTGCCAACGCAGGGGACACGGGTTCAAGCCCTGCTCTGGGAAGATCCCACATGCCACGGAGCAACTCAGCCCATGAGCCACAACTACTGAGTCCACGTGCCACAACTGCTGAAGCCTGTGCGCCTAGAGCCCACTCTCCGCAACAAGAGAAGCCACCGCAATGAGAAGCCCGCATGTGCACCGCAACGAAGAGTAGCCCCCGCTTGCTGCAACTAGAGAAAAGCCTGTGCGCAGCAACAAAGACCCAATGTAGCCAAAAATAAATAAATAAATAAATTTATTAAAAGAAAAAATTATCACTGCATGTAATTCCTCCCAGACTGGGCTCTTAACTGCTCACATCAACCCCACGATTGACCTCATCCCAGCTGCAGCCATCCTGAGCATCTCCCTATTCCTAGAACCAGTTATTTCATGCCTCTGTGGCTTTATTCTTGCTGACAGGAAATCCCTACCCTCTTCTCCACTTGGCCAAACTCTACCTGACCTCTAAATCCCAGTTTAATGCCAATTCCTTTGGAACACTGTCCCCACTTTCCTAAGCAGAGATCACCATGTCTCTGTCCTGTATTCTCCCCAAATCCTTGCTCTGACTTCCTCTAGTGGCACCTCTCCCACTGAAGTTTAATTATTTCTCTATTCAAAGGTGCTGTGAAACTGTGAGCTCCTTGCAGGGAAGGATGTGATGTTCTCTCTGTATTTCTCTCTCGCTCCCTCCAGTTCCTAGGAGAGTGACTAGAACATAATGTGTGCTTGACAAAGCATATAAATTCATGAACAAATGAATGAATAAGTAAAATTAGATTTAAAGGAGTTATGTAAATAAACTTTGTAGTGAAAGCCACAAACCCTCCACTTCTCTTTGATAGTATTGATATTTTCTCCCCAAATATCACAAAGAAAGCCTGTGTTGGGAGGTCCCCAAGAGCATCCCCAGGTTTGATGATTCACTAAGAGGACTCACAATGTAGTCATATTTACATCTATGACTTATTATAGCAAAAGGACGCAAAGCAGAATCAGCAAAGGGAAAAAGCACCTGAGACCAAGTTGGGAAAAACCAGGTCCTTACTTCCAAGAGCTCTCTCCCATTGGAGGCACCACATGACACTCTTACCTCCCTAGACTACAAGTTGGGACAACACGTGTCAAATGTTGTCTACCAGAGAAGCTCATTAGAGGCTCAGTGTCCGAGGTTTTTATTGGGGCTAGTCATGCAGGCACCCCCTGCCTAGCATCTACCAAAATTCCACATCCCTAGAAACAAAGCATGTGTTCAGCATAAACCATATTGTTTGCACAAACATTTTAGGCATAGTGAGCCACTCTTATTAGGAATGGTGGGAACCGAAGTTCCCAGATGTCAGTCAGGGGCCATGACGACCTCTTCAGTGATGATCACATCTGCCAAATGAGAAGAGCTCCCAAAGGAAAGGGTACATCTCAACAAGAAAAGAGGGAAAGGGTTGGCCAGCCCCACACTCCAGAATGAACACGAAGGACAGAAGCCTGGTTCCTCAGAGGCCATCTCAGAAGAGAGTTAAGCAAAAAGTTGCCAGATTTTCTTTTCCAAAATCCTGGTTGGAGATGGGGATGGGTTCATGGCATACAAGGCTGTGGTGGTGGTTAAAAATATAAGTACTTGATGAAAATGCATTGGTACCTCCGATTTGTGCAGTTTATATCAATTTTAGGAAATATTTTAAAAGTTTTGTAACTGTAGAGAAGTATACAATTCAATTTTTGTTTGTTTTTTGTTTTAACAGACAGAAAGGAAAAATACCCAAGTGCCAATTTAATTGCAGACGCTAGATAAATCCAGGAACAAGATAGACCAGAAGAGCAGTGGTTTAACACGTTTTATAAACCTTGAAATTTCCCCTGGATTCTTACTTGTGTGATTGCCTGTCTGTCTGTAGTAATTAGTAAAAAAAAAAAAAAAGTAATGAAAGCAAAGAGAGGATTATGAGCTTGTCAGCAGGAAAAGGAGGACCTGGGAAAATTGGGTACCACTCTGCTGCTGGGCTTGGGTGAGGGGAGGTGAGCGGGTGGTGACAGTGGCTGAAAGAAAAGGAAAATAGGTCGTCCTTAAGCCCCTGGTGGAGAGGAAGAAATGGGGTCAGCAGGCGTGGGCCTGCAAAGAGATCTGGGGCTCAGCCTTTGAAGCCTGTATTAGTTTCCTGGAACTGCCCTAACAAACCAGCACAAACTGGGTGCCTGAAAACAACAGAAATTTATTCTCTCACAGTTCTGAATGCAAGAAGTTTGAAATCAAGGTGTCAGCAGAGCCATGCTCCCTCCAAAGGCTCTTGGGGAAAATCCATCCTTGTTTCTTCCAGCTTCTGGTACCTCCCAGAAATCCCTGGCCTTGTGGACACATCATTCTAATCTCTGCTCCAACATCACATATCCTGCTCCTCTCTGTTTATCTCTGCTTGTCCTCTCTTCTTTTTATAAGGACACCAGTCATTAGATTAAGGGCCTCCATTAATCTAGGATGACCTCATCTTAACTCATTACATCTGCGAAAACCCTATCTCCAAATACGGTTACATTTTGAGGTTTTGAATGGACATGATATTTTCTTTTTTTTTGTTTAAACAGGGGACACTATTCAACTCACTGTAAAACCCCATCGCAGTAACTTGCATCTGTCATTATTAGATGGAAGGTCCCCAGCCAAAACCTCAATGTGCCTATTAGCATAGCTTTCCTGGAATCTATGACTATCAAAAAAAGGAAACCACTGAGCAAACCTAAGAAGTGGTCAAAAAAAGGATAAGGAAAATTTCTTCCTAAACATGACCAGATTTAAAAGACCATGATTCCAAACCTCACAATGAAAGCTCTTTGTTGATGGAAATCTGCCTATGAAGCACCATATGCTGAATGTGGTTCCATTAACTCTTCGGGGTGTCTTGAATGTGCTCTGAGCTTCCTCACACAGTCTCTTCCTCACTGGGTGTGTGACAGGCCCACCTGCAAGGATCCAGATGCAGTCAGATGACAGGAGGCACATGCATGTAACCGTATCCAGAACTGTCCAAGCCACCCACAAAGACGCCCCAGCTACACTAAAATGACCTCTGGCCACTCGTTTCTGGAGACTGCTTCTCTGCTAGGCTTTCCCGTCAAGCTGGCCTCAGCATAAAGGAAATCTTTATTTGTTTAAGGAAGCTCTGGCAATTGGAATTTGTCACTCTTGGTTCTGAGAAGGCACTGGAGAGTGGCTGCAAAGTCGTTTCTGCTCCCAGAATTATACTTCTGGACTCTGGCACAGGTTAAAAAACAAACGAACAAACAAACTTATATGCTGATACTATTTTTAACTTCTATCACAGAGTCGGTACTGTTGGCCAATGAATGAGATGCAAAAGAACCTCAGAAGTACAACTGCAATCATTTCTGGTCCACGAGAAATTTTCAAAGGGCATATTAAACTATTAAGTAATTGCCACAGATTGTGTTTCCCCCAAAATTCATATATTAAAATCTAATTCCTAATACGATGGTGTTTGGAAGTGGGGCCTTTGGGAGGTGATTAGGTTGTGCGCGTGGGACCCTCACGAATGGATTTAATACTCTTTAAAAAGACCCTAGAGAGCTTTCTTGCCCTATTCTACCATGTGAGGACCCAGTGAAAAGATGGGCACCTATTAATCAGGAAGCAGGCTTTTACCAGACACCAAATCTGCTGGCACCACAATCTTGGACTTCCCAGCCTCCAATCAATTTCTATTGTTTATAAGCCACCAGCGTATGGTATTCCTGTTATAGCATCCCAAATAGACTAAGACAGACATTGGCAACATGGGATATGGCATGGAACTTTCCTAATGATTTAATCTAACCATCCTTCCATTCATCCACCCCTCACCCTCTTGATTCTACTTCTGAAATATCTCTTGAATCATCAACTTCTCTCTCTCTTCACCACTGCCATCCTTGTTCACCATCATCTCTGTCTTGACCACGCCAACAATCTTCTAATTGGACTCTCACTTGTACTTTAGCCCCCTAAATAGTTAAGAAGTCATAAGCAGCAGAAACAGAAATCCCAACTCAAATTGGTTTAAAAGAAATTCATTATCTGACTTAGGAGAAAGGCCAACAAGAGGGCACGTTTGGGAGCTGGTTCACTCAGGGCCTCATCACTGTCACCAGAGACCCAGGTTCTTTCCATCCTTTAGCTCATCCACACTTAGTTTGTTGGCTTCACTCTCAGGCTGCCTTAAGCCCCTGGTGGAGAGGAAGATGGGTGAATGATGACTGCAGGTGTTGTCAGCAGCTTCATAGCCAGACACAGCCACATCCAGGAGCAGAAAGGTACCGTCTCCTGGTGCATTCCTACAAATGAAGATGCCATTCCCAGAAGTCTCCCACAATAGGTCTCCCCTCAAAGCTCATTAGTCAGAACTGGTTCACATGTCTACTATGGAACCAATCACTGAAAAGGAGAATGGGACCATCATATTGACTTGGACCAATCAGAAGTTACCCTTGGAGTTGGGAATATGATCCCATTATCCTGATTCACCCTGAATAGATGTACACCAGGCCAAATTATAATTCTGTCTGCAAGAGGTAAGGGAGGAAAAGGTATTTGACAAGCAACCCAAGGTATCAGCCAGGCATTCCACCCAAATCTCTTTTCTGTAGAGCAGCCAGAGTGATGTTCCTAACTTGCGTTTCCAATTGTGTTCCCCCTCTGTTTATATATTCCGTGGCTTCCCATGATACTTATAATACAATCCGAAATGTTATTTGGGTTTACAAGCTGCGGTCCAGCTGAACTGGAGGGAAACCTGATAAGGAACTAGCTTCTCTCCTTGCACCTCAGCAGCAAGGAGTCACCAATTCCCTGCCATTCTGCTGATTCAGCTCTGCCCCATCTCTTCGGCTCTTCTCCTGCTACTACCCACGAACAACTTCCCATCTGTCCACACCTTCCTGACCTTGTGGCAGCTGGTTATGAGTAACATGGGCTCACTCATGCCTTCTCTTTGCAAGTTTTCAGAATCTCGAACCCAGCTGATTCTCTCTTCATACTTTCTAGATCTAATTTCTGACCAAGGCACTCTGGTTGGCGTCTTTTCTTCCTACCCTTCCTGTTTGGATAGAGCTTCCCAATTGGTCCAACTGGTTGTGATGGAGGAGGTCAGGAGACAGGCAGATCACATGGAAAAGAACATTCCAGAGGCTGTGGGGGAGGCCTTCCCCCCCCCAGGGACTGAGAGTGAGGCAGGTACCCTCACTGATCTGTCCAATACCGCAGAAAAAGGATGGCCAGAGTTTTTGGATAATAGTCTAAAGTGTTATCTCCTGGCAAGGTATAGTAGTATTTTAAAGAGGCTCAGTCTCCCTCATTTCTGGCATATGGTGGCTCTAGATTTTCTTTTTCAGGTTAAGAGGCTGGGAGTAAAACATGCTGGGGGCAGTGTGAAGAAAATGGGAAAAGAAGTGTCAAATGTAAAGAAGTAAAATAACCCGAAGATTATAACATTATTTGATTTGGACAATAACAAGTGAATTTAAATGAAGCTAGATCTCAAAGTGATTTCTATGAAAACAGACAACTAAGTTTTATTTTTCTTCCTTTCTTTTCTTTTTTTTTTTTTATAAAAATTTTAATCCAATCTGGTCAAGTAGAAGAAAATAACTCAATGTTCTGAAAATAAATTTCTCAGAGGAGGTCATTAAGGCAGCCCTTTTGTTTCCTGTCATACTCGGAATCAGTTACAAGGACAAACTCTATTTGTTTGGGTACATTAATTTTGCTCAATGGCCTTTCTATAAAATGAGCATCAAATTGATGGGACTGGACCTCAGCAAAGAAGAAGTTCCAATTTTCTCTGCATGGATTGTTCTGGACGTGCGGTGGAAAATTATTATTAATAGTGATTCATGTTTACTATCCAGTGAACACGAAAGAAAGAGTTAGAAATGCAGCTGTATCCAACTAAACACTGAACATCATAGGACAAATCACTATGCAGTGATGACCCCAATCTTCAGCTCCTGTGTGGCTAGTCTATTTAGACCTCATTTGGTGTGTTGGACCATAGGTGTTCTCTGAATGTGCTTTGGTTCAATAACTTCAGGGAAGCAAAATAGGTTTTTGACACAAGCTATTCATTTGAGTTGTCTTCCTGCATGTACCACATAGTGCTTATACCCTGAATGCATCCACATGTTTATTTCAATCATTCAGCTGGGCACATGGAGGTGGGCTGAACAGACATGCTTGCTCCCTTCCCTCATGGAGTTGATATTCTAAGTGATAAAATCTGGTTCCTAAGGTCTTCCTGATTCAGAGCCAGCCTTCAAAGGTCAAACCAAATCAGAGGCATATGGTAGCTCTAGATTTTCCTTTTCAGGTTAAGGAGTGGGGGGTAAAGCATGCTGAAAGAGGGTGTGGAAAAGGAAATACCAAGAAGTAAAACAACTTCGTCTTCCTGGAGCTTAACCAGAACCCAGCTAGTCCCTGTGATCAGTGGGGTATGGACAGTTGTTTTAATGTTCATTTCTCATAAATGTGTTTGCCTTTGTCATTTGCATTCTGTGTGCTAAGCTCACTCCCGAGTTCATTTCTCTTTCTCTTCTGTGGAGATAAATGAAGACCAACCAAATGAGAAGGGGCAAGTTGTCTTTGTTTAGAGTTTGCTATAGCAAGGGAGTCAGCCACCATTACTTGACTTTTGGCAGAGACTGAAAGGCAGGCAGAGGAGTGGGAAAGTTTTATAGTGAAACAAAGCGAAGGCTTCGGGTATGCCCTGATTGGAGCCTGTTGGCTTGGAGAACCTGGAGGTGGGCTAACTAGAAGTGGGGCATCCTATGTGATTGGTTAGGGGTGCATATTGGGCTGTGTCTGATTGGTCCTAAGTTCAAAGTGGGGACAAATATTAGGAAAGTTCAGTTATTAATCAAGTCCTGGCTTGATTTGGGGCCAACTGTTACAGCGATTATTATTTAGCTTCCTGGGCTGGTTGATAGAGATAGCAGTCTGACTTATAGATAGAAGACTGGCTTTCCAGTCTGGTTACTATAAATAATAGATTGGTTTCCCAGGCTGGTTGCTACAGGTTGTGGGTCAGAGCTCTATTTTTGTATATGGTCTGACCATTGTCTTTCTGTATATTCAGTTTCTCACTTATTATTTACCTAGGTTGCTTCATCTATTTTAACTTTTACATCCTTTATCTTATACATATCTATTAATATCCATCAATTTTTCAGCCTTCATGGTACATTTTCAAAAAACTTTTGATTATGAAAATAATGCATGTTCACTGAATAAAAAGTTTTAAGGTAGAAATAAGCAAAAGGAAAAAGAATTTTACAAACTCCCACCAACAACATCTCTACTGACAATTTGCTATATGTTCTTTCTATGCATGTACAGTAATCAATATAAACCCATAGCACTTTGTAACTCTCTTATAAACAGTAGTTGGTGTATGTTTCTCCCAGTACAGATTTTCAGAAATGGGGAGTATTTCTTTTTCAACCTTTACTCCCCAAGCCTTACATAGTGCATTGAACATGGCAGTAAGTTCAATAAGTATTAATTGAATATTTTATATTGAACCACATGAATTTGCATTTCTTGTAGGTCAAAAATGATCAAATAATGGCAATTTCATGTTGTTAAACCTAGTGGATGGATAGATGAGTGGATGAATGAATGGACAGACAGACGATGGATGGATGAATGACGATGGATGGATGAATTGTAATGCCTTTTACCATTGTCAGTTCTATTCCACATAACTAATGATTTGAGCATCAAAATTCTAGATCAATGTGTTGTGACCTCTTAAAGATGATGGGGAAAATTCTGACATCTGCTCTCAACTTGGTTATTTCTTTCATTTGTTTATGACTGTTAGCCAATTACCAAATGGCAGTGTCAATCCTTTTCATCCATATATGCATTCAACTTTTTTATTAGACTGCAATCTCCCTGTCATGAGTAGATGGATCATTTTCATTTTTCAATTATTTGAGCTTCAGTTTACGACTTTGGTTAATGATTTTGCAAGACATTGATTAGAGAGGTCTTTTTCTTTCCTGATTAAAAGCATGTATGATGTCTTCTCCCCAGCTCTCTTTTATTTGTGTCTAGTAATTGTGGATCTAAATATATGACTATGGTGATCTGTCACATACTATATTATGTGAATTTTTAAGGAAGTAAAATCTTTTTTATTTAAAAAAAAATCATTCCAGAAGGTTGTCATTAATCAGACTAAGGATTCTGGAAGTAAGTCTTCAGTAAAATGAATTGTTTTCAATAAAACACTATAATAGCAAATCACTGCTGCCAACTCCTATTCAATATTCCTCCTATTATAGCATCTTTGTATAATATCTAGAGAAGAGTTGCCACATAAATTATCTCTAAGGCCTTGTCCTTGGGGCTTGGTCTCTAAATACAGCAAAAGTTGGCAGTTTAGTATGGTGGGTAAAAATACAGAGTTGGCTGTCCCGAGTTCTCTTTCTTTCCAGTTCTGTCTGGCATAAGTTCTGTTACCTCGGGAGTGTCAACTTCCCTCTTGGAGTTTCACCTTCTCTCTTGGAGTTTCAGATACCTCCCCTGTAAAATGGTTCTATCTATATATCTGAATGTTTATGGCCTTCCCCTCAAATACATCTGTTAAATCTTAACCACCAATATGACAGTATTAGGAGGTGGGGCCTTTGGGAGGTGATTAGGTCATGAGGGTAGAGCCCTCACAAATGGGAACAGTGCCCTTATAAATGACACCCGAAATCCCCCTCATCTTGTCTGCCACGTGGGGTTACATCAAGAAGACCGCCATCTACGAACCAGGAAGTGAGCCTTCACCAGACACTGTATATACCAGCACCTTGATCTTAGACTTCCCAGACGCTAAAACTGTGAGAAATAAATGCTTGTTGTTTATAAGCCACCCAGTCTATGGTATTTTGTTATAGCAGTCTGAAAGGACTAAGACAAATGGGGGTAATGTTATCTAATAGGATATAGTCATTCATTCTTTCATTCAATACACACTTACTCATGTGTCCAGACCCTGCTCCCAGGAGTGCTATTGGTGGCACAGTTGCACGTAAAATATGTTCACATAACACAGGCGACCCTTCAAATCTGTGGCCTCTGAATCCTCGGATTCAACCAACCGTGGAGTGAAAATATTTGGGGGGAAAATCCAGAAAGTTCCCCAAAACACTTGAATTTGCTGCTTACTGGCAACTATCTACATAGCACTAACACTGTATTAGGTATTATAAGTAATCTAGAAATGATTTAAAGTATTCGGGAGGATGTGCTTAGGTTAAATGCAAATACAGCACCAGTTTATAGAAAGGACTTGAGCATCCTTGGATTTTGGTATCTGTGTGAGTCCTGGAACCAATCTCCCATGGATACCAAGGGACGACTGTACTTTCACTTTGCTCTCTAGATCCTGAGGATGCAGTGGGAAAGGAGGAAGACAAGCCTTTTTTTGAATCTTTTGTTCTAGTGTAATGTTATTGGCAACTTAAAGATACAAGCCAATTTTTGGAACAAGCATGTTGTAATTGGGGAAGTTACTTGGGTTCAAGTCTGCTGGATCTTGGGAAACTTCTGAACGCTCTCCTCTCAATTCCCTCCTGGGCGAAATGTAAATAATGGTTTTTGCCTCACTTACCTCCCAGAATTGTCTAGAGAGTTACACCTATTAGCACTTTACATACATTATCATAATTCAATGAGATTATCAAATAAGATTATCTCCATGATGACCTTTGTAAATTGCAAGGACAGAAGTAGCAATTAAAATTCTTACTTTAAAAAAAACAAAAAAGACAAAAACCTCAGGTTGGTTTGAAGAAAGCAATATTTTTCTAGTTTTTTGGTTAGAGAGTTAAATGTTCCCAGAGGGGTTTTAGAACTCTTCCCAGCACTTTACATGGAGAATTTATCCACCGTATTTCCCAAAGCTATCACTCTCGGTTCTGCTTATTAGCATTAACTGGGAAACATTAAAAATACTCACACCCGGGCCTCACCCTAAACAATAGATTTCTTATCTCTGGGGGTGGAGCCCTAAAAAATTCTCTCAGGCCATTCTAATATGCCTCCTGGGCTGAGAAGCACAGCCCTAAGAAATGCTTTTCTAATCTAACATCTTCGGTTTTGCCAGATAAACTTTTTTTTTTAAAGGAGATGTTGGGGGTAGGAGTTTATTAATTGATTTATTTACTTTTGCTGTGTTGGGTTTTCGTTTCTGTGCGAGGGCTTTCTCTAGTTGCGGCGAGCAGGGGCCACTCCATCGCCGTGCGCGGGCCTCTCACTATCGCGGCCTCTCTTGCTGCGGAGCACAGGCTCCAGACGCGCAGGCTCAGTAGTTGTGGCTCACGGGTCTAGTTGCTCCACGGCATGTGGGATCCTCCCAGACCAGGGCTCGAACCATTGTCCCCTGCATTAGCCTGCAGATTCTCAACCACTGCGCCACAAGGGAAGCCCCAACTCTTAAGCATTATAATTGTTCTGGGTGGGCGGTGGTGGTTTGTCCGGCCTCCCTCCCACCTTCCGGAAGGCGGCAGCTGCGCAAAACTTGAGTGCTCGGGTAGTTGGTTAGTGGATCTGTCCTCTGACTTTACAAATGTCATTGCCAGCATTTAATATGTCTTACAGTAGTAATGAAATCACTTTTATAATTGAATTGCTCCACAGATTACAGAGTGCTTTCAAATGCATCATCTCATTGAAATAAGTTTTCTTTTTTCAGGCATAAAGAAACATATGCTCATCATAGGAATCTTAAAAAAGTTTAGAAAGGTGACATTAAAAAAATCTCCCAAACCCCATTACCTAAAGACAACCATTGTTAATATTTTACAAATTTCCTTGCAGTTGTTTTTAACGAATTAAAATTGTCATAAAATGCATCTTCACTGTAAAAAAAAAAAATCAAATACAGAGTTTATAAAGTAAAAAATGAAAGTTCCTGTCCTCTCCCTAACCGTCCCCCGCCTCAACTCCTACAACCACCTTGCCAAATCATACTTTTCAGAGACAGACATTGTGTTTTGTTTTGTTTTTGTTTTTGTTTTGTGGTACGCGGGCCTCTCACTGTTGTGGCCTCTCCCGTTGTGGAGCACAGGCTCCGGACGCGCAGGCTCAGCGGCCATGGCTCACGGGCCTAGCTCCTCCGCGGCATGTGGGATCCTCCCAGACCAGGGCACGAACCCGTGTCCCCTGCATCGGCAGGCGGACTCTCAATCACTGCGCCACCAGGGAAGCCCCAAATGGGTTTTATTTTTAACTGTTTTAATAGCTTGTGAAAATATGGTGGTACTTTTTATGGCTGCAATGAATTTTAGAGATATGAGACTTCACTGTAGCTTTCTAATACTAAATCTTTTTAGTGGAGATACGATATGCAGTTTGCTGGTGTCTCTCCATGCATCCTGGTAGCCAATTCCTCCTTCTGTTGCTATTCATGCTTTCCTAGAAATTGTGGGCTATAAGTATTGGTAGAAGGGGGACAGTCTCAGCAGTTGGTGCCTAGGAAATTGGTATCATCCCCCATGAGCTTCATTTAACTTGAAACCAAGAAGGACCCTGTGGGGCTCCTGGGCACAGAAGTCTTTTTGTCCCCCGTTTCTTGTAGGCAAGACTCTAGCCTTCATGACCTTCCCTGAGTTCCAAAGGGCAGATTCGAACAGCTGCTAATCAAGGGAGGAGCAGAGCTCCCAGCAGAGCTCCCAGGTTTGATCCCCGGTCAGGGAACTAGATCCCACATGAATGCTGCAACTAAGAGTTCACATGCAGTAATGAAGATCCCGCGCACCACAACTAAGACCCAGCGCAGCCAAAATAAATAAATAAATAAATAATTTTTAAAAAAGATTAAAGAGACCAGAGAAGCTGAGACGACATTAAGCTGACATGAAGCAAGTGCAGGCCTTGCACACCCCCTAACCTTGTCAGTAATCCCACCCTTGAACTATTGCTATAAAACTCTTCATCAAATCCTTAAGCGTTGGGACACATAGTTTTTGAGGGCAGGAGCCCGCCGTGTCCCCCTTTGCCTGGCAAAGCAATAAAGCTATTCTTTTCTACTTCACCTAAAACTCTGTCTCCAAGATTCAATTTGGCACCTGTGCAGAGAGGCCAAGCTTTCAGCACCAGCCTTCCTTAGGTTTATTCTCATTTCTTAAAGACGAACTTTTCCCCTTCCTGTGAAGGGCACATGATGGCTTCTTTGGCATTGGAACTTTAAAAAGAGGATAAATATATAGGTGTATTAAGACTCTTTGACTTCAATAGCAGAAACTCAACTTCTTTGCCATAAAAAGGGAATTAATTGGCTTACATAACTGAAAAGTCTAGGCCATTTGACCTCAGGCATGGCTGGATCCAGGAGCTCAAATGCTGTCAAAGGCTTGATTCACATGTCTTGGGTCTTGCCTGCTTTCCTCTATAGTGGCTCCATTCTCAGACAGGCTGATCTCTAGTGCTGACAAGATAGCTGCCAACATTTTGTCTTCTCAGAAAACCCAACAGAAAAAAACACATTCTTTCTTCAGTAGTTCCAAGAGAATGTGTCCACTCTGGAGGATGAGGGGTAAGGACAGGGTTGATGCTTACAGATGGGACAACAGTCTATCACTGCCATCAACTGGGCAGTGCCTATGCTGTACCTGTTGTTAACTAATCTGAAGTAAGGAGAAGTGGCAAAGAGTCATCCTGTTGGGTTTTTAATAGCTTTTACTTCATTTCATCATTTTCACTTTTATTTTTCCCTTACCTCTTTCTTTGCTCCTCCAAAGTCTCAAGAAGTGGGTGGGTAAGATTTGATCTTAGTTTGGGGGAATGAGTGTGATGTAGTTGTAGTAGTGGTGACTGTGTGTTTGAGGAGCGGGGCCTGGTTATTCCAGCTCCTGTTTTCCACCACAAATCCCTTTGTCCAAGAAGAAAGTAGAAAAACTTCAGCTTCACTAGGGCAAGTGCCTAACGTCTAACTCACCATTAATTTCCAGCACCTCACAGTCCAGTGCCTGGAGTACTTCAGAAGTATTCATCAAGTATTATTTGAATGTAGAAAAAAAGAAACTTGAAGAAGCTATAGGATTTTTTCTCCCTTAGTTGTCTTAAAAAGCATGAGCTACGGAGGTAGAGTTCCTGGGCTTGAAACCTGGCATCCCAGCTCTTCCCTTACTACCTGTGCCACTTTGGGTATGTCACTTAACCTCTCTGTGGCTCAGTTTCTTTATCTGGAAAATGAAGGTAGTAATAGGGGGTTGTCGAGAGAATTAAATGAATTAGTACACATAAAAACACTCACGTGGTAGACAGGATTTCTAATCACCTATACCTAATCAGCTATGGGAAGAATGTACCTCACCACCCGCTTTGAAGTCAAGCTTGGCCTTGGGACTTGATTTATCCAAAGATGTGAGAGCAAATGCCACGTGTTACTTCTGAGTAGAAGCTTTAAAAGCCAATATGTGTTTTGACATATGCTATGTAGTAAGGAATTTGGCCTTGCTCAGAGAAAAAACTGACTTTGCCATCAGCTACTAGGAGGTAATCAATGTCATACTGGGTAGGAGTGTCTTTGCTTAGTGTAGGGGCTAGCCACACCAGAAAGACCACACATGGGGTTCGGGGGGTGTCTTTGAGTCATGTGTTATCTCAACTCAGGAGACTGAGTTCAACCGTGTGGATAACCATTCCTTCAATCATGCCTCTGTAACCCCATAAAAAGTCTGGACACAGAAGCTCAGGTGAGCTGCCTTGGTCAGCAATATTCCGTGTGTATTGTTACATACTGATGCCAGCAGAGGAATGCATCCTGAGGACAGCATAGCTTCGTGTTTGGAACCTTCCCAGAGTCTGCCCTATGTGTCTCTTCCTTTAACTGATTTTGATCTGTACCCTTTCCTTGTAATAAACAGTAACTCTGAGCACAATAGCTTTCAGTGAATTCTGAGTCCTTCGGTGAATTATTGAACCTGAGGGTAGTTTGGGGAACCCCTGAACTTGCAGTTGATGTCAGAAGTGAGGACAGTCTTGGGGGCTGTGCCCTCAAATTTTCTAGTTTGGCTACCTCTGGGTATTGATACTGAAAACTTGGCCTCTGTGTACCGGTGCTGAATTGAATCTCAGAGACAGAGTTTTGGGTGAAGTAGAAAAGAATAGCTTTATTGCTTTGCCAGGCTAAGGGGGACACAGCAAGCTTGTGCCCTAGAAAACTGTGTGTCCCCACCTGGGAGGATTTGGTGAGGAGTTTTATAGTAATGGTTCAAGGGTGGAGTTGCTGATAAGGATCAGTGTGTGTGCAGGGCCTGCACTCCTTTAATCTGGCCTCAGGTGGTCTTCTAAAGAGCTTATCTGGTTCTCAGCCACCATTCTACTGTTTCTATGAATTTGACTACTCTAGATACCTCATATAAGTGGAATCACATAGTATTTGTCTTTTTGTGACTGGCTTAATGTGACTTAGCATAATGTCCTAAGGCTCATCCATGCTGTAGCATGTGTCATAATGATTTTCTACCTAATCACCTAACATGTTGTTTATTCATTTATCTATCAATGGACACCTGGATTGCTTCCACCTTTAGACTACTGTGTAGAATACAGCTATGAACATGGGTATACGAACACCTCTTTAAGACCCTGCTTTCGATTCTTTTGGATATGTATCCAGGAGTAGAATTGCTGGATCATATAGTAATTCCATGTTTAATTTTGTGAGGAACCACGATACTGTTTTCCATAGCAGCTGCATCATTTCATATTCTCACCAACAGCTGGAGCAGTTTTAAAATAGATTCTGCATTGAAAGCTCACAAGGGGCACTTTAGAATTTAGCCATGGTCTATTCTTCCTATTATCTCTTCCATCATAGAAATGTGGGAACTAAGAAGAATCTTCTTGCTCGAGTATATAGGGGGAGGACTATTCAGAGAGATCAACCATGATAAGGGAGTAAGCCATACCCTTATCTGACTTCCTCAAAACTTCACCTTTTTATACCACTCAGCTCCTATATAGTCTTAATCTCTCATCCAGAATCTGCAAAGAGGACAGAGCTTGAAAAGTTTCCACATTTGATTTTCAACCATTACTTTTTCTCCTCTTTTCTAAAAGGAAAAATTTTTTTTCTTTTAAGGATTATATGCTTCTTTTTACTCCACCTGTCTTACCAGTACATGGGTGGCTATTAGCCCAGTTTAATTTCTGATTATCTATTGCTTTGTAACAAATTACTGCCACAATTAAAACAACCACCATTTAATTCTATCTCATGATTTTTTGGGTCATGAATTCAGGCAGGCTTAGTTGGGTGATAATTCTCCATCGTGAGTATCAACTGGGGTCACTTGATGGTGTTTAGCTTGTGTGTTTAGCTGCTCTGAAAGGCTTCACTAGCTTGTACAGTTTCTTGGAAGGGATGACTGAAAGCCTGGGCTTAGCTGGGACCCTCGGCTGTGGGATGCTCCCACACAGGGCTTCTCCAGCATGGTGGTCTCAGGGCAGTCAGACTTACATGGCAGCTTAGGGCTCCCAGAGAATGTTCCAAGGACAGGAGGGGAATGCTTCCAGGCACTTAATGCCTAAGCCCAGGCACAGAGTGAGCTTTTGCCATATTCTGTTGATGAAAACAGTTACAGAGCCCACCTAAATTGAAGGGGAGGGGACACAAACCCTATCGCTTGATGGGAGGAGTGTCAAAGAGTTCTTGGCCATTTTCAATCTTTCACGCGATTTACATAAGAAGAGACTAACAAGTACTGTGACTCAGGTAGAGTGAAGTCTGAGTTTCATAGTGATCAGTGATGGCAGGATTAAATGACTGTCGTAGGTTTAGGCAGAATAAAGATTGAGGTTCCAAAAAGTTAGCTATAGCCAAATCCCCAAACTGTGAATGAAAGAGTCATAGATTAATAAACTAATTAAACATTAAAACTACTAAATAGAAAAAATAAACAATTTACAAGGGAAAATAGTAATATGTTTAATAAATAAAGGGTTACTATCCTTAACATAGAAAGTACTTTTTGAATTAATAGTAGAAAAATACGTTTGGAAATGCAAGGGACCCAGAATATCCAAAACACTCATGAAAAAAAAAAAAACAACAACTAATTTGGAGAACTTACCCTTTCTGATTTCAGAAGTTATTACAAAACTATTTTAATCAAGACTATGTGGTACTGGCATGAGGATAGAATACAGATCAATAGAACAGAATTAAGAATAAACCAATTTATGGTCAATTAATTTTTGACAAGGGTGCCAAGAACAATTCAGTGGGGGAAAGATTCATCTTTTTTTCTTTTTTCTTTTGGCCGCACCCTCCAGCATGAGGGAGCTTAGTTCCCCGACCAGAGATCGAACCCGTGCTCCCTGCAGTGAAAGTGTGGAGTCCTAACCACTGGACCACCAGGGAAGTCCCAAGAATAGTCTTTTCTAATAGTGCTGGGCCAACTGGATATCCACATGCAAAAGAATGAAGTTGGACCCCTGCCTCATACCATATACAAAAAAGAACTAATAATGAACCAAAGCCCTAAATGTAAGAGTTTAAACTATAAGACTCATAGGGGTAAATCTTCCTGACCTTGCATTAAGCAATGGTTTCTTAGACATGAAACCTAAAACTCAGCAAACAATGAAAAAATACATTAATTGGATTTCATCAAAACTTACAACTTTTGGGCTTCAAAGGATGCTATTAAGAAAGTGAAAAGACAACCCATAGAATGGGAGAAAATTTTTCAACTCACATATCTGATAAGGAATTAGTACTATCCAGAATATGTAAGGAACACTTATAGCTCAACATTAAAAGGAAAAATTACCTATTTAAAAAATGGGCACAGGATTTGAATAGACATTTCTTAAAAGAAGATAGACAAATGGCCAGTAAACATATGAGAAGATAGTCACAGCATTAGTCACCAAAGAAATGCATATCAAAACCACACTGAGATACCACATCACACCTACTAGTACAGCTATAGTAAAAGACAGATAATAACAAGTGTTGATGAGGATATGGTGAAACTGGGACCCACATACATTGTTGATGGGATATAAAAATGTGCAGTTGCTCTGGAAAACCATCTGACAGTTACTCTAAAAGTTAAACATAGGTTTACAAAATGAGACTCAATTTCACTCCTAGGTATATAACCAAGGTAATTGAAATTATATAAACTGCAATAACATTTCTAGAGAGCAAATTAGAAATAGTTATCACAACTTGAAAAATACATACCCTTCAACCCATACATTCCACCCCTCAGAATATATTCTAAGGAAACATATTAAGGCAAGAGTACAAAATATATATCTAAGATGTTCATTGAAGTATTGTTTAGTAAGTTTGGAAATAACCTATGATATCTATCAATAGGAAATAAGTTCTGATACGGTTTCTTTTAGGCAGTGGAATTCCTAGCACTTGTTTAAAAGGATATTATGTGGCTGGGCTGATGACTCTCTTACACTGTAATTTTTTTCTTTCTTGTGGAGATTGAATGAACAGACTAGGACAAACATCTATATTTCTTATCCACCTCCGGGCCCAATTCCCAGAAGATGGACTGTGTATTTGAAGCAAAGGAGGAGAATGTGTGATACTTGTAAATTTCTTTTCGATAGTTTCTGTTTGTTGGAGGTTGTGCTGAATTGCTTTCTAGGTTGTCTGTTTGGGAACTGGGGGAAGAAAGATGCCCCTCAGTGTCCCAAATGAGA
The DNA here is from genome assembly GCF_059928025.1 of Delphinapterus leucas. Classification (NCBI taxonomy): domain Eukaryota; kingdom Metazoa; phylum Chordata; class Mammalia; order Artiodactyla; family Monodontidae; genus Delphinapterus; species Delphinapterus leucas. The sequence continues at coordinate 51,608,075 of NC_143133.1, read as the reverse complement.
GAATAGAAGTGTGATTGGGAGTGGCTAAGGGTCACAATTTCAGCCTGGAGGAAGGTTAATAAAAGAGGTAAGGGCAGCTTCCACCTTAGAAAGGCAGTTCTCCTCAAGCCTGCAGGACATCAGAGGCTGCTTGTCATCAGCTCCCAAATCACTCCCCGAGCCTTCCTGACTTGGGCCCAGCATCACTTGGTAATCTGTGCATCCCACCTTCAGGAAGAAGGTTGGAACAGTACGGGACTAAAGGCTGCACTTTGCTTAACCTTGAATGGTCTTTGACTCTCTTGGCCCTGAAACTTCTACCTCATTCCAAAGAGTCTAAGTAAAACCTAGGCCTGGGTGGCGGCACAGCTGGCCAGGCTGAATTTTGACAAGTCTTAAGATAGCTGTTTATAGAAAGGGAAATATGTCCAGAATATATTAAGTAGAAAAAACAAAGCTGAAAAATTATATATGTTATGATTTCTACTTTTTATGTTAAAAAGCACACAAGTCCTTGCATAGACAAAACATTCTGATGGATACACAACAAATGTAGTTAACAGTGGCTATCTCTGGGTGTGTATTTTTGGAGGTGATCTTATTTTCTTCTATATACTTCACCAGTGTTTGGTCTTTTTTTTTTTCCCCAATGAGCATATATTATTTTACAAACAGAAGAAACAGAACTATTTTTTTAAAAATGTGCCAGTGTGAGAGGGTCAGGTAGATATTACTGGCCTAAACAGGTGGACTTTGGAACCTGGCAGGTCCATGCTGACACGTGGAAAGCACAGAGCACGAGGGTGACTGCAGATTACAGGGCAGAGGGCATTTACTCTCTGGCCCATTTATACCCTTCACTAGATGCCAGCGGTCACGTTTCTTCCTGTGTTATGTGGAAGTAAAAGGGATGTCAGAACTGGTCTGCTAAATGGAAGAGTGTGGTGGGCTGAATTATATCCCCCTAAAATTCCTATCTTGAAGCCTTGACCTCTAGCGCCAAATACACCCGAGACAATATTTGGACATAGGGTCTTTAAAGAATAGTTAAGGTGAGGTCATTAGAATGGCCCCTAATCCAATCTTATTGGTGTCCTTATAAGAAAAGGAAATTAGACACAGAAAGACACCAGGGAGGTACAAGCACACACACACAAAAGACGTGAGAACACAGCCAGAAGTCAGCCATCTGTAAGCCAAGGAGAGAAGCCTCAGAAGAAAATAAACCTGTCGACACCTTCCTCTTAGACTTCCAGCTCCCAGAACTGAGAGAAAATAAATTTCTGTTAAGCCACCCTGTCTGTGGTATTTTATTATGGCAGCATTAGCAAACTAAAACAAGCATATTCACAATTTTAAGTTTTTGCATGTTGAAATGTGTAAATATTTCAGCCCAAATATTTTCACAGATGCTGACTTTTTTTGCCTTCATTCAGAGTGACTTTCTTCAACAAATATTTCATAAGAAAAACCTCATCAAATAAGTTGTCTCTACTTATGATTCTGCATAATTATAGGCCTCCTAAATTTCATTTCATTCCAGTATAGAACATAAATTTACCCAATTAAAAATAGGTACTTCAGGGCTTCCCTGGTGGCGCAGTGGTTGAGCATCCGCCTGCAGATGCAGGGGACACGGGTTCGTGCCCCGGTCCGGGAAGATCCCACATGATGGGCCCTTGAGCCATGGCCTCTGAGCCTGCGCGTCTGGAGCCTGTGCTCCGCAACAGGAGAGGCCACAACAGTGAGAGGCCCGCGTAGCGCAAAAAAAAAAAAAAAAAAAGGTACTTCAGCAAATGATTCATTCTGCAAGTTCAGATATCCCAAAATGCAATTACAGAATTTCAATATCAATATTGTATACCATTGAAGGGCTCATTGTTTAATTTGTTCAGTAGCTCCTGTGCTCGTGAAGTTATTGCTTCCAATAACTGCATTTTGGCATTTCATTTGATGGATATTTTGATTAAACATTTTCATAAACACACGAAAAGTGTCCAACTTTATTGGTCATCAGAGAAATATCAATTAAAAATTACAGGGAGATACCACTATACACTAGAATGGAGGAAGTGAAAAAGACTGATGCTACCAAGTGTTGGCAAGGATGTGGTGCACCTGGAACTCTCAGACATTGCTGGTGGGAATATAGTCACTTTGGCAAAGAGTATGGCATTATCTTAAAAAGTTAAAGATTCATTACCATACAACCATACCATACAAGCAGAAATTCTACTTCTGTGTATTCACCCAGGAGAAATGAAAATATATGTCCAGACAAAACATGTATATGAATGGTTGTAGCAGCATTATTTGCAATAGCCCCAAACTGAAAATAACTCAAATGTCCATTGCCTTTGAATGGATAAACAAAGTGTGGTGTATTCATACCATGGAAAACTACTCAGCAATAAAAAGGAAGGAAATACTAACATAGACAACAATATGGATACATCTCAAAAATATTACGTTAAACGAAAGAAGTCAAACACAAAGATTCCATACTGTATGAGTCAATTTATATGAAATTCTATAATATTCTAACCTATAATGATACAATGGTTGCCTGAGCCAGGGTGAGGGGAGATGCTGGGTATGAGGTGAGGAAACTTTTTAGGGTGAGAGAATCGTTCTATTTCTTGATTGTGGTGGTGGTTCAATGATTGTAAAAAATTACAAAAGTTCACCAAATTGGACACTTGAAGTTAGTGTAAATATTACCTTGCTTAACAAAAAAGAGGAAAAAACTTCCAGCTAACTGTGAACAACATACAGCCAAAATTTAGAGGACTTACAAAAAAAATAGATACACTGGTAGAACATATATTCATTTGCAAAGTAGTTATTTCAAGGCTCAAATGCTTGTTTGTTTGTTTGTTTAATGAAAGCTTATTTATTTATTTTTGGCTGTGTTAGGTCTTCGTTTCTGTGCGAGGGCTTTCTCTAGTTGCAACGAGCGGGGGCCACTCTTCATTGCGGTGCGCGGGCCTCTCACTGTCGCGGCCTCTCTTGTTGCGGAGCACGAGCTCCAGACGCACAGGCTCAGTAGTTGTGGCTCACGGGCCTAGTTGCTCCACGGCATGTGGGATCTTCCCAGACCAGGGCTCGAACCCGTGTCCCCTGCATTGGCAGGCAGATTCTCAACCACCGTGCCATCAGGGAAGCCCTCAAATGTTTTTAATGTCAGATTGATGTGTTGGTTTGCATCCTTGGGAGTTTCCTGGTAAAATTCAGAATTGGTATCCTTACGTGGGGAACAAAGAGAGACCAAAGAAAGAGGCAGATCATTGCAGATTGGTAGGTGGCAGTTTTAATAAGCAAGAGACCTTACATATGAGGTTTGTCCTGGGTGGCTGCAACATAAGTAGATCTCCCCACCTACCCACCAGAATCTTAAGAGTTTGTGTAGAAGCCTTAATGGGGTTCAGTCAGGTATACTGTCCAGATGTTCTCAATAATACATTGCTCTGTCAAAGCTGTGTCCTTCAAGTGGCTCCTAGTGTGGGTACAGTGGGCAGAATGTACATTCCAAGGACAGGGGAGCACGGAGTGAGGAGCTTCTGATTGCTTGGGTCCAGCTTGAAGGTCAACTGGGGTCATGTCCTCTTAATGACTTCCTCAAACACGATGAGATTCCAACAATGCTTTGAGGAAGTATGATCTTCATTTTGAAGTTGTTAAAGCAGGCCGAGAGACCATGAGTAACTTGCCCAGGGAAACAGCTAGTAAGTGGTGAGGCAGGGATTCAAACTAGGCCTGAAGTCAGAGCTCATATTCCATCTACTACACGCCTTTGACTCCTTAACTGAATCCGACATTAGTGTTTAACAGGGTCTTTGGGGGCCATTTGGACATGTTGTGAATAGAATTTAATGATAAACCTCATTTTTAGCTTGTTTTAAAAGTTGTTTTCCTCTCGAATCCTCTACCACAGTCACAATGCTCTACCAGTGGTCGGAGAATGTCTCATGAGTCCTTCTCCACACCTTGGTCTCTTCCATTTGAATCACCCTCTCACATTCCCCTTCGCTATCCATCAGTGGTTCACACACCCAGTAAAGGTCAGCCCTCCAGGGGGTATTTGGAAGCGTATATGTCGGGGAGTATTTTGGATCCCTGGTACGTAGCGGGCAGGAGTCAGGGATGCTAAGCATTATGTCATGCATGAAGCATGAACGAGTCATCCAGCCCCAAACTGTCAATAGCACTCCCTCTAAAACTTTGGCTAAATCCTGTCTTTAGAGACCTAGCTCAAGTCATCCCTGCAACCCAGCCCGAAGTCACCTCTCTCTCTTGGATGACTCCATGCCGTTGCTACCCCGCCAACTCCTGAGTAGCTTTTCAGTCTTACTTTCTCTGGTTTCCTTCTCCTCTTGATGTAAAAGCCTATCTGTCGAAGCACATTGGAGGCACTCTGCCTTCAGGAAGCCAGCCTGCTATTCATAAAATGATTTAAAAAGGCTTCCATAGGCAGTGCTGTAGGAATTTCTTTAGAGATTGTAGCTAGGGAGACATGAACATGGGCCTTTCTACAGTGTGAGTATAAATGTGTATGCTACGGATGCCAGTGAGAGACCTGGGGTTGGGGGTGGGTTGGGATCGGGGTTTCAACCATTGCTGGCCTTTGCTTGGGCCTCTAGAAGGCATCAGAGATGGCTCTCCTGGAACCTCCTGTTAGCGCTTAATTCTGTGCGGGTTGTCGACATGATTGATGCACCAGGCCATTAATCCAGTAAGAGGCTGCTAAATGGGCAGATGAACAAAAACAGGAGGCCCTTCTGAGAGCCATAAATTATCTCTCATAATAGCTTTATATACTTGAAAGTGAAGGGTATTCTGAGAGCACTGTGGAAAGTACCTGGAACCTCAGTTTCTAATAGAAACCTGGGAAATTTGATTCAACTACTAACAAATTGAAGACTTATTTTGTACAGGTGACCGGGCTGGTACAGAGATGAATAAAAAGACAGTGCTTAATCCTTCTGGAGTTCAAAAACTTAGGAGAGAGAGTAATTTTCAAAAACTACATTTCCTTCCCCTACCCCAACCCTATAGCTAGCCCTAAAAACTAGCCCTTTAATACCCTCTCCAGACCTGCTCCTCTTCACCCCTATTGCTACTGCCAGGTTTTCTGAAATCCTGGATGGATAGCGGAAACAGCCTCTCTACATGGTTTCCTTGACCACTCCTGCCCCATCCGGATCCAACATCCTCACAGCAGAACGTGAACATTTCCAGAAAGCAATCTGATCCTATCATTCAGTAACTGATGCCAAACCCTTTAACGCAGGGGTCTCCAACCTCCGGGCCATGGACCAATACCGGTCTGCAGCCTGCTGGGAACCAGCCGCACAGCAGGAGGTGAGAGACAGGCAGGCAAGCAAAGCTTCCTCTGCTGCTTCCCATTGCTCCCCATCACTGGAATTACTGCCTGAACCATCCCCCCGCCACCCCCCATCTGTGGAAAAACTGTCTTCCATGAAACCGGTCCCTGGTGCCAAAAAGGATGGGGACTGCTGCTTCAATGGCACTCTAATGTTTTTAAGGATGAAATCTGAACCCTTGCCAAGGCCCTTCACCATTGCAGGTCTGTTTGCATCTTCAGCGTTTCTGTAATATAATTCTCTAATCCAGATATACCGACCCTCTGGCAGTTTCCCAGGCCTCCAAGCTCTCACTCGCTGCTCCCTGATGCTATGTGTCCCAGCCCAGAATCCAGTCAACCACGCTTTCAAAATTCAGCCCAGGTTCCATCTCCTCCTTCTCCTCCTGTCCCCATGGGTCAGGGGCACCTCTGTTTGGCCTCCCATCGCCATTATGCTTTCTCACTTGTCACACACACCATACCTGACTCCTTATTTGTCTGTCTCAGTCAACTTTGATTTTCTCAACTAAATCACAAGAACTATACCTGACTCATCTCTGACTGCTCAGCACCTAGCAGTGAGTCCGGCATCTGCTAGGCACACAGTAAGTGCTTGCTGAATGTATTTGAATGAGTCCTATGTGAGGTGATAATAAATAAGACAAGAATGGCTTATTCAGAGATGCTGTATTGTGCCTTTATGTGGTCCCTGCTTTGTTTCTAACATTGCACTTGGAAAAGTTGTCATGGGCAATTGAATGCCTCATTGTTCCTGAATGATGTATGGGAGGGGTATGATCTCAGAAAAGAGACAAGGTTTGTTTTCCTTGGGGAAACCAAAATACAGGTTTCCAATATAATTCTAGCTCACAAATGATAAGAACATCCATGTTCAAAGTGATATATGCATAGAAGATCTATAGTTTAGTAGGCTGAATATTTTAGTTAAGTAGCTGAGTTTGAAATGTCATGATTTTGTCAAACAATCTGCCTTGCTTTTGACTCCATTTGATTTTTTTGGACTGTGTGTTAGTTTCCTAGGGATACCATAACAAATCCACACTAACTTGGTGGCTTAAAACAACAGAAATTTATTCTCTCACCATTCTGGAGGCCAGAAGTCCAAAGGCAACATGTTGGCAAGCTGCGCTCCCTCTGGAGGCTCTAGGGGAGGATCTCTCCCCGCCTCTTCCATCTTCTGGTGGCTCCAGGCTTTCCTTGGCACAGGGCTGCATCACTCTAATCTTGGCCTCCATCTTCACATGGCCATCTCTTCTCCCTGTGTCCTCTCCTCTTCCGTCTCTTCCAAGGATACTTGTCAATGGTTTTAGGTAATTCCCTAGATAATCCATGACAAGCTCATCTTGTGATACTTAATTATATCAGCAAAGACTCTTTTTCCAAATAAGGTCACATTCATAGGTTGCAGAGATTAGGGTGTGGATAAAACTTTTTTTTGGGGGGGGGTGCACAATTCAATCTACCATAGACTAATTTAAATACATTTATAAATGAGATCTGGATGGAATTCTAAGAGGCTAAATGATTATTTTGTAATTACAAATTACAAATAACTATTTTGAAATGCCTGAGAGGGGTCTTATTTCCTAAAGTAAGGGGCTGCGACTAGGTGAGTATTCAGTATTAATATTAAATGGAGATGCCACCACCCACTGGTTGCTAAGATCCACAATTGGCAGAGCTCGGAGGTAACAACACAAAATGCAGAATAACGTGTGATATCACAGCTAATACACTTAATTATGTGGTATCTGTTAGCACTTTTGAAAATGTAAAATGGCCATTCAGATACATTGGATATGTTGAGCCCAGCAAGGACAATTGGCAACTTTATTTTTCTCTTGGGCTTTGAAGGCCTGAGTTGAATGAGTAGGGTTAGAAGCTTCTTTTTTTTCCCCCTTAGAGCTGTTGGTATTTCATGTTCATTAAGGAAGAAGCAAGGAGAGGCAGATTCTCTTGGAATCACTGAGTATCAATTCAAGAGTCTGCAACAAAGGGGATAGAAAAAGTATTGCATAGATATTACTATTGTGCCATGAAATGAATCAGTTTATCCAGTCCAGGGGTTGGCAAACTATTTGGTCTTAGGCCAAATCTAGTCCACTGCCTGTTTTTGTAGGCAAAATTTTATTGGAACATAGCCATGCCCATTCATTTATATTTATTGTGGTTACTTTTGCAGTACACTAATGGAGCTGAATAGTTGGATCAGAGACATAATGGCCCTCAAAGCCAAAAAGTATTTACTATCTGGCCCTTTACAGAAAAAATTTGCCTGATTCTACTCAATAATATTTAACATTTTTGAACATAAGTACTAGATGTTGTGTCGTTCTATATGCATCGTGTCATGTAATTTGATTTTATATTCAAAGCTACGCTCTGAATTAGTTGTTATTGATTGTTATTACTGGCATTTTGTAGATAAGGAAACTGAGGCTTAGAGGACCAAGTAACTTGCCCCAGATACAAAGCTGCTAAATGACAGAGATGGGACTTGAACTGGTCTGTTTGATTACTCAACTAGAGTTTTCATTCATAAACCAAATGCAAACTTTTTGTATCTCCTAATTACCTAAATTAGCACAGAAGAGTTTTACATACCAAGGACCACAAGGAATATAGTATATATTGACATATTTGTTGTTGCCTTTTGAAAAATACAAAAATATTATTTAAACCTTATTGGAACAATATTCTAAAATAAGCTTTAGCTTTTTTCAGTTATTTAGTTAGCCAGTATTTAGTTATTTAAACTGTATTATATGCAGAGAGGCAATGAATTCACCTGTGGAGTGCACCCTCTTCTCTTGGTTATAAACGTGATTAAAGGGAGGTCTCATTCAAAAGCTACACCTGGGATGGAACCTTGGCCAACAGACTTCGTGTAATACTGTGGTTCTACTGGCAAGACTATCTTTGCAGTGAGGAGGACTGTCTCCTCACTGCATTCTCCCCTCCCTTGTTATCGGAGGGCCACTTCTAAAGTCTCCCTACCTGACTCTCCTCACCTGGTTCCATGTTTAACAACCAACCTATTGGTTATTCAGGGCTGGTGCACTGCACAGCTGTGGGAGTGGAGGTTGCACCAGTCTCACCGCAGTCCGCATGAATGGCAGCCCCTAGGGTTCAGCACTATGCAGCCTGGGAAGCTGTATGTAGGTGGCTCTGGAAAGAAGGGACAAGTCTTGCAGTTTTAGTGGAAGTTATGTCAGTCGTAAAATATATTGTCATCCAGTTGTATGCACTGCTATCTGTGAACCTGAGTTAATGTGAGTGTACCTCTGAGACAGGTCCATTTTCTATGTGCTCACACCATCAGGGTTTTGGATTTGGCAGACCATGAACCAGTCCCTGGAGGGCTGTAACATCGCCAAGGAATCAGATGCCACATTATGAGGTCTCTAGGTAAAGAGTCATAGACTTCCTTGGCATTACCATGATTAAACCACATGTCCTCCCATCTGTGGAAGATGTTTTGCTGTGCCACTCAGAAGTGGATGACTAAATCCTCAGCTGTTGAGATGGCATCAGCTAAGAGGACTGCCTTGTCCCCTTGGGAAAGCTTCCAAGGGTCCATCTGTCTTCAGAACTTCTTGTAGGGTTGGCTGAAGCTCCTACTAAGACTGCATCACAGCTCGACTTCTCCCACTGCCCAGTCCTGCTTTCTTCCCTTCCTCCCACTGGTGCTGATAAACAACCTGCATGCTCATCTCCATCTCAGAGTCTGCTTCCTGGGGAACCTAACCTGAGATACCACTCAAGCCTCAGAACTGGAGACCTAACTAAGGACTGGCAATCTATGGAAATGACAATGGAGAAATCTCCACTTATTCATCCAACAATTATTTATTGAGCACCTATTATGAGCCAAGTCCTTTCTAGACATTACGAATAGAGCAGTGAATAAGAAAAGTGTCTACATTCTGGAGAACTTTCCAGTGGGAGGCAGACAAAAACAAATAACAATTTAATATATTAGGCAGAGATATACACTTGAAGAGAAACAAAGCAGGGTGAAAGCTTACAGTTTTGGGGTGGGGCTACCATAGGATGCTTCAGGGAAGGCCTTTCTGAGGTGGCGACATAAAGCAGAGGCCCAAAGGAAGTCAAAGTGCAAAGCAGTGCAAAGATTTGGGAGAAGAGCATTCCCAGCAGAGTCACCTAAAATGTAAAGGCCCAAGGTGGGAATGAGCATTGGGTTTTTGAGAAACAGCAGGAAGGCCAGGATGGCAGAGTGGAGTGAGCAAGGTGACAGGCGGTAGGTGGTGAGATCAGAGGTCCAGAAGGGTGTCTGAGCACAAGGGGAAGCATTTAAGGGTTTGAGCAGAAAAGCAACAGAATCTGATTTTTGTTTTAAAAAGATCAATCTGACTGCAGTTGGGGAAAGAGTGGAAGCAGGGGACCAGTGAAGAGGCACTACAGTGATCTAGGAGAGCATTGATGGTGACTTGGACCACTGTGAGGGTGGTGAGAAGTAGCTGGATCTGGGGATGTATTTTGAAGGCAGAGCTTTAGGACTTGCTGATTGTTATGGACTGAATGTTTATGTCTCCCCAAGTTCGTATGTTGAAGCCCTAACGTCCACCCCCACCCCCAGTGTGATGGTATTAGGAGGTGGGGCCTTTGAGAAGTAATTAAGATTAGATGAGGTTATGAGGGTACAGCCTCCATGATGGGATGGATACCCTTATGAGAGGAACTTGCTTTCACCACCGTGTAAGGAAGCTGCAAGAAGTGAGCCTTCCACAAGCCAGGAAGAGGTTTATCACCCTAACCAACCAGGCTGGCACCCTGATCTTGGATTTCCAGCTCCAGATTGCAAGAAATAAATTTCTGTTTAAGCCACCCACTCTATGGTATATTGCTATGGCAGCCAGAGCTAAGACACTGATGTGTCGGATGAGGGGCTAGGGGTGGAGAGAGTCAAGGCGCTCACTAGTTTCTTGGCCTGAGTACGTGGATGAATGGTGGTGTCGTTTACTGCGATATGCGTTCTCCCCATTTATAGATTGCTACAGTCTCTTGTGCACAAGTCAGAGGGCCCATATGGTGATTTGTATTTGCAGGAGAATGCGTCACTGCATGTCTGAGATGACTTATGATGAAGGAGCTAGAGGAGATAGCATTTAAATTAAAACAATATGCACTTATTGTTTTATAAGAAATATTCCTGGTGGGAAAGGGAAAGTGAGGGAGGTTGCAGTCACAAGCATTCTGCTCTTATTATCACTAGGAGAATTGTCATCTCACTTGTAGAACAGAATTAGGTATGATAAATAAGCTTCAAAACCAGAGGAGTGCTGAATACTGTCTGGTGTTTCTGGTCAGTTCTGCTGGCATTTGTTGATATCGTTATAGTCTTCTTCTTTAAATTGATGCAATAAATTTTACTGACATATTATTTCATAATGTTGAGCCATTCTAGCAATGCTGAAATAAAATTGACCTGGAAGTGGTATAACAATCCTTTCAATATACAACTGGATTTGATTTGCTCATAATTAATTATTTAGTTAACTTATTTATTAACATTTAATGTTCTTTCAAAAATAAGTTTAGAATACTTTCTATTGTCTTTTATTTTCTATTTTATTAATTTTAGCTTTTATCTTTATTAATTACCTTCTCCTACCTTATTTTATTCTCGTTCTAGTTTCTTAAAACTGACCACATATTTAATTTGTTTTCAGATTTTTTAAATAATGACAGCATTTAAGGCTATACATTTCCATTTGAGTATAACACTACCTATGCCCATAAGCTTGGATATGATATATTTTCCTTGTTGTTAATTTCCATGTAATTTTTCAGTTTTGATTTCTCTCTCTGACCAAAGTGTTTAATTTTGTTTTGTTTTCAGAAGAGTTTAAAAGTTCCCAATTGTTTAAGGTTTTTTTAGTCATAATTTTGTTGTTGACTTATAATTCTTTTAGCTTATAGTTAGAGAAATTAATCTATAAAAACAATATATTTCAGAGTTTATTAAGGTTGTCTTTCTGATCAATTATATGACCAATTTTTGTAAATAAGCAATGAACATAAGATTAGAAGGTATACTGGAAAGGAAATTTCAGTTACTCATGGGTTTTCCAAGAAATCTTGCCATTCCCTACAGGGCATACATGATGTGTTTGACTGTTACCTTCTGCTGGTGTCTCCATCTTAAGCCAGGTCTGCATCATTTTCTTCATTATGATATCTCACTTGGTTTCATCCCTGTCACCTCATTTTAGAATTATTAATTATTTCAATTGCTCATTCCTTCTATTCTCTTTACTTTTACCGGCTTGGTCAAGTTTCTCTACTTTCACAGCACTTCCTCCTCATTCCAGACCCTGGTTTTCTAGAAGTTCTTCTAGGCTTTTGAATTCCACTAGTATTTACTTTTCCCTCGTTAACTATATTTTTCATTAAAAAAATTTATTAGTAAGCTGTTATGTGACAATGCCTTTGTTAGGAAACATGAAAGATATAAGGGGCGGGGGTCATTTCACTGCCGTACGCTTCAAATGCTTACAATTCCATTAGTTTATAGCAGTGGCTCGCAATCAACCACCACTCATCTTTCTACATTTCAGCTCACAAAATTAGGTTTCAGTCTTCTCTTTCTTATTCTCTTTGTCCTCGTGGGTTTACAATTTTTTTAAAAAGCCATTTATTGTAGCTTTTAGTGAGGACTTGGTAGAGAACAGAGTAAAATTATGTGCTTCATTTTCCATCTTTAACCAGCAACCTTTATTTTTATACTAACATAGAAAATTTAAATAATGTTTATGCCACTCTAATAAACTATTTTACCTGCCCACTTCCTACAAGCCTCTAGAATTTTTAAAAAGCTTCTTTAAACCTCTCTTTCCAGACTGCCCTGGTGACGCAGTGGTTAAGAATCCACCTGCCAAGGCAGGGGACACAGGTTCATGCCCTGGTCTGGGAAGACTCCACATGCTGCATAACAACTAAGCCCATGTGCCACAACTATTGAGCCTGCACTCTAGAGCCCGCGATCCACAAGTGCTGAGCCCGTGTGCCACAACTACTGAAGCCCGCATACCTAGAGCCCGTGCTCCACAGCAAGAGAAGCCACCGCAATGAGAAGCCCATGCACCACAATGAAAAGTAGGCCCCGCTCACCACAACTAGAGAAAGCCTGTGCTCAGCAACAAAGACCCAGTGCAGCCAAAAATAAATAAATAAATTTATATTAAAAAATCAACAACCCTCTCTTCCCCCTCAGGCTCCCTCACCCTCAGCTGCTGGGTTTTTCTGAGAGAGTTTAGAATTTCAGTTTCAGGCTATTATAAATTTTCCCCTGCAATATGTCTCATCTGTTTCAACAAACCTATGGAACACTTAGATTGTAATTCTCTGTTTCTTTATCAGAGTTTTAACTATAGATAAGGTACAATGCTTGTTATTTCTTGTATTCTTGATATTTTCTTAAGATATTTGTTTTGACATCATCCTTATTACATTTAATGTATTTCCTTGAGTACTTTCCTCAGCTGATTTTATGGGTGGTTTACTTTATTCATGTCGGATCACATCTTTTAATCTTTTTTAAATCAATGATATCATTGCTGAGTATGGAATTCTTGGAGTTCCATACCGTTATAACAACATTCTATAATTTTATAATACCATCTTTTAGTCATCAATGTTACAGATGAAAAGATGAACACCAACCTGATTTCTTTCTTTGTGAATAATGTGTTCTTTCTGCCTGAAAGTTTGTAGGTTATCTTCTTTCTCTGAAGAGTTCAGATACTTCAACAGGATATAATATGTCTAAGTGTGTGCTTCTTTCTCACTTATCAAGCCGGATTCTTCTTTTTTTTTTTCCAGCTTTTAGTTTTATTGATCTTTCCTATTGCTTTCTTTGTTTCTATTTCATTTATTTCTGGTCTGATCTTTATGATTTCTTTCCTTCTACTAACTTTGGGTTTTGTTTGTTCTTCTTTCGCTAGTTCCTTTAGGTGTAAGGTTAGATTGTTTATTTGAGGTTTTCTTGTTTCTTGAGGTAGGATTGTATCGCTATAAACTTCCCTCTTAGAACTGCTTTTGCTGCATCCCATAGGTTTTGGATCATCGTGTTTTCGTCGTCATCTGTCTCTCGGTATTTTTGAGTTCCTCTTTGATTTCTTCAGTGATCTCTTGGTAATTTAGTACTGTATTGATTAGCCTCCATGTGTTTGTGTTTTTTACATTTTTTTCCCCTGTAATTTATTTCTAAGCTCATAGTGTTGTGGCCAGAGAAGATGCTTGATATGATTTCAATTTTCTTAAATTTACTGAGGCTTGATTTGTGACCCAAGATGTGATCTATTCTGGAGAATGTTCTGTGTGCACTTGAGAAGAAAGTGTAATCTGCTGTTTTCGGATGGAATGTCCTATAAATATCAATTAAATCTATCTGGTCTATCGTGTCATTTAAAGCTTGTGTTTCCTTATTAAGTTTTCTGTCTGGATGATCTGTCCATTGGTGTAAGTGAGGTGTTAAAGTCCCCCACTATTATTGTGTTACTGTCAATTTCCTCTTTTATAGCTGTTAGCAGTTGCCTTATGTATTGAGGTGCTCCTATGTTGGTGCATATATATTTATAATTGTTATATCTTCTTCTTGGATTGATCCCTTGATCATTATGTAGTGTCCTTCCTTATCTCTTTTAACATTGTTTATTTTAAAGTCTATTTTATCTGATATGAATATTGCTACTCCAGCTTTCTTTTGATTTCTATTTGCATGGAATATCTTTTTCCATCCCCTCACTTTCAGTCTGTATGTGTCCCTAGGTCTGAAGCGGGTCTCTTGTAGACAGCATATATATGGGTCTTGTTTTCTGTATCCATTCAGTGAGCCTGTGTCTTTTGGTTGGAGCATTTAATCCATTCACATTTAAGGTAATTATCAATATGTATGTTCCTATTACCATTTTCTTAATTGTTTTGGGTTTGTTTTCCTAGGTCCTTTTCTTCTCTTGTGTTTCCTACTTAGAGAATTTCCTTTAGCATTTGTTGTAGAGCTGGTTTGGTGGTGTTGAATTCTCTTAGCTTTTGCTTGTCTGTAAAGCTTTTGATTTCTCCCTCGAATCTAAATGAGATCCTTGCTGGCTAGAGTAATCTTGGTTGTAGATTCTTCCCTTTCATCACTTGAAATATATCATGCCACTCCCTTCTGGCTTGTAGAGTTTCTGCTGAGAAATCAGCTGTTAACCTTATGGGAGTTCCTTTCTATGTTACTTGTTGTTTGTTCCTTGTTGCTTTTAATAAGTTTTCTTTGTCTTTAAGTTTTGTCAATTTGATTACTATGTGTCTTGGCGTGTTTCTCCTTGGGTTTATTCTGCCTGGGACTCTGTGCTTCCTGGACTTGGGTGGCTATTTCCTTTCCCATGTTAGGGAAATTTTTGACTATAATCTCTTCAAATATTTTTCTCAGGTCCTTTCTCTCTCTCTTCTCCTTCTGGGACCCCTATAATGTGAATGTTGGTGTGTTCACCAGAGGTGTGTTCCCAGAGGTCTCTTAGGCTGTCTTCATTTCTTTTCATTCTTTTTTCTTTATTCCTTTCCATGGCAGTGAATTCCACCATTCTGTCTTCCAAGTCACTTATCCATTCTTCTGCCTCAGTTATTCTGCTATTGATTCCTTCTAGTGTACTTTTCATTTCAGTTATTGTATTGTTCATCTCTGTTTGTTTGTTCTTTAATTCTTCTAGGTGTTTGTTTTTTAATTCTTTTAGGTCTTTGTTAAACATTTCTTGCATCTTCTCGATCTTTGCCTCCATTCTTTTTCCAAGGTCCTGGATCATCTTCACTATCAATATTCTGAATTCTTTTTCTGGAAGGTTGCCTATCTCCACTTCATTTAATTGTTCTTCTGGGGTTTTATCTTGTTCCTTCATCTGGTACATAGTCCTCTGCCTTTTCATTCTGTCTATCTTTCTGTGAATGTGGTTTTCATTCCACAGGCTGCAGGATTGTAGTTCTTGCTTCTGCTGTCTGTCCTCTGGTGGATGAGGCTATCTAAGAGGCTTGTGTGTCTGCCTAATTCTTCTTGGTGGGTCCTTTCAATCCAAAATTCAAGTCCTGTTAACTCAGTGAAGTTTTCTTTTATGACTTCTTTTACTGTTATTTCTTTCTTGTTTTTCCCATTTTAGAACTCCCATAATTGCTTGTTACTTCTACATGGCACATTCAAATCTTATAAAAAATAAGGTACCTAACTTAGGTCAGTATCTGATAGTATGGGTATATTACCTAAAAGTGGCATAGCAGGTGTATATTTCACAGTATAAATTCAGGTGTCAAAAATGAAATTTTATTTTTCTATAATTGAACTAAAATTAACTTGGAGTCTTCTAATCTCAGAAAACTAAATCTTTTGCTTCTAAGTAAACCCAGTCACTTTAGGATTTTTATTTATTTGGGCCCTCTCTCCTTTTTTCTTGATGAGTCTGGCTAAAGGATTATCAAATTTGTTTATCTTTTCAAAGAACTAGCTCTTAGTTTCATCGATCTTTTCTATTGTTTTTTTACATCTCTATTTTATTTATTTCTGCTCTGATCTTCATTAATTTCTTTCCTTCTACTAACTTTGGGTTTTGTTTGTTCTTCTTTTTATAGTTCCTTTAGGTGTATCAGGATTTTTAACTTGATCAATTCAGGATTTAAACTGGGGAGAGAAGAGAAGATAATACATTGCTCAGCTGTTGCCTCTTCTGTCCAGGCTGAGCTTTGTAATCTAAGCTTAGTGCTTGTATATCATTGAGAAATTGGGGGAAACATTTCTTTCAGGTCTATGCTGGCTTCTGCTGAAATGTGAAATCCCTAGTAGTCTTTGGCCATTGGTGTACTTGCTCCTACACCTGCTTCTGAAATGTCTTCATCCTGCATGCTTTTCCGGATCTATGTGGGTTACTCTACATCCTCTTAATCTTGACTATGAGGCTGTTCCATGACCACCGTCTGTTCTTAGCAATTCCAGACTTTTCTCAGGGGCATGGGACACTTTCAGACACTCTGTAATAGCTCTCCGGTGCTGTGGGAGATTTAGGGTTTTTTCTTAGGCCTTTTGCCTAAATACACCTGGCTTTCATTTTGAACTTAATACTACAAAGCCATGAAGATACCAGGAGCTTCTCCACGAGAAAATCAAGTATGAACCCTTCTATTTTGAAGACCAACATGAACCTATCTGTAGCTTCTATCACTACCCCACAACTGTCAGCATCAGAGGCTTGGCCTTGAGGGCAGAAGTGGGTACTAGATCCATTTCAAGGATGAAACTGCTGCTGAATACTAGCTGCTTTGCTTTCTTTCCCTTGTCCCATCCACCGATTTTACTTTCATCCCTTTTCCAACTGAAAAACTCACCTTACGTCTTTATGTATTCCTCCTCATTTTTGCTCTAACGTATAAATTATTTTCTGAGTTGTCCAGACTCTTAGCTTCTTAAGGCTTAAAAACTGTTTTTGCTCTCCAAAACTCTAGCTCTTACAAATCAAAAACACATAGGATTGTCAGGCTATATCATCTCAGGTCAGAGTTACTCAACTCTACCATTGTAGCATATAAGACAGTATATAAATAATGGGCATGGCTAGAATAATAGAATAATAATGGGTTCAAAAATTCCAAAGCTTTATTTACAAAAACAGACTGCTGAACCAGATTTGGTCCACAAGCTGTAATTTGCCAACCCCTGGGCTAGAGAGTAATTTTAATCTGAACTCATCTATAATACCTTAGACATTCCTGATTATCTACACAACAGAGGGTAGCATAATTTTGGAGAATGAATAGCAAATGAAGTTCTACTCTACCCATGCAGTTCTTATCGGAGAAAGCAGCTTGAATCTAGTAAGGGAAGGAGAACGTTTATGATCTCACCCAAACTGAGTTTTAAGATTGGTGGACATAAGTAACAAGGATCTCTGGAGGTGCAACTGTGGAGAGATTGGGTGTCTTTCCTGCCCATCAGTTCAGGTGTTCTCCTCTTTGGGAATACCTCTTTGAGATGCAAACACGCCTGTTTATTTACTTTGAGACCTTATTTCTGAACTACAGAGATAAGGAGGTCAGGGTGATTATCATAACAATTGCTAGCAGTTCCTCACCACATCTCTGGGGCATCAGTTAATGTTAGCGAAGGAGATCAGAATATGCCACCCCAAAATATGCCATTTTGGCGGAAGGATTATTTTGAGCTGGAGGCAAATGAGAATCAACAGATGGAGAAAGAAGCCTTCTCAGAGCTTATCTTATCTGAATAAAAGCAGACACTTCTGAGAAGCGAGGTCTGCTATAAATTCCCTTTCTCAGGGGAATTTTATGGTCATGAGCAAGATGGAAGGTCAGCACTGAGACAGGTCTGCAAACCAACCTTTCTGAAATAAACCTTATCTTTCACTAGTTTTCCCCATACATTTCCTAGTCACTTTCCCACAGTTTACCACCCTTAGCCCAAACTCCTTTTTCTTTTGTCTTGTCATGTCTCCACAATTTATCATTCTTTGTTAAAAAGGTATATATAAAATCTGAGGCCTATCCATGTCTTTGGGTCTTCACTTTTCTGTGAAGTGAAGACCTCCAAATGCATAAGTAATAATAAATCTTTTCTCCTGTTAATCTGTCTTTTGTCAGTGTAATTTGTAGGGCCCCAGCTACTTAACCTAAGAGGATAGAGGAAAAAGTTATTTTTTTCCTCCTTTACATTAGTTATACTTTTTCAATATAACTAGAAAATAAAAAGTTCATGAAACTAGGTAGGTGGCTTAATTTGGTCAATAAGACCCAGTCATTGGGTTTTTGTTTTTATCGTTGGTCATATCATCTCTCTGGGGGTATTCTCTAGAAGCTGTTTACTGTGAGGTAAAATATGTTAGTGATGATTTGTTTTTGAAAGTGAAGCTGCCATTGTGAAGGTAGAGGCTGAATCTATAATTTCTGAGGGAATCAGCGTGTCCTTGAAGTCATGACTTGGGTGTCTGAGGAAACAAGCCTCATATGGGAGGTACAGATGATCTGGTAAACAAGCACCAGAATATGAATAATTCATTTACACTCCATTGTTATAAAACAAAATCATGTCCTCCCTTCAGAGCAGAAGTGAGGGACTGAGGTGGTGTGAACAGTTAGCTGTGTGGGCTTCTGCAGAGGCAGACCCTCAAATTGCAGCTCTGCCACTGATTGGCTGTGCCTTTGGGGTAAGTTCCTTTCCCTCTCTGAGCCTTAGTTTCTTTACTTGCAAAGGTGGAGATTCACTCAGTTACTGCTTCATTTATTAAAACACTATTATTTGGGCAGCCTGCCTTGGAACTTACTCTTATTTGTTGAAGATCTCCAGCTTTTGGGGGGGTGGTACTTGTTGGTTCTTACTCTCCACTGCTCCCTCTGGTTTACCGAAGTTCCACCACCATCTCATGTAGCTTGGTTAACTCTGGATCTGAACAAATTGTTAGGTACTATGAATTTCAAAGCAAAAGGAAGGAGGGGGCCAGGAGATACCGCTTCCCTCCACTCCTTCTGCTCTATTCTGAAGTCCCCTTGGCTAGTGCATTCTAAAAGAGATATTTCATTCTTTCACTATTATCTGATATCTTTTGTATATTGGATACTGTACGAAATGCAGAATATACAAAATCAATGAACTATGGTCTTGGTCCTTGAGATGCCAATAATACTGCAAACCCAAATTCTAAAAATGAACCAGACAGACCTCAGAGTCTCTAAGAGTGTAAGTGTGTTCTTCAGTGAATGTTCAAGGCAGTGTTTGGCAAAAACAGGTCTCATAATTTTTATAAATTCAAATGCAACACAGTGTCCCATGGGCAGAGAATTTTCCTTGATGTCTTAACCATCTGCTGACCAGCATTCTGCCTCTGTTTGTATTCACTTTTACTTCAACTGGACACCTCCTAACATCCCAAGAAGGAAATGTTTCTAAGCTATAAAGAACTTGGAATGTTGTGATGGCTTCAAATAAGTTGGTGATTAGAAAGCTGATGCATGAACATAAGGCATTATTATTCTACACTGACGCTTCAGAGGAGGAAACTAGTTAAGCGAATATTTTCCTCCCTAACATTTTATCCCTGCTGAAATAAGTCAAAATACCCAATATTCTTTGTATTCAGAGGTGACACTGGTAGCAGCACAACTGTCAGCTGCTGTCAATCCCAGGCTACTGGAAGCAATGTCATGGTGCTTTAACTTGCTTTTCAGTTTGCACAGCATGTCTTTGAAGCATTGCCTCTACTCATCTCTTCCACAGCTCACTGTTCAGCCAAATTGCACTATTTCAGCAGGAACTCAGCTAAATACTTAAAAGCTAGTGGGCCAGCCTCCTCCGTGTTGAGGTTTTAAGTCTGTGTTTTTCAAAAAGAGATCCTCAGACAGGCAGCAGCCATACTGCCTGGGGTGCTTGTTACATTGCCTATTCCTGGACCTTATCCCTCGACAGAAGGATTCAGAAACTCTGGGAATGGGAAATCAGATAACCTGCATTTTAAGCAAATAAATGCCTCTGGTGATGCGTATGCGCTGATGGTTAACACCTCTGAGTTGAGGGCTTTTACAGTCACCAACTACGTTTTGGTTGAGCCTCATGTATTCCTTTACACGCTGGGACATCAACAGTCTGTAGAAGCCTGTTCTCAGAAATACACCTGGACGCCTCCACAAAGGGTAGATCTGTTCATATGATTCAAAGCTTCCCAGAAAACTCCCTGTCCCTTAAATATTTTATGGCTTATATTTTGAAAATGTCCCACTTGCAATCAAGTATATATCTTTCTAAATGGCTAGGTAGATCTAGAACAAAGATAGAAAACAAACCAAATCTAAAACATTAACATACTTTGAAAGAAGAAGAGATTGAATAGTGAGAGTAGAATTATAACTTTTCATGGGAACAGAAAAAGCCCTCAGCGTGGCTGATACACAGGCAAGAACTCTTTCAGGTATTTGTTAAGAAAATGAAAATAAGTGTAATATCTTGGGCTTCCTTCCCAGACAGGTATCCTCCCCGCTGTCCTGCTCAGGGCAGACTGCACTTCCTCTAGTGGCCCAGATGCAGCGGCCATTTCGCCACCTCCTCACCTCCCACCCCCCAGTTCAGAGCTTCCTTTCCCATCCATATTGTTTCTACAACCATAGACATCATTTCTACCCAATTTTTTTAAACTTCTGATTTTGAAATAATTATAGATTTGCAGGAAACTGAAAAAAAAAAAAAAAAAAGTACAGGGAGCTTCCATATGGCCTGCACCAAGCTTCCCCAAGCGTAACATCTTGGACAACTGCAGTACAATATCAAAGCCAGGAAACTGATACTGGTGGTTGGTACAATCTAGAGCTTCTTCAGATTTGACCAGTTTTACCCGCACCGTGTGTGTGTGTGTGTGTGTGTGTGTGTGTGTGTAGATCTAAGCAAATTTATCGCATGTGTAGATTAGCATAACTACTACCGAAACTAAGCCACAGAACTGTTCCATCACCCAAGGTTCTCTTGTGCTACTCCTTCACAGCCAGGCCTAGCCTCTTCCACCACCATCTCTAACCCCTAGCAATAGCTAATCTATTCTCTAGCCCTATAATTTCACACAATTATTTTTTAATAGCATTTTCATAGCCTTGGAGCAACTTCCAACCATGCTGAGCTTCCCGCCTGGACTGTCCAAGTTGTCTCCCAAGGTACCAATGACTGTTTTTGTTAGTGCTCTAGTTATAAACCTGCATAAAATTTTAGTGGTCTGGCTGTAATCCTAATTCCTAAAAGCATTCTTTTGAATGTATAATTTTGCTGAATGTGTGGTTTTCCAGCAATGTCTATTATGTCACAGCAGAAATATTTGTATAAGGGCTCCAATATAATAAAAGTTTATTTTTTATCCAAAGAAGAGTTCAAGGAAGATCTTCTATATAGCAAGTATTTCTCCTCCAATTGGCAATCAAGTCACCCACACTCTTTCCATCTTGTGACTTTGCCACTTTGATGGTTAATTTTATATGTCAACTGGAGTGGGTCATGGGATGCCTAGTGATTTGGTTAAACATTATCTCTGGGTGTGTCTGTGAAGGTGTTTCTGGACGAGATTGTATTTGAATCAGGAGACTGAGCAAAGCAGATTGCCCTCCCCAATGTGGTCAGGCCTTATCCAATCTGTTGAAGGATTGAACAAAATAAAAGGCTGAATAAGAAAGAATTCCTTCTCTCTGCCTGACTCTCTTTGAGCCGGGACATCGGTTTTCTCCTGTCTTTGGACTCAGATGTGGACTGAAATTTACACCATTGGCTCTCCTGGTTCTTAGGCCTTTGGACTTGGACTAGAACTGTACTACTGGTTCCCCTGGATCTCCAGCTTGCCATGTGCAGGTCTCAGGATTTTCAGCTCCCATAATCATGTGAGCCAACTCCTGAGTAAATCTCTTTCTGTCTATATATCCTATTAGTTCTGTTTCTCTGGAGAGCCCTAAATAATACAGCCACTCTCTAGGGCTGTGCATAGTTGCAGTTGCACCTCCCTAGAGGATGGGTACAGAGAGAATGGGAGAAGCACAGCTACTTCTTCGAGATTTGACTAGGAAACAGTCTGATCACTTTCTCTTACATCCCATTGGCTAGAACTCAGTCACATGGTCACACTCAACTGCAACAGGGGCTGAGGAAAGTTGTCTAGATCAAAGGACATCTCTCTTCTAACTTCTAAAAATGGAGGTTTCCTTAGGAGGAAAAACTGGGAGAAGAAATGGCTTTGGGATAAACAAAACTAGTGACCAAAAAAAGTATGCATGCAAAGATGATGCCACGAAAATGTTCATCACAGAGTTGTTTACAATAGTGAAAATATTTTAACAACCTAAATAAGCTATAATAGGAGATTGGTTAAATATAATACATTATGATGGAATCATACAACAGAATAAAATGCGATGTTCAAAATAGTATTGTAGAAGAAAACATGACTTAGAACTACATGGAAAATGTTTATAATGCATTGTTAAGTATGAAAAGCAGGGAATGAAACCTATATTATATATTTCCTCTTTCATAAAACATCAACAAAAATAGCAAATATGTGCACAGAAGAGAGACAGGATGGGTATATACAACAATTTTAATAGTGGTTATCCTTCTCTGGAAAATTATAGGTGATTCTTAATTTCTTCTCTTTTTTAAAATCTGTATTTTCTAATTTGGGAGGACTATGCCACAAATGTATTACAGTTGAATAGAAATAATAAAAATTTAATTTCTTTTTAATAATAAAAAGAAAATAATAGATATAGATGACCATAAAACTGGTGACCTGGGTTTGAATCCTCACTCTACCACTTACTAGTTGTATGACCTTGGGTGAGCTACTAACCTTTCTAAGTATTGATTTCCTCATCCATAAAATGAGAACACTGGTAATAAAAATACCAACCTCACTGGCTTGTTATGAGGCTTAAATAAAATATTGTTCTTATAGTTCAGTATTTGGCACACAGTAAGAGCTCAAAAAGCTTAACCATTGTTATCATGATCATTATTAATAGTAATAATAGTGTCTTAGGGCAACTCAAGGTCATGGGGTAACATAGAAGTCATTGATGGTTCTCTCTACTCCTGGGTCAAATATCAATCTTCATAAATAAATTCCTGTTCCCCCCAAATCTACATTGCTTTTCTTTTACCTCAGTTTTGGCACCATCAGTAAATCATCATTAAAAATCATTTCTAAAGAATTCAGCTCTTAAGAAATTTCTAGGCATTTATGATGACCACATTTTATAGAACACATCTCTCTCACCACCTCCACACACATACCTATCTCCATTCCCAGTGTTTCTTTTATGTGGAGCTAACTCTCCTGGCCCTCTCCAGTCCCTTACTCACTCCTCCCCCTTCCCTCAGCCAGGACTTCCTTTCCTTCTCTTTGGGGAGCCTGCCCTGGGCCAGCGCGCATTATGGTTAAGTCTGGTTAATTCTGGCTGCCGTAGGGGAAGCCCATTTGGCAGTGTCTCTAACCTGGACTTTATCAGTGATAAAGAGGATATTTTGGTCCCTATCTGCCTGATCCTTTGTCTTATTTCTTAATTAGTTCAAAACCTGGATAGGGAATGCAGTTTTATTTGTTGGGCCCTACTCAAAGTTCCCAAGAAAACACACACACACTCACACACACACATGGCTTCTTTTTTTTTTTTGCGGTACGCGGGCTTCTCACCGCTGCGGTCTCTCCCGTTGTGGAGCACAGGCTCCGGACGCACAGGCTCAGCGGCCATGGCTCACGGGCCCAGCCGCTCCGCGGCATGTGGGATCCTCCCGGACCGGGGCACGAACCCGTGTCCCCTGCATCGGCAAGCAGACTCTCAACCACTGTGCCACCAGGGAAGCCCCCCCACACACGGCTTTTTGATGATACAACTTCAAAGGATAAAGGTGGGGTTTTGTGTGTGTGTATGTGTGTGTTTTGTTTTTAACTAAAGCTACAGTAGGAAGCAGGCAGCCAGGAAGGTATACAAAAGCATCTAAAGATATAAAAATATCTTTAGATGCTTTCGTATACCTTCAGAATAGGAAAGACTAGGTGAGTGCTCAATGTGGATTCAGTTTGCATTTTTAGGATAGGCTAGTGGTTCTCAAACTTTAATAGTGAAAAAGAATCACCATATGGGTGATGTTGAAATTCATATCTGATTCAACAGGTTTGGTGGGGAGCCTAGCTCCACAGGAAATTCTGTATTTCCAATAAGCTCCAGGTAATGCTGCTGCCTCTGGTCCACAGACAACACCTTGAGTAGCAAGAGTGTGGAGTATCATGAATTACTATCTTCCACACTCAATAATCACTCATCAACTTTTTTATTTTGAAGCAAATTTACATTAATAATTATGTTGCTTAATCTAATATTTACGATGTGCCTACAATTTCCTAACTATATGTCTATCTGGATAGCGTGTCATATTTGCTCACCTGCCTCCACCTTTGAATGGCTCCCATCATCAGCAGGCTTTTGCTGTTTAACAAGCCACGCCACATGCAGTGGCTTAAGACAACAACCATTACTGTGCTCACAGTTCTTTGGCTTGGGCCCAAGCTGGGTGATTCCCTTGTTGGTGTTGACTGGGCTCGCTCTTGGATCTATGGCCAGCTGCAGGGAGCTAGGTTGCTGTTCCCCTGCCAGTGCTGACTGTTGACTTGTGCAATGGAGAGAACTGGACCACATGTTTCCCATCACCATCCAAATGACTAAAGCAGGCTTGCTCATGTGGCAGCAGAAAGTTTCCATGTGCAGCATGGGTCAGCCCACATGTGCAAGCTCTCTTCATGACTCTACCTGAATCACATTTGCTACCATCCATCCCACTGGTCAAAGCAAGCTGCATGATCAAGTTCAGTGTCAGTGTGGGAAAGAATTACCTAAGTTGTGGATGCTGAAGGGGGAAGCATTTGTGGCTGCTTTTTCAATCTGACTATTCAAGTTCAAGTTGGCCTTTAAGGTCCACTCCCTTACCCACCGAAAGGCCTATCAGGCTTATTTTTATCTCCACACTATTACTCTTTTACTGCCCTCCTCCTGGAACACTCTTTCTACCTATCTTTGGACAGAGACCTGTTCCACTTTCAAATGATACGTCCTACTTAAGCTTGTTGTCTAAATTGGATGGGATCTTGAGTTATATGGCACATCTCATTCAGACTCTTATGTTACCTACATGCAGGTTGCATCCTCCCTTACTAGATCAGATATTTCTAAAGGGTTTTGATTGTGGCTTGCTCATCTTTGCATTCCTGTGACATCCAGCAAATAATTTCAAGTCCATTCATGTTGCTGCAAATGGTAAAATTTCATTCTTTTTTATGGCTGAGTAGTATCCCATTGTGTGTGTGTGTGTGTGTGTGTGTGTGTGTGTATACATATACACACACACACACACACCACATTTTCCTTATCCATTCATCTGTTGATGGACACTTAGGCTGCTTCCATATCTTGGCAATTGTAAATAATGCTGCTGTGTACATTGGGGCGCATGTATCTTTTCGAATTAGTGTTTTTGTTTTTTTTCAGATATATATCCAGGAGTGGAAATGCTGGGTCATATGGTAGTTCTATTTTTAGTTTTTTTGAGAAATCTTCATACTTTTTTCCACAGTGGCTGCACCAATTTACATTCCCACCAACAGTGTAAGAGGGTTCCCTTTTCTCCACATCCTTGCCAACATTTGTTATTTGTATTCTTTTGGATCATAGCCATTCTGATAGGTGTGAGGTGATATCTCATGGTGGTTCTGATATGCATTTCCCTGATGATCAGTG
This sequence comes from Delphinapterus leucas, assembly GCF_059928025.1. Classification (NCBI taxonomy): domain Eukaryota; kingdom Metazoa; phylum Chordata; class Mammalia; order Artiodactyla; family Monodontidae; genus Delphinapterus; species Delphinapterus leucas. The sequence goes on along the minus strand of NC_143133.1, from coordinate 51,582,403 downwards.
ATGTTGAACATCTTTTCAGGTGCCTGTTGGCCATCTGCATTAAAAGTAGGTATTCTTATTTCTTCCTTTTACAAATTAGGAAAATGAAATGCAGAGAACTAAAGTAATTTGTCCAAGATCACAGAGCCAGGAAGCCAAAGACCAGGATTTGAACCCATATCTCTTGAACTCAAGAGCCTGGCCTTTTCAGTTAGTCTCCTAAGGGAATGAAAATAAATGGTGTTGAATATGCCACATGCAGATAATTAAAAATTGAATAAAAAGTGTATGTTTGTCCACTTGAGAATGCAAGTTGGGCTTTGGGGGGTAGAAGAAGGTCTCAGGGTTAATGGGCTTCTCATAGAGATGAGCTCAGATTTTGACTCAGATTTATAGGTTCACAAACTATTCTCACTTCTCTGTAGAACAGTTTTCAGGCTCTGTAAAACTGAATCATTGATAAAACGATTACAGACTCACAAAAAGCTGAAGAAAACTCTAGAATGCTAACTCATTAGTGTTGAGGGAGATAGAGAAGTTACAACCACACCAGCACAGGTGTCAGATGGGCAGCGTGATCTTTCATCAATAGGGAAACCTAGTTAAGATGAAAGGGTTGCAGAGTGTGTTTATTTCCTGCCTTCTTCTGAAAATGATTTGAGTCCATTGCAAAGGGAGTGGCTATTTTTAACTAATACAGTCACCAATGAGGGATGGTGAGTCATTCTCAGTGAAAAAGCTAAATCTGTCAAGCTGACGGAAAGACTCATTGAGTCATCAGTGCTCCATCTCTCTTGGGCAATACTGGAGAAATTCTCCTCTGTCAGCGTCTCCATTTTCAATATTCCATGAGCACATCAGTATGGATCGGGCTCCCCTTTCTTGGTTTGGGAATGTGAAGTCTGCTCTACTCTGATTTTCTGACTCTGATTACTCCCTCTCCAGCATCACAGTAGCAATCTGGGCAGCTGTCACCAGGGGATGACAATGCCTCAGGCTTAGTTACATAGGGATGGGGTAATTGGTCAATCTTCCTGTAGGTGCGACTAACCCAGGGAAAATAATATTACCAGGTAAAGTGGATGATGCTTTAAAGACATTTTTTTTTCACTCATGAAAAATGTGATAACAATTGAGATTGCGAAAGAAAGAAATGCAAACACCTAGTGTACTAGTCAGGATTAAGTGCAGGAAGCAGACGTGCCTCTAGATATTTTAACTGTGAAGGGACTTAATATAGAGAATAAGGTGTTTACAAAATCATCGGGAGTTCTAGGGGTGTGGGCCCTAGACTGGGCCTCTAGAAATGCGTTCCAGAATACTGCAGAACTGACCTGCCAGGGAAGATACCACCTCTGGGGCCATTGCTATGGCTACTGATGTCAAGAACCCAGAGCTGAGACTGTGTTCCTAGTATCAAGGTCACACTGCCTCTGGACACCCAGGAGGCTAAAGAATGGATTCCATTCTAAAGAATGGATTCTGAAACGCCAGAAATTTCATGTGTCTACTGCCTTGCTTGCCAGTGACAAGAAACAGTCAAAAAAAGCAGGAAATGCCCTCCATCTTCTAAGTCTCACACAAGTACAGCTAATTGGCTAAACTTAGTTTGTTTCTAGAGTGCTAGCTGGGAGTCTGGAGAATGTATTTTGTAATTGTCCAGCTTCCGGTAAGGCCCATGAGAAAGAAGCTGTACTCTCCACACCCAGGGTCAAGTGACTGCCTCACTACCATGGCCACTACTAGCTACAACAGCAGAGATCAGGGTCTCCCATTTGCTGAGTGCTCCCTTGGTGCCAGTGCTGGGCTGAACCCTTTACATCTGTCATTGCCTTCCCCTCACTATTATTAGATTCCTTTCACAGAGGAGGGAGCTGGGGTCTAGAGAGATTGGGTAATTTGCACAAATTAATGCTGGAGGAAAAGGAGGAACCAGGCTCTGAACTCCATCTGCCTGATTCCAAAGGCCACTTCCTTACCATTACTTGACCACCAGCCACTCACTTCCCTTTATCACTGCTCCCCCACCCGCCATCACTCTAAGTCAAGGGCCTCTGAAACTCTCCTTACTCTCTTTCAAGTGTCAGCGAGCCCCAGGCTCTGGGCCAGTTCACAGACTCCTGACGAGTCTCCCACAGCTTTCCTCTTGGCTCCTGCTTTTGCAGGAACTGTAACCATGGCGCAGTTTTATTGCTTGGAAGAAGCTTTCTCTACCCATCCCTCCTCCCTCTGGAGAGAGAATTGCTTTACTCATCCCAGAGAAGGTCTTCAATTACCTTCTGCTACATCCACATCTACTTTTATTTCATCTTTCTCCATCTGAAATAGAGATGAAGGTGAGACAAGGATCTCTGAATTCTGAGTCTTAGCAAAATGTAATTACTACATTTTTTTCTTTTTCTAATCACAGGAGACTTTTCTGAGCAACCTAGTTACTGATTCTACTACTCCCTCGCTTCCTCCTTCCAACTGCTCTATGAAGCTTGACATTGGCGTGGAAGTTATTTTGCTTCAAATTGCTTAAGAGGTCTCGTTAATGAGGTTGACAACCGCCAGATCCTGCCATGCTTCGTGAGACTTGTCATTTCCCCCACCCTAAACATTTTTAGAACACATGTGAGTGGAATGACAAAGTGATGTGGTCATTATTTGCCTATTTGCATTTGCCTTTGGAAAGTATCTCCTTAATCTGAAATACCCTCATCACATGAGGTGTCACCTGCTCATCTCTGGTGCCCTGCTCTCTCCCCTCTCTTCATATCTGGGTTCATTCAGCAACCACCAAATGATAAGCAATCTTTGGGACCCATTTTTATCATTTATTCATTCAAAAATGTTTGTGAATGCTTACTATGTGTCAGACACCATGCAAAGTGCTGGAAGAGTAAGTGAATAGATAGTCATGGTTCCTGTCTTCCAGGAGCTGCCATTCCAGACATTACCCAAGCAATCAACTCATTAAAGAATTTTAAGTGAATATATAGAGAATTTACTTCAAACTAGGTTCTTACTTAGATATGGTGATCCGGGAAGGTTTCTCAGAAGAGGTGACATTTACACTGAAGGAAAAGTAGGAGCTAGCCATACAAATGGAAGAGGGGAAGATCATTTAAGGCAGCAGGCACAGCATGTGGGTAGGTCCTGAGGTTGTAAGGGAAAAATTTGGTGTGTTCCAGGGTCTGCAAGGAGGTCAGTGGGCTAGAGGGGAGAGATATCACTTGATGTTAGTGGGGACTAGACTTTGTGGGGCCTTACAGGTCAAGGTAAGGAGTCTGGATTGTATTTGCAGTTGTCTAAGGTTAATGAGATGCCTGGCATAGGTGGCAGAAGGAAGATGGAGAGAAAGGGCTGCGGTGAAGCATGAAAAGACTGTTGATAGATGAACTGTGAGTGGTGGTGGAGTGGAAGAGTCCATGGTGCCTTCTGGGTCTTCAGATGTTATCAGGGCTCAGCATCAAGGACTCCTAATACCAATATGGTGGGGTCTTTTCTGCCCATAAGGTTTAATGGCTTTAAGACTTAATCATATGCTTTTGGCAACCTGTCCTCTCTCCCCTTCTGGCAATATTTTTGTTACTCCATCCACATCCCATTGGATAGATCTTTGAGGCTGCATATTTACCTATCTAAAGCATGGACCATGCAGTGCCTCTTGGCTCTGACACTGGGTGGGGATGGGGGTGGGGCAGTTGGTTAAGAGCACAGTCTCCAGAGCCAGACAGCACAGTCAGAATCCTATTTCCCTTGACTACTGGTGCAATCTCACCTGGCTTCTTTGAGTCTTAGCTTTATCAGTTATAAAATGGGGTGAGGATAATAATACCTGCCTCATAGGGCCACTGGGAAGATTGGATGAGCTACTGCAGGTGAAGTCCTCAGAGCAGCACCTGGCACATGGGCTCAGTGTTAGCTCTTATTAGAGCTAGGGACCAGGTGCTTTTGAACTGCCTTAATTTCACTCTTCACCCACGCTAAGAGCAGGATTTACTGCTTCAAGACATCCCCAAAATAGATCCAATCCCATTTAACAAGAAAAGACTATTTTACTAAGTGTTTCATAGGGAGATGGAGGATGGGGGTTTCCTCTAGAATGTACAGCACTTCACCCCAAAATCCCCATTGAAAATCTGGCTCCTTCTCTCCCTCCCTGGCCACTTGCTGCGTATCTACTTTCCCCTGCTACCCCTCACACTTCATTCTTGTAGTTTCCCTGGTCTTTGGACCTGGACCCTGCTTCCCACCTCATCCTTAGTTTTTTCATAGAAACCACTATTGCTTTTGCTAATCCTCTCTTTGTTTTCTATTTCCTTAATTTCCAGTCTTACTGTTATTATTTCTTTCCTTCTATTTTCTTCGTTTATTTTCTATTGTTTTACTAATTCTTGAGATAAAAGCTAAGAAAGGTTTAGCTTTTTTTTTTTCCTTTCTACTATATGCTTTTTTCCTTCCATGCCCCCTCCCTTTTGCTTTAAATATTTATTTATTTATTTTGGCTGTGCCGGGTCTTAGTTGCGGCACACGGGATCTTTAGTGTGGCATGCGGGATCTTCATTGCCACATGCGGAATCTAGTTCCTTGACCAGGGATCGAACCTGGGCCCCCTGCATTGGGAGAACAGAGTCTTAACCACTGGACCACCAGGGAAATCCCCTCTTTTGCTTTTAAAGTCATATGTTTCTCCCAAGCATGGTTTTAGCTTCTTCCCATAAGCCTCGATATGTGGTTTTATTATCATTCAGTTCAAAATACTTTCTAATTCCTATTATAAACTTGTTTTTATTATTGATTCTTAGTTTAGTTGCATTGTGTCAGATGAGGTACTCTGCATGATTTTACTGCTTTGAAATCTGTTGTGACTTGTTTTATGACCCAGGATGTAGTCAATTCTGGTAAATGTTCCACGTGACCTTGAAAAGAATGTGTGGCTCTGCAGTTGTTGGGTACAGGGCTCTATGAACGTCCATTAGGTCAAGTTTACTAAACATAGTGTTTCTTAATCTTTACTAATTTTTTGTGTTAATATGACCTATTAGTTCCTAAAAGGTGTTCTGTAATATCTCAAAATGACTATAGATTTATCTATTTTTCCTTTTATCAGTTTTGACCTATGTATTTTGAAATTATATTATTTGGTGCATACAAATTTAGAATTATTATATTTTCCTGGTGAATTGAGTCTTTTATCATTATGAAGTATTCCTTTTTATGTTTAGTAATGCCATTTACCTTAAAGTCTACTTCATCTAATATTAAAAATCTATGTCAGCTTTCTTTTTGTTAGTATTTGCATGTTATATTTCTTCCCATTCTTTTACTTTCAATTTTCGATCTTTGTATAGTCTTTTGTTTTAGATGTGTTCTCAGTACAAAGCATATAATTGTTTAAAAAAATTGTCTGATAATTTGCTTCACTTATATTTAATATGGTTTCTATGTGTCCTACCTGTTCTGTTTCTTTTTCACTCTTTTCTGCCTTATTTTGAACAGATTATTTTTTGTTATCCCACTTATCCCCCGTGTTAGATTGGAAATTACACACTTTTTAAAACTATTCCTTTATTGGTTACCCTAGAGATTATAAATTCTAGATTTGCAAAAATGTAATATCAATTGGTAGCTTTACTCTCTTTTTGAGACAATACAAGCACCTTTGGAAGAGTATTTCCCAAACTTTAATGTGCATGTGAATCACAGGGGAGCTTGTTAAAATGAAAATTATGATTTAGTAAGTCTGGGGAGAGGCCCAAGATTCTGCTTTCTTGTAACTTCATGGGCCACTCTATGACTACAAAACCCTCAGAACACTTTAACTGTATTTACTCTATTTATCTCCTCCCTACTTAAATGCCAACCATGTACTTTAATTCTATATATAGTTAAATCCCTCAACACATTACTGTAGTTTTTTATGTAGACAATATTAGCCTAGATTCACCCATATATTTACATCCATATATTTTCGTTGTTCCTTATCCCTTCTTGCATCTTTGCTATCTCATCTGGAACTTTTTCTTTTTGCCTTGAGGACACTCTTTAGCATTTCCTTGAGTGGTGTTTTGTTGAAAACGCTCTGTTTTTGCCTGAAAATGTGTCCATTTTTTAAAAAAATAAATTTTTAAATTTTGGAACAATTTTAGAGGTACGGAGATGGATAAAGTTTCCCGTATATCCTTCACCTAGCTTCTCCTAATGTTAATGTCTAATATTACCATAATACATTTGTCAAAACAAAGAAACCAATATTGACACATACTGTTGACCACACTTCAGACTGTTATTTGGATTTTTCTGGTTTTCTCATCAGTGTCCTCTTTCTGTTCCAGGATTCAATCCAGGAAACCACACCGCATTCAGTCACCATGCCTTCCCTAGTTTCCTTTGGTCTATGATAATTTCTCAGATTTTATTTTTTTCCATGATGAGGACAGTTTCGAGGAGTACTGGTCAGGTATTTCCTAGAATGTTCCTCAATTAGGGTTTGTCTGATATTTTCCAATGGGTATAATGGGGTTATTAGTTTTGGAGAAAAATATCATGGAGCTGAAGTGCCCTTGTCAATTGCAATTGAGGCAGGCAGGGCAGTGGGAAAGCGTTATAATGGAAAAAAAAGAGAAGGCGTCAGGTATGCTCCAATTCTAGGCTGTTGGCATGAGGAAGCTAGAGATGGGTTAACTAGAAATGAGGTATCTGATGTGACTGGTGTGAAGAATAGCTTTTTCGAATCGGTCCTGCTTTGGAAGTGGAGGCAAATTAAAGGGATGATTTTGGTGCTTGACCAAGTCCTGACTATTCTAGGATAATTGCTGCAGAGACTGTGGTTTGCCTTCCTGGGCTGGTTGCTGCAAGGTTTTTGGTCAGAGTTCTATCATCATATATGGTCTGGCTAGTGTTCCTTTGTATAGTCAGCTCCTCAGACCCTGCCCTTTTGGGTCATTTTCTCACTTGAAAGAGGTTGGCCAATGTAGGGAAGGCTAGAGATCCAGATCTTCACCTCCTAGGGATTGCTCAGTTGCCTTCATGGTCAATTTTATTGTGAGATCTTCTTAAACTTTTTGTTGTTTTATTATTATGATAATAATCTGATGAAAGAGTGAGTGTACAGAAGAATTTAAGTCTCTACATAGAATGCAAAGACCAGCATCATGACCATTATGACAAAAACAAAAACAAGTAAAAGTTCTTTTAAGATGTTTTAGAACCAGGAACCCAATAGATCCAACTCAGGCCAAGACAGCAAATCCTACAGGCCATGAGTATCAACTTAAGACAGCTAATTAGCTTTTTCCTTAAAACAATGTATAGCCTTTTCTATCTTGGATTTTTTATTGATCTAAGTACAGCAAGAATTTTAGCAATGGCACAGATGCCACCATGACTGGCCAATAAGAAACCTAGAAAAATGCATTTGTCCATTACTACTCATGCCAATGAATTGCAACTAATTTGTATTCCATCTAGAGCAGAAATGGTATCATTGAAAAATTCTGCTTTAGTTAGCAACAAGTTTCTTATAGTCTTTTCTCTTTGTATGATTCTCACCACTGGGGACCCTGCCTGAGCAATGAATCAGTAATTCTCCCAGGTAGAGAATAAGCAAGCAGATAAAAACCAAAACAGGAATAGGGCAGGGATCTTGGTTCAATATCTTGGGAGGAAGCTATCTACTATTTGAGGTCATCTGCTTTTTCTGAAGGTCTTGAGTCAGCTGTCAACTTCCAAAGACTGGCTTCTTCTAGAAGATCCCTGAGAATCTTCACTTTGAGCTGCCTTATTGGAGTAATCTTCTAATTGCATGGAATTCTGAATTGATTCTTTAGTTGTGAAACTTGAATCCCATGATTGACTCTCTGGAGTAACACTGTTGTACTTGTTGCTAGCAGTTCCTGATTAGGTCCTTACCAATGAGGTTCAAGAACACTTTGTCTCTTATATCTCTTCCAATAGCTGAAATCTCCTGGCTGAAGATCACAAAGAGGCTGTTTAGGAAGATGTTGTGGGAATAATGGCAATATGATCTTGGTGATAGGACAGGGTATAGTACATGAGTCTCTGCAATATTTTCTCATGTCTGTGTGCAGCAGTACAGAGACTATTATTAGAGGTGAAATCCCTAAATGCTTGGGCCTTCCAGTTGCCAATTCATAGGGTAATAACTGATGTGATGTGTGATGTGTCCCCAAGGGGATGGACCATATGGCCATAAAGACTAGTGGGAGTGGGATTACCTTTGGCCAAGTGATGGCACACATTTCTGAAAGTTTTGTTAATTTAAACTTAAGGATGCTATCGGTTCTTTCAACATTTCCAGAACATTGTGGGTGGTAAGGACAATGTAGTTTTTGAGTAAGGCGTAATGCATTACAGAATTCTTTTATAATGATTACCATAAAGTGTGTGCTTGGTCACCTGATGTACAAATTGGTATGTCCCAGGTTAGAAATAAAAATCAAGCAGATTTTTAGTAGCTGTGAAGCCTATAGCTTTTTGGCAAGGAAATGCTGCAGCTCATCCTGAAAGTAGACATACAATCACTAAAAAATATTTTAAAATAGACATAACAATAAATTGAAGGTGTTCAAAAGGCTGTTGAGGCTTTGGTTCCAGGCTATGTCCCACCTTCATGGGTTTTTTTCAGGATTACGTTGTTGATTGGTGACACATGACCTGAAAGTAACATCAGCTAACCTTTTAGAGTTTCCTGATCAGTCCTGATTTAAGAGAGCAACCGATTTGTCTCTATCATGATAAGTAGTTTCATGGAGAAATTTAGCTAATTTCCATTTGAAGTCATCTGATGCCACCAAGCAGCCACCTTGGGAGTTCCAGAGACTATCTTAGTGAAAGGTACAACCAGAGTTTTTCCATTTTTACCTTTCAAAATCAGGGGTTAAACACTGATATTTATAATGGCCTCTTTGAATACCTCCATAGATTGATGCTTTGAGGTTTAGATAGGATCATAACATTGGTTACGGCTGCTTATTTGGCACAACGATCTGCTAGAGCATTTTCTTTACCATATTATCCCTTTCTGGATGAGCCTCCATTTTCATAACAGCCACCTCTCTAAGATGTAGGAATGCACCTAAAGTTTCCTAACTCAACCATTTTTTAAATGAGATTTCCAGTATTGTTTTCAAAATCATGTACTATTCCAAAAGCATACATTCTATCTTTCTATACATGCTTACTCTCTGGTCTTTGGTTAACTGACTAGCTCTATTAAGTGCAATAAGTTCTGGCATCTGGGCTGATTTTTACCTTGGGCAGAGGACTGCATTCCAAAGGAGAGCTTAAATTAGTGATAGTATATCCTGCTTGATAACCTCCAGTTTCAGTTTTGAGGTATGAGCCATCAACAAATAATATTAGTTTGTGGTCCTCAGTGACATTCTCTAATACATTTGAATGCGTACACAACATTCCCTAGCAAAGGTAAGACAATTGTGAGGTTCACATTCCTCTGGCAAAGTGGCAAATTCAGTGTTGGAGTGGTGAATACTTAGCAATGCGAGACTACAAGAGTAACAATGTCATAGGAGGTTAATCAGCTGGCTGAAAAGTGTTGCATGTTCTTAGCCAGTAGTAATGTCTGTCCTGTATGAGGAACCGTGACGTCAAGCAAGGAGCCTAGAACTAGCTCAGCAGAAACCTCAACAATTATTTATTTCTTTATTTTTAGCAGCAGCTATTACTATAAGACGTGGGGAATAAATCTTTGCAACCAGGTCAAGGGTCTGGCAATAGGTTTTTGATGGTTCCCATGAAGTTGAATGAAAATCCCAAGGGCTTGTCCAGATCACTTATGCACATATAGACAAAAGGGAATTTTGTAGTTAGGAATGCCTGTGAACGAATCTACTGAAGAACTTTTTTCATATTACAGAAGGCCTGTTCCATATCTGGGTTCCCAGAAAAGGTCTCTTACTGAGAACTTAGTCAACTCATAAAGAGGCATTGCAATCTTATAAAAATGTGTCTGCAATATCCAGTTAAATCTAGAAATCCTGTCATACTGTTATTTTGTGAGAGGTCTAAGGTAAGTTTGAATAGTCATTTGTCTATCAAGAGAGAGCGTTTTCCCCTCCTTAGATATCCCATGACCTAAATAATGGACTGTGCTTTGTAAAAACTGCAGTTTATCTGTTGAAACTTTGTCCCTTTTCTTCTAAGACTGGGAGCAAGTAAATGGAATCCTTTTTCAAGTTTTCTTAATCTTTGAATAAAGTAAGGCATCATCTACATATTGTATCAGAACTTAATAACACGGGAAATTTAGATCTGTTAAGACTTGTTTGAGGAACTGAGAAAATAGGAGGAGGCTTCAGTGAACCTCTGGGGCATGACTGTCTAGGAATACTGTTATCTTCCTCAGGTGACGGCTAAAAGGTATTGACTGTCCTAGATGTGATCTAGAGGCACATCAAAAAAGACAAAGCAAAGGTCCACTACAGTAAAGCAAGTAGCTTCAGGTAGAATTGATGCCAAGATAGTATTTGCGTTAGGTATCACTGGGAAGTGACGGATATAAGTTTTGTTGATTGTCCTGAGGTCTTGAAGAAATTGATATCCTTATCCATTTGGTTTCTTAACTGAGTGTTACAAGGGCTAGTGAAGGATATAAGACCTTTGGATATAAGGCATTCAACTACAGCTTTGAAACCTTCCTTTGTTTCTGGCTTCAAGGGATATTGGGGATATTTGGTGGGATCTATTTACTGCTCTAATTAGTTTTCTATGTCAGGAGACTTTTAAGGTCATAGAATGTCATGTATGATGTCAAGACCTTTATCTGGGGTATGCATCAAATATAATAGAGAAGGCAAAGGTATATCTAGAATAGACACAACTTGATTATGAATAGAAGAGTCCTCTGGAACTTTAACAGTCGTTCTGTTGTATATTTAATATTACAATTCCATTTGCAAAGTAAGTCTCTCCCTATTAAATTTGCAGGGTGGTATCACAGAGCAGGAAGGAATGTTTTTTATTCAAGGGCTCAAGTGTTACAGCTAAGGGCTGGGAGATAGGAAATATCTGTGGGTTATTTGAAAGAACTGTCACTTGTGTGTATGGTTACTCTGAGGAAGGGGTTGAGCAAAGATGGTGTTTAATGTAGTAAGAGTAGCATCCCTATCTACCAGGAATTGATGAGGTTGACCATCTATATTTATTCAAGTTGAGTGTTTAAGGGTAAGTCAGGATATTGAAAGTGTTTTCCTTTTTCAGAGCACCCCCATAGATCAGAATTGAGGGATTTTCTTCATCTTGGTTTTTCTTTTATAGGATGGGACATTCTTTTTTTCCAGTGTCCTTTTTGTTTACAATATCTACCTTGTCAAAAATAGTTGTTTGGGAAGTGGGCCACCTAGCTGTTGAGTCTGCATGATTCTAGTTTATTTTGGAGCTTATCTAAAGCTGTTCAACATGTTCTGACAGGTGTTTTAGTTCAGGCAAAGGAGCTACTTCCCATTCTAATTTCTACTTTTGAATTAGGCTTCTAGTTTCAGGTTTAACCCCATTGACAAAATGAGACGTAAGGACTACTTTTACAACTGGCACCTTCATTAACTCTTGAGTGTTGTCAGAAGGTATTTTCTACTAGAAAATCATGGAAATCTCCTATATTTTCATCATTTTTCTGTTTGTATGGTTCAATTATGGTCCAATAAATTTTTATTGGAAATGTTTGGGGATACTACAGTAAGTACTTTTAGGAGACTTTGTCCTGCTTTTCAAATATATATATATATATATATTTTAGATCCTTTTTTTTGGACAGGTGTATTGTAGAAAGAGAGATTCTGTAGATGCCTTTCTGGGTCAATCCAATCAGCTTTGCCATCCAAGATCTAGCTGAGGTTATGAGGTTCTAACCAACATGTGTACAAGTTGATATAGGTTAGGTAACCCTGAATCATATGCACCCAAACTAATTTAAAATGCTCCTATGAATAGTTGCTGGTCTTATATGGCAGCAGAGATGCTTAATTATAGTTCTTAATTCATCTTGGGTCCAAAGTTTAAATTATGCAGTGGCCCATATATCTGGCTCATAGGAGGGACGGATCTTTAGAGGCAACTGGCATTTTGTACTCTTAGGAGAGTTTCTGGGAGTAGGGAAGGGGTGTGGACAAGAGGAAGAGAAGGGAAGAGTTGATGAGATCACAAGGACAAGGAAGAAGAGGGACACCTGGATGTAGGGAGGCAACAGGATGAGGAGGATTTACTAGGAAAGGAGTCTAGTTTATTGTTGCTTAAGTTTGTTAAATTGGGACTTCCCTGGTGGCACAGTGGTTAGGAATCGCCTGCCAATGCAGGGGACATGGGTTCAAGCCCTGGTCCAGGAGGATCCCACATGCCGCGGAGCAACTAAGCCCGCGAGCCACAACTACTGAGCCCATGTACCACAACTACTGAAGCCCGCGTGCCTAGGGCCCATGCTCTGCAACAAGAGAAGCCACCGCAATGAGAAGCCTGCGCACCGCAACGAAGAGTAGCCCCCGCTCACTGCAACTAGAGAAAGCCCATGCGCAGCAACAAAGACCCAATGCAGCCAAAAATAAATACATAAATAATTTTTTTAAAAAGATAAAATCTTAAAAAAAATAGTTTGTTAAATTGCTCATTGGCTTTGGCTACAGAATCTTTTAGTGAAATACTTTTCGAACCAGAATTTCCTTTGGAGGCTTCTGCATACTAATCAAACACAGCTGCCCATTGGGCCTGAGAAATCTTAATTCCCTTTCTTTTCTAAGGTACCTATCAAATAAAATATGTATTCAAGTCAAATGTTCCCCAGAGTGGCCGCTGAAGGCCCAAATACCCACTGCTGACATTACGCCATTTAGAGAACTAGGCACCAGTATTAGGATTGTAATAAAAATACACATAAGAAGCAGCCATTTTTCCCAGAGGAGGAGAGGTTTTAAGCTTTGATGACCTCAGGAGAGCTGGCAATGGTTGGTTAAAAGTGATGTTTGTTCTCTTCATGTTTCAAGACCCCTCTGAACACAGACCCAACAATCTGTGCCCCTTGGCAGGTGGAAAATTAGAGTGAACTCCCTCTTGATCAAAGGCAAGCTCTCAGGACAAAAAATCAAGAGGAAAGGAGAACCTCATCCAGTTTTACTGGTGACTCACAACGAAGTTTGTCCAAATGTATGCCGGTCTGGTAAGAACAGCAAACTCATCAGTCTGTGAGGCTGACTCAAATAACAAGCTTACAGGGCCTATGCCTGTGTTCTACCCCATGATTCTTCTTCTTATGACCACACTTTCAGACAGCTCAATACAAAACAGAAGTACAAAAGAGAACCAAAAAGCATGAAAAAGAATGGTGTGATTCCACCAAGGATGTCAAACAAAATCGGAAGCAATAACAAAACCTGGGTACCACACTTAGAATAAATAGCTGAGGAACTCAACACAAAAATAGTGGAGCTCAGATTCAGCACTGACTTACCATGTTGGCACAGGCTTGACAGCAACAAGGCGCAAGGCACTACGGTCTCTGTGAGAACCTCATCTGGCTGAAGGCTGGGATCCATGGTGATGGACAGTGCAGTCCGTGTCTCAGTGGAGTCTTCAGGAAAACTGTGGAAAGTAATGTAGACCATCCAAATAACAAAGAGACTATTTATTTAGAACTTGGTAGTGCAAGAGAGTTAGTTACTACCACTTGCATTTGGCAGACTCAGAGGCAGGCAGGGGAGAGGGAAAAGCTTTATGGTGAAAAAGAGGAAGGGTTCAGGTGTGCTCTGATTGGAGGCTGTTGGCAAGGGGAAGCTGTTGAACGTCTATTACATAGTGTTCCGAGCTGTGCTTTGAACACAGATGTCAAATATAGTCCTTGTCAACCAGGAGCTCACAGTCTAGTTGAGGAAGGCAAAACATTAACAATTGAAATGGAATTTGACAAGCACTATGGCTGATAAATGTCAGGATGCCCTGGGAACATGCAGTAGGAATAGTGGTGAGTTGGTACATGTTAAACAACTGAGTCCTAGGGGAGTGGTGTATGGGGGGAAGGTAAGAGCCGGATTTGTAGAGTTTTCTGATTTCCACGGTGTAAATACTCCTACCACAGACAGTTTCAAGCTACCAACATGATGCCACTAAAAAAGGGAGTTGGAAAGAGATGGGCAGTAGGATGCCAATATATCTTATTTCCACTATTCAGGTACAACAGACGTAAATAATCTCAAGAGCAGAGATAATAGTAAAATGTAGTAAAATAATTAGGAAGTGATGACTGAGTATTTACTACTTTTGCTTTTAATACAATTGGCTTAATTGTAAAATCACAAAATTACTGAACTTTTTTTTAACAATCAGCTCTTGCAAGCAAGTATGAACCAGTGCAAGTGGGCCCTAGCATACCACTAGATAAGAGTGATTTCAGGAATTACTGTAGGCTCACCTAAAGGGAAGATTAGGAGGAAATCAAAGGCAGGGAATCTGCCTTTTCATTTCTGTATCTCAGGCACCTAGGGTTGGGTTGTTGAATAGTGAAACTAATTCATTAATTCAGTATTAAAAAAATTTTTTTAAAGCCCCTTCTATATTCTGGGCACTTTTCTAGGTGTTTGTGGAGTATAGCAGCAAACACCAAGGCCCTGCCTTTCAGAGAGTTTACATTCATAGGTGTGTGTGTGTGTGTGTGTGTGTATAAACAAATGTCTGTTATATCAGGAAGTGAATGATAAGTGCTATGACCAAAAATTCTGTAACGCAAAGGAGAAAAGGAGTGGGGCACCACTATTTCAAATGGGGTCGCCAGGGAATTGCCTGGCAGTCCAGTGGTTAGTACTCCACGCTTCCCCTGCAGGGGGCACTGGTTCAATCCCTGGTTGAGGAACTAAGATTCCCCCATGCCAGGTGGTGCGGTCAAAAAAAAAAGAGGGGGGGCTTCCTTGGTGGCACAGTGGTTGGGAATCCGCCTGCCAGTGCAGGGGACACGGGTTCGAGCCCTGGTCCGGGAGGATCCCACATGCCTTGGAGCAACTAGGCCCGTGCGTCACGACTACGGAGCCTGCACTCTAGAGCCCGCAAGCCACAACTACTGAGCCCGCGTGCCACAACTACTGAAGCCCGCGCGCCTGGAGCCCGTGCTCCGCCACAGGAGAGGCCACCGCAATGAGAGGCCCGCGCACCGCAACGAAGGGTGGCCCCCGCTCGCTGCAACTAGAGGGGGCCCGGGCGCAGCAACGAAGACCCAACACAGACAAAAAAAAAAAAAAAAAAAATGGGGTTGCCAGGCAACTGTAAATGTTGAGATGTATGAGGGTAAGGATCAACGGTTCAGGAATCTGAGAAACACGACCTGAGTAAGGCTGAAGCACAGACTCCCAGAGCTCATCATTCAACAAGAGTGGAACACAGAGTAACTTCGGAAATGTTTTCTTCAGAGACGCCACGCACTCTGCCCTGACTTCTCAGCCCCTCCTCACAGAAGAAAAGTCCTTCCTTCAAGACGGTCTCAGGCACACTAGTGTTTAACTGGACCAATCAGATGCAGGGAGGCGGGACTCGTTTTCTGTACTGCCTGAAGCCCGCCAAACGCCCTGACACCTCTGCGCATGCTCAAATCCTTCTGCTCCTGGCACGCTATTTGGAGCGGTTTGCGCATGTGCGAGAGCGAGACGTAGATGTTTGTCCCAAGGCCTTCCCGTACCGTCCAGGCGGCGAGTCGCCTCCTGGTTTCGGAGTGTGTCCGGCGTGTGTTAGTTGTTCTCCGGCAGCAGTCGCCACTGCGGACATGAACCGCGAGAGCTTCGCGGCGGGCGAGCGGCTGGTGTCGCCGGCTTACGTGCGGCAGGGCTGTGAGGCCCGCCGCTCGCACGAGCACCTCATACGGCTGCTTCTGGAGAAGGTACCGAGCTTTCGGGTCCCTCCCTAGCTGCCGCGCCCCCCAGGCTCCGGCTCCGCCCAGCGCCCCTGTTAGTTCCAGGACCTGCCTCACCTGCTCGTGTTTGCTGGTTGAGCCCTGTCCCCAGAGTCTTTCGCAGTTGGGCATGCCATATGCCGGCTTGCGCCGTTCAGCTCCTTCTCAGCCTCGCCAATGCTGGCAAAAACCCAGAGAGTGTTATTAGGGGATGTAGGGAGTTCGGAATGTCGAGCCCTTTTTTTTTTTTTTTCCTAACTTCGGGTTGGGGAAGCGAGGGGAAGGCCGGCATGATTTACTTTTTCGTTTGCGGATAGGGCAAAGTTCGTGTCTTCCATCTTTCACTACTCCTGGGGAACACATGATATTTATAAACTACGATATACTAACTCGAAGCAGGTGATGCTGAGGAACTTCACAGGTCTCGTTCTTGCCAGCATCCTGAATTTTAATGTCACTAAAGTTTGACAACCCTAGTTCTAACACCCTGGTGTGAAAAATCCTAGTTGAAGATAAGGTTTATTCGTTTTCAGTTACTTTTAACTGCAACTTTAAACCTGAGTAATCTCATTGTATTTATCACTTCTCGCAGCATCGTGTGGATAATTGTAATATAGTGTAACACAAACATTTTGCCTATTCAGAGTTTCTTCAGAGTGCTGAATTTATGTCTGAATTTTAGAAAACAAGGAGCATGGCAAAATGTGCATGGAAAAGTTTTAAAGTTCATTGAAGTAGGGTTCTGGGGAATGATGGTTTTTTAAATATAGTCATAAGCCTTTTTTTGTTTTCTCTTTTCTTAAGGGCAAGTGTCCAGAGGATGGTTGGGATGAAAGTACACTTGAACTTTTTTTACATGAACTTGCAATCATGGATAGCAACAATTTCCTGGGAAATTGTGGTGTGGGAGAAAGGGAAGGGAGAGTGGCATCTGCATTAGTTGCTCGGCGACATTACAGGTATGATTTTTTTAAGTACAGAGCATTTCCTTTTCCCTTTTCTCTTTTTTTTTTTGTTAAAAACAATAGTGGCAGTATTAATCATATTAAATTATAAAATGTCCGTGTGTAACCTACTTCTTGTTTAAATGGGCATGTGAACTAGATGCAACAGGGAGATGGAAACAATGTACCTGAGTAGGTGCTTTTCAGGACAATAGGGTAAAAGTTCTAATATGAGGTGGTTATACCCTGTCAGCTTCTGGGTGAATAAGGATACTGGCTGTACGTTCTGTTAAGAATGTTTGTACTGTCTATACATTCTGTTAAGAGTGTTTAACCTAATAAACCTATTTGGTTGTTAAGAGTTTAAAATATGCTAAGGTTGTTTATAGTTTTCCATGTTTCTTTTCTAACATGGCAAGTTTTTTTACAGAATGGTATATTTATAGAACTTTAACGTCATTCATCTGCATCTAAACTGAATCCCATTTTATAAATATCTTGCTTGTTGCAGTAGATGTAGGAAAGGTATATTATAATTTTAGATTATTAAGTCACTTTTTTCTTTTGCATTATTCAGAAAGCTTTTCATCAATTCTGATAACCATTTAGTTGTTAGTGGTTCCAAATATGATCATTTCTCTGTTCTCCAACCTTTCTGTGAAATATAGGTAAACTCTTTAAAACTCCCATCTTCCATGATTTTAAATCATGATGAAATTTTCCTAGGAATAGTAGAATTTTATTTCAGCCGAAACTATTGCAGTCAAAACTAATGATAATGAATGTATGACCTGGATGAAAAACTAATGGTTAAAAATAAGGTGATAACATGGTTGATAATATATGTTAAAAAATGCTTAGTATATGAGATTGCAGTGGTAATAGAGTGTGACACGTGTTCTGTGATAATTCCAGTGTGCAGAATTTCTGATCTAGGCAACTATAAATGACAAACAGACTTTTGATTTTGAAGTGTATTCAGAGGTATCTTTAAATAGTGTATAACATGATTAAATTTAAAATGAGTGGATTTGCACACTAATTTTCAAGGAGCATGTACTTCTTCTAAACTTAAGGCAGTATTTGAAACATCAGCTCATCCCTGTTAGAAGTTAGCTCACTGCTCTGATTAGGGAAATGGGAAGAAAGAAGAGAATTTAATGTTGCATATATCCTGGTTTTCTATTGCTGTATAACAAACCACCTCAGAACATAGTGGCTTAAAACAGTCATTTATTTTGTTACCTCTGACAGGTTACCTGGACTCAGCAGGTGATTATTGCTTCAGGTCTCTCATGCAGTACAGTCAGGTGTTGGCTGAGAGTTTAGTCATCTGAAGGTTCAACTGGGCAGTTTATCCAAGTTGAGTCACTCAGATGGCTGGGAGCTCAGATGGCCTCTCCAAGTGGCTTGGCTTGGGCTTTCCCCAGCATAGCAGCTGGCTTTGAAGAGAGGACCCCCTGCCCCCCACCTCCCCTTGAGCAAACCCTTCAAGAGGCCAGATAGAAGCTATAAGGCTTCTTATGACCTAGCTCAGAAGTTCCAGACCATCACTTCTGCTAGATTCTTCCAGACCAAGCAAGTCACTAAGGCCAGCCCAGATTCAGATAGAGAGGAATTAGACCCCATCTCTTGGTGTGGCAGTGGCCTATGGGCATAGGGAGAAAAGGAATTGATGGTGGCCATGACGAAGACTAGCTACCACAGCATACTTGATGAATTTGTTTTGATTTAATTAGATATTTTCACGTTATTAATAGTCAAGTATAGTGTTTATTTGGTTATTGTATTTGTATACTTATACAGTGGATTACTTAGAACACTGAATATTTTTGTCCAGTTGTTGGCCATTTTTTGCTTAGGTTCATTCATGGAATTGGACGATCGGGTGATATTTCTGCTGTGCAACCCAAAGCTGCAGGTTCTAGCCTTTTGAACAAAATTACCAATTCTTTGGTCCTGGACATCATAAAGTTGGCTGGTATGTACTGTGTTAATCATAATACTTTTGGCTGACCAGTCACACAAACCTTTGCCTAATTTCTTTTATTAATGCTTTTCTCCAAAAAGAGTATAAAATGGCTTTTGAAAAGATATATATATAAAACTTTTAGAATAAGATAGAAAGTCAGAGCCATAAGCCTGGAGGATGAATTTAGCAGTGAGCTTCCTGAGTGTGAGTACAGAAGAATAAGCACTAGTCTGTTAACTCTTTTTATTTGATAGAAATATATCATTTCTTTAAGAAGGATGCTGTTTTTTTAGTGGAACAACTAACTTCTGTTTTTCTTCTTATTTGGAGGTGTCCATACAGTGACCAACTGCTTTGTAGTTCCGATGGCAACTGGTATGAGTCTAACCCTGTGTTTCTTAACATTACGACACAAAAGACCAAAAGCAAAGTACATTATATGGCCACGAATAGACCAGAAGTCCTGCTTTAAATCCATGATCACTGCAGGTAAAAGAAGAGAAGTAACATGTATGTTTTTCAATGTCACAGAAAATTCGAACTTTTTATATAGAGCTAGATAAATGAAAAAGAAACTAAACCTGTTCCTATTCCTTCTTTTTATTGTGGTAAAATATACATAACAAAATTTACCCTTTTAACAAAACATTTTTAAATGTATAGTTCCTTGACATTAACTACATTCTTCTTGTTGTGGACCATCACTGCCATCTCGCTACAGAACTTTTTCATCCTCTGAAACTGAAACTCTACCTATTAAACAATATCTCTCCCCTCCCCACCACCCTCAGTCCCTAGCAATCACTATTCTACTTTCTGTCTCTATAAATTTGTCCTTCATATAGGTGGAATTATAGAATATTTGTCCTTTTGTGACTGGTTTATTTGACTTAGCATAATGTCTTTAAGGTTCATCCATGTTATAGCATGTGCCAGAATTTCTTTCCTTTTTTAGGACTCCCATTGTATATATATCCCACATTTTGTTTATTCATTCATTCATTCACTGGTGCACACTTGGGTTGGGTTGCTTCCACCTTTTGGCTGTGGTGAATAATGCTGCTATGAACATGGAGGTACAAATACCTGTTTGAGTCCCTGCTTTGAATTCTTTTCAGTACAATCTAAGAAATGGAAGTGTTATGTCGTATGTCCCTATTCTTTAAAATGGGGATATGATTACCTGCCTCAGAAGACTGTTTTCAGAATTAAGTGGGATGACATGTGAAATGCCCAACAATAATCCCTGGAGCATAAGAGGTGCTTCAGGAATGTTTGTTCTGTATACATGAGTGGAGTACACGTAAATAATTACCATGGATCAAAGTACGAGGATACAGGCATCGTTGAGTATAGATGAGACAAAAACTTTAAGTTGGTATTTTAGTATTTGGCTTGCTTAGGTCAAGTTGAATTTGAGAATTTAAAGTTATTTTTTGAATGGACTCAGTCTGTTGTATGAAATGAACAGTATTGGGCTGTAATTAAACTGCATAAATAATCCTAAAGAAACTCGTGTAAAGGGATTCATAATAAGGACATATAGCAGAAATGGGTAGACTTTTAAAAGGTTTATTTTAAGTGGCATAAAGCTGTCAAGTCTGTTAATTTGCAAACTATTAACCAAAGAACTGATAACCAAACTTAGAGAAAGACTGGCATATTGAAAAACTGTAAACTTTTTCCAAATGATGTTATGACTTGGACTGTGTTATGTTCTTAGGAAGCAAGATGGTTGTATTCTTAAAAAAACCCAAAAACTTGCATCATAGTTGTTTGAAAACAAAAATAGGGTTGAGTGTAGAGAATTTGAGAAATAATAGAGAATTAACTGTCCTTAGGAAGTTACTTATTTAAGTAAAATTTTCTTTGTTTTAATAGCTGTATAGATATGAAACTTAGAGTTCTGTGGACCACCGTATATGAATTGATGATTTTATAGTGGCTGAAGTTTTATATTTCTGTAGATAGAATGCGGACAACTTGACATGGATTCTAAAACAGAAGACTACTTGCCTGTAACTTTGCTTTAAATTGCTGTGTGACCTTGGGGAAGGCACTTAATCTTCCTAAACTTTGACTCCCTTATCTTTGAAGTGAGTGAGTTGAGCTAAATGGTTTCTGAATCCCTCATAGCTCTTAAATCCACAAATCTAGCCTGCTGCTAGATCTGGTATTTGAGAAGACTGAAGATGTGAATACATAACTCGCGCGCAAGACAATTTTTATATTTAAATTATAGAAGGCTTTTGTAAGCTGTGAGATAGGTCTACTGAAATGTCTTGTATTTTTCTTTAGAGGTAAAACATTACGTTGATGATTGTGATTTTTTTCGATACTTGAGCTATTATTTTTGTTCATCTCTGAAATAAAGAGAAATTTAAAATAAAACTTAAATGTTGCCAGAGAATGAGTAGGTTTACTTTTCTATGGACTGAAATTGAACTGGGCTAAGTGACCCTTTTTGTCATCAGTGACTCTTTATTACTTTTGTGGGCCTCTATTTAACATTTGCTTCCTTACTTCCCAGAATTAGTCTTTCATGTCATATCAAAATGTTAAGTAGATTTGTGGTCCTAATTGTGGTCTAGATGCCACTCCACGGCATGTGGGATCTTCCCGGACCGGGGCATGAACCTGTGTCCCCTGCATCGGCAGGCGGACTCTCAACCACCGCGCCACCAGGGAAGCCCTTGACCTGCCTTTGACTCATGCTGGTATTAAGCCAGGTCTTTATTATTAGAGAAGGGTTCATTGACTAGGATAAATGTTTAAGAGTTTTTGTGTAGAATGGCACTGCTTCCTAGAGTCCACAATCTCCCCTTATTTCAGTTTATACTAACATTTTGGTTTCTGGTTGATTTGGTTAGGTTTTGAGCCTGTGGTGATAGAGAACGTTTTAGAAGGTGACGAGCTACGCACAGACCTGAAAGCAGTGGAGGCTAAAGTCCACGAACTTGGGCCTGATTACGTTCTTTGTGTTCATTCTACTACATCCTGTTTTGCTCCAAGGGTGCCTGATAGGTAAATGATTTGTGAATATTGTCCTTCAGTGTTCATTAGTCTTTTACATAAAATGCACTTATACTAATTCTCAAAGATGCCTAAATAACATTTGGCAGTAAATACTACGTGAATGGACTGTTGAAGAAACAACATAATGGCTTGGGAAAATAAAAATTAGATATAGAAGAAGGAAAAACAACTAGTACCAAGTGGAGATCCTTTTATCACCTGAGTAGGTGCAGAGCATCTCTGTTTTCTTGCTCTTCTTTATGTTTCTGGACATCTTGCATCTTTTTCCTTATTGTTTAATAGAAATCTCTAAGCTAAATTTTGGATTTACATACTTGTTTTTATTGCCATCTCCACTTTGATCTTACAGTTAGTTTTCATATAGAGGAACTATCAGTATTAACAGATTTTAAAGAGAAAATTTTAGAATTATTGTCCTCTGATTTTTTTTTAATTGCAAGACTAACCCAGATATACAGTTAGGTATGTAATTGTCTTTGCATTTTGAGAAAAATGCAGATATTTAAGAAAATTTTTTTTAAAAAGGCAAATGTTTGCTTTTCTGAAGGATGGCTGCAAATTTTTATTCTGAAAATGTAGTAGGCTTAGGTATAGTAATAAATATTTCTAGTTTTGACAGCAACCGTTGGTTTCATTTTAACATTTTGAACAGAAGTGCTAATAATTTGTAAAAAAACTATTGCTTGGACTATTTTCGTAGCATCAAGTTATACTTTGATTTTAATTCATGGAGTCATATAATTTGGCAGTAATTAATGCATGTTAGCTTTTACTATAGGCAGATTTTAAGAGACAATTTTAAAACCCTGCTCTTGAAAATTTACCTTGCTTCATTCATGAGTCTGGATTCTGTTTTCAGATCCTGTTGCATATGCTTTAGCTGTTTATTCATTACTTACCAATCAAATTTTAAATTTGTATTTAAATATTAAATAAGCATCTTTCTTCATTGATGTTTTTGCTATCTAGAAAAATTTTAATGTGGTTGAAATAAATTACATTTCTAAAAACACCATATGAATATTTGTATTAGTTAAATTATTTATCCTTGAGGATATCTTTGTTTTTCTTTCATTTTGACTAACTTTTTTTTTAATTGACGTATTTTTAATTGATGTATAGTTGATTTGCGGTGTTGTGTTAGTTTCTGGTGTACAGCAAAGTGATTCAGTTATACATATAGATATATCTGTATATATCTATATAACATATATACACACATACATATATATGTATATTCTTTTTTGTATCTTTTTCATTATGGTTTATTATAGGGTATTGAATATAGTTCCCTGTGCTATACAGTATGACCTTGTGGTTTGTTTATTTTATATACAGTAGCTTGTATCTGCTAATCCCAGACTCCTAATTTATCCCTCCCCTAGCCTCTTTCCCTTTTGGTAACCATAAATTTGTTTTCTGTGTCTGTGAGTCTGTTTCTGTTTTGTAAGTTCATTTGTATCATATTTTACATTCCACATATAAGTGATATCAAATGGTATTTGTTTTTCTCTGACTTCTCTTCGTATGGTAATCTCTAGGTCTGTCCATGTTGCTGCAAATGTCATTATTTCATTCTTTTTTATGTCTGAGTAGTATTCCATTATATATACAGACCACATCTTTATCCATTCATCTGTAGATGCACATTTAAGTTGCTTCCATATCTTGGCTATTGTACCTAGTGCTGTTATGAATATAGGGGTGCATGTATCTTTTTGAATTAGAATTTTGTCTGTGTATATGCCCAGGATTGGGATTGTTGGATCCTATGGCTACTCTATTTTTAGTTTTTTTAAGGAACCTTCATAGTCTTCTCCGTAGTAGCTGTACCAGTTTACATTCCCACCAACAGCGTAGGAGGGTTCCCTTTTCTCCACACCTTCTCCAGCATTTATTAATTGTAGACTTTTTAATGAAGGCCATTCTGACTGGTGTGAGGTGATACCTCATTGTAGTTTTGATTTGCATCTCTCTAATACTTAGCGATGTTGAGCATCTCTTCATGTGCCCATTGGCCATCTGTATCATTTTGAATAACTGTTTTGGAATGTTTACAGTATGCCTGGTATAGTGCTAAGTACATTTTACATGCATTTTCTCCTTTGGAAAAAACCAAAAAGGTTTTTTTTCAGTCAACAGAATTCTCATATACTATTTTTTGGTGGTGTTACATAACGAATGTTTCTGATTAGAGTGAACTTTAGGAAAATGGTGATGCTCAGTTATTAGTAATATGTTTGAATTTCTGATTTTATTAAATTTAAAAATACATTTTGATTTCTTTAAGTTTAATTCCTTTATAGTCTTAATTTGAACATATATATTGTCTTTATTAGTTAACTGGACAGAGAGTATTGTGGGGCAAAATCAAAGAAAATGTTAAAAAAAAGAAGAGTATCATTTCTTCAAATTGAGAAACACCTTAAATTGGCTTCTAAGTTAGAATACAGTCTGATTCACATGGAAAATATTTTTTCTGCTTCTCTTTGCCTTTCTCATACACATTGAAAATATTAGCAAATTTGATCAATTCAGAATATTTAAAACTACTCAAGTGATTTTAAAAAAACAGTACTTTATGTTATTATAGTGCCTTACTCTCAAGGAAGCTTGTTATCAAGGAATACTTTCATTAGAACACAAACATGTGAAAGTGCCCTTTATGAAGAAAACACTTGTGTGTATCCCAGAAGGTCCATTTTGTTAAAAACAAAACCTGATTAGTTTTCTGCTTGATTTGTGAGGTTTATGAAAATGAGTGATAAAATAAGTTTTTAATTCATAAAACTTTTAGGGAAGTAAATTGAAAACTTCTGACAGTTGAATAGAATAATGTTAGTTCTGTTTGTAGTTTAAAAACATATTAATGCACAGCTACTATAAAAGGAAAATGTATTCTGTGTAAGTTGATAATTAAACCATATATTTGTAGTACATTTATCTGAGAAATAATTTTTATTCTCTCAAAATGCTTTACTTCCAAATTTTTTATACTGTAGACAGAACGCTTTTTAAAAATTAATTTTATCAAACCATAGGATTTAGTTTTAGCTTCATAGTGTGAAGACATTTCTGTTAGAGATGACTTCAGTCACAAGTATTATTTGGTTTTGCAAGGGAACATCATTTATTACACTCTAATTGAAATTTATTACCTTACTTTGCATAAAGCTAGACTCTCAGATTGTTTTAATATGGGGAGTGTCAAATGAAGGAGTACGAGTGAATTTAAAACCAGCAGCTATTTAAAAGATTCTTTAATATCCAAGTTGTTGGAAAATGTTATTTTGGTACTGAAATATTTTAATGTTCTGTATTTTTTAATACATTAAAGTCTATTTGAAAATGTATTTTTTACTTTATGAGATGCTTAATGTGAGATTTCTTAACATTTCAAGATATGCTGATTATTTTGTGGATATTAGCTTAGGATGATAAGCAACCGAAAGCATTTAAAAATGAGCATATCAACCTTGTAAGAGGTCTTTATAAATAATCTGCTTCTTGCTTTTTATATAGGAAATTTTCAGGTGATTTAAAAGCTACCATCTGTGTAAGATTTTTCTAACTACACATTTTCTTATTTATTGGTGACATTAATTTAAAAGCTTTTTCAAGTTTATCCTTAAATGCCTGCTATGCATTTCCAAGGTGCCAAACTATATGCTAAAATACTGCTGTAGAAATTTCAGTTTGTCTTTTTTTCCCCCTAGTATACTTTAAGGATAACTATTAAATTAAAAACGTTTTCTCGTAATTTATTAAGGCAGAGTATGAACATGTCTTTCTATTGAATATGTTTATAGATTAGAAGAACTGGCTGTGATTTGTGCTAATTATGACATTCCACATATAGTTAACAATGCTTATGGAGTGCAGTCTTCAAAGTGCATGCACCTCATTCAGCAGGTAAGAGAGTTTCCAAAGATACGTCAGGGAAAAATGGATTTTAACATATTTGGGATTATTACTTTGTTTTTCTTACAACCTAATACAGAAAAACGGTTAATCTAGCATCTTCTAATTCATGGAGCATTAGAAATTTGCATCCAGTAGTCACTCAGTAAAAGTCATTATTCTTTGCTAGCATCATTGGACTATAGTTTTGGTCAGCACCAACATGGAAATACTTTAGTAGCTTATTTTTTTAACTTTCTGAGAATGTTCCATTGCCAATGCTTTTTTCATTTTTCTAATATAGTGGATTATAGTGTTTTTAAAACTATATTGATTACCGAAAATGACTTCATTTATAAACATTCTAGCGTATAACTATGGAGTTGGCAGGTTTTTAAAAACTGTGATTTTATTTTTTTTTATTTTTATAAGCATCACCTAGATCCCAGTCATCTGTTTTAGATTCTTATTTTTAAAACATGTCTGAGCTTCCCATCCCACTCAGAGTAAGAGTCCCACTCAGAGTAAGAGTCCCATCCCACACAGCCATGGCTCTGTGTCCTCAGGCATCTGCAGCTTCCCTGATTTCATTTCCTGCTGCTCTCCCTCTTACCCACCCTCCTGGCACATTTGCCTCCTTTCTCTTCCTCTCTTGTGCTACCTGTGTGCACCCCACTCCTGCTCATACCTCTTGTTAGGTTGCTTTTCAAGAGAGTTGTGTGGCTTGTTACCTGACTTTCTTTAGATTGATGAGACTTTCTCAGACACCTTACATAAATAGCACCTTCTTCCTTGCCAGCATTTTCTATCCCTCTTTTTCTGTTTTGCCATATTCATTGATTTTAAAGTACACATTTTTCCATGTTATATCTCTGAAATTGAGGTGTCTTATAATGTTAATTGGCAATGTTTATTCTTACCTAGTGGTATGTAAAGTAATGGTGCTTCTTGAAATTGATGGCCTCTTGCTCTTTTTCTCCATAGCACTTGTCACCATTTGATATGATGTTTGTTTACTGTCTACTTATTGGTAGTGATTAGAATTAAGGTTCTGTTAGGGAAAGGACTTTGTTTTGTTCACTGTTATGTCCTCAATACTTAGGACAGTACCTGGTACATAACTGGCACTCAATAATAATTGGTTACTCAGGGCTTCCCTGGTGGCGTGGGGGTTGAGTCCGCCTGCCGATGCAGATGCAGGGGACGTGGGTTCGTGCCCTGGTCCGGGAGGATCTCACGTGCCCTGGAGCGGCTGGGCCCGTGAGCCATGGCCGCTGAGCCTGCGCGTCCGGAGCCTGTGCTCCGCAACGGGAGAGGCCACAGCAGTGAGAGGCCTGCGTACTGCAAAAAAAAAAAAAAAAAAAAAAAAAAAATAATTGGTTACTCAAACAATTGAATGAATAAATGATGTATTACATTTACTTACAGTGATTAATTACACTGTATCAGGATATGGATAGATATTATCTTTGTATGATATGAATTTTCTGATTTGCGTGCGTAATGATGTTAGTCAAATATTCAGTTTTGACACACATGTGATTTGTGTTATGTGGATAAGAGTTATTCACAGATTATCTGTGGCCTTCTGCCATGTAGTGGTGAATGCTCCTTAGCCCTATAGATCCTATCTCATAAATTTTTTTGTTTTCTTTTTTGTTATTTTGAGTACTAGTATTATCTCTGATATAAATATGGTTTATACAGTAGTATTAGCTGATTTGCTTAATTTCTTTACTCAAACCTTGTACCAGTTAGTATGTAACTGACTGCAAGTAACAAAAACCCAACCCAAATTAGCTTAATCAATAAGGAAATAGATTAGTTTACATAACAAAAGAAGTCCAGAGGTGGAATGGTTGTATGCATGGTATTCGAGGGTTTCTTAAAACCTTTGAGGAAGACCATTTACTGTTTCCTTGGTATCCTTTTGCATTATTCCTTAACTTTTTAAGGCTTATCACAGTTTCAGACTAGATTATATCTAATTTGAATGGTAGCAGAGGAAGGTTGTACAGTTAGCTATGCTGGAAATCTTGAAAAAACATACTATTTCAGTGATTCATTTTTATTCCTCCTCCCCTTTTTCCTTTCTCCTCCTCTTTAATTTTTAGCAGCCTTAATTCTTTTAAAAGTCAGATATTCTAGCATTCCTAAAAGTTTAGAAAAGTGAGGGATAGAAGATCACTCATAACCAGGTTACCCTAACAATTACCCTTAATAATTTGTGTATCCCTTTTTTCTCTTTCTTTAATACATATACATATTGCTTTTTACATGGTTATAGCCATTGTGTACATTTAGTATTAACTTTCTAAAATGTAGTCAAAAGCATATTTAATTTTTAAACTTAAATATAAACTTAGATTATATTTCTATACTCTCCACATGCTTATAAAGTCTTCATTGATCAGTTTAATGGCTCCTTAACATTTACCCATATGTTATGTACTTAACTCAGCAGTGTTCATTGTTCTGGTGCTCATGACATATTTTTGAATACTAGAAAATTTGGTGGTGTAATTGAAGAGATTAAGACTCTTAAATGAAAACAAGCTCCAGGATACAATATGAAAGCTGCCCATGGAGTTGTGCATCACGAATACCCTACTTTGTCATCACCTCTCTTAATTCGTGAGGTGGTTTTACTAAAATTTTAACCAGAAAATAACACTATAAGATGGTAAATGAATTTTTATAAGGTAGCTGTTGTATTGTTGCAGATACTGTATTACCTTCTAGAATGGACATTTCTTAAAAAAAAAAAAAAAGCAGTACATAAAAATTGGCCCTCACAAAAAGAGATGGTGTCCCTATTGCTTTCAGCCAAATAAATACTTGGGTCTTATTCAGTGCTAGTTGTTTCATGACATTCTAAAAAATTAAAATTAGCTTTAATTTATCTCAGTAGTTTTTATCAGTTATACATACCGTTTACGGAGTACCCATACGCACCATGTGTCAGGCATCCTGCTAGATTTTTTTTTTTTTTTTTTGCGGTACGCGGGCCTCTCACTGTTGTGGCCTCTCCCGTTGCGGACCACAGGCTCCAGATGCACAGGCTCAGCAGCCATGGCTCACGTGCCTAGCCGCTCCGCGGCATGTGGGATCTTCCCGGACCGGGGCACGAACCCGTATGCCCTGCATCGGCAGGCGGACTCTCAACCACTGCACCACCAGGGAAGCCCCCTGCTAGACTTGTAAAGTTTATTAACTTAATCCTAACAGTTTAAGGTGTACTTCTCATTGTTTCCATTCTACAAGTGAGGAAACAAACTTGGAAGTATTAAGTGACTTGCCTAAGGTCCCAAGCTGCAAAATGGCCCATATAGTTCAGTGTGATTCCAAATCCCTTTATCTTCGTCTAAAAAGCAAAGTACTAAAACTGGGAAGCTTTCTTGAGAAGATAGTATTGTACTAATCAAGCAAACAATGAAGAAAGAGGTATAACTAAAATGTTTCAGAATTGTTTTTTTTAGGGCAGTGTCCCAGAATGACTCAATGCTGAGCATATAGAGCATTCTGATATGCATATGTAGTCCCCAGGAAATTAGCTTTGCAGAACCTATACTTCTGACATATACTAAACTGACTAATTTAGGAGACTCATGGAATATGGATGTGAGGACACATTAATAGAGAGGGCTGTAGTAGAGTCACAAAAATACATAGAATTAAGGATTGTAAAGCTCCCCAAGTGTGGGAAGCAGCAACTTTGTTTATTGAGAATTTGAGAGAAGTAGGTGTTATACTAGTTATTCATAGACCTAATTGTCAGTTCATTCAATAGATATTTGCAGGGTTCCCACGGATGTGCCAGGCAGCAGGGTAGGCACTGGAGATGCAGTAGTAAATACAACAAAATCTTTATCCTCATGGAACAGAAGCAGACAGTAAACAATAAGGATGACAGGTCTTGATAAATGCTCTAGAATTTGTGGGGGAGGAGTATCAGATGGTGTGATCCAGGAAGTCCTCTCTTGAGAAGTAACATTTGAGTGTTGTGAAGGCGTGAGCTGGGCAGCTCTCTGGAGAGATTCCAGACAGAAGGTAACATCAAATGCCAAGACACTGAGGCCGGGATGTGCTTGGAATGCATGAGGAATAGCAAGGAGGCCAGCGTGGCCGGACCAGGGCAAATGAGAGCAGCAGTGGTCATAAAGAAATTTGAGGTGTGTTAATTGAGGTGTGTTAAAGATTTGAGATTTTATTCTTGGTATGGTCATCAGCCATTGGAGGGTTTTGAGCAGGAGAGTGACGTGTGACGGCTGCGCTGTGGGAAATGGCCTGTAGGAAGGCAAGCGGGGAACGCTGTTGCAGTAGCCCACATGAGATGCGTTGGTGGCATGGGCCAGGGTGGTTGCTGTTAAGGTGTTAAGAAATGGTTGGATTCAGATGTATTTTGAGAGTCGATCTTACACGGTATGCTGATGAACCAGATGCAAGGAACGAGGAAATGAGGATTCAGGGACTCCAAGACTTTTGGCCTGAGTTGCTGGAAGGATGGAAATGCCATAGGAATAATATTTTACTTTTATTTATTTATTTTTTGTGCGGTACGCGGGCCTCTTACTGTTGTGGCCTCTCCCGTTGCGGAGCACAGGCTCCGGACGCGCAGGCTCAGCGGCCATGGCTCACGGGCCCAGCCGCTTCGGGGCATGTGGGATCTTCCCGGACCGGGGCATGAACCTGTGTCCCCTGCATCGGCAGGCGGACTCTCACCCACTGTGCCACCCACCAGGGAAGCCCAATATTTTATTTTTTAAACATGGGCTCATCATCCTGACTACCTAGGTTTTTGCCTGGGTGACTTTCAGTAAGGTGCTTTAACTGCCTGGATTTGAATCTCAGCTGTGCTATTAACTACATTTCTGACCTTGGGCACGTCACTTTAGTTTCACTGTGCCTTAATTTTCTCATCTGTAAAATAGCTATTATTGTGGCATCTGCCCAGATAGCTATTGCATGGGTTAACTGAGTTAAGAATGTAAAGTGCTTAGAAGAGTGCCTGGTGCATAGTAAGTTCTTAGTAGATTCTGGCCGTAATTATTATATGAACAGTGATCTGTTTTATTCACTGCTGCTATGCCCAGAACCTGGAACAATGTTCGCAGATGATAGGTGCCGAAATATTTGTTCCCTGAATAAATGAGTGAATGGATGAACTGATAAATGGCAACCGTTTACTTCATAGGACATGCTCCTGTGTTTCCTATTCTGTTTAGCCCTTCCGGCCTTCTGGTGTTTTTCTCTCCTCCTCATTAATGGCCCCAGACTTTAGTGTGGAGAATGAGGTCTATACACCGTTCCTGAGATTGGGTCCAGCCTGTTTGTTTTCTTGCCACAGAATTTGCTACCCTTTGAATGCTTCTGTGTTTTAGTGATGAAGGGGTTCTAGCAAAGTCTGGTGCACTGATTGCTCTCTTAGTACTCCTCCTAATTTAGGTTCAGATTTCTCTCAGGAAACCTTGGGCACTACTTAAACGTTAATAAAAAGGCAACTCTGACTGTTCCACTTTATTTTTATGTGCTACTTTGCATGGTTTTCAGTTATTTATTCAATTAGTCTCATATGCTTCTCTCTGTTTTCCTGTGATAAGGTGAGATTTTCTCTGATCATAGTTTATGAGGAAGTTAGAAAGGAGAATGACAGGGGAAGGTTAAGATTTAAACAATCATGCGATAGCCTCCGAAGTTGTCTGTGCCCCTTCCCTTCTCTGCTTTTGCTGCTTCTACCTATGGCCTGGATCTGGCCTCTTAGATTAGGCTACTTCTGTTCTCTTCTATCTGCTCCTTCTATTCTCCCTCAGCTGTGGATGTGGATATAAAGTGGGAGGATGAAGGTCAAATAGGGTTACAGTATTAATAGGAATATAGATTGTGAATACAGATTGAAAATCTGTGGCTACAGATAAAGAAAAAAACTATCTTAGTTGAAGTTTAGATAGTATCTTAGTTTTTAAGAGGAGGAAATTGAATCACATTAGGCAGAAGGTTATAGACTATGTCGCATGGGACTAGAGCTTAGTTTTACATTTCTAGCAAGTATTCCGTCTTTCACCAGAATACTAGATTTTCACTTGAAGTTCACTTGCAGTGGAATGAGATCATCTAAGATTATAACATTAGGAAACATAAGTTATGTAGAAACTCTTACGTAGAAACTCTTATGCCAAGAGTATGCCAAAACAATTCCATTAGTTGAAGTTAAAAATAAAATTTTTCTTTTCTCCTTTATTATCCAAGTGGTGGTAGGAGCAGAGCTTGTTGCTTAAAGTGGTCATGCAGGTTAGTAGATTATCCAAGCATCAAAGAGAGGCACTTAATATATAACTTATTGATTGGCAGCATGGGTGGCTACAGTCCATTAGATTATGGTGGCCACTCGTGAACTCACAGAGGGTGTTTAAAATTACTTAATAGTTGTAGGACCCACTGTTGTTATTTATTGTCAAATAGAAGAGCACACATGAAAGGCATGGGAGAAATTCACTCTCTCTTACCCAATTTTAAGGTGAAAAGTTCTGTTTCAATGTAGTTCCCACCTGAACTGATACTGAAACTCTGCCTTCCTCACAGGCTTGGTGTGAAGATTAAATGATTTATGTGTGAAAGCAGCTTGTAACTATAAAGTGCTCTTCCACCTATAAGGAGCAGCATTTAAAAACTCAGTTTAATGCTTAAAAATATTTCACTGGCATCGGTACAAAGAAAATAAAAATCTTTCATCTGTTTTTTGTTTCTGTGCATTGTTTTAATGGTATTTATTAATAGCAGTTGCTGTCTCTTCTTCTAAATATGTAATACTACATCTTATTCCATTCTAGGGGGCTCGGGTTGGTAGAATAGACGCTTTCGTTCAGAGCTTGGACAAAAATTTTATGGTTCCAGTAGGTGGCGCTATAATTGCTGGCTTTAATGATTACTTCATTCAGGAAATAAGCAAGATGTATCCAGGTAAATAAATCAGTTGCTCTTCAGAAAAAGTAACTAACAAACAAAAATCCATTTGTACATAGGCTACTGTAATAAATCTTAATTTACAAAGCTTTTTTCCCCTTCTGAATGTAACTTATCATCCTTATTTCAGGAAGAGCTTCAGCGTCACCTTCTTTAGATGTCCTTATTACTTTATTATCACTTGGATCGAATGGCTACAAGAAGCTATTAAAAGAAAGAAAGGTAAGCTTTCCCGTTAGGTGTAAACAATACTGTTGACTAAAACAGTACTCCAAAGTATTGATGTTTTTGTCTATTGGTTTATCACATTGGGATGTAGATACCTAGCAAAGTCCTAGGGGATTTACTTTGATCTGGACCCTCCCTAGGTGGTTTTAAATTAATCATTGTTATCCTGTCTATTCAGATATCCTGAGGAATCTTGGAAAAGTGATTTTTGCTTTTGTGTTTGTTTTTGTCTTAAGAAACTCCTGCATCAGGGATTCTTATTATTTCGGTAAAATTTAATTCATTTATCACTTATAGGTAGAGGCTCTTAAAAGACAAATGGACAAATTTTTTCCTTTTAGTTTTGGAGGCCTGAAGATTTGTTTAGGTGTGACATGTCAGTTGCAGGAGGAAGAACCAGGTCAGATGTTGGCCAGCTTCTCATTCTAAAATAATAAGTCCATCCCGTGGCATTATTAGAATGGTGAACTCATTGATTATGTTGGTTATGAAAAGAAAAGTGACATTTGTGCTTAAAAATTGGACTTTGTGGGCTTCCCTGGTGGCGCAGTGGTTGAGAGTCCGCCTGCTGATGCAGGGGACACGGGTTCGTGCCCCAGTCCGGGAAGATCCCACATGCCGCAGAGCAGCTAGGCCTGTGAGCTGTGGCCACTGAGCCTGCGCATCTGGAGCCTGTGCTCCGCAACGGGAGAGGCTACAACACTGAGAGGCCTGCGTACTGCAAAAAAAAAAAAAAAAAAAAAAAAAAATTGGACTTTGTCTCCAGCCCTAAAAACTAGCTTAATTCAGGGGCAACTCCAAAATTGTAGACAGACAATGTTGGTAGGGCAGATCAGACTAAGATGTTTTATTCTTCTCCCATCTGGGAGAGCTAGAGGCCCCTGGTGCAGTTTTTGTATCTGTATAACTTTCTAACACTTTGTAGCAATTACAGTCCCTTAGATTTATAATAGTAATTTACATATTTTAGAGTATTTTCATGTACGTCATCTGATGTATCCTCTCAACAGCCTTATGAATATGTAACAGAAGTTTAACATTTTCTGTACCCTGCTTTACCCTAGTCCCTTTCTCCCCACTAATTCAACGCATAGGAAGGTAATTATTTACTTTCCATTGTTAGGACATCTCTTAAGATTTACGTGATATAGGAAAAGATGCTCAACCTCAGTCATTAGGGGAATGCAGATTAAAACCACAGTGAGATACCACTACACACCTAGGAGAAGGGCTAATATTAAAAAAACAAACAATAAAAACAGACAACACTGGCAAGGATGTCAAGCAAGTAGAACTCTCAGATGTTGCTGATAGGAATGCAAAATGGTACAGCAACTTTGGAAAACACTTTGGCAGTTCCTTATAAACATTTACTTACCACATAAACTAGCTGTCCCACTCTTAGCTGTTTACTCAAGAGAAATGAAAATTTGTATCTGTACAGAAAGCTTTATGTGAATGTTCATGGTGATTTTATTCATAATTGCCAAAACCTGGAAACAACTCAAGTGTCCATCATCTGGGGTATGAACAAACTGTGGTACGTACATACTCAGCAATAAAAAGGAACAAACTACTGATATATGCAATACTGCAACAACTCCCAGATGCATTACACTAGATGAAATGACCCGGCTTGAAAGGGTACATATCGTATGGTTTATTTATATGCCATCCTGGAAAAGGCAAAAAAATATCAGAGAAAAGACCACTGGACGCTAGAGGCTTGGGTTGGGGGAGGGGGCTATTAATGGTAGTGAAATGTTTTGTGTCTTGATGGTGGGAGTAGTTTCATGACTGTATGTTTGTCAGAATTCGTAGAAGTGGACACCTGAAATTGTACTATATGTAAATTATGCCTGAAAAGGAATTTTAAATGATTAGACTAACACTCCAGTTTGATAAACTCCAAGAAGTAATCATCTCGTTCTGGCCAGGAGAAAACCTCAGCAGAATCTTTCAAGGGCCCTTGTCCGTATGACAGATGAAGACTGTTTATAGATGCGGAAAGCCATCATCTCTCTCTATGAGAGTTGAGTTGTATCCGATGTCAGTGAGTCTTAGCTCTCCTGTAACTAGTTGTTTCACTATGGAAAAGGTTCTTGAACTCACAGATTTTATTTCATTGCTTGTGAAAGAAACAGTTGCTACCTCAGGCCACTTCTAGTTCTAAAAGATTGTAGAATATTTCCTGAAATAAAACGGCTACTTTCTGGGCCTTGAGCATTACAATCACGGGAATTGGCCTGTAATTTAGTAATCCAGCACAAATCATATGGGTAATTTATAAATCAAACTTTTTTAAGTTTGAAATTTTTAAGATGATGGTCTCTTCAGTTTCATGGTACCTCCTATCCATTTCCACCCCTATTAAGCTGTCTTGACCCCTCCCACCCCCCCATGTGAACAACGACAAGCCCATTTAAAGTAGCATGGTCTACAGTATGGACTAGTGTGTTTCTTTGAAACTCAAAGTAGATAAAGTTGAGTGTAGGATAAGTGTCATTGAGTAAATACTTAATTTACTAAACATCTGTTGAGCATCTGTTATGTGGCAGGCACATCATATTGATAGAGCAATCAATAAAATAGACAAAGGTACCTGCTCTTATGGAGCTTGCATTTCATATGGAGGACACCAGCAATAAACAAATCACATAAAATATAAATGCTTGTTCAATACATAAATTATAAAGCTGAAAGTGCTGTGGAAGAAAAGAATAAAGTAAAACAAGGGGGGGTTGGGGATGATGTGTGGGGGGAAGTGGTGAGGATTGATTTTTTAAATGTGGTTAGTGCAGGCCTCGTTGAGAACGTGACATTTGAGTTGACTTGAAGAAGTTTGAGGGAGTGTACATGTATGATGGAGAAGAGTGTTTCAGGCAAAAAGCCAGTACCAGGAATCAGGGTCGAGTCAGTGTGTTTGAGAAGCAGAGAAGAGGCCAGTATGGTTGGAGCAGCGTGATCAAGGAGGGTTGTGAGAGTTGCAGTCAGGATGGTAATGGGGGCGGGCCGGTCATGTAGGGCTTTCTGAGTGAGATAGATAGAGAACCACTGGAGGGTTTTGAATAGAGGAGTCACGTCATCTGATTTATATCAGGAAAGACATAAAGGATCCTTGAAGGATCCTCTGGTTGAAGGATCGCTCTGGTTGCCGTGTTGAGAATAAATTAGGGGGGCAAGGGTAGAAGTTGAGCTTTTTCAGAAATCAAGAAGTGATGTTGACTTGGATCTAGATGGTGCCAGTGGAGGTGATGAAAGTGGTTGGATTCTAGCTCTCTTTTGAAGATTGAGCCAACAGGATTTCCAGATGAATGTATTGCGAGTGAAAGAGAGACATCAAGAGTAATTCTGAGATTTTTGACCTGAGCAGTTGGAAGAATGGAAGAGCCATTAACTGAGATGGGGAAGTCCGTGGGTTGGAGGGGAAGGCCAAGAGTTCAGTTTCAGACAAAGTTGAAATCAGGATGTCCTCTGACGTCTAGGTAGAGATGTAGGTATGGAGCGCGATACGAGTCTAGTGTTAAGAGAGAGAGCTGAGCTGGACATAAAAAATTGGGGGAGTTAATTGGCTAAGAGATTAGCTGAGATTTTAAGAGAATGAGTCTATAAACAGAAAAGAAGTGCAAGGACTGAGCTCTGGGGCACTCCAACATTAAGAGGTCTGGGAGAAGGAAAGAGACCAGAAAAGGAGACTGAGAAGGAGGGAAAGCAAGAGCGTGGAGTCCTAGAAGCCAAGTGAAGGAAGTGTATCAAGGAGGGAAGTGTGATTGCCCAGTGCCACTGATAGGTCAGGTAGAGTGAGCACTAAGGTTTGACTACTGGGTAGAAAAGTTTCATGTAAAAATCATTCTTAACATAGTCTTTCAATGCAGGGCTTGTGTTATCTAGCAGATACCGTATATGTGTAGATACACTTATGTATATATATGAAGTTATAGCCCCTAATATTGAGCACTCACCATGTGGCAGGCTCTCCTTGAAGCACTTTGTCATGTATTCATTTAATCCTCACAGGGTCATTTAATCCTCACAGCAGCCCTGTGAAGTGTTATCCTCATTTTCACAGGAAACGTAGTGACAGAGAAGTAATAGTATGAGGTAAATTGTGGGACATGGGTTTAAATCTAGGCAGTTGGGCTTCTGATCCTCTCTCTTAAAACCTCTAAACTGTACTTTTTTTTTTTAATATAGGTAAATAATGTAGTTTGGTAGCAATGTAGCTACTTTAAATAGCTATAAATCTGAAGACCTAGGTCTACTAATATCCAGAGGATGCAAAAACAATAATACATTTAGCAGCTTTGGCCAAAAAAGCTCAGTTGTATTTTAGATATACGCTGTTTGCTTGTGCAGAACCACTGTTGCTGGGGAACTCCCTCTCTGACTCCAGGTGGTCCTGGGGAGACTGTCAATCACAGGGTCCCTTCTCCTCTTTCTTAGGGGTGGGCATGTGATCTGGCTAGCCTCGTTCGCAGGTGGACATGTGGAGATAGAGTCCTTCCAGCAGATTTGATAGTTCATTTAGAGATACTGTGTCTGTTGCTTTGCAGATAGTAAACTGTAAGGATGTAATCTTATGACTCTAAGCCGCCATATTTCTAGCCATGCCAAGAAAGCCTTCTTTAGAGTAGAGAACATAAGAGGGAAAACAGAACTGAGAGTCATTTGAGTCTCTGGATCCAGACTTACCTGCTTGTAGAACTGGCTGTTAGATGACCAATAAATTTACCTCTTTCGTTTTAAACTAGATTTCTAATGCTGATACTTCTTTTTTTTTTTTTCCATTGAAGTATAGTTAACTTGCAATGTTATATTAGTTTCTGATGTGCAACAAAGTGATTCAGTTATGCATATATTCTTTTTCATATTTTTTTCCATTATGGTTTATTATAGGATATTGAATATAGTTCCTTGTGCTATACAATAGGACCTTGTTGTTTATCCATTCTGTATATAATAGTTTGTCTAATGCTGATACTTTTGATTCCTCTTATACCCTTTATAATGTTTCAAACATTCATTTCTTCTTTTCCATTGTCCCTGCCACAACTCCCTAACTAAAGCCTTTACCATATCACACCTGGATGGTTACAATAACTTACTAACTCTTCTCCTGATCCCCAGTCTTGGTCTACTCTAATTTGTCATGTTGTAGAGCAGTGCCAGATTATATTCTTAAAATGGGGAAGTCCCTTTTGGTCCAGTGGTTAAGACTGTGCACTTTCACTGCCGAGGGCGCACGTTCAATCCCAGGTCAGGGAACTAAGATCCCACAGGCCGCTCAGCGTGACCAAAAAAAAAAAAAAGAGATTATGTTCTAAAAATGCACCTTTCTTCAAGTTATTCCGCTTTGGGTTTTGGTTGCCTGTAAGACAAAGTCCAAACTCCTTAGCCTCCCATTATGATCCATCGTGATCCTTTGTGGTCTGGTCCCACATTACCTGAGCAGCATTGGCCCCTGCTCATTCATTCATTCAAGCAAAGAAATGTTTATGCATAGGCCCTAAGGTTAAATTTACAAACAAGACTGACATAGTCGTTACCCTTAAGGAAATTGTAGTCGGGGAAATCTACATATTAAATAAATAATTACAAGTCTGATGAGAGTTATGAAAGAACAAGCAGAGTATATGAGAGCATATATCACCTAACCTAGCTGGGGCACGTAGCCCAGCTCTCACAGGGTCAAGTGTCGCTAGAAGAAGTGACATCTATTCTATGAAAATGCAACTCGTGCACTTATTAAGTGGCCCCCATGGTTTAATTGTAGGCTAGAATTGATGACTAGCGTAAGTGTAGAATTCTTAAAGGATATTTTAGACTGAGTCTGGAAAGCAAAGTATTGTGCAATTATTGGAGATTTTGTGATTTAGATCACTTTCCTTTAGGGTAAGTTCAGATTCAGTAGGTCTGGAGTGGGGCTTAGACACTGCATTTCAACCAAACTTCCCTGATAAATCTGATGCACACCCAAGTTTAAAACCCATTATTTTGGGGCACACAGGTCACTTGTATCTGTAACAGAAACTTGGAGAGGAATATATCATAGCATTTTAATACTTATACATAGATAATATTTCATGGAGTTTGAGGTGAACTGCACAAATATTGCAAATATCAAAGCTTGAAAATATAACTTGTTAGTTTTCTATTTATTTCTGGTATTTTTAGTTGTCATAGTTATAATCTTTTCTTATACCGTAGCTACTTTTTACCTTATATTGATCAGTCTGCAGGCTTGGCTAAAATTTCATTTTTAAACTAAATAAATAGAATATGTTGTAGCTCAAACAATAAAACCATTACACAAAGTTTTAAGTTAGACATTTTAAAACTATACTTTATTATATAGATGCAAATTTTTAAAATTTTTATATGCTGCTATTATAATATCAAATAAGCATACTATTTAGTTTTTCCTGTTTTTGTTCTTCTTGAATTGAAACTGTAAATAGTAATAGCTAATAATATTAAATATTTGCTATATAATATAAGTCTTGAGTAATTTGATAGTAAACTTATTTAATTAGCAAATTAAACTGACTGTTTGAATGCACATCCCTAAAAAATTACCATCAGGTGTCTGAAGTGAAACTTGATCCTTGATTTTGGGTAGTCTAGTAGATTACTGCCTACTTTGGAGTTTGCCGATTGATCCCTTTATTCTTAGCATCCTTTGCTTGTTATGTAGTAGACACTCATCAGATGTTTATAGAATGAACTAATGCAGGGCATTTGGGAACACATAGGTCCACTGTTGTACAGTCTTTTCTTGTTTTACACAGAATAAGTATCTTTCTATAAAATTAGGCAGAAAGTAAATAACATTTTGATACTGACTTCCATTGTGACTTAGATGTTCTTATAGAGACATTTCTCCATATGGATATAGTTGAAAACTTGTGAAAAGGAGTAAGTTAAAATGGTGATTGCCTGTTGTATGTAACAGGCACTGTACTTCTGGGAGTAGGGCTTCCTCCCTAGTGGATACTCCTCTTCCAAAAGTACTTTTTCTTACCCCTAAGGATTTTGGAATTGTTGATATTAGGGGTGTTCTGTCATCTTTTTGGAATCTAAGAATTTCTTTTATGCCATGCTTCTTCTGACTATTGACCTTTAGGGTTTGACTTTAAAATTTTCAGCTACTTTTAGGTGATACCAAGGCCCATGCAGGTGTACATTTTGCTTAGCAAGAATGAAAATCCACCTTCTTTGAGACTGACCTGCAGCAATATGTAGCTCAGCTGGTGAATGGATCGAGTAGGCAGCCCAGCTCTGCTTTTCATTGTGACTTTGTCCTTTATTAATCATCAGGTAAATATTTTGTGGGGAAATTTTATGTTTTTAGTGTTATGAATTAGACTCCATTTTAGATGTCAAGCGATAACTCTCTTTGTAACATCCAGAACTTTGTTCTTTTCCTTTATCTAGATAGTGTAGAGTGAAATGAACAGGGACAGGACAAGAATAGGATTATAGCTGCAGGTTATTAGCATGTGTCTGTAGGAGTCCTGCTAGCTAATGTTAGTTATTTCAACCTGAAAACTATTTTAGGCTAAGGGAAAAGTAGGTGGGTAGGAAACTAATATTTTTATGAATGTCTGCTGTATGCCAGGAATTCTGCTAGGTTCATTATATTCATTATAATGAATTCATTATTTTCATTATAATGAATTCATTATTCATTTCATGTACTACTCAGAGCCAGTTTCTGAGGTAGGTATTATCCCCATTTTACAGATGAAATTGAGGCTAGAACAAGTATACTTACCCAAGGAGCACATATAAGTGCCAGAACCCAAGTCTAGGTGATGCTAAAGCCTCTGCACTTTCTGTCTTCCCACTCTTCCCACTGCTTCCTGTCACCCATCCACTGTTGTGGAAGTGTTCACCTGCTGTGTGCTAAGCATTTGAGCCATAAAAATGATAATCTCCTGACCTCTATTCTTATCTAGTGGAGGTGTGTAAAACCCCAAAGCCTCTAATGTATTCACTGGTTTTATTTAAAATTCTTTGTATAGAGTTTATTTAGAACAGAGACTATCTATAGTAGTAATTGTCAGAGTATAAAAATGCTCATTTGAGAACTTTGAGAACTCTATCATTGTAAGAGCATAAAGTTTGCTTTTTAACAACTTCATTCAACAGGAAAGTCTTTTTGTTGAAAAATGTGGATGTCCTCCATAAACCATAATTGCGTATATGTAGCATAAATATTGTTTTTTTATTGGATTCGTTGCAGAAGTAAAGGCCTCTTTTGTTTAAATGGACTTGCTTTTGAACTGTGAAAATTTAATCGTGATAGTTTATTGGTTTAGCTCTGGAGAAGCTGAGGCAAAGCTATTTTGCTCCAGCCAGAGCTATTTATATACCATCACTGAGAGCTCCTCTTTATATTATTGGTGTTATTGCCTACTAAAAAAGGAGTGTTAAAAGACAACTTAGGATTTTTTTTTATTCCTTGCCCTTATTCACCACAATGATATTTTTAGTTTATTTCATATAGCTCTACATCTTCCAAAACGGCTTTATCTTTTTCACAGTAGAGGCAGACAAGAACTCAGCTTGAAGCCATTCCTTCTCAAGCCTTTTTTTTTTTGAAGGGTGAAAGGATCAAAGAGAGTGGAACTCTGGGTGTGAATTGAACCTCTTTGCTCTTAGCCCCTTCCTGATCAACACATCTGCTTCACTGAGGGGAGAAGTGACCAGGAAGTTTAACTGAAGAGGCCTTTAAGAAAAGGGGCGAAAATTGAAGAAACTGTTTCTTTGAGTTGCTCTATGCAGAAGGAAAGATCAGTCTTAGACATTCATCCTTCACATTTGGTTCTGGAGAAGATCATTATAATTCTGCTTAGCTTTAGTTTTAGAAGAGTGCTTTGCTGAACAGGGCAGGCAGATAATCATTCATCGTTGCAACTATGTGCTGAACTGGACAAGCTCAGAAGAGGAATGACAGAGGACTGGCTGCTCCTGTGGCTGGAATTTGTTAGCTGAAACTTGGAGAACATAAGACGTACAGCTTCAAACAATATCCTATAATAAAGCTAAGTTTGGGAACTTAGAAGATTTGCAGCCCTGAAAGTAGAGTAGTTGAATCTGAACAAAAGTGTCAGATTTCAGGCCTGGATATGGGGCTTCAACAGAAGAGTTTGAAAGCAGTGCTTTAGCCTGTGATGCAAGGAGTATGCCTGGACACTGTGGCCTGGCCACAGTTATAGATAGCAGCATCCCTCATTTAGTACCGTTGTCTTCACTTAAGGACATCTGTGTGTGTGGATACATACCAACAGTCCGTTGTCCATCCAACCTTCCATGTTATCAATGAAATACCAGACTACTTGTTATGTTTCCTTCTTTTTGTATTACCCACCGTATGAGGCATATTGTAATAATATCTGAAGTTCTCTTTTATCTTATCCTGTAATATGAAGCAGTATAAGCATAAGACCTTTTTCTTTAGAATTTAGTGAATTATGCACATCTTTGGGTTATGGGAAGGGATAAGCTAGATGCTGGGCTTCACAACTGCAAATCAATTTGCAAAAGGCTATATGAAAGATAATGCTTAATATAATTCAGCTTCTCTTCCATTAACATCTTGAATTATGGTGTAAAGTTTTATTTTTTTTTCCTAGAAATGTAGCTGACATTAGCATTCAGGTATACAGTTCAGTTTATCTCTAGTGAAGAGTCTTTTAAAATTAAGTTAAATACAGCACAAGAGACATAGAAAATCGATAATATTTCATTTCTTTTAAGTAAGATCTTTCTGTATACATTTGCTTGGGGTGCTTGTAAATTTCTCCCTTTACGGAAGTATTTTATAATAAATGTCAGTTATAGATCTAACTGTAGCAAAAAATAGTGCAGGTTCTGGAGTACCTTTGATATATCAGATAAAAACTGCTTAGCTAAGTATTAGTGTAGGAAATAGTGGTACAGTCTCTTAAATGATATTTTTAAAATGTAGTGATATCAATGGGAGAGGATTTAGGACCTTCATACGAGAAATACTGTAGGATTCAGTACATTGAGCTTTAAGATATTATAAACTGCTTTGCTTATTGGATTACCTATCATAACACTTTATGTGGAGTAGAGATACTAAAAATATTTGTAGATGGATGTGAACTTGACTCACTAATATATTCTTTTTTGTTTACTCCCATTTACTAGTGATATGTGATTGAGTTAGTATTACGTTTAGTCTGAAGATTTTTATCCTAAGGTTAGCTACAGTTGTAGTGGCATTAGCAAGTCATTGATAGAACTGGTTAGAACTAATTTGTTAAATATTAGAAATTTAACATTGGAAAATTTTGTTTTTTAATAGCCACGTATGCATTAGTAAATTTTTTTTTTTTTTTTTTTTTGTGGTATGCGAGCCTCTCACTGTTGTGGCCTCTCCCATTGCGGAGCACAGGCTCCGGACGCGCAGGCTCAGCGGCCATGGCTCATGGGCCCAGCTGCTCCGCGGCATGTGGGATCTTCCCGGACCAGGGCACGAACCCGTGTCCCCTGCATCGGCAGGCGGACTCTCAACCACTGTGCCACCAGGGAAGCCCCATTAGTAAATTTAAAAGCACCCTCTAGGGGTGTTACTGAGGAAACATTTCTTTTTTTTTTTTTTTTAGAAATAGCTAAGGACAAATTAAGGACAAATTAACTACTCATCAGGTTCCTTTCATACTACAAGTGTAACTGCATTGGTGATTATTGTGGCAGCCATGACTAGATACAATAATATTCTAAATTGGCCCTCACAATTGAAATAAGTTTTTTTGTTGTTAGGGGGGAAAATGTAGGAGTCTGTAAAAGGCATTTCCTGGCTATCAGATTTGTTTCTGCTTATGAGAGGTTAATGAATTTGAGAGTAAGAGAGAATTAGATGCACATTAAGACTTTGGTGTATAATATAATGAAGAAGAATCAACAGTTAACATCTAAGTTAAAATGTGCGACTCCTTTTTTCTGTTTTAAACAACGCTGAGCATTTCTTTTCTTTTCTTTTCTTTTTGGCCTCGCCACGCGGCTTGTGGGATCTTAGATCTCTGACCAGATTGAACCTGGGCCTTCGGCAGTGAAAGTGCCAAGTCCTAACCACTGGACTGCCAAGGAATTCCCAACACTGAGCATTTAAATTATGACCTAGTTACTTCATAGTAGATGAAAATATAAATGAAACCTAGGAATTCTACTCTTCATTAACTCTGGTGTGGTACTAAAAGATTATGAATTGTTTCAGTTGCAGGAAAAACTCTTGATTTTTAAATTTCATTTGATTTTCCTATTGTTTCACCTTCTGAAGTGAACATCAATATTAGTTTAAGAAGGAGGGGCCAGGAAATCTTTATATGTCTA
Organism: Delphinapterus leucas; assembly: GCF_059928025.1. Taxonomy (NCBI): domain Eukaryota; kingdom Metazoa; phylum Chordata; class Mammalia; order Artiodactyla; family Monodontidae; genus Delphinapterus; species Delphinapterus leucas. The sequence goes on along the minus strand of NC_143133.1, from coordinate 51,538,134 downwards.
AGAAAAGATGCCTACTCTTTTTTCTGTTTCTGCAAGTGGTGATAACATATGCATCCTTAAGGATTTCTATACACTTTTTTTAATGACAAAAGAGAAAGACTTATTACATATAACAGTATGTTTACTTATAGCTTCATTCAGTATGACAGATGTGGGCGTTAACTTTTTTTTTTTTTTTGCGTTAACTTTTTGAATATAAAAAGAATCAGTACATTTTAGTGATCTAAGATTTCATCATTCTGGCATGCTGAGAATTGATCTTATAAAATATCCTAAAAAGTTAAGAATGACTATTAAAGTTTTTTTAGTTCAGAATATAAAATATACTGTGTTGACAAGGATAAAAATGTTTGTGGTCTTAAGGAGACTCACTAATAATTCATAAACCTGGTAAGAATTTCCCTCTTTTTAAAATCTTTACCTAACAAAAGCTGGAGTTAGTCATCTACTACGTTCTTTAGAAATGAAAAAGCTACTCTGGGTCTCACTGTGGGATCAGACTGTCCAACCCTCACCTTAGAGAAAACTGAAGCCGCTTATGTGGCCTTTGAAGTTGAAGTATCATTTCCTCCTGTCTCCACTTGGGTACTACTCTGTTGGCCCTTGGCTCTTTGGTGCATCATTAGAGTTTTTATGTTTTGACTGTGGCTGGAGGAGGTCAGTGCAAATGGGTTTTGTTCAGCTGCAGACTCACTTGGGCAGATTTTCATTTCAACACTTTTAAAGTGCTTACTAGGAGAAGAAAATACAATTTTAGGTCAAACAGTTGCCAACTTAATATTTATTTGTAGGTTTATTAAATTCTCACATGTGCACATGAGATTTTGTACTTGTAAAATATATGTATTTTTATTTTTTACTACTGGGTATACACTATTTTTCAGAGTAGGATCAAGAATACAATATTTAGTTTTTAAATGCTGTATTCTTTTAATTGAGTTAAGGGAATTGTTAATTTTAAGTTTATAATATTTAAAGGAAGTACATTTTTAAACTGCCTCTTTCTAAGTCTGGCACATACTAAAAGTCTGGCACGTTTTTCTTGCTGTTGGGAAAGCAGTGGTGAAGAAGATAGAAAGTCCCTGCTTTCAAGGAGTTTTTCCATTCTAATAGGTAGTCATAGGCAATATTTATTTAAGCAAATTAAAGAGAAATTTCAGACTGTGATAAGTATAGTGAAGGAACCAAAATAGGTAATGGTGTTGGAGGGAGATTGGGAGTTGGGGGTGGGCAGAGTCGGAGAGCTACTTTAACAGGGAAGTAATAAAGAAAGGTCTCCTTACATTGTGACAAAAGGGACCACTCTTGGAATCATCTGGGAGAAGAGCTTTCCAAGTCCAGGGGAAACAGGCACAAAGGTTCTGACATGTTCAGGGATTGGAAAGGAGGCTGATGTGGCTAGCATATAGTGAGTGGAGGGAATGACTGTCACTGAGTTCGGTGTGTTGGCTGGGGTGTATCACGTGGATGAAGAGTTTGATTTTTTTAACACTTACAGGAGGAAGTCATTGGGAGGGACATGATCTGATTCATGTTTTTGAGAGACCACTGTGGCCTCTGTCTGGAGGGGTGGGAAAGTAGGCAGAGAAGTCATTTAGAATCTATTGCTGTGATCCAGGGGAGAAGTTAATGGCTGCTTGGACTAGAGTGGTAGCCCTGGAGGTTCTGTGACTTGGTAGCCCTGGAGGATTTGTGATAGCCCCAGAGCAGGAAATGTGGTGGTTCTTTACCTTTAAATCCTGTGGTTTCTGATAATTCTGGCAGCTTTAAATCTTTCTATATTGTGGCAAAGGAAAAGAATTGCTCCTAGGGCATATGAAGGAGTTAATTTACAGCATAGACTGTACACCAATCAGGGTTGTTTTATTAAATCTAGCAAGTTGCAGTGAGTATTTATTTGATTTTCTTTAAATGTAACATTTTGTTGTTGCAGGAAATGTTTTCATATTTGTCCAACCAACTAAAGAAGCTGTCAGAAGCCTACAATGAAAGAGTGTTGCATACACCTCACAATCCCATATCTTTAGGTAATTATTTTTCTTAAAAAAAAAATTGTACTTCTGAACCATCCCCAGTGGGAAGCTGGTGTTTCTAGAAAGAGTATGAATTCTTTCTGGTTACAGTGATGTTTCTAATTTCATTACAGTGCTAATTTGTAAATTTTAAAAGTTTAGTCAGCCTTTATAAATGCTGTAATGTATTTCTTTTTTTTTAAACATCTTTATTGGAGTATAATTGCTTTACAATGGTGTGTTAGTTTCTGCTTTATAGCAAAGTGAGTCAGTTATACATATACATATGTTCCCATATCTCTTCCCTCTTGCATCTCCCTCCCTCCCACCCTCCCTATCCCACCCCTCTAGGTGGTCCAAAAGCATCGAGCTGATCTCCCTGTGATATGCGGCTGCTTCCCACTAGCTATCTACCTTACATTTGGTAGTGTATATATGTCCATGCCTCTCTCTCGCTTTGTCACAGCTTACCCTTCCCCCTCCCCATATCCTCAAGTCCATTCTCTAGTAGGTCTCTGTCTTTATTCCTGTCTTATCCCTAGGTTCTTCATGGCGTTTTCTTTCCCTTAAATTCCATATATATGTGTTAGCATACGGTATTTGTCTTTCTCTTTCTGACTTACTTCACTCTGTATGACAGACTCTAGGTCTATCCACCTCATTACAAATAGCTCAATTTTGTTTCTTTTTATGGATGAATAATATTCCATTGTATATATGTGCCACATCTTCTTTATCCATTCATGCGATGATGGACACTTAGGTTGTTTCCATCTCCAGGTTATTGTAAATAGAGCTGCAATGAACATTGTGGTACATGACTCTTTTTGAATTATGGTTTTCTCAGGGTATATGCCCAGTAGTGGTATTGCTGGGTCATATTGTAGTTCTATTTGTAGTTTTTTAAGGAACCTCCATACTGTTCTCCATAGTGGCTGTACCAATTCACGTTCCCACCAGCAGTGCAGGAGTGTTCCCTTTTCTCCACACCCTCTCCAGCATTTATTGTTTGTAGATTTTTTGATGATGGCCATTCTGACTGGTGTGAGATGATATTGTAGTTTTGATTTGCATTTCTCTAATGATGACTGATGTTGAGCATTCTTTCATGGGTCTGTTGGCAGTCTGTATATCTTCTTTGGAGAAATGTCTATTTAGATCTTCTGCCCATTTTTGTATAAGTACCGCACGCTAACCGATTGTGCCATTGGAGCTCCAAGGTCTTCTGCCCATTTTTGGATTGGGTTGTTTGTTTTTTTGTTATTGAGCTGCATGAGCTGCTTATAAATTATGGAGATTAATCCTTTGTCAGTTGCTTCATTTGCAAATATTTTCTCCCATTCTGAGGGTTGTCTTTTGGTCTTGTTTATGGTTTCCTTTGCTGTGCAAAAGCTTTGAAGTTTTATTAGGTCCCATTTGTTCACTTTTGTTTTTATTTCCATTTCTCTAGGAGGTGGGTCAGAAAGGATCTTGCTGTGATTTATGTCATAGAGTGTTCTGCCTATGTTTTCCTCTAAGAGTTTGATAGTTTCTGGCCTTACATTTAGGTCTTTAATCCATTTTGAGCTTATTTTTGTGTATGGGGTTAGGGAGTGATCTAATCTCATACTTTTACACGTACCTGTCCAGTTTTCCCAGCACCACTTATTGAAGAGGCTGTCCTTTCTCCACTGTACATTCCTGCCTCCTTTATCAAAGATAAGGTGACGATATGCTGTAATGTATTTCTAATATAAAACCTATACGCTGAAAGAATTCAAATCTATGTTAAGTGTTATACTGAATATATGGAAAATAATACTTTTAACTCTTGCTTCTCACCAAAATAACTTGGTCACTGATAAGGACTCTATATAAATACTTTAAAATTTCTACCAGTTAACAAAACACCATAACATTAAAGATATTCTTATAATTTTTAATGCTGTTATTATTTATTTTCTTGAGTATGCCTGTGTTAGAGAAATCTGTATTTATGATCATTTCATTTTGTCATGTAGTACAAGAACTACTAAACAGGATAAAAAGAATGTTGACTTTTATGCATTTAACTAACTTTTAAACTTCATGATTACCCCTTTTAATTTGTGAATATATATAGTATAATATGGTTCATATTTCATGTATATCTGAGGAAAGTAAGGAAATAATAATTTGTAATTAAAGCCTTTTTCAGGAATGGGCTTCCTTGGAAAACCATTTGGCCACTGATAGATAATAAAATCACCCCAATCAGTCCTTTGTTGGTTTATAATCTATGTAGATATTATAGAAGGTAATACGGTATGATTTGAATCCCAGTTCTGCCATGTACTAGCCTCTAACTTCCTTTTCCCTGTCTATAAGTAGAGATAATGATCCCTCACATACAAAGTTGTTAAAAATGGTTGAGATTATATTTGTAGAGTATCTAGTATAGTAAGTCATATTATCCATGTCATTGTTCCATTTATTTAATTGGAAAATTCACATTTTGGAAGGGTGATATGGAAATTCTCTTCTGATTCTGAGCGTGTTTATGTTAACATATTTTTATCTGATATGGAAACAAATCCTCACTATAATTTTTTAAATGCATTAAAGTGAAATGGTGCCATGTGACAATGAATAAAAAGTGATATCTCCATGAAATAAGACAGTCACAAAAAGACAAATGCTGTATGATTCCACCTATATGAGGTACTTAGAGTACTCAAAATCATAGACAGAAAGCGTAATGCTGGTTGCCAGGGGGAGGGGAAAATGGGGAATTATTGTTTAATAGGTATAGAGTGTCAGTTTTATAAGATAGAGTTATGGGGATGGATGGTGATGATCGTTGTGTAACAAGATTGAATGTATTTAATACCACTGAACTGTACACCTAAAAATTGGGTAAGATGGTAAATTTTATGTTACATGTTTATTAGCACAATAAAAAAAGTGATGTCTCTGTGATTGTTTGTTTCTTAAGTGGTTTTGTGCTGGTGAACCAAGGCTCACTGGAATACTTTTTTCTTTTTCAGCTATGACGCTTAAAACACTAGATAAACACTGTGACAAAGCTGTCACTCGGCTTGGCTCCATGCTTTTTACCAGACAGGTTTCTGGAGCCAGGTAAGTATGTTTAAAAGAGGATTGGATTTATTTCACTTTTCAAAATTAACTCTAATAAAGCACCTTTCTTTAAGAATAAGTCCCCCAAGTATGTGCTGAACTGCACCTGAGAATTCATCGTGGAGGAAAAGAATGATGAGGTAGAGAATCTGCAAGGCTGTCACACAGTCACTCACCTGTGGAACGTGAAATAGTCACAGGAAAGATACGAATCTTGTTTGCTTTAATAGACATATAAAAACAAAGTTCATTACCTCTCTGTACAAATTTTTGTCTTTATTTTCCTTTGTTAGATTGTCTTCAGTGGTGTCACATTATGGTGTTAGAAATAAGTTGTCTTCATTACTAAGTTTAAGTGAAAATGTTTTTAAGGAAAAGTCCATTTCCCAAACTGAAAACGCTATGCAATTCTTGTCTAAGTACTGCCTTTGAAAAATCTACTTTTTGCTTTTATATGTACATAGCTTAAGATGAATTTCAATTTTCATTTTATGTTTGATGAGGTCAGAGAAAAATGACTTGAAAAGTACCTTGCTCTAAGTACTCTTCTTTACGTGCTTCTGCTAAAGAATTTCTCTCTGACTACCAGAGGTTAGAGATTTCACATCAAAGAACAACTTTTTAAAAGGAAAAACATCTTAGATTAATTCACCTTTTACCTTGATGAGCTATATCTATATGCAGCATAGTTTTGACACTTTTAAAATGGTTTTCTTGGCCTTGCTTTTTAGTGTTGCCACTATTTGTCTTTATGTTTAGGTTGATCTTAATTGAGTTCTTTAAAAAAAAAGGGTACTGTTAGAAATCTGCTTATATCAAGTATGACAGTGAAATCAGGCTTTAAAAATGCATGTACCATTGCTGAATTTAATGATTGCTGACCATCAACCCACTGTAAGCAGTTATGTAATTTCTGCTGGATCCTGGCTTTAAAACCCTCCATTGCATAATGTGATCCGATAGATGTAATTCTAGTCTATTGATTACTTGAGGCAATACATGGCAGTTAATCAAAGTGGTTTGATTTACAAACTTAAATATTCCATTAAAGTGTGTATATGTGAAATCAGATTCTGGTATTTGATACAAAAACAGAAATAACTTTCTTTTTACCTTTTTGAAGATGTAAAGGTGTTTTTGATTCCTAGAGCTTGTAGCTCTTTAATAAAAGATAAGTAAATGATAAGCATCAGGTAGTACTTTCCTATGTGAAGTGCACTGTATAATTTTATTTTAAGGCTGCAGTCTGTTTTCATAGGCTACGATTTATGGCTGTTATTAAACTTCTTACTAAGTAGGTGTAAGGCTTAGTAACACAGCTTTCTTTTGTTTATGGGTGATACTCTGTTAACATCACCAGACATACTAAATTGGTAAATCTTTTCCCTTTCAGGGTTGTGCCTCTTGGGTCTGTGCAGACTGTGAGTGGCTACACTTTCAGAGGCTTTATGTCACATACAAATAATTACCCTTGTGCTTACCTCAATGCCGCATCAGCCATCGGTATGAAGACACAGGATGTGGACTTGTTCGTAAATAGACTTGACAAGTGTTTAAAGACAGTAAGAAAAGAACAAAATAAAGAGAGTGATGTATCTGGAGTTGACAGTTATGATAAAACTGAAGATGTGGTTATAGAAGAAATGGCTTTAAAACCAGATAATGTACTTCTTGGCACATGCCAGGATTCTTCCTGATGACATGTGAAGGGTTTCTTCGTGATAATTTTAAAAAAGTGATGAGGCTACAGTATAAGCTAGCAGTTTAAAGACAAGACTTGAGATTTTTGAATTGAGAATTTCATGGAGAATATTTGGTCAAGGAATAGAACATGGTCTGAGCGAGCCATTGACGATTGTTACATTTGTTGTTCTTCGACTGCCTCAATCACTATCCTTAACAGGTTATAATGTACAATTAGCGTTTTTCTAATTGTTAAATATTTGCCAAATAAACATTATGATTCAGATAATTCTTACTAACATAATGATAGTAAAATTACACATTACTCTAATTCTCTTTGAAATGTGTAGACTGCTTTCTTCTGACTATTCTCTATCATTCACAAATTACTTATGTTTCTGACCACACAGAATTTAGAAAGATTGCTAATGCTACTAATTAGTAGATGTTTGTTGATATGTGTAAGTCACAGAATGCCTGTAAAATGGACATTTCCCAGGAAAGCAGAGTCAAGGTCAAGGTGTAAGCTTTAATTTTTGCTCAACAGAAATGGATCTCAACTGGGGATGATTGGCTTCTTATATCTAAGTAACATCTGGAGATATTTTGGGGGTTTTTTTGTTTGGTTTTTTTTTTTCGGCCACGCCACACGGCTTGTGGGATCTTAGTTCCTCGACCAGGGATGGAACCTTCGCCCTCAGCAGTGAAAGCGTGGAGTCCTAACCATTGGACCACCAGGGAATTCTCTGGGGATTCTTTTTTTTTTTTTTTTTTTTTTTTTTTGCGGTATGCGGGCCTCTCAGTGTTGTGGCCTCTCCCATTGCGGAGCACAGCCTCCGGACGCGCAGGCTCAGCGGCCATGGCTCACGGGCCCAGCCGCTCCGCGGCATGTGGGATCCTCCCGGACCGGGGCACGAACCCGTGTCCCCTGAATCGGCAGGTGGACTCTCAACCACTGCGCCACCAGGGAAGCCCCTGGGGATCTTTTCTGATTGTCAAACCTAGTAGGATGCTATTGACATCTAGTGAGGGGAGGCCAGTGGTGCTGTTCAACACCCTACAACGGACAAGACAACTTCTCAAAACAAAGATTTATCCAGCCCAAAATGTCAGTAGTGCTGAGGTTGTTAAAAACTTCTCTAAAGTAAAAGAACTCCTCAGTAAAGAGAAGTTTTCCATAGCAACTTGAATTATTCAGTAGTACTTCAAAGAAGGTAGCTCTATAAATGTTACCAACTAAACAGCATATAGATTTTTTTTTGTTAACATCTTTATTGGAGTATAATTGCTTTACAGTGTTGTGTTAGTTTCTGCCGTATCACAAAGTGAATCAGCTATACATATACATATACCCCCATATCCCCTCCCTCTTGTGTCTCCCTCCCACCCTCCCTACCCCACCCCCCTAGGTGGTCACAAAGCACCGAGCTGATCTCCCTGTGCTATGTAGCTGCTTCCTACTAGCTATCTATTTTACATTTGGTAGTATATATATGTCAGTGCTACTCTCTCACTTCGTCCCAGCTTACCCTTCCCCCTCCCCATGTCCTCAAGTCCATTCTCTACATCTGCGTCTTTATTCTTATCCTGACCCTAGGTTCTTCAGAACCATTTTTTTTTTTTAGATTCCATATGTATGTGTTAGCATACAGTATTTGTTTTTCTCTTTCAGACTTACTTCACTCTGTATGACAGACTCTGTGTCCATCCACCTCACGACAGATAGTTCAATTTCGTTTCTTTTTATGGTTGAGTAATATTCCATTGTATATATGTGCCACATCTTTATCCATTCATCTGTCAGTGGACACTTAGGTTGCTTCCACAGCATATAGATTCTTAAGTGAAAACCGAGGTTACCATTTCTAAATATGTAATTACAAATTGTTAATATGGCATGTGTGCATTTTTCCATTTAGGAAAGTGAAAACTTTATTCCATTGTTTTGCTTCAAGGAGTCTGTATATTTGGTTGGTTTGTTCAGGTGTTTTGCACAGCTGTCATTAGGAGTGGTTAACATGGGGATTCTGAACATATTTTTGCTGGAGAGGTGAAAATGATGGAGTATGAAGAACAGGTGTATTCCCTTTTCATTGCCCATATGCTTACTTTCTGAGTCTGAAATTCCAGATGTACTGGCTATAACTATTACGTTTGTTGTTAATTTTAAGAAATAGACTGATGTCTCATAGCCTAAGGAGTTAGTGAAGCCTCTGAATGCACCAAAATGTCAAAGCTGTATTTCTCAAGACTTGCTCTGTGGAGCATTTATTCCTAAGAGATGCTCATGGGTATAAAAGGTTCCACGGACAAATAAATTGGGGACTTTGCAAACCTGCCTATTGGCATGTTAAAGTTTCTAAGAATTCCTTCTATTCCAGTTTGAATGTATCCTTATCTAAAGATGGAACCCTTTTTTTAATTAAATACTGACATCCCATTGAACGAACTTTTGAAAACACTACAGTAGAGAATGCCACGTAGCTTTCTGGATGGTGTTTTTCTCTATTGTTTTGGCATTGTAAACTATGTTAAATGTGAGCTCAGACAGCTGCCACTCCCACAGGTAAGTTAGAATACTTGGGACACTGGCTTGACAACCTTGGAAGTCAACTGTGTTGAGATAAAGTACTTAACTACAAATATTGTAAAGATTACTTTAAAATTATTGTATCTTTGGGGTTCAGATATTTGAAGTGTCTGGGTTCTTTAAATAGCTATAATAACTTCTTTCAAAGGGGTAAATCCTGGAATAAAAAATTGTATAATTTTTTAATGTGAATTTGAGACTGAATTGTAGAACTAATAAAGCTGAAGAGTTGCCATAGACCCTCTCGAATCTGTGAAAAGGAATGAAGTGATGTTGCAGGTGTAGATGCTGGCAGTGCAGCATACTGTCCACCTAAGCCAAGATTGTTTTCTAGAACGAGTGATCTATATTGTGTGATCATCATTTAGTTTAAGAAAGGCCAGAGCTGAGAGACCAGCAAATGTTTTCTCATCTGCAGTGTATCAGCAGTTCTTGGGCTTCAGCTGCTGAATAGATAATAATTCTAATTGAAGATAAATTACATGAACCCACATGTGAGTGATAGATATGTTATAACATTTCATTCCTGGTGCATAAAAATCAGCTGCAGTTTTTATTATTAGTCCTTTCTTTTCAGAGGTTTTGGAATTCCAGCTCTATTCCTGCTGGTTTCAATTTGACCTTGAGGTCGGAGAAGTCACAAGAATTTTTGAAGGGATGTTGTAGGTTCTGCATATTGAGGCTTTCCTTTGCCACCACCCCAGTGTCCTTTGACTTGCTGTCTCTCATCTCCACATATAAGTATAAAAGAGCATACAGTTATTTATTTTAGCCTGCTAGTAATGATTGGTAATCCTTATAATTGGCCTCAGTTTTTCTCGTACTGGGGCCGAGGGGCAACGGATGATATCTTTTCCAGTCAGTGACTAAGATGTCCTTTTCTGTCTTTATGATCCAACTGCCCTTATTAAGACTATCAGGTAGAATTTTGGAGTTTGGTTTTTAAAGTCATTGGGCTGTGGTAGTCTGCCCAGAAAAGAAAATTGAATAACATGAAATATTCTTTAGGTCACCGAACGTATTACTAATTATACACACAGCAGGGAAAGGTATTTTAAATCCAATTCTCAATTTGGCTCCTAAGTTCTCTGCTGACAAGTTCTCCCTCTGTGTGATACTAGCCTTAGGAACTCTGCGTTCAACTATAAATCTTTTTATTTAGCTTTTTGCATTAGTTGACGAGGTGTCCGAATATGAACTGTTGAATACAGTTATGTTCAGCCAATAGGCACTTGATATGCAGAATGATAACTTTTAAGTTTTTTCTAATATTTTGCCATAGCACATACCTCTATTGTGGTTCTGTTTCTCTAACCACTATAATAAGAACTGTAATTGAGGTCTGAGCTACGGGATATGCTTTTATTTTTAGACTATATGGCTATGATAACGTTTTAGGAAAATTAAAATTAAAACAAAGGTAATTTTTTTAACCAGCAATGTTACTTTAATATTGAATTAGTAGCTCATCATGAGTTAAATTCTTGTGTTCTTTCATAGAGGAAAATAGCCAACAATTGACGACAATGACAAACCCTGATGAGCCTCATTGATAATACACTCAGAGAAATTTTTTTGAATACATCCACATTTGGTGCATATGAAAGTTGGGTTTTCTTTCCCACTGTCTAAGATGTACTAATTTCTGCCAAGCCCTTAAATGGTTTTGTTATGTTTTGCATTCAGGAGGCTGACCTTATTTTGTAACTGAATTTGTATACACAGAAGTTTGATCATTTCAGAAGTTTGATACCCTCTGAATAATCTGATAAAAAAATTGAATATGCTGTTAACGTATAACTTAAAGAAATCCAGTGAACAGTTTTTTTCCTTGTCTGTCAAATTGTGTTGATTATTTGTCTCTTGTGGCTACTCAGTGTACAGGTCTAAGACTTACCCACTGCTTCCTTTTGTGCCTTCCTTTTTACTTGCATGCTCTTTGTTGGCCATTATGGTAACATACACATGTAAGATGATGAGTTCAAGGCTAATGAATATATCGTTATAATTTTCCACCTAATATTCTACAGTTCAATCTAAGACCTTAAGCAAAATCTGGAAATGTTTATATGGTCTTGTTTTTATCAAGTGGTATCAATGTGAACTTTTAGAGAAATGTGAGGAAAGGCTATGTTCTTCATATTTATACGTATAAATGTATAATTGTGGGGGATTTTAGCTATTAGAATTGAAGCTGGTGTCAGTCTGCTAACCTGCTAAAAGAAAAAGATGTTTCCAAAAATATTTTTGGTGTAGACTATGTATAAATAAAACTAAATTGTATAATTTATTACATGAAATAGATTTTTAATCATTGATAGTGCATTATATTATTTTACCTAATCACTGCTCCAGATACAATTCGAAAGTACAGATAACTAACATTAAATTACTTGCCCATTTTTTGATTCAGTCAACAGTATCGACTTGCCCAGAAATCAGCAAGAAAAGGCGTACTTTATAATGAGAATCATGAGTCACGGGGGTGGAGGCTAGATTATTTAAAAAAGAAAAAAAACCCAGCAACCATTTCCCAAAGGATCTATTGACCGTAGAAAGTTGGAGGCTTAGAAGTATTGAATCTTTTCTAAAGGAAACACCTTAATTAAAAATAAAATAGTGTCACTTCCTTCTTCAGCAAATTTCATTTTTAAATTGTACTATCTGAATTTTACATGTAGTTCTCATTTGATTTGGAATTAGATCTCTGCACTGGTACTCACTGACCATGTGAGTTCACATATTTAACCTCTCTGAACCTCAGTCTCACCATATGTGAAATGGGTACAATCCTATAGGATTGAGAGTTAAATGAGATAACAAGTAAAGTGATTAACTCAGTGCCTAAAACATAGCACTTGCCATTAATAACTGCTATGGTGGTCTGCATAAAGCTATAATGTACCAATTTGTACTAGATTTAAATTAAATTTCAAAAATTAAAATTTCTTCATTAGTTTATTAGTAGGATGTTTTATGAGAGGGAGTCATCATTGAATTTTGCTCATCTCCAGTGGAAATTAAAAAGTATGTACTTGATTTTAGATGACGATCTTTTTTTTTCTTTTTCCAGAATTTTTCTACTTTCATTTTTATGAGTTTCTTTTTGTTTACACCTGAGGGTTTTTTTTTTCTTTTTTTTTCGCGATACGCAGGCCTCTCACTGTTGTGGCCTCTCCCGTTGCGGAGCACGGGCTCCGGACGCACAGGCTCAGCGGCCATGGCTCACAGGCCCAGTTGCTCCGCGGCAAGTGGGATCTTCCTGGACTGGGGCACGAACCCGTGTCTCCTGCATCAGCAGGTGGACTCTCAACCACTGCGCCACCAGGTAAGCCCCCTGAGTATTCTTTTTAAGAAACATATTTAAAGTGCATTAACTATTTTATGTACCTGAAACTTCAGATCACAACCCAGCAAAAATGTACAGGGAAAGTTCATTCATTGTGACTTCCACATCAATTGTATTATCTGACCAAAGTTTTTGGTATAGTCAGCAGACCTGCAAGCACAGCAGTTTATTATATTTAGCCCTATTCTTAAATGACTTTATAGTAGAATGACTGATCGTGGCTCCCAAGTTTACATCTTTGTAAACTGAAGAAGAATCTGAAAAAGAATATATTATATAAAACTGAATCACTTTGTTGTATACCTGAAAGTAACACAACATTGTAAATCAACTATACTTCAATTTAAAAAACTGTAGCTGTGTTTATTGGCCTGATCTTCATTAAATTCTGTTAGGTCAGATGGAAAAAAGAAAATTGAGACTGGAACTGTATTCAGAGTTCTTGGTTTGAGTGGCTGTTTTCCTTGTGGCCCCTTCCCTCCCTCCTCTCCCCTTTGCTCCCGTCTTATTTGCCACTGTTGGATTCATTTCTTTGTCTTAAGTCTTTCTTTCTCCTGTTAAAATGTAGATACATCAGGAAATAGATAACTGCTATTTATCCTTATCAGTTAGTGACATCTTAGTTTGTGTGAGTTTATCAGATGTTTCACTAAGAGTGGGTTATTAAAGAAAACTTATTATAGAAAATTTCAAACATATACAAAAGTAGAGCAAACCATATAATGAGGCCCAGTATTCATCACTCATCTTTGGCACTTGTCAAGTCCAATTTCGTGTCCCCTCTACCACCCTCTTATTTGAAAGCAAATCTCAGGCGTTTCAAGGTGTAGCTCACATTTCAATATGGATCTTCTAAGTAAAGGACTCATTTTTTAAAAAGCCACAATACTATTATCACCCCCCCAATTAACATAATATCTTGATATCATCAAATATGCTATCATTGGTCATTTCTCTAATTACCGTTTTTTTTTTACATTTGAGTCATGATCCAAATAAGATCCCCTAAGGGTAGATTTTAGTGGAAAAGTGAGAAGAGGTGAGAAACAGATGGCTTGAGGAACCAGAGAAAATTAGACAAGTGCAGAAAGAAGAAGGTTTGAGATGGTGTTTTTCTAACGACTTTCCCATGGATTAATAATACTGGATTTATGAAGGATGTACTCCAAATGGGCTCCTAAAGATCTTCCAGGATGCTGGAGAAATTCCCATTTGACCTGCTCCAGGTTTCACTGGTTATCATAAGAAATGGACTTCAGTCCATAGTCGTGTATAACAATTCAATTTCAATGCTAACTTCCTTTACATAAGGCTGCGAATTAGAACCCCAAATTAGATTAAGCCTATAAGGCAGTGGGGGTAATCATTCTAGATATATAGAGGGAACCCTTATTCTAAGTAAATGTGTAGAAGGCTAGTTGAGTCATTGTGTTGGGCTCCAGCCAGCCAGGTTTAATGAGCAGTGGAAGGTTGAGTACCATCTCAAAACCAGTTTTCAGAGGAGAAGGCAGGCAGACAGGGCTCCCCCTCTGGGATGGATCAGAGGAGCTGAGTGTGATGCTCAATGAGAAGAATGTCTGATGTATCTCATGGACCACATTAGAGAGACAGGAACTTTTAGGAAGTACTTGGGGCTTTTGACCAGATAGAAAGCTGAGAGAGTGTTTTTTCCACATTCCCCCTTCCAAAAAATGTGTTCATAGGCAGTAAATTGGTCCTTTACACCATAAAGGCAGAAAGTACTTTTAGCTAGAAAGCTGTCAAAAAACAAAAACAAAAAGAGAACAGAACAAAAAACAAAAGCAAAACCTCTCCTTGAAGAAGTTAACCTGGAAATGAAATTCCCCCTTTTAAGCTTTCCCCAGTAAGAACATAGGTTCTGAGAATGGCTGACTACCCAAAGTCACACAGCTAATTAAGGTCAGAACTGAGGCAGGAGCCACCTACTGGCCTATGACAGGGCAGGGGCAGGTCTGAAGGAGGTGAAGAAACCCTTTGCAAGATAAAAAGTTGATCCAGAAAACATTGTCACAGCTTTTGGGTAAACTTTCTTTTTTTTCCCTTGTGAAATGCGTCAGTTTCTCTTTGTGCCTTCCATTTTCCATGCCTGCTCTCACCATGTTCAGTTTATGCCCTATTTGTCATCACCTGGTGACTCAAACCTTCTGAGGTGGAGGTGGTGGCAGGTGGGAGATAGGAGCCCTTTGCACAGTGACCCCTGCTAAGCTTTCTTGAAAGCCAGCAAAAATACTCATTAGTTTTAATCTACTAATTATAAGCAAATGGACATTTTAACCTTAGGAAATTCAGCATTTTTGTTTGCATTTATGATCATTGTCTATTTTCCATTTATTCCCATCTATTTGCAGCAAGTGCATTTTGGGGCCAAGTTGGTTTATGCTGTTCCCCAGGAAACAAAAAGAAAATCCACAACCAACCAAACTGCTTGTATAGCCATTCCCATGGAGCCCAGTGCTTCCTAGGCATGAAATTGACTGACACACAAAGGCAGCAGGTGCGGGGCCACATGCCACTTGCTGCTTTTTTTTTTAGTGTGTGTTTATAATCAGTAAATGGCTGTGGATGTTTAAATGGTTCCCTAATACGATGGAGAGCGGATGCCATTATAACTTGAACTTGTATTGCCACGCAGATGGTGGAAATAAACATCCAATTCTGCACACAGTTTTGTTTGCCTCTTACTTTGAAAAGATCGGCTGAGCATCAGGCATCCTCGGTGCCAGCAGGGACTCTTGGGCGGGTCGGGGTATAGGCGAGCAGGGCTGCCGTCGGGTTCCAGATTGGCTTTTGTGTTGAGAGCCCCGAGGACAGCAGGTTTCCTATAAGTGGCTGAGGGGGTTCATTGCAGCAGTGGACCCCACCCCTGAACTACCAGGTGGCAGCTCCAAATATCCCTTCCTACTCGAGACGTGCCTCACACCCTTAATCTTCTCTATTAGACAAAACTGTTCTATACCTCAGGAACTCTCGCTGTATCTTCCTCTCCACCTTTCACTTTCTTAGACACTTTGAAAAATGGAGTTGGTTCAGTAATGTGGTGATGGCACCAGCTTTAATTTCACCCTCCTGGCTTCCCCTGCTGGTCCCTCAAATTGCCTCCTTCCTGGGGGTCATCGATCTACGTACTATATTTTCCTCCCTCGGCACGTTGGAGGACCTTAGTAAATATCTGTTGGTCCAGTGATCAACTGACTTGTTCACACTACAGAAAAAGCCAGTAGGGTTTAACGGCAGCCTATTCCAGAAATATTTAAACAAGTGTTTTAAAGAGTTCGGAATAAAGATAGAAATGAATCTCTGTGATCTTTTGCAAATCAGTGAGCAGAAAGAACAGGGCGGATGTGGGGATAGGGCAGTCTTCCTAGCACCTTGAGATTCCCCGGGGAGGAAGCCCACTCCTTGGGAAGTGGGTCAAACTTGGGAAGGCTGGGTAAGCCACTTCTCTGGGGCAGAGACACTGGCCAAATAGGAATACGAATGCTTGAGGGATGATTCCTCTCTGCAGGGCCAAAGAAACTGCTAGATGAGCGAGGGGCACAGGGTTTACACCAAAGGCCATTTCTAGCAGGTTTGGTCTGTTTCATTAACGAATCATGCAAAAGCAAAGCAGAACTCCCCCTCCCCCAAACTGGCTTATTTTCCTCATGCCAACCTCCTTTCTTCCCATCAAATAATTTAGTAATCCTTCCCATTTCTATAGAGTGCTTTCCGGATTACAAAATGCTTTCACGTACACTATTTTGTTTTCATCTGCTGTCAGTCTCTGGAGCTGGGCAGGGCATAATGATGATGTGTATTTTGCATTTAAGCCCCAGAGAGGTTTGGTGATTTAGATGGCTTGTCTGGCTTCATTCCAAGGGGTAGGAGGGTCTAGAAACCCTGGCACTCAGGGCTCTGATGCTGGCCTTGGAGCTTTCTTGGAAACTTTGGAACAAGGATTAAGATCCTGTGCTTTGGAGGAGGGATAGGCAAACTTGTCCTGTAAAGAGCCAGGTAGTAAATATTTTAGGCTTCGTGAGCCACACGGCCTCTGTTGCAGCTACTCAAAATCTGCGGCAGACAATATGTAAATGAATGGGCATGGCTGTGTTCCATTAACACTTTATTTATGGACACTGAAATTTGAATTTCATATAATTTTAAGAGTTGTGAAATATTCGCCTTTTGATTTTTTTTTCAATCATTAAAAGTGTGAAAACTATTCTTAGCTCATGGGCCACACAAAAATAGGAGGCTGGTTCGGTTTTGCTCATGGGCCATGGTGGGCTGACCCTCTTTTAGAGCTGGTTCTGCCATTTATTAAGCATGTAATTTCGGGCAGATTACCTAGGTAAGCCTTAGAGCTCTCAATGACAAGATTGGAAAAGTCATAATGATTTCCACCTGCAGGGACTAGAGGATGAAATGCAATAATTGTAAAGTGTTTGGCAAATCACTTATACAGTTAGCCCTCAGTGGCTGGGAGGTGTCATAATTTGATGACGCTACATTCTAGGGAACCATTTGTCCTCCCAAAATATACTGATAGGGGATTCTACTCTCTCTCAAACAACCTCAGCCTTTTCCACACCTGGTCCTAATGAAAATTTGTGTATTAAAGGGAAATCCAGATATGTCCACAGGACAGAAATACTTTTTTTTTTTTTTAAGCCAAAGATAAACCTTTAAAGAATAATAACTCGTGGTGACAAGAAAGGCCCAAATGAAATGAAAACAGGCTGCGTGTTTGGCCTGCTGACAAAATCAGGATAAGGAGCTCCTGCTTTCCGGCCTTAGTTTCTTCATCTGTGAAATAGGGATAATAACCATGGTCTCTACCTCATAGGATGGAGGAGAAGATGAAATAGTTTAATAGGTGTCAAGGGCATAGCGCGGTGCTTAGCCCGGGGTCAGCACTCCTCCAGGGCAGGTGGACTTCATGTTCTGTGTCTCACTGGCGCCCCCCTCCAAGCTCAAGTTCTGAAGAGACCGATGTTGATGCTGATGGTGGTGGTGAGGTGGGGAGGGAATTGCCTATTAGCTGAATATGCACCTTTTATTCCTGAGCATTAAAGAAACTGAGATCTTTGGCAACCCTTTGCTCCAGGCACCTAGAGGATTCAGCCCCAGGACTAGGGTCATGGTTCTGCGGGGCCCCGGCATCACCACAGGAGGCTGGGAGGACAGCAGGAAGAAGATGTCTGTGAGCACAGAAAGCAGCTGAGGAGCTGAATCCAGGAAAAAATGCCGAGTCTGTCTGCTCAGCATGTGCCAACCTGGCCTAGATTTGCCCAGATCTGGCTCTCTGCTCTCCCTCTTCAGAAGCAGAAGCTTGTGACTTGGCACCTGCTTCTGGAAGCCTCCATAGACAGACCTTCTCAGATGATGCTACACCCTTGAGGCAGGAAGGATAGGTCTGGAGGCAAGAGCAGGGCTCTCGAGACCCAAGAGGCCGAGTAGGGTGTCTGTCCTCTTGGGCCTGAGGTTCCCTGCTCGTCAGTGGGAATCTCGGCCTGCACCCAGAGGACTCCTGACATTTGCACTGACCATGCTGCAAGGTGACCTTCTGCATCCTGCAGTGGTGGATGGTGAGGACCATTGGTAACCAAGCAGATGAAGTCCTGGGAGGTACAAATGAGGAAGGTCAGCCCTGTCCTTGGCTGTCCCTTCAGACATCTTCATTGCCGGCCAGTCATGCCTTCTAGCCCAGGGGCTGCACTGGCAGTGATTTGGGGCCTGCATAGGGGAAGGCGGGTGGTGCTGCAGACTGAAGAGGAGCTGCTTTTGCCTGGCCCATCCATCTCTCCAGAGCCAGCCTCCCACCTTCCCACTCCCACTCAGTCAGCCTTATATAGGCAGGGCTGGCAAAAATTACAGGTCAACTGGCGTTTCAGTTCAGTGGGACTCCCTATGGCACAGTCAGAAAGGGCAGAGGCCCTTTCTGGACCGTTTATCTGTCTGAGATTTACTGAGCCCTGCTAGTTTCTTCTCAGTATTCCCACCTCTCCTCTAGAACCCTGACTTTAACTGGGAATAACGGCACCTTTCCAATGGATTAAATTTCCCAGCTTGCCTTGGAGTTCAGTGTAGCCACCTAGTAAGGTCAGGCCAATGAAATGTAAGCTGAGTTATTGTGTGGGACTGCTGGAAAGTTTCCTTAAGGGAGGAATAATACACATGTCTGTGCTTTCTTGTTCTGAATGCAGAATTCAGACGTGATAGCTGGAGCTCAAGCAACCGTCTTTGACCATGGAGTAGACACACCAAGCCTAGTGGAGTAGCTAGGTAGAAGGAGTTTGAGCCTCTGATGATAACAGTGCCACAAAACTTCCCCTACGTTGCACACCTGCAGACATTTTTCATGAGAGGTAGATAAACTTCTACCTTTTAAAACTCTTATTATCATGAGTTCATTTGTTACATGCAGCTAAACTGATACAAGACCCTGCTGTGTGCCAGATACTCTTTCAGGTGATGGTGACACAGCAGTGAGGATGGTGCATGTGGTAACCTGCCCTGTATACTCCCGTTCTAGTGGAGAGAGAACCACATCCAGGAAATAATCAGTGCTGTGAAGTACAGAAAACAAGGCAATATTGAGTGAAACATGATTCTAAGCCTGTCACATGTATTAGCCAAATTAATTTTCATGCCAATTCTATGAGGTAGGGGCTATTAATATTCCCATTGTACAGTGGCCTGTGTAAGGACACACAGCCAGTGAGTGGATGAAGCTGCATGTGAATCCCAGCACTTAGCCTCCAGAGCCGACACTATTTAACAGTGGGTCCTGCTGCCCCCTGAGAGGCTAAAGAGAGAAAGCCACTCAGCTGGCATTGGGCCCTCTTATTCCCATCCAACGGTCTTTATATCAATACTATTTTCAGCACGGTGGTCCTGGGGTGTGAGACTTCTTAAGAACCAGCATCCTTAGAGTACCATCTGGAAGCTGCATGAGCTTTCTGACCTGAGTCACGCTGTCTCTCTTCCATTGCATATTATTGGTTACAGGTGAGTCACAAATACTGGCCCAAATTTAGACCTCTACCTTTCTATATAGGACTGTCATAGAATCTGTGGACATGTTTAAAACCACCACATATATCAGTAAGGCATGCACTCAGTAATGGCCACTCTGGTTGGGGAGGCCCCTGGGGAGAAAGGAGAGCACAGATGTGATGACTGGAACTCAAGCAACCATCTTGGGCCATGAAGACTCCACAGAGAGACAACAGGAGCCAAGAGCACAGCACAGACAATTGGGACAGTGTGCAGTCAGTCTTTCCAGACCTAACCTAACATGGTTAGGTTCTGGAATCTGGGATGCTGAGGAGGCCTCTGTGCTGCCCCAGGCATCAATTCCAGTGATCAGTGCTGGCTGAATTCCCCTCATTCTCCTGAGGGCCCTGTGAACTGCCAACCATTGCACCACCTGACTTGGGAATAACAGGGGCTGTGTCCAATTTAGATGTGCCCAGGTGCAGGGGAGTGTGTACCAGGGCAGGGCCAGATAAGCAAGACCATTTATAGATGAGCTGGTGGGAGCATCAATGGACTGTTTTGAATCATTGACATCTTGGAAGTGGTGGTTTTGAAATCAAACTGTCTTTGCAGGAATCAGCCTCAAATCCAGGACAACCTTCCAAGATAAGTAGTCCCTGGAGAGTCCCCAAAGCTGTGGAATTGCCTGAGGTTTGGGGAATATGGACCAGGGCAGGAGAAGCTTGAGATCCTGCTCCAAAACTCTTCCAAGTCCTCCCACCCCATCACCTCCACCCCCTCATATCACCTCGGAGACAGTGAGCCACTGGCCCCAAGAAGTGTCACTAGATGGTTCACGGAATAGCAAACATAGGAATGAATATATATTACCATATATTATATCATATATTACACATTATATATGTATTATATATATTATCATATATTATAAAAATATGTTATCGTATGTTATCTGGCTTAATCTTCGCTGCAACCCTGCAAGAGACCATCATTATCCCCCTTCTCCAGAGGGGGTTACTGATATTCAGAAAGAAGTAAGTCACATGCCTAAGGTCACAAAGCAAGCAGCAAGGACAGGACAGAAAGTCAAACCTGCCCGGTTTTGAGTCTTATTTTTCTTCCTCTGCCTTATTCTAACCCTCACACGTTGATGAGACAGAGGGAAAATTAGGCTTGGACGAGCTTGAGATCTTTAAGTGACAGTGGATATAGCTCTGCAGCTGCCTTGAGTTATTCAAGAGTAAGCTTGGCCTGGTCAAGGACACGTCCTACAGGAGGGGAGAATTCTCCTTGCTCAGCAGGTCCCAGGTGTTGCCCTGGAGGCCCCACGGATCTGGTTCCACCCAGACACTGCCCAGACCATCTGCAGCTTGGGACAGCAGGGCTCTGGGCAGCTGGGGAGATGCCTGTAGAACTATTTCCAGAAAAGGAGAACAAACGAAAATGTGGCTTATTAGTGGGGAAAAGGTGGAAAGGAGTCTGGAACTAAAGGAAGGATTTGAGTTTCAACGAGAAGACTTCTCTCCCTGCCTCTCATTCTCCAACTGGCTTTGACTGAGAACAAAGCAACATCTTTTCATATGTTGAACAAATGGTTTGTCCCCAACAGTTCTTGGGAACCCACGCCCCAAACTCACCCTGGCTGTGACCTTAGAACACAATGGCTGGGGAAAGGCTCTCTGTCTGAACACTTCCCTTCCTAGAAATGAGACTGGTGAGCAGAGATTTGCGTCTCAGCTTGGCTTTGCTCCGTCACAGAGCCACACTCCGTTAACATTACCCTCAACCCCAAAACCTTGGAAAACCTAAAGCTGAAAAAAATCTGACTTGAACTATGTGGGGCTCTTCTTAATCTTCCTTTATCCCACTTTGTGTGACTAATCATCTATTTTTGCTGCAGAAATGTCAGTGTGTTTTTGTACAGGATGCTGCCCCAATACGACTATGCCCCATCGTACCTTTCTTAAGACCCCCCAGAATCCCAAATATGGAAAACCTCTGGTTGCAGGAGTTTCAGGTAAGAAACTGTGGAGCCACCTGAGAAAAATGAGAACACCCTTCTCATCCTTCTCTCCTATCTCTGTCCTCCTCCCTCCTCTCTCCCCGCTTAAAAAAATCCTGCTTTTAAGGGTACTCTGTTTCTTCTTTTCCTTGCCTTCTTACCTTTGTGTCTTCTTAGCTGTTTGGCTCTCTGTGCACACAGGTGCCCATCCATCCACCTGACAGAAATGCGTTGTGGGCCAAGCCCGCAGTTGATGGTACAGATACAATGGTACAGATACCACATGGGCGGGGTCCTGCTTCAGTCCGGAAGTGACGACAGGGGAAGGATAAGGAACAACTCACCCGGACTGGGGTGGGGGCAGGACGGAGCCTGGTAAACCGCTTTATTCCCTCCCAGCTTCACAATCCTTCCACCCAAAAGCACCACAAGTAAAGGTACTTATAGCACAATAGTCTCTCAACCCCATCCCCTGGCCATCCTCTCTTCTGTAGACCACCGTCAGGGGATCCGTGAAGGCTTCTTGAGAGAGGGACACCTAAGTGGGGAGTCGGAGGCTTTCATTAGCTGGGATGGCCACGTTTCCTCTCTATTATTTGATATCCAGTGTATTCACTGCCTAGGGCTACTGTAACAAAGTACCACACACTGGGTGGCTTAAACAACAGAGATTTATTGTCTTGCAATTCTGGAAGCTGGAAGTCCCATATCAAAGTGTCAGCTGGGTTGGTTCCTTCTGAGGGCTTTGAGGAAGACTGTTCCATGCCCCTCCCCCAGCCTCTGGTGGTCTGCTGGCAGCGTTCTGCATCCCTTGGCTTCTGTTGCATCACCCTGATCGCTGCATTCATCATCATGCCTCCTTACAGCATTCTTCCTGTGTGTCTGTGTCCAAATTGTCTCTTCGTATAAGCACGCCAGTCACAATCTATTAGGGCCCACACTACTCCAGTGTGACTTCATCTTAACTAGTTACATCTGAAATGACCCTGTTTCCAGATAAAGTCACATTCTGAGATACTGGAGGTTAGGACTTCAACATATGAACTGATACAATTCAACCCATAACACCAAGTCTTTCCTTGTGGATGATGCTTCCAGGGAAGAGATTTCCGTCTCTACCATCGTCTTAGTCTGGGCTTATGACTCCTGAAAAGACTGATGGGGAATGAATCAGGAGGTAGGAAAGGAGCCTGACTGGCTTTCCTGGTGAAGGATGGAGAAGGGCAGCAGCCTTGTTTGTGATGAGCTGAGATGAGCAAAGCAGGGATGGGGCTTTGGCCAGGAGGACCTCAAAAGAGGCAGGGAAACTAGGGGGCTGGTGGGAGGAAGGCTAAGTTTCCATAAAGTCAGGACCAAACAGTGGTGCTAGAGTGACCTAAATGGGCTTTAAAAACAACTACTCATCTGATGCAAAAAATATTAATAGAAAAGTGAAAATAATCTTCCATATTCCATAATGTTACAAAGGGTCTTTAAAGTTAAGTTCAGAAAAAGTGACAAAGAATGGACAGATCAGTGTAGCGCTGTGGTTCAGGACATGGGTTTGAATGCCAGCTCTGCCACTTAGCTGTGTGACCTTGGAGAAATTACTCACCCTTTCTGGGCTTCTGTTTTTTTCCGCACAAGGTGGTTAATAGCTACTTCATTGAGTTGTTCCAGGAATCACTGTGAGTCTGTGAGTAAAGCCCTTGGAACAATGTTGAACACACAGTATGTTCTTCAGTAAATGTAGCTGTTATTATATAGAATGTTAGTATATGTGGGAGCCCTGAACAGACCATGACCACACTTAGTTTACTTCTAGCTTCTTCGGAAAGGCTCACCTTTAAACAACTGTTCAGGAAAGGAGTGAAAGGATCCTTACAAGCAGGAGGACAGAGAGAGTATATTGAGCTACTTTAAATTAGTGCCATTCCCAAGGCTCACTTAAATTGCACCCCATGACACTAAACAACTTGCTGACATGGCCATAAAACTGATAGGGGAGAGAGCCAGGGATGAGGAGAGTTTTTCTAGTTCTTTTTTAAGGAAAAAAGGGTGAATTGTAGCAACTCCAGACTAGTGTGACAACCAGCACTTATAAAATTATTAGACAGTTTGAGCATGCTTATAGAAGAAAAGAGTGATCACTGAGTACTATTATGGGTTCCCTATGCTAAACCACTTCAAATCTTTTAAGGATGGGTTAATATGGATTTGGGAAATGCTAAATCCCTGGTGGACCTTGATCTTGTGCCATATTTATCAAAGGCATCCATGATAGCTTTTTGGACAAGAAGGTGAAATGTGTTCTGGCTATAGAGTCCAAACAGGTTGATTCATCCTTGGTTAAAGCCAAAGAATGCTGATTAATAACCAGTTTGAGAGGAAAGTCTTAAAAGCTGAGTCCTGGGCCCGAACATCCTTCTGTTTTTTAGAAATAGATACCATTCTCCCCAGCACTATTCCTATTATTCTGATTTTTTCCCTCTCAGTATAGTTTTAAGGTTTTTTGTTTGTTTGTAGAAGCACATTATGAGACTAACAACAAACTTGGGATAGTTTTGTATTTGCATTTTTTTCTTAAATTCTCCCCCCCATAGTGAAATGTCTCATCCAGATTCAAAAGTTCGATAATCATTTCATGTAATACCAAAGTCCCTGCAGTGTCTTGCTGTTGAAGAAGGAATGAATCTAGTTGGTCAGTTAGCATTCTTTTCTGCTTTTGTTCCTTCAAAATAATTTTTTTTTTTTTGCTTGATACCAGCTATGTGCTAGGCACTGTGCTAGAAATGAGAGAATCACAGGATCATAAAATCAGAAGGAAACTGGAGATTTTTTAGAGCAAGTGCAAAAGGCATTTTCCTCATAATATAGGAGTTGCAGAAGCATTTTAATGCAAGCCCGTGCTATACAGCCATCCTCAAAAGGTTTGCAAGCTTCCTTACCCTTTGTGCTGGGGTTTTACTTTTGAAATAAAAGCTGATCTCATGGGAGAGGCCATAAAGGCAAAATTGCAGTCCAGGCATCTTTTTTTTTAAAGCAAGAAGAATGTTCAGAAAGGAAGTCCTAAATGATTACATTTGGCCAACCCTGGAAAAGAAGCAAAGAAGCCCCTACCTCCCCCTTGCCCCGCCCCGCCCAACAACTCAAAAACCAAACAGCCCCTAGACGTGGAGCACAGGCTTGTGCCCTGCCTTAGCCAGTCCCTTTCCTGGCCCTTATTGTGGTTTGTGTGTGTGCTGGGCTCAGCTGTGTGTACTGTTCCCTGCACATCACAGGGACATTTGTGCTTATAAGAGGAGTGGAACAGAACATGAATCATGGCTGGGACAAGCCGGGAGCGAATATCCCTGAGTTCTTCTCGTTGCGGCTACTTTTTATACTTCATAGTCCTGTAAAGCATGTTCTCTAAAAAGGACAGGCCACATTAAAAAAGGAAAGGAGCATTCTCTTCTCCCGTCTTGCTCATCCCCTCCACCCCTCATTTGCAGCCTTTAGGTCACATGGCGGTTCTATCACTCAGGGGTGACTGGATCGTGTAATCCAAATGGCGATGTTTAGTCAAGCTGAGGGTTGCCCTGAGTTGCTGGGAATTTGGGAGGTCACATGCTTTTGTGCAAATGGCTGAAAGTACTTTACAGAAATAGGAACTGCGTCTCCGTGGTCTCATGCAATAGTTCTTTCTCCCAGCTTCCCATTAGGAGTAAGTACCACGGGAGCTTTGAAAAGATATCAATGCCCGGGGCCCAGTCCAGACCAAGTGATGCAAATCTTTAGGGATTGGCTTAGGTTTCTGGAATTTCTTAAAATCTTCCCAGGCATTTCTGAACCACAAAGGTGCCAAGAGCTTGGGGTTCAACATCAGGGAGACCTGCATTTGAAACTCGATTTTTCTGCTACCTTTAGAGGGGTGTCCTTGAGGAAGTTTCTGAAACTCTTTGAGGCTGTTTTCTCAGCTATAAAATGGGGAATAATAGTAACTACCTTTCAGGGTTGAGAGGATAAATAAGACAAAATATGTTAGTATTTGACTCATGGTAAGTGCTCAGTAAGTGGTTGTTAATATTCTTATCAGGGATTTAAATCATCACCAGATGCTTATGGACCCTGGGCTCCCACTCTGTCTCGCAGTAGCCTCCTCCATGTTCTGTGGGCTGTATTTGAAGGTACAAGGACCCATCTTCTCTCCCTTCTGTGCTCTGCCCACCAATCTGTGGGCTCCGGTCTCAGACTCCATGGGGATGTTAGTTCTACTTCTATCACCTCATATTCATGGTGAGAGTAAGAGAGTGAAAATCCAGTTCACACCACTGACCCCAGTGGTGTCACATGTTCATTCCTAACCAGTCACTCTAGCCCTGAGAGTGTGAGGCTCTGATTGGCTCAGGACTGGGTCCCATGGTTCATCTCAAAGCCACTGGTAGAGTTCAAACTGAAGAGTATGGGCTGGAGATCCACAAGGGAGTGAGCGGTTCCCCCGAGAGTAGCCACGGGTAGGGTTTATTGGATGCTGGGGCAAACACGGGAGATGCCTGCCTTCCACAGCCCGCCATGCTCATGGCCAGCCATGACTGTGCTGAGAAATAAGTCAGACCACAGTGAACAGGAAGGTGGAATGGGACAAGAGAGAACACTTTCAAACAGAGTGCAATGGCCTTCATCTATTCGGTTGATTGTCATATCGCTTGTTAATTCTTTCCACAAATACACTCAATTCCTGGCTGCTTCCTGAACAGATTCTAATATCTCTCTTTGCTCATGCTCTCCCACCTACTTAGTGTCAGGATCCTTCCTCCATATACACCCATCCAAATTCTTCAAGATCCTTCAAGATCCCACTTCTAATTCTCCTCCTCCAGAAAGGCTTCTGTGAACTCTTTGCTCCTTTACCTCCTTCCCATGGTCAAAGGAATTATATTTCAATTTCTAACACTGTTATCTGTGTCTCTTTTATAGCATGTATTGCTTTCTATTTTGTACTACTATTCTAGCACATACTATTGCTTCCCTACTAGTCTTTGATCTTCTTGAGGGCTGGGCTTCTTCAGCTCAGTGCCTCCATTACCATGATACTTAATTTTAAGTCAACTTTGTGTGTCAACTTGCCTGGGCCAGTGCCCAGACATTTGATCAAACAGAATTTTGGATGTTTCCGTGAGGTGTTTTTTTGATGAGATTAACTAAATCGGCCGACAGTGATTAAAGTGGATTGTCTTCCATAATGTGGCTGAGCTTCATACAATCAGTTGAAGGCCTGAATAGAACAAAAGACTCACCTCCCCTGAGCAAAAGGAGATTCTGCGAGCAGGTGGTCTTTGGACTTGAACTACAGCATTAGCTCTTCTGGGTCTCCAGCCTGCTGGTACACCATGCAGATTTTGTACTAGCCAGCCTCCATAATCATGTGTAGATTCCTTAATATAAGTATCTCCCTTTATATATGAATATCCTATAAGTTCCACTTCTTTGGAGTGCCCTGGCTAATATGATTACCTAGGAGAGAGCTCAGTAAGTGTTTGTCGGTAAGTGAATGAATGAATGAATGAATGAATGGATCAATGGCCATTGGGTGCTTTGCATCTAAAGGAAAAACTGTCTTTTCACCTGAAGCTAATAGGATTATATATGGAAACATGCTTTGTAAAGGGCAAAGCTCTACACAAATGTTTGTTATTATAATTGTTATTTCTCTCACCACTGTGGCTACCGCTTCTAGGACTTGTATCACTGCTGTCCTTAAGTGGTCTGCAGCTCTTGTCCTCATGGACCACCAGATACCTCATTCCAAATAATCACCCCTCCTCTCTCTCTCCAACTGCCTAGTACTGAGTTGATTAGCGGTGTTTGATTTCCAGGTCCCTCTCACGTCGGCGCCATGTTGTTTGAAGTTGTGCCTCAATCGATGGAAGGAAGCTATGGGGAGGGGCCGTTCACTGTCCTCTTTTCCTTCTCATGAGCGAATCATACAGCCATGGAATAACCAAACTATATTAGACTGAGGGGCCTTTTTTGGCCAGTATATCTGTTGGTAGGAGAAAGCCAGTTTTCCAAATTCATGATATGATGTTGCCAAGATGTGTTACTGGCTCCACTGAAAAGCCTTTGCTGAAACTGTGGAGACAAAATGATCATTGGTTGCCAGGGGTGGTGGTGGGCTGGGGGGAGATGAATAGGCAGAGTACCAAGGATGTTTAGGGCAATGAAAATACTCTATATGATACTATAATGATGGATACATGTCATTATACACTTGTCCAAACCCACAGAATGTACAACAGCAAGAGTGAACACGTAAGTAATCTTCGGGCTTTGGGTGGTTATAATGTCAATGTAGGTCCATCCTTGGTACAAAGTGGACCATTCTGATAAATGATGTTGATCATGGGGGAGGCTATGTGTGGGTGGGGGGCAGGGGGTGTATGGGAAATCTCTGCACCTTCCTCTCAATTTTATTGTAAACCTAAAACTGCTCTAAAAAATTGTGTTAATAAGGCCTTTGCTGAATGAGAACAGTTTCTGAAACCAATGACAAGCCCCAGATGAAAAATCACCCCTATTTATTGCAGGTCCAAACAGCTTGGCTCTGATGAGGGGCTGGCCACGGCATCTGAAGAACAGCTGTGAGATCAATTTGGGTATGGGTTTATTAGCCATGATTCAGGCTTGGAAGGGTATCTTTGGGGAAAAGGGTCTTGGGCACGGGACGCAAGCTACTGTGAATAATACTGACAGCACACGCACTGCTGGGGAAGATTTAACAGCCTCAGCTGTGCCCCGTCAGTTGGCCAGTTCAACGGAGCCTCCGCGGATAAGAAACAACAGCCCAGGGCCAGGGCCAGCGGGCCAGCTCCCAGCCCGACGTCGGGCCAGGATTGATTTCACTTGTGGGCTGACAGCCGCTTCAGCTTCTGAGTTGGAAGAGGCCTAGGAAGGTCACAGAGTCCAGCAGTTTTCAAATGAGAGGAGACCCGTGAAGCTTTCCTGGGGGAGAGCGTTTCACCTTGGGACACAGCAGGAGGGCAGCAGCCACACAGCTACACAGACGGTTGCTGGACACCTGCCCTGTGCCGGCCCCAGTCCCTACCCTCCAGGAGCTCAGATCCTCACCGGGAGAGTATAAGAGGGCACCAGGCCTTCTGGGAAGGCTATTTTGCTTTCCCCAGAAGTTAGTTTCTTGTTGAACTCTGATGTTATGTTGCTTTTTCCTCATTCATTCATTCACTCATTCTGTTTACAAAGATAACATTTGCATTCTGTGTACATGCTCTTGTAGAAAATGTAAATACAGAAGGGTCGAAAGAACGCAAAACACTCCATCAACCAGAAACAAATCCTCTGAACACTCTGACGTTTGGCAGTGAAGTTTTTGACACTTTTTTTCTATGTATGTACTCGTGTAGGCATTTATGTGTCACTCAACACAGTGAGACTTTTTCCGTTTCCCAATTTGCTTTTTTTCACTCGATGTCACCGAGAGCTTCCCCCAATGACTATAGACACACAGCAACATTTTAAAGGGCTGCTTAGAATTCAGTTATCTGGCTGTAGCACAATGTACTCTCAGCCCTCCTTGGATGGACTTGGGTTGCTGCCGGCCTTTTGCTTTGATAAACCCTGCTGAGGCGACTCTCCGTGGACCCATTCTCACCGACATCCCCCTGCCTGTTAGATTTACACTCTGCCTGCTCCCTAGCTCATGCCCTGTGTACGGTATGCTCTCAATAGATGTTTGGGGACTAACCTAAATGAACAGTTTTGTGTCCTCGTTCTATTGTCTCCTTGGGAAAAGTTCTTAGAACTAGAATTTTAGGACGAAAGGAATAGAGATTTTGATGTCAGTCACACAGGGTCGGATTGCCCTCCAGAATGGTCCTGCCAACTTACAATCCTACATATATTGTCAGGTTTTCGCCTCATCTCTGCAAACCGGGGTTTTTCCCTTTTTCAGTCTTTGCAGATCTAATAGGTTTGATGCTTTATACTATTAGTCCCTGTTATCAATTTGGGTTAAAATTGTTGTCTACCTTCTTTCTTCTCATTAGCAGCTAGCCCAGGGCCTGAAGCAAGGTGAGTACTTAATACACAGGTAATGTCGTTGCTCGAGGATATTTAGTAAGCCCATCGCCATGCTAGGCAACCTCGGACATGAAGAGGAATAGAGCATTGTTTCTACCGCTGCTCACATGGAGACCCAGCACATGACCTGGTGAGGGGGGCACCCGCTTTGGGAGAGAAGCAAGCCATGCTGTAGGAGGGAGACCACAGGAATGTGTCCTGGGAGCAGACACGATGTCTAAGGGGTGGAAAGGGGGAAGCAAGGAACATCCCATAATTGGCATTCCTGTCGTCGCCCTCAAGGACAGATTCGATACAGGAGGAAGGGACTGTGTGTAGCGACCATATTTCTTGCACGACCGCTGAGAACCACCTACAAGAGAGCCCCGCATGGTACTTGTTCAAAATTCATTTTTCTGGGCTCACCTCAAAGCAACTTAGAACCGCCGGAGATTAGACAGGTCTTGACAAGGCCATCAGGAAATTCCTTTACACACCAAAACTCGGGAGCCATCTCTCAGGTCATGTTACACATGTCAAAGGTGTTAGAGTGAAACAGAGGAAGAGGATTTAGGGTGACAGAAAAGCAAATAACCAGTCTGTCTGGCACCCTAACTTCCCCTGTGTCTCCGCACATCCGCCTATTGTTCTGATGTCAGGTCGACAAAGGGAATGTCTCCTTGCTGATTCTTGTGTAACCTCACCGTGGGCAAATATTCTTTTGTCTGAGGGACTTAGAGAACTGGCCGGCGTGCACGCTGATGTTGGCTAAGTATGGGTGCGGAGGTGTCTCTCCCACAACAACACTCACCGTGACACCCTTGGGAGACTTTGTGTGGTCAAATTGTCAACAAAATGGGAAGTTCTCCCGGGCTTTCTCAGGAAACTCAGGAGAGGGCCTCCAGACACCCCCTCCAGTAGCCTCAGAGAAGAGCACACTCTTACTCTCCATCTGTCCCCAGAGCCAAGTTGCCCTTCCTGGGTGGGGTCAGCTCCCCCCAGGGCGGCTGGCCAGGGCAGAGCATGGAGGGCAGTGGCAGCTGCTGGAAACTTCCCAGGCAGCTGCCTATAGAACTGAAGAATGAGCCTCCCAAATAAGTGCACTGTGGAAAATTCAATTTCTGCTTGTTGCCTCCTGCAGCTCTCAACTGGCCAGCCACGAAGGTAAAGCTGGGAAGAGCTATGGAAACGTCAGAAAGCAATTGGCGCAGCTAAATCATGGCTGTCATCGCTGAGGCGTCCGTACATCCTGATCTTGCTTTACTGACAGTCTTGGCTTGGGACCCGCTGCTGATGGAGGGCAGGGTCGGAGGTGCAGGGGGAGCTGCGATGTCAAAGAGGCTGCCAGATGGTGGTGAGAGGCCTGGCGCACATATGTCACGCCGACTGACAGCATGGGGAATTATGCAGATGGAGAAGGAACGCTTTAGCTACAGTGGATGGTGTTTCTGCCATTCACTGAATACCTACACGAAAGTAATTCACCTTGATAACTGACCGTGAACTCTTACTAAAGGTCTGATATGCCGAGACGGGGGCACCTTTTCCAGCAGTGATGATACTTTGTACAGTCAGCATATCAAGATAATGTTCGGTGGAACCATCTTTCCCTGGAACCAAATAAAGCAGTTCCTCTTTCAAGTTTGCTGACTTAAGGCCTGATGAGTGAGGAACAGAAAAAAAGCAAATGGTTTTGCCCATGGAATTCCTACTCTACCTTTTATTTCTCTGTCCATTACCACCAAGAAAACTTCTTCCTCTCCTTTAGATAACCAGGGAATCTACCTCCACCTTCAAGAAGCCTTCCTGGATTTACTGAGCCCGAATAGCCAATACGCTTTCCTTGGCATGCACTCTTAAAACCAGGCAGTCTCCAGTGCTAGAGTCCCAGCTCTTTCTGGTACTAAATGCATGGCCTGGGGCAACCCTCAAGGCGGCTGGGAGGATGGAATGAGTTAACATGCAAAGAATGTAGAACTGTCCTTGGAATGGAGGTGCATTCACTGTAACTGGAATCTATGATATATATAGCGCATATACAGTAAGTTCCCTACATACAAACACCTTCTGTTCCAAGAGCACATTCATAAGTCCAATTTGTTCGTAAGTCCAATGAAGTTAGCCAAGGTACCCAACTAACCAACACAATCGGCTATATCGTACTGTACTGTAATAGGTACAG
Source organism: Delphinapterus leucas (assembly GCF_059928025.1). Classification (NCBI taxonomy): domain Eukaryota; kingdom Metazoa; phylum Chordata; class Mammalia; order Artiodactyla; family Monodontidae; genus Delphinapterus; species Delphinapterus leucas. The sequence continues at coordinate 51,506,181 of NC_143133.1, read as the reverse complement.
GTTTATAATACTTTTCGTTTTTCACACAAATATCATACTTTTCACACAAATAATACATAAAAAACTAGCAAACGCAAAAAATAAAGAAGACATTTTTAATCTCACAGCACAGTACCTTGAAAAGTACAGCAGTACAGGACAACAGCTGGCATCCAGGGTCTGACATCGAGCGAACAGGCAAGAAGAGTTACTGACTGGAAGAGGGAGAGGAGGTGGGAGATGGTAGAGCTGAAGGATCGTCAGCAATAGGAGACGGAGGGCAAGCTGCAGTTTCACTCACGCCTGACGTTGACGGCACAGGTTCTCGTTCCTAGCTGGAACCCGATGCACGTTTGCATCTTTGAAAGTTCACGACTTGAAGGTTCGTATGTAGGGGACTTACTGTATATATAATATATATAACACATCCATAATGTATATATATACATAAAATACTATATATATATTAAATAAAATATAATATTACATATATACTTTATATATAGTATATATAATGTATATATGTAATATAATAATAATTATTATTAGTTCAACAAATATTCATTAAGCACCGATCACGTGCCAAGCATGGTGCTGGCCACTGGAGATGGGGGTAAGAGGTAAGGGGAATAAATATAAAGCAAAATAAAATGTCTCCCATTCCCATCAACATGTAACAAACACCTAGAATGGGAGTAGGATGCACAGGCAACTCGCTCTAGCACAGAGCTGAACAAAATCCTTTCTAGACAGAGAGTCAGGGGATAGGGGAGAGACCCGAGGAACAAAGAGGACCTCCCCAAGTTACTCCGACTGCTGGAGGGGACGGGAGGCCTTCCTGGAAAACGTGGGTGTGTGCTGGAGTCTGAAGGATAAATAGGATTTGCCAAGGAGAGCTGGGGAGGCGGGTAATGGGCCTGGAACCCCTGGATCAGAGTCAGGGAAGGGAGCAAAGGCATTCACTCATCCAGAGCGCACTTGGTGAGCACCCACTGTGTGCAAGGCACTGTGCTGGGCCCTGGGAACAGAGCAGCGACCAGCATGGATCACGAAGGCTTAGCTGGAGTTGAGAGGAGATATAAGGGAGAGGGAAATCCCTCTCCCACCTCTCTGACCCCAAGGGGTCATGGAGGAAAATGGCACTAGAGGGAGAATGAAAAGTTCACATACCCAGGTCTTTGCTTTTCTGTTCCCTGATGGCTGCTGGTGGAGAAGGGAGCTTTAGAAATATCTGGATAGGCATGAATATGCTAGGAAACATGGAGTTCGGACCTTTTGGACTGGGTGGTCATGGCTCAGGAAAGGCTGCCCTCAGGAGAGGTCATGGCCCTGGGGACCCCCAACCCTCAGTGTGTACACACACACACACACACACACACACGACGTGGCCATGGGGCGATGGTGGAGAGGCAGGGGTGTGGGGTAGCCCAACTGCCCCAGTTTGCCTGCCAGCCGAGTAGGCTGCATAGGTGAGCCCAGGTGAGTCCAGCAGAAGAACCAGCCAACTAGCCAACCAACCAACCAATCGAATTGTAAGAATTAAATGTTGAGGATTATTATGTAGCAGTCGACAAGTGGAACAAGGTATTATGAAGAGAACAGTCAAGAAAGGTAGGGCACCCAGCCGCAGGACTTGATGGTGCTGGGGCAGGTGGGAGGGGGCCCAGTGGAGGGGCAAATGGCAGGGACAGATGGTGAAAAAAAAGGGTCTGAGTCTCTTTTCTGACCTCTTGGCAGTGAGTCTCAATGAGATCACAGCTGGTGGTTAGTTTCTTTGGGTTGGAAATTCATCCTTACTGCAGTCTCTCCTTCACTCTCACTTCTCTCCCAAGGCATCTACTGGGACCCCTTCCTGCAAGGCTCATTGCTGGCTCCTCTTCTAGCTAATTCTATGCACCTTCATTCTCAGAATCCATTGTCACGTCCTCAGAAAGTCCTTCATCCTGAACCAGGGCTCCTGTACTCTCTCAAGATATGCTGAGTTTTCCTATATAGCACTCATCACAGTTTCTAAATATATCTTTATTTTTGTGTTTCAAAGGTCCGGGCTCAGCAAACCCTAAAGACCTTATATGCATTGAGATTCTATAAGACCTGATGAATTGGAGCAGAACTTCCTAGTTCCTCGCCCTCCATACTGGTTTCTCTAGACTGTTGGTTCTCAAAGTGTGGTCCCTGGATCAGATCAACATCATTTGACATTACCTGGGAACTTGTTAAGAATGGAAATTCTCAGCCCCACCCTAGTCCTATGGAATCAGAAACTGGGGGTGGGACTCAGTCCTCTGGGCTTTAGCGAGCTGTCCTGATGATTTTGATGGTACCCTATGGTTTGAGAACCACTGGTTTGGACAGTGAGGAGAAAGGTGAGTTGGCAGGGAAGCAAAGAATGAGGAGATGGCACCTGGAAAATAGACAACTCAACGGCATCTCCCCTCTGCCTTTGGTTTGTCACATCAGGGGGTGGTGTCAGAAATGCCAGATGGGTTTGGAGGGCATAGGTCTGAAAGTACAAGGACCTTTGTCCAATGAGAGAGAGGACCACAGTGCCATTTAACGGGTGAGGAAACAGTTTTAGCAGGATTAGGTAACTTCCCAGATCACATAGCTAGGCTGTGGCAGAACCCGGACGTGACCCCAAGTCCATCTGTCCCCAGGATCTGCACTGCTAGCCAGCCAGTTCGACTGCCAGCCTCATCATTATTAAGAAACGCATTTCACACTTTTCGAGAGAATCAGCAAAGTGAGCATCTCAGCAGTGAAGTACCCAGCACGCGGCGTTGGCTCTGAAGGTGAAGAGCGTGTTAGAGGCTTGGCGGGCGGCTGGCAGCTCTGCTGTGGACTCGCACTATATGCCTGTGTGTGTGTCTCTCCCTCTCAGTCCTTTGCTCCAAGCGCTCAGGGTGAGGTCGGCGGGGATAAAGAACAGTCGGCAATGCATCTCCCCGAGTTTATTTACTAAAACAACATTTTTTTATTACCAGGACATGTTCACAGCGAAAATATGACAGCCTACATTTTATGTTGCCATTGATCTTTAATCCGAGCCTGCCTCGAGGTTTCCTGTAAAATCAGGGCTTCCTGGCCCCAAATGTGATTCCAGCACTGGAATGAATGACGATCCGGGCTGCACTTTTCTTATCTGAAAAGGCTGAAATTGCTTTGTGTAAATGGGTGGAAAATGCTGATATTTGGATTCTATAAATAGCTCGCCTGCAGAGCGAGCAGCGCCGGTTTCATCTGCGCCGTCTCTTTGGAGTATTTGGGGCCGTATCACTGTTATCCAGGCTGCGGCATACAAATGAACCCCACCGTGGTGCGCCCCGCCCGGCAGTGCACATTTGGAACATTTGGGCCCATCTGCGGGTCGTGAGGGAGGGATGCTGCCGAAGGAAGCAGGACATTGCCCACGAGCGCGGCGCGGGGCTGGAGATGGGCATGAACCTCCCTTTAGGGGAGAGATCCGCACAGCTCCTTCTCCCCACTTCCACTGGCAGCCTGTGCCTGCCTGCGTGGGAGAAGGTTCTATCTATAGCGCGCTATTTTTAGCTCCATCATCTGAGGAACCTGACAGCCAGTTAATGACTGAGACCCATCGCGGCGTGTCTGCCAGTCTGTGGAATGTGCACTCGGGGAGCAGATGTGCTCAGGCTCAAGGTTGCTGCGTTTGAAAATGTCCTTCCTTCCCTGGGAAGCGGGTTGTTTGGGGGGCTTCATCGCCCACTCTCTGGGAACCCTCATTTGGCTCAGAGGGGGCATCTTGTATCATTTCTGGTGCAGTAAATGACATCTTCCTTCCAGGACCCCATTCCTAGACACAGTTAACACAGCCTGGAGAGATGGAGGGGACAGGGAAGGCTGGAGTGTAGGGCAGCTCTGGGCGCTGAGATAGGAGTCTCATTTCACCTCGGGGAGATCAGAAACCTGGGAAGAAGATGCGTGCACAGCCACCCTGGTTAGGAAGTTTCATTTTCCCCCAGGAGGGAAAACCCTGTGTTTCAGAGATTTTATGCCTCTCAGGGGCTGTACTCTGTATTGGCTCGAACCTTTAATTCTACAGACCCTGTGCCACATGCTCAGGAGGCCCAGTGACCTGCCGGGACAACACAGCCCGCCCCTCCTTCCGCTATACCTCGGCAGGCAGCCGCTGCACCCAGGACCGAGCTACAAGTCAAAGGGCCTGCTTATACTCAGTTAATGAATACAGGGATGTGTTCATTCATTTTCTCACTCACCCTACACACCAGAGACTGCAGTGGGCCAACCAGCTGAGCACCAGAAGATCAGACTCAGAGTTAGGGGTGGCATGGAAACGCCAGCATCGGGGCCCCAGTCAGGAAGCCTTGGTGCCGTCCTGAGCAGGGTTGAGGGGCAACACAGCAGGTCTGTCCAGCGAGGGCCCCTCTGGGGGATTTGGCCACCTGTCAGGCCTCCTGGATAACAGTGATGGCTGGCACTTATAGCAGGTGGCATGTGTCAGGGCAGCATTCTGAGCACGGTACATGAATCAGTTCAGAGTTCTCACTGCAACCCCAGGAGATGCTTTCCTGTTATCACTCCCATTTTACAGATGGAGAAAGAGAGGATAAGTAACTTGTCCAAGGTCACCCATCCAGTAGGTGGGGGATCTGGGATTGAGACCTAAGCTGTCTGGCCTCACAGTTCATGCCCTTGACCACCCTTTTTTACTGCCTCCAGGTCAGGCCCATCTGGCTTGCCTCATTTAGCCAGACCAGATTTAAGGGGCCTTGGGATTCCTAACAGGCTCTCTTACCCTCAGGTTCTTCTGGAACAGGGCCATCCAATTACAGCATCATCTATGATGATGGAAAGTGCTATATCTGTGCTCTCCAATATGGTAGCCACTAGCCCCATGTGGCTACTGACTATTTGAAATATAGACAGTATGACTAAGAAACTAAATTTTAAATTTTATTTAATTTTAATTAATGTCAATGTCAATAGCCACATGGCTACCATATTGGACAGAGCAGCTCCAGAGGATGGGCTGCGCATTTTAGTCAACTAGGGCAACTTTAAGAATAACAATGCCAGGGTGTATTCCCAGAGATTCTGATTTAAGTGGTCTGGGGTTTGGCTTGTGCCTCATTATTTTAAAAAATCTTGAGGTGATTCGAATGTGCAGCAACGTGTTGAGACCACTGGGCTCCATGACATCCTAAGTCATTCTAGACTCTTCTAGCCTCTAGTAAATGGTCTCCTCTTCCTATCGTGGCAGATACTGTAGGTAACTCATTCAAAACCATTCTTAAGCCTTTCATCCCTTACCTTGCTCTACTATAGAGGTTAGAAAGCTAAATACATGATGGCCATGCAGTTGGGAGTGGCCATGTGACACTGTTCTGGCCAAAAAACATAAGCAGAATTCTGCTGGTGTTGTTTCTTCACCCTTCTTCCTGCCTAGAATGCAACTAGATGCCCGGAGCTCTGGCAGCCATCTTGCAACCATGAGGGAAGACCAGGAGAGTTGTAGGCAATTACCTTCACTTTGCTGCGCTACAAAGTCAAACCCAGCAGCTGCCCACCTCTGGACTTCTTGTTTTGGGAAAAAAAATACAACTTATTTGCTTAAGCCACTCAAGTCATGCTTTCTGTCTCTTCCAACATAAAGCATTCCTAATACAGCTGTCTTTTCTCTGACCTTGAGATTACTCTAAAGACAGAGCATGCTGAGGTATGTGAACGTGCTCTGCATACTGTAAAGCCCTCAACAAATGGACAGTATTTGCAATTGGTTTGGAAACATTGCCAATCTTTGCTTTAGGCAAGAAATCCAAGCTTGAGGGCTTGAAATCTGTGCTATTCCAGGGCAAGTTGGGGAGAGTTCTGAATGGGGCTTTGGTGAGGGGAGGTGCAGAGAGAGTCCTGGGAATAAGGTGACCAACTTGTCCTGCTCTGTCTAGGGCTTTCTCGGTTTTAGCACTGAAAGTCCTGTGTCCCGGGAAACCCCTCAGTCCTGGGCAAACCGGGAGAATTGATCACCCTACCTGGGCCCGTGGGGCGCAGAGAACGCTCTTCTACCCCCAGAGCATCTGCTCTTAGATTAGGCTGCTCACTGACCCCAGGGGCCTGGCCACTCCTTGCTGGAAAATCCATCAGCGATACTCTCTGAGTCGGAACATCCTCCACTCAGCATTTTAGTTGTGGTGCTGGAAATGAATTAAAAATGCTCATGCATTTCCCTCAAACCCTCCACTTCTTCTTTCTCTAAGAAAGAAGAATCTGCCACCCTAGCGGAGACGGGGCCAGTCTGTGTCCAGCGCCTTGCACGGTGCCCAGTCCAGAGGCACCCTCCCAAACGCATGCTGCTTGGGTGAAGTGCTGAGGGCTCGTCTTAGCTCCCCGTCCCAGCTGCTCTGTCCGCAATTTGCCAGCACCACTGCGCGCCCCCTGCCTTTCATCTGAATGGCGCTTTTTGGTTTGCAAAGCAAGCTCATGCATATTATCTCTTTTGATTCTTCCAAAAGTCCTGGGAGACTTCACTTCATTATCCTTCAATTCAACTCCATTATATAGATGAGAAAACCGAGGCTCAGAAAATAAACTGACTTGCCAGTTTCCCTTCAGTTTCCCTCAGCTCTTGCTGAGGTGTGAGAGGTGGTCCTGGACAGGGCTTTGGAATCTGATAGATCTGCCTTTGAATTCTGCCTCTTCTTTTCTGCCCTGTGACTTTGGGCACTTAATCCTCTGAGCCCCGCCTCTTGTTTGTCAGGAGAAGTAGATCATATGTGTCTGGAAATCCCAAGACAGTGCCTGGCACCCAGGAGGGGCTCATAAGTGACTCCCCGCTTCTCCCTTTCTCCTTCCCCACTCACCATCCCTTCCACTATGTTTAAATTGTAACAAGCTTCTAAAGGACTAGAAGTCCTTTTATAGAAATAGGTGAAAGCCATGTGCCAAGCACTGTTCCAAGCACTGGTCAATTCTCCTGGCCCTTAATGTCCATACTATTTTCATTCCCATCCACAGATGAGGAAACTGAGGCACAAGGTGGCTAAATAATCTGTTTATAGTCTCGGATGCCACCAGCTCCAGAAGGCGTGTTCCTAATCACCACACTGTCCTGCCTCTACTGGTTTCCTAGTGGGGAATTCTAGGAGCTGATGGGACTGGGTGGCTGGTGAGCCTTTCTGGATCCTACATGCTTTCTGTGCTGTTTCTATCAAGTGTGAATTTACTTTAAAATAACACACTTCTTGAAAACATCATGGCGGGTGTATGCTGGGGGCTATATCCGTTTTCTGTGGCTTCTGTAACAAATTGCCACAAACTTAGTGGCTTAAAATAACACAGGTTTATTATTTTACAGTTTTGGAGGTCTTAAGTCCTAAGTGAGTCTATCTAGGCCAAAGTCAAGGTGTTGGCAGAGCTAGGCTCCTTCTGGAGACTCCAGGGGAGAATCGATTTCTTTGCATTCTCCAGCTTCTAGGGGCTGCCTGCATTTCTTGACTTGTGCCTGTCACCTTCAAAGCCAGAAGCATCGTCCAATCTGTGACTCAAACCTCCTCTTTATTAGACCCTTGTGATTGGGTCCAGCCAAATAATCCAGGGTAATCGTCTCATCAGAAGATTCTGAATCATACCTACAAAGTCCCTCTTGTCATGCAAGGAAACATATTAATAGGTTCTTGGGTTTAGGGAACCCATTATTCTGTTTACTATAGGAGTGAGGCAAGGCTTGACTCCCAGCTCTGCTATTTGCAGCTTCTCTGCCTCAGTTTCTTCCTCGGTAAAGTGGGAGCATGATGAGGCTGGTGGAAATACCCACCTCTTAGAATCGTAAAGGTTAAAGAAGATGATACAAGTTCAGACACTTTGTGAAGTTCTGTGAACATCTGATTTCTTGTTATTTAATAAAATGGTACTGAAGGAGAAAGACTGCTTCAGGCCAGTCCAGACCTGGTCAGAAATACTTGCCTCTCTCTGCCCAGAAAACCCAACATTAAGATTACCCACTGTACCTCTTGTTTCTATTGCCAGACCTGGAATATGGGGTAACCACTCCCTATATGGCTCAACAGGCTCTTCTTTCTGACCATAATCAAAGTCATGGAACAGTCCTTTCTCGTTTGGGCCTGCATTCAGTGAACATGCCCCCCCGCCCTCCATTTCCGTGAAAGACTCGACTTCATCTGGGAACATGCTCTTCATGCCCCCTCCCCCAGCAGTCACGTGCTCTGGGGCAGAGTGAGGAACTGCAAGGGATGCAGGAGAACTGGAAGTCTATGCTTCTGTCCTTTCAAGAGACTGACACTTGAATGGGGTGGGGCATTCCCCAAGGGGCCTCCAGAGAATGCATGTAAAGCATCCAACAGGGCAGGTAGTAGGTGTGCCACAAATAACCGAAAGCCTTCTTCTACCTGCTCTCCACAAAGCAGTTAATTTAATCCTCAGAATAACCTTAAGAGGGAGGTGTGGTCATTATTCCCATTTTGCAGATGGTAAAACTAAGGCACAGAGAGGTTAGACTGCTTGCTTAAGCTCATGCAGCTACTAAGTAGCAATATAGAATGTCCAGAGCTTGTTACCACTAGTCTTTACTACCTTTGCGGTCTCTTAAGCCTTAGCAACTAAATAATAATGATAGAGAAGAAGAGAATGATGATAGCAATAATGATAATACATGAGGCCAAAGGAGGGCTTTTGGGACAAAAGAGGAAGGCTTAAGACGGAAGGACTTTGAAAGGGGGGGACTGAGTCGGGCTTTGGGGGTGGGTGAGGCGGTAGTGGGAGTGGGGAGGTAAGCCTTTCTTTAAGCAGAAGCCCCGAGGCCAGGCATGCTTGTGAGCAGCTAAGAATTCTGTTTGAATGGAGTGAAGGATTTGCAGCCCATGTTGGAAGTTGAGGCCAGTCCTACTGATTCATTCAATGAGCATTTACTGAGTACCTCGATGGGTCAGGCCAGGTGTTATCCTTGGTGCTGGGGAAGTAGCGATAAATGACAGACAGTGAGAAGCCTGGCCTCCGGGAGCTGCCACTGCACTAGAAAAGATAGGTAAGAACAAAAACTAATGAGAAAATATCAGAAAGGTGGATACTGAGATGAAAATAAAACAAAGCAACGGGTGTTGGAAGAGGCAATCCACTGTGGGCACTGCTCATCACTGCTGGGTATGCCAAGAATGCAAGACCCTGATGCCTCTTTATCTCGGCCATTTCTCAGCGTTGTATTTGCAGTGAGCAATCTTGTCTCCCATCAAACAGACAAAGAGCAGGTTTGCTTACTGCTCACTGTAAAAGCGATAATTCCCCAAGTGCAATGGTCTTCTGCTGTGATGGAAATCCACTGTGTGTGTAGCATCCATGTGGGACTTGGGAGATGTGGGAACCAATGGCAACAGGCTTTGCTGTGAGTAATAAACCCTTTGTCTCTGACCCAGGAGTCTCGTGTCTTCTGCCAGCACCCATGAAACTGTGGCAGGCTAACTTATTAGCTTGCAAGTAGAGTAAAACCTTAGCCCCTGACAAAACGGTGGTGATAAAGTAGGAAGGAGGTGATAGGTTGGCTGGAGGTGATCTTATTTTGATCTCAAGGGACAGGGAAATACCACCTGACCTTGAAGTTACATATAGATGATTTGGCAGTAAAAAAAAAAGGGCTGTTAACATTATTAATTAGGTGATTTAGGAAACTTCATCTGGTGACTATAGGGAAGGTGGGGAGAATTATGTTCTTTGACATAAGAAAGGAGAGAAGGTAATGGCAATGTATTATGTTTTTTATAAGTTAATCTAAAATATTTTGATAGAGGTAGTATAATATGTAAGTGTATGTGGGTCAGTTTTAATCTATACTCTAATGACAATTAACATTCCTAGTGTTTTGATCAGAACACTCCAGGGTGGTTGGTTAGCACTTGAAATCTGAAGTCCAAAATCTTGAGGCAGCTTCTGCAAGTTTTTAGCAGTCTTTATCTCAGATCAGGGGCTCTGTTAGTTAATATAATGGATACTAGAAATTATTTTTCAATCATGACACCAGGGCTTCCCTGGTGGCGCAGTGGATAAGACTCCACACTCCCAATGCGGGGGGCCTGGGTTTAATCCCTGGTCAGGGAACTAGAGCCCACATGCATGCCGTAACTAAGAGGTTGCATGCCACAACTAAGGGGCTGGTGAGCCACAGCTAAGGAACCCCCCTGCTGCAACTAAGACCCAGTGGAACCAAATAAATAAATATCAAAAAAAATCATGACACCAATAGTATTCAATATGCAGATGAGCTTGAAATATTATGGAGGAACTCCTGCTTTTACATGAACAGAGTTAAAGAATCCAGGGAGCCCAACAGTACATGAGTTCTCAAACTTGGCTGTACGTTGTAATCCCCTGGCTGAAAACTTTAAAAAATACCAATACCTGGGTTCTACCTGCAGAGATTGACTGAATTGGTGTACTGCACATTTAGCTCTGTCACTTATGAGCTGTGTGAACTTGAACAAGTTACTAACCTCTGTGAGGCTCAGTTTCCTCACCTGGAACATGGGTATAATAATGTGCCTACCTTACCTGGTGGTTGTAGGGATTTAATGAGTTAATTCATGTTGACCACTTAGAACAGTGTAGGAAGTAGCAAGTTCTCAATTCATTGTTAGCCATTATTCTATTATACTTATTCAAACTATTTTTATTTTGATTTTTGGAAAAGCTCCTAGCTGCTAGTTGGCTGAAACCTACAACTAGAATATTTGCCTTGAATGAACTTTTCAGATGAGTTGCTGTAGGAAATCCTGAAAAGGCAGAGGGAGACAGAGCTTGATCTCACTTCCAGAATCAGTTGTAGGTATTGCTTTAGTGCAAGCTTGCTCATAAATGTCTGTGTAGGTGGCAGGACTCAGTCTGAAAGTTGCTTTCAATGAAACCTGGTGGGAAGTTTGTGGAGCAGAGAACTTTGGCCCATGCATACCTCCAGTTCAGGGGTTCTTATTCCTTTTTAGGGCCATGGACACTTTTGGCAGTCTGGTGAAGCCTATGGATGCCATTGCAGAAAAATGGTTCTAAATGCATAAAACAAAATACTAGTGTTACAGAAAAAAAGAATTATACAGAAGTACAGTTATAAAAATATTAATACATTTATTATAATATTAATATTATAATAATATTCTTCATTAACACCTTAAATAGCAAGGTCTAGCAATGGGTGATGATAAGCATGAAAGGTCTTTTAGGATATTTGTTAACAATTGTAATGTGATATGAAAAAAATCTGTGATTTCTATTAGTGACAAAGTCACAAATACCCTTGTACTACTGTGGTTTATTACCTCGTTCATAATTAAAGACAATGCGAAATTTCAGTTAAAGGTTAATGAAAATAAAGATGTCATATCTATATATCTATGTCTATCTATCTATCTATCTATCTATCTATCTATCTATCTATCTATCTCTCCATCTCTCTGTCCAGTTCATGGACCTTCTTGAATTCCAGGAGCCTCAGGTTAAAAACCCTTATTGGGAGGCTGCTAAGAGCTGCCCAACTAATAACTGGGTGTGACCAAATGGGCTTAGTTAGGTCAGACTGTGATGCTATACAGTGGAAAGAAAAGGTGTCACAGGAGGGTTTTTTTCAGTTACTATTGCTATATAACAAAAGACTTCAAAACTTAATGGCTTAGAACAGCAATTTATTAATTTCCTCATGATTCTGTAGGTTACGTATTTGGCCAGGGTTCCACTGGATGATTTTCTGCTAGTCTCAGTTGGGGTTTTTCATGTGTCCCCATTCGCTTGGGAGCTTGGCTAGACCTGGAACTTCCAAGTTGTCGTCTCATCCTGTGTCTTAGTCTGCTCAGGCTGCCATAATGAAATACCATAGACTGAGTACCTGAACAGAAATGTTCACAGTTCTGGAGGCTGGAAAGTCCAAGGAGTTTCTGGCAGAGTTTGGATTCTCGTGAGGGTTCTCTTCCTGGCTTGTATACAGCCACCTTCTTGATGTGCATTCATATGGTCTTTCCTTGGTGTATTCACATGGAGAGAGAGCTCTGGTCTCTCTTCTTGTTATAAGGACACTAATACTATCAGACCAGGGCCCCACCTTTATGATTTCTTTTAATCTTAGTTATTTCTGGAAAGGCCTTATCTCCAAATATAGTCACATTGTGGACTCAACATGAAATTTAGGGGAATGCAATTCAGTCCATAGCATGCACCAAGGCCTTTCTCCATGCATAACCTCTATCATGCAGTCAGCTAGCCTCCACTTCCTTCCAGCATGGCGTCTGGGCTCCAGAGAGAGAAAGTAGCACCTGTCAGTCCTCCTCAGGCCTGCGCTTGGAAGTTCAGAAAGTTACTTTCACAACCTTCTACTGGTTAAAACAAATCACAGGCCAGTCCAGATCCCAGGGGAGGGAAAATAGATCCCACCTTTTGATGTGAGGAGCGGCATGCCAGCACAGAAGGGGAGGAATTACTGGGGCCATATCTGGTGTCTATTCACCACGGAGACCTAAGAGCACTGCTGACTGCTCAGACCCAGGGATGAGGAAGAGATGAGTCAGAGCTGCCTCTGAGTTCCTGATAGGCTCCAACTAAACCACCAAAAGATATTCCTGAGGCTTTAGAAGTGTTAATCTAAATGAAAAAAAAAAGTGCCAATTTTATTAATGCTCATTAACAGACAATTATTCAGTGTGTCCTATACTGTCAATAATATAAGGGGCTGTTGCTTTAGAAATGAGAATTAAATGCACACTTTTCCCTTCATTATCTTAGCATGTCTGACTACTGCTGATATCTGAGCAGAGAGGATAATTTCCCCCTCGGGAGCCTTCGCTAAGTCCGATGCCCTCCCCTAGTTGGAATCAGGTAGCACTCCCTGGGCTCTCATAACCCCAACACTTGCTTGTCGATTGTTTTAACATCTTTATTGCGATATAATTCATATACTGTATATCACTTGCCTGTTCTAGCAACACTGGATTGGAAATCATCTTTCACCTGCTGGTCCTAGCAGATCACTGGCTCCCTGCTTGGCTACACATTGGACTCCTTTGGGGAAATTTAAAAAATACCGCTGCCTGTGTCCCACACCGTGAGATTCTGATTTACTGGATCTGGAGGCCCTGGCACTTTCTAAAGCTCCCCAGGTGATCGTAAGTTGCAGCCAGGGTTGAGAACACTGTCCCAGGCTGCCATCTCTTTGAGGGCAGGGGGAATGTCTTACTGGTATACAGTACGCACTTAGCTTAATACAAAACGAACAAGTGAATAAATGGCCTGCCTTCTTTCTTGGGGAACTGGATTCTCCTCTTCCTTGGGCTCCCAGCTGTTGGCAAAGATACTAAGGTACCAGTTTTTGTTTGTCCTTGCAATTGTAGATGAGTTGGGAAAAATAAAAGGTTTCTTTTTTTTCTTTTTTTTGGTGGGAAGCAGAGCTTGGAAACGTGCAATCTTGAAAGTATTTTGTTACCCTTGCGGCAGAAGGAAGAGGCCCTGAGGTTAGGAGGTCAAGGGCTGCAGGGAGGATGGGAAGACTGGGGTTGGGGGGTGTTCTTTAGGGTCAGGGGGCATTCTAAGGGTCAGCGGCATCACCAAAGCTACTACATATGCAGCATGTGCTTGGTGCTAGGCTCTGTGCTAGGGCTTTACGTTAGCTTATTTCTTCTTTACTACCACCTGATGCCGTGAGGAAGACACGGTGGCTACTATGGCTAGGTGGGTGACCTCGGAAGGGCAGGACCAGCAGGGAAGCTCACGAAGACTGGAGGGTTTGGGTTTGGGAGAGTGGCAGGAGGTGGCCTCACCTCAGTTCCTTTGGCATGGATAGCACCTCCAAGGCGGTGTGCCGAGCATGGCTTTCTGGGAAGCTCCCACCTGGAACAGCTGGAGGTGCCGGGTGTCTTAGATGATGGGCTGGTCAACAATATCCAGCGAGAACTGGGCACCACAGGGCCCTCCAGAGATGCTCTGGATGGCTTAGGAACTCATGCTTCCCTCCACCTATCCCTCTAAAGGGTCTTTCATAAGAAAAGGACTCTGGTAGGTAGGGGCTTGACCTGTATTTAATTGTACGTTTAATAAATAAAGCAAGAATAAACCTCAACCTCCTACAATGTCTGCGAGCAGGCTGAGGGTTTTGCTTCTGGTCTTCTCCTGCTGCTGTGACCAAGTTCAAGGTCACTCTATCTCTAGGATACCTCATGGGGCATGTTCCCAGCCTCTACCCCTCTGGGTCCCAGTTGCCTTGATTTTCCCACCAGTTCCAGGGTCTTGGCCCCAGCCTGCCTCATGTCTCAGCCTGCTTGAATTGGGTTTATTTAGGGAGATTAAGAACCAAACCTGGCTTAACTCAGATCAGTCCCAACTCGTTACTGCTCTGTGCCCCTAAGCTTCAACCCAGCCTGAACAAATTCCTGTAAGCCGCTGTTAAAGGGCCACCCCCATAAAAACATTCCTGTCACACTTCAAGGCAGGTGCACGCTAGGAAGAAATCTGTATGTGATTGTTTATATTCGTGTTTGTGTTTGCCTAATAGGATTTAGAATGTTCTGAGGGAAAGCTGTGTTTGAAGGGAGCAGCAGGTGACTGACAGAGGGAGGGGATCCATTAAGAGACAAAAAGACAGCCCCTTCCTCACCTTTGATAGACTCTGAGGGATCTTGGTGGAGGAGGCAACAAACTGCAAGTGAAAGAATTCCTGTGGGAAAACAGTAAGCCCATCCTTACCCCAGGAACTAAGTAACAAGAAGATTTCATAATAACACATATCATCATGCAGTAAGCCAGCGGTCCCCAACATTTTTGGCACCAGGGACCGGTTTTGTGGAAGACAATTTTTCCATGGGGTTGGGGGAGGGGATGGTCAGCCATGCGAGTGATGGGGAGAGGCAGATGAAGCTTCCTTTGCTCGCCCGCCACTCACCTCTTGCTATGCAGCCCGGTTTCTAAAGACCGCAGACAGGTACCGGTCATTGGCCCAGGGGCTGGGGACCCCTGTACTAGGCCCTTAAACTGCGCTTCATGCATGCCAGGCACTGCCCTGTTTCCCATACATTATCTCATTACTCTCACTGCCCCCATTGAACAGATGAGAAGACTAAAGACCAGAGAGGTTATAAGATGTGCCCAAGACCACACAGGAGGGGCTGAGATGAGACTGAAGCCTGAGCATGTCCGAAGCACCTGCTTTTAGGAGCTCTGCAGAAAGGCAGCTGGGAAGAAGCCAGCCCAGACTGTAGCCAGTGGTTCTCAGCTGGGATGCACATTAATATCATTTGGGGAGATTTTATAACAGCACTGGTGCCCAGGCCCCACCCCAGAGAGTCTGACTTAATTTTGAATTGAGCTGCAGCCTGGGCATCGGTATGTTTTTAAAGCTCCCCAGGTGAATCTGATGTGCAGCTGGGTCTGGGAACTCCGGCTGGATGGGCTGGAGCTGGGCTTAAGTCCTGACATGACCTAGATGGAGGGAAGACACAGAGAAAAAGCAAAGCCAGCCAGCATGTTGGGGGAGCCTGGGAAAGGGATGACTGGGATTATTGCTTCTTTATTCTTCCCTCTTTTTAGTAATAAGCGACTTTGCCTTCATGATAGACTTTAAGAACTTTAAATACCATGTTTAAGAAAAAAGAGTGAATCATCTAAAGCTTCCTTAGTTTCCTGAGTTTAGACCCAGAATCAAGCTGACTGCCATCCAACACGGATACCGCTGACCAGCTCTCGCTGTGCCCTGGCACCAGGTTAACTCAGACCTTGGAGTCACCCAAGCCTAATTTAAAAATTATTTACTTAAAAAACTGTGGTCAAATATACATGATATAAAATTTATCATTTTAACCACTTTTAAGTGTCAGGTCGGTGGCATTAAGTACATTCACATTGCTGTACAAACATCACCACCATCCATCTGCAGAACTTTTTTCATCTTGTAAAACTGAAACTCTGTGCACATTAAACGAGTTCCACTTCCCCCTCCTCCCAGCCCCTGGTAACCACCATCTTTCTTTCTCTATGAATTTGACTGCAACCCAGACCTAATTTTATGAGAGGTCATTTATACTTATATCAGCTCACATACAAATAGCAGTAAGTACCTTTGCATGAGCAGGGAATTACACAGCAGCCATGTCAGTAGGTTGCATTCCCCCCCATTGTACAGATGCTCAGACAACAGAGCAGAGGCCGTCCTATGTGCTTGTACTGAAAGACTGTCTTTGCTAGCCTCTGTGGCAGTTAGTTGGGGCCATCCTATTGGGCCTGGCCAGTGGAAAATGGACAGAAGTGATGATATCACTTCCAGGCCTGGCCCTAAAACCCCCTGCACTATTTACCACACTCTTCCCCTTCACAGCAACCTCAGAGGCTATGTGTCAAAAGATGAGAGGAGCCCGAATCCTTGAGTCCCTGTTTGGAGCAGAACCACCAAGAATTGGTGCCCAAGCTGGCATGTGAACAAGAAGTCAGACTGAGCTATTGGGCATATTTGTCGCTGCAGCAGAGCCTATCCTATCCTGACTAATGTAGAGGGGTTAGGTAGCTTACCAAGCTCTCCTAGCTAATAGTCACTGGAGTCAGGATTCAACCCTAGCTCATACTGGTACCAAATTTTGTGGTCTTCAGTATTATACCCTATTACCATCACGTTACGATATACAATATCCTGTATTGCTGCCAAACTATTTATTTGTGGTTAAATATATGGTCTTACGTTTTAATATTTCTCTACAACATGCCACCTCCCAAAAGAAAACTAATACAAATTTCTTTGGTTGGGCTCCATCCCTTCCATTGATAAAAATTCGAGCAGCCTCTGGTACTCAAGTCAGGCAAATATTTAAGCCTACTCTTCTTTAAGAGATGCTTCACCAGCAATTTATTTTCTGTCACTGCCTGTGTTTCTGCCTATGAAGGATGATATTTTGTTCACCTTTGGTGCCTTTACCCCACTGTAGTCTGCAGTAAATGTCCCCAAACAATGCTCGTGCTATCCATTAGGTACGGCTGTCTTGACAGGTTTTCACCAAGCGAGGTTGTGTTTCCCATTCTTTGGTCTAAATATAATGTCATCTCTTCTTAGCATTTTCACCCACCACTATCTCTTACTGAGTGAGTGTATGTTCATTTAAAGAAAATGTTTTGACAGAGTGTTTTTTCTCTATTCTATATCAATACAGCACACGTCACCACACCTAGAGCAGGCTCAGTGCTTGATAACCTTTTTAAAGCTTTGAAGAGGAAGGTGTAGAGAATGGGCCAAGAGATAGCACATAAATCTGGGAACTTGGAAACAGAAAAACAAAGTTAGATACACAGCAGCAATGGTACTAGGAAGAAAAAGGCCAGAAAACTTTCCACATTATGAACCTAATAGGACAGTGAGGTAGGTACTTTTACCCAACCATTGAAATAGAGTAGGGTGGCCCGATACAGCAAATAAAATACGTGCATTCATCGAGGGCCTCGGTGATGTTCGGTGCTGTGGTATGTATGCTCCATAACTTACTTTCTGTGTGATTTGGGGCAAGGTGTTAATCTCTCTGACCCTCACTTTCCTCACCTGTAAATGGAGATAAATAACACCTACTTTCAGTATTACTGGAGGTGTTAGTGAATTGCGTGTGAAGTGCCTGGCACACAGTAGGTGCTCCTCCCTCATTCAAATCACCATTCCTGTGGGTTAAGTATTGCTCCTCAGTCAAGTCTGTCCTCATGAAAGCATGGAGAAGCCCAAGGCACCGGAGCTTTGCTGAAGAGATGAAGTAGGAGGGCTGGAAGGGCCAGAGGATGTACCCTAGGCAGAAACAGGACTCAGAAGAAAGCTTCCCTTTCCTTGCACTTTGCCTTGTGTGGGAGGAGCTGGGTTTTAGTAGGAGGTCCTCACTGAGAAGTTCCCTCTATTTTCTCCCCACCATCCCTTCTTCTCTGATTTGCTGATGTCTGAATATTTTCCCCAGAGAACCCGACTTCTAAATCAATGCAATTCTTCAAATACTTATTGAGAACCGATCACATACATTCAGGTGGCAGGTGGTTGTGGGGAGGCATATATAGGATTTAAATGGGATCAAACTCTTCAGCTAGAAGGAAAAGCTCTCATGGTAGATTTTAGGAACTGGAAGAGGCACTTCTGGGAGCAGGAGAAATTTTCCAGGGACTCTTGTAATTATACTATGGAGTTCTTTTATTCACCAGGCATCTTTTGAGCACTTGTTACGTCTTGTACTAGGGGCTGGAGAGGTAGAATGAAAAGACTCAGTTCCAGTCTTGCAGTTTTTCATAGTCCACTAAGCAAAGTGTTAAAAACAATACAATGTGGCAAGTGCTATGCTAAGTGTAAGAACAGGGTGCCATGGGAACACAGAGAAGGGTCAGCCGACTCCCCCTGAGGGGGTCAGGGAAAGCTTCCTGGAGGAGGTAACATTTGACTTGTGTCTGGAGGATGAATGAGTGTTAACAAGGGGGAAGAGACAAAGGAGAAAGACACTGCAGGCACATGCAGCACACGCTCTATAAGACACACCCAATAATAATAAAACAACACCCCAAATAGTAGCAGCCAACATTTCCTGAATGCTTACTGTAAGGTAAAGCACTTTACATGTATTATCTCATTTAACCCTTCCAATAGTCCTTGGAGACAGGTGTTACTCACTTTCCCGTTCTCCAAATGAGGAAACTGAGTCATAGAGAGGTTGGGTAACTTGTCCAACTGTGCACAGCCTGTTAGTATCTGAGCTTAGAACCGAACTTGGCTTTTCCAATCCCCAAATCCCAAAGCAAAGCTCTTGAAGCCCCTTCCATACTTCCTCTGAATCTTAATTTGGAGTGATGGAGCCAAGAACTTCACTAAGCATTCCTTAGTCATCTTTCTATATACTTGCGGTCTTCTCTTTAATGAGGAAATCTGGCCCAGTCTGAGACCCAGCAGCTTAGGTGTGTATCAGGGGTCCCTGGACTCCCTTTCTGCCCTCTCACTGCCCAGTATTCCAGCCATCTATCTTCACAAAGCACTGAACCAGAGCAAAGTTCTGGGAAAAACAAAATCGATGGCTGATGTCACCCCCGGGTCTTTAATGAAATTGCAGCCATGCTTGAATTGTCGCGGCCGCGCCCCCTTCCCACCCCTGGCTCCCCAAGCACTTAGCCAACCCTATCGATTGCCAGGCTGCTGGAGATGGGAGCCTATGAGAAGGAGTCGCTGGAGTCTGTTAATTTGCCTTCCACTGTGGGTTGATTTTTCACTTGTTGGCTTTCCTATCTCATTCCCCTAGTTACTCTATTTAGAAATAAATAATATTGTCAAGCTGAAAACGGAAAATAAAAGTGTGTTGCTTTTGTTGTTCTAGAATTCACTCCCTTTCTTGGTCTGCTCCGTATCAGAGGCTGTGCTTCCCGGGCTCCAGGGCAGTTGATCCTGGCTGGGTTTGGTCAGTGGGAGGCACCGGTGGGAGCCCTGAGAGTGGAAAGAAGATAGAAGTCAGTTTATTTCTTACCCATCTCTGCCCCCAGTGCTCCCTGCAGTGGCTGCATCTTCTCCATGACATCATCCTCCAGGATCCACCGTGGTCCTGTGGGGGGACATTGGCCCTAGGCTTCGGTAATACCACCTCCTCCCTTTATTTCTACAGTCTAGCAGTTGACTCACTGAAAGGATGACTGGACCCAGTTTCAACGTGTGTGTGTGAAGACTTCCCCATACCAACAAGCAATTCTCAGACACCAGCAGGGTGTCCAAGAATTGAATTTGATTCTGACACTTTACCCAGAGATGGAATCAGATTCCACAGGTACAGGGCTCAGGCCTACAAGACCACCCTCCACTTCAGACGCCAGTTGCAAGCCCAAGTTGTTACCTGTGCTTCTGAGTGACAGGCTGCAAACTGGAGGTTCTGGTGACTCCCACCTTGGTTTGGGTTAATTTGCTGGAACGGCTCACTAAACTCAGGAAATCTGTTTACTCACTAGATTACCAATTTATTATAAAAGGACATTAAACGATATGAATCAACAGCCAGATGAAGAGACACAGGGTGAGGCCCTGAACAAATGAGCTTCCGTCCTGGCAGAGCTTGGGACCCCACATGGCAGCACGTGGAAGCATTCTGGTTCTCCACGTAAAAGCTCTCCCAAAAGGGCCAAAAAGCTGTCCTTTGGGGGTTTTATGGAGCTTTCATGACATAGTCATGATTGACGAACTCATTGGTCAATGGCCACTGATTCAACATCAAGCCCCTCTCCCCTCCCCAGAAATTAGGGGCTGGGACTGAAAGTTCCAACCCTTGAATCACATGATTGGTTCTCCTGGCAACCAGCCCCTACCCTGCGGTGAGATCCAAAAGTCACCTTCCTTAACATAAACCCAATTGTGACGGCAGAAAATTCCAAGGGTTCTGGGAGCGAGGAACTGTGGATGAAGACCACATCTATCTGAGCAATATATTTTGGTCATCCAAATGACTGACCATAAATATATTTCTTATAAATCACAGTATCTCACTCATCATCGCCTGTTTGGCTTCTCAGTTCTTCCATCAACTGGGCAAACAATCCTTTGTATTAAATTCCTTCTGTTTTAAATACTTAGATTGGTTTCTATTTACCTGGCTAAAGCCTGAATGATACAGAAAAGGAACCCATTTGCTAAGAAAAGACATCTCAATCTATAACCTATTAGCAATCCAATCCAATATGATTTTGTTCAATTCAACCCAGCTCAATTTAACTCAATTCAAATCAACAAATGTTCATTGAGCACCTACTTTGAGGAAGGCATTGTACTTACTAGGTAATTGGGGTACAAAATAATGAAATAAAAAGAACCTGCCCTCAAGGAGTTGACTGTCTAGCAGCATAAGAGCTAAGGTATTCTGCACAGTGAATTGTAATAAAGGGTATTATTACTTGAGGCCTGGGGAGGGGCACTTCATTAGATTGGGGGTTAAGAGATGTTTCCCAAGGAAGCTGCTCTCAAACAGGAAAATGTGGAATAAAGATTGCCAGCCCCATAATACAAGTCAGTAGATGGGTGATTATGAAGTTTGTGAAATCAAGTTTCTAGAAAATATAACATGACCATAAAAACCCAGCCTCTGAAATCCATTCAGCAGAAGAGTTAGCCCAGAAATAGACTCTTCAATAAGATAATTTTTTGGATAAACATAACAAAAAAGGAAAGAAAACATGGCTAAATACATGATATTGGGACAACTTTTTAACTATTTAAGGGAAAATAGATTTTACCTTATATTTTTTACCAAATTTACTGACTGAAGCGTTAAGCTCTCTCCTCACCCTCAGGAAACCTTAAAATCTAGAAGACTCTATAAGTTAAAGTTTATTGGATGTCGGGATGGAGATGGACTTTCTAAGGCATGGAATGTATGATGAAAAGAAAAAAGAAGTTTTGAATAAATTAAATCCCCATGCAATATCAAAATTAAGCTGAAAGAAACCAGGATCAAAAGTTTGCAAAAAGAAATATGACAAGACAGAGGATTTGTATTCTTAATCCATAGAGAGATTTTACAAACAAATATGGAGAATATGAGCTAATGACATAAATGTGCAACTTATACAAAATACAGGTATATGGGAAATTTTTAAACTACTAGTAATTAAAGATAGTAAATTACAATAAGATTTTTTTCCCCGCTAACCACATTGGCAAACTGTGTTTTATTTTCTAAATAAAACTCAATACCATTGAGTGTGGTATAAATAGGGATCTCTCATCACTGCTGGTAGAAGTGTGAGTTATTACATTTCTGGGACATAATTTTGTGACATGCATCCAGGGCCTTAAAAATGTTTATGACTTTTGTTCACATCCATAATATCACTTTTGGGAATCTATCCAAAGTAAATAAGCAGAGATACAACCATCTTAGTATTACATATAATGAAAAATTGAAAATAATCTGTCTTAGGCAGCTTTGTTGTGTAACAAACAATCATAGCATCGCATATCATGCAACAAATACGATACAAAGTGATAAATGCCCTTTATAAAAAAGCTAAGTGTAAAGCAAAGCAAGACACCAGACAAGAAAGAGACCACTCTGCCTGGAGGTATCAGGGAAGTCCTAAAGAGAAGATGATATTTAAATTGGGTCCTAAAGGATGAGTAGGAGTTTACCAGGTAGAGCAGAGAGGAGTCCAGGCAGAAAGAAGATATGTAAATGTATTGAGGCCTAAGGGTACATTTAAGGAACAGTAAAGAGTTTGTTGGGGGAGAGAGGGAAGATGAAAAGGGGAGAAGTCAGCTGGGGTCAGAAGGTTTTGGTGCCATCCAGAGATTAGACCATGGACAGTCAGTTTGGGTTTGCAAGCAGAATTGTAGAAGGATTCGTTCTGTTTCAGGAAGTTCATGAATCACCGGGGAGGCAGAGGGACAGTTAGGAGGCTCTGGAGAGAGGCCAGCCAGGACTTGCCAAGGGTTGACCCAAGGTAAAGGTGGGGGAAGGATTAGAGAGGTTTGAAGGAGCAAGGCTGCCAAAGTGAGGATAAACAAAGGCGCAATACCTGGATTTGTGCTATTTTGAGACAAATGGGAATAAATCATTAGAATAGAGTTGATACCTGCACTCAAGAATTCGAGGGGGACCAAGGAGGAAAGCAGTAAAAATAGGAATTTGGGAAGTTATTTCCTCCAGAAGAATACCTTCACACCTGGTGTCAGACTTATCTGATGAAAATAAAACCTCTGGTCCCCCCCCCCCCCCCGCCCAGAAAGAGTCCAGGAAGCCCGGTCCACTCCCAAGACCCTGAGGTGGGCAGGCAGATGTCCATGTCAGTTTCTAGTATCTACCTCTTTCTAGCCTTTTCTCTCTCAGCTTCGCCCCATAGTGAAAGTGGGAGAAATGAAAGTTCATCAACTACTGCCTTAGAATTTGTTAAGAGAGCACAGTTGGTGGCCAAGCTCAAGATACGGGTTTTTTTGTAATATCTACAGCAGCCCCTCCCCTAAATGGATGAATAACGTGGGATGCTGGAAATTGTTTGTGCTTACACACACCCTACCCTACCCACCCTGCATACATTTTTGCCTTCCTTTAATGGGTGACCATTAAAACAATTCCATATATTACTGTGACATTCTTTATATAATAAGAAAAGAGGAGAGGGTTGGGTGTTGGCTTGTAGGGCTGCAAGCTGTGTCTGGTAATAAGGCCCTTGGTTTATAAGGTTAATTCTTCCATCAGCTGAAGAGGCTGCCTTCTCAGGCATGTCAGGGAGAGGAGAATTTATTCCCCAGGCACTGCTGTCACGCAGGGAATGCAAGTGAATAACTGCATTGCCAAAGTGCTGTAAAGGGACACTCTTCCGGCCGGCAGAGGAGTGAAAAGGAGAGCCCAGGGCCTCAGAGACAGGGCGAAGGAAGGACCACCCAGCTTATGTGTTTGGACATGTCCCATTTGGGGGCACTGTCATGGTCCTCTGGGGAGGTCAGATATTCAGTACTTGTTAAACCTGGGAAAGAGAGCTGATTGCACATTTTGGAGTCAATTTCCAAACAGCACTGTCATTCTTACTGAGGGCTTTAAACAAGCCGTAGCCTGGTGACAAAGGGGTTTAAAATGCCAAGAGAGTGAGCGTTGAGTAAAAGTTGGCAATTAACTTCCATGACCCCTATCATTAACTGGTTTCTCAGAATTAGGTGCTAAGCCCAGATGAAGTTTTGACCTTACATTATAGGTTCATGGTCTGTGGTGACAGGGAACAATCTGGACCCAAGCCCTGAGGCTGCAAGGAGAGCGGGAAATGTAGTTTCTAGCTGGGTGGCCATGTGCCCAGCTAATATTTGGCAGGGGCAGTTCTATCACTAAAAGGAAGAAGGGGAGAAAAGGTATTAGTAGGCAGCAATTTTTGCCATACCATATAAGATTTATTTAATTGTTCAACAGAGTCTTAGCTCTGATTCTGAAATCGCACTCTGGTCTAGGGTTGTCCTGAAAGTCAATCTGTTGGGATGGGAGGGATGGGAGTTCCTAATTCAGACTTTGTCTTTCTCTCCTTGACACCACCCATCCCTCTGCCATTCTTCTGTCCCTCTCCATTCCCTGCACCAATGCTCCATCTGTGTTAGTTTCTTAGGCTCTTATAGCAAATTACCACAAACTTGATGGTTTAAACAACAGAAATTTATTCTCTCACAGTTCCAGAGTCCTAGTGGAGCACAATTCCTTGCTTCTTCTCACTTCTAGCCCAGCTCTTGGCCTTCCTTGGCTTGCAGACTCAACACTCCAGGGTCTGCTTGCATCTTCACGTCATCTTCTCTGGGTTTCTTTGTTTCTTCTTGTCTTACAAAGATGCCAGTCATTGGATTTAGGGCCCACCCCCAATCCAGGATGATTTCATCTCAAGATCCTTGACTAATTACACCTGCAGAGACCCTTTTTCCAGATAAGGTCACATTCTGAGGTTCCAGGTGGACATGAATTTGGGGGACACTATTTGATCCACTACAATGCCTTATTAGGACTCTGAATCATGGCCAGAAGCTTTCCAACCACCTTCTCCCCATGACCCTAAATTTCCTCTGTGCAAAGGCCCTTGCATGTAGGAAACCCAGCACCAGAGAAGAGCTCAGGGAGTTTCTTGAGGACCTCCCATATGGCAGGAGGACTCAGAAAAGACAGGGGAATGCTGTGTAGAGAAGAAAGCCCCTCAGCACTGAAGGTGGCAGAAGGGAGTGGAGGACAGAGGGTGTAGAAGCAAAAATGATGCTTTGCACACCTCCACTAGGAATGAGTGCACTCCAAAGAGGGTACATTATAAAACACTTTGCATCCTGCCATAAAATAACGAAAGAAAACGACAAAACAAAAGAACAAGATCGCCCTGTCTAGTTCTAGTACCCCAAATAAATGAAGCCTTGAGTATTTCCTGACAGCCACTGATTACCTAGTAAAATGCCTTTATCCCTGACTCGTGCGATGCTGATTTCTGCAGATTGGAGATGATAATCATGTCTGAAAATGGCTTTTATTCCATCATGGAAAGTTGGTAACCTTGATAGTTTTGCAGGGTTTTTTTTTTTCTTTTAAATATCTGTTGAGTTTTTATTTTCTGGCTTCCTCGCAATTTTTTTGCAAATTGACGTCTTGCTTTTGTTTCTGAGTCTTCCTTTTGGGTGGGTTTTTTAGTTGTCAAGGGGGAAGAACTCTCGTTGTCTCTCCAGGTCCTATTGATTTTGTCACCTATCTCTTCATTTCGTCCCTCTCTCTTCACCACCCCTCCACCATCCTTTTCCAAATTTCATCTGGACTACTGCAACAATTCTAACTGGTCAGCCCAATTAGAATTTTTGCCTCTCTACAATCCATTTTCTACACAGAAACTAGAGTAATCTTTTTGAAATTCAGACCTGATGATGTCACTCACTTGCCACTGAGCTGCCCTGTCTCCCTGTTGTTCTTAGAATGATGACAAATATGTGTGGCGTCACACGTGTGCCAAGCACTGTTCTCAAGTTTTACACACACCATATTAATTAATTTAATCCTGCCATTAATATTGTCATATTTCACATGAGAAAAAAGAGAGATAAAGTAACACAGCTAATAAGTGATAGAATGGAGGGACTTCCCTGGTGGTCCAGTGAGTAATACTCTATGCACCCAATGCAGGGGGCCTGGGTTCGAGCCCTGGTTGGGGAACTAGATCCCACATGCATGCTGCAACTGAGTCCACATGCCACAACTAAAGATCCCGCATGCCACAACTAAAGATCCCGCATGCCACAACTAAAGATCCCGCATGCCACAACTAAAGAGAGTGGGAGCAGCCAAGATAAATAAATAAATAGTAAAAAAAAAAAAAAGTGATGGAGTGGAGACTTGAACCCAAGAAGATAGGCTCCGGAATCTGGACTCTTACTAGGCCACTGTTCTGGACAATGGTCTAGTGAATTTTGAAACCCTCCATGATGCTCTGGCCATCTCACTAGCCCCCTCACGCCCTGCCCTTCAGTGGCACGGGCCTGCTTCCACTCCCTTGTACCCCTCCTGCTCTCACTCACCACAGGGCCTTTGCACACACATTGCTCTGCTGAGCATCCTGTTCTTTCCTCTCTTAGAGGAAGCAACTTTTCCCAGGCCATGTTTCAGGAAGGCCATCTAAGATCTCCCCCAGTAGATCCAATCCCCCTAGATGGGTTTTCAGGGCATTGTGAACTTGTCTGCACAGCACATACCCGCTTCTACCTCTTGTTGGTTTGGGTGATTACTAGATAATGCCCCTGCCTCCCTTCTTCCCACCTCCTCCAACCCATGGATGAACTCCATGAGGACAGAATTCTGCTCTCTGCTGTCCCTTCAGGACCCAGCATGGGGTCTGGCTCGTAATATTTGCAGAAGGAGATGGATGAGGAAGATGTTGATGAATCAATGATACCTGATACCAGGTTGTAAAAAAAGTCCTTATGATGCAGATTATAGAAAAGCTAACCAGAGACGGAGAGGATTAACCATGCGGTTTTGTTGTACAGTCATGGTACTGATTCTAGTTCTTAGTGTAAGCTGCAGTTGTCGGTCTTGATACACAGAGCAGTGAGCTAATGGGCTGTCATGGTGAGAGCTTGGTCTTGGGACCAGAAAGACCTTGAAATGAAGCCCTTCCTCAGGGCTGATGTTCTGTATATATATATATATATATATATATTTCTGTATATTTCAGATGTCCTTTTTTCCTTTCAAATTTTAATGTTTTGGAAAGCACAATTGATCTTAAAACAGCGCTGTACATTCAACGAAGTGTGTTTTTTGTTGGTCCCTGTAAAGCAGTTATGAAATCAATGGTGAGTCCCATGTCAATGGCATTTTGGAATTGAGGTAATTCTATTTGTGGCCTTGGGTAAAGTCTTTGTTCTTCTGAGTCCTAATTTGCTTATCTGTAAGAGGGCAGGGCTGTAGTAAATATTGGAGATGTATATCACGGCCTCAGCACAGTGGCTGGTAGCTTTAATTCATCAACAGGAAGTCTATTAGGAGTTTCATAAAGTACGTGTCAGGTTAGTGTTTTGCTAGAATAACCCATATCCTTGCATGATCAGTCACATATTTGGCTACTCAGAAACTTAAAAAGGAAACAAGAGAGAAGATTTTAGAAGCTCTTTCTTCTTTACATTTTAATTAATGCTGTACAAAAACTCTTTCTAGTATACTATTAGTATTCTACTTCTAGTAAGGCTTCACCGGCTCCAGCCGTGGAGAGAGAGACGCTGTTTAACCAGTCACTAGGGTGTGCTCGTAAAGCTCAGTTTTTTCCTCTCTTCCACTTTCTAAAGATTCTACAAATATTCTCCATAGGACCTTGTTTCTCCCTCACATTAAAAATTATCTGAAAGTTGACTCATCGATGAAGCACATATTTTTTTTTTTTTGACTCAGAGCAATTACTTGTTCTATTTCTACAGCGAATGCTCTTCCTAGTTTATTGTTGGTGAGCATTAGTCAGTACAGCATATATTTTCTTAAAGGATTCTATTTGCTTCAAGCCAGTAACTGGAGTATAATCTCAGCAAGATCCTCTAAAATCTTCATTTACGTCACTATTTGTCATTCACCAACTTGAGCCAGGACACAATGGTATAAATTAAGCCTTCAGATGATGCTGTGAAAAATTACGCCTTTAGGAGGGACCTCCCTTTACCCTTAAAAAGAGTCAGAGGCCCAGTAAATAGCTGTCTTGACCATATTTAACTTGGCAGATGAATATGTACTAAGAATAAACAGAAAACATATATTTGGATTAAAAACAGAAAAAAACAACTGCTGAGTGAGGGCAGAGAAGAGTGTGAAGTAGACTGAGCAGATTTTTCAAGTACAGAGACCCAAATCCCTCTTCTGCTGATTGGAAGAGTCAGCCATCGTGAAAGATCGTTCAAAGCACGACTTTTCCATTGACCAGCTTTCGTGGATGCTGGCAAATCACTTTTCCCCTCTACTGATGCTGCCGTGGAGCACATTGCTTATCTTTCAGAGTTGATTTAATTTTTGGCAACAACAAAGAACACTGAGAGCTAAGTTGAGTGAAGGAAGTTGATGATCAAACAGGGTAATGAATGTGTGTGTGTGTAAGAGATTTTCCTAATTGGCTATAAAGCAATGAAACTAGTCGTGGTGGGTTAAATGGTGCCCCTCCCAGAAAAAGTGTGTATTTGAGGGAAATACATAATTCCTCTGGTAATCTGAGGAAACTGTGAATGTGATCTTATTTAGAAAAAAAAGTCTTTGCAGAGGTAATTAAGGTTCTCAAGATGAGAGCATCCTTGAATATTTGGGTAGGCTTTGAATCCAATGATAAGTGTCTTATGAGATAGAGGCAGAGGGAGATAGGAGACAGCAAAGAGGAGGAGACATTGTGAAAACAGAGGCAGAGATTGGGGTGATGCAGCCACGTGCCAGGGACTGCCTGGGGCCCATAGAAGCTGGAGCTAAGAAAGAATTCTCTCTTAGTTCCTTCAGAAGCAGCACTGCCCTGTTGCCACCTTGGTTTCAGATTTCTGGTCCACAGAACTAAGAAAATAAATTAATTTTCTTGTAAGCCACCATGTTTCTGGTTATTTGTTGCAGCAGCTCTAGAAAATTCATACTCTGGTTTTACTTTTGGGGCTTGAAGACTTGGTTTTAAGACAATCCCCAAAGAGCAAGGAATTTCTGAGCTAATTTGAGCAGTGACAGTATCGTTGAAATGTGTCTCTTTTCCCCCCATTGTCTACTTAAAATAATTCCTCCCCATCTCTATCAATCAGGGCCTAACTAGGGAAAGAGAAATCACTTTGGGTATTTATAGAGAGGGAATTGAATGCAGGAATTTGTTATACCACCGAGAGAGAAGTCAAAAGGAGACAGGGCGGTAACCCCGAGATCGGCAGCAGCAGCAGCAGGGAGCTATGATCGCCTGTAGGGAGGGGGTCAGGATTACCTAGAAGAAGCTGGAACCGTGGTGGGGTTATGTGGGAGGAGCTTGGGCTGCAGGGGACACGATGTGAGGTGGAGAGGGAGGGAAGAAATACCCCCGCTTCTCCCTTCCTCCCCCTCCCATCCCACTCAGCCCCTCTCATGGGCTGAACTCAGTCAGCAGCTCACTGGCACAGAAGCCCAGAAACTGCCTCTAGGTGACAGAGCAGGGGAAGGCCAAGGCACAGACTGAAGACAAATCTGCCCAGAACCTAGAGCCTGTTATGGAGATACACGTCAAGGAAAATGCTCTAGAGGGTGGAATGGCATTCTACTTATTTCCTAGAAGATTTGGAGTCACTCCTCTCTCTTTTCTTTTTTTATTTTCCTCTCTGTGGCAGACAGGATAACAGTCTCCCAAAGACGTGCACATCCTAATCCCTGGAACCTGTCAATATGTTACCTCTTTTGACAAATGATGTGATTAAGATGTGATCTAGGTGTGATTAAGCTGAGGATTTGGAGATGAGGAGATCATGCTGGATTACCCGGGCTGGCCCAATGTCATCACAAGGGACCTTATACGAGGAAGCAAGGAGGGTCAGAGCCTAAAAAGGAGATGTGATGATGGAAGCAGAGGTTGGAGTGATGTGCTTTGAAGATGGAGGCAGAGGCCACCAGCTGCGGGATGCAGGCAGCCTCTAGAAGCTGGAGGAGGCAAGGGAAAGATTCTCCTCGAGGTCCTCCAGAAAGTAATGGAGCCCTGCCAACACCTCATCTTAGCCCGTGAGACTGACTATAGGCTTCTGAACTCCAGAACTGTAAGATAATAAATTTATGCTCTCTTAAGCCACTGAGTTATGGTCATTTCTTATCGAAGCAAAGAAAAATTAGGCTTTTTAACCTTCTACTTCAAATAGTAAGATGAAAACATACAGCGTTATTATCTCTCCAGCTGTCACACCTTACTTTTTCCACTCACTTCTCAATGTACCTCTTCACCAGGAAAGTTCAGTGTAAAGTCAAAAGGCCAAGAGAATAATTGCAGTGATTTCATGCAATCCAAAGGATTACAAACCATAGTTTTTCTAGTAAATGATGTTACAATTATTTTGTGTCAAAGTTGGATTTACTTCTATAGGGTGGTATTTAATTCAATACCTGTACTCAACAGGTAATTACATTGCATTCTGACAAATGCCCTTTTTCAACACTTGGGCATAACCCCTTTACTTTGGTGGTTGGTTAGCATTGCTTGGTGATATTTATTAAAGCTATAAAATGTCTTCTGCTATCACTTTAGTGTCTTCATTAAATTAAGCAGGCTTGATCCATATAAATTAAGTGGGAAAGGATATTTTCTAAAATAATAGCTCATGCATTTCCAAGAGTTTTTACAACCTAATTAATGGCAGAGCCCATGACACCAACATTATTTCCTTTCTTCTTTCTCCATTCTAGGGGGAAACAGAGAAAGAAAAAGGGAATAATAAGGAGCAAGATTCTTTTCAGACCAAGTGACAGACTAATAATGACGTAGCAATGGCAATAATAATTCAATTTAACTATATAGGATCTATGAAGAAGTGATTTTGCATACCCTTTATTTAATTTAGAGGTTCTTTTTTTAAAAAAATCAATTTATTTATTTATTTATCTTTGGCTGCGTTGGGTCTTCATTGCTGCCCACGGGCTTTCTCCAGTTGTGGCGAGTGGGGGCTGCTCTTTGCTGCGGTGCGAGGTCCTCTTATTCGGGTGGCCTCTCTTGCTGTGGAGTACGGGCTCTAGGCACGTGGGCTTCAGCAGCTGTGGCTCGCAGGCTCTGGAGCACAAGCTCAGCAGTTGTGGCTCACGGGCCTAGCCGCTCCGTGACATGTGAGATCCTCTCGGCCCAGGGATCGAACCCGTGTCCCCTGCATTGGCAGGTGGATTCCTAACCACTGCACCACCAGGGAAGCCCTGCATACTCATTTAATTTAGCTCTCACGACCTAATAAAAGGAGTATGATTAACCACACTTCACAGCTGAAGCGGTTGAGTCTTGGTAGATCAAGGTCATCCAGATGGTTAAGCATCCAAACTGGAGCTCCTGAGTCAAACTTTTTAAGGGATATATTCAGGTTTTTAATTTTTCCCCCCCACCTTAGCTTTCTGTTATTTGGAAAGGGGAGAATGCCTCAGCTCAACAGTACTTTATACATGGTATGCATTTGTTAAATATTTATCACATTCATATATGAATAAATGAATGAAAATTGTCCACCCAGACACTGCACACCTCCAGGCAAGCTATATGCTAATCTTATGCCTGAGCAATGTGTTAAAAAAGAGTCAAGCCTGCTTCTGGTTGACAAAAGAGTGAATGGCTTGAGTTTGTTCATTCATTCATTCATTCATTCATTCTTTGCCCCATTGAACAGACATCACTGAAGACTTACGCAAAGCCAAGTACTATGCTGGCTGGTGGGAGTTACAGGTGAAGAAGACAGTTTCTTCTCTTAGGGATGTTCCGTGGTCTCTTCTTAGCGCCAGGAACCTCTGCCCACTCTGATAACTTGGACACCACTGACTCACGAAGCCTAGACCCGAAAGGAAATGTGGAAGGCATCTTCATGTGAAAGAGGAATCAGCTGACCAGCTGGACTGTAGCTGAGGGTCAGATAGGTCTGGGTTCACATCCTGGGTCAGTTACTTACCAGCTAGACCTCATTAGCTGCACTTGCCCACGTGGGTATATTAGTACATCTGCTGGGGAGTTGGTTCCAGAACTTCCTGAGAATACCAAAATCCCAGGGTGCTCAAGTCTCTTATATAAAATGGCATAGTATTTGCATATAACCTATGCACATCCTCCCATATACTTTGAATCACCTCTTGATTACTTATAATACCTAACACAATGTAAATGCTAGGTAAATCTTTGCCAGTGCATGGCAAATTCAAGTTTCACTTTTTGGAACTTTCTGGAATTAAAAAAAAAAAATTCTATCTGCAGTTGGTTGAAACTGTGGGTGCAGAACCCATGGATGCAGAACACACAGATACAGAGGGCCAGCTGTACACACCCCAGAGGGTTGAGCTGAAGTTCATATGAGATGATATCCAGTGCTTAGCTCACGATTTCCCCATAGGAAGCGCTCAATACATGTTTATATGTCACTGTCTCTGCCATGCTTTGAGTCGGTATGCACTGCCTCCTCCATTATTGAATATTTAATGTCTGTGTGTCATATCTGCTTATCTATACTGCACATGCCTCCCAGGTTGGTTAAACAACGTGTGAATATAAAGTGATGAGACTGAATATTTTGGTAACTATTTAAAATAGAGAGGAACTTATGTACAAAACAGAAATAGACCCACAGACATAGAAAACAAACTTATGGTTACCAAAGGAAAAAGAGGGGGAGGGATAAATTAGGAGTTTGGAGCATATACGCACTACTATATATACGCACTACTATATATAAAATAGATAACCAGCAAGGACCTACTGTATAGCACAGGGAAATCTACTCAATATTCTGTAATAAGCTATATGGGAAAATAATCTGAAAAAGAATATATATACATATGTATAATGGCATCACTTTTCTGTACAACTGAAACTAACATAATATTGTAAATCAACTATACTTCAACAAAAAAATAAATAAATTAAAAATCTAAAGTTTCAAAAAAACAAAATAGAGATTCGAGACCTCAAACCTCCTAGTACCACGACTCGTCCAAGCCCCCATCACATCTTGCAGGGACCCTTCTACAGCCTGCTCCCTCTCTCACTTGCTATGTCCAGTCTCTTCTTTACATGCTAGATCTGGGCGCTCCCTGCCTTCCAGTGAGTGCCCATTGCACTTAAAATGAACCCAAGCTTCCTACCGTGGGCTGCGAGGCCCCTACTGACTCCTCTGCCTTCAAGCCAGCCCGTTCCCGCTTTGATCCCTCTGTGCTGGTCACCCGACCTCCCTTCTGCTCCTGAACACATGAAGCCCTTCCCTGTCCCAAAGCTTTTGGCCTTCTGTCCCCGCTACTCAGAATGACCTTCGCAACCGTGCCACCTCCTCAAAGGCAGCGCTCCCTCCCTCCCTCTCCAGCCCTTGCCTGGCTGTATGTCCTTCCTGGCTCTCATCCCCGGGTTCTTTCTTGTTTATCGTCTGCCTTCTCCACAGGAAGGGAAGCTCCAAGAACACAGTCTGCCTCACTTATCGCTGCGTCCCCCCCGGCCTAAGACACAGGCTGGCACGTAGCAAATGTTCAATAAATATCTGTTGCATGAATGATTAAACCTCTCATGAGAGTGACTTTTCCAATTTGGGAAAACACATTTTTTTTTTTCGGTACGCGGGCCTCTCACTGTTGTGGCCTCTCCCGTTGCGGAGCACAGGCTCCGGACACGCAGGCTCAACGGCCATGGCCCACGGGCCCAGCTGCTCCGTGGCATGTGGGATCCTCCCGGACCGGGGCACGAACCCGTGTCCCCTGAATCGGCAGGCGGACTCTCAACCACTGCGCCACCAGGGAAGCCCAAGGGAAAACACACTTTTGTAATTCAATAACAAATGATTACTATCTAATTTTTCTATTGTGCATGCTTGAGTCATGACCACTTAACAACAACAAAAGTAATAGATACTTATAATTCTTCTCTCCCATTGCCCTTTGGGCCACACTGGACAGAGTAGCAGGAAGACACATGTTTATGGACAACATTCCCAATACACCAATGAGGAGAGCGTGTCCTTAAGGCCCATGACTGCCTGTGAAAAGTCCAGGAGGTCAGAACAAACCAGGAAGAGTGCCAGCACTAAGGAAATAAAATTCCAAGCTAGAAAGGGCAGCTTCTATAACTTTTAAAAGACGTACAGGATGTGTCATATTCAACATACACAAGGACGTGGCTCAGCTGTCTTCAAATCTGCCCCCATGTTTCCTGGACCCTTGAAGAAGTGACTTGGGAGAAAAGTGGCTTGTTCAGTGGATTCTTAGCACTGATGGTTTGTTTGCCTCTGAAACTTTGATTCAATGGATGATAGAGAAAGATGATATGGGATGGTACAGATCATGCATTCTCAATGTGAAAATCGGTTCTTGGATGATAAAAAAAATCGTATCATTTTTATGTATAAAGCACGGATATAAATACACATTTCATGGTGAGGGGTGATTAGGAGAAAAAACTGTCTAAATGTTACATGTAATTCACCTAACAACCCCTGTGAGGTTAGGACTCTTTAGACCACTTTAGAGATGAAGACACTGGTTCTCGGATAGAGTGAATGGTGAGCTCAGGTTCACCCTACTGTAAATGGGGAAGCAGAGACAGGAAGCTCCAAAGTGCGATGCTGCTCCAGAAAAAAAATATTTCTCATAAAAACCCTATAGGTTCACTCAGTGTTACTGGAATATTCTGTTAACAGAGCAGGAAACAAATCTGGGAGCTGGGTGTCCTTCCCGCTTCCCATCAGGAAGCTCTCTGATGTCTCAAGGGTTCCGGAGCCTTTCATCAGGGACTAGTTTGTAAACACATCTGAGAATTAACACTTATGTCCTCAGTGTTCACGGGTATTCCTATGAGAACACAAGATGGTGAGGCCTGGAGGAGTTAGACTGACAGAACAAAGCACTCAGGGAAGCTAGAAAGGAAAGCAAGAAAGAAATGCAAAAAGAAAAACCAGTAGGCTTCACAGATTTCTGAGCCTATGAAGGACAGTGAAACCCAGCTCCGTCCCCTGTGTGCTGTGTGAGCTGGGCAAGTTACTTAACCTCTCTGAGCCTCACTTTCCCCATCCAGGAGAAGAGTGTGAGGACTCGTGACATCTTCTATGAGGACAGCCTCCCAGTCTCTGCTGGAGAAAGAGATATATCTCCATGCCCTGCCTGCCATCCTCCAGGACACATGGTTTCTTTCCCCAGGGTTCCTCCACTTCACTCTGAATCTTGGTATGTCCCAAATGATCCACTGGGTGGTGGACGAACCCCACTGAACCCCAGTGTATGTGTTTTTTTTTTTTTGCGGTACGCGGGCCTCTCACTGTTGTGGCTTCTCCCGTTGCGGAGCATAGGCCCCGGACACGCAGGCTCAGCGGCCATGGCTCACGGGCCCAGCTGCTCCGCGGCATGTGGGATCCTCCTGGACTGGGGCACGAACCCGTGTCCCCTGCATCGGCAGGCGGACTCTTAACCACTGCACTACCAGGGAAGCCCTGTTTTTTAGTTTTTAAAAATACGGTTACTAGAAAGTTAAAAATTACATCAGTAATTTGCATAATCTTTCTATTGGGCAGCTCTTCCTAGAAGAAAATTACAGGTGTTATAAGCATAGAAGACAGGGGTGGGGTGAGTCCTGACCTACTGAGGGAGTTCAGGAAAATCTTCCCTGAAGAAGCCATGTTTGCGCTATGAAATAGAGGATCATTAGGGCTTAATTAAGTGAGGGAGTGGGCGAGTGGGAGGTGGAAGGGCAGAGAGCTCCAGGCAGAGGGGATAGTTTTTGCAGACATTCAGGCAGAAAAAAGCACAGCTCTTGCGTGAACCCTCCACAGTCACAATAGGCCAAAAGTTGTCCAAATGAAACACTCTTCTGGTGAAAGTCATTCAACTCCTATGGGGTAAATGACTCCCTGCAATGCCATCCTTGACAGCTGATGGGCGATGTCGAACAAAATCATGGACATGGAATAGTAAAGAAGAATCAAAAAGAAAGTCAACAGTTTAGGGGGGAACACTGCATACCAATGAAATCATAGAATAAATAATTCGTCTAATAAACACGGATGTAAACAATTCAGGCACACTTGGAAGGTGAGGTGAGCCTGTTACCAAATTTAATGATTCCAAGTCACTAAAACTTTCCCTAGTCACCACTCAAATGAAACAGCTCCACTGTACCCCTTGACACTCTTCACAGCAGGCAATGGGACCAGTTTTTAGTGGGTTATCAGAGATAACAATCGCAACAACTCCACAGGGATTTCTTTGAGTAGAAGCCAAGCAAGACCCACTAGGTTCTAATCTCTGTGCCCGGAAGTGGTATCTGTCCTCCATCCAGTCAGATGAGGTGAACCCAACACCCTGAGGTGAGAACACGGATGAGGTGAGAACTTTACCCAAGAAGATGACAGAAAGAAAGGAAGGGGAGAGAGAAGCAGATTCACATATTGATTTCCAGGCCAAGCCCCGCTGCCTTTAAACATATCTATTTCTTAACTTGTGAAGAAATTTCCTTTACGCTTTGAAAAATGGGAATGTAGATGGTGAGTACTCAAAGCACATCTTTGAGGCAATCTGATTTTGCACGCGATCTAATCCCCTTCCACCTCCATGCTCCACTGAAAGTTCCTACAGCATCATGTTACCATTCATTCATTCATTCATTCAAATAACCATTTATGGAGCCCAGAGAAGTTAGGCAATGAAAGTCACAGAGCCAGTCAGTGACAGAACCTGTCACTTTTGGCTGAAGCATCACTCCTCTCACGAGCATAGAATTTGAGAAGCCAGCCTTCACACTGTATGACAGGAACCTCCCCATCTTAGACCAGACGTCCAAATGACTCCAGGGGTCTAGAGCATCTTTGGTGCCTGACTTCCCTTTGTACAGTGTTTCCTGTTCATTAGTTCCACTCCAGGTGTTCCAAATTCCAATGCCGTTAAGACACTTCCTCAGTTACCCTACGGGGATGCTGGGATGGACATTGGTCCTTCCTTCCTTCTTTCACTTACTCATCCAACAAATACTTGAAAGTCTTTGATGTGTCAGGGACTGCACTAGGCAATGCGACTAGAAAGGTAAACCAAACGAGATGCTCTCTGCCCTCGGGCTCCCCCAGAAACGTATCGCCTCAATGCCGTCCCCTCATCCACCCATTCTCCAGTATTTATCAAGAGACTATTCACCGCCGGGGGCTCTTCTAGGCCTTCCAGAGACAGCAGAGAACAGGCCAGGCAAGGCCTCTGCCTTCATGGAGGCCACATTCTAATGAGAAAAACAGTATTAAACAAGTAAACCAGCCAGTGAATATACACTCTGTCAGGCAATGGGAACTGCTTACAAAGAAAAAGCTACATGAACTGACGGAGGGTGATGGAGGGTCCGTTTTTGGCGGGCTGGGGGCAGGGGTGGCCTTGCTGAAG
Source organism: Delphinapterus leucas (assembly GCF_059928025.1). Lineage (NCBI taxonomy): Eukaryota > Metazoa > Chordata > Mammalia > Artiodactyla > Monodontidae > Delphinapterus > Delphinapterus leucas. Next base: position 51,469,201 of record NC_143133.1, on the reverse strand, counting down.
ACGAGACACCTGAGAAAAGATCCGAATGAAGTGAGGGGTGAGCCTCTGCCGAGTGGAGATGAGTGATGGGTTATTATTCTTCCCACGGCAGAACCGACAATGAAGGGAGCCCATGTGGGCTCAGTCTCTGTGGCCTCTGAGCCGGGGAAGGGGTCTTCCCAGCGTCCCTTGGTCTGCCCCACCCACACCGGGCTCATGAATTTGTGTCTGAAGTTGCCCAATGACAGCGAAGCCAGGGGACTGTGGAGAGTCAGCTGGGATAGTCAAAGTCAGAGGGGCACAAAGGAGACACACCGCACGAAATTGCATGCCTCCTGCCTCCTGGGAATTTTTCATCCGTTCAGGAGAGGGGAAGGCATCATTTCCCAGAACTGCTTGATCAGAACCTAATTATCCCTGGAGCCATGAGTTTGAGCAGTGGGGTTTTTGTCACCTGGCTTTGGGAAATGGGTCAGCAGCCAGGACAGACTGTGCCACCCTCACCAAGTGGGCAGCCTTGCCAACACGCACATCAGGACACAGCTTCGGTACAGGGACACTTTCCCAATGGAACACACTTAGGCTCAGCACCTTTTACAAAAAGGAATTGTGAGGGGCTTCCCTGGTGGCGCAGTGGTTGAGAGTCCGCCTGCCGAAGCAGGGGACACGGGTTCGTGCCCCGGTCCGGGAGGATCCCACATGCCGCAGAGCGGCTGGGCTCGTGAGCCATGGCTGCTGAGCCTGCGCGTCGGGACCTGTGCTCTGCAACACGAGAGCCCACAACAGTGAGAGGACTGCGTACCGCAAAAAAAAAAGGAATTGTGGACACAATCTCCCAGACAGAAGGAGGGCACTTACCCTCCCCAGAGGCACTGCCCCTCGCCGCACCCACAGCAACTCTAAGTCCACAACCTTCTCCGTCTCCACACCTGACAGCACAGGAAGTTGCCTCCCTGTAACTCCCCTCTTTGCACACAGGACATGCAGCTCTTTGGGGTGTTCCTACCTTCTGCCAACCTTCCTGAAAGCCCGCAGGCATCATCAGTTGAAAAGCTCTGGGGTCCTGGGGTCTGGTGCTCGCATATGAGGACAGGAGACCCAGGGGTGCTCTGCTGATTTATCCAACGCCCGACAATTGCCTCAGGGCTGAGCCAGGCCCCATGCCCTGTCCGCTCAATGTCACGCCAGCCTTTCTCTAGTCTGCCCTTTGACTTCCCCTTCACTGGATTCGGTCTCCGCTGCACTTCTTCAGTGGCTGAAGTTCCATCCTCAGCGTGTTTCCTCTTGGCCATGGCCCCCTTGCTCCGTGGAGAACTTGACAGATTTGACTTGAATCTCCAGCCTGGGAAAGGCCGGGGCCCCACCCATGGTTTCTACGAATTCCTGGGTTGTCAGGGTCCCTCCTCCTTGGGCCCCTGCTGCAGGCAGACAGACTCTGTTGGACTCAGTGTGGATCTGACATGAAAGCCTCGTTTGCTGGCTTACACACACACACACACACAAAATCACTCATTGTGAGCATGTGTGCTTTCGGCAGTTTTCCCAAAGACTGGGCAGTGGCGAGGAAGGGCTCATAGCTAGCAGAGCCTTCCTCCTGTCTCTGTGTCTGTCCTTCCTGCTCTCTCCCTGTCTCTCTAGCCCACTCTCACCCCCAGCAAAACATACCCTGCTCCTCTTTCTCTGCAAACAAGGCACTTAGCCAACCTGAGACCCACTGCTTCCCTTGGTAAATAAACAGGTCTCCACCTCCTAGCACAGCAATGTCCTCTCCCCATGTCTCTCCCAGGCCCTTTCCCAACGCCAGTCTCTTGTCTGCATTTCAGATGCAAATTTCCACCTGGCTCTTCGGCATGTCCACCTGGATGTTCTACAGACAACCCAGGGCTGGACCCACTATTCTTCCCTAGAATCCTCCCTCGTTTCCCTCCTCATCCGGCTATGTGCCCTCCCTGGTGGCCACTGGTGTCATTGGTCTCCAATTTACCCATGTTAGGGGACAGCGTAGGGTTGGGAATTGACTTGCAGGTCAGGTGACCCGACTTAGACTCTTGAATCAGCTACTGCCTATGCAACCTTGGACAAATTACTTAACCTTCCTGAGACTCAGACTCTTCTCCTGTATGTTGGGGATATAAACACCTCCTTGGCAGAGATGTTTCAAGTCCTAAGTAAAATAAACTTATACAAAGTGCCTAACACAAATAGGCATTAGAAAAGTGTTAGCTACTATCCTTGCTGTCGTTATTAATCAGTGGCTTTGCTCCTTTTATTTCCTCCATGCAGAATGTCTCTCTCTGTATCTGTCTTCTCAGGCCCTACCCATCCATCAGGGCCCAATGAGAGCAGGCCTGGGAAGGCTTACAAATTAGAAGAAATGACTCCTTTTTCTGTACATTTATGGCACTCTGTGTTATTAACTCCTGTTAAGCAGTGAATTTAGAAGAAGAAATCACTGCTAATAGTGTCTTGGGTCCAGAAAGACCTGAAGATCTCCTGTAACAACTTTTATCGAGTTCCTCTCAGTTTTTGTCAACTGATCAAGCCCTCAACGCTTTTCTTTTCAATAGAGATTGTATGATCGCTTGCATTTCTTTAGTTATTTATCTGCTGCTTAAGTGCCAGGTCTTCGAGCACAGGGCTTAAGCCTCAGGAATCTTTGTAGCCTCAGTCCTTCGCTCCAGTTGCCATATTCAAGGACCTCAACAGATAAGTATTGAAAGTGCTCAGTAGATGCTTATTGAATCAACCAGTGAAATCTGAAAGGGTGGAATTCAATGAACCGCAGTTATCAGCTCTTCTTAAGCAGTACATTTCTCAGAAGAAATCACTGCTAATGTTCTCTTGGGTTCAGAAAGGCCTAGAGATCTTCTGTAACAGCTTTTACCAAGTTCCTCTCAGTTCATGTCAATTGGCAAAGCCCAAATGTCTTTTTCACCATTTATAGCAGACCCAGAGAATCACAACTCAGATGTCTCGTTGTGAAAGGCCTGGCTCTCCAGCGGCCAGGAGTGGGCTTAGCTGCCAGTCTCCAGCTTCCAGCTCCTTCTAGATCCTTCTCAGCTTGCAAGCCGAGCTCACTCTTCTCTCAGGGAAACTCTGCACTATGACTGAGCAAAGTGGAGGTACAAGGGCTGGCCATTTCTGCTGGAAGTTGGACCCCTTTACCAGGCAGCAAGGTCGGCTGAGCTTGGTGGGGTCTGCATTGCAGTCTGATGGCTCCCCCCCTCCCCCGACCTGCTTCTCCCTGTTTTCTTTTATAGGCATTCCTCCCTAATAGAGCTTTTGCAATTTCAACTTCAGCTCAGCCTCTGCTTCCTCCAGTTCCCAAATAGCACACCACTGTAGACCAGTGTCCCCAAAGAGCCTAGAAAGAGCCGGAAGGAAGACCGACCTCATCTTCCAGGAGAGATGCACACTTATGGCAGGTGAGGAAATACAGAATATTGAGCTGATCTGACAGCACCAACTTTGGCCATACTCTGACCATTGGAAGCCTTTTCCAGTGGCCTGTCCAGATACTACAAAGGATGCCAAGGGATCTTTGGTTTTTATGGGGAAATCCAACTATAAAATTACATTGTCTAAAATAGTGAAATCGATCAGGAAGAATGCATCCTCATGGCACATTTTCTGATTTCCCAAACGAGTCTAAAAATAAGACATTATTGATGAATTCTATTATTCCTCTCAGAGGACAAAAGATAAAAATAAAGAGCACTGCCTGGACTGTACACTCCAGGGAACTGCCTCAGCTTGTATGGGGATGGAGAAGAGTGTGGAGGGTTGCTGGGGGTAGTTTTCTCAGTTGGCCCTTTTTTGGTCTGGAGGCTCCAGGATTATTCATGATCTACAAAGGTGACTATGCCTTTTTCTCTCTCTGCCTTTGTCACCCTTCAGCAACTCTCTCTTGGTTCCTGGGGATTTTTGCCTCAAGCCAGGTCTCATGTGCATCAAGGAGAAATTTGTAGAGGGCCTTCATTCTGCCTTCATTCTTGTAGGTCACGTATGCCTAAAAATCATCAAGACCCACCCTCTGAGGGCTTGAGGAACGGTAATATTTAACATTGCTTTTGGACAATAGTCCAACATAGAGATATGCCTTCCTCTTCGGATACTTAGATGGTTTGCGTATCTTGGTTATTATGAATAATGCTGCAATGAACATGGGATTGCAGATATCCCTTCAAGATCCTGAGTTCATTTTCCTTTGGGTATATACCCAATAGTGGGACTGCTGGATCATATGGTAGCTCTATTTTAAGTTTTCAAGGAAACTCCACACCGTTTTCCATAATGACTGCACCAATTTATATTCCCATCAACAGTACATGGGGCGGCGGGGTGGGGTGGAGAAGATATGCTTTCAAATAACGGGGGGACAAGATGGAGAAAGGAATGCCAGGGTTACTGTTTTCTAGAATACTGTGAAAGGCATTGATTTTTTTTTTTTTTTTTTTTTTTGCAGTGCACGGGCCTCTCAGTGTTGTGGCCTCTCCCGTTGTGGAGCACAGGCTCCGGACGCACAGGCTCAGCGGCCATGGCTCACGGGCCCAGCTGCTCCGCAGCATGTGGGATCTTTCCGGACCGGGGCACGAACCCGTGTCCCCTGCATCGGCAGGCGGACTCTCAACCACTGCGCCACCAGGGAAGCCCGATATGTATTTTTTTCCCAAGCTGTCCCTAACACTCTCCCCAATACCCTCCAGCAGTATTGTGATGGGATAGGACAACTCTGTCCACTGCACTCTTTGACACCCTGACGTTGGCTGCCTGATCTTGGTCAGGACACTTAAACTGTCCACACCTCAGTTTCTTCCTCTGAAAATGCCTTCTGTTCATGAGGCTGCAATTGAGATCATGGAGTGTGAAAAGGCTTTGTAAGCTATGAAACTGCTGTGTGAATGTCAGATCCTATCACTGCACCCTCTTTTTTTTACAGTCTTTTATTGAATTTGTTACGATATTGCTTTTGTTTTATGCTTTGGTGTTTTGGCGGGGAGACCTGTGGGATCTTAGCTCCCCAATCAAGGATCCAACCTGCACCCCTTGCATTGGAAGGTGAAGTCTTAACCGCTGGACGGCCAGAGAAGTCCCCTATCACTGCACCCTTAAGAGGTACCTTACTTCTCCTGCCTGGGAAGGTAAATATCCCTACACAGAGATGCTTGAGTTAGAAACACTTGCAGACCTTTTTTTCAACAGAGGACAAGCCTTTGCCTGACATGAGCTAAGATGGCCTGCTGAGGACAAACTTGGGATTTACTACTGCCCTCTTCCTGAAATGACTGCCCCTGTGGGTCAGCATTCGTGCCAGTGGATACACCCCCTTGGCTTCCTTAAATGATGGATCCCCTGCTCTCCTACCGAATTAGCAGTCTTCAGGAGCCACATAAATTCTAAGCTCCAATGTCATCCTAACGATCGAGAACAAGGAGTCATGAGGTTTGTTTAAGGGATGTGAATTTATTTCAGTGCAGTGGCAGGTCTGGTCTTGCCCTGGTCTCGCCCTAGTGTAATGTGAGTGTGTGTGTTGGGGTGGGGAACAGCGTGCTGGAGTCACCACCATCTTGCCCTTTGGCCAGGCTCCTGAGATTCTGCCCAGTTGCCTGGGGGCTGCTAACCCAGGCACGCAGGACATCCTCCTCGATTTACTGCATGTGCAGGGCTGGCCGAGGGCAGTGGGAATCCACAGCTGGACCACATCTGTCTTGTCCACCACTGTATTCCCAGAGTCTAGCACAGTTTCTTCTCAATAAATATTTATTGGCCAATTAAACTAATTTTTCCAGCTTTCAGATAAATGCACAGATTCTGTCTCTTGGGATGTGGAAAGAAAGTGGTGGGGAAGAACTAAGACCCTTCTGAGTACCAGCAGGCTTTTTTGACATAGAAAAGTCTTATTTCCTTGGGTACTTTTTTTTTTTTTTTTTTTGCAGTGCGCGGGCCTCTCACTGTTGGGGCCTCTCCCGTTGCGGAGCACAGGCTCCGGACGCACAGGCTCAGCGGCCATGGCTCACGGGCCCAGCCGCTCCGCGGCATGTGGGATCTTCCCGGACCGGGGCATGAACCCGTGTCCCCTGCATCGGCAGGCGGACTCTCAACCACTGCGCCACCAGGGAAACCCTCCTTGGGTATATTTTAAGCTCCCTGAGGAGAATCTATTTATATTTAAATCTATATCTATCCATATCTATATCAATTTTTATTCATATCTAAAGCTATATCTTTATCTATTGTGATTTGTGGCTCTCAGTGAACAGGTAGAGCCCAACTAGCTAACCATGTAATTAATCACGTAATTAACTAACTTCAAATATGAAGAATTTTCATATTCTTCAACTGATTTCATCCTTCAAGCAATCCAGGGTGATGTGCATCGTCCTCTCCCATTTGCTGAAGAGGAAATCAAGGCCCTTTGAAGATGAGACCTGCCCAGGTTTCAGTGGTGATAAATGGTGAAACTGGGATCCATATCAGGACCCCTGACAACACATTCCATGATGCCTCCCACTCCACCCGTGGGTCCTAGTACTAGATTCTGAAGAGCTCAGGCAGGAAGTGTCGAGGGAGGACTCTGAAGATAAGCTCTTCCTATAAGACATGGGTGGGTTGAAGAGGGGAGACTCATAGCCAGGTCTGCAGGTAGCAGTGGAAGACTTAGTCCGTTTTCTGATTTCAGGGAGTCTGTCTGAAATTCTTCTCTTGGTGTTGAGCTTACTCCTGAAAGCTATGTTCAAACACAAACATCCCTGGGAAGGGCAGTCCAGTGAATTAATAGCCATTGGGATTAAATGTGGATGCATTTCAGATACTTCCCTCAGAATATATTTTGACGTGGGCTGGGGCGGTTTGAGCAGAGGGCATAAGATCACAGAATAACTCAGATGCTATTGAATGAAAGAAAAAATAAGCCCCAAATGTCTTTAATTTAGTCTTATTTAAAATTAAGTTGAGACCAGAGGCCACAGGCTTCAACAGCAAGAAACTTAAGAGGCTATATATCCTTAGAGAATGCAAAGCTTTGAATTAGCCACGGTTTATGGATTAGAGAAGAGCTTAGACGATATTTAAAGACCCATTATTATACATTGAAGTTAAATCTGTACTCATTTTGTAACTTGTTCTCCTAAAGTAGAATTTCTAAGTCTGTTTGCCAAGAAGAGTGAAGCGATTACCCATAAAATTATTATATTGACTTGTAAATTTGAGACTGTGAAAGTTGGTTATACAGAAAACCGTCCTTGTCTTAGGAGATTGACTTTACTCACAGACCCACTGTCTGGGACTCACAGATGTACTTCTAATCAACTCAACCCAACTCGAAGATCGGGGACGTTCTCCTAGAACTAGGAACATAGTAAAGGCCTTCTGATATAAATATAAATAAAGTGATGTATTCATCAAGGTTCTCCAGAAAAACAGAACCAATAAGATATAGATGAGGGGATTTATTATAGGAATTGGCTGGTTGCAGTTAGGGAGGCTGAGAAGTTCCATGATCTGCTGTCTGTAGACTGGAGACCCAGAAACACTGACAGTGTACTTTAGTTTAATCCAAAAGCCTGAGAACTGGGGAGGGGTGGATGGGTAGGGCACGGACGTGATGCTGCAAGTCCTGGTTTGACTCCTGCAACCTGAGATAGAGGAGCACCAATGTCTGAGGGCAGGAGAAGACAGATGTCTTAGCTCAAGCAGCGATAGCAAATGCGCCGTTGATCCGCCTTTTTGTCCTATTCAGGCCCTCAGTGGATTGGATGACGTCTGCTTGCACGGGTGAGGCTGGTGAGGGTGATCTTCTTTCCTCAGTCTACCAATTCCAAAGCTTACTTCTTCCTGAAATCCCCTCACAGACACACCCAGAAATCATGTTTTACCAGCGAGCTGGGCAACCCATGGTCCGGTCAAGCTGACACATAAAATTAACCATCGCAAGTGACTCTTGTGAAATAAAGTGACTTGTAAACTAACGTTACTCTGATGAACTCTTTTTAAAAAGGTGCGAAATTTCAGAATAAGTAGTAGAAAACAGGCGATGAAGATTAAAACATAGTAATGACATAGAGAACAAAGATCAAATAGAAAGAGATCAACAAAGGCATAGCTTGAGTCCTTGAGAAAACTAATAAAATAGACGAAATCCTGGCAGTATTGACCAAGAGAAGAAGAAAAATGACAAAAACAGTATAGAATTTCAAAATCTCCCTGACAAAGGGGAGGGAAAGGACATCACAAAATTGGGGAAAGAGGGGAAAGAGCTTTGAGAGGCAAAGCTGGGGACGCTTACTGAGTTTTACCTGCTTCTCAGTTTCATCTTGAAGGTGCTATGTATTGTCTCTGATGTCTGCATGCACTAATGATGTCTGAATGAACTAGTGATGTCTGGATGGACGAGGCAGGATTCATATTGTTGCAATGAACCAAAATCCATACTCCGGCTAGTTAAACAAAAAAGGGAAGTTATTATCTCAGAAAACTGCAGAATTTAATGGGTGACTTGATCTGAGACCCAAATGATACCATCAGGATTCCTCTCCTGGGTGTGTGGGGGGGACACCTTCTCAGGAACCTGTGTGGGTTTCCAGGCTCACACCACCCCAACTCTTCGGCCAGTGGAAGAGTGGGACTGCTTTCCAATATGTCAAGCACAGGTCCTGTCAAGCAGTTTTGTTAGCCCTGATTGCTCCAGTTGGATGAGGTATTCACCACAGAACCAGTCACTGTGGCTGGGAGAGTGGAATGTTCCGGACTGCTCTAGTCTAGAGCCATGTGCCATGGGAAATGGAAGTATTCATCAAGTGACCCACACGGATTGAATGTTGGGAAGGAATGATTCCCTCCAAAGCAAAATTGTGTCCTGTTGTCATGAGAAGGGGTGGCTCACGCTGGGCAACAAATTTCCCACAGGTGTCCGTCCCACTGGTGGTACGGTCAGCATCTTGAGGGCCTTTCAGCTGATTCAGGAAACTGCATGAAATATCCACAGGCGGCTCTTCAAGAACATGACTGAATTCAAGAGGCCAGTCTGGGGCAGATTCAGAATGAATTCCAGACTTGTGACACCCACTGAGTTTATGAAGCAAGGAAATGATGGGAAGCCAGAAACGGCATCTACATTTGACCAGCAGCCAACCACAAGAGTGGCTTATTAGGGTGATGTGGTCAAAGAGGGATTGGCAAACTCTTTGATTAAAAAACAAGAGAGAGACAAGACTCTGTTTTGTGTTTTTTGGGGTTTTTTCCCCAGAGAATCCAATTTGTAGCCATTCAAACCAAGTCTTTGAGGTTTGGATGAATAAGTTTTCTTCGGTTGTTACAGCAAGCATCAGAGCCAGTTAGATGTTAGTGAATGCTTTCCAAAGCTTAGAGCTCTGGTGAGAACACCAGCAAGGTGGGAGAGGGGAGGGTGGCGCGGTGGGGGTTATTTGAAAAATGGGGGAGGGGGATAAGAAGCATGATGAGGTCTCTGAGATTCTTACAAGATTTACAGTTTGGTTTAGAATTTGAAGATTATGCTTGGTTTAAAAATAGATCCCCAAACTGCAGTATTCTTAGATTTGCAGTTTCCTGCAAGATTTCTGTGATTCCTTGCTGATTGCACCTGAGAGAGATTTTCTCTTGAATGTCTTTAATGTTCTTATGTACAAAATATCATTCATTCATCCCCTCATTCATTCATTCAATCAACCAACATTACATTGAGGGCTTACTGAGGGAGAATCAAGGTTTCATCTTGAAGATTTCCTACCCACCACCCCCCATCTCCTCCTTACCATTTCCACTGGTCCTCTAGCTGCCAACTCAGCATTGGCATGTGGATGGCTCATGGGCATTCCGGAGTCAACACTTCCAATACCAAACCATTGATACCTGTCTCCCAGCCAAACCTTCTCCTCTCCTAGGCTTTCTCATCTAAAGGGATGGTGCCTCCATCTACCCACTGGCTCCAGTCAAAACCTGGGAGGGGGCATTTTTGACTTTTCCTTCAACTTCATGCCTAAATCCAACCCAGCACCTAGTAGGCTCTGAATCAATACTGACTTAATGACAGGTGGTTGAATGAGAGGTGAATGAATGAACAACGCTTTGAGCTGCCTACACATGCTACTCCAGCCTGTGCCTTTTCATCTCCCATAGGAATGTGTGCTCCTGCCATGGAGATACAGCTTGAGTAACTGTACATCTGAACAAGGATTTTTACATTTTGAAAAACTTGCTATTTCCTGGAAACAGATTGTGTCTCTCTGATTGTCTATTAAGTTTTTTTTTTTTTTAACCACTGAAGATCTTGGAATCAAACCAAAGTAATCTGCATTTCCATTTTTATATCTTAATTTATAAACGGCACCTTATAATTTACAAGCATTCACTTAGTGTCTCTAACGGAGCCGAAACAAATACCAACCGTGCCAGCTATACCACCCAAGTCTTCTCTCTGCACCCTTCCTATCAGGAACTTTCTAGTTTTTCAGGTTGGAGGGAATGGGTTGGAGCTAGACCTAGCTTGGGGAGGGTAAGGATAGAAGTAATAATGATATGTCACATTTATTTAGGGAAGAAAGAGGAAGGTCTCATTATACCCATTTTATAGATGATAAGATATAGGCTGGAGATAGGAGTGACATGACCAAGAAGGTTTGCTTATGAGTGATGGAGCCAGGCCTAGAATCTGCACCTCTGGAATTCTTCATGCCAAGGGTCTTTCTAGGATACTAGATTAGGATCTCTCCACTTTGGCACTGGTGGTATTTTGGGCTGGATCATGCTTTGTTGTGCATTGCAGGATGTTTAACAGCATCTCTGGCCTCTACTTATTAGACGCCAGTGTCACCCACCCCACTGTGACAACCAAAACTGTCCCCAGACATTGTCAAGTGTCACCCCTGCTTGAGAACCACTGTGCTAGACTGTGCCCTTGTCCTTGATTAAAATGGAGGCACAAAGGTTAGGAAAATTCATCCCCTTTCACTGCCTCTCACACCCCACCCACCACCCGTTCCCTCCAGTCCCAGGGTTTATCTGAGAATTGCCCTGCCCACAATATCACACAGATCTCTGAACAAATACCTAGTACCTCTTGTGTGGCATTGGATCCTTTATAGTCTTGATCTCATTTAGCTCCCAAAGGTGCATACAACTATCCCATTTTACAGGTGAGGAAAGTGAGGCATTGAGAGGTCATAACTTGCCCACAATTAACACAGTTAGTAAGTGGCAGTTTGGGTTGCAAACCCACAGCTGTCTAGCTCTGGGGACAGAGAGTTTACCTTCCCCAGCCTTTTCTCCTTGCTCCTCTTCAACACAGCTGAGAACCTTTTCCTGGGTCAGCAGGAAGGCACTGTGTTTGAGAATCCCCGCACCCTCCTCTCCATAAAGCAGTAGCCCATCTCACTTAAGGCAGACATCTTTCAGGATGTGCAGGACACACACCCATGATTGTGGGTTCATGTGCCTATCACCCTCTCCAGACCGTGGTCTGCGTCCTCAGTGCCAGCACTGGGCCTTGCTGAGTAAGGCATGTGGGCAATGCATGTCCACACAGCAGTGAGGGCTACGCACAGCAGCCAGCTCTGGAGTAGGATTCTCCTGGCTGTGTCCTGTGTGACCCTGGGCAAGAGAAAAAACATCTCTGAGCTCAGTTTTCCCATCTGTAAGATGGGAAGACCCATTTCTCAGGGCAGATGTGAATTGTGTGATGATAAATGTACACTGGTTCCCATGGATGCTAGGTGCTGGCTAAATGGTGACCTGTAACGAATGTCAACTCCCTCCATGAAGTTACCTGCAACAAACTGACTTTCGATTCCTGAACCCCTTTTGGTCGATGTGTGACCCCCATGTAGCCACGTGGACTTGCTTCTTCAGGGCTATCTGCCCAGCTAGACTTCAAGCTCCCTGAGGATAGGACCTGTCCCTTTGTTCCCCTGCCCCCTCCAACCAGTGGCCAGCCATACGTGCTCCAAGTGACTGCTGAAGGAGTCTAGTATTGGTGATCCCTACAGTAATAATAACCTTTTGCATCGGTCACTGCCTTTCCAGGGTATAGCCTAACATATGAAATGGTTTTCCTTGGCTAGTAGCCTGATGATGGGCCCTTGATTCCCCACTCTGAGCAGCCCTGGTTTTCAGCAATTTTGATTCTGCTTTGGCCATTTTCTTTGATTTCTCCAGTTCACACTACCTTGTGGTAAGATTCAAGCTCCCTGCACCAAAGGTGCGGAGAGAAGAGGGACCCAGTAGGGCCTGGTTACCAATCCCCAGCCCAGGCTCTCATCCCCATCTCTCCCCAGCCACTTCCTCCTTGATCACCGGCCAGTTACTGATGCTTTCGGTGCCTCAGTTTCCTAATCCGTAGATTAGGACCTGCCTCAAAGGGTTAGAAGATTAAATGTACAGAGCCTAGAATGTATCACGCCATTGATCTCTATTAACAATTGCCCCCTGTCCTTTAACTGGGGTGAGTGCGGTGCCTAGTGAGCCGCCGAGGGAGGGAGAACTGGTACGGGCGTTTGAGCTCTGCGGCAAGCAGGCGGCAGGCCCCAGAGCAGCCGGGCACGCACTGCCGTAGCAGCTTTGCTTGCCTACATGCCTTCAGGAGGGAAAGGGGGCTGGCTTCAGTGAGCCCAGGGCGCCGTGGGCAGGGAGCCAGCCCCATCGCGCACCCCAAAAGACAAGCAAAGCCATGCCCGCTGAACTCAATGGCAGTATTCACGTCTTTTAAACATTAATAAAGGCTGCTCAAAATTCCGTACTCTTCAGAGACCCGGGACAAAGTCTCCCTTCCCAGTCATCAAGCCAGTTCCCCAGGCTCTACTCTTTCCGCCGCCAGCCCCTCACGTTTTGGCCCGGCTAAAAGGAGCCCAGTGTCTCCCCCAAATTATTTCGAGCCGGTGGAGGGACTGCGGGCTTCTGATCCCCAACCGCTCGGCCAGGTCCACAGAGGGTCTCCGTCCAGGCCGGCTCCTCCCCTAAGGTCACCCAACTTTCTCCTCTCTCCGCAGCTCCTGGGAATGGTCCGGGAGGGGCCGGCGGGGCGCGGCGGGGGGCGGCGCGAGGCCCCCTCCCCTGCGGGCGGGCGCCCGCCCCGCATTATTCATTGGCCAGAGCTGGCTGCGGGCTCGGGTGCTGATGTCAGGCGGGCGCGGGCGAGGCCCGAGCGCCGGTGGGGGGGCGCCGAGTGGGGGTGACGGCCAGCATGCTGCTCGGCTGCGGCTCGGCCTCCCACACCCGCGGCGCCCTAGTCCTAGCCAGCAGCGGCGGCGGCGGCGGCGGAGCAGCGAGCGGCGCCCGCGTCTGCAGCGGCGCGGAGTCCGAGCGCGCGGCGCGGCAGCGGGGTTCGCGGCCGGGGCGGGGACCGGGGACGCGGCATGGCGCTGCGGCGGGGCGGCGGCGGGGCGCCGGGTCGGCTGCTGTTGCTGCTGGGAGCCGCGTGCCTGATCCCGCCGAGCGCGCAGGTGAGGCGGCTGGCGCGCTGCCCCGCCACTTGCAGCTGTACCAAGGAGTCCATCATCTGCGTGGGCTCCTCCTGGGTGCCCAGGATCGTGCCGGGCGACATCAGCTCCCTGTGAGTGAGTGGGACCCCGGCAGCCCCTGCCCCGTCCTGCCCCACCCGGCGCCCGCCGCCGCCCGGGAGTTGCCTCTGGCGCCGGGACAGCGCGACCCTGACCCCACTTCCCAGCCCCTTCCTTTGCGTTTGGGTTGGGGCGCGCGGTGGGACGTGGGTTGGAGTCTCGGGCCCCGGGGAGGATGAGGGGAGCCCGAGATCCAGAGTCTGGGAAGCCAGACAAGTCCCTGGGGCAGTGTTTCTCAAAGTCTGGCCCGCGGGCCACCTGCATCAGATCCACCTGGGGGGGCTTGTGCCAATGCAGATTCTGGGGCCCGCACCGAATGATGCAGGGTCTGAGAGAGGAGCCTTGGAGTCTGCGTTTGGCCTCCCCAGGTGATTCTGGGGCGCATTAAAGTTTGAGAGGATGTGTGTTGGGGGTGGGAAGGTTGTGTGGGGGGCTTGTGTATGCAGCCGAGCATGACTGGAGCGCTTGCAGAGGGATGAGGCCTCACTGTCCCTCCTGAGGTCTGGGGCTGTGGTTTACACGATGCCCTCCTCTGGACCTGTCCACACTGCAGGTGGGGCAGTACCTGGGAGAAGGCATGTCACCTCTAGAAGTGGAGATGCCGCCGCATGTGGCCCGGAAGAGGGAAGCACAGAGGACCTGGCGGAGCATTGGGGAATGTGGGCATCCAGCCCAGAGGGCAAGTGCTGGGAATCAGCCGGACTCCTTGCCCTGAGCTCATAAGGGCTTCTTGCCCCCCTCCTCACCGCGTGTTGTGCTGGCTGCTTATTCAGTGCTGGAGGAACGGACAGGAAAGGGCTTCCCATTATTGGTCCACCTGCTCAGGGGCTTTCAGCCTGGCCTCACACAGCCACTCAAACCACATGGCCAGCTCTCATAATGGCTGGGGAAGGGGCTACTGGGCAATATCTTCACTGCCGGGAAATGTTTCCTGCTGAAATGACTCCCACATCCAGGCCAAGGTGCTGGGTGATGCCCACTCCGTCGTAGAGGCAGGGATTCCCATGGGGGAGCAGCGGGTTGCTCTCACTTGCTCTTGTGCTCCACTTCCGTGTCTCCACCCCAGGCAAGGCGCTGGAGCCTGGACCCAGGAGTGAAGGGCTTCCTGTTTGCATTTATAGGCAGTCAGAAGAGTCTGGCTGAGCAGAAACAGAGGGCCTGTTTGACGCCTAATATTGCTAAGTCGGGTGACATGGAGCATTCCAGAAATGAGAATTCCCCTGGTTAAATCCCTTAGGCCAGCAGCTTCTTAACGGATCTGCATATTAACTGAAATAATTCTGAAATGATGTATTGAGGTCCTACTGCGGCCAGAAAGGATAGGGGCCCTGGTGGCTAAAATAGTCAGGTTCCTTGTTCTGATTGGCCGTTAACTCTGGAAGATGGCGTGGCCTCCCACCACACATTCAAGTTCAGGTGTCTCTGGGTTGTTTCCCAAGGCTTTCACGGTGCATTTAATCAGAAGCGCTCTGAGCGACTTTCAGAGATGTGCTCCCAAGGGGAACGCTTAATCCTACCCTTGAGTTTCGTCGGCCAACACTAATGCTGTGTCTACACAAACAGAATCATGGGCAGAGGTGAAGGAATTATCCATCTTCAGCTAGGGCCTCCTGTAGTTAAGAAAAGGAAGTGAGGGGTTATTGATATAAACCGGCTGAGATGATGTCTATGCAAGGAGCTAGACTGATAGTAACGGTTTCTATTATTCAGTCCAGTTTTCCTATTGATCCAGTTCATTGGAAAATGGCTGGACTCATCTTGTTCGTACCCCTGAGAAGACCCTGGCCAACCATTTGAAGCCTCATTCCTGAGTGGAGGAGTTTAAAGCACAGGTAGAGGATAAGGCCTCTCGTCCATCTTGCCCGGCACTTCCTCAAAGCAACCTAGTCCTTGCTTTGTTCCTCTCTTGCCCGTAGGAGCCTGGTAAACGGAACGTTCTCGGAAATCAAGGACCGAATGTTTTCTCACCTGCCTTCCCTGCAGCTGCTGTGAGTATGGGAAGTCCTCTCTGGAAATGGCTCTCCTGGAGGTGCGGTCCTGGGAAGAGCCGTCTCTGTCTCTTGGGTATCAGTCCTTCCCAAGATACCCAAGCTCCACAAGTAAACTGTGGCTGGCTCTTAGTGTTTACTTGCCCTGTTGTGTCCCCACTGAGCTGAGTCCCCAGTGCGCAGTGTCCTTTCCTTCTTTCAGCACATGTTTTCCTCAAGGACTTTATTTATTTATTTATTTTAACATCTTTATTGGAGTATAATTGCTTTACATTGTTGTGTTAGTTTCTGCTTTATAACAAAATGAATCAGCTATACGTATACATATATCCCCATATCCCCTCCCTCTTGTGTCTCCCTCCCACCCTCCCTATCCCACCCCTCTAGGTGGACACAAAGCACCGAGCTGATCTCCCCGTGCTATGCGGCTGCTTCCCACTAGCTATCTATTTCACATTTGGTAGTGTATATGTGTCCATGCCACTCTCTCACGTCTTCCCAGCTTACCCTTCCCCCTCCCCGTGTCCTCAAGTCCATTCTCTACGTCTGCATCTTTATTCCTGTCAAGGACTTTACTGTAGATGCCATCGCCCATATCCAGCAACTGGGGACATGATTACACTGAATTATGACCTGAATTTCACCTAAACGTACCATTTCCCAAACACCTCACTTTAAAAGAGAGCCTCCATTTTTAACCTCTAAATGTTATTATGGAAATAGGAGCTCTCAGGTCATATTTACTGAGACCCGTAGGGAAGAAAGGTGAAATAATGGGGGTGACCAGAAAATCTGGCCAAAGAGAATCCACTTGCCATTGTCCATCAGTGTCTGAGTCAGGTTGCACACCGAATGGGCCAGTTTTACACTGAGAAGAGCCCGTGTTTGCCCGCAGATCAGAACATAACAAAAGAAACAGAAATGGCTTCACTCCGTGACTCAAATTTTACACTTCTGCATTGAAACCTAATGTCTCTTATTTTCAGATTGCTGAATTCTAACTCATTCACCGTCATCCGGGATGATGCTTTTGCTGGACTTTTTCATCTTGAATACCTGTAAGTTTTGTGCTTTGTGTATTTGCTGAGTGTTTGGTATGTCAGTGGAATGGCTGTATTGCTTTCCAAGCTGGAACAGCATCTCTTAGAGAGCTTAAGGGTGGAGAAAATTCAGAAAACCCCATTCTGTTTTCAGCGCTGACCTTTTATAGTTTACTTGTGTATAAACATGCTGAGACAGGAGGAGGTTGGAGACAAAGAGGGGGAAAGGAAACAAAGAAGGAAAGAAGGAAAGATATTCATTCATTCTCTGCTGACATTTAATTTGTCATGTCATAAGCACAATTGGAAATTATATTGGATATTTTTACCTCTCAAAGCTAGACATGGATTTGCTGATCAGCCAGAAATGAAGCTGAAGGATTCTGAGGGTTACATACTTTTAAGAAAGTCTCCCTATTTGGGGATACAGCTTCACGTTTTTAGTTTACCTGCCCTATATCCCGTTTGCAGTGTCTCCCGTGAGCTGCAGCTGAGGGTCTAATTTTTTTTTTCTCCTTTAAAATAAAGGTTATTTTTCCCTTTTCAGTTGTGCATTTCCCCCCCCCCCCCACCCCCAGCAATGCCTGGCTCTGATTTCTGCCTCTTCACACTTTCAGGTAGTCTTTTTTTCCCCTTAAGTTCTTCCACCCTTGTCTTCTGTCACTTTGTAATAATATTAATCCTGCTATCAGATGGGATTTCCTTACCTAGCATTCAGGGGGATTTTTAAAATCCATGTCTCTGCTTTCTTATCTGAGGTTAACAGGTAGATGTTGGAATTCTAAATACATCCTGGGTCTAAGAAAGCTCTCTGCTGATTTCCTGTCCTCAGGAAAGATGTCTCTGGAGAAATTGTTTCTTCAGAGGATACATAATATGGGTACTCTCATAATACTTGATAGTCTGGGTAACCTGGGAAGAGTGGTCAGGCTGAAGTGCTAGGCCAACTAGGTTCTATCAGAGCACATCAACAGCCGATGGAGGTGGTGAACAAAGAACCATCCATTCTCTCTTTCAAGCAGTACATCTTCCTGTCAAGGTTACTGAGGAGGAAGTTCGCTTCTCAGCTTATACTGAAGTCTATTACTGAATAGACCCCTGATTTAAAAAAAAAAACCAGGCACCGGATCATTCTCAGTGTACGAATCAAGAACTGTTTCACTAACGAAAAACATCATGTTGCAAAGTTTCCCTTGGACCATCTCATCAGAGACTTTCTTACATTTGAAGAAATGCGATGCCGTAAACGAAAATTTAGTTCTCTGTGGCCCTAGGGAATAGTCCTAGTGCATTCACTTCATGTATTCCCCATTTTAAAGCATGGCTGGAGTTATTACTGCAAGGTCCTGTGTGCAAGCCCTAAGACATCTTAGCACAGAGAAAGAAGTGTGGCCCATGCTCAACTTCCTTATACTTTCTATTTCCAAGTAGCCTAGAGATCTTGAGAATATCCTTGCCTTGTCACCCACTTGTTCAGAGATGACACTGTGTAGGACATGATGAACTCAAGCTTGCCGGAAGCCAAGCTTAATGGAATTCTCCCTGGGCAAAGACTTTAATATGAAGAGGTAAAACAATGGGCTCCCCTCAAGGGGCAATGATGTTAACAGAAGTATTATAGCCAGGCACTGTGAAATGTAAGAAGGTTGGAGGGGGGAAGATGTCTGGAAGCGTTCCAGTCTTGTGGAATTTGAGAATATCTTGCCTTTGTGTAGGGCTTTCTCCTCCTTTTTCCCCCAAGATGTTTTTACCCATGCTGCCAATCCTGACTTTGAAGACTTCCAGGCTGCTTCTGGAAGGAGTGCAAAAAGCACACTTGTGTGGAGGCACTCTTGCACACACACCCAGCTCCCACTTGGAATCTGGTATAGCTGACCAAGCCTTTGGAGATGAATTTCTGAAATTTATAAATGCTTTTAGATTTCATTCTGAAAGCATCCCAGTATCGTTTTTTCGAGATATTAAGCAGAGAAAATTCAGTTTAATTATATGGCTGTTCTCCTTAGGTTCATTGAGGGGAACAAAATAGAAACCATTTCAAGAAACGCCTTCCGTGGCCTTCGTGACCTGACTCACCTGTAAGTCCTGTGAAAAGTGTTGTAAGCCCTATTTAATGTGTAGAGTGAGGGTCACTTCCCAGTGCCTCTCTCTTTCTTGACTGTTTTCTACATATTGTGATAGCTTCTGAAGGAAACTCATTGCCAGATTGCCCGAGCGGTTTCTGTAGTGTCGATCAGACACCAGCCCATTGTGATCACTCACACACTTGGCTTTCTTATCTTCTCCGTCCTCCCGAATTGCCGTTATGGTCCACATGACTGCATGTGACAGGAGCGCTCTGAGCTGGGAGTGATGGACGAGGTGGGAAGGGATGGAACATGTATCATATACCTACTCTGTGCCAGGCCCTGGGCTGAGTGCTCACTAAGCCTTCTCTCTTTATATTTCACCATAATCTGTGAGTCCCCATTGTACAGATTTGGGAACTGAGGCTTACCTGACTCATTGAAGAATGTTTGTTGAATGGAGGATCAACATTAGGATGAAGTAGAATAGAGACATTTTTGTGGTTCCTTTAATTTGGATGCAAATAGCTTTTCTTTTTTTTATGTTGGATTAATCTGTGGTTTAAGCTAAGCTCTCTGGGTTCTTTAATAGCTTTCTGGAGGAAAAAATTAAACAAATTGATTTGAATTGGCATATCAAATAAAACAAGCACACACACTTAGCAAATTTAGAAAACTGGAAGAATAGTGCCTGTGCTTATGAAAATGTGAACATCGTCATTGTCTTGGCAGGAGCAATTTATTAACCATTTGCACGCTAGAAACTTTGTGTTTGAGTAGGATAACATAGGATAACATATCCCATCTCCATAGTCAGCTTATCTGTGGTAAAAAGACAATTGGGGAAGTTACAGGGCTTTGAGTAGGGGTATTAGGCAGGGTGGCAATACCTCCAGGGTGTGTAACCGAAACCGATACAACATCTAAGGAGATAATCATTCACATCTGACCCTGATAGAGGCAAAGGTGTCTGTCAGTAGGCTCAGTAAGCACTTGATTCTGGAATGCTACCGATCAGAAGTCCTGCCTAAGTTACAGCTTGTAGAGTAAGGAGATGAGGGAGTGGAAATGGGAGTCTCTAAACATCTGGAGCAGCACAGCCGATCCTGGACAACATCAGACTCTTATTGGCATCATTCCTCCATGTTTTCTTTCCTTGCTATAAAAGTCTTGATTGTTTTTTCAGATTCAACCTAGATGCCAAATCCCCACGTTCTCGTAGGGGCGAAGACCATGGGCTTTGAGTCACAATAGACTCGAGTGCAAATCTCAAGGCCACCATTTGTTAGTATTACTTAGCCTTTTTCGAGCCTCACTTTTCTCATCCTTAAAAATGGGGATGATTATACAGACCTCATAAGATTGCCGCACGTAGTGGGTTAGTGCTTGCTTGCAAATCATCCGGCCCATTATCCACGGTAAATGTTCAAGGTCTGGTTGGCGTTGTTATCATCATCGTCGTCATCGTTCACAACAATAGCATCATTCCCTCCCTCCGCTAATGAAGAAGCCTCAGTTTTTTCCTGCGGCTGCCGAGTAGCCTTGGCAGTTTGGGTGGCTAGACAGGATGTGCTAGGAAGACAACTGTGGGGGCCTGGAGAAGAACAGCTGTGGCAAGACAAAGCCAGTTCCCAGAAGTCAGGAATGAAGGGCTTTGCTTTTGAGCAAAGGCTCTGGGCAGATTATACGCCTAAAGTAAAGCCCGTGTGACTGGTTGAGCTCGCCCAGATGTCAACTTTCATCTGACCAGTTGGCTATGGGTCCTTGGTCTGAAAACAGATGTAAATATGCAGGTATTGTGCATATGTATTTGCATATCTTTGTGCATGTGGGCCCTTGGGTACATGGACTTCTACTCATGTGTGCACATAACTGTGTGTGTGTGCTTGCACATTTGCACATACAACCATATGCTGTGTATCACCCATATGTGTGCAAGAGGCACCTCCTTGTCTGTGTGACATGCAGGGGGCACACACAGAGGGAACAAAGGAGTCCTTTGTTTGGGTCCAGAGCGCATCTGATGCATTAGAGGAGATGTAAGCCCATCCAGCGTGTGTTCCCATCCCACAGTCAAGCCTATGGGGCCCGCCTCCCCCCAGCTCTCCAGCTCATTTCCCTGAATGTGCCCACAGCACTGGGCTCTCAGGGTGCCCCTGTGCACACCCAATTCACCCCATTACTGGGCCTTTCCCTTACATCCTTTCCCTTGCCCAGGATACGGTTTCTTCTGCCCTTGATCTCCTGGAATCCACCTTTTCTTTCACAGTCCAGATTAAGTTCTGTCTTTTCCTTGGAGCCATTCCTGATCTCCCCTCCACACCTCTTGCAGCCCTCCTAGCTGATTCCACACAACCGGCACTTTGCTGTAGACACTGGCCATATTGGTTGGTGCCCTTTCACGGATGTTAGTTTCATCTCCCCAGCTGTGTTGAAAGCTCCCTGAGGGCAGGGCCCCTGCTGATCTTCCATTAGTTCTGCTCTTCCCCCAGGGTCTCACACAGGGCTGAGCCAGCAGGACATTCTTTCTGATTCACTGACTGACCAATGAGTTACTAAGCTGGGTTTTCCATATGTGCTCTACTGCAGGGCAAGTCTTATGACTTTTAAAGTTGACTCCTCTGGGCTGGAGATGTTCGTAGTAATAAAAACATTTAATACACTGTTGAAAGAATGAACTGATCCTCCCAGCCCACCCCATCCCCCTTTTTTTGTAAACTTCTAAGCAAGGAGAACACATCAGGTCTCTAAAGTTCACTCCTGTGCTTAAGGAAGTGACTATCTGGAAGTTGCTTGTTTTAAGTATCTGCTTTTTACCTTTATGAACTTTTCCAACACCTGCAGACTCACATCCATAGGTAAAGAAACATAGATCAGGTTTCAAAGCATTGAAGGAGCAGTGCCAATCTGTAACTAAAATCTAGGACATTTGTTTTCCAGCGGTCCCACAAAGCCCAAGGGACCAGTTGCTGTTAAGTAGTTTTAGAAATGAAGTGCCATGAACTTGTACACAAAATGAAGTGGAAAGTGAGATGTTATGCACGGAGTCTGGGCGGGGTAGGGGTGGACAGTCCATCTAAATAATTCAGCTTTCTGAAATCTAAATTGAACACTTGGAACAGTTACTAAACATTCAGCTTTTTTTCTTTTGGCCTTGACCATTCCGTATATGCTTATCACTTCAATCCAATGCATTTCAATTCACTAAAAATGTTTCGCTAAACTAGTAACCTTTAATTAGCTAAAAATATTGTACTTTACTTTCCAGAAAAAGTGACTAGCAGCCAGAAAAAAAAATCAAAACTGTCTCCTTTTTAAATGTCAAGAAACTACTTCTAGAGAATGTTCAGTCTGATTAATCTACAGTCTGTAGTTACGATTTCAATCTGCTCAGCCTGTTTTCCAACATGTTTAAAATTGTACCAATAAATCATTTAGGAAAGGAAGGTAAAATAATACATGAAATTGTATTGTAATCCATTCGTGGTTAACTGGATGGGAAAAGACATAATTTAGAAACTATAGGTCTCCCTGTATTCCATGGCTCTCACTCAGCAAGAATGTTTGGATTTAAAATGGGCACAAACTTTCTACCCTAGTTGACTCTAAGGAGGAGCACCCTTTCATTCCTCCTTCTGGGATGGGTCATTATGATGCTACAAAAGATTAATTTCATATATATTTTTAGAGAGGTTGGTGCTGAATTACCTACATGTGGATTATCATTTCTATGTTTTGCTGTTTGTATACTCAAATGTATAAAAGAAAACAAAAGTAAGCATTGGTTTTTTGGCTGACTCACATTAGGGCATGATGCCTGGGAGAAATCAGACTTGATGTACGTCATTTCAACACCTGTCATCTTTCTACGTCAGCAGCCCAGCACGCCGTACATTCACCTTCAGCAGGATGATGACAGGGCACTGCATAACCCTGAATCATCAGAGAAAGCATTGATGATGTTTGTTCAAGTCTGCTTCCCGGAGATGGGGGGTAGATTAGGACATTTTAGAAAGATCTCCAACACTAAGGGCAAAAATACAAAATATGGTTTCTGGTCAACCTTAATTAATGAGAAAATGAAATTGATCACAATCAGTCATTCCCTAAACATTGTGGTTCACTGAGATTTTCTATTATCATTAGTGTTAGAGCTGAGATTCTTTATGTAAAAGAATATTTACATAAAGTAAATACTATTTTTTAATAGTCACAAGTAATAAAGTTCACTTAGATGCCCCATGAGGGAACTTCTTAGGATAAGGCTGTACATCTATCTTTTTATCATTCTCATTTTAGTGCTTAAGTCATCCATTCAGAAAGACTTTACTGAGTACCCACTATGTGCCAGGCACTGTTCTAGATGCCAGGGATACAGATGTGGACAGACAAAAATCTCTGTCCTCATGTTGCTTATGTATAGGGAGAATACAGAGTCAGTAAACAAATAGATAGATAATTAATAGATATTGTATGCTAAGTGACAGTAGTGCAGTGGAGATCAACAGGGCACGGAAAGGAGTTGTGTAGAGATCAGGGAAGGTGGTGAAAGTGGAGGACAGACCTAAAGGAGGTGATGGATGAACCACACCTAGGGTGAGAGCGTCGGGCAGATGAACACCGAGTTCAGAGAACTTGAGCTGGGAGTGTGACTAGCCTGTGGGAGCAATAGCAAAGGAACCAGTGTGGGTGACCTGAGTCATCAGAGATTCAGTCCCACAGGTAAGTGGGAATGGAGGTAACTAGACAATGGAGGGCCTTGGGTGCCATCAAAGGGACTTTGACTTTTATTCTGAGAAACGTGAGATGCCATCTGAGGATTATTAACATGTGTATCAAGAGCTTAATAAATGCTTGTTTTAAAAACAAAACAAAAAACGGACATTGTATGCTCCAGCATCTATAATGTTATCTTTGTATAACTAAACTCATTTCTTTATCTCAGTATCAATGACCAAAGCCAGAAATTGAACTACCTTTTGCTAAAGAGGCTTAGAACTCTGTTTTAAATCACTTGCTTTATTTAAGGGACTTCAGAGGGATAGGACATGGAGATAATAACCACATTAAAATGTGACTTTTTTGTTCTAGTTCTTTGGCCAATAATCACATAAAAGCACTCCCAAGGGATGTCTTCAGTGATTTAGACTCTCTGATTGAACTGTAAGTAATGAAAATTAAGTTTATGTGTGCTTGTCTTGAAATCCCCTCTCCCCCTAGACTGCATTTTTTTTGTGTTGTACCTAAAAATCTATGACAAAGTAGCGAATACTGGGAAACAGCATATAGTTTGTATTGTGTTAGCTTTGCCACATACTTAGTAGCATTAGGCCAATGGTAATTCGGCATGCTGGGTCGGGGGGTGGGGGGGGCTTCCTTTCTCCCAGAGAGCAGTAACGTATCCATCTGCATTGTCTTCTAGTGCTTGTCACTCCTTGCTGGGCAAAGTTTAACAAGATCTTAAAGTTTCAATTGTGTTTGTCCAAACTATCTTCCTGTAATGTCCTGTTTTTGCTTGCGAGAACCTCTGCTGGGTGGTGTTCTTCTGTCGCCCCTCCCCCATTTCCACCATGGCGTGGTGACAGTTTCAAGAGGATTTGGAAAAATGGTGCTGTGTCAACTCTGAGCACCCTCTGCGTGCTATACGGTTAGAATCATGGGCACTGAAGAGTGTTAAATAAAGTCAGTGGTACGCAAAAGACATCGGATGTATTAAATACAAAACTAAAAAGAAATTCCATTTGGGGGAGTTATTAAATATGTCAGGGTATCAGGATTTCTGGAGTTTCATGTTAGGGCCAAAATATTTCCGACATGTCTGTTTCTCTGTGTCTGTGTTTGTTTTGCTTTTTAGAGATTTAAGGGGCAATAAGTTTGAATGTGACTGCAAAGCCAAGTGGTTGTATCTGTGGTTGAAGATGACAAATTCCACTGTTTCTGATGTCCTGTGTATCGGTCCACCAGAATATCAGGAAAAGAAGCTGAATGACGTGACCAGCTTTGACTACGAATGCACAACTACAGGTATTCAGAACCTCTATCATCCAAGTCTGATATTTAGAATAACCCTTTGTTTTTCTTTTAGACTGTCAACAGGGAGTGGGGAAACATGGGGGTAAAAGTTTGCTATCAAAATTATTTTAGGGGAAATTTAAGCATTCTCAAAGAAATGATTTGATGTGGCAAGGAAAATATCTCAACAGTTTGGAAGGATTTTTGTTAACTGCACTGGCTTTACTTTTGATTCTTTTTGATTCTCTACAAAATTCAAATTTGTCTAAAGATTTTTTTTTTTTAAGCTCAAAGGTGAGTTTGGCATGAGAACATTTTCAAAGCAGTCTAGGTTTCATATAAAGACAGTACAGAGAGACCTAAGTCACTGTTCTCTTGATTGAATACTATGAAATTTATAGGACATTTAACTAATAAACACCAGACTTTAAAATTTATAAATTGCTTTTGTAGTTCCATGTAAAATGAGATAGCTAGGCATCTTAGTCAATGGCAAAGTAGGAATATAAGTTAACAAGTAGTTATCAAAAGGAAAAATTCACATTGAGGAAAAAAATGTCAAGAAAGTTTGATTTTGTTTTCCACAGTCTGCCTCAGGGTTTCAGTTTATACATTTTCAGGTTATAAGATAAAGCTAAAATCTAACTGCCTCAACTGTCATATCTTGTAGAGAGCCCAAGAATATCTCCATATGAAAGGCTTAGATGGAGTTTCTATAGCTTCTAAAAGCCAGATTTTAAAGGAGAGTGGATCAATCCACAGTATGAAACCTGCTTACCGGACTTATAAAAATAAACACTTAGGCTGACAGTTGGTATCTACAAAGCCTCAAGTCATGTCAGTAGGAGCAGCAGAAAAGAGAACTCAGTAAATAGTTATGGAAGCTCAAAAGACAAAAAAACCCTAAGAACAAAATATCACATTTAGGCTAGTCCTACTGCTATCCCCCGATCTAATAAACAAACTCAAAAGTAAAAATTATTTCTAGATATCTTTGTAAATAAGGGACCTGACAAGTTCTGTTCTTTTCTGAGAGGAAACCTGAAGTCTTATGGAAATGCCCTTGTCTTTCATCACTGAACAAGGACTTATTCAGCTGTGTAATTGACAGGTGCCCTTTAGCCAGCTGAGGCCACTGGGGGGTTATTTATTGTATTGTAGAGCAGTGCAATCTATCAGAGGTCACGGTCAGTGACGTTTGCACCAAAAGGTGGCATTCAAGGCCATGCCGTATGAAACGTGAAACCCCAGCTCGCTGGGGCGCCTCTCTGCCTCTTCTCATTTTTCTGGAGAGTTCTCTAAACCCCATGCTGAAGTGAGCAGCTTTTCCATTGTTTTCTTCACTCCCGGCCCTAGTGTGTGACAACGTTGCCAATCTCAGAGAGAAATGGCTTGGACGATAGAGGGCCTTGGAAACTAGGAATCTGTCCTAAACCCAGAATCTCTGGGGCGTCATGAGCCCCTTAACACACTTGGGGGCATTCTCTTATACATATTTATCTTTGCTAACAAGCTTTTTGCTAAAATTTAGGAAGTCAAGCCCCCCCTCCGCGACCTGGAAACAGGGAGAAGATGATTCTGTCTTTGCTCTTGTTTTATCCCTTTAAGGCTCATGAACAGATGAGCTCTCACCCACGGTGTCTTCCATCACGAAAAAATCGTGCCACCAAGTTGTGACCCCCTCCCCCCAAATGTAGCCCCTGCCTTGTAAGAACTAGGTCGATAAAGTATGAGTTTTGGGGGTTCCTATCTTCTGGCTCAGATCAAGCCTCACACGCTGGTGCTCTTTTTAAGGCCAGGGAGGAGATAGGTGAGGATGGATGGAAGTTGGAAAGCCAAGTCTAAGACTCATGGTACCGTTACCACATCCTCACTCGAGTTTGGGGAAGAAGCACATTTTCTGAGTGAACTGTTTTCCTCTTAGCTCGGGGTTTTAGCAAAGGAGTAAATTCTTCCGGTAGATGTCTCACCTTGTTCTTCCCAGGGAGAGGAGGGTACATTACCATCCTGTTCCTCAGCACAGGGGTGTAATTAGCACCACAAAGCCACCCCTGGCCCGTTTCAGCTTTAACCAGTCCCTCCATAACCCTCTGCTTCAAGTCTATTTTTAACCACCTCAAAAACCCCTGTTACCTACTCATAATTCCCCATGTTAGGTGGATAATTCACTAAATTCCTTAAGAGGGAGTGAATTTTGCATCCTAATTGTCCCGTTAGTTTCCCTATTTCAGGGCTGATGAAAATGCAGAGAGAAATAATGCATTAATGTGCAGTTTCTCTCCCAATAGGATCAGCATCATGTATAATTTATTTTCTGCAAGTGCTATAAATAGGTATGTAAAAATCTGTTGATTCCAGTGGGAGCAAGACCTAAATTGTAAGAGTCCCACTGACATCATGAACTTAATCCAATGTGAATGGAAGTGGAAGTGCTTTTTGCAGAGAAGGCCATTAATACTTTAACACCAGTAAATTGATGTCACATCAGCGTGTGGATTGTTTGAGATCTTTCCACAATGAATGTGCTTTTGTCGTTTGTGAGAAATAACTTCCGATGGTGATGGGGGAAGATGTTTAAATTCCCTGAGTCCTCTCCCCCATTCACACAAACACACATTCATCAATCATATTGTTTCACCGGTTTCTTCCCTTCTTCCTTCTTTCTCTTCTCCTCCTTTTTTTTGGACAGGAGCAGGGAAGGGGGAGAAGGAGTGTCCTATTAAGAATTAGATTTATAACTCGAATGATTTAACAGTCTGTGCTGTGCCAGATAGCCAGTATATAGAAAATATTATGAAACCAATGTTTGGGGGAAATCAATGAAAATAGGACCATGAAAGGCTAGATTTGTAAAATGCTCTCTGTATTTCTTTTAAAAATAAAATTAAAATTCTGGAATTTTTTAAAAATAAAAAACTGAAACTTTTGGGTCTGCACTTTAAACGGCCTGCATTTTTAAGCTCACAAGTGCTTGAGAATTCAGAGTGTAGTCAGGAAGCTCTGAACGCAAGCAGAGGGGGTTATAAAGCATCAGGAGTGTTGGGAACCTTGGGCAGACTTGGATGAGGCAAGGCAACCGGAGATGCTGGAGGAGGTTATAGACGTCTTGGTGGTAATTAGAAGAACGCAGCTGTACTCTCTGAGTCCTCTTCTACCTCCAGGAAAGAAAGCAGACCGTGACTGCTTCCATTTCCCTTTTCCCATTTATCAGCCTGTGAACACGGAAGCCTTTTGCAGCGTTTTCCGACTTCTACACTGGGGCCACCGGGGCCCACAGGAATGAACCAGGAGTTTTTCAGGTTTTAGTCTTTGACCAAGCAACGCTGGTATTTTGGGGGACTTGATAGGGGAGGGGGAACTAGGATCCATGGTGACTCTGCCCTAAGTCTTCACGCAGGCAGCTTCACGCTGTCACTGTTACACATGTAGAACTCCTGAGGAATCACCGCAGCCGAGGCTGGGCGCTAACACTTAATCCTCAGTCTCCTATTCGGCCTCTACAGCAACCTTGTGAAATAGACGTTGCCCTCATTTTACTCCTGGGGAACCTGAGGCTCTTGCCCGAGCTCCTGGAGCTGCAAGTGCAGGCGGGGTAGAAACCAGTCTGTCTCACCTGCCCCAGCTCTTCCGAATGTTCCAGAAGGGCGGGGTACCTCCTCCACTCCTGCCGACTGTCCCCACTGTCCCTCGGCCACCTCTTGCTGTCGGGTGCAGAGGCAGCCTCCTCTTTGCTTCTCCCTCTTCTCCCTGTACGTCCTTCATTCAGCCCCGTCCTCTCCCACCACAGTCAGGGGCGAGGCCAGCCCTCCCACACTCGCCAAGCCAGCAAGCATTTACTCAGCAGCTCCTGTCCACTGAGAAAGAGAGGGGCCCCTCCAAAAGGTAGCATGTATTGAGCACGCACCTTGTGCAAAGCACTGTTCTACGTGAGTATGGATTCAACCGACGATGAAGAAACTGAGGCAGAGAGAGGTTGGGTAACTTCCGTAAGGTCACTCAGCAAAAAGGCAGAGTCAGCGCTCCGGCATTTTATCTTAGATGCCGTTAAAATGAACACTGTCCCCAAGAGATGGCCCAGTGGTGACCAGGGCAGTGGAGGGGGACTGTCCTTGCTTGGATCTCAGTTCCATATTTATCAGTCACCTACTGTGTGCTGAGCCTGAGGTCGGCATGTCCACCGCATTACCTAGTCTGTTCCTGCCATCGAGCTTGGATCATTGCCCCCATACTGCAGATGAGTAAACCGAGGCCTTGTAAGGGGAGGTGCGCACGCAGCCCACGGAGTCAAACACAGGGAGTGGTTTCAGGTGGTCTGACTCCAGGCACAGCGCTCTTTCCAGTGCCTCACGCCACCCTTACTCCTCAGCTTTACCTTCTGCCCGCTGACGGGCACCTGCTCTTCCGGCCCCGGCTCCACACTTCCCACCTTAACACTCGCTCAGCTGCTCTGCCCCCTTACCTGCCTCTAGTCCTTTTGCACTGGCCCTCCTTACTCACTACCTGGTACCTGCCCTTTTAATGCCTTTCTCAGTTGACATTTTTTTTTTTTTTTTTTGCGGTACGCGGGCCTTTCACCGTTGTGGCCTCTCCCGTTGCAGAGCACAGGCTCCGGACGCGCAGGCTCAGTGGCCATGGCTCATGGGCCCAGCCGCTCCGTGGCATGTGGGATCTTCCCAGACCGGGGCACGAACCCGTGTCCTCTGCATCGGCAGGCGGACTCTCAACCACTGCGCCACCAGGGAAGCCCTCAGTTGACATCTTTCATGAGGCTTCTGAATCAATTATTTCTTGAGTGGCTGCTGTGGGCTTGTGTCATTGGAGCTCTGAGAAGTGTAGGACCTTCCTTAGGAAGCCCTTGGTTCAGGAGACACACCACGCTGGCTGTGTGTCCATGGCCGGGCACACACCCTCTCTGAGCTTCAGCTTGTGGCTCTAAGATCTCTCCCATTTCTTCAAATCTGACCCTGATGTCTCTGTGTTGGAGACTAAATCCTAGTAAATAATAATATGTAAACAACATTGCTTGATTATGAGTCCAGCAAGTTAGGAAGGGCCCCTGATTGGACTGGTCAGGGCAGCTTTGCAAGAGGAGATGGGACTTCAGTGGGCATGGATGAGGATTGGGTGGGGGAAGAGGTGGGCAAAGCCAGGATTTTCTCATAGGAACTACTTTTCTAAGCCAGACGTCCACCCTCAATTTACCCTGGGCACTTTTAGCCTGCTAAGAAGCAGTGCACCCTGAAAGATCTCTGGCCAAAGAAATAACTTAAACTTTATTAGTATTTTGTTTTTTTTACAAAAACTTCTTTCTTCATTGTTTCTCTAGCTACTGCACACACTAACCGTTCTTGCATCCGAGGGCATGCTAACCCTGTTTCTTGGTAAGACTGTACATTCCGTACCAAGATTTCACAGAGTAAGTCATTGTAGCTCAGGGAGCGACACAGATGATGGGTATTGACTTGCCACTAAGTGTAAGAGCAGAATGCGTGCTTAAATAGGATGGCGTCTATATTGCTGGAAAATCTAATAGATCTCCTGTAACTGCTCCCTGAGCTGCAGAGCAGTACCCAGATCCCAGGCACAGCCGTACTTAGCACTGCTACCAGTCCAGTAACCAGTAAACACACCTAGGTTAACTTCCCCGCACAGTGGGCTTTATAAACCTCCAAGACCCCGTCAAAGAGTTTGGTTTGGTTTCCAAAACTGCAGTGTGCCCTCTGGGGAATTTACTTTTAGTTTTCTTTACTACCTGTACTATTCTGAGAGAGCTAAAAAGAACAGCATTCTCCAAAGAAATTTGACCCACAGCAGCCCTTCTTCATAGAGTAAATTTCACCATAGTTTCAGGAATGTTGTCCTGCAGTATCCTTTCTGTCCTGTCTTTCTGAAAGCCAGGTCTCACCAAATTTGTTTAAAACTTTGAGATCCTCTAGCCAGACTTGTGAGCTATTTATCTCAGGGAAGCTGTATTAGAAGCTGTGCGTTCAGTCTGCTATTTCTGCACAAGCCAGAACTCTCTGGACTCATCCAGAGTGAAACGTGCCATGATGTGTGTTGCTTCTCTCCTGCCCTCCCCCGTCCCCAGTCCTCTTTGGAACTGATGAGAGAAAGGATAGAAGGGGAATGGCGGTCCATAATGCCCACAGGAGAGCTCACGGAGACTTTTTTTTAAACACTCCTTCCCAGATTTTGTTGTTCATCAGACTCTGCCCTACCAGTCGGTTTCAGTGGATACGTTCAACTCCAAGAATGATGTGTACGTGGCCATCGCTCAGCCCAGCATGGAGAACTGCATGGTGCTGGAGTGGGACCACATCGAAATGAATTTCCGGAGCTATGACAATATTACAGGTGTGTTATGGCTTTCACTGGATGTACTGACCTCATTTCAGCGTGGCCTAAAGCCCGGGAGAGAAGAAATGTTCTCTGTTATCCCGAGAGGGAGCTTGGCTCTCTGGCTTGGTTTGATTTGGGAACACATTCCAGCCCACCCTCTTCCCTCCAACTTTTTCTGGACATGGTCAGTTATTGGTGAGAGCAGAAACCTTAGGTGGTGATTCTATTTATTGTTGGTGATCCTTTTGTAAAGGGAGAGGGTGATGGGGGCCTGTGGTGGGAAGCATTTTCCTGAAATGGTGAGAAGTCACTCCCAGAATCCCTTGATTTTGAGCAGTTATGACAGCCTCAGCCTGCATGAGCGTTTTAGCAGCTAAATGAATCCTTTGACTTTTTTTTTTTTTTTTGCCGTTCGCGGCCCTCTCACTGTTGTGGCCGCTCCCGTTGCGGAGCACAGGCTCCGGACGTGCAGGCTCAGCGGCCATGGCTCACGGGCCCAGCCGCTCCGCGGCATGTGGGATCCTCCCGGACCGGGGCACGAACCCGTGTCCCCCGCATCGGCAGGCGGACTCTCAACCACTGCGCCACCAGGGAAGCCCGAATCCTTTGACTTTTGTAAGCTCTTAACTAATATGCTAATGCACACACACACGTCCTCACGTACACATATGCACACACTCATGAACCCACACACACTATAGCTGTTTCTATTGCCCCCTTGCGAAGTTCTGGTGATCACTACTTCCTTTTAATAAGTACATACACAATAAGCATAAATGGCTTCCTAATTCAAGCCTTTGGGATAAGACTTAGAGCTTCATTTGGGGCCATCATTGAATCCCAGTGTCTTAGCGCTACTAAAAATAGACCGTCTACTTGCTTTTTAAATCAGTGGATAAAGTCAAAACAATCTTTCAAAGACTTCTCATTTATCAAAGTGCAATCTGATACTAATACTGACTTTACAGACAGCACCACGTGGCCTAACTCTTGCCCCACGTGAGGGTTTCCTTCAGTGATTCCTTCTCTGGTTCGAGCAGCGTCTTGCTGGGGCAGAGAGAAGCGTATCCAGGTAGCATTTCCAGATACGGAGGTTCTGGCCTTGCAGCAGGTGCAGGGATGCAGGGAGAGCATCGTTCACCCTCGGGGAGCAGAGCTGCTAATGAGGCTGATCTGGCAGCCCGGAGAGGTCTATGAGACGTAGATCCTGACGCTCCGACATGCCATCTGGCCTCCCAGTGCTGAGCCCACATTCCTGGGAGCAGCCCCGCTCGCTCCAAGCGCAGACTCAGCACAGAGCAGTGCAGGTGAACCTGTGGAGGGAGCCCAGGCCTCAGGACCCTAAAGCCGGTCCATGTTAGAGGAAACGAGGTGAGAGAGGAACTCACCACCCGCATGGTTTTTTGCTTCCATCTTTTCTCTGACCTGGAAGGTCGGTGAGGGCTGAAGGAGCAGGCCCCTCTGCCTTCTCTCCTCCCTCTCACACGAGGAGGTGGGAGCAGAGTGAAGCCGTGCTCTCGTGCAGGCAGTTCTGAGGCCAGTGCTTGTTGCCGGTGCTGGTTGTGGGCTTGCAGAGAGCCAGGTTCGGGTTAGTCTCGTTGGGGCTCATAACAGCTGTTTGAGGTGTTATTGCGGGTTCCCTGCCCGTAGGTAGAGGACAAGCGACCTCTCTTCAAGAGAGAGGAGGCATATGAACTATAAAGAGCTCAGGTTTTGAAAACCTATGAACGTGGATTCTACTCCTGACTCTGCCATGTGCTAGGAAGTAGCTGTGGCCTTTGAGCCTCTGTTTTCTCATGGGTGAAATGGGCAGGAGATGTACCTCCCATGGATGTTGTGAGAACTGGATGAGTGCCAGGCACAGAGAAGGCAGTTCTTTTTTGTTTGTTTGTTTCCTCTTTTAAAAATTTATTTATTTTAGGCTGCGTTCAGTCTTCAGCGCTGCGCATGGGCTTTCTCTAGTTGCGGAGAGCTGGGGCTACTCTTCGTTGCTGTGCGTGGGCTTCTCATTGCGGTGGCTTCTCTTGTTGCGGAGCACGGGCTCTAGAGCACAGGCTCAGTAGTTGTGGCACATGGGTTTAACTGCTCTGTGGCATGTGGGATCTTCCCAGAACAGAGCTCGAACCCGTGTCCCCTGCACTGGCAAGCAGATTCTTAACCACTGCACCACCAGGGAAGTCCCAAGCAGGCAGTTCTTAATGCTGGCTTCCTCCTTACCTTTCCAAAAGAAGAGATGTAGGCTCAGGCATGTTGAATCACTCCACTGTTACTTCCAAGGCAGAGCCCGGGACCTGCCACTGCTGCATCCCACCCTTTCCTTCTCCCAGGTTGACCTTGGTAGGAGGCGACAGCATTGCCCTCCACCTGCCCTTCCTACATACAGCAGCTGGTCACACCCCTAGGTTCATCAAGTCATTCATTCATTTTTTTTCACTTGTTCCCAAAGATTTCTTGAGTGCTTACTCTGAGCCAGGCCCAGTCTAGGTGCTGGGGCCATAGCAGTGAACAAGTCACAAGAAAACCTCCACCCTCAAGGAGTCTGTGTTATAATGGGAGAGAGAGGGACAGTAAAATAAGACAAAGAATTGTAATACGTACAACGCATTAGATGACAGCATGCTAAGAAGGGAAACGGTGGCAGGGAGGAAAGATTTGAAGTGTTGGCATGAGAGGACTGAAATTTTAGGTAGAGTGTCCGGTAGAGGCCTCATTAAGAAGGTGTTTGAATAAAACTTGTGGGACGTGAGGGCTCGATGCACATGGAGGGTGGGAACAGCGGGGAGAACATTCCGGACAGGGAAGAGTGAGCGCAGCAGTCCAGAGGCAGGAGGCATTTTTCCTGTTGGATGAACAGGCAGGTGGCTGGTTTGGCTTGGACGGAATGATCCAGGGGCAGTTGTAGGAGACGAAGTCAGAGAGGTAGGAGGGCTGATCACGGGAGCCTTGCAGGTCCTACGAAGAACTTGGGCTTTTACCTTTGTGCAGAGGTCAGCCAGGCTGCACAGAAGGTGCAGGTGCTACAGAATGCTGGGTTGTGTCCAGCTGCTGGGCTGAGAGTAGTCCGTGTGTGGGGAGGGGACCAAAGTGGAACCAGAGCAAGCAGTTGGAGGCTATTGCAAGGATTCAGGCAAGTGCTAATGGCCTGGACCCAGCGGAGGCCGCAGAGCTGCGGGTAGGAAGTGGTCAGTGAGAGCAGAGTGGGTGTGGCCAGAGCCAGGGCTGGAGCTTACTGGTTTCCAGGGATCCCTTGGCCTCTGAGTGTTGAAGTCTGAATCTTCTGAGAGGTGGGCAGCTGGACATGCAGCCCACTGGGATCCTCTTCACAGCCAGGCCCAAGAAGTGAGCTACAAAATTGTGTTCGTTAAGTTTATGAACTCCAGCGTCACACTGGTTTTTCATAAATCTGTCTCTAGATCTTTCTAGCTGGTGACCTTGGCCAAGTTTTAATTTCCATGAGCCCCTTTCATCTGTAAAGTGGGAATTCCATCTGTAAAATGGTATCATCATAGTATTGGGCCCATGGGAATTTAACTGGGTGGCTTATATAACACTTAGCATGGGGCCTGGCGTATAGTAAGTTCTCAACAAGTGTTGGGATATCAGTTGCGGATAAAAAATAGATATTTGATTATTATTCCTTGCTACCACCGCTAGGGAAATCCACCAGGTTTGGATCTTTTACTCTTCTTAATTCATGAAAGCACACAGATTTCATACATCAGGGTCCCAACACACATTTCCGAATACATATTGCCAAATTCCTGTCACGTTGATTCCTGATCACATCTTACAATTCAACCACCTCTCTTTTGTTTCTCCCTTCACCTGGGTTTCCAGGCTCAAATGCAGCCTCCTACAGGAAGCATTTCTTGATGACCGGATTGGAATGAAGTCTGCCTTCTCTGCTCCCTTATTACATGAATTTCCATTAAACACAAATCTCGTCACATAATTTTTCACTTAGAGGAAGGCAACTCACATTTACATACTCAGTGATTTATAAGCTGTTTCTTTCGTCAGCTACACAACCTCATGATGTGTACTTATTGTCTCTATTTTATAGTGAAAAAAAAAATAGGAGCAGCCCTCCTTCTCCCATAGACCCTAATTCTTTGACTTCAATAAAATTGTCTCCACAACTTTCAAAAGCATAGGAGTGCCAGGACCAGCAGAGCATGGCCTGAGGGAGGCTGGGAAAGAGGGTGGTTACAGAAGTAGGGGCCTTGCTCGCTCTGTGGAGGAAAGAGTGTGGCTTGCTGGAATTCAGCCTGGTGTGAAGAAAAGCCCTGCAGCTCACACGAGCTGGGCAGATGACAAATGGATGAGCAAGGGCACAGCCCCAGAACCACTTGCCTCGAACAAGACCAAGGTAAACGTGGACCGTTCTCTCCTCATGGGGCTGTGCATGCCTCATTTATCATCTCGTTTGATCACAGGGTGATCCCAGAGTCAGCAAGAGCTGGGCAGGATTTTCTTCATCCATGGCCGGCAAGTCTGGGGCTCCGAGGAATGGGCGGGACACATGCTTCCCCCTCTGTGGCCCTGCTGGGCATTGTGCAAAAGGGACATCCATCCTCTGGTGAGAGAGGGAGACCCAGGGTCATGAGCCGCCCCGCCCCCCGAAGTTTTGCTCCTTACGTCTTCTCCTTTTTCTCTCTACATGTCTTCTCACCTCTCCTGTTTTTGGTTAATTTTGTTTGCCTTTTGATTTCTGCCCACTAAGTATGTTGCAGCATCTCTCCTCCTAGATTAAAACACATATTCACTCACACACACACACACACACACACACACACACACGAGGATTTCTGCTGCTGCTGACAACTCCATAAGCTACAACTACACAGGCTACACCTGGAAAGAGGATGCTTTATGGAGCATCTCCAAGAAAGGAATTCTTTCTTTCTCACACGGCCCCTCGGCTGAGACCAGTATAGCTGCAGGATGCTTCTGGGTAGAAGGGACCTCCGTAGCCAGGGACTCAGGAGGAGCATGCACCTCAGTTAGTGCTGTCGGGGGGAGTCAATGCAGTTTCTGAGGAGCAGTTTGGTAGTTTAAACCCAGAAGCCTTAACAATGTGCACAATGTCTACCCCGCAATCTCTCCATTTAAGAACACTGCCAGATGGTTTTCAAACACAGATTTCTCTACAGGGAAGCCTATTACTTACAATAATGAAAAACTGGAAATAAGTGCAATGTCCAGCAGTAGGGGATTAAATAAAATATGGTGCCTCCATGCAATGGAATACCACGTAGTGTTAAAAAATCAAGCTGTAGAAGACGCAATAACATGGGAAAATGTTCACAACATAGTGGTCAAGGGAAAAAAGCAGGTTATAAAAAAATCCATGTACACTATAAGCCCAGATCTATTTTTAAAAGGCACATTTGGATATGTGCAGAGATTGGCAATTAAAGAAATATATCAAGATATTAAATGTTATTTCAGCATTTGCAGTTCAAGTGATTTTGATTTTGTACTTTTTGGTACATTGGTGGTGGAGTGTAGACTGGAGCCAGACTACCTGGATTTGGATCCCAGGCTCCATCACATTGTAGCTGTGTGACCTTGTATAAGTTACTTAACTTCTCTGTGCCTTTATAAAACGGGGTACAAAATTAAGTGTGTGCTAAGTATATAATAAGCATGTAAAGTGCTTAGTATAGCGCCTTTATGTGTTACCTATTATTATTTTCAAAATTTGCTTTGATGAACATTAAAAACCTTTATACTCAGAAAAAATGTAATAATTAGTTTTAAACAAAGGAAGGGGACCAGGTTCTTGCAGGAAAGCCAAAGCAGTGGAAGAGAAAAGTAAATACCACCCGAAAATCCACCAACCGTCTGCCCCCAATGTTAATACTGAGGACAGAAATGGGGTAATTATCCTTGTAATTTACAGACCAAATTCACTTTGGTCCAAACTGCCTAGAAAATTAGGGGAAAGAAATAACTTTGAATTGAATGACCTAGATGACGGGCCAATACTCTTTGAGATGTGGGTGGTCTTATTGCTGTCTGGCTGGAACGGTGTGGGTGGGGGGTCTGGGTGCAGATAGGGAGAAGGTGATGGGAGGTGACCCAGACAGGGGAGTCAACGACTGAAAATGTTACCCTTTTCCTGCAAAGTTCTGGTTTGGTGGCACCTGAGCTAGATCATTCAGATCATGGCTCGTGATCTCAATTGCCTCAATGACCCAATAATGAGAGCGACTAGTTGTTGATCACTTCCTGTGTGTGCAAGCTCTGTACTAAAAACCCTGACCGTGAAGTTTCTCAGGTAGTCTTTACAGCGGCTGTGTAAGGTCAGGGCTGGCAGCATCCTTAGTCTCATCTGGTAGGGGAGGAGCCTGAGCACAGGGAGTTGAGGGAACTGCCACAGGGTCAGAAAGCTTATGAGGTGCTGGGCCGTGTGGTCTAGAGTCACCAGGTTTAACACTGGTCTGTTCTGCCTCCGCTCGGCTTCAGAAATCAGAAAAGGTCAAACGTCCTCAAGAGCTCTCATTACATTTTTTTTTTCCTGCCTCTAAGTCCTGACTCCTAGCTTTTTACCCCCCAAGAGAAGAAACCCGTTTAAATGCCTCATTCTCCCCTATGGAGTCGGGAATAGCATACAGACAATTCGCTTGGTGTCTTAGTGAATTTCCTGAATTATACACCTGCCTCTAAAGATGCCAGAGGCCCAGGTGACCAACACTTACCTATTTCGATGGAGGTACTTTTAAAACTATTTGTTTTAATTGCGGGGAAATATACATAACATAACATTTACCGTCTTAACTGTGTTTATGTGTGGTTCAATAAATGCATCAATCCCCAGAGCTCTTCATCTTGAAAAACTGAAACTCGGTACCCATTAAACTGTAATTCCCCATTCTCCCCTCCTCTCAGACCCTGGCAACCACCCTTCTGCTTTCTATCTCTATGAGTCTGACACCTCTAGGTACCTCATATGAGTGGAATCAAACACTATGTGTCTTTTTGTGACTGCTTATATCACTTAGCATAATGTCTTCAACATTCATCCATGACACAGCATGTGTTGGAATTTCCTTCCTTTTTAAGGTGTAACAATAATCCGTTGTGTGTATAAACCACATTTTGTTTATCCATTCATCCATCAGTGGACACTTGGGTTGTTTCCACCTTTTGGCTATTGTGAATAATGCTGCTATGAACACGGCGTACACATATCTCTTCAAAACCCTGCTTTCAGTTCTTTGGGTACAGACCCAGGAGTGGAATTGCTGGATCGTATGGTAATTCTTTGTTAAATTTTCTGATGAATCGCCATACTGTTTTCCACAGTGGCTGAACATGTTATATTTCTCACCAGCAGTTCATAAGGGTTCCAGTTTCACTGTGGACGGGCATTTTTTTTTTTTTTTTTACCTAAAGATTTTATTATTGTTTTGTACCAATTAGATTTACATAAAGATTTATCCTTTTCATTCTCTTGATTAAACGCAAAAAATATTCTGATTGTTTAATATATTATTATTCAATACAGTTAATTTACCTAAAGAAATTTTTGTTATATATAGTTTAGATTTACATAAATAAATATTTACTCTGTTCATTGTTCTTTGTTATTTCTTTTTTTAAAAAAATGAACTATAGTTGATTTACAATATTGTGTTAGTTTCAGGCGTACAGCAAAGTGATTCCGTTTTATATATATATGTGTGTGTGTGTATATATATATATTTCAGATTATTTTCCATTATAGATTATTATAAGGTATTGGATATAGTTCCCTGTGCCATGCAGTAGGTCCTTGTTGTTTATCTGTTTTACATATAGTAGTGTGTATCTGTTAACCCCATACTCCTGATTTATCCACCCCCTTTCCCCTTTGGTAACCATAAGTTTACTTTCTATGTCTGTGAGTCTGTTTCTGTTTTATAAATAAGTTCACTTGTTTTATTTTTAGATTCCACATATAAGTGGTATCATATAATATTTGTCTTTCTCTGACTCTGGACGAGTGTTTCTCACGGTGGCTGCCCTAACCCCATCTCCCCTCTTCTGGAGCGCAGGTCAGTCCATCGTGGGCTGTAAGGCCATCCTCATCGACGACCAGGTCTTTGTGGTGGTGGCCCAGCTCTTCGGTGGCTCCCACATTTACAGATACGACGAGAGCTGGACCAAGTTTGTCAAATTCCAGGACATAGAAGTCTCTCGCATTTCCAAGCCCAACGACATCGAGCTGTTTCAGATCGAGGACGAGACGTTCTTTGTCATCGCAGACAGCTCCAAAGCTGGTCTGTCGACCGTGTATAAATGGAACAGCAAAGGATTCTACTCATACCAGTCTCTGCACGAGTGGTTCAGGGACACGGATGCCGAGTTTGTTGAAATAGACGGCAAATCACACCTGATCCTCTCCAGCCGCTCCCAGGTCCCCATCATCCTCCAGTGGAATAAAAGCTCTAAGAAGTTTGTCCCGCACAGCGACATCCCCAACATGGAGGATGTGCTGGCCGTGAAGAGCTTCAGGATGCAGAACGCCCTCTACCTTTCCCTCACCCGCTTCATCGGGGACTCTAGGGTCATGAGGTGGAATAGTAAGCAGTTTGTGGAGATCCAGGCTCTCCCATCCCGGGGGGCCATGACCCTGCAGCCCTTTTCTTTTAAAGAGAATCACTACCTGGCCCTGGGGAGTGACTATACGTTCTCCCAGATATACCAGTGGGATAAAGAGAAGCAGCTCTTCAAAAAATTTAAGGAGATTTATGTGCAGGCGCCTCGTTCCTTCACAGCCGTCTCCACTGACAGGAGAGATTTCTTTTTTGCATCCAGTTTCAAAGGGAAAACAAAGATTTTTGAACACATAGTTGTTGACTTAAGTTTGTGAAGGTGTGATTGGTGAATGTAAAAGACGCGTAGCTTTAGCTGTCACAGGAGAGGACCAAGGGGGCAAAAAGAATCCAGGTTCACAGGTCTGAAATTACAAATGCACTGGGGAAATAGTTAGAAGTTTTCAAACTTTTAGAACTCATATTTTAATCAGGGATTGCATTTATTGGCTAACTGCATGACATGTCCATTCTCCCACTTAAAAACACATCTGAAAGCCTGTAATTACTGAGAAAAGAGTACAACGTTAAGTCTTACCATCTAGGGAAACAATGCGCCTTTTTTTCTTTTTAATGAGGAAGGAGAAAATCGGATAAGATGGGACAGCTCTTATAACGAAATAAAAACAAAAAAAGACCAAACACACTATGGGCCCTTCTCATTCCATTTTAGCAATCGAGTGGGTGAGGACGCTCACAGCCAAAGTCAGCTGAAGAGATTTGGTGACGATTAGTTTAAAAATCGGATAACGCTCAGCAACGCTATTTTGAGCCTTCCCTGTTTCCTGAATCCCCCCTAATAGCAGAGCCTTGACTGTTTCATTGGCTCATATAGATGGATGTTCATCACGGGTGTGTTAACAAAATAACGTTTAACATTGCTTCCTCTGCTACAGAAAAAAATATTCTGCTGACACATGTATTGGTCCATCACAGGCTGTGGACCCAGGAGTGAGACAAAGTTTCCCCCTCTTCTTGGGGTTCAGAGATGACCCGCATGGTGGCCAGAGCAATTGTGCTTGTTTGATGCTGTCCATGACTCACCTGCTTCTCTGGACCCATCCTTCGAGTTTGTGGGTAACCAGCAGACAGGCCAAAGACTGAATGGTGCTTTTTATTCTGTCCTTTAGAGCAATAGAACAGGTATTTTCATCTGTTGAGCATTTGGTAGAATTTTTGAAGTAAGTCTTTGTGGAGTCAGAGAGGGCTTTTTTATACAAGTCTTGATGTTCTTTGAAACCTAGAGATGATTCTGTGATGGATGGAATGTCCTATAAATATCAGTTAAGTCCATCTTGTTTAATGTATCATTTAAAGCTTGTGTCTTCTTATTTATTTTCATTTTGGATTATCTGTCCGTCGGTGAAAGTGGGGTGTTAAAGTCCCCCACTATGATTGTGTTACTGTCGATTTCCCCTTTTATGGCTGTTAGCGTTTGCCTTATGTATTGAGGTGCTCCTATGTTGGGTGCATAAATATTTACAATTGTTACATCTTCTTGGATTGATCCCTTGATCATTATGTAGTGTCCTTCTTTGTCTCTTCTAATAGTCTTTATTTTAAAGTCTATTTTGTCTGATATGAGAATTGCTACTCCAGCTTTCTTTTGGTTTCCATTTGCATGGAATATCTTTTACCATCCCCTCACTTTCAGTCTGTATGTGTCTCTAGGTCTGAAGTGGGTCTCTTGTAGACAGCAAATATATGGGTCTTGTTTTTGTATCTATTCAGCCAGTCTGTGTCTTTTGGTGGGAGCATTTAGTCCATTTACATTTAAGGTAATTATCGATATGTATGTTCCTATTCCCATTTTCTTAATTGTTTTGGGTTCGTTATTGTAGTTCTTTTCCTTCTCTTGTGTTTCTTGCCTAGAGGATGATTCTGTGATGGATGCATGTCTTTGTCCTCTGGGCAACTTAATATTTCAAGTAACTGGATACCAGCCTACCTACCTGACCATCTGCCTACCCGCCTACTCACGTCACAGTCCTGCTTCGTCGACTTGCTTATATTGCTGCTGCCACTCCAGTCCTTCTGAAGGTGCTGTGGCACCAAATTGCAGAACCCCGGGTATTCGTGATGGCAATGCCCCTTCCTCTCCCAGCACGTTTGCAGAGGAAACCCATGCCCTTACACAGGGTGACGTGCTGGCAGGGGCTCATCTGGTACAGGCTGGGGTTGGGGGTGGGAAGCGTCTCAGGTTGATCCAGAGGGACCAGATTTGGAGCCAGACATACTGAACCCCGGTCCACACGCAGGGGACAAGATGGCCTCTCTGGTGTGGCCCATTTAGGAAGCTCATGGGGTCTGGTTTTGTAGAAGTTTCCAGGTAGATAGTCTGCCTGGTTAGCTGGTTCTCTTCAGAGAATATGAAATGAGCGCTTTCAAGAGTGGCTCTCAAAGAGAAACCCAACAAGTTTTCTTGTGGCTGTGAAAGTAGCACAGTCACCTTGTATTGTATTGCTGTTTTTTTTTTGTTTGTTTGTTTTGTTTTGTTTATCTTTGGCTGTGTTGGGTCTTCGTTGCTGCACACAGGCTTTCTCTAGTTGCGGGGAGCGGGGGCTACTCTTCGTTGTGGTGCACGGGCTTCTCACTGCGGTGGCTTCTCTTGTTGTGGAGCACGGGCTCTAGGTGCACGGGCTGCAGTAGTTGTAGCTCGTGGACTCTAGAGCGCAGGCTCAGTAGTTGTGGCGCACGGGCTTAGTTGCTCCATGGCATGTGGGATCTTCCCGGACCAGGGCTTGAACCCGTGTCCCCTGCATTGGCAGGCAGATTCTTATCCACTGCGCCACGAGGGAAGCCCTGTATTGCTGTTTTTTAATGATTGTTTGCCAAGTCATGAGTAGGTAGATGTTTTGTCACAAATATGGATGTGTTTGTTGTTTCCAGACTTTGAGCGGTGCAGATGGAGGCAATAAACAGCACTTAGAGAACGATGTGGTCATGTCACAGCAG
Source organism: Delphinapterus leucas (assembly GCF_059928025.1). Classification (NCBI taxonomy): domain Eukaryota; kingdom Metazoa; phylum Chordata; class Mammalia; order Artiodactyla; family Monodontidae; genus Delphinapterus; species Delphinapterus leucas. The sequence goes on along the minus strand of NC_143133.1, from coordinate 51,426,672 downwards.
CGCTCTTGGGAACATTGTGGGACTGCAGGCTCAGGGCTTCCAGCCGAACTAATTCACCCACACATAGTAGCGCTGCTGCTTGAAACTTTCCTACTAACCATGGAGCAAACAAGAAAAAAGTGGTTTGTTTTCATTTTTAAGCACAAATCACTCTTTCTTCCATGTTCTTTTGCCTTCCTGGTTTATTTGAGTTGACTAGAAATACCCAGATCCTCACATCAGAGGCTGATCTGCCTTTCCTCTGACTGTCAAGACGGGCAAGCTATGCTTTCTGGCGCATGGAGCCCCTCAGGCAACAAGCCTGGGTGGAAAAATGCGCACTCGGCAAGGAGTGTAAGAGACATTTAGATTGTCCTAGCACTCGCGCCGGGTTGAAATGTAGAGGAGACAGCAGGAGCATCTTTTCTCAGTGCTGTCTCCATGGAGCAGTGACCACCTTCCCAGCCTTTACCTCTGAGGGCGGAGTTAGGGGCCGCCCTCTGCACTCACCATGCTGGGAACCATGGCCTGGAATCTGGAAAACCAGGGAGCAAAGGGGGCGGGACTGGGAGTGGGGGGACTTGCTAAGTCCAGATGAGATACTGGAGAGTGAAAGGAAGATCTAAAGCAACTGGGGATGGGGAGGGGTGTGGGGATGAGAGGGTGGGAAACCCACTCGGCTACAATCAGTTTTTCTTTTTTAAAAATTGCAGACAACATCGGAGGCTGCAGTGTACAGTCGCCGTGCTAAGGGAGGAGGTATTTGTTCTGGCCAACTTACCGAAACAGCATAGATGTTTTTGACGGGAGGCTGTGGAAGCTTTGCTTCATTAATTTTACTGCTCCGTCCCAAGAACCCCAAGAAAGAATTTCTGCAAGAAGCTTTCTTCCAGTAATAATGGAAGACAAACAAACAAAAAAACCCCAAAGAGCAGCAACAGAAACCCAAAGCAGAGAGACATGTGGGCCCATCCCCTGTGGAGCTGGCCTTAGGAGAGTCTACTTTGCATCTCCATTCCTTCCCATTACCCACATCTTCTCAGTTTGTTTCTTCTTTATAATCTCAGCGTCTAGGCTCCCAGATCGAGTCCCTCCCCATGGCCATGTGGCCAAGCCACACAGCCTTAAATTGAGGACTTGTCCCCAGACTCCACGGGGTCAGGAATACATCTCTCACGAACACTCTAAAAACAAGCCTTAGGTGTGAGTATCACTGTGTTCTCAGGCAATGGATAATAAGACCACCCTGCATTTTGGCAAAACTTCATATTTTTCAATGTACATTTGTGTTCATCTCAGTTGTTCATAAATAGTTCTTCAGTTTTTGAAGGCATATTGGAGGGCAGATATTATTCTAATTTCAGAGAGAAGGAAATAGACACAGAAAACCTTAAGTCAATCGCTCAAGGTTATCCAGTTGTGAGTGGCAGAGCTAGAGCTTTCCCTCTGAACAGCAGGCTTTGTATTTTCTTTCTGTGACACTGCCATGCCCTCCCAGTAAAGACTTTTTATCCCAATTTTGAATGTAGCAGCACTTTGAGATAAAATAAAAAATGCCACAAAATGTGCATAGACAGAGGGAAAATCGTGCTGAACAGACACCATTCCATCAACCGGTCCATTTAACAATTAAACAGTACAGAACTGCTCTTACAAGCAAGACCCCCTTAAAAGTCTGCCAGAAGTTATAGATAATTTTCTGTTCTAAGGAGGGTTTTTAGCTAGCATGAGAGTTTCTCCCCAACCCCTTCCCCAGATAGCTATGGGAGGGATGTTAAAGTTGAGACACATCTGGTTCTTGTCACAATGTCCACAAGATCAACAAGAAGAGTTCCATGAGGGAAAAACTAAAACCTCCAATGCACGAGTGATAATGAATTGCTCCCGGGCCATAATCAGCCTTTGGGGAGCGTGCTGGAAATGGCAGTGTTGCATTTTTCTTCCCCATGGAGTGAGAGGCTGTGTATTTTTAGGCAAGAAATCAGCGTGGGATGCTGGAGGTTTGGCTGCCAGGAACACTCACGATGGAAATTTCTCCGACCTGGGTATAATGAAAGAGAGATGAAGGTCTGCAGGAGGGGAGTCTATTTGCATGCCATCTAAAGAAAATGTCCTTAGGCAGCTTCCTGATTCTTCTGCAGAGGTATCAGGCCTTCGCTGGCTCGTGGTTTTGGAAGAGAATTCTTTAATTAGGCCGTAGTCAAAGAATCTGTTAAACAGCATTCTGGAGTGGAATGCTATAATCTAGAAGTTGATGCAGTGAGCAAGGTGGCCCAGACTTGGGGGATAATGGAATGGGCAGAAAAGCAGGGCAGATGGCTGTGGAGGAAACTCTCTTGGGAAAGTAGAAATAAAGTGGAAGTAAAGAAAAAGTAATAATGGTTTCCTTTGCCTCAGCCGAGCTAGTAGATTGTGGAAAGACCAGGCAAATTTAACAGCATCCCAATTGTTAATGAAGAGAACCAAGTGTAATGCAATTTAAAATAAGAATTATATTGTAAAGCTACTGAGATCTACACTGAGGCACTCCTATCCTGACATCATTCCATTGCTTGTATCAGAAACTGCCTTTTTTCTAGTAGGAAACTATGCATTCCCTATCAATCTCTTTGACTATCAGGAATGTATAAGACCTGTGACAAACTGGCCAATATGCCATTTGGTACCATTTCTATGTATTTTAAATGCATAACTTAGGCCAAATAAGAATAGTTTATATGTATATGAAAGCAGATTTTGCAATCTACAATACAATGCAAGCTACCATGGATGAATTTTAAGGCTGAATATATATTTAGCTCTTGTTGGTAAATAGACTTAACGAATGACTTGCCTCTTAATTCAATATATTCTGTAAGCCTGTGAATAAAAAGTAACCTGTGCCTAATATGGCTTTGATTTCTGGTCTCCTTGAATCTGGATAGAGCCACTTGAGTCGTGGAGTTGAAGGGCTGCCCACAATGGGCTACTGAGGAAGGGCAGCGCGTGCCCATTTCTCTTGGTGGCTTCCTCCCCGTTTACATGGAAGATGGGCATGGCAGGTGCCTCTTGCTTCTACTTGCAAAGTAAAAAGTCACTGAAGAACTTTTACGGTTATACCTTGGCCGGATCAGCAGAATCGTAATCTTGACAGATTGACAAAGAACTCTAGGGATCTTTGGGTATTTTCTGATTCTGCTGGTGCGAAGGAGATGAGATTATAAGATCCCATTGGCTGGGTTGAGCCATGATCAACTTCAGGTCAGGACTTCTGATTTGTTCTCTGCATGTCTGAGGTCTAATCTGGTACCCAGTAGCCATGCAGTCAAAGTCGGCCACCTGCCTTTAATCTAAGACGCATTTGGTTTAGTTGAACAAATGAAGGGTCAAAACCTCAAATCATGTATGACTGTGTCCCTACTGTGTGTCAGGTACTTTGATATGCTGTGGGGCTTTTTAAAAAATACAAGACCAGAGTTCTTGCCCTCATTGGATTTACAATCCAGTGAAGAGGAAAAGTCATAATTGCATGAAGCTATAGTTACAATATGGGGTTTAAGGAATATTCTGCAAAACAGTGTGTGACTAACCGTGCAATGAATGGGACAAGTAAGGGTGACAACCAAATATTTAACTATTGGTATGGCATGTGCCCTGAATTAGTTTAATAAATGACCACACATGTAGTGGCTTAAACAGAGGCACATCCATCAGCTTCCAGTCCCCGTGGGTCAGGAGTCCTGGCCGGTCTCACCAGGTCCTCTGCTCAGGGCGTCACGAGGCTACAATCAGGTGTCAGCCAGACCACATTCTCATTTGGAGGCTCAGCTAGGAAAAGATCTGATTTCAAGCTCATTCTGATGGTTGGTAGAATTCATTTCCTTGTGATTATAGGACTGAGGGCCCATTTCTTGCTGGCTGTGGTTGGGGGGACACTTCCAGCTCCTCGAGGCCCCTCATGGCTCCATGCCACTGACCTTCACCATAGCTGTCTTCACAACATGAACTGTTGGTTTCTTCATGGTCATCAGGAATCTTGGGCATGACATTCCATCACCTTTGCCCTGTTACTGATTTGAAACAGGTCCCACCCTCACTCATAGGGAGGGAATTATAAAGAGCATGACTCCTGGAGACAGATCACCTTAGACTGTGTCCAAAACAGGCACCAGCCAAATAGAATGGATGCCTTGCTGATCAGAGTAGATACTAGTCATGAACAACCTTGACCAGTGCATTCCAGTGGAACATGAGCTATAAATACAGATAATAAATTTGTAGGAGAGAAGGTCACTTCATGCCAGGGCAAGAACTCTTGACCAGGATAGAGGGGAGAAGGGCCTCGTTCCTTTTCATGATTGTTTTGTGTTAGTGGAGACGTGCAGGAAAGAACTGAATTTTTCCACACCTGCAAGTCAGAAGCTCATTCATCTCAGTCTTTCAGCGCATTTCATCTTGGAGCTAAAATGCTCTGTGCAAGTTGCCCGGTCCTGACCATGTGCCCATTAGCAAGGCAAGCGCACTTATTTTCTCTGTTTCTCAGAGAGCTGATTGAGGGGGACTAATTGTCTAAAAAGAACTGGAGGCATAAGTAATGTGTTACTTGCATTGATCACCTATTCTTGCAATTGGCTTCTCTACCTATCTCCCAGACACTACAGCCCTTTACCAACCGTGTCTAATTGGCACAAATGACTTCTTCCAACAAATTGGTAGCAGAGCTGAGACTGAAGGCCTTTGGCGAAGCCCACCTCTTGGCCTCTGCTCCAGGCAGCCTGTTAGTAAACCTGAGATTCTCCTTCACCCAGACAACAAACCGAAACAACACAGGCAGAGAGGTCCACAGTAATGGAGGAACCACGCCAGAATCCCCAGGCCTTTCCGAAATTACATGTGAGCCCTGGAGAACATTCTCCTGCATACATCTCCAGGTTCTGCTCCAGAAAGTCTACTAGAAACCGGCCGCGCCCTCCAGACCCCACCTCCCCGCATCCAGCATCCCCAGAAATGATCCAGAGCCCCAGTCAGCATCTCCAGCAGGAGGGCTGTGAGATTCCAGGTTGTGTCGGCAGCCCAGTGAGCTCTGTCATCTCCCTATTTGCTCTCAAGGGCAGTAGGCCTGAAGAGCATCTGAAAGTAAGGTTGTGGCCTCGGGAAAAAATAGCAGTCTTGACATTTTGCCTGGCCCCGAGCGCAACTCTGCTCACCCCTGAGGTGATTCGCTCCTAATCTCCTGCCTTTGTTTTTGCTGACCCACCTAAGAATTCTGGACACATTGCAACTCCAAAATATTTTCATTTCAAGTTTACCTTGTTCCTCTGTTCCTTTGGATTATAGCATCTTGGTTCATAAATTATGTGAAAATCCAAATGATCTTTTTCACTTGATTCTTTTCCGATAATATTGAGTACCCACTATGTGAACAGTGCTGTGCTAGATACCAAGAATACAAAAGTCTTTAGTAAGAGGCAGAAGCATTTAAGAAGCTTTAAAAATAGTATTTCCTTGCCATTTTACGTTCATGGCGAAAATTCTCAGGAAGTGTGAATGTAACCCGAATAAATAATGAGGCCCATGTGATCCAGTCTCACCACAGTGTAGCACTTAATGAAACAGCCCCAAACCAAAGAGTTAACACGAGTGATTCTGATCTCTACTTGTGTCCCTGAAAGGAGAGGAAAGCCTGTTCATAACCTTCTACACACTGCTTCCTAAATCCAGTCTCCCTGAAGCCCTTCACTCTCCAACAGCTTACCCCCAGAAGCAGCCCCAGTCCTGAGTCTCCACTGTTCCAAAAACCTCCCCTCCATCACCTTGTCATCCGCTGCCTGGCCCTCTTTCCCATTTCTTCACCTCAGTTCTTCTGGGACAACAGTAGAGGGAAAGAAGCACTAATGCTCAAACATTAATATATTTTATTGCTGCTGTAGTAAATTCCGAAAATTTTAAGATTCTTCTTACTTTGCTTCTCTCTTTCTGCACCATGTTACTCACGGTGGTTTTAAAATATGTGTACAAATTCTTTGATTTCCCTCCCCCCTCCCAGGAGCTGGAGCCTGATTTCACTCTCTGAGTGCAAGTTGTAGTTGGTGACTCGCTTCTAAGGAACAGAATGTAGTGGAAGTGTCAGTGTGTAACTTCTGAGAATAGGTCTTAAAAGGCACTGTGGCTTCCTTCTTGTTCTCTCTTGGGCCGCTCCCTCTGGGAAGCCAGCTGCCATGTTGTGAGGACACTTAAGGAGCCTGTTGAGAGGCCCATGGGGGAGGAACTGCGGCTTCCTGCCAACAGCAGCACCGTGTGAGTGAACCGCCTTGGAGGTGGATCTGTCGACCTCAGTCAAGACTTCAGATGACTGCAGACCTGGCCAACATCTTGACTCCAGCCTCATGAGAGGCCCTGCGCCACTGAGCCACTCCTGCATTTCTGACTCACAGAAACTGAGATAATAAGTGTTATTATTTTAAGCTGCTGAGTTTGGGAGTAATTTGTTGTGCAGTAATGAATAACTATATAATGTTTTTATTGGCTTATAGGAATGAGATTGTTGCCAAGTGAATCCATTAATTTGAGGAAGTTTAATAGCCAACATATACACATGCCACACAGCCCCACACATACATACCACATCACACACACACTACATGCACACACACCACACTATACCACACTCCACCACACGCCATGCCACGTCAGACACACACACACACACACACACACACACACACACATTGTTTAAGGGATAGGTGCCATTTCCACAAATAGTTCATTCCTAGGTTGGTATATGCCTCCTGAGTAAACAGCTTTATTAAAATTAAAAGGAGAAAATATTCAGTTTACCTAGAAAAATCAGAAGAGGCTACCTGAAGACATATGATCAGAATCTTGACTGGGATTTGAGTGTGGAAGAGGAATGCAATTGTCTTAACTTCCTTAACCACTCCCAAGAAGAATTCTTAGTGACAGTGAGGCTTGTGGGTTGTGGTTGACCTAGAGAAAGATAGCGATGCTCTGAAGACCATCCAGGATACCTCAGAGACATCTTTGTCAACTCTTGGGCTTTGAGGTAAGCCTGTCACTAGCTGCTATGGACTGAATGTTTCCCCCTAAAATTCATATGTTGAAGCCTAATCCCCAATGGGATGATATTTGGAGGTGGGGCTTTTGGGGGGTGATTAGCTCATGAGGGCGGAGCCCTTAAGAATGGCATTAGTGGGCTTCCCTGGTGGCACAGTGGCTGAGAGTCCGCCTGCCAATGCAGGGGACACGGGTTCATGCCCCGGTCCGGGAAGATCCCACGTGCCGCGGAGCGGCTGGGCCCGTGAGCCATGGCCGCTGGGCCTGTGCGTCCGGAGCCTGTGCTCCACAACGGGAGAGGCCACAATAGTGAGAGGCCCATGTACCGCAAAAAGAAAACCAACAAAACAACAACAGCAACAACAACAAAAATGGCATTAGTGCCCTTATAAAAGAGGAGGAGACACGGGATCTCTCCCTCTGCCACATGAGGATATAACAAGAAGATAGCCGTCTGCAAGCCAGGAAGCGGGTCCTCACCAGACACAAATCTGTCAGCACCTTGATCATAGACTTCCCGCCTCCAGAACTGCAAGAAATAAATGTGGTTTAAGCCACCCGGTCTATGGTATTCTGTCCTAGCAGCCTGAACAGACTAAGACACAAGCCCCTGTTCTCTGTCTGAAAGCTGTTCTCATTGAGAAATACGAAAATGCCAGAATAGCACCTCTATAGCTGATAAGGGTCACTTCAGAGACTGTGACTTATCTGCGGGCAAGTGGGCTTCTTAACACTGAACCCCAAAACAGACTGCCATACCTGGTCACAGACTTACAGTTTGGAGGAGCAAGGGACACGCTTGCTCTCTGCAGGCAGACCAGGAGGGAGAGGGTGTGACTGGGTTTAGCACGTCCAATTTCTCATCCTAAGTCACCAATTGCATTCAGACATCTCACCCCCCTTTCCAGGGTGGAGAGAGAAAGCCAACACGCTGGTGCCAGGAATAAATGCTCCTGGGCTTCCTCCACGTGGAGGGCAACCTCAGGAGAAGGAAAGCAGCCTTTTCTCTGCCACCATCAACAGCTCAGGATAAGGCAATGTTTCTTGATCCTTGAGTGGATCTGGGGAGCTCAGTTCCCTGTTCCTTAACTCTGTTTGCAAGTCGTCCACAGGGACCAGGGGAACATATTCTTAACCATTTGGAAAAGATCTTTTGGTATAAGATAGACCAGAAGAAAAGGGAAATTTGCCAGCACTGAGGGAGGATCCTCCCTGCAGGTGATGGGAGTAGATAAGACTCAGTAAAGCTCTGTTCTCCCCATAATCCCTTTCTAAGTTTTATTTGCTATTTTATCAGCTTTTCACATTACATAGCACCAAATATAGTGAAATGTAATGTCATTCCAGGGTCCTGAAAGAAGAAGCAGGTCAACTTTATTTGTCTTTCAGTAACATAGAAATTCAGGGGAATTTTCTGGCATTCCATATTTTCAGCAAAGTGGAGTATCTGCTCTACTTACTAAACATGACAATCTCTCCCCACCGTTTCCATCTGCATTTACGTTCTGTGCGTACTGCTGAGGTAGCTTTTTGCCCTGATGTTTACTGCCAATGCATTTGCATTTTCTGTCACAATAAATAACCCAGTGAAACCCTCCAATGAGTAGGTTCTAGCCCTGGCTCTTTCTAAGCATGGAATCACAGACAATGATTTATAGTCGTGATGGCCCAGAGGAAGGGATAAGTGGACATTTGTAAAGGAAAAATAAGTGAATTCAAACAAAAGCTCAATGGCTGTTAGGAAATGAAAGGCGTGGAACTTCTATAACCATTAAAGTCGTGGGTGGAGAAGGAGGCCATGGCAGGAGGAAGCTCTCATTCCACGGGCTGTGTCTGTGGGTCACCACTGTTTCCCCAGCACCCAGTATGTCACGAGCCTGTGAAGCAGACACTCTCGTATCCTCACTTCACAGACAAGAGAATGGAGTCACAAATAGTTTGAGGGCTTCTCTGGGTCACACTGTTACAGAGTGGCAAAGTCAGGTGACTTGTTCACGTTTGTTCAGCGATTAAGACCTGGGTTGAGAACACAATTACATAGTTCACCTCCAGACTAGGGTTAAAAATTCAGGATGCCCAGTTAGATTTGACTTTCAGATAGCAACAGTGTTTTTAAGCATAAGGATATCCCAAATATTGCATGGGATATACTTATGCTAAAAAATTCTTCTTTGTTTTTCTGAAATTCAAATTTCACAGGTACAGTGTCCTGTACTTTTTTTTTTTTTTTTGCATTATGCGGACCTCTCACTGTTGTGGCCTCTCCCATTGCGGAGCACAGGCTCCGGATGTGCAGGCTTAGCGGCCATGGCTCACGGGCCCAGCCGCTCCGCGGCATGTGGGATCTTACCAGACCGGGGCACGAACCCGTGTCCCCTGCATCGGCAGGTGGACTCCCAACAAATGCGCCACCAGGGAAGCCCTGTCCTGTACTTTTATTTGCTAAATCTGGCAACCTTAATCCAGAACCCACACTTTTAACCACTGCACTGCACTGTCTTCAAGATGCTCAGCTTCACTGCAGCTGGGGAGAAGGATCCCCCCTGTCATTTTAGTTTGTATGTCTGGATAGTTTACGTCATATGTAAATTTTTGCATCTCATCTTCAAAACCAATGTGCAGGGTCAATACTAAGAGGAATCTGAGGCCCAAAGAGCTCATGTCTTTTGCCTTAAAATCACACAGAAAATGCTAATTACATCTGTCCCTTACATTGCACTTGCCCAGTGCTGGGTGCTCTTTTAAGAACTTTATACCTATTTTCTCACTTAGTCCTCACAAGTCCTGCAAGACAGTTCCAATCATTATACCCTTTTCATAGATGGAGCAATAGCATCACAGAGAGATTAAGGAACTTGTCTGGAGTCACACAGCCAGCAGGTGGAAGAGCCTGGCTTTGAACCCAGGAAAATCTGGCATCAAAGAGTATACTCTCATCCACTGTCCTACATTCACGCTTTATTTCACAAATACAAAAAAAGGCTGTAGCTTTGTAAGTGCCGACTGCTGGTCCACATGTGTTTGACTCCATTCTAAGTAAAGCCTGTGTGTGTAGTATTGGATCGAGGAACACAAAGAGTGCTGCGTGGGGAACATGAAAAGCTGGAGACGTCATCCTTGTCCCCAGTCCTCACCACGGCAAGGACTCCCCTGATCAGCTCTGTCTGATTTTGTAAATAAAGTTTTATTAGAACACAGCCATGCTCACCATTTATGTATCACCTGTGGCTGCTTTTGTGCTTCAACCACAGAGCAGAATAGTTGTGACAGAGATTCCATGACCAGCAAAGCCTAAAATATTTACTCTCTGGACCTTTATAGAAAATGTTTGCTGGCCTCTGATCTAAAGAACATACACTCGTGATCATCATTTTACATGTGAAGAAACTGAAGCCCTCGAGGGTTAAATAAGTTGTTCAAAGTCAAATAGCTAGTGAGTAGTAGCTCAGCTGCAATTCCAACCCAGAACTGTCTGAATCTCAAGTTTAGACCAAATAGTGCCTTTGATAAGCCAGGCTAGCGTTGATGTTAAGTCGTAAGTTGACTTGCACTCCAGTTAAACATGCAAAAAATTAAGCTTCTGTATTTTTCCTCTAATTGACTTAATATATTTTTAATGGATCCCACCCCAGGGGTAATGAGTAAGCTAAGTGCAGGCCAATCTAGTAAACTCAGTCTAACCCAACAATTTAAATAGTCTCATTAGATCATTCAGGCTGTGGTGAGTCAAACACACAGTTTTACAGATTTCCACCCTCTCGACTTCTCCTTCAGGAGAGCTTTCAAGGTCCTCAGGGCAGTGGGATTGGGGTAGGGAGTGGTCCTCACGTACATGTAGAATTTTCTGGCCTCTGCCCTGCCCTGGTCCGGTCTCTGGCCCTGGGACCACTAAGGTCTGACTGATCCCATCTCTTCTCTCTGAGTGACCTTGCACAGATTCCCTCATCTACAAAATTGTGATCATAATAAAAGATCAATGGCTTCTTTGTCCCCCTCGCAGGCCTCCCTGCCAGCCCCCTCAGCCTCTGCAACTCTGCTCCCCAAGGTGCATAGACGTTGAGAGCCCACAGGGCCAGAAGCTTCTCCGTCAGGGTCACCATCCCTCCCCTCGCGCCATATTGGAAGAAGCCACTAGGTGAGCTTCTCTTAGACCCTGCAGCCACCACTGGGACGTGTAGAGAAGTGGGTCACTGGCTCTGCTGAGTTGTTGGCCCTCACCTTGACCTTTGCAACACATCCTGCACAGCCAGGACCTTGACTGGTCCTTGGCTTCCCCTGCATCTTTCCCCTTTTCCATAATCTCCCAAAGTAGAAGAAATGGACTGCCCATCTTCTCTGCCTCATACCATGGCTTCTTTCTCCTCCGTCTTAAGGTAAAACTCTCTGTTCTAGTCAGCCAAGCTCTAACATGTAATCAAACTAGAGGAATTTAGACAGTGCCTTTTGACAGTGCCTGGCCGTGAAGACTGTTGACTTGCCAAGGAGGTCAAGGAAGGGAGCTTAGAGACTCAAGCTGATGAATGGCCTCTTTCTTCCAGATAGAACCTGTTCTTTTCCTTCCCTGGGACAACTGGGGTTTATTATTATCCCCACTGGAGAAGCACTCCAGCAGACCCACTAGATGGGGATGTTGTAGAAGGGAACAGAGCCCAGATATCTGGTTGGCCTAGAGGTCTCCAGGGGCCTTCCCAGCTGGGGGCACCTGAGCCAGGCTTTTTGTTACGCCCTCAGGTACCGTGCAAGCCCAGACTGGGGGCTTCTCACAGCAGATACCGCCTCCCACCCCCCAAGAACCTATGTCAGGGGCCACTTGACAGGGTGTTGAGACACACGCTTCCCATCACTCACCACACTCATGCTTTCCCAGCCTTGACAGATGGAATCAGCCACTGGAAACAGCAAAGGTGGGATGAAGGAAAATCTATGAAAATAAATCAATGTTTCTATCAAGGCACCATGAGAAAATGTCTGACTGAAGAGTCATAAAATGTGGGTGGTATGTTTGGAAAAGCCTGTTTTATAAGCCATGCTGGTATTATGTAAGTTGGTGGGTGTCCTCAAAGGAACAGACAACCATCCTCCAGAGGGACTCAAACAGGCCTCAGTAGAGGCCCATGTGAAGACCTCTTGGAGAAAGCATGCAGTGTAAACTAAGATGATGTAGATAAAGAACAGGCTACCGTTTCAGCCACGAGCCACAAATTAAAGTTTAATTATACAGGTGCTACAGGCTGTATTTTCCAAATTTGGTCCCAGCAATAACTCCCATTTCAGTGTTTGAATCTGGGTGGGCTTATGGCTCACTTGTCCCCAGTGAAGTGCAGCAGAAATGATGCTGTGACTTCCAAGGCCGGATCAGAAAAGATGGGTTCAGTGTCTATGCTGAGTAGTCAATTACCACAAATACAGCAGCTAACCGCAACACTCATTATGATTGCACACTCCCTGTGGGTCAAAAGTCCAGGCACAGCTTAGCTGGCTTCTCTGCTCAGGGTCTCCCAAGGATGAAATCAAGGCATTTGGCTGGACTGTGTTCTTGTCTGGAAGCTCAACTAGGGAAGGAGCCACTTTCCAGCTCCCTTGGCATTCTGGCAGAATTTATGTCCTTGTGACTGTCCAATTCGTGGCAGCTGACTTGTTCAAGGCAATGTCCTAGCTTGCTGGGGCTGCCATAACGAAACACCACAGCATCAGGTGGCTTAAAGAACACAAATTTATTTCCTCACAGTTCTGGAGGCTGGAAGTCTGAGATCAAGGTGTTGGCAAGTTTGGATTCTTCTGAGGTTTCCCTCTCTTTGGCTTGCGGGTAGTTGCCTTCGCGCTGGGTCCTCACATGGTCCTTTCTCTGTGTGTGTGCATCCTGGGTGTCTCTTTGTGTGTCCTAACTTCCTTTTCTTATAAAGACACCAGTTGGGTTGGATTAGGGACCACTCTCATGGTCTCATTTTAACTTAATCACCTCTTTAAAGGCCCTATCTCCAAACAGTCACATTCAGAGATATGGTGGGGTGGGTTAGGACTTCAACATATGAATTTAGAGAGAACACAGTCCAGCCCATAACAGCAAGCAATGGACAGAGACAGTCTCTGCTTCTTGGAGTCCCTCACTTCTGGAAAGGTCTAGGCGTTCTTTTAGAGGGTACATGTGATTAGGTCAGGCCCATTCAGGATCATCTCCTTCTTTATTAACTCAGAGTCAACTGATTAGTAACCTTAATTGCATCTGAAGAATCCTTACACTTTTCTCATATAACGTAACCTAATCATGGGGGCGACAGTCTGTTGCCTTGGCCACATTCTTAGAATCAGGGCACAATTCCTGCTACTTCAAGGCATGGGGATTACACAGGGTGTAGACATTAGGGCACAAAAATCATAGGGGCCTCCCTAGGGGATGTCCACCATGTGCACCCTAAAAGGTGTTACAATGTCCGTCTGGTTTGCTGGGATGCTCACCTGGAACTCTGTGCCATCATATGAGGGGTCTGATTGCACTGCGGCCTCCATGCTGTGAGGAAGCTCAAACTACCTCATGTAGACAGACCTTCTGGAGAAACTCGAAGCTTCCGTGAAGAGAGACAGATGTCCAGGAGGCTCCCAGCTGCTCCAGCCCCCATCTGACTGCACTGCAGGAGAGACTCCGAGCCCAAACCACCTGGCTGTGCACTTCCCAAATTCCTAGACAACAGAAACAATGTGAGATGATGAAATAATTATTGTTTTAAGCCACTACAATTTGGGGCCTTTCTCTATGTAGCACTAGTGACTAGAACAGCAGGCATTCCAAATGAGAACCTGCCCCTCATAGACGATTCTGGGATGAGTATTATAAGGAATTTATCTATTTGGCAAACCTCCCTTGCCTCCTAACCTCCACATTCCTTAACCCTTTACTATCTGGCACACTCGATGTTTAGTTGTTTTCTTGCTGTCTATTCACCCACCCCCACCCCTAGCTCCTCCCAAAATGTAAATTTCATAATGGCAAACTTTGTCTCATCTGTCAAAGCCTGGCAGGTATGGATGCTCAGTGCAAACTTTATTATTTCAACTCTCAATGGCTGATCTAACAGCTGAAGGAAGGCCAGGCAAGAAAACAAGTGTTCAGAAAAGGTCAGAAGATCAGAAAACCATATAGAAATAGAGCAGAACTGGTCCTTAATGAGCACACAGTTCAATGCCACACTTTATCCTTGAGGAGACGGATGCCCGGAGAAAAGGACTCGAATGACACAGGAGGTTAACGGCAGAGCTGACTCCTAAAGCCAGGTCCCCGATCCTCCTTCCAGGTTCTTCCCACCAGGTCACATTCAAGGTGACTCCACAAGAAGGTGCTGGTATTCAGCCTGCTCATCTGGCCTTCTAGTAGAGTTTGGTCTGAACATGTACAAATTGAAAGATGTATTTTTTTATTACTTCCTTTTATTTCTCCATTGAAATCCAGTTAGAACTCCATATTGATTTTTTAAAAGAAATACGTGTGGAGGTAGGTTATTATGAATGAATTTCATTTCAGGAGAGCCATGGGGATCGTCTCAGCCTGGGTCCCCAGAAAGCAGGGCCTGAGACAAAAGCTTTGGTTGCAAGGGCATTGTGACCCTCGGGAGAAGGAAGAGACAGGTTGGCCGGTGCTCTGGGGGCTGCTACAGGGACATCTAAGTGGCCGTGTGACCTGAATTTCAGAGCTGCCTGCTGAGGGGATGGAAGTACTTATCCATCAGCTGTCACTCCCCATTGGCCAAGCGTTGCCTTGCACTGTTGCCCACTTCTGGGTTGGGCAGCCTCTGGGAGTGCCCCGTACGATGACATCAAGATGTATATGTCCTCCCAAGGAGGATTCCACGCGATGTTTCCTGTTGCCCCCTGGGCAAAGCTGGTCAGGGTCTGCCTGGAACTGGTCACTGCAGAAGCAGCTGAAACAAAAGGCAAAGTCCAGAGAGCTCTCAATGTTGTGGCCTCTCCCATTGCGGAGCACACGCTCCGGACGCGCAGGCTCAGCGGCCATGGCTCACCGGCCCAGCTGCTCTGCGGCATGTGGGATCTTCCCGGACCGGGGCATGAACCCGTGTCCCCTGCATCGGCAGGCAGACTCTCACCCACTGTGCCACCAGGGAAGCCCCCAGAGAGTTTTAAGGAGCATTCAGGAGGGGTCTGATCCCTAAACCTCAGTTCTTTCCCGCGCAGATGGATGTCGGCGTTCAGAAGAGGAAGGTGACTATGAGCCTGTGGCGTTTCCGGCTAATTACATGGCCTGGGTTTCTCATCGTGGAGTTCTCTAGGAAATTCCATCTGCAGCCTCAAACTCATAGAAGTTCAATGTGCCCTTACATTGGGAAAGAACTGAAATAAAATCTCACCTCTGGGAATTTTGAGTTGCCTAAGGTTTCCCACTTCCTTGTTGCTGCAGTGGGTGTCATAGTTGTCCCCAGATGGGCCCTGACTATACGGAGGTTAGCAAGCGAGTGGGGACTTATCCTGCCAGGGAAGATGCCACATGAAAATTAACCTGCGTCGACATGGGGCAGTTATCATTTGCTGAGATGATGCTATTACCAGGCACCAGGCTAAGCACATAAGAGCTGTTTTCTCATTTAATTCTCATGGCAAACTTTTGAGGTACATATCATTCACATTTTATAAAGTAGCAGGACTACCTACATCATTTGCAAGGCCCAGTGCAAAATGAAAAGGCTGGGCTCCTTGTTCAAAAATTAAGCATTTCAAGATGGTGATAACAAAGCAGGAAACAAAGTGGGGACCCTTCTAAGCAGAGTGGGCCCTGTGTGACCACAGCTTGCACGATCCAGAAGATGGTTCTGTAGAAGAGGAAACCAAAGCTCAGAGAGGTTACGTGTCCTGCCTACAGTCACACAGCGGTTTAAGTGTTGCTGCAACAATTTGAATCCATGCTGTCTAACTCTATATACATTTCCTTAGGTTGAAGGCAGAGGGCTGAGCTGAAAAGCACACTTCATTTGGAGTCAGAAGGCTGAGGTCTGAGCAACTCCTCACTTGTTAGGTTTCCCTACAAAGGTCTGGTTTTTGCCTTAGTTTCCACATCAGTAACTTCAACTCAAAAAGCCCAGCATCGTGGTAGCCTCTGGGAATGAGATGGGTGGAGACACTAAGAACTGTCTTGCATTTTGTCTGTGTCACAGAAGTCCAAAGGAAGTGCCTGATCTCAGGTCGGCCATTCCTGCTGAGGCGTCCAGGGCTCTTGTGTCCTTTCTTGAGGAATTGGAGTTTAATAGAGACTTTGGAGGAGCAGGGCTTTCACCAAGTCACAGCTGCGTATATTGGGCCTCTAGGTCGCAGGTCGTAGGTGCTGACTTGGGATGACTAAGCCAAAAAGGAGCTTACTAAAAGGCTACTGGGGCATAGCCCATAGATCCCCTTCTCCAGTTTCTCTGAATTGAAGTCTCCCTTACATCAGTTTGATCGCCAGAGTCTCATGCTGGGAGGGGCCCGAGCATTTTTGTTTTCTGAGTTCTGCTGTGGGGAAGCCCAAGTCTTAACGTCAGAATTTCCCCAGACATACCGAGGATGCTCCAATGTTTGGGAAAAACTGAAAATGGGATAAATATCCCCTGTATTGACTCCAACAGGTAAAGATGATAATTGGTTAGTCTCGCGTTCAGCTCATGTAACAGAAACCCAGCTTCAGGGGCCTAACCAAAAGAGGTGTCTGTTCTGCTTACATCACGAAGAGTCCAGGGGTGGAGAGTGCTGGGCTGGTGATGCTGCACAGGGAACCAGTCTCTTTCCTCCTCCCACCATTCTTAGAGTGTGACTGTGAACCTCATGGTTCCAAGAAGGCTGCCTTACCTCTAGACATTGTGTCTGCATTCCAGGCTGGAAAAGGGGTGAAGAGCAATGGTCAAAAGTCACGTGTCAGCCAAATCCCCCTTTTCTCAGGTTAATGATAGCTTTCCCAGATGCCCCATCCAGTAGACTTCCATTTGTACCTTTTGGGCAAGAACTAGGTTACATGGGAAGCTAAGGAAAAGAGTATTTTTAACACAAGGCCATTCCAAACTCAATTAGGATATTGTTAGCACAGAGGAAACAGAATACAGATATTTGCTGGGCTGGCCCAGCAGTGTGCCTCAGCAGCTCAGGGCACCATTGTGGCTCCAAAACCCTCTACAACATCCCAGTCCATATTGGCAATGCCCAGTAAAAATATAACACAAACCGCAAATGCAAGTTATGGGCTACTTTAACATTATCTCATAGCCACATTTTTAAAAGTAAAAAAGAATCAGGTGAAATTGAATTCATGTATCTTATTTAATACAATATTTCCAAGGTATTATTATTTCATCATGTAACCAATATTACAAAACATTCATGAGATGCTTCAGGGTTTTTTCCATGCCAAGTCTTCAAAATCCAGTGTGTATTATTTTATACTCACGGCACATCTCAATTCAAACTAGCTTCATTTCAACAGCCCCATCGTCACATGTGGCTGGGAGCTTCCATACTGGACGGTACATGCCTACACTGTAGCAGACAGGTACTCAGCTGGATATTTTAAGAAGTGCAGGGGGTTGGAATGTCATATGACTGAAAATGCACTCACTGCGCTGGGTGGCCAGAGAAACTGAGGGTCCTGCAAGAATCTTGACATTCACACAATGCCCAGGACGGTCCCAAAGAGGATGAAGAAGTGTCCTGCTCAAGTGCTGAGAGTTCTCTGACTGAGACCCACTGCATGGATGGATTAATTAATTAATGCATGAAAAGTGCTCAGAGCAGTGCCTGACTCATAGTAAGCACCCAATGCAAGTTTATCATTATCATTATTATTATTAGGTAGTCAAGTCTGGACTTCATCTCCCGGCATATAAAACCCTCTATAATCTGATCCCTATTACCTAGAAACTACACACACATGCACACACAATACTCATAATAATATATATGGGCAGTTGCTATATTTACTGTACAAATTATACGTGTGTGTATCTATCTATTTCCATCTCTATCTGTCTACATCTAGCTATCTGTAGGTTCTTCAAATTTCCTTCCATTGGTCCTCAAATCTGCTTTGGGAATAGGAGAGTAAATATTGCTTATCCCATTGTACAGATGAGAAAACTAAGGCCAGAGAAGTTAAGTTGCTTTCTTAAGTACACACAGTTGATGAGGGCAAAGCCACGACTTCAACTGTCTTTGTGAGAGATAATCCATACACCTGGGAGCCATACCAAGACCAAGGCTACAGGCATCATGGCTGAAGTCAGTCCATCTTTCATTTCCAGTGATTTGCCAAGCCCTTCCTTGGGCGACAACCAGAACAATCCTCCTCACCCTGGCCTCAGGCTCACCACGCAGTTTCTCTACTGTCCTAGAAACGAGCTTGGAGCAGGCAACAGAGAAATATCCCAGCGCAATTGCAGCCCCGACAATGACAACTGATGAGGTACAATAGCAGGCTCTGGCCTGTACTCAGTCTCAAACGATACTCAGCTACGTAGGCGTCCATTCTGCTCGCTCCAAAGAGAGTGGGGGCAGAGGCATGCACCCCCCAACTGCAGCTCCTTGCTCATCATTGTGTGCACCGTTGCCGAGAAGGACCCCTTTGTGACAGCACCGCAAATTATAGCCCCAGCCGTCTGGAGTCTCAGCTAGAGCTGATTCTCCTCTTTCCTAAAAGAAAAATCTGTCTTAAGCTTAATTATAGTCTGTCATTACCAGCAATCTTATAATGATCCAAAGTCCCTGGCAAAATGATAATAATAATAAAGAGAGAGAGAGAGAGAGAGAGAGAGAGAGAGAAAATCAATTCGAATATGAGTTGACAAGACCCAGGCAAGTGTGGGGAAGGGAGGTGATGGTGGCATTCTTCATAAACAATTGTGAAATGAGGATCAGAGGTTTAGAATGGTAAATAGTTATTCTGGCACGATTGTCAATTTACCAGGCCAAGGGCTCAGTGGTAACTTTACCCTTTCTGAATATTTAATCTTGTTGCTCCAGAATTCACCTTGTAAAATGTAGGGGCAGCTCCCAAGGTAAACTGATGCCCAAAATCAAATGACCTAGATTTAATAGGACAATGCTTCTCAGATCCCAGGAGGATGCATTGAACAGACTAAAAGTGTTCAGCGATTGTTCTTGGCATGTTAGCAAGAAGACGCTGAGGTTTATCAGAAGACACCTTTTAAATCAAGTTTTCTTTGTCAGTTTCCATGGACTGGACTATAATTTCCTTTCAGGTACAGCCAATCATTGGGCGCTCCCTCTTGTGGCCATATCAGGAATGGAACTGTATCTCTTTTCCCACCTCCCCACTCATCCCCCAAAAGCAAAACTGAGAAGAGGAATTGCCCCAAGTTGGTGGATCCAGGATTGGATACTGGAGAGGCAGGCTTTCAGGGAGTCTCAGATGTTATGCTAAATCTTCCTAGAGCCCAGATGTCCTCCTGAATCTTTGTGAATCTTTGTGAAATGATGTGAATTTCAAGAGAAATTTCTTTTTCTAACTTCTTCCTTAGTTATTTTTCATAAATTATTTGTAGAAATAAGTATTTTATATTGTATACAAATAACTCCTTAGTTATTTTCCATTTATTGTTCTGTAAGAATCCCTGAAGCATCAAAGAAACCTTTTAAGCCTTTGTGCTTAGAAGCAAGATTTTTGATGTGAATTCAGTTTTCTGGAAGAAACACTAATGCATTGGACATGGGATTCAGTTTGGAACATGGAGCTGACTGTGTTTAGAGAGAGCTGGGTGGGTTCCCCAGTGAGGTCCTCTTCACTGGAAGGCCTGCTGGGTCACAAGAAGAACTCGGCCCCCACCTCCTGCAGCTCCTCATTCACTTACCATTGCACTCTGGTTTCAGGAAGGAAATAACGGCATGACTTACCCGTCAACCCTGATTTTGAAACCACAGGGAGTCTTCTCAGTTGTGGGAACAAAGTTAAGAAAGAAACAAGTTAGGAATCAATATGTTGCCTATAAAGGAAAACTCTGCTTTTGTCTATGCTTAGTATCATTCTCATTCTCAGGCAGGCTCTCCCCACAAGATAGCGAAGATCACCATCCTGCTAGCTTAGTATCCTCAATGGCAAAAAAAAAAAAAAAAGAAGCCTCTTTCCCAACAGTTTCAGCAAAGACCTGCAGAGGGATCTCATTGGTCTGGCATGGGCCCGTTCCCATCCCTGACCCAATAACTATATCCCAGGATTAAGTCAAGTGTCCACCTCTGGCGCCATGAAAGCAAGAGAGAGTCGGGGGCGGGTCCCTAAAGGAGAAGGGAATAATGGGTACCGGGCAAGCAGGAACCACTGATGTTTCCCCCACAGATCTTGAGTGTCTGGCCTAGGGTTTGCCTCATTAGGGATGAGCCTTTTCTAACCAGTGCTCTGGGTTAACTCAAGCTTGGAAAGGAGAAACTGGGAAGTACAGTGACTGTGCTCTGGGGTGCTCCATGGACACTGCCAGATGTCCCCCTCAGTCAAGCATCACTTCCAGATACCCCCTTGGCTCCCAGCCGGCATGAACTGCACAGAGCACTTGACGATGCTTCTGGTGACGTCCTTTGGACCAGGGCATGGGACCTGCATGGGCTAGAGGATGGCTCCGTGTGGGTAACTGTCCTGGTGATACCTCTCCTCTCATGTCCACCTTCCCCTGCCGCCTATTAGATTACACTTCTACCCTCCAGCCAGTCACCTCTACCCACACAGATGCACTTCCAGGGCTAAACCGTGCCCAAGCACAGGGGGCAACTGCAGGCTCCCGCATTGCTTTTCTTGCCAAGTGGGCCCTGGGATGACTCTGCGGGGCCCAGATATATGAGCAGGATCCCTTTGAGTACAAGGTACTCTTCAAAAGAACTAAACTGACTTAAGGAAAAAGGTAATTTATTGACTCATGCAACTGAAAAATCCAAGGTAGACACAGCTAAACAGAGAGAACTCAAGTGACTGCTGCCACATCCCTTCCCTCCGCACTCGGCCTCTCCTGGTTCTGCTCTCCTCTGCTTGCCTCTTATTCAGTTGCTGCAGAAAAAGCCCCAGAGTGGGCTTTGCTTGGCTGTCCTTGAACCAGTCGCTGTGGCCAGGGAGTGGAATGAGCCGAATGGCCAGTCCTGGGTCCGATGGTCACCCGGATAGAGCGGGGGAGGGGAGAAGGAAGGTTCTCGAGGCCACATAGATTGGGAGTGAAGGAGAGCTGGCTCCTCAAGGAATCATTTGCTGGAAAGTGAGAGGATGGAGGCTGGGCAGGCAAAACCAGCCACGTCCTTCCTATGCCTACGTCGCAGACTCTTCTCTCCCCAGCTGTGGAGGCTCCACTCGAAGCTGTGTCCAGTTATCCGTCAGGAGCCCTGTCAGACCCGACCCCTGCTGCTGGGTCCCGCTGTCCCCACCCCAGCCCTGGAAGCCAGGGCCCTTCCAGCGGGCTGCCCACACCGGTGCCAAGTCTGAAGGGCTTCCTCCTGTCACCTTCCTATTGGTTCATTCAGCAGCTATGATTAAGCTTGATTGGATGCCAGCACTATTCTAAGCACTGGGCCTAAGATTTGAACAAAGTGGACAAACATTCACATTTGGGAAAGAGAGACAAACAAGGAGCACGCACAAGGGAACAAGATAATTTCAGAGGTTGCGCTGTTGAGGTAGGTGAGACAGAGATGGAAGGAGGGTCCCCTTGGGCAGGGAGGATGCGGGGGGGCCTCTCTGACAGCAGCTGAGCTGAGCCCTGAATGAGGGAAGGAGCCAGCCTCACACAAAGCCAGGGAGGGAATATTCCAGACTGAGGAAATGGCGGGAGCAGAGCAAACTCTGTGTGTGTTTGAGGAACAGTGCTGCTGGGGCGCGGGGACCACACTGTTTGCAAGATGAGGCAAGTTCACGATGGCTCTGGTGATCATGTGAGGAATTTGGGCTTTTCCTGAATGCCAGGGAAAGCTACCAGAAGGTTCCAAACAGGGAAGTGGTATGATCAGAGTCACATCCATAGGCCCTGCAGACTGAGGTTCTTGATGTGTCTGTTCTGAGGCCTCAACCTCGACCCCATGCAGGCCTCAGTGAAGCAAACACAAATGGAGATTCAGAGATGCTTCACGCCGACTTTGAGTGGACGGTTGAAATAGAGACCCTCAGAATCAGGGTGCCTGGAGCCCCACAGAATTGCCCCAGCTGAGGCCAGGCAGTGCAAACGGGAAGACGCGATTCAGTCCTACGCTTGTTCAGCAGACGTTTACTGAGCACCTACTGTGTGCGGGCATTGGTGTGGAGGTGGAGAGGTGACTGGGACACGCTCGCCCACCTACCCTCACCACATGGATACTTAAGAAGCTCAGAATCCAGCAAGGAGGAAAAAGGGAAGTCCCACTGCGGGAGCACTTCTAAGAGCTGGGGAAATATATCATTAAATCCTTGGCATAAGTCAGCCCGGAAGACACAGAAATTCCAGCAGTTTCTGTTGCCACAGAGGAGCTGGGAGTAGATGTCAGGTCTGCCTGGCTCCAAGGTGATCACACGTTTGCAACTCGACAAGACCACGTCTCCTGTAATTGCTGCGAGACAAAGCAGTGGGGCTTCCTTTTGTGGAATTCAGGGGATTTTCAGGCCTCTGGGTTCTGGATTGGGGTGGGGTTACACCCTCGTGGAAGTGGGGAGCATGGAGCCAATGGCATCCCGGGTTTCTCCCAGGCCCGGTCGTCTCAAACCGCTGACGGCGGATTGGTGGGAAAGGCAGCAGGCACCTGCGGGTCACCTCCAGGAGCAAACTGTCAAAAGCAGTTGTGTACATATGTCCATGCCACTCTTGCACTTTGTCACAGCTTACACTACCAAACGTAAAACAGAGAGCTAGTGGGAAGCAGCTACATAGCACAGGGAGATGGGCTGGGTGCTTTGTGACCGCCTAGAGGGGTGGGATAGGGAGGGTGGAGGGAGGGAGACGCAAGAGGGAAGAGATATGGGGATATATGTATATGTACAGCTGATTCACTTTGTTATAAAGAAGAAACTAACACACCATTGTAAAGCAATTATACTCCAATAAAGATGTTAAAAAAACCACAAAACACTATGACTCACGTAGGAAAAGTGAACACCAAACCCCAGAATATGATAAGCACCCCCTTAAAGTTTGAGAGAGGTAGTTTAGAGCAACTTAAAGAAATTCTTCAGCCAACAGTGAAAAGCAAATTTATCCACCTCAAGTTACCCCACAAGAAGTAACACAGGCAGAAAATGTAAATGTATTTTTTAAATAAATGAATGCTGGAGTTCAAAAAAAAAAAAGCAGTTGTTCCCGAGGCTGACCTAGTTTCACAGTGGCCGCACACAGATGCTCTCCTTTTCAGGATTTGTTCCAGGTGTTTGTTTATCTGCAGACCACCCTACTTGCTGCTAAAAATACTCCTCCAAATCAGATGCACAACTGACTGTGACTCTCTGTGAGACAGCCCAGAGTGCAAGCACTGAAGCCTCCCCCTCGGGCCTCTGCACTCAGGGACCACCAGGGAGCTGGGCACGGCCTTCCTGCCTGAAGACAGGCAGCACTGGTCACTCCCATAATCCCAAAGTGAATCCTTCCCTAAGATAGGTGCCTAACGTGCCTTAAGAAGGGCTTCTCAGTCTGTGTCTGACTGTGGACAGTGTTATATGGAACTCTTCAGTTGCAGCAGAGAAAACTCAACTCAGACTGAGTTACACACACACACACACACACACACACACAAGTGTTGTCTCAATAAACAAAAATGTCAGGGATGGTTTCAGGCACAGCTGGATCCAGGTGCTCTATGGATCACCAGAATCTGGTCTTTTTCTGGCCTTCCTCTTTCAAGTTCTGTTTTCCTCTGGGTTGGCTTCATTCTCAAACAGGTTTACTCCTCATAATGTCAAGATGGCTGCAAGTAGCCTCAGGCTTACATCCTTTGCTCCAAGTTGAACCAAATGAGAGCTTCTTTTCTTTGCTAATTTTTTTTTTTTTTTTTTGTGGTACGCGGGCCTCTCCCGTTGCGGAGCACAGGCTCCGGATGCGCAGGCCCAGTGGCCATGGCTCAGGGGCCCAGCCGCTCCGCGGCATGTGGGATCCTCACAGACCGGGACACGAACCCGTGTCCCCTGCATCAGCAGGCGGACTCTCAACCACTGCGCCACCAGGGAAGCTCTGATCCTCCTTCTTGATGGGTGTGGGGAAAAACACATTCACCATCTTAATAGCCACATACCATGATGCCAAGGCTGTATTAATTTGCTCTAGTAAAGATACCACATATGGCACATTAGCTGAAACTGGGGCTATTACTTGATTAAATTTGTGCTAGTGTCTTTCCATCCACCATGATCCATCTGATTTTTGCAGGGGCCAGACTGGTAAATTAAATGGGAATCTGATGGGGACCAGGACCCCTGCATCCTTTTAAGTCTTTGAAGATGGCACTGATCTCTCCATACCCCTTCCTCAAAGGACCAGATAGATATAGAGAGAGATTCATATTTATAAAAATCCGTATAAAATATGTATACTATCATGTCTTGGCAGGGCTGGGAAGATGCTGAAATTTTAGGAGCTTCCACTTGGTGTTTACAGACAAGAAACCAAGGTGATGGCTCTGTCAGTTGCCGACTGTGCCTATTCACATTATACATTTGGAAACCAGAGAAACTACCAGTGGGTAGTTTCATGGACCCAAAGTCTCACTGTGAAACAGACTTGCCCCAGGACTCCATTTATCACCTGACCCCGTATGTGTATACTAACAGTGTTGCTTTTCGCCTCTGAGTTTCAGTGTTAAGAGTGACCTTACCAAAAGCCCTTGGAATCTCTGGGTATCCCCCTCCCCCCGGTTACCTGAATTGATGGACATTGACCCTTGAGGAAGGATGACACTGGCTCAGCTGCTGCAGGATCCATCCTTACAAGACTTTTCCTCCAGGCAGCGGGTTCTGGGTCTGAGAAGTGGTTCAGGTCTGGAAACCGGCAGAGGGCCATGACTTTCTACAGAGGTGGTTGACCTCAGTCTTCTCACCCAACTTCAAGCTCTTGATTTTCCATTTTACACAGTTACCCTTGTTGGCTGCCCATCCAGCACCATGTTCTGTGAGCCAGAAGGAGGCGGTGAAGGTCTGGAGTAGCAGGGGGAAGGTGTGGGAGTGGGATGTGTGCTGGGGAGAATTGAGGTAACTGATCACTAAAATAATTTGCACTGAGAGCATGAAGTCGCCTAGACCTGGTTCAGTCCTCACAGGATGGTCATATAGCAAATTCACAAGTTCAGGCTGGAGGATGGAGTCAGAAGCCTGTCAGCAGCCTTTAAACAAAACAGGACAGCTTTAGAAGTCACTTTGAAAGTCTTTACATATGTTAATAGAAGGTCACCAAGAGGGTGTGTTTGGGTCATCAGGCCCAGGGCAAGTTCAGAGAAATCCTTGCTATGGGGTCAGGTTGGGTTAACTAGGTTTTGCGTCATCTCCTAAGAACCACTTTTGCTTCTACCTCAGCACCAGGAGAAATGACTCAGCACAGATCCAATTAATTTGGTAGAAGATACATGAAAACCTTGAGATTTATAGTTTGGCCTCTTACTATTCTAACGATGGTGTCCATTTTTTTTCAGAACCACCTCTAGAGTCTAACATATGCGTTAAGCTTCCTTCCACCTTCTCGGGTGAAGATTAAAGCAAAGGTTGTTTTCCTCTCTTTTGGGGAGGAGGGCAGGTGTCATTCAACCAAAGTCCCTAGAAGAATTTTATCTTTGTTTCTTCAAAAAGCCTCCTTCAAATGTAACCTAGGAATGGCACTCTCCTCCTTTTCTTTCCACCAGGGGAAGTTGGTCTTATTGTCTCTCAGGCTGGAAGGAGTTATCCTGGCCCACATGGGGCTTCCAGGGCAGACGAAAACCTGGGGCAGCTCCTTGCTAATCCAGGCAGTGGACAGGAAGTTGCAGCGAGGGATGCCTGTCAGCCTCAGCTCCGATGGAGTCCCCACCAGGTGTGACAGAAGCGGTCTTCATTCCTTTCCCAGCTGTCACCCACTTGCCATCCTCTCCAGAGCAAAAAGCCAGTGGGTGACAACGGGAAGAGGAGCGAGCTTTGTCACTGGGAGATGAGCGCTTTACTGGAGGGTCTGCTGGACCTCACGGAGCCACACAGAAGTATCAGCTATGTCTCCAGTGACATCATGACCTTCTCCTAATAGAAATTCTCAAATCCAACCTTCTTATAAAAGGCATTTACCAAAAGACAAATACTCTATGAATCCACCTGTATGAGCTACCTAAAGTAGTCAGATTCATAGCAACAGAAAGTAGAGTAGTGGTTACCAGGTCCTGGGGGGGAGAAGAAACGAGAAGTTATTGTTTAATGGGTACAGAGCTTCAGTTTTACAAGATGAAAAAATTCTGGGGAGGTTGGGGAGGGATGAATAGGCAGAGGATTTGGGGGGTGGTGAAAATACTCTCCATGATACCCTACTGACTGACACATGTCATCATACATTCGTCCAAACCCACAGAATGTACAACACCAAGAGTGAACAGTGATGTAAACTACAGACTCCAGGTGATCATGGTGTGTCAGTATAGGTTCATTGATTGTAACAAATGTACCACTTTGGTGAGGGATGTTGATGAGGGAGGCTATGTACGTCTGGGGGCAGGGGTCTATGGAAATATCTGTATCTTCCCCTGAATTTTACTGCCAACCTAAAGCTGGCTCTAGAAAACTGTCTTAATTTTTAAAAATCCTCCCCACCCCCACAAAGTTCTGGAGATCAGTTTTACAACAATGTGAATACACTTAACATTACTGTATACTTAAAAACGCTTCTGATGGTAGATTTTATGTTATGTGTTTTTATCACAATAAAAAAAGAATTTTAAGTCGTTTAAACTTCACATACTTCCAAACCCAGGTGGCTCCAGTTAATATACATACGCAGAGTGATATGTATGAACAAAGCTGTATGTTCAAGGCATGTCCATCTGCACACACTCCATATGGATGTACACACATATGTCCCATAATACTTTCAGGAGAGTGGAGTTGTGAGCGCCCCAAAGCCAGATGGAGGAAAATTGTTTGGGACACTGGGAATCAGAGCTCCTGTGTTGGGAGTCATGAGAGTGTGGCGGTCTAGCTGAGCTCAGGGGCTGGAGTAGAGGGAGGTGGGACCCCCTAGAAGAGGATGGCAGAGACAGAAAGGAAGGGCCTTGCCCTTCGCGGAACCTCTTCGTCCTCTAGGATCTGAGGAGCCACATTTTTTTTTTTAACATCTTTATTGGAGTATAATTGCCTTCCAATGGTGTGTTAGTTTCTGCTGTATAACAAAATGAATCAGCTATACACATACATATGTTCCCATATCTCTTCCCTCTTGTGTCTCCCTCCCTCCCACCCTCCCTATCCCACCCCTCTAGGCGGTCACAAAGCACCGAGCTGATCTCCCTGTGCTATGTGGCTGCTTCCCACTAGCTATCTAAACACGCTGATCTCCCTGTGCTATGCCACATTTTATTTACAGCGCTGACCCTCCGCAGAGATTCGGAGGATGCCTCTGCAGTGTGAGCTTTTGTGCAGACTTGGATTATTAAGATGCAAATTAATGATCATAATGCCTGGCCCTTAAATGGCACCTCTTCCTGAAAGGCCTCAAAGAACTTTCCTATTTACTGGTCCACGCAAAATGCTGCTTTGTCTAATAACACTGTGAGGTATAAACGGCCACAAACAAATATTAAAGGAAAACATTTTAAATACAGTCACTATCGCAGGTGAGTTTGGGGTGGGACATGTATTTGGTCGTATAAATTGTTATCAGCTAGGTTTTCCCTTCTTTTCTCCCTTTTTTTTTTTTTTGCGGTACGCGGGCCTCTCACTGTTGCGGCCTCTCCCGTTGCGGAGCACAGGCTCCGGATGCGCAGGCTCCGGATGCGCAGGCTCAGCGGCCATGGCTCACGGGTCTAGTTGCTCTGCGGCATGTGGGATCTTCCCAGACCGGTGCACGAACCCATGTCCCCTGCATCGGCAGGCGGAGTCTCAACCACTGCGCCACCGGGGAAGCCCCTTTTCTCCCTTTTTAAGCCACCATAAAAACCCAGAGTAAGTTACCATGAAAATCTATAATAATGCTAATTTTGTTCCCATTTCCTGGCTTTTTCCACCAGACTTGAGGCTCTTTAATATGACTTAACATTTTTTTTCCTGTTAATAATACCCTTTCTCTTGGGCTCTTTTGAAGTTGTATTATTATTTCGCTCTATGACTGACTGTGGCATATTTGCTGTTTAAGATCGACCCTTAATGCATGAAAGCACATTCCCAAGGGCCACGCTGTCCACCCTGAAGTTTAAAAGCTTCCCCAAATGAGTGGGGATGCATCATTCTGAATGGAAATGTTGGGGGCAACTTGCCCTGAGACCTCCTTGGGGACAGGCAGATCTGGAGTAGGGGTCATATGTAAATGACGAAGCATGAGTCTCATCTGTCACTCGCTGCCTGCCGTCCTGGTCACCGCCCAGGCACAAGTGGTACCACACATGGGGAAATCATCCACTGTGGGCAACAATTTCCTGCACACTCCTGCCCATCTCTCCCCCTCCTCCCCAGCATGGGAACAGCTGCTTTTTCTCCAGAAGGGGTTTCTGAGGGAACACAGATGCTGCTGAGGTGAGGTGTCCAGGGAATCTGAGTCCTTGAAGGCTGGATGTGAGAAACACAGGGAGCATCTAACTAAGAAGTGAGAATTCTATCAACTCCTTGTGGCAACTTTCATCTGGTCCTGCTCTTCAGAGGCTCTGAAAGATCATTATGTGTGCCTTAGACCCACCCCAAATTGAGAAACAAGTTTGTTACCTTAATAAACACATCTAGTTTGGTGGGGGAAAAAAATCTGTTTATTGAATAAATGAATGAGCAAATGAAAAATAAAGGAACGATTTGCATTAAGCCTCACCACAACCCTCAGAGGGGAACACTATCAGTATGCCCATTTTATAGATGAGAAAACTAAGGACCTGAGAGAGTGAGTTCTTGCCAAGATCACGGAGCTGGCTTGCGGCAGAGCTGAGATTCCAATCTTTGTCTTAGGCTGGGAAGTTCCACTTTCCCTTCCAACCCTGTGCTCAAGCTTATGGGCCAAATTTCCACCTCCAAGTCCACTTGACTCGGGGACCATCTTGAAGCATTTTTAGGACTTGGCAATCAATAAATGAAAATAGTCAAGTGGCATGAAGTAACAATAATTAATATTTGTATAGCGCTTACACGGTGTGGGCACTGAGTGCTTGTGTATATTAATTAATTAAATCTTCACAGCCCGCTTCTGAGGAATGGCTAGAATTCACCTTTACATGTGAGGAGACTGAAGACAATAAATGGCTTGTCCGCAAGAGGCAAAGACTGGCTTGGGAGCCGGGCAGTTTAGCTCTGGACCTCGTGCTCACCAACTGTGCTGTTGGATGTAATGGAGAGAGGCGCTCCTGCATCTTCCCTCCGCCCCCTCGTGGGACGGAGGGAGGTGAGGACCAGTCCTGCCTCTTCCCAGCAAGATGAAAGCTCTCCCTCTTCACTTTGCCAGGTGAGGAGGAACCACGGCAGAGGAATGGCCCTGACATACACACGGTGCCTTCAGCCACGCACCACTCACATGAACCTGGCTCTCTGGTCCTCGGCACAGCCCATGGACTCTGCAGCCCATCATTCTGTTCACAATCACCTCTGCCACTCCCTCTGTGGTCCTGCAGGTTTCTAAAGCAACCATTCACCTAAGCCAAGAGCCCCGGGGAGTCCGTGCTTGAATCTCTGACAGCTTCTTGAGGAGAAAAGCTCATCTGTCTCATCCCTCTGCCTCTGCCCTCTTCTCTCAGAAGGATTTGGGTCCTAACAGCAGGATTGACTCTTCTTGCTTGGAGGTGGGGCCTCCCTTTGACCTCGGGGGACTTTCTCAACCTCAGTGCAGACAGGGATGAGAATCTGAATCTTCAATATTCGCCTCGTGTGTTTTCAGAATGTGTGTGAGCCCTTGAGACCAGGCATCACGCCCTGTTTATCTCTTAACCTCAGAACCTAGCACAGAATCTGCCTCACTGAGGTGTCCTATCGACGATAGCTGAATACGTGAATAAATGAACATAGGAGCTCGGCAGATCTTGATTACGCCGGTGTCTGGTGAGAGCCCTCTTCCTGGCTTGCAGATGGCTACCTCTCCTTATGTCCCCAAGGTGGTGGAGAACAGAGACAGAAATCCTGTGTCTCCCCCTCTTTTTATAAGGACACTAATCCCATTCATGAAGGTTCCTAATGATCAACTCACAAAGACCCCACCTCCAAACACCATCACATTGGGGATTGGATCTCAACACATGAATCTTGGGGGATCACAAATGTTCAGTCTATAGCAGCTGGAGTATGGATCTGGAGAAGCAAATCAAACATTCAGCCCCGTAAGGTGAATTCATTGATAAAAAGCCTCCTACTATTAAAAAGACAAAACAAAACTTTGAAATCCCTTACTCTGATCCTTCCCCCTATTTCACAAGGAAACTGAGGTAGAAAATCAGGTCTTGAATTGATCCACATTGCAAACCTAGAACCCTAGCCACCTGATTGCAAATTCCTAATTTGTCTTCAAAATATCCTTCTAGGGCTTCCCTGGTGGCACAGTGGTTCGGGGTCCGCCTGCCGATGCGGGGGGTGCGGGTTCGTGCCCCGGTGCGGGAGGATCCCGCGTGCTGCGGAGCGGCTGGGCCCGTGATCCATGGCCGCTGGGCCTGCGCGTCCGGAGCCTGTGCTCTGCAGCGGGAGAGGCCGCAGCAGTGAGAGGCCCGCGTACCGCAAAAAAAAAAAAAAAAAAAAAGAATATCCTTCTAGCTTTTCCTTGGGGACATACTTCAGAGTCACATGCTCCTCTAAGCATTGGTGTTCGCAACCACTTGCTGATTTTTCGCGATAGGTCTCTTAAATCACCAGCTGTAACTCACTGCCTGGCCACTCTGATGCCTCTGAATTCACAGTTCCAGTTAAAGTCACATCCATGAAGGGGCAGGGAACGCACAGCTCTCCCGTCCCCTCAAACCCCCAAATTGATTTGGCACTCGAAGTCACTGTTATATTTTATACTGAGTCTTCTGAATCAGTTCATTGAATTTTAGCTATAGCTACATAAAATCCTCTCCAGTGAAATTATTTGGCCATATTGCAAATGATTCTGCCATGATCTATCAATGCCACTATCAGCCATAAAGAAAAAAAAAATCCATCCGCCGCGCCTCCTCTTTTCATTATAATGAATTTTCTAAACTCAGAATTGAACCTTGGGAGGCACTTTACTGGCTTTTTAATTTTTAAAAGGTAGCGTTTTGTATTTTTATATGAAACCCGTGAGACGGATGGTGGCAAATTTTGAAGATTTCCTATGATGTAGAAAAGTTGCTGGAGAGATTCAGGAAAGCTTGGCTTGTATTTCTTGGGAGGAAAGGACAGACCTGGGGAGGGCTCATTGGAGTCCAGTTTGATTTGAACACCTGTGATTTAGTGCAGGGCAGGAGGGAGGCATTTGGGAAGCAAAGAGCAGATATGGAAACGCAGCTGGGATTATTTTAATGCATTAGTGCATTGATATGGGGGGAAGTTGGCATAATGTATCCAATGCTTGTGAATATATATATTATTGTCCTTCTCAGGAACCTGAATTCCAGGTCAGAGAGGAAGCTATTGACAAAGTAACTTAGGTGGAGGAAGCAGGTGGCATCACAAAGAGGAAATGATTCACAGTTCAGGGAGGAAAAGCTGTGAGTACATGTGAATACATAGGCACTACAAATAATTGTCTAGTAAAAATCAAGTCAAACTCTGAGAATATATCTGGAGTTAACATAAATGAGATTTTAAAGACAAATCTTAAGGCTGATAATGAAGTTGGAGTTAATATTAACTTGCCCAAAAAGGTGGCAGAGAGAAAACTCTCACCCGTTACCAGGATAAAGTGGCCACATGTTCACCAGGACTGTGGTCTTTTTAGACAGCCGTTTGATATACATTTTCCTTCCTTAGGGGAAATTGTTTTAGTTAACTGAGATTTTATCCTCTCATTATCTATATAATGAAATATACAATGGCATTTTAACCAATGGAAAGTCAAGCAAAAAGACTTAAAAAAAAAAAGAAAAGAAAAAACTTCAGAAATGTTGCAGGGGAAAAACCCAAGAATTTTTTTTTTTTTTTTTTTTATGGTACGCGGGCATCTCACTGTTGTGGCCTCTCCCCTTGCGGAGCACAGGCTCCAGACGCGCAGGCTCAGTGGTCATGGCTCATGGGCCCAGCCGCTCCGTGGCATGTGGGATCTTCGCGGACTGGGGTACGAACCCGTGTCCCCTGCATAGGCAGGCGGACTGTCAACCACTGCGCCACCAGGGAAGCCCCAACCCCAAGATTTTTTAATTGAAAAAGTGTTATGTTCGAATGATAGGAAATTTGAAGTAAAAAATCAAGTCCTCATTTCTCTTCAACTCAGCTAATGTAGACCCTTCAAGGACACGTATGAAGACAACAGATACTCTGTATTAGTTTAGGTTCTTTGGTTGCAAGCAACAGAAACTAACTTGATAATTTAACTAAAAGGGATTTACTGGAAGGATACTGGGGACTCCCAGAATCTCCAGGAGGCTGGAGAACTAGCCTAAAAATGGGCAGGATTCATCTGGAGAGCCAGGCAGCAAAACCATGACACCATCTCATAGAGGTGCCTGGTCACTGGGCTGGGAATAAATGCTGTATGATTGTGCCTGCATCTCTTGTTTACAATCCAAAGTCCAAGAAAAGGGCCAAGCACAGATCATGTGCCAAGCTCTGACTGTATTAGGTCAGGGACAAAAAGGACCCAGCTTCAGAGTAAAGCCTCCTAGAATGACCATTTCAGCGACAATTCCCCAAAAGAAATGTAAGGTGCATTGGGGCAACCCCAAAACAGCACAGGTCCACTACAGAAGCCAAAAGAAAACAAGTTAGAACTTCCCTTTTCTCAAAAATGTTTTATCATTCAAATTCTTCTATACTTTCCTTTGGAAAGGGACTTGGCCTTCCTTCGTTTTTCCCTAGAACAGTAATTTTCAAGTTGTGATCCCCAGACCAACAGCATCAGCACTACTTGGTGTGTCAGTTTCCCAGGGCTGCTGTAACAAATTACCACAAACTGAGGTGGCTTAAAGAACAGAGGGTTATTCTCTTACGGTTCTGGGAGCTCAAGTCTGAAATCAAGGTTTTGGCAGAACCATGCCCCCTCTGAAGCCTCTAAGGAAAAAAATCCTTCTTTGTCTCTTCCTAGTTTCTAGTGTTTGCTGGCTGTCCTTGGTGTTCCTTGGCTTGTAGATGTATCACTTCGATCTCTGCCTTCACCACCACATGGCTTTCTCCCTGTGTGTCTCTGTGTCCCTTCTCCTTTTACAAGGACACCAGTCATATTGGATTTAGGTCCCAGCCTAATCTAGTAGGACATCGTCATAACTAATTATTACACTTGCAAAGACCCTACTTCCAAATAAGGCCACTTTCTGAAATTCTGGGTGGCTATGAGTTAGAGGTGGGGGTGGTGATGGGACACACTCTGAAGATCTGGGAAAAAATGCAAATTCTCAGGCCCCACTCTAGACCTACTGAGTCATCAACTTTCTGAGTGGAGCCCAGGAATCTGTGTTTAAACAAGACCTCCAGGGGATTAGAAGAGCCCTCTAGTGTAAGGACCGTTGTCCTGGAAGGAGCTGCACATACATCTCCCAAATTCAGCATTCATCCACACAGAAAACATATGGAAAGTTATCATTTTAAGGAGAAGGGAGTGTCTGATGGGAAGGAGAATGAGGTAGTAGGGTAGCAGGGGAGTAGGAATGTGGGGCTTGACTTTGAGTCACGAGTAGACCTGCACTTGAACTCTGACAACATTGCCAATGGTTGTAAGCTACTGTATATTTATACTTACCAAAAATAACCGCCTTCATAGCCATCATTATCATCCACTCAAGTCATATATGGCAGAAAACAAAAGTCATCACAGAAAAGCTCTCAGAATTTGTTTATTAAAGTCAAAGGATGGTCCTTTGACCTTGGCAACCGATTTCATTTGTTGAAACTATATTTTTAGTCCTTAATGTTGCTTCTTTCTTCCAAAGAAATGAAGGCTTTTCTTAATAACCAAAAGAAAAAGAAAGAATATTCTCTCTTAAGATTTCTGAACTCTTATTCCTCTGATTAGGGCTCTCTGCCGTTTCTCTTCAATGCCAGTAATTGATGTGTGGTATAGACTCAGTCTCAGGGGTTGGCTGAATTGAATTTATGTGATGTGGAGGTCTTGGCTATTTCCTTGTGATTAAACTTTTATGGTACTTATCAGTCAATCCATCAGTCAAAAAGAAATTTCAAGCATATTCTCTGTGCTCCAACACTGTGTTAAGTATTTTTGGAAAGGAATAAGACGGTACATACAAAAATGTAAAATACCTCCCCTTTACACATCACGTCCCCTAACGCCACACACACACAGGCCTATAATCCTTAAGGAGGCAGTGTAGTATTTAGGAAAGAGTGTGAATTTGGGGTTTGAAGACCTTGGCTGTAGTGCTAACCTCCTCCTTCCTGCTCCGGAACAGCCTGTCGGCAGGGACATTTACTACGCGCTGAATGCCAGGTGTGCCTCCAGATGTCCCTGCCCCCTTCCAGTTAAGCAGAGTCACATGACTAATTCTGGCCAAAAGGTGTGAGCAGAAGGGATGTGTGTCATTTCCAGGCCAGAGCGTTGAGAAGCCAGTGTGTGCCCCTCCAGCTTTTTCCTCCCTCTTCTGCAGCAAGCTCTGAAGCCATATATTGAGGCAGTGTGACCAGTACAACCTCTATCAGCCTGAATCTCTGAGTGAGCAAACAGAGCAGAGCCTCCTGCTTACTTACAAAGACTGAAAAAGAAATAAGTCATTGTTGGTTAAGCCCCTGAGATATGGGGTTTTGATATGTTATCGTAGCATGGCCTAGTCGATCCTGACCAATAGAGCCTCTGATCTAAATTTGATCGATAGGTTACTCTCCCAGAACTTTGAGTCTTGAGTACCTTTATACATGAATGATGCTGAGAGAACATTCATGGCAACCATGATGTGTCCATTAGAGTGTTCCTGCTACAAAACTGATACCACAGCACCCCACGTCCATCAATCCAGGCTTCTATTTATTCCTGCCCATCTCCCAGCCAGGTTCTCTAGATTTTTGTCAATTCTGAGGGTCTCTTGATATCCCTCCAGTAAGTTCACCTTTGCTTTATTTAGTCAAGGTCTGTTTCTTTTGGCCTTCTAAGGCTCCTCCCCTTGGCTTTGGCACCACTGATAATGGGACTGAAAAGAGGTCCACCTGTGCCCTTGTTGAGACTCAGCACTCCTCTGCTATGAGCACTGCCCACCCCACACCAAAAATGACCTCAGAGACCAAGCCCCAGAAAGAGCCTGAAATTAAAACCGATTATCCTTTACCCCCCAGGAGACCATCAGGACCCATCTCATTACCTCAGACACCGCAAAAGAGTTCCAGCCTCCCAGGCCATCCCTCAATGATCTAATTCCCATACAGCTCTGGGTATTTCCTGATGTGACTCAAGCTGCCAACCTTTCCCAACCTCCAGGTTCTCCTAGCGTGCCTCTCAAACTCACGCGTGATCAGCAGCAAAACCCCACTATCCTTAGCCCCTTCCCTTATTAAAGGCTGCCTTTCCCAGAGAATGTGGTTTCCCTGAAGCCCTCTGCCGTCACCACTGGCTTTCTTCTGGAGGCATGGGGTATCTCCTCACTTCTCCTTCTAGACTACTACTTCCCATCCTACCTTGCCTCCCTCTCCTGAAAAGCTTTTTACTCACTGGAAGCACATCTACCCACTACTTTGCTATTGCACTTTCTACCAGCCTCCAAGGCATACCTCCTCATGCAGTGAAGAGTTCAACTAGCTTGGTTCCTTGTATTTTCTCTCTACCACTACTTGTCAGCATTCTCAGAGGCTTTGGTACTAATGTAGATAGCTCATCCAACACTCTGGCCTCTCAGTTCTATCTTCCAGTCGTCTTTTT
Organism: Delphinapterus leucas; assembly: GCF_059928025.1. Lineage (NCBI taxonomy): Eukaryota > Metazoa > Chordata > Mammalia > Artiodactyla > Monodontidae > Delphinapterus > Delphinapterus leucas. The sequence goes on along the minus strand of NC_143133.1, from coordinate 51,390,574 downwards.
TCTCATCCCATCTCAGCTACCCATTCCCAGAATCATGTGGCAGATCTTGACGTGATCAATAACTCCACCTCCAAAATCTCTATTTCAAGAATCTCTATCTCTAAATCTCCAATGCCCACTCTCTGATTACCTCCTTCCATCTTTCCAGCTCACCCTCTATCATCCTGACTCCAACCAAAACCTTCATTTCCATTGGCCCTACAAACTCTTCAGTGCCCATCACTTGCCTTGTGTCTCTACTTCCTTCCTGACCCGTCCCTATTGCCTCTCTCTTGTACAGTTCCTCTAGAGAAGCATCACAGTGGTGAGCAGCACAGGCTCAGGGGCAGACTGCCAAGTTCAAATCCTGGCTCTGTCACTTACTAGATGTATGCCCTTAGACAAGTTCCTTAATCCTCTGTGCCTCAGTTCATCATCTATAAAATGGGGAGAAATAATAGTATCTTTGTCATAGGGTTGTTATAAAGATCAAATGGGTTACAGTATAGCACTTAGAATAGTGTCTGGCACATAGGAGTAACTATATACATGCATGTTGAATAAATTTTTTAAACTCCTCAGTCATTTTTGGAAAAAAAAAAAAAGCATCTTATTCCCTCCCTTTTACTTGTGTGGCAAAAGGCAACCCCCTGAATTAACCCAATTCTCCATTTACTTCATATATGCACCTTAGCAGGTACAGGTAGCTAGAGAAAAATACACAACCGTATTTTTAAAATTTATGACCACATACCTCATATGGGCCCAGAATCCTATCCCATTCTCTGATCAATAAATTCTTTCACTCTACTTTTAAGGCATTCTCCTCTCTCCATGAATCTGTAACATCTCTACCTAACCCTTAGTTGATGGCCTTCTTTCTCCTTTCACTGAGAAACCAAATCAGCTAGAGAAGAACTGTCTTGTAATTTAACCACCATCTCAACCAAGCCATTTGCATCTGCGTCTGCATCTGCCTACTCTTCTGTTTCCAGCCAAACCTTCCTCTTGGGCACTGGATCCCATACCTCTTACCTATTCAAATATTTGGTTTCTGTGAGTATCTTCTCCTTTCCCTGCAATATAAATTTCTCCCCATCAATGATGTACATTCCCATCAGTGTAAAAACATGCTCTAATATTGCCCATCTTAAAAAAAATTAAAACCTTGCTTATCCACACCCCCTACTGACCCATTTCTCTCCTGCTCTTTTAAGCAAAAGTCTTTGAAAAAGTTGTCTATATTAGCTGCCTCTACTTTCTCGTCAGTTCTTTCCCCACTACTCCACTGAACTTGCTCTTGTCAAGGTTACTCAAGACTTCTGCACTGGCCAAAGCCAATAAGCAAATCTCAGTTCTAATCTTACTTGACCATGATCAGCAACTTGGGTGAGCACTGCCTTATTCTCGAAACACCCTCTTTCCTTGGCCCCTGGGCATCACTCTCTTTCTTGTTCCTTCTTCACTGGGCACCTCTCTTCTGTTTCTTTGGTGGCCTTCGCCTCCCCCACTTCCTGACCTCTGAAAGTTGAGAATCCCAGGTCCCATTCAATTTCATGGCTTTAAGTGTCAGGTGTACATTGATGACTCCCAGATTTATGTCTTCAGTTCCCCCTGTCCTCTGAATTCTAGACTCATGTGTCCACTACTTAACTAAAATCTATATTTTGATTTCTAATAATCACCTTGAACTTAAAATGTCTAAAACAGAGCTCTTTATGCTTACTACCCCTTACCCCAAACCTGCTCCTCTTATGTCTTTTCTATTCCACTAAATGGTACCATGATTAACACAGCTATTCAGGTCAAAAATTTTCAAATCAACCTTAATTCTGCCCTTTGTCTCAGTTCTATATCCAATCTGTCACAAGCCTTGCTGGGCCTAACTTGAAAATATACCCAGAATCTGACACCTTCATCACTTCTACTCTACTCTCAGCCACCATCATCTCTCCTGGATGACTGAGGAAGGCTCCCTGCTGGTCTCCCTCCTTCCACCTCTACTCCTTTCCTCTAGCCCATTTTCCACACAGCAGCCGGTGTGATCCTTCTAATACATACACCATTTCATGTTACTCTTCTATGAGAACTTCTCATTATATTTGGAACAAAATATAAAGACCTAGCCATGACCTTCAAAGCCCCTGGTAATCTGACTGCATCTCTGTCTCCTTCAACTGCCTACTTAACCTATTGCTCAGTCTTCTTTAGCTACATTCCCTGCATCTTTGACCTCTTTGACCTTTCTATTAATTCCCAAACACATTGAGTGTATCCCATCCAAAGGCCTTTGTCCTCATGGTTCCCTCTCTCTAGAGCACACCACCCCGCCCCCTTCTTTGCCATGGCTCAGCCTCTCTCTTCATTCAGGTCTTTGTTCAAATGTCGTTTCCTAAGATCATTTTAACTAAAACAGCCTGGTCCCCCAACTCCAGTCAATTTCGGTACTAGGCAGTTTCCAGCGATGGCTGCCATAGACTCTGCCCATCAGAAGGTAAAGTCTACCCTTGAGTCTGGGCTGGTCTTGTGACTTGCTTTGACCAATGAAACACAGAAAAGGTGGCAGAGTGCCCGTTCCAGGACTAGCCTTTAAGAGACCTGGAAGCTTCCACTTTTGTTTTCTCAGAGGAAAAAACAAGCTGCCATGCTGTAAAGAAGATCATATTAGCCTCCTGAATACCGTGTAGAGAGACAGCACACATAGAGGAGCATCTAGGCAACAAATGTAGGAATACATTCTTGGACCTTTCAGCCTAGTCCACTGCCAGCTGAATATGACCAAGTGATTGACTCCAGCTGATGCTACATGGAGCAGAAAAACCAGCCACCTGAGCCCTTCCCAAATTTCTGACCCACAGAATCATGAAACATAATAAGTCATTGTTTAAAGCCAGTAAATGTTGGGATATTTTGTTACACAGCGATAGATAACTGAAACACTTTCTAGTTCCTCACTCTGTGATACATTGAGTGTGTCCTCCCCAAATTCATATGTTGAAACCTATTCCCCAGTGTGATGGTATTAGGAGGTGGGGCTTTTGGAAGGTGATTAGGTCATGAAGGCAGAGTTCTCATGAATGGGATTAGACCTCTTATAAAAGAGACCCCAGAGAGTTCTTTTGTTGCCTTTCCACCATGTAAGGACACAGGGAGAAGATGGCCATCTATGGACCAGGAAGTGGGCTCTCACCAGACACTAAATCTGCCAGCACCTTGATCTTGGACTTCCCAACTTCCAGAACTATGAGAAATAAACTGTGTTATTTATAAGCTGCACAGTCTACAGTATTTTGTTATACCATACTTTTATGTATTTTGTTATAGTAGCCTGAACAGACTAAGACACTGCTTGTCTTCTTCATAGCAATTATTTCAGTAAGAAATTACACAATTATTACTTTATCTGTCTGTTGTTTATTATCAGGCTCTCCCTCAGAATATAAACTCTATGAGGAAAAGGGCTTTGTTTTTTTTTGTTCACCACAGCATTCCCGGTGCTTGGAACAATCCCTGGTCTATTTCAGGACTCAACAAATATTTGTTGAATAAATGAATATACCAAGAACCTGACTGTAGTGATAACCCTGACAGCTGGTGGTTTTTTTTTTTTCTTTTTTGTATTGCGACTGCCTGACTTAAGCTTTGATTGCCGAGGCATCCACTTCAAAGAGGTGACCACTTCTAAGACGTGACCTCCAATAACACATTGCCAGCCATGGACTTGATAAAGAGGTAGGCCACCTCCCCACACTGAGGTTCCTTTGCTTTAGAGATCTTGACTTGTTTTCATAACTGACCATTTGGGCCGCTTGTTTTTCTTCTCTTCCCATGCTCTAAATTCCTGTGCTTATGTTTTAGATTCACCAATAAAGAGTGAGTCTTCAAAACCCTCGGCCACCACCCTTGACCCCAATAAAGAGTCAGAACCCCAGGCCAGCGCTCACTTTCTCTCTCTCTCTCTTTCTCTCTTTACCCCAGACCTCACTGTGTGGCCCCAGCTGTACTGTATACTTTCTAGGTCCTGTAAGTAATAAATCTTTATTTTTTCAGTTTCCTGATGGTTATTGCTGAAGAGCATCTTGCAATTATAATAAGAACCACAAGGGCTGGTCCAACCACAACACTGGTTATTGACAGGCTGAGATGGACACAGAACGCTGATACATCAGCCTTCCTTTTCCCCAAAAATTATATCCATCTTCATGGAAACATTTTCTTTTAAATCCCTACAGCCAATGACATTTGCCTTTTAAACCAGAGATCTCTATCAGGTTACTATTAAAATATCAGGAATTTTTTTTAGTCCAGAAAAGACATTAAATGGTCTGCAGTGCATTTTAAGATGACTTGGGCATTAATACCATTCACTGGATAGTGCAGAACAAACCCGTGGGTGGTCTAATGACAAAGTACCACTTAGTCCCCTATTTTCCCAGGATAGACTTCTGGTGCCACCAACCCCTCCCATTTAAATACATACAAGTCCCCACTTACAGGATAAAATATCCAAGCAGGGGCTGATAGTTCCTTACTAATTCCTGAGATCCCACCAATTTTTCCATCAAAACATGAGAACAGTCCCTCTCTGTTAGTCACTGAAGATCCTTTTCTAGCGATTTTCCTCCCTGATTCACCGGCCCTCACCGTGCATGACATCGGACGCTGTCTCATTGGGGAATGCCTTCCTCTGGACTAGGTTTTACTGTGGTTTCTTTCATGCCTGGTTGGAACACAGAGTCATAATTAGAATGAGGCTCTTCTCCCAGCTCATTGCTCTGATGCTTCTAAATTGGTTCACACAATCCTATTTCTTTCTAAATGAACAAGATCTTTGCCTTTCTGATTGTAGGCGTGTGAGATTGATCGAGGGTCCCTGCCACTTCCCTCTGATGAACATTTCCCCCCGTGTTTTCAGGTACTCTGCCCTGTACATTTCATTTGGGGAGCCACATTGCTTGGCTGTAATTTAATTTTTCTAAATTTAGTTTGTAGAAGGTTCACGGCCAGTGGAAGGGGATTACAGTTTACTGGGAATCCACATTTGAGCAAAGGAAAGTCCCCTCTGGGGATGCAGATTTATTTACGGGGTTTGGGAGCTCAAATGAGGACCACATAGACTGAGGAGCCACCCTCCCTGCAGCAATGTAACAGTCTCTTAAGCACAAAATCAAACACAACATAAATAAAGTGGCTCGAGTCTTTCCTGAGTGTCTTACCTTAACTTCTGCTGCCTCTGTCTTGCTGTCCCCTAGATGTCCCCCAAAGACTCCCTTCTATCTTCTTGAAAACCTGTAGCTGTTTAAGGAGAAACAACTGCATCTCCTAAGATGCTTCCTGATAACCTTAGAAGCAATCCAGCAATGCAGAAAGTGGAACTACTAAAAGTGGACGTGTTGAAGTAAACTGGCTGGGCTAGAATTCTGTTAGAGTACTTAGTCTTTCTGTGCTTTAGTTTCCTTACTTGTAAATCAGAGACAGTAAGAGTAGCTACCTTATAGGGTTATTATGGGGATTTAAATGAGTTAAGAAATGTCAAGAGGAGAGTGTCTGACATGTAGTCAGTGATTTCTATTTTATATAGATATGGATGTGGATATGTGTGTGAGTATCCATACAACGTAGAAAATACTTATTACAAGAAAGGGACACATATAGTGCTCTCAGAATTCAGAGGCAGGAGACGTTGTTTGCAGATGGAGGGAACCAGGGAGGCTTCCTGGAAGAATGGCAAAGACATTAATGTTCACTCAGTATTACATTTGCTTTATCTACTTTCCCGCTCTTTTGTCAGGGTCACATGAGAAGTCGAGATATGTGTGAAAATTCTGGGCTTATTTGGTCCCTCCTCTCCTGCTGCAGTGAAAGAGAAGGCCACCCATCCCAGATGCTGAAGCTATAAATGGTGGAAAGGCCATCTGTCTGGGTACCTGAGGGCTGGTGGGGAGTAGGGATGCCTCCCCCAACCCAAACACTCATACACAGCTCCCATAATGGATGTGCAGCATGAACAAAATAGAAACCTTTTATATGCTAAGCCATTGGGACTTGGTGCTTAGTTTGTCACTCTAGTGTAACCTAATCTGTCTTCACTAAGGTTTTATATATACGTATATATATCCTTATATAATAGATATAAATGTTTATTAACCTTATGCATATAACCTTATACACATAACATTATACATATATGATGGCGCTGAGCCCAAGAAAAAGAATGGAAACAGGGCAAAGTACAGCTTATTGGACAAATATTTGTTTGACCGGAAAGAAAAACTGGGGTCAGATCATGGAGGGCCTTAAATTCCAGGCTGAAGAGTTCAGACTTTAATCCATAAGGCAACAGGGAACAATGAAGCCTGTTTCCTGGGATGATTACATTGGGTAGATAGTAGCAGAGAGAGCTCTTTGAAGAGCAAGAGGCTTTCATGAAGTCCAATAGTTTCAGGTGGTACCTGCTTGGGCCAGAGGTTCCTCCCTTTCCCAAATACTAGACATTTGTTCTGTAAGTCAATACCAAAAAGAATTGAGTTTTATGATCTCTAAGACGGAATTTTTTTTTTGCGGTACGCGGGCCTCTCACTGCTGTGGCCTCTCCCATTGCGGAGCACAGGCTCCGGACGCGCAGGCTCAGTGGCCATGGCTCACGGGCCCAGCCGCTCAGCGGCATGTGGGATCTTCCCGGACCGGGGCACGAACCCGTTTCCCCTGCATCGGCAGGCGGACTCTCAGCCACTGCACCACCAGGGAAGCCCTAAGACAGAAATTTTTTATCATGATTCCTCACCCATCTCCATAAACTCTCCCTGTCCACAGTAGAAGGAACCCTCTTTGCGTTTGCTATCCAAACTGGGACAACATCTCAGTATGACAGCTTCTAGGAAGAGTGACCCCAAACTGTCATGCTTCGCTTCATTGGGTAGGAGCATTGCTGAGTGAGCACGTGTCTGGAAATGGAGTGGTCTTTAAATACCTCCCTCCACAACCAAACTTAAAAGGGGACATATTTGTGCCCAAAGTGGGAAACCAAGTTGCTTAAGTACCACCAAGAATCATGGTTTTTGTACTCTTTTTCTAGAAACACTAAAACCTATTATATTGGTTAAGGTAATCCTAGCTACTATAACAAATAAACCCCAAACTGAGTAATGGCTCAAATATGGTAGACATTTATTTCTTACACAAAATCCCAAAGCAGTGTTCCTGACTGGTAGGGGGACTTCTCTCCACGTAATGATTCAAGAACCCAGGCTCCTTCTAAATTGTGGCTTTGTGATAAACAAGCTGGTTTCCGAGGTCGCTGTGCTAATCTGTATCAAGCTGGCAGAAGGGGAAAGAGAACGGAGGGTCATACATGGAGGTTTAGTGGGCCACGTCTTGAAGTGGTACACAGCATTTCTGCTCACACGACCAGAACTTAGTAATCGGGTTTCTTCTAACTGCAAAATAGGCAGGTAAATGTCATTGACCTGTGTGTCCAGGAAGGAGAGGAAAGATGTTTGGGGAATAATAGCAGGCTCTGTCACAGCTGGCGTTGCTCCCCCCAAGACCTTTCCTCTTGAATTATGTCTATTAGAAGAATGAGTTAGTAAACTTCTGGTTTCTCATTCTTTCAACAGACATTTATGGAACACCTACTCTGTTCAAAGCACATGCTTGATGGCTTGGGCAAGGGAGAAGAATGCAAAGAATGTCTTTCAAGGAGTTAATAATCTTTGCAGAGAAGAATGCAACGAATGTCTTTCAAGGAGTCAATAATCTAGTAGAAGGAAAAAACTATATCTATATCTATCTATCTTCTATCTATCTATCTAGCTAGCTAGCTAGCTCTATCTGTCTATCTGCCTATCTATCTATGTATCCATCTATCTATCTATCAATATCTATGGCATACAATGACAAAATCTCCAAGAGAGGTTCAGATAGGGCTTTTTGGGCGTTCAGAAGAGGAGGCAGATGGAGGAGTCTGTGATGGGAGTGGAATACTACAGGCGAAGCAGAAGCAGAGTCACAGAGGTAGGTGATCAGGGAGTCCTTATGGTAGGAAGTCAGAGATTCAGTTTGACTGCGCTGAAGGGTGTAAGAAGACGAGAGAGCAAGTTTCAGTTGGAAAAGTTTCTTGGGGTCCAAGAATGCCCTCTATTTCTCACTAATCACATACGATCATGTGCATTTCTGAGAGAGGCTACTCAATCACCTATCTTCACAGTTTCTATTTTTTCCCCATTTATTTTTCATTAAGCAGGTACCCTGCTTCCTTTCCACTTCAAATAATTATAAAGATGATTATGGAAATGATAGTAGTGGTGGGGCTAATGATTAGGAGGGAGAAGAGATTCTGTAAAATTTCCTAATCTACCCAGAAATCTTTCCGTCTCACTCTAAGAAGAATCCTTGAGATCATCATTCATGAACTGCCGTGGGCCGATTTCCGCTCCCTGGGAGCCCACATGAGAAAAAGTGCAGCAGATTCTGGACTGCTTTGGAGCATCAGCAGAGCAGGGCTGCTTGGCAATCCATTTGGAGAACACAGAGGTCACAAAACGGCACACTCAGGTCAGGTCTGAATGGGACCAAACATCTTCACGTCTGATGGGACTGAAAACCACTGCTGTTGAGACTGGTTTCCTCCACCATCAGCCTTTCAAAAAAGCACCAAAGAGCGCTATGCTAATAAGGGTGCTTATTCATTTAAATTAGGCAGGCAGACCAGCTAAGTGCATGACACTGTAGCTACCTGGAAGATGAAGCTTAGCAAAAATTCAAGATCATTTCCGTTGACCACAAATGTCACCTAACAAAAGGGTGTCTGCTGAAATAGAGTTACAGATGTAGAAAAACCTATGGTTACCAGGGGGGAAGAGGGGGGAGGGATAAATTGGGAGATTGGGATTGACATATATACACTACTATATATAAAATAGATAACTAATAAGGACCTACTGTATAGCACAGGGAACTCCACTCAATACTCTGTAATGGCCTGTATGGGAAAAGAATCTAAAAAAAAGTGGATATAGGTGTATGTATAACTGATTCACTTTGCTGTACACCTGAAACTGACACAACATTGTAAGTCAACTATATTCCAATTTTAAAAAAGGGTGTTTGCTGCCCAGGCTGCTATGTATAGAGCAACCTATTCCTCTTGTTCTTTGCCTTCCTCGCCTTCTAGACTCAGTTCAGCTCCCAGACACATTAGGGAATGACAGGAAAACATCTCTATTCTGTGAAGACCGTGGCGCATCTGTATGAGTTTTCTGGGGCTGCCACAACAAAGTACCACTAACTGGGGGACTGAAAACCACAGCAATTTATTCTCTCACAGTTTTGGAAGAGCATTCAAAGCAGGAGGAACAAAAATGCCAAGGCGCTGAGGTGGGAGCGTGCCTGGCCAGGCTGACTGGAGCAGAGAAAGAGAATAAGAGCAGTGAGAGCTGAGGTGAGAGTTCTGCGTTGCTCAGTACTGGTCAGGTTCCCACACGGGCAGTGATAAGGAGTCAGGGAGTTCATTAAGAAAGGGAGAGAAATTCAGGACGTCAAGGCAAAGCCTCCTTTCTTTACACATAGAACCCACTCTGTTGGAATTCCTAGGCATCCTTCCAAACCAGCCTGTGCCCACCTCCCCTGATTCTGCCCCCTCCCCACTTCTCTTCCATCACCTCCTCCTTGCTGGGTATCTGCCCCATCTACACACAGGACACCTCTTGATCTCTTTTATACCAAACCATCCAAGGCACATATGTCTAGAAAAGCACCTAGCATGTTGCTATAGACACATTAAGCACTGAATGGTGTTTCCCTTCTTACCACAGCTGTAGGGATTTTCACTGCAAATCAAATTGGAACTGAGTTTTCAGAGAAGGTCTTCTGTGCAGAGAAGTTTATGTGCAAAGACATAAAGATGTAACAGCATCCTTACAAAGAGCTCTGTTGCTAATGACAAGTCGTAGGCAAGAATGCATTCCTGACATGTTCAGCTTCTCAGACCAGAGATAGAATATTGATCAAGGGGGGAAAGGGGTGAGCGGTTCTATGAGGATCTTTGGTTCCATTCTTCTTCCAGATGAAATCTGTATTCATGGGGCAAAAGGAAGAAATTCACATAGAGTAAAATAGACCTCATGGATGTCCACAGGTGTATGTGCCCTGACTTTTGTCCAAGCCAAGTCTTAGCTATGGAAAATGTACCTTTTCTATAAAGGATCTAAGGAATCCTAAAGGGCTCCAAGGGGATATAGGAAAGTTTGTGTATGTGAGTGTGTGCATGTGGAGAGAGGAGATACTGAGTTCTTGTGTGTTGGAGATCAGGGGACGGATGAGGTTGGGGGAGGCGGGCAGGGAGGTTGGGTCAAGAAAGTTTAACAGGCATTTGACTGCTTAGCCAAATATAGAAGCGGTACCTAGAGAATGACGTCATTATACGGGAAGGGGATTGTTTATAAGTGGAACACTTCAGCACCTGCTTTAATCAACCTTACTACTACTTTTATGATGATTTACACTTATAGAAGTTTGAGTAGTTTTCTCGAGTTCCTTCCCTTTGCTTATAGTTTGGAATTTTTCCATGTTTTTGGACCCAAATAAATGCAGCTGTTTGCTCTGTGAGAGCTGTGGAAAACATATATTTATGCTGCATTTGTGATATAGAGAATGTTCAATTGAGACTGAATTTGGCGTCTTGCCTTATGTTTCAACTTTTCTTTTAAATAACATAAGGACCTTCATTCATGCAAATAATGCTATTGACTCATTAGCATGGTACAGCAAAAGAACGGGGGTCTGGGCTTAAAACCGAGTTTCAGTTCTGCTGCATCAGGAATGACCTTTCTGGATGGCAGATTACATTTTCAAAAGATGGCCTCAAAAATCTCACATCCCATGTACTCTTTTACAATATGTCCTTGACACTCTCCCATCAAGAGGAAGAGTCTATGTTCCTTCCTTTAGAAACCAAATGGGCTGTGACTTCCTTATAACCAATGGAATGTGGCAGAAGTGCCCATACATGACTTGTGAAACTGTGTCATAAAAGGCAGTGCAGCTCCTGCCTGTTCACCAGAGAATTTGTACCTGGAGCCAGGCTGCCACGTAAGAAGTTGACTATCCTAAGGCTGCCATGCTGTGAGGGAGCTAAGCAGTGTGCAGTAGCCACACGTGGGCCCTCCAGTTAAAAGTCCTGGTCTTTGGGCTTCCCTGGTGGCTCAGTGGTTGAGAGTCCACCTGCCGATGCAGGGGACACGGGTTCGTGCCCCGGTCCAGGAAGATCCCACATGCCGCGGAGCGGCTGGGCCCGTGATCCATGGCCGCTGAGCCTGCGCGTCCGGAGCCTGTGCTCCGCAACGGGAGAGGCCACAACAGTGAGAGGCCCGTGTACCGCAAAAAAAAAAAGTCCTGGTCTTTGAGTTCTTCCAGCCCAGGTGACAGACATATGATTGAAGAAGCCTGCAGATGATACAAACTCCCAGTCATGGAGTAACTCCCAACCTTCAAGTATTTCCAGTTAGGGCTCCAGACATGCAGGAGACAAGCTATCCCTGCCATGCCCTTTCTGAATTCCTGACTCAAATTATCTGTTGGCATAGTATTTTATGCCACTAAATTTGGAAGTAATAGGAATAGAATTGGCATCAATAGAAACAGAAAATTTGGAATCTGGAAATGGGGGCTACTGTAACAAAAAACTAAAATCTGTGGCATTAGCTTTGGGACCCAGTGGCAGATGGGTCCCAGGAGCCCCTTGTGAAGGCAGTTAGGGCAAGCTGGAAGGGCCTCAAGGAGAGCACTGATGAGGGTTTAAAGGAAAATGAGGGACATGTTATCAGAAACTGAAGGAGAGGAGATCCTTGTTATGTAGTGGAAGAATTTCAGCAAAACTGTTCCCTGTGATAATGTATAAAGCAAAAAATATATCTAGTAAATTGACTTCCAGGCAGCGTACTGAGTGTGCTGCCTGACTTCTTCTAGTTGATGATAACAAAATGAGAGAGGAGTGAGATAGGCTAAAGAATAAATTCTTAAGTTTTCAAGTGTAATTTGGAGACTATATAGAGGTCCCAGAATAGTCTCTTCAGCTAGAAAGTATCTCAAAGTAAGAAGTGGCTTCTGGGACAATATAGATTCAAGGTGTGGCTGTAAGATCCTTTGTTTAAATCTCAGAAAGATCTAAGGTGCTACCTCAGAGATTCTTCCAGGAAGATAAAAGTCCTTCTAAGGATCTTACTGTGTATCTTGTAGAACTTCTTCATTAAAAAATAACTTCTAAGAATCTTGAGGATATTGTCTCACAATAGCCACACAAGGGCCCGAGAGAGAAGGGCCTGACTAAAAGAGATTTGTAAATGTGGTTTTGTCTAATGCAGTACATTACATATTGATACACACATACAAATTATATATTTGATACAAAAAAACCCACGAAGTTTCTTTTAAACTATGCAACTTTGACTGAAAGGAATAGAGACAGTATAAAATGAAAAGAGGTTTTTTTTGACTCCCAATCTTTTAAGGACAAGAAGCAGGCTGAAAAGGCTATTCAAATTCATGCACAAGTCATTCCTTATGGAAGAGGAGGGATAACTCAGAGGGCAGAACCAAGAGCCACGAAGAAAAACCCAGAGAGTAGAGCTAAGTCCTGATATGAGCCCAGATTTCAGAATTGTTATGGACCAGTGACCACTGATGCCTTCTGTTTTCCCTACTTTTGAATGGGAATGTTGACAGCAGTTATACAACACCTGTCCTACTCTTGTCTGCTGCTTGTATGTGGGAGAGACAACTCATCTCTTTAGTTCATAGATGTACAGTTTAAGAGGATTGGTACTTAAGGAGATCAACTTAAAAACTGTACCTGAGGAGCATCATCCACACCTGGACATGACTTTTCATGACTTTTAAGATGAGATTCTGGACTTATACAACTGATGCAATAATGGGATATGACTTTGTGCATCTTGGGAGAGAGGTGATTCATTTTGCATGTGCAATGGGCATGGCGGCCAGTGGGTGTGGTCACTGTATTTCCACCATGTTTGCTGGAATAGTCATCCTTGCAACTCCACAGCCCCATGTGAGAAATCTCCACCCTGAGGCTGCCGTGCCGTGATAAAGAAAATCTACACAGAGAGATCACATGTAGGCGCTCTGGTCAACAGTCTTAGAGTCCTGTAAGACTCGAAGACTAGAGGACTTAGTCGTAGAGGACTAAGACTCAGGCATGCAAAAGAATGAGTCTTCAGATGATTCCTGACCCACCGTTGAGTCACTCTGCCTTTGAATCTCTCCAGCTGAGACCCCAGGCATCACAGAGGAGAACAAGCTGGCCCTGCTGTGCCCTTTCTGAATCCCTGAACACGGAATCCGTGAACATAGTGACATGTTTTACATCACTAAGTTTGGGGTGGTTTGTCTTGCAGCAACACTGACTGCTGCAAGAGAGCCCTGACCTCGTTTTGTTTTCACATCTGTAATTTGAAGAATTTGGTCTACATGACTTGCAAGATCCTTTTTCAGTTACAAGAACTTGAAAATCTGATCTTATCACTTAAAAGTCTTTGGGTCAGGTTGCTGGCTGTTCCCCTCACCCCAAATCTGTTTTCTTCTTTATGGTCACAAGACCTCTCTGTTATTTCCCAGACTCCTTTACAGTGGTATGTGACCACGATTCTAAGTTCTCATTGAGGGAACATGAGTAGAATGGATATCTACCACTTCCCTCTCACTTGCTTAGAAAAAAATCACAGGCCCTGGACTTTTTTCCCTTCCCACAAGCTGGAGCACAGTTAGGCCAGCAACTCAGCTTCAAACCTGCACTTGAGGATGGTGTCCTAGGTGAAGGAAGAACCATAACATGTAAGGAACCCAGGACCCTGAATGGCTTTGGGAGCAGGGCTGCCTGCCAGCCTATCATGTGCAGGAGAAATTAAACTCTTTCTTATTCAACCCATCATATATTTGAGTCTCTGTGACTGAAGCTTCACTTTAATCCTAATATACCCTTCAAGGACTCCCAGTGCTTGTGGGACAAATTCCAACTTCCTTGACATGGCTAAGGCTCTGGTCCTCCCTCCAGCCAGATCTCCTGTCACTCACTTCCCTGCTCTTTGGTTAAGCCAACTGCATGAAGTTCTTTTGTTCTCATGTTGTTGTCTCTGCATGGTTGGCACATCCTCTTGCCTAGCTAACTTTTACACACCCCCAAGGTCTTGCTTTAAATGACACTTAACTTAGATTCCCTATCATGTTCTCTCAAAGCATCCCTGTATTTTTCTTTCACAGCACTTATCACCTTGCTACTTAAATAATCCTCTGTTTGATATTTGCTTCACCATGACACTGTAGACATCATAGGGACAAGGCTCACGTCCTTCTTGTTTCTTGCTCTATTCCCAGTTTCTAAACTGTGCCTGGCACATAGTAGGTACTCAAAGAGTATTTGTTGAATTTTATTGAATGAACTTGTAAGATAGCTGATCAAGTTTTGCAGTTTAGGCTTGTGGTCAGAGAAGTAAGCAAAAGATGAAACTGCCCATACGGGTATCAAGTTACGACCTTGGCTTCATGGTTAATTACGCTCACAAATCAGCTGAGCTCACTCCTACCAGGCTACGGGCCTCCTGGGTTTGCTCTCTAAGGGCCATCTCGACTGTCGTCAGGGATACTTCTGATAATAGACTCTCTCTCTTTAAAAAATTGGTTTATGGATGAAAAAGTCCCAAGTATATAGGATGCTGAGTTTAGCAGAATCTGTATGTAAATTGGTATTTTGCTGGTGATCAATCTTGTGCTAAAAATGGAAAATCAATACAAAAAAGAAAATCTAAGGGGAAAAATAAGTTGTAGACATTTTTGGTCCAATGAGTTTCCCAGTCCGAGGACACTGCATCTGAAACCAAGGTTACTGTCTGTTTCAAAGGCACGTACGAAAGCAGACCAGACCACCCTCTCACATACAGAGAGTAGAACTAAAGCTCTCAGTGACAAAAGAGTCTCAGATAGCACTTCCTGGGAAAGGCCTTTGCAGTAACTCATTGAGACTAAGAAGGGGCTCATTGTACATGAACTGCAGTTCCAGGGTCTCTCGAACTGCAGAGTTCACTGAACGGCTGAAGGGACAAGTACCAACCTCATGCATCCGGCAGTGATTGCAGAAACAGCCACGAGCCCAAGGACATTGAAATAGCGTGAAAAAGAATAAAAATGAGCAAAGAACACCTCATCTCAGAGCCTTCAACTGGACATCAGAAGGGGTTGGCATAATGGAAAGATATGGACTGCGTGGGGAGAAGGGCAAAAGTCGCTGAGTCAGTATCAATTCACACTACTTCTGATTGAAGTTAAAGGGGGCCTTGGCAATGGTGAAGCATGAACTGGGGAGCTAGTTGACCTATCCATCATGAACTTTCTCCAGATAATTTATGTAGACACCTAATTAACTTTGTTACACAAAGATGATGAAGTTGCATTAAGAAAACATTGTGTTCCTCCCCCCAAATTCCTATGTTTGAAGTCCTAACCCGCAGTACCTCAGAATGTGACCTTATTTGGAAATAGGGTCATTGCAACTCTAATTAGTTAAGATAGGGTCATACTGGAGTAGGGTGGGCTCCTAATCCAATATGACTGGTGTCCTTGTGAAAAGGAAAATTTTGGACACAGAGACAGACAGGCGTGGAAGGAAGACGATGTGAAGAGACACAGGGAGGGAATGGCCTCTAAAGCCAAGGAGGGAGGCCTGGAACAGATCTTTCCCTAACAGTCCTTGGAAGGAACCAACACAGCTGATTTTGATTTCACACTTCTAGCCTCCAGTTCTGCTAGACAATAAAGCTCTGTTGTTAAAGCCACCCAGTCTGTGGTCCTTTGTTAGAGCAGCCCTAAAATACTAATATAGTAGCTTAGTACAATAGCAGAGCACGTGGTGCTAGAAGGCAGTTTAGCCCTGGATCCACCTCTCACTAGCTATGTGACTTTGGTCAAGTCATTTAAAAACTCTTTAGAATCCTCAGCTTCTTTTTCTATCAAATGCAGGTAATCAAGAGTGATATTCAAAATACCTAACGGCCCATAAAGCACTCTGTAGAGGCTGCCAATCCCATAAGTGGCCACAGGGCCTCCAGCACATTAGTTCTTGAAGATCCATCCATCCATCCATTCACTCTTGAAGATTCTTGGTTAGATGGGCACCAAGCACTTACCTGCTGAGGCACCAACACAACGACCAAGCTCTGTCTACCCCTTCAGCATGCGGTCAGCTTAGAACAGGGAGACACGTAGGGATGGGAGCCAAGGTGGGGGAAGCATACAGGGCTTCAGACATGATGGGGGTTCCCGCTTGGCTGTGCCCACCTGGGTCCCTCTTGGTCTGGGGTGTTCAGTGGGGAGGTATAAAGGTCAGTGGTTTATTTCAGGGGCACAGAGCAGCTGTTATTTACCAACTCATATGGAAGTATTTTACAATTTCGACAACTAATAAGGCCTTCCTGGCTTTTACCTACTGAATATCAGGCCTGGGATAATTACAGATAATTATACAGTTTTGTGAAGATCAGACGAGGTGACACATGTCAAGTATTTAGCAAAGTGCCTGGCATATGGTAATTGCTCAATAAATGCTAGTTTACATTATTACTGAGAAGAATGGTATTTAAATAGAGCTCAAAACACACTTATTAAGCACCTATTATGGTTTGTTGCATAGTAATAGATAACCAGCATTCTGCTCTTCAGGAACCTCAAGCTTCAGGGCGTTGTGAAGCAGCCAGGGCATGGGAATTGGAAGCTCTGGACTCTGGCCACAGCTCTGTCCCTAACAAGCTCTGTGACCTTGGGCACAGTGTTTTATCACTCTGGGCCTCTACTTCTTCTCTTGTACAGTAAGGGGTCCAGCTACCTAAGATTCCTTGTCTTTGTAACACTTTATGGTGCTGTAATCTTTCTTCGATGATATTAACAGTACCTTCACTACCCTTTTGTACAGAGTTCCACCCAAATGTAAAATTAGGCTTAATTTCGTGGAGTCATAGACCTTCAAGGTCATCTGGCCTGATCTGCTCATTGTACAGTTAAGTCACAGAGAGATGAAGATACCCCAGCTCCCAGGGTCACTGCTCCAACCCACTGCTCCCTTTTGAAAGTATTTTTTGTCCAATTAAAACTTTCCTTAACCTTGGAAAGGGGTCACTGCTTCTTCTTTTTCAAATGTTCTGAGACTTGATGAGTAAACTCACCAACTCATGATTTCTGTGTCCTTGTCACCTTTGATCTTGCCCTCTCCCAGCTTACGAAATGGACCTGGTTTTTCTTTTTTGTGTTTTTTATTTTTTCAAGTATTTTTTAAACTTTTTTTTATTATGGTAAAATATATATAATATAAAGTTTGCCATTTTAACCATTATAAGCATACCAAATGGACCTGGTTTCATGGTTCATTCCCAGTCCCTGAAGATGCTGACTATATGACGTATCATAGATGAAGGGTCCAATTCTGGAATATTTCTCCATGTTCTGCAGTGTTCAGCTGCTTGGGGAACTCAGCTACTAGACTAGGAGTCTTGAGGCTGGCGTGGGTCTTAGCCTCGTTGTCAACCCCACTGACTAGCTCAGCATTTAGGACAAGCTCAAGAAATGTTTGTCGAGTGAATAAACAACCCTGCATGTTAAAGGAGACCCTCCTCAGACTCACTTGTATCACCTTAAGATTACTTTTCCTGTCTCGTGCGAACAAACAGTGTTAATAAACGGCAATCATTGTGTCACATGTGGGCATATAAGGGGCATATATGTGCCTCTCTCCCCAGAGGTAAACTGCTCAGTGAAACAGCAGGGGCATGATAAGCTCGTAAATGTCCTTGTTGACAGTCTCTCTTTAGACATCATGTTTACTTGCCATGTTGTGTTCCTGTTAGAGAACAAAGAGAAATTTGCCCTTTGGTGACTGAATGAGGTCAAGGCATTATAAACAGTGTCACCAAGGGCTGACAGTTTCTACCCCGTGGATGTAATACAAGTGAGCAGATCACTGCCATCCTTGGAAACATTTGCTCAAATACACCCACAAACCATGGCTGTGGGCTGTAGGCAAACGCCTCTGTCTGCCCCCAGACCAGCTGAGCACGGCAGTTCGGGACCTCACAACTGTTTGGATATTGAAAGGAATCCCTACTTTGGTGGAAAGCAAGAACAAGTGCCAGTAAACTTTATCTCTAACGGGAATGAAGGGGCACTAAAACCATTTGGTCTGGCTTTGTATCTTGGTCTCTTGAATTTCTTGTCTCATTGCAATTGCAAGTTGCAGAGTCTGGCTCAGAGAAGCTATTCCTAAGCTGTGAAAAGTTCTCTTGGCTGTCAGGGTCACGGCCAAGCCAGAGAGGCTGCTACCAACTGGGAGAGGCACATCATTAGACAAATGCCATGACCTGGTATGAGGGGGAAAGATAGAAATCAACATCCAGTGTTCTGAAGGACAGCCTAATGGACAATAAATATTTGACCAGCTCCATCCATTTGTATGGAATGCCACCTTTTCACCCTCTCTAGCAAATTGTTTTCTTTCTTTCTTTTTTTTCTTTTTCTTTTTTTAACCCCAGCCCCCTGATTCTTCCACAGTACAGGAGGAAAAACACTTGTGTCACTTCACTAGCGAGCTCTGTGCACACAGTAGGTCCTAGATAATGTTAATTCTCTTCTTTGTTTTCCTCTCCTTTCGTTGAAATAAGCGTGCTCATCTCTACTGGGTAAAAATTCTTCCCCCCAACCTAAGACAAAAATCAGATAAGAAGACAGTGTAGGTGATACTATTTTAGACAGTCATTAGCCCTTTTTTTTTTTTTTTTTTTTAACTAAGCCTTGCAGAGCGACAGGGTCAGTCCCTCTCTTGGCCTGTAGGAGAGGCCAGTGGCCCCCAAGTCAGACGTTTCTATTTTCAGCTCCCCAAGTCCAGAGAGTGGTAACCTCCGCCTGGGTGAAGGCCGAGCTGTTAACCCGCCAGCAGCAGGGCCTGCAGCCGCTCTCTGCATTTCCATTTCCATAAATTTACATCAAATTTGTGCTGAATCATAGCCCCCCATGCAGAAGAAATGAAATACATTATCAATAAGTACAACAAATTTGAATAATCTGAGAGCAGACTCACTTTCCCTGTCTCTTTTCCATTTAACTGCTTCCTTGGGCTACAGCTCACTCCACTCCCCCCATGGGCCAGCGTTGGATTTACCCCCATCCACTGCTGTGTCCAATGTTTTCCACTCTTCTCTTGTGGGTTTTTTTTTTTTAATACATATATACATTCTTTTTTATATTCTTTTCCATTATGGCTCATCCCAGGACATTGAATATAGTTCCCTGTGCTATACAGCAGGACCTTGTTGTCTATCCATTCTATATGCAATAGTTTGCATCTACTAACCCCAAACTCCAGTCCATCCCTCCGCCACCCCCCTTGGCCACCACAAATCTGTTCTCTGTGTCTGTGAGTCTCTTTCTGCTTGCTAGGTAGGTTCATTTGTGCCATATTTCAGATTCCACATAAAAGTGATATCATATGGTATTTGTTTTTCTCTTTCTGACTGACTTCACTTAGTATGATCATCTCTAATTGATTTCTCTAGTTGATTTCTTGGCCTCTTATCCGGAGCGCAAGCCCTGCATCTACCTCTGTCTCTCCTTTTCTTCCTTTTCTTCTCCAGCTCAGGGCCCTTTCCTCCTGACATCTTCCTCCCCCTTATCGGGACCCTTCCACAGGTAGAGAAAAAAGCTGCCCGTCTGCCTCCGCTGGTCCCCAGCCTCCTGCCCTCAACGCTCCAGTCAATCACGCTTCGCCCCTTCTGGGGATGGCAATTGTGGGTCCACAGGCCATCATCAGCCCCACTCAGTCATTTTGAGCACCTCAGAAGAGATTCAGCGGGGAGTGGAACTTCCTTCCACCCGCTGCTGCGCGGCTGATTGGCAGCTAGCTGGGCTGGGGGGCAGGGTGGAGAGGAGTAGCATGCAACTGATTGTTTGCTGCTGGGCAGGGAGGGCTTGGTGGCAGCACAGAGACGGGCCAGGAGTTCAGGGGGCTAAGAGACAGAGAATGCTGAGTCAGGAACCCAGCCAGAATCCCCTGTCTGTCTGTCTGTCTGGTGTCTGGCTGCGGGCCCTGGTAGGGAAATGATGGATGAGGCCCTTTGCAGAGTATCCCCAGGTAGGGGAAAAGAAAGGAAGGGAAGAGGTTTATCTTTTACAGAATTGAGGCCAGTGGCCCAGAGGACCTCGGGTCTCAGGGCTCTGCAGGAGGCCTGACTGCAGTGCACACTGGGACCTGCAGTTCCCTGCCCTGGGTTAAAGTCACGAACAAAGGAAGCCATTTAGCAACCGGGTCATAGGGACTCCTGGCAGGACCTGTCAAAACGGCCCTCCCTTGACAAGAGAAAGAATTGAGGATCTTGGCTCATATAGAGCTAATTAATATATACATTAAACATACACACACACACACACACACACACACACATATACCACTATAAACCACAGTCATTAAGAATCATTTTCTTCCCAGGCTCATCAGACTGGGTTTCCTAATTCAGGCAGGAGAAAAGTGACTGGAGAAATGAATGGCCATAAATATTGCCCCAATTGTACATTTCAGAGAAAAGCTGAGCCAAAAATCTCTACTGGAGATTTGCTCAGTTTCCTTTAATGAGAATGCTGACATTCTGGCTTGGGCGGCCAGAATTTGAACTGAAAATGCTGTCTGGAGAAGTTGTATCAAAAGCTTTAGGGCTTTCCCGTGTGTCTGAGGCTGCTGAAACTTAGCCAAAGTTATCTTGCAAGTCGACAGAGAACCCGTAAGGAGAGGCTACGTTTCTAACAATAACTTCAAGCCATCCTTTCTTTCCCAGTCTCTCCAGAGACTTGTTTTGTTTTGTTTTCATCAGTATCTGCTAGTTCAATTTCTTAGATTCAGCTATTTTGGAGTTTCCATATCTAAAACCCTCCCAAACTTTTGAAAGTTTAAAGCATCGCTCAAAAGCACCTAAGCACTTTCTTCTAACTACACGTGCAAATAAATAAATAAATATTGATAGAATTGGCCCTGGGGCTCTGAATACATATATAAGAAAAATTGGGTCCCTAGAGATTTGTCAGAGAGTTAAGGGGATGTGAAAATAGAGGATGAGAACGATGTTTCAACAGTTAGTGCCAGGGTAGCAAATTTAAGACCAGGGCCCCTGGTTTTAAACTGGTCCCATGCAAATGGACTGTGGGATGGAACATTTAATGTACTGCTTTTATCAGAGGTGAGGACAGTTGATGAGCAGTTTTATTTTTTCCTTTGAAAAATGTAAACCACAATAGTATTAGCTTCGTTTCTGTCAGCCTGGGCTGCTGTTGATGAGGTGTCTAGAGGCCTTCTGGTATAGGTGCCTGAAAGCTTAAACTGCGTTTAATTATTATTATTACTCAATGTCAGGCTACATAAATGAAAAGAGATAAAAAAGAATCGCTCACAGCTACATTGCCGTGGTTTGTGATTTCATCACATCTCACAAGCTAAGCAGGTTCGACCTGGCACTTGGGGCATGAAACCTCTAAGGGAAACCCAGGCAACTGGAGATGCCGTTTCAACTGAGTTGAAAGTTTCTCCACACACTGGGGAGGGTAGAGGCTTGCCGCTCTTTGATTTTCCTCCCCAGTTCTATTTTTAAACACCTTAATAACTGGCTGACTTACTTCAGAAGAAGGAAAGCAAGTAGGTGCAAAAAGTCGCACAGAGAGTTGTTGTAAAGGTACATGATCCCTCTCGTGAAGATCCCTTGGCTCCCAACAGCTTGCTGATTGTCCTGCTGCCTGAAATACCAGTGAAGGCTCCAAAGCCACAGCAGTACTGAAAGCCTCAGCTAAACATAGTAACTAGAAGGGGCGGGCTGCTTTCCCACCTGAATGCCAGCCGAGAGCAAGGCGCAGACCTCGAGGCAGTGGAAGGCAGATGGACCAAGTTATGCCCACTCTTCCTAAAGTCTATCTCATTGACAGGTTGGAATGAAACCAGATGGTTTGCCAGAGGGCAGTATATTGGCAGACAGTACCTTTCTTCTTAGCATGAGACATCGATCAGGCTGTTAGGAACAAGTGTTTGGTGCTGAGTTAACCCTAGACATTCAACTCAGGGATGACCTTATTTCCACCCTCTTGGATTACAAAGAATGGATTAGGTGGCCCAGCTGGTCAGAATACCAGAAGCATTAGCTGTATTCTAGCCCCTTCTTTTTCTCTTGTTCCCTAGAGCACTTGTTTGCAAAACTTTAATGGTAAGGCTTGCAAATCCTCTAGGACAGGGACCGTGGTCTGCAATGCCATTGAATGTGTTCAGGGTGAGTACAGGATTTGTACGCAACAGGCACTGAATAAAAGTGCTACCTACTAGACTGGCTCCTTCCTGTAGCCCCTGGTCTGCCAGAATCTGCTGTAGAATCTTCTTTAGATGAGGACCCAACAGGTCACGATGCCAGGGCTTCCAGAGAGAGTTCAGGCCATCCAGGCTCCTCATTAGTGATGTCACCACTTATATCAGTTATCTATTGTTATATAGTAAACCACCCCAAAACTTAGGGGCTTAAAACGACAACAGCTTATTTAGCACGTGCTCTGTAGGTCAGCAAATTGGGCAAGGCTCAGCTGGGTAGTTCTTCTGCTGACCTCAGCTGGACTAATGCAGGCATCTGTGGCCGCTGGGGGTCAGTGGCCTCACTCACATGTGGCAGTTGGCTGGTTGTTGGCCGTGAGTCCTTCATCATCCAGCAAGTTCTTCTGGGCTTGTTTCTATGGTGGTGATCAGAGGTTCCTAAGGGCGTAAGCAAGAATAAGCCCTACTGCACAGGTATTTTACAAGCCTCTTTGTGTAGCACACTTGTAAGCATCACGTTAGCCAGAGCAAGTCACATGGCTGAGCCTAGAGTCAAAGACAGTGGGTGCGACATGGGAATTATGGACACCATTTTGCAAACAGCCAATAAAACAAGGCCAACAATAGAATGCAATATTTCCAACTCCCAGGGGTAATACTTCATTTTCAGGTTTCCAAGAGGCTGGGAAGTGTCTCGGGGAGCTAGGAGTCCTAGTTGAGTCTCTGTTTCTCCACCTTTTCTGATAAATGGAGGTAACATCCATCCTGCAGGATCGATTCAGGATCAACAGGGACTAAAACAAATAGATGTTGGTTGCAATGTGTCCACAACTAAAATGGGTTCACAACTTCTCAACCTACATGCTCATCTCTACAGGCAGCGCTTCTACAAGTATGGAAAGCTCACTACTGGTAGTGGTTCAGGACAGGATTTTAGGTGGCTGGGGAAAACCACCTTGAATAATATTGACTCATGTGTGAAGATTCCCCTGTCCTCTGTAATGTAATTCCCTTTTAGCCCTTCCTCTTAGGAGAAAGTCTCAGTTTGATGCTAATATGTCTTCAACACCTCTCTTGACCCATGTTAAGCATCACACTCAGAGCTTTCGGTCCTATTTAGAATTCACGATCGTTTTATTTTCAATGTTTTTATTTATGACAGCTGATAATTTAAGAAATAGAAATAAACGTCAGTAGCTTAAAAAACCATGTTAAATATGTAAGAACATGTGGTTCATTCATCCATAGGTTCAACAAATATTTTTAGGGCACCTACTGTGTGCCAGTCCCTGTACCCAACATTCATCCGAGAGGGAAGCAACCCTCTGCCCAGGTGGGGCTTACATTCTAATGGTGAGAGCCGTGATAGTGGTCAGGGAATGGCTGGATTTGGGGATTTACTTCTGGTGGGGGACGCCGAGCCGCCTCCCGCCGGGAGAGCAGTAATCCTGCGGTCAGGACCTCGGCCGCCACGAGCGCGGTGTCCGGGGGCTGCGCGGGGCCCGGGGGCTTCGTGGCGCGGTCCTAGGCCGGCTCGGCGGCGGCTGCGGCCCGGCACCGACCGCGGCTCCTCCTCCCCTTCCTCCCGCGGAGGCTGACGTTGAGTCAACAGCGCGGGCAGCCGCAGGAGGCGGCGGCGCGGCGGCTCGGAGGCGCCGGGCCCTCTCGGGGCCGCGCGGGGCCCGGGTGGAGGAGGCGACGGCGGCGGCGCGGCGGGAGGAGGAGGCCGCAGAGGAGGAGGGTGGCGTCCATGAGGCCGGCCCGTGCCTGGAGGAGGAGGCCATGAACGGCGACCGGACCGAGAGCGACTGGCAGGGGCTGGTGAGCGAGGTGAGGCCGAGGCGCCGGCCGGGCGGGATGGGCCGGGCCGAGCGGTCCCCAGCCCCGAGCCCGCGCCCCCCGGGTGGCCGAGCCGGGCGGGGACTCGCGGGGGACGCGCACCCCGCGGTCTCGGCTGGCTGCTCTCACGCGCCCCCCCAGGTGCGCCGTTCCTCCCGCCCTTTGCGGTCTGCCCGGGCGCCACTTTATTCCAGGCCAGCTGGTGCCAGCCTTTGGGGAGGGGCCTTCCCTCCGGGCAGGGCTGGGCACTGGATTGGCGAGAGGAGCGCGGGGATCCGGGAGTGGGAGCCAAGCCCCACCTGCCTTCTCGGTTGCCGCTGTTTTGGAGCCAAGCGATTGGACGCCCAGTGCTGAAGCGGAAAGGTGGTGCCAGGGGGAAATCCGGGTTCTGGGGCCACGGCCGGGCCAGGTGGAATCACCTGCAGCGGAGCTTTGTGGGGGAGGGGAGTTCCATAGGGTCCTCCGTAGCCTTCGTTCATTCAGTTATTCAATTAAGTCAACACGTTTACCGTGGGCCTTCTGTGTGTAAGTAAGGTGGCGCGCCGTTTATCAAAGGAGTGAAACACTGGTGCAGAAGTCATTCGATTTGTGGAAGCAGAGAATACCGTGCCTTCCCCCCCACCCCCGCCCCCTGGCCCAGCGATTTTGTCAGAAACACCCCTGGGGTCGGCTTTTGGACTCCTATGCTATTCTCTCTTCAGCCCACCCTAAGAATGGTTTGGCCTGGGAGGGGCTGCCTGACTTCTCCAGGTGAGAGAGAGTGCTGGTGTCTCTCTCTCACAGGTAAATTGTTCTTCCTGACTTACCACCTTTTGTGATGGCGTTAGCCACTTACCCAGCTGTGCCGACCACGCCCCGGAAATTCTCCATTCTCTCCCTCCTGAGAACCATCCCCGCCCCCAAGGCCAGCCTGGGCCTCCGTTTTCTTACTTCTATACGCACAATGCAGGGTGTAATGGTTTGCTGGCTTCCTTCCCACGTTGGGTGCTGGAAGGGAAACGTTGTACCGTCTTTCTCCTTTCACCATTTCCTGGGCCTCCAGGTCAGTCTGATAACAGTACTTAATGTCCAGTGTATGCAAAGCGTTGTATTTCTGAAGAGGAATGGACTGTCATAGCTTCTCCCCAAGTTCAGTTTGTTCCCTCTTGATCTGTATGTAATAACTGGACAGTGTTATGATATGTTGTCGTGCAGCCTGTCCCCATCTCCTCTGTCAGGCTTTATGTTAAGGGACAGATCCTCTGGGGATCTTTTCTCTTGGCTCGTCAAGAATCATACCCAGCGGTCAAGGAGGCTGGAGGTGGTTCTTCATGGAAGTCCAGTGCTGGGCTCTGAAATAGCAGAATGTTCACTACTCCAGCAAATTCTTGTCGAATGCCTATTAGGAGTCAGGTACATTGCCCGGTATTTGGGATACAATGGCCAAGAAGACAGATGACCCCTTCTGCCCTCAAAGAACTCCTGAAGCATATGGTATAGTGTGGAAGGAGAGTCACACCATAAACACTAAGAGAATCCTAAAGGGTGGACTGGGAAGGATGGGAAACCAAAGAAGGAAGTTTTTATTGGCATGGCTGTCCCTGGACTGAGGGTGCCTCTGTCTTGCCCTGACCACACAGTATTGCAGTCTAATGGTCTCCCCACTAGGCTGTGTATTTTATTTGGCTTTGTCCCAGGTGCCTACACGCTGAGCTTCATACACAGCAGGTGCTCAAAAAATGCTTGTAGAATAAGTCAAGATCCGGATATGGGTCTTTCCGTAGTTGTCCTGCCTATCCCAGCTCTGTGTCTCCAGAGTAATGCTGTCTTGCCTTCAGACATTCATTAAAGCTTAGGATGCAGAGGGCACACAGCTCGGGGCTGTGGGGTGTGAAAATGAATGCAAGGCGCTTCCCACCTTCACAAGAGCTAACGGCCATTCCTCAAGTCCATCCTTCATATTTAACATTTACACAGCCTCATACTCACAATGGTATAAGGTAGGAATTATTTCTTATTTTACAGATAAGGAAACTGTGGCCCAAACATGCTAAGGAACTCGCTCAGAGCCTCACATCTGGAGGGGGCAGAACTTGAACCCTGGTGCCTGACTCCAGAGCTTGGGATCATTAGGCCACACTTTGTATCTTAATCACCAGTTCATCTGTGTGTATCTTCCCCTAGACAGTAGATTCTCAAAGGAGGGGTCTATGTCTTATTCATCTTTGAATCCTCAGCAACTGGATCATCGTTGCTCAGAGGACGATTTACAGATCATCAGAGTCATTTTGGGAGCAAAGAGTAAAAAGAGTCACTTGGCATTTGGGGGAAAAAATACAAGTTTCTGGGTCTCTCCCCAAATCCACAGTAGTGCACTGAATTGTGTTCTTCCCCCCATGGATACATCTAAGTCCTAACGTCCCAGTAGCTATAATAAGCCCTTATTTGGAAACAGGGTCTTTGCAGATATAATCAAGCTAAGGAACTCAAAATGAGATCATCCTGGATTTAGGATGGGCCCTAAATCTAATGATTAGTGTTCTTATGAGAAAGTAGAGGTAGATTGGAGACACAGAGATACAAGGGAGAAGCCTATGGGGAAGCAGAGACACACAGAGAGGAAGTCCACGTGAAGAGGCAGAAACTGGAGATGGGCAGCGACAGCCAAGGGATGCCAAGGGCTGCCAGCAGCCACCAGAAGCTGGGAGAGGCTTGGAATAGATTCTCCCTCAGAGCCTCCGGAAGGAACCAATCCTGCTGACACCTTGATTTTGGACTTCTGGCCTCCACAACTGTGAGAGAATACATTTCTGTGTTACAAGCCGCCCAATTTGTAGTGATTTGCTGTGGCAACCACAGGAAACGAATTCCCTTACTTCATGAAAATGCCTGGGGGTGTAGCCCCAAATCTGCTTTTGTTGCAAAGGGAGCTCACCAGGGGATTCCGCCGCACACTCAAGTTCAGTTGCCTGGGCTTCCGTGGGCGTGGAGAAATCGTGTTGGCCCTAGGCAAGTAGGATTCAAGGAAGAGAATGGTCCGTGGCTAGTGGCGTTTGAAAGTGACTTTGGAAGCCAGTGGAAGGAACTGGGGAAGGCATCACCACACATGTGACCTGGGTCAAATGGGCTCCAGTCTGTTTCTACAGAAGTCCCCGGTTCTACCTCCCACCCTGGGTCCACACTCCATGGCCCTTCCTGCCCAGAGCCCTGTGCTCTCTTTCAATCAGTTTGCTTCCTCGGCTTGCCTCTAGGAAGCAGTTTTCATTTAAATGATCCTATAGAGATCAGTTTTATTTTCACATTTTTAGCATAACAAGCTGAAATGACAGCCTTCTCTCAGGTCGTGAAGTAAACACGGCCATGCGTGTAAAAGGAGTGTGGCTTCTGTTCTATTCTGGAAATTAAATGTCTGGGGAGGGGGAAGCATTCTTCTCATCACCACCTGAGGTGATCTTTCAAATCAGGGGGAAATCTTGAAATGCAGTCGTGCAGACAATCCATAACTTTATTTCTAAGATAAACATCCTGGTCATCTCTCAGCCTGCTGCCCTGTGATAAACCATGACTAATTCAGTTTCACTGTTTGAACTTTGGTGAATTAATTAGATAGCAATCAGTCCCGTACTCCGTGAGCATGCTGTATGCAGTGAGTGACCAGGAGGCAGATATAGAAGATGGTTAAGCCTGGGCCTCTGCCCGAAGTAGAGCCGCTGACATTTGGGGAGGGAAGCTGAACAGGCTTGCGGTCTGAGCCTGTGGATAAGGGCGCAGCTTTGGGTCTTGTTTGTTGACTGAGAACTGAGAGGAAGTCTTGGCTGTACTGCTTTCTCGGTGCAAAACCCAACCCAAGCAGGTTCAGCTCAAAGGGAATTTATCAGCTGATATTGTGGGTTGAATGGTGTCCCCGAAAAGATATATTCAAGTCCTAACGTCCTTCCCCCAATCCCTGTGAATATGACCCTATTTGGAAACAGAATCTTGCAGATGTTCTCAAGATGAGGTCATTTGAGTGGGTTCCTAATCCAATGACCAGTGTCCTTATAAGAAGAGGGAAATTTGGCCGCAGAGGTGCACAAAGGGAAGACGATGTGAAGACACAGAGGAAGGAAGGCCGGGTGATGACAGAGGCAGAGATTGGAGCTATGCTACCACAAGCCAAGGAAAGCCAAAGATTGCTGGCAGCTACCAGAAGCTAGGAGGAGGCAAGGAAGGGTCTTCCCCTAGAGTCTTATTAGGGCTCCTGGCCCTATCGACACTTTGATTTTGAGCCTCTGACCTCCAGGACTATCAGAAATTAATTTCTATTGTTTCAAGCCACCCAGTTTGTGCAGTTTGTTACAGCAGCCTCCAGCAAACTAACACAGCTGCCGTGACTAATCATTCCAAGATAGGGGTGGCGTGGGGCACAGCTGGATTCAGTGCTCAAACAGATGCTTTCTCTCCATCTTAGGCTCTGCTTGGGGCCTGACTTCAGTCTCAGCCTCCCACCCTCTCAAGCTCAAGTCCAGAGGGGAAGACAGAAACCCTTTTGCAGGAGACCCCATAGAACCCCAGGAACCACTCCCTTTGCACCCACTTAGATCCCTCACCTGCCCTGGAAGAAGTTACTCAGGAGCAGAGTGACCTGTCTCAGGCCTGCAGTTGTGCACGGGGCCCTGCCCAGGCCACAGGGACTGAGAGTGGGTCAGGGGGGTGAGAAAAATTGCCAGAAGAAGGGGAATGGGTGTTGAGAGAATCACCGTGCCACGCAACTCCTCCGAGCCTCATTTTTCTCATCTTTAAACAGGATCATAAAGCACCTACTCGTAGGTGTTCTAATTGTGAGGATCCAGTGAAATCATGCTCGTTCGTGTTTTGCTGTCTTCCTGGCAAGCAGTAAATGTTCAGCAAACATTAGTACAGTGAGGGTGGAGCTCAGGGCACAGACTCAGGTGTTCACAAACTGAAAACTTTATTTTGCTATAACACCTTAATTTTGATTACAAACTCCCATTGTAAGGCGGGCGGGGTTGGGGGGGGATCGTAATCTGGATTGGAATCACACCTCTGCCTGAACTTGTATTTGAGTTCTAGGGGTGGTAAGTAGTACTCAGCCACTGGCAGGGGTGATGGGGTAGGGGGCACACAGCTGGTCTGGGCTATTTTTGTTTAGCCACACTCTCCTCATTTCAGTCTAGCATCTGGTCATTGGTCACTGTCAGTCACTGTTGTGTCTGCCCTTGTTCCCCTCTTCTGGCCCTTTGGTGTCTGTACCAGACCCATGCTACTTTGGGTGAATGGAGAACAAGGTGATCTACTGCTACTTCACTACTCTGGGCATGGGGGGCTTTGCTCCCTTGCCCAAGGTGGGGGAATTCAGTCGTGTTCTGCTGTCTCTGAATCACTCCTGAGCTGAGGGAAACTTTGAGAAACCGTGGTGCAATTTTCCGCATAGACACACCACACCACACCAGGCTGGGTCCGGGGAATTGGGGATTATTTTTTACTTCCTAAGAAAGAAGGGTATATTTTTTAGGGTAAAGTCTAAGCCACTTAACAAAGATACCTACTCCCAAAATATAGTGGTTTCAGTGAGGTAGATATTTAGGTCTCTTTCGTGTCATGGTGTGGTGGTCCAGGCTGGGAGAGCAGCCCTGCTCCATGAGTCATTTAAGAACCCAGGTTTCTCCCATCTTGTTTCTCTACTGTTTCTTAGGGCATGGTCCTCAACTGTATAGTTAAAGCTAGGTTGTTGCAGTGTTTTGTCCCAGCCCATGGAAAGGGGAAAGAGAGAAAGGGGAAGTCCAGGGCAAAGGGCTTTTCTTTAGTTAGGGATGACTAGAGAGCTATATGCATCACCTCTCGCATCCCATTTGTCTGAGTGTAGTCACATGGCCACATGTAGCTGCAAGGGAGGCTAGGAAATGTCATCTTAAGCTGGGTATGCCCGACTTAAATTTGGGAGGGTTCTATTAAAAAGTTAGAAAGGTATACAGGACAGGAAAAACACAAACTTATAAAAGGAAAAAAAGGATAAATTGGACTTTATCAAAATAAAAAATGTCTGCTCTTTGAAAGACTCTGTTAAAAAAAAATGAAAAGACAAGCCACAGATGAGAAATTTTGTGCAGAACACATATCTTATATCCAGAATATACAAAGAACTCTCATAACACAATAGTAAGAAAACAATCTAATTTTAAAAATGGGCAAAAGAGTTAAATAGACACTGCACTAAAGAAGAGATTCAGGTGGTAAATAAGCACATGAACAGATACGCAGCATCGTCAGCCATCAGGAAAATGTAAGTTAAAGCCGCAATAAGATGCCACAACGCATCTGTTAGAATGGAAAAACAGACACAGAAAGAAAAAATGGGAAAACCAAGTGCTGATGAGGATGCAGAGTGACTGGAAGTCTCCTACGTTGCTAGAGGAATAAAAAATGGTACAACCACTTTTGAAAACAGTTTTACAAGTTCTCATAAAGTCAGACCTACACTAAACCCAACAGCCCAGCAATCCTACTCATAGGTGTTGACCCAAGAGAAATGAAGACACGTGTCCACACAAAATCCTGTATGTGAATGTTTATAGCAGTTTTATTTATAATTGCTGAAAACTGGAAACACAACAGTGTCCACTAACTGGCACGTGGATAAGTTGCTACATCCACATCATAGAATCCTGCTTAGCATTGACATGGAACAGACTACTGATGCATGCAGAAACATGTCAAGTGAAAGAAGGCAGAGACTCAAATGCACCGACTGTAAGAGTCCACTTATATGAAATTCTTGAAAAGGCACAACGAAAAGGACAGAAAAACCAATCAGTGGTTGCCAGAGCCTGGAGTGAGTGAACAGATTGACTGCAGGGGAATACGAGGGAGCTTTTTAGAGTGATGGACATAATCTATGCCTCGATTGAGTTGATGGCTACATGATTGCATAAGTTTGTTAAAATCCATAGATCTGTACACCTCAAAAGGGTGATTTTTTTCTCTATGTAAATTATACCTCAGTAAACTTAAGTCTTTAAAAAGGGGCGGAATGGATATTGAAGACAGTCATCGCTACAGAGAGCTTTACTCTTTACCTCTCTGATTCCCCAACTCATCAGGTTTCTGTCACAACTAGCCACGGCCCCTACATCTCAGTCCCACTGTCCTTACTCCACTCTCCTGACACCAGGCTGATAAGTGTTCATTCTTAGACATTCAATGATAAGCAGTCTCTCTTTCCTTGCACTCTGTCTGCCTTTTCCTCAAATTTGGAGATCTTTTCTAGTCTTTTGGAGAGTCATGGGGGAGGGAGTTGTGGGGAGACTCTTCTTTGCCCTGGTATCTTCTGGTGAAGGACAAGGCCTTCAAAACTGAAGAGCCAGTCACTTTGCTACCAGCGTTCTGCTGAGCACTCTCTTCCTTGGAGAAGGCAAAATGCCTGGCTTTTAAAAGGGAGAGGGGGGCTTCCCTGGTGGCGCAGTGGTTAAGAATCCACCCGCCAATGCAGGGGACACAGGTTTGAGCCCTGGTCCGGGAAGATCCCACATGCCATGGAGCAACTAAGCCTGTGCACCACAACTACTGAGCCTGTGCTCTAGAGCCCGCGAGCCACAACTGCTGAGTCTGCGTGCCACAACTACTGAAGCCCATGTGCCTAGAGCCTGTGCTCTGCAACAAGAGAAGCCACTGCAATGAGAAGCCTGCACACCGCAATGAAGGGTAGCCCCCGCACTCTGCAACTAGAGAAAGCCCGCGCGCAGCAACGAAGGCCCAATGCAGCCAAAAGTAAAATAAATAAATTTATTTTAAAAATAAATAAATAAATAAAAAATAAAAGGGAGAGGGACATGTGGAGAGAAACAGGGTAGGAGTTATAGGAATTTGAGGCAAGGTAAATAGAGTACCATTTAATATTTCAAAGCATTATTCACATTCATAATATTAAATGAAAAAACAGTGCAAAATAATGAACAATATATCTTAGATACATATATAGGCAGTTGGTGAAGCTGAAGAAGTGGGGAAAAGCTTCTTAGAAGAAGTAGAACTGGGTCCCTCCGCTTTGGCTGAAGAGAGCATGGTGGTGGTGACAGGAAGCAGGCCTGAGCACTGGACTGGTGGTTGGCCTTTGAGGAAATGCTCCAGATAAAGCCTGAAACTAGTGGGTTGAGGTATAGCAGAAATGGAGGTTGGATAGCCAGGGTAGACCAGATGGTGAACAACTTCAAAAGCAAGACAGAAGGGTGTACTCTAATGTAGCTGGTAATAGCCTCTGAAAGTTTTTTTAGCTAGAGTGTAAGTTGATGAAAATACTTGGGAAAGATTCATTTCCACTGAACTCAGTAATCACCGAGCCTTTGTCATTCACAAGGCACTGTGCCAGGCAGCGGGAATATAAAGACAAATTTGGTAGCTCTCCCAGGAGTCAGGGAAAGACAAGTGAAGATGAGCTACCAGTAATCTAGTCTCTTCTCTGTCACCATCAATATTCCCAATTACCTCTATTGCACCTAGGTCATACCGCTTATCATATGGTTCTTTGATAAACCCTTGACTTGTCTCTCTCTCCACTGGGCCCAAAAGATCTTGAACTCCTTGAGGGTAGGGACCATATGTTATTAATTTGTGACCTTAACACTTCACACTGTACCTTGCCCTTTGTAGGTACTCAGTGAGTGTAGAATATGTGAATGCTTGAATATTTGAATAAATGAAGTGATAAGGAGTTATGGCATCAGTGGAGGGAGAGAAAAAGGGATGGCTATGAGACAGATTTTAAAGGAAGACCCATACAGGATTTCATAGCCAATTGGATCGGGAAGATGCAATAGCATGAGTCCAAGATGACCCTCGAAGTGTGGCTGGAGAGTGGTGGTGATGGGTCTGACAGAGGGTTGGGGGTGACTGAGTCTGGTGAGAAGAGGACAAGTTCTGCTTAGAGCTCCGCATCGTTCAGAGTTTCCTAGGAGCACTTGAACTCTTGCGAGGCAAGCTTAGTGCTTCCTGGGAACATTTTTGATGAGCAGCTATCCTCATAGTGGCAGGCTAATTTTAGAGTAAGTTTATTAAAATTAGCATGTGGGGGAAAGTGAGCACAACTGCTATTTTTAAGTAATGGGATTCATGTTCTCTCCTGTGCAGGGAAATTCGCATATGTGCTTCTAAAATTGACAATTGCTACTCTTATCATGTTAAAAAAATTAATTTAGTGACTTTCACATTGAATAAAATACATTGGCTGAAGATAAGAAGAGGACTTTGGCTAGTCCCTGAATGAAAATGACCAGAGTGAGCAATGTTTCTTACCCACTGCCTGGTTTTCCACCAACAAAACCATAGCGGGGCTTTGGGTGCCTCCTGGCAGAGGACTTTGCTTAGTTGAGAGTCTGCACCTCTTTCTGGTCCTTCAGGTAAAAGGGCACCGGTGGTAGGGGACACCTGGTCCCCAAGGAACACAAATCTTTGGCAGATTTTTTATTTTGAAGTCTTCTCATTTTCATTTCACTTCTTCTAGGCTACTCTGTTTCCATTACCTTATGGCATTTTTATTGTAATGAACATCTTAAGTTTGTTCAAAATATCATATCTTCTTCAAGCCAATATACCTTCTATATGACTAGCCTATTAAATTACCTTAAAAAAGATACTTCACCAGGACCTCTTACTCAGAAGCCTTCAGTTGCTCCCCATTACTGGGTATTCAAGGCCTGCCCCAAGCTGGCCTATCTTTCTAGCCTTACGCCTCATTTTCCCTCATAAATTGGTGGTTCCAGCCAAACTGATCTGTTCTGCATTCTGGCTTCTACTTTATTATCCTGACCTCACCTGGGTGGGCCTTCCACTTCTTCCCTGACCACAGCCTTTACCAGTCCTTCAAGATGGAATAGACACCAACATCCTTCATAAAATCATCCATGACCACCCAAGCTTGAAGTGAGCTCTTCATCCTGTTGCCTTATGGAGTGTAGCTTACAAACCACTCATGTAGAATTTACATGCTCCCTGAGGAAGGAAAGGACCTTCTCTGTGTGTGGATCTTAACTCCTACACAAATTAGTGAGCCCCTAAGAGGAGGGACCATGACCACCTGTGTTGGGATAGGAGACAGGAGTTCTAGAATGATGAGGCTTCGTGCTATGACTCAAGAGGTGCAGGACCTGAGTGAGGATACTGAGAGAACATCCCCCAAATGACCTAGTTCTGGCCCATTTGCAGGGCCTCAACTTTGATTTCACATTCTCATTTATGGGAAGAGAATCTTGGACGTGCCTGCCCACCTATAGTTTAATAGTGACAGACACACAGGTGGGGGGTCGGTGATGTCAGGACGGATCCATCCCTGTGATAGGTTGGTCGGTTGGCATGAAAGAAGAATGAAACACAGCCCGGAGGTATTTCAGTGGGACAGGTGGATAGCAAAGAAGAAGGTCAACTATGTTGTGTTGTGTTGTGTTGCACACAACTATGTTGTGTGCATAGCCTTGTGCTTTGCAGGGAAGTTCATTTGGATTGGGGGATTGAGGAAGGTTCTTGATGACGGTAGCACTTGGGCCAGGAAGGTTAGGCAGGATTTCTGCAAGTGGAAGTGTAAAGGAAAGGTGTTCTAGGCAGAAGGAATGGAGATAGCAAAAGTGCAGAGATGGCAAAATACAGGGCTTGTTTGGGAAACCCCAGATGTGCTTCTCTGACTGGAGACACACAGTGGGGCGTCAGCTGATGACTTAGGCTGACCTTGAATGCCCGGTTAGCTGTCTAGAGAGTGCTGGGGTCCTGAGTGGCCTTCATTCTAGAGGCAACTCAAAGGGCATGACTGTACGCTTTGAACAGGGAGAAGTTGCTTGGGGATGAGGGCCGAGCAGGACCCAGGAGGCCCCCTGTACCTGCACCTGTCCCTCTGTGCCCTTGTCCTCATCCACTCTCAACCCACCTGAGCCTGCCTTCCACCCCATGTTTACTCCTGAAAATGCTCTTGCCAAGGCCACCCGAGACCAGCCTCCTACTTGCCACATACAGCGGTCTTTCTTCAGTCCTCTACCACTTGACACCTGGCTGTGCAGCCTCTGACGCTCCACTGTTCTCCCCCTACACACTGGGCTTTGCATCCCTCCGCAGGGCTACTGGATGTGTCCCCCAGGCACCTCACACTCGGCATGCCCTGAACTGAATTTACCCTCCCTCTGCCTTCAGCCCTTCCCATCTCTCTTCCCTTCTTCTATCCCATATCGATGAATGACATCACTGTGGAATCTGCCTTGATTCTTCTTCCCAACTTACCCCACACCCATCTATTATCTACAAAGACCCATATTTTCTGCTTTGGTACAAGTCCTTAATAAGGGCTCTGTGTCACCTTTCCTACTATCCCACCATGGCCCAGGTTCTCATCCACTCTTCCCAGAATATCTGCATAAAGACCCTCTAAGAGCTTCTTTATTCCCTGCAGTTACTTGAGTTGTCATTCCAAGCGCTGAAATGATTTACCACTCCTTTGCCTAAAGCCCCCGATGGCTTTCCAGGGCCCGCAGAGTGAAAGCCATTCCTCAGGTGGCCTCCAAGGGCCTGCTCTCTCCTCATCTTCAGTAACTCCTCTGTACCCCTTATGCTACCGCCTCCCTCACGCTCTATAGAATTCCTGTTACCAGATCGTTCCATACCCTGAGACATCTCTAAGCCTTTGCTTATGTCCAAAGATGATCTCCTACTCACACTTTACAGCCCAGCTCAAATGTCATAGCCTCCACTTGGGTTTCCTACCTCTTGTGGGTCTCAAGAGATTGGGAAGTGGATGGTATATTTCAGTTCGGAAGCCAGTGTGGGGCTTTGTGAGCAGGTATGGCAACTGGGGTTCCTGAGGATGAGGGACCTTCAGAGGGGTGGGTGGTCACCAATGTCTAGCACAGTGCCTGGCACATGATCCTTGGCAGGCACTTGTGGGAGAAAGGAAGGGAAGGAGGGGAGGAATGAAGAGAAGGAAACAGGGGAGGAAAAACGGTTCACCTCGCCATTTTCAACATTCTCTTTGAAGCCAGCCCTACTCACCTGCCAGTGTGCCCCACTTCCAACGTCTCCCCGGGCTGACCATGGCTGTGAAGGAGGATGAGTGTCCACATGGCCTGGCAGATGCCTGGTATCCTGGGCAGCTTCCGGGTGTCCCGGGCAGCAGTGGGTTATGTAAGTCATCAAGCTCCACCACAACATAGCTACACGGTCTTGGGCAAATCACCTTACTTGTCCAGACCTCAGTTTCTCTGGACTTTGTACAATGAAGATAACAATACCTGCCTTGTGTCTCTCATCTAAGATGACGATAAAGTGAGATGATGTACGTGAAAGTGTGTTTTAAAGTCCCCCACCCTCTACAGCTGAGGGGGTGGTCCTGTCCTTGCCTGGGCTTTAGGAAGAGGCTTCCCAGGGCTTCAGGGATGGTTCAGCCGAGGGAGGTGATGTGTCAGCTGCCGCTGTCAACATGATGCCATTGAAAATTCATATTGATGAAGTGCAGATTGAAGTACCTGCTTGCTCTGCCATCTGTAGACCCCACGACCAAGGAGATATTGGAGGTGGCAGCGATGGGACTCCCTTTTATTTAAGCCAGTTCCAATTTGCTTTTTAATTTGCTCCAGACTGGTGAATGCTGTCAGGGTCAATCTGTAACCTTTTCTGCTTTCCCAACGGTCTCCAGCTTTGCCAGACCTTCTAATGTGTTTGCAGACTGCTCGATCAATTCCTGGGCAACTTCCATCCCATGGCCTCTTCTGCGCTCACCTTATTCACCTTGTGACTTTGCACCCTTCTCACTCTCCCTCAGTCCAGCCTCCAGCTGACCACTTTACCTTCCTCCTTTGTTGGGGTTTTGAATAAGCCTCGTATTCAGCCGATTTCGGTGCCCGAGACCCAGCACTTGCTCACAAAGAACCAGCAGTCAGCTCCCCACCCTGGATTCTTGCAGGTGCCTCCTCATCAGCCTCCCAGTCTCCTGCATCTCTTTCTGCCTTTCCTTCCAGTCCATCCCTGCCTGGTCAAGGGTCTGGAAGCAGGACCGTGATCCTGACCTTCCTCGCTCAAAGCCCTCCACGGCCCTATTGGCTCTGCCTTTGGCTCGGACTCCACTGTCATTTAAGGCCTTTCTTACTTTCATCCAAACCAAACATTCCAGCCTTATTTTGCGTTTCTCCTTTTCACATGTCGCGTATTCCTGGCAAACAGAACCACTTTGGGGGTCTTTGCTGGAAGCCTGTGTTTCCATGCACCTGGCCTTTGCTCAGGCTGTGCCCTCTGCCAGCAACTCTTGTTCTCTCACTTCTCCTCACTCTTCTTTCAAGGCTTCGTCATGACCACCTTGACCCCCAATGGAAAGGTCTCTTGCCTTCTGCAATCCCAAGCGTCTAGAGACACCTCTGTGACCAGCGTCTCCCGGGTTGCCTCACATTGGAATTATTTATGTACGTCTTGCCTCCAGCCTGGAGTTACTCAACGCAGGATGGGTAGATTCATTTTTTTAATTGCCCACTGTGCCCAGAACAATGTGATGCATGTAATGAACAAACGTAAAAGAGATGACAACCCCACTGGATTCTCAGCTAATACTTGAATTGAAAAACTGCTGAATTAAAACAAGGACATCTTTTTTTTTTTTTTTTTTTTGTCAGAACAATATTCTTATCTCTTTTTCTCCCCCAAGTCCCCTTATCTCCATTTGATCTTACAGGCCTTCTGACTCTCAAAATATAGATTGTGATCTTTTAAAGGTAGTTAAGTCAAATCTCCTTTTAATAAGCTCTAAGGGATTTATGAATTTATTAGAAGTCAACCTCACTCTTGGAATGGAGTGAACTTTGCTTAGTTTCCCACTCTCCCTCCCACCTTCCCTTCTTTTCCTTCCTTTCTTCCAAACTGGAATTTTATTCTATCAGGTATATTGCTTGAAAAGAGTCAGGCAGAAGCTGCAGGTGGGAAATCATTTGGTTATAAAGAGCTACTTTCTGTATTGGACTGACCTGTACTATAGTGTGTCTGAACAGATGCCAGCCTTTAACTCTGTTCTGGACTAGAATTTAAGTTTGCTCCAAGGTTATTTGCCACCCACGGTTGACTCTCATGCAGAGAAATTGTGCGATTATTTTTTTTTTTGGTCCCTATGGCCATCTTCTCATCATGAGCCGTAACAAATAAAAATAATTCCTTACACTTGCCTTCCCTCCACTGATATTTAAGAGGATTAACTATGTCCCAGGCACTTTGCTAAAAGTTGGGGTGCAAAATGCAACACGATGTTGTCACCCTCCTCTGTATTCCTTAATCAATGTCTTATAACTACTTTACCAGTTAGCATGAGCGGGGGTAGTGTCTTTATAGATGAAGAGATGGAAATTCAGGGTGTTTATGAAATATTCAGAAATTCAGAGTCCTTTTTTATGGTCACTCAAAAAGAAGCAAGTGTGTGGAGCTAGGCTTTTAAACTTGAAGGTTAGAAGGTTTTCCCTCTGGGAGCCTTGGGTTCAGACCCTCTGTACACTCACGTCAGCTGACCTAGCTCTAAACCTAAAAACCTGAGCTGAAAAAGAGGCTTTTTGGGTCTGGTTCCAGACTCCTGCCATGACTTCAATTGCAGTTGGAAGTTGAGCAAAAGTGGTGTCAGGAGACCTGCAGTCGTAACCACATCCCGAAGGACGGGCAGGACACCACCTCTGTGCTGTGGGTGGAAGGCAGGTGTGCCAGGTGACCCAGCCCTGTCCAAGCACTGGCTCCGTGGAAGCGAGGGACTCCAGCCTTCCACCCCTGCCTGTTCACCCCCATCACAGAGTGTCCTCATCGCAGCAGCGAGTCCCTGCCCTTGATGGCCTGAATCTGTGAACGAGGAAAGGTTGGGGAAGGAAACTGAGTGGCTGAAGGTATTATTGATGCCTAGAGATGATAAAACCTTGAGTCGTGGTGGATGTAACTTTAAATATCCAAGTAATCTGAGTTCACTGCACCCCTCCACGCCAGATTTGGAAAATATAGATATGTGATATGGGGGCTCACCATTTGTCAGGGATCCAGGCACCTTCTGTCTCTCTACTCTATCACTCCATTCCAAGAGTGAGTACTGCCTATGTTTTCTTCTAGAAGTGTTGTGGTTTCAGGTCTTATACTTAAGTCTTTAATCCATTTTGAATTTATTTTGCATATGGTGAGAGGAAGTAGTCCAGTTTGATTCTTTTGCATGTAGTTGTCCAGTTTCCCCAACACCATTTATTGAACAGGCCGTCTTTTCTCCATTGTAAATTCTTGCCTCCTTTATTATAGATTAACTGCCCATATAAGTGTGGGTTCATTTCTGGGCTGTCTGTTCTGTTCCATTGACCTATGTGTCTGTTTTTGTGCCAGTACCATATAGTTTTGATGATGTAGCTTTGTACTATAGTTTGAAATCACCTTTGTTCTTTCTCAAGATTGTTTTGGCTATTCAGGGTCTTTTGTGTTTCCATACAAATTTTAGAATTATCCTAGTTCTGTGAAAAATGCCATTAGTATTTTGGTAGGGCTTACATTGAATCTGTAGATTGCTTTGGGTAGTATAGTCATTTTAACAGTGTTAATTCTTCCAATCCATGAACATAGTCTATCTTTCCATCCATTTGTGTTGTCTTCAATTTCTTTCATCAGTGTCTTACAGGTTTCCAAGTACAGGCTTTTTTACCTCCTTATTTAGATTTATTCCCAGCTATTTTATTAGTTTTGATGAGATTGCAAATGGGATTGTTTTATTAATTTCCTTCTGAAATTTCCTCAGTATCAGTTGTTTGGCATATCAGTATATTATTTAGGATTAATTTTAATGTAATAGAAATAACAGTGGTTTAAATAAGATAGAATTATCTGTAGTTCTCACTCACATTGTTGAAGGTCAGAGGGAACAAAAAGTGCCCACTGAATTGAGAAGGCATCTGGAGACCAAAAAAAAAGAAATGAGGCAAACAGCTCCATACAGTCAATGGATCAGTTTATTATAGGGTAATTTACTCACAGGGTGGGATGGGTTAGGGGACAATGATCTGGAAGCATTCACAGTTGCACCTGCACTGCGTAGGGGCCATGGGGACAATTTTATAGTTAAAGGGGTATTGGGTTAGGTGCTGGGAAACAGGACGTGCATTTCTAAGTCAAGATTCATGAATGAGCAACTAGTCTCGTGGGCACAAGGAATACGTCAGGGAAGGTCTTCATCATTGTGTGGGGACTAACAGAGCATAGAGGCCACCTGGTCCTAATGATTATTAAACAATATCTATTAACTATCAATACAAAGCCCTCGATGACTTTGTATTAAATTGACTTACTGCACAGTACAGCCCTGGGTAGGGTCAGCAAAAGGACAGGAGAAACTTTAAGGGCCCAAGATTGCCTCAGTTATGCTAACAGCCATACACACACGTACAATAAATTTGGAGGTGGACAGTTTGGGCTGATATGGCAGCTCACTGTTTTGTCAGGGATCCAGGCACCTTCCATTTCTCTGCTCTACTGCTCCATTCCAAGAGTGAGGTTTTCTATCTTGTGGACCATATATTTCAGGATGAGGAAGACGTGCAAGAGTGTACCTCTCCCCTTAAGGCAGCAGTCCCCAACGCTTTTGGCACCAGGGACTGGTTTCGTGGAAGACAGTTTTTCCACGGACAGGGTTGGGGGGAGGATGGGTAGCAGCAGATGAAGCTTCGCTTGCTCGCCCACCGCTCACCTCCTGCTCTGCAGTCCGGTTCCTAACAGGTGCGGACCGGTACAGGGGTTGGGGACCCCTCCCTTAAGGAAACTTCCCAGAAGTCCCAAAGGACGCTTCTGCTTCCATCTTACTGACCAGCACTTTATATGTATATAGGGGATCATAGTAGTACCTACCTTGTAGGGTCTCATGGTGAGGACGAATGAGCTAATGTGTGTAAAGTGCCTGGTACACCGTCACTGATAGAGGAGGGTCTGCCCTCTGTGTTTGACTGACGCTTGCATGGTCATATCTGGGTCTCAAGCTCAGGGTCTTCCTCAGCATATCTGCTGTCCTCCATATACTTTTAGCTCTCTCTGCCTCTGAAATGTCGTCGCCTTTTGGAGCGGTCAGCCCGATCATATATTTAGCAATTTGTTGCTGCTGTCTGTGGTGATGCTGTGATTAGCACTGAATTTTCTTTAGTGAAAGAGAAATGCCCAAACTCGGACATTACCTGCATCAGTGATGTCTGTGCGTCCTTCTCCAAGGAATATTTTGAGTGTCAGGTCTTAATTCTGTACTAGGAGAAGAGTAATCACTTTATTGTCATTTAAATGCTATCCTGAGGAACGGTGATGACAGAGGTAGTGGTGTTGGTGGACCAACTGACTGTCAAGGAAAGCAAGTACAATTATACCCAATACTGCCTCGTGGTCCACTGGTGATTTGTAGCTAGTGAGGATTTCGCCATCTTCCCTGAAAGCCATAATTAACTCGGGTCGCCCACGGGAGCCTTCCACTAACATAATCAGCTCATTTGCACAGTTATCAGCCAGAGAAACAGACCTGGACAGAGTCCCCGCCTTAAGAAGCATTTACAATTTAGTCTGGCCTCTGAAATCTCTGGTGATTCGAATCACCAGGATTGCACACCCATCCGTGTTCCAGAATGAAGCTCCAACTCACTTTTTGCTGTGGGGCTGAGTTCTGAGCTGACAGTTCTTGTGGAGGAAAATTTCTCACTAATCAGTACTGCCTGGAGTTGGTGGAAAGGAAGTAAGAACGACAAAGATGAAGTTACTTTGAAGGAGCAAATTAACGGCTTTCAGAAAAATGTGAGCAAGGTGTAGAGAGGGGAAAAAACAGCTCCGAGACACATGCTTCAGCTGGGGACACCTTCATCCTGTAGGCGGAAATTTGGGCCCAAGTGGCCCTTTAGCAATGACTCTATGGTTCTCATCCAGAAAAAAACTGCTGGGGGAGCTTAATGAACACGACTGGTTGAAATCTTGGCAGATGGTGGTAAGAGCTCTATTTACTTGGATAATTAAAATGGTGATGGATTTGCATGGCTGATTTCAAGATCTCTAGTTTGCAGATGACTGCCTTCTGGGGCAGACGGGGATGGAACACCTCCTTGCTTTAGAGCATCTGCACCTGACTCAAGTATCAGAGAGAAGGGAGCCAGGGAATAGTCCCACAGAACGCACCGTCTTGAGTTGACTCTTCATCTTGAGTACTCTGGCCCTCTTATGGAACTATTCATCCCAGCAGGGAGATAATATTTTTCAGAGAGGCAAGGTCTGCTGACAAACTTAGGAATGGAGATTGTTTTCTTTCTTTGAATAGGGCAGACACAGTTCTCTTGATTCTTTTGATACTGTGATAATAAGATAGATGCCTTTAGACCTTATTGAGTGCTTTTTTTTTTTTTTTAACATGCATTGCCTTATAAAATCCTTAGACTCTTCTGTGAGAGAGGCAGTGCACCGCAACAGAAAGGACATGGGGCAGACTTGTGTTCAAATCCCACCTTTGTCACTTACAGGCTGCACGCCTTTTTTTTTAACCTCTTAGAGCCTCAGGTTCTGTAGGTGTAGAAGGGGGTAATGACATCTACCTTTTGGAGTTGTGATAAGGATTAATGATTTATATATGTGAAATGATGAATCATCTTTGGGCACTGAGTAGCTTCCATAAATGATGGTGGTTATTGATATCACCATTTATAAAAGAGGAAACTGAAGTGCAGAGTGGGTGCGGGGCTTCCCATGGCCCAGTGGTAGGTGATGGCAGTGAAACCCACATTTCAGCTCTAAATCCCACGTGTCACGTTGCTTCTATTAATGGCTCCTTTGTCTCTGTATCTCCCGAATTCCCTCTTGCTAAAGGATGGTCCAGGAATCAATTCTGGTTCTGCAAATGCCACCACATACTCCTCTCAGCACCTCATCTATAAAGTGAAGACATGGCCACGGGTCCCTCTGCTCCTGGTGTTTCGGGGCAGAGCTGAGAGGTTAAGAGCTGATAGATATACAAGGTGGCACCGTATTGGAGAATGTTAGGGTTTTTTATGATTTCTTTTTTGAGACAAGGGGAAGTAGAGCCACAGCATTTTTACAGCTTTGAAAGGCCGTTTGACCGAAATGTTGTCCATGCTTTGCTGGCTTTTTGCTGCCACCCAGCCCACAGGGGGAGCCCTCTGCAACTGAATCGAATTATTATCATATAATGACATAACCAGCGAATCTATCATTACATTCCATATGTGACCGTTATATGTTATAATGGGTCATTGCATATGTGGGGGTTGGTGACGTGGGCTGTCACCTTCATGCAGCATATCCCAGGCTCTTGGCAACCTGATGGAAAAGGGAGAGCCTCAGATGCACAGGTAGTTTTTGTGCTCCATCCTGAACACCCAGTCTCTGAAACGAACCAGAGTTGCACGCTCCACCCTCAGCATCTCTGCCCAAGGCAAGGTCGGATCAGCCTAGGGCAGGGGAGAGAGCAAATTCACGCCAGGCAAGGGATGATTTTTAAAAACATATGCTCTCTTCAGCAAATGGGAAGGGGTTTCCTAGCCCACGTACGGCCAACTATAAGGAAACCCAATCTCCTTCCCTTGCTTTTTTCTCATCTTTATCGGCCTGAAAAGAATAAGAATACACT
The DNA here is from genome assembly GCF_059928025.1 of Delphinapterus leucas. NCBI lineage: Eukaryota > Metazoa > Chordata > Mammalia > Artiodactyla > Monodontidae > Delphinapterus > Delphinapterus leucas. Next base: position 51,346,778 of record NC_143133.1, on the reverse strand, counting down.
CTTTGGAGAGTGAGAAGATGGGCAGAGGGAGGAAAGGAGAAATAACAGGAGTGACAGGATTGAAATAGATATTCAGGCAAACCTTCTTACTCAAAACTGCAGTTAACCAAGACTGTCTGTGAATTTCACATACCCCCCAGCTACAGTGGTTCACATTATAAACTCTTCCAATTACCTGAAATCTCACTTAACTTAAATTTCAGCACATCCCCTGGGGCATTCAAATAATCAAAGTTTGCCTGTCGAAAGTAATACCAGAGAGGGGAAACTGCCATGGTGACTCCGAGAAAGGTAAATCATAAAAAAAAGAAAAAGAAAAAGTCTTCTTAGAGAAGAGCATTAGAATCATTAGGTTACAAACTTGAAATTGCTGAAACGTTATCTAAAAATCACAGAAGCCAATGCAGATTTAGAAGAAGGCTGTGGACTACTCAGGGAGCTGTACAATTGGAGACAGGAGATAGGCATGGACAGGAAAGACTCACACGAAGGCACCAGCGGGTTAGCGGTGCGTGGCTGGGATCGCCGCAGCTGGAGGACTTCAGCCAAGTGGACATCAGCGTATGGTAGGCCCCAAATGGCATGTACGCTGTAGATGCCCAAACTTGGTCCGGTGGAGTTATAAGTATACACACGTGTATCTGCAGGTCACAGTCCTATATTCTATCTAGAGCAGTGATTCTGCAAGACTTCAAACAATAAAGGTGGTGAATGGAGTATATGCCCAGATGATGTAGGGAAGTGCTCATTTGAAGTGATAAAAATGAGGTTAAATACAAACACCATTTTGATAATTCTATAGGAGCTATCCTGTGCCCTCTCCATACACATCGAGTTTATATAAAACTGGACATTTTTCCCCCAAACGTGGTGCTAAAATGGAATTTAAAGATTTAAGCTTAACAAAAATTGATGGCTATCTTGCTAAAAATATATATTATAAATATCTATAAATAAATTTATAGATAATATGTATATAAATATTTTTCAGCTTCATGGAAACTGAAATTCATTTATTTCTCAGATATTGTGTGGGTATTCACTCTGGGTCAGGAGCTGTGCTTGGCTCTGGAGATGCAAAGGTGAATGAGTTGGACTCTGGCTGCAAAGAGACCTCAGTCTGTGGGGAGGCAGGTGGGTGGGCAGGTGACAGTGATGCAGCGTCTGATACTCTAATCAAGGTGTACCCAGAATGCCATGTGGCCGCCAGCTCTTACTCTGCCTGGGGATGGCAGAGGGCTTCCCAGTCAGGGACTTGTGAGCTGGGTCCAGGAGCTGACAAGAAAAGAGAGAGGTTAGGGAGAGCGAGTTTGGGGTAGCAGTAAGTGGGCCTTGATAGAAACATAGTGGGCGGGAAAAGTCAGGGAATTGGATTTCAGCCAGACATTGAAGGGCTCTTGTCTGCCACTCTCCTTAATGGAGATATTTTTAAAGAAGAGTGGCAGGACCCAGTTATGGTTTTCAAAGGGACTGGTACCTGGACTAGACAGGTGGGCAGACAAATGATGGTCCCAGCTAGCGATCACTGAGCAGCACAGGGTATGGGTTCCAGGAATGGAGGGAGTAGCTTTTTGAGGTTGGAGCAGGTCTGTTGATTGTTGAATACTGGTTACCTAGCGCTACTTAGTGGATGGGGGAGGAGGTATCCCTGAATGGGGGAGAGAGGGTAGGGTAGGAAGAGGAAAGTAACAGTAGAAAGCAGAGGGGGACCAGGGGAGGAAAGAGTGAGTGTGCTGTTGAGAAGTTTCTAAATTATTCCTGAACATGAACCCTTCAGCCACATGTGTTTATCGTCACGCTGAGAAGCCTTTCTGGATTAGCAAGCCATGTTCTCACAGCAGTTAATGAGAGCTAGCCTGATCCCATCAGTAAAAGCCGCCAAGGACCATGAGTCATTGTTTGACAGAGAGGGTCACTTGGCGGAGAGGTCCCCTCCCTGACGCCCAGGCTACCTTCATCTCTCTCAGCCGTTATCTGGTTGTAAAGCCATCCAAATAGTAATGTAGTATGTCAGATAGTCCTTTAATTATTATGATCTTCCTTGTAGCAATTATGACTTGCTTTATTGCAGATAACAGTAAATGGGTAGATAAAAGCCACTCAGTGGTGAAAACAGTGGGTTTGGGTTCTTGAGAAGCACAAGGCTACCTTCAGGTGTTTGCACGTGGGCATGAATTAACATCGACAAATGAGCTATAAGCTCTGCTTTAAAAATATAATTGAAATGCAATTCAAAAGAGATCTGTTTTTGAGAGGATAATGAAAACATTTCATGATATCTAGTATACATGCCAAAAACTGGGCATTATTTTACCAAGTTTATTCCATTCATGTTTCATTGATTACCCATTGTGCTTGGTGGTGTGTTCTTTTTTTTCCTTTCTCCAGTTGGTAGGTTTATATACCCCACTGGAGCCATGTAAACTTCACCACTGTATATCTGTTTCTGTGTATGATGAGTAGAGGCTCAGAGGTTAGTTCAACTAAAACTTGCTTTTAAATGCTCACCATTTTTTTTTTTTTTTTTTGCTCGCCACGAGGCTTGTAGGATCTTAGTTCCCTGACCAGGAATTGAACCCGGGCCCTCGGCAGTCAGAGTGCCGAGTCCTAACCACTGGGCCACCAGGGACCTCCCTAAATGCCCACCATTTCTTTTCCACCCTTTATTCATGAAGCACTGGAAGAGGAACCTTAGCAAGGTTGAGAAATAAGCTCAATAGGATGGATCTACCTAGGCGTATGGTCAGGCCACTCAAGATGGCTGTTCTCTTGCTCTCTGTGCATCCCCTGCCCAACCAGTGCCTGCTTCACCTACACCCTCCTCATAGGACTGACCTTCCTACACACTTGCCCCAGGTCCCAGCTAGTGATTGTTCTTATCAAAGGAGTGGTGAGGGATGTGCTTCTTTGCTGGTTTCCCTGGTAACCGATGAGCCAACCTGACATCAGTTCCCCCTGTAACTGGCAATCTCCCCCTTCCCCCTCGGAGCGAAGCCTGCCGCCAAGTCCTGCCTGCCAGCTGCTGCGCACAGGGTGTCGCTCCAGGACCTTGCTTCAGATGTGTGAGCTCCTGCATCCATTAAACCACTGATGTCTCTGTTGCTGACTCCGGGTTCTTTCTTTGGTCTTATGGGCCTGCGGGGAGCAGCCCAACACTAGGTTATCGTGGTGAACATTTGCTGTTTTCTCACTTCCCAGCATTCATTTGTCTTTCTCAACAGCACCCCAATTTGGATGGTATTACCACTGGGTATAATCTGGAGGGACAGGTTGGAGGGATACAGTCTGGGTGTCCTGTCCCCCAGGCAAAGGATGGCACGTGATCAGCATTAGGCCAGTTGGAGAAACACTTGAGCAGAGAGACAAGGAATCTGAAACATGACGGAGTTCATCTCTACCCCATTCAGTAGCCTCTAACCCAAGCTTTCTTGCACTGAGACCTGGTGGTTCCTGGTCCTGCCTCCGGAGTCACCTCAGTGCCTACCTGTTTCTAGGTCTACTTCTCTGTCTTCCTGCCGATTCTGTGAGTTCCAGTATCCTTCCAACATGTTCCTGTGAGAGAGTGTGAGTTACTGTTGCCTACAACCGAAGGATCCGAACAGATACATGCAGAGAACGGTCTGCTCGGCTACTTATTACCTTCATGATGAAGGATAAATTGACCTCGCTGAGAGCTTCAGTGTCCTCAGCTCAAAATGGGGCTAATCAAACAACCTATTTCGCAGGGTTAAATAGGATGTTTCAAATAGAGCATTTGGCACAATTTGGAAAATAGTAATGTTCACTAAATAGTGGCTGCCCCACTTACTCTTACAATCAAATAAAGGTCGTCTTCTCATTATTATTACTCCTAACAGTGTCTAGCACATAGAAGACATTCAAAAAGATGCTAATTTGCTTTCTCCCTCCCCTCTCCTGAAAACAAACCCTCCTTTTCCGGCGGAGAGAAGAGTGCAAGTATCCCTGGTCTGTACACTACACATGAACTTGACAAGCTGAATTATACCTTAACTGTAGAGCAAAAATGGAGGCCTAAGGAGAACCCAGTGTGTATCCCTTGGTCTCACCCGAGTGACCAAAAAGTGCTGCATTTTCCTGTTCAGCTCAGCCCTTTGGAGTGTGGTTGGGCACCCACTCGCCCGCTGATGTGATTCTGATACCAGCGGCTGAGGCTGAGGCCGAGGCTAAACCCATGAGTGCATCTGGTTGCCTGGGTAGCACCCTGCCTATCAATATTGCATTAGACAAGGTGGTAGCAGGCCCCGCATTAAGAAACTGCAAAGCCAGTGCGTTCTTTGTAGGCCTGAGAGTTTGGATCAAAACGCAGGATCCAGAGTTGTGTCTACACAGGGGACCCTGAACCTCAAATCCTTTCCCTCCCCTTGTGAGCCTGGCAACCAATTCTACCCAAGCTGTATAGTCCAAGATAATTTACACCACATGATGTCAGGATGAAACTGTCTTCCTAAAAGGATTCTTAGTGTCACTCCCTTATTCAGAAACCCTCGGGGCTCCTGCTTGCTGACAGAATAAAATCTCTACTGCTCAGCAACACTTCCAGGCCCTTTCTGACCCGGCCACCATCTATCTCTCCTTCTAGCTTTATCTCACACAGCTTTTATTCCCACCCCTCCACCGAAGCCAGCCCAGCGTGTTGCTCGTTGCTTGCTGTTCTGACAATATGTCTTCCTACTTCTCACCTTTGTGCTTTGCTGTGGCTCTTTCCCTGCCAGCAGTATTGTTTTCTCATCACCACTACCTGTCACAACTCCGTCTATCCCCAAACAAAACACATCCTTCTACCTATTCTTCGGAATCCATTTCAAATGTTCACATCTTGCTCCGACTCTTTGAGTACCTTCTTTGCCAAGCTATGATCACTTGCCTCGTGATAGAAATAGTAGTAATAACAATGAATGCGGATACAGCACTTACTATTTTAAATGTTTCACATATGCAAATTCTTTTAATTCTCACATCTGCCCTGTGAAGATACTATAATTATACCCATTTAATAAATGGGGAAACTGAGGCATGGAGAGGCTAAGTAATTGATAGCTAGTGAGTGGCAAAGCCAAGATTTGAACTCAGGCATTCCAGCTCTTTCTGCCATGCTCCCAACCATTACTCTAAACTCCTTTTCTCTGTGTTCTGGGAGCTTTGTTTTCATCTCTTTATAGAACTTAACATACTATAGTTAGTAAGTATTCATGAATGATGATTTGGCCACTTACTATCATCTATTATTATCTATTTTATTGTAATAATTATTATGACTATAAAAAAGTACCAGGTACCATTGTAAGTTTATAGACATTTATGTCTCCCCAGCCAGGAATGTGTACCTCAACTTGGTAATGTGAAAATTGTGCTGAACTTGGAATGAGAAGAATCCTCAGTTTAGGTTTAACTCTGGGGCCTACTAGCCAGCCTTGGATAAGTCAGTTCACCATTCTGAGTCCCAGTTTCCTCATCTGTAGAATGAGGGGCCTGACTTAGATCATTCCTGAGGTCTTCACTAGCTGTGAGTTTGAGAATCTGTAAAATGGGTACCATACCACGTGTGTCACAGGTATGTTGAAGATGTAGTAAGATTGAATTTTCTCATTCACCAGCTATGCACTATGTGCTGTTTTCAGCACTGGGGATCTGGGATGAAACAGCACAATTCTTGCTGCCATGGAGCGGGACATGTTGAAAGTAAATCAATAATTAGTTATGTAACTCAAGGTCAAGTAGTAAGTGCTGTGAAGGAAGGTAACACAGTATAAGGGGATTGAGAGTCTGCGTGGTGGCAGAGCTTCCTGAGAAGGAGACATTACAACAGAGATTTGAACGAATCCAGGGAGGAAGCCACACAATCTAAGCAGAGGGCAGTGCAAAGGTCCTGAGGTTGGAATTGGCTTGATGTGGTCAAAGCTAGCAAGGAGGCTAGTGAGGGTGGAGAGCAGTGAGCAAGGGGGAGTGGAAGGACTTTGGATTTTGCTTTAAAGGTGATGGGAGGCCATGGGGGAGTTTTTTTTTTTTTTTTTTTTGCGGTACGCGGGCCTCTCACTGTTGTGGCCTCTCCCGTTGCAGAGCACAGGCTCCGGACGCACAGGCTCAGCGGCCATGGCTCACGGGCCCAGCCGCTCCACGCCATGCGGGATCTTCCCGGACCGGGGCACGAACCCGTGTCGCCTGCATCGGCAGGCGGACTCCCAACCACTGCGCCACCAGGGAAGCCCCATGGGGGAGTTTGAGCTACCACATGTTGCCATCATTTGAAAAGCATCTTTCTCGTCACTACTTGGAAAATAGACTGTAGGTGGGTAGAAGCAGGAGGTAGAAATAGGAGGCTAAGGCCACTGTCCAGTCAGGAGATGATGGTGGCTTGAAGGAGGGTGACAGTGGTAGAAGTGGGTGAGAAGTATTCGAATTCAATATGTCTTATGAAGGTAGTGCCCATAGGATTTGCTGATGAATTAAATGAGGGCTGGCAAAGAAAGAGAAGAGGCAAGGATGCTTCCAAGGTTTTCATGGAAAACCAAATATGGTTTGTACCACTTATTTACCAAGAGGGAAGTTTCGGGGCGGGGCAGGTCCGAGGGAATATCAAGGGTTCAGTTTAAGATGCCTCTGAGATGTTCAGATAGAGTTACACATTGGATAGCAGAGCAAGAGGTACAGATGAGAGGTCTGAGCTGTGATATCAGTTTGGGTGAAATCAGCACAGAGATGAGAGTGAAAGTCATTGGACCGCATGAGATCACCTTGTTGCAGGGCTGGGCAGGGGTAGAATTCGAGTTCGCCGAGAGGGCTAGGGCCTGAGTCACAACTTAGACAATTATGAGTTCAAGTGCTCTTTGAAAAATAAAGTGTCTCATGCCCGTGATGCAGCTGCTAAAGACCCCAGTGTGGTGAACTGCCCATCAGCCGACACTCGGCTAGCCAGAGCACTTGGGACATGGAGTTGGCTGACCACTGAGCAGGACTCTAGGTGGCCTGTATCTCCGCAGCCGCTCCCCATGGAGTATGATTGAAAAGGCCCCAGGAGGGCTGCCTGTCTTCCAAACAGGGTCTCAAAATACTATGAATTAAAGTGCATTGCTTTCAGTTACACAATTATCTCCTAGAGTGTCTTGTTAAAAATATAGTTTGACCCAAGAGAGGTAATTTGTGGAATTGCTAATAATTTAATTGGTACCAATATAGAATACTAAAAACAGCCTGGAATTTGTAGTTAAGAGCCCTAGTTTGAGCTGACAGTTGTTAGCTTTTTGACTCTGGGAAAGACAATCTCAGCTATCTTGTCTGTAAAATGGGAAAAGCAGTTTTTGTCACACTTATCATATAGTGTTGGCCATCGAACGAGAGAGTCTTCGGGAGAATGTTTTGTAAGTTTTAACTGCTGTAAAAATAATGCCTTTAATTTTGAGAACATTTCCAAAGCCAAATTTTAGCATAGTACGTTGAATTTCAAGCTCATGGTAATCTCAGTAAGGTGGGCAGAGCAGGTATTAATTAATCAGAATTGTGCTTCAATCCCAAAGAACTGGTTAATTATTTCTATTACATAATGGCTTTTATTCGGGTGCCTTTTATACCTACTCATCTCTCAAAACTCATTTCAAGCATCATCTCCTCTGTGTAGCTTTTCTTTCCTGCCCAATACCTACCCCCCAGCCCCCATCTTGCCTCTCTTAATGCCTTTTACTAACTATTTGTTGAATGAATGAATGAATAAATGTGCAAAGTGGCTTATTATAGAAGAGTCATTTCCAAACTTGTAAAATGGCAGTCCACCATAAATGTGTGAAAACATACATATATGTATGTTTATTCGTATACACGTATGCAAAAAGAAAAGTTTCAGGAAGCAATGCTTACCTTTACTGCATGGGATTCACGCTATTTTCTGTTCCTTATTTTTTAAAGAAAATGAGGGTTGCAACTGAACTGATTTCACTACCCAGACTAATGTATCGTGACCCACATTTTGGAAGACACTATTATGGAAGATGCTGGCAGCTGGGAACCTTGTTCTTTGCAACTGGGCAAGTCACTTGGGTTATCTGGGAGGTTTTTTTTCCACTCCAGCATTCATGCTAATTCTCAAGAATAAAGGCATTGTGAGGTGATGGGAATAGGCACGTAAGCACTGTGGCAGCTTGAACATTTACTGCATTACTGCATATAACACACTTTTGGTTTTTCCTGGCCTACATGAGGAAGTCAAAATCTAATAAATTCTTAGGTTTTGGACAATTGCTGCTTGAGAAAGATTTGATTTTAGTCACCAGTATGTCTTTGAGACTATACAGAGATTTGCAAGGGTGACTTTCAAATAATAGGCAGGTTCCATATCTGAAATCCTTGGGCCCCAGATATGTTTTAGAGGCAGGAGTTTTGGTGTCTGAAAGGAAATGTAATAAGTGTACTGTATATCGTGTATCAACCCCAGTAGAGTTCTGGGCAGCAGCTGGAAATCAAACACATTGATTTGTCTTCAGCAAATGTATGAATATTCACAATCAGTGGCATAAAGACAGTAAAAACCCTCACATAGGCTGAGGTCACTGACGGGATGCGAACACATTTTCAGTTTTCAAAACTTTAGGGGTTTCAGAAAAACCCATAAGGAATTGTGGAAGTTATATTTTGTTATCCAAGTATCATGTTTTTCCATTTCAAAATCCCCAGGACCATTTATCCCTTTAGGAGACCAAATGCTTGGCTCAGTGCCTAACACATAGAAGGCACCCAGAAAATATTTGTTGAATGAATGATTGAGAGCAACTACAGCTTATAGAAAATTGTTAGGACCAAGCCACTTTTGAGAAAACAGCCTCTAGTTTTATCCCATGTCATTTAAGTGGATGGAAACCTTGTTGCCTCTACTTGGCTCCCTCAGGAGGAGCAGAGGGGAGAGATGCTCGTGGATTCTTTATTTTTTCCTTCTTTCTTCAGGCCTTGCATCTAGTTTTGGAAGGGGGTGGGTCAAGAGATTCTAGGTATAAAAAGTAGCCAAATTTAAAATTCCCTTTTCTTAGCTTCCCTATGCTGAAAATACCAACTAGATGTAGTAACCAATTCCATGAATACTCTGGTTGTCTTTTCACTGAGTGCTTGGTTTGTCAGGAATTGGGGTTCCACAGGCTTGGCTGTACAAAAACCTGGGCTCGAATTCTAGCTCTGCCAAACCCTTGGCATATTACGTAAACTCTTTCAGTCTCACTTTCTCATTTAGAAAATGTACATGATAATAACACAGTAACCCCATTATGGTTTTGTGAGGGTTAAAGGAGATTATACATGGAAAGCATTTGCCATACAACTTTCATTTTTGTTATTAATAGTAATAATAATAGTGATAATGTTATTCCTCTTCATCATTGTGGTAACTCAATAGAAGCACAGAGCAGGGGCAGATATGATCTCTATCAGCCTTCCTACCCTTACACTTTGCTATGGACTGTATTAGTCAGGATGGGCTAAGTTATGCTCTGATAACAAACACCCCCAAAATCTTTGTACCTTAAAAGTACAAAAGTTTATTTCTGGATCACACAAATTTCTCTGTGGACCCAAATGACTCTTCAGGGCAGTTGTCTGCTGTGCCGGTTCCATGATCCAGGTTCTGCTGGTAGTTCATACCTTGACTCTTGGGAGCTTCTACCCTGGAAGTGACTCATGTTCCTTCCAGTCCCTCTCTATTGGATAAAGCAAGATACATGGCTCTGCCTTACTCCAAAGCAATGGGGAAGAATAGTCCTTCCGAGCGCCTGCAAGGAAAGGAGAACTAGAAACACTGGAGAGGGGCACTAATGTTGACCACTCAGACATTTAGCCTTTTCTCACTCTATTGTAAATTGGTATTGCAAACACAGCTTCAGCCCCAGCACCCTTTCCAACCAGGTGGCTGCCCTGAAGCCGCAGCTGTCTGGAGATTCTGGAACTGCCACTGCTGCTGGTGATATGTGGAAATCATTGAGCTGGCTCTGCCCTAGACAAGGCAGAGGAAGCAACTTCTAGGTGCTTGAAGTGAGCCATACCTCCTGGCCTGGAGCCCCTCCCCGCAGTGCTCTCCCCAGCACCCCAGTGATATTGGATGGGATGTTAAAATCATGGGTTCCTCAAGTTGGAGGGCACTCTGGGAACCCCACTCATTTTCCAAGTGTGGAAACCGAGGCCCAGGCAGTGTGACTTCGTTTTGTTCCTTGCGTTCTGTGGCTTTCCCAGGGTCCCAACGGTTCATGATTAGCCCATTGGTAGACTTATATCTGGACAGAGGCCTCCGGACTCTGCCTGATGATTTTCTGCTGTCCGCCCCCTCCATCGTCTACACTTATTCATCCTCCTTTAGAAGCGGAAACGTCCCAAGCGCAGTGACTTGGCTTGTCTCGCTTTCTCTTCTATTTCCGGTCCCTTCTGAGGCTGAGGCCGAGTCCATGCATTTGCTGGTTGTCCAGAGCTGCCAACGGAAAAGGATCTTCAACACCTTTTTCTCCCTTTCCAGGCTTTTGCTTGTTTGTTTCCAATTGGAGGGATAGAAAATGGGACAATTTAGCAGTTGCCACCACAGGGACTAAACTGTCACCATTTTAGAATAATAACAAGAAATTCCATCCCATTGTCTGGTAAAACTCCCACTGCCCCCCCCATACACATCCCAGAGTTTCTATTGATATTTTAATGAGACTCTGCATGTTTAGACTCTTTGGCCAGATGGTAAAATGTAGTCTGTGCTTGTACTTGTTCAGACCCCTCTGTGCTGTAAAAGGTGGCTCTGACAACCCTGGAATGGCTCTGAGACGGAGCCTTGACCTGAGCTTCTGAGCTGCCGCTGGCCTATCAGTCCCTCCAGACTATTTTAATTGTTTCTAACTTTTGAGACACCATGAAACTGGAGGCCTCCAGGGCTTGGGTTTTCAAAGTATAGATGGAGTAAGAATCACCTGTGCCGTGTGCTAACTGCAGATTTCTGAGCCAGCCACCAGAGATTCATGATTCAGGCGGTATGGGGGTGAGCTGAGGGTGACTAGTCTGAGCTGGGACCCAGGAATCTGCATTTTCACAAGCATCCCAGGGTGATGTAGAGCAGGGCTCCTTGTGGATGCTGCCACGCGAGGGTGGCAGGACTACAGGGGAGGATGTCCCATCTTCAGCCAGAGCACCGCCCCTTTGAGCTGTTTATAAATGAGGCTTCAGCCTAAGGTTTGTTCTGCTGATCAAAATAAATGACGTAGAATAACATTGTTGAAATTCACTGTTCTAGACCACACTAAGCAAAAGGAAGAACAGTCCAGCAGTGGCTTTCTAAAGACCGCCCTTTTCTTGGTGTGGCTTCATCTTCTATACAGAATCAGTTTCTTACCCTTTGATGGAGCTTATAATTGTCCTGTTTTCATGCCCTAAGGAGACCCGAAGAGCAGTGATGCCACTCCTCAAACCCCAGGTCACTGGGTCTTAGCAGAGGGCTCTGTGCCTGTTCATCTGCCAGGTGTCTTAGACCCAGAGGGGATGGAGGCCTATTGCTGCCCTTTAAGCAGCTTGCAAGGCCCTGTTTGGACCATGCCTTGGGAGAGAAACGGCTTCTCTCTTGGACCATAAGAGATTGCAGTTCAAGGTCAGGGAACCTGAATTCTACTTTGCCCATAAGTGGTGACCCTTACCTGGTCCCCTTCAGTAGACTGGATGTGACTCTAATCTTGCCTGCTGTACTGTACAATGCCTCCACACTATTGGCGATTTTCTTCCCCAAAGTTGGAAGACACGGAATATTTTTGAGGCCTTAGATTTGGATCTGATACATTGAAGGGACAAAGGTGACTGTTTTTGTGCCACCAATGCCAATAGCACTGCCAACCGAGGCCGCTGATCACAGGCAAAGAACTGAAGGCACAAGGGCAGCTCTGTTAAACTGTGTGTAAATGGTATTTTTTCCTGTGAAATCTCAATACCTCCCTTAGGACATTGCAGTTCAGGTTTTTGGGCTACTCTCCTCTGATATTTACTCGTTGGGGATTTTACTCTTGAGAAATCGCTGTGGCAACAGAACCGTTTGCCTCCACGAAGACGATGTCAAAGTGTTAAAATCCAGGATGTTTTAAGGCAGGATTCCAGCCTCATTACTGCCAGGAATAAGATTCATCCAAGGTGGAAGTGTCCTCTCTTAGAACTCAAATCCGTCTCAGAATGGCTTTTCTTCCCCCTTTGTTTTTGAAGCTAAGCAATTACTTTTTTTTTTTTTTAAGGAAAAAAAATGTGCTAATGCACAAAACTCTCTTTTTCCCCTTTCATTTATTTGAAATTGAACTTAACAAAGTCAGTTCCAAGCAAGCACTATATATGAGTAATGCTTTTTGTCCATGAAAGAGCATTGACTCAAATGGTATGGGAGTACTGATCCTGTCTTTGCTTTGTGTGAGCATCCATAATGACAAAGTGCTTGTGTCAGAGTGTATAATGAAACTATAAATTGTTTTCGTGAATGCTCTGAATTTGGTCTTTTACGGGGCAAATTCAAAAGGTATTTAAGTTCCACATTTCACATATGTGAATAACACCAGATGGTACTATAGATCCAATAAAAGGACAGAATCCCAGTCGGGCTCACACTGGTCCTGGTGGTGGGTGATTGTCAGGTGAGGGTCGGTCACAGTGTGGGGAGTGGGGAGATGGAGGAACGAAGGTATCCCACAACTCTGAGGAAGAATTCCAGCAAGATACATCCAACTTTAGGGGGATAATTCAAAGTGTGACTAAAATACTTAGCTCACAAAATTGGTCTCTGGGTGGTGGGTGTCTGCATTGGAATCATAGGAGAAGGTGCACACCTCTGACCGAATTTATTGAACAAAAATTCTCAGGTGAGGAAATGTCTGCCGGGTTGCATGGGCAGGTACAATCTATTGCAGTTATTTATGGTTCAATTAAATTATCTTTCATTACATTTTTGGTACATTTTTTTATTATAGAAGCCATATAGGTGTGTTCTATAACATGTAGAAAACACAGAAAAGTATAAAGGATAAAAAAATGCAAATAATTTTGCTCCCAAGAGATAATTCTTAGTAATATATACAATTTTTATTAAATCTTTCCGTGTTATATCATTTGGTAAAATTTTAATAGAACTTTACATCATCTTACCTGGATATCGAAATCCTTTTTTAAATAAAATTTTGGGTCCAACTATCTATTTATTTAGCTATCTGGGTAATTGTCAAAAAGGATTCTGCTTTTTAACTTATTTATCAATTATTTTTCCTGTCTCGGCCAAAGTTCATGAATGTCCAAGGTTTTGGTTCTGTCATGGGGGGACTATGTCGGGTGCAGTAGCAGCCTTTAGGCTCACATGTCATTGACTGACAAATGATTCTGGGTATACAATCTCTTAAAACAAAAAAGGCAACAAAACCAACTCTGCAGGGTGTGTGAACCCCAGCGCAGGTGAGAGGAGGGAGGCCTGTTGACGGTTCTGAGCAGTCGCCTGCATGTGTTTGTTCTGCAGTACCTGGTGTGTAAAAGAAAGCTGGAGAGTAAGAAGGAAGCCCTGCTGATCCTTTCCAAGGAGCTGGACACATGCCAGCAGGAAAGGGACCAGTACAAACTCATGGCCAATCAGCTTCGAGAGCGCCACCAGTCCCTAAAGAAGAAGTACCGTGAGCTGATTGTACGTATTGCGTCACGAAGAGTTCCAAAGTGGAAAAATTAAGACGTGAAAGTCATCACCCTACTTATTCCACGATCCAGTCCCACTTGCTAGTTGATAAGTACATGCTTCCGGATGCTTGCTCTGGCGCCCATGATCTTACACGCATATCTGAATGTGTCTGTGTGTGCCTATTTACTTAAAACTGTATGGAGGTGTTTTTTTTTTAAAAGAGGATTTGTGTTATAAATCTGCACTAATACAGAAGCCACTAGCTGCATGTGGTTATTTAAATTTCATTTTGAATTAATTAGAATTAAATAAAATTGAACACGGTCTCACTTATCACATCTCATGCCCTCAATCGCCATGGGGGGCTGGTGGCTACCGTATGGGACTGTGTTGATATAGAACATTTCCATGGTGGCTGCTATATTGGACAGTTAGCTGTAGGACATGTCCCTCATTGCAGAGAGTTCTATTGGACAGCTTTATATAAATGTTGTTCTAAAACTTGCTCTTTTCGCTCAGCACTTTATTTTGGACATCTCTCTAGGCCATATATACAGATTTAACTCACTTTTTAAAACAGTGCATAGTAATATTTCCATAATTTTTAAACCTTTCCCTTTCCTGGGCAATTAGATTTTCTCTAGATTTCATATGGCAGGATTTTTAAGGATGCAAATGTTACTGAAATGGAGGATACCAACTGCATAGCGCTACTTTGCATTCTCACTTAGTTTTTTCTCACTGATGCCATCTCTTTTTTAAGTGCTGACACTATTGCTTACGTTTAACCGTCTGTGCTGGGGTCATTGAACTGTCCTGGAACACAGAAGTACAGTAGAAAGATTCCTGAGGTTAAAATAATGTTGACTTGTATGTGGACAGCATCAGATAGAGAAGTACTATTTCCTGAGCATTTATCATTCACCTGACATATTTATGTATTCCCAGATGGCACACGAGGGAGAGAAATTGAATCCTTTTAAGACAAAAAGTCTGATAGGACTAGAAGTTCTCAGTTAATTTTCTTTTATTTTGAGCATATCCTATCCCCACCCCCCAAATTGTTCTGCCCATAGAGAAAACTCAAGTATGTGTGTGCATTGTATGTGTCCATTACTATTCCTCTGGATCTATTTAAAAGAGGAGCTCAACTCAAACCAAATGAAATACTATTTCTGTTTAGGCTCTGCTCAAAAGTAATTTTGATAAATCCAGTTTATTTATTTGGCTCACATAGGTTTAGAAAATATACAGATTGGTCCTAATTGGAAGTGATTCCTTAGAGGTTTTCCCAAAATGACTGTGGTTCAGTTTATAGTTTAAAATTTTTAAAGTATATTTGAGTTTGGTTCAGCACATTGTTGGTTGCAGGGGGCGGGAGAGGGGAGGGTCTGAATTTAGTTCATAGTTCGGTTCAATTTCTTGAATCTACACGCATCTAATTTTTAAAAAATAAAACACTGGTTTCTTTGTAGGATGGAGATCCATCACTTCCCCCTGAAAAGAGGAAACAGGTAAGACTTATTCCTGATCTTTGACAACTCTCAGAATGTTCGTATTGATGCCTTTCAACAACTGGGGGATTAGGGAATCCCAAACTGTATAGAGAAATCTTCTAACTTCCCAGAATCATTTTGTATTACTGGGGGGAGTGGGTGCTAGAGAAATACTGCCTACGGAGAGGGCCTAAGGACTGGGCGAAGGAAACGCAGTGAAGTCTAACAGGGTGGAAGAGGGCACACCAGTTGACTGTGCTCCCTTTCTTGTTGGGACTCCTTTTAGAAAACCACAAGTTGAGAGCACACTGCTAGAGGACTTTAGCTTACTGTTCTGTGGATGGATGCCGTTCTGCTATTCAGCTCCTGCCGCTTCGGACTTTTAAAAGCCATCTCACTAAAACTCATAAGCCATTTATGTTCTTTTCTCCTAAATGGTAACCAACATCGTTTATTGCATATCCATTTTCCCCACGGATTTTGGAGGCCCACTTTTAGCAATGGACAAATCCATGTGTGTGTGTGTGTGTGTGTGTGTGTGTGTGTGTCTGTGTGTGTGTGTGTGTGTGTGTGTGTGTGTGTCTGTGTGTCTTTCTGTTCTGTTCCACTGAGCTTCCTGTTTTGTCCTGTTTGTACCACATTATTCTGTTTTTTGTTTATAATACTTGTAATAATACCTGTTTGGGCTATTCTCCTTCCCTTTGCTCTTTCTTTTCAGATGTTTCTTGTTTCTTTTTTTAGATATAACTGACAAATACTTTATCAAGTCCTCCTCTGATTCCCCCTCCAAACCCATCCCTATTGGTATTTTGATTGGGGTTTTGTTAAATGTATAGATCAATATAGGGACAGTTAATACTTTTATAGCATTATGTCCAGGAATATCGTACATCAAATTTTTTAATCCGGTTGCATGCATATATATAGATATATTGCGTTTTAACACTTTCCTCAACTTTACAATTGTTCTGTACTGACATACCCTGACTTACAGTCTTTTATGGGCTTGAGGGGAGCCTGGATGATGGTGATGTTAGTGCTGTGTGTACCATGTTATGGGAAATGCTCTGCATCAGAACAGGACTTCAAAACTGGTGGATGAAAATAAGGACGCAGGAATTGTTTGCTGTCTTCATAGCTGTAAAGGCTAAGACAACATCCTGTTTTTGTTCATCGATCATATACCTGGCACAGCATATAAACTCCTTGGATTCATTACCTTGTGATTTTTGATGCTGAATAAACAGTAGACGCGCATGCACACATATGCGCGTGCGCGCGCACACACACACACACACACACACACACGACGTTCACCTTTAAATAACAACTCAGTCCTATGGCTATCCTTTCAGTCATTCAGTTCTGCTCACTCCCGCACTCCTTTCCTATTTTATTTGATTATTTTGTAATGCTCCAGGTTTGATTTAAAGTCAAAATTTTCTATGGAGCTAATTGATGTGTTTTTTTTTTTTCCTAAACAAAATGACACGGAAAGTTAGCATAAATGTTTAAAAATTGGGATCCTTAATGTGGAATTGCTAATGTTTTTGTTTCTGTGTTTTTGGTGGCTACGAGCCGTCGTCTTTGCTGCGATTTTAGAGTTTGTTAGTATTCATGAAGGAGTTTTACAGTGTAAGTGGATTCACGTTCCTTGACTTTATAATAAAAAATTTACATTGACTGAAGAGAATCTGATGAATTCCAGTAAGTCTGTCAAGCTGCATTCTTACAGCTCTAAAAAACAAACAAACAAAACAAGTTCGATGTCCTTAGCGCTGGCTTTGTAGCTTTTAATATGGCATTTGGTTTCTGTCCCTTTAGGATTTAGTGCGGTGATGTAAGCTTGCTCTGCACTCTTCCTGCCTGGGATGGATGACATAGGACGGGCCGGGGTGCAAGTGACAGAAATTCTAAGCTGCTGAATCAATAAAGGAATCGATGCCCTTGCATAACCACAAGTTGAGAGGTAGTGGAGGTCTCAGATGCTGTACTGTCATCGTGAACTCATTCTCTCCTCTCTACCACACTTAGCAAAGAAAAATACAGGATACCCAGGTGAATCTGAATTTCAGATAGACAATGAATACTTTTTTAGTATAAGAGTATGTACCATGCAATATTCGCGACCTACTTATGCTAAAACATTATTGATTATTTATCTGAAATTCACATTGAGCTGGGCATCCTATATTTTATCTGACCACTCTACCGTTATGCCGATTTTAACGTCAGCTTCCTCTTGAACTTAACATCAGCTTTCCTCGGAGCAGGAAAGGCAGGAAACCCAGCCTTGGAATGTGAGTCCTTCCCTCCAGTTTCATTGGGCCATTGTAGGACGTACTCCCATTCCTGGTCTACTAACATGCACTGGGAGGGTACTATACATTAATTGGCTTAGATTAATCACCTGGGATAGAAGGGCTTAGGGAGCCAGCAATGCCACCCGCCAAACTAATTGTGTGGCCTTGGGAAGTTTCCTTTGGGTGTCTGAGACTCAGCTTTCACATCTACGAAGTGGGAATAAATATGGTACCCACCACATAGTGTGGCTGTGAGCAACAAATGAGATAACGTACGCAAGTAGAGTCCTTAGCACAGTGCCTGGCACCGGGTGAGCGTCAGTAAATATTTATCATCTTCTCTTCCTTATCATCCCTTTCTTTCTTAATCAATCATATATTAATGTGCTGTTGTCAGGACCCTTTTGGCTACCCTTGGCAGCTTGAAATAGCTTGGGCCAAAGAAGAAGTTCCTGGCTCATAGGGCCTCAAAAGGGTTGGGTAAGCAGAAATACAGCCAGGCCTCAGGACCAGCTACCACCTGGACTCAGGTGCCCCCAGCTCTCTCCTCTGCCCTCAGCATTCTCTGTGTCAGCTGTCATTTCTTTTTCTGGACCTGCTTTCTCTGTAGAATAGGAAACGTGGCTGCTGGTCACATGAGGGCTACAGACCCCACGTCTTTGACCTGTAGGAAAAAGCTGCTCCCTGAATCCCAGGGGAGAGCTCGCCTAGGCCAGGCTCAGGCCAGGGGTCCATTCGAGTCAGCTGGGCATGGCCAGGCATCCTGTAGATACAAGGCTGCTTCTACTGTTGTCATGTTGACGGGGTGCTGGGTAGACCATGTGTTAACCATCTGCTGTACATGCCTTCTTGAGAGAGTCTTGGAATGATAGATAATAACGATGGCAGCCAGTGTTTCTGAATGCTCACTCTTGCAGTCTGTCAGACCCTGTGCCCAGCATTGCACCGTGGATGATCCCATTTAATTCCCGCACAACCATGGGAGTCGGCGGTTATTATTATGATTGCCATCAGACAAATGAGGAAATTTAGGCCTATGATGGTCAAGTAAATTACCCAAGGGAAATAACGTAAGTAATTGGTGGAGCCAGAGTTCAAAGTCGTGCAGTCCACTCAGAGCTCATGCTTAGAACTCGCCTTGTAGCTCGGGCAACCAGACCTTCCATTTACTCAGGATCATTGCCATTTTTACCTCTTGTCCTGGCATAATCTGTATTAGTGCTCCCTGTACTATCCAAAGTGTCTTGGTTTGGATGATAAATAATATAGTCACCTTAATTCTAGTAGGGATGCTATGAGCAGACAATCAACAAAATGATTAAAATATATAGGATGTTAAATGGTAAACAGTGCAATGGAGAGAAAAATATAGCCCAAAGCCAGGGAGGGAATTCTGGCTTAGTAATGGAAGAAACGTCTCGATTAACAGTGGAGGAGAATAGTTCCAGTATTTGGAAAAATAATCTTACCTGTTTAAAATATATGTTTTCAGATTTTATTTACATATAGTTAGTTTATTTATAAAAGCATGGGGTTGGTTTTTGGATGAGTGAGGGGGAGTGTTAAGATGTCCTCTTCATTAGCTCAGCGTGGGGAAGAAAATGCACCATTGAATTTGCAGGCACTGGTTACAATGAAACTTTCCATTTAGCCTGAAGCAGACAGCTTTGGCATCCGTGTATCCGGTACCGGAAAGGAGAGGCACAATTACCTTCTTAACTATTTCATCGGCAGGAACAGGGGTAGAAGCTTGCACCCTGACCTGGTGTCTCCTGTCTTATATCACATGTTTATCCCAAAGGCAAAACAGTAGGTGAAGTATTTACCCCTCCAGCTGCAAAACAGATGTACCTTGTGTAAGCGGAAGGCACTGGAACGAGAACCAGCTGCTGGGGTAACAGATGGGACCGGGGGGTCAAAAGATCCACATATTGGAAAAGGAAAAGGTGCCACATTGAGCCTCTTGTTGCCCATCAGCCTTGAAACCGTGGCTTCCTGTTCTTGACCTGAAGGAGGAATTTCTATGGACTCCTCCCCTGTTCATTTCTCAGCTCAGGAGAGATTACACTCATCACCCTGTTATGGACTGAATGTTTACATCCCCCCAAATTCATATGTTGAAACTCTGGTCCTCAATGTGATGGCATTAGGAGGTGGGGCCTCTGGGAGGGAGTTAGGATTAGATGAGGCCATGAGGGTGGAGTCCTCACGAGGGGGTTCAGTGTCCTTATAAGAGTCCCAAGAGAACTTGCTTTCTCTGCTCTGCTCTCTGCTGTGTGAGGACAAATCAAGAAATCTGCAACCTGAAAGAGGGCCCTTCCCGGAACCTAACTGTGCTGGCACCCTGATCTCAGATTTGCAGCCTCTAGAACTATGAAAAATAAATTTCTGTTGTTTATAAGCCACCCAGTCTGTGGTGTTTTGTTGTAGCAGCTCAAGCTGACTGTAAATGTATTGAGGGTTCTTCTCAAATATAAGTAGAAACAATACCCCATCCTCAGTCTTGGCAGTGCTTTGTGCTTTTCCGAGACCATGTATGCGTGTGTGTATGCACGTATATATCTATGTATGTGTGTCATCTCCCAGCTGTCTTCTGCGGCCACACTGCAAGTTAGGTCTTGCATAAAATCTCAAGGCAGCGTCATGGATGGCAGTAGATAAAAGCTTGGGTTCTGGCATCCAGTTTTGTGGATTCAAATATAACACTTCCACTTGCTGGCTGGGTGATCCGGGGCAAGCTGTGTTACCTTTCTGAGACTCAATTTCCTCCTCTCCAAAATGAACAAAAGCATGAGATATATTCATAAAGTTTTTATTAAGAATCCGTGTGATAATGCTTGTAATGCCCATTGCCTTCTACTTAGTGAGCGCTCAATGGGTGTTGGCTATTTTTTATTTTTCCTGTGACTTGCCCAAGGTCACACAGCAGGTTAATAGAGCAGGCCTAAAAATCCAAATCTGCTCACTTGTAGTTCAGTGTTTTAGTTCAGGGTTTTGTTCCATATTTAACTCTTAGGCTGTTTGAATGGGGAAGAAGCATAATCAACATTTAATCCACCCATTTTGGAAGTTCAAAGGTGAAGTGCTTTATCCGAAGCCCTCTGCTTAGGAGGGGTTGAGAAGCAGAAACTGAGCTAGGAGTCTTTACCCGTTAGGCCAGTGTTCTTTCCTGTGGCGGCCAATGTCTGGCCATAATGTCTTCCTGCTTTTTTGTCTCCTCCTTACAGGACAGCCAGAACTTTCATGGTTGTAGTTCTAGAGATATGGTTGTCGATCGAGGCTCTCTTTTAGAATTTAGAATCCTTTTTAAAACAACTCAATTTCCAATGGCAAATCATCCGTTGAAGAAGCTGTGAAGAAATCGTGACAACAGTGATTTCACTAATAGCTTCTCGCGGGATATTGAAATGAAAACTTCTTCTTGATACCCCAGGCAGAACTGTACACAGAGCACCTCTCTGCACTGCAGTGAGAGATCACCAAAATATCTCAAACGACCCTTTAAGTATTTTTCTTTTGCAAAACAAGCAGTTCCTCCAAAGGAGATAAAGGGGAATTTAAATTATCCTGGGTTAATCTTCTTATAAGTTGGGATTCTTTGGGGTCACAGCAACAGATTTTTCCCCATGCAAACTCCTCCTTGAATAAACAATCAAACACATCTCTGTCTTTCCCTGTTTTGATTTCAAGTCGAGATACCACGGGTGGTATTCCTCCCGGTCCAGGAGGGAGGCTTGGCTTTCTTCCCTTAAAAAGTGATGGCTTATTTAGACGGTGACATGCACCAGGATGACAACCCTGGAGAAATCAGAGCACAGAGTGGCCCTTTGTGGGATGGGAGGGAGCCTTTTACTTCAATAGAAAAGTCTTCTTGGTCAATCTTATTTTAGTCCCCCGTGACCACAAATCAGAGCGACTTTGTATATGCATCTCAGTTTGATGCTCAGAACCTAAAACTTCCTTCAAAGATCTCAAGTGCTTTGGGATGTTTCTTTTTATACCACTTCGAACAGTACAACTTCACTGTTACACCAGGGAAGCTGGGAAGAAATCCAGGGTTCAGCCTGCGGGAGTCCTCCCAAATCATAATAACAGTAATTTCATTCTGAGCATTCACACCTCCTGCTCAGAAGCCCTTCGGATCCTTGCAGTGATTTTTGTCAGGAAGGTGAGAGCATCCCCCAACTTAAACATGGAGGAATTTAGGCTCAGTGAGTCTAAAGAACTTGGGAACTATTAAGGGAGCCACTAAGTGGCAGATGCGGAGCCATAATGGCCAAGATTAAGCAAACATTTATTTAAATAGCAACCTTCTAAACCTACCGAAGAGCATTTGCCTGTGGGCCTGGAAATGCCTGCATTGGCAAGTGTGTGCTTGGAGACTGTGGGGTGAGAGTAGGCTGCCGAGGGCTCCTTGCACAGCCAAAAACTGTGTGTGGAATGAGTTCTTGGGTGGTTGTTTCTTGTAAATAAGAAAGCTGTCCCTGTAGCAGAGGTCATCGCTTGGGCAGTTGCTATGAATAGGGGGTGCTTGCTCAGCAAAGCAAGTTTCACTCTATTACTATTAACACAGAAGTCGCCGTAGACCAAAGCAGCGGAGTAGAAATTGCAATTAAATTTGCTATCAATCACACCGCTCAAGTACACTCCACGTTTTATCAAACATTTTTTTTTTCACATATTCTTGCTTAATCGAGTACTTTACCCTATTGAAGGTGTGAGTTTAAAGGATTCAGGGGTCAACGCCACGTCGTTGAGGAGCATTTTCTAAATCTGGTCTCTTTTTCTCTCTCACACTCTTCTTTTTTTTTTTTTTTTTTCAAAACAAAACAAAACAAACAAGCAAAAACCTCTCCTTGAGGAAGTGCCTAGGCCAGGGTTTTACCTGTCTCTCTCATTTTTTTCCCCTCCCATTTTTGCATTGAGTTTTAATATGTCAGCAAGTTGAGAAGGAAGTTATAGGATTTTCCGGTATACATCATTTTTACATTATGATGGAGAATGACTTTTCCATGGCTAGATTACTGAAGTGGTGTATATCTAATAAATTACAAAGATTTCAGGGTGACTTGAGGGATAGTAACTGGAATGTTGCCCCTTTCCCCTCCTGGTGTCTGGGCTGAATTATTTAAGGACTTAGGAGAAAACACATGGCCTTCCCGTTTTACTGCCCTTCCCAATGTCTGGCTAGTGCAAGGTTGGAAGGTTAATCTTAAACTTTTCATCACTTTCTTTCATTTTATTTTTATCTGTTGGAGAGGAAAAGCTTTTCCTCTACCCTCTTAGGTTCAGTGCATGGAGGCCTGCAAATTTAACTGACAAAAGACAGATTAACAGGAGAAAAAAGCAAACAATTTCATGAATATTTTACATGCACAGGAGTTCAGAGAGAAGAAGTGAAATTCAAAGAAGTGTTAAGACTTGGGGGCTTATATAGCATTTTAATAAAAGAGAGGGGGTTTGGGCCTTAAGAGATGATAAATTGTGGGAAAGTGACTAGGAGATATATGCGAAACCAATGGAAGATAGGGTTTTATTTTGGTTAGGTTTGTTTATGCAGACTCATCATGGTGCCAATGCTCTGTGTCCAGTGATTAGAGTTGCTGTTCTCTTCCTGGTACGGAGGGGATGGGACAACTCACAAAGGGAAATGTACGCCCTTATTTTTAGGCTGAAAAGGGGAGGGAAGAATATTCTCTGTATCTTCTGATTCTCAGTTGCCTTCAGATCAAAATAATCCTCATGGCAAAGGAGCATATTTTGGGGTGGCATATTCTGATCTTATCATACCCAACTTTTCATTTCTTACATCAGGGAGGAAAATGGTATATAGTGGATCCTTTTCTCCCCATCTAAAAGATTTAGGGCTGTTTCTTACAACTGGTATCCTGAACTCCCCCTTCCTTGTAAACCAGTCTTCGTTACTTGATCATTGAAAACAGAGTTCCTTCACAGAGACTGTCATTGCCAAATGTGATGTACCATTAAAAAAAATCTCCTCCCACTTCTCATAAGTTTCAAAAATGTATTGCATCTATAGTATAAATTTGGCTGTATTTTGTGACATTCGTTCATAAGGGAATTCAAATACAGTGGTAGAGGCAAGATCTAGAGTTTAGGATGCAGCAGGACCTGAAGACAGGGAGATCCCCTTGTCCCCGTTACTAATATGCCTCAGTGAGAATTTCCACAAAAAGGCAGAGAGGTTGAGGCGAGATGCACACAGTTGTCTCAACTCCCAGATCTCTGCCTTTGCAACAACTGTCAGGACGTGTAGTCTTCATCTGTGTGCAGAGAGTATTTCCCCGAGCCTCAAAGTCCCCACACCAGGGGCTGGCCTTGGCGGCATACTTCTGCAGACATCCGTTGTAATTGGGGGTTGACTTGATTCTTGACAAAGGAACGTGTGTTGGAATGGACAGCTGTAATGTCCTTTTGGCCTTGAGCCTCCCAGCTATGTTTTCATCAAATCTGTCTTCTCTCCCTTCCCCATCACAGTTTTAATAGATAAACTCCGAGCTAGAAAGAGTGACTTAAGTATATAGATTCTACAATATACTCCAGGATATTCAACATCCCACTATTATCTGAGAGAAGATGTCAACCTTTTAACGTCAGCCCTGGCTATATCTGAATATTTAAAAGAGGCTTCTTTTGAAACCTTTTCATGTTTTGCTATTTATGCTACCCACCCTGCCCCAGAGATTTAGAGGAAATAATCTCTAGGTTTTGTTTTCCTTCCCTGTGAAATCCTTTCAAGTGTTAGACGGTCTGCCACTTTTTCCCTGACATTTTCTTTACATAGTGCTGCTATTCTAAACTGATGGTCACAGAGTCCTTCTCAATAACACAGAGACAAAACGGTCTACATAGCTGATAAATTATAAGCAGGCACCGTGTGTTAGCTTGATGGATGGTTATAGTGAATGTGTGTGAGTCATGGGGGTTTTTTTTGGTCAAAAGAATTATGTGAATTTTTCTCCTCTATTTTGAGTGCTTTGAAATGTACTACTTTTCTTCCTTTTCTTTTCTTTCTTTTTTTTTTTTTTTTTGTTCTTTAAGGTGTATGTCAAGGAACTAGGCACCGTATCAGAATAGTCATTTTCTAGTTTTCAAAGTTATTGTTTGGGAGTTGAGGAGGTGGAAGGACTGAATAGAAAAGAATTGTGTGTTGACAAGTAAGCCAGCCTGTGAAATGTGAAAGAAAATTACAGTCACCTGCTTTAAAAGGGGGGTCTCCCTCCCCCTACCCTCCCCCAGGGGGTCAATTTGAAATCTGGGGTAGATTTACAGTGAATCCCCTTGGAGGCGATGTGATTCTAATTAACCATTGCTTTGCAGCTACTGTAGAAATTCTTGAGTTTATTTGGGTAGATTTCTTTTCGGCCAGGCTGCAGAGTAAATAATGTTTGACAGTCACATCACTGGGTCTCTGACTCGCTGTCTCCTAAAGTAGCGCTGTCCTTTGCTTCATGTGTCACTGGGACCTTTGATATATAACACGTGGGTGCCTGCTTTGCTGTAACATCCAAATACCGGGGAGTATCGCTGGGCTCAGTGCTATTCAGAGTGGGGCCTGAGGACCAGTGCCAGGCTGCAAGCTGCCCTTTCTGGTCCCTACGACAAGATGAGTGCAGAAATTGAGAGGAAGGGCTCAGAAACTTTTATAGCAATCTGACAGTATGTATGATTTTACGTCAGGTGAATCTAACAAACACTTAGGGCCTTGATGTCTTCTTAAATTTGTTTTCCTAGGAATTGATTTGTATTGTATTTTGCACAAGTAATGATCTGTGACAGATCGGAGGTCAAGGTCTTTCACCACTGATAGTTTGAGTTGTACGGGTTTAGCTCTTGTGGTTACATTGGTGAGCAAATGTCAGGGTCTTCCCACCCACCTGAGGGGCTCAAGCCATTGTTGATTCAAAAAGGGAAGGTTAGGGACGTTTCAGATTTTGTTGTTGTTGTTAAAGTTTTCACTGTTGCTCTTACAAACATTTCTTTCTGAACATCTCTTCCACCGTTTAAGAAAAGCAGCCTCCTGTGAAGGTGAATTTTGCTGTGTCTCCTGCAGATGGGGTGCTGAGATGCAATGTGCCGGTGGCAGCAGGCTCGCGGAGGCCACTTTTAGCCGCATGCCAGCACCTGCCCCGGGTGGCTTCTCCCGCCCCACCTCTGAGCCAGTCCCTCCAGCCTGGGGGTTCTGTCCCTCCACCTGGGGGAGGGATTATGCTGGCTGAGCTAATGTCTGGGAAGTGTTCTGGAGTTCCCGGAAGGAAAAGGAGAGGCCGCCCACTTGTCATACCTTGCGCTAAGGCAGGAGAGCTGCAGGACAGAGGGGAGGGACCAGGAAAAGAAAATTGGGAATTGAATCACCTCTCCACTTCACTGCTGTCCCTGGGGTCCGCCTGCTCTAGTGGCCTTGAACTGCTTTCCAAAGTGGACATCTTGTGATGTGAGGGAGAGAAGGAGAGAGGGAAGCCGCTTGCCTTTGCACCTACCTGGAACTTTCTCCGGGATATCCACAAGGCTCACGCTCACTCTCTCTCCTTTCTCAAGTCTTGGTTTAAGACTTGAAGTGTGGCCTTCACTGTGACGCCTTCCGTGGCCTTTCCCCAGCACACACTGTTTCCTTTACCTGCTGTATTTGTTTCCATAGTACTTATCACCCAGCTCCTCAGTCATTATTCATTTCGTTGTAATATAATGTAATTAATATAATATCATCTATTAACATGTAAGTTTACAAGGGCAAGAGGCTTTGTCTGTATGGCTCACTGCTGTATCTCCAGAATCGAAAACAGTGCCTGACACATAGTAGGCACTCCATAAATATTTGTTGTGTAAATGAACGGATGAATAAGTGAAGGGGCAGGATGACAAGGGAGCCAGCTGTGTCCAAGGAGCCATTCGGCCAGATGCATCCAACTGTCCACTGAGTGATCGAATTGGAGCCACTGCAAGGGCAGAGTCAAGGGGAGGTGACCAGCATTTAACCAGTGCCTGCTGTATACCAAGCAGTGTGGTAGGCATCCTAGGTTCATTATTCAATGTAAGTATCAAATTACTACATGAAGTATGTATGGTTAGCTCCATTTTACAGGTGGGGAAACTCAAGAGGTTAATAATCTTACCCAAGGTCACCCAGCCCAGTAAGTGGCAGAACTGGGATCCAACTTAGTCTATCTGATTCCAAAAAGAAATTTGAACATTTCCAAAAAAAGTCAGTGGATCACAGTGCCTCTTGTCTTTTTGCTTTTCTGTCTGTAGAATGGGGATTAATTTTCCTCATCCTTCACCAGATTTTTATCTGATGAGAATGGAAATCTGGGACAGTTGAAACACAACTACTACAAGATATGACTTGAAGTGTGGCTTTGCAAATATGGGGCTGAGAATTAGATCCCATTATTGAGTAATGTTCACAAATAAGTGAGTGGAAATCAGAGCTAGATTAAATCCAGCCAGTGGGGGTGAGGGGGGCTTCTATGCAATGCTGCGTGCCAGGCACTGGTTTCAGTAGTTTATTATTCCAGATATTTCCCTAGGCTGAGACCACAGCCTCCAGACTCAGCATATTATCTTTCGCTTAGATATATTTATGGAGCATCCGCTAGGTGCTTGGGGTAGACCAGTAGAGAGAACAAAGTTCCCTGCCCTTCGTGGAACTTCTGTCTTAGTAGGGAGAGAGAGATAGGAAATAAACAGTAAGTAATAAACATATGGCAATAAACTGTAAAGTAAATTACATGGTATATTAAGAGACGGTAAGTGCTATGGAAATAAAAAGTAGTGTAGGGGAAAGGGCTTGGGCGTTCAGTGGGGAGGTGGCCAGACTGCAGATTAGATCAAGTGGTCCAGGTGGGCCCCGTTGAAACGGTGCCGTTTGAACGAAGACCTGAAAAAGGCAAGGGAGTGAACAAGAGGTACCCTGGAGGGAGAGCAGTCCAGTCCAGAGAAAAGGCAGAGAGAGCAGCGCTGAGATGAGCTCCTGCCTGGTATATGTGGGGAACAGCCAGGAGGTGAGCTTCGGGGGAGCTGAATGGGGGGCTACCCTGACGGTGGAGACACTGGATATCCCGATGGATGGAATATGGGAGATAAGACAAAGTGAGGAGTCCAGAGTAAGCCAAGGTTTAATCTTTATATTCTTTCACTTTATTCCCTTTTGATTACCTAACATAACTCAGTATTCCCGAAAGTATTAGCATCAAAGTCTTTGGAGATTTAGCCACTATAGTTGTGCTCGTCTGCAATGTCTCTGGATTTGGGTTTCTTCAGCTATCACATGGAGGGAATCTAAAAGATAACTTTCAAATCCCTTGTGTGACTGTTTCTGAAAGATTCCTTTTTAGGAGTCATATTCCGATCTCTGGCTAGCTTCCCTCCCTCCTTCCTTCCTCCATTTATTCATCGTGGGTCTTTAAAACATTTGCTGGGACAAGAGCACTTCTTGGAGCAATGTACGTGGAGGCTGAGAAGGGAGAAAACGAGAATCTCTGCCTTTCAATAGCTCATTTCTTCTTGCTGAGGTTAGATAAGAGTGCAATAAGCAAGGTGAGAATTAGAGCAAATTAGCAAAATTCAAATAGTATAGAAGAAGCAGCTGTGGAGGTAAAGTGGAATAGTAAGTTAAAGGCTTGAGTGGAAAAAGCACGTAGATAGTTTGGGAGCATATGCAAGTTCGGGTTCAGGGAACCTGAGAAGGGTGGGAGCATGGTAAAGGGTGCTTGCGTGCTCCCGGGAAAGGGGCCGAGATGTGTCGATGAAGCTGGACTGAGAGGGGGAGGGGGTGTGGTGGAGAACTGCACACGGGGGCCAGAGGGATCTGCTCTGAGCAGGAGGAAATCTGAAGGAAGGGCTGACATCATGAAGATGGACTGGAAGGCGCTCACCCTGGCTGTTTGGTACTCTAGGAACTAGAACAGGGGAATAAGGAGGTGAGAAAAACAGCCCAGGAGACTGTTGAATTACCTCTGGATCCTGATGTCTGAAATCGTGACACCTCACTGGTCTCTCCTCTGGCTGACAATTTTGATCAAAATTCTGGGCATTAAGGTGGCAAAGAAAAGCTCATTAAACACGATCTATTTGAAGAAAAAAAAAACTATCCAAACAAGGAAATGAAATTAACCAAACAAGGAAATGAAATTTTTCCTATATTGTGGATCCAAAGTTAGAATTGAACTAAGACTACTTGCAAGAGTTTTTGTGAGGAGCTCTTAAATTAAAAAAAAAAAAAAAAAAAAAAAAATACCAACGCCTCCATCACTTGTCTGTGAGCCATTCTGGAAACAAAGAACACCCCCAAATTGAGGTTCACGGCCAACTTTATTTCTCTCCATGCAGTTGTAGTGGTGTGATTTGCACACTTGCTGCATTCATACATGTGTTTATTCTAATGGTTCAGCTGGGCTTGGATGATGGCTGCAGTAAGCCTAAGAAAGCCCCACATTTCTCCACTCCTCCGTTTCTGATTATATTTCATAAAGCTAATCTTTTTCTTGGAAATCTACCTTTTATTTTTATTTATTTATTTTTAACATCTTTATTGGACTATACTTGCTTTACAATGTTGTGTTAGTTTCTGCTGTATAACAGAGTGAATCAGCTATACATATACATATACCCCCATATCCCCTCCCTCTTGCATCTCCCTCCCTCCCACCCTCCCTATCCCACCCCTCTAGGTGGTCACAAAGCACCGAGCTGATCTCCCTGTGCTATGCAGCTGCTTCCCGCTAGCTATCTATTTTACATTTGGTAGCACATATATGTCAATGCCACTCTCTCACTTTGTCCCAGCTTACTCTTCCCCCTCCCCGTGTCCTCAAGTCCATTCTCTATGTCTACGTCATTATTCCTGTCCTGCCCCTAGGTTCTTCAGAACCCTTTTGTTTTGTTTTGTTTTAGATTCCACACATATGTGTTAGCATACGTTTTTCTCTTTCTGACTTACTTTACTCTGTATGACAGACTCTAGGTCCATCCACCTCACTACAAATAACTCAATTTCATTTCTTTTTACGGCTGAGTAATATTCCATTGTATATATGTGCCACATCTTCTTTATCCATTCATCTGTTGATGGACACTTAGGTTGCTTCCATGTCCTGGCTATTGTAAATAGAGCTGCAATGAACATTGTGGTACATGACTCTTTTTGAATTGTGGTTTTCTCAGGGTATATGCCCAGTAGTGGGATTGCTGGGTCATATGGTAGTTCTATTTGTAGTTTTTTAAGGAACCTCCATACTGTTCTCCATAGTGGTTGTATCAATTTACATTCCCACCAGCAGTGCAAGAGGGTTCCCTTTTCTCCACACCCTCTCCAGCATTTATTGTTTTTTTTTTTTTACATCTTTACTGGAGTATAATTGCTTTACAATGGTGTGTTAGTTTCTGCTTTATAACAAAGTGAATCAGCTATACATATACATATGTTCCCATATCTCTTCCCTCTTGCGTCTCCCTCCCTCCCACCCTCCCTATCCCACCCCTCCAGGCGGTCACAAAGCACCGAGCTGATCTCCCTGTGCTATGTGGCTGCTTCCCACTAGCTATCTACCTTACGTTTGGTAGTGTATATATGTCCATGCCACTCTCTCGCTTTGTCACAACTTACCCTTCCCCCTCCCCATATCCTCAAGTCCATTCTCTAGTAGTTCTGTGTCTTTATTCCTGTCTTACCCCAGGTTCTTCATGACATTTTTTTTTTCTTAAATTCCATATATATGTGTTAGCATACGGTATTTGTCTTTCTCTTTCTGACTTACTTCACTCTGTATGACAGACTCTAGGTCCATCCACCTCATTACAAATAGCTCAATTTCATTTCTTTTTATGGCTGAGTAATATTCCATTGTATGTATGTGCCACATCTTCTTTATCCATTCGTCGGATGATGGACACTTAGGTTGTTTCCATCTCCGGGCTATTGTAAATAGAGCTGCAATGAACATTTTGGTACATGACTCTTTTTGAATTATGGTTTTCTCAGGGTATATGCCCCAGTAGTGGGATTGCTGGGTCATATGGTAGTTCTATTTGTAGTTTTTTAAGGAACCTCCATACTGTTCTCCATAGTGGCTGTACCAATTCACATTCCGACCAGCAATGCAAGAGTGTTTCCTTTTCTCCACACCGTCTCCAGCATTTATTGTTTGTAGATTTTTTGATGATGGCCATTCTGACTGGTGTAGTTTTGATTTACATTTCTCTAATGATTAGTGATGGTGAGCATCCTTTCATGTGTTTGTTGGCCATCTGTATATCTTCTTTTGAGAAATGTCAATTTAAGTCTTCTGCCCATTTTTGGATTGGGTTTTTTGTTTTATTGATATTGAGCTGCATGAGCTGCTTGTCAATTTTGGAGATTAATCCTTTGTCAGTTTGCAGGCTAATCTTGCACAACTATTGAGAGATTCTCAGGACCGAAATAAACGTCTGGGAGAAGAAATTAAAGAACTTCAGCAAAGGCTTGGAGAAGTCCAGGGCGACAATAAGGTACCGTGAATATTTAAAGGCAAAAACCTCTCCTGAGTAATTTTGTGCCAGAGGTTTATGTATGGTGCATCAGAAGAATGTAATGCATTTGCGGAAAAATTTGTTATAGATTTTTACATTTGCAATGAAAATTCATAGTTTAGCGTTTCTTATCTTTATTACCTTCCCTTCGCGTGTGTGCATGCACACGCGTCTGTGTGTGTTTCTGGGTTGCTCTAAAATATTGTCACAACCCATTGTAGAAGTTTCATTATGTTCAGCTTGGTGCTGAATAACATTGTGGTTGAGGGCAAAATAAAACCCAAATGCTATACTTTCTCCTTTCTATACAAATAATGGATTTGTGGCTCATATGATTTGGAATTATTCACATTCAGTTTTGAATTTTAAGTAGTCATCCTACTAATTATGTTCACATAACCAATTTATTTTATTGCTAAATTTGGCAATTTGTATGGAACATTGCTCAAAATCCACTGCTTGGTATTAATCAAACTCCCCTGTTGGCAACGTTAATTATAAAATATGAACTCATAAACTCCAAACTAAATGTGAGCACTGTCTCTCCCAGCTGAAGCTGTGAACAAAAGTACGATTGAGAAAAGGAAGAAAAACTACCGAAGTTTAATTCCATTGCCCCCAAATAATTTCCCATTTTGCCAATAGATTCAATTTCAGCTTCTTGCCAGAGCCAGCTTTCCCAACAGGGATGGCCTTTGGAGTTTCACTCAAGCAAACTACATGGCGGGGAGGAGGTGCTTTCTTGGGCAATGTCTTTTGAACGGTACCAAATTCCCTGACAAATGATGGGGATGTTTGTTGTTCCTGGGAGTCATTGGTTATTGGAAGGCGCCATTTTGAAAGATGCTCATTCTTTAAAAAAAAAAAAAATGTATGGAGGTGTCTGGATTATCTCGAGGACTCTTCCATGACAAAGAGCAGAGAGGATTGTGTGCTTACTGCTGGCTTAAGGGGCTCAATCTAAGGGCGTACTGGTGGGACTTCCCTGGTGGTCCAGCAGTTGAAACTCCACACTTCCACTGCAGGGGGCATGGGTTCAGTCCCTGGTGGGGAAACTAGGATCCCGCATGCCACGAGGTGTGGTCAGAAAGTAAAAAAAAATAATAATAAGGGCATACTGGGAAGTCTTCTTTACATAGCCTCTTGTCCACTTAGTCTGCCTTTAAAAAAATTTTTTTAAACCTCTTGGATTTAACATACTATATTTGAAAAATATTTCATGACTATTCTCTGTCATGAAATAGGGAGTGGGCGAGAATGCTAAGAAGGGTGCTAATTAACCCTGGACAAGCTAATCGGGCCTCTCAAAAGGATTTAAGCTCTGTAACCTAGGTATTTGGTCAATAATTAAAGGCCAGGCCTTCTTAGGTGTTATCAAATGATAGCACCAGGGCAAGGTTTTCTAGAGAGTAAAATCAAGTATGTGCAATCATTTCCTTTTAAACCCATAAAAATACTGCAGGAATTTTGGAGAAGTTATAAATCCAGAAAGTACTGAAACATTTTGAGATGTGATTTTTGGAGTCATGATTCTTCTTGACTGATTTTTTTTCTTCTTCTTCTTTTCTTTTCTTTTCTTTTTTATTTTCTGAGGTACCCGCCCCCCCACCTCCAACTGTCCTAGACACACCTCTGCCTCATCTTTTGGTCACTTTTAATTGTATCGCCTTGTAGGCCTGAGATATTTTAGGA
Source organism: Delphinapterus leucas (assembly GCF_059928025.1). Lineage (NCBI taxonomy): Eukaryota > Metazoa > Chordata > Mammalia > Artiodactyla > Monodontidae > Delphinapterus > Delphinapterus leucas. The sequence goes on along the minus strand of NC_143133.1, from coordinate 51,314,112 downwards.
ATTGACATTTGCAACTGATATTTCAGGGAACGAAAAGGAGGGTATGTGTGCATGCGTGTGTGTGTGAGTGTGACACTGAGCGCAGGTCTGGGGCTGCTTGTGCATTGGCACCATCTGAGCTTCATGATTTGCTTGCATTCTGGGTCTTTATTCCAGTAGCTGGACACATTTATCAAACTTGGTTTTCTCACTCAAGGTTTAGAATTTAGTGACTCATATTCATGGCCTGTGAAGTAATTTTCCTGCCAGCAGATGCAGGCAAGATGTTAAAACGTTCAGTAGACCCTGTATCTCAGTCTCCAGTCCTCTCCTCCTCATAAAAGACCAACTGCAGTGAGCCCCAGAGACTCTGTTTATTCTCATTTGCATCTAAAGTTATAGGGCTGGTTTATTTTCATCCCCCTGTGAGTCACGGTCATCCTCCCCCCACCTACCCCCAGTCATCAACATTAAGGCCGGATGACTCATTCAGTAATGACACCAGCCATCTTGAGAAACGCAGAGGCCTCTCTTGAAGGGTGGCCGTGACTGTGTGGTGGAGAATGGGTTAACCCTTCCTTTGCTCTTTTATTCATCGCATCACAGCTCCAACCTTTCCATCGCCTTTGGAATCTAGTCCCACCTCCTTACCATGGTGTGCTTGGTCCTCCATTATTTGGCCCCTCCTGATTTTCCCAGCCACATCTGTTGCCATTAGTCGCCTCACACTTCATTCCTGCAGGACTAATTTCAGCCCCTCAGCTGAGCCATACTGCAGTTGTGCCTCAGGGCCTTTTGCACCTGCTGCCTGCTCTCTGGAACACTCTTCCCCTTACTTCTGTAAACTCCCGCTCACCTTTCAGGTCATAGGTCAAATGTAGCCTTCTCCGACTCTCAGGGGCAGGTCCTGCACACACCCACAGTGCCCTGCTCTTTTCCCTCTGCTTGTGCTTGTTTGGCACCCCTCCCCCAAAGGTAAACTCTTTGCAGGCCAAATTCCTGTATCCGTAGGAATTTGCATCTTAGTTTGCGATGCACAGACATTATTTAATAGATCTTTATTGAAGGAATGGAATAGGATGAATGAATGAATGAGTGAATGAACAAAGGGAATGAAAAAAGGTTCAATAAAGAGGAAGAGGAAAGAAAAAGGAAGAGCACAAGAAAATAGCAGACTGACTGCCCCTGTGGTTGTCATCACTAACTCTCCTTGTGGGGTAAGGAGTAGTTTAGAAACCTGGAGAAAGGAGTTAGAAAAGCAAACTATTCCATCCAAGAAAAAGCAGAAGAAAGCCAAACCTAAGGTGTGAGACCTTAGGAAGCCCCTGGAAAGGTCAGGGGGTCTGATGCTGAGCCTTAGTGGATGTGGGGTAAGGGTCCTGCTCCTAGGCTGGCACAAGCCTGTTAAATTCAATAATACTTAATAACGGATGTCGTGGGATTCCTGACTCCTCCCATTCCGAGCAGAAGGGCTTGTGGCATCACTTTATGAGCAACTATTGAAGTGGAAGTTTTTTATCTCCAAGTTGTCATTTTAACTGATGACCCTTAGCCATATTTTGGGAAGCCCAGATTCTAGATGTTAAGAACATTTAAGAAACAAGGTGATAGGAAATTACTTGCCTTGGCTATTTTAAGGTAGACTAATTTTTCCATTTGTTCAGCTAGAGCCTTGTAACCCTACGTGCCATAAAGCATTTTCACACAGCCTCTTGAAAGATTTGTTACCACCCTGTCTTCCAAGCAGCTTAGCACTCACACAGGGTTGGAGGTGGAGGGTGGGATTCCATGATCAACAAACCTATTATCTCTCTGGGAAGCACCCCAAGAATTTCTTGAGGCTTCTGGACAGACACAAAGGCCCAGTTCAAACCAGAGGAGGGGTGGGAAAGGGGAAGCCTAGTAGACACCCTCCCCTTCCTTGCTAATAATAGCTCTGAAAGGTTAAGTGGGGAAGGGAGAACTCACACCTCCACAAATCACCCTGGGGAAAGCTTTTCATGAGGGTGGATTGCCCAGGGTTCTTTGTGTGGCCGTCTGTGCGGAATAAGGACCAATTACGTGGAAAACCCAGCCAATGCTAGGGCCTCAAGTGTGGAGAGCAACCCACCCAGAGAATTACAGCTCCCCTTCTTGCTCCAGAGGTATGCCTGCTTCCTCTTCTGGGCATTAAGAAAAGAGTGGATTTAGGGAAAGGGGACCGGGGGGAAAAGGAGGCCTCTGAGAACTTAAGGATCAGTAAGAGGCAATCCACAAAACTAGCAGAGCACACTTGAATCACAGATATCCAGAGGTGAGCTGGTGAACCAGCTCTTCTGAAGAGGAAGCCTGGCTGGTAGCACTTTACCAATCTCCGTGGTGTAAATACTGATGCCATGGCATTTAAACATCAGGCTAGCAAAGTGAAGTTACTGAACTGGGAGTTAGAAAGCTTGGGACTCCAGAAAGAGCTAGCTCCAGCCTCCCACTGCCAAGTGGTATAATCTAGAATAGTCCAAGAGGTCCATCTTTAGAAACTGCTAGACCCAGGTTTATATTCTAACTCTGCCAGTTATTATCCGTGTGGCCTTGAGCAAGTCAGTTGTCTCTCTAGACCCCAGTTTCCTCCTCTGTAAAATGGGAGTAATGATACCTCACATAGAATTGCTGTCAGGTTTCATCATTATTCATCAATACATAATTGGGGACTCACTGTGTGCTGGTTAATGTTCTAGGAGCTGTGACTATGTCAGGAATAAGAAAGACAAGGTGCCTGTTCTCACAGAGCTTACAGTCTAGTTGGAGAGACAGAGAATAAGAAAATAAAATACTTATGTAAGATCATCAGACAGTGGTTAGTGCTGGGAAGAAAAGAAAGCAGGAGATTTAATGGTTGGGAGTGTGTGTGTGCATGCAATATTATGTTTATAAAGGGTGTAGCATAGTAAGCATCCAGTAAGCACTCCGTAAAGGGTAAACATTGCTGGTATCTTTAGCTCAACCTGGGTCCAGATTGGCCTAGTGTCCTCTTGTATCAGAGTTCCACCAGGAATCTCAAGGTCTTCCTTTCTGTTGATCAACTGTTTCCAGTGAACCCCGGGGGTATGTGCCTCCCAACAGAGACAGAGATTGGGGGTAAGAAGCCTGGCATCTGGCATCTGGATCCCCAAAACTCAGCCCTCCTTATCACCACCCGACTTTATTATTTATCACCACCCCAAACATGATTGCTTTGGTGTCACGCTCCCAGAAGCTTCCCTGCATTTTGTGTACCCTTGTGGAATAAGCACCTAATAGAACAGGCCGGGAGCAGCATCTCATGTTCCTGCTGGGTTTCCTTGTCTGCTTGCTTTTACTTTTCCTTCATTTTACAGACTATGGCACTTTAAGTGCAGAAGAACAATAATGCAATGCGAAGTACTCAAAAGCAAGGAACTTCACGTGGACAGTGTCAGGCAGTCACATTTCCTGGGCCCCTGCTGGCCAATTTAAATGTAACTGTTTGCAGTGGCGCATAAACACGGGGTTTTGCCCTTAATAATGAGCTTTATGTTACACCAGCTGAAGGTCTTTAAGTACCTCTGTTTTATCTGGTGTTGGCCCCATAAAATGATAGACCCCTTCTGTGAACGTACCTCTATTGATGTGGGACTTCTGGAAGGATTCAGCAAGCAAACCAATTAAGTAAAAGCCACCAGCTAACTCAGGCAGACCAATGAGCATGCAGGTGACTAATTGAAGTATACTCTTAAAAAAAAAAGTGTTCAGCTTGGATGTTTGTAACAGTCCAGGATGAGGGATCAGAGAGCTCTTTGTAAACATTTCCTCTTTATGCTTCAGAGGAGCACGGAGGTGTCCTAGCTTGTGGGAAACCCACATGAAGAGGGCACTCTAATGAAAAGCTCTCACCTTGGGGCATTATAGAAATTAATTACAAAGAATTAAAGTGACTGATAAGGGCCCTTCACCTGCTCCAGCCCCATCATATCTTATTCTAACTGGGATCTTGATGGTGAAACACAGGCAACGCTTAGTTCAGCAAGCAGCCAGACTAGTGCACCATTTCCTCATGTTTTATTGTCAGATGAATTAGACAAATGAATTTGGTCTCAGACACCATATTTGAGCCTGTTCTAGCTTGTATGAGCACATAGTCCGGGTAGACCAAGCGACCAAAACAGTGTGGTTTTGGACATTCGTCCCCTAGACCGTGCACTGTAATTACACTTTGTAGAGAACTGATTCTGAAAGATACCTCTGCCTAAGACTTATTTTATAGTACACCGTACCCAAATTACACTAAAATGAAAACAAATTGAAGCACCTTTAAACTGCTTGGTGCGGGCTTCCCTGGTGGCGCAGTGGTTGAGAGTCCGCCTGCCGATGCAGGGGACACGGATTCGTGCCCCGGTCCGGGAAGATCCCACACGCCGCGGAGCGGCTGGGCCCGTGAGCCATGGCCGCTGAGCCTGCGCATCCGGAGCCTGTGCTCCGCAACGGGAGAGGCCACAACAGGGAGAGGCCCGCGTACCGCAAAAAAAAACACAAAAAACAAAAAACTGCTTGGTGCAACTCTCTAAAGACTGTCGCTCTGGGAGCAGTGCGTTCTGAACTATCTGAAGGTAATTCAGGGGCTTCCTAGCTGTGTAACCTTGGGCCAGTTGCTTGACTTCTCTGTGTCTTCAGCTCTCATCTGTACAGTGGAGATAACTTGCCTAGGGAGGGTAGTTCAGTTCCATTCATTTCAATACATCTTTATTGAAGACTCAACTCTATGGTCTGGGAATAGGGTAGTAAACAAAAACCAATGAGTTCCTGCCTTCATGGAGCTTCTATTCTAGTGGGGACAGATGGGCAGTAAGCAAATAAACAAATTAATACATGACATTACACAGATGCTGAGAGGCACAGGCTTTCAATTTGAACGTCTCTGATGTAGTTATTGGTATCATGTAGTGATGATTGGTATTTTTCAGTCTTTTTGGTCATGCATAGTGGTGGGTCTTAGAGTTGATAGAGTCTTATATTTGATGAAATACGGTATAATATGTCAGAAGGTGCTAAGTGCTCAACAAGTTACTGCAGGCTGGCGGGCTGTACAGTGCAGCCTGGGTGCCGGGGATAGGGGAGGGGGCCAACTACTTACACTGTTGACACACCCTTTGCTCAGAGGCCTGAAGGAAGTGAGGTGGGAGGTGGTCAGATAACCGGGGGATGAGGTGCAGAGACCCCGAGTGAGCGAGCTTGGGTGACACAGGCACGACATAGGGGGCCAGCGTGCCTCCTGTGAGGATTAAATACAGGAAGTTATACAGAGCACTTAATGCAGAACACCCTCCACAGGGGGAGCGCCAGGCGGTGAGTGCTATCGTCGGTGTGGAGAGAGGCCGCAGAGCATCCACTCCAGAACCCTCGCCTGCCTGGGGTCAGCTCCCGGCCCTGCCATTTCTAAGGTCTGTGACCTGGGCAACCTACTCCAGCTCTCTGTGTCTCTGCTTCTCTTCTGACAACGGGGATTGTAACAGAGTGTCTGTTGGACTTACTGGGGCAACGTGCGTAAGCACCTAGGACAGGGCTTGTTGTGTTAAGGGTGAGGGGACACTGCAGCCTCCTGATCTGAGCATGGGCCCCAGGCAAGGAGCCCTGGTTTCAGAGCCCTGCAGCAGCCCCTATGAGCTTCTCCCCTATGAGGAGGACGGGGCAGTGTCTGCCTCCCGGGGTTGGGAAGCAGCACATGAGAGACTTCCTGTATTTAAGATGTATCTGAGGACTCCCTGCGGTTAGCCAGACACTGCTATGGGTGCCGGCTATTTCAGTGCGTATGAACAGCCAGGTTCCTGCAGTGGAGCTGACAGGGGGAGGGACAAGCAGATGAACCAGGTGATTTCTAGCAGTATGATGAAGGCAGTGGGGCCCTTGAAGGTGAACGACTTCAGGGACAGTGTCCAGGGAAGACCTCTCAGAGGAGGTGACATTTGATCTGTGACCTGAAAGAGACAAAAGAAGTGGGTTCTGGATAGACCTGTGGGCAGGCTGCTCAAGGGCAGAGCAAGTGCAAAGGCCCAGAGGCAGGCAGGAGCAGGTTGTGCTTGAGGCACTGAAGGAGAGCCAGTGTGGCCAGCAAACAAGGGAGGTGGTTGGAGGTTGGGTTGGGAGGTGGGCAGGGGCAGCTCATGCATCAGCAGCTCTCATAAGGGCTTTGCAACTTATTCCAAATTTATTCCATTGCAGTGAAAAGCCACTGGAGGTACCGTGTGTAAGGAAAGCTTATAGCATGTTGTTTGGCCCAAGTTGGGTGCTCGTTAACTGGGAAATATTGACACACGTTAACGAGTGTGTGCATGATAATCTCCAGAGCCTGGGAGGAAGAATATGAAAACTGCTGGGTTTCTTTTTTAAGTGACAAATTCTTTTGTTTAAAGCTAGAACTAGATTTGCCATATAGGTTTAGGAATTTGAACTTTGGTATACACACTAGAGTTGCCTACTTGGAGCCTTTTAAAGCTCTCCTGTCTAATTTTATCAACGGTATTTCAAAAGGTCAGGGGGCAGTTGGAGAGGATGTGGAGAAAACCAACAGGAAAAGTAAAGAAAAGATAGGCAGGACCTTGTCTGTTAAGTCGCCCGGCACAACACTGGCAGATGAATGTTTGATAAATGGCTTTTGGTGTTGACCTCTCCCTAGGCGTGCTATTTGCAGCAGTACACAAGGACCGGGGCTGAGGAAGGGCTAACATCCACTCCTATTAATTCTTGCATCTCATCTTCCCAGTAACTCTGACAGATAGAGAGTCACTGTATAAGAATTATAACCATACCAGCTATAACTGGGGATTGTACTTTTAAAGCTCTTCAGAGTGATTATTGCATTGTATCTTCACATTGCAAGGATGGAAACCCCGAGAGCTGGAGTTGTGCAGTGCACAGGCTGGGCAGCCGTACATAGCTGTTCTGTCTACAAGATAGCTTTTATTCTTACTGTAGACTGAATGTGCCCCCACCCCAAATTCATATGTTGAAACCTGATCCGAAATGTGATGGTATTAGGAGGTGGGGGCTTTGGGAAGTGATTAGGTCATGACAGCAGAGCTCTCATGAATGGGATTAGTGCCCTCATAAAAGAGACCCCAGTGAGCAATTTTGCCCCCCCTGCCATGTGAGGACACAGTGAGAAGATAGCTGACTATGAACCGGGAAGTGGGCACTCACTGGACCACGAACCTACCAGTGTCTTAATCTTGGACATCCTAGACTCCAACTGTGAGAAGTAAATGTTTGTTGTTTATAAGCTACTCAGTCTATGGTATTCTGTTATAGCAACCTAAACGCACTAAGACAGGAGTTGGTACTAAGACGTGGGGTGCTGCTATAACAAATACCTAAAATGTGGAAGCAGCTTTGGAACTGGGTAGTGGGTAGAGGCTGGAAGAGTTTTGAGGTTCCTGCTTGAAAAAGCCTGTTGTCCTTCACAGCATTGCTGTGAATGGACCATTAAGGGCAATTCTGGTGAGGACTCAGAAAAAAAAAAAAAAGAGAGCTGTGGAGAAAGCGTCCACCTTCTTGGAGAATACTTAAGTCATCCTGAACAGAATGTTCGTAGAAATATGGACAGTAAAGGCCATTCTGATGAGGCCTCAGATGGAAATGAGGAACACGTTATTGGATGCTGGGGAAAAGGCCATCCTTGTTATAAAGTGTCAACAATCTGGCTGAACTGTGATTGAGTTCTATTGTTTTATGGAAGGTAGAAATTGTGAGCAATGAAACTGGATATTTAGCTGAGGAAATTTCTAAAAAATGTGTTGAAGGAGCAGGCTGGTTTCTCCTGACTGCTTATAAAATGTGAGACGAGAGAGATGATTTGAAGATGGAATTGTTCAGCAAAAAGGAACTAGAATTTAAAGATTTGGAAAATTCTCAGCCTGTCCATATTGCAAAAAATGAGAACGCTAAGGGTGTTGGCCAAACAACCATTTGGTAAAGAGATTAGTATGGATTAGAGGCCGGGCGCTATTTTTCAGGGCAAGAGAAGAATGACCCGGAAGCTAATTTAGGGCCCAGCAAGGCTGCCACTCCCGCCACAGGCCTAGAGTACATGGCTCTGGGAGACAGATTGCCTTCACCTGGGTTAGAATGGAGGGGCCCTCCCGGAGCCCCAGGGCTGAGACCGCAGCCCAGTAGAGCTGCAGGGCACCAGAGCAGAGCCACTGCAGGGCCGTCCTGCCAAGCCTTGGCGGTGATGTTGCCAGTGGGCCTGGAAGGCAGAGCATCGAGCCAGAGGTTTAGTCCTAAGCCTTAACATTTAACGTTGTTTGATCTGTTAGGTTTTGGACTTACTTGAGACCTGTCACCCCTTCCTTCTTTCCTATTTCTGCCTATTTGGAATGGGAATGTCGCTCCTGTGTGTGTCCCACCTTTGTATTTTGGAAGCACATAACTTGCTAGGTTTCACAATTTCACAGGTGGAGAGGAGTTTGCCCCAGGATGCATCTCACCTCGAGTCTCACCCATACCTGATTTAGATGATATTTAGATGAGGTTTTGGACTTTAGACTTAAGAGTTGATGCTGGAACCAGTTAATTCTTTGGGGGTTATTGGGATAGAGTAAATGTATTTCACGTGTAAGAAGAACATGAATTTGGGGGCAATAAAGGGTGGAATGCTATAGACTGTGTCACCTCCCAAAAATTCATATGTTGAAACCTCCTCCCCAGTGTGATGGTATTTGGAGGTGGGAGCCTTTGGGAGGTGATTAGATCATGAAGGTGGAGCTCTCATGAATGGGATTAGTGCCCTTATAAAAGGAACCCTAGAGAGCTCTCTCACCCCTTCCTCCATGTGAGGACACAGAAAAAAGACAGCCATCTATGAACTAGGAAGCAGGCTCTCACCAGACACCCAACCTGCTAGCACCTTGATCTTAGACTTCCCAGCGTCTAGAAATAAATGTTTGTCGTTTATAAGCTATGCAGTCGATGGTAGTCTGTTATAGCAGCCTGAATAGACTAAGGCAATCTCCACTTTCAAAACCACTAAAGTCACTTGGGGCTCAGTGAGGCTAGATGACAGCCAAAGACATGTGACTAGGATCCGCAGATACAGGATCTGAACACAGATTACACCTGGAGAATAATAGCTGCTCCTGCTGCCAGCTGTCTTCCTCCCACTGTCTGTTGGAGAAAATGGATTCAGGCAAATGGAAACAAGAGGAGGGAGAGACTGTTGAGGGCTATGAGGGATGAAGCCCAAGAAGAGATCAAGGAAGAAGCGAGTCATTCCGACTGGGGGGCCTTGGCGGGACCACAGTTTGAGCAGGGCTTTGGCAGAGGAGTTGGACTCCATCGGCAGGGTGGGGGGAGAGCGCCCAAGAGCCTCTTGTCACATCGTTTTGCAGCCCTGTCCCTCAGCCACATCCCAGCTGCAGCCGCACCTCATCCATAAGCGGACGATTCACACCCATAATTCATTCACAAATGTTTATTTCCATCTAAATCAGCAAATGGATGCATCTCCTGGTGGCCGTGTGCGTGCCTCTCAGGGCACTGATCCACCTCAAGCGTTGGCACAGGGAGGCTAGCCGTGCAGTTTTGATGGCCCCATTGTAGGAAATCAAGCACTCCAAGCAGTTGCTTCGTAGAGCTTCCAAGGTGGGAAATCAGCCTCACTGCCTGCAGTCTACAGATAAGGTTGGCTCAGCAGCTCGGCTTCCTCCAGCTTAGAAGAAAGATCGACTTCCCCAGTGGGCGTATGTGTGGGGAGACTCACGTGGAGGAGGACACCAATGATCACAGCAATAATCGTAATAGCAGCTGACATTGATCAAGCACTTTGTATGTTCCAGGGGCTGTGCTAAGTATGGTAGAGAAATCTCATCTTCTCTTACTTGGGACTAGGTTCTAAAGTCAGCGGGTAAGAGGCAAAACCTTGTGTCTAGCAGAAATTCACCTTGATGGTCTCTTAAATTGTCCATGAAGTTCAGGGCAGGTGGCCATGTGTCTCCTGAATAGGAGTCTTATGTATAAATATGAACAATATGATTTTGTCTAAATGTATTATCAGTCCCTCTCCCACCTTGCTCTCAGTCTGGGACATTGAAAGCAGGGGTGGGTAGAGCCACCAATTTAAAACATTTTTATTTCTCTCCCATCCCCTCTTCTCCATCTCTCTCTTCCTCCACTTGGTTCTCCCCGTCATCTTTTTGCCAGACACATACATTTGAATTCTCCTAAATTAAATGCTCATTTAATACAACGTCACTCTCTTACTTTGTGTTTAATGTTGGGTAGGGGAAATTGCCCCCTCTACTCCCCTTGATTTCTCTGTGTTTTTTTTTGGAGTCCCACACGACATGCAGGATCTTAGTTCCCCAACCAGGGATTGAACCCTGAAGTGGAAGAGCAGAGTCCTAACCACTGGACCAATAGGGAATCCCCTGCTTCTTGATTTCTTGTGGCTGGACATGAGACAGATTACCAGGAGAAAAAGAAACACATTTTAATTCATGCTGGTCCCATAGACATGGGACCTAAGAAGTGCCCAAAGCAGATAACTTTTATACTTTTTAGACAAAGAAATAATAAATTTGGGAGGAGTTGACAGGACAAAGAAACTTAGGTTCGGGTTGCCCAATTAGTGAAGAATCTAAACCGAGTTTGGGCCTGGGGTAGTAAATTAAAGCAGTAACAGGGTTTGTTTATACTGGTTTCTCGCCCAAGTCCCCATCTCTGGCGATAAGGGCATCCTTCTACCTCCAGATGCAGGAGGGCACCCTTCACATGAGAGATTTTTTTTTTTCCTGCTTTCGGGGTGACAGAAAGGAGGGTCAGAGTGTCCCTCGTGTGTTGGGCATTTCTTAAGTAACTTTAATTCAAAATAATAAATATGCCATTGAGGCACATTTGGGGGCAGCCTACTCTGGGCCCCAACAGTTACAGCAACCTTGGCCAGTAGAAAGCTGTACTGTTACTGTCATATTCTTACAGTGAAGGATACTAAGACTCAGAGAAGTTCAGGCATATACCTGAGATTGCACAGCTCTCGAACTTGGCCCCAGAACACCCCCCTGCCCCCTGGCAGATGGACTCCAGAGCCCATCAGCTGTCAGCTGGGAAGGCAAGAGAACTCTCCCTGGGGCTGCCATCCCTATTGCGATGGCCTCCTTGGGCCCCTTCAGCTGATTGAACTTGAGTGTCAGACCCAACCAGTGATCCAGCTTTTACCAACTTGGGCCTCACTTTTAAAAATAAGTGTTTCATCTAGTCCAGCCCTGAGATTTAATAGCCGATATTGTATGCACATTGAACACCAAATGATTGTTAACATGTTTATTGAAGCTTAACAGGCATCCAGTATATAAAAGATGACTCTCTTATATGGCTGTCAGACCTCAATAAACATGTTTAATAATTAATTGGCATTAAGCAAACATAATTGTGTGATTCTAAATTAAGTGTTCGGCGAAGCGTACTGTGAATGGAAAACCTCAGTGGTGTTTTATTACTTAAAGTTCAGGCTGTCAGTCTGGCTTTTCACATACGAGGAAAAGCGCCCCGCTTTCAAAGCCGTGTTGCAGACCTCCTGTTGCCTCATGCCAAAAGTGGCACAGGCCTTCTTGTTCCTAGACCCTTTCATCTGAGAAATGTTTCTTACTTGGTTAGCTGTTTGTCTTTCTGTGTATTCACCTGGGGTTCTGAAAGTCCTGAGCCAAGACTGTGATGTGAAAGATGTTTTCACATATCGGCTTTCAGGTAAATTAACCAGTTCTGACATAAACTCCGTTCCTCTCACAATACAGCCGCTTCTTGACATTTGCTATAGTTACATTCTCTAAAATCACTGCAAACACTGAATTAGGGAATATTGAACCATTGTTCCTAGGGGAAATAGGAGATTAGGTTCCTCTGAGCCTCTGGTCACAATATTTTTGTCACCTGATCAATATAGAACTGTTTTATATGTGTTTCTCTTTAAAGTCACCCTATTTAATTTATATTGTTGATTCTTTAACATTGAACTCACAGCCAATAGCACTGTAACTCGTGCCTGAAGGAAGCTCATCTAACACACGTATATTCTCTGTAAGGCGCATCATGGCCTCTCGTGCTCAGGAACACGAGACAACACTCCAGCACTGCACAGGAGGGCCATTCTAAATGGCAAAACACCAACAGAAAGCACAAAAATGTGAAAAAAAGTGGCACGAAAGAAACCATGAAAAGGACACTTGTTTACAGTATGAGCTAAAACAAGAAAGCAGAGCATTGCCTTGTTCCACTTTAGCTGGGAACGTTCCTGTGGGATGCTTCCCAGTTTTTGCAGCTCTGTGTTTATCTGCACATGTCCCCTCATGATGCAAAAGCACCATGAATGCTGATTTCGAGACTACAAATAAATTTGCATTAGGCAAGTATACAAATTCAGAATCCTTGAGCTTTGGAATGGGGATTCCATTAAGCATGGCCATCTGTGTACCTAAGTGCCGTATGTCCCCTGCTAGGCCTTTGTACAAGCTGTTCCACCTGCTTGGAACATTGTGTGCTGATCCTAATGATGCATTTGCTCATAGTAGATGCACAATAAATATATGTCCAGTTCATCTGAGTAGTTTTCAAATAAGGACCCCAAATATATGTCATTTGCAGGAATAAAGACACAGACCTACTAGAGAATGGACTTGAGGATATGGGGAGGGGGAAGGGAAAGCTGTGACAAAGCGAGAGAGAGGCATGGACATATATACACTACCAAACGAAAAGGTAGATAGCTAGTGGGAAGCAGCCACATAGCACAGGGAGATCAGCTCGGTGCTTTGTGACCGCCTGGAGGGGTGGGATAGGCAGGGTGGGAGGGAGGGAGACACAAGAGGGAAGAGACATGGGAACACATGTATATGTATAACTGATTCACTTTGTTATAAAGCAGAAACTAACACACCATTGTAAAGCAATTATACTCCAATAAAGATGTAAAATATATATATATATATATATGTGTGTCATTTGAAAATGCTCTTTACTTTTCAGTAGTCATCATTTCCTGCACAGTTCATTGCTGTTATTTATTATTCCTATATAGTTAATATTCTACCTTGGCTTTTAACTTTCTCACCTGCCCCTAAATCCTTAGGGACTTGAAAAATAAAGCCATTTTCTCTATTGGCAACAAATCCCTTAGAATCCACGCAGGAACGAGGGAGAGCATACCCCAGCAGGGATTCCTGGATGGGTTGGATCTGTGTGGCAGCAAAAAACTGTCCCCAGGATTTCATCCATATATGAAGCCCATCTGCACACACCCACCCTACAGGGAGGTGGAGGAATCAGTCTTGCGACCTCCTTCGAAGAAGCATCAAGAAGCAGTGCTGTAAAGTCAAAAAAGCACTTTTTAATGGCCACCTGCTTGGCACTGAAGGGCATGTAGGGGATGCTCTGGGACCACTGGACCTTCCTGGAGTCTCTAACATAGTTTCCATCATGGCCCTACTGGAAAGTTTGGAGCTGCACATGGAGCTCGGCCCCAGAGACTGGGAAAGCCAAGGGTTCTGCAGGGATGCTTTGGAAAATTACACTTTTAGGACTAGAATTTAGTTCCTAGGGATTTTAAAACATTTAAAAAGTACGTTATGAAAGTCATGTATATTTATTTTAAAAGTTAGAAAACAAAGAACAGATAGCATACACAGTCTTGCATCACCTAAACTTACACATTTAAGGGTTTTAGTGTATTTGGTAATTTTTTTCTTTTGTATGTGGGTTCTTAGTATAATTTCAATCATACTGCATATTTTGTTTTTGGCTGTGCCGCACATCATGTGGGATCTTAGTTCCCTGACCAGTGATCAAACCCGTGCCCCCTGCACCCCCTGTATTGGAAACTCGGAGTCTTAACCACTGGACTGCCAGGAAAGTGCCTTTATTTAAACATTTTTTTAAAATATTTATTTATTTATTTTCTGGTCGCACTGTGTGGCTTGTGGGATCTTAGTTCCCTGACCAGGGATTGAACCCAGGCCCCCAGCTGTGGAAGCATGGAGTCTTAACCACTGGACTGGCAGAGAAGTCCCCAAACTGCGTGTTCAAGTTAGTTTTCTGCTTTTTTTCCCACTTAGTGTGGCAGCATCCGCATGTCCATGGTACTACATAGTTCACATCAACCTCATTTTAAACAGCTGGAAACTTGCTGTTTGATTGATTGATCAAACAATCAATCAGTTGATTGATTGCATTATCATTTCCTAGCCATTCCACTATTGTTGGACATTGTTTCTATTGTTTTTTTACTCTTTCTATAAATAACAGCACAGTCTACTTTTTTCTTTTTTCCTAAAGCTAGTCCATGTCTGGGATTATTCTTAGCCCAGATTATAAGAAGTAGAGTTACTGGATCATTGGATAGGGACTTTTTTTTTTTTTTTGCTTTTTAAAACTTTATTTCAACATAACTATGGGTACAGAAATACACTCATATGGGTTAATAGAATGCAATTTAACTTATACTACACAATTTGGACTAAAAACCTGATACATGGTTTGCTTCAAAAAAAATGGGATTTGTAATCTGGTTTATTTTTCATCTATTACAAATGTATATATATATAAAAAGATCCTCCATCAAATGCTGCTAAAGCAAACAGCAAGAACCTAGAGAAATTAACCTTTGGTTTGTCTCTGAAAAGTAACAGGTATTGCACTGTATAACTTTACAAAACTGGAGCAACAAAAACATTGTAATGTTTCAGTGCCAGTTCACAGAGTTCAGTAACTAATGGATGTTGATGAGGGTGAGGAGAGCCTATGTATACATGTGAAAATATAAAAGGTATCCGATCAAGTTAATATTGCATGTAGATCCCGAATCTACTCAAACCAAGATTCAGATAATTTCTTAAATCTGAATTAACACTGGTCAGTCCAGTTCATCTGCTGAGGTCAGAAAGGAAACTCTGCACAGTAGCTGTTTTCCTGAGTTGTGCAAAAAAGAAAATTAAGTTTCTTCCCCAGCGTTTAAGTCCGGAACTACAGCAAAGTATTTCATCCATTGTCAGCATTCATGGGGTGAGAGGCGATGAGGTTACTTAGGCTTAAATCTGAATTAGCACTGAGATGCAAGAGTCAGATAGGGACATTTTTAAGGCTCTTGATAACATAGCCTAACTGTTAAGAATGTGGGAGCATGCCCATCTTAGCAGATACTTTACAACATTGTGTTATCATTTTTTAATCTTTGCTAAATTTAAAAGAGACCCAGAGTTTTTTTCCCTCACTATGGCAGGGCTAAACAGGCTATCCCCCTTCAGATGCCCAGGCCTGTGTTCCCGTTAGCCTTATAGGTGTATGTGTGCACACATGTGTCTGTACATACAATATGGATTAAAAAAATTTTTTTTAATTAATGATATTGGCAAGAAATTTCTTTGTCTTGTGCCTTTCTCCAGTATTTCTTGGAAAATCTTAACTTCCAACACTTTCTGCCTAGTATGCTTGGGGTTTCGTTTGGATCTATTCATTTTAACTCTCTCTCCCTCTCTCTCTTCTTTTTCTACCAATGGAAAATGCAGCTCTTGAGAATGACAATTGCCAAACAGAGGCTGGGAGACGAAGAAATCGGCGTGCGGCACTTTGCAGCCCATGAGCGTGAAGATTTGGTTCAGCAGCTGGAGAGAGCAAGGGAACAGGTTATCGCCAACATCTGTTATGAGTGGGGGATATGTTTGCACAGCTGAGCGTGACACAGAGAAGAGTAGACTGTGCCCCAGTTTCTCAGAGACTGTGGGGTGCTTGGAACGCGATTAGAGGAGGAAGGAAGATGCAGTTTGAATGCATTTACTGCTAGGTTCCCAAGCAGCCTTTTGCATTTCTGTCTTCCAGCAGGTCTGCTCTCTTACTTTGGGTGCCATTGTTCTGAACACAACAAGAAACCTCCCCCATAACCAGGATAGACAGGGAGAGAACAAACATGACAGACTGGCCTTAATTTGCAAGTTTCCACTGAAATGCTGAGTGGATGCTTTTTAGGCAAAATCTCAACGGGTACGGAGCCCTAGTTAGGGAACAGCTTAGAGAGCCTAGACTTCGTTTTTCTCCTCTCACTAATTGGTTTTGAAGAGCAGAACATGATTTCTGGGTCTAGAGTGGTTTGAAAAAGTATGTATTTGTAAGACACTGGCTGTTGTTCCCAATATCTCGATTTGCCCTCTCCGAGCCCCTGGCTTTAGGGCAGGCTGCAGTTGGTAAGTGATCAGTTCTGTGTTTCCAAGCTGCTGCAATCCATCTCATCTTGGATATAGTAAGTGTCTGGCCGGAAGTTGTTCCTTGCTTTTAGCTTTTATCATATTCCGATGTGTGGCACTTACAGTTTTATAGCAGACACTGGTATTAATAAGCTCTCTAAAAGTCAGTCAGCCAAGTGGAAGGCTCGTCGCTAACCATAAAGCTGATGCCTGCAGAATACCTTGAGTAAGGGCACTTCTTTGGTTTCAGATTGAGTCTCTGGAGCATGACCTGCAGGCCTCTATGGACGAGCTTCAGGATGTTAAAGAAGAGCGGTCTTCCTACCAGGACAAAGTCGAGAGGCTCAACCAGGAGCTAAACCACATCCTGAGCGGCCACGAGAACCGAATCATTGACGTGGATGCCCTGTGTATGGAGAACAGGTAAGTGACCAGTCCCAGGCCCGCACTGGGGTAGGATGCTGGCTCTCCACTTGCCTGCAGGCTGGGAGTTATTTGCAGCCCTATTTACATTTAAGAAAATAGCCTTACAGTGAAAGGAAAGTCTCAACCCTAAAACAATGATATTAATGTCACACGTTAGTTGTAGCAGTAAGAAAAGAAGAACCACATGCTTACATGCCTACATCCATACCCTCTTTCCCCCTGCCCTCCCCGGTTGGGTGAGAAGGGTAGGGAACCAGTGAAAGCTGCTTATTATTGCTATCAAGAAGACAGAAAAGAATAAAAAAATAAATTGAGAAATTCCCTTAGCTGTCTCTTTTCCCAGAGGCAAATTTCAGTGTGTGTATGTGACTAACTTAATGCTGTGTCTGGTATTGCCTCTTGCTGCCTTGCTTCCCAGTGGGATCATCTTAATGAGAATTATGTGAAAACTGTGTTGATATCCCTCAGGGGATCTCGGCAGAGGGCTGTCCTAAAGTGAGGTTTCAGTGATTTGGGCGTACTTGACCTTGATCACATCCATTTAAGAAGAGGTCACCAAGGGGCACTTTTTCTGCTTTCAGTGGTGGGAAGGCACTGTAGGTAAAAGGCGGCTCTTTGGGTGTGTGGTTTTCTTTTTATCCTCTCCTACTTGAGTGTATGTTTTTTATTTTGCTTCCAAACTCTTCCTAGTTGTATATATTCTTTTTCAGGTACCTTCAAGAGAGATTAAAGCAACTTCATGAAGAGGTCAACCTCTTGAAATCTAACATTGCCAAATACAAGGTAGAAAATCATGATGGTGACGGTGATGATTCACTATTGTACATCTAAGTGTCATTCTATTTTAATTCCCTTTTATGTGCCAAAGATACTCTAGTGCTTGCCTGCCCTCCCAGATAGTTCAATAAGAGCTTTAACTGAGGAACCAGTAAGAATTAAACCCCAAACGGCAAACACAACAAAAACAGGTTTTGCAAGAGCTGCTTCTGTTATCTGGACAGGGCACACTGAGACCACCAGAATCTGGATGTGACCACTATACAGCCTCGGCCTATATTAAATTAGGTTTCCTATCCAGCTTTTCTATAAAGTGTTCTGTCATCAGATGTTCTTTGTCTCCTAATCATCCATAAGAAAATGATTTCTGAGCAATGAAGAAACAAAGATTGGGAAATCACAATCTAAACGATAATGTTCACGTCACACTAAAAGGACAGAATGTTTAAATTCTCCCCACTGTTATTTAGTGTAATTCCAGTGCCATTCGTTAGATAATATGTTTCTGCAGATGTTAGTTGTGTTATAATTAGCAAAATCTCCTGGGTTTCTCTGCTTTGAAAATAGATTGATTTCTCTTCCTGAGGGTGAAGTTTTGCAGCCGTCTCTGTGCTGGGGCAGCCATCTCATATTCCTGGCTTTTGACGTTCACTTTTTTCTCAGAAGTCTCCATGCTGTTCCTCCTTTAACAATCTGGGGCGGGGGGGCCCCACTTGAGTTTACACCCATCTATATATACACACACAGCCAAAGAAGAATACAGCTCTTAAAGTTGTATAATTAATACATAATTTAAAAAATGTGTATATGCATTCACTTAACAACATTTATTCAGTTCTTCTATGTGCCAAGCACTGGCTGTGTAGCACATATCAATTTTAATGTAACGTTCTGTTCTAGGAATGACACATATGCACTTCCTTAACCTTGAGTCCATGGCAGATTTCATTAATCAATCATGGCTTTTCTTCCAGTCCAGCCACAGAAACCTTCCAGACACCACTAATGATCTTTTGGCATTGCTCCATGAAAGTAAACCTAGTCTCCATCTCATGTCTGTTTGGAAGGGGTTTCCATAACTAGTGACTTCACACATTAGACTGAGTTCTTGCTTCAGATTTGATTTAGTTTAACGAATATGCATTGAGTACCTTCTATATATAGGAGGATATAATTGCTGTAATTCTGCTGGGCACCAACTTAAAAAGAAAAAAACAAAACTCTTTACCAGGTCCATAAAAATCATAACTCTCTGGCAGGGACTCTGAATTTTAAAAGTTGGGCTAGCATTTGGAGTTTGTAAAGAGTTCTTGTGTGCTGGATGGGAGGATGCATCTACCGGAATTAGGTATTTTTCCATTATTGGCTTTTCTGACAGAGGTTTTTGTTTTCTCCCAATGCTGCTTTAGAATGCTCTTGAGAGACGGAAAAACTCAAAAGGCCAGGGTAAATCCAGCAGCAGTGCTCTGACTGGAGTCCTGTCTGCAAAGCAAGGTAGGGGTCATTTTCTGGGAGGGACCACCTATGATCACAGAATGCTAGCACTGTGGGCCCACATCTCATTTTTTGAATTGGGAATGGAAGTGATCCTTAGAGCAGTCACCCCCAAACTTCCACCTGCATCAGGATTGCCTGGAGGGCTTATTAACACACAGATTACTGGGTCCCACCTCAAGAGTTTCTGATTTACTAGGTCTAGGGTGAGCCCGGAGAATATGCATTTCTAAAAAGTTCCCAGATAATGCTGATGCTGCTTCGGGGACCCTGCTTTGAGAGCCGCTGCCTTAGAGGTCTCTCTAATGACTGGACCCCATTTGCATCTATTCCCCTAACTATGCTCCTCTTTCCAGAATGTTTTCCCTTCTGTAATCACCAGGTTAGCACCTCCAAGTGTCTGTTCCATCCTCATTGAGTCTCTCCTTTTCCTGGCCTCTATGATCAGACTAGAAAAGTCTCACAGCTGCTGAAGTCATTTTACCATGGCACATGTGCCTTTTTCAAAGAAGCTTTTATTTATTTTTATTTTTTATTTTTTTTGCGGTACGCAGGCTTTTCACTGCTGTGGCCTCTCCCGTTGCGGAGCACAGGCTCCGGACGCGCAGGCTAAGTGGCCATGGCTCACGGGCCCAGCCACTCTGCGGCATGTGGGATCCTCCCGGACCGGGTCACGAACCCGTGTCCCCTGCATCGGCAGGCGGACTCCCAACCACTGCGCCACCAGGGAAGCTCTAAAGAAGCTTTTATTGATTGCAATTTTGTTCCTCCTTCTTGTCGATTCCAATGAAAAATAATGATCTTCCAGGAAGAGTCAGGGGAAATAAATAGCAGAGAGCTTGCTTCTGACACTTAATATTTGGGAATTCAGTTCTAACCATGATCCTCAAGTGGATCGTGCTGGACTGGCCTGTTTTGGGCTTGTTGGCAGTGCAGACCAGCAAGGATCACGTGGCAGTCCTCATCAGAGCTACGGGGGATTAACAAAAAATGGTGAATCTCCAGACTACCTAATAATCAAGGCACTTTTCCAAGCAACTTCTTTTTTTTTTTTTTCACTCAACTAGAAAAGGACACCCTCTATACAAACGTGAAGTAGCCCATCTAAGTGTAGCTCTGGATATCCTTGATAGCCTTTGAATGTTGGATGTTTGAATGTTGAGACCCAGTCCCGTCACCGACCTGGGGAATGCTAGCCACACTCAAACACGCTGGCAGAGCCGTCAACCAGGCACAACCTTTCTAGAGAACCGTTTGGTTCTCTGTTATAAAAAGCCTTAAACTGATCCCCTTTGAGCCAACAAGAAATGATTACAGACATATGCAAGCATTTTGCCTCAAGAAAGTTCTTCCTACGTTAGTTATAATAAAAAACATTGGAAACAACATAATTGTCCAGGAGCAATTAAATAAACTACTGTAGATCTATGCATGGACTACCAAGCAGCCGTTACACTTTAGATTTCAGTAGATATTCATGGTGAGACATAAGGTTAAGTGAAAAAAGCAGAGCTTTTTCCCATTTTTGGAGAGAAATGTGTGAATTTGTGTGTCTGCATATAGGCATATAGGAAATGGTGTTCAAAGACATATAATGAGAGATTTATATTATTTCTTCTTTTTTCTGTCTCATAGGAATACAAGTGGTTGTGGTCTTTTGGGGTTATCTCTTAGTTTCTAAAAACATGCATATACAAAATATATTTTGTGTTCTAAATAATCTCCTACGTTATCTTACCACCCACCAAGGGTACTGTGGGAAGCTGTGATATAAAGCCAGGAGCTCAGGACTAGAGTCATTTGCATTTGCATTGCTGTGCGACCTTCAGCTAATGTTTTTAATCCATCAGCACCTTGCTTTTCTGTCCATGAAATGGGAATAAATAACATTTTCCATGTTCTTTTTAAAATTCGAAGCCTCAAATGAGTTAGTCAGCATGAGTGTTTCAAAAGCATAAAATACTGGACAAATGCAAAAAATTATTATCCTTTAAATAAAAGGTGTTGCTAAAAGTCCATGAGTACTTCCTCCTTTCTGTTTAACCCTCACACTAAATTTTATTTTTTTTCACTTTTGACACTTGAAGTGGACTCTTCAATTACAACACAGTAGCGTGTGGAAGCCGGGAACTGATCCCAGCTTCATTATCCAGGAAGAACTGACATTGGTTTGCATTCCAACGTTCCAGAAGGATTTAAGACTGAGTTGTAAATTTTATATCCCACCCAGTTCAGGATCTGTTATCTGAGGATCACGGGTGCAGCCTCCCAGCCACTCCACAGTCCATTTCTGATCTGAAATCTCTGGCAACAGCCCTGTTGGAGACAATCCATGAGAAAAACATGGTGATCCAGCACCAGAGGCAGACCAACAAGTAGGTGGCTGGACCCTGGGGTGCAGGGTGGGGTGCAGGAGATATGTGAGACAATGACTCTCAGCAGTGGGTGGCAACCAGGTGGTGGGCCTGCCGGCCTTAAGGGAAGAAGAGCCCTTAAATCTGGAGGGAAACTTATTGAGCTAGAACTGTGCTTCTGCATTATGACAGCATCTTGGCTCTCAGCTGGAACCAACATGGAAATAATACTGGTTCTTGCTTATTGAATGCTTACTCTGAGCCACTCACAGACTAGTGCATATTACCTGGCTGATTTTGATGGTATGCTTGCCCGGGGGAACTTAATCTACTCTCCTCCACATCTTCTCTAGGGGAGGCACCTCCCCGTGCCATTTTAACCTCACAGCACAGCTTACTTGGGCTCTGAATAGCAGGAACACCCAAACATCAACTTTCAGGCAGCTGGGCCTAGAATGGAGTCTTGTGCCACTTTTCCAGATCAGCAAAAAAGATGGTGGAAAAAAAACAATAATTAAAACAGAATGTCTTATTTGGTTACTATAGATATGTTGACTATGTTGGGCAAAATCAAGCAAGTTAAAGTAGCAGGTCAGGACAACAGAAGCAAAATTGGAAGAGTTCAGAGAACGGTGAATAAACAATAAACTAAAGCAAAACACATTGCAAACAGGGCCAGCTTTGAGGACCAGAGACTCATGCAGTCACACATGGCCCAGTGCCCAGAAGGTCCCTGCACTTGGTCTAATCAACGCTTTGCGTCACCATCTCGAAAATCTTAATCTTTTTCGAATAAGGGGGCCCTGAGTTTTCATTTTGCTCTGAGCTCTGCCAATTATGTAGCTGGTCCTGCTTATAAGACCTACACGTGGAAGCAAAATGTAAGCGTGGAATACAGGAGCAAGTGCCCAAGGCTGGGCTTCCAGCACGAACAGGGAAGGGTCAGGGAATGGGGGGCCCGGCGAGGCGGGGTGCAAGGAGAGAGGCAACTGGAAAATGATGGAGAGTATTGTAAAAACAAAATAACAAAAAGAGAGGCCGGGAGTAAAGGGAAGATTGAGCAGGAGATTAAGATATATATAAAAGAGGGCAGAGAGCAGTGGAGGGAGTCTGGGCAATCTCAAAGGGATGACAGGGGTAATTTATTGACAGAAGAAGTTCTAAAAATTCCTTTGAAAGAAATCTTAATCAAGGACTGAAACAGCCAGATGCCAAAATGGAGATATGCCTCTGGGGGAGGACGAAGACACGGGAGTCTCCCCAGAATAGGTACCAGGTCTGTTTTATTCAGGTAGACTCCCCTGCCCCCGGCAGTGTCCCCAGGAGCCTTCTCTGTCCTCACCAGCTCCCTATAAGGCACCCACTGGGGCTCTTTCAAACCTCCTCAGGTCTTCTAAACCCTAGTCTGTTCCCAGCAGGTGACCTCAGCTCCTCTTTTACTGAGAAAACCAAACCTGCCTATCCTGAGCCACAAGGCTTGCTGCTCCCGCCAAAGCAATGTCTTCCATCCTATCCCTCCAGTCTCCGGGAAGCACACCAACACACTGTCCTGTTGGTCCACACCGTCCTCCCTCCTTTGGGTCCCAGCTCTCCTGTGACCTCCTCTTTCAACCTCTTCAACTTCTGCCCCTCGTCCTGCTTCTGCATCTTCACCCGGAAACCTCCCAGGTCTTCCTGAACCCCCCAAAGGGTTCCCGTGAGCTCCACTCACCTCCAATCTTTGTGAACAAGAGGCCACCTCTACTTCTTCAATAGCCACCCCCTCAAAGTGTGTTCTGGGGGGCACCTGTGTTAGAATTACCTGGAGGGGGTGCTTGTTTAGAAATGCAGATTTAGAGGGGTTTCTGGAGGGAATATCAGGATTCTGGATTTTAGCAAAGCCCCCAGTGATGCCACTGGGCAGGAATAAAAGATCACCTCGCTTCAACACCTCCCAAGACCTCTTGTGAATTTTCCATAGCAATCTTCCTTTGGAGGTCACCAGTACCCCCAAACCCCACTTTCTCACCCTCATTGAATCACTCAGATTCAATGAGTCTAGAGTCTGGAGCATCCATCCCTTAGTACATTTTAAATACTTTGAAATGCTTGTGCCCTTTGACCCAGAGGGTCCGCTTCTAGGAATTTATCCTAAAGAAAAAAATCAGAATGATGCCCTAGGTTTATACATAAGGTGGTTCACTGTGGATTCATTTATAAGAGTGAAAAAAACGGAAACAACCCAAGCATTTTTAAATTGGAGAATGGTTAAGATTACCGTAAATCCATAAGGCACAATACCATGCAGCCATTTAAAGCGTGATTTGAAGAATATTTAACGTGCTCTGCTCACCATCCTAATACCTAGGTTTGACCAACTTCCACTTCACTCAGGTTGAAGCTGTCCCAGGGCCAGTATGTTTGTCCACTTTGGTCACTGTTCTCTCCCAGTATGTCGGATAGTGCTGGGCCCGCAGTGGGTGCTCGTGACTACTTGATGAATGGATGATTGAATGTCCTCTAACCCTTTGTTCCTGTTCCCTTAATACTCACATGCAAACAGGCATTAAGTTTTATGGTTTTCATGCATTCATTCACTTATTCAGTATATATTTCCTGAGTGCTTGCCAAGGTCCTTCAGTGTACATCTCCTACCTGCCCCTTCTTCTTCCTTCCCACCAGACCATTACCTTGTCCTTGGGAAGATCCTCCCATCAACCCTCCATCCTCAGACCCCAGCTCACCTCCTCCACTGCTTGCCCAGCCACACTCAGACCCACCTGCCAGCTACAGTGCCTATCACGACACAAGCCTCCACCGAAAAGCCCAGCTGAGTCCCACCGCCTGCCAAACTCAGTATCCCCAAGCTGCTGGCCTGACACTCCCGCCTCTTGTGACAGATTGATTTCCTTATATGTTCCTCCCATACTCCACTGCAACCACACACATCCCCAGGTGCCATGGGCTCTCGCCCTCTGTTGAGAGAGACAGACATTTTCATTTTGCTGGCTTTATTTTTTTAATGTACCTTTCCATTTTTAACTACTATTTAATAATTTTGAACCATCTGTTGATTTACGTTTTAAAAGGTTGAGCAACAATATATCTCCAAACTACTTTTATCTGTCAGCCACCCGATTCCCCTGCCTGGAAGAAACCACCATTCCTCCTTTTTTATGTATCCTCTCCAAGGATGCATATATAAGCAAACGCATAGTACATTTATATAGACACACATAAATGCTCATATATATTTATATAGACATAGATTTTCTTTTTTTTTTTAGTTTTTTTTTTACAAATGGCAGCTAGTATTCATCAGAAAAAGTTTTTTTCACTGTCTTCCACCTTGCTTTCTTCTCTCATAACAATAGATCTTGAAGATTGCCTCATATCAGTACATAAAGTACCTAATGTGCCATTTTTAATCCTTCGAGGGTCTTAAGTTTCACACTTTCAATAAATGCTTTATTTGGGGGTATGGAAAGAAACGAATTATACAACAGATGGAGTGAGGGCTAAGAATAAAATGTGCATTTGGTCTGCTTGCTGTTGTCCCCCATGATTGAGCCTTTTGTACCTAAGATTTAAAAATAGCTTTGTTTGTCTGGAGCATTAGAAGTAGGAATACAGGTGCTCTGTTCTGTAAGAGTGTGCTCCCCCTACTGCTTCTTCACTGCCTGGCACACCCCCCCTCCGCCCCCCCACCCCCCACCCCCCGGCACTGAGAAGGCCCAGTGGGAGCCACCTTGAAGCACTGATGGATAAACCTAGGACTTTCTGTTTTGAGAGGAAGTTCAATTAATAAGCATTTTGCTTGAGGGACTCCTTGTGAGTTTGCAGTTGTCTAGCTATGGTTAAAGAAGGGGCGGGGTTCACTGTCTTAGAAACAGGTGGCAAAGCATTAATGAAGAGACAGACGTTAAGAGTTGTGTCTCGCAGCACACCACCTTTGGTCCTCCAGCCCTTCCCAGCAAGCCATCACTCTGCCAGTGCTGGGGTGATAGCCGTGGTGGTTAGTACGTGAGGATACGCTGGCCTTTCGCTACCCTCTGTGCTTTGCCTAAAACTCCTCACTGCGCTCCCCACTCCCTGGCCAGTGGTAGTTCAAGACCTTGGAAGTTCAAGGTCTCGGAAGCAGCGGGAGCTGTCGGGGATCAGAGCAGAGATTCAAAAGAGGGTCCCGTGGGATGGAGGTGGGGGGCACAGTTCTCTCCAGTCTGTGGCGGGCCACGGCCACCTCTTCCTCTTTGGGATCGGGCTCCCCCCAGGACCCTCACTCAGAGATTCTTGCTTGCTGTGTTGTCCAGAGAGCAAGGACAGCGGCACAGTGGTGGCCGGCTCCTGGGTTCGTTCTGTCTTTGCAGATTTCCTGTGATGTTGCTATCATCAGAAACTACTACTGAAAATCTCTCTAGAAGCCTGGCATCTGGAGGATTTTTCTAGACTACTGGGTAGACATATGCTGAAATCTCCCCTATCCTAAAACAAGCCACCGCTAAATAAAAATTTTATTTTAAAATCTCTCCCGTCCTACAAAAAAAAAAAAAAAAAAAAAAACCTCTCTCAAGCCTGTTTATGCCTCAGGCTACTGCCCTGGCTGTCTCCTTGGATTCCCTGCTAAACTACTTGAAGAGTCATCTATATTCACTGCTTCAACCTTCTCATAGGCAGCTTTTCCCACCCCTGTCACTTGGATTCTGGATTTCACCCCTTCCTCTGTCTTGTAACAGCTCTCTCAAGGGTGGGGCATGTCTTCTTAGCGGCCTTTTTCATCCTGTGTGACCACCTTGTAGAATGACGATACTGACCATGCTGCCCCACCGGGAACCTTCTCTCCCCTTCCCCACATGCCCCTGGCGCTCCTCTCCCCTCTCCGCCTGTGCTTCTCTGGTCCTTTCTCACCTTCCGCGGGTGGTGCTCTGGCCCTCCGTTCTTCTGACATCTCACATTCTGCTGGGGAGCAGACCCACCCCCAGCGTACACTCTCATCTTCGCTCTCCCAGATCCTCCTGTCTCCCAGTTGTGCAGCTGTCTACCCCGATATCCCGTAGGCACCTCCAACTTCTCATCTTCCTCCGTATTATTACTCCATCCCTTTGGCTTCCCTGCATCCCCTCTGCCTCCTTTGAGCCATCGTCATCACCGCCCAGTACAACACTCTCCTAACTGGTCTTTCTGCTTCCACTCATCCTCCTTCCAGTTCATTCTCAACCCCACATCAAAACCAGTTTTCTTAAACTTCCTTATGCTGCTTCTCTGCTTACAACCCTTCAATATCTCCTTGTGGCCAATGAATAAAAGTCTCGCCATTCTCCATATGGCAGCAAGATCATTCATGATCTCGGTCCCTACAAGCCGCTCTGGATTCATCTTTCATTTAATCTTCACAGTCCTCTCCACAGTTCTACTGAAGGACTTGTGTATTTCCAGGCTCGGGTTTTGATTCGGGACCCTCCACTTACCAGCTGTGTCACCCAGGGCAAGTTAGTTGGCCTCTAATAAACGTAATAAGAGCTACCTCATCTGTTGTCACAAGGGGCTAAGGGAGATAATATTTGTGCAAGGCTTAGAGTAATACCTGGTACAGAACAAGTGATCAGCTATTGTTGAAGCCTCCCGCTGGTACTGTCCTTGTGTGTGTCTGTTTGTGTGCGTCTGTCTGTCTCCCACCAGAATTTTAGTCCCTAAATGCAGGGACAGGGTCTGCTTCTCTTCAGTGTCCCCTACAGCCTCAGTAATTGTTGGATTGGTTGAACTTCATTGAACAGACCCTGTCTGTACTTCTACTGTCTCCATCTATGAATACTGCCAGCTATTGAGACTCAGATAACCCCCTTCTCTCTGTGGGCTGCATCACACCACGTTCCGTGGACCACCTGCCATATCTGTTCAGTGTGAGGCCAGTTAGAAGACTCTCTGTCATTTGAAGTATCTTGGGTTATATTTTGCAAGTCCAGCTATGGCTGCATCCATATATCAGTTATGAACGGTTTTAAAGAGAACTTGCTTTAGGTGTGAGAATGCTGGTTTTCTAGTGCCATTAGGGGGTTATTGGTTAAGAGCATGTACTTGGGAGGCAGACTGAGGTATAGGTTAAAAATCCAGACTCATCACCAGCTGAGTCCTACATGAGGTTTTGGTTAAGTTAACTAACTTCCCTGCCTCTGTTTTCTAATGGGAGGAGTCGAGTGTGGTGGGTGAGAACACTGGGGGTTGGGGAAAGACACAGCTTTGAGATGAACTATGTGTCCTTGGACAAGTTGCTTAACCTCTCTGTTTGTTAGAGTTCACACGTGTAAAAGGAGGATAAAAATACAGTCAACGCTGCAGAGTTTTTGCCAGGTCAGATTAAAAAATGCATATTTAGTAGGTGTTTGGCATAGGCTCTGACTCAGACCTGGGACTCAGGAAAGATTAGTTGCTATTTGTGTTAACTGTGGTGTAGTTGTTATTGTTATTGATGGCATTATTGTTACTATTACTACTACCACAACTTCTGCTGGGTCCATTTTATCACCTCCAGCCCTGCATCAGATGCTTATGTCAGGCTAAAGAAGAAAGCAGTCAGCCCTGACAAACTTAGGCAGAGTCCCTGAGAGTAGGTTGTTAGGGACCCCAGCAAATTCACCTCAGTGCATTTCTGGGAGACATGGCTGCGTTATCCAGGACCATCAGAAAAAATGCAGCCAAATGTCTCTGCACCACGCCTTTGAACGTTGCCCTGACGGCATTCTTCATTGTCCACAGAAGAGTTAAGCCTTATCTTTTGTTTCCAAGAGGCAGCCACATACAGATGATCTGATCTCGCTAAGAAGCAGGCATCAGCTTGAACACTGCTGTGATTGCATCTCAGACCCATCAGCTGGTGAAAAGGGAGCTCGGATCAGAGGGTCTGAGCAAAATATTGAAAGTGAGATTACGAAAAGAGGTGTTTATTGAGGGGTCAGAGACATGAAAGCAGAGTAGACCCAACACATAGAGTGAAAATTGAAAGTAATTGATAACTATGGAGAATTTAAGACTTAAGGAAAAGAAGAAAAGAAAACTCTAAGTACCTAGATGAACAAAACCACATAGAGTCATGTCAAAGAGTTTTCTGTGAACTCAAAGGGAATATTAATTAAGACGCCGCAAGTGAATTCAGGTAAAATAAGGATGAATTCAAAGCCACATATATATGTGGAGATATATACATATTCATGTCTCGGTATGTATGTGGGTGTGTGCAGCTATGTCTGGAATATAAAGAGAGGTAGAAGAACAATTCTGGTGTTCTGGTTTCTCCTGCTGAAAGGATTTGAAACTTGGCTATTAAGGTGATTTCTACATCATTTTAGCACAGCAATGCCAAGAAAATCTGCCAAAGATAAAGACTGGTTTTTCAATTTCCGGGCCAATGGAAAATGATTGAAGTTTTAGATGACTATCAAATCATTTCCCAACTATATTTAATTTTGTGTAGAGTGAAGGAGGGAAAATATATGCCCACATTTATGTCTTTCCATGCATATAGACAAAGTTTGGCTTCCAAGTAAACAGAGTAATCTGTTCAAATACACATTCTAGATCTTATACATCACAGTGAGTCAGAATGGGCACCTTGGAAGGCAATGTAATTATTCTAGTGATTCTGTAATTTCTGAAAAGTTTTTGATATGCCTATTTTTAAATTCTCTCCGGAGATCATTACAAGCCATGAAAAAAAGGAAAGCATTTATTTAATCAAATATATTTATTGAGCACCTACCATCTACCAGACATTATGCTAGATATCAAGGATATGGACATCTGTAAGCCATAGTTTAGGTCTAAGAAGGCAGATCTTATTATTTTATTACCTCTAAGCAACATTACCAAGCATGTTCTTTCATATTATTTGTTAGACTTGGTTGTTTCTGAAACTCAGATCCACCCTCAAAGAATCAGGGTGTGATACTTGTAAGAGTATTCAAAATTAAGTGTCATCTTTAGCATTGAGCAAATAGAAATGATGTAAGATGTCTGGGCAATGGTAGAATCATTGTTTGGCTGTGCAGCTACCTTTGTGTGAGAAGATTCACTTGAATGGCAACATTTCAGTAATTTTTAAATCATTTTTAATTATTCACTTTATATTTTCATATGTACTTCCAATAGAGTATGTGTGTGTGTAGCAAACACACACACACAGTTTTTAGCATATATCTAAGTCTCAAAACATGTTGTCTCTATTAGGGCACTAGGGGGCTTCCCAAGTATCCTGCTCACAGCCCTGAGAGCTGATGAGATCCATGTTCATTGGTGTCTATTGTCATTCTCTCCCCTTTTCCAGAATCCTAGGGAATCGGGTGGCTGAACTGGAGAAAAAATTAAGAACTCTGGAAGTTTCTGGTTTGTGGAGTCTTCCAGGTAAGTAGAACTTCATGAAAATTTTCTTTTTTTGAAAAAAAAGTTTCTTGTTTTGAAAATTTGCAGAGCAGACTTTACCTTTTTAATGTTCTTTTATTTGATGATCGTTGCTCAGAAATCTACAAGTGTTTTAAACTTAGAAGCCATCATTTTGGAGGAATCAGAAAAAAATAATAAATATGCAAGGTGAACTATGAAGTTTTGCTAATCTAAATTCTGAAATTGTCATTCTGTATGTCTGTATATATTTTATTTTTAACTTTTACGAGTATGGTAAATTGCTTCATTTTTTTCCCTGTAGGTGTCTTATAGAGATGTATTCAATTTAATCATCACCCCTAAAAATGAATATAAGAACCAACAATTGTCTATCCCAAATGCACTTTATAACCTCCTTCTCTCTTCGCCCCCCCCAATCCCATTTGCTACATAGATCGAAAATCAAAACTTCCTCTGGAGATTATTTTTTGCAGTTGTACAGGGTGTGAAGAAACTGATGTTTCACTTTAATTAGCTATATTTACCCATTTGTCCTGGTAAAATACCCCCTCCGTGAGACCCCTGTCAGCTATTCTTTCTCTTCACATTCTCCAGAAAGTTATATTTATCATTTCCACCACCTCCTCTTTCCCTGGAAACAACTTTGTAGGAATATTTTTAGTTACTTAACCTTTCTGCACAAACCCTTTTCTACCCTTGAAATCATATTGGTTGCTTCCTTGTAATGGATGAGAAATTAACATTGCCACGGGGACATGGACAAAACCACATGCTTTCTTAACATAAATCTGAATAGCCACCTTAGGTTGCCTGGAAGTGTGTTTTATAAATTGGAGTTTTTAGTAGAGATTCCTTGAACTTGATGTCAAAAGACCTAACAGACCTAATTAGTGGCAAGTGCCATCCTGGGGATTTGAATGATCCATTTTGCACAAGAACATTTTGATGCAGTTAAAACCTTATCTCCTTTGAAGGCTTTTCTTTTATTGCATTGAATTTCAACACAGTCAGGCAAATTTTTCGTTTATTTGTGCAGTCAGATTGCTATTTCTGTTCATGTACTGGAGTTTGGATTTTTTTTTTTTTCTCTCCAAATGACTTAGTGAGATTTCACAATGTTTTATTTCTACAACTTATGTAAAAAGATGGAAGTTGAATAAATGAAAGAATGCTGAGAATTTCCTATCTCTGCTGTTGTTTGGTCTAGGTTAGAATGGCTATTATGCAATAACAGTTGTTTCTTTCCTTTTTTTTTTTTTTTTTGCTGCCTGAAGGCCTGAGCTACAATGTTTCCGTAGGATTTGGGAGTATGTTCTATTTGAAATATCTTTGTTTGTGGCTAATAGCAGTGCATTAATATCATCCCTGCATGTAAATAAATAGAAATGCGTTCTCTATGTATCCTTGCACTTTTCTGATTAGAACAGCCAATTGAAATAGAGAATTCAATTAGCACAAAGCAAATATTAAATGGTAAAATTAGTTTGGATGGCAGTAACTGAATGGATTTTACGCCCTAGCCATGTTTGTTCTAATCTCTGGCCTCCACATAGATACAAAGTGGGAAGACAGAAATAAAGAGCGGCAATTCCCCCTGATCTGACACAGTTTATGTAATGGCGATAGCACTGCCCTGGTGCAGTGATGAAGGGGGCTGTAATGAGGTGTCACCTTACGATCATTTTCAAACCCTGGTGAGATTGGGGGGTGGGGAGTGGCCTCTTTTAGTGCAAATCAGACCAGTCTCTCCTGTCTGCTCATTGTTCTGTGGTCTCCATTTAACCTTCTGAATAGCGGAGCAAGAGGAAGTATGTTCTTTTTTCCTTCTCTTCTTCCTCTTCCACCTCCTTTTCCTCTTCTTATTCCACTTTTCTCTTCTCTTCTTCCTCTTCCTCTTTCCCCAAGTAAGAGCCAAATCATAGGATTTCAGCCAACTGGAGGGGATTGAGTCCCAGTGGTTTCAGAGAATTGCTAGCTCTCTCTTATTTACCAGCATCTTGAAAGGATCAGTGGCTTCTCTAATAAATCAACCCATAATATACTGATACCTTTCTGAGCATCAGCTTTGTGAATTCAATCCTGTACCAGGCATTCTAGACATGCCCCTCGCCCCCTCCAAGAATCTACAGTCCCACTAGGGAAGTAAGATGAATATGCATCAAACAGTGAAAAGAAAGCACAAAATATTACATAATTAAGTATCAATTAAGTGATAAAGATGTTAGTGTGTGAGGGAATAATGTGCCAAGTCATCGAATGCTGGACTTAGAAGGACAGATGAGAGCAAAAAGTTCAAGGATGGCAAATGCGTGGTGTATATAACCAACACCATTCTCATGCCAGTGGCAGGCATTGCTAATCAATCACATCACTGCTTGCTGATCTCACATGTGGTCCTAAAAACAGTCTTGCATTTTTGCTTTCCAAGAAGCCACCTCTTGGTCAGAGTAGATATGTGAGAGAAAACATTTTTCTCTTTCCTGATCTAGTCTGATCCCCTCATTTTAGATAAGAAAACAGAAGCTCAGGAAGTTAGGTGATACCTAAGACCACAGAGGCTGAACTCAGGTGTTCAGATCTTCATTTCAGTGTTCCACCTGCACTGGGGAAGTACAATTCAGAGAAGAGGGACACACACAGGGGCTGGGGGTTGTAGAGTGTAGATTAGATCAGCTGGGGATTGGTTCTCAAAGCAAGTTGAATTGGAGAAGAAAAATTCAGAAGCTGGAACCATCTATCCTGAGACTTTAAAGGACCATTGTGAAGGAGCCCATCACTCATTACTATAAGGCAGAATTACTCTTGGACTTGGAGCATGCTATGATTTTCCTTTGACTCTCTTCTCCCTCCCGCCTCGCTCTCTCAGCCAACAATATATAGCTCTTGATGGTGTCTGATAAAGTTGGGCCAAATGTGTGATCTTGCTGGGAAGTAGACAAGTCTAACAGATGTCACAGCCCACATGGAAAAATCATCTGGAAAGCAGAGTGTACTCCAGACTGTTTAACGGGTCCCTGAGAAGTGGGAAAGGCACGGGGCTATTTTGAGGAAGCCAGGGGGTGGGCTGGTTGGCCATGCCCTTCAGGGAGGAATGACCCTCCACCTTCCTCAGCCCCTACCTGTCAGCCTCATTCTCCCAGCCTTATGCTGGAGTCTGCAGGTGAGAATCATGCTTGGGGGGAAGGGGGGGACTCGGGAGATTTCCTGGATGTGCTCATGCTCTGGAAAGAAATACTGAAAGCCAGAAAAAAATCTGGCAAGAGCAGAGCCTGGCTCTTTGAGCTTTTTATTTGAATTCTCTGTTCTCCACTCTCAACATCAGCCTGATGAGGAAATGTGCATTTTGAAAGTAACTGGCACATTTTGGAGAAGGGGACGAGGGACGTTGTATTACAGGGAATGAGGAGGGCTTCCAGAAACTCAAACACCAGTTGAATGGAAGGGCCTGTGTGACCTACATTGGTTGTGGTTCACATCTAGTTCGTGGATCTCCCTCACCCCACTCCCCAGTCCCAAGAGCCAAAGTGCAACTAGGAGATAGCAGACCATCAGTTTAGAGCTCAATTTAGTCAACACAGATAGAATCCGGGCTTAGTTGGAAACAGTAGAACTGAGAGTCTTCTGAGGAAGGTCTTTGAATTCTTCAAATATTTTGCAAAAACCAAATCTTGGCATTTTACCATCAGATAAGGAAATGATCTCTGCAGGCAGGGATTTAGGGAGGTTTTTAACTTCTCCCCAGCCCCTACTTTGACTGGAAATGGATGAATGGCGGCTTCTATTTCCCTTGTCTGCATGCCTGTTGCTCAGATCCTTGGAGAAGTTCTATGTGCTGGTACCAGTGTTTTTGAGGAGCCATTGCGGAGTGGATAATCCCTGTGGTTGGAAACAGCCACGGAGACATGCTGCCCTGGAGAATTCCTCACAATAGGAAGGGCCGAGGCTCCCCGCACCATCCACCTGGTGCCTTAGTCACTCGGCTACAGCCAGCTCCCAACTCTGCCCATAATTCTGATTCCTTGGCCACAGGGCAGAGGGGACTTGGAAGAGGTTTGTTGGGACACAGAGTGCAGAGTGTGCCTCTTCCTGAGTCCCCTTACGGTTAGAGAGCTTCCAGCCTACCTTCTAGAGAAAGATGGGTCAGGAATTGCAGTCCCGTCCCTGACTTGAGGACAGTAACTGTTGCCTTGGTGGAGAGAAACAAAGGAAGCTCACCTGCGGCACCTGCTATGGCTTCATAACGACCATTAGTTCCTCATGGTGTTTCTAGATTTTATCTTTGCAGCACAAAAGAGTCCTGACTGGGTTGACTTCATTCTGAGAGCCTCTTAAAATATCCCAAGGTATAGCTCAAATGATTCTCCTTGGGAAACCTCTCCAGGCTGTGGTCCTGAAGATTTCGGGACTTTTTCCACTTGAGACAATAGCTGTGCTGGTGGAGAACTTCAGGGTCAGCTCCTATCAGATTTCTCTTCTGGGATGACCTTCATATAGCGGAAACCAGAGACCAATGGCTGCTAGTAACATACGCCATCTGCCTGTGGCAGCTGCAAGCCCCCATGCCCACCAAGACATCAGGATTTCCAAGAATGCATCAGCCATTTTATGCACAGTTATCAGCTGTTCATGAAGCACCTGCCATACGCCAAACTCTCTACTACAGTCTTGGAAATCAAGTTAATAAGACGTGCATGGCCTACAGGGAGGGTAGTATTATAAACAAGTTGAGGGCTCCGAGGCACAGACCAAGGTTCACCTGGCTATCCAAGGGAGTGGACATCTTGACCCAAATACCATTCTGTGCTCTGCCAAACCTGAAACTGAGTAGAGTCATAGAACTTTAGAGCCTCTGATCTGAGCCCCAGAGACGTTCAAGTGACTTGGCTTCAGATAAGGTGTCATCCAAAGTCAGACAGTTGAGGCTGGAGCATGGGCTGGGCCATGGCCCCCAGGGATTTTGCTGTTGGCATGGTGGTTCCCGCCGAGAGAATCTTCAGGGCTCATGGGCAGGAGTTTGGGATCAAATCCTACCT
Source organism: Delphinapterus leucas (assembly GCF_059928025.1). NCBI lineage: Eukaryota > Metazoa > Chordata > Mammalia > Artiodactyla > Monodontidae > Delphinapterus > Delphinapterus leucas. The sequence continues at coordinate 51,279,471 of NC_143133.1, read as the reverse complement.
GCAGGGCTCTCCTCATCCCTGGGGCAGCATCACTTTCTGTGTGCGTGTCTTGTGTCCATGTGTCCGTGCTCATCAGCTCGTGTTTCAAAGCCACGCTTCCCTCATCCTCACCCCCACACCTTGCCATGGCCTCAAAAGTAGAGTTGTAGTGGTTTTCCTTTCCTCCTTCTCTTTGCCTCAGGCTTTCTCTATCCACTCAGGGAGTTCATGTGAATCCATAAAAGGCTTTGGCTGGTGCAGGTCTCTATGTCCTAAGTAGAGTTTAGCTGTGACCATTTAGGGAACCTGATGCTACCTGCCTTATGACATACTTATGATTCGATCTAAATGACCAAAGCTAATGAAATCAGAGATACGTGTAGGGCAGTTCTGTCTCCACCATAAAGTAATAATTCAATGTGTGAAATTTATTGAGCGCTGACGAAATGCCTAAGTGCTTTACATGAATCAGTTCATTTTATCACTACCACCCCATGAGGTGGGTGCTGTTACTCTTCCTTACTTTACAGATGAGGGCTCTGAGGCTCAGAGAGGTTCAGTGACTTGCCCAAGGCCGCCCAGCCAGCAAGCGATGGGGTCCAGGACACAAGCACTACAGCGTGGCTCCAGAGCCTGCGCTCAAAGCACTCTACTGCTGTCGTTATTATTGTTATTGTCTCACCCAGATCAAAGCCACTCAGTTTTTGGCAGACATAGCAGGCTACCCCTTAACGGTGGCATTTGTGGGCAGCCATGTCCTAAGCAGACTCTAGGACTCAAAGACAGCTGGCCCTGGACGTTTCTGCCGGGTCCTCGCACTGCAGAGAGGGCAATGCTGGCCCTTTCCCTCCCACAGCACTCCCTATAACTGAAGAAGGTGCCTTGTTCACCCAAACAGCCAGTCCTTTGTGTGGGATGAGTGTGACCGTGACTCCAGTGGTGACATAATATGTCCATTTTCCTCTTTTCCATGACAGGAGGCAAAGACACCATACTGTTTGGTGACCCCGCTCTTCCCACCACGCAGAGGTCGAGATCCCCACTGCTCAAGTTCGTCGAGCAGCTCACTGAGAACAAAGCGAGTCCCAAGGATGGTAAGCAGCCCTTGATTTCTTGCTCTTTCTTTGCCTGGCCAAGCCCTCCAGGGGCTTGGAGGACATCAGTCCCTCGCCTTCCTGCAGCTTCTGTGGCACTGTTGGGTCATCCCTCATGTTTCTTCTTGTTGCCTATGTGGGTTTGTCTTGTTTGGAGCTTCCTGCAGAAGAACAAGCATCCCTGTACTCTCAGCATGGCGGCATAGAGGTTAAGAGCGAGGGCTCAGGATTTGAGCAACCTGGGTTCATATTCCAGCCCCACGTCACACTGGCTGTGTGGACTGGTAACCCCAACCTCAGTTTCCCTACCTATAAGACGGTGAGATGTGGTACCAACGTCAGGGAAATCTTGGCACATTGCCTGGCAATGTGGTAAGTGGTCTAGGAATCAGTTGGATGGAGAAAAAATTTTCTTTACCAGGCACACTTTCTGGAGGCAGTGTGTTTTGAAGGGGATCAAGGGCCCATTTAAGGTGCCAGATGAAGCAACAGGGTCGAGAGCCAGATCTCTTCCCAGGTGACAGTCTCATTTCCCTGACTAAACTATCTTTCACATCTTTCTGAGTTTTGCTCATCTGCTCCCTCCGCCCCCAGTGTGGTTACCAGCTTCCAAGATGGCCCCAATTGATCTCCACTTCCTGGCATTTGTGCCCTGTGTAGTCCTCTCCCACACTGTATCAGCGTTGGTCTGTGTGACTGATGGATTACAGCAGAAGTGATGGTATGTGAGTTCTGAGGCCGAGTTCTGAAAGACTTGTGGAATCTGCCTTACTGTCTCTACCTTGGATCATTCACTCTGGAGGAAGCTGGCTGCCATGTCCTGAGGATTCTTGAGCAGCCCTACATCATCTTCACGTGGCCTGGAACTGAGGCTTCCAGCCATCAGCCACATGAGTGCGCCATCTTGGAAGCAGATTCTCCAGCTGCAGTCAAGCCTTCAGATGACAACAGCCCTGTTTAACATTTTGATGACAACCACATTGGAGACCATTTGCAAGAACCACCCGGATAAACTGCTCCCAGGCTCCTGAGTCTTAAGCTGCTAAGTTTTGAGACAATTTGTTATACAGCATTAGATAACTAATATACCCAGCACACGGGTGTCACGCTTCTTTCCTGGATTTCTACATTTCCTCTCCATCTTCTCTTGCTCAGAGTCATGCCTGCAACCACACCTCTATGAAAATATTTTTGAAACTTTTTCCCAGTGGGTCCCATCTGCAGAATTACAGTCCCATATTTCCCAAAGCACAAATTTTCCCACCTGCATATTCTATGGACTTCTCAAGTATGACATCACAACTCTTCCTGCTTCCTCTTTTTGTCACTTAGCTATCCAACAGAGTCATCATCAACCACCGTCCACTTTCCTTCTCCATCCATATCTAGTCTGCTGCTACTATTTCTTCAGAGTTTCTTGTATCTCCATTTCTACCACCTCTGGCTTGGCTTAGGCCCTCTTGACCTTCTTGGCAAGGCTTCCATCCTGGTTTTCCTGCCTCCCAGAATCTCCTTACTCCCTTCCCGTCTTCATCCTGCTGCTGTGGGATGAAGCTTCTGGAGCACTGCTTTCCATCATGGTTGTACTCTGCTCAAAAATCTCAAGTGGCTCCCAACTGTCTCTTGTTAGCTGTTGTATAATAAAACACCCCAAAACTTAGAACTTCAAGCAACAGCTATGTATTATTTATCCTGAGTCTTTGGATCCGATGGGCGGTTCTGCTAATCTGAGCTGGGTTCAGCAAGGCTCACTCCTGCTTCTGTACAGGTGTGTTTTGAAGCCTAACCAGATCACTCATACTAGTGCATGGAATGGTAAGAGAAGCCTGGACAGGTCTAGGATTTCAACAGAGAGGTTCCCCAAGCACATGCGGGAAGAATTCCTGGAGAGAGCTCCTGACTTGTGGGGTTCCCACACTGGCCAGAAGACAAGGCTGGGACTTTCTAGCCAGCAGCATGTGGCTGTTTGCAAGGCTGGCCTGTAACACACCGTAGCCTACTGTGCAGTCTGGAACATGTCTTGGCTGGTGGTCATCCCATGCCAGCATCCAGTTTCCCCATGGAGATCCAAAGCACTCTGTCTGATGTGGCCTGCTGAGCCCCCGGGCAGGCCCAAGCCTGCTAACCTGACATGGAGTCTGAGCCTGGCTTGATTTTCAGAAGGGTAGCATAAGTAATGGCCTGATTCAAAATGATAGCTTTCAGAGTTCCATCATTAGCTCTCATTGTTCCAACCCTGTCCTTCGCCAGCACGGGCGGCAACAAGGAAGCATTTATGTAACTGCTGTCAGTGTCTGGGATGCCCTCATCACGGCTGCATCTCTGATTAATTCCAACTGAAAGCAGCTCACACTCAGGAAGACAAAGCCCATCAGAGACCAGTTAACAAAAGAAGATGAATGTGCCCTTCGGGCCAATGTTAGGGGGGAGGGAACACATTTTTAGAAAACCAGCAATCCTTTCTACAAAGAGCTACTGTTTTTTTCTTTTAGAGAAAATATTTTTTCTCTCTGCACTATTTGTGTCCTAATGCATTTGTATCAGTTGATTGCCTCATCATTATTGATATGTATATTGTTATTAATAAGTATTAATGATACTAATTCTGTTTGCTAAAGCAGCACGGAATAATTACTATTTGGGGGGTAATAATATTTTTCAATTCTGAGCCAATTCAGAAATCTTTCTTTTATGGAAATGGCAAGGGCTTCCCTGGTGGCGCAGTGGTTGAGAGTCCGCCTGCCGACGCAGGGGACACGGGTTCGTGCCCCAGTCTGGGAAGATCCCACATGCTGCGGAGCGGCTGGGCCCGTGAGCCATGGCCGCTGAGCCTGCGCATCTGGAGCCTGTGCTCCGTGACGAGAGAGGCCACAACAGTAAGAGGCCCACGTACCGCAAAAAAAAAAAAAAAAAAAAAAAGAAATGGCAATGCTATGTGTCTGTTCTCAAAGGAGAAATAAAACTCCCACAGCTTAAGTGTCAACATTCCAGAATCACAGAGTTAGAGGAAGATTCTGCTCCCACAGCAAATAACCAGAGGTCCTCCTTATTAGCTCAAGAGTTGTGGTATTTTCAGTAACTTTTCTTTGTCTTCTGATCACTACTTGAGTGTACTTTTTAGATATCTTTTGGATAAACAAAAGCGAGAAGAGGATTGGCAAATCCTGCTGTTGAACCATAAGCCAGTCTCAGAGCCTGGTCTCTATATGTTTATGGTCCTGAGACTCTGAAAATCTAGGCTTTCTTGGGAAAAAAAAAAAAAAATCCACAATAGGACCAGACAAGAGAATTACAGCCATGTCCATCCCCTTATTGCGACTGTGCCTTGACCTATAATGATGACAGCAGTGTGGCCCCTGTTCCCCTCACCACCCAAAAATTGAAAAGTTCTCCCTGGTAATCTCAGAGGTTTGCCATTTTAAAAAAGATTCATACATTTGGATGTGAGCGGAATGTCATCTAAAAAAATGGCACAAGGCAAAGGACCGGCGAACCAAAAGGCCCCAGTGTAATTTAGACCACCCTCCCTTAGATGTAAATTAAGGTAGAGAAGATTAACCTGACCTACAGTAAAAACAGCGCAAATGGTTTAGGGGTTAGGTTGTTATGGATAAGGTTAATTAATTTTTCAGGGGCACCAGAATATACTATTAAGTGTCCTGGAAGAAGTAATTTCATAAGAGTAATTTCCAGAAGGAGTTTATTCATCTCACGTTGGTGAAAAATTTAGCCGCAGAAAGGACCATAATTTACTCCTTTTGACTAAAGCTTCTTGCACTATGCTGGAAACTGGCTCATTTTGACTCCGTGTTTCCCCGTGTCTCCTGTATAACCACTATAACATTTTTTCATTTGTTAGTATGAAAATCATGTGATTGCTTCCCTGAGCTACCACAGATGTAGCTAAATGATTGTGTGAGTTAGAAATCTTTTTTTCTCAAAGTGCCATTTTAAGAACTTTTAGCAACCTGAACCTGGAACAAATAAATCCAAGGACTGCTTTCATTTATTTATGGATGGTATTGAAATATATGTACTAACATATTCATTTATTCATGCATTCATGTATATGTCTATAGATTCAAACATTTAATAAGCTATTTACTGAGCCCCCCTTTACTGGCAAAGGTAAAAAATTAATCAGGTAAGATTTTATACTTCAGGTGCGTTTTATAAGCTAATTATACATAAGTAACAATTTAAGGGTTAAAAAAGTAAAAAGTATGAAGTTCCCTTGGAGGTTCAGACACAACCTTGTGGGGATTAGGGCAGTGGAAGGATTTAATCAAACAGGCTTCACGGCGGAGGTGGAGGTGGGGCTCACTCTTGAAGCTGGTCATCTTGACGCATCAAGGAATGATGGTCACGGAGGCATCAACCATGTAAGCAAAGACGCAGAGGGCAGGGCTGGGTGCCATGAAGGGTTCGGTCTGGCTGGAGTATAAGGACACGAGGAGAAGAGTTGGCATGGCAGGTAAATGGATGTTGGGTCACTGAAGGTCTTGAATGTCAGGAGAAGCTAGGGCTTTGTTCTCAGGGTGGTGGCGGCCTTTGGAGGTTTGAGAGCTGGGGAAAGGCATAGTCATATTTGTGTTTCAGCTCTAGTGTTTCTCACACTGTCACGTGCAGCCACATCGCCTGCGATCTTACTAAAATGCAGATTCTGAACCAGTAGGTCTGGGATAGGATACTGCATGTCTAACAAACTGCCAGGTGATGCCACTGCTGCTGGTCCACGGACCCCACTTTTAGTAGCAAAGCCTTAGGGAAGGTTCCTCTCCTGATAGTTGCATTACAGCAGGAGGAGCTGGGGAGCACAGGAACCTATTAGGAACTAACGTACGTTATCCTGGCTGAACAGATCTGAAGAGTTACTTTTTTAAAAATCAAGGCTTGCTTTAGTCACTCATTTATATATTCATGAATTTCATTTAAGCACAAGTAATGGTCTCATTTTCAGGTACAATACTTACTGAAGTCAATGAGCTCTTAGGAGACTAATACATAGTGGTCCATGACTAAATACAGGCTTTAGAGTATATTCAAGATTTGGTCGAATGTCTGTCCCTGGGAAATTTCTATGGTCATTAAAAGGACTTAAGAGAAGGAAAATGGCTTCTTTTGAATGTGAGAAGCAAATCTGTATCAGAACTAGAGGCTTGGGGTGTGGGGACAGCAGTCAAGGTCTGCCTTGACTTCTGAGAACCACAGGGTCTAGTGTTGAACACACATGTCTGGGTGCCAAGATTTCACTCCCCAAGTGCTTCCCAGGCATGCAGAGCCTCTTTTGCTTGTTAGGTCCGGAAGGGCCATCAGAGAGTCCTGCCCCTCATTTTGTATCTGAAAAAAAGAAGGCCATGCTACCAGAAAACTACTAGTGCTAATCAGTGAATTTGGTAGAGTACCAGGATACAAAATTAGTGCACAGAAATCTCTTGCATTCCTATACACTAATGATGAAAAATCTGAAAGAGAAATTAAGGCAACACTCCCATTTGCCACTGCAACAAAAAGAATAGAATACCTAGGAATAAACCTACCTACGGAGACAAAAGACCTGTATGCAGAAACCTATAAGACACTGATGAAAGAAATTAAAGATGACACAAACAGATGGAGAGATATACTATGTTCTTGGATTGGAAGACTCAACATTGTGAAAATGACTCTACTACCCAAAGCAATCTACGTATTCAATGCAATCTCTATCAAACTACCAATGGCATTTTTCACAGAACTAGAACAAAAAATTTCAAAATTTGTATGGAAACACAAAAGACCCCAAATAGCCAAAGCAATCTTGAGAAAGAAAAATGGAGCGGGAGGAATCAGGCTCCCAGACTTCAGACTATACTGCAAAGCTACAGTAATCAAGACAGTATGGTACTGGCACAAAAACAGAAATGCAGATCAATGGAACAGGATAGAAAGCCCAGAGATAAACCCACACACATATGGTTACCTTATCTTTGACAAAGGAGGCAAGAGAATACAATGGAGAAATGACAGCCTCTTCAATAAGTGATGCTGGGAAAACTGGACAGCTACATGTAAAAGAATGAAATTAGAACACTCCATAACACCATACACAAAAATAAACTGAAAATGGATTAAAGACCTAAATGTAAGGCCAGACACTATAAAACTCTTAGAGGAAAACATAGGCAGAACACTCTATGACATAAATCACAGCAAGATCGTTTTTGACCCACCACCTAGAGAAATGGAAATAAAAACAAAAATAAACAAATGGGACCTAATGAAATTAAAATCTTTTGCACAGCAAAGGAAACCGTAAACAAGATGAAAAGACAACCCTCAGAATGGGAGAAAATATTTGCAAACGAAGCAACTGACAAAGGATTAATCTTCAAGATATACAAGCAGCTCATGCAGCTCAATATCAAAAAAACAAACAACCCAATCCAAAAATGGGCAGAAGACCTGAATAGACATTTCTCCATAGAAGATATACAGATTGCCAATAAACACATGAAAAGATGCTCAACATCACTAGAGAATGCAAATCAAAACTACAATGAGGTATCACCTCACACCAGTCAGAATGGCCATCATCAAAAAATCTACAAACAATAAATGCTGGAGAGGGTGTGGAGAAAAGGGAACCCTCTTGCACTGTTGGTGGGAATGTAAATTGATACAGCCACTATGGAGAACAGTATGGAGGTTCCTTAAAAGACTACAAATAGAACTACCATACGACCCAGCAATCCCACTACTGGGCATATACCCTGAGAAAACCATAATTCAAAAAGAGTCCTGTACCACAGTGTTCATTGAAGCTCTGTTTACAATAGCCAGGACATGGAAGCAACCTAAGTGTCCATCGACAGATGAATGGATAAAGAAGACGTGGCACATACATACAATGGAATATTACTCAGCCATAAAAAGAAACAAGATTGAGTTACTTGTGGTGAGGTGGATGGACCTAGAGTCTGTCATACAGAGTGAAGTAAGTCAGAAAGAGAAAAACAAATACTGTATGCTAACACATATATATGGAATCTAAAAAAAAAATCAAAGGGTTCTGATGAACCTAAGGGCAGGACAGGAATAAAGGCACAGACGTAGAGAATGGACTTGAGGACACGGGGAGGGGGAAGGGTAAGCTGGGACAAAGTGAGAGAATGGCACTGACATATATACACTACCAAACGTAAAATAGATAGCTAGTGGGAAGCAGCTGCATAGCACAGGGAGATCAGCTCAGTGCTTTGCGACCACCTAGAGGGGTGGGATAGGGAGGGTGGGAGGGAGACGCAAGAGGGAGGGGATATGGGGATATATGTACACGTATAGCTGATTCACTTTGTTATACAGCAGAAACTAACACAACAATGTAAAACAAGTATACTGCAATAAAGATGTTAAAAAAAAAAAAAAAAAAAAGAAGGCCAAACAGGTCATCCTGACCACAAAGCAAGCAAATAGGAAAATGGGGGCTGGATGCTGGCTCTCAGGGCCCCATGCTCTCTCCCATCCCCCTCCAGTTGCAGCTAGAGAATTTCTGTTGTACAGGTTTAGAAAGAACAGTTTAGAGAGGCGGGGTAGGGAGCTTGAAGTTGCTTTTGCATACAGCACTTTATTGAAAGTGAGAAAGCACAAGTGGTCTGCATCAAAGAATGAGGTGCTGATGGAGATGGGGGTGGAGGTGCTCAATCCCTCCCTAACTCTCCTTCTGTTTCCCACACAGAGAGCAGCGAGAACCTCTTTTCATTACTAAAGACCCCCAGATCTTCCCCGAGCTACAGAACCTACAAACCCTTTGTCCTCAGGTTAAATATTTCATGGGCACAAGGAACCACCATCAGAGAGCGAAGCAGGCGATAACCAGGTGCCTGGAAAGGAGGGGTTACAGACATGGCCCACGTGATCCCTTTCCCTCCATTAATGACACGGGAATCAACAGAGTGGCTGTTTTCTTTTCTGTGGGTCCTGTGTTCCCTTCAGCAGGATTTTCTGTGTGGGAGGCCTGGCAGCAGTGGGCCCGAGGTTGGGAGGAGAGGGGAAGTAAGGGCTGACTTGCAGCCAGAGGTTTGATGCTGTCCCTGGTCTGTTTCAGGGGAGGCTCAGAAGCAAGAACGAGATGAAAGTCGTGCCGCTGCCGAGGCGTTGACAGTGCGGGAGGATGCTGGGAGGCCCGCCGTTAGCTCCCCAGCAAATCAGAGCCACAGGAACCAACGCAAGCACTTTCATCCCTCATTACCCCAGCTACCTTCTGAGGAAGAAGAAGTAAACAGGCTTGGAAGGGAAATCGTGAAACTGGCAGAGGAGCAGGCAGCTGCCAAACCAGAAGGGGTCACAAGAGAGAGTCCCGTGGAGAGTCGGAGGGACGAGATGGGGCCATCCCCGCCGGGCCTGGCCGCCAAGGGGTCGTGCCCCAAACCTTGCCCGGACTCTGCCGAGTCCAGCCAGCCTGCAGCAGAAGCTCCCACCCTGGAAGATGGCAAGGAGAGACCCCCGAGAGTGGAGGTAGAAGGAACACCATGAAAACTTGAAGGGGAACGAGGTCAGGCACGATGACACATTGAAGGCACCTGGGTCGGTAAAGAATTAAGCATCAGAACAGCTCACCGAAGTCACTTTCTCCTAAAACACCTCCAAGTCTGCAAGTGAAAAAGGACACACAGCTCCCGTTGCAAACTGTGAATATCCTGATGATGCCAGCACAGTTCGATTTATTAAATGCGGGTCCTCAAGCTTCTCAGTGTCATCTCTTTCTGCGGAAGCTGCACGCTGTGAACATGGCCAGGCACGGAATCGTGTCAGCCATATGGCTGGTTTTCGACATCCATCTTTCTGTCAGCACTTGTTTTATTAGAGATAAGATGTTTTTCTATTTGCGGTTAAAGTCGTCGATCAGAATTATGGGAAGGGCTTGAAATGGATGGGGTTTTTAATCAGATCCCGGTCTTTGTAATGATTAGGAGGCTGTAGAGTAAGGTGTAATTAAGCACAATGGGTCCAGAGGGCCCCCGGCTCCTCTCCATCACGTCAGGGCCCGGTAGGACCTCCCAGCGTGGGTGTTCTTGGCATCCTGCCCGCAGCGCTGTCTGTAGTGGCACCGACTGGCAGGCGGAAAGGGGCTTAAGTGGGCTCAGAAGGTTAGGCTTCCGGTCTGAAATCCACAGCCCCTGTTGAGACCTGTCTGCTGACTACTAGAGCTGAATTTTCCAGCCTGTAATTCTAGAGGATTAATCGACCTGGAGTGACTGGGGAGGGCAGGACAGGGGGGAGTGGGGCGGGCTGTGGATACGCAGGGAGGATTGGGGGGGGGGGACTCCAGTGGTGTTTTGATGTTTTGCTTCTGAGATGAGATGAGAGCCAGAACCTGGGAATGCTGGTTCTCTCCCTTCATCCCAGGCTACATATAGGGTTTTATGGTTTTATGGTCCTGTAGGGTTGGGGCAAGATATAGCTGCTTAGGGGCCAACCCACAATCCCCCCACCACCTGAAACCTCTAGCATCACTCCTTCAACAAAATGCTGCGGCTGCTTCCCCCTGTGCTGCCGGCTACTGAGGTTTTAAAGACAGAGCTCGTGGCCCTAGAGTGGAAAGAAAGGGAAAAACAAAGTAACTCATTACAGCCTTTGTGATGATGGGGAGGGGAGGGGGCTAGGGAACCAAGTTCAAGCTCCAAGAGTGGGAAAGTGGAGAGTGGTCACCCCCACCTGCTTCTTTCCTTGGGGATAAAATTAACTTTTCTAGGCGGCATCTGGCACTGCAGCACTTGAAGCCTCATCAAATGACAGACCTTTCTTTGTGCTGAACGCAGTTCATTTCTCCAGGAAGACCTAAAACTAGATCCCAAAGCTCAGAACGTCCCTGAGAACCAGAATGACTCCTTTGAGAGACTCTCCTGCAGGGAAAAGAGAAGTTCCCAAGGTGGGAGAGGTAGAAAATTCACCAATTCATCCTAGAAATCAGAGGTTTAGACCAGGCTTGGGATCCCAGGTGTGAATCTTGCATGCACGTGGGTGGCCAGCCGCCCGCCCCCCCCCCCCCCCGCAAAACTTCCCTGCCACATTTATCTCCTGACATCACTCTGCCACCTGGGTGGGATCCATCAGACTTTGCATGTCTTGCTCTGAAGGAGGGCAAGGTGCAGACCAGAGGGCCCCATCTTCTGCCAAATGCACCCTGGGTGGACCTCCAGCTGCTTTCTTCCCACTCACCTGAGTTCACCCTCATCACCTAGAGGGATGCAGGCACGCCTGAGTCAGAGCACTGTGGCTCCCGGTGAGCAGGACACGACATCTACCCCTGCCCGTCAGGCCCCAATGCCCCATTCATCCCTCTATGCTCCAGCCTCTCCCCCTTCCCAGACTCATCCCCTTACCTTTCCCTCCACGGAGGTCGCTTCTGCGGCTGCAAAGCTTGCCCAGGCCAGCAGCCACAGAAATCATTTTCCTGCTGCACCAGGCCTAAACTCTCTGCAAATGTTTAACACTACTGCATAGGACGCCAAAGCCACCAAAGGAAAACACAGCCAGATTTAATACAATGATAATAAAAAGAAAAATCTCTCCCCACGGAAGCCTTGGTTTTGACACACAATTGGCCAGGTGCATGTCTTTAGGGCCCATTCATCACCTTCTGGAAAGCAGGGCTTATAATAAACTCCTACACATTCCATCATGGGCAAGAAAACTGCCATGAGTCCCAGAGTATGGGGTTCAGGGCAGGGGGTCATAGGGAGCGATAACATAAGCTCTGTGTATCCAATCAGCCTGTGTGGGGGGGTGGGTCTTGTGTTATTAGATGGAATTGGAGCCAATGAGATGATCCTGTCATATTTGTAATCTTGACATTGCCCTGTACATCCATGTGACACTGTCCCACCTCTGCTATCCCAACTCAACACGGTTCTTCTGTTCCACAGACATTAAAAAGAGTTTCAGCAATTACTTATGGTTGTCTTTTGTCTTTTTAAGAGTCATTGTGAAAATGTATTGCATTCTGTGCCCTACTCCACCAGATAACCCTGCATCAGTTGGGGTACTCTCAGCTACAGTTCACACTTTAAGAAACTTAAACAATAAGGAAATGAATTATATTTCATAGCAAGAACTTAAGAAGTAGGGAATGCCAGACAGGGCTGGTTCATTCAAGAAAGTTATCAAGGATCTGAGTTTCTGTCTTCCTGCTTTGCCTGCCTCGGTGTCATCTACTCCCTCATGATAACAAGATGGCTGCAACAGCTCCAGCCATCACCTGTTCTCACATCTGTGTCCAAAGGCAGAAGGAAGTTTCTGTGTGTGTGCGTGTGTGTCTGTGTGTGTGTGTGTTTTAAGAGCAGGTAACCCAGTTCTTGTCACATTTCATTGGTCAAAATTGTCACATGCCTATATGACCATGTTACATGTCTATGTCTAAAACAGTCCTTAGCAAGGAAGATGAAATTACTCTGATGGGCTTAGATTCATCAAGATTATCCTCTGAATTGGGGAGGAGCCTTGTCCCTGGACATGTAGACTCTAAAAGGGTGAACACTAAAACAAAATCAGATCTTGGGAAGTGTAGCAGAGCGGGGGATAGATTTGAGTAGATTTGAGTAGGCCACCAATAGCATTGTCTCTGAACCCCACACGTCTGTTCTTGTTTTATTTTTTCTTTTAAAAGCCAGAATATTGCATTACTGATGAGTGTGGAGTTGAGGGAGGGGTGGTTGTTATTTGTTTGTTTGTTAAGAAAAATGCCATCTCATCTCTCCCATTCCCTGACTTCTTTATTACCTGTCCTATTTTGCAGCTGAAACGTTCCCACCTTTGTTTACCTCTTCAAGTGTATCTGTCCTTCCATTATTTTTCCAGCTCAGTTGCCAGCAGAATGCTGAACAGTCTGGATAAATGAAACCGAGCTGACAGGTCTCTTAATGAAAGCTTGTTTGCACACTGCATTTCTTGTGATCGCTCTGTACCTGGGAGCCTTTAGGTGTGGATTTTTACATATAAGTGTTTGTCATTCTTCTAATTAAGGCCTGTGGAAATGGATTGGTTTTTGTAAACCAGACATTTCTCATCCCTACCTCCTCTTTCCATGCCTCCTCTGCACCTTCCTCTCCCCCTCCCCCTTTCTCCTTCTCCTGGAACAGCCTCTGTCGTTAGGAGGCCCCTGATGGCATTCAGCTCAATCCCTGCTGGAACCTGCTCCTAGTTGGCAGTCTTAAGGAAGCGAAATTCATTTTCCAATCATTTTTCCTCTTTCTGTGCCCTCACTCCCAGACACACACCACCATCATGACTTGAAGCTCTAAAAAACGAGTTCTAGTATCAGTCATTCATGTGTTGGAGTGAATTTGGGGATGTGTTATTCCTTCTGGGAGCATTTGCACCCCAGCTCACCATCTGAATTTTTCCAAATGGACGTCCAATCTTCTCTCTAAAGAATTTCGAAGACCAGCTACTTGCTCATTGGGGTTACCTTTCCTGTCTCTTTCAAATCACAGCATGCCTTTGCCACTCTTGGTTTCCTCTAAAACCTGTGGCTCTCTCCTGGCTGGATTGTTTCCTGTAGCCCTGTGACTTGATACCTTATTTCTCTTTGAAGAAGGTCTCTATCTGAGTCCCTTCCATCTCTGCCCCTCTGCTTTCATTTTGGAAGCCTCCATTTGGAGCAATCTTCCTCCTTAATAATACTGAGGGTACCTTCATATGGCTCAGTTAGGATGTCAAAAAGCCAAAGGATTCCCCTCAACTCACTACATTAATATATTCCTTGTTTTCCAGATGTCTTTCTGAACAGAGAAAAATTTGTACATTCTACAGATGCAATAGAGAACGAGGCAGTGAATCTAATTAGGAATAAGCAGAAAAATAAGAAGGACCCATCTCTCGATATTACGGTTGTTCACAAAAACAAAACCAAACAAGTTGATGCAGCCTGAAGGTAATTTAAAACGATAGCTATAGGTGTGTCGCCTTACATTTCATAACACCTCTTTACCAAATGAGGATTTCTTTTTCGGATTCTTAGGGAAAGTTTGCATAATACTGACAAGTATGATTTTCTGGAATCTATATGAGCCCCGGAATATATTTTGGGATCTTGGCAAAGGCCAGGGATAGCCTATTAAATTTAAAACAACGGACTTAAAAAAAAAAAAGAAAAAAAAAGCAGATCAACTGCTGTTTTGTAATTTGATTTAAACAAAGTAACTTCTATTCAGTTGTAGACCTTGATTTAGTGGATCTATGATCATCATGTGTCATAACTGTATCTTTTCTGTTACCTGAAATTAAAATGTAATTATCCTGATGTCGGTGATTAATCATTGGTATTATTTACATTATCCTCCTCCCACCCTCGCCGGAGGCCGAGGCTAGACTGAGCAGAGCTTTTAGCATATTGCAGCAACTTATCACTTGCAATCCGTCCCTAAAATTTTTAGATCATATGCTAGTCGTGAAAAATATGGCGCATGTAAAGATTTTATGCATTCAGTCAAAAACGCCAGATCTAAAATCAGTTAGTTAATTTCCTGCCATCTTTCAAGTTGACCAAAGCACTCACTGATTTGCTCTATTTTCTTACGTTTTTAGTATTTCTGTATATACACGCACTGAAAAGCCCCACTTGGAAGAAAAATTCACTGCAATTCGGAGAAAAAGCTTATCCTAAACATCTAAAGATAGCGTTTCTAATTATTGTCGACATTGTGTTTAAACTGTGCAAACTGGAGCATTATTCTCACTTTACCAGCTGCGTCTAGGTAGAGTCATTACATCAAACGCTTCTAATTTTACAAAAAGAAATCAAAACAAGTGTGTGTTTAAGTCTCAGTGACAAACGCAAACCCTGTGAGTCAAATAGGCAAACTGATTAGCAAGCTGGCTGGGAAGTCAAAACAGCAAATATAAGAAGATTAACAAAATAGATCTGTAAGAGGAGAGGAGTAAAAATAGCCTCCAGGGGCCAAATGGGGTCCTGTGGGCGGGTCTGGTGGCACACATCCGGTTCTGTGCAGGAACCAGATGCCTGCCCTTACGGGCACCAGTCTTTCCTTCATCTTGGCCCCTCCCCCCAAGAGTTGGGATCACAGAATTCATCTCAGCTGGCCTCTTAATGGATGCGGAAATCCTTCTTCCAAACTGAAGAGGTAGCAGCCTTGCCTTTACTTGAATCCTTCTAGTGACACGACACTCACTACCTTTCAAGGTTGTCCAATCCATGACTAGGTAGCTATTTTTGACCTTAGCCATTCATTAGCTCCTTAGGCCTTCACGCTATGCTATACACCTCTCATGAGTAACTCTTGATTTAATCTTCACAACAGTCCAATGCGATAGTCTTCTTTTACAGATGAGAGAGCTCAGGCCCAGAGAGGTGAAGTGACTTGCCCAGGTCACACAGCTTATAAGTGTGGCTGAGCTGAGGTTCCAAACAGGCCTTTCTACCTCAGCCTAAACTTTCAGCCCCTGTGCTATATACATTCCTGGCCCTTACAGTGAACTGTAACTTGCCCCTCTATTATTTCCTCTCTTTGTTTCTTGGCTCTGGAGCCCCATAGAATAGTTTATCAATCCCATTCCCATGAATGGACACGACAGAAATGAAGCAGATCTGCGAGGGTATTTCTTCAGTCTGTGGGGGGGTCAAGGGTAGTGAAGAGAGAAACTAAAAACAGAAGGTGCTGTGGTCTGAACGTTTGTGTTCCCCCCAAAATTCATATGTTGAAATCCTAACCCCCAAATATGATGGTATTAGAAGGTGAGACCTTTGGTAGGGGGTCCCAAGGTCATGAAGGGGGAGCCCTCATGAATGAGGTTGCTGCCTTAAAAAAGGCTTGAAAGAGATCCCTCTTCCCTTCTACCACGTGATAACACTGCAAAGAGGTATGGGCTATGAGTCCCAAAGAGGGCTCTCACTGACGATGCTGGCACCCTGATCTTGGACTCCCAGTCTCCAGAACTGTGAGATAAATTTCTATTGTTTATGAGCTACCCAGTCTCCAGTATTTTGTGACAGCAGCCTGAACAGACCAAGACGGAAGACAAGCAATGAGAAGCACCAGCCCCCTTCTGAAAACTAAATGCAAACTTCCCTTGATGATCCTGAATTAACCTATAATCTGGGCAGCAGAGTCGAAGACGGGGTGTTGGCTTTTTATTCCTGTCCATCGTGTGTTCCTATGTAATTGCTGCCTTGTTTTCACAACTTTTAATTGCGGGGGTAGGCAAATGCCTCTATGTGAAATCAGGATATTTAAAGACTCAGTTTGCTAATTCCCTTTTCAGTGCCGACCCGTACATTTCAAATTAATATTTCAAACCATTACTGAACCAAACTTGGTACCGCTCGCCTGACATGCGGTAAAGCCAATCTACTGACACTGCCTCGTGGTGAGGGAAAGTACAGTGTTTATTGCAAGGCACCCAACGTGGGACCAAGCAAGGAGAACGGGCAGCTCATGCTCAGAAGACCCAAAGGCCCTGATAGCTTTCAGGGAAGGGTTAAAGGCAAGGTGAGGGAGAGGGTCACAGGGTGCACGATCAGCTCGTGGACATCCTTCTGGTTGGTTGGTGATGAGGACAGGGTGATGTTTCAGGAATCTCAGTCATCAACCTTCTGGTTCCAACCGGTCTGGGGTCTACGTGCTGGTGGTCAGCATGCTGTTAACTTCTTCCACCTGGTGAGGGTTTTAGTATCTGTAAAACAGCTCAAGGATATGGCTCAGGATATTCTCTATAGCACTTGAGGAGGAACTAAAGGTCCTTGACTTTGTTTTATAACTAGACTATTATTGTCTTGCTTGACTGTTTTCCTTTGTTTCTGCATTTTCTCACTTCTCTGATTAAATTTGCTCTCTGGAACCTGGGGAAGGCCTAGGAGGCTAGAGCTTTTATACAAACTGGTGTGTGTGTGTGGGGGGGGGGGGTGGGACACAAGGGGTCTGTCCCTGGGAAGGCCTCGCAGAGTCCTGCTCCGTTTCAAAACCAGTGAGAACCAGTTGGTGGAGCAAATTCACCAGGCAATAGCCTTTCTTCCCACTTGTCGCTTGGGCTCAAGGAAAGGGTTTTAAATGACAAGGTAGTCCTAGTAAGAGGTAAAAATAACCACTGGGGATGGCTTTCTGGCTAAGGTTCAGTTTGACTCACTGCCTTAAGAGTCTGGGAGAGACAGAAGCTGCCCTGAGGAACCAGGGTGGGAAAGCCACAGCTAGGAAGTGGGTCTACCCCAGGATGGGTGCTTCAGCAAGTGAAGGTGAACGCACAAGACTGATCTAGTCTGTGTATAGATTATAATTTTCACAGAGAGAGGCAGAACCTCCATCAAGCCTTAATTAAGACCAACCTGCCTTTGGACCCCACCGCTTCCAACTGCTTTTGTATCAAGAAGCCAAGAAGGGCATTGTCCTGGTTGTGGAGAAAGCCGACAACTTTAGATACCAACACCAACCTCCCTATAACTTGCCCAGGGACACTGCCTCACTGGCCCTGTCTCCGCCATCTGGGAAATGGACCTCAGGCTTCCCACAGAGGCAGATGTGAGAGGCCACTGGGCCCAGTGAGTTGGTGTACCGCTCATGCCAGGCCAGTGGCTCCAGCATCAGAATCACTGGGAAGCTTGTTGCAAATAGATTTTCTCCTCTCCCTTTGGATTCTACAGCTTTGGCATGTGGCCCAGGAAGCTGTATTTTTTTTTCCCATTTCCCTAAGTGATCCTGGTTTCCTCCCTCTTGCGAGCCACACCCCAAAGGCATGATGATCAGTGACTGAGCCTTGCAGCCAACAGAGCTGGGCAGGGGAGAAGAAGTCCTAAGAGGTTTGGGAAACATCTTTGCCATTCCCCAAAAAATAGCTGAGTGGGGAGAGAAGCCTCAAATAAACCAAAACAGTAACCAAGGCCCCCATGCAGTACTGAATTGCTAAGTTTTTAATGTGCAACACGAAGACTGCCAAACAGCCCACAAAGGAGCAGCTCTCTGGGGTGTGGGGCTGGGGGAATAGCTGGAGACACCGGGCAGGGGCGCCAGGCTGCACTGCACATGCTGGGGAGGGGGAGGGGGAGAGGCAACCTCAGGAGGGGTCTCAGACTGCCTAGGAGGAACCTAAAGTGGGTGGGGGTAGGTAGGTTCTTAGGGCATTGAGGGATCTCAGGGCTCACAGGGTGAGGGCAGGGTTGCCAGGGTGGAAGGGGGGGAGTCTGGAAGACCCTCAGGGTAAATCTCTGGGGGTCCTCAGAGCTCAGGGTGCCCTCTGGATGAAAGGGGGTGTCTCAGTATACATGGTTTGAGACCTCAGGGTGGAGGGGATTTTCGGGGAGACCCTAGCCATGGCAAAAGTGGTACCTCAGAGTAGGGAGTGTCTCTGGGAGCAAAAGGAGAAAAATCAAGATGAGAAGGTGGGGACTTGGGTCACACGGAGGGGATCTTGGGCACTTGGAGAGGTGTCAGGGTGTAGAGGTGTCCCAGGGTTCTTGGAGAGGTGTCGAGGCATGGAGGGATCCTGGGATGTGTAGAAGGGGTCCTGGGTCACATGGAGGGCATCTTGGGCACTTGGAGGAGAGTCAGGGTGTAGAGGAGATCCTGGGGCACTTGGAGGGGTGTCAGGGTGTAGAAGGGGTCTCAGGATGCTTGGAAGAGGTGTCACAGAACAGACAGATAAACGTAGAGGGGGCCCTGGGCCACATGGAGGGAATCTCAGGAGTTTGGAGAGGTGTCAGGCGTAGAGGGGTCTTGGGGTACTCGGAGGGGATCTCAGGCACTTGTAGGGGTGTCAGGGCATGGAGGGGCTCCCAGGGCACATGGAACGGGTCTGGGGCGTGGAGGGAGCTCTCGGGGCGCCCGGGTGGGGGGCTCAGCTGGCCTTGCACTCGCTCTCTCGCCGCCGCTTCTTGCGCTCCGCGTGCTCCTGTGCCTGGCGCGCCCAGGGCCCCGGCCCGCACAGGCCCACCACGCAGCAGGCGAGCCGGCGGCCCGCGTTGCCGTTCTCCAGGCTGGCCTGGTTGCCACCGCGGCCCAGGTCATCCTCGCCCTCGTGGATCACTACGGCGCGGCCCGCGATCGAGTGCGGGCCGAAGAGCGAGGCGGCCAGGCCGGAGCGGTACTTCCAGATTTGGCCGTCGCGCACCACGAAGTTGCCGAAGTCGCCCGGGTGCTGCGGGTGCGGCACGGCCAGCGGGTTGTAGTGCGCGCCGGTGGAGTCGCAGCCCTGGCTCAGGTCCCCGAACTGGTGCACGTGGATGGCGCGGCTGGTGCCGTTGGGCTCGGCCGGGAACCCCTCCAGGTGGAAGAAGGCCTCGAGCAAGGCGCCGGGCCGCAGCTGCCGGAAGAGCACGACGCCGCTCACCCGGGGCTGCGCCGCATCCAGCGTGGCCGACGGCAGCACCGGGCAGGTGGCGTGGAGCGCGGCGTCCTGGCCTCCGCCCACCGCCCACCATTGCGTCAGCTCCCGCCAGATCTCCATCACTTTGGCGTGCATGTCGCGGATCTGCTCCTGAATGCGGGAGCCGGGCTGCTCCAGGTCCGGGTCGGCGGAGACTTCCGAGGCGCGGGATGTCAGGAGCAGGTAGGCACAGAGCAGCGCCAGCATGGCCGGAGTCGGGCACCTGCGGGCACCCCCGGGGGTGGGGGCAGAGCGAGACTTAGTCACTGGAAACCTGGAATCCCAGGGACCCCGGTGCCCTTGAATCCAAACGCTTCCTGCCAAGGGGCTTCCTTGCCTAGCGTGCTTTTTGTTCTTTCGGCCCCTGTCTCTTCAGGGCCTGCTGCATTCCAGGAACTGTGTTAGGTGCTGTGGTTGTAAAGATGGATGGGACATAATCTCAAGAAACTCAGGAGGATCTTTCTGAGCCACAAATCTGATCACGGTCCTCCCAAGTCCCATCTCCATAGCGTGGGGAGTCCAGGACAATTGGCCCGGGGTGGGGGGTTGTCTCAGGATACACGAGCGAGGCTCTCACGGCCCTTTCAGATGTCCTCCCTCTCCTTATCTCTGCCCCTCATCTTCTGCTGCTCTCTTTCTGCATCCTCTCTTACACAGGCAGCATAAGGCTCGCTGCCGCGCTTCTTGCACTTGCGGTGCCTTCTCTCTGAAGTGCCCTATCCCTTCTTCTCTGCCATGCTCAGTAGACTAAAGCTAGAAACTCAGTTTTATTCATCAGTGTCCATAGCATCTGGGCCTGCACTTGGCAGTAGGACACGTTTAATATGTGAAGGTTGAATGAGGAGTTCACTGACAGACAGATGTGTCATCAGATCATTCCAATGCCATCCTGTAACTGAAGATAGAGCCTTGTTCTGGGGAAGGACAGAGTAAGGAGTGCCCATCTCACTGGGAGACTCCAGGAGGGCTTCCCAGAGGAGGTGACTTTTAAGGGTCCCACAAGACGAGGAGTTTTTCAGCCAAGCCAGGTCAGAAGTCCATTTCAGGCAGGAGGCACAACATGATGTGTTCACAGGCTGTGAAGGGACACAGTTCGTTTTGGGGATGGGGTAATTCAGTGTGGCTGGAACATGGCCTGTGCCACCAGAGAGGAGTCGAGGCTGAAGAGGGAACGCTGAGCCAGGGATGGAAGGGCTGGCTTTTCTGTACTAAGGTGTGTGGTTATTAGCCAGGAGGCTAGTGCTGGTGGAAGTTTTTAAGCAGAAAAGTGAGTGTTGAGATAGTTTTTAGTTCATTAAGTCTGGCAGGAGAAAGGATGTGGGCTGGATTTGGGGAATAGAGAGGACAGGGGAGAAGGACAAGAAGAAATGGAGACACAGCAGAGAAACAGAGGTAGTCAGAGGGTGATGTGTTAGGAGGCAGCAGCAGCGATCCAGATCAGAAATGGTGAAGGCTTTTACCAAGGTGGAGGCAGCATGGATACAGGAGACATTTTGGGTACCACTGGCAGTGGGGAAGAGGAGTTGAGGATGACTGAGTTCCCAGCAGGGGAGACTGGGTGATGGATGGTGGTACCAGGCCCCGAGAAGAAGGGAGAGAGGGCAAGTTCAACCCGAGCCTGCTGAGATGCGAGATCCCAGGTGGGATGTTCAGCAGATGGTTGTAAATGGGGCTTCTGGCCTTTGTAAGAGGCAGTGTAACTGGGAGGGGTTCTCAGTGTCGGCTGCACATCAGATTCTGGTTCTTAAAGTTCAGACGCCCAGGCACCACCCTAAGGGATTCTGATTCAGTGGGCATGAGTTGCTCTGTTTTGTTTAAAGCTCCATCAAAGATTCTGGGACCCAACCAGGAATTTTATGGTGAGACACATATACCATATTGCATAACCGCAATATCATGGGGGAAGTTACTGACTCTCTCTTAGCTGTAAAACAAGGCTGGTAAGACCACCAAGGGCCACCAGGAGGTGTAAACGAGATATGAGATGCCAGGCTATTTTCACATTTTTCAGTCTGCCCACAGGGATCAATGCTGCCTCCAAAGAGCTGGTTTGAGGGTCAACTGCACTTTCAAAGGCCTTCTCCAACCCCCAAGCAGGTGCCATTTTAAAATTAAATTCTGGGGTTGAGTGTTTATTCTTTCCATAACCATTACAGGAATGCAGTCTAGTGTGGTGATTAAAGAATGGATTCCGGAACTCACTGGGCTCACTGGCCTGACTCTGCCACTTCACTTACTCTTTAAGAGTTAGCATAATTGTTATTTTGGTTACAGAGTAGCAGAGAAAATGCCGGACTGCAAACTCTAGCTGGGCTCCCCCTCTTCTCTGAGCCTCAGTTTTCTTATCGCAAATAGAGATAATAATACTTACCTTGGAGTCTTGCTGTGAGGCTTAAAAGACACAATTAGAATTGCCAGCATTTACTGAACACCCTTAAAGGCACTGTTAAAAGCATTTAGCATGTGTTAATTCATTTAAGCCTCACAAAAACCCTCTGGGGTGGGTGCATTGTTATGCCCATTCTAAAGTGCAGGAAACTGAGGCACAGAAAGGCAGGTGTCTTGCCTGTGGTTACACATACAATAATAGCTGAGGCAGGATTTGAAAAGGTGTGGTCTGCTCCAAGCCCAAGGTTTAGGCACTACACTGAACAGCTCTTATCAAGGCACTTAGCCCAGAGCCTGCTACATAGAAAATTCCCAGTAAATGGCAGCTCTTAGCTATCAGAGAGAAACTGCAGATAGGGATTTCAGGACCATCAGCTGAAAGATGCTATTGCAGCCCTGGGAGGAGGAGGTGGCCAGGAAGGGCTCCAAGAAGGAGTGACAAGTAGGAGGAGAAGTCCAGAAAGTGACATCAAGGGAACCCCCTCTGATGTGGCCTGGTTACTACGCTGAAGCCCCAGGGAGTGGGGGGTGGGAATGGAGGAGCATCCCTGAGGCCAGACCTTGGCTTCAAGGTCTCCATCATCACCCACCACCCCTCTCCTTCTGAACCGGTCGTGGCCCTCAGGTGGGCTCTGCCGATCGGAAGGTACTTCCTTAAAAACATACAGCAAGGACAGATTGTTTTGGGTGTGTCCACAAAGCTTTCTTTTCCAAGAATGCTTGGGTCATAATGAACACTTGAAGGAGATGTTTTTCTCTTAAAAAGAGAATTCTTCTTAAATCCCAGGTAAACCCTGACTCCTTGGGTCTTATTAAGCTTTTCACTCTAGCCCTCAAGGCCCGCCTGCATAAGGCTCACCCTTCTGGCTCAGTCTGTCACTCAGTTTGAGCTGTGGATGACCGAGTGGTTTTTGGAGGGCCCGCTTGGTCCAGAGGGGAGAACATAGTTATCAGAGACAGGGGACAAAGCAAGCCTCCGGGCCGGTGCCTCCTTGCTGGGTCTGGGTCTGGGAAGACTGCGGCCCCCGCGAAGGCTGTGGTGTGTTCTAATGCCTGGGCGCCCTCCGAGAAGGGGTCCCAGCTATGCGCCTGAGGCAGCCAGGCCCTCCCTTTGTGCCTCCCCTAAGCAGGTGGCTTTTCCTCACCACCCATGCAGGCAACATCCAGAAACATCCGTCTTCCTCACTCCAGATTTCTTTTTTCTCTAACCCGGAGGACGCTGAGGTCCTCTCGGCCTGGCATTAGCAGATCCGAGACCAGTCAGTTTCTCCTCCCGGGTTGCCCTCCTCACCCCTCTCCCCGCCTCCCCACTCCTCTGCTTTACAGCAGCTGGGCTCTGTCAAGAAGCGTTTTTAGATAGCCAGTGGGAAGCAGCCACCTAGCACAGGGAGATCAGCTCGGTGCTTTGTGACCACCTGGAGGGGTGGGATAGGGAGAGTGGGAGGGAGACGCAAGAGGGAGGACATATGGGAACACATGTATATGTATAACTGATTCACTTTGTTATAAAGCAGAAACTAACACACCATTGTAAAGCAATTATACCAATAAAGATGTTAAAAAAAAAGAAGAAGAAGAAGCGCGTTTCTCTCCCACGAAAATGATCATATCCTTCTCCTGGGAGAGGCTGGATGCCCCGCCCCAGTTTCAAACTCAGTAAGCACACTCCGAGAAGAACGAAATGAACCTCGACTTCGCACTCACCTTTCCAGCTCTTCCAAGAGAGCTTTCCCTCCTGAGACCTGGGGAGCAGTACCCCGCCAGCCGCCAGCCGGTCGCAGGAACTCGGAGCGGGCTCCTGGGCTGTTTGTGGCCGCGCAGGGCAGCCTCGCGGGGCGTGGTCACCGCGAGGAAAGAAAGTCATTGGGTCGGTTTAGGGAGGGAAGGCGGCTAGGCAGTCCTTGTTGTGGAATTGCCTCACCTCCTCCAGCTCTGTCACCTCCCCCCCAGCCCCGCGTTCCCTAGCCAAGTATTCCTTTTCGTGACTTCACTGGTTTGTGCAGACGTAGCAAGTGACCTTCAGGGTGTAGCAGCGGAATAAAAAGTAGACCGAAAATAGCCTGTTTGGAGACGTGTACAATGGTCTCTTTCTTGAGAGGCCCTTTGCTCTCCCCTGATTTCCTCAGCTATTGATTTATTTTTGCTGGATGCATCTAAGATGGAAACGGACGCCCGCAAATATGCGTGATGTTTCCTCCAGAACTGTGCGGCCACACCTGTGAGAGGTGAGACGCAGGCGGGGACTCAGGCTGCAGAGTGTCAGCTGTGTCACTTCCTAAGGATGTGCTCCTGGACCAACTCCCTGTGCCTCTGTTTCATCATCTGTAAAATGGGGAGGCGAGGCTAACCCGATGCCCCAAACGTTATCACTCTCATCGTGTTCTCGCTCCCTTATTGAAGTTATGGAAGAGTCTTTTAAAAGAGTGTGGTCTGAGGCACCCATGAATCTTTCCCTCCCCCAAGGCCCTTTCTTCCTTTGCGGCCATGATCTTTTCTCAATCACAGCAGCTCTTTCCAAAAGGAGCTTTTTTCCCCGGAAAAGTCCACATGGGAAAAGGCAGCCTGCCTGTCTGCTTGTCTGCCTGCCAACCTTCCTTCAATAAATGCTTAGTGGGTGCTCGCTCCATTGTGTGCTGGTACCCAAACCCGGGAGAGTCCCTGCCCTCTGGGGTTCATACTCTGGGGAGGGAACAGCGGTGTCAACAGATCCATCCAGTACAGAGTGGGGACTGTAGCTGGGGAGGGATGGACAGGGTCCCTAAAGACCCAAACATTAGTCCTGGCCGCAGGACAGCTTGTTCAAAATCTAGACTTCCAGGCACCATCGCAGGCTGAGTGAATCGATTACCAGCAAGGGCTTTCTGGAATCATCTTTTTAAAAGCTGGTTATTCTGGGGTACAACCGTGTTTGGGAACCTCTACTTGGCAGGAAGAAAAACTAAAGATCTTTGTCCCGGGGCAGACATTTCGCAAGATAAGGTGGAGACTTCTGAGAACTCAGAGCCTCCAGCCCTCTGTCCCCGACATCAGTCCTTCTGGCTCACTGGGAACTCAGGCACCATCAGCTCAATCCATGCCTCTCTGCGTTCTGTTGATGGGCGTAGGTGCCTTTGACTAATGGCTTTTCCAAATTCCAGATGCTGCCCGCCACTCTGCCCCACCCTGAAACATCTGGTTTCTCTTTGTGACTCTTTCATCCAACTAAAAATAATCTGTATTTCATTTAGTTCTTGAAGTAATAATTATATCAGTTTGTAACTACTGTATCCGGTGGCACTTAACCTAATTTTATTTCTTTTAAGGGCCAAGAAAGATTTCCTCCATTACGGTATTCCAGGATTGATATTAAAGTCCATATTCACTTTCCTTTTTATGGCATTCTAGGGGAAATTTGCTTTTTCTCCCACCCGACCCCACCAACATTCATGGCCCTTTCCTTTGGCAACTGCACACCACTTTCCTGCTTGGAAACCACTGCGTTTTCAGTCCATGCAAGTGGTGTTGATTAACCCCTTGCTCCAGAGGTGGGCTCCTGACCAGTCATAACATTGCATTGGTTCTGGGATAATCCATTCAGAGCCAGTGAGATTCAATGACATTTTTGCTGGGACTGTTGTAAGAGAGGTATCTTCTCTTTCCCAGTGGACTTGAAACTGGAGGAGAAAGAGTGGAGTTATTTCAGCCCCTAAGGGAGAATCTGTCTGAGGATAGGGCCAATGGAGGGAAGTGGAATAAAAGTAGAGTGAAATTTGGACCTAATTGCAGTGTTTGAGCCCCTGGATCCAGCTGTACCTGAAACTCTGTTTTCTTTATGTGAGTGAAATATATTCTCTTTTTGCTTAAGTTGTTTGGGTTGCAATTTCTGCACTTGGAAGTGAACACTTTATTTAATGCTTGCAATAATTTTGTGGGATGGGTGTTAATTTGCCCACTTTGTAGATAAGGAAAGGAGGTTCAGAAAGAATAATTATGCTTTCTGAATAATAGGTCACTTATATTTCAATTAAGAAAAAAAAAAGAAGTAATAGGCCCAAAGTTTCAGAGCTATAAAATGGCAAAGTCAAAATTTAAACTCAAGGTTCTCCGATTCCTAATCCTGGCCCCTTAATCATTACACTTTATTACCTTCCAGTCTAAAGGGGAGATGAAAGAAAAGTTAGAAACAACAAATGAGCCTACACCTCACAGTTATCTCTGTAACATCAGTGACTGCCTTGCAAACAAGACACCTACACTGACCTCTGTTCTTTCCCCAGTGTTAATGTGTAATACAACAGAAAATCAAGCAAACGTTGTAAATCAGCCATTATTAGGAGATGCATTCAAAAGCACTTCTATCTGTATAGACGAGATCTCTGCTAGAGAACCTGGTAGTTCTTTTATGCAGGGATATCAATTGTAAATAACTTCCTTTTCATTGTGTTCAAAAAACTGATAGGATTAAATTCTACCAGGAAATAAAGTGGTTACCATGAGGAGAAAGCTTTGAAAGCAACAATTATGGTTGCAGGTTTCATCCCTAGAAGGCCAGGTTCTGTGTGATGACAGTTTATCCAACCAGAGTAATTCAGACATACCTGAGAAAACTTCAAGCGTGTCTTGCCTGCCTGAGGTTCTCTCAGAAGCCCCCCAGAGAGTACGAGTGGGACCAGTGACCTGTGTGGTTCAATCTTGGATCCTGTCATTTTGTCCAAACACGTCAGGGTAATATGGAAAAAAGGAGATGCTATTGGCAAGGTGGGCAGGGAGAAAAGAAACATCATTCTTATTAACAGTCATAAAATCATACCATCTCACATGTATTCAGCGCCTCTTGCATGCTGGGCACTTGTTAAATGATTTTCATGCACATTTTCGTTGCATTAATAACACTGCTTTTCGGTGAAGAAGAGAGATTGCATTCTGTGTCCATGCCACATTCTGGGAAATTTCCTTTTCACCGTGAATGTGTCGCCCTTCTGTTCAAATGTGTGTGAATCACAAGGTAATGGAAACCAGTCAGAACCAGGAACTTCTCAACTAGTTACACTTGGCTGGCCATGTGAGGAGAAGACCAATTGTAGCACACGAAAGCAATGCCTTTCTGATCAGAAGGTGAGTGTGTGCAAAGTATTCTCTCAGGAAAACATCAAAGTGAAATCCCTCCAAGCTAAGTCCTTCATGAACTCTGACCCTGCCTCTAGTTCCACTTCCTGCCCATACCTGTGAGGGAACACATAGGTCATTCCTGTTTTGCCACATAAAAAAAAAATAGCAGTATGAATAATTTAAAAGCATACCCAATGAAGCGCTTCTTTCCTCAAAATAATTGCATGGTACATTCCACTTGGGAAAAGAGAAGCATTTTTTCAGCTTACTTTCTAGTCGTATTTATTTTAAAATATTTGTTGACCCAATGGCCATATTGACCCCTCTTCTTGCTGCCTCCCACTATAGAAGCTGGAAAACCAGGCACTTGCTTTCCCAGCATCCCTTTCAGCTAGCGGTGGTCATGTCACCCAGATATAGCCAATGAGACATAACTTGATGTGGCTCTGGGGAAGGATCTTACTTTCATTACAAAAGAGACAGAAATGGTTGGTGCTGCTTCTTTCTCCTTCCTCTTGTCTTGAACATGTTTTTGATGCCTAGCAATGTGGCAGCTCCCTTGGGACTATAGTCGGTGAGAATGAGAACAAAAGCCAACATGCACAGGATGGAGGGGAAAAGAAGGAGAGAACCTAGGTCCTCAAAAACTTCACTGAAAAAATAAATTAAAAGCTAAAGGGAGGGAAAGTGTCTCACTGAGCACCTTAACCAACACCAGTACAGTTGTAGTTTTCTCGTAATAGGAGGATATAACCTCGATGTGTTCCACTATTAGTGGGTTTCCGTTACTAGCAGCCAAATTCATGCCTAACTGATACAATTATGTGCCAGATTCTGCACTGGGCATCGTGACTGTGAAGATGTAGAAATCATAGCCTTAGTTCAGGTGGCTTATAATCCATTTGAAGAGACATATATATGAAGGACCATAGATCCTCCCCAGTGTCACTCCCATATTTTACAAATAACGACACTGAGACCCACGGTGCTTAATTGACTTGTCCAGTGTCACACCTATTAGGTGCAGAGGAAGAACTTGAGCCCAGTTCACTGAACCTTCAGATTGGTGACGTTCTATCTCACCAGTTCTGAGGCTTCATAGACCATCTCTTCACCTTTGCCCTGCTGACCTCTTCAGACACACACCCTGAAACCTCACCAGGTTCTGGTGAATATATTCAGGAAAGAAGAAAAACTCTCTGCACTCAGATGGCCAGCCTGGCGCTGTTCCTTTTCTCCACACCTTCAGAACAACCAGACTAACAAAAGAAGATGGACAGAAAACCCCCAGGGAGCTTGTACAAAATACACAAACCTGCAACATGTAGAGAATAGAATCTAGGGGCAGAAGTGATATAACATTCTTTACCCCTAGGATTATAGAAAATTGATGCTGGAAGAAACTGTACAGGAGAGGTCCTCTGACTCAGCCTCTGCTTTAGAAAAGGAATTAGGAAGTCTAAATGCTGACAGAATTCAAAAAGCCTCAGATTTGAAGCCCAGGGAGGAAAATAGAGAAGCAGCCACGTGTCTCACTTAGAAAATGAATCCAGTAGGGTTCTGGCCCTTCTTAAGTAACGGTCTCAAATGGAGTGGGTAGCAACTCCCATCACAGCCTCCAAACCACCATCACCCACCAAGGCCACCCAGAGATAAATCCAGGGGGGCAGC
This sequence comes from Delphinapterus leucas, assembly GCF_059928025.1. Taxonomy (NCBI): domain Eukaryota; kingdom Metazoa; phylum Chordata; class Mammalia; order Artiodactyla; family Monodontidae; genus Delphinapterus; species Delphinapterus leucas. Next base: position 51,250,900 of record NC_143133.1, on the reverse strand, counting down.
AGCATCTGGAAGATTAGATGGTCCTGCGTTAGGGCCCTACTAGTATACTTTGACTTTCATTTCACGGAATTTTGGAGCAATCTTATAAAGAAGTCAACCTCCTGACAGTTCTTCTGGGCCCAGGCCCAGCTGTGCAGGATCCATCTTGCCCTTCTTGGAGAGAACAGAAGGAGTAGGGTTGGGTCTTAGGACATCCTCCTTATGGTGGTGATGTAATAGGAGCTGTTGGCAGCCCCAGCTGGGGACCAAAGCATGGAACTTTTTGAATGTTTCTCCAGCTTTTGTCCATCTTAGCATCAGAAGCTTTTCACACTGGTCTTTCTCCACAAAACTTTTACATCAGAAGCAGGAGTTTATCTCTCGTTGGCCAATTTCCCTCGAAGCCAAGGCAGAAGAGCTGGGATCTAACTATTGGCTCAACTACTTTATTTTACTTATGGAGACGTGTTTTAATAATCAGAGCATTGGTCTGGTTGGGTATTATTGATCAGAATAAAGTTATCTGCTTATTTGTGAGCATATATTTATTATATACAAACTAGTATAGACTTGACATTGTTTTTAAAATGCATTACTAGGAGAGAATAGCCATTTGTAAAAGAAAATGCCTATGTCTAGGCTGAAACCATCCTCTCTTTTTTGAATTCTAACGCTCAAAGTTATATCATCTCAAACAGGACTTGAGTATTTACTACAACAGGAATTGAAAACTCCAGCACTTGTGGTAACCAGACAGGCTGCATCATGAATAAAGTGGGCCAGGTACGTGTTGTCTCCTTTTTGTCTTTAAACATACAACCTTCCTATCTATATTTTGTGTTCATATTCTAGTGGAGATATCTGCCTGAAAAAATATTTCTTTTCTATGAGAAAGACAGCAACAGCCCATTAAAACATGGCAACTCAGCCCCAGTGTCTGGGAAACACTAGAGAAGAGTGGGGACTGGAGAGAACATTCTGAATCTATAGGGGGGCAGCAGCTGCCCAACCAGACGTTGCCTATGGGAATGCTACCTATTATTGCCAGATCTCAAGAGAGGCCAGAGATTCACATTTCTATGTAATATTTCTTGTTTTTTAAATGATGGCTCAATAGTGTTATTTACTGCCTGTAAGAGATATACATCAAATATCAAGATACAGATAAATTGGCAGTAAAAGGATGAAAAAAGATTTACCATGCAAACAGTAAGCATAAGACGAGCACGATTATATTAATATCAGACAAAGTAGATGGCAAGACAAAGATGATGGCTGTAGATAATCTCAGCAACTGGACATTTCATGATGATAAAAGGCACATTTATTAGGAAGACAATAATGCTAAATGTTTATATACCCAATAACAAGGCATTAAAATACATTAACAAAAACTTGACTAAAGAGAAAAATAAATAAGTACATAATCATAGTTGGACATTTTTTAACATACTCTCTTATTGATAGAAGAAATAGATAAAGCAGTTGGCATATAGATTATCTGAACAACACTATCAACCAACATGACTAAAGTTATATTTTCCCAACGATTGCAGAATAAATGTTCTTTTCAAGTTTACATGAAATATTCACCAAGATAGATCATATCCTAGTCTATCCTGGTTTCATTATATTTAAAAAGGTTAAAGCTTTATAGACTATGTTATCTGATTACAATGAAAGAAAAATACAAATCAATAGCGATGAGATATCTAGAAAATCCCCAAATATATGGAAATTAAATAAGGCACACTAAATAATCCATGAGTCAAAGAAGAAACCATAAGGGGAGTTAGAACATATTTCCAAGCGAATCGTAATGAAAACAACAGATCAACATTTGTGGAATGCAGCCAAAGCACTTATTAGAGGAAAATATATAACTATATTAGAAAAATAGAAAGGTTTAAATGTTAAGAAGCTAGAAAAATCACAGCAATGTAAGAAGACGGAAAGAAATAATAAAGAACAGAAATCAATGAAATTGCAAGATAAACTTTACAGCAAGTTTAAAAAGCCAAAAGAAGATAGTTTGGAAAGATTAATGAAATTGATGAAGTTCTAGTAAGACTAACTAAAAAAAGAGAGAGAGAAATCCTAATTACCAATATAAGAAATGAAAGAGGGCATATCACTTCATATCCTATAGCTATCAACAGGGTAAGTAAATATTCTGAACAAATTTATGTTTATAAATTCAATAACTGAGATAAAGTAGAAAAATTCTTGAAAAACACTTCTTACCAAAATTGACACAAGAAAAATAGTTTAAATGGCCCTATACATTTTTTAAAAATTTATTTTGTAATGTAAAAATCGTTTCCACAAAGAAAAGTACAGGCCCACATGGGTTCACTGGTGAATTCTACCAAACGGATATCAAATATTTAAGAAAGAAGTAATACCACACTTACACAATCTCTTTCAGAAAATAGAGAAAATTCTTCTCAATTCATTTTATGAGACTAGCATAAACCAGAAACCAAAATCCTAACAGACCAATGTTCTTCATGAACATAGAGAAAACTTCCTCAACAAAATATTAGCAAAACAAATCCAGAAAATAAATAGTATGGAAAATATATCATGACTGAGTAGAATTTAGCTCAGAAATGCAAGATTGGTTTAACACTTGAAAATTTGCTTATGTAATTCACCACATTAACAGAATAAAGGAGAAGAATCACATGATTATCTTGATAATGGAAGAAAAAGTATTTGACAAAATCCAACCCCCATTCATGATAAGAACTCTTATCAACTGAGGAATAGAGGGGAACCTCCTCAATTTCACTAAAGACAGCTATGAAAAACCTACAGGTAACAGCATACATAAAGGAGACATACTGACTGCTTTCCACTTAAGACTGGGAACAAGGCAAGGATACCTGCTCTTCCTACCTCCATTCAGTAATGTATTGGAAGTCCTTGCCAGAGCAGTAAGACAAGAAAAAATGCATGGATATTGAGGAGAAAGAAAGTAAACATTATACAAACATTGTGATTGTCTACACAGAAAATCCCAAGGACAATTAAAAAAAAGTAAATAGTAAAAGAATTTAACAAGGTCACATAATACAAAGTCAGTAAAAAAAATTAATTGGATTTTTATATACTGGCAATAAACAATTGAAAATGAAATAAATACCATTTATAATAGCATCGAGAATAAAATATTCAGTAATAAATTTAGAAAAGATTTTAATACCTCAACCCTTAAAATGTACAAAAATACAAAATGTTTCTGAGAGATATTAAAGTAGATCTAAATATACAAGTACTTCATATTCATGGGTTATAAAATACAGTATTGTTAAGATGTCAGTTATCTCAGATTCAATGCAATTCTAGTCATAAGCCCAGCAGACTTTCTTGTAGAAATTGAAGAGGTGATTCTACAATGTATGCGGGAAAGCAGAGGATCTAGAATACCTAAAATAATTTTGGGGAAAAAAAGTTAGAGGACCTATACTACCTGACTTCAAGACCTATTAGAAAACTCTATTAATAAAGTATAGGAGATAAATCTTTGTGACCTTCAAGTAGGTAAAGTTTGCTTAGTAGAACAAAAAAGCATTAATCTTTTAAAAAATGGACAAATAGCATTTCATCACAATTAACAATTTTTGCTCTTCAAATGACACCTTTACAAAACTGAAAAGGCAAACCACAGACCAGAAGAAAATATTATTAATACACATATCTGTCAAAGGACTTGTATCCAGAATATTTAGAGAATGCTTACAATGAAATGCTAAGAAGAAAGCTAACCCAGTTTTTAAAATGGGATCAAAGAATTTCACCAGTGCTTCATTCAGTACAAATGACCAATAAGCATCTACATTGGTCATCAGGAAAATGCAAAACAAAACTACAGTTGAATGTCACTGTACCTCAGTATGCTTGGCTATAAAGAAAATGACTGATGTAAATGTTGATGAGGATGTAGAGTAGCTAGAATTCTCCTACGTTATTGGTGAGAGTGTAAAATGGTGAAGCACTTTGGAATAGACTTCAGAAGTTTCTTATAGGGTTAAACATTCACTTAACATGTGATCCAATAATTTCATTCCTAGATATTTACTCAAGAGAAATGAGGGGCTTCCCTGGTGGCGCAGTGGTTGAGAGTCCTCCCGATGCAGGGGACTCGGGTTCGTGCCCCGGTCCGGGAAGATCCCACATGCCACGGAGCAGCTGGGCCCGTGAGCCATGGCCGCTGAGCCTGCGCGTCCGGAGCCTGTGCTCCGCAACAGGAGAGGCCACAGCAGTGAGAGGCCCGCGTACCGCAAAAAAAAAAAAAAAAAAGAGAAATGAGAATGTATGTCCACACAAAGACTTATACAAGACTATGCATAAGAACTTTATTCATAATTGTTCCACTGGAAACGTCACAAATGTCCATGAGCAGGTGCATAGATCATCTGTGTTATATTTCCATAATCGGACGCTATTCAGAAATAAGAAGGAATAAACTGCTAGTACACATAACAACAAGGATTGATGTCAACAATAGTACCCGGAGTGAAAGAAGCCAGACACAAAATAGTACATATTGTATGATTCTATTGAAATGAAGTTCTAGAACAGGTTAACTAATCTATTGTCATAGAAATCAGAACAATGGCTTCCTAGGATGGGAGTTAAGGGGCACTGGGTATGGATGTGTGTCAGAATTAGCTACCAAGAGACGTAAGAAATCTTTCTGGGATGATGGAAGTGGGGTGATAGAGATGTTCTATATATTGATATGGGATGCTTACATGAGGGTTTATGTTTGTCAAAGATCATGCATGTTTATTGCTTGTAAATTGTACTTCAATAAATTTGAAAAGCAAAGACATTTGTAAACATTAGCAGAATAACCAGCGGCTGCCTGGATGAGGATGGAATACACTACTGTGTGATAGGCCCACCCCTGCCAGAGCTGGGTCAGCACCACCAGAACCACATGGGGAGAACGAGAAAGGCATAGCTCCCCAAAGGAAAACACAGATGCCACTCTGTCAAAATTCTGCACGTCTGGCAGGTGGCTCCCGGAACTAGGAATTGTTCTCCCCGACGGATGCCACACTGAGTACCACGGTGGATTACGCCCAAGCAGGTTGGTGTTCTGAGGAGAAATGAACTCCTGTGAAGCTGCCCACACATCATGTGATCCTTCACTCAGTTTTCACATCTATTCCCAGTGAGGTGCCAGTTGTTAAAATTCTTAAGAACCTTAGCTCCACACTGAAAAAAAGACTATTTCTAATAAGCATCCATGACTATGTCTTGTTATGAAACAGACTTTGGAATCTCTTTCTTTTCATTTAAACAGAGTTTGGGTTTATTCGATACTACCAGTGAAGGTGGCTTAGTTGGGAGGAAGAGAAGGAAGGAATTGTTTGTTTTTTTTTTCAAATATTCCAATTTTACAAGCGGGCTGTTTGATCCCTTGGGATATTTTAATTACTTCCTGTTATGAGACCAGTCAAATGGGATGAATGAATCAGACCATTCATTTGGAAGCCGTACATGTTAGCTGAATGGACAAGAAAACAAGCCCTCTTTTTTTTCAGGTGGCAGCAGAAGGATGTATTCAAACTAATGCTGGCACTAGGCTGGTAGAAGCATCATCATTTCGTACTTTGGGACTTTCCGCATTTTGCAAAGCATTTATCCAGCATGTGTGTCGTGGACACTTTTGGTTTGCTATGATTATCAATCCCTGCTTTTCCTTTCTAATAGGCATACATTTTGTCCAAGTATCTAACTCTACCCAGCAGGGTTCAGGGGGTCACCAAGGATAGTTCCTGATTAATTTACTTCAACTAGCACATGGGGTTCCCCAAGGATAGTCAGGCAGAGAGATGGAATAATCTGGACTCCTAAGGCTGTGATGGTTCTTCACCTGTGTCTTTTTTACCTCTGGACTTTCTACTCTGTGATTTGTTATATAAGTTAGTGCAAGTCAGGAGTTTCTTTTATATGTAGCCCAAACTAATACAATGTACTAATACAATGTACATTGCCTTTATTCAGGCAATGTCCAATTAAGACTGCTTCTTCCCTAACCTTCTCTGGGCACTAGAACCCAGACTGTAATTTTCAATCGGATCAACCCAAGAGTAACTGCCAAGAGTGCTTTTGGCTGCAAATATGATAAAAAGTTGCTTAAACATTTAGATGTTTGTCACATGGAACAAAACGTTCACAGCTGGTAGGGTGGCTTTACGTTACCTTCGGGCTCGGGGCGTTCACATCTTTCCTTTCTGCCTTCATCAGCAGTGCGTAGACTTCTGACCTCATGCTTGTAGCCTCAGTGCTGCAAGTTGGCTTTTATACCTCCAGATGTGCATCTGATTCAGGAGAAGGGGGGCAGTGACAGCACTGGCAGATTTCCCAGTTGCCTTCAATTTATGTCTCACGGCGAGAAACGTATCACAGGGCATCCCTAGGTTCATGGGAATCTGGCAGAGTAGCTGTTCTTAGCCTAACATACTGCTACCCTAACAAAACTGAATTTTCCTTATTAAGAAGGAAGAGAATGTTTATTAGGTAGGCGGCTCACAATAACTGCAACACTAGTTCAGATATTTATCTGTAGTTCTTTAAGAAACTAAGGAGGTTCTTTAATTTGAGATTTTTACAAAGACGGCAAGAAGATTAGCTGAGAAGGACCAAGCTCATTCCATGGAATGAACTACTTATAGTTAACTTAAGCATGAATAAAGAGGACCCAGACTAGGAACAGCAACAAAGTCTTGTATATCCCTCCTTACCTGAGGGGAGTGATGTAAACCTTAACCAGGTGCAACTAAAGGAAATGTTTCACCCAGATCTTCCTTCCTCATCATCCTGGTTCTGCACCATTCACAGACCTTCTCTGGGTCTCACAATGTTATATGGTCGTTTCCCTCTAGAAGAGCTGGTGGGCACATTGCACTCCCTCTGCCCATCATGGGCATCCGGCGATCCATCTATCCGTCCATTTATTTATTCAATATAAGTTTTCTAAAAATCAAAGTACAGAGTCTTGTCAATAATACTTCTACAACTGTTAGATTCAATTTAGAGGGATATTCTTTTCTCTGGCTTTGCTGTTTATGTGTTTATGTTATTTTGTTTGCCATCTGGCTCTACAATAGCGTGTTGGGACGTGAGGAAGTAAAAAAGAAAAAAAAACACTTCTAAAACTTTAGCTTTGCTAGTGATGAGGCTACTGCACAGGTCTGTGTAAATGTTCCTTCAATACGCTCACAAAATTCTTTGTTTTGCTTTCTGTCTATCAGAGCTGTATGGCTGTTTTCTGCCTCCCTGCCACTCTCTGTTTGGAGCAAGCTCCAATCTTCACTGAGGGGGTAGGAGCAGGTTTGCTATCTGCCCTGACTTTTGACAGGAACAGAAGAGCCTTCAAGTTGAGGATTACTTGAAAAGTCCCCTTGGAGAGCTATCACTGACTCTAAAACTTAGGGAGACATCCAGGGCCGCATAATTAACCAATGACTCTCACCCCTCTCCACCACCAGCCCTTAAGCCCAGGGTTTTGCTATTTAATCCCACGTGGGTATATTAGTGCTCTGATTTTTACACAGTGGGAAAACAAGACCAAGAGCAACTTAGTATTTCTCTCTTAGCTGACGACGAAGTCTGCTCTCTCATCTCCAAGAATTCCAGTGACTATGATTATTTTGCCAAGAAACGGAGGGAGAACTGCTTCCGTGAGCACATGTGAACACACGTAGATGATTTTCCCAAATGTGTTAGAAGATACATTGGAAATGCACAGAGAGGTGCTCAAGAGTGGGTGAGCAGGGACATTGTCAAGGGGAGGGGCAGGGAGGAGGACTTTGGGTTATTTATTGCCCTGCAGCATGCACCCCAGCAACCCTTTTATCATGTCTCATGGGTGGTTTTGATAGTAGGTTGGCTGGGGATTGGCTGCTGGCAGTTCCTCTACGGGTCTCGCTTGGCATCTCTCTTGTACTGCCGTCAGTGGGCAGCAAGGCTCAGTATCTGAGCCTCAGGTGTTCTTCCATGTGACTGCCCTTCATGTGTTGACTCATCCTCTAAGGCCTCTCCCTGTGGCCTTGTTTTCCGATTGAGGTACTCCAACTTCTTACTTGGGAGCTCAAGGCATGGCAAAAGGTTCAGGCCTTCTTTTTTTTTTTTTTACATCTTTATTGGAGTATAATTGCTTTACAATGGTGTGTTAGTTTCTGCTTTATAACAAAGTGAATCAGCTATACATATACATATATCCCCATATCTCCTCCCTCTTGCGTCTCCCTCCCTCCCACCCTCCCTATCCCACTCCTCTAGGTGGTCGCAAAGCACCGAGCTGATCTCCCTGTGCTATGTGGCTGCTTCCCACTAGCTATCTACCTTACGTTTGGTAGTGTATATATGTCCATGCCACTCTCTCGCTTTGTCACAGCTTACCCTTCCCCCTCCGCATATCCTCAAGTCCATTCTCTAGTCGGTCTGTGTCTTTATTCCTGTCTTACCCCTAGGTTCTTCATGACATTTTTTTTTTCTTAAATTCCATATATATGTGTTAGCATACGGTATTTGTCCTTCTCTTTCTGACTTACTTCACTCTGTAATGCCTGGGCTCAGAATCCTGTAACGTCACTGCCCCCAAATTCCATTGGTCAGAGCAGTCATGGGCCAAACCAGATTAGGTGGAGGCAAATGTCTAATGCTTAGGAGTTTTCATGCTTAGACTGTCTCAAGGAAGAGAAGGCCCTGAACAAAACTGGCCTGTTTTCACAGCTTGACTTGTAGCCAGTACCAATGTCCCCCAGCAGATTAGTTTATGAGACAACACTGACTTAACGGACCTGGCTTGTGAAATAGGGTTATGCAAGATTTTGGAGTCAGGCTCAGAGTCAGAGAAGCTCTTCATAACACACTCATTTCCACTCTAATTCCACATATGTTTTTAATAATCCTTTCCTTGGTATGAAGATAAACCCTGCTTTAAAGCATTTGAAGAACATGCAGAGCCATGGCCCCATTCTGCTATGGCCAAGGCAGCCTTCACAATCACCTGTAGGAGCACCCTATTTAAGTAAAATGTGTTGATTATTTTTAGCACAACTTAAGCCCCGGGAGACTAATGAGGTGTTAACAGTGTGTGTTAATTATGTGATTTTCGTTGTCCTCATTAAAGTTAAGATGCTCCATCCTATTTGCCACCTGAAATCCCAGAGGAGCCACATTGCTCTTCTGACCCTGGCATCTTTTAGTTTCCCGCAGTTTGCACAATCACATAAACATATTTTGTTTCCCCTGTGGAGAATCAGATGAGCACAGCTCCCACACTCAGAAGACCTTTGTTACCCCCTTCTTAATTATTATCCGTTTTTAATCACCATTATTAGCGGTTGGATCTTACAGTAATGTCATGGTGCAGGAAGCTAGCGACATTAGCTCATTTTTCATTGTTTAGAGCTGACTGTCCTTCAACTCAACAGAAAACTGCCAAAGAAGCTGAAAACCAGGAAGAAGGAGAAGCACAAAAATCAGCTTTCATTGCTTTTTGCAGCGCTTTAATTAACCGAGGAATTTGTGTTGATTGTTTTTAAACTTTTGCAATATGTGCTATACCTCTGTCCCAAGTGACAATGCATCCCATCCAGAAAAACCTTTTCTCAGGAAGAGATAATCACCTATCCCAGATTCATTTGAAGCAGCAATCAACATCCCTTTCATGACTTTGTCTGCATCGCTGATGTTCTGGGGGGACTTTATTTGGCAGTGGTGTTGGGGGACTATTGTAAGTCCAGGAGGTAATGGAGTCAGGATTTCAGCTGAGGATGTCTTAATGATGGCCTCCTCAGGGTGTATGAAGTTGTAATGAAAATAGAAAGTGCATCTGACTGGCAAATAGCACATTGTGAGTCTTCCTAGTAATTAGAATTGCCTAAAAATGGAATGGGCTGTCACACGAGGTGGTGAACTCCCCGTCAAAGAATCAGGGATGTTGAAGCGAGGGTTCCTTGTCAGGGGAGGTTAGACTTGATACTCTTTGGGGAGTCTTCCAACTTTCATCTAGATTCTGTGATTGTTGTAGGCCACACAGAGCAGTAGCCTTGACTTCGGAAATTTGCAAGTTGGGTCCCATGATGGAGTGTGATAGAGTAGAAGGTCAGGCAATCCTGGGTTCCAACCCCTGCTCTCTTACTAGGGCTGTGTTATTGTGAGCAAGTTACTTAAGCTCTCTGTGCTCTCTAAAATGAGGATTGAAATATATTGCTTCTAAGGCTGTTGTAAGAGTTAGAAACAATACATTTAAAATACAAGACCCAAGGTAAGCACTCAATAAATCACAGCTCTAGTTGCTCTTAGGAGTCTAATTCTTAACTTTTTTATTCATTCTCCACTTCAATGATGCAATCTTGATTTGTAAAAATGGAAGAAATGGAGGGCTCAGAAAGATATTGGAGAAATATCAAGCTTGTAGCTGGACTAGTTGAACAATGAGGGGAGAGCAAATCTTCATGCTGAGTCGTCAGGTAGGGCCTCCTGAGCATGCAGAAGAAACCTGCAGCACTGGCCCCTTCCTGGGAAAGGAGATTAGCACTGAGTGCCTGTAGAGTACCAGGAACATCCTCATGTTACCTTAATACTCTATAACATTGTCATACCATCCCTGAGAGGTAGGTCTGATCATCCCCATTTTACAGAGAGAAAATCAAGTCTCAGAGAGGTCACAGGCCTAACCTAAGGACATATGGCCATTCCCCCAAACTGCCTCACCCACTCTACCACCAAGTCTCCCAGGTGTTCTGCTGTATCTTCCGTTCACAGGGCAGAGTCAATCCAGACCCCCCGTTGCCCTCTGAAAAGATGTTCCCACCTGATGGGATATGGCGATTTTAGCCCAACCAATGGAAGCCTCTAGAAAGCTAGCATTTGGAGGACTGAGCTAGAATCTGTGTTTATAGACTTTAAATATGATCTGCCGCTAACTCGTTCTTTATCTGTTTATCTTGGGCTTTGTAGAGGGGACACATATGTCTGTTAAACCTTTGTATCCCCTTTTGTCCACATGGTTCAAAATTTTGAAGTACAAAAAAGGCATACACGACACAAATGCACATATTTACGAAACAGACTCCCAGACATATAGAACAGACTTGTGGTTGCCAAGGGGGAGGGGGGTGGGGGAGGGAAGGATGGGGGTTTGGGATTAGTAGATGCAAACTATTCTATATAAGATGCATAAAAAACAAGGTCCTACTGTATAGCACAGGGAACTATATTCAATATCTTATGAAAAACCATAATGGAAAAGAACATTGAAGAGAGTATATGTATGTATAACTGAGTCACTTTGCTGTACAGCAGAAATTAACACAACATTATAAATCAACTATATAATTCAATAAAATTATTTTTTAAAAGGCATACAATGAAAAGGCACCCTGATGCCCTGTCTCCCAGGTATACAGTTCTCCTTCCCAGAGACAACTAGTTTATACAATGCAGTTTCTATGTATAGCTTCCCAGAGTTTTTTTTTTTTTTTTAACTTGAGGTAAAATTCACATATAGCAATTTTAAAGTGTACAATTCAGTGGCATTTAGTGTAGTTACAATGTGCAACCATCACCTCTCTCTAAAACTTTTTCATCCCCCCAGAAACAACAAAAAGCAAAATTAACCATTATGCTATCACTCCCTGTTTCCCCCTCCCCCTATTCGTAACCACTAATCTGTTTTCCATCTCTATGGATTTGCCTGTTCTGGATCTCTCCTATAAAAGGAATCATACAATATATGACCTTCTCTGTCTAGCTTCTTTCACTTATAATGTATTCAAGGTTCATCCAAGTTGTAGCGTGTATCACTACTTCTTTCCTTTTTATGGCTGAATAACATTCTGTTGTATGTATATACCACAATTTATTTATCCATTTATTTGTTGATGAATGACATTTGGGTTGTTTTCACCTATTTGGTTATTATGAATAATGCTGCTATAGTAATTTGTGCACAAGTTTCCACGTAGACATATGTTTTCATTTCTTTGGGGTATATACCTAGGAGTAAAATTGCTGGGTCATACAGTAATACAATAGAATTTAAATATTGAGGAATAAGAGGTTTTTAAACATGCGATTTCCCCTATTTTCACAGTTGCTAGCATACTAAGCGTATTGTGTTACACTTTGCTTTATTCATTTGACAATGAGTTTTGGAGATCTTTTCAGTGGTGTGCTAGTAAATGTTTAACAACTAGGTCTCGTGGGGTAGGGAGTTCCTTGATTGGTAGCATTTACAGATGTCCATGGCGTAACTGCCACCATGGTCAGTTTCAAACTTTGTGAGGTCACTGACCGCAGAGTTAGGAAGAGAAGCTAATTATCTGCGTGCATGAATTGGTCCAAGCGACCTCCAGCACACAACTGGATCCTTCCCTATCAGAGCATGAAGAGCTGCCTCATTCCCTTTTATGACTGCATAGCAGGTCATTTTAGGATGTACTATAATTTTTTAACCAGTCCTTCATAGTAGACACTTAGGTTGTTTCCAGTCTTTTACTTCCACAATCCAGACTTTAATGGATAACCTTGTATGCGTGTCATTTGCTCATGTGCAAATATAGCAGAGGACATGGTTCCATGACTTCTTAAGAACCGCTATGGGAAGAAATTCTCAGAAGACAATTTATTCCTTCACTGGACAGTTTGGGCTGTTAGGAAAAATTCTCTGCAAAGAAATTGTCTGTTTTATCCCAGTCTATTTGTGAATAAAATAGATGCCAATTAACTAGCCACTTGCCAGGTCAAATAATTAATGTAAAACTTTGAAATAAAAAGCATGTTTTTCTTCTTAAAGATTGGAATTTGTGTAAATACGAAGTAACATGGTTTATACTTGGTGACCTCAAGCACTCTCACAAGAAAGAGAAAAAGAGAAAGAGAAAAAAATCCATTCCTGGGACATTGTGACCCTGCTCTGGAGTCCATAAGGGTGAGATTTGCAGCAGAGGGAGCCAATCAGGGGATTAGGAAATAGGATAGTTGTAGAGTTTCAGCCCAGCTCTTCCTTAGATTATTTGATCAAGGAACTGGAAGATGGTGTTTCTCAACCATCTCACTGCACTTTAGAATCTTCTGGGAATCTTTTAAAATCTTAATGTCCAGGCCACAGCCTAGACAAATCAAATTAGGCTCTGCAGTTGGGGACACAGGCACTTGTGTTTTTTAAAAGTCCCTTGGTGAGTCCACTGTTCAGCCAAGATTGAGAAGAGAATATGAGCAGGGAATCAAATTAGGGAAATAGGGAAACACGTTTGTATTAGTCAGGGTTCTCCAGAGAAAAACCAACGGGGTGTGTATGTACATAGAAAGAGATTTATTCTAAGGAATTGACTCATGTGACTATGGAGATGGAAAGTCCAAAATCTGCAGAATGGGCCCACAGACGAGAGACCAGAGAAGAGAAGATGCTGCAGTTCAAGTCTAAAGGCCATCTGCTGCTAAATTCCCTCTTGCTTGAGGAGGTTGAGTCTTCTGTTCTATTCAGGCCTTCAGCTGACTGGATGAGGGCCACCCACAATATAAAGAGCTATCTGCTTTGCTCAAGGTCCACTGGTGTGAATGTTAATGTCACCCAAAAACACTGTCACAGAAACATTCAGAAGAATGTTTGATCCCATATCTAGACACTGTGGCCCAGCCAAGTTGACATATAAAATTAACTATCACAATTTAACAGGTGTTAGGGGATACTCAAAAATTTCATCTTTAGGGTGTAAAGACAAGAGTTCAGTGGTTATTTGAAGGTATATTTCTCTGGTTTGGTTACAAACAGATTCGATTTAAATTCCTTAGCTGCTCCCCCAATTATTGATGCCTTATTAAAAGATTAATTGATGCTTTTGTTAAAAGATTATCAACTTTTTTTGCCAGCAGGAGTGAGTGTTAATTGTGGAAGGAGATTCACTAGAGTGGATATAAAAACGTTGATCTTAAGTCAGGAACATATTCCTTTAAGAAAATCTGATTCCTTCTGCTCTCTTGAAAGAACCCCAGTATCAAAACCCAGAATTAAAAAGATCAGTGTTGAGAGTTCTATTGGTCTCAGCAGAAAGGAATATGTGGCTTATTGGGAAAATCTAAAAGGGCTTCAGAGCCTTTCTATGTCACCAGCAATAGAGTTTACTTTCTTCCGTAGTAACTCCCCTTGTCTGGAAGTTTAGTTTAGTTCAGAATCCAGTTTTTCTAAGCAGCTGACCATCACGTTGCCCGAATATCCCAAGGTCTTTGATTTCAAGTAGGCTTTGAATTGAGTGAGGAATCGGAGGCCTTTGGCCCAGTAGCTTCCATCTGGCTTTGTACCACCCACTCTTGTTCACTCTCCCATTTCAGAGTGCAAACTGGAAATATTCAGCCCAGTGAGAAGATCCAGACCGTGAGGACAACACAGGGAGTCTGAGGACCACACCGAGTATCTCCCAGTGGCCATATGCGACGCTCTGATTCCCAGAGATGGTGGGTTCTGCCGGGAGCCACTTTTAACCTGTGGAACCAGCTGACTGATAAAGCCGGGACTGCTGTGTGTTAGCAGGAAACTGAGTCAGCCTCATTGATTTGGAGTAGGAGGGTATGGGTTGAGTTTGTGAGGACCTTGAATGGGGTTTGTTTGAGCAGCTGAGTACGGACGCACACCCGTCCTGCCTACACATACCTACACACAGCACAGGTGCTTTCGCCCCGGCGCCATTTCCTCATAGGGTACAGGTAGAAGACTGAGGCTCTGGGGCTTCCCTGGTGGCGCAGTGGTTAAGAATCCACCCGCCAATGCAGGGGACACGGGTTCGAGCCCTGGTCCGAGAAGATCCCACATGCTGCTGGTTGATTCGTAGCTGGCAAAATGAAATTATTTCCATGACCAAATACGGGCTCAAACCAGCATTCATACAGGCCCAGAAGCAGAAGAGCTAAAGTTAAAAATAAGTTAACCCTTTAAATTTAGGCAAGGCAGAGCACAGGCCTACAATGGGAATCAGGCTACGTGGACCTGCCCTGATTTAGAGACTCGGCAGGGAAGGAGCATTAGCCCCGGGTCCCTCCCATGTAGCTTCCCTGCCTATGCAGGAGAGTATATGGATGGACTTGCCTGAGCAGGGAAGGTGGCCTAAACTGAAGCAGAGTTGATCTCCTATCCCTTTCCTAGCTAAAGGGACCCAGAGCCTCAGTCTTTCTTTCTTCTTTCTTTCTTTCCTTTCTTTCTTTCTTTCTTTCTTTTTGGCTGTGTTGGATCTTTGTTGCTACACACGGGCTTTCTTTAGTTGCATCGAGCAGGGGCTACTCTTTGTTGCAGTGCGTGGGTCTCTCATTGCGGTGGCTTCTCTTGTTGTGGAGCGCTGGCTCTAGGCATTCGGGCTTCAGCAGTTGTGCCACGCAGGCTCTAGAGCGCAGGCTCAGCAGTTGTGGCGCACGGGCTTAGTTGCTCCGCGGGATGTGGGATCTTCCCGGACCAGGGCTCGAGCCCGTGTCCCCTGCATTGGCAGGTGGATTCTTAACCACTGGGCCACTCAGGGAAGCCCCAGAGCCTCAGTCTTCTATCTGTACCCTATCAGGAAATGGCATCAGGGTGAGAGCACCTGTGTTGTGTGTAGGTATGTGTAGGCAGGACTGGTGTGCATCCGTACTCAGCTGCTCCGGTTGTTAAAACATTGTAATATTTTCATACTCCTTGGTAAAGAGGCACTGACCCAGGCCCCTCTGTTTGCCTCCCTGCTACCAGCTACCCAGCAATACCTCCCAAAGTAGGTTCATACATTCCATTACCATCAAACTCTGTTTCCTCTGTGAGAGAATTAAAAGGAGAAATAGATCAAGTGATGCCACTGAAAAATGGTATAAACCTGTCCACACAGAATGTGCTTACATCAGTCACCCAAGCAATGTGGAGTCAAAAGCCACCCATGTGTTACAGCTGTATATACTACACCACACCCATCACTTGGGTCAGTACATTACTTATCTGACTTCCTTGCCAGCACCAAAAACATGCCATGTAGAGTCTAGGCAATCTCTTTGGTTGCCCATGTAGATGCGAATCTATCCCTAGGTTGTAAATTCCTTGAGGACGAGGTTCATGTCTTAAGCATCTCTGGTTTCCCCTCAGTTCCAGGTTCCATGCCTCACTGTAGACACATTGGAGTTGTTCAGAATCGGTTCATATGTTACATGCGTTCCCTCAAAGGGTAGTTTTGAGCCGGTACTTGCCTCATTCCAATGGCATAAGCCCTCCACTTCCCCTTACTACCCACTTCGGGTCCATCCACGGCAGCTCTGCACCATCTTCACTTATCTCTGCTGTGCAGAGATGGTAAGAAGTGAACTGTCTCATCCTCAGACCAGCTCCTCATTTTCTTAAATTTCAGTTAAGTTCATTTTCAACATTTCTCTCATTAGGAAACATTAGAAATGTGTGTTTTTCAGAATTCTTTTCTTGGTTCTCTTGAGGGAAATTTCATATGGCAGCAGATGTCCTGGGCTGATTGCTGTCAAGGTAACCTATTCACAAACTTGGAGGATTAAGATGTAGACATCTTTGGTGGGGGGAGGGGGCATTGTTCTGTCTATTACAGGCAGCGAAAGCATTCGATTGTGTCAGAAAGTAAAGAAATGATCAATAAATAATGGGGACATGTCAAAAGGACACCAGGAACCAGCTTGATGGACCTTGTATTAGTCTGCTCTGGTCGCCATAATGAAGTACCCAGACTGGGTGGCTTAAACAACAGAAATTTAGCTTCTCACAGTTCTGGAGGCTAGAAGTCTAAGAGCAAGGCGTTAGCAGGTTGAGTTACGCCTGAGGCCTCTCTTCCTGGCTTGCAGATTGCTGTCTCTTTTCTGTGTCCTCACATGGCCTTTCCTTTGTGTGCGCGCTGAGAGAGAGAGAGAGAGAGATCTCTGGCGTCTCCCCCTCTTCTGATAAGGACATTAATCCTATCAGATTAGGTCACCCTGATGACCTCATTTAACCATAATTACCTCTTTAAAGGCCTTGTTTCCAAATACAGTCTCATTGGGGGTTAGGGCTTCCACATAGGGATCTTGAGAGTATACAATTCAGTCCATAAGAGTTCTTCCACTTGTATCATGATCCAGGTTCTAATGTGTGAGCAAAAGCAGATCAAGGAAGCTCTCTGGATGCCACAGTGGGGATGGGATGGGGAATGGGGAGATGGGTGTGGTGTAGTATATACAGCTGTAACACATGGGTGGCTTTTGACTCCACATTGCTTGGGTGACTGAATGTAAGCACATTCTGTGTGGACAGGCTTATACCACTTTTCAGTGGCATCACTTGATCTATTTCTCCTTTTAATTCTTTCACAGAAGAAACAGAATTTGATTGTAATGGAATGTATGAACCTGCTTTGGGAGGTACTGAGCCTGCAACTAAGAAGTTAACACTCGGGCTTCCCTGGTGGCACAGTGGTTGAGAGTCCGCCTGCCAATGCAGGGGACACGGGTTCGTGCCCCGGTCCGGGAAGATCCCACATGCCGTGGAGCGGCTGGGCCCATGAGCCATGGACGCTAAGCCTGCGCGTCCAGGGCCTGTGCTCCACAACAGGAGAGGCCACAACAGTGAGAGGCCCACGTACCGCAAAAAAAAAAAAAAAAAAAAGTTAACACTGGGAATTCCCTGGTGGTCCAGTGGTTACAACTCTGTGCTCTCATTGCCGAGGGCCTGGGTTCGATCCCTGGTTAGGGAACTAAAATCCCACAAGCCACGTGGTGCAACCAAAAAAAGAAAAAAAAAAAGGTAACACCTGTGGGTTTCTGCATGGCCCGAAATTAGATGGTATCATATAAAAGCCTGCAGACCACTGCTCAGTCCAGGGCTGCCTCATGTCCAACCAGTCATCTTCTCAATGCTCCATCTCATCCCCAGACCCAGCTTAAAGTGATTCTCACAGCTATACTAATTGTAAACTCTAAGAAAAATGGAACAGAGTTTAAGAAGCAAAAACATGGAATCACTTAGATCTATGTGGTATATGTTGTTTTCTTTCCTTCCACCTTTCCTTCCTATTAAAATAAATGAAGAAAAATCATCCATAATAACAAAACAGTTACAATAATTTTTGCATTTCTTTCTGATGTTTTCCGTATCCTCGTTCCTTGTGTATTGCTACAATGACAGTATACATTCAATTCTAGATTCTGTCTTTTGTACTTAATCCTAGAGACTTTAATATGTTGTCTGACAGTTTTCAAAAATATCTGCAAATTATTTGCCACTCCTCTCTTTAAGAGGTAGTTTCTATGTCTCCTCCCCTCTAATCTGGGATGACTTGTGACCTCCTTGTAGCCAATAGAATGCAGTAGAAGTAATGCTGCATAACTTGCAAAACTGGTTCAGAAAAGTCTTTTGCCTGGTTCTTTTGGGATGTTAGCTCTAGGGGAAACTGGCACCACGTAAGAAGGCCAAGTATCCTGAGACTGCCATGCTGGAGATCCCACATGTAGACACTCTGATCGACAGCCCAGCTGAGCTTGCAGCTGACAGCCAGCATCAACTCTTAACCGTATGAGTGAGCCGTCTTGGAAATCCAGCCCAGTTAAGTCATCAGATGTTTGTAGCCCCAGCTGACATCTTATTGCAACTGCATGAATAACCTCAAGTGAGAACTGCTCAGCTAAGCTCTTTTCAAATTCTGATGCACAAAATCACGAGCAAAATAAAATTGTTGGTTTAAGCCCCTAAGATTTTTGAGGCAGTTTTCTACACAACAATAGTAACAAAAATGAATTTTGGTACCTGGAAATGAGCGGCTGCTCTAACAAAAACCTAAAATGTGTGGCATTGACTTTGACACTGGGCAAGGTGTAAGGGCTGGAAGGGCCTGAGACGTATGTCAGTGAGGGCTTAAAGGAATGTGAGGAAAATGTTACAAGAAGCTGAAGGAAAGGAGATGGTTGTAATGTAGTGGTGGAAAGTTTAGCAAAACCATCACCTGCAGTGATGTGGAAAGTAGAAAGTACACTCAATGAACTTTATGCTCCAGCTAAGAAAACTTCTAGGCAGAGTGTTTAAGATGCCACATGGCTTCTTTGAGCTGCCTTTAATAAAATGAGGGCAGAGAGATATAAACAGATAAACTGATAAACCAACTATTCAGTTTTCAAGTGGAATTTGAAGGAAATACAAATAGCCCAAGAGAATATTTTTAGCCAGCAAAGGGTTCTTGAAGTAAAAAAAGAGCCCCAGGAAAAAGATTTTCAGGAAATTGTAGTCACAGGGTAAAAATGAATCCAGAGAAGGTGACTTAAGAACATTCTTTTAAAGATTTCAGAAAGATCCAAGTTGTATCTCATAAACATCATCAACCATATTAAAAATGTCTAAGGATCTTAAGGCCATGCTTTGTAGACCTTACCTCTTAAATAATAGAGCTTCTAGACTCTTAAGGATATTGCCCTTAGCAGTCTTACTGAGAGTCCAAGATAGAGAAGGGTCTGCCTCAAAGACCCTTTGTGGGTTTTGCCTAAGGAAGGAAACTCTAATAAGATTCATAAAGACCCACAAAATTTTCAAGAGAATTATATTGGCAGAAGCAATACCATCTTGAACTGAAAGACAGAAGTAGCACAAATTGAAAAAAGGCCTTTGGATCTCCAACCTTCTGTGGGAAAGAAGCAGAATGTGAAAGCTATCCAGCTGCAAACAAAGACTATTTATTATAGAAAAAGAAGGACTGCCCAAAGCCACCTATAGATTCAATGCAATCTCTATCAAAATTCCAATGGCATTTTTCACATAAAAAATAAAATCTTAAAATGTGTATGGAACCACAGAAGATTCCAAATAGCCAAAGCAATCCTGAGAAAGAAAAACAAAGCTGGAGGTCTCACACTTCCTGATTTCAGCCTATACTAAAAAACTATAATAATCAAAACAGTATGGTACTGGCATAAAAATAGACACACAGACCAATGGAACAAAATAGCAAGCCCAGAAATAACCCCCCACATATATGGTCAACTAGCACTTGACACGAAGTCAAGAATACTCAGTAGGGAAAGGATAGTCTCTTCAATAAATAATGGTGGGAAAACTGGATAACTACATACAGAAAAAATGAAATTGGACCCCTGTCTTACACCACTCACAAAAATTAACTCAAAATGGATTAAAGACTTAAACATAAGACCTGAAACCATATAATTCCTAGAAGAAAACAGAGAAAAACCTCCTTGACATCAGTCTTGGCAATGGTTTTTTGGACATGACACAAAAAGCAGAAGCAACAAAAGCAAAAAACAAGTGGGATTACATCAAACTAAGAAAAATAAATAAATAAGGAGGAACCCTTGTGCACTGTTGGTGGGAACGTAAATTAGTTCAGCACTTTGGAAAACAGTATGAAGCGTCCTCAAAAAATAGAACTACCATATAATCCAGCAATCCACTTCTGAGTATCTATCCAAAGGAAATGAAAATAAGATATCAAAAAGATAACTGCATTCTGTGTTTATTGCAGCATTTTATTCACAATAGCCAAGATATGGAAGAACCTAAGTGTTCATCAACAGATGAGTGGAAGAAGAATGGATATATAAAGTGGTATATATCTATATATACACACAATAGAATATTATTCAGCCATGAGAAAGAAGGAAATCCTGCCATTTTTGACAACATGGATGAACCTTGAAAGCGTTACACTAAGTGAGATAAGTCAGCCAGATAAATGCAAATGTTGTATGATCTCACTTATTTGTGGAATCTAAAAAATCCAAACTCCTAGAAACAGAGAAGAGAATGGGGTGGGGGAAATTGGGGAGATGTTGGTCAAAAGGTACAAACTTGCAGTTAGAAGATGAGTTCTAGGGATCTAATCCCAGCAGTGTGATTATAGTTAACAATACTGTATGACATAATTGAAAGTTGCTAAGAAAGTAGATCTTAAATGTTCTCACCACAAAAAAGAAATAATAATTATATAACATGATGGATGTGTTAGTTAAGGCTACAGTGGTAATCCTATTGTCATATATGTATATCAAATCAACACGTTGTACACCTTAAACTTATACAATGTTATATGTAATTATATTTCAGTAAAAATTTTTTAAAAATTTTGTAAATCACTACAGCTGCCTCCTATTTTTTCTTCTCAAATACGGGTAATAAAAATAATCACCTTCCTTATTTTCCCTCTTTTGGATTATTTCTTTAGAATAAATTTCCAAAAGAAAAATAACCAAGTGAAAGCATATGAACCTTTTCGTAATGTCTAATCCACACTGCCAAATTACTTTCCTAAAAGATAGGACCAATTTTCCACCAAAAACTTATGGGTATAGCAGTTTTATTGCAACGTCACAGCTTTGGGTATTGTAATTTTAGGTATATTTAAAAGCATCACAAATTCAAAAGCTGTTCTTGTGTGTCTATTGTAAAATTCCAATACCCTAATCCTAGAAAGGAATCCATACTAGTTGTAGCCATAGATTTCCCTCAGCTCAGTCCAACTCAGTTCTTTATTATCTGGTTGATGTTTTCCTTTTTATCCCAACAACATCCTTCTATTGTATTCTGAGCCTCCTTCTAGAAAGCTGGCCAAGAAGAAGGGCTATATCTAGCCCTCTGCATTGCTTACATGTCTCTCAAAAATACCACTGAACTATAGTGACTTTCTAGTCTACCTCTATCCTGCCAACATTCACTGAGAGTTCACTGTGAGGCATATGTATGTTATTTCACTCTTTCCCTCAACTACCTTGCAAGGTAGACTTTATTCCTCTTTTTCAGGTAAGGAGTAGGGATCAGAGTCATTAAGTAACTTACCCAGATCACATGATTTGTAAGTGATACAGACAGAATTTGAACCCATTCTTTTGGCCACTATGCTTCACTGCTTCACCTGAACTGCCACTCTATTGATTCCTTCCCATTCACCCAGACTTCCTGGAGGGAAGGAAGAGGGCAGTGGAAAATTCCCATTTGCTCCCTTCAAAACTGTCTACTTCCTCCAAACACTCTCCTGATCCGCATTTTTGGACCATCCCAATTTAAAAGTCAATGTCTATGTTTTAACCATGTCTGTTTCACCACATGACAGTGATATTAAGATTCATCTTGATGTATATTTTGTTTAGAAATTTGGGGGAAAAAGTAAAAGTGAGTATGCCTATGTAAATATATGAACATCTTTTCTGAAAAATTTATAAGTCAAGAAATTTTATACTTCTTAAAGTGGGAAGAAAAAAGTATTTTAAGTTATTCTACTTTTCTGCAGTGCTTTGTATTTCTTCCCCTTCCTCAGGATAAGCTGTGATATAAAATACTGAAGCCAAAAGAAGAGGTCTCTGAGAGTTTGGAGAGTGAGCTGTTAAACATGACTTGGCTTCTCTGGAACGGGAGCTCCATGAAAGCGAGGTCTGTGCTTCTTCACTGCTATGTCCCCAGCACCTTTACCAGCAGCTGACACTCAGTAGGCACTCATGTCTGTGAAATGAATGAATGAGCCACCTGGCTTCCTGCCCAACAGTCTTCTAGTCTCTACAGCCGAGATAACTTGTTACATGACTTCAGGCTCAGCAGCTGCCAGGGAACTAGTGCTGGGCACCTGATACTCAAAGCCTGGCTCCTGGACCAGCACCTGGAAGCTTGTCCAGAAAATCCAGAACCCCAAGCCTCCCCTCCCCAAACCTGATGAATCAGAAACTACATTTTCACAAGATCTCCAAGTGATTCAAACCCACATTAAAATTTCTGAATGACTGTATAGGCCAGTCTCAAAGTGTGGTCCCTGAAGCATCAACATCAACCTCAACTGAGAGCCTATTAGAACATCTACTGAATCAGAAACTTTGAGGCAATATATGCCTGTAACCTCCAGGAGGTTCTTATATACCTTAACATTTCGAAACCACCGACACAGCCTTACCACTCTGCTCCTAGTTACATTCAAACTTTAGATCTTGGTTGTAGTAACAAACTGTTTTCTTACTTCCTGTAACCAAACCTTTGCTTGAACCCCTCTAATTATGAGGAACTCACTTTCTCTTAAAACTTTACATTTCAGATTTGGATAGCTCTAAAAATTCTTCCTTACCAGTTGTATGTTGTATGACGTATCTCATTCAATTCCAAACGCAATGAATAACCTCATTCTTCTGACCCCATCCTAAAAGAGTCCAGAGGTATAAATGGGTTTCAGAACATAAGAATAGATCATGTCAAGACCATCCAGGTCTGGAGACAGCTATTCCCTGCTCATAGATGCTCAGAAGAAGGGGCATAAGAAAGGTAAAGCCCGGCCAAGTTTCACTGCAAGTGATTCATTCACTTACAGGGCTGCATGTGCCCACTAGGGGTGCTTTTTCTAATTCACCCAGAAGTGTTGGATGAGCCAGCTGTGGTTCTGAGTCTTACTCCTGTGGCGCATGGATGACCATTTTAATGGTTTATACGGTAGGGTACCACCGTCTAAGGTTGGTGCCGTGCAGACAGTTTTAACATGTTCTATGCTACGCCCAGCCACCTTGATTACAGCTGATGGATTATTCTCCTCTGTTCCTTCTAACTGACAGTTGTAGAACTGTTTGCTCTTCTTCTAATTCCCACTCTTTCCTCACTGTTTGTCACTTGTCAGCTACTTGATCTCTTCTTTAAGGTTTTATTAGTGTATCGTCTTCCATTTCTCTGAGCTCTTACACATGGTTCTGCAAATTCCTTTAAAACTCTTAAACATCTTTCAGCAAACAAATGCCTAAAATACACATAGTTCTTTTATAAATAGGGTGTGTACAGTGAGTTAATTTAAAATAGGAAGCATATATTTGCTATTACAGGTTACAACCTGTAGTACAATTGCTAACCTTAATTTTTTTAAAGAGTAAGTAAACAAAACCTTAGATGTATATATATACATAAGTCATATAGCCATCACCTACCTGTCATTTATCAGTGTAGGTACCTATAAATTAATAGCCCTAGTCTTTACAAAGATACATTCATTGGCTGGAATTCTAAGGTGCAAACACATTTCCAGGTGACCTGTGGGAAAATATATTTAAGTATTTCACTTACAGGGGTATGGAATTAAAATGTATCTGTGTAACTTCTGCCCATTGATCCTAAATCTGTCACTGGCAACAGAGAGAACAAATGTTATCCTTCCTCCACCTGTCAGCCATTTAGTTCTCTAAAAATAGCTATCATACCTCCCCTTCTCTATTCCACCCTCTTAATTCCTCCTCCATAAACGAAATGCCCTCTGTTCCTCCCATTGTTCATCACATGGTCAGTTTGCCATCTTTTTTTTTTTTTTTAACATCTTTATTGGGGTACAATTGCTTTACAATGGTGTGTTAGTTTCTGCTTTATAACAAAGTGAGACAGCTATACATATACATATGTTCCCATATCTCTTCCCTCCTGCGTCTCTCTCCCTCCCACCCTCCCTATCCCACCCCTCCAGGCGGTCACAAAGCACCGAGCTGATCTCCCTGTGCTATGTGGCTGCTTCCCACTAGCTATCTACCTTACGTTTGGTAGTGTATATATGTCCATGCCTCTCTCTCGCTTTGTCACAGCTCACCCTTCCCCCTCCCCATATCCTCAAGTCTGTTCTCCAGTAGGTCTGTGTCTTTATTTCTGTCTTACCCCTAGGTTCTTCATGACATTTTTTTTCCCTTAAATTCCATATATATGTGTTAGCATATGGTATTTGTCTTTCTCTTTCTGACTTACTTCACTCTGTATGACAGTCTCTAGGTCTATCCACCTCATTACAAATAGCTCAATTTCGTTTCTTTTTATGGCTGAGTAATATTCCATTGTATATATGTGCCACATCTTCTTTATCCATTCATCCGATGATGGCCACTTAGGTTGTTTCCGTCTCCGGGCTATTGTAAATAGAGCTGCAGTGAACATTGTGGTACATGACTCTTTTTGAATTATGGTTTTCTCAGGGTATATGCCCAGTAGTGGGATTGCTGGGTCATACGGTAGTTCTATTTGTAGTTTTTTAAGGACCCTCCATACTGTTCTCCATAGTGGCTGTACCGATTCACATTCCCACCAGTAGTGCAGGAGTGTTCCCTTTTCTCCACAGTTTGCCATCTTGATTGTTCTCCTCTGAATGTGTTCTTGTTAGTCTATAGCATGCAAAATATATGATGCCAAAATAAGACGTAACTTTGAGTGCTCTGAGAAGCATGGAATAAAGAAGAATTGTCATCTCCCTTGTTTAAGATGATATACCTCTATTAATGCTACTTAATATCACAGGTTGCTTACTTAAGCATTCACATCCTGCTGCTGGCCCTCATGAAACAAAACCCTAGATTGTCATACATGATATTGATAAGTAAGCCATTGCTACCCAACGTTCCCTTGCATGGATTTCAGTAGGACTTCCTTCTACCATAGCCTCTGTGGCTTTCCTCCCAGCCTTCTGCCCCTCCAGAAAAGACTACCAGCAGCCAAGTCTCTCTTTGCCATGTTCCTAGGCCCTGTCCCAGTTCAGTCTCGTGACAGCTCAGGACAGCCTTTGTAACAATTGCTGGCTGCTTATTCACCAGCAGACTTGAACACATGATTTTTAACAAGAGCAACAAAAATGAAGTGCTATCTACGAGGAAATCTGGTGACAATGATTTGTTATTATTACTGCTATTCCCAGCCCAGATGGTTCTCCAGATGAAATGGATAAAAATTGGATCCTCTTTGTGACTGGTGACAGGTGCAGACTTGGCCCCTCCAGTGGGATCTCATCAGATACACAGCACATCACCACCTCAGGAGCTTCCACAGGCACATGTGTGTTGTAGCAATCCCGAAAACTGTCAAGTGAATAATTGGCCTCTTATCCGGAGTCTTTAAAAGATTCCCTTCTGCACATCCTTTGAAAAGCTGTATCAGTCAGGTTCTTTGTTTGCAAGCAACAGAAACAGGGTCTGGCTCACTTGAGCAGGAAAGGTATTTTTTGGATGAACATAGGTGTCCTTCCACAACTGATGAAAGGCCAGACAACCAGGCTTTGTACGTGATGGGAACCAGGGGAGCCCCAGAAATGTAGGTAGCAGGAGATAATTGAGAGTCTTGTCAGAGTGTGTGCTAATGAAGCACAACTTTTTATTTTCTATTTTTGTATCATTTCCACCAAGATTTAAAATTTGAGTCCAAAGAATGTGATGACTCAGCTTGTGTCTTAGGTGTATCTCCTGGCTAGAAAAGGGTGGGGCCTCTGGTTAACAGTCTCAGCAAAGCAGCACACAATAGAGACATAATGACATAAAATTATATTGAAAAGGTGGGATTACCAGAATGACAGGGAGAGAAACTTAACAAATTATTCCCTCTCCCCCCACCCACCAAACAACTGTAAAACTGGACAGAATTGTCAAATACAACTTTGAGACACTGGAAACTGACCAAAGACATCCCAAAAGATTGAGAAGTGTTTATTCAAGTAAACCTACTGAAACTTGGCTAAGGACAACTGGACTCTATGATGCTTTAGCTTTCGACTGTTCCTATCATCCCTTCAGTTCCATCAGTATAATAGGTCTACCAGGGCAGGGCAAGCTCTAAAAGCCAACTGCATTTTTTTCAGAGTAGGTTGATATGATTTGGAGGGAACATGGAAGAAATCCCGTGCCTTCAGACATCATGAGAAACAGTACTGATTTTATTAGCAAAAATTGGGGGAAGGTCAATGTCACTGTTAGTCTGAGGTTGTGATATTGGTTGGGGTATTGGTTGGGACACTGGTAGGAGACTAGAAGCATAGCCAGAAATTTGATGAGGACATCAAGGGAACTAGACAGGCATAGTGGACCTCAATAAGCCCAGATTATCCCTAGAGGTCTCAAAGGCTGTAATGCTCCAGGCTAAGTGCATATTCAGGAGAGGCTGGAGAAGACTAGCTATCTACATAGCTAAATACATATCCCTGAAAAAATGTGAAGTTTTGTGTACATGCAGAGAAGACACAAACAAGGTCAGAATAAAGTAAAAGCGAAGGAAATTTATAAACTGCCTGAACTTTAAATGTGTTTCCAAATCCATATAGAGATATATCAGCAAAGGGTGGAAGGCTTACTGGCTCAATGTGCTTGAGCACAACCTCTGATCAATTAGTAACCTGCACTGAACTAAGGGTGAATTGTCGGAAGGCAAGCTTAGAAAGACAAACAAGAACAAAAAAGAAAACTTAGTAAAGACATCAGCTGTCACACACTGAAGTAAAGAGAGACTCTACCAAATAAGTCCAAGCAAGTCAATAAAGAAACAAAAAAACAATGATAACCACAACTCCCAGTGAGGGAATGAGAATCCAGAGTTGCTACAATATATTATCTAAAATGTCTAGTTTCCAATAAAAGATTATAAGACTTTTGAAGAAACAGGAAAGTGGAAAAAGCTCAGGGGAAAAAGAAGTCAATAGAAACTGTCTCTGAGAGGTCCTATAAGACGGTGGACTTAGCAGAAAAAACACTTCAAAGCAGCTAGTAAAAATATGTTCAAAACTAAAAGAAATTACATTTAAAAATTAAGGGCAAGTACGGTGACAATGACTCATCAAACAGAGAATATCAACAAACAGATAGAAATTATGTTTTGAAAAGAAACAAATGGAAAATTTACAGTTGAAAAGTAAAGTAAGTGAAATGGAGCTTGAATATAAGTCAACAAAAATTATAAAATCTGAAGAACAAAAGAAGAAGAAGAAAATTGAACAGAGCCTCAAACAGTGGTACGACTCCATTGAGCACACCAACATGCATATAATAGGAATTTCAGAAGGAGAGAAGTGAGAGAAATGCCATAAAAATATTAGAAGAAATAATGGCAAAACAAGTCCCCAAATTTGATAAGAAACATGAATCTACAGATTCAAGAAGTTCTATGAACTCCAACTAGTATAAATACAAATAGACCTACATCTAACTACATCATATACACACACCTACAGTCAATTAATCTTCAACAAGGGAGGCAAGAATATACAATGGAGAAAAGAGTCTCTTCAGCAAGTGGTGTCGGGGAAGTTGGACAGCCGCATATAAATCAATGAAGTTAGAACAGTCCCTCACACCATACACAAAAATAAAATCAAAATGGCTTAAAGACTTAAATATAAGACATGACATCATATAACTCCTAGAAGAGAACAAAGGCAAAACATTCTCTGACATAAATCATAGCAATATCCTCTTAGATCAGTCTCCCAAGGCAAAAGAAATAAAAGCAAAAATAAACAAATGGGACCTAATCAAACCTATAAGCTTTTGCACAGCAAAGGAAATCATAAACAAAATGAAAAGACAACATACAGACTGGGAGAAAATATTTGCAAATGATGCAACCAACGATGGCTTAATTTTCAAAATATGCAAAAAGCTCATACAGCTTAATATCAAAAAAACAAACAACCCAATCAAAAAATGGGCAGAAGATCTAAATAGACATTTCTCCACAGAAGACATACAGATGGCCAACAGGCACATGAAAAGATGCTCATTATTGTTAATTATTAGAGAAATGCAAATCAAAACTACAATGAGGCATCACATCATACTGGTCAGAATGGCCATCATCAAAAAGCCCACAAACAATAAATGCTGGAGAGGGTGTGGAGAAAAGGGAGAGGGTGTGGAGAAAAGGGAACCCTACTACACTGTTGGTGGGAATGTAAGTTGGTACAGCCATTATGGAAAACAGTATGGAGGCTCCTTAAAAAACTAAAAATAGAGTTGCCATATGATCCAGTAATCCCACTCCTGGGCATATATCCAGAAAAGATGAAAACTCTAATTCATCTGTTGAAAACTAAAAGCAAGCTTGAAAGAAACAAGAGAAAAATGACTCATCACATACAGAGAGACAACAATAAAGTTAACAGCTTACTCCTTATTAGAAACAGTGAAAGCCAAAAGGCAGTTAGAAGACACATTGAAGGTGCTGGGGGAGGTAGGGGGCAGTTCAATAACAAGGAATTAAATTAAAATCCAGCAACAGAAATAAAATCAGGAAATCCATAAATAGCTGGAAATTAAATAACACATTTCAAAATAACCAATGAGTCAAAGAAAAAAAATTACAAGGGAATTTTAAAATATTTTTAAATGAATGAAAATGAAAACACAACATATCAAAAATTTATGGGATGCAGCTGAAACAGTGCTAATAGGAAAACATATAGTTTTAATGCTTATATTATAAAAGAAGAAAGATCTCAAATCAATAACCTAAGCTTCCACCTTAAGAAACTAAAAAAAAAAAAAAAAAAGGAACAGACTAAACCCAAAGCAAACAGAGAAAGGAAATAATAAAAATTATAGTGGACAAAATAGAAAACAAAATAACACTGAAAAAGTAATAGAACCAGAATCTGGTTCTTTGAAAATATTTTTAAAAATTGACAAACTTTTTGCTACATTGACCAAAAAAAAAAAAGAAGAGAGAGAGAGAAGACAGAAATGACAAAAATCAGAAATGAAAGAGAGGATTCTACTGTAAAGGAGTTATAAAGGATTAGTATGAACAACGTTACGGCAACTAACTAGAAAATTTAAATGAAATTGACAAATTTCTAGAAAAATACAATCAAAATGGACTCAAGAAGAAATTTTTAAAATATGAAGACCAATAACAACAACAAAAAATTGAACCAGTAAATAAAAATCTTCTCCTGAACGTGCAAAAAAACTTCAGACCCAGATGGCTTCATTAGTGAATTCTATCAAGTATTTAAATAATAAATAATACCAATCCTTCAGAAACCCTTCCAGAAAATACAGAGTGGAAACACTTCCCAAATCATTCTATGAAGCCAGTATTACCCTGACGACAAAGTCAGACAGAGATATAACAAGAAAATAAAACTACAGACTAATATCCTCAGGAACATAGATGCAAAAATCCTCAACAAAATATTAGCTAAATGAACCTAGAAACATATAAAAAAGAATTATATACCATGACCATGTAGGATTTATCTCAGTAATGCAAGATTGGTTTAACATCTGAACATTAATTAATGTAAAGCACCATATTAAGAGAATAAAGCCACATGATTATCTCAATAGGTGCAGAAAAAGCATTTAACCAAATCCAACACTCATTCAATTAAAAATTTTCGACAAACTAGGAGTAGAAGGGAACTTCCTCGATTTACAGCTAAATATCCTATTTAAAGGTGAAAGACTTAATGCCTTCCCCTTAAGATCAGGAACAAAGCAAGGATGTCCTCTCTCATCACTTTCTATTTACCATTTTGCTAGAGGTTTTAGCTAGTGAATCAATGCAAAATATTTTAACTAAAACTATCCAGATTAAAAGGTGGAAGTAAAATTGTCTTTATTTGCAGATTACATAATCCCGTATGGGAAAATTCTAGGGAATCCATACAATTTTCTTTTTAAACTACTAGAAATAATATATGAGTACATC
This sequence comes from Delphinapterus leucas, assembly GCF_059928025.1. Classification (NCBI taxonomy): domain Eukaryota; kingdom Metazoa; phylum Chordata; class Mammalia; order Artiodactyla; family Monodontidae; genus Delphinapterus; species Delphinapterus leucas. Next base: position 51,220,491 of record NC_143133.1, on the reverse strand, counting down.
AAGGTCCAGGGTAGAAGATCATTATACAAAAATCAGTTGTATTTCTACACAACAGTAACTAACAATCCACAAAATGAAATTAAGAAAGCAATTTCATTCACAATAGCATCAAAAACGATAAAATATTTAATAATAGATTAACCAATAAAGTGTAAGACTTGTGCACTGAAAATTACTGAGAGAAATTAACAAAGATCTGAATATATTCAGAGACAATCCAGGTTCATGGATTGGAAGACAAAATTGTTAATAAGTCAGTTATCCCCCTAATAATCTATAGATTCAACATAATCTCTATTACAATTCTAGAAGGTTTTTTTTTTCAGAAATTAACGAGCTGTTCCTAAAATATATATGAAAAGGCAAAAGTCTCAGAATAGCAAAGTCAATTTTGAAAAAGAAGAAAAATGTGGGAGAACTTTCACTTCAAAACTTACTATAAAGCTATAGTAATCAAGACAATGTGACAATGCCATAAGGAGATACATATATTTAAATTAAAAAGAATTGAGTCTAGAAATAAAGACATAATATTTATGGTCAATTGATTTTCAACAAAGATGTTAAGACAATTCAATAGGCAAAGAATAGTCTTTTCAACAAACAGTGCTGGGAGAATTGAATATCCACATGACAAATGAATATCCTTACTTCACACCATACATAAAAAATTAATGCAAAATGGTTCATAACTAAGCTTTAGTTTAAGAGCTAAAACTATAGAACTTCTAGAAAGAAAAAATAGGAACAAATCCTTGTGACCTTGGATTAGACAAAGAGTTCTTAGATCCAACACCAAAAGCATGATCCATAAAAGAAAAAAAAATTGATAAATTGGATTTCATCAAAATTAACATCTTTGTCCTTCAAAAGAGACTATTAAGAAAGTGAAGAAATAAGTCATGGACTGAGAGAAAATATTTGCAAATTGTATATCTGGTAAAAGACTTGTATCCAGAATAAATAACAAAACAAAGAAGACAACAATTCAATTTAAGAACGGGCACAAGATTTGAATAGACATATCACCAAGGAAGATATATCAATCACTGATAAACACATGAAAAACTGCTCAACATCATTAGTCATTGGGGAACGCGAATTGAAACCACAATGAGACACCACGTTGTACCAACTAGAATGGCTATAATCAAAAGACAGACAATAGCAAAAGTTAGCAAGGATGTGGGGAAATTAGACCCCTCATACATCGCTGGTGGGAATGTAAAATGTATCCAGCTGCTCTGGAAAACAGCTGGGCAGTTTCTTAAAAAGGTAAATATAAAGTTAGCATAGGACCTAGCTATGCCACTCCCAGGAATCTACCCAAGAGAAATGAAAACATATCTCAACAAAGAGATCTGTTCTTGAAAGGTCATAGCAGTATTATTTATAATAGACAAATATTGGAAATGATCACATGTTCATCAACTGATGAATAGAGAAACAAAATGTGGTATATCTATACAATGGAATATAATTCAGCAAAAAGAGAAAAGAAATACTGATACATGCTTGTTGTATAAATGAGCCAAATATGGCCTCTGTGTATTGGCCCCTAGGTTGTTTATTTCTGCAGACTGAGACCCATTAGCAAAATATCCTGATGAAACTCTATTTGTTATACATCCAATTATTCTAAATATAGTCTAAACAAGCAGATTTTTAGCCAGTTAAACTTCCCTGCTTTGCATGTTCCACTAAACCTCACCCTATATCTGCTAGCAATTGAAAAGATATGCCCTGGGCCAGAAAGACCCCAAGCTGCTGCTGTCCATCTCTCTACCCAGAGACTACCACGCACTGCTGAGTGACATCACCTAGACACACAAGCTCCCTTTATGATCCAGCTCTCTCTTAGTTCCCTTGCTCCCCTCCCCTTCCAGATGGTGGCCCCAGACCCATAAGCATCTGGATGGTCTCATCCTGAAAGGGACTTCCCCTTTCATGTAATTCTAAGCACCACTCAATGAAGCTTGTTGTGTGTTACTGCCCCTCCTGGTCATATCTTTTTCCTTGATCAGCTCCAAAATCCTTTGAACCCCCTATAATGCTACAACATGGATGAACTTCAAAAACATCATATGAAATGAAAGAAGCCAGACACAATAGACTATATATTGTACAATTTCAAATGTTCAGAAAAGGCCATTATGTAAGACAGAAAACAGATTAATATTTGCCCAAGGCTGGGCGTGTGAGTGGGGATTGACTTCAACCAGGCATGAGGTGATGGAAATGCTGGATTGTGGTGAGGGTTCCACAACTCTATAAATTTACTGAAAATCTTAATTGTATGTTTAAAACTGGTGAGATTTGTGATACGTAAATTAGATCTCCTTAGGTTGTTTGAAAATTATGTCTGAGTGCCGATTCCAAAAGAAGGAGGACTCAATGTTGGGTATCAAAACACAGCAGATGCCCAGGGTTCCTTGTTTCTCAAGCTGTCATTGACACCCACTGTCCTTGTTCAGAGTTGGGTGTGTCCAGAGTCATGCAGGACCATTGGGAACAACCCTCCTAATCATTCTTGTCACTCATCAATGTAACTTTCCATTCTCTGCCTTCTGGGCACATGGGATGATTGAACTTTCTGGGCCCCTGTGGTTGATAGAACCTTGTGACTAGGTAGGCCAATCAGTCGTGAGTGGAAGGGAAGTGGGTCACTCCTTGGCTGGGTGTTTGCCCAGAAGATTCCTCTTTACCCTCATGGTGACTGGCAATGTTCCCTATGACTGAGACTCTGACAGCCCCCAGCCACACTGTGATGGACAAGTCATATGGGTAAAACTAAACCTTTGCTGTGTTATACCCCTGAGATTTAGGGGTTGTTTGTCACCACAGCATAATTTAGCCTATCCTGACCGATACAATGCAGCCAAACTGGAACTCAGTATTTTTTGCTCCAAATCTGAGCAATACCAATTGCCACTAATGATGGTATTACCATTTTATTAATCAACTACAATATACCATGTGCTGTGCAAGGTACTTGGCATATTTGTAATTCTCAAAGCATCACTTCAGGTAGAAATGCCTTTTCTCATCTTACATCTGAGAAAACTAAACCTCGGCAAGTTGCAATAACCCAAATAAGGAGATATAAGCTATCCGTTGCTAATATTAAACTCATTTACTCACTTATTCCACAAATATTTGCTGTTGCCTGCATATCATATTTGCTGGGCACCAGGAATATGATGGTGGGCAAGACAATGACAGTACTTCCTCTCCCAGGCTTGAGATGCTTCAGAATCACCTAGATGCCTCCGCTCTACTGCTAGAGACTGGTTCGGTTGTCTGAGGAGCTGTTTCTGCCATCAGTGTTTCTTAAAAGCTCCCAGGTGATTCTACTGAGCATTAAGGGTGTGAGCCACTGGTTTGAAATCCCAAAGACCCAAGCTTTTGACTCCAAACCCCTAATGTCCAGTCTCATCACAAAGCCTCTTGCTTCTGGACCACCTGGACCAGGTTTGACAGGACCAAAGTGATTGGCTGGGTTGCCAGGCTCGCCTCACTTCCTCTCACAGACGTTGCCATCATCACCTTTGTTTCCTCACCCATCTCCCTCTCTTCACCTGCCTGTGTTACAGCCGAACCTTTGCGCTGAACAAGACTTTAATTAGAAAGATCAATGGTTTTCTAACACTTTTAAGGGCATAATTCCTCTTTTTTCCCCCAACTCTGATGAAATCCCAATATATGATGCAGATATAAGTAAGATCTGAATGGAATAAGAAGATGGGATCCAGAGGTTGTCTTGCCCTCCTTTTGCTCCTTACTTGGGCCCTGTCTCTGGAGTCCCTGGGCTTTGAAGGACATAGTTTCGAACCCATTAATATAGTCCTTCTCCCTTATTCAATAGGCAGAGCGACTGACACCCCCAAGAGGAGAAGGGACTTCCCTGAGGTCCCACAGCTTCCTTAGTGGCAGACTCCAAGGTGGGAACTTAGTTCTCTTCACACTCTCTCCAGTGCTTTTTCCACCATAGCAAGGAGCCTCCCAGGCCATGTTCCCCTTAGCACCAGCATTGTTTCTAGAACCTGAAAATACCCAACCGAAAAATAGCAGCATGTCAGAAAAGGTCTCCTGGAGGAGGAGGGAGTGTCTGAGTTGAGGCTTGAAGAATGAGTTGGCCAGGAGAAGTGGGTAGAATTTGATGACATACTGAAGATCACTCAAAAATCAAAATGGAGTAACCATGGTTCAGGCATCCAAAATAGAGCCGGGTGGCCATGGTGGATGTGGTTTCAGACACATTCCTGCATCACTGAGAACTTGAATTTTCTGAACTGTTGTCAAACTCAAGGATACCATCAGCCGTTCTCAAAAACAGTATCTGCTAGCCTGCAACCTTGTGGTTTCAAAGCACCCCCCTTCAAAACTATGCAATAATCATTTAGAACCCCAGCTAACCCTGACTTAACAAGCACCCTTACATCTTGCCAGCTCCAACCCTAATTCTTGATAAACAATTTATGTAATCTTGGCAGACGCGGCGGGGTACCTTTATAAGCTTCCCCCATTTTGTAGTCCAGCAGAACACAATTCAAATGCTTCCTTGGATTTGTGCTTCCTCCTGGGCTGAAGTCCTAACAAACCCCAGAGAAACCCTTTTTTCCCCTCCATTCTTGGAATGTTTGGTTAACACATTTCATCTTGAGGGAGCTGCATGTGCAAAGACCCTGAGGCAAGAGAGAGAGTGATAACTTCAACAGCTTCAAGTCTGACCACAGGATGAGTGATAAAAGATGAAGCTAAAATAGCAACCAGAAACTAGATCATGAATGGAAATGAACACCGTGCTAAGGAGTCTGGGCTTGAACATTGTCTTAAAGGCAGTTAATTACAAATAAACTGCAGTTTCACATGGCTCAAAAATGGATCCTGTTTTTACATGTATGTTCAGGTTCTGAAAGAACAAGAAAGGGCCATGTCCTTAGTTCCATCATGAAAAGCTCATACATATATCACGAAATACTTTAAAGATAGAATGGGGGCTTCCCTGGTGGTGCAGTGGTTGAGAGTCCGCCTGCCGATGCAGGGGACACAAGTTCGTTCCCCGGTCCGGGAAGATCCCACATGCCGTGGAGCGGCTGGGCCCGTGAGCCATGGCCTCTGAGCCTGCGCGTCCGGAGCCTGTGCTCCGCAACGGGAGAGGCCACAACAGTGAGAGGCCCGCGTACCGCAAAAAAAAAAAAAAAACTAGAATGGTCTCCTTTTGAACAATTCTGTCTATATTTAGGATTAGTAAAACAGAATGAAACTTATGAAATTAGGAAGTGATATCTACTGATGGTTTGGAGTATGGAAAAAGATGAGAGACAAAACGGTATGATCTGCCCTTAAAATCTGCCAGGAGATGAGAGACTCTGGAACTATGGAGTGCAGAGGATGTGGGTCTGGTCAATTTCCATCCATTTCAGGCTTAAAGCACAACTGAACAACTTTCTACCAAGCAGAGGTTGGGACAGTTACACATTATAGAATATCACTCTGGCTCTGGTGAGGAGGACGGTTTAAGTTGACCAGGATTTGACACAGAGAGTCCAGTTAAGCTGCTGTGGTAACACACGTAAGGGAGGACAGTACCAAGGTATTGATGCCTGGGCAGACTGAAAGCCAATAAAGAGGTAATATTGTCAGGGCCTGAGGAATGATTCAGCTGGGGAGATGAAAAAAAGGAAGGCATCAGAGATGACTACTGGTACTTCCCTGGAGGTGCAGTGGTTAAGGATCTGCCTGCCAATGCAGGGGACACGGGTTCGATCCCTGGTCCAGGAAGATCCCACATGCAGCAAAGCAACTAACCCCTTGTGCCACAACTACTGAGCCTATGCTCTAGAGCCTGCAAGCCACAACTACTGAGTCTGCGCACCCTAGAGCCCGTGTGCTTCAACTACTGAAACCCACACCCCTAGATCCCATGCTCTGCAACAAGAGAAGCCACCACAATGAGAAGCCCGTGCACCGCAACGAAGAGTAGCCCCCGCTCACTGCAACTAGAGAAAGCCCACGCACAGCAACGAAGACCCAAAGCAGCCAACATAAATAAAAAAAAAAAAAAAAAAAAAAGATGAATACCAAGTTTCTCCTTTGTGAAAATTGAGCATCTGGATGGATGGTAATGCCATTCACTAAGACAAGGAACACAGAAGGAAGAATCTGTCTGAATTGGGAAGCTATGGGATCCATCCATCAGTCAGAAAACTCAATCCCAAATGGTTGAAAAAATAAGTGTATGTACTATCTCACATTACAAGAAGTATAGAGGCGGGGGTCTTTCTGAGCTGCTTATTTCAGAACCTCAACAAACTTATCAAAAGACCCAGGTTTTTCCGACTCTGCACTGTCATTCTCAGTGTGTCATTCTCAGGCCCCCTCATAGTAGCAAGATTGTCCAGAAGCCCCAGGCATCACACCTTCGCACACTGTGTTAGTTCCCTAGGGTTGTTGTAACTAAGTATCTCAAACTGGGTGGTTTAAGACAACAGAAATTTATTGTCTCACAGTTATAGAGGCCAGAAGTCAGAAAACAAGGTGTCAGCAAGGTTGTTTCTTTTTGAAAGCCCTGTTGGAGAATCTGTTCCACGCCTTTAGCTTCTGGTGCTGCAAAATCCCTGGAGTTCCTTGGCTCACAGCTGCATAATTCTAGTCTTTGCCTCTATCGTCACATGGCGTTCTCGCTGTATCTGTGTCCATATTTCCCTCTTTTTATAAGGACACCAGGCATATTGGATCAGGGCCCACCCTACTCCCGTATGACCTCATCTTAACCTCTTACATCTGCAATGACACCATTCCCAAACAAGGTCACCTTCTGAAGTACCACGGGATAGGACTTCAATATATCTTTTTAACGGGACGTGATCAACCCATAACATACACTAAGGCAGAAAGAGAATGTGATGGTTAATTTTATGTGTCAATTTGACTGGGCCACCAGTTGCCCAGATATTCAGTCAAGCATTATTCTGGGTGTTTCTGTGAAGGTGTTTGGGGATGAGATTAAATGACTAAGGCAGATCGCCCTCCCTAATGTGGGTGAGCCTCATCCAATTAGGTGAAGGCTTGAATAGAGCAAAAAGAGTGACCTTCGCCCCCAGGTAAGAGAGAATCCTTCTGCTTGACTGCCTTCAAACTGGGACATCAACTTTTTTCTGGCCTTTGGACTCAAACGGAACCATCAACTGCTCCAGAATCTTGGGCCCACTGGCTTTCAGACTAGAACTACATCATTGCTTCCTGGTTCTCAGCCCTCAGACTCGGACCGGAGCTACACCGTAAGCTCTCCTGGGCCTCCAGCTTGCTGACTTACCATGTCACTTTTGGAACTCACCAGCCTCCGTAATTGCAGAGCCAAGTACTTATAATAAATCTGTCTCTCTCTTTGTGTGTATATACATCCTATTTGTTCTCTGGAGAATCCTAGTAATAAGGGGGACCAGATCTTCTTGGTATCTGTTTTATCTTTCTTTCTTTCTTTTTTAAGAGTTAAGAAACCTTACTCAGAAGCTCTATTCTCACTGGCCAAATTTGGCGAATGGGACTGCCATGACTGGCTTAGACCAATCTGAATTCATCTAAGTGACTTGGGGAAGATGTGCAAATGTAAGCAGCTCTTTACAGGAAACTGCCCTCAGCAGGAAGCCCCGTTTCATGTCACTTTAGCAAAGCTATGCTGTAACTAACTTTTTTTTTTTTTTTTTTGCGGTACGTGGAACTCTCACCACCATGGCCTCTCCCGTTGCGGAGCACAGGCTCCGGACGCGCAGGCTCAGCGGCCACGGCTCACGGGCCCAGCCGCTCCGCGGCATGTGGGATCCTCCCGGACCGGGGCACGAACTCGTGTCCCCCGCATCGGCAGGCGGACTCTCAACCACTGCGCCACCAGGGAAGCCCTGTAACTAACTTTTAAACCAGACACCCCCATGCTCTACTCATCTAGGCCCAAGCATACCTTTCAAATCTTTTAATCACACAATACCTTGCCTAACTTGTCGGTTCTTTCAGTAGATCAAAGAAGTAGAAATGAAGAATAAGTTCCTCTTCAGTAATCTCCCAAACAAACTGTGGGACCAAACCGGGTGAACAAGGTAACAGCCAGAGAAGATCCCAGGCAGCTGAGAAGCCTGCACACAAGCCTGCACACAGTGGGGGATGGCAACGACCCTGACCCCCATCTTATCTCAACGATGAACTGAGATTACTCTTCTGTTTCCCTTTACAATTTTCTTGGCCGAGCAGAATATTTGGAGGTGATTCTTTGGCACCTCCCCAGATTGCAGGCTTTCTGATTAAAGGCACCTTTTCTTCCTACCGACATTTGTGAGTATTGATTGTGTAAGCGGTGAGCAGTGGGACCCGATTTATTCGGTAACACAAACCGGAACAAAATTAAGACTCCTCCAGCACCGAAGCAGGGGAAAGACTTGTCATGTCAGCTACAGCAGAGAGCAGGAGTCGGGAGGCAAGCAAGCGAGGCTTAGGTCAGGACCCAGGCAGCCACGTGCCAGAATCCAGGAGTCCGTGAGACACCAGTGAACGCTCCTCGAGGCTCTAGGCCAGCAGGACCTTGTCTTGGGTACCGTGTTGGGGCCAAAACCTGCCCCAGCTAATGAGACTCTGGACTCCATATGTGAGACCTGGAGGGGAAATGAAGAGGTGCCGAAGGCAAGTCCTGTCACCCAGTGGAAACAGGGAGGTATTTCCTTGGCCATGGAAATGTCAAGATTTCTAGATGTTGCCCACTTGCGTCACTCCCACAACTCATTCTTACCCTTCAAATGAACCCAAAGATGCTGCTGCTCTCAGCGCCTCCTCTGAAAGGCAGTCACGTTATCTGTCTCTGAAAGGTAGGCTGTAAATGTCTGTTATCGCAGAAAATAAGGGCATGTCCACGTGCCGGATGTTGTGAAAGATGGTACCCACCGGTCCCTTCCCTCCAGGAGCTTACACTCTATTCTGGACCCCAAAGCATGAGGCTGTAATTAATATTGTTCGGATTTATAAGTACTTCCTACATGCCAGGCAATGAGCTGAGGACCTAACATGTATTCTGTGGTTTACTTCTCACGACAACATAGCAGATAAATACTGTTAGGCCCATTCCATTGTCGGAAGCGGAAGCTCAAAAGTACTTCCTGACTTGTTCAAGTTTAGATGAGGACAGGACTTGGGGCTCACGCTCAGTTCTGTCTGCCGCCAAAGCCTGTGTTCTTGTCCATAAATCGTGGGACAAATAATACCTATTGGAGTTTGAGAAAGAGAGATGTTTTTCTGGGTGGGGTTGAGGTAAAGAGCAAAGATCTCCTGAAAGGAGAGTAGTTTAAGGAAGCTCACCTTGGACGATGAATAGAATTTATTAATAGCTTTCTTTTTTTTTTTTTTTTCAAAGTGAGGTGGTGAGACACAGCAGGGGGCAATGAATCTTCCAAGGTCACGCCACAAGTCGCTAGCCAAGCTTAGCCTGTCACTCAAAGTTCCCAATTCCCGGCTCACTGAATTCAGCGGTTGAAGCAGTTGGGGCAGAGCTTTGTCAAAGACGTCTGGAATAAAACACCCACCTGCAGTCTTTCCCCTTCTCCTTTCCCACCTGTGTCCCCTGACACCTCTGCAAACAACCCTCTCATCATCCCTTCCACCGATCCGTAAACTGTCCCAGGAAATGCCAGGATCTGAAAACCACATTGGCCATCTCGGTCAACTTCTTTGCCTTCTGGCTGTTCTAAACAAACACAGGGCAGTGCACAAGTTATTAGTAAATACCAAGGCTTAGTTTATTGTATGAAACTTCAATCCAACAAATAAATGAGCCATCAAGTTTGAATTTATGTAGCATTCAAAACACATTAAAGCCGTCTGACCATGACAAAGGCCTTTCCTGCCTTGAATGATGAAACCTGCACGGCAGATACCCTTCGGATGAGACATTAAGTGAGGTCCTTTCAGTTTGTCTCTGAGGACTGTCAAGGTGGAAGGCAAATGTTCTGGCACTCTTTCTAAAGAATCCTTTTGGGAAAATCCCATCTTGGCGAATGCCTCCTTTCTCTAAAGAAGGGGCTGTGAGCCAATAATGGTCAAAACAGAGTCACTCAGCTACGGGGCATCTAGCTGACCGTCACGAAGCCCTTATTTACTTTGCAGATGTGTTAATAATACCTCAAAGAGGGTGGTGAGAAGTGAATGAAATAATACAGGAGAGAGTAGTTGATCAATTCCAAAGCCTTTTTCAAACAAACGGTGTTATTATTAATAACGTGTAAGGATAATAGTTCACCCCCACCTTTTCACTCCATTTTAGTTTTACTTGCTTTGGCTTCAAGCAGTGGAAATTGTCTCATTCTGCTGGCATTTGTGCTCTTGCTGGAAACTCCTGGGGCCTGCAGCTGCTATTAACGATTGGGGGTGATTCATGGGGGTTGAGTTCCTTCTGGCCAAAGACTGAGCCTCCATGTAAACAGGGGATTTTCAAGCAGGCATCACCGAGAGACATGGAAAGTCCAGGAGAAATATTTGTGTGGTATTCTTCCCAATGCACCCAAATGAAGATCAAAGTCAACCTTAAAAGTACCCCCTACAAGAAAACACGCCAAGATAGTAGAACTCCAATGAGTCCGGGTATGAGGAGTTGGAAAGGGAATATTCATTCAACAAACTGATTGGGCACCCACTGTGTCCCAGCACTGCATTGGCTGCTGAGTTACAAAGATGAATAAGACACAGGCCCCGCTTTTCAGGCAGTGAGACATAAATAGATGTGCCCAGTAATAGATGTGCTCCGGTTGGAAGCTGCAACCAACCAGCTGTGACTTTCCAAGTCCAGTTCCACTCTCTTTGTTTCTGGGCCTTTGGGGTTAGGACTGCTGTGTGTGTATAAGAGTTCTAGGTCACTTTTAGTGCCTCCTTCTTCCACCTGCAGGGCCCTAGGTTATTACCTTCTTAATCTCAGCTTGGGGTGGTTGATCTCTGTGGATGTACCTTAAGGTACATCCCATACAAATTCTCTACTACAAGGAACACTGGGTGATCCAGGAGAGCTAAAGACAGCCAAGGGTTCAAAGAGGACAAAGAAGACAAGGAGGCTGAAGAGAATAAACCCAGTTCCTGGTCTCCAGAGTCTGAACTTTTGTGTAAGAGCTGTAAATAAACACTAATATTGACTAAATTCTTGTCCTATACTCTCAATCTCATTAAATTGTCACAACAACACTGGGAAACAAATATTCACTTCACTGATCTATGGCTCAGAGTAAATATCTTTTCCAAGATCCATAGCTAATAAAGTCAAGATTAGAACTCACATCTCACTGACTTCAAATCTGCCCTCTGAACTGTGCACTGTGCTATCCCCACCCGAGCCCTGGACTCCTTGTTAAAGGACTTATCTTTTGAAAAATATACTTTGAATATTAAAGTTCAGATGAGATGATGGGTGTAAAACTCCTGGTACAATAACTGGACCTACTAAGTGTTGAATATATGAGAGCTACTTCTCCTTCTACTGTTATTATAATCATGCCATGGCAGGAGCTCAGAGAACAGAATCCAGCTCTGACAGAAGGCCTTGGGAGGAGGCCTAGCAGATTATCAGTATACAGAGTAGAGCCCAGGTCCTAAAGAAAAGACAGAACGAGCAATTTCCTGAGGCTGTTTATGGAAAGGCAGAACTTTGTGCTAAGCAACAAGGTTCCAGAGTGTGTGTGTGTCCATCTATCCATCCATCCATCCATCCATCCATCCACCCGTCCAACAAAATCTTTCTAAGCGTATCTCATGTGCCTGGCACTGAGTATAAAGTGGTGAACAGAACAGATGTCGCTCTGAAGCTCATAGGTGGGGAAGATAGACAACAGTAAACACAGAAGTAAATAGTCGTCACAAATTGAGAAAAACATTATGAATGTGATGTACAGGTGCTAGAGAACAGTGGAGGAGGGACTCTACTGAGAATGGATGGTCAAAGAAGACCTGTCCAAAGAGGTGACATTTAAAACAGACTTGAAGGATAAAAAGAAGGACGGGGTGGGGCAGAGTGAATCAAGACACCCTCGCAGAGCTGCCCGCGAGCCACCTATAGCAAGTCCTTTTGGCATAACAGCTCACCTGCAAACCTTCAACCAAGGTGGGAGTGGAAACTTTTGTGAATGACTCTCCCTGCATTGTGGGTTCAGAGACAGGGCCCTCTGGTCCTAAAGGTGGCCCCAGGGGAGGTCCTGTGGAGCTGGGATCTCAAAAACAAGGACAGCAGTAGGCACAGATGAGTTGCTGTCTAAGTTCTCCCCCAGTTCCTCATGAGATACATTGAATGAAGGGGTTCAGAGTGCGTCTGGGGAACCTGGTGGGGACAGGCCACCCAGTGAGCTTTAGTCAGTGTTTTCCAAAGCCCCAAAAAGAGCACCATTGCTATTTACATTTCAGTGTAAATCAAGCTGCCTTCAACTAGCAAGGCTGTGTAAACTTGTGTTTAATGTCAGGTTTATATTAACATTTGCATTAACAAGATTGATCGTTTACATAACAATGCATACGTAAAGTCTGGGCTAGGTTTGGGTTTACACACATTTGCATAATGTTTACAGATTGATTGATTAGACAAACTGTGCATAAATCCAGGTCAACTGTTAGTTGTTTGTTTATTTTTCCTATTGGGACTTTGTAGCCTATATCTTAATAAATGGGTGAAACTGAACCTGAGTCCTTTATTACAACCTTTATAGGAGATTTAGTCATTCTGAAAAGTAATTTTCACTGAAAAAGAGTGAGATGAAATCATTGGGGCTATTTTTTCCTTTAATCTCTAGCACTGAGTGGTAAGAACAGGGACACTGGCTTTAAACTATGCTCTAATGGAGATAAAACCCGGCCGTAGGCAGAAAATCTAGATTCAAGACTACTTCTGGGGCTTCCCTGGTGGCGCAGTGGCTGAGAGTCCGCCTGCCGATGCAGCAGACATGGGTTCGTGCCCCGGTCCAGGAAGATCCCACATGCCGCGGAGCGGCTGGGCCCATGAGCCATGGCCGCTGCGCCTGCGCGTCCGGAGCCTGTGCTCCGCAACGGGAGAGGCCACAGCAGTGAGAGGCCCGCGTACCGCAAAAAAAAATGGGTTAAAAGTACAGGGGAAAACAAGAGGAATGGTAGCAAGGAGATGAAGTAGAAGTTCCCATTGAATAAGGCAGCCTAGAATTAAAGAGTGTCAGCCAGCACCTCCTGGGGGACGCATACCATTCTTTTCAAAATACTTTGCACCCTTCAGAAGATTCTTTCTTACTTCAAGTGTGTTGAAGAATTGGCAAGGCTGGTCTTTCTGGGAAGAACCCCAAGGGCAATATTTTAGGGCATTTGAGCTCATGAAGACGATGGACATTGGCAGACTCCCATCCTGGAGCCCATTCGACACCTACCAGTGGGTCTTGGTAGTGTGATTTTTAAGCACCCATAAAGATCAAGCTTTATTGATGGGGAAAACATACTATGTCTTTGGAAGCGGTCCGTGTTTTGTGCAAAGAGAGTATACACGATGTTCCAACTATAGATAACTGACCCAGGAGTCCTCTGGGGCTATCTCAGCTTCGAACATAAACGTCTGAAGAACTCATTAAAAACAGCATGATTGACATCTAAGTTATGTCGCTTATGCCTGCATTTCAGATGCTCCACTGGGTCAGAGACCAAATTATTTTCACTACGTGGGATGAAAAGATATTCGCAGTTCTTTTTCAGTTTGCTTTGTGCATGTGTGTGTGTGTGTTGTTGCCTGTTTGTTATTTTTTATCTCCAGTTCATCGAGCTTGAATTCTTTTCTGTACCTTTACATCCCTACACACAGGAAAGAGGGGGTATTGACGTTGACAGTCCCCTGACTTGCTGGGGAGATGTGCAACGTTATATGTAGCACTTGGAGAGGTTATCTCCTACATGCCCTTCCCCTCTACCTAATGTATGTGTGCATACACGTGCACGTGCATAACACACATACACACACATACACGTACACACAGAGTTGTATACTAATGCCCCAGACCGCCTGAGCCCAGTCTACCTCTTGCCACTTGCCACCCTCCTCTGTCACTCCTGCCAGGGAGAACATGGGCAGACATCACCGTGTTTTCCTCTCGGCAGCGCTTCTGTTTGGAATACTGTTCCCCTGCCCCTCTCCTCTCTCCTTCACCTCCCCACTCACCCTCTTTCACTGGCTGACCCATAGCCACCCTTCGGATCTCATTTTCTCAGAGAGGCACCTACTTTAATTAGAACGCTGCACTTTTTGTCCGGTCATCCTCCATGTTCAGAGGTGCCCTGGGGATGCAGGGGCAGCCTCTTCAGCCACAGTGTGGGACCTGGTCAGCCTGGGCAGGGGTGAGACTACAGCACCAGCAAAGGGGTTGCATCTGTTGATTTCTCTTCCTGAATTGTTCTCTCACTTCAGCCCTGTTTCCTCCATCTTGGTTCAGATCACCATTAATATCCCATGAACTACAACAGCAGCCTTTTTACTGGCCTGCCTTACATCTCACCCCTGCCCAACCTGGTCAGGAGACACAGAACCATCCTTACCCTCGAGCTTCTTTCCAGGGCTGTGCACTGCATAGGGTCCAGCTCTGGCTCTCCTCAGCGGTGCCCCTCCCCACAAACAAAGGGTCTACCTGCTAAGGGGATGTTATCACCAAAGGCTGTGGACCCCTACCCCAAGCCCAAATACACAAATAATTCTAGACTGTGGTCCAGAAACCCAGGACCCTGCATTCCTGACACTCCAGCCCTGAGCCCCTTCTGGTCCTGCAGAGGACCCCTCTCTGGGTCCATTCTCCTGGAGGCAGAGCTGAGACCGGCGTACACACCACCAGGCCTGAGGGGTCTGCCTGGGAGTGAACTGTGGACGGAGCCAAGTGGGGCAGAGACTGGGGTGAGAAGACATGAGGAACAGGCAGCAGGCAGAGGGCCCCGCTGGTGGGAAGGGCAGGCCTGAGGGCACTCCCCTGCTTTGAACCCTCCAGGACTACTTGCTGCCCTCCGGAAGCCATCCAAACTCCTCAGCATGTGACGTAAGGTCCAGAAGTGTCTCTCCTTTCCATACTTCTCCAGCTTCTGCCACGTCTCCAGGCTTCCCTCTCAAACTGGCAATCCAGAATTACTAAATGATTTGCATACCCTTCGCAGATAATTTACCCTATTCTAGCATTATTTCTTTATTTTCTGATCCCCTTCCTCCCCTCTGCTCCTTCAGGGCAAGCACCAGGATCCATCATGCACTAGTGTCTCCCCAGCACCCAGGACTGGGCTCGGCATATAGCAGGCTCTTGGGAAATATAGGGGGGCGGGGGGGGGAGGGAAGCAGGGAGGAGCCACGAGAGCTGGGTTTTCTGCCTGTGGGACCATAGCACAGAACCTCTAAGCAGCCCCATCCATGCTGCAAGCTTCCGAGAGTGCTACCTGGTATAGGTTTGGGCTGGGAATGGGAAAGAGAAATGACGGAGGTAAAGAGCACATAATAGCACATGTAACAAGAAATGTTTACACGGAGAAAACAGTGAGAACAAGTCCGTGTTAGAAGTTCCTCCAGATTTGGAAGCCCCAGACCCCATGCTGGCTCCACCGTGAGCTTGCTGGGTGGACTATAATTCAGGGGTTGCCCTGGGTCTAAATTCTGAAACTCCTTTAAGCTCTAGGTCTAGGACACTGGTGTGTACACAGTGAGTCCTGCATAAGGAATACAGAGAAATGGTTTAGGTTAATTAAAAACACAAACAAAACACATTTTCAGTTATTTTTCCATTTGCTGGCACCTTTTTTTTTTTTTTTTTTCCATTTTGAGAAGCATGTTCCCAGCATAGCCCGGCATTTAGGCTTTGGCAGACAGGTACATTATTTTAATGGTTCCACCACTTACAATCTGTGTCAGAGGTCAGTGAACTTTTCCTGTAAAGGGACAGATAGGAAATATTTTAGGCTTCGTAAGCCTGAACTTCTCAACTGTACCTTTGTGCAGCAAAAACAGCCACAGACCATGCATATCTGAATGGACATGGTCGTGTTCCAATAAAACTTTATTTACAAAAACAGACAATAAGCTGATTTGGTCCACTAGCCATAGTTTGCCAACCCCTGTTCTCAGTGATCTCGAGTACATCAAACCTTATCTGAAGAAAAATTGGGAGATATAATACCCACTGTATAGCAGTTGGAACAATGTTATACGAAATTACCTTGACATTTTTAATGAACTAAACCACTAGAGAAATGTACACCAGTAGTAGTAACAGTAATGTAAATATGTTATAGTTAGTCCTATTAATAAATCACATGGATTAAGTACCCACTGTAAACGAGGTGCAGTGCTTTCATTATTTTCCTCCATCCTCACCAAAGATCTTGCAAAAAAAAGAAAGCGTTACTGTCCAATTGACTGATGAAGAAACTGAGGCTCAGAAGCTGGCTCAGAAGTTACACAGGTGGCTGGCGGCAGGGCTGAATTCTGACTAAGAGCAGTTTCCACATCCAAAACAGTGGCCTCAAAAAAAGAAGCGGAAATGTGTGAGGGGTTCAAATAATAGATGAATAAATGGGCTCAAATAGATGGGCCCCGGTTGTGTTTAGACAGGAGGGCAGGACCAGGTAATATGCCCTGGCTCTCGAATGATGGCCAGCACTTGCCATGGCCTCTGGGGCTGCACGCACTTCCCTGGAGGAGAGAGGCTTTTTCTGAGCAGGGTCCCATATTTAAATCCTGAACAAAGCAAGCTACCTATGGTGGGCTCTGCCAGCAGTGGAGGGTTAGCCTTCCCTACGAGGGATTTCCTGAGTCACAAGGCAGCCCTCCAGAAATTTCTGGGCCTGCCTCAGCCCCGAGGGGAGGCTGGAGCAGCCGGTACCACTTGAACGCCGAGTCCCCTGCCTGGAGGAGGCCAGATTTAGCAATCTGTGACACACAGCCCGCCTCATCGTGACACCGGTCTCAGAGAGGCAGACAGCGCGGGCAGACAGAAAAGCATCTGTCGGCATGCCATGCAGACAGGGATGAGAGAGGCCGGGGGAGGATAATGATGGCTTTTGCTTTCCTATAAAGTGCGTGTCAGGAGGAAAGGATTAAGCTAACTGAAGAAATCTCCAGCACTTACGTCAAAGGTGGCTGCAAAGCGATTGCTTTATCTTGCATCTCACCTGCTTCTGAGAGCCCGGCTTGAGGAGGCCTACCCACATCTCCACTTTGTCCCCAGCAACTCTTTTCAGAAATAGTTGGAGTTGGCGTCAGCCATTCTGCAAAAGAGATTGGAGCTAAAAATAAGCTCATGATAAGGAGGATTCCTCCCCGTCTTTTTCTTTTTTGCTTTTTTTTTTTTAACTTCCAAAGCTCACATCATGTTTCCCAGAGAAAGATGGAGAGCTGATTTTCCCGAGGTTTTACATATTTGTGGACGTGTAACAGGCAAAATAAATTTCACTGAGGGTGTGCATGCTACACAGGGACAGGTGGCAGCCGTCTCAAACTCTTTTTTTAATCTCTCTGGAACATTAACTTATGCTCCTGGGGGTCTTGTCATGTGCAAAGAGGAAACACAGACTTCAGAATCATTTACCACTGATCTCCCGTCCTGTACCACCTCAAGTCCCAAACATCTCCAAACCCAGAACCAAGCTGAAAGCCATAGGTTTTTGTCTTCTGTCACACGAATGCAACTTGGTGTTGGGGGTTGCCATGTGACAGATTTTGAGATCCTCTTTGTAATGAATTTGGAAACACAGTATATCATCAGAAAGGTTTCCTCTTCTTTTAGTTCAAGGTATGATACTATGTCTACTCAAACACTGTTTGACAAATGACCTATTTCCCAACAAATAAAATATCACGTCTGAAAAATATAGCCAGGTGCCTAATTTTTGCCATGATGTATTCTTCAACTGCCTTAGAAAATGGATTGCCAGATGAATCCAGAGATATTTGTGTGAGTGCTTGGGACTGGAAACCGGCTTCATTCTCTGTCACTTTCTAGATTTCTGACCTTGGGTGAGTTATGTCCACTCACTTTGACTCTTCATTGGTATCATGGGGGAATAACGCTGACCACACAGAGTTGTCATGAAGGTTAGATGAGATGCTCAAGAATGGCAGGTAGTAGGAACTAACCTCACTGTCTTATCTGCCAGAAAGGCATGAGATATTGTATTAGTCAGGGCTCTCCAGAGAAACAGAAACAATAGGATGTAAATATGTATATATATAGATTCATATATATATAAAGAAAGAGAGAAGAGAGTGAATTTTAAGGAATTGGCTCCGGCAGTTGTGAGGGCTGGCAAGTCCAAAATGTGCAGGGCTGGCTGTCGGGCTGGAAATTCCTGCAGGAGTTATGTTACAGTCTTGAGTCCAAAGATAGTCGGGAGGCAGAGTTTCTTCATCTTTGGGGACCTCAGCCTTTTTCTCTTAAGGGTTTTAACTGATTGGCTGAGGTCCATTCACATTAGGAAGGATAATCTGCTTTACTCAGACTCTTACTGATTTAAATGTTAATCACATCTTTAAACAATTGTTTTTTACAGCAACGTGTAGACGGGTGTTTGACCAAACCCCTGGGCACCATAGCTTAGCCAAGTTGACACGTCAAATTAACCATCACAGGTATGTTATCTCTTACTTCAGGGAACATCATACCTAACCAAGCAGCGAGCATGGAACAAAGCTTAGATTAACACACCATTTATCAAGGCACAACAAGAACACAAAAGATACAGCAACCCATCACCTGCTTAGCCCCTGCCTCCCAGGACCTATCAAAAGTCAAGAAAGAGGAAGACGCCCCAGTGTGATGGAAAGCACTCCGTGCTCACAGCTGGCCTCGCTCAGAGCTGGCGTCGCCAGTTCTAGCCCCCTCTGCCCCGGGTGAGTGTGTGGCTTTCAGGAAGTTCACTGGATGTCTCTGAACTTCCTCAGCTGCAACTCATAATAAACACACCTGCCCTGCCTACCGTACAGGGCAATCGTGAGAGTAAAATGAGGCAACTGTTGGGCGGGGCTTTGTAAGTAAGCCATCAAGAGCCCTAATATAAGTAATGCATTATCCTACAAGGATGTAATGCTCTGGACATATGGAGTCCAGTTATCTGTACCAAAGTAAATAAAAGGCAACTCTACTAGGTCATAATATTAGCTGATATCATCATTAATGTTTTCAATTAAAGTTAATCTTCTCACTGTCTTGGGATTTCAAATGGCTTTTTTGGGAGTGAATTCAGCAACCGAGTTGTCTGAACACTGACTTTCCCCCGCCTCAATAACTTTTCATAACATTTGAGCAGAGCTCAAGCATTTGAGCAGCGAGTATTTCATTGCATTTGAGCAGGGCTCGAAGCAACAGGTCTAACAAATGTTTGTTGTGAGTAACTCATTCACTACAGAGATATTTAAGGAGCCCTCACCATGTGCCGGGCACCATGCTGGGCTTTGGTTGGAGGGGGTGGGGACTTTGAGGGCTGAGCCCAGCCACGGTACAGCGTAAGTGCTTGACAAATGCCAGTTATTTATTTTTTGTTCATATCTTACTATGTGATCATTTTTGAAAAAGAAAGACAGGATTACTGCTTTAAAATATAGATAAAATATAGACAAGTCTGAGCCAACCTTCCTCCCAACCTCGGCGTCTTTTCCAGGCCTGCAGCTCAGCTTCCGTTCACTATCATTCAGGAACCAAGATGACTGAGGCAATCATTCTTTGGAAAGCTTCACCATCAAAGGAAATTGTCCTGTGTTGTCTCTTAGAACAATTCACACTTCATTGGGAAGCTATAAAAACAATTACCAGGTCATTAGTAAAGGTTATTATTTTTTTTTAAGATCCAAAAACATCTCTCCCAGAATGACCTTAGCCAGCCTTTCAGTGAGAGATGGTTGCTGCAGTGAAAAGAGTGAGAGCTTTGGAGTGGAGACTGAGGGTCCCAGCGCTGAGTGTTTAACCTTCTCCAAGCCATAGTCCCTTGATTCTATGCTGAAGCTGGGACCCCTTCCCGGTATCATTGGGATGTTTGTGCAGTTGAAATAAAGTGGCTTTGCGAATAACACCCTGAATTACCCTGGGCACTTGGAAAGCACTCTGTAAATGAAATTCCTTCCTTTCCCTGGTTTCACGTTGCCTGTGTCTGAAGTCAGAGGTATGAATGGATAAAGCAGGAAGGATTGAAAGAGACACTGGATCCATCAGGATAGGCTAGGTTGTGCTACAATAACAACCTGAAGATCTCAGCAGCTGAAAAACATTGAGTTTAAATTTCTGACTCACACCCCATGTCCATCATGGGTTGACAAGGGAGCTCTACTCACCAGGGCCACTCATAACCCGACAGAACTTGAAAGATGTGCCATTTTGTTACATGATTCTAAGAACACAGAGGGGAAAAAAAAGAATATGATGAATCGTTTGCTGGCTCTTAAAGTTTCTGCCTGGAAGTTATACACATTAATTCCACTCACATTTCATTAACTAAAGCAAATTATGTAGCCACAGTTGAGATCAACAGGGTAGGGATACGTCATGCTGCCATGGCATGGACTGGCGGTCTAAGAATGGACCATCGTATAGGAACTTGGACCAAGCCAATGCCCATCTGCAATAAACAGTAGGTGGAAGCCTGGCAAAAGCTGAGGCTTTGAATATGGTCCATCCTATCACACCAACTCTGGAGAACTTTTTTTTCTGTTCCAGACTCATGTGAGGATCTGATGAATGGTATAGGATCCCTCCCCAGGGAAAAATGTTCATGAAACATAGTGGGAAAAAATTACATG
This sequence comes from Delphinapterus leucas, assembly GCF_059928025.1. Classification (NCBI taxonomy): domain Eukaryota; kingdom Metazoa; phylum Chordata; class Mammalia; order Artiodactyla; family Monodontidae; genus Delphinapterus; species Delphinapterus leucas. The sequence goes on along the minus strand of NC_143133.1, from coordinate 51,199,715 downwards.
CAATGAACTTATTACATTAGAAATCTATTTACTCCATCTATGTTCAATCTTTAAAACAAAAAATTTCTCTCACTTTTATTTGATTATTCAAAAATTAATGATTCATTCCAGGAAGAAAAATAAGTGCAATAAAACAAAAGTCAACCTTAAATCTTCTCAAAAGTAAATTTCAATTTAAAAAACTTGATGCTTGCCTTGAAATAGAAGTTGAAACTGTAATATACAGTTTGAAATGGCCTTTGCATGTCGTCTTTGATATCCAGTCAGTTTGATTTTTCCTTTGGAAAATATTAAATGCTAACTCACAGAAGAATCAGCGCCCCTAAAACTTTTTGCCAATTGAGGGAAGACTTGTGCCAAGGAAAAACAGCATTCTCCAAGACAAGGTTTGGATCACAGATCCTAATTTTGGAGGGCAAGTAACAAAATATCTAGGTAAAATGGTTTAGATCCTAAGAATGTATGTTTTTAACCAGGTAATCTGAAAAGAAGGAGTTCCAGTGTTAGTTTAGTAGCTCAACAATGTCAGAATTCTGGGTCAACTTCTCTACAATTCTCTTGGCCTCCCCATCGTGGTCACAGAATGGCTGCAGCAGTTCCAAACAGCACATCTTCATAGGACATTGTATTAAAAGAAATGTAAACAATTCCAGAGGGATGTTGCTATTTGACAGAGGTATCGCTTCAATTTTCTTTATCTGCTCCAAGTCCCAAATAAACTAGGTCAAATCCACAGAGCAAGGAGTTCCTCAAATCTCTCTAACTATATATGGCTTCTTTCACTTGAAAGGTGAATAAGCAATTGTGTAAGATATTTCAACAAAAGAATTTTGTGCTGAGACAGTACAAGTTTCCACACAGTTTGAGCCTTTTAAGATCAAGCCTTCTCATGAAAAATGTCTGCATTGTCCAATGTATTTTCAGGGTGGACAGACATAATTTTGCCACACCATGGGCACTGCAGCTTTTTGGAGGTAGTGGATGGTGGGAGTCCTTATCATGTTCACTGATAAAAGTCTGAACAAAGGATATATGTAAGTGTGGACATCACTTTTTTTTTTTTTTTTTTTTTTTTTGCGGTACCCGGGCCTCTCACTGTTGTGGCCTCTCCCGTTGCAGAGCACAGGTTCCGGACGCACAGGCTCAGCAGCCATGGCTCACGGGCCCAGCCACTCTGTGGCATGTGGGATCTTCCCGGACCGGGGCACGAACCCGTGTCCCCTGCATTGGCAGGCAGACTCTCAACCACTGCGCCACCAGGGAAGCCCAACATCACTTCTTTTCCTTGATATTTTCCAACTTAAGCTGGACCCAACTTAAGAAAGGCAGGAGTGCAGACTCACAATGACGGGGAATATTGTGGTCCATTCCTATCAGAGGGATGCTCCTCTCGCCAACAGGAAGTCAGGGTAATCTCTAGTGTGTCTATTACCAAGTAACATCCTTCCCATGCTACATTTGTTTGTAGCGAAACCACACATCAAAAATATTTTTACATTTAAAATGAATATGTTACTCTCACAAAGATAATCTACAAAGTGACACCAAAGAAAAGAAAAGACTTATCTTCCCACCAGGAGATCACTCATGGACCACAGGTCAGGAAATCTGCTTGCGAACAACTCCCTTCTTTTCCTAGTGGAACAGAATAGTAAGTGCTACCCTCAGAGTTCTAAGAACTAGTTTTCAACCCTTCACTCACCTCTTGCTCAAGGGGTAGATAAATCAGGATTGAAAGAGAGAGTGAGGGTCTCTTTGGATGCACCCAGTGGAGAGGGGAAAGTATAGTCTGCAGTGATGCACATGGGGGTCATGGGTTTGAATCCCAACTTCCCTGCTTTCTACTTCTGCAAATTTTATTCAATCAACTATTCTCTCCGAACTTCAATTTCCTTATCTTAAAAAATGAAAGTCTTCATTACCCTCAGGGGGATTGAGCAGTTAAAAATGACTAAAGTTGGTATTGTGTTAGTGACTAAAAGTGACCAAAGAATATCTAATTATCTAAGAGTGACTGGTGAGTTTCCACCCACAGGCAGGGGAAGGACCCTTCTCTTACCCAGGGAGCATATTTAATGGGAAGGTGGGAGAATGGCAAAGCTGGTGTATAATTCTATCCCCTAGACTTGTTCACAGTATCTGTTTCCTATAGAAATGCACGTGAGATGTAAGCTGAGTGCCCCCGCCACTCTGGGTATTTTATCCCTCGTTAGAGGCAGCAGTGCAGGGAGAGCAGTCAAGACTCAAATTTGGGGCTTCCCTGGTGGCGCAATCATTGAGAATCTGCCTGCCAATGCAGGGGACACCGGTTCGAGCCCTGGTCTGGGAAGATAGCACATGCCGCGGAGCAACTAGGGCTGTGAGCCACAACTACTGAGCCTACGTGTCTGTAGCCTGTGCTCTGCAGCAAGAGAGGCCGCGATAATGAGAGGCCCGCGCACCGCGATGAAGAGTGGCCCCCGCTTGCCACAAATAGAGAAAGCCCTCGCACAGAAACGAAGACCCAACACAGCCAAAAATAAATTTTAAAAAAATTAAAAAAAAAAAAAGACTCAAATTTGTAGGCAACTCACATCAGCCCGTCAAACCCACCAGGAGAAAATGTTCTGTCACCCTTTGGTCTCTAGATGCTTCAACTTAGCTGTGGCAACAAATGGGATGGGCAAGACAATGTGGAAGGCACCAATACTAGGTTTCTTTATCTTAGTTTAGGCCAGGGGGAGAACCAATAGCCACGTGAAAGTCCAAGCTCACAGCTCCATGTCTTGGGCAAGTCACTCAGCCTCTCGTCTTCTCCCACCCTTTCCATTTACTTTAGCTGCGTGTGGTTTGGCTCCTTATAATGTCACTAGGATGAGCAGAGGAGCACGATTAGCAGGGTGGCCAGGAAAGAAGCTGGTGCCATCCATTCTTAGCTGAGACCGCTAACCCCCATGACAGTCTCCAGCTGTGTCCCAAACGCACTTCCTCTTGTTGTTGTCAGATTGTGGTCTTATATATTTTCGCCATATTGCTCATATGTCTTCCTAATCAAACATATTCTTCCATATTCCACTTAGTGAATATACTCATTTCCACATACACAAGCATATGGTTCTTTATGTGTAAAAATGAATATTTGTAGGTGAACCGTCTTATCTATATGTTTTATATACTTATTATTTAATCCAATAAATGTCCTTCCCCCTGTACAATAGATTAAGATCTTGAATACTAGCCATCTATCTCCCTCTTGTGATAAGACTTCTGATAAATGTTTATCTCCCTTTAAAAGAAACCCATTTCAGGGCTTCCCTGGTGGTGCAGTGGTTGAGAGTCCGCCTGCCAATGCAGGGGACACGGGTTCGTGCCCCGGTCCGGGAAGATCCCACATGCCGCGGAGCGGCTGGGCCCGTGAGCCATGGCCGCTGAGCCTGTGCGTCCGGAGCCTGTGCTCCGCAACGGGAGAAGCCACAGCAGTGAGAGGCCCACGTCGATTCCCTCTCTGTGGTCACTCACATCAAACATAAGAGAAGGGACTTCCCTGGTGGCGCAGTGGTTAAGAATCCGCCTGCCAATGCAGGAGACACGAGTTCGAGCCCTGGTCCGGGAAGATCCCACATGCCGTGGAGCAACTAAGCCCGTGTGCCACAACTACTGAGCCTGCGCTCTAGAGCCCGCGAGCCACAACTACTGAAGCCCGTGTGCCTAGAGCCCGTGCTCCGCAACAAGAGAAGCCACTGTAATGAGAAGCCTGCACACTGCAGGGAAGGGTAGCCCCCGCTGGCCACAACTAGAGAAAGCCCGCACACAGCAACGAAGACCCAACGCAGCCAAAAATAAATATAAAATAATAAATTTATAAAATAAAAAAAGAGAAAAATATTATCTGAAAATGCAAATTCGTAGCCCTTCTCCCACCCCCTCATCCTCAGTTAACAGGGCAAACTCTGACATAATTTACTCTGCATTTTTCTGTCTTATCCCCTCCACCGCCCTTCTTGGCCCCTTGCAGACAGATCTGGATACTCCTTGGGTGGGGGAGAGATGAAGCATCCAAGGTGGGGATTGCATCAGCAAATGCAGAGCTTTTTCTCAGAGAGAGGGAATAAAAGGATAGAAAAGTGATGAGGAAAACTAGAAACACCCTTTTGGGTCGAGTGTCAGAGAAAGTGGATCCTAAGATGTAGTTATTTATTTAGCAAATGTTGATGTAACTATTCCTGCGTGTCAGGTACCGTTTTGAGGGCTTGACAAGTATTAACTCATTTCATTCTCAACGTCATCCTAATAGGTACTATAATCATCCTTATTTTACAGATGAGGAAACAAAGGCACAGAGAGATTAAGTGATTCGCTAAAGAGCTCACGGCTTGTAAGTGGCAGAACCAAAATTCAAACTGAGGCTGACTGGCCCTGAGTCCATGCTCTCAGCCCTGCTCTGTAGTCCTCCACATGTGGTTTACTAACTACCTTTCCCTGTACGAGATTACAGCCGTTCAAGTAAAGCTTGGAATTAACTATTCGTTTGGGACAGCAGATTGCATTATTTTGTCCGTCACATCAGCTTGAGACTGGGCCACGTGTGGCCCTGGAATGTATTTGGCTTTTAAAGGAGCACCTGGGGTTGGTGGGAAGGATAAATGAGGAATTTGGGATTAACAGATACACACTACTACATATAAAACAGATAAACAACAAGGACCTACTGTATGGCACAGGGAACTATAGTCAATATCTTGTAATAACCTATAATATAATGGAAAAGAACCTGAAAAATATATATATATATAATATATATTGATATATCTGAATCACGTTGCCATACACCTGAAGCTAATACAACATTGTAAATCAACTATGCTCCAATAGAAAGTTGCTTGTTCTGAAAAAAAAAAAAAAAGAGCATCTGATTGGTGGGATCTTCTGCAGATGGAGGGGTGTGGTTCACAGAGGGGAGTCCTAACACACCTGGGCATCCTTCTGCCTCCTGCCAGCCTCCTCCTTCTTCCTTCCCTCTCTCGCCTTCTTACCTCTTTGCTTCAGGATTGCCTGGGGAACTCCAAATTCTTCTCCTTCTATTATACAACTTTTCTCTAGGGTCTTCTCTCCAATACACATGCCCAAATCCATCATTATGCTCAGATGGACAAATTTTACAGAAGTCACTCTCCTTTAGACAATTTTAAATGTTGTCCTTTGGTTCAATTCTCTTGTTTCTTGGGTTCTGAAAAGATGAACCAGAGCTCAGTTTTACTAGAGCCTTATCCATAGAGTGCTGACAAAGACAAAGGGAGAATACCCAGAATTATAAAGAAGAAACATGTAGAGTCACCCTTAAGAGTTGCCTTCGAAAATGCTCCCTCCTGACTTTCCTATGTTATCCAGTTTCCCTTCAATTCACTCTTCTGATAAGCAGAATCTAGATGTTGGTGCTTCCAGATGTAACTGCTTATTGCTGAATCCCTGAAAAGACAAGGCGGAGAGATTTTTCAAAAATCTGGCTCCTTTGATATCAATGGTGACTTGGGCCCAGTGGAGAATGTTACTTCTTATTGCCAAATTGCAAAAGCAGCCTCTTGAGTTTCCAAAAACACCTCCTCGCTGAAGAGTTCTTTGCCTCAGAGAGGAAGGGTGATGGGTCGAAACAGCCACTGAGTAGAAGGCAGGAGGCATTAGTCACACAGGGAAGAAGTTGCAGATAAATTTTAAGAGCCACTGCAAACACAGGCCCATATGGTGTCCGGGGAGCACTTTTGTTTTAGCAGGTATATCTTGGGATCTTTGAAGGAATGGTTGCACTGCCAACTCGTCAATTTATCAACCCTCCCAAGGTCACCAGGGACGCTGTGGATTGGGCCCGGGCAACAGGGGCCTGGAGGAACTGGCTTTAATTAAAGGATTTGTGCAGTAATGGAATCCTCAAATCCTTTGAGCAATGTTGCATGAACTGGGCCTTTCAATCCCTGTGTGCATTTTCCATGGCTGCGAGAAAGCGACAAATATCCTGACCAAGCACTTTGAGGGAGGGTGTCGTTAACCCATTTAGAAACCCCGCTGAAGGACACATGATTTGGAAATACATCCAAGCAAATGAAAAAGAAAAAAGAACACTGTATTCTCCAGCAGTGGTGAGGACTTCCATTCTCCAGACTCTTGTGATAAAGTCCTGCTATGGTCATTACTGTTTTAAAATATTGCTTTGTGGACATTACCAGCTATCTTCATTGGAATTATTGGCCATGGTTTGGATGGATCATTGAAATCTGAGGCTAACAGTCTTGTAGTTTGTAAGGACTAGGGGTCCTCTGGATGGATGCTGCCCGTAGATGGTTTGGACATGCAGAATGTTCTTGCAGTGCATATCTTGGCTTCTGAAAAAGTCAGTTGCCTCCTTTTGACCAAGGGTGTACCCGCTGGGCCCACTCCACACACAAGCCCCACCTGTGTGGTTCTTGAAGGTATTTTTGGGTGTGTGTGTGACCTTGATCAGACATTTCTCTGAAGCTGTGCTCATTGCTTTGCTGTCATTTGGCACATGTGAAATTCACACACATACACACCATACTCTCATGGGTTTTCCAACCTGTGGGCTGCCACACAGAAAATATGGGCTGGACATAATGCCAGTTCCTGGGTGGTGATGGGAACTCCAGCTCTCATCTGATTGTTGCACAAACCTCTTACCAAATCCCAGGAAGCTCAAAACTTGTATGATATGACCTGATCACCAGAGTCTCTTCAACGAACTGTAATTTAACTTCCAGGCATTAGTTATTTTACCAGGAACTCTTTAAGGTCATCTTTTTGAGAAATAGCTATCAAATTTTAATATGCTGTTGGATGCCTTATCTAAGTAACCTGCAGGCTGGGTTACTCTCAGAGCTCAGAACTGGGAAAACAGTTTGCTTTCTGTCTTGAGAACCAGACATGTACAGTACATATGTCTTAGTCAGCCCAGGCTGCCATAACAGAATACCACAGGCTGGGTGGCTTAACCAACAGAATTTTATTTCTCACAGTCCTGGAGGCTGGAAGTCTGAGATCAGGGTGCCGGTGGGGTCTGGTGAAACCTCTCTTCCTGGCTTGTGGTGCCACCTTCTCATTGTGTCCTCACATGGCAGAGAGAGAGCTCTCTGGTATTTTTCTTATAAGGGCACTAATTCTATCAGGTCAGGGCCCTACCCTTATGACCTCATTTAACCTTAATTGCTCCTGTAAAAGTCCCACTACAAATACATCACGTTGGGGGTTAAGGTTTCAACATATAGGCAGAGTGGCACAATTGGTCCATAGCAACACATGTACACAACCCATCCAAGTTTTTTTCTCCCTTAATGCCAGGAATATCATAGCAAAGTTTTGAACTCAATTGCATTAGCCTCTTTAATCTAGATTTTCATTTATAATTTGCTTTGACCTCTTGCCCTCTTTACTCAGCTCTTGTTCTTTCATCCTTACAATGATATGGGGTTTTGTTTTATTATTGCTTGTTTACTTCACATGTGTAGATATGTTTTAATGACAAATTTTCCAAATACATTTTGGAAGATGATGGGATATGAGAATGATAAATATAAGAAAAAATTTGTATCATGACACTGTGAGGAAAGACACACTTCAGATATGTTTGTTTGTCTTAGAAATCGGCTTAGATTGTTTCTGAAGGTCTTATCTTGCAGCACCCATGAAACTGAATTTGGGCTTGTTGAAAGGTCCAATAACAGTGGTTGGTAATGCTGAAAAACAGGTGAACTCTGTTTTCTGCACTTTTCTTCAGGAAAGTTACTCCCAACAAGAGTATTAGGACTTGGTAACTGGATCCTTCATCAACCACTGACTCAATAACTAGCTGTCTTTTGCTTAAAATCATAGATATTTGACTAGTAACTAGATTCTTCCCTCTTATTCATGCTTCACACCCAATCTCTTATGAGCTGTTAGTAATTCCACCTCCTCACTACCTTTCAAGTATGTTTTCTCCTCTTCATCTCCTGTCCCTGCTCCTAAGTTTGGGCCCTCACATACACTGTTAAAGTAAACTCTGTAGTGGATATTTTTCATGTTTGGGGCCACCCAGAACCCTTTCTGTATTTGGAAAATGTCCTCGCCTTCATAAGACAGAAGCCCAAAACTGGTTTTCCCAGCATCCCTTGCAGCCAGGACACAGACATTAGCTTGGCCTCCAATCAAACATCCACACAGGTGATGCAGTGAAGCAGGTGCCACATGGAATTCACCCTGGCAAAGCTGATGACAGAATCTTCTGGTTTCCAGAGGCAGTGGCCCTGGAAGGTAGGTTCAGCATCTGTGCCCAGGGCTGGGCCCCGTGATGGTGGCAGAGAAGTGTCACCACTGCAGCTGTTCCCAAACGTGGTTTGGGCCCAGTTGCTGATTTCACAACTCTTCTCTAGCTCTCCGAGAGATTCTAGGGCCTGCCTCCTAACCTCTGATAGCCACTCGCGCTAAGTCAAAACTAGCCCAAGTGGTTTTCTGATATTTACATTAAGAACTCTAGGTCAGATGAGATCTTAGTTTTAAATAATAGAATCTGACTCTGACTGACTAAGGAGAAGTTGGTTATATGTGGGATCTAAAAAATACAACGAGCTAGTGAATAAAACAAACAAACAAAAAAGAAGCAGACTCACAGATATAGAGAACAAGCTAGTGGTTACCAGTAGGGAGAGGGATGGGGGGAGGGGCAATAGAAGGGTAAAGGGGGAAAAAGGGTTAATGTGGGATTATATGAAATCATCTGTGTGAAACTTTTGAAAATGGTAAAGCACTATAGAATTTAAAAACCTTTCAATCAATAAAAATTAATTAACATCAAAAAGAAAACACAAAAAGGATATTGACTAACTTGCGCTTTCAGAAAGATGCAGTAGACATTCTTTCTCCCATTCCTTCCACCAAGTACAACTAAAAACACTAGACATTATATGGACAGATGTAAGAAGTCTCTGAAAGAAGGCTGACTGGTTAGGGAACCTGGGATCCCAGGAATGACATACTGATGAGTTCCCTGGGTTTTCTTTTTGCCTGGCGTATCCCAGATTGGGTACTTGAAGAAATTAGAAATCCAGAAGCACCAATGGATACAGACCAAGAGTCCCTCTGGAAGCCTGCTCTCTCTGTCAGAATGACCAAGACAGGGAAACCAAGCAAGACAGAAAAATTTTAGACAATAATCACCCTACTCCAGCCAAACACCACAGGAAGCACTGCAGCCCCACCACCACACCCAACAGCGAAGACCCAGAGCCTAGACTCCCACTCTTGCCAGGCTGCAGTGAGATGCCCCAACTTCCCTCCTGGGGTGACATCAGAAAAGATCAAGTAGGGAGCCAGGATTTCATTCCCAGCAGGTAGTCCTATAAGGGAGAGAGGGAAGAAGCCATTCCCTGCAAGGTCTGGCTATGTTTCCTACCCTTGGTTTCTACCAAATTCCCCCTTTTAACAAATCTCCTTTTTAATTTAAGCAGTTTGAATAGGTATCCAAGTCTCACAATCAACCATGCTCAGGCTCAGACAAACAAAACTCAACAGGACCCCTGGTATGTGGACATACTAATTGTTCAAAAGATGGTGTTGGTCTCGAACCTGCCTCTTAAAGTATTCCCCACACCTCTGACACAGCCTCCTTTCTCCAGTGAAATGTCACTTTCTCTAGAAAGTTAGAGAGGGCTTCTCCAACCTAAGGCTCCAAATCGTGCCTCTCTAAGCGGCCTCTGGTTCCCCTTTGGGGTCCTGATCGCATGTGTAATTGTGACTGTCCTCCACACCAGCCAAGGTTCCCTGGGAAGAGGCAGCATGTTAGTGCAACTTCACACACCCAGCATGACACAAAGCACAAGACACATAGTAGGTGCTCAATAAATAGGACTTGAATTAACAAGCTTCTGAAACAGGAGCTTAGTCATTCTTCCACGTACCTCCCAAGCTTTTCTTGATGACAGGGGAGCTGATACAGGCACGGAATGCAGATGCCGGAAGTCAGCCTCTTAACAGTAATGCGTCTTCTACTTCCCCTCCCTGCTCCCTGCTGAGCCTGCAAACTCCCAAAAAAGGAGGAACTGGCCCTGATCTCCCTTCCTTACTTAGTCCATTTTCCGATGGAGAGGTCAGGTGAGGAGGTGGCACTTACACACCCATTTTCCGCAGAGGCAGGACCTGCCGGAGGGTTGCTTTCTGACAATTTGGCAGCTCCTGTGACCATGTTGGGATGCTTGAGAGTGAACTCTGGCTAACCTGCAGCTGTGAACTTCATTCTGGTGTCAAAACAACCCCCTCCATCTTCCAGAATTCTAAATATCGGTGATTTTTGTCGACCTCCATCATTTTAACTTGGTCACATGAGTGTGTTGCAATGGCTGTTGTTTTTAAGTGGGGGGAAGATGCTTTTGCACCAAGACCTCTTTTTGGCCTGTTGCTGCCCAGAACAAATGTTGCAATCAAATTACCATCCCCTGGAAATAGCAGCCTAAATGGGAAATGCTGACAACTTCTAACGTGAACTGTGTACATGGCATTGATAGAATACCTAAAATAAGTGAATACAGAAAAAAAGAGGGAGAAAAGCCTGAGGTATGGGTTTCCTTAACACAGCAGAACAGGGTGGCTCTGTGCCTTCTATAAATAAGAGGGAAGGAGATACCGCAGCGCAGGGTGGGAAGTCTTTGCTGACCTCTGCACGGCATTGTGTGCCCCTGGCATTGTTCTGAGTAGTAAACCTGGCTCTAGAATGAGGTCTGCTCATCAGAGAGGTGCCAGGATCTCCCCAGCCATGGCCACGGGACTGTGCCACTCGTATCACAAGGAGTGCATGTGATCTTATGTGCATTTATAGAGCTTTGTACCTTATTCTAAGTTCTTTTTGAAAGTGGTGTGACAGGTATTTAACACTGTTTTACAGGTAAGGAAACCAGCAACAAGTGCATGGCTCATCCATGTCTAGAGCACAAACTTTCTGATACCCAATCCGATGCTCATTCTACCAAAATCATGCTTGAAAGTTTCAATAATAATGATGATAATAGTAATAACGGCTGACATTTATTGAGCACTCATGATGTGACAGGTACTGAAGTAGGTATTTCAACGCATATTATTCCATTCATACGAAGTAGGCACTGTTATTATCGACATTTTATGGGTGAAGGAACTAAAGCCCAGAAAGGTTAAGTAACTTGTCCAAGGTCACACAGCTAGGAAGTGGCAGAACTCAGAGCCAGAATTCTCAACCTTTATACATGAGGTCTTGCCAAGTTCAACATTAAGGGAAAGGGTAACGCTGTTTAATTTATGTATTTTATTTAATTTATCCATTTCTTTATTCTAAAAGTGATTTAGTTACATGGTTTAGAAATTAAGGGAGGTTCACTCAATGGACAATTCCAATAAAATTTTGAATTTTACTTCATAGCATAGAGAGGTATATCTGATAAGCATTTACATAAGCAGGAGACAACATTGTAAGTACACTAGAATTACAACCATGAATAAGCATGGGAAAATTAAAAATTCTAAGGACACACACCAAGATATGATCAGTCATTGTATTGAAGTGATATGATTATGTGAGGATTTTTTTTAATGTTCCCTATTTCTAAATTTTCTGGGTTTATTTTTTCTTTTTGAAAAAATTTAAGGAAATGTGAAAAGGCTCCCCAAAATGTAGCTTGACTTATTCCTTTGAATCTCTGTCATTTTGGGACCCACAGAGAAAAAACAGTCTTATAAAAAAGCAAGAAATGTGGGAGCAGCTCAAGTTTTTCATTTTTATTCTATCAAAACATCAAGGAATTTGTCTTGGTAATACTGGTAAAAACTTGTCCACACTGCCTCTCCAGAGAAAGAGAGAGAAGGGGAGGGGAGCTGGGGGGAGAGAAGGGGGAGGATGGGAGAGAAGGAAAGAAAAAGAGAAAAGGGGGTGAATTTTGTTGCACAGCAGAATCATTAAATTTCATTGTTTTGTTTGGGAGCTACTTAACAAGTCCACAAACACTAATCTTGCTGGGTAATTAAAACAGTGTAAATGTCACTGTTCCAATTTTTGACATTTGGTTTGGGTCCTGACAGGGCACACTGAATAATAGAGAAGGAATATCCCGGTTGAGAACACATGTGTTAATAATCCTGGCACAAGGCTTTAATATTCCTCTAGATATTTGAAAAACTCCGTATAGCTACATATGTGCCATTCCTTTGGCACTTCATCACACACTGCCTTGAGGCGCCTCGTCTATTGCTGCTTTGTATTGTGTGGTTGTCTTGAATCATTTAAACTTCCATGAGTCCGGATTTGCCGAAGACATGGCATCTTTCCTGAGGGCACCGATTGGGTTCTACTTCCTAGTAACACAATGTCATATACATCAGAGAAGGTCAACTGCAATAGAATAATAATACTAACAACAACAGTAATAATGGCTACCATTTATTGATCACTTACTATGCACTAGGCACTGTGCTTGGTACTTAGCCAACACTTCCTCATTTAATGACAAGCAGTGTGTTAGAGCAGGCTGCCAACCAGACTAAATCCCAAATCTGCAATTTGCTGGTTTTGACACATTTCTCAGTCTCCCTGTTTCTTAGTTTCATCCTCAGTAAAATAAGGAAACCATGGTACCTTATTTCTTAAGGTTGTTGCCGAATCAAACGAGTTCATATAGGTAGAGTGCTTGCACATGGTAGTCACTCCATAAACATTAACCTCGATTATGCTCATTTGATCACTGTGATTGTTCACTTCTACAATGAGAGAACTCTTGCCTCTCCCCACCCAGACTTCTCCCCAAACGTTCCCATCTCCATAGATGGCACCGTCGCCCTCCTCATTGCCCATGTCAGGACACAAGGCTCCGTTCTTGAGTTCTTTCTTCTCCCCCAAATCCCAAATCATTTAACAAGTCCTGTCAGCTCTACCTCCAGAATACCCTGAATCCTCTCACTGGATTCCATCCGGGGAAAGCATCATTCTGCGGTGGCCCTGCCTGAGTTAGGAGCCTTCCTCTACCACTTCCTATGTACGTGATAATGGGCAAAGTACTTGAACGCTCATTTGGGATAGTAACAGAACTTACATCATAGGGTTGCTGTGAAGACAAAATCAGATAATCCACATAAAAGCCCTTGAAACAATGCCTGAACATAGAAACCACTCAGGCAATATTATCCACTGTTGTTGTTGTTGTTATTATTATTATGTCCACTGATTCCAGGCCAGTCCAAGCTGCCATCAGCTCTCATTTGAACGGAAGCTACAGCCTCTTAATTAGCCTCCCTTCTTCAATTCTGTCACCACACAGCAGCCAAAGGGACATGGTTACTATGTAAAAAAACCATATCTCTCCACCAGTAAGAATCTTACCATGGTTTCCCATTATTCTTGGATAAAAATCCAAACCCTTAGCTCTGGCCTTAGCTCTGGCTCAGTCCACATATGAGGTGACCCTGTATACTCTGACCATAGCTTGTACTGTTAACCTCTTCTTATTATAATCCAGAGACACCAGTCATTTTTTAGTTCCTTGAATATGTCAAGCTTCAGCCTGCCCCAGGGCCTTTGCACTTGCTGTTACCTCTGTCCCCCCCCCACCCCCAGAACAATCATTCTGGCCCTTTCTTGTATGTGCAGGTCTCCACAGCTCACACGTTCTCTCTTCTGCCAGGATTTCCTTATCCTGTCTGGGATTTCTCCTCCCTCCACACTCTCCAGTCACATCATCTTATTTTCAGTTCTTTATACCCACGTCTGACAATACCTTGTTTGTTTATTTGTTCACTGGCTTATCTTCTGCCTGCCCAACTAGTATATAGCTTGTTCTAGTCACTAGGGTAGCATAACAAATCAGCACAAAACAACCATTTATTAAGCTCACAGACTATGTAGGTAAAGAGGTCAGATAAGGCACAGTGGAGATGGCTGATCTTTCGGGGCCTCAGCGGAAAGACTCAAAGGCCGGAGGCTAGAATGAGTGGGGCTCTTTGGGCATCTTTTTAATGTCTCTATGTAATCCCGCCACATGATCCCCCCAGCACTGCAGCAGTGATGTAGCTGGACTGCCTATATGCCAGCTCAGGGATCCCAAGGCACATGTCCCAAGAGAGGGCCAAGAGAATGTTGTCTCACCATCTATGATGTACACTTGAAAGTTATACAGCACCTCTTCCACCACAGTCGTAGGCCTGTCCTGTTTCGAGAAGACAGAGAAATGCCAGCAGTGTCATAATTTGAGAAGAGAATGTGATATTGATATATATCTATACCTATCTATCTGTCTATATGATGGAATATTACTCAGCCCTAAAAGAGAAAAAGAAAGAAATCCTGCCGTTTTCAACAACATGGATGGACCTGGAGGACATCATACTCAGTGAAATGAGCCAGACACAGAAAGACAAATATTGCATAATCTCACTTATATGTGGAATCTAAAAATGTCAAACTCATAGAAGCAGAGAGCAGAATGGTGGTTGCCAGGGACTGAGGGGAAGGGGAAATGGGATGACGGTCAAAGGGTACAAAGTTTCAGTTCTGCAAGAGAATATAAGTTCTGGATATCCACTATACAGCATATATATATATATATATATATATATATATATATATATATATAATATGCCTATAGCTAATAAAACTGTACTATATACTTAAAATTTGCTAAGATCCTATGTTACGTATTTGTACCATAAAAAGATAAATAATAAAGGGGACGGGAGGAAACTTTGGGAAGTGATGGATATATCTATGGCCTGCTGGTGGTGCTGGTTTCACAAGTACATACTTATCTCCAAACTGATTGAGTTGTATACATTAAATGTGTATAGCGTTTTCTATGACAATCACACTTCAATAAAGTAATTTTTTTAAATAGACATTTATTCATGATTTGGTTTGTTTTCATTGCTTGCAAGGATGTTTGACATAAAATAAAAATAAAGTTAAATTTTACAAAAAGAAGAGAATATGGGATGGAATATACGGGCACAGCCATCTTCGAAAATACAGGCTGCCCAAGAGCTCCGTGAGAGCAGGGATCTTGTTTTGTTCACATGGTACCCACAGTTCTAGAGCAGTGCCTGGCACACAGCAGGTGCTCAACAAATGTTTGTTGAATCAAGGAATGAAATGCCCTATGATGTAAGTATATTGTCTTCGTTTTACAAATGAAATAATTGAGGCCCAGAGAATGGTTCCAGTAGAAACCCAGGTCTGCCTGACTCCAATAGCTGTTTTGTTTTGTTTTTTAAATTAGATTATAGTTGCTTTACAATATTGTGTTAGTTTATACCATACAGCAAGGTGAATCAGGTATACGTATACCTATATCCCCTCTTTTTGATTTCCTTCTCATTTAGGTCACCACAGAGCATTGAGTAGAGTTCCCTGTGCTGTACAGTAGGTTCTCATTAGTTATCTATCTTATACGTAGTATAAATAGTGTATATATGTCAATCCCAATCTCCCAATTCATCCAACAGCTGTTTCTTAACAAATTATACACTCCATTCCCTCCCTAATGTTGACAACTGAAAAAATGAATAAAAGAATAAAGGGTGGAATTATATTTCTTCCCTAGTAAAATTATCCTAATATCTCTGGTTAACATTCAGATTCTATCAAGTCTTCCAATTCACCTTCCCAGATTTTCCCAAACTTTTTAGTACTGATTAACACTGGTATGTACCAAGCATCCTTTTTCAACAGGATCCCATAAACTCTGGTCTTAGGATACCTAAGATTTCTGCTTCCAGGTAACAGGCCCTGGAAATTGTGGAACACAGCTCTCGAAGGACTCCAGTCAAGGTCAGTCAAGCAGCCTTCAAAACTAAAAGCACCTAACGACTTCTTTTATTGTCACTTTCAGAAGCCTGGGCCTTTCTGCTGGCTGGTTTCTGTCTTAGCTGGGGGTGGGTGGCACGTCTGGGTAATGATTCAGAGGAAGAGCGCCACCTACTGATGACCTGCTCCACCTCCAACATCACCATAGCTGGGCTTAGACCTTCCTGTTCATGGTCAGAAGGGTGTGCCGGGATCTTCTGAGCAGAACAGCGGAATCTTGGTTTGACTTCTAACTTGGTTTGAAGTAACACTAAGATGGACAAAATCATAGCACACTGAATACAGGGCAGGCCCATGTGGTTCTGACAGGCAGGATGGTAAGTCAAGTAGGACCAGATTCTTTCCAAAATACAGCTTGCATTTTTTCTGGCAAGCCTCTCCACTGAATGTTCCTTTATTAAGCAGAATAATTCTGTAGCATATTTAATACCATTCTAGCAAGGCATTAACTAGGTTATTATTTCCACTAGTGCCTTCACTTCCATTTTCAATGTGCTCCTAAGAAATTCCAATTTATGATATAAGGCAAGAAAGGTCAGCTTCAAATAGTTCTTGTATCAACTAGGAGGTCTGTAGCTAGAAAAGGAAGCCGTGGCAACTTGACTTAATAGTTCATATGGTATAACTCTATTTATATGAAATTCTAAATAGGCAAAACTGACATATAGTGATAGAAATTAGAACAGTTGTTATCTGGGGTAAGGGGTGGGAGGGGGTTAATTACAAAAGGACACAAAGAAGGTCTGTGGGGATGAAAATTTCTATATCTTGGTGGGATTTGGTTACTCAAACGAGCATATTAGTCGAAACCCATTGGATGGTACAAGGAAGATTTGTGCATTTCACTTATATCATTTTTTCCTGGAAAAGAAAAAAATGTAAATAAATAATGAATTCTAGTTAATAACTGGCATGCTGAAGTATTTAGGAATAGAGTTTACTGATGTCTGCAACTTACTTTGAAATCCACTAAGAAATAAAATGGGATGACAGGTGCGTAGAGAGATGGATTGACACATGAAAAAGCAAATAGGGCAAAATGTTAATGGTTGTAGGATTAAGGTGTTGTATATATGGGTGTTCACTATACACCTCTTTCATCTTTTCTCAATGTTTGAAAATCTCCATAATAAGTAAAAAAATAAATAAAATAAAATAAAAACAGAACAAAGCCTAATGGAAATAATACATGTAGCCACCTTCGGATTGAAATGACTTAAGAAAATATCAAGTTTGGGCTACTTTGGGCTGGAATTAACTCATTTATCTTAGTAAGAAGGACAAATTGGGTAGTTCCGATGTCACCAATTAATTTTTCTGAATGAGAAAATTTCTAAATTTTGAGATTTAATTTAAAAATTTTTTAATTCGGGGTGCCCCTGAGCTTCCTGACACATCCCTGTAGTACTGGTGGGCTCTCAAATTAATCTGATGAGGTCAAGGAGGAGGATACTGTTTACCAATTACTTGTACCTTTCTGTAACCTCTTGACTAGGCAGAGTGTTTTAAAGAATGGCTGGGGGGCAGCCATTGCACAGGCCTTCTAACCTCCTGGTTAGGAGAAGCAGGAACTGGGATGTGGGGCTAAGCGGAGGGCAGAGAAGAAGGGGTGTGTGCAGGGAAGGGAAAACTTGAGGTGGTGTATGTGCAAATGGACAGAGCCTGGAACAGCTCCTGGGATGGGCTGCTGATTTCTCAGGTCTCATGTGGGTGAGATTGCACAGGCCAGGTTCACTCAAAGGGTCCAAAATGAGATGAACACCAAGAAACCACATTGAACTGCTTCCAATAGCCCATTTTAAATTTATATATATAGATTTATATTTATATATAAATCTATATATATATTTAGGTTTAATAAAAGGCAAATTAAAAATAATTAATATTTCATTCTGATTATTAAAATAATAAATAAAACTGAAATAAGATTAAATATCCATTCATAGGGGAAATGTTCAATACACTGTGATACATCTGTACTATAGAAAACTGTGCCATGGTTAAACTTAACGTGTACAGTGTGATACAATTTACATCAAAAAGAAAAGCCCCACACTATTGCTGTGCTTGAGAATGCTGTTACGCAAGTAAATGTACAGGAATCAATACGAAAGGACCCACGAATCAAACTGCTAACTGTGGCTGGGCTGGAAGGGGAGGGAGGGAGGGGTGATGGTACGGATTGGGGTGATGGTTAAAGAGCTTTAAAAGCAACAGCTTTCCTAGAATAGGACATAAATAACATTTGATAAAAATTAAAAGATGGTGAGCATTCTTTCATGTGTTTGTTGGCATTCTGTATATCTTCTATGGAGAAATGTCTATTTAGGTCTTCTGCCCATTTTTGGATTGGGTTGTTTGCTTTTTTGTTATTGAGCTGCATGAGCTGCTTGTAAATTTTGGAGATTAATCCTTTGTCAGTTGCTTGATTTGCAAATATTTTCTCCCATTCTGAGGGTTGTCTTTTGGTCTTGTTTATGGTTTCCTTTGCTGTGCAAAAGCTTTTAAGTTTCATTAGGTCCCATTTGTTTATTTCTGTTTTTATTTCCATTTCTCTAGGAGGTGTGTCAAAAAGGATCTTGCTGTGATTTATGTCATAGAGTGTTCTGCCTATGTTTTCCTCTACGAGTTTGTTAGTTTCTGGCCTTACATTTAGGTCTTTAATCCATTTTGAGCTTATTTTTGTGTATGGGGTTAGGGAGTGATCTAATCTCATACTTTTACATGTACCTGTCCAGTTTTCCCAGCACCACTTACTCAACATCATTAATCATTAGGGAAATGCAAATCAAAACTACAATGAAAAAAAAAAAAAAAAAACTACAATGAGATATCATCTCACACCAGTCAGAATGGCCATTATAAAAAAATCTAGAAACAATAAATGCTGGAGAGGGTGTGGAGAAAAGGGAACACTCTTGCACTGCTGGTGGGAATGTGAATTGGTACAGCCACTATGGAGAACGGTATGGAGGTTCCTTAAAAAACTACAAATAGAACTACCATACGACCCAGCAATCCCACTACTGGGCATATACCCTGAGAAAACCATAATTCAAAAAGAGTCATGTACCAAAATGTTCATTGCAGCTCTATTTACAATAGCCCGGCGATGGAAACAACCTAAGTGTCCATCATCGGATGAATGGATAAAGAAGATGTGGCACATATATACAATGGAATATTACTCAGCCATAAAAAGAAACGAAATTGAGCTATTTGTAATGAGGTGAATAGACCTAGAGTCTGTCATACAGAGTGAAGTAAGTCAGAAAGAGAAAGGCAAATACCGTATGCTAACACATATATATGGAATTTAAGGGAAAAAAAATGTCATGAAGAACCTAGGGGTAAGACAGAAATAAAGACACAGACCTACTGGAGAATGGACTTGAGGATATGGGGAGGGGGAAGGGTGAGCTGTGACAAAACGAGAGAGAGGCATGGACATATATACACTACCAAACGTAAGGTAGATAGCTAGTGGGAAGCAGCCACATAGCACAGGGAGATCAGCTCGGTGCTTTGTGACCGCCTGGAGGGGTGGGATAGGGAGGGTGGGAGGGAGGGAGACACAAGAGGGAAGAGATATGGGAATATATGTATATGTATAGCTGATTCACTTTGTTATAAAGCAGAAACTAACACACCATTGTAAAGCAATTATACCCCAATAAAGATGTTAAAAAAAAAAAAGAATGAGGTGGATCTGTTTGCACTGATAGATACTGGTGTCTTTTTCCTGCCTTGAAGGGAACTATTAACTGTATTTACCTTTGTGGGCGATGGACAGAGGGAGGAAGCAGATGGAAAACTCCACTATTAACTTTGTACTTCTCTATGCTTTCAATTTTCTAACCATGTTTATATATTGTTTTTTTTTCCCAACAGTTTTCTGAGTGATAAAAGGATGAGTCTCTTTTTGCTCTTTTCTTTAAACTCAACTCTATTTAATATAAACTAATAGGATGTTATTTAAAAGGAAATTACACTAAGTAATATGTGATCAAGGCTGATAATTTTGAAAATAGAGGAAAGTGTAAAGAACAGAATTTAAATCACCAATATTCTCCCTAACAGATATGAAGGTCATTAATAACATTTTGATGGTTTCCTCCAGTATTTTCTCTTATGTCCATTAATATCTATTTTAATAAAATTGAGTTATATTTTACATTTAGTTCTGTACTGTTTCTTTTACCTAATATGATATTATGGGTATTTTCCATGCCATTAAAAAATATTTTTTAAACAATATAATTTGTAACTGTTATTATATAGCAGCTACAAATTATATTGTATAGTACTATACATATACGAACATCCCATATGATATATACATATATAAAATCATAATTATGATGCCATTAGTTAAGCACTCAGAGTGATCAGGTACTACATAAGGGCTTTACTCATATTGTCTCATTTCATCCTTCCAAAAGGCCCATGGGGTAATGTATCATCCCCGTTTTATAGATGGGGAAGCAGAAGCTCAGCTGGGTTACAGCTAGAACTGACCCACGGTGCCAAAGCTAGTGAGTGGCTAAGCCAGGTCTCAAACTCACATCTATTGTCTTAACTACTATGTTAAACAGCATCTACCACAATTTTTCAACCAATTTCCTATTGTTGGACATAGGATTGCTTTAAAATTTTTACTGTGTTGTATAATCTAGTGATGAATATCCTTGTGCATGCTGCTTTGGCCATATCTCAGAATTCCTTGCTTAGGCTAAATGCTTCCAAGTGGAATTACCAGGCCACAATGAGAACATCTTTCAGGTTCTTTCAACATATTCCCAGACCCTTTCACATGCTTACTTTGGAGCTGTAGGCAAACCCTTCCAAAAGAAAAGGGTAACTCTGCAGGAACTAAGAACTGCAGCAACCATGGCCCTCCTGGGTTGAGGGCTGAGCTGGAGCCCACTGACATTGTCTTCTAAATGATGGCACTCAGGTCACACCTGGTGCCTGGAGAGTTGTATTGAATTTCCCTGCAACGCCATTATGCTCCATAAACAGCGAGTCAGGCCCCTATTACAGCAGGTAAGCGCACATCTTGCTACATGCCTCCTCTCAAGTTTCTATTATTTCAAATGTCAAATGCACTTTGCCTCAAGCTTTTTCAGCCTTTGATTTTTTAAATCCACATGCATTTAATTTATTTGTTGGATTTCTATAAGACTTGAGGGGAAATTTAATTCATATACTTCTGGTTCATCTTAACTCATTTGATGGCTTGAAAAGCTTTGTTGGCTCTATTAAATAAGAACTTTTTTTTTTTTTTTTTTGCAGCTTCTTTCCAGAGACAGGATGCTGAGGAGGGGGGATTCTCATTGAAAAGATCAGTACAAAGCTAGGAAGGTGATCAACTTGGGGAAGGGCAGGTCCCCAGCCATTCTTTTTGTTTGTTTGTTTGTTTTTTGCGGTACGGGGGCCTCTCACTGTTGTAGCCCCTCCCGTCGCGGAGCACAGGCTCCGGACGTGCAGGCCCAGCGGCCATGGCTCACGGGCCCAGCCGCTCCGCGGCATGTGGGATCTTCCCGGACGGGGGCAAGAACCCATGTCCCCTGAATCGGCAGGCGGACTCTCAACCACTGCGCCACCAGGGAAGCCCTGGAGACATTTTTGATTGTCACAACTGGGGCAAAGATGCCTCTACCTACTGGTACCTAAAGGGTAGAGGCCAGGAAAATCGCTAAGCATCCTATATTCATAAGATACACCCCACAACAAATGGCTCAAAATGTCAATACAATAACAGGTCATAGAGAACAACAGATGAGGGGATTTTTCCCCAAGGAGTTTAATTTTGGTCTAATCAAGAAAGTTGGCAGGATTGTATAACCTATGGACTATGGACCAATGACTCCCATTCCGTGCTTTTCTGAATGGGACTGCTTGTTTCCTTGTCCCATCCCTGTTCCATCATAGCACATGGGGTACATGGAGGGTGGCGATAGATAACTTGTCTTTTTAATTCAAAGATCAGTGAGCATGAAATATTGCATCTGGACTTTGTGGAGATATTACATATCATCTGGAGACTCAGAACACTGAGCTGGACACAGTAACTGGACTGGACTTTCAATTGTCTCCTTTATGGAGGGGGTCAGTGTATTTTCTGCATGGGAAAAAGTGTATGAAGGTTATTTGGTGATCAGAAGGGCAGATTGCAGCAGAGGTCCTCAAATCCTAGGCAAGATGACATTCCTCAGTCTCCCTTGTGGTTTGGTGTGGCTGTGGACTAACCACTAACCCATAGAGTGGGAGCACATGTCATGCTCAGTACTTCCAGGCCTGGCCCCTAAAACCCTCCTGCCAAGCCCTCTCGCCACTCCCACCCCCACCAGGTTGATGCAGAGGAACATAGGGAACTTGGAAAACAAATGTTGAAGATGGCAGAGCCACAATGTGGAAGGAACCTGGGTCCCTGAAACACTGTTTGGCAGAGAGTTGTCTACTAATCTGAAATACCTGTTCAGGGATTTATGTGAGCAAGAACTAAACTTCTCTCGTGTTAATCACTGATCTGTTTATCTGTTACAGCCGTTAGCATTACCTTAACTAATACACCTACAGAAGGGAATCTGGTTTAAATGAAGCCTGAAACACAGCCCAATTTTCCTAGTACAGCCAATCCCATCCTATCGCACAGACACTGTGTGATCAGAGCTCGGAGTAACCCTCAGCACACTTATACTTGCTTGTTCAATGTCTATCTCCCCTAGTAGACTATAAACTTTATTGCAAATGTGTCTGCTGTATCCCTCAAGCCTGACAGAGTGCCTGGCACACTAGCCAGTCAATAACTATATTTTGACTGAATGAATAAAGTATCTCCATATTCTCTTAAACACCATCTGAGGAAGATTCTAAACCACTCATAATAACAATAGTTAACATTAATTATGCGCATATGCAGTCAATGTGCTAAGCACTTTGAGTGGATTGTTTCGTTTTATTCAATATCCAACCAATGTTTGCTGAGTGCCTAATATATGCCCTTTACTGTTCCAGGCTCTGGGGATTTACCACGTGTACAAAAGGATAAAAATTCCTGTTCTCAATTTGCTTATATTCTGAAGGATTTAAACACTCACAGCTTTTCCCTTTTATACATGAAAAGCTACATACCTTGTCTGAGGACTAACAGTGGGGAGGTGGGAAGGGCATGGGACTCCAGAGCCCAGGTATTAACAGGAAGAATGACTAACAGGCAACATCGATACCTCTCCTGGGGAGATTTGTAAAAGAGAACAAGGTGCTGTCTGTCTGTGTTACTTTGTTACAATGAATCCTATGGCCTCACTTGGGTTCCTATGGTACTAGGAGGTGGTGTCTTTGGGAGGTGATTAAGTCAAGAGGGGGAAGTCCTCATGAATGGGATTAGTGCCCTTATAAAAGAGACAGAACCAGGAAGTGGGCCCTCACCAGGCACTGGATTTGCTGGTGCCTTGATTTTGGACTTCCCTCCTTCTAGAACTGTGAGAAATAAATTTCTGTTGTTTATAAGCCACTTAGTCCATGGTCATTTGTTACAGCAGCCTGAAAAGACTAAGACGGAGAGGCAACTCTGCACTGGCTCAGTTGCACATGTCTTCAAGTAAACCTGGGGAGCCTGGGCAATCGATAGAGCCTCAGTGGTCAGAGGGCAACTCCAAAGTATGGGCTGTTTAAGAAAAATATGGGGCTGCCTTAAAAAGAGGGGAGCCTGGGCTTCCCTGGTGGTGCAGTCGTTGAGAGTCCGCCTGCCAATGTAGGGGACACGGGTTCGTGCCCCAGTCCAGGAAGATCCCACATGCCATGGAGCAGCTGGGCCCGTGAGCCATGGCCGCTGAGCCTGCGCGTCCGGAGCCTGTGCTCCGCAACAGGAGAGGCCACAACAGTGAGAGGCCCGCGTACCGCAAAAAAAAAAAAAAAAAAAGAGGGGGGCCTGCTGTTCAAATCCAGTCCCATGGGCCTCTACAGGCCCCTCTGATGGTGCCAGCCTGCTCCCCAGCACTTGACTGTCCGTCCACCAGCTCAGACCCACATCCACAGCCCCTGGCTGCCCGGGCTCTGCACTCCTGCTGTGCACTGGAACGGCTGGGCGTTTCACCACCACATACACCATAGTCAGGTTACCTCTGAACCAGACGTCCCAGGAGATCAGTTCTGCTTAGAACAGGGAGTGGGGTTGGGTCTGAGAGGTTAAGAGCCTCCGTTGGGAAAGGACTGGAAATCCTCTTCAGGTGAGGATACCCAACAGGGTCTGGAGAGTGTGGCCAAATCACTGAGACCTCTGGTCCACTCCCCAGGAGCCCTCCAGCCCAGAGGTGACCAGCCACGGTCAGACCTGGCCAAAGCACAGCCCCACTCACTCTAAGTGGGAGTCCTGCTGGGTTGGGGCTGGCAGCTTGACCATGGCTCAGGCTGGGGAAGGCTGGGGAAGGCTGGGGAAAGGAGGTGGCTGGCCCAGTGAGGGGGATTACATCATCTTCCAGGGCACCAGAGCTCCCAGAACCCCTTTCTGGCAAAGCATCCGCTATCCTCACAGAATATTCGATTTGGAAGGAACCACAGAGACTATCTAAGCCGACCCCACTGCAACAGCCTTCCCTACAGACTCAACGTCTAATTCACCCTTGGCCATGAGGGGCCTTGGGCTGCAAGACACCATAAGACTTAGGTGGTGCACATTTGAAGAAAAACAGTACTAACTCAAACACTTTGCATCTTGAAAAGCTTATATCAGTAAAATAACTCCGTGCTTTCCCAAGACTCTGAGCTCTTTGAGTACAGGGAGTGTATTTTACCCTCCTCTGTATCTTCTGGGGAACAGACACCTGCCCTGTACACAGTGAGTGCTCAATAGGCTTGTTGAATTGAATCTAATTGTCCTAAGTAGAGGAAGATGGAGGTTTGGGAGGTGGGCAGATTTTTCATTGTAAGGATTTCTCCCTCCCCACAATGTGTTTTCCAAATATGATAATATGCTTTTTTACCTCACTACACTTTTTAATTTTTTTACTACTTTTTTTCTGGGTATTGCTGGGGCTTTGGACTTTGAAGACCTCCACACTGCTCTTACTACCTTAGGCCAGATAATACGTACAGTCCCTGGTCTGTAATTTCAACCTCCATAAAAGGAAGCCATAAACAGGTGCCATTTGTGACCTTACTGATATGTTGTCAGATGAAACAGGCTACTATTTGCGAAAGCATCTTGTACACTGTAAAGCCCTCTATAAAAAGTCTTCTTCTCCTACTTCTATTTCTCTTCTCCCTAACATTAATTGGACATTATTTTGTGACAGAAACTGTGCTTGGCACCTTACAACTATCTTCTCGTTTAATTTCATGAAAATCCCACGTTACCTCCATTTTAAAAGTCAGGAAACCCAAGCTTAGACAGGCCCAGGGTCATGCCAGGAACACACAGCTAGGAAATGACAAAGCTGGGATTGAAACCAAAGTCTATTTGATTCCAAAGCTGCTCCTCTCCCTTATCCTCCTCCCTGCTTTTCTCTTTCCTCCTCTTTTTTTCTACTCTTCCTTCCCTCCTCTTTCCCAACCCCAAGGTAGGGGTGGGAGGGTGGTTAGGAAAGAGACGATATTGGTAGTCCAACAGTCATGTCCCCATCCCTCTTCTTTGAATTCAGACCCTGATTTTTTTTCAGGTATGGGGTTTCCGCACCTCAGGGGAGGCAGGGTCTCTCCCCAGCTCCAGGGTAAATCTGGATTGTTGGGTTCTAAGCCAATGACAATAATTTTATTTCTTTGCTAATGATTGGTTTTAAGCATGGGCATGTGATTCATTTCTGGCCAACGTGACTTTAAAGGAAGTATTTGAGGAGGTGTCCTTATTGGAAAATAAAAGCTATGCACAAGAGGAACATTGATGTGCAAAGACATGATACCTGAAGCCATGGCAGCCATTTTGTTACAATGAGGAGAATTGCCTTGATACAAAGTGGGAAAAATGAAAGAGATGTGGGTCTTTAATGACATCAATGAGTTGATGATTTATCCATTCCTGAAGCTGCTGGTATTACACTGGGATTCTCTTCACATTTGTTAAATCATCCTCTTATTGTTTAGGTTGGTTTGATTTGCTTTTCTCTTATTTGTGACCAAAAGTCTAACTCACATATATTTTCCCCTCTTCTTTTCCTCTTTCATGCCTGCCTTCTTGTGTTCTTAAGTGTTAAGAAGTATTGATCGGGGAACTTGATTACATGAGTTTGACACTCTCTCCACTGTTGAAACTGTGCCAGAAATGACAGAGAAAAAGGCAAGGGGGCCTCTGTTCCAGGCTTACATGGGATCCATAGATGCCTCAAGGTCCACCTTACACTCGGACCAGGCTTCCCACCCACCTGCTTAAGGTGGCTCTACAGAAGAACCAAGGTTATTCCCACACCTAGACATGAGGCCAAGAGGTTGCCGCCCATCGCCTGAAGCAAAAACAACGTTAAAGGAGAAAACAGGAGAGATTCCCCTTTCCTGCCTCATGGGGGATCAAAGATAATGAATATTGTTAATGCCGCAGGAGACCTAAGACATCCAAATTCATTCCCATTATCTTACAGATAAAGACATGAGGCGTGAAGAGGGGAAATGATTGTCCAAGCTCGCACAGTTGGTTAATGTCAGAGGCAGGCCTGCATTAGGAACTCAGGTTCCTAACTGACGGCTTCTTCATGACTCCAAGTGCCACTATCCACTGAGATACCTGGTCCCAGATTGCTAAGCATTTCCCACATTGTCCCTGAGTGTGTAAAGGAAATCTTTTTCATTTGGATAAGGTTCAAATTAAGAAGAAGGAAATGAAATCAGGGGTGGGGGAGGGGAGAGAAGGAGAGCGCGCGCGCGCGCGTGCGTGTGCGTGTGTGTGTGTGTGTGTGTGTGTTGCAAAGAGGAAGAGGTGTGAGTGCTCAGGAGAGCTGCAGCCACACGACTTGCCTCCGGCGCTCCCACTACTGGGCTTGCTGGTCACACCAGCTGCGTTTCCCAAAGCCCATCCCTTCCCGGCCTGCCACCGACAAATTGCATTGATTTACGAAACAGACAACTCTGCAATTGCCTGAGTACATTTAATCTTTTCAAATTAAGCCAGCTTCACATTCAGCATACCATATGGAATTCTTTAGGGTGTTTATAAACACGGTTACACTTAAGCCCTCGTCCACTCTGCTTAAACTAGAGCAGAAATAGACCAGAGAGCAAAAAGCATACAGATTGAAGGGACAATCTGTCACCAGGCCAAATCCTCTCAGAGTGGAAGACTTCAGACATCTGGTCCAGAGGCTGCACCCTGGAGGTCCATGGACTGATTTCGGCACACAGATGTGTTGAGTTTGGCTCGCTTTCTGTTTCTGAACATTTTTGTGCCAACATTTAAGAGTTGGAAACTTTCACATAAAAATCCAGACTTTCTACATCTTTTGGAAAAAACTGGAAATGTGGCCACACTGAGCCCTCATTCCCACACAACGATCAGCTGAAGACGAATCATAGCTTCTTCTTGTGCCTGGGGGACCCTTTCTTGTTGGTCGTCATTGTCACCACTGCCGATTGTCTTACACCAAATACCTGCATCACTCACTCTCCATACTTGCCTGACCCTCGTAGGCATTTGTCTGCCCTCCTTCTCTAAATGAAAACACTCACTTACAGGAGAGGAAACCGAACCTCAGAATCCAGATGTGACTTGCCTAAAATTTCCGGACACTCCAGAGAGAGGTTTGGATTTCCTCAGCCCATAAAGTTGGATGCGGGGAGGTTGGAGGAAGGCAAGCCAATGTTACCTATATTTTGAGAGCATCAGAGCCCACAGATGACTCAGGATTAGATGAGAAGGTGAGATATTGGAGGTATTTGATTCATAGCCTGTGGCTGATTGCAGATGTTCATTTATTCATTGCAACAAACATTCATTGCTTTCACAATCTACTTTGGGCTCTGGGGAGACAAAGATACCAAATCTTGATTCCAGTTCTCAAGGAGCTTTCATACAAGCAGAGAGAAATAGACATGTTAGCACAGGAATTCCAACAGTCCTCCTCCCAGCCTCTTTTAGTCAGGTCTGCAGGTGGAAGGCAGTACAGCACAGTTGTTAAGTGTGAGATATTAGAAAATGTGTATTGGTCTCTGCCCCTGGTTGCTGGCACAGAGCTCCTGAAACCCTTGTAATTTCCTAAGTGATAAGAGCATTAGGAGCATCTTTTGTTCTAATATTTGTCTTTGACCAAAGTTCCTGCAACAGTGCTCTTTAAACCCTTGTGATCTGCTGGGTGATAAGAGTGTCTTTTGTTGGAATGAGGTGACTCTGAGTCAGCTCCTGGACGAAGACTGGGCACCAGTAACAACAAGGCATGATTAGAAGCTTGGAATTTTCAGCCCCTTCCTCCATTCTCTTGAGAAGAGAAAAGGGCTGAAAATGGAGTTAATGATCAGTCATGTGTATGCGATGAATCCTCCATAAAATTCCAGTTGTATGGGGTTCTGAGAGCTTCTATGTTGTTGAACAGGTGGAGGTGCGGGGAGAGTGCTGCACCGGAGAGGTCATGGAAGCTGCTCTGCCCCCCCTCCCAACATACCTTGCCCTACGCATCTCTTCCACCTGGCTGTTCATCTGTATCCTTTATCATATCCTTTTGGAATAAACTGGTAAGCCTAAGTAAATGTTTCCCTGAGTCCTGTAAGCCACTCTAGCAAATTAATCACATCCAAGGGGAAAGAATTCGTGGGAACATCTGATTTGTAGCCAACCAGGACGGAAGTTGTAAGTAACCTAGGGACCTGCTACTTGCAATTGGCATCTGAAGTGGGGGTCAGTCTCATGGGGCTGAGCCCTGAGCCTGTGGGATCTGACACTGTCTCCAGATAGACAATGTCAGCACTGAATTAAACTATAAGACACCCAGCTGGTGTCAGAGAATTGCTTGGTGGGGGAAAAACTCACACACATGTGGTGACCAGAAGTGTCAGAAGTGAAGCGTTTTGGGTGAGTGGTAAAGGAGAAAGACACACAAGAGGTGGACAAGACTGGGTTGTTTTGTTTTGTGGGAGGTTTTGGGTTTTGTTTGTTTTTTTTAACATATTATGGTAACAGGCTGACTTGCGAACTTGGATTCCAATACTGGTCCTGTTCCTTCTTAACTTGGACAAGAAGGTTCCCATCTAAGCCTCAGTTTTCACATCCATATAAAGTAATTAAATGCCTATCACATGGAGTTCTTGTGCGAAACGTTTGGAAATCTCTTTGCGCAGAGTAAGCATTTAGTAATTGGCGAATTCAAGAATTCTTCTTCTAGAATGCTTTTTTCCCCCTCCTCTGCTACTCATTCTTCTTTTCTTTTTTTTCCCCTTTCATCTCTCCCTTTCACTCTAGTTTGTGCTGGACATTGCTTTAAATTTTAAGATTTCCAAATGTTTTCTGGCATCACAAGTCACTATGTGATGGGCAGGACTTCAAATGAGAAGTGCCAGTACTTATTAAAATGAACCCAGGTGGCCTTGATGTTCAGAAGCAGTGCATTGTTTGTGCTACTTCTTTGAAGGACAGAGAATTACTAAGGAGTGAATCCTTAACTATTTGGTCTCTTATTTGCATGGCGTGTCTCGGTTGATGATCCTGCTCTGGGGTTCTCACACACAAACATTCTTCTGGGCCTTGAGCATCCCAGGTTCAAAAGAGAAACAAAGGACCAAGAGCTAGAAAATCTTACATTTTAATCCCAGGACAGACGCTGTTTCACTTGTTGGCCACGGGCAGATTGCCTCCCCCCATCACTTTCCCCATCAGGAGCGCAGAAATCAATTATTTCCTTGCCTCACTTGAGGGCTGAGAGACTTAATTAAGCTTTTGGAAGATGGTTGTTAGTTAACCTAATTCTCTCCGTAAACTGACAAACTTCTGCTTTCCTAATCATACCTCCCAAACTTTCCATAAATTAGTCCCCTTTTCCTAAAGTCAGAATGTAGGATGACTGTTCTTTTTACTGATTCGCTTCTATAAATGGTTTTTAGTGATGTTATTATCCTTTTCCCATAAACAGGCCCAGGGTAGGAAAATGCTCATGAAGAGAGAGCATCTCAGGGGTGACCAAGACCAGAGGTGCTGGGGAGAAAACTGTCTTCTCCAGAAGGGAAGTGTTACCTTTGCCCTTGAAAATAAAAGTCTTGGGCCCTCTGGTCCTTGTGGGCCATCCAGAGAATTGCGGATTAGATTAAACTTGCTTCTTGTGCGCTGGCTTGGATAAAGAGTCCTTCCTGGCATAAGCAGGAGTCCCTGAGAGTTTGGGAGGTATGATTAGGAAAGCAAAGGTTCAGACACAGGTTCACATCTTCACTCCACTACCTCCTAGCTGAGAGCGCCTGAGCATTTATTTACTTAATTCACAATCTCTCTGTTTGTAAATGACAAGGATAAAGTCTCCTTCACAGGCTTGTCAAGAGGAAGAAGTGAAGCCACGTGAATTTCCCTTGTAGAGATATGTACATCTGTCCAGTTTTTACAGCTAGATTATAAAAAACCCCTTGAGGACAGAGATTGCTCAAGTGTATCTAGCCTTTCTCAACAGGGGTTCCACAAGAGAAACAGAAAATTGTGTGGGTGACTATTTTCTCAATTCTCCTGAGGATAATACATCACTAGTACCATTTTAGATGCACAGGAGAGAAGTTAATTCATTCCCTACAATGGATGCCTTAGGCCATTAGGTCCTAATTCTTTCCTACAACCTGGTTAAGAAGCGCTGGTAATACTAATCATTGTAAAAGATAAACTCCAAACTTTCAGTGGTTTAATGTAATAGAAGTGTATGTCTAATGAGTGTTCCAAATTGGCAGAAATAAAATCATTCAGAGCTTCCAAGCTCTCCGGGCTCATCTACATTAAAGGAAGAGAGCAGGGAGGAGAGAGGTTTTCTAGTCACATTCAATTAGCTAGACCGCAGGTGCAGGGCACAATGGAGGCTGGGAAACGTAGTCTATCTGTGGAGCCAGGGAAAAGAAGAGAATGCTAGCAGGTCTCTGCCATATACAAGTATTATCCCCCTGTGTTTAGGCTTTCATATAGTATCATACAGTAGGTGACAGCGTTCGGTAAAAGGCTGTGAAATTTATGCTTGAATGAGTGAATCAGTCATTCATTCATTCAGTTAGTCAATCCTCACACACTTTCTCTATTTATCCTATGTCCTGCTTTCCCTGAACCCTTTCTCCCAGCCAGCTGCCGCAGCAAGACCCAAATAAATTGATCTGTAGCATTAAACAGTATTTGGAAGGAGCACTTGGACTCACCTTCCAAAGCCTTGGATTTCTGTCTCAGTTGGATCAATTACCAGCAGGGTAACCTGGGGTCAGTGGCTGTTTACCTATCAATACAGATAGATATTACATGCTGCTTTGTCTATAGTGGAAACAATGGTTTGTGGCCCAACCCATGGTTTGGGGGAAGACCACGGGCTTAATATAAGCTAAGGTACAGTACTTTGGGAAATGCCATATAAATGTAAACGCTATCGATATTCATCCATGCTAAGTTATTAGCTGGAAACACTCAAGGCGTTTCTCCTAAAAGGGCATCTGTATTGTAAGAGAAAGCTCTGAACAGATTTCTAGTGGTGAAATATCAGATCCTTCCTTGCAAAACCGTGCTTTCCGCTCAATGTTCCTGTGTCCTACTAGAGGCCTCATAATTTCCATAAATGCCATCCCAGGGGGGACAGAGTACAGGGCTATTGTTTGGATCTGTATTGATGGTGGACTCCAGGATAAGGAAAGATGCGCAAACCTGAGATAGTTAAATTCAAACCAATATGGGACAGGGGAGGGAGGAGAAGAGAGGAAGGGAGGAGACAGGGACGGGGTGCCATGCCAACCAGTGTTGTGTGTCTCTAGCAACGCAAGTGAACATCAGTTGGCTCAACTGGATTATTTCTTCCAAAGGAAAGGGTTATAGAGAATCAGGGGGAAATTCAAGGTTTGTAGAATCTTTCAAATGGGGCAAAAGAAAAAGCCTTTGTCGTTTGCATGGAAACTAATCTAGGTAAATTCTAAATTAAACTATTCACCACCTGTGGAACAAGAGTTTGAGGGCAACCTGCTGTCTGTCACAAACCTCTTACTTCTAAGGAAGGGAGGGGATACGGTGTTTGAGTAAAGACACTGATTATAGAGCCAAGTAGAGCTGGGTTCCGATTTTTGCTCTACCACTATTTCTAGTATGATTTGGGGAAAACCTCTCTGAATTTTGGAGATAGTCACTCCTATGTCAAAGGTTTGCCATAAAGACTAGCTACAACGAAAGACCTGTTAGCCTGCCTAGCATGTAGTAGGTTTTCAATAAGTGAAGGTTGTTATTATTATTAAAATAGACCAAAGCATCCACTCCCCAGTGATGTAGTGATTGACATACTCATTTCTGGATAACAAAGAAGCTGCAAGGGGCTTAAACAGCACTGCCTCTGGGGGGAGAGGGGTCTTTCCTGACCATCCTACCCGGAGTAAACTCTCCCAGTGACTTCGTATTTGGATGTATATTTGTGTACTTGGGTTTTGTCTCTCTTTTCATCCAAAAGTGAGCTCCAAGAGGGCAGAGAGCTTGTCTATCTTGTCCATGGCGGCTCAATGTGGGACACAGCCTAGAATGCCATGTGCTCAAAAAATGGCTTCCGGAAGGAAGGAGAGAGAAGGAAGCAAGGCTGCCTGAATGATTAGTAAACATTTTAACACTGACAACCCTTGCATCCCACAGAGAGAGCTGCATCCTGAAATGCAGATACCCCTGGGAAAGGCAGCCGTTGACTGAAATGTGTTCTGACGTTTAAAGGGCTCCTAGGAGATCCCTGCCTGGGAAAGAGTCTCCAGAGAAGGTGGGATGGGAGATGGGGGCAGGGAAAGAGCTTGTCTGGCTGTCACCTGGGCACCTGAATCCAGGTGTGCATGTGGATTAGGAAGAAGCCCTCCCCAACCCAGCCTGCCCATGCAGAACCCAATTTGTATGCATCACCCACGCCCTCAGTGTAGCATCCATCTTCCTTTCCTCCCTTGCTTGTGGGGCAAGGGAGGAAAATACCTTTCAAGACCAGACATGAATCTTGCAGTAAACAAGCTTTACTCTGCCGTGTTGTGTGGGTTTTAACCTTTCATAATACCCAAAGGGTGGACTGAAATGCTGAAGTAACACACTGTAAAGCTTCCATGCTAGGCTGGGGAAACTCTAGCCATGAAAACAAACAAAAAAGCATGAAAGATACCACGAGCCTTTTCTCCTATAGCCCCCTTCCCTGTTCTCTTAATTCCTCCTTCCCTCTTGTCTCCCCTCTCTCCCTCTCTCCCTCTCTCCTTCCTCCTTCTCTCCTTCTTCCTCCCTCTTCTCTTCCTTCTCCTTCTTCTTCCTCTCTCTCTCTCTGTGAATGATACTAAATTTCATATTAGGTGGGGATGAGGAAGGAAAGGACTTGACATTTACGAAGCACCTGCTATGTGCCGGGCACTCTGCTGGCAACACCTACATGTGTTATTTCATTGAACCATCCTCACAGCCACAGGGTGGTCATTCTCTCCGCTGTGTGACTCTCAGCAGCTAACTTGTCTGAGATCACACAGCTACTCAGACATCTGTCAGACCTCATCAGCTTTACTACTTAAATATTTTGAATTTCATTCAAACTGAGGAATCTTTTCTCATACATGTATATGCTATGCTCTTTCATCCATTAATATCATTTCCTGTGGAAATAATCGAAGATGTACAGAGAGATGCAACAAGACCATTGATTACAGCATTGTTTTTGGTGGAAAAAAATAACCTAAATGTCCAATAGTAGGGATTGGCCAACTAAATTACGGGATACCCATGCAGTGGAAGACCGCACAGATATTGTGATTGTTTATTTATTGCCACAGAAACGTGTTGCTGATTTATTATTAAGGGGGGGGGAAACAGGTTTCAAACAATATGTAAAATACAGCTGGGCAAATAAGTACACAAGTAAATATATGCATATAAAAATACAAAAAGAATGTAAAAAAGTAGCACTTTATCTCTGAATAGTAAGATTATAGGTAATTTTTATCTTCTTTTGCTTCTGTGTAGTTTTAAATGCTTTTCTACGATGAGCCGGCATCTCCTGAGCAGTTAATTTGTTTTAGTTTTTTCTTCTTAAGAGTAGTTTTTAGAATGATTAGAAAGCTGCTTTCTAAAACATTTTGCTGGAGGACCCAGAATCTGGGAACGTCTATTCTTTTGTACCTACTACTAAAAGGAGAAATAAAAATCTTAGCCAAATACTGGCATTTGACCAGCATTGTTTCTTTTTTTAATTACATTGTCAGCCGCTGATTAAAATGTAAGCTCCTGAAAACAGAAAACGTGTCCTTTTCTCCTGTTTAATCCATGTCCCTTTGCGGTGTTCAGTGATTACTCATGGCTATTTGATTTCTTCCCTTTACTCCTTTTGTTTTAGGTTTGAGTTTTGTTTGTTTGTTTGTTTCCTATTTTACACAAGAAGCTTATTCATTTGGACCCTTTTTAATTCTAGTTTGTGAAAAATTGGAAAAGAGAAAAGACGGAAACTTACTTTTTTTCTTTGAATAAAATTTGGGTTCCTTGAGTGTAATGCCCTTGTAAGCAAACGAGGTGGGAGGGGTATATTTAACTTCCTTGGGAAAACACTTCTGAACTCTTTACGACCTCCTTTCGTGCCCAGTTAACTGAAGGACTGATTACAAATGATTATAATCCACTGGGTCGATTTTGCAGAACTTCTCCTGGCTGCACGGCATCTCCTCATGGTTTGTGTTACTGGTCAGTATTGAAAGTGACACATCTACTTTGCCTTACAGATAGCGTGGGTATTCACTAATTCAGAAACTGTTCAATAATCTGAGTGGGTCTTTCGTATTCTTCTAATTTTCAGATTTTACTGTGTTTTGGAACTGAGTTGATCCCTCTTTAAAATAAAACTGTGCTTTTAAAAATAGAACAGTTTTTCTTTCACTAAAAAATATAGCTGTAGAATTCAGGGTATACATGGAAGTTTTTTTTAAATTTTTGTTTATTTATTTTTAATTTTATTTATTTTTTTGGCTGTGTTGGGTCTTCGTTGCTGCACGTGGGCTTTCTCTAGTTGCGGCGAGTGGGGCTACTCTTCGTTGTGGAGCACAGGCTCTAAGCGTGCGGGCTTCAGTAGTTGTGGCATGCAGACTTCAGTAGTTGTGGCTCACGGGCTTAGTTGCTCCACAGCATGTGGGATCTTCCCGGACCAGGGCTTGAACCCGTGTCCCCTGGATTGGCAGGCGGATTCTTAACCACTGCGCCACCAGGGAAGTCCCTATACATGACAGTATTAATTGCACTCACTGAGTAAAAAACAATGTAAACAATATGAAAGTGTGCAAAAGTGAAGGTCTCCACCCAACTCTCTTTTTTCCATGCACAGATATGGAGATTCCTGGTCCTCCTGTCTCGTTTCTGTGGAGAAACACAGTCCACGTCTGCTTTCACAGTACAGCATCCCAGGAGTCATGGCAGCAGGCCTGGGGCTGGGACCCTTCCTCATTCAACTGATGGGGGCTGAATGTTGTTTTGAGTCTCTAATAAGACAGCCTCAGAGCTTTTGTGACCACTCAGTACCAAAATGCCAATTTTACAGAGTTGTTGATTTTCTGGTTTTGCAAGGTGGTTGGGTTGTTTTATTTTGTTTGTCAAAAGCAAACCCTTCAGTAGTTTTCCAGTAGGCAACCCACCTATTTAGTGAGGTATTTCCTTCACTAAATGAAACATGTATTGAATGAAAATAAGAATTGATATTATGAGCACGTGGAATCTAAAATGGTCTCTCTAGAATTGTACTGTTCAACAAAGTAGCCAGTAACCCATGTGGCTATTTAAGCTGAAATAAAATAAATAAAATTTAAAATTCAGTTCCTCAGTTGCCCTAACCACATTTCAAGTGCTCAAAAACCACTTGTAGGCAGTGGCTACCATATTGGAGAGCAGAGATGGAGATTGTTTCCATCATTGGATAAAGTTCTATTGGACAGCACTGCTCTAGAGTCTAATATGAGACAAAAAACAAAACCACTAGTGAAACACCTCCCTCACAATATAGATACATGTTTCAAGTTTGGGCTACAGAGATCTTACACTCTGTGCACTAGCTATAGTTCAGAAAATATAGCATGACTGGAAGAAGGACAAAAATATATCCAGGGAGGACTTCCCTGGTGGCACAGTGGTTGAGAGTCCGCCTGCCAATGCAGGGGACACGGGTTCGAGCCCTGGTCTGGGAAGATCCCACATGCCGCGGAGCAACTAAGCCCATGCGCCACAACTACTGAGCCCGCGTGCCACAACTACTGAAGCCCACACACCTAGAGCCTGTGCACCACAATGAAGAGCAGCCCCCGCTTGCCGCAACTAGAGGAAGCCCGCACACAGCAATGCAGACCCAATGTAGCCATAAATAAATAAATAAATATACTAAAAAAAATATATATCCAGGGCACCTTCTATTCTGGTGACTCTTCCTATGGAACAAGTCATGTCATACTTAGTGACTTAAAGCAACAACGATCCCTGTTATCCCGGTCGGGGGCGCTGGTTCTTGGGTCTGTGTTGTTTGCAGTGGCCGCTGGGCCTGGAGGCAGCTTCCCTCCTCCAGCATAGTGGCCGATGTGGCCGTCAGGCTGGGACCTCAGCTGGGGCCTGTCCTGGAGGAAGCAGTAACACCTCTCGCTTCTCAGAAGCTGGCCTGGGCATTTGCATCGACCGTCACACTCCCTCCCCTCTTCAAGAGGAGAAAGAACAGACAGCCGCTCCTACCAGAAGGAGAGTCAGCCTCACACTAGGAGGGTGAGGGACAGGCCAGCTTGGAAACTACCATCTGCCACCCCTTCTCTGGACAGGCCAAGGCTCCACCGTCACATCCCTGCCCTCCTGGTCGCTGGCCCTGACTGCAGTTCGAAGCCCCAGCTGGGAACGATCACGTTAAAGAATAACTAATTGCATGACTTCTGCAGTGCTTTTTCCACCCAAAGCACAAATTCTAAATCTTTATTGTGCCGTGGATCCCTTTGGCAATATGGTCAAATCTATGGACTCCTCAGGGTAATGTCTCCAAGCGCATAAAATAAAAACATAGGATTTCAAAGGAAATCAGTTATACAGAAACACAGTTACCAAAATAGTTAAATAATAATTTAGCAGTATCTAGCAAGCTCTAGCAGCAGGTCTAGTAAGTACTGTAATTTCAAAGTTTTGATGAACATAAATGATGTTTTGAGATGTCTGTAACAACCGTATGTATGTGATTCGGAAATATCTGTGATTTCCATTAATGACAAATTCATAAGTTCTGCTGAAATTATTGTGATTTGTTGCCTACCTTCATATTTAAAGGAAATGCTGAATTTCCATTAAAGGTTAGTGACAATAAAGGTGTGATTTTCTTTCTAATCCAGGTTTGCCAGTGCCTGACTCTGCCTTGCTTAGGAGTCCCTAGGTTACACGGGAGAGGCTGGGGCAGGCCTTCTTTGTACAGCAGAGCAAGGGGAAGCATTGAGAAGTGTTAAGGTGAGGTACAGGCTTGGCGCAGGGTGGGTGGAGGGCGGGAAAGTAGGGATAAAACTGCTCAGGGCGGAAAAAGTAACAGGGATTTGGATAGAGAAGAAAAAGCTTCTGGAAGGACAGAAAGCTAGAGAGGATGGCCAAAGGTGGAGTCCTGAGGAAAAAAATTCTCCCAGTGAGGAAATTTTCTCTGGCTAGGAGGGCCAAGGAAACTTTTTGCCCTCCCCCATCCCCCAAATTGGGATTCCCTCCCCAGGAGAGCAGTGATACAAAAATGGAATTCCATACTGGCCACCACACCTTCTCGGAGCGGGTTGGTCCAGTCCCTTCTGTGGGGCGGAGGGAACTAATTAACTACACTGCTCTCCTCTGTGCCCAGCTCTAAATCAACTGAGAGAACAGGAATGAGGAGATGGAGATCAAAACATCTGCTTTATTGCTACTAAAATCTGGATGGCAGGGCAGGGCTTAGATGTGGGCTTCCTCCTTCTCCCTGCCTCTACTCCTGCCCACACGCCCCATTTTAAAGCTGGCCACGGGCAGGGGGAAGGTTGAGTC
Source organism: Delphinapterus leucas (assembly GCF_059928025.1). Lineage (NCBI taxonomy): Eukaryota > Metazoa > Chordata > Mammalia > Artiodactyla > Monodontidae > Delphinapterus > Delphinapterus leucas. Next base: position 51,161,760 of record NC_143133.1, on the reverse strand, counting down.
CATAGAACAAACACCTTATGCAGGATGGCTGCCTGGCATTGGTCTAGGGAAGGATGGCGGAGGGGGAAGAGGGCAGAGAGAGGCACACACATACATACTTACCTTTAGTTTTCTCGATGGACTAGTTCCTCCCCATCAGAAAACATGGGCCAGCGGCTGTCACTCACCAACCAGGTAATTCACTCCATCTCCAAGGGGAGGTATGAGGGGTGTGGCAAAAGGCCAGGAGTGCTCAGGGAAAAATCTTAGTGGAATTTTAAAGATGGAGAAGAATCCCCCTCAACACCCGCAGCCCAAACTGCCCTCCCCAGGTATAAATAATAATTACAATTTTATTTTAATTTATTATTATTATTATTATTATTATAAAAAGAAGAGGAAGATCAAGACAGCTCCCTACCTTGTGACAGGGACTAGATGAAAAATTTTAATGCATAATCTCATCTAATCCTCACAGCAACCCTCTATCGTAGGTGGTCATATCATCTGAAACTGTGGATTTGGGGCTTACAAAAGTGGTAATTTTGTGCCTTTTGACCTAATGGCTCCCCCAATTGATTGATGAGCTCACTGAGATTTACAGTAGTTAAGTGACTTGCCAAGAACCACATAGCTCCCAAGTGAGCCATCGGGAATTGAATTCCAGCCTGACTCCAGAGCCCATGAGCTGCCCTGCCTCAGCAAGGTGCAGGTGAGCTGGTGCACCCGGAGATGCACCTGGAGGATTCTGAGGCTCTTTTCAGAGTACAGCAATACCCACCTTCTCTTTCTGAGGCCTGTGCCAGGGACTAAGCATAAAGAGATAAATAGCATATAGGTTCTGCCTCCAATGGTGCCCTGTATAGAGTAGGTGCTCAGTAATATATATATATATTTTTTTTTTTTTTTTTTTTTTTTGCGGTACGCGGGCCTCTCACTGTTGTGGCCTCTCCCATTGCGGAGCACAGGCTCTGGACGCGCAGGCCCAGCGGCCATGGCTCACGGGCCCAGCCGCTCCGCGGCATGTGGGATCTTCCCGGACCGGGGCACGAACCCGTGTCCCCTGCATCAGCAGGCGGACTCTCAACCACTGCACCACCAGAGAAACCCTAGTAATATATTTTTAATAGGCTAAATACTGAAGTTCACTTTTTTACACACATAGTGCGAGGAAGGCCTGCTCTACTTGACAGAAGACTCCAGCCTTACAACGTCCAGCCCTTTACTGTTTACAAAGCTCATTCACACACATTCTTAGAGCTGAGGTGCTTCTTTTTTTTTTTTTTTTTTAATAAATTTATTTATTTATTTTTGGCTGCGTTGGGTCTTCGTTACTGTGCACGGGCTTTCTCTAGTTGCGGCGAGCGGGGGGCTACTCTTTGTCATGGTGTGCGGGCTCTAGGCATGCGGGCTTCAGTAGTTGTGGCTTGCAGGCTTTAGAGCGCAGGCTCAGTAGTTGTGGCACACGGGCTTAGTTGCTCCACGGCATGTGGGATCTTCCCGGACCAGGGCTCGAACCCGTGTTGCCTGTATTGGCAGGCAGATTCTTAACCACTGCGCCACCAGGGAAAGCCTGAGGTGCTTCTTTTTTAAGCGCCTGATGAAGGTTCTGAAACCGAAGATTCGGCCTGCTTTGGGAGGAGATTCTCCCCTGCTCAGAATGAAGCGAGCTCACAACAGAAACCAAGGTCAGGGTGGGAGCAACCTCAGGCCAATTTAGAGAAAGCATAGGGATTCAGATGCAGAGCAATCTGAGGTTCTGTTTTGCAGTTTTCCTGAGCAAGAATCTACCCTGGAGATCTCATTCTCATTTCAAGTCACTCCTGAGAAACAGGTCTTACATTGGGTACAATCCAGTAGGAGATTGAGCTCCATGGAGACTCCTGCGGCAGCAGGACCCCAGGCAGGGAGGCTGTGTCGGAGGCATTTCAGCCCCTCACTTCCAATTTCCCAGTACTAGGGTCTGGCTGGAGGACCACCCCAGCCTGGACATGCTGCTTCCTAAGCACCTTTGGAGTGCATCCGCTTCTTTTGCTGCTGTCACCATGTGAGTCCAGGTGACAATCTCTTGCCCAGGTTATTGATCCGTTAAAAAAAATCCAATTGTGTCATTGTACTGCTTCAAACCCTTCAAAATCGTTCCCCACTGACCCCAGAATAAAGCCTAGAATCCCTCCCCTGCACCTGCCTAACTCCACAGTTCACCTGCCTCCATCCCTCCCCTTCTCTCACACTTGGGGATCCAGCCAACTGGACTTCGTTTACTCCACAAATACCTCATTCTCGAGAGAGACTTTCTCCTGGCTTTCATGCACACCGTTCCTCTGCCTAGAACATTCTCCCCAACTCCATTCCTCTTAGACATTATTTCCTCTGATATATTCCCTGCTGCTCCTTTGGGCTCCTATATTACCCCACATGTCCTCCATCCTAATACTTTTCACACTCCATTGTATTTTCTTGTTTAGTTCTTCACCGATCTCACTATGTGCCTGAGGCATAGTAAAGTTTCAGTAAATACTGTTTGAATGAATAGATGAAATGAACAAATAAAAGTTGAAAGTAAAGATCCATGTTCCAGAGGATTGAAAGGTCTTTAAACTATGTAGCCAGTTATGGACTTGAGAGAACTTTAGCTCTGCTCTGAGAAAGATATACAGTGTCTGAGTCCAATGGCACGTATATATCTGTGTGGATCCAAAACCCCATGGAAGCCTCACCACCCATATGTCAGGGGTGGATTCCCAAAAGCCCAGCCTATAGCAGTGTAAATTAGAATTCACTCTTCATCCTACAATTTTAATACCATTCAACTGCAGCAGGTCTAAGTCCCATCAAAAACTACAGGGCTTCCCTGGTAGCACAGTGGTTGAGAGTCCGCCTGCCAATGCAGGGGACACGGGTTTGTGCCCCGGTCTGGGAAGATCCCACATGCCGCGGAGCCACTGGGCCCGTGAGCCATGGCCGCTGAGCCTGCACGTCCAGAGCCTGTGCTCCGCAACGGGAGAGGCCACAGCGGTGAGAGGCCCGCATACTGCAAAAAAAAAAAACCAAAAAAAAAAAAAAAAAAAAGCTGTACAACTTTTTTTATTTTATTGTTTAAAAATAAATTTATTTATTTTATTTATTTATTTTTGGCTGCATTCGGTCTTCACTGCTGCACGTGGGCTTTCTCCAGTTGTGGCAAGTGGGGACTTCTCATTGCAATGGCTTCTCTTGTTGCAGAGCACGGGCTCCAGGCACATGGGCTTCAGTAGTTGTGGCACACGGGCTCAGTAGATGTGGCTCGCGGGCTCTGGAGTACAGGCTCAGTAGTTGTGGCACACAGGCTTAGTCACTCCACGGCATGTGGGACCTTTCCAGACCAGGGCTGGGACCTGTGTCCTCTGCATTGGCAGGCGGATTCTTAACCACTGAGCCACCAGGGAAGCCCCCAACTTCTTTTCTGGATTCCACATATAAGCGGTGTCATATGATATGTGTCTTTCTCTGTCTGCCTTACTTCACTGAGTATGACAATCTCTAGGTCCATCCATGTTGCTGCAAATGGCAACATGGATGCAAATTATTTCAGTCTTTTTTACAGCTGAGTAATATTCTATCATATAAATATACCACATCTTCTTATTCATTCATCTGTCAATGGACATTTAGGTTGCTTCCATGCTTCCATAAAAAAAAAAGAAATGATAAAAATGAACTTATATACAAAACAGAAATAGACCCGCAGACATAGGAAACAAACTTATGGTTATCAAGGGCGAAAGGGAAGGGAGGGATAAATTAGGAATTTGGGGTTAACATAAACACACTACTGTATATAAATTAGATAACCAACAAGGACCTGCTGTATAGTACAAGGAAATATACTCAATATTTTGTAAGAACCTATAAAGGAAAAGAATCTGAAAAAATATATATATGTATAACTGAATCACTTTGCTGTACACCTGATACTAACACAACTTTATAAATCAACTATACCTCTATTTAAAAAAATAATTAAAAAAACAAAGTACCACCAAAACAAAGTCATACAACTTCTTGATTTGTTTTTATTACTCACCTCAAACATGATGAAAACAAGTTTTTCCCAGACTTAAAGAGACAAGAGACCTCAATTTCTTGGCTGCCTGAATTAACACTGGATGGGGGAGCAGGTTTTTCAAGGACAGTTTTGCCTTAACAGTATCACTGCTGCTGTCTCCTCAAGGACAGAGGCCAGGGTCACCTGTAAACCCTTCAGAGACCAGTGCTGCCACCCTGCAGAGACAAGGCGACAAGAAGCATTTGTTGCCCACACCGAAGGATCTGGATGTTGGCATTTTTAAAGCAAGACCACTAAGCTATGGTTGAAAATATTTATTTATGCCTTAGAGATCACAACAGTGCTTTTAAAACCTATATTTAATATATAAACTAAATCCAGGAAATAAAGTTGCATTATATAAAAGTTCACAAAAGTAGGGTTTATAAGGAAAGCTTCTTACCGTCTAAAGATACGATGACTATCGTTTTGTTGAGCCAAAAGAGAGCATTTCAACGTGAAGACATCCCGTTAAAGGTCCCAGAATAATCCTACTGATCTCATCCGTTAGCCTTGATGTCATAGAATGAGAGTCAATGTCAGTGAGACTGGGTCCCAACCACTAAATGTCGAGAGAAGATAATAAACTTACAGTATGCATATGTTCATATTTGGCCTGTTCCACGGAGCTTAGAGAGGCTATCAGAAATACATCAATTAAAATAGTAAGACATAAATAAATGCTAAAACATAAGAATCAGGGAAACTATATGTTAGAATGGGATATCAAGTTTGGGGGTAGGGGGATGAAGGACGTAGTTTTGCAGCTCCAAATTTCCATGCATTATTATAGATGAGGTGCAAATTTAGCTTTGCATTTTCTAGTGCTCAAATTGAAGAAGGAAATTAATGAGCAACGTTCAACATAGTACCGCGAGTTGTCTTGCAACTGCACGTCGTAGGGGTAGACCTTGCTCAGGAGTGCCTCCATTGCCCAGGAATCTAGAGAAATTCCAGATACTAGAGAAACAGGTAGAGTGGAGTTTTATTTTACCTTAGGTGAACTGATCTCTTCTTGTACCTCTACATCACACTGTAAAGGTGACAGCCCATTCTGTCCCTTGTAGGTCTGTCCTGAGGCTCTAGGTGGGTTCATCCATTCAACAGACATTTCCTGATGGCTCAGCCTGTGCCAGGCACTGTCCTGGTGTTATGGGGACTGTGATGTGATGCCCACGACTCCTTTAGGCATGAAGGGCTCCCCTTCAGTTCTGAGAGTGCTATTGGCATCCAGCCCTCAGCTGTCAGCTCATTTCAGGAACCACCTGAGCAGAAGGGAGCCGCCTCACCTGCAGTGACCCACATCTAATGACTGGCCAATGTGGGGATATAAAGGCCTGGTCCCCTTATCTCAGTTTGGGACAATCTGAAGGCACACCCTGGCTTCAGAATGTCCCATAGAGTTGTCTGGGGGCTCTGTGGAGGCATCACAGCTCAACTTCCTCCTCTGCCTTTCCCGTTTACAGGTTCCAATCCCAAGAATCCTTCTTAATAAACCACAGGTACACTATCTCCATCTCAGAGGAGCTTCCATCTCAGGAAACAGAGGAGCTACACCTGGTTAGCAGTTACACTGCTGCTTCCTCTCCAGGAAGTCACCACAGAGGAGAGGAGGAAGGAAGGATGCTCCAGGAGTCAGGGTGGTCCAGCTTCCACTCACCTTCACCTTTCTCCCCCATTTTCCTCCCTGCTGGGATCCCAGGGTGCTTGGCTCACACCCTACTCTCTCTCTCATTATCAAAACCTAATCTTGGCAACCAAAAAGTTTTTATATTAAGAGTTGGCTTAACAGTGTCTGGCACAGAGAAATAAAGACAAAATATAAAAACAAAACAAAACAAAACAAAAAAAACTAATCTTGGGCTAAGTTTTCTTACACTTAAAATGAGGGAAATGAACGAAAGGATTTGTAAGCTCTATAATTATGATTCTTTGAACATTTAAAGATATATCATGTTCTTTTAAATCTCAACCACTTATTTCAGAGAGTGCCAATTTATGCAAACGCAAACTAAAGGACATCACAATATACTATTTATTTTTTCAATACACTATATTTTAGTAAATACATTTGCGTCACCATCGTTGAAGAGCATTCAACGAGCGCCTGCCAGATGCATCGTATAGCACTTGAAAAATCAGCAATTGTTGAGTTGTTGACATATTTAAATTTGGCTCATATTACATGAGAGTGCGTAACTCAGATTGGGAATTACATTCATCCTCCATGGCTGCTGTTTCTTCTTTCTCTTCTGCTCTTTCTTCTTCTTTCAAGCTGCCAGATGGTGTGGATCAAATTATTCTAGAAGGCAGAGAGCCTGGATTTCTGCAGATAAGCATAGCATTCAGTGCTGACTTTTGCCTCCATCACGGCCACTCACTGTGGTGTGATCTGTTCCTAGTCATCCAGGCTGCTCAGGTATGAGGTTGGTTCCAGTCACACTTTTAAGAGCAGTTTGAGAATTTCTGGAATAAAACTTTTGCTTTATCTCTTTCACTTATTTTCTTAAAATCTTAGACATATACATTTTATTTTTATTTAAAAAAAAATGAACTGGACTACTAGGATACAGTCAAATGCAGTGATGAAAATTCCATCTTGAAGAGTCAGATTGACAAAGGTGATATCCAAACTTTATTGAGCATTTTCTATCTGTTAACTGATCTACTCCTCACAACAATGTCTCCATTTCACAGAAGAAGAAACTGAGACACAGAGAGGAAGGGCAACTTGCCTATGGTTACCCGGCTAAAAAGAGGGAGAGTCAGGATTTTAATCCGGGCAGTTTGGATTACAGAGACCATGCTTTGAACTGCTTCCCTCCACTGATATGTGGTCAATCAGTATCTCTGTGACTCAGTCTCCCCATTAAAAAAAAAAAAACAAGGATAAGAACATCATCATCAACACAGGTTGTGAAGTGGTAAGAGGACACAGGAAGACATTTGGCTCTCTGCCAGGCACATAGTAAGTGCTCCAAACGCATTTGTCTTCATTACACTTCAAGGGGGTGCTGTCACATGAAATGCATGTATCCTCTCAGTATCTCATTATTGAATCTGTCTTGGAAACCTCACTTTTGTGGAATTCAGAACTGTCTTCCTCAACGACACTTAACCAACAAGGATTCTAACTAACTGGATGGGCATGGGAGTTATGCTCTGTGTGTGTGTGTGTGTGTGTGTGTGTGTGTGTGTGTGTGCACGTGTACGCACAGCTTCAAGTGCACTGTCTGTGTGCCTCCGGGCTGCATTCATTCATCTGTAATTCCACAGCCTGGGGGTTCCATGGTCATGTCCACCTCCAACATACAGAAGAGAGAAAAATGCTTTGAGCAGTGACCAAAGCATGGACAAGGGGAGCAGAAATATTTGGCTCCATCTTTTCAGCACTGAGTTCCTACTCTTACACTTTGCTGATGAGAAGATATATATTGGTATAGGTTTTATGGGAAAAAATTTGCCAATGTCTATCAAAATTTTTAAATGCACATGCCACATGGCCCAGCAGTTCCACTGGAAGAAATTATATCAAATATATGATAGTCACTTCAGTAACATTTATAAACACAGAAGATTGAAAACTATCCAGATGTCCATACATTATGGAATATCTGTACAATGAAATACAAATGCTGCCAATAAAAGAATAAGATAACTCTCTATGCTGATAAGGAACAATTAACAAGATGTATAATTAAGTGAAAAAGCAAGATGAAGAATATTATCATCCATGTAAAAAATAGATATATACACATATTCATATGTGTGTATATATATGTATACGTGTATGTATACATATGTGCATACATACATACAGTCTTGGTCTATTCAGACTGCTATAATAAACATTACTATAGACTGGGTGGCTTATAAACAACAGAAATTTATTTCTCACAGCTCAAGAGGCTGGAAGTCCGAGATCAGGGTGCCAGCAGGATCAGGTTCTGGTGAGGGCCTTCTTCTCGATTGCTGACTTCTTGTATCCTCGTGTGGTAGAAAGAGGCTGAGAGAACTCTCTAGGGTCTCTTTTATAAGGGCACTAATATCATTCATGTGGGCTCCACCCTCATGACCTAATCACCTCCCAAAGACCACACCTCCTAATACTATCACATTGGGGACTGGGTTTCAACATATGAGTTTTAGGGGGACACAAACATTCAGTATGTATAATGTAATATATACATGTCATATATATGTCTATACACACATATAGCACACGAATGTAATAAATGTAATATATAATATATGTGTATACAATATGTAAGGTAATACACACGTGCAGTATATTATATACATATATGTAATGTACACAAAGGGTAATAAATAATACATGTATTACATATATGTATATATTACATTGCACACATACATATTACATTACATGTGTATGTTACATATATGTCTATGTATATATATTTATAGCTGTCTGAATTTGTATTCCTCCAGAATCAAACTTTAAGAGAAGAATGTAAGTGTATGTCATTTTTTGTGACCACAGGAAACTCCAACAGGAAGTGGAGAAGTAAGGCAAGGGATGTCTAGGTAGGCAGGGAAGGAAAGAGAGTCAGTTAAGGGCATTATCAAGAGTTACCACTGAAGGCAGGAGTGCAACTCTGCTAGGGGAGTCTGGAAAAGGGCGTGAACTTCACCTCACTACTACCTCACCTGCGGGGTCAGGGGACTGTGCTGTTTATCCGTCATCTTTCCATCTGTCTTTGGTTGTGGGCTACTTCCAAGACATTCACTCTCTCGAGTCATTCCTGCTTGCCAAAGCTGCTCCCAGGACCAGAGCAAACAGCCCCAGGAGGGAAATCTCAGGGTTCACAGAGAGCAGCCTTTGGGGTGTTGAAGGGAGGGGAGGGAGGACATTAGTGGAGCACTGACAGGGTCTGTTCAAACATGCCCAGAGGCTGTCTGGAGGGAACAGCATAAGGAACCAGGGTTAGTGGTGGGGAGGAGAAGGGGCACCGGGAGGCTGGAGAGACACGCACTTTCCCTATGGACCCTACTGCACTTTCTGAATTTCGTGATGTGCATACATCACCCCTTCTCAAGGTAAACAAAATGATACCTAGAAATTAAATCAAGCCTTTGCAGAGATGACTGGGAGGCCAACAGGCACGTCTTTAGAGTACCTGGCACTAGTGACATTCCAGGCTGGATAATTCTGTCCTATGCATTGCAGGGTGTTTCGCTGCATCCCTGGCCTGTACAAGTTAGAAGCCAGTAGCACCCCCTCCCCAAGCTGTGACCATCAAAAATGCCTCCAGACGTTGCCAAGTGCCCCCTGGAGGCACCATCACCCCTGTCCCCTTTGAGAACCTCTGCTTTAAAGAACTGGCAAGGTTGGATTCTCTCAGGTAGCACATCCATCTCTCTGCATAAAGCCCGTGTTTGGGGAGGGACGTCAAAACTGGAATGGGATAAAAGCTCTTCCCTCAGAAAGGAGCTGGGATACCTTCCCACCGACTCCTCCCCAACTTCTGCCAGTTGCCTCCTGGAAGCTAGAGCTGGATCACAATTTGCAGGGTGTAACATCATCAGAGGGTGATGACAGCTCTAAAACGAAATGATTTTAGATGAGTTCGGATGGCTTCATGCCCCATTTTCCGGGTCTGTGTACCATGTGCCAGCGTTGCAAACAGGCAACGGGAACAAAAGGAGTCCTTGTTTCATGACAACGAAGGCAGCTTCTCCTGAGGTTGTGTAGTATAATTGTCATTGTTTGAATTGTCGCTGAGCAATACTTACTCCCCCTCCCACCGTGGGCCCAGTCTGTGTCCCTGCTCTGTCAATGCTACGCTTGGCTTCAAAACTGTTTTTGGCCAATGGAACGCTAGCCACAACAAGGCTAGAGGCTTTACATGCGCCAGCCCGTTTGGCTTAGTTCTTAACTCTGGTGTCCCTCCTGTGTGGCCATTGCCCTTAACCTGGCCCCCGGGATGAATATACATAGAGTCAACCCAAACCTGAGTCCCAGCCTGGAGCCAGTCCCACAGAACCCACAGCCTGAAGCAGAGTTAGTCACTGAGACCCAAACCACAGTCAACCCACAGACCTGGAAGCATGAGAATAAATGCTGATTGTAAGCCATCGAGTGTGGGGCTGTTTGTTAAGCAGCGTTACTGTGGTAAGAGATGATTGATTCCATAATAATTAGCCATGCCTGCTCCAAAGACAGGCACTTTCCCTACTAGCCCTATGGCCTTGGGCAAGTTAACCTCTGAGCCTCAGTTTCCTCACTTATAAAACAGAAGAAATAATAGCATTACCTTCAACATTGTTGTAAGGATTAAATGAAATAATCTATTGATACATAGAGTGTTTGGCATCATACCTGGCCCAGAGTAAACGTTCTATAAATCAGAGGTCACAAAAATTGGAAGTGTGTTTTCAAATAATTCAATTAATTATCTCTATTGGGCTCAATTCCCAACTGCCAACTGGGAAATTACATGTAAAAAAGTAATCTAGACTTACATCTTCTCTTGAAAAATCAGATCTAGCAACACTGGGCCATCATTTCTACATGGCAACAATGGATAGAGCTAGGGGGCAGTATATCACTGTGTAAATAATAGAAAATCTGACCACCAGGGTTTAAACAAGGGATTAGTTTTTCTCATGCAGCAAGATGAGATGTCCAGGATTCAGAAGTCTGAGGCTGGCACCGAGGCTAAGCAATGCCATCAGGAACCTAGGCTCCTCTGGCTGGCTGCTCTGCCATCTTTAGCATGTGGTGTTCTGTCCTCATGATCTCAAGATGGCTGCTGCACATCCAGCTAGAGCATATGTGTTTCAGACAAGAAAAGAGGGTGGAGGACAGAGAGGGGCAAAGGACAAAATCTCTTCAGGCAAAGCTGTCCTTGCAAATGAGAAAGGAAGACTCTCCAGGGACTTCCACTAACATCCTAAAGGTTGGAAGTGAGTTGTATCAGCCACACCTTGCTGCAAGTTTGGCTGGGAAATGGAACATTCATTACTGCCTCTATTATCAAGAATGAAGGCAGTTGAAAATGTGTTGTATAACTCAAGCTAGAGTATCTCAGTTCAGAATACACCCTTCCCAGTCTGGTTTATCATTTACCTGCCCTCCATGGCCCCCGTATCTGTATTTGTGTTTGCAACTCCTGCCATATATGTTATTCTCAGCCAAGTCAGGGCGTAGGTTTTGGAGTATGTTCTGGCCTTAGCCTTTCTAGGCTCACGGCAGAACTGAACATCCAAGGCCCCACCCTCCTCAGCTACTTTGCCCCATGCTTCATCTTTAGTTTCTCCTCCGGGGCAGGGTGATATACAACATGCTCAAAGAAGCAAGGGAAAGTTTTTGTCTGACCTCTTAAAAGTAGCTCTGACCGTACTGACCATATTCTTGCTGCGGCCTTGGCTGAAACTGAGAAAATATTATTTCCCCTCTACTCCATTTGTCCTATTTTTCCTTTTGATGGACTTTGATAGTTTCATACCATTTTTCAAGGCAGGCTATTGAAGCTCCAGGAGGTGACCTCTATTTACTACAATAAAATTAATGATTTATAGAAAGTCAAAATTCCACAATCCCCCAAACTCTCCTTTTATCCCTAACTACTATGTCAACAAACCACCCAGCATCCAGCATGGTTCAAAGGTCTGAATTGTGTAGCAAAATAAATCATTTTTTAAATCCCAATAGTAATGTATGGTGGGAGCATTCTTAACTTGAATTGAGTAAGGGGGAACAGAGCGGATGCAGCCAACCTTGGCTGTAGTATATTACTCAAGTTGATGTGGGCCTGAGGAGATTGGATATTTAATGTCAATGATACCATGGGGTGGGGGTGAAAAAATTCGAAGTTCCACTAGAAAATAAGAAGGTAAAATTTAGGTCCCATAAGCTCTGGCCTATTTTTTCTTTCCTTCCCCTCCCCTGCTGTCATTCCCCCTGGTTTCTCTTTTTTTTTTTTTTTTTTGCGGTACACGGGCCTCTCACTGCTGTGGCCTCTCCTGTTGCGGAGCACAGGCTCCAGACGCACAGGCTCAGCGGCCATGGCTCTCAGGCCCAGCCGCTCCGTGGCATGTGGGATCTTCCCAGACCGGGGCACAAACCCGTGTCCCCTGCATCGGCAGGCAGACTCTCAACCACTGGGCCACCAGGGAAGCCCCGCCCTGGTTTCTTACCATCCTCCTCCTCACTCTCTCTCCCTTCCTGCCCGCTGGTCTATTTCTATGTCCTCTCTTAAATGTCTAGCGAGTTTTTCACTAGGGCCCTAATTTAGGTCCAGTGTTGACATTCCAACATATGCAGGACTCTGGTCCCAACCTCGCTTATTCCGAGGCACTTGATGCCATGCTTTACATCACAATGTTCCAACCTAAATCTCTGGAGTGTGCAGAGCTGCCCAGAGCCCGTGCAGAGTTTGCTTCGTTTGGGCAAATCTGCACACTCAAGGTGGCGTCCACTCCAGGAGGCTCAGGAATCATGGAGAGAAAAGGTGTGCCTGTAGGTAGTGGAGTAGCCTGAGGCGTCTGGCTGCCCAGTAACATCCACTCACTACAGTTCAACAGGTTTGTTTTGAGCTCCTACTATATTCAAACACAGCGCGAAGTGCTGGGGATACAAAAATCCAAAAGACGTGATCCTGCTCTCAAGAAGCCCACCGTCTAGAGGAGGTAGCTGACCCCAAGAGAAATAACTTACTACACTAGAAAAGCTCTGAATTCCCCTAGTGCATTGCTTTTCACACTTTAACGTGCACGCGGATCCCCTGTGGTTCTTGTGAAAATGTCGATATGGATTCAGTGGATCTGGGAGGGACCTGGGATTCTGCCTGTCTAACAGGCTGAGGCCCACCCTGTTGCTGCTAGCAAGGTCCTAGGGCTGGGTGTTAGCTGTGAAGAGGAAGCCTAGAGGGACCCTGGCTGCGAAAGGCCCCAGGGAGCAACTAGAGGCTGCTTCTTCCACACTTCAGGAGCGTGTGGCTTCCACTCAGGTAGTATAAACAGCAGCATAAACAGAGCTTTTCCAGGCTTAGCCCATCCAACTAAGGCCATGTATCACTAGGTTGCCACAACCCAATGGGACATTTTTCGACCACGGGCTGAGTGATGGGGTAGTTTCAGGAGGTAAATATTTGAAAGGGAAGCAGCAAACAATTGTTTAGCGCTCATGTTCTTTTTTTTTTTTTTTGCAGTACGCGGGCCTCTCACTGCCGCGGCCTCTCCCGCTGCAGAGCACAGGCTCCGGACGCGCAGACTCAGCGGCCATGGCTCACGCATGTGGGATTCTGCCGGACCGGGGCACGAACCCACCTTCCCTGCCTCGGCAGGCAGACTCTCAACCACTGCGCCACCTGGGAAGCCCACTCATGTTCTTCTTGCGACAGCCTTCATTTCTCTTTTCTGTCTTCACTGGGAAAAGGAGTTTCTCAGTGCACTGCAAATGCTGTAGCTCCCATAGCCCCTCCCCACATAAAGGTGACTGTACTTGTCAGAATTCCTATGACATGCCACACACAGTACCTGTGCTCCGTACCTGCTTTAACAATCTTGAGCTGAAAACAGTGGAAGTTGTATTCTGGTTTTGCTTTTTAAAGCCTGAAGCCAGATGCTAGGATCTATTCTGTACTTCCGAATCTCTACTTAGAAAACTTTTCCTTCTCCTTTCTTATAAAGGATTGCGTCAAGAATACACTATGTGGAAAACAAGCACTATTTACAATAGCCAGGACCATAGAAGCATCGACAGATGAATGGATAAAGAAGATGTGGCACATATATACAATGGAATATTACTCAGCCATAAAAGGAGACGAAATTGAGTTATTTGTAGTAAGGTGGGTGGACCTAGAGTCTGTAATACAGAGTGAAGTAAGTCAGAAAGAGAAAAACAAATACCGTATGCTAACGCATATATATGGAATCTAAAAAAAAATAGTACTGATGAACTTAGTGGCAGGGCAAGAATAAATACGCAGACATAGAGAATGGACTTGAGGACATGGGGAGCGGGAGGGGGAAGCTGGGATGAAGTGAGAGAGTGGCATGGACATATATACACTACCAAATGTAAAACAGATAGCTCGTGGGAAGCAGCTGCATAGCACAGGGAGATCAGCTCCGTGATTTGTGACCACCTAGAGGGGTGGGATAGGGAGGGTGGGAGGGAGACTCAAAAGGGAGGGGATATGGGGATATATGTATGTATATGGCTGATTCACTTTCTTATACAACAGAAACTAACACAGTACTGTGAAGCAATTATACTCCAATAAAGATCTATTAAAAAATAATAATAGGGCTTCCCTGGTGGCGCAGTGGTTGAGAGTCCGCCTGCCAATGCAGGAGACACGGGTTCGTGCCCCAGTCTGGGAAGATCCCACATGCCGCGGAACGGCTGGGCCTGTGAGCCATGGCCGCTGAGCCTGCGCGTCTGGAGCCTGTGCTCCGCAACGGAAGAGGCCACAGCAGTGAGAGGCCCGCGTACCGAAAAAGCAAAAAAGAAATAATAATAGTATCTGCCCCTCATTTAAAAAAAAAGAAAAAGAAAAAAGAAATCAGTGCATTTCCAGGCCATGAGACTCCAGATGTGTGCTACTGTATCAGCTTTCTATTACCATGGCTACTGCTGTGTAACAAAAAACCACAAGCCCTCATACCCAATATACTTATTGTTCATGCATCTGGAGGTCAGCTAGTTGTCCTGACTGGGCAACTGGGGTGACTGGGCTCTGCTCTGTGTGTCCTATCTTCCAACAGGCTCTCCCAGGCCTGTTTTCACCACAGTGGTGGAAGGTGCAAGAATGCAAGCAGAGAGATACAGTGACTTTTTTCAAGCCAATGTCTGCATTATGTCTGCTAAAATCCCTCTGTCAAAGAAAGTCACATGGCTGGGCCAGAATCAGAGTGGAAGGGGGCTCTGCAGGGTTACATGGGGAGGGCATGGTTACAGGGAAGGGAGAAAAACAGGGGCTATGAATACAATCCATCTAGCACAGTCTTCACATGTAACAGTAACTTTCCAGTTCATAGTTAAGCTGATCCAACCATCTACTCGTCTCTGCTCTAGGAAAGACAGAACAGCTGCAGAAAGTCCAGGGAAAACAAAGGCATCTGAGAGGAGGGAGAGCAACCAAGTATTTACTGACAATGCTCTATTCATAATCCACATTTAATTCACATTCAAAAGGATGTATTGACAATCTGCCAGGTTTTAATAGCTCCACCTTTAAGTGGCATCTCTGCAGCAGTAGAAATATCAAGCTTCCTGCCTCTGAGAAGCAAGGGCCTGGGCTCGCAAGGTAAACAAAGGGTAATGAAACAGCAAATGGCAGGGTGTCAATTTGTTGGAAGGTGTCTAGCAGGATGCCACAGAAACACGGTTTCATTCTGGTCTCACTTAACATCTTCATTAATGATCTGGAAGAGGGAGTAAACAGCACATTAATTATAATCACAAGTGATACTAAATTGGGATTTGTTGCCTCCACCAAACGAAGGGACTCTGAAAGACCAGGCAGGAGATGGATCCAGCTTGGAAAAGGTGAACAGCATCTAGGAAAACATCACTGCACGTGGCAGGGGATGGAACAAGTCATTTGGAAGCAATGAGGTTAAAAGCCAAGGAAGCTGCCTGAAATCTTTTCTGGGACAACCTAGGGTATTCACACGTAAACCAAAGAGGTGGCGTCAAGAAATTAGAGACAAGCAAGCTGGAGCAGGAGAGGGGAGAAAGACAACATAATTTGAATTATAAACTAGGGAGCTTGAAAATTTCCCCTTCACAGCTTCCTTCTCCTGCTGGCATAGTAGCTCCCAAGGGCAGGGATTCGTGTTGATTTGTTTTCTGCTATATCTCCAGCACCTGGAATTATGCCTGGGACATACAAGCCACTTAATAAACATATGTTGAATGAATGAATGAGGAATGGAGTGTAACTCCTGAGGAAAGAATCAAAAGAGGCTTTCTCTCCATAAGGCACAAACCAGTCGAAGATGGGTTTAAAAGAAAAACAAACAAACAAAACAAACACTGGGGATTGGGAGGAAATGAACAAAGTGGAAATAAATAAAGGTCCCCAGAGAACTGAGACCCTCTTGGCTTTATCATACAGTGCTAATAGTAGTCGCAGTAGTAATAGCTGTAACAGTGGTGATAAGTATCTTCACTGTTCTAAGCGCTTTGCATGAATTATCTTGTTGAATCATCACAAAACACGGAGGCATGTTCTATCATTGCCCCCATTTTATACATGAGGTATAGAAAGGCTAAGTAACTTTTCCAAGGTCCACAGTGAGAGTGGTGGGATTTAAGTTGATGCAACCATATCCTGTGTTTTTTACTACTATATTACATTGCCTACCACACTGGCTTAAGGGAAAGGGGAGAGGTGGGAGGGAGAGAGGGAGGGCTAAAGGGAAGGGGAAGGAGAGGAAGAAAACCAAAAGGAAAAGTAAACAGAGTCAAAACAGGGCAGATGATTCTTCCCCACCTCCCATCAGGGAACCAAGCTCAGTGTGAGCATGAGACCGAAAACTTAATGCAGCTCTTCTCCCTGGAAGTGTTTCATGGTCTCTGCCCTAAATATCACCTAGTATTTAAAGACACATTTTTTTTTGGTACAAAATACCCCTTAATTCTAAACTGAGTACTTGATCTGGTGCTCAATTGAAGAAACCATCTGTAGTTTTCCTTTGTTTTCTTCTTTATTCTTCCATTTCTCAGCTCTCTTCTATGAAAGTAAAAAGTCTGGAAGTTTATGTTTTACATATGTACTCATTATTTTTCTGTACATTATTCCTTATTTTCTTCACATTACCGCATGCCTCTGTCATTTGTACATATCAAGAGTTGAGGATGTAAAACCATATATACTGTACTTTATAGGTGATTTAAGGGACTTCCAAGGGTCATTATTTACAGGAATTTGGTTTTGTCCTACACTTTGACCTTAAAACAAAACCCCTTTGTCCTGTCCTCCTTTGAAACCACTCTACATTGCTTAATGTTTTTGCTCATGGTTCTAATTTTTAAATGATTGTCTTTGTTTTGTCTGATGTTTATTATGTGAATACTTGCAGGTCATAAATGTGTCTTCTGTAATCACCAGCATCTATAGAGGCAACATGGTCTGAGGTGGGACAGATTGACGCTAAGGCAGAGACAAACCGTGATTGGAGATGGAATCCTGAAACAGCAAGAAACTGGGTCCAGCCCTCAAGGGACTCAAAGGCGTTCTAGTTCCTGAATTTTGTCCTCTGCTTCTAGAATTTTATTCCCTAAATTTCTTCCTTCCTTCCTTCCTTCCCCTCTTCCTTCCTTCCTTCCCTTTTTTGGCTGTTCAATTTGAGTTTCTGTCTCTTACAAACAATTCCTTAATAATGCAATGACCTGGGCTTCCCTGGTGGCGCAGTGGTTAAGAATCCACCTGCCAATGCAGGAGACATGGGTTCAAGCCCTGGTCCACGAAAATCCCACATGCTGCGGAGCAACTAAGCCCGTGTGCCACAACTACTAAGCCTGCGCTCTAAAGCCCGCGAGCCACAACTACTGAAGCCCGAACGCCTAGAGCCCACACTCCGCAACAAGAGAAGCCACTGCAATGAGAAGCCTGCACACCGCAGCGAAGAGTAGCCCCCCCTCACCACAACTAGAGAAAAGCCCACTCGAAGACCCAATGCAGCCATAAATAAATAAATAAATAAAAATAATGCAATGACCTTAGGGTCTGTCTAATTTTAAAAGTCTGTGCTTTGATTCTGGGATTCTAATATTAACATTGATTGGAGGGGTCAATTTAGTGCTCTAAATTGTGCTCTGGGGGACAATGGGAAACCATTGTTCCAGATAATTCTCATGCTGTGTTCATCTAGAGAGAACTAAGAATTCACTCTAAGTTTGATGCCCAAGTAGTGATAAATATTCCAGCGAGAAGAATTCCTAAGGCTGATCAAAGGTGGTATAAAAAGTTGCTCTCTCAAAATAAAGATGACAATAGAAAAGCATTTTCCAAAGTGTGTTTCTGTTAGAATAGGGTGACCATATAATTTACTCTCCAAACTGGTACACTTTGGGGAATTAAAGTAGATGCCTTTAGCAATTATGCAAGGACAGCAGGTGTAAAATATGACTGGTCACCCTATGTAAAATATATCTCAACAAAGGGGGTTCCTTGACCTCAAAATTTTGGGAAGTCTGCATACTATATAGTTTCTTCTTGAGAATCACAACACCCATACTATTAAAAGCTCTGAGTCCTATAGTAAAGAAACCCACTAAATGTCATCTAAACCAGCATTTCCCAACTGACTTGATTATGAAATCTTTATTTTCAATAATACCTTCTACCATCCTAGGGACTCAGTGTTCCATAGAGCATACTTCAGAATATGTTGACCTTGAACATGTGTTATTCAATTATAGTGTAACCTGCTATCTCCTGAATCTAGAGGACACCAAAACAAAAATACCTTCCCACCAGGCTCCTATTTGCCTGAAATTTCTACCATTATTTCCTCCTTTAAGGACCTTTTAAAGGATATGCACATTGTAATGGGGTTAGGCATTATGTCATCTAGAGAGAATAACTCATTAGCTAGCTAAACATTAGTGATAATTAGGTTATCTGAATAGCCACTTACCACCCATAGATTCTGAGCGAACGGGTCCCCCAGGAATTGTCTTCAAGGGAGGAATGGGAAAAAAGGGGTCTGGATCGGAGGACACTGACCTGTGCAGTATTTTAGTGGAGGGTTTGGTATTAATATGGTTCCCAACCTTTACTCCACCAAAGCTCACTTCTCTTTACTGGCTCCCCCATATCCCTAGTTTTAAAAGATGTTGCCTCCCAAATAAACTGAACTTACTCAACTGTAGCATTTGTAACTTTATTGTCATGTTTCCCCTGCCGTTTACTTTCTTACTTCTGAGAAAGCTCCTTCCCAACTTCAACCACGAAGTTCTAGAAAGGCCTTCTCTGGTCTTTTAAAATCCCACCTCTCTGGAACTACTGACTAGTCTAGGGTGAGCCTCCTGGCCAAGCTGGGCCAATCAGGGAGCTTTCCTGGGATTGTTGACATTTGGATCAGAAGGGACAAGTCTCAGTCCCCCTTGGGCTATCAAAGCTGTTGGATGTAGGTGTGGGAGAAGCCAGTTTCCAACCATACGGAGGAAGCCGGTCTTAGACCAGGTTTCCCAACAACTATTGACAGTTTGAGTCAGATAATCCTTGGTCTTAGGGGGGCTATTCTGTGCATTGTAGAATGTATAGCAGCATCTTGGCCTCTACCCACTAGATGCCAGTAGCATCTCCCCCCAGATATTGCCAAATGTCCCCTGGAGGGTAAAGTCACTCTCCACCATTGGTCGAACCCATCTAGAGAATGAAGCCCATATTCAGAGAAGAGCACAGGTGAGAGCTAGGAAAATTTGAGAATGTCCTGGTGACATTTAAGGCACTGGTCCCAGCGGTCCCTGAGGCTCAGCACACCCCAGTTCTTCCTGTGGATTGATTTCATGAGCTAATTAATTCCACTTTTTTTCCCCCTAAGCTGGCTCAAGTTGAATTTCTCTAGTTGCACACAAGGGTGCTGTGTTCATCTATAATTTCCATTTGGATTTTTGACAAACTGAAAATAGCTCACTTCCTTGCTCTCTTCCTCCTGTCTCCCCCCACACCAGGTTCACAATTACATTCAAAGACCCCAAGAGTCAGGGTTCCCCTAACCCTGTCTTAGACTGAGAGCTTTGATGCATGAATGAGGACAGAGGTAGTAAAAGTGAACCCTAAACTGGATCTAATATGCATCAAAAGAAACTAAAACAGTTTCTTTTCCTTTCTTTCAGCAGCGAGCAGCAGAACTGGGTTTGCCTAAAGATAATTTTTTTAGGGGGATGAGGGCTGTGGGGGAAGGGAAGTTTTGTTTTTTTTTTTTCTTCAATAGTGGGAATATGCAAGGCAAAAAATAGAATAGAAAGCTGATGTCTTAGTGTCATAGCAAGCCTTTCTCTGGAGCTGTTATAAGCCGCAGGGAATTTGGCACCAAAGCCAGTGACCATATGCCTGCTGGGCCTGAGGAAAAGATGTACCCTGTCCTGCCAGCTCAGAGCTACACAGACATTGCCTTTTGAGCCACCAGGCCCTGGGCCTCTTCAGAACGACCCCGACCCCTGCTCTAGGACTGAGCCCCCTGACAGCTTCCCCCAACCAAAGTGCACAGGTCAGTGCAAGGTAGAGCTTTCATAGGCCCAGCTTCACCCCAGCTTTGCAGCTGGGAGCAGAGTACCTAGAAAGGGGCAGGGGCTGGTACTCAGGCAGGACACATCAGGATAGCCATAAGGTTGTTAAACTATTGGAATGTTTCCACATCGGTGGGTAAATTGATGCTCTCCTGAGCCAACTGGGCAAACCTTTCCCAAACTTGATGCTCCAGGAACTAAAGGGTTAATCCCACACAGCATGTGGCCCAGGACTCAGCTTCTGAGCAAGCTTGCTTCTATTCTGATTGGTTGATGCTGGTGCCATCCTGGTTGTTATATATTTTAATATTAGCACTGAAAGGGAAAACTGAATCCTGGGGGAAAGGGATGGGAGGGAGGGTGGTAAAGATTTCATTTATTTCCACATTCTGCTTTGGAATGATCCCGCATTGTTGCTTATTCTTTGTGAATGCATTTATTCTGAAAGCATTTTGGACTTGCACTTGAAGATGAAGCAGCCTTGGCTCCTGCTGAAGACATTCACGGTCCAGCAGGGGAGAGAAGACATGCACAGTAGGTAGAGAGCGCACAGGTGATGCAGAAGGTGCTCTAGCTGGAAGGCTGCTGGGACTCAGCTGACAATACCTTCATTTCTTCTGGAGGTTGTGAGCTTTCTGTGGTTTCCTGGGAGTTGGGATGATTGGCAGTGTGCACCTGCACTCTCTTTTGGTCCTTCCTGATGGGCGCTGGTAGGAATTTGGCTTACCTCCTACCACGGAAGAAGCACACCATCATCCAGGCCATATCCAGGCTTTGCTGCCACCCACTGAGCCACCAAAGCCACATGTTTGCCACAGGACTGATGCCATCAAATGGAGCTAAATTTAAACTGGAGGGGGCTTCTGTTGTAGCTATTTCCTTGGATTACTTTTACTCTTTCTAATTTAGGCATGACAAAGGAGAGAAGCTCCAGCATCCCTCCTTAATTCAACTTAGTCTCAGGTCAAGGGGAAATAAACCAACCATTTAAAAATGTCTCCTCTTGAGAAGGCAAAGGAAAAGGCTATGGAAAATGGCGAGCTGAGTTCATTCTGGTCAAAATATAAGAAAGACCCCCAAATGACCCCCTCAATAAATATTCTCTCCCCTTCTTCCTATATCTATTTGTCCTTCCACAATATCACCCCATCCCTCTGCCATCCTGGCCCCATTAAAGCAGGATCCTATGCTCATGCAACAGTCAACTATTAACAGATAAGGCTTAACAACTCCCAGTAGGTATTTGCATTTTAATAGAGAATTATTGAAGACCAGAAAACTTTCAGAGTCCGAGAGAACAAAGCACCGAGTTAGAGACTGTGAGGTAGATATTTGGGAGAGCAGAAAATTGTCCAGATTACTCTCAAGCTTAACATGTCTATTTTGTCCCCTTCACAAGGGACATTTGTCAAACCCCCTTCCTGTGTTCTCCCCTCTGACCCCCACTCCCACCCCATCTCTACAAACACATTATCTATGGGGTACCTGAGAGAGAGAACCATCTTTTATTTAGTGAAAATTCTGATAAACCATTCTGGTTACGGAAGGCTAGCACTCAGGGTGGGGGGGAGTGAATTGCTTGGCTTAGGAAGATATAAAGAGAGGGTGGCTGGGTTGGAGGCTATCCTTTAAAATGGAGGAAATAAGAAAAAAGAGATGTAAAAGAGAAATGAATGGAGAATATGGGGATAGATCATGTCTTCATATGGAAGACTGGCCAGTAAGAAGTTCATGGTACAAGAAAGACCAATGGACTTAATAGGGATGTTTAATGTTTAATTTTAAGTTGGGGTGTGTATGTATGCATATGCACTTGCATGTGCTACACTGAGTTAAAAGCAGCCCCCATACCCTCAAGATTTCAGTAAAAGTTTGCTATGCCTGTGTCAACATGCAATTTTAGGGAAGTGCATGTGCTTGAGTAAGCAGTACTGGCTGCAATCCCAGATAAACCCCGGAACAAATGAACCTGAACACAACACGTCTTCATTTCTCACCCTGGCCACAATGAGGACACGGCATTTGAAACACAAGGCCTCCAAGGTCAAGGACCTGCGTGATGTTAAGAATGACACCGATCGGGCAATGTGGAAAAGGAACAGCATAGAGGACGTAGAATGGAGATTGAGAATCAAATGGAAGCAGGAAACTGAAGACAGAGGTGACTGGGAGGAACTTAAAAGTCACAGAGAATAGTATGGTTTGTTGGGAGGGATGCTGATTTCTGGCAAAAGTGAGATAGGAATTTGAGTTGATCTTTAAATAAGACAAGGCGATTGCAGGCTGAGAGAATCGAGGACATCTAGATCACTGACATTTAGTCACTCTGAGATTGGGGTACCTGCCCTTCCCCCAGTGGTATTTCCAATATGTGCCTGCTTCAATCTTCTGGCCATCTTTAGCATGGACATGGAAAGAATAAATTAATTTTCCAGGAAAAATGGGAAGTCAAGTCCCATTGTTTCCACTCTTAGACAAAAGACCATGAAAAGGCACAGGCTAACAAGCCGTTGGGCCTGAGATGACAAAAGTAGCAGCATCCTTGAGTGGTGATGCTAGGGTTGTTCTCAGTAATGGGACACAGGATGGGCCACAGCACCACCCAATGGGGAACTCTGCTTTCAGGCCAGGTCCCAAGTAAAAAGAGACTCTTCCCACCAAAGGGGTGCAAAATCCTGCTCACACGATTACAGATAGTGTTTGGGAAACAGCAACTAGACCACAGAGAGGGAGAGAAGTGCATGGTTAGCACCCTCAAAGGTGCAGCCACAATATAAATGCTAATGTGAAAACTATGCAGGACTTCAAAGGGATCTGCCTGGCTGCAGAAACCACGGCTGACACGGGTCAACTTGAGAGAACTCACGGCCAACAGAGAGAGGGCTCAGAATAGAG
Source organism: Delphinapterus leucas (assembly GCF_059928025.1). Taxonomy (NCBI): domain Eukaryota; kingdom Metazoa; phylum Chordata; class Mammalia; order Artiodactyla; family Monodontidae; genus Delphinapterus; species Delphinapterus leucas. The sequence goes on along the minus strand of NC_143133.1, from coordinate 51,138,580 downwards.
ACAGAGTCACAGGCCCAAGAACCTAGACCAAAAATTTACAAAAAGGACAGGAGAGAGGCCAAGCCTCCCTAGACAATATACATAGAGGGGATTTTGAACATTGTGGATGCCAATGCCAAGAACCTTCTGCGAATAGCAATGAGGGCACAGGAGTGGCTGCCCTAAGATCTATTATTCATTCTCCTCCTGCTCTGCTCTATATCCCACAAGGTGTCTGTGTTAAGAGGGTGAGAGATGGGCTGACCCTGCAGCTGCATTTCCCAGGCTGCCCTGGGCTCAGCCACGGGGAGGCAGTCGTGGGAGACTGGAGCTGGAGGAGGGAGAAGCAGGGACTTCCTCTAGCAAGGGCTGTGTCTGAGCTGCCAGCTCCTGCCAGCTAGGCCTGTGGCGGTTCCTCTGTCTCCAGGTGACCCCGGCCCCTGGGCTCCAGCAATGCTGCCTTCCCCCTTTGTCCCTCCAGCTCAGAGGCGGCAGTGGCTTTCTGCTGTTGCAAACCTCTGGGCCGCCTCGATCTCCCATTTGTCTTCTTAACATTTCCATCACCCATGTAACCAACTCCCCACATTAAGCTCCCTCTGTTTTAAATATCCAGAAGGTTTCCGCTGTCCTGGTTAGAACCTGGCCAATATAGCCCTGAAATAGGAAATATCATCATGCAGAACAATAGGGGGATGAGACGTTGTGGGCATAACCATGAAGAAGTGGAACACAGGCCGAGGACCTACACCCCATTGGTTAAGGACCCCATCCCAACCTAGAGAGAGGGTACTGGAAGGTAACACTGGAAGAAGGCTGGTTATGCTTAAGCAAACATTTAGTGAAGTGTTTGAACACAGTTTTCATTCCAGTGTGTGGATTCAGTGATTCTCCCCCAATCTTTTTGTAATGTTAATGAATGTGGGCTCTATGAGATGAAAATTTTTGATACGGAAATAATTTTACTCACAGAAAAGTGGCAAACATAAGAATAGGACAAAGGACACCCATGAGCCCTATCCCCAGATTGACATACTGCTGGCATTTTATTCATGTGCATTATAAGTTACTCCCTCTCATATATAAAACTTATGTGATTATTTTAATTATACAACCATACTATATAACTACATAATACTTTTCTGAACATTTGAGGGTAGGTTGCCTACATCATGGCCTGTTACCCCTAATTACTTCAGTGTGTCTTTCCTAAGAATTGGGATATTCTAAATCACCATAACACAGTTATCAACTTCAGTGAATTTAACTCTTATGTAACGTGTTTAGGGTATTCCAACTGATAATTGACCCAATGATGTCAATTGACCTAATACTGTTCTTTACAGCACCTTTTTCCCAGCTCAGCCTTTCTTTGTATTTTATGACACCGACACTTTTGAAGACTATAATGCTTCTCTCTCTCCCTCTCTCTCTTTCAATAGAACTTTCCTCATTTGGGATTGGTCTGATATTTCCTCATAGTTATATTCAGGTTAGGCATTCCCGACCAGAATACATCATTGATGTGTCCTTCTCAGTGAATGACATTTGAAAGCACACACCGTCCCTCTGCCCCTCATGGGTGATATCAATCTTTATCATCTGGTCGAGATGTTGTGCGATTTCTGCACTGAATGTTACTGTTCTTTCCTTTGCAAATGGTGACCAGTCTCTAGAGAGACACTTAAGGCCATGCAGATCTCCTGCTCCTTGTGAAAATTACCTCCTAGATTTAATCTATTGGTGATTCTTGCCTAAGCCAATCTTTATTATGATAGTAATAAAATGGTAATTTCCCACTTCAGCACTCCCTGCCCATTGACTGGTGAGAATTTGGCATTTTACTATAAGCAAGAGCCTTCCCTTCTCACCTGTGTGTTTGTTTATCTACCTATTATTACAATGGATTCATCAATTTCTATTTTTTCAATAGTTTATAATTCGCTGTTTTCCTTACTTATTTGATATTCACATTATCCCAGATTTTGCTGGTGGGAACCCTTTCAAGCAGGCTCTTGGGTCCTCTCTACATGCACTCGTCATTTTTTTAAGCACTTCCTTACGCTCTAGTATTCATTAAAAGATGTCTGAGGCTCATCTTGTACTTCCCAGGGGAGGGATTTTTGTATGTTTTGTTCATTGGTATCTCTAGTACTGAGAACCATGCCTGATCATAATAGGTGCTCAATAAATATACATTGATTGTTTGAATAAGGTTCTGAATTAAAACCCTCTTCAGGTACTAAGACAGATAACTGGGCTGGACAAAACCTAAATGTTAAAGTTAAGATTTTGGTGGCCAAAAGCCTTTGAAAATGCTTAAACACTGTAACCTACTAATTCTATTTCTAGGAATCATTCCTAAAAGGAATAATCTGAAATTAATATAAAATGCGATTGCACAATGATATGAATATAGTATTATTTGCACAAGGAAAATTTAGACACAATGTCCAGAACTGGGGGAATGGTTAGGTAAATCTATGCCACATTCGCATGCTGTCATATAAAGCAGCCATTAGAAGTTAGATTTCTGGAAATGTATTAATAATGTTATAAAATGCTTTTGCTCTGATATCAAGTGGAAAAGAAGCGTCCAAAACTGTATAAATAGTATACCTGAAACATATTAAAATACACATACAAGAAAAATCAGAAGAAAATATAGAAAAATTTTAGGAGGAATTGCCTCTGTGTGGTAGGATTATGTGTTTTTCTTCTTTTTACTTTCTTTTGCATTTCCAATTTTTCTACAATGTGCCTGCATTTCTTTTATAACCAGAAAATTTAATTTTTTGAGAAGCAAAAAAACATTAATGTGCCTAATGAGAACAAGCTAAGCGGTATCCCTCATGTTTGTTTTGTGCGCTACATGTTTCAAAACCAGTCCCATGTTCTGAAAAGTACTTCTGACCAAACAAAATAGACGAGTGTAGAACAGTTTCAAGACATTATCAAATGAGATCCTCTATCTGGAACACTGCACCAGGCTTCTTCTATCTGTCAACATCTTGTCCATCCTTCAAGGTGTCTTCCTTTGATTTCTTGCAAAAGCAGACCCTAAGACAAGGGCTTGGGTACAGGTGTCTTCCTTGAAAGAGGAGAGTGATAAGGTGTGTGTTAATGAGCAGTTTACTACTGAGAGTAACCTGGGGCTCAGTTCCCAAGGGGGTCATCTGAGGAATTTCGAAAATGTGCCACAGAATTATTCCACCCAGGATGGGGAAGCTGGGGTATGGATTCCTTAGCTCCTATCTCTTGCTAGCTGAGGGTTGCCCCTGGGGGCATTAACTCTGACACTTACAGACTCCCCTGCAAGGAGACAGAGCAAACTTTGATGACCCTGGAAAAAGCCTCAAGCAGAGAAGCAGACAGTCCCTTGAGGTGAGAAGCTGGCAGGCTGTCCCCCACAGCTGCTGGTGAGCTCAAGGTCCTGGTATGAACTGGGGTGAGGCATCAACAGCACCTGCTACAGTGTCCCAGTTCTGATTTATCCCCACACCAAAGAAGATTTCAAGTCTGTCATAAAAGCCTCAATCTCTTCCTTCATCAGTACTTCCATAGCCCTTTTCTTTATGATGCCAGTACTTTCTGTGTGAGCTTAGGTACCTCTTTATGCATCAGTTTCTTCATCTGTAAAATGGGGATGATAGTAGTTCCTGTGGTAGATTACAAAAATGTCTACTACGATTCTTTACTGCTCTGGCATCCATGCCCTTCACAGAATAACTCTGCAGCTCCTCTCTTTAAGAGGTGGAGCCTCTACCCCATTCCCTGAATCTAGGTTACTCTTGTAAATTTGCTTTGGCCAAGTGCAGATGAAGCAGAATTGACTGTGTGCCAGTTTCGAGATTCGTCCTCTAGAGGTTTGTGTGCTTCCACGTGCTTCTTGGAATCCTGTCTCTGCCATGAGAATAAGCAAGAGCTAGCCTGCTGGAGGAGGAGAGACAGAGTAAAATGGAAGCAAAGTGTCTCATCTGAGACCTTCTCAGAGCAGCCAGCCCCCAGCCACCCAGATGCATGGGAGAACTCAGCCAAGGTGCCTCGGCCAACAGCCCGCTGCCCCAGAAGCAGAAGCTCCCAGCCAATGCTCAGACTTGTGAGCAAAAATAAATGTTGTTGCGTGCCACTGAGGTTTTATGGTTGTTACATAGCCTTATTATGGTAACAGATAACTGATACAGCACTGATTTCCCTAAGGATTAAAGATATATGTAAACACTGCAGGATTTTGCACAGGGCCAGGACCATGATACCCTTTCCTCAAATGTTAATTATTATTGTTATAAAACTATCGCACTATCACAGTGTGCCATGTTTTCAGATTATTTATATATATGTCGGTTTCTCTTACTAAACTAGGGGCTCCTGGATGATAGGAAACCAGATCCAATTCATCCCTGATGACATAGTTCCCTACACTCAGGAACCCATAATTTAGTAGGGGGACAGATGTGTGCAGAAAGTCGGCTGTGGGGACTAGAGGTAGCAAAAGTCCAAAAGTGCTGAAGGCAGAGCTGAGCACGGAGAAGATGCCCAATGATGATAAAATAAATAATGAAAACCAAGCATCCCCAACGTCAGGGCATTTTTACGCAAGGTGAGATTTGTAAGGACTGGGCCAGCCCTCACCTCCACCTCACAGAAGCACAGCCAAGGCAATGATGAGCTTATTGGGTGGTTTTACAGCTAAATATGGCTGCGGCTCATGCTTTCAAGCTCTGTCTTCCTCCAGAGACCAACCATCACATGATGAAAAAACTAATTAGAGCAAGCATGATGCCCAGAATAAGCAGCCTATTAAGGAAAGTTGAGTCGAATGCAAAAAGACATCTATTATAAATATATTTTCAATAAGTATTTACTTGTGTGTGTGTGTGTTTCCCCCAACCTTTCTAAGGGAGTTTATTGTTTGAGAAGTGTCCTGGGAAAAAATAAGAATATTTTTACGATTTGACTCCTGGTCCCCAGAGAGCTCCTCTCTGGGGCTAGCAGGCCACATGGAGCCAAGTCCCAGCAGGAACACGCAGACAGCACACGCTGAGCCTGGAGAGCAGGTTAACACAGCCTCAGACAGATTCATCTTCATTGCATGTCCTCGACAGCCTCTCAACTTAGGTCAAGTCCATGGCGAGCCAAAGGATTTTATTAGAGGCAGGGAGAAGTGGTGGAGAGCACGTGGACTAACTCGGATTCCATTCCCAATTCCATGACCCACAAGCCCGGGGACCTTGACCTAGTTACTTAATTTCTCTGAGTCTCAATTCCCTCATCTGTAAAATAGGGATAATAAGAGTCACCTTGCTGGGTGGGTATGAAGAACAGAGAAGGCGCACGAAGTGTCTGGCTCTTCGTGGCAGGAGCTTAGGGGCAGGATAGCCTCATGGTTAAGCAATTGGGCTGGAGAGCCAGATGGCCTGTGTTTATTCCAGCACTGCCACTTGCTAAGGGTCCTCAACCTCTCTGTGCATCAGATTATATAAAATTTGTAAAGTGGGGGAAATTACCGCTAGCTCTTAAGGTTGTCATGAGGATTAATTGAGTTTGAATATGTAAAGTCCTTAGAACAGTAGCTGGTACATGGCAAGTGCTCAGTGTTAGCTACCATTGTTCTTCAAATCGAGTTATTAATAGAAATCTCTGATGACCAGAGACCTCCTAATCATTTCACTTTAGTCCAGATATCAGCTGAAATAAATACATTAGCTCCTACGCACAAATGGCAAGAGTGGATTTAAGCAAATCATAACTTAGTGAGTCACAATTCCAGTTTATAAGCAGAGAAACACAATTCAATTTTATAGGCAGCTGGGCTGCTAATTAAGAAGAAGCCCTTAATTACAGCACCTGAGGTAGGAGATCTGTCTTGCGCTCACTCGCCTTATTTTGCCCACCTCTTCTCCCTCTATCTATCATTCATCTATTTCTCTGCATTTTATTTATTTCCCTGGCTCCTCAGAGGAGAGGGTAGGTCAGTTGTCTAAAGACCTAAATTCTAAAACTGCTCCCTGGCTCTGGAACTCACACAAGTCTGCTTGAAGTAAGAACGGTGCTCAACTCACCAAGCTGGGGCTCTGAGGATAATGCAGGCAGATGTGAAGCAGCCACAGGAGTCTGGGGGAGCTGAGAAAATGGCCCATAGGGTTGACCCAAGGGAAATGAAAACCTATGTCCATATGCAAATCTGTACGCAGATATTTATAGTGCCTTGATTCATAATCACCCGAACCTGGAGACAACCCAAATGTCCTTTAACTGCGAATGGATAAACAAACCGTGGTACATGCACACAATTGAATACTGTTCCGCTATAACAAAGAACAAGCCACCGGTACAGGCACATCATGGGTGCATCTCAAATGCATTAGCTGAGTAAAAGGAGGCAGACTCAAAAGGCTACATAGTGTAATGTTTCATTAATACAACTTTCTGAAAAAGGCAAAACTATAGAGCCCGAAAACAGATCAGTGATTGCCGGGGCCTGGGGATGGGGGAGGGGAGTCAGCATCAAAGGGCCTTAGGGAATTTGGAGAAGGACTGGGAATGTTCTATACCTTGATTGTGGTGATTACACAGCACATGTGTTTGTCAAAACTCATAGAACTCTTCTTTGGAGAAATGTCTAAATGTTTAAATGGGTCTTCTGGCCGTTTTTGGATTGGGTTGTTTGTCTTTTTGTTATTGAGCTGCTTGTAAATTTTGGAGATTAATCCTTTGTCAGTTGCTTCATTTGCAAATATTTTCTCCCATTCTGAGGGTTGTCTTTTGGTCTTGTTTATGGTTTCCTTTGCCGTGCAAAAGCTTTTAAGTTTCATTAGGTCCCATTTGTTTATTTTTGTTTTCATTTCCATTTCTCCAGGAGGTGGGTCAAAAAGGATCTTGCTGTGATTTATGTCATAGAGTGTTCTGCCTATGTTTTCCTCTAAGGGTTTGATAGTTTCTGGCCTTACATTTAGGTCTTTAATCCATTCTGAGCTTATTTTTGTGTATGGTGTTAGGGAGTGTTCTAATCTCATACTTTTACATGTACCTGTCCAGTTTTCCCAGCACCACTTATTGAAGAGGCTGTCCTTTCTCCACTGTACACTCCTGCCTCCTTTATCAAAGATAAGGTGACCATATGTGTGTGGGTTTATCTCTGGCTTTCTATCCTGTTCCATTGATCTATATTTCTGTTTTTGTGCCAGTACCATACTGTCTTGATTACTGTAGCTTTGTAGTATAGTCTGAAGTCAGGGAGCCTGATTCCTCCAGCTCCGTTTTTCGTTCTCAAGATTGCTTCGGCTATTCGGGGTCTTTTGTGTTTCCAAGATATACAGATTGCCAACAAACACATGAAAGAATGCTCAACATCATTAATCATTAGAGAAATGCAAATCAAAACTACAATGAGATATCATCTCACACCAGTCAGAATGGCCATCATCAAAAAATCTAGAAACAATAAATGCTGGAGAGGGTGTGGAGAAAAGGGAACACTCTTGCACTGCTGGTGGGAATGTGAATTGGTACAGCCACTATGGAGAACATTATGGACGTTCCTTAAAAAACTACAAATAGAACTACCATACGACCCAGCAATCCCACTACTGGGCATATACCCTGAGAAAACCATAATTCAAAAAGAGTCATGTACCAAAATGTTCATTGCCGCTCTATTTACAGTAGCCTGGAGATGGAAGCAACCTAAGTGTCCATCATCGGATGAATGGATAAAGAAGATGTGGCACATATATACAATGGAATATTACTCAGCCATAAAAAGAAACGAAATTGAGTTATTTGTAGTGAGGTGGATGGACCTAGAGTCTGTCATACAGAGTGAAGTAAGTCAGAAAGAGAAAGACAAATACCGTATGCTAACACATATATATGGAATCTAAGGGAAAAAAATGTCATGAAGAACCTAGGGGTAAGACGGGAATAAAGACACAGACCTACTAGAGAATGGACTTGAGGATATGGGGAGGGGGAAGGGTAAGCTGTGACAAAGTGAGAGAGTGGCATGGACATATCTACGCTACCAAATGTAAAATAGATAGCTAGTGGAAAGCAGCTGCATAGCACAGCTCTGTGCTTTGTGACCACCTAGCAGGGTGGGATAGGGAGGGTGGGAGGGAGGGAGACACAAGAGGGAAGAGATATGGGAACATATGTATATGTATAACCGATTCACTTTGTTATAAAGCAGAAACGAACACACCATTGTAAAGCAATTATACTCCAATAAAGATGTAAAAAAAAAACCCAAAAAACTCATAGAACTCTACATCAGAATAGGTACATTTTCCTGCATGTAAATTACACCTCAGTAAACCTAACTTTACATTTAAATGGTCCATTGGGACCATGAAGCAGCAGATTAAAGGACCTTTCCAACATCAAACAAATAACTGCTATTTTTTCCTGCCTTATATTTTTATTTTATGCATTTCTTGACATCCTTGTTAGCCGTTGAAATATGCATTTTTGAAAGCAGGGGGCAATTAATCTCATCAAATATAATAACTTTAGGATAAAAAAAGTCTTTTCCAAATTAAATTACCCTTGCAGGAAGAATCAGATATGAATTCCATTGGGCAAAACATGTCAACAGCCACTACCCGTGTCAGATGATGCATAGGATGGGATGTGTGTGTTTCAGACTCTGGAGAAAAGGGGACAGCTTGTTTTGCCCAAATGATTCTTATCTGACCTCAATGCACAATGAACTCAGGGAAGCTGTTCCTACAAAATTAGGGCACAGTTGAATATAGACACGTGCCAGATGGGTATTCCCAGAAGAACAGCTTTGTCCAAGTGAAAGAATGACAACGTAGATAATGATCCAAGAATTCACAGTTTGAGATCCCTCAAACTGCCCAGGATCTAGCGTTGCAGAACGAGACCTAGGTTTCACAGTTCATCACAAAGTATAAACGAGGGTGGATTGATTGTCGTGAGCTTTTTCCACTATTGAAGTGATTTTTGTCAGCTTAAAACACACTGCACTGATGAAACATTCGTGCCAGCTTTTCATAGAACATGAGAGTCCCAAAAAAACTATCAGTGGATAAAGGAGTAACCTGAGTCTGGGTGGGGCGGGGACCGGCACAGTGACAAGAGCCAATGAGTATTGAGTATTTGCTGAGCCCGGACCTACATGACCTGGTCTCGTCCCATCACGACCTCCAAGGAAGACGTTGCTATCACCGCTTTACAGACAGGAGATGAGAGCTTAAAGAAGGTGAAGCCACTTGCTCTTAACCATTTTATATTTTCAAATGCAAATGTTCCATGACTCCACAGTGAGTGGAAATGATGATTTCTGAAGTAAATTCAGACAGAGGTGGGTTGAAGCAAGAGACAGAAAATAAAATCATAAAGAAGTGGGCAATAACGTGCTGGTAAGTGTTTAACAACTGGCTCTGGGGTAGGGAGGGCTGGGTTATAGCTACTCTACCATGGCCAAGTTGAAACTATCCATGTGAAATCAACCTGACAATTCAACAGTTAACCATCCTGAGAGTTGCTAGTGGGGAAATCTGGGGTGAAAAGTATCAGCTCAGAGAAAGCCTCAAGAAGACCCTGAGTGAACTGGAACGTGGGGATGGGAACAGCAGAATAGGAAAGAGACAGAAGGATGTGGAGGAAATAATAAAGGAAGACAGAATTCAGGGCACAGATCTGAGACCTGCTGAGGAAGATGGAGGTCCACTGGGTGTTTAAAGAAGCCAGAGAAGCCCCAAATCTGTCCATGGCCCTCTGCCCCATGGCCCCTGAGGTTAAGCTAGGGGGGCACCGGGGAACTGAGCAGAAGCCTCTGTTTGAGGAAAGGCCAGGAACACAGTGACCCCTGGTCAGGGTTTACAGAAGGGATCTGTGGAACAGAAAATGGGCTGAGTTGCTGAGAAGAAGAAATGCTGATTTCCGGTGACCACATTATCAAACTTGCTCAGATGTCCGAGCATAAAGTAGCAATGATCATGAGTTCCTCTGATGGGCAATACCACGCATATCACACACTAGGCACTGCGCCACTTCTAAAGGAAAACTCCATCATTTCTTGCTGCTCATAGATCTTTCTTCTGAATACGTGATGCCAACAGTTCCTCCTATCATGTAGTTTCTGACACTTGCTGATAGATTCTGACCTTACTTTTCATCCTCCCACTTGCAGCCTCACCATGCCCTTCAGGCTTGATGGGCACATAGTCTTCCCCCCTATACACGGGGCTTCCTGTTGGAGTCTCCCCACATCCACACTCATGGCAGTTTTAAAACAATGCTGCAAAAAACCCAAAAAAAACACAATGCTGAAAAATCTTTGACACTCCTTCTTTCCAGAGGTGGGATCTGTGTCCCTGCCTCTTGAATCTGGGTAGGCTTGGACCAATAGAACAGGGTGGAAGGGCCACTATATGGTTCTGAGACTGGGTCATAAACAGCCATGCAGCCCTGGGCTGCCTAGTAAGAAAACCAATTATCCTGAGGCCACCTTGAGAGAAAAACCACACATAGGCACTCCAGCGGAAAGTCCCAGCTGAGCTGAGCCTTTCATCTGACTCACCAAGCCACCAGACATGTGAGTAAAGCCGACTTGTACCCTCCTGGCCAGCCCAGCCTCCAGCCGAGTGTTGCCGAGTGATCTTACATGATGCCACATGGAGCACTGTTGCTGACCCCTGACTAAATTCCTCACACACAAAATCATGAGATATAATAAAATGATTGCTATGTGTTCAGGATAGTTCGTTATAAGCAATGGATAACTAGAACACCACACTCACTCCCAGGCTTTTCATGCTTCCCTCTTTGAAGAGCCTCTGGGCAAACAGTGCATCTAGTCCTAACCCCTGAACAGTTGAGAAGGTTCTTTGAATAGCACCATGAAATATTGCTTTACTTAATTCCATCATATGAACCAAGAACAATTTTAGTAGCCTAGATATGACATGAGTACGTGTGTGTAATAAAAAAGCACAGCTTTCAGCACACTCTTCCTTGAAAAATCAATCTCTGGACTTACGGACTATCAGATATTTCTAAAATGTCCTGATAATATTTGTTTGCTACTTGTTTATTCACTTGTTTGTGAACTGGCGCTTATCAGAGAAGTAGAAGCAGCTTCCAAAGATTCATGGGCAATCTAAGCAAGAAAATTCTATCCATTTATGTGACTTTTCTCCTCTTGAACTGGAGAAAAACATTCTTCAAATGGAGGAACAAAACATGTTTAACACAATTCACAAAAAAATGGAAGAATAAATTGAGAATCACCCCCTTCAAACCTATGTCAGTCCAACTAAATAACTGATACATGAACACGTATCAAATTAGTTACCCAATTAGTGTATAGTTTGCATTTTCTCATTCATTCCACAGTATTTATTGAGCACATAATATATACCAAGCACCATACTGGACTCTAGGAACACAGAGATGAAGTTGAAAAAATAGCAGAACTAAGGAGCTTATAGTCTTGTGAAGGACACAAACACATAAACAATACCTTAATTTTGTGATGATAAATGCAAATGTTTGTTAAATTTTGATATTTCTGGAATTGAAATGTGCCTTTACAATCAATGCCAATCTTTACTTTCCTACAAGCTGCCGGGCAGAAGAGTGAATTGTCACCAGCTGGGGTAACACAAGTGAGAAGGCTCGAGCACAGGAGTATTTAGTGATGCACAGTATGTTACCCTTTTCTCACCTTTATTTGCATAGATGATAAAATTTTAACTAACTTTGGATTCCTAATTGTTGCTTAAGTGTCTTCCAAAAAATTATTTTATGATGAAGAATTAAAACAAACAAAATTGAACAAATTCCTCTCTTCAACAAGCAATGCGATTAAAGACAGTAGAAACGACCAAGTCTCTCAGTAATAGCTGATAGAACTTACAAACCTGGGAGAGGCAGGTGTAACCAATTCACACACCATGAAGGATTATCACTCAGGCTTTAGAAGTCTCTCTGTTCAAAGCTTCTTCTCACTTAAAGAGAAACCGTTTAACTTCCAGCAATACATCATTTAATTAAATGGCAACCAAGACTGAGTTTAACCAAATAAGAAACAATGACAAACTTTGATAATCTTTAATATACTCCATACTTAATGATCTTAACTAAGGATGCTAAAGGGGTCACTATCACCAGCACAGATTACAAAATGATCATGATATAAACCGTGATGCCATGCAAACTGCAGGTGATGAGATGGGATTCAGAAGGACCCTTAGATTCTCATTACATTGAAGACTTAAACTCTGTAATACTAAACAAAAAAAGTAAAATGTAATTATCTGGATAAATTGGCAGTTTAAAAAATGTAGATTGATGTAGATTAATAGTCTTTTAAAAAATGTATTACTAAATAAATATGCCATCTTAAAATCAATAGTGTCTTAAAATCAAGATATTATACCATCAAATGTGTTTATGATTATAATATATTGTCAAATGTGCTATGTAGTCTTAATTTAAAGTATTTTATCTGATTGTCCTCATTAGTATAATTATATTTATCAGAAAATGTGTCACACTTGTTGATTAGGAAGATAAGGTCACAGGTAAAAGGGTAAAGGACTATGGGACATGACAAAGGGAGTGGTAAATTTTATTTGAAACAGGAGATGAAGGAAAGTAATTGGCTTTCTGAAATGTTGATTTTTTTTTAAGTTTGTCTTTAAAGATAGGTACATTTTTGTCATAGGAGTAATGAGAGTTTAAATTAGAGGAAAATTATATTAATGAACAAAAATATTTGGCTTATTCAGGAAATTCTGAGTAGTTTAATGGCTAGAGTTTAGTCTTTATGAGGATGGAGACAGAAGAAGTACACTGGCTGAAGTGGCTGGGCCTTATGAAGGGTCTCATGTTTTATTCTATCCTGTACACACGAGGGGATCACAAAAAGATTTAAATAGGAAAGTCTCATGAGCAAATGTATTTGTTTAAAAAAAACCCGCAGGGCTTCCCTGGTGGTGCAGTGGTTGAGGGTCCGCCTGCCGATGCAGGGGACACGGGTTCGTGCCCCGGTCCGGGAAGATCCCACATGCCGTGGAGCACCTGGGCCTGTGAGCCATGGCCACTAAGCCTGCGCATCTGGAGCCTGTGCTCCGCAACGGGAGAGGCCACAATAGTGAGAGGCCCACGTACAGCAAAAAACCAAAAAACAAAAAAACTGCAATAGCTGTACAGAAAATGAATGGGAAGAGAATGAGGCTGGAGGAGGCAGGGGGGCCAATTGGAGGCTGTTACAATATTCCCCCAGGAGAGATGATAAGGGCCTCAACCAGGTAAGTGGCTCTACGTACAAATGGCTGAGGGAAGTGACTCCCCTGGGTCTCATCCTGTTGTATTCCCATATTCCTCACCATAATCTTGAGTTCTGTGTGCGGGGCCAGAGCAGACAGGAAGGGGAAATGTACCACTGGAGATAAAGAAGATAAAATAGAAAAAGTATATGAATCTAGAAATTTAGTCTTTGGAGAGAAAATTCCCCTTTTTAATTCATTTTGATTTCTTGTATGGGCAAAAGTTACCGGAAGTTGATAAGAATTTAACTACTGAAGCCATTTCCTCAGGGATGGTATGGATGGTGAAGTGTCTTTTTTATTACACGATTGAGTTAAGCTGCAAAGGTCCAGTCATCCTCCTGCTATATTTTGCAATGGCAAAATAATTACCAAAGTTGTAAAAAAACTAAATGCGTTTACTATTGAAACATTACTATAAATGTATTAAAAATATATTTTGGGGGACTTCCCTGGTGGCACAGTGGTTAAGAATCTGCCTGCCAGTGCAGGGGACACAAGTTCAATTCCTGGTCCGGGAGGATCCCACATGCCACGGAGCAACTAAGCCCGTGTGCCACAACTACTGAACCCACGTGCCACAACTACTGAAGCCTACGCACCTAGAGCCCGTGCTCCACAGCAAGAGAAGCCACCGCAATGAGAAGGCTGCGCACTGCAATGAAGAGTAGTCCCCACTCACTGCACCTAGAGAAAGCCCGTGCGCAGCAACGAAGGTCCAGTGCAGCCAAAAATAAATAAATAAAATAAATGTATAAAAAATAAAATAAATTGTATACTAGTAGAGATGCCAGTAATTGTGTACATACCAACAATGAATATGTAGAAATCAAAATTAAGAATACAACATCACTTACAATTGCTCCCCAAAAGTGAAATATTTAGGTGCAATTTAGCAAAACATGTACAAGACTTGTATACTGAAAACTACAAAATTCTGATGAAAGAAATCAAAGACAATCTAAGTAAATATAGAGACTTTCCATATACATGGATTGGAAAACTCAGCATACTAAAGATGTGAATTCTCTTCAAACTGATATACAGCTTTTATGCAATTCCTAGCAATATTTTTTTGTAGATAGGCGAGATAATTCTAAAATTTATATAGAAAGGTAAAGAAAGTAGAACAGCTAAAAAACATTCTGAAAAAGAAAAAAATGGAAGGAATCACTCTACCTGATTTCAAGACTTATTGTAGAGCTACAGTAATCAAGGTTGTGTGATTTCGGCAGAGGGATCTACATATACTTCAGTGGAACAATATAGAGAACCCAGAAATATCCCCACACAAGTACAGTCAAGTAATTTTTGATAAAGGGCAAGTGCAATCCAATAGAGGAAGGACTGTCTTTTTAGTAAATGGTGCTGGAGCAACTGGCTATCCATAGGCAATACAAAACAAAACAAAAGAAAACAAAACAAAAAAACTCCTCAAAAACAAAAAATAAAACTTGACCTGAACTTCACACCTTATAAAAAAAATTAACTCAAAATGGATCATAGAGTTAAATGTAAAATGTAAAGCTATAGGGTTTCCCTGGTGGCGCAGTGGTTGAGAGTCCGCCTGCCGATGCAGGGGACATGGGTTCGTGCCCCGGTCTGGGAGGATCCCACATGCCGTGGAGCAGCTGGGCCCGTGAGCCATGGCCGCGGAGCCTGTGCTCCGCAACGGGAGAGGCCACGGCAGTGAGAGGCCCGCGTACCGCAAAAAAAAAAAAAAAAAAAAAAAAATGTAAAGCTATAAAATTTTTAAAAGATAATATAGGAGAAAGTCTTCAGGACCTAGGACTTAGTGAAGAGTTCTTAGTCATAACACCAAAAGTACAATCCATAAAAGAAAAAAATGGATAAATTGGACTTCATCAAAATTAAAATTTTGCTCTGTGAAAGACCCTGTTAAGAGGATGAAAAGGCAAGCTATAGATGGGGAGAAAATATTTGCAAATCACATATTAGACAAAGGTCTCATTTCTAGAATATCCAAAGAACATTTAAAAGCCAACATTATGAAAACAAGCAATCCAATTAGAAAGCAGGCAAAAGACATGAGACATTTTACCAAAAATGATATACAAGTGGCAAATAAGCACATGAGCAGATGTTCAGCATCATTAGGCATTAGGAAAATGCAAATTAATAGTACAATGAGATGTCACTACACACCTGTCAGACAGTTAAAATAAAAAATTATGACAATACTGCATTTGTTTACTAAAACTGCTGTAAGAAATACCACAGACTGGGTGGCTGAAGACAACAGCAATTTATTTCTCACAATTCTGGAGGCCAGAAGTTTAAGAGCAAACTGTTGGCAGGGTTGATTTCATTCTGAGGCCTTGTTCCTTGACTTGTAGATGGCCATATTCTCCCTGTGTTTTCACATGGTCTTTTCTCTGTATATGTTTAGTCCTAATCTCTTCTTATAAGGACACCAGTTGTATTGGATTAGGGTCCACACCAATGACCTTATTCAACCTTAATCACCTCTTTAAAGACCCTATCTCCAAATATACTCATATTCTGATGTACTGGGGGTTATGGCTACAACATATGAATTTAGGAAAGACATAATCCAGCCCATAACAAACACCAAATGCTAGAGAGGATGCAGAGAAACTGGACCACTCTTATATTGCTGGTGGGGATGTAAAATGGTACAGCCAATGTAACACAGCAATTGCACTCTGGGGCTTTTTTTTTAACATCTTTATTGGAGTATAATTGCTTTACAATCGTGTGTTAGTTTCTGCTTTATAACAAAGTGAATCAGTTATACATATACATATGTTCCCATATGTCTTCCCTCTTGCGTCTCCCTCCCTCCCACCCTCCCTATCCGACCTCTCTAGGTGGTCACAAAGCACAGAGCTGATCTCCCTGTGCCATGCAGCTGCTTCCCACTAGCTATCTATTTTACGTTTGGTATTGTATATATGTCCATGCCACTCTCTCACTATGTCACAGCTTACCCTTCCCCCTCCCCATATCCTCAAGTCCATTCTCTAGTAGGTCTGTGTCTTTATTCCCATCTTACCCCTAGGTTCTTCATGACATTTTTTTTCTTAAATTCCATATATATGTGTTAGCATATGGTATTTGTCTTTCTCTTTCTGACTTACTTCACTCTGTATGACAGACTCTAGGTCCATCCACCTCACTACAAATAACTCAATTTTGTTTCTTTTTATGGCTGAGTAATATTCCATTGTATATATGTGCCACATCTTCTTTATCCATTCACCGATAATGGGCACTTAGGTTGCTTCCATCTCCTGGCTATTGTAAATAGAGCTGCAATGAACATTTTGGTACATGACTCTTTTGGAATTATGGTTTTCTCAGGGTATATGCACAGTAGTGGGATTGCTGGGTCGTATGGTAGCTCTATTTGTAGTTTTTTAAGGAACCTCCATACTGTTCTCCATAGTGGCTGTACCAATTCACATTCCCACCAGCAGTGCAAGAGTGTTCCCTTTTCTCCACACCCTCTCCAGCATTTATTGTTTCTAGATTTTTTGATGATAGCCATTCTGACTGGTGTGAGATGATATCTCATTGTAGTTTTGATTTGCACTTCTCTAATGATTAATAATGTTGAGCATTCTTTCATGTGTTTGTTGGCAATCTGTATATCTTCTTTGGAGAAATGTCTATTTAGGTCTTCTGCCCATTTTTGGATTGGGTTGTTTGTTTTTTTGTTATTGAGCTGCATGAGCTGCTTGTAAATTTTGGAGATTAGTCCTTTGTCAGTTGCTTCATTTGCAAATATTTTCTCCCATTCTGAGGGTTGTCTTTTGGTCTTGTTTATGGTTTCCTTTGCTGTGCAAAAGCTTTGAAGTTTCATTAGGTCCCATTTGTTTATTTTTGTTTTTATTTCCATTTCTCTAGGAGGTGGGTCAAAAAGGATCTTGCTGCGATTTATGTCATAGAGTGTTCTGCCTATGTTTTCCTCTAAGAGTTTGATAGTTGGGTCTTTTATTTTAAAGAAATGAACAAAAACTGACACATGATTTCTCATAGCATCAGTATTTGTAACAGTCCAAAACTGGAACTACAATTTCCCTCAATAGGTGAATGGTTGAAAATGACGTGGTAACATCCATACCATGGAATGCTACTCCACAATGAAAACAAACCACTGATGCACGCGACAATATGGATGAATTTTAAAAGGTTGTTATGCTGAATAAAAAAACCTAATCTCAAAAGGTCACATATTGTACGATTCCGTTTATATACCATTCCTTTTTTCTCCCCCAATTTATTTATTTATTTATTTTTGGCTGTGTTGGGTCTTCGCTGCTGGCACAGGCTTTTCTCTAGTTGCGGCGAGCGGGGGTTACTCTTTGTTGCGGTGCGCGGGCTTCTCACTGCAGTGGCTTCTCTTGTTGCAGAGCATGGGCTCTAGGCGCACAGGCTTCAGTAGTTGTGGTGCGTGGGCTCATAGCTGTGGCTCGCGGGCCCTAGAGCGCAGGGCCCTAGAGTGTGCAGGCTCAGTAGTTGTGGCACACGGGCTTAGTTGCTCCACGGCATGTAGGATCTTCCCGGACCAGGGCTCAAACCCGGCTCCCCGGCATTGGCAGGCAGATTCTTAACCACTGTGCCACCAGGGAAGCCTTATATACCATTCTTAAAATGACAAAATTAAAAAACTAAAAATAGAGTTACCATATGATCCAGCAATCCCACTCCTGGGCATATATCTGGAAAAGACAAAAACTCTATTTGAAAAGGTTCATACACCCCAGTGTTCATAGCAGTGCTATTTACAATAGCCAAGACACGGAAACAACCTAAGTGTCCATCAACAGATGAATGGATGAAGAAGATGTGGTATATACATATATTTCATTATATATACATAAATGTATATATAAATATATATAGTGGAATATTACTTGGCCATAAAAAAGAATGAAACATTGCCATTTGCAGCAACGTGGATGGACCTAGAGATTATCATACCAAATGAAGTAAACTAGACAGAGAAAGACAAATATTATATGATATCACTTATGTATGAAATCTAAAACATAATGCAAATGAACTCATTTACAAAACAGAAACAGACTCAAAGACATAAAAAACAAATTTACAGTTACCAAAGGGGAAAGAGGTGGGGGAGGGATAAATTAGGAGTATGGGACCAACAGATACACACCATGATGTACAAAATAGATAAAAACCAAGGATTTAGTGTATAGTACAGGGAACTATATTCAATATCTTGTAATAATCTATAACGGAAAAGAATTGGAAAATATATATATATGTATAACTGAATCATTTTGCTATACACCAGAAACTAACACAATATTGTAAATCAACTATACTTCAATAAAAAAAGTTTTTAAATAGTGCATTAAAATATCACTCATCTTGATTTCTGGGTTTTCTGATGTCCTCTTAAATTTTGTGCCCAAAGCAAGTGCCTCTCTCGCCCCACCCTAGCCCCAGCCCTGTGGGTCATCACCTGTTGCCAGATTGTTTGTCAAAGGGTTTTGCCTCTAATGTTTGCTATGTAAAATGTGAGTTTTATTTTATGTTTTAAACTTTAATTACAAAAGTATCTCATACTCATAAAAAAGTAAAAGAAAGTGTAAAGTAAAAAGTAAAATTCTATCATAACTTTCTCCTCTCGGTCCCGTTTCCAGAAGTTGCCACTGTTAATAAATTGTATGTCCTTTCAGATAGTTTTTATATAAATACATGCAAAGTATAAATGCTGTTAATACTCATTAAAAAACAAAAGGGGGGGTACTTCCCTGGTGGTGCGGTGGTTAAGAGTCCACCTGCCAACACAGGGGACATGGGTTCAAGCCCTGGTCCGGGAAGATCCTACATGCTGCAGAGCAACTAAGTCCATGTGCCACAGCTACTGAAGCCCACATGCTCTACAGCCCGTGTGCCACAACCACTGAGCCCGCATGCTGCAACTACTGGAGCCTGCGCGCCAAGAGCCCATGCTCCTCAACAAGAGAAGCCACTGCAATGAGAAGCCTGCGTACTGCAACTAGCAAAAGCCCACGCACAGCAACAAAGACCCAACACAGTCAAAAAAACCAAAAATGACAACACAAAAATAATGGGATCCTATTCTACCACTGTTCTGAACTTGCTTTTCTTTTTGATTAATGATATAACAGACACCTTTTCACTATTCTAGTACATTCTCTGTGAGCTGCATAGAGATTCATTGTATGGCTCTGTAATAATTTAATTCCCTGTTGACAGACATTCAGGTTGTATCTAGCATTTATTATTTCAAACAATGCTACAATAAACACCCTTAAACACATTTTTGCTTGTTTGTTTTAATGTAAATGTTTTATTACTATTGCCAAAAACCCCTCTAGATTATTTTATGCACCTCCTCACCCCTCCACCAATTTTGGGGGGAGTATTAATTTCCTCTCTCTGTGGCCAATACTGTATGTCATCAATTTTTTTAAAATTTACTAATCTGCTAAGTAAAAAATGGAATTTCATTGTTTTACTTTGATACTCTTTTATTATCTTTTTATAGATTTATTAGCCATTTACTACTCTCCTATGAATTTTGTGTTCATATCCCTTGCTCATCTTTTTATTGGAACATTAATCTTTTCTATATGGATTGGTATGAACTCTGCATATTAAAGAGATTAGTGCTTCATGTATTACAAACATTATTATTTCTGTTTCTTGTTTATCTTTTGATTTTGTCTATGGAGAGTTTTTTGTTTGTTTTGTAGGGTTCTTTTTTGCTGCATGGAAATTTCAGGATTTTTTTAAAATGTAAATAGTCAATCTAATCATTCATGGTTTGTTAATATCATGTCATGCTTAGTATGGTCTTCCTCATTCAAACTTTTTTTTTTTTTATTTATTGACATGTTCTTCTAGGGGTTTTGTTGTTGTTGTCATTGTATTACTTTAAGAGTTTAAGCCATTGAATTTCTTTTGGTGAAAGAAGTGATGTAGAGATTCAGATGACCTTTGTCAAATGCCTTTCCATTTCTCATAATATAATTTATTGGACAGGCCAACCTTTCACCACTTCTTCTGAGAGGCTAACTTTATTGTAAAATAATGTTTATACATGCTTCTGATCATTTCTGAACTTCTCATTCTCTTTATTAATAGAATCTTTCTGTTTCCACAGCAGTCCACAGCATGTTAATTACTGTAATTTAGTGAAACATTTAAATATTTAATAGGGCTATTTCTCTTCATTATTTTTTTCTATCTGGCTCTTCTCTTATGTTTGTTTCTCTAGATGGACTTTGGAATGAGTGTGCTAAGTTTTAAGAACCCTGTAAACTGTCATTAAACTGAATTTATAAATTAATTTCAGGAAAACTCTTATCTTTTCATATCTTTAATAATATTCATATTTTTAAAATTCCTAGGCAAAATGAACACACGTCCTTCAACACATTAAAGTCTTTTTGAACAAACTAATATTGCATTATATTGCAGACTTTTGATTAAGAGCTTGAGAAGGGGGGTCTTTTCTATAATTCTCTAATTACTATTTACACTTATTTTAACGTGAACTAATTCATTCTATAAGCAATTATGAAGCACCTACTGCATATGGCATACACCATGTTGGACAATGAAAAGATAATGAAGCAAAGACATCGTCCCTGCTCTGACATCTTATCATGCGGTTGGTTATTTCTAGTAGGAAGACAGTCATATAAATAATTGCAGAATACTGTTGTGACTATTAAACAAGGGCAGTACCGTGTGTTATGGAATACAAAATCACAGGTTTGAAGAAGAGCTTACTTTCCCTAGGAGTTTCTTGAGGATTTCCAAGACATGACACGTCAACTAGATTTTGAGGAAAAGTGAATGTTGGCCAATAAGAATATTGTCTATTCATGATTCATGTATCTACTGGCATCTTGATGTTACTCAAAAAGATGGTTTTAAATGAAAATAACCAAAGCATTAAAAAATGAACATAATTATTCATTAAAAATTTGATCTTATATATAAGCAGATTTTCATACAAGTAAGTAAATTCTTTAGATTGTATAGATATGAATTTTTTACTATTTTAATGTTTCCTAGCCAGCTTTATTAATTTTCATGGTATATAAATTCAAAAATTTTAGACAGTTAAATCTATCGTTTCCTGTTTAATTTCTCCTATTGTTTCAATCTTTCAAAAGCTACCATCTCTACAAAGATCTAGTAAATGGGGTCCCATTTTGGCCACATTTCAATAATCACATGGAATTGCTGAACAGCATCCAAAAATGATGAGAAATGAAAAGTAGGTTTCCATTTTTTCACAAGTAAAAATTAGAATAGGCCAAAGAGAGATCTTGTGCACTGTCTCCAAGGATAATACAGAGGATGATGAGCGACGATTTTCTATGTCCAATAATTTTAATTAAGAGAAAATGAGTCTACAGCAAAGGACAACGTTTTGGATGAGCACAGGGAAGAACTTATTTACTATCACGGTGCTAGAACAATAGAATAAACTCCAAAATAAGATGAAAGCCTCCATTCGCATAGGTTTTCCCAAGATAATAGAAACCATTTATACCAATTGTTTACAAACTGGAGTTCTTATCTGGTGTATCTTAGAGAAGGTAGAGGAAAAGGATAAGACTGTTAGCAGGAGGCCAAGGACGTGGGTCTATTGATTCAACAGAAAGATCTGGAAAGACTGGTTTATCCAGTTGACAGTTGGGTGTTGATGGGGGTGGTGGGGGGGTGCTGACTCAGCTGATAGCTCAAGGTCTCTTCTCTATATTGGCTGAGATTAGTAGTCAAAGGCCAAGTCATACTTTTTTAAAAATAATAAATTCAGTCACAGTTTTGAGATTTCGTGCTCTATGTTTATTCACATTTGGTCTTGGATAAATGGGTTCACAGTGAACACTTTTCCTCCAAATCCAACATAGCCATGAAATTACATAAAAGTACAAAACCAAAAGCATTGAGAATATAAATTTTTTTTTAATGAGGGAATAAAAAGCAAGTTTTTCTGCAGTTTATAAATGCTATGCTAGTAGGAAAGTCAGATAAAAATAGTTTAGCACACTCCCAAACTCCCAAATTAACCAAATTTCTTTTCATAGGGTAGGCATATTCAGCATATAAATCAATGGTCAAAATCTGGTCTTCAGTGACTTTGACAATAGACATAAAAATGCATATTTTACATTTTGAAAAGTCTTTAATTGACTAGTAGAGCTATGGTAAAAGGAGATTAGAAATTTTTTCAGCTGCATAAGATTTTCAATGAGTTCCCTAAGGATGCGGGTGGATATCTTTGATTTTAAGATTTGAGTTGATTAGTAAGAAGGAAATGTGGTGTCAGGCATTAGAACCTCATTTTTATTATCTAGCTTTTATGCAATTCATTTCCTCTCTGAATTGAAAAAAAATACTTTATAATATCTTGGTTAATGAGGACAGTGTTAAATTTGAAAGGCTAGAGCTAGAGGTTTTAGAGGAAGGCCAGCTGTTGGCCAAGCCAGGCTTCATAAGGCTACATTGTATTGATGGGGTCACTAGGGCCCACAGCCCAGTAACTTAAGTTCATCAGATTCACTCAGACTCAGAGAGACAGATGCACACTAACAAACTCCCAGTTCTCTGAGGTCAAGGGTGGGAGGAGGGAGCACACACATCTGCCTTTCCTTACTCACCAAATCCTATGAAATCATCATAGAGGTACTTTAAAAGAAAATAAATCTATAATAGTGTGGGGGAAACAATGAAAACCTTCAACAATGAGCCAGAAATTTGGAAAGATTCCTAAAAGAGGAAAAGCAGTAAGAGTCATACTTAAGAGAAATTTTAAAATCCTGTAGAATATTACAGCTCAAAACACATCCAAGAGAGGAATCATAGCATTGAGAGGACTGGTTTTGGAGGAGCTAATGCAATTCACTAATTCATTCTTTTATTCAACAAATATTTGTTAAGCATCTATTATGTGTCAGGCACTGTTCTAGACATTTGGGTCACATCAGTGAACAAAACAAGGTTCTTGTCCTCTTGGAGAGTGTGTTCTAGTGGCATGAGACAGACAATAAAAGATAAACTTAAACATTTCAGTCTGGAGAAGAGGATGAATGCCATGGAAGATGAAAAAGTAGATGGGGGCGAGAGACAGTTGTCCTGTGGGAGTAGGAGGCTGGATATTGAATAAAGTGGTTAGGGTAGCGCGCGCTGAGGAGAGGAGTTAGCCAAGCAGCTATCTGGTGGAAGGGCATTCAAAGCAGAGGGAACAGTGCGTATGAAGACTCCAGGGCGGGAGTGGTATGCCTGTCATGTTCTAGGAACTTTGAGGAAACTGGAAGTAGAAGGGGATGAGGTCGAGAGGTCACAGGGAGCTGGATTGTGTAGCCCTTGTACAGACCTTGGGTTTTAATCTAAATGAATTGGGAGCAGTAGCAGGGGGACGTGTGTAGGCGGGGAGAGGAGGGAACAGGGTTTTGAGCAAAGGAGTGATGTGATTTCATGGACATTTAAAGGGCTTGACTCTGGGTGTCCTGTTGAGAATAGACTGTAGACAGTCAAGAACAGACACAGGACCACCAGTAATGCAGGTGAGAGAGGACTGTGGCTCTGACCAGGTTGGAAGCAGTGGTGGTAATGAAAGTGGTCAATTCTAATGCATTTTGAAGATAGAATGAACGGGATTTCCTGATGCATTGAGTGTAAAAGTGTGAAAGAGAAACGCCACAGATGACACATATTTTCTGGCCTGAGAATTGGCTAGATGGAGTTGTCCTTATCTGATATAAAGACAGCTGCATGTAGAATAAGTTTGGTGGAATTTGGGAGAGTTGTGTCGAGTTTGAGATGTCATTAGACATTCAAGGGGAGATGACAACAGGCAGTTCTCCAGGATCTGGAGTTTGGAAGAGAAGTCTGGGCTGGAGATATGTATTTGGGGCTTGTTGGCACATGTATGATGTTTGAGAATGAATACGATTGCCACATGGGAGAGTACAGATATTGAAGAGAAAATAGAGGAGAAAAACCAGATGATCATCTCAATAGGTGCCCCCAAAATATTTGATAAACACTTATTCCCGATTAAGAAAACAACAAATATCAAGAAACTTTAAGGGGAAAAAAAGTCTTCAATATATCATGAAAGATAATATGTTCTCTAAGTGAAAGACTATAGTTTTTTCTTATTTTCTCTGCTTTATGTTTCTCAAATTATAAAGCAATACAGCTTTATTGCAACAAGGAAACTACTACAGTGATGTGTAAAGAAAAGTTAATCATCATTTCATCCCCATCTCAACCCCCTTTGAGGTGACAAGTGCTAACAACTGGCATTTATCCCTTCACATCTTTTTCATGGTTCATTCAGTATTACAAGCATTTATGCAGCCCACAGTTATAGTGGTTTGTTTTTATGTTCTTTGTTTTGACAAAATAGAATCATACCATACACATTACTAGCTTTTAAAAATTTAACAACATATCATGAATATCCCTGCAAATATGTCGATATAGATTCAACTCTAGCTTTTTCTCTTAATATACATATACGCACACATTATACATGTATATGTGTGTATATATAATGTATGTACATACTAATGTGTGTGTTTTATATATATATATATATATATATAGTATCGTTATGCTAGTTTAAAAAATTTCTATTAGATTTTTTTTCCTTCTACCCTCTTCCAGCATCTACCCAAAACTAATTTCCCTACCCCCAACCTGGCATAGCCCTTGTTAACAACGGCCTGTGGAGCATTCCATGCTTTTTCCCCAAGGTCATGTAATCATGAGCAAACTGAAGTTTGCACACAAATATATACATTTACATATATACACACATACATACATACACTTATATACTAGTTTATAGCTGGAAACCATAATATACACAATTCTCAGCATCTTGTCTTTATCACTCAACATTGCAAAGAAATCCTTCTAATTCATGGGGAGTAGTTCTAATTCCTTCTTCTTAGTAGCTGCATAGTATTTTATGACGCAGATAAATGCACAATTTATTCAACCATTTCCTTATGAATGCATATTCACTTTGTTTTTAGTTTTTTGCTACTATAATTCTGCAATAAACAAGTTACATATAGCCTTCTGTACTGGTTCTTTTATTTCTACTGGCTACATTCCCAGCAGTGCAATCATTGGGTATGTGGATTCTTTATTTTAATAGATGCTGTTAGATTATTTTTTTCCAAAAGGCAATAACAATTCACACTTTTCACAAGCAATGCATGAGATTGCAATAGATAATATTATTCTTTTTAATTTTTTAAAATTTATTTATTTATTTATTTTATTTATTTATATTTTGGCTGCGTCGGGTCTTTGTTGCTGTGCATGGGCTTTCTCTAGTTGCGGTGAGCGGGGGCTACTCTTCATTGTGGTGCGCGGGCCTCTCATTGCGGTGGCTTCTCTTGTTGCAGAGCACAGGCTCTAGGTGCGTGGGCCTCAGTAGTTGTGGCTCGTGGGCTCTAGAGCACAGGCTCAGTAGTTGTGGCGCACGGACTTAGTTGCTCCGTGGCATGTGGGATCTTCCCGGACCAGGGTTCGAACCCATATCCCTTGCATTGGCAGGCAGATTCTTAACCACTGTGCCACCAGGGAAGTCCTATTCTTTTTAATTTTTGCCAGTCGGATGGGTGTAATGTCTCATTATTTTTTATTATTTATTTATTTATTTTTTTGCGGTACGCGGGCCTCTCACTGTTGTGACCTCTCCCATTGCGGAGCACAGGCTCTGGACGCGCAGGCCCAGCGGCCATGGCTCACGGGCCCAGACGCCCCGCAGCATGTGGGATCTCCCCGGACCGGGGCACGAACCCATGTCCCCTGCATCGGCAGGCGGACTCTCAACCACTGCGCCACCAGGGGAGCCCTATGTCTCATTATTTTAATTTGCAGTTTCCTGACTGCTGGTGAGTTTGTGTACCTTTTAATATGCTTATTAGCCATTTGGATTTGGTATTCTGTAAATTGCCTGTTTATACCCTTGCCCTTTTTAAAAAATGGAAGTGTTTATCTTTTTCTTACCACTTCGTAAGAATTTGTTGCATGTAAGAATTATTAACCCTTTATCTGTTATCTGCATTACACATACTTTTCTAAATGCATATTTTGACTCGACTTTGTTTATGGTATCTTTTGCCATATAAAAGTTTTCCATTTTTAGATAATGAAATATGTCTATCTTTTATACTTCCAGATTTCTGGTTTTAGTTAAAGAGGTGTTCTCTGTCCCCTAGATTTCCACGTAGTCGCCTAAATGTTCTTCTAAGATTTACTGTTTACATTTAAGTTTTTAATCCACTTGGAATTTATTTTTGTATTGTTGTGAAACTGGGATACAAGTTCATTTTGTTCTAGATGAATAGCCAGTTACGCCAGCAGTATTTATTAAATAAACCATTCTTTCCCACAGAATTGAAATACTACCTTTGTCACATATTAAATTATGATATATACTGAGATCTATATTTGGATCCATTCTTCTGTTCCACTGATTTGTCTACTCTTACGCCAATACCATTCTGGTTGTATTACAGTGATTTTTATTACAATGGCTTTCAGTTGAAGGCAAGTCTCTCATTATTTATCTTCTTTATAGTTTTCTTTGCTTTTCAGGCTTTTATATTTCCATATGTATTCCATATAGATTTTAAAACAATTTTATCAACTCCTTCCACTCCCCCCAAAAAACCTGTTAGGATAATTAATGGAACGTGTTATATTTATTTAGGGAGACTATTGTTATTTTTTGTCTATAAGAATTTCAGTATTTATCTCTTTAAAAGAGAAATATTATCACATCTTAAAAATGAACAATTTCTGGATAATTAAATGTCTAGTCACTGTTTAAATTTCTCCAATTATCGCACGATTATTTAGTCTATTTGTTAGACTCAGAATCAAAATAAGGCCATAAATTGCAGTTGGTTGTGACAGGTCTTTAAATCTTTTTTGAATCTATAGACTCCTCCCCTGTCACTCTTTTGTCTTGCAATTACTGAAGAGAATGGGTTGTTTTTTCCAGTAGCATTTCCTAGCCTGCATTTTGATAACTGCGCCTCTGTTGTGTCATTTAATGTATTCCTCTGTCCCTTTAGTTTCTGCCTATTAGTGGTTAGATCTAGAAGTTTGATCAGACTCAGGTTCAATTTTCTGGCAAATACTCTTCACAGAGGACGGCACAGGATGTCTGATTCTCTTTGTTATTCAGCACTCCTCTATCCATGGATTTGTTAGAACTTGCACAGTGGTGACGTTATGACTCCATCACTCCTTCTGTATTGTTAACGGAAGCAGCTTTAGATGTTTCTTCTACAAAAGTACTACAACTACTTGGGTACCTGGAGGTACATGTTATGCAAAAAAACAAGATAAGAGATTGATTTCAGATGAGCTGACTTCCTAGAATCTTCTGAAAGTGACCACTAACTTTTGGTTTGTTTTGTTTGTTTGCTTTGTTATGAACTAGTGGGCATAATCATATTGGATATATTTCAATCTATTAAAGTTATTATTCATGTTTCAGTGGCCTGTGGGAGCCTCTTCAGGTTGGCTTGTGAGGCCTTTGGACACAGCCCTGGGAATCTTTAAGGTCACACCAGAGAGCAGGAAACTCAGTTACTCAGGGCAGGTGGTGTGTTTCCTGCCCTAGATCTGTCATGGCTGTAATCCAAGGGGCCCTTTGGCCTTCTAGGTGAAAATGAATTTGGGACCACCATCTGGGCACTTGATGTTACCGGCTTAGTCACTGTTTCTGGAATTTTTTTTCAGTGGACAGAGTAGAAAATGGTGTTTGCTGGTAAGAGTACATGTCATGAGTTTATACTAATAGTTTCAACTCAAATTAAAGACTACAGGGTTATTACTTAACTCATTGACCTCCTTCCTACCACACTGAAAAACTTCAGTTGTTGACAATCTCAGCAGAATTACTTGCTTCCTTTAGGGCACTCTACATACACTATAGTCTGAGAATAACGGTCCTAATACTGCCTCAAAAAATGTGGGATTTCTCAGGGCAGCTTAAGATATTTTTTGCAATTCTTTTTTTGTCCGTAGGGCATATCCCACTAGGGATGGGCTATCAAATTACTGTGCTTTAAAAGTCACTTTAAATTGCTTCTCTCTGGGTAGCTGTGCCACCAACATGATTCTGGTTGAGTTGGGTTCGTTTGTTTTATTTTACTTTCAGTGTTTAGGGATTGCTTTTTAAAAATTTAAGTTTGATGTATAATTGTGTAAAACATATATAGTTTTAAAGTCAAATCTAAAAGCAGGGAATATTCAGAAAAGCTCAGCTTCTGTCTCTGCTTGTTCACTACTTCCCCACAGGAAGTCATTGAAAACTGGTTTTATAGTTAATTAACTTTACAGTTTTTAATTTAAGTAGTTATAGATTTATGCACATGTATACATACACAGTATGTATATATGTGTATATGTATCTCCCCTTTCTTAAATATATATACCATATATACTTCTCTCCATCTTGTTTTCTCATAATAAACTGTCTCAGAGATCACTCTTATCTCCTTAACCTTTAGAATTTTAAGGTTTTAATCCAATAGAATTCCCACCCCCTTCCAGCTTATCAACCTTGAAATGGCCAGCCTGTCCTCCACTGGTTCTTCAAATGCCCAATCCAATTGTACCATGCATCCTCCCCTGCCAGGCCATCGAAAGCATCAGCAGCTGAGAAGTAGTATTTTATGATATTAACTTTCCCCATCCAAAGGCAAGATATATGCAATATATCTTATATGCAGTTATACCTCATATTATTATATAAATTTAATTCATCCCAATCCAAAACCCAACAGGACTTTCTAAGGGAATTTAATAAGCTGGCTATACAATTCATATGAAAGAGAAAGGGACCCAAACGGCCAAGAAAGTTTTGAAGTAAAAAGAAAGATGAGGGAAGACTTTCCCTACTAGATACTGGAGCATTGAGTCTATAGTATAGACTGAGTTTACCTGACCATGATGAAATAACAGGGTCCAGATTTAGCCTCCTTCCTATACAATGAAATTACTAGAAAAAAATATGTAAAACAATAGTTTTCAGGCATTGGACAACAGGCAGCACGGAGAAGGAAAACAAACAAGGTGAACCCTAAGACTGTGCAAGAATACCCCCTGGAGAGAATTTCTCAGCTGCAGCACAGGAAGGAGCACCTAAACAGAGTGGTCTCTGACCCCTGAGGAGGTCAAGGGAGCTGGAATTTGTGGGTCAGGCCAGAAGATAGTAAAGAGACACATGAAGAGAGCTCAAAGATCCACAGAGAGTTCCCCTTGAGAGTTCAGCTCAGTACTCATCAGTACCTAGGTGTCTTAGTCAGCTCAGCCACTGCAACAAAATGCCATAGACCAGGTGGCTTAAACAACAGACATTTATTTCCGTAGCCATTATTTTGTAATAACTTTAAGTGGAGTATAATCTAAAAAAAATGGACATGTTGTACATCTGAAACTAATATTGTAAATTAACTGTATTTCCATTAAAATTTTTTACACATTTATTCCTCACAATTCTGGAGCCTGGAAGTTTGGGATCAGGGTGTCTGGCTGGGTCTTGGTGAGAGCTCTCTTCCTGTTTATACCCTCACGTGGCCTTCCTTGGTGTCTCAGAGAGACTGAGATGCCTGGTCTCCTCCTCTTTTTATAAGGGCATTAATCCCATCATAAGGGCCCCACCCTTATGATCTCATCTAAGCCTAATTACCTCCTGAAGACCCCACCTCTAAATACCATCACATTGGGGGTTAGGGTTTCAACATGTGAATTTAGGGGGGACACAAGCATTCAGTCCATAGCAATGTGTGTGAGAACTCTACATGAGGTTAGGGGAAGACCACCAGAAAAGATCAGGCAGAACAATCCCCAGAACTAGCCCTAGACTAAAGGCTGCTCTGAACCCAACTAACGAAGTATAAAGACAAGTTTTGAAAGGACTGAATTCCTTCCAAGTAACTTAACTGTGTCCTAAAACAGAGCCCGAAACCATTCAAAGGAACAAAAGATATCCAGTATTGAACAAGACAAAATTCAAACTATTTGCATCCAATAAAAATTTACTAGGCATGCAGAGAAGCAGAATAATATAACTCATAAAGATGAGAAAAATCAATCAATAAAACAGATCCAGAAATAACACAGATGATAAAATTAGTAGACTATGGCATTAAAGGAGTAATAACAAATATGTTCAAGAAGGTGGAGGAAAGCATGAGCATGTTAAGGAGAGATATGGAAGATACAGAAAAGACCCACATCAGACTCCCTCCTGGTGATTGGGCTTTGGAGACTGGGCCATTCAGTAAATCAGCCTTCGGTGAGTTGGCTTTTAGAAAACTGGCTTTCGGAGAACTGACCAAGAACCATCTTAAACGTGAGCTTGATAGTGGGGCTAATATTTCTTTCCTCTTTGAACAGAAGTAGCACCCCTGGGGAACTTCAGGCCTCCCTCCTCTTGTTGGGGGAACGGGTTGGTGGGGAGGGGGTGTGTGAGAGCAGTGTGGGTGCTTTACCTCTGCAAGCTTCCTCTGAGGAGTGGGAGTGCAGAAAGACAATGGACTCCCTTTGTGGGCATGCAGATCCAAGAGAACAAGAACCAAAAGGCTGGTTGCGCTGTGACATTTATTTTCACCCAACTGAGAAACATGGACCAATGGAGGTCAGGCTCTACTGAGTTGGCGAAAATGGTGAAATCTTCCTTGCTGGTACTTTCCCCAAGAGGAAGATGTGCCTTAAAAGAGTGTAAAGCTGGGGTTGGAAAGAGAAGCTGTCTCCATGCTCCTAGTAAGTTCCAGGCATTGTGCTGAGGATCCAAGCTTGGCTATGATGTGGCCACTGTTCTCAAGTCTCTCACAGTCTAGTGGGCTTGCCTTCCTCACTTTCTGTTCCTTTTTGTTTTCTTTACAGGCTCCCATTCTTCTTACTTGCCTCTTAAATAATTCAGCACCTGTATGGGGCTTGATAACTAGGTGCCCTGAGCTTCCTACTGCTCTATTTATACCGTTATCATGATGAGGGGAGAAACTGGCACACATTACTAGAGCCTAGAGCAAGATCTCCCTTAGACCCAGGGAGCTGGGGCTCCTGCCCTGAGCCCTGGGCTACAGAGGGCGCCCCTGGGGCTCTTCTCAGGCAATACTCACCCACTTGGCCAGGTGTCTACAGGGCCAAGGCAATGTGGCTGTTTGGAGTCTGTGCCCCTGGGAACGTGGACCAGAGTCATCACAGCTGGGCTGGAGTGTCCACACAGGGAGGAGAGAGAAGGTGTGTATGCCACGGGCGAGGGGCATTCACTGATATCCTTGCCCCAGATCACTTAAATGTTCACAGTAAACTGTCTGGAAATCCAGAGGTGGCCTGACTTCTTGCTGGGGGAAACCAGTATTAACTTTTACCCACCTGAAGCCTTTCTCTGGGGCCCGGACAGTGTACCAGAACTCATGACTTTACCTATCATTCGGTGTCATGTCTCTTAGCATCACCAAATTAGAACTCTTGATTCATTCCCTCCAACCCACCCACCACAATCCTCCCCATCTTAATAAACAGTTCCACCATCCATCCAGTTGATCAGACATTCTATATTCTTCTCCTTTCTGTTATCCTGAACTTCCACTGAGACAATCCATTAGCATGTCCTGTTGGCTATGCCTCTAAAATAGATCCCAAATCCAACTACCTCTTACCTGCTTTATTGCCACCATTCCAGGTTTAGTCACCATCATTTCTTACCTGGGCTACTTCAACAACAATTTCCCTGTTCTCACTTTTTGCCTTTCTCCCCCTTAGTTGATTCTCCAACAGCAACTAAATTGACTTATGAAAAAATAAAACGGATGATACTACTCCCTTGTTTAAAATCCTCTAATGGATTTCCACTGAGATTAGAATTAATCCAAACTCCTTTCAATTTCCCATGGGTCCTATACAATGTGGCCCCTGCCTACCTAAATGGCCTCCTCTTAGCCCACTCCCTCTTGGTCACCACCTCCTTCCACTCTGGTCTTTGTCCTATTTTTTACACGCTCACACTCATTTCCTTCCTTACACATGCTCTTTTTTCTGCCTGGAATATTCTTACCAAGTTCTTAAAAGGCTGGGTTCCTCTTATCTGGGCTCAAATGCCATCTTCTAAGAGAAGCTTTACTTAACCACCTTCTTGATGGAACCCATCATACCTCTAGCATCTCGAGTTACTTCCTATCATACTCTCCTGTGTTATTTTCTTCATAGCACTCATCAAAATTATCTTATTTGTTTCATGCTCATTGTTGGTTACCCTCCACTAGAATACAAGTGCCACAAGGAGAGGAATCTTTTTATGTTTTTGTCACTATAGCCTTAGCCTCTAGAATGGTTCTTGATATATAGGTGGTACTAAATAAGTATTTGTTGAATGAGTGAATTAATCAACGTACATATAAGGCTTTCAAGCTTTCTGATAATTAATCTAGAATTTGTTTGGAGGTTTTTCATA
The DNA here is from genome assembly GCF_059928025.1 of Delphinapterus leucas. NCBI lineage: Eukaryota > Metazoa > Chordata > Mammalia > Artiodactyla > Monodontidae > Delphinapterus > Delphinapterus leucas. Next base: position 51,105,799 of record NC_143133.1, on the reverse strand, counting down.
TTGAAGATAAAGAAACCAACCTAGTATCTTAAATTGGGTTTCCTGGGAAGCAGACTCTGACCCTGAGATTAGCATGTAGGAAGTTTACTAGGGATTGCTTCAGGGATCAACACCAGTGGAAAGAAAAGAAAAGAAAGTAGAATTTGGCAGAGAGAAAAGTTTGGCTGTGTTAGTCCCCTAAAAGGTCTAAGTTGATCCTGATAGGAATTCCGAAGCTAGGGTAGCCCTCCCAATTTGGTCCAGATCATGACGGCTGGGACCAGGATTTATACTTCCATGATGTTCAGTCGTTAGACATAGGCTACCCTGGGGAGGAAGTACACTATTGGGATCAACTACAGACACTACCACTATAGTAGGTCTCAGTGCTGCAATTAATACTCATCATTTCCCTCCTCTACTGGTTGTCTATTTTACCCTCACCCTCAGCTAGCACCTCTGGTGCTCCTGGTGGCTTACCTGGTAGTATGACCCAGACCCTCAACTCTTAAGAGTCTGAGTCCCTGGTCACAATGCTCTTCTCAGTCTGTAGCTGCTACACTGGTCTATTTATTACCAAAACTGAACAAGAGAGTACCAAGAGATGCTCAAATGGATCACCCAGGTGGAAAACATATACTTTTTTGCCCCTATTATCTAACAGCAGTCTTGCCTCTTCCTGGTGACTAGGGCCAAATTATTCCTGCCAGGACGGTGATTCCTCTTCTTGTCCTCCGACACCTTGTCAGGAGGAGCTTAAAGAGCCCAGCTGGCAGCCATGGTGGAAGTACTCCCTTCTAGCAACCAAGACTCTTGACTGTTCAGAACCTAGAGTTTCAGGAAAGGGAAGCACAAATTCCCCAAATGGGTCAGTAGGAGTGAAGGAAAAATGGGAGTACCCCCACTTGCACCTCTTGATTCCTAGGCCTATGTATTCTCCCTCCTGGGGAAACAGCACCCTATAGGGGTCATTTATTTAGAATGTCCCCTGCATTGCACAGGACGGCATGCCATCTTCATAAGGTATTGGCTCCGAGCTGGCTCTTCTATCAGGCTAGTGGCTTCTGGGTATGGCGGTATGTGATGTGAACTGTGGATCTCACGGTATTATGCCTGTTCCAGCACTTCCTCTAACGTTAAGTGAGTCCCTTTGTGTGACACAGTAGTATGTGGAATCTTATGCTGGAGGATTAAACATTCTATATGCACTTGGATAATGGTACTGGATGAGGGCTGGCAGGCAGGAAAGGCAAATCCACACCTAGAATATACATCTATCCTTGGGAAAGGGTAGATGGTATCCGAAGTAGTTAACTTGTCATCAGGTGGTTGCTTGGTCTCTTGGAGGGACTGTGCTGTTGGTTTCTGTTGCGAGAAGGTCAGACATTCAGTGGTGAGAGTAGGTCGATCACCCTTAAGAGGGACCTGTGCCATTGCATCCATGTATAGCTTCCATCCCTGCTACCATGGGAACTCCATTCATGTGCCCAAGATGCAAGCACTGGAGTGGCTGATGACAGAGGCTGGCTTGTATCAACTGGATATGTGTTTTTGTAGTACGTCTCCCATGATGGATGTTCTCTGATGGTCATTAACATGTGAAATAAGGATCTTCACACTCTATGCTCACTTCCATATGTTCAACCACATGGCTTTACCCTTGTCTTTGCTGTTCCCCAGTCTTCCAAGCTTTCCGCTTCTAGACCCCTGATCAGAGGGCCAAGCTATTCAGCACTGTCCATGAGTCCCTGTGTATTCTAATTTCAGGCCACTTCTCTTTCCACATAAAGTAGCTGACCAGGTGGGAGGCATTCTCCTCACCGTCATCTTTCAAGACCATGTTGGGTGGGGCAGCAGTGCAGCCATCACCCCTTTCTAGCTTTCACCAACAAACTAAGGTGAGCCATTTGTGAATCAAGCTCAGGCTTTTTTTCCTGCATCAACTGATCATCAAAAATTCCCCCATGCAGTAAGAGATGTGAGCTGAGCACTGGTATACTGGTAAATATTTAAAAACTGGCTTTCTGAAAGGGAGAAAAAAATATCTGATTTATAACATTAGCTAATTTTCATAGTGTAAATACTTCCACTGTGGTCAATTTCAAACCACCAATATGATGTCGACAAGTGGCAACCCTTCCTGAAAACAACAATGAGCTCTCATGAGCTGGTGCAGACTGGCTCCAGCACACCACTAAGTGCTGCATAACAGCACCTGCATGATGCTATGAGCTACCTGCATGCTATCTTCTCTTGCATCTTGCTTGTGCCCTCAGGTCTTGTTCACATTCAATGCTAGATGTACCTCTTCCACCTGGGTCTGCCCCAGCTAATGCCTTGCAAAGTGTGATAGAAATATCTCATGAGGGGTAGTTCTGGTGTCATGGTCACTTGGTGTTCCATGGTGAGGCACTCATCTCTATCAGGGCCTAGGAGTATTCCAGGAGCTGTGTTTTCAAAGGTGTATAATTCTCTGTTGCAGTTGGCATGGCTTTGATCCAGAATTCTATGGATTTACATTGTGATTCTCCTATTGGGGCTTGTTATAAAATCTACATGTCATATTTTCCCACCACTGATACCCCTAATAGGCTCTGCTGGGCTGTGTGGTCCAAATGGCCAATAGCTGCTTGCCCTGCAGCCTAGACCTGTTGCAGAGTCCTTTCCTGCTATGGACCCGACTGAAAAATGGCATCCTACTGTGTCACCAGGTATGTGAGTCGGAGCAGTACTTCTGGAAATATATTGCTTCTAGAACCTGAAGAGGTCTACCTGGCAGGCATTGTGCTGCCTTGCTCATGATGGGAGCTACAAAATGCAGTGATTTCTCTTTTACTTTAGAAGGGACGCCCCAGCATACTCAAGATCACTGGACTCTGAAAAACTACTAATGTGGCAGGCTCCTGAGTCTTTTCGAGTTCATCTCCCTTGAGGATGCATGTAAATTACCAAGGCCTCCAATATCCTAGCAATCGCTTGTTTTTTGATCCAACTAGCACAATGTCATCAATTTACTGGATCAGTGTGATACTCTGCAGGATGTCCAGCTGGTCCATGTCTCTTCAGACTATGTTATGATAGAGGACAAAGAGTTAACATAGCTTAAGGGCAAGGCCATAAATGGATATTGTCGCACATTCCAAAGGAATGTCAGTTATTTCTGATTCTTTTTTTGATAAGGGATAGAAAAAGAGTCGATTTGCCAGATCACTGGCCACATATCATGTACCTGAGTCCCTACTAATCTGCTCTAGCAAAGATAACATACTTGGCACAGCAGCTGCAATTGGGGATACTATTTGGTTAGATTTGTGATAGTCCATCGCCATTCTCCAGGATTTGTCTGGATTTTGTAGAGGCCAGACTGGTAAATTAAACAGAGGTATGATGGGAACCACCACCCATCCATCTCTTAGGTCTTTAAGGGAGGCAACCATATTTACCTTTTTTCTCTCAGTTTTTTTAAAATGTGGGTTGTAAAATACATACAGTTGGCCCCCCATATCCATAGGTTCTGCATCCACAAATTCAACCAATGGTGGATGGAAAATATTTGAAAAAAATTTCAAAAAGCAAAACTTGAATTTGCCACATTCTGGCAACTATTTGCATAGCATTTACATTGTATTTACAACAATTTACATAGCATTTACACTGTATTAGGTATTATAAGTAATCTAGAGATGATTTAAAATATACAGGAGGGGGCTTCCCTGGTGGTACAGTGGTTAGGAATCCGCCTGCCAATGCAGGGGACACGGGTTCAAGCCCTGGTCCGGGAAGATCCCACATGCCAAGGAGCAACTAAGCCCGTGAGCCACAACTACTGAGCCTGCGCTCTACAGCCCGCGAGACACAACTACTGAGCCCGCGTGCCCCAACTAGTGACAACCCGTGCGCCTAGAGCCTGTGCTCCACAACAGGAGAAGCCACCACAATGAGAAGCCCGTGCACCACAACGAAGAGTAGCCCCCCCTCGCCGCAACTAGAGAAAGCCCACGCGCAGCGACCAGAGACCCAACACAGCCCAAAACAAAATAAATAAATAAATTTTTAAAAATTAGCATTGGTTTAAACTAATTAATTAAATATTCCGGAGGATGTGCGTAGGTTATATGCAAATATTACACCACTTTATATAAGGGATTTGAGCATCTGTGGGTTTTGGTAGCCACAGAGATCCTGGAACTACTCCCCCTCGAATACCAAGGGATGACTGTATAACACGGAATTCACTGTTTCAGCCATTCATGAGTGTCCAGTTCGGAGGCATTTAGTACATTCAAATTGCTGTGCAACCTCCATTAATTGCCACATCTCATTTCACTCAGCATAATGTCTTCAAGATTCATCTATATTGTAGACGGTCTGATTTTCGTGCCTTATTAAGGTTAAATAAAATTCCATTGTATGTATAAACCAAATTTTCTCTGTCCATTCATCTATCAACGAACATTTGGGTTATTTCCACCTTGTGGCTATTGTGAAATAATGCTGCTATGAACATGGATGTACAAATGTCTGTTCAAGTCCCTGCTTTCAGTTGTTTTGGGTATATACCCAGAAGAGGAACTGCTGAATCATATGGTAATTCTATGTTTAATTTTTGGAGTACTTGTCATACTGTTTCCCATGGTGGCTGCACCATTTTACATTCCCAACAGCAACGCACAAGTGTTCCAATTTCTTGCCAACACTTGTTATATTCTTTTTTTTTTTTTAAAAGAGCCACCTGGACACCATGTGCTTCTTTCTTTTTTTTAGAAAATATTTATTTATTTATTTGGTTGCACCAGGTCTTAGTTGCAGCGGGGGGGCTCCTTAGATGCAGTATGTGGGCTCCTTAGTTGTGGCAAGTGGGCTCTTTAGTTGTGGCATGTGAACTCCTAGTTGTGGCATGCATGTGGGATCATCCCTGACCAGGGATCGAACCCAGGCCCCCTGTATTGGGAGCACCGAGTCTTATCCACTGGGCCACCAGGGAAGTCCCAAACTTGTTATATTCTGTTTTTTTGTTTTTATAATCGGCATCCTAACAGGTGTAGAAGTGATTTCTTATTGTGATTTTGATTTGCATTTCCCTAATGATTAGTGATGTTGAGCATCTTTTTATGTGTTTATTGGGCATCTGTATATCTTTTTTTTGAGAAATGTCTATTCAAGTTCTTTACCCATTTTTTTAAGTGGGTTGTTTGTTTCTTGTTGTTTCCCTGAGTTGATTTTGTAACTGTTTTCTATTCATTGCAATTGTTCTTTGTTTCTTTTTTCACCTCCTCTTTTTCTGCCTTCTCAGGTTTTAATTGAACATTTTATATGATTTCATCTTATCTCCTCTCTTAGCATATCAATTATACTTCCAAAAAAACTTAGTGGTAGCCTTAGGCTTTTCAATATACATTTAAACTTATCTAAGTCCATCTTCAAATCACATTACAATGCTTCATGCATACTAAGTTATTGCAGGTAACTCAGAATATCCCCAATTCCTCCCTCGCATCCCTTATAACACTGCTGTCATTCATTTAACTTATCCATTTGCTATAACAAAATATAAATAAAATAAAATAAAAGATTTTATTTTACTTTTATTCCTTCTCTAATACTCTTCCATTCTTTATGTAGATCTGAGTTTCTGACCTATATCATTTCCTTTTCCCTGAAGAACTTCTGTTAATAATTTTTGCAAGGCATTCTTCATTTCTGTTACAATGTTTTTTACTTTTAGCATTTCCTTCTCATTCTTTTGTTAGAGTTTCCACTTCTCTACTTGTATTACCCTGCTTATGTTAATCCGCTCGTGCATGTTATCCACTTTTTCCATTAGAGCCCTTAGCATACTAATCAGAGTTATTTTAAATTCCCTGTCTGATAATTCCAAAATCTGTGTCATATCTGATTCTGGTTCCAGTACTTGCTTTGTCTCTTCAGACTATGTTTTCTCTTGTTTTTTAAGCAAGCCTTGTAGTTTTTTTCTTGAAAGCCAGCATGATGTATTGGGTAACAGGGACTGAAGTAAACAGTAGGTCTTCAGTGTGAGGTTTTATGTTAGTCTGGCAGAAGTTGGGCTGTGTTTAATGTTTACTGTACCTGTAGGTGCTAGAGGTTTCAAAGTCCTCTGTTGTCCTTATTTAGTCTTCCAGGTTGACTGTGGTTTCCCTATGGAATCATCCTCAGTTTGAGTCCTCATCCTGCAGCTCTTTCAGTGCTAATCGTGTTATACTGTTACACTGGAACCCTGCTGGGGTGGTGGTGAGGAGTGGGCAGGCGATGTGTTCTCTAATCTTATCACTGAATCTATCTTCTAATGCGCCTGTGTTCCTGAGCTGTGACCTTCACAAGCCTTAGCTTTTTTTTTTTACACCCTTAGATAAAACAGGAAGGCTAGAAGGGGTTGGAGTGGGAGAAATGCCCTCCACCCAGGTGGGAAGCCTCTGGTAAGAGCCTTTTTCTCTCCTGGAAAGTAAGCTCTTGCTATGGAGAATGTTCTGAGCGTTTTTCACAATGGTTGCTCTTCCCCATCTCTTCCGGATCCACAAGAGTATCTTTCTTGGCTCTTTATTGTGAAAACTTGGTGGGATTCCTGGAGGTAAAACCCACTGGAGTGTGAAAGCCCACCTAAGACTGAGGCCCACAAGAGTTTTTCACTCTCTAGATAGTCCCCACTCAGCCATTAGCAATTTGTCAAAATGACCATTGAGGTGAGCGTTCCAACCAGGTATGGCTCCAGTGGCTTCTGCTCCAGGTAATCACATCTTTGCTATGACTCTTTGAACTTGCCTGTCTCTCCAGAGTTCAGGGTGGCAGTTTACCCTGCAACCTCAGTTTTCTAATGGTTTCAAGAAAAGCCATTGGCTTTCAGTTTGTTCAGCTTTTTCTTCTAAGAAAGGGAGTGATAACTTCTAAGCTCTTTACATGCTGGTGGTGTAAGTGGAAATTCCTCCCCAGGTTGTTCTTTATTTAGTGTCTTGGCTGAGATGAGGGGGTTGGTTTCATAAGCCTCTACTCGGCATTCGCCACTATGATAGCTCTTATTCCTTACAGGCCAAAAATTCAATATGGGGGGTTGTGCAAACTACTAAGGATGTCTATTCTTAAGTGTATTGATACATTTATGGACTGGGGACATGACAAGTGGGTGTGTTTGAGGATCCAGGAAAACTGCTACAAGCCAGACCTCCATTCCAGGCTCCCATCTGCCCCCACTCTAACAGAGTCCATACAGGCACTTGGAGTCTCTCAGTGTCAATGTCAGTTCAGGTTCTATATCCAATTGTCCTTGAAATGTTTGGGTACTCTCTTTTCCCCAGTGTATGGCTACATAAGCAAATGGCTACAGACCCCTTAAGGAAAGGACTCGGGGAATGACTACTGAATACACTGTTGCGGTGTTGTAGAGTTCTTTCTCCTAGGAACATATTTCTCCCTTAATTAATGTGTTCCAGGTCCAAAAACCGGTTGTAAACCCAAAACTAAAATGGAGTCACTTATGTTAGGGACAAAATGGAGTTGGCTAATTCGGGTTCATTAAGGAAAAATGAAACTTAACTTTACCTAACATAAGTTGCAGGAATTTACAGCTCTTCTCAGAAATCAGCAGAGGATGCGGGTCAGTCCCCAAATGCCAAGTCTATTCATGCCATCTTTGGATTTCCTTGTTCCTCTGACTCACTACCCCGACCAAAATAAGGAAGAAGACCACCAGGCAACCAATCAGCTGAAAAGTCCAAATAACTTCTGCATTTACCCTCCCAAAAACCCTTTAGTCTGTGAGCAACTCAGAATTCATTGCTCTGGTAGCCCTGAGTGTCCCACCTTGCAGGTCAAAAGCCTTTCAATAAACTCATCTTTCTGCTTTGTTTTACTCAGTGTGAAGAATTTGGTTTTTGACATAGTTCAGGTCCAGAAACTGGGCAAATTTTCACTGGGGCAACTTTCTTTAACCTCTTGATCTTGCATCCTTGATTTATTTTGGTTGTTCAGATTGAGGGCTTCCTTTGATGGTTGTCCATCTATTTTGCCCTAGATGCCTTGTTCTATTTACCATCTCCATAATTCTGTGGGTCAGGCCCCCTTGACTGCACTCCTACCTTATAGCATCCACTTGGTTTCGGATGTTTAAATGCCACCATAAGACCTCTGTGTTACAGGGTGCTATCATCTCTATCTCTCTCAGGAAGCCCAGCTCTGAAATGTCATCTTCTATCTTCAGCCCTGGACTACGATGACAGCCACCACTGAAGTTATGAGTGATGATGATGCCTCTCACCAGAAATTCCTTTTCGATTTGCTAAGTGGTGTATCCTCTGAACTTTTCTGTGGAATATGTTCATCTGCTGAGTTTTCTAGCTTTATGTAAGTATTTTCGCTCTAGCATGTTCACTTACCTGAGCTGTTTAATCCCCCCTTACACTGTCAACCACAGCAGTTCCGGCATTTCTACCTTACTTGATGTAGTTTGGGCCATTGTTTTTGCCATGCTTCTAGATGACATCTTGAGTGTGTTCACGCCATCACCTGGGGTTCTTGTGCGAACCCGTATCCTGGGAGGGTGCACCCAAATTGATAAATTCTCCTTCATTGGACTTTATGTTCCGCCTCCCTCTTCTCTTTTTATCCAGAACCTTCAGAATTCAATCACATGCATACTTCCCTGGCTTCTGTTGGTACTTGTTGCGTAGGTTCTACAGCTTCTTTGGGGTTGCTTTCCAATATTATCAGCCTTAGAATGTCTGTGGAATATCATATATCGTGACTTAATTCTAATCATTGACTAGTGATCGGCAGGTAATGTGGGGGGTGCATCCTGAGGGAGGTGCATGTTATCCTGCACAGAAGGCCTCTCATTATCTCACAAGGAAGGAGCACTAGCTTTTAATAGGAAGTAGTGGGGCATTTTGGCAGGCTCAGCAGGTTGTAGAGAATTTAGGGTTCGAGATTTTTCATGTATATCGACCTAAATGTCCTCATCCCATGTGTCAGGGTCCCACTCTTTCCCAACCAGGGATCTACCCTTGAAATATCATGCCTGCCTAAATGGAGAGTTTAATCTTCTTTGGAAGTTTCCACTTGCCTTTCTGTTACTATTACAGTTAAGTCCTGGGATCTGTCCTCAGTTTTCTGTCTTCCCACTGCAGGAGATGAGAACCTCTTTACATGATTCCAGAAGATCTTCTGGCTTCCATACTGAGCTTTGACTTGCAGATTAATCATACTCAGCCTTTCATTATCTCTCTTCAAAGTATCAAGTCTACTTAGCAATAGCCAATCAAATCCCAATGGTCTTACAGAATAGATACTATTTCCCCTATACTTTGGCAACAGTGCCTGATCTTTCCCCGTACACCACAGTTGAAAGCTTTAACAATTGCCCTGTTTTCTTGTGGTAGCTATGTTCCACCTGCCACTGATTCATTGCCAGCCAATGAAATTGGTGGCCAACTCCAAAATTCAATCATAGTGTCTTCTTTCTTGGACCATTCCTGGCACCAAAGCTTTTAGGTCAGGTTCCATGAAAAGTAGACTCTGAAGCAAAGATTAGTGTTCTGGGAGTTTATTAAGGAGTACACTAGTGGAAGGAAAGGCATAAAAGTAGGATCAGACAGAGGGAAAAATTAGGCTGTGATGCTGTCGTATAATAAAGAATTTGACTGGTTTTGTCCCTGGTTCCTGGGAGGCAACTTCTAAACCATTGGAATTTCCCACAGGATAGGAGTGAGTTTGTTATTTATGGTGGGTCCTCGGACCACACCTGAGTTTACGCTAATGAGATGATTTAGGATGAGGGTTGGTCATGCCAGAAAGACCAACCATGTGATAAAAGAGTTGAGGCTTTCAGCCATGTGACATCAGCCTAGGTTCTGGACCTCTAGGGAGGGGAAGGGGACTGGAGATTGAGTTCCATCATGGGGCCAGTGATTCAATCAATTATGGCTGTGTAATGAAACCCCAATAAAAACTCAGGACACTGAAGCTCAGTGGAACTTCCTGGTTTGTGAACAACACCTTGATGTGTCAGGAGGGTGATGTGTCCTAATTCCACAGAGAGAGGGCACAGAAGCTCTGTGTTTAGGACCCTCCCAGGCTTTACCCTATGTATCTCTTCATTTGGCTGATTCTGATTTGTATACTTTATAATAAAATTGTAATCATAAGTATAGCACTTTCTTGAGTTCTGTGAATCATTATTCCAGCAAATTACTGAACCTGAGTAGGTTGTGGGAAACCCCAAATTTGTAGCCAGTTGGTCAGAAGTACAGGTGGCCTGTCAGTCCCTGAGCTTGTGGATGGCATCTGGAGTAAGGGCAGTCTTACTGGAGACTGTGCCCTTAAATCATGGCATCTGAGTTAACTCCAGGTGGTTAGTGGCCAAAATGCATGGTGGTACAAGAGACACCATCATAAATAATAACAGCCTCAGCTGATCCCATAGGGAGCTCTGATGTGCCAAAGCTCACGGTTATTCCTAGTTACGTAAAGGGATCAGGTGTTTATACCTCCACAACGTCTTCAGGCTGCCCTTGGGCAGCTCTCTTTATTTATTTATTTATTTATTTATTTAGCTGTGTTGCTTCTTAGTTGCAGCATGCAGGACCTTTGTTGCAGTGTTTGGGCTCTTTGTTTGGCGCACGGGCTTCTCTCTAGTTGCGGTGCATGGGCTCCAGAGGGTGCAGGCTCAGTAGTTGTGGTGTGTGGGCTTCTCTAGCTGTGGCGTGTGGGCTCCAGAGTGTGCGGGCTCAGTAGCTGCAGCGCATGGGCTTAGTTGCCCCGCGGCATGTGGGATCTTAGTTCCGCGATCAGGAATTGAACCTGCGTCCCCCGCACTGGAAGGTAGATTCTTAACCACTGGACCACCAGGGAAGTCCCAGGCAGCTCTCTTTAACCAAGGAAATTTCTGAAGGGAGCAGACAGTTGAGTACCGTCTGCAAGTAGCACTCCTAGAAACCGAGGGATGTCTTTCATTCTTGAAGCAGAATTTCCATGGCAAGTCATAGCGCCCACTACACTTTGTTACAGTTTCTATTAAATGGTAGAGGGAGGATAGGGTGATTAAAAGCACTACTGAAGATTGTTTTGAATTTGTAAGCATTTTGCAACTAAAGAGAATTCAAAAAGAGAGATTGGCCGGTTGATCCTGGCAAATCCTCACAAGTGATCATATTTTCCCAATTAAGTCTTTTAGATGTCTTCCTATTACTCTTGGGAAGGATAGTCTTAATATCCTTAGCAGACAACTCACGCTCTGCGTGAAACGGCCCCTTCTTGCATCTGCAGGATCACGTCTTCCTCATCTCATTGCACTTATGTTCTCTCTGTCTGTGGATTGCACCTGACTTGAAAGTTTCAGGGCCTTTGCACAGGCTGCTTCCTCTGCTTGGAAATGCTTTCTTACCTCTTTGACTGACCAATTTGTACTGCTTATTCTTGTCTTTGTTTAAATGTCCCTTTCTCAGAGAGGTCTTCCCTAACCTTCACTCTAGATAAGGGCCACTTGTTATATGCTCTCACAGTGTCTGTTCCCTTTGCATGGCCTAAAAACACTTACCAGATATAGTTACCTGTGTATTTATCTGTTTAATGCCTGCCTCTCTCCCTCTGATAAGTGTCATAAAGGCAGGAACTATGGCTATTTTGTTCTTCTCTTTTTCCCAGCACTTAACTCAATGCCTGACATGGGAGTTTAATAAATATTTGTTGAGTGAATAAGTAAATGAAGTAATTAAGGCATAGATAATAGTGACAAAGTGCAGTGGTTAATCATGTGGCTCTGGAGACAGAGTGGGTTCAAGTCTTTTAAATCCTGACCCGTTCATTGAGAGCTCTGTAAACGCGTCCTCCCCTTTGACAGTGTAGAAACTTATCATTTCACATTGAGTCTGTCTGACTGGGGAAACTTATCCTCAATAACCAAACCCTAGGAGAATAATGTGGAATAAGAATACCTATTTATCAGCAGCACTACCGTGTACCCCTTAAGCACACAGACTGCTCTCGGGTGAATCCAAAACTGTCATCTTGGCCACAATACTCAGCTTCTTGGCACATCAGTTTCCTCACCTGTAAACAAGTCTAACACATAGCACCCAGCTTAAAGTTCTGTAAGGATCTGATAGGTTAATATATATAAGAAACAGTTTGTGGGACCCAGTATATGTGTGTGTTATATGTGTTAGCTAATATTATTTATTAAGTTAGGTTGGGAGACACCTCTGGCTTGACACCTGGAGCTGGTTAGCTGCGTAAAACATTCCCTCTAGGTGAGTAAAGTCATGCCATAGACCAAATAATAGACTGGAGAGTTGTCTGGTAGAGTAAGAGTAAAGGAAATCTCCTCTGGCAACATTTCTGGGAAGCTGTAGGGGAGCTGGTGGATAGCTCTTCTCTATTCTAGGGACCATTCTGCCTGAAAATCCAGGGTGAGTCATTCAGATCCAGAACTCTATCCCTCCTCACAGAGAGTGTAAACATCCTGGCAGATTCTGGCCCTTTGCTCCCCTGTTGTAGATTCCAGAAAGGCCACTATCCTTAGAGAAATACAGCCTCTCTTCAGTCATTCAGGTCACAACACAATTGATTAGGTTACAGTTTTCTTTAAATATACACTAGACCCAAGGAAGAAGTCTTATCACTTTGATTTCAGTTCCTCCTTTACCAAGTTTCCTTGCACATGTATGACAGGCTGATGCCTCTTAGGGTGGAGCATTTCTGCAGGTAGAATTCTAAGCTTTTCCTTCATTGTTTCTCCAAAATTTTAGAGCACTTTATAGTATCCCTCAAACTGGGAACCTGGAGACCTGAGCCTGGAAATGTGAGAGTGAAATCTGGATTTTAATTCTGACATTGACACTAACTGGTGAACCTGGTCATCACAGGGCTTAGATTTCCTCATTTGGAAAATGAAGCAGAAAGAGAAGATCAGCTGGAAACCCTTCCAGGTTTACAATTCAGTGATTATGCATCATGATCTCCAACAAAAGTCAATATGCTGTTAATGTACTTTTAGGGTAGAAAGTTATACTGAGTATTTTGTAAGTGAAGATACTCACTTTTCTTTGGGCTGACTTTGGAATGTGGATTTTGTACAAAAAAAATAAAAGAATTCTCTTTATAAGCTGCAATTGTAGAGTTGTATTTAACCTTAGAGATTGCAATTCTGAGGACTGGATAAGAACCCTAATATGGTCTTCCAGGGCATCCAAATGACCACTGCGCAAACTACATAGATCACCCGGCTTGGGCTGGTTCACAGATCTTTTTCTTGTGTGCTTTTCTGGGAATGAATGCAACTGAGCAAGCAGATAGGTTCTGGGGGGAGAGAGTCACAAAAGTCATAAAGTCATTCTACCCCAACAATTTGCTATGGCTTTAGGGACAGCCCTAATGGCTGTGTGACATAACCTCTCTCAGTCTTGGTGTCCATATCTATTAAATAACACCTACTTTGCAGGGTTACTGTAAGAATGAGAATAGAAGTAGGGTTAACAGCGTGGAAGCACATAATATGCACACAGGAAAAAGTTATGCCCTTACTGCCAATTTTCCCTATTCCAGTAAAAACATCAATAGGTTGAGTGCAATCTGTCCGTGCTTGGTAAAAAGAGGCAAAATGTTAAATCAACTATAGTATAAAATAAACATTAAAAAAAAAAGGCAAAATGCATTATGATAAGTCTTGACATTTTCTCACCTCAGTTTTCCCACTGCAGTTGAGAATGTCTGGTCAGTGGCTTCAAGTGCTAGATCAGGAGTTATAGTTGGGTACCAATCCTGGCTCTGTCCCTTATCAGCTGTATAATCTCTATTAGTTTTTCAACCTCCCTTATCAGCTGTATAATCTCGATTAGTTTTTCAACATCTGTGGGTCTCAGATTCCCCTAATGCCAGGGTAATACAGATGGATAGGATTTCCTAACTAGGATTAGACTTCCTCTTCTCTCAATTTCCTAAATCGGAGGGCCGTGAAGGGGCCAAGGGCCCAACCCGCCTAGCACCCGCCCAGAGGGCGGGAAGTGCCTGCCAGGCGGAGGGCGGAAGAAGGGCGGGTCAACAAGGCGGTGGGCGGGGGCTTGAGTTCCCGCCTCCTATGCGTGCGCGCGCACCACGGACGCACGCACGCACGTACGCACGCACGCACAGCATACCGCGGAAGCGCGCGCGCAGGCCCAGCCCTCATCGCCGCCGCCATTTTAGCTCCTGGTTCCGGCCGCACGGTGTAGGCTGTTGTAGCGGGAGGGGTGGGGGTCCTCCAGAGTTTTGTAGCTGCCTTCGACTGCACCGATAGCGCCGCTAGGTTCTCTTTTTTTCTTCCTTCGTAACCGCCCGCTCGAAGAGTCCGAAGATGTCTAAGCGACACCGGTTGGACCTGGGGGAGGATTACCCCTCCGGCAAGAAGCGTGCGGGGACCGATGGGTAAGCCAGGCCGGGGGCGCGAGGCAGGGGCTCAGGCTTTGTTGGGGTCCCGGCCGGGAGCGGGCCAGGGAGGGCTAGGCCGAGCGGGCCACGGGCCCTGACTCTTTTGTTTTCTTCTGGGCTCGGGTCACTGGCGGCGGGGCGCGGGAGAGCGGACCCCCAGGCGTTCGGCCCAGCAAGGGCGCGGGGAGCTGAGTGGCGCGGTGGCCGCCCGGCCCAGTCGGGAGAGCGGAGAGGCCTGTCGTGGCTAGTAGGGTGCCTCCTCCCCGGGCGGAGTCGAGCAAGAGTCACTTCGAGGGGAGCCGACGGGAGGGAACCGCGGACCTCGTGGCCTGGGCTCCTGGTAAGGCCTGGAGCCTGGGGAGAGGGTGGGGGAGGGCGCGGCGGGAGTAATCGTTTCCAAGGGCACCAGGTACTTCTCAGCCAGCGGGGTCGGGGAGAGGACCTTGGGGGGCGGCTGGGCGCCCAGCAAGGGGAGAAGCGGAGGCCGGAAAGTGAGCGAAGCGCGTGGATTCTTGTGTAGGCTGGGGTGGAGGTGCTGGGAGTAGAGTGAGGCGTGCGGACGAGGAGTTCTCGGGGGAGGGGAGAGTAGAGGGCCAGCCGGGAGAAAGGAAAACGTGGAGTATACCTGATGGGCTGGAGGGCTGGTGGTTTGGAGCCGCGGAGTTTATACTTTGGCGGGAGAGTGCGTGCCTCGGTCCATTCAAACACTTCAAAGTAGATACTAGGCAAACTTCCGCTCTCTGCCCACGCTCCCGCCATCTCCTTTATTTCCTGTTTTGGCCAAAACAGTAGTTATTGGGCATCCCCGGGATAGCAATTAGAAGGCATTCTTTTTTTCCAATAAATTCTTGTTTTCTGTGTCCCTACCCCGCACTCGTTCCTAGGTAGCTTTTGAAACGAGAAGACCCTTTTCAAAAGTTTTTAGTGTTTACGGCAAAATATCGCCCGTCGGGAGGTTGCTTGGGAGTTGAAGTAGACACGCCCGTGGTGTTTCAGATTCCTTTCTACTTACCTTTTCTTAAAGGTGCAGAGGAATTTAACAGTTAACCTTAGCAATTGCATCAAAATCATTTCTTGTCCAGTGTGTACTTTTCGTTCCTGAAGTACAGAGGTTTATTTGGATAATTCAGGCAGAGACGTGAAAGTCTGAATATCTTCAATACTTTGCATAATTTTGCATTTTAGTGTGTGTGTACGTGTGCAGAATTACTGTGTCAAGTCTGTATAACTTTTGTTCACTCAAAGTCCTTCCTTTCGGTTGATTGAGGTGTCTGTGTCTGGGGAGTATAAGCCAGGATAGGGTATACTTTTTGGCGGCTTTCCGTATATTGAATATGGAAAGCATAAATATATAACAGTTTAATCGTGTACATTTTTTAGTTTACAGTGTTCTGTGTCAGCTTTCTCTCCCTGACCCCAACACACACAGCAGAACTTGAGCACATTTGAGCTACAAGTCACAGGCTCCTTAGAGCTGGAAGTGACTTTAAAGAGCGTATACTCGGCTCCACTCGAGGGGTGAGAAATGGAGACCCAGAGTTGTTAAGGTGGCTTGTGCAACCTTACAGTTTACAGGTGGATCTAGAACCTTGATCTTTTAATTTTCAATCTTAGCCTCTTGCTTTTTCCAGTACAGCACACAGACTGTGACTGTAGTTAAGAGTCATTACAGCCTATTTTAATGACATTTACAATGGGTTGGTAAAGTAGGGAACACTTGGTTCTTTGTTCCTGTGAAGCAAAAATAAATTGCTTGTCATCTGGCTAAGATGCAACTAATGCCTCTCACAGAATTCAGATTGGAAAAAAATAAATGGGGAAGGAATGAATTCACTTAGTAATATTTGTGTTTATGTGCACCATTTAAATGCTTTTTGGGGGATTAGTGGGCCCATGATATGTACATGGGTTTGTTCCCTTTTCCTTGCAAATCCGACATCCTTAGTAAAAATGTGGACTTTTTAAGTCTTTGGTGGTGACCTTTTGATTCTCTTGAATATTATATATGACATCTACCTGTAAATGAGCGAGAGTTCATCTTTGGAATAAAGCTCAAGTTCTGAGATACTTTGGAGGGACATTTGTATACTCACTTCTGTGTCACCTGAATGTCATTTCTGATAGAACTTTCTTTAGCAGTGGGCTTGGAGTGTTTATTAGTGCTTAGGTTTTTTTTTTCCATATTTAATAATTTAAAAAGTCAACAAAATAATTTGTTGACTGTCATGCAATCTTGCAGATTTTTCTTTTTTTTTTTTAAAGCCCTGCTAAGTAGCAGGTGGTTTTACATGAGAGGGTAGGCCTGTCAGTCTTGTGAACTCCACTGCCAAACATGGATGTCCCATTTTCCCTGCTACTCAGAAGGGAAGGTAATTCAGTGAGAGATTTTACTCAAATTCATGCTCCCAAACTATATATGGCTTTATTTACTCTTGCTATATTTTAAGTTTGGAAACAGGTAGAGAAGTTGAAGGTTTCTGTTACATACTGACTGTATTCCTTTTTCCATTTTTCCCACAACATTTTCTGTGTAAAATTATTAACCAAAAGACAACTTAATGTTGAAGTATGGAAAAAAATTTTGAAAACAGGGACATTTTTCACTTTGATGTTAGTTTCTGATATTACTGCCTGATAAGAATTTTTTTGGTTAAAAATGTGAAACATAGATAACATATGTACAGTGTTCCCAAAACTTTCAGGTGCTTTATAAACAGGTTTTCACTGCAGTTCTGTGATGAGGATAAGTAACTTGCCCCAGGGAACACAAGAAACGTCCATTCATAAAGATATAAAGAAAAGGGGAAAAAATTATCAGAAATCTTCATCCCCATCTTTATTTAATCCCTTGATGAAAATTTTTTTAGATCTCTGCATATTTATTCACAGGTATCCTATTTGATACCAATAGGATCTTTTAATATGTATTATTTGTGCTTTGATTTCTTTAAATTCACCCAGAAATACGTTATGAACTGTGGAATGGATATACATTATTCTTTTCATTGGCTGCATAGTATTCCACTTGTAAAGGGGTATCATAACTTATTTAACCAATTTCCTGTTCACTGACGTTTTGGTAGTTTCCTAGTCTTACAAGTGAAAAGTGTGATGAACATCCTTATGTGTACTTATATCCCTAGAAGTCTCTGAAAGTGAGATTACCAGATTAAAATCAATGCTTGTTTAAAATACTCTGATTTTGATAACCAGTTTACATCTTCATTAGCATTTCTTTAGTTTCTGTTACTCCATGTAGAATTTTAATGTGGTGTTTTAAATTTAAAAAATAAATAACCAATGTTTATTGGGCATTTATTATGTTCCAGGCACTACTTTAAGCACATTACATATATTAACTCATTTAACCCTTGCAGTACCCCACAAGAGCTTTTTAAAGATGAGGAAAGAAATAAATGTGGTCATATAGTTAGCTTAAGTGTTGATCCAGGATTAAGCTGAGATAAAGTACTGAACCACGTGCTAAACAACTGTGTCCTGTTGTGTCTCTCCCTGCCAGTATTGTGGCTAAGTGATCACTGCTTTGATAATTAGTTTTTTAAGCATTATACCTCGATTAGTAAATCTTCTAAGTAACAAACTCCTTTATAATAAAGGTGCCTGTTTAAAAAAGAAAACATGCATATACACAATATTCTGCATATATTTATGAAGCAGTGGGTTTGAGGCCCCCCCCCTCCACTGACCCTTAATTTTTATCTTCCCTTTCCTGTTGAAGGTAGATAGTTGGAATCACAGGCAACATTTCTAGGTGATTGAATTTGCGTTCTAATTTTAATCTAAGAGACTATTTTATTAATACTTCTCGCTTTGCAGATTAGTAAATTGAGGCTTATATCTTTCCAGTGGTTATGCAACTGTGATCTAGGTGCTCGTGCTCCTTTTACTCTTATATTAGAGTTAAACCCCAATTCATGGTCAGCAGTTAATCTTTGTGTCTTCAGAATGTATTTTATGCTTCCTCTGTTGCAGTTATTTTTGGTAATAAAGTTTCTGGTGAAGTAGGCCCTTGAAAAACATGTATTATTTAGACCAGATGTTCTTTAAGGATCCTTTATGTTCTATGAACTGTAAAATGTCTAGTCTTTGAATCCATTCCTGACTACAGTGCTTCTCACTTTGCTGGACACGTATCTATCTATCCTGTTGTAAACTTTTTCTCATTCACATTTTGGAGCTGTGCAAATACTTATTTAATTACAAGCACGTTAAACTGGAGCAGAACGAGAGAAGCAAAGAAAGGATGGTTGATGGTATATTGCGAAGATAGGCCAGGAAGCTTAAGTTCTGAGTTGTGGGACTTCAGTTTGTATGCTGAGTAGGTTATCCTTTAGGTTCCTTTGATTTCTTTCTCTTTATGCCACATGGGATGAGAAGCTCCGATCCTAGCTTGCATGTCCTGTAATTCTGTAGAAGGTGAACATTGGGTTGGGGGAAGGGAGAATCGCTTTTTATATATACATATATGAAAAGATTATATATATGTAAAAAATAGATGTGTGTATGAATATTTGTGTACATATAATAAGGCTTTTCTCTATTTAGGCAAGTTCCTGTGGAATAGAATTACTTTAGAAGGGACAATATCAAATATAATTGGTCAGCTTACCATTTTTGTAATTGGGGAACCATCCTAACTCATGCTGGGCTCAGCATTTTAGCTGTATTCTACGAAGGGGAGTAACTGTTGCCCAGCTGATTTGCCATTACATCAAAATGAATGATCTTCCCTAGTCTGCTACTGATAATTGGGGCATGGGAAATTTGTATGTCTTTTGTGTGTTATGGATAAGGAACAATGACATGTTTAGCAGCTTGTGTCATGGTTCCATGTTGCCTCACTATTTCAAATGAGTCCAAACACCTTGTGGCACATTTGTCTGCTATAGGATTTAGTCTGAAGTAAACTAGATTAATAAAATGAATAAGTATAGATAATTTTAAAATTCTTACTGGTTAGGGATCATCTCTAGTATCTAGAAGTAGATGCTGGAATTGGCTAAATGACCTAAGGTTAATATGGTGGTCATCTGCATAATTTAAACATTTTAAACAACTTAATAGTGTTCAGTGAAGCTTGTTTTTAAATGAGCTACTTTTCACTTTATGGATGATCAAAGTATACATAGGTTTTATAAAGTACTTCCAGTGTTTTTTACTATTGCTGTTAAGGATACATGCAAGAGTAAACAATGAAACCAAGAATAAAAAGTTTTAGTTTTCCTTATAGAGCAATATATGCATTTTGAACAAAATTTGGAAAGCGTTAACTTAGGAAAATAAACTTGCTAATTCGTTAGCTCGGAATTTTGTGCTGAATTTTGTTTGTATTACTGTAATGTGAGGTGGAATTGTCTTTGAGGCCAGAAGCAATAAAAGACTTAGTTCTTGCTAAATTTTGAACATACTTTCAGTGTGAAAATACCTTTTCATGTAACCTGAAGGAGAACCTGGGAAAGACTCTGATGCCATTCTCTTTTTGCCTAATTTGTCCCTACCTTTTTCCCACACTGCCCTCAGTTTTTAATTTCTAAGAAGGATTTTACATGCAGAATGAGTTCTTGTGTTATCGCAGCTGATGGCTAAAGGTGGAAAGAGACTGTTCCTTAATAGAATTTGAAGCATCATTAAGGAAGGGAAAGATGTTTATGGATGAGGCATGGAGAATCCTTGATTACAAGTTCTTTTTCATTGTTTCTGATACTTCGAGTTTTATATCAGTTTATTTGGTTGTTGGACATTTTACTTTCTTGTGACTATAACGCCGCTATGAACATTTTGCATAAAATTTGGAATCTGAGTTATAAATTTTTTTTTTTTTTTTTAGGAAGGATCGAGATCGTGACCGTGATCGTGAAGATCGGTCTAAAGATCGAGAACGAGAACGAGATAGAGGAGATAGAGAGCGGGAGAGGGAGAAAGAAAAGGAGAAAGAATTGCGAGCTTCCACGAATGCTATGCTTATCAGTGCTGGATTACCACCTTTAAAAGCTTCCCATTCAGCTCACTCAACCCACTCGGCACATTCAGCACATTCAACACATTCTGCTCATTCTACACACACCGGACATGCAGGACACACATCACTTCCACAGTGCATTAATCCATTTACCAATTTACCCCATACGCCTCGATACTATGATATTCTGAAGAAACGGCTTCAGCTCCCTGTTTGGGAATACAAGGATAGGTTTACAGATATTCTGGTTAGACATCAATCCTTTGTACTTGTTGGTGAGACTGGGTCTGGTAAAACAACACAGGTGAGTTATTGAATACCACAGTATGTACTTTATTAATGTTTATGTTTACTAAATGTTGCGTATTTGGTTCTGGTGGTTATTCTCATTGGCTGTCTGTCAGAACTTTTTGAAGCATAGCTGCTTTTATGTTTAGCAACTTTTAGTGACTTATGGGGTTGGAATCCTGTAGGGAGTACCTATTTTCCTGAGTCTCTTTGGAAAAACAGCGGTGCTGTTTTTTTCCAGTTTTATTATGTAAATTATGGCAGTGATACTCTCCCACCCACTTTGAATCTGGGGTGGTACATATTTGGGGGCACAAGGTTTGTTTTCCAGTGCTTGGATGGAGAGAGCTGAACCATTGGAGTGGTTTTGTTTTTGTCATTTTCATTTCTTTGTTTTTATAATTGTTTTGAACTATGTGAATATTATCTATTCTTTAAAAAAAAAATAGAAGAGCTAAGTAAAGTCTTTTTACTTGTGACCTCCATCCAGTAGTGTCCCCGTCCTCCCCACCCCTGAACTAAACACACGTTAGTGTTGTATTAGAACTATATTTAGGATATTTTTCAAACAGGGATGAGCCATTATTTACTAGGCCCATGTTATAGACATTTAGGCTGCTTCTAATGGTTGTTTTTCATGGGCAAGTATATCTTTAGGATAAATTCTCAGAAGTAAAAATTATCGGGTCAGAAGATAGATTATAGTTGTGGAACGTACAGCCAAATAGCCTTCTATAGGGAACGTATCAGTTTACCGTTCCGTGAGCATGTATGAGAGCATATGTGGGAAACCACTAGAGTGTACTACTGAACTTGAACTTTTGCAAATCTGACAGGAGAAAAATGGTAATTCAGTGTAATTTTTAATTTGCATTTTCTTGCTATGAGCGAGGTAACCATATTTTCATTTTCAGGTGCTTGAGCCTGACTCATCAGAAAATTTCTTAGATTTTACAAAAATAGCAGCCCCTGGCTATTGTAGAAAATTTGGAAAATTCAGGAAAGTGTTGAAATGAATTTAATAATTACTTATCACGCAGAAATAATTGCTGTGTTTCCTACGGGCCTGATTTTCCATGTTTATGCACCTGTGAACATGTTTAGATTTGAGCATACTGCATATACAGGTTATCCTGTATGTGTATAATTTAAGTTACACAATGCCACAAGTCTATCAATTTGAGTATTACATGGAGACATTTTGAAGGCTACAGTAGCAACCCAGATTGGAGGCTTTTGTTATATAATATAAGACTGAGCCTAAGCATGGTTTTTCTTTTTAAACGGAGGAAATGTAATGCTGATGTTAGAAGCTAAAACTGTTGGTTTATTTTTATCACCTTATGGAAATTTAAAGAATACATGAAAAGATATAACTCTAAGCTTATTAATATATTTTTAATAATTATTTCAACTGGTTTATCTAGTTTGTGTAGTATTAATAGCACCCATTTAGTCAGCAGTTGGGTAAAGCCAGGCACTATGTAGTTTGTATTATCTCATTTAAGTTTTTCAACAGCCATGCAAGGAAGTTGTTAATCACCATTTTACAGATGAGCAAAATGAGGCTTTAATTTATGAGAGGTTTAGTGGGTTGCCCTAGGTTACACTGTAGATATAGGTGGGTTCAGTATTTAAAACTCTGTCCCTTTGTCTCATAGCCAAAGTTATATTTATTTCATACTGCTCTTCTGTGGTCTTATATGATTAACCTTATTTCAGAGATGAGTTTATTTAGTAGCAGTTAGTGGAGAAGAAGGGCAGGTGAACTCAAAACAAGATTTGTGATTTTTTGGATTAGTATTTTTTTTTTTTTTAAATACTTAAGGTACATGGATACCTAGGATTGCAGGGATTTGGGGTATTCAAAGGGAAACAACAGTGTAAATAGTGAATTTCATGCAAATGCTTTTTCCGCATACTCCTATTAAACTTTGACTCAAAACCATTAAGAATAGTTAGCCATTTTTGGTTATCTTTTTGTGCCTATCAGAAAGTGAAATTCTCCAAACAAAATTGCAGAAGGAACCTAACTAAAATGTAGCAATAGGGCTTTCCTGGTGGCGCAGTGGTTGAGAGTCCACCTGCCAACGCGGGGGACACGGGTTCGTGCCCCGGTCTGGGAAGATCCCACATGCCACGGAGCGGCTGGCCCCGTGAGCCATGGCTGCTGAGCCTGCGCGTCCGGAGCCTGTGCTTCGCAACGGGAGAGGCCACAACAGTGAGAGGCCCGCGTACCACAAAAAAAAAAAAAAAAAGTAGTGATAGTACAACTAGTATTCTTCAAATATCACTGTACAAATCCTATACCAAAAAAATGCCACGTTTCCTGTAGCATTAAAATCTGTTAGGCTTTTGGAGGCTTTGATGGAGATCCATCACGTCCTTCTTGTAGGAGTGGATTCCAATTTAATGTAGTAAGCACTTAGATTTTTCCCATGGTTCTTTCACAGGTAAGTGAGTAGAGAAGAACCATTAAATTATCAAATATCTTAGTTTCTATTGATAATGGAACAGCTAGGAAATGCAGTGTCATCATGGCAACAACCAACTACTTATGCTTGTTGGTCTTTTTTTTTCCTTGTTTACCCTTCATTGCCCTCCTTCAGGGAAGTGCTGTTGCTGCTTCTATAGGTCCTATTGAATTTGAGTTTGATAGTTAACTAAAATTAACTTTTAAGATGTACCTAAGGTGTTTCCATTGTGCATACTTCTGAGGGGAGAAGGATAGGAGTTAGATTCTGCTGGCTTACCAAGTGTGAGCTGAATTTGTAACTTAAATTGTATAGGAATTTAAGTTACAGTTTCTTAGAATATTTTTGGGAACTAACATTTGTTATGAAGTAGAATTTTCATAAGTTGGAATTTTTCCAGTGCATAGAGAAATGCTTGGTGGTGGAACATTGACACCATAGAGCATGTTCAGCAAAGCCTCAGTGGACCTAGCTCACTGAGGAGTACAGTTATGACATATCAGTGTTATACATGACCCCTCCTTGGCTTGGAGAGATCATGCTATTATAAGTTTAAGTCATAAGTAATAATTTGTGGTGTGCCTAAATTGAATTTTGTTTTAAATTATTAGAATGAGATAAAACACTTCATGTTAAATATACCTGATGCACAGGCAGAGTAGAATTAATTTAAATGTGAAATTATTTGATAGATTCCACAGTGGTGTGTGGAGTACATGCGATCATTACCAGGACCCAAAAGAGGAGTTGCCTGTACCCAACCCAGGAGAGTGGCTGCAATGAGTGTGGCCCAGAGAGTTGCTGATGAAATGGATGTGATGTTGGGCCAGGAAGTTGGTTACTCCATTCGATTTGAAGACTGCAGTAGTGCAAAAACCATTCTTAAGTAAGTATTATCTTTAAAAATGAACACTTTTTTCCCCTGTTTTTATTTTCTGCCACCAGATAGGGGACTTTGCTAGCGGAGTCTCAAGCCATCTGACTTTAGAATAATCCAGATTAGACCTTCTTATGCTTACTAGATGACTTTTTAATATGGATTCTTTTTCTTGGTAGTAGTATATGTATAGCTATTCAGTGGTCATTGAAGTTCAAAGGTCAGATTTTTTAGTTACTTGGTGCAATATCTTAGGTGAAATGTTGTATCATTTAAATATGATAGAAAAGTAAAATGATATATTTAGTAAAGGACAGTTACTTTTAGAACAAATGATGTGTGGGAAGGGGTATGATTTATTTGGGTGAGAGAGCTTTTAATGTTAACTGTACAGCTATTACCATGCATATGTTATGAGCTAAAAGGAGGAATCTTTTGTGATATACTCTTGGAGTCTCCTCAAAGACCTCGTTCCTCTTCATTATACCATGGTGCACATGATTGACAACCATACTGATCTTTTTTCTAACATTTTCTTTAATTTCCCTAGTTTTTTATCTTCATCCTAACACTTCCATTCTGCGTAAGTAGTGATGTTTGTTGCCTGATGGTAATGCTTTTGAAAATCTTCCCCTTTTTTACATTTCTGTTTATTCTGTGTATGTATGACATTTCAATCATTTGTTAAAAACAATTTCCTTGTCATGATACAATCTTCTCCCTCAGGTTGTTTTTAAAAGACAATTGGGAATAAAATGTTACATGGACAGTGACATGAGTCTTTGATGGCAGAGGTACATACTGTGTTATGGGGGAAACTATATATTTTACAGAAAACTTCAAATGTATGTAAAAGTGGAATAATACTGTAATGAACTCACGTTTATTTGTCTTGCATCTTCAAACTTGGCCAATCTTATTTCATCCATATCTCAACCTTTTATATGTCCCATATAATTTGAAGTAAATCCTAGGCATCATACACTTTCATCTAAATATTTCAGTGCATCTCTCGAAGATAAGATTTCTTGAAATGTAACTGTGATATCACAACTTAAAATTTTTCCATAATCAGAACATTGTTACCCTCAAGTTTCATTTCAGTTTCTTAGTTTCTTTGATATACTGTTTTACTAGAACTTCAGATTGTTTCATTTTTAATAGCAATTGAACTTAGATGTTTACTTCATCTTGTCTTTATGACTTTATGAGACATGTTTTTGGCTTAAACCTTAATCTTCATTGAATAAATCTTTTTAGTTTAGTGTAATCACACTATTGGTTGGTTGTAATTACAATATAATTGACAAACGCACTACATAAGCAAAATCTTAACATGATTTTTTTATTTAAGATTAGATAATGTCAAGCAATTGAGGATAATAAAAGGCAGATTTTACTCACCTTTAGGAGGAATAATATTCTAAAATTTGATTCAGTATGCATTGAATTTTTTTTTTAAAAGCCACAGTTGAGCAGGGGAACAGAATTTGGAAATTCGGAGATGAGAAAGTTACATGCAGTGTTGGGACAGGTGTGTTGTGTATGTTTGTAGTAGGAAGTGGTAGGCTTTTAAAAGGTGTATGCTTGTGAAAGATTTTGGTTCAGTTAATAGGGAGTTACAAGTAACAGATTTGATAGCTCAAAATGAAAGTATCTTTGGCATTGTGATATTTTTTTAATGGAATGGTTTCTGGAGGCTATAATAAAATTTAAAAAAACTTTAATTCTTGACAGGGTAAGCTTATTGGAATTTCTTCTAGAATCTTCTGAAGAGCTAGAAGCTGACTTAGTATTATCTTTAAGTGATATCAAATCCTAGTAGTACAGGGTTAGTGGTAGTTTTAACTAATGGGAGTGCTTCATTAAGTGCAGTGTCTTACGAATCCCTATATGTATTTTGTATAGTCATCTATCAACTCATTTCTTGAGAACCCAGTGTTCAAAACATTTAAAGCTTTAACTTAACCGATTGGGTAGGAAGAGTGAATACATTAGACAACTGTCAGTACCCTCCATAAACTATTTTCATATATAGATATAAAATGCTTATGTATCTACTGTGTAGCCAGAAGAAGCCTTTAATTTTCACCATAGAAGGATGGTAAAGAGGACTAACTTATAAAGATTCTGTCTCAGGAGCTGAGAATTTAACCATGCCCTTCCTCATTCATTGTGTATACTGAACAAATACGTGTTTACTAATTAAATAAGTTTGAGAGTACTTTAGCCTAATTATATCTTTAAATCATCTTTATACAGATTAATGGTCCAAAGATAGTTTCTTCAGTGTTTGGGACACATATATGTCTAGGTTCTAGGTCTAATATTATGCTATTTTAAAGGATTGGATCTAGTGTAAATTAGTGCACAGTATGTTAGACTAGCCTTAAATAGCTATCCAGTCCCAGTAGACAAGTTACTTTTCAAAACCACCACTGCTAAATGGTTTTTATATTTTGTTTGTTGTGTGTTTGCCTGCTCCCATCTTTTTTTTTCCCCTCCCTGAAGTATTTCTTTTGCAGTATATTTATGTTCCTTTGGCCATCTTGGAATGCACATTATTGGGAGAGGTACCTCATGAGGTAGCTATAATAGTCAGTAATAGCAGAATAGTCAGAAAGATTAAGTTGCCAAATTTGTGATGAGTCAGTGAAAAATATCTTAATTTATTTTAATATTAGGAAGAGGTTGATAACAGTTTTGCACAGGATTTTAAGCACTTTGTAGTTGGACTTGTAACAAATTTTAAGAAATCCATTCTTCATTCTTTGTGAAGGAGCTGATAACTTTTAAGGGAATAGAGCAGTTTAGGAGTCTTGAACTTTCGGGAAAACATCATAATATTTAAGTTATTAATTTAGTAGCTAATTTCACTGTTATTTTAGGTGGCATGCTTCCTTTCTGTTTTTTTTCCTCAAACTGCCAAATTACTGAGAGATTGTAATATTGAGGGAATCCAGTAATTTACACAAGTAATACTTATTAATTCAGTCAGTTAATAAGTGAGTACCTTCTGTGTGTTGGGCAGTGCTAGGTATAGTAGTAAATCTGGTTCCTGTCTACGTAAAGCAAATAAAAAAGTAAATATAAAATCTAAAATTATGATTAGGCTCTGAAAGAGAATTTTGGAGTGTATAGGAAAGCATCATTTGAGAATTCAGTTGAGACTAGAAAAGAGAAGGCAGAATTTTAAGTCAAGGACTGAACTAAAAGTAATGGTTTGCCAGGAGTAGGGATTGGGGTGCAGAGAAGCAGATCTTTCTAGGCACATGGAACATCATTTTTAAAAACTTATTTTCTGAAGGGGGAAAAAAATCATACTTTTTACTTGAAGGCACTGTAGTCTGCATATTATTTAAAGTATCCAACTCATTTGTGTGAATCAGCATTTCCATGGCAGATGGCTTTTGAGATATTTCAGGACTGGTTTGTAGACAGTATGGATGATCAAAGATTGGGGTTTTTTTTGTTTTTTTCCTTACCTAATTGGAACATAAACCCTTTGGGAAGAGAGTCTGTGTCTGTATCTGTAGACATGTCTTGTGCATGAATCCTTTAAAAAAAAAATTCTGAGGACACGGAAGGGGCAGCAGAGGAGTGTGAAAATTTGTCACTACAATGTAGACTAAGGGTGAATCTTAAATATAATCATAGAAAGGGTAGAATTTTCATGGAAAGACATTTTCCCTGATTTGTTTAAACTTGTCTTGGTGGAGAAGGTATAGTGATTTTATGTACATAATTCGCCTTTTATTCTGAATCTTTTGCTTTTGGGTATCAGATTCATTTCAATTTTGGGATGTCACAAGACTAAGAACTCAACCCAGGATAATGTTGATGAAGCAGAAAGTGTTGCAGCTCTTTATTGGAGGACACATGCTTTTAGCTCTGTATGACTGTGCACTATCCTGAGATGTTTATCTTTTATATAACTTCAGGACAAGATGCTAGAAAATCAAGGAAAGTTAAAAGACAGGACATAGCTGAAATTTAATTAAGTGACAGGGAGAAATAAAGCCTTGGGTTTTAAGGTGTGGTAAGCCCTTTGTAAAACTTGAGGGAGAGAAGTTTTGAGCAAACCAGCCAAGGAAGTGCTTTTCCACGGAACATGGATCGGAAACTTGGAGAATTTTTTAATCTCCAAAAGACAGTCTAGGCAAGAAGATGAAAGAGAATCCAATAATATTTAACAAATATAAGAACCCAGTAAAATAGAATATCTAAGGTTGACCCTTGGGGAGGATTTATCAGACATTGCCATAGCAAATTCTTTGGGACCCCTGGAAACAACAGTTCGAAGCACCAGCTGCATAAGGACTACTTAGAGATTCCAGAGTGGGTTTCCAACAAGACAGTCTTGTTCTAAAAAGTTGACTTGAGAAGAGAGTCAAAAGGAAAGAGATTGTAGAGCACAGACTCTAGGATTGCAGTGCCTGAGTTGTGTCCTAGCTCTGCCACTTATTAGCTGTGATTTTGGCCACGTAATTAATCTCCCCTGAGCTTATTGCTTTTTTCAGAAGATGGAGCTGATAATAACAACTACATCTTAGGGTTGTTCTCAGATCACATGTGTAATTTGTGTGTAGCCCATGGAGTAATTCCTGTTACCCAGCAAGTGCTAAGTCAACATTTCTACTCTTGCTGCTGCTGATAGTGGTGGTAGATTTCCAGTTTGAGAAATTATTGGATCTTATTAACCAGTTAACCTGGTTAATTTAAAATGGACTTATAACCAATTTAATAAAGTTCCTTTTAATACAACAATTGAATTACAATTTGGGGGTTTTAGCTTAAATTAAACATTACTTGTCAATATGAAATTAATCAATGAATCCAAATATTCTTTTAGGACTGGAGGTAAGATGTGGAAACAGATATCTGGTCATTAGAGGTCATTAATTATACAAACATCAATTATAAACTACTTTATTGAACATCTGTTATATGGTAGGCTTTGTTCTAATTCAAGTGTAGCACTGAAGTTAGGGAAAGGCGGCGGTTTTAGTGGATCCTTAGAAAGGGGTGGGAATAAAGAGTAAATGTGGCTATTTACCACTTAAGCAGTTCCTGTCATAGAGACTAAAAAAATCACTGTTGTCACCTTAGAATTAAAATTCTGTTGGCTTTTGTTAATTCATAGAAAGCTAACTTGATTTCCTGAAGGTCTGCATATAGTATTACATTTGATGCTTGTGTTTATACTTAGGCACTCGCAAGGGATTATAGAAGCCTCTTTTGTTTACAGTGCCAACATCTTTAAAAACACCAAGTAAGGGGCTTCCCTGGTGGCCCAGTGGTTAAGACTCCGTACTCCCAGTGTAGGGGGCACAGGTTCAATCCCTGGTCAGGGAACTAGATCCGCATGTTGCAACTAAAGATCCTGCATACTGCAACTAAGACCTGGCGCAGCCAAATAAATTTAAAAAAAAACACCCAGTAGAACCTACACATTGATCCTAGCTTTGTAAATTCTGTTGTGAAGATGGGAGAACATTTCCTTCAAAAGTTATGAAAATTTGCATGCAGTATATTTTGAAAAAAATGATTTAGTTTCCTTATTTTTCTATTGTTAATTTCTTTTGCTTGATGAGATCCTTAACTCTGAAACATATACGAAATGTATTTTGGCTGTTTGCCAAAATAAAGCTGTATTCTTTGGCTGCTGATCTTCAGCATTTCAGTTGATAACTATGAGGCTATATACTTGATAAGTGTGATTTGATGTTTTCTGTTTGGCTTTTTTGGTCCATTTTTAAAATAAGTAATTAATTTGGCTGCGTCGGGTCTTAGTTGGGGCACGTGGGATCTTTTGTTGCATCGCACAAGCTTCTCTCTGATTGCCGTGCGAGGGCTCAGTTTTGGCACGTGGCACGTGGGCTCTCTAGTTGTGTGTGGGCTCTAGTGCGAGAAGGCTCAGAAGTTGTGGCGGGCGGGCTTAGTTGCCCTGCGGCAGCATGTGGGATCTTAGTTCCCAGACCAGGGATCGAACCCATGTCTCCTGCATTGGAAGGTGGATTCTTAACCACTGGACCACCAGGGGAGTCCATTTTTTTGATATTAGAATTGCATTAAAACATTGTAGATTGCAAATTATTCCAAGTACTGTATAGTACCTTTCCATGTGACTGTTTACATTTAATAGTGATTTGTTCTCATTGTAACTGGTATCATGCTAAATATAGTGTTGTGGTTATAGTAAGATTAGTGTTGCTCATACTGGGTAATGCTTTTGCTAAGAATATGTCAAACTGAACGTGAGCCTATATAAATCTTTATCCCTTTACCAGTGAAAGGATCATTATGTATATAAAGGAACCGAGCTACTGTTGCTGGCTCTTTTCTGACTTGGTTGGGGAGGTAAGCTATGAAGCAATTAAGAAGGTAGTTTGAATGTCACATGAATTGTGTAGATGATTTCACAGAAGAGGTGGTATTTCATCTGAGCTGAGAAGGATGGAGAGACTTAAATGGGCAAATTAACTAGGTAGATAAGCTAGATTTTAAGTAGAGTAGAAGTTTCCATGCTGCTTTGATTTGCAGCATGCTTAATGTCAGGAGTTTTTTCATGACACTCTAGGCCTAAAGAAATAACTCAGAATTCTTGTTTATTTAGTAGTTTGGTTCTAAGAACCTAATAAGTATTTATGTTCCAACAACTTAATAGACTATTAAACAAATATTGGACATTGAAAGAAAAAACTCAGTCATTATTTCATTCTTAACCACCATTATTTGCTAATGTGATGTCTGCGGAATCAGATTGGATGCTCCCACCTTTATTTTTCTACACAGTAAACTTAGATTGTGCTTTAGTGGATTGTATGTGAGCTGTCCTTTAGGAGATCTTAATATTGAACAACAAAATGTCTTGCTTTTTTAAATGGCTGTGTTCTTGTGGATCAGGTTTGTGAAGTTGTCTAAAATCATAGAACTGAGGCATACAGTGCTAGCTATTTTGGACATGCACAGAAGACTTTCTTAAGTTAGTGATGAGTCCAGAGATAGCCAGGTCACTTAAAAGAGGTAAAAAACTTCATTTTTTAAACTGACTTCTATATACTTAAAATGTATGATCAACTTTTTTTGTGCACATGGCATACAGAAGTACTAACTGATATTGGAAAAAAATTGTTTTGATGGGTGAAGGTATTTGATAACTTTATCAGTAGCTCTTTAATAAGTATAATAGCATTCACTGTAAGCATGTTTAAAAATTGTTTGCTTTTTTTTGGTAATCAACCATTTCATAGTGTTGGCATTGTGAAGGAAGAGTAGAGTGTTTAGACTCACCATATTTGCTGGTGAAAAGAACAATATTTTATAAAATCACTGTACTCTATGTAGTTCTATCTTCTGAATATTATTCCTGATAAATGCAAACTATTTTAGCTTTGTTATTTTTCTGTTCCTTACTATTGTCATTAAAAAATTATTCTACGGATAGGGGCTTTAAACAAAAATAGGTTTTGTGGGGGCTTCCCTGGTGGCGCAGTGGTTGAGAGTCTGCCTGCCGATGCAGGGGACACGGGTTCATGCCCCGGTCCGGGAAGATCCCACATGCCACGGAGCGGCTGGGCGCGTGAGCCATGGCCGCTGAGCCTGCGCGTCCAGAGCCTGTGCTCCGCAGCGGGAGAGGCCACAACAGTGAGAGGCCCGCGTACCGCAAAAAAAAAAAAAAAAAATAGGTTTTGTGGTAGGAAAGTGTGTAAGTACTTCTTTTAGTCATTGTCTCTTTCAGAAGTCTTGATCCATTATAACTTTGAAGAAATTACCAGACACAAACCTGTTTGTGTAGGCATTTTAATATGGGTAGCTTTTCTTTAATAGAGACACATATGTCACTTGACTGGATTGTAGTGGGTTAATCTAAAAACAGTGGTAGGGCTTCCCTGGTGGCGCAGTGCTTAGGAATCCGCCTGCCAATGCAGGAAACACGGGTTCAAGCCCTGGTCCAGGAAGATCCCACATGCCGTGGAGCAACTAAGCCTGTGCGCCACAACTACTGAACCTGCGCTCTAGAGCCCGTGAGCCACAACTGCTGAAGCCCGCGTGCCTAGAGCCCGTGCTCTGCAACAAGAGAAGCCATCGCAATGAGAAGCCTGTGCACCGCAACGAAGAGTAGCCCCTGCTCGCCGCAACTAGAGAAAGCCCGTGTGCACCAACAAAGACACAACGCAGTCAAAATTTAAAATAAAATAAAAACAGTGGTAAATAGAAAATTTATGAAAATCTTAAACATTTTATTTTAGCTTAAAACCTATACATTCATTCGTCAATCTGTTAATGTAGGACCAAGCCATTTCCTTGAATATGGGCCCTTTGGAGTTCCATTACTTAGTAAAATGTCTAGTTCTAAAGGTGGGATCTAAACCTCAAACACTTGCAAAGTACACAGGTGTTGTTTTCTGGAATTTAAGAGAGTTCAGTCTTTTGGAATTCTGGAATTCCAGACACCTTTCACTCTTCTGTAGTTATCTCACACATTTGATAGTTTTTGTGTGTGTGATTTATCTTTTTCAAGCTTTTCTGGAGCATACAACTTAGGATACATACGTACAGCTCTCTTTTCTGTTCTAAAAGTTGATCATCATGTCACATATGATTATGTTGACCCAACTGGCAGGGACAAAAGTGTAGTTATACTACAGTATGTTTGTAGAGTAAGGGTTGTTTTCCCAAGGATTCATTCATTAGGTGGAGGTTAGTTAAGAGTGTAGTGTAGAGTTCTACTGTATTGAATACTTACGAAGTGCCAGGCAGTTGGTGCAGTTAGGTGTTTTATATACATTGTTTTATTTAATTTAAACAATAGCTACCATATTCTCATTTTTCAAATGGAGTATTAGAGAAGTTGAACTTGATCAAGGTTTGTCTTGCAACAAGGATGTGTTCTTAACTACTTTATGTGTTGTTATTCCTCTCCATCCTCATTCTTCATCTCTCCATATAGTTATGTGTAAGTATTTGTGAAGCAGTAAGTCTAATTACTCAGAATGAACAGTGCCTGTCATTTATACTAAATACTCTTTGAAGCAGATACCAAGAATTTCTTTGGGTCATACTGAGACAAATTTTGGATCCTCTAAGAACATAGTTTTGATTTTCATGCGTATTTAATCATGCCAGGATAAAGCCTATACTTTGAAAGGTAACCAAAACCCTAACAGTACTGGAAAAGCACCGTGTAACTAGGATTTTCAGAACAGATTAATTCAGAGTTTATAGTAGGGCTGGTTCAAGACGTATGGCTGCTGATTTCATTTATATTTATCTTGGAGGTTGTTGTAGATCAATAAACAAAGTTGCCTCTTTTTTTTTTTTTTTTTTTTTTTTTTGCGGTACATGGGCCTCTCACTGCTGTGGCCTCTCCCGTCGCGGAGCACAGGCTCCGGACACGCAGGCTCAGCGGCCATGGCTCACGGGCCCAGCCGCTCCGCGGCATGTGGGATCTTCCCGGACCGGGGCGCAAACCCGTGTCCCCTGCATCGGCAGGCAGACTCTCAACCACTGCGCCACCAGGGAAGCCTGCCTCATTCTTTTTAATGGCTGCATAGTTTAATTCTTCTGATGGACACTCAAATTTACAGTTTTTGTTATTAAAATCAGTTGCTGCCCTAGGTACTCCCTTACAATCTTGTACACACATTTTTTCACACATGTGTACAGGTGAGTATATCTGTGAAATGAGTTTCTTAAAAATGAAACTGGTTGGATCAAAGGGTGTGTTTGAATTTATTAGCTGTGGCCAGATTGCCCTTCACAGAGATTTTATCTACTCAGACCAGTAAGGGATGAGCAAATGAGCGTCAGCTTCCATGCTCTTGCCAACACTTTGTCGTGGAACTTTTTTTTTTATCTTTGTCAGTATTGTAAGTGAAAAATAGAATCTCATTATGGTTTTAATTTGCATTTCTTTTGTATGAAATTGAGCATCTTTACATGTATTTATGGGCCATTTGTATTTTTTTTTTGGAATCTGAGATGCTTTTTTCATCTTTCCAGGAGTATTGCTACCTGGTTGACAGGTGCTATTTTAAAATGTATGCTTTAAACAACAAGGTCCTACTGTATAACACAGAGAACTATATTCAGTATTCTATGATAAACCATAGTGGAAAAGAATATATATTTAAAAAGTATGTATATGTATAACTGAATCACCTTGCTGTACAGCAGAAACTAACACAACATTGTAAATTAACTATACTTCAATTTAAAAAATCATGAGTGGAAAAATAAAAATAAAATGCATGCCAATCAGAGAAGGTAAATTTTAAAAACATAACAGTATTATAGAATTGATGAAATTTGGTAACTTTCTATTCTTTGTCCTATGGTTGTTCTATGGTTGGTCGGCCTTTTTCTTACTGATTTGTATGAACTTTTAGCAGTTGGTATTCTGGATATGAGCTGCAGTTTTTGCCTAGTTTGCCATTTGTTTCCTTGCCTTGTTTATGACATTTCATGCCTTGCAGAAACACGAATTTTATACAAGTGTTTAACCACTTTTTAATGTTGGATTTTACATCACACCCTGGCCAAGGTTGTTTTAAATAAGCCTCCATGTATGCTGTACTCTAGTATGTTTTTGTCTTAAACATCTTTGATCAGTCTGGAATTGTGGGGGTGGCGCTGAGGCAGGGAGTCTTATTATTGCCCCCCCCCCCCCCCCGAGAACACTGTTACTAAGGATTGCTTACCCATACAGTCAGGTATTTTTCTTCATTCCTGCACGCGGGCTTTCTCTGGTTGCGGCGAGTTGGGGCTACTCTTTGTTGTGGCGCGTGGGCTTCTCATTGCGGTGGCTTGTTGTGGAGCCGGGCTCTAGGGCATGTGGGCTTCAGTAGTTGTGTTGCACGGGCTTAGTTGCTCCACGGCATGTGGGATCCTCCCGGACCGGGGCTTGAACCCGTGTCCCCTCATTGGCAGGCAGACTCTCAACCACTGCGCCACCAGGGAAGCCCTAGTCAGTTTTTCATCACTCATAACTTGAGCATTACTTGTTGACATTCATTAAAGTTATAAATAATACATAGTTTATTATTAAAAACTTTTTAGGGCTTCCTTGGTGGCACAGTGGTTGAGAGTCCGCCTGCAGATGCAGGGGACATGGGTTCATGCCCTGGTCTGGGAGGATCCCACATGCCGCGGAGCGGCTGGGCCCGTGAGCCATGGCTGCTGAGCCTGCGCGTCTGGAGCCTCTGCTCCGCAGCGGGAGAGGCCACAACGGTGAGAGGCCCGCGTACCGAAAAAAAAAAAAAAATTTTTTTTTTAAATTTCTGGTGTTCATTTTACAAAGCATTTGTCACCTTTCTGTGGATCTTTTTTCCCTTTATGACTTTTCTTTGAATCTGACTACTTGAGATGTTTCAAAAATTATAAATATATGTAAAGAAAACTATAAACAAATAACACGTTTGCAGTACATAATGTTTTAAAGTGCTTTGTTTATACCAGAATTTGTGACATTGGTGGGATCAAGAGTTTGCGGTTGGCTTGTACCATGCCGTCTGCCTGTGCACATTGACTGCAAAAATACTTAAGCTAAATTGATAGTACTTAGCACACTGGGTTTTTTGGTTTGTTTTATTATGTAGACAGTCCTGGTTGGAAATAGGGACTGTTTCTGACTTGCTCCAAGGATGTTTTTGCCACCATAACCATCTACTTTGCTTAATCTGCCTCTTTTTTCTTTTTATATTTTATTTTAATAGCGCCAAAGACTTTTTTTTTGGCCATGCCATGCGGCTTGCGGTATCTTAGTTCCCAACCGGGGATTGAACCTGGCCCCCCTGCATTGGAAGCTTGGAGTCCTAACCACTGGACCGCCAGGGAATACCCTGCCTCTTGTTTAACTTGATTAATTTAGACTAGCGCTTTCCACAAGTTAGCAAGCATCAGAATCATAGGAAAGCTTGTTAGAACACAGATTGCTATGCCTCACCTTCAGAATTTTTGATTAAGTAGGTCTGAGGTGAGGCCAGTTCTGTATTTCTAACCAGTTCCCAGGTGATGCTGATGACTTTTTAAGCTAGTCTTTGTCCTAAGACAGTTAAAAAAACACTGGAGAATAGGGTATCCAGTAAAATGTAGAGTTTGGCCGTCCTGTGCAATTTTTGTTTACTAGTCCATTACTGAAACTTCAGAATAATGTAATTACAATTTATTATTGTGACCCCCTATTTTTATGGCTCACCCCTTAGTCTGGGTTAAGTATTTTATCACTACTATGAAAGGTAGTAAAACTTGACCTAACTAAAAGAAAATGGTTAGGGTTTTAATAGGACCACCAGTACCTACCTGGTTCTCCCTTTTTTGTGCTCTGTTTCAGGTTACTTTGTTTTTTTTAGCAAAGGGTTTCGTACATCTAGCAGTACAGCAAATCACCAGGTATCTTTTTAATTTATTTATCTGGGACTTTTAGGAGAGTGTGTTAGTGTAGGAGGGGCCTGGGATTGGGAATCAGCACACTGGTACCTAGTCTTAGTAAGCTGTTTAACTGGTTTTGAGACCCTGGAAAAGTTAACTGCTAGTACTGTTTTCTTCACTGGGAAAGCAGCAAATTTGTATCTTTGAGAGATTTTCCAACTTCAAAAATGTCTTTTTTCCTGAAGCTCTCTGTTGTACAAACAGCAAGCTTCCCATATTAGCTGGTGATGCAGGAGATAATTAACTGTAACATGTCATAGAATTGGATCACTGGGTGATGATCTAATCAATATTGAACTATTAGGAGTCTGTAGAATCTGGAAGTCAGAGGGTTCAGGTTTAGTTGACCATTTAACTTGGTAATAGGTAATACAAGTTGTTAATAAAAGAAGGCAAATAATAGTTCCATTAATTTAATTTATAAACTGCCATTTGTAACCTTTCCCCTCTTCTCAGAAAAATATGAAAGAATGAGCATTTGGGTTAGCTCTCCTTTTGGGTGCCTCCATAGTGTTTTGGTGGTCTGAAGTTTGAGGAATATGAGAAAAGATCAAAATAAAAGGGTGTTTTGTTTTTTTTTAAGGAGTTTTCAAGTGAAAGTTTGATACTTTAGTGGCTTTTTAATCACAATTTTAATATGTGAAATTAGAATGCATTTTACAGTCTGTGGGCCTTCTAAGCAGGTAGAAGTTAGGTGGTTGTCAGTGTATGAACTTGATCTAGCTGTACAAGTTGTCACTTCAAATAAGTAATATGTATTGCTGTAACTACATATGTTGAGT
Organism: Delphinapterus leucas; assembly: GCF_059928025.1. Taxonomy (NCBI): domain Eukaryota; kingdom Metazoa; phylum Chordata; class Mammalia; order Artiodactyla; family Monodontidae; genus Delphinapterus; species Delphinapterus leucas. The sequence continues at coordinate 51,068,578 of NC_143133.1, read as the reverse complement.
TCATTTGTTAATTAAAGTATTTTCAAAATAATACACTAAGATTCCATGTTGAAATGAATTGGCTTGCAAATTGAGCAGTAGAGTGTAAATTTGGTAGTATTTAAGCAGATATTTGCTGTTCAGAGAGTGACCAGTTCAGGTTTTTTGCCTTGCAAAGCAACAGACAAGAGCTTTGTTGAATCTAAGGAAATTATCCACAAGTAGATGAAACTGTATTAATGTTTTGCTACTGAGATAATGTGCAAAAGGACTGCCCAGCTCATGTCAGTAATAACATCTGAAGGCAGGAGAAAGCACCACATGTCCTCAAAGAGATAAAAGATATTTCAGAGCATCTAGAGGATAGTGTAGCTGATTCATGCACCGTGGTGCACTGTGGTTAAGGCATTGAGTCATAGTTTAATTGGCTCTGTTTTTGCTTCATGGTCTTAATATAAAATAATCTTGCAGGTAATGCTGTGTCGATGCCAGGAATGTGGTAGCTTCCTTTTTAAAATAGGACCAAAGAAGAAGGAAACATAACATATAAAGAGTAAAGATGGATTTCTTTGCCAAAAGTCTTAATTTACAATTAAGTTCAGGTAAAATAAAGAGAGGGCTTCCTGTGGGTTGTATACTGTCATTTTGCTGAACTTGGTGCTCCAGCAGATGGCCTTAGCTAAAAATACCAGGTTGGTCCGTGAAAGATTAGATTAGACTAATTTGTCAAAAATAGAGCCAGGGGGCTTCCCTGGTGGCGCAGTGGTTGGGAGTCCTGCCGATGCAGGGGACATGGTTTCGCGCCCCGGTCCGAGAGGATCCCACGTGCCGCGGAGTGCCTGGGCCCGTGGGCCATGGCCGCTAGGCCTGTGCTCCGCAGTGAGAGAGACCACACAGTGAGAGGCCCGCGTACCGCAAAACAAAACAAAACAAAACAAAAAATAGAGCCAGAATAGTGAAGTCATAAATAATGACATCAGATTTTTATACTGCTTTTAATTTTGTAAATAAAACCATGGATTTGTATTTTAACTGAATGACCTGTGACTTCAGCATTTGCAATTTGTCCAGGTGCCAAATGTAGGATAGCGTTTCGTGTTAGTGACAGTAGCAGCCAGAATGGAATGGACAGGAGATTCCTGACCCATACAGCCATTCTGCAAACCACCCTTCTTCTGAGTGCCTGTATTACACATTAGCTGTCTTCTCTTGAGCCATCCCTAAGCCTAGTTTTCCTCTTTGCTTCATGGATACAGCTAATGCCATTTGCCTTTTCTCTTCCATATGTATTTATCAGCATTTCCATAGTGCTAATGCTGCTACTCATTCCATGAATATATTCCTTTTTATGATTCTTTAACATCATTTTATTGAATTGGATGGGGCTGGGGAAAGAAAGATGGTAGACTTGTGCTCTCTTAGTCCTTTTGAACCAGGAGTCTGTTAGCTTAAGTGAGGAATTACTAGGATTTTAAAGAAATACAACATTTTAGTGCTGTAATGTGATAAAACAACTTAAAATGGTTTCTTAGTTTTATTCGCAGGTTGAATATTTAAAATTTTATTTTATTTTTAAGAAATTTATTTAAGTGACTAATTTTGCTTTGGCATTTGTGTGAAACCATGTGTTTGTCATATTCCATCATCAGATTTACCTTGTTTTCTCAATGCATTGCAGTATTACAGGCTCACTTGACAGGATTTGATAATGTATAACTTTGATATATTCACTGAAAAGTTTTTCTGGAAGCTTAATTTTGCAATTGATTATGAAACAATAGCACATTTGGTTTGAATAAGAGTTTAATTTTGACTTATCTGATGTCTTTGCATTTCATATTTATGTCATGAAGGTTAGTTTTAAAATGCCCTAAGTGAACCTTAACTAACATGTTCTTTGTCAATATAGGTATATGACTGATGGGATGTTACTTCGTGAAGCTATGAATGATCCTCTCTTGGAGCGTTATGGTGTAATAATTCTTGATGAGGCTCATGAAAGGACATTGGCTACAGATATTCTCATGGGTGTTCTGAAGGAGGTTGTTAGACAGAGATCAGATTTAAAGGTGAATTAATTTATTTGTTCTTAAAAAATACCTATATATGTATGTATATATAAAAAACAGGGAGCACATGATGATCACTCTAATCGACTACAAAAAATAATCATCTCTAAAAGAAGCAACCAATAAGAGTACCTATAGTGGTTTATCCTTTCTTTCTAATTTACCTTGCTGTGTCTTTTAGACTCTAAGTATGTATTTTTGGTAATGCCTTTTTAAGCCAAATCTTTTTGGTAATGTAATTTTAGTAATGTATTTTTTAGTAATGTATTTTTAGTAATATATTTTAGTAATGTATTTTTAAGCCAAATCTTTTCAGTTTCTAACCCACCCAGTTTTTTGTTTTGTTTTGTTTTAAATGATCTAATGGTGTTTTTAAGCCTTCTGCTCACCCTGACTTTATTAAGTACAGGGAACGCCTTCATTAAGGATCAAATCTTTGTCCTTGTCCCAACACAAACATGCTCATTATAACTCGTAATGCTGGAGAGTGGAATAACTACACCCAGAATAAACCACTCCTTAGAAATGCCTTCCCTTAACCTAGGGTCTTGTGTTTGTTTGCTTGTTTTTCTGTCCATTACACCACTTAGACCCTGGCCAGTGTTACTGTGTTGATAAGGGCTTAAAACTGACTGAATATGCTGACGTTTTTGTCTCCCAAAGTTTGTGAAGTTCCCCTTTTGCATTGTGTTTGTGTGTATGTGTGTACCATTCATTGGAACTTAGTATCGTGTGTTAGTGTATGTGTTACAGAGGGTTTGTATACTAGGCAGAAAGATTCTTGGTCTTAAGAAAAATTGATATTGAGTACGATTTGGCTTATAAATATTAAATTTATGCTTTTAAAGAATATATTTGAATAACTATATGAGTACTGTCATTATTGATTAAACCTTATGAGCTACTGAAATTTTTAGGTAGGAACTCAAAGTAGAAATTAAGAACTCTGTAGTGGAATGTTTAAGGGGGGAGCCTTCTATTTAAGTACGTTTTTAATGGGTCATATAACGTCATAATTTAAATAAAAGGAGGGTGACTACACGGTCATGCAACCCTGCACCTGAACAACCTTTTTTCACTGTGGCTTTTACAGCAGTATAGAAAGCCTCTGTTTTAGAAAATTTTCTGAAGAACATATGCTTAATAAAGATGGTTTGGAAGAACAGAGAAATATTTTGTTTTGTTTTGTTTTTGCGCTTTCTTCCTGTTTTCCCCTAGGTGCAAGGTTGTCATGTTTTGTTTTAATAACATAGCTGCAATCATACTACATATTTATGTTGTCTTTTACCAATCCCTTTTACATGTCATGTAATTATATAAACTTTGGTTTTTAAGGTGTTGCTTCATGAACATGTATTCTAGTTTATTTATTGGATGCTAGGTTTATTCCTACTTTTAAAAAATGTAAATAGCTTACTATAGCACAGCTTTTCCGTATTTGAATTTTTTAATCACAGTTTATTTAGGCATATTGACGTATTTGGAGCAGTAAACATTACTCTTCTGTTTTTTACTTTAAAACCACATAAGGATCTTTGAAGATAGCTTCACTTAATTTACTGTTTTCTTTTCAGGTTATAGTTATGAGCGCTACTCTAGATGCAGGAAAATTCCAGATATACTTTGATAACTGTCCTCTCTTAACTATTCCTGGGCGTACACATCCTGTTGAGATCTTTTATACTCCCGAACCAGAGAGAGATTATCTTGAAGCAGCAATTCGAACCGTGATCCAGATTCATATGTGTGAAGAAGAGGAAGGAGATCTTCTACTTTTCTTAACTGGTCAAGAGGTATTGTCATTATTTGCTTCATTATTTATAGTTTTTATTAGGCAACAACTTTAAGAACTTGGCATATATTAACCATATATTTCTTATCCCAGTATTTAAAGTTTTTCTTCAACCTGATTGTATATATATATGAAATATTTAACTCCTTTTATCTGTGTACTCTAGGAATACCCTTTTATACTATTAGTCTTTGTGTTCTAGTTAATTACCCTAAGAATATTAAATGCTTTTAGAATTTCAAGATTTAGCAATTGTAGTCTCAACTTTGGAGAGACCTGGGTGGTGAGTAGTGTTGTGTTAATTTGCAGTTTTGCTGAGGTATGAATTTGAATCACAGGTGATGTGAAATCTGGTTATTATAGTCAGTAATTTAGTTTGTAAGTGAACTCAGGTAATTCAGGTGCCCATCTACCATCAAAACAAATGTGTGTGTTTTGTTTTTGTCTTCTTGCATGTGTTTACTGAGGATTGGAAGGAATCACTGAAATTCCTTAGTTAGAATTTACATCAATTTTAAGATAGGAATTTTATTCTCAGATGCAGCATTTTCTAAACTCATATCCAACAGGATGTTTACAGGTGTGCTGAAAAATTCTTGATGGCTAAATAAGCTCAATGAAAGCTATCTGGATAAAATAGTTTTAGAAAGCCTTTTCTAGAGGTTTTCTTAAAGCTTGTCATTTGCTGTAGTAGGCTTTGTGAATTTTCTAGAACTTGCTTCTCAAACTGATATATGTGCTGATCACTTAGAAAGCTTGTAGATTCTGATTCAGTAGGTCAGGTAGGGCCTGAGATTCTATTCCTAGCAAGGTTCTAGAGCAGTGCTATTCCATTACAACTTTCTTCATAGCTGGAAATGTTCTGCATCTGTGCTGTTCATTCACCTCCACTAGAATGTGAACTCTCTTATTTGCGTTCAGTCTGCAGGGATGCTTGATATATAATATTTGATCAAATGCTGTTGCATTAAGAGCTATAAATGTTGAGTGATTTTTTTTTACCCTTGCATTTTTTCAGTATTGTCCATATGATTTATTATTTCTGTCCCATTGATCATAGTTTCTTTTCTGTAGAGCAGGGTTTTTCGACCATAGCACTATTTATGTTGTAGGCTGATTAATTCTTTGCTGTGGGTACCCCATGCATTGTAGGATGTTTCTTAGTGTCTCTGGCCTTTACGCATTAGATGCAGTTACACTCCCCCAGTCTGTAGACATTGCCAAATGTCCCCTGGGGGTGCAAAATCATTCACAGTAGAGAATCATATTTGTTCTTTTGGGAAAAAAGGTGGGTTGCAAATTCAGTTTTACAGAGATCTCTGTATGTATTAGTCTCCCTTTGTATGCATTTTGAATGGAAGAATTTTTATATATATTTTGTAAGCAAGAGTACCAAATGCTTTTTAGATGCATGTAAACAGTGTTTATCCTATAATGCAATGTTGAGGCTGTTGTATTCATTTTGTTCTTTTGTGTATGGTCTCTATAGTTTCTCACTTCCTCCAAAGTGCATAGCATGTTTTTTTAACGGCTATTCAAAATAGTCATTATGTTCAGATAGACAAGCATATTAGAATTCTATCAAAAATATCAGATGGCCTTATGGAGACGACCTGAGATGCTTTACTATGAGTTAAATTTCTGTGGTTGATATTTTGGCAGCTACCCCACAGCTGGGGAAAGGAAGGGAATAAGCCCCAAGGTTTTCAAATGTGTGTATCTTTCAGTAAAGTATTACTGTAATTGAACTAGGTTTACATGTGTCCTGTTGCATTTTTAAGTTTCCTTTAGAAGACTAATAAAGTCTTCAAGAATGTAAAGACCTTTAAGGATAAGGTAGCAATACTACTATTCCTCATGTCTGTGAACCTGTTATTTTTACTTGGTCAGTTAAATGGTAGATTCTGGGAATTCAGTACTCCTGTCTCCATAAATTTGAATAGCATCCATAAAATTTAGCTATCTTGACATTTAAAAATGATGACCATGTTACCATTTTGACCACGTAAACAGTTGTGTTTTCTGTAGTCCCTTGAGTTAATTTGGGAGGGGAGAGACCAGTTTTTAATTGGTGAAAGGTTGGAAAACATGTGAATTCTAGAATGTGTATTATTTTTTTGTTAATCCATTAAATCAAGCGTTCCTAGAAGAGCTCCTTAGAGGAGCTGTTCTACTGAATTAGATAAGAATGATTATAATTGAAATATCAATTGTAGATGCTTAAAGATGTTGAAACCTTCATTCTTTAAGCAGTATATTCTTTTATCTTTAATTTCACTGAATCTTTTCCACATGCGGGAGTTGAGATTCTTTAAATTAGTAGGGTCTGAATTAATTTACTAACATACATATTGATGCTTTTGGAGCTGAAAGTCTTTCCTGAATTCAGAAACTCTTAAACTTTTGTCTCAGTTCTCAATTCATGAGTAAGCAGAAGGTTGCATTGTGCTGATGAATGTTAATAAGCTTTGTGGTCTTCAGAACTGACAGTGTTGACTCTGGAAGTTTGGTTAAATTTAGGGAAAATTTTGTTGCTGAGTTTAAAAGCATAGTGTTTAGAACTTTGTATAAAAACATAAATGGTGTGGCATTTTTTTTCCGCTCTGCTCTTTAGAGTAGTCTTTATATCCCGTGCAATAGTGATTTTGTTTTAGCTCCATACATGATTAGCAGATACTTCCAGTACTTCCAAGTACAATAATCTTGTTAAAATTTCTGGAGTCTGCAAATGCATGATTTGGGGCACTTTGAATTTTCTATATAAAATCTGGGATTTGGTGGCTTCTGACCATTTATTTTCCAGTCGAATATATTATAGAATTAACAAAATTGAAAATACTGGTGTCAGTTTTCCTATAGGATATGTAATATATAAAATCTAGTTTTGGATTTATATTCAGTTTTTTTTGCGGGGGTGGGGAAGAGGTCTAATTTTGTATTTGTATACCAGCAGGGGGCATTCTAATCTAGGTACAGCATTTGAAAGCAGTTTTTTTGGTAAAAATATTTGTTTCATTTGTTATATTTTTTTCAGTGAATAGCAAACTTTCATTTTCGTTTGGAAACTTTAGATCTCAAAGGAAACTATTACATCAAATACTTAGTAGTAATTTTCTGTGTCACAATTTTCAAGACTTTATCTGTTATTCAAGAAAACTGGTATGTTTGAAATTGATGAAAAAAACCTTTTTTTTTGTTCTTAAGTATCCAAAATCTTTGTATTCTTTAACATGGAAACAGAGTTGCACTTTGATTTACAATCATTTCAAGGAAAATTATTCTCGCTTGATTATAATATACAATAAATTAACCTGATAAATGTTTAAAAATCATTCTGTCTTTTGAATAAAAGATAATTTGTCAATAAGGCTAACTTCTGGTAGAGATTATTGGACAGACTGCCAAATCATTTAGCATACTTCTGAGTTTAACTAAATCAAAGCTTCTGTAAAATTTAAAATTGGCTCCCTTCCCATTTTCAAGTCCCTTTGCCATCCCCTAGAGCTTCCCATCTACCTGTCGCTCACACACTCTCAGTATTCATTGTGTGTCCTCTCTTTAAAACTGGGTTTGAATGCAAATGTATTGGAATCGTTTTCTGTAGTAGGGAAATTTTTGAAGAGGCTCTAAGATATTTGGGTTAACCTAGTTCTTAAATATCTATGTTGATACTGTAGAGGTGTGTGTTCTCATTAAGCACAATGAAGCAAATCTTCCATATAATTGCATTAGTGATACGTGACATTAAAGCCTAATTGGCTTGTTTAAAATATCTAGCACATCCATTTCTTTTAGATTGTGAAAATTGAAAAGGTTATGAGTGCAGTTAAATATTCCTGGGTGAGAAATTTCAATTTTAGTACCGTTTGTTGAGAATTAATTAGGATATCGAGTCTAAGAAAAAGGGTGTGGAATGCCAATAAGGCAATTTTGTGTTTATTTGACTACAGAAGTCAGTTTCTTGGATTATTTTTGGAAATCCCAGTGAAATTTGCTAAATTAATTTTGATTACTAAAATGAAAATAAGCTGCATAGAACTAGGATTATGGTAAATACTTAAAATGTTTCAGTGTGTATTCATTTTATTTTCAAACTCAAACTTTTGTAGGAAATTGATGAAGCCTGTAAGAGAATAAAGCGTGAGGTTGATGATTTGGGCCCTGAAGTTGGTGACATTAAAATCATTCCACTGTACTCTACACTCCCACCTCAGCAGCAGCAACGCATTTTTGAACCTCCGCCTCCAAAAAAGCAGAACGGAGCAATTGGAAGAAAGGTAGCATTGAAATGTTCTCCATAAACATTGCATTAATGCCGAAAGATTTGTCTGTGAGATATCAAACTATATTGAATTATAAAGGAGTAAGTTATGGGTGATTGTCATCTGAATTGTATGCTACAACGTTACCTGTATTTCCAAAGTAAATAGAAAGAAATGTATTTGAGTAGAGTTTTGCATATCTTTTGACCTTAGAGTAAGAGCAGACACTGCTTCCCTCTCTCCCCAGAAGTTCCTCCTTAGCAAATGGAAGGTTGATTGGGGTGAGGAAGACAGCCAGATGTCTTCCTCCCCATTAAATCACTTGGCAAAAACTAAGTACTTTTTTCTTCAGTGCCTTGGCTTCTGCCTAGAATTTTTGTCAAGACCTAACCAAATGTCATGTCTGTAGGTATGAAGTGGTGACTGCACAGATCTCTAATAACAGCAACACTAATCACACTGCGTAAATATTTGGATTTCTTGTGGGCAGGAACTGTGGATCCTTTTGGTGCTGATATCTGCCTGGCACAGGAAGGGAGCCAGGGGAATTCCAGCCTTGTTTCTGGGTGCTTTGTGTGTGTGGGGGGGCGTGTATAGGAAGGAGATCTGAGTTTGATACAGGCAGCTATGCCTTTATTTTTTAAGAGATGGAGATTCTCTTAGATCCTTTGAAAATAAGATTGCATTGTTTGAAAAGGTTGGAAAACCACTAGAGTCAATTTGGCTTCTAAAAAGCCCAGCCACTTATTAGGCTATATAATAAGCTGCGTGTGAATTTTGGTAGGATTCTTGATCTGGTTTTAAAGTTTGCATATTTTAAACTGGGTATAGTTGATTACCTTCATCACCTTGGGGAGATGATTGTCAGGGATTAAGCTTATTGTATACAGGGTATTAACATATCTAGAACAGTCTAGGCCCTCGTGGCAGCTGTTACACATTTCTTGAGTTTGTTCATGTAGAAAAGTCTTAGGAAATATTACTCACTTATGACTTGCTTGTCAGTCAGATTTGGAATTTATTGCTTTCTTATGTCTGTATTCTAGCCTAACAGATTAACAATTTTTTTTGCTGTATTTTTTCGATCTTTTTTCCCAACATTTTTGATGATTGTTGGAAAATTACAAATTATAAAGATATTTAAATGTATCATGGTTAATTATCTCTTTACATGGCTGTGTAAAAGTTACATGAACCAGATACATTTTTCAAATGGAAAGAACTTACTGAAAAGTTAGGCAACACCAGCGTAGTGGTATATAAATTAACAGGAGGTTGATAGGGAAAAATATTAGGTTTTGAGTTTTTCATAGATCAACAAGAGTAATGAATATGACTTTAAAAAAATAATCTGATCATAGCTTCATTATGTTCAGCATTGCAATTATTTAAAAAAATAGTCTGATCATAGCTTCATTACGTTCAATTATTGCAATTATTTTTGTCATAGTGCTGTCTCTAGAATATGTTTTAAAATATTTTCTGTTATGTGCATTCAGAACTTTGGGGGACAGTTTTAAGTGATAACTTTAGTATATAATTTTGAAGTTGATTTGTTGACTGAAAAGTACTCATTCTCTGTGGAGTTTTTAACTTCACTCTTTGTCAATGGATGTATATAAAAATAGCTGTTTCGTAAACATTTTCTAAAGTAAAGAGGAGTTAGAGTTAGTACATCCTCCAGGCAGGTGATTTAATTTTCTCTTGAAATCATGTACACTTTGTGTATCTGCATTCGTTTTAATTTTAAAATGGTGTTTTTATTTATCTTTGAGTAAAATTGGCTTACAACAAGATTTGCCATGTTTGTCTTTTCATGTAGTTCTCTTCATTCCATTTTGAGTTACTTTGAGAACTATTGGGCCCACACATTAAAACTTATTTCATATCTGAGCTCTTTGCTCTGTTAATACTAGTATATTGGAAATTTAGGTTCAGTCTGGTGTCAGTCCAGTACATGGTACATTTTTTAGACTCTACAGCCAAAGCCCATGGAATAGAATGAGTTGTTTGGTTTTTAAAACTATTGCTTTTCATGTTCTTGTAAATCCTAGGATATTTAGGAGAATTTTGTCTTTCTGAAAAGAGTGATTCAGCAGCAGTTGGATATATGTGTGATGGCCACAGATGTTGAGGGGAGGCCATTGGAGTTCCCAGGGCTTGGACTCACCTTGGGATCCCATCTCAGGCTTTTAATTCAGAATCAAAACTAAGGGCCACAGTGCTATTTCATCATCCACTAATGATGTTTCATTCAGCTAAAGCTATAGGATCTCTTGTTGGGAAATCATGTTATCTCCTGGCGTGAGTCAGCTTCATCTTAGAGGTTGAGAAGAGTGCTGTCATGGCCTCCCTGGATGATCCCAGGGGAGGGAGGACTTCCCTTGGCAATTGGTGCATTATTCTTTATGAGGAAAGACACATTGGACCCCAGCATGTTTAAGGGAAAGTGAACAATTTTTATAGAAGTTTATAGATGAGGATTCACCCAACAAATCATGTATTTTGAAGCTGGTCAGGGAAGGTAGGAGTGCCAGCTGAAAACCTGAGACTGTTGAAATGCACTAAGGCCAAGCAGTGACAGGCAGGTGAGATGAGCAAGTGACCATCAGACCCAGGGCTTGGCAGGTTCAGTTAGACTAGAAGAAAGGATTGGTGGGATTGTGGGAAAAGAAGAAGGGTAAGAATTAAGATGCACACAGGTTACATGAGGGAATGTGGGTGGATACCAGAACAGTAAGAACTGGTATTCAGTTGCTATTTTCCCGTTCTCTTTTTTAAATGCTACAACTTTGGTAATATCCTATTTATATTATAAAACAAAGAACTAGAGGCCAAGGCTTGATTCTTTTGTCATGAATTCATTAATTAAACATAACTGCCAGTTACTAGAATGGGACTTTCATTCAAGAGTGCTGTCACTGACTGATACTCACAATTCATTTAAAATTACAGGGAGGGATAAATTGGGCATTGGGATTGACATATACACACTATTATATATAAAATAGATAACTAATAAGGACCTACTGTATAGCACAGGGAGCTCAATACTCTGTAATGACCTATATGGGAAAAGAATCTAAAAAAGAGTGGATATATATATGTATGTAAACTGTACAGCAGAAAGTAACTCAGTGTTGTAAATCAACCGTACTCCAATTTAAAAAAAATAAAGAGTGTGACAAAGCACAAAAATAAGTAAGTAGATAAATAAATAAAATTACATAGGAACATTTAGGGGTTTACGGTCTGCTTCCAGTGTGAAACAAAATACTATTTGATTCATGTTTTTGTTAAATTACTTTATATTCGAGCACGTTTTGTAAGGTAGTACCTTATTATCTTACTCATTGTATTAATTTATGCAATATAGGGTTCCTAATAGGATTGTGGTAAAAGTAATAACAAAACAACTTTTTAGTACTCAAGTTTTTAAATGTAGGCTATATTAAACGTAATCTTTTATGGGCACTGGGTACTTAACCAGTATTCCTTTTACAAATAGTTACTGAGTTCTTTTTATGTGGACTTGCAACATAGCACCAATGGTAAACTTTCAAGTTTTTAATCAAGAAGGGTTGAGGGCTTCCCTGGTGGCGCAGTGGTTAAGAATCCGCCTGCCAATGCAGGGGACACAGGTTCGAGCCCTGTTCCGGGAAGATCCCACATGCTGCAGAGCAACTAAGCCCGTGCGCCACAATTACTGAGTCTGCGCTCTAGAGCCCGCGAGCCACAACTACTGAGCCTGTGCTCTAGAGCCCCAGAGCCACAACTACTGAAGCCCGCGTGCCTAGAGCCCATGCTCCGCAACAAGAGAAGCCACCACAAAGAGAAGCCTGCTCAACGCAACGAGAGTAGCCCCCATTTGCTGCAACTAGAGAAAGCCGACGTGCAGCAATGAAGACCCAACACAGCCAAAAATAAATAAATAAATAAATAAATAAATAAATATATATACTGTTTTAAAAGAAAGGTTGAGAACGCAATTCATAAATTTATGTGAGGGTGGAGACTGTTACCTGTTTTGATCATGCTTGACATTTGTTCAAATATTTGACTTTAAGCTAAAGCTACAGTAGTTTTGTACATGCATGAAAGTTTACTCATCAGTAAGTCACTTGTATGCATTTTTTGACTAAGACTTATAGCTGCTGTTTTATATAGATTTGGTGTTATTAAAATCCAACAACTATTTTTGTTTTTATTTAGTTTTCATTAATTTTGTCCATACAAATAGCTGGTTTTTCTGTAGCTTATCTTAGAGTTTACTAATTAACAGTGTATGCTCAGAGCATACATTGCTCAATAAAAAAGAGAAATGGCCCTTATGGAGATGGCTCTGTAGTTTTAAAGAGAGGCTTAATAATACACTATCTGAAGATAACTTAGTGTGGTGCTGCTGGGACATTTACAAACAAGCTAATGTCCTCACTGAATTGGAGACCCCACCGAGTTCCCTAGGGACTAAAAATCCAAATTTGTTTAACCTAACTGCATTACCGTGTCCAAATAGAATTCAAGTAGAGCAGCTCAAGTACTTTGAAATGGAATTATTGAAATAAATCAACGTGGATTCCATTAGAAGGCAGATTATTGAGGAGGAAAGGGATAAATCTAGCTGAGAGTTTATTCTTAACACATATAATATAAAAAGATTAGAATTGGCATCGCCAGACTTTTTGTCGTAATGTTTATTCTATATATGGGGTTATTTACCTGAAATAATTCCTTTGCAAGTGAGGTTTGAACACTCTTTAAGACTCTTTGAACACTTATTTCCAAGCTACAGTCTAGAAAGCTTATAATGTATATATTCCTGTCAGTAATATGTAAGTCCCTTGACAAATTCAGTATCACTGTGTTATGACCACTTCCTAATTAGATCATGTGCCACTTAACACATTTAGAACATACTTAGGGCTTACCTCACTCACCCCACTGCTAAGGTTCCAAGACAGCTAGATAACTTTTATCATCTCATTTATTTCTCTATTCTTTTGTAATCTGTGGGTGTGTATGTTTTATTTAGCCTTAGTTAGTATTGTTTATCCAGCTCTAGTGGTAGAGTCAGTAGAAATACCTCCCTCAGAGTTGTACAATTTGTTATATGATTGTTCCCCTTTTTTGTCCTAAAACCCACCTCTCATAGGGTAGGTAGGTCCTACTCAAAAAAAAGTTTTTATCACCTTAAAGCTTTTTAACCAATTTACTTTTTTAATCTTTGGAAAAAGTCTAAAGACCATGCTTCTCTAGGTGTTTTTATGCTTGTATTTCAGAGTGTGACTTTGGGATGGCAGTTGACTTTATCATCAGTAATGACACGGAGCTTGTCAAAGTTGGTGTAATCACCTGATTCTTAAACACTTGTGAAACCACACATCCACACCACCTTATAAGGTGTTGTATGATTTATCATACACACACCCAGAGAAAACACATGAACACCAAGTGAAATTATTTGGTGGACAAAAATTGTTTTTAAATAACTCAAAGGGTTAATCACATCAATACATTTTTATTATATTGAGTATATTTTGTTCTATTAGAAATATGTGAAATTTTTTTTCCCCAAAAATATGGTTCAAACATCTATCTAGAAGTACAACATCTATCCATAATGGCAACCATTTTCACCCCAGAATAACAGAAAATCACAAGACCTCTTATGTAATCACAGGCATGTAGTTTGTGATTCTGTATAGTTTATAAGGGCTTTCCACATTATCTAAGTTTATATCTTAAAGCTCTGTCTCAGCTAGACTAGTATACAAGAGTTATAAAAGGAAATTAAAGCTTGGGGGTGTTAAAACCTCTCCACTCTTACTTAGCTATTTAGGTTTGATTCCTGGCTTTGCCACCTACCTCTCCTCCTTCCACTACAACACACTGAATTTGTAGAAGAATATTAAATAAACTCTGGTTGTATTTATTTAAGTTCACCCGTTAACCTTGTTTATGCTTGCTTCAGCTCTAATTATTGAGTGTGTGCGTCTTCGAAATGTTCTGGAAAATATATTTCATTAGCATCAAACCACTTACAGTTTATTGTCCATTTGCTAGTTAGCAGTCTTTTCAACTGACCAATGCACAAAGGGAGCGTTTTCGTCTTAGACATGCAAGTGATTCTAAAATATCCTGTTAGTGATGTTCTAGTAATCTTTTTTTAATATATAAAAATTCATTTATTTTATTTATTTATTTTTGGCTGCGTTGGGTCTTCGTTGCTGTGCGCAGGCTTTCTCTGGTTGCGGTGAGCGGGGGCTACTCTTAGTTATGGTGCTCGGGCTTCTCATTGCGGTGGCTTCTCTTGTTGAAGAGCACGGGCTCTAGGCGCATGGGCTTCAGTAGTTTTGGCTCGCAGGCTCTAGAGTGCAGGCTCAGTAGCTGTGGCACACAGGCTTAGTTGCTCCGCGGCATTCTAGTAATCTTTTAAACCTCCAAGATTTCCTGGCAGTGAGAGTCCTTTCTTACATGTGCCTATGGGCATTCTTGTCCACATGCTCTCTCGTTTAAGCTGAACCTTCTATTTCTAGTGCTCTTCCCTTCCCTCTTGTGGGTAGATCCCACCTTACCTTCAACAACTCTCCTAAATGCCATTTTCTCAGTAAGTTTTCCTTGTCTTCACTTTGGAAATAAACACTTTAAAAATCTTAGAGCACATTTTTTTTTTTTTTGCTGTACGCGGGCCTCTCACTGTTGTGGCCTCTCCCGTTGCGGAGCACAGGCTCCAGACGCACAGGCTCAGTGGACGTGGCTCACGGACCTAGCTGCTCCGCGGCATGTGGGATCTTCCCGGACCAGGGCACGAACTCGTGTCCCCTGCATTGGCAGGCAGACTCTCAACCACTGCACCACCAGGGAAGCCCTGAATTCTTAAATATTCGTCTTTATATAGCATTGGTCATTAAAGATCAAACCTTATTTCTGGTTTATTTAGTGGGTTGTAACTGATTGTTTAGGGAAAGTTAATGCTAATCTTACTATTTGAATTGTACTTGGCCGGTAGTATAAGTTAAATACTCTTTATTTCTTAACAGGTTGTTGTGTCAACTAACATTGCAGAGACATCTTTGACAATAGATGGTGTGGTATTTGTGATTGATCCTGGATTTGCGAAACAAAAGGTACGTATTTTGTACTACTTTAGTACTTTATAAATTAGTATTAGTTTAACAGTACTTACTGCTTACTAATTTAATGGCTGAAATTTACTTTTTAGAATTATTTTCCAGTTTGTGTTTCATTTTCAGACTTCTGAGATATGAACCCTTTATGTTCTAGCTGGCTTTCACATACTAAGCCCATGCTTAATGTTTAACCCTAGGCTTCTTTTCGGTTGCATTGTTTTCTTTGTTTCTTTGTAGTGATGGTGAGTGTTTTGTATGTGAGTGTATGTTCATGTAAGGAGTATGGTGGTAGTAATGAATACAGGATTGATTATCATAACCTGCATATCAGTCACTCCCCAACTAAATTAGAGTTTCTATGTGCCAGGCACAGCACTTGGAAAAAAAAGTACTATGTTAACCTCTAGTTTAACAGTACTGAATACCAAGCACTTTTACCAAATGAAGTGACTACTCAGTAAATAAATAAAACTATGTTTTATAATTTAAAGATCTTTGATTGCATTTGATTACATTTTATAAGTATAATTGGGAGAATTCATTGTACACAGTATTCATGTTTTTGATATAAAACTGTCCTTTAAACTGGCAGCATATAACTGACTTCTTCTGGACTAAGTTCAAAATGGTTTTCTTAATGTCCAAGGTGTTGAAATTGACAGGTTCTTTTCAGGCAAAAACCTTCAGCACAATCCACTATATAAGAGTAAGGTAAACCTGAAATTATTTTAAATTAGGAAGAGTAAGGATGATATAAGCTATCTGTGTGTTAGATAAGAGACTTTTCACGTTAGCTTGGGTCTCTCAAAATGTTGGAGACAGAATACCTGAAAGAAAGTTAAGGAGTAAAGATGATGAATTTTGTTTCTGTCCCGGCATGGTTTATCGTGGTCATCAGTACTACTTTGTTTATTTTGGGGTTAGCTGTGGGCTTTGGATACTTCTGTTAGATCACAGTTTTGTGTTTAACCGAAGGAAGAATCATTCTTAATGTTATTTCCATTCCAATAGGTATATAATCCTCGAATCAGAGTCGAGTCCCTTTTAGTGACAGCCATTAGTAAAGCTTCAGCTCAGCAAAGGGCTGGTCGAGCTGGACGAACCAGACCTGGGAAGTGCTTCAGACTTTATACAGAGAAAGCTTACAAAACAGAAATGCAGGTAAGGGTTTTACTGTGTCCTTCCTAATGTGTTTGGAAGGTTAAGTTGAATTTGTTACCAGGAGACAGTTACTTCATTTACTTAATCTTGCCTTTTGGCACTATAATCTCTTTAGTTTTTCTGAGATTTATGGTGTAGTCTACCAATACAAATCTTTGTTACAGTTCTAAGTCGAGGTGGGCAGCAGCAGTAACGCTTCGAACCCTATAAAGATACTTCATAGAAAGTGTCTGATTCCCTTTTAGTCTTTTTAGTCCATAAGTGTTTTTCTCCTCTCTTTAGTCAGCGGTTTAGAAGAAATGCCAAAAGTTAATAGCTGAGGGGGCAGAGAACAGATACGTTTTGCTTTTTGGAGCAAGAGGATTAAGGAGTGTTTAACAGAACAAATGTTTTTGTATTTTTCTAGGATAACACCTATCCTGAGATTTTGCGTTCTAATTTAGGATCAGTTGTGTTACAATTGAAGAAACTTGGTATTGATGATTTGGTGCATTTTGATTTTATGGATCCACCAGGTATGAATTCTCAAAGCATATTTTATCAAACCTTTTAACCAAAATTGACTCTTTCTCTGCATCCTATTCAGTATATATATTAAATACATTTTACCTGTTTCTTACAATGTATCAAGATAAATTTTGTGTGTTAGCATTAAAACTAAAAGAGTGGGGCTTCCCTGGTGGCGCAGTGGTTGAGAGTCCGCCTGCCGATGCAGGGGACACGGGTTCGTGCCCCGGTCTGGGAGGATCCCACATGCCGCGGAGCGGCTGGGCCCGTGAGCCATGGCCGCTGAGCCTGCGCGTCCGGAGCCTGTTGCTCCGCAACGGGAGAGGCCACAACAGTGAGAGGCCTGCGTACCACACAAAAAAAAAAAAAAAAAAAAAAACTAAAAGAGTGACAAAAGAGCAAATTCTTTTTTTTTTTTCCCCTTCAGAATAGCTAAATTATTCTGGGAGTTATTGACAGGGCATGAAAATGAAAATTTTCCCAATTTTTTTTGGAAGAAAAATAGTTTGATAAACACATTGTTGAGTTAACAGTTACTTAATGTACTTAGGAAGATGACAGTTTTACTGTTATACAGGAAAGTTTTGTAATTTTATATGATTCATAGTTTGCTAGATCTCTGTAATTGAATTTGATGACAGTTTGAGTTTCGAGTTTTGTCCACTGTAGAATGAAAAATGAGAATGCTTATAATAATTTGTACTTTGTCACGTTTTTGCTTGTCTGTTATATTGCCTTTTCCTCCTAGCTCCTGAAACTCTGATGAGAGCCCTAGAACTTTTGAATTATCTGGCTGCTTTAAATGATGATGGAGATCTGACTGAATTGGGATCCATGATGGCTGAGTTTCCTCTAGATCCACAGCTCGCTAAAATGGTTATTGCAAGTTGTGACTACAACTGTTCTAATGAGGTCCTATCTATTACTGCTATGTTGTCAGGTAATAGAGGGAAAGGAACTAAAAAAAGCCCAGCTCTTCAAAGTTTGGGTGGACTTCACTTTTGGTTTTTTTTTCTAATATTTAGTATGATAGTGGATTTTATAGGTGGTTTTAAGGGACTCATTTTGTTTCCTAAATATCTTGTAAAGTAGCTTCATAATGACATAGTATTTACAAAAGTAAATTAAGTCATTGTGCACACAGTATAGTAAAAACATGGGCTCTCTTGAGTGCAAATAAAAATCTCAATAAGAGAATAAGTCTGAAGACATTATAACTGAGTTCTTTGGTAGGTCCATCAGTTTTGCAGTTTATTGCTAAAAGTACCAGAAGAACTTTGTTCTAGTAGCTGGCACTATTAAGTGAGCCTGAGACAAAGCAAACTGTCATTTAAAGAGTGAGCTTTTTCTACATGTATAAATCGTACTGCAGTGGCAATCAAACATTTACTTCAAACTTAGTATCAAATAAATAGAAGTAGTAATATATAATTCTGGGTTTAAAATCTGACCTGATGGTAATTCTTTTACAATGACAGGAAAACATTTGATAAAATAAATATGTCTAATAGATAAAATTGCTTATTTTAAAAATTAGAACATTAAGCTGAACAAATACTATTGTTTTTAATAGTAACACTTAATTCATAAATAAATAGTAACTTGGAAATTAGATTTTCCAAAAAAAAGAAATACTGTTAATATAAAAATATACACTGGTTCTTGCAGCGAAAAATAGAAAACGTATTAAGTTTTTACTATCAAAGTACTCTATAATACTAGTTTCAGTACTGGGGAAAGTTGACTTCCAGTCATAGAGTGGTTTATTGGTATTATTTATAATTAAATGCCTCAAATAATTCAAAATCTTACATGTAGTTAAAGGAGGAAATTTTTAAAATTTCTAAATATAAAAATTTTGGCTTAGTTTAGATGTATATTTTAATGGTGTGAATTTTTAATTTAAGAACTAGCTAAAATGTTTTTTTTGCAGAGTTATGATTGATCAGACTCAGAGCAGATGGGCAGGGCAGTATCGAATCATTTTAATGAAATTGTAGTCTCTTGCGGAGGTGGTGGTAGGTTGTTGTCTGCCTTTTCTTATATGTTGTTTTTGCTAGATTCTCCCAGTTGTAGTTAACCCAACATTTTAGTTGTTAGAGAAAGTGTGGGGCAAGAGTTATAACAGATTGTGTATTTGTTATCTGCCCAGTTTTTATTTTTCTAGGTTCTCTTATCAGGCATACTATACAATTACCATTGTCTGAGTTCAGAAAATTAGCCCTTAAAAAAAATTGGTCATTATGATGCAGTTGAGATCTTCCAACTACATCTCTTATTTGTACTAGTTCTACAAAACGTAGGGTTTACTGGTCATCTTTAGCACATCAAGAGAGTGAACACTTATGTGCAGCGGTTATTAAGCATGGCATTTGTGGGGGAAAACGTTATTAAAGTGTGAGGAAGAAGTCACGGAACTGAAACAGTTTGCTGAGCTTATAATGCTTTGTATTCCATTTAAATAGTTTCTGAAGTTTTCAGGTCCTGATATAAATAGTACAAATCAGGGGCCTTATGGAGTGCTTCTTATACCCAGTATTTAACTCTGGTAGCTAGTTCACATTAACTTTCACAGCTATGAGAGGTTTCTGTACTTTTATTTATTACCTTGCTTCAGTTACATTAAGCAAGACTTAGTATTTACTGTGATTATGTGTCATTGTCTCTATTTGGCTTCTTTGGAATCATTTTAAAGGGGAAACTGTATGGCAAAGAGTAATTGATAACTGTATTTGATCTCACTGTCGATTATTCCCATTATCTTCTATCTGAACTGATAATTTATAATTTTTTTTTATTGACAAAGTTTTAAGAGCTTTAAAAATGTGTTCACAAAGTCCCAAGTTGTTAAGTCCTTTTATTTTCATACTGCTATTACGACTATGGAATTGCTAAAGTGAATTAAGGAAAGTTGTATTTCAAAAAATATAGTGCACGCTTTGTATGTAACAACTTAAAGTTTTATGTGAATTAATATTGAGGCTCTAAACAAATACTGTAGTTACATATTTTGATGACCCTTGAAATAATGACCGTTTCAGACTAATTGTCAACTTTTAAAATATTGGATTCTGCTTTTATATTGAATCTTCAAATACAGTTTAAAAAAAGAACTTGGGACTTTATTTTCTAATCTTTTTCTTAAAATGCTGGATAACTAGGCCGAATATTCCCAGCCTTTTTGAATTTTCTTAATTCAGAGGCGGTTTAACCTTCCACCACTACTGCTATCATCAAAACCCAAGATTTCATGATATTTTTTATGTTTACATATGCTTCTGCTCACCAGTGCTAATAGTGATACCCACCAGTTGGTAATAGCCACAGCACTAGGGAAGAATTACAATAGAAATGTGGCAGTACACTGGTTGGAAAGTTGTTTTTAGCCCTGCAGTGGGCAAGTATAGCTTCATCACTTTCATAACCATTCAGTGGATTCAATGGATGGCCTTTTAAAAAATTATATTTAGCTAAAAGGCTATTAACACCATAATTCTGGCTATTGGTAGAGCTATCGGCACTGGTTTTTGAAATAAGTTGAGCTTTCTAGTATCTTGATGGCCTTCAGAATAGCTGTTTTGATGCCTACTTTTAGATCTAGTTAAAAATAATCAGGTACTCTGTAGCTTTGAAACCCTCTTGTCTTACAGATGTGGTTAGGTGTTGATGTACCAAATCAAGGTAGTAAACAGTCCAAGATGCAGTTGGAGGCCATCCTGCCCTGCCCTATGCTCTGTGAACTGACCTAGCTAGGCCTTGTTCCTCTATCTGTGAATGCGTGACTCATCGATATGGGCGTTTGTGTTGGGCCCATACCAACCTTGTTTAGTCCCACAGTGTTTTGTTCGCCCCACGGAGGCCAAGAAAGCCGCAGATGAGGCCAAGATGAGATTTGCCCACATAGATGGAGATCATCTGACACTGCTGAATGTCTACCACGCTTTTAAACAAAGTAAGTGTAAATTAGATTGAAGGCACTCTTTTGTCTAAATGTCACTTGCAGCATATAAGATGTTTCTTCATTGCACTTTCATTTATTATCCGTGACAACTTTACATTAGAAACCCAGAGATCCTGTAGAAAAAAACTCATGACTAGCATTTAAAATAGAAATTGCCCACCTTTTCCAGAGTTGTTTACTTTTATAATCAGGGAAAAAGCACTGAAAAGCTGGAAAATACAGAGAAATAAAGATAAAATACTTGTATAAAATTTACCATGAACATACAGATTTTGATATACTTTTGTTTTAATTTTGCATTTTTTGTGAATGGTTTTGTATTATAGAATTATTACTGTCTAATATTTTTACTAATAAATAGCTCTTACAAAAGAGTAAACTAACAAAATAGCAATACAGGCTATAAATGTGAATGACCATTCTCAGGCTATAAGTGGTCCATAAACATGAGGAGGAAATTCACCTCTACTTGTAGTTCAATAAATGCATTGTTATTGAGAGGTGCCATTTTCTCACCTATAAAATTGGCAAAGGTTAAAGAAAAATAGTCTTTAGTTGTGTGGGAGTGGGTTTAGTGGAGCAGTCTTACACCAGAGCTGGGAATGTAAATTTATGTTATGTTTATGAAAAGCAGTAGATTTTATGTTACCAAGAACCTTAACAAACTCAAACCCTTTGACCCAGAGATAATCTGTGAGATTTTCTTTTAGTATTCTGTGGACAGAGATATGTTTCAAGTTTTTTATCCCACAGTTATCTATCATAGTAAAGGAAAATGGAAACTACCTAAATGCCCACCAGTAGAAAGATGGTTCAGTGATTTATGCTATAGCAACGTGATGAAATATTGTTCTAGCTTTATATTGTTTTCAGAGAATATTTAGCAACATGAAAAACATTTTCCAGTTATTTGAAAACAAGGAAACATAGTGGTAATAATACAGTTATTGGTAGATGCTTTTGTTGGAATGCACTATTTATAAAAATTAAATGAGAGGAAAATGTAAAGGGGAAAAAAATGTGGAAATAATTGCAATAGATTCTGAAAGTATTTGATTTCTACATATCGGTAGGTTAACCTGTTGGGTCATATGTTATCAGAGACTGATAGCCCTACATCATCCTTTTCCAGGAATGTGGTGTCTTCAATCACTCTGAAAGTTTGTGGTTTCTGCTAATAAGAATTTAGTTTCCTAGTTTATTATATAGACATTCAAATTTTGCACTCCTTGTTTTATTTGAATCTCATTTTTATTTCTCAAAAAATCCTATTTACACTCTTAAAATAGTCTGTTGACTTTGGCACATCTCTTTGGGGATAGGGGTGAATTTATTCATTCAGGGTCCAGAAGTGCTAGAGGGCCAGTATGAGGAACAAGGACCTTAGCAGCCAAATTGCACATCTGTGTCTTACACACGAACTCTGATATGAGTTGATAGAATTGATGAATATCAGATAAGGAAAAGGTAGAGTCCTTCTCTTCCTGGATCTGAGAAATTTGGGGCAGATAAGGGAGGTAAATGAAAAGTAATTGAGAAACAGATGAAGGCCAATACATAGTTTACTTCAGAAAATTTATTTTATCCTTCTTGTGTCCAAAGTATTGGTAATGCATAATGTTAAAGCCTTTATTCCCGATGGGATAGGTCAATTCAAGAAATACACTATATTCCTGTTGTGGTGCGAACTGTATTGCATGCTAGTTGATAACTGTGTGACCACCAGACACGTAACTTGTTAACAGATTGTGATAACTGCCTTGAGAAGGAGCAGATTCACATCCATCTTGGTTCTCAGAATCCCTTGACGTTATTAAGGTACTGTTTTAAGTGGAAATGAAAAGATTTCTGTAGGAGCAGCATGGTTTTCTAACCCTATTTCTCTCACAGGACATTTTAATTCTTTTAAAATTAGGTTGTATTATTTTGTCATTTAAGCTTTTGATGATAACTAGCACAGCATTGTATTTCATAATCTGGTTTGAAAATGAAATTTAAGATTTATAGTGGAACTGTGTGTTTTCATTTTTACATATAAATGTAACATTACAGTATCTTAGAGGAGTTTTAAGATTTAAATGATAAAATTGCTAAAGAATGCTTGTGCTTTATACACATATTTGGTAGTTCGGAACTTTCTAGGAAAATATTGAACAGTAGGTACCTATAAAAGCTTTCTCCTACCCATTCTGAGCAGAGGGAGTGTCATGAAGTAGAGTGGGAGCATCTACTCACTAGATAGATGATCCTTTTCTACTAAATGCTTTTCACTGCCATAGGGATGGTAAGCTGTTGGTTAGTTTTAGACCTTTTCCTCAATACACTTTTCTTAATAAGGTCAAAGGAAACAGAATGACTGGACATTTAGCCTTTAATCACTGCCACCTTTTCAAATAAGGAGAGCTATTCTAAAAATAACATGAAACTTTGATCTCCACATAATATTTGGACATTTCAGATCCATTTATTGAATTTGGGGTGTTTTAACTAGTTTTTAAGTGATGGTGTGTTGTATTTGAAACATTGTGTATTTGCAAACTAGCAGATATTAGCAAATATTTCAGATATTAGTCAAGACGATCTATTTCATTAAAGACAATGATTGATTACATAGTAAAGATAAATTAGTCTTTATACTATTTGTTTTAACACTTGGGAAACAGAACTAGATTTAAGTTATTTTGCAGTGCCTTAATTTCTCTGTGTGTTTGTGTGTGTCTGTGCTAATGGTTTGGCTTTAGATCTTAAGAGTAGTTTCACTGTGAGAAATATATAGCTAGAATTATTTTAATAAAACGCTCCCGTGTTTAGATTTTATTCCTCCCATTTATCAAACTATTTCTCAAAAATTTAGAGACACAGTAAAACCATCAGATATTATTTGTTTATCTTGACAACTTAAAATTCCTGTTCTGTTACTCTTCAGTGTATGAATTCTGTGAAAAGTTTAGCATGTCAGAAACACTACACTCCAGATCAGAGTCTGCAAATGAACAACCCTTTTAAGAAGTCCCCCTTTTTATTGTCTGTTTCGACGTTACCTTTCATTAAACACATACTTTCTTTGTTTCATCTCTGAAGATACTCAGTGCTTTGCTTTAAATGTCAGTATGTTCAGTTGGATACCTTTTATTTCTCATTCCAGATGGGTTAATTAATGGACATTTTAACATGTCAGGTCTTCAATTTAAAGGTCATTTACTACACCATCTATCCACCTACCCTGTTTCTGAAATGTGGCTGCATTTTGTAATGGATAAACATTTATTAATATACCTGTTGTTCCTCTGACAAACTATTAAGAATATGTATATTATAATTCGTAGAATCCTAGAACCAAGGAGAAAGGACTATGCCAAAGATTACTGTATATCACATAGCTGGAAAAGTATCATCATAGTTGTAATATTTTAAGGACCCCCCCCATTTCACAAATAACCCTCTTAGATTTATTTATCGAAGGGCCTCTGAAGTAAATAATGCAGTTTTCCATTGTGACTGTCTTTGAGACATAAAGATGGCACTGTGTAATGTTTTACATGATGCTACAGTTTGAGCTCTTATATGAGCATCTCTAGGTTAGTTGGAAGGATTCATCAATGGAGAAAGATCCCTTTGATAATAAAATATATGTAGTGAAATTACTTGAAGTGCTTTGATATAAGCTTTGTTTATTAAACATAAGAGTGAGTGTTCCAGACATCCTTGTAAACTATGTCACTTGTATTTTAAACCACTAAGAGGTACATGGGTCACAGTAAAACTTCTAAACACTAAGTTTGGGGTGCTCTAGCTCAGGAGTAAAGCAAAGCACACAATAGTCACTTGAAGTTCATTTTTATAACTTTTAAATTGTATTTGATAGTCTTAATCTAAGCTTGTTTTTTCTTTGAAAATGAGAAAGACATGGCATTTTTCCAAATTCTCTCAACCCACCCCTGTCAGACTATCGAAAACAACCAGGTGGATGTTTATGGGTAAATAACTCAGAACAATTAAAATAGTTTATCCAAAAACCATTGTTTTGTCATTCAATAGCCAGAAACCTTAGTGCTATTTCTAATTTTGAACTTCACTCCAGATTTTTAGGAAAGTTGATAACATTGTGATTAATTTATAAAAGTGATGTGGGTTATTCCCTTTTGGATTACTTAGCTTACTGTTTATAGTGATTTCCTTTTTTAATTAGATAATATACCTGTTTGGGTGATTCATGTCCCTCTTATTTTCCCTCCCTCCAACTTTGTAGATCATGAATCGGTTCAGTGGTGTTATGACAACTTCATTAACTACAGGTCCCTGATGTCAGCAGACAATGTACGCCAGCAGCTATCGAGAATTATGGACAGATTTAACTTGCCTCGTCGAAGTACTGACTTTACAAGCAGGGACTATTATATTAATATAAGAAAAGCTTTGGTTACTGGGTATTTTATGCAGGTATGTGGATAATACAGAAGTGCATAATTAAATGTTTACATAATGTTTGTTTTCTATAGCAGCCCTTGGAATCCACATAAACACAAAAATTCAGTTAAAGAATGCCTATAAATATTGATCTTAAATTTTATGTCCAAATTCTTGAATGAACTGATACACTGAGAAGTTTTTACGTGTCTAAATTCACTAAATGGCATAGTTAGTGATCCAGTTATATAGACATCAATTTTAGAATTACTTTTTTATTAATGAGTCTTTAAGACACTTGGTGCTGGGAAAGCCAGGCGTGTCTTTTGATTTAAGTAATAAAGAAAAATAATTTAAAACATTTCATTTAGCTTTGTGTTTTATATTGGAGGCTGAAGTAAAACTTGTCAGATAAATCTAGTGAGTATTTATTTTAAGGGACTTACAACAGATTATGTTTTTAAAAATGCAAAGTTTTTCTGATGAAAACAAGTCAGTCCCTTACTTGGGATGGGATTGGTTTTAGTTATCTCTTATATATCCCACTTGTTTTTTTTCGTTGTCTCCTTTGGCTCTTTTAAGCAAGATGTGGCCTGCCTTAAGGCCAAATGAGCTCAATAAATAGAATGGACTTAAATGCACTGAGTCAGAATGAAAGTAGATTGGCGCATTGTCGGTATTTGAAATCAAAGCAACAGAATGTTTATTGTGGCATCTTATAAGATGTTATTAGAGTTACGATTTTCATGCCTTGCTCTGTTATTCAAGCATTATGGATTTCTAATTCTCTTAAGATTAAAATTTATTAGAAATAGGGCATGCAGTGTAGTACCTGGTACCTAGTAGGTGCTTAGTAAATATTTATTGAATAAAATTGAGTTTATTTTCTATTATGTATTATTCATTTCTGTTATTCACACATATTCTTTATGTTACTAGAGTTCTAGAATTGGAAAGGGCTATCTTCATCTGCTTTGGTATTTGTTAAATATTAGATGAGGGCCACCAATTGATGTGTTTGATTGTAGATAATTAATCTTTTAGTAATTGTTCAGCTACCACAAAATTGTCACCTGGCATTAAGAACCTACTCTAGATAGCCTAAGGCAGGAAGGCCAAATAGTATATAGTAGGCTTTGTGGGCCCATTAGGTCCCTATTAAAACTATTCAACTCTGCCTGCCCTTGTAGCACAAAAGCAGCCTTGGACAAATGGGAATGCCTGTGTTCCAGTAAAACTTCACTGAAATGTAAATTTCATGTGATTTCCACTCCAGTGTCACCAAATGTTTCTCTTTCGATTTTTTTTTCCCCTAATCATTTAAAGATGTATAAAGTATTCTTAGCTGACAGGCCTTACAAACATAGGCAGTGAGTTGGATTTGGCCTGCTGTAGTTGGCTGATGCCTGCTTTTATTAGGCAGTGGTAGATAAATATAGCCATCAGATAAAAAGCAAAAGGTGAGGCTTGCTTGTCCCTAATTATATAGGTAGCTTTACACCACTTTTGTTTTGTAACTAGCACATCAGAAGTATTGTATTAATTTACTGGGTTTTGGTTTCAGGTGGCACATTTAGAACGAACAGGGCATTACTTAACTGTGAAAGATAACCAGGTGGTTCAGTTGCATCCCTCTACTGTTCTTGACCACAAGCCTGAATGGGTGCTTTATAATGAGTTTGTTCTTACAACAAAGAATTACATCCGGACGTGTACAGATATCAAGCCCGAATGGTAAGCTCAGCGCCTTTTGTTGTAAAAGTTTTCGTTACTGTTTGCTCAGAATGGAATCTGAAAGGAGTCTTGTTTTTTGTTTCACTCTGGGGAATTTGGTGTTTTCATCACTAAGGTATATAGTCCAGTGTATAGTTATGGGGCTTTGACCTGATGGTATGGTTACCTCTTAAAATCTTTGGTTTGGTAAGAGGACGGTGAGATCATTGGTACGGACATGGGCAGGATTTGGAGCCAAATTTAAAGTTACAGTTAGCTGATATCAAGAGTGTCTTTAGAGCCCTTCTCTTGCTGTTGTGATTAACTCAGGTCTTCTGGTTCCAGAAGTCAGTCAGTCTTTATATTTTATCTGTCCCACTATAATTAGCTCTCAACTGTTATTTATATGTTGGTGCTTTAGGAGCTAAGCAAGCATTAAAAACTATACCTCTTTTTGTATCATTGCATATTTGATTCACAAAATGTAATCAGAACTGACTTATTTTAAGCAAAATTACCCACCCACTTCACTAGCTCACTACCTCACTGCCTCTTGTGTCCTTTTTTTTTTCCTTTTTTGCCAGAATCTATTCTATAACTTAAGATAGGAAACGTCAGCCAAGAATGGTGGGACTGAAGCGCTTATTTTAGTTGATGTCACTTGCTATATTTCCTACACTGATTTATGACTTTTGACACTGAAATTGTGTAGGACATTATCATTTTATCTTAAATGCTTTGCTGAGAAAAAATTGTATGGCTAAACGTTAAAAAAGATTCAGTCAAGTGTATTGTTTGGGGTATAGAGTTATATTTATGGTTATTAGAACTTTGAAAATGAGAAGATCCAGTCATTTGAATACCAGGATGTTTCTTGTATAGACCCTTCAGTACTCTAACCTTAGAGAGGTTGGTCAAAATAGTGTTCTAGAGTGAAGAAATGAATGACCTTATGTTAATATCTTTGTATTAATGTAAAGAAAGGATTTTTTATAAGAATTTATCTTTTTTTTAAGTTTATGGAAAGTCCACCATCAGAAAATTTACAGCTTATTAGAAGCATGCATATCAAAAGTGGTGTTTATAAGGATTAGGCATTTGTAATTTTAACATTGATTTGTAGGTTTGCCTTTCTTTATCAGTATATTAATGAGTAATGCCTATCCCGTTAGCAATTCCAGTACTTTAATTGTTAATTTGGTAATTTTTCCCCCCCTTCTGGACAGGTTGGTGAAAATTGCCCCTCAATATTATGACATGAGCAATTTCCCACAGTGTGAAGCAAAGAGACAGTTGGACCGCATCATTGCCAAACTGCAATCCAAGGAATATTCACAGTACTGAATTCAATGCTTAGAACTGAAGTTATTCAGAGGACAGCTTTAAAAGATGAATGAACTCAAAAGTTCAAGTTGTGCTCTTCACGTTGGTTCAATAATGGCCTTTATTTGAGAGCTTTTTAATTTTTCTTTACAGTAAATATTCCATTCTGATTTCATAAATTAAACATTTATGCCTCCCTTTTGTGTTGACACTGTAGCTCATACTGGAAAAGTCGATCAATGTTTTGCAGTTTATTGAAAGTAGTTCTATATATAACAATGTTATAAGCATTTCTTTAGAAATGGTTGAAAATGCTTCTAAAATGTGATTATCGACCATGGTATGCATGATCGTTGTAATTGTTGACATTCCTTTTAGAAGTTGTGAAATGTTACAACTTGTGCTTATGTAGACACAATCTTCTGTCTCAGTACAGAGGCACTGACTTCAATAAAGTCTATTTATACTAATTTTGGCCACAGCACTTTGATATTTTTGTTCTAGTCTCTTTAAGTATGGCTTCTTCTCTTCCCCAGTGTGGGACTTTTTTTTTTCTCTCCTTAAATTGTAAGTGTACTATGATTACATATTCAGCATCTTTCCACAGGGTTGCTCTTTAAAGTAGTCGTTACAGCAGTGTTTTAAAGAACATAGCTTAGCAGTTTGTTAGGTCAGGATGTGATCTAATGAGATAAAGTATGTAGTTTTTATTCAGAATTGGATCCCCGAAGACAGAATAATTAAAGGATAGTTTTCTCTTCATCTTAAAGTTCATTCCATAAGACTGATTATTTATTATTTTGTTACCACATTTTTAGCAGATGTTTTTGTTTTACTTAGACCATTCTAAGCACTCTAGTCACTGAAACAAATGTTTGTATTAAATAGACAATAGGAAATGATATATTGTCGATCTTGGTCAGTTTTACTGAATTCTCAGTGTTGGGTGTTTTATGCAATGTACAAAGTAATTAGTGTAGTGTGTTAAAATGTGAACTTTCCATTCCCTGTAACAGGCCACAGACAAGTTAAAAACCCTTTTTTTTAACCACAAATGACCCATCAAAGGGTCTTTAGATGCAACCCATCTTTAGGGTGTGACCCATCAAAGGGTTCTTAGTAAATCAGTTCCTTTTACTTGAAGAGTAAATACTGTACTCATTAATGTCTGGACTTGCCTCTTCTCCCTTTCCCCTCTTTAAAAATATTTAAATGTTAAATTTATAGGTGTACATAGTTGGGATTTAAATATACTTTGAGGCATATATCTAGTATGTGGTGTAAGGGAGTTAATTGGGCAAGTTAAGAGTATTTCAGGTTACTGGGATACTTCTCAGTGTAGGTAGCTGTTAATTGTTAAATGATGCCTAGTGGTTTGAAAGAGTTAATATGCTTCTATTAAGTGCTTAATTTTGTTCCCATGGAGTACTTTACATGCTGAAGTAATATTTTAGGTTTCATTTAAATTGTTTAAAAATTTGTCCTACGTTAACTATTGGCAGTATTATGTGCTAGCATTTTTTTTTAGGTTAAAGTCTAGGCACTTGATGAGACTGTTGACTAAAATGGTAGGTCTTGCCAAAGTAATATATTATCTGTTAAAATTATACCACAGTATACAGTTGTTAATACAGTTGCATACCCTTATAACCTGACCATCTATCCCGTTTTAAATAGGTCTCAGTGTGTTGTATGTGTTTTTTAACCTTGTGCTTTTTAAAATCTAGAGTTTGACCATTCGGTTTTCCTGTAGAGAAACAAGATATAGAGCGATATGTAGAACAATGTTAGGTAGTTATTTGGCAGAGTTTCTGGGAATGGCTGGTATTGTTTGTATCTTACAAGTGATGAGTGTGCATTGGGAGTGGCTGCCTGGAAACAGAGCAAACCGAGTTTTTATTCTCTATTATCATGCCTACCAAAATATTAAAATTCCCTCCATAGTAATTCAGAAAATCTTTTTTGAAGGTTTTCTGGAGAGGTCTCCTTATCTCTCAGTTTAAAATAAGTAGAACTGCTTTTTGTTGTGACTATAGTCATTCTCAGTATCTGTGGGGAACTGGTTCTAGGACCCCTTGTGGTTACCAAAATCCGTGCATGCTCAGGTCCCTTATATAAAATGGCATAGTACGGTTGGCCCTCTGTAAACACACGTCCCTGGATTCAACCAACCATGGATACAGAACCCCTAGATACAGAGTGCAGAATAGGTAGCATAAGGAAGGAAGACAATCAGCAAGTAGAACGCTTGCCTGTAAAGGCCGAGGAAATGAACACAACTTGGGGGTATAGGGCAGGATAAAATACATACCCTGTAATCAGCCCATTTAGCTAAAATTGCAAAAATAAAAGGATTCTATGCTGAATTTTTAATATAGTATATGACTTAGTTCTAGAATTTTAGGTTTGTAAGGTACCTGCAAGTAGTTGGGATTCTTTTCTGAATAATTTTAATGGCCATCTCCTTTGCTCAGGTACTTCAGAGCAAAACCGTTACTTTAGAACACATCTTAATAGTTCTATTAGTAATGCTGAGCATACTCTTTCACTGTAACTAATTGTTTTTAATTCTTCTAGAGTAAAGTTAAATAAGCCTGGCTGTTCTTCTGCATGATGCCATTTAGTTATTTGAGTTAACTGTCATCTTCCTTTATTCTTATTTAGGCTGTATAGCCTGTTTTCCTCCTCAGCCTTCCTCTTTGATACGGTTTCTGTAGATACCATGAATGTTCGTGCTTAACCTCTGCTGGGTGTTCTCTGGATTGTAGTCAATACTGTGGTCTAAGCTGGGCAAAGTGCCGTGGAACTTGTATTTCCCAGGGGACCAGACATGCCATTGCTTCTGTTAATGCAACTTAAGATTACGTTACCCTATATTAGTGAAAGTAGAGGAGGGGATTGTGGTCTGGTTCCAGGCATTTTTAGAGGTGCCCTCGTACCATACTTATGGATAAAATAGGTGGATGTTTTATCCGTAGGTAAAAGGTAACCATCATACAAGTGGTCAGATAGTTATCTTGCCATCATCAAGGCAAATATGTTTATTGAGAACTTAACTGCTGTAGTGACTTTTAAGTACTTCTGTTGATATACACCGGCTAGATTTTGGGAACTTTCCTGTTTGGCTTACTGTGAATTCTCTAGCTTGGACTGTTAATTGCTCATTTCTAAAGTGTTTGAACGTAGCCTAGCAAAAGCAGCCTCTGTTATCGGTCATACGCTAAGTTTAACCCAAACCTGGGAGTTACTTGTATTTGGCGAGTTTCTTGCATTCTTTTAATATGTGGGCCTGTTTTATTCTGTTTGAAAAGATGCTATTTTTTGTAGAGTCTTCATTTATAATTAATAATAGACTGTAGTAAATGGAACCTGATTGAGAACTCATGGGAAAACTACATTTATAACTTGTTTTTAACATTTCTCCCTGATAGAAGTTTTATTGTTATTGGTATTCCTTCATAGAATTTTTGTATACATCTCTTAGTAATACCGATCACTGTTCATTTTATTAAGTACCAACTCTGGAAGGTATTGTGTGAGTCTATAAAAATAGATTGATAATTCAGAGACCGTCTGGAATTATGGTCTGGTTGGGATTTTTAAAATGTGTTCAAAGATCCATAATATAAAGCAAGGTATGATGAATGTGGTAAAGAACTATAGGTATCAGAAAGGAAGGATGGGTTAAGGATTAATTAGTCAAGTATTGAGTAAAATGAGATAAATAAGCAGCCAAGTAAGTTAAATGGTTAAGTGTGAGTCCATTGGAAGTGGTTAAGGTCTGGGGTAAGCTCACATCCCTGGCTCTCATGTGACAGTGCCTGATGGTATTTTTTTTTTTTTTGCCTGATGGTATTTTAAACCAAGCTGGAAATTCGAATTTATATGTTAAATCTCCCTATTACAAATTTTAGATTTTTTTTTTTCTTAATCTTAAAGCTGGATTCTAGGCAGCCATTTGCAAATTTGGGGTTAAGTAATCAGGAAATTTTGTGGTTTAGTTGCACATCAAACAATTATTAGGATTGCAATAGGCACTAAGTATTTCTTAGACAATTAACAGCATTATCAGGCCAAGAGTCATGGTCCAGAGACAGTTGTTCTGCTTTAATTGAGGTATAATTTACATACAGCAAACTACCATGTTGATTTAGGTCTACAATTTGGTGAAGTTTGACAAATCTATACAGTTGTGTGATCATCACCACAAACGATACACAACATTTTGATCACCCCAAAAATGTTTCCCCCTGTCCCGTTGTTCACTAATCCCCTTGCTCGACTCCCAAGAGCTTTGCAAGTGCACAGACTTTCTGTCCTTTTAGTTTAACCCTTTCCAGAAGGTCATAAATGGAATCAGACTGGTTGTAGTTTTTTTGTGTCTGGTTTCTTTCATTGGGCATAATGCTCTTAAGGCTCATCCATGTTGTGTATATAGGTATATTCAGTAGTCCATTATGTATGTACCATATTTGTTTATGCATTCACGTGTTGCTGGAAGGTTATTTCCAGCCTTTGCTATTATGAGTAAAGCTATTTGCATACAGGTGTTTGCGTGGACATCGGTTTTTATTTCTCTTGTGTAAATACCTAGGAACGCATGTTTAGTTTTATGAGAAGCTGCCCAACAGTTTTCAAAGTGCTGTACTATTTTGCTGTCCCACCATCAGTGCATGTTTCATTGCTCTTCATTCTTGCCAATGTTTTGTAATTACCACCCTCCCCCTTTATTATTTTTTTGCCACACTGAGCGGCACGTGGGGTCTTAGTTCCCCAACCAGGGATCAAACCCTCGCCCCTTGCACTGGAAGCTCGGAGTCTTAACCACTGGAACACCAGGGGAGTCCCCCATTTTTATTTAAAATTTTAGCCATTTAAGTAGGTGTGTAGTCCCTCATTTTGGTTTCCACTTGCATTTCA
The DNA here is from genome assembly GCF_059928025.1 of Delphinapterus leucas. Classification (NCBI taxonomy): domain Eukaryota; kingdom Metazoa; phylum Chordata; class Mammalia; order Artiodactyla; family Monodontidae; genus Delphinapterus; species Delphinapterus leucas. The sequence continues at coordinate 51,035,354 of NC_143133.1, read as the reverse complement.
CTGTGATGAAATTTGCACGACCCATCTTTAGCGGTGTTGAACATCTTTTCACATGCCTATTTGCCATTCACATCTCTTGGTGAAGTGACTGGTCACATCTTTAGCCCTTTTTATTATTAGTTTTATTGTTGAGTTCTTCATGTATTCTGGACCCAAGTTCTTGATGAGATACATGTCTTGCAAATGTTTTTCCAGCCTGTTGACTTATTTTCTTAAGGGTGTCTTTCAAAAAGCAGGACTTTTAAATACCGATGAAGTCCCATTTATCCTTTTTTTTTTTTTTCCCTTTAATGGTTTGTGCTCTTGGCATTCGGGGCCAGTTTTGATGGTGTGTTAAGGGGGCAGCAAGAATTCCATTTTGGCTGGAGTATACGCTATAGAGTGAGGTCAGATGAGGCTGTGAATTTAGGTAGGGATCGAGTTGTGGAGGGCTTTAAAGGCTAGATTAAAAGTGGATCTGAGGGGCTTCCCTGGTGGTGCAGTGGTTGAGTCCGCCTGCTGATGCAGGGGACACGGGTTCGTGACCCGGTCCGGGAAGATCCCACATGCCACAGAGCGGCTGGGCCCGTGAGCCATGGCCGCTGAGCCTGCGCGTCCGGAGCCTGTTGCTCCGCAACGGGAGAGGCCACAACAGTGAGAGGCCCGCGTACCGAAAAAAAAAAAAAAAGTGGATCCGAGTTCACTATAGAGGATAGATTGGAAGTAGTGGGGGACACTGAAGCCACTTAGAACATTATAATCCAGGTAAGAAGATTGAACCCAAACAGAAGAATAAGAGTGAAAGGGCAAGAGAAAGTAGTGACATAAAGCAAAGGAGTCATTAAGGATAGCTGGTTTAGGGTACAAGTGAATGAAATGGTTTGGTGTGCCAACTGCGAATCTAGGCTTCAGATCATTTTATTGTGATCCTAGTTGCCACGTAGAGAGAGAAATGGCAGAGGTTACAAGTATAGAACCTACAATAAGGGAATTGGAGAGGTGAAAAACCAAGAAATAAAACAGTTTATATAGTGCACTTTTATGGGTAGATGAGAATTGTGAATCTACAAAATCATTGGATTAGCTAGTTTATGTTTAAGGCAGAGGCTGCAAATGAGTAGCCAAAGAGCCAGATTTCAGCCAGCTCATCTGTTTTATGTGACCGTGGGGTGTTTCAAACCAAGTAGAGCCATTGTTTAGAAAGGGAAAGATGATCACATAAGGTTTTTTCAAAATATTCATAGGTCAGGCAAGGACGGGCCTACCTGATGTTTAGCATGGCACTCAGTAATCCACAGTGGGGTTTGTGGCTGGCCCCTGTAGGGGAGGCACATTTTCTTCAGTTTGCCTGAGTCCCTTGCATGGCCAACCTGCCCTCTGTTAGGCATTGTTGAATGAGAGAGAGAGAGGGTTTTGAACTAGGAAAAGCTTGCCAAGGCTACTTTTTACAAGAAGTTGCATGGTTAGGATTGAGATCAAGATGGGAGGGATATTTTTTTAAAGAAGGGGACCCAGCTTAACCTGTTTAGGGAAAACTTGGACCTGTGTCTTAAGAGAGACGGGTTGAGGCCAAGCTTGGTGGCGGTAGCCTAGGAAATGAGAAAACTTCCATAGAAAGACTAAGGTGAAGATAGAAGGGAGGGTTAAGGGACCCTAACTCAAGTGCTTCTGTTTTGTTTGTTTGTTTTGGCGGTACCTGGGCCTCTGACTGTTGTGGCCTCTCCCATTGCGCTGTGCTCGGGACGTGCAGGCTCAGCAGGCTCAGCGGCCATGGCTCACGGGCCCAGCCTCTCCGCGGCACCTGGGATCTTCCCAGACCGGGGCACGAACCCGGGTCCCCTACATCGGCAGGCAGACTCTCAACCACTGCGCCACCAGGGAAGCCCTAAATGCCTCTGTTTTGATGGGGGTGGGGGAATGTATTGATCTTAGTGTGCACTGGAAATCAAGTTTAGGCTTGAGGGAAGGGAGTAATGTGTGACAGTTGGTAAGTGGTTTGATTGTGAGTAAGCAAAGGATCATCAAAGGGATGCCTTCCTCATGGCGGGTTTAGATCTTAGGAATCTGATAGTAAATTCACTCTGCTCAGGTTCCTCTTCTGTGGTTGTAGCCTGGGAACTGAAAACAGGGAGAAGGCTGCCCCAGGTTGAGGATGGTTATAGTAGGGATGGAGAAAAGTGGTAAAGTCTTTTAAGATCTTGCCATTAAAAAAAAAAATTTAGGCAAAGCAGATGTTCTTAATAAAGTTTAATGCATTCCATGTATTTAGATTTGGATGGCAACTATACCCATAAACTCATCAAGTAGCAGTGAATTTTCCTCATGCCTTGTTTTCTTGCGATTTTTGGTTAATGGCATTGGTGAACACATTCTACACTCGGTAATAGATGTCATGTTTTTGCTGAGAGGTGTCTTAATTTCAGCTTAATTTGTTATTCATATGTAGAATTGTTGGCAGTTGAAAGAAATTTTGACTTAGCCAAATCTGATGCACAATCAGAGGCATGCTAGTGGAAATTTATTTTAATGCTTACAGAGGTGAGTGTTGTTTATTTTAGATCACATAAAGAAGTAGAATTGTTAAGGTCAGATGCTGGGGAATACTTCAGCTCTTTGGCACTAGTTCTATTATATATTATAGTACCTTGTCAAAGAACCTAGTATTTGACTCACAGGGAGAATTTACCAGTGCTAACATTCTTCTTTACAAGGGAAACATTTTAATGTTTAAGGAATGATAGATAAATTTGTGCAGTAAATTGTAGAAAAAATGATTAGAATTTCATTTCTGAATTGCAGTAGTGAGCGTATGGTATTACTTTAGTATATTTGCTTTTTATTGTACAGCCTCAGTTCTCCTTAGTACAAAAACATGTACTGAAGACTATTTTGTAAAGTATTTACTTAGAAATTCTTAAAAGCTTTATATTTGGCTACTTTGTGCTATCATGACTTCCCATGATTAATTATATTAATGAAATTTTTTGTAATTTAAAATATAGTTTACATTTTATTTTCTCATTGTTTACCTTTTTTACATTTAAGAGAGGCTGGACCGATGACTTAAAGGTGTTTTTTAAACTTTGAATGCCTGATTCTGTTTTTTCCTTGCCTTTATTAGAGACGTTTAATTACCTCAGAGAAACAGGAGTTTGTACAGAAAGTCCTGCTTGCTTTAGAGATATCTCAAAGTAATGTGATGATCGAGATCCGCTCGTGTCAATTTTGGTACAAGGTATTTTGTTTATCTGGGTTAAGAAAAGTCTTTGAAGCCCAAATTTCCCACAGTTTGTGTAATTACTATAGAGAAAGGTAATATTGGATATCTTTTAGTATAGAGGACTTTCACATGAACAGCTCTCTTGGACAGTTATTGTCCTGTTTTCACTAAGAAACAGGTAGACTGAAGGCAGTAGAAATGATGGGGGCATGGTGGAGGAAAAGAGAAAGCAATCAATAGCAACTTTAAAAATAATTCATAGGAACTCTGAAGAGTCCTTGATCAGAACTCAGTCTCCTACCTCTAGGGTAGACTGCATTATTCCCCCCTCCCCTTTTTTTCCTCCCCAGAAGAACTGAGGTCCAAGGTCACATGGCCACTCAGCGGAACTGGCATTCCTCTCGCAGCCTAAGGGCTCCCTGCACTGCTTGATGCATTTCCCCTGAGCTGTGTACTAGGGAGCTTGGATATATGAAGCCTAGTTGGAGTCTCTGATTGATTGCATGGTTCTCAGATTGTGATCTCACGTAAGTTTAGAACATTGTCCACATAGGCACATGTGTGAGCGAGGTGGATCTAGTTTTCCGTTCTGGTGTAATGTTCACAAGGAAATAGGAAAAGGAACTTTACTGCATTCTGGTGCTCCTCTTCCTCGAGTGGTACTACAGGGGTCTCATGGGATGTTTTTTTTAACCAGTAACTTGCTTTATTATAGTATGGATTTTCACTGCAACTATTTCTTGTTTTTAAAGTGGATCAGTGATATGCTAGCGTGAAGTGAACGTAATCCAAAAGTTACTTGTTTAGTTTGGGGATGAGAAATATTTCCAAACCGAAGTGAATCATATTCCCTCCTACTTAATTCACGCTAAACTGCTTTTCCCTGTGATTTCGAGCCATTATGATGATTGTCTTACCCATTTCTGTCCTTGGAGTGTTGAGTATTTAAGGCTGTTTTTCTCTGATAGGCTGTGAGCTCCTTAAGGGCAGGGGCTGTGTCACATGTCACTGTGTTCCTAGTACCTAACATTAGGTGTGGTATGCAGTAACTTTTCAGCAGATATTTTAAAAAATCTCACCACTGTGGCTTGCTTTCTTATGTTTGCTTTTCTTATTGCATTGTTGCTTCTTCACTGGTGATGGGGGTACTTCTTAGACTGCCTACTCCTTTTTTAACCACCAGGCTAGAAACCAGATTATCTGAGGAATATGGGGTAGGAATATCGTGTAATGAGCTTTAGAAACTGATTGATGGGGTTTGAAATACTGGATGTGACTTACCTAACCGCATCCTCATTTGTTAAGGGAAATTGGTTATAATACTTTGCCAAAGGGTTGGGTTGACTAAATGAAATAGTATATAACTAACACCTGGTCCAGTGGATGCCTGTAAGTAGCAACTTTTCCTATTCCATTGTTACAAATATGATTGGGTATTTCGTGGGGCCTGAGTAAAGCTCCATTCTTTACACGAACTTTGAAATATTTATTGTGACCGCCTTCCAGAGGTCTGTCTTGTTTATTAGTCCCTGACTCTTAGGATTCTTAGCCAAAGTCACCTGGAAAGAGATTCCCCTGTATAAACATTGATACTACTGTGAATATGACAAGGAGATTTAAGTAACCTGAGTGCTTTCTTTTCCTTATTATATGCCAGGGGATGCTTGCCGGGAAGTATCCCGAAAGAATGTATTGAATGTATTGAAAGGAATCACAAGTTTTTCATGGATAATCCACATTATATTTATGAATTGATAGTGTAGTGACTGTGATTGTTTATAGATCCTGTGCTGTAATCTACTGAAGTCAGTATCTGATTACAAATAAATGTCTGAAGTATTTGTCTACAAGAGAAACTCAGGATGTCATGCACTCTGAAAGGGAAAGGCCTTATTTGTTTTGACCTTCCTTTTTTAGTCTCCTGACAGGGTTTAGACACAGCTAGGCAAGCAGGAGCAGGTGTTTAGACTTACGGAAGACTTTTTGAACTATTTAGCAGAAACATCAGTTGTTTTTCTTCTGTAGCATTCCGCCCCCCCACCCCAGTTCCATAAGGGAAGAGAGAAAAATAATATTTAAATGGTATAAGTAAGGAAATTAGCTTATTTTGTATTAAAAATGAATACTGATAGCTTTTGTATACATATGATATCTAAAGAATCTTTTCAAAACTTTTATTGTGAAAAGGAATATTGTGTCTTTTGCCAAGTTCTTCTCGTTAGTAAATGTAAATACTATAACCATGTTCATATGTATTATTAAATTATGTCTGAACCATATATCTGAACAAAGACCTACTAACAAGTGGTCTAAAAGTTTTCCATGGCCATTGGGTTTCCCACAGAATTTCTAAGTCTGCTAGATTTATTTTTTAAGTTAGTGTTTTAAGTTTAGTTTTGCTATTTATTAAAAAATAGAAAACTTAGAAAAACAGATAAGTGACAGTTCATTTCTCCCCTGCCCCCTTTTCACTTCCAAGCCATTACCTAGTTTCTGAATGTGGCATTGCGATCTTTATTTATTTTACTGTTCTGAACTAAGGCTTTTGAGATAAGTCCCTAGTGTTGAGGAAATCGTGAATCCTGGGGTGGGGTGGGGGGCTTCAGAAGTATGGTGACGGGCTGTGAAATAGTGTTGTCATGACTTATCAGTGGCTAGTAAACGGGGTAGTTGCCCTCTGGCACCATTTTGAGTGAAGGCAGCTTAATTGCATTCCCTCTGTTTAGATAAGCATTTGGGATCTACGGTCAAATGTGTGAATGCTGTGCTTAAAGTATTTTTATTATATAAGATTTGATTTTTTAAGTGATTTCTCTTTCGAAGTTCTACTTTACATCAGAAGTTATTTGGGCAGTGTCTTTCACTGTATGTGTATGTGGAGAAACATCACTTACAAATGTATGTAAATCCAGTGACTGTAAAATATCAGGAATTTTGCAAATACATGATTGACAGTTGGTGGTTTGCTCCCATGTGTTACCCCTCCCCCCCAAAAAAAGAATCCTGTGAAAAAAATTAAACCTTTTGATTAAGAATTTGGAATTTTTTAGTTGTGTTATTTTTATTTGAAGAAAACTCTTTCCCTGTTGAATGAAGATTCTAGTTTCTGGGCATATTACATTCATGCTTCCAGCCTCATTGCTTTCTGCAGCATAAACAATAAACATTTAAACCACTAAGCATTTACCAGGATACTCATGGAGGAAGGCTGCAGCTATTTGAGCTAATTTTTGCATGCTTTGTCAATTCAGATTTTCTCCTAGGTTGAAAATCCACTTTGGTTTTCAGTGGTGATGGGTTTTATCCTCTGATGATTCAACCTTTTCGGATTTTTGAAAGAGGGGAGTTTTAACCTTAGCAGTCATGTAGTGCTTTAAAATTCAAAACAAGAATTTGACTCTTAAAATGATAATGTGTTTTGTTTTTGTGGAATGGGAGGGCCAAATGGATAACTTCTGTGCCATTGCAGCAGCCGTCAAAATCAAAGGAAATGCTGGAAGGGACCTCAAGCCATTGATTTCAAATCCTCATTTTCAAAGAAAATCAAAGCCCTGAAATAACCAAGTTTGCTTAAAGGTCATTCAGTTTGTTACTTTGTTTCCTCATTCCAAGTGAGGGCTTTCCCCCCTGTGCAATTACATACATGGTGGCTTTTATATTTATAATCCCCCTTTTTTTTTTTTTTTGTGGTATGCGGGCCTCTCACTGCTGTGGCCTCTCCCGTTGCGGAGCGCAGGCTCAGCGGCCATGGCTCACGGGCCCAACCGCTCCGCGGCATGTGGGATCTTCCCAGACCGGGGCACGAACCTGTGTCCCCTGCATCGGCAGGCGGACTCTCAACCACTGTGCCACCAGGGAAGCCCTATAATCCCTTTTGATTTCTTTCTTTTCCCAAATAAAAACTGTTGTTAAACTATGCCAGTGGCATTAAGGGAACTTGGATAATAGTTACTAAAACATTTTGTGTATGTGTTATTTTAGTAATTTCATTGTGGAGGGAGTTTCGAACCTTTGCTGATGTCAGGCTGTTCTTTTCTAATCATTTGATTAGCATCATATAAGCATGTGAAATCTTGGTCCTTTACAACTAAAGATGGAGTGTACTTCTTTTTCATTCAGTTTTCAAATAATGAAAATTTTGACTTCTTTATTTTTTAACTTAAGGAAATAAATCATTTCTGGACTTTTTCTTAAGGAAAAATGTTGAACTCTGGAAGAAAAACACGTATCAAACACATTTTGATTTGCCCTACGATTTTTGAACAGTACTTTTATGTACCAAGTACTGTGTTAAGCACTTAACATAAACTAAATTTATGAGGTGCTGTGAGGTTATGTAACCTGCCCAAGATTTCAAGCCTAAGCGAGAGCTGGGTTTCAAACCTTGAAGGTGGAGGTAAAGGGTGGGGAGAGCAGATAACTGATCAGGGAGAGCTCAGTTATCTCCACAGCATTGTTATTTCCCTTAACACCTTACCCTACCCCCAGCCAGTGCAAAACTGAACTTCCTTGTCATATCTGTGCCACTAGAGACTTGCTTTTTTGAAGGCCAAGGCTTTATGAAGAAATCACAGTTGTGCTCCACCCCTTAGTCCCATTCCTCCCATCCTTGTCTTGCCAAGTTTGGCAAATGTCAAAGCGTACCCACTCACCTAATCCTTCCTTGAATTGTCGGTTGCTTCCTCCCAGCCCCATCTTGGGGATTTCCCCTATTTCCTGCTGTGCTCAGTTATGCATTTTAAAAGATCTTGTTACGTTTCTTCTGCATTCTCAGGTGTTTTGTTGCAGGAAGATTTCAGGTGATCTGTCTCTAGAATTGCTTGATATAGAAATTGGCCACTCCCTTTTAATCTTTTTTTTAAAGATCTATTATTTATTTATTTAATTTCTTTTTGGCTGTGTTAGGTCTTAGTTGCGGCACATGGGATCTTTCTTTGCGGCACACTGGCTTCTCTCTAGTTGTGGCGTGCAGGTTTTCTCTCTCTTAGTTGTGGTGGGCGGGCTTAGTTGCCCTGTGGCATGTGGGACTTTACTTCCCTGACCAGGGGTTGAACCTGCGTCGCCTGCATGGTAAGGCAAATTCTTTACTACTGGACCACCAGGGAATACCCCCCTTTAATCTTTAAATCAAGAGAGGATTAGGGTCACAGCACTGTGCTATCTAATGAATTATTCCTACAGATGTAGAAAAGATAAATATTTATTGATTTAGTCAGATGAGTGAAAGTTTAGTGAGCATTCCCTGACATATTGACTTACTTGGGCCAGCTGATTTTCTATCCTTTAGCAAATCTCACTTGGGTTCTATTGGCATAATTAAGTGGGGTTGATAAACCATCTCTATTTTCTTTCCCCCTGAAGCCTGACACCCAGTGGTCAGGCTTTGAAACCAGAACACTTCCTTGCCAGGATTAACTAAGAAAAGAGGAGACTATTCTTAGCCTCCTGCCTCACACTTTGATCGTGAGGTGGAAGAGGTGGGTGAAATACTGAGCCAGGGGCCAGACCCAGAGGGCCACACAATTCTTGAGATGCATTTAAGCTATCCCTTCACAGGGGACTTGCCTTGAGGAGATGGGGGGGATTTAAGCCGCTTCCTTCCTCAGTGTCCTTGTTATTTGACTGCTGAGCCTTTGTTCATTCCCTCCTCTTTTGGAGAGGGATAAAGTGAAGTGTCTCATCTTTCACCCAGGGGTCAGACACTGAAGTCAGACCTTAAGGCAAAAATCATTATATAGTCCAAATTAAATCTCCCCAAGAAGGTGCTGTATTAGAGATGCATGCTGAGCTATTTCAAGAAAAAAAAAAAATGGCCAGTTTTTCCTTCAGTATTGAAAGATCACAGTTTTTAAGCTGAGAATTGATATAGTTGGCCTTCATTCAGAGGCCATTTACTAGAGAATATCAATCAAAATGAGAATCCCACTCATTACCAAAGACATACTTCAAGAGGCAGACACGTCTTGAGGAAAGAGCAAGTTCAACGTTTCGTAAGCTGGAGGCACTTTCACTCAGAATAGTGGGCAGAGTTGCCCAAACTGTTTACATTGGGTTTTCTCTGTTTTTGTTCCTGTTTGCTGACTCCTTATAATTGAATTATCACATATAATTAATTAATTGCTACTTCGGATATTTTGAAAATTGGGCAATCATTGTGACAAAAGCTTTGTAGACTGTAAGATCCCTGTGGTGGTCATCAGTGTGATTCTCCACATATTTCTGGTTCCAGGCAGGTGGTAGTTTTTTTCATCTCCCTTGAAGTTAGGTATGGCCACGTGACTCGCTCGCTTTAGGCCAGTGTAGAAGTGAGACTAAGCCGTAAGAGCATAGTCAGTGTGTGATTCCCATTGACCGATCTCCCTCTGCCATGGCCCTGTTCCAGAGTGAGGCCACACAAAGCAAAATTCCCAGCTGACCCCAGATGGAAATGAGCAAGAAATAAACCCATGTTTGTAGAAGCCACTGGGGTATGGGGACTCTTTGTTGCTACAATATATTTAGCTCATCCTGACTCAGGTAACATACAACACTTACAGGTCTTATGTGAGATTGTGCTATTTGATGCATAAGCCTAATCCAATCAACAAGGCATATGGTGAAGGTACAGTTTTGATTGTATTTAAAACAAACTTTTGAACTCTTAACAGAAAAAGCTAGCTCCAAGATCCTTCAAGGATATGTTTGAGTCATGCCTTATGTCCAATAACCAAGCACGAGCATTCATGGGGAAGGTGGAGAACTGATATTTGGTGAGGCCCCTCTCTCTTCCTCCTGCTGTGCTAGACTGGTTTGCGCAGATGAACACATTCAGTCCTAACAGCAACACTGGGAAGAACCCTGGGTATTATTCCTACTGCTCAATATAGAAAGTAAGGCTGAGAGATACTAAATGGCCCAGGTCACACAGCTAGCTAATAAGCAGGTGAGAAAATTGTTTTTGAGAGCGCAGAATGCAACTTTAATATACAGTGACAATCTCAGCTTAAACCTAGAAACTGGCGAGGAGTACCTGCTTGCTGAAGTCTAGTTGCACAGCTTAAGGATTAATTACTCTTATTCTGGATTTAAAAGGGAAAATGTAAGTCTCTCCACTGCACTTTGACCTTCCTCACTGACTGTGACCTTGCAAAAAGGCACCCTGATGTAAACTTCTACATAACAAAACCCTAAGGGTCACCCTTGCAATTTGGGACTCCTGTATGGGTGGGAATGTTGGCTGGACTCTTCTTTACCAGAGCTCTCTCTTATTGCTTGATTCATTTTCCTCATTTATATTACTATATCTTTCCTTAAAAAAGAAAAACAACAACAAAACCCAGCGACCTAAAATGATGCTATCAGAATGCTACACCTTTCAAATTCAGATTTTTAAAAAATTGCAAAGCCAAATGTATTCATTTGTATTTATATAAAGTAGTATGAATAACTAAGAACCATGTTTAATTGCTTGAGAATATTGTCACGTACCACACATTATGAAGCTTTTTTATGTTAGTTTGTTGTATAGCTGTATTAAGGCACCTTGGTGCATTTCTGTGCATGGACGTGGGATGGGACATGAGCAGCTGGTCAGTTTTTAATAGGGGGCTGCCTTGTAATACGGTTAAGCCAGTGGTTCCCAACCCATCCTCACCTTAGACCAGTGAAATCAAAATCTCTTAAGATTGGGCCCACACGTCAGGTTTTTTTTTTGTTTGTTTGTTTTTTTCCCAAAACTCCCCATTTGGTTCTAATGTGAATTTAGGGTTTAGATACCTTGGGTTAAAATCATGGGCTCTTCTTGGTCAGGCAGTCTTGAATTCAAATCCTGAGTTGACAGAGGAAGTTACTTTAAGCTTTGCCATCTATAAAATGAGGATAGTTTAGTATTTACTTCATACGTTTGTATTAAGTATAAAATTATATAGTATATGTAAAAGGGAATAGTCCCTTCCCAGGATCAAGTACCCAGTAGATTATTACTGTGATTAATTTTTAAATGACTGGGAACTGTGGGTCAGGTCCAAGCAGAAAAGAAGGTCTCCATTTGCAAAGAAGCAAACCCAACTTGACAGAGTTTGAGAAGCGACTTGCCCAAGTTCTCACGACTAGGCCTAGGGTCCTGTTCCCTCCTCCGAAGCTGATTTTCTTATCTTTATGCCATCTCCCCTTTAAATTTCAGCTTCTTTCGGGTAGCCTTCCCTTCAATTACCGACAGCAAGGAGCTGGACGCCTTTAGGAAGGGAATGTGCACAGCAGGCTGCTCAGCCCCTCGCAGGTAGGTCTCCAGCAGCGCTCAAGTCTGCTTTTACTTCTTAGAATGTTCTCTTGGATGGCATGGCTCAGGGCGTGAGAAAGTGAAGGGGCTTTTCTAATAAGTGGTCGTCTGGGCCCTGGGTCTCAGGGAGGCGTTTTGAAGTGGTGGTGAAAGTTGGCACGTTTGGCGTCACTCTCCTGAGGCCCCGCCGGAAACACTTGCAGCTGTGTGACTTCTCATCTATGCGGTGGTGATGGTTCCTCGTAGGGTTGTGGGGAGGGCTGAATGAACTGCTTCTGCCACTTCCCAGTTGTGTGGCCTTGGAATAATTACTGAACCTTTGATGCCCTCAATATTCTCATCTGTCATATGGGATCATGGTACGAGGTACTTGGGATAAGGTTATGTACGTGAGGTGTTCAGCATACGCCTGCTCTGTGCTCAGCATCTAAGCAATGGTAGCTGTTGGACCTTGTTACCAGAAACTGCCAATTTCCCTCATCCCTCTACGTCAGATGTCATGAGGCGATACTACGTTATAAGTCGGCTCTCTTCTGAGGCCTGATGGACAGTGGCCAGAGTCAGGTCCAGCCCATCTCCCCTTGATAAGCTTTTCTTACTTTTTTCCCAGCTTGCTTCCCATTTGTGGATCCTGTTGGTCTGCAGTTTCCCTTCTCTTTGCCTTCCCTTCTGGCTGCTTCCTTATCGTTAGTGTCTCCGTAGAGTGGGCAAGGAAGAGAAAGGATAAGACACTGTTAGTAGGAAGTCTGGGAAGAAGACAACATTGGATTATAGGAGGACACATGTTTGCGATACCATTCCCACCGAAACCTTCACATTTGAAGAGCCATTTATAATTCACAAGGCACTTGGCAGGTATATTGTCTCTAAGATGAATATTGCCCCATTTTTACAGTCAAAACTGAGGAGCAAACAGGAAAAGTGACTTCCCAGGGCTCTCTTAGCTAGTGAGGACTCAAGCCTAGATCTTCTTACCACCTTCTTTGTTTTTTTAACCTCTGGCACAGAGGGTTAAGTTAATCAGGCCCTTAGTGTATGGCATGTTACCGGCATTTGTACAGATAAGCTTCCCCTGACAATGCTTAAATGAATGGGTTACTGTGTTCCAATAAAACGTTATTTACAAAAACAAAGGGCAGATTTGACCTGAGAGCCATAGTTTGCTGATTTATTTATGTCTGTGTTGGGTCTTTGTTGCTGCGTGCAGGCTTTCTCTAGTTGCGGCAAGCGGGGGCTGCTATTTGTTGCGGTGCACGGGCTTCTCATTGCGGTGGCTTCTTTTGTTGCGGAGCACGGGCTCTAGGCGCACGGGCTTCAGTAGTTGTGGCACGCGGGCTCAGTAGTTGTGGCGCACGGGCTTAGTTGCTCCGCGGCAAGTGGGATCTTCCCGGACCAGGGCTTGAACCCGTGTCCCCTGCATTGGCACGCGGATTCTTAACCACTGCGCCGCCAGGGAAGTCCCATTTCCTAGTTTATATGTGTCTTTCCAAATGAGGACTTTTGTCTTGTGGTACAGTATTTTGAATTGACTTTTGACAGAGAATTTGTTTCTTACTTTGTTTCTCCTTCAGCTTGATGCCTTTAAGGTCCATTATTGCCATGGGTACATCAAACCTGTTGCTTCTGACTACGCCATAGTGCTCCGTGGGTTGCAAGCCCCACGGTTTACCCACCCACGCTCCCAGTGACAGACACACAAGTTGTCCCCAGCTCTGCGCTGCCGTAAACGAAGCTGCACGGAACACTTCCTTGCACTCGCCCTGTGCGCCTGTGTGCGGACCTCTGTGCTGGGCGCCAGGTCAGAGCAGGGCTGTGCTGCTCTCAGCATGGCTGCACAGGCTCCGTTCCCCCGACACCTCTGCCAGCTGGTGGCATTCCACTTTCTCATCTTCGCCATCTTCATATCTCATTATTTCAAGTTGCGTTTCTCTGATTACTCATGAGTTAGAACATGTCTTCATGTGCAAATAGATCTTAAATTTTCTAATTCAGAAGCCAGGTTTTCCCTTAAACCTCAGCTGGTCCTTCTCAAAAGATTTCAGACTTTTTAATGGGATTTTTCAAACTTGTACAAAAGTATAGATGTTTTGTAATGAACTCCCATGTATCCATTTCCCTGCGTCAACAGTTAACATTTTGCCATCCTTTTCAGGGGTCCAAGCATTATGACCGTTGGCTGTACACCAGTAGGCTGAATAATGACCCACCCCCACAAGTCATTCATGTCCTAATCCCTGGAACCTGTGAATATATTACCTTACATTCCAATAGGGACTTGGCAGATGTGATTAATTTAAGTATTTTGAGAAGGGCACGTTACCCTGGATTATTTGGTGGGTCCACTATAATCATAAGGGTCCTTATAAGAAGGAGGCAGGAGGCTCACAGAGTAGGAGATTTGATGACTGAGGCAGAGAGAGTTTGGACTGATTTGAGGAAAGAGCCAAAAGCCAAAGAATGCAGGTGGCTTCTGGAAGCTAGAGGAATCAGAGAAACAGGTTCTCCCTTAGAGCCTGCAGAAGGAATACAGATCTGTTGACACCTTGGTTTTAGCCTGCAAGACCCATTTTGGATTTCTGACTTCTAGAATTGTAAACTAATAAATGTGTTTTATTTTACTAATTTTGTAGTAATTTGTTACAGCAGCAATAGGAAGCTAATGCAACCTGCATCACATGCTTTATGTAAAAGCTATAAACCAGTATGGTAATGTCTTCTTGTTCCTTCTTTCTAAAATGCCCTTCCCCCCAGTTACCTGCCTGGGTTCCTCCACCTTCTTCACCTTCCTTGGTTTCTCTCTATTCATATGCCACCTGCTCAGAGAGGCCTTTTTCAAGTAACACACTCCTATCACTATATCTCCCCTTACCTTGCTTTATTTTTCTTCATAGCATCAAATTACCTGACAATATATACATATACGTTTATATTTTTATTTATATATGAAAGCAGAAGCTTGTTTCGTTCACTTTACCTGGCACAAAGTAGGGATTCCATAAATATTTGTTGAATGAAGGAAAGAAGGAAAGATCTTGCTTGTGATTTGAATCCTCTCACTTGAGGACTTCCTAAATAACATTCCCCCCTCACCTGTATTCTTAGTGTAGTTTGTGGATTTCTTCCTTGAATCTTTCATTAAAATGCAGGCACTCTGCTTAAATCAAGGAATGCCTCAAACACACTGTGGGTTGCCAACAAGAAATTGGCATTAATTCTACTTTGCAAATGAGAAAGAAGTACCTGTCCAAGGCCAGCAGCTTTTTAAAACCATAATTGTGGGGATTTAGGCCACTGTGCTGGCAGAGGACAAAGGTGAATCCAATGGCTCTGATCGAATGGCTCACCTGGGCTTCTCTGGAGGAGCAGATTTGTTTCATCCTAATTCACCATCAGAGTTCAGCAGAGTTGGGAGGGAACTGGGGACACGGTCTGGATTCACTCCCTGCCTTTGCCACGTGACTCCTGAAACATTCCCTGGGCGCTAGCATTAAAAAAATAGTACCCCATTCCCCAACATCCCTTCTCCCACTCCCAGCTGGCCCCAAACTGCCCAGGCTTCAGTAAAACACTTGACAGGTTTTATGATACCGTTGGGGACAAAAATCCTGGTTGTCCTGGCTCAGTGCAAAGGCAGTCAGGCAGAATGGTGACTGTCGCAGACCTGTGGGACTAGCACTTGTGCCTGGCTGCCCAGGCTGTTCCTGATTTTCCAGCAGTGAGCTAATGGCCCCAGGAGCAGCCTGGAGCCAGTATGGGGCGGAAAGTTTGCGGATAAATACCTTCTCCTCTCCTCAGCTGGGATGATTCTTGAGCATGTTGCACACTGGATAGAGCTCCAGTGCCCTTGCAGTAATGAGCTTGAGGGTGCCCTTTTTACTGGCTTCCTTCTCTTCCCTGACCCCGCTTTCCTACCCGTATTTCCAGAGCTCATCTCCCAAATAAAATACACACACTGCATTGTCGTCTCAGCGTCTGCTTCTGGGGTCTACCACTTCTGTTCCTTTCTGCCTAAGTGCTACTCATCTTTTAGCTGCATCTTCCCTGTCCTCCAAGACCCATCCTTACCTTCTCAGGCCACTCCAGTGCACTCCTTCCTCAGCAGTGAGTATCCCTCCTTGCATTTGGCACATACTGCCTTGCGGCAGTTCTAATATTATCCAACTTTTGATGGAATTGGGGTGGGTAGGGTGGGCATATCTCTCCCAGTGAGACTGTAAGTTCCTGGTAGGCAGGGACACTGTCTTAAACTGGATAGTCACCCTTTGAGCATATAGTTTTGGACCAGATACCTAATAATTTCTCAACAAATACTCATTCAATGATCAAAGTATCCAGAAAAGAGGATTGTGGTTAGAAATTTTTCAGTTAGAAAAAATTTGGTTGTAGACGACAGAACACCCAACTCAAATAGGGTTAAGTAAAACTGGGACTGTATTGGTTTGTACAGTGGAAAAGTCGAGGGGTACATTGGCTTTAGGCAGCGCTCGATCCAAAGCTCAGACAATGGCTTTGGGACTCGGTCTCTCCCCTCCTCTTGCCTCTGCTTTCCTCTCTGTGTTGGCTTTTTCAGGCTCCTCTTGGGGACACCACCAGCTAACTCATCCACTTCATTAGCAGCTCTCTCGACTGAAAAGACAGTGCCTCTTCTTGGGAGCCCTGGTCTCAGGATGCATCAGCTGGGATCCATACCCACTCCTGAGCCAATCACTCTGGCCAGCGAGATGGAACCCTGCCGACTGTCTGGACAGGGCTGGTGGTAGAGCGTGGGGCGGGGGTAGTCGTGCCCCACATGACTCATGTGGCCTCTGAGAGTAAGTACTGCTGTCTCAGACCCTGCAGCCAGACACTGCGACTAGGCAACCAAGCTCGCAGTGCCTGTTTCCTTGTCTACAAAACGGGAATAATAACAGTAGTACCTAGAACAAAGCAGAGATTAACAGAGTTAACACACAGTGCGCTTAGAACATTGCTTGATCCATGGAAAGCCCTCGATAAATGTTTGCCATTATCGTACAGCTGAATACATATTTTTGATACTGCAGAAGCTCTCCTTTCCAATAAGATTGGAACCAGTTGGTTGGTTGATAAAATGATGGATATTTAAAAACGTTATACCCCTTCAATGTTTTAACTTAAAACATATATAGATCTGAGACCACCTGGCTGGGCTGGCCCCAGGGGGAAGGCAAGTAAGGCACTTAGGGCACGAAATAAAAGGAGGCACTCACTGTGGGGTGCCGACCCTGTATGCGCATGGTGCTGGGGGCAAGTCCTCCCGAAATTCTGCACCCTGGGTTCCTCGCTTGCCTCACCAGCTTCCCACTTTGCTATCTAGGTCTGTTGATTAGAGTTTCTTGTTTGTTGTCTACACAAGCCATACGCTGAAGTAATATGTCATCTCTAACCTCTGCTTTCGGCTTCTTTAAAGGCTGGGAAGAACTCTAATACACCTGCAAAGCAGAATCCTGGATTCTTACCAATGCTCCCAACACTGTCTGGTCATCTGGCCCACACCAGATTCAACAGCAATTTTCTTTTAGCAACTTGCATCCACTCAGTCATGGCAAAACATTTCACTTGGTTTTCCTAGGAACAAGGACTTCTTTTTCCCACAGGTTTCATAATACGTGATTAAACTATGAAATCAAAGACGTATAACTGGAATAGAAGGTCCCTGAGAGCAGGCCTTCTCTTTCTTACTCACCAGAGCTTAGAACGGTGCCCACACATCACAGGTGCTCAGATGTCTGTGGTACGAATGAATTAAACTGGCAGCCACAGGTTTGGGGAACAAAAGATTGATTCAGTTTGTGGGAATATGTGGGCGAACTCAAGTGGAGCAAACCAGCTCTGAGCATTTCATGGGCTGTGGACGTCGTCAGCATGCTTTACAGAGGGACTGGGTGGCCTCGGTCAATCCAGCAAGTTAGTAAAGAAATGGTCAAAGAAGAAAGCAGATACCACATTATATGTAAATACGTAGGGGAAGGGGCCAGAAACATCTGCTTGTTTCTTACAGTAGGCAGGTATTTCCCTGTGCTGACTTCTTTTTCCTCCTGTCCTTCCAGCTCTTCCCCCTCTGCAGCATCCCCTCCTCCTTTCACAGCTTCTGCTTTTGAGAGTTAATAGTGTATCAGCCACTATGAGAGAGATCTATTATTTCATTTAATCCCCAGTAACTCTGTGGAAGTAAGTAAGAGTATTTCCATTCGGAAAGGTTAAGTCCCTAGCCCACAGTCACATGGTCAATAACGTAGTAAGGACTGGGTGATTCCACAGGTCTTAACCACTCTTAACCGCTTAATTATGTTCTTCCATCCATCCTTCCTTCCATCCATCCATCCATCCATCCTTCCCAGCAGTGGTGCTTGTCTGTCCTGCCCAACCATAGCACTTAGGCTCTTGGTATATGCAAGAGAAGCTTACAGACTCATGATGGAAACATGTACAAGCCATTACAATGCAAACTGTTAAGTAAGAAAGCAAAGGAAATAAGCTAGTGGGGAGGGAGAATCAAGGAAGATCATATTTCTCAATCACATAGGTGGTACCTGATAAATATTAATTGTTGATTCATTTTGCTCTGTTTGCTCCCCAGGAAAAGCATCTGCTCTCATGATGAAATAAGCATGTGGGTAAACGTGGTTTATAAACTCCAAAGCACTTACAGAAATGTAAGGAAATGTGCCTGAGGTTACCTGACAGGTGACACACCTGAAGCAATGCCTACCTGTAGTAGATGCTACGTCCATGGGTGCTGTTATTAAAGACAAACGTCAGGGCACAGTCGGTGTGCTAGCTTTGGTAATTTAAAAGAAAAAAAATCTTTAACATTGTGAAGATATTCCCTCCCTCCATTTTCCTATTTCATTGCATAGCAGTGATAAAGTTGAAGCCAGAGGGAGTGCGTGTTTTCACGAAAATTCTCCAATTGCCTACAACTTTTATTTTTATTTTAGGCCAGAATCTGAGGTGTATTCCCTTGCACCCACACAAACTCACCATTCATTCTGCTTTTCTCCCACCTATTTTATCCCTAGCATATTTCGTGGATTCTTCCCCTAAAGAGTTTTCTAGTCATTAAAGATTTTGGAGACAGACAAAACAGTGTTCCTATGTGACTTTGGGTGAATTTTTTAATTCACCCAAGGACAAAACTTATTCTCACATATTTATCATTAAATATCTACCTCATGGAGGCTCTAGTGAAAATGACAGGAGATAACATACAAAGCACCTACTTTGGCACCTGTCATATAGTAGTAGCTCAATAAAGTTGTGTTCCAGTTATCTATTGCTTTTTAACAAATGACCTCAAATTTAGTGGCTTAAAACAACCATCTTACCATATATTCCGTGCCTGGAGCGTCAGGTTATTTGGGAAGGACTTGGCTGGGTGGCGTTGGCTAGTCCATGGCTGAGATGGCATGATTGGGGCCGGCAGATCCACTTCCAGGATGGCTCGCTCACACGGCTGGGGCTCAGCTGGAGTTCCACGTGGCTGCGTGGTCTTCCTTACAGAAGAGGGGCTAGGTTCCAAGAATGTGTCCCAAGAGACTGACGGAAGCTGCAGTGATCTAGCCTCAGAGGTCCCAGAACATTCTTGCTGCTGCATTTTCTTGGTCAGGCAGGTCACTAGGGCCAGTTCAGGTCCAAGGGAAGGGAAATTAGACCACACCTACTAAAAGGAGAAGAATCAAAGGATTTGCACCTATCTTTAACCCGCCAGGAACAGCAAGTGTTGTTTTTATTGTATGTGCTGAGGCATGAGGTCAGCACAAGCTGCTGGGCTCCAGTGCTGACCACGGGTCTACTCAGGGTCAGTCCTTCAGCTGCTCCAGCCGTGGAGCAGCAGCTGGTTCCTTACTTTGTCTCTGCTGGCCTCTCACTGAACTGGAGAAGGCAGGTTTCAGAGCCAGCTGTGGGTCTCACCATCTGTCCCTGTGGACTGTTCTTCCTCCTTCCCTCCCTCCCTCCCTCCCACCCTCCTTCCCTCTTTCCTTTCCTTTCCTTCCTTCCTTCCTTCCTTCCTTCCTTCCTTCCTTCCTTCCTTCCTTCCCTCCCTCCCTCCTTCCTTCCTTCCTCTCTTTCTCTCCCTCTTCCTTTTTTTCCTTCCTCTTTCTTTTTTTCTGTGTGTTTTGATGCTCTTATTTATTTATTTGGTTATTTATTTCAGGTTCTCTTGAATTTGTTTAACTGAGTAATCCTTTAAATACTGCTTTAAATTCTTTTTATTTTTCAGTTTAACGAGCTGTAATCAACATATAGTGCTGTATGTGTTTCAAGGTGCACCACATAATGACTTGATATACATGTGTTGTGAAATGACTACCACAATAAGTGTACATAATAACCATTACTTAATATAGTTATACAATTTTTTTCCCTTGTAGTGAGAACTTTTAGGACTCTTTCACAATTTTCACATATACCATACAGCAAGCATTAACTATAGTCATCATGTTATCTATTACATCCCCAGTATTTATCTTATAACTGGAAGTTTGTACCCTTTGACCACCTCCATCCAATTCCTCCCCACCCATGCCCCTCCCTCCCTTTGGTAGCCGCAAATCTGATCTCTCTCTCTTCGAGGGTTTTGTTTTTGGTTTTTTTTTTTGCTTTTTTTGTTTTTTAGATTCCACATATAAATGAAATCATGCAATATTTGAATTTCTCTGCCTGACTTACTTCACTTAGCAGATTGTCCTCAAGGTCCATCAGTGTTGCTGGAAATGACAGGATTTCCTTTTTTATGGCTAAATGGTATTCCATTGTATTATATATACCACATTTTCTTTATCCATCCATCCATCCATCCATCCATCCATCCATCCATCCATCCATCCTTCCCAGCAGTGGTGCTTGTCTGTCCTGCCCAACCATAGCACTTAGGCTCTTGGTATATGCAAGAGAAGCTTATAGACTCATGAAGGAAACACGTACAAGCTATTACAACTTAGGTTGTTTCCATGTCTTGGTTAGTGTAAATAATGCTTCATGGACTGTACTTCTCTAAGCCATTCATTGCAGAGTCTTAGCAAACATCCGATCATTTTGGGGAACATAGCAATCTCATCATTCCATGTGAAGATCTTAGCTCTGAGCATGAACTAATGAAATAGAGGTTTTGTACCCCATGGTGTGAAGCAACCTGGTTGCCATTTTATTTTGTCTTCTGGATTATATTTGGGAGTCATCCTGAGTGCTGAAATGGTTTTCCATATCATAAAGACTTTAGGTTTCTTTATGGTTTTGGTTCTGTTTGTTTCGTAATTCAGACTTTCCATGAGTATCTTGCTTGGACACATTTTCCTCTGTCCTTGAGACATCTGTATCAGTTCATTATTCACGTGTGTAAAGTTCCTTTTCTTCACTTTCATTATGCTCCTTATTTGCCAAAACCAGCATTTGTCAAAGTGAACATTAAAAGATGTCATATGTATATAAAAACCCAGATGTCACGTAGGCCAGGGAAACGCTAATGATTAAACAAAGTCAAGCAAAGAGTTTTCTTTACTGCAGGACTTATCAGAACCTTTAACAAACTAATGTGTACTTTGTATTTCAGACAGAATAGTGAATGCCATGTTTCACAGATTTAGTATGGCCCCAGACCCTTTTTACAGAGCACCTCCCAGGACTTACGTTCCATGGGACACACTTTGGGAAACGTAGGCCTAATCCTGTGCTCGTTTTGGGGGGAAGATGCGTGTGACCCACCATTTTGTCAGTGTCTACATTTCAGGTGTCTGCACACCTTCCCTTCCTCCGGGCAATGCCGAGGGCTGCCGCCTTCTGGGATCTGGGGGCAGCCTGGTAGAGTAAGAGAAATCTGGGTTCCATTGCAGTTTCTCCTCTCAGCGCTGTGATCCTGGGCAGGTTAGCCTGAGATTTCTCAGGTCTGATATGGAGTTAATACAGCTTCCTGAGCTGGGCAGTGGGGAATTATAGGCGGTAGTGCACACAGAGAAGGGGCTGGAGCCGGTTCTGGGACTGAGCCACCACAGGGAACAAGGAGTGAACGCGCTCGCCCCCTAGTGGGCATTTCTGCCTCTGCCACCTGAGTCGACCCATCCTTACACGACCGATGGCTTCCGTTGGCTTGTTAGCAACTGTTCTGAACTAGTATGTGGGCAATTCATTTTAGACGAACGAGTCGAGAAATTATTTACATGAAGGTGATAGATCTGAGAACGGGGATTGTGGGCGTTTTCCCCAGCAAGAGACGACGCATCATTCCCATTTTATACATGCTGGCCTTGAGGTCACACAGAGGGGCCATTCCACACACCTGAATCCCGTGTAGACAATGAGAAACGAGATCTTATTACCTTCATCATGTGTGGTTCTTAATTTTGAGGGGAGGGGAGAAGTATGATTTGCCTGATTCTATCTGTGATCCAAGGTAATCGATAATATCTGAAAGTTGCAAATAGTCGGCAGGCAGTGATAACAAAAGTCACTGTTTATTCAGAGCTTGCTCGGTAAGGAACCATCTTAAGCGCTTTAGTTATTTAATCCTCGCAACAAACCTTGGAAGATGGTAGAGTGACTCTCATTCCCATGTTAGAGCTGAGGCAACTAAAGCACAGAGCCTTTGAGTAACTTGCTTGAGGTCACACAGCTAATGTGGGATAAAAATGAGCATTTAAACCAGTCCACGCAGTCAGATTTCGCTCCTGTGTACTTAGCCATTGCACCGCCCTGCCTTTCAAAAATCGCTTGTCGACCATCCTGGTTGCAACAAGTGTTTACAGTGTCCCTGCTGTGTGCCCACCCCTGTGTCAGGAGCAGTGGAGGATACAAAAGATTCATGAGACTATTTGATATCTATGATCGCTCCAAAATTGGTTTTGACTTCTTAATAAAGGGTAAAATCCCCGAGGAAAAAAACTGAATGATGAAATTTAAAAAGAGCAAGTTTTTCAGAGTAGGAAGAAACTGGTTAATAGCAGGCTGAAGGGCAAACATGTTTAAAAAAAGAAGCAACGCAGGGAAAACCAACACTGTATTAGTGACACATATGATTTGTATGCCTGTGAGCAGGAAAATGTAAAAGGGGGAAAGAACTGTCTTCTTGAGTAAATGGAGCATAGAAGTTCATTAGGGCTATAAAGGAGTGTTAAAAGAGGAAACCCTGCCTTGAGAGCATCAATGGATTGTAATATAAACCATGTCAGGTAGGTGCAAATTGGAAACTGGAGATGCAGAGGCACGATCTGAGGAATACATTTACCAAAATATCAGATAAATAATAAATTATTAAATATGTTAAAAGCTAAAAGGATCTTTGTGTCTGCAAGGCTCTTAAATTCAAGTGAAAAAAAAGGCCGGGCTGGTCTGGTCTGAGGGGGTGAAAGGAGGGGAATGGAGACGGTCTGGCTGGGTTAGTCCTTCCTCTAAAGACACAGAAAACACCCCTGGTGGAGCTTTCACAGGAGATCTTTAGGCCCAGGCCACACGCGAGGCCCTGGGGAAATGAAGGAACAAGTTAAAAACACGAGGGCAGTTGACAGCTGAGAGGTCCCTTGTCCTCATCCTGTGCCCAGGAGCCCCAGGCCTGGCGGGAGACCCCACTGCCCGGGGCAGGGAGGTCTGGACGCCTCGGGCCCCTCTGTCCCCCTCCCGGGAGTGCCCTTCAGCTCCTCTGCTGCCAGCTGCTCGGAACCACGGGGTCCAGGTGAAATCTTCATGGTCCCTGTGCGGGCTCGGGGGCGGGGCGGTGGGAATGCTGGGGAGAGGGTGTGAGGATGGGCCTCCCTCTGAGCTTCCGCGACGCCCCTGCCACCTCTCCCACCCAGACTGTGGCCTCTTACCCCACAGACAGGAGGAAAGACCCAAAGGGCAGCGGGGAGTGGCCAAGAGGGGATGCACACAGGATCCAGGGCCAGGCTCAGCGCGGCCCCTCCACCAGCTGGGTGACCTTGGGCAGGAACTCACCGCTGGTGTGTAAAATGGGATGATGATCGTAGTATCTCACTGAGTTCTCCAGATGCTGGTGGCAGGCCTGCTCTGCTGAGCCGGGCACAGTCCTGCCCTGGTGGAGCCTGGTGGGCGGGGGGGGGGGGTCGGCCTTCTCCCCCTTCCTACGGGTGCTACCTGCGGGGTACTTCCCATGTAGCAGCATCGGTTAATTTCATCGTTGCCGCCACCCCGTGAGGTCGTGATTCCTATGTTCCTTGTGTTACAGCCCGGGAAACTGAGGTGGAGGGCGGCTAGAGAACTTGCCCAGCGCTCAGCTGGTAAGAGGTGGCACTTGCTCCAGCTCTGATGCCTGACATATGAGCTGGGCTCAACCCCCACTTTGTACAGGAAGCCCATGATCGTGTGCATGGTGTGCAGTTGTAGCTCTGACAGGTGGCTTGGAGTGCCCACAATACGGGCATTTCACTGTGACAGCGCTGGGATCCAAACGAGATCGAGATTGGAGTTAACCAGGGGAAAATGGGGGGGGAGTGGTCCCTGTGCAGGGAAGGCTGAGCCCCTGCTGTGAGGACCAGCCTGGGGATGCGGAAGGGACCCGGCACAGTGCTAGCTGCCTGGCTGGCTGTGTGGCCTTGGCCAAGCTCCTTAGCCTCTTGGAACCTCAGACCCCGCATCTGTAAAATGGAGAGGACAAGAGGTCAGAGGATGAAGTTAGACGCTGGATGTAGAGTGTTTAGCCCGCACGGTAGTGGCCGTTGTTAGTGTTATTTGTTGCCCTGAGCAAAGATGTGTGAGGAAGAATCCCTACCACAACCTCCCTCCGGGCCTCTACCTCAGCAATGACACCACCTGAGAGTTGAGAGAGGTCAAAGGTGCTCAGGGGACCCTGGTTAGACTTCTCCCTCAGTTTATCAGAGTAAACAGATTAAACGAGAAGCCAAAGTCATTACTCAGAATGTCCTAAGCTGCCCTGGTGGTGAGACTTAGCAAACAATGTGGGGAGGATTGTCTGAATCTTAATCATGACACGTGTCAGTGCCCAACATGCTCCCGGATATGTATAGCTTGTGAGGCCTCAGGAATCTCCTTATTCTACTATTGATGAATATCGATGTCTCAATAGCGCAGATTTGACCCTTCAACAGCCAGGTCAACCACTCAGTGTCAAGGTCAACAGCAACTAAAGTGTCCCATGTCTCCCACGTTGTTCCATTTCATGTTCACAGCAGCCCCGCCCCTGCCCTCGGGTAAGTGTCCCAAGCCCATTTTGCAGATGGGGTGACTGAGACGGTCTAAGGCTGCATGGAGGACAGATCCAGGATGGCCCCCTAGCCTTGCTGTTCCCACTGTGCACTCTTACATGTTAGGAGAATTTTGTAGGTACATGATACTTCTGAGTACCCTTCCCTAGGGTTACCATTAAGCTTTTGTTTTACGTTGAGAGATTTAAATAAACCTGACTCTAGATGACTGTGTGATTCCCTCCTCTTGTCACTTGGGTATCACTTCAAATCTTACCTCCTCAGTTTTCCTAAATGATCACCAGCCCTTCCATTTGCCGTATCACAGGGTAGAATTGTTTCTCTCATAGTTATCTCACATCATCTCGTCCAAATAAAAAATGACTGACTTTATTGCATGGCTCAGTTCACTGGACAGCGAGGGCCACAAAAGTAAGAATCCTGTCGGTCTTCCATTCTCCACTGAGGCCAGCACATTCCCTGCGCATGGTAGGTGCACAGTCAGCATCTCTGTGTCCAGAGGGCATGCTCAGGTGCACGGAGCCTAGGCCCCCAGGCGGGGCATGGTTCTTCCTCTTACTGTTTGCCCTCTAGCGAGCAGCCAGGCCTCGCTTTTCCCATCTGTAAAACGGGCAATGGAATACTACCATTTAGCAGTCACCTAAAATGATGTGCAAAAATATGAAATAACGTGAACAGATATTCACGATGTGGCAAGTGGGAAAAAAAATCAGGCAATAAAACAGCATGTTAGGGTGAACCCATGAAGGGTACAGAATTTGGAATTAAAGGTCCAGGCTGTGCCTCCAGGCTGCCTGGTTTCCAACCTGAATTCCCCACTGACCAGTGTGTGACTTTGGGTAAGTGACACTCTCTGTGCCTTGGTTTCCTTGTCTGTAAAATGAGTTAAGGCACTTAGTGTGCAAGATGGGTGTTTGGCACATAGTAAGAGCCTAATGAAGATGAGCTCTTGCTGTTGTTATGACCGTTATTGTTTCTGTTGTTACCCTGATGTAACAAGTGAGAATGAAGATTTGCAAAATGAGTTTAAGATATGTGTATACATATGACTGGAGGTATAGGGATAGGTCTTTTCTTATTTTCTTTTGTTCTTTCCTCCCTCCCTCCCTCTTTACCTCCCTTCCCGTCTTCTTTCTTTAATCTTTTATTGTCCATCTCATTTTGCAAATCTTCATTCTCACTTGTTACATCATGTATTACTTCGTGTAATGAGACAATAAAATCAAGAAAAGTCATTGAATACTAAAAAGAATGAAATACTAGAACAGGCAAGGCACACTTCCCGGGGTGTGGGGAAGGTGGGCCCTGGTCTCCATTCTGTCGCTAAAGACATGCCAGGCATTACACTCAGCCCCTCACATGCATTCCACAATTTAATCCTCTTGGCAGACCTGTTAGGTTGCTATCGTCACTGTTAAACAGATAAGGAATCCAGGGCCCAGAGAGGTCAAGTAATTTGTCCCAGAGCGCCCAGCTACCAAGGAGGTGGTTCCCAGCCAGGCCTATCTGACTGGGAGCCTGAGGTCTAAAAGTCTCATCATTTGACTTGTGGGTCCTGGGCCAGCACCATCAGCATCGCTCAGGAGCTTGCGAGAAAAATGCAGAATCTCAGGCCCCAGTTAGCCCTACCAGAATCCGCACTGTGACAAAGTCCCTGGGTGGTTCATGTACATAGTTAAGTCTGAGAAACCTTGGTCGACCCTCCGTGCTGTGCTGCGTCCCTCAGGCCTCCCCCACAGCCTGCCTGCCCCCCTGACCGTTCCTGATGCTTCTTACTCCTTGCTGGGATCTCACTCTCCAGATCTCAGCAGGGGAAGCTGGTAGAAGCGACCTCCAAGCCACTCTCTTTAGTGACTACTTAGCAGCTCTAAGACAAAGGTTTGAAGGAAAAAAAAGATATCTGAATCCATAGACCTGATTTGAGGATTATCTATGGAGTGCCTGTATCCATGTTATCTCTTTCCAAATAGTAGACTGTAAAGAGGATATTTTTGTTATTTAAAAAAAGATAAATACTGCAGGCTTCATAACCAGAGGCCCTTCTGATACGCTTAAATGCAGTTCAGGGTGCCCTGATTTAAGGGGCTAGAACAGCAAAGGTAAATTATCCTGGCCTGTGGGTGTTTATATATGATGATGGAATGCAAACCAGCATTGTTTGGCTCTAAAAGCAGAATGGGGAAAAAACCTCATCTAGGTATTTAATTATACAGGGCAGAGTGGAAATGGTCTTTTCTTTCCTCACTGGCCCATGGTTGGAAACACAGAGGTCACTCTAAGTCAAAAGCCATTACAATGTATACGAAGGAACTGGAACATAACATTTAGCAGAAGTTTTCTCCATTTCTGCTTGTGTTCATTGCCAAGGCTGTTTGCACAGTGTAATTCACGGATGGAGTCGGATAAAGTGGTCTGTCGTCGTGCACTTGAGCAGGCGCTCGCACGCGCGCATGCGCACACACACACGCACCCCTCTTTAGGGTGTATGGGAGGAAACAAGTCTGGTAATGATCAAGTCTGATAATTTGGCGTTTAATTCCGCCTAGGTAAAAGAAGAGTTGGAGATGAACATTTCTCCTGCACGTGTGTATGTATGGGTTATCAAATCAGATGAAGTCAAGGGTACCGGGCTGCAGCTTTTGTTTCTGCCAGTTTCTTATGAGATATCAGGCTTCTTCACTAGTGTTAGAGCCAAGGCAGAGACCTAGAAAGATAAATGATTTAATTCAGGCTGTCAGGTTCTGTTTGTTTGGAAGCAAGGATTCACGAGGAGAAAAGCACATTAATTGAAGTCTCAAGGTGGTAGTAGAACACATTTTCTTTATTACTGCTTTCTGTGTAGAGGGATGACTTTTTTTTTTTTTTTAAAGTTGATTTGGGGCTTCCCTGGTGGCGCAGTGGTTAAGAATCCACCTGCTAATGCAGGGGACACGGGTTCAAGCCCTGGTCCAGGAAGATCCCACATGCTGTGGAGCAACTAAGCACGTGCACCGCAACTACTGAGCCTGTGCTCTAGAGCCCGCGAGCCACAACTACTGAAGCCCGCGTGCCTAGAGCCCGTGCTCCTCAACAAGAGAAGCCACCACAACTAGAGAAAGCCCACGTGCAGCAATGAAGACCCGATGCAGCCAAAAAAAAAAAAAAGTTTATTTGGTCTTGTTCGGTCAACTTTTATCGAGTTGGTCCTGGGCTAGGTGGGAAAATCCACGTGAAAAAGACCGGCCTGTGGGCAGTGGACCATAGGAATGGTGGGAGCAGGGCTAAGAGAGACACACCTCGTTTCCTCTGGGACCCTTACAAAGGGCTTTCCCCCAAAAGGTGACTCCCAAGTTCGCTGTTGAGGTCTTTGCCAGGCAGAAAGGTGGGAAAGGCATTCCAGGCAGATGGAGCCATAGGGGCAAAGCTACACCCATGTGGAGAATCTGATGTCTCTGGGCATCAGTGTTGGCAGCACTGAGGTTGCGTGTGGCTGGGAGACGTGAGGAGGAGCAGAGGAGAAAGGGACTTGAGATGAGACTGGGTAGATAATGTGGTAGGAATCCGATCTTTTTTTTTTTTTGCGGTACGTGGGCCTCTCACTGCTGTGGCCTCTCCCGTTGCGGAGCACAGGCTCCAGACGCGCAGGCTCAGCGGCCATGGCTCACGGGCCAGGCCGCTCCGCAGTATGTGGGATCTTCCCGGACCGGGGCACGAACCCGTGTCCCCTGCATCGGCAGGCGGACTCTCAACCACTGCGCCACCAGGGAAGCTCACTCCTGTCGCTTCTTAAGCCACACGGGATCATAGAAAATCATGCCAGACTTGGAGAGGGTGAGGACAGTTAGACTGAAGGAATTGGAAGGGGCCCGTGTAAGGATTGGGGCTTTTTTAAACAATAGTAATTGCTACTTTTTTAATTGAAGTGTTTACAACTGAACAATCTACAGTGTTGTGTTAGTTTCAGGTATACAGCAAAGTGATTCAGTTACCCATTTTATGTACATATATATTTTTAAAACTTTATTCTTTTTCAGATTCATTCCCATTATAGGTTATTGCAAGATATTGAGTATAGCCCCCTGTGCTATAGAGCAGGTCCCTGTTGCTTAGCTATTTTATATGTAATAGTGGGTATATGTTACGGGATTTGGCCTTTGATCCAAAGAGCAGTGGAAGCCACTGAAGGGAGGCCTTGATTAGACCTGTGCTTTGAAATCTTTTTCTGTTTGAATGGTAGGTAGAGAACAAGAATGGAGACAAAAGGAAGGGAAAGGAGTTTACTGTAAAGTCCTGGTGAAAGAGAAAAGTGGCCTGGTCTAGAGTGATGGGGAGGAATTGGAGAAAAGTGGAAGGTTTAAGGGGAGGACACAGTAGATATAGGCGTCGAAGGGGAGGGAGATGTCCAGGTTGTTCTTCATACATCATGGTCAAGACTTCTTCCTAATTGCCTCCCTGCGACAGACACGATGTGCCGTCATCTGTCTTCAGATGGCACCCAGGACTTGCAGGTATGGTCCAGGAGTGGTCTGAAGAGTACAGGCTTCTACGGGCATCTTATCCCCTGGCATCGAGATCCTCTAATTTTTTAGCAAATGTCAGAGCCAAGTCAGACAAAACAGTGTGACAGGTGATCTGAGTCCAGCCTTTATCATCTACTCTCGGTCTGAACTCCTGTCATCTGCTCTGTGGCAGTTATTGTAAATCAACTCAGTATCCATTGCCACACCTCCTAATTAACCTTTTAGTACTTGGAGGCCAGACAGTGGAAAACATTTCCCAGACTCCTTTGCACATAAGATGCCCCCCAAGTGCACACACCTGCTCTGGACTGACAGGCAGAAGTGAGCAATGTTTGGTGGCTGCTAAGTGCAGGAGATCAGGTGTTCTGGCCAATGAGGTGGCAAAGACTTTTTGTTCTTCTGGGACAGTGGGTGGTAGAGTTTTCTGATGTCCAGTCCCTACTGTCATATCACTTCTTTTTCTGTCTGCTTTGTTCCTATTTGTAGCATCCGAACCCAATTGTCTGGCCCTCCCAGGAATGATATGAATTTCCTCAGATTGTCTGCTTAAAGCATTGACATGTATTCTGTTGCCTGCAAATAAGAACCTGCAATTCACTTCATTTATTATTACATATTTTCTTTGTTGTTCTACATGTAACGTTCCTTTTTTTCTGAGCATAGTATGAGCTCCTTAAAGACTAAGACGAGGTCATGAGTCTTCTCTAATGTCAACCATGAGTCTTCTCTAATGGCTGCTGTGGATGATTGCCGTATCTGTCTGCTTGACAGCCAATCATCATTCTTCTAGAAAGAGGAGATTACTAGTATGTGCCCCAGCTTTCCTCTGGGGGACCCCATCTTCTCCAGTCTCAGTTCACATGCTTTCGTGGGCTGACTCCACCAAGAGAGCCAAGGATGGGCATGTGACTCAAGTCCGGTCAGTCAGAGCATTGTATCCCACTGGCTACCATAATTAGCGCAAAGATGGGCGCGTGACCCAATCAGAGCCAATGATTTGAAATCTCAGGGATTTTTTGCTGGGACTGTTGAGAGAGAAGGGCATCTGTCTACTCTCTTTCTGTTGGGACTACTGATAAAAAGGAAGAGGTGAGCCAGGCGCTGCTGGAGGCTCTTGTGCAGGCTTGAGAATGAGGTCAACCCAAAGGCAAGTAAAACCAAGAAACTGTGTTGTTGATGTAGGTTGAGACTTGGCAGAGATCCAGCCTTTCCCAAAGACAGCCCTACTCTTGGTCTTTTCAGTTAGGTTAGTCAAAATAAGTTTTCACTTGTTTGTTTTTTGCTTCAGCCAGTGAAGTGGGGTTTTTGTCACTTACAACCAAGAGTCCTGACTAAAACTGGAATTGTCCATAAGTAGGTCCTGATTGGCTCATCAAAAAACTGAAGGTCTTAACTCTGTTTTCATTTTAAGCTTTCTGTCACTTCCGCTCCAGCCTTTCTTAAGTGACCATCATTAACACATGGTTGCGCTTTTAATGATTTGATGGAACAAACAATTCAGATACAGCCAAGATACACCTTGATCCATCATCCTCTTAAACAAATTGGCAGCTGCTTCTGGAAGGAAAGAGGTTCCAAGTGAGGGCCAGACAATGAGGAGGGTGCTGTGGCTCTGAGCTCTGTCCTGTGGTAGACATCACTTGCCACTGTAGAGCATGAGCTAAGAACATGGGCCATAGCACCAAAATGAATTAGGGTTACTTGGGTTTGAATATTACCTCCACATTCATTAGAGGTGTGATCTTGGCAAAGTTGCTTAACTTCTGTGAACTTAGCCCCAACTGGCGTATAATTAAAGAAGAGTTTATTGGCTTACATACTTGGAAAGTCCAGGGCGGTGGCTGGCTTCAGGTTGGGCTGGATCCAGTCGCTCAAAGGATGTAAGTCACGAATCTGTGGTGCTTCCTTTCAGTGCTGGCTTTCCTCTGAGCTGGCTTCATTCTGAAGCAGTTGGGTTCATTCTTGTGGGTGTAACAGGGCCTGGAAGAGCTCCAGGCCTATATCCTCCCAGCTTTGCTCTCCCAGCAGAAAGAACACACCTCTACAGCTCCTATAGCCCTATAGGTCCAGTGAAAATCCGAGGTAGTGCTCTTATCAGGTCAGCTTTGGTCACCTGCGCATCCCTGGAGTGAGGGGCTTAGGTCAGATAAATGAGACAGGGGAGGGAATGTTCCTCAAAGGAAAAGCAGGGGGCTGTTACCAGAAGAGGGAACTGATGTTAGTTAACTGGGTAAAAACAACAGATGCCCCTTCTTACTCTCCTAGACTATGTTCTCTCAGGGAAAAGTGGAAATGTTCCCACTTCAAAAGGTTTTTGTAAAATGAAATGAGTCAATGTTTGGGGTGCAGATGCTCTTGGTGCCTCACCCATAGCTCCACAGCCCTTACCATTTCCAAGTATGTGGCCTCAGGTTCGAACAGCGGTCTCTGCATCCCTTTGCCTGAGGACTTGCTCTGGCTGCCGGCGCCCACTTTGCCCACGTTTGCCGCAGGTTGGACGTGCTGGGGAGTTAACGACACCTGGGAGCAGCCGTCAGCTGAGGAGTTGACGGATCCGTATCCCAGCGCCCTCAGCCCTCGAGTGGGGTAACTCTGAAGGGTGCTTCCTCCACTGCCCCCAGAGGTTCCCAAGTGGCGTTAAGCTCTGGTTGCCCATAGTTGCCCGCTTTAATCCTTTCTTCACTTCTTTTCTCACTTCTTCTACTTCCCTACCTATGTTTCCTAGGATCTCCTCCCAAATAAACAGCTTGCACTTTAATGCACTTCCCTTTGGTCAGGGCAGCCCCAAGTAAGGCTGCCTTACGTCGTTTAACATCATGCCTGACATATTGTCAGCATTCGTTACACATTTGTTATTACTATTGTCATAATTATTTTGAGGTTCATTTTCTGCCATAGTTGGGTTTTGCATGAACCTCTTCATCCTTCTTCCTGCCCTTTTCTTTCTGCACTTTCCATGGGATCTCCCTGTCTCTTTCTTGCTATACCATCCCTCTGCCCTCTCAACTTTTCCTTGTCTCACTACTTCTTAATTTTAATCTCTCCCCAGGGTAATTATAATTTTGATGAGCGGATGTAAATTTTTAAACAACTATAAAGAAAATCGGCAACTAAACCAATTGGTAGACCAAACAACATGTGCTGAGACTGTAAACTTCTTTTTTTAAAAATAAATTTCTTTATTGTTGGCTGTGTTGGATCTTTGCTGCTGCACGCGAGCTTTCTCTAGTTGCGGCGAGCGGGGGCCACTCTTTATTGCCGTGCACAGGCCTCTCACTGCAGTGGCTCCTCTCGTTGTGCAGCACGGGCTCCAGGCACGTGGGCTTCAGTAGTTGTGGCACGCAGGCTCAGTAGTTGTGGCACATGGGCTTAGTTGCTCCACGGCATGTGGGATCTTCCTGGACCAGGGATCAAACCCGTGTCCCCTGCATTGTCAGGCGGATTCCTAACCACTGCGCCACCAGGGAAGTCCCAAGACTGTAAACTTCTTGAAGGCAGGGATGATTTTGGTTTCCACTGTGCCTGGAATTAACACGAGTTTGTATTCAGAGGGCTTTTTAAAATAAGACAGATTAGCAGACTTCATTTTAATAAAGGAAAAAGACTGAATGAAATCTTATTCCTCTGTGCATCTGCTTCCCATCTGCAGTTTTTGCCAAAACGACCATTTTTTATCCTCATCCACCACACTTTGGCCTCTTGCATCTGCAGAGTGGAGCAACCGTTCACTAAATGACACCCTAGTGGTATGAGAGTGTTAATGCAACTCATTTATAAACAAGGAAAACACCCCAGCATCATATGGACTATTAACCAATTTCCAATATGAAATGAATGCAAAACATTTCTTAGGGGGGAAAGTGTTTACGAATAAAGACGTATTTTCTTGTTAATGGAAAGATATCAATTTAACAAATCACACATTTGCAGTGTGACAAATCGTGACTTGGCAATATGACAGGGGAATGCGTGCAGAAGTTTGGTTTGTCTTCAGAGAACCAAGCACAGGGGATTTGGAAATGAAACGCTGTTTCCATCTTCATATCTCTGAATACTGTAGAGCAAAGAGTTAGCAAGGTAGCCGGGATGATCTTTTCTCAATGAGCTTGTGGCTCCCTCGGCTTCCCAAGGGGTTGTCTCCATCTGTTCTGGGCCCCAGTGGGGGTAGAAGGGGTGGCTTGTTTTTATGTTTTTGAGAACTAGCAAACAAACCTCTACGTTACTGTGCTAATACCTGGTGAGCGAACCTACCGAGGAAGAATTTTTTCAGGATGGCAGGGCTGCCCTGGGAGAGGGACAAGCTGGGCAGAGAGGAAGGTGTTTCATCAGACGCCTATCCAGGTGACCCTCCTTGGGCCTCCCCTGTTTGGAAAAAGAAAGAGCTGGAGATTTGAGGGCAGCCAAATGTTTGTGGCTGGAGGCCAGACTTCTGTATACGAATGTTCCCGTTTGGTGCTCAGAGGAGATTCTTTCCACCTGTTCCTGCCTCTCCCTCCCTGCATGTCTCTGTAGGTCCTGAGCCTGCTCAGTGGCTCCATATACCCATTTTCCTGTGTGTTTGGAGATGGGAAAGACTATTTTTTAAGGAAAGAGAAGTCATGAACCAGAAATCTTTGGTTCAAGACCTAGCTCTGCCACTTACTAGCTGGGTAGGATGGGGATCAGAGTCTTTCCCTGAGCCTGTTTCCTCACCTCTAAAACAAAAATAATAGTATCTTCCTAACAGGGTCCTCATGAAGAGTGGATGAGCTAGTGAACGTGCAATCAATTTTTAAATGAACACGTCTCACAGATGTACACACACCACCAATTTGGGCAGTTAGAGGGTGGAACCACTGACTCTGCTCTTGGAGGGATGTGTGATATGGTCATGTAAGAGCAGTGCTCTGATGGGCTCAGTTAGATCTGGATGTGAGAGATAGGTGAGGGGGGTGGTCACAAAGTTTGGGTTCACTTCCCAGTACTTTGCCACTGGGTGACCTTGGCAAGTTATTTGGCATATCTGAGCCTATTTCCACATCTTTGAAATGGGTTTAAAGAGTCTCGATTCTTCCAGGATTGTTGTAAGGAATAAATCTATTCATTCAGCAAATAGGAAAGGGGATCACAGAGACAGAATTAACTTTCCTTGGGGTGGAGGTGGGACCTGAGGGGAAACCAGGGAAGCAGTAAGTGGCTGTAGGAATAGAATGTAAACGTGAGATAAAATGTATATGAAAAACACCTTACAGACTAAATCTCTATAGTTCTCTGTGGAAATATTATCTAAAGGACTTATTTAGACAGGAAGCGTAAGTAAGAAATCCCAGGCATTGGACCTCATTTCTATTTTCCATTCCCTTTACGTTTAATATTGATAAGCGTGAGACTGCAGGGGGTTAAAAGGGGGGACGGCATGAAAACTGTTTCCCTCTTTCTCCCAGTCTGGAGATCCAGGAAACAATAGAACGAACGATGGAGGAAAAGCCCCTCTCTTCAATATTGGCGAGATCAGCACTAATTTTGATAACCGAATCGAATTTCCGTGGGTCTAGTACTCCTTAAAAACTATTGTATTTTTGAAGCCAGGTCAGTTAGCATTGTTTGGATCTGAAGTTAGTACATTAAATTTCATCTCTCAGTGTTCTTTCTGACATCATTTTTTAGAAAAAAACATCTTTTTCCCGTTTATTAAAATCTCTAGTGGCCAGTGTGATTAGGGACCACTGATTTGAAACACCATTCTTCACGAACCCAGGAAAGAGGATGGTGACCTATTTCTTTTAAGATCATTTGACATATCTTTGAAAAATAAGTTAATCTCAGAAAAAAGAAAACAGGTATTTAACCAGAAATCTAATATGTTTTTTGAATCTCTACTAGGAGCAATGCCATTTGCAGGAAAACAGAAGCTGTCTTTCTAGAGAGATCCTTTTCTCTTGCTTTATTTTCCCTCTGAAATCATGAGCCGATGTTTGTGACATCACTGGGTTGCTGTGGAAATGTTGATTTCACAGAGGATTTCGACCTCAAGTGGGGAATTTAAAAGAGGAAGTGTGGAGTCTTGGAAAAACACAATTGGTTTGAATAAAAATGGGCAGCATTTGGAAAAAGGATTCAGAAAGAAAACAGTATAAATTGTCTATAACAGGTTGTTTCAGGTTGTCCTGGAAGGATTCAAATACTTGTAGGAGCACCCTACACCGATACGCGGACTTTTATCTGAATTTTACTTACTATGAATAGCTATAAAAAGTTGGGGGGAGCAGGTAAGGAATGGCTTTTTGCAGAAAAAATCCTCTTGGATATTCAATTACTAAAATTGAGAGAAAGCTTTGGTCCTAAAATACCATTTGGGGGCGGGGGTTATCAGTTTACAGTTTTATAGCATGTAACAGACTTAAGAAAATAGCTCCATTTAAAGAACTGTGACTCAAGGGGCCTGAATTTCAGTGCAGAAGCTACAAAATCCTTCTACGTTTTAAACTGTTAAATCAACAGAATGCCAAACTGGAGCCTTTCTTCCTGCTGGGGCAGTATTGTCCCCTAAATCCACTTTCCAGTTCTCTCAGCCTAGCCTAGTTTGATGTAGCATTGACTTAGCTTAACTACAGCAAAAGGAAGTGGGTTTGCATTTGGGATGGGAGGAGGCGGCCACGGGTGTGTGTGTGTGTCGGCGTGTGCGCGCGCGCGCGCGGGAGACGTGGAGCACCGGGAAAGGAAAAAAAACCCATTGAGACGTAGCAACTGTGTGAAAATAATTTCCCCGTGGCTGTAAGAGGGGTCCCTGCACAGGAAAGCAATTTTAGGAATTAAAAAAAAAAAAAAATCTTCAAAGAGGGTGTGAGGAAGGCTGGCCAGGAGGGTGCGGGGCGTAGCGGGGGACAAGTGCCTCCCCGTCGGTATCTTTCTTTCCCAGTCCAGGCTTGGGGCGACCCCCTCCCCACCCACCCACCTGCCCGCCGCCGCACCCGCGCCCCCTGCAGTCCCGGGGCCCGCACAGACCCGCGGGGAGGGTTAGCCGCCGGCCTGGGGGGGACTGCAAAGGTCTGGCGGCGAGGGCTTATTTAGTGGCCGTGGCTGTAGTACAGGCTGTCCCCGGCAGCCGGCGGAGTCAGCGCACCCACGTGACGGCCCCGGCTCTCCAGTGAGCTCCCCAAACAGACGCACACCCAGCCACACGCGCGCACACACACACGCACGCACCCCCGCGCGCACACGCCCGCCCGCTCTGCCTCTGCGCCCTCCATCCCGGCTCGCTCATTCTCTCGCCCTCTCGCTTCCCCTGCGGTCTCTCTCTCTGCGCGCACACACCACACACACGCACACGCACACACACGCGCACACACACGCAGCCGGCACAGGCGGCGGCGGCGGCTGCTCAAGTCAGGACGAACCTCTCTAGGTACCGTCTTGAGAAGGCGGCGGCGGCGGCGGCGGCAGCAGCGGCAGCGGCAGCCCGAGCATCCCTCCTCAGCCGGAGAGGGAGCACCGCCGAGAGTTTCCGTTCCCTTTGCCGTTCCCTTCCCCCTCCTTTTCTTTATTTTTCGAGAGAATTTCTTCTTCGCTTATTGGTTTAATTTGATTTTGAAAATTTTTGGTTGCTTTTGTGTGTGTGCTTTTTTTTTTTTCTTTCCTCATTTTATTTGCATCCAGAGCATGGCGGGCTGCGGGCTGTCGGAAGACACCTTCTTCTCTTCCTTCTTTTACAACTACGGCTCCTCCTGGGAAACCCCTTCCAACCAGGTAAGGGGTGGCTCGGTGCCGGTCGGCGTCGCGCCCCGTGCCCCCAGCCGTGCGCTCA
The DNA here is from genome assembly GCF_059928025.1 of Delphinapterus leucas. Taxonomy (NCBI): domain Eukaryota; kingdom Metazoa; phylum Chordata; class Mammalia; order Artiodactyla; family Monodontidae; genus Delphinapterus; species Delphinapterus leucas. The sequence goes on along the minus strand of NC_143133.1, from coordinate 50,998,426 downwards.
CTTGGCACTCGGCGGGGAAGCAGAGGCTCGGGAGGGGGTGGGGAGGCTGGGGGGCCAAGTGGGTCGCACCGTCTGGGTCTGTGCCAACCGGCGGGAGGAGGTGTCCGCCTTCCCCCAGCACTAGCTTTCCAGTCTCCAGGGTCTGTTGCGTCCCTCCCTTGTCCAATCTACCATCCAGACCTCTCCCCACCCCCCGCCCCAACCTCCCAGCCCAGCGGGAACACGGGAGAGAGAGGTAGGAGCCGGCACGTTACCCCGAACAACTCCAGGCAAAACCAGGGAACTCGAGCGCAACCTTCCCCAAGTCGCCGCGGGCGCCGCGCCCCTGTGCGCCCGGCGCCTGCCCGCCCTCCAGTTGCGCCGAGGGGCTGCGGAGCTCTGAGTCCCCCGCGACGTGCTGTTCCCCCTCCACTACCCCCCGGGCTCCAAGCCACCTCTTTCCCTAAAATGGCTGCAGTCTCAAGTGGAGGCGTCCCCTGACCCCGAGGAGGAGGGGGGCAGAGTGGATGCTCCGGTGCCCGTGACCCCGAGCCTCCCCCGGCGCGCACAAGCACCCCACAAACACACTTAACTTTGATGACAGTGCAATGCAGTCCGGCTGCATCGTGCCCTCGACGCTCCCCGCCGCCGGCCTCGAGGTGTGCTTGTCGGTGTGGCTCGGGGGGCGCGGAGGAGCTGGGGGTAGACGCCGGAAGGGGGGGGCGTGGAAGGAGATGGGTCTTAGTGGGCCACTGGTAACCTGGAGAGACAGGCATGTGCTCAGGGTCTAGGCGTTCAGAAGCTATTCCGGGAGCCAGAGCGAGAAAGAGAGGAAAAATGCCTTTTAATTAAATAACTGTTGTAGTCTGCTGCCCCCACCGCTTGTTTGGTGAAAGTCTACAGGCATCTGTCATCTCCAAACTACACGGGGAAGTGGAGCTGGAGTCGAGGGAGAGGAGAGAGAGAGAGAGAGAGAGAGAGAGAGAGAGAGAGAGAGAGAGTGTGTGTGTGTGTGTGTGTCTCTACGCGCGCGAGTCCAGGCTGGGGAAAGTTGGGGCGGGAGGCGAGGCGAAGGAGCAATGGTGAAAGGCAGCAGCAACTCGGTGGGCGGTCCGGGGCGCGGGGGATTCCCGGGCCCAGCGGAGCCAGCGCCGCGGGGGGAGCAGGCCGGTGGGGTTTGGGGGGCGTCGAGGAAAAGAGCTCTGTTCTGCCCGGCTTGCCCAGCCGCCGCGGCGTCTCTCCTCCTCAGCTAGCCCGCCCGCCTCGGCCGTTAGCCAGGCTGCCCGCCGCACTCGCCGGCTTTGGCGCGCTCCTTCCTGGGCCCGGGGCGCAGCGCGCTCCTGCGAGCTCCCGGCAAAAGAGCCAATACCCCAAAGCGAAACAACAGAAAAATGCGCTCCGCCGCCCCCGCAACACCCCCAGTTTCCAAGAAACTGAGACTGCCGAACTAGTAATCGCCGGGCGAAGACCTCGCGTCTCCGGCGTGGGCTCTCCAGAAAGCGCCGTGGCCATCCGAGTGAATAATACAGCAGGGCGGCCCAGGAGCCTCGGAGAGGCTCCTGCCGCCGAGACAGCATCAGCGGGAGACGGCGGCGAGCTCCGGCCAGACCGGCCGGCTGCCGCCGCGGGTGGGGGCGTCTGGGCCGCTCCCCGGAAGCGTGCCTGCAGCTCGCCGGGTGCGGAGCTCTGGAAGGCGGGGGCCGCGGTGTGGGGGAGGGGGGACGACGGGGGCGCGGGGTGGCGGCTTGAACTGGGGGTTCAGGCAAGGCAGCCGAGAAACGGGAGGCCCCGCTGGGAGTAGAAACTTGCAGGAACTGCCGAGGGGGTCGGGCGGGCGCTGGGATTGGGGAACTCGAGGGGTACTTCGGCTGAACGAGGCAGGCGCTGGGGGCTTTCTCCAGACCACCCTGCCTCGGGTGCTCTCCGTGCCTCCCGGCGCCAGCTCCGGATTGCCGAGAGCCAACAATCCCTCTGGCTCGGCAAACTCCAGCTCTCCAGGAGCGGGCGTCCGCGCGCCTGCGCGCGCGCGTGCGTGCGTGCGTGTGTGTGTGTGTGTGTGCGCGTGTGTGTGTGAGATTGTCGATGAGTCAGAAACCAACCCCAGCTGGGCTTTGAGGACCGAGAGGTGTAGGAAAGGCTTGAGCCGCTCACCCCGCACAAGCCGGGGCGGGATTAGGGATTCCTTGGCAGCGCCGCGCCCCCGAGTCCGGCAGTCAGCTGCGTTAGGATAAGTTTCTAGGCGCGTACCTCCGACCTGCACCTCTGGGCCGCGAAACTCCCGCACTTTGTTTACCTCCCAAGGGAGAGAGAAAGGAGATTTGGGTGTAAGGAAGCTCACAGAGATACAGCTTTACAGCGATGGGAGGTTTGGCAACATCTTTTAACGAGATAGGAAGCAAGTCGTTTGAGAGCCTTTAAAAGCGAAGGGCTACGGCCCGATTTTGCAAGACTGGCAATCACGTGCAAACTCCTTGGAAACCAAAGGAGGTGGGCGAGAGGGAGGGGTGCGGGCAGGATTGGAGTAAAGGAAGGAGAGAACCAGAGAAGGGGCGGGGGTGGCGTTTTAAAAAGAGGAAAACTATCGGTCTCTTCGGGTAAAGTTAGTTTAACTTGATTTGGAAAAGCGTTTTCCCAAAAGGCAAGATCTTTCTTCTAGAAAGGGAGACTCATGTTGCTAAGAAAATCGGAAAGAATTTCTGACAAAGCAGCTGGCGCTGCTCTGTGGAGGATGATTAGCTCACAGGCCGGTACCGGGTGGCGTGCTACTCTCAGTGCGGTGACATTGTATGGTGGGGAAAGGGAGATTATCTGAAATGTTGATTTCTTCTTCCACTGGTGCGGTATGAACTTTAAGATAAAGTACAGAAACAAATGAGAGATGTACATCATTAGAGAAAGGTGCCCTCAGAGTGCTACCGAGGCTTTAATCTCTGGTGGTAGATGCAGCCAGGCAGTGGCAGTGGGTCTTACCAGGACTTGCGGCTTCCATCGCGGCCCTATCACCATTTTCAGGGATGAAGAATATATAGGAATAAGGACCTAGGTTCTTATTGATCGCCAGTTTGCATTTCAGTATTTGAGCGCGGTTAAATGACTAAGAAACCTGCTCCTAACTGTTCCTTAGGAGAAAAAGCATTAATTAAACAAAGGCAACCCCAACTCTCATCTTGGACTCTGGGCAGGGCTGCTAGGGGGAGGCCTGGGCCAAATCTGAAAGAGTGAAACTTATTCATGATTTTTACCTGAATCACTGCCAAAAAGCTTACAAATCTTCCATTCCCTAAAAATAGCAATGCTCTTCAAATATAATTTGTTTACTCCACCTCAATTAAAAATAAAATCCTATTCCTAGTGTTAGAAAGTGCTTATGAAGGTAAAGGTTCCCTGTACAAAAAAAAAACCAAACAACCTTTTTATTTCTAGATCAATATGATATGCTCTCAACATCTAATACCATGTAAAAGAAGCCTTTTTACAACATCAAAAGAACGCAGGCATGTCTCCCTAAGAAGCTCTTTTCCTGGAATCACAAGGCATTTTGATTACTTTCATTTTCACAAGAAACATGATTATGACACCTCTGGTGATAAACAAGCAAGTGAAAAAACTAATGGAAATGGGGGTTCTTTATACAGAGACCTGGACATTTGGAAACGACTGGTGCCTTTATTCCTTACTAAACAAAAACAGACCCAAAAAACCCAAACACGAATCATGGCTGACTGGAAGGTTTTTAGTTATTCTGTGACATTTTTTTATTAAAGCGGGGGAGGGTGGATTGGGGTGATTTTTTTGGAGAGAACCCAGTGTGTATTAGAGCCGAATATGTTACCATTTAAAAACTGGGAAATTCCATCTTCTATCTGAAGGGACCATGTTGCAGAAATTTTGCACCCACTTGCCAATGTGCAAAACATACCATAGTGAGAGTGGGGCGGGGAGCATCTGCTTAGGTGGAATTTATTTCTTCAATTAGAATGAAAACCCCAGTTAAAGTGCGTATACGAAATATCTCTGATTTGGCTCAGCGCAGCAGACAACAGACCATTCTTTAATTTACAGTTTCACGCCTAGGGATGGCAGTAGTGCAAGCTTCCAGAACCCAACTCTATCTTTTTATGTTGTGCTTTTTCAACCTGCGAGCCTCTCCGATAGTTGTCGAAGCTTTCCGTCTCCATCAGGAAACTGCGCACTGGTCACTACTGCTTGCAGCTGGGACCTGGGTCACCTTCTTCGCTGTCCCTCTGTAAGCCCAAATTGAAGCAGGCCAGGTCTGTATGATATTGAAGTAATCAACTGAAAGTGAAAAATGAAGCCAATTAGCTGACTGCTTGGGTGTCCACAAGGCCAGCTATCTGACTTTATTCACTCGATTGACCAGCTCTTTAGTTACTGGGTATAGCTTAAACCTGAGTTCGTGATAAAGGCATCACCAGCAGACTCGACTCTGCCTTTAACTTTTTTTCTTTCCTAACCCCCTCCCCCTGCCACTCCCTCAAATTTGCCAGACTAGAAATGGAAAATGGCATCCTTATAAGGACACACATTCTCTTCTCAGAGTAGACAGTGACTGTTTTGAATTCAGCCCTGGACTTTTGTTAGCCAAGACCTATAATTCTTTGTACTCATTCTATCTTTTCAAGCAGGCTAGACGTTTCAGTGCAGAATCATTAATGGATTTGGGTAAGTTGTTGAATGCTGTGCTGACTGCCTATTTTTTGGGGGGGTGAGGGGTAGGGCTTGGCACTCCTTCCATGAATATAGATAGCCAAAGCAGAAACAGTCCGCTGAGGAGCACTTCTTTTCCATCCAGTCCAAGTACTGTAAAGAATTCAATATTTTTCCCCCTCTTTTCTGGGTATTTCATAATTCTTAAAGTGGTAACACTGCTTGGATCCATGGAGATGAGCCAAGACTTGGGGCCGTCCTCCGTTTACAAGGTTGTTAGGAAGCCAGTATCTTAAAGCTGGAAAAATATAAACTGGGCTTCTTTGTTTAAAAACATTTTAATTTCCCTGAAGATGAGTGTATGAACTGCAAACTAGTTTTTAGGTGCATTTCTATATATTTACTTCAAATACATTTTAGAAATCTACCTCTAAATCCAGCTCACCTTATCCCAGTTTTTCCAACATTGGGTTTCTCCTAGGTAGACAGAAAAGTAAAAGAGACTTGTAATAACTTGGGTTTGTTGTGGATCTTCCAGCAACGGCAGCTTCTTTAAGGTACAAGCTTGAAAGTCTTGTTCTCTTTTCTGTATAAAGTGTTGTTACCCTAAAACTTGGGAACCAAAGTACAGTGACAATAGCTGCGATTTATTAACGCTGTTCCAAATTAAAAGTATGTGACTCCTTTAATCTCCACAACATATGAGTTAGATACCTTTATTATTGTTCCCATTTTATAGATGAAGAAAATAAGGCACAGAGGGGTAAGTACCTTGCCTCAGACCTCAGTGCTAATTAGGGGCCAAACTGGGACATCCTCCAGGCAGTCTGGTTTCAGAGCCCAGAGTCCCACTTACTCTTTCTCCACACTAGACTTGCTCTCCAGTACAACAGAAAAATGCTGTGTGGCCACAGGTACGTTTCTAGCAAGTTTGTTATGCTGTCAGTCATTTGCCAGCTTCATGAAATAATGAATAAATCCTTTGCTTGTCCAAGTTTGCTCATTTTTTTCCCCTGGTTATTTATATAACCAGGTATAATTCTGTTTGGGAATGAGTTGAAGTCTTTTGTTTTGGCGAAATCAGCCTTAACTACCTGATGCTTTTTTTTGTTTCTTGGTGATGGACTAAATGTTCGAGTTTACCATTCTTTTTGGTTTGAATGGTTCATCCAGGTTGAGAGATAGAGAGGGTCTTCAGATTGCCAGCTCCCAACATCAGATAATTACGATTTAGTGGAGGGCTCATTCCAAATGTATGTGGGCATCAGGAAGATAACACAGTACAGAAGAAATGTAATTTTAAGATACATGAATAGAATAATTTTTATAAATAATCATTCAGATGCACCAAAACCGTAGCTTATGTTTATATATATATTATGTATAGGTATGTGTATGTGTGTATATATATATATTTGAGGCATAACTCACTCTCCTTTTATAAGCAAACATATCATTTTGGGTTTGTTCTGTATATAGCTGTGTTTGCGATTTAGACTGAGATTTACCTTTCTCGTCATGGCGACGTTATAACATGCGTCTTCTGTACCAAATCACGCACCTAACATTTATGTCCATCATGAACTAATGCCTTTTAGTGGTTCATCACTTGTATCGTGATCTTCTAAAATATAGTTGTGGGAAGGGGAGGGAAAACATTAAATGTCAGTAGTTACAGCAAGACAATCTCAGCGAAGAGGGCAAAGAGTCTCTGTCTAGTTGCACGTTCCTGCGGCCCTAGTGGAAATGTAAAAGTGCTGGGTTTGCATTGGAATGAGAATCGGGTCACCTACCCTTTGTAGTCATCATCAAGGAAGCAGAACTTCCTTCCAGAGAGAGAGAGACCATAGGAAATCAATGATCACACTTTGCCACTGGAGAGGTAAATGTGGACAGCAGACGGCATTAAATGAAAGGGCAGCAGAAAAGTGATTTACTCAAGACGGCAGTGTGACTTTTTGGTCCCTTCAAAGAATTCACATTTTTGACATAATTATATTAACATCTTTCTTTCTTTTGGATTATATTTTTTTAAAAAAATGGGGAAGAGAAAGTACCGTTAGGTGCTGTTACTGTCTTTCACTTGAACATAGTTACTTAAGGAAAGCAGAGTGTCTGGGATATGGAACCACATCTACCCTCCCCTTCTTTTTTGGTTAATAAGAATCGACCTGATTTATTAAAGTTACTGGACTTCTGTTTGTTTGTTTATTCCATGTATTCCCTGACATAGAGGGGAAGCTTGCCAAGGCTCACCTTGACAAGAAGGTGCTGCAGAGGGATGCTTATATGGGAGAGGCACGGAGAAGGGGGGCCATCGCTGGGGTAAAGGGCAGTGTGGGTGTGGAAGCTTAATGACATACGTAGATGCAGGCGTGTGGTTCTAATACCCTGCCCCTTTTTAGGGTGCGCTTCTGATTTGGTGCGCTTCTGATTTCTTTGTGAGCACATCTTCCTGTAGATTTGAAATATCCAGCTGCAGGTCATAGCTATGGGGCAAAGAATGTCTGGCTTATATCTGGGAGAAGACAAAAAATCCATGTAATCTCTTGCCTGAAAGCGTATTAGAAAGTGTGTTAATTGTGTAACAACGAAACCAAACAAGCCAAAAAAGCACAAACAAAAAGAAAGAGGACTTTAACCATCACCCCCTACCACATTTTGCTCCTATTTATTATTTCCAGTAGCAGTTCAGTCCCTAAAGTTAACAATGAATGATTATGATTCTGTAGTTTTGTTTACAGCATAAATTAGCATTTTGTTTTCTGTTACAGCTTTTGAATGAGGAATTATAATGTATAATTTGCTGAAAATAGATGTTATCATCTCTTAGGATGAGAACAAACCCATAAACTTGAACAAATGATAAAAATGGAATCAATTACATTTCAAATGGAAGTAGTTTACAAACCTCCAAATACAAAGTGGCAGTAGTAGCTGGTTATTGTAACAAATAATTAGTTTTTTTAAACAACATTTATTGAATTCCATTGATGATTTGGTAATTGTTCACAGTCGACTGTAGCCCTCTCTCTTCCAAAATGAAATGTGGCGTGGAATGACTGCATCTTATGAACTGCAGGTTGCTTCATTATTTAGTGTTGCAACCAGAATGTATATTTATTCGCAGATGTAACCTTTCTGAGTAATAAGAAGACATCAAATTGACAAAATGATGCCACCAAGGCTGGTTGGTGGCTTAAGATAAACACCCAAGGGCTCATGAGTGAGAGTGTTTTCAGGTTGCAAAGAAAGAAAAGAAGTATACTGTCAAAATGGGTGTGTGTGAGTGTGTTTTGAAGGGGGCAACATTTTAAATAATTTATCAAATAGATGAGTCGTATTTTTACATCAGCAGGAATTCATTTCTCTGTCCCACTCCCATGACTGCCTTTCCCATAATCCTTTCCATCCTGAGTTGTCATCGTTAATGTGTAAGTTTCACCTCCCCTTCCTACCACTTAGGAAGCTCCCTGTGGGAAGGAACAGTGCCTTCTTCAGTTCAAGATCCCTCATCATGCCTGGCCTGTAGTAGACAGACAGAGGTGTTGGAAAATGTCTGAAATTTCAGAAAACTTTTATACCGTTATATGTGTCCCTTCATTTATTCTTATTTGTTCCATCTCTTAGGATGTGAGGACAATTCTACAGTGTCATTTTTGAAAATGGGAATTTGCCTTGGAGAGTAAATGAATCCTGCTTTCATTTAAGTGTCCCCAGGGAAGAAGATGATTGGTTTACTGTAGGCTCACTAGACCTCTTAATTTTTAAAATGAAAAATTATGAAGTGTATACTTAAATTAATAAATTCAGAAAGGATAAAGGAGGAAAAGTGGGAATCTGAGGGGTTGTAATTTTAACTGTTTATTTTTTGGTAACTTCTACGTGCTGAGTGGATCATTCATTTTTGATTATTTCTAAAAGATTAATCTATTTCTTTAAAGTTAATATGCAAAGAAATATGTTCAACATCACTTTATTTTTAGATCCCACGATTTAGTCTGAAACAAATCAGTGGTGCATTATAAACACACAAGAATGTATCTAATGACAGGAGTCAGGCTGAACAGATGCTAAAAAGGATGCTTCTGGTGAAGTTGAGGGAGCTGCAGGAGGGGACGGAAAAATATCTCTAGAAGTTGGAGGGCTTGTGAGGTGAACACTATAGAGACTTTTCACCCATCAAATATGTGTTTGTGCACTTCAGAGCAGAAGGGACTCCATTTGCTTCTGCATAAAAGTAGGAATGATGACATCCATCCCCTAGAATGGTTGTTAAGATCAAGTGAGACCTTGGACCTGGGAAGACCTTTGCTCTTGACTAATAAAGAGCTGAGTCAGTGTTAGGTCTTCTCCATCAATCCTCAAATATTTATAGAGTACCTACTGATGTGGCAGTCCAGCAGTGTGCCTGGTGCATAGTAGTCTCAATACATTAGATTGAGTCGATAATAATAGAGTTCTTGCATTGAACACTTACTATAACATTCCAGAAACCTTTTAAAGTGCTTTACACAGAACAACTCATTTTGTCATCAGAATAACCCTAGAGGTAGGTACTGTTATCAGTGTTGCATATTACCCTTTACAAATGGGCCGAGGCACAGAGAGGTGAAGTGACAACCAAGGTCACACAGTCAGTAAGTGGTACAGTCAGGATCTGTATCTATCATGTCTGGCTTCCAAGCCCATGTTTTAATATTAACCACCATGCTAGGCTGCCTTCAGGTGGACGAACCGATGGGTGACAGGGAAATCAAAGATGGATAAAACCTGCCGCCTTCAACATGGGTGTGGGTTTCAAGTGGAACCTCACCTCTATGCAGAGAAGGTTAGAAAATGGGTAGTGCTTTAAGAAAGCAGTGGATAACAGTGCAGTGGTCATTTGGATGATGGGGAGTTTCCTTTTGGCTGGAAGAATCACAGAAGATTTTAAAGAGGCAGTGACATTTGCTTTGGGCTTTGGAAAATGGGGAGAATTCGGGTAGATGAGAATGAGGCAGAGGGGGCATTCCAGGCAGAAGGAGAGCGCAGAAGGAATTTGTCAAGGAGTAGTTGTCAAAGATTGTTCTTTTTTTTTTTGTCGATTTGTTTTTCATTTAACCAAATTTATTGAGTACCTACAATTTATTGTGCTTATCCCCACCCTCAAGGAGCTTTAATTTAGTGGGAGAGACATAGATCACATGACATATATATAATATATATTATATATAAATTCTTTTGTATCTGTCTCCATGTGTCGTCAATCTATCATCTATTTGTCTGTCCTTCCTTCCTTCCATCCGTCCAGCCATCCATCCATCCATCCATCGATCCATCCATCATCTCGTTCAAATTGTGTGAAGTACCAAGAAAGAAAAATAAAAAATGTTATATAGAGAGAAGAACAGGTGAGGGGGCAGGGTCTGCCCTACTCATTGTTTCAACTTTGGAAGTTTATAAAGGGTCTTCCAAGGGACGAGTTTACAGTCCTCCCGCCAGCAGTCCTCCTCCCTCTCTCTTGCTTAGCATAGGGACAGAGCTAGCAGAGGTGGGATCATGTGAGTTAGTAATCTAAATAGGGGAGTTGCTTTCCATTCTGTTCTGTCACAAGCGGGCAACAAAGCTTTCAAACTTAGTTGAGAGTTAAGATCTTTGCATCATTTAAAATCTGCTCTGTTGACAATGTCAAGAGAACAGTTTAATTAGTAAATCAAACGTAAAGTTTTATTTTGGATCTTATTGCACTTTAATGGATTGCTAAACATTTTCTGGATTAAAATTAGTCATCCGAGCTAGAAAGTGACATAGCCTCTGAAGTTGGGGACACACTCTGAGGCCTGTGCAGCAGTGCTAATGAAATTATTTACTTCTTTCTTTTCGTGATGTCAGACTAAAAGGGTTACATAGCGTTGGGAAAAGAGCCAAAAAAAATTTGTAAAGGGGAATGGAATCATCTTTACAGTGTTTGTCGAATGCTTGTTTTTTAGGAAGTAGGACTCCATTGCTAATTGATTTTGTGACCCTGCTAGTAACAGATGCATTAGAAATAGTTTTAGGATTATTTTCCCCAATGAAACTGGCCTTAAAGAACAAGTTTCTGAAAAACAAAACAAAACAAAACCAAACAGCAACCCCTACCCCCTCCAAAAACCAATAGGTTGATTCCTGTTTATGTGCATTAAAATAAATACTGGTTCATTTCCCCCAAATTCTGGCCATATTCATTCTTTTACTGTAGTAGTAAAATCGAGTGTGATGATATTTTGGGGAATGTTTATAAAGTGCTCTCTTAGTCACTATCATTATGGTGGAAGGAGAGCTTGCCTTCTGAAACCATTTTTTTTTTTTACTACAGTAGCATCGAATACCCACCAGAAATAAAGTAAATGTTAAATAAATATGCATTATACTCATTTAGGTAGTTCTTTTTTAAATGCTTGTGACAGTGATATTAAACATTTGCATTGTGGGGTCGACGAAATCTTTATTAAATCTCTGCCTCCTCTGTAACTGATTCTGTCAAGTGACCTCTGAGAGCATCTCAAAAAAGCATAAAAAAAAAAAAAAAGCATAGACTGAGGTTATTTTAGGCTAATAAGTCTTCCCCAAGCATTACTTAATTGTTTAAATAAAGTAATTAGAGAATGTCCTGTAATATGAGAGCCTTTGAAGATACTTGAATATCCCTCTTTTTGGGAGAATTTTGGGAAAATGCCTGATCTTATATTTGGGTATATATGGTATTTAAGAAGTCGTCATAAATAGGAAGCACTCCTTGAATGCTGTTGTTCTTATTAGTTCTTTCATATCTATTGTATTTAAATAGTTACAGCTTTTTCTTAGTTGATTTATAAATGCCTTGAGTTTTTTTTTAAACATCATTTGCATGACTCACACATTAAATACAGTGCAGGGAACAAAATAAGTGCTAAAATTTTATTGATCATTTGAAAAGAAAAATAACCTTTGACTCCTTCTGGGAATATACAGGTATCAGCAGCCCCTGTTTCAAAAAGGATCAGAACATAGAGGTAGGAACATTCCTTTAAGCACCAACCCAAAAAGGACTTTTGCTAAAAAGGGAGTTTTCTCTTCAAAATTAGGACAAATACTTCTTTTGTTCTGCATTTTTAAGAATAGGGAATACTTTCTTCTTTTATACTTTACTACTTAATTTAAAAAATATATTTAAGCCTGATTTCTAAGGTACTGTTTTAGAATATCATATACTAGGAAACTGATAAAAGCATATTATTAATTTTTCTTATTATAGATATGATACATTTTCATTTTGGAGACTTTTCTTAGAAAGGTTCAGAATAAAGAGGAAAATCAAAACCATATATAATGCAAACATCTAAAGATAATCACAGATACCATTCTAATGGATATCTTTCGGGTCTTTGTTTTAGGCCTACATAGTATTTCATTTTTACATTGGAATCACGTGTAAGCAATTTTATAACCTGATCTTAGCCCAATAAATCATAACTAAATTGCCACGTAATATTTCATATGCTTCTATATCCCTTTTAATGTCTCTGCAGTATTCCATTGTATGATTATAGGACCATTTATTTAACCATCCTCCTAAATGTTGGGTGTTTAGGTTGTCACCAATTATGACTAAACCTGGGGCATATCTATGATTATTTCTTCAGGATCATACCCAGTAATAGAACTGCTGAGTTAAAGGGCATACAAATTTTTACGACTTTTGTGTTAATTGTTTCTTAGAAGAGATGTACCAACTTATACTCCCAGCAGCTACATGTCAGATGGAGGCTATTAGGAGACGAACCTCGTATTACAGTCTTTTCTTTGTCCATTTGAAAACTTCAAAATAAACCTTTATAATGACCTTGTCAGTCAAGAGGTCATGCTTATATCAATTATGACCTTCTTTCGTCTTTAGTTTTTCAAATTCTTTGGGCTGCTAGAATAAAACGCCAGATCCAAGCAAATAGTTTACGTCAAGAGTTTAACTCTGGTTATCAAATGAGCATTTTTTTCCTCTCTTTCCAGGGCATATTATCTCTACAAAACCTCCTGGCTTATGTTCTGTTGAGACCTATGGAGAGAAAAATCTTTCTTGTTCCACTCACAGAACTACTTAAACTTCAAAACAAGGAGTAAGTCTGGACTCTAAGCAGTATCTCTGGTCATTCCTGAGATACTTCCAAGGGAAGAGGAATGTTAACTATATAATAAGGCATCATTATTGCTGGTCTGGTCTGGACCCAGATCTGACAAATCTTAGAGATATTTGTGCAAATAAAAACTTATACAAAAGTAATAATGATTCAATTCCACAATGAAGGGCATTCTCTTTTCTCACTGGCTTGCCCCACTTCCTTTCTCTGTTGACCTCCTCACAGCTTTTTCCGTAATGCCTTTGGACCCTTGGTTTATTAACAATATAAACTCCCTTTTCCCAAATCTTGCCTTTACTACAGTTTGATTCCTCCTTAGGAAGATACAGTGGGGCAGTGGCTGTTCATTTGTCCATACCCCTTAGGCCCAGAGGAGCTGTGGTCATTGTTGCTTCCAGAACACTACTTGGCCACTATCACACAAAACCATGTGATTCCTGTAGCCCCTGGTGAAATTCCCAGAGACTGTATCCTACCCTTCCTCCTGGTCATCTTATCAGCTCCCTGTCACTTCCCCTTTTCCCCTGAGGGCCCAGACACTTGGCTTATGCCTCCCCTCTCCCCCAGCTGTCATCACCAGGGTGATCTTCAGCATTTGTGCATGGAGGATGGACGCAGTGGCTTAGTCTCCGAGTTGCAACACTTCACCTCCCACAGTGGCCCAGTCACCAGCTGACTTTATCGTTTGGAATGGCTCTGCTCCTGGAACCTTAAACTCCAGTGTCATCATACATGACTACAGCCTCATAGCCTTTCTGCTCCCTCACCTATGTATTTCCAAGATCCCTGGTCCTTATACTGCTCTCCCTTTTCTCGCAGCTCATCAGTCATACTTTCCTCCTTGCTTTTTTAGCCAGCGGAGAACCCGATACATCACTTTAACCACTCTCTTGCCAAAACCTCAAAGCCCTTATTAGTCCTTTGCCCTTTAATATCTGTCCACAGAATCCCAGTCTTGGGTCAGTCCAACCAACTGCCTTGTTTGCTTCTACATGCAGGCTGTTGCCTGCTGTTGGAAAAACCCAGTCATGCTAAAGAATGCCACTGTGATTTTATTGTCCCCAAACTCAGTGCCATTCACCAAGCTCTGTATGGGTCATCAAGCTCACTCACTGTTCGTATCTGCAACTCCAGACATTGCCCACTGTCCTCAACTCCTCTGCCCACCACTGGCTCCCTTCCCAGGTGAGGATTCATGGTCACCCAGTGTGAATTCCCTTAATCTTTTGTCTCATATCTGGAAATCTCCATCTTTTCACCTCCGGCTTTTTCTTGCACCCGTGAATATCGTACCCTCTCATCCTCTCCAGGACTCTGATCCATCATTATGGCTTCGTGACTCCGTACACTTAGGAATAAGTGTTCCACTCCCATCTTGAAAAATTCCTCCATCAACCTTTTACTTCCCTTTAGAGGGTGCCTGTCTCCTTCTTTAGTTGGATGGCATGAAAAAGCCCAGCTGATGTGACTGTACATTTCGGAGTCGAGAATCTGCATGACGGTGAGGCTGGTCTCTCTCAGTGGCTCAAAGATTTCTGGAGCAAAGGGGCAGAGGCGGGTGACCTCTGTGCCAACCTCAGCAGGAAACTTGTAGATACTCACTGCTTACAAATCCTCCCCTCCCACTCGCTTTTTAATGAGCTGTAAGAAGGGTTCACCCATCACCACCTTGCTGAAACTCTCCTGGCAATGGCTTCATAATACCCAAAGGCTGGGATTCTTACTAGTTCTATTTTTTTTTTTTTTTTTTTTTTTAGGTATTTCTGTGACTCTGTTGAGGAATTACTTTGACTTCTGTGGCATCTTCCTATCTTTCATCACATCTCGTCTCCCTCATTGACTCTTGCTTTGCTTGACCTTAAATGTGATGTTCCTGGGGTCCCCACTCTGATCTCCTTTCCTTTTACTGTATTCCTGTTCTTCTGTGGCAATCTCTTCACACATGGAAATCAGTCTTTCAGATTTGTATTTCCAGGCAAGATCTCCTTCCTGAATTCCAAACCAACTGGCTACTTGACAGTCCCATTGATATTTTAAGCACAGTGTGTCAAAAGACAGACTTCCTCATGCGTTGCTCTTGAATTCCTTATCTGGATGAAAGGCAACAATACTCATCCTGCATATCAGTTAACATTTGCAGTATACCAAACCACCCAAAACCCTGTGGCTTCAAACAACAACCATTTTTAAGTACATAATTATACAGATCAGGAATGTGGGCTAGGATCAGCTGGGTGGTTCTTCTGCCTGTTCAACTAGGTTCACTTATGTCTGCAGTCAGCTGGCCGTGGATGGCCTCACTCGTACATCTGGCAGATGGCTGGCTGTTGGCTGGGGATATGGGGTTAACTGAGCTATGTATCCATGCATCCATCATCCAGCAGGCTAACCCAGGCTCATTCACATAGTAGTGACCACAGGCTTCCCAAGAAAAGCAAGAGAGAGGAAGCTGCAAGGTCTCCTGAGGCCTAGGCTTAGAACTTGTAAAACATTACTTCTGTCTTATTCTATTGGTCAGAGCAAGTCAGAAGGCCAGCCCAGATTCAGGGAGTGGAGAAGTGTATTCCGTCTCTTGATGGGAGGAGCTGCAAGGCCACACCACAAGGACATGCATGTGTGTGATGGGTGTGGGAGGTGGGGTGGGTGGGAGGGAATTAGGGGCCACTTTCATAATTAACTATACTCATGACCCAAGTCAGCCAGTATCTCTTGATTTCCTTCTCCTTTCACTTGAAGTCAGCCATCAAGTTAGGCTGGTTATGCCTTTATGTGGACTCTCTTATTCCTATCATCAGCCACTGGTCTGCATAATTCGTAAGCTTAACCTCTGTATGAGTTTGCTAGGGCTGCTGTAACAAAGTACCATGGGCTGGGTGGCTTAAGCAATGGAAACTTACTTTCTCACAGTTTTAGAAGTCCAAGGTCAAGCTGCAGGCAGGTTTGGTTCCTCCTGAGGGCCAGGAGGGAAGGACCCATTCCAGGTCTTTCTCCTAGGCTTCTAGATGACTGTCTTCTCTCTGTGTCTCTTCACGTTGTCTTCCCTCTGTTTGTGTCTGTGTCCAGCTTTTCCTTTTCTTATAAGGACACCAGTCATATTGGATTAGGCCCCATCCTAAGGGCCTCATTTTAACATAATCACACTGCAAAGACCCTGTCGTCAACTATGGTCACATTCTGAGGTCCTGGGGGTTAGGATTTCATCGTGAACTTTTTTGGGGTGGGGGGACACAGTTCAACCCATGTTGATTCCCCCCAGCATCCTCTACCTCATCCTAAAACTATTATGATAGTGGTAGGATTGAAATCTCAGGCCCTTTGTTAGTGTTGTTAGTGCCAAGTGATAGTATATTTTTTGTCACTTTTTCATGTCTACCTTCCTAGACTGTAAGCTTCGTGAGGGCAGCACACTTTGTGTGTCCAGCACTTGGAACAGTAGACCCCCAATCAACAGTGGTTAATTTGAATGTATGACTTCCAGCTTATGAAAAAAATAAGTAAATTATCTTTTTACTTGAGGCCCTGGGGAAATGGTCCTCCAGAAACAGTGATCTCAGGATTTGTGATTTAGAAAATAGTGGCGAATGATGTGGCCTTAGTGCCTTTTGGCTGACCATGAGCAAGGAAGTGAGAAAATTCTAGCCTTCACCCATTCCAAGTCATAACTAGTGCAGAATGACTGAAGGACGTGGTTGAGAGAATAGAACTTGTTAGACCCACGTGTGCAATTATAATACATTCTGTTAACTAAAGAAAGAAGCTGAGACTGTGATACAGATGACAGCAATGTTAGACTTTTCCGAAACAGCCTGTTTTAGGGTTTTCCAGAGAAACAGAACAGACATACTGTGTGCGTGTGCGTGTGTGTGTGTTGAGAGAGAGAGAGAGAGAGAAGTATTTTAAGAGTTGGTTCATGCAAGTGTAGAGGCCGGGTAAGCCCAAACATTGCAGAGTAGGTCGGCAGGCTGGAGACCCAGTAAAGAGTCGCCATTGGAGCCCCAAAGCCATCTGATGGCAGAATTCTTGCTCAGGAAGGTCAGTTTTTGGTCTATTAAGGCCTTCAATTGATCGGATAAGACCTACCCACATTATGCTTTACTCAACAGTCACCAATTTGACTGTTAATCTCATCCAAAAAACACCTTCACAGAAACATCCAGAATAATGTTTGACCAAATATCTGGGTACCATGGCCCAGCCAAGTTGACACATAAAACTAACCATCACCCGGTTCAACCCTCATGGTCCCATGAGGCACTTCATGGTATAGAATATAATGACTGGAATGTAGGCAAAAGGAATGGACGAAAATAAATAAGTAACTGACCTATGTACATATGTAGGAGGGACTCTTTGTTGAAAATGCCATTAGGGTCTTGCCTGATTTAGATGTTAGCCAGTATTTAAAAAAGATGTTCTGTAGTCTAAAAAGGAATAGTCATATGATTTTCTGTAGCTCGAGTAGAAAATATGATGAGGCCTGAGTGTTTAAGAAAACTTTAAAATCCTTATTTTATGGTGAACTTAATTTCAGTCGATAAGACACAACACAAGTATGAGTACTGTATTCATTTTTATGCAAACATGAAATCAAAGTTTATGGTATATGCTGGGAAGGGGTGTTATAGATTAAACAAAGTCATGAAAGTCAAAGAATTATTTGATTAGGGAGCCAAGCCGAAGTGCTGATTATTATAGCTTCGTTATCATCCTTACTGTTACTCTTAGATCTATTTGTATTGTGATCAAATTCCCTGTAGTTTCTTGTCTTTAAGCAGACTCAGAAGCGTGATGAAAAGAAATAATTGTTTTCTTAGACAGTTTTTGGATTCTGAGAAAGTCTTTCACAACAGAAGAGGCCTTGTGGGTGGTCATTTGAGAGGTAATAATAGGTACGAAGCTATATTTCTATTAAGCCTTAAAAACATTTACAAGGGTGAGGAATTTGGAACAAGCTATGTTTTTTCTTCAAATGGCCGAATATTCAGATGATAAAATACTGTCTTCAAAGATGTCTGTAGGCATCTGGCCCAGACTTAATATGCAGTGTTTATGAAATCAAGGGAAACGAGAAAAGTTACTTGTAATGATGAATTCCACACAGCAGTTATTAATTCTGTCATCATTTTTACTAGTGAGTATAATTCAGGCTTCAGATTTCTCCATTTTTACTGGGAAGGAAAGAATCTCTACAACATTTACATCTTCTCAGGCAGATTTGTATAAGAATTCTATGTTGCTTCAGAGGTTTGACCTCTCCAAATTGAAATCTATCCATGTAGAAGTTCTAGAAGGAAATCCACGTATAGTGTGATGGTGAAGGTCTGGTGTTTTATAGTCAGCTCTGCAAGTTACTAACTTTCAGTTTTCTGATCTGTAAAATGGACATTGTAACACCTACTTTCTGAGGTTATTCTAGGAGTTAAATGAGATAATACAAGGGAAAAGCTTAGAACAGTGCTTGGAGTGTGGAAAGCAAACAGAAGCTTTAATGATGATGTTAGTATAAAAGGAAAAAGAGGGAAACGGGTGCAGCATATGTGAACAGATGCTAACCAGGCTTACAAGAGACAATTTTGGGGAAACCATAATATTTTTTGACCCCATTTTCTCCGCCCCCTTCTGTATTTGTTCCCACAGAACATGTTGGTAATGAGGTAAGCTTCAATAAAATATTTTCTAGGAACAAACACGTTTAGTCTTTTGTTGAGAAGCCGTATGCCCTAATATACTAGTCACGTCATTTCTAGAAGTTCTGTTGTCTGCTTCAGATTTTAATATTTTTTTTCTGGTTTGCAAACAAAATGGAAAAAATTGCCCATTTATTTGCAGGGAATAAAAACATAATACCAAAGAAAATTAAAAGGTAAAACTCAAGAATAATGTAAGTCTTCAGAAAATGCAATCAAATTATAGGAGATGGGTAATAGCCAGTTCTTTTTTGGTTGACCTATAATAAATGCAGATTGCGTAGGTATTTAACATAGAGTGGTATTTCAAAACCAGATGGTGACTATTATTTCCATTATCAGTGGAAAAAGTAATGTTAAGGTAGAAATTAGTAGTATTTTGGGCTTATAAATGGGAAAAAAGTCTTTTGAGCCAAACTACCTGAAAAACTAACTCTTTCAATCTCAAGTTAGAGGATTGTTCTTTCCACAAATATTTTTGGAGGCTTGATCATGTTCCAGACACTGTTTTAGAACCTGAATAGACAGCAGTGAGCAAGAAAAAAAGGCCTGGGCTTTGGTGGCATTTATCGTCTTGCAGGCGGAGACAAAATAAAAACAGTACAATTAAATGCAGGCACAAGGTAATTTCTGAAAGCGATAAGTGCTATGAAGATGATAAAAAAGGATGATGTGATGGGATTGACAGTGATGAGGATGGGGTGTGTGGAGGGGGTGTACATGCTGGGGTGGTCAAGGGAAGACCCTGTGTAGGTCTTGTTGGAGCTTCTGTGGTCTGGCTGGAAGTGGACAGCACTAACGGTGTGGCTGCAACTGGTTGACTGAGGGGATGTGGCTGGACATCAGGATAGAAGTAGGGGAGCCCAGATCCCACCAGACTGCAGCTGAAAGGTGAGGAGTTTAGAGTTTAGAATCCATCCTCAGTGTTATGAGAATTCATTGGAAATTTGTAAGCAGGGGAGAGACATGGCGTGATTTATGTTTTTTTGTTTTTTTGTTTTTTTTGTGGTACGCGGGCCTCTCACTGTTGTGGCCTCTCCTGTTGCGGAGCACAGGCTCCGGACGCGCAGGCTCAGCGACCATGGCTCACGGGCCCAGCTGCTCTGCGGCATGTGGGATCTTCCTGGACCGGGTCACGAACCCGCGTCCCCTGCATCGGCAGGTGGACTCTCAACCACTGCGCCACCAGGGAAGCCCGTGATTTATGTTTTTTAAAAGATCACTCTGGCTCCTTCGAGGAGGAGGATGGCAGAGGCAGGGGTGAATCAGGGGAAGAATGTACAGTTGGGGGCTCTTGTGTAAAATAGATGTGAGAGATGGTGGAGGCAGGGACTCAAGATGGAGAGTCATTACCTTAAACAAAGAAGAGTTTGGGCAGCTGCCTCTGTTTCCCAACGGTGTAAGGATGTCCGAGTGTCTGGTAATAGTGCAAATGACAAACCTGAAGTGGGCTCCTCAAACATTACATGGCGTACAAAGGTTAAGTAGCACATTCAGGGCAGATGCCCGTGGATCTCTGTGATTGGCTGGATTCTGGTGGGAGATGAGAAGGGTACAACTCCAGTGGGCACACTCTGTACCCTTGTGAACCCTCTGGGGTTTTTAGAAACAAGTGTTTAAAATGTTTACAGGAGCAGCCCTCTGTTTTGTTGGTTTCTGTAAAGAACAATCGCCCAGTTTAAAGAAGGGCTTGATGCTGAAGTCTTTAGAAGCTGCTGGTCATTGCCTCGGATATTCTGTGGCGAAGGATGTATTCTGGGTCTGTTTCATGCCAATGTTTCCTCCTTTTGTTTGCAAGGAAGAAAGCTCACTAAGAAAGCACACACACACATGCACAGACACACACACAGCTTTGATGGTTAGCAGATGTGTGGCAAGGATCCAGACACATCATGGGATTCATGGTCAGAAAGTGAAGTGAAGCGATGTGTTACGTGAAGTAGGACTGGGTGCTGTAGAGTTGGGACAAGGGCTACATGCCCTCACTGTCTTAGGAGCCTCTTTGCTCCTGACTTATGTGGCCTAAGATTCAACCTAAATGGCTGCCGGTCCTGATTCCATGTCATCACTGCTCAGCCCCAGTGCCCCATCCCAACTGATGTTCCTTCTCTGTCTCTTTGTTTGGTTTCCCAGTGGGCAGTTCTGTTTGGCTCAGGCCCTGGAGTCACCTGCTTGGTCCTGGTTTGTGGTGGAGGCCAGGGTCTGGCTAAGATGGCCCCTCGTCCATCCACTCAGCGGTGCTGGGCAGGACAATGACGGGTGGGTCCAGTGTAGCATTTTTGTGAAGAAGAGCCATCTTTGGTTTCTCCACAGCCTTGGGCCACTTGGCAGTGGAGGGAGGAGAGTGTTTCTGGTCATGTGTTGGAGCGGGTGAGAAGGCACTCCTGGTTCTGGGATGGGCGGCTGCCTGTGGAGGTTCGGAATTGTCTCCAGGGGAGAGCTGGAGGAAGGTTATGGTGGAGTAGCCACAGGCAAAGGAGAGACGCTGCCAGTGGCTGAAGGACCTGCACTAGAAGGAGGTGTTTTACATGCACTGGTCAGATTTTCATTTGTAAAGTAAGACAACGACGTGAGATGGCTTTCTAGTAAATTCAGCATCTTCCACCTGTTGTAGTGAGTTTGGGTTGCTATAATGAAGTACCATACACTGCATGACTTATAAATGACAGAAATTCATTTCTTACAGTTCTGGAGGCTGGAAGTCCCAGATCAGGGTGCCACATGGTTGGGTTCTGGTGAGAGGCCTCTTCTGGTCGCAGACAGCTGACTTCTCAGTGTATCCTCACATGCCTGAAAGACAGAGACCTCTGGTCTCTTCCTCTAGTTATAAGAGCACTAATCCCATCATGGGGGACTTCACCCTCATGACCTAATTACCTCCCAAAGGCCCCACCTCCTCATACGGTCACACTGGGAATTATATTTCAGCAGATGAATTTCGAGGGGACACAAACATTCAGTCCATAACACCACCTTGTCTATTCTGAGAGTTTCACCTTCGATTCTGGCAATACTGCCCTCTCCTTAGCACTCCTCTGTGTGATTTTTATGTTAAAAGTGTCTTTGTCTCTTCCCTCTTCTTGAGGGAATTAAAATATGTAAGGAACTCCTACAACTCAATAGCAAAAAACTGATAACCAGATTTTAAAAAATGGGTTAAAGACTTGAATTGACATTTCCCCAAAGAAAACATACAAATGGTTAACAGGTATATCAGTGGCTCGGCATCACTAATCATCAGAGAGATGCAAATCAAAACAACAATTAGATGTTATAACACACTTTGTAGGATGACTGTTATTAAAAAAAAAAAGTGTTGGTGAGGATGTGAAGAAATTCAGCTGTTTCCTTCCTTATCCTGTCTTTGGTTTATGCCAGATCCCAGAACCAGGTGGTGTTGGGTGATAGAAAGTGTGTAAGAAGAAACTGTTTCATCAGTGCCATAGTCCATTCAGGCGGCAATAACAAAAATATCACAGATAGGGGGGCTTAAACAATAAACATTTATTTCTTACAATTTTGGAGGCTGAAAGTCCAAGGTCAAGGTGCTGGCAGGTCAGTGTTTGGTGAGGGTCAGCTTCCTGATTCATAGATGGCCATGCTCTTGACATGTCCTCATGTGGTGAAAAAAGTGAGTGAGCTCTCTGGGGTCTCTTTTATAAGGGCACTAATCCCATTCATGAGGGCTCCACCCTGATGACCTAATCACCTCCCAAAGACCTGAGCTCCAAACAACATCACGTTGGGGGTTAGCATTTCAATCTGTGAATTTTGGGGAGACACATTCACATCATAACGATATGGACTGAATCATTTCAGTGATATTGAACTAATATCTTTTAACCAGCAATGTTCTCCAGATTATCAGAATATATTTGGCAAAGGTAGGCAATCTTTTCCTGCCCAGTAAACTCAGAAATGCATAATGGCAGATTTTCTGATAGTTTCATGTCCATTTTGCTCACCCAGATTTGAGGACTTTGGAAGACCTACAGATATGCTTTTACCTCTGAAACGCTTTAAGTTCAAGGCTTAACAAATACCAACACATGTCTTGAGAGGTTTGGAAGAATTGAATCCTGTGGATGCAAATTGTTATATGATTTTATAATAATAAAACCCACTGCTGGTATTCTGAACAGAGTCTCCATAAAACACAGTAATCCAGTACCAACAGTCTGGTTGTGTTATCAGAGACAAAAAGGAATTGTGGAGATACTGATTTTATATCAGCATGGGCCTACTGACACATGATTTAGGAAACATTTAAATAAACAGCTAGTGAGAGAAGCGGGATTATATGAATCTTGAAGCCAGAGAGACATTCAATCTTGAGATCTTATTTAACGTTCACACCTGTGACTGCCACTGTCTGCACAGGGTTTGGGCCTAGACAATCGGGGTGAATGCCTTAACATGTATGGGGCTCTTGTGTAGAGCTGGTCATTTGGTCATGGGGTGTTTTCTGGAGGGATTCTTTGTGGAGGTTTGCTGAGCTGACTGTTCTCTTGCATGCCTTGGTGCAGCCCCCCAGGACCTTGTTGGGTGGCCTGAGCGTTCCCTTCCCACCTCTCACCACTTCTGCACTGGCTCTTCCCCAGTGCCAGAGCTGTTTTTTACTATTCCAGTGCAATGTGATCTCTTATTCCACTGAGCCTTTGCTTTTACTAGTCCCTAACCCAGACCTTCCTTTCCAACTCTTACTGTTCTGTAATTTTTAGCATATTATAAAAAAATGAAGTGCACTTTGCAAACTAAAATAGTGACATTAAAACTGAGGAAGAGAGGCAAAGAATGTATGTAATAATGAACATTATTTGACCAACCAGACAAATATATAATTTGTGCAGGTTAAAAAAGCATATTAATAACTTCATGAGGTTAACCAATTTAGGACTCAATTAGAAATGTGATCCCAGGAACTACATACAAATTATTATAATTATGGTGACAGGAAATGGCACTCCTAGGAAATGGAAGGAGGCAGAAATTTAAAGGGGGAATATATTATTTAAAAGTCAGGCAGCTTGTCTTTGCAGCCCTAAGAGTTGAATTGGGAAAATGAAAGATCTCAGATCATAAAACTACCAGCAGAATGAAGTACTAAGCTAATCCACTCAGCAGAAAGCAGTTCACCACCATAATTGGAAATACAGGCTTGTGGTTACTTAATAGAAGTGAACATTTAATCATGTCAGGGCCACTGTGTGCCATAGATTTAACATACCATCACTAACATATTTTGCAGCTTAGACAATTAATTCCACACCTGTACTGTCCCGTATCCAGCTTTATAAAATATGTCCTCCCCATAAAAATAAATGTATGTGGCAAATAGCCCTCTCCCTTGTTTGCCAAAAAACAGATTACTAACAGGAAGGCCGGAATTATCACCTGCTGTCAACAAACGGATTACCTAAGTTAAGGTCATTATCACTGCTGTCATTACCTTACGTATTAAAGCTGTTATGGCTGAACATAGGAACGAAACGGATGATCTTGAATTGGTCTGGGGTTTCCATTAGACCTTTTTGAACTTTATTTTGCGTGCTCGTAAGATTATGAATGAAAACTATCCATGCAGCCTCACGTTCTTTTAAAAGAGAAACTGCCTCTTTAAATAAAGAATTTTTTTCTTTACCTCTCACGTTTTTAGAGGAACTCAGCCTCCCATGAACCTTTTCATGTTGTTGTCTACTGACATTTTTCTTTCTGGATTTTTAGAAACATAATGCAAGATAAAACTTCACTTGGAGGGGAAACAACAAGAGGTAGAGATAACAAGAATATGTATTAAGTTTATTCTTCTGCTTTTATTTTTCCCCTTATTATTTATGTGATTTGTTTGTACTCTTTTTCACCTCTAAAGTCTGTTTTTTTTAACGTTGACTTCCATGATTCTATTTTATTTAATTAAACTTTTGGAAGACTTTTTTTTCCACTCCATTTAAATGAAACATGACTGAGGAGAGAGTGAATATAAACATCTTTGCATAACTGATACGTTGAAAAATGCATGACTGCTTAAATGTCACAGCTCCGCCAAGCAGTTCTTTTCTGTTCTAGGGCTACTGAATTTTAAGGACCAGCTGAATTTTGCATTTGTAGCTTTGCTAAAATCAGGTAGCACCACACTCCTGGGCTCAGAGCTGTGTCTATGAAGAGTATGTTTTTGGCATCTCAGAGTTTCTCCCTCCCCTCTCCTCCTCTTTCCTCACCTCTCACCTCCCTCCTTCCTTCCCTCCCTCCCTCCTTTCCTCCTTCTTCGCTTCTTTCCTTCCTTCTTTTCTTTGGCAAATAGCTAGGGCTGTGGGCATGACAGATGTGAGGCCGGCCTTGGGCTGAGGCAGCAAAATCCACATTCAGGGCGGCTGTCCCTCCTCCCCTTTCCGCGGCCTCCTGGGCCTGTGATTGAGTAAGGCTCTGGTTCTGCCAGGTCCATCAAGCCTTAGGAATTAATTTTCTTCTGGGTGGTGTAGCTCTTCCCTGACTGGACTGCTCATTTGCTTGTGCTCCAGCAGTCAGGCTGCAGTAGCTTAGACTCCAAGAATGAGGTAAGGTCTGATTCCAGTGTCCTAGCAGCAGGATCCCACAGGCAGAAAGGGGCAGGGGAATACAAATCTGAAAGGGAAATAAAAGGGCACAGAGAAACGATTAGGTTGTTGAAAGAATAAATCAGAGCTAGAAGAGGAGCATAAGGGCAGGGGAAGTGGGTCAGGAAAACTGCTCTTTCCGAAGCACCTACTAGAGGTGAGACACACACGTGCCAGCGCCAGGGAGGGAAGCACATGAATGAAGTGCGCTGGGTGGGTGGTGACTGGGTGTGTCCTTGTCACACAGTCCCTACCATTCCACAGTGCTCTGACAAACAAGCGATGACTGTTTTTAAGAAACAGGAATTTTTATGTTGTCTCAAATATCCACTTAATGTTGTGTTAAATAGCTTGGGAATGGTGAGGACGTTGTGAACCAGAAAAATCTGTGCTTCTCCAGAGGAGACAGCTGCTCCCTAAGGCGCATCCATTGTTGCCAGGTAGGGATGCATGTAGAGTGATGAGCTCTGATTTTTCAACAAAAGTAGGTGTTCCAAGTTTAATTGCTAGTGTGTGTATATATGTGTGTTTGTGTGACATCTCCTGATTTTTGACTGTTGACAACAAAATTTTAAAATTTAAAATAAAAATTTAAATGTGTCTATGAGGTGAACGTGTCTGGGGCTGGTAGTTTCTGACTTGTGACCTGTGCTGTGCTTGAGCTGGCCGACTCACTCCTCGGCCCGGCCCCACCAGGTGCGTACTGCTCTTCCCTTTCACAGGAGTTAAAGGAAACTGGCAGTAAGCTTGGAAGCACATGGAATTCAGCAAATCTCTCCTGGGCACTTCCTGTATGCCAAGTGCCGTGTCGTTCCCTGTGGGAAGATGAAAAATAGTTCCTGCCCTGCAGATACTTCTGGTCTACCTCGGGATACTGGAAGGACATATGAAGTTTACCATCATCACAGTAACCGTTGAGGTCAACAGTACAAGGTCTCTCAGGATTAATTGTCAGATAAATCTCACAGATAATCGTTGTTCTAGGAACTCCTAGGAGGAGAGAGACCTCTCTTTGTGTTTGCTGTAGGGCAAGGAATTTGAACAGGGATCAGAAGAGTGGGAGTATGCTCCAAAACAGGCTGGATGAGGAGGAGAGAAAGTCAGAGTGAGACACTGAAGCAAGTCCTCTTTTAGAAAAATTCCTTCTGGGTAAAAAGTCTCCATGGAGGTATGGGATTTGACCCAGAGGTTTGGGTCACTTGCCAATGACTAGTTGGTAAATCCACAGCAAATCCAGGGTTAGAAACTCCAGGGTCTGTTGGAGTAAATGGGTCATTTTATTGGGATCATCTTGGACCTTTGATGGGAAAGATCAGAGCAATTACAACAGGAGTCTCTACAGAGTGACCGCGGGGTCCTTGTGCCTGCTGATGAGAAGCTATTTAACCCTGTCTTGGAATGTTTTCTATCTTCTTCTGGAAGTCTTTTTTTTTTTTTTTTTTTTCACGTGAAAGCATTTGTGGGAACACCCAGATTGTGGCCACATCGTCTCTAGGTTTGAGTGTCTACTGATACCAGTTGAATCGTCATTGGAGGCTGCTTTAATGACTTCTAGCCTGGAACTTGGAAGAAGTCAAGAAGAAAACAGGAAGAAATTACAGCAAGCACAGAGAATGGAAAGGAGCATACGGATAACTTCTAACTGGTGTGCCCAAGGAGCCCTAGCTGCTCTGTGGAGTGGTGCTTCTCAAGCTTGATTTTATGAACAAGTCCCTTTGTTCAGTTAAACTTCTCACTCAAAAATCCCCCAATTTAAAATGGATGAAGACGGTCCTTCCACATCCCCTGCACCTAAGCCTTCCCTTAGGGTGCTGCATTTAGCCCTAGGGGGTGGAAATCCATGGTCAGATCAGTTCTCTCAAAGAATGAGAAAGATGCATATGAATCAGAGACGGGTGGGGGGGGTGGGGGTGGTGGTGCCGGGGGCTTGGGGGAGGACAGTATTCCAGGCCCATTCTTTCCAAACTGCTGGGCTTTTACCCAGGTGTTGAGGGCAGTGGGGAAAGGGAAGAAGATGTTAGAATTTCAATGTCTTTTTGTTTTGTATCTCATCCTCTTAAGTTCTTTTTGGTTCATAGGCTATAATGCATATAATATATTAGTGCAGTAGAAATAATATATAATTAAATTATATCACATTTTATTATAAATTAAAAAAACATTCTGGGGATTTGTGCTTAGTTTTATTTTACTAATGAAGTACAGGATCAAAAATGTTTGGCAACCTCAGTTCTGGACTGTGAGTTTCAACCATTAGTATTTTAATTATCTTCTACTAAAGGGCCTAGATCCTACCGTGATACAAACATGATGCCCAGCTTTTCCAAGAAGAGAGATTAACTGCTCACAGGCACTCTGCAGTTTGTCATTTATGGCAGGTTTTGAGGACATCAACATTGCAGTGGTATTTTTGAGAGGAAATTTTTATCATTATAGCTCCAAAACACATCACAAGCAGAAACAATAATTTCATTAGCAGTCAAAAATTGTAACAATGCTCTTGAATATAAATTTCACTGCTCTGATAATTCTAAAACACAAGTATGATGAATTAAAAAATTGCAGCAGTATTATTGGGAATAAACTTTACTGCCATGAGTAAGACACAAGTGGGAGGATTGATGGAGACTAAAATCTTGGGTGATTGTTTTCAGCCAGTGGTATGGGTATTACCAGTAGGAATGTAGGTTTTTTTCTCCAGTATCATACCCTCATCTCTGGTGGAAAACCCCTGCTCCATAGAGAACGGGATAATGCTCCCTTCACTCCAACTCCAACTCACATCTGTTTCTTACTCAGTCTTTTATTACCTCAGTCATTCTATCCTGTTGCTTAAGCCAGAACCCAAGAATTGTCCTCTCTTCCCCTGTTCCTCCACATCAAATCCATCACCAAGCGCTATCAGTTCTACCGCTGAGTCAGTTTGTTCGTCTCCATCTTTGCCTCCCCCCGATCCAATCTTGGACCTCCTACTGAATCTACCCACCCTCTGTGCTGTTCCCTTCCAACCAGCTCATTACCTGGGACCAGAGTGAACGTTGACATATGGTCATTGGATCAACCGTCTTCCAGCTAACTTCCTCTTGTGGCTTTCCTTTATTTACAGATTTCAATCCAAAGTCCTTACCATGGTCTTCAAAGTCCTACAGGATGTCCAGCCTCATCCCCTGCAGTCTTCTCCCTGGGTCACTATGTCTAACTACTCATGTCTTTCTTCTAATTGTTGGATGCTACTCTGGACTGAATTGGGCCCCCATGCCCCATGCCCAAACTCATATGTTGAAGCTCTAAACCCCCAAATATGATGGGGCCTTTGGGAAATAATTAGGATTAGGTGAAGTCATGAGGCTGGGGTCCTCACGATGGAATTAATGTCCTTATTTAAAGAGACACCAGAGAGCCTGCTTCTTTCTCTCTCTGCCATGTGAGGACACAGCAAGAAGATGCCCTGCTAAAAGCCAGGAAGAGTGCCCTCATCAGGAACCGGTCAGCCAGCTCCTTGATTTTGGACTTCTCAGCCTCTAGAACTGAGAAGTACATGCCTGTTGTTGAAGTCAGCCAGTCTGTGGTACTTTGTTATGGCAGTCCGAGCGAAGACAGACACCAAGCGCTTGCCAGCCCTGGGGCCTTAGTTCCCTCAGCTCTGAGCTGACTACATGCACTCTTCAGGTTCTATATGTCCCTTCCTTAGAGACCTCCTCCCTGACCACACCAGCTAAAGTGGCCACTCTGGGCCTCCGTTACTGTCCCTCTGCACACCTGAGCTGTGGCCTCCACTCCTCCAGGGGGAACTGTTCACACAGAATATGGGGCAAGAGGTGGCTCCGGAAGCTGTGTAGCAAAAAGGTCCTTCCTCATCTCCTTTCTTTCCTTCACAAGATATTGAGGCAATCTGACACCATCTCTCATGTTTGTTTATTGCTTTGCTAAACAAAAGCCCAGTCTTGAAATGCAAATCAAAATTACAATGAGGTACCACCATCATATCAGTCAGAATGGCCATCATTAAAAAGCCTACAAATAACAAATCCTGGAGAGGGTGTGGAGAAAAGCAAACACTCCTGTGCTGTTGGTGGGAAAGTAAGTTGGTACAGCCACTATGGAGAAGGGTATGGAGGTTCCTTAGAAAACTAAAAATAGAGTTGTCATATGATCCTGCAATCCCACTCTTGGGCATATATCTGGAGAAAACTCTAATTCAAAAAGATACATGCACCCCAGTGTTCATTGCAGCACTATTTATATTTTTATTTATTTATTTTTTTGCGGTACGCGGGCCTCTCACTGTTGTGGCCTCTCCTGTTGCGGAGCACGGGCTCCAGACGTGCAGGCTCAGCGGCCATGGCTCACGGGCCCAGCTCCGCGGCATGTGGGATCTTCCCGGACCGGGGCACGAACCCGTGTCCCCTGCGTCGGCAGGTGGACTCTCAACCACTGGGCCACTAGGGAAGCCCTGCAGCACTATTTACAGTAGCCAAGACATGGAAACAACCTAAATGTCCATCAACAGATGAATGGATAAAGATGTGGTACATATATATGATGGAATACTACTCAGCCATAAAAAAGAATGAAGTAATGCCATTTGCAGCAACATGGTTGGACCTAGAGATTATCATACTAGGTGAAGTAAGTCAGAAAGAGAAAGACAAATACCATATGATATCACTTACATGTGGAATCTAAACTATGATACAAATGAACAGATCTACAAAACAGAAACAGACTCACAGAGAGAACAGACTTGTGGTTGCCAAGGGGGAGGGGGGAGAGGGGGAGGGAAAGATTGGGAGTTTGGGATCATCAGATGCAAACTATTATTTACAGAATGGATAAAGAACAAGGTCCTACTGTATAGCACAGGGAACTATATTCAATATCCTGGGAAAAACCATAGTGGAGAAGAATATGAAAAAGAATATATATATGTGTAACTGAATCACTTTGCTGTATAGTAGAAATTAACACAACATTGTAAATTAACTATACTTCAATAAAATAAATTTTAAAAAGGAGTCCAGTCTTTTAAGAGAGGAAGCTCTTATAACTTTCAGGTTTGTAGTCCCACATCTGATGGGGAAGACAGACACCATCGCTTATTGACAAACAAAATACCCACGTGTTCACGTTGCTCTGCTGAGTTCTCCGTAAAGCAAGTCAGGCAGGCATTCCTCACCGGGCAGACACACTGGAGTGGCAAAGAGGTGTCAACTCGTCTGCCACCTCTGCTTACCTGTGAGAGTTGCCGTGAGCACTGCCTTGCCAAGCCACACTAGAGCCTGAGGTGGGAGAAAAATCAGTAATACCCATCCCGCCTTGACTTAAGGTTTTGACGTTTTGCTCATCATCAGTTTTTTTGTGTGTCAGTTTTTTAACATATTGCATTAAAATATCTTGGTTAATGAGATTTTGATGTGTCCTTAACTTTGGCCCCCAAGGCAAGTGCCTCACTGGCCCTGCCCTAGTCGTGGCCCTGTCTGGGAATGTCATATTGCTCATGAATATATAGGCATAGGTAAGGAATCGAAGGCTTTATTTTGCTCAGTAGAAGAGTGGTTGATTTGTACCATGGGCTGTGGTGTGCATGGAGTTGGGTGGATGCACCCCAGGTGCCCACCCTGCTAAACTGACAACAGACACGTCAGGAGCTAGGAAATCACGTGGACTCTTTCACAGCCTAGCGTTGACTGAGACCTGGGAGCAAGGTCATATAAAATGATGGGAAAGAGCAGGGCTTGGGAGCCAGTCTTGCTTTTGCCAACTTATTAGCTGTGTGGTTTGGGTCAAGTGATTTATCTTCTCGGAGCCTCAGTGTCCTCCTTAGTAAAATGGAGATTTAAAAAAGCATCGGGTTGTTGTGAATGTTAAATGAGGTCATGGATTCATTGGACCCATAACTTCTGAGGTGCCCACGATGTGGCAGCTCTGTGCTCAGTGCTGGCTATGGAGGTGAGGAAGAGGAACAAGGATGCTGTCTTGCCCCCGTGGGAGTCTGTGGTCCAGAGTGGGAGGTGGACCTTAACCCGGGGCGTACATGTCAGTGCTCGTGCCGTGACAGGGCTAGTTGCCCTCCTTAGGGAGAGTAGGGGAGAAGCGGTGATGTGGGTGAGATCTGAGGAAAACACAGGTGTTCAGGAGGCATAGCAAGCGGGAAGGGCTTCCAAGGAGAGGAAACATCTCGTCCAAAGACCCAATGTGGGGAAGGGCTTGGCCTGCATACAGAAATGAACAAATGCTAGGGTTGCCGCAGTACGGGACATTCCTTTATGTAATTTGTGTTGTCATTTTTACCAGTATCAGCCGCTCTGCTGGCTCTGGGTGATACAGGGAGTACGGGATCCGGAAGATTCACTGGCCTACCCATGCCATCAGCAGAAAGGACCGTGCTGCCTACAAAGGCAGGAATTGAGCTCTGGGTCTGCAGCTGTACTTCTAGAGAAGGTTCCAGTAAGGGACAGGAGGAGGACGACATCTCAGTGAGGGTGAAGAAAGAGGGCAAAGAGTTAAACCCAAAAGAGCCAATCTTAGGATGGACAGTGGATAAACAAGAAGGGACGTTTCTGTGTCACCAGCCATATTACTTTGGAAATAAGAATTGTTTTTCCAGAAATAACTTCAGTATTCAGCAAGAAAAGGTCCTGAGCTGTAAAGCACCCGTGCTGAGAAAATTCCCTGGTGAGTTAACATTTCTGAGCAGAATGTACAGGCAGTTCTCACGGGCTCTGCCCGTTTCCCCCACGTCAGAGTTGAATTTTGGGGGAATCTTAAAAGTTTCAACTGCTAACCTGTTTCCACCAGCCTGTTATGAGTGGACAAAAATTAGGCGAGAGTGAAACTGTTGAACTTTAAAGTAATTTCACAAATGTGTTGAGGGGGAATTTGCATTTATGATCATTTTGGTGGTGTTGGCAAAGTTCACAGAACAGGTGGAAAAGGGCTGCTATAGCCTCAGCTTTCCCAAGCCCGGTATGACCTCGGCGAGCGTGAGTTTCCAAGCTCTTCCTGAGGTGCTGTGCAGTGAGTGTTTGTCACGCGAGCATCATTTGTGGCAGCTGATAGCGCCTGAAAACTTTCCCAGAGTCCACGGGAAGATAATGGCTCTCCATGGCCTTTTGCATTTGAACTAGTGACCTGGAGGTGAGAAACTCTGTATTCCTTTACTGACTCACTCAGCAATCCCGGGCACCCTGATGTAGCCTCGACACTTACAGTAACGTGTGGCATGCTGCATGGGCTCATGATGAAAAACTACACCGATTGAAAGTGAGTCCTCCACGCAGATCCCACGAGGCCAGCTTAGCAATTAACAGCTCTGACTTTTCCTGAGAGGGGCTGCCGAAAGCTTCATCATTGCCAAACCGTTCAAAATCCTGAAAGGGGCGGCGAATTCCTAGCAAAACCCCCTCTGTAGTCTGTTGTTTATGCTTCTCATTAGCTTTAGCCCTTGCTTTGGCTTTCTTTCCTTTTTGGGGAGAGAGAGCAGTTCTCATCAGTGCCCTGCAAGGGATCGGAGGGACCCAAGTGAAGATTCAGAGCAATTCGGAGTTCAAGAGATGTTTTGACAATGATGACAAGAATAGCAATCAACAGGTCATCCTCCCCATCTAGGGTCTACCGTGGGTGGGAAAAGCAGTCATTATGGAGGCCAGTGAGGCTTGGTGTCATTTTGTTAATAAAGGCTTTATAAGAACCAGGAGAACACCATCTGGTCCCGGGGCTCTGCCAGGTTGAGGAGACTTTAATATCTTCTTGAGTTTCAGCAGTAAAAATTGGGCTATCCAGGGAACAGAACACGTGCTCGGGAATGGGAGGAGTTAGAGCTTATTTAAAAAGTGACGGGAGGTGGTGGTGGTGGTGGGGGGCTTCCCTGGTGGCGCAGTGGTTGAGAGTCCGCCTGCCGATGCAGGGGACACGGGTTTGTGCCCCGGTCCGGGAAGATCCCACATGCCGCGGAGCGGCTGGGCCCGTGAGCCATGGCCGCTGAGCCTGCGCGTCCGGAGCCTGTGCTCCGCAACGGGAGAGGCCACAACAGTGAGAGGCCCGCGTACCGCAAAAAAAAAAAAAAAAAAAAAAAGTGACAGGGGTCTAAGATCACCGTCTACGTTGGAACAGGAGAGAGCTGGACTGTGTGGCCAGAGCAGCTGCTCCAGTAATGCAAAAAGGAATAATTTATGGCTGCAACTTAGCATCCCAGGTGACCCCATTGTCTGGGATCTGTGAATCAACAGAGGAGGAGACTCCTTATACAAAAGGCTATCCAATAATCCTTTAGGCAAGAGACCTCATTCATAAACTCAGTGCCTGTAGACAGATGCATTTAAGGTGAGGGTTTATAGGTCCCTTCTTCAGATGATGGTAATTAACACTGGTTAAAGGGGATGTGGGTTTTCCTAGTTTATGAACCTTATGGACCACACTGAAACCCAGAGACCTATTTCATGAAGTAAACCGTCAAAGAGTTGACGCTAACCCTCCAGAGAATCGCTTGTCCCCTCTAGAGAGAAGGCAGATAATATTTATTCATGGTATTAAAAAATTTAAATTAAGTTATCCAGTAGCAGTCTCCTGAGGAAGAAATAAAAATGTACAGGGACAATGGTTAGAAATGTTGCTATAGATTAAGACTATGGAGGCAATTAATATTGAAAAAAAGTCAACGTAGCAAGGTAAGAACCTGAAACATTTATATAAAAAGTTAAAAAAAAATCCCACGAGCTATTACCCAGGTGGACATATCTCCATGTAATTATGGAGTCCGCTAACAAAAGCAAATTTCTCTCTCCTTGGTTCCATCTCTAAGGCATTAGAGTTGGCAGAAGTTCTTTTCATGGAGAAGTAATTTAAATAGATACTGAATGAATTAAGGGTCTCCTATGTAAATTGTCCTTATTCTGTAGGTCAAAAAGGTGATTCTCATGGGGCAAGGGGAATAGTTGGAGAGAAGGAGACTGCCAGGTGCCTAGTAGGTGTTCAGTACATCCTGGCACAGCTGTATTAAAAAAAGATGGTACAAGACTTGTTTGGGAAAGCAGCAAGGTGGGTGACCTCAGTAGTACTTAGGAGTTGGCAAAAGTCGTTCAAATAAATTGTCCTATTTGGGCCCCCGCATAAGTCAGTGAGACTAGAACAATATTATGATCCACAGTTATTGGTAAGAAGCTCATAGAGTTATGATGACACGCTCAGGACCCAGCAACTTTGATGGGACAGTGTGGCTAAGACAGGGACTACCTGCTCTTATTGGTGGAGAAGGAGGGTAGGCTTTCTTCCAGGACAGTCCTCGTTAGACCACACTGTGGAAGCATGGTAAACCCAATTTTTTTTTCTGCTTCTGCTCTGGGCTTTCAGCATCACTAAAGGGAGCTCCATAACCATGCTGATGGACACCACCATAACATTATGGTTTCCAGTTTTGGTTAGATCCTCAGTGCTTCTTGAAATCTCTTTGCTTTCCCCTAATTAGCCACCTTTGGATTCCCCATGGCATCCCATTCAAAACAAGCTATTCCTCACCTTATGCAGGTAATTTTTCCTCGTCTTTCACAAAGGAAAAATGAATCCATCAGCTGGGGATTCCTTCATTTTCCTTGCATATATCAGAACATTTACCCATGACAATCCACTCCTTCTCTCCTTTTCTGTAACAGACAAAGCTTATTAAAGTCAACTTTTGCTATGGTCTGAATGTTTGTGTCCCCTCAAAATTCACATATTGAAATCCTAAAACCGCTATGGTAGTATTAGGAGGGGGGACCTTTGGGAGGTGATTTGGTCAGGAGGGTGGGACCCCCATGAATGGGATTGCAGCCCTTGTACCTTGAGACCCCAGAGAGATCCCTCGCTCCTCCCACCATGTGAGGTCAGAGCTAGAAGGTGCTGTCTGTGAACCAGAAAGTGGGCTCTCACCACACAGTGAACCTGCTGGTACCTTAATCTGAAACTTCCTAGACTTCAGCGCTGTGTGAAATAAATTTCTGTTGTTTATAAGCCAGCCAGATTATGGCATTTTATTATAGCAGCTGGAATGAGCTAAGACAACCTCTTCACTTGTATGCTGGCCTCCCTAACCCTTTCTACCCTTTTCACTGGCTTATTCCGTTGCTTTTCCCCTTCTTTATCTTCAGTTTCTTTCCTCAGGCTTATTCATCTAAGCCTATATGTGATATCAGATTGCGTTCATCTCTCCTCTCCCAGATTAACCTTCTCTTGACATTGCCTCCTATTCCCTTGCAATTAGTGCCCTCACCCCCATTTTCTTTGAAGTCATACCAATTTAGCTTTTGTCCCAACACTTTATCAAAAGGACTCTTGCTAAGGTTACCAATGACCTAATTTTCAAAGCTAATGACCTATTTTCAGTCTTCTTCTTTCTTGATTCTTTTAAGCAGTTGCCTGTGTTGACAACTCCCATATTTTGAGATCCTTTCCTTCCTTGGCTTGCATTCCTTTCTTTATTCATTCACTCACTCAGCAAATATTTCTTCAGTCCTACTATGTGCTGAGGGCACTCTTCTAGGTTCTGGAGATGCAGAAGTGTATCATATTTTAGTGGAGAGGCAGGCAATAAATAAATATGGAAATGAACATAAAGTATCATGTTGGATAATGATGAGGCCATGATGATGGCCAGCCTTCCATTGGTGGCCACTGATCTCTTCCATTGCCTTTGACAGTGTCTCTGGTTCTTCTGTCTGGTTCTTCAGTTTGGTGTTTCCATGTCTATTTCTCCTCTTTGCTGTTTCTATATGACCCTCTAGGAGAACGCATCCACCCCAAGGCTTTGATGATCATATCTCTGCTAATTACATCTCCATCCATGTTTCCATCTTTAGACATATCTTCTGAAATTTGGAGGCATCTTTACTGGACACTTCCATGGGGGGGGGGTCATCCCATCAACCTTTCAATCTAGAAGCTTTTCCCTCGTTCCTGCTGTAATAAGTCACCCAGGGTGGTTGATTCTGTGACTTAAAGGCTCTAGAGCTTTGCCCTACTTTCCATCTTCAGGGTCATTACCTTAGTGCAGACTCAGATCATGTCTGTTATGGACTCTGGCTTCTAGCAGGCTTCCCTAATCCCAGGGTGCCCAACTCCAGTCCACCTCTCACCTTGCTGCCCAAATTATCATCCTAAATATACCTGATTTTGTCAGTTCCCAATTTAAAAAATTCTCTTGCTTCCCTGTGACTTGTAGCAGGGTTTAAAAACTGTAGGATACAACTGATATGTGGCTCATGAAATCATTTTACGCAGTTTGCAACAAACATTCAAAAATATGAAGAGGAACAGAATGAATTTCACGTAGAAAAGGTGAGTGTTATCTTGTAAAACATTTGTTTCAGCTGCAAATCTGGTCAGGAAGCGCTCGGTTATAGTGGAAAATGTGTATCTTATCTGGGTAGCCCCTGAAAAGTTAAAAAGAAGTGCAGGCTTCTGGGGTATCTTCCGAACGCCTTCGCTTGGCATATAAAGCGTTTCTCAGTCTGATTTCCGTCTCCCTGTACAGGTTCTCACACAGGGCCTGTCACAAGAAAACCCTCCTCAAGTCATCTGTAAGGAAAAATACATCTCACTGTTGCTGAGCAGGTCTGATTCTGTTGATATCATGCCTTTGCCCGCGCTGTCTCTGTGCTGCTCCCCTTTCCCACAGGCAAACCTCTCCTTGTTTTTTTGTCCCAGCTTCCGTGTCACCTTCCCTAGGCAGGGCCACTTACTGCTTCCTCTGTGGGTTGATCCCCAAGCTTCCTGACCTTCCAGTGTGGCACTGGTCTCTTGGGAATGTGATTCACCTGTTGATATGTCTTGTTTCCCTTACTAGACCCTGTAGAGGATGAATGTCAGGCCAATTCATCTTTGTCTCTTTGCTACCCAGCACAGGGCCTGGGACACAGAAGAACTCGGGAGATGGAGGAAAACACATGTGTTTATTAGTTTTACGGGAGTTATGAATACATGTGTGTGAACGCCCACAGCTGACTTTCCAGTTCTTTGATTATTATTATTTTTTTATATTTACCGCCTCGGCCCGGTGCCCCTGAGGCCAGACACCGACCAAGGGTGTACTGTACCGCTTATCCAGGCTCAACGGTTGGGAGTTTGCAGTGAAATTGCACGTGTATTTTGTCCTGTCCGGCAGCAGTATGACACTAGACTCTGCCCTCGTGTTGGGCCTCTCCTCACCGATGAGGTCAGTGGCTTGTGGCACTGGGTCCCATGTCAATTATGCTTGGATCTCATAAAGCCTGGGATTACCCATGGCCCAAGGCTCTTAAAATAAGGCATTTGTATAGCTAATGATAAGGAGGATACACTTCCATTTTTCAGCACCTGAATGCCTTTGGCTTACAGCCATCACAGGACAGAGCGGGGAGATGCTGGTCTGAAAGTGAAGTTTGTCTATTTCCTGTTACCTCATTCTTACTGGCCAACTACTTAGGAATATTTTGGAGTTCATTTTAGAACATGGGTCAGCCACCTCCTTGCAGCACAAGCAGGTAGTATCCCCGCCCGTCCTTTGCCAGGAGAGAACTCTTGGCCCTGGAGCTGGACACACATCCGGTCTCTCCTTTACAGTGTAGTAACTTGGGTGACTTTGGACCAATTGCTTATATTGTGTGAGCTTTGGTTTCACCCCGTATTGAGTAAGGAGGTAATATTTCCCTTGTTGTGTTGTTTTGGAGATCACATAGGCTAAGCTCCTTGGAAACTGTGAAGCACTCTCCAAATGTAGCCTTTTGAAGGCAAAGAGAAAGAACAGAGAGTAGAAAAAGAGAGGGGGAATGGGACAATAGTAAAAGAGAAAGAGACCGAAAGAAGAAAATGGAAGACACTAGGACATCAGGTGGGATGGGGAAGACAGGCCCACCCCTCTGCTCTCTTACCATGGACTGCCTGCATTTCCACCAGCATGGATTGAGGGCCTTCTGTGTGCTCGATGCTGGGGAAGTGCCGGGGATGCAGGGTTGAGTCAGGGGGACACCTGTTCTAAACAGCAAGGCATCTAGACCTGGGTTTCTCAACCTGGGGACTGTTGACATTTGGGGCTGGGTAATTCTTTTTTTTTTTAAGTTTTTTTTTTTTTAATGTGGACCATTTTTGAACTCTTTTTTGAATTTGTTACAATATTGCTTCTGTTTTATGTTGTAGATTTTTTTGGCTCTGAGGCATGTGGGATCTTAGCTCGCCGACCAGGGATTGAACCTGTACCCCCTGCATTGGAAGGCAAAGTCTTAACCACTGGACCACCAGGGAAGTCCCTGGGGCTGGATAATTCTTTGGTGTGTGTGTGTGTGTGTGTGTATGTGTGTGTGTTTTCCATGTGTTCCTTGGCCTCTACCCACTTGATGCTAAGAATCAAGCCCCCCCATCCCCCCAGTTATGACAACTCAAAATGTCTCTAGACATGGATCAATGTTCCTGGGGAACAGTCACCCCTGTTGAGAACCACTGTCCTAGACAGGTATTTGCCCACCTAACTATGGCCTGTTCAGCTGTGAGGCCGCTCCGATGGTGTTGGGCTGATCACCACTGGCATCGGCAGAGATCCTGAGCTCTCCACCTGGAAAGATGAAGCCAATAAATCTTCGAAAGAAAGTTGCCTCTCAGCTTCTTCAGTAAAGACCCCACCAAAAATCAGTTGAGTGAGATTGTTTTCCAGGTGGGCAAGGAGAGGATGAGAATGCTGGTAGTAAGAAAACTTGGAGCAGAAGAGTTCCTGTGTTTAATTAGCTGGTTCTCAGCTTTAGGCATGAACTTGTGATCAAGGGGTGAGAACTGTGGCCCAAAGGAACCCAGGCAGATGTCCACTCTGGAGGAACTAGCTCATTGGAGTAATGAAAAAGAGGAGGGGAGCTGGGGTCACTGTTTTCCTTCTTTTGTGTTTTAAACAACTGGAAAAAAAAAAGTAGCTGTAACTGGCTTCATTTCATCTGTATTCTAGGAAGTGCCCAATTTTCTGTTCTCTCCCCACTACTGCTTTGCCAAGAAATAACCAATGGTAATTCTTGATAAAGCAGTGGAACTCTTTTCTCGAGTCTTGGAATGGAATGTCCAAGAAAGCTTTAGTTAGACCAAGCATGGCTCCCAGACTGTACAGTTTCTTCCATGTTGGCCAGAGATGCACTTGCAAAGATTATTTGATGTTAAAAAAAATGGTTGAGCAGAAAAATTACAAAGAAGAAAACAGATGCAACATTCCCTGTACATCTGAAAAAAAAGTTTTTTAATGTGCGCAATCCCCTAGTTTACAGGAGATGGGAAAGAAATACAAATAGATTTGTGATGAAGGAATTTGAAAATTGTAAAAAATTCACCTTAATGTAGGAACCCAGGCCTGCCCTACAAAGAGGTTAATTTTCAGAGCCATTACCTTGCTTCCTCCCATAACAGGCCATTTGGTTTACCTGGGCCTCGCTGTTTTGACCTGCAGAATGGGAATATTAATATTATACCATTTCGCAGAGGGGATTTGTAAATTAACCAAGATCCCTGCAGCTTTCCTGACAGCTGAGGCTTAAAAAGGTCAGAATGTTCTCTCCGAGTCTTCGTGTTATAAAACATTCACCTGCATTACAGGAAAGCTGCTTTCTGTGTGTGTTTTCGATTACATCGGTCTGGGTATTTATCTTTTCAGTATAGCACTATTACCCTACGTACATATTTTTCAGATCATTATAAGATTCCTGGTGTGATAATGCTGGGGAGGGAAAAAAATCCATGCATGCAAGCAGCCTTGGAACGGTTTGAGCATTTACTGTTTATTTCTAAGCTACACATCTGCAATGAGCACTAGACCATACTTTAACCATAATGTATGGTTTGAAGGTCACTGCCGGTTATTATCTGACCGGTAATGACCGCAGAAGTATACATTATTGCTCTTAGGAGCCATTTTTGTACTATTTTCAGTTTTCCTTTTTATTGAGTAGCTGCTGACACCCCAGAGTTTCACAGAGTTGGATTTTGGTAGCTGAAATTCTCAGTCATTTCACTGGGTTTTGTTTTGGGGAGAAGCTGGTATATAGCTGCTCTTTTTGTTTGTATGCTGTCAGGGGGATTGAAGTTTATTTGAAGTGCTCCTTTTATTTTGGAATGGCACTTGGGACTTCCGATTCTATGAAGCCGTATTTTCTGCTCCTTTAAATTAGGGATTAATGTTGTAGGAGGAGTTGGATTGGTTTATTTTCTTGCTCTTTCTGAATAATTAGCGATTATGTCTCCAGAATAATCACAATGTCAATATTATATATTCTGGAATCATAAAGCATTATATTAGGGGCTTTACTTCTCTAGAAGACATAAGAATGGAGTCCAAAGTTAACTGACTGTGTTTCCCCAGAGTTGTAATTTTATTTTATTTTATTTTTTGGATGACTCTATGGGGTAGAATTTTATTTTAGATAGGAAAATGGGGTACAAAGAAGTTAAATCGTTTGTGCAACATCGTACAATGGTCATGTGTAGTAGAATTGCCAAAATGCTAAGACTGTGCTTTAAATATTTACGCCAGAGTTGTAATTTTAAATCATATTTATGATTGTTTGTGTTATGATCTTACTGAGAAAACTGTAGTTCTGGAGTTTGAACCAGTGACATCTTTATTTTTCCAATGCTTAAGCATTCCTTTTTGAAATATTTACCATTAGAGAAAACACCACAGAGTGGCTTTTCTGCGTGTAAAAGCTTGTTATTTTGCAGTTAGCTTCAGTCAACTTTCATTTTCTGTGGAGATTCAAATAATTATTCAGAAAGTAATACCAGGGGAAGGAATCAGGAATGCGGCACCATGACAATTTCATCCCAGATGTGAATTCTCTCCCTGAAAGTACACAAGCGATATGAAAGATTTTATTCAGCCGAACAGTTGGATATAAAGTTCTTAATAATAAGACCTCATTTTGACAGCTTTTACTGTTCGACAGCAGGCTTCATTATATTTGCCATGTTGATTTATTATTTTTAACTTCTTTTACATATGTATGCATGCTGTGTAGCAATTTCATCTTTATTTTTTTCTCCCATCACTATGTGGCCTTGTGAAGGGATATATTAACATTTTTAATGAGAAATTTTATGTAGGAATAAGAAATAACAAACTAACATTAATCATTATACTTGTCTAAAGTGGAAAAGAATCTCTACCATATATCTTTGTCTATTTATGTAACTGTCTAATGGTGGATAAATTATACCCTCGTTGCTGCAGTAAATTAAAAAATAGTAATAATCCGAGCTAGAGAAGCAGTTTTATAAATCTGTGGTTCTACAGAAATATTTCAGGAGATGATGAAGTTTCCCCAAGACTTTGTTATTATGTCATGTACAGACCTTTGCTAATGGGTGTCATTGTGGTCCAGTTATTGAGACAATAATTATGGTCTATGATATTTTAAGGTATCACTTATAATCTTACCATCATAGCTTTTTCTTCCATGAGAGAAATCAGATGGGTGGAAAGTTATGCTCTCTGTGATTCTTTGCCAAACTAGAGCATTTTTGAGTGTTTGGATGATGACAGAATGATCTCTTTTATACTCTTAAATACATAATCCCAAGAAGGTTTAAATCAGTGTGTTAATTGGTAAGTGATACTGTAATTATATGCATAATCAGGGAAATTTTGAATCCAGATTATTTACTTGCTCTCAGGAAATTAATCTGCAGAGGTCATGTATTAGATTGCTTGTTTATTAAGTGGAACCCCTGTAGTTACAAAGTGCCGACTGGCTCTGCCCTTCATGAAGCATTCTAGATGTTCCCAGCAGGTGTCAACGGCACAGAGCCTCGAGTGCTTATTGATCCAGATTCAAACAGTTCATTAATCTAAACGTGCATTCTATAGATTTTTCAATGTAATTTTGAAAGGGTTGAAAAACTATATTGAATGATGAGAGCTGATACTCATATTATGCTTTTTATAGCACTTCTCCTTTGGGATTGTGGCATTCTAACTGGGATAGATACTGGAACACATGGCATACAGTTCCCTCTGGATTTAACATTTCTTCCGCTCCCCTATTACTAGGTGTTTACTTAAACGGTTTGCTCAGCCAGCACAGCTCTTTCGTAGTTTTTTTTCTCCTTCCTTTCCTATTTGGCATAATCAGTGAGGCTTCTCCCAAAATACCCAAATAAAAAAAACCAGCTATAGACATGTAAAGGCTAGAAAAATCACATAGAGAACAAACATTTTTTAGGATGTTTTTGTCTTTCTCATGAATACAGTACAATTTTCCTTGAAGTTTTTCACTTCGGCTCAAGGTCTCTACTTTTAAACATGTACCACACAGTTGCAAATAACATATTATTATGTTCTGAAATAAACAAAGTGACTCTAAGATCTGGAAAGGATGCTAAAAATAATCATTGTATGTATTTCAATCCCCACCATTACTGCCGCCATTTTGTACATCTCTATTTGAGCCAAGGTAACTTTCCATCCCAACAGTCTTGACTTGTAGGCAGAGTTGGGTTGTGTTTGACGTTTTCCTTGGCCTGTTGCACATCCTTCTGGTTC
Source organism: Delphinapterus leucas (assembly GCF_059928025.1). Taxonomy (NCBI): domain Eukaryota; kingdom Metazoa; phylum Chordata; class Mammalia; order Artiodactyla; family Monodontidae; genus Delphinapterus; species Delphinapterus leucas. The sequence continues at coordinate 50,955,846 of NC_143133.1, read as the reverse complement.
CTTTAATTTGGGATAATGACTTTACTGCCTCTGTTAGAACTGAGAGAGGTAACTAATTATCTTATTCGCACTAATGTGCAAATGACTGATGCTGGCTTATTTTCTAAGAGAAAAAGAGCAGCAGCAGGCAGATGATAAGAACTTGACAGGAAGAGAAAGCATAGAAAATGGGAAAGGCTAGAGGTCATTGATCCACCCCTCCCCCAACACTACTCATTTTATGTCTTGCCGTGATAGGCATAACTTGTTAACCAAACTGGGTTACAAACAGAACGTTTCTTTGATTAGTACAGAAACATTTACTTAGTTTTGTTTTATTCTGCTACTTGTCATATTCTCCTTGGATCTCATTTGGAACAACTTTGAGGGTTTCATCGCTTCTTTTAGCCAAAACTTAACTAGGCCTGTCATGTGTTAGGCTAGAGAAAGCAAGTCAAACATAGGCCTTGATTTAGAGGCAACCAGGTCAGTGACTTGTCACCAGGTACACAGTTATGGCATGTTGGTGACTACTGGACTTTCAAGAGCAACCAGAGTCAATAGATATTCAGAGGGAAGGGCAACAAATTTTGTCTGGGCCAGCTTGGAAAGGTTTATCAAGGAGATGGCGTTGAGCTGGCATCCACATATCTATCTATCTGCCTGGTGTTTTCCAAGGCTGGAAAAATCTCTAGATACATTCAATGACTGTAACAGCACAATAGGGGCTGTATTTTAATTTTATTTTAAACCTAAGGTGTCTGTGTCTTCTCATCTTAGTGAATTGGCTTGAGATGCTGCAATATTGCTGACCTGTGGGATCAGAATGCTATCATGCTTAAGGATGTTTAACTAGCGGGGTGCAATTATGCTTACTCAGACGTTTGTGGCTGATTAAAGCTTTATTTCCAGAGCCTAACCATTGTTTCAGAAGTAATTTGTGCATGATTATGGAAGTTACTGTGTTACCTATTTATGCTAACTTTAACATATTCTGTACTAAAGTATTGAGTTGTTTTGTTATTAAAAAGGCTTTGCCTTATATGGCCATACTTCTCTATAAGTACAGATTTTTCTTTTCCTTTTTGTATTTTTAAAGAGAACTCGATAAAAGCATGTTGGTGTATTTCACTTACTATCACCTAGTTCAGGGTGCAGGTGGATCTGAGTTAATAAGGGAAGGCTTACCGGAAGAAGCAGATATTATTCTGAATCTTAAGCATGAGAATGAAGGATGAGAGCCTCAGCAGATTCAGGCATGGGAAGGAGGTTAACAAAAAGAATCTGAAATGGGAGATGGAGGACCATTTCGGCTTTAGGCTGGGTTGTCCAAAAATATCTCTGTCATGGGGACTTTCAAAGTTCTATCTTTTCCTTTGACTAGCTTGGATGAGTGATGCTTTAGGTCAGGGGTCAGGAAAATTGTTTTTTTGTAAAGGGCCAGAGAGTAAATATTTTAGGCCTTGTGAGTCATATGATCTCTTTTGCAACTACTCAGCTCTGCTGTTGTTGCATGAAAGCAGCCATAAGCAATACATAAACGCATGGTTGTGGCCATGTCCCAATAAAACTTTATTTACAAAAATGGGTGGGGGGCCAGATTTGGTCTGTGGGCTTTAGGTCATTGTTTCCTAAACGTCAGTCCTTTTGGTGCCACTGTCATGATATCATTTTATCTGAGTAGCATCTGTGCTATTGTTTACTTACTTTTCTCCCTTATATTGATTCATCTTTTTTTTTTAAAAAAACACTTAAATTTATTTAAAAATAAATTTAAAAATAAATTTATATCACTACCATAAATGGGAAAGCAGTAGTGTTATTAATGAGTAGAAAGTGTTATTATTGATCACCAAAAAAAAAAAAATACAGTGAAAACAAAACAACAAAAAATAACAGAAGAATTCAGTCATGTACTACTAATTGTGCACACGCCATGTTTTGGGAACTACTGATTAAGGCTGTTGTCAGTTCCAAGAAAGAGAGCTTAACGTTAGTCTCTCTGATTTGATGACTGGTCGCTTGGACATCTGAAAAGAATGTAGACAGGTAGGCTTCGTTATGGAGTCAGTGGCTCAGAAACGGATGGGAAAAAGACTCTTGCATTGAAGACCAGATCACCATGTGACACCCCAAGCTGGAGTTCCTAAGCTGGAGTTGTTGGATCAAATACAGAATACCCGTTACGTTTGAACTTCAGGTAAACAACACATGAGTTTTTAGTATAAGTATGCCCCTATGCAATATTTGGGTCATACTGATGCTAAAATTTATTTGTTGTTTATCTGAAATTCAAATTTAACTGAATGTCTTACCCTTCTTTCCTTTTCCTTTTTTTTTCTGAATCTGACAGCCCTACTCTGGTCCAAAGCAAGGGGTCAGTGCAAGGCCACGTGAGTGGTGGGGGATGGAAGGTGCCGGTGGATGCAGAAAGAGTGCAGGAAATCAGCAACTCATCCTACTTAGAATTTGGTCTGTTGTAGGTCTCAGCAGGGGACAGTGAGTAGGCCTGAGCAGGAGGTGTGGGTCAGAAATTAAGTCAAGTTCTTGTGGGTTGGAGTCCCAGCTAAGAGTTTTACCCGATTCATCTCTGTACCAGAAAACCACTGGAGGGTTATAACAAAGAACACGTGAGCTACGACAGAAAATAGTCTTTCAAAGAACTTTACTCTTAGCTTATTTCTGTAGCTATATCATGCCTTCAGTGCTCGGGAAAAATAATCAAAGGAGAATTTAGAACTGTTTTTGGATTGTCAGTTTTTCATCTAAAAATGTTAATGTACATTAAATTTTTAATTAAAAAAAGCATATCCCATCACAAACTATTTTTAATATGGAATACTTAGCAGCAGTGCACACATTCTGTCCTGAGCTCCACCAGGCTATTAACTGGAATAATTTGGGTTTAAAATGAACTGAATTAGGTTGCATACCCCCGGGTTAAGTCATAAACAAATTACGTTAGTTAAACTGCCATCTTTACAATGTACAGGCATGTTTTTGGTTGTTCTCTGCAGGATAAAGTTGCAATTCAGTTGTCAGTTTCTTATGACATCAAAAATGCCAGCAAGTGGACAGAGCAATTTGTGGAAAATAGAAAAGAGGAATCTCATTACAGGTCTTTAGAGACCTATTTTTCATCTTCCTTTTTGTTTTAAAAAGACTTTATGTATATAATTGCAGGCCTTGAAGACTTTACAGGACACAAAGATGCCTGGATTTAGACTAAATATTTGTGTAAGTTTGTGAGTTTGTATGAGGATGCATTTGGACATGAAAATCTAATGATAGCAGGAATTTTCTATTCTCTTGTCTCTTCCCAGTGATTTGGATGTGATTATAATCAGGAAATAATTTGAATATGATAGAACCGTGGTGATTCCTAATTCTAGCTGTCGTGTGTAGCAGCCACTATTGTTTCTCTTTGGAAAGGTTTCTCATTGATGAGAATGAGCGTACGCCTTGCTCACCTGGCCACTAGGTGGCGCTGCAGCCATAAGGAAGTGTGGTCACAGTTACATAGTTTGGCTGTGGCATTAAGGAAGTTCCCCGAGGCTGGAAGTGGGAGAGAATAGCCTTGGTACCTCTGGCTTCTCTGGGTTGTAGGGCACTTTAGGTTCTACTGCATACTTTGTGTATCTAGGATGCTGCTGAAAGGGGAGAGGAATTTTTTTCTTTTTCTTTTTTTTTTTTTTTTTTTGATTAGGATGCAATGTTTCCTGAATTTGTGTTGTAACACACACACACACACATATATACACAGTTGAAGATTTGTTAGAGATTGGTGTTGGCTGGGGAGTAGGAAGTGAAGGGAAATATCACACTTCCATGGTATCTAAGCAGTATGGTCTGTTCCAACTGAGCAACAGATGGTGTCCTGACTGATGGTCCCTGAGTGAGAAGGAATGCCCTTTTCTTTGGTGTTTATCCGCCTTAAGGGGGCCGTGGGAAGTGTTCTCATAGCAGAGACAACCCAACTTCTGGATGATGGCGAGTCTCATGGCATCTCTCTTTATACCAGCCTCCTCTTTTGGCTCTTTTCCCTCTGTTTTTAACCACTGGGGAAAAGAAATCATTGTCCAAAGGAATATTTTTTTGTTTTTCCTTTTCCAACAGAAGGCAAGTATTTGAAATCTAGACACCCTACGGCTGCCTCAGAGAAGAAAAGAAATCCTGGATGAATGTCAAAGAGTGAAAATTGAATAATACAACCCAATGCTCTCTAAATATAAGAATTCTGGCAAAGAATTAGCAAAACTATTTCCTATGTAGTAAAAGGTGTGGCATTGATCAGAATTGAAGTGTGTCTGGTGAAATAAAATTTGCTATTGAATGACTTAAAGAAAAATTTGCTCATGGTATATTGGCAGTTAAATCAGCAAACAATGGGATTCATGATGAAATAATAGCTATGTTTACTGAGGTCCTACTATGTGCCGGGTCCTGTGCCAGACACTTTTGTATAATCGCTTAATCTTTAGCATAGGTTTTTGAAATGGATATTAGAATAGGTTTTTGAGATGGATATTATCACCCTTATTTGGCGCATAAAGGGTGGTGTGGATAGGTTAAGTACCTGACTTGGGTCCTAACACCTTTAAGAGCTCTAATTAGAATTAGGTCTGTTGGGCTCCAGCACTGCATCTTGGTGTTTAGGGAATGACTCGATAATGGCACATGAAGGTGGATAGAATGTCTATGTCACTTCCCATTGCATCCCCAGGACCTGCCACAGTGCCTGGCACATAGTAGGACTTTGGAATACATTTGCTCAATGAATAGATAAATGCCAGAGGACTGAAAGTAGTCCATGGTGTTTAATTAGAAAACTATGTGTCCCTTGAAGTCCAGAATGTAATAATAACTTCCTATTTGGGTGGCCCTTTACAATTCAGGGCTGGGTTGGTTCACAACCTTGGGAGATTCCCGTGGTGAAATCTGAAACTGGCCCTATATGCAGAGGGCAAGGAGTGATTGAAGAAAGAGGAGCCCACCCCAGATTGATGAGTGGAGGGTTTAATAAGCGAGGAAACTTACAAACGAAGCTTGTCTTGGGCAGTACAAGATGAGTAGATTTCTGCCCCCCACCCATCAGAGTCTTAAAAGTTTACAAACAGGCCTTAATGGGGTTCTGTCACATACCCAGTCCAGAGGGTCTCAATGGCACCTTACCTTCTCAAGGCTGCATCCTTGAAACATCTCCTAGTATGGGAATTGTGGGTGGAACGTATGTTCCAAGGACAGGGGAGGGGGTGAGGAATCTCTGATTGCCTGGGTCCAGCTCCAGGGTCAACCAGCAACACATCCTCTCAATGACCTCCTCCAACAGCCTGGCACATATTTTATTTCGCTCAGCTAATCTCAGACTCTGAGTTCACTGGGCTAGGAAGTATCATCAAATTTTACAAGATGGAGAAGCTGGATCCTTGGGGTTAAGAAAACTTCTTCTTGAGTTCAGGTTTTCTGCTTGTAGACTGAAGGATCTTGACTACAACTGCACACTCAACGGATGGCCACATAAGTTATTATAAATTAAAATCAAGTAGAAGGAATAACATTTCTATTATTTTTTGTTATGTATATATGGTAAGCATTCCTACAGAAAACCTGAAGTTAGTAGTCTGAGGGAGAGGGGTAGTGTTATAGCCATATAGAGGCCATTTCACTTGAAAAAATATGTTTTTAAAAAACTTTTATCTATAATAAATGTTTAGTCTAGAAAACTTAGAAAATACAGATAAGCAAAATGAAATATGGTGAAAATCATCCATCATTTCTCTACTTTAGAGATAGAGACAAACATTTACGTCATCTATACTTTTTTCTATGCATATGTTTTTAAAAAAGACATCATAATCTGATAATTTGCTTTTGAAGTTGAATATATTGTACACCTCTTTATGTGTCAATAAATTATTTCTATATCATAGCTTTTAACAGCTACGAAGTGATCTGCTGTATGAACAGACCATAATTCATTTAACCAATTCCTTATTGTTGGACATTTGGGTTGTTTCCAAATTTTTACCGTAACAAAGCAATACTACGAGGAATACCCTTGACTATATATCTTTGTGCAATTGATCTTGACTCATCATTTTATAGATGAATCTACAGAGACCCAGAGAAGTTATGAAATTTATCTGAGAGGCAGAATTTGGATCAGATATCAGGGCTTTTAGGTCCCTGACTAGGGGGGACCTGTTTTCCTATTACATCAGTGGAGGCCACTGACCTTGTCTGGTGTCTGTGGCTACACCCTCCTGTGGAAAGGGAGGAATCTGTGGCTTGTGCTGGGAGTCATCCAGCACCAGAGCTAAGCTACCCCCAGAAAGAAAACGTCAAATTAGAAACCAACAGATAATGTTATTTTATTGCTTTAACACTGTTAGTACAATTCTTTCTTTAAATCCTGTCTTCCTTTTCTTCTGTAATGTTGTATTCCCTTAGTTTCTTTCCTTCTTCTCTAATCTTCAGTCTCCCTCCCTCCCTCCCTCCCTTCCTTCCTCCTTTCCTTTCTTCTTTCCTTCCTTTACCCCCATCTGCCAATTGTCAATATTACTCAAGTTTCTGTCTTCACATTTCTTTTCTCTCTACTATTTCCCTATTTTAATGGCTTCCAGACAAATAACTCAGAAATCTGAAACTGCACTCTTGATGTCTCTCCCATAGGCCAGTTCTGTACTTCCTACTGACTGTTAGAACTTTGCATTCCTGGAACCTGCACTACTGATGAATGCCACTCATTTCCTTCCTCAGCCTGGAACCTTGAGCCATCCAATTCCTCCCTTGCCTTTGTCTAATTTCCCACATCCTGCCAAGTCTAGTCAGCTCTGTTTCTGGCACTTAGCCTCCCTCTGCATTCCCACTACCTCTGCCCTAATTCTGACGTGCATTACCTCTTGCCTGGACTGTGGCTGTGACGTATTACGTGGTCCTCCTTCCTCTCTTCTCTCCCTGGCTAATTTCTTTTGCTTGGGCTTGGCAAATTAATCTTCCGAGGTCACTGCTCTGACCCACACTGTCTACTGAATAGATCCAAAACTGTTAGCCTGGCCTTCCAGACTTTTTGTAATTTGACCCTAAACTACCTCCCCAGCCTCATTGACCTTCTTCCTCTAGCAGAGACATTGTGTTTCAGTCCAACTGGACTCCTTGTTAACACACCCACCTCGTAACTGCCTTTCAGCCTTGATCAGGGAAGTTCCTGGACCTGAAGTGCCTGTCCCTGTTGGCCTTTTGAGATCTTAAAACATGAATGCCACCTCTTCCGTGAAGCCTTCCCTGGTTCCTTAAGCCAAAGGTGATCTTGTCCTTCTTTGGTTGACCACAACCCTTTGTGGGCAGCACTGAGCATCCACTATAGCTATTCGTGTACATGTTATATCCCACTCAGATTTTCACCTCCTCATGGGGAAGAACATGTGTCTTTCTGTAAACCCTGCAAACTCTTTCTCAAACCCTTTTCCTGTAAAATTAGTGACTCTTCCATACTAGGTTCTCAGAAAGTATTTGTTGAGTAAATAAATTAAAAGAATTTGGGATTTAAGAAATTTTACATAAATTTATCAGGAATACAACCACAGTATAAAGGAAATTTTAAGGGCATGCTGTTCTTAAAGCAAAATAAACTTTATATGTATTCGTAAGAGCTGCTACTTATCATATCTTCTCCTTGTTCAATGTTCTGGCAATACATATGAAAGGGATTCAAAAATAGGTGGTCAGAATGTCAGTAGAGTTGTCTGGGAAGATACACGTTTGTTAGTGAGAACCCTTTTCTCTGTCTGTAAAATATACTCTGCCCCATTCCTTCTAGCAGAAAGGTCATAGGATTGGAGTCAGAACATTTGACTTCTGTTACTTAGAAACTGTGGGACTCTGAGCAACTTTTCTCATTTGTAACATAGTGATGCCAACTGTATTACTTAAGAATTGCATTTGGCTGTTGGTAACAGACATTTGGTATGGTGGCTTGAAAAAAGAAAGATTTTCCTTCCTTGTTGATAAAAATCTATAGATATTCCATGGCTTTATAGCTGTTGATGACCCCAGCTTCTACTCTTTGTTTTCCCTCTTGGTGTGTGGTTTTCATCTTCAAGGTAGCCTCAGAGACCAAAATGGCTGCTTGAGCTCCAGCTCTCATGTCAGCATTCCCAGAAAGAAGGAGGAAGGGCCCAAGGCCACCTCCTCCTAGCTGAGTAAGCTCCCTTTACATAGTTCAAAAGAATTTTTCCAGAAGTTACACCCAACAACTTTGGTTTAGAGCTGGTACAGTACTTTTAGGCTGCAGTTGCATATTTGAAACACATGAGGACTTTTAAAACATACCTATGCTAGGGCCTCACTGCAAATAAATCAAACCAGAATCTACATGGTTGGGGTCAGGACTCAGTATTTTAAAATAATCTCAGGTGATCCAGTTGCATAGCTGAGGTTGAGGATCCCTGAGCTAGGGTCACTATATAATTGATAATTCAAATGGGCACTCTTGAGAGTGAAAGAGGGACAACGGACCTAAACTGGGCCTGCCTTGGGCAAACCCAGAGGTACAGTGATGCATATTATAGTTTATTCTCTACTCCTCTCCGTCAGGTGGCTAGGCACGTAGTTTTCGGCTGATCTGGAAGGAGATAATAGAAGGGGAGAAAAGATATTGGTTAAAGGCACTCAGGGTTTCCTTCTGTTCGTACTCAAGTTTTGGGGCAGAATTAAATTAAAGAGGTGTTTATAAATAACATTTTCATAATTTAGTACAAATAAGTATGCTTGATGGCCAGAAGGAACACAGTTTGGATTTGCTCAGAACATGTTTGATTGATTTAGTGCCTAAGGTAATTTTCTTAGCTCACTGGGAGCCGGTGCCTCATGGAGGTTTTAGAGTGTGGACTTTGGAGGCTGATAAAGTCACTGTGGGTTCGAAGCCCAGCTTCTTCCCAGCCTTGTCGTTTGACTTCTCTAAACCTCTTCAAAGTCTCCAGAATATTACTTAGCTCAAAGGGTTGTTACAGGGATTAAAGAAGTTAATACTTGGAAAGGATTGAATTTGGGGCCTGGTTTATAGTAAACGTTCAATAATTGACCATTCTTTATTATTCATAAGATTACTTTGGGGATGCAAGGGGAAAAAAAAGAAACTCATGTTTTCTGCCTTTCAAGAGCCTAAAGTATCAGGGGTGTTTTCAGGCTGACACTGGCCCTGAGTCCTTTCTCCCCTTTCCTCTGTCTGGGAAGTGAGCGACAGAAAGAAGGAATTGCAAATGCAAAATGTCTTTCCCCTCCCTGTGTTCCCCTGTTCTAACTGACTGCCCAGCAAGGGTCTGGGTTGAAATACCAGCAGGGCTCCCAGCCGACTAGAGAAGCTAATCGCCAGGATTAAATTCATTATTTCAGTGACTTGATCCACACGTTGGGAGATCTGTGCATTTGAAATAACCTTTGCCTATGGCGATTTTGTCTCCAGTGATTCTTCCTTCTGGCCACTGTGTTCCAGGTGTAATCTCCCTTTCCATCCACTCAGTTGCTAACTTGTAAACTTTCTTCCCTGGGGCTCACTCCTCTAATCTTGCCTTCTCTGTGTTTTGCTGTAGCCTTGTCTTCCTTTATTCATTCTGCATTGCTTTATCTCCTTATCTTTCCTCCTGCTGAATGTAAACAAACCTTAAGGCAAAAAAAAAAAAAAAGGGAGGCCAGGCGGGATGTTGCTCTCTCTCTCCTTTTTTTTTATAAATTTATTTATTTATTTTTTAATTTTTGGCTGCATTGAGTCTTCTTTACTGCACACGGGCTTTCTGTAGTTGCGGTGAGCAGGGGCTACTCTTTGTCGTGGTACACGGACTTCTCATTGCGGTGGCTTCTCTTGTTGCGGAGCACGGGCTCTAGGCTTCGGTAGTTGTGGCACGCAGGCTCAGTAGTTGTGGAGCATGGGCTTAGTTACTCCGCGGCATGTAGAATCTTCCCGGACTAGGGCTCAAACCCGTGTCCCCTGAATTGGCAGGCGGATTCTTAACTACTGCGCCACCAGGGAAGTCCCCAGAATGTTGCTCTCTTGAAGGGAAAAGAGTCTAAATCTTAGAGACGGTGCACTTTACTGTTGGCAGTCAAAATTCAATACTTTCTACTTGGAGCATCACCACCTATACAATGCTAAGATGTCCGGAAAAAGTAGCAAGGAGAGTTCTATAAGGAGGGGAGCTGCATATAGAAACTACTTTTGAAAAAAAATGGTACAAATGAACTTATTTACAAAACTGAAACAGACTCACAGACTTAGAGAACTAACTTATGGTTACCAGGGGGGAAGGGTGGGGAGGGGAGGGATAGTTAGTTTGGGATTGACATGTACACACTGCTATATTTAAAATGGATAACCAACAAGGACCTACTGTATAGCACAAGGAACTCTGCTCAATATTCTGTAACAACCTAATTGGGAAAAGAATTTGAAAAGGAACCCATACATGTATATGTATGACTGAGCCACTTTGTTGTACACCTGAAACTAACACAACATTTTTGATCAACCACGCTCCAATATAAAATAAAAAGTTAAAAAAAAAACAAACTACTTTTCAATACATATTTGAGTTTGTTGATAGAAAACCTTTACAAAGCCTGATTATCTTCATAGAGATGATACTTCTAATTGGGTCTGATTCTTCTGGGCAGAGCTTGGCAAGCTCTTTCTGTAAAGTGCCAGCTAGTAAATATTTTAGGCTCTGCAGGCCATATTCTCTCTCTGGCAACTACTTGACTCTGCTGGCAAGGCACAAAAGCAGCCACAGATATGGGAAACCAATAGGCGTGGCTGTGTGCCAATAAAACTTTATTAAATAGACACTGAAATTGGAATTCCATGTAATTTTCACAGGTGATGATATTCTTCTTTTGACTTTTTTCCCCTAATTATTTGAAAATGTGAAAGCTATTCTTAGCTCACAGGTTGTAGAGTAACAGGTGGCGGGTGGGATTTGGCCCTGGGGGTTAGCTTTTAGACTCCTGCTCCAATGAATTGTAAAAAGCACAATGATTGTACTTGTGCTTGGTTCCAGTCACTTCATTTGGAGTCTAGACTCAGTTTCTTCATTAAAAAATCAGGTTAAGGGCTTCCTGGTGGCGCAGTGGTTGAGAGTCCGCCTGCCGATGCAGGGGACACAGGTGCCCCGGTGTGGGAAGATCCCACATGCCGCGGAGCGGCTGGGCCCGTGAGCCATGGCCGCTGAGCCTGCGCGTCCGGAGCCTGTGCTCCGCAACGGGAGAGGCCACAGCAGTGAGAGGCCCGCGTACCGCACAAAAATAAATAAATAAATAAATAAATAAATAAAAATCAGGTTAAATGATACCACCTGCTAGAGAGGATGTGTGGCAACAGGAGCTCTCACTCATGAGAATGCAAGATGGTACAACCATTTAAGAAGGCGCTTTGGGCTTCTCCCAGCACGGCTGCTGGGTTCCAGGAGGGACTGTCCCAAGGCTCGTCATTCAAAAACCACCACCAAATACAAAACCTGATTAAGGTTGTTCAACCCAGCATTTCCCAAACACACACACTACTCCAGAGACCATTAACCAATCCAACACCAATAAAATTAGGTGGTGTGGGGATCTGCAGACATTCTTTGGGAAATGCTAGTCTAAGGCATTTCAGTTGATGCCATAGGAAAGCTAAATACACAAAAAATTTACCTTCACAAAGCTTCAAATCTAGTAGAGGAAAAAAGGCAAGGAGTTGTCTTATAGTAGCATTTGTTTTATTGCTATTTTATATTACCTAACATGTTGTTTATATTTTATTAGCAAGTTATGAGCCATTGGCAAATGTGTGGATTTAAGCTGCCTTTTAAAGTTAGAGTTCATTAATTTTTTTCACAATTTATTTCAATAGCAACAGATCATTGAAATGGAAAGCTGAGTTAACGGAGGAATCTGCTTCAGTTACAATATTTGGTTTCCTCCATATTCACTACGTAAAGAGAGATGTACATTGAATTCTATCTCAAGATAGCAGCACACATACTCGTGGATTAATTTATTAGTCGAGTTAATGACTTGTTAGCTTCTCTCGTGTTGTTTGGGAGAATAACCAACCGTCCTAAAATCGTTTCTGAACCGCTCACTCTGCAGGATGCTCTGTGGAGTTGCCCATAGCAAGAAGCAATTTGGTTGATCTCTCTTTTGCTGTACACCCGATTTTCTGCTCCAAGCATAGCACCACGTTTCTGATGCCCTAGGCGATGAATGCATATCTCTTCAAGATGTACCCCGCCCCCAAAATGAACCTTACATACTCTGCATGACTTCTATTTTAACCAAATGCATCCTCCAGCATGAAGAAAGGTCTTTTCAGCTCTTGAATGTGTGATAAAAGAACAGAAATTTAATGTCATTTATGCTGGTGTGCAGATGATCTCCAGTGATGTAATATTGTCAAGACCTTGAGAAGAATGATTTCCATCACAGCTGGCAACAATAATATCTAGACTTTTATAGCACTTTATAGGGTACATTGCCCCTTTAACTGTTTAAGAATTGGGCAACTTCATTAGGATAAGTGGGTTTTTTTGCGGAGCACAGGCTCCGGACGCGCAGGCTCAGCGGCCATGGCTCACGGGGGCCCAGCCGCTCCGCGGCATGTGGGATCTTCCCGGACCGGGGCACGAACCCGTGTCCCCTGCATTGGCAGACGGACTCTCAACCACTGTGCCACCAGGGAAGCCCCAGGAGAAGTGTTTTACACGTGAAAGAGTGAAGCCCAGAAATACTGAAGAGCATGCCCAAGGACTCCCAGGAGGAGGTGGAGCTGGGATTTGAATTCCACTCTTGACTCCAGGTTATTTCAGCTCTATCTGCTGCCTTCTGAGAGATGGATGTCCTGTAGATGGACAGGTAACAATGAACTTATCAACACTACACATTTAAATGGCATCTGTGATGCCTACCACATAGAATCACCTAATAGCTAATATTCTTTCCCCCTGTAGTCTCGGAACTGTCTTGATAAATCCAGAGCTCTTAAAAACTTTCATTAGAAAACATTTCAAAAAAATTCAGAAGTAGAAAGAAGAGTATAATTACTCCCTATGATCCAATTTTTCCGTTTTAATAATTAGCAGCACATGGGGCAAGCTCATTTCAACTATTCCCCCCACCTCAACTGGATTAAATGGAAAATCCTAGGTATCATATCATTTCTTCTGTAAATACTGAAGGGTACGTCTCCAAGAGATAAAGTTTTCTGATTTTTTTGCTGCATAACAAACCACTTCTAAACTAGATGTCTTAAAACAATAGTTTATTGTTATCTCACAATTCTATGGGCTCATTGGGTTTAGCTGGGCAGTTTTCATTTGGGGTCTCTAATGCCATTATAATCAGATCTTAGTTGGCTGCAGTTGTCTGAAGATCCGACTGGGCTGCATATGTAGGGTGGCTCACTCATATGACTGTCAGCTGGGGACTCAGGTGGGGCTGTTGATGCCTTAGTTTCTTTAGATGGTCTCTCCATGTGGCTTGGGCTTCTCCTAGCATGGCTGCTGGGTTCCAAGAAGGAATATCCGAAGAGTAAGAGTTTCAAGACACTTGAAAAGAAGCTGTAAGGCTTCTTATGATCTACTGTCCGAGCTTACTGCCATTGCTTCCATCACGTTCCGTTGAAGAAGGGAGTCACTAGGGCCAGGGTCAATGGAGGGGAATTAGACTCTACCTCTCAGTGGGAGGAGCCACTAAAAAATTCAGAATAATTCCTGAATGTCACAAATATGCAGTTAGTGTTCAGATTGCCCCATTTGAAGTACTGGTATTTTACATTTGGTTTGTTCAAAGCAGGATCAAAATGAACTCCACACACTGCATTTGGTGGATATGACTTTTATGTTTCTTTTAATTTAAGATACTCCTCTTTTTATTCTTTGCTTGAAATTTATTTGTTGAATTTATTTGTCCTATTGAATTTACTACAGTTTGGATTTTGTTGCTTGCAACCTGACGTTCCTCTGTCGTTTTTATTTTTCTCTTGGACACTGTTAGATCCAGAGGCTTGATCAAGTTCAGGTTTACAATTTTGGTAGAAACACTTCATAGGTGGTGATGTGTACTTCTTGTTGCATCACACCAGGAGACGCAAAATCAGTTTCACTCTGGTGGTGCTGAAATTAACTTGTGGGTTCAGGTGTTAAGCCCAGAGCACCTTATTCCAATTGAGCCTTTTTAGAAAAAGCTTTTAAATAGTTGCCTCTTGTTTTGCAGGCTCAGGAAATGTAACGTCTACGTTTCTGTATCTATGTCTGCATTTACCGTGTGCTAACCATGTGCTGGACATCATATCAGATACTTTCTATGAATCAACTGATTTATTTTTCATAACAACCCTATAAAAGAGGTACTACGAGCACCCCTGTTTTCCAGAGATGGAAACGGAGGCATATACCACCAGTGCCTGACATCCAGAAAATGAATGCCTTCTGATTAATTTCATTTTCAGGATTTCTGGGGGAAACCAACTTAGATCCATGAGAAGGAGAAAGAGATCAACGGGAGGACAAAATTAGGGAGTCACACATTTAGTTGCCTCCTCTTAAAACCCAGAGTGACCAGACTGAATTCTGAAGCTTGTGAGGCAGATTCTGACCCAGCTTCCCAATGTAGGAGAATGATTTATTGAACAATAACATTTCCCCCTTTTGCATTATTCACTGTGCAATAGGGTCAGCAGGGCGTGGCCTGTTACCTCCGTGAAGCGTATGCCGAATGACAACCCGCTTCATTTGTGCTACTTGCTTGACCCAGACACTAGATGCCTGCAGGAGGCTCAGAAATGACAATTTTATTTTAAAGAAAATATTTTCAAATGCAATTTGCAGTTTGTACATGAAGAGTAATGAGCAAAATGGATGCAGCTGTCTTTTAAATTAACCCTGCAGTGCCACCCGATTTGCTTTCCAACTGAAGTGATAATGTAGGCAGCTTTTGTGCCTTTTGTCGGGACTTTGGAGCCTTCCAGAGCTTCAGAGGGAGTGGAGTTGGGCTAAAAGATAGGTGCATGCCTAGTGATGCCCGGTATCTAGGGCTGCTGTAGCTGAAAAAAAGAGAAAGACCTCAAAAGTACAGAACCCAAGGAAAACGTAAAGAAATGGCTACCTGAGAATGACCCGCCAGGGCCGGACAACGGAGCCCTGTCGGGGAGCGGGAATGCTTCCCTTTGGGAACATTCCTGAAGGACACAGCAACATTTCTTGCATCTCTCTGGAGCTATTTAGAGCTGTCTTAGAGCAGCCTCACGTAGTCTAAAGCAGATTCCACGCTCCATCAACTTGGAGAGGTGTCCTCCACCACGTCAAGCAGGTATCCCCGCTCTACTGGGGGCTAAATGGAGCCTGCTGTGTCCTGCCTGGAGGACCCAACATTCCGGAGACTCTGACCCTCCCCTGTGGTCATGTATGCACCCAGCTGTTTGGGTCTGTAGGCTCATGGACAATGCACACTGACAAAGCCAATTTCTTAATAGTGCTTGAAAGGGGGAAACTGGTTCCAATTTAGAAGATACAATTTCTTGGCATTCCTGGCATTGCGCTTGGTTATTTTAAAGGATCCTGAGCGACTTAAATCAGGGTAAGTTCACACCCAGTTATAAAGAGACACAGGCACACATGCAGACAAACCCACAGTTTAATTTTTTGATATCCTGGCATCTTCCCAGGCAGACACAATGATGGTGTGTTTGACTCAGAGAAAGAAGGAGGACACCTCAGATGTAACACAGGGATGCAGATTTCCAAGAAGTTTCTATGGTCCGATGAAGGAGCTAGGATTCATTTTGAGGAATATAATGGCTTTACTCGTCTGCAGTGTGATTTCTTTCTGTGGGGTGAGGGCTGATGCTGCCGTGTGGTGATTTCAGGTTAAATTAGCCACTCAGGGCCAGGGTATTTTTAATGACCAAGCAGTTGTCTCATTAAGAGCGCGATGACATGTTATGTAAAGCCCTGTGGTGGTTGCTTATTTTTAAAACACTTTTCTGTCCATGTGCCTTTCCCATGGACAAAAAGCCCTTGAATAGCATTTCCTTGCCTGGTGACTTATGACTCAGGAATAGAGGCTTGTACTCTGCATGAGAACAGCAGGGAGGGAAAGGAAGAAAGAAGAGAGGAATGAAGGAGGAAAGGAAAGAGGGAAGGAAGGAAGAAAAGGAGGGAGAGAGGAAGGGAAGGAAGGAAGAAGGAAGGAAGAAGGGAAGGAAGGAAGGAAGGAAGGAAAAGAAAACAGGCAGAAACCTTACAGTAACCCTAAGACTGGGCAGTTCATTAGAGTTGAGTTGAATAAATCACTGTTGAAAGATTTGTTTTTCCGCTCATGTTTTTTACCCAAACTAAGGGGATTGGCCCCACTGGCTGGTTGGAGGCCACCATTAGGTCTGTCTCCATCCATCTCAGGGTCGTGGTGCAGAGTCTCTGGTGGGGCAGCATCCTCAGCCATGATGTAAGGAGAGTTTCTACCTCACACTTGTATGTCATTCACACAAGTGGAGCATCATGGGAGCTGGACTAGATTGATGTCCCCTCCAAGAATAGCACTGATTATAGAACAGATTTTCCCATATACAGAGCCGTTTTTAATTCACTCCTACCACAGCTGCCAGGCTGCAGAGATAATTCCTTCTAGCAGAATAGCTCTAGATTATTATAGGGAAATCAAATTTGCATAAAAGAGCCCTCTCTCTCTCTGTCTCTCTCTCAAGTTACTAAACAGGTACTGTCACTTTTCTTGGGAGAGCTTTTTCGGAGGGAGGGGAAAATACATTGTTTCTTTGGAAAATGCCACATATAAACTCTCCATACAATTTTAAAAGATTTTGATAACTAGTATTTAGTGTGAAACTTGACATTTGATAGATGCTTCACAGTTTTCAATGTACTTTTCAGTTCAACAAACTTTTAATATATATTTTATTTCGATTGGGCACAGGCCCCAGGGACATAAAAATGAAATGGCCCTTGCTTTTGAAAAGCTTATTTTATTTGATTCATGGGAAAATTATGTGAGATAAATAAGGGAGACATCCTTAGGTCCATTTTGCAGATGAGGAAACTGAGGCCCAGAGAAGTTTCAGTGACCTTTTGAAAGTGTGCGTAACTGAGAAGTGAAGAGCAGGTCTTCAGGGTCTCGTTTGGACTTGTTGTGGGGTACCATGATGTCACTCAGGAGGGGAAAGGTTGCAGTTGAAAATCTTGGCCAAAACTTTTAATTTGTCATTGAAAAGTCAGAAGGTTTTGCTCCAGCTCCTCCCACCCCCGTAAAGAAAGGACTTCCGGCTTCTTTTTAAAAATATCAATAAAATCTGGCAACACTAAGCCTGTATTCCATCAAGGTAGGACCGCTCCATCAGACTGGGTACAGCCCACATCCTTATGCCCAAGTCACTCATGTAAGTTGCCAGCTTTGGGCCCAGAAAGCTTTGAGTTGCCCCCTCTGCTGAATCTGGGAGAGAATAAGGATGTGGGTGCTTTGCCCTGGGAGCATCATTCTTGCACCTGGTTTTAAAATAATCTTTTCGTTTTTGCATTGCCTCAAATTTTCAGCTTTTGAAGAAAAGTTGGCAATTTTTCAGCCTTTTATAAAAAGATTGTCTTCTGTAGGTCCCCAATCCTGATGATTTAGGATTTGGAGACTCACTAGAGATTTTTACTCTGCTAGCCAGTGTAGGCTGACATTCTACTTGTGTTCTTAAAAAGGCTTTTGTGGCTATTACTTGATTCAGTTGTGTTCTATTTTCTGATCAGATCTGTTTTAAGCCATCTTTGGGGGGATAAAGAGTGTGAAGATAGAAGTCTATCTAGCCTTCACTTTTGCATGTGGGCTTCAATTTTGTTGGGCAAATTTCTATGCTGAATCTAGTTTCTTCTTATTAGGGAAACGAGGATAAGGCTACTGTAAAAAATAAATCAAGACGTGATCATGGTGTTGTACACTCCTTAGATATAAGGTGTTGCTAAATTCTAATTTACTGCAGAAGTGTAATTAAATCATTTGATTTAACCGTGGAGGTTACAGGTTAGATGGATCACCCAGGAATCTAAAAACATCTCTGGAGCGTGAGACCTTCAGGGAAGGGATTGTATGCAGCAGGCTGAATAAATGCAGTGGGTTCTGAGCCACACCCCCAGTATACCTCTTCCTGGTGTGATGCTGTCAATTTTTGGTTCTATCAGAGTTGAGGTGACAATCTGTTGAGGGTCCTGCATTGGGTAGAAGGCTGTTTGGGTGCCCTTTGCATAATTTTGCAACTCTGCAATTCCAAATCTGGGGATTCTGCTCACCGCCTACCTCCTGAGAAGGTGGCCGTGCGCATGCAGTGCGGTTGGATTTTAAAGCTAGCGACAGCTCTCTTGTCTCTCAAATACACCCATTTCTTCTCACTGCTTAAAATTCCACTTACATTGTGCTGTTTTGGCTTTAGGCTTTGATTCTGTGTTAAAATCAGTTATCAACCTTCTCAAGTGCAGAGTTTGCAAAACACACTCATTACACCTTATCCATTTGACCTTCACAATAGCCCTGTGGGGTAGGAGAGTGGCATTGTCTCCTTTGGGGAAAAAGAAATGCAGAGGAAAGACTATGATTTGGGAGCCAGAGATGCTGGGTTTGAGTCTCAGCTATAACTCAGAAACTGTGTGGCCTTGAACAGGAATACAACATCTCTGAAATTAATTTCTCTCCCTATACTCAGAGGATTAAAATTTTACTTTACAGAGTGGTTATAAGGATTAGAGAGAATATTTTCATCCATCCATCCATCATTTATTTATTCTACAAATAATTTTCCGGCCCCTACTGATAGCCAGGCATCGTGCTGTTTCTGGGGATACTTTAGTAAATGCGACAGACCCCATTCCTGCCCTCACGGGGCTTACAATCTAACACTGAGCACAACGTGGGGCACATAGTAATTTCTCAATAAATGGTGGTGGTTACAAACAGTCGGTCCAAAGTTCCTTAGTGAGTGCAGAGCAGAGGAGGAGCTGAGCTCAGATTTTGGGGTCTTTGGCTCCAAAGTCTTTGACTAGTGGGCTCTATCCACCAGTCCTCCGGGGAAAGGAGGCTCGTTGTGGCTGCAACCTGAGCCATTTTACTGCAGTCATCTCCCTGATGTGCACTGTTGGAGCAGAGCGGAGTGTCCTACTCTGTTTGGGCTGCTATAACAGAATACCATTAGAGCGGGTGGCTTCAACAACAGACATTTACTTCTCCCAGCTCTGGAAGCCGGGAAGTCTAAGATCAAGGCACTGGCACATTGGATGTTTGGTAAGAGCCCACTTCCTAGTTCATAGACAGCCTTTCTGGCTGAGTCCTCACATCGAAGAAGGGATGAGGGGGCTCTCTGAGGTCTTTTATAATCTCGTTCATGAGGGCTCCACCCTTATGACCTCCCAAAGGCCCACTTCCTAATACCATCAGTTTTCAACGTATGAATTTTAGGGGTGGGGTCACAAACATTCAGTCTACAGCCCAGTGTAGTTAGATGGATTATGACCCGGCTCTGGGCTGAGCCTGGCTCTGCTGTTTAACTCTGTGCCCTCAGGCAATTTACTTGATCTCAAGAATCCTCAAGTTCCTCATCTGCAGAGAGGACAACGTGAGAGCACCTGCCTCAGGAGGTTGTCATGGGGATCAGATGAAGTTCCTGGGAAGTTCCCAGCTCGGTACCTGCCGCATCCGGAAGTGCTTGTTAAACTGTGGATATTATTGTTGGTTGGGCTCTCAAACAGCATAGGCATTGGTGGGGAAGACATACCCACTCCCGCCTCTCATTCTCGGCCGCCCTTTCTTGGCTGGGGAATCAGAACACAGCAGCAGGTGCTGAGTGTGAGACGCTGGTGGCTTCTCTCTCTCCACCTCTCAGCTGTTTGTCCACATCGTCCGTTTTAAAACTGTGCTGGGCCGAGGCCGGTCATGAGTGGGGCAGGCCAGGGGGACAGGCCTTCCCTTGGTCTATTCTGTTCCCTCTCAGCCAGATAGAGTTGTATTTGGCAGTCCTTCCCTTGGCTGCAGTGAGGTGAGACCACTTATGTTTGGGGAAAAGGCTTCAGAGCTGCCGTGGAAAGGGTGTGTACATCAAGCTTCTGCTTTTTGTCAAGTGTCCAAAAGTCAGGCTGCCTGGGTTCAAGTCCCAGCTCTTCCTCTTACGAGCCAAATCATTTGACTGCTGTCAACCCCAGTTTCTTCATCTGGAAAGTAGGTATAATAATAGCTAAGACTTACATAACATTTACTATGTTCTAGGCACTTCCCATATAGCAATTCATCCATCCCCACACCAGCTCTATGAGTACAGAGCTGTTTGAAGACCAGGAGGCTGTTTGAGGCTTAGAGAGATTAATTAACTGGCTTTGCTCAAGGTAAATGACAGAGCTGGGGTTCAGGCCCAGGCAGACAGATCCCAGAGATCTGTGCTCTTAACCACTCTACTATCTCCTTCCCTAACGGGAAGCATCAAGCTCGGCACATAGTATGTGCTTAGTAAATATATTTTTTTCAAGTGAAAAGTTTAAATTTTGTGTTATCAAGTATGCACTTTCTTTACAGTTTTTTCGTATCATTTAAGCTTATAAATCCATCACCCTTTTGCATTTCAGCTATATTAAAAATTTTTCCTAATATTTAAATCATTTGAATATTTATATTTAATTATTTTGGCCACAAAAAGTATATTAAAATTTTAATTATTTATGTGTTACTTTATAGTAGTAAGCACACTTAACCTAAGATCTACCCACTTAACAAACTTTTACGTGTACAATGTGTTATGGTTGACTCTAGGTACAGTGCTGTAGAGAAGATCTCTAGAGCTTAGTCATCATGCTTGACTGAAACTTTATGCCCGTTGATTAGCAACTCCCCATTCCCTCCTACCCCACTCCCTGGTAACAGTATATGAAGAGTAGATAATACCCATCATTCTCAGCTGTGAAGGTGAGTATGGATCTCTCTTTCTGGAGCAGTAAGGAGCAGGGCCTTAGAACACTGGTTGAGGGGTATTCTTCAGAGATCTCAGACTCATGGGTACATGTGCCCATCTTGGCCTCATGCTAGAAATTTGAAACCTAATGCTCATGAGTTGCCTTCATGACGGTGATACCCTTACAGCAACACTAACATTTACCATAAAGATGGAATATTTATTAAGTATCTACTTAGACCTGATTCATTTTCAGATGCTCTGGATACAGGTAAACAACTCTGAAGAATGCCCCTATGGGGGTTTTAAGACCAAAACAAAGAATGTTCCACTTGCTCTGCGTTGATTTTAGTTTTCAGTCAGTTGCTATATCTCCCTCACATTTTACATTGATGCTTTTTAAAATCATTACCACCATCATCATCCCCCCAACCATCATTGTAACAAACTCTTATTTTGTGCTAAGTGCTGTGCGCTTTGCCTGAATCATCTCATTTAATTCTCACGTTAGAACATAAAATGAAGATTTCTGTACCTACAAATTAAGGCAAATGTTGTGGAAATATCATTGCTTAGCAATGGTTACAATAGAAGGAAGGGAAGAGAAATGTATCTCAGCTTTTTGACTATTTAAGAATTGCTCCATAGAATATTTGAAGAGATTCCTTTGATGTAAATGTCCATATGCTTTAAAAAATGGGATATGGTAAATATAAAATTATCGACAAAACTTTGCTAGTACCCATTTCTAAAATATTGCCTAGTGGACATGGGTATTTTTATTTTATTAATTATTTAATGAGCACCTACTATATTCTGGCACCTTGATGTTCTCTTGTACCTTGCTTTCTCTGCTCACCTGTGGAAGTTCTTGACTTGTATATAATGTCCTTTTATTTTGGTAATGAATTAACATTAATTTCAGTCTCATCAAGGTGCAGAGATTTTCCTAGAGCTGCATCTCAGTGCTGAATAATTTTTAGCAACTTCCCCTGTAAGGGAAGTTTTCAGGATAGTCAATAGGCAAGACTCTCCCCATTTTATAGGGATAGGTTATTTTGTACTTAAATTTTTTTTTTTTTGATTATAAAAGTAATATCAGCCCATACTTCCAATTCTGGCTACATGGCAGGTAGATCAGATACTCTAATAAACCTTCCTGCTCAAATAATCTAAGAATGCTGGATAAAGTATAACTAACATCTTTTAATGATATCTGCAAAACAGGGAGTGGAGTTTCCAGGGCATAAAAATAAAGAGGGAAATGGAAAGTGGGTGTGAAGGAGAAGCTGAGACTCTGCCCTGAGGGTGTTTGCTGAGAGCAGAAACTTAGATTCTTAAGCTCTGACTGCTGTGCTGGGGACCAGAAACCAGTCTTTGGGCCCGTGCAATGTGGGAAGTTGAAAATGAGACCCTACTGTAAAGCTAGGACATTCAAAGTACTACACTTTCCATGAAAAAGGGAGTTAGGGGAAAAAAAAAAAATCATCCTTTTGGCCAAGAGAGATATCTTAGACTTAGCTCTCATTGGGGGGAAAAATGTCTTCTTACCCAAATTTTAACAAGAGTTCTGCCCTCCTTTGGCTTTGGGGTTTTAATTTAGACTCCCTGAGTGATCTAGATGAGATCTTAACTTTAGAGGTCCTGGGCTGGTGGTGCTCAGAGTGCCTGGAAGGTGTGGAGGCAGATGCTCTCTGGAGAAATGGACCTTCATCCCAGACCCTGTGGCATCGTCACAGTTTCAGGTTAGTCTCATGTGATCTCACAATCCAGAATTACAAACACATGAAGAAGGTAGTTGTATTTAAGAGTCAAGGGAAACAACAAATAGCAGAATGAGACCCTCAAGTGCTTCAAATATTGGAGTTATGATGATACAGAAAAGATACAGAAATAAGTTAAAAATGTTCAAGGAAATAGTAGAACTGAAAACATGAGCAAAAGAATCAACTAATCCCAAATCATATACAATTGTCCCCCCTATCTATGGGGGATACATTCTAAGACCCCCCCAGTGAATGCCTGAAGCTGCAAATAGTACCGAACCCTATATATACTATGTTTTTCCTATACTAACGAGCAGGCATCCTGTACAGTGTGAATATGCTGGACAAAGGGATGATTCATGTTCTGAGCAGGATGGAGCTGGATGGTGCAGGATTTCATCAGGCTGCTTGGAAAGGCATGCGATTTAAAACTTATGAATTGTTTATTTCTGAAATTTTTCATTTAATATTTTTGGAGCATGTTTGACAGTGGATAACTAAAACCATGGAAAGTGAAACCGCAGATAAGGAGGGACTACTGTATCAAAAGTTTATTGGAAAGCCTAGAAATAGTCAAAAAAGGCCCAAGTAGAACTTCTAGAAATAAAAATAGAATTATTGAAATTAAAACATGCTCTTTGTAAGAAATTTGGAAAGAATAAAGGACCCCCCATAAATTAACCATTATTCAGTCAGTAAGGGGCAAGTAATATTAGTACTCTTTATGTAATTCATTTAAGTCTTATTTTCTATGCATTTTTACAAAGTAGACATCATATTCCATATGAGTATAATTTTATGCTATCATTTTCTTTCTATATAATAAGCATTTTCTCAATCATTGTGCTGGATAATATATACGAAGAGTAAAGAAATGCCATAATGTAGATGTTCCCCTATAGTGGGATTTATTTATTTATTTCCTATTTTTATTGATTTGCAAAGAACATTTTGGCAGAAGCTGCCAGGCTTTCTTAATGCTTAGGCAAGGCGCTGGCACAGTGTCACTTTCTCCACTTTCTGTTTGTTTAAGTGAGTCCTATGGCAAGTTCAGACTCAATGTGGGAAGGGTCTATGTAAGGGTATGGATAATGGGAGGCATGGTTCATTAGGGAACTAGCTTCCACATACATAATGTTTTTGCTTTCCTTTTTTATACAGTGGTAGCATAGTCTGTTCTGCATCTTTTTTCAATCAACTATTTTGCTGTACATTCAGTATTAATGCATATATTATTTGGGACTAGGATTGGCTGCAAGTAAAACTCCAAATTACAGTGGCTTAAACAAAATAGAATTTTATTTGTCTTCTGAATTTAAAAAGTTTGGTAGTGATTGGTCCAGCTGTTTCTATTTTGTTGCTCCACCACATGTGACTTCCATTCTCAAACCACCACAATATCTAAAATGACGGCTGGAGTTCCAGCCATCCAGCTGCATTCCAGACTGTAGGAAAGAAGGAAAAGAGAGGAAGAAAGTAAGCCTTTACTTGGAATTTGCATCAGTCATTTCCACTTCCATTTCTTAGGCTAGAATATATTTGCAGGACCACACCTAGCTGCAAGGGATGCTAGGAAATAAAATCTTTATTACAAATGGACATATGCCCAGCTAAAAAAACTGGAGATTCCATTCCTAAAGAGGAAGGGGAGAAAGGATATCAGAGGACCACTGTACCTTAAGAATTTCCTCATGTTTTGTACATACGAGTCCCAACAAGACTTTTGATATATTCTGCTATATTGTTCTCAGGATGATTGTACCAATTACAGTGTACTGAAATGCCTATCTTATGTCACCCTCATCAGCACTGGGAATAGTGAATTTTATAATATTGGCAGTCAGTTGTCTTGTTTTAATTTATTCTTCTTTGATAACTAGTGTGGATTGGCATTTTATTTTATTATTTATTAGCTGTTTATATTTTATCTTTCCTGAACTTTTTGTTTATGTTCCAAGTCCAAGGAGTGATTTGGTTGTTTGTTTTTAACTGTTTATTAATCATTTATATTAAGTTATTGACCCTTTATCATGTTAATTATAAAGCAGAAATAATGTTTCTGGCAGTCCTGGAATAGGGGATATATGAGAGTACATGTGGTGGGTAGTCAAGAGCTCTCTTCATCATACTATATGGGGACTAGGATTTGCGCAAGTTGCATGTTTGAGTTAATATCATTCTTCTGCAGTGTTTTAATTGCAGAAATTAGAGTATCTTTCTATGAAGGAATCAGAAGAACCAGAAAGGGCATGGAGAAAGGGGTGACACAGAGAAGAGTCACATGCAGTGTGTTTGAAGCACGAGCTGTGGGGAGCTGTGCAATGCTCTTTGACCTCTAAAACGATTGCCAGGGCTTCCTGAATCCTGCTTTGTCAGGACTCAGAGGGAAAAATATGAGACTTATACTAAGATATGTATTCCCTTGTTATTTCAAGATAGAGAAGGCTGTGATGATACCACCTATCCATTAGAGGGCGCGCTACAGACAGCCATCTTGGCTTTCTATCAGTTGAGAGCATTTTGTAAACACTGTCTCCTTTAAACCTGTACAGGCACTTAACACTTAGTAAGAACGCTATCAGGGCTCTTTAGCGCTAGACTGTAAAGGTCCTGAGTCAACAACTCTTAAAGAGGGGTCTGCTCTTAGAGATTACTAGATCACCTAACAGGGGAAGCAAGTTGTCTAACATTCCCCAGCTCGTTGGCTGAGGAAGCAAATCTAGAATTCGTGGCTGCAATTCCCATATAAGCTACCACATTCTCCATGCCTAGCTGCCTCTGAGCCTTCACCATCGTTCTTCACTTGCCCTAAGGCTTTGGACTGTACCCTCGTTCTCTCCCAGGAATTCCAGGCGTGGCTGCATCCTGCGTCACCCTGCCCCCGTGTGGCTCTACCTGAGAACAGCAGTCTCCTGCACGCTTGTGACCAAGGTCCCAGTGTCTGCCTGACTCAGCCCCAGAAAGTGCGGGCACGATGAAGGGTTGAGTCTCCCAGAAACTTGTTTCATCTCAACGACGCTGACAAGAGGTCAGCAAGAGATTTAGGGCTAGTGTGAGAGCTTGGAGGACCGGTGAAGAACAAGTACCGAGCCAGAAACGAGGAGCTAGAATGCGGATGAACAGCAAAATGGTGTAATTACTTTAAAAAAATGTTTTTATGATGTGGAAGCATGGAGTGAGTGGAACATTTGGAGCCAGATTTGGGCTTCCTTCCATCTCCATTACTCACAATGGTGTGACCTTGGGCAAATCCTGTCGTGACCTCTCTGAGTCTCAATTTTGACTTCCATGATTTGCAGCAATAACGCCTGTCCTGTTTAAAGCCCAGGCTTGGTACAAGGCTCAGATTGCATCGTAGTGTGAAAGCACCTAGTACAAGTAACGCACAAACTAAGGAGATGTTCCTCTGACAACAGGAGAAGCAGCTTGCTGTTCCCAGGGGTTGCACTGGGGTAGATCATTCCACATTTAATCTTCAGGACAATTCACATTTATAGACTTGTTAGTGTCCAGGAGGAGCCTTGGAACAGAAAGTCACATGGAACTGGAATCTGAGGTGGTAAATTGACCAACTCAAAGGAACCCACCTCTACGGGGTCTAACTCTATTTGTGACTGACTAGTCTTCAGGTACTATCCTATGTAAGTGAGCATTAGTAAAGCATGCAGTGATGATCTAAAACTAGTTGGCACTGCGGTTCTTTGGGTCTAAAAAATAAAAGAGGAAAAAAATTTTACTAACTATACTGCACTGGTACTGGTAGTTACAAATGATACTTAGCTTTCATTAAAAATCAGTTCTGACAGATCTGGGCAGGAAAATACCCAGGGTTCTTTTTTAGTTTTCCACTGGGGAAATGTTTAAATATTGAAAATACATGGAGTAATTTACAGATGAACCAATGGAGTTTGTTAGTCATTTAATGTGCCACTTCTAGTAAGTGACAGAAGCACGATTTGAACCCAGGGTCTTCCAGGCTCTGCTCTGAATCACTGGTCTATATTGTCTTGTCCTAAAAGGATGACAATTTACTATTCTAGTTACATCAAGTAGGACATTACACCAAATACGCTTTTTCATTGTTTTCTGAAAACCAGTTAACTTCTAAGCTCTATATTATTTGCTTCTAAGCAACAGTGATTAATAATGTGTCTCACTGATTCCAAAACAAGCATTTCCCCGCCACATTTTAACATCTCTGAAATTAGATGCTTCTTATAAGTGATGGTGTATCATAATTTAATTGGCAGCATTTTTCTTTCTTAGTGGCACATAAAATAATGGTGCATCTCACAATTGATATTAACTTAGATTTGATGAAATGCAGTAATAATGACTTAGTTTATATAAAGGATAGGGTGGTAGGGAGAAATATATGTATAATACCATGGTGCGTACTAGGGTGGGGTAAGGTCTTTGATCTATTTCAATATTTCCCAGAGTGTAGGACAATGATTCAGAATGACTTTAGGTTGTACCCTAACATGGCCTTGAAAACACTGAGTTACCCCATGAGTGATTTTTTCAGAATTTAGAATTTTGAAGAGTTTAGAGTTCTCTCTCAACCCTTCAGAGAACCTTGAGGAGAAAGTCTTTGTTTGATGTTGGGATGTCTTCAGCATCTTGCCCCACTAGCTCCCCTTTGTGATAATGAGAGGGCAGGCTCCAACAGTATTTAGCTAGAATTTCATTGTTTTGTTTTCATTTATTTGCTTTTATAGTTACGTGGTGCTTGGGGCAGGCAACACTGGATTTCCATTTATAGTAGTGACAGTAATTTTTCCTTTGAAAAAATAAATTTATTTCAGTAAAAATGGAGCCAATTAAAAAAAGAATGTTAAGCAACTACTAGTACAGATGGTGTGTGGCTATAGCAAGAATTGTGAATGCAGTCCTCACGTGACAAAAATGTGCGCAGGAGCCATCTCTTCTGATGACTTCACTTCTCTGTGAGTCTGTGCATGCTGTTCCTTAATTGTAAGTGGTCTTTTCCCTACGCACTAATAATGGATCTCCTTTGCTTTCTCTTCTTTGAAGCCTTCCCTGATTTCTGTAGTCACAATTAATTGTGCATGCCCCTAAGACTTTGCTTTAAACATGATTTAGTATTTTTGTTATTCCAATCTTGTCATAGATATTCACATGACCATCTCTGTTATAACTGGAAGACTTACGGGCAGGGACCACTTCTCAATTCATCTCCATGGTATCTTCAATGTCTTACATGTGGTTATAGGAAAAAATGAACGGATAGATTTGAAATTCAGGTTAGCAATTATTTTATGCAATTTCCCCCCCATTCTGCAGAAACCTTGCCTGGTTAGACAGCTCCTTTGTTCGGCTTACCTTTCGGCTTCACTGTAAGTAGTAGTTACTGAGGCACTTGTAGAACCTGAATTGTTTTTCAGCATAAATATTTTGCAAGGAAGATCATAGCATCATCTGAAACTATTCATGAGGAAGTTAACCCTAGGGTAAAGCCAAAGGCTGGAAGGAGGTGTGCGTGTGTGTGTGTGTGTGTGTGTGTGTGTGTGTGTCTGTGTGTGTACGAGTGCTGATGGAGCAGTATTCCATTGGGTTTAGAGCTGTACCTTCTGGTTGACTTCGCTCTACATTTGAAGCCCAAAAGACAAAATTCAGTGACCAGAGATAATGGTAATCTAAGCAGAAAGAAAGATAAATAAAGTACTTGCAGTTTTTATACTTGAGCAGTCCTGTTATCCTTTTCAGAGTCTTAGATAAGAAGCTTTGCTCAGCCTGCTTGAGCCAAGGCGATGGGAAAGTGTACAGAATTACAAAGATAGGTGCCGTTTCTGGAAAGAAGTCCAATTCTGCTACCAATGTTGTCTTCTGGAAAGAGAAAGCAGAAAAAGACCTGGTACCACTACACCATCAATTAAGTTGGATTAATGGTGTTCTAAACAGCTCCTAATAAAGCCCACTGTTTACTAATCTTGTCTCTGTGAAGGAGGAATGAGGTCAGAGTGCATCTGAGGAAGGGGAGGTCTATAAAAATGGGAGGCAGCTCTATGGCAACACACCTTTTATCTTCTAAGACTTTCAAAGCATACCTGGCTGTTTCCATCAACAATAGCTCTGCTCAGTTCCTAGTATATTGTTAAAGAGTATCACGAGGGGGATCACAGGCCTCCTGGTTAGCCATCTGGCTTTTCTTTTCCTCCCCTTAGGCTTCAAAGGCATTGAGGTGCAATCAACATGATAGTTTAATTGTACTCCAAGGAATGCTCTAGTACAATCAAGACTGACACATGATGGTCTGTGGAGTGAGAACGGTCTGTGGAGTGAGAATCTTTATTAAAAAACAAAACTTCCTCTAGCTGTCAGTCATTTACAAAAGAGAGTCCGGTTTTAATGATCGATGGCAATTGGACACATCTGACTGTCCTTCCTCCGCTGACTTTTTCTTGGGTTTTAGCTGGCAGATCTAGGGAAGAAGGGAATGGCCAAAAAAAACCTCTTATGCTATCAGGTTTTCCTAGGGTATCCCTAGTGCTCTGGCAAACCGAATTGGAATAGTAATTAATTTGATCAATTTTACATTAAAAGCTAATTTCTGCTTGTATCTTCTGTATCCTTTGCCAGGGTACGATCCTGTGGCCTGCTGATCTTTGAAAGAATTTACAGCAGATCTGTTTCAGAGTCCATTGAAAGCAATTTACTATTCACACGTTAAATATATGGGACAGTTGTTCTTGCTACAGCAATACAATTATTCTGGAAAAGAATTTTCAATGATGAAAATGAAAAAAAGTTAAAACAGTCATAATTTACTACTCCGGAGTGCCGGGCAGCTGTTTTCTGCCTCGATCTGTATTCTAATAAGTCTTTTAAATGAAGAGATTTATGAGATTATTTTAATTTTGATGTCTTTTTAATGCTTCATGCATTTTAAATACAACCTTTTAATAGTTTTTGAGATTGAAGAATTTAATTTTGCTTTATACTGCAGAAATAAATATATTCTCAGGAGACCACATCATTATTGTAGTTCTTTTTCTTTCCTTTTTAAAAATCAGCATATCTACTACACACAGCTCGAATGCCAACCAGAACCGGCAAAGCCTTTCTTTAGTTGGGGAGCTAGCAAATTGGAAGAAAAGTGTTCATCATTGTGTTACAACATAACTGGTGCTAATAGAATTTTTGTGGGTTTAGATGTGTGTTTACCCCCACCAGGGAAATGATTTCTTGGTGAAGATGACCCAACTTTATTTGGATGAGTAGTCGGAGATATATATGGACTGAATACCTGTGTAATGCCCCCCTTGTGATGAGGTATGGCCAAGTCAAGCTCAGAGTTTAGAGAGATCATTGTTTTGTGTATATACCTGTTCGCTGGTTTCACAGTACAATATTATGGGCAATATTCACCTGGACACGTATTTTTAGAAAAGTGGTAACAGTCTGGTGCGATTAATTTTTTAAGGCATTGAAGAAGACATAGAGAGATGGATTGAGAAGTGGTCTCTGCCCTTAACAAGGCTTCCAGTCACAGTAGATAAGGGCATATGAACTTCATAATAATTTTTTACTTTCACCTTTACTTTCTAGGCAGGGAAAATCATAAAGCTAAGGAAAGCTGTCCTAGCCAAAAGATTTGAGGTACCCAAAAGAGGTCTGTTAAAATGCAAACATGAGGAATTACCCCGAACTAAAAGCTTTCCCTGATATTTTAAGGTAAAATTATTAAATTCCTAAGTTGCTTTAGATAATTTAACATGTCCTAACTGCAGTTAGCAGGGGGTCATGAAACTTAGATCTCTATATTATGTCATAGAGTTTTGAGTTGCAGAACATTCTTGAATCTATGTGCTATTTTTAAAAGGTGAGGTATCCAAATCTAAAAAGTCAGGAAAAATACCTTTTCAAGCAATGTTTAATAACATGGGAAATGCTCTTGATATAATGTTAAATGAAAAGCAAGCCAGACAAAACTGCATATATAGTATCCCAACAACAGAAGAAGTGGTTTTTGTGTGACATTAAGAAGTTATGAGCTGCAAGGAGTTGGAAATAAAATTTTATATTGGGGGCATGTAAATAAGCAGTTGTACACATATGCACATCACACATCTACAAAACATTACAACATTATTTATTTTGAAGTTTGTGGAATTTAGGATGATTTTTTTCACTTTCTTTTTCATAATTCTTCACAGTAAACATGTTTTTATGTGAGACCAAAACTAATAAAAATACATCTGGTTGTGTAAAGAAATGCATAAAAGGAGCCAGAATTATATAAATTGCTAAAAATCCTACCTTCTTGTTGCAAGCATGGGTGTTTTCAAACAGCAGTCTTGTCTTAATTTTAATTTGAGGGGAAAAAGAGTGCTTACTTCCTGTCTTGTGACTCTGATCTTACTTTGAAGCTGGACTTGTCTGAGGATAATCATATTCTGTGAACTTTTAGGATATTGCTGCTAAAATACAGTTTTTGTAGTGCTACTTTTGGCAGCTCTTTCATTTTTCTGAAAAAATAAGGTACTTGTAATTCATACTGTGGGTCACGATTAGTCAAGTTTTACTATACCGTTTAAAACTCCAAACCTATCCAAATTGCTTTGTCAGCAAAAAGGAAGGCCATAAACTCTTAACCAATCCTCAGCCCCTCCCCCCACACCCCACCCCCTCCCCGGGTCCTATCGTGAGGGTTGACACTTCTAATCTGCAGCTTTAGAGCAAAACCTACCTCAACCCTTACTAACGTCCTATTTGTGGGCAATCCATCAATTGCATTGCTCTCCTGGACCTCAGTTGCTTGAGCTATATAATGTGTCTAAAACCTGTCTTACAGAGTCAGAGTGAAATCAGAAGAGTTAATACATGGAAATGATGACATGCCTGCAAAAGGTATAATAGTAGTTACCATTATCCTTATTTATGTCATTATTATTAATGTTAATAAATGCAGGCTCCCTCAAGGCCAGAGCGTTGATGCTTCTGTGTATCATTGCAATATCTAATAATAATAACAGCTACCATTATCTGTGTGCTTATTATGTTCCAGGCATATCTCTAAGTACTCTACATACATTAATCTCACTTAATACTCACAAGACCTCATGAGAGAGATACTACTTTCATCTCCATTTTGTAAATGAGGAGCCAGTGGCACAGAGCATTCTGGTAACTCACTGAGGGTCTCCAAGCTAATAATGTTGGAGCTGGAATGCAAACCCCTCTGACTCTGGAGTCCCCCTTCTAACTATTACAGGCCTTTGAAATTGTAAGCAAAATAACTAATTGTTTCCTGAAGCATTATTATAGACGTTAAGAAGTTCCGTTCTCATGGCAATGTTGAGAAGTAGCCTTCGTTAATCTAAATTGCTTAAAATTGACGCAAGGCCTGTTAGCTACTTCAGGCTAACCCAACTCTATCTTAGGGTTGTTATTTGAGCATATTCAAAATTTTACTGAAAATATTTTAAAAATAAAATTAAGTTTGTTGTAAATAATATTCAACTAAGAATGCAGAGAAACTTGAAAACTTTAGCACTACTCCAACAGTTTACTTATGCTGGAACTGTCTGCCATCTTTATTTCTTTGTTTTCAGTAAAATCGGTCAAAAATATATATATTTAACATTAGTAGATTCTGACTGTAGTGATGACAGGGTACCCGTCTGTATCATTTAAATGAGCCATACGTGCAAGTGGGTAACTCCGTTTAACCTTGTATCAGTTCTAGACAGGACTTCAGAATCTGCAAGTGAGTCACAGCCAACAAATAGTTTGCAAATATGTCAAGATACATTTTAGAATTCTTTTTTTCTCTTTTAGGACTCTTCTTTCCACTGCTTTTGATCTTCAGTTATGTTCTCCTCTTCCTTCTTCCTTCCTTCCTTTTTCCTCCCTCCCTCTCTCCCCTGTCTTCCTTTCTCTTAACTTCTGAAAGTTCTTATAGGAACGTTAAAAGAAAGTTTGAAAAAAGAAACAAAAATCTTTCTTATTTCTACAGCGTAGCTGTCTGTGTGTATGTGTGTGTATTATATTACCTTTAAGAATTTTTTGGTTTGCACACATAATTTATAATTATATGATCGCAGTCAAAGTGAACAATCTTATTCAGCTTTGTTTCACGCAATTAATGACGATTCCATTAAGTAAATGTCTGTAATTGATGTGGTTTTCTCCCCATTGTTGAATTTTTACGTTGTTGCCATGTTTTTGTTCTTCTGGATAATATCGTAGTGAACACATTTGTACAAATAGCATTTTTCCCCTATTATATCATATGATAAATTCCTAAGAGCAGAATTATTGGGTTAGAAATAATGAATCGTGAATCTTTTTGTGGATCTTACACATAGAGTGAATTTGCTATTTTTAGGTGAATTGAAGGAAAGAACGGTATAGACTTTGACCCCAACATGGGTTAAAGTTCCTAACATTAAATTAACTAGCCCAGTAAGAACCACAACAAAAATGAAGTTTCTTAAATTTCTATGCAAACTTCTTCAACTAGTTTATACTACACAAATGGATTTTTACCTAATCAACCTTAGGTCTACTTAGTGTTGAAAGAGTTACTCAGTTAATTCAAAACATCTTTGTCATTCAGTAGATAATTTAGCCCCAAATGAATTCATTGCTGGTCCCAAATTATTTATAGCTATCAATTGTATTCCTCATATTAGCAAACTCTTTCAATGACCTGAGTAACAGAAAAATTTAAGGTGAGACTTTGGAAATGGGATCTCAGGATTTTTTCACACTGACAAAAGATATCTCCAGTGTGAATTTTAGCTGAATAATGTTGATGTTTTAGAGCAAACATTTGGACATGTGTTGTCATATCTTTGTTTTGTGGCTGTATGTCTATATATTTATTTATTTATTAAAACAAATTTTTATTGACGTGTAGTTGATTTACAATAGCGTGTAAGTTTCAGGTGTACAGCACAGTGATTCAGTTATATATATATATATTCTTTTTCAGATTCTTTTCCCTTATAGGTCATTACATAATATTGAGTATAGTTCCCTGTGCAATACAGTAGGTCCTTGTTGGTTATCTATTTTATACATAGTAGTGTGTATATGTTAATCCTAGCCTCCTAATTTATCCATCCCTTCACCCCCCTTTCCCCTTTAGTAACCATAAATTTGTTTTCTGCGTCTGTGAGTCTCTTTCTGTTTTGGAAGTAAGTTCATTTGTGTCTTTTTTTTTCCTTTTAGATTCCACATATAAGTGATATCATATGATATCTGTCTGTCTCTTTCTGGTTTATTTCACTTAGTGTGATGATCTCTAGGTCTATCCATGTTGCTACAAATGGCATTATTTCATTCTTTTTTATGGCTGGGAAATATTCTGTTGTGAAAGTGTACTGCATGTTCTTTATCTATTCATCTGTCCATGGACATTTAGGCTGCTTCCATGTCTTGTAGAGCTGCAATGAACACTGGGGTTCATGTATATTTTCAAAGTATGATTTTCTCCAGATACATGACCAGGAGTGGGAATGCAGGATCATATGGCAGCTCTAATTTTAGGGTTTTTTTTTGTGGTACGTGGGCCTCTCACTGTTGTGGCCTCTCCGGTTGCGGAGCACAGGCTCCGGACGTGCAGGCTCAGCGGCCATGGCTCACGGGCCCAGCCGCTCCACGGCATGTGGGATCTTCCCAGACCGGGACATGAACCCGTGTCCCCTGCATCAGCAGGCAGACTCTCAACCACTGTGCCACCAGGGAAGCCCTATTTTTAGTTTTTTAAGGAACCTCCATACTGTTCTCCATAGTGGCTGCACAAATGTACATTCCCACCAACAGTGTAGGAGGGTCCCTTTCTCTCCACACCCTCTCCAGCATTTATTATTTGTAGACTTTCTGATGTTGGCCATTCTGAGCAGTGTGAGGTGATACCTCATTGTGGTTTTGATTTGCATTTCTCTAATAATTAGCCATGTTGAGTATCTTTTCATGTGTCTTTTGGCCATCTGTATATGTATGACTGTATGTTTATTAGGTAAAAAAAGGTGACTGTATTTCCTGGGTAGTCATTACTGCTATTGTTGATAGTCACCTATCCATAAATCATCAATGCCCTTCTTTTCTAGTTCTACGTTCATCTCTAGTTTTAGTGCTTCCTTTCTTCTTCAGTTCATAGCTAAGTTTGTGGAAGGAGTCCTATGCTCAGGTTCCCCTTAAATCTGAATCATTCCGTGATCTCTTATAAGCTTCTATTCATACCACCCACTGAAACTGCTGCAGCAGTTGTCAAATGAGCATTCTTATTGTCAGACCTAAATGATGCATTTTGGCCTTTTTCTGTTTGACCTCCATAGCCTTTCACTCCCTCTTGAAAATCTCTGCTTCTCAGCTTCCATGACCATTCCATCTTGGTTATTTTTGCTGGCTCTTCGTGCCTGTCCCCAAGTATATGATGTTTCCCCAATTTCCAGGCTCCTCACTTTGCCCAGTCTTCTAGGGTGATTCCATCCATTCCTAATTTTTTAAGCACAGAGCTATAAGCTGAGTGTTCTCAAGTCTTTTCTTCTATCCTTCACCTATGACTTGTGTATGAATCCATGGAGGCTTCTATGTATTCTTATCTGAATATCTGGAGTCTCCTTTAATTCCACATGTCCCAAATCAAACTCACTGGCTTTGTGCCCAGATCCACTTTATTAAGATAATGGTTCCACTCACTTATTCCGTCTAGAGTCCTGGGAATTACCTTGGACACTTTTTTTTCATTCATTCACATCTATCTGGCTACTAAATTACATTGATTCTATTTCCTAACTCTGTAGAACCCCTTCTCTCCTTTCTTCTCCACTGTTCTTTGAGGGAAAATCCTATCAGAATCTCCTACCCCGGATCCCTGGCTCTACTATTGCCTTCCTCCAATTATTTGCTTTCTGCAGCCAGTGACCTAAAGAACTCCTCTCTTCTTATTGCTTTCTTTTTCTTTTTTTTTTTTTTTTGCGGCATGCGGGCCTCTCACTGTTGTGGCCTCTCCCGTTGCGGAGCGCAGGCTCCGGACGCGCAGGCTCAGCGGCCATGGCTCACGGGCCCAGCCGCTCTGCGGCATGTGGGATCTTCCTGGACCGGGGCACGAACCGGTGTCCCCTGCATCCGCAGGCGGACTCTCAACCCCTGCGCCACCAGGGAAGCCCGTTATTGCTTTCTTGACTTAACCCCCTCTCCACATCCCCTTTTCCAGCAGCGTCTACCCATTGTGTGTAAAGATTGAAGTCAGATCCTTTTCCATAATATGCAAGGTCTTCTATGATCTAGCATGTGCCATCACCGGCATCATCTTCTATGATTCCTGTCCATATTGTTTGCCCCAGGAAAGCTCTTTATTTTTCTTGTTGTTTCCACGTGTCTCATACATGGGCCTTTGTATATGTTCTGTCTAGACTGCTCTCTCTGTTATTATTAAATACCTGCTTACCTTGCAAGACCCAGTTCAAAGCTCTCCTCCTTCTATTCTGAACCTCTGCCTTGGGCTATTCCCATGGTCCTCTGAGCTCTCACTCTCAAAGAGATTATCACACTGACGGACATTTTCTACCTCTCCAGTAGAGTGTGAGTTCTTGAAGCCAAGGATTGTGGTTTTGTTTTCCTTTAAATAACATATATGTCCCATTAAAATATATATCTTATTGTCAAAAATTTAAATAATAAAGTCCAAGGAAGGAAATAAAATCACAATACCCCATTACCCATATTTATTTCATCCAATTTGCTTGTGTGCCTGTATATAATTATTTCTTTTATAAAATTGGCATGATAGGATATAGATAATCTTGTAGCCTTTAAAAAACTAATATATTGCACAGATTTCCTCATGTATTTAAATATTCTTCAAAAACATAATTTTTAATGGCTGTATTATATTTGAGAATATTATATCACATAAACATACCATAATTTAGTTAACCATTCTTCATGATGTGTTTAATTTTTTTTCAATTTTATCGTGATAAAGCTTTGTTGAACATCGCTTTTTACTGATATTTAACAGATTTCATGAACTAGAAGAAGGGGACAAAGAAGATCTACCATAATACAAGTCTAATTTCTTCAAAGTTATAAATTCCATAAAAGGGAGATTTTTATGGATAGTAATAGCTGCTTGGTATAGTGAAAGCTCTGTTAAGCCTTTAGATGGTTTTGTTAACAGTATTTATAATGAAACATGTTTTAAGTACATAACCTTTGTTGTAGATTAAACATATAGAATGTGTGAGAGTGACTGTTACTAGGAGAACCTTAGCTTTTCCATTTTCTGATTTTGCAGTAATATAGCTTTTTATGTAACTAGTTCATATTTGTGAAGTGCTTTGAAGATGAAAGCTATTATGTAACGGCAAAATCACTTCATAAAAATGTTACATATAAAATACGAAAATCCATAGACATACTTTAAGAATTTCAAAGTGACATCAGCTCTTTCATGTAATCATTTATAACCACCATCTTTAGACTGGTAATCCAGGATTCATTTATAGATTATTCTTGGAGTATTTCAGTGCTATCTGTTATGGTGAAATTGTTTTTATAGTCAAAGGCAGTGGTTAGGAATGACATTATTCTTTTTAACCATGGCTATTGAAGTTGTAGCCCAATTTATAAATAGGTGAGAATAAATAAAAATTGGCCATAAATATAAATCTTTCTTTCTGCCATCCAGCATTGCAACCACACAGATGGATATTCTAAAGAAATAGATTTCGTCACGTGTTGTTAAGGTTTTAAAGGTGTAACAATCATAAATTACAGATCATCTTATTCCTGTAGCTTATTTAAAGAAAGAATATACACACTGCTATATTTAAAATGGATATAGCAAGAAGGATCTACTGTACAGCACAGGGAACTCTGCTCAGTATTCTGTAACAGCCTAATTGGGAAAATAATTTGAAAAAGAATAGATACATGTATATGTATAACTGAATCACTTTGTTGTACACCTGAAACTAACACAACATTGTTAATCAACTGTACTCCAACATAAAATAAAAAGTTAAAAAAAAATAGAGTGTACAGACTGTGTGAGAACTGGACCTGGAGAGTTAGCCAGGTATGAAAATAAGGATTTTCCCTGTGTGCATCTTGAAACAATATTCCACATGAACAACGTGTCCTGCCTAAACTCACGGTGTCCTGATATTAACATTTGACACTTTTATTCACACAATGATTTTTATTTTAAAATCTTGTCTATAAAGTTTCTCTGGATCTCCCTATCCCTTCCTAAATACATATTACTAAAATGAATTATTACTGCCAGTTTTGCAGCTGAAGCTGTAGATTTCCAGTGACTCCTTCCAATAGTAGTCCTCTTCATGTAGACACATCTCAACTGACTGAGTCCAAATGCTCACCAAACCATCCTATGAGACATGTTCTCTTTGGCCAGAATTGAAGTACAGTTATACTGAGGTTAAGAACAGGAGCCCAGGACTGTAACAGTGCAAAGAACCAAGAATCAGACTGAAGTTTGGGTAGTACGGGCATGTCATGGTTGAAGTCCGGTACTTTTGCTTTTATGCCTTTCTGCTGGTGTTGATGTGTGTTGATGGAGTATGACTTCAACTTTGGAAATCGAAAACAAATGAAATATTTTCTATCTGACTTCTTTCCATTACTCTTAGTTCTTACTTTTTCCTGTTCTGGGCTGCTTCTTCCTACCTTCCCCGTGCATCCCCACCACTCCCTGCATCTGGGTCTGGCTGGTTTCTAGGGCAATTTAAGCTCAGGCATACATGAGGTGTAAGAAAAGTAATGTTGTTCCTGAGATCTTTTTTTTTTTTTTTTTGGCTTCTGACATTTTTGTGCACTTGAAATTGCATTTAATATTTCATTACTACAGGTTTTCCCATTTAATTTCCTGGATTTTTTTCTACTTGAAAAAAATCAACAAATTTGGTTTTGCACTACAGAATTATGGGGTCTAATAATTCTCCAGCCTATGACAGTTTGGTAACAGGTACCCTCCAGCATTTTTATTGCACACAGTTTTATTGCTAAAAGGTTAGGCCATTTGACTATTTTTAAAAGATGTATCCATCAAACATTGCTCAGAGAGAACTAAAATCACGCACAATTTAAAATGTAACCAACATTTAATCATTTCTTTGAAAGGGGTATCCTTAAATTCATTATAAGAAGAACCCCCCTACCTAGGAACGTAACCCATGGGTTCGTGAACATGGAAGGGAGGGTAAGGATGTAGCACAGGTGTGTCTAGTACCTCTTGTAAGTAACTGTGCAATAGTGAGGGTAATGAAAAAGTATTCCCCTAATAGTCTTCCCCTTTTAGTCACCCATAAATATTTGTAGAACATTGACCTTTAGTCAAATGGTGAATTCTTTCAACCTCACATGACAAGGAAAGATCACTGAGCTAGTTAGGAAAACTCTCCTGCAATCCATTTTATTTTCCAAATGGCTTAAAAGCAATCAAGAGAACTATAATATTGGAATTTCATAAAATTTACAACTTTTCTAGTGACTGGGAAATGGAAGGTGCTTTGTATAATCGGGCACATCCTTTTGTCTCTATGCGGATTGACCTGTATCCACGGAGCAGATTGGGTACCTCTCGAATGTGACAAGCTTTCATGGAGATCTGATGGCTTCTGTAGCCCTACAGGGCTGAAGTACCCAAGAGCTATTTGCTCCGCAGGCCATGCAGTAAATACCTGACTGCTTTTGGAGTTAACTGATTTGATGGAGGACTCTTCCATTTTCTGTGGTGGGAAGTTTATATGCTTAGGTGCTAAATGCATTAAAGGACTATGTATCACACTTAAAAGTTCCTTAGTGAGGCTGATGATAATATTTAATAGTGGTAATTTTCTAAAGAAAGTGAAATGTATGAGCTGTTAGGCATTATTTAATGTGTGAATGGAAAACCCTTAAAGATAAGAAAGGCAAAATGCGTAGTTTCCTTTCAGGCACAATGTCTCCCATTTTGCATAATCCACACAAATGATTCTGACAGTGTTAACGTTGTTTTTTCTTTTTTGGCCGCGCGACCTGTGGGATCTTAGTTCCCCAACCAGGGTTCAAACCCGGGCTCCTGGCAGTGAGAGTGCCAAGTCCTAACCACTGGACCACCAGGGAATTCCCAGACAGTGTTACTCTTAATACCACTAGTAACCATTTAACATTGCGAGTCATGGTGGGCTTGCTCTGCCTCTCCTCCTCACCCTCCCATCCTTAGTCTGTCCATGACCACGACAGGTCCTACTTAAGACCTTGGGGTTTGTTCTTTCTTTTGTGTGGAGCACTCTTCCTGGGCTCTTAACGTGGCTGCTTCCATCCCATCCTTCCATGTCAACCTAAATACGTCCCTTTGGAGGAGGCTTCCCTGCAACCCTGTCTAAAGTAGGCTTTCCTTATTTTTCTCTATCATACCTCCCTTCTTAGTTCCATGATGGCTCTAATCTCAGTTTTTAGTGATTTTATTTAATTATTCCCTCACCTCCCCACCATAATGTAAGGTCTACAAGGGCAAAGACTTTGCCCTGTGATTTGCATATCCCTGGCTTTTCCTGCAGTACGTGACATAAAGTAGGTGCTCAATAAATATTTGCTAAATGAATGAGTAGACACACAAATGAATTTTAATTTAAGCACAATTTAAGAACAATTCCTGCTTCAAATAGATGACATAACATTTTCCTTTTTAACTGTCTGTTTGGTCTATCCTGTGTTCAGCTGTTAAGGATGCTAACTGATTTTGATGAAACTAGGTATACTGCTCAGTATAAGTGTCATCTTGAATTGGATTTATAACTCTGTCTGTCATCTTGAATCCAAATGCTGGCAGATGAAACTTGACAAATGGGACTTGGAGCAGATTTCAGTACAGTTTGGTACATGGGTCAATGTACCATTTAATTGAAATGTGTGGAGTCTGAATTTCATGAACCCTTAAGCCTAACCTTTACCTCCCCCAACTCTATTTTCTTTTTTAATGATACTGCTTTCTTCAAAACCTAACATATGAGGCTAGATTAGAAGTGTCTTGGGAGAGAAAATTCACAAGGAGTTTTTGTTGTTGTTTTTTGGGGGGTAATTATGAGTGATTTTTATTTTCTTCTTATTGGTTTTCTGTAGTAAGCAAATTATTTATAATACTGTTAATATGAACATGGTATATTTAAAAATTGTATTTCACTGTTAGAATTTATTCTTGTTAAGAATACTTAACACGAGACTTTAAAATATAT
Organism: Delphinapterus leucas; assembly: GCF_059928025.1. NCBI lineage: Eukaryota > Metazoa > Chordata > Mammalia > Artiodactyla > Monodontidae > Delphinapterus > Delphinapterus leucas. The sequence continues at coordinate 50,914,933 of NC_143133.1, read as the reverse complement.
CAAGATTTGTTCAAGATGGCAGAGTAGAAGGATGTGCACTCAGTCCCTCTTGCAAGAGCACCAAATCACAACTAACTGCTGAACAGCTTTCGACAGGAAGACACTGGAATTCACCAAAGAAGATACCCCACATCCAAAGGAGAAGCCGCAATAAGATGGTAGGAGGGGTGCAATCACAATAAAATCAAATCCCATAACCACTGGGTGAGTGACTCACAAACTGGAGAACAATTATACCACAGAAGTCCACCCACTGGAGTGAAGATTCTGAGCCCCACATCAGGCTTCCCAACCTGGGGGTCTGGCAACGGGAGGGGGAGTTCCTAGAGAATCAGACTTTGAAGGCTATCAGGATTTGATTGCAGGACTTCGACAGGTCTGGGAGACAAGAGAGACTCCACTCTTGGAGGGCACACACAAAGCAGTGTGTGCATCAGGACCCAGGGGGAAGGAACAGTGACCCCATAGGAAACTGAACCAGACTTACCTGCTAGTGTTGGAGGGTCTCCTGCAGAGGCAAGGGGTGGCTGTAGCTGACTGTGGGGACAAGGACACTGGCAGCAGAAGCTCTGGGAAGTACTCCTTGCCATGAGTCCTCCTGGAGTCCGCCATTAGCCCCACCAAAGAACCTGCTAGGTTGCCTTAGGCCAAACAACCAACAGGGAGGGAACTCAGCCTCACCCATAAGCAGACAAGCAGATTAAAGTTTTACTGAGCTCTGCCCACCAGAGCAACAGCCAGCTCTACCCACCACCAGTCCCTCCCATCAGGAAGCTTGTGCAAGCCTCTTAGATAGCCTCATCCACCAGAGGGCAGACAGCAGAAGGAAGAAGAACTACAGTCCTGCAGCCTGTGGAGCGAAAACAGCATTCACAGAAAGATAGATAAAATGAAAAGGCAGAGGACTATGTACCAGATGAAGGAACAAGATAAAACCCCAGAAAAACAATTAAATGAAGTGGAGATAGGCAACCTTCTAGAAAAAGAATTCAGAATAATGATAGTGAAGATGATCCAGGACCTTGGAAAAAGAATGGAGGCAAAAATGGAGAGGATGCAAGAAGTGTTTGACAAAGACCTAGAAGAATTAAAGAACAAACACCTAGGAGAATTAAAGAAGAAAAAAAACAGAGATGAACAATTCAATAACTGAAATGAAAAATACACTAGAAGGAATCAATAGCAGAATAAGTGAGGCAGAAGAACGAATAAGTGACCTGGAAGACAGAATGGTGGAATTCACTGCTGTGGGACAGAATAAAGAAAAAAGAATGAAAAGAAATGAAGACAGCCTAAGAGACCTCTGGGACAATATTAAACACACGAACATTTGCATTATAGGGGTTACAGAAGGAGAAGAGGGAGAGAAAGGACCCGAGAAAATATTTGAAGAGATTATAGTTGAAAACTTCCCTAACATGGGAAAGGAAATAGCCACCCAAGTCCAGGAAGTGCAGAGAGTCCCAGGCAGGATAAATCCAAGGAGAAACACCCCAAGACACATAGTAATCATTGACAGAAATTGAAGACAAAGAAAAATTATTAAAAGCAACAAGAGAAAAATGACAAACAACATACAAGGGAACTCCCATAATGTTAACAGCTGATTTCTCAGCGGAAACTCGATATGCCAGAAGGGAATGGCATAATATATTTAAAGTGATGAAAGGGAAGAAACTACAACCAAGATGACGCTACCTGACAAGTATCTCATTCAGATTCAACAGAGAAATCAAAAGCTTTACAGACAAGTAAAAGCTAAGAGAATTCTGCACCATCAAACCAGGTCTACAACAAATGCTAAAGGGACTTCTCTAAGTGGGAAACACAAGAGAAGAAAATGACCCGCAAAAACAAACCCGAAACAATTAAGAAAACAGTAATAAGAACATACTTAATCTATAATTACCTTAAATGTGAATGGATTAAAGGCTCCAACGAAAAACACACAGGCTCACCAGATGGATACAAAAACAAGACCCATATATATGCTGTCTACAAGATACCCACTTCAGACCTAGGGACACATACAGACTGAAAGTAAGGGGATGGAAAAAGGTTTTCCATGCAAATGGAAGTCAAAAGAAAATTGGAGTAGCAATACTCATATCAGTTAAAATAGACTTTAGAATAAAGAATGTTACAAGAGACAGGGAAGGACACTACATAATGATCAAGGGATCAATCCAAGAAGAAGATATAACAATTATATGCAGCCAACATAGGAGCACCTCAATACATAAGACAAGTGCTAACAGCTGTAAAAGAGGAAATCGACAGTAACACAATAATAATGAGGGATTTTAACACCTCACTTACACCAATGGACAGATCATCCAGACAGAAAATTAATAAGGAAACACAAGCCTTAAATGACACAATAGACCAGGTAGATTTACTTGATATTTATAGGACATTCCATCCGAAAACAAGAGACTACACTTTCTTCTCAAGTGCACACGGAACATTCTCCAGAATAGATCACATTGTGGGTCACAAATCAAGCCTTGGTAATTTTAAGAAAACTGAAATCATATCAAGCATCTTTTCTGACCACAATGCTATGAGATTAGAAATGAATTACAGGGAAAAAAACGTAAAAAACACAAACACATGGAAGCTTAACAGCACATTACTAAATAACCAAGAGATCTCTGAAGAAATCAAAGAGGAAATAAAAAATTACCTAGAGACAAATGGCAATGAAAAAATGATGATCCAAAACGTATGGGATGCAGCAAAAGCAGTTCTAAGAGGGAAGTTTATAGCTATACAATCCTACCTGAAGAAACAAGAAAAATCTCAAATAAACAATCTAACCTTGCACGTAAAGGAACTAGAGAAAGAAGAACAAAGAAAACCCAGTTAGTAGAAGGAAAGAAATCATAAAGATCAGAGCAGAAATAAATGAAATAGAAACAAAACAATAGCAAAGATCAATACAACTAAAAGCTCGTTCTTTGAGAAGATAAACAAAATTGATAAACCTTTAGCCATACTCATCAAGAAAAAGAGAGGACTCAAATCAGTAATATTAGAAATGAAAAAGGAGAAATTACAATAGACACCGCAGAAATACAAAGCATCATATGGGACTACTACAAGCAACTCTATGCCAATAAAATGGACAACCTGGAAGAAATGGACAAATTCTTAGAAAGGTATAACCTTCCAAGACTGAACCAGGAAGAAATAGAAAATATGAACAGACCAATCACAAGTAATGAACTTGAAACTGTGATTAAAAATCTTCCAACAAACAAAAGTCCAGGACCAGATGGCTTCACAGGTGAATTCTATCAAACATTTAGAGAAGAGCTAACACCCATCCTTCTCAAACTCTTCCAAAAAATTGCAGAGGAAGGAACACTCCCAAACTCATTCTACGAGGCCACCATCACCCTGATACTGAAACCAGACAAAGATCCTACAAAGAAAGAGAATTATACACCAATATCACTGATGAACATAGATGCAAAAATCCTCAACAAAATACCAGCAAACAGAATCCAGCAACACATTAAAAGGATCATACACCATGATCAAATGGAATTTATCCCAGGGATGCAAGGATTCTTCAATATATGCAAATCAATCAATGTGATACACCATATTAACAAACTGAAGAATAAAAACCACATGATCATCTCAATAGATGCAGAAAAAGGCTTTGACAAAATTCAACACCCATTTATGATAAAAACTCTCCAGAAAGTGGGCACCGAGGGAACCTACCTCAACATAATAAAGGCCATATATGACAAACCCACAGCAAACATCATTCTCAATGGTGAAAAACTGAAAGCATTTCCTCTAAGATTAGGAATAAGACAAGGATGTCCACTCTCGCCACTCTTATTCAACGTAGTTTTGGAAGTCCTAGCCACGGCAACCAGAGAAGAAAAAGAAATAAAAGGAATACAAATTGGAAAAGAAGAAGTAAAGCTGTCACTGTTTGCAGATGACATGATACTATACATAGAGAATCCTAAAGATGCCACCAGAAAACTACTAGAGCTAATCAATGAATTTGGTGAAGTTGCAGGATACAAAATTAATGCACAGAAATCTCTTACATTCCTATACAGTAACAACGAAAGATCAAAAAGAGAATTTAAGGGAACAATCCCATTCACCACTGCAACAAAAAGAGTAAAATACCTAGGAATAAACCTACCGAAGGAGGTAAAAGACCTGTACTCAGAAAACTATAAGACATTGATCAAAGAAATCAAAGATGACACTAACAGATGGAGAGAAATACCATGTTCTTGGATTGGAAGAATCAATATTCTGAAAATGACTATACTACACAAAGCAATCTACAGATCCAATGCAATCCCTATCAAATTACCAATGGCATTATTTTTACAGAACTAGAACAAAAAGTCTTAAAATTTGTATGGAGACACAAAAGACCCCGAATAGCCAAAGCAATCTTGAGGGAAAAAAATGGAGCTGGAGGAATCAGACTCTCTGATCTCAGACTATACTACAGAGCTACAGTAATCAAGACAATATGGTACTGGCACAAAAACAGAAATACAGGTCAATGGAACAGGATAGAAAGCCCAGAGATAAACCCACACACCCATGGTCAACTAATCTATGACAAAGGAGGCAAGGATGTACAATGGAGAAAAGACAGTCTCTTCAATAAGTGGTGCTGGGAAAACTGAACAGCTACATGTCAAAGAATGAAATTAGAACACTCCCTAACACCATACACAAAATTAACTCAAAATGGATTACAGACCTAAATGTAAGACCGGACACTATAAAGCTCTTAGAGGAAAACATAGGAAGAACACTCTTTGACATAAATCACAGCAAGATCTTTTTTGATCCACCTCCTAGAGTAATGGAAATAAAAACAAAAATAAACAAATGGGACCTAATGAAACTTAAAAAGCTTTTGCACTGCAAAGGAAACTATAACAAGACGAAAAGAGAACCCTCAGAATGGAAGAAAATATTTGCAAATGAATCCACGGACAAAGGATTATCTCCAAAATATATAAACAGCTCATGCAGCTCAATATTAAAAAAACAAACAACCCAGTCAAAAAATGGGCAGAAGACCTAAATATTTCTCCAAAAAAGACATATGGAGGGCCAAGAGGCACATGAAAAGCTGCTCAGCATCACTAATTATTAGAGAAATGCAAATCAAAACTACAATGAGGTATCACCTCACACCAGTTAGAATGGACATCATCAGAAAATCTACAGACAACAAATGCCAGAGAGGGTGTGGAGAAAAGGGAACCCTCTTTCACTGTTGGTGGGAATGTAAATTGATACAGCCACTATGGAGAACAGTATGGAGGTTCCTTGAAAAACTAAAAATAGAATTACCATATGACCTAGCAGTCCCACTCCTGGGCATGTACCCAGAGAAAACCATGATTCAAAATGACACGTTCACCCTAATATTCATTGCAGCACTATTTACAATAGCCAGGTCACGGAAGCAACCTAAATGCCCATCGACAGACAGATGGATAAAGAAGATGTGGTACATATATACGATGGAGTATTATGCAACCATAAAAAGGAAGAAAATCAGGTCATTTGTAGTGACGTGGATGGACCTAGAGACTGTCATGCAGAGTGAAATAAGTCAGAGAAAAACAAATATCATATATTAACACATATATGTGGAACCTAGAAAAATGATACAGATGAACTGGTTTGCAAGGCAGAAATAGAGACACAGATGTAGAGAACAAACGTATGGACACCAAAGGGGGGAAGGCAGTGGGTGGTGGTGGTGGTGGTGTGCTGAATTGGGAGATTGGGATTGACATGTATACACTAATATGTATAAAATAGATAACTAATAAGAAAAAAAATTAACCCATATTTATGGGATTTGTGGGAAAATTTTAAAAAGTAAATGATTTAAACAGAGATGGTAAGACTAGATTAAAAAGCAAGACCCAGGGCTTCCCTGGTGGCGCAGTGGTTGAGAGTCTGCCTGCCCATGCAGGGGACACAGGTTCGCGCCCCGGTCCGGGAAGATCCCACATGCCGCGGAGCGGCTGGGCCCGTGAGCCATGGCTGCTGAGCCTGCGCGTCCGGAGCCTGTGCTCGGCAACGGGAGAGGCCAAAACAGTGAGAGGCCCGCGTACCGCAAAAAAAAAAAAAAAAAAAAGCAAGACCCAACTATATGCTGCTAAAAAAATATATATATATACACACACACACACACACACACACACACACACATATATATTTAGTTTGTTACTGTTTAAAAAAAATAGAATACTTAACACGAGGTCTAACCTATTAACAGTTTTTTATTGAAGTACAGTGGCTGTACAATGCTGTATAAGTTACAGGTGTACAATGTAGTTCACAATTTTTAAAGGTTATACTCCATTTATAGTTATTATAAAATATTGGCTATATTCACAAGGAGTTTTAATGGTAGCTGTTTAGCTGTTTTCTCTAAAAGTCCCACATCCCCTAACCGGACAGAGTTGATAGATTTCTTCATGACAGGTTTCTTGTGGCAGCCAGTCCCCATCGGAAGACCTCTAAGGATAAAGCAACAGGGTGCGATTGCTATTCTGTGATCCCTGAGTGGGTCTATGCCAGCAGACCAGAGGTAGGCAGACAGAAGAAAAGAAACACTGACCTTGGCCTAGTGAAAGCGGAGGCTTTCCTGCATGGAAAGCCTGTCCTTCCCCAGGGGTGTTAACTGTCATAGTTTTGCCATAGGAAGCATTTTGAACGTTGTAGGAAAATTTTAACTCTGACATCTGGGATCGCCTCTTCGAAATCCATGACATCCTGTATGAGGTTGCGTGTATTTTTAGATTGGAAAAATACTGACAAGTGATGTTTTATGAAATATAAGCACCTCCTTGGTTTTGTTTTGGTTTCTGTAGGTCTGTGCTCAAAGCTAGGTTCTTTTGCTAGAGCATTTGCATCAACGTTCCTTAGTGATTTATTTGTGTTTGCTATCACATAGCAATTCCCAGGTTCCAAAACACTGGAAAAGCCAGTGTCAACACTGCAAGCAAAAAAGGTTAAAATATAGACTGCAGCCTTGTTTGCTATTTGCAGTGGCAAATTCTGACCCCAGTCTCCTAGGAAATAGGGTCTCATGAATGGTTAACCCACCAAATTTTCATTTGCTCTCTTCTTAAAAACACAGCTCTCTTTTAAAAAATTTAAAAAAAATTATACAATTTTTAAAGGTTACTTTCCATTTACAGTTATTACAAAATATTGGCTATATTCCCCGTGTCGTACCATACATCCTTGAGCCTATCTTACACCCCAAAGTTGGTACCTCTCACTCCCCAGCCCTTATATTGCCCCTCCCCCCTCCTCACTGGTAACCACTGGTTAGTTTTCTGTATCTGTGAGTCGCTTCTTTTCTGTCGTATTTGCTAGTTAAAAACACAGTTCTCTTTTTTGATAATCTCATGTCCACCCCCACCCCTACCCCGTGCCTCTTTCCTTTTTTGTCCCTGTCTGTCATAAACTTGTAGGACATGCTTCATTTATTCCTTCCATTTGTTTCCCTGAAAATAAAAGACATTCCTATTCATTACAGATTTGCAATCTGCAGACATGTATATGGAAGAGACTAGAAATGACCAACAAGTTTACTACTTCGAGACAAACCCTACTAACATTTTTGTGTTTCCTTCCAGTCTTTTTCCTCTGCCACGTACGCATGGGGAGGCTAAAGCTAATTTTTCACAGCAACCTTACTTACAACAGCGCCGAACGTCTCCCTAGCTGTTTATTCTCAGGGATCTGGGAAATGTATTCCCTGGCCCTGCCAATGCTGCAAAGGGCAACTATCTTTTCTTTTTCTCATCTTTTTCCTCTTCCATCTGTTGCGGACGGCTCTTTGCCCCAGTATCACTAGACTCCACTGTTTCCTCATTACATTCCTTTGACGGTTGCCTCTCTCTTCCTGCGCTTTTGGCGGCAGGAGTCCAGGACTGGCCTACTTATCTCATGGCCTGCAGTTCTGTTAGTTCACACTTGTAGCTTCCCCCTTCCAGGGCAATGAACCGGATTGTTTCTGCTTTTCTGCAGCTAACGGGAGGGAGGACGTTGCGGCTCATGGTGGGAGGACGTTGTGGCTCATGGGAGGACGGGCTTTGAAGCTCTAAGTGTCTCTCTGGCAGGTGTTGATCTGCTCAGCCAAAGACTGCTCTTGGGGTTCTGGAAATTCAGACGGGCCTTCATCCAGCTCTTTCCTCTGTGAGCACAGAACCCCCTGTCATCTCCAAATTTCAGGGAAGGAGGGGTAACTGACACTTATTCAGTGTTTACACCCTGTGTACTTTATATACACATTCACCCCTCACAACCGTCCATGAAAGAGGCATCATCATCCCCATTTTGGAGAAGAGAAAGCTGGGGCTTAGTGAGATTAAGAAGCTTGCTCAAGGCCACCACAGTAGGATTCAAAATCAAGTCCGCATAGCTGCAAAGCCAGTTTTCCACCAAAGTACAAAGTCCCTTTTGGTAGAAGAATAAACTTCACCTCTTTGGTGTTGGCCGTTTTCCCGATAAGGTTAAGAACTGCAATTATAGCAAAGGCAAAAGTGTTTATAGATAAAGGCTAGGTAGTGCCAATGGAAACCAGAAAAGGCCGCCAGCCCCTAAATGAGGTTCAGGGACTCCAAGAATGTCAGAGCTGGGATGGGCCCTCAGGGAAGCTCCATGGCAGGAATCCTATAATAGAACCCCAAGGGCAGCTTTACAAATGCAAATGCATGGCGCAGTGCTAACCCATTAAACACTTTCCAGGTGTGGGCCCGATTGGGCATTGTTTATGAAGCTCTGCAGGTTGTTCAGTTCTAATATGGAGCCAACTTTGAGAACCACTGATTTAAGTGCCAAGCTTGTTCCACTCACTCTGAGGCAGCAGCTACACTAAGGACACAAGCTACAGTCTCCTTCCCAGTCTTTTCCCCACCAACTTTGTGACCTTGGCCATGTCACCTTTGGCACTTAAGTAAACCCAAAGCCGACAGGTTCAGTGATGTGGCCAAGGTCACAAAGTTGGTTGGGAAAAGACTGGGAAGGAGACTGTAGCTTGTGTCTTTAGTGTAGCTCCTGCCTCACAGTAAGTGGAGCATGCTTGGAGCTTTGCATTAAAATGTGCTCCTCCCAAACTCTGGAGGCTGAAAGAGAGATGTATCTTTCTTAGGTTTCATAAGTAGCACCAGTGAGTTTCTGAAGAGAGGCAGCCGTTCGTAAAAATGAGCCCATCCTACTGACTTTCCGTGGTCTCCATATGAAAGGTGCAGGCTCCCGTGTTCACCCCTGACTCATGGATTCTCCCCCTTCCCCTTCCTTTTCCTTATGAACTTTTGAGATTCCTTCTTCCAGAGATGTTCCATAGCTTCTCCTTTGGAGAAGGCAGTGGGTGGAGGTTGGGGACAGTGCAGGTGAGGGTAGGTACCATCACTCAAAACTCTTTTCAGGACTCTAAGCAACTCGATTATTCTGGAGGAAGCATAGTAGGGACAGAAGGGTGTGTAAGACGTGGAGGCAGGATGAAATTGTTTCTGATAGATGAAGGGTGGTCTGTCTGTTTCATGGTGGTTTAACATAATTTCTGTATTGGAGATGAGGGAAGGCAAGAGGAAGGTGATGAGAGAGAGTGGGCCGGGATGTCCTGTAGTCTTGTTTCTTCTGCTCTCTGGCTCCTCTGCAGCACATACCTCTCCATTGTGGCTGGCCCTGGGCCACAGTGAGGTCCAGTCTAAGTGAAACCAGAAGGTCTTTGATTGGATCAAAAGCCACATTGTCATGGATTAAGGGTATTGCTATTGAAAAATGAGATTCCAACCTAATATGATGATGGTCCTAATAACAAGGCTTCTCAAATTGAAGTCATTCATCTACTATAATTTTCAGAGTCATATCTAAATATGTCTCTATATATGTCATCTCTCTCTAAGTATATCTATATATCTGTCATATCTATAAATAATCACTACCATTTACTACCCATCTATCATATTCTATGCATTAGGCCAAATCATATGAAAGGGCCAGTTTTTGACCATTTTTGATCTAAAAAAAATGCCCCCAGTGGTTTCACATGGTTTAACCTAATATGTTTATCTCACTTTTTTGTTTACCTCCAGAAATTTATTCCTAGAAGAAATTTTATGTTGCCATTTATATGGAAAACCAGTATCACTGCTATAAATAGAAGGATACCTAATAAAGATTAAGAGAACGCCAAAAAGTTAATATATTTAGCTAGACACTGTTGTCCGAGGAAGGTTATGAGTCTGAAACCTGTTTTTCTTTTGTTAAAAAGCGGTAGTAGTCTGGGAGGGCTGAGGAAGGTGGTAAAGGTTTATTATCTCCAAGCCAAGACTTTCTCTTTGATGGAATCACAGTGATTGAAAACAGGATTGAAAAGGAACTAGCACATTGTTTAATGCTGCGCTCGCCCAACTAACAACATCAGCCATCTCGCACAGTGGGTACCTTGAGCCATAGCACACAGTCCTGCCTTGCTAAGCCCCTGCTAATTCGGTGGGTGGGCGGCCACAAAAGACAAAGTCTTGACTGCCTTTCTTCATTGTGACTGAATCGAAGGTGTTGACAGGGCACTTGTACCTTCTTGAATAATTATGCGACAGCAAATATGCCAAAATTATTCTTGCTGCATTTATAGCTACAGCTTTGCAGGGTGTTAAAAAAGCATGGCGTGCTACCAGCTATGGTGTTTTTAAAAAGTGAATGAGTTGGATGTTTTATATTTCTTTCTCTGTGTGACCCTGAGCAGTTTTTCTGTTTCCTCTGAGCTTCAGTTTTCTCATATATGACTTGGGACTGATACGACTTCTCTTAACTACTTCCTAGGATTATAATTCGGACAAATGGGATAGTGATTGAAAAGTGCATCCAAGATGTAAGGTATTGGCATTATCTAACTCAAATTAATTTACTTGTAACTTTCATGTCACTGACAACATTCCCCCCACCGCCTGCCCTTATCAGTGAAAAGGAACTGTTAGAGGGAAACTGTTTCCTCCATCCCTATCTCAGAGTTTGAACAGGAGGTGGGGTGCTGTTAGATTTTCATTCTGTTTTTTAAAAATAAGTTTGATGGCTTTTTGTCTGAGTGTAAAAGGGATGTGCGTGTTCAATTAAAAGATTTACAGAACAGAAATATGCAAAAAGAAGGAAGTGACGATTATCTGTGCTCTGACCATGCCCTTTCGGACTTTTTTCTCCATCGATGCTGATATCAAATTACCATATATCTTTAAGCTCAGTGGCCTAAGGAAGAGGTAATAAGCTTGGCCTGGCTTCAGTCCTCTTCTGAAATTGTGCTTGTCAGAGCCAGCTGGGGTGCTAGCGGGAGGTTGAAGATATGGCAGAGTGAGGACCAGGAATAAAGGCTCATCTCCAGTCCATCGTTGGAGAGCTTGCCCAGCTTCTCATTTCAAAGGAAAGAATAAAACTGTTTGAAAGAAACCGAGTTAACAGGCCACGAGAAAATTGCCATCTCCTGACTGTTCCCTTTCTGTTTCTTGTGCATCTCCTGGTGGATATGCTTCCTTCTAATTTTTGTTCCAGGAAAAGTTCTTCCTTTCATACATATTAAGTTTCAACTGCCTCCCTTTAGCTTAATGTTTAAGAAATTCATTATAATATGAATCAGTTTATTGCACAGCCTGTTGGGAACAGGACACTTAGAGGTCTTTTCAACATTTTGTGTGGTGTAAATTATACGATACGAATGCATACAGTAATATACGGATATTTTAAACGCCCTTGTTCAGAGGATCTGCCTTAAAATTACCAAGTTCCATGTTGAAGAGAGAAACTCAAAAATTAGATTCCATTATTGTTGGAATCTTAGCTACCCAGCTTCAGATAAGAATATAGAAAAAAGAAAACTAGAAGTGATATTGGGAGAAAGGGGAGAGAAGTCTTTTAAAATAAATGTTCTAAATTTGCATGCAGGTTACCATGACTACAAAATATCTTTGTCACTTATTGGAAGTATCTGTTAACCTTCTGTGGCTGTCCCACCCATGGCGATATTTCAGGATTGCTACCCTCAAATTGCGCAGAACTTCGAAACTGTCCCTTTAACAGATTGCTGAGTCGAAGTTGGCCTGATTATTCAGTGTACATTTCTCTGATGATGGAAATTCAGGGCTCTCCTCTTTCCTTGTGATTTTCCAGAGGACTCCCCATTTCTTCCTCAGATGCCCACTTTTCCTTCCACAGGGGTAGTTACTAACCCTTGGGCTCTTACCACTGATTACCAACCATTAACGCAAATGCTTCTCTGGACAGCAATTGCTTTCTAAAAGAACTAAAGCCACATTTCAACAATTTTATCCATTATGACCTATTTTGAATGGCCACACCAGAAGAGAGGAGGGATCTAACACCTACAATCCTGTTGTTTTCCCACAAGTGTGCACATCAACTAATGATCCCTCAGGCACTGATTTCTCCCCTCCTAAAATGTTCCTGGATGGAATCCCAACAGAGTTGTCATCTTGTGAGCATGATCGGAGTTGGAAGGTAACAGAAAAGGGAGGAAAATACTTACGTTTATTTCAGAGGACAGAAGGTCCTACCCATGGCTGGTGCCAGTGGAATTCTCCTGTGAATGACCTCTAAGAAAGGCCTGCCCAAGTTAGGTTTTGCTGGCTCCTAATTCATCACAATGGGATGTTGACTGAAACTAGATCTGGGGGAGGGCAGAGTAGACTGCCTTGAATCAGGGTCAGAGTCTTTGGAGTAGCATCTGCCTGAGTAGGCATGGCCTTTGGCACTTCCCAAACATTTAGTGCTGCTGGTTTAATTGATAAGAGTTTTGTGTCACCCAGTTTTCCTGAAAACAGGAGAAGTGTGCTGTTGGTTGTGGTGTGAGGAGGCTTAAAAAAGAAGTTAAGGGCAGTAAAACAAAACAGAACAAACAAACTCCTTTTCTTAGCTCGATCTCTAGTAGTTGAGTCTAATGTTATAGTGGGAACTCATCAATCCATCCTTTCCGGGATAGAAAGCCTTCAGGTAAATATCAACTGTCACATAAATTGTGCAGAGTCAATAAAAATTGGGCTGATCATTTCAATAAACATGACATGATTTCTTTTCTCATTAAAGATTTAAGGAGTAATGCTACATAAATGATAACTCTCTTCAATGAATGAAACTGAATAAAATATGGAAAAGAATATTTTGGCTGGCTCTAGAAAGGAGAGGCTGGTGTTTTGGTTTAAATGCTGAAGAATCATATTTTCAACTTCATATTTTGATGGTGTGAATTTCAACTCTTGGTGAGGTGATTTCTGACTGATGGCTTTTTCAGACTGGTTCAAGCCCAGTGGTTTTCATCCAGGAGATCAGAGTGAGGAAATGTTCAAACCTGTTCTCTCCCTTCCCCCTCTCCCTCCCAAGTTGATGATTATGAGAGAAGCCAAATTGGAAAAGGGTAGCATACTAAGTGATCTGGGTGTTCTGAATTTTTCATTGTATATTCTCTAATTTTGAACCTGTCAAGTATTATCTGTCAGTCATCTGCATATAGCTTGTTAAGATTACAGAGTCGTGAATGTGCATAAGAGACTGACTAAATCTTGTGATTAGCAACAAAACTTATAAGAAAAAAAGTTGAAGCGTAGGTTAAAAAAATAAAAAAAAACTATCGCTAATAAAGACCTCAGTGTTTACTTATGAGAAATAGAAAATAAGTGATTGGGGAAAAAAAGTATATTGGAGAATGCAGCACAACTGAATTTATCTGATGTACATTTAATAATATAATAACAATGCTGTGTACCCGCAATGCTTAAGAACAAGAGGGATTATTAGATTTGTGCATGGGAGGTAAAATGACTGCAAAGAATTGCTTTGGGGAATATACAAGATACAGGAAATGAAATGAAATAAAATAAATACAGGGCAGATGACTCGTTTCTCTGTATTGCTGGAGAGATTTAATTAATTGCTAATATAGCACTGAGCTATGAATTACTCAGTCATTGCCATTGTTTCACTTTTGGAATTTTCCTCTTAAGTACAGATTCATTAGAAAGAAGAAAATGTCACTGGGCAGGGAATAAGTTTATGATTTTGAGTGTTAAAATTTTTCATAGTCATCTGTATAACATTGAGAAACCTTGTGAAATATTTTAAAATAAATTAGAAGATCCCTTTTCTTTATTTTGGTGGGAGGGCTTATTTTGTTTGAAGTCCCATTGAAATCTGAAATAGATCAATGAACTTTTCAATTATTCAATGCCATCTCTGCATTAGTTTGTTATTGTAGGTATTTGAGAATCAGCAGGATGTAGTGAAAAGGGCCAGGGTTTCAGACTCAAACAAATCTGATTCAAATCCTAGATTCAGTGTTTGTCAGAGGTGTGACCCTGCACAAGCTACATAACTTCTGTGAGCCTTAGGCTTCTGTTATGTAGAGACATACTATGAGGATTAGTAATTATTCATTCATCTGCTATATTTGAGGACTAACAGTGTACCGAGCATTGTGCTCTGGATATAATCCAAGGGTTGTAATTGTGACTAACATTTATTGAGAGCCTAGCTATTGGATATTGTGGTAATTATTTCATGTATACTATCTAATCCTCACAGCAACTCTATAATACGTGCATGTATATAGGTACATACATACACACGTATATACAAAATATATAAGTAAATAATTACATAATAGGCCTGGAATGCTTTGCTCTCAGGAAGGATCAGTTTCCTTATCAGAGGGATGTTCGAAATTCTTCTTTGATTTTTCTGTCTTATTTTCTTATTATTCTTATAAAGAAAAAACTCTCAAATATTACTCACCTGAACAATTAGAGAAAAAATATGTAAGAACATGATGTCATAAGAGTCGGGGAGAAGCCAGAGACCTTCACCTCTTGCAGAACTGGAGGGCGGTGGCGGGGGGCGGCCCTTGAGGCAACCTAACCTCCCTGCAAGCAACATCACAAGAATATATGGTTTAAGTTCTTGCAACTTTTAATGTTGCACTTTGTGTCTGAACATCCCTTCTGCTAAGGGTTTTGCCATTTGAAATGTTATGCGAACCAAAGTTTGCCATGTATTAATTCATAGAGAAAAGGGGTGGTGTAATTGCCCACAGGAAACCCCTTCATAGAGTATGAATGTCTTTATTATAGATAAGCCTCAAGCACCTTCACTGGAAACACTTTATATTCATCTGAATGGCCTTCTTCCCTTTCCATTCCTGAAAGCTAGGAATGATGGATCATCCACTGTTGATATTTGCAAGCCGATTATTTTGTAGTTGTGGTGGTTGTTAAAAGAGGTGGACTTATTCTGGCGATCTTGGGCCTCTAAAGCTTAATCTTATAAGAAAATCTTGAGCCAAGTCAGGATTTTAATCGCTGTGTTAGTCATCCTACTGATTACATAAGGAACACGGTAGGAGCATTTCAAATGCCATCAGCTCTTGGCAGCAGGATGACAGTGAGGATGAAGTATTAAAAACTAGGTACCCATAAAGGCAGACATGGAGAGAGTGCCTCTAATTCCCTGCTCCTGAATATGCCTCCACATTAATTCCCCTCCTTTATAAGAGAACTCATTGGAAGGAAAGCATAATTTGAATTAATTATTTGCACATATGGTGTGTTCCTGATGTCAGCTAATGCTACATTAAGGACAGACATGCTGGGCACCCATTAAATAATCAAGTAAATATTTGTATTGTTTATGATAAACTGCTCCCTTCTGTGGGTATTTTCTGTGTCTTTGTAAACATTCCTTTAGTAGGCAGACTTTGTTTGTTGGGGCTTCAGACCAGGCTCAAATCCGACAAAGAGCACTGTTTAAATTCCAAATCTGACCAAGAAACCTCACACCCACTGTGTTTTTGTTGGAGCTAAGTGAATATTTAGTAACACTTTAATATAATAGCCAGATCATTATGGTATATTACTGAACTGAATGCTGTGTTAATAACATTAATCACATGGACTCATTCTTGTCCTAGTCTGAATGTTATAAGTACTTCTATATGATTTCCACTATAATTCAATAGTAATTAGTGATATGGTTACTTCAGGCTGGCACCAGATATTTATATTGAACCACCATGAATGTTAGGTCTCAACATATAAGGGAGCCCAGCCTCTGAATAAAAGATTGGGGCCGAGATAAGTCAACCCAATTTTTCTTTGGCAAAAAGTGTTATATAATTGGAATGTACAAAAGGTTTATAAATGCTCTGAGTACGTGAATGAGATTGATTTTCACACTTTTCACCAAAAAGACATTCAAACTCTGTGAAGGGGTTTCCTGTGGGAAATAAAGGCATTGTCCCTGGTCACATTTCCTGAAAAGAATCCAGTGTTTCAGAAAAGCTTGAAGTTCGAGTGGGAAAGAATGACATCCAGGTGAGGAGATGCCGTAGGATCTGTACTCGGCAGCTGGCTGAATAGAAATTCCTAATGATTATTGGGGTCTTTTGGAATAAGGTCCTATATTGATTCTTTTTCAGTGAGCTTTGGGACCTCTTGACGGTTTTTTTGCAGGCATGATATTTCAAAGGGGCCTCTGTGTGTGCTCTCTAGTGCCTCACTTTGTCTCATAAAAGGAAGGTCATCATATGCTGGGCATCGTTCTACTGAAATCCAAGTGTGGAAGTGAGCGGTGGTTGCTTAACCAGGATTCTTGGGAACAGACTGTGCCTGACTATGTCAGCTAAGGGAGATGAGTGTAACTGTTTGGATGAAGAGACTTGCAAACCACCTCTAGACATTTCTTGGAAAGTTAGAAGCAAGGATTGAGATTGCTTTCTGGATTGAGATTTCTGGAAGTGAGGAGAAAGGGACCAATAAGTACTTCTCTTTACTTTAAGGCAATGCAGTTTGTAATTGGCTACCTCTTGGCTGTGGAATTTAATTCGTGGAGGGGAAAAACCTAATCATTTCATCTTCCTCTGCACCCTGCTTAAAAAAAAAAAAAAAACGCTCAGTGAATTTACTTATTTACTTCTTTACCCCAAGAAAAGCAGATCTTTGATCTTTTGATCATGAATGAATCCATTCATTCATTCACCAGTTCAGCACACTTCTATTGATTGCCTGCTAGGTCTCAGGGGTTGTGCTTGAGCTGGAATTGGCCTAGGACTCTGGAGAAGCCAAATGAGATGGTAGGAGATATAGATTCAAAAGAAAAAAGAAAGATGATCATATCCAGTATCTGAAGTGGGTGAGCTCAAAGGTAGGCACTGGTGGGTGGGGACCCATGACTGGAGCCTCTTCAGAATACGACACCAGGGATAGGTCTGTGAAGAATATTCTGGGTAAATTGCAACCCTGAAGGAATGTGAGTTTCACATGGGACTTGGTCTTACTAGTCTTAAAGTTTTATTATGACAGAAAAACTCCTTCAGAATGTCAGGGTTGGGCTGAAGTCCAGCTTATTGTTTTGTCTTTATTCCCACGTGGGAAATTCTTCTGGACAACGCATTTGTGTTTGAGGAGACTGGTCCAAGGGGAGGGACATGCTTTATGTTCTTGCCACGAGCCTGCTTCCCCTTTCCCTCTTCTGCTGTCTTGACTTTCCAACAGGTCAGAACAGGGTTTCTCTAGCTGATGGTGTGGTCTTTGCCCGCTTAACAACAGGAGGTGGGCTTTGTTACATGGGATTGGTTTCTGCTTCTTTCTTTTTGTTGGGGCCCTGGGTATACATTTCTCTAGCCTTCACCTGGGTTTCTTGCACTAAAAAATACTAGATTTTTCTCTTTGATCTTTTAAGCCTAAAAGTTAAAACAGAGGCATTCAAACAGGAAATGATCCAACTCAGGGTGTCACATGCACAACCCATCTACAGAATAGTATATTGAGACAGAGAGGGAGAGACAGAGAGATAGATAGAGACAGAAAAAGAGACAGAGACAGAATGAATTAATCTCCTTTGGGGAAAGTTCACGAGATTCTTGCTGATACTGGTTGTGAAAGGAAAAAAAGAAGTCTCCCTTTCAGGCCTTAGTGACTATATTGCTGTGGGAACTTAGCAGTTCGACTCTCAGAGGTAAACTGGGGAGTTTCAGGGTCTCTGAATCCCTGATGTATTTCGTATAAACTGTTTTCCCGTTTGTCATTTAAATCAGATTTTGTCTTTCCCCTAGAAAGCCTTTTGGGCTCTGGCGCCGGCTACATCTCTCATTGGCTGCCGCCTGCCCCCCACCTCCTTCTCTTTCTGTCCCTCCCTAGCTGCCTGCCGTGCTTCACTTGCGTTCCAGCCACACTAACTACTGGCAGGTGGTTGCCTGCACACTTCATGCAGGTCCCCGCCTCATTGCCCGCAATTCCTGCACTCCTCACCCACCAAGAGCTAGTTCGAGGGCTGCCTCCTTCGTGAAGCCCTTGCATTCTATTGAATTCTTATCCTGCACTAGACACTGCCCACTAGACACTCCTTATCTGTATTTAAGCTCTATATAAGATATGTATTTATATATCCATATTTAAGCTATGTAATATAGCTGATTTCAACTGTGCTGTGGCTTATGCTATATATAAGCGTTGCATCATCCCAGGGGATAGATATTATTATTATTATTCCCCTTTTAGAGGTGAAAAGAAAAACTGAGCTCTAGGGTGGAACTAGGTCCTGCCCCTTTGACACCACAGCTGCTGGGTCTATGCCCTCTCCAGCACTTTCCTGCTTCAGCAGATGTACTGAAAGTCTTTGATGCACAGGGTACTGTTCCAGTGCCTGGAAAAGAGCCGTGCTGAAACACCACGCCCCTTTTCTAGGGAGGGAGCTAGACAATACACAGGCACATACATAACAGCCAGGTGATGGTAATGGTGGTCAGCGCTCAGAAGACAAATAAGCAGGAACAGAGAGTGAAGGGGGTGCCATATAGATGGCCTCTGATCAGATAGGACATCAGTGTGGCTGGAGCAGAGCAAGGGATGGATAGAGGTGGGGGTGTGTTCCAGGAGGGGATGATGGGACCACAAGGAGGGCTTGTGAGCTATAGAATGGAGCTTGGATTTTATTCTGGAGTCATAGGATGGCTGAGCAAGGAGTGAAATAATCTGATCTACGTTTTTAGAAATGCATTCCAGCAGCACACATTCCAGTGTGGAGAATGGACTGTGGCTGCCTCAGGGTGGCAGCAGGGAGGCCAGTTAGGTGGTCTTTGCTCTGATCCAGGGGAGAGTTGATGGTGGCCTGAATGAGTGGCAGCTGTGCAGGTAGTGAGATGGCAGATTCTGGATGTATTTGAATGTTGACGTTACTGATGGATTGAATGTGAGCTGTGAGAGTGAAAGAAGTGGAGAATTGGCCTGATCAATGGGAGGAATGGATTTACCTTCCACTCAGATGGAAGGTGTGGGTTTTGGGGGTGTGTATTCATTTCCTAGGGGAATTTTTGTAAAGACACCAGGCATCCGTGATGAAAGGAGATGGTATAATTTAGGGGGCAGGAGTCTGGACTTTGGCATCAGCTACCTTGGGTTTGGTTTCAGCCACGCCATTTACTGGTGATACGGCCTTGGACAAATATTGTAGGTTGGCTTCTCCCAGAAGCTGACCCCAAGTCTTAGACTTGAGTTGCAGTTACTTATCTGGGTGCACATTTATTTGGAGGCCCTTGACTGTCTTGGGGGAGAGGGTCAGGAAGCCAGTGCAAGGTGTGTTAATGACCAGGAGACAGCTGTGGGCACCAGAAACCCAGTTCTGCTGGGACCTCTGGATAACCATACAGACCTTCCTCAGCCTGTCCCACCCAAGGAGCAAGGAAGCTCAAGTATTACCCACCAACTCCCATTTGTCTTTATTTGAGGGATGCTCCTGGGACAGGGAACATCAACTCCTTGGCACTTGCATACTGCCCTACTCATAAGCCCAGGTGCTCTTGTGAATAGAGAAAGCCCTGGGGCAGAGTCTGGGCTTTAGGAAGAAGCTAAGGATGCTAACCTGTGAGTATGGAGGGTGTCTTAGTCAGCCCGGCTGCTATAACAAAGTACCATAGACTGGGTGGCTTATAAACAACGGAAATTTATTTCTCACAGGCCTGGAGGCTGGAAGTCCGAGATCAGGGTGCCAGCATGGTCAGGATCTGGTGAGGGCCCTCTTCTCGCTTGCTGACTTCTTGTATCCTCACATGGTAGAAAGAGGTCAGGAGAGCTCTCTAGGGTCCCTTTTATAAGGGCACTAATCCCACTCATGTGGGCACCAGCCTCCCACCTGCTAGTTCCATTACCTTGGAGGTTAGGATTTCAACATATGTATTTGTTGGGGGGACACAAATATTCAGTCCATTGCAGAGCAGATATGGATGGATACTAACAGTATAGGCCAAGACAAGTCACTTGAACTCCCTAAACCTCGTTTCCTCTTCTATAAAATGGGCATAATAATACCGTATACCTCATAGTTCTTTGTGGGGATTCAGGGTGATAATGAACATACAATGTTTAGCTTAGACTGCTTGGAAAGCCAGCAAGGGTAGCTGTTACTGTTATAAAGGAGAAATGTATGAAAAAGGAGACTGTGCCTTTCAAAGAGTGGTGCCCATAGACTCTACTGAGGAAATAAATTATTAGAGGCAGTTTGTGTCCATTTAATTTGCTTGGAGAAATGCCCCTAATAGAATCTTTTACACTTGGTCACTTAAAAGAATTAGGTGTGGCTGACACACTGAAGTCACATTTATCCTCTTGGACAGAAGGTTCATCTTGAGCATAGAGCCTGTAATTTACTTACAGGTGTATATGGTGGGATAACTCAGGTTAATGTCTGTGAACAGAGACCACCAATTAGCAAGTTAATTAGGGTCCTGATTTTAGTAGCAAAGGATAATCATTTATTAGCTTAGGTCAGACCCTGGGCCTTCCCGTGAAGTGACTTTCTATGAAAATATTGACTGAGAGGGACTCCCTGTAGCTTGCCTAGTACAATTCACACATGCTCGGGAAACTCATTATCTCTTACAGAGATAGTAGTGAGGATTACAATAAGTTTAGGATGCCTTGCTTCAGCTGGCCTTAATTTGATGGCCAAAATATAAATAGGATTCTAATATAACAATAGGAATGTCAGTTCTTCCCCACCCCACCCATGCTGTTCAAGTGCTGCTTTGCTGGTGCGTGACTGCTAGGTGCTGGCGCTTGCTCTTTTCTAGCCAATAATCTCAGATATATTAACATTATCATTTCATATGAGGCATTTGTTGAAAAAAATATAAAAGGTACTATTGTGCTTGGGGACTAAAAAGCATTAGGAAGTGGTAAGCTTTTCTATTTCTTGTTTTTCACAATGACAGTCATTGACGTGTACCAGGGATTCTGTATAAGGGGCTGGAGATTATAAATCCAATTTGGAGAAGGGGAGAGGGCATGGATTGAAGGGGCATCTTGCCATGGATGAAGGTATGAGTGGCAGGCAGCTCCTCTTTTTTTGCCAATAAGAGGCACGGGGTTCATTGTGTCCGTTTTGTCTTCTCACTCGACCCTTCTTGCCTTTTTCTGGCACCCACGCCTATTTAGCTTGGTTGGAAAGTTACTTAGAATGTCCCTTGACTAATAAGGTGGAGGCTTGGCCATGCCTCAGAAGCTATAGAAAGGATGATGGACAAGGCTTTTAAAATCTGTTTGCCTCCTGTTTCCCGTGCCATCAGTCATGAATTGTGAGTTGTTCCTGTTTGTTGTAAATAGGAGCAGAGATGAGGTCATGACAAATGTAGCTTTGGTAAGTCACTGCAGCTTTCTGAGGGAAGCTGATCCTGGGTGACGAAAACAGTTCCTGGCTTTTCTTTGCTGGGGGCAGATTCCCTGAACACTTTTTCCCATTTTGGTTTAAGCTGAACCTGCCTACTGTGAAAAGTCCAAGTCAACAACAAAGGAACGCTTCTAAATGATATGTTAGTGTTGTTTTTTCTTTAACACTATCTGGGGAAACGTAATTTTAGCTAATTAGAAGAGAACTAAGTGGTAGAAATACCCCACCAATAACCTTCCCTGACCAAGGTCCCGGCATTCTAGGTGTAAACTGGTGCACACTTTAATGAATTATGTTCAGCAAGTAGCCTGGGAGGCAAAATAAGGCTCCCGTCCCTCCAAATGTTCACGTCCCAACCCGCCAGAGTCTGTGAATGTTACCTGACATGGCCAGAGGCACTTTGCAGATATGATTAAGGTTACAGACCTTGAGATGGAGAGATTCTCTTGGATTATCCGAGTGGACCCAATCTAATCATGTGAGTCTTTAAAATCGGAGAACTTTTCCTGGCTGTGGTGAGAGGGAAAGAAAGGGCAGCATGAGAAGGATATGATGCCCTGGTGCTGGTCCCGAGGTGCAGGGGCTGTGTGCCAGGAACTAAATTCTGCCAACAACCCCACTGCATGAGGAAACGGTCCTCCCCAGAGCCTCCAGAAAGGAAGTCAGACCTGCCACTGCCTTGATTTTAGCCTGGCGAGACCAGAATTCTGATGGACAGAGCTGTAAGGTAATACATTTGTATCACTTTAAATCACAGAGTTTGAGGTAATTTGTTGTAGCAGCAATAGCAGACCAATACATCTCATTTTCTCTGGTCTAGAGTTTTCCTAATATAAGGTACTTTCTGAACCCAGTCAGGAAGGGCCGTATCATTTCTTTTCAAAATCAAATGCTCCAGCTCCAGTGTTTCAACAAATTCCCACCTGTGGTCCTGGGTTTCTAGAATGTCAGAAGACTTGGGTGATGGAGAGACAAGAGGAGGTGAATGAAGATTAATGGAGCATCTCCAGTGTTCCAAGGATATTGATTAACCTACTTAACCTTATTTCAATCTGTGCAGTAGGTAATATCATATTGTCAGATAAGAGAGGTTCAACAACTTTTCTGAGCTTAAAGCAGTAGTAAGTGACATAGTGAGGTTCTGAACCTCCAAAAAATATGTTTTTTTCATCTTCTGCCCCACTCTTGCATTGTCCTTAGCAAGCCTCACGACTCAGGAAATCAAAATTGTAGTGGCCGAGTCCTCTACCCCAGTGAACGAGAGAATAGAACCACTTGGCCAGTTTCTGCTCTAGAAAACAAGAGAATAGAACCACTTGTTTCTTTGGCTGATACAATATTGATGAAGATGGAGGACATCGTCCCTGACTTTTTTTAAAAAAACCCACAGTGGGACGGGGGGACCCAGACCGATTGGCTCATCTCTCAGTCTCCACTCAGGTTCCCATCTGTATACTTGGCTTCTCTGATTAGTAATCGGCAATGCTTTGTGGCTTGCAGAATACACACCTAGTTTCTTAGGAAAGAATCAGGGTGGTATTTAAGAATCAGACAAAGGAATTGGCAAAGAAGTCAGGTTGGTATTTAAGACAAAAGAGTATTTGAAAAAATGATTATTTTAAAGGGTCACTTGGCTTTGCCGATCCTACTGCACTAAGCCAGATTTTGGTTCTACTGCTGGCAATGCCGGTTGGATTAGACATGTGCAACATGGCCCTGAAATCCCAAGATCCTCTGCCAGCCTTTGAACAGCCCTACACGTTGTCCAGAGAGAACGCTGACTATCAGCTAATGAACCCCTGCCCCACCTGTGCTGGGAGACGGCTTCTTTCAATTCAGCCTTAAGGCTGGTGGAGACCTCCAGACAGGATTTGTTTAATGGGTGGTTTTAAAGCACTCACACTGCAGCATTAAGTTCCACAAGAGTAGGAAGGAAGCATACAAAGTGCTACCTGCTTCTGAGGAGCATCCGGTCTAGAGGGAGGAGGAGGCTGTTTAAAAAGACCAACAGGGGCTTCCCTGGTGGCGCAGTAGTTGAGAGTCTGCCTGCCGATGCAGGGGACACTGGCTCGTGCCCCGGTCCAGGAAGATCCCACATTACGCGGAGCGGCTGGGCCCGTGAGCCATGGCCGCTGAGCCTGCGCGTCCGGAGCCTGTGCTCCGCAACGGGAGGGGCCCCAACAGTGAGAGGCCCGCGTACCGCAAAAAAAAAAAAAAAAAAAAAAAAAAAAAAAAAGACCAACAGGTTTTGGTAAACAAGGAGTTCCGTGCTCCATAGGTAGGGGGGAAACTCCAAGGTCACCGAGCACGTGCCCAGTTTTGGGGCTGGCAGTCGGATGTTGGTGACATGTATTTGCTTATGGGTTGGTTGGGGAGAATGCCCAGCACCCTTTGCGGCTTGAGAATCAAGTCCTTAGACCTTGAGGGCTACAGCTCAGTGTGTGTGCCTGGCTAGACCTGCCGCTGAGATCTGGGGGGTGAACCTCTGATCACCCCTGCCCACAGGATGTAGAATCCTAGCTAGTCCGTTAGCTCTTCTGAATTCCCTTCCCTAGAGCTTGCTTCTAGAACTTTCTCTTCTGTCACCTGCTGGAGTTCTGCCCACTCGTGTTGGCCATTCCTATCCTAGCTGCCCCCTCACCTAGTTCCTGGTTGGGGCCAGTGCCTGATATCTCTCTGCTTTCTGTCGGATTGCTGTCTCTGTGTTATTTTCCCCAGCTTGTAACTTGCTCTGCAGATGCCGGGCTCTCTCCCCCTACCCAGTTCTGCCTCTGGGTCAGCTTCCATTCCCCCCATCCCTCATATCCCAGGCTTCTCCTGGCCTCTCCCCTCTACTCTCTGGTGACTCTGTATTGTTAAAGTCCCAGGGTACCTCATTTGGGAGTTGGAATAGCAACACAATGGACCCCAAATTCATCCCTCTGGGGCCTCCTTGATTTATGCCCATCAGGTTTATAACACCCTTCGAGGCTTTGACTTCGACCCTAGAGCCCAACCAATACAGTACCCAGCTCTGCAGCTCTGCACAGAAACTGCCTCCCAGGATAGAATAAACTCCTTACTGAAATAAAAAAAATTGAAAACCTCTTTCTTCTTTGTTGACTACAGGAGGGCTTCTTTTTAGAAGACCATATTAAAAAAAGAAAAAAAAAACAACTGTGATTTTTTGGGTAGAAAATAGTCTCAGAGTACACTATGCCCTAAATCAGGGTGCTGTATGTTTTCTGTACCATGAAAGCTTTTTTTTTTTTTTTTTGCCCCTCTCAGCTCAATTCTTACAATAAAATAATTTTAAATACTTAAGACTAAACACTTCTTACATTGGGTAGTTAGTGTCTTTTTTTGGAAAGAGTTTTGGATTATATCTGGGCTTATTTCTGTTAACTAATTTTTTATATTGAATTAATGTGCATTGTGATGGCTTTTTATAAACACTCCATATCAAGCAAAACATCTGTACTCAGAATAATTTGCCTTAAATACTGCTTTCAGCACATCACAACTCTGCTCAGAAATTCTGGGTTTTTTCCTAAGCTCTTTGTCTTCTAACCTAAATTTGAGCATCTGAGTCTCCAGGTCTACTTGCTCCTGACCCCACCTGATCTGTTCTTTTCTAACAGCTCTTTTTGTTGTCCTCTCTCCATGTTCTGTTCATAATGAACTAGAGGCTGTGTTGTAGTTGGTGACAAAGGCCCTGAAGCCAGGGTCTCTGGGTTCAAGTCATATCTATTAGCTGTGAAACTTTGGCAAGTTGCCTAACTTGCCTGTTTCAGTTTCCTCATCTGTAAAATGGGATAATAATATGACCTGCCTATAGGGTTGATAGGAAGATTAAATATGTTCTCATGAAAGCATGCTTTCTAGCACTCAGGAAGTGCTTACTAAGTGTGAGCTATTATTATTTTACACCTTCTCCTGAGGGAATTGGTGATTTAGATAAGGGAACTGTTTTTGTCCCGTTCCTCCTTTTTTCCTTACATCTCAGGCGTAGATATCCTTGCTCTTGGTTTAACCTGAAATTGGTGTTTTAATCATTTGGAACATTTCATTATTTTTTCTTTATTTTTTCAGAGACAGGGCAGATTTCAGGACAGCTTTGCTTGTTCAGAATGTACAGACTAAATAGTTTTCCTAAGAAGTAACATCGAATCTCTACCCTCAGCCCTAACTATTTGCATATACATACAAGGTGTTATCTTTAATCCAGGCAGTCAAATAAGTTTTAGGTTTGCATCACTTTTTCTGTGTTTGCTGCCATATCATTGAAACTTGCATGGGAGGTAAAGATACAGGATAATTCATCTGTGAATAAAGGTTTGGTTTGAATCAGGAGACTCTAGAAGCAGAGTGTTTTCATGGTGGTTTTTGCTATTTTGAAACTTTCTATTCTGGTTCCCTGGCCCCCCTTCCTCCAAATGAATCCCAGGAGCCAGTTGACCTTCAGAGCGCAGTTTGAAGTTCATTGACAGGATCAGAAAATGAGAATGCCACAGTGGGTCAGAGTCCTAGTCTCTCTAGCCCAGTTTTCTGTCACCAGTATGGGGGGAAGTGTTGTTTTTTAGGAAAGCATGTCAGAGTTCTACCACAAAATGATCTTCAGGAAGTCAGGGGCTTACTCTAGCAGCCCGCAAAGCAAGGCGTCCCAGTGGATCAAACTGGGTTGGATGCCCATGAGGAAACCCAAAGAAATCAAGGCTCTGAGTCACGGAGTCTGTAAAGTTTTTGAATTGTTCCCAAACCTAGTGTAATTGGAAGAAATCTACTTCACCCATTTACTTTAAAGAACAATCCTCTTTATTTTACCGTGCCCACATGAAGAAAATACATTTTGCGTCACACATTTAAATCTTGGTAATATAATAAAGGAAAGACTCCCTTATGTATCACCTGGTAGCCATTATGTATATTTCTCTTTGAAGGAGAAATCAGTGGAGTTGTCACCTCTAGAGTCTGGTTGAGGGAGGCAGCATAGGGTAATAGATAAGAGAACAGATCCTAGAGGTGAAAGATCTGGTGATCATTAGCAGCGTGATCCCGGGCAAGTTCCCTAACCTTCTGTTAAGCCTTAGTTTTCTCACTTGCAATTGGAAACAAAAATAAGGAAAACCTCTCTCTCTTTTATGCACGTGCACACACACACACACACACACACACACACACACTTACTGCAGATATTTTTGAAACTTGAGTGAGCTAATGCACACAAAGTGTTTAGGACACTGCCTGATCTCTACCAAGGACTCCATGCATGGACTTTCAGTCATTAAGTACTCAGGTGCCTTTTATTCCACGCGTTTTATTCCATGCAAGTCACAGGGGCCACCAAAATGAGTAGGACATGGTCTCTGCCTTTGAAAACCACGCAGTAAGTGAGTATTACAAGGCATAGGAAGTCCGTGGGCTTAATCATTAAAAGAGGAAACAAGTTGGCTCTGGGTTTGTTGGGTGTTGTGGTGAAGCAGTGGAGCTGTCTTCAAAATGGCGGCAGGGCCCTCCATGATGTGGCTTCTGCCTGGGTGAACAGCCTCATCTCAGGCTGCTCCCCTTGTTGCGCACTAAACTCCAGGAACACTGGCCACATCTACTCACTTAACAACCATTTAGTAGATAGTCCGTGAGCGCCTTCTATGAACAAGACACTTCTGTGAGCAAGTGGTAACTAAAACGGATCTGAACCCTGCTTTTCTGGTACATGTGTACTGCCAACGTGTCAAACACACTAAGCTCTTTCTCACCTCAGGGCCTTGAATCATGTGTCTCTTCTACCTAGAATGTTGTTTCTTTGATGCCTTCCTCAACCTAACTTCTATACGTCCTCATGTCTTAAATTTTGCTTCCTTAGACAAGCTGATCTCCTGTCTCCAATGCAATCTAAAGTAAATACTGCTGTTATTTTTTCTCAACGTACTCTTAACTTTTATTTCAAAACACTTATCACAGTTTATTTGTATCACTGTTTGTTTACTGCCTCGTCCACTAGACTGTAAGTTTCATAAGGTCCCAGAGACTGTGTTGATTTTTTATTTCATTCTTTTTTTTTTTTTTTTTTTTTTTTTTTTTTTTTGCGGTACGCAGGCCTCTCACTGTTGTGGCCTCTCCCGTTGTGGAGCACAGGCTCCGGACGCGCAGGCTCAGTGGCCATGGCTCACGGGCCCAGCCGCTCCGCGGCATGTGGGATCTTCCCAGACTGGGGCACGAACCCCTGTCCCCTGCATCGGCAGGCGGACTCTCAACCACTGCACCACCAGGGAAGCCCTGTGTTGATTTTTAAAAAAAAATTATTGAAGTATTGTTGATTTACAAAGTTGTGAATTTTTCTTCTGTACAGCAAAGTGATTCTGTTATACATATATATATATTCTTTTTCATAATCTTTTCCATTGTGGTTTATCACAGGAGATTGAATATAGTTCCCTGTGCTATACAGTAGGACCTTGTTGTTTATCCATCCTATATATAATAGTTTGCATCTGCTAATCCCAAACACCCAACCCTTTCCTCCCCCTCCCTCCTCCTCCCCCTTGGCAACCACAAGTCTGTCTCTGTAGTCTGTGTTGATTTTGTTTACTGTTTTATCTACCACATCTAGGACTTAACTGGTTCACAATAGGTTCTTAAAATATATTTGTTGATTTAATAAAAGAATCATCTTAGTATTAAACTCTATTTTCATTTTTCAAGCACTGTTAGAAAAATCTGTGCAGATTTTTAGCGGTGATAATGCATTTAGATCAGTAGGCTTATTTTAGTTCTGCTGATTGTATGTGTATATATAATTTTTTAATTGCTAAATTTGATCCTGGGGAGCTATTCTTTATATTTGAAAAGCTTTCAAATAGTTTTCTTTTCCTCCCCACAGGATTAGCTTTTAGAGTGAATTTTTCTTGGGATTTTGTCATGTTCTTTAATCTCTGTAATAGCACGGGTTACTCAGTATGAACGTCCTTGGGTGTTTCAGAGGCTCATTCTTCAGATGGAAAATGTAAATCTGCTCCCTTGATTGCCTGTGCTGTCAGTGTAAGCCCAAATATCTGGAGATAATGTTTAGAAGGAAATGAAGAAATGGATAATGCATCAAACAAATGTTACCTCTTTGTTTGCCTGCTGGGGTGAGGAGTAAATGGGAAAGGAAGTGGGGTGGTCGCTGGGTTTAAATGTCTACAGTTGATATTAGCCTGGAGCGTTGGTCAAACAGAAACCTCTTCTTCTGGTAAAGTTGACTAAGTCAGCCCACCGTGTTCTCATCTATTTGAAAAGTGTTAGTTCAAGTTTCAATACTGCTACGAAAAAAAAAAATCTGCCATCACAGCAAATGATACTGTTGGATGTGGACAGAAATCCCATAAAATTGTATGGGTGATATTAATTTAGTCACCTAGGGCTTAATAGTCATTTTATGGACATTAAAGAACAGTTTTGTAGCCATAATGTTTTATCTATATTTATGGTCTCTTATGCTGTGTTTAATCAGTGTAATTATGGCAGAAGATAATTAAATATAGTACTGTACAGTCCTTAAGATTTTAATGCTGTTATTACTAATTTAACCACACAAAAAAAGATATATAAAATCTGCGCCATTGTAAATCTTAAAGAGAAATATCCAGTCAGAATTTTCAGGAAGCAGTTTAAATAATAGAGGTGCAGTTGTTAAAAAAAAAGAGAGGTGCAGTTGTGACTTCTTTTTGTCAGTTTATTGATACCATTTAATATATTTTAATCTATAACTTGGAAGGGAAATCAAGAGGAGAAAATATTTGTACTATTCTTTGAACAAAAGTGATATCTGTCTTCAGTTCAAACCGGTTACACTAGAAATAGTCTACTGCCCCCAAAGGCTATTCAGGACTACATTGAAACACTGAGACTATACATGCAATATATTTTATTGTATATGTGTATTCAGTACACATTAGCCATATTATTACCTGGCATAAATAAGAAACATTAAAAAAATTTTTTAACAAAAATAGGGACTACCAAAGAATTGACACATGTATTCTGAACTCTCTTGCTTTCAGGAAGGTACTTGAACTTCCATTTGCTGTTGTGAAAGCACACATTTTACAGCTGGTCTGACTGTAATTGAAGGGTCCTTGAGCTTAGTGGGTGCTTAATAGATCTCTCTTGATCCGTGCTCCTGTGGATCTTTGTGGTGGAGCCGGTGTTGAATCGAGCTCATGCAACCACCAGGATTTAGAGTAGAGAAAGCTGGGTGTGGGGTGTGCTGGGATGGGGAACCAGTGTGAGCAAAGGGGAAGAGACTTGAAATTCCTGGGGAAGAGGCAAGGAACTCCTGACTAATCTTTTCTGCCCCAGAGTGCACAGGGCTATGTAATGGAAAATAAGTACGAAGAAGAAAAAGAAAAATAAAAAATCAGACCAGAATGTGGAGGCTTAAAATGGCATGCAAAAAATACTGGACTGAATACATGGTATATTATTTAGCCTTAAAAAGGAATGAAATTCTGATACATACATAGCATGGATAAACCTTGAAGATATTAAGCTAAGGGAATAAGCCAGACCCAGAAGGATAAATATTGTGTGGTTCCACTTATATGAGGGATCTGGAATAGTCAAATGCCTAGAGACAGAAAGGAGAATGGAAGTTTCCAGGGGCTGGGAGGAGGGGGAATGAGGAATTATTTTTTCGTGGGTACAGGATAGTGGTGATGGGTGCACAACAATGTGGATGCATTTAATGCCACTGAGCTGCACACTTTGGTAAAAATGGCAAATTTTATGTTATGTATATTATTTCTATATATGTTTTACTATAATAAGAAAAAATTTAGAAGTACTGGATTGAATTCTGAAAACAATGGGAGGCATTGAAGGTTCTTGTGGATGGGAGGATATGATCCAAGTGGCATCTTTGGAATTAAGCTATTGGCTCTTTTTTTTGTAAGCTTTGTACTTTTGTTGACAAGCTATGTTTGAGACCATTTTTGTTGCCATCACATAGGAGGATGAGTATTGAGTCTCTATAATTTCATGAGAAAACTAACAGGGTTGATGGATGGAAGTTTCTAATGGAGAATGTATGGTTGACAGTGAAATTAAGGCAGCAATAAATGACTTGCAGCTGGAGTTGTACTCCATATTTGAAAGACTTCTTGGCAAACCCAAAGAAATTTTGATTTGCCTGTGTGCTTCTAGGAAGCTTGAGTTGGATGAAGCACCGGGGCCTAATGCTGAAAGTTATCAGCCTGGAATTAATGAAAAACGTGAGACCAGCCCTTAGGTTTGAGAGTAGTTCTGTGCACTAAATTGATGTTGTGTTCTTTTCATTCTCCGGCAAATATATTCTCATTGTTGTGCTTGGGAGGAAATGATTAAAAAAATCATTAAAGCACTTCTCTTCCTTTCTTCTTCATTGGAAGAGGCCACAAGTGTCTGCCTTTTCAATTTGAACCAAACCCTCGCTTTTGCATTCTAATAGTGGCTATAAATGCTGATGGTGTGGTTCAGTGGCTCGTGGAATTTTACACCATGAGACTAGCAAAAGGGCTCACACATCATCATTTTTTATTTCTTTATAGATAAGAGTTTTTTTAAATTTATTTTATTTATTATCATTTTTGTTTTGGCTGCATTGGGTCTTCATTGCTGAGCGCGGGCTTTCTCTAGTTGGGGTGAGTGGGGGCTACTCTTCGTTGTGGTGCGCGGGCTTCTCACTGTGGTGGCTTCTCTTGTTGCGGAGCACGGGCTGTAGGCGCGCAGGCTTCAGTAGTTGTGGCATGTGGGCTCAGTAGTTGTGGCTCACAGGCTATAGAGCACAGTCTCCGTAGTTGTGGCGCACGGGGTTAGTTGCTCCGTGGCATGTGGGACCTTCCCGGACCAGGGCTCGAACCCGTGTCCCCTGCATTTGCAGGTGGATTGTTAACCACTGCGCCACCAGGGAAGCCCCATTCATCATCATTTTTTAAAAACATCTTTATTGGAGTATAATTGCTTTACAATGGTGTGTTAGTTTCTGCTTTATAACAAAGTGTATCAGCTATACATATACATATATCTCCTCCCTCTTGTGTCTCTCTCCCACCCTCCCAATCCCACCCCTCTAGGTGGTCACAAAGCACAGAGCTGATCTCCCTGTGCTATGCGGCTGCTTCCCACTAGCTGTCTATTTTATGTTTGGTAGTGTAGATGTGTCCCTGCCACTCTCTCACTTCGTCCCAGCTTACCCTTCCTCCTCCCCGGGTCCTCAAGTCCATTCTCTATGTCTGCGTCTTTATTCCTGTCCTGCCCCTAGGTTCTTCAAGACCTTTTTTTTTAGATTCCATATATATGTGTTAGCATACAGTATTTGTTTTTCTCTTTCTGACTTACTTCACTCTGTATGACAGACTCTATGTCCATCCACCTCAATACAAATAACTCAATTTCGTTTCCTTTTGTGGCTGAGTAATATTGCATTGTATATATGTGCCACATCTTCTTTATCCATTCATCTGTCGATGGACACTTAGCTTGCTTCCGTGTCCTGGCTATTGTAAATAGAGCTGCAATGAACATTGTGGTTCATGACTCTTGTTTTTTTTAAAATTTTTTTAACATCTTTATTGGAGTATAATTGCTTTACAATGGTGTGTTAGTTTCTGCTGTATAACAAAGTGAATCAGCTATACATATACGTATATCCCCATATCTCCTCCCTCTTGCGTCTCCCTCCCACCCTCCCTATCCCACCTCTCTAGGTGGTCACAAAGCACCGAGCTGATCTCCCTGTGCTATGCAGCTGCTTCCGACTAGCTACATGACCCTTTTTGAATTATGGTTTTCTCAGGGTATATGCCCAGTAGTGGGATTGCTGGGTTGTATGGTAGTTCTGTTTTTAGTTTTTTAAGGAACCTCCATACCATTTTCCATAGTGGATGTACCAATTTACATTCCCACCAACAGAGTAAGAGGGTTCCCTTTTCTTCACACCCTCTCCAGCATTTATTGTTTCTAGATTTTTTGATGATGGCCATTCTGACTGGTGTGAGGTGATACCTAATTGTAGTTTTGATTTGCAGTTCTCTAATGATTAGTGATGTTGAGCATCCTTTCATGTGTTTGTTGGCAATCTGTATATCTTCTTTGGAGAAATGTCTATCTAAGTCTTCTGCCCTCTTTTGGATTGGGTTGTTTGTTTTTTTGATATTGAGCTGCATGAGCTGTTTATATATTTTGGAGATAATCCTTTGTCCATGGATTCATTTGCAAATATTTTCTCCCATTCTGAGGGTTGTCTTTTTGTCTTGTTTATGTTTCCTTTGCTGTGCAAAAGCTTTTAAGTTTCATTAGGTCCCATTTGTTTATTTTTGTTTTCATTTCCTTTCTCTAGGAGGTGGGCCAAAAAGGATCTTGCTGTGATTTATGTCATAGAATGTTCTGCCTGTTTTCCTCTAAGAGGTTTATAGTGTCTGGCCTTACATTTAAGTCTTTAATCCATTCTGAGTTTATTTTTGTGTATGGTGTAGGGAGTGTTCTAATTTCATTCTTTTACATGTAGCTGTCCAGTTTTCCCAGCACCACTTGTTGAAGAGGCTGTCTTTTCTTCATTGTATATTCTTACCGCCTTTATCAAAAATAAGGTGACCATATGTGTGTGGGTTTATC
Organism: Delphinapterus leucas; assembly: GCF_059928025.1. Lineage (NCBI taxonomy): Eukaryota > Metazoa > Chordata > Mammalia > Artiodactyla > Monodontidae > Delphinapterus > Delphinapterus leucas. The sequence continues at coordinate 50,881,570 of NC_143133.1, read as the reverse complement.
TCTGGGCTTTCTATCCTGTTCCATTGATCTATATTTCTGTTTTTGTGCCAGTGCCATACTGTCTTGATTACTGCAGCTTTGTAGTATAGTTTGAAGTCAGGGAGTCTGATTCCTCCCGCTCCATTTTTCTTTCTCAAGATTGGTTTGGCTATTTGGAGTCTTTTGTGTTTCCATACAAATTGTGAATTTTTTTGTTCTAATTCTGTGAAAAATGCCTTTGGTAGTTTGATAGGGATTACATTGAATCTGTAGATTGCTTTGGGTAGGATAGTCATTTTCACAATGTTGATTCTTCCAATCCAAGAACATGGTATTTCTCTTCATCTGTTTGTATCATCTTTAATTTCTTTCATCAGTGTCTTGTAGTTTTCTGCATACAGGTCTTTTGTCTCCTTAGGTAGGTTTATTCCTAGGTATTTTTTTTTAAGTTTTATTTTTATTTAAAAATTTTTTATACAGCAGGTCTTATTAGTCATCAATTTTGTACACATCAGTGTATACATGTCAGACCCAATCGCCCAATTCATCACACACACCCCCACCACTCCTATTCCTAGGTATTTTATTCTTTTTGTTGCAATGGTAAATGGGAGGGTTTCCTTAATTTCTCTTTCAGATTTTTCATCATTAGTGTATAGGAATGCAAGAGATTTCTGTGCATTAATTTTGTATCCTGCTACTTTACCAAGTTCATTGACTAGCTCTAGTAGTTTTCTGGTTGCATCTTTAGGATTCTGTATTTATAGTATCATGTCATCTGCAAACAGTGACAGCTTTACTTCTTCTTTTCCAGTTTAGATTCCTTTTATTTCTTTTTCTTGTCTGATTGCTGTGGCTAAAACTTCCAAAACAATTTGAATAATAGTGGTGACAGTGGACAACCTTGTCTTGTTCCTGATCTTAGAGGAAATGGTTTCAGTTTTTCACCATTGAGAATGATGTTGGCTGTGGGTTTGTCATATATGGCCTTTATTATGTTGAGGTAAGTTCCCTCTATGCCTACGTTCTGAAGGGTTTTTATCATAAATGGGTGTTGAGTTTTGTCAAAGGCTTTTTCTGCATCTACTGAGATAATCATATGGTTTTTCTCCTTCAGTTTGTTAATATGTTGTATCACATTGATTGATTTGCATATATTTAAGAATCCTTGCATTCCGGGGATAAACCCCACTTGATCATGGTGTATGATCCTTTTAATGTGTTGTTGGATTCTGTTTGCTAGTATTTTGCTGAGGATTTTTGCATCTATGTTCATCAGTGATATTGGCCTGTAGTTTTCTTTCTTTGTGACGTATTTTTCTGGTTTTGGTATCAGGGCGATGGTAGCCTCATAGAATGAGTTTGGGAGTGTTCCTCCCTCTGCTATATTTTGGAAGAATTTGAGGATAGGTGTTAGCTCTTCTCTAAATGTTTGATAGAATTCGCCTGTGAAGCCATCTGGTCCTGGGCTTTGTTTCGTTGGAAGATTTTTAATCACAGTCTCAATTTCAGTGCTTGTGATCACATCATCATTTTTCATCTCCTTGCTTTAGAGACAGAGAAGCTGGGGTCCGGAGGGTCATCACTGATCCTTTTCTCATTCCATCAGTTTTCTGCAGTTAGAACAAATTTATACCCTAATGGCCAGGCTGGGCAAAGAGAGGAATTTTAGTTGCACCCAGCTTAAAAGAAAACGAAAGTCCTCCTGGGTGATAAGAGAGCTAAGGAGAGGACAGAGCAAGGGAGGTTGCCTGGGAGAAGGCAAGTTGGGGGGGAAGGCACCTCAATCTGTCTTCACAGATGGAACCACGGAGTTGGAGCTCATGTCTCAGGAGCTTTATTTGGGCTGATGGAGAGTTTGTAGTGAGCCATGGATCAGCTTGATGTAGAGCTTTTTTTTTTTTTATTTGTGATCATTCCAAATTTATTTTAACTTGTTTACTTTTTTATGTTAACTTTGAGTATAACTTTCATTTCTTTTTAAAAACTGAGGTATGGTTGATTTACAATGTTGTGTTAATTTCTGTTGTACAGCAAAATGATTCAGTTATACATATATATATTCTTTTCATATCCTTTTCCATTATTATTTATCACAGGAGATTGTATGTAGTTCCCTGTGCTATACAGTAGGACCTTGTTGTTTATCCATTCTATATTTAATAGTTTGCATTTGATGTAAAGGTTTGAAGTTATATCTGGGGTCACATTTGGCTTCACCCATTATTAGCTCTGTGATCTTGGACAAGTTATTTGTCCAAGATCACATTTGTGAAATTTGTGAAAGAGCAGTAGTATCTCTTTAATGGAGGTGATCTGAGGATAAATGAGGAAATGCTTGTAAGTACAAAAGGAAGTGCTCAGAAAGAGTAACTATTATTACGTTGTTGGGGGAATGGTCAGGTGTCATCCCCACCAGGAGGTCTTTCTGACTCCCCCTCTCCCCCGCCCCCTACAGATGCCCTTGTGGGAGCACTGGGGCACCCAGGCCCACCTCTGTGGAGCCCTTGTCTCATGGTGCTGTCATTCATTTACATGTCTGTCTGCCCCAAAACACCACTGTTCCTATAGGTTAGGGATGAAGTTCTGTTCCTCTTTATGTCCTCAGCACCTGGCACAGGGTCTGGCAAATAACGGTTCAACTACTGTTCAACTGTTGGTCAGATGAATGAATAAGAGAATGGCTTCATTTGACTTGTCTTGCAAAAAACCTAGAGGGCAGAAGCTGTTGACCCTCTGTAGGTGGTGGGCGGAGAGCAGCTGGTGAGTCAGAGTGAAGATGGACCTGGATTTTTTGGGCCTTCTCCCAGATGACAATTCAGGAGGTGATTATTTTCTTTGTAAAACTTCTTTCTAAAATTTATAAAAAGGAATTTGGAGACAGCACACATTTTTTGGACTGCAGTTAAACAATATAAAGAACCTTAAAAATGCTCATAACCTTTGATCCAACAATTTTACTTTTAAAATTATTTCCTAAGGTAATAATTGAAATGTTCAGAAAGAACTTTTTGCACAAAGTTGTTCATGGGAGCATTTATTTAGAACAGCAGAAAACTGAAAATAAAAAGCCAACTATTTTTCTTTGATGATTAAGTTATTTAGTCATCAAAGGATTATGATTCAGTATATTTTGGTATAAACATATATTGGAATAAGATGTAGCCATTAAAAATAATGTTGAGAATTGTAATAGCATGGACAATGTAGGTATATAAGTAAAATTAGTGATATATGCAAATTTATGATATGTGTTGAAATGCAGGAATAAAATATATGCACGTTTAACAATAATTGCTTCCATACTGCAATAATACTGAGTGATTACTTTCTCCATACTTTTCTGTACTTTGAATAAATGTTTATTAATTTTATAATTAGAAAGACAGAACCCCTAAAAAAATCTAGTTTCCGTAATCCATTTAAAGAGAGACGCTGGGCACAATTTTCAGTGTAATTTTCAGGAGGAAATAGCCTACACCTGGACCATCCCCTTCTCCTGGGGGCAGGAGAAGCTGATAGATCAATGCGTCTGAAATGACACAGTGACACAAAGCTCTTGCCAACAGGGGGGTGGAAATGCTGCCACTTGGATATCTCCTCTTGGAACCAGACACAAAATACCAGGGAAAAGGCACTCAGGAGATGAGGACGAAAGAGTCCTCAAAGAGAGGGCCAAAAGGACAGATTGAGAGAAAGACAGATTGTGGAAAACAGAAACCATTAAGAGGCAAGAAGGATGGTGGTATAGGAATGGAAAAAAAATGGGAAAAAACAGAAGAGAAATACAATTGGTGTTTTGGGGGGAATATAGAGAAAGTCCTCAATTAGTCCCTGTATTGCTCTGGACCTACATGTATTCTGATCAACTAATAAATCAGTAGGTGCTTTACTTTTATTTATTTACTTATTTTTATATAGCGTGGTATCATTAGGTAATAAATAAATGGGCATATCCACCTGACTTCTTTCTCCAGGAAGCATTTGTGATTCAAATTGGAAACAAGACCAGTTTTTCCTCCCATGCATCTCTGTCACCTTGAGCAGCTTGTTCATACTGAGCTGGGAATCTCAGCCCTGGGTGATGGACTGTCGTGTGACTGTTGTCTACAAACAAACACTTTGTTTTCCTAAATACAGGATCCTCTGAAAGTTACCCTAGTGCTTATGGCTGAGCACTGAGGGATAAGATTCAGAAATGCATTCCATATTTTATTCTGAGACCTTTCAGAGATGGCTTTGAGGGATCGCTTTTTTCCTACTATGAACCAATCCATGAAATGGGAATGGCTTGCTAGCATTTGTCACTGGCTGGCATTTACAAAGACTTCTGGTCTCTGTGAGAGGAACTTGATAGAGGTCAGGAGACAAAAAGGAAAGAAGGATAGAAGCAAGGAAGGAAATGGCTGAGTGTAGTGGAAATTATTTTTGGCTTCAAGCACCTGTGGGCTTGCAGCTTAACTCACCTACTTACCTAACGAACTGGTGAAATCAGTTAACTTTTATGAGTCTCAGTTTCCTCATCTACACATGAACATAGTCATACCAAATTCAGGGGCCATAATGAAGACCACACGACATAACACGTACAAACACCTAACACATACTAGGTGGTCATTTACGTGACTCCTGTTCCATTTATTGACTGCCTACCTTATGCCAAGAATTATGCTAAGTGATTTCCAGGGCCCCTGTCTAGTAATTTAGACAGACAGCTCCCATTATTTCCTCCGAACGCAATAAAGTTGTTTTGAGTATATCCTGATAAGTAATTGCTTCCCTTAATGATACTCTAGTGGAATACAATATGGAAATCTCTGAAGGTTCTTATTCTTGAAACTAATTTTTAAGTACAAGTGCTTACAATTAATCTTGCCTCAGCGTGATTTGCAGCATACCAAAAAGCCCTGGATTTCTAAATATAGAAATCAAATACCTTGAATCCTCTGAAAGCCAAATCAGAAAACCTTATACAAAAGGAGGATATGCTCATACTATTCTTCAACATAACTGCGTGTCACAACCCAGGAAACATTGGCTGTTCAGTTAAGAAGTGTCTTGGGGAAGTGTCCAATTTGCATATATAATATATACAAATTATATTATATAATATATAATGTATATATAATATATAATAACTAACCCCCCATCCATGGCCCCCCACCCCTGACACCCATTACAGCAGATAAAGAAATTTCTTGGAAAAACAAATTCAGTAATTAAAAAAAAAAAACAAACCAAACCCTGTGGATGGTAATGCTTGGATGGTGGAGTACTTTGTCAAGCTGGTGGTTAAAAATTTCCCACGCAAATAGAAAAAGGACAAAAAGATGAGTATTTGCTGAGATTCCTGGAATTCTACCTTAGTTATTCTCCAGCAGGTCGAGTCCTGTGATAGAGGAGCTTTCGGGAACTGCACCTGCTTTTGACTTTGCTAAACACTTCTTAGACATCATGTCTTTTTAATCTTCACAAGATCTCAGGTAATATTTTTTCAGTAATTGAACAATATGGGCCATGGAGAGGTTAATTGACCTTGAGAAGGCTACACTGATTTGGTTAATCAACAAGCTGGAATTAGAGCCAAGCTTATACTTGGGGCCTCAGTTTCCTAATACAGAAAATGGGTATAATTACATTTACCTTGGACCAGCAGCATCAGCATCATCTGGGAACTTGTTAGTGATGCAAAATCCTGGACCTCATCCCAGACATCGTGAATCAGAGACTCTGGGGGTGAAGTGCAGTGATCTGTGGTTTAACAAGTCCTCCAGGTGATTTTGATTCCCCCTGCACCTCCCCCCACCACCGCCTTGAGGACCACTAGGCCAGTTTCTTTTGTGCTGACTTCTCTCTTGGTGACTGTTTGGTAGGCCCAGTGGCTTTCAGCTCTATAATGCAACCCACAGACTAGATGCTCAAGAGTTTTGACTTTTGTTTTGCTATTCTCACTTATCCTCAGCCTCTGGTAAGATTGAGAATCTCTCTATATCATAGGATCCTTTGCAGAAAAATGGGGAAAACAGAATCAAAGTATTTGTGAAGACTTATAAAAGGATTAGGAAAAATTTTGCTGACGGAACATTTGGAACAAACGTGTAATTGTCATTTGTGAGTGGATCGTGAAACTTAGAGAAAGCACATAATACATTAAATTGATTTTTAATATTTCAAAGGTATTTGAAGTCTTTGAAAAGTCAGGAAGATGAGGAGACAGGACACGTCATAAGCTCATATCCCTACCACACTTTTAACTCTGCAAAGTATTTGTTTATCTATTATTTTATGTTAGACTCATTATGAATATTTCAGGTTGGCAGATAGGCAAGAGATTGTCTTCAGTGTACAGATGAGGAAACTGAGTCTCAGTGAAACTAGGCTAATTTCTGAACTTTACACTTGAGAAAATTAATTGATGTTAACAGAGTGTCACATCTACTAGCCCCCCAGGCTACAGCCTGTCCTCTATAGACTTCACCGTCTGCACATTATGTCTTTTGGGTAGTATAGATGATAATTTATATTTCAGTTTTGCCTTGTGCCAGTTAGTGTAAATAATTTTACAACTCTTTAGCTACTATTCTTTGGTAGGTTTCACGTACACAAAATAAGAGATGCACTGTCGGTTCTTGTACATATTGAAATAATAAGTGGTAAGCGATAAAATACAAGGCAAAAATATTTCATTCATTCATTCATTCAGCAAGTGTTTATTGAGAGTTTACTGAGCGTTTACTCTGCTCCCGATACTGGGTTGAATCTCTGTGTTTACAGTCATAAGCACAGCCAACCTCCATTGGGTTTAATATTGTCATGTCATCATCTCCAGTTATGTGGCCTTTACTAATGCATGAAGTGATGTGAAGTCGGTCTGCTCAGCCTCCCTCTCTCCTTGGAATCATCCTAGAGACACCTCTGAGGACTGGCTTTAAAGCCACTGAACCCCAGAGAGCCTCAGTCATACAGGATGGTCAGTGGTGGCTTGGATAACAAAGCATCATGTGAGCTACTGCCCAAAATCAACATCTGGCTAAATGTGGAGTTTACCTTAGGGCCACACGGAGGTACTTCTTAAATGAGAAATGGAAGGATGTATGTTATAGTAGAGATGCAACTGAAATGTTAGGGGAAAATACTTTATATACATTAGGAAGCCTGCTTCCTGATGGAACTTCCTAAGAAATGAAGATTAAGTAAACAAATATTTATTCACTTATTCAGCAAATATTTTTTTGAGATGCTGTCCTAGTATCGGGAACTACAGCAACGAGCAAGATGGGCAAGTTCATTGTCCTTCTGGAACTTGTTCTCTTCATAAGAAAAGGAATACATAACTACATAATACACTGCAGCGTTAGGAGATGGTGCGTGACCATCTGGGAGTGGGGAAGGGTGACTCGTTTAGATAGGGGTGTCAGGGGAGGCCTCTTGAGGACGAGGGGAGATAGGAGCCGGGATGGGAATGCTGTAAAGGAAGAGCTCAGGCTGACAGCTAAGAAAGAACGTTCCAAGTAAAGAGAATTGTAAATGCAGAGGCTACCAGAAGGCAATGGGCTTGGGCAGTGTGGCTGAAGAATGTCCTATCGTGTGTACATTGTGCTGGGCAGTGTGAGGATGGGCAAGGTTCTGTTGAAAGATGGGCAAAAACAAAAGATTTGGTTTCGGCCTTCAAGGAGAGTATGTAGCATGAAGTGTAGTACCAGAGCAATGAAAGATGAGGCTACATGCTGTCTTGAAATGTGCCGAAGAACTTGGACGAAGAGAACATCAGTGGAGGACTCATAGAGGGGATCATGACAGAGGAAGGGGATTAGATAGGTGGGCAGAAGAAAAGGCAAGGGGACCCTTATAGAGGGGAGGGCAGCTGGAGACTATATCTAGCAGTTAAGTGGAGAAGGTGGATTGCTGTGGAGTGGTGTGGCATCATGGAAGAGCACCCAGGGTCTGAAGCCAGGCTGCCCAGCTTGGACTCCCAGCCCCACTCCTTAGCAACGGTGTGATTGTAGGCTTTGGGTGTCTCACTTTCCTCACTTGTCAAGGAAGGGTCGTAATAGTATTCATGTGTTCTGGTTATCTATTTCTGTATGGCAGTCTTCCCCTAAACGCGGTGCCTTAAGACATCAAATAATTATTCCCTCTCACAATTTTGTGGGCTCAGTGGGATGTGCTGAGGCAGGAGTCAAGTGAAGGCTCCACTGAGTTGAATGTGCAAGATGTCATCTTCATTTGGATGTCTGGTACCTGCACTGGGATGAATGCAACAGCTGATGGCTGGCTGCGCATTCTCTCCCCAGGACCTCTTCCTGTGACCAGCTAGGGTTTCCCCCCTGCATGACAATTCTCAGGGGACTCAAACTTCTCACATGACAGCTAGCTTCCCCCAGAGTGAGCATTCCAAGACAGGAACTGGAAAGATGCATGACATCATTTCCCGTGCACTCTATTGGTCAAAACAGTCACATGCCCGCTCAGCTGTAAGGCGACAAAGACCCCACCTCTCAATGGGAGGCATGTTAAAGAATCTGTGGCCATCTGGAGTCATCTTTCATCTGCCACACTATTTTATGGACTGTGGTGAGGAATGACTAGGTTAGGAGAGAGCACTTATCAATGCTCATGGCACATAGAACACACTCAGTGTTAACTATTGTGGTGATGGTGGTAAAGGAGGGTCTTGAAAGCCAGGCAGGAGATTTGATAGGACAACCCTGATGGAATGGCGGGGTCATCTGAAATTCTTGTGTTGAAATGGAGGGAGGAGGAGGGGTTGGAGAGAAAACTCACTCCATAGCTTGTGCACACTTAAAATGAAGATTTTGTTTGGCTGTCTTTTTTTTGTTTTTTTTTAGTGGTACGCGGCCTCTCACTGTTGTGGCCTCTCCCGTTGTGGAGCACAGGCTCTGGACACACAGGCTCAGCGACCATGGCTCAGGGGCCCAGCTGCTCCGCGGCACGTGGGATCTTCCCGGACCGGGGCACGAACCCGTGTCCCCTGCATCGGCAGGCGGACTCTCAACCACTGCGCCACCAGGGAAGCCCTCGGCTATTTTTTTTTTTTTTTTTTTTGCTAGGTTCTCTCATAGGCAATCAGTAGCTCTTGTGCAACGACTTCATTCAGTCAGTCATTTGACCTTGGCGAGCATTCAGAACTTGAGCCTTCAAATTTCTGTGTTGCACTGAGTGCTAGGTGAATAGGACACAGTCCTTTCCAATGGAGGAGCAAAATTTCAAACCGATAGTCACCAGTAATTATTTGTGATTGGGCTAAGGGCCCCAGGAGGTCATAATGGGGGACCTAGCCAAGTCTCTGCAGATAACATTCGATCTAGAACAAGATGGATAAGGAGAAATTGCCAGGTAAGAGCCCCAGGAGGAAGGCCCAGCATCAGCTAAGGCAGGAAGTGGAGCGGAGCTCGGGTCACTCAGAAATCTGAGTGGCGGCCCTTGTGGTTGATGCAGTAGGTTGCGGGGACCAGTGGCAGGAGTTGGAGCTGGCGAGGTGGGTAGGACCCCATCGCGCAGGGCGTCAAAGTCTGGTTAAGGACTGCGGATTTTATCCTAAGGGTAATGAGGTTCACTGGAATGATGGTATTTGAAGAGTTCCCAAAATTGCAAAGTCTTTTTGCCTGAAGAAGAAGGGAAAAAAATATCTTAAAGAGAGATGGGAGATGGTGTTGAAGGATGAACTTGGCTGGTTTCACTTGAACAAATAAATCACCGGTTGCCATTTATCCCCAATCAGCAGTAATCCTAGCATGCTCACCCGGGGTCAGTCTGGACAAAAGCTGCCCACTCTGCTCCTTTCCACATTTGTCAGCCTGTAATAGCATCCTTATCTTAGGAAATCTCTAGATTGCTCCCCAACATAAACTGTTTGCTGGGCAGCCAGGGTTAGCTGTGCCTGCTAAGCTCGCAGCCTGACCCAGGTGCCCCGTTTGAACTGCCGAGGGTCCAGTGGAATTGTAGCGAACAGCCCGAGGCGGTGGTGTTTACTGATACAGGTTTGGGTCTGGGACTGTAATTTCCGGGTGCCGGTGAAAACCACCTGCTCTAACCAGTTCATGGGCCGAATGGCCAAGCAATGCAGGTAGCCAAAAGGATATTCCTCCCCCCGACTGCCCTCAAAGAGTCAGACCATTTAAAATAAGCTCCATTCATGCAAGGAGTGGGATTTCTCATAGATTGGGGTGGGTGGTGTGGAAAAAAATCCCTCGAATTACAAAATAAAACCAAACAAAAGAACCTATACATGACCTTCACGTTTTCTTTTGTCAACACTGGAACAAAAATAGCCTCCCCTGGGAAGGGAGGTGATTTTAGTAGGTAAACTCCTGTAAACTCCTAGCTAGGGTTTAAAAGCTTTGACTATTGCTAATGAGAAGTTTGGGATGAAAAAAATCCTCCTTGCCCAAAGGGGTTAAAAACGTGCACCATGTTTCCTTGTGCCTCTTTTATTAATGGACACTGACCTTTCCTACAATCAAATGGGACTGAGCCTAGTCATATTCTCCATGACAGAGGAAATTAAGGTCTGTGGTAGAACACATTGTAATCCTGACAGAATTTTCATGCTCTCCAAAAGCCCAAATTACTCTGTTTACTAAAATCACATGTTGGCAGATCTTTGTTTTAATGCTCTGATTTGGGGGCCTGCTAATTTCCATTTTGTGGGGAGGGGGAGTCTTCAGTAACCTCCCATCATTTATCTTTCGATGTGCTTGAGCAGATGAGTGCTGCATTCGTTGACTAGAAAATCTCCCCCATGCTGGATGACTCCAGGGTTTGGGCTGGCCGAAGGCAGCAGTGAGAACTGACTCATTTTGTTTTTCTCTAAGGCCCAGCATGGTTTCTTCCTTCCCAAATGATCTGTTTGGGATCTACCAGCAGTTAAGCCGTCCAGAATTTATTCGACAATTACCTGAGGTCCAACCCCATGCTCAAATATATATATATGTATATATTTCTGATAATGGATGCTGTGATAGTATGAGCTGCTTTTCAGTGATTACATCCAAAGAAAAAGTAGTCATTGCAACTACATTATTTGGTTACACGTGTATGAGGGTGATATTAAAAATGCTGGGTGTGACCAAAGTGGACACTGTAGTGGGTCAGGATTGATGCCTATGTAAACAACGGGCATAGCAGTGGTCAGAGGTGGGCTGGTGCATGTTTAACAACTGACTGTCCCTCCAAAAACTCCCAGGTTTTTGGAAGTTTTTGGAGGGAGCCCTGACTAAGTGCTGACTCATAGTGCATGTCGATTTCTGTAGTGTAAATACTCCCACCACAGTCAATTTCAAGCCACCCATATGATGTCAAGGGACTTGCAGAATTCCTGCAAATTTAACAATCTGCTCTTGAAAAAGCGAACATAAGCCGGTATATCGCAGTCTGAAGCAAGTACATGCCAGTTTAATATTATCTCTGCACACGTACGTGCACACACACACTCACCCCCCCCACACACAGTTACACATGCATCCAAGAGATCCTTTTCTCCCTCCAAAAAAATGTGAAGTTAAAAATGACGTATAAGAACAAGTCAGCTGGGAATAAAGTGTCTGAAGTGTCACCAGATGAGCCATCAGGGTTGTCAAGAGGAAAGCTGCAGTTTGATTATTTTCTGCTTCTCCATTGTAGTGAAGCTACCACTCAAGCTTCGTTTTCAAAATGCATTTCTCACCAAATGTTTTTTTTTTTAATACGCTTCACCTGAGGGGAGAAAATAATTTTGTACCCCGAACACCGGCGAAGCAAGCCCCAAAGTCACCAATTTAAAGAACCATTTGCAGATTTGGTATGTGGACAGAATAAGCGGAGGCTATAATCAGGAAATTCTGCATTAAGAGCAGCTGGATTTGAGCTGATTTTAACTCAGTGGGTAAGGAGTTCTACAGCATTATAGTTGGAATAATTCCTTGTAAGGCTTCTTGGGGCAGCTATGTTCTAAAAATGGTTGATGCTCCTATTAGGTCATTGTTCTCCATTAATCCACCATCTATTTTAGAAGCAGAAACAATCCCGTGCAGGCCGTGAAATTTCTGATTTGAGCACTTTGTTGCTCTTTCTTTTATGGACAAGTCCAGAGTTGCTCCTTACAAAGAATTCTAATAGGCTTCCTGCTGAGTGTTGTCTGTTCTGAAGTCTCTTTTCATTTGAATTGGAGAGGAATAGCAGTCAGTTGAAATACTGGTCTCTTTGTCAGTGGCCTTTGTAGAGCTAAATAATACAAACCAACGTCCATCATCATACGTTAAGACTAAATCATTTCAGTCAAGTTGTATGTAGCAGATAGAGGTGATTTTTACATTGTACAGCTGACAAATATTTCCCTATCCGTCCATAAACATCTTTATTGGTGCCTCTCTGGGTTCTGGAATAGTGGTTCCAGCAGGGTACTGCTGTGAAAAAAGTAAAGTCAGAGATGTACTTGTGTCATCCTTTTTGCTTTGACTTCTTTATATATTGAGATTAGTTTCTGTTTCCCACTTGGGAGAAAATAATACAGTAGTTCCTAGTGGAAAAACTATCTTTAGTTAAATTTAGCAGGAACATGAGTCAAACTGCTGAGGGGCTGCCAGCTTCGTCATTATAGGATTATGCATTTTAATTGGACACAAGTTCGAAGAAGGCCTTTGGGTTTGATGGTTGCATCACACACATTTTAGTTTTCCAAGCATTCTGAGGCCTGGAATCTCCCCAGTTTTTAAAAGCCAGGTGTTGGGTGACCTCTGTTTCTTTTTGCTTCATTTTAATCACTTGATCCTTCTTACACAGTATCGTTTAGGATGAGGGAATCGACACCAGCAAATTTATTTCGAAGGGCACCTCTATTTTGGAAGCTTTACATGATGACTTAGCAGAGAAATGAATTTCCTCTTCTTCAGAGCTTGCTTAGATAATTCAGGCTTGCACAAAGAGGAGTCAGGCCCTACATTTGGCAACTCTTTGTTGGTACAGCTGGGACTAGGGGAGAGAAAATGGGGGCCCGGATGTCTTGGTGGCCTTGTAAGGCTGATTTCTGGAAACTGCTGGAATAGCATTGTAATTTTAGAGGACTCTAAGGGTTGGCTCACTGGAAGTCATTTTCTGGCTACTGATACTGTTTGCCCAAGTGCAATTTTTGTCAAAATAGCAAACAGGTATTCAGAAGTTTATTACCTAGCTTCTATAGTTGTCTGTGCATGTTTCTCTTGGCTGCAATCTGTAAAATCTGGATGATCTCCACTACACGCTGAGACACATTCTTATGCAAAGCCTTTACACATATTCCCAGGAGCTTCTCTGAGCTTTGTGCAATGGAGACACATGTTCACCAGCCTGAGCATCAAACCCCATCTCTGTCTTTATATGAGAAGGCCTATAGCTTTCAAAGGATGTTCATTACCCGGCAAAATATTTTCAAGTTCCTAATGCTTAAATATACTTCAGGAATGTCAAAAAGAGTGAAAACCAAGTCTTCATTTTAAATGCATTGCTTTATGGAGAAAAGAAAGGGAGAAAGGGAAGGAGCATATATATTGTGACTAATATTGAATGCTAAGGTTGTCTATTTTCCGTCAGAACTAAGGAAATGTAGATTGAGTAGAATAGAATCTATGAGGCATATTAGTTATGGTGTTGTATTTATTTTTTGTGAAAACTATATTATTCATTCTAGAATGTAAAAAAAATGCAATGTTTTCTTCCTTTTTATGATGTTGAAGATAGAGGATAATTTCAGAGAACATTGCTTAAACTTGCCAGAAACAGGATGTCTCAAGAAGGCTGGAGAGAGCTAGTGGCAGTGGTTCACAGCAAGTAAACATTTTCTAAGGAAAGCCATCATTTAGAAATTTAAGTTTACCAACTAAATGAAGAGAAGTCCGCTCTAGTGTTCTGATGCCTTTTCCTGGTCCTCCTGCCATTCAGCGTTAATCATTCCAGGTGTCTTGTGTTGGTATTTTCTGGAGGCCTTGCCTTACATGTGAGACACATCCGGGTCCAGAATGACTCTTAGAGAGCAATTGTCTCTCTCTCTCTCTTTTTTTTTTTTTTTTTTTGAGGCACGCGGGCCTCTCACTGTTGTGGCCTCTCCCGTTGCGGAACACAGGCTCCGGACGCGCAGGCTCAGTGGCCATGGCTCAGGGGCCCAGCCGCTCCGCGCCATGTGGGATCTTCCCGGACCGGGGCACGAACCCGTGTCCCCTGCATCGGCAGGCGGACTCTCAACCACTGCGCCACCAGGGAAGCCCCTGTCGCTCTTTTTGATGAGCCAGCTTTTTGGGCAACAAACATGAAAAAGTAACCGAGAAAAGAAAAAAAAAAAGAATTGCTGTGAAATCAGAGACAGCCCTGTGGATAGAAACAGGTATTTTAGAGAGAAGTAACATATCCTTCTTGGAGTGCATTCAACTCATTCGGCAACAATTTAATGTGAGGGAAAAATTTCTTCTTGAACCCAAATGTCTGCCTTGAGTTATGAGTATTAATAACATTAGCCATAACTGCAGATAGAACTCTTACTGGTGTGAACATATAATTCTATTAAAAATAAAGCTCATTAAGCTACTTGGGGAAGAAAGTTCCTATAGCAGTGAATCCCCAGAGCTAATTGTGTGATGTTAAAAGCGCTTCCTCAACCCATTAATTTTTTTTTCTCTTTAATTTCATGGAGTGTTTCCTTGGTCTTGCATTGTGGCACAAGGTAACTAAGAAGGTCCATCTGGCATATTCATGAACCCTCATCTATTAATTACTTCATTTGACCTTTTTTTTTTTTTAATTTTTGGCTGCATTCGGTCTTCGTTGCTGTGCAAGGGCTTTCTCTAGTTGTGGCGAGCGGGGGCTACTCTTTGTTGCAGTGCGTGGGCTTCTCATTGCCGTGGCTTCCCTTGTTGTGGAGCACGGGTTCTAGGTGCGTGGGCTTCAGTAGTTGTGGCGTGTGGGCTCAGTAGTTGTGGCTTGCGGGCTCTAGAGCACAGGCTCAGTAGTTGTGGGGCATGGGCTGGGCTGCTCCGCGGCATGTGGGATCTTCCCAGACCAGGGATGGAACCCATGTCCCCTGCATTGGCAAGAGGATTCTTAACCATTGCACCACCAGGTAAGTCCCTTCATTTGTACTTTTTATCTTTCCTGACACTTCTCTATTTTCACAACAATGTTAACTCTTATCTCAGGACAAACTAAGTCTTTTCTCAAATCAATGACTTCATTTCTGATCTCTTCTTTTTACTTCTCTGCTCCAGATTTTTTTTTTTTTTTTACATCTGGAATGATCTCCCCATTCCTCTCCATTCTCAGAAATAGTATTTATCCTTGAAGGTGATGCTCACATCCTACCTTATCTGGGAAGTTCTTCAAACTTTATTGGCTGGATTATCAGTGTGGCACAGCTAGTGATAACTTCTGAGTCATCTCTTTTGTGTTTGTAAATTCATCAACCAGATTGCAGTTTCTGGAGAGTAGGGATTCAGAGGCTCTCCAAATTACACATCCTCGGTGTAACCAGTAGTTGTTGTTTGGGCTGATTTAGGCCATAGCCTAATAATACTTTTCTGTGTATCTCTCAGTGCTTAAAAAAAAAAAATGCTGCATACAGTTTATTGGCACTTTTGATGATGCCAGACTAAGAATAGGCATTCTCATGAAGCTGTCCACTGGGATGCGCACAGCCTTCTGTGAAGAAGTTATCACTTATTTTGGACCAATCAAGACACAAAAATAGCAGGGCGAAAATGTTTCCTTTGCCTTTTCTGATGCTCCTTTTGATCATGGATTGCTCAATCTTTTTAATTCTCTTTTTTCCTTCTGGTTCGACCTTAACTTCAAGTTGAAGGGTTTTAACTATTTTCACAGGTCTAAGAGCCCTTAGGCCATATCATGTGTAATCTCATCATTTCACAGATAAAGAAATTGAGGCCCAGAGAATAGTACTAAGAGGTCCAGGCTGGGCCAGGCTCCCTAATACTCTACAAGCTGGGTGCTTTCTCTAATCTACCGTGCACTCTCTTGTTATTAGCTACCTGCATTTTTCTATTTACTCTACTTCATTTGACAAATCATTAAAAATAGATAGCACAAAGCTGGCCCCAGGACTAATCTTTGAGCAGCCCCATTATTTTTAGCATCCCATGTGGAGAATTGGCTATTTATTCCTGCTCTTTGTTTCCCCTAGCTTAAGAAGCCTTTAATCACAACAGAACTTTACCTTTCACCCTGTAGTTACCGACTTGCCTGCCTGGCCTTAATAGCCTCCTATGAGAGAGACCTTCTTCACAGTCTTTAGAAAATCTAAATAAATTATGCCCACAGATTCCTTTTTATCTGCTGTTTTTAGCACACAATTTTCCCAAACAAAAAACCAGGCCAGAGTGCACGTTTGTCTTGGTAGGTGCTTTGAAATGCTGTCCTGTGGAATTTATTCTTTTCTTGTACTTGGCTAAAGATGGATGCTTGTCCGGGGCTGGGCTGGGGGCTGTGGAGTGTGGCAGCCAGCTCTGAAGGGAAAAGTCCAGCCAAACAACTGGTTTCTCTGTCTACAGGGTGCCAAGTAGCCATCTACCTGCAGGTTTTTCAGGGATAATTCTTTTGGTGTTTGTTGTCTCCTCTTCTTGCTTAAGTCCTGCTAAAACTGGACTTCTTAAAGTCCCCTCTGCTATGAAGCCTTTCTGGACCACCATTCTGTCATCCCTTTCCCTTCTATCATGGAGCCACAGCACTTCTGGACATTTGATTTCACTCCACCAGACTGGCCATACTTCCTGCTGAATGTCAGGGCCTTGCTCAGTCAATACCCACTGAATGAATGACTTCTGTATCCCCAGAGCCTAGAATAGGGTTGGAATATAGCTAGATTCAGTACATGCTTATTAATCAACAAATAAATGAATGAATAGAGGTGAGCAGCTGTGGTTAAAGGCTACCCAACTAGCTGAGTGACCACAGGTGAGCTACTTACATAACCTTTTTAAGCCACATCTTCCTCATCTGTAAAATGGGGATAATATTACTTATCTATAGGGTGATGGTGAGGATTAAGCCACAAAGTGCTTGGAACAGTCCTCAGTTACAGCTTGATACCTCTATTTCTTTTTTTTTTCCAAATCAAAATAAAGTAACTTTCTTCTCTTCCAACGTGCACACGTAGCAGAAATGAATGTGGGTTCTGCTGGAGGGTTATGGAAATGGTAGGAATGTTTGCAGTCATAACTGTACTGAATTAGCCCAAGACATGGTAGCTTAATGAAAGCCTACCTTTCCAGAAGACTTTTAAAAATTAATTTCCATTTTCAGAGTTCTTACAGTGTGTCAGGCAAGGTATACATGTGATCTCATGTGATCTCATGTCACTCTGAAAGCCAGTCCTTAAAGGTAGGCACTGTTATTACCATTTTGCAGAAGATGAAATGGAAGCTCAGAGACGTCAAAGGCAAGATCTTGCATGAGTAAATGGCAGAGCCAAGTGTGGACTTTGGGTCTTGCCACTGCCCCTGTGGGAAGACACAGTTACAGAAACTGACATGGGGGGTTTCTGAAAAGTATTCTTAGATTGGTGTTTGTGGAACAAGCTCATTTGCAGCGAAGGCCCCTCAGCAGCATAATCATGCCTCTTTCCTTTTGCTTCAAGAGGGTGACAGGACTACAGGTTATTGAATTATAGCCCACTAAATAACCATTGAAAGTAAAGCATTGGGACTTTGTGCTAACTGGTTTAGCATCTTGACATGGATGCTAAGCTGACTCAGCAGCTACAGAGATGTGGTTGGTTCATCTGGCCCTGGTATCTGTCTCTCCTTAGCCCTGCTATAGGTGTCTCTGCCCATCCAAGATGAAACCCCTTGTGGCAGAAACATTTGGTCTTGACAAGTGCAGCATCACCTTGGTTGACCCCTTGCTTTGGAAGAAATTGTGATCTTCGAGCTAGACCAAGACAGATGAGAGCATTGATGATCCTGAAAATCATTCTGGATCCAACAGAAGGGACAAATGGAGCAGAGCCCCCAACCTCAAGGGTCGGAATGAAAAGTGCTGGCTTCAGAAGCTGCTCCCTTGGCCTGGCCTCTGGGGCATTGGGTGCATGCCGGCCTATGGCTCTTCATGCAGGCCAGAGCCCTTGGATATGAAGTGTCCTTTCTGAAGAGCAGGTCCAGGATGAAACCTTTAGAATGCCCCAGTTTTGCCTGGCTTTGAATGCCCAGCAAGGCCCTGGGCAGTGTAACCTGCAAATGTTCTGACCTTCAGGGAAGAGTTTCTCAACTGTGGCACTATTGACAATTTGGGCTGGATAATTCCTTTGGGGACTGTCCTGTGCATTGCACTGTATGATGTTTTCCAGAATCCTTAACCTCTACCCACTAGATGCCAGTTGCATCGTCCTAGTTGTGACAACCACAGTGTCTCCAGACATTGCTAGATGTCCCCTGGGAATGCAGTAAAATTGGCCCTGGTTGAGAACCACTGCTGCAGGGTCATTGGCATGTGAAGGCTTGGCCTGAGCCCAGCTGGTCAGTGAAGAAAGCCTTGGTTTATTGATGTATCTCGTATCCCAGGTGTACTTTTGAATGTTCAGCAGCTTATGCACTCTTGGATGGAATTCTGTAAGATGTTTGGGGCCTAATACCATAAAACACCATGCATTTTCAGTTTTAGCCTATCCAAGGCCATTTCCTTCAAGTGGCTAAACCTGGGAGAGCAGATGTTTGGTTTACAACCCCTCTTCCCCCACTCCCGTGCTCATGCAGACATTGCAAATCCATCATGACACTTTCCTACTGACCTTAGTGGCATCAGCATCCTTTCAACATAAGGTCCAGGAACCTATCATTATTCAGAAGTAGTACGCAAGATGTCAGCTCTTTGTCATCTCTGGGCTTGACTCTATGAACTCAATTCAAAGAGAACTGCCAAATATTAAACATAGTGGTGGGAAGAAAGTCTTTTGGACATAAGGGGGTCTGGACCCCTGAGTTCTAGTTTGTTTTGATTTCTTTTCTTTCCTTAACACCTAAGGCCTCTGTTGATTAGTCTTTAAAATGGAGTCAAACTTTCTGGAAAAAATGGAATGCCATAGAGCTGTTAATTATTCTTCATGAATTCTTGGATGGTGGAAAACAGGCAGCCTTAGGGACTGAAGAGATGCTGACTATAGTATCATGATCTAAGTTAGCAGAAGAGAATGTTTCTGCCTTCACCTTAGATTTCCAAGGCAAATTTTGAGTTTAGGTTAGTAATAGCTCTCAGTGCATTCAGTAGTAAGCAAATGAATAAAGTTAAGCTTTGTACCCAGGTGATAGACAGAACACTTTTTTTTTCTTGAAAATTAAAAAGAAAGAAAGAAAAGAAAAAAAGTACTATAACAAAAATTCTATTACCACCACCCAGAATTGATAATTGCTAATATTTTGTCATATTTTTCTCAAATTTTTTATTAAAGAAATAGATCTTCAAAAGATAAAGTGAAATATTCACTCCATCCCTAGTTCCATGACCCTCCCAAAAGGCCTCTGGAAAGCCAGAGGCATCCCATAATATGAATTTGTTGTATATCTTACTACTGTATTTGTTTACTTACCTAAAATATGAATATGTAAAAAATGTATTCTATAATTTTAGGTGTTATTGACTTGCTTTTTTCACTCAGTGTTGTGATTTTGAAGTATGTAAGCAGATACATATAGATCTAGTTAATTAGGAGTTGAAAACATCCTTTTGTATTTCATTGTATGAATATACTTTGTTTATCCATTCTTCCATTTATGAACATTTATATTGTTACCAATTTTTCACCTCTAGAAATAATCTTTCGGTGAGTAATCTTGTAATTTCTCCTAGAGTTTCTTTAGCATTTGCACCTAATGTGAAATTGGTGCTTCATTTCGCATATACATTTTAAACTTTATTAGATACTACAAATGTTCTCCAAAGCTGCTGGTACCAGTTTATCCTCCTACTAGACATATATGACAATTTCCATTTCCATACATTCTGAGATGGGCAGGATTAAAGCTCCAGAATCTTGTTTAACTTCTGATCAACCAGCCAGTTGAGTTATAATATACTGGCTGGGTATTTTGCTGTTTGGAGATCACTCTACCATAGAAATCAAGCATATTTTCCAACCATGGTAGAGTGTAACTTGCCTTCCAGTTCACTGCAGTATGAATGAAGCCTTTTAAATGTTAAATGGTAAAGCTATAAGGAATCAGAGATTACAAACATTTTGCACTTCTGGATTGTCTGGTGAATGCCTCCTGCTTTGGCTGGAACATGGCAATACCTTCTTTTACCGTTTCATTAACTCATGGTTCTTTTTGATGTCTCAATCTAAGCTGGGCCTCTCTTTCACATAATAAGGTTTTTCCTCCCTTTCCTCTATTGCTTTATTCTCCAGTGTGAAAACGGATGCAAATTCATTATTTAGTTTCCCTGCAATCTCCTTATCCTTTTGAATATCTCCTTTGTGCACTGCTTGTCTAGCCAATTCACTGATCCCTTTGCAGCAGTCTTATTTCTGATGTATTTAAAGAATTTAATATTATTTGTTGTTATCATTGGCTGTTTGTTTTCAAACACCATTTTTAATCCTGTCTAATCTTCACTTTACATCTCACCTGCTAAAGTTTGTTCTTCTGTAAGCCTCACACTGGAATGGATTTCAATTTCTTGAAATATCCGTTTTCTTTGGTCTCAATAAGCTTCTGAACCTTGCTGGTTTTCTGATTTTTTTTTTTTTTTTGGTCACTGTTTTAACTTTTGTCTGGTGTGAATTTTGTTCTGATTATGGATTAAAACTTGGAATCTCTTTTTCAGGGGATTTTTCATGGTCGAATTCCTGGATGAATGTTATCCACAGTTTTATTGTGAGATGAAGCAGTAAACAAACTAAAAAAAAAAACTTCTAGGAAAGTAAATTCCTTTGTGCATTAACAAATCACTGTAGTTCACACTACTGGTTAGGTCTTAGTAACAGAGTAGAGACAGAGGTATTGATAGTGTCAGTAAGTTGCAACTTTAGTAGATGAAAGTCCGTCCCCCCATCTGACTTGTTTTGGTTGCTGTATTTGTAGATATAAGACAAAGAGAAAAGCAAAACATCAAAGTGGATTTTCTGATAGATAAGAAAATTAAAGCATTTCTTCTCCATCTTCTTTGTTGATTCTTTCTACAATGGAACCCCCTCAGGGCATATTCCTTGGACCCCCCTCCTTTTCTCTGTCCTCCTAGGTGATATTATTTAACATTTCTATTTATACATATGTTAGAGCTTTTGATATTGCCCCATTGAGGCTCTGTTCATTAAAAAAAAAATTTCCCCCTCTGTTCTTCAGATTGTATAGTACCTATTTATCTATTTCAAGTTCATTGAATCATTCGTCTTGTCTGTTAAGCCCACCTAATGATTTTTTAAAAAAGAATTTCAGATATTCATTTTTAGTTCTAGAAATTCCATTTGATTTTTTAAAAATTTAATTTATTTTTTTATACAGCAGATTCTCATTAGTCATCCATTTTATACACATCAGTGTATACATGTCAATCTCAATCTCCCAATTCAGCACACCCCCACCACCACCCCCCGCCGCTTTCCCCCTTGGTGTCCATACGTTTGTTCTCTACATCTGTGTCTCAATTTCTGTCCTACAAACCGGTTCATCTGTACCATTTTTCTAGATTCCACAGATATGCGTTAATACACTATATTTGTTTTTCTCTATCTGACTTACTTCACTCTGTATGACAGTCTCTAGAATCATCCACGTCTCTACAAATGACCCAGTTTTGTTCCTTTTAATGGCTGAGTTATTATTCCATTGTATATATGTACCACATCTTCTTTATCCATTTGTCTGTCGTTGGGCATTTAGGTTGCTTCCATGACCTGGCTATTGTAAAGAGTGCTGCAATGAACATTGGGGTGCATGTGTCATTTTGAATCATGATTTTCTCTGGGTATATGCCCAGTAGTGGGATTGCTGGATCATATGGTAATTCTATTTTTAGCTTTTTAAGGAACCTCCATACTGTTCTCCATAGTGGCTGTATCAATTTACATTCCCACCAACAGTGCAAGAGGGTTCCCTTTTCTCTGCACCCTCTCCAGCATTTGTTGTTTGTAGATTTTCTGATGATGCCCATTCTAACTGCTGTGAGGTGATACCTCATTGTAGTTTTGATTTGCATTTCTCTAATAATTAGTGATGTTGAGCAGCTTTTCATGTGCTTCTTGGCCATCTGTATATCTTCTTTGGAGAAATGTCTATTTAGGTCTTCTGCTTATTTTTGGATTGGGTTGTTTGTTTCTTTAATATTGAGCTGCATGAGCTGTTTATATATTTTGGAGACTAATCCTTTGTCCGTTGATTCATTTGCAAATATTTTCTCCCATTCTGAGGGTTGTCTTTTTGTTTTGTTTATGGTTTCCTATGCTGTGCAAAAGCTTTGAAGTTTCATTAGGTCCCATTTGTTTATTTTTCTTTCTATTTCCATTACTCTAGGAGGTGGATCAAAAAAGATCTTACTCTGATTTATGTCAAAGAGTGTTCTTCCTATGTTTTCCTCTAAGAGTTTTATAGTGTCCGGTCTTACATTTAGGTCTCTAATCCATTTTGAGTTAATTTTGTGTATGGTGTTAGGGAGTGTTCTAATTTCATTCTTTTACATGTAGCTGTCCAGATTTCCCAGCACCACTTATTGAAGAGACTGTCTTTTCTCCATTGTATATCCTTGCCGCCTTTGTCATAGATTAGTTGACCATAGGTGCATGGGTTTATCTCTGGGCTTTCTATCTTGTTCCATTGATCTGTGTTTCTGTTTTTGTGCCAGTTTGTCTTGATTGTACCATATTGTGTTGATTACTGTACCATATTGTCTTGATTACTGTAGCTTTGTAGTATAGTCTGAAGTCAGGGAGTCTGATTCCTCCAGCTCAGTTTTTTTCCCTCAAGACTGCTTTGGCTATTCGAGGTCTTTTGTGTCTCCATACAATTTTTAAGATTTTTTGTTCTAGTTCCGTAAAAAACACCATTGGCAATTTGATAGGAATTGCACTGAATCTGTATTACTTTGGGTAGTAGAGTCATTTTCACAATATTTATTCTTCCAATCCAAGAACATGGTATAGCTCTCCATCTGTTGGTATCATCTTTAATTTCTTTCATCAGTGTCTTATAGTTTTCTGCATACAGGTCTTTTGTCTCCCTAGGTAGGTTTATTCCTAGGTATTTTATTCTTCTTGTTGCACTGGTAAATGGGAGTGTTTCCTTAATTTCTCTTCCATATTATTCATCATTAGTGTATAGGAATGCAAGAGATTTCTGTGCATTAATTTTGTATCCTGCAACTTTACCAAATTCATTGATTAGCTCTAGTAGTTTTCTGTTGGCATCTTTAGGCTCAATGTATAGTATCATGTCATCTGCAAACAGAGACAGTTTTACTTCTTCTTTTCCAATCTGTATTCCTTTTATTTCTTTTTCTTCTCTGATTGCCATGGCTAGGACTTCCAAAACTATGTTGAATAATAGTGGTGAGAGTGGACATCCTTGTCTTTTTCCTGATTTAGAGGAAATGCTTTCAGTTTTTCACCATTGAGAATGATGTTTGCTGTGGGTTTGTCATATATGGCTTTTATTATGTTGAGGTAACTCTCCACTTTCTGGAGAGTTTTTATCATAAATGGGTGTTGAATTTTGTCAAAAGCTTTTTTGCATCTATTGAGATTATCACATGGATTTTATCCTTCAGTTTGTTAATATGGTGTATCACATTCATTGATTTGCGTATATTGAAGAATCCTTGCATTCCTGGAATAAACCCCACTTGATCATGGTGTATGATCCTTTTAATGTGTTGCTGGATTCTGTTCGTTAGTATTTTGTTGAGGATTTTTGCATCTATATTCATCAGTGATATTGGTCTGTAATTTTCATTTTTTGTAGTACCTTTGTCTGGTTTTGTTATCAGGGTGATGGTGGCCTCTTAGAATGAGTTTGGGAGTGTTCCTTCCTCTGCAATTTTTTGGAAGAGTTTGAGAAGGATGGGTGTTAGCTCTTCTCTAAATGTTTGATAGAATTCACCTGTGAAGCCATCTGGTCCTGGACTTCTGTTTGTTGAAAGATTTTTTTTTTTTTTTTTTTTTTGCAGTACGTGGGCCTCTCACTGTTGTGGCCTCTCCCGTTGCGGAGCACAGGCTCTGGACGCGCAGGGTCAGTGGCCATGGCTCACGGGCCCAGCCGCTCCGCGCCATGTTGCATCTTCCTGGACTGGGGCACGAACCCATGTCCCCTGCATCGGCAGTCGGACTCTCAACCACTGTGCCATCAGGGAAGCCCTCCCTCTTTTTCTTGATGAGTCTGGCTAATGGTTTATCAATTTTGTTTATCTTCTCCAAGAACCAGCTTTTAGTTTTATTGATCTTTGCTATTGTTTTCTTTGTTTCTATTTCATTTATTTCTGCTCTGATCTTTATGATTTCTTTCCTTCTACTAACTTTGGGTTTTGTTTGTTCTTCTTTCTCTAGTTCCTTTAGGTGTAAGGTTAGATTGTTTATTTGATATTTTTCTTGTTTCTTGAGGTAGGCTTGTATAGCTATAAACTTCCCTCTTAGAACTGCTTTTGCTGCAGCCCTTAGGTTTTGGATCGTGTTTTCATTGTCCTTTGTCTCTAGGTATTTCTGATTTCCTCTTTGATTTCTTCAGTCATCTCTTGGTTATTTAGTAATGTATTGTTTAGCCTCCATGTGTTTGTGTTATTTACGTTTTTTTCCCCCTGTAATTCATTTCTAATCTCATATTGTTGTGGTCAGAAAAGATGCTTGATATGATTTCAGTTTTGTTAAATTTACTGAGGCTTGATTTGTGACCCAGGATGTGATCTATCCTGGAGAATGTTCCATGCACACTTGAGAAGAAAGTGTAATCTGCTGTTTTGGGCTGGAATGTCCTATAAATATCAATTAAATCTATGTGGTCTATTGTGTCATTTAAAGCTTTTGTTTCCTTATTTATTTTCATTTTGGATGATCTGTCCATTGGTGTAAGTGAGGTGTTAAAAGTCCTGCACTATTACTGTGTTACTGTCGATTTCCTCTTTTATAGCTGTTAGCAGTTGCCTTATGTACTGAGGTGCTCCTATGTTGGGTTCATATATATTTACAGTTGTTATATCTTCTTCTTGGATTGATCCCTTGGTCATTTTGTAGTGTCCTTCCTTGTCTCTTGTAACATTCTTTATTTTAAAGCCTATTTTATCTGATATGAGTATTGCTACTCCAGCTTTCTTTTGATTTCCATTTGCATGGAATATCTTTTTCCATCCCCTCACTTTCAGTCTGTATGTGTCCCTAGGTCTGAAGTGGGTCTCTTGTAGGCAGCATATAGATGGGTCTTATTTTGTATCCATTCAGCAAGCCTGTGTCTTTTGGATGGAGCATTTAATCCATTCATGTTTAAGGTAAGTGTTGCTGTGTATGTTCCTATGACCATTTTCTTAATTGTTTTGGGTTTGTTTTTGTAGGTCCTTTTCTTCTCTTGTGTTTCCCACTTAGAGAAGTTCCTTTAGTGTTTGTTGTAGAGCTGGTTTGGTAGTGCTGAATTCTCTTAGCTTTTGCTTGTCTGTAAATCTTTTGATTTCTCCATCGAACCTGAATGAGATCCTTGCCGGGTAGAGTAATCTTGGTTGTAGGTTCTTACCTTTCATCACTTTAAGTATATCATGCCACTCCCTTCTGGCATATCGAGTTTCTGCTGAGAAATCAGCTGTTAACCTTATGGGAGTTCCCTTGTATGTTATTTGTCGTTTTTCCCTTGCTGCTTTCAATAACTTTTCTTTGTCTTTAATTTTTGCCAGTTTGATTACTATGTGTCTCGGCATGTTTCTCCTTGGGTTTATCCTGTATGGGACTCTGCGCTTCCTGGACTTGGGTGGCTATTTCCTTTCCCATGTTAGGGAGGTTTTCGACTATAATCTCTTCAAATATTTTCTCAGGTCCTTTCTTTCTCTCTTCTCTTTCTGGGACCCCTATAATGTGAATGTTGTTGCGTTTAATGTTGTCCCAGAGGTCTCTTATGCTGTCTTCCTTTCTTTTCATTCGTTTCTCTTTATTCTGTTCCTCAGCAGTGAATTCCACCATTCTGTCTTCCACGTCACTTATCCATTCTTCTGCCTCAGTTATTCTGCTATTGATTCCTTCTAGTGTAGTTTTCTTTTCAGTTATTGTATTGTTCATTTCTGTTTGTTTGTTCTTTAATTCTTCTAGGTCTTTGTTAAACATTTCTTGCATCTTCTTGATCTTTGCCTCCATTCTTTTTCCGAGGTCCTGGATTATCTTCACTATCATTATTCTGAATTGTTTTTCTGGAAGGTTGCCTATCTCCCCTTCATTTAATTGTTTTCCTGGGGTTTTATCTTGTTCCTTCATCTGGTACATAGCCCTCTGCCTTTTCATCTTGTCTATCTTTCTGTGAATGTGGTTTTTGTTCCACAGGCTGCAGGATTGTAGATCTTCTTGCTTCTGCTGTCTGCCCTCTGGGGGATGAGGCTATCTAAGAGGCTTGTGCAAGTTTCCTGATGCTAGGGACTGGTGGTGGGTAGAGCTGGGTGTTGCTCTGGTGGGCAGAGCTCAGTAAAACTTTAATCTGCTTGACTGCTGATGGGTGGGGCTGGGTTCCCTCCCTGTTGGTTGTTTGGCCTGAGGCAACCCAACACTGGAGCCTACCTGGGCTCTTTGGTGGGGCTAATTGCAGACTCTGAGAGGGCTCATGGCAAGGAGTACTTTCCAGAACTTCTGCTGCCAGTGTCCTTGTCCCCATGATGAGACACAGTCACCGCCTACCTGTGCAGGAAACCCTCCAGCACTAGAAGGTAGGTCTGGTTCAGTCTCCCCTGGGGTCACTGCTCCTTCCCCTGGGTCCCAATGTGCACAGTAATTTGTGTGTGCCCTCCAAGAGTGGAGTCTCTGTTTTCCCCAGTCCTGTCGAAGTCCTGCAGTCAAATCCCACTAGCCTTCAAAGTCTGATTCTCTAGGAATTCCTCCTCCTGTTTCCGGACCCCTAGGTTGGGCACCTGACATAGGGCTCAGAACCTTCACTCCAGTGGGTGGACTTCTGTGTTATAAGTGTTCTCCAGTCTGTGAGTTACCCACCCAGCAGTCATGGGATTTGATTTTACTGTGATTGCGCCCCTCCTACCGTCTCATTGTGGCTTCTCCTTTGTCTTTGGATGTGGGGTATCTTTTTTGATGAGTTCCTGTGTCTTCCTGTTGATGAGTGTCCAGCAGCTAGTTGTGATTCTGGTGTTCTCGCAAGAGGGAGTGAGAGCACGTCCTTCTACTCTGCCATCTTGGTTCCTAATCTCCATTTGATTTTTTTGGGTAGTATTTATTTTTCTTTGTGAGATTCCTATCTCCTCATTCATTACAAATATGCTTTCTTTTACATCATTGGTCAAATTTCTTTCTTTTTAAAAATTTTTTTTGGAGTAGAGTTGATTTACAGTGCTGTGTTAGTTTCAGGTGTACAGCAAAGTGAATCAGTTGTACAAATACATATAGCCACTCTTTTTTTTAGATTCTTTTCCCATAAAGGCCATTGCAGAGTAT
Organism: Delphinapterus leucas; assembly: GCF_059928025.1. NCBI lineage: Eukaryota > Metazoa > Chordata > Mammalia > Artiodactyla > Monodontidae > Delphinapterus > Delphinapterus leucas. The sequence continues at coordinate 50,854,011 of NC_143133.1, read as the reverse complement.
TGAGTAGAGCTCCCTGTGCTATACAGCAGGTTGTTATTAGTTATCTATTTTATATATAGTAGTGTGTATATGTCAATCCCAGTTTCCCAATTTATCCCTCCCCACATTATCCACTTCAAATTTCTAATAGTTGTTCTAAAAGCATAGTCTGCTAATGCTAACATCTGGGTTATCTTGTGGTTATTCTCCATTGATTGTTTTTCTTTTAATACTGGTCACAGTTGCCTAGATTTTGGTATGTTGAGTAATTTTATTTATTTTTAATTTATTTATTTTTTACATCTTTATTGGTGTATAATTGCTTTACAATGGTGTGTTAGTTTCTGCTTTATAACAAAGTGAATCAGTTATACATATACTATTTATTTTTAATTTCTATTTTTTTAAACATCTTTATTAGAGTATAATTACATTACAATGGTGTGTCAGTTTCTGCTTTATAACACAGTGAATCAGTTATACATATACATATGTCCCCATATCTCTTCCCTCTTGCATGTGTTGAGTAATTTTAGATTGTATCCCAGATATTGCAGATTTTGTCATGGAGATTCTGGATTCTGTTACAGTTTTCAAAGAGTTGATTTTTTTTGGTTTTGTTTTAGTAAGCAGTTAATTTGTTTGAACTCAGAAAACTCTATTTCTTGGGTAGCAGCAGCTGAAATCTCAGTTCAGGTATTTTATCTTTAGCTGAGGAGCTTTCAGTTGGCCTCATCAGTTGTGGTTCAGGGTCACAGAGATTTGCTGTCCTCTGATTTCTCAGGCCAGAAAGACAGATTCCCCACCCCACCAGCCCCAAATAAGCTAAAACCCATAAAAATGGGAAACTCATCTATGACAATATCTTTTTCCAAATATCAATTCCATTCTAAAATCTAACAATTCCTTTCTAGAATCTGTCTACTTTCGTTTACTTTGCAGAGCCTTATGTAGCTGTTTTTGGTATTTTGTCTGGAGTTTATAGCTCTTATCTGTGGGATGGTCAGTCTGACAGGAGCATTTTCAGCCATACTGGAGGTGAATCTCCCCAACTTTAAGTTTTTAAATACCATCTCCAAGTTACAGATGCCACATTTTCAACTTCATCCCTCAACACTCTCTTGAGCTCTATATGTGTATAGCCAGAGTCCTACTCACCATCTCCATTTGGATATGCAGTATACATCTCAAATACAATATACCTGAAATGAATACTTTGACTTCTCTACGCAAAATATCCTTCCCCTCAATCTCAATAAATGGAAATACCATCCCCCCTGATGTTCAGCTGGGAGCCACTCAGCACAATTTGCCTCGCTACTCCTCCCCATTCAGTTCATCAGCAAATCCTATTGGCTTTATATGGAACATATCCTTTGAATTCATACACTTCTCTCTGTCTTTAATATTACCACCATTACCTTTACCTTTACCACCATTGTCTCTTTCCTTGACTAATGCAGTAGCCTCTCATTATTAGTCTTCCTTGCATTTACCCTGTATCCCCTACAAACTAGGCCTCACACACCAGCCAGAGTATTCTTCAGATACAAGTCAGATTATGTGACTCTTTGTCTAAAAACTCTTCAGTGATTTAGATTCTTTGCTCTTAGCATAAAATCTAAGTATTTCACCATGGTCCACCTGGTCATATGTGATCTGGTTTCTGTTCACCTCTCCAACCTCATGTTGGCCACTGTCTCCACCAGGTTCCAGCCACACTGTCCCCTTATCTGTTTCTTGAATGAGTCCCGGTCTTTCTCACTTCTGGGATTTTTCACTTAGAGTTCTTTTTATCTGGAATGTTCTCTCTAACCCTTTTGCATTACTGGCTCATTCTTTTCCTTCTGCTTAAATTCAGGTTATCAGCTCATTAAAGTGACCTTTCGTAACCAATCTGTAGACTTACCTACTACCTTGTCTTGTATATTTTCCTTGTGATGTGTATCACATCTGTAATTATTTGTTTATTTATTGGTTTGTAATCTCCTCCTTTTCTTTCACACTGGAGTGTGAGCTCCTAGAAGACATCCTTTTCTATCTTGAATGTGGTTCTTTCTCAGTGCTTGGCACAGTATCTGATATATAGAAGGTACTCAATAATATTTGTTGAATAAATGAATGAAACAAGGAGTACTGGGCGTTTTTCTTCTTTAATATACTAACTCCTCAAGTCTTTTCTATTTTCTGATACCTCATGCTGAAAGGTTGAAAGAAATCACTAATATGACTGTGATTTTCTCTGTTTGTGTCAAGTCCTCTTAGAGATTTCACCTTCATTCCATTACCAGTTAGCTGGGTGATCCTGGGTAAGTCTCCCATTTTCTTGGGACCCCTTTTATTCCATCTGTGAAATGAGCAAATAGAACGAGAATCAGTGGTTTACAATTTTTTTTAAGCTACAGGAAACCTTCCCCTGTTTTATTTCCAATGAAATATTATGCAGAACCTCAAATAGCTCTATTTAAAGTGAGATGGTCTACAGCCCTCCCTCTTGCTCTCAAACTTGACCCCTGAGACACCTTGGTAGAACCCGAGGTCTTTGGATGCAGCTTGCAAGCCATTGTCTGTTCAGCTCAAGCAGCCTTTTACTAACACAGTCAATTTTTCTGAGATGAACTCCAAGGCAAATACATGGCAAACAAATCCCATACTGTCCATGTGGTAAAGAGTATAATTAATCCCTCCGTACTACATAAGTCAAAAAACATTTGTGCTTGTTAAAAAATTAAGGCAAGAGAATATGACCCTAAACCTAGCAAATTGAAAAAAATTACCTGATTTATTTTATTTTATTTTTTACATCTTTATTGGAGTATAATTGCTTTACAATGGTGTGTTAGTTTCTGCTTTCTAACAAAGTGAATCAGTTATACATATACATATATCCCCATATCTCCTCCCTCTTGCATCTCCCTCCCTCCCACCCTCCCTACCCCACCCCTCTAGGTGGACACAAAGCACTGAGCTGATCTCCCTGTGCTATGTGGCTGCTTCCCACTAGCTATCTGTTTTACATTTGGTAGTGTATATAGGTCCATGCCACTCTCTCGCTTCGTCCCAGCTTACCCTTTCCCCTCCCTGTGTCCTCAAGTCCATTCTCTACATCTGTGTCTTTATTCCTGTCCTGCCCCTAGGTTCTTCAGAACTTTTTTTTTTTTTTTTTTTTTTAGATTCCATATATATGTGTTAGCATATGGTGTTTGTTTTTCTCTTTCTGACTTACTTCACTCTGTAAGACAGACTCTAGGTCCATCCACCGCACTACAAATAACTCAATTTCATTTCTTTTTATGGCTGAGTAATGCTCCATTGTATATATGTGCCACATCTTCTTTATCCATTCATCTGTCGATGGACACTTAGCTTGCTTCCATGTTCTGGCTATTGTAAATAGAGCTGCAATGAACATTGTGGTACATGACTCTTTTTGAACTATGGTTTTCTCAGGGCATATGCCCAGTAGTGGAATTGCTGGGTTATATCCAGTTCTATTTTTAGTTTTTTAAGGATCCTCCATACTGTCTCCATAGTGACTGTATCAATTTACATTCCCACCAACAGTGCAAGAGGGTTCCCTTTCCTCCACACCCTCTCCAGCACTTATTGTTTGTAGATTTTTTGGTGATGGCCATTCTGACTGCTGTGAGATGATACCTCATTGTAGTTTTGATTTGCATTTCTCTAATGATTAGTTATGTTGAGCATCCTTTCATGTGTTTAGTAAACCTGATTTAAATGTAGCTTAGAGAAGACATGCTTTCAAAGTTACTTTTCTTTTTTCCTGGGGGAATAGCTGTACTCCCTGTTAGTTGGGAAAGGCAGGGAATTTGGGCATTGGAGCTCTGGAACCAGGGTCTGTGTCGTATCCACTCTCTAAAGGATGAGGCAGGGGATAGCACTGCTATAGTACTGTCTTGGCTATTTGTTAAAACAGGCAGGGCAGGCTAGTGAAAAATGCCAGAACTGGAAATGAGGGTGAGCTCATGAGTCAGCTGGGGCTCTGGTCACTGTTAATTAACGGCTCCAACAACTTCATCTTCTGAACCAGCTCCTCTGCTGGTATTAAATCAAGATTTCCTTTTCCTCTTCTGTACCTGGGCTCCTCAGAGAATCTGCCTTTATCAACTCATGCTCCTTTTAGTCTTGTGTTTCTCAATGACTCTTAACTCTCCTGATTTTTTTTTTTGAACCATGTCCAGTAGCAAAATAGAATTGTTTTCAGCTTCTCCCTTGCTTCCCCTTATTTTGGGGGAGAGTATAAGCTTCTTGAGACCAAGGACAGGTATTAGAATTAATTGCCTCAAATTCACAAGAGTGCCTACCCTAATGCCAGGCATATAGCATGTGCCTTTGACATCATTCAGTTCAAACAAATGTTTGGAGAAGACATTTTTCCTCTTTTTGAAAGTAATATATATTTATTGTAGAAAATTTAATGTAAGCAGAAAGAAAGAACTGTAACCAAGTGTCAAATGGGGAGAGCTGCCTCCAGTGTCTTGATAGATTGGGTGAAACCCCACTATACAACTTGTGGGAACTTGACACCCTTTTCATGGAACCACTGCCTCTGGACCATGGAGATGCTTCATGGGTGTCTTCCTACTTTAACTATATAGACCTGGAAGTGAACCTTTTGTCCCTTGACTCAATTTTCTCTCCCCTTTTCAATAAACAAACAAACAAACAAACAAACCCACATCCATGCATGCAAGGCATTTGTATATATAGCAAACTTTACTTAAGGGTTTGGGAGATGGAAGATGCTTAAGTTAGAGCAAAACAAATCACCTCAAATTGAAGATAGAAATTCCTGTTCTTATCAGCCATTTGACAGCCTTGCCATATTACTTGACCATTTTCTTTATTCTTCTCTACCGCCACCTCTTTTTCTCTTTCCTAGGTCCCAAATTTCTCTCTTTTTTTTCCAATGCAGAGCACACTTAACTAGGTTTTTTCCCCTTGTGTTTCCTACCATGGATGTAGTCTGAAAGGGGTCTTTCAAAATGAGGGTCATGAAATAAATTTTGATTATTTGGTGAGGTAGCATAAGGCATGGCCAGATAAACGTTTTCTTGAAACTTTCAAGAAACAACTTTCAGGTGTGTGTGTGTGTGTGTGTGTGTGTGTGTGTGTGTGTGTGTGTGTGTGTACTAGGTCACTGTACCAGTCAGACTCCCAAGAGGAAACAGAAGTCACACTTGAGTTAGACTAATTTGAGCAAGGTTTAATAGAGAGACTATTTACAAAGGTGGGAAGAGGGAAGCCATGAATGTCAGACCTGAGGCTAGCTGCAACAGAGATATTATTAACTGGTCCTTTTGATTTTGGGGGTCTTGCTTGTGCAAACCCTCCATGTCTCCTCTCCATCCCAAGAGACTTATCTAGAAGTAGTCCCAAATGAAAACAGGACTCTTTCTAAAAGGAATCTTGAAAGTATTTTTTTCTACCTTGCTACAGAAGAAAATAAAACCCTCACAGAGTATCACCACTTGAATAGTCACTAACATTTTGACGTAGATCTTTTTTAGTCCTTCTTTCATAACTTTTTTTTTTAAAGTAAAAGCAACAAAAATTTTAAGCACCTACCATGTGTGCATCATATTTGTTTTACAGTATGGAAAAATGAGTAAGGCAGTGCTTGAAAGCAGCTTTTGATTTGATAAGATGTATAACTGGGTAGAAAAAATGATAGCATAAGCCTGAAAATCATTCAGCACGTGCTACTGTATTAGTTTCCTATTGCTGTTGTACAAATTACCATAAACTTGTTGGCTTAGGACAACTCAAATGTATTACCTTACAGTTGTGTAGGTCGGAAGTCTGAGATGGGTCTCATGGGGCTAAAATAGAGGTTTTGTTGGGACTGTGTTCCTTTTGAAGGCTCTAGATCAGAATCTCTTCCCTTGCCTTTTCAAGTTTCTGGAGGCTGTCTGCATTCCTTGGTCTGTGACCCCGTTCTGTCTTTAAATCCAGTGACATCCAGCTGAGTCCTTCTCATGCTGCCATTTCTCTGGTTCTCTCTTCTGAATACCTCTTCCACTGTGATGAGTGATTAACCACCACCATATATATATAACCATTATATATAACCAATATAATCTCTCTATTTTAAGGTTAGCTGATTAGCAGCCTGAATTCCCTCCGAAGCCTTCATTTCCCTCTGCTGTGTAACCTCGCATATTCACATGTTCTGGGCATTAGGACGTTGACATCTTTGGGGGACCCCTTTTCTGCCACCATAGCCATGGTCACAGCTGTTGAGTAAGACTCTGAGGGACGTAGCTTGGATGCTACAACAACCAGAAGCTACAGCGTGCTATGACCAGTGAGCCTCAGTTGGGGGAAGGAGGTTGTTCTTAAAGGGAAAAGCAAGAGAAGTTGATTTCTGGGCCAACTTCCTGATCTGCCTCTGGATGATGATGAAAAGATAAACTTATTACTTGGGGCAGGTATGGGCAAAGAGGAAGCCAATCCCCTCATTTCTATTTACTTATTTATTTTGCCATCAAAGGCAATGACCTTCAAACTGAAACTGGGTGCTCAGTGGTTTCAAAGTTGGGGTGAGTCATAGTGGTGACCCAGCCCTGAGCCACCTGCAGTACTGCAGGGACTTGGGTATATATCACAAGACCACTGTTGGTGGTTGTATGCATATCCCACAGAAAGGGAGCCAGGCCAGAGGATTGGAAAGTTATAGATGACTTAATTTTTAAGAAAGAATTCGATGGATTTTAGACATCCTACAAGCCAGTGACTACCAATCTTCAGAGAAATTCTAGTACAGTTAGAGAGAAGTAAATAGCTGGTTATTGAACATAGAGAAAAAAGAAAGATCACTAAAGTCAATGAAAAAGAAGCCAAGCTAACCTCTTTTCTGGTGGACTGTTAGACTAATAAATCAGCACGTGTGTAGATAGTGTGGATACTGATTTCATCAGTGTGTTTGACTAAGACTGAAGGTTATTTTTCTTCTGTTGGGAGATGGTAGCTAAGCTGGAGAACTGGGTGGGGGTGGGGAGGGTGACAGTTGTTGATCAGTGATAAATTCTCCTATGTTCCAGATTTTGACATGTCAAATTTAACATGGTCACCATGTTATCACTCCCACCCCGTAAGCCTTCTCTTGTTACTACCATCATTGTCATTCAAGATGCTAACACGTAACACCACAGGGTATCTTTAGTGTAAACTTCCTTCCTATTGTCTGTGTTCAATCCTGTCGATTCTATTTCTAAAATGTTTTTACTTTGTACTCTTCAACATCACTGCCACCACCCTAGTATAGGCCCTGGTTCCTTTTTGCCTGGATAAATAGTCTCCCTGTCTTTAAGAGTGCTTTCCTTAATATTGACCTGATCGTATCACACCCCTCCTCAAAAGCAGTTGCTAGCTTCCCACTCCCTTTTTGACTCATACTTACCTTTTTATTGCTAGTGCTAAGTCCTGCTGACTCCTCTCTCTTGCTCTTTTCTCCATCATTAACCTGAAAATACCAACACTACTCAAAATAGTGTTACGAGAGCTTCAACTTTGCTTTATGATTCATTTATTCACTCACTTATTCATTCATTCAATGAGTTTTATTAAGCACTGAGTGAGATGTTGGGGAGATAATGATGATAAGACATAGTCCTAGTTTTCAGAGATCCTGCAGCCAGATTTTAAATGTATTGCCTTTGACTGCTTTTCTGCTACAATGACAGAATTGAATAGTTGCAGCAGAGACTGTGTAGCCTGTAAAGACTCAACTATTTACTATCAAGCCCTTTTTAGAAGAAGTTTGCCATCCTCTGGCCTAGATCATCACTCAGAAGTTGCAGATAAGGGAGCTAGAATATGGATGTTCACTATGTTGACCAAGGTCTTGGGGGAAATCTGTGACCCAGTCAAGAGCCCAACGAGCATACTGCCCTTGTTCCCTTCTTGGTCCTCTGCTCCTGTGATGACAGGAGTTCTCTTAACTTATGGGTACTGATTATTCTTCACCTCGTCCATTTTTTTGTCATTCGGATTTCTTCCATAGGTTGAGGACACATCCCTGATTTCACCATGCTTATCTCCTTTAAGCCCTTCACATGTTGTACAAATTCAGCCAGCTAAATATCCTTTAAATTCTCTATGCTTGCTGCATTTTGAATCTACTCCAGTGTACAAGGACCCAGAAGACTTCCCAGTAATGATGATGGCTACCATGTTTTAAGTGGTGGCAAACGTTGCGGAAGGCATGTAACATACATTAAATACAGTTCTTACTGCCACTTTGCGATGAAGATATTGTTATTTACATTTTATAGATAGAGAAATGGAGACTCAGAGTGGTTTGTTAATGTGCCCAAGGTCACAAAGACAGTTAAGTGGTAAAGGCCAAATTAGAATCCAGGTCTATTTTACTCCCCAATTCTTATTCTTTCCACCTTAATGCCCTGCTTCTTGGTGATAGCTGGGTGTCCAGTTGATCCTTGAACAACGTAGAAGGTAGGGGCTCTGACTCCCTCCCCCTTTCCCGGGCAGTTGAAAATCCGACTTCAGCTTTACCGTTGGCCCTCTGTATCCTCAGTTCTGTATCCGTGGATTCAACCAACTACAGATAGTGTAGAGCTGTAGTATGTATTTACTGAAAACAATCCACGCACAAGTGGACCTGCCCTGTTCAAACCCATGCTGTTCAAGGGTCTACTGTGTATTCCACTTCAGTGTGCCCTCAAACCACTGTTCTTGTGCATATTATCTCATTTAATTGATTTTGAACCTCACAACATCCCACTAGAATGTAAACTTCAAGGGGACAACGACCTTGTCTGACTTATTCTCAGCCGTAATCTTAGCACCTAGCACAGTGCTTGACATAGAGCAGGGGCTTAATAGTTTCTAGAATGAGTGGGTCAGCTCACTATCCCCCTTTCTTAAAAGCCAGTAACACATGACTTTTGATAAGGTCTTCCTTTATCATTCAAACTCTTTTTATAACATGTATACCTTCTTCATAATTAAGGGGGCTGTGTTCACCTATTTGCCAAGGACAGTTCCAGCTTGCTTCTGTTTTGGCACAATTATTAATAGAATCCCTTTTCGCTTTTAAAAGTGTTCTGATTTGGTCGATGAATCATATGGTCATCCACTTAGAACACTTAAAACATTGCTGAGCCCAGGAGGGTTGAATTTGGAAGTCTCGCGGGGAGATGGCTGCAAGGACCGACTCTGGAGTCAGACTACCTGGGCTTGAATCCCAGCCCAGCCATATTCTTGCTGTGCAAGCCGGACAGGTACTTAACCTCTCGGTGCCTCCATCCACTTACGGAGATGAGACTGAGACCTGTCTTACAGGGTTGCTGGCGAGGATTAAATGAAATAATTACGCAGAGTACTTGCAGCAGTGCCTGCGTCATAGTTCAGACTCTAAGTAGTAGCTGTTGGGAGTACTTTGTCCTGTAACAAGCTATAATAAGTTTGGGGGCCCATTATTGGAAATCACTACCCTTCGGCATTTATTAGGAGCCAAGTAAAATGTAAAAAGCTCTCCTCCAAAAGGCTGTCCCATTGCAACACAAGCCGGTAACCAGCAAGCGTTTATAGATCAAAATACCCTTGTACTGAGTGAGCCATTTACTTCAAGCTCTCTCAGTCATCCCAGATTCGTCAACTCGTCCTCTGGTTGACTGAATCTTCCAGAACAGAAACTTGTCTTTCCTGATTCTCCTTACATTTCAAGGGGAGCTGGGGTGGGGCTTGTGGAAGGGTGTCCCCTCTCAAGGTCTGCCACTAGAACTGATTCATATTCCCTATGTACATTTCTTATTGGAACTAACGCCACCGCAGACAGCACCTCGCTTGTGCATTTCCCCACTTTCTGACATTTGATTTTAAACTGAAAGCATCAGAACAATACAGGGTTCAATTAAGCTGGACATGAAGAGTCTCTGGTTTAAAAGGCGCCAGAAACAAACAACAACCAATTTCAGCTCTCTTCCCTTCTTCTGTACAACACTGTTTATTAGACCAGATGATGTACTCGACTCCAAAACATTCATATGGAAAAAAATTGAAGAATTGTGATTAAAATTGATTTTTTCCCTTTGGGAAGTTGGAATCAAAAATGGTTACCTGCTCATTTATGAAACAGATTTATTCTGTTGACATGGAGGCTTGTTTGAAATGTAATTGAATTTCTGTTACCTAATGGAAAGTGACAGTTAACAGTATTTATTTTCCATTTGTGTCTCAGCAGATAACATAACACAATTTTGATTTGTAGTTAGCTTCGGAATCTGAGATTGTTCTATCTCTGTAATTGAAAAGATGGGAGTGTGATGGACCCAATACAATCCTTTTTTGTTTTTATACAACCAGTAAAGGTAGCTTTAATACAGTAAACAGCCTCTCTTCCAGGCTGCTAATGGTTATATTCAGTTGTACTGCGTCAAGCATGTGTTTCTTATTAGGCTCTAACACATATTTCTATGTTGATCATCTCTCCATTTAGAGTCCCATTTTTTTTTCTCTGCAACTAATTTCTGTAAATAACCTCTCCTCTGTCTTCTCCCCCTCCCTTTTGTGCAAAAATAACTTCTGTCTTGGAAATAGAGTGACGATTCTCCAAGAGGATTGCAACCGCTCCGTCTAGCTGACATTTCTGGGTGTCTGGTGGACGGGAGATGGAAGTTGTGGAGGAAGGGTGACTTTCGAATGTGGTGGGAGTTCAACCCAGGGGCCTGGGTTTTCATGGCAGGAAAAGGGAACCTTCCTTTGACTTGATGTTATTACTCTTTTTCTTTATCTGAGTCTAGACCGAGAGGTACAAGAATATAATGATTTCTGAAGTAGACTGAAAATGGGAAATAATGTTTATTAAGACGGTTTTCTTCTTCATTTGGAGAAGTTGGAATCCGATCTTGAGCCTGTGTCCCCAGGCAGAGATACATTTCTCTCGCCGTAACTGTATTCCTCCGACCCCCTGTTTTCCCAGAAACCCCTTTGGATAGATAATTCCTGACTGCTATTTAAGAAACACTGAGTGTGCATGACAAATGGCAGAAGTGGAGGTTTCACAGCCACTGGACTTGATTATGGAATGCCCTGCCTGGCCCTTGACTTGTTAAGTGACCATGGGAAGTTCACTTCATCCACCTGCTGTAAATGAGGGCCTCAAAGGCCTTCAACAGTGGTTGGATGAAAGGTCTTCAACGAAGCTACAGCATTTTGATTCAATAAGACCAGCCTTCTGCCTCAGGGCCACCTCCATCAAACACCCTGTCAAATTGCTCAAGTTTAAGACAAGTAGCCAAGATGGCCTGGAGGGCAGGGGCAAAGAAGAGATTGGCCAGATGTGATCGTTCATAACAATGGCCTGGAAGGGGAGAACAGACGTTTCAGCTCCTGCTAATTTAAAAGTGGACCATCAGTCTCTGTGGGCAGTGCAGCTCTCCTCTAGAAATAAAGTATTCCAGCAAGGATATTACTCAGGACATATATATATATATATATATTTGTGTGTGTGTGTGTATATGATGTTTTGTAAAAAGTTATGCAGCAGTGAAATCAAACCTTTTATACAACATCAGATATCATAACCATCAATTATTACTCTATAATCAAACCATTGCATTGTTCATGCTGAAGAATGAATCAAGAAGGAAGATGGATTTTCGGAGGTGGCCTGAATTTAGAGTGGTGAGGGACCCATGAGAATGCTGTGTCTGCCTCGAGAGGGACAACTTGGGGGCAGGGGGCATGAAGAGAATAGGGAGGGCTGCCTCTAATGCGGGAATAGCGTTGATTCAAAGTGAAGGTTGAATTTCACAAGTAGCATGGCCCACAGGATGATTTTAGAAAATGGCAATTCATTCAGTAAGCATTTTGGGGGCACCTGTCATGTGCCCAGCCCTGTGCTAGGTTAAGGGGACAAGAAATGATAAAAAGACTTCAGGATCTTTGCATTTGAGGCAGTCACTGGTTCTAAGAACCAAGAAACCTTGGCTGCCTGCTTTGAACACATGCACATACTTCTTTTTTTGGATAATGACGGGTATGGGGAGGGTGCATTTTCAGTGTTTCATTAAATGCTGACCCTTAAAGAATCCTCTTTGATGGCCTTAGAAACTAACTACAGTCTCTCTCAACTGATGTTGCTTATTTACTAAATAGACCCCAGGCTATTTTATGACTTGATGACTCAGTTTCTCTGTCAATAAAATTATGTCAGTAATTTTACCTACCCCATAGGGCTATTTGCAATTTGCTACAAATTTTAGGGATGAAAAGCTCTAAATCACTACTGGTGTTACTATTTACTTAACAGCTAGAGTTCAGTTCTCATCAACATGAACCTCATTAGCCCTGGACTTGGTTGGTTTTGCCAGATAAAATCCTTCCAAATTATGGGGTCTGAAAGATCTTATGCTTCTTTTTAATGATAAATATTGAAAAATAAACCAGCTTTTATTAAGGTAAAATCTGAATTGTATTCATTTATTTGCCATTAATCAGCTCATAAATTATTATTTTGACTTTTAGTGTGATATCCTTTATACATACTGAATTAAGTCATAAATAAACAAATTAAGGGTGGGATTTTTCTCTTTATGAATGAAGACCAGAAATAGGCCCTTTAACACTGACATGGTAGCTCCAAAAATGTATTAGGGACCCAGTCTTTCTGTCTTTCTATTCTTTCAGTAGTAGCGCATGGGTTTTCATCTTCAAGATGAAAGACAGTGGCTGAATTATTATGATTCCATGATGACGATGATTACTTCCATGTTTCGGACAGAAAAGCAAGGGCAAGGGCAAGGGCAAAAAAGGGGTGTGTTCCAGTTTAAAACTCCTTAAACTTCTTTTAAGGAGTTTCTTGGACATCTCAGTCAATGACCTCTGCTTGCGTTTCATTGGCCAGAACTTACCTCTCCACACGTAGCTACAAGGGATGCTATGAAATGTAGACTCAACTGGGCACCTTGGTCCTCCAAATGAAACTGGGGCTTTATTATTAAGCAGGATGGGAGAATGAATTTTAGGTTAGGCAGCCTCCCTAACAGATATTAGGTAGACATTCTCTGTGGCATACATATACCAGTTTATAAGCTGATGGGTCCATTTAATAACCAGTTTATTGCAGATGTCAGGTTACTGCCAGATGCCAAAGGTAAATAAATTTATCTAGCTGGAAATTTATACTGTGCATTTGTAGTTATGTGTTTGTGTGTATATACATACTTATTTTTATATAATCATGTATTTTGATATATGCTTTTGTCATGTTTCACACGAGTACGTATATATGCCAATATGCCTATACCCTGTGTTTTTAACTTATGCAAAAAATGCTATTGTTTAGAAAACTACCATTGCTTAAAGGAGAAAAAAACCATAAAAGCAGTAGTAAGGCAGTTTTGCCTTATTTCTAGATAATGAGGTCCTATATAGCAAAATGTGGCAAATTAAACAGTGGTATAAAAATATGAGGAAGAGGACTTCCCTGGTGGCGCAGTGGTTGAGAGTCCGCCTGCTGATGCAGGGGACACGGGTTCGTGCCCCGGTCTGGGAAGATTCCACATGCCGTGGAGCGGCTGGGCCCGTGAGCCATGGTCGCTGAGCCTGTGCGTCCGGAGCCTGTGCTCCGCAACGGGAGAGGCCGCGACAGTGAGAGGCCCGCGTACCGAAAAAAAAAAAAAAAAAAAAAAAAATATATATATATATATATATATGAGGAAGATTCAAATAATTGATGTAAACTGTTCCTGAGGAAGGAGCTGGGAGTAAATACTGAAGGCAGGAACTCCAGAGTCCTCACATTTATTTCATGATGCTCCCACCTGATCAGACCTGACCTTTAGAAGGCCTTGATGCGTGGGACCCTCATCAGATTGGAAATGATGAATTAAGTAAAAGCTTAAATTGCAAATATGAAAATGTTTAATTTTCACATCACAAATAAAAAGCCACATGATTTTTGATGCAGACTCTAATTTCAACACACATGGTTCTTATAGAGGAGGTTAACTGATATACGATTAACCTACAACGACTTTATATTTCTCAAAAAGGAATTTCTGGCCTGGATCTTGCCTCTAGTGATGCTATTCATATTCTAGTGTAAGATGTGTCTTTCCTGAAGGATGAAAACAGCCTAGTTAAATAGGCTTGTGATAGTCCCTAGGACTGAAATTACTTATGTGTTGGGTTGGGATGTCCTTTGTTTGTCTTGCTCTGTGCCACAGAGACTTGATTGGCAGTCCATATTCATGATCATAAATAAGAGTCATATTCAGACTTATTTGGAGAAGGAAGACCAAATTGTAGCCCACGTTTTCCAAACAGTGAGCTAGCTCTTTAACCTCACCAGGGTTGAGCAAGGTGGTTAACCATTTTGGCCCCCTGAAGGGGCTTTATTTAGTAAAATAGTGCTCCGGGACACTGTGGAACCTTAAAACATCCCATATACTTACTTCTGTGAACAAGCCTACACCCCAGATAGAGCTAAAAGTCCCTTCTGTTACAACTGCTTAGGCAATAATGCTCATGCACAAGACACAGACTTTTAACATTGTAATGTCCATATATTTTTTATTCCACTGGAAATTATGGCTTGATTGAATAATTTTTAATAGCAAAAGTCCCATTTGTCAACTAGGTTCTGTGGTCGGCTGTGGCAATCCATGCTGACAAATGAGGAAATCGGTGACTGGATTTAAAATCAGGTCCTTAGAGAAGTTGTGTAATAAAGAGCATAAAATTTTCACCACAGCTGTTCTTCGTGTTCAGTCTGTATATTCGGCTGTGACTTTCGGCAGCATTTGTGCATCGGTTTTGGTATAGAATATTTTACCCCCTTCTTGGTAATGAGCCCTATGGATTTAGTTGACTCAATTCTGTACTTCTTTTTACTGCTCAGTGACCAGTGGCCTATTAGCTGTTCTATTCCTGTAGTGAGAGGAGTCGTTCAGGTTCTTATCATTAAACATTTAGTAAGCACATTTATTAAACACATATGTAGTATAAATGCTGTTTCACAGAAGGGAGGCATAGGTGCTTCTAGATGTTTACATTTTGAGAAGAGTAAATTTGTATGCGAGGTACCAGTAAAACCCAGAACTTTATAGGAACTGTGTCTCTTGGACATCTGTTTCTAGGTTTTGTTTTTGGTGTGGAATTGAGCGTAGTAAAAGCCGTGTTTTATAGAGACACTATACATTTCCTGCTACATGTTTAAGCTCAGACAGTTCCTTTTTCTGAGTGTTCAATGCCAGACTCAGAATCTGATATGTGTAGGTGCTTAGTAGGTGTTGGTTGAGATGGACTAAACCGTTATGAAGGTGGAATCCCATATTAGTCAGGATAAGGTAGGTGAATCTGCATTAACAAACAATCCTCAAATCATGGTGGTCAAGAGCAGTCATGTAGATCAATGATAAGAGTGATGACCAACATTTATTGAGTAGTTACAACATAGTAAACACTATTCCAAATAGTTTACTTGGATTAACTCTTTGAATCCTCACAACTAAATGGGATATGTTCTATTATCATTAGCATTTTATAGTCAAGAAGACAGACAAACAGCATGGTTAAACAACTTATCCAAGGTTACACAGTAAGTCTAGGAGCCAGGATTCTTACTTTGGGAAGTCTGATTTCATTGTCTGCACCTGTAACCGCTACATAATATTTTTGTAACCATTTGATGTTTTTGCCTTCCAAAGCAGAAACATTATGTTTTCCCTGACCACCTCTCCTTTTTTTTTTTGGTAATAGCACATGGATTTTGCTTTTTTCTCTCCCAGGAATTGGAATATTGACTATAATTGGAGCTAAAATATGTCTGCATGGAGGTGGCTCTCTGCTCTCTGGGTCCCCTGTTATCTAGGTCTGTGTTCATTCTGAAGCCTGACTCTGTAGTCTTTCAGTTGGTCCTGTGGGTTATCATACGTCCTCTTATTCTCTCTTTGTAAAAAATTATTTGGACTTACATTAGCCAAAGATGGTTTCTGTTGCTTACAACCAAAGGACCCTTATTGACTCAGAACATAGCTGACAGTAGAGTGGTTACATCTGAGTGACACATTTCTCTTTTGTCTCCGTGTCTCTTGGCATGGAGCAGGAGAGGCTTTGGATGCAGGCAAACTAGGCTGTTTGGGCCACTTTTTTTTTTTCCTGTGTACAAATGGGATACTCATTCGATGGTGACTGAATGGAATCAAAATATGAGAGGGGGGCTCACTTCCTTTACTTCCCTCAAAGCTCATGATGAGCTCCACGTGCTAGTTATTTTATGATTCCTGGGATGGGAACAAATGCTTGAGGCTGGCTTTTGTTGACCTTATGGTAATGAATCGTGTTTTTGCAGTGGCCCTTTTCTTCTAGATACAAAGATTACATATGGATGATTGAAATCTGTTCATTGGCTTTTATGGAGTATTTACATCCCCTTGATGGCCCATGAGGGTAAATTGTATGTTTGTGTTTTGCAGTGAGCTGAAAGCTGTGAGAAGCTCATGAAAAGAAAGGAGAGGCTTTTTAAAGTGCATTTCTGAGAAGAATTATATCAAAGCATCACAGCCTAGGGGTTTAGAGTATGGGCTTTGTGGGAGAGTGATCATAGGGATGTGGGTTTAATTCTATTAGCTCTACGACTTGGCATCTCTGGGAAAGCTATGCAGCCTTTGCCTCACTTTCCCATTTATACTGGTAAGGTTGTAATGCCTACCTTGTGCCTGGTATTTAACAGGTGTTTATTAAATGATGCTCATTATTAGTAATATTGATTTGATCCCCAGGACCCTTCTAGTTTCAAGTGAGAGTCACTTTGACAGTTCTTTACTGTCTTTCATTAATTGTACTTCAATGCATTTGTCTTGTCTTCTTAACAATACTCCAGTCTCTTGTCTTCTGTCTTTTTCCCTTGCCATCAACCAGAATCAATCCCTAGTATTTAAGGCAGTCCTCCACGCATTGCACATTTGCAATTGAAAAAAGATACTGTGTTGATTTGATTGGTGAGATAGGAGAACATATGCTTGGAGGTGGGACAGACCTTGATGTCCATCCTGGAATCTCCATTTACCAGCTGTGTGACCCTGGACAGGTTTCTGCAACTTGCCAAGTAATGAATAATACCAACCTCACAGAGTTGTGAGGATTAAATTAGCTAGAGCTATAAACACCTAGCACAGAGCCTGGGCACAGCCATGAAGATGCTTTTGATGATAACATTATTTGCTGTTTGAAATATGAATGGGTTACTATTTTAAAGCATGTATCACAGGTACACACAGCTAGGAGTGCTGAAGTGGTAAAATTCATAATGGTGATGGCCACCGACCATGTTGCCATGAAGGCTGCTAGGTCCTGAATCTGTCAATCATTCAAGCAAATTTTCTGCCAACCTAATTGACTTAGACAAAAGCGTCTGGCCTTTGATTGAATTTGCCAAAAGGATTAACTCCTTGGCTTCTGAGGATCAACTAAAATTCTTTGGGGTGAGGGTTGACAGATGAAATACAGGACAATCAGTTAAATGGAATTTCAGGTAAACAATGAATAATTTTTAGTATAAGTAGGTCCCATGCAATACATGGGACCTACCTATACTAAGAAATTATTTGTTATTTATTTGGCATTCAAATTCAACTGGACGTTCTATATTTGTATTTTCTAAAGCTGTCCACCCTATGTGGGACTGTATAGCAGCCACTCCTGTGAATCTTGCTGGTAAAGTCAAGAATAGTCCTTTCAGGATAAATTTGGTTTTCTCTCTCCACTTTCTGGTGCCTCTAGCACAAGGCTCTCTCTGATGCTTTTCCCACAAACTCCAATAGAACCCTGTTTTACCTTAATTTCGTGTTCATCTATTTTAATCTGTTTCATCAGATGAACAGCATTAACTCATCCTATTTATATATAACCTATTTATAAGCACTAAAAAGGAGAGGGTATATTTGGCAGGAGAAACAACTTCTATTTAGCAACTGGCAAACGTCAAGAGAGGTTTGGCTTCGGTAAACATCTCTAAAAGTTGTAATGGTGGGAAGGAGATTATTACGATCCTCTTCTTTTTTGGATAAACTTAAAAAATGAAAACAAATACACAAAAAATATCTCATGATAAGGAATAGAAAGAGGTTTTGCTTTTATCCTTAAAGAATATTCTTTGAGGCTGCTTCTCAGTCCCAACTCTCAAGGCACTAACTAAACAGCTTTGCATTAATTGGAGAGGCAGCTGGGTTGAAAGCAGTGATTGATGCCTCTGATGGACCACGGCATGGCCAGTTGCCCATGAAACTGCCTCCTCAGAAGCCTTCCCAGGGGCTTGCTGGAGCAGGCGGGGCCCAGGAAGGGCCAGGGGCCTGGGATTGTGCTGTGTTTCTGCACAGCCTTTGTAGCTAGAGCTGCCACCTTCAAAAAGCCTGATGGCAGTCACCCCAGAGTTCCAGATGTGATTGGTGCCAGAGAACTGGGAACTGCTGTTGCCTTGTCATTGCATCTTTGTGGGATCATGGGGAAAAAGAATAAAAGGAAATCCTTTGCTTGGTTTCTTATCTTTCACAGAGAGAGATTAAACTTTGACAACATAGTGATTTGGCGTCCATGGGTGAAGAGACCCATGGCAATGCTGACTCTTGTTAGAAATCTCCAAAGGCCAATGAGGATCTGTCCACAGAAAGCTTGTCTGGGGGTGGTGGGGGGAGGTTTAGACCTCAGTGGGCTTTCTTTGTGGCAACTCAGCTGGTTTATGCTCACTGTCACTTATTCTTTAAATCGTGATCTAACTATACCTCTGAATTGCTTCCTATTTATTTTAGAAAAGAAAATTTGTAGCAGTCGATATGCAATATTTATTCCCAAAGAGTGACTTTAGAGATAAAAGCTCAAAAAAATTAAGCCTTCCACAGAGAAGATACAGTATACATTTTAGAGACCTTATATTAATTGAGGCATCATTCAAGTCATATTTTCTGAGCATCAACTATGTACAAGGCATGGCACTGTAGCCATAATAATAATGATGATGATAATAATAATAACAACAACAACAGTTAGTGCTCATATGGGTTTTCTACCTGCCAAGTTTTTTCTAAAAGTTTCATGCATTTATATATTTATCTCCTCATTCATACTATAAAAGGAGCCTCAGTTTTGGCCCAGGCCTTCTCTAAGAAAATGCAGTAGGGAAGAAATAAGAGAAAATACAATTTCTCTACTCAGAGATCTGGCTTTAAGTTCAAAAGAGAAGACATGGTACCTGTAACAATCAGAAAACAATTTAGGGTGGTTTGTAATACCTGAGTTCAGAGCAATAGGTAGGTACTTGGGGAAGAAGAGTGCTCTGGAAAGCCTGAAGGAAAACTATAATCCCTGAGTTAGGCCTTGAAGAAAGGTTGGACTTTGACGTGGTAGCAAGGATACAGGAGGAGCACGGGCACCGGGTAGACAGGGAGCGGGTGGAGGTGACGGAGGGCGACTTGGTGAGGAAGAAAGGCAGGCATGGCTGGGTGACATTTCTGCAGCTTCTCGGGGAAAGGGCATGTCTGGGAGATGGAACATCAGGTCTTGGCCACCTGCTTATTTGTAATTGACATTTTCCGTAGAATAGTGGACAGCAGTCCTGACCTCTTATCTCTTCTTAACGCCTCCGTTCTCGAAAGTAACCAGTATGGACATAATCAGGGCATTCAAAGCAACTCATATAACAGTTCCCTCTTTCAGGGCAGGAAGTATTTTTTGAGTGGCTATTTTGTACTTGGAGATTTATATGTGTCCTCTGGGCTTCATCTCTAGGCAGGGGTGAAAATAGAGGTCAAACCCTTGAGAGCATCCCTGTGTAGGAGGTAAGTCTCAGAGAAGCCTGTGTGGTGACGTAGCTGTCTAGACATCTCGGCCTGTGTCCTCCTTTTGGTCTGTCTCCCTGCCTTCTCTCTCTCCTTCTTCTTCACCCACTTTTTTCCATCTCTGAGGAAGTCAGGCCCTCTTACCAGACTTCCGTGCTGCTGCCGCCCAGCATCCAAAATGATACCCCTTTTTGTTCTACCTCTGCAGGAGCCCTTCTTAGTGTCTTCCAGCTGCCCTAGCTGTTTCCTCCTCAGATTCACTTATGTCTTCATTTCTCATGTTCTCCGAAGAATTCTCTCCAGCTCTTCCCCTCGTCACTGATTTCATGCCAGATGTTTCTCTCTGACTTACTACTTGCTTCCTGCTCCTTTTCTCTTTTAACTAATTTATTTGTTCTTCACGTCTGCTGATCTCCACCCCAGGCACCCTGGCCCCTGAGTTCAGCTTAAACGTTCAGGCTGTTCAAGTGCGTGGGTCTTGGGATCAGCTGGCTTTGGGACAGAAGCCGGTTCTACTGCCTCAGTCGCTGCGTGTTTGGAGACAAGTTGTTAGGTCTCTGAGCCTAAGGATTCTTGTACCTGGGGATAAAACTCCCTGCCTCCTAGGGTTTTGTGAGGATTAAATGCAGTACTGCAGGCTGTGTGTGAGGCTCAGCATCATGCCTGGCAGAGAGCAGGAACCCAATGACTAGCAGCCACAGCTATCATTCACTGTTTAAAGCCATCCTAGTTCAAGTTCAAGAAGTACTCTTTAACATTTACATCATATACACATTGACATAGAATGGCTGCACATGACCTCTTGTCCACTACAAAACCGAGATGGGGGAAATGGTGGGAAGAAGTTAATTTATTATATCATTAAGAGATACTGAGAGAGAGAGAGAGAGAATTTTAAGTAGGCAGTTTTGTCAGGCTCAAGGGTTTGGACATGTTAGAAAAAGCAACGGAGACAAACTTCTTAAACAAAAGAGTGATTCTGGGCACCCACTTCCAGGGGATTTATCTAGCAAATGGATGGGCTACTTTAGGGAGGTTGGAGGTAGGTAAACCATGTAGGAGGTCACAGTGATGATCTGAGAGACAGAAAGGGGGGTAAAGACCCAGATTAAAGTGACAGCAGAGAAGAATGAATAGGGTCCATGAAACAGTGAGGGTGCAATGGAGGGGAGGAGAGAGTAACATGTGAACCAAGATTTTGTCTGTAGGTTATGGTGAAAATGGTTGTTTCAAATTAATAAAAATGAGGACTTTGCAAAGAGGAATCAGATGGAAAAAAGATATCGAGTTAAATTTTAGGCAGATTGTGGCTCTAGAGTCATATCAAATGTGTCTCAAAATTGGAATCAAATAGAGTCAGAAATAAGGGGCTGTATTTGGGAGTCACCAGCATTGAGTCATTACTTGAAATCATGCAGGCATGATTCTATGAGCCAGAGATATAGGAGTAAGCCAAACCAAGTCCCTGCCCTCCTAGAGCTTCCGTTCCAGTGTGAGAACAGAATGGGGATTCAAGGAAATACTGTTGGTAAATCACATTGACTTTGGGATGGCACCATTCTCAGCACTTTACTTGGTTTAATTATGTTATTTTTTCCTCAGGTCAACTCAGTGAGATAGATACGACTATAATCTCCATTGTATAGATAAAGAAATGGAGGCATAGGGAGGCTAATTCAGGAGGAGAAACAGAAGAGTTAAGACTGAGCTTTGCAGGCTGTCGACTAGTCAAGCTGGGAGGGAGAAAGGAGAAGTAAGGAAGAAGGTGAAGAAGGGCTCAGAGAAGTGGGAGAGAAATCAGAAGTGGCTGGTGGCAGTGATCAATGTCAAATGCCCTGGGAAGTTAAGCAGAATAAGAAATGAGAAAAGACTTCAGGGATTTGGCTGGAAAGATGCCACTGATGACTTCCCAGTGGTCAGTCTCCCCAAGTAGTAAGTATAAGTAGATGATGCATATCAGATGCTTCCCCAGATTGAGGAATGTCTAGTGAGAAGATGGGCATAGATCACTCATCCCAGGAGTTAGAGAGAGAAAGAAGTGAAATAAAATAGCAGTTAACAAACGCAACCACGTAAAGTTATTTTCTATGTGGGGAAGGTACAGAAGGTGCAGAGGGGAGGGTAGGTGAGCTCACGAAAAGGAAGGGTCCAGGTGGCTGGAGGAGGTGGGAGCAATGGTGGAGGAGAGGGCTCAGCTCTTAAAGGATGCCGGCAAGGATGAGAAAGGAGATGTAGGGTGTGGATTTGCTGAAACGGACCAATGTAACAGACAGGTGGGACTCTTGATTCAGACAACTTTTTCTGCAAACAGTAAGATTCCATGTTATCAGGTAAAGTCTTGGTTAGCAGAAAGGATTGGCGACTAAAAGGAGGAAGGAATATTTTCCATATTTTCAGTATCTCTCTGGGGAATTTATCAAACGGGACTTGCTATTCAGTTGGTTGTACCGTTGATGTCTACTGATGTTTATTTATTTATCTTGGATTTTTAAAACAGCTCTTCCTCTTATCCTGTTGGTGCATGTCTTGTTCATGTACAAAAGTGCTGGTGATATTAAAAGGAAATTTGTATTTGCACTTTCGTTAGTCTTTCACATCCTCTTCCTGTCAGCTTTATTAGTGTGAAATGCCGTTAATCATTACAGTGTCATAGAACATATTTTACAATAATGTTATTTCACCCCCCAGGTTGATTTCTACCATTCTAAGAGATATTTGTGTTGGAAATAGGTTTCATTTTGAGCCTTTCATCTTGAACTCCATAGCTATTCCTGGGACTACTGCCCCTTAGTTGATAATTGGTTTCGGATGTCTGTTACAGACTTTGTAATCTCCGGAGGGAGCTCTGGAAAGGGATGGGTTAGACTAGTAAAAAAGACCCTTCGTTTTTAAATAAAAATCACCATATGGTCTTTCCTTAGGACCATTTGTTCACAGCCTGGGGCTTAAGAAACCCAGCCAGGGTCATCATAAGGCAGAAAGGAGCTCTTTGCTCCTGGGAGACTGTAAAGAGTGGATAGCTCCTGAAGGATCTATAGGATGAAAACCAGGGATGTTGGTAAATTGAATATAGTGCATGTTTGAGGGTGTAACAGTGAGGTTAGCCAAAGAAGTGGAATGGGTTGAGGAAGCATCCGAGAGTTGCTAGGTCCCTAAAGAGGGTTTAACTTGAAGGGCACCCAAAAAAGATGCGGGGATGTGGTGAAAGGACACAAATACTGGAGAAGGTGCTGCAGGATCAGCTGGCTGTCATTCTCCTTTGCTATATAGTCCGTGCCTGTGTCTTCTGAATGGTAGGTCATTGTCCATTTCAACTCTATACCCAGGCAAATCAGGAGTACTCTTTTGCTGAGTGGGTGGCATTTACTAAATGCTTAAAAAAAAAACCCAATTGGTATGATAACGGGTCATTCCTTTTTTGAAGAGGTACCATTTAAAACAGTTGTTGTCCTTTGTATTCTGACTTTCAGGTCATCTTCATGTAGTGAAAATGCATAAGATGGGGACAGTTGATGTCTTTCCTTTAGAAACTTGTGGTGTGTGCATGTGTGTGTGCATGTGTGTATGGTGTTGAACATTTTATTGGTCCGAAGTGGAAGATAATGGTTCTTTCCTAGGACAATAGTGCTGAGTCACTTCATTGGTAATAAGCATGATGCTTTGCCTGATCTTAAAAGATGTGAAAAGTAACAGTATTATTACTTTTTTTATTGAAATATAGTTGATTTACAATGTTGTGTTAGTTTCTGGCATACAGCAAAGTGATTCAGTTATACATACATACATATTTATATGTATACATATTCTTTTTCATATTCTTTTCCATTATGGTTTATTACAGGATATTGAATATGTGCTATATAGTAGGACCTCGTTGTTTATCTATTTTATATATAGTAATTTGTATCTGCTAATCCCAAACTCCTTATTTATCCCCTCCCCACCCCCTTTCTCCTTTGGTAACCATGAGTTTGTTTTCTATGTCTGCGAGTCTGTTTCTGTTTCGTAAATAAGTTCATTTGTGTCATGTTTTAGATTCCACATATAAATGGTATCATATGGTATTTGTCTTTCTATTTCCAATTTATTTCACTTCGTATGATAATCTCTAAGTCCATCCATGTTGCTGCAAATGGAATTATTCCATATTTTAATGGCTGAGTAATATTCCCTTGTGAATGTATACCACATCTTCTTTATCCATTCATCTGTCGATGGCCATTTAGGTTGCTTCCATGTCTTGGCTATTGTAAATAATGCTGCTATGAACATTGGGGTGTATGTATCTTTTTGAATTCGAGTTTTTTCTGGATATATGCCCAGGAGTGGGATTGCTGGGTCATATGGCAACTCTATTTTCAGTTTTGTGAGGAACCGCCATACTGTTTTCCATAGTGGCTGCACCAATTTACATTCCAACGAACAGTGTAGGAGAATTCCCTTTTCTCCACATCCTCTCCAGCACTAAGTAATAGCATTATTAATAGAGAAAATAAGTGGCTAGTCCCTCTGTATAGGTTAGGGAGCTCTTGGCTTCAAATAACCAAAGAGTCAACATTAAGTGGCTTAAACATTCAAGAAGTTGATTATCTTATAAAGCAAGATGTGGTACGCAGGACCCAAATGGCTTCCAGTGAGTGATTCCTGGCTTCTGGTCCTTCATGCTCTTATGTAATCCTCCCCTCTTGATCTTGTGACTCATTATAAATCAGTGGTTCTCATCTGGGGGCGATTGTTTCCCATGGGACATTTGACAATGTCTGGTGGCTTTTTTTGTTATAACTGGGGGTGGTGATGGTAACACTGGCATCTAATAGAGACCAGGGATGCAGCTCAACATCCTACAAAGCACAGGGCAACCTCCCAAGCAAAGACTTATCCAACCCAAAATGTCAGTGGTGCCAAGGTTGAGAACCTCTGCATTAAAAGAATAGAATATAGCATGGAGTAATAGGATGCTACTTCTTTCTTTCTTTTTTTTAATTTATTATTTTTTTATTTTTAAATTTATTTTATTTTTGGCTGCATTGGGTCTTCATTGCTGTGCGCAGGCTTTCTCTAGTTGTGGTGAGTGGGGGCTACTCTTCATTGCAGTATGCGGGCTTCTAATTGCGGTGGCTTCTCTTGTTGTGGGGCACGGACTCTAGGTGTGCAGGCTTCAGTAGTTGTGGCGCTCAGGCTCAGTAGTTGTGGCTTGCGGGTTCTAGAGTGCAGGCTCAGTAGTTGCGGCTCATGGGCTTAGCTGCTCCACAGCATGTGGCATCTTCCTGGACCAGGGCTTGAACCTGTGTCCCCTGCATTGGCAGGTGGATTCTTATCCACTACGCCACCAGGGAAGCCCTAGGATGCTACTTCTAATAATAGGTTATAAAAAAGACCATGGCTTCCATATTGGGTAGTCTCCCTCATTTTCTCTTTCATTGCTTCTTCTGGGAGAAGCCAGCTGCCATGGTGTGAGGCAGCCGTGTGGTGTGGCCTGTGTGAATGAGCTTGAAAATGGATCTTCTGAGGCCTGTCAACTGCCATATGAATGAGTTTGGAAGCAAATCCTCCTCCACCTGAGCCTTGAGATGACTGCGGCCCTGACCAGCACCTTGACTGTAGCCTGTGGAAGACTCCAAGCCAGTATCACTCACCTATGCCACTCTTGGATTCCTGATCCACTGAAGTTGTGAGATAATGTTTGTTATTTTAAGTTGCTAAACTTTAGGGCTGTTTGTTACACAGCAGTTGATAACCAATACATTAGAAGTCTGGTGGCGAGGTGGTTCCAGAAGTGGATCAGAGATTCAGTAATATCATCCAGGCCCAGGTTGTCTTTGTGCCTTCACTCAGCCATCTTCTGTGCATTTGCTGGTCCCTGGGCTTTCCCTTTATGATCCTAAGATGGATTCCCTAGGTATCATACACTCAATTCCAAAAGCAAGAAAGAGAGTTTCTTCTTGGGTATCTCTTTTTATTAGAATTGAAAACTTTTCTCTGGAGCCTCTTATGAGACTTTCCCCTTATATCCCCGTGGATGTAGGATGTATACTGATGTCCTAGCTGTAAGGCAGGCTAGGAAAGTAAATATTAGGCCTTCTTGCCTCTGTGATGGGAAGTGGTCTCTATCAACAAGAAAAGAAGAGCAAGGCTGAAGGAGAGACAATTCCACATCTTTCCCTCTGTGAGTAGAAGCCTGTAGCTTTGGGTAACTTTCCTGTGGAGGCAGTGAGCCCGAGACTCTAGTTAGATCTCCGGGTACTGACTGCTTGGGCAATTACATGTCCCACTCACCTCTACCCTCTCTGTAGCAGATGTTTTCCCACTGAGGTATCCTTGCATGCAGGGAATTAGTAAGGAGGGTGAGAAGGCTTGGTTGGCTCAGGTATTTTGCTCTTGGCTGCTGGTTGACTCTCAGGGGACTGCTGCTGCTGTAATAGTAATCATTGTTTCCTCCGAAAGTTTGGGCAGAGTTTTGAAGATGGATGGACTGTGGTTTAATAGTTTTGCTTTTCCTTAAGCTTCAGTGCAATCCCTGCTGCTTCATACTATGACCATAGCCTTCTGGAGGAGGAATTATGGAGAGGAACAAAATCACATATTTTATTCTCATGACTGCATTGGAAGTGGTGGACAGATGAAGAATACATATGATGAGGGACAAGTTTGTAAACACAATGACCTGCAAAGGAATGATTGAGCACAAATTCTGGTTTAGAAATAGAGACCCACAGACATTTCTGAGTTGCACCTGGTAGTTTAATATAGAGAGGCAGAGAGGACAGGGGTAGGATCATGGGATTTGGAGATAAACGTGTTCAAATCTCAGCTCTGCCCCTTATTAGCTGTGTGATCTTGGCCAAGTCATTTAACCTCTCTCAGGCTCAAGGCTGTAATCTGTGGTACATGAAAGCACCCAATATAGTAAGCACTGTATTTCCTTCTCTTTTATGAAAAGTCAAATCAGGTTGTTTCTGTTGGGTGGCATCTTGATGTTGGTTTCTGTTTCCCTTCTCCAAGCCTCTTTTTCAGAGTCCCCTGTCACTACTTTATTCCTCATTCCTCCCTGAGGACATCCATGTGCGTGTGTATTTTGCCACGTGGAAAGGGGATCCGAGGAACACAGGCACCACTGCGGGCAGGAATTTAATTTCTTACCCATCACAGGCATATTTGCATTTTGAAAGAGGAGGACTGAATGGATACAGGCTAAATGTGAAAGCATAAATCACGAATAGCAGGACATCAGTGGGTAAACATTTCTTTGGGGAAGATGCCTTAGATGTCTTTCTATGACATCTAAGCCACCCTATTTAGGCATCAGACTCTCCTCCTCTGCCTAAGACTGACCTTACAAATGCAAGTTCCTGTTAATAGAAAGGGCTGCATACTACACGGATTATTCCCTCTTTACCTCCGTGGATGATCTGTTACTTTCTTCTTTCCTTTCTAACGGGTGAAAACTGTTCTGACACATTCCTGCTTCAAGGCACGGACAGACCGGGAGGGTTCGCTCCTTCTTTGTAGAGCGTTGGGGGAGATGGAGCAGAGCTACAGAGCAGAGCTACAGAGCTGTCCCTAAGTCCGTAGCTTTTGTGGGCAGCCCTGCGCTGCTGACCAAGACGCCGGGAAGTACCTCCCTCCATTCTGGTCATGGCTTTGGGCTGCCCTTGTGATCTTTTCCCCTTTAAATATCCATCTTTAATTGATATCACAAGGCTAATAAGGAAGGCTATGGGCCCAGAAACTCACAGCTAAAAACTGTCCCCATGAAGGAACTAAGGGAGTGATTAAGAACTTGCGCTTTGGAGTTACACTGCCTGGTTCAAATCCCCATGCTTCCACTCAGTAGTCATGACCTTGAGCATGTCATTTAATTAATCTCCCAAAGCCTTGGTTTCCTCATCTATAAAACTGGATTAATGATAGTAATCATATACAGTGCTTACCTGAGCACATACCACATGCCCAGACCTGGTCTAACCCTTTATATGGATTGATTCACTTAATCCTTACAGCAGTCTTAAGAGCTGGGTATCATTATCCCCATTCTGTGTGTACAGGGCTGAGGCAGGGTTAGGTTAAGTGCCTTGCCCGAGGTCACACAGATAGTCAGTGGAAGAACCAGGATTTCATCCTGAGTAGTATGGGACCAGAGCCTCTGTTCCTAACCTGATTTCCGAGGAAACCTTTGAGGACTCCTTGAGATGTTGCAGGCAAAGTGATACAGTGGTCTCTTGGTTCCTGCTGTTGTAATTTCCTACTTATTGGGTTACTTTGTAGAGAAAATTTGAAGTGCATTCTTAAATGTTGATGAGGTTAAAGATTTATCTAACCCTTAGAAGTTGCCAGAAAAAGATTTTAATGAAGTCTTTTCCCTTCTTTTGTCCCCTCTTTCAAATTCAAATGCTACCAGCTAGAAGGAAAACTTTAATGTTTTAATTATCCGAAGATGGGCAGGTAGGTTTTTTGACCCCCGTTTTAAGAAAAGGGAAGCAGTTATAGACGGCAGGGCTCATTAGATGGTGCAGCAAGGACTGCTGTCCAGGTAACCTCCTGCCGGGCCTCCGTGGGAGGTCAATTGGATATGGTGGGAAAGCAACTAACAGGGACCCTCAGTGGTTGAGAACAATCTTATCTGATGTTAGATCATGAGTGTTTTGGATGCCATACCAACACTGCGTCTTTGTCACTACATAACAAGCCTCACAAGAGGGAGGAACGTGGTGGAGTCAGTCAAATGCCTTGGCCTTAAAATTGTTGCGAAGGAGAAGTGAAGGCCATCGACTGAGCTGGTTTGTAAGGACCATGGGAAGTAACAGCCATATTATTGAAGCTGACCTTCTGCTTAAACCTGTAGCCATTTCATCAATCACCCACTGGTTGGGTCTCCTGAAGGTCAGTCAAATGATTCCGTTAATCACCGGCTCATTCTCAGGTTCTCGCTTCAGGAGTAATAAATTTTTAAAACTTTTTAAAAAATGAAAAGTTCGATGACAGGTGTGTATGGAAGAAAAATAATCAGATGAAAGAGCAGTCATTTAGGAGCAAGCAGTTGGAGCAAGTGCTGGATGAAGGTAGAGGTTTTCCACGGCTCAGGAAGACCTCCCTGCCTCCCAGACTTGAGCCTGGATGAGAGAGAGGGATGAGGTCCTTGCTTAGCCAATACTTAGTCTTTCCAATACTGATTAAGCAATGTACAGAGCCTGACGTGGAGACATTCCTTACAGAAGTAGCCACACAGAGAAGGTCCTCATCAGTGACAAATTCTGATGGACAGGCTCCCCTGAAATCAAAGAGCTGCCTGACCCACTTCTCACTTGTCACCTATAATATCAGCCTTTCTTTTGTTATACAACTTATTGGGGAAAACAAAAAACAGATGCAGACCCATAAAGAGATGTATCTGCTTTATCATAAACAACTTTTTTTTTTTTGGTTGCAAATATAGATACTCTTATTGATAAGATGGGGGAAACAGAGTCACTGAATGGAAGCACTGAAGAGGGAGTTTCTTGGTCGCATGGTTTAAAATACTACAGTTGTTTCAAGACCATGGGCCTCCATGTCAGAAAGACCCAAGCTGAGTCCTCATTCTGCACACATAGCTGTGTGACCTTGGGCAAGTTACTTAGCCACTCTGAGTCTCAGCTGCCAACTTTGTAGATAAGGGTAGTCATATTTTCCCCTTAAGATTGTTGTAATGCTTACCTTAGAGCCTTCATTCATTTAAAAATTACTTATTGGTACAGTAAACATCCTGCAATAGCATAGAGGTTAAAAGCAGAATATCTGTGTTTGAATTCTGGTTTTCACCACTTACTTAGACAAGGTACTAAAGTTCTCTGAGCATCTGTAAAAAATGAGGATAACAAGAGTATCTACCTCATAGGGTTGTTGTGAGGATTTGATGAGTTTCTGTATTTACCACCCTTAGAAAGGTGCCTGGCACCTACTTAGTGCTCTGTAAGTGTTTGTCATTACTGTGTGGTGGGGACAATGGCAAACCAAAAGAAAAACAAAAAGAAAAAGGAAAACAACAGAGACAAGATCTTTGCCATTTATAGAACTCCAGGTTTATTGGGAGAAGACAAGACACATAAAGTGCTATAGCACAGAGCCTGGCATTTAAGTGTTCAGTAGATGGTAGCTATAAGTAACATCATTGTTACCCAGATTACTTGGCCTGAGTCACTAGGAGCCAGAATCTGAAAGGCAGAGAGGAGCTGAGGGTCACATCTAGTCTATATATCATGCCTGCACCTCCTTCTGGTTTCTCATCTTGCATCTGGGATGGATGTATCCTTTGAGATAGGCAGGGAAATAGAGGTGGCTGCCTGACAGCCCACTTGTAAAGTATATTTTCCTCCGTGATGAGAAATGTTGGGCTTCTCCATCTTTGGTTCGTTGATTCCGTCGTGCATTACCTGTGCCCAAGAAAACGCAGACTGTGACATACCAGAGTATGTTGAGTGATTAACTCCACCCGCTTTGGCAAGGAGTTGATGTTGAGAAACATGTCCCATGAGGCCAAAGGACCAGGAGCAATAAGAAGGCCCACCCAGCAATGTCTTTACATGCAACGGGTCCATGCCTGAAAAGTTGAGAGTCAAGTGAAATGAATCCCGTTTTCTCATTGCACGATTGGAGATGAAGTCCACGGAAAAATTAACTCTTACAATCTCTAATTTCCATAGAAATAGGTGTTATAAGAAATAGTAAGACTGTGTTTTGTCTTCCCAGCCAGCATTCTCTAAAGGCTTTTTCCCCCCTCGGTTAAACAGCATTCAAGACACAGGAGAACAGAGATACACCCAGGCTGCCAAGATGCAGCTCTGAAGCAGGTCACAGCATATTTCTGAGAACAAAAACTGTGATCTCCTGCCCTTTCCGCTTCCTGGGAAGTTGGTTTCTTTATTTGGCATTTGTTTAGCATTTATTTACAAAGTTTAGGCAGCAGCTGCGACTTCAGGAGGTACACAAAGAGAAGAGCAAAGCTGGTTGCCAAATTCCACGAGTACACATCAAACGCACTGCCACATTCCCGGAGTTCTCGGTATTATGTGAAATTAACCTCTGGACCATGAAGTTGCTGTATGAGAAGGGATGCTTCCACTGATCTCTGCCAGCCAGTGGTCAGCATTAAAGATGACTTGTGTGTCTAGCTGGGATGCATCAGGACAGGTCTATTTGAAAGGGGGTGGGATGTTGGGGGCATTGTTGCAGGGGAAGAATGGATGGGCTAGATATTGGCTTTCTGGTTGAATTGGGCTGGGCCTCTCTAATAATAGCTCTCAGAGGGAAAGGCCAATTTGCTCTCCTGCTGTTTTCTAGAATGCTTAAATTCCTTTTTCTCAGTGGCCCAGTTATGTACCTTAAGCATATGGGACTCCAACAACTTTCTGCCCCAAATCACACATCCTGAGCACATTTCTAACAGTGTGCCATTTTGATGGGATGCAGAGAGAATGGGGGGCAGAGATTGCCCCACGGCAGCTGAGAGCTGGACCCGCCAGCCACCCTTGCAGAGGGACTCAGAGGAAGTTTCAGTGCCTGAGGGCACCGCATGTGTCAGAGCTTTGTCACCATCTGTGGTGGGAGTGTGGAGCGAGGAGACCATGTGTGAATCAAGGCGGGAGAGTCTGCCTGGCTCTGGCTGGTGCATTCTTTGTTTTGATTTTACTTTTTTTGGTTTAGAGAGCTAGACACAACGGTAACAAATGCTTGGCCTGACTCTACAGGATAGAAGGAGTTTTTTTTTTTTCTCCCCGTTACCTCTTTCCCCATCATCTTGTTCTTCCATGTTCTTTCTGCAGCTCCAAACTTCCCTCAGTGTGACCTAAGAATGGGATTACAAGGACCACTCAATAGATTCATATTCTTTCTTTCTCAAGATGCCTGTGAAATCATTCAACCTTGCTTTGATCTTTGCCCGACATTTTGTCGATTCAAGACTTCTTGTTCGTTTGCACCATATACTGTATGTATAGAGAAACAGTGAAACCAACAGGCTCTTGACTCACTCAAACCAAAGACCATTTTATTGTTCAAACAAAGTGGAAAAGAGCAGAATGTGGTTTTTGCCCCGTGGTCGGATCACGGAAATATAGGATTAGAGGGCCCAGAAGATCAGCTGGGAAAAAGCCATGGCAAATTTTGCTGGACAGTTGGAGTCAGTGCTAATGCCAACATTTTTCTCAGCCTTGTAAGCTTTTTTTTTTCTAGAAACAAACGGTTCCTATTTGTCATTTTTTGTTGTGGTGGGAAAATGTATCTGGAACGCAGCCACTTAAACTCAGGGACTGGCTTTCTGGTCACTAGGAGTGATGGAGGGAAGGATGTTGATGGTGAGTCTTTCTGTTCTGGAAGTAGAAGCTCAGAGGGGCAATTTGAGTACTATGTGCAGACGCTCTTCTGATGAGGGAGCAAATAAGACGTTAACACAACATTGTCCCTGTCCTTATAAAGCTCACAATGTAGGGATTTGTCACTTTGTTGAATCACAGTGGCAACACGATGTGGAAATTCAGAGACTGACCTTCACTCAGGAGCTAAGTGAACCCAGGGAGAGGAACTGGGCTGGAGATCTCTGAAGGCTTCTGAAAGGGCAGATGCACTCTTCAAGATTCACGAAGGACACGGGGGACCGGGCCTGTGTGCAGTATAAGAATTTTTGCCAAAAATTATGATTTTCCCACCACCTGTTTTTTTCTTGTGTGTCACCTTAATTGTTGGTGCTGTCACCTTTTAAAATTGGAGGTCAAGCCTGAACAACTCCCAGGATCTAGGACAAAGCCTGATACATAGTTGATGCTTATTTAATGTCTGTTAAATGAATAAAACCATCTTATGGGCCATCACTTGGTCTTGTGGGAAGAAAGTATGGACTTTGGGGGGGTAGCTAATTATTTTATTTCTCTTTCTTGTATTAAAAAGAATTTTAAAGGTGGAGATGTGCTGTGTGTAACAGCTACCATCTTGAGTGCCTAATGTATGCGTGGTACATTATAGTCTATCGAATTTGATCTCATGGCAGCCGTGCAAGGGAGTTTATCCCACTTATTGTAGAGTGACAAAACTGAGGCTCAGAGAGAATGTCACTTGCTGGTGACACACACTGAGGGGCTGGCACAGGGAGTGTTTGCTCTCCTGTTGGTCTGAGCCTTCCACCTGTGCTTTGTCCCCGTCCCCCAACCATCTCATGTTAATGTTCCCAGCTGATTGGAAAGTCAGTCTTTTAAACAAGGGAATAAATGAAATGAGGGAATTTTATTCCCCATCAGATTTCATCTCTCTCAGAGAGATTTATGTCCCTGGATTGTATTTCATGGAGCCTTTTTACGAGTAGTGAGATTTATAGGTAATAATCAATAGAATGCTGAGCTGGGTTTCTGTTGCATGTGTGTACCTTTCACAAAGAGCAGGTAGGATTGTTCAGGGAAGAGGTGGTCTTCATAGTTCCCAGGCAGCCTCACGGAGCTGACACTAATGGCAGGAGGAGGAGGGAGACAGAATCCACCCTAGGAGGGATGCTTGCAAAATAGTGGGGGGCCAGCTCTATATCTGGAGAAGGCAAACCATCAGAGGAGGCCCATCTGTCAGGAGAGAGCGTTAACTCTCACACCAGAATCTCCATGTGTATGTTGTTGAAAATGGATACCCATGAAGGAAGGCCCGTTTGGACGTGGGTACATTCTGGAACACATGAGGGACCTGAATGTGAATTGCTTTTGATGTCAGACTGTATACAGCAGAACTAGAATGAAGCTGGGATGCCTGACCCTTGACACCCACGCATTTTGCTCAGAGGTTATATGTGATCACACAACCCATGTGTGTTTATGTGTGCAGAACTGAGTCTAATCCTGTATCGTTGATATCCTCCTTTTATGGGGCATTTTCTTGCCTGTTTGTGATGCCTTGTTTAATTTCTGCAGGGCCTAAGTATACAACAAGGCATCATCTGGTTCAAGGACTTAAGCTCTTTTTTCTAGGTATTGTTATATTTGAGTTCAGTTTCAGCACCCGTGGAGACCAGAAAAATCTTTAAAAGGCAAAAGAATGAATTGCTAATTATGGAATTCGAGGATATTGAGAGAGCAGTGTTATAATTTCCAGGGCAAAGTGTTCTTCCCAGATGCCTTTCAAGTATGATCACAGAGGCCACTTGTTCTTAAACTTTGAAGTGCATCAGAATCACTAGGCGGTCTAGTGTAGGGCTCGTAATCCAGACATACAGGTTTGGAACAGGACTCAAGGACCTCAGGGTTTGAGAGCCTGCAATGTAGACGGCTGCTGCTTCTGCCTTTTTGTGAGGATTGGAAGTCATCAGTGTGAGCATGGGGGTGCACCTGGGTGCACGCATGCTTCGGGACCTAGACCAGCGTAACTTGGGGCTGCTACTTACTAAAAACATGGCTCCTATCTCAAGAAAAAACAAGGAGTAAGCATTTTCCTTATTGACTGTGATTTCAGTACTGCTGCCCTGTCTCTGAGTCTTAGCAACTCCCCTGTAAATGTACTGTGGAGCCTCACTAAACTTTCATCAAATCATCCCCAGCTTCCAGGATGGCTAGGAGCATCTGTGGTAGGATGTCATTATCACCATTTCCTTTTCTTCCTTCCTCCCTCCCTGCTTCTTTTCCTTCCTTCCTTGATTCCTTCCTTCCATTTATCTTAAGATAAAAAAATCAGCACGAAACTTAATGTTCTTAGAAACCTCTGTAGAGTTATTTCCATCAGCCCGTATGTATTATAATATATATGGGCATCACTTGTGCATTTGTATTGGCAGGGCGTGCTTATAAACGCTGCCATAAACTTGGTTCTTCCATCTAGGATGGGAAAGGAGTTGTTAAAGGCAGTTGATGAGGTGGCATCTGTTGGCCAACAGTTTTATGCTGCAGTAGCTCTGAGCAGATAACATTAATAGGAATCACATTTGAAAGTTGTAAATTTGATGTAAAATACTAAATTTGACAATAATTGCTTTATAAAGCAAAAATTCTATTTATTAAAGGGCTCCCGTCTCTGCCTCTCCTTTGTGTGAGGGGCTTGGAAATTCTTGCTCATACCTGCCCCTAGCAATTATCATGCCTTCTCTAAAATTCTGTTTTATTTTTCCATTTTCATAACAACTACATTATGATGTGACATATTTTTTCCAGATATTTTGCTTGAATAAATAAATAGGATATTAAATTCAACTGGGGTATTAGATTATAAATTAGTTCTGTAATAGGCGTCATAATGTTATTTAGATTTTCAGTTGACACAGACCTTGTAGCAACTCCCCAGAGCTATGCTACAGAATTAGAAGTAGATAGAAGTTGATGTAAGAAAATTGGTTTTTGTAATATGCTGATGCCAGTAGAGCTGTGCTGTGTGTAAAAGTATTTAAATGGAAGGCCCCTACTTAATTCATTGAACAGACAAAAGATTGATAATGAGTTCAGTGATTGATTTGTTGGTGCTAAGATTGGCCATAGGTGAAACTAAAATATTTCTTTCTGAAATTAAAGCAATATTTATGTATGAAGGCTAAAAATCCAGTAGTAGAACATATATCAACTGTTCCATGGCTGGATGTTTCTCTTTCATCTGATTGGTATCATAGTGACATAATTTCACAACTGTTTCTTGGTGATCAAGTTAGTCTTTTCAGTTGTATTTCCCATCGAGGAAGATACCCCACTCAGGAACACTGTGTGATAACTGAAGTTATTAGCAAGTGGGATAAAACCTTACTGAAATCATACCTATCACACACCAAGGGAAGAACGTGCACATTTAATAGAAAATGTGGATGAGCCAGGTGAGTGCTGATAGCAAATTATAAAGAGAGCATCTGGGTAGGAAAAGGAAGTTTTCTTTGCAATGGGTGCTTTCATAACTCTAAACCAGGGGTTGGCAAACTATAGCAGGGACGAGGCAAATCTGGTCTGCTGCCTGTTTTTGTACAGCTCACGAGCTAAGGATGGTGTTTACATTTTTAAATGGTTGAATAAAAATCAAAAAGATGAATAATGCTTCATGATATGTGAAAGTTATATGAAATTCAGTTTCAACATAGATAAATAAAGTTTCATCAGAACACAGCCATGCTCATTTGCTTACATAATGTCTGTGACTGCTTTTGCACTACAGTGGCTGACTTGAGTAGTTCAGACAAAGACCAAATGGTCTGCAAAGACCAAAATAGTCACTATCTGGCCCTTTACAGGAAAAGTTTGCTGAGCCCTGCTTTAAACTAAACCAGGGTAGATGACTGTGTTCTCACCAACTCAGAAAGCCCCAGACTGGGGGATTGAGTAGGAAGTGGATATTTTCTGCCTGGGACCTCCGGTTGCTAGTGAACAGTGGTGTAAGGGAGAAAAGGAGTTAGCAAGTGAGAAAGATTGTACTCCTGGGCCTTAGTTAAAAAAATGCTAAATATAAAATCAATCCAACTAACTTCTGTAGGGTTACCAGACCGAACTTGGATCTGCTTGCCTGCTGTGCAGCAAAACCAAGTTACTGACAGCAGATTGTGGTGAATGAAAGTACAGCATTTATTGCAGGTTCCAAGCAAGGAGAATGGGCAGCTCATGCCCAAAAGACACGAAATCCCCAGTGGCTTTCAGGGAAGGGCTTTTAAAGGCAACATTTGGGTTGAGGGTTGCAGGGGGCGTGACTTTTTTCTGATTGGTTGGTGGTGAGGTAACAGGGTGGTGTTTCAGGTATCTTTTTTTTTTTTTGGTACGCGGGCCTCTCACTGTTGTGGCCTCTCCCATTCGGAGCACAGCCTCCGGACGCGCAGGCTCAGTGGCCATGGCTCACAGGCCCAGCCGCTCCGCAGCATGTGGGATCTTCCCAGACCGGGGCACGAACCCGCGTCCCCTGCATCGGCAGGCGGACTCTCAACCACTGCGCCACCAGGGAAGCCCTCAGGTATCTTAATCATCAACCTTCTGGTTCCAACCAGTTTGAGGTCTACATGCTTGTAGTCACCATCCTCCACCTGGGTGCGAGTCTTCGTTCCTGCAGAAGAACCCAAGAATATGTTTCAGACTATTAAGTATATCCCTTGAGGAGGAGCTAGGACTCTGTTTTATCACTCAACTATTGTTTCTTGGCTCTTTTTCCTTTGTTCCTTCATCCGTCACTTCCCTAATTAGTAACTTCTTGAATCTGCCCTTTGGAGCTCAGGGAAGGCTGGGCGACTAAAGCATTTTTCTACAAATAAGAAATGGGGGACACAGAGGGGCTTTTTTTTACCACAGGGTCCTGTTCTATTTTAATCCCCCCTTTTCTTTGCTACTCCATAATCCCGAGGGGAGCAGGGGGTGGTACAAGAAAGAGAATAAAGTTTTGGATAGAGAAGTTAATGATGAATTCGGCAGGGGAAATCAATTTTAGGGGGACTCGGTTTCAATAGCATGACTAAAAATATCCTACTGGGATAAGCTCACTTCCAAGTTTTTGGAACTTTTATCTGAACACCAGGAGGTTGGCACCCCATGGGACTTACGAAAGTGCCCCAGGAGGGCAAAGTCTATTTTAGAGTCTTGTCAACCCTATGGCACTAGTGGAAGGCAGCCGTGGGATGGCCAGGCCAGACCTGGGCCCAGTTGTCTCTGCCCCTCACTAGCCCTAACACTTTGGACGAATCTTGTTTTCTCTCAGGCTTCAGTTTATTCATCTGTGAGCAGAAGTGGCTCATCTCAATGACCTCTAAAGCCCCATTTGGTTTTGAGATGATATAATATCTCTGATAATGAGAACTATCACTAGCATAAGAAAGCCCCAGTCCCAGGAAAGGAGCCTCTTCTTTCTGGCATCTTTGTAACTTCCTCTGTGCCTCTAAAATGCTGCATTTCATTAAGGGTTCACAAGTCTTGACATGTTTGTAAAGAAAGACACGGCAGGAATTCATATGCCTCGCCTTATAACAAACATGTTGTGAATAACTTATATTTGGAATACAGTTTGTCATAGGGGTGCAAGCAGAGTTTTAAATTTGAGTAGCTTCTGAAACGGGATGTTTTATTCTTCTCAAGCAGATCTGGGAGTTCTTCCACTTTACACCTTGAAGGAGGTCTTTATTGGAGAAGCTGCTCTCCATTT
The DNA here is from genome assembly GCF_059928025.1 of Delphinapterus leucas. Lineage (NCBI taxonomy): Eukaryota > Metazoa > Chordata > Mammalia > Artiodactyla > Monodontidae > Delphinapterus > Delphinapterus leucas. Next base: position 50,816,122 of record NC_143133.1, on the reverse strand, counting down.
CCAAAGAATGGGAACATTTGCATTAAATGATGCAAGAGATGCCATTGTAATTTCATGAGAATTACTCTTTCCAGTGAATGTTAGATTAAGGACCAAGTAAAATCCCTTGAAAGTGGCTGGAAGATAAATTAGAGCTGAGCCGCAGTTAGGTAGAACTAAATTTTATTCCTTCCTTTTAAAATGGTTTTTAATTGTTTTGGCATTCTTTTTAAGTTAATAATGAATACTGTACCTGGGTCTGCATGATCACTCCTGTGAATTAGATCTATTGCGCTTGAAACAGCTTTCCCTTGCAGAGAGCAGTGATTTTAATGAAGAGTCTTTGCTTATTGCACCTATGGAAATGTGGTTCTTGGTGGTTTCAGGCAGTTCTCTAATTAGCAGTCCAGTCTGTTCCCCTGAATATTTTCCCTGAAACAGTATGGAAATGTAGACAGGAAAGGTACTTTATCATAACGCTGGGAGTTCTCCCCGACTTTGTAGGAAACCATGTGAATGCATGGAGATTTTGGAGGCGGGTAAGTCTGCACAGACGTGGCAAGGCCCCGAGATCTTTTTTTTTTTTTCTTAAATTGCATAAATCAACGGATCTTTAAAAGTGGTAGAAATGGGTAACTCTGAATAAACAAATGGTTTTAACGTTAGAATAATGAATTTCACTTATTTTAGGGGGGGTTGCGTAGGCAGGGTGGGAGGGGCATTAAATTCCTAAATTAGAGCCTAGTTGATCAGATGTCAGGTGTGGCAACTTGTAATATGAGTGGGGTTGTGAGTCTCGTGGCTCATATACTTGCCCATCTCGTGGCAGGCGGTGGACTTTCTCAGTCTCTCCACCGTCATCATTAATGGAGCGTGGAGTCTGGACACTGGACCATGCTTGGAGGCCATGGCTTTGTTTAGAGGTCAATGTTAAGGACAACATGGAAACAGATGCCATGAAAGGATAAGCCAAAGCCAGACATTCCTGAGAGGTGAAAATATAAAGAATGGGGTCTTCCCATTGACTCACAAAACAGAGTGAGTAAAAAGAAATGGGGAAAACATGGAAGGAGAGAGGAAAGAATGACTAAATTTTGAAGACTGCAGTGTCCTGAGAGAAAGAAGCTAACATTCAGCACATTTCTACTCTACATAGGACCTTTGGTCACTATTATTAAGCTTAGGAAAATGATTGATCTGGATATTAATATAAAATGATAATAACAACCACTATTATATATTGAAGACTTACTATGTTCCAGGTGCCAGTCTAAGTATTGCCCACAGAATGATCTAATTTAGCTGCTATTATCACTCTGAGTTAGGTACAGCTATGCTTTCCTTTTTTTTGTTTGGCAGTACATGGGCCTCTCCCTGTTGTGGCCTCTCCCGTTGTGGAGCACAGGCTCCGGACGCGCAGGCTCAGCGGCCATGGCTCACGGGCCTAGACGCTCTGCGGCATGCGGGATCCTCCCGGACCGGGGCACGAACCCACGTCCCCTGCATCAGCAGGCGGACTCTCAACCACTGCGCCACCAGGGAAGCCCTATGTTTTCCATTTTTAAGATGAGAAAACAGAGGCACAGAGAAATTCCTGTCAGTCAAATTTGTATGGCTAGAAAGTGATAGAATAAGGATTCTAAAACCCTGGAAAAATGGCTTCAAACCTCGTGATAGTACTGATTCTGCAGAGGGAATTGTGTTCACTATTTAAAGGTGGAGAAAGAACTGTGCATTTCCTGAACTCAAACCAAGGGAGTCAGAGTTAGGGCTGAATTGAAGAGCTGCTGATTCCCATAATGCACTTAGAGCCCTAAGCGCTGCCTGCTCTCTTGCTACCCAACTGTAATTAAAATTATCATACAGTATAATGATTTCTAATACATTTCAGAACAAATCACCATCTTATATCTGACATGTTGTTAATTTTTACTACCATAATTACTAATTTGAAATATAAGGCAGCAATTTTTATTAGTGTTTGGTTATGTATAATTATGTCAAATATGAGACTGCAATTTAGATTGAACTGCATTAGCAGGGATCATACAAAATGATTATACTGTATATTTGACACCCTGGATTTTTATGTTTCTATAGATTTTTTTCCTCCTCTAAACCATAAAGAATTATTTAAAGATCACCCAAGGTTATTTATAATGCTTTTCATTTAAGGATTTTTAGAGTGTGGGAATATACATATTAAAAATGAAATGAATCACGGTTTAACAGAGAGGGATGGAAGTTACCTATCAGTGAATATGTGTGATGTGCCAGACCCTCCTGGGCACTTTGCACGTCTAATTTCTAATCCTCACAATGAGTATGCTATTTTCCTGACCAGAAACTGGTGCCCAGAGAATTTAAGAGATGTTATTCATCTGGTGAATAGTGCAGCTGAAATTCAAGTTCATGATCTTTCTGGGAATTTTTAACCTGGGTGGTTAAAAAAGAGATCATTTTATGGTATGTTATTGTCAGAATGTGCTTTCCTGTAAAATTAGTAGTGTCCTGTATATAATGAGATGATGTATGTGATCCTTCCTTATATATTATCTCATTAAATAAGTTCTATTAGGCCCATTTTCGGGCTGGGGAAAATGAGACTCAGAAGTTTAAGAGTTTCATCCAAGTTTGCAAAGTTAGCATGAGAAGAGCTAGGATTTGAGCCAGGGACTTGTGATTTAAGTTCTAGTGTTTTCTGGGGATAGATTGTTACCTGCTTCCTTTGTGGTTACCACCGGGATAGTCTAAAGCTGCTCTTTGTTACAACAGATCTTGAGTTCTTTTGTGATGACGATGACGATGATGTGTTATGATGAAGGCAGCTAAGGATTACCTGCTAAGCTATTTACATTTATTATACTCACGTAGTTCTTGTGATACGCCCCTTTCACGGATAAGGAAACTGAGATGTGGAGAGCTTCTCCTACATAGTGGGAGAGCCAGGATTTGAAGAGAGAACTTGTTTGATCCCAGAGTTCATTCTCTTACATGTTCATTCCCCACAGAGATAATAATCAAGTTATTTCTTGGGAGAAATGTGCCTAATTCCTTATCCTTCCCCAAGAAGACCCATTTTCCCCTCCTGAATATGTTTTTTGTTACGTTTCCCTAAACATTCTCTATTTTATTAACATATTTCAAATATTCAGTGGTCAAAGTTTCTTCCAAAGTTAACATTGCAATGAATAACATTTCAAAAAACAAACAAAACACAAGTCCAGAAAGATTACTTCCTGGTCCCAGTACATAATCAAATTACTTAAAATAAATGCTTCAGATTTTAAAAGCAATAAAACTATATTCAAGAGAGGAAACAGAGTAGTTACATATCTTAACTAAATCACTAATATGATTTGGTGAATTTCCACTCAATTCACACATACTTTTTTTTAAAGACAGTAAAGCTCCAGGAGTGCAAAGACTATGTCTGTTTTGTTCACTGTGCCTGATCCTTAATATGGTCCTTGATATTTGATAGAAATCCATGAACCCATACAAATTAAGGAATCAATGAAGTATAAATATTAGTTTGTTTTTTGCCTTTTTATTTTGTTGGTTAGTATGTCATATAGATTTTTAATCATAATCCTTCTAAATCTTGTTTAAAATTAAATTTACAAAGGAATTGATTACTAGTGGAGAAATTTGCATCCTAACCAAGAGTGAGCCTTTTGTCTTTTGTTGATTCTCTCAAACTGCATCTTGCTCTTTGGATTGACTCAAAGCTGAAGTTAATGCACCTTTGTAAAACCAAAAACTCTTCTCTCTGAGGTCCTACTTGATAGCCATAAAAACTCTTTAAACAAATCTCTCCCTGCACCCATGTTTTGTCATCTATGTATGAAGTCTGTGTCCAACAGAAGGGCTTCTATTATGAGTTTCTATTCCATTAGTGGTGAGGGGTTTGCTGGCTCATTCCCACCAGCTTGACTAGCCATCATTAGGCCAGTGCCTTGCCCTTGCAAGGCTAGCGTTAAGAACTGGACAAGGCATGGTTTGATCATGTGTCATAAATGAGTGAACTAGCCTGATGCTGATTCAGCTCACAGCAGCTACCGTGGCAAATACTGGGTTCTGTCTTAGCATGCGGCATCAAATCAGATCACATTGAAAACTTACCTGGCCTTTCAGCCAAAATGGAAAAAGAATAAAATATTTTGTTTATGATTGTTTTACTGGACTTTATAGTAGGGACCCATTATGCTTGATTAAAAATATGTACGTGTCAATATCCAGAACTTTACATTTTAATAAATCAAAATTACATTTTGTTGTTTTTTTGTTTGTTTCTTGACTTCAAGTGCTTCTAACATCACAGAAATGTATGGATAAGTCCTTTTAAGGTTCATCATGAAAAAGAGTCTTATAAGTCCTTTAACCCAATTCTAAAATTGATCCCTTAAGAAAAGTTAAATATCACCATTTTTTGTAGATTGCTAGATCACCACAAAGATAATTCTTTTTATAGATACAGATGGTGCCCTTATGGAAATTGCATGACAGTAAGTAGATGCCAATAGAAAAAAAAAATGACACGTTGATTAGCTAATAAAATGGTTTTCAGTAGAATTATGCTTCTTTGTCTAATTTATGGTCTGTTTGAACTTGTGATGCCCTGTTTTCATTTTGGCTTTTTAATAAGTGTTCCTTTAAAAACTTTTAAAGGGTAAAATAATATGAATTTGATTGTCTTGAGCATAAAATGCTAATCATCGATTAGCAGTGAATCATGTCTATAAAATTTCCACCTCCTCACCCCCGTTCTCACCTTAAGCCATTCTTATGAATTGATGAAGCTGAACCAATTGCCAGCATGTTGAAGACATGGCGCTAGACAGGCAGTTAGAAAAAAATGAGCCAATGAATATGCTATTGGCCAATTATTGATATAAAAATAACTGCCCAGGGTATACTCAGGCAAGGAGTATGGGGAGGGGAACCTATGTTTACTGAGTGCCTGGTGTGTGTCACGTCCTAGAAACAGCCTCATATTTGGGACCCTGTTGGTGCTTTTTTCTTTTCTTCTCTCCGAGCTGTATTGTACCAAAATAATTACTCCTCTCTCCCTCTTGTTAAAAAACATCAGTTAAAAGAAAAAGAGTGCAGAGGCATTTTATCATGGTATCAGGACATGGAAGGCATTTGAATCTTGGCATCCCATTTATCACGTTTACCACGCCGTTTGTTGGTGGGTGCGATGTTGAGAAATGTTGCCCAACCTCTTCGAAATGGCATGTGAATAATCCCGTAATCAGTGTAATATATGCTGTTACGGGAGTAATCAAGTCGCTCAGCTTTGAAGTAAGATCGAATTTGTAAAGAGTGTCTGATGAATGCAGTTTCAGGTATTTAGAGGAGGCTGATGTTACCTGGACTATTTGGGTCTTCTGGTTGAGCAGGGAAAAAAGTACTTCAAGAAACTGAAGTGGACCATTCTAAAAATATCCCGATTCAGGATAGATTTTCCTAGCAGGCATGGTACGCAATTTAAGATTTTAAAATTAAACACGCCTGTGAGCTTTTGAATTTAGTATTGCCGAAAGCTGAGTTGGTTGGAAGTGAGGGGTGATGGTGGCCTCTGCTTAGTCTGAGGGAGTATTTGCCCACTCCCTCCTCCACTGTGCTTTCCAGGTCTTGACAGGGTGGGGTCTACCTTGTTATTCGAGTCTTCACTTAAATGTTTCTTCTTCGGAGCTGTCTTCTCTGAGCACATTTCCCCGCCCCCGGGAGCCCTCTCTCTTCCTCTTTTATTTTTGATTTTCTTCATGTGTCTTATAACCAATAGAAATTCGTATTTACTTGTTGGCTTTCCCTCTTCCAGGAGAATGTAGGCTCCTTGAGAGCAGGGGCTTTGTGTGGTCCATCCCAGTATCTTCAAGACCCCAAATGGCTGCAGACACCCTGGAGACATTGATGCAAGACTGATTGAAAGAGTGAAAGCTCCATTCTAAACCCAGGGCCCCAGGATTCAGGCTCAGAAGGTCCCCCACCGGGTGTACCATTTGCATTACTGATGGATTCAGGGAGCGGCACAGTCTCCCTGACAACACACACCAGCTCCTCCTGAGCTCACCTCTGGGTGAAGGCTCACCTAGTTGGTCCTGCCCCAGGTGGGAGGCTGCTGCTGATCGGGCAGCTCTGGTTCCCAGCCGGGCCACCAGCCGGCAGCAGTGACGCAAAATGCTGCTACTGTCCCTGCTAGTTAAATGTCATGTTACTTTTTTTTTTTAAGATTTAAATTTATTAATACATTTATTTATTTTTGGCTGTGTTGGGTCTTCGTTGCTGCGCACGGGCTTTCTCTAGTTGCGGCGAGCGGGGGCTACTCTTCGTTGTGGTGCGCGGGCTTCTCATTGTCGTGGCTTCTCTTGTTGCGGAGCACGGGCTCTAGGCGCACGGGCTTCAGTAGCTGTGGCTTGCGGGCTCCAGAGCGCAGGCTCAGTAGTTGCGGTGCACGGGCTTAGTTGCTCCGTGGCATGTGGGATCTTCCCGGACCAGGGCTCGAACCCGTGTCCCCTGCATTGGCAGGCGGATTCTTAACCACTGCGCCACCCCGGAAGTCCGAGCTTCATGTTACTTAGGACATTAATTTCACAAATAACTCCTGCAACTTGGTTATGTTCTGTACTTGATTTGCAGGTCTTTCGCGGTCCAAATCCCATTAATGCCAGAGCCCTTGCACAAAGCCTTTTGTATTGACATGGGTCGACTTCATCTGTGGGTTTGTGTTCCCCTCCCCCCACTTTAGGCTTCTCAACAACTCTTGCTTTTTTTCTCTCATTTGCTTTCTCTCTCTCTCTCTCCATTTCTTTCTTCCTCTCCTCCCTCCCTCCTTCCCTCTCTCTCTCTCTCTCTCTTTGCCTTGGGGAATGGGAGAATGTGGGTGATTCCTTCCTCCTGAGATTGAATTCTAAGCATGTGAGGAACAATCTTGGCCCAGTTTCCTCCTTGCCTCCCTCTTTTGCTTCAGTTTTATCAAGCATACTAATATTAAGTAAGATCTTCAGGAAAACCCCATATATAAAAATCTTCATGTGCAGGTAGGTAATTTTTGGACTAATCACTGGTGTATCAACACATCTCTACAGAATGTCTTTTCCTTTTTTCCCCAGCATTGCTCTTCTGTTTATGAAAGTGATGCACACTCACTGTGAAGCTTTCAGATGTTAAAGGAAACCCGGGGTGGCTTTAAGTAGCAGGATTCCCCATGTAGCCAGAAGAGGATTTGGCTTTCAAGAGAATAATTAACAAAACTCATTTTTTTAAAATTTAATTTTATTTATTTTTTTATATAGCAGGTCCTTAATAGTCATCAATTTTATACACATCAGTGTATACATGTCAATCCCAATCGTCCAATTCATCACCCCCCCCCCCCCGCTTTCCCCTCTTGGTGTCCATACGTTTGTTCTCTACATCTGTGTCTCAATTTCTGCCCTGCAAACTGGTTCATCTGTACCATTTTTCTAGTTTCCACATATATGCGTTAATATACTGTATTTTTTTTTCTCTTCCTGACTTACTTCACTCTGTATGACAGTCTGAGCCCATTTATTGAAGAAAATAGGGGAATTACCTGTCCTGGGGAATGGGAAGTGTTCAGATGTTGCCGACACTTCCCCCAAATGCGGTGTGGTTCCAGAATAACGACTTCTTTTCTAGGAAAAGAGGTTGCTGTGGTCCAGTGGATAGGAGACACTGCCACCAGGCTTTCTTGGTTTGCAGAAAATATGCCCAAGTCTGCCTTTTCAAAGAAAGCCATCAGAACCAAAGATGATATAGATTCCTTATCTTTTGATTCATTTATTCTTAGAGCAAATCTATATTTCCTGAAGTCGGTTCCATTGAATGACTGTCATATAGGATTTGCCAAAGGGTTCCAGGGTCATATAAGGTGGGAAACACTCATGCCATTGTTCACATTTCTTGGAGCTATGTGATTCACATCCATGTATTACAGAACAGGAAAACCTGAAGTAAAGACCCATGTTGCTTCATTTCATTTGTTGTTTCTAAAACTTATTTGATTGTGGACTTTTTTTTTAAAAGTACCATCTGATATTCCATAGAACTATTTGGGTCAAAGAACAAAGAAAACAAGCAAAAGCGTTTACTGTATCCTTACTCTAAGTGCACAGCCCTTTGTTGGGGGCTTTTGCATTTCTGGTGTGCGTGTTTTTCCTGGATGAGAAGATGAGGGAGGCACGGACTCATCTGTCAGTTTCCTTGTGCCGGGCACTGTGCTGGCCGCTCTCCTTGCCTGAGTGCGTTTGAACTCCACAGCACCTGGGATCCTCACTTTGTAGATGAGCATCCTAAAGCTCAAAGCGGTGATGTAACTTGCTTACAGCCACTCAGTGAGGCAGGTGGTGGAGCTGAGGGAGGATCATGGTTGTGGACCCCGAACCAGGGCTCTCAATGGTTCCAACACACATGTCCTTCAGCACAGCAGACACAGACCCCAGTGCACCCTTCCGACTTCGGGTACCCTTTAGAGGCATTCATCCGTTGCCCTTTAAAAGAAACTGCAGTCAGATTGCACCATTACACACAGACCCCGCTTGGTGAAGACTGTATACCCTCCACATGCAAATGACTGGAAATTAAGTGTGTGATGTGTATATATGCATATCCATATCTATTTATCCATCCAACCATCCATCCGTCCATCTACACACACACACACACACACACACACACACACACATATGGCTTCGCCAGAGCCCATTACCGGGCCTAAAACATAGTAGGAGCTTGGCAACAAATATTTAGTGACATGAAATGGGGAAATAAATGCTGTAATGAAGTATGAATTCATGTTCTTACATTCCCTAACCTCCTCTGCTTTGTTTTTCTCTGAAGCATTCATCACCACTAGACATATGTTTACTTGTTTTACATTTACTTATGTATTTACTTACAGGGTATCTCCCTACCTTTGGATGTAAATTCCTTGGAAAGTTCTATAGGTCATTTATTCACCACTGTGAATCTAAGGAAGGTGCTCAGTAAATATTTGGTGAAAGAATACATTGTTGAATAGAGGGGTTTTTTTTTTACCATTAGTTCTACTTTTCCAAAATTTCTCAAATTGCTTTCTTTATTCCTCTGCTTCTTTCTCACGAGTAGTTAAAATCTACTTAGGGCTGTAAATAAAAGTCTACATTCTTAGTTAATTCAGTGGATCAAATACTGAAGGGCTCTGGGTTCATGGGCCTGGGTTGTTTGCAAGACAGAAACAGCTGCAAAGCCTGTGTACAGGAAGGTGTACAGTCACGGGGACAGTATGCAAAGGCCACTTTCTGCTTTCTACCTCCGCACATCACTGTCCCAGCACAAGTCTCCAGGGCAGAAATCCCAAGTTCAAAAAATAAAAATCCAGACAGCATCTCTACTTCCCATCCACTAAAACCACGCCCCGCTGGGCTTCTTAGCTCAGGATGGAAAATGTTTCAATGTAATTAACCTCCTTTGTAATCCTTTGAAAACGCTTCTTCTTAGAAGGGGTCCATAGATTTCATCTGATAGCCAAAGAGATCTAGAAAGGATAAGGACCCCTGAAAAGCCTTGACTAATATAGAATGTGGGGAATATTTTTGGCTAGTGCTTAGGTAAGGCAAAGGGTTGAAAAATGGGTTTCCTTTAATCTTTAAAGTTAAAAAAAACTATGTGTGCAGTATTTGGCCCTGCTGTCCCTGCTCCTCACCTGTAGGTGGGTGCATTACAATCTCTTTCTTTCTCTCCTCTCTCTCTCTCTCTCTCTCTCTCACACACACACACACACACACACACACACACACTCCACTCCTTGATGCCAGGAGTGCTTCTGATATCCTGCAGTTTAAGAAGGCAGGTGAAGCCCTGTTCCTGGGACAGGATGGCCCTTGGCTAAGTTCACTTCTGCAGAGCGGAGTGGTCAAAAATAAACACGGGACCAGTGCGGAATGCAGAGTGCAGCTGAAAGGCATCCTGCCAAAATGTTTTCCAGCCGAATGGAATGGTAGAGATTGAAGCACGCCCAGCCCTGACTGGATTACCACAGCCCCAGAAGCACTTTAATCTCAACTGCTGCTACTTGGGGTGGGGAGGGAGCTGGGGGAGGTGAGGTGATGATTGGGTGATTGAGATGTGTGTGTGCCATGGAGGCCCTCAGAAGCTTGAGTCTCCCAGCCTTGGGGCTGGTGCTGGGAATATGAAAGTACTCGCCACAGAGATAAAGTGAGGGATTCTCAAGTATGGGTCTGTTGATAACTTCCCTTTAATTTGGATTCTGTTGTGTAAAATCTTTGTCAAAACAGGCTTTTAGCACGCACAGCCTGGTGGTGGCCGATTATGTATCAGTGGCTGATTGTATTCAGGGAATAAACCAAAGCTTTAGATAGGGATACATTTTCATGATGGGTGTGTGCTGGGATGGGGAGGTGAAGGAAAAAAAGAGCTGAATTGTTAAGAAGGGATCCTTTCATAGCTAGAAACAGCAAAGTAGAAGGAGAAAGAAATGGAATAGAGCATGAATGCTGTAGGACCACCAGAAAAATATTACTGCTGTCAAAATGAATGGTGTTTATCCAATTATATACTCGTATCTAACGTTAAAGTATCTGAAAAAATTTAAAAGCCCAACCTTGGAAGGAATTTATTTTCTTAGGCCACACAGAATAAAGCAAATCATAGTAAGCAGTGATGAATTACACCCAAACTGAAAAATGGGAATACACGAGATTTTCTGCCCACCTGGGGCCCAGAGTCCATACGTAAGGGAAGATGTCCCGTGATTAGATATGAATGTCATGGTCATGAGAGTGACAAGATGACCCCGCAGGAAGGCTAGCAGGGGAGTTGAAGACTGAGAGGCATGTGTGGGTCTGGAGAGGTCCAGCCTCCGAAGGTTGAGCCGTTCACACTTTAGGCTGAGGGAGAAGGAGCGCCAGGGCAAGGATTCAGGAATGTGGTCCAAAGGGAGGTCAAGATTGATTTGCCTGGCGTTGGCATTTTAGATGGATGGTAGTGATGAGAGATGAAGGAAACGGAAGCAGGAAGAGTAACAGTGGAAACATTCTCTATTACCCAGAGACTCTCCTGGTAGGATAAGATAAAGGGTGTGTGTGTGCTGATTTTGGAGTGATATTTATGAAAACAGGTCAGAAAAACTGACAGGGAGGCAGGCATAGAGCTCGTTGGAATGGGAGTGCCCATGTCTTTCTGTGTACTTGGGATGTATCAACCCGTGTGCACGCAAGTATGTGGCAACATTTATTGGGGAAGCGTCTAGGTGGAAATTCATAGCTATTATCTTTGTGGCCTCTAGCTACAAGAGCTAACAGGTGAAGATAGTCTAGAGACCCAAAGTGGGAAAAAATGACATTTTAACATTTTTGTCAGGTAGGCAATTTAAAAATAAACTTGAATTCAATATATACCATTAATGCTAGAGGTTGTGTTATAACAATGCAAAAATGCCTTCTCTTCGATAGCAGTTAAAAAAAAGGTATGTCATGGTGGGGGCTAGGAACCATATATAGAGGAGGCATATGTGGCTCTGACAGCAGGCCCCACAAAGCTATTGAAAACATACCACGAGTCTGCCCTCCAGAATTAACACTATAACCTATGTCAGGGGCTCACTATTATCCTAATACCTGCTTTTGGATTCTGTCCAGTCCCATTAGCGATTCCCTTGTTGATTACTCTGTTACTCGTGAATGTTAATTGCTTCTAAATCTCTTTGGATGTTCAGATGCTTGGGGAAAAAATTGTGACTGGCAAAGGTACGAGTTTTGTTCATGTGCAAGTAAATAAGAAATCTGTTTAGAGGCCCCACTGAAGGGTCTGTAACTCAGGATGTCATAATCAGCTGATGTGGCATCTTTCTTTGCATGTCTGTTGTATGTTGGTGGCGTGATCATGCATGGTGGTGGGGAACAAGCTTTTGGTGATATCTGTGGTGTTTCTCCAAAATTGGCATGCTTGTAGATATGGTTAGATAATCAACTCCTTCCCTCTGGGATTTCGTCTTGCTTCGTTGAAATGACCTCACTACTTTTGAGATAAGCTTATACTTAGAAAGTGGTATGAAATCAGAAGATGTAAAAATATAATTTGGCCCATCACCTGTATGTTGATCTCCATAGTTTCCAAACCGGAAGGCAGCCTGGAAATAAGCTTCTTAAGCTTTCTTATTTTACCATTGGGAAACAAAGACCCTGGAGGGTGAAGAACTCAGGGCCACAGAGCAGCCCACAGTGATGCTGGTCAGAGAGCAGGGTTACCTGACTCTTGGCCCAGTGCTCGAACAATCAAGTGAAGGGAAAATGCTAAAAATGGGTGTTTATTATACTTTTCAGAAACATTTCATTGACTATTTGTGAATTTTTTTCCCTTTAGGTGGAAAAACCTATTATGAGCCAATTTTGAGATGTATTTGTTAGTAATTATAACAGTATCCCAGTGAGAGTAAAACAAGATGCAGGAGAAAGGCAGAGCACCCAGTTCAGCACTGTGATTCATTCATTCATCCAGTATTTATGGGGTGCCTTGACCTTAGGATTGATTTAGTGGTGAACAAAAAAGTCCTCACTCTCATGGAGCTTATATCCTAGTGGGTGAGGCATAGGGTAACAAAAACAGGTAAAGACCAGTAATGTTAGGTTGTGGGGAGCCTCGTGGAGAAAGAGGAAGAACAGTAAGGGGATGGAGCCTGGCGAGTTGCAGCTGTTTTATTTTATTTTTGGTGTTTTGTTTTAGCATTTCATAGCAGCTTTATTATGATTAACATGAAAGAAAATTCATTCATTGTAAGTGTACAGTTCCATGATTTTTTAGTCAACGTACAGAGTTCTGCAACCATCACCACAATCCATTTGCAGTCAATCTTGGCTCACTCCCTTAGGGCCAGACAACCAGTGATCTGCTTTCCGTCTCTATGGATGTGCCTTTTCGGGAAATTTCATAGAAATAAATGGTAACAGTGGAATTGTCGGGTGGTAAGTTTAGCTTCATGGTGAAAGAATGTTTCCCTCTAAGTTTTGGAATAAGACAAGGATATCTGCTCTCACCATTTCTCTTCAACAGAGTACTGGAGGTGAGAAAAAGAATTTAAAGGCACTAGACCAGACTGGAAAAGAAGAAATAAAACAGTCTTTATTAGCATACTTTTTGATAGCAATGCAGCTATTTTAGATGAGTGTTCAGGGGAGAAATCACTGAGCAGGGATACGAACAGAGATCATGGAAATACCTGCAGGAAGCTTTTCCCAAGAGAAGGGAACAATTGGAGGGGCAAAAGACCTGTGATTAGGTATTTGGGGACAGGCAAAGAGGTCAGTGTGGCTGCGGACGTGAAGATAGTAGGAGAGATCATGACCCTCAAATCATGGGCTTTGGGAAGACTCTGGGTCAGACATTTTTAAGGAGACACAGTTTTTAGCATTTCTGTAATCCCAAGTACTATGGCTCATAAACAGAGCCCAAACTCATCTTGTTGGAGCACATTCCCCAAAGGAACCATCCTTCTGGGACTGGTGTTCACAACTCACCAGGAGTGTCCAGAAACCATCAAATCTTTCCAGAGTGTTTTAGATCAGAGAGATTGTTACTGTATTCGAATCGCTGAACCATAAGATTATAAGTATAAGTATCTTGATGACGGGACCTGTGTCATACACATTTTTGTGTCCTCCAAGAAACCACATGGAGTGCTAAACTTAAACATAGAACTCAGTAAATACTGATTATTTGGTCAATGTGTGAATAAATGGCCTGAGAGTGGTAGAAAGGATGGGGTGTCCTAGAAAGGGTTGTTAAAAATACACCCTTCTAAAAATGTTGTTAGCGAGATTACTTCTGAAGCTTCTGACTTCCTTGGAATAATTTTTAAAGACAGGTCCATATGCTGACATGTGAACATAAGTATGTATGTAACAAACTGAACAGTAGTAACATTATTTTCAGGCCAAATTTTACTTGGATGATTGTATTTTGTCAATCTAATTTTTCCTCCTGTTTAGACGGATATGGGAGGTTCTTTTAAACTTTTCTCTGGTATTAAAGGAATATTGGCCTCTGGGCTCTTTGGACCTAGTGCCATTTAGCACTGTCTTACTCTGGGTAGAATGTGTTTAATACTTTGAGATCGTGGTGGAAATTACATGGGAAATATCAGTCCCCAAGGAAAAGATGGGTGGTCAAATTGCCTTCTGACACGGAAGATGAAAGTTGTAATTCTTGTCCTCCTGTTACTGAATTCTCTCACTATAACAGACCAATAATTTATTCTCCTATTGCATTTCTATATCCCCATCTGCAAAGTGGGGGTAACACAAACTTACCCTCTGCCTTTCAGGTTTTTTGCGAAAATCAGTGAACTAATATTGGTAAAATTGGAGCCCCATGGATGAAGGGTACTTTGTAAGTATAACCACATTATTGTCGTGTTATGTTCTGTTACTCCAAAGTGCAAATATCAGATGTCTGTTTTTTGCCATATTAGGGAATCAGTAACACCAAGTTTCACACCCAGATATTGAGAATCTGACTTCTTTTGAAGACTTTAACTTTTCTGAACTCTCTAATGGTTTGTCAATATGTTGGATGTAGAAGAGCCTGACCCACCCCTCAGAATATTTGGTTAATGTTTACTAGACAATTTGGAAGAATACATGTCTGCATATTGTGTAAAAATGTTGATATCAACCCTGGATATGAATGCAAGGTATCTGTATTTATCTTCCCTCACCTCTCTCTCCCTTTCGTTTTGATTTGTGTTTGACTCTGTGTTTTGATCAGTCCATTTGTGTCTCAAAGAAACGATTGGTTTCAGGGAGACAACTGCATGTTTCACTGAGGTCAGCGATGTTTTGTTAATGATGAAACTGAACAAGACATTCCTTAAGTTGCTAAGTATTGTGTTTTCAGACTTGGGTTTGGGGGAGGAGGCTACAGTGGTGAGCTAAGTGTGGATCACCCCTTTGTGACCTTGTGACAGCCCAGGTGACTTGCGAGTGGACTCCTGTCCATGGAATGGCGGAGGCCTGCAAGCCACAAAACCCAAGAGCAGGCAGAAACGGTATAATCCTACAGCAGCTGCGTCAACTGATTTTCCCTGCTGAATGGGACATATTTTTATCTTGTTAGGTCAACCAGTGCTCTGGTATTGTGTGAACAACTGTAGATTGGCCAAAGACATGCCCAGCTTAACTCATGGTATATATTATTTTAAAGGGTGGCTATCACCCTTTAAAAACTCCAGAGAGAAATTTTAAAAGGGTTTTGACTGCTTAGCGAAGCCCATTTTAGTGAGACCCCCTGGGATTTCCAAGGCTGTAAGATCTTATATCTGGAAGGGTCCATGCGTGTCTCATCTCTAGTCCTATTTCTTGGCCAATTCAAAGTATTCCATCTGACGGGTACCCGAGCACCCCCAGAGGCTGACCTACTACCCCGAGAGGCAACTCTTTTCCGTTAGAGCATTCTTTCTTGAGTTGAACCCAAATCCACCTTCTGTGTATCTTCCACGCTCGGGTCCTAATTTTACTATCCATCCCTACAAAGAACCAGCCTTCCTCCTCCAAAGTGACACCCTTTTTCAAGTATTTGGTGGTACTTATCGGGTCCCCCTGCCTCAGTTCCCTCCACAAGCAGAGCTTGTCGGCTTTGACTTCCCGACTCTTTACCCCTCTGGAAGCTTCTCATTGTCTACATCTTTCTTAACGAGCAGCACTGAGAATCTCCCTTCTGCAGGCCTCATTCTGCATCTCAGAGTCAAGAGATCTAATCAGAGGTCTGGAAGAGAATGACCTCGCAGGAATCGTCTGGAATCCCATGCGCCCATGGATTGGTTTGTGTAAGGACACAGCAAAACCCGCGTCCCTCTGTGAGGTGCAGATGACTGACAGGGAGAACGTTGTTCTGGTTAATAATACAATCCGCTTGCCTCCTGGATATGCAGCAGTCGTCTACTAATTCGTTAGAAGTGAATTAAGGCTGTTTACTGATGTTTTAAAGTAACTGTCAGAGTGAAGAAAAAGAACAGGTTCATCCTGGATGAGACCACTCACCTACTTGCAAGTTGCTGTTTATTTTAAGCCGAGTGCATAAATAATATATTGAGATAAGAAGGGTGATTTCAAGCATTAGAACACGAAGCCTCCTGTTTACTAACTGTCATTGGGCTGAAGAGAATTTAAACAGCTCTGAACCTTTTTGTCTGTGAATGAAAGGCATGAAATTAACTTTCATTTCGTAGTTAGCAGAAAGCATGATTAAGGCAGTCTTGTGGATGTGTCTTCTGCCGATCGGGGGGCTCTTTTGCTATGCAAGACAAGCCTGGCAACAGAAACAGGGGCTTGAAACAAGACGCTCTCCCCCTGCGCTGCCACCACCCCAAAGAAACATAAGCAGGGGTCTGTCTGGGACACTGAGTCAGTGTGTTCTGAATGTAAAGAGAAATAGTGGAAGAATCCTAGGCTGGGTTCAGGGGCTCTAGTCCTGACCACCAGGAGCTCTGTCTGAAACTCACTTTCTTCCCCTGTAGAATGGGCATCATAGCAACTGCTCCCACTGTTTCCCAGGGAGACGGTGAGACCCCAGTGATGTCATCTTTGGGAAATGGCTTTGAAAGGCATCAGGTGTCATATCTGGGCAGGACAAGGCTATGTTTTAGGTGACTTACGTAGAGTGGCTCATTTCATCTGCCTGACAAAGCTATGGGAGAGGTACTTTAGTAGTAGTAGCACTACTACTATCCCAATTTTACTACTGCACAACGTGAAGCTCAGGAAAGCCAAAAGGACTTGCTCCATCATCTCGCAGCTAAATGATTGCAAACTGGGATTCAAACACCAGGCAGCTGGGGGCCCGCGTTTGTGTTCCTAGCTGTCACTTATTTGGGAGAAGGGGCCAGGTTTTCCTACATAAGATTATGCCTCCCAGTCATGCTCAAGTAAATGAAACATCATTCCTAATAGCCTGGACCAAATTTAGCTTGAGAAAATGCAGGTATGCTTCTCCATGAATGAATATCAGCAAGGAGGATTCCCATTGGATAGGGGTGTAGCCAACGGTATGGATTAATTATATTTTATGTGTAAAGAGCCTGGTGATACTTAGATGAAAAGCCTAAAGTGAAGAGACCTATTACTTGGAATGCTTTCAGAAACAAGAAGTTTGATTTACCTTTTGTCCCTGTAAACTTGGAGGTGTGATAGCCTATTTTGGAGTGTAGGGAGAGTGTTAGAGAATGAATAGAAAATGTATGGAATGTTTAATTTTGCATGATTATAGTTCCTGTTCGCTGAGGTGATGGTGGCAAATGGAAGTGCATGATAATATCACAGCATACTTGTATTAGATGTTCTGATGAAGTACTCTGGGGTTTACAGTCTGATACAGGAACCCTTTGGGATAGGTCCTTATTAAGCAGATAAATACGAACGTATTTGTGAATGTATTCGCGTCATTGAAAATATGTTAATTTGTATAACTGCTTCGTAATTTATATTTTACATTATATTTACTTGAATTTCAAAGGCGGAAAGAGCCTGAAGGGATTGGTGAAAACAAAAATGATGTGAATTTGCAGATCTTTTCCCTTGAAATATGCTCAGTCAGTAGCGGGGGTCGTATTTTAAGGAGTGGCAAAAATGGGGGTCCGATTTACTTTCGATTTCTGAATGAAGCAGTTTAAAAATAAGATCATTTCCATCATCCCAGAAAAATGGACAGACTCATGAGAAGTAGTCAGCTGAGGGGAAGACTAAATCCTGCATTTCCAAATTGCAAAAATCTCAGCAATTGCTGCTGTGCCTTAGCTCTTGTTAATACAATAAGACAATTGCATAATTAAATACACTGTGGTATTTCGATAATCGGAGACTCTGTTTTTTCATCCCAGTGTGCCACTGGCTGGGGTTGGGAAGCATTCTCAGTGTTTTAGGGAGGCTGGATCATTCTTTCACATCACGTCCTCTGCAGTGTACTGCGGCTCCTCTGGCGGTTCTGAGACACTTCCCTTTCGGGTTATTTTTAGCTGGTTATATTTAGACAAGGTGAAATTAAGCAGGAAGTCCCCCAAAGTCTGACTTGGCCATGGGAGTTGAGGATCATTTCACTAAAAGGGTCCCTGGTGCCCTCTAGGTCTTCCTGGGAAGTAGTTGGTGAAAAGTGAGCTGAAGATGAGTGCTGTTTGGGGTAGGGGAGCACCTCTTTGGGTCAGAATTGTGAGATGACTTAAAAGAGTCACTGAGTGGGCAGGCTCCAGAGCTGGGGTCCTGGGTTCAAACCCTGGTACGGCCTCTTACCTGCTGTGCGGCCCTTGGAAGGATACAAAGTCTCTCCTGTGTGCTTATTGGTAAAAGGAGTCTCTTAGCCTTGTTGCAAGGCTTAATTGAGTTCATATATGGAAAGAGCTTAGGAAATATGAGGCAGTTTGTAAGCACCCAGTATGTGTTAGCTAGTATTACAATATTAGGCAATCTGGGAAGAAGTTTCATAGTCATCTAAATGTGGCAGATCTTTGAGGAAGAACAAATAAGTAGATTTATGGTTTCATCCATTCAAGAAATATTTACTGAATACTTTATCTATCACCATCCTGGGTGTCAAAAAAACAAAGATGAATAATATTCATTCCCTACCTTGAAATAGTTCCATGGAATTGGGAAAATAGACATGCCAATAGATGATGGTGATGATGAAAATAATAGCATTAAAACGGTGTCTGGCGGATAGTAAGACATTTTAGTAGGGACTGATCTGTCATCACAGTGTCTCTGGCACCTAACACATGGATGGATAAACGAGTGGCAGGAATTTGGTTTAAGATTCTTTTGTTTGAGTGTCAAAATGGTTTACTAGCACAGAATAGGTTCCTAGCTGAGTGGTCACTTAGCATATAGCTGGGGTGCGATACATGCTTGGTGAATAAATGAAGGAATCAATGCATACGTAACACTGACTGTAAGCTTCTTCTCTTTAGGATTTACTACAGTCAGTTTGAGAAAGCAGGTGTATTTGCTAAGGTTGAGTACTAGGGCCAACGCTAGGGTGATACAAGTGAGCACCTATGGTACAAAATTGAAGGAGGTGCTTACTCTCGGAGTTGTACCAGTGCCAAGGAGGCATTCACCCTCCGAGAGTCCTGCAGGTGCTTCCTTAGATGCCTCAATTTCCTCACCCTAGTCCAGGCCCCGATGACTGTGCTTCATTTGTACGTGTGTTTGAACATTCCCCCCAATTTCATTTTGAAAAATTTCAAAGCTACAGAAAAGTTGAAAGAACAGTAAAAGGAACACTCTGTACACCTTTTACCTGTATTCATTAAGTGTCAGACTTTGGCCACAGTGATAATATCTCTCTCTCTAGACATGTCTTTGAACCTCATGCTAATTCACCAGAGAAATCATGTACCCTCCATGTGCCCCTGCTTATAATGGACATAATGTTAAATTTACTTCCTAAATTCTGCATCTAACATTATAAAATTTGGAGGAAAAATCCAAAAACAGCATAAGAGAACTTCCCCTAAATATTTTTTCAAGTTTAGAAACTGCTGCTTGAAACTTATTTTTAGACTATTTATACTACTGACTTATTTAGAACACGGCCAATGTAAGATGCCTAAAATTTTAAAAGGTTAGAAAGTTTTTCTGGATGTTCTTACGTTCTCTTTCACAGAGGAGAGATTTTCTTGAAAAGGCAAATTTCCTTGACCATTATTTTTCTGAGAGCCTTTCAAAAGTAGACGATAGTCCAAATACTAATACAATGCGATCATCATTTCCCACGTTAAGATTATTCACTGTAAGGGGTGACTTTGGAAATATAATATAGAGGCTGTTTATACATTTGGCGATATGATCTCCCAACTGTGTGTGGCAGGATTCCCCAGAAAGTTGCGTTATTTCAGTGGTTTTGGAAGTGCTTTCTGTGAAGCATAGGGAATCTGGGAGGGGACTCAGGACCACCGTGGATGGTGGCAAAGGGGGAGGGCAGAGGAGAGGGAGTGGGACCAGCATTGGAATCCAAGCCACTCACCCCTGTTGCGTCAGAATAGCTCTGATATTATGTGCTTTACACTGGCATCTGCCTAAGAAACAGTTTTCAGGAAAGTGTGCTAAAAGTAAAAAGAAAGAGCTTGGAAACCATAGCACTGGCAGCTAGAAGATAAAATAGGAAAAATTTATGCTGCAATGTTAGTTGGCAGTGAGAAACGATAGCTGTCAACTTGCAGGGTGGAAGAGGTCGGAAAAGCCATGAAAAACAGACACAAGATCTAAGATACAGTTGGTGTCTAGGAGTATAAAGCAGGGTCAAATGCCCATACATAGCCTAAGGCAGTGATTCTGAAACTTGAGTGACTCCTGGTCTTTAACCCAGAGATTTTGATTCAGTAGATCCAGGGAGGCGCTCATAAGTCTGATTTTTTTTTAACAGTCACCCTGTACCACACGGATAAAAATTGCCCTAAAGTCACGTCTATAGCATAGGATATCATAGGGCTTGTCATTGATGAAGATGACTGGAGTTGTCAAGAAAATGTTATATTCAGCCCAGTATAATGTAGCCCTTTTTCAACTTCAGGGACATTTTAGGATGAGTTCTTTCCAAAATGCTTAAAATAGAAAAGATTACCTTGAATAACAGAGGGGGAAAGACAAACAAGTAAATAATTATACTGTAAAGTGGACTTTACTAAGTCCAATGGGAGAGGAAAGAAAGTTCATGTCTGTCTGAACCCTGTGGTGGGTTCTTGGAAGAGAGAACTTCATGGTGGGGCCTCATGGCTTAATGGGATAAGTGTAGGCTGTGGAGTCAGATGGACCTGGGTTTGAATCCTGACTCTCCTATTCACCAGGTATAGGACCTTAGGAAAACTTACCTAAGCTCTTTAAGCTTGGGCCCTCCTCATAGGGTAAAAAATGAAAATTAAATTAGATGATATATTCAAAGGACTGAGCACAGGGCTTGCAAAGTAATAGATGCTCAATAAGTGTTTGTAATTACTATTGTGTCTATTCAAAATGGACCTTAAAATGGGTAGGCTTTTAAGAAGGCAGGAATGAGTGTGTGTTGTCTACTGCTTTTGTTTTTGGCTTTTGGATGGGATGAGGAGAGGAAGCAATAGAATATCCTCAAGAAGAGGAACAACATGGGCAAATCCTGAGGCAAGAGATGGCGTATACTTGAATGCCTTCAGTGTCCCCAGTAGTGTTTTTCATGTAGAAGGTTCTAGACAATACCAGTATTTTACAAATATTAACTAATTGAATCCTCAGAGTGACCCTGTGAAGTAGGTATTATTATTTAACAGACCATAAAGCTGGGGCACAGAGAGGTTAAGTCACTTGCCCAGGATCACACAACTAGTAGTGGCAGAGCCAGGATTTGAATGCAGTCAGCATCTGTACTTCTAACCACGATGCTACGCTATTTTAACAATAATGATTTATCTCAATGTGTATAAGGAAAATATAACTAGCACAATAAAAACCATGGTTTTATAGATATTACTGCCTAGAACAATAGTAAAATTTTTAAAAGTAACTTGGTTTAAGTGAGTCATATGAAACAATAGTAGGGGTGACATCTAATATGACGAAAATCCTGTGTCTGGTTCCCAGATGATTTTGGCCTGGGAAATTCTGGGGCAAGGAGAGATTGGGGCTACGACAGGAGACTGTTGCCTCTAAATCATTCTTGTGTAAAACAACAACAATTAAGTTCTGGGGAAGAAGCAAGTCTCTTTACCCTCGGAAAGGAAGCGTGGAGAAGGAAGTCCTTGTAGCTTGCTGAGTTCACTCCCACTTCTGGCAGCTCCTTTGGGAAGGGGAAAATATCTGCTCCCCCCACCACCCGCCGCCGAACGTCTATGGAGTGGCCGGACTGAGATCTGGGCTGTTTGGGAGATTTTTAGTTTTTCCTCCTCTTCTTCCACTGCCCCCCTTCTTTCTCTTCCTTCTTTTCTTCTCTCCTCTACCTCTTCCATTTCTTCTTTTTGTTGTGCATGAGACACATTCCAAAGAGACCGTGCCCCAAGAATGCAAATGTGTAATGCAATTCAATAGAAAAAGAGTTGAATCCTCTATATGGCTTTTTTTTTTTAATCATCTTTATTGGAGTATAATTGCTTTACAATGCTGTGTGAGTTTCTGCCGTTTAACAAAGTGAATCAGCTACAGGTATACATATATCCCCATATCCCCTCCCTCTTGAGTCTCCCTCCCACCCTCCCTATCCCACCCCTCTAGGTGGTCACAAAGCACCGAGCTGATCTCCCTGTGCTATCTCTATATGGCATTTTAATTTACCTTCAGCTTTCCAGGATGGCACTTGTGTCTGCCCCTGAATCTTTCTTTCCGTTGGATATTTAGATAATCCTAAACCAATCCATGCCTAGGTGTTTATACCTGCAGCAGAGTTATCTTCCTAACAACCTGTGTGAGGCTAATATTAAAATGAGTTTGCATGTCCTGGGCAAATGAGCACAGGAGTTAAGTCTGTAAGTTGCAAGAAACCAGAGTGTAACCAGTTATTTTTAGGCAATGCATTTTTAGATAATTCACAGCCCCCCAAACCTGGGTGTGGGTAGGATGGCTGCCCCTCAGGCTCCAGACCTGGGTCTCATATTTAGAGATGACTGGTCTCCTAATCCAGTCCTGTGTACTTTCTCTGTCTTACCCTGAGGACAAACATCTTACCTCTCTATTCCCACCATTTAGTGCTTGGCATATGGTGTGCATTCAGTACATTAAGCTTATGCCCATTGGTTAAGGCGTTGATATCAGTAATCCAGTATTTCTTGTTTCAGGTTGTGTTTCAGCACGTATTTACTGAGCACTTACTATGTGTAGGCATTGTGCCAGGGGCTTTCATACCCTTTGGGTCTCTCACAGCCCCCTTCACCTGTTGACCATGGGAGATCGAGGCTCAGGGAGGCCAAATGATTTAAACAAGACCACACATTCTTAGCTCTGCACGATTCAAGGCTGGATATTCCGATCTTCAAGCTCAGTTTTCTGTTTTCTTTATGCTGCTCTCCCGGGCCTTGCAAGCGTTGAGTGGGTTTCCCCACTCCCTGTTAAACTGGACTCTCCTCACAACTGACTCCCCAGGATCTCAGTAATCAACTCCCAAGCAGGAGGAAGGTTTCTCCCTCTCTGACTGTAAATAAAGAATCTTTCTTCATGGCATGAGACTCTGAGTGTCATCAAATACCACTGCCCACAGTGAGTCCAGGAACGGAAGCTTCCCTCAGAGTTTCCAGTGGGCCCTGCCCGTGAAAGCACCGTGGGATTAGTCCTGTATGCGTGCCCCAGACGCTGTTCCAAGGATGAAAATAGTTGTCACAGTGACTAGAAAATTGAATTGGTTAAACCTTCTGGTTTTAGATTGTTTTTGGAGAGTGAGTAACTCTATGATTTTTTACTTGTCACAGGCTAAAAGGAAAAAAAAAAAAGTAAGAGTGAAACTTCATAGCTATTTTTCTTCCCTGTATGTTCATAGTGGTTATTTATATCTGGGAAGTTTCCACTGGGATTTAGTTCAGGATATAGACTCGGCAGGGTGGCTTCTGCACTCCGTGGTGACATTTGACAGACTGCAGGCAAGGCAGGATGGATTTCTAATATCTAGATGGATGGATTTGGGAACGAAGTGTTGGGATTGTACTGTATTATGAAATGGATTTATTGATCTGAATATAAAAGTGGCCCGTTGCCTGTCAATATCAGATCTGCATCAACACATTTGATAAATAAGGGCTCCCACCCCTGTACTTTGTTTGCTTATCAACTGCACTTGGCAATAAGAATAAAAGACTCCAGGCGGTGTGTTGTGAATGGCTTATTGCACTCGTCATGTGCGCTGCTAACCTTAGGGCCCAGTTTTGCGATCCTGCATATGTTATAACCACCAGGAGTGCACTGCTGTGCCTGACTTCTCCCCCCAAATTAGACGTTCCCCTGCAAGGTTGTGTTTCAATGTCAGCCTCACGCATTAACCTTGAAACGCTGCGCCTATGCTGTAGGTAGAATCTTCGTTTTCCAGATGAAGAAATTAAGACACTGAGTGGTTAAATGAGCTACCTAAGGCCGCACGGTAAGTCTCGAATACAGCTGGGATCCAGGCAGAGGTGTCATGGTTCCTGGGAGAGGGTAGGACGCTTTCCTTTTCTGTTCTTCTGGAGTAAAAGGATCTGAATTTGCAAGGAGCTTGCCCGTGATATACTTTCTGCCCAGGTGTAGTGAGGCTGCCATCTTATCTCTGACTCTTTTGGGGAAGAAATCCAGGTCCCCGTGTTGGAAGCAGAAGGTTCAAAATATGCTTTATTTGTTCTTGGTAACCACAGACCAAGGTTGGATGACAATCCTCATGCCATAGTTCTTACCGTGACACATGTATCTTTCAGGGGCAGCTATATGCCCATCTAGCTTTTAGGTGATTTAGGGGGACAGAGAAACAGAAAACACAGTTCTTCCCCCCAGGTGTGTACATTTGAGTTGATGAGAATGGTTGAATGCCAGTTGTATCCTCAGATACCTTCATTTGTGGGCCGGTGGGTGAAACAGGCCCTGTGACTCCACTCACAGGACCACAGCACAATATTAATAAGTGATATTAATAATGACTGCAGTGATCGCACTGTTGCTACGTGAACGCTTTGCATACACTTACTCAGCCAGTCTCAGCAACCACCTGGAATAAAGTTAACAAAGATGTTTGAAGTCAGCAACCCCTGGGTGTGCTGTGTGGGTGCAGGTCTAATTCCGAAGGTAGAGCTGATCTCTTTGGTGTAAATTAGGTTATTGTCTTACTTTTGAGCCTCTTCTGGAACTTTGAATTAAAATCACTTTACTCTGTCATCACAATGATGATGAGCTGGGATAGAAAACCAAAGAGATGATTGATTATCAGGCAAGATATAGAACTAGAAGCCTTGGGGGGTAAGTGGAGTTTTAGCTAGGAAAACTTTTTTTTAAACCTTTGCAGTTGAAAATTCATTCTAAAGGATATCATGGAAAAATGCTTATATCTCTGTTTTCGTGCCTCTTTCTTTTTGTGGAACCTCAGGGTTATCTTTCTGAAGACCAGATTTTTTTTTTTTTTTCCGGTAGCTTGAGAGGATGTAGGGCATTAGCCAACTGATGATTTTTACTATGAAATTTTTGACATTATTTTACTTCAAATGCAGTGAGTTAAGGAGCACATTTCCCACAGTCTCACTTGCATCCCTTGTTCCAGGGAAAATTGTTTAGTAATATGCTTTTGCTTTCTCCCCTCTACCCCTCAGTCCATATTCCACAAGACTCAAAGAAGAAAGCCAATTTCACCTGCACATATTGTTGAAAATCCAGATTCCCCTAGAGGGTCAGATCTAATCAGTTTGGCATGGCATCTAGGAATCACCATGTCTAAAACGCACCCTAAAAAGCTGATAACAATCTTTACTTCTAACAGGCAGGTGTTCTGAGGCCCACACTTTGAGAAACAGTGTTAGAGGCAGAGGAGTCGGTACCTAGACAGATTCCAAGTGGAATGGGAGAGGTGATGTGTGCTGGACGGAAGTGTCCCTTCTCCCAGAAGATGGTTTCATGGTAGTTGGGTGGTGGCTTTTAGTCAATGACTAATTATACAACCTTGTAGGAAATTCAGAGCATGTATATTACCCCAGAGTCAAGTGTACAAACATATATTGAAGATAATTTCTTGGGGCTAGGATCTGAATGAGAAACAGTGTTAATACTGATCACTGGGAAATATATTTATTACAGGAGCTGATTTTTTATAGTAAGGAGAATTTATTTCATGCAGAGAATGTATTATTTGATTGATAGGATCAGATTATAGGAAGTCTGTGAGAAAAGAAACAGTAACACCAGCAAATTATCACATCAGAGTTATTCATACAGCCATTTGTATACCATGTGAATAAGCACTCTTGGAAAAATTTTTTGATTCTGTCAAATAGAGGAATTATTCACAGAGAACATTTTCATTATTTTCAAAGCAACAACATAGTATGGCTGAGCGTCAGTGTGAGTGTGTGTGTTTGTGTGTGTGTGTGTTGCACACGGCTTGTGGGTAGATGTCGACAAACAAGCCATGAACTAACAATAAAACAACAAATTAGCAACAATTTAATTAAGCACAATTTATGTCAAAGTATCTGAATAGGGATAGGATTACATAATTACATGTAAAACTTTGAGGGAAAGAATAGACAGTTTTCTTTTCTTATATTCAACTCCGCGTTCCGCCATGGTCCGGCAGCTGTTTTTTTGAGCTGCCAAGCTGTGTCATGAGTTGGGCCACACGTTCTCCGAGGGAATGGTCTGTGCGAGCTGGCGGGTTGTTAAGCCGTCTGTGGTCCTCGTCCCAGCAAGTGAGTAAATCAGAGTTGTAAGTTGCAAATATGCCTCACGTTAACTTCTGCAGAGTAGGGAAGGAGCTGGGCATCACTGAAAATCTAGCTCGGTGACAGAGTCTCTCGTGGCAGCTGAATCAAGGAGGTGATGGAAAGTTAAGGCCTGGTGGGCCATGGAGCTTCCACAGGGCATGAACTCGGTGTACTGTGCTCGAAATGTCACATTCCAAGAGGTCCTGGAATTAGCAGGCTCAGTGTCATATCGCGCTGTGGGCTCGGCTCACATGATGCAAGCTTTTGCTTATCTGACTGGGGCCTAAAATAAGATGCTCCAATGCTTTATTTATGAGCTCTGGGCCACCCAGGCCTGAGATGTAAGTAACCTTGGGGTACACAGCATTTGATCACTTCAATTCCCATTAACTACCTGTTTCTAAATGAGGAAAAGCGTTTACCCAGCGCATTGCGTTATTCATGAAGACACAAACGCAGCCTGTTGTGCCGTTGCTGCAGCAGATTTCCATGTAATGTGATCCAGCTGTTGAATGTTGCAGTGTAGGTGTCTAATGTTACTTGTCTCCTTCTCTTTTTCTTGTTCTTTTTCTCTTTCTTTTTGTTACTTCTTCCTCATTTTTTTTTTTTAACATTCTTAAAAAGAACCTTGGCCAATTCCAGACATCGTTAAACATGTATATCAAGAAGTTACAAACTGTTCCCCTGTTTAACACAGAAAGTCATGAGTTGGTGGCAGAGAACCATTTTACATAATAATGGGAGCATCTAGCACAGAGTTTCTCAGCTTTGGTGCTATTAATATTTCAGACCTGATCATTTTTTTTGTGGTGGGCGGCTGTCCTGTGGATTGTAAGATGTTGGGAGCATTTCTAGCCTCTGTTCACTAGATGCCAGCAGCACCTACCCATTGTGACAGCCAAAAAGTGTCTCAAGACCTTCCTGAATATCCCCTCAGGAGCAAAACTACCCCTGGTTGATCTAGTATGACAGCTAACTGGGTCTTTGTTAATGAAAAATTTCACTGACTCTCTCTGAGATGTACGGATATAGGTATCAGACCTGGATTTGGAGGCAGAAAACCTGGGTCTGAATCCTGGCTCCAACCCTAACTGTCACTAATTAATGTGACTCTGGGCAAGATATTTAGCTTATTGAAGCCTAAAATTCTCCACCTGTTAAATAACAATAATACCACTTAACTTATAAGGTAATTGAAAATCAGTGAACTAATATGTATAAAGAATATGGCATATATACATGCTCAAAAACTGATGATCTGATTATATGACCTGACATAGGAAATATTATGACTGTCAATTTAGACATGCAGAGAAATAAAGGGCAGTCCTGTGGGCCCCTTTCATCATGTGTTGCTCAATTCTGGTTTCATCCTTTTTTTTTTCCTCTCCCCTTCCATCCCCCAGCCATTCTTTTTTTTTTTTTTTTTCCCCCAGCCATTCTTATATTTCAGAAACTGACTAATTATGGCCAAAGATGTGAAACAGGGAGAGTGGAAGGAGAAATGGTGAGGTGAGGAGAAAAGTTTCCCAGTGGGATCTTTCTATTAAGGAGCCCCATGAAAAGGCGTGGGCAACTCATTTAGCTTCTTGAATGTGAAAATATGGAAAGATTGTAAAAACAAAGAAACCCTCAACACACCATTAACCTGAACCCCACTCCATACTCAACAAATGCCAAATCCACCTTGTGGTTTTTGCTTCAGGAGGAAGTGAAATCTCTTTCCTTATTCCGGAATGAAGGTGACAAATGTTAAATCTGTTTTCTTAGGAAACAGCTGAGAAAACAGTCAAAATGATTCCATGTGACTAGCACAATTTTCTGCCTGGGTCTTCAAAGTCTGAGTCTCTTTTGAGCTATATCTAAATCTAGAAATAAGGGCCGGGTTAAGAATGAAGGAGTAGACATCAGACAGGGAGTTGAGACTGTAATCTTTGACATCTCCCTTCCAGCCATCACACGCATATTTTAACAGAGCCTCTCAAATCTGCTACCTGCCAGCAATTAAGAAAACCTTGGCAAAAACCTGCTCTTCCCATTTGTTCTGAAACTCTCTTTTCTGGGAGGGAGGGAGTTGCAATTTCACTCATGTTTTGCGGATCTCTCTTCCTTATACCTACCCTCTTTCTAGTTCTTTCTAGTTGCACCATAGAACATGAGGGTTGGAAAGGATTTGAGAGATCATCAAGTCCATTGGTTGAATTGCTTCTAGACCATTTCTGATGTGGTCCATCTGTCCTATCCTTGAATGATTCTAGAGATGGGGAGTTCACGGTTAAGTGACGGAGGATGCTTAACTGCTGGTCCACTCTCTCTGATTGTTAGGGGCATAGAATCTGCCTCTCTGTATCTTCACCCAGTATTCCTTCAACAAGTGCATTCTGAGGATCCACCTGTGCTGGGACCCAAATATGAATAAAAGATAGCTTCTGCCCTCAAGGAGCGAATTATGGTCATAGTGATATGTTTCATGGATGTAAATCATTCATTTATTCATTCAACAAACATGAGCAGTTATGATGAACGAGGCACCTTGCCAGGAGCTGGGGATGCAGTGGAGCAAGAATACCATCTCTACTCTCAGTGGAGCTTGCAGCCTAATGGAAGAGAAAGACATTAATCAAAATTTCACATTAACAAATATATAAGACGATTGCACTGACTTAAGTGTACTGATGGAAAGGGACGTGGTTTTGTGTATATATAACCACAAAAGCTGACTCAAATTGGGTGGAAAAGGGGGATCAGAAAGTGTTTCTACATGAAACAGACTGTTTTCTCTGAGCTGTGAAGGATGAGTGGGAATTAAATGTTCTGAGGTTGGAAGGGGAGGAGTAGGGTTAGTATCCCAATCAGGGGATGGCAAGTGTTGAAACAGGAGGAAACATGGGGACCCAGGGAGTGAAGAAGGCCAGCAGGACGGAGTCCAGACAGAAGATGTGGATGCGATCAACAGGGCTTCAGGGGCTATCGATTTTGGTCTTTGTCTTAAGATCAAGGCTGTTGAAGGGACGTTAAGAGCTATTTAGGGGGTAAAGGGACAGACTTGGCCATGGTTAGATATGGACCAGATCAGATCAGTGGATGGAGAGAACACACTGAGATAAATGCTTCTTAAGTGCTGAGGATGGAGCGAGCGACCCTGCTGGTGAGGCCATAGCAAGCTTTACGGAGAAGGCAACTTCTGAATCCTTATGAAATAAGAGTGGCCGTCTTCCAAGCTGGTGTTCCAGGTAGGACAACTGCAACTACACAGACAGGCAGGCATGAAGATTTACAGGAATCTTCCCAAACACAGCAAAGTTATCCTTCGTGGGCTGGAGCACAGGGCTGGTGTCAGTGGTGAGCATCACTGGTCAAGAGCCCTGTAGGCGCTGCAGAGGTGTTGGGCTTCATCCTGAAATGAGGCCTTGGGGAAGACAGAGAATCTCGGCTGCAGTTTTAGAACAGTCACTTGGCTGCTGGGCGGAGGAGAAGACCGGAAGCCAGAACATGTGACTGAAGGGCTGTGGGCTGGTCAGGATGAGGAATAAAGAGATCTTTCATCAGGGCAGCAGTGGTGAGCTGGAGCTTTTAAGGAGAGAGCATGAACAGGATTTTGTGTTGGGGCTTTGGCATTTCAGACACCCTGACTATTGCTTCCTTAATAGCTGGGGAAATACTGGCTAATGGTATCGTGAATCTATACAAAATGCTGCTTGGAAGAAAACCTTACAGCAGAACAAAAGGACAGGAATAAAATATTCCAACACGTACAGAGGCAACCATGAGTTCCCATTTTATCTACTCTTTTGGATTGTTCATGCACTTGTTCATTTTCTTTGTCAAAGGCAGCGTTTATAAAATGCTGTTCTTTTTTCCCTCTAAACATCTGGATACTTGGAGCTGCACAGATGAAACATCTGGAGTTAGGCCTGAAGTTTTACCTCTTCTTCCAGCTGTTTGGTGTCCTGTTGACAAAGCCTGGGAGTCTTTGTGAAGAGCCATCCATAAAACTAGGTGCTACCCAAGGCTTGAGCTTGTAGATGAATTTTAAGAGGTGTAAGAGTGAATAAACCCTGCTTCAAGGTGCTATAAACTAAGCAAACAAATTATAGGTCCAAGGGAATTGAGAATATTTCTGGTTGACGAAAAGGGATATAAAGTAGTGTATCTAGGCTTTTTAGGAATATACTTTCAGGTGAATGTTTGCTTGAAACAACTTGGGGTGGAGAGATCAGGGGTGATAAAATGTTATGTGTCTGGAGGGGTTCCCCAGCTGAATTAAAGTCTATCATTTAACTTGGCTGGCAGACAGAGAGGCAACAACTTGAAGGTTGAGTTCATTCTTTCCTAAATAGCATTTTTTGGGGGGCTACAAAAGTATTTTCTAGACTTTTTGATTAACCTCTTGTAATCTTTTATAAAGGAATGATCCACAAAGGGTTTGGACAATTACTTATATATAGGAATTATACACAAACTTTAGAATAGTGCAACCCCATTACAATATCTGGGGCAGGAGAAACATCCAAGAGAGAATACACAAACAGTGTTAATAAATTGTGAATAAACTATCTTGGCCATTCTGGAACTAGGGGTAGATGAGTTCATTTCCTACATCCTCCTCCCGCCACCCCTCAGCATCCTAGCTTCTCATGTATCCTCATGGCTTTTTCTTTGGTTGGGAGGGGGATGTGACTATGACAGGTCATGCCATGGATGTTCCATGAGCTGGATGAGGCTGCTTCTGGGACTGGGGAGGGGTCCCCTTTCTCTCTCACCCTACCTGGTGTGTGTCTCTCCGGAGAGGTGTCTTTGAGAGCTGCTCTCCGGCCAAGGGTGTATCTGAATAGCTACATTCCTCTGCTAGGAACTGCCTCCTTTTGAACTACTGTCAAGGCAAAATTGCTTTATTTTCTAATTTTGATGATATTAGCAAATACATGTAATGGGAAATAAAATTAATCAGTTTGTGCTTGTGAAATTGCCTCCTATTTACCTCAGCCTTGTAGCGATTTTTTCCCCCTCCTACAGGGGTTATTTTAATTAACAGCGTGAATTTTTGGTAGTTTAATTTATTTTATGATTGTGTAAAAATACTCCTTTGTAAGGGTTTATATATAACTAGCCAGCTAATTAGCAGTAATATTTTAACAACAGCTGTAGAAGCAGGGAGTCCCATGAAACATAGCTTC
This sequence comes from Delphinapterus leucas, assembly GCF_059928025.1. NCBI lineage: Eukaryota > Metazoa > Chordata > Mammalia > Artiodactyla > Monodontidae > Delphinapterus > Delphinapterus leucas. Next base: position 50,784,568 of record NC_143133.1, on the reverse strand, counting down.
TCCCTTCAGACCGCAGGATATTTATTGGTGTCTTTCCTTATCAGCTCAGGCTGAAGGCAACAAAGGAGGGGGGTGTGAGCATCAGATAATTAAAAGAGAAGTAAGCTTTCAAGTCCTCCTCTCACCTGACACACAGAACTTCCTAAGGACTTCTGTGTCTCTAAGCCTCTGATTTAAGACTCCTTCTCCTTGGCTTCTAGTTCTTCTGAAGTCTATTATATCTTCCTGTGGACCTCAGCATAAGACATACCTTTCTGGAAAATTACTGGGAGGCTTTTAACGGCATTAACGTGAACTAATAAAAGTCACCAGCATTTGGACTCCACTTTCCATTGATGCAAAGCATTTTAACATAGAGTGACGTTCACCTTCCATTCGTTGAACTTACTGGGATTCAAGTATAAAACTGGGGAGAGGCGGGTGCAGGGGGTGAGGGAGAGGGTCTGGGGAGATGATGCAGAGAAACGAAGACATTGAGAATCAGAGGGAGCAAAAGCAAGACAGACAGACAGCCTTTCCCTAAACATCTTACCCAGACCCGCAATCCGCTCCTTTCCACTCCTCCGTCGTCAACCAGCACCTCTTTTGCTGCTTTGCGTTTGGGTTAGAGGAGGGGCACAGGAGCTGCGAGAAGGCTGCATGTGGAGAGGATGGTGGAAATGGAGATGTAGTAAGGGGCCAGCAGACTCAAGCATCCCTCTGGTGCCCCATTTCAGGGTGTGCAGCCAATGGCCACCCTGAGGGAGAGTCCAGAGTTCAAAGAAAAGTGGTTTGTTTTTTTGTTTGTTTTTTTGCGGTACGCGGGCCTCTCACCGTTGTGGCCTCTCCCGTTGCGGAGCACAGGCTCCGGACGCGCAGGCTCAGCGGCCATGGCTCACGGGCCCAGCTGCTCCGCGGCACGTGGGGTCCTCCCGGACCGGGGCACGAACCCGCATCCCCTGCATCGGCAGGCGGACTCTCAACCACTGCGCCACCAGGGAAGCCCCAGTGGTTTGTTTTTTGCACCACATTTTTTACTCCCAAAGGCAAGGCAACTACTTACTATGGAGCCTGAATTCTGCCTATAGAACGCTTTCCCCCTTTACATGTGTAGATATTCTAACTCCTTCAGAAGAGGGTCATCCTCATAACTGTGCGAGGGTGGGTAGCCTTAGCCTTCTTCTCTATCCCTAACCTTGCTTTAGATGTAGGGACACTAAGGGCAAGAAAGTCAGGTGACTTGCCCAAGATCACACAGAAAGTTAGTGGTGAAGAGGCAAGTAGGATCACACCCAGCCCTTAAATGTCTGAGGTCTGCTTTCATAGAGAAGGCTTGGGAAGCCTCACCTTATTTTCTACGAGAGAGCTCACCAGTCTTTTCTCTGTGCGCCCTACAACACCTCACCTCGATGATAGCACAAGCCCAGTTTTCTCATCATGGTTCATTTGCATATTTGTTCCCCTTCCCAGACTGTGAGCTCCGTGAAGGCAGAATGTCTTTGGGACAGTTAGGTGCCTGGTCCATGGTAGATGCTCAATAAAAAAATGACTGTGTGGGTAAAACAATTGTGTAAGTGGAATCTGACTTTCCAGTGCAAACTTCTTTAGCGTCAGGAGTCTCAATTTCTGATGAAGTGCTTGATATTCAACTCCTTTTACTAGTAGTTGTATATTACAGATAGTACATGTGCTGTGTTAGTACAGTGCCTGAAACATAGTCAGGGCTCAAATGTTAACTATTAGTTTTTCCTCAACTTTAGTAAATTAGAGGAAAAGTATCTATAGAAAGTACAATAAAATTTTCCAAAGAGTATCTAAATCTAAAAGTAGGGGGAATCAGTAATCAGAGACACACACGTACACACACACACACACCCTTGGTCTGACTGGATTCACTTAAGAGATCTTCTGGAGAGGGAAAACGCCCAGTGGTGGACAGGTAGAAGGTTCCTAAGAAATGGAGAGCTTCTTGTACTATATAATCACTCCAGTGACTAATATAATGACTTATGTTTGTAAAGCTCTTGTATTTCACATAATGCAGAGAAACAGAGACATGGAGAGTCAGAGAGAAAAAAACAAGACAGACAGAGACCACCTCTCTCTCTAGCTAACACAGACCAACCGTTTGCTCCCTTCCCCTCCTCCATTGCTGTCAAGCACCTATTTTGCTGCTGTGGGTTTGGGTTTGAGATGGAACACAGGAGTGGTGATGCTGCATACCCAGCACTTTAACAGTGCCTGACATATAGTTGGTGCTCAGTATATGTTTGATGAGTGGCTGAATGACCTTATTTGGCTTTCACCGTAACCCTTCGAGGAGGTTATTGTAATTATCTCTATTTGGTCAATGAAGTACTTACTCTCAGGAGGTTGATGATCCTGATGAAAGTTCCCTAGCTAATCAATGACAGAGCCAAGAGTCAAACCCACACCTTTTCATTCCAAAGTCTGTGCTTTATTTTATTTACTGTAAAATAGCACCACTAATGATGTTTTTATTTATGTGGATATATAATAACCAAGGATAAGGGCAGTTCGTGGTAATATTGAGAAGATGGTCCTGTGTAGTGTTTAGAGGTAAGTCTCTATAATTAGACAAATTTGGGTTCGAATCTTGAGTCTGCCACTTATTCTCTGAGTGTCTTTGAGCAAATACCTAACCTTTCTATGAGTCAGTTTCCTCATCTCCAAAATGGAAGCAGTATTAACACCTACTTCATGAGGTTGTCTTGAAGATTACAGGAGATGACGCCCTGTCTATTGGGCACAGAGTCAGGACTCACTGGTAGCGGCCTAAGAAGTGGGAGACAGGTCCTGACTTCTGTCCTTAACTAACTGCAGTGTGATCTTCCTGGGTCACGCTATCCTCATCTGGAAAATGAGAGTTCGGACGACACGATTTATAAGGCCCCTTCCAACTCTAAAATCAGTGATCTGAGCATAATTTTGTGGTGTCTCAAATCTGATGTGATTCCCTTCAGTATTTCTAAAACGTTTTCATTCTCTGATGAAGAGAGAAAATAATAATGTGAAGTGGAAAGAGAGAGGAGAAAAGAGGAATTGTAAGAGCATCGGTGAGGGATGGATGAAGAGTGGGTATCGTATGACAAGTAGCTAAATTGACCATTACGGGTATTGAACTCCATTTGGTGTGTAATAGTAGGTGAGCACTTGGCCATATGAAACTCGCATCGATATATCAGCTTTCCCCAAACACCATCTCAATTAATGAGCGCTGAATGAGGAATGGAGATTTGGCTGGGCAGAGATAACGGTAGAAAATATGAGAAATATAAGTATAATACTGTAATTAAAGGAAAACCGTTGTGACTTATGGCCTCCATCTCAATTCCTTTTTCTTTCTTTTCCTGTAAAGCAGCACAAAGCAGGAACGATAATGGAAATAGATAGAGGAAGCAACGTTTCTTTAAAAGTCTAAAAAAAATCTAAACTCGGGATTTCTTTTGATGGGGAAACAATAAACTGGTAGATAATTCTGAGGTTCTCACTGCAAGAAAACAATAATTGTATTTTGTATTTTATTATAATAATAGGTTCCCGGCTAAATGCACAAATCTAATAAAACCATAATACCAAGCTACAATGGGCTTCATGAATTAGAAATGGAGCGAATTTAAATGTTTTTGGCACCTGCCACCCAGTTCCCCAATAATAAGATCTACAATTTCCTGATAAGGGCGTGCAGCACTCTTGTGAATTTAGGTCTATAGAAGGGCCCAAGTCTGCCTCAGTGTTCATGTTAATTTCTTACTGGCCTTGCTAGGCCTACTCCTTCACGGCCAACCCTTTTGCCATTTAAAAGCATTGAGAGTACCAAGATAGATTTTGTGACTTTTAAAGGGATTTTTGAACATATAATTAGCAGTATAGGACCAGAAAATGGTGAGTCATCTTGGGCTTATTTAAGAGTGTTTCAAAAGTACTGAGTGTCACTTGTACACATTTAAAGAACACTGTGTGTTTGCAAGTGGATCAGGAAGTGTTAATATATGTTGGTAAAGCTCAGGGCACTGTGGAAAAAGGCTGTAGTTTTTCTGATCTGAGTGTCTGCGTGAAAGTTGAGGGCAGTTTTCCTTAACTCAAGTTACAGGGGTCACTAGAGGTCAGTGTGGACGTGGTGAGTGGGGTAAGAAAGATGGGATTTCATTTCTTTGCTCAGGCTCTTGGTCCTGACAAGGCCTCTAGGCTAAAAGCAGATGTTAATTGGGCTGTCAGACACAGCATCTCCATGTACAACTCAGGGTACTGCATGGAATCCTTGGAAACCCCCTTTCTTCTAAAAAATAAGGGTGTCATCATTGATGGGCAGTTGGATCCCATTTTATGACTCTACTAGTGCCAAATCCACAGAGAATATGTGAAGAAACCACCAGGAGTGTCTTCGGCCTTTATTATTTGTTTATTTTTAATGGAAGTAGAGTTGATTTGCGATGTTGTGTTAATTTCTGCTGTACAGCAAACGGATTCAGTTATACATATATAAGCATTCGTTTTTTAGTATAGTCTTTTCCATTATGGCCTATCATAGGATACTGAATGTAGGTCTCTGTGCTGTACTGTAGGACCTTGCTGTTTATCCGTCCTATGTATAAAAGCTCACATCTGCTAACCCAGACCTCTCGCTCCATCACTCCCCCACCCCCTCCCCCTGAAAACCACAATCCGCTCTCTATGTCCTTGAGTCTGTTTCTCTTTTGTAGATAGGTTCATTTGTGCCCTATTTTGGATTCCATATATACGTGATATCATGTGGTATTTGTCTTTCTCTCTCAGACTTAACTGCACTTGGTATGATCACCTCTAGTTGCAGCCATGTTGGTGCAAATGGTATTATTTTGTTCTTTTTCTCCCAGACTCGTATGGCACCACGTGGGTGGCTGGTGATGGTATAATCCAGGAGTCTGGGAACCGTAGTTTCATGACAGGCTTCCACGAGCATGACAAAGCGTTCACTACTAGAACCTAGGTTCACTACTAGAAATCAATGGTAGGTATACCTCGCTGGTTCTCTCTGCCTGCTGCATTCAGTTCATATGCCAGTCCCACACGGCAGTGGTTTTGCTCCTTTTTACTCCTGTTGAACCTTTGGACATTAATTGCTAGTGGTGAGAGTTTGAGATATTTACTACGTACAGTACCAGGATGAGGGAAAATACCTTCTGAAAAACTTGCAGTTTCCTCCCTGTGCGCCCCACCTCCTCCCATCACACTTCCTGCTCTCCTTTCCAGTTTGGAAAATGTGGTTCAGTTGAGCTGAGTCACCTGCCTCTGATCACTTCCTTATCAGCTGCGGGTGAGTCTACCTTGACTTGGCCCCCAGTCTCATTTAATTAGATATAAGCTTACCTCAAAGTCAATTCATTCTGTTTCTTAACATTGACCGCAGTTTCTCTTTTGGCTAACTCCTTGCTTTTCCCTGTGATTGAAGCAGTGGAGGTTGATAATTCATTTTGTTCCACCATTATTGATTTGGTGGCTCTGGTCCAAAATTTGAAAATTTCTCTCCAGGTTGTTCTTGCCCTTGGTTTTTACAAAGACACTGCATAAAATGAAGGGTGTAGGTCAGAAATAGAAGCATCAGTGCTACTTTAGGGTATGAGGGTCCACTTTCAATTGTGAAAGAGGCTTATTGTTAATTACAGAGATTTCCAAGGGCATCACACACTTCTCATGCGGTGGCTGGGAAAAAAAATCCTCCTTACAAATGCTTTCTAAACTGAGAATGGATTTGAAAGACCATTGTCTGCCCTAGCTCAGAAATTATTCCCTCATAAAGAACTTGTGTAAAGGTTTTCAAGATACCTTTATGTGAAAGATAAACTATATTAAGGGCCCAAGAGCTTCTGCTCACCACATTTTACTGAAGGCTTCCTTTCTTGATTCTTATAAATGTCAGTTTCACCAAAGAGTTTCTTAAAGTCACCGCCTCCCTTGGATTAAGAACTCTGAACTCAGAAGTGGATGCTTCTCTGACATCCTTTCTTTTTATTCTGGGTACCTCGATGGGTGTCAAGTAGCCAGTGGAGTTTTTCTTGATGGAGATTCCTAATTTCCTAATGAGATTATTGAGGGGCTCTTATATTGTCTTAAAAAAATCTTCCCTAAATGAGCATTGCATTGCAGAAACTGCAGGAACCAAGAATTTGTGCTGTGGGGCTCTTGTGAAGGCTTACATTTCTTCATGAGTTCTCTAGCATGTGATGTTTTATTTTCACGTTGCAACTAGTTGTAATAAAGGCCTATCCTTAAAAAAAAAACAAAACAAGAAAAACAGGAAAAAAATCCTATATTTCTTTGTTTCATTTTCCCCAATTAGTGTGGCAAGCTGAGTCAGTGACCCCTAGGGTCTATTTATTGGATTGTATGAAAGAGCAGTAGAAATGGACAAAATGCATTATTTTCCTCAGGTTACTTTACTCTCATATGAAGATGGGTCCTTTGAATTAGCTCATAATCACAGTAGTGTGTAAGCGTTTTACTTTCCTCTTCCGATTTTCCTAAAGGCAAAGGCAGAACCCATGGCATTGTCTTATATCTTTAGAAAACTGGTTGTGGATGCCTTCCAGAAACACTTATTCTAAATAAAGCTAAATTCTTCCCTCTCCTCCTTTCCATCTAATTTGATATCACGGGTCTCTATAAATAAAACGAGCCTGTAATGCCAGTTTATCATTGGCCTAGAGATCAACTCAGCCTTGACCTCATGCCTGTAATGAACTCAGTTTCCTGTGATCAGATGGTGAAATCATAACTCCAAAAAGTGTTTTCCTGAAGTGAGATAGAAAACTCAAAGATGAAACCATCATGTAAGGACTTTTAAAATATTTCCCTTCTGTCAGTCGCGATTGTTATGAAACAGGTAGCGCAAGGATGTTTATAAGCCTTGCTGGCTGTCAGCTATGAAAGGATCTAGCCAAAATCGGGGAAAACTCTTACTGCGTTAAGTATTCTGGCTCCATGCAGCAAAATCCAAATCTGCCCATTGTGCTTTCATTTCAATAGGCCCTCTAGATTCTTAATTACAACGTGGGCTAATTATGACGTCCAAGTTCTAAACCACACTAGATTTGCACAGCACGTCTCTCCTTCGCCTCTTCTTCTCGTTGGCATTATTGTGTTGGTTTTCCCGACCCTGTCAGACTGAGATTTAAATCCTTAGCCCGACATTCATTGTGTTCTGTGTATCAGCCTTTCCTGCCTTTCTGAATTACGTGCCCAATAAAGTTCTCATTTCTGTCATAGGTCAGGACTTGGTCTTTTATAAATTCTTAGGCTGGGATCATTTAAATTCTGTTTTTGATTTTATCCTGCCTCTTCAAATTATTTGCCTTGTAAGCGCTTTAACTTTTTGGTCTTTTGCCCCAGCTTCTTAGGCTATTAATTCTTTTTTTTTTTTTTTTTTAACCTATGTGACCGTTGAAGCAAATTTATGCTTCAATTTTATCTAAAATCTCATTGACAACGAGGTAGCTTCATTCAGGAGAGAGAAGAGAAATGTTTGGAAGGTCTTCAAATGGGTGTATTTGCCAAACTGTGTGTGTGTGTGTGTGTGTGTGTGTGTGTGTGTGTGTGTATGTCCTCACTGCAGGTCACTGAGGGAGTCTCCAGCTATTAGAGCCTCTTGTGTTGGCACATGTAGGGTATTCTCCATCTATGCATTTCCTCCAGCCACTTCGGGTTGGAATTTCACTGGGACCATTGGGACAATGTGTTAGTTTCCTCTGAATCCAGTTGAGAGAAAGAAGGAGAGAGGAGGGGGTTGTGTGTGTGTGTGTGGGGGGGAAATGAGAGAGAGAGGGAGAAGGGGGGCGGGAGATGCTCTTTAGTACAATGTGTATGTGAAAGGCTTATGACACACAAACAGGCCAACATATCATATTTGCTTGGTTACTGGGTGACTTGTCAGAATATTTTTGTTTCTTTGTTTTGCCTTGGAGAGGAAATTCTCCAATCGCATCTTATTTGCACATACCTCTAAGTGAGACCTTTTGAGCTGTTCCTACAAATTCCAAAGATACACTGGAGATACACTGTTTCTAGGCTTTCCTCAAGAAGAAAGGGGGCCCGGGGCAATATGAAAAAGCAGACAATGCTGCTACTCTGCAGCACCAGAGCCCTGATGCAGCCTTGGGGCACATTTTGTGGCTATTCTAGCCACTGCTGGACATTCTCAGTCATGCCCTGGGTTCTTGCTCCGCCCATCTCTTCATCCCACTTGTCTGTCTTTGATCCCTATCCTTAGGGATTTGCTTTCTGCCATCTATGTTAATAAACACATCCATGCAAATGTGTTAGAACCTATTAATTACTCAGTATGTTATCCCTTCTAGATCAAATAGTTGTATTTTAACAGACTATTTCTAGAGACAATGCCCTAAGTCAAAAAGATGGTGTACATGGTAGGAATTTCATTTGATCCCGTGGGTATTCCTCAGTCAGGCCCGGCTGGAAGCCAGCTTCTCTGTACTAGCATAAGAACAAAACCAATTCTACTTGGAGTAGCAGCAAGTCTTTGTGAATTTTTTTTTAAGTGCATTTATGTATTATATATGTAACATATATATATATATATTTTTTTTTTCTGAGTGAACAGCTTATTGATCCCAGCAGCTGTTGAAGTTTTCTATGCCATTTATGATTGTTCCCGTGATACAGTGAAATAGTCAAGGCAAATTTATCAGTATTTCTTAAAAAAGGTCAAGTACTCCTATATAACTTTCATCTGAAGACATTCCAAGGTGTTCGCTATCAGTCCAAAGGGAGTTGGACAGGTATGTAAGTAATGGAGTCACAAATTGGAGGCTGGCAAGGTGGTGACAGAAGACTTTAAGCAAACCTGCTCCTGCATCAGTAGTTCTCTAGACCTGAGAGCTCTAGGAGAACGGAACGGTGTAATTCCACAGGGTCACTTCGCTTGTACAAATAATCAGCTGTGATTCTGTTCCAGGGTTTTTCAGTGATCGCCCCCCGCTCCCCCGGCCAGAATGGAGTATGATGATAGCGGTTGGTCAGCTACAGCCTAATTCAGTCACGTCACATGCTGAACTGACTGGTAATTTCATTGTCACACTGAAAGACAGATTGAGACATATTTCAGAAAAGTGTTTTGTGGTGACCTGAAAGGTTATGTATTTGAAGATAGCCACAGAAAAGCAGAGAGGGTATACCATTTTGTGTGAATTTGAAAAGTTTTTCTCTTAAATTGAGGGGAAAACAGGAAGAAAAAAAAAAAGAGACCAAATACAGGGCTATTTTCTTTGCCAGAATAGTTGTTACTTTTTTCCTCTGGAAAATAAATAGGTTACTATCTAGGTCTTTGTGTTTCTCTTCCTCACCTTTATTGTATGTCTTGTCACTTCCACTCTGGCAGTATTACATTTGACAAGAAAAGGACTGGATTTTGAGTTGGCAAAAAATAAAAAATAAAAAGCACATGTCCCAAATACCCAAATAATGTTTAGTGGCACCCTCATTCTTTGTGTTCCCTTATGGAAATATGATTTCTTCCTGAGTGGAAGTTTCTGGAAATAGGTATTTAAACTCCCTTACAAATTGCCATTTGACAGCTAATTTGGGGAGGATTACAGTTCCCTCTCCAGAAGCCTCTGAGCCTGGGTAACGTCCCCCCATGTGAGCTCCATCTCCTAAGATTTCTGGGACTGAGGCCTTTGGGGTGGACTCCTCTGGGGAGCATGGCAAATCCTTTGTACTGAGAACCCTTAGGAGAGAGACTGGACCAGACTGGAGAAGGCCTTACATCTCTTTGAAATGTTGGCTATCAGGGCTCTGAATGGTCCAGAATTTTTAGTGGAATTTATAGGTCAATATCCCAAGACATATGATGGGTAGGGAAATAAAGTCGCCACCCTGGTGCCACAAAATGAGTGAATGGTGGAACTGGGTTTTTAGCCCGGGGCTTTTGCTCCAGACTCTTGGCCTTATTTTACTAGTACAGCCCACAGCTGCAGAGAGGTCTTTGGTTGTGGAGTGTCAGCACCTGAGACTAAGGACACAGACAGTGGCTGAGTCAGACAGGGACTTGGGATTTAGGCTGTGGACTTGGACTTTCTCTTGGAAGCGCTTTGGAGCCCTTTCTTCCTACAACTGCTCATCTACATCTTGCTTTGGATCGTTCGCTATTTGTTCTCTGTTCCTCTTCCATATCTGATGAGAGCTTTCCAATTATAAAGTTGCAGTGACATCATCCCTTGTCAAACAATAAAACCTTTTCTTCTTTTCTATAAATTTGATCATCTGTCTGGTTCCTTATTCTCCTGTGCCTCTCACCGAGAGGTATGGCCCTTTCATTGTCACCCCTCCTCCCCCTGACCCTTGTTTCTATATCATATCTTGAAATCCATACTAGTAGAGCTAATTTTACTTGACATGTACAGTTGGCAGTTATCTCTGTCATCCTGCCCACACTTGTCTCAAGACAGCAAGGTGCAAGTGGCCTTCTTTGCTTTCTTCTACTTTTAGATCTTTCCTAACTTCTACCTTGAGTTTCCTCTCTCTTCTCGCACTGCCCAGAGTCATTCTACCCTGGGACCCATCCTGTGGTCCCCCGATTTCCTCTCTTCTCTTGGAGGACTCATGGCTGAAGTTACAGACCCAATATTGAGGCAAAGAAAGGTGCCATATGGGCTGGGTCCAAGAGTACCAGATGGGGGTTAAGAAAGAGTATGTTCTGCTCACTGCTCCACCGTTAACCAGCTGACGACCTTAAGTTAATTAATTTATATCTCTTGTGCTTGCATCCTTCATCTATAAAATGAAACAGTTCATAAAATGGGAAGTGACTCCCATTCAACTTGGTCTCAGATCCTTGTCCTACCCATGCTTCTCCCCAGAAGGAAAATCTAGAGGGCCGAGAGAAAAGTCCCTGAAGTGGGGGCATTTATTGTTTTGGGTTCATTTCACAGGCAGGTTTAGAGATTTGCAGTTGATCCTTTTCATCCCCAACTGTGTGCTGGTTTAAATACCAGAGCTTGTTTCTACATATATACTCATGTAAGAATGACTAAGGATGATAAAATTGGAATGTGTTGCTAAGAGCAGCACTTCAATCAATAGGATTGCAATGGTAATAACACCAATACATCTAGTTAAAGAGATGTAAATTGCATTTCATCTGAAAGCAGAGTGGTATTACGCTTTGATGCTGGTGCTGGGACTTTGGGGATTCAGCTACCATGTTGTGTCCTGCAGAGGAAGAGGAACTCCAGACACCAGGAGGCATTCAGTGAACAGAAAGTCTTTCCTCCCATCAACAACAGCAAAGATCTTTAAAAACAACAACAACCCTTAAAGAAAGATTTCTTTTGAGGGGCTATACCAGTGGGTTTTACCCAGGTTGCATGTTAGAATCACCTAGAGAACTTTTAGAAGTCCACAGAGCCAGGTGTCATCCCTAAGCAGTTAAATCTGAATTTCTAGGAGTGGGATTTAGCTAATCATTATTTTAAAAAGCTTTTCAGGTTATTTCAAAGTGAAGCCAAGATTGAGGACCACTAGTTATACACCTTGCTTCTCAAAGTGTGGGAATACCTTGGGAATGCTTATAAAAGACACAGTTACTGACTCAGAATCCCAAAGGTTGGAGCCTGGGCATCTGTATTTTAAACAAATTTCCTAGGTGACCATGACCATGACAGGAGTTGAAAGATAAATCCACTGGCAAACAAGGAAATGAACTGTGGTGATAAATATCTACTTTTGATGACATGAATAATTACAGCCTTAATTAGTTAGTAATAATAGTGCTGCATGCAGCTAGAGCATTAAATCAAAGACCAGGGCTCATCTTCATTGTCGGGGGCTTCTGAGCAGTCCTACCTTTATTCCCTCCCTGGGTTTTGAACAAATTGAGAACTAAAGGAGTCAAAATAGAGGCCATCTTCATTTCCACTGCTGCTGATACCGGGCTTGGCCAAGAGAGGCAAATGGCCCATCACTATGACTCAGGGTGAAGTAGACTGATCTACCTGGTCACTGAAGGATAGGGCCCCCGTCGCCTCTGGTACTTGGCGGAATAACCAGCTGGAATATGCCAGCTCCCTGAGGGTAGCTCATGCTGAGGATGAGAAATGTGGAGCTGAGCTCAGCATACTTAGTTGTTTTCCCTAAATTCAAGTTAAGGGGATCATTCCACTGCCCCATTGTAACGGGATGGGGAAGGCAGCTGTTTCCTAGGGAAATCTTTCCTGCATGGAAACAGAGAAAAGAAAAGTTGCTTCTCTCTCATTAGGCAACCCTATAAATTATTTTTACCCTCCCACCTCCATTTGTACTTCCACGGTTTAGATTCTCACTGCCCTCCTCTTTGGAATCTGCCCTTAGATTTTTTTTTTATTCATGCCCAGTTTTCTCTTCCAGATACAGGGGACCCTGGAGTGTAGGATCAAGGCTGGGGTTTGGAGGTCTGGAGGCTGAGCTGAGGTTGGAAGTGAAGGCATATTGGGCTTTCTTCCATCACTGCAGTAACCAACCCTCTGTATTCAATCCTTTAAATACCTTGAGTGATCTCTGTTGTTATGACTGGACCATGACTGATAGAGTTAGTGTTTTACATTTATCATCACATTTAATCCTCTCAGCAACCCAGAAATCTTTGCCTTCTCCTATATTCATTTTACAGATGAATCCACAGAGACGTGCAAAGGTTAAATACTTTCCCCCAGGTTATAATTCTAGAAGTGTTGGAACCAAGAATTTAAACACAGTTCTGGTTGAATACAAAATATGTGGTTTTCTCACAGAATAAAGAGCCAGGATAGGGGTTTTCGCTTTCTGCTGAAGATGCCATAAGAAGTTCTACTGTGAGAAGGAGGGTGACCGAGCACATCTGTTCTCTGCACACATCTCTAAACTCCTGCCCTTGTGCATTTCACTTTCTATAACCATCACACAATCATAGACCTTAGAGCTGGAAGGGCCTGAGCCAGATCATCTGGCCCGTCATCCTGCCTTCTGGCAGGCAAATGCTAATTATCTTTACTTTTCCAAATGAGCTACCGAGTCCTGGGAAGTTGTGTGACTCGCCCAAGATGACACAGTGAGTGTTAGCTGAGACCTGGGCCCCAGGACTTCTGGGGGCGACTTCAGCTCTCTCCAAACACGGAGCCAGATAAATCAACTCAGAGGGAAAGGCTGGGAGACAGTTTTCCCAGGATTATTCCAGAGGAGCTAATTCTTTGTTTTACGTCAGCATTTCCCCTTGACTCTGAAGACACAGCTGCTGGCCAGTGAGTTCCTGCTGCTGGCCAGTGAGTTCCTGCCTCGTCATCCTCCCTCTGCCTGTGTCTTCCTAACCCTCCTTATTCACGGTGAGCCGCCTTTCCCAGCCTGCCCAAGTCAGGAGTGCAGAGGAAGGGCCTGGAACAATTCCTATTCCACGGCAAGCGATTATTAAGAAGACCCAGGCAGGGTTGACAGCGTGTGATGCAGAGGGCCGGGTGCCTCTGCCCTGCTCCCAGATTTCCAATTTCCAACCATCCTACAGCCCGGGTGGAATGAGCACATTTTAGACAAGCGTGCGAGAAATCATCTTGTCACTGGTATTTACAGTGTCAGACGACGGCAGAATAGGATGCGGGCTCTTAGGAGTGGTGAAAGTGGGGCTGGGAGGAAACTCAGACCTCCACGGACAGGAGATGGGGGTTAGAGACCCCTGTGAGCACAGGCTCAGCACCAGCGCTCACCTCTCCTCACTTGTTCTCTTCCCTGTTTCAGAGGCTGTTCCTTCTCTTTGCCTCCCTCTCTTTCATTTTGTTTTATTATTTTGTTTTTTATTTATTTTTTTAATTTAATTTTTATTTTATATTGGAGTATAGTTGATTTACAATGTTGTGTTAGTTTCAGGTATACGGCAAAGTGCTTCGGTTATACATATGCATATATCCATTCTTTTCCCACAAAGGTTATTACCGAATATTGAATAGAGTTTCCTGTGCTATCCAGCAGGTCCTTGTTGATTATCTGTTTTATATATAGTAGCGTGTATATGTTAATCCCAAACTCCTCATTTATCCCTCCCCCCACCGCATTTCCCCTTTCGTAACCATAAGTTTGTTTTCGAAGTTCTTTTATTTTATCAACAGCATTATATTTTTTTACCTTTCTCTCTCCTTTCTTTCTGTTTTCATTTTTCACTTTTCTGTTTTTTGAGCATTTGTTCAGATATTGGTTCAACCTAAACACCAGTCAACAGGACAACTCTGCTGGACTATCTAATAATTTTGCAAACTTACAGTGTCCCCAAAGTGGACTCTTGGCCTTCTCCATCCAAATCTACTCCTCTCACCACTTTTCCCATCTCAGCACACAGAAGTTCCATTTTCCATCTGTTCAGACCAAAAAACCTGGGGTCACCCTTGACCTCTCTCTTTCTATCACACACCGCATCCAATCCATTTGCAAACCTCTTGGGGTCCATATTCAAAATATTCCCAGATCCAATCACTTTTTAGTACATTTCAATTATCATTTTGGTCCAAGACTCTTAGCTGGGTTATTAAAATAGGCTTCAAACTGGCCTCCCTGCTTCTTTCCTTTCCCCCACGGACTATTCCCAGCACAGCAATGGATCCTGTTAAAATTGGTCAGATCATGTCACCTTCTGGTCCAGACTCTTCACTGGCTATCCACTTCACTCAGAGTAAAAGCTTTGGTCTTAAGATGGTCTCGGAGGCCCCAACCTGTTCATTCCTTCTCTGAGCTCATCACTCTGCTCCACCCACACTGACCTCCTTGCTGATCCTTGAACAGGCTTTACACATTCCCACCTCAGGACCTTTGCACGTGCTATTTCCTCTCCCTCAGGTATCCACATGGCTTCCTCTTATAGTTCCTTCAGATCTTTTCTCCAGTGGTACCATCTCAGTGAGGTCTTCCCTGAATACTCTATTTAAAGTTGTAAGCTTCTCCCTCACTCTCAGGCACTCTCATCCACCTGGACTCTTGCCTTTCCTCCACAGCACATATCATGATCTAATGTTTTGTGTGTTTTACAGTCTTGTTTATTATAGTCAGTCTTCTCTACCTACCTTTCTACCTTGCTCCATCCCCACCAGAGTGTTAGCTCCCTGAGGGCATGGATTTTTATCTGTTTTCTTCAGTGCTTTGTCTACCTTGCCTAAATAATTGCCTGCCACATAACAGATGCTTAGTAAATATTTGTTAAATGAATGAATGAATAGTGGTTGAATAAATTATTGAGCAACTACTATGGGTCAGGCATGGCATTAGCATTTAGGCATATAGAAGTCATTCATTCCCTTATTTATTCCTTTAACAAATACTTGGTGAGGACTTACACCATGTGTCTTTGAGGATGTTCTAGTTCATTCTCTCTTTTCTTCCTAACTTATTTCTCCTTCCAGGGCTCTCTTTTTTCCTGCCTCCACATCAACTTCCTGACATCTGTCTCATTTTTCAATAACAGTTGTGTTCCTACTGCCTTATCTTCATTCTCCTCCTCTAGCTATGGAGCCCAATTCTCTTTGGTCCAGTGTGGCAGTAGGTGTGCAGTCTGAACAGGTCCCATAATCTACCTTAGGGGGTTTGGTTTGGTTTTAGGCTTCCTGACAACCCACTGTAGCTTGCAGGGGTAAATGTCCTCAGGGGTCACTGGCTCTTCTCCCCAGCCTGCTCCTACACAACCCCTCCTGGAATGGAAGGAGGAGATAAGGATTAAAAACTCTTTTTTTAAAATAGGATTTTTAAAAATATTTATTTATTTTTGGCTGCGTTGTGTCTTTGTTGCTGTGCGTGGGCTTTCTCTAGTTGCGGCAGCAGGGGCTACTCTTTGTCGCAGCGTGCAGGCTTCTCATTGTGGTGGCTTCTCTTGTTGCTGAGCGTGGGCACGTGGGCTTCAGTAGTTGTGGCTCACAGGCTTAGATGCTCTGCAGTATGTGGGATCTTTCCGGACCAGGGCTCGAACCCATGTCCCTTGCATTGGCAGGCAGATTCTTAACAACTGCACCACCAGAGAAGTCCCTAAAAACTCTTAGGTTTCTGTTTCTACAATGAATAGGGCATTTAGGTGGCTTTTATTCCTATCTTGTTCATGATATTTCTGCCCAGGATTTCATGGGAAGTGAATATCAGTGAAGGCATGTTTCTTTCTTAAAAAAAACGAAGAAGAAATGTTAACACATGCATAATATCATAGTGACATTCATGCAACTCTAAGTGAAAGGAAGAAAAATATTACTTGTAAATCAACCTGCATTCGTCTACTTGCTTTCTACTGTAACCCCCAATCACACAAAATTTAATATGGTTGTATTCGACATTTTCATGTTTTTAAACAACATCTATAGTTACTATTTTTAATGACCACAGGCTACTGCATTTTCTTGATCATAAGATGCTACTGATTTTAAGATGCACCATTGCTTTCATAACAGCTTTTCAAGGAAGAGAAGAAATATTACCACTTTAAATGTATATAATGAACGTAAGATGCAGTCTAATTTCAGAAATGTTGAAAATTTACCAAAAAAGGTATCTTAAAATTGAGAAAAATAAAATAGTTCATAATATGTATATTTATTTTACATTTACTTTACATTTATATTTACATAATTTACTTTACTACAAATAACCCTGCTGTGAACGTCTTTGTGCCTATAAGTTTTATCTTTTGAATTGTTTCCTTGGTATAAATTCATTGGGATACAGACACTTAAAAGCTTTTGAAGCATATTGCTATGTTTTTCAAAAGGATTAAAATATCTTAGACTGTTACCCAAAATATATGCTTGAGTATCTGTGCTTAATTGCAACTCTGCCAGCATTAGGTTTTATCAATTTTTGTTTGGTTTTGGGTTTTGCTAATTTTATATGCATAGCAGGTTTATATTTGCATTGTTTTGATTATTTAGAAGGCGGTATAAATTACATTAGTAGCAAATTGAGTGATGTGTCTAAACTGCTAGTAAAACGTGTTGCTATTGACAAAGTGATGTAAGATTATCTTACTCAGGTGACAGAGACTGGAATTGTTCTTCAAATTCTGGTCTTTGGCTGGAGTGAAGGAGAAGATTCAGTTAATAGAATTATTGAAAAAGAAAATCAATCTTTGTTTCTAAGGACAAATCTAATTGACTTTTGCCATTTCCCAAGGATTTTTTAAAAAAGGCATTACAGTCTAACCTTGAAATTTTCAAGAATTTCTGTTGGGAACTTTGACACTGCTTGTCTCTGTCACAGACTATGTAAGGAAGAATTTTTTTTTTTAATTTGATAAACAGTTTTATTTATTTTTTATTTTTAAAAATTACTTTATTGAAGTATAGTTGATTTACAATGTGTTAATTTCTACTGTACAGCAATGTGATTCAGTTATACATAAACATTCTTTGTCATATTCTTTTCCATTAAAGTTTATCACAGGGTATTGAATATAGTTCCCTGTGCTACACAGTAGGACTTTGTTGTTTATCTAGTCTATATTTAATAGTTGGCATCTATTAATCCCAAACTCCCAATCTATCCCTCCTCCCCCAGCTCCCCCCAACAGTTTTATTGAAGTATAACATATGCCATAACATTTAAGCCTTGTAAGTGTGCAAGTCAAGGATTTTTTTTTTTTAGTAAATTTCTACAGTTGTGCAACCACCACCGTAACCCAGTTTTAGAACATTTACATTTCCTCCACCAGTTCCCTTGTGCCCATTTGAATAAATCCCTGCTCCCACCTCCAGCTGCGGGCGATCACTGATCTACTGCCTCTAGATATTTTAGGAAGGATTCAGTTTAATCACTTTGAACACATGATAATCATAGCAACAAACATTCGTGTATAGCATTTACCATTTGCTGGAGAAAGATCCAATCACTTTGTATATTCATTGAATTCTCACAATGACCCCATGAGATAGGTATTATTATTATTATCATTTGCACTGATGGATGTGAAAATTGAGGCACAGAGAAGCTGCTGTATCTAGTAAGTAAAAACACTGGGATACCAAGCCAAGCATTCTGGCTTAGAGCATATTTTGTTAACTACCTTAAGTTACTTCCTGCTACCAGTGTAACACACTGCAATGTACAGGAGGTTGCAGAGGTTGATGGAGATGTTAGGCTTTGGAGGACTTTCTACTCTATGCTAATGAGTTCACTTTCCACATCTAGGATGGGAGGATGAGATTTACTCTCTTGCCAACTGAAAGCACATTTTCCAGCCACCTCTGCCTTTTGACTCAAGTCCTGAGCCAAACACCCCGATGATATAATTGCCCTTGGAGATGGTACCCTTTACCACCTCCCCGGTGTTATCAATGCGTGTCTCTCAGTGAGGCAGATGTTTGAAACACTGGGACTTGCTAAAATTAATGCAAATGTTCCAAATGCCGCAGCATCTGGGATGTTTCTGGAACATTTTGTTTCTCTTCCGCCCAGAATGGTGAACTTTGAGCAAAGAAAGGTCTTACTGTTATTGGAACAAACAAATCATTTCAACTAGCTAATTTAATTACACTTGTTCCATTGCTCCTCCAACTTTACCATTTTATGTATTTCCTCTGTGCTTCTACATCACAGGCAAATATCTCCTCTGTGTTTTGTTGTCAAGAATTAGTATTATGTTTTATTTATAGGAAATTTTACTCTCGTTTGGAAGATAATTTTGCCCAGTGATTAAGAGCACAGGTTTCAGTGTCAGAAAGACCTGGATAAAATCCTAGCTCTGCTATCACTTAGACAGGTTGTCCGATTTTCTCAGGTACAAAATGAGGATAATACCACTCTACCACATAGATTTGCTGTACAGATGAAATAAAATTAATGAACTAATGCTTATAAAATGCACATCAGTACTTGGCGCATACTAAGTGTTCAATAAATTAGCTACTACTAGTACTACGTATGTAATAAAATTTTTTTTTTTTTCGGTATGCCGGCCTCTCACTGTTGTGGCCTCTCCCGTTGCGGAGCACAGGCTCCGGACGCACAGGCTCAGTGGCCATGGCTCACGGGCCCAGCCGCTCCGCGGCATGTGGGATCTTCCCGGACCGGGGCATGAATCCATGTCCCCTGCATCGGCAGGCGGACTCTCAACCACTGCGCCACCAGGGAAGCCCATGTAATAAAATTTTAATAGAATGTAATAAACATTTAGGTAAAGTCCAAACTCAGAAACTGTTTTGGGAAGTTGTTCCATCTTTTTCCTGTTTCTCTTTCTCCAAATCAATGACTCCCAGCCTCTCTCACTGTTTAATTTTGTGATCTCTCCCCTCTAAAATTTTCCTTTGGAAAGTAGAATAAATTAAGATTTAATTTGTCTATGGATTAAAAAGAATAATGTCACAGTATTTTGGTAAATTTTGGAGACATCCTCATTTTCTTTTCCCCATCTGCGGATAGGATGTGCTATTTCTTATGGAAGTTTCTGGAGTTCTACAAAGGAACTGTAAAGTAAGTGGACGTATTTCTAAGAAGTGAAAATTTTAAACGCCTTGTCTACAATCGGTTCAAAGAGAGAAATCCCTTCTTAAAGGTAGGACCCTGTTACTTGATGTTATCATTAGGAAGGGCCCCTCCAAGGGGCTTCTCAACAGAAGGGATGCGATGGTGGATGGTTAGCACCAGAGTGGGGCAGTGGCCTTTATGTTGGCTCATGTCTGAATGGCCTCCAATACCAGGTCCAAGGCACCACTCACAGAGCATTAAATACCCAAACACCATTCCTATCCACACATTTTTAACTAGTCTCCAGAATGACCGTATTTGGGGGAGGGGAGATGGGCCTCTGGAGTCCAGCCAGTGGCCGCAGGTATTTAGTGAAGATAGGTATGTGTTAAGGGAATAATGGAGGCAACTCATTGATTGATTGATTGTGAACTGAGCAGGACCCTTTCCCTGAGACTTTATCTTGATGGTTGCTCTCATGGGGTAGAGGCAGCAATGCAGATGGTGGCAGGAAATTGACTCCATCCCTGAACAATTCAAGGGAAGCAAGAGCCCGGTACGATGGAGCAGATAACCTGGTTGCTGTTGTTTGTAAGATTCTGCCTGGGAATGCAGCAATTCCAGCCTGCAGGTGTTGGTCTGACAGCTACTCTCAGCATCGTAGAGAGATTCTGGGTGGCTGCTGCCGGATAACAAGAGTTCAGAGCATACTGGCCCAGGTGTGACTACCCCCAGCCGTGTGCTGACACTTGCAGAAGAGCAGAGCCGTCTCCCTGGCTCCATTTCCAAGGGGCACGGGGCTGTGAAACATCGCCAGGACGTTTGGACTGGTACCAGTTACCCTGTCTGTTCACCTTTCTGCCATCACTACTTCTGAATCAGCTGAAATTTGAACTCTAAGGGGAAATTAAGTACCCCTCTCTCACTCCACCCAAACAGCACTGTAGTTGTTTTAATTGGAAGAGGATCGTGTGCTCCCCATCTTGGACTTGGTGATTGCCCTAGAAGGGGACTGAGACTATGCATATGTGTCTCCTTAGAGTGGAGTCAAGGGTGGGCAGCAGGGCACCCACCTCAAAGGGAGGCACCAACCTCAAAGGGAGATTTAAACAGCACTGGGGGTGAAGGGAAGATGATGTCTAGCTGCCAGAACTCCACTCCGGACAAAGGTTAGAATGTGGTTGGAAAGAGTGCCATGATTGTGCTGCTTGGGGCCCATCATCTCAAGAGGTAGATTGGGGAACAATGGATGTTCCCTAACCTGCCTTCCAAGGAGGATGGAAGCAGTTAACTGGTGTGCTGAGTAGGATGGGGAAGTTTGGGCCAGAGCTGAATTGCTGGGGACGTTACAGAAAGGATTGAGTACTGCTACCTCTTGCCCTCTTCCTATCTGAAGCTCTCTGCCATTCTTCTAAAGAAATATTTAACCATCACTTCAATGCCTTTTGGAAAATATGACACATTGTCAGCTTCTTGGGGGACCCACATGACTTGGTTCAGCCCTGCATCCTGGCCGAGGTGACAGGGGCCACCTCCTTCTTTCCTTGCACTGCCAGTTTCTCTGTACCCTCCAAAGTGGGAAAAAACTGGTGTGAATGGTTATTTCTAGGATTTTCCAAACTCATCATGGAATCTCTTTTTCTGTGACAACAATTATGACTTAGTCTTTTGTGTACCAGGCTTGGTAAGAGTCTGCTCTAGCTGTTCCTTAACTCCCAGAGCAGATGGTCTATGTCATTTATTTATTCATTTGAGAAGCATTTATTGGGCATATGCTGTATGTCAGTTGCTGCTGTATGCTCTACCAACATTTTAGATTCAAGATGTCTCTGGATAAATTTCTCACCATTCTCCAATCCATACTCTGGAAACCTTATTTATGGTGATTTTCTAAGTTTGTATCAGTGGCACTAGCATTTTCTCCCAGGCACTCAAGATTAAAGCCTTCTAGTAATCACTAATGCCTTCTTTTTTTTGAATATGTCATTGACTTTAAAAATTTTTTAAATAAATGTTACACATTCCTTGTAGAAACATTAGAAGAGCACACCTTAGCTAAAAATGGAAAAAAATTTACTCGCCATTTCAAATCAGTTGCCAGGCTCTGATGTTTCTGTCTTTCCCTGTTTCCTTATATGGGGCCCCTTCTCTTGTCCCCATGAACACCATCTAACACCCTCCATGGCTCAGGTTCTCACACCTGAACAATGGCAATAGCCTCCACCTAGGTCTCTCTAGGTCGACACATTTCAGTGTCCCCAAGGCCTACTTCTGTGAAGGTGTGGAATGGTCTAGAGAAGAGAATATGATCAAGAATGAAGGTTAGGTTCCTACATTTTATCAACAAACTGTTAATACTACCTTTGCATCTCTGGTAGTTAAGGCAGTACTCCAGTTCTTTAATCAATTTAATGATCCACTATTTCTTATGAACATGGATGTGCTACATGCCAGTTGAAGTTTTGCTTGAGATCTCTGGGAGGAAATACCTAAGGGACAAATAAATTCTTCATTCCCTCAGATCCCTAACTTATGTTTCTCCCAGCTTCAAAATATCATATGCATATATTCACACACGTTACCTCCATTCCAGAGTCTGCCAAGGGTTGCCCCAGACTCTGTGGGATGGAGCCCTAATGTGAGGACCTACTGTGTGTTGGGCACATTGCATGCATTATCTCTTATGTAGTCTTTACAACGGTGGTAGTTATATTACTTAGTTCTGTATTAAGATGAGGGATAAAAAGAGGAAAGGTGTGTGGGGGGGTATAAATTAGGAGTTTGG
Source organism: Delphinapterus leucas (assembly GCF_059928025.1). Lineage (NCBI taxonomy): Eukaryota > Metazoa > Chordata > Mammalia > Artiodactyla > Monodontidae > Delphinapterus > Delphinapterus leucas. The sequence continues at coordinate 50,762,364 of NC_143133.1, read as the reverse complement.
GATTTACATATACACACTACTGTATGTAAAATAGATAACCAGCAAGGACCTACTGTACAGCGCAGGAAAGTCTACACAGTATTCTATAGTAACCTATATGGGAAAAGAATCTGAAAAAGAATAGATATATGTATATGTATGACTGAATCACTTTGCTGTACACCTGAAACTACCACAACATTGTAAATCAAGTATACTCCAATATAAAATAAAAATTAAATTAAAACAAAAAAGATGAGGAATAAACACAAAGAGCTTAATGTACCCAAGGTCACAGTTTCAAAATCAAGTCTTGATGCCTGACAAACTCTCTGGGTTGGGAAGAATCTCAGATGATCAGAAAGTCCAAGGGGTGCTCCTAACATAATCCCTTCCTGGGTAAGATGTTCTTTCTACCCTTTTTTTGGTAGGAAGTTTCATTTGTAGCTTCTGGAAACTGTCCCTTTAAATCCACTCAAATATTTGAATAATGAAGAGGCTAGGGCCTCTGAGTGGTTTTTATTTAAAGCTATGTTTCGTGGAATAAATAATTTGGGCCAGAAAAGAAACTGAAGGGCAACATAATTCTCAGTGGATCTTTTCAATTCTTGAAGAACCTCATTATCTCCTCAGAAAAATCAGAAGAGCTGATTTTGAGTAAGTCAGCCCCATGATGTACCATCTTATAAGAAGTTAGCTGCAAAATGGATAAGCCTTCTGTGCGAGGTGGTGCCATACAGTAGGGAGGTCTGGTCAGATTGGATAAATGATACCCACCTGAAATATAACTGGTGAAAATACCAGCCTCACAGGTTTTTTTTGTTTTTGTTTTTGTTTTTGTGGTACGCGGGCCTCTCACTATTGTGGCCTCTCCCGTTGCGGAGCACAGGCTCCGGACACGCAGGCTCAGTGGCCATGGCTCACGGGCCTAGCCGCTCTGCAGCATGTGGGATCTTCCCAGACCGGGGCACGAACCCGTGTCCCCTGCATCGGCAGGCTGCCTCTCAACCACTGTGCCACCAGGGAAGCCCCCTCACAGGTATTTTAACGGGAGCTGGAAAAAGTTGATTGAGGTGTACTCTCCACAGCACCTAACCCCATGCCTATGACCTTTGTTTATCTCACTGTCTAGTCTGGGATGGGCTATGAGAACAAACAGGACATGGGCTTTGTCCTTTCCATAGGAAAGCACATTTTTACAGAGATATCCAATGCCTGACAATCCAATCTGTTTAGTCCAGTAAATGCTCAATACATGTTTCTTACATTAATTCGATGTGGGCACTTCCCTACTATGGCCGTCTTGGTCATTCCCTATGGACCTACAGGAGAACCATGGGCCACCACGTGGTGTTCTTTCATTTTTCTCTCCCACCTCTTCCCTGACAAACCTCTCTGTTTGAAAAGTCTTCATTTGTATCTCCTTTTTCTTCCATAGTAAGCGTAGTATTATTTTATTTTATTTTTTATTCTTTTAAATTAATTTTTAACTGGAGTGTAGTTGATTAACAATGTTGTGTTAGTTTCAGGTGTACAGCAAAGTGAGTCAGTTATGCATACACATATTTCCACTCTTTTTTAGATTCTTTTCCCATATAGGTCATTACAGAGTATTGAATAGAGTTCCCTGTGCTATACAGTAGGTTCTTATTAGTTATCTATTTTATATATAGTAGTGTGTGTATGTCAATCCCAGTCTCCCAATTTATCTGCTCCCCCATCCCCCTTGGTAACCATAAGTTTGTTTTGTACATCTGTGACTGAATTTCTGTTTTGTAAATAGATTCATTTGTACCATTTTTTAAGATTCCACATATAAGCAATATCATATGGTATTTGTCTTTCTCTGTCTGACTTACTTCACTCAGTATGACAATCTCTAGGTCCATCCATGTCGCTGCACATGTAGCGTTATTTTAAAGTTGCACATAAACTCCTTCAAGAAGACATCAAACTCCCATGAATAAAAAAAGTACACTCAAGGACCAGTTACTCAAGATTAAGTAACTGGTCATTAACAAAGGTAAGATTTACTACCAGGATTGTCTGATTCTAAACACTTTTTTTTCCCTCTTAAGAAAGACCCTCGTACATTCTTGTAAAAATTGTTTAATGAGGCCAACAAACCATTATTTCCAACAGTGAAATTCAGCTTGGGTCTTCTTAAACTGACCAGGTACCAGCATCCTCTGATCAAGTACGAGCATCCTCCATGTGCCATGCAAGTGTGGACAAGCCGTTCTCTCTGGGTGTGGCTCTGGCTCTCTGTTGCTGTGTGACATCTGAACTGACAAGATGGTGGGGAAATCACAGGAGGGTCTGAAGCCATTTGTTTATTGAGAGCCTGGGCATGTCCTGGGGAGACCGACTCCCTCTATTACCAGACTAGAGCCACTGCCTCTGTGGGGGAGGGCCAGGGCAGTGAATATTTCCTTCTCCCTCGGCTCTCGGGTTTGCTGCTAACAGAAGGTGCACTTAGAGTTTTCTGTGATGGTGACTGGGATCCTTTTTCTCCTCTGGGCCTCTGGGTTGAAGCCACAGACTTGAAGACTCATGGTTCAGACCCATTCAAGTATGCCGCTTACTCAGAGTGAGGGGCAGCCTGCCTGGGGTTTGTCTCAATCCTGAGTCCCCTGACTCCTGGGTCATTTCTGCCATTTAGATACTTTGCCTTTTCCCCTCTTTGCTTTTCTGCTTTCAAAGCTTTACCTTCTTGGTCAGTTATGGCAGGAGAATTAAGAATTAGAGTTTCAGTACTTCCTCTCTCTCCTCCTGTACTCCTGCTTCTTGTCCTGTAGCCAACAGAAATGGCCTTGGCTGAATTTCTGATATATACTTCCTGCCATATTTATATGACTTAACTAGTATTTTTTTGCATTATTAAAATTTAGTTACAATTCAAATTTCAGGAAGATATTGGCTTAAAATAAATAAAAATTAATTTTCCACAAAGAGGAAAAAAGAAGAAATGACCTGGGATGGAGGGGCCATCCACACGCTATGGACAGCTGGAAGGCTTGGAGGGCAAGACTGAGAAGGCAACACACTGTAGTCAAGGGAGCGATTGCAGAAGAGTCTGGAAATCTTTGTCTTCACCATCGTGTAGCTGTCAGCTGGAGTCTCTCTCACGCCTCTTGTCTCACGTGGTAATGTGACCCATCTCTTAGGTTTTGCTGATCTCCTCCTCTTCTCCATTGCCCAAATCCTCCAAAGACCTTTCTAGAACACCCAATTCTGTAACTCTTTCAGCTCAACTTATGTACACAGGGTGAGGTTCAGAGGCATGTTTAACAGCCCCCCCCCGCCCCCCGCCCACACACCCCCTTCAGCTTTCCTAAATCCTTTGGAAAATAATGTGAAATAATGCTGTTGTTTTCGGGGAGGCGTGTCATTTGTTTTACTGGTCTGTAGTTGATTAAGTTGCAAATGATATTCTCAATAAAGTGCTTAGAAGTAGATAATTACAACTATACTAACAGTTCCCAGGGAAGCAGATGGTGTTCCGAGGAGCTGCCATGCAGCATTACTGCTGATGCTCTACTGTAATGTACCATCTACCCCCCAAAACCACAAACAACGAGTGCAAATCCTGCTGATATTCCAGATTGGGAGGAAATTGTGCTTTTGCCTCACATTCCGTTCTTATCGGAATTTTTATGTGTGTTTTCTTGATCGCTACGGTGCTCAGTGAACTGGTACATTTTATGTTGAGTCCCGTAACTCTCCAACTCTGTAATTCTGAATTAGCCCCATATTAAGCCCGCATGAAGCAAGTTTTTTAACTGTTCATCAGTGTTCCTCCTACCATGCCAGATATTTTTAAGCATAGATTATCTCTGTACAAACATATAATTTCAATTTCCTAAATTACCTGAGCCAACATGCCATGTTAGATAATCAATTAAGAATTTTTGGAAACAGAGGAATCTCTTCCTTTTTCTTTCTCCTTCTGTGTCATACACACACACTCGTGCACGTATACACACACACACGCTCTTGTCTAGTTGCATCATATTTTTTTCAAGCTACCTGATTAAAAAAAGGATCATTTTGCAACTTCTAGTTCTCAGGAGAAAGACTGCAATGTCATGCATTTCTCTCTGTGCAGCTATGCATCAGGAGTTGTCGCTCTTAAGTAGGCTGGAGTTATATAAATGTTATGTACACAAGGTTATATACACAATAGGTCATGGGAGTTCTATTTAAATATTCATTTGTGCTCTGGTCAGCTGGAGACGGTTGGGCCATGGAGAAGAGGCTGTGTGTCATCCAGAGCAGGATGTAAGTGTGACATGGAGCCTCTCTGGGGACCACTGATAGATCTTTGCTGTAGGTCAGGCTAGCAGTGGACCACCAGCAAGGACTCTACCTTCAGCTGCTGTCATCTCTGAATCACCGCTGGCCTGGAGAAGCTCTGGACAGGCCACTGTCATAGACTTGGAATGACCACACTCTTACATGCACAAGGCCATAGTCATTTCTGCTAAGAGAATAGGAAATGATGTTGACCAGTGTTTTCTCTGCTTTCCGTGGGTGAGAACGGGCTTGGAGAATGTGTGTGGGCTGCTGAGTGCTTTGTGCTTATTTAAAGCTGTCTCAGAGCATATGTTCACTGGCTTTTCTAGAAGCAGGCCTTGTGGTTCTCACCGGGGGCTTACGCATTAGGGGGCTTAGTTTGATATGCAAGTAGGCTCCAGGATTCTCAACAAGTTGCCCAATTATCACCATAAGCCTTTTTACTCTTGATGTACACTAGAAACTTTTCGTTTTAGCTGCCATTTTTTGAGAGTGTACCATGCACCAGGCACTGTGAGAACTAATTTGAATTACGTTATTCCACTGAATGCTCACAATATTCTCTACAACAGACAATAGCTGTAGTTCACCAAAGAAGAGATAGAAGCCCAGAGAGGTTAAGTAACTTGTTTAAGGTCACAGAGCTAATAAGTGTCAGAGTTGAGATTGAAACTCTAATATCCCTGCCACCAATGCCCAGGCTCTTAATCATGATATTACTCAGTATTCAGTTATTTTATGAAGTTAATTCCATGAACGTATGTTTAAATCACCTAGAATGTTTTTATAGTTCTGTGCAGGTATCAGAGGTGCATGGATGGTCAAACAATGCGCGTTCTTGATTTTACATAGGCTGTGCTCAAAGATCAAGGAAGTAGAACATGAGAAAGGCATGGAAGATGTGGCTTGAATGCAGGCTTGGAGTTGGATTGGGAAAGGTCTTGACAGTCATATGAAGGAATCTGGGCAGCATCTTAGCCATTGGTGTTCAGGCAAGTGAGTCACATGATCAGAGGAGATTTTTCAGAAAGAGCTTAGAAGATGCTTCAGGGAAAGGTGGGGCCGTAGGCAGGCAGTGGAGTAACACCAAGGTGTAGGCTGGCATAGGTGATGAAACAAGTAGGAAAGAGCATCACAGAGGTAGAATATGCCAGTGCCAGCATAACAATAGCTAGTATTTCTTATACTATGACTGTGTGCCTCTCGTTGTATTAAGCATTTAAACAAATGGAACTCATTGGGCTTCCCTGGTGGCGCAGTGGTTGAGAGTCCGCCTGCCGATGCAGGGGACACAGGTTCGTGCCCCGGTCCGGGAAAATCCCACATGCCGCGGAGCGGCTGGGCCCGTGAGCCATGGCCGCTGAGCCTGCGCGTCCGGAGCCTGTGCTCCGCAACGGGAGAGGCCACAGCAGTGAGAGGCCCGCGTACCGCCAAAAGAAAGGGAACTCATTTAATCCTTAGAACATCCCTATGAAGTAAGTTATATTACTTTCCCCGTTTTACAGATGAGGGGATGGAGAGACGAGGAGTGCTCAGGGTGACACCATGTGTAAGTGGCTGAGCCTGGATTCAATCTCAGCCCCTTTCACTCCAGAGCTTGAGATCTGGGCAGCATGGTGTCAGACCTTGAACGGAGGTGGGGTTTTAGGGTCCAACTCATCATTTCCTGGACGTGCCAGCCATGCATGCACCCAGGGCCATATACCCCTATCTCCCTAGGACAAAATGCATGTAGGGCACACGGGAAGAGAATTGGCATAGTGAGTTCGATGATTCCGTTTGTGCCCACTCCTATATCCTGGCAGCTCGTTCAAGGCTGTACTCAGGAGAGCAACATTCAGGTTTTTTTCTGTTTACCTCCCTAAGGTAGGAATTGCCTCCTATATTGATGTCTGGTGAAAATGAGGTCAGAAGACCTGGGTTTAGGACTGTCTCTGTAACTTAGAAAAGCGTGTTTTTGAGCACACAACGACTTATGGTCCCTGGGCTTCAGGTTTCTTACGGTTAAGGTAAGGATTATAATATTCATTCATCTAGTTGTGCTTTCAAGGAATGGATGTTGAGCACCTACTATGAGCCACGCACATGCTAGGGGGGCCCTGGAGATACCAAGACAGAAGCAAGTCACAGGACATGCACTTAGGAGTTCAGAATCTAGTGGCTGATAAGTAAGTAAATAAGCCGTTGCAATTCAAAGAATTGAGGAGATAATATTCATTACAGGTTTTTAAAATCTAAAGTGCTTTGAAATGGTGTGCTATTATTGTTATTAACTCTATTAGGGAGAGTGGGGGGAGAAAGTCAGAAAATGCCAGCAAGATCCAGGTTGAGTTCCCAGCATCTCCGAGGCCCCCACTGGGAGAGGTTCCAAGAGCTCAGGCTCCTCCAATGAGGACGCCATGGCTCCCGCCTGCTTTTGACCTTTGTGAAGAGTGCTTGCATGAACACACTTCACCTTCAAAAGTTTAAAAATACGCACTTGGAATTGTAGGTGATGGAGCACGAATCCCAGGCCGTAGGCATGTGGGAGAATTGTGCTGAGCTGGGAGTGCACAGGGCCATGTGCCCTGCAATTTGACGTCAGCACCATCCGGGAGGTACACAGCCTCTGGGCCCTTCTGCGTGGTCAGTCTGTGATGCAATGTGCTTTCACAGCCTGTGAATCAATTCCCTCTAGAAGAAGAAAAGAAAACAAAAAACAAAAACCCAACAAACACCATGCTGTTGAACTGAATATAACGCTGTTGAAATTCCTGATTTTGCAATATTTAAGCACTCTCTCAGCTAAGATGGTGAAATAGTGTAAGCAGAAAAGAAAAAGCCACATGGAGTTATTAGAATCAAGCCCTTTCCTTTCTGAATGTTTATCTTTGAGTTTCCAAATTGGGCAAAGGAGTAATTATCAGGAATACCCTTGATAAAAGGTTGTACGATCACAATTTAGGAAAACAACTTTATAAATCCTTTGTATTTTTGGTAGCACTTTAATACCAATTTTCTAATTCAATCCTTCATGCCAACTCTGTCAAGTAGATGGAATATTCATAATTTGATTATAGATGAAGACACTCAGGACAGGGAATTTGTTACCTGTCCCAGGCTTTTATACCTAAAACACAGGGGAGGGAAAAGAGGGTAAAGGAAATGAATATTCATTAAGCAGCTACTATGTGCTAGGTGTTCAATACACAGTTGAATTTAATTCATCACACAATCCTGGGGTGAGGGGATGAGTGTTCTTATAACTATTTTACAGACAGTTAAACCAAAGTCATACGTTTAATATTTAGAGGTTGAGTTGGGAATTGGATCCCAGATCTCCTTGATTCCAAATCTATAGCTCTTTCTCTACATTTCCATCCTTGTTGATTATGTGTGCATTTACCTCCAATAAATATGTATTTGTTTATACACAAATTATTTGCATGTATTACTATTTTAGGAACATTATAAAACATACACAGGAAATAAAAACATAAAGATGTATACAGATGAATGGAAGACATACTATTTTCTTGCTGTACTCCATTTTGAAGACTGCCATCTAGTCTATACTCCTTTTTTGGCAATTTAGGGGCTCAAAGTTCATTCCTATGGCTCATTTTCTTAGAAAAATCCACTAGGCAGCATAGGGATACTTTAGGGCGGGGTTCCTCAGCAGAGACACTATTGGCATTTTGGACCAGGTAATTCTTTTTTTTTTTTTTTTTTTTTTGTGGTACGTGGGCCTCTCACTGTTGTGGCCTCTCCCGTTGCGGAGCAGAGGCTCCGGACGCGCAGGCTTAGCGGCCGTGGCTCACGGGCCCAGCCGCTCCGCGGCATGTGGGATCCTCCCGGACCGGGGCACGAACCCGTGTCCCCTGCATCGGAAGGCGGACTCTCAACCCCTGCGCCACCAGGGAAGCCCAGGACCAGGTAATTCTTTGTTGTGAGGGGCTGTGCATTATGGATATTTAGTGGCATCCCTGGCCTTTATCCACTAGATGCCAGTAGCACACCCTCCCCAGAGTGACAAAGAAAAATGTCTCCAGACTTTGCCAAATGTCCCTTGTTGGGCGAAGGGGGAGCAAAATCCGCCCCAGTTGAGAACCACCATTTTAGGGTAATCATTAGGAATGTTGTCCTCCTTGCTAATGTCAAAGAAGAAGGCATCTGGCAGCACCAGTTTGGAAGATGTTTTTTCTTGCCCTTTGAAATTCATCCAGAGGATCCTTGGGCTTGGTTCTAGCCTGTGTCCAGCAGCTCCTGAGACTGGCCAGCCAGAACAGAGGTCCAGCTGTTCAGTGATGTTATCAGCCTTGGGATGTCTCCTGTCCCCAGGCATATCACGTCTAATTTTAACGTCTTGCGCTTCACTGCCAATGGACTTTGACAAAGCCCAGTGTGGAAGACCGCGGTGGTCCAGTGTGAGGTGGAATCAGGTAGACCTGTGTTCAAATCTGTCTTCTGTCATTATTATCTGTGACCTTGAGCAATTCCTTCGACCTCCCTAAGCCACTCTTTCCTAATCATGATAAGACATACAAGGGAGGAGAACTCTTGTATCATAAGAATGAAGAATTTAGCACAATGACTGTTACTGGCTCTTAATAAACAGTAGTAGCTGTTATTTTGATCACGATGATGTTTGTATAAAACGCTCAGACTCTTGCCTGGCACATAGTAAGCACTCAATGAATGATACATATTATCATAATGTATATTGTAAGTATAGATATTTCTGTGTATGTATATGTATATGTATATGTTTGGTGAGTTTGACTAGGGATTCCATGAAATAGGGACAAGGCCTGTCTTATTTATCACTTGATCACCATTGCCTAGTTCAGCCTGGCATGTAATAGGTGGTCAATAATTGTTTGTTGTGAAGCCATGAATGCATGTGTTCTTCCTTTTAAGCCATCAGAAATGTGGGATCATTATCATTTTTGGTCTGCTTTAGAATCATACCTAATGGCCCTTGCCAGGTAACACTCCCAGAAATTCTCCTTCCCCCTTCACCTTGTGCAGCTCAGTGTGACTGCATATGTTTGGAAAAAAGGGAGGAAAGGGAGCTCAAACTCTTCTTAAGGACCTGAAGCTTAAGGAAAGGGAATTCATCATAATTTGATCTAGTCAATGGAAATGCAGAAACTTAATCATCAGGATTGTCTAACTGTTCCCTTGGAATTGACTGAGATGCTTGCTGTCATGATACTTTCTCGAATTCCATTTCATAACGCAAGTTTGCTTATCTGGTTTCAGGTTTTTGATTTATTCTTTGTTTCCTCTGGCTAGTTTTAGAAAAATTAGAATTCTTTTGTGGCTTTATGAAAAAAAGATAACTTATGAGGTTGAGGAAGTTTTTTTTTTTTATTGGGAATACATCAAAAATCATCAATAAGCCAGGCATAACAATGCTTGATAAATTTAAGAGAAAATTGATTGCAGCAGCGATAGCTGATTTAAACTAATGCCTGCTTGCGTCATTACTCAAACAAACACAGGAGCTACATCAGTTTTAATTTCTGTCTTCTTTAAAAATGAGCAAGTTTCTTTTCAGCAAATGACTGTTGATGATCTGGATCTTAACACTAAAAAAGGGGAAAATTTTCCACCATTTTATGACTCGTTGATGTTTTATGTTCCTCAAATTTTCAGCACCTCAAACCTATAATTTTCAGAATATGTTTTATAAAAGCAAAATTAACAGTATAGGCTTGTTTTTGTGTTTGTATGGGTATTGGGAGTGTGTTAGAGAGGTGTGAATGTAAGTAGGCATGTGGCTTTTATCGTTTAACCTAAACGAGATATGAAATTGGAATGTTCCTTTTGTTCGAAAAGTATGTATTCAAAAACATATTGCCTCTCAACTTCATTGAGTAACCTCTCTTTAGCTATTAATGGAATGAGTGAATAGAAGCTTCCATTTTGCCTTGTCTGGTATCATTTAAAGGCTGATTTTATGTTAAATTACATGTAATTGCCTAGCCACATCAAAATATTAAAAAAAAAAAATTGAAAGCAAGAGCAGCCAGCCTTTTTATTCCCACTGTGTCTAGGAAAGGCTGTTGAGATTCAAAGGAAGTAAACAACTGAGGAACTGGGGGTTTCAATTTTTTTCTCCCCAATTATGAAAATATGTGAAAAATGCAGAAAAATTTTTAAAAAGTCAAAAGAAAATATTTAAAAGTTACATAAAGTTCTGTCATCTAATTGCAACCACTGTTAGCATTTTTTTAAATATGGTCTCAGTCTTTTCTCTATAGACAGGTTCAAATGAAAGAGTTGAGATAATATTGCACATAAATTAAAAAAAAATCTTATTGAAATATAGTTGATTTACAATGTCGTGTTAATTTCTGCTGTACAGCAAAGTGATTCAGTTATACATATATGTATTCTTTTTCATATTCTTTTCCATTATGGTTTATCTCAGGATATGGAATATAGTTCCCTGTTGCACATACATTTTTGTATCCTAATTTTTCTTTCATGTAACTTATACCCATGCTTTTGTGTTATTGCAAATTTATAGCAGTTTAATATCTTCATTGGTGAGTAAACCATATTTGACTCAACTGTTCTTCTATTATTAGATATTTAAGTTACCATTATTCTTGTTACACAAAACTGTGGACCTATTAATTAGGTGAGAGTGGTGTGGCCAAGATATATATTCCCATTCTCATACTTCTGTGATTTGCTTATACCTCCTTCTGTGGTATCTTAACTTGGCTTTTTTACTAGGCCAAATGGCCTTCTATCTTTTAAATAAAATTTCCACATCTTTACCAGGGGATAGTTTCAGGCATAAAGGACCCAGGTGATTTCCTGTAATTGACTTCCAAATCTTGCCTCCAGTGTGAAAACATTATTGCCCTGAGCCCAAAGAATGGCGCTATAGTTGCCTTCAGCCAAGAGAGAAACATGGCTGAACTTAGCCTTGACTTTTAAAGCTGAGTTTTAATAATTCAAGGTTAGCTTCCCCCAAAACCTACTTTAAATCTCTAATTGTTAGAAGTTTCTTGTGTTTAGCCATACATTGTTCTTATTGAACATGGGTTACTTTATACCAAAAATGCATGGTTTATTAACCATAGTAACAGACTTTCCAATATGAACCTGCAGCACAAGGATTCCCAAATATCTTGACTCTGCCTTCAGTGTTTTCTACATGTGGATTGTGTTTAGAGCAAAAACTGTACCATCCATTGATCATGTTTCCGTGAAGAAAAGCCTCAATTGCTCTTATTCGTGTTGGAAGCATAGAATCTGGACATGTGTGTGCTGATCTACCATGTGGAGAGGTCAAGGGTGAACATATTGAACATCTGCTTCAAGTTACTTCTTTTACTAATTTCACATTATAATTTTCATGACAGATATCATTTGCTAAATGTCTGTAGGTTATACTAAATCTCTATCTGTCTTGTTTATGGTTTCCTTTGCTGTGCAAAAGCTTTTAAGTTTCATTAGGTCCCATTTGTTTATTTTTGTTTTTATTTCCATTTCTCTAGGAGGTGGGTCAAAAAGAACCTTGCTGTGATGTATGTCCTAGAGTGTTCTGCCTATGTTCTCCTCTAAGAGTTTGATAGTGTCTGGCCTTACATTTAGGTTTTTAATCCATTTTGAGTTTATTTTTGTGTATGGTGTTAGGGAGTGTTCTCATTTCATTCTTTTACATGTAGCTGTCCAGTTTCCCCAGCACCACTTATTGAAGAGGCTGTCTTTTCTCCACTGTATATTCTTGCCTCCTTTATCAAAGATACGGTGACCATATGTGCATGGGTTTATCTCTGGGCTTTCTATCCTGTTCCATTGATCTATATTTCTGTTTTTGTGCCAGTACCATACTGTCTTGATTACTGTAGCTTTGTAATATAGTCTGAAGTCAGGGAGCCTGATTCCTCCCGCTCCGTTTTTCTTTCTCAAGATTTCGTTGGCTATTCGGGTTCTTTTGTGTTTCAGTACAAATTGTAAAATTTTTTGTTCTAGTTCTGTGAAAAATGCCAGTGGTAGTTTGATAGGGATTGCATTGAATCTGTAGATTGCTTTGGGTAGTAGAGTCATTTTCACAATGTTGATTCTTCCAATCCAAGAACATGGTATATCTCTCCATCTATTTATATCATCTTAAATTTCTTTCATCAGTGTCTTATAATTTTCTGCATGCAGGTCTTTTGTTTCCTTAGGTAGGTTTATTCCTAGGTATTTTATCCTTTTTGTTGCAATGGTAAGAATGGGAGAAAATATTTGCAAATGAAGCTACTGACAAAGGATTAATCTCCAAAATTTACAAGCAGCTCATGCAGCTCAATATCAAAAAAACAAACAACCCAATCCAAAAATGGGCAGAAAACCTAAATAGACATTGCTCCAAAGAAGTTATACAGATTGCCAACAAACACATGAAAGAATGCTCAACATCATTAATCATTAGAGAAATGCAAATCAAAACTACAATGAGATATCATCTCAAACCAGTCGGAATGGCCATCATCAAAAAATCTACAAACAATAAATGCTGGAGAGGGTATGGAGAAAAGGGAACCCTCTTGCACTGTTGGTGGGAATGTAAATTGATAAAGCCACTATGGAGAACAGTATGGAGGTCCCTTAAAAAACTAAAAATAGAACTACCATACGACCCAGCAATCCCGCTACTAGGCATATATCCTGAAAAAAACCATAATTCAAAAAGAATCATGTACCACAATGTTCATTGCAGGTCTATTTACAATAGCCAGCACATGGAAGCAACCTAAGTGTCCAATGACAGATGAATGGATAAAGAAGATGTGGCACATATATACAATGGAATATTACTCAGCCATAAAAATAAACAAAATTGAGTTATTTGTAGTGAGGTGGATGGACCTAGAGTCTGTCATACAGAGGGAAGTAAGTCAGAAAGAGAAAGACAAATACCATATGCTAACACATATATATATATGGAATCTAAAAAAAAAAAAAAAAAAGGTCATGAAGAACCTAGTGGCAAGATGGGACTAAAAACACAGACCTACTAGAGAATGGACGTGAGGATATGGGGAGGGAGCAGGGTCAGCTGGGATGAAGTGAGGGAGTGGCATGTGCATATATACACTAGCAAACATAAAATAGATAGCTAGTGGGAAGCGGCCGCATAGCACAGGGAGATCAGCTCGGTGCTTTGTGACCACCTAGAGGGGTGGGATAGGGAGGGTGGGAGGGAGGGAGACACAAGAGGGAAGAGATATGGGAACATATGTATATGTATAACTGATTCACTTTGTTATAAAGCAGAAACTAACACACCATTGTAAAGCAATTATACTCCAATAAAAATGCTAAAAAAACAAAAACAAAACTCTGTCTGTAAACTTGAAGTCTCTCCTTTTGGTTGGTAATTCTAGGTTTTCAGCTTAGAGTCTCACTAATTATGTCTTCCTTCTGGTTTGGCCAACTCTTTTGATAACACTGTTGATAACCACTGCTAGTCTGGTCTGAAAGGAAGTTTTCATGCATTTAAAAGGTACATGTTGAGCTCTTGCTATGTTCTAAGGGACTAGAAATATGAGCAAGAAAATTTAGTATGGGGTATGCAGGCTGGGTGACGCCTTGGATTATCATCACTAAGGTGTACACGTGGCCATACCCATCGAAAAATAAGAGAAAACATGGTGTCTGCTGCACGACGTTTTCTGTGGTCAATATTCAGTTTTGAACTTGAGAGCCCCCTGTGTACGCCTCTGTCAGGCCCATTTTCTCAATGGGCAGGATCAGGTAAACAAACTCATAAACAAATAAGGCAGAGTGGTGGTAAGTGCCGGAGAGGAGTTGTGAACAAAACATTATGGCATTGCAAAAGATGAATTTGGTGCTCATACATACACTGACATTCACAGCTCTCCTGCTGGCTCTTATTCTCTGCTTCTGTCTTTCAGGATGCTGTGGAGTATGTGGATATAGGAAGGGATAGTTTCCAGGGAAATTATCCTAGGAAGGCTGTTCACCGAGGAATATAGCCTTCTCTATCTTCTTTTCTTTGAGTCCCTCCTTCCTCCCCCTCTCCCTTCCTTCCTTCCCACCTTCCTGTCGTTTATTATTTAATTTACTCAATAAATGTTTCTTAAGCAGCTGCTATTTACCAGCATGGAGATACAGTGATGATGAATAGAGGCAGAATTCTTGCCCTCAAAAAGCTTATATTCCAGTGGGTCGGCCTATTGGCACTGATTAAAGGACCAAATTACAGTGGTCCATATGCAGATGTTTCTGCTGCTATCAAGCCATGCTGTCTTAGCAGAAAAGCTCCTGCTGGCTCCCTGAGTCCTTTAACTCTTTGCTGGCCCTGTGTGAGTTTTATCCACATCATGCTGTGCTCATGGTAGGCCCTCATGATGTGCTTGTTGATCAGTACTTGGATGATTCTGCCAGTTTCCTAATTATACGCCATTTTTTTCCTTTTAAAATTCACTTTCCTACATCCTTGACTTATCTCATTTCCAGGCAGAGTCTCTGCAGGAGTTGACTCAAGGATGGTTTTGGTTCGACATCTCTAATAAGCAGATCCCTAAAGCATTTATTTTTAGAGGTAATGCTCTACTCCAGCAACTTATTTTCACAGTAACAATGAACAATACATACTCCAGTGAACACTTCAGAAGTACCCATAAGCATAGACAGAGTCAAGCTCACCATATTTAAGTTATCCAGAATTTAAACCACTCCTAAGTCAGTACTTTGGCTTATTCCCTTTCTTTCAAAGAGCTCAGAGCAACTTGTCTGCTTTATCTCCTTGATCCTCACATTATCCATCAGACGTTCACGACGGGGTTTCATCATTGCCTCGCCCTCTGTGAGTCTGCAGGCAAAAAGACAGATTTTCGTATTCAAAGATGTTTTATGCTTTTGTATTTTAAAGCCAAACCTGTAAATACTTCTTTATTCTTTCTCTGTTTTCTCTTTCTTTTTCTTTCTCTTGTCTATCTTTCTCTAGTTATGTCTTCCTTCACTTTCTTTGAATGGTTCATTATTTCTGTATTGAAGGGATGAATCTCAAGTACTGTCCATTCTTAGTGGAAAACAGTCCCGGGAGGGATTTCTGTGCTTCCACTGGCCGGCGATCTGCTCCCTTCCATCATAGAGTCTTCCTGCGTGTGGACCACGGGTTGGATTTTAAAAGCCGTGCCCTGTTAAATTGATAATGATCCATTTGCAGAGCTGCCTCTGTGGTTATGGATGCGCATTCTCTGTTGTACTTCCTTTCCTGGGCCACAACCCTGTTTTGGAGAGAGAACCTTTTCCTGCTGAGGGGCAGTCTACTCCTCAGCCCCTCCCTGTCCATTTGATGACTTGGCTTCTCAAAAGGTCGTGCACATGGTGGATTCTTTAAAGCTTATTTATCTGGGAAAGGGCTTTAGAGGGGAGATCGAATCCCTACTGTCAATGACTCTTTTCTGAAACAGGGCCAGGGAGATAAGGAGAGTTCATGTTGCCAGGTAATGACCTTGCCTGGACCCACTTGAGAGAGGAGCCTGCAGGCATCTTGTTTGGAGGGGCCTGGCAGAATGATGAATGGGCCCACTCTCTGTCCAAGGCGGAGAGGGCTGTGTCCTCTCTGCTCCTAAAAGGCCAAAGAGGACGAGAGTTGACCCACATGGACAGTTTTCAACTTTCTGGCACAATCCTTTGGTTTATTCAAGTTGTTGGGGTCATTTAATATTTATTAAAGTGTCTCCTCTGCATAAGGAGCCAGTTGTCAGCTTTCACCCTGGTACACTCCACTTAGAGACAGTGAGGGCACCAAGGTCACAAATGCACTCAGTTCATGAGCATCTCTTGAGAACATGCACATGCCTGGCTCTGCATTACATTCAGAGGAACCATAACAACAAAAAAAATGTGACATAGTCTCTCCCTCCCGACTGTTGTTTGAGTCATACTGGGGCCCGAGGCAGAGATACACGAAGCGGCTAGAAAACAGTGCCTGGCTGTGTAGAATTGAGCTTTACAAGGAAATTAATTGCAGCGTTATTTGAAAGTGCAATGAAATTAGAAACGCTCTTGATGTCGATCAGTATGGGAATGCTTACCAATGATGCTATAACCATACCGTAGAGTATTCTGCACCTGTTTAAAGGAAGGCAACGACATTGAAAGATTGCCAAGACTATTGTCAAGAGAAAAAATATTTTACTTTCCCTATAAGCCATTTATATTAAAAAGCATATATTCGTGGATGTAGATAAATGCATTGAAGAGAGACTTCCATGATATTTACATGTGGACTTATTTTTCTGTTTCATAAGGATAATGTATTTATATATTACTTATATAATTTAAAGTTAATAAGGAAGTAAGTGCTAGATTATATGAGATCAGAAGAGAGCAGAGACAGAGTGAGTGCCCTCTCCTTCTTGACCCTAGAATATTGAGCCGTGGTCTTATTTGAGCAAAAGACCAGGGGCCTGGCTGGAGTTGCTTCTTCCCAGGACCAGGCCTAGAAAGTAACTGCAATAATCTATATGACTTTAAAAATGGCTGACTCCGCTTCTGAACACGATGCGGGTTGGGGGGACGCACAATTTGTCTTCCTTTTCTCTTCACCAGCATGTTCGTGCTAGTGGGGGTGAGGGCTGGCAAAGCAACTTTTGACTCCTTGTCATCAAGAAGGGCATAAGGTCCTTATCCCTTATGGCATAAGTCCTTATGAGTGTGTAAGGTCCTTTTCTGCCATTGCTTCTTTAGATCTTGACAACTGCCGAGACACGATATTGTATTTATGGCTCCAAGTTTGCTTTACACTGATACCAGCCACATACTAATAAAAAATAAAGTGTATTACGGTGATGTAGTTTTCTGGCATATAATTTCTATATACTGAGGTGTTTGGGAGCTATTTGAATGTATATGTCTTTTGACTCTAGACAGATTATATACATGTTGAAGTTTAGGATTTTTGTCTTTTGGGTCACAGGAAGTCCCTAAAGTTATGGAAAATGGTAGCTTTTTACATAATGGACACTGAATAAATGCTTGTTGTTGGGGTGAATGGTTGAATTTATGAATAGAGTAAATAGTCCCTGACTTTTTGTTTTCATATAGAAAACAGAGTCAACACAATAAAAATGAGGCCAAGGAATGAAAACTATATAAAATAAGTCTATCTTTCAAGTGAAATTCCTTTGGCCATTTTAAAAACTATGAAATCTTTCTGAACAGTAAGAAAAGCACAGAGATGAATGTAACAAACGCCTAAAAACATCCGTGTGTCCAAAATCCATATTTAACAAATGCTCACAGTTTGGCACGTTTGCATCGGATTTTTTTTCTTAAGAAATAACATATTTCAGATACATTAAAGCTCCATTTGCCTCCTGTCTAATCCCATTAGCCTCTCTCACGTCTCAGAGGTAACCACTAAGTCTACAGGATCTATACATGTTTTTATCCTTTGATTTTTTTTATGTGAGCATAGACTCCACCAACAGCCTAGAGTTTTGTGAATTTTAAAATCTACGTGATGGTATTCTGAAACATGTATCCTTCTCTGACTTGCTTTCTTTTCTCGATATTATAATGGAGATTTCTCTGTGTTGATGATGTAGATCTAGTTCATTCATTTAACTCCTCTATACACAAATTTTGTGGTGTACTTATTGCTTATTCATAGGTAAGATATCTGTCCTCCTATAGATGGAGACCTAGATTTGCCCCCAGTTTTTCACAGTTATCAATGGCGCTGTTAATGACATCCTCAAGGATGTTCCTCCTTTTGTTTGTGAGCACGTCCCTCTTGGGCAAGTACCGGGAAGTAAAATGGCTCAACAGTGAGGGAATTGTATTTTCAGCTTTGCTAGATATCAATAAATTGTCCTCCAAAAAGGTTGTACTAATTGACATTCCCACCAGCAGTGTAAGAAAATGCCTGCTTCTGCACATTTTCACTAACACTTGGTATCAGAGTCTTTCACTTTTGATTTTTTAAGGGAATTTATTTCTGGCTGATGAAGGCTATGTTACAAGTTCAACCTCTGCCAACCTGCTTCATGCTCCAGATTTGTGTAATGTCACATGCTATCTGAACATCGTAAAAGCCATCCCCTTTGCCAGGAATGCGTTTATTGCCTTTGAGTGGCAAACTCTTAGGGATATTTCAAGTCCCAATTAAAATATCCCTGCCCCTGGGACACTTTCTCTGATTCCCCCAGATTCTTTGTTGTTCCCCCTTTTTGTTCTCATGGCTCTCTGTATAGATCTCACTTGTTGCACTTACGATGTTATATTATTACTTTCTGTGGCTGTTTCCATGGCTGGACTGTGAGATTTTCCAGGGAAGGGATGATAGGCAGGCAACTCAATTCATGAGCATCTCTTTTTTTTTATTTTTTAAAAATTATTTGTTTATTTTTGGCTGTATTGGGTGTTCGTTGCTGCGTGCAGGCTTTCTCTAGTTGTGGCGAGCGGGGGCTACTCTTCATTGCAGTGCACACTCTTCTCATTGCGATGGCTTCTCTTTGTTGCGGAGCACGGGCTCTAGGCACGCGGGCTTCAGTAGTTGTAGCATGCGGGCTCAGTAGTTGTGGCTCGCGGGCTCTAGAGCACAGGTTCAGTAGTTGTGGCTCGTGGCCTTAGTTCCTCTGCGGCATGTGGGATCTTCCCAGACCAGGGCTCGAACCCGTGTCCCCTGCATTGGCAGGCAGATTCTTAACCACTGTGCCACCAGGGAAGCCCGAGCATCTCTTGAGTACCTTGCTTGTGCCTGGCCTGTGCTAGGTTCCGTAGAACCACAACCACAACAAAAAAATACTTGGCATCATCTCTCCCTCCCGAGTGTTGTGTGAATCCTGTTAGGGCCCAGCTGTGTAGTAGAACTGAGCTCCCGTCACGTCTGACACACTAACACTTAGCCCAGGTACAGCCCAGTCAATGGTTATTATATAAATGCATGAACAAATAAATTAATTCATCCAATAAAATCTGCTAAGCACTTGTCTAGACATTGGAGATGTAGCAGAGAACCAACCTGTGAACTGTCTGTTCTCCTCGAGCTTACATGGATGTGTTTGTTGGGATGGGAGCAGGCATGGAAAAGGGATAGACAATAAATAAATCAACAAATCGATGTATACTACATCAGGGGATGAAAATTGCAGGGAAAGAAATCCAAGTGAGGCGAGGGAGAGGGAGTGGAGGCTGACGTTGCCTTGCATCACGGCCCTTCAGCCCACCTCTGACTTCAGCTGCCACTGAGCGAGATTCCTTTGCTAATGAGAGCCCTCCACCTGCAGCACTTTCTCCAAAGCTGAGGAGCCGGCACCTCCTGGGAGGAGCAGCCTTCCCTCCAGCAGGATTGAGCTCCGGTTACCCACAGTGGTCACCAGCTTCATCTTCGCCCTGCACTGGCTTTCTCTCCTGCCACTTCTTCACTCCAGCTTCCTAGCATCACCTTTCAGATAAACATTCTGCTCACAAGTCCTTGCCTCTGGCTGGAGGAACCCAAACTAAGACAGAGAATGCTAGAGAGGTTTCCAATCAATATCGGGGAGTTAGGAGAGGACTCTTCGAATGGGGGACCTGAGTGTAAAGAGAGTACGCTGTGGACACCTGGAGGAAAGGTGTCTCAGCAGAAGGAACAGCAAGTCTAACCCCAACCCTAACCTTGAGGTGGGCGTGTGCTTGGCATTTTTTTTGAGGAACAGCCAAGAGAAACAGCTGGAGCAGATGTGAGCCGGGGAGGGATCAGAAGATGATATCGGAGTAGGAGCGGGGACCCTGTAAGCCAAGGTAAGGGGTTTATCACTCATTCTCGATGAATGAATTGGATGCCTTTGAACAGAGGAGAGGTAGGATAAAACTGAGGTTTTATTTACTTTTTATTTTTTGCGGTAGGCGGGCCTCTCACTGTCGTGGCCTCTCCCGTTGCGTAGCACAGGTTCCGGACGCGCAGGCTCAGCGGCCATGGCTCACGAGCCCAGCTGCTCCACGGCATGTGGGATCTTCCCGGACCGGGGCACGAACCCGCATCCCCTGCATCGGCAGGCGGACTCTCAACCACTGCGCCACCAGGGAAGCCCAAAACTGAGGTTTTAAATGAATGCATGCATGTGTACTTAGGATTGAAACAGACCTCACAGATAATTTGGTTGTTCAGAGATCCCAGTTCATGCAGATCTGAAGGGCAATTGTATCTCACAAGACAGCATTGCATCACAGCCAACTCTTCTAGTGAGTACCAGTTGGATTCCACACTTCGATAGTGCTGAAGTTAGCTATGGTCAAAAGTTGCTAGGCTTGGTAAGTCTGTGCGGGAGGGAGAAAGTAGCAAGGGAGCAACAGGAATCTGAGGCCGTTTAGAATTCCCCTGGGCACTGAGGATTTTGAAAATGATGTTCGAGGTCGCAGACTCTTTCTTGCTTTGTGATGGGGGTGGCTTTACGTCAGAATGCCCTCTGCTTAACCATGTTTTCTAGCAGGTGAGCTGCAAGTAAAGGTAAGCTTCCTTCATAAAATCCAGTTCTACAGCTAAGGGGGATGTTAGCTAATTCATCAGGTTTGTAAGAAACTGCTACCTGGCAGCTCAATTACTTTTGCGTTCCCTGCGGCGAAGCCATGCGAGATTGTTGGGTTCCATAGTAGTTTCTCCTCTTCAAGGCCGCACCTTTCTGCTTCAATGCTGGGGTTTTTGAAAGAGGTGTTTATGGGATTTATTTACTGCTTTGTTGAAAAAATGAGCACCCTGATCAGATCACAGAATGAGATGACTCACAGAAATGATGGCCCTTCCTCTTTAAGTGTTAGGAGCAAAGGGCCTAGTGGTGTAGGAACGCAGAAGGGCTGTGTGTGGAATTACTCAGGCCAAGTGGTCAAGATGTGGGCACCGAGTGAGGACCCAGAAGAAGGAAGATGACAAAAGTTCTAAGGGGAGAAATGCCCGTTTCCCTTGTGGAAACTCAGAAATGAATAATCCCACTAATCTGACTCTCTCTGGGCCTCCCGTTCGTTTGCTCATTAAATTTATCCTCACCAGCATAGCTGGAAAATGGAGGTCAAATTTCCTTTCGGCCTGCAATGTCATAAAAATGACCTGCAAAAGGTAGATGACGGGTTGTTATTTTATGCCCTGGAAAATAGCAAAGATCAGATAGTGCCTCCTTTTTTTTCCTTCTTGGATGGCTGATGCTAACTTTCCTTAGTAATGCATCATAAATGCACATCCTGATTTGTTAGAAGGGTGGTCAAGGTTTAAAAGAGGGACGATCTATTTCTAACTGGCAATTTCAATCAGTCCAGGTTGACTAGGCACCTTTTGCTGTGCGAGTTCTTTACGGAACCACTGACGAGTCATAAAACTATCCAGAGCACAGGTGTGACATTCAAACACGTTGTGTCTTCTGCTTATAGTTCATTGACTCCCAGAAGTCATCTATTTATAGCAATTAATGATTTCTAAGCAATTAGATCCCCGTTTCAACAACTATCATGTTGTAGGATAACTCTTTCCCCACAGAAATATGTGTGGCAGGCAGTTTCTGATATAGGAATCAGGGCCAAATTTGGCATGCACGAGGCAGGGGAAGAAACTTTTCCATTTGAAATGGGTAGGATTCATGGCAAATAGCGGCTCTCAGAAATTATCTGTCCATCAAGAATGGTTTAAACTTAGGAAGTGCTTAGAGCCTGGCTCCTGCATTGCCACCTTCTCCACTGGAGGTCCTTCATGAGTCAGTACTACTTCTGCTGTGCTTTGCTTTGCTTTGTAAAGATCATTGCAAGGGCTTATCTTGGGTAATTGTTATTACTACCATTTGCATTACGGTATAATTACCTTTCCAAAACGCTAGATCTCTTTAGCTGATATTTAAAGATAAGTAATAGCCAAATAATTGCAAAGCCTTTGGATACCGAGCAGGAGCTCTGCAATGAAAGGTGGGCTGTGTTTACCGCGTGTGTTTCTCTCTCTTGTTTTTATTTTTTCTTTCTCTGGGAGTGGTAGAGGGGTGACTGATTTTCCTCCCTAGCTCTCCCTTTATTTTTACAAAGACTGATGACTCGGTCAATGTTGTAGAATTTATCCTTGCCCCAATCTGGTATCTATCCGACGCAGCCACCAGGATATAGATTGTGGCATTCAATAAAATTAACTTTTGATAGTCAGAAGTTATGATGGGTAAATGCTCTCTCTATTTCTGAGGACCAAAAGTGAGAAAACAGATGAGATGAATTAGAGAGAAGTCCCCTGGCCTCTTTTGGTTCAGACAGGCATATTTGGTGTCATCTCATCCTGACTCCTCAACTTTTAAATAAAAGATTGGAACTCCTTTCTTTGTGATCCTTGATGCTCTGAAGTTCGGGCTACACTTGGTGATTAAACCTTGAGTGTATTTCTTTATTAGCATGATCAAGCAGCAGAACCTTAGCTGCGTGTGAACTTGGTACTTTTGCTATAAACCCTAGAGTATCTAAGACACAAAACTATGGATGGTGTGGGATAAAAATTCAGAGAATGAGGAAAATGAAGACAATGAGCAGAAATATATGGATTAATTGATAACAGAGAAAAAAGCATGATAATGTGATGGTTTTGCATAAGGAACAGTACCGAATTAACGGTTTTAAAATTGCTGTTTTAAATCCTGCTTCCTTGACCTTTGACATTCCCGTTTTTCTGGAAATTCATTTGATTAAGCAAATCTGGCCCAAATATTTACCTCTCTAAATTCTTAAACAAGTAAGGCAGATGAATTACTTCGAGCCATGTGGATTCAAGGAGTAGGTACCATGTGCCTGCAAAATTGGGGGTAAGTACTAGCTTGTCAAATACCATCAGTCCCCAAACTCACCTGTTATAAGCCAGGATTTACACTGGGTGAACCAGGAAGGATGCTAGTTTTTAAATCTCAACCACTAGCCATATTCTCCATTCCACTGGAGAAAGTATGCTGGAAAAGATTTTGATGTGGTGGTATTTATTTATTAGGCTGAAAATTAGCTTCTCCCAGTTGAAAGAGCATCCTTTCTCTTGCTCCATTCCCACCACCAATTAAGCAGTCATTTAAAAAGTACTTCGTATAGTCCCATTTTAAGAAATATCAGTACCCATCAAAGCTGACGTTCACACAGGCAAACCATGTAGCTCCCTGATTGTGCATGCATGCGTGTGTGTGTGTTTTAAGGGGGACTAGAAATGTGCCTTACTCCTTGCCCCACCAGTGTCTGAAATTCCTCTGCTACATCTTGGTTCTTTTTATTTCTTTATTTATTTAACATCTTTATTGGAGTATAATTGCTTTACAATGGTGTGTTAGTTTCTGCTTTATAACAAAGTGAATCAGCTATACATATACATAGATTCCCATATCTCTTCGCTCTTGCCTCTCCCTCCGTCCCACCCTCCCTATCCCACTCCTCTAGCTGGTCACAAAGCACCGAGCTGATCTCCCTGTGCTATGTGGCCGCTTCCCACTAGCTATCTATTTTATGTTTGCTAGTGTATATATGCACATGCCACTCCCTCACTTCATCCCAGCTGACCCTTCCCCCTCCCCGTATCCTCAAGTCCATTCTCTAGTATGTCTGCGTCTTTATTCCCGTCCTGCCCCTAGGTTCCTCATGACCATTTTTTTTCTTTTTAGATTCCACATATATGTGTTAGCATATGGTATTTGTTTTTCTCTTTCTGACTTACTTCACTCTATAAGACAGACTCTAGGTCCATCCATCTCACTACAAATAACTCAATTTCATTTCTTTTTTATGGCTGAGTAATATACCATTGTGTATATGTGCCACATCTTCTTTATCCATTCATCTGTCATTGGACACTTAGGTTGCTTCCATGTCCTGGCTATTGTAAATAGAGCTGCAATGAACATTTTGGTACATGACTCTTTTTGAATTATGGTTTCCTCAGGGTATATGCCCAGTAGTGGGATTGCTGGGTCGTACTGTAGTTCTATTTTTAGTTTTTTAAGGAACCTCCATACTGTTCTCCATAGTGGCTGTATCAGTTTACATTCCCACCAACAGTGCAAGAGGGTTCCCTTTTCTCCACACCCTCTCCAAAATTTATTGTTTTTAGATTTTTTGATGATGACCATTCTGACTGGTGTGACATATCTCATTGCATTTTTGATTTGCATTTCTCTAATGATTAATGACATTCTTTCACGTGTTTGTTAGCAGTCTGTATTATTTCTTTGGAAAAATGTCTATTTAGGTTTTCTGCCCATTTTTGGATTGGGTTGTTTGTTTTATTGATATTGAGCTGCACGGGCTGCTTGTAAATTTGGGAGATTAATCCTTTGTCAGTTGCTTTATTTGCAAATATTTCCTCCCATTCTGAGGGTTGTCTCTTTGACTTGTTTATGGTTTCCTTTGCTGTGCAAAAGCTTTTAAGTTTCATTAGGTCCCATTTGTTTATTTTTGTTTTTATTTCCATTTCTCTAGGAGGTGGGTCAAAAAGGATCTTGCTGTGATTTATGTCACAGAGTGTTCTGCCTATGTTTTCCTCTAAGTGTTTTATACTGTCTGGCCTTACATTTAGGTCATTAATCCACTTTGAGTTTATTTTTGTGTATTGTGTTAGGGAGTGTTCTAATTTCATTCTTTTACATGTAGCTGTCCAGTTTTCCCGGCAACACTTATTGAAGGGCTGTCTTTTCTCCACTGTATATTCTTGCCTCCTTTATTAAAGATATGGTGACCATATGTGCATGGGTTTATCTCTGGGCTTTCTATCCTGTTCCATTGATCTATATTTCTGTTTTTGTGCCAGTACCATACTGTCTTGATTACTGTAGCTTTGTAATATAGTCTGAAGTCAGGGAGCCTGATTCCTCCCGCTCCATTTTTCTTTCTCAAGATTTCTTTGGCTATTCGGGTTCTTTTGTGTTTCAGTACAAATTGTAAAATTTTTTGTTCTGGTTCTTTGAAAAATGCCAGTGGTAGTTTGATAGGGATTGCATTGAATCTGTAGATTGCTTTGGGTAGGATAGTCATTTTCACAATACTGATTCTTCCAATCCAAGAACATGGTATATGTCTCCATGTGTTTGTATCATCTTTAATTTCTTTCATCAGTGTCTTATAGTTTTCTGCATACAGGTCTTTTGTTTCCTTAGGTAGGTTTATTCCTAGGTATTTTATTCTTTTTTGTTGCAATGGTAAACGGGAGTGTTTCCTTAATTTCTCTTTCAGATTTTTCATCATTAATGTGTAGGAATGCAAGAGATTTCTGTGCATTAATTTTGTATCCTAACACTTTACCAAATTAATTGATTAGCTCTAGTAGTTTTCTGGTAGCATCTTTAGGATTCTCTATGTATAGTATCACGTTATCTGCAAACAGTGACAGCTTTACTTCTTCTTTTCCATTTTGGATTCCTTTTCTTTCTTTTTCTTCTCTGATTGCTGTGGCTAAAACTTCCAAAACAATGTTGAATAATTGTGGTGAGAGTGGGCAACCTTGTCCTGTTCCTGATCTTAGTGGAAATGGTTTCATTTTTTCACCATTGAGGACGACGTTGGCTGTGGGTTTGTCATATATGACCTTTATTATGTTGAGGTAAATTCCCTCTATGCCTACTTTCTGGAAGATTTTTATCCTGAATGGGTGTTGAATTTTTTGAAAGCTTTTTCTGCATCAATTGAGATGATCATATGATTTCTATCCTTCAATTTGTTAATACGGTGTATCACATTGATTGATTTGCGTATATTGAAGAATCCTTGCATCCCTGGGATAAGTCCCACTTGATCATGGTGTATGATCCTTTTAATGTGCTGTTGGATTCTGTTTGCTAGTATTTTGTTGAGGATTTTTGCATCTATGTTCATCAGTGATATTGGCCTGTAGTTTTCTTTCTTTGTGACATCTTTGTCTGGTTTTGGTATCAGGGTGATGGTGGCCTCTTAAAATGAGTTTGGGAGTATTTCTCCCTCTGCTATATTTTTTGGTTCTTTTGACATAACATTTTATTCCATGTTCAGAACAAAACTCCTGGAAGGGTTGCTATAGTAAATGCTGCCACTTATTGTGAGCAATTTGATCAGATGTTTTCTAGAGAAGCAGACTTAGATGAGGGCAGGTAAAGAAAGCATGCAGAGAATGGAAGTCTCATGGGAGTTTATGGGGGAAGTGGGGTTGGAGAATAGAAAAGGGATGCTAAGGGTGAAGGTAAACTTGACCTTCTTTCCCATTTTTCACTAAACCAGCTTGAATTCTGGTTATTTAGTTGGTTTAACCAAGGAAAGAGTTGAATCAGTACTGGGTACTTTAATGAAAGTTTTCACACTTAGCGCTGATAGAATACATTCTTCCAGGTAGAGAGTTGCCCAGTCTTCTTCTTTCCTTGTGTTTATTGGTGTACTCTTGATCCAGTGTCTGCTTTGTAAGAGTTGCTGTGCCTCCCTGGAGCACGAACAGAGAAAACGCACCGTACCTGTTCTCATGCTGCTCCTAGCCTGGGGAATGGACACGCTAAGAGTCACAGTGCCCTAGGCTTCATAAAGCTAAGGCAGGGAGTGACTCTGCTTGCAACTGCTGGGGTAGATTTTATAAAAGATGATGTTGAACTCTGGGTCTTGACAAGTAAACGGCATCCCTATGCGTGGAAAAGAGGCAGAGCATGGAAACTTCACGGGAAAAAAACATTATGGGGTCAGAATTTTCAGATCCTGATGAAGCCTCATATAGCTTGCATTTAGTTAGGGTAAAACCCATCAGTTGCCAAGGAGGCTTATTGCAGGACTTTCCAAAGGGATGTACTTTCCTGGAAGGCTGGGTAGAGGTGAGCTGCTTTTGATGGAGTCCTCTGTCTCTTTCCCTTGCATTCCTCTGGCATCTCTGTAATTGATGCTAATTGAATTTCAAAGCAAAGGTAGCAGTCCTCTGTTACTGTGGTGAATATCCCTGTCATTGAAAACTGGCATCACCTTATACGATCCCAGCCTTGTCTCTTGCAGTTTGTTTGGGAGTTACAGCTAGGGGCCAACTCAGGCAAGAGCAAATACATCCCAAACAGATAGATTAATGCATTTTAAACAAAGAAAACCAGGAGAACCTCTAAAATGCAAAAACCAAATAGTTTGATATTTTTGAGAAAAGTTACTAAACATTCTTAAATTTGCCTTACAACTTAAATATGCTAAAGCCTTTGCATTTATAGACTCAGTAATTGATCTAGATATCTCTTCTTGCTTCTTCTTTTCTAACGTTCTGGTACTGAGAAAAAACAGCATTTCTAATTTACATGTCCAAATTAGTTTCAACTTACTTATATTGAATGATAATAGATTTCTTTTCCTTATAATTAATGTTGTCTGAAAACATAATACAGATTTAACTTATCATTGTAAAGATCTTAAGATTTTAATATTTTTGCACAGGCATAAATACAGTGTAGCTATAATTATTTCATTATGTAGGTATAAAAATAGGGTACGGCAAAAAGTACATGCTTTCCCTCACTGATTACTCTTAATGTCTCCCAAATTTCCTGATTTACAATATTCTCTAAGGATGTAGATTTTTCTAATTGAAGTACAGTAATTTGCATATTTTTAGACCTTGTTGACACAGTTAATTGATATGTCATTACTTATATCATGCTGAATATAATTTACACTCTTTATTCACGGCAGACTTACAATGCTGTCCTTTTGGGGAAGAATTCACAAAATAGCGTTCTTTGTTTGGCTTTTCTTTTTTGCTTAGCCAGCCTTTGCCCAAGGAAAACCAGAAAGAATGACGGCCAATTGGCAGGGCTTTCTGTTCAGCTGAATATTAACCATTAACATAAATAATCTAATAAATCTTAGCATTGGTGGTAAAAGTGGACATTTTTTTTCTAGCAGTTTGCTATTTTCCAAAGGACTTTTACCTATTATTATCTCAATTAATCCTCACATAACCCTTGAAATAGGGATTATTACATTTCCTTTACTGATGGGCAAATAGAGGTTCAGGAGACATAAAGACTGGTCCAAGGTCACATAGCTAGAAGATGACAGAGCTGGATGGACACTTTTTATCTCCAGGACAACGTTTTTTCCTGCACTACACATTCCACCAGAGAGGTAAGGAAATAGAACTAGAGGAGTATGAAAGAAAGAAAGGAAAATAAGGAAGAAATCCTACTGGAGCCATGGACCAAACATATAAGCTTAGAGACAGGGGAAGAGGTTCATATCAGAGGTGTCTATCTAGGTATGTCTGAAAAATGTAATGTTCCTCAGTATAGATGCCCGTTTTCATGTCTGAGAACCTGAATGGGAGTACTGTGTACTCCCTGTGGGTTGGGCCCAAGCTTTTTGCTCCTTTGTCACTCCCACAGTGCTTTGCTCTGTTGTAATGAGGCACTCAGAAATCATTGTGGAGTGAACGAATGGCATTCTTCAGAAGTTGGGCTTATGGCTTCATTGTTCTGACGATGGGCTGTGATTATATCTGTGCCAGCTTCGGCCACCCACACCCATCTGAATCACACAGGCCTCCTCTGCAAATTACTTTTTGCATTTCTCCTTTTCTTTTCCTTTTCTTAAAGCCCCATTACTCAGGGTGGAGAGTTCTCTTGTGAAAAAGATGGTTGGAATTTGGCCTAGCATTTATGTGGATTGCTAAAGATGTAGGATCTGCTTTTGGTGGATTTCCAAGTGTGCAATCCATCCAAGCAGCTGAAAATCACAACAAATGGAGTTCAGAAAGCATGCAAAGGCGAGACATTATGGTATAATGGAAAAAGCATCAGCCTGGGAGTGAAGCAGACGTGGGCATGGAACCAGAATCTACCATTTGCTAGCCATGTCAGCCTTTGTAAATCACCTCCCTGAGCCTCAGTCTCCTTTTCTGCACAGTGGGACTCTAGTTAATACTTCTTCTCTGGAGGCAGTTCAGAGATAAGGTATATCAAATGCCCATCCCAGTACCTGGTGCCTACTGGATGTTATTTCCCTTCCCTCGTTCATGTTCAGGCTGACATTGACCCCGTTTTGATGAGTTGTAACTTCTGCTCAAAGAACACGTGGAGCTCAATTCTTCGTTCATGGATGTTGGATCACGTGACAGTTTCATGCCTTGTTAATGTCCCAGGTTGATGTTGAGAACTATGGAGACCTGCCTGTTGTCCACTGTGAACACAGATAGAGGGGCTGCAGCTTTCTTCACCCAGCAGTGGTGGGATCTGTTCCTCTCATGGCATCTGGGGGATTGGCTGTGCTGCCCTGTTTCACGGAAGCGGGCAGTGCTGGGCTCTACATAGCTCCTTCTGCGCTCTTCTCTGGGAAGCTCTTTTTCCAATGAAAGGCAGACTGATCTTCCTCTGGAGGATGCTGCAGCTGTTCATCACTTTCCTCCAGCAGCAGGAAATATGCTGAGCTTGAGCAGAGAGTGGGGGTTGGCCACTGGCTGTAGTTCTCCTTTATTTCTAGAGGCATGAGGAGGCAGAGTAGAAAGAGCCCAGGTGATGGAGAGTGCAGCTGAAACCTGCCATGGGATTTCAGCTGCATGGCATGCAGAAGTCACTTCATCTCTTTGAGGCTAAGTTTCCCACTCTGTAATGTGGGGCTAATAAAACCTAATTTATAGGGCTTGGAGAGGATTAGAACCTGAGAGTTAGTAGGGGTTCGGGAAATAATGGAGATCATTATTTTTATTGTTTTCATGAGATTACTTACAGGTCAGTTGTAACCATGAGTGGAGTTGGTAGCCACCCATGTGTTGTGATTTTACCAGAGTCTGGCCTGCAGCAGAGAACCCCCATTATCGTCCAGAGGTCCACAATTCTTACAAGTTTTCTGTAACTCTGGACATCGTGATTGGGTTATGGTATGAGATTGCCTTGGAGGGAACCTCCTTAGCTGAGTACCATATTTATTTATTGGATCAACCAATTTCCATCCCTTGTAACCTAGCAGGCAGTGGCAGGGCCTTGCAGAAATGGGACACAGAGCAGGTGTGCTTGGGAAGGGGCTGCTGAGAAATGGTGGAAGGAAGAGAGTTGCCAGGTGAAATCGTTTGGTGGGGTGCTCAGGGCAGGCTGGTAGGGATGGGGTGTAGGAGGCAATGAAAGGTTTAGGGCTACAGATGATTAAATCCATTAAACTAAATGCATGGAGCATGAGGGTCTTCTCTGTGCAGCCACTGTGCCAGGTTCCAGCAAGGAGACCTCTGACTAAGTCAGACTCTGTTCTCAAGGTGCTCACCACCTAGTGAACAACTTGTGAGTGCAAGTCAGAGTAAGATAACCACCTATGCAGATATGATGCAAGAACTACAGTAGTCAGAGGAGTGAGTTCAGAGGGGCAATTAGAGAAGGCTCCCTGGAAGGGGTGACGTTAGAAGGACGTGGAAGTCTAAGAGGACAATTACCAAATGCTTCCTATTTCATAGTCTTGCCAGAGGGTAGGCTGAAGCGCTTAGGTAGGGCTTTCTCAGGGCACAGCAGAGCTTCTTGATGGGTTTACAGTTGTATCTACATATATGGAGTGAAATGGAGAATCCAAGTAGCTATTTGGATCACTCAGGTCAGTTTTTGAGGCAGTATTGGAAACTTGAATTATCCAGGTAGTTGTCCATTTTTCCCTTCTTTACTCTATTCCCCCCAGGACCATTCCTGTTGGTGAAGAGAATAATATAGGTAAATGTTGTCAAAGCACTAATGGTGCTTGGGGGTTCCTTAAAAGTTAGTGCCTCTGCCTGATCCCTAACCTCAATATCCTTTTCCTTGGGGAAAGCCTGATATTGAGATGGAGGGCTTGGAGATGGGAACGGGGAAGACTTCTCTACTGTGGCAATTATTAGCATTCTGATGTAGTCTTAGGATACAGGACATGGATGGACAAAGACACCAGTGGTCTGCCACCTGCCTGCTTTACCAGATCTGTGTGGTACCACTTTTCTCCCCTACTCACTATGTCTTAACTACGATTGCCTTTTCTCAGTTCCTGGAATACAGCATATTCTTTCCTGTCTCAGACCTTTGCATATGCTGGTCCCTCAACCTGGAATATCTTTCTTGGACTCTTAAACTAGTCAGCTTCTACTACCTTGAAGTCCTTATTTGAAATATCACATCCTCAAAAGATCCCTCAGTCTAAATCAGGTTCTTCATATTATCCTCTTTCACGGGACCCTGGTACTTGCCCTTTAGGGCACCTATAAAAGTTTGTCATTATATATTTACTTGTCTGCTTACTTAACATCATCTCCTCTTCTAGACCATGAGCTCCAGAAATGTAGGGAACATACCTGTTTTAACACCCTTGTTGCATAAGGACCAATACAGTGCCTATAACACAATAGATGCTTAATGCCCAATTATTATTTACTAGATGAATGAATAAATCATACAATTGATGATCTGGAAGAGACCTTAACAGACATTTAATGTAAAAGCTACTCTTTTTTAGAAGAAGATACTGAAACCGAAGATGCAAAGTGACTTAAGCCAGGTTAGTTAAATAGGTGAAAAAGTAGTTGGGCAGAACCAGAACTAGCAATTGGATTTCCCAAACCAGTGATTCTTCTATTAGATAATTTTAGAGGTAGCCTAATATGGTGATTAAGAGTGAAGATTCTGGAGTCATCTGCTGTATGACCATGGGCAAGATACCTAACTCTTCAGCACCTAAGTTTCCTTATCTATATAAATGGATATAAAAGTCTACCCATCTCCTAGGGTACTCATGAGAGGTAAATGAGATAATCTAGGTAAAGCATGTAGAGAAGTGCCAGCTCATGGAGCATGCTCAATAAATGTTATCCGTCGTCATCACCACCACCATCATCACCATCATCACCATCATCCCATTACCACCACCACCACCATCATCGCCACCACCGTCACCACCACCATCACCACCACCATCATCACCACCATCACCACTGTCACCACCATCACCACTGTCACCACCATCACCACCATCATCATCACCACCACCACCGTCGTCACCACCATCATCACCACCGTCACCACCACCATCACTACCACCATCATCACCACCACCACCATCATCACCACCACCACCACCATCACCACCATCACCACCACCACCACCATCACCACCATCACCACCACCACCATCACCACCATCACCACCACCACCATCATCACCACCATCACCACCACCACCACCATCGTCACCACCATCATCACCACAATCGTCACCACCATCATCACCACCATCGTCACCACCATCATCACCACCGTCACCACCACCATCACTACCACCACCATCATCACCACCACCACCACCACCATCATCACCACCATCACCACCACCACCACCATCATCACCATCATCATCACCACGTCACCACCATCGTCACCACCATCACCACCACCACCATCATCACCATCACCACCACCACCATCATCACCACCATCACCACCACCATCACCACCACCACCATCATCACCACCATCACCACCACCACCATCACCACCATCACCACCACCACCATCACCACCATCACCACCACCACCATCGTCACCACCATCATCACTACCATCGTCACCACCATCATCACCACCGTCACCACCACCATCACTACCACCACCATCATCACCACCACCACCACCACCATCATCACCACCACCACCACCACCATCACCATCATCACCACCATCACCACCACCACCACCATCATCACCATCATCATCACCACCACCACCATCGTCACCACCATCACCACCACCACCATCATCACCATCACCACCATCACCATCATCACCACCACCATCACCACCACCACCACCACCATCACCACCACCACCATCATCACCACCACCATCACCATCATCACCACCATCACCACCACCACCACCATCACCACCACCACCATCATCACCACCATCATCACCACCATCGTCACCACCATCATCACCACCGTCACCACCACCATCACTACCACCACCATCATCACCACCACCACCACCACCATCACCATCATCACCACCATCACCACCACCACCACCATCATCACCATCATCATCACCACCACCACCATCGTCACCACCATCACCACCATCACCATCATCACATCACCACCACCACCATCATCACCACCACCACCATCACCACCACCACCATCATCACCACCATCACCATCATCACATCACCACCACCACCATCATCACCACCACCATCACCATCATCGCCACCATCACCACCACCACCACCATCACCACCACCACCATCATCACCACCACTACCATCATCACCACCACCACTACCACCATTGTCACCACATCACCACCGTCACCACTACTACCACCATCATCACCACTATCACCACCACCACCATCACCACCATCATCATCACTGCCATTATCATCATCTTGAGTCAAGGAGGGTATTTCCAGATGACAAGTGACATCATTTTAAGGT
Organism: Delphinapterus leucas; assembly: GCF_059928025.1. NCBI lineage: Eukaryota > Metazoa > Chordata > Mammalia > Artiodactyla > Monodontidae > Delphinapterus > Delphinapterus leucas. The sequence goes on along the minus strand of NC_143133.1, from coordinate 50,728,734 downwards.
GCATAGCAAAGAGGACTAGTATTCATGGAGGAGATGGGAGCTGCAGTTGCACTGTCCTCTCTCTAGGTGGTGCAGTGTTTGGCAATGAAAAAATAGCTGTATTTAAAGGAAAGCACATTAATTTTTTCACAAGTAGATGCTCATTTGGAAAGCATCTCTGGCTGCACACGCAGAAGCAGTTTCAGTGGTCAAGCAGGTACACAAGATTTTGCTGGCAATTAGTGGCTGTCTTTCCTTGGCCGCTCCGCCCATGGTTCTGGTGACCAGTGGCACTGAATGGGGTAGAAGAGCCATCATGCCCCCACGCAAAGGAGCACATGCTCCAAGTGGCTCGAACTGGGTAGCTACCTCTTTGCAACCCACCTTCAGAGATGATAATGTGATGATAAGGTGTGAGTAGCAGCAGCAAATGTGTACTGAGTCCTTCCCTCCCACGTGCCAGGCAGTGTTCTAGGTTCTTTACCTGCATTCACACTCATTTAATTGTTCCAGTAGCCCTGCTGGTGGGCTCCATTTGTAGACTGAGGGCACTGTGACACAGAGAGTGTGAATAAACTACCCAAGGTCGCATGCGACATAAGCATGTGGCACATGATGGGCCTGAACCCAGGTGTCTGATTCAGAAGCACCCACACTCTTAATAACTGGGTGATCCTACCTCATGAGGCACAGGTGTAGGAGGTGACAGGTGGGGTTGTTTGAAGCCCAAATACTCACTCTGAGGTTGTTTGACTGTAACTTAATGGTTGCACAGAAGGGTCCTCTTTTCATTCTGAGGCATTTGGCACTGTATGTGCCTCCGTCTCCATCTGTCTGTCTGTCTCTCGTTTATGTGTCTCTCTTATCTCTCTCTTGCTCTGTCTTGCCCTCTCTCCCCTTCTCTGTCTTCTTTCTCCTACCTTCTCTCTGCCTCATGCAGGGCTAAGGGCTCCAATATGCCGGCAGTCTGATAATTGACACGTTCAGCAGAGGTATCAACATGCCACAAATTCATGAACGTTCAAATCGAACTTGCTGTACATGAGTAACCAAAGATTGCTTTAAGAAATGTTTTCCTTTTTCCCCCTCCCCCAAATATCTGTGAACAGAATCTGGCCCAGGGATGATTCCTCATACATATAACGCTTTTGCTGCTTTAAAGGAGAGGAAGAAGGTAAAAATCCCGAAGCCCTGAAAGAAAGTAATATTCTCAACTAAAAAAAACTTTGTTTTCTCCAGCTATAAACATGTAATAAATCACCCATACAAAGAGCCTCATCTTTGAACTGAAAGTTGGTGGCTGCTCTACCTTGCTTCTTAGGCTGGCATGGGGAGAACTACTACACTGATGTCACTGTCTTTGAGAGGACCGGGGGTTACATGTGATTGTGTACGTTTAAAATGCTGCAGGGACTTCCCTGGTGGCGCAGCAGTTAAGAATCAGCCTGCCAATGCAGGGGACACGGGTTCGAGCCCTGGTGAGGAAGATCCCACATGCCGCGGAGCAACTAAGCCCGTGCGCCACAGCTACTGAGTCTGCGCTCTAGAGCCTGCCAGCCACAACTACTGAGCCCACGTGCCACAACTACTGAAGCCTGTGCATCTAGAGCCTGGGCGCCACAGCTACTGAGCCTGCGATCTAGAGCCTGCCAGCCACAACTAGTGAGCCCACGTGCCACAACTACTGAAGCCCGTGCATCTAGAGCCTGTGCTCCGCAACAAGAGAAGCCACCGCAATGAGAAGCCCGCGCACCGCAATAGAGTAGCCCCTGCTCGCCACAACTGGAGAAAGCCTGTGTGCAGCAACGAAGACCCAATGCAGGCAAAAATCAGTCAATAAATATTTTTTAAAATGCTGAAATTTCATTGATGAGCGTTTCCGGGGTTATGGAGGCATGCTCATCCTAGCTCTTATGGAGAATTCCAAGGTTTGCTTTGTCAATATGTGACTAATCTAGTTTTCAATTTTAAGATGAGAAAATCATCCACCTCTTGGTTTTTCTCGGTTTCTCTTGGTTTCTCAAGTATATAACTTAACAATTTTAATGATTTTGGAATTATATTGTGACAGGCTGAGATTTTTTATTTTTTTTCTTTGTGGAGGGTGGTGAAGGACATAATTACCTAAGTTTCAGGAAATATCTGGTATTTCATGAGGGAAAATGTCAACATTTGGTACATCTGATGATTTCATTTTATATGTGTGAAAACAGAGGGAAATGTCTGTATTTGAGGAGAGTAATTGTATAGATCAGTGTCTGTACTTTTCTCGAACACACTGTTAAAATAATAATTAAGCCTCCACACCTGTTAGACTGCGAAAAAAATCCTCTTCTCAGAACACAGGGCCTTTCAAGAAGCTCGTAGTATCTCTGAGACGAGGACAGGAGAGGTACATAGCTCTCTTGTCTCTTTCTCTTTTTCCCATCCTATTCTTTTTTCTTTCTTTCCTCTGGTCTTTTGCCTTCTCCTTCTGCCTCTTCTTATCGCCCTCTCCCTCTTCCTCATCATTTCTTTCCTGGGGAAAAGCAGTTTCTTGACTCTAGAAAATTATGTTAGCTGGGATATCTCTGAGTCAGACTGGGATTCAGCCCCTCCTTCTGTGTTTCTTGAGCCACATGGAACTTCAGTTGGACCCTGAAGGACAAAAAAAGAGCAAAAAAGTAATGGTGGATAAGGAGAGAAAGCCATCACCAGCACCAAGAATAGCAGCCTCAGTATCATCGGCCCCAGGCAGAGGCTGGGCCTAGAGGAGGAAACTAGTCAACCAGCAGGTATTTCCTGAGCACCTACTATGTGCAAGGTATTCAGCTAGGTCCTTGGGAGGCACCCTATCTGCCCTTGGCGACCTGATGGGGTTGGTGGTTGCACAACTAAGAGACCACCCACATACCAGGTATGGACTAAACACCTGGTAAGAACTGGCTGATTAATTGCTCAAATACCTCTTCAGTGTTAGTTTCAGAGTTCTTTAAAGACCCATGGGAGGTGAGAAAGAAAAATATAGTTCAGTGCTCACCACTGGACCATCTGTTGTCTCACCAGAAAATAGAATATTCTTTTTTTTCTTTTGGTAAATTTACATATTCTCCCTAAGAAGCCAGTTTTCTAATTTCCAAATTGGGGATAATAAAAGTACTGAACTCCAGGTGAAATACTTAGAACAGTGCCAAATACGTTATTCTGTTCAATAATTGTTAGCTACTATTATTGTTGTTGTTATCGTCCATTGGCTTCCTAGAATCTGTATCCCCAATTCCAGGTAGCTCAGCAATACTTTTATTTACAACTCCGCACTTCCTTTAATGATGGCCGAGGAGAGAAGTGCAACTAAGAAAGTTGGACACAGGATGTCAAGGCAGTGCATTATTTTAGGAGTGCAGCCAAGGAAGATTCAGTAGGCAATTTTTTGCGGGGGCGGGTAAGCAAGTATTTTTCACACCAGTCTTTGTGTCCGTGGAGTTTTATGTTTTTCTTCAACTTGCAAACTGATTATTTCCCAGAAACTAGACTCCTGTAACATTTCATTAAAAAAACATCTCCACCAGGTAAGGCACTAAGTCGAATCTTGCATTTTTCCTTTTATCACTAGCATATTCTTTTCAAGATCAGATGTTCCTGATATAGATAACGAGGTCTTGAAGGGAGAATGAAAGAACAGAGGGAGGAAGGGAAACTATTGCCCATGAGAAGATGATTTTATATTACAGGAATGCCGATCCACTTGCTGCAAGTCTATTCTGAATATAAACGTGGTTTTCACCAGTCTCATGCCTACCAGGGTGAAGGAAACATGCCGGTGTGCAAGGACCGTTTGTTGATTCATATTCACAAGGATATTTTTCAAGACCTTAAAGAAAGTCCCTCACTTTGGTTCTATTTCTGCCCTCTGTTCCAACTCAGTACCTAGACAATTCCTTTCAATGAGATTATGAGATGATCCTTCAGTATTTGGAAGCCCTAGTATCCAAGAGCCTAGGCTTTGGAGTCAGGCTGCCTGCTCCAGAGCCTGGATCTCATTAGCTTGTAACTAGTGTGATCGTAGCCAACTTACTAAGTGCCCTGTGCCTCAGTGTCTTTACCTCTAAATTGGGGTAATAAGGATTCCTACCCAACAGAGATGACTTAATGCGTGTAAAGAGCTTAGAGCAGTGTCTGGCGTTCAGCAAGTGCTGCAGAAATATTTGCTGTTGTTATTGTTGATGCTGCTACTGGCGATGGAGTCTTGTACCATGTGCCAGGCACTTTGATAAATGCTTTACATCTAACATATCGTTTTCTCCTTATTCCCATCTGGTTGTCTTTATATTATTTCCACTTGGAGCCATTTCCCTAGAAAGGCATCGCATAAGCTATTTTATCTTCTTTGCGGCACTTCTCAGGGCCTAAGGTAATTTTTGCCATTTCCTTAATTACCTGTTTATTGTATCACTCTCTGCACTGGTTGTGAGCTTACTGAGGGCAGACATGTTGTCTGTCTTGTTTACCATGTGATTCCTGGTGCCATGGCCTGGCACATAGTAGGTGCTCATAAATATTGACTGACTTGATTCTCTTGCCCAAGTGGAGATAGCCCTGAGGCCATTAGCCATTCCGCAGGTGACTTGGTTCCAATACTTTATCCAGCATGCTATTCATTTTATTCCTCTTAAAATGTGGCACCAAGAACAAAGCACCCTATACCAGATGTGATCTTGTTGGCCCGAGGGCTCGCAGAAACGTTTCTTCTCAGGAAAATGGGCCTCCGTATTGTTTTGTCGGGGGAGACATCAATGGCTCTTTTCATTTCTGCCTCAGTCGGGGAGCACACATCAGCTACTGGCCAACCAGACTTTATGAAGCAAGGTTTTCCTTAGAGTTGCTTCAACTATAGTTGACCATGTGGGACTTTACTTTTATCCTTGTTGAGTTTTCTTGGCTCCGTGCCCAAGGTTCTGTTTGTCAAAGTATCTTAGAACTTTTGTTCTGACATCTATTGTATGAGCTCTCTTTCTTTTTTTTAAAAAAAAATTTATTTACTTATTTATTTATTTTCATCTTTGGCTACGCTGGGTCTTCGTTGCTGCACGTGGGCCCTCTCTAGCTGCGGCGAGCGTTGTGGTGCACGGGCCTCTCATTGCGGTGGTTTCTCTTGTTGCAGAGCATGGACTCCAGGCGTGCGGGCTTCACTAGTCATGATACGTGGGCTCAATAGTTGTGGCACGTGGGCTCAGTTGTTGTGCGGCATATGGGATCATCCCGGACCAGGACTCGAACCTGCGTCCCCCGCATTGGCAGGCAGACTCCCAACCACTGCGCCACCAGGGAAGCCCTGAGCTCTCTTTCTTATCTTCAGGTACCCATACATAGTTAATCAGCATGATCTATACACACTCCTTCAAGGAGCTGGCAAACATGTGGAGCTGGATAGAACGTGTGACACCCAAAGTAGCTATCCCATATTGACACAAAAAGGAAACTATCAGAATTACTTACAGCAATAGCTAGTGTTAAGTACTTAACTCATGTAAGGTCTTGTTCTAAAGGTTTCGAATGAATTAGCTCATTTAATCTTCACAAGAACCCTACAAGGTAATGACCATTATTATCACCGTGCATACATGGAGGAAATAAATAACTAATAAGAGAGAAACTAAATAATTTACCCAAGATATTTAGACAGAATTAGGATTCAACCCAGAGAGGATTTGAGCCTGTGTTTTTCATTCTAACACCCTACCCTATGATCCCTCCTGTAGATACTAATCCATTAGTCCATATTTCTTGATTACAGTGATTTTTGGCTGTTAGTAATTCACTTAAGTCCACCATCTTATTCTCAAAGAAACCACGGAGGCTTTTACTTAATGTTTTGATTAAGTTAAGGTTTACTCCGTTTTATGGCATTTCCTTGATATTGTTTGTGGGCAATAATTGAAGGGGCAAAAATATGTTCCCAGCGCTGGAGCTGGTTTATTGTGGACTGGCAGGTGCCTACTTGGATGAATCAGAGGCAACTTGTTTAGTCCCAGAGAGGTCATTTTTTGAGTCTTGATTTTGTAAATGACACAGGAACCACGACTTTAAATGCTTCTACTTTAAATGCTTCTATGTTGAGGATCAAAAGTATTAAAAAAAATGATGCAGGGCATTGGGAACATTCTAATACTTTTGCAAACCCATCTTCTAGTCCTCATGGATGGGAATGAACAGTTCCATGGCCTCAAAGCCATCTGGGGGCCTGTTGATAGCTTATTCAGATTAAGAGTGCCTAAAAGAGTCAAAAACTCAGTTGAGACCAATGAAATAACATTTGCTTGCTGGGCCCAGGGCTAGAACATTCGTTCATCGTTCTTCAGATGGCAGGGTGTTGGTCAAGTAAGTGACCAATGGAATTGTCATCTCCATCAGAGTTCCCTTGGGCCTAGAAAAGCCTTGTAAGTTGCCCTTCCCCTATAGCTAATAGTCAAAGGTAAAGAGTTGAAGTCAATCAAATATGGGTCATGCAATATTTCTCAGAGTATGGCAAGCAGGATGATTCTAGATGGTATACAGATGAATGTGTGCATTTTTATTTTAACAGTTATGTAGAAAAATATATCATTAGTTTACAAAACAAGTGATCTCATGGTTATTATCTCAGGATTAAGCAAAGTAAAAAAGTGAGTCAATTTGAATTTCATTTAAAGAAAAATATTCAGTAAATAACAATATTGGTAGTTTGCAGATTAGCAAAGATTGTGAAAGTGATATGTAAATGAATAAGATTTGGAGAATATTGAGCTAATGCAATGTTAATTAAAAAGGTAATTTTATGTGTGTAAATACTGCTAAAAGTTTTTCATGCTCATTATATTTTCAGAGCTCAAATTGGGCATGTAGTCACTGTGGATACAGTCTCTCATGGCAGGAAGAAGCACTGATAGATTGGAGATGTAAGGCAATAGCTATGGTAAATCCTAGGGAGACATCATTCCTTGGTAGCATGGTGGGTATGATCTGGTAATGAAACACACACGGAGGATTAATTAACCCCTACCTTTTGTTTAAATCAAATAATTCCATGTTTTTATCTTTTATTGCTACTTTAACCCTCCCACACCGGATATTTATTTTTTAATTAGAAAGTAATCTAGTTTTTCTGTAGCAAATAAAAAACATTGACTTCTGAACTCTGTTTTCAGCACTGCCACTGTGTCAGTCAGCTCTTGCTATGTAACAAAGCACCCCAAGATTTAATGGTTAAATATAATGATCTTCTTTTTTTGCTCACAGTTCTGTGGTTTTGTAATTTGGGTTTGTCTCCTCTGAGTTCATGCACGTGTTTGCAGTGAGTTGATGGTTAGGCACTAAGCTAGGCACTTTGATTTGGGGCTCGTTACTTGGAATGAGGGGGGTGGCTAGGCCATATGTCTCTCACCATCCATCAGGCTCGCACAACTCATTCTCTTGGCGAATAGAGCACAGAAAAGTGTAAGACCTCTTGAGCCTGAGAACTGGCATGTTGCTGCTTCTAACACATTGGATTGGTCAAAGCAAATCCCAAGGCTAGTTTAGATTCAAGGGGAAAGAGACTCCTCCTCTTGGTGGGAGGAACAGCAAAATTACATTGCAAAGGGGAGTAGTTACAGGGAAGTGAAGCATTGTGGCCATTTGGTGTAGTCTATGACAACCACTTGGCAAACATGTCACCTTGGACAGGTTACTTCACTTCTCTAGGTTGTGGTATTCTTGTATCTAAAAAAAAAATCTAAAAAAAGATATGTGCGTGCACGCACACACACACACACACACACACACACACACACACACACACACACTAGCCCCTCAGTGCTCAAAGTTACAACCAGGCCACGTGAATCAGACCAACTATGTCAAAACACTTTGAAAGCTACAAAGTTTCTTAAAAAGGTATGATTTTGTGCTGACTGTGCACAGATTCCTCTGTAGGACAGAACGTCGTGACAGAACTTGCCTCATAAAGAGATGCAAAGAGTCAGTAAGACGGTGACTGCAAACTGCTTAGCCCAGTCCTGGCACAAAGAAAGAGCCCGTAAATGACAGTGGCTCTTTTTATTATTAATAAAAAAACGAAGATAAGCTATAGGTGGAGAATACGGAGTAGGTTGTGATTAAAAAAGAAAGAAAAACAAAAGGCAAAACAAACCCATTACAGTGAAATATGAGCTGACCCCCAAATCTCCAACGGCTTTACCATAAAATATATTTTTTTCATCACCCGTTGATGGCTCTTGAAGTCATTTATTTTTATTGTCTAACAAAGGGCACTTTGTTGAGTGCTTCATCATCTGTAGAAATGCTTTAGCATTTGCACCAAAACCCTGTGCTCAAATGCTGGCGCTGGCAATGCCTCTTAGTGATAATTCTCGAGTTAAGTATTATGCATCAGGTAAATGATTGTGCATATAAATGGTCATTTTAGCTGGCCCATTGGCAGGTAGAAATGGACAGTCTTTTCCGAGGAATATTCAACTCCCCCCCACCCCACAGTTAACTGCTTCAAGGAAGATTGTAGAGCATGCTGTGATGTTGTACAAAGTCAGATTTAAAAGAAAACAATAACGAAGGTCTTATTGTTAGCTCTTCCAAGAAAGGACTCGGTACATTTGCTGTTTCTTTTCTTCTGCTGTGCAGTCTCACATGTGTTTATGATGTTATTTGAGTAATCCTTCTAAAAAACCACTAGCAGCAACATGCCATTTAGTACTTGTGGCCCTTATTCATTACAGGCATTGCTTTAAAGTACAGACACCTAGATATCATAATAGCAGGTAACCCCTCTAGCAAAAGTGTTCCAGCACTAAATTGTATGACTCTGGAAGGCATAGGTTGGAATTTACTTAAATCTCAGTGAGTTGCAAATACTAGTTGCTAAATAATTGTATATTAAAATGAATATTTGGGTGCCATCATGAGGGCATTCTCTCACATTTCACCACCCTTTTTGATCCAATCCCACTTTGGCTTCCAACAGAGAGCCTAATGAATAAAGAGATGCATTTCAGTTCAAGAAAAAAATAATGGTGGTTTATGGAGTTCTATTTCATTTCTTTTTTTTTTTTTCTTTTTCTGGAAGGGAGGGGCAAAGAGGATTAAGGGGGAATCTCATTTCCTGAAGGCTATCTTTTAACCAGAATCTCATATAGTTGATTAAAGACACGAGACATCCCACTAAAGATGCTTTCAGTTGTGCTGTTCCCCCCATGCTATTTGCAGTATACTACTGTAAGATAACCTGTGCATGGCATAAAGAGAAACCTGTTCCCTTGTAAGGTAACCTTCAAGATTGCAGATAATTTCCTGGAAATGGAGTCTGTATTATTACATATAAGTGGTGGTTGACTCATTACACGTGTCTACCCTAAGATATCCCAGATGTAATTAAAGCACCGTGTTTCCTATCGGTTCCCTTCTTTTCATGGTAAACTCCTTGAAGACAGAGCAACTGTGTTTTGTCACTTGAACTCCTGTCACCCCTCAGAATGCCTGGCATCTACTAGGCACTAAGAAGCCCAAGAATTCTTCCACGGCTTGAAGACACTGCCCAAGCCCTGCCCTCAAGGAGCTTCCCGTCTAGTGTTAAGACAGCAGAGAGTCATAAAGACTGAGCTTTAAGACCTCTTTCCAAAAATCGTGAGGACTTTTGACTGACTTTTGTGCGGAATGTGAAAAATAGAGCAAACAGGCACTCTACCCGTGGTTTGAGGTATGTTGCTTGCACTCTTCACCTTTGACCTTTCCTCCTTGGCACTGCCTTCTTGTCTCTAGTTCTATCTTTTCCACGTGGTTCTCTGAGTTGACATTACTATTATTATTGTCTTAACCTGGGTTATGCTTCTCTGAGGAGGTTGACTCTTCTCTGATGAGAGCTGTGGGTCTTTGGCTGAGAAGCGATAGTTGTTCTTCATGCCTCTCAGGGGTGTCTTTAGCACGGTGCTTTGCACACTCTGCATGGTCGGGAAATATACAGGTTCCATCTTCTGTTTGTGTCTCTTTTCTGGTTCCTCACTAGCCCTCCCTGTTGTAATCTCCACTATCCTCTTCTGCCTTTGAACATCTCTTTGCTCTCCTTTTCCCCATTCTGCTTTCAAGGATGAGTCTTGTGTCATGTCCCCATTCGCCTCCTTCCATTACAGTTTTTCAGTGTGGGTGGGACAGTGGGGGATGATGGAGGCTCAAGAAGTAAAGGCCGTGTTAATACCGCAGTTGAGGCATGTTGCAAAAAGGAAAGAAACATCACCAGCTAAAAAGGTGATCCTGTTCTGTGTCAGCACTGTTCTAGGTGCTGGAACAAAGCAGTGAATAGAGTGACTGAGTTATAGGACGTTAAAGCTGGAAGAAAGGACTTTCTCATGCAATACACCTTTATCGCAGAGCCTCAGAATGCCAGGGACCATGGTAGGTCCAGGGGATACAGCTGTACTCCAGTCTAAGGCTCTGAAGAGTGGCTTTTTTGGGAGGAAGCAAAGTCCTAGCCCAGTGATCCTCAAGATTTGAGATGAGGAGAGTGAAGGTTAAGTCCTTGTTATTCACTGTGTTTCTAGCTGGAGTCCCTAGAGTGGTTGCATTTGAAGAGTCAGCTGACTCTGGGCCTGTGGCTTCTAAGCTTGAAAGGCCCTGGGAGATAAGAGGATGCCATATGCTGCCCGTTTAAGTGGTCATTACCACAGTTGTGAAATAAATGAGATTCCAGAGGATTTTGTACTCCCTTCTGCTAAATAGAGCTATGAATGGGATTACAATGAAATTTTTAGGTATTTTATTATTTATGGTTGGCTTGGAGCTATTAGCCATATATATATAAAAGAAAAGCAACAAAAGGATGTTTGAAAAAAGCCCCAGAAATCAGAGTAGCTTCAATGGTTGTTATCACAAAATGAGATCATCTATTTATGACGAGCGAGGAAGGACCTTCATGCCCCCCGGAGCGGCATTCCTTTTTCTCCAGTAGATAATAAAGGGTCTACCCCATAATTACCTGATAGACTGGAAGAGCTCTTTGGGATCCATTTCAGTCTATTGGGTAAATGATATGTTTTCTAATGGCATTTTTACCCAACAGTGAAGCTTGTGAACTAATGATATATATAGCGAGGCCTCTGTAGGGAACTGTGTAGAGGCATTAGTTACTTTTATAAAGTTATACATAGGCCCCAAGCTACCAGATTCCAGGGAGACAACATTTGTATTTAGTATTACCAGAGAAAATAAACACTTTGCAAGAGCATTCTTAGGACATTTTCACAGGATGTCTAAAGAGGCCATGCATTGGGCAGCGTGCCATTTCCAGCCAGTGACATCGTATTTGAAATGCAGCTGCTCTTTGTTGCTATGAAAGACATGTCAGAATTAGTCTGGGAAGATCCCATGACTAGTCCCATATGGCTGCCCGCATCATCAGCCTTGGAGTTGTTGATAGAGGAGTGATTTAGGTTACGGAGGCACCATGAGATCATGGAAAAAAAACCCTGGGCGGCAGTCATAAGATGTGAGTTGGAACCCCAGCTCTGACGCTTAATGGGGCAAGTCACTTACCTGGCTGAGCTTCAGTGTCTGTCTTTAAAATGGGGACAACTGTCACTGTGTCACATGGAAATTGAGAGGACTGAGAGGCATGTCTCACGTGCATTACTATAGCAAGGTTCTGGCATGTTCCAGGACCTCGATGATGAGTGCTTATCAAGGAACAAAACCAGCAATAAATGGCTTGGCACTAAGACAAGTATTCTGTCCTCTGTTAAATGCAGATCCCCAGGCCTCCCAACTGACCTATTAATTGAGAATGTCCAGAAGAGGTTATATAACTTGCATGAGGTTGCTGAGCTACCAGAGGGAATGGCAGAAGTGAAACGGGAACCCAGTTCAGGCTCAAACCTCGACCGTCATACTGTATTATTCTCCTCATAATGTATCCCAATATTTCTGACTTTTCCAGCTGCTCTGTACAGATGTAGTCCCACTGATATTAATGCACCCAGGCCCCACCTCCTTGACTTGTTTCTCTGGTCTTTGACAATCTGCTTCTCTTCAGATGTTTCTAGAAATTTCTGTGGGGATGGGGCTTCTTTGTCCAGCCCAATATCGACTACGGCTATTTTGCTTTCATAATATATGGATCTATCGTGCCCATTTAGAATAACAAAATCTCAGAATCAGAAGGACTTTAATGGTCGTGTAGGCCAACCTTGAACATTGTCAGAATGTTGACTCCAGGATCTCTGACACATCCTGAGCCCTCCATCTGAATGGCTCCCGGGACAGAGAACTTTCTATGATCATAGGCCGTCTCTGACCGCTCTGGGCAGACAACACAATCTGTCCACATTTACTTCCATCTTCTGTTGGGCTGATGGGAAAGCTTCAAGGGACTAAAATACAATGTGCAGTTCATAGTGCTTGACTGAGTCCAGGACACAGAGTCCCTGGGTTTTAGAATAGTCACCTTCCTTGGATAAACAACAAGGTGACTTCATATCAGAGCCGAGGAGAACCGTAAGATGGCAAAAGCTGAAGAGGCTTTTAAGGCTCCAAGGGGGCCGACGTGAAGGAAAGGCTGCGGTGTTTTCAGGATTGAAAGGAGAGAGTCTAAACCAGCAAGGGTGAAGTGCCATGTTTGCATTTTATTGATTTCCTACCTATTGATTTCAACAGATGAACTGTCTGCCTGAGAAAAAGAGACTGACAGGGAAGCAGAAACCCAGAAGGCCATGCCTTCGAGGGAGGGAGGGAATTACATATAAAACACCCCAGGCCCTCTCTTCTTTCTTGGTCAAGCCAGGAGTGCATTCTAGGGCTTTAATCTTTCTCTTAGAATCCTGGAGAGAGATATATTTGTGAGCTTGCCAAAGCCCTGTCTTCTATCCTCCCAGGAAGTCTCAGCTGTAGGGAGAGAGAACTGGGGGTTTTCTTTTGGAGCTTCCTGGGCCTTGAGTGACAGTATCAGAGCTATTCTGTGCTTCATTGTGTCCGATGCATCTGTGTGTCGCCAACACCTAGCAAGTGATTGCACAAAGTAAACGTTCACTATATGTCTTGAAAATTGAACGACTAAATGCTTGATGAATTGCTCTCTCTTTGGGGGCTCAGGAATTAAGATATTCTTAAATTGGGAGTTTATCTGAACATCTCATTTCTTTCAGTTGAAAAATACCCAGAAGGGCAGAGACCACTTTTAAACTTCTTTTTCAATGCTCCTCTGTGATACTGTAATATATCATGGGGTTCAGTGCCATCAGTATTTTCTCACTCTGATAAAACTAGAGTTAGTTTTTGCCCTTGTAGAGAGCCACTGTTTGGGGCTGTCCTTCCTCTGTCTCTGTCCAATGTATTGACTTGTGACACAACGGTAATGGTGAGACAGTGCCTGGCTCGTTCCTGAACAGTTTTTTTTTTTTTTCATTTTTAAATACCTTTAAGTACGTTTAACACTCAATAAAATTCATCTGTTTTCAGCATACAACTCAATGATTTTTAGTAAATTACATAATTGTACAACCATCGCCACAATCCACATTTAGAATGTTTCCATCACCTCAGAAAGAATCTTCATGTCCATTTGCCCTCAAGCTCCAATCCCACCTTTAACCCCAGGCAACCACTCGTTTACTTTATGTCTCTGTAGGTTTGCCTTTTCAGCATTTTTTATATAAGAGAATCATATACGATGTGAATTTTGCTCCTTTCATGTGTCATAATGTCTTGAAGGTTCATCCATGTTGCAGTGCGTATCAGTAGATTATTTCTTTTTATTGCTTAATAGTTTTCCTTTGTATAGACACATCATACTTTGTTTTTCCATTTACTAGTTGATGGACATTTGTATTTTTTCTTTTTTCTTTTGATTCTTATGCTGCTATGAACATTCATGTACAAGTTATAGTGTGGACATATATGGAAAGTAGTGGGCTGGGCTCTGTGTAAAAGAGAGGAGTACAGAGATGAGAAGTGAATTTCACATGTATTTGTGAATTTCCCCACTCACTACCTAAGTAAGAAACAAAAGAAAACGGCTTTGGGGTTTTTTTTTGTTTGTTTTTTTTGTTTTTTTTCTTTTTTGCGGTACGTGGGCCTCTCACTGTTGTGGCCTCTCCCGTTGCGGAGCACAGGCTCCGGACGTGCAGGCTCAGCGGCCATGGCTCACGGGCCCAGCTGCTCCGCGGCATGTGGGATCTTCCCGGACCGGGGCACAAACCCGTGTCCCCTGCATCGGCAGGCGGACTCTCAACCACTGCGTCACCAGGGAAGCCTAAGAAAACGGTTTTAACATCACTTCTAATACATAAGGTGATTGTATTTTCTACACCGAAAGACTTAAAAGATATGTTGATAAAAAGTTTATAATACCATTGAAGTGGAATGTCGTATATATGCATATTGTGGATTAACTTTTTTAATAGGGGTGGTGGATAAGGTTTCTATAAATGTGAGCTGCTCAAACAAATAGAAAGTTTTGCTGAGAGTTAAGCATTTATTCATTCATGAATTTGTATGAACTTAGTGACATATGCAAACCACAGTTCTGAGTGCTGGGGGTACAACAGTGAACAAAGAACCCTGACCTCAGGGAATTTATATTCTAGAGGGGAGACTAAGATGATAAAGAAATAAACAGGAAAATATATAGTAGGTTAGATAGATAGATAGGTAAATGCTGTAGAGAAAAATTAAGCCATTAAAGAGTGTTGGGGATGAAGGTGGGAATGGGACAATTTAAAATGAGGTGGTCAGGGAAAGCTTCATTGAGAAGGTGACACTTGGGCGCAGATATGAAGAAGGTGAGGGAGTAAGTCATGTGAGTATATGGCAGTATTGCATTCCAGGTAGAGGAAGAGGCAAGTGCAAAGGCCCTGTGGCAGGAGTGTGCATGGAGTGCACAAGCAACAGTGAGAAGATCAGATGGCTGGAGTGGGGGAGTAAGAGTAAGAGAGGATGTCAGAGAAATGGGATCAAGAAAGGACAATGATGCCCTCGGGACATGCCCTGAAAGGCAGTGAGGTTCTTGTCCCAAAGAGAGGCTGAAGGATCCTTTGGCAGACATCCTATGGTGATGCATCAGGTATCAAATGGTCTGCTGAATACAAGAGTTTTTCAGGTTTCTTGCAAAACTGAGACCGCACCATGATTCTTTGAGACAGGAAAATGCTGTTCGGTACTAAAAAGATGGGATCTCAGAGCAGATGTCAGAGGGCCTCCACTCCGTCAACGAGCTGATGGGTTATTGCCCGGCGTTTGCTGGAGGTGGGTGATCTGAAGTGACCAGGCTCAGAGGAGCTCAGCACAACATCTCATTTCACTGACTAGAGTCTCGCTTGGGCCCCACTCCCTGCCCGGGCATTGCAATTTAGCTCAATTTAAAAATCAAGAATTCTTTTTTTCCCCTCAGTAGATTATATCCTCTTGGTGTATGGGTAGGAGGGAAAATAACTTAGTTTGTGAGGTTCCGACAGGTACTGTATAGTACATTAATGTCCACTTAGCCACCACGTGGATTGCTCTGTCAATACCCAAGACATTTAGAGTTACAATTTTCCAATCTCTTTCACACCGGGTACACGCACACTCCAGCTGAAGTTGTTTCCTTTTACTCCCCCAGCTGTGAGTGACTCACTGATTTCTCATCTTTCACCACCCCTCAGTAGAGTACTGTTGGGGCTGGAATCAGGGAGCACAGTTGGGACCACCTGCAACACATTATTTTTCCCAAGCTACCCTTGTTTCCTTAGAAGCTGTTGCCTCTGATCTTTTACTAGTTTGCTCAGTGGTAAAGAAGGATGACCCACAGATTATGGAGGATCTTATAGATTTAAAATATTCATTATAAAACATTTAGATGCCTGAAGGCTTAGGGCTGCCATTAGGGCCAGTGTACAGAAAGCATAGTTAAGTTTCCTTGTTTACCCTGAATTAAATCCCATCCTTAGATCATGTAAAACGGTTTGTGTGTCATGTATGTGGCTTTGTTGCAGAGGCAACACACACATCATTTTTTAATCAACATTTAATTTTAGAACAGTTTTAGGTTTACAGAAACATTGCAAAGGTAATACAGAGTTCCCATATAATCCCACCCACCCCCAGTTTCTCCTATAATTAACATCTGATGTTAGTATGGTACATTTGTTACAATTAACGCACCATTATCGATACTTTACTATTAAGTCCGTGCTTTATTCATATTTCCTTAATTCTTTACCCGATGTCCTTTTTCTGCCGCAGGATTCCATCCAGGACACCACATTACATTAGTGGTCACGGCTCCTTAGGTTCCTCTTGGCTGTGACCGTTTGTCAGACTTGCCTTGGTTTTGATGACCTTGGCAGTTTTGAAGAGGATTGGTCAGGCATTGTGCAAGATGTCCCTCAATTGGGATTTGTCTGATGGTTTTTTCTCATGATTAGATTAGGCTTATGGGATTTTGTGGGGAAGGTGGCAGAGGTAAATCACATCATGTCAAGGGTGTATACTATTAACATGACTTATCACTGCCAATGTTCAACTTGATCTGAAGGAGTGTTCGTCAGGTTTCTCCACTGTAAAGTTATTCTTTTATTTTTCCTTTTCCCATACTGTACTCTTTGGAAGAAAGGGATTCTCATTGCACTGCTCACACTTAAAAAGTTGGAGTTACTCTCCACCTCTTTGAGGGTGGCGAATGTGCAGACATTATTTGGAATTTTGTTGCGTGGGATATTTGTCTCCTCTCTTTCATTTCCTTATTTATTTCAATTATTTACTTCTATCAGTAGGGATTCGTGGATATTTATTTTATAATCTGAGTTCTAAGAAATAAGTAATCTGTGTTATTTATTTCGTTTCAGCTTTGGCAATTGGTAACTCTTTTGGTTGACTCTTGGGTTCCTTTGACATGCTCCCATCATTTTGTATGTGTGTGTGTATGTGTGTATGTGTGTTTGAGCGCTTCCTTACTTTCTGGCATTGCAAGATACTCCAGAGTTTATTTCTTGCCCCAGCCTGAGAATCAGGCATTTATGTAAGGATCTCTGGTTTCTTTTATTGGAGAATGGTATTGGAAACCAAAAGCTAGGCTCTAGGAGTCCTCATTGTTACTGGGATATAACTGTTCTACACCCAGAGGGGTTATCTTTAACAAACATTTTTTTGAGGAGACAAAGTTGTGGTATGGTGGAAGAGGCTGTGAACTTGAAGCTGCTATTTGGGGCACTGGGATACACTCGTTCATGTTACTGTATGTTTGAATGCAAGCAATCCACTTCACTCGTGAGCCTCAGTTTCCTCTGTGATGTACAGCATGGGTATATTGGTATCTTGTCCACCTCGTTTACAGAGTTTCAACAAAGATCCAGAGAGTTCATATTATTTGAAAATGTTTCGTGAATTGGAAGTTTCTATACAAAGGTTTTTAAAATTTTCATCGTAATACTTTTGCATAAGTCGTGCCTGTTGTCATGATTTTAGTTTGATCAAATTTCATGCATTTTCAAGTACAGGATCCTAAACACCAACATCCAGTTATTTTTTAAATGAAAATCAATTTATAATTTTTAATCTTAGAATTTATTTGGTAATATGTCCATTGGAAATTTCTGTTGTAAAAAAGGAAAGCTTCTGATATTTTGGTTAAATTATTTTCCTTTCCTCAAATGCTTCCATGTTTTAAGAGGTTTAAAAAGGAGTCAAGTCAGATACTAACCAAGGGACAACTGTAGTTACTCCTAGTAGGTATATCAGAGTAGCTCGGAGAGACTTGGAGACTTCCCCTCGGCAGGCTCCCCTCGCACACCAAATGAATCTGCTATGTCAAAACAATGCGCTTGCCATGCAAAATGTCACACTGAGACAGGTTCCCTCAGCCCCCATTTCAACCTGCTTGCCCAACCTCTGCCCCCCCAATAGAAATTCTGGGTCTGCCAATGTGCAGAGTCAGAAGGTTTATTTACCTTCCAATCTGTGCACTGGGAACAAGGCATAGACTAACTCATGCTTTCCCCATGCACTGCAAACAATGAAGGCTGTGCCTTGTAGGTAATGTGGTGAAGCTCTCAGTTATTTTAAAACAGATCCTCCAAAGCAACTCATTTGAAAGGGTACAAGAAAATCACATCAGGGCTTCCCTGGTGGTGCAGTGGTTGAGAGTCCGCCTGCCGATGCAGGGGACACGGGCTCGTGCCCTGGTCCGGAAGGATCCCACGTGCCGCGGAACGGCTGGGCCCGTGAGCCATGGCCGCTGAGCCTGCGCGTCCGGAGCCTGTGCTCCGCAACGGGGAGAGGCCACAGTAGTGAGAGGCCCACGTACCGCCAAAAAAAAAAAAAAAAAAAAGGAAAATCACATCAACCTCTTTCTGTTGGATGTCCCTTGTATAAACCAACTAGATGGGATTCACACACAAACACACACATATATAAAATGGCACCATGGAGATACAGTCAGTGTTTGAGGACCTGAGGCTCAGCTCAAAGCTGTCAGTCTCTGGGTATTACAGCTCCCTGGCCTGGCGACCCTGTGGAATAACCCCCAGCTGTGGGCTATAAATGATGTAGAAGAAGCAGTGAACCATCTCGGCATGAGGGGAGACGCATTTTGCTGGCATGTGCTGCTTATTGGAATTTCAAAACGTGGTCTCATCTAGGAAAAGGAGTCCCTGCTCTGTCCCCACAGCTGAGGATTCTGAGATTTTGCTTCTGCCCCGGGTGCCAGCTCAACTCCGCTACCGCCTGACTCAACTTCGTTTTCCTCTGCATGAAGCTCAGCTCACTCATGACACCTGTTTAAATCAGTTTGTTTGCCTTTTCATTAAGCACTAATGTAAGAGGAAAGAAACACACAAGGAAGATAGTTGCCTATTGTACTATGGACACAATACAGAGATGAGTATTTGGAAAATGAGAATTATTTGGTTCAAACAGGATTTTCATTTTGCTGTTAAATAAATCAGCTTAAGGTGAAATGACCGAGCAAGAGAGAAGGCAGGGCAATGGAAATCCAGCCTGCTTGAAAATGTGTTTATTTAAATGAATGAACAGTCATGGTATTTCTAGTCTGATGTGGGAAGGAGGTCTTCTTGTTGGTTTGGGAAAAGCTCCCTATGGGCTGTTTGTCTTAAACACAGCCTAACAGAGTGCTACTTAATGAGAGCCAGGCGGATCGCAAACTCAATTTTGTTTCTAACTGGCTAAAGCACGTCTTTAACTTTGATCTGTAAGTAGCAGTCAGGTGCATGATTGGCTAGTGTTTGACTTCCAGTTGCCCTAATGAGATTTTATGAATATCAATATTGCTACGGCATCATAATGTATTTGCTGGCTTTTTGTGGCAGTGAAAAAATATTGCTGTCTATTGGTCAAATAAGTTGGTTTCATAACACCACAGTGATTATTCCGATTTCCCTTTGGTGAGTGTGGGACAATGGCTTCTTAAGTTTGGGGGAGGTCAGCATATTTTTTTAATTGATGCTTAGTTTGACCACATCTAATGTCAGTCAAGTGTTGTTAATAGGCTCTATTATAACAAAAAAGTGCTGATATTTTCGACGTAACTGGTGAACCCCAGCAGGGCTACGTATTCAGGCCTGCTCTACAGGGTTGCATTAGTCATTCAGCAGCGGTACCAAATTTATGTTGTTAAATTCATTTCAGCCATTGAAACTTGACAACTAATTTTGGATAAGAATGATTGGAATTGATAAACTCTCTTATTTTTGGAAGTGGCTGTTTTTCAAAACAAATCTTTTATCTAGTATGGCACATAATTTAGTGGAAACGTACACAGATCAGCATTGCTGTTGATCATGAGGGCGGGGGAAGCATTCAAATCATTAGATCCTTTATTTTTCAGGAAGAAGGAAAGAATATTGTATGAAGACCACAATGCTCATTCAGACCAATACACATAGGGCAATAGTTTGTATACTGGTAGTTTTTTAGAAAGGGAGATGGAAAAAAATACACTTGGTGTCTGTTTTCCACAAATCTTATATTATTACCTTTATGAAAACAAAACGCTTGGATGTTTCTGGCATGGCAGAAAACTCCAATAAGAAGGAAATAAGGAAAGTCTATGCCTTCTTCTGTAGGACTGGCTCTTACGGAGGTATCCCACTTAATCTCTAGAAGAACGCTGTGAGGTAGCTAATATTAACCTCATCTTACAGCTAAGGAAGTAGCTTGGGTGGATTTGAATCACTTGCCCAGGACCAATTGTTAGAATATGGCTGAGCTGGAATTCACTCCCAAGTGGGCCTGGTTCCAAAGGCCACTTCTTTTTCATTCAGTTGAAGGCTCTTGAGTGAATGGGTCATATTTTTGCTCACCTCTGTATCTCCCAGTGCCCTATGCAATGGCTGGTCCTCAGGGACATGATAGCTCCCCGCCAATCCCTTCCCTGACCTCCAAATTTACCATCTGAACCTCTGCAAACTGCCTCTTTCCCTTAGCTACTCCTTCATATTTTACTCTCAGTTAAAACCCCCTTGTAGTGCTGATTTAGAATTTGCTACCTGTCCGCCTCTGTTCTCCTCTCTAATTCTCCCATGGTATCTGTAACCCTATGAATGAAACAGATCGTGTCAGCTCCATTTTCCAGGTGAGGAGAATGGCTTGGGGGAGTTAAGTGGCTTCCCATAGGCACAGATCTCATGCGGGATGGACCTGGTATCAGATTCCTCATGTGCCCTGCTCCAAAGCCTGGGTTCCTTTGCATGGAACCTGAGCTGGGTCTTGAAGGAAAGGATAGAATTGTGTTTTTAAGTTGGACATTCTAGGTGGGAACAGACTAGAATTAAGAAGTACGAGCAAAAGTTCAAAGGTGTGAGAGCATGTGGCTGGTCCTGAGAAGAGGGACCCTTGAATAAAGTCATCAGGAATCTGGTGTTTTAGATTTGTTTGCTAAGGGAGGACCTGGGCCATTTAACAATGCTGTGTTCTTGCTTCTTGACCATTGAAATCCTCAATCATGCTCTTCCTTATTGCAGACCAGCCAGTAGAACTTGGGAAGCACTTAGTTGGAGGGTAGCTCTGGCTCTTTGACAAACTCCTTTTCTAATCACTCATCCTGCAGCCAGCAGCCACCTCCCTCACATTTTGAGGAATCCACGCCGTACCTTTTCTGTGATTGCCTTCCTCCAGGCCCGGAAGGAGATTTGGTTCTGTCCCCACTTTGGCTTTTCATTCTAAGGGCACAGCAAGGTGCACAGGTTAAAACATCTCCGCCGTCTCCCATCACATCGTCCATAGTTACTCCTCCCAGCAAACACCTGGTTTTTGGCAGCAGGAGGGAGAACATTTGACAGAGCCAGAGATTCCAAAAAAGCCCATTCCTGATGAAACGGTTTCGATTTTTCTTCTCTTGTGCTGTTGTTTAAGTTTCAGGTTTCTGTCTGGGGAGACTCTTGAAATTAGGAAATTAGACCATAGGCAGTGTCACTGCTGAGCTCCAGTGACAATGTGGTATAATTTGAAAGCCCAGTGATATCAAACTTGTCAAATGTTTATTTTAGATCATGCAACAAAGAAAAATCCTTAGCTGTTCAGATCTTGCATTGCTAGACCGAGGGAAGCAGGAGAGTCTTGATTTTCCAAATGTTCTCATCTGACAGAGGCTTCTTGTGTTGGCCATTTTGTTCAGGCTGAAAATTACCCACCTTCTTCTCTCTGTCCCACTTCTTCCCCCTTGTCAGGAGAGTCAGGGGTCTTGACGGTTGCACGGTCAACCCATTGTCCGCTCAGGTCTCAGGAATGAAGAAACAAGGCTGGCTATGAGCACAGTTTTGGCTTCTCCTCCTCCTATCCAGTGCCTCTACCCCACCTATGCCTTGAAATCCAATGGAAGGCATATCTTAGCTGTCTAGTGCCTTCCCCCCTCTATTTCACCAAATTAGCACCTGTTATGTCTTAGGTTCTGTATGCAGTGACAAAGAAGATAGATAAGGCCCTTGGCCTCCATAACCTTTCAGTTTACTCTCCCTAGGGGGGCAGGACTCCTGCCTGTTCAAGACAGTTTTCTACACTCACAAAGCTCCTCCTTTGCTATTCTTTCGTGCATCGGGTAGCATTGTGAACTCTTTCTGCCCCTTTATTCAATCAGCTCAGTATTTCATTAACCTGAAGAGTTTGTTTGTTCAGCAGAGCTGGAGAATTGGGTGCATACCACTATATTAGATCATTCATAAAAATATTAAAGAAGGCTAACGTCAGTGTAGCCTCTGGGGCTCTCTCGTTGCATTCTGTCTTTAAGCCAATTCACTTGATGCAGG
This sequence comes from Delphinapterus leucas, assembly GCF_059928025.1. Taxonomy (NCBI): domain Eukaryota; kingdom Metazoa; phylum Chordata; class Mammalia; order Artiodactyla; family Monodontidae; genus Delphinapterus; species Delphinapterus leucas. The sequence goes on along the minus strand of NC_143133.1, from coordinate 50,706,526 downwards.
TTAGGTATATAGTACATGTTCAATAAATTTCTTGTTGATTCATTGATCCCCTTTCCTTGTCAGGCTAGTTCCTGGAATCCCAGGATGACTCAGTGTTTTAATGGCCCTGGACTTGAAGTATTGTCAGAAGGTTTTTTTTTTTTTGAGGCTAAATAAACGGTAGACGTTCGTTTCTTCTAGTTGCCACGCTTGCCTTCTCAGAGGAGTTCCATGATCAAGCAGACCTGAGTTCATCATCTCTACCTCAATCCTATTCCAACGCTCCCATTGGTTTTGTTGTCTGCAGTGTGCAATGATTTGAACACCTTGATTCTAAGAATTTGCAGGTCTTGGAATGAAATGAAGTGATTTTTCTTTTCAGGGTCTGGAAGCCAGCCCCTGTAGCATTCTGCTAACTCTGTATTGCTTTGGCTGCTGGTAGTAAAGTTTGAGTGTTTGCTCCTGAGGTCGCCAGCTTTATCCTTGACTCACCATGTATATACGTTACAGCTCTTTTCTAGCAAGGCAAGGTGTATCACTGATGCTAATTCATACAAATGTTAAGTGCCAGGGCCTGTTCTAGGTGCAAAGAGCATGGGTCTCTGTGCTCAGGGAGCTCACATTCTAGTCGGAGATAGGACAGTAAATATGTAAACAAGCAAACACGTTTAAAAATGAGAATTTCAGATTGCGGTGAGGGCTCTGAAGCAGATAACTAAGGTGAGGCGACAGACACATGGGGCTGGGCCAGGAAGAAGAGGCTGGTTTAGGCAGCGTCTCCTCTGAGAGGTGACCTTGGACCAGATATGGCATGATGAGGAAGAGACGTGTGGTGATCTTGGGGAAGAAGACTATTGGCAGAGGAGACCTAGGCACAAAGGGCCCCGAGATGGGATCAGTCTGGCGCTTCATTAAGAATTCTTGGGCGAACTTCAACTGGACAGCAGTTCTAATCAAAATATCAGATGTGAATACTCCTATATAATAGTTTTAACAATAACTTTTATTTACGAATCACCAAGTAATATGCTGGACGCTCTGCATCCATTAGCACTAATTGGTAAAATGTAAGCCAAATGAAGGCAGGGATATTTATCTGTTTTGCTCAATGATATATCTCACATGCACATAGAAAATGCTCAGTAAACACTTGCGACCTAAACAAATCCTTATTGCAATCCTGTAGCGGAAATAGCACCTCCTCTCATTTAGATATTAGAATACTAAGGCCCAGAAACATTAAGAAGAAGAGTTAGGATCTGAGCCCAAGACTGTCAGACTCAAAAACCAATGCATTTCCTACTGTGCTCTACCTCCTATGCTTGTTCTAGTACATCTGACCCACCTGCTTCCAAAATCTAATCTTTTTAGCATCCCACTGAGTCAAGACTGAGGCAGGGGGTTAATTTGGCTGTTCTGCTCAGCCCTGTTCATCAGGGAGTGGTCCTTCAGCAGCCCAATCATTATATGGTCCCACTGATTTCCACGCTAACTTCCTGCCTTTGATATGGGTTCAGATCTTCTCAAAACACTGGACCTCAGGCTCTGACTGGCAAAGCTTGCCCTCTAAGAGGTTTTACGTAAATCATGGAATCAGAGCACAGTTCATGCTCTCACATTCAGGCAAATGTAAAAGAGCAGGGAGGAAGGGAACTAACATGAATTGAATACCTGTTTTGTGACTCATTTGTGAGTTTGTATTTTATGTACAGAACCTAATTTAACAATTAATAGTTATCATAGTAGAGTGGTGATGAGGATTGGCTTGAGGGCTGGTTAGATCTGGATTAGATTCTAGGCTCTAGCACTTAGAAGCTGTATGATTTTAGAGAAGTTACTTAATCTCCATGTTCCTTAGTTTGTTAGTTATAACGTAAGTCTAATGTTACCTATTCTATAGGCTTCTTGTGAAGATTAAACACTTGCAAGTGCTTGCCCAAAGCCAGCATTCAATGAACGTAACTTATAATAAATCACTATACTTTATTGAGTCTAAGATGCCATATGTTAAGTACCATCATGTTACATACCACTAAGAAAAGATGCTGCCAATTTAACTATCATGCACTATCAATTGTAAGATACATTCTGATATCAGAGATGGGAAAATGTGCATCTTAGAATGGATGAAATATGTTTATGTTACGTAGCCTACTAATAATGACAGTAGGCTACATGACATTAACAAATTACCGAAGCATTGAAGGCAAATCACGGGTTATTGTTTGTCAAGTGCTTTAGGAATTGAGTGCCAGCACCTTTCTTCGTTTCCTCTCTCAATTATTCATGACCCTCAAAATCAAAAAGATTTTTCTTACATCAAGTCAAGTTGTCCGGCAACAATTTCAGCCAGATTTGACTTGTTTATTTCACTCTGCAGACAATGTACAAGTGGCCAGTGTCCTCAGAACACTCGTTCATCTGCTTGTTAATTTACAACTTAAATGCCTTTCTTTCAGTCTAATTACAATATAATTATCTAGGCCTGCAAAACATCTCACCAGTGTAATGTGAATGAGTTCAGGGAATTAAGAGATTTAAAAAGTGCATTCATTAATTCATTCATTCAGCCAAGACATGGAGAGCATAACATGTACTTGGTCTTTTTTACATATTGGAAATAGCATTGTGAACTAGACAAGATGCCTACTTTCATGGAATTTGGGGGGATAACAGGTAGTACATGAATAACAAAGAAATAATATTTCAGATAGTGATGAAGTTTATGGCAAAAATAAAGCTGGATAATGACACAGAAAGTGACTGCTTCTGAGGCTATTGTAGGTAGAACAGCAAGGAAATTCTTTGGAGATGTTACTATGAATAGAGACCTGAATGATTCTGGCATTGTGTGGGGAGGAGGTGTGGCCGAGGAGAACATTCTGGTCAGAGACCGCTATTGCAAAGACCTCCTAAGGTAGAAATGGGCTTGGACTATTTACAAAACAGAAAGAAGTGAAAAATGTAAATGTAGGGGGAGCAGGGGAAGAAAAGTGGAGAGGTCGGCAGAGGCTCACTCATGGTGGTCATTGACAAGGTCAGGGTAAAGAGACAGGAGTTTATTCTAAATGTAAAAGCAGACCAGTGGACAAGGGCAGGTCATGAAACTGGGAAATGATAAGATCTAATTTGCTTTTAATTTTTTTCTGAATTCTGTGGCTGCAGAGTAGAGAGAAAATTGTGGGGTGGGGTACAGGGACAAAAAGTAAGAAGACGCTACAAAGATCCAGACCAAATCTAAAATGGCAGCGATAAAAATGGAGAGATGTGGTCGGATAGGAGCAGATTTAAGAGGTGGAGGTCTTGGGGTAAGGATTTGGGAGGGTGAAGGAAAGAGAAAAATCAAAGCCGACTCCTAGGCTTTGGAACCAAGCCACAGAATGGATGGTCATGCCACTTACCGAGGTCGGAAGGAGCCTGGAGGAGTGCATTCAGGGAGATATCTAAGGTCAGGTTACCACTGAGACGTTTGTTAGTTGTCCAAGTGGAGGGGCACAGGAGGCAGGTGTGTGAGCCAGGCGTTCAGAGGAGCAATCACTGTTAAAGGTATACATTTAGGGCACTCCCCTGGTGGCACAGTGGTTAAGAATCCACCTGCCAGTACAGGGGACACAGGTTCGATCCCTGGTCTGGGAAGATCCCACACGCCGCGGAGCAACTAAGCCTGTGCGCCACAGCTACTGAGTCCGTGAGCCACAACTACTGAAGCCCACCCGCTCTAGGGCCTGTGTGCTACAACTACTGGAGCCCACGTGCCTAGAGCCCCTGCTCCACAACAAGAGAAGCCACCGCAATGAGAAGCCCGTGCATCCGCAAGGAAGAGTAGCCCCTGCTTGCCACAGCTAGAGAAAGCCTGTGCACAGCAACGAAGACCCAGCGCAGCCAAAAAAAAAAAAAAGGTATACATTTAGGATATTATTTAAAGCTCAGGTGAGGTTTTCTAGGAGAGAAAGGAGATAGAGTTGAGATGTTTAGAGGAAGGGGAGAAGGAGCCCACAGGGGGTGTTGCTAGGAGGAGATGGTGAGTTTTGCAGATCAATTAAGAGGAGAAAAGTTTTTAAAAGATGAAAGACACTGACAGCTGGATCATAGCTGCAGAGTAATGGGCCCATTTTGGGCTAGGAGTCTGGTAGAGAGAGTTTTCCTGGGAGCAATATTGATGATGATCAAAGGAGTGGCTACCTCTCATTTTACAGAAACTGAAACACAGAAAGGTTAAGTGTCTTGACCAAGGTGACGGAGCTAGGAAGCGATAGAGCTGGGATTTAAATTCAAAGATCTTGGCTCCAGCATCTGGATTCTTTACCACCGTACTACACTGCCTCTATGTGGGATCCTTGAAAGAGTTTAAAATAAATGAGGGGGGGAAAAAGAGAATGTTCTGTATTAAAGGAGGAGCAGAATTGGCTTAGTGAAAAGATATTTTGGTCAGCTTCACCATTTGGGTGACGGTGCCATTTTGAAAGAGGCTAGAAACAGTCATAATGAAAATAAATCTCATTTGGAACGGAGACAGCAAGCAGAGCTCATTCCCTCCCTTTCCTTTTCAGGTAGTTCTGAGCAATAAAGGCCACCAACCACTCTTCATATCTGATTAAACAAAAGTTAAAAAAAAAAGAGAGAGAGAGAGAGAGAGAAAAGACCTCCAGAGCAAGTGGCAAGCTTAATCTTTGGTATTTAGAATGATGAAGAGAAGCAATATGTGAAATCCACTTAAAATATGATTTCATGTTCTAATATACATTTTGAATTTATGGGGAACTGACTTCTGCCATTTATTCAGAGAGCAAAAAAAAAATGCATATGCTATGCAGCTGAACTTATCACACCATAATGGGACACCTAGCATTTTTCACAAGTGATTGATCTTCCCCACCCCTTAACAGTTCTCTCCTAACTGTTACAAAAAATGGAATACATTTCAAGCTTCTCTTGAGTTGAATTGAACAGAAAACCAAAAAGGCACAGACACTTGCCAGCTTTAGTATGGAAAAAAAAAAGAGATGGGGGGTTGGTGGGAGAGTGTCTCCACTTTACGAAAAAAAAAAAAGGAAGAAAATTTTAACTGGGAGAAACACCCTAGGGGTGGATATGTTAATTGGAATATTCCCCACTAAGGTTAAATAGAACTTAAACACTGTTTGAAGCCTATGTTATATATCCCAAAATACATACTGAACCAGGAGGTAAAGAAACTGGGTTTTATTTCCAGCTGTGTCGTTGATTTGAACAGGTAGTTTAACCTGTCTGTGGAGCTCAGTTTATCCATGTTCAAAATGAGAAAAACAGTGTTTGCCTATATCCAACAGAACCTGAAAACCAGGTTTCATATTCAAAGCTCAGGGTCCTGTCTAAATTTGAGTTTTAAGGTGAATGGATCTTCTTTCCAAAAAAATGTTCAGAATTCTGTGAACAGAAAGATGGAGAAATAGCTGAGTGTAGGGGTCTAAAAAGTCCTTATTTTACAAAGTCCCCCAATTATATAAATTCTAGTACCAGTTCCTTTCTTGGACCTCTTGCAGAACTTGTAACTTGCATGTCTCCTGTAGGGTCACCAACTCATGATGCTTTGCCCAGGACTCCCCCGGTTTTAGCATGGAAAATCCCAGGTCTTGGTAGCACACTCTGTCTGGGCCAAACCTGGACGATTGGTCACCCTAGTTTCCACTGAGCCCTGGGTCACACTTGCCTTGGTGTTTTTGTGTTGGCAACTAGACTACAAGCTTCATGAGGGCTTTCACAGGAAGTGAAATATACTGATTGTTTATATTCTCCTTGTGCTTTGGCAGTGAATGTTGGGTCCATAGTATGTCCCTCTTGCAAATACTTCATTGATTGATTTGTTTCCCAAATACATCCTGAGATCTTTAGCTTTTGCCTTCTGCAAAATATTTTGCTAGGCAGTTTCACATCATCACGTTTATTACAAGAATCCACTGAGGGTGGCAGTGAACCTTCCTACTTCAAGATCAACAAACTGGGGTCCAGAGAAGAGAGGGATTCACACAAGGCCATCCATCTTGTAAGAGGCTGGTATCAGACTAGAACCCAGATCTTCACTGAACAAAGCCTGGACTCTTTTCATTACGTTGTGCTGGTTCTTGCTTTTGCGGCCTGGAACACCCTTGCCCCTCACTTGGTGGGTGGACTCTGGTACACGTCTCAAGACTTAGCTCAAGACATAGCAACTACTCCAAGAGGCTTTCCCTCATGCCCTTACCTGTTTTATTTGAATCAACATTGTTGTTTTGCTTTGGAACTTAATCTTACCCTGCCTTTCACAATATTGGTTTTCATATCTGTGTCTTACTTTATATATCCTGGGTGATTGTGTGTTTCATGAAGGCAGAGATGAGAGCTTCACTCAGTTTTGAATTCCCAGCTCCCAAGTGCCTGCTTCTTCATTCATTCACTCATTCATTCAAGGTTTGATGACCCTTTACATTTCCATTGTGAAGGGAAAAGGACATGCACTTCACCTTGTTTGATGTCAGTGGGAAAATCTGATAGTAGAAAGCAGAGAGGAAGTTCTTTAAGCAAGTTGGCTGGCCATATATTTTGAGTTTTATTTAAATGCCGACCACCACGACTTGCAGTATACTCCTCCCATAGTATTTTCCCCAAGTTTTCTTGTAATATTTTAAGTTCTGCCATTCAGACAATAAAAGTGTTCAGATTCTACGACTATTAGAAGAAATTCATGGAAGCAACCTTAATGTCCATCAATAGATGAATGGATAAAGAAGATGAGGTACATATATACAATGGAATATTACTCAGCCATAAAAAAATGAACTAATGCAATTTGCAGCAACATGGATGGACCTAGAGATGATCATACTGAGTGAAGTAAGTCAGACAGAGAAAGGCAAATATCATATGATATCACTTATTTGAGGAATCTAAAAAAAGTGATACAAATAAACTTATTTACAAAACAGAAATAGACTCACTGACATGGAAAACAAACTCATGGTTACCAAAGGGGGAAGTGGGCGAGAGATAAATTAGGAGTATGGGATTAATAGATACACACTACCATATATAAAATAGGTAAACAAAGACCTACTGTGTAGCACAGGGAGCTATATTCAATATCTTGTAATAACCTGTAATAGAAAAGAATCTGAGAAAGAATATCTATCTATATATAACTGATTTACTTTGCTGTGTACTTCAAACTAACACAACACTGTAAATGAACTATACTTCAATAAAAAAAGAAGAAAGTCATTTGCTTGATTAATTTATTTGACAAGTGTGTTTTTGAGCATCTGCAGTGTGAGGGATGCCATGTGCAGGTCCTGTGGGGAATTTGAAGGTTGTGAAGCCCAGCTCCTGCCCTCCAGAATTTCACAGTCTGGCTGGAGAGGCAAGACAGCACAAGAATCACTGTGGTAGAATTCAGCTTATGTGTTCACAAGATGAAGGGAAACACATCATGCAGGAGGTGACACTGGACAAATTCCTAGAGGAGATGGGATTTAAACTGGGCCTTGAAGTTTGTAGAACATTAAAAGTAACAGCGATTATCAATCTCAAGTGTCTTAATGGGAAAGGTGGCTCCTGAGTTTGAGTTTGTGGATTCCTGTCTTTGCCCCATGGTCCTCTGTATTTCTTTGTAAGAAATTCTGGCTTTCCTGGGATCTTTTGTCCTGTATTCACTTCTCCCTTCCCTCCCTCTCAAGTGTGTATATTCCCTACTGTTCCTCCCCTCCCCACCCCGTCTGTCATTTGGAGGAGTCTGTCTTTGCTTGGCAGAGAGTATTCCTCTCTTGGGCCAATGGCCCAGTTTGATTTCAATTTGATCTTATTTCCAGGCTTATAGTGACAGAAAACCTACAGCCCAGCCCATAAAAAGCAGATCGTACCACTTCATTCATCAACAGAGTCACCATCAGCCCCCATTAACATGGCACAGGAAATAGTATCATTATGTTTTCATGTGAATGAAGAACATGGGGAAATGTTTACGGGATTTTATGAAATTTTTATGGACCAAGCAGTAATTGACATGTTAATAAACAGCAGAAAAAATACTTTGGTTTGCTTTCTAGTTATCCTCGTATTTCCTATTGGAAACCTGTTGTCAGCCAGCATATGTCTTCCATGTCCAGTGTACATATGTCTGCTGATAATTGCTATTTATAGTTCATTTATAAAGAAATCCTGGGAAATGTTGGAACATCAGTCTGCACCGTCTAGTTTCATTTTTATTCAGATCAAATCTTCCTGTTGCTGAAAGGAGAGGAGGGGCTAATGCTTGATATTGTTTTCAAAGCATGGCATTGTTTTGGAGATATTATCTAAATTACTTTATTTCTGAGTGCTGGGAGCCTGGCAAAAACAATTGAATTGTCAGTGTTTGGTGCAAATTCTCATATCCATCGACTAGGTTATTTTTGTTTGACCAGTATTCCACGTGACTGTATAAACGGAGCGATCGTACAGTTGGCATCTTCAGAGAATACTCTGTGCTCCTTTTCAGCACCTTGGCCACCCCTGAGCTCATTTCACCTTCTGTATCCAAAGTGTCTCTTGGAAATCAGTCAGCACTATTATTACTGTTGCTAACAATAGCTCATGTCCACAGGGGGAAGAACAATTAACAAATTCATGAATTGTGTTTGTTTACATGTCTGAGCTCAGGCTAATCACTTAATTAATGTCTTCTGTCTTGAACAGCAGTGTTAGCACATGGAAGTGTTGCTGAGTGGCAAACAAGGTGGGATTTGAGAAATTCCAACTTATTTGTGAGATGTAAATAGATATTTATTTGTTGAAGACCTAGAGTTAGGTTAGGAGTGCTTCAATCTCAACAGTTAACTTTGGGAATGCTTAATAAAGAGTTAATGCATGAACTTAGCTAATGCCTGTTGCAATCATTGGAAGGTACTTCATAGCTATGACTAATAATAATAGTAATAATAATAAATGGCAAACTATTCAAATCTTTCGACAAAGGCTTCATCACATTTCATGCTGTGGTATTGGAAGAAGGTAGCTACAGATTATTCTCAGCCTCAAAGTCCCAACTCCATCTCTGATTCATTTGTGTGCTCCCATAACTCCTTATTTCTATATTTCATGTGGTGGTATACTTCGCATTGTGTGAAAAGCTCCCTCCCTCCATCTCCGCAGGTGTTGACTTACATCATGGTGTCCACGATCACTCACTGTGTTGCACACATTTCAGGTGCTGCGTAAATGTTTGCATGAATGGAAGGCTGATTTTCAGCATTTCATTGATTTTAATACCAGTCAAGGAACTAGTTTGCTCTTAGAGCTGCTTCTTTTTAAATATGTAAGTACAGATAGAAAAGAGACATAGTTACAAGGCCTTTGTAGTTAAGAAAAAGCTTCTTTTAAAATTTACCTTTATGTTTTGGGGGGGATGTGGCTTAAAAAGAAGAAAGAAAAACCTTGAAGTAGCTAACAAATCCCTCAGTTGAGGAGCAATGCTTTTCTTCTTCAATTTCCATAACAAAAGACCAGCTCTAGCCCTGCATTTCCCCTCTCTGTGCCTTACTGTTTAAACATATGAACCAGATGCTTCCTGAGACCACAAACTCTGAGCTTGATTGTTCCAGCCGCTCTGCAATGATTTGGTTCTGCCTATGTCTGAGGCACTTATCTAGGTGCTCTTTTAGCATAGACATATATGGGGATGCTACAGTGTCAAAGTTGAGAGTATGACCTCTGGAACCACAGGCCTGTGTACATTCATTAACTCCATGATGTATGAGATCTGTTACTAAACACTTTGTGCCTTTGTATTCCCATCTGTAGGATAGGGGTAGTGATAGAACCTATTCATAGGGTAATTGTGGTGAATAAATGAATGAAAACGTCTAATCAATATAAAGAGCCTGGAACAGTGCTTAGCCCAAAAATATGCACATTCAATAGATATTAGTTAGGTGCTATGGACTGAATGTTTGTGTTCTTCCAAGATTCATATGTTGAAGTCGTATCTCCAGTGTGACAGTTTTGGAGGTGAGACCTTTGGGAGGTGATTAGGTTTAGATAAGGTCATGAGGGTGGAGCCCCCATGGTGGGATTAGTGTCCTCTAAGAAGAGGAGGAGACTAGAGCCCTCTCTCTCTCCACCATGTGAGGTTACAGCAAGAAGGCTGCCATCTGTAGACTAGGAGGCAGGCCCTCACCAAGAACTGAATCTGCCAGCACCTTGATCTTGGACCTCCCAGCCTCCAAAATTGTGAGAGAATGTGTGTGGTTTAAGCCACCCAGCCTATGGTATTTTTTTACAGCAGCCTGAGCTGATTAAAGCACTAGGCACACAGTTTCTGCCCCCAGGCAACATATATAGTGGGGGGCCGGAAGGAGAGGTGATGTAGAGAAATGAGAATTAGATGGCAGTAGAAATGCTTTGTTGGCAGCAACCAGAGGCAATAGGAATTTAGGGGAGGCAGTGCTTACAGTAGAACCTTGAGGACTGGTAGACTTTAAAAAGTGGAGGGCACCCCAGAACAGGGAATTTCCTGTGGCAAACTATAAAAGTGGGAAAGTACAAGGCATATTTATTTGGGACATAAAGGAGATGTGTGAGAATAGAGAAGAGGAGGGTATGTGGGGAGGCAGTGGAAAATTAGGTTGAGCCCATTACGGCTATAGCAGTGTCATGTGTAAGAGAATTTACTTTGGATTCAGACTAGCTTGATATGAGTCCCAGCTTTGCCTCTTTCAGTTGTACAACCTTGGGCATGTCATTGTACCTTTCTGAGTGTCAGAGGCCTCATCTATAAAATGAGCATCATTTACATAAGTCCTAATGCTCCAAGTACTCAAAGGATGGCTCCAATTAATGTATCTCCTGTGTGCAGGGCACACTGGAGTTTTTACTATTGAAGAGTTACACTCCAAAAACAATCTTTTAGAGTTAACTGGCAACAGAAAAGAAAGGACCTCCTCTTCATTGTAAAATTTCCAGGGATTTGGGCTAAATGGGTGGGTCAAGCCTTCCAGTTTTAAAGTGAAGTGTTTAGTCTATGTTGATAGGTTTTCTTCTGAACATCGTTTAATGAAAAGCTAAAGCAAGAAGTCTCCCTCTTGCTCTCACGAGAAGAACAGGGGCTTTAAAGCCACCAAAATACTTGCTGAAGGAAGTTTGTAGAAGAATAATACATTAACTGATATGTATGTAGTGTGCCCTTTTATGTTCCACCCACTTGTCCTTTCTGCATTGCAGATCCCAGAGGGAGTTGGTCTCCATTGACCTTCTTACTCAATAGTTCGCAAGCGCTCCATCCCGGGAGCAATTTTTAACCACAGAACACAGCCCGGTATATCTCTTCAGTTCATGACTGAGGACGAAATAAGATTCTCTCATCCTGTTTACACTGCTGATTTGTTAGCTCTTTATTGATTAACGATTGCAATGCATAATTTGTTTTTCATCTTAAGTAAGGATATTCGGTATAAGTCATACTGTCTATGAGTTATTGATTTACTATGATCTGTAAAAACTCTTTTGTCCCAAAAGTTGGGGATACTCCACCTTCCTGAAGGATAATCATCCATCCTATTCCAAATCAATGGATTTCAAATTCTCCCATGGGGTTTGCTGTAAGTTAAGGAAAAATTAGGTTTAGATTTAGATGAAAATAGTTCAGGCTAGGAAGGACCCTCTTAATTTCTATTATTTCACATCTGTTTTATTTAATATATACCTGCTGAACCAAGTTTCAACACTGCTCAGGATTTTTTCCCATTTATGGAGAATGGTAGGCATGGTGGCATTTCCATTCTATTTGCAAGTGCATTATAAGAACATGTGCATCTATTGGACCATTAGAGGACAGCTTGTCTGAGCTCCTACAAACTGCATAGCTCTTTCACATCAGGAAATGTGTGTAAATTGTAAAGTATATGAAACCCAAGCCTTTAATGGCAACAAATTGATTCCCTAAATGAACAAAGTAAATTAGTAATACAAATGGTAACCCAATAGACCTTTTTGCTTTAACCCCAGGCTAATTCTCTAGACCCAGCTTCTGTCTTTTCATGGCCAACTTATTTTTTTATTAGCAGCTTGTCATAAAAGTTGCTAGATATTAAAATCTTCTTGAAACTTCTAAATCCAACAATTCATTAATACTGCTTACCTTGGTTTTTCCTTTTAGGAATATTGGCTTTAGGAGCAAATAATGAATTATGGAACTCTACATAGGTAGCATATCTTCATTATTCTTGATTTACCATGTGAGACAGATAGTGCTAATAATAACTGTACTCATATAGAAAACTCTTGATCAGGACTATTTTATCCTTTAATTCCATGCAGTTATGAGCATTCTCTTTGTATTTTGCCAATTTTATTTTTGTCATTCATTTCAGTGTGCTTCCTCATTTAAAGATAAATGCAATAATAATTTTAATGGGCATGGTGAAAGGGAAGACCATTCAGAGATTAAATTTGGGGCACAGCATGATTTGAATACAGCCTTTGATGCCACTGAGCAGGTTAAGATATTTGACTGATAAATCAAGCACATGTGTTTACATTGCATTTAGAGCGGCATTTAGTCTTTTGTCATTAATGGGTTGTCTCAGATCCTGTTTGTGAATGTCCTTGCTCACGGAGAGGAAATATTTTTCATCTGCTTTGACAAACATGTATCATGTCCATGTCTACATGACAGCAGCATTTCTAAGTGTATTTATTTCTGTGTTGGGCATATACTTTTAGCTTTGATATGATGAGCAACTAATCCTTTCCCTGGACTTGGCCCGTTTGAGTGTGGGATTCATTATAGACACAGAGGCACCAGTTTTCTTTTTTTTTTTTTGGTTGTTTGTTTGCTTGTAATGTGTATCAATGTAGTATCTTTGGGTTGATCCTCTTTAGGATTTTTTCATAATTGCTTTACAATCGTGTGTTAGTTTCTGCTTTACAACAAAGTGAATCAGTTATACATATACATATGTCCCCATATCTCTTCCCTCTTGTGTCTCCCTCCCTCCAACCCTCCCTATCCCACCCCTCTAGGTGGTCACAAAGCACTGAGCTGATCTCCCTGTGCTATGCGGCCTCTTCTCACTAGCTATCTATTTAACGTTTGCTAGTGTATATATGTCCATGCCACTCTCTCACTTTGTCCCAGTTTACCCTTCTCCCTCCCCGTATCCTCAAGTCCATTCTCTAGTAGCTCTGTGTCTTTATTCCCATCTTGCCCCTAGGTTCTTCATGACCTTTTTTTTTTTGTAGATTCCATATATATGTGTTAGCATAGGGTATTTGTTTTTCTCTTTCTGACCTAACTTCACTCTGTATGACAGACTCTAGGTCCATCTACTTCACTACAAATAACTCAATTTCGTTTCATTTTATGGCTGAGTAATATTCCACTGTATATATGTGCTACATCTTCTTTATCCATTCGTGTGTCGATGGACACTTATGTTGCTTCCATTTCCCGGCTATTGTAAATAGAGCTACAATGAACATTTTGGTACACGACTCTTTTTGAATTATGGTTTTCTCAGGGTATATGCCCAGTAGTGGGATTGCTGGGTCATCTAGTAGTTCTATTTGTAGTTTTTTAAGGAACCTCCATACTGTTCTCCACGGTGGCTGTATCAGTTTACATTCTCACCAACAGTGCAAGAGGTTTCCCATTTCTCCACACCCTCTCCAGCATTTATTGTTTCTAGATTTTTTGATTGATGGCCATTCTGACTGGTGTGAGATGATATCTCATTGTAGTTTTGATTTGCATTTCTCTAATGATTAATGATGTTGAGCATTCTTTCATGTGTTTGTTGGCAGTCTGTATACCTTCTTTGGAGAAATGTCTATTTAGGTCTTCTGCCCATTTTTGCATTGGGTTGTTTGTTTTTTGATATTGAGCTGCACGAGCTGCTTGTAATTTTGGAGGTTAATCCTTTGTCAGTTGCTTCATTTGCAAACATTTTCTCCCATTCTGAGGGTTGTCTTTACGTCTTGTTCATGGTTTCCTTTGCTGTGCAAAACTTTTAAGTTTCATTAGGTCCCATTTGTTTATTTTTGTCTTTATTTCCATTCCTCTAGGAGGTGGATCAAAAACGATCTTGCTGTGATTTATATCATAGAGTGTTCTGCCTGTGATTTCCTCTAAGAGTATTATAGTGTCTGGCCTTACATTTAGGGCTTTAACCTATTTTGAGTTCATTTTTGTGTATGGTTGTTAGGTGTTAGGTGTCATGGTTGTGTATGGTGTCATTCTTTTACATGTAGCTGTCCATTTTTCCCAGCACCACTTAATGAAGAGGCTGTCTTTTCTCCACTGTATATTCTTGCCTCCTTTATCAAAGATAAGGTGACCATATGTGTGTGGGTTTTTCTCTGGGCTTTCTGTCCTGTTCCATTGATCTATATTTCTGTTTCTGTGCCAGTACCATACTGTCTTGATTACTGTAGCTTTGTAGTATAGTCTGAAGTCAGGGAGCCTGATTCCTTCAGGTCTGTTTTTCTTTCTCAAGATTGCTTTGGCTATTCGGGGTCTTTTGTGTTTCCATGCAAATTGTGAAATTTTTTGTTCTAGTTCTGTGAAAAATGCCATTGGTAGTTTGATAGGGATTGCATTGAATCTGTAGATTGCTTTGGGTAGTAGAGTCATTTTCACAATGTTGATTCTTCCAATCCAAGAACATGGTATATCTCTCCATCTATTTGTATCATCTTTAATTTCTTGAATCAGTGTCATAGCTTTCTGCATACAGGTCTTTTGTCTCCTTAGGTAGGTTTATTCCTAGGTATTTTATTCTTTTTGTTGCAATGGTAAGTGGGAGTGTTTCCTTAATTTCTCTTTCAGATTTTTCATCATTAGCGTATAGGAATGCAAGAGATTTTTGTGCATTAATTTTATATCCTGTTACTTTGCCAAATTCATTGATTAGCTCTAGTACTTTTCTGGTGGCATCTTTAAGATTATCTATGTATAGTATCATGTCATCTGCAAACAGTGACAGCTTTACTTCTTCTTTTCTGATTTGGGTTCCTTTTATTTCTTTTTCCTCTCTGATTGCTGCGGCTAAACTTCCAAAAGAATGTTGAATAATGGTGGTGAGAGTGGGCAACCTTGTCCTGTTCCTGATCTTAGTGGAAATGGTTACGGTTTTTCAACATTGAGGACGAGGTCGGCTGTGGGTTTGTCATATATGGCCTTTATTATGTTGAGGAAAGTTCCCTCTATGACTACTTTCTGGAGGGTTTTTAATCATAAATGGGTGTTGAACTTTGTCAAAGGCTTTCTCTGCATCTATTGAGATGATGATATGTTTTTTCTCCTTCAGTTTGTTAATACAGTGTATCACACTGATTGATTTGTGTATATGGAAGAATCCTTGCATTCCTGGGATAAACCCCACTTGATCATGGTGTATGATCCTTTTAATGTGCTGTTGGATTGTGTTTGCTAGTATTTTGTTGAGGATTTTTGCATCCATATTCATCAGTGATATTGGCCTGTAGTTTTCTTTCTTTGTGACATCTTTGTCTGGTTTTGGTGTCAGGGTGATGGTGGCCTCGCAGAATGAGTTTGGGAGTGTTCCACCCTCTGCTATATTTTGGAAGAGTTTGAGAAGGATAGGTGCTAGCTCTTCTCTAAGTGTTTGATAGAATTCGCCTGTGAAGCCATCTGGTCCTGGGCTTTTGTTTGTTGGAAGATTTTTAATCACAGTTTCAATTTCAGAGCTTGTGATTGGTCTGATCATATTTTCTGTTTCTTCCTGGTTCAGTCTCGGAAGGTTGTGCATTTCTAAGAATTTGTCCATTTCTTCCAGGTTGTCCATTTTATTGGCATATAGTTGTTTGTAGTAATCTCTCATGACCCTTTGTATTTCTGCAGTGTTAGTTGTTACTTCTCCTTTTTCATTTCTAATTCTACTGATTTGAGGCTTCTCCCTTTTTTTCTTGATGAGTAGGGCTAATGGTTGATCAATTTTGTTTATCTTCTCAAAGTACCAGCTTTTAGTTTTATTGACCTTTGCTATCGTTTCCTTCATTTCTTTTTCATTTATTTCTGATCTGATCTTTTTGATTTCTTTCCTTCTGCTAACTTTGGGGTTTTTTGTTCTTCTTTCTCTAATTGCTTTAGGTGTAAGGTTAGGTTGTTTATTTGAGATGTTTCTTGTTTCTTAAGGTAGGATTGTATTGCTATAAACTTCCCTCTTAGAACTGCTTTTGCTGTGTCCCATAGGTTTTGAGTTGTCGTGTTTTCATTGTCATTTGTTTCTAGGTATTTTTTGATTTCCTCAGTGATCTCCTGGTTATTAAGTAGTGTATTGTTTATCCTTCATGTGTTTGTATTTTTTACAGATTTTTTCCTGTAATTGATACCTAGTCTCGTAGCATTGTGGTTGGAAAAGATACTTGATACGATTTCAATTTTCTTAAATTGACCAAGGCTTGATTTGTGACCCAAGATATGATCTATCCTGGAGAATGTTCCATGAGCACTTGAGAAGAATGTGTATTTTGTTGTTTTTGGATGGAATGTCCTATAAATGTCAATTAAGTCCATCTTGTTTAATGTATCCAGTTAAAGCTTGTGTTTCCTTATTTATTTTCATTTTGGATGATCTGTCCATTGGTGAAAGTGGGCTGTTAAAGTCCCCTATTATGATGGTGTTACTGTTGATTTCCCCTTTTATGGCTGTTAGTATTTGCCTTATATATTGAGGTACTCCTATTTTGGGTGCATAAATATTTGCAATTGTTATATCTTCTTCTTGGATTGATCCCTTGATCATTATGTAGTGTCCTTCTTTGTCTCTTGTAATAGTCTTTGTTTTAAAGCCTATTTTGTCTGATAATGAGAATTGCTACTCCAGCTTTCTTTTGATTTCCATTTGCATGCAATATCTTTTTCCATCCCCTTGCTTTCAGTCTTATGTGTCCCTAGGTCTGAACTGGGTCTCTTATAGACAGCATATATACGGGTCTTGTTTTTGTTTCCATTCAGCCAGTCTATGTCTTTTGGTTGGAGCATTTAATCCATTTACATTTAAGGTAATTATTGATATGTATGTTCCTATTACCAGTTTCTTAATTGTTTTGGGTTTGTTATTGTACTAGCTTTTCCTTCTCTTGCGTTTCCTGCCTAGAGAAGTTCCCTTAGTATTTGTTGTAAAGCTGGTTTGGTGGTGCTGAATTCTCTTAGCTTTTGCTTGTCTGTAAAGGTTTTAATTTCTCCGTCAAATCTGAATGAGATCCTTGCTGAGTAGAGTAATCTTGGCTGTAGGTTTTTCTCCTTCATCACTTTAAATATGTCCTGCCACTCCCTTCTGGCTTGCAGAGTTTCTGCTGAAAAATCAGCTGTTAACCTTATGGGGATTCCCTTGTGTGTTATTTGTCATTTTTCCCTTGCCGCTTTTAATATTTTTTCATTGTATTTAATTTTTGATAGTTTGATTAATATGGGTCTTGGCGTGTTTCTCCTTGAATTTATCCTGTATGGGACTCTCTGTGCTTCCTGGACTTGATTAAGTATTTCCTTTCCCATATTAGGGAAGTTTTCAACTATAATCTCTTCAAATATTTTCTCAGTCCCTTTCTTTTTCTCTTCTTCTTCTGGGACCCCTATAATCCAAATGTTGGTGCATTTAATGTTGTCCCAGAGGTCTCTGAGACTGTCCTCAATTCTTTTCATTCTTTTTTCTTTATTCTGCTCTGCAGTAGTTATTTCCACTATTTTATCTTCCAGGTCACTTATCTGTTCTTGTATGTCAGTTATTCTGCTATTGATCCCTTCTAGAGAATTTTTAATTTCATTTATTGTGTTGTTCCTCACTGTTTGTTTGCTTTTTAGTTCTTCTAGGTCCTTGTTAAATGTTTCTTGTATTTCTCCATTCTATTTCCAAGATTTTGGATCATCTTCACTATCATTATTGTGAATTGTTTTTCAGGTAGACTGCCTATTTCCTCTTTATTTGTTAGGTCTGGTGGGTTTTTATCTTGCTCCTTCATCTGCTGTGTGTTTCTCTGTCTTCTTATTCTGCTTAACTTACTGTGTTTGGGGTCTCCTTTTCACAGGCTGCAGGTTTGTAGTTCCCGTTGTTTTTGGTGTCTGTCCCCAGTGGCTAAAGTTGGTTCAGTGAGTTGTGTTGGCTTCCTGGTGGAGGGGACTAGTGCCTGTGTTCTAGTGGATGAGGCTGGATCTTATCTTTCTGGTGGGCAGGTCCACGTCTGGTGGTGTGTTTTGGGGTGTCTGTGGCCTAATTATGATTTTAGGCAGCCTCTCAACTAATGGATGGGGTTGTGTTCCTGTCTTGCTAGTTGTTTGGCCTAGGGTGTCCAGCACTGTAGCTTGCTGGTCATTGAGTGGAGCTGGGTCTTAGCGTTGAGATGGAGATCTCTGGGAGATTTTCGCCCTTTGATATTACGTGGAGCTGGGAGGTCTCTTGTGGACCCGTGTCCTGAAGTTGGCTCTCCCACCTCAGAGGCACAGCCCTTACAGCTGGCTGGAGCACCAAGAGCCTGTCATCCACACGGCTCAGAATAAAAGAGAGAAATAAAAAGAAAGAAAGAAAGAAAGAAAGAAAGAAAGAAGATAAAATAAATTTATTAAAATAAAAAAATAATTTTTTTAAGTAATAAAAAAAAAGAGAGAAAGAAGGAAGAGAACAACCAAACCAAAAAGCAAATCCACCCATGATAAGTGCTAAAAAGTATACTAAAAAAAACAACAACAGGGCTTCCCTGTTGGTGCAGTGGTTGACAGTCCGCCTGCTGATTCAGGGGACACGGGTTCGTGCCCCGGTCCGGGAAGATCCCACATGCTGCGGAGTGGCTAGGCCCGTGAGCCATGGCCGCTGAGTCTGCGCGTCCGGAGCCTGTGCTCTGCAACGGGAGAGGCCACAACAGTGAGAGGCCTGCGTACTGCAAAAGCAACAACAACAACAACAAAAACAAAACGGACAGACAGAACCCTACGACAAATGGTAAAAGCAAAGCTATACAGACAATATCACACACAGAAGCATACACATACACACTCACAAAAAGAGAAAAAGGGAAAAAAAATATATATCATTGCTACAAAGTCCACCTCCTCCATTTGGGATGCTTCGTTGTCTATTCAGGTATTCCACAGACGCAGGGTGCATCATGTTGCTTGTGGAGATTTAATCCGCTACTCCTGAGGCTGCTGGGAGAGATTTCCCTTTCTCTTCTTTGTTAACACAGCTCCAGGGGTTCAGCTTTGGATTTGGCCCCGCCTCTGTGTGTAGGTCGCCGGAGGGCGTCTGTTCTTCGCTCAGACAGGACGGGGTTAAAGGAGCCGCTGATTCGGGGGCTCTGGCTCACTCAGGCCAGGGGGGAGGGTGGGGCACGGAGTGCGGGGCGGGCCTGCGGCGGCAGAGGCCGGCGTGACGTTGCAACAGCCTGAGGCGCGCCGTGCGTTCTCCCGGGGGAGTTGTCCCTGGATCCCGGGACCCTGGCAGTGGCGGGCTGCACAGGCTCCCCGGAAGGGGCGTGTGGTTAGTGACCTGTGCTCGCACACAGGCTTCTTGGTGGCGGCAGCAGCAGCCTTAGCGTCTCATGCCCGTCTCTGGGGTCCGCGCTGATAGCCGCGGCTCGCGCCCGTCTCTGGAGCTCGTTTAGGTGGTGTTCTGAATCTCCTCTCCTCGCGCACCAGGAAGCAAAGAGGCAAGAAAGAGTCTCTTGCCTCTTCGGCAGCTCCAGACCTTTTCCCGGACTCCCTCCCGGCTAGCTGTGGCGCACTAGCCCCTTCAGGCTGAGTTCCCGCCGTCAACCCAGTCCTCTCCCTGGAATCCGACCTCCGAAGCCGGAGCCTCAGCTCCCAGACCCCGCCCGTCCCGGTGGGTGAGCAGACGAGCCTCTCTGGCAGGTGAGTGCTGGTCGGCACCCATCCTCCATGCGGGAATCTCTCCGCTCTGCCCTCCGCACCCCTGTGGCTGCGCTGTCCTCTGTGGTTTTGAACCTTCCTCCCTGCCCACCCCCTGTCTCCGCCAGTGAAGGGGCTTCCTAGTGCGTGGAAACTTTTCCTCCTTCACACTCCCTCCCAGAGGTGCAGGTCCCATCCCTATCTTTTGTCTCTGTTTTTTCTTTTTTCTTTTGCCCTACCCAGGTACGTGGGGAGTTTCTGGCCTTTTGGGAGGTCTGAGGTCTTCTGCCAGCATTCAGTAGGTGTTCTGTAGGAGTTGTTCCACATGTAGATGTATTTCTGATGTATTTGTGGGGAGGAAGGTGATCTCCACGTCTTACTCTTCTGCCATCTTGAAGCTCCAAGGCACCAGTTCTGACCCTGAACCTACACAAGCAATCTCAGGGCTCTCAGCCCTGTTGCTCTGTTTAGTTCTTCACACTGTGTGCTGTAATTTATGTTGATGTGCTGGTTCCTTTTCATCCTACTAGGAGCTCCTTGTGGTCAGAGACTGTGTCTCCTTCCTCTTCATATTCCCAGAACCTGGCAGAGCACATAGTAGATGCTCAACACATAGGGGAGGAATTTCAGTGGGTATCACATGGAGTCAGAGCGCATGCCTGAGTTTGTAAGGGGTTGTGTTCCTTCTACTAGGGCTCAAAAAAGACGTTAAAGAGCAGTTCAGAAATAACAAGTGCTGGAGAGGGTGTGGAGAAAAGGAGACCCTCCTACACTGTTGCAGGAAACGTAAGTTGGTGCAGCCACCATGGAAAACAAAAACTAAAAAATAGAGGTACCGTATGATCCTGCAATCCCACTACTGGGCCTATAACCAGACAAAACTATAATTCGAAAAGATACACGCACCCCTACATTGTTCACAGCAGCACTATTTACAATAGCCAAGACATGGAAACATGTCCATCAAAAGATTAATGCATAGAGAAGATGTGATATATTACCACACACAGAATGAAATATATATATACGCACACACATGCACACAATGTGTATATATATATATATATATACACACACACACACAGTGGAACATGTATATATATACACACACTTACACACACAATGGAATATTAGCCATAAAAAAGAATGAAATAATGCCATTTACAGCAACATGGATAGACCTAGAGATTATTATACTAAGTGAAGTCAGAAAGAGGAAGACAAATACCATATGATATCACTTACATGTGGAATGTGAAATATGGCACAAATGAACTTATCTACAAAACAGAAACAGACTCACAGACAAAGAGAAGAGACTTGTGGTTGCTAAGGGGGAAGGGGTGGGGGAGGTATGGATTGGGAGTGTGGCATTAGCCGATGCAAAGAATTATATATAAGGTGGATAAACAACAAGGTCCTACTGCATAACATGGAGAGCTATATTCAATATCCTGTAATAAATCATAATGGAAAAAAAAATATATGTATGTGTGTGTATATATATATATATATATATAACTGAATCACTTTGCTGTACAGTAGAAATGAACACAACATTGTATATCAACTATAATTCAATAAAATAAATTTTAAAAAACAACAGGTAGGGTTATAGCAGGGCCATGAAGGAAGGGTAGAAAACAGAATTTATGGGGATAGTCCTGAGAACACAGATAAAGGAACAAGATGTCAAATGCATCTTAGCCCCAAAGCATGTGTTCCATCGAAGATTTGATTGCGAGGTAGGAAAGGCCACACAGGCTACTTGAAGTGAAGAGGGTATATGTGGCTGGATGAGGAGCAAACTCACAGATACAGGAAATGAAAACTGCTCAGACCTCAGGTGAGTTGGAGTTAGGCACCTGCTAGGAGTGGAGAGCATCTCTTGTCATGTCTATAAGGGTGGGGCCTGGCTTTGCAAGTTTCTTAACTACAGAAGCCACGCACAGTATCTCATTCCTGCTTTCTCCATCTCCATTGTATTTGGATTGGTTTGCTTCTGCTCATTTATCAGCCAATATTGCACGTCCTGATTTGTTAAGACCTCACAGTTCTATTGCCCACAACCTGTGGATGATGGTCTCTGTGGCCCTTAAATGATCTCTCAGGAGATTATGAGCTGATCGGCCACTGGTCAGTCAGCAGGTTGGCCGTCTGTGACCTTGTGGCCATTTCTTTACTCAGCTGGCCAAGACTGGGTGAGGGGGCAGTCAGACCTTACAGGGTGTTTGAGCGATTCACATTCTTTAGAAGGGGCTTTGGGCAGGAATGGCAATAAAATATGCCCAATGCAAGAAAAGGCACAGAGAGGGGTCGTCACCAATGTTTAAAGGCTTTGACAAACTCCTTGTGGCTGGAGGGCTGGTACAAATTGCTAGGCATTGTCTGCTCTGATGTAAGAAGCTAGGAAAGAGCTCCTTTCATAGGGTGTGTTACCACTGGGTCCATCTTGAAGCACGTGACCTTCTGCATAGGGTATGAGCCCAAGGGCACATGTGATGTCATGTCTACACCAGAGCTCTGCCTCCTTTACCCTGCCCCCTTTTCTCGTTACTTCTTTTGCCCTGGGTTAGGTTGGGGCTGAGAGGAGTGTAAGGAGGCATGATAATTGTGTCAAGGTGGGACAAGAAATTAAAACAGGACTGTCATTCCCTAAGGCAGGGGATCTGGTCCCCTGAATCAAGGTTTCCTGAAAGCAGAACATTCATTCAGTGTGCAGCAGGTATTTGCTGAGTGATTGCTCTGTGGCAAGTATTGTTCCATGGGGGCTATGGTGATGAATGTGACAGATATGTCCCTGACCTCATGGAACATATAGTCTAGTGGGAGGAGACAGGCAATAAAAAAGAAAAATAATAAGAAAATATTAGACAGTAAGTGCTGTAGAAGACAGCAACAGGGAGATGGGCTGGAGAGCCACTGGGAGGGTAACCTCACGTAGGTGGTTGGGGAGGACCTCTCTGATGTGGGGACACTGTCAGAAGGTGCTTAGGTCTGTCGTGTGAGACTGTCCTAGTGCCCCATTCCAACCGGCCCCATTCTGAGCTGCTCGTAAGGTCCAGTGTTGGCTGTTGTGTTGATTATCTTTCAGGACTCATTGAGGTTGCATGTAGCTTGTCTGCTAATAACGTGGTTCATCTCTGGGCAAAATGCTGATGGTGACTGGAATCTTTAATGTGTACTTCCTTTTAGGATCTAATGATGTGGTGCTTTCCTAGTCAGGGGGTAAAGGTGTAGGGATACTTGAGGTTACGTGAAACTTCTGGCTCACATTGACAGAGGGGAAACACTCATGCAAAGTTTTGAGGTTCTTTGCTGAAGCTTTGATTTTAACTTTATTGAGTCCTTTTCCGTTGGGACTTTACATTTGCAGAAATGTGCATTCTTGGTAACATGCACATCCTTAGGAAGACCTGCACATGAGGACAGATAACTTGGCCAGGCCCAAATATACACATGGCTAATGCTAAGTGATGAACCAGTGCATATTTCTGTTTATTCTTTGCTATACTTAAATACTGGCTTTGCTACAGTTCTTTGATTCGACATCCATTACACTGGTGTTTCAATAGACTGATAATCAGATAGGTCCTCTTTTGAAGCAAATTTCTTTGGTCAGTGTTCAGAAAATGTGACATGATGTGTTCCATCTTGGAGAAAGGACGTATTACCGTTTTATACTATGTTACAGATTTTGAGGTTAAATACATCTGTTTTGCTTTCTTTAACTCACATTCCCAAACTTGTTTGGCCAGTGCGCTGCTTTCTGGGGCATAATACCAAATAGTTGTGCTAGGTGCTCGTATGCAAATACTCATTGGCCCTGCATCTCCCAACATTGAAATGTAGGCTCAGAGAAAGCCCCACGTACTTGTGGAAGTTTCAAGCACATTATCACTCACTTACAGGCACTAATGACTCCGATAATGTAGTGAAGTTTAGCATAAATAGGCTCATCATTAAAGTTGATGGCAGAAGTATAAACAAGGCGCACACTATGAAATTTACTGTTTGTTCATTATGCATCTGGAATTATCCTCCTGTCTCTAGCTGTCTCATACTGGGTGTTTATAAACCTTACGTAGAATGTAGTATGACTTTGTTTTTCTGTGAATGAGTTGATTTTTTAACATCTCCTCTCCTACACAGGGGATGACCAAGGCTGGGAAGGGCAGTTTTTGGCTTTTCCATGGTGATGTCTGCCATTCTGGTCATAAAGCTTTTCAGAGTACCATGATTTCACAGAAAAAACCAGCAGTAGATTCAGGGAAGTAAAGGGTCTGATGGTGTGACCTTGGCAAGGCACTGAGACTTGCTGAATCCTTGTGCCATTATCTGTTGGTAGAGATGCTTAGAGCATGATCTACCAGGGAGGATGGCGTGAGGCACACTGCTCTCACAAGTGCAGAATGGAGTTGGCTGGTTGTGCCTGCTGGTATAGGCTGAGGGACTTTGGGCAACGTACTTCGTCTCCTCCTTCCTCTGAAAGTGGAGGTAATTGTAGGGAAATAGTGAGGATTAAGTGTGTAAATACTTGTAAAGTGCTTGGCGTATACACATGTGTATATATATATATATCCTCAACAAACACTAATATATGTATATGAATATAATATATTTTTATGTAATAATATATTATAATTGTTTATAATATATTGTAAATAATATACATATATAAATATATATTGGTATAATGTAATATATAACTTATATAAATATAGCTATGAAATCTATATATTCAACAAACACTAGCTTTTATATAAAACAGATGCCCTTGGATGCGTGGGAAAGTGGGGAGTCATCCAAGATATTAATTATTCCTGGCTGGCAAGGATCCAGAGACCAAAAGTAAAAAGACCCTGAAACATGTTTATTGCCCTCACAGAGCGTGAGCGTGAAAGCATGCTTGCCCCTGGCTGAGAAACAAAATGACACTTCAGTTATTTTGCCAAATGTCAACATCAGAGGAGGACTAACATTTATTCGAACAGTGCATCAATTTTGTAGGGAGGCTGGCTCTATTCTTTTACTGTCTGGATGAGGTGACAACGAAGGTTCAAAGGAGGACCGACAACCAGGGAGAACGTGGAGGGAGAGGAGACAGACCAGAGGGGCCACAGGAGGAAGACTGGTGCCCTTTCCCAGGAACTCTCATTCTGCATCCGTCTCACCATCTGCCAGGAGCTCAGAATTCCCCTCCATGCATGCTAGTGCCAGCTTGCAGATTCCTGCAGTCAGCCTTTCATATCCGTGGGTTCTGCATCCAGGAATTCAACCGACTGAGGATAGAATTTCTGTGAATGCAGAATCCGCAGATACGGAGGCCTGATTGTACTACGCCATTTTTTAACGTGATCTGAGCAACCGGATTTTGGTATGTGTGGTGTGTGTGTGTGTGTGTGTGTGTGTGTGTGTTTTCCTGGAGCCAATACCCTGTGGATACCCAGGGACGACTGTTTGTGGTAATTCCAAGGCTCCTAATCACTCTCACTTTCTTTTAAAAGCCACCTCCAGTATCAGTTCCCCTGGGAAGTTATCCTTCAAGCTATCGAACAGATGTTTCCCTATTTCTTAATCACAGACCTGCATATTCCTACACCAGAGTTTTCTTGGACCATAGTCACCTTTCTGAAGTTAACGTCATAAATCGTATGCGATGGCACTGGGTGAGGGCTCTGAATATTTGTGACTTTAAGGTAATCAAAACAGTTAGCATCTATGTATCCTATTTGCTACAGGTTAATCGTCACATGACTAAATTGTGCAGGCACTTTTCTGGGACACTGTATACTTGTAATTGTTTGCAGTCTATCTCATTAAATAGGAAGCTCCGTAAGGGGAAACTTTCTTCCACCTCTACACCTTTACCTCTCAGTACTGGGTCAGCATAGGGCCTTTGGTCAGTAGGGCTGGTTGAATGTATTGATAAATATGAATGCAAATAAGTGAAAAGCACATAGACTCCTTGTTCAGTCAAGAGCGTGCTAAAGAAAACCAGTTTACCTGCTATTTTTGCTTAACACTTGTGGAAAACTTGGGGTAAGACTGCGTGGTTCCTGAAATCCATTGCTGGCTCTTTCCCAATTTGCTGTAGTGCCAAGTGGGAGTTCTGAGATCTTGGTTTTGCCTCTGATTTGATTTAAGCCTTCCTGAGAGCAGGGACCAGCGTCTGTTTTATTTACAACCTTATTCCTAGCACAGTTGCTTGTGTATAATAGATGTTCAATAAATGAGTGATCAAAACACTTGGCACAGTCATATAACTATGTAAGACTATATGTATACACATATATATATATACACACATTGTATATGTATACCTATGCATTATAATACATACACATTATAATATACATCTTTTGTGTATATACATATATATATATATATACACATATAATCTATTCATATTCACACTGTCTCATGCTATTCTAATTTACATATCCTCACTTACCATACCTTTACTATACCTTTGGTTACTCAAACAGGCCTCTTTCCTGCCTCAGGGCCTTTGCACACATCTAGGAAACTCTTACTTTAAATATCTACATGACTGATGCCCTCATCTCCTTTAGGAGATCCTGACCACTCCCTCCCCTTTTAAATTGTAACGCCAACACTCTTCTTTCTCTTTTGCCTGCTTTGTTTTTCTCCGTGGTATTTACCACTGTTTGACAATATATATTTTGCTTATTTCTTACTGCTCCATTTCCACCCCTCTTCAAATGTAAGCTCCGTGAGAGCAGGGCATTTTGTCTCTTTTCTTTTTTGCTGATCCCCAGGGCCTAGATCAGTGCCTGGAATACTTTATTGAGGTTGGTTTCAATAAATCTTTGCTGAAGGGGTTACCCCTCAACACGGTTATTTTAGGTGGTTGTACTGTGTGGGCCATGACGATTTAATTTTCAGTGAATGTAACACTACGTGCTGACTCTCTTATAATAGAATAATATTTTGAAAGTTAGATAGTTCTTTGAGCTCCTCAGGAAAGGGTCATAACTTTGTCTTATGGGTGATCATTTTTAGCACGATGCCAAGATTTTTGAGCCACTGTTTGGTAGCAGATTTTGTGCCCTGATTAGAAGCGTGGTCCCTTTTCCCTGGTAACTGTTCTTAGAACCTATCAACCATCAACCTGCAGTGTCTTATTTTCACTGGAGGAAACTGAGTGTTTCTTTCTTTGCTTCAGATGGTCACATCTTTAGATCCTGAAGCAAGAGCCGCAGCCCATTCTCTCAGGAGTCCAAATGCAGCGACAGATTTTGCCTCTAAGCAAGTAAGATATGCCATAAAAACGAGCAACTTTCCTTACCAGTCTGTCTCTCATTTGAATTTTTGATGCCTCGGTGGTCAGTTGGAGATGATAGCTGGTTATAAGAAAGTCTCTGCATTGGAAGGGGGAACACAAACACCATTTCCCTCAGGGCCTCCAGCTTTTGCTTAATAAAGTAATTCCTTGGAGTCCGTGTTCTCTACCTCTATCCTTTTTGCTTGGAGGCCCTGCTGGTTCCTCTGAGAAACGCATAATTTGACATAGCTGGTTAGTAAAACCCCGATCTGGGGTCAAACTGTATCAGCCCAGCAATACTTGAGCACAGGGGCAACACTGAAGATGGAAGGACTTCACAGCTGCTGGAGATAGCTGTGTAGATGCTTCTAGCAATGGATTCCTTGAGGGGTGGGCAAGCTCAGGATAGGCAGGGGACTGAATGTGTGGACTTGGAGGCCAGTCGCTGTCTGGGCCTCTTTGATGTGCCCGCCATCTTGTGAACCATAGAAGGCATTTTGTCAGAGTTTTGTTGGAATTCTTCTGGAGTGAGGGCTTTTGCCTGCTCCAGGCAAAAGAAGTGGCTTTTCCCCACTTCTCTCCCAAAGTCATTGCTCTAAGGATCCTGGCTCAGCATCTTCTGGTACCTCTAATGGCTGTCTGAAGCCTGTGTTCAGTGATTAGCCTTCCCTAGAGTTCTCCCACCTCCTATTAGTTCTTCTGTTATCTGGAGAATCATTCAATATGGTTTGAAGGAGAAGAAAAACAGATAAATCTGTGTTGCCAAGAACACCCATCATCATTTTTGGTTGGGACTATCTATCTTTGGTTTCTTCTGGGGGTGGTTCCAGGTGGGATGGGTTGGGGGCAATGTCTCCTACAAGCCTGAAAACCCGGTGTTACTCAGTGGTTTTTGAAGATGTATATTCATCAGGGACTGATGGTTTGAAAGGATCCTAAGTCACGCTTCTCTCAGCTATGTGAGCACAAAGAAAGAAATTCACCTTTCTTTGTCTCCCTTTTCGTCAGCAGAATCCTATTTTTAAGTCATTGGTGTATAATTCAGCTTCCCTCACAACCAGGTCCTGGCATTCCTTTTAGGAATTTCTAGAGCCATTCATGGTATGTGACTAAGTTAGGGCAGAGTGTATTATCTCAGTTCTCTCCTGGCGATACGTACATTTGAGGAGCGTGCTATTTTCAGAAAGTTTCCAGTGTAGCATTGTCCAGCGATCAGGCCAAGAAATCACAGATCCTGGGCATTGTTGTGAACAAAAGAAATTTCTTGTTCCTGTCGCCAGGCAATGTGATTACAGGGCCCGTGATCAGGTACGTGACCCAAGGTGGATGCCTTCCTGAACGTGACTCAGGTCTATCTGTATCTGACCCCACCTTTATCTCTGAGCGCGTCCTTTGCATTTGAAGATGACGTGCCTGTTGGATTTATTTCCAGTTCTGTCCTCCACCATGGTGTTTACCCTTGGTGCCGTGCTGAGGGTGAATCGTTCCCTCACCTATGCCTTTGTGGTCTAGTGTCTACACAGCCAGGTGCCAGGCAGGCATCTCGGGCAGCTTTTGGCTCCTGGCTGAGTGATGATCTCCTCATAACCTCTGGAGTGATGGGGCAGAAGATGGGTTCACCTCTGCTTGGTACCTGGAGATACCCCAGCTCTTCCCCATTCTCTGCTGGGAAGGAGCCAGCCTGTTTTCGTTTGTTTGTTTTTTGGAGAGGCTTCCAGTTGGGTTTTCAGATGAACTTGTTTCAGAGATGCTGCCTTTCAGGTTGAATCCTGTGGATAATTGAGCCGTAATGGACCAGAGTTTTACGCACCTCCTCTTTGGTGTGCTCATTTCCAGCATTTAAGCCCACAAGTGAGCACTTCCCTTGTGAGCCACTGAGTGTACAGCTTGCCTGATGCTTTTGCTCAAATGCTTATTAGTATGTGGGAAGGAAGGAAGGATGGGCACCCTGGTGTGGGACACGCACAAGATCCTTTCATGCACCGTCAAGAACCCTCAGGTATCCTCAGGGCCATGAGCGCAGGAAACAAGTCAGGGTGACAGCAAACAATAATCTTCATGTTGGGATTGTGTTTATTTCTCACTAAACAGGATCATTTGGGTGAAATTGCATCAATTAATAGCAAAAGTCTGTTTTTCTCTCCACTTATATACACTGTAAAGAAAGAGAAAGCAGTGTTTACTCAAGCAATCTGTATTTCACACTTGGAGCCATTAATGTCAGTTGATTTTTTTAATAACCATCTAGCAAAAATTTACTAGTAAATATATGTAATTAAAAGTTTCTGATGGTAGAGAAAAACAATTTAGTAACTCAAGTTTTTTGAAATAGCTTAACCCACTTTGCATCCACCGTTGATTCAGAGGAAGAAAAACTGTACCGGAGAACTGCACGGAGTTTACACGGAGATATTGCTGGTGGAAACAAGCTTCCCTTGGTGGATCACAATATAGGGCCCAAAACACAGAAGTTAAAAGAGGTACTGGATATGAAGCCACGGAGTGTTTTGTAGGTTAAAGAAGCAAGTCTCAAAATCAATACTCTCACTTAATAGATGGTCCCCGCTGTGTTTCCAGGCAGCGTGAAACGTATTCATATGCACACACTAGGATCTTTGCATTTACACGGATTTCTCCTGATGTTTCCAGTTGAATTGAGTTGACAGGCTAACGGGAAAGCTGACCATTCGAATGGTCAAAGGCCTTGGCTGTTGTGAGAAGAGAGACAATTCTATTCTTTCGCTTCTTAGCGAGAACAAGCAGGAACTGCATGCTGTTAGGCCTGGTAAGACTTCAGTGATTTGCAAAGGAGAATGCATTTCATGTGACCAAGCTCGTTAGTCCCAGGCATATACTTTGGGATTTCACCAGGAACAACCAGAGGCCCCAAAACAAACAGCCCTAAAGGATTTGTGAACAGGAAGCATTCCTTCCCTTGTTGACCTTAACTTATATGTTGAGTAAGCAAGCCCCTGCTCTGTATGCCCTGGTGTATCTAAGGCAACTTCGAATTTCACTGCAATTGGGCTGTGTCCGATTGTCCCTTTGGTTCTGGTTCTGAAAACTGCCAAGAATTGGAGGTTGAGAGAGACCTGACTTAACGAGAGAAACTGACTTGGAACAGGCTGTGGGTGGATATGCATATTTCTCAGGTTCTCCGTGTGTTACCTGACCCCCAGTAGGGGATTAAGAGGGGCACACATGACTAGGTGGCCCTGTCTGACTGCAGTTTCACTGCAAACCTGGCAGGGCGTTTGTTGTTCTAACTTTTAAATGTCTCATAGCTAGTTTAATCTGGTGAGCACACAGACCATGGGTGTGGAGAGTTTATACTCAGAATCTTGGGTTCCACAATAACCCTGGCCTTCTGGGGCCCCGGTTTTCTCTTTGGCATGAAGCTCTTCAAATGCTTGCATGACAGTCTGTGAATATTACTGGAACGTTTTTCACAATCATGGGAGATGGCTTTTTGGGGGGGTGGTAGTTAAGAATTGGGTTAATTTCATCATAGACTTGTCAGGCAGTTCTGTCTAGATAGAAGGGGAAAAAATGGGTTAGACATTGCTTGATTATTTGGATAGCACTTTGGGGAAGGGATTTTTGGAAAAGCTGTTTGCTTGTACACAGTGATCTCCCTCTGACCCCTTGTTTGTGGCTTAGAAATATTGAAGCTACATTGAGATAGGAATCTGCCCTTGGCTAGAAGCCAGGAATGTCATCTAGGGTTTTGTTTAATGTGTTTCCCTATGCCCACTGTGCTTCCATTTCTTGCAGAGGCAGAATGGTCCAGTAGATGAGGCGTGAACCGCGAGGCTTGGCCTCCGAATTTTGGAAGGTGACTTCCGCCTTCTGTCCTTACTATATCACATCAAGGCAACTCATCCTAATTGATCTGTTTCTATTTGTGCATCTCGTGTAGTGTAATCGGACTGGGAGCTAACATTCTCTGAAGGCCTGTGCCATGCTGAGCACCTATTATATCTGATTGCACTGGAGACTCAGAACAGCCTGTATGAGTTTGCTTGGGCTGCCATGACAAAACACCACAGACTGGTTGGCTTAAACAACAGAAGTTTATTTTCGCACAGTTCTGGAGGTTAGAAGTCCAAGATCAAGGTATCAGCAGGGTTCATTCTGAGGCCTCTCTCCTTGGCTTGCAGATGGCTCTCTTCTTCCTTTGTCTTCTCGTGGTCTTTCCTCTGTGTGGATCTGTATCTAATACTTCTCTTATTATAAGGACACCAGTCATATTGCATTAGGGTCCACCCATCCGTCCTCATTTTACCTTCATAACCTCTTTATAGGCTGTATCTCCCAGTACAGTCACATTCTGAGGTCCTGGCGGTTAGGACTTCAACATAGGGATTTTGGGGTGGGACACAATGCAGCCCGTAACACAGCCCCTGTGTATCGGTTCAACGTCGCAATTTTTAGGTGAGAAAACAGGCTGGAAAAGGCTGTTTAACATTGCACAGAGAGAAGCAGAGCCGCCAAGGCTTGAATCCTTCTCTGGTTCTACATTCTGTGCTCTATTTCGTTTCTCTATTTCTGTTGAAGCAGACCTCCCTCCCGGAGATAGTTGATACAATGACTTCACAAGTGCAGCGTTTCCATAGCACTGTTCTTGCGGTTCTTCAGCTCTGATTCTGACTTTCTGGGGGAGGGTCTTATGACACCCGTCCACACGTTTCCTAATGCACTGTAACTCGTAGACTTCCCATGTGCTTCGTCAGAAATCCAACTACGGGAACATAGAATCTAGACTTTAAAAGATCATTCTCAAAAAAAAAAAAAAAAAAGATCATTCTCTGTGAAGATGGCAAATGGAGTTGTTATTATCTGTGCATCACCTCTTCAGAGCCCAAGTTCACAGACTAAACACTCATCGACCCGGTTGACTCTACCCTTCATAATCTTGAATGAGTTCAATTAAGTGTCTGTACAGTGGCTCCATGTGTTGGCTGGATGCAAGGTGCCAATATTTTGATGCTGCTTTCTCATTAAAATGATCAGGGCATAAGCCTGGAAGATTCCAGTGTGCATCTCACCTGGGACCTCCCCAAGGGAAACGTGACTGCCAAGCAAACCAGAAATAGTGTCAGAGAGGAAGCACCCCCTCTGGTGGCTCCCCTCCTGGATTGAGTCATTAATGAGCACTTTTTCCCCTTGGCAGGACCAGGTAAGTTGAAGTGTACCTCCTGTGGTGTTTAAACGCATTCTGGTTGCTCCCATGATAGCGATGCATGAAGAATCAACATATTGGACCCCACCCCCCAAAGTATATATTAAGTTCTGAAGGATTCATCAAAACTGCACCATGTTGTGTGCAATTACACCCTTGAAAGGCAAAATAAATTTGCTGGAGCAGCAGCAGCTCTCGTACCACCTCTAGCTGGAATGAGGCATTTTCCAGTTCTATTACCAACAGATGAGTTTTTGCTCGGGCACATTTTTCAGGAGGTGGGATGGGCTAGATGGAGACATCTACAAAACATTTTATGGATGGGAAGAGAACAGGGAGTCAAGCTCTTCTTGTGTTACCCTTTGGAACTGGGTAAATACCAAGCAAAATCCTTCCATCAGAAGGAGCACTGGATTGTGTCATTTTTCTTATTCAAGGAGAGAATGCCAATGAGTCGTCTTGGGAACAATGGAAGGAGTAGAACCTCTGCTGTCTGCCAGGGTCCTCTGTGGTGATGGGCGTGCCCTGCAAAGGGGGTTTTAGGGAAGGATTTCTCTACTCACTTAGCCATGCTCCTCCATTCTTGAAGATGAAGAGCTGGTGTGTATCTCCATTTCAGGTGAACAGAGTCCTGGAGCAAACTTGTTTCTCCCGGACACAGCTATGCTTGAAGTCACCCAGGGTGGCTCCTTACAGCGGTACCTCTGCCCTGCCATTTAAATGTTCCGGTGGTGCCGAATTGCACGTTGTATAGTCATTTTAGTTTATTGTATTATTATTATTATTTGTTGGCGGTACGCGAGCCTCTCACTGTTATGGCCTCTCCCGTTGCGGAGCACAGGCTCCGGACGCGCAGGCTCAGCGGCCATGGCTCACGGGCCCAGCCGCTCCGCGGCATGTGGGATATTCCCGGACTGGGGCACGAACCCGTGTTCCCTGCATCGGCAGGCGGACTCTCAACCACTGCGCCACCAGGGAAGCCCTACTGTATTTTTTTAAGAGTCAGTTAGAGTGTGTTGAAAAGAGCTGGGAAGCTATATATTCAGTGCACCAAGGAGTGAAAGAGGAAAGGTTTGGCGTTGGATTGCTCTGCAGTGACACACGGTAGCCAAGCCGTCACAGAAACTGCATTTTGGAGCTAGCCCTGTGAGCTAAAGGAGAATGAGAGCATTGTGAGGTCTGCTGGAAGGGAGTTAAGAAGTTAAAAAAAATCTTAATGAAGGCATGCATGAGACCAGAATTACATTTTTCTTTGTCCACTTTTGACAATAAACTTCCTGCTTCAGCCAGACTGCCAAGGCTCAAGAGAGGCTGGTAAGGATGGAGAGTGCAGCATGCTGCTAATAGCATAAATTTGTCTCCATATCTCTTGTTCCACCAGGGGTAAAAAAATTAGTGAATCAAAATGCCTAAGTCATTCCCATAAATAATCCAAAATTGTCTTCCTTGCAAGAAAAAATATTATATAGAATGATGTGAAATTCTTCAATTCATAAGTTCAAGCCCTGACCGTGTTAAATGTAGCAATTAGAAAAATAAGGATAATGTGTTTAATTTATACAAAGTACATTTGTTTGTTTTTTTTTTCAAAGTTCAGAAATAAATTTTATTGGGCGATGCATTGAAAACTCTCATGACATCTGGAATATGGAGATCTAATTGCTGATTCAATGGCATTGTGAACATGCAAACATATTTCCTTAGTGAAATGTCAAAAAGGCAGCAATCAAAATGAAGCGTTTCAGCATTAAAATGAAGAAATGATGACTGGGTTGATTTGTAAACATTTATCTCTAAGCTTACTTTATGAAAAAGAAGGAGTAAGTTTGGGAACATGATGGCAAATTTGCACATTCTCAGTCCTCAGTGTCGTGAGGGCATAGAAGTCTCAAGATGCACGGCGGGTTCAATCAAAATTTGTATTTCCCCAAATTCTGATAAGCCCACTTGACTTTTTATGTGAGGTTTACTGCGCTTTAATGAACAGCAAGAGGTTGCAAGGGGATTGGGGAAGGAATGGGTTTCTTTTTCACCTCCAGCTTAGTTATTTTAAGACAGAAGATTTCTCTATCTTTGCAATAATCACTTTTTAATGCATTTTGGAGTCATTTACTTATGCTGTGATGTTGGTAGGTGGCAGTGGTTACTTTCACTTGTGTCACTGTGTAAGCTTGGTAGGGAACCTCTGGTTCTGGCATCATCGAACTTTGGCCTGGCTGTGCCACCACTACCGCTTCTTAGAGCTAGCTGTCCTGAAGGCCAGTGTTTGTTCACTCTGATTGCATTCTGAAAAGACAGATCATGATTTAGGGGTATACCTCAAAACCAAAATGTGTTAGGCCACCTCACAGAGAAGGCAGATAAACTTGTTTCTGAAATAATGTTCCTTTGTGCTTGTTTATACAATCTCTACATTCTAGAGAAGCAGTCCAGAACGAAGCTTCCAATGAAAGGGAGAAACTTGTTAAATCGATGAAATCCCCCAGGTATGGAGGGACTCACAATTTCTTGGCCACGAAATGAATAATCTCTCTCCAGTGAGTATGTTTTCGGGTTCCCAAATTATGCCAGTCATATACAATGAAACCTTTCTTCAATGAAGACCTGATAAAGAGATAAAAATCTGCTTGAGGAAAGAAGTTGCCTTCCCCAGAGGCAATGCATTTGTAAGGTCTCCACTATATTGTGCTTCCAAATAACATTTATTTCTGTAGTGTAAATATGCAAGAGTTCATTTTAATAAAAAGTAAGTCCTAACGTAAGATAAAACCCATGACTAGACTTGCATTTGAAGATTTAGAGTGTATATTCATCCGCTGGTTTTCGGTATAAATATTCATTGGTTTTGAGCTCTCAGGTGTTGGAACTTGAATCTGCATTCAGATGGAGGTACTTTAATCAGAGTTCATAAAAGTCTGCAACTTTCCCCCCAACCAAGGAAAAAAAGAACAGAGTAACAGATAGCATAGAGGGTGCTAGGGCTTCAAAATAACCCACCAAGCTGAACTGCATTGCTAAAGGCAGGGCGGGGGGGGGGATAAACATCAAATGCCATTTTGTACCATAATATCAATAGTCTATTAAAAATAAATCTCTTTCTGTTAGACCGAAGAGCCTCAAAAGCCTGTCACTTGACTGCAGTCTTTGGAGATGACTGATAATGGGTAAAAAACCCCACAGCATCTGTTTACCATGTACTCACACAAACTGTTAGGAATGTTTTTAAATGTCAGCAGTAAGTGTGCGTGTGTATTAGCTATCACAGAGCCATGTCGCCACCATGATGGCACCAGGGACAGCTCTAAATTAGGTAGGTCAGGTGAGGAAGGTACCAGAGGAGCCCTTTGAAAGGATGTTGTTTGTCTGGGAGAAAAACAAAACCTGGGGCTTCCCTGATGGCGCAGTGGTTGAGAGTCCGCCTGCCGATGCAGGGGACACGGGTTCGTGCCCCGGTCTGGGAAGATCCCACATGCCGCGGAGCGGCTGAGCCCGTGAGCCGTGGCCGCTGAGCCTGCGCGTCCGGAGCCTGTGCTCCGCAACGGGAGAGGCCACAACAGTGAGAGGCCCGCGTACAACAACAACAACAAGAAAAAATCAAGGAATGTTTATCAGGATCCCAAGCATAAGGTCAGTTTTGGGAGAGCAGAGGGTAGAGGGAAAACATTTTGCACTAGATCAGTTTTGCATTAGCAAGTTCTCAGATTTCTCTTGGTAACCTAAGCACAAATCAAGAGAAAAAAGTCATTGAGGTACAGTCGCTGACTAAACAATGTAATGGTGGTTAGTAGCTGCTGGATTACTTGAGAATTCTGTGCCATTTAGCTACGTAGAGGGGAAACACTGCATATTGTCCCAGCAAAGTCATGGGGACTCCAAGCCGTCTTCAAAATGAGCTTTACAGCAGTTTTCACTTTCTTCAAAAAACAGTAAGAGGTTTGGTAATTTATTTTGATAATGGCTTTTATTTTTTCTGGTCTGGTAAAGCCCCATGAAGGTACCATAGCTTATTGATGACTAGGGAGTGTAGGGAGTCCAAAAGGACTGAAAATGAACTTTGGTTTCACCCCTTGCAAATTGCAACATTGGACGTGTTTAATGTTTAATGTCTCTGCCTCAGTTTCTTCTTTTTCAAAATGGGCTTGATAATAACACCCCCTACGTTGGGTTGTTGGAAGGATTCGATAGATGATGCATGAGAAGTGCCTTTCTCAGCACTCAGTGAATGCTTCAGACAAATTCAGAGGGAGGCCAGTGTGAATTAGTGAAAAGCCTAAACTGTGCTATGTTTTCTTTTTTAAAAAAATTAATTAATTAACATCTTTATTGGGGTATAATTGCTTTACAATGGTGTGTTAGATTCTGCTTTATAACAAAGTGGATCGTGTGCTGTGCTTTAACGTAAACGTGGGTTCGTTATTTTCGGGTGTGTATGAGAATCACGCCATGCTGTCTAGAGAGTTGTGCCTTAGTGATTTGGTGGTATGTTTCGAAATTTACGTATCAGGGCTTCTGACCTCTGCTTATATACTGAGAGGTGTGTTTGTATACAAAGTGGTTCCTTCTCAAGTGCTCAGAAGAGTGGGCATCCTTTCTGATCTGTTTTCAGCATTAATTGGCGTATTAAGCTCCTTTTTAAAGAATAGAACCAAGGTCACCTTTAGAGTACCTCACATTCTGGTTATTATTTTAAGTAGTGGTGTTTTAACTAATGTGGTTTTGTTTTGTTCGGCAAATCATATAAATTGCAAAAGGGAAAACATATAAAATCAAAGTAAGTGGCTTCTTTTCCATTTGTCCAATCTAATTAGTTGGGGAAATAGAAGTATGCTTAACCTTTTTTTTGTGGTCCAGCATAAAATTTCCCTCTCACACCACGTGTCCTATTGCAGTAGTTACTGATGGACATTACATACCTGGCTTCTCAGCTAGCATCTGATTTCTACCAGGGCAGGGACTACGCCTTATTTATTGGTATGATATATACTCCCAGAACAATGCTTGGCATTTGTAGACCTCGTTTATCTTTTGTTGACTGATTGTAGTCGTAATAAGTAGAGTGGAAACAGAATTAGTGAAGTCAGTTCTTAATGCTTTCAGCACAACCAATGGATTATGTTTTGGGTGCTAGACAGAACCTTGGCACTCAGATTAAAACCATTTTCAGTACTTCAGATGACAAGTTTTTTGTCTGCTCATTCAACATATATTTCTCCCCCAAGCTCTGTGTACCTGACACTGTGCTAGGTTCTAAAGGTAGACATGGCCCCTGGGTGCAGTCAAGGAGGGTGGGCATATAAGTAAGGAAGTGCAATAAAGCGGGAGAGGGGTTGACAGAAGGGTGGTAAAGGGTCCGAGATGAGGAAATGGTCAGTTCTATCTGAAAGGGACAGGAAGCACTTCCTGCTGGAAGTGGGTGGGGAAATCTCATCAGATTTTGCTGGGAAAAAAGAGTGGTGGTGGTAGTGATGGTGAGGAGAATGTTCCTGGCTGAGGGAATAAGAGTACAGACCACCTGGCTCAGCAGGCTGGATCTGGGCAAAGGAATGGGGTCATGCTTGGGAGATGAGCCCAGAGAGATGAGTGGGGCCTGTCCTCTATACAAAGGAGGCTGGACTGTGTCTCGTAGGTCGTGAGTGGCTTATGGGTCTTGAGTAGTTTGTGGCATGAGTTGATTTTCATTTATAGAAGCATCAAATGTTAGAGCCAGTGGTAGATTCAGAATAGATTTAGAATAAATATTTAAGATATTTACAGATGAGGAAATTCAGGCCTGGAGATGTAAAGTGATTTGGAGATCATGGTGCATAATAGGAAGATGAAAGAGATTTCTAGGTGGACGAGTTCATGGTCCAAATTGGATCTGGCCATCTTATGGGATTGCATTTCATTGAGCAAGTCGCTCAGACTCTCTGAACCTCAGTTTCTCCATCTTTAAAATGGAGATAGTAATTTTACCTGCCATGCAGGTGGGTAGGCAGGTATCGCTGTGGGGCTCGGGTGAGCCACTGCACGTGAAGGCCTCTGAGAGAGTGACATGCTGGAGAAATATGAATGTTTTTTGTTAAAAGCCTGAAGGTAGTGGAAAGTTGTCATAGAACTTAAGTTTTTATGAAGTTGTATCTTTATCTCTATCTGTTATATAATATTATATATATCCATATACATGCACCATATGTGTGTGTATATATACATAATATTATATATATTTAAAAATATATATATCTCATATGATCCTTGAGAATTGCTGTCTTGAAATTTTAATTGCCAAAGAATGATCCACCCCCAACTCCATCCTCTTCCCCACCAGATAAAAATGTTTTTAAACAAAGACTTTGTTGTGATAGAAAATCTTCAAATTTGGAAGAACACGTTGAGGTTTTGGTTTTTGATGTAAAACAAACAAACAAACAAAAACCCAGGAAAGGCTCCTGATCTCCCACACCCACCCCAGGATTTATTAGTTGAATTTTCTAAGCACAGGGCACATTTGAAACTTTTCAAATACTCTGGCCATGACAGCTAATGGTGGAGGGTGCCATGGTTTGGAAGTTTCTCAAGGCTAATCATTTTTCAAAGGGGGAAAAAGAAAAAGAAAAAAACAAGTAGATTGATAAAAAGGGCATGGTGTTCTTGATGAGGCAGGAAAAATCTCAGGCGTGGCTCATCCCCTCCCTTAATTATCCAGCTCATTTAGTCAGCTGTGACCCAGGACTTTGGGAGGTGACCACAGTGTGAGGAAAAGCATGGTTGCTATTGACCCACCGTTCGGTTCAGGCATGGAAAATGGCCACACCGGCTGATTCATCCTTTTACAAATGGAACCTGAAGAGAGGAGCTCTGGGTGTGATGTGTGGTGCCCAGAAGTCCTCTTGATGCCCTGAGTTTTCTTGAACCTCGACATAAAAATGTAATTGTATCCAAGAAATTGGCTGGTCAGCCAGCTTCTGTGGCAGCTCCTTCACTTGAACAGAGAGAGCACCAGGATTGAAATTTTCAGGTAATATACCTGGAAGGAAGCCCTTGGGAAATCTAATTATTGTCAGCACTGCGTGCGCTCCACCTTTTCCCCACCTCTGCTGATGCTTTTATCCACATGGGGTAACCTTTGGGTCTTCCTGCTTTCATGGTTAGGCCGCCCCTAGACATCATCTTCAGGCAGGGGAAAAAAGCCAGGAAAACTCACCTGGTTCCTGCCTCACTACCTCTGAGACGCACTTGTCCTGGGATGACGAAGGAGAGTACCCATCTCTTCTCGCTACCAGGCTTCTCCTCAGTCCTCTTGAGGTCACACATCTCAAACAAAACACTCACCTTTTCTTGGTCCCTTTAAGGTATGTTTCATCCGAGGAACTACAGAAATGACTCTGTCCCTTGTGTAACTTTAGAGTGCAAAGGGCATTACTGCTTAGTTAACTTAGAAGACCTTTTGGGTCAGTTTACCCACGTGAAAAATGACTGTGTCTGTGTGTGGTGAGAAGCCAGGCCCAGTCAATGATTTAAATTACTGTGTCAACATTCACCGAGGGAGGAGAAATTAGTCATTGTCGAATGATGCACTGTTGGCATCTACACTGGGCTGTAGAGCCAGCGAGATCTGGATTGGAGTCTTGTTCTGTCACTTACAATGGGCAGTCACTACAGTGGGCATGTCACTTAATCTCTCTGATTCTCAACATTCTTTCTCCTTACCTGTGAAAGTGAGGGTAATGATGACTCTTCACAAGGTCATCGTGAAGATTAAAGAGCAACAT
Source organism: Delphinapterus leucas (assembly GCF_059928025.1). Taxonomy (NCBI): domain Eukaryota; kingdom Metazoa; phylum Chordata; class Mammalia; order Artiodactyla; family Monodontidae; genus Delphinapterus; species Delphinapterus leucas. The sequence continues at coordinate 50,666,480 of NC_143133.1, read as the reverse complement.
TCATTTCATAGCCAAGGGTTTAGAAAATTACAGTTCGGAGCTTACCCTCTTCTTGGTTTGGTCTCGCTCTCACAGAGACAAGGAAAGCTATTCACTGATTTATTCAAGGAGCCCTGTGCCACCCCTCAAGGGAGGTGGGCAGGTGAGATATATGAGACATAATCCTTTGCCTCACCTCAAGGAACCAAGGAGCCCGTTGCCCTCTGTAGAAATAAGATCACATTGAATAAATTTGGGGTGTGAAGTCTTTCTCTCTCACTTCTTCTTACATGAACTTCTAAGAATCTATAAAACTTGGGCAACTGTGTGGGTTTGATGCCATTATTTATAAATTGCTGGTCTCTCCTATAGAGATAATTACAAATAAAGCATATTAGGGAGTAGGGAAGGAGAAAGGAGGAGAGCAGGAGTGGAATTTTCCACTGAAGTCTGGTAGCATCACCAAAGTAGACCAGTAGCTGGACTTGCAGAACCGCTTCTATGAGAAGAGTGGGTGCTCAGCATTGTGGTACCTTCCAGACTAATGGCAGATGCTTTGGGGTGTGTGTGTGGCTCCTCTGGAAGACTCAGAGGCCAGGAATCCACAGCTTCATATTATATATTATATAATCAGAAAGGCAGTGAATATTTGCCTGGAGACCACCTTGGGGAAGGGGATGGGGAGGAAGCTTTTCTGCATGCTCGCTGTCTGTGACAAGAAAATATATCTACAGGCATTTTGTCGGCACTCTCATGGAGGGAGGACCTGGCAAGTTTCTCGAGAGCCCAGAAAGATAATGATAAGAGGGGGTTAATTATGTGATCCACATCATGATTAAGATGTGTAAAATACCATCGTTGGCCTCTATAGAGCAGGGGATCCTTATACTGCATGCAGTTTGTGTTGGTCATAACGCATATTTTGAGCTTTCCATAGTGCTGCCCTAACCTCAGGCTGTCTAACCCAATATTTTCTATGGAGCCTTAAGTTTCTAATTGTGAATTTCAGGAGTTTTTCGGACTCTCATCCCATGTTTCCTTTCATTCAAGGAGGGAGTGGAAAGTATTTACTCTGAGAAATTGCAAGACCCAGGGAGGTTTTCTGAAATTCTTGTGCTCTCCTGGGTTTACCATAAATCTGAGACAGTGATACGATCAGCAAGCTTATTTATATCTGAGTACAGAACACGAATACAATTTAAACAGAGCAGGCTCCCTTTCTAGCAGCTCCCGTTATATGCTGAATATGACTCTTACAACCTTGGTGGACCGTCTGTCCCACTATCGGATATTGATTTGTAATTTAGTTTGCAGTAAATTGTTGCCTGTACTAACATTTGCATTTCCTTCCTAAAAAAATGTGTTTCTACCTTCAGCTGCCTCTCCAATGTCATTTGAAGACTGTATCTGGCTAACTACTGAGGGCCCCCTCTCCCCGGCTTTCTAGAAAACTAGTCACTTCCAGTAAAGATGTGTAGCTCAGGGTTTCAATGCTGCTTTGAAGTGACACCCAGACGGCAGGTCATGCATGCCACAGACTGTCACCGTAAGGTGTCTGTTGGCATCAAATAGGATGACTCTTGAGGAAGTGATAACTTTAAAAAATGTATGATGAGTACCACTGAATTAAGACAGATGGGCTGATTTGTGTTATTCCTGAAATAACTGGCAAGTAGGTGTTTATCTCATTTTACAACAGGACAAAATTGCTTTTAGAGTGATTCATTTGTGATCCCAGCTAAGCTGTACTATCAATTTACTTTACTTCTGACTGGTGTATTTGCCTCGGTATTTATTGTGTTTCCCATCAGTATTGTCAAATTGTGGTGCCGCTCTGACACCTCGACATTTGCATTTAGATTATGGGGTTGTGGGTTAGCCTTGTAAGATGGTATATGCAGCTACAGTGTGCTTATTGAAGGTGTAGTCAGAGCCATTTCTGACATTTTTCCTTGGGTTCTGCGTGTGAAACCTTGATGATCACTGTGACCCTCTGACAGTTTCTTCTGCCTCCAGTCCCTCCCCATTCCTGTCACCTACTCTGGACACTGATGCTTGAGTGAGTTTTGTAACATGCAAATTTGATTCTTTTAAAGCTTCTTCCTCTTCTTCTTCTTCTTCTTTTTTTTTTTTTTGAAAGAAAACCCAGGTTCCTGAAGGGATCAGTTTTACCAAAGGCATGAATCTGATTAGGTATGATGGGGCCTATGGTGACTAGGGGAGTGTCTCCTAATAAAGAGAGCACTGCTATTCCGGCTAATGAGAAAGTCAGCCCATCTTCTTAAGGAAAAATCCAGGTTTATGCAGAATGTCTTGATTTTTAAAACTTTGTACAGGCCAAACAAATTGCATCTGTGCACAGCTTTTGAATCCCTGGCTTATAGTCACTCACTGGTCCCCCCCTTGGACCTTAAGATAACTCCAAACTCTTCGGCATGGGATATGCAACTCTTAATAATCAGGGCTTTGTTTCTATGCTTATCTTCTACCCTGCACTCCATTCCCACCAGTCCCAATGCTACTCACACTGAACCCACTATAGTAAAACCTTCCACAATGCAATCAGTGGATTCCCAAAAGTCAACTGTGCGGAATGAGGGGGGTGGGAGCTACGAGGTGGGCGGAATGACCCGGGAGAGCCAGTGCAGTGAGGCACACAGGTTTCAGGGATTTTGCTGCAAGACCCAAATCCATCCCAGTCCCACCTGTGGTTTGGTACAGCCTGGTGGTGGAGGTCTACTCTGGCTTAGTTGTTTTTTTTTTTTTTTTTATGGCTTAGTTCTTGATGGGAACCATTCTGATCAGGATAGCAGCAGTGATTCTGGGAATCTTAGCTGGTTGTCATTCTTTGGCCCACTCTGGAGCAATTGGGATGGGAGGTTACTTGGCATGTGGGATCCAGCATCAGCCTTTCTTTATGTGCATGAGCGCCATTTGCACGTGCATGCATACAGGCAGACGTGCGTGTGCACACACACACACACACACACAGCAAAGAACTTTAGCTGTCCCCATTTGAGAACTGGGACTGGAGAGAGGGCAAGAGCTGAATCTTGTATTCAAATTCACATTATTGCACGACATGTTATCCTGGGGTTTTCCTGTACCTGTAGTTCCTCAGATGTCAGCACTAGGCTGTGTTTAGCCTCTGGGCCTCTGTAAGGGCTGCTCTGTCTGGTGGCATCATTCTGGTTAACTCCTCTTAATTTGGGGGGATTCAATTTCTATTTAACCACCTCTTTGAAGACCTCTCCGAGTCCCTGTGAGGAGTCACTTACTTCCTCTTCACTGTGAGGAGTCACTTACTTCCTCTTCAGAATTCTTGGTACGTCTGAACAACTTATCACGTCTCTGTAATTGGTTCCTTCTACTGTGTGTCCCAGGCTAGTTCTGGGTTGCTCGGGGACAGGGACCATATTCTCAGTACCCTTTTCTTTTCCCAGTACCTAGCACATGCTCAGTAAGTGTTTGTTGAATGACAGAAGAATGGAAATGAAATGTAGCCAAATGGCTACAGAAAAGTTTGCCAAGTAAGAATGAAGCAGTTTGGTTGAAAAAATAATATATATTAGTATATATATTTTATAGAATATATTTCATATAATAATATGTACAGTGTATAGTAATATAATATATAGTAATATTTATAATTTTAAATATAATCACACATTATAAATATATGTAATTATTAATAATATATAATTAATATAGAAACATGTAATCAATATAGAATTGATTATGTATAATTACAAATTATATATATAATATTACAAATTATATATAATTTATATAATTATAAATTATATATAATATGTATATATTATATTCTGGCTCCTACAGAGGAGCTAAGAAGTGAGCATACCTTTCTCTCCCTCCCGTCCACCAGCCACATTATTCCACATTTTAGTTTTGCTCTGAACTTCCTGGCCCAGAACAAAGGTCTCCATGAGTGAAGCCTTTCTTGCTGCTTCCTGGCTTGGCCTGAAGTCAGATGCGGCAGAAAGGAACCTTACAAATAGATCTGCTCTTGCCAGGTTGCCAGCCAAACTGCGAAGACTTGACACGCTCGTTGAAGTTCTAAGCACACTGTCACACCGACCCCAAACTTTCTGCCACTTTCTTCTCCTCCTCCCCCAACTCGAGAATTAAAGTTCCTCAGCAAATTTCCTCCCCCTTCAACTTTTCCACTCTTTGAGTCACCGTCAGTGACGTGCTCTTACCCGTCACTTCAAGTCTTGCTAAAACGAGGTTCTCAGGAAGAAAGGGAATTCAAGTTCAGGGTTAAGATGCTAAAATCAGATTGTTCTCATCTGGCAGTAAATTGGTATGCCACGCTCACCACTGCCGCAGATGAAATTAACCATGCATTGAAATTATTGCAATAGGCAGTGTCATCAAAGCTTATTTGTAATGAAAATATGATGTTTCAAACCTAAACTCAGGAGTATAATGAATGTAGGACCATATGTTTCCCTCCCACGTAGGACTGCAGAGAAGAGATGCTATTTAAAATATGTAGCTGTGGATGGGGCTTGTGGTTTTCTCTGTTGTCCTCACCTCTGGTCATCCGTGCGGGTGGTCCAGGAGTAGGGGGAAGATCAGGGCGCCCAAGCCTGGCAGGGACGGCTCCTGAGTCTGAGGTGGTGGCCGGTGGGGTCCCTGGCTGGATCTGCTTCTCTCCTTCAGTGGCAGTTGTCTGAGTCCTTAGTGATGCCTCGCTGGTTGCCAGCAGTTGTGCTTAGGCAACTGCTGTAATGATGACAAGGAGAATGAAGGGACTGGAGGTAAACTCTAGTGAGTGGGACCCCTGAGACTGATGGTCAGGCTCAGAGGTTCCTGAGGACAGAGTTAGTTGGTGTTCTCACTCGTTCGAAACAGAGGGATGGCGGAAGAAGCCTTCATTCCAATAGCCAGAAGCCTGTGTTCTTTCTCACTGGCCTTTTCCTGGCCAAAGCTAGCTCTCTGAGGGGGCCGCAGACCTTTGTCCCGTGACCGTGAACCTCAGCCACCCAGGTGCTTGGGCTCTGATGCAGCCACACTGGAGGGCCCGGATGTGTAATCCTGAGTCCTCACAGTAACTCTGACTGGTGGTTATTACCACCTCTGTTTTCTAGGCGAAGAAACTGAGAACCAGAGAGGTTAAGTAGCTTGCCGGAATGAGACCAGCAATCTGAATTATTTCCTGCTTGTTACTGCTGGAGAGCGTGAAGCAGAGGGGTCTAATGAGCTGTTTTGCAGCCTGGTTTTGCCATTAGTAGCCGTGAGACCTTGGGCAGGTTACTTATCCTAAGTCTTGATTTTCTCATCTGTAAAATGGGAACAAAGCTTATCTCAAAATTCTTACGGGAATTAAATGAGAGATTGCACATATGGACAGGAATCAGGACAGAGTCAGCGCACATTAAATCTTGGTTGTGAATATCATGCTGTTGCCTCTGCCAGGGTCCGTGGAGGGACGCTCCGTGCCTCCTGTGTCCGAGCCTCTCCTACCCATATCCCTGTCGGCCTGCCTGGCTGGGGTGGGACCAGACGGTGGTGTTAAATGTCTACTTTTTTTGCAAAGGTGACATGAAACAATATAATGTAATGTTGCTGGTGCATAGCGGGTATTCTACGCCAGTACATATTTTCCTCTCCTGCTCTCAGCTGCCTTCCTCTGTTACTTACATTGCTTTCAGGCCTTTTACAGTGTCATCCATCTGGGTATTCTTATAACCTACGAAGGGGACTTGTGAGGACCAGGAAAGTGTTTAAGACTCAAAGGATATGTTTCCGGTGGAGGAAGTTCAGGCCCCTTTTATAAGTATAAGATGATTTTGGGGGTGTTTGAGTGAGTGAAGAGGGGGAGGGTTTTGGTGGGATGGATTTGGTGGGCCAAAAGGTTGGCTTACGCAGAATTCATATCTCCTGAACTTATCCCAGACACAGAAAAATGGATCAAAGCATCCACTTCTTCGTTTCTTGCTCTCCCTATGAAAACATGCGCCATATTACCCAAATTAAAATCCTCCAACAAGTTTCTAGTCTGTGATTTTCTTTTGCCAAGTGTGTATACTATATTATTGTAAAGTTGGGCAGGTCTTCAGCTTTTCATTTGGCTTGTTCAGATAACGAGTTGCAGATGAAGAGGTGACCCTTGTGGATGGCTCTACACGCTCCTTTGATCTCCTGACGGTTTGCTCGGTGGCCACAGAGCAGCCCCTGTATCTTTCCTCCCTTCAGTTTTACAACCGAAAAATTGAGAGGGCACGTTCCTACCTTCTGAGCCCAGGGCTTTCACGTCTCGGGAAATAATTTGGGGGGAACATTCTGTGTGTTTCTGGTGAAGCAGTGGCATTGAAAGCCAGAAGGGGTCCTCCTTTGGACTTAGTGCTTCGACTGAGAGGTTCTCATACCCAGCAGTGGGAGCAGCGCTTGAGGGCGGCAGGAGGAACACGTCCGGGTCTCATCTTCTTGGTTTTGATCAGTCGTCTCTTTGAAAGCTTTCCTGACAAAAGAGCCTCCCTCATGGCATCGGGGAAAGCAGGCTTGGCATTCCATTTTATGTTGAGACAATGCAAACCAAAATCCCTCCCTGATGACTGTCTGATAAAGGAATAAATTGACTGTACAAGGTGATGCGTTTGCTAGGTCATTCTCACCAATGCACTAGAAACACCTTCTATTAAGAACAAAATGAGGACAAATTTGTTATGCACCTTTTGTTATTTTTAGATTGCACTGACTTTTTTTTTTTTTCAGGTTGGAGCCTATTATCCTGAACTTCCTAATAAAGAGGAGTGACTTAGAAAATGTTTCATTGTGTTGACCTTTACTTAATTTTCTATGCAAATGAAAAAAACCTATTCCAAGGACCAGTCCATGCTTTAAATATCCCATGTGTGTATGTTGTACTTATAAATAGGTGTAGGTATGGCTTTGGAGTATATTTTTATCAGCTTGTGTAAGGGTAAAGGGCTTATTTTAAAAAAATATATATATATATGTGTGTGTGTGTGTCTATATTTATCTGTTTCTGGGAATAGGGTAAAATGGTTCATTTAGGACCATTGTGGTTCTAAGAGATCATGTGGCTGCTAAAATGTTAAAACCGGGTAGTGTTCTAAAAATAATAATATTCCACTGTGGCTTGCCTTTGGTGAGAGCTCTGCGTAGGGCAATTAGACAAAAATGATATTCTGTTGTCAATTTCCTCTTTAGCAGAAGACAGGGGCTGGCAGTGGAGCTAAAAGTGTTTGCAGGGCCGCTGCAAGGAGAAGCTGGCATCGGGAAGCAGCACCTTTTAACGTTTGGGGATTTTTCTTTTAATTTTCTTCAAACGTTCCAACTGTAGGAGGGTGGGTAACACAGCTGTTCTTTGTAGCTTCTCTTCTGGCAGGCCGACAAGAAAATCAGAGAGCTGCTGGAATCCCTGACTTGGCCCATAAATAGCGGCAAAGTGTTTGGTTTTGAAATGCCTGTGTAGCTCATTGACCACGCGCGATGGCTGGGATGCTAATGGTTTATGTGGCCTGCAGGTGACAGGAAGATTTCTGCAGGCAGGGCTTTGTTGTAAATTCAGTCTGCCCGGCCGCCTCCTACCGTCAGAGCTGGTTTCCAAGTGATTACAGGCTTTTTGAGTTACGGCGAGGGGCACCAAGATGAATGATGGGTTGGCCTAACACAGCTGTTGCTCCCGTCGTGAGGAATTCCAAAGGACACATAAAAAGAGATGGTGCCGGGGAGATGTGCGAATTAGAAACGAGGTGCAACTTGTGTCACAGAGTGGGGACTTTTGTGATGACGCTTGTAAGAGATGCTTAAAACTTTTATGTTATTGTTCCATTATGGCAGTGGACGTGGGGATAATTCATCCAACATGTATTGCTCTTTCTTATTATGACTATTTATTATTAATAGCAATTATGTCTTGTTCCTACAAGGGACTTCCGTTTCACAGTGTGCTCTTCTCTGTCATCTCATTTTATCCTCATACCAACTGGCTTGTTCAGATAACGGTGGTGCTCTTTTCGGGGGAGCCACCCGGCTCCTGTTGTGTGCCAGGCGCTGTTGTAAGTTAATTAAAAAGACACATTCTTTGCCCACTAGGCACTTCTAGGCAAAAGAGACGAGAAAAACCGCAAATGCTAAACATGTCATAGCTGTTCTCCAAAAGGCCCTCTACAAATAAGAAAATAAGGGGTGAAAGGGTTTTTTCTTTGTTTTTGGTCTGTTTCTCATCTTGGTGGACTTGTTCCTAGAGAAATAATGTTGATAAACAACAACAACATCCAAAGACATTAGTACGCACTTGGCCCTGTCCTCGCTGGCACCTCGCGTGGATTCCCTCACTTAATGCTCACAGCAACCGGACAGCGTTGGTCTTGCTATTAGTTTTGTTTTACTAAAGAGGAAACCGCAGCACAGAATGAGCCCAAGGCCACGCAGCTGGTAAAGGCATTGGCAGAACTCGAATCCAGGCCATTTGGTCTTCTTGGAAAAGTATAAAGCTCTCTATTTATGAGGATGTTATTACTTTATGGTTTCAAAAAGCTTTCTGAGAATTCCCCTGCTCAGTCCAGATGTAACCCTTTCAGAGGAATCTAAAACAATTTCTTTCCAATGATAACTTACCTACTTCGTTGTGTAGTCATCATTTTTTTTTTTTTTTTAAACTTTGTGAAGTCTAGAAGAGAAGCCAGTGGGAAATGCAGCGCAGTTTCTGAGGCTGGGTTCCCCAAGGGCCACTCAGAACTCTGTACCAAAGTGTGTGACAGAATGTTTTAACCTGAGAAGTGCAGGGCTGTGGTGTCGGGGAGAGGTTGAGGAGGTCTGAGTTTGAGACTGCAGTGAGTTTTCGCAAAATCCTGTCTGGGCTGTCGTTTCATCCCTTGTGAAATCAGGACCATCCTACTCATCTTGCCTGTTTCATTATGTTCCTGGACCTGCCGAGTCATTCTCCCCTCCGAGCCTTTGCGTGTGCTGTTCCTTCTGCTAGGAGTGCCCTTCTCAGATCTTTGCATTGTCTAGCTGTCCCTCATCACACGTCAGCTTCTGGAAAATTCTTCCTTGACCACAATGCTAAAGTGGCAGCCTTCTACTCTTGAGCTTCTATTGTATTATTTTCTTTCATATTTTTATTATTCTTATTATATTCTTAGTATACTTACTGCTTTTAGAAATGATCTTTTTATTTGCTAACTTGTTGATCATCTGTGACCCCAGTGCGCTAGTGTCAGCCCCCGAAAGTAAGGATGTGACCATCTTGTTAACGACGTAAGTCCAGTGCCCAGTACTGTGCCTGGAGCAGAGAGGGTGCTAGATAAATATTTGTTGAAAGAAGGAATGAGCAGATGACTAAATGAGTTACTTGTTGGAGAGTTATTTGGGATGAAGTAAAGGAAAGTCCTGTATACAAATTGCTGTAAATATCAAGCACAAAGCCAGTGACTACAAAGGGGCAGATCTGCTTAGGATGTTTACATGCAGCTAGGTGCTCCATCAGAGAATGTGCTCGGGTGACCTGCTTGTGTCAGTTCCAGGAACTGGAAGGCAAGATAATAGCTAACTTAAAATTAAAAAGCTTCTTCCCCCCACTCTCCTTATCATAATGCTGGAATTGAGTAAGTAAATTTCTTGGGTATGTTCTTGATTGGAATTGAATAAAAATCAATGTAAAGTGAAGCCCGAAGCCTTCCTTTAGATCTTCCTGTAGACAAAGTTTCATGTCTCTGATCTTATCAGGGAGGACAATCAAAGGGAGGATGTGTTGGGTCAGTCTTTGGATAAAAAGGAGCTCAAGAATAGCCCTTAATGATTTTCTAATACTTGGTCAGCATGAAAGTGCTCCATCGTTGGTCTATGAAAACGATAGCCTTTCTGATAACATAGTGTTCTCATTTCACCGGGAGCTGTTTTGAGAGCCTCTTAGATGCATTGGTGCTTGGCATTTCATTTTAATTGGAATAATGTGAATCCTGGTTGCTAATGCTCAGAATCAGAAGACCCTCCAAATATGGGATACACTTTCAAAAAATATTGAAATTGAGATGTTTGTCTCCACGTATCACATGGGCAGAATGATGTACGCCAAGATACTCCATGTTTTTTTGCAAGCCCCAGGGTTTTCCTAAGCATGTCTGGCTGTCTTTGCTACCTACCCTTTACCAGAAAAATGTTTATTTAAATATTGTACCATCCCCACAAGCACTTTTATTATTTACCGATTGAAAACAATGACATCATTACTTTTCTTTTGAATTTTTTAAAGCGACAATTGTGCAATTAAATTACTGACTTCATTTATATTTAATTGTGCTTTTGGTTTTAATGTGCTATTAGACGACGTTTCTTTCTGAGGCTGTTAGTTTTCCACACAACATGGAGAATCTAAGGCTATATCAAGGAAATATATTACACGGGCAAGACAAAGTCTCATCAGTGTTATTTATAGCATGCTGAAACCTCATTAGGGGAAGGTATGCTGGATTCAAAAATGCATTACCGGGAATGCTTTATTTTTTGTACTGGAGAAATTGCTTTTATTGTGTTTCTTTGTCACAAGCATAGTGGCTACTGGACATTTTGGTTTCTTAAAGTATGAAATAAATTAAGTTAGAAGAAAAGAGTAATTAATCCACTAGCAAGTATAGCCTCATCATATTAGCAGAATGGCCTACACATGGTTCTAAGGAATTTCTATTTATCAACGCACCTTACCCTCTCCCAACGATTCACTTATAACTGGTTTCACCTCAGGTAAAAAGTGATATTTTTCAGGGCAGTAGTTTGCATCTTAAACAGGAATAATGTGCTTTTAGTGCATTTCAAATCAGGGATGAGTGAGTGAAACTTGGGGTGCAAAGTTACAAATTGCCCAATTTAGGAAGTTCTATTTGTTCTAATGTGAGCCATATATTCAAGCCTGCATAAATAGTGTCCAGGAGGCATGCCAAAGGACTGTGATTTGAGGCAAATGGGAGCAAAAGAATGAGTCCCTGAGTTGTCAGTCTCAGGAATGAAACTCATTTGGGGTGTGTGGTTGCCTGATGGGATGGAGTGAGGAGGTGCTCGACTATTGTAGTTAAAATTCTGCTCTTTTTTCCCCAAGACTTTGCCTTGCTGCAGGGTAGGTTAGTGGAAATCGTTCAGACCTGGCCACTCATTTCTCTGCTCAGTTATCATCCTGGCTGTCGTTGTTTATTGTCATCTGTCTTTGAGTGAAAGGCTGTATCAGTTAGGAATAATTTCTACTGTAAAATTCAGAAAACCCAACTGATAGTTGTTTATGATATTAAGTATCTACTTCATATCTATTATTTACTTAACAGGAGAGATAGGTGGTCTCAGGGCTTGTTCATTAGCTCAGCAGTATTATAAAGACAGGTTCTTTCCATCTCTCTTCTCTAAAGCCCTCAGCTTTTTCTTTTCTTTTTTTTTTTTTTTTAAGCAGAGGTCTTCTTAGAAGTCCATATGATTTAGATTTATTTATTTGTTTATTTACGACTGTGTTGGGTCTTCGTTTCTGTGCGAGGGCTTTCTCTAGTTGTGGCAAGAGGGGGCCAATCTTCATCGCAGTGCACGGGCCTCTCACTATCGCGGCCTCTCTTGTTGCGGAGCACAGGCTCCAGACGCGCAGGCTCAGTTATTGTGGCTCACAGGCCCAGTCGTTCCACGGCATGTGGGATCTTCCCAGACCAGGGCTCGAACCCGTGTCGCCTGCATTGGCAGGCAGATTCTCAACCACTGTGCCACCAGAGAAGCCCGCTCTCGGCTTTTTCTTCATGACTGTTGCCACATGGTCTCAAGATAGCTGCCACAGCTCCAAGTATCACGTCTTTACACTAAGTATTGCAAGCAGAAAGGGACAGGCACAGGCAAGTCTTGTAAGTTTGTTTCTTTTTTGTTTCCATAGTGAGGAAGCTCCTCCCTCAACCTCTGCAGGCTTCATCTTAAATTTCATTGATCAGAACTTGTCCACTTGACCCTCTCCTCCCCCAAACAAATAAAATTACCAGGATTGGACTATGGTAAGGAGAGGGATCCCTGTTCCCTAAGATAAAGCGTTCTCTCAACAAAGAAAAAGAGGGCATATGGCTATTGGGTAATGAATATCCAGTATTTGTTATCTGCCTTGTTGGTCACAAAGCAGTTTATAAGGTTTGTTTGCTTATTTGTTTGTTTGTTTTCGCTCAATAAATATTTCTACCAGTTACACTTGTGATATTGTTCTCTCGGTCAAGATAGAGATTTTCCCATCTGTCCTTCCTCTTTCCTTCCATTTATCCATTCCACCCCCCCCCATCAACTTACCAAACATTTGAATACTAGCTTCTATGTACTAGGTACATATTAACTGCTTTGTGGAACAGAGAGATAAACTAGACATGGATTCTGCTCTAAAAGCAACCCTGCTATAATTTGGAAATTAGACATATGCCTAAGTAATCATAACTCAAGACAGAAAGTATGAATTGACCTGAGAGTTCAGAAGTGGGAGAACCAGGGACGCTTTCTGGAATAAGATTGGATTTGAGCATTTTATTTCTATCTAATACCTATATTAAACATAATAGCCCTTCCTGTATCTTTGTCATTGGAGAAAATGTCCATGATTCTCTCAGAAGTTATTTTTGACAGCTTCTCTTGCCCCGGCTTCCTGTGACACATCTTGGGGTGGAGTGGTCTCTGGTTAAAAAAGGAGTGGAGAAGGGCAAGGGATGGGTCTTGATGTTCTTTCGCCTCACTTGATAATGAGTGTATTTGAATTTGTGGATGAATTGGGTGGCTGGTTTTGATGAGATTTCTATTGGAATTATGTCACCAATGACTCCAAGTGGTGCATCCAGGGCAAGATCACTACAGCAAAAACCTAGAGAAGAAATAGACATCATCAGCCACATTAACAGTGATGAATGATCGTGGCACTGATGTGGTCTTTTTTTTTTTTTTTTTTTTTTTTTCCTCTTGGAAGCAGACAGCCCTCTACCTGGCTACATTTCCAAGGCATAGTGACATAAATAGCTTCTGGGTATACATCTAGAAACGTTCTACCTGCTAACTTAGACTTGAAGGCAGAAAACCACTAAGGGCAGACGGGCACACTTGAGGCTCATGTGTCAAATCCACCCTGTGGTCATATTTCGTTAGGTGTGCATGGTGTTTTAAAAATCATGAAATTAAAAAAAAAATTCGGATTTTGGGTCTAAGAAATGGAACTGTATATAAATTCTGGGTCCATATTCCTACAGGGCAATATTTGCCTAGAACTGTGAAGCTCCAGCTGCCTTGAACAGGGCATATTCCCTTCAGTTTGCCACATTACCTCCCATTCTCTGTTGCCTCACACTGACTCTACTTGATTCACATGTAGTCCCTGGTGGACAGTGAAAACTTTGGAGTTTTGCCTCCCTGAGTTAGAGACTTTAGTTCAACTTAGGCAACACAGAACAGGTGACTCTAGCCATTTAGAAATTACTGACTTTTCTTATCTTTCAGAGTCCTCAGAGAAAGCTCACCACTATCTTCTAAAGGTTTTATTATTTTGTTTGTTTGTTTTCTCTAAAGTAATGAATAACTTTATATTTGAATTGCTAACAGCTCTGTTTATAATGTGTTGACATCTCAGTTAGTTTTAGAAATGGAGTAAAACTATTTGGAGTTAATCAAGCCAAGTGTAAATTAATACACTTCTTCAGAGCTGTTTTATATATATATCATATATGTATATATAATATTCATATATACATATATAATACTCATATATACATACAATATTCGTGTATACGTATATTACTCATATATGCATAGACTATATAGTCATATACGCATATATCATTCATATATGTATATATTATATGCATATATTTATATATTCATATATATGAATATGAATACATATACTATTCATATTCATATACATATATACATACATATATATATATATATATATATATATATATATATGAACTTTCTCCACTGGGAAGCATTTGGAAGGCAATTAACTCTTTCAAGAACTGTCATTAAATGATCCCAAGTGGATTGAAAGGGTTAACTCACCTTCCAAGTATGCAATTAACTTCTTCAGGGCACTGCGAATTACAATCTTGGAAAATTTGGTTGAGTTATTGTGGTTGTTACCATTGCTGTTAAATAGTAATAATAATGGATTTATGTAGTACCTTGACACCACAGAGCTAAAAACAATTACATTTAAATATCAATTTAATTTAATGTGAAACCATGTTTTGTCTAATCATTGTAGCTAATTGCCAGCTTTTAGAAGCCATTGCCACGACATTTTTATTAACGGTCTGGTAGCAAGTTAACTGTTCGGAAGTTTCTTCCATGAAGTATCATGCAGTGTGAATTTATGTGTATCAAAAGTATCTTTTTAAATGTATTCACTAGCTGATGTGTATACAATATATGACCTACTGAAGATTAGAAACATCAGTGGAGTGAACATGTCTTTGAATCAAATATGTCTGGAGAACGTTCATGAGGGTAAGATGAAGGCTTCAAATGATGAAGTCAATCTACAAAACAATGAATAAAGAAAGTTGGCTCTCCCACTCTTTCTGTCACCTAGGAATCCCTATTAACAATCCATAGGTGTTCAATAAATACCCAGAGATCAAATAGTATTGTAACAAACCATGTTTGCAGTAATCTCCCTGGGGGCAGTGCAAATGGTGTGATGTCAGAGTAACACCAAAGAAAGATTAAATGCCTTAAATGCTTTCTCCCTTAAGCTTTTAAAACAAGAAATGATCAAAAAGTTAAAGTCGGTGGGAAATAAAACAATATTTAAATTGTTTATATATAATGGGGTTGAAATCGGAAGGCCTGGTTTTCAGACTTGATTCTTCCACTTTTTAACTGTGCACCTTAAGCAAGTTATTAGACATTTATGAGTCTTTTCCCCTGTTAAACGAAGGTATACCTTCATGAGATGTATGCTATACACCTCATAGGATTCTTGAGAAGTGAAAGTAAGATGATTTCTGTGTGCAGCTTGCATAGTGCTGGACACATTGGAGATACTCAACGTGCTGGTCAAGTGTTAGTTGTCTCTCCTTTTACATGAAGAAAGGCTTTTTTTCTTACACAATGTATGTTAGAAATTTCAAAGAAATGGCCAACATTATTGTACTAAGTTTATGAAAATGATATGGTTGCTCCTACCTGTGTTTCTTGCCTCATCCAGAAATACCCACCTGACTACCAGACGCCTGGTCCTCCTTTCCTATTGATTATTTTCCTGATGATTTGGTGATGCTTGTTGCTGAGCTGGAAGGGTGTGGTAGGTTAGGAGCTGAGGCTTTAAGTCCTATGGTACTAAATTAAGTGATTTAGACAGGTGTTTGTTTAATATGTACAGTTCAGGGAACATATCAATGTCCACGTGATTCCATATTCAGGTCAATCTCTTCCTGAAAGCCAAGGGGTTGAGATATTTGGAAATGAAGCAGGGCATATCGAGCTCTTAGGTTAAAATCTGGTGGTTTGTCTTTTACCACTCGGGTCATCTCTACACATAAAGTGTCCCATTGGTCTTCCCACCTAAGGCTAAGTCACGTGGCTGAGATAGGTGGGTAGACCAGATGGCTGGGGGAGGGCACTCGCATCCAGGCCCAGGACCCCAAGCTTGCTGTGGTAGATAGCAGAGCACCAAGGAAGTGGTGTGGAAAGATGTTCAGTCTGATTGTTACCTGTGAAAAGGATAGAGAGTTCAGAGGGCAGAGGCAGCGATCCCTGCTGGGAGAAGGTTGCTGGGAGGCCCCCCTTCCCTCGCGCCTCCCCTCCTCTCTAGGCTCCTGGGGCTTCTTCCTTCTCCATCTCCTCTGTGGGGATGCTGAACTCATCTGTAGCAGCTGTAGAGGAGGATCTCTGGCTCCGTGCCACCACTTCTTAGGAGGCCAAGTTAGACCAGGGAATGGAGTTTCAACAACTCCTTGTGCCTCGCATCCCTGCCCCTTCCCTTTTCTCCCACATCCTCGAACTTGCTTTTCCTTCCCACCCCATTGCTCACATCTGTTGTGAAGGCCTAGGAAAGAAAAGAGGTGTGGGCTACACCACTTGTCAGCATCTATTTTCAAGGTCGATTGTGGGGATCAATAATTGAAGAGTGAGTTTTAAATACGAAGTGTCATATAAATGCTAAATAGACTTGTAATTGATGGGGATGCTAATGTTTCAGATACCATAAGGTGGGGTGGGAATGAGTAGATATAAATGCTTATTCCATAAATATCATGACAAAGTAACACGTTAATTTGTTCAACAAATATTTATTGAGTGCCTGACTGCCTCGTAGGAGCCAGACTTTATGGTAGGTGCTAGAGATACAGAGGGAGCAACCACAGAAATGATGATAAACCTCCTTTCCAACTCCTGCCCAAGGAGCTTATGTCCTGATGAAGAGAGATAGGCAGTAAGCAAAGGAATAAGATACATAGTGTCAAAAAATGGTGTTAGGTCCTATGGAGAAAAGTATAAAGCAGAGAGGGGTATAAGGACTTGGGAAGAGGTGCAGTTTTAAATGGGATCAACTAGACAAGGCCTCATTGGGGCTATAGTATTTTAATAATTAATTCTTACCAAGGAGTTTAGATTTTCCAAATTAAAATCTAATTCAGAAAAAAATCTATTTCAACCTAGGGTAAAGAATGCCTTTTCTGTTATGTAGATATCCTTTCTAGAAATGGCATTATGGTTGCATATAAGGATGTGTGTGTGTGCGTGCATGCGTGCATGCGTACGTGTGTGTGTGGTTTTTTACAGCTCCAGAGTCAAGATTTTTGTTGTCACCAATACTTCTAGATTCCACTAATGCTCTAATCTTGTTTTTTCCAATTCTTTCAATCTTCCTCTTCCTATCTCTTTCTCTCAATATATCCCTTCTGTTTCCTAAGTTTAGTAGCATCTTCTGCCCAAAGTCACCCCTGTATGTTTTCCTAGAAATTCAAATTCAGAGGCCCCTGAGAGCTCGTGGATGAGTTCCTGGAGCCACTGGGTGTGCGTGGAAACGTGTACAGCTGTGGTCAGAACCCAGGCTCTGAAGTCAGCACTGAGGTCTTGGGCAAGTTATTGGATCTTTCTGGGCTTCAGTTCCTCATCTGCAGAGTGAGGCTAATGATTCCTAGTTTGGAGATCTGTGGTGTGAATTAAATGAGAGGACCCAAGGAAAGCGTACAGCACGCTGCCTGACCTGCAATATGTTCAAGAGGTGTTGGGTGCTTACGTCCTGATTTTTTTCCTCATTCTACGTTTTGGAAGATAATTAGTATAGATTTTTATCTTAGAGCCAGGATGGATCATGGAAATCATCTGGTTTAATGGTTTTCAAATTATTATAATTTTTAAATCAATAGAAGGAAAAACCCTATTTTTTCCCAATGAAATTCTGGCATGGACCCTCAGAACATAAGGAAGATAAATGAGATGAAGCTTGTTGAAATGGGAGCAAGAAATCAGGATCCTGCCCACCTAGCCTGTACCCCTTGACACCTCAACCTTCCCGTCTCTCCACAAAACAGCCTGTAAGGCACTTCTGAGAAACGCTAGGGTTTCTTAGGCCTTTTAGACCAGCCAAAGCCATTTATCAGAGGGAGGCTGACTATAATCTTCCCTCAAATGCTCTGCATCCTTAAATACTCTCAATCAGTCAACCTTGTCTCCTCTCTGGAAGAATTTGGGATGGGAACTGGCACTTTGAATTTCTCACCTACCTACTCCGTCCCATTCTTTTTTTGTATTCTATTGAAGTTTTCCTTTCCAAGGTCACCAGACTATCTGCCTGGCAAACCCAATGGATTTTTCATCCTGTTTTATCTCTATGCAGAACGTGCAACTAACCATCTCATACTTTCTGAAACTCCATCATCCTGGGGCTTCCATGATCCTTAAGTAAGGGCCTGAGGCATCTTAATAATGCATCCTGAATGATAGCTTTGATTGTGTCACTCCCCTTCTCAGAAGCTCTCCGTGGCTCCCTATTGCCTGTAGAATCGAGCACATACTCTGCAACCAATCTTCAAGGCCTTTTGTGATCAATCTGCTATAAAGCTCCTTTTTTAACCTTAAATTTTATGACTTCCCTGGATTCTTGCCTGAACCTGCTCTATGCCTCCCAAAATGTGTTTTGAAAGTTCAGAAACTTTACTTATGGCTGGGGAAGGAAAAAAATAAGGGTAGGATTAGGGAAGGTGAAAAAGAGAAAGAACCACTTCACCTGGACCTGGTAAGATGGGTAAGATTTAAAACCGTAGAGATGGCAGCAAGAGCATAACACGTTCCCTGCAATGCGTTAAGGGTGAATATGTGCTTTTGTCAACCCTGCTAGATGGAAATTATTTGAGATCAGGGACTAATGTGCTATTAGAGCCTCCACAGTACACGACTCTCAGCTCTGCCCACCATAATCCTCAACAAACAAACGCACAAAAGAAGGAATGACCAACCAAATGTGTGAAAAAATTTGCACAAGTTTATGTAGTCTATTAATGAATAGATTAAACCCTTTGAAAAATGAAAACTAATATAGAAATGTGTTTTATTATCTAATCCCCTAATGTGCTTTTTGTTTTATAAATGATGCAGTTATGTTATTATAATGTGTTTATGTCCATTAATAGTTTTGTCAGAGGAAAGCCAGTGTCCTGTTGGAATTATTTATATACCTGGACTTTTTATCATGGCTTTTCCAAAGGATGCAATATCGGTTATTTATTTATTTATTTTTTACCCAATAATGCTGCATCACCAAGCACTCCAAAACTTGGTGGCTTGAAACAACCACTGTTTATTATTTCTCATAAGTCTATGGGTTACCTGTACAGTTCTTCTGGTCTGAGGCGGGCTCAGATGATCTCAGCTGGGCTCACTTTTGTGTCTGGGCCAGCTGGTGGGCCAGCTGGGGGCTGGCGAGTCGGAGGATAAGTTTCACTCTGCTCTAAGTGATCATGGGCTAGCCCAAACTTGTTCTCTTGGTGAAGGCAGAAGAAAAAGAGAGAGAATAGAAGTATGCAAGGGCCACTAGCCTCAGATCACACACTCACACTGTTATTTCCATCATATTGTATTGGCTAGAGCAAGAGACAACGTAGCCAAGCTTCAAGAAATGGGGAGGTGTTCTCCACTTCTCAGTGGAAGAAGCTGCAGAGTCATATGGCAAAGGGCGCAGACACAGGGAGAGACAGAGAGCTGGGGACATCCATCTTTGCAGTCAGTCTGCCGTGGCAGACCTACATGCTTCGTCAGTTTTTCTTGAGATTAAGAAGGAGACGAAGGAAGATACACATTACTCTAACTTGAGGGACCATGAGCTTCCTTTTGCCTCGTTGATACTCAAGCTGCTGCTTAAGGAGCTCAGAGTATTACTACTCAATCTGCCCCTGAAGCTGATTTGATTCTTTAAAGGCTAACTCTATATTCCGTCTCTTTCATGCCCTCTTAGTTTCTTATCTTCTAACACAGGAAATGATAGATCAGTTATTTGTTGCCTTTGTGTCTCTAATGAGTAGAGAAAAGAAAAGACATTGGGAAGTTCCTAGGAAGCAGGTATGTAGAGAAATGAAAAGAGATAGCTTTGGTTTGCCTCTTTCTTGGCTGTTTTTTCAAAGGTGAAATCTAGAAGAAAGTAGAGTGAAGTCTCGGGGGACATCTTTGGGTCTGGGAAGGATCTAACCAGGTGTGTAAAGGTATATGTGAGGCGGGAAGCACATAGAAGTGCTGATCTGGAGTATTGGAAGGCATGAGAAAGAAGGGGCTGATCAATAGCTGTTTCTCAAGTGCGGAGCATAATTTGTGTCAGGCTGCTGAAATGAGTTAGTGCTTCATAGTTAATGGCTGTGAGCACATTTTGTTATCGCTGCACTCTCTAAAATGTTTGCCATCCACAATTTTAAAAGGCTGTGAGTGACTCACGGCCAATGTGAGTAATGCACTGGAGCTCTGTGAGCTGGGGCCTCTTCTATTCTGAAAACCTTCCCCTTGGACATCGTGTCTCTGTATTTACCTCTCTGGCTTGGCTGCCTCTCAAATCATCTGGTATTCTTGCCATCTTGTTTGGACATTACTCTTCCTCAAGTTGCCCTTCTTTTCTTGGGGGCTGTCCTGGTTCCCCCACTCAGTCTTTTCTTGAACCAGATGGAAACATCATTCCCTTGACATTCAAAGTGTGGTCCATGGACCAATAGCATAGATATACCCTGGGAGCTATGATTCAGCCCGACTGAAACAGAGTCTTCATTTGAACAAGATCCCCAGGGGATCCGTGGGCCCATGAAAGTTTGAGAAACACTGCACTATTCAACAAACATTGATTTTCACCCCTGCTATTTCTGTTCCTTCACTGTTAACCTCCCCCAGGCCCTTTCCCCCCTTACCTTAGCTCAGAAAATGCTCATCCACTTTTCACTAAACTCTGTATGAGTGATTCCAAAGTGTGATGAGTTTCCCTGCTGTGGATTGAGAAAAAGGCCCATTAAAAAGATCTTTTCCCCCCAAGGTTGCTTCTTTGCTTGGGTAAGTGGAAACTGGTGGTGGCTGTGGGGTCTTCTTCCTTTGTAATGTGGTGTGAGCCACAGTGTAGTCCGAAATCAGACATTTACGAAAGCAAAGGACACTCTGTCTTACTCTCGCCATACCCTAATATTAATCAAGGCTTCCTGCCAGGAGAGTGGGTACTGCGTGTGATTAGAGGCATATCTCATTTAAATTGCTCCCAACTGAGTGAGTTATACCCATTCCTTGAGTCTTTTCCATGAACCCTGTGCCAAATCCTGAGCCAGGTATCTATTCATATCATGATTTAATCAGCACATCAGCCCAATGGAGCATCATCCCCATTTTACAGATATGAAAGTGAGGCTCAGGGAAGGGAAGTAATTGCCCAAAGTTGCATAACTGGTGAACTGCAGGATTTGAAAGAGGCTACATTCTTCAGTTCTCTGTGATTTCTCCAGCTGGAACTTCCTTTTTCCGCTTCTAGAAAGCTTTTTCCTCTGGGTTTACTAGGCATATATTTTTGAGAAGCGTCGTTACACTAAGCTAATTCCTGATCTTCGTCTGCCCCTGGGCTCGCGTATTTCGGGTCCACATCCCCACACTGTCTTCATTGTCTGTTCCCCGTGCTGCCTCCAGAAGAAGGTCCATTCTGATTCCTTCCAACGAGATGGCAACTCTCTCTTCTTCGATCTGTGTTGCCTGCGGTCCTCTGAAAGCTTTCCTTACTCAGGGAATTACCTGACGCTTTCTCTAACAAGGACGTTCCATCCTTTGCTCCCCTCTGTCCACTTTGCCCTGCCTGGCACTGTGCCTGGCACATCACAAATAACACATATTTGTTCAGTGAATTGAATCTGAGCTGATTTCTCTCTGACAGGGACCTTGGGAGTGTCAGGACTTCGGGTGGAGGGAAGGTTGTTAACAGAGGAGAATTTCTCTACACAGACTATTTCACACTTTTTGCCAAGGGCCGGCCCAGATTTCTCTTAAAATCCAGTCCACGAAGAACCGAAGCTGAGGGGATGATGAGCTTGCCCTCCTAGGGAGAGGGGGGCCCACACCACTGCTTTTGCTCCTTAAGAATCTCAACGAGAAAGAAAGCAGAAAACATTTAAAACTTCCTCTTGGAAAGCTCTTCTGCCTCTGATTTTTTCAGAATGTCTTCAAGTGATTTGGGTCTATTTTTAATACCCGTGAGACATGATGTTGTAAGGAGAGCTAAATATAGGGGCCACATCCCCCTTTCTTTTATTCATTGGCCTTAATCTTCCTGGGAGGAGAAGGAAATGCACACGATATTCCACCACAGAGTTGTGACGTTTGCCCTGCTGGGCCTTGCTGCGAGGAAATTCATAAATACCATGTCGGAAATAAAGATAATGAATGGATTCTTTTTGGAGAAGATGTGAAGTGGGAGTTTATTTATGTTAAACCTCCCCTGTCTGCTGAAGACGGCGAGATAGTTCCTCTCGTTTTCCTCAGGGTCCTCTGGGGACAGCAGGCAGCCTGTGTTACTGGAGCGAGCTTCAGCACCCTACCAACAGAATCGAGAAGAGCCGGACAGTCAGCCAGAAATAACACACGGCATCAGAACAGCAGCTATAATTCCGGTTTATTATATACTTACGAGCTTTCTTCTTCTCTCTTTTGAAAAAGAAGGCATTAAGTGGTTGTTAAGAGCAAACAACTTTGTGAGTTCCCATTGGACCAGAAGGAGAGACCGGAGCTTACTGCGGCTGCCCTAAGCCTGAGGGATCTGGGCCGGAGGGCTCTGCTCTCTGTCTTATGCCTTCTTTGGGGCCTTTGCGTTTCCCACACACCTTCAGGATCCATTGTTTCCACTTGTTTTGGGTGGATCCCTACATCAGCATCAGCATCTGGGGATGTGGCTGGGATGCATCTTCAATCTGACGCTGGTGCCGTCATCACCTGTGGTTGCTTTGGAGGCCGATTAAGAAGGGAAGCTGTTGGGAGTGTGGCTCCCAGGATGGGCTCTGGAATCACCCATTTAGTCCTGGATTCCCTCCCTTAAAGCCATGAGAACTTTGCAAAATTATTCAACTTTTTCATGCTTCAGTTTCCTCATCGGTCAAAGAGAGATAATGATAATCTCATACAGAATTGTCTTAAAGATTGCTGTGCATGGCGAGTAGTAAACACTCAGCATCCTTTAGCCTCTAAGTCTACCCTTGTAACAAAGGCTGGGCCCAGTGCATCTTCTAGAGCAGAGACATGATTCAAGGTCTGATATAGTTACTGTGTTTTAATAACCATCTACAGGATGGTCTTGCCTTAATTTGGTTTCTAAATCTGCTCACTGTCCTGATTCCTAGTGTTGTTCTAGGTAGAGTGGCAGCCTTCATTTCAGAGAAGTTGCATCTATATTAAGTGCCGTATGTGTGCTTCACGTGGGCTGCCTCTTGGGGAAGAGGTCTTCCCCCTGCCTCCTCTGTCATTCCCCAGGACATAAGAGTGGCCCACAACTCTGCCTGAGAAGACGGAACTATGGCTGGAAACATTGAAGGATTTCTTCTAATGGGGTAGAAATCAAAAGGTCCTGAATGGCACTCTTTCTGCCCAAGTCCAAGAAATACAGTCCCCAGTTACTCCCTAAACCTTCCAACAGAAGCTGCATTTTTAAATCTCTTTGCTTGTGTGTGCTCCTGTCCCTCTGTCTTAAGAAAGGCAGCTCTCCAAAGGAACATCTTTTGTTAAATGACATTCAAAAGACTTAACACCTCTGCTGATCTCTAGTTGGTTGGCCTCTAAGGGGACTTTTGGCTCTCTTAGATAAATCATGGCTGTTCAGACAGAAGCTAGAAAGTACGAATTTAGACACCTTGGGGATATTACGTCAGAAAACCCCTTGTCCCCAAATTTCTCTGTTTATACAAATCATTGACTGGAATCTAGCAGAGGAGAGTTTGTCTGTGTGGGCATCAGTGTCCTGTAGGTGTCCGTGGATATTTGGATTTGGAAATCAATCTAAAAGGAAAAAAAGAATTCATGGGTCAGAGTGCTGTGAAGTCTTATTGGTTCTGTGGTCTGTGTTTCTGTAGAAACCTTTCAGAAACTATTTGATTTAAAAACATCACCACCAGAAACCTTAAGCCTAGATTATATACTCAGATTTGGGGCAGGGTCTCCACATTGCCTTCTCCAAGGACACGGCAACAGGAGCGGACCTCCTGGCATTGAGCTAGGTTGGCATAGGGGGTTGGGATGGATGGATCCCTGGGGCAATGCCAGCATCCTTCCTTCTCCATGTTCAGATACTACTGTGGCTGAGATGATTTGCTTACCTGGCTGTCTCCCTCACATGAGGGCAAGGAGTGTGTTCCTCATCTCTCATCTCTAATGCCCAGCACTGTTCCTAGCACATATTAGGTGTTTAGTTCATGATCTTAGAATCCACGAGCTATAAAATAATGTGAAAAACCACTTTGCATCTGTTTAGTTGTAAAGAAAGACATTTATCTTGATTTCTGTTACAGGCCTGGATTTATCTCTGATGCCAGTTTAGGAAAAATGTTTAGAAAAACATTTGGATTTGAATTCTGACATTTGGTCTGTCTATTAATTTATGGTTTATTTGATAGCTCTAAGAGGCATGTTTGAAATCTAAAATGAATTAAATAAATTACAGAATTTGTCTCCCTACCTCTGTCCCCTAGAACCCAAAAGTGTTAATCAAATGTGTGCTCAATTTCATGGTTGCTAGGTTATCGCATGGTCTGCATCTGCAAATTGGAGTTTATTTGTTGTAGAACGTTAAAAAATTATGGCTGTTCAGACAGAAGCTAGAAGGTACAAATTTAGCTCTTATTTTGTAGTTCCTGTCATAATGCTTTCCTGGAAAAAAAAATGAACAGCCTGTTTGTCACGAGTGGTCTTACCTCTAAATTATATTGTTTTTTTGTGGTTTTAAGCCAGATTCTTGATGTTACTTTAACTTGCTTTTCCTGGTTTAATTTATTTTAGTTGGTAAAGATTATTCATCACTCATTCAATTCCAGGGTTATCTATTGATTCTTTTCTCCCCATTTGGTATTTTCTGACATTTTGTGGCACTCAATATTGATTTATACAAAATCAGTCATCTAAATGTCCAGAGGAGGTGTCATTCACTTGTCATCAGCTGTTTTTCTGAGCTAGTAAGTGGAATAGTCACGTACACTGAGGTTGTTGAGTGATTTAAGGGCTGGAGTCCCGCCCGTCACACCTGCTGGATCATGCTTATAAAGATCCTTACAGAATTCTGCAAGAGAGATCACTGAGAAGATTCTCCAGAGGCAGCATCAAGCAGTTTCTTAGTAGGGGGCTCAATTCTTCCATGTAACATTTATCAGTTGTTCTGTTCCTCAGTTACTCTAAACGTATGCTCTAAGTTAAGAAAAGATAAATAAAATAAGTGAAGCTTGCTATGCAAATACACCTTCCAGATAATTCTTCCTTTGTTTCCTAAATTTAATGAATCAGCCTTGATAAAATGCAAATAGATTCTGTAGATCTGGAGTGGGGCATGAGATTCTGCATTTCTGCCAAGCCCCTAGGTGATGTTGGTCTGTACACTTCGAGTCCTTAGCCCACCTACTAACCAAATTCCCATTCTGATTCCTTCGTATTTTGAAATTCTTGAACTATATCTGAGGTTCCCCTGGCATTCAGATGTTAGTATTAGGAGTAAATGAAGAGGGAAGAGATGAACCCCCTTCCTGCCCCCACCAAGTTATATCGGCATTATATTTTTCCAACGTTATATTTTTTAACGGCGATGAGAACCTAGGTGTATGTTACAAATCCCTAAACCAATTGGATAGCTTTTAATAATCTTCCAAGAATCCGGTGGTTAGTAAAGTCAATTTTCATGAGTCTTTGAATTTATATTTCTTAAAGTTATTTGTGCCTGAGGGGCTCTGGCAATCCCTCACTTCCTCGGTTCTAAGCCCTTCTCCTCTTCTGAGGTTCCTCTGGCCTCCATCTTCATTTCTTGCCTGGTGGCAAAGAGTCTTACTCTCTAAGCTGAACTGAAAAATAACTTGTGACAAAGTGTTAGGAGATAGAGCTTTAGGTGGCCCCTCCTAGGAGTATGTGCAATTTCATAGACAGTGACAGAAAAGTTTTTCAAATCAAAAGATATGACGGGTAGAATTTTAGCCCCATGGCAGTCTACTGGAGGACCCTTTTTGGGGGGTCAGGAGGAAGAGGGAATGATGTTTCCAGCCTACCACATAGCCTATTTCTCATTCATTCGTCCTACTCATAAGATCTACCTTCCCACTCTACTCATGAGTCCATTGGTTATGACTTCTGGGGGCTTATGGCTTTCAGATAGTCTTTAAAGTAATCTCTTTCAAGGAAGTATTATTCATCTCTGCTGTGCGTACCATTTGCTAAGGCAACACTCTGTGTCTACGGGCTCTCTCGATGTCCAGGATCTCACAAAGTCCGGAACAGTATATAAACATAGTGGAAGGGGAAATATTATTTTTATATTGAATTGGAAGGATGATGTGTGGAATGTCTTCACCTGGTCGGACTTAGATTTGATTCTTCTCAAGTCAGCGACAGATTCATATGAGGTTCTCATCTGTATGTTGCTTTTTATTACATTATTTTGCTTCGGGCTCAAACATATCAAAGTGATTCAGACACTGTGGATGAAATCATCTGATTTCCATCAATAAAAGTCTACTAAATCCTTTCGATTATAGGCAGTTGGTATTATTACACGGTTATAGGAAGACATGGGGATGCTATGCACTAATTAATAGGAGTCTACGTGCCTCAGATTTATACAATGATTAATGTTTATAGTTATAGCCAGACTGTTTCTCACTTAAGCGATATAAGTAGATTTAGGTATTGAAATGGATTCTGTTTCTTGGTTTGAATATTTGAGTCTGTTGCTTTCTATCTCTGTTCACTAGGAGTAGATTAAGAAAAGGTCCTTTCTAGTTTACCTTCTTATTCCATGATTGAAAATGGTTGTTGACTGATTAATCATGTAAGTTGATTAAGTTGGGGATCATAAATCATATACCTACACAAAAATTTGACTTTTGCTTAAAATCCATAAATGCACATTTATTCACCAGTGTATTGCTGTGGAGCTAAGGCCTTTTCTCTAAGTAGGGGTCCACAGAGTGGAATTTTGGAGTCTTTTTTTTGTGTAAGCTATATCCCTAGAGGAACCTCTACAAATTCCAGTTTCAGTGTCTTTAAAGGAAATTAAGAATTTTAAGGCAGTGACCAGTAACCTGAGTAGAATCTGTGCAGACCTGCCCCTGCAACGACAATATTTTTAAAGCAACTTTTCTTCATTGGGTCTTTCCAAAGCATTGGACTAGTTTCATGAAAGCAACAGCTCCCTTTCCATTGAAACTCATATTTTATAGCTATATTATTTAATTAAATTATGTAATTACATTAACAGGCACAACTGGTATAAATAGGATTGGGAACAAACACAAAGGAATCTTGATAAGCTTACAACTCAGCCACATGGGAGCCAAAGCACATAGGTGCACAAGAGAATATTCTCCTAGCCACAGTGCTTTATTGTCCACTGTCCTGTGGGCATCACTGTAGTCCAGTTTAGATATTTTACAGAGGGAATGATTCGCGTTAATTATTCCAGTGAAACAGTGAACTGGAAACCAATGTTCTATTTTTTTTCTTTCCAAATTATGGCTACACTACCAAAGTTCATCCTTCTCAGATGTATCACTCTTATGACACCTGTTTTTGTTTGTTTGTATTTATTTTGTTTTGTGAGAGTTAATACACAGACACCTCTGGTGTTGTGGATTTGATACATTATTGTAGTTTTTCTGTGAAGCAAAGTTCTGAAGGTAAACACCTTACTATTAGCTTCTAATAAAAAAAAAGAGCAAAAACAGAAGTAAAAGTTTGTGGGAAAACGTCTTGGAAAATTTCATTGAGAATGGATTTAAAGTGAGAATGTATAATAAAATGGATGGTAGGAACTCATAAAAATTCTAGCCCAGGTGTTAAGTGAAAGTGTGTACAAAATCCTATTGGTGGGTGAAAGACCATCAGTTCCTTCCACACCTGGGGACTCCTTGGCTCTGTACTTATTTTCATCAATGTCCCCCGGCTCTCCCCACCCAGGCTTTCTTTGATTTTCTCCTCTAGACCAAATAACTGCATCCCATAGAGCAGGTTAAAGTGTCATGTTCTGCCATCATAGAACTCTGTGGAATGTATGGCTTAAGTCACTTAGAAAACTCTTTATTTTCTAGTCCTTTGATTCTTAAAAATGAAGTATTAACCCATATTTATTATATAAGTTAAAGGAATTTTCCTTAAAATCAAGGGAGGACTGACTGATGCATTTTGTACAGATATTTCCTTTTTTAAAAAATTTTTATTTTTTATTTATTATTATTATTTTTTTGCGGTACACGGGCCTCTCACTATTGTGGCCTCTCCCGTTGTGGAGCACAGGCTCCAGACGCGCAGGCTCAGCGGCCATGGCTCACGGGCCCAGCCGCTCCGCGGCATGTGGGATCTTCCCGGACCCGGGCACGAACCCATGTCCCCTGCATCGGCAGGCGGACTCTCAACCACTGCGCCACCAGGGAAGCCCTCCTTTTTAATTTTTTTTATGTAACTTTTCCTTAAGGAAAATGTTACAAATTCTAAAACTCTTTCTATTTCTTATTAGTTAGCATATTCTCAATAAGCTGCTTATATTGAAGGAAAAATAGTGATTTGCCAGCAATCCTCGGCATGTAGACGCATCACCCCAATATCTGCCTTCATTTTCACATGGCTTTCTACCTGTGTGCATTTGTCTTTGTGTCCACATTTTCCCCTTTTTATAAGAACACCAGTCAGGTTGGATTAAGAGCCACCCTAATGACTTTGTTTTAGCTTGATTACCTGTGTAATCCTGTGTCCAAATAAGATCACATTCTGAGGTTCTAGGGGTAGGATTCCATCCTATCTTTTTGAGAAGACACAATTCAACTCACAACGCAGGGCATAGTTTTTAGCGTTTGCATTTGCAAAACATTAAGAAAAAAAAAAAAAAAAAGACTCTCCCAGCGGTGTCCCAAAGCAGGTTTGAGTTTGTGTCTTGAAATGTCAGTGTTGCAATTTGGCTAACGTGTTATATATGCTTTCCTTACACTTTATTTTCATAGTTGAACCTTCCTTTAATGAAAATATTTACAAAGAAAGAAACAAAATGAATTCTTTTTTGATTGCTTGATTTAAGAATCATGAATAAAAGCTATGCTATTTAATAAGCTCCCATATTCCTGTATGTTCTCATTATGTTTACATTTTGAAGGCGTGTACTTTATTTTATCAATAGTGAATTCATACTGAGCTACATTTAGTATTTGAGGCTTCATTTTGCTTTCATTAATTTCCTTGCTAAATGATAAGTGGCATTAAAGTCATGCTATTCTGAGTTTGCTTTCCGAGACAGAGTGACGCTGCATTATTGAACACTTTTACCCTTCCTTTTTAAAATTCATATTTCTACATCATCTATGGAAATTGCCACACTTAATGCTACTATCTTATGAGCAGGAAAAACCCAGGCTGTAAAAGAAGGAGGAAATAGTGGATTATGTGGGACGTGGGTAGAACAGACTGACTTGTAATGGAATTTATTTAAAATAAAATAATACTGTAGACTTGATGCTCATGATAATGCTGTAGTGAGATTATTTCATTTGATTCTTATAATGACTCTATGGTAAGGACAGTGTATTGGTCAGGGTAGGCTAGGTTATGCTGTGGAAACAAATAACCCTGAGGTTTATTTCTTGTTCACATAATGCCTGTTGTTGGTCCAGGTGACTCTCCAGGGCAACTGTCCTCCATGAGTTGGCTCAGCATTCTAGTCTGCTTCGATGTTCAGGCATGTCTTATCAACATATGCAGTCACTGCAGTAGGGGAAGAGTTGGCTAGGAGTCAAGAGCTGGTGATTAAGGTCTCCCCTTGAGAAGTGATAGCCATCACTTTTCTTACATGTTATTGGCCGAAACAAGACATGTGATTGATTAAGGCTAATTTTAGGGGGTTAAAGGAAATGCCATCTTGCTGTGTCCCTGGGACAAATGGGAATCAGATATTGATGAACAATAATATGCTTGAGACAATAATACTTCCCTTTTACACACATGGAAACTAGGGTTCAGAAGTATTAGGTGGCCTGCCTAGGGATATAGAACCAGATAATAATGGAGCTGCTACTCACACCTTGGTCTGTCTGACTCCAAAGGCTATCTGTTCAACCACTTTGTGTACTGCCTTCCATAAGAACTGAATCAGCTACCTTGAAGGTGATGTGATTCAAATGGTAAAGCTAATTGCCCCCAGTTTTCCTTACGGAGTGCTCTTGATAGAATTTAGAGGAAATGGGGAAGAACAGGTGATTGGTGAGGCTTCCATTGAGTCTAGTCTCTGGGGAAATTTTCTGGACCCTTTCTCCTCTGGCCTTTCTCTCTTACCCTTCAGGGTAACCTCTGAAGGAGCATCTGAATATTATGGATAAAAGAGAGGAGCTGAGCAAGTAAAGGAGCGATTTTGTATTTCTCTGCTTTGCTAGAGGTGGAAGGTATAGTCTTATAATTATTAAAGGGATAACAGTGTCAAGGTAGGCCTGTATGGCAATTTGTAGCCTACATAACATGTCCATATCTAATCTGAAGATGAGAGCAAACCTCAATGTACTAATTGACTGTGACCCATATCAGTGAGGTGTGGTTGTCAAAATAGCCAGTGGGACCTGGGACTGCATCAGTGAAAGGGACTGACTAACATGAAGTAGAGGTGGAGAACGCAGGCCTTGGGGTCACATCTGGGCTACCCTCTGACCCATCACCTAGGCAAATACCTTTGTCTGTCTTGGACTTTTCACTGTAAATCAGGAGCAAAATGATGACTTCACAGTGTACTCATAAAGGATAAATGATGTAAGGTTAATAAAGTACTAGCAGTACCGGGTGTATAGGTCCATGCTCAGTAAATGCTGGCTGCTCTTATTATTATGTTGGTTGTTAGTGTGAGGATTTTTAAAGTAAGGCATGTGATTATTAGGCTCTATGTGCAATGATAGACCATAGTAGGGCTATTACAATCACTTCTGGAATATTAGAATCACTATCACTAGAGATAATGAAATATATTTTGAGGCTGGCATCCAGGATGGAGAGTTTACCTGAAACCATCTTCCATGGTTTGCTGAAGAAACTAGCAAGATCTAACTTGGAAAAGAGATACTTTAGCAGTGGTTTGAGGGCATGGGCTGCTACTGTCTTTGGATCTCTGAAAGGTTGTCCTACAGAATAGGCTCTAGTATTCTTTATGGAATTAAGAAACAGTACAGCCATGGAAGTTGCGGGGAGAAGGATATCAATTCATTGTGGGACAGAACAATCAACCATGGAATTGGACTGTCTTGGGAAGTAGTGAGTTTACTGTCATTGGTGGTAAGAACATTGTTCACGTGGGTATTGGCAGGATCTTGGGCATTCAGGCATCAGCTGAGTGATTAGATTAGAGAAACCTTAAATGATACTCAACGCTGAGTTTTGTGATTCTAATCCTGGGCACTCAATAGAATCATCCAGTGAGATTTAAAAAAATATAGCAGTGTCTTGGGCCCTACCCTAGACGAATTAAGTCAGAATCTCTAGGGGTGAGGCTCCTGTAACAGTATTTTCACAACCTTTCCAGTTGATTCTGTTGTGTAGCCAAGTTTGATAACCACTGTTTCAACAGAAAGAAGCAGGTGCCATTGGCAGTAGCGCCTCTCTTAAAACTGTAGGTGATCAGTTTTGAATAGCAGGAGAGAGTCTCATTCTGTGTGAGAAATAGTAATGGAACAGGGCAGAGTTTGGTTGGGTTTGGCTTCGTTGAGCCCCAGATATTGAGGAGCCCATCCAAACTGAAGCCTCTGGTCAATTTGGCTAATGGTTTCGGTAAAGGGTTGAGGTCCGTGTTCAGTTTAAACACAGAACTTCCTAGAGGGGGGAAACCAGAGACTGTAGACACTCAAGATTCAACTATAGAAAAAGTCTCTTTTCCCCCAAAGGGACTTGCTATTATTCATGTTTACTGGCTGCTGAGTGATTCATCCGGTGTTGAGGGAGATGTGCTCAAATGAAATGTGTTGCTTCTATGTAAAGTAGCTTATTTCTTCTAGGATACTCCGGCCCACTGATGCAACCCTGCAGAACAATGCAAATCCTGCTGTGAGTGTGTGTGTGTGTGTGTGTGTGTGTGTGTGTGTGTGTGGTGTGTGTTTGGGGATGAGGAAAAGACAGGTGCGCACATAGATATGCATATTTCTAGGTCATAGAGCATGCCTTCACACTTCCCTCCTCTGACCTTTATGCCAGAAACATAAGAATGACCCATTGTCCACTGGCCCTGGAGCTTGGTTGTTCCTAATCTCTGGATGCTCAGTGGCTGAGCTGGCCTCCTGCCTGGCCATTTGGCAGCTGTCAGGGTAGCCCCGTGTATCCCAAATTTGTTCCCGCGTGGCTTCTTCCTGCCTGATCCCTCATCCTCTGGCATGGCATTTTCTCCATGACAGTCTGCCCCTGAACTGCCCTCGCTGCCGCTTTGGTAAAGGCTTGCAACGAAAGAGTAACAGCCACTGGCGAATCCAGTTTGTGCAAGCAGCATCAGCAATGGATGAGACCTCCCCCAGGCTGGAAGAAGACTGGAAAAAAGGACTTCAGCGAGAAACGAGCTGGCAGGTAAGTGATGTCCTCAGCCCCAGACGGACCCAGAGCTCTCTCTCAACTCTTTTAGCCCAAGTCTGGGTAATTCACATCAGTCTGTTTGCACAAATGCGTTATCTGCAGACACATCCATTTGGGAAAAGTCATCATTAGTTTTCATTTCTTTGTAAACCATGCAAATAGGATTCCAAATGAATTTCCTCTAGATTCTTGAGCAAGCTAATAGGGTTTTACAAATCTATAGATGTTGCTAAATTTATACTTTCTTAATAAAGCCCCTTGAATTAACAAGTTGCAGGTGTATGTCAAAGGAAGCATGAAGATTTGGTTTGTGTGAGTATAAGTTCATTGCAACATAAAAATTTAATACAACACCTGTCCCCAGACTTACTTTATAGTGTTATAGTAGCTTGGAATAAGGGGCTTGGTTTTAACCTATTTTAATGAGGTGACCATTCTTTTAATGCGGCTTGCGTGCCTTTCTTATTTATGCTGAACTCATAATAGGTGGAAGCTCTGTGGTATGCAGAAAGTTCAAGCTAAAGGATTCATTTTGGTGTAGAGGCAGTTTTCATTAAAATATGCAAAGCAATAATGTTTATACCTTACAATACCTATTTCAAATTAGCAAAATTATATGCTCCTGTGTCATAAGCTGCCAACTGAAATCCCTTCCTAAATCCTGTTGAATGGCTTTGATTACTCTTCTTCACATTACACATTACACCTCTAATGCATATTTTTACTCATCCACTCCATTGCCATTTAATTAGACAACAATATTGAAGAGTGATGCCAGAGGTTTGGTTTTTTTTTTTCTAATGCTGCTCCTTATGGAAAAAGAACGCTTCCGTGCATGAAGCATTTCTTATGGGTGGTGTTGGATAAAGTGCAACTGTGATTTTCCATTTTGTCTATAGCAGACAGTTTCCTACAAAAATGGTGATTCAGGATGAGTTGATTTTCAACATCAATTTTTAAAAATAATTGTCCCTTTTTATAAATGGAGGGAAACTTTTCATAAGAGTCTCCTTTGCTATTGAAATTTCAGTGAAATGTAATACTGGTATTGACAGGTATGTTCTGTTCTAAGCCATGTGATGTTAAGTAAGGAGCTTCAGAAAAAAACCTCCTCCAGCCTGTCATGAAATTGGAGTCCTTCCACTTTGAGTGGGAGTGTTATTTAGGAAGCAGGAAGGCATACAAATAAATCTCTGCATGCTACTTTGAGAATGTCATGTGGTAGGTCCCCAGGGGTTCTAAACAAATATTCAGATATGTTATGGTATATTGATGTGACTTTTGGATTTTTGTCTTTTGTTTGTGTGTTTTCCTTTAGAGAATTGGCATCTTATATATAGTCTTCATTTCAAAGGAGGATGAAGGAAGGAAGCATGTGAGGAGATGACTCAGAGATCTCTGTGGACAAAATATTTAAACTAGGAACATGAAATCCAAATGTTTCTGTAAAAAAGCATATGTCCTATCAGTGGGAGCGTCCCATGAACCTTTAGCTTAGTCATCTCCCAACAGGCAGATAATGAAAATGTTCTCTCTGCTCCTTGCCTCCAAAGATGTGATTGTGTTCAAGTTGACCCTTGCCATTTCCATTATGGTAGCCGAAGCTCTCCCTATAGCTCCTGGAGGTCACGGTTATGGGAGGGACATCCCAGGCTCCCATTTGACCCTCCCTGACTCTTGGCCATGGCTACTCTGCTTCTGGCGCTCTACCCTCAGTGAGGCCTGCCTGCTGCCCACACTGTACAGCCATCTGTGTTGCCATGCTGGGTCCCCACATGCACGGAGTCACCCCACTTCAGCTGATACTTAAGCTGTCCCTAAAGGAGGCAATGAAATCTGATGGCATTAGATGTAAGACCTTTGTCGTGAGAGTGACTTCTTTTGACCCTGCATGGTAGTGATGGAGTTGGGGACAATTTAAAAACAAACTGTGATTGATACTGAAACTTTAATTTAACTTTAGTACTACATTTCTTGTAGAAACTGATTCCATACTTCTTTACCTAACTAACCACTATTTACCAATCACAGTGCCAGGTGTGTGTGTGTGGGTGTGTGTGTGTGTGTTGAATAGGATCGCATCTTTGAGGGCAAGGAGCAGAGAGAGCATTTTCATTATCTGCCTTTTGGGAAATGACTAACCTAAAGGTACATGGGACGCTACCATTGATAGGACACATGATTTTTTACAGAAACATTTGGATTTCATGTTCCTAGTTTAAATATTTTGTCCACACACACACACTCCAACATTCCTAAGAAACCTAGAAGTTACATATGATTACCCCCTTTAACAGATGAAGAAATTAAGACCTAACCTGTCCAAAGCCATCTGGTATTCAAGTCCAGTCCTGTTTGACTCCAGTGCCTGTGCTCTTCCCACTTTGCTGTACCATCTGAATTGAATTTTATCTCATTTTTTATCTCATGGAATAATAGCTTATGAGCAGCTGTGACGTGGGCAGGCAGGAAGAAAGAGAAAGAAAGGGAAAAAGTATGATGATCTTCTAATGGAATAATCAATCTCTGAATCATTAAGACTTTAATAAAATGTTTTTCAATAGTTGATTTTTTAACCCTTACTATCTACCAGGCACTAAGCTGCATTTCTAATTCTTACAAGTACTCTGACAGATATTATTTATTCATCTTATACAGATGAGGAAACTGAGGCTCAGCTCAAGGAAACTGAGGAACATGCTCAAGGTTACATACCTACTGAGATGATGAAAAGAGATGTGGGCCCACTCAGACTGGCCCCAAATCCTGTACTCTTATACAAGACTGCCTCTCAGAGTGTATTTTCAAATTACATTTTGATCATACATATTTTAACTATCTCATCTCACAATGATGTGATGGGATTCGGTCCTTGAGAAATCCCGATAGTTTTTTTTTTTTTCGTAAATAAATGAGTTGGGCAAAAATGCCTTGCTCACTCATTTCTCCAGAATGTATTTTAATTGGATGCTGTTTGCCTCAAATGAACCAGCTTAACCATGGAGTTGAAAATGAGCTAGATGCAATTTCTAGAATCAACTGTAAATCTAAAAATCCTTTTAAGCTTATAACCTGTATTGGAAAACCAACAGTAGCTGTGTCAGGGTTAATGCTTCTGTTGCCCATGGCCCACTTCAGCTCTGGGAGAAGCTGGGAACCAAGATGGCAGGGGCTTCGGCCACCAGGTAACCGTCGGCCTACTGGCAAACTTACTTAAGGCAGCGCCTTTGCTTCTTCTCTTGTAAACCGAGGTGATTATGCTTGAGTGGGGCATTGGAGAGAGGATGGGAGGAGACACCAGTGCTTCATTGCTCTGGTCAATGGTCAGTTGAAGGATATTATGGAGGGGCAAATGGCTCATTTCTGGGTAATGTTTTATCTTGCGGTGGTTCCCTTGAAAATAACCAATGTAATAGTGGTGTGGCCATTGTGAACTCCTCTGTCAATGTTGTCTGTCTGTGTCCATCTCCCCCACAAGAAGACAAATTCCTCAAGGGCAGAGACACATCTCGTGTGACTCCGTGTCTCTGCCCTTAACACTGAGCCTGACACACACTTAACCCTGATGATGTTTGCCTAACTGAAGGGAATTGCAAATTTGATCTGGAAAAAAGCTAAGGTGTAATGTGGCCCCAAGGCCCTGATTGGACACGTGAAGAACGAAGGCTGAGCAAGGCTGACTGCGCTGAGTTCTACTGCTGGTTAGTGAGTAGCAAAGATGGTAATCTCCCTGTTTAGCTTTCTTCCATTTCCCTGGATCGCTTCTCCATGAAATTCCAATGTCTCAACTTTCCCACCTGTAGAATTGGAACTAGAATATATTATCTGTGTCTGTTTAGGTATCTGTATTTATCCTGGTACCCATATCTGACAGGAACAATGGCATAGGGGTTAAGAACATGGGATCTAGAGTCGGACTTCTGGGTTCCAACCTGGGTGTCATCAGTTTCTAACTGTGTCACACTGGTAACATTTCTAACCTTTCTGTGCTTCAGTTTCCTCACCTATAAGACGGAGATAATTATCCCAGCTACGTTCTAAGGTTGTTGTGAGGATTAAATGAGTCAATTCAAGAAAAGCCCTTAGAAGAACCCTTCAATTAAGTACTGTTTAGTGCCCCATAGTGTTGCACTATATGTGTCATCTGGATCTATTACCTATTTAATGAGATCAGCCATTTAGCATGTTTTTGAATAGGTACTGTGTGCAAAGCACATCCATACTTATGTGAGTGAGACAGTGACAGGAGACATTGCCCTTGAACTTGAGGTCATGGTGGAGAGAGCACAGCAGGTCATCACGATTATAGAATAGCCACAAAACGCTCCGTGTATCACGGAAGCACTGAGGAGTAGCCTCTGATCCGTCTAAGGGGTTCCATGGAGGGGGTGATACTGGTGCTAATTAAACAAAGAGAAGGACTTAAGCCAGACAAAGAACTCGGAAGAGTGTTTAGGCCAAAATAAAGAACATATCAGAGGCAGGAGGAGCCAGTTGTCTTCTGGTGCCAGCCTTTCAGGGTGAGGCAGGAGTGATGTAGATGAGTCTGAAGGGGCAGGAAGGAGACAGTTCCTGCATGGTTAGACCAAACAGCTTCAAACTGCAGTGGAGAGCCATCGATGGGCTTTAAACAGAGGCATAAGATAGGGATCAACATTTTTTAAAGACATCATTCTGGCTTCAGTGTGGAAGATAAATTAGACCAACAAGACTAGAGGCCAGAAACCCAGTTAAGAAGCTGCTTCACCACTTTAAATGAGGGCTGGCAGGACTGTGGAAATAAGATGGAGATGGAAGAGTAGATTCGGAAAAATCTAGAGGACAGGGGCCTCTGGATTTGGTGATCGATTGATGCAGGGAATGAGGGTGTGGAGAGTCCAATGACTCTTTAGGATATCAGTGACATCACCTGAAAAGAGATTGCCAGAAAAGAAGGTGGTCTCTCGGCTCATGGTGGGCTGGGTAATAACTAACAAAACAGTGGAGGAGAGTTATAAGAAATATGAATAATATAGTGTTTTATACCAGAAAGATAAACAAAACCTCGTGAGGACTCAGAAAACCCAGAGAAGGTAATAATATCAAGAATATTGAACAATTACCAAGAGCTTACTTTGTGCCAAGAGCTGTTTTAAGCATTTGTCCTATTAACTCACAGAATCTTCACCATCACGGCATTAGAGAGATACGAGTTGTATCTCATGGTGTAGGTGAGGAAGTTTCAGAGAGGTTAAGATCGATCACTTAACCAGTCCATGGAACCTAGGTCAAAGCAGCCTGGATCCAGAGCTTGAAAGCACTTAAGATTATGTCCATTTGCATGGAGCTAGGGGCCAGGGATGAGTTCACAGAGTAGATGACATTTGAGCTGGGTTTTTTAAGGAGTGCAATTTGCAAGTAGTGAAACCCTGAGTTAGAATCCGGGCTCTGCTGCTTCACTGGCAGTGGATATGCTCTACTCGGGGCAGATAGAACAGTCTCTTGTATGTGTCTCTGGGTTCAATGGGTCTCCTAAGGTTATTGGCCTGAGTTTCTCAAGGTGGGACAGGCCAACTTCATAGCTCCCAAAAGAGGTTGCATATGGTGAAGGAGGCCTCTAGCAAGGCCAGTCCAGTGCCCAGCAGTCCATGATGTATGGGAGGTGATAGGCCTGGAAATTAGAGGGCCTGACTGGGGAAGGGCAACTAGACTTAGATGTGTGACCTCAGGCAAGTCCCTCTTCTGAGATGTTTCCTCCTCTGTAAACAAAACAAAACACCCACTTCCCAGGTAAAATAATGTGTGTTTAAAAGAATTTGTCTAATGTAAAGCATTAGACAGAATGTAAGATTTTTATCTCTAATAACAGAAAATAAAGTAGAATTGTATCTTTGAAATAATACCAAATACAAAAATAGTTTCGTGTTACTCTCTACCTTCCCTTCCAATTCCATTGCTATTTTGTGTTTCAGTTTCCATGTAGGAAGGGAAAAAAGTATGTGTGAGGTTGTTTCCTCCTCTCAGGAAAGGATTCATTTCTTTATGTGGGATACACCTTACATTGGTATCAATGGAAGAGTGGTTCGTATTTTGAGTTTACATGATATTTAGAGAAATCTGCTTCAAGATACTAATGTCATCTATCAAATGAGCAAATTGTGATGATAGGGTAAAAGCAGTACCCGAGGATATAGACTGACCAGTTCTAACTTTATGTCAGGAGTATGATGGACCTAGCAAGAAATGGTTTGAATGTAGAAACTGTTAAGAGTTTAGGTTTCTCAGAAAACAAGTTCTGTTTTTCTTCTGTTGTTACATTTCTGGCACAGTAGCATGTTTGAGAAGCCCTCTTTTTCTGCAGGTTATAATTTTTTGTTGCCTTTTAATTTATTTGGGACTCATTCATTCATTCATTCATTTGGTCCAGGAAGGTAAAGTGACGTATTTCTTAGATTCAAATGTCATCGATTTATAAGGCTCAAAGAGACCTTGAGATGACATGTCGTTGTTTGTTTTCATCCTCTGTGTTCCTCACTCTGAGCAGAAGCAAGTCCAAAATGCTGAAGACAGATGACCTTCTATAGCTTCTGTCCATAACTCATCCCTGGGTCTAACAAATGATTCTTGAGCTAAGGGAGTTCTTCCTTGTGGTGGATTTAAACCGCTCCCATTGCAGCTGAGGACGATACCTGCTCCTTCATCCTCCCTGGAGGTGGAGAAAAACAGCTCAGTCACTGTCCTCAGGAATCAGCCTTCCTGGCCTTGAAGATCATTATGAAAGCAGCCTTCAGCTTTTGCTTCTCAAGGCTAAGCAACTTAAATCCTTAGGTATAATTCTTCATTTCCATCTTCTTGAGTTTCTGTGAAGCTTCTCCAAATCCGCTCATTACCTTTAGCTTCTTTTTTTTTTTTTATACAGCAGGTTCGTATTAGTTATCCACTTTATACATATTAGTGTATATATATACACTAATTACCTTTAGCTTCTATAGTCTAGAACTTTTCAAGAGGATCTAGCCAGGGCTAACCAGTAGCGGTCACCTGCTCATTTATTTAATCAGCTACTGCACATTTATTGAGCTCCATTTATTGAGTTCTAAATACTAGACCTCTGGGCAAAGTCCTGAGGGTACAAAGATAAGTAAAAACAGCATGAGGTAGCACTAAGAGCCAGGCTGTCTCATGGATCACTACTTACCAGCTGTATGACCTTGAGCATGTTACTTAAACTCTAGGTCTCACTTCCTTCATGGGCCAAATGAGATAATGATAGTATCAATAATCTATCTCATTGGTTTGTTGTGAGGATTAAATGGATAAGTACATGTAATGCACTTAAAAGTAGTGGTCGACGCATAGTTATGGTCATGTAACTCCTTGTTAAAGAAAATAAAAATGAAATAAGATGCGGATCCTGCCCTCTAGTTGAACCCACTCTACTTGGAAGGATGAACGAATAA
Source organism: Delphinapterus leucas (assembly GCF_059928025.1). Lineage (NCBI taxonomy): Eukaryota > Metazoa > Chordata > Mammalia > Artiodactyla > Monodontidae > Delphinapterus > Delphinapterus leucas. The sequence continues at coordinate 50,626,818 of NC_143133.1, read as the reverse complement.
ATAGATAATGACAGTTCAGTATGTTCGATGCTCTGGTAGCAGTTTGAGCATGTGGGATGCAGGTTCAGAGGTGCAAGAGGAATCATGCTCCAGGGCATCAGGAATGACTTCATGGTTCAAGGAAGGTGGACTGTTGGATGCACGTCTTAAATTCACATATCGTTGACATAAAAGGCTGGGAGAGACCTTGGGATGACATCTCCTTGTTCATTTTCGCCCTACAGATGACTGAGTTGGATCTTAGGGGAAGAGTAAGGGCTTTCTAGGTGGTAAAGAGGGTGAAAAGGCACTCTGGTCAGAGGGAGGCTTGTGAACAAAGAATTAGAAGTGTAGACGTTTGGCACATGTTTGAAAGACAGAGGGTGGCTTGTTGTGTCAGGGGGTGTGATGGGCAGTGATGCTGGGAGAGGCTCTTCCATCTGGGTAGCTTCAGGTTGTGAGTGGAGCAGGGGGCCTTGCTGAGGCATTTGCCATATCCTTAACCTAATCCGTGCTCCTGGGGCTTTATTTTAAAAAGCTGTAGATGTGTTAGGGAGGCTGCCACAGCATTTGATGTCTCTTTTCTAGGAGTTTTCTTACATTGTCTTGGATCAGAGTTATGTATCAATCCCTAGAGGCCAGAATCTGAATCTTATTCATTTTCCTATTTCTCTCAGGGCCTAGCATAGTACCAGGCATGGGGCAGGCTTAAGTCATGTGTGTTGAAATCAAGTTCGCCGTGTATAACCAGTGCCCTCATCTGACTGTTCAAGGACAACCAATTGTGCTTATGCATGAATGAACACACGCTAATAAATGCATCCAGGGATTTTACAGTTTTCAAATTTGACTCAATTTCGAGCACCTCTTGGGAAGGGAATAGTTTTGTGTAAAACCCAAAAAACCAATACGAGAAACAAATTCTCCCTGTAGTGTCTTTGCCTTTTGCATTTCGGCTTCCTGTGCTCCCGTGTGCCACATTCACAGCTGATTATTCTGATGGGGGCCCAGTGAACATTGACTTTATGTCTTAGACTCTTCCCTTCTCGAACTCTTTCTTGAGCATTGGCTTACATAGGTCACAATCCACGCTGACGTTGGCTACAGAACATTCGAGCTGTAAAGGGCAGATCTTAAAAGAAGGTTGAGGGGGAAAAAGCAGCTCTGGACTCTAAAGAGACAAATGTGTTTTACATCAAGTTCCCCTGTTGAAAAAAATGTCAAAAGAAGTGAGAAATACTCAAGTTGTACCAGCTGGTTGAATGCAGTGATTCTCACTTAGGGTGCAAAAGCTGCAATTTTCTATCTAATTCACTCCTCAATCACTCCATGGCCCCTGTCTCAAGCTCAATTTAAGTTCAGTCCCCAGTACATGGAGCCACTGTACAGTGTATAAAGAAATGACTGGCCAAAGGGACTGAGGGGAAGACGGAGCCACGTGGTGACCAAAGCTAAGTTACCAAGTAGTCCTGGGATCACGCAGCATCTCTCCCTAGCGCCTCTCACAAAGTCCGTGTAAAATAGGTCATTTCTCCTTTAGCCTTTAAATGGTAATTATCTCCGCCTGATAGGCTAATCTGATCAGACATAGCCTGATGCTTTTGGTCAAATGCTCACCACATATACTGGGGAAACAGACAGATTTACTGGAGACTCTGGGGTAGTGCCTGGATTGAAAGTTTGCTGCCTCCAGGGCTTTGAATCGAAATGGAAATGGGCCGGCTCTCTGCAGAACCCCATTACTGTTGATGACCGTTTGTCTTTTTCAGAGGAGTTCGGGTGAGCGATAAATAGGACTGCTCTATAGGGAGCGCGTCCTGGAAACTGTCAGATCTTTCCTTACACATGTCAAGTGTATTTCAGTTTTCAAAAGCACATATCCATTTATACTCCTTTTTCAATCTCATAGAGGCCCTATGAAGGAAATGGCAACCGTGTTGCTATAACCAATCGTCAAATGTATAAACTGAGGGCTGACAGGTTTAAGAGCCTTGCCCAGCAGGGCCAGGACTAGAACCTGAGTCGAAGTACAGCCCTGCGCTTGTGTGCTCAGATCCAGCTACCTCTCTCTTCACTGGTCAAGGGTAAGCTTTCCAGAAGCTTGTAAAAAATTGTTATTAAATTAATACTTAATTGACCTCAATCAATTGTCCCCTTCCTAAAAAAGGGTGACATTTAAAGCTAAAAACTTTTATGTAATCATTTCTGAGGAAGAGTTCCCCTCCCCAACCCAACAATGAAAATGTCTGGTGAGAAAGCAAGATGTTCGTGTTTCTCCATGCTGCTCCTCAGGCTTCAGGCATGGGCTTCTCGCAGTGGTGGGAGTCCAGCAGGGCTATTACACAGTTACCACTATCTGGGGATATGCTGCAGAGATACATAATTTTGTGTCACGCTCTAAAGACTTTATTTTGAACATTGCTAAATTCCTTTTTTTTTTTTTTTTCTCATTGGAGAAGGAGACACACCATTTCCTGCAACTTAGCTCCTTGCCAAGATATGACTTAAATAGCATGAATCACCTCAATCCCACCTTTTGGATGAATCAAAATTTCAGCGAAGCAAACATCTGAACTAATGAAACCAAATGTTTTCTTTAGAAATTTTTGAAAACTGAAACGGTCAAGAGGTTACACAGTACAGATTTTGTTATTTTTGTGGGAATAATAATGAACTCTTAGATTCATTGGTCTTCGAAATATACTATTTTTATTAGTAATTGGTTTTGGTGCTCACACGTAACTTGAGGAGCTGTGGAGAAGCATCTAATGTTGTACTTTTCTTGCACTGTTATTGTACTTTTTATGTCTATGTTTCATCTGCCTAAAATCAATCCACTCTTCTCTCTCCCATCTCCTTTCTCAATCAAAAATTTAAAAAAAAATCTCCTAGTAATCCTTAAAAACTCCTATCACCAACTCATACTTGAAATTCTGGAATATAATATTAGTTATACACAAACATAAGCTCTGAAGTCAAACCAATGTAAAGTTGAATTCTGCTTTGCCATTGACTAGTTGGATAACTTTAGATATATTTCTGCTTTAAAGCCTCAGTTTCGCTACCTTTAAAATGAGATTACAATAGTAACTTTACTCTAAAATGATTATGAAAATTAAAGGAAATAATATACCTAAATCCTTTGGCAAAGTGGCTAGCATGGTGTTTCCATTAAGACCAGGATTATGACAATGCTGTTCACAATCCCATTTATGCCAATTTACTCATGTATGGGACAGAAGTAAGGCATAGAAAAAAGAGACAAAAAAGTATATTATCAGCTAAAATTTATTGTCTATATAGGAAAGCAAAGATATTTAGAAAAACTGGAAAATTATTTTAAAAAATGAGAGTTGAGTTAGTTGATTCAACAGAAAATAAATATACAAAAATTAATAGCTTTCTGGTGTAGTAGTGATAATCAGTTAGAAAATATGAAGATTAAAATCATTCAAAATAGCACTAAAATATATAAACTATCTAAAAATAAATTCATTGAGTAATTCTGTATGAAGAAAACAGTAAAATTTTAGCAGGAGACATAAAAGAAGACTTGGATAAATGGAAAAGGAGTCATTTTCTTAGAAAGGAGGAATGAATACTGTCAACATGTTAGCTCTTCTCAAATGAATATACATTTTTAATGTAATTCTAGTCGAAGTCATTTTGCTGCTGTGGTTTTCTGGAAACTTGACCAAGTAATCTAAAGTTAATCTTGAAGAGTAAATAGAATGAAAGAGCTAAAAAATATTTCAAAACAAGAGCAGTAAAGCAGGCTTTTCTCTAGTAGATATTGTAATGTACTGTAAAGTTATGATAATTAAAACAGGATGCTCTGGAGTAAGAATCAACAGACAAATGGGGTTGAAGTAGACCAGAAACAGACTCTAGTAAAAAAATAAGAGTTTTAGGAGGTGGATGTGGTCAAGGCTAGATTACATATTAGTTGAAGAACTGACAATTATGCAATAGAGGGTGTTGAGCCACCTGGTTAACTAATAGTTGAAACAACTACATATTAAATTCCAGGGAGAAAGAGCAAAATGTAAAAAATTCAAAACATACAAATGAAAGGAGAAAATATAGGGTAATATTTATCCAGTTCTGAATGGTAAGGCTTTCTAGGCTTAAAGAAAAAGAGTGATAATTTTGATTATGTAAAACTTTAAAAATTCTCTATGTCAGAAATGTAATAAACAAAAACCCAACAAATAATAAAATGGAAAAATATTTTGACAAGTCTGGTCTAAACGGCTTGATATCTTTAACAAATTAAGAGATTATAAGTAAGAAATAACCTAATATTCCACTTGAAAAAAAATGAGTTTGGTCCAAGAACAACTAACAAGAGATATATGTTACCAATAAATACATGAAAAAATTGTAATCATATTTGTCAGTAGAGGAATTCAAATTAGAACAACAGTGAGACACAACTGGTAAAGATTTTGAGAAACAATTATGTTGGTGATGATGTTGGTGATGGTGGAATGAATCCCATGTAAGTACTACCTCTGCCTTTTGGGGGAGAGTGTGAATTATTGCCACCTTTTTAGAAATCAACTATATAATATGTATCAATAGCTTAAAATTATTTAAAAACTTGACTGAATGTGATTCTAGAAATAGATCTTAAGGAAGTTATCAGTGACAAAGATAAAACTTCATGTAAAAGGATATTTATTTTGATGTTGTTTACAATAATAAAAGTTTGGCCCATTCTAAATTTCCAGTTATAGGTTGCTGGTCAAACACACTATGATACAGCCATCAGAAATTGTGTTCTCCATATTTACTGCAGGGAGAGAATGCTTTTGATAGACTATTAAGTGAAAACCATGGACAATATGCTTTGGATTAAATATGGTAACTGAAACCCAGCGAAAGACAATAAAGACATAAATAAGGTTTAAACAATGAAAGACAAACAGAATGAAAGAGGAGATGACATTGGTGAAGAACTGTCTACTGGAGTCTGAAGGCTTGAAAGAGAATAAACAACTAGTAACGGACTTGGCACGTCATTAAAATAATAGTGAAATTTTAGCTTCCAGGGGGAGGAATCAGCAAACAGCAGGCTGTTTGGCATTGCCAAATTTTGGAAATGCTCAGGAATTGGATGTGCCAAGTATCTTAGAAGGTGAGGTGAGAAGCAGAATGGAAAATAGGTGAACAGGCTGAAGATATCCAGAAAGAGCAAAGAGACCAGATCTCTTCTCCACTATATGAGGGCAGAAAACAAATAGTTCATATCCTAACAGAGTTGAGAAAAGATCTGAGTTTTGAGGACAATCAGGCACCGTGGTGGGACAGGTAACAAGCAATGTGAAAATAAGAAGGTTTCAGGTGAGGGTCTGCCTACTGAACAGTGAGACCCCAGTTCTCTCTTCTCTTACAAAGTGTTGGTGCCTTGCTTCATTCTCTGCTGGAGAGGAAAGTGAAGGGTTCCTTTCTGGGGAAACTGACCAGTCCAATAAAAAATGCGTACTGTGAAAAGATAACTCTCCTCCAATGCCATACTGCGGGAAAGCCCACCACCTGTAACTCCTTTCCACGCTCCTGGAACTTCCAGTCAGCCTTGGATGTTTTACTCTTGAATGACCAGATATTACTGGAAGGCATTCTAATATGAAAGAGGCTAAAACAGAAACAAACAAACCGAAATAATTGGAGCAAATGGAGGCTATGCAGGCCAGAGGAAAACATTTTAAACAATCTTAAATTTATTTTGAGAGGTAAGAGAATATATTTCATTCAAGTTATAAGAACAGGCCGCTATAGGAAGGAACATTCTGAATATCAGAATGAGCTCTTGGAAATAAATATATGAATGCAGAAATTAAACTTAATAGAAGAGTTGGAAAACACGTTTGAAAAAAATCTCTGACAAATTACGTAAAAATGACAAAGAGAAGGTAAATACAAAAGAAAAAAAAGACAAGAAAAAAAAAAACAAGAAAATTTGATGAACAACTTAGGAAGTCTAAAATCCAGAGGAGATTCAGAAAGTGATACCAGATAGAATGGACGGACTGCCACTGTTAAAGAAATAATATAAGAGAATTCTTTTGAACCGAAAGACATGAGTTTACAAATGTAAGCATCCATTTATTTAATGCCAGCATAACAAATGAAATACACACACACACACACACACACACACACACACACGTAGACATATCACTGAAAAATTTCAGAACATTTGGAATAAATAAAATATACTAAATGATTCCAGAAAAAAAAACAAAAACAGGTCACATACAGCAGACTGAGAATAACATTGAAAATTACCACTCGAAGCTAGAAGAGACTAGAGTATTATATTCAAAATCTTAACTGATTATCGACCTAGAAGTCAATATCCTGCTACTGCCTCTCACTGCTATGGGAATAAACTTGGAAGCATCTCATAGGATTAAATAAGATAATGAATGTAAATTTGTTCAAATAAGATATTTTCAGATCTTGCAAGATCTTTACAAATGTCTCAGAAAGCTACTAAAGGATGTGCGCCATTAAAAACAAGAGAGTGAATCAAGAAGGAAGAAGATACGGGATCCAGGAAATAAGAGAGGCAAAGGATATTCCTGGGATGATGGCGGAAGGGAGCTCTAGGATGTCAGCTGTGCTGAATGCCTGAAGAGAAGCCAGTCCAGATCAGAGCAAGAGGATTAAGGACTCCTGGAGGGATGCCTTCTGGAAAAAAATGGAACTGAACATCTGTCTGAAGTGAACATATTGAGAAGTTTTTTTCAGCTCTGACAAAGAGTTTGTCACTGAGTGAAAGAAAGAAAAGGGAAAGAAAAAATGCAGACAACTGTTAACTCCAGGGAAAACAAAAAGGTATGTAAGAAAGAAAATTTAATTATGAGACACTACATAGCTCAGCAGTGAACAAAACAGTTTTTGATAACGTAACATAACATGAATATAATTTATTTTACAAAACACTATGACATAACTGTACTGGGAGGGTGAGAGTAGAGGAAGTGTATGTGTCAGTAGGGGGGGGTGTAAGACCTAATCCTCCGCTTCCATATTTAGACATCAGTAGGTAATATCTGATGCAACAACCTGGTTAGAGGGCCTGTTATAATTTACAAACAAGGAAATGAGCCTAAGCGTTGGATGATTTGTTCAAGGTTTTGCAGCAAGCTCATGGTAGAGCCAGAACTAGAACTTGGCTATCTGTCTAGTCTTGGTCCTGACTGTGGCAGAAGGGTCTATCAAAATACTTCATCTGCCTTTCTCTAGCTCTTCCCATACCTCCAAGTTGGCTGACTCAATAGAAATTCCTCTCTCCATAAACTTGTATTGAATTAAAATAGGTAACCAGTGATTTTTATCACGTATTTTATGTGAGTTTCACTCTGAGATGCGGTAATTGTGCTGTTAAGGAAATTAGTTTCTAAGAATAGGCAGAGTTTATATATAAATTGTGATTTGAATGGGCTGCCTTTGTTGTTACTCTGGGTCTGGGTTTGAGGGCTACCTTTTCCGTTGATTAGCTGTCTGATCTTGGGCAAGCTAGTTCATCTATCCAAGCTTTGGTTTTCTCATCTGTAAAATGGGAATAAAGACAGCAGCCACTTCATAAGATTAAATCAGGTTATGAATGTAGAGGGATGAACACAGTGCCCAGGTCACAGAAGACCTTTGATATGTTAATGATTGTAATAACAGCAGAAGCGTAGTTGTGGGGTGGGGAGCAGGGGGAGAAGTTGATCCCAGAAATCACTACAAATATTGTACCTTTTTAACATATTTATAATGTTAATATTATATTACATGGTTGTTGGGAACTATGACATAAAAATATAGGAGGAACAGGGAGATTTGTAGGGAATCTAGTCAAGGTGGTATGGTACCAGTGTTAGGTCTCCTGCCTTCACCAACCACTGGCATGGGTTAGAAAAAGGTCTGACCTTTGGTAGTGGTTATTTGACAACTGGAGCAGAACTGGTAGTGATAATATATTACAGGTTTGTTATTTCTCTCAGTAATTCAGCCTACTTCTCCATGGGACATCTCTGAATATGAAAGTGGGCTTGAGAATTATTTGAAAATTTCATGGATGATAGTTTCAAGAAGTTGCTAAGCAAAAGGGAGATGCTTAGCCTTGATACCTAACTTTAGAGCTTAGCCCTGGTGGAGACCACTGCCAATCACACATTTTCACAAGGAAGCAAAATGGACCACTAGGTTGCTTGGTCTACAGTGTGAAGCCCATGTGGCAATTTCTTGTTCTTAAGAAACACACCAGTTGTGGTACAGAGTATTTTCAAAACATGATGTATTATTCGATGACAAGCCCTGTTCTCTGATATATGAGGTGGAGAGGGGCTCATACAAACCTGAAGGATTCTGCAGCGGGGAAAATATTTGTCTTCACCTCTAGGGAAATGAGGCATTTGTCTCTCTCACCTGAGACTGCCATTGGCATCTGGGGCTTGAAGGGAAGAGAGGGGATGCTTAGGGCACCCTAGGTATCTCTGGAGCAAAAAAGCTGGAATCTGTGAGGGGTATCAGGAGGATTTTCCTTCCCTCTGCTTTAGGGAAAACATACTCTGCCACTTAGGGAAGGTGGGATCTTTCATTCATTGTCCTCTGTTTATGCTTGTGGTTCAAAAAAATCTAAACATATCTCTGTGCAGAGTTAGGGATACAGGAAACACTTGGTCGGGCAGACGCTTACAGACCAAAACATCCAATTATTTGCATCTCACTGCACTGGACACATGTTTTCAGTCAGTGGGAGTTATCACAGGGAGAGTGCTTTATCCAGAATTTCAGAGAATTCTATGAAGGAATGAAAGCGCAAGGCTGATTTTACAGTAGAAAGATTAGGGCACGTAAAGGTAGGCAGAAATGACTTCTGTGTGTGGGAGAAATGACTTCTAAGGAGAAGGGAGTAATTAGGAAATCGGGGGAAGGCAACTTGGGTAAACGACGCTGATGTGTGTGGTAGTTTATGTTTAATTCTCATGTCAAACCTACAGATATATAATTATATAATGATTCCCATTCCCAGATGAGGAGGCTGAAGGATGGGGATGTTGGTTCTCTGGAGGGTAGCCAAGCCCACATAGGTAGTAGTAGGTAGTGACTTCTCAGGTCTCTCTGGCCCCCAAGACTATCATTTTCCTTCCCCCTTTCTTTTCTAGGTATTTTACAGTTACTGGAAATCCTATTTGTTGGGGTCCTCCCTTCCCAGTGTTTGCTGGACCAATCCCCTTTTCCTTCTGGTGATGACTTCCTTTTACGAGACCCTCTACATGGGTGAGGAAGATCTGGGCATCCAGGCTGAGTGCTGTTTCCACGTCTGCCTTTGGGTAGGGGGGCTGGATACCCACCAGGAGCTGACAAGGGGTCCAAAGACATCACACTCTTCCCTGTCCTCTCCCCTCCACCCCAACATGCTCACATTCCACAGATTGAGACCCACAGTTGACCAGCAGTTCCTTGTGCTTGCCTGTAAAGGGGAGAGGTCAAGTTTAATGCTGGTCAGTAGCATTAAATGGTCCAAATCCTGGTTCTACCTCTTAAAAACTGTGAGAACTTGACAATTTCCTAACCTCTTGGTGCTAATTTCTGTGTTTCACCATCTGTAAAATGATGATAGTAACAGTAGCTGCCTCATAGGGCTGCCGTGAGGATTAAACAAGAAAATAACACCATCATCATTGTCGTCATCATCTCACTACCACCCCCAAAGGGCCTGCACATACAAGGTGCTCAGGGCATGTGGCTCTTTTCATCTGAGATCGGTTTCAGCTGTTTGAAGTTTGGATTTGCAGGAATAGGGGTGAGATTTGGGGAGGTCCAGTGTTCAAGAGAAGGAAAAGCAGAAATAAGAACAAGGCGTATGAACATCAACTCCCTACTATCCTTAATGTCTCTCCTCTTGACTCTTACGAACACTCCAGCCACTTCCCTCACACATAAACATACACACACATACCTCTCCATTTTTATTATGGATAAAGTTCACCAGTGGTCAGAATGCTCTGAAGACTGTCTCTTAGAAAAACTAAAACTTTTCTGTATCACCTTGCTGTATTAAGTGAAGGAAGACATCAGGGAGCATTTTAAGACATCTAGACCTCCATGCTATCTTGGGAGCGCTTGTTGATACATCTCTTTAGTGTAACTCCAGTTAGACTTAATTTGTGACTCAGTGCAAGTTAGTCACTGTGACTCCGAGTGCTTCAAGCAACTTCCACCCAGTGACTTTCCTTTAGCAAGTCTCTCTTGGCCAGCGATCCCCATGCAGTTGCATTGCGCCAATGTTTCCACCTGGTTTGGTCTCCCTGGCACCAATGGGCCTTTCTAGGGTCATTGAATTGCTGTAGCACCTCTGAGCAAGGCTGAGTCACCCTCAGTCCTTTAAAATACCAGAGACCTTTCAGACAATCGTGCTTCAAAATACTGAGGCTGCTTGAGGTTGCCTGGAGAAGTTTGTATGTGCATTTCAGGAAGGGTAGCTTAGAAATCTTTGATCATTGGGTGCACAGGGCCTGTAGATTCCCGCTGAGGGGATGACAATGCACTGTGGAAAATGGCTAAGCCGTTAAGAATCAGGCTTTTCTTTGTTTGTGTGTGTTTGAATTCCTAATTTTCAGATTTATAAGAGCAAGTAATTATATCACCAATTAAATAAGTGAAAAAAATCTATAAAGCTAAAGAAATGCTGTTCCTGTTGAAAAATATATGTACATAAAATTAGAGCAATTCACAAATGCAGAATTCTAATGTTATATTAGATGGTTGCAACTGCAAAGCCTGCATTCATATTTCCATTACAGCTCTGTTTTCTTTCAATTTGAGGAAATGTTTCTCTTAACAAAAAACTCTAATGCTTTATTTTAGCCTCAAGGGATAAATCTCATACAAGACCTGTTTTAAATGATTTTTTTTGAGCTTTTGAAGCAGTGAAGTATTTTTATTTTAATCTCATTAATTTTTTTGTTGTTGCTCTGGGAGGACTCACACATAAATCAAGTTTAAAAGCTGAAACTTTCCACCTGCCTAGTTCCCAGGGAGAAGCTTGCTCATGAAATGAGAATTGTTCAGAGAGACAATGAGAGCATTGAGGGGAGGTCGAAGTATAGGATCTGGTATTGGAAGGGACTTTAGGGTCATTTAGCCCCACGTGGTCCTCTCAGTGACCCTTGGGAAATGTGTGTAAAATCCACATGCATGTCTAAAATTCAGTAGTACGTCTAGCCCCATGCATCAAGGTGTGAATTACAAGTAATCTAAAGTCTCTTCTAGGTTTAATTAAAATTTAAAAAAAAATCATATATTTTTTATATGTGCTTATATTTTCTTTAAAAAATCAAATGTTTCGAAAGGACTTGTAATGAAAAACAATTGGCCTACCTCTCTTCACTTCGAGCCCTGTTCCTTAGTGGTAAATACCATTACCCCGTCCTGCTTCTCAGGCCCTAACAAAACAGAACAAAACAAAAACTTAAATACTCTGATTCAAATTGCTATTTAATATTTCAAATTCTTATGTGATGCTAAATGACAAATTAGAATCTATGCGTGAGTTATTGTCTGGAATTAGGGAATGTGAGAATGGGAAAACTCCTCAGGATCTGAAGTAATTCACTTGTAAATGAAGACAACCAAGTCTAAAGAGTGACTTGTCTGTGACTAGTCCAAGGTCAAACATTTGGTTTATGGCACTCTGTGAACTAACACTTGGATCTGATGCCCTTTCCCCTTTACTACACTGCTTCTCAGGATGTGCTTTGATGCAATTCAGGTACATCCTGAGTAGTGCTGTGATAAACTAGGTCTCTTCTTTAGATAGTTAAGACTATTTTAAAATGCTAGTTAACGTGAATGCAATAGGAGTGATGCATTTGTCATTTAGAGACTAGTGCAAATTATAACATACCTATGAAATTATAATGTACCTGTAAAACTGGCCCAGTTTGGCAAGAAAATAAAGAAAGAAACAGGCAATTTGGAACAGGAAAAATAAAGCATTATTGATACAGGGAACTATGTAATGTTAGAAAGCATAACTGGTAGGAACTTTCTAACGTAATATTAAGTTCCAGTAACATCTTTCCATACCTGATGGTTCCTTCAGTTTGTCATTTGATGAGAAACAGAGTATTGATGGTTCAGGAATTATGGAAGACAGTGTAATAGAGGAAATCAGAGTATAAAGAGTGGGGAAATAGAAACCAGAATTTGCGGTCCATGTGTTCATGGGGGGCTATCTATATATATGAAAGTGGTGATGGTAAATTAGAGGCAAGAGGTAAGAAAGTGTTCTGGAGTTCTAGGAACTATCTTGAACAGAGGCTGACACATTTGAAATCCAGTCTAAAGGTCAGAAAGAGTTTGATCAGGTAGCAGCCAGGCTAGATAGGTTAGTTTCACCAACTGAAAGAAAACATAATTGGCCTAGACAAGTAGTTGGCAAAATTATTCTATAAAGAACCAGAGAGTAAACATTTTGGGCTTTGCCAGCCATAAAGTCTCTGTTGCCATTACTCAACTCTGCTGTTGTAGCACAAAAGTGGCTACAGACAAGATGTAGACAAGTGAGCATGGCTACGGGCCAATCAAACTTTATTTATGGTCACCGGAATTGGAATTTCATGTAATTTTCATATGTCACACAGTCTTCTTCATATTGTTTTCAACCATTTAAAACTATAGAAACCATTCTCAGGTCACAGAGCTGTACAGGAATAGGTGGTCAGCTGGATTTGGCTCATGGATCATAGTTTGGGGAACACTGGGCTGGGCTAACAAAGGGTTAGGGTCTAGCACTTAAGGAATGATTCTTCTGTCCCAGCAGAGGAGTGGAGAGGAGCTGCCCCTTTTCTCTAATTCTGTGGTTTCTGGAATCTAAGTACTCTCTGTTTTGCTTTGTTTTCCATAGACCAGTGGTCTGGACAGAAGACAGAGTAAGATCTATGTGTGATCTTTTCACTCTAATATCTCACTTCCTGATCCACAAAGCACTCCAGCGGATAAAACAAAGAGGTTCTTTACTGCATTGTACAGACCATTTGCTGAATATGTTTGCCATTGTGACTAAGGTGTAGCACTTCTGAAAAAGTTTGTTGTTCTGAAGTGCATCCTGCATACGGATATAGTACTGTGTGGCGTATATGCATGGGAAAACCTTTCCATGCGTCATTTGGGTTCTGACGTCCTCCCATATGTCAGGGGGGCTCTACCTTGCTAGCCACCCCCAGAAGTGCACTCAGTGAAGAGTTCCGGGCTACATCCCTCACAATCATTTGTACTTAGTATGACTCATATTTCTAATCCCTACACTTTGGATTGGTTCCTGGCCCTTTTTATGACTGTAATACCATATACGCGTAGCATGCTTTCAAGGTGACAGGTTTTTTCCATCTAAAACCCTGATGCAGATGGCAGACTGGCACTCAGGGAAGTCACACAGGTAGAAAGTTGTGGAACCACCGCTCAAAGCCAAACTAGACTCCCGATGCATTTTTCCTTCCGCTCAGCCACCCAGCCTTGCCCCTAGTTTAGAGTTTATAAGGCTTGGGATCTAAAGCCACTTGTAAACTTTGATTAGATGAGGTCAATTATTCTTAAGATTTATTGCCATTAGAGAGTGTTTATTTTATTAATGCGTTTGCTTCCTCCTAAGTGAAAGTCATTGACTTGAGTGTAGGAGGGCATCTCACGCTTTAGAGAGTGATAAATGAATACCCACATTCAAATTTGTTGAGCAATTAGCCCCTCTTTCCCTGTGTTGACCTGGGGATTTTTGCTTTTGGACAGTAGAAGAAAAAAGGTACTTAAGGAAGCAAGAGAATTTAAATTAACGATTAGAACATAAATTGAAATTTAAGTTCCTTGGAATCTGTAGGATGGATGGAGATATGTACAAAAACCCCTATCTCAACTAATTTATAAATTACTTGATTTCTTTTCCAACGAGTATTTATTCCACATGTGGATGCCTGTAGTATTTACTTGTTCTTTATTCTGCCAACCCACCTTGAAAACCCATGCACTTAGCAATGCCCAGGCTCCTTGGGGAAGATAAGACCTGATTACTGACTCAAGTAATGTATGATGTTGGAAAAGCCAAGAAATCTTGAAATAATTCAATAACAATACATAACAGTATGACCAGTGCCAACATTAGTGGCAGACATGCTAAGCTGAAGGAGATTTCAAAGAAAGAACAGGTCAATATAGACTCAATGTCTGGGAAAGACTTCATGAAAAAGCACAGATTTGACCTGGCCTCTGGAAACAAGGAGGATTGAAATAGAGGAAATCAATATTTTTTGAGTGTGTACTGTGCTGGGCACTGAAGTTACTCATTTATTCCTCACTGAACATCAGTATTACTAGATCCACCTTGAAGTTGAGGAAATCAAGGCACCCAAGAGAGGTAGTCTAGCATGGTTAAAAGTATACACTCTGGAGCCAAAGTTCCTGGGATTGGCTCTAGGCACTACCATTTTACTAGCTGTGTGACCACAGGCAAGACACTGAACATTTCTTTGCCTTAGTTTTCCTCTTTGTAAAATGGAGATCATAAAAGTACCGACCTAGGTAGCATTACTGTGAAGTTTGAATGGGTTAGTGGAGTTAATGCATGTCAAATGCCTGGCGTGTATTAAATGCTCAATAGATCCCAGGTACAGTTATGACTGTCACCACCAAGCACCTTGCCCAGGAGCAGGGCTGAGATCAGAACACAGGTCTGACTCTACCTCCGTGCTGCTCATTTCACTGCAGCCCCGTTGTGGAAGGTGGTCCTGGTGGATCCAGCACGGGAGAAGGCTGGAGTGCAGGATGAGGTACCGTGATGGTACATGAAGGGCCGTGAGGAGAGTGCTGTGATGAAGTAGAGGATTTGGGGTACTGAGTGGTGTGAGAGAAAGTTGGGTGTGTAGGAGGCAGTACTAGTGTCCCCTTCAGGGTAGGATGCACTGCTCACTTAAGGCTGTGACTAAGTGAACATGACTACGTACTTTTCCCTTTGACTTCAGTTCAGGCCAGGTGTGTGTGTCCTGTTCTGGTACCACACTCATCCCACAATACACATGCATATGCGCACATACACATACACACAGACACAGTGGCGCTGGGTATAACATCTAAATCCTAAACGTGACACGGATTAAGCCATGCATACTGCCCCAGCTTCTGCTCTCAGCCCTCATTCTCCCCTCCCCCGCCCCTCCCACACACTCTGCGCCAGTCACACAGAATTAATTTGCAATTTCCCGAAGCCGCTTGAAGGCAGGGCCCTGTCGGTCACCCCCCACCGTAACCCGACTGCCTAGGGTAGCGCCTAGTGTATAGCAGCTGCTCTGTGAAGGATGGGTGCAAAAGTGAAGGGATAAGTAAAAGAGGGTTCTCTCACACCTCTGGACTTTTGCACATCCCGTTCCCTCTGACTGGAACAATCTTCCCACCTTCTGTTAACTTAGCTTTGTCAGTCACCTCTTCCAGAAGGCGTTTACCGCGTCTTCCCTCCTCCTTTCTTAAAACGTGAGTCACGGGCTTCCCTGGTGGCACAGTGGTTGAGAGTCCGCCTGCCGATGCAGGGGGCACGGGTTCGTGCCCCGGTCCGGGAAGATCCCACGTGCCGCGGAACGGCTGGGCCTGTGAGCCGTGGCCGCTGAGCCTGCGCATCTGGAGCCTGTGCTCCGCAAGGGGAGAGCCCACAACAGTGAGAGGCCCGTGTTACCGCCAAAAAAAAAAAAAACCTGAGTCACATGTCCATAGGAACCATAGTCATTCCTTCCCCAGCATTTATCACTTTGTACTGCAATCCCCTTTTTTTGAACTTTTTTTATTGTTCTCTCTCTATATATGTATTTTTTATTGAAGTATACTTGATTTACAGTGTTTCAGATGTACAGCAAAACGATGCAGTTATGTATAAATATATATGTATATATATATTCTTTTTCAGATTCTTTTCCATTATAGGTTATTACAGGATATTGACTATAGTTCCCTGTGCTATACAGTAGGTCCATGTTGTTTATCTATTTTATATATAGTAGTGTGTATCTGTTTATGCCCAATCCCTAATTTATCCCTCCCTGCCTTTCCCCTTTGGTAACCACAAGTTTGTTTTCTATGTCTGTGAGTGTATTTCTGTTTGTAAATAAGTTCCTTTGTATCATTTTTTTTAGATTCCACATATAAGCGATATATGGCATTTGTCCTTCTCTGTCTGGCTTACTTCACTTAATATGATCATCTCTAGGTCATCCAGGTTGCTGCAAATGGCGGTCCAGTCCCCTCTTTATTAGTCTTTTTACCTCTTTTAACTGTGGCTTCCTGAAGGGTAAGACAGAGGTGTTCTTCCCCAGCACCACATGCCCTAGGCCTAGCAGAGTGTCAGACCCCCACGAGGGCCCAGGGCCTGTCTGTAAACATAGGTGAGTGAACACACACACACACACACACACACGTCCTTTCAGGAGCCATTCTGTTCAGGCCCCTCAGAGAGTGAGTCACCAAGGTGAGTAACAGGTGACTCAGGACAGTGGCAGATGTCTCCCTCCTTTTCTGGCAGCGGGGGTGGCATGGCTCAGCCTCCACCGTTACTCTGGCAGTTGGAATTCAGAGAAATCAGCCTCTGACAGCAGAAGTGAGTGCCTGAGATGGAGGTCCGGAATCAGCCTCAGGCCTGTTAATGAGAGCAGAGTTGCTAACGAACCATCCTGGACTCCCTTGATCAGTTTAATTGGAGGACAGACGGTCTTAAACATTTAAAAAAGCTGACAGAAGGATCCAATTCCCAAGGCTTCCCCTTGAGCTAAACCTGTTCTGGAAGCTCACTTTCTCGAACACATGCAATGCTTGCATTTTGACCTTTAGTGGATTCTAGATCGTTCCACGCCCAGCTCTGTTTCTGAGCGTGCTCTTCATTTTGTCCTTTTGAGCACAGACAGAATGATACTAAACTCTCCATTCATTCTAATGGCTTGCTACTGGAAAGAAGTTTGAGCGAGGGGTTGCTTTGGGAACATTTTGAGGCCTGTCTACACCCCAGATTTTGTTTATCTGTTTTCATAAAGCATATTTAAAGCTAACTCTGTCTTTTCACTCCCTGACTATTTCGGAATCATTATAGAATTTCCTAGTCATGGAGATCCTTCTTTGTACTGAACGTGTTTTGTTTTTCTTAGCAAATTAAAATACTTGGAAAATTGAATTTTTGTATTACTGATATGTTTTATAGAAGCTGATAAATGTGAGATTAATGGCCAAAGAGAGACATTTCAGATGGATAATTTAGATTTTTATCATTTATTAATCATGGAAAGTAAACCTGCTATATAAGTAATTTTAGTTTTATCAAGAAGACAAATGGTTCTGGCTAATGAATGTAT
Organism: Delphinapterus leucas; assembly: GCF_059928025.1. NCBI lineage: Eukaryota > Metazoa > Chordata > Mammalia > Artiodactyla > Monodontidae > Delphinapterus > Delphinapterus leucas. Next base: position 50,609,461 of record NC_143133.1, on the reverse strand, counting down.
AGATAGTCTATGCCAAAGGCATTTGGAGTAATCTGTTAATCATTTAACTGTGTCAGGGCATATGCTATGTCTTCATAAAGCAACTAAAACACATAACTTTCTCCACTGAAATGTGTATTGGCCTTCACCGCCTAAAGCAAATTAAAATGGCATTTGTCTCAGACTAGACTTCAGTGGCACAAATGTCTAAAGGCAAAAAAACATGGGAGGCTGTAGATGTCACAGCAAAGAAAGACTCTTTCAATCCCTTATACTTGGGGTGAGGTTGCAAATCACTCCCACAGTGGGGCTGGGCTGATGAGGACTTTCTGGTCCCTAAGTACCTGTCACACTGGATGGGTTATTGGTGGAAAATCCCAGGGGACCATTTCCCCTTCCAGTGCCTGGGGATTTACATCTGTGGCTCCCATTAACACTAATGGGTGCTCCCCATATACAAACTGTCCTCTCCCTGATGGAGGAACAGACCCCTGAATAATATTCTTGCTCCCTTTATCTGGTATTCGGAGATGGACAGAGGGCTGCATGAACAGGATTTTGATAGCATTGTGGTGCCATTATGCTAATAGAGATTTGTGGCAGCTCTTTTTTAAAGGGTCATAATTCTACTTTTAAAACTCTCTTTCGGAGTCATGGACATATACACACTAACAAACGTAGTAAGGTAGATAGCTAGGGGGAAGCAGCCGCAAGGCACAGGGATATTAGCTCGGTGCTTTGTGACAGCCTGGAGGGGTGGGATAGGGAGAGTGGGAGGGAGGGAGACGCAAGAGGGAAGACATATGGGAACATATGTATATGTATAACTGATTCACTTTATTATAAAGCAGAAACTAACACACAATTGTAAAGCAATTATACCCCAATAAAGATGTTTAAAAAAAAAAAAAAAAAAAACTCTCTTTCGTCTGAAATACATTTTTAAATATTAGTTTTGTTTTTTGGTGTTTTTCTTTTTTTTTGCAAACAACCAATCACCATCCCTACCACCCCCCCAAAAAATAAATGGCTATTTTACTCACTTGGCAAGAGTTTGTGGAAGGCGATTTTCCCTCCGCTTGTTTTCCAGACATCCTTCCATCTGATTTGCCCTGAGCTCGGGGCTCAACTTCAGTCATCCTCCCCCCTGTGGCTCTATCAGTCACGAGTCTTGGAGGACCCCTGAGAGGGAAGGGCTCAGTGGAGACCAAGGCAAAGAGAGGTGAAGTTGTAGTTTGAGATTTTGTGGAAACCAGAGGCTGAAACCCATTTGCATTGGAAATCGGATTTCTGATTCCTAGGGTTGGTAGGTATCTAGTATCCCGCAGGAAAGTTCCTCCAGAGCTTCTGAGAAGGATGGAGGGTGCTCATTCCAACCTGGGCTTGGTCTTGCAGAGGGCACAGCACACAGTGGTTTCTCAGTAAATGCATGATGAATCAACAGATGTGTGAATGGACATGTAAGATTGATGTTGGCTTTTGTCCTTTTCTCTTACTGGCTTCATAACCCCCTCAGGTCTCAGTGTCCTAGGAAAGGGAATTTGCTCAGACCTTGTGGTGCCTTCTTGGGAGTCAGGGAGGTAAAGCCCATGCAGGCTGTAGCTCTCAGACTGAGGGCTGTTCTCAACAGGGACAAACTGTAGCACTGAACTGGCCTACGAGCAGTCTGACAGAAGCAAGGGATGGATTCTATTAAACACACCCTTTTTGTTTCTTTTTTTGTTGAAGTATAGTTGATTTATAATGTTGTGTTAATTTCTGCTGTACAGCAAAGTGATTCAGTTATACACATATATATATTCTTATGTATATATATTCATATATATATATATATATTCTTATATATATATATTCCTTTTCATATTCTTTTCCATTATGGTTCATCCCAGGACATTGAATATAGTTCCCTGTGCTATACAGTAGGAACTTGCTGTTTATCCATTCTATATCTAATAGTTTGCATCTGCTAATCCCAAACTCCCAATCCACCCCTCCCCCTTGGCAACCACAAGTCTGTTCTCTATGTCTGTGAGTTTGTTTTCGTTTTGTAGATAAGTTCATTTGTGCCATAGTTTAGATTCCATATATAGGTGATATCATATGATATTTGTCTTTGTCTGACTTACTCCACTTAGTATGATAATCTCTAGGTCCATCCATGTTACTGCAAATGGCATTATTTCATTCTTTTTTGTGGCTGAGTGGTATTCCACTGTATATATGTACCACATCTTCTTTATCCATTCCTCCATTGATGGACATTTAGGTTGTTTCCATGTCTTGGTTATTGTATAGTGCTCCTATGAACATAGGGGTGAATGTATCTTTTTGAATTGTAGTTTTTTCTAGATATATGCCCAGAAGTGGGATTGCTGGATCATACGGCAACTCTATTTTTAGTTTTTTGAGGAACCTCCATACTGTTTTCCATAGTGGCTGCACCAGTATACATTCCCACCAACACTGTAAGAGGATTCTCTTTTCTCCACACCCTCTCCAGCATTTATTATTTGTAGACTTTTTAATGATGGCCATTCCGACTGGTGTGAGGTGGTACCTCATTGTAGTTTTGATTCTCGTTTCTTTAATAATTAGCGACATTGAGCATCTTTTCATGAATGCACCCCTTTTCTTAGCCACACTGAGGGCATGGCAAAACAGAGAAGAAGCTGAGTTGCATTGGGGTTTGGGGATCACTTCTCCACCTGACTTGGGTAGGCATGGGGGGCAATGAGCTGAAGATCAAACAGTCGGTGCTATTGCAGATAAAAGCTTGAACGAAGGACATGCTGTCACTCTGTGGGGGAGAGTCTTTCTAAAGTCTGCACACCAGAGTTAAATTGACCACCCAGACACTGGCAGAGCAAGAGTCCTGCCTGGGAGAGCAGATGCAGGTAAGGCAGGACCTCATGAGAGGACCCAGAAGGGGCTGAACTACCCAGATTGGGTTCCTTCTTCCAAATTTGCCAGTCAAGTTAAGTCCTTTCTTCTGCCCTGGAAAGGAGGGAGGCAAGGGCTGGACGGAGGCCGATCGTCTTTAAATGACAGCTTCCCCCATGGAAACAAGACAAGTGAGGAAAAACCATTCCTCCTTAACGGGTTGTAAGGTATTCCAGAATCCATTCTTTGAAGGGCTTGATGCACAACTTTCTTAATGATGTGTTAGGACCAAGTCCCCCAGCTTTTATGTTCTAGGTGATCATCTTCATTTTCCTTATTTTTTTGAAGCCCAACATCCACTAACCTGGATTGTATGTGAGGACCATGAGGGGCAGTTTTCACAAGGCAGGATGAGCAGTCATTTCATAGTTAGCAAGATGTACATGTTGGCACTTAAAAATCCAGAAAGGACAGGGTTGTTTGTTTGTTTTTAATTTATTTATTTTTGGCTGCATAGGGTCTTTGTTGCTGTGTGCAGGCTTTCTCTAGTTGTGGCGAGGGGGGCTACTCTTCATTGCGGTGCTCGGGCTTCTCATTGCGGTGGCTTCTCTCATTGTGGGGCATGGGCTGTAGGCGCACGGGCTTCAGTAGTTGTGTTGCGTGGGCTCAGTAGTTGTGGTTCGCGGGCTGTAGAGCACAGGCTCAGTAGTTGTGGTGCACGGGCTTAGTTGCTCTGCCGCACGTGGGATCTTCCCGGACCAGGGCTTGAACCCGTGTCCCCTGCATTGGCATGCGGATTCTTAACCACTGCACCACCAGGGAAGCCCTGGGACAGGGTTTTATATAGATGAAATCTGAAAAAGGAAGATGCAGAGGGAATTTTGAAGAAGAGTTGTTACAAGAGGACAAGGGGCAGCAGAGGGGCATGTCAGGAAGGACAGCTGCCTTGTGTGTATGTATATGAGCATCTTGAGTGGGCTTTTGATCACATTTTTGGCAGAGTCTAGTTCCATGGCATCTTCTCCAAACTTTGACTTCCACCCTCTGCTCACTGACAGCTCTAACCAGATCTGACAGTCCTGATTTGCCAACTCTTGGGACAGCTCTGGTTTCCTCACCCACATCCGGGAGATGAGGGAAGAGTTACTCCCATTCCCTCCTGCCTTGGACTCTTTCCCTCTTGGTCTGTGGTCCACGTCCCACACAATGAGCTACTGCAACTTAGCCCTGGACTCACTACCCCTGATTCTCCACTGCAGCAGGCCCTGTAGTCCTTTTTCCTCAACCAAGTCTCCAGAGACCTTGTGGACACATCAAGAATGGATGATCACTGACCTGCTATGCAGCCAGGGCATCACATTGTAACAACCCCCTTCCATCCTTTCTCATGACCATTGAATTATCTCCCCCGTTCTTTTGTCCTTACTGGATTCCTCTTCTACGTTTTCATCCCGAAATAAAATCAGCTACTTTTCTGGTCACAGAGTTCTCTGCACAGCAGTCTTCACTCCGTTTTGGTGCCTGGGGGCCTGGAAAGCCTCTGCTGGGAGGGGAAGGAGGGTGGGGAGGTGCTGCTTGGGCAGGTGGGATGTGGGCGTCTGGCCAGCTCTGGAAGGCTGGCCCACTCCAGAGCCTCGAGCACAGATTCCCTGCTGGGGAGCATATTGATGCCAGCAGACTGCTGGGCAGGCCCCCTGATGTTGGGAATACACAGATCCATATCAGGGTTATGCAGTTCCATATTAATATGATGCTAAATAGGGATTCCTATGCTTGCCAGAGGCAGGGATGGGGAAGCAGTGAACGAGGTCACCAGTAAAAATGAAAGCCCCGGGACTGGAATAGCAGCAGACTTGCAGGTGACTGTCGGGATGCATTAGCAGTAGGGGAAGCTCCACCAGCATCTGCCTGTGTTAGTCTTAGTTCCAGCCCAGTGCCCCCTCTCTCCTCTTTCTCATTGAATTTGATGCTTTATGGAAGCTGCAGCGTCATAAAAATAACACCCTGCTGCATCCTTCACCACGGGATCTCAAAGCCCTCTATGGACATTAATATTTATCGCTAGGGACCTGAGATGTCAGTGGAGAAATATTATCCCAATTTTACACATGAGGAACTAGAGATTGGGCAGTTAAGTGACTTGGCAGAAGTCGTTCCCTGCCTACTGAGTGGTGGGGCCATGCCCTGGGCCAGATCCCAGGAAAGTCTTCGGAGCCCTTGGCAGAATGGGAGAAGGGCCTTTGTTTAAACGAAAGAAAACATGGTGTGCCCTGAACAAGCTGGAGGGAGACAGGGCAATTAGTCTCGTCTCCTCTCTCTGACTTTGGCTTTCCTCTTGTCAGGCTTGAGGGAGTTGACTCTAACGGCCTGTTTGGTTTTTCACTTCTCTGCCAACCTTGCCAATTATATCTGCCAGCTCAGAATCCATGGTTGGAGAGTAGTGAATGGTTTCAGTTACAGAACTTTCAGAAAGTATGAAAAAGGCCCACTTGGGAGGACATCTATAATGGTCAAGGAGAAGGGGCCCTCGCACAGAAAGGCAACAAAAATCTCTCTCTCAGTCTGGAAAGATGGCGGCCAAGAGGAGAATATCATCTAAAGCGAAGGGGTCTTGAGGATTCTGGAGGGGATAGACCATCAGTTATAAGGTCCAGAATTCTAGGACTATGGCTGTATTTTCTTCTTTACTTTGAAGTTGTTCAGGAGGAATAAAGGGTAGTTCTACGTTTTTCTGTGTAAATGGGAGGACTTCTATGTCTGGAAAAAAATACATGGATTTAAAAAAATGATTGAAAGACACTTATAGATGAGGCATCCATTTGGAAGGCATGTATCGGACTATTTGGGTTGATACCAGGAGACAATGCTGCAGTTTTATTTTCCAGCACTTAGTGTCTGGCTACGGAAGAAAACTGAACAAATGGCTGGGGCGTTGCTTCACTAAGCATTTGCTAACCATTTGTAAAGCTCTGATGATGGGCCATAGACTGTGTGGCACCAGGGATACAGAGCAGCATAGGATGGAGCTTCTGCCCTGCTGGTGGTTGGCCCCAGGCTGGACGGGGGAGCAGACCTGCAGATGAATGATCACAGGGCTGTGAGATAAGCTGCTATAGAGATTGGTCCATGGTGCTGTGGGAGTACAGAGGAAGAGGTGATTCATGTCAGGGAAATTCTACTTGCAGATTATATTCTTCCCAAACTAGCCTTGATGAGGCTGGCACACTTTACCTATTAGGAATTAGACGGTGACCACCTGTTTCATTTAATGGGTAAACAAAAGCTGTTCTGAAACACTTGATCTAGTTGAATGCTAGTCATGTCCTATGGGATTTTAGGAGGTATCAAGAGTCAAGAGTCTCCTGCAGGCATGAGAATAGTATCCTTGTCATCTGTAGTGCATCCCCAGTACCATTAGGGAAGGACATCAACATTGCTGTCTTGGGGCCAAGTCATGCCATTTCCCTGCTTCTCAGGTCTTTAATGTTGGAATAACATCCTAGGATGGGGTTGGTGAGGGGCTTTGTTTGTTGCTTGGAGTATAAGTAGATGGTAGGATATGTGTTATGGCATGGTGTACTTGGTAGGGTCCAGGGTTCCATGTGTGAAAGCCTTGACCAGACCTGCTGGAGCCATGATCACTTCTTCCCATGAAGTGCCTGAAGATTACATGGATGACAAAGTACCACATTCAATTAATAACTGAGACTCTGGTCCCCCCAGACTCTGTCATGGTACTGTGTGAAGGTATGGTGGAGGAAGAGACTTGAAGCGGTTGAGTCAGCTTGCTGTGGTCCCTTGGAATCCAAGCTCTTGGGCATCCTGGTCTCTGTGGCCTTTCTCTTGGAAGTGTTGCTCAAAATTGATGCTCACAAGTGGCATCTAAGAGAGGCTTGGAGTTGAAATAAAACCAAGAGAAAGGAGGCCATTTAGGTCTCCGCAGTGTGAGTATGTCCTTGACCACCTTCTCTTGGCCCAGTCAGCTGACCATGGTCCAGTATATGATCTTTCTCCCAATCCTGACTCCTCTCTGAAGGATAAGCAAATATTTCTTGGGTTGAGGATAATTCTCAGTGCTTGGAGGGAAAGAGGATCTTCATCTTCCTCTGGTGGTCGGTGTGAGCGCCAAGGAAGCAGCGACCGGATGGTTGTGGCCATGAACTTTATGCAGTTTCTAAGACGCTTGTCCAGCCTCCCTTTGGCCAAACTTACCCAGCTCAGTGAAGCCTCTCCCAAGTTGTCTGCATGCATGGAATCAAGTCATCAGGCCAAACCCGGATCCCAGCCAAGGTGGCTGTTCTTCAACATCGTGAATCCAACCACCTTCACCCATTTAAGGCTGGAACAGTGAAAACTGGGTCAGTTTGTAGAGAAAGTTTAACAGCACTACATTAACATGGTGATTAAGAGTGTGGCTTCAGGAAGGAGTGGCTCTGGGCCGAATTCCTTTATGATGTTTGGCACATCCTACAAGTCTTTGATCTACTTTTTCTTCATTTTTTAAGGCAAAGATGTTGATGCCATGAGGATAACCTTGAGAGTTGCAAGGATGAAAGTAGTAATGTATGTAAAATAGTTAGTTCTGTGCTTGGTATGTGGTAGGTGCCTTAACGTCCTCATCTGTAAAATGGGGATACGTTTAATTTGGATCTTACAGGATTTTTGTTAGGATTAAATGGGTTAATTCATGTAAAACCCTGGCATGTAGTGATCACTCAATAAATGTTATTTTTACTAAAGTGTACTCGTTGCTATTATTTTTATGCATTTATATTAAGATTTCCAAGGAAGACCTCATGAAACACTACCCTTTCTCCTTCACCTGGCAAAAAGAAGGATTTGATTTGAGAAGTCTAAGTGGCACGGACATTGTGGTCAATTGACAACCTGAACGCATTTCCTTAAAATCCCTTTTTAAAAAATACATCTTTTCCTCAACCTTAGAAAGACTTAAATATTAAAATGCAATGATTGGGTGCTTTTGTTTTTTTATATAGTGACTTTTTGTTGTTCCACAAAAGTACTTTTAAAAATAGCACAACCCAGTATTAGACAAATGCTTATCCGATTATGTAGGCACATCAACCAAGAGAACATCATAAGGGAGTTTCTAGAAATTCTAAACGTGAAAAACGGGCATATTAAGAGGAATGAAAGGGCTTCCCTGGTGGCGCAGTGGTTGTGAGTCCTCCTGCCGATGCAGGGGATGCGGGTTTGTGCCCCGGTCCGGGAAGATCCCACATGCCGCGGAGCAGCTGGGCCCGTGAGCCATGGCCGCTGAGCCTGCGCATCCGGAGCCTGTGCTCCACAACGGGAGAGACCACAACAGTGCGAGGCCCGCATACCGCAAAAAAAAAAAAAAAGAATGAAAAATTATAGGTGTTACTGCAGTGAGCTGCTTCTAATATTCTTTAATGGCATATATTTCCTGAAATTGTGCTCCGTGGTGGTTTGCTTACAAAATGAAAGAAAGCCAGTTTCCAAGGTCTGCTTGTGTGGTAGTATGCAGACCAGCAAATACTTCCAACTTTTGTGCTTGTTTATTGTATTATATCTTTGTTCATTTGTTTTTAACTTCCTGGGCTTTAGTCAGATGAAGTTCAGTCTTTCTGGATTTGGATCTTCAGAGCTCAAAGCCACGTGCTGCTGGTAAGCTCAAGAGTCTGGAAAAAATAGCTCTGTGACGAACCTTTGTGGAAGGTAGATGCTGAGAGCTCCCCGGTGCCAGGTGCATGAGGCAGGGTCGAAGGTGAGCTTGTGTGTGGTGGAGCTGGAGGTCAGGGAGGCAACTCCCAATTCACTCCTTCTAAAATAGCGTCATGAGAGATGGGGACCTGGGTGGCTTTGGGATTGCTGGGACTTTGAAAGAACGATCATTTAGGGTCATGTTGCCCTGGATTTTGGTGGCTGCTGGGAGTAACATGGAGAAAAGGGATCATTGTTACAGGAGTTGAAAATAGCTGAGGACCCCACAGGCGGGGATGGGAGGGACATCCTCCTGCAGGGTGCTGAACCCAGACTGTGAAGGCAGTTGGGAAGCTGGCAACATTTGGCTGTCGTTCTGCATGGGAAGTTGTCTTGAAGATGCCATCATGCTTTTCAGGGAAGTGACCCCTGTCAAGAATGTGTGGCAGCCACAGCTGTGCCCAGGAAGGGGGGCTGGGCAGGAATGAGCATGGGTACAGAGTCAAATGCATCTGGCCCTTTGGAAGAGGGGAAACGGCTGTGGCTGTCCTTTTCTCTCTCCCACACCAAAGAAAACCTCGGGAGAGACTCAGGATGCTTGTCAGTAAGATGCTAAGGATGAAGCTTGAAAACTGCTGGCTGTTTACTGTTCGAAAGCAGTTCACTTGGCCTTGTCATGGGGGCAGTGCATCCTGAGGTACAGGTGGGTGAGGCTTAAGCCTCCAACATTGCAATTCCCACCTAAATAAAAGATACTTTGGGTGGATTTGCATCAATACATTGTATAAATTCTGAGGAAAGTCCTGTAATCCGTGAGTCTGGCGAGGCCAGCTGCTGTTCCCCTTGGAAAGGTCAGGATAGCATTGCATTAGAAAGCACATTGTTACTTTTTGCTCCTGCTCACTTACTGTGCATTTCGTTCAGATTTTCCTTCTCCGATAGTGCAGTATTGGCACGTTCTCTTTGGTTAAGGTAGTGCAGCTTGACTGAAAGAAACATGGAAAAGAGCTTAGGAAGAGATCTTTTGTTGGGTTTTATTGGTAAAACACACTAAAAAACCACGTCCAACACCACGCCCCTACCCCACACACATAGAGTTATTTTTCCTTCTTCTCTCCGGTCAGCTGTATCCTAGAAATTCCCAGTCCTTAGCACAGACTCTTACCTGCAGTTTTATCTCTATCTTCTCAGCTGTACTTTTCACTAGTTGCCCTGCACTCATCCCTTTGTTTCCTTTCCCAAATTTATCGTTGATCTCATCAACAAGAGGAGAGGGCTGCAAAATCAATGTCTTTCCAGCACAGTTGTGGAAAGAGGGGCCCCTAACTCGGGCTCCTTTGCAAGGATGTTGGCAGCAGAAGTGAATTAGCCCGCCGATGTCAGGAGAGCCTCTTTTCAGTGTCCTCTGCCAGAGAGCATGCAGAGTGCCAATTACAATCGATTTCTCACTAAAATTGTGTTCAACCTTCCCCAGCATAATCCGAGACAGAAATGACAGAGAACTGTCTCACTTTCAAAATTTTATTCTGTGGAGTCGATTACATTCTTGCAGGTTTATTATCGTTATTAGCCTTGGACTCTGAGACGCTCACCTCACTGGCCTTTGTAGTTGTCAAAAAACAAGCAGAGTCAGCTGAGGAAGTGGGAGTGATGGCGCAGCCACCCGGTGTCCCTTCCCTGCCATCCTTTTAGGGCAGGGCTTCTCACCAGGTGCCACAAGAAGATGCCACTGGCCCCTAAGATCCAAAAGTGCAGGAGTTCGCTCTCTTCGGTTCAAGTCGCTCACTCAGAACCTAACGGGCTGTTTACAGCAGATTGTGCCCCTTCTCCCCAGTCAATCATTCTCCCCTCTCTCTCCATCTCTCGCTGCTGTCTTGCACTTATGCGCATGCACACTCTCTGCCTTCTGCTCCGAGCCCATTGCTTTGGGAACCACCGACCAACCAACCTAATTAAAACACGTTGTAAATAGAGCTGCAATGAACATTGTGGTACATGACTCTTTTTGAATTATGGTTTTCTCAGGGTATATGCCCAGTAATGGGATTGCTGGGTCATATGGTAGTTCTATTTTAAGTTTTTTAAGGAACCTCCATAGTGGCTGTATCAATTTGCATTCCCACCAACAGTGCAAGAGGGTTGCCTTTTCTCCACACCCTCTCCAGCATTTATTGTTTCTAGATTTTTTGATGATGGTCATTCTGACCAGTGTGAGATGATATCTCATTGTAGTTTTGATTTGCATTTCTCTAATGATTAATGATGTTGAGCATTCTTTCATGTGTTTGTTGGCAATCTGTATATCTTCTTTGGAGAAATGTCTATTTAGGTCTTCTGCCCATTTTTGGATTGAGTTGTTTGTTTTTTTTGTTATTGAGCTGCATGAGCTGCTTGTAAATTTTGGAGATTAATCCTTTGTTAGTTGCTTCATTTGCAAATATTTTCTCCCATTCTGAGAGTTGTCTTTTCATCTTGTTTATGGTTTCCTTTGCTGTGCAAAAGCTTTTAAGTTTCATTAGGTCCCATTTGTTTATTTTTGTTTTTATTTCCATTTCTCTAGGAGGTGGGTCAAAAAGGATCTTGCTGTGATTTATGTCATAGAGTGTTCTGCCTATGTTTTCCTCTAAGAGTTTTATAGTGTCTGGCCTTACGTTTAGGTCTTTAATCCATTTTGAGTTTATTTTTGTGTATGGTGTTAGGGAGTGTTCTAATTTCATACTTCTACATGTACCTGTCCAGTTTTCTCAGCACCACTTATTGAAGAGGCTGTCTTTTCTCCACTGTATATTCTTGCCTCCTTTATCAAAGATAAGGTGTCCATATGTGCGTGGGTTTACCTCTGGGCTTTATATCCTGTTCCATTGATCTATATTTCTGTTTCTATGCCAGTACCATACTGTCTTGATTACTGTAGCTTTGTAGTATAGTCTGAAGTCAGGGAGCCTGACTCCTGCAGCTCTATTTACAATAGCCAGGACATGGAAGCAACCTAAGTGTCCATCAACAGATGAATGGATAAAGAAGATGTGGCACATATATACAATGGAATATTACTCAGCCATAAAAAGAAACAAAATTGAGTTATTTGTAGTGAGGTGGATAGACCTAGAGTCTGTTATACAGAGTGAAGTAAGTCAGAAAGAGGAAAACAAATACCGTATGCTAACACATATATATGGAATCTAAGAAAAAAAAACAAAAAAGGTCATGAAGAACCTAGGGGTAAGACGGGAATAAAGACACAGACGTACTAGAGAATGTACTTGAGGATATGGGTAGGGGGAAAGGTAAGCTGTGACAAAATGAGAGAGCGGCATGGACATATATACAATACCAGACGTAAAATAGATAGCTAGTGGGAAGCAGCCACATAGCACAGAGAGATCAGCTAGGTGGTTTGTGACCACCTAGAGGGGTGGGATAGGGAGGGTGGGAGAGAGGGAGACGCAAGAGATATGGGGACATATGTATATGTATAACTGATTCACTTTGTTATAAAGCAGAAAGTAACACACCATTGTAAAGCAATTATACTACAGTAAAGATGTTAAAAAAAATCAATCAATACAATTCATCATATTAGCAGAATAAAGAAGAAAAGTTACGTGATCAAAAAAAAGAAACAAAAAAACCCCCACGTTTTTCCAGTTGCTGGAACAGTTCCCCCAGTGCTATGCTCTGTCACCACCATGCTGGGCCTGCTCAGTTCCTACCTGTATTGGGCTCTCCCACGGGCTCATCCTGTGCAAGAGAAGTCAGTTCATTTCATGTTGCTTTGCATTCTGAAATGGAGAGTGTGCCTCTCTCTCTGAGGAAGCCAGCCTCTTCTAAGGAGGAAAGGTATGCACATGCTGCATCAATACCCCGTGCATCACTGTCTCCACCACGTCATCCCCACTTCACCACCGCCTTCCCTGACATCTTTACCAGTGGTTCGACATTCACTCAATAATCGCAATGGGCCAGCCCTGTGCTAAGTACTTTTTCTGTTTTCATTGAAGGCATTTAAAATTTGTGTCATTGCTTCCCCTCCCCCAAGTTGCCTGTCCTCCTGCCTTTTTTTAAAAAACTATCTTAACCGTTTTTAAGTGTAGTTTAAATGATATTAAGTACATTCACGTTCTTGTGCAACCGTTACCACCTTCCATCTCCAGAACTCTTTTCAGCTTGCAAAACTGAAATGCTATACCCATTAAATGATGATTCCCCATTCTCCCTTCTTCCAGCTCTTGAGAACTACCATTCCACTTTCCATGAATTTGACTTTTTTAGGTATCTCGTGTAAGTGGAATCAGTACTTGTCTTTCCATGACTGGCTTATTTCACTTAGCATAATATGCTCTAGGTTCATCCATGTCGTAGCATGTGTCAGAATTTCCTTTCTTTTTAAGGCCACATAATATTTCACTGTACATGTATACCACATTTGGCTTATCTTTCATCTGTTGTTGGACACTTTAGTTGCTTCCACTTCTTGGCTCTTGTGAATAATGCTGCTATGAATATGGGTATAAAATATCTCTTTGAGGTCCTGCTTTCAGTTCTTGTGGGTGTATACTCAGAAGTGATAATTATCATATGATAATTTCATTTTAAATTTTTTGAGGAACCTCCATACGGTTTTCCACAGCAGTGGCCCATTTTACGTTTTCACCAACAGAGCACAAGGGTTCCAATTTCTCCACATCCTGGCCAACACTTGTTATTTTCTACCTTTTTGATAGTAGCCATCCTATTGGGTGCAGGGTGGCACCCTAACTATTTTATGCCTCACAGCCACCCTGTGCAGTAGGCAGTATTATTTTCCTCATTTTAAAGATCAGAAAATTGAACTCAAATGTTCTCCAAAAAAAAAAAAAAAATCAGTAAATATGTAAGGTGATGGATGTGTTAATTAACTCAGTGCAGTGGGGAGGGGGGAATCCTTTCACAATGTAAATGTATATAAAATCATCATGTTGTACACTTTAAATAACTTGCAACTTTATTTGCCAATTATACTTCAATGAAGTTAGGAAAAGCAAGATCAGGAAATTGAGGCTTGGGAATGTCAAAGAGATTGTTCAAGGCTACACACCTAGTTAACTCCAATCTAGCTGCCTCTGGAATCATTCTAGGAAAAATAAGGTCCCTGTTGTGTAAGGTCCCCTGTACTGGCAATATTGACAGCATATCAACAAAGAATTGGGGGCTTTTCTTTTTCCAGTTAATGGCTAAAATTGCCATAAACAGAGCTCTGCACATTGCATATGAGCACAAAGAAGACATTCTTCTTTTATTATTCTAAGAAAAACAAAAGAAAACTGAGCTAAACAACAAGGGGGTAATTTATGCTCTATGCCATAATACTTCCCTAATTGGGCAGGTAGGAACCGACCTGGTGACTCCTCCTAGGGTTGGAAGGAGAATGGCTATTTTCTGTCAGCCTAAGCAGAACATGCCTTTAGAAAAAAATTGGGGGACTTCCCTGGTGGCATAGTGGTTAAGAATCCACCTGCCAACGCAGGGGACACGGGCTCGAGCCCTGGTCCGGGAGGATTCCACATGTCGCTGAGCAACTAAGCCCGTGTGCCACAACTGCTGAGCCCGAGTGCCACAACTACTGAAGCCCCCGTGCCTAGAGCCGGTGTGCCACAACAAGAGAAGCCACCGCAAGGAGAAGCCCGCGCTGCAACAAAGAGTAGCACCCCTGCTTGCCACAACTCGAGAAGGCCCGTGCACGGTAACAAAGACCCAATGCAGCCATAAATAAATAAGTAGATTAAAAAAATAAAGAAAGAAAGAATTGGTTGCCTGGAAGGTATTTTCTTAGATCCAAAGTGAAAGGCATAGACATAAACATATGCACTTCATTGCCACCAGTGAAACTTTTGTTCAGCAATCCTATAGCTGGGCCGTAAGTCTGCCATTTCCAAGATAAGTAACTTTAGCCCAATTTATTCACCTCTTTGAAACTCAGTTTTCCCATCTATAAAATACAAATATCTGTCCTTTTCTCCCCAAAGAAAGAGGAAGAGCAAACAGAACCTTTTATATATGTTAGAAAGTCAAGCTTGGTACCCACCACTGCTCCCTTTTGTCCAGTCTGACAAGGGGTATCCCTGATTCAGATTGATGACTTTGTCACTAATCAATACCGGGGATAGCGTGTCTCAGCTGAGATGTGATCTACTGCCAGGCACCAGTGGAGAAGTGGGAGGGCACAGCAAAGATACCCCCTTTGAGTCGGATGCAAACATGGGGACTGGGGCCGAGGGAAATCCAGTGGACCGGTCCAGTCTTGGATTTAGTGTTAACTTAATGTGTAACTTGGGGCATGGCACTGAAGCTCTCCCAACTAAAGTTCTCTAATGTGCAAAATAAAGAGCTGACTTTTTCCTAATAAGTCAATCTAATTTTCTTAATTTTTCTGTAACTTAACATTGGTCTTTTGATCATTTTTGTGGCTCTTTTTGTGAATTCTGTGCTTTGATGAAATGGGTTCTTATACATAAAGTGCTCAGCACTGTTCTTGGCACTTAATAGTTGTTTAATAAAAATTTTCTCTTTCCTTTCTCTTCTCTTTTCCTTCATCCTTTCATCCCTCCCACTTTCACTCTGGAAATGAACAAGGTTCTCAACTAAGGCCTATGGAACCACTTTTCTGATGCACATTCATTTTAATTTCCATCACTATCCAGACCTAATTCATAGCTGCTTCTTGGATGAAGATGGCTGGTCATATACTCTGAACTCATGAGACAGGTCCCTCAGGACCGTATTTGCCCAAAGGACATGGGAATCTCCTAAGAAACAACTGAAGTCTTATAATCAGGGAGTACATTCTGTAATCACACAGACATGGGCTAGAATCCAATCTCACCTTCCTTGTAGTCATGTAAGTGGGGTGTGTTCCAGAGAAGTGTAAAAAATCTCAGGTTCTTAAGTCTTTCTCAGTTTAAATTCCAGCTCTACATGATCTGGGGCAATACTTAACTTCCTTGTTATGCCTCAATGTCTTCATCTGTAAAAAGGGATAGTAATAAAAATTCATAGGGTTGTGAGGATTAAATATGATAACACATACGACACGTTTAGAGCAATGCCTGCAGCAATTTAGTAATATTGTAACTATACTATTACTACTGCTACTATTACAATTACTGCTGTTACTTCTGAAGTTACTACTTATGCAACAATGGAGTCATCTGCCTGCTTAAAAGCATTACTCATTTCATGACTGTTTCTTGCATACAGACATATCTTGTGAAATACACCTTAAAGCACAATTGCTAGATGCTGTGTACTGACTTGAAGTTCTAAAGAGATTCAGTTTCTTAATTTAAATAGGATTTCTCATATTATTAATAAAGTATGTTAATAGTAGCTCATTTGCCAGTTGAGTGAGATTATGTTTTTACCATGAGAGTTAAATATGTATGTAAAATGTAAATTATGTAAATTTTTGCTCAGTTGAAAGGATATTTTCAAGCACCCACCACACTACAGTGTAACTTATTTCAGAGTACAAATAAGATTAGCGGCAGCGAGAAGAGAGTAGTATTTAAAAACCCTAAATAGACATATGCAAAACATAAAGTTGAAATCGCAAGTGGAATAAACATCTCCAAAAAACTCTCCTTTTTCACAAGACATCAGTCTTAGGTTGTTATCTCAGATGGGTTACTTCCTTTAACAAACACGTGTTTTATGTGCCCATATAATTTTTTTTCAAAGAGGATATTAAGAAATGTGTTTCATTCCCTCCCAGAGACCCCCTCCCCCTCCACAGCCTCAGGAGCAAATAATACTATGCATCTAAAAATGAGCATTTTTTTCTCCTTAGGATATCTCTTCTTAAAATCACGTTCAGATTCTTATAATTCCAGTACCTCAAACAGCTGGTTCTGTCCTCTAATCCTTTCTCCATTAGAGAATTCAACACTGCTTTGAGCGACACTGGTTAGCTGATGACCCAAATCTCCTTAATCCAGAGCAGCGGTAATGCTAGACCAGTAACTAGGGTATATTTTTCTCATCTACTCCACACATTTTCTTGTTCCCTTTACATCTTCATGGCGTTCTGATGATTGAAGCAGTGTTACAGTTAGAGGTGTAGTTGGCTGAGACTGGTGGGGAGTGGGGGTTTGAAGGAGCAGGTCTTAGATTTCTTTGGATTTGCCCCGGTACGTAGCACAGTCTGGTAATGATGCAAATTACAGCCGCAGTTTACTGAGCTATTTGCTGTGCCCCAGGCAGATGCTGAGTTTAAGCACATTATCTTATTTAATCCTCACAACTAACCCGAGGCTTTATCTGCATATTATAGGTGAGGAAACTGAGGCAAAGGGAAGTGAAGCATCTCACACGACGTCTCTCGGTTAATGGCAAAAGTGGCTGAGATTCAAACTCAGATCTGTGTGACTTCAAAACCTTCATTCTTATTCACTGTAAATATAGCGTTTGGATGGATGGATAGATCCACCTGAAATGGCATTTTTATTTTTAGTAATTTTATTTATTTGTTTATTTATTTATTGGCTGCGTTGGGTCTTTGTTGCTGCACACGGGCTTTCTCTCTAGTTGCGGCAAGCGGGGGCTACTCTTTGTTGCGGTACGGGGGCTTCTCTTGTTGCTGAGCACGGGATCTAGGCACGTGGGCTTCAGTAGTTGTGGCATGCGGGCTCAGTAGTTGTGGCTCGAGGGCTCTAGAGCGTGGGCTCGGTAGTTGTGGTGCATGGGCTTAGTTGTTCCACGGCATGTGGGTTCTTCCCGGACCAGGGCTCGAACCCGTCCCCTGCATTGGCAGGTGGATTCCTAACCACTGCGCCACCAGGGAAGTCCCTGAAATTCCATTTTTAATGGTTTCAGAAATTTAGCAGTCCCCTGCATTGGCAGGTGGATTCTTAACCACTGTGCCACCAGGGAAGTCCCTGAAATTCCATTTTCAATGGTCTCAGAAATTTAGGATTGATGAACCCCGAGTTACAATTTTTTTTTCTTGTTGCCCTTCATCTTTTATCTTTTATTTAACTAGACACATTGTGCTGCTCCTAAGGCACGTTGGTGGTGGTTATCAAAGCTGGTGCCTAGGCTTTTATGAATGTGACTTTTCACCCATTTTATTCCATGTCCTCTTCTATTTTGCCCTTTTCACACATGCCTTGTATCCAGTGCATGGCACAAGACTGATTCCTTAGGTTATTGGGTAACCCTTTGGGTCCTCTATTCGACTTATATTCTGAAGGAGAGTTACAAAACCTTGCATTCACTGAATAGAGGTATTGGTTGAGTCTCTTGTTCCCAGAGAACTCATTCTCCGAGAATGTGAAATCCTGCTGGATTAAAAAATATATATATATATCTTGCTGCATGACAGGAGAGTTTCTCAGGAATTAGTTCTATAAATTTATAAATCTGACTATTTACCACATTACCTAAACTAACTCAGAAAATAGTTTTAAAGAGAATACAGAGGTTTGGCTACAACAGGGGCAAATTAAAAAAAAAAAAAGAAGGAAAGAGCGCAGGGAATGTACATTGCTTCCGGGGACAATTCTTCGGGATCTGACTCTACTTGGGAGGCTCTGCCATTCCCTCAAACTCAGCTTCTCAAGAACACTTCATTCACTCATTCATTTACTCATCTGTTCATTCATCCTTTTGTTCATTTTAAGAACGTCTGAGTGCCTACTATGTACCCACTGTTTTGTCAAGCCCAAACTGACACTTATTCCTGACTAAATGATTTTTGATGAAAGCAACAGTTACTAGCTTCAGAACCTCAGAATCATTGTTTACACCCTACAACAAAGTCCCATATCCAAATTTTGCCCATTGTTTTTCTGTGATGCCCATTCTCTTAGTTCAGTTCATTATTATCCCACCCATAGACTATTACTATTTTCTCCTAATGAGACTTGAGGCCTCCAATTTTCAATTCTCTGTGCACATCACCACTGAGAACAGCTGTCCCTGGTTGACACATTCGCCAGGTTTCTTCCCTGTTCAGAAGTCTTCAGTGCCTTCCCCTTCTCTGCAGGTTTCAGAGCTCACTCTACAACCTGGCCTCCAAGAGGAGGCCAAGGCCACTTCCTCAGCCTGCATGTCCACTTGCTTCCATTGCTCCTTGACTCAAATTTGCTGTTTAAGCCACACCATTGTCCTCCCGGACCCTCTTCTTACTAACAATTAACCAAACATAGACTGGGTGCCTACTACATGCCAGACACACTCATGCTCATGCTACGTTTTTAGAACTTAAGAAGGTAGACACTGTAGATATGAATTATAGCTCTGCCACTGGTAAGCTGTATAATTTGATCTAGTGTCTTAATTTCTTTTGATCCTCTATTTTCTTATCTGTAAAATAGGTGGTAACAAGAGCACCTAACTCATAGGGTGTGGTGAGAATCAAAAAAGAGAATGAAGATAAAACCCTTAGCACAGAGAGAGCCCACATAAGGTGTACAGTAAATAGCTGTCATTACTATTGATATAACTTGTGATAGAATGTAGCCTTTAAAAGAATGTGTTTCGTCTTTTTTCAAATATGAAGATATTTCCTTTGAAACTCCTTTCCAAAGAAAGGAACGATATCTTTTATCATATTCCCTATTAGTACACTACCTGGAATTCCATAAAATATTTGAATGAATGAGGTTCGAAGAATGGACTATGTTCTAAATAAAATGTCTATTGGATTCGGCAAAAAGGCTGATAAAATCACTTTTGAAATAAGCTAGTTGTCAATGAGTGTTTAAGGATCAGACTTACCTCGGACAATTTGTGTTTTGCTGTAATTGATTCCACAATGCCAAGAACAACTACAACCAAAATATTTCTCCGAAGCAATGGAATTAGAAAATGAAGGAGAACGGGAGGCCAGACAGGCCACCTTATGTGAAGACGAAAGCTAGATGACTAGAGAGCTGCGATGTGAGGAATTAATTAGCAACTACTTGGCCTCCGCCTTTAACTAAATTATACAGAGGAGAAGCCTAGAGGCGGCAGTCAAGGAGATTTTTGGTGGGAGAGTCAGAAAGCTACATAAGAGGCTAAATAAAAGAATATCCTGGTCGCTAAACTATACCATATAAATCAGTAAGATCATATTATCTATTCCAAGGGTTCTTAAAGAGCTAACAAGGGAGTAATTTATGAAAAAAAATCTTCAGAAAAATCAGAGTGAACATTAGAAACTATGGAAATATGCAGTTCTCCACACAGTCAGTCCTTGATTAAACACTAATGGAGGAGAATTCAGATAAATCACATTTCTGGATAATCCTTATACTGTTGGTTTGGTTTTGAAGTGCTTCTGTGCTTGTCCCCTTCACAGGAGGAGAACGAAACTTCAAATTATATTTGCTACTGTCATTCCAAAGCCCCTTGGTAGACATTGACTAAGGATGACTAAGGTTGGGAGCCAGTGTCTCAAAAGGGCACACAAAGGTTAAAGTGGACCATTCTGGATTTGGGAAGGTGGAACCAACCATGGCCTTGGATAATGGAAAAGTGAATAATCTATATACACAGAACCTTTATAAAGCCAAAACCTCTCATAGCACAGTCTTGGCAAGGATCAAGTAAAAGGAAAATAGTAATTGACATTGATTTAAGTTTTCATTGTTCTCTCTCCAAAAAACGCTCAGGAAGTAGGACATTTATAACACCCACCACTTCTTTCCTCTGTTCCTGTCTTGTCTTTCAGATAGACAATAACCATTCCCCTCAATACTCACTCCTCTCCATTCTCCCCCAGAATTCCCCCATATCCATACCAGGAAGCTACTGACTTATTCCTCTACCCCATTCCTGAGACTATTAGTTTTGATCTTTTTCGGAGTAAATCCTATCTTCGGACCGTCTCAGGTTCTTCCCTTCCCTGATTATCCTAATGTATATATTAAGGCCTCATAGGAGGAGAACATACTATACTAGAATTTTTCTTGGGAGTGGGAGGGTTAAGGGCAGAGACTGTGAAAATTAATGTGTTGTCCCTATAACCAGCGTATGAATAATTGACAGTTCCCTACATGTGGAAATACAGAAAGCAGAATATCATCTCCACTTTACACACAAAGAAACTGAGGTTCAGAGAGGTCATATGTTGCCTAAAGAGAGGAAGATTTTTCCTTAATTTCCATTAGTCAGCATTAATTTATCAAATCAATTGACTGATAGGTTGAAAGAGGTTTGGTGTCTAAGATTAGAATATGAACACTGGATGATTGGGCGGAAAATAAGATCTGTGGACAGCTTGGAGGAAGTTAGAGAAAGGCATGAGAACAGCAATGCAGACATTTCTCTCCTTCATAAATTCTCTAGGCTCAAGTTGGGTATAGACAATATTCTCCGAAGCACCATTTGGGATGAGCTGCCTTTCATCAGTATTGGAAAGACTGGCTTGAATCCCGTCTGAACTCTGATTTTCACAGGGTGCTGCAAGGGTCCATTTATAGTTCCTGACGTTCATCGCTCTTTGGAATACTTGAGTTAAAAAAAAAAAGAACCACAAAATGTGTTTACTTACGTATATTATAGCAGATCAAAGAGCCACTTGTGACTGTTGAAGATACTTGGGCAAAAATGAGAAGGACAGATCTGGATAAAATAGTGAAGTGTTGACCAAAGAGCAGAGGGGAGGAAGAGGCAGGCCAAAAATTACATCAACTGTTGTCAAGAGAGGATTCTGATGGAAAGACTGGTTCTGGAATGCCTGAGATTTTGTAGTGTGTGTTTGTATAAATGTGTTTATTAGGGCACCATTTTGCTTTCAAGAAAGATGAAAAAGGAATACTGCAAGCAAGGATGACGAGAATGATAAATGGATTAGAGGGCATGTCTTACTGTATGAAAAAAGATGGAAGTAATATAGCATAGATAGCCTAGAGAAAAGTCAGCAAAGGAAAAGGGAAATTGCTAATACTTCTGAGCACCTGAGAGGTTGTAACATGAGTGACGTTCATTTTGGAACTTGAGCACATCAAAAGACATGCTTAGTATGGTCTGGAGATACATATTTGCCCATTTACCAACTAAGTTCAATGACACTGAACCAGAAAAGGCAGGAAGGGAAGTGTAAAGGCAGAAGAGTTGGAAAGAAAACATTTTAAGTGTTTATGTTACCTTCAAGGAATGATATTATTAACATTCTGTTCTGTAAGATTAAGAGTAACATTAAGCATGGGAGATTATATAGCTTCTCTAAGTGTGTTCATGAACAGAATCTCTGAACTGTGTCTGAGCCTTCCAAGTGGGCTGGGATAGGCCTGGCGATAGCTAGACCTTGAGTACTTTTCTGCTGTTGGCTGAGAAGGACTCATTCCAAAACACTTATTGATTCATGAACTAGTGGTTAAGTGCAAGGGTTCCGTATCCATATGATTAGGTTCGAATCTTGACTCAGTTACATACTAGCTGATAATCTGGCAAGGAACTTAACCTCTCTAAGCCTTAAGTTTCCTTATATGTAAAATGAAGAAGATAAAGAATAGTCTATCTTATAGGGTCCTTCTAAGTAGAGAGAGCATTACTCTAATGAAACCAAAGTCAAGAGGGAAGTAATGAGTTTGGAGGACCATAATAGTTCACTGAGGCAGAAAGATGGTATAGGATGGAAAGGAGTAATGAATCAATGATGAGATGGGAGAGGTAGGTAGGAGCCAGAAAACTGAGAGCCTCAAATGGTATATTGGTCAAAGTAGGCACATGGCTGTAATAAACAACTGTCACAACTCAGCAATACAATACAATAGAAATGGATATCTTAATACAGTGGGATAATGAGATCTTAGTACGATAGAAATGAATATCATTCATGTAGCAGGTAGCTTTCTTTCAGTATTATTCCAGGAGCCCAGATTTCTTCCATCTTATGGCTCTACTGTTTCCTAAGGCCCCAGAGCCCTGTAGTAGACTCTCTGCACCTAGTAGCCAACTGGGGAAGAGAGAGCATGGAGGATGGCATGGGAGATTTTTATGGACCAGGTTGGGTATAGCACGTGTCATTTTCTTTCATGTTCTATTGGCTAGAAACCCACTGACATGGTCACAACTAACTGCAAGGATGGCTAGGCAATGAACTCCAGCTGTATGCCCAGGAGAAGAGGAAATGAGTTTTGATGAACACATAGCCAGCAGTGTCTGCCATACATGGCATGCTAAGAATCTTGGATTTAATCCTGAAGGCAGTAGATAGGCACTAAGGTAACTGAAGCCAGTGAATGATCAAGTTTGCGTTTTAGAAAGCTCAATCTGGTGGGAGTATTGGTGAGGCCCAAAATTCAAGTTAACGAAGTGCATAATCTGAGACATAATGAGTCCTCAACCAAATGAGTGGTGTGGGGCTGGGGAAGAGGAGGCTGATTTGAGAAATGTGGGAGAGTTTGAATGGACAGGGTTACAGATTAGTGGATGGAGTGAAGAAGACAGGAATTGGTATAGAAGGATTAAGAACCCCCAACTTTGATTCACTCAGAGAAGAAACATAGGGGGAGAAGAAATTTGTGAAGGGAAATGAAGGTTTTGAAGAACAAACCATCCCATTGTCTTTTCTTCTGATGCCCATATTTTAGTGAGCCTTGTTTTGAAACCAATATTGGGGCATATATTCTGACACGCATAAGTGAAGTTGTAGGGCCAGCACAGGAATATCTTGGAAAATCCAGGGTGTTATATATATACACTGAAAGAGAGAGAGAGAGACTATAAGGAATTGACTCTTGTGATTATGGGGCTGGGAAGTTCCACAATTTGCTGTCTGGAAACTGGAGACCCAGGAAAGGTGATGTGGTTCTGATCTGAGTCCAAAGGCCTGAGAACCAAGAGAATCAATGATGTAAGTTCCAGTCCAAACTTGAAGACCTGAGGGCCAGGAGAGCTGATGATGTAAATTCCAATCTGGGGGCAGGAGAAGACCAATGTCCCCACTCAGACAGGCAGAGAGAGCACATTCTCCCTTTCTCTGTCTTTTGGTTTTATGCAAGCCCTCAATGGATTGAATGATGCTCACCCATATTGGGGAGGACAATCTACTTTACTCAGTCTACCAATTCAAACACCCTCACAGATACACCCAGATATTTAACCAAATATCTGGATACCTTGTGGCTTTGTCAAGATGTCTCATAAAATTTACCATCACAGAATTACTCTCCTAGAGCCGTAACAGAGGGCATGGCCCTGTTGACACCTTGATTTTGGACTTCTAGCCTCCATAACTATGATAGAATAACTATTGTCTTAAGTCACCCAGTTTGTAACACTTGGTTATAACAGTCCTAGGGGACTAATGCAGAGTGTGGGATCTAAGGGCACCAAACACAGAGATATTTTGACAGAAGGATGGTCTATCTTTGCTCAGCATTAAAATTAATCCTTAATTTAAAAATATTTTTATATTACAACATAATTTGTATACATATTCTCATTCTCATAAAACATAATTTCTTCTGTAGAGGAGAAGAAACTAAGGCTTAGTGAGTTAAGAAAATTGCCCAAGTTCACATGACTAGTGAGTGGTATTGAGGTCCTCTGGCTTCAGTACTCATTCCTGGAACTAGGGTGATCCCTTCCATGCAAGAATTAAGATGTAGACTCTTGCTGAGTGATTAGGTACCACCCAGGGAAATTAGGAAGCAGTGACCCTTCAGGCTGTGGGTAGTTCCCCTGAGAACTTCTGTGCTCAGTAGGACTTAAAATACTTGCCTGTATGGAAAGGGCTTACCTTTTCCCCTCCAAGAGCACAAAGAGTACAAATAAGGAGGAGTTCTTGGTTGTCATGTGAGCTGTATGCAGTTTTGTGACTCTTGCCCACTTAAAATGTTTGTTTCGGTGTTCCTCAAGTGGCCTCCGGCTTCTGCAGAGTGAAGTGTGCTTTCTAGTGACCAGCCTTGCCAATTAACTCAGTGCTCCGTGCTCTGGTGGAACTCTATGTCACCATGCGTCACTTTGAGATGCACCCAGTGCACTCCTGGCTCAGAGGTGCTGCAGACTGAGTGTGTACGATGCCCAAAATGTCTCAGAGCCATTGAATATGCCTCAGCTCATATTTTCCACTCCAAGCTCTGGATTAAAGAAGCAGTCTTTTGACAGGATGAAACCTGTTTGTGCTCAGTCGTATTTCTTACTAAAACAAATCCAACATGGCCGCCCTGCTTCTACGTCAGGTGTCTGGGAGGTGGCCATGATTTTGACTAATGAGGTTGTATTTCCTAATACTTTCTGCTGTGCTTGCAGGCATCAGAGTGGTTCTTTTAAGAGACTCATCACAGTACAACTCAGATTAGAATCTGACCCTCAAGGTCTTTTAAAAGAGGAAGGCTTTGTGCGAAACTGCAGACCAAGATGACAAAGTGGCATCTAATTTGCTTTCTCTGTAAGTGAGAGCTCAGGAAAGCTGAAAAGGAAGAAACGGCCCGACTCAAAGACAGACTCATTTCTTTTGGTAAGAGCAGCAGGGGTCCTTGTTACACTCAACTGCCATCTTTCACAAAGGAGCCCCAGCCTAGGAGTTATGGTTGACATCTCTTAGAATTCAATTAGTGATAGTGCAGTGACCCAACTTAACACTTTGTTAAGCGAAAGCCAGTGTACACATATGGCGTTTCCAGGCCAAACTGATCTACATAGACGATATACTCAGAATCTGAAACTGTTGGTTCTTTCTGTGCCCCCAAATTGAGGGCATGTAGTTTCTTTCATATGTCCTTCCTCTGTTTCTTCCTAAGTTATTTATACTGTGGCAGGGCAGTGGAAGATACAAAAATCACGTTCAGTTTTCCAATTCCTTACTGTATAGTAACTGTTTGAAGACAGAAGCGATAATCACGGCCACCACCACAGAAACCATAACTGTGCTTTAAGTATTCTACATAGTTAGTCCTCAAAATTACTTGGCATTATTAACCCCATTTTACAAATAGCTAAACTGGGTCTAGTAGCTTACAGAGAGGTTAACTACCAGACTACCAGATAAATCCCTGGGGTTGGGCTGGTGAGCAGTGGGCAGGAAGGTATAGAAAAGATGTCATATGTGTTATAGATGGAGTAACATTTGAACTGCCTTGGAAAAGCCATTCTGTATTGGTAGAAGGGAGAGATGGGCAAAGGCATGATTATAAAGCACGTGGTACCTCCAGGGAATGGTGATGTAATTCATTTGGAACCCACAACAACACAGAAGAAAGGAGGAAAGCCAGGGTAAACCCAGTGCCAGATTATTAAGGGTTCTGAATCCCAGGCTATAGAGTTCAAACAATTTCTTCTTTCAGAAAGACAGGAAGAGCCCTTGAAAGGTTTTGAACAGGATGGTTGGGCAGTGGGGAACAATTGAGGCTGTGCTTTTAGGAAGATTAATTTGGCAGCAATGTATTTGATGGAATCAGGGGTAGGATCCCTAGGTGAGCTGGAGACGACAAGGAGAGAAATCTTTGGACTTCTGAATCCAGTTGCATGTTTATTCTTTTTAAGATTAAACAGAAGTCATCTCCTGATTCAGTAGGAGAGGATCAGTGTGGGGAAAGGATGAAGGGAAGACATCACAGTTCGCTGACCCCAGAGAGCTGCCTATAAGATTGGTAGCTTCATGGCAGATTAGAAAATCATGAGGACAAAAAGACCATTTGAGGATAAGGGCACTCTCTCAGTACTGCTGATGACTGGTGTTGAAGATTGTCACCAAAATAGTCAAGGCAATCTTGGTTAACAAAGAAAATAATGTAATAATAAAAAGCAGTGCTCCGCTACTATCAAGGATGTGAACTGTAGAGCTTATGTATCCACATATTCTTTGATAGACATTTTTTTGTTAGACTTTTTTTTATAAACAATATTTCACCTTTAATACAAGTGATGCATTCTGATACAATTTGTTTTATTCCATTCCGTTTCTTTTTTAAAAACATCAGTTGCAGCCAACTAAACATCCATGTATTCTTTAAAATTATGAACACCAATGGTGTCTTTTATACTAATCTTATTTGGGCGCTGACAAAAGAATAATGTGTATGCCCATAGGACTCATACAAGTTTATATACACTATATCATGGTATTTAAACAGGTTTATATAAAAAAGGTGACTTTTAAATACAGGGTCATTAAGATGGCTGCCATTGGAAGGAAAACATCAACTAAAGTTTTTGTTCCCATGGTCTTCAGTTGATATTTATATGGTCCAATGTCTGTTGCGTTGGTTCTTTTACTCCCCTCCAAGCCACACAGAATAACTTAAGCTGCCAGTAGCTTAAGGAATATAAGTAGCATGTGCTTTTTGGAGTCAAGGACTATGCAGTGCACTTTAAATTTTAATAGCCACTGATAGAGACCTTAAGAGATTCAAGCACGCTGGAGCATTGGACTTCAGCATTCATTTTTTGATTTTCCTATAGAAAGATGCTCATCCTGGACCATGGGGAAGGCGTATAGGCAGAGAGGGTGACTATTTGAAGTGAAATTTATTTTTCATCACAATCCGTGCATGTTTCCTATTGGGGTAACTTGGTGTATACATTTTTTTTCATTTAATTTTTTTTTGAAGTATGGTTCATTTACAATGTTGTGTTAGTTTCTTTATTTTATTTTATTTTTGGCTGCCTTGGGTCTTCGTTGCTGCACACGGGCTTTCTCTAGTCGCAGCAAGCAGGGGCTACTCTTTGTTGTGGTGTGCGGGCTTCTCATTGCGGTGGCTTCTCTTGTTGCGGAGCATGGGCTCTTGGCGCACCGGCTTCAGTAGTTGTGGCACGTGGGCTCAGTAATTGTAGCATGTGGGCTCTAGAGCACAGGCTCAGTAGTTGTGGTGCACGGGCTTAGTTGCTCCGCGGCATGTGGGATCTTCCCAGACCAGGGATCGAACCTGTGTCCCCTGCATTGGCAGGCGGATTCTTAACCACTGCGCCACCAGGGAAGTCCCTGGTGTATACGTTTTTAATACTGTGAAGACACCAGTGTTAATAAAAAAACAGCTGAATACATATCGGCATCCTTGGAGATCAGGCTTTGGAAGGCTGAGTGGGTCTGGTAGATGGTAAAACTTCCAGAAATCGCTTTCAGAGATTTTTAAAGACATTTACTTATCAGTAGTCCAGATGGCACTTGAAGTGATGAACAATCAGCTTTACAAGTAAATAAAACATTGGCCGATGGAAAAACATTCTAAGGGTGTATGTGATAAATACTTAAATGATGTGACAAGCAAGGAAAGTAGTAAAATTAAAGATGCATTATTGAGCAATATCTTTTATATTTATTCTTTATTTGGATGTTTTTAGGAGTGGGGTGCTTTCTTATAACTTAATATTTTACAATCTGATATCCATTTTGGAATCTTTAAAAAACAACATAGCACCCGTATAATTCTCTTCTGAATATAAAAACTGTTTTCTTAAATATAGTAGGGGTTCATACTTGGGGATCCATGGATGTGACTCAAGGTGTCTGTCAGCTCTTTGAAATGGTATCAGAAAATTCACATGTATGTGACTATGTGCATTTTGGCAGAGAGAGGTCTCTGTAATTTTTTTTTTTCATTTAGGCTCTCAAAGGGGTTTGTAACCCCCAACAGGCAGAGGACCACTGTGTTAATGGAAGGTAGACATCTCAGACAGGGTTCTGGCAGATAACAGATGGCACATTCAAATGGGATTAGAGTTTAATGAAGAGACTATTTTCAAGGATGTGGGAAGGGTTAAAGGAGATCAACAAATGATGAATCCCCAGGGTTAGCAGCAGTGGAAGGCCAAGACCTCCCCTAGACCTGAAGATGCCAGGAAAGGGAGCTTGTTTTGGAACCCAGAGACCTGTAGCTATAGCTGGTGGATAGCGTACATCTCAGCAGTGCAGCCTCTGGTGGAGGAACGAGGTCCCTTTCAACCTGTGCCCAGCAGGGAGAGAGTTGTAAGGAAAATACCCACCTCCTTTTTCCACTGACCTTAGATCTACTGTTAGTGTTTCCCCATATCTCAATCTAGTCAGAAGTGAAGGGTAAGGAGGCCCAAGGACACAGTTTCTAAAGGTCAGCCTCAGGGGTCGCAGGAATAGAGATGGGTGAAGCAGAGAACTAAAGGAGCAGATAGAGAATGTTCAGCGCACTGAAAGTTAGCATGCTTTATCATCATTCCAATGTCTGTTTTTGTATTGCCAACATGAGCTGAAGTCAAGTTCTGCTATAATAACTTACTCAGTTTAGGAATATTCACAACCTAGACCAATGCAGCTTTATTTTCTGTTAAAGTTTTTTCAATCTTCTACTTCTTAAGGATGGTTTCTGACTGAGCCATGTGAACACTAGAGGATCAGCAGCTTAAAATTCATTTTGTGTTAAGATAAGTATTATGGATGTTGGGGCAATTTTAAGGCAGGTAGATATCATGTGAGTATATTTTGCCAGAATGCTAGAGAAGCAAAGAAGACCATAGTCATTTATTCACTCCCAGTGAAACAAAACTATGATTGTCCTATATTTAACAGAATTTGTACTTTGTTTTTCTTGCAATAAGAGACTCAGCTCTATAAGCTTCAGCATTGCATTAACTTGTTGTACAGAGTTCATTATTGTAATTAGACTTCTTTTTAAGATTATTAGTGGACTCACTAATGTACTCTTAAAAAGCTTTATTTGGAAGGAAGTAAATATCCAAAGCCAATAGAACCGACAAGCTTGTGCCACGCGCTCTGTTGCTGAAAATCATGTTATCAATTTTCATGTGACTGTTAATCAATTAGAGTGACAGAGAGATGATTTGAAGTCAATTTTCTGTTTATTGCTAAATTAGCATTTGATCACATGTGCTTATTTGGGGTTTCAAAGAAGCTATGGTTTCTTTTGTCAGGAGAAAGAATGGAGGTCAATAATGGGAATAATCGTTTGTGATTTTTAAAATATTTACATATTAAGATGCAACTGTTAGTTACAGGACTAAAATAGCAGATCAGTGCATGTGTTTGAGTTGAGACAGCTGGCATAGGAAGCCTGATTGGATAAAGTGTTGCACCTGACACAGACATACCTCGTCAGTGTACAACCCAAGAAATGAATCGAGCATTGGCGGTTTAGTGGTTGGTTAGCATGTTGTCCTCAAAACAAAGGGGGGATCCAGTTGTCCAAATTGGGGAAGTATGCTGTAAGGTGTACGGTCTTTGGAATAGAGCGGAAAGATATTCTGGCTAAATGTGGAACAGTAACTGCAATATGTTTTGGCCAAATTGTTGGTTAGATATTGAAAGTAACAATAGGATTTAAATAAAGGACTATGAAATGATACAGTGACTGGGACTGGACATGATGATGGTGATGGTGGTGGCTGATTTTTTTTTTTTTTTTTTTGCGGTACGCGGGCCTCTCACTGTTGTGGCCTCTCCCGTTGCGGAGCACAGGCTCTGGACACGCAAGCTCAGCGGCCACGGCTCACGGGCCCAGCCGTTCCGCGGCATGTGGGATCCTCCCGGACCGGGGCACGAACCCATGTCCCCTCCATCGGCAGGCGGACTCTCAACCACTGCGCCACCAGGGAAGCCCAAGGTGGCTAATTTTTTATTGAGTACTTACTGTGGTCTAACATTATGCTAAGTGTTTCAGAAAACATACTCTGTCAGGAACTCTAGGAGTTGTTCTCTATTTGTGGCTAATTGCTTTAGGAGTTATCATCTCTGTTTAATAGAGGAAGAAGCAAAGGCATCTTTATTTAACTAGATAATAGTATCTAGTTGATCTAGGAGTTACCATATTCAAGAAGAAGCAACAAAGGCATAGAAAGATTAATTGGCTTGTATAGCATCAAGGTTGAATCTTGTCCTACTCCAGAGACTGTGAGTTTGACCATGATGCTAGACTTTCTGAACTGGAGTCAGAAGGCCTCTCTTTGCCTTTTATAAGCTGACCGATCTTTGAGCCTCCATTTCCCATACCTAAAACAAGGGATTGAACAAGATGAGCTCGTAGGGTCTTTGTAGCCCTAAATATTCAGATTCTAGAACTATCCAGAAGGGAGCAGTTCCTCTCAAATGTAGAATAGTGTGCCAATATTCCAATTATAAATCAAATACTAGGGAATCTGGAATGCAGACATTATGTTTCTCATAAGAACCTCAACTCCTTATAATTGCATATTTTCAATTACTCAGTGGCGTAATTGAATCACTAAAGTATGGCTCCTTAATTTATGTTGGATAGCAGGTGGACAAGTTTACTATCAGAAGTGTTGCACATTCTGACTTTTCTTCCTTTAAGATATGCTTCCAATTGGAAAGCAGAATAAATTACTGAGGGTTTGTCGATGATTCACAGTTATGGAGGGAACATTAAAGCTTTGGGATGACAGAATGTATTTTGTCCATATATTTGGACAAGTGAAGTTGGGTTTAAATTACTTATGATAATATTTAATGGTGGGCCAGTAAATGCACTGTTGTCTATTTGGTGAATGTAATTAAATTGTGCAAGACAAGATGTCACTGTGGCTCTTTGCTGTTAAATCTCTGTGGCGATATTAGGTGAGGCTGTCCAGGTTCTGTGGGGAATTACTAAGCCCGAGGAGTTAAGAGGAAGGATTTACCAGCTTCTGCCGTATATCACTTGCTCTATTTGGATTCTGCAATGCCCATTTCAGTGCAGTGTCTGGGGTGCACTTACAAGGTGTAAATAGAAATTAAACTGGAGATGGGTCCACTGCTGAATATAGCCGTTTGCTTTCATAAATACAACCAGAGGGAGGGAAAAAAAAGAACTGAAAGGAAAAATCCAAGCCAGCAGCCCATATAGAAAGACTCTTCTCTTACTTTGAAGATCCCAGAGGGAATATCGCCCTCAGGGAGAGCAGTTGGGATGGTGTCAGGGCCCTGACTTGGAATGTTCCTGCTTTACACTCCCTGGAGGAGAGAATTAGAAGAGCAGGCTAGATCAAATAACCTTGGAGGGTCAGAATCAGGGCAATTACTCTGGTACCTGGCCCTTGAATTTTAAATATCACTTATAGACTTTTTCCAACCTTGAGTTAATTGCATTGGCTCAGTAGGTACCTGAGTGCTACTGATTCTCTCATTTAAGGAAGGTTTGGGCCACCGCTATCGCACCCAGCTCAACTACTCTTTGGGTACCCCTAGAGTTGAAGTAATCTCATCTAGAAGTGACAGAGACATCCAGACTAGGTTTATAGAGGGGACTGCTGATAATCCTGAAACAGAGAATTATGCACAGTGAAGCCATCGGCCCTTTATGTTGTTTTGTTCCACAAGGTCATAGCATTCTCTTGTTCGTCCACTTATGTTTGGGCAGGGTGTTTACTTCACAAGGGAACTTGACTTGAGAGGGCAAGTGGGGGGCTGAAATCCAGTCCATTCTCAGCTTGCTAAGCTGTGTGTCCTGGTGTGGGACCTCTTGTGATGGAAGAAAAAGGTGTCTTTGATTTTTTCAAAAGCTGCCGTTTAGGCTAGCAGCAGCCTGGATCATTCTAGACATTTAGGTCAACACAAATTGTTGAGTACCTACTTTGTACCAGGCACCACGCTAAGTTCTGGGGGGTACGGGATGAGCAAGACGTGGCTTCTGCTTTTTAGTAGTTTGTGGTCTCGTGGGGCCGGCAGCCGGGTAAATGGATAAAGGCACTGTTGTGAAATATATGCAGTGATAAAAGTATTATACACACAGCATGTCATAGATACAAAGAGGAGAGAGGCTGAGGGTGGTTTGGAAAGGTTGAGGAAGGGACATATACAAATACGGGTGCAATACGTACTCACATACGCAGTAATCCAGAAACGAATGCAAACGTACAGCTAGGGACGCCCTGCTTTCTCTGCTGCTAATAGAGATAATACTTAAAATCATAATTGACTGCCATATTGACAGGTTTCCACAAGCATGTCTGTAAATAAATTGGAGTTGAAACTCCTCTGTGATCTTGAAAGATCATTTAGCCTTTCTCAGGTGATGTCTATATAAACATTTGGAAATAGTTCAAAGGAAGGTGAATATGGGAACACAGCTATAACTCAGTTGTAATTAATGCCTCTCAAATATTCAGTTTTAGCCCTGATCATTTTTCTGAAAATTAAAGATGAAATTAATCTAAAAATAGTAATATTAGCTAACTTTGTATAAGCATCTCACAGCAATCTCATGAAGCAGCTTCTATTATCAGCTGTATAGTAAAGATAAACCAAGACTCTGGGATGTTAAGAAACATTGCCAAGGCTTGTAAATGGCAGATCCAAGAATCAAAGGCAGGTTTTTCTGGCTTCAGAGACTGTGCGCTGAATTGCTAAGCCATGACGATGCTTCCTGAGGAGTGACTGGAACTGGTTAACAGGTTTCCTCAAATAGCTTGTCTCCTCGTTAAAATGGGGACTGTATTTGGTAACTCTTGTACCATCATAGAATACTTAGGTTCTCAAGAAATTCTGTAGACTCTTTGAAATGGATAGATAACTAGAAGATAAGAGTAAATAATAATAGCAGAGTACTTACTATGTACCTGACATTGTTCTAAGTACTTTATATTACAATTTACTTTTGAGCCATGTACAAAAAATACAGTAAAGTATGTAAGTGCTTTAATCTTGAGTGTACAGCTCAATGGATCTTTATATGTGTATACAATATTTCCAACACTCCAGAAGATTCCCTTGTGCCCTTTTCAAGTCAATACCCTACCCAAGGTGTTACCACTCCCAGAGGTTCCTTCTATCATTATCAGTTATGTCTGTTCTTGTACTTTGTGTAAATAGAATCATACATTATTTATTCTTTTGTGTCTATCTTCTTTTGCTAAACAAAATGCCTGTGAGATTTACTCATGCTGTTACACATATTAGTAATTCTCTTTATTTTACTGCTGTGCGGTATTTCATTTTATTAATTTACTGCAATTTATTTAGTCCTTCTCCCGTTGATGGACAGTTTGAGTTGTTTCCAGTTTGGGGCTAATATACTTAAAACTGCTAGAAACATTTTCATACATGACTTTTGGTGGACTTATACACTCAATCCTCTTGGATGTGAACCAAGAAGTGGAGTTTCAGGGCCATAGAGTAGGCATGTGTTTGGCTTTAGTAAATATTTCCAAGTAGTTTTCCAAAGTGGTTGAACCAACTCACACCCTTCCCAGCAATATATGAGACTTCTAGTCACTCCACATTTGTGCCAACACTGGGTATTGTCAGTCTTTTTCATTTTAGCCATCCTGACGGATATATACTAGTATCTTTTCT
The DNA here is from genome assembly GCF_059928025.1 of Delphinapterus leucas. Lineage (NCBI taxonomy): Eukaryota > Metazoa > Chordata > Mammalia > Artiodactyla > Monodontidae > Delphinapterus > Delphinapterus leucas. The sequence continues at coordinate 50,575,731 of NC_143133.1, read as the reverse complement.
TTTTTTCTTCTAAATGCTTTACATTTAATCCACAAAATAAACCCTGGAGATAGGCACTATCATTATCCGCACTTCACAGATGAAGAAACTGGGGGCACAGAGAGGTTAAGTAACTTGCTCAAGGTCACACAGCTAGTCAGTGGCAAAGCCTATATTTGAACACAGATAGTCTCGTTCCATAGTCCACATTCCAAAACATTTTGCTAACAATGGGGCACTTATGAGAGGTAAACAGGTAGATGTTCTTTGGGATTCTGCTATTTAAACCTATGAATACTACCTTCAAACATTTTTGCCATGGCTCTTTGCCAATAATATGAATATTTACTAAATTTTATTTAAAATAGAAATCATTGTAGCCTCTTCCTAAACTATTGCATCTATGTAAACACCAAGTACTTTCATCTTAAAAAATATTAAAAGTAAATACATAACTCCTCAATAAAAGTTGTTTGTGAACCATATAAAATCACCTTGCATACATATCACTATGGTACTATACTTTGGGAAACACTGATTTAAGCCATGTGATGATCTGCCTGCCCAAATTCACCCATTCATTTCTCAGAAGTTTTAAAAAATTTTGTTGCTATATATTTTGATGAAAAAATTAACATTAAATTCAATTTATCGGTCCTACAGAGGCACAAACACTGCCTCAATACTTTCAACAAGTGATTCTCACACATTTACTATGTCCCAAGTGTTAGGTATGGCTCTCCAGGAGGCAGAGTGATAAGCAAGATCCAGTCTTTGTCACAGAGATTACAATCTAAGGAAAGAGGAGGGGGAATTAGGTACATCTACAAGTAATAGTATTGGAAGGCAGAATATGCCACATTCTATAGAGCCGTTCAGAGTTCTCCACGTGATTGTCTTTCAGACAGCCCTGTCATACCATCCAGATGCTTCCCAACACACTGTTGAGACAGCAGTTGATGAGCATATGTACCACTTTTGATCAGAGGCAAAAAAAGCCATTCTATCTTTGTCTTCAATCACTTCCTTTTTAAAATAGCTTTTCTTGCTCCTTTAAAAATTAATCTATTTCACTTTTTAATCACAAATGCATAAAAAAGAGACAAAATAGTATAATGAACCACTATGTACCTGTAACCAGCTTCAACAATTAACAATTGATGGCCAATCTTGTTTCTTTAAGAGTGCTTCCTCCTCTCATATAACTTTGAAGCAAATGCAAGATATTCTTTCTTCTGTATTTTAGTGTGTATGTTTAAAGAAAAACAACCACAATACCACTGGCAAATCAAAAATTTAACAAGAATTCTTATTATCAAATATGCAGTCAATATCAAAACTTTCAATTATTTTATAAATGCCATGTTTTAGCAGTTTGTTTGAATAAGGATCTAAATAAGGTCCGTGTGTTGCTATTGGTTGATTTGTCTTTTCAGCTTCATTTACTCTATATATCCTCCCATCTCTTTTGTTTTACCTTTTAATGTATTTACTGAGGACGGTTCACGTCCAACTTCTGAGTTTAGCGTAACACACTGGAATACGGATTTTGGAGTTGCTTTTCTCTCCATCTCCAGTATCTTGAAAGAAGAAGACCTTAGGAATGACTTCTGAGTTACTCCTTGGGAGAAATAATGAGGCTTCTTTTTTGCTGTTGTTTAGAAATATATTTTTTGCATGTCCAGCAGATATCTACATAATTATGTATTTATGATGTTATGGCAACGCTAAGCTGTCCAAGACTCTGCTCACCCACGTGTTTAGGAAGATGAAAGCAAAATGGATCACTCAGCATTCTAAGGCTTCAGAGCCAGAACCTTGCCATTTTGATATGAAAGGTATTTTTGAGAGAAAGGCGGCCTGAAAGCAGACTAAATGTAGCAGTAAATGAATATGAGTTGGAGTTAAGCGCCCCCATCTACTGGCCCCACGTCACCCTGATCTCTTCCAACCATCTGAAGCCATTTCTGCAGAACTCTGCCTAGTCAGTTTCACAAAGGGTAGCAGCATGACACAGGAGTAATGGCTTTGGTGTGTTTGTGCGTGAGCCTTTTCTCCTTTATTATCCAGTCAAAGGCATTTTGGAATAGTGGAATAGTCTACCCACAGGCAAAATCTGTATTGGGTTGGATGAGCTCCAAGGTCACTTTTTACACTGGGATTCTTGGATGGCCTTCTAGGATTGGACATTTGACTGCTGGAGACCCCCAGAGGGGTGGATTATCAAGAAAGCTATCATCTATAATGGTTTTGACTGTCCCCCAACCCAGGGACACTTGGCCATGTCTGGAGACATTTTTGATGTCCCAGAATGGGATATGCTACTGGCATCTTGTGGGTTGAAGCCAGGGATTTTGCTAAGCACCAACAATGCACTGGACAGACCTCTACAGCAAAGAGTGATCTGGGCCAAAGTGTCCATAGTACAAAGGTTGAGAAGTCCTTGTGCTTTCCGAACATGGGGGCTCGGCCATGTAGATGCATCCAAGCCCCCATCCACAGTTGTTTTACTAGGCATCTGGGTCATTTGAAGGGACCACATACAAATTTTGTCGTTAGGGAGTCTTTTCCTCTCATGCTCTTCTGTCTCTTTGTGACAGGAAGTTGGGAACAAAGAGGAGGTGTCATACAACATAAGAAATGGAATCAGAGACCCCTTAGAGAGGAGAGCATGAAACAACTTCTGTATTAAAGGGCCACAAAAGGAATGGAAAGGGGTCACCATCTCTCTTGCTAAGGGACTGATGGGGGCAATGAGTGGTAGATTCTCGTGGGAATCTTTGTGCCGTTAGCTCATTCGCTCACTGTGCATGGAGTCCCTATTGCTTGCCAGGCTCTGTGCCATTGCTGAGGGTACGTAGCCAAGGATAAAATGGCACGGCTCTGCTCTTTTATATGAGCTTTCCTGTGTCTTCCCCCTTTTCATCCACAGGCAAGTCCTCCTAATCCTTCCAGACCCAGCTCAGAGAATCTTCCTTCTCTAACTCCCTCGGGGTGAGCTGGGTGCCCTCCTGTCTCTTCCCACTGAGCCCTGCACTTACCTTCTTACTCAGCTGCTTATCTGTCTGCTTCCCTGCAGAGATCAGATCTCATTATTCTCCATATCCTGAGCATCTTGCATCGTGCCTGGCGCTGAGCAGGTACTCAAAAACTGTTCAAAAGATGAGTGAGAGAACAAACGAATGAATGAATGAATGTGGCAGGGCTTCATAAACCAGTCTTCATGCAGTTTTAAGACTCCATCTCCTTTTCACCTTCATCCCAGGCTACTCTGTGAATCCCAGACTGAAAAGAGAGAGGGGAGAGGTGCGGAGGACAGATTTCCGGCCGAGGTCTCACTAGGGCTGCATAGAGATGACTGTCGCTTGGAGAAAGGGAGGCTAGTGGGATCTCAGGGCAATTGGAACACAAGCGAGAATTGTGGATAAGCCGGTGTTGCAGGTCAGGAGTGCAAAGGTGATCAAGGGAAAGAATGGGACCGGTAACTGCTCTATTATGGGGAAATATTAACGATCTCCATAAAGATGGTATATGACTCAAAAGGTGTTATGTTTAGTAGATGTCTTCGAGGTATATGAATTAATAAGGAGCTTGGGTAGTGGAACTCAGTAACTTCTCAAATCTACCTTATTTACACCGAATGTAAACTGTTCTCAGGCTGGTGGCATCAGCCATTATAAATGATGTTCCCAATGTGAACTGTATTTTCTGTTAGAGACAGTAGTTTTGCCTTACGAGGTGGGAGTGGGGAGGCAGCTTTTGGATGCACTGGATACTTTTATGTAGGTGACTGCAGCTTCTGCTACCCGCAGCCCTTACTGAAACCGAAAGTTTGGACTCATTGCAAAGACACTTACAACCAATCCGGTAGTGACTGTGTTTGTTAAACTCTGTTGTGTAGCAGTTAATTCCCTTCTATTAGAGTCGCTTAAGTTGGTCAATGGTCTGTTGTCCTCGTCAATAGGTTATTAGTGTTAATTTATAGTTCGGTTCCTCCCTTTCACTTCACCAGCAAAAGCACTCTCTCTGCACGGTGGGTGGCTGATTTTTGAGTGAGGAGCCTCTTCCTCATGTTGGTTTCTTCCTGTAAATGCCTTTCCAGACAACTCACCTCCTTTGTACACAGGCTCCTGGGCAGCTTGTACTTCCTTCAGCAATTGTTTAATATAGGACCTTTCTCTTAGGTTTTCAGTCAATGGCCTTGTTCACTGAGACTTTCTTTTTTCTGGCAATGGTATGAAAGTGTTGGATTTCATATTTATTTATTTTTTTCCCTGTGGTCTAACAGACATTTTGGAGTCTTGGTTTTAAATAAATAATAAGAGCAAAGTGACTCTATCGATGTAGTTCTCAGACTTTATAATTTTCCTCTCCCCACCTACATCTACCAACTGCTGCATTACCTGCTTTACAGAGGAGAGTGGAGAAGGCCAATGGAGTCTGTTGGGGGTTTTCAATATGGCGCCCCCTTTAACCTTCCTCTAAGATATACGTTGTCACCCCAATTATTCAGATGGGAAATCAGGGCTCTCAGACACCAGGTAATACACCTAAGATCACAGAGCCAGTAAGTGGAGAACTGGGATTTCCAATCAATATTTATCTTTGCTCCAATGTTCTGGTGAATCCCATCAAATACTATCTGTAAGGGGAAGGAGAAGACCAGGGAAAGGTTAAGGCAAAGGACTTTATAACTGGAAAATAAGAGAACATTGGACACGGAATGCAGGGGAAAAGTTGAGGGATTGAGTTATTTTCTACCATTTCTACTAATGGGCATCTTGGAAGTCCACTGAGCTGATCCAGCAAAATCCTCAGAACTTCCTCATGATTTCTCCCCATAGATCATGAACCAGGGCTTGGAAAGAGTCAAGCTCTGGTCAGTAAAGTTACCAGCATCCTATGTCTTGAATTTATCTTCTTGATGCTGCTTGAATTTTTGGCTCCCTTTCTAGGAAGTGAAGAAACAGTGTAGCAAATAATGATATTAATATTGATAGTTAACATTTATTGAGAACTTTCTGCATAACTGGTAAGCATCTAATCTAGTGCTTATCAAACTGCTTGTGGAGAAGGACACCCCTCCCTTCCTCTTTTTCTTTCCTTAAAAAATTTCAATGTGTCATGGACTGTTGCTCTATTAAAATCTAACAATTAATGCAAAACAATTTTGTAAAATGGCATAGAATATACAAGCCCCATTTTTTATTATTATTGGAGTCAATGGCCATAAAAATTATTTTCTCAGAAGCTCAATTTCAGTATTTGTCTGATCATGAAGTGATGAAACACAGGATGAAGACTGGTATAGTCCATGGATCACACTTTGAGTAGCCCTTCCCTAAGCAACTTACATGTAGTCAGTCTTGGGAAGATTGTTTTCCCCATGTTGCAGGAGAAGGGATGGAGGCAACACGGGGGGGATTAACTTCCCAAGGCTACAGAGCTAGTGAGATGAGGAACCCGCATTGGAAGGCAGGCAGCAGGTTCTAAGACCTTGCCTGTGAACCTCTTGCATTCTGTCTTGACACATAGTGCGTGGGGTTTGGGCTTAGAATGAGATGGACTCCAGGCAAGTCCTGACTTGATCTTTTAGCACCTGTATGACATTAGGATGAAATGACATCTCAAAGGCTCATAGATGGCCCCTGGCGTGATGTAGGTGTTTAACAAAGAGAAGCCGTTCATTTCGACAAAGTCAAAATTCCAAGTGGCACTTTGATAATGATTTAGGGTAGATTACTTGCAGTTACTGTTCCGCATACCAGTGTGTCTCAGCTGTCATGTTTGTCAGAAGGCACTTAGTATTTTTTTATTCCGTGAAAGAAATTAAGTTTAACTTCATCATTTTAATATCTTTGCCCATTTATTTCTAAACCCTATGCAGAAGTGGCCAGCTACAAAACTTATTAAGAGAATGGATTTTGTTTCCCTGGGGAGCCAATAAAACAACTGCAGGGGTCTGATGCCTGGTTTTAAATTCCAGCTTTTCCAATTACTAGCCGTGTTCTCTTTTCGCACAGGCTCAGCGGCCATGGCTCACGGTCCCAGCCACTCCGTGGCATGTGGGATCTTCCCGGACCGGGGCACGAACCCGCGTCCCCTGCATCGGCAGGCGGACTCTCAACCACTGCGCCACCAGGGAAGCCCACTAGCTGTGTTCTCTTGACTAAGCTTATTTTTCCAAGCCTCAGTCTCCTCATCTGTAAAATGGGGATGATGATACTATGACCTATTTCAGAGTGTTGCTATGAGGATTCAATGAATCAATACATGCAATGCACTTGGCACAGTGCCTTGTAGATAAATGCACGTATAAGATGTTAGTCATTATTATGGGTGCTGATTTGTGGGGAAAGGGGGGTGGATTCCAAGATTAACTCTATGTGGCCTCTAACTGAGAAGTGTGCAAAAATTAATGATAATATTAACGGTCAATTACTGGAACTACTTGTCCAGCATCTATAGCATGCTGGACCTAGTACTCGTCATTTCCATACACATTATTCATGTAATTCTCAGCATTTTGCTGACCAGTAATTAAGTCTCAGGGTGGTCAAGTTACTTGCTCAATGTTCCAATAGTGAGTGCATAGAGGCTCCCCAAGTACAACCTGGGATCCACCTGGCTGCACCCCACACTGTTTTCCACTTAATTCTACTCAGAAGCAAAACTGATAATAAATAATGAGTTAGCATTTACTTAGTTCTAATTGTTGGGCCCCGTTCCAAGTGCTTTACATGAATCATCTCATTTTATCCTCACAGAATCCTATAAGTATACCATTATCCCAATTTTTATAGATGAAGAAAGAGTCAAAGGAAGCAGGGGACTCAGGTAATGAGAATAGGACCACACTTTGAGCTCAGGCAGTCTGTTCTATAGGCCACACTATGCTAAAAATGGGGAGAGACAAACACACACATACAGCAGCCTGGGACAGGGATGCATTACCCTGTTTCTTGAGTTGAAGTCTTTTCCCTTCCCTGTAAAACTAGAGGCTTGCATTAGGGCCCCTTTAAAGTCCTTTCTGCCACTGAAAGCCTATGACTCTGTAAATAGGAGGACAAAATACAGCTTTCCTTGTATGTCTCCGTCGCAATACTGACCTGCTAGAAAATGGCCATCACGTGAATGGCTTAATTTGTACTCAGGCCCTGTTTATACAATTTTGGGGAAAGGAGTAAAGATGGAGGCCCAACAGAGCAATTTGAAGCACGTTATCAGCTTCTCACTTGGGATTTAGTCCTGGAGTGCTTATTCTCTTCCTACACCCGTACAACTGCGCTGTGGACCGAGAGATTTCTCAGGTTGGATCTCTTATCCCACAGCTTTCCTGTACACCCTGCTCCTTAGAGAAACTGCATGTGATCTCTTGTTGTGCAGAATGGACCCTCCATGACTCGGAGTGAAGGATGGATGATTATTTGGAGCAAGTGTGTGTCTGAAGATTTGCCAGTTTTCCCCACGGAGTCTTTGAACGTGCTGTTGGTAGTGGCTCATTTGTTGGTCTACAGAATAAAAAAAAAAAAGAAAAGATTTTTGAAACTTTGAGCTTTCCATCATGAGAATTCATTTAAAAAGTGGTTTTGTCTTTCACTTCAAGGGAAGAAAGGGACCTAAAAGATGATCATGCATAGTCTTATGCTGCAGACCAGGAAGCTGAAGATCAGAGAGGTGGCTTGGCCAAGCTTAAGAAGCTCTGGCTAATGGATAATCTATATCAAGGGCTCTATCCACCCCTGAACCTTTACTCTGAATTTTGTGTGTATAAATATTTCTTGGAAGAGAAGGTTTATGGCAGGCATTGGAAACTCATGGTTCTACAGATCATGCACATGAGTGATGCAGTCAGGTGGAAGGCAGTTGGGACTGGTAGAGAGTGTGGCCAACCAGACACTACCTACCCCACTGAGAGGAAAAGTTGCTACCTAGCATCAGTCAGCTGTTACCATGGGGTCACGCTGGCGTAGTATTGTCAGGCCTTTAAACTTTTCAAGAGAAGTAAATTTTCTGGACTTTATGTAAAATATTTCAATTTTATATTGTCAATTCATTCAAAGATTTTTAAGGTAGTGCAGGCCAAACACAACACGATGTTGGGTTAGATATCAACTATGGGCCACATGTTTGCAAACATGGATTTATACCTCTTGTCAGATTCTAGAGAGAAACCATGGTGCAAAAACCTGGGGAAAAGCCAGCTTTGCTAATGACAGTTACAGTACTAGGTGACAGGTTTTCTCCATTGAATTACCTAATGATCTTTAAAAAGTCATCTAAACCTGGAGTTGTATTTAAGTCATTTGAGAGCAACTCCTCCTTTACTGAACATTACATATATTTATGACAATGTCTCTTATTTTATCTGCCTTAGTCTGTTGCACTTGGGGCCTTGCTGACTTCTGTATGAATATCCATACTTTCTTTCCTGGTGACAAATACCCCTCTGTGAGGGTGTGAGGCATTGGACAGAGGTGACTGGCGGCTCTAAATAAGTATTAGAAACATGTCAAACTCAGTTAAGTAAGAGAGATTGGACATGGAGTCCGGGCAGGGGGAACAGATCTGTGATTACTGGGGAGGGAGGAGAGACTATTCCTTCTAGAAAGATGGGAGAAATGAATGTGAATTGAAAGAAACTGGAAATTTTATCACTGCAGATAAATCTCTACTGCACTCTCCAGTCCAGGGCCTTAGCTGTGACATAAAGATGATGGTGTGTAGTCAAGTGTATTGAAACTCACACAGATGTTTATTTGAAGTTCAGTGTTGATAAAATACATAGATGCTTCTCTTTATTTCTCTTTCCCTCATACTCTCCCTTTCTCTTTGTCAATTTGTCTCATTTAGCACCTGAAGAATCCCCCTTTTCAGAAAAGACACTGTATAACTTCACTGCTCTAGGTGTACCATATTTAAGAGAGTCCAGGGACTAGAGATCATTTTCACTTAAGAAATGAAGTCCTGAGTTTAGGGACAGGGGCATTTGTATCACAACTTTGTAAATGGGGTAGTTTTCAGCTCACTTGTCAAAAGGACTTTATTTATCAGTCTTAAAAGTACTAAGTAACTTGTCATTACTTCTATAACAGTGAGAGATAATTAAATCCTACATGCTTTAAGGAACCAAGCCAGGGTCAGAGCTGTTTTGCATACAGCATGCACAGATTAGGTGAAAGTAGCCTGTTTAAGCTGTCACTTGATATTATATTAGCTGTTAGATAAATGGTACAAACTGGGCAGCACAGCAGATACTTGGCAGTGCCTCTCCACCCTTGCCTTGTGCTGTGGCAGGACCTAGGACTAGCTTCTTTGGGGGTAACTTGATACTCTTAGGCAATCGAAGAGCTTGACCACCGGCTGATCTGTTGAAATTGCCATCAAACCATAATGCTCGGTGCTTTCCATTTCCAGGGAACCCTTGAAGTTAATCTCTGAGAAAGAGCTGGACAGGATGACATGGATCTAAATTACTGCCCATCAGAATTTGGGGACTGTCACGCTGGTTTTTTTTTTTTTCTTTACGGTATGCAGGGCTCTCACTGTTGTGGCCTCTCCCGTTGCGGAGCACGGGCTCCGGATGCGCAGGCTCAGCGGCCATGGCTCACGGGTCCGGCCACTCCGCGGCATGTGGGATCTTCCCGGACCGGGACACAAACCCATGTCCCCTGCATCGGCAGGCGGACTCCCAACAACTGCGCCACCAGGGAAGCCCCACGCTGGGTATTGAGCAGCTCTGTGACAAGGCTGTTGAGAAAAGGCAAAACCAGAAATTTAGTTAAATAGGAGGACGTGGGTGGACAGTGGGAGTGGAGAGAGAAGCTGCTGCTTGTGAACGAAGCCAGGGAAGAGCTGGCTATTGTTGCAACAGGAAGATCCTGTTCTATGAAATCAGACACACATGGATCAGAAATCTGGCTCCATTGCTCACTGACTGTGTGACGTAACCTCTCAGACTCAGTTTCTTTGTAAGTTACCTGGGTCAGTGCTTGGAACATAGAACATGCTTTATACATGCTGGTCCTGGCAGAAGTCTGACCCTGAACTTAGTAAGGTGTCTGTTAGTGAGTTAAGCTTGAATACTGATTCAAACCCAGAGAGGATGTTTGTCATTACTTATTCTAGTCTGTTGGTAGGTGCAGGCGGGCTGTGGTCCCCAGGTGTTGATTTTACCCATAAAGAAAGCAGAAATAAGTGAATTATGCCATTGTTGCAACAGGGACATCCCAGGATAGCATTTTAGCTATAAAATTCCACTTAAGTTGGCTGCACTTTGGAATGTTCTCCAAAGAGAAGCTTGATTCTACCTGCTTTGGAGGTTTGTAACAAAGAAACCTCAGCCATCTACTGTCAAGAGATGCCCCCTGCTCTGATCAGCCCACATGCTTTATTTTGACTTGCCTTATGCCACTTTGTATTTCTATCTTGTGTTACAGTGTTTGGGTTTTTTTAAAATCTCTTCTACACCAAATCATGGTGTTATCCAGATTTGATGCCTCCAGAACATCCTCTAACATCCACTTCAGAGGTGATGAAGCTGTGGCATAGAAAGGTTAAGAAACTTGCCCAAGGTAACCAGGCTTCTAAATAGCAGAGCAGCCTGCTCTTCTAACCTCAGCAGATATGTACACGTTACTGTCATTCCTAACACCAGATTTATCACCATTTTGGTGATGTTTCTGTGCCTCTCCTTCCCTCCCCTCCCCCAGATAATATATACATACTCCTGGACGAGGAACTGCTTGAAGACAGGACAGGCATCTTTGGTGTGTAGCTTAGCACGTGGCAGAAAGTCAGCTCTAAATACATCCCCGAGGAAGGAAGGAATGCAACATGGTTAGAACAACCCAACAGAAGAAGGGTTAGCAAGTGACCTGTGGGCTTCTTAGTCATGGCTTTGGAAGACCTGTGTGACATTGTGCAGGGTCAGCCTGTCTGAGATAGCACAGGATGCCAGAGGAGGGATATTCCTGGGTCAGGAGGCCTTTGGAAGTGGATGGTCTGTGCCCTCTGGAGGTGGCTGCCTGGCCAGCAGACTCCCTATAATTTCTCATGTACCTGAAAGAGGCAAGAGGGCCAGATGAGGGGAACCCTGCTTCCCTCCTATGGACCAAGAAGCCTGCCTCCAAGCCAAACCTTTCAGGTGGCATCTCAGAGGTTATAGAGGTCTCTGATTCCCCAAGGACGATTCAGGTCTTTGCCAAGAAACCTGGGTCATTGACTGGAATCACTCATGTTCTTGCAGCCTCAGAGCTGTTAGACCAAACACTGATGGATGGCAGGAATGGTGACCAGGCCACACTGGCCCGAGCAGAGCCATGGAGGCCACAGTTTAGCTCTTGTCAGTCAGCACTTTGGTGGTGTTTTCATAGGGATTCTTGAAAGAATAGAGGATTTCTGAAAGAACAGAGAGAGAACACGGAATCAAACTATACCTAAAGTATTGATGTTCCCCAGGGGGAGAAAACTACATCCATGTCTAGATGTCCACATGCTCCATGGGGGCTTTAAAGAGACAGGGGGTGAATAAGTTCATTTGTCATTCTACATATAAGTGATATATGATATTTGTCTTTCTCTGTCTGACTGACCTCACTTAGTATGATCACCTCTAGGTCCATCCATGTTGCTGAGAATGGCATTATTTCACTCTTTTTATGGCTGAGTAATATTCCATTGTATATATATACCACATCTTCTTTATCCATTCCTCTTGTCAATGGGCGTTTAGGTTGCTTCCATGTCTTGGTTATTGTAAATAGTGCTGCTATGAACATGGGGGCACAGGTATCTTTTTGAAGTATGGTTTTCTCCGGATATATGCCCAGGAGTGGGATTAACATATACACACTACTATATATAAAACAGATAACCAACAAGGACCTACTGTATAGCACAGAGAGCTCTACTCATTATTCTGTAATAACCTATATGGGAAAAGAACCTGGAAAAGAATGGATACATGTATACGTATAACTGAATCATTTGCTGTACACCTGAAACTAACACAACATTGTAAATCAGCTATACTTCCAAATAAAATATAAATTAAAAAAAAAGGAGGGGATGTAAGAAATTGATCTCTGGGATGCAGAAGAAGAGAAAGGGGTGCGCTTCTACCCCCTTTTCCCCTGCCCCGTCCCTTGTCCTGTCTCTACTCTCAGCACACACTCCCCACCCCCTAGGACTGGGGATCTGGGAAATCAAAGCGTTTTACTCACACATCCCGGTCCCTCCAGAAAGATAATGAGAGCCCATCTCCTTACTAGTATCAGAGTGACTTTCTCTAGTAGCCGTATGCCTTAAACCTGTGAAGTATTGTCTTGCGGTAGTAGAGAACACTGAATGCAGAAGGAAAATCTAAAAGAAATAAGAGCTTTGAAGACAGTCTGTATTGATATTATACTTATAAAACCTAAAAGCCCCTGATGACTGTGGAAAATTAATGATAGGTACAGTCAATATTAATTGTCTCTCCAAAAAGCAGGGGGAGCGGAAAGCCTCCAAAATGAGGATCAGTGTTATGCCCTGCCAGTACAGTATTGAGCCTTTCTTCCAAAAATACATGTATTTTTTTCAACCATTGACAGGATTATTTAGGAAAGTGTTTACTTAGTCCTGTTAATGGAAACCCATGATCATGATCTCTGAACAGCAGGTTTTAGAAACATCAGCTCTTGGGTGGTAGGCTGGCCTCCCACCCAGTCAAGGCTATAGTTTTTCTTTGAAAGGGGAGCAGCTAGGACTCAGGGGCATGGAAGGAGTTTGGATACCTGATCTCCCCTGTAGAGTTTTTTTGGGTTTTTTTGGCATCTCTTTTGAATTATTAAATGCAAATCCAGCAACACAGGGGAGGAAAAAGCATACGCTTTCCCTTTGAGTTTGCTGATTAGCCAGTTGCTCTGTTCAGGGAAGACTCCACATATTTCTAGTTTCTATATACATCTGTAGAAATGGAGCGTGATCCTGACTGCATCTCAAGTGAGTGATTTTTCAATTAGCCTGTAGTTCCTTGGTGGCATTTCCTTTGAAGTCCTATGTGGGTAATGGAGAACAAAGGTTTAAGGGGTTTTGGACAATTTATGTGGTTTGGAGAGACTGTTTGTCAAGAAACAATATCTTCAATAACTTTCAGGTTCAATTTGAGCCCCAGGTCTTTTGCTTATTTTTATAGCACCATTTTCTGAGGTGTTAAAGATAACTTACAAGCAGTGTTTAAATGGTGGTGTTGGTGGTATTTCTGGAGGGGCTTGGAGAGCCAGGAAGACTGTTCTCCTGGATCCAGAGAGACAGTGGACGTTATTATAATTGGAGGGCTGTTTGTCAAGTCTCATTGAGATGCTTTGAATAATGAATATTGTTTGAGCTGAAAATTTCACCTCCAGGGTGGTAGAATGGTGTGGGTGGGAAAAAGAATGGACTTTTTAAATATATATATCTTTATTGGAGTATAATTGCTTTACAATGTTGTGTTAATTTCTGTTGTACAACAAAGTGAATCAGCTATAAGTATACATATATCCTCATATCCCCTCCCTCTTGAGCCTCCCTCCCACCCTCCCTATCCCACCCCTCTAGGTCATCACAAAGCATAGAGCTGATCTTCTTGCTAGCTATTTTACATTTGGTAGTGTATATATGTTAATGCTACTCTCTCACTTCATCCCATCCTCCCCTTCCCCCCATGTCCTCAAGTCTGTTCTCTACATCTGCATCTTTATTCCTGCCCTGCCACTAGGTTCATCAGTACCGTTCTTTTAGATTCCATATACGTGCATTAGCATACAGTATTTGTTTTTCCCTTTCTGACTTACTTCACTCTGTATGACAGACTGTAGGTCCATCCACCACATTACAAATAACTCAATTTCGTTCCTTTTTATGGCTTAGTAATATTCCATCGTATATATGTGCCACATCTTCTTTACCCATTCATCTGTCGATGGACATTTAGATTGCTTCCATGTCCTGGAAATTGTAAATAGTGCTGCAATGTGGGGGAAAGGGAACCCTCCTGCACTGTTGGTGGTAATGTAAATTGATATAGCCACTATGGAGAACAGTGTGGAGGTTCTTTAAAAAACTAAAAATAGAACTACCATATGACCCAGTAATCCCACTACTGGGCATATATTTTGAATTATGAGAATTCATAGTTTGAATTATGAGAAAACCATAATTCAAAAAAGATACATGTACCAAGAATGGATTTTTGAATTCAACCAAATCTGGGAGATCTGGGAATACTACTTCCTAAGACAAATTACTTTATCCTTATCATATCTCAGTTTTCTAACCTGTAAAAGTGGGATTGGTACCATGGTTAAATGAGATAATGCATGAAAACTGATTGGTCAGAGCCTGGTATAATAAAGTAAGTCCTCATATATATTTATTATTTCTATTGTTATTGCTGCTGTTGTTAGGAACCTAGCCTAAGACATATGTAGGAACATGTACAAAGGTTTAGTTGGAAAGATGTTCCTCACAGCATTGTTTATAATAGTGAAAAACTGGATTGGCTAAATATATCATGGCAAATATTTAAATACATGACTCGTGGTTATTTGGCTATTAAGAGCCATGTGGTTGATATTTATTGACAGGACAGTATTCACAATAATTCAAGTGAAACATTAGGTAACAAAATTAGTATCATCCTATGGTTTGTTTAAACAGTAACAACATAAGTATATACTCACACATCAAAAAAATTTATCTAGGTGTATCTCTAGGTGACGGAATACAATTTTTTTTATGTTTTAATTTTAATTTTTGTGGCTTCTCTGAGATTTTTACAATATTCACACTCTATTCTTGATTTAAATCTAGTTTTGATTGGAAAAAAGAAAACATTAAAGCGGGGGTGAGGCTCCCAGTTGGAGACTATCTTGTTTAGTGGTGAAAAAACAAGTCACCGTGTCAGTGTGGCTTTATCAGAGAATTCAGGATGTAAACTTGGGTGTGCTGGTGGTGTGTCACTCTATCAGAAAACATAAACAAAGGATGAAAGATCAGGAACATTTGAAAATGATATCTTGAGGAATGAGAACTACACAGTCGCTTGGTCCCGTATATTTTTTTTAATAGGAGACTTACTGACATTTGAAAGATGGAGGCCTGTGCTACTGACTGGAGGTTGATTGGCATTTATGGGCAGTATAAGGCATTATTTGCCCCCCATCCAAACCCTCACCCATCCACCCTTTGAATTAAATTGGATCAGCTATAAAACTTTCTAAAATGGCTATGTGCGGAAAGACTTGTTGTGGTTTTCAAAATATGACTTACCTGGATAGAAATTTGAAAAAGTAACTTGTGACATTTTAAACACTTTTACTGACTCTTGTTAAAAAAGAAAAAAAAGCAGAAAAAATAAAATTGTACCTGTTCAGAGAGGAAAAAAAAAAAAAAAACGAGAAGAACTGAGAATAGTTTCATATCAAGTCTTTATTGAAATAGTTGGGTCTAAATCCCAATGGATTCTGTAAAAATTGAAATAATGTTTGGAAGGGGCACATGATTGCTATAAATATCTATTTATATTCATACCTCAGGAGTGGGCCAGGTCCCTTAATTTTCCTCATAAATCGAAAATTATTTTCACGCATGGAGGTTTATAATTTTTATGATGCTACAACTTGACCCTTAGGGTTCTGGAATTTTCAGGGCATCCTGCTGGATACATAATTTTAGAGACAGGTGCATATGTGCTCACATATAAGATTGTACCCTAATGCTTATTAAGCCTCCTTTTTTATTCTCCAAAGGGTTAAATCATATTTCTGAATATTTTGTCTTTTTAACTCTGAGTTTTTTGCAAGGGAAAAATTATATTTTTCTCAAAACCATCATACTCTCAGATATGTCCACAGACACTTTTTCTATCTGTTAAGAATTCAATTCCAGGAATAATGAGTTTTTTTCTGGGGCCTCACTCTCTTGAAGACAACCCCAAAGTTGAGCATCATAAAGAATGCTGATTGTTATAAAAAAATGATGACATTGTCAGTAAAAATTTCTAAAAATTATTTTGCTAACAGGACTGATCTAAGTGAAGATTTAAAGGAATTATATTTACTTTCCCCAAGTGCCCATTTCTGCCCTCTTTCCTTTTTCTTTTGGTTCCTGTGTGTTGGCACTTGCTCTCTCTCTCTCTCTCTCTCTCTCTCTCTCTCTCTCTCTCTGTCTCTCTTTCTCTCTCTCTCTCTCTAAGCTATCTGTCTTTCTCTGTCTCTGCTTATCTGTCTTTTCTGCATTATGATGTACACCATTTTTATTTTTTATGTACAAAACCCTCCCCACTGTTTCAATCCCATCTCCTACCATGGAGATCTTAGCTTTCCCAATAAAATGTACCCTCATCATTCATTTCCTCAGAGCACTTTTAGCCATCAGGGATTATATTATATATTATTACAATTTCATGCATAAGTATTAGGAGATGAAAATGTCAGTGCTTTATGGTCTACTGGTAGAGGTTTCAACTGGCTTGCTTGTTGTTTGCTTTGATCCAGATGCTGTTCAAAAGTTTTTTGTTTGGTTGCTGGGGCTTCAAGATTCTACATGGAAATTTGATCTTCTTAAAAAGATCAGAAGATTTAACCATCTTGGGTACCTTACCACATGGCAATAGTGAGCTGAAGTGGAGAGGTATCAGCCTCTTAATACATCACAGTCTTTTCCACCATTTGGGGTCTTCATTCATCTCTGTTCCTGCCTCGCTCTCTGGAGGCAGTGCTTTGCCACTCCCATTCCCTTCCTTCCTGGTCCTAGAATTTCCTCTCCCAGAACTCTCCTATCTCCTCCCCCAAAAGATGTGCGAACATTGGGAACTCCAGTTGCGATGGCTGGACCAATAAGAGAGGGTACCTTTGGTTATCCTTCAAATGACTCCTCAGCTTACATATAGGCTGAACTCAAGACAGAGAATGTTGATAACTGTTATGAACAGCTTCTAATGTTACTTGAGGTCACTGCTATCTGAGTCTATCAGCCATTTAGACTTATTGGTATAATTTGTTCTCTGGTATTTTTCAGATGTGTTATTCATCTTTTTAAAGATATGGGGACATACAATGAACGGAAATATATTTTATCATAATTTGAACAGAAACAAAAGTTGAAAGAACTTTAAAATTCTATTGGTGCATGTCTAGCTTTCAATAATACACATATATTCGTGGTTCTGGGATTTGGAAGGGGTCTATCATGGGGTCATATCTGAGTTTTCCTTTCCCCCACAAATATTTGATAATTTTTCTCTGGTGTTGCCCCTTGTGGCTGTACTGATCTCCCTGAATATGCCGAGAGCACACCAGTGCCCAGCCTATGCTTAGCATTCAATAGATGTTCATTAGATGAATGAACACTTTTATATATGTTTGTGAAAATGAGACAGAGAGAAGAGAAACAGCTTGCTTTTGGTCATACATGAACTCACTGAGAAAACTGGGGTTAGATTTGGCTGTTTAGTTCAAACATTTAGTTACGTGCTGCCTTCCCCCATTTATTCCAAATGCCCATCACATGGCACTGTAACCCAGCTTTTTAGGAAAGGTTCAATTTTCACTTACCATGAGCCTTTGAAATGGTCCCAGGTATTGGTGATTCTTTTTCTAATTTACGCTTCCAGCAGAATTGAACACAAATAATAGTTTCTGATTTTCAGAACATTGACAAACCATTTCCTTGCTTAAATGATTGGTGAAATTCTCACATTTGTGTTCATAATTTCCTATGCATACTGTAAACATCACAGCCTGTGGTACCACTCTGTTGGCAGTGGGTTTATCCACCGAAAGTACACACAATCACATATTTGTGTGTGTCTTATCAGCCTGCAAACAATTCATGCCTTTGTGCTGTCCGGCTTGTCCACAGATGCCAATCTCACTTCTTTTAGCAACTCTTGGCATTGAACATGGAATGTTTACTTCAAGTTCATTTACGATGTCTTCTTGAAGTTTTGCCACCTTACAAAATGAACATTGGTTTAGTTTAGTTTTGCTTTGTTTTCCTGCTTTGGGCAAGGCCTTCTCTGTGCAGCTTTGTATGAGTTGTATGGATTGCTTGTTGGATCTGACTTAATTCGTCTGTCAGAAAAGACAAGTACTTTGGAGGCATTTCCTTCCAGAGTCTCCCAAGTGTATGCACACATGAGGACACCACACTCAGGCACACACAGGCACACATATGCCACCATGAACTGAGAATAGCTCTGCATTGCTGAAGATCTAGGCAGCCACGAAGAAAGCTTTAACAAGAGGTGAAAGCCTGATTTGGAATGAGCTTTCTCTTTCTCCTTTCCTTGAGACTCCATGGTTGCTACAAAAATGAAGGTGAAGATGAAAAAGAGGGCTTCCCTGGTGGCGCAGTGGTTGCCGATGCAGGGGACACGGGTTCGTGCCCCGGTCCGGGAGGATCCCACATGCCACGGAGCAGCTGGGCCCGTGAGCCATGGCCGCTAAACCTGCGTGTCCGGAGCCTGTGCTCCGCGTCGGGAGAGGCCACAACAGTGAGAGGCCCGTGTACCGCAAAAAAAAAAAAAAAAAAAAAGATGCAAAAGAAAATCTGTTAGAAGGGAGAGTAAATAACAACTCTTTTACCCATAAAACCACTGAAATCTTAAATACACATAATATATACCAAACTGAAAAGGGTTTTCTTGGCTACCCCAGAGGTAGAGTGGTTTGGAAGACCTGACTTTATGAAAAAAGGGTGATTCACTTCTATCTCTATATTTATCTGCATCTACATCATCTATACTGATACCTATATATCTAGTAAATAGATTATACCTATATCTAATTATATCTGTTAATGTATGTTTACATATATGCATACACACACACACACACACACACACACATATATCTCATGTCTGCTGTTTCTATTTCTTTGGCCAAAAAATGGTGAGTTATTGGTGATTTTGTATGGTTCAGTCCAGTAACTCTGACCATAGACTAGGTTCCTGCCTGCCTTCCCTCCCACTTTTCTCCTATTTCCTCCCATGCTAGAGAAATGACCAGGAGCTGGAAGTGTCAAGAGAGAATTGCAACATTGTGGTAGGCAGAATTTCACAAAGGCTCCAAGATTTCTACTCCCTGGTGTATGTGCCCTGTATAATCCCATCCCCTTGAGTGTGGTCAAAACTTGTGCATGTGATGCTATGTCATTCCTGTGATTAGCTTACATTATAAGACAAAGGTGATGGGATTTTAGAGATGTAATTAAGATCCCAAGTCAGTTGGTTTTGAATTAATCAAAAGAGAGATCATTCTGGATGGATCTGAGTCAGGTGAGAGCCTTTAAAAGAAGGCCGGGTCCTTCCTCAAGAGACAGACACCCCGTCAGGGCTGTGATGAAGCGACCGGCCGTATTGTGAGCCTCCTGTGGAGGGGAATGACCACTAGCAACTCAGAGTCTCAGTCTTACTATCCAAGGAACTGAAGTCTGTCAATAACCTGATTGAGTTCAGAGGAGGACCTTGAGCTCCAGATGAGGACGCAGCCTGGCCAGCACCTTGACTGCAGCCTTGGAAGACCCTGAGCAGAGGGCCCAGCTAAGGTGTGCTCGATGTGGGCTGTTTTAAGCCACTAAAGTTTTGGTCACTGGTTATGCAACAATAGAAAATGGGCAAACATAACATAACAAGATCTGCATGTTCAGATAGAGGGTCTGATGGCACCCGTGCCTGCTACCATCTGCACCTTCACCCTCTTGCTTCATCCACCTCTATCCCATCCCAAGAGATGTAGGTGCAGAGAGACGTTTGTGTTCATTCTGGCTTCAGCTGGTGGTTTTGCTCCCATATCTGTGAACTCAGCTTTATTCTTATTTGTTTCATTCTGTTACTGCAACAGGGAGAAATTCTCTTTTCAGGAAGAAAAATATTTAGCTTGTTCTTGGTTTGGAAACATCAGACACTTGATGCTAGGAATGGGGTCTTGGACTGTTCCCTGCAGAGACGTCATCCTACAGCATTGCGTGCGGAAAAAGGCGTGTGGCTGCTGTAATATACTTTTTTTAAATTTCCTTACTCTCTTTTTAAATGTTCTTTCCTGTTCAGGCTTCTGGGCTTTCCCTTCCTCTTTCCCTTTGTGTGGTGGCATCCTCCTTGAATGTTGATGTGGGAAACTTGGTCCCTCCCCAAGAACTTATTTGGGGTAATTAATTCTTGGCACCCTAACAGTACTTCACAACTGTGACTTTCTTAGGTACGAACTGACTGACTAAATGTCCAAGCATGGGACATGTGCAATTATTGCCTTACCTTTTGCCAAAAATTAATCATTTGTTGAACTTGCTTTAGCGGGAATGGGAACGGTGATTGCACGAGTAAGAGGGTAAGGGCAGAATTCACAGGAGGACAGTGAGGGAATCCTTGAGAACATGGGCTCTGGTCTCTTAAGTCATTTTATTTGCAATTTTATGCCCTGGAGCCCTGGAAGAGGACCATCCGTGGATCATGGAGGCTGGACCATACCTCAGGGAGATTACAGTCTGTTAGGGTGGCAATCATGCAAAGAAGATCACTCATGAACTTTTGATAGACGGTGCAGCTACATGTACAAAGACATGAAAGAGAAGAAGACAGGGAGATAAACTGTGTCTGGCGGTAAGGAAGGCATCTGAGACGTGGTGTTTGAACTAGACTTGGATGATGGAATTTTGCAGAAGAAAAAGAGTATGGAGTGATGAAGAACTTATTGGTTTTTCAGCATGCCTTGAACTTGAAACTGGGTGTACTTTTAGGAAAGTTTTGTACTACCCAATGCATGGCAGCATGAAAATTAATTAACTAATACTCTGCTAATTTAGAATTGGTGAGAATTGGAAATGTAAATTCTGCCAGGGCAGGAGCCATCGCCTTCTTGTTCTCTGTTGAGTCCACGATGCCTAGCTCAGAGTTTGGCCAGTAGGGAATGCTCAAACACAGCTGGAGGCTCAGTGAGTGAATCTCACCACTGAGTAACCCATTAAAAGGGTTTCCTAATAAGACTGTGTGATTGCATCTATAAAAACAAAAAAGTGGGAAGAACAAACTGTTAACATGGAAATGATTGCTCAATCACAAAACATTGTTTCCCATTCATTAAAGCAGGGCTCCAAAGGAAGGCTGTAAATGAATTCATTGAGAGCCCAGTGGGATTCACTGGATATTTTGAATGTACAAAATATATATATTTTTTCCAAAATAGTATCTCATTCACTCGTCTACCTTCCCATCTGACCTTCTGAATGAGTAAAGATTTCATGAGGCTTTGGCAGGCTCTCCATTTCAATATTTTACCAGGTTTAGGGATCATAGTGGGCTTTGGAGGCTAAGTGGGCAGCCAGGCCTGGGTTCAAGACATGTGACTCAGATCTTGAAAGTGTTATGAAGCAGGGCTGCAGAGCAGAAGAACAGGGTGGCACCAGGTCATCAAGAATCTGGTGCAGGGGAGAGAGTCCAATCCAAATGGGCTGGCGATGGCCACAGAATACTCCAAAGGTAGAAGTCCAGGGAGATGCTTTCTGTGGAGGGGAGGTAAGATTGAACAGCAGAAATCCTATGTCCAGTCTGATTAATGGGTCAGGAACGTAATAAGTTCAGGTCAACCGCTAAGAGCTGAGCTATACTTCTTGACAATTGGCTTCCCTAATATCATCCTCACCTAGAAATTACCAATACTATGGTGGCTCAGTGAGGTTGGCTGGTTCACAACAGACTTTTTCTCCCCAAAGGCTCACTTCTACATATACAGGCAATTTTAGCTTTAACCGCTCTGGACACTCTTCGCAAAAATATTTCACTGGGCACACAATGGCAGCTCCATTTTGTGAAGAGTTACTCTATCACTATTTTCTCAGTGAACATTGTAAGTGTTCTGATGAGTCTGAAAGGTACGATCAGAACCCAGATTTCTATTTTAGGGAGCCGGAGGTTATGTGCACAAAAGGCCTTTTGCTGGATTGCACGTTAGATACCTCATTAACTTAAAAATGGAATCTGAATGTCAATTATCACCCTTGTTATTACTCATAACTGCAGTTCAGGTGAGTTGGCAGTTTTCCCATACTTTCACAAACCAGTGACTTCCAAAATAAATGATATATTGCACCTAATTCCAGCTGTCCTTAAAGAGGCAATCTGTGCACAAATGGTGTAGGGTGCCACTGATTCCACTGGAAGCTGCTGCCACAGCTTGTGGTAGTTTACCCTCTTTCTGCCATTTCCTTGTAGGCTCCGGGATGACCGAATTCAGGTATTGAACACAAAAGGGCTAGAGTTGTTACATTGGGTTTTGGTAACTGTGGGTCAGAGAAGGTTGACGGAAAGGGAAATCCAGGACCTTGCGGATACAAGGGAGTGGTTTCTGTGCAGCCTTCAGATGGTCGCAGGTGACTGTCCCAGAGCCCACAGACTAGAAAGCCAAGGGACTTTGGCGTGTTCCCTCCTGGGCTCAAACTGCCTTGCTTACTCTCCGAGCATGGGAGTGAAATGCTCTATAAACTTGAATGAGAGTCCCCAGTATGCACTTGCACCTATGAGTGTGTATGTGTGAGTTATATGTGCCTGAGTCCATGAGTGTATAATTGATGCTGTATTGTTTCCGTCAAGACTTTAACATGGGAAGCCAATGTCCTGATGGCAGATGGTAAAGTCTCTCCGTGGATGCATTTGCGCATGAGCTTCAGAGAGAAGGGACAGAGAGTTTTGACCTTTCTTAAAAAGGAGATCCCCTACTTTAAAGTCTATTTTTATTCAGTTGCCTTATTTCACAGTCGAAAGAAGGAGTGGCCGCCTGGAGTTCTGTCCTCCCCCTCAGTAGGAGTTCTGACCACTTCTACTTGCTCTTGAAACTGCAAAGTCCTACTTCTGCTACCGGCTCTTCATCCGTCCCAGTACATGCCTCAAAGAAACCCACTAGCCCTCATCATCATAGTTGAACAGATGGTTGTGAGCAGTTCTCTGGATTTCCACATGATGCCAAGTGAAAATTAATACTCACGGGGACCCTCTGTTATTCTAAAACCAAGATCTTAGTTTTGGTATTTGGAGACACTGCCCCAACCTGGAATGTTCAGTAGTCACAATAGTCAGCACTTCTCTGCCCCTTAAGGCAAATGTTATGGGGAAGCAGTCTGCTCTGAGGAGGCTGTGTGGACTGTTCTAATTTCTTATCACTCTCCATTTCTTGATATTTTAGGTACATATTTATCAAAAATTATTATCCTGTGATCATAAAAAAAATATTATATACACTCAGTGATTGAAGAGAGCAATCCTAAATAAATATACATGAAATGAATGAATGAATAATCATTGGGCATCAGTGCTTTCTGACACATTACAGATTTCCTGATGTGTGTTATTTTTGTTTTTTTTTTTTTTGCGTTACACGGGCCTCTCACTGTTGTGGCCTCTCCCGTTGCGGAGCACAGGCTCTGGACGCGCAGGCTTAGCGGCCATGGCTCACGGGCCCAGCAGCTCCACGGCATGTGGGATCCTCCCAGACTGGGGCACGAACCCGCGTCCCCTGCATCGGCAGGCGGACTCTCAACCACTGCGCCACCAGGGGAGCCCTCCTGATGTGTTTTTATCTGCCTTCCTCACTAGAATATAAGTTCTATGAAAGCAGGAGTCTTGTTTGAGTCAATACAGCTTTCTCAGAAGATTAGGCTAGGCATTTAATAAATACTTGTTAAATGCATGGCTCAGCCATGGGGACTGCCACTGAACAAGTGGCGGCAGCAACGTTAAATTCTGCTTTTCAGGGTGTTTCTTAGCTGCTTTTCCTTTAAATCCTCTAGCCTGCACAAAACTGCCTTGAAAGTTAATATTTACTGAGTGATCTACTGCGTTCCAGGTGCTGGGGATAAGTAGTTTGTTGACATATGAATGAATTTTCCATTTACAGTTCTGTGAGGTATGTACTATGATTACACCCATTTTGTAAATGAAGACACTAAAGTGTACAGAGGTTATAGTTGTGCCCAAGAGCACAGGACTAATATGGTGAGTGATAGCAATTCGACTCCAGGTTTCCCTAACGCCAGAGCCATCATTCCTTGAATCATCATTCCAGTGTCTTTTTATGACTTGCTTATTCAGCCAACGAATCAACTAACCAACTCTTACTGAGGGTTCTCTATGTGTCAGGCACTAAGCTGGGTGCCTGACAGAGTGGTCCCCGCCTTTTCTACCTGCTAAGAGGGAGAGGAGGGCAGGGCACGGATTGGGGGAAGAGGTGTAGGTGGCTCTGTAAGCACTGGTAGGATAAATTGACAAGTTACAGGCCAGTTTACTTCCCGGATATTCCCGATGGAGGGGGTAGTAATGAACAGTGAAATGCCCCGTAGCTGGACCAGAGTGACAGTCTGTTTGCAGGAGGTGCCGGCGGCTGCTTCCAAAACAGACTCGAGTGTTGTGTTCTAAAACAGAGATCTTGTCAGTTTCTCTCCGGTCAAGTTAAACCCAGAGCTGTCCCTTAAAATATTGACCCAGTCAGTGTTTTACCCACTTCATTTCTTCTCAGAGTGGAAGTTTACAGAGAGTTCTTTGTAGTTAACAAGAAGAAGAGAGTGAGGAGAAAAAAGCCAGCAATACATTGTCTGCCCTAAAATGTGCAGCATCTCACTGCTAGTCATCCTAGCGGGCTGATTCTTCAGAACTGCTTATTAGTTTTCATTTAGGGCTGAATTATTTTAATGTCACTCACAGTGCTTCATAATCCTCATACAGTCGCCAGAAGACATCTCTAGCCAGAGCAGGATCTGATCCTGTTCTCAGAATAAAGGTTGTGTTCTACTCCATCACTTTCCTAGCTGGCTTCCTTTACTTGCCAGCACAGTTTCAAAATGTTTCTGTTAGTTTACTGATGCAAGGCTGTAATGGGAGAGGCTCTGTGCTTTACAATCAAACTCTCCATTAATTTATGTAAAATTCTTGTAACATAGTGAATAATCATCAGAAGTGTTTTGCTTTCCATTTTTTCTTTTCCTTCACTGTATTTTTTTTTTAATAGGCTGTGGGACACATTGCAGCAAATATTTCACACAGGAGTTTGTGCCACCAAAATAATTAATGTCAAAAAGTTATGTGAAGGTCTTGCTGTATTAAGTAAACTAGCCCTTGCAGAAAATGGAAAGATAAATGGTGGGAGAATTGAGAAGAAAGCTGCTGTAAAAATGACGTAAGATTTAAGACATATAAACTGTGGGAAAAGAACCCACATATTTTTATCTTTGCCGAGAAAGGTTACTATTTTTCCAAGACAGTAACAGAATAATAACATCTTCAGTTAGCAAATAATTGCACAACTGTGTGATCAGATGCTTATAGAGGTTGCAAGGGAAAAAAAAAAGCAACATGGAACTGTGCTTTGCCCAGCTTTTGTTTGCTGCCCTTCTAGTGATTAGATTCTGTCAATCAAAGACTGTTTTTTATATAAAAAGCCATTAGGAGTTAGATCTTCAGTACTTCTGAAGGGCAACCAAACTTGAAGGCAGCTAGAGATAGCAGTTACTCTGTGGCTAACATTATCATGGGGGTGAATTATAGGTATTGGCATTTAGCTTTGTAAACTGTGCTTACCTAGGGATTTTAATAAACCACGGATTGAAGTTTTATGTTTTCCCTTCCTAAGAACATCTAGTGTTTTTACACTGAGGCTTTATTTGTTGTTCATATGGCTTCATCAAATCGCAATTCATAGGGTAGAGGTACAAGGACTGGAAATAGATATATTCCAACCAGTGGAGTAAGATTGGTTTTTAAGTCAATATCTGCCAAGAAAAAAAAGCTCCTAAGGACCCTTTGTGTTCCTTTAAATAAAGAGCTCTTTTTCTCCAGGCTTCAAATAAACTTTTATCTTCCCCAAGTTGGTTGTGAGATCTTCAATGCATCTATCTAATGAGGACCATGCTAGTGATACAATAGGTTGACTCAGAAAGTTCAGGAGTGTCCAGGCTTGTTACATAACATCCCAGCTGGGGGAGACCTGGCAGACCATATGGGCTACGCTTCCTTCCTCTCCTCGTGCATTTCCAAGCCCCCACCCCTGTCCTGCTTTGTTCACAGTTCTCTGCCATCTGTGGCAGGAACCTCTATTGAATATTCTGACCTCAATCTATGGGTATTGCTCCCAGGATGTCACTGCAAAGTCTGTTCACAGAAGAGGTGACAGGAAGGCCTGCACTGCAGAGCTGAGGACTGAATGGCTGAACTGGTGAAGAGAGTAGCCCTGAGTCCACTTACCTCCATCAGTTCTTTCCTGGACCACTAGAACGGTCTCCTAGCCTGCACCCTTCAGTGGACCCCATGTGGCAGCTAGAATGCGGTTTTTGATCTGAACATACTGCCTCTCCCACCCTCCCCATTAGTTTTACCTCTTCAGTGCCTTCAGATTCTCTTAAGACGAAGACAGAACCTGGCCACAGTCTTACTCCTGACCCATTTCACCCCATATCTAGGCCCCCCTTGTTCTCTGGGCTCCAGCGACATGGCCTTCTCAAAGTTTTACTTCTGTCTTACCAAAGGACCTTTTGATATGAAATTCCCTTTACACAAAAGCCTCTGCCTGTAACCTTCACCTTTACTTATTCTCAAGCAGGATATCCCAACTCATTCTTCATTTCTCAGGGGAGTCTCCCCAACTAGGTCATTACCCTGTTCTGTACTCCTTCATGGCACTAGGTACCTCTCCTTTCAAACATTTACTACGCTTGTAGCTTTACATTGGTTCTTGTACTATTTGATCAATATCTGCCTCTCCCTAGTAGCTGGTAAGCTTCATGTAGGCAGGGGCCACTTCTGTTTGGACTCATCATTTCATCTCTAGTGGGTAGCATAGTGCCTGCAACAGAGGAGACAGCTGATAAATCTAAGTTAAAACAGGGGAAGGACAAGAGAATGAGAAAGAGTGGTAGGGATAGAGCATGTGCACATACACAAAAGAGAGAGAGGGAAGTGAGAAGGGAGGGAGGAAGGGAGGTAGAGAGAGACATAGAGACACACAGAGAGAGAGCGACAAAGAGAAAAATGGGCAGTTCACTCTCCTGTAGCTTGAAGAGAGTGATGAAATGGCTCTCCATTTATGCTTTGAATACTACATTTCACTGAGTCTAAGATACAAAATTGTATGATACATGATTACTTTCTTTATCACAAAGGAAGAACAAACACTGCCCATTAAACTATGAGATACTATTGATTGTAAAATGTCTCCCAATTTTTAGACATCAAAATTTCAGATGGCAAAATGTGAAAGGATGAGCATCTTAGAATTGATGCACATTAGAGTTGGATTACATTCAATCTAGGGGAAATGAGCTCAATCAATAGTCACATGGATGTGGGTTGAAGAATGATGGCCTTGAGGATTAATGCTACTGCCCACCAATGTTGAATATCAGAATGCCACTGCTGACCTCAGCAGTGTTTTTTCCTTTTTTTTTTTCTGTAATGTGACACAGATTAGGCTACATCTAGTCACACAGGTATGCCTTGCTCATCTAGTGAGAAGTAGCATTTGAGTTTCAGGTGGTTGGGATTATGAGGGGCAGTCTTCAGTATGGCAAGAGGAAGACATCACGGCTGTCAGTGGACTAACCAATGGACTAGCAAGTTACAGACAGTACAGAGTGTAGTCCAGAGAGGTGCCCAAGCATATCTTTTCCCTAAACGCCTAAAGCATAGCATAGTTAGGCATCTTTCTGTGATTGTTTTGGCACCAGGCTACTCTGAAGAGGAGTAACGGATTAACAGTGGTTTCAATCAGTATTTAGGGGTAGACCTATAAAGTTGCAAAGCCATCGCTCTTGCTGTCCAGCTGGAGAAGGAAGACTAACTGGTCAAGAGTCAAGAGTCTTCATTCTGGTCCTGAGTCTATAACTAGCTGAGTGACTATGTCACCCCTGTGAGCTTCAGTGAGATTACATGTCTCCAAGACTTTTCCAATCCCCACTTTTAATCTGAGTCCCCCTTCCCATATGTTAATGAAATTGTAAGATTTCTAGGCTTTGTGTAAGTATGCACTCCTCCCATTGATTCCTCTCCATCTTTCTCTTTAACCAATCAACACGTTTTCAGTGCCAGTTACTATGCCATAGTGATGTCTTCTGCCCTTCTCTGCTTCTGTTGCATGTTTTCCTCATTTCCGGTATTTGTTCTCTTCATAGGTTTG
This sequence comes from Delphinapterus leucas, assembly GCF_059928025.1. Lineage (NCBI taxonomy): Eukaryota > Metazoa > Chordata > Mammalia > Artiodactyla > Monodontidae > Delphinapterus > Delphinapterus leucas. The sequence continues at coordinate 50,547,577 of NC_143133.1, read as the reverse complement.
ACCCTGTGTCCTTCCCACCAGTTTATGTGTAGGACCTAAAATCCAGAAACCTCCAATTTTATCTAGAAATGAAAATGTGAACAGTATGACACTTAACACTGCCCTCCTGGTCCCCATGATCTTAAGGGCCATAGACATAAACTATGAAAAGGCTGTATCTGACAGGATCTGTAGGGATTGTCTTAGCTAATTGTCTCATTTAACAGAAGAATTGAGGGGGATGAATTACCAAAGGTTACCCAGAGCTGGTTCTGGTAGACTCAGGACATGATTCTCCATCACATGTGTTCTCCATATACCAAGCTGACTTCATTCTTAACAATACCGAGCACAATGGTTTCCTGTACCCTATTTTAAGTGTCTATTTACTTTGCCTTCTGAGTTTTGCAAGCCTGTTTTGAAAAAGAATATCTTTTTTTCAAAAGCTCTTCTTTTATTTCACATTTAAAGAATGTGAATTCCTTTATAAGTTTAGCGCTTATAATTTTCTTTAAATCACAACTTCAAAATGCTTCGTTGCTGCCTTTTGAATTTAAATCTTTTTTCTTAGGAATAACCTGGGGACTCAGGACATTTCTTCATGATCCTATCGTAAAGATTCTCATTCCCCTGAAGACTTCATCTCTGTTTGTAACTAGATTGTCTTAGCTCGGGCTGCTGTAACAAAAATATCGTAGACTGGGTGGTTGCAACAGCAAACATTTATTTCTTACAGTTTTGAAGACTGGGAAGTTCAAATCAAGGTGCTGGCAGATTCAGTGTCTGATGAGGGCCTGCTTCCTAGTTCATGGTGGAAGGGCAAGGGAACTCTCTTGGGTCTCTTTTATAAGGGCACTAATCCCATTCATGAGGGCTCCATCCTTATGACCTAATCACTTCCCAAAGTCCCCAACGCCAAATAGTATCACATTGGTGATGAGGATTCTGTATATGAATTTTGAGAGACACAAAAATTCGGTCAGTAGCACAGATGGAGTCTTTCTAAGTCATGAATGCTGTTGGAAAGTCCTCAGGGAGATAAGGGTGGGCAAGCTGTACTGTGACGAACATTTCTTATGTACCTCCTGTGTGTCTTACCTACTATGTGCCTTACCAAAATGACCTCATTTTAACCCTCCCAACAATCAGCTGTCAATGTGACTTTCACTTTACAGATAAAGAAACTGAGGCCCAGAGAGGTAAAACATAATGGATTGGCAAGTCATCAGTGAGAGGTGGAACCAGAATTCAAACACAAGCCTGTCTCTTTATGAAGCCTGGTGTTCTTCTAGTAGTTTGTCTTTGCAGATCCAAGAACTTCAATTTTTCATAATGTGTGGCTAGTGTGGTTCTTGAGCTGTTGATTTAATTTTTTATCTTACTGAAGACCAGTATCACAATCAGTGATTTCCCTAGAGCTTTATAAACCATCCCTTTCCTTTTTTTTTTTTTTTTGTCTTATATGAACATCCCTGGGAATTTGTCATCAACAGGCAGGACTTTAGAGGTGAACTCTACCTTGGGTTCAAAGTTACTACCAAAACTAAAGGGAGTTATGGCTTTCTCAGGGTATATGCCCAGTAGTGGGATTACTGGGTCATATGGTAGTTCTACTTTTAGTTGTTTAAGATGAACCTATTTCCAGGGCAGGAATAGAGATACAGACGTAGAGAACGGACATGTGGAGACAGGGCAGGGGGGAGGGTGGGATGAATTGGGAGATTAAGATTGACATAAATACACTACCATGTGTAAAATAGATAGCTAGTGGGAACCTGCTATAAAGCACTGGAAGCTCAGCTCAGTGCTCTGTGATGACCCCAGATGGGTGGGATAGGGGTGGGTGGGAGGTAGGTCCAAGAGGGAGGGGATATATGTATACATATATCTGATTCACTTCATTGTACAGCAGAAACTAACACAATATTGTAAAGCAATTATACTCCAATATAACAGTGAAGTAAGTCAGAAAGAGAGAAACAAATATTATATATTAATGCATATATGTGGAATCTGAAAAAATCAGTACAATCTTATTTACAAAGCAGAAATAGAGACATAGACGTAGAGAACAAATGTATGGATACCAAGGGGCAAAGAGTGGCGATGGGATGAATTGGGAGAATTGGGATTGACATATATATACTACTGATACTATGTATAAAATAGGTAACTAATGAGAACCTAAAACAAAAACCAGCAAACAAAAAAACCAAAAGGGAGATTGGCAGATGAAATTGATCGGTTTGAATTTAGCTGTGGGGCAGGACTTGACTACCCCTTTGTTGTCGAAAATCACCAGTTGTGTTTTAATCACCCCAACTGATCTGGTTCTTGATCCCTAAAGTCATAAGGTGTTGACTCTTCTCAATGCAGAGGCTGCATTCCTGTCCCTCAGCTCACTCATTCTACTTCTTGGGGTTCTTCTTTGTAAAGAAGTATCATTTCCCCTCTGTTCAATTTGGAATGCTTAGGTGACAGAATTCTGAAATTCTGAACACCTGAGACTTGCCTGTGTTAGGTGTGAGCTTTCTCAAGCTGCAGTAGCAACACAGGTGGCTTGAATTCCAATGACGACCCGACCCAATGAGGCCCAACATCAGTTTCATCTTTGCCACTGTTTCAGAGATCTATCACTCTGGGTTTTAGAACATGGACAAACCATATACTTTTGGCTAGTGCCAGAGTTTAAGACATTCTCTGAAAAAAATCACTGCATTATTATTTTTGAAGATTATGATGCTGTTTATATAACGACAGCCACTGCTTCCATTTGGATTTCTCCTTAACATTTTTTTAAAGGAATTTATGTATGTTGTTTCAATCCTACATTCCATTCTTCACACTGCAGCCAGTCATCTTAAAAAAACAGAACATCAGTGTGATCATATCACATCCTTAACTTAAAATCACTTCCTGTTGCCATCAAAACAAATGCCAAATTCCTTTCCATGGTTTAAAGGTTCCTACAGGAGCTGACCCCTGCCTACCTCTTTATCTCCTGCTGACTCAGTTGTGCACTCTTTGGTCTTTTTCTTATTCTTGGGATTCATTTTTGCTTCAGGGTCTTTGGCCTTGCTGTTTGCCATGCCTAGAATGCTTTCGGTGAAGATGTCTGTGTGGCTGTCTCCTTGATGCCTGAAATAGGTGTCAGCTAATTAATCCTCACGGCCTGGGTGATTCTCATGGATGTTTACTATTTCAAAGCCCACCCTCCCACCCTCTTCCTCACTCAGAACTTCTTTGACTGCATATTTTTTCTATTTTAATTCTGTTCTTCCATCTACTGGACATCTGTGATAGGTCTTATGTACCATTGAAAATATATTCAACTTAGTTCCCAGAGGTTGAAGTAGCATATCTTTGATTTTTCTGTGATTTCCCCCTTCGGTGCCGTTCACTAGAGGGTAAGAAGGTAAGATATTTGACAGCTTAGTGGAAAGAGTATTGGATTCTGAGTTCAGGGGTTTGTGTTCTAGATTGGCCGACTTGATAACCAGCTGTGTGGGTGTAGGTTACACATCCACTTCTCTGGGTCTTAGAGTTTCCTTCTGGAAGATGAGATGCTTTTGACTCCATCTCATTCTTTTTATTCATGGACATAGCTTTCAAACATGACTCTGATTTTTTGTGTGATCATAAAAATGGATTTCTCTGTGGTAATCAAGAGACGATCAGAGTAAATAAATCCAACAAGATTGAAATGAACACCGCTGTCCGTTTCAAATTATTTCTGTGTTTTGGGAAGGATTTAAGACCCCACGAGGTGGACTCAGTTCCATATAATGAAGGTCCATATTCTTCCTGTAATTATGTTTAGTGTGTCGGGCTGCAATAAATCACAGCAACAAAAAATGGGACATTTGTAGGTATGTGTGGAATGCCTGGTAGCTGGAGCCAAACTGTGAGATGATAGCATATAATGAAGGACACTAAGAGGTACATTTTCTAGTCCTTTATCTTGAGGTTTCTATGGAGAGCTTGCCAATTCAATATTGCATCTAGTTCTTTTTGTTTGTGTTTTTGTGGAAAACAAAGCTAGGAAAATATTGTCATGATGGTTAAAAGTAAAAAAGAATAGCAGTGTGCACTTTTGAGAACCACAATTAATGCTGGGATTATGCCAGGATCTCTTGCTTGATTTTTTTTGTAAAACCCTTTCCACTGTCTCAATTGCAAGGAGATCAGTGACTTCTGCTCTCTGGAAATGATGAATCAGGTCAAACTGAGTTTCTAAAGCATAAAAGTATGTTCCAAATTTCTAGACACTCTCAGAAGTGTGTGTCTTTCTCTTTGTTTTTTTTTTTTGGTTGTTGTTGTTTTTATCATCCAGTTTGTGTGAAACTGAACAACTAAACACCAGACCACATTGCATGACTCTCTTCCTGATGGTCATGATGTCTGGCTGATGGTGTGACACCCCCCTCCTTCACTTCTTGGTATGTTTTGTGATAGATGTAGGATTTGGCAGGTGATATCTTCTACTTCGTGAACTAATAGATTCATTTTACCTCTTCGGATACTTGAAGAACGTCTGTTTCGGTGCCACACTCTAATTAAAGGCGGGTACCCAGCTGTAGGAGTCTACAGTTCTTCAACGGCTTTTCTCATGTTGTCACAAGGAGTTAGCTCTCTCTGAAGACAGGCTGAGTTTGCAGCCTTGAAGGAGATTACCGTAATTACCAGTGATCAGTGTTTAGTGCCTTTCCATCCAAACCCACCTTCGGCTCTTTACAAGACAGTACTTAGAAGGAAAAAAATATCAGATCTCAGCTTGACAGTGAGCTTGATTTAGTTTATAAGAAAACTGATTCTGGTCTGGCTTTTGAAATATACCCAGGCTCAAAAATGCACTGAGTGTGCTCTAGGATGCCGGTTGTTAGATTGTTACTATATTCTTACACAATGGATCGTGTTCCTCTTGAAGATATACCATGTTCTCACTTAAAAAAAACTACCTGGAGAGAAAAATCGTTTGATTTCTCCCTCACTGCTTCTTGGAAGGGCAACGTATATAGTTCAGTAGGAGAGTTTGTGATTGGTGCAAGCATTAGCTAAACCCTCAGGGTACTGCAGAGATCCAACACGGGAAAAATAAAGGTCCATCTTGGAGAGATAAATCATTTCCCCTACTCCCAGTAATTAATAGTGTATTACAACAAAGGGAATCATGAAAACGTGAAGGTGTGTTTTTTCAAGTCACATTTATCAAACGTGGTAAAGTAATCCCGAGCCCTATTAGTTCCTGTGTACTTTTAACATGATATATGGATTTTCCTTTTCAATTGTTCAAATGTGAAAATATTTTAAAAAGAAAAACATGCCTTTATTGCCATTTTAAAAAATATTGAAGGGGATAAAAAGGAAAGTGTAATAAGAACGGTATGTTTTTATGTCAAAAGTAACCTTTCTATGGTACTCTTTAGATGAATATTGGGAAAGGAAGGGAAAGATAAGTAGTTCCCTTATTCATCTTAGTCCAAAACCTATTTTACTCACAGCTGGTTGTTGGCATTGTGTGATGATGTGACACAGTACCAGAAGATCAGATTATCAGAGAAGAAGGAGATTCCCAATTTAATAGTTACTCACCAAAATTTTCCCCTTATCTCTACATCACAGAAAAATAAGTAGTTGTTAAATTTCAAATCCTGCAGTCTTTCTGATTTATCATCAAACTGTGGATGCACTTAGCTGCCTAGCGTCAGGGAATCCAATAAGTCCTGTCACATAAGAAGAAAAGAAAATATCCCACCGGATAATGGTTTACTTCTCCCCCACAGTGATTTATTTCTGTCACAAGACTTAATTTTATCATGAGGCAGATGCCTCTGTCTGTATCAATGTATTCGTTTCTACATTTATCTGCTTCATTAAAAAAAAAAAGCACCTGCTGCATTTGGGGGATGTATTTGGCTTCTTTATTCTATGCGTCGATGACCCGATTACGTGCTACTTCATCACATCTTTCATTTCTCCTTTTTTATGATTTGAAAATCCTTAGCTGTTTTATCAAGTGAGTCTGATGTGAAGGGGTGACACGACAGATGAAATTGCACGGGGTAACCGTTACAGCGACAGAAGGTGTCAACATCTGAGCTCTCTGGTACTAAGTCTCTGAGATTCATGTCAGAGGGAATAAGCAGAGCTTACTGGGGTTATCAGGTGATACCTGGGATGAAACGGTGACAGCCTCTGTTATGAATTAATTTTGTTGGCCTACATGTGGAAGATGTTGCCTTTTACAAAAGGTGCCAGGGAGACTTCAAAATATATGTAAAAGAAAAAAGAAGGGGAAAAGAAGGGAGAAGGGAAAGAAAAGAATAAAGCAGGGAAGGAAGGGGGGAAGGAACGAGGGAAGGGAGGGAAGAAGGAAGAAAGCAAGGAAGAAATGAACTTAAAAAAAGAAAGCGCATCATTTTTATTTGGTCTGAGTTACCACACCTCGCCGCAGAATGTTTTAACGACGTGCTTGTGTCTCATCAAGTCGACCCTCCCTCCAATCTGCCACTTAATATAGATTCTGCACCTCTGAATAATCATCCCGGTTCTTGGGGCAGCTGAGGTCTACAGGTTGGAATTCTTCGCCAACTGTCATCATTCCAGAGGAGCAGCTACATCTGCCTCGCCACACTGCTCGTTTTTGGTTTTTGCAGTCTCTCTCCGTGACAGACTGCCTTTCCCCTCTAGTGCAAGGAGGTCCCTGGGAGAGATTGTCAGATAGCTGAACTGTTCAATAAGCTTAGGATAGCTGCCCTTCCATTTTGACATTATGCCCAAAGGACTGTCCTGTTGTCAGCTGCCAATGACAAGTGACAAGACAAACTGGGACTTCTAGGAAGTTTCGAAAAATCCCTTCTTTACCTTCTTATGCCTTCTTTCCATTCCTGTTTCCTCACTGGATTCTGGATTTCCCTCAAAAACAAATCAGCCCAGACCATTCACTCTTTTTTTTTTTTTTTTTTTTGCATCAAAGAGGACACAGAGGTTAAGATGGTGATGCTGAGTTTCCCAGATTTGCATTTTAGTGGAATCGCTGCAAGAAAGCTAATAGACAGGAAAGGATACCAAGTTAATGACAATTCTCTAAACAGCTGCTGTACGATTCAGCTTCACTACTTCAGTTAATTAATCAGCACCTTGCTGGCAACTCTGGGGGAGAGACTCGTTACATACTGGTAGCAAACAGACAATGCTTTCATATCAAATATGTTCAACAACATCTAATACAGCGATAACTTCCACAGAAGAGGGTAGGGAATAGCGTGGCTTATAAAGGCACTCAGGAAGAGGCCCTTGGTATTCTTGTAGATATACACTTGCTAGAAGTGCTACATATGCTGTTTTCTTTGTTGTCTGTAACCAGCCCAAATAAAATATGGGCAAAATAATCTCCAGGGTTCCCTGTTCTCATGCATGCCTCTTTTTATTGTAATAAATAAATATGTATTCATAGGTTGATAGCAATGTTCATGATACATAATAAATCGAGCATCTTCATTTCTGATTTTAGTCGCGGTATTTCATTTAGAATTTTAATCGTTGAAATAGTCCTTAAACTTGACAACAACTGAGGGAGATCAAAACATTCAAATATAGGCCACTCACCAAGCTACCACAGCATTTAGTATGAGAGATATTGACTCTCAAGCTTCTCTCTGACTTTTTATATTCTGAAGGGAAGCAACCTCTTGTTCTCACTAGGAAGTCAATAGAGCCATACATCTTTTATGAATGATAATGCACAAAAACCTTAAACAGACAAAATAATATCTGTATCTGGCCAATGTACTCTGCATTGTCTTACTCTTCCAAAATTGCTCTCAGTAAAATTGGTAGTGAGTTTAGTAAAAGTTGTGTTATTCTAAGTTTCCTGCTATCACATGGCCTTCCCATTGATTAATTAAGAGGATATCAGTTTGCATAGTTCTTCCTTTACTTTCTCTTTGTTACTTCATGTCTTTACCATATCATTATACAGAAATCATGTAGAAATACGACGGCTAAAAAAAATGCCTTCAAATGATACATAACTTTTACAGTTAAATTTAAATTTTTCATTATTGATATAATGAGAAAGATAGTACTGATCACAATCAACAAGTACATTAATTACTACATAAATCTTAAAAATACACATGTATGCATTTGTTTCTTATATCATTTTCCATTTTTAGGCATAAAATTGTGAGGTAGAAATTGTCTTATGTGTGTAAAGACTGTCATGCTTTGGAAATGCCCTTTGAATTTCCTTCTCTGATATTCTCCCAAGTAAAATTCAGCCTTGGGTTTCCTGCCCACCTGCCAGGGGTCAGATGGAGAACTTCACACCAAGGACTTGAGGTTGTATTAACCAATTCATTGGGACGATTTATCTGGTTGGCGGCCTGTATGTACGGATAGAGAAAATTATAACTTTAGTTCTTTAATGAATCCCACATTATAGCAGAAGAATATCATTGAGTCCATAATACTCCAGGGAACTATAAAGAGAAATGTCCCTTTTAAGTTAGCTTTATGGCACTGAAGCTTTATGTATTTACTTACAAGTTCAATGTTAACTCAAAGTGTGATTCTTGAACCATCTCTGTTGTCGACGACAACACCGCTTATACCAAAGGTTGTCTTGGCAGTTATTAATGGTGAGTCTCTTTGAAAAACAGTTCCCACCTGCTATGGTTGCTTTTGCTACAGAGAGAGTAGGATGGTTTGTTAATCCTAGGTAATCTAGGGTACAAACTTTAGATAAGAAAGGACTTTTGCCTAATCCAACTCCTCAAAGTGTGATTTACCTTTAGATTTGATCTACAGATAGATTTTCTAACTTTCTTATTTTTCCAAATCATTGGTTCTTGAGTTGTGAATCATTTAGAATAGAAGCTAGGTGAAATTTACTGGGGAAAGAGGTGGTGGCAGAGTGGTGGCTTGGTGGTCACTCAACTTTGGTGGGTCTCAGGGTATTTGAGAAATATACATTGTTTCAAGGCCTCTTTATAAACTCATTTGTGTACTCAAAGCTTAACCAAAGATGGCAGGTATGGCACATGTCCTACCATGATCCTCCTGACACCTATAGCAGACATCAGTAATGGATCACAGCATTTTTCCTATTAAGCCCATAGATAGCCTTGGAGTCTTTGTGAACATGGAGCTCCAGGAAGCCAACTACCACTCATTGATCAAAGCTGACACATGAGATGAAATTTATTTATTGCCCTTGGTCTAGACCAGGGGTTGGCAAACTATAACTCATGGGCCAAATATGGCTGGCCACCTATTTTGGAAAATGAAGTTTTATTGGGATACAGCCATGTTCATTCATTTACATGTTGTCTATGGCTGTTTTCATGCTACAATGGCAGAGTTGAATAGTGGTGATAGAGAATGTGTGGCTGTCAGAGTCTAAAAGTATTTACCCTTTGGCCCTTTACAGAAAAATTTTGTTGACCTCCAGCCCAGGTCTTTATAGGTTTCCTGTGTCTAGGCTTTCCTTGTTTTGCAGAGATAGAACATGTTAAGAAGTTTCTCAGGGGAAACACGGTGGGAGAGAGGGATGGAGGGAGGGAAGATAGGAAGAATGGAGCAGAGGGGGAAGCCTAGTGTCCAGCCAAGCTTCGTGAGCTGATCTCTAGGTATTGAGCAGGTCTAAGTGGCACTTAGAATGAGAAGCAGTGAACTTGCTTCATGAGGAAGCCTATTCTGCAGTTCTGAGTGGGAAATCCTTTTTGACTGATACAGGTTAAGACCAATAAATAGGAGGATTCTTCTCTTCTGTGGAAGCTGAACTATAGCGGAAAGATCTTAGGTTTTCCCATCATCATACCTGAGTTGGAGTCATGACCACTGCTCACTTCCTGGGTGACATTGGGCTTTCCATAATAAATGGGGAAATACTTACCTCTTCAGGTTGTCACATGGTATAACACATGAAAAGTACTGGTAAAAGGTATGGGTACAATCATTGTTCATCTCCATCACCTCCATTTCATCAAAGGTAGAAAATGCTATCATAGCTGTGAAAGTGCTTATAAATACAATGTCTGAGCAAACTGTGCACAGTTCTCTTGCTTTTTCTTTATTTTTTCTTTATTTGTTGTTTTTGGCTGCGTTGGGTCTTAGTTGCAACATGCGGGATCTTCGTTGAGGATTGTGGGATCTTTCGCTGCAGTGCAGGTTCTTCCCTGCGGCGCGCAGGCTTCTCTTTATTTGTGGCATGCAGGTTTTTCTCACTCTAGTTGTGGCGTGTGGGCTCCAGAGCACATGGGCTTTGTAGTTTGTGGCACGTGGGCTCTCTTCTTGAGGCACGTGAGCTCAGTAGTTGTGGCGCGTGGGCTTAGTTGCCCCGCGGCATGTGGGATCTTAGTTCCCCAACCAGAGATCGAACCCGCGTCCCCTTCATTGGAAGGCGGATTCTTTACCACTGGACCACCAGGGAAGTCCCAGTTCTCTTGCTTTGTCATGCAGATATAAGTCCTGCTGAAGATGAGAAGCACATACTTTCTCCTTAGCATCTCTGAGAGTTTCTAGACTTACATTCTTTCTCGCCTTTGAGGATCTTCTGGATTTGGCCCAAAGTCAGGTTCCCTTTGGAAGGCTGACTAGAATTTACCTCACCGTTTAAAGTATTCTCTATTGCTGAAAGGGATTGTTCATTGTTTCATTCAGCTAATCAATGAACATGTGAAAGTGAAAATGACTCAGTAGATGATAATTAGGATGATGAGGGAAGGGGTAGGGCCATGGTGATGCTCCAGGAGGGTCTGGCTCCTTCCCTGGAAAGTCACTTCCCCACAGAAGGGACTCTTTAGCCAAATCTTGAGTGATACATAGAATGTTTAGAATGCAGAGGAGGGGTGGGGTGAGGGTTCCAGACCCGTGGACAGTAAGGTGAAAAAGTTGAAATTGAAGTGAGAGGACCTCCATGCAGTTGGGTGCTGCTGGAGGGTGCTGGGAAGGTAGTGGAGCTGAGGGAATTAAATTCTCTCTGCCATCCCACAGAGGACCACTGAGCAGGGCAGTCATATCATCAAATGGTGAACAGGTCTTTGAAAGAGGATAGTATTGTGGAGGTCAGAGAGGTTCTGTAAACTGAAATACGATACTTGCAAGGAGAATAAGCCCATGGCAAGATGGACACATCTAAGCAAGGGATGTGTGTGTGTGTGAGTGTGTGTGTGTCTCTTTTTCATGGAGTCAATCTACATGACTTTCCCACGTTATTTTCTATCGTGTAAGCCCAGGATGCAGATAGGACCCATGAGAACCTGCCGTTCCTCGTCTGGGTTCTGCACTGCTCTGCAGACTTCGCTCAGACCTAAGGAGCTTTAATATAATCAGTACCATTGGGAGTTTTAAACTGGAACCTGTCACAGAAAGAGATTGATTATACAACCATGATTTAGACTCACACTAAATTATATTAAACTGCTAATGTAGGTAGGGCACGATCAATTTCGAACACGCTCTTGTAAATGTGAGTTTCTTTTAGGCCAGCCATCCTTCACGGAGGGAACTGGTAAACATTTTCAGTCTGGGCTGGTCAGGCTCTCATTCTTGCTCTGGTGATTGTTGCTTCTAAGCATCATCTGCTTTATATGTTGCAATGACCAAATCCATTCCTTGGTAGTATCTGGTCACTGTCACTTCTGATAGCACTCATCTGTGGCTGCCCTTCTTGCAAAGCCTTTCCAACTTCCTTTCTTATCCTATCATCTTCTTTCTCGTATTTCATGCATTGAAAAATGTGTTTCTTTCTCTTGCCTCCTTCTGGATTGCTGCTGCTTCCCTGGTCTTGAGGGAGTGGGGCACGTGGGAAAGAATGCCGCTTTGAATTCTGACAAACTTGAGGTGGAAACCTGGAGGTGTCACTTAATATCTTTGTGACTTCGGAAAGAGTTTGCTTGAGTTCTCACATCTTCCATTCCTTCATCTGTAAAAATGAAATTACTAGTACCTACCTCATAGATCGTTGTCAGGTTTAGATTAGACCTGAGGAATGTACCTAGCATTGTGCTTCCTGCAATTTTCATGCCTAGAAAATGATGGCTATAGGGCTTTATTAGTGGCGATGTTTTTCTCACTTCCCTTCTCTGCCCAATCTGGGTGAGTGTTTATTTCATAAGGAAAGACCAACTTCCCTACAGATCACTTCTCTCCTCAACCCCCTGGAAGACTTTCGCCCCAGGAAACAAAACAGCCTTTTGCTATAGTACTTTCTGACTGGTATACTTTAAAGTCTTTCTGCTGAATCTTCCAGGCAGGATCAAAAGAACTCTGTACTCCTGGAGCTTCAGAACGTTTTAAATCTGCTCAGGAGCCTTTAACTGGTGACTGCCTACACACAGGGATTACATAGACGGGGGCGGGATGGGTTTAAGCCGAGACAGAGTGAAAATAGCCAGTATGAAGAGTGTTTGTCAGGAAATGAGATGACCAGGGTTCTAAACCTCAGCTTATTACTAGCTCACAGCGTGGGTATCTGAACAGACTGAGATATTTTACCTTCAATTCACATTACCTGGAAACTCCTACTCTCAGGAGAAATTGTCAAACGCAGATGACAATCTTTTAAACTTTGAAGTCCCTTTAGGAAGGAAGAAGTGTCCAGTGGATTGTTTTAAGCCCCTAGGATACTAGTGAAAAAAATTACTCTTAAACTATTTTAGATGCTGAGTTTTAGGTACTCCTCGGTACTGAATGGCATCCTAGTCATTCAGGAAATTATTATGCCTTTGCTGTGCTGTTTACAAAAATCCATTTCTTTCCTTCTCTCCTCTAAATGCTTGCTGACTTTTCAATAACCCAGAGACCACGTAGCCAGGTACTTTTAGCTTAGTAGTCAAGAGCTTAGACTGGGGAGCTTGGTCCAAACCCTGTCTGTAGCCCCGAAAAGGTGTGTGTCCTTGGGTAAGTTATTCACTATTTTCAAGCCTCAGTTTCAACATCCGTAAAATGAGGCTGATGATAGTAATCCCTGGCTTGTAGAGGTAAACTAGGATCAGAATATATAAGCAGCTAAAGCAGGTAGAACATGGTTAGTTTCCAACAAGCTACCCCAAATGTGAATCTACATTTTGACCATCACTCCTTCATGGAGGAAGTTGGCAAACATTTTTTGACTGGGGATCATTTGATATCAGTGTTTCATTCCTGCTGTATTGGTCCAGTGAACTTTCTCCTCTGTCCCCATTTGTTATCTTCTCTATACATTGCGGGGGTTAAGTCTACTGCTTTTGCAGCGACTTGGTGTCTGACAGGATTCAGTGTTGAAGGAAGAAATAATCTGTGTAAAAAAATAATCTGTGGAGAGTTAGCTGGCACATAGAATGTATTCAATAATTGTTAAATACCATCGTTATTCTTACTAAGCTTCTATAGAGTAGAGCTTTTCCTTAGTTATGTTTTATTGGTATCTACACACCATTTGTTTTTTGTTTTGTTTTGCTTTGTTTGTTTATTTGTTTGTTTCAGTGGCCGTTGTTTTTTAAGGCAGGACAGAGTAGGATCAATTCCCTTCAGATTCTAGGATTAGGGGATGAAGCTAATTTGTCACCTAAAGGGGACACAATTAAACTTAAGCAATCATTTAGGTACCAAGAGACTCTGATTAAAAGCACCTAGGGCTCTTTGAATTTTTCAGAAGGAAAGTGCTGTGTGAATTAAATATTGTTTAATTGAAGGTAGAGGGTGTGCTTTCATTGGCTCTTCAAATGTTGAAAGACTTGGGCTGGAAGGAGCCTCCAGACTTCATTTTGATGCACAAGTGGAGGGCAGGAGCAGTAGAGGGAAGGGGAAGAGCTTAAAATGGAAGCAGGAAAAGCTGCAAAGGGAATTGAAGAGATTTTGATACAAGTGGGTATAAAATTAATGGACTATATCGAGCCTTTCAATCACTCTTTTAAAATGGGAACATGCAGCTTGTCAAAAGGTACGATTAGCAGTCACAAAGCCAGGCATCCTTCATTTAGCAGTGGTTAAAAAGATGGGCCTTGGGGCTTCCCTGGTGGCGCAGTGGTTGAGGATCCGCCTGACGATGCAGGGGACGCAAGTTCGTGCCCTGGTCCGGGAAGATCCCACATGCCGCGGAGCGGCTGGGCCCGTGAGCCATGGCCGCTGAGCCTGCGCATCCGGAGCCTGTGCTCCGCAACGGGAGAGGCCACAACAGTGAGAGGCCCGCATACCGCAAAAAAAAAAAAAAGATGGGCCTTGGCATCAAACCATACTTGAGTTCAAATTCCAACTCTGCTCTTTTCTGGGTACAACTCTGTAAGCAAGTTGTATAACCTTTCGACTCCCAGTTTTCTGATTATTTTAACAGGAGACATATAATACCTGCTTTATAGGGTTGTTATATGAATTAAATGAAATAATGTATGCAAAACTATGCTTAGAACAATGCCTGGCACACATTAAGAATGGAACATAATAGTAATAATATTACCTGATGGTAATTATAATATTAATAGTAATGCAATCAGGTGTACTCCTGCCCTCTGTCCTAGCACAACAGCATCAATGGAACTACTAAGAGAATTCTACCTTCCATGTGACAGAAACAAGGAAATATGATTGAAATTTTCTTTTCCAAGGACTTGAAAGAAGGGGGAAAAATCACCAAGCAGTGGTTGATGCAAGAATCATTTATTACATTGTTCAGTGAATGTTATAAAAAGAATACCACAGTAAATTCCCTCAAAAATACAGTGCCTGGAAAACTTTATTCTGTTAACTACTAGAGACAGAGAAGACTTGCTCGATTCCAGGAGACTCAGCACCAGTGATTTTGCACTCTGCCGTTGTAGCATTCCTTGGTTGAGATTTCTTGCTGTGGTTTTTTCCATCCCTTTTTCTTTGTCTTGGCTTTTGGCCTTTGTTACATGTTAATTTTTTATCTAATTTATTTTTAAAATTTTATTTCATTGAAGTATAGGTGATTTATAATGTTGTGTTAGTTTCTGTTGTACTGCAAAGTGATTCAGTTATACTATTCATTTTCTAGTCTAGTTGCTGAAACTCCTGGATAGGTATAGAGGAGAGAAAGTGACAGTGGGTTTCAGAAACCTGAGCTCACATTACTGCTGTCTTTTGTCTGTGGGATGTTTTGAGCAACTGATTTAAGCTCTTCCAGTCTCGATTTTCACATTGGCCAAAGGAGGCGCTTAAAAACACCTTTGTTTCTAAATTTTTTGATGATGGCCATTCTGAAACAAGAAATGCTGGAGAGGGTGTGGAGCAAAGGGAACACTCTCGCACTGCTGGTGGGAATGTGAATTGGTACAGCCACTATGGAGAACAGTATGGAGGTTCCTTAAAAAACTAAAAGTAGAACTACCATATGACCCAGTAATCCCAATACTGGGCATATACCCTGAGAAAACCATAATTCAAAAAGAGTCATGTACCAAAATGTTCATTGCAGCTCTATTTACAATAGCCAGGACATGGAAGCAACCTAAGTGCCCATCAACAGATGAATGGATAAAGAAGATGTGGCACATATATACAATGGAATATTACTCAGCCATAAAAAGAAACGAAATTGAGTTATTTGTAGTGAGGTGGATGGACCTAGAGACTATCATACAGAGTGAAGTAAGTCAGAAAGAGAAAAACAAATACCATATGCTAACACATATATATGGAATCTAAGAAAAAAAAAATGTCATGAAGAACCTAGGGGTAAGACAGGAATAAAGACACAGACCTACTAGAGAATGGACTTGAGGACACGGGGAGGGGGAAGGGTAAGCTGTGACGAAGTGAGAGAGTGGCATGGACATATACACACTACCAAATGTAAAATGGATAGCTAGTGGGAAGCAGCCGCATAGCACAGGGAGATCAGCTCGGTGCTTTATGACCACCTAGAGGGGTGGGATAGGGAGGGTGGGAGGGAGGGAGATGCAAGAGGGAAGAGATATGGGGACATATGTATATGTATAGCTGATTCACTTTGTTATAAAGCAGAAACTAACACACCATTGTAAAGCAATTATACTCCAATAAAGATGTTAAAAAAAAAACACCGAAAAAAACCCACCTTTGCAGGGTTGCTGGGGAGTAAGCCCTGGTGATGTAGATTCGGCTCCCAGAGTAAGGATTTGACTCTTTGTAGGCTCTCCTATGTCACTGCCTCCGCCGCCCAGGTTTCCCTTTCACACGCTCTTTGAAGGTCTTTCTGGGGGGTAGGTCCTGCTCCCTAGATGGGATCAGATTGGAGGAGGCCCCAGCCCCAAGCGGAAAGCAGCTTTGCCTGCCTTTGTCTGAGTACTTTCTCAGGGTCAGAGGCTTCTCTTACCTGGTTAATTTTTGTTAGTTCCAGGTTAATCAATTGTTTGATTCATTCAACAAATATTTATTAAGCAGCATTGTGTTCAGCACTGGGGGTTACCAAGGTGCAGAAGACATAGTTCCTAAGTTCATAAAACTTTCATTGTCTTGCATTCCTACTCCGCAAGACAATGAAGCAGACCATCTGCCCGCCCACGTCTCTCAATTGGCCTTGACTCTGGAGGAATGGCTTTGATTTCCAGAAAGTGGGGTGGCCCTATCATTTGTAACTGACCTTGGGGGACTGGCCTTGTCCTTCTGGGTCAACAGTATGATTCTGGAGAGCTCTTTTGTTTCTCATTTTAAATGGATCAAAAACTAAATTTAAACAAGCCTCCGGCTTATAAGGATGCTTTGATTGCAGCTGCCAAACTCTCACGGGGTGAGATGTTTAGCTACTTTTATTTTATTTTAGCCTTTCTGGGAGCAGTTTTAGCAACAGATGTCAATTTCTGTATCAGATGGTGATGCTTCTTTCTCTCTCCTACTTGACTTTTTACTTTGTCAGGTGGCCATGGTTGATTTCCCTCAATTACAGGAATTGATCACAATTGTGCCTAAGTCTTCTGCGCTCCTCCTTTCTGTTGATCCTCGGTGAGTTGGTGACGCCTGCAGAAGCCCTGCAGGTCAGGACAGCTGATTCCACCTCTGAGCTGGACCTGAGTGCAATAACTCAATTCTCCAGTGATCAGGAAAGGCCAAGTGTGTTTCTCAGCGAGAACTTACTCTTCAGAGAGGCTGGCTGAGTTCTGCCTTCAATAAAACAGGAGCTGCGTGTTGTTCTTTATGTTTCTTGAAAGCACGTAACAGCTTTCTTATGGATAATGCAGCATCCTAGTAATTACTGTAGGGAAATGATCTATCCTATGTGTATCAGTAGAATACTTCTTGCTACATACAATCTATAGGACACTTAACACTATGGTAAGGCGAGGAAGTGTAATTGCTACATTAATACCTACGAGGTACATAGTATAGGGAATACAGTATTTATATAACATAATTTACTGTTGTTGGTATTATTATTCTGTGCATTCAGAGTACCTGGTAAATTATCAGCAGAGAGGCTCAGTTCTTTTTTATTATTATTATCCACAGGATATATATATTAGAAGTGAACATTAATTGTAGGGACAAATTATTTAAGGAAGCTAATTTAAAAAAATCTTTAACAATTTTTTTGCCTTTTGAAGTGGGGATAAAACTTATTAATGTCTTTTAGAATATATGCAATTATTTTCTTTTAAATCATTTTTAATCTTTTTAAGGGATAGTCTGAGAACAAAGGAGTTCATATATCTGGGAGCTCATGAGACTGAGAGTCAGGAAGTTGGAGTCGAGGTCCTATTCTTGCAGCAAATTTTAGTACTCATTTACTCATTCATTCACTCATTCAATATTTAATTCACTAAGTATTTATAGAGCAACTACCATACTAGGGGTAAAACCAGCAATGAACACGAAAGCAGATAATGCTCCTGTTCTTGTGGAGTTTATGTTCTTAAGTAAGTTACATAACTACTCTACATTCTGGTTTCTACAATTTATAAAACATATAGAATAGCGTCTTCCACCCCCTAAGTGTCCATCAACAGATGCATGGATAAAGAAGATGTGGTACATATATACAATGGAATATTACTAAGCCAAAAAAAGAATGAAACAATGCCATTTGCAGCAACATAGATGGACCTAGAGATTATCATACTAAGTGAAGTAAGTTAGGCAGAGAAAGACAAATATATGACATCGCTCATATATGGAATCTAAAAAAATAATGCAAATCAACTTACTTACCAAACAGAAATAGACTCATAGACATAGAAAACAAACTTAGGGTTACCAAAGGGGAAAGGGGAGGGAGAGGGATAAATTAGGAGTATGGGATTAGTAGATACATACTACTATATATAAAATAGATAAACAACAAGGATTTACTGTATAGCACAGGGAACTATATTCAATACCTTGTAATAACCTATAATGGAAAAGAATCTGAAGCTGTACACCTGAAAGTAACACAATATTGTAAATCAACTATAGTTTATTAAATAAAATAAAAAATAATAAAGTAAAAAACAGAAAAAAGAATAGTGTCTTCCACTCTTCTTACCTGTCCCTCTTCCATTCACCCCAATTTCCTTGCAGGATTTTTGTACCTATCAAATGGGATGATATGTAAGAACACTTTAGAGCACAAGTTAAATGAGTAAATCCCACAGTATGGCCTCATGCCACACCTCCCTATTCCCCTCCCCACTTGTACTTAGTTATGAAGGCAAAGCCTACATTTAAAAAAATCTGTCAAGGAAGTGATGCAGTGTCGAACCGCTACAGAAACCATTAATTATTGACATGACCTCTTGTTAACCAAGGATTGAAATGTGCATTATTAAAAGAAACTCCACCCCCAATTCTAAAGCCATTAATCTGAAAGTTTAGAATTTACTAGATCTTGTAATGATGGGGCCATTAGAAACACTTTGATAAATACATACTTGCTGGCAACCTTTCCAGCCTTGACTTTCTGCAGAACCATGTCTGCATCAGCAAATGTTTTTCAACATAAGATTTGTTCCCTAGAGATCAGGAGTTAGTACATACATTTTTTTTTAGTATATACATTTTATATACTAATTTTATATGTATACAAATAAATATATAAACTTATGGTGCAAATTATTTTTATGGTTAGAACTCTCTTTATGTGTTTATATATCTATTCTGCATATATAGAGAGAGAATACGTATGTATATACATATTTATATGAACATACTGTATGTAACTTCCTCTATAAAGAGCAGTAAACCCATATATACTATTGGGATGATTTCTATTATACTAATACAAAACATAAATATAGTCTAAAAACATAAGAGAGCAAGAAATGTTATTAATCTTCATCACACTAAATTTTTAACATTTGTCTTTCAAAGGTTTGTTTATCTGAGGATAGTTTTTGCATTCGGGTATTCCCAACAGTGTTGAACACCAGAGCTATTCATTCTGATACTTTTAACAAGTATTTATAGGTAACCTACAAGGTGCTAGTGTTGAGCTGGGAGCTGTGGATACCGTGATAAACAAAATAAGGTTCTACTCTCTTGGGGCCTATAGTTGGGGAGTGGGGAAATCAGTTAAAGAACAGGTGGTTATTACTTAGAAGTGTGATGCTGTGGAAACATATAGAAGAGGCACCTCTCATGGGTGTGGTGGGTGAGGTGGGGTTTAGGAAGTGCTTCCAGGAAGTGGTGACACACTGACACCTACAGGAAGAGAGCTGGGTGGGCAGTGGGAGGGGAGCATGGAGCAGTCTGGGCAGAGTGAGCGAGCGCATTTGGGAAAGCTCAGAGGCAAGGAATACCATGATGGGCTTAGGGAACCAAAAGTAGCTCTTGAAGGTGGCAATGTATTTGGGAGGGCAGAATGGTGAGGAATGAGTGTTAACAATATGACTGTTAATAAGCAGGCAACGGTTAGAGTCTATAGTGAAAGAAATCCCGCTGCTATGAAATCACTTCCTGCGGTCCTTTAGGTGTGGAGGGAATCGTGTGTGTGTTTTCTGTGGCTTAAACGTAGACCTTTCTGAAAAAGAGGGAGGTGGACAAACTCAGTATTCTTAATATTGCTTTCCACAAGTGCTTTTGTGATTCTATGCCTTTGGTTTGATATTTTTGCTCCATGGGCCAGTGTAAGGAAGATGCCATTTTGCACCCATCAAATACCTATAATGCATACCATAAGACATGTTATGGGACTTGAGAGTTACCTTTACAACCAGTTCTGTGTTCTTCTTGGTAGTAAAATTACTACTGAAATACACTTTAACAACCTGTAATTGCCAAGTTACGTTGGAGAATTTGAAGATAAGAAAGAGAAATAATATTCTTGATGACGTTTGCTATACAACTATACATTTTGTGCTATTCCCTCTATGAGCATATCATTTATGTAGCATGGAGGCTCAATAATGTCTCATTGTTTATGAATACACTCTAGAGAGGTGATACCTTAGGATGGAGAAAACTGGCATGCCTGAGTTTGAATTTTGTTGTTGCTGGATGCTGGGCTACATGACTCAGGGCAAATTTGACTTTTCTCAGCCTCAAGTTCATTATCTGTAAAACGTAGATGATACTACCAACTGTTATTGTGAGATTGAAACAGTGAAATGAGATCATGATTATCAAATGCCTAATATAGTCTGGGTTTCTGTATGTTTTCCTGCAAGAGTTGTCCCTACCTCCTGAAGGGAAATTCAGTTGCTCTGAACTTGTTGAGAAGCTAGGCAGGGCTGTGTCCACTTGGTAAATACTGCCCCGTTACTCTTGCAAGTAGAGCCTTATTAACTATTTCTTTTAACTGAATGTTACCTGGAGTCATATACAAATCATTTTAATCTGAGAACTTGAGTCAAAATGTCATTACAGGGGATTCCCTGGTGGCACAGTGGTTGAGAGTCCGCCTGCCGATACAGGGGACGTGGGTTCATGCCCCGGCCCAGGAGGATCCCACATGCCGCGGAGCAGCTGGGCCCGTGAGCCATGGCCGCTGAGCCTGCACGTCCGGAGCCTGTGCTCCGCAATGGGAGAGGCCACAACAGTGAGAAGCCCGCGTACCGCAAAAAAAAAAAAAAAAAAGTCATTACATTTAGGTTTAATTGATGAAGAATTCCATGAACCAAAGTAAGGGAAAATCTTCTTATTTTTCCCTAGCTAATCTCGATTAAGTGTATGTAAATATTTTAGACTTTTTAACTCTGCTTTAAGGCATTTCAATTAATACTGAGGTGCATCCCAGTGAACACTTTACTTTTCCAAATGTTTACTAGATATTCTCTAATTTTCAGATTGACACAAAGGAGGCCTTTAATACATAGCTTCCTTTGAATAACTCTTCAGAGATTTAAAACCAGAGAGCCGGTTGTTTTAGAACTGGAGAAGGCTTTGGGTGGTGTCTTCTCATTTTACAGACAAGGAAACTGAGATCTAGAGAGATGAAGCCCAAGGTCACAGGGCTGGACCCTTTGGCATTTACTTGAGGTTTAGTCTCAGAGCTGAGGCTTGCGGGCAGGTCTTCTGATTGCTTGACCAGCACCTTTCAAGTTAGTTTACTATTTTCTACCATCATTTTCTCGTTAAAAAATTGGTTGGGGTGTGATATATAACATGCTTTTGGCATGATTGGCCTTCATGAGAAACAGTCCCAATGAGACCATTCTATTTTTTGGTTGTTGTTCATTAACTCGAAGATAAAGTAGAAACATTCAGATTTCCTCTGTGCTCTCTGTAATCCCTTGAGCATTATGATTTGTGTGTGATTTTATATTTAGTTTTCTTTTAATTCATTCTCAAATTTGAAAACGCCTCCTGCACAGGCAATCATTCAAAATCACCATACTTGCTAGATGTGCATTCACTTCTGCTTCCTACCTGTTTAGCCAAAATATTTGCTTTTAAAAAAGCTAAGCATCAATGTCTACAGTTCAGGAATGGTCAGCAGGAAGAATTGCAGGGATGGATCTAATTTTCCTGTTTTTTCCTGCTTTGTGTATAGCATCCACCTCTGAACATTGGATGGTGCTGGTCAGCAGGAACCAGCACAACTTACCTCTTCTACCAACTTTCCATCAGATGTTAGGTGGGGAGTCCTCTCAGCCCTCATCATCAGGGAATGAGATTCCATACCCGGGGTGAATCCTCCAGTCTAACATCCGTTTTGCTCACCCAAACATCTGTGTAGTGAATGGAGAGTGCGTCCTCATCTAATTTAAATGATTTCCCATTTCTTTGGTGGTCTTTGGAACTGGAGAGCAGCTGGCTACCCACCCGCCACATAACAAACATTGATGAACTTGAAGGCTGTTAGTAACTCATCTCTTAGTTTCCATCCTCCAAACTTTCACCATAGCCCTGTCATCTTTCGGTGTTAATTCCTGGGGCTTTAATTATTTCCATTTCTATCTCCTGGCCACTCTGAAATGTTTGTCAGTGTTCTATGGTATTGCATACAGTGGGTTCTTCTGACAGCTCGAATTCATATCTTCCTGAAGACATGCAGGAGTTTCCCACTGCCTGGGCTCCCTCATCCTGCCTGACTATGGGCTGTGTGGACGGGGGGTGGGAAGACTTGAGTTCAAGTTCTTGTTCTGCTACCAACAAGCCGTATAGCTTTGGGAAAATCATTCAGATGCTCTTAGTTCCAATTCTCTCATCTGTAAAATGGGGATAAAAATGTCTGACCTCATCTACCTGAAGAGGTATTGGGAGAATCTGATACGATTACAGATAGAAAAGGCTTTTTGAGAAATGAAGATGCCCCAGAAAGTGATATGTGATTATTCACTCGGCCTTATCTTGTCAGTGACCTTCTTGATAAGACATTTCTTATTTTCTAAATTTATCCTTTCTAAGCCTTTTTTTTTTAAAGCATGCATTTCCTTATAGAATGGTTCGTGTGCTGGTTTAATCAATACTTAGTCAGATCTACAATGTGTCAAGTGATGAGGACATGTGGTTAAGTAAAACAAATGCGATCTCTACTCTCACGAGGGCAGAATAGACATTTGAATAGATATTACAATTGGTGGGAGTGGGGCTGGCAGGGAGAGATGGAGAAAGACATTAATTGAGTAATTACAAACGAGCGTGTAGTTTAAGCTGTGATAAGTACCCTGAAGGAGAAGTAAAAAGAGTTATAAGAGCAAGGAAGTACTTCATGGTGTGAAGGTTTCTCTGAGGATGGGAGCTTCGAGATGAGACCTGAAGTAAAACGAGGGGGAGGGCAGAGGCAGGGAGAGAAATGCATGTCCTGGGGTTGGGGGAAAACATTAAACATTAGCTCTGTCATAACTTTCTATCTAGCCTTT
Source organism: Delphinapterus leucas (assembly GCF_059928025.1). NCBI lineage: Eukaryota > Metazoa > Chordata > Mammalia > Artiodactyla > Monodontidae > Delphinapterus > Delphinapterus leucas. The sequence goes on along the minus strand of NC_143133.1, from coordinate 50,524,400 downwards.
ACATTTCTATTTTTGTCATTTTAGAGAAGAACATACATATACAATTTGTATAAGTATGTGCACATACATATATGTATACATACATATATGTACGTGTAATTTGTAAATGACTAAATATTCACGTGTTTGCATGGGCACTAAAATGTTTTTACTAATAGAAACATACAATCAAAAAAGGTAGCCAGATAGAAAAAGATTCACAAAAGTTCTGATAAAAGGAGGAGGAAAAAGATTCACAAAAGTTCTGATAAAAGGAGGAGGAAAAAGATTCACAAAAGTTCTGATAAAAGGAGGAGGAAAAAGATTCACAAAAGTTCTGATAAAAGGAGGAGGAATGTGGACAATTTTAAGAGACTTCAAGAAGGGCCAGGTGGTTGGAGAGCAGAAAATTCGAGGGGCTGGTGGTGAGTGAGGAGTCACAGAGGGAGATAGGATAGGCCAGTTAAGAATCCTCTTTTCTTTTTTTTTTTTTTTGCGGTACGCGGGCCTCTGACTGCTGTGGCCTCTCCCGTTGCGGAGCACAGGCTCTGGTCGCGCAGGCTCAGCGACCATTGGCTCACGGGCCCAGCCGCTCCGCGGCATGTGGGATCTTCCCAGACTGGGTCACGAACCCGTGTCCCCTGCATCGGCAGGCGGACTCTCAACCACTGCGCCACCAGGGAAGCCCAAGAATCCTCTTTTTTGTAAGAACATTGGAAAACCATTTAGGGCTCTCCCCTCCTCCCTCCCCACTCCCTTCTTTCTTTGCATTTAATAAATATTTCTAGAACCAGGCACTGCTCCATCTTCTTCTATATTTTTTATTTCTAGAAATTCTTGACTTAGATTTAGCATCTTCCCATTCAAAGCTTTGCATATTTTGGCCACATATAGATAAGAACTTCTCTTTTCTGTGATGTGGACCCTGTTTTTCTCACATGGACTTCAGATAGTCATTAAGGGTGCACCTGGCTCTCCCTGGCATAACTAACATGAGGTGTTGCTGCCCTGGGTGGTGATGCTACTGTTTTATTTTTATTTATTATTTATTTATTTTTTTTTTTGTGGTACGTGGGCCTCTCACTGTCGTGGCCTCTCCTGTTGCGGAGCACAGGCTCTGGACGCGCAGGCTCAGCGGCCATGGCTCATGGGCCTAGCTGCTCCGCGGCGTGTGGGATCTTCCTGGACTGGGGCACGAGCCCACGTCCCCTGCATCGGCAGGTGGACTCTCAGCCACTGCGCCACCAGGGAAGCCCAGATGCTACTGTTTTAAAGGCACCTGAGTTTAATATATGAGCACCCCAAAGTGAGACACTTGTTTTTTTTTGTTTTTAAGGAAGCTTCAAACTAAGTGCAGAGGATATTTCTTTTAATTCATTCATTCATTCATTTATTTTTGGCTGTTTTGGGTCTTCGCTGCTGCACACAGGCTTTCTCTAGTTGCGGTGAGCAGGGGCTACTCTTGGTTGCGGTGCGCAGGCTTCTAATTGCGGTGGCTTCTCTTGTTGTGGAGCGCGGGCTCTAGGCACGTGGGCTCAGTAGTTGCGGCTCATGGGCCCTAGCGCACGGGCTCAGTAGTTGTGGCTCGCAGGCTCGGTAGTTGTGGCGCACGGGCTTAGTCGCTCCGCGGCATGTGGGATCTTCCCGGACCAGGGCTCGAACCCGCATCCCCTGCATTGGCAGGTGGATTCTTAACCACTGCGCAACTAGGGAAGCCCCTGAGACACTTGTTTTTGTCATGTAATGTCTTGCATACATTTAAGAATGTTGTTGTGGGACCGGTGGTAACCATATATCAAGGAAAATAAAATAGGGCTAAAGGTTATAGAGTGTTTACTATGTGCTTGGCACTGTGCTAGGTGCTTCACATAATTTATTTCTTTCATTCTTGAAATGATGCGGTGAAGTATGTTTCATGACTTATTTGCAATTGAAGAAACAGAACATGTGACTATAGATCAAGGGTTAGCAAACCTTTTCTTAAAAGAACCAGAGCGTAAATATTTTAGGCTTTGCAGGCCGTAGAGCTTGTCTCAACTACTCAACTCTACCCTTGTAGGGTGAAAGCAACCATAAACAATACACAAGTAATCAGGCATGGCTGTGCTCCAATAAAACTTTTTATTTATGAATTTGGCCCTCCATCTATAGTTTGCCAACTCCTGTTAAACAATAAAATAATAATAACTGTCATTTATCAATTGCCAATTCTGCGGGTCAAGTACTTTACATGCATTATCCCACTGAATCTTCATAACTCTTCTGTATGGTGAGTGTCTTTATGCTCACTTTGTAGATGTGAAAACTAAGACTTATCCAGGATAAGTAACTTATTTAGGATTAAGCAGTTGGTCAGTGACGGCACCAGGATTTTATCCTAGGTCTTTTTTATTTCTAGCCTTTTTAGCAAACACTGCTAGTTGTCCTTCAATATCTACTATTTCTTCTTTCCTTTAGTACAGCAGCTATAGTATAGTTCTAGCTGAGCTCCTGACTGCCTAGTCACAGACTGCATATCCTTGTCTTTTTTGTAGTGGGGCATGGTTGTAGTCGAAGGTAAATAAGTGAGCATGATGTTTTCAACTTCCAGGCCTGCCCATAAAGAAAAGGAGCATGCCTACTCCATTGTCTTGTTCCTCTTCCCACTGACTGGAATGCTTTAATGATGGCAGGAGCTGGGGCAGCTCTCTAGATCAGGAGTTGAAAGTAATATGTTGAGAATGGTTAAATATCTACCATTTGGGTTGAGGACTTGAAATGGACCTAGCATGTCAGCCTAGGACTGCATGTTATTTGAACTGCTGTATGAAACTTTTTTCTTTTTAAACCACTGTTATATGGAGCATCTTTGTTATAGCAGTATATCTGTATCCTGACTAATGTAAACACCCATACTGGGGACAGAGGGCATATTCCGAGGAGTTTCCCAGAAATCTCTTGCTTATGGGTAAGAGTGGATACACTTTCAGTGTTCCAAGAGAAATGAGATGAAAAAGTGTCACTTTCTTGATGCATCTGAGTCAAAACATCTTGCTCTTTGATTAATTCTGGGCCTCTCTTTTGGTCTTGCATTTTGTTTCTTGCCTCAGGGCCCTTTTTTCATAGAAGCTCCTCTGCTTTCCTTTTCTTTAATTCAGTCACCCTCATCCATCCCTGAGCTCTCTCTTCCCACTAAGGCCAGCATTTCCTTAGCTTTCCCGTTCCTTGTGGTCTCAAGGAAAAGTACCATGGCTGATCACTTTGTGATCAAACAGACCAAGGCAAAAAAAAAAAAAAAATGCAGAACAAGGAAAGAGCAAAACCAAATAGGGAATAATAATAAAAGTAACACACATGGAGAAATTGCAAAGCTTAAATAGCTAATGCCATTTCTGCATTCAGGTCCTTGGTGTCTGGTGGTTGACTTACCTCTGAAGGCTTTGGGACTGTCACCTGTTTCTGTGCAGTGAAACTCTCTTCCTCGCCCTGACCCCTTCTCTTTGATAGGTGATGCTGATCCCTTTTCCAGCCCACACCTAATTTCCCTCAAGTTGCCCAACTGGCTTGCGTGGCTATGAGACTTAGAGGGGAATTTCTACAGCAGTGGTATCCTGGAAACATTTCTTTCTCCTCTTCCTTGGAAATGTGATGTCCCATGGTTGGTGAGCTGTTGAACCTTGTTCTATATGTTCAAGAAAGAGAACACACATGCAAAGTGGTTTATACTTTTCTAGATATGAGTTGGGCGATTTGAGAAGACAGACACCCAAGGAAACGCTGGCTCCTGACTTCTGCCCTCATGGTGTGTTTACTGAGGATAACGTGGAGAGCGTGTCTTAAGTAGGAAGTTGGGCAAGTCATTCAACTTTACCAACACTCTCCTGCTTCATCTATAAAAGGAGAATACTAGGGAAACCCAACTGACAGAGCATTGGGAAGATCAGAAGAGATGATGTGTGTAGAAACACTTTTCAAATCATAGTGTAGTTTAAATGTGTTTAATCAAGCTGGACATTTGAGATATAGATAGTAAGTTAAAAGGAGTTCAGAGACAAGCGAGACCATTACATATTAAAAGCTTGAAGAAGGTCTTATGGCGGAGGTACCCCATAAGGGCTAGTATAGTGGATGTTTGTCAAGTTCACGGTCACCCAGCACCTTATGCATTTGTGTCTCCCTGAAGGCAGAAGACAGAAACTTCTTCCCAGGGACCTTCCTAAGGGGCAGGCATGTGATCTAAGTTCTGCACTCAGATTTTAGCTTAGAAACAAATTATGGGAAAAAGTAGGCTCCACTGGGCACCCACTATCAGAGGTAGCAATGGGGAGAATTGAAAGGAAGCCTCCCGTGCCAGCCTCTTTCTGGGTGATGGGAAGTCTATGGCCTGCCTCAACTGCCTTGGGTCCCCACTGGGCAGGCCTGGGATGTAATTTGATTGTTGCTTTTGGTTGCTTAGCCTCTGGCCTAAAGCTCTTGGAGTTTCTGGGAAGTACTTTACATCCTTTGATAATTTCTTTTTTCAGATGAAACTGGCACACATGGGTTCTGTTGTTTCCAACTGAGAATCACTGCTCATAAAGACTGGGAGATTTGTTAAGTGAAATGACCAAGAGAACATATATATGCTCAGAATAGAGCATTAAGCAAGGAAAATGAATTCACACAATTTCTGTGGATTCCTTGTCTTGGGAAGTGGGAGTTAAGTTTGGATAGATGGAGTAAAACCAGTTGACAAGAGCCTTGAATGCCTTGCAGAGGAAGGAGAATTTTAAACCATCGAGAGGGGGAGCTACTGAAAATATTTGAACAGATAAATGGCATCAATAAACATGACTTTGGAGGAAAGTAAAGACCAAGCTGCTTATCTCCCCTTTTCTCCTGGCAGGTAGTTTCAATTCAAGCCACAGGAAGTGATGCTAGCTAAATGAACTAAAACAGAGAGGGAAAGCTATGGGGTAGGTTACTGAATCAGAGGAAATCCTGAAGAACCAAGTTTTAGTAAAGTTGGGGCCAGCGCATTCCCGAAACCCTAGATACTAGGAACTATAAAGCAGTCTTTTCAGTGGGCTGTGCTTACCCCATGGCCAGGAGAGAGCCATGTACCCTGATTAACAGTCCCAGTAAGACCACCCATAGAGAGAAAATTGGTTCCCCAGAGAGATCAGGCACTGGGAGCAGATGAAAGAGGAGATGTCCACTGTACCTGTCCTCAGCAATGGCCCTAAAGACATTGGACACAAAGCAAAAAGGCATAAAGCACATCTGAGTCCATCTGAGTAGAGGTGAAACAAAACCATCGGAGTGGTTATTTTCCCTCCCTGTACAGCAAGGACCCATGATAACATCCCTCAGTAGGTTTACAGCAGCTTCTTCTCCCCGCTGCAGGGTTGTGAATTGGGGTCATTAAGTTTTAAGTTGTTCTGCTGCTTCCGTGTAAGTGGTCATGTAAATATCAGGATGCTGGATGGGGGAAGCAAGTAATGGCATGACTCTCAAGATCTTGGATTATCGCTTATTAACTTACATCCAGAAAAACCTTAAGAATAGCACCCCATCCCCCCAATCATAAGCCGAGCATACTTTATGAGCGCTGCGTTAGAAAAGCAAAGCTAATAATTGTAGCCATGTAGATGCAGAAACCATTAATGTTTCTCATGCCCTGTGGTAGGAAGAAATATATTAAAAATTGATTTTTGGTTTCTGCCTGTGTCTGTGTAACATTTATAATAAAGGATATAGGAGAAAGTATCCTTTAAAATTGATATTTTAAAGCATTTTGGGGTTGTTGGTGTTAACATAAATGTTTATTAATGGCTTCATATTGCATGGTAAAAGGTCAGCATCTGAATATGACAATTTTATCTTCTTAAAAAAAGATGGTGCTAGGATTCTTCAATAATTACATATAAGCCAGAATTTTTGCTACATTATTGGGTTAAATCATTTTTAGACATGAAATTATTCTTTGAACATAACGGAAGCTTAGTGTGCATTTTCTTCCTCCATTTTCTCTTTTTTTAACTCTTTTTCTTGCCTTTTTCTATGTGCAATAGATGTAACTTGTTTCCTTGCTGTATATACAGTAAGCAGTGAGCCATGTGTTCATATTACTTCTTTGTCTCGGGGATTCTATTATCAGTGTACGCTTTTATAATTGAAGCAGCTTTTGTTCATTGGCAAAAACACATTGCATTTTATTTTGTTCCTGTTTCAGCGTCTTGGACATGATGTGGTGAATATACAATCCTGTGGGTGTTTTTTTTCCCAGTCACTTTAACTAAAATATACTTCTAAAAAGCCTGCCCCATTTGTTCTGAATGTTTTAGCATTTATCTTAGCTGTAATTCCCCAGAAATTAAATGGCATCGTGCACTTTCTGATGGGTTTTCATTAATCTGGTATAGTTTTGCTGCTGATTTGAGTTTATCAAATAGGGTTATAACCGGATGGAAATAATGCTGTCAAATGCTTGGATTTATCATATGTTTTGTAATTCCACAGATGATATGGGCAAGATGGATCCGTATCAGAAAACAGCCTTTGAGTCAGAAGAGCTGCAGAGGCTCAACGTGTTAATTGTCAACCACCTAAAGTTGATAAAGAATGACATTTTATGCTACCTTATTCATCATATTTTTAGAAAGACTATGTGATAGATTAATAAAACATAACAACTCTTCTATGCAAACCAAATGTTTATAATAAATGGAGCATAATCTAACTGTTCTGCTATAAAATGAATTAAAGTAGTCTCTAGCCAGTAAATGCAAAAAGAATAGAGTAGGATGGTTAGGTGACCTTAACAGGCAAGCATTTTACTATTGAATACATAATTGCCTTTCAAATGGTCCTCCCCTGTCAGGATGGAGTGGGTTCAAAGTAACACTGGAGTCTTTTCTTTAGCTGGTAGTAGCAAAACTGTCTGCAAATTGGATACTTAGTGGCTGGGGGATGGGGGCGAACTATAGCCACTCATATCTGAATGGAGACCTCCTATAAATCCAACTGAAAATACTGTGGTTTTAATGTAATTCTCTGCCCTGTTGTACTATGTACTAGCAGTTTTTTAAACTTAGTTTGGCACCCATAGTATGTGAATAGAGAAGGCAAATTAATATCAACTGCAATAAAATCTATCAGGAGGCTTATAATACAGTCTCAAAATACATTTACTTTTTATTATTGACAAACAGGTACCATGGTAGCCTTCAAAGTCGGAAGAGAACGGGCGATGATGATAGAAGTTGAATGAAAGTGAAAAAATGCTTTTCTTTTCCCTATTTGTATTTATCTTAGAACTATCCTTTTCTTAGTTTAATTTTTCACTCTTTGTAGCTATATACAAGGTGGAAAGCTTCTCTGAGATTTTGCTTATTATTTTTATTTTTTTAAACCAGGACAAGTTTACAACGCGCTAAGCTTCCACTCTGTTCTTCTCTTTCCACCTGGAGGTGATCTTATTTAAAATATCATTTTGGAGCTTCCCTGGTGGCGCAGTGGTTGAGAGTCCGCCTGCCGATGCGGGGGACGTGGGTTCGTGCCCCGGTCTGGGAGGATCCCACGCGCCGCGGAGCGACTGGGCCCGTGAGCCATGGCCACTGAGCCTGCGTGTCCGGAGCCTGTGCTCCACAACAGGAGAGGCCACAACAGTGAGAGGCCTGCGTACCGCAAAAAAAAATAATAAAATATCATTTTGCTTTGGGCTTAATTTCAGAGAAGGCAATGGCCAGGGAAGCTACTGGATGACAGAGCCTCGTGGTTTTAGTGCACGTGCAGAAGGCGGTAGGAACCAGGCAGCAGCTCTCGTGCGGCTGAGCTCTGTAGACAGGCAAACTCCATCCTCAGCAGAGGGTCGTGGGAAGATTTTTCAGCAGTGATGATTTTACATTGTGGTCCAGAACAGACGCTGAGGAACATTGCTCTTCTCCTGCACTTCTTCCTCCTCCTCCTCTTCTTTCTCCTTCTGTAATTCCTTCTAGCTTTCTTCTTTATTCTTCAACACTTAAGCAGAGGGACTCTTCTAAGCCTACATGTTCTTACAGCTACTGTGTTAGTTTGCTCTAGCCAGGCTTAACCAACAGAAACTTATTTCCTCATGGTTCTGGAGGCTGCAAGTCCAAGATCAAGGTGCCAGCAGGGTGGGTTTCTTCTGAGGCCTCTCTTCTTGGCTTGCAGGTGGCCGCCTTCTCCCTTGTGTCCTCACATGGTTTTTCCCCTTTGCATGAACATATTTCTGGTGTTTCTTCCTCCTTGTATAAAGGCATCAGTACTATCAGATTAGGGCCCTGCCCTTATGATCTCCTTTAACCTTATTATCCCCTAAAGGCTCTGGCCCCAGATACAGTCACCTTGAGGGATAGGACTTCAACACGTAAATTTTAAGGAGACACAATTCAGTCTATAATAGCTACCATAAAGGCTGTCTGGATAAATGATTCATTTAGACCATTATATGAAATATACATTAGATCTTTTCTGGTGAGTGAAAGTTGTCCATCTCACATCCAAGAGAGAGCTATTTGTAAAGGAGTTAACAGCCCAACCCTCACTCCCTCTCTTTTTTTAATACCTCACTTCTCCTTCAGAGCATCTCACTCTGGAGACCAACCATCCTTCTCTTCAGGGTCCCAAGCCCACATTATTGTGGGGTTGTTTTTAGCAGAACCATTACATTTTAGGAGTCTTCTTTGCTTAATGACTAAATAAAAGTTCCATGGTTCCTCTTTCCTGCCCCACATCAAAGCTTACCTACCCTCTTGTTCAGCCATTCCAAATTCTGAACTTCATTTTTTTGGATGTCTCATATCTGCTTAACCAAACCTGATGTACGTGTATGGTGAGAATTTCAAACTCCAAAAGCTGTCTGATAAAGGACCATTATCATCTTTGTGACAAACATCATCACAGCTAACATTTATTTGATCCTCACAACAACCGTACCCAGTAGTCACTATCACTATTCATGTGTTACAGATGTGGAAACTGAGACTGTTAGGTCATTATTTGCATATTAGAAATTAGAAATGAAGACCATTAAGAGGTTAAGTACAAAATTGTGCAACTTTTAAGTGGCTGAGCAAGAATTTGAACTTGGGAAGCCTGGCTCTAGCACCTGCACTATTAACTATGATGCTCTTAGGAGTGAATAGCACAGCTGAGATCAGGAAGAGATTCTAGAAACCCTTCATAGTTTAACTCAGTATTTGAAACTGATGAAGAAACCAAGGGCCCAGTGGTTCTTATTTTCACATGGTCATACAATGAAATGCCACCCAACAAACTCCAGGCGGCGGGGATTGCTATTTTTATTACACAGAATATAAATAACGTTTACCAACTTTGAACACGTAAATACCACTTTGTCTGCATAACCTCAAACTTTCACAATTGAATAAGATGGACTTCAGTTTCCCCATTTCGCAGATAAGGAAACTGAGGTCAGCAGTTAGTTATAACGGACCCCAAAATCAAACTAGGTGATTCTTTGTCCTATAACCATGCTCTTTCCTCTCTCCTGGCTTTGCACTGTCTCTACAGCCATGGCTCCAGATCCTGAGACCCCATCCCCCGTAACCTTTGTGAGGAAAGATTATGTGTGTCTCTGTCCCAATTTAGGCAGTATCACTGAAATAAAACATAGACAAAGACAGTCATGGGTGCAAGACAGCCTCTGCAACTACTAACTGTATGGTTCCCTCACCTCTTCAAGGCTCTCTGAGACTTGATTTTTCCCATATGTGAAAGAGGAAGAATAATGGTAACCACATCAAGGCAATATTTATTAATTCAATGAATATTTATTTAGCACCTTTCATGTGACCACTAGAGACAGGGTTTTGGCCTCAAACGTTGCTGAGAGAATTTAAAAATACATTACAAAGGGCTTAGCACAGCTTCCTGGGACATAGTAAGTACTCAGCAAATACTATGAGGTGGTACTATTATTGTTATTATATTATTGTGGGTACCCTGGCAGTTGTCTGTTCTGCTTGCATACAGCATTATCACAGGTGTTTTGTGGGGAAACATACACACATACACACACACATTAAGCAAAGAAGTTTTTTTCCATGTTATCATTATTGGATCCTTGATAATAGTGGTCCTGATGCAACTAGTTTTTCACTCTCGATCTATCTAATACTTGGGCCTGCTCTCCACAGCTTTGTAGTTATTCTTCTCCCTTTCATCTTCCAAGCCATTAGAAGCCCTTATCTTTGATCTCCAATAGCTTTCAAAGAAGCTGGAGGAATCTTTTCTACCAAGTAAGACAGCCTTTCCTCCTCTGCATTCCCCCCATATGCTGCCCTTTCTGTGACTTGGCGATGCAGTGCCTTCAAAGTTACCAACCCAACCTGGTTACCAAGCCACCTCGGCACCAATTTTGTTATTTTATTTTATGGATATTAGTGTCCTTTACCAATAATGTTCTGTGCTTTCCCCTGAGCCTTTGATTTCCTTTCAGAAGTAGATCCCTTATATTCAATTAGTAACACTTAAAAAACTTCTTTCTACTGGTTTATAGTCCCATCTGGAGGAAGGGAGTTACTCTGCAGTATAAATTGAGTGTAAAATTTGGCTATGCAATAAGAATTCACTTCCGTTAAGGCAAAAAGAAGAGATGCATAAAATTCAAATCATGCATAGAATAAATGCTTTATCTTTAAGAAACATAAAAATAGACATCAAACACCATAAAAACATAGAGGGTTTCCTCTCTCTGTCTCTGTCTCTGTCTCTCTTTTTAGAAACGAATTTGTGTGCAATTTCATAGCAAAAACTTTGCAATGGAAGATTATGTATGTCCAATGCTGATAAGACTGCCCAAATATAAATTTTATGATGCGTTTCCTTTAGAATTCCATCTTTCTACCAGCATGATCAAAGAAAGGAAAATAAAGTTTAAAAGCCTTTGGAGAGCCAAGCACAGGCACCTGAAGAAATCAGGAAAGAATGAGAACCTGTAAATTGTAGCTAATTTGTAACATTTTTGCTAAGGCTGCTCTCCTTAAAAGAAGGCGCTTGCTCTAAATTTTCTCTCCTCCTTCGGCCACAGGACTGTGCTTCCTGCTAACACCTGCCAGTGATAAAAATGCAGGGTAGGAAGTGAGGGGGGTGAAGGTATTAGGGAAGCTTGCAAGCCAGCATCCTGAGCCCAGGAAGACCACAGTGGGAGGACTTATCTGATCCTCTAGGGAATTGACAGTGGGTAGAATCACTGCAATTGAGTAATAATGCAGTTCATCTTCACTTAACCAGCAGCTGAAAGACCCTCAAACCAACATCGCTGGTACAGATAGGAAGTCACAGGTGAAGCCTGAGAGGGTGCCTTTGAGGACCCTTAGGATCAGACACCTGAAGATGTGCACAGAATATTTGTGTTTCAAAAATCTTCCAGTAGCAAATTGATAATTCCTTATATTTTTCTTATGTAACAACCCCCAAATTGTGACAAATAAAAATGATTTCTCTGCTCAGGTAAATTTGGGAAATATTGATTAAAGAGAGAAAAAGAAAAGGAATTTAAAAAAATATTGCAGGACTTTTCAGAGCCTTTAATAGATTCATGAGCATTGTGAATATCTAACAGAGAAACAGTGTGAAATAGTAGTTTGATTTTTCACTAAGTGTCTCACAGGTCTGATTCTTTGCAATCCACTTGAAGATACACTGGTTTAGTGCTTCACAAAGCACTTTCATACAGATTATGTCTGAAAAGTGAGCACATGTATATTTCATCAGGGATGTATTAAAATATAGTCTGTCGGTTTAATAAAATCTCAGTTACCTTCAGGGTTGCAATCCCTCATCTGTAATTTCACAGAGTCATAAAAAAGTCATACTTTGACCATCACTACCTACGATCCCCTGAAACTTTCTGGCTTTCACATCTGTGTTTTCTATTTTTAGAAACCACTGTTTATTTGCAGGAAATATTGAATTCATTTTCCTAGACTAGGTTTACTCTACTGGAAAGAGATTTCAGATTTTCATTTTTATCATTATCTCTTTAAACCTGATTGTGTTTAACTTCTTACAGTTTCATTATTCCTAAGCACCACCTCTGACGTTTTACATTTCAAATTTTACTTTATTTCTTTAAATGTCTGTGCCTTTATTCCTGTGTCATGTGGGGAGGATGATTTTTCGCTCTTCCACCTTGCTTAACCACATCATTGGAGATCAGCAACTCAGCAGGCCTAGCATGCTGTTTCTAAGAATATATGATGGTCCAGACGACGGATTTTGTATTTGGTGAAAAAGTCCTATTTTCTGCTAAAAATATGAATTAGAGAAAAGCTCGATCACTAAAGTCAAATGTCTGAAATGCAGGTCCAAGGTGCCGTCCTCTATATTGTTCGAGGAAAGGTCCTTTGCTTCAGTCAATCCCCCTGCAGAAGTGGGTTAACCTTGAGTAAATTAGCGAATTAGGTCATTCTGAACATACTATGCCCCAACCGTATTGATTACATGAGTTATTACTATAATACTATCTTAAATTTATATGGAACCTTGGAGCCTTGCAAAAATCTGTTAGGATTCTTGCATCTATTATCCCATATATCCTGAGATACTATTTGGAATAGATAACCACAGGTACAAAAACTAGGGCAATGACCAATCAAAATGGACCCAGGTCCAGCCCAGAGTGGAATGGTGGAGCCCCCTGCATTGTGCTGTGCTAGGCGCCCCCCTCTTAGCTGTTGCATCCAAGAGAGGTTGCATCACGTCATAGGGTGATCGATGTTGCACCCAAGTAGCCAGCATGGAAGTGTCTTAACGTTTTAACAGCCAGTGCAGCTGCGCTATACTGCAGATCAGAGCAGAATATATCATGAGAAGGATACTAAGAAATACACTGAAGTGGTACCATTTTTCTCATTTTAGAAAAATTACAAAGGAAAAAAAAAAAACCTGGGGTATAAAAGCCTTTTGACCCTTAACCAAAATCGTAGTCACTGACACTAGACCAAATAGATACCAATCTGCTATTCTTTCCATTGAGCCAGGAAGAAAGGATGTACATAAAGTGGTGACCCGAGGTCCCTCAGCTGCAGGTAACACATTTTGTATGGATTAGTAAACACTTGTGAAAATAAGTTGATTGAGAGAAAAGACATAGCGTATGACTCCACGAATTGTATCTGCCATTCTCTGAGGGTCAAATCAAGCTTGTTAATTGAACCTCCAGGTAGTGTTTCCCCGTGGTTGCCTACACCCCCTCATATCAGCACATGCTTCTGCCTACCCCAGACAAAATCAGCCAAGCATACAAATCATGATTTGAAAAATTGGAGGGGCTAGGCCAGGACATGTGGCTAACAGCTTGCTTTCTGTTAAGTTGCAAAATAGCAGGTCTGGGAGTTGCCAGGTTCATCCGACTTCAGGGTCCGTCATTAACCCATTAAATCTCAGCTCCGGTAGCAAAGGCTGAGGAATTTGCAATGGGATCACCTCCGCCCTTTGCAGCCGTGGGAAAAGGGTTGAGTGTATCGTTTGGTTCCCTGTCTTATCGAATGATGGCTGCTATGGTGAGTTGGAATTTGTTGTACTTAAGCTTTTTCTGCAGTCTGCTGCAGACTGATGTAGGAATTCTTAGACCCAGAGGTAAAAGGATATCTCGTAAAATAAGAAGTCTGTCTACGTGTTCCTCAGTCCACATTGCTTTTGGTCAATGAGAAGTGGGACAGTCACACACTAAACAATCCCATAGAATATTCACGGTAGCCGGCATGTATCTATCTATCTTGTGTCATGGTTTTGCTGTCTGTTGTTTGTTTTCAAAAGGTTAAGGAGAATTGTTTCCTCATCTCTGTGGGAAAAGAAAAAGGGAACCAAGGAAAGTCCTTACCCTCCGGGGGTGGGGGGGGGAAGATTAAGGGACATAGTGGGCTGTTTTGAGCAAGTGGTACTGAAAGTGCCTCCTGCTGAGAGTGTGTGATTTATGCTGAGGGGCTGCTCTTGAGGCAGGTGTATGTCTGGGAGAGCCAACGTGGGTGGGTCCGATGGGTGACCCAGCAGCAGAGAGAAATACAATAGCAGAATGTCCCCAGTCCAGGGCTGAGAATGCATGTAAAGAGATACTAGAGAAAGCTGATTCATGGGCAGCTGTGATCGTTATGGGAATTTGGAAGAAATAAACAAAGCCTTCGAACTTGTCAAGAAACTTTTAATTCCTACAAGAGAGTAAACTGTTTTAAAGATAAATAAATAAATATTCATTGAGCCTCTTCAGCATTCATGGTGTTCTTCCCAGCACTGGAGGATTCCTAACAAGTGTAAAAGAAATTTTGTCATCAAGAGAAGCAGAGTGCCTAGAGGCTCTGGATACATGCTGTGGGGTGGATCTAGGTGTGGATCACAGCAGCATCGCTAGTTTAGTGAGCCTGGGCAAACTGTTTAACATCCTTGTGGCTCAGTTTCCTTGTCCGTAATAAAGCACATAATGGTAGCCCTTGCCTCATACAATGAGTTTAAGTTCAATGTACTTCATACGTACAACATTTTTAGAACAACATACCCAGTAAGCACTTAAAATGTCAGCCATTTAATGTTTGGTAAGACTCTTACCAAACATTTATCAAGGATCTAATCTTGGCTCTAGGGCTTGAGTCCTCGTATCAGCTCAACCATGAAGCAGCTGTGTTGCTTCAGATACGTCACATAGCATCTGTGCTTCTCCAAAGCACGGCGCTCTCCTCAGTAAAGTGAGGATCTTAATACTTGCCCTACTGACTGAGGGGATTACGCTGCCGATCTCTATAACAATCCCTCCGGTGAAACCCCTTTGCAAGGTACAAAGCTCTGGGCAAATGCAAAGTCGCAGTAGTTTTTACTTTAAGAAAGGCATTTATTATTAGGAATGAGTTGTTATGATCTAGTTGCAGAAATAAGGTATGTAGAAGAAAAAGATGACTGTGTATATAAGAGAGTGAGTAGAGAATGAATGGGGAAGAAAAAGAGAGCTGAAGGTACTCCAGGTGAAGGTGAGATCTCCAGTGATCTGAGGGGGCTTAGAAAGGGTAAGTCACTTTCTGGAGGACAAATGGCTAACAAGTGGTGCTTAGGGGCTTTGGGGACCGTTCTGCTTCCTGCCTGATTTGGAGGGGGAGGCTTTCAGCTGCTGGGGCTCTTCTGCTTGTACCTGTGAAGGGGCGGGGCTAGAATCTGCAGCCCTGGTGGAGGACCACCTCCTTCCACCTCCGGTTCTTCTCTTCTGCTGTTCGCACGGCCTGAAATATTCTCTCCCTTCACCCATTTGACTGTCTCCTGCTCTCCCTTTAATTTGCTTTTTCTAGGAAGGCTTCTTTGGTATTATTCCTCCGCGTCTCTGGGCTAGGGATTCCTATACACTTTCATGCGTAGATCTTGTCACACTGTTGTGTCACATACTGTTTGTGTCCACAGCTTCAGCTGGACTGTGAGTTCTGTGAGAGCAGAGACAGGTCTGCCTTATTCCACCTGGTATTCCCAGTGCAAGGAAGGAGGGAGGATGAAGGGAAGGGAAGAAAGAAGGAAGGAAGGGAAAGAGGGAGGCTTTGCATAATAAAAGATAAGCTTGGTAAATGACTTTAGAGGTTCAGACTGTGGAATGATTTTTAGAAACCTCTTTAGGGGAGGATTCTAATATCTCTTCCCCTCCTGATACACACATATGGGAAATACATTATTATTTCTCTTGAACACGAAGCTCTCAGGAGCCAGTAAGGGACCCAGGTCCTGGGTAGGCAGACTCGTCAGAACTTGAGCCGCTGTTGCCTGCATCCATCTGCTTTACCTGCTCAGCTGACATGTGGGCCCCATTGCTCAGAGCCATTGCAGCCAATTTGGTAGATAATCTGCAAATTAAAAATTCAATAAGTAGTTTCCAGAATCATTTTCAAAAGCTGGGACATAGAAATTAACATGTTAATAATCAGTGCACGGTGGGGTGGGTTTTCTGCTGTGGATAGTCATTGCTTTAATTTGGTATAACAAAAAAGCCACAGGATGCATTCCTTTAATTTTGCTGCACAGAATGTAGGCTTTCGGGGGGGGTTTCAGTAAATATCGATGTGGGTAATGATATTGCACATGGATTTTGTGGCAACTTAGGCCGGAAATAAATAGGGTGCGGTAGGATTCATCAGAGTTTCCTTTAATCGCAAGGCCTTGTATTTGTGCAGTGCTTTTACTCTTTAGCACATCCTCAAATGGATCTCTCAAGTGCTCCCAGCAAACCTGTGAGGCAGTCACAAGCCTGTACACACACGGAGAGATGTGTCCAGAAGTGCATGGCCTCACACCTGCAGCTAGTGGGCGGTAGGGTGCGATGAGAAGCTAGCTCTCTCCATCCCCGGATAGAGAGCTCTGCAGAGCTAGGTATTGAATCCTGCAGTGCTAACAAATTCATACAGAGGTTGCCCTAATGATTCAGTTATAATAACCTGAAGCCAGAATGCCTGGTCTGAACACCACTCTGAGGGCAGCAAAGCTTTGACAGACAGACCTGGGTGCGTGTCTCTGTTCCATCACAGAGAGACTTCAGACTTGTCACTTAAAATCTCTCAACTTCAGGGGCCTCCTTTAAATGATGGAGATCTTAATAACTACCCCACAGGGTCACCGTTAGGGTGAAAGCAGAGCAGCCACGTGAGAAAGTACTCAGTGGATACTTACCATGATTCCTGGTGTTTGAAATTGGAGAAGTACGGAACAAGGTATCTGAAAAGGAAGACAGGTCAAACGATCTTTGCCATGCTATCCCTATGGTAGCCACTAGCCCCATGTGGCTATTTACTTTTTTTTTTTTTGAGGTTAGTGTAATCTTCATTCAAAAACTGTATAAGGATAATACGAGAAAAGTAACTTATGTATCATTTCACTTATAGATGCAAACATTTGAAATGAAGTATTAGCTACATCAATCCAACATTGTATATATTTTCAGCTACAGAATTATCAGGTGGAGTTTACATTTAAATTGATTACACTCAAATTGAAAAATCTAGTTCCTCTGTCTCACAACCCACATGTCAAGTGTCCAGTAGCTGCATATGGGGCTTGTGGCTGCCATCCTGGATGGCGAGCGTGTCTGTACAGAACATTCCCATCATTGCAGAAGGTTCTACTGGATGTTGCCGCTGTAGGGGAAAGGACCTCTTCAGGGAAGCAGGCAGGGGAGATGCCATGCAAAGTCAGGATTTCACGTTGCCACCGGAGGAGGCCGGCATGAAGACGCAGACCAGTGGGTCCTCTCTGTGTTGTGTGACAATGTTGTTTACAAGGGCTATGCAAATCATACGTGAGGAGGACAGAGCGGCACGCTGAATAGGCTCACTCCACAGCATCCTGCTGGTAATTGTGTGCAGCACTGCAAATGGCGGGTAATTTCCTCTCAGGTGCCTGTTCTACACGCTTGCTTGGCATACTTTATTGCCGGGTGGATTTACACTGTGCATGTGCCATAAAAACTGTTTCCAAAAGAAACAAGGAGCGTGGCAAGATAAAAAGCAATATAAAAAGGGTATTTTGTGATTTATTTATGTCAAATTTATGGAAGATGACAGGAGGCATTACAGTTCCAAAATTAGCTGTCACAGTCAGGCTATAAATCCTACAGGACAGGAGTTAAAGGAATAGGTTGGGAACCAGGACCCCTGGGTCTGTGAGGGGCCCACGGGAGATCCAAACACAGCAAGGAATTTCTAAAACCCTCCCCAGAGGGGCTCGGCCGGTCATTGAGCTGAGAACCTGGCACTTAATAGCTAACGAGTATTGGATGCTTGCTATGTTCTAAGTACCTTCCGTTTATAATCTCATTTAATTCCCACTAGCTCTATTTCATTAATTTTACAGATATGGAAACTTGATACTGTATTTTTGCACTGAGGTACAGTGCATAACAGGTGAAGCCAGAAGCAAGATGGTGACTGACTTGAATGTACCTGTTAGGCTACATTCACTAAAAATTTAAATTCAAATTTATAAAAAATAAAATAAAATAAATAAATAATTTTTTTTTAAGATTTAAATTCATTCATGGCCCACAAGCATTTATTTAGCACCTACTATGTGCCAGACACAGCATCAAGCACTAGTGATACAGAAAGGCTGAGATGTGGTCCTGCCATCGATTAAATTTTGGTCTAGCAAGTGATTGAACTGTTGTGCGAACAACTGTGACATGAATTACACCAAAAAAATGTGGTATAGATATGTCTGGAATTCTCTAGAACCACAAAGGAACATGGTTTAAATTCCAACTAGAGTACGTGGGAGAGCTTCATGGACATGGCAGCCTTTGAGATGAAGAATAGATGAGTCCTTAACAGTCAGAGATGGAGAGAGGGATGGACAAGCTGACCTCCCCTTAGCCCGTGATGTGAGTTTTTTACTTTCCCAGGAAATGAGCTGGCATGGCACTAATCCATCTACACTTAAATTCCTTGTATTTGGTTGGGGAGTGGTACCCTAAAGAGGTAAGTGGGGAAAGATAAAATATTTTCCCTAATTAAAAAAATCTAGTTTTAAATCAGAGAAAGACTGTTGAAACCCTCTTCCTTCTTGGCTTTCAGCAAGCACATTCCTTCTCCACCCACTCCTTCTTGCACTCCTTTAAGGACCCTTCTTTGTTCAACCCTTAAATGTTGGAGCCCCCCTGCTTCCCCCCAAAGGGATCCTCTTTAGTCCTCTTCTTTTCTCACCCCATACACTGTGTGTGTGATCTCATCCACTCACAGGACTCCCGTTCCCAAGTATTTTCTGATGACTACCAAATTTATAAAACCCACCCTAATTTCTGCCTTGAACTCCAGATCCATGTATGCACCCGCCTATTAACCATTTATACCTGAATGTTCTACGGGTATATAAGACTTGTTCCTTTTTTCCGTATTCCCCACCACCCGCCACTGTGAGAGATACCATGGACCATCGCTCAAGTCAAAACCGCAGGGAACCAGTCTGGATCATCCCATCTCTTGTCATCCCTACGTCCTGCCAGGCACGCAGTCCTCCATCTGTCTCCATTCCAGATCTATGGCCTTAGTAATCAATACCAATTGCTATTATTAGAGGAGTAATAAGCAGCACAGATTCTGCAGACAGAGTGTGTGGGTTCGAATCTTGGCTCCATAACTTAAGTTACAAATCCTCTCTGTACCTTAGTTATTCACCTGCAAAATGGAGGCAAAATATAACACTGCCTCTCAAGCTGTTGTGAGGATTTAACGAGTAACAGAACAGTGCCCAGCAAGTGTAAGCGTTATTTCAGTTTTTGCAATTATAACTGAACATTTTTTGCACTGAATATTGTGCTGAGTGATTTACATTTATCTTATAGAATCTCCACAGCCCTATGGGGGACTTTTGTTAGTCCCATTTTACAGATGGGAAAACAAGAGTCTTCAAAAAGGGAAATAAATTGCCCACACATCTGGTGAGTAACAAAGCCAGCATTCCAACCCATAGCTGACTGATGTCAAAACTTGTGCCCTGAGGGACTTCCCTGCTGGTGCAGTGGTTAAGAATCCACCTGCCAGTGCAGGGGACATGGGTTAGAGCCCTTGTCTGGGAAGATCCCACATGCCTCGGAGTAACTAAGCCCGTGCGCCACAACTACTGAGCCTGCGCTCTACAGCCTGTGAGCTACAACTACTGAGACCACTCACTGCAACTACTGAAGCCCCTGAGCTCTAGGGCCTGCGTGCCACAACTACTGAGCCTGCGCACCTAGAGCCCGTGCTCTGGGACAAGAGAAGCCACCACAATGAGAAGCCCGCCACCACCACGAAGAGTAGCCCCCGCTTGCCGCAACTCGAGAAAGCCCATGCGCAGCAAGGAAGACCCAACACAGCCAAAAAGGAAAAACAAAAAAACCCAACTTGTGCCCTTAGCCACTGTACTTTCTGGATTCACTCTATAGAGACATCCTAACTGGGCCCCTGGCCTCCATCTTCATCCCTCTCTAATGGCTTCTTCACAGTTGCTTGACCATGTTATAAAGAATATTTGTTTCAAGATCAAGCCATCAAAAACTTCAATATTTCCTCCCTGGCTGGCCCTTCCTCACTCTAGCCATGCTCCAATACCCTCATCTCTTTGGCCAACTTTCCAAGAGCACCCAGGAGTGAATACAGAACTGCCTGGGTTCACAAATGCAATTATGTGGTTAGTAGGGACTTAATATTATGGCCACACATTTATGGACAGTTAGGCTGCCTGGAGAGGTTGGGAAATGTACCGATCTCCCTCTAGGGCTTGAGTCAAGACTGTCTCCACGTGGACCTGCAATCCTTCCAGAGTTTCTCCATCTCTACAAAGCGAAGAAATCTGTTATTTCAAATGGATTTGAGGCTTAATTAATGATTATGAAGGGCTTACAGGTGCTAGAAGACAAAGGCATTACTTAAATACACATGTAATATAAATCATATGTGGATAAAAGAGACAAGTAAATTAGATCAACCAAAGGTCACTCCTTTACTGAGCTGGGCACCCGAAAGTTCATCCAGGACTGTTTCTTGCCAGGAGTGAATGGATTCGAAAGTAAAGATTTTCCATGGTATTTTGCTCACAAAAGATTCCTGCAGTGGGTAAAGAATGATATTGCACATGGTAATAGCAATAAGAGCAGGCTAGCGAGGGAGAATAATTTGAAAACTGAATGTCTCTTGTGATTTTCCTTTGATGAACAATCATGAAAGATTGTCTAGGTTTAATGCTAGGCCCCAGTTTCTTGAGCATGTGTTTTAGAAACTGACTGATTGTAGTTTTTCACTGGGTCTCCACCAAGTCCTGATCACAAAATGTCACTTTGCAGTTAGATGGCCCCCATCTGAAAGGCACTGAGAGATGCCAATTGCAATTCAAAAATCTCAGTTTTCAAATATACCTTGCAGCTTATTCCTGGTGAGAAACACTTCCCGCCCCCCGCCACCCCACCATGGGCATGCTAAGTGTTGTGCTGAGAAAAAAGGTGGAGATCATTCTTTTGAATGAAAGGAAATTTGCGGCTAGGAGCTCAAGTCCCTGGAGCTTAAGAGGCCTCCCTTTTTTTTTAGTGTTTCTTGCTGTGCAGCTTTCCTGTGGGTTCAGGTAAGAGCAAGAGACAATTGAAATGGAAGAGGGAAAAGGCACAGACTAATGGCAGTTGCCTTTATCACCTCCTCTACTTGGCCTTCAGTCAAGGTTATAATCTATATGTGCAGGTGCCCAGCAGGCCATATGCTCTCAATGGACTAAGTTCCTGCGGTAAGCCCTGGGCAAATAGGAGTCTTGTGTTGACATTTGGGATTGCTCAGAGTCAGAAAAAATACCTTCCTGGCTAGGGAGAGCCAACCTCAAGTTCCAACTCCCAGTTTGGATTTGGGAGTCGGGAAGCATCGGTTGCTTTAGACTGTCAAATTGTCTTGGACAGCTTTGAACTCAGAGATGGTAGACTCGAGAGAGGTCTAAGCAATGGACTTGAAATAGTAGACCAGTGAGGGGAGGCAACAGGATGAAATTGGAAGTTTCGCTTCCTGGTGTTCTTACTAGAGAATTGGTTGAGTGAATCATTCACCCTCTCTGAGCTTCAGTTTTCTCCTTTTCGAAATGAAGGTGTTGGGCCAGGTGACCTCATGGTCCTAACATGCTATGCTTAGGTGACAAACCTAGCTTCAGTCCCTTTCAGCCATGCTCTGCCTCACCCACAACATACAGTAGAATTTGACAATTGTTGCCGAATGGATATTCAGAATTTTCTGTCCTTCTACATTTTAACTGGAAGAAAAACTGCCCCCACCCCTGCTACTTCTGCTTTTCTTCCTGGTGCTATTCAAAAAAAAAAAAACCCAAAAAAATGGGGGAGAGAAGGGGTTGTGGAAGGTGGACCCATTTGGCTTTCTCAGCAGATTTGTTGTTGGATTTTTTTTCTAGCCCTTTTCTTACTGGCCAGAGGGTTTGATTTAGTTGGAAATGGTATCTAACAGTGCAAATGCTCATTATCTTTATTGGTCAGGATCCTCACACCTATTTCTTTGTCCAAAGTCCTCAAAATAGCCTATTAGTTAAAGTATTCACTTGGACACCTTTAGGGCTGGTGTCACCGTGTAGGGAAAAGGATGATTTCGGGAGAGTCCTCTGCGATGGGCATCTCATCACTGCATAACAAGCACAGGGGGCCTTTTGATAGGCAGGGAATGTGGCCACTCAATGACTATCCCAGTCGCCATAGTGAAAAAGGCCAGTTCTTGTTCCATGTAGTTGTAACACACTAACAGGTGACATGGAAGGGTGGGGGACCATGTGTCCTTGTCAGACAGCCTAATTGTCATGTGTTGCTCTAGGGATTGGATTCATGCTGAAATTACCCACAAGTGCCCTAACCTTTTATAGGAAGTGTAATGGAGTCGGTAAGGGAGATGGCTGGTCTCCCCAATAGGTTCAATTGAGCATGCTGAGAACTTCCAGGTACCATATGGTTTTTATAGAAGCATAAGGATTAATCACGTCATATACTTTAGCTGAATCCCTGAAATCCTCCACGAGTGGAACTGTCCTGCCCTGGGACTTGAGTTAGGATATTCTGACCCTCTTCCAAGTTTGATGAAATTTTGCTCAGGGGGAAATTAAATCTAAATCGCTATTTTGTCATCAGAAGATCAGAAGTTCTGCTATGGTGGCAGATCTTTCCTGAAGAGATAGTATTGTTATAAGATGAAAATAGTAAAATGGTGTAACTGCCCCATTCTTAAACTTTTTTTTTTTTTAGATGTTGGGGGTAGGAGTTTATTAATTAATTAATTAATTTTTGCTGTGTTGGGTCTTCGTTTCTATGCGAGGGCTTTCTCTAGTTGTGGCAAGCGGGGGCCACTCTTCATCGCGGTGCATGGGCCTCTCACTATCGCGGCCTCTCTTGTTGCGGAGCACAGGCTCTAGACGCGCAGGCTCAGTAGTTGTGGCTCACGGGCCCAGTTGCTCCGCGGCATGTGGGATCTTCCCAGACCAGGGCTCGAACCCGTGTCCCCTGCATTAGCAGGCAGATTCTCAACCACTGCACCACCAGGGAAGCCCTGCCCCATTCTTGACATTATTTTTAGCTGCCTAGATATATGATTTTCTTTTTTAAAGAACTATCTAGAAAAACTACACACACACACACAGATGCATGCTCACACACACACGCACATGCTTTTAGCCATTTTTTGGCTTTTTCCACCAACATAGACTTAGCTAAATTGAAACACAGAAACATAATTAAAGCAACTATTCATAGATGATTTCCTTGATATCTGGAAGTGAGAGCGCTCAGTGAACAGAGTTGGTAGTTAATCTAACTACCATTGTTCTGTCACGTGCTTATAAGCCCACTAGTCCATCGGGTTCCCAGAGAAAGTGGAATGACTTACTTTAGTGATGCTTAATTTTGTTATGAATTGGGGCAGATTAAGGGGAGCTTGAAGCCTCAGGCACTGAAACAATGTGATGACTTTCACCCTAGTGGAGGCAATAGAGCTAATTGGGCATGCTCGTTAAATCTTACCCATCTGCAGGACACATTGCACAATTCAAGATGATGGGGCTCTCTGCCGGAAATAATGATAATTTTATTCCTTTTTCCATTTAGTCATTTTCACAGGACAAGTTCATTACCCCAACAGGACTTCCTAGTGGATTTACTTGACCAAGGCCTGCCCAGTGGAACGCAAGTGGACTTACATGTTTTTTTTTTTTTGCGGTACGCGGGCCTCTCACTGCTGTGGCCTCTCCCGTTGTGGAGCACAGGCTCCGGACGCGCAGGCCCAGCGGCCACGGCTCATGGGCCCAGCCGCTCCACGGCACGTGAGATCTTCCCGGACCGGGGCACAAACCCGTGTCCCCTGCATCGGCAGGCGGACTTTCAACCACTGTGCCACCAGGGAAGCCCAACTTACGTGTTTTGTTCAGTCCTGCCTCTCAAATTAGGAGCCAAATTTTGCCAGCTCACTTTTGTTGGTTAAACAAGCTGTGGTTTACCAATTTGTGTACCCTCTAGAGAAGGATTTCTTAATACTACCTCAGTACTGTTGACATTTTAGGCTATATAATTTTTTTTATGGGGAGGGGTGCTGTCATATGCTGTAGGATGTTTAGCAGCATCCCTGACCTCTATTTACTAGATGCCAGAAGCATCCCTGACCACCCGCTCCCCCTGATGCAGTCACAACTAAAAATGTCTCCTGACATTGCCAAATGTCCCTGGGGGACAAAATCGCCACTGCTCTAGAGATATTTCTGACACAAAAGGATGAAAATTTAGGCCTTCATATCCAAAACAGAGGCTGAATCTATCGGGCCACCTTATTGGGAGATTTCAAATCAGTTTTTAAAGGTTAGTCTAGATTGCTACCTGATCCAACTCAGCAGGAAAAATCATTACCATGTTGCGTGTGAAGTGACTATAATTTATTAGCTCATTAGTCTGGCCTTGAAATTGCCATTTTGAGCACTTGCCCAGGCTGACCAAGCTTAGAGGCTGGGTTGCTTTTTTACACACTCACGGTTTCCCCTCTGCTCTTGGGCACTCATTACAGGAGCTTGCTGAGCTTACCATGGCCTGGTGCACTTACTGATAAGCGGCCTTTTCCTGGTGCATCCAACGATTTGAAATCTGCTGCTGCTATCATCTTCCCGGCTGATGTAGAAGTTCTGCTGTATAAATGAGAAGGACAAAGACGTGCTGATCAGAGAGAAAAGAAGGAGAAAGATTGACCTGTCACATACACTCTTCTCTTTCTACCTTCACAGGAGAGTCCAAGGCCTCCCAGCCACCTGAGGGCTTAAAAGGGCAGCCAGCAGCCCGGTAGTCACTGTTGGCATCTTTCCAAATGGTCAAGACAAAGCTAGGGAGGGTGGTGTTCCCCAAAGCCGCACTGGGCTGGTCTGTGCCCGCTGAAGAAATGGCAGGGTGTCTCCATTTCTAATCACTTAAGCTGTTCACCGCACCTTATCACCACCTTCTGTGGAATTAAAAGTCATACTGGCCAGCTGAGAAGGTTTTTCCATTCAGGGATATATCATGCACATTCTAGCACCAGAATAATTACTGAAATATGCGAGAGGGGCACATTTCATTTTACCTCGGACTTGATGCCTACAAATAATTTGGAGACTGGGCAGCCGATTCAAATATCCTGATGGATTTTTATCTGACCAGGTGTTCACCTTGTTCCCTGCTTAGTTGTCTGTCAGCAAAGAGCCCCTCCTCATGTTGACTCTGTTGAAGAGGGCCATATGGTGTGTAATGCCTACCCTCAGTCAATGTAGTCACATTTGCATTCACTCCCTGATGAGACAGTAAAGGGGAGACTCCTCTCCAATGCCAAGGACCTTGTGCTTGGAGCAGGACTGAGCATAGAGTGATAAAGGCTTCATTTATTTTTAAATCAAGGGTACTAGCTAAAGTCATTTATTTGCATATTGAAGTTCTAGGATATCTTCCAAATTCTGCTCCTTATGTTAATATTAGTAAATCCTTTGAGGGTAAGTCATACTAACAAACACACTCTTTAAGAAATAAAGGCAACTAGGACTCTGGGTGTATCTCTACTAACATTTTCTAGCCTTCCTTGGTGGGAAGGGCATAGTGATCTATTTTCATTTTATGTCTGAGACTAGGCTGAAGACAATTCCATTTCATAAATACGCTTAAGCACTTTCTAGAAATAATTTTACTGTAAATATTGCAAGTACAAAACCTTTATTTTCTATTACCTATTTTCCATTAGCTATGTTTTCTATAAGAAAAGATTTCTATAAGAAAAATATTATATATTTCTATATTTCTAGGTTTTCTTATAGAAAGGGCAATGAGCTACAATCACAAACATAGGTATTGATAGCCACAGAAGACCATTTATTTGAAAACTGCATTGCACTTGAGCAAAATTGATACCATTAAGGCTAAATGAATTGTTGGAGTAGATTACAGGTAATACAGATACATTTACTTAAAGTAAAGCAGAATTTTAAACAGGGTAAAGAAAATTCTGAGTTATAAACTTGAACACTATGCTTAGGCCCCTGGGTTCATATCTGTTTTTGTCATGAATTTGTGGTTGTCAAGTTATCAGCTGTTTTAAATGTCTGAATACTAATTTACAAGTTTATCTTACTGTGGTTTTATGAAAATCTTACAAGGATTTCAGGTTATATATATCTTTTTCTATAAGAATGCTTCTATTTCTATTGTAACTACAATTCTGTGTGCAGTAAAAATGACCAGTAAGTAAAATGAAAAGTAAGAAAATGATGGTTATTGTTAAAATAATCCAATACTCGGAACTTAATTTAAACTTAAATAGAATGAACAAATCATTTGTGCTTTTCATATGCAATTCAACAAGGATAACTTTCCATTTCTCCACAAGATAACTGTTTCTGAAGCCATGGAAAGTTGTTTAATATCTCTTTACTTTTCTTATTTGCAGTGTCCTTCTGTAAGTGCACACTCAGGAATGGGTTGCTAGCAACTAAATACATCAAATGCAAAACTACTGCAATTTTGAGGCCCCAAATGGACACTGTAGTCAACCTAAACTCAAATGCCCCTCTGTCCTTTTGTCAATATCCCATATTCTTGCCATATCGGCAATACATATTCTTTGAAGACCAGAAGGAACTGATTCTTACTTGTACATATATGAGTTGATTAATACAATTATAAATGCCACCTGTAAATAGCTGTCTTTTTTATTATGCGTATGTGTACATCTGTCTAGAAGAGTGCTCCTTAAGTCAGTTTTGGCAGGGACTTTGCTCCCTCTGCCACTGTCTGTGCTCAGGATCTAGAATTGTGCCCGGCAGGCTGTAGGCATTTAATAAATAAGGGCGTGAATGAATAATAAATATATGATGGGTTTTGACGAAAATAATTTAGAACTTATCTGATTCAACCCCTTCTTTATACAGATGTGGAAATCCAGCTAAGGGTGATTTGTTAAATTGATTGCCCACCCATTCATTCATTCCTCAACCCTCTTGTTCATCTGTCAGATATTTATTGAACACCGGCTACCTCCCAAGCATAGTATTAACTGACGGGGGTACCAGAAAAAAATAAACAGAGATCCTGCCTTAAGGGAGGTCAGTGTTGGTAGGGGAAATGGACACAAGAAACATAATGACTCTGCGGGCATCTCTGCACCATGAGGAGAGAGGGAGACAAAGGAGACTTTGAGAGGGGTGACCTGTGAGTTGAGTGCTGAGTGAGGAGGGGGCAAGCGACGATGGCAGTAAAGCACGTCATAGGCAGAGATGAGCCACCGCAAATGCGTGGCCTGCATTAGGGACTCAAGTAGTTCAGCGCGATGAGCGTGTGAAATGACCTTGGGAGGGAATACACCTTAGCGGTTAGGCTGCGGGCTCGAGTCAGAAGGCCAGGGTTCTGGCTTCACATCTGTTGTTTAGGAGCTCTGTAGCTTTGGGCGCCTGAAGCTCTTTATGTCTTAGTTTCTTATTTATAAAATAGGAATAATAGAACTTACTTCATACAGTAGTCTGGAGCAATGGTTAAAAGAAATGTATTTGTGCCTTCTACGTGATAAGAGCTTAACAAAAGTTTGGGGCTACTGTTATCATGATTATCATTAGGAAATGATGCGAGACGAAATTGGTAAGGTGGGTTAGGTGAGACTGTGAAGAACTTAACATTTGAATCTTATTCTGTATGCCCTGGGCCACAACTGAGATGAGTGCAAGCCAGGAAGGGAAATATTTGGGCTTTATTTTATTTTAAAGAGAAAGAAGTCCCAGATTGCCAAATAGAGGAGAGGCTTCAGAGAGAAGGGACTGAAGACTAGGGAACTGTTTGGAAGATGTGATTGGCAATGGAATTGGGGATGGAAAGGAGGCAGAGCCTCTGGAGAGATAAATCAGATATGGAACAATAAGAATGGGGGCGGGGGCTCAAAGCTTCCCAACTTTGACAACTGTGAGCTTCAGTGAGGTCGTTAACCAAAACCCTGGGTGTAGGAAAATGAGCATCTTTAGAGATTGGTTAGGAGAGCATTACAGTGTAGAGCTTTGTTCTTCAGAGCGTGGTGGTCTGTGGCCCAGCAGCGTCAACATTACCTGGGAGATTGATAGAAATTCAGAATTTCCAGACCTCATCCCAGACCTCCCAGCTAATGTGTGTGTACATTAAAGTAGAAAAGTACTAGTTCAGAGCAGGTTTTGCACACTACATCCCCTTGACCGAATCCAGCTCACTGTTTTTGTTTTAACCTGAGAGCTAAGAATGTTTTTTTTTTTTTGGAATTATAGTCGATTTACAATATTGTCTTAGTTTCAGGTGTGCAGCAAAGTGATCCAGTTATATATATATATATATATATATATATATTCTTTTAAAATTTCTTCTCCAATATAGTTTATTACAGGATATTGAATATAGTTCCCTGTGCTATATGGTAAATCCTTGTTGTTTATCTATTTCACATATAGTAGTGTGCATCTGTTAATCCCCTACTCCCAATTTATCCCTCCCTCCCTCACTTCCCCTTTGGTAACCATAAGTTTCTTTCCTATGTCTGTGAGTCTGTTTCTGTTTTGTAAATAAGTTCATTTGTATTATTATTTTTAGATTCCACATATAAGCGCTAGCATATGGTGTTTGTCTTTCTTTGTCTGACTTACTTCACTTAGTATGATAATCTCTAGGTCCATCCATGTTGCTGCAAATGGCGTTATTTCATTCTTTTTTATGGCTGAGTAATATTCCATTGTGTGTGTGTCTGTGTGTGTGTACGTGTACATACACACACACACGCATGTATATATTACATCTTCTCTGTCCTTTCATCTGCTGAATCATTTTTATATTTTTTAAATGGTTAGAAAAAATAAAGGAAGAATAATATTTCATGACATATAAAATTATATGAAATTCAAATTTCAGTGTCCTTAAGTAAAGTTTTACTGCAACACAGCCATGCTCATTCCTGGACATGTTGTCAATGGCTGCTTTTGCTGTACAACTGTAGAGTTGAGTAGTTGCCACAGAGAAGATATGACCCACTAAGCCAAAAATATTACTACATTGCTCTTAACAGAAAGTTTCCTGGCTTCTGATCTACAGAAAGAACTTGGGAGTTAGGAAGACCTGAGTTCTAGTCATACTGATGCTATTTGCCCATATGCAGTTACTTAAAATCTCTCCATTTTGATTTTTTTTCCACTTATAAAATGAAGATATAACTTTACCCATGAAATAATAAGAATAAATGGGAATAATGCACCTGTTGTACTTACTCCAAAGACTAGTGCATAGTAAGTGCTCAGTACATATCAGCAATTATTCTTATTACTCCGTAAAAAGATTAATAAATGACTGAGGTATGTCCCAGGGCTTTTCTTTAATCCTGCATGCAGATTTCTTTTCAGACACATGCAGATTTCTTTTCAGGCACCAATGCAGATTTCTTATCAGGCACATCTAGCACAGCTTTTTTTAAATAGTCACTCTAAGTTACCTAGATTTCTGTCCTTGTCCAACTAACCGATTTTAGAAGAACGCATAGTAATAAAGAAAATTACTCCTTTACATCAGTATTTAAGCCTGTCATGAATAATGATATTAATAACTAATAACCTACAATGTGATATAGATACTAGGGAGTAATTTATTTTGATATTTTTATGCCATCATAATGAATTTGTTTGTTATTCATTGTAACCCTACGTTCAAGGCATAAATCAATGTTGTTTTATATTCTGGGCAGATGCTGTGTGTATTTCCAGAGGTTTTCTAGGGTAAAGAATTAACATTTATTAATAGTAACACAAGCATGGGATGTTTTGAATACATTTTAAAAGCATCAATAAAAGAAAGTCACTGTCATGGATTTTTTTTCCCATTTTGAGGGAATGCTGCAAATAACCATGCTGGTATTTAATACTTGGACCTTGATTTGAACTTAAATTGAATGTAGATCAATATTTTGGTTATCTCTCCAATTGAAGTATAACTTTTCCTCAAAAGAAAGATACAGTTTCAAGAAAAATGGAATGTTCCTGCCTTTTTACCTCTGCCTTTTCTTATTAGCTACACTCTGATATCTCTTTTAGCAAATACTGATATCTGGGGACACTTGGTGCAAAGAGCGAGACAACCGCAAAACTGAGAATTTATGTGCAGCTATTTCCTGGTTGTGAATATAATATTGGGCTGTGGTGTTCAAGTATCAGATAATTTTCTTAGATCTTCCATTATTGTAAACATCTTCTCTTAGCACAGCCTTTAGGAGTTAGGAAATAGAGAAACAGACTCAGATTTATAAGATGTTATAATAATTACAAATAAAAAAGAGCAGAGTATTGCCTCTTAACATGAAACAATCTATTTCTTTACAACTTGGTAGAGATAAATACATATATGTTTTCTGTTTATATTCTTATTCTCCATCTTAATTTGGTTTGTTAATCAACATTTATATTTCCAGTTGGCATCTACTAGAATTATGCCAAAATTATTGTTATATAATTATTGAGAATATTTCAAACTTTTATTTAAACTTGTTCAAATTAAACATTTAAATGTGAGCTCTTCCTAGAAGATCTTAGGTTGTAAACAGTATGAAAAAATTCTCTAGAATTCTTTTAAATATGAAAGAACATATATTACATTTAAGTTACAAATAGTACAAAATTGTCAAAAAAGCGTTTAAAATGACCACTGCTTAAAACAAATATGTACTTGTTTACTAACATATTAATAAATGTGTAATTTACTAATTAGTAAATATGCAATATAAAAACTGGATATTCCCACAGTTAGCATTACTAGACTCTAGAGTGAAAAAAAATAAGCCTGCTTATTATCTGTGCCACATTTAGGATGGTGAACTTGCTATGAAGATCTCATCTTCTTGTTCCTTTCTTTTCCATCCTAGAAACACTAATGTAGTAAAAATTTGATAATGTAAATTTCAACTTCGTTGAGCAAGGTAGCCAGCATCCATAAACAATTTAAACTGAGTTATGAAGTTGCTACGAAGAGTTAAAAAACAAAACCAAAGACTGACGGTAGAGAGTTAGGTGGATAAGTGATGATATGGAGGGAAAAAAGCCATGTTTCAAAGGAAATTAACTGAATGTCTCTTACTGGACAGTGTAGTCTTATGAAACATCTTCCTAACAATGAAGGTGTTGTTCTAATTTGAAGCACTTTTATCATAGGAGGTGACTCGGATACCATTGTATATTTCCACGTGTGACAATGTAGCCTTGTGTTTTCTTCTTGGTATGTAGCTCTTAGAGTTTCTAACTTTGGAAGGTGAAGTTGTTTGAATCAGTTGTAAAATGGTCACCATTTCTTTTACTACTGACTCTTCCATCTGTAGACATTAGGAATGCCATGGTTCTGAAAATTAAAAAGAAACAACAGGCTTGCAATACACCATTGCAGGCTTAATCTGAGTGGGCTTTGGATATTCAGGGAACTGAAGCTCTCACCACTTTACTGGGGATTTTGCTCTATAATCTAATGATGCAGACCCTGGATATTATAGTAAAAGCAAGGGGCTAATCAATTCAAACATCTGCATCAAACACGTGCAGAACTGTGTACTCTGTATGGTTAGAGCCAAACCAACATGGTTCCATTATAAAGTTCTTCTCTCTGTTTATGTAACATAATAATGCTTTGTTTGGGGTGTTTACTAAGATGTTTATTCAAAAGGAGCAGCAAGAAAAACGCTGGATAGCTGCACTGCAATTACAACTGCCAAAAAGTAGTTGACCAAACATATCTTTAGAAAGGCGCCATCATATTTCTTTTATGCATTTAGTGAGGATAGACCCAATACATTTAACTCGTGGCCTGCTTGGAAAAGCTCATGAGAGAGTAAAGTATTTCTTCTAGTCCTGCCTAGTTTTATTTTTTCATGACTGCTTTTGGAAAGAAAGGCTCAAAATTTAGACTAAGTTACAGGAAACTTTCACGTCTCTCAGGGAGGTAAGCAGAAGGGGAAGAAAGTAAGGTTGTCTATCACATCTTCACTTAATACGTTAGAGTGGGCAAGGATTTTTGCAGGACTCAGAATCAACACAGATTGTGTACATGAAGAAACGTTAATGAAGGGGTTCCTTATAGAGGTGTGACCTTATAAAGAGAACAAACAGGCATGCTGGGGCACCAAGAGACAGGCCAAAGTGGGAAGTCTTCAGCAGAGAGGGGACTTACCATGAAACAAATCAAGTTTAGGCTTCAGGGTTTCTCATTCTATAGACCCCTTCCAAGGCCCCAAGAGGGGTCAGGGATATGTTTCTATGGTCATATATTTTTATTTATTTTATTTACTTTAAATTTTATTTATTTATTTATTTATTTTTGGTTGTATTGGGTCTTCATTGCTGCGCACAGGCTTTCTCTAGTTATGGTGAGGGGGGGCTACTCTTCATTGCGGTGCACGGGCTTCTCCTTGCAGTGGCTTCTCTTGTTGGCGGAGCACGGGCTCTAGGCGCGCAGGCTTCAGTAGTTGTGGCATGCAGGCTCAGTAGCTGTGGTGCATGGGCTTAGTTGCTCCACGGCATGTGGGATCTTCCCGGACCAGGGCTTGAACCTGTGTCCCCTGCATTGGCAGGTGGATTCTTGTGAGCCTGGGAATGTGCGGGGTGTGGGTTCTTATGGTAGATTCTGAGAAGGATAATATGCAACATAATGTTTAAAGTTGTACTGCAGACTTTAGTTTGTACAAGAGCCTTGGTTAAAACAAGTAACAGAACACACAGAACGACCATGGGCCAGTGTGTCCCACATGGTAAACTGTGATGGGGAAGTGGAAGGAAATGGCCATGAATTATAAACAGAATTATTCAATCTACAGACACTTTCCAGATGAACAACTACCTTTCAGCCTGAGCTTTTGTTAATAACTGTTCAGATATTTACACGTACCACCGATGAATGGATAGGAATGTTAGACTTCTGGAGTGTTGTATTGGAGATGACGGCAATGACTCTTCTGGCAGGGCAAGGGGGAGAGGATTTATTTTTCATGAATGGGTTCTAGATTGAGAGACTGCAAATTATTCTAGTCAATAAATGGAGGAGGTTCGAGCAGGATTGCTAAGATCCAGGTTTTTCCTTCTAAATTCCCAGGTAGTTTGGGGTCTTTGTTTGTTTGTTTGTTTTTGTGAGTTTCAGTCAAGGGAGTCAGCTTTGCAGCATCCCGGAGACTATTGTCTCCATCTTTTTATGTATCCCACTGTTCCTTATTTGGGTAAATAGATGGTTTCTTTGGAATCTGTTGTAAGACTGTGTTTTATAAACACGAATGCATTTTGCTTGTCTATTTTGATCTTCATTTTAAGAAAAGCTGTGTGATGTTCGATGGTAAAGTAAAGAATCCTTTGATAGCGCACGGCACCATTTCTCCTCTTCTTAGGTTATCTGTTTTTCATACTCCCTAGCCTCATGTTCCAGACCTTGCTCTTTCATGTCGATTTACCTGTAAAAAAGCATGGCATCTAGCTCCCCGTAAGGGTTCCATGTAGGGTCTTGTCTGTGCTCTTCCCTCTGCCTGGCATCCCTTCCTGTGACTAGTCACTCATCTAACTCTTATTCATCTTGAGTCAGACATGACATCCCTTACAGGAAGCCACCCCCTGATTCTCTGTGTACCTCTGTCTCCTAATTTTCATATCATATATCACATCATATCTCTGTGTTTATCTTTGCCTCCTAGACCACATGGTTTTCCAGGTCAGGGACAGGGTCGAATTCCTATCTGTGTTCAGAGTGTGTAGGATCTGGCATGAAGCAGATCATCAATAGGTATTGGTCGAGCTGAACAATTGTATAATTGTACGAACTTCATTTTCCCCAGAGCAGGAAACACTATGTAATCCTCAAGGTAGCTCTAGTGTCCTAGTTAAAACTTAGTCCAATGTGTAAAATTTAATTATCTCTCTCTGATTAATTGGATCCTGAGATGACTTTTGGATTTTCCCTGTGCTTGGGGTAAAATTAGACCAGTAATGTCTGCTTCATCACACTGAGCTACCTGAAAGAGTAAGTTGTACTTCTTTTAAGACGACATTGCAGATTAGGTAATACCTTTTATATGAAGTACTAGAGAAGGGAACTAACCTTGATTACCACTCTATGCCAAGTCCACAGTGAGTAAGGTGATAATGACAATGTCCATTATTACGCTGGATCTCATGCTAACTCTATGATTTGGAGAGAATAGGGATTTTATTGTCATTTTTAGCCAGGAGAGATGAAGTAATTTCCCTGAGGTCACCATTCTGGAGGCAGCAGGATTTGAACCCTGATCCTCCTCAGTCAGGTTCAGTGCTTTCTATTCATTATTCTAAGATGTCTCAGCACTGAGAGATGTTCCGTCATGATCAGGCATTATTTTTACTTTCATCTGACCAATACTTGAGACCTTTTATAACTTTGAGGGGGTTTTGGCCTCTTCCTAAAGGAAGAGGGCATTGGGCAAATGGTGTACATTTTCATCAGTTTAATGAGAATTGGCTTTGGAGGTAGTGTTGAAGAGGAAAGAAGTCTATGGAAGAGGTAGATAAAGAAATGCTAAAGGTTAATGATATATTGAATATATAACCTTTCTTAGGGTAAGAAAAGAGACTCTTGAAGATAAGTTTCTCAGGGAAGATGTTTACCAGTGTTTCTAAAAATGCATGGTCTATATACCTTTCTAGGACGTGGATTGGAAATCTACTTTGGGTCTATACCTATAATGAGTCAATTTGCCAACGAAGTGTTTTGAGGTTGGACTATTTCCTATCTGCTTTTCTAAGTACCCAAGTGTTTTATACCTTGCTAGGCATCATCCATTTCAGAGGAGATCACTTTTAAAATGGGTTTCCCCCAAACGTAGTCACATGTTTAGTGCACAGTGAAATTCATTTGAATAATGGGGTTTTATTTTCCATGTGCTTTCAGCAGAATTGTGAGCATGGAAAGAAAATAAGGCAGATTTGTTGGGTAGCTGCAAAGTGAAAAATACACATTTGAGTGAGTGATGGCATGTGGTTGATTTTATTCCCCCACCTCTTATGGATACTTCTCCAGGATTTCATGGATGGGGGGAGGGGTAGCTCTTGTCCTTGAATTCACATCAGGACACTGTGACACTTCACACTATAGATTCTAGGGAGAAAAACACCCCGAGATTTGCAAAGCCTAAAGAGGCCTGGCAAAATGGAATCATTTGCTTAAAATGGTAGGGAGTTTATTTACTGGATTAAGTGTGAGGTATGTTGATAACAGATGGAACGAATGATCACGTGACACATTTAAATAGTCTAAGGATAACCTCGATGTCCTGGTCAATGTTCCTTTTCTCGATTAATGCCAGTGCTAATTAACTGGCACAAGCGCTTCTAGCCATATGGGGGATGTTGCTAAAAGCCGGCTGGCAGCCTACATCCAGCCACTACCTGTACGTAATTTAGTGCCTTGCTTGGTGCTTTGGGACTTACACAATGGAACAGCCCAGCACAGAGAGAGCTGATGGTGGCAAGCATCATGATGTTGTCTTTGTTTCTTTTGTGCATATCATTCCATATGTGGTTGACAAATCAGACATCGTGTTGACTTTTTGCAGGATGAGTGATGCTGTGCTTGGCCCATGTCTGCATGTTGGCTCCTTGAGTTTCTGACTGGTCTGTTAATTGATCTTATTCTGATTTTCTTATAATGGGCAGCTAATTCAGAAATGATCTTCATTCAACCAGTCCTGTGCCATTCAGCTCTCTATCTGCCTTATGACTTGAAATATGAAGGGAAAAACTAGTTTAGGCCAAGAGAGTAATGTGGTTTGGAAGTTAAGTTCTATGTCCATCTCTAGCAATGATTCTCATAGGAAGCAAGAGTACTAGGGGAAAAAACAATGGATTTGGAGTCTCATGATTTGGGGAAGAGTCCTACTAGGGTTGGACATGAGCCTTTTGGCTCTGGGTGCTCCAAAGGGCTGGCTTGGGAAATAGAAGATTTAATCCCAGCAATGTCCACCAGTCTTCTCCAAGCCGATTCAAATGAGTAAAGTTGAAGTAAAAATAGGATCCCCAGCATAGCACAGGGAGATCAGCTCGGTACTTTGTGTCCACCTAGAGGGGTGGGATAGGGAGGGTGGGAGGGAGACGCAAGAGGGAGGGGATATGGGGATATATGTATATGTATAGCTGATTCACTTTGTTATGAAGCAGAAACTAACACACCATTGTAAAGCAATTATATTCCAATAAAGACGTTAAAAAAAAAATAGGATGCCCGTGTCATTTATCATCAACATGGAACACTTACAAATGAAAAGAGGAGTTCAGTTCATGAATAATCCCTCAGGGACCCTGGCATAAAGCAGGACGGACCTGGAGACACTGAGATGTGCGGTGTTCCTAAGTCAGAATAACGCACTCGCTTTGCAAATGCAACTTCAAGACAAGCCCCCTAGAGCTCCCTAGTCCAGCTGGATTTCAGCCCCTCAGGATCTCCCAGACGGGAGCTGTGAAGCCTTCACTGTCTCGGGAAAAGGTGTTTTTGAACCTCTCTGTACCTCGGTTGGCTATGAAATGGGGCTTAGGGTACTTGCCTCTCAGAACTGGGGAAAAAATTAAATTAGATGTGCATAAAGCTTCTAGGACAGGGACTGTCACACAGGAGTAGCTTGTCCTCTTGCCTCCTTCCTCCCCCTCCTCCCTTCCCCACGGAGACAGTCGCACTCTGTAGCATGTCTTAATATACATTTTTAAAGGAAGGGACCAGAGTTTTGTATTCCCTAATTGAGGCTGACCCCTTTGAAGTTAGCCATTGTGTGTTATTAATCATTTATCCCAGTCACATGGTGCCTGGGACAGAGTAGTACTCAGTAAACATTCGTTGAATAGATGAATGAATTAAAGAATAAAAGAATCTTGGTTGTTCCACAGCAGAGGTTTCTCAGACAGCGAGGAGTGTGACTGTGTTCTTGGCTGATAAGAATTCAGGAAGCACGAGAACACAGAGTGGTCTTTCCCCAATGGAAACTTACGCTGAGTGGCAAAATAAGAAGGCTCTTCTTGAGGGTTTGTCATAACCAAGGAAGAACTGGTCCTCCTGTCCCCTCATGGCTCCCCAGATCCTGCTGAGTTTCTGAGATGGAGAGGAAGCAAATCTGGAGCTCGGCACAGCAGGGAGGGAGAAACACATGTAATTTCCTTTGTGCCCGCCCTCTGCCCCCCTACCGGACTGGAGAGGAGGTTGGTGTCCACATGGAATGTCTGTGAAATCTGATGGGCCCTGTCTCGACTGGGTGGCTTTTGTTTCCTGTCTGCACTAAGGGGTGGTAAGCATAGCTTTGGGGAGGATATAGGTATGACCTGAGCAGTGGACCAGAGCACGGGCTCTGGGGTGACACTGCCCAAGTTCAAATTCCAGCTCCACTGATTACTAGTGTGAGCCTGTGCAGACTGATCAAATTCTTTAAGTCTCCATTTCCCCATTTATTAAACAGCGATAATAAGTCTATGTACCTTACAGGCTTAGTTTGAAGGTAAAATGAAATGATCTATGTAAAGCATTTGGTTTCGTGTTTGGCACATAGCAGGCACATGGTCATTATTAGCTGCCATTTCCCATATTAATGCTAGTAGGATTGTCACCACCATTATGAATGGGTTTGAACCTCACCCTTCGTTATACCGAATTCTCTCAGTGAGGTGATTGCTCCCAGTTAGCTGGCATCAGGGAACCTCCGGGGGGAAGAGTGGATGCGGTAAGACAGGGAATTGTCACATCTAGTATATTACATGCTTCAACAGCCAGGGGCTTATTAGTACAAATTGAATTTTGCACTAACCTGCCAGAGGCTGAATGCACAACTGGGTTCTTTGGGTTCAGTTCGATTGTTGTGAAGAGATAGTTACATGAGAGGTACCCTGTGAATATTAAAAAATACTACTTGGTAGCAGTTAATAAGAGAGCAAAATGCATACATACGAATATTAAAAAGAAATTGTAACCTCCCCACCAGGAAAGAAATATACTGAAACTACTCTCAGACTTGAAGCTTGAAGGGCACAATCCGCCCTGGGGGGAAAATCAAAGAGATCAAAAAAAGCACCAATCCCCTGTGCTTTCGGAGCAGGCTTTATCCGTGTTCTCTTTTCGTGCTTGTATGCCTGGGTTGCGCTGTACCTTTGCTGCTCTTGCTACTAAGACTCTTCCACTGTCAAGTTCCTGGCACGCCAGACTAGGAAAGAATTTTTCTGTACTTTGAGCTCGAGCTGGGCGCTGGGAAATCCTCCTGTCCTGGATTTGTAGCCGCACGATGCCATTCTTCAAGCAGAAGCTGCTGTCCGCCCCCCCACCGCCCCCCACCCCCCCCTCCCGCGCAGGGCGTTTTGGCGATTGTTGGAGCCAGCCCCGCTTTGGCTCGTGAGGGGCTCTGCTTGACGGAGATGAAAAGTGAATTTCTCCTTTGTGCCTCCACGCGCGGCTCTCTCATGATGAAAATAGAACCTGCTTTCATCTTGCTGGGCCTGACGAAGAGATAGCTCCCAGACTGCAAGTCAGCATTTGCCCGCACGATTGTTTGGCAAAATCTATTTTTAAAAGTCCATAAGTTCTAGTGGTAGACAAAATGGGTACTCTTTTCTGGGGGAAATGGGAGAGCGTGTACTCCATGATGTGCTGTCAAGTAATGGACGAAATTAGCTCCCCACTTCTTTTCACTCCCTCTCTGTCTGGAAGCCTGGCATCCTAAAGATACCCGAGCCAAGTTATGATATGGAGGGGGTTGATTCACCCCTGGGAGGAGGGAGGGGCTGGGCTGTCACTCTGTGTCCGCTTCCAGCTGTTCTGGGTTGTGCCCGCTCTGCATCTCTTTGTGACCCACATCTGCAGGTCACGCGAGGCTGACCATCTTGACACGTGCGTGAGTCACTGGCGTTGGAACTGTAAATTCAGAAATGAGGTTAGACTTCTTTTGGTCTTTTGTTCTTCTTTCTATGTAATGGGAGTGGATTAGGAAGGCTTGATGAGGGTTAATTAATCAGGAGTTCTTAAAAAAACAAATTTGGGGACTTGGGGACAATTCAAGAACCTGGATTGGTGTAAAGATATACAAGGCAGGCTTGTGTGTGAACGGTGGGTGCCTCTCACACCCGAGCTTCCCTAACTGTGCTTTCGCTGCTGCTGTCCCTCCGGCTAGGACCACCTTGCCCCCAACTCTGTCCCCAGCTGGCATCTCATAGCATCACCCTTTCCTTTCTCTCAAGTTCTGTTCTAGTGATAGCTTCTTCTGGTCACTTGCCTGCTCCTCAGAGATTACTCTAAGGCATTTTTTTTTTTTGCGGTACGCGGGCCTCTCACTGTTGTGGCCTCTCCCGTTGCGCAGCACAGGCTCCGGACGCGCAGGCTCAGCGGCCACGGCTCACGGGCCCAGCCGCTCCGCAGCATGTGGGATCTTCCCGGACCGGGGCACGAACCCGTGTCCTCTGCATCGGCAGGCGGACTCTCAACCACTGCGCCACCAGGGAAGCCCTAAGGCATCTTTTATATTGCTTTACTGTTTCTTCAACTTTTCAGCAGTGGTTTTGTCCCTTGCCTCTTCAGCTAGATTGTAAATTATTTGGGGGACAGAACAATATTCTATGTATCTTTGCTATGTCTCATTGGTGTATGTGTATGTATGTTGACTTATTTTCCTTTTTATTAATATTTTTCACGAGTGTAATATATTTTCATTATCTAAAAATTATGAACAGAGCTAATCAAAAATAAATTGAAAATACACATCTTAAAATGGCAAATATCATTCACTTTAGATATGTAGCTTCTAATATACATATTTTTAAATCACTCCATCTGGATGATGGAGAGACGGGGGAAGATCAATGTATTTTATACATATTAACCCTTGAATCCTCAGAACAAATCTATGGGATATGGGTGATGATTATCTTTGTTTTAAGATGCAGAAACTGAGGCTCAGAGTTCTGAACTGACTTGCCCAAGGTTGTATAGCTAATATGTGATAGAGCATGCTATACAGAGTGCTTTGTAATTTATTATGATGATTTTTTTACTTGACAACGTGGTGATCCATTCATTTATTTACTAAGTTCGTGCATAGTCTTGGGAGAATTTTGCATGGAACAGAACTAGCCTCTGCTCTCATGAAATAGGAAAGAGACAGTTGTGCTGTATGATAGGAAAAGTTCAGGG
Source organism: Delphinapterus leucas (assembly GCF_059928025.1). NCBI lineage: Eukaryota > Metazoa > Chordata > Mammalia > Artiodactyla > Monodontidae > Delphinapterus > Delphinapterus leucas. The sequence goes on along the minus strand of NC_143133.1, from coordinate 50,484,262 downwards.
TACTGTGGGGCACATTGGCAACACCTAATTTAATCTGGAAGTAGCGCACACATTTATTTATCATCGTTGTTCGTGACTGTATTATTTCAAATAATCTTTTTACTTTAGAATAGTTTTAAATTTATGGGAAAGTTGTAAAGATAGTACAGAGAATTCCCATGTACCTTGTAACCAGTTTCATCTAATTTAATATTGTATGACTATGGCACACTTGTCACAACTAATGAACCGATTTTGGTACATTGTTATTAACTAAACTCCATACTATAATCAGATTTCATTAGTTTTTCCATAATACCCTTTTTCTGTTCCAGGATCCCATCCAGGAGCCCACATTCCATTTAGTTGTCATGTGTCCTTGGGCTTCTCAGGGTTGTGACAGTTTCCTAGATGTTCCTTGTTTTTGATGACCTTGACACTTTTGAGGAGTACTGGTCAGGAATTTTATAGAATGTGCCTCAACTGGGATCTGTCTGATGCTTTTCTCATGTTTAGACTGGGGTTATGGGTTTTGTGGGGGAAGCCCACCGAGGTGAAGCGCCATCCTCAACACATCACGTCCAGAGTACATGCTATCAGCATGAATCGTGATGATGTTAACCTTGATCATCAGGCTAAGGTCTGTGTGTCTGATTTCTCCACTGTGAAGTTACTCCCTACCCTGCATTCCAGATTGTACTTTTAGAAACAAGTCACTATATACAGCCCACACTTAAGGGATGGGGAGTTAATTTCTACTTCCTTGAGCGGAGAGCATGATGGCATTTTTACACTGCATGGATGTTCCACCACTGATTTCCCCAACTCCCTATTGATAGACTCTGAGGTTTTTCCATTTATATCAACTTTTAAAGCAATGCCACATGAATATTCTTTACAATTATCCTTGAACCCCTCAAATTATTTTCCTTAGAAAAAAACCTTTTCTATATAAATTTGGGTCAAAGAGTAGGTATTTTTAAAAGACTTTAAATTTTGGTGGAGAATTACTTTATAGAAAGGTAATACCTATTTACACTGGTGAATGCTATCTTTACCAAACCATAGCAAGGTTGTATATTAATCCTTTTAATCATTGATGATTTGATAAGCAGAAAATTTAAGCATGTAGTAGCTATACTACTAAAAAGAAGGATTTAAAGTCAAAGTCCTGTTTTGACTGAAAAATCATAATCACTCTTTTATTTTATCAGGGAAATAACTCAGATTATCTAAAATGTTAATTCAGTGGGTATTTGCTGGACCGTGTTCTGGATAGGTAGCTAGTTCCCACTCCCAAGGATATTTTAATCTAGGGATGGAGGTAACATTAAAAAAAAATAAACCCTCAAATTATTCCTGCAACTCAAATAGTACCTACAATTCAAATTGTACTTATATTTATCCCATTAAAAATCCGCAAAATACCTCTTTAGACTGTCTACATGACTTTTCATGCTGAAAAAAATGATGAAGATTGCGTGAAGTATTTCTACAGTGCTAAAATTTATTTAACATGAAATTTAGAGACTTACAGAGATGGAGAGGTTATTGGTGCATGAAAGAACCTACACTCCAAACAGAAACTGTTTATGTAAATATTGGACTCTGAGCAGATCTTCACTGAGGAAACCTGCCTTTGTGATTTCACAGATGCCAAATGGGAGGTGATTATGGAAGAATTATGAATTCCAAGATGTAGCGTTACGTGCACCTAAGTTTAGATTCCCAAAGGGACCAATTTACTAATACTAAGTGTATGAGCACAATGGGATATGTTGAAAACAGAGCTGCACAGATTCAATAAGTGTGGAGGTGAATTTTAAATAAATAACAATGTGGGTGTTTCAAAGGACTGAGATTTTTGTCCTAAACCCTATACTTATTTGGAATGATCTTAGTGTACTATATTTAGATTGGGAACCAGAGGAAAAGAGAAAAAATTCTGAGATTACTAACGGCAAAATCCACTGGTTCTGTGAAATCTGACTGTGTAGAGTGGATCAGAAATTAGGAATCATTTAGATACAATCAAAATCTAAATATGGATACTAATTCCTTTCTCAGAGGGACATTTTCAGCTGTTCTTCAGTGAATTCAATTACTTTTTTTCCCTCACTGCTCATCGGTTCCTTGTTTATCCCAAGAACTGTGCTGCTGATGGTACTGTTTTAGAGCACACTTGGATCAGTGGGGCAAGAGGTGAAATTTGAAAACTATTTCGTTAAGGTCAAAAATCCATGAAACTGTACTTCTTCCCCTTGCTCTTCTCCTTCTTCTCCTTCCTCCTTTTCCTCTTCCTCTCCCTCCCTCCTCCCCGCCCCCTTTTCCTCTTCCTCTCCCTCCCCCCTCCCCTCCCCCTTTTCCTCTTCCTCTTCCTCCCTCCTCCCCTCCCCCTTTTCCTCTTCCTCTCCCTCCCTCCTCCCCTCCCCCTTTTCCTCTTCCCCTCCCTCCCTCCTCCCCTCCCCCTCCCTCTCCTCTCCCTCCCTCCTTCTCCCTCCTCCTCCTTTTCCCTTCCTCCTCCTCCTCCTTTTTCTTCTTCTCCTTCTTCTTTTGCTTTTTTGCAATCCATCATCTCCCACAGTGGAAAGACTGTATCTTCTCATATTATATGGTATTCTTGGGTTGTTTAAGAGCTAAAGTCTTTGCCCAGCTTAAAGTACAGAGGACCAAGAGCTCTGACCATTCTCTGAAACAATGGTGGTTTTTTAGTCTCCAAATCCAATTAAAATCATTCTTAGTATAACGGGTAAGCAGGAAAAGGAAAGACATTATAGTCATTCATAATGTAATTGTAGCAGTGGTTGGTGCTGTGGCTTGGATTCATGCAGTGAGTTTTTTTTTAGTGATGATACTCAACATGTATCCAGGGAAATAATACCTAGAAGGATGGATGGATATGAAGCCATCCAGTGGTGACACTGTGCCCTAGGACGGTACATGGCCGCATAAAGCTAGAACGGTCTTGCATCAGAATTCCTACTCCAAAAAGCAACAGTAGGTGCCCTGTGACATGGAAATATGTCACCAAAGCCATTCTACTTTCTAAATGGGTATGTGTGAAATGGAGTTTATATATTCTGTCTGTGGAGTGTATAAGTCCCTTCAGGGATGAGGTTAAAGGTGGGCTATTATTTCCATTTTAGAAGGTAATCCTGAAATTCTTTGTTTATATCAGTTGCCCATCTGATCCAGTCTGATGGATATTACATTCTAATCTAGAAGTTAGATTTTTACTTTCTCTCTTACAAAGCTATATGAATTGGTTAATCCATTTTAGAGTTAAGGCGTTAAAAAATTATTTTCAGTGATTCAGAGTTCTGTTTGCCAAAGTCTCTGTTTAACAAACATTAATTTCATAAGGCATTCTACATTTTAGCCTACAGTTTAGAGACACTACTTTACATCTGGGCTTTAAAGTTCATCTATTTCCTATGGAGCTAAGTGGTGTTCTAGAGTCAGGAGAGGAATGATCTTATGCTGGGGCTTTAAGTAGCAAGCAACCAAGAAGGATCCTGGAAAATTAGAATTGGATCTTATAGGGTGATTCTTTGTGAGGCTCAGGTCTAGTTTGTCAGAATGCCCACCAGACAAGAGAATTCCATGATCTAACTACAAAACAAAAACAAAGCAAAACCAATAATAACACACACACATACACTTGAACTAATGAGATAAAACGATCTCATGGATTAATTTTGTTGATGTCATCTGGTTTCATGCTTCTGCTTCTACTGACCACATAGTTACTATTCATTTGCTATTATCATAAGCATGTAGAGTCAGTGAAAATTAGTTGTTTCTTTTTTGTTTTTAACATGACAGTAGAAACCATAGCATATTCTCAAATGGAAATCTAGAATGTGCTTCAACCTGTCCTCTCTCCTTTGACAATTGCTTATTTAGATCACCTGAGAAATTTCAACTCAGCTTTTAAGACTTAAATGAAATATCACTTCCTTCTGGAATTTTCCCCGGAGCTAATGGAAGAGTTGGCACGTTCTCTTCCATGTTCCATGTAGTACCTTCCATAGTTCTCTGCTATAGGATGGAATTTGTTACATTGCTGGCAACTATTTATTGCATGTCTCTTGAATTCCTCAAAGCAGGAATGGTATACTTTCATCTCTGTGGATAAAAAGAGGAGTGTACTGCAAGAGAAGGCACTTAATACATATTTGGTAAATTAATTGCTGAGTGAACTGAGATCAACACAATTTTTACGTTCTGGTAAATTGCTGGTTACATTCTGGAAATTTGGACCAATAAGGGGATGCTTGAAAACTCAGTGTTCTGGAAAAGATTTTAGGGATGCAAAAGGATGAAAATATATTTTCAAATACATACAGTTAATTATATGCAGATTCTGACCACTTTCAAGCAAGTGAAGATGAGAAGAGATAAATTAATGAGAATGATTTTTTTCCTTGTTAAGAGGTAACATGCTATTTTTAAAAAAAGATCAGACTTCGAAGGTTCTTATTATGCTTCTCCCTTACAAGCTTTGTCTTCTTTAGCCTCAGTGTTCTCACGGGTAAAACTAAGGTCATATCAACTTCTGCAGAGTAATTGTGAGAGTTAAATTATGACGTTGCATGTAAACTTCTCAGCATTAGTGTCTGCACATAGCTGGTTAAATGGTAGCCATCAATATTGTTGAAGTGAGGATCTCTCTAACTCCTAGGTTTGTGGCATTTACTAGCGTGAGCTACCCTCTAATGTTTTCCCTCTCTAATAATCAAATGGGCTAGAAATTCATTCCGCAGAGAACGTTTGCACACAGGGCAAAGACAGCAAAATCTCTAAGAGTCCCTGTCACTGTAGATTCCTGTGACTATGATAATCTTTGAAATGTGTGTTGAATTCTTTAGAAGGAGAGAGTATTGAAATTTTTTTAAAATGTTGTTATATTTTAAATTATTCTTTGACCTAGAGGGCAATAAGGTGAGGATGCACATTGCATTTATACATTATTTTTGCCCATCTGGCAATGAATTAGTCTTTAATTTGGGCTGAGCCATTTTGGTATTTCAAAACAAACAAACATTTTGAAACAGCGCAGAAAACATGTCATTATGGATTTTAATATGTTTACTATGCTTTATTTGGGGGGTTTCGATATGCAAAATTTCTATTGAAATGCAGAGGATCTCGTCACCACTGATTTGAGTACTAAAAATAAGATGTAGTCATATTCTTCTTCCCTTTCTTTTTTTTCTCCTTATTTGAGTAATTGTATGGTACAGAGCTAAATGACAAGGAAAACAGAGTGCTAAAAAGTAACATTGGGTAAGCTGCCCTGGCCAGGCGATCATCACCATGGACCCCATCCAGCCCAAAACAGCCTTGATGAGCCTCTGAACAAGAGCAGCTGTGGAGGCTTCTCCCTGACTCCAAGGGGGCACCCACCAGGGCAGCCACAGGATGCCTTCTAGCTGCCAAAGGCCAACCAACCTTTGCTGGGCAGGAGACACACTGTCTCCTCACAGCTCTTCTTCGACATGGAAGTAATGTCCTAGAGGGCTGGAAGGAAGGTTCACTTCCCTGACACTGTCTCTCATCAGTTCTCTGGCTTTTGCTTTTAACCTCTTTTTTTAATTTTAACTGATCCCTACTTAATGAAAGGGGTCATGGTATTACCGTTCCCTGAGTGTCCTTGTCTGACTTATTTGCCTCTTGCACTTGCATCTTCATTGTTCACGGTGCTTTACATCACATCTTCAAGGAGGTCTTCCTTGTCATCCTTAGTTAGTCATTTTCTCCTCTCTACTCCCTTAGCATCTTGCATCTTCATCAGTCTTTTAGAGTCTGTTTTTCTGAGTCTACTGCAAATTCCTCGAAGGCATGTCTTATTTGTCATTGTATCCTCCAGTGACTACCTAGCACAACGTATGACATGTACTAAGTATGCAGTAATTTAATGAAAGGATGAATAAATGATTGACCTAGAGAGTTGTTGGACCAGGAAAAGATGTGCGTTTTTCTTTTTAAATGAAGAAGTGTCATATGGTACCTCTACCTTCCAAAGAGGGACTTTTCATTGTTCCTCAGACTTTCTCTGCAACAATTCTTACTCAGGAGACTTAGAGGTGCTGAAGTTAAACCCATGGCAAGGACCAGAAACCTTTTTTTTTTTCTTTTTTTCTGGTTTTCCTGTCTCTGTGCGACTCTTCCACCTCCTTGGTTTACTTATTTTCGTAACCTCGACTCGATCTCATAGGACCCGTTTTGGCCACTCCAAGCCTCCCGTGGGCCACAGCATTTGCTAGTTTCTTTTGGACCTACCTCCAAGCCCAATTGTGCTTATGCATATTATTCTGAGTTTGCTAAGTTCTGTTGAGATGAATGTGATGTTTGTTGAGGCATATTCCTTGGGGACACTGTGAAAAGGGACTGACCCTAAATAACGAGAAGTTGTATAATTGAAAGGACTGTGATGATGAGGCAGAAAATGCTACCACATAAGGCTCTGTTCTTCCTCCTGGGGAGAAAGACAGAGGGATCATTTCTGTCTCCGGTAGAAATCTATTAAGCAGTTTGGACTTGCAGGGTACAGAATGGGAGAGTGAACACCCAGCAAGTGAATTTATGCTCAATGATTAGACAGTTGGCAGTACCTTCTCACCTTTCTGGTATAAGTATACCTGTTGAGGACAGACAGAAATTTGGTTTATTTTAATAGAAAAAAGGTGAAGAGAGTCAACAGAGTTTATATTTGGGTTAACTTTTTTTTCCAGTGAAAGGAAAAGGGAACTCGTGTGCTGGGAACTGGGAGTCAGTTATGACCCACGATTCTACCTCTGGCTTAGCGCCAAGTTTTAACTTTGGGCAGAAATGGTGGAACTTTCTGACTCCCTTTCCTGGTTCAGAATGGGATCAACAGCACTTTTGAATGCATCATCCTACATTGTATGAGCTCCCTATGTTGGTGGGAGAAAGACCACCCACATAAATGAAAGATGAATTTCACTTGTAAAACTACCATAGAGGCAAGGAAAGTAGGGTCAATCAGTGCACGTTACACGGGGGATATTGTTATCTTATGGTTTATCCTGTCTTCTCTTCCTCTCTTTTCTATGCAAAAGAGATGTGATTGAAAGAGTTGCATCGTTCTGTGGATCATGAAACTTGGGGTTTGTCACTGTGGCACCCTTCATGGTACCACTCTTGGTCACTGCACAGAAAGTGCCCCCTCATTCTTGGGCATTATGGCGAAGTCGATGCTTTTGATGTCTCGTACATGCAGGAGCTGGTGCTTTACCCTGTTCTGGGATCCTGTTTCTTTCTGTTTTTATATGATTCCCCTTCTTGGCTCCGTCTGCTGCTTTCTATATCTTATGATCTCTGTCCTTCAGATCTTTGTGTCAGTAAAACAGAACGCAGAGCCAGACTGCTGCCCAGTTCATATTCTGATTCCTTAAAATATCTGTGTAAAGTAGGCCTAACTATAGTATTTGCATTATAAGGGTGTCTTGGGGATGAGACATGCTATGGAAATGACTTAGAACTGTTAACATAGTAGTTACTCAACATGTGCTAGCTTTTGTTATTAGCCCTTGAAATCATAGTGATAGATCAGTTGTATCTAAAGGCTTTGTGATGATATTGGCTTATTTTAAATGAAATGAAATCAGTTAAACTTTTTTTTCTGGACGTGGGCATGAATGAATGTGTAGTAATATCAGTACTTAATAGTCACTAAATTAAAGAGATGTACTGAAAAGTTATTACATGTTAAGAGGACAAGAAAACTTAATCCATTTGTCTTTTTGAAAAAATAGAATTAAAGATCTGCTTATATATGGAGTTAGCATTTAGATACTAACCAGCTTAAAGGTTCATGTCTAACTGTTATACTATGGCATCAGCTAGGATAGTGAAACAATTAACAATATGAGTTTTGGACTCAGATAGTTCTGAGTTTGAATCCTGCTTCTGCAACTTACTAGTTGTGTTACCATAGGTAAATAATTTAAACTTTTAATATTTATTTGTTTCCTTGTCTATAAAATGGATAGTAATGCCTACCACATGGTTTGTCATTATATCAAAATGAGATACTACATGTAAATCATGTTGGTGCCTGGCATAAGGAAAGTAGTCTATAGAAACAGCCATATTGCACACCTCTGGGGGGCACCATTCAACACTGTATTCTATGTAAATGGCACCCATCTGAGTTGTGCAATAAGTGGCTCTGTTATAAAAATTGGTATCTACTAACATTTTCATTATGATGATACAACTAGGAAGAGTACCTGTGAGTCAGAAATGCATGATTATCTGCTCTTTCTCTGCCACATGTGTAAGCAGAAAAAAAGTGGCCAGCATTGGTATATTAGCAACTACCGGTGTTGTTTCTCTTTAAGTTCATCTGAGAGATTTCCTGAATGTGTGTTGTATTTATCAATGGTCAAGTCTATGACTCTTAGGAAACTTACTGGGGGAAAAATAGTCTTTTCTCGCTGGTTGTTCTGGTTGCCAGTGCTTGATCCTGCCCACCCCACCTCCCGGGCATGTGGGTATTGTAGACGACGGCTCTTTCAGGAGGTGGTACCAGGACACAAGTAGTATTTTGCAAGAAGAATCCTTGGCTTTGCCTGTGGAGCAGAGAATGTGATCCCTAGCTGGCAGCCAAACCGCAAGCATGTGAGCAGGACCGCGAGCTTGGTTTCTGCCCAAGTACATGTAGGGGAGTGGAAAAGACAGGGAACCTTTGTGAAAATGATGCAGCCTCACATGCAGAGACAATTCCACAGTATCTGGTAGGATATTCCACTTTTGCCCCAAAGGAGAGACATTGTTTCTTGTTTACCTAGAATCATCTTCGTTGGAAAGGAAACCTCCTCATTCGTTTCCTGGAACTGGGGTCTTAGGAAGCCAGTCAACCTAAATGAGCCTCAGTTTCTTCATCTATAAAGTGAGACGAATAATAAAACTTTTCTGCCTATATAATAGTGTCTGGCCCAGAGTTTTTGCTCAACCAATATTTGCTGTAAATGTAACCAAGAGGATGGGCTTCACCAGCGTGGGCCACCCAGTTATGTGTCTTCTTGTTGTTATTCATCAACAGTGTCTCAGCTGCCATTGTTGCAGGAAGTTGAAATAGCCTTCCTGAAGTCTCTCCATCATCTCACAGATCACAATCCTAATTGTTCCCAGTAACTAGGGTTTTATTTAGTCTAGAGGATCCAGCCTTTTTTCTTTATTCCTTCCTTCCTTCCTTTCTCTTCCTTCCTTCCTCCTTCCTTTTCTTCCTTTCTTTCTTTCTTGCTTTCTTTCTTTCTATTTTTCTTTCCTTCTTCCTTCCTTCCTTTCTCTCTTTCTCTCTTTCTTTCTTTTTTTTTTATACCATGCTAGCAGGACAAGTGGGTGTTATGCTTTCTACTGGCACCGCTGCTTCTGTTGCTACCACACAGTGTCACTGTCCGACAGTGGTCCTGCATAGCACAGTGAAGCCTGGTCCATTGCTCTGCAGGGACCTTTGCTGCTATAGATCTCCAAGCAGACGCACTGATGTCCCTTGGCTTGGGCTCCAGCTTGCCACGTTCTTTCGTCACACTCACATGCTAAGTTAGTGTTCCTCATAGCATTATACCAAGACAGGGTAGCAGGCTCTGGGTGGATTTCCAGTCTCAACCAAATCCATCCTTCCCCATGTCACCTTCATACGGGTCCTCTTTGGGACCTGAATTGAGACTGCCTCATTCTAATAGCGAGATTCCAATAACATTGAACATTAAATGAGACGTTCCAATTTCTCTTTCCAGGAGTCTCCTTATCCCCATGACAATTTGTTTGTAAGTCCATCCTTCAGTGGATGGGTTCACATAGCAAGCGATATTGGGAGACATCTTTGTTAGACCACACAGGATATATAGTACCTCTTTCCCAGAAGGAATTGGTACTCATCTTTACATAACTAAAGAAAGACTTGTTTTGCCCACTCCTGGCAGGTGAGTGGTCAGCAGCTGCTGGTACCTGGCGTCAGGTGAATGATTAAGTAATGTATGTGAAAGTGCCTCCTAAACTAAAGCCCTATAAGAGTAAGCTCTTATGATTATTATTAAATGCGCAGAGATGATTTATACACATGGCAAAGGCAAGGCTAGCACTCATGAACTTAGATGATAGCCAGGAAGCTCTCTGAAATAAAGTGCCTCTAGTGCCTCAGAATGCTGGGCCAGTACTATTCTACTTAATACTGAATTGTGTTTCTTCTTTTTCTCCCATTCCTTGTTATCCATTTTCATATTCGTTTCTTTTACTCAAGCTTCATAAGCCTCCAGCCAGTGTGGGGTGAGCAGGTGAGAGTCAGTCCACCCAACAAGCCAAGCTTTTGTGTGGTGGGGAAACATGTGCTCCTGGATGCAAAGGAAAAATGATAGTGTTAATAACTTATAATGTGCCAGGTGCATCCTTACTATCTCATTTAATCCTTGAAACAGCCCTGAAGGCTTTCTTCTCATATCTGAGGAAAGAAAGATGGAGATGTTGAGCTTCAAGGACGGGCCCAAGTCCACCTGGCTCCTGAGTGGCAAAAGCAAGAGGCACAGTTCATCATCCGTGACTGTTTTCTGCTCTAGTGCACCCCCTGGCTTCCGGAAAGGGAATGGGCTCCACTTGAAAAATGTTCACAAGCTTTCAGACATTTTGGTGTAGGAATAATTAGGCAATGGCTCCATTCCTTCCTGCTGAGCTTCACCTTTGCTTTGGGGTCTTCTTATTTTTATCCCCTTAGAGCCACCACTTGTAGGGAAGAGTGTGCAGTGTCCCCACCTGGCCAATGGAAGTCATTTCTTCTTCCTGCAGCACCTAATGTTAACAGCCTAGAACCAGCAAGACTAGGATTCCTAGACCCCATATGTTGGTGGCTTTCCCTTTTGCAGAGCAAGTTGCTGTGGCCTTTGTCAGGGCATTAGCACATGCAGTGCCCTGAATAATTAGATGTGGGTACATTAGCAGGAGGGGGACTAGCTTTCCTTCTTCCCACTGGAATTCTTCCTACTTATGTTTCTCCATGAATTTCTAGCTTCCTTGATTTATCTTCGATAAGTTGTCTTTCTATTAAATACAATTTTTATTTCTCATTTTTAAAATTTTCATCTTGTCAAAATACTGTTTGTGTTTATTAAAAAAAAAACAAAAAAACCCTATTTTCTATTCCATTTCCCGTAGTGTAAACAGGAATTTTTGCCCAATACCATTTATTGCCTTTCATTTAGTTGCTAATGTTTCTCTAATTACATGGAACTTTTGTCATGCTTTTTGGTACTCACCTGTCTTTCCTAAAAGAGCATAGTAAGGGTGCTAGCTGCAGGTTAGGTCCCCTTATGCTACTTGCTAGCTGTGTGATCCTAGAAAAGTCATTACGTATCTCTGACCTTCAATCTATAAAATGGGAAGAATAACATGTTACCTCCCTAAAGGCAGAAGGAGGGTGGACTAGGTAATGTCCAACTAGGAAATATGATTAGTCCTACTCAGAATGTTCTCTGTCTCTTCATGTACTTTTGTCCTTTAAAAAACCTTCCTATCTTTACTGACCCTTCCCTTTGATTTTTAGTTACGTATTCCCTACCTTTGTATAAATTTTCGTTTACTTCTACTTCTTGTGACTTCCATCTGCTGAATAAATGAGTGGATTTGTTTTCTTTCTACCTGCCTGCCTACCTACCTACCTACCTATGACCACCACCACTACTACCACCACCGTTACTATCTACTGAATATCTCCTCAGTGCCTGGCTTTGTGCTGAGTGCTGAACATTACCTCCATAATTCCTTTCAATAACTCTGACAGTTGGGTGTCATTATCCCCATTTTATAGATAAGAAGACTGAGGCTCATGGAGGTGAAATAACTCGACTGAGGTCACATGCCAGTAAGTGGTAGAGCCAGATTGTGGGCTTGGGTAGTTCTGACTCCAAAGATCACCACAGCTTCTGCGCCTTTCCAGTAGCTACTATTTATCTAGCATCTACCACATGTGCCACTTAGCATGGATCACTTCTTTTTACCCTCACAGAAATATTGTAAATTAGGTATTATTATTTCATTTTACTGCTGAGGATAACACTTAGAGACGTTAGGTAAATATGCCAGAGGCACACAGCCAATAAATGTTCTCAAATCCAATGTCAGATGACCTCCTTTCTCCCTTCTTTTCTGCTCTCTCCTTTGTGAATGAATCAGGGAGTCAACGGGTCACCTCCTTTCTTCCTCTTTTCCACTATTCTTTGCTTCCTTTCTTCTCCTTGAAAAAAAAAGATATGACTTTACTTTTCAATTTAAAAATCTAAAACATGCCAGAAACCAAAAAAACAGGGAGGGGGCAGTAGTAGCAGAAAAGCACAAATAAACCAGAGTTAGCCTATAATAACCTTCCACCCAGAGATGACCACTTTCCTTCTTTTTTTTTTTTTTTTTTTGCCTCCTTCTTTTCCTGCCCTTGCCTTGGCGTCTGCTTAGCCAGGAGCCACATTCCTTCTCCATCTCTTCCGGCACAAACTCCCTGTGGGGTTCCGTTTCCCCGCTGCGGCACTAAGCACAACGGTGTGGCACACACATTTGCAAAACTAATCAAGTGTGGCTGGGACAGGGAGTCCCAGACCAGGCTCCGAAAGGCAGCCGCGGCCGCCCCGCCGCGCTTCCCTCTCCCTGGCCCCAGAGGTCGGGTGAGCCGGCGACTCCCTGTAACTGAGCCCCGGCTGATCCTCACCGGCTCAGGAAGCAACAGAGGCCCTAGCAACGGAAAATGCCACGGGACCCTCGGGGGCATGTGCATGGGCCGCCTCTGGGAGTCTTTCGTTCTAAGCCGAAGTTCAGCTGAAGGGCAGCAGCCGAGCCAGAAAGTCATGTGGCTCTCATGTTGGTTAGTGTGTCACTTTGAACAGCTCTTATCTGATATTATTATGACTAACCCAGTGCTGACAGCATGGGACAGATTATAGGGGCCATGTGACAATTATTTAAGGCATCACAGAGGGCACTGTATGGCATGTATTAACCCATTCTTTCCAGGATCACTTTACCACACGAGTTTGTCCCCTTGGGAGTCTGGGAAGGGAGGGGGGGAGGAGAAAGAAACAAAGAAGTCCATTGGACCTCAAAGGATCCTACTGGTTCCCATCTGGTTGGCCCCTTAGTAGCAAATTATTTTTGTCCCTATAGCTTGAATGGTGTATGCTCTTTGGGCTTAAAAATAAAATCAATGGTGATAGTTGTTCATATTTCAAAACCTTTCTTTTCTCACACGTTGTACTGATAAAATTCTATGCCTTTGTTGTTGTTGTTGCTAAGGTTGATCTTTAAGATATTAGAGAACTGCATGGAAATCCTGGCTAGAGAAATAGTCATTCAGCGTCGTACCTAAATGTCAGCAGTGAGAAGGCGTTCCTCCTCACGATACGATTGGTGTCTCGGAGGGTGCAAAGCAAACATAAGAAATGCTATGATTTATTACTTACATGCTGCCCTGAGTGTCCATGGAAGGGCACAATGGTAGCCAACTGCACGAGGGCTGCCATGCCAAAAATCAAATTCACAGCCACTCTTAACAGATGCAAACTATTACATGTAGAAAGGGTAGATAACAAGGTCCTATTGTATAGCACAGGGGACTCTAGTCAATAACCTGGGTTAAACCATAATGGAAACGAATATAAAAAAAGAATGTATATATGTGTATAACTGAGTCACTTTGCTGTACAGCAGAAATTAACACCGCATTGTAAATCAACTATACTTCAATAAAAAAAGAAATAAATAAAAATGTCACAGCCCCTCATGTGGAGAGGGGGATTTTGTCCTGCTTGAAGCCGTATGAAGCAATGTAAATGATCTTTATGTTTGAGTGAAAAGAAATTTCAAACCTTATTTGGGGACTTAAAAGTAAATAAAACAGAGTGTTTGGAGCAAAATTTGGATGACATCATCTAAATAATGTCCTGGGTGCTAAAATGTAACTATGCTCAGTGGGGTACCTTGGAGGGACAAACAATGGGATCTCAAAGCTTTAGGAGATGTTGGAAAACAGCCGTGTTTTGAGGATTTCCTTGGTGAGTTCAGGCACTGTTAACATTTGGCTATAAAATGGAATAATAATAGTACCTTGGTTATTGGGCTATTAAAAAGATTTAATGAGAAGAGGCTTAGACAGGCTTAGCCTAGGGCACAATGAGTGCTCAATGAAAGCTGACAGGTGTTGCTCTAGTTATTATTCTTGTTATTGTCATTGTTTGCATGCTCAGCAGCAGAAGGCAGAAAACTTTGAACACAGACTTGAAATGTTGACATTTCCAGGATGATTTCAACCTTGAGACCACTTCAGTCTTCCTACTGAGGGTCAAGCAAGTTCCCAAATCCTCCCCCCATATCCCCATGAGTGCCACACTTCTTCCCCTCAGTACAGTGCCTGCTACTACCTTGGTCACTGACATCCAACAGTGTTCCCACTTTGTTACTCCAAAGGGACCAGGACCACTTCCGGTAAAATGATAGAGTGAGTGGGAGGACCCCTGCAGGCAGCACCAGCCTCATCCTATTGCCCCGAGCAGTTCAGCTCTGGCTCCAACTTGCATGTGCCATTCAACCGTACAACAGGCCTGTGGTTCACAGGGCCTCCATCCTTAGATAGCAGTTTAAGGAACATCTGTTATGATGTGAGCACATGCTGGGGGGTTTCATTCTTCCGTCTCGAGCAACTTATCAAAGTTTTCCTTCTACCACATCTAGCGCCCTCTGTCTCACTTTGTCACCAGCAGTGCTTTAGCATCCTTTGTAGATTAGTGCTCTGTGTCCCTCCCCATCTGTCCTAACGTTTAATCCAGTGTTGGTGAGTTACTTATCCATTTATTTAACAATAATTACCGAGTGCCTTTTTTTTTTTGTGCCAGACATTCTTCTAGGGCCTGGAGATACAAAATTTAAAAAAAGAGCATAGAAGCCCAGAATAACTTTGCTGCCTCTATTCTTCCACCAGAAATTGTGGATTTTTTCCCTCTAAGGAAACTCTACTCATTGGCGGCTGCATACAAGGATGGTGACCCTTGGGAGGGTAAACCATCAAACCTGAGAATAGGCCAGACATTTTTTCTTGATACCTTTATTCTGATGAATTAGATCAGGGTTGATATTCATTTGATATTATCAGTTGTCAAAATAGTGAAGTGGTCATCAGTAAATACCTGCTGCCTGAGCCCTCTGAGTGCCTGCCCCCCGTCACCTTGGCTTCTGCTCTTGGAATCCCTCGGTTGCCTCATGATACAGGAACCAAAGAATTAATTGTTATAGCAGGACCCTCTAGAATGTGTTCTGATTGGTGATGTCCATTTCCATATAGGCTGTTATGCCTATGAACATTTTTGAGTCATAGTACAATTTGTTTCCATGATGTAGGAGTCAATCATCACGAGCTGAATTTTGATTGAGGGCAGTGTAGTACACGGTTGAAGATCTTGGGCTGCATCAAAATTCCACCCCTTCTGATTGGTGTGGCTTTAGATGACCTATTCTCAATTCTTTAGTTATCCTTTGTGTAGATGGGGAGAACAGTAATACCTGGACCCAAGCTGCCTAGAGCTACAGCAAGGATAAATTAATTCAGACATCTACAGCACCTAGAACAGTGGATTATTATTTATTCTTAATGTTATTAGATAGTTTGGCAAAACTCATGTTCGAATTTAATTTCCTTCAAGAAAAGGTGAACCAGCTTGGATTACACTCTTCTCTAACTGCAGAACAAAACAAAACAAAACCAAGAAAGAAACCATAAACCTTTTCTTAAGGGATGTAAGGAAGTAAACATATATGAAGTTCTTATTTTTTGGCGTGATTAGATGATAGTATCTTTAAAATATCTGTGTGTGGGGTATAGGTGTATGTATATGCATTTTTGTGAGAGATCTTGTATTCAATAATTGTTGTCTTGTTTGTGGTGGATACAGAGATGGATCAGAGTGCCCTTGCTGTCTTTGAGCTCATTGTCTGTTGGGGGAAATGGGCATATAATGTGCTGTAACAGATGAGTATACTAGGCACTTGGGAACCCTGAGCAGAATGACCTAACTTAGCCTCAAGGGGTCAGAAGGATCTCCCAGACAAGCTGACATCTTAGATGATTCTTCAAGGAAGAAGAGATGTTAGCAAAGGGAAAAGGCCTGGAAAGGGATTTTGGGTAGAGCTTGGGCAAAGGCATGAAAAAGATCATTCTTTTGGAAATTGGAAGGTGCGGGGGTGGTTGGTAAGAAGTCAGGCTGGAGGCATGGGCAGGGGCCAGCTCAGAGAAGGCCTCCCCGCCATGTTCAAGAGCTCCCTCTAGGTCAGTGTAGAGGCCCTGAAATGAGGTAACAAGGTGGGTGTGGCTATCATTGTGTCTTAGAAAGAGTACTGGGATGAGGTTGATGAGGGTCTGAACTAGCACCTTGGGAGTGGAATGGAAAAGAAGGGCCACATTTAGGAGTGATGAGGGGTTAAAAGTGATGCCTGTATCTCTGGTTTGGGTGGATCTCACAGCTACTTTCCAAGCGATACAAAAAACACAGAGAGGGCTTCCCTGGTGGCACAGTGGTTGAGAGTCCACCTGCCGATGCAGGGGACACGGGTTCGTGCCCTGGTCCGGGAAGATCCCACGTGCTGCCGAGCGGCTGGGCCCGTGAGCCATGGCCGCTGAACCTGTGCGTCCGGAGCCTGTGCTCCGCAACGGGAGAGGCCATGGCGGTGAGAGGCCCGCGTACCGCAAAACACAGAAGCAGCTGGGTTGGGGAGAGGATGTGAAGATATAGGTTGTACACTTTGAGTTTCCCTGGACTTGCAAGGTGTCAGTGGTTGGCAGCTGGCTGACTCAAAGGCTGAGGGGAGGCATTCTGGGCTGGAGACATGGATATGGGTATCATTATTGTAGTGATGATACCTTGAGAGGCAATGACATAATCCAAGGAAGAGTACGAAGATCAAGCAGAGTGGGCCGAGGACAGAATTATAGTGAACACCAACATTATAGGGATGGAGAATTGTGAAGCACCATTTGGAAAGGTAGAAAACCCAGAAAATATAGCATGACTACAATCAAATTTGAGAGGGTCAGGTAGACACACAGTCTTGCACAATTAATACTCCTCTGTTATTAGACTTCTTTGGTAACATGTTGGGTTCAAAGTCTTATAAGAACTACCTTGACTTCCTTGACTGAATATATATATTAATATATATATATATAAATATATATATTTTTTCTTAAATATCATGTTTCATGACACGTAACTTTAAGCATTAAACTGATTTATTTTCCTTTTTGCCTGTAGACTAAAACCAAAGTATAAAGTGGGACATAAAAATGATCTTCCTATATCCTCTCATGTCGCACCCCTTTCGGTGAAAACTAGACTCATAAAACCTTTTGTTTGAGTCCTGGACTGAGTTTAGGTCAATTCTCCTTTTTAACTGAATCCATTCCATTTTCTCTCATCATCCTCAAAAGATGGTCCCTTCACTGCTTTTCACATTCTTTCATGAAATGTTTGTCCTAAATCTCTTTTATTTTGAGTGGCACTTATAAACTAGAGTCTAGCATGGAGCAGGCGTACTCATTTAATAGTTCGCTTTGATGGCTCCTTTAAGAGGCTTTATAATCTTTATATTTTACCTTTGGGTTTGTAATTTTATGCGCCTTTAACAGGTGTATTACCTTCATCAGACGTTTTCATTTTAAGCTGTTGACTTATAAACACATAGCCTGTGGGGATTGGTGTGCAGAAAATTTATTCACCTACAGAATTATTCTCCTATTCATTTTTGTATTTAGTGCAGGGATATGCAGAGAAGCTAAAATTGATTGATAATGACGGTTCATTGGTAAAAATGACTCTTTTGATGACCAAATTAATTGTTTCT
Source organism: Delphinapterus leucas (assembly GCF_059928025.1). Classification (NCBI taxonomy): domain Eukaryota; kingdom Metazoa; phylum Chordata; class Mammalia; order Artiodactyla; family Monodontidae; genus Delphinapterus; species Delphinapterus leucas. Next base: position 50,466,388 of record NC_143133.1, on the reverse strand, counting down.
TCCAGTTGACAATGGGTTGGTGAAAGATCACTCCTGTTGAGAGGATTTTTAGAAAGTTAATTAAAAACAAAATGCTTTCAGGCCCATATTTAGTTCTCTGGGTTTTCATTTTAGGAGAAAATTGTGCTTACACATCTCTTCTGAGGACACTTGAAGGCTTGTCTTTTAAGCTATTTAATTGTTCAAGTAGTTCACACTTTTCGAAACATAATGTGTTTTGCTCGACACTGATGTGTTCTGATCTTCTCACCATGAACCTATCAGGTTTCTATAAAAGAGAGGAAAGGGGGAGAACACTGTCCTTCTTCCGTTTGGTGTGTGAAAGAGATGGAGCAGGAGAGTCTTAAATGAAAACAGCGTGTGTCACCAAAGGGTTAATTAGTTCAGGCGGCCACATCCCTCGTGCCCTTTGGTGATGTGAGTGAGGGTGGAATTCAGTGAGCATCTATGGTGAGGAAGTTGGTCCTGCCTGGGCTTGGTGCTTCATGGAAGTTTGTGCCTGCAAAGGCTAAACTGTCCCACAGCCTTGTGATTGGAGTCCTGTCTGAGAAAACAAATGGAATAAAAGACTCTTCCTTTACTTTTTGCCTGAGAAATTTGGACATGTCTAGTGTGGACATTAATTGAGCAACGCTTCCTCTAGATAGCACGGATGGCCCCTGAAAATGGGGTAGGGAATCTCCTAGGAGAGGTAGGGCACTTGTTTACACAGAGAGGGAGGCTAAGAAGTTTAGGACTGGCCCATTCGGTGCCCAACCTATTTTTCAGTATTACAAAATGGAGTTGATGGTCAAGTCGATCTTCTATGGCTAATCGTCTTCAGCATAAAACCACTGTAAGTGATTCAGCATAGTTTGGTATCACTTCTACCTGTGCCCAGGAGAGTCCAGGACAGAGCCAGCCCTGAAATTGATTTACCCTTGCTTCCCAGACGCAGAAACGGCATCTGTCCTTAGTAAAGAAGGAGAGTGTAGGCCAATCCTGGAAGGAGATTTCATGATTTCTTCTTGAGTTCTGGGTTGTGTCCTCTTGAAGAAAACTATGTGGATTCAACAAGAGCAAAAAGAATGAAAATATGAAGAAAGTGTTGAGGGTGGGTGTAGAATTAAGGAAAAGGAGGTGGAAAAGTTATTTCAAAAGGAACTGTTTTTGGAAATATTTTATCTCAGGGGAAAGGTAGAGGGTGGATTTGATACCTCTCTCTCTTTTCCATCTCAGGAAGTCAAGTTAAAATTTTGCTTCAGGTGTAACTGGAGCATTTTTGGAAACTATTTCTAAATCTATGTTGATCAGGTTATACTCCTTTCTCCCCTTTATATTCTGACAGCTCTTTGATGTACTTCTTTTCTAGTAGTCACTTCTTTTTTTTTTGCCTCAAGAGTATTTGTTGATGATGCATTTTCCCTATGGGACTGTGGATTCCTTGAGAGGAACATCCATATCTTATTCAGTTTTTTGTTTCCATCACTAGCATTTAGTCATTACACAGTAATGTTTCTCATATTAAGATCACTAAGTTCATTTGTTAAGTGAGTAAATAAATGAGTAAATAAATTAGTGATCGAGCAAGTGAAGAAGTTATAAAAGTAATAGATACTGGAATACAGTTGTTTTCAAGGGGGTGAGTCAAGCAAACGGCCACGTTCCTCAGTTGCCTCTTTTGACCTGTATATAATTTCAGGCTCTTGACTTAATTCCATACCTCAGTCTGTCCATTTATCCAGCGTCTTCAGAAATACTTCTCTAATGCTCGAAACCATGGTTAGGCTCAGTTGTTAGGAGTAAGGAGCCTCCATATCTTTTTACCAAAAAACCCTGCTGTACTGGAGGTGCTTTTATTTTCAGAAAAAACAACCTGCGGTTGTACGGCACTGGAAGAATTAACGGCAGCCACCAAAATGAAAACCAGAAGCTCCTGGGGAAAAGTCAAGAACTAGCAAACGCAATAGTTAGCTGATAAAATGTCTGCTTCAGTTTTGGCCACCTTCCTTGAACCTTGCCCCATCGCAGTGGCCCCCAGTTGAAGTGGTGAAGAGGTGTCAGCGATAAATCATCCTGCCAGGAAACAGCACAAACTTTAGTAAGTTACATGTGGAAGCCAGAGTGGGTACAATCATGGTGGAGCATGGACGAGCCAGCAGGCTTCCAGTGGGGTTGAATAGCCACGGGATGCCTTCGGTTCATTCATAGATCGAACAAGAGTTGGGTGTTTCTCATTGAAGCATTCCACTGTATCTGTCAGGAGTAAACCAGACAAACACATGGCGAGCTAAAATGCTGGCGGACTCCTTCACCTCAGACCCAGAGAGTTAGTGACTTGCTGGGGATGACTGAAGTCAACTCCTGCTTTTATTCTCGGTTTGTTTTTAACATTAAAGAAAAAAATCAAAGGAAAGTGAACTAACTGCACTAATAAAGCTAATCCTCTTAAAACATGACAGAATTAAAAATTAAATGAAGCCTAGCCATTGTGTGAACACGTCTACTCCCTGCTGTTACTGGGGGCAAGAAAGGAGGGAAAACCCCTGGATGGCTATAGAAATTCAGACCACACATGGATGTGTACCTGCATATCTTGGCAAGAAAGTGAAGTCGTCTTAGAGATGCTCCTTTCTTTTTTTTTTTTTTTTGGCTGTACACAGGCCTCTCACTGTTGTGGCTGCAGAGCACAGGCTCTGGACACACAGGCTCAGCGGCCATTGCTCACGGGCCCAGCCGCTCCGCGACATGTGGGATCTTCCCGGACCAGAGCACGAACCCGTGTCCCCTGCATCGGCAGGCAGACTCTCAACCACTGCGCCACCAGGGAAGCCCCAATAGATGCTCCTTTCTTGATGTGATGGGATGTTGAGGGCTCCTCCCTGTCTTCCATTGCATACCAAAGCTAAGAAATATACTCTGCCCCAGCTAGAATCAATTTCTCTTCAAGTGCCGAACACCCAGTCCATCGGGGGCCAATATCTCTCATGCCTGATATTTATTCCTTGCACTGAAGGATCTTTAGTGTTTGTGTATTTCTCCTATCAGACTGCAAATTCCATAAGGTCAAAATCCAGATCTGATTATCTGGGTATCCTTCCATGCTCTGCCTACCTTCTAGTATGATAAGAATATTTCACAAACATTGTGGATAGTCAATAAATATTTGTGGAATGAATGAATGATATTATTCCCTGTCAATGGGTCATAAGCAAGGCTCATACACTTAGAAAGTGCTCTCTCACATTTCTAGCATCACATTATAATTTGGGGGCTGGCAGAGGCCTTCTGTTTAGGCGAATGCCGTATTTTCCTTGAAACCACGGAATTATTATTATTGCTTTCAGGATTTGCAGCAACATGGGTGGACCTAGAGATTGTCATACTGAGTGAAGTAAGTCAGACACAGAAAGACAAATATCATAGGATATTGCTTATATGTGGAATCTTTAAAAAAATAAAAAGGTGCAAATGAACTTATTTACAAAACAGAAGTAGAGTCACGGATGTAGAAAACAAATTTATGGCTACCAGGATTGAACTTCCTTTTGAAAGCTGAGTGCAAATAGCGTTTCACCCCAACGAATACGTGAAATGTGCACCTGTAAAACTGTGCTTGTCTTCAGTTGGCTCCACGTTCCTTTGACAATAAATTCCAGAGAAGCCCCACACAGAGTGTGCTTATCTTGTTAAACCCTCCCCTCCCACCTGCCGACCTGATGGGATCTGAGCACTTTCAGACGGTTCCCCGTGGTCGCCAGTGAAATGTCAAACAAACTGGTGTTCAGGGTGCCCAGGGGGACTTTTCATGAGTTGCTTTCTGGCACCCCGGAGTCGGCCCAGCAGTGTGGTGTTTGTGTTTAATGCAAGGACAGCCAAGTCGGATCCCACGGCCGACCTGGCTCAGGCTGAGAACCGGAGTTGCCGGGAGAAACATAGTTTCAGGTTACAAGGTGTTTCACTCTCATGCACTTCTCTGTGTGCAGACCTTCTCAGGAGTCGAAGAATCCCTTCTCATTCATTCAGTGCAAATCCTTACACACTCCACTCCTGTCTCCCCAACACACACACACACACACACACACACACACACACACACACAGTTGGTTATCTGAGGACAAGCCTTGGGTTGTTTACCGGTTTCCCAGAATACAAAGTCTTGAAGAGTTGAATTGTGAATGTAATCTGATGAATCAAAGTCAGCCCCATTCCTCGGAAGAATGTGATGAGTGGGAGACAGGAATTGTTCCTTTGCCCGAAGCTCAAAGTGGAGTACCCCACTCCCTCCCCTTTGAGACTCAGGGTAGGAGGGGTGTGGGTGGGTGGCGTTCTTTTTATAGATGAACCCCTAGTTCTCCGGGCTCTGCCTTCCTGGTTGTTTACTTGGTGGGCAAAGCCCGGGCTGGGTGGTGGAGCTGATGCATCCTCAGCAGGGCGTGAGTTCTGCCTGGGACAGGCTCCCCATTGCTGGGACTGGTTTGAACAACGGGGAGGAACCTCTTTATTGTTTCCAAACAGGAACCTGAGTCTGGTCTGGCTCTGGTCATTTCAATCACAGGGCAAGCAGGAAGGAGGATTCTCGAGGCCAAGTTGTAGGATACAGAGACTACATAAAAGAATTCCAGCCAAACTTGCCCCAACGTTCCCATTTCTGAAGTTGAGGGAAGGTTGCTACTGAAGAGATGGGAAGAGGAGAGTTGGGGTGTAAGAGGAAAAGATTAGAAGAATGATTGCAGCGTTCTTCATAGACAAGTTTAAGGTTGGGGGAAAATGAAGATTTGGTTTGTCCAAGCACTACTTAAAACGAAAGGATTATGGTATTTATGCCTGAATCAAATTCCCCGGGGGCAAGGGGCACTGCTTGCTCTCTCGTGGCTTCCATCTCCTTAGCGCACTGCCAAGCTGCTGGCTGAGTAGTGTTTTCTGCATCTTGTAGTTTAGTGTTAAGGGATGGCAAATTAAAGTCTTGACCACAGTATAAACAAATTACCATTATGACGATTAACATCAATATTAACCTTGGTTCCATTTTCATCTTGTAAAATTTAGATGGATCAAGTCATAGTAGCCAGAGGTGCCTTTCTAGGTAAAAGACCTGAGAGATTACTGAGTTAGTTCATCACCTGCCACAGGAGAATACAGTCCCACTGGTAGAAGCTTCTCTGCCCTTGATCTTAACCCATTCCATTACACTTACAAAGCTGCTTTGAACATTTTATGTTTTATCTTTTAAAATCAATAGTTTTTTGACAGATTGCGATGGGATTTCTTTATGCATCCCACTCTTCTGGCTGAGTTAAAAATTATGGTCTCAAAATGATTTCATTTACATTTGACCCTATGTGGACCTCAAGGGTCAAAGAGAACAAGTCGGACTTCTGGATCTTCGCTCTTAACCTCTCACCCACCACTGGTGATGCTCGCTTTCCTGTTTCCATTGTCTTGTTGAATACGTTGGCTTCTGTTACGTCCTCTTATCAGGGTCTCTCATTAGCAAGCACTTTACAGTGCTGACTTGATTCTTCCAATCTGACTCAAATCTCAGGTACTTTTTCTTTGTCCTGCATTTACTCTCTATTCGCTCTGCTAAGCCACTTTATCAGTGCATGAAAAAAGAGAACATTCTGTCAATAACAATATTTTATCTAAGCTCCTGACCAATGAGTATAAAAGCCATCACTCAAAGCCTATTTTCTATTAGTAAGAGGGTGGACTTTTCTTAAGGGCTGAAGCAAGAGGAGAAAATCACCATTCATTTATTAGGAAGTTAGAATAGAGAGCGAGCGAAGGCTGATCTGCCTGTCAAGAGGATTCACAATTCACTTCTTTTTCAAAGAAAAAACAATCTCTTCCTTTCTTAGATGAAAAGAGATATTTCAAACAGCAAAAGTTTTCCTTCAAGCAAAATATCCTCTAAGATACATAGAATCATTGAATGCTGGGGTGATTTGGGAAGTTAGAGATTTTCTCTTGCCGCCGCTCTATTTTAGGGATGGAAAAACCAAGGCTTACAATAGTTACATAAATTTATACAAAGTCTTGTATATGGTAAGGGGAGAATTAGTGTAGGACGCCAGGTTTTTAGGGCTCTGAGATTGATCCTTTCCCCATGCAACCATACAAAAAAATAATTGAGTACTTTTGACATAGCCAGCAGGGTGCTTAGTGCTGTAGGGCAACAGAGAATGAAGATAAAAGGTTGCTGCTCTCAGGGAGCTTTATGATTTTAGATAAAAATTAGATATATTCAAATGAAGAAACTGGAGAAGGGTGAAGCTCGGCATAGAAGCAAGTGCTAGATGGTGCAGTGTGGATGGGGGCAGCACTCAATATTAGCCATGTTGGGTCGTGGTTTATGGAATAGATGAGTCCTCAAATAACTCACAAAGAACCAATAGAATAGTGATCCAGAGAGAGCAGCCCAGAACAGAGGAGCAGGGTCAGCATGATATATATGGAATAGGAATGGCAAGTACTTGACACACAGGCCGCTTGCCCCGCTCTTTATTCATGGCAGACATTACTCATTGATCGTAGAAATTTTCCCAATGCTTAGACATGGTTGAATTTTTTTAAGCAGTGAATTTCTGGTAGCCATTATGAAATAGGCAGGAGACAATGAAATCTATTTGTTAATTTCCATGTTAGGATAGAAATATCTTCCTGGTTAGAGTGATGAGTTCCTATTTTAATATTAGGAAATAAAAACATACAATCCCTGTCTTTGACAGTCATGAATAATACTTGTCATGATGACCCATTCATTGTTAAGGGACATGGAATGTTTATGTATAACCTATTTGAATTTAAATCATTTTTTGGTCATGTTGGACCTTTCCAAATCTAGTGCTTACTGCAGTGCCTGGTATATATTGGGCATGCAGTAAATATTTGTTGAATGAATGAAACTCACAGTGAAGTTAATTGTAGCCTTGAAGAGGTGAAAGGCCAGAGTTTTATGAGCTGAATCCATCCAACTCTTGCTGGGACCTGAGTTAGGATGTAGAATATTCACAATATATCGCAATGCACAGCCACTTTCTTCTGTAAAATTGGTATAAACACGGCCCTCTGTTTCCTGCCATGCACATTTGCTCTAAGTCACAACATTAATTAGTGGAGAAAATTTATTGTAAAAAAAGAGTAGCAATTCTAAATTACTTGTTTTCATGCATTTGGATGCCCTATCCAACTCCACTCTACCAGAAATAATTTGGCAGGTTTTATTTTCAGAGAATACATTGGCACTTTTATTTTAATTTCAGTTATTAATTAATGAGATTGTAAAATACATGAGATCAAGGACTTCAGACATTATTTCAACTGCTCACCCACAAGTGAACAACATTTATTAAGCATACTCTTATGAGGCGTTCTTTTAGGCAAAGGTGAGGCGTTCTTTTAGGCAAAGGTGAGGCTACATAGAAGGACAGGACATAGTTTCTAATCTCAAGGAACTCAGAATATAGGAGGGGCGATGATGTAAATTAACATAGCTACAAAATCTGCCATTTACAACATGGATACTATAAGTTGTAGCTACGCAGTAAATGCTGGTAGATATCACCTTATATCCTCAACTTGGGGTGAGCAAATATATTTCATCTCTCTTGTCTGTTCCAATTGTTTCATAATGTTTACTTGGAATTCATTATCAAAAAAGATTCTGAAGCCATGGAAAGATTCTGAAAAGGGTGGCAATCAGTGAGCAGTGTCGGTCTATGAGCAAAGGAGAGTGAGGTGGCAGGTGCCAGGAAAGGACACAGGCTTTGTACTGAGAAGTGGGCTCTTTGGGACATTCATTCCCTAATGTCTTCCCCTACTTCTGATTTAGTAGTTGTTGATTTTCCTGTTCAGACATAGGATCCCTAAATGCCATGCTTTTTTGAATGATGGTGTGAATACAATTTGATCAAAGCATCATTTCCAGGGGGTTAAAGAAATAGTGAAAAAAAAAAGACCTTTCAAAAGTTTAATGGTGATGTCTAGGGCTTCCCTGGTGGCACACTGGTTGAGAGTCCGCCTGCCGATGCAGGGGACACGGGTTCGTGCCCCGGTCCAGGAAGATCCCACATGCCGCGGAGCAGCTGGGCCCGTGAGCCATGGCCGCTGAGCCTGCGCATCCGGAGCCTGTGCTCCGCAACGGGAGAGGTCACAACAGTGAGAGGCCCGTGTACCGCAAAAAAAAAAAAAAAAAAAGTTTAATGGTGATGTCTAGATATTTATTTTAAAAATAATGATAACGATAGCTAACATTTGTATATTACTTTGTAGTTTACCAAGCACTTTCACAAAGTGGAAACAACCTGTCTGTGAATGCAGTGTTGGCTAAATAAATCGAGGCACTTTCATACAATGGAATACTAGGCAGCTGTTATAGAGAATGATGTAGATCTTTATCTGCTGATATGATATAACACCCATGATAAGTTTTAGAAAAGCAGGTCTATTGTTCGTGTCTAATGCTGTTTAAAAATTATATTTTCACAGACGTCTATATTTGTATGTAGATACAGCATTGAAAGCAATCTGGAAATTTATACAAGAAAATGCTAATAGTGATTGTCACTGTTTACTGGGATATAGAAGACTTTTGCTTTCTCCTTTCCATCTTTCTGCATTTTCTGAAAAACTTACAATGAACATGTGCTACACTCATGAAAATAAACAATAAGTCATCCATTAAAAAACTTAAGCACATTACCATATATTAAGGTCGCTTGATCCTTGTGACCACTCCAAGGATAGTTATTACCCATGCTTTACAAATGAGGGACACAAGTTCAGATTAACTGCCAGTACTTAGTTTTACTGTGTCAGGCAATATTCTGATTGATTTACACATATAAACTCATTTAATTATCACAGAAATCTTTTGAGGTAGGTCCTATTATTATCTATATTTTACAGATGAAGAAATTGAGGCACAGAGAGGTTAAGTAAATTGTCAAAGGTCACACAGCTTATAAGCTTATAGAGCCAGGATTTCAAACGAGTTTGCTTGACTCCAGAGTCCACGTGTTTCACAGTGATGCTGTGCTGCCTGATAGAAGGTGCAGGGTGGGAGGAGGTAGCCTTGGTAGCTGAAATGAGCTCTTCTGGCTCCAAATTCTGTTCCCTTGTCACTACACGTTTGCATGTGCCTCATCTTATGCTTGCCGTGGATTGTCAGCCCATTAGCTCCCCATCCCAACGTGGCCTCATAGCCTGGTATAATTTATTTAGGGGACCTCGTGATAAATTTCTGCTGGAATTCAGTATTGAGAAAAAAAATCACTCTTGGCTACATGACAACACTTATCCATATATAACCTACTATGTGCCAGGCACTGTTCTGGGAACTGAGATAAAATAGTGAACAAAAAACTCCTGTCCTCATGAACCTTACATTCTAGTGGAAGGGGACAGAAAATAAGCAAAAGATACAAGTTTAGAAAACTGATAAATGCTATGAAGAAAAATATGGAAGGAATAGGGGTAGTAATGGCTGGGCAATGGGAGTAGGGGTGAGGTTACAATTGTACTAGAGAGGTCAGGGAAGTCCTGTTTCCTTTTGTTGAATAATGAATGTTTATCTAACCCAAACACTTTTTGATTTTTGTCCAAATGGCCAGGAAACTCAGAAGTAGATTCAGAACTCAGTTACAAAAAAAGTAGTGCATTCCAAGTATATACCTAATGTTTAATTCCTGACGCCTCTTAACCTGATTTGATCTGGTTTTGATTTTTATAGTCTTGTTTTATGTGTCTAACTTCATATATAATCCTGAATCCCATTTTTAGAAATAGATAGGATATACATTTTAAGTATCAAAGAAATGAATAGAGTCAATGAAAAGTACAAGAGAAACCAAACAACCCATTTTCCTTGAGTTCAAAGGAATCTCCCCTTCTTTTTTCTCATATTGACAGGTGAATAATCTCATCTCTGACTTGATTGGGGACTCTTCGTTTATTGCTTTTATTGCTTTCTCCCCAATGCCCATGACCCTCTCTCCCTCTCTCTCTCTCTCTCTCTCTCTCTCTTTCTCTTTCTTTCTCTCTGACTCTGTCTCTATCTCTGTCTCTCTCTCTCTTTCCAAGAAGGTTTAGACTTGTGTTTCTTGGCGAGAATTGGTCTTTTTCTTTTGAGATACAAAAATCTTTCCTCTTTTATTACTATAACCTTTTTAAGTGACTGTGAAGCTTCCTAGGACCATGGTGATACTTGGCAGGAGTTGTGGATATTGTAGTTTCCTAGAGTAATTAAAACTACATTTATTTACAAGGCTTCATTTAGAAGCTGTTGCAGTCTATAGTTGGTGTTAATTGATGACAAATTCAAGCTATTTATCAATAATGTAAGATATTTATGTCAACATCTTCTGTTGTTATGCTCACACCTTTAACTTTGTGATCTTGAGAAACAAGACTTTATGTTAACATTAGTGCCTGGAAGGTGACTGAAAACACTGGTGTTGACTGACATCCCAGGCGTCTATGTTTGGTTCAGGCAATGCTGACCTGCAGTTAACGTGTAGTCCTTAGTCACAAAAAAGAGAGAGTTTTGTTTTTAAATATAATTTTGAAGATCTGTCTATCATGCATGTTAACAATATTTTTCTTTGGTTATTTTTCTGGCTTAAGGATAGGATAAAACAACAAAGTGTTTGGGATTAACCGATACACACTACTTAAAGTAGATAAATAGCAAGGACCTACTGTGTAGCACAGGGAACTATATTCAATATCTTGTAATAACCTATATTGAAAAAGAATATGACAAAAAATAGATAATGTATAATTGAATCACTTTGCCGTATACCTGAAAATACCACAACATTGTAAACCAACTATACTTCAATTAAAAAAAAGCAAAAAAACCCCACTCTCAACACATTTCTGTTGGTTGTGTTCATAATCATATGCCCAAGTTTTTGTGAAGTTTTGGAGGTGGCATCTTTATGCTTATGACAGGGCCTTTGCAAGACTGTGGGTGTCACGTAGCCTGATATTGTAGTTGTTTGTGGATATGTCAGTGTCTTCCACTAAATTTAAGGCAGAGATTAGGTGTTAATCACATAAATTGGTGCTTAACAGAGTGCCTTCTAGACGGTCGGTGATCAACAACTCTTTGAAGAGTAAATATGAGAATTTATGCCCATATGATCGTCTTATAGGAAAGATATGGAAAACACATACCTGATTCCCTACTGGTATAAGGAGAATCTGTAAATAAAGTAAAAGGCTTAGAACATGCCTGAAATACAGGAAGTGATCAATATAATTTACCCATTATTAGAATTATTTCTTATACTATCTGAGTATTCCCAGAGCATAGCAGAATGTGTGGCACAGAGCTCACCTTAATAAAGATTCATTTAAGAAAGAACACATGAATGAATGAATGAATGAATGAATTCCAGAAGAGGTTTGGTATCCATTCTGTGAGCTTGCCCAGCACCTCCTGCATTGCTTAACTCCAATATATTTTACTGACATGTTATACTTGTTTATTCATCAGCTCACTTACCAGCCTGTGGTGCTCCAAAGGGAAGATACCTTCTTTATCTCACAGTCTGAAGGCCAGCACAGCCTGTGGAATGTGGCAGGTTCTCAGTGTATGCTTTATGAACGGATGCATGTGAGGATGGATGCTTGAATACATACCTCCTCCATGATGTTCTGTTAGCTCAGAAGAAAAATAGTTTGGGTGGATACCAATAGGAAAAAATATCCTACCTTGCTGTACATAGCTATAGAATTCTAGCATTCATTCCTTTTCAAAACATGTTTTTTAAGTTGTTTAGTTACCATTTTAGACCTATGGACATAATTGTGAACAATTGTCTTCATGGAGAGTGTGTTCTAAATATCTCTGTGCTTCATTTTATTTGCATTTCCTCTCTTCTGAGAGTCCTAATTTACTTTTGAAATTACATTAAAAATTATATTCCTGAGCTTTTAGACATTTCACCGGTTGGTCTGCTACTGTTGAAGGGCCTACATTCTATATGCTCATTTATTACATGGCAGAGGGGAGAGAGAGGTTGAGAGAGATAGAGACAGAGATAGGGGGTGGGGGGAAAGGGAAGTCATTGACTATTAGTCATTGACTAATTATAGTTTAACATGTGTTTCTTGATTAAATTAGGAGGGGAGGGGGACGGAAAGAGAAAGGAATTTGAAGAAATTGGTACACACGATTGGGAAGGTTGGCAAGCCTAAAATCTACAGATCTGTTGGGCAGGCTAGCAGGATGGAAACTCAGGCAGGATTTTTTAGGTTACAGCCTTGAGGCAGAATTCCTTCTTCTTAGGGCAACCTCAGTTTTTGGTCTTATAGCTTTCAATTGATTGGATGAGGCCCACCTACATTTTGGAGGGTCATCTGCTTTATTTAAAGTCAACTGATTGTAGATATTAGTTACATCTACAAAAGAACTTCACAGCGACACCTAGATGAGTGTTTGAACAACTAGGCACCATAGTCCAGCCGAGTTGACACATAGACAATCAGAATATTATCTTTTATGATCCTTATAGAATCCTCCTAAAGAGCCTAGGCACAGTGAACCCTGTTTTACAGAAGGCACAGAGAGCCTTCAAACCTTTCCTCAGGCCATGTGGCTCTGAGCCAAGGTCAGTGTCAGAGTCAAGGGTGTGAGGTTCTGTCTGTACCATGTTGCCTCTCAGCCTGGCCTAGCAACCGAGAACCCACTTTTGAAAATGCCATCTCTTCACCTGGAATTCCCTCTCCCTCTCTTTGTTTAAATCTTTTCTAAGACATTTTTCTACTTTAAAAAGTAGTTCTGGGGCTTCCCTGGTGGTGCAGTGGTTGAGAGTCCGCCTGCCGATGCAGGGGACGCGGGTTCGTGTCCCGGTCTGGGAAGATCCCACATGCCGCGGAGCGGCTGGGCCCGTGAGCCATGGCCGCTGAGCCTGCGCGTCCGGAGCCTGTGCTCCGCAACGGGAGAGGCCACAACAGTGAGAGGCCTGCGTATGGCAAAAAAAAAAACAACGTAGTTCTGCACACTGGGTATCTTTTCAAATGAACCCTGATGACCTCTTTGTGGTTTAGTCTTTCCATTTTGTGATTATGCAGTTTGTGATTGTGTACATTTGGGGACAGGCAGTTCCTGAACAGCCCCTAGGATTGCATATCTTTAAAAATAGATGCTTTCCACAATCCATTCCTATGCATTTTAGTATATATTTCTATCTTTTATTTATTTATTTATTTATTTATTTTATTTAGTTATTTTTGGCTGTGTTGGGTCTTCGTTTCGATGTGTGGGCTTTCTCTAGTTGCGGCAAGCGGGGACCACTCCTCATTGCAGTGTGCGGGCCTCTCACTGTCGCGGCCTCTCCCGTTGCGGAGCGCAAGCTCCAGACGCGCAGGCTCAGTAATTGTGGCTCACGGGCCTAGCCGCTCCGCGGCATATGGGATCCTCCCAGACCAGGGCTCGAACCCATGTCCCCTGCATTGGCAGGCAGACTCTCAACCACTGTGCCACCAGGGAAGCCCAGTATATATTTCTTGATGAAATAATTTGTACTCATGTATCATAATTTCTCTAGTCCATGGTGGACATTGTCAATCTTTTGTCCAATTGGAAAATCATTGATTAATTATAGTTTAACATGTGTTTATTGGTTAAATACATGATCCTTTATCCCAGTTCATCAACAGTTAACAGCAGATTTTGTCAGACTGATGGCCCGTTAGGAAGATCATCAGGTAACTATGAGAACTTGTTGGTGTCATTATTTATATCAGGACTCTAATTGTATATCATGTCTGTCATCTCAAGATTTCACCACAAACCATGTGAACCCATATTAGAATTATTTAAGTTCACATCTCTATCCCCACAAGATCATAAACTCCTTGTGAGAGGATAGATTGTATTTTATTCATAATTGTGAGTAAGATCAGTAGAAAATATTATCTTGATAATCAGAAGAGGACAAAGGAGATGATTTCCACTGGGTGTGCCCCACACTGCGCTAGGCACACATAGAATGATTTCACAGAAGGGAAGATGGGAGAAAGGCTCCTGATGATGCCTGCTTCTCCTTCCCCACTCTCTTCCAGGCAGCCTGGGTTGCCCTGTTCTTTGTCCAACAGATTCCTCTTGTACAGCTGCTCCAGCCTCAGAGATTCCATCATCCCTATTAAACTGTGGGCTCTGTGAGGCCAGCAGCCAGATCTAATTCAACTATGTAGCTGTAGCGCATCACACAGCTTTAGTTAGCAAAGATTAAAAACTTTGTCAGGCAGCGGAGGGAGGCAGTTTAGTGTAGAGGTTAACAGGCTGCCCAGGTTCAAGTTCCAACCTTACCATTTATTAGATGTGTAGTCTGGGGTAAGTTACTTAACTTTTTGTGTCTCTTTCTCCGTCTGAAAAAAAAAAAGGATAAGAATAGTTTCTATTTCATAAGATAATATGTATAAAGCACTTAGAATGGTAGTGGGTACGTGATGGACCTTATACGTTCAATTGTATTTTTTTAAGAAAACCACTTATTTCCATTTTACACTACTTTTGATTTTCTATCTCTGGTCTAGTTACTTCCTAGAATTTTGTGGGTTAAAGACTGATTTCCAATAATATCACATAAGCAGCTGCGTCCTACCACCTGCTTGAGAGCCAGATCTTGGCTCTCACTGCCTTTCGTATTTCTTTGTATTTCCCTTAGCAGTTAACACTGGACTTTGTATGATTTATCATTTGTCACCAGGACTTTTTATTTTCTAGTCCCCTTAGCATTGGGGAAAACTAAAATTTAACCGAATATCTACAGATGCCACTCTAGGTATCTGATCCTTACATTCTCCATGAGGGCAGTGGTGTCATCCTTATTTTATAGAGACCCAGGGAGATTAAGTATCAATATCTTGACTCATTTCAAAGAGTCTGGAAGTATCAGAGCCTGGTTCTGTCCTCAGGTCAGCCTTCATTTAAATCTCTCCTTCATTATCCTTCCTCCTTCTGCCTTTCACCCTTCTGGGGTCTCAGCAGGTACCCCCACCATCCCAGAGCTAGAGGAATCCACATGCTCTTTTCCGGCCACGTATGCCTCTTGCAATCATTTATTCGGGATCCCAGAACTTTTATTGGAGGGCCCACAAATGGACGGGCAAGGTCCTGGCAAACCACATCTCTGTTTTCCTTTATTTGCATGTTGGCAAGCATACAGGATTACCCAATACTACACTAAGCTAGTGAGTAGGGCACTCAGCAAAGCAGGGCACACATGCAAGGGCACCAAAATGTCTCCTTTGAAAGATTATTACATTTGTTTAAAAGAATGAAATAGTGCCATTTGCAGCAACATGGATGGGCCTAGAGATGATCATATTAAGTGAAGTAAGTCAGACAGAGAAAGACAAATATTGTATGATATCACTTATATGCGGAATCTAAAGAAATGATATAAATGAGCTTATTTACAAAATAGAAATACACTCACAGACACAGAAAACAAACTTATGGTTACCAAAGGGGATAGTGGAGGTTGGAGGTGGAAGTGGGGAGGTAAATTAGGAGTTTGGGATTAACAGATACACGCTACTATGTGTAAAATAGACAAACAACAAAGACCTACTGTACAGCGCAGGGAACTATATTTGATATCTTGTAATAACCTATAATGGAAAAGAAGCTGAAATCACTTTGCTGTACACCTGAAACTAACACAACATTGTAAATTAACTATACTTCAGTTTTAAAAAATGGTTAAAAAAGTGATCATTGGAAACAGCTATTGTGACAAAGGTTAGAACCCTACTAGGCTTCTCTATACATATGTAATTTAGTAATGAGTCTACTTTTTATTTTGAATTACATGTGGGGCAGGAGCCTCTAAGGTCTTCACAGGCTGGATGTTTATAAAGTGAAATAGATTTTCAAGTCCCTAACTGATCACTGTCTCTTCTCCCTCAACACACTTGCTGTTGTTCTGTTCACATGTGAGTGTATTAATTGATTGTGAGTCTGACCTTCCACTCACTCTTGGACTATAAGAAGTTTCAGGGCAGAGAGTTATACAGTCTTATACAAGTTAAGTACCTGGCATGTTGCTGGACCATCTTTTGGATAGCAGTGGATACTTACTGATTTGTTGACTTGTAACACCTGGCTGTTTCCCCTTTAATCTTGCATTCTACACGTTTACAGATATGTATTTTCCCAGACAGGTGGCTAGATGTAGAGAGATTGGTGATGTGTGTCTTCCTCTTTGCCTCGGCATCATGACACTGACATTGTCCTTTGACCCCAAGTTTTTGAGCAAGGATTTTAAGTTTTTTTATTTTTTTGCGATACGCGGGCCTCTCACTGTTGTGGCCTCTCCCGCTCCGCGGCGTGTGGGATCTTCCCAGACCAGGGCACGAACCCGCATCCCCTGCATCGGCAGGCGGACTCTCAACCACTGCGACACCAGGGAAGCCCAGGACTTTCAGTTTTAACTGTAGCCTTTAGGATCGACTTTTATCTACCTTTACAAGGTGGGAAGATTGTGAATAGTTAGTATTTAGTAGGCAGAATTCCTGTGGAGGAGAAGGAAGTCCATCTCACACCCTTTGACAAGTCTCAAGTTACTGTCTGAGACTATAAATAACGACTATGGACATGAATCTCAGAGACGAATCCTTTGTGGATAATTTTCCAAGCAGTAAGGTGTTTTCTTTCCACTTCCCTCTTCCCCTTTCAAGTGGTGATGGTTACTGATAATATTTAGAAAAACAATATATAGATTCTGAGAATACATTTCTTCTCTCCTATATCACCAGTTTAATTTATTTTACTTATTTTAACCTCTGGGCATTTCTACAGTAACTTTATGATGCAGATATTCAGAGAGAGCTTTGTTGCATATGAGTAATCCAACTTTCAAGTTTTCCTTGTTTTTGTTTGTTTGTTTGCTTGTTTTTATTTTTTGCATTTCACCTATTTCTGCATTTTCAAAATTTTGATTTTTCATATTTAGTCCTTAATAATTTTGCCTATAAATAACAAAAGAGATGCTTGGAGTTGGAAGATGTAGACATTGTCTGTCACTCGTTCTTTTGAAGCAAGTGACATTTGGTAGCAATTTGTACTATCTCTTTCCTCATACATTTACCCAAACTGGCAATGACTAAAGCATCGGCGATAAATCCAAATATCAATTATTTTTCCATTTAAAAGTTTTCAAGATTTTTCTTTCACAGGATCTTTGATCTTTAAAAATGCCTCTCTTTTATACGTTGAGTTGGGACTTACTTTATCCTCCAAGCAGAGTTGTCATTTCTTCTCTCCCTTCAGTAAGTGGGCAAGGCACCCCAGAGAAGGAAGCATGAGTCCTGGTTCTTATACACCTTTGTGTATTCCTAAATCTCAATCTCTACTCCATGGACTAAAAGGTACAAAAACTTTATTGCATATAATTTACTTTAAAATGCTTTAGGAAAGGAGGGAGAAGGAGTGAGAGGACAGAGAAATAGCTGAATCTGAGAAATCTGAAAAGTGAGGCAAGTGGGCATTTGTGTAGCTCCCCCTGTAGGTGAGGCATTCATTTTGTATGCCCCTTACTTACACCCCTTCAGCTTTTCCTGTTGAATCCCTGTGATAAGCCTGGGAGGTAGGCAATATGTCCATTTTCTAGATGGGAAAATGAAGGCACAGAGAAAATAAGTAGTTCGGCTCTTGGGACTGAGATGAAATGTTCTGAAGTGGCTTTGTACTCATGTTTGTGTCTGGTGCGCCTTGCTGAGGGCACAGCCTTCACAGCCAATGTATTCTGTGTCCATCGGAATTAGATTTTGCTTCCAAGTGTTTGTTCTTAGCAGCATAACTTGCATGCCTAGAAAGGGATCATGAATGTGAACTTGGCTTAATGCTCTTTTAGAAAGTGAGTTTCACCTTTTCAAATCATCACATTCAGACCAGACCTCAAAATATTACAAAACCAAAACATGCAACTTTCATTCCTACTCAGTTATAATCAGTGTGGTTTTGATTTTTTTTTAGGCATGGTGGTGACGGTAGCCATGGGGATTTCAGAAATAATAACACATGCCTACCTCCCCAAGTGGCCATAGGCCATCCCTGTTTGCCTCTGTTCTTCTAGGCTCCAAGAGGTGTGAGCATTTCAGAGGACACAGCCTCATTCTGGCTTTGAATTCTGGGCTATTTACTTGGGAACCTGCCCCATTGAATGATGGCCCTCTAGTCCACCAGGTGACCCAGGTACTTTGGATCTTAGTTATAATTGTTTTAAGACCAGAGCTGCAAAGTTCTGCAAGCTTACATTTTTTGGGGGTAAATGCATTCAATGGAGTTTGTTTTATTTATTTTCCATAAATCAGAGGAGATTAGAAAACCATATTTTTTAGCTCCCGTTTCTGAAGACTAGTACTGTGATGAGTTTTGAATGGCCCTGACTCATGCTACCTTTCTGTATTTGGCTGCACTTCCAAGCAAAGGCTATAAAATTGTAAGTTTATTCAATTGTTGGTATTAAGAGTCAAGCTTAAGGTGTATTTACTGAGTTCTGTTCTAGAGTGAGATAAGAATATTGTTTGTACTTCATGGGATAGATTTGTATAGGAACAGATATGTGGCATGGAAAACATTTTTGTAATATGGTTTGCCATGCGGTCCTAAGATGTGTTCTAATCTGACTTTCGTTCGCAATTGCCATCTTCAAAAGGAGTCTAAATTTCATTTAGGGAGAAGAGTGGCATTATAATAAGGGCTCCTTTTTCTCTGGGGGTGCTGTCAATGGTCTGAATCAGACATCTCAAGTTAACTTTAGAGGTTGATCCACAGAGAAAGGGACGTTCTTTTAAATGAGTTGTCAAATCACATTCAAAGAGACCTGTGGTGTGCCTACTTTTGACCAGAGCAGGGTGCCATGTGTTGGCTGTGATCCTGTTTGAGTTCTGCCTTTTCTTAATTTCCCTGGCAGTTTTAGCTAGATGTGTGTGGTGTTTTTACTTTCATTCTGAATGGGAAGCTATGGTTCCCTTCTGATTCGTGGAGAGATTCCTAGATGTCTAACTTACGTGACTTTGAGGCACAAGCAAAAAATGCCATTTTTCTGCACAGTCTGCAGAATGTCTGGAGTCAGACAAGACTGACTTTAGGTCCCAGGTCTCCTACATACCAGCTTTTTGTCTTTAGAAAAGTTACTTAAACTTTAAGATTCAATTCCTAGAACTGACATAATAATAGTACTTGCTTCTCCTGTTGGTGCAAGAACTAAGTGAGATAATCCACAAAGCTTCTCAGCACGGTGCTTGGCATAATAGCAAATATTCACCAAATGTTGGCCATCTTTTTTTTTTTATTGCTACTATTTTGACTCTAGCTCAAAGAGGTATGGACTGTGAATGTTAGAAGTAGAACGTTCTCTAGAAGTAGAAAAGAGTCTGTTCTTTGAAAGCTGAAGAAGGAGAGGGGGAGAAAGGAGCCCCGTGCTTCATTTCCCATCCTTCAGACTTGTTTATTACAGTGGTAGGTTACCATGGAAACTTTTGGGATTAAGATGGCATTATTGAGTTAAGCATTCAATAAACACCTCAGGAAAGCAAAGCTAAGACATGTATGCCCGCCATAAGTAGTTTCCAAATAAAAGGGTTATTTGGGGGCAAAGACGGGATGGCAGCTTACTGACTTTCTTATCTCATGGAGTTTCCTGAGAGAATGATGATCAAGAGTTGAAACTGTGATTGTCACCCTGCTTCTGCCCCTTTGAGGCCATTCCGTCAAGTTGTCAGTAGTTACAGCCAGAATTTCAAAATGGGAAGCTGCTCTTTACGTACCAGGGAGTGTGGCTTTCCAAAATAGATTCCAAAGTCGAAAAGAACTCTGAGTGTTTTTCGAGAAGGGTTGACCTCCTTTCATGCCACTTACTGTGAATTAAAGCTGCGAGGGAGAACTAGTTTGGGCATGTGGTACAGCACTTAGAGCCGCCGCTGCCAGGGAACAAGATTTGTGTTTCTAAGGAGATACAACAAAAAGGAGAATGCTTCAAGAGCCAGAGGCTGTCAGAGTGTAAAAGTATCTATGTTCAGAAAGGGAAACAGAAATTGAATTAAGTAATTTTATACACAAGTTACAGGGTGCCCTTCTGCTAATAATTCTTAAATGCAAAAGCAAATAGTTGTGGTCACAAAGGGCTTAGTACATCTCAGCTGATTTGAGTTCTCAGACTTGAACTGGATGTAATTGGTATTAACCTGCTCTGTGCATGTGATTTTCAGATGGTCTGACTCTTGTCTGTCATTTTGTTGGGCTGTATTAGTAACAGGGACATATTCCAGCAGAGGTTTAGGCAGCCACTTGACAACGAGAGGAGGAGAACTCTCCAACCAGAGCAGCAAAACAGAATCCTCAACCAGTGTCTTGAATGCCAATTTCAGCCCATTTGCCAATGTTTAATCAGTGTTTAGCATGGAAGGATGCCCTGGATGGGTTCCTTCGATAAAGTATCATCACAGGACAGAAATCACAGGGAGAGTGCACCAAAGAAAAATTACAGTACAGCTATATTTACTTAGTGCCTCTGCAATGGGGTTTTATTTTCCACAGTTGGAAAGGGAACCACCTGTCTCAACTGCTGATGTCAGAGAGCTCCCTCGAGACACAGGGCTGTTGGAAAGCACATGATACTGTATATATTTGCTCTTACGTCCATATCAGGCTAAGATTGGGTTTCAGATTTGTGCCCTATTGTGGAGTTCATTGAGCAGTGACTCTGAGGTGCCCTCCCACGTCACCATGCCCTTGTGAATTAAAGTAGCGTGTGTGAGCCCCCGTCGTGAGTGTTCCCTCAACTTGCCATGCAAGTATTTACACTGCAGTAAAATGAATGACACGCATCTTGGGGGTTATCATTTATGGACTCGGTTCTGAAAGTGAGTATCAAGAGGCATGATCTCTGTCCCCAGACTCCTTCTGGTGTCTTGGCTTTTGTTTTCTTTCTACTTATCAGGATTTAAAAAACTACATATATAGATATCTGTCTATCTGTATCTATCTATCTATCTCAGATTTGGAGGTTTTATGTGTAGATTGTTAAAGAGGCAAAAAAAAAAGAATAGGATGTGCCTATCTTTTTCATTTTTATTTATTTATTTAACTTTATTTTTTGCTTATAGCATGTCAGTGTGGAGAAATTGTTATAGAATGAATGAATGCCTAATGCCTGATTTGGAAAGGCTGGATAGTATGACCGTACAATTTCAAGGCATCTATTGAATTATTATTATTGTTTTTTAAGATGTTCAAGAGTTGTATAACCACTGCTCCAGTCCTTTGTACCTAGGGGATAATCAGGCCTTTTAAACATGGTTCCTTAAGGCAATGGAGGGCCACCATATTGCACAACTCCAGGGGGCACCATTTCTGTCGCAGTCAAGGACTCACGGCTTGTACTCTCCTGATGACTATATGTCCAATCCCAGAAAATATGATGCTATTAACATTACTCAGACATTACATAAAAATAGAATTGTTACCAACAATTGCAGAAGGCATGCTATTAGTGAAGTTCATTATTTTATTAGTGTCACGCATCTGAATTTGACTATCTTTACCAACTTGCAAATTATATGGTTGTTACACAAAATAGATGGAAAACAGAATTTCTGAGAGTGTAAATTACATTCTTGGACCACATCAAATCAATGTCCTATTGGGGATAAGAACGAGGTTTCTTAATTCCCAGACTTCCCATGATGCACATCTTCAATTAAATTAATATTTTAAGTGATGCTTGGTACCTTTTTCTCAAATTCTAGAATAGAGTAATAGGATGGGCTAAGACCCCCGGTTCATCTAATCTTTCCCGTAGTGTAAGATTTTCCTCTGAACCATTAAAAATGTTATAATATATGATTGATATTAATTAGTTTTCTGTAAAGTACTGCACTCCTTAATATGAACTGAACTAGAAATAAATATATTACCATGAATTAAGATTTTATTAGTTGCGAAGAAGAATTGGATGAAGGCACCTATGTGAAATCCTAAGTACAGGCATCAAATTGAATTCATGCCAGCACTGCCTTGAGATTAATTTGAGCACTGAATAAGAATAGTATACCATAACATAACTGTGTTTACTGAATCATTTTTGGCACCAAAAACTAAAGCTACATTATAGATGCAACAACGGGCTTTTCTCCCTTGGAAGAGAGAGGCGGGTGCATTTGTAATTCAAGTGAATGTTACCCTCTGAAAAATGCCTCTAGTCCCCAGGAAGAGACCAGTCTTCTTGAGAACCTTGCATACTCATCCCTCAGACCTTGCATACTTTGTGCTGCTCTGGCCTTCTCCTGCAGCCTGTTCGAGTTCTATAATATGATCAGCTCTATTTTCTATCCACACCCCCCGCCCCCAATCTGGAGTACCGGTTAGACCTCACTTTAAAAATTTCCATCGCATTATTATGTATATGTTTTGAAAAGGTGTGGAAGGTGTTGAAAAGATAATATGGGGTTGCCTCGAGGATATTCTAGAAGGACTTCCTGATTATGTAAGGAGGTGGATTATACAACATTTAATACAGGGCTGTGTGAGAATACAGTAAAGATCCAAGGATCACTGTTCACTGACGGGGATGGGAGTGATGCCCCTAGAGTTGTGTACTGCTGGGGCCCTGCTCTAATACCCCTTTTCTTCTGAAACTCCCTGATTCTGTATTCATTCATTTAATTTGCATCTATGATATCACTTACTCGAGAGTGAGTGCAAAATTTCAGGCCACCACTGTCAAATAGGAACATCATGTACATCACATATAATTTGGAATTTTCTAGTAGCCACATTTAGAAAAGGTAAGTTTAATTTTAATAAAATATTTTATTTTTCCCAATATGTCCAAAATATTATATCAACATGTCATCACTATAAATTATTAATATCTTCCATTCCATTTTTCACACTTAAGACTTTGAAATCCTCTGTATATTTTGCATTGACAGCACGTCTCAAGTTTGACTAGACACATTTCAAGTGCCCAGTAGCCATAGGTGGGTAGTGGCTGCTGCATTGGACAACACAGTTTTTTAATGTATATGCCAAGGTATATACTTTAATATATACAATATATACTTTAATATATAATAAATATATTAAATATATAAATAGATATATATAAATATATTAAATATAAATATTTAATATATTTATATATATAAATATATTAAATATCTAAGTATATGCCAACTTTTTAAATGTATATGCCAGCACAGTTTTTTAATGTATATGGATATCCTTACACAGAAAAATTACTTGAAATAAAAAAAAACCTCAACTATCTAAAACAAAATATAACATACCCTTTATGTCACTTTATCAATTGAAAAAGTAATTGTATAATTGATCACAAATTCGAGAAGAGTGTGAATGCTAAGACAATTTAGTTAATAGGCCACTGGTGGCAAAATTGACTTTATATTGAATTGTTTTGCTCCTGCGGCTTTGTTTTCCACTTTTACCCCATAGATATCATCATTTTAAAACATGATTTGCTACTTGGCGGATCTTCTCGAATTTGCAAACTCATGGTGTCTTGTCAGTTTTCAGGCACCATATGGATGTCTTGTTTCTTAACAGAGAAACTCTTGAAAGACTTTTGGCTCAGATCGCTTTTGTGGACAGCAACATGGAAACAAAAACTGTTCTCTGCTCTTACTCCTTCTGGTCTCTTTAGAGGTAGAGCCAGGTCGAGGCTGGTCTGAGACTGCTTTTCCCTTCCTCAGGTACAGGCACTTGGCATCCGCATAGTGTGTACATTCGTAGAGAGTTGGCTTAATGTAAGACTTCGAAAGAAAGTCTGCTCTGCTTTGCTTTCAGGACTTCTTTTAGATGGGGGAGCCAGGCAAAAAGCAAACCTACGTATTTATTCTACTGGTGTTTGATGTTCAATGAGTTTTAAGTATTGGTATGTGAATGACAGGTGTCATTACTGTGTACTTATTATATGCTAAGCACTGGGCTTGTATACATCTCATTGAACCCTAACACCAATCATGTAAAGTAGGTATTTACGTTGCCATTTTCACAGCTAGGAATGAGAGGTCTGATAGTTTAGGTAACTTGCTTGGGCTCACACAGGTAGATACCCAGTGCCACATCTGCACTGACTGATCCCAAAGCTTATGTTCTCACGGAAGGAGACCATTGTTTTCACACCAAGTCAGTGACCCCCTTCAATAACAAATTCTAAACCAACGGCAAAATACTAAAGGTATAGAGTTGGAAGTTTCCTTCACTTCATTCATTTAGGAAATACATTCAGAGATACCTAATCCTATCCCACCTTTTGATAGAAGATAGATCTAGAAAGGTGAAATGGCTTTGTCCAAGGTCAACAAACAAACCTACACATCGGATCCCTTGATTCCTACTCCGCTCTGGTGGTCTATGTGATTTACTGGATTTTTGAGATAAATTGAACATTCAGATTTTTTTTTTTAAACAGAAAGGTAGCAAACTTTAAAACTTGGGAGTATAGAAAGACTTCTTTCTCTTTCTTCTCTATGCTTTTTAGACTTTTTATTGACATATAATATGAATACCAAAAAGTGCATATATCATAAGGGTTCAGTTCCATGAACTTTTACTAACTGAACAGACCCATGGAACTAGCACTGCCAACAAGAAATAAACCATAACTAGCTTTCTGGAGCCCCTTCCAGCCTCCAACCACCACCAAAGGCAACCTCTATCCTGACTTCTGGCTGCATAAATTAGGTATATCTGTTTCTGTACTTATTTGTATAATGACTAGCGTAAGTACGTATGTACTTTTTTGGTGTGTCTGGCTTCTTTTGCTTCACATTATGTTTGTGGAAATTATGTACGTTTTGATGTGTACTAGAAGTTTATTCATTCTCATTGATATACTTGGCTATACTTTTGAAGTGGAAGGACCTCAACAACCATAATATTGTCAGTGGAATTAATAAGTTTATTGAACATTAATTATTATTTAAATTGCTTTTTAAAGAACATTATTAACCACAGTTTCATTTGATTCAGTCTAAAACAAAATCACAAAGCTCAAATATGGAGCCTTAACGGTTGCAGTGTAAGGTACCTCCCAGCAAACCTCTCTTGTTCTGTGTTTTTACGCAATATTCAACATAGGGTAATACAATAGGGAAGGCAAGGAGGGCACAGTCTGAAAATACCCACAGGAGATTGAATAGTTGGAGTTCCCACTAAGGAGCTTTGTATGGCTGTGTAAAAGGTTAGGTGTGGCCTATTTTTAGGTACCCTACATGGAAATGGATGTACTAAGATGGATGGTAGGAACTTACACCTCAGGAGTTGTCAGAGATTTTTGTTTTGAAAAGAGGTAGGAAAAGAATCCTTTCTGACCATCTGCTTGGGGCAAAGTACAACCTGGGCTCTTGAAAGAATAATCAAGCTTTTGGACTGTTGAAGAGGGAAACTTGTAAACTGCCTTTTGGAGACTGTTTCGCAGGCCCAGAAATCAAGCTTTCCTATGTTAGTTTTCTTGTTGTTGCTTTTTTCTGGGTGCAAGAAAACAGGAACTTAAATCTGTCCTGCTAGAGTATACTGCTGGAGTGTCCAGCACTGTTTGAGCTGGTGGCCTGTCAAGGCTTTGTCCTTACTGAGGTTTATCATTCACCTGGTCTTACTTTGCTTACTCCATTGTTACCAGGGCTCCCTCTCCAAATGTCCTATTAGGGAATCTAGTGTGGCTGCAGCTGGGCTATTCATTCAGCGCTAAAGGAAGGTCTCTAAGTTGGTGATATTATTTGGCTCTGAAGCACAGATCTTCCTCCTGATAAATAGGGTCATATGTACAAAGAACAGAGCTAAACAGGAAAACTCGATAACTCCCAGTGATGCATCAACTATATACCTTGTGATACAGAGTTGGTTTAATATATTTGCTAATAATGCCAGGATAACCTATGTTAGGCATTTGTCCTTCTTTTCTGCCTCCACACCCTAAAGTAATATCTCAGATGATCCTTCTCAAATTACAAAAAAAAAAAAGGTAAGGTCTTCTTTTACCCAATACCATGAGCTGTTTATTTAACGGGGGGAGTGCTCTGGTATTAGGAGGCAAAAGTGTTACTGTAAGCTCGTATTTCCCTAGACCTTATTCCTATTTACAAAACCCTGAATTTCGGATCCATCCTCTTTTCTATCTTCTCTCTCTGGGTAACATCATTTCTTACCTGTTGTAAAACCAAATCACATGTTAGTATGTAAAATTGCATCTATGTGCAGGCAGAAGTGAATAGTCACTATCATATCAGCTGTGTGTTTTTCATCCTTACTATGCAAGCAGGGACTTGATCTTCTACGTGACTTGTACCATTTAATAGAATTAATGATAAACAAGATGAAAGCTTGCTGTTTCTCTGGGGCAATGACCTGGGCTTTGTAAGAAATCCAGGTCTGTAGAAGCTGGTCTTCTTACAGCCAATATTCATGAAAGTATTAGGTTTCACCAGTTCTCATCTATTCTTTTGCTGGAATGGTTAGGAAGTTAAATATCCGTATTGCTATGAAAGTGATGAAGCTGTGGTTTTTCAGCAAAGTTGAGCACCGGATACCTTTCCTGCACACCCTCCCTGATTTCTAGTGCCTTTGTACAATGAGACATTTGGATTCACCCCATGCAGAGAAGTCTTCCCAGGTTGCCTGTGTCTGTCAAGGCAGATACAGCATTGCGTTTGAGAGTTGACAGGGATCTTAGATATAATTGAATCCGGCCATCTTTGTTGATAGATAAGGAAACTGAGGCGCAGAATCATTAAGTGAACCGCCCAAAGTTGAATTGCAGGACCCATGTCCTTCCTACCATCCTTGTCCTTCTCTTTTGGGCTAAATCAAGATCCACAAAGTCACTCTACTTATCAGGAAGACTTAAGTCTCATGTAATCACTTGATATCCCATGAACTTGGCCTTGGTTCCAGCCCCGTCAACCATCTTCTCATGAGAATTCTTAATGGTCAAAATAATGATCACCCAAGTGTAGGAAGAGTGATTTGCAGGAAAGGCCCATGAAACTGCAAGGATGCTAAGTCGAAGAGGCTCATAATACAGCTTCCATTCCTGTGGAGATAGTCAGCCTTCCAGGGGGAAGGAGATGGGTCAAGGTCTCATGTGACATTTGGAGAACCCAGAATGAGCTTCTTGCCCAAGAACAGGGCTGCAACATGACAGCATTTATACAGATGGCTCCCCGTTTTGGAACAGATTGTGGTCCAGAAGTTCACTTGCAAGTCATTGGTTTGAAACGTGGACTGCATTTTCCCCATCCAGTCAATTTCCGTGGTCTCCAGTAGAAGCCACATCTCCAGCACCTCTTCCCTTCTTCCTTCTAGAACTGCCCCTTCCTATTCCCTAGTCAGTTACAATCCCTTCTTGAGAAATTTTCTTAATACTTTAGTCATAACATTCTGAAAGCATTTACTATTTTTTTTCTTGGTATGTGCTTCTGAGCTCCATTAGATGCTAGAAGGGAATAAAAAATATGATTAACAAATAGATGCTTTTGTATAAATAGCTGAAATCCCCTTAACCCTACCAAGGATAATTGCAGTTTAGAATGGAATGTTTGTTTCACTTAATTGATGAAATTTCAACTTGAGAAACTAAGTGAAGATGGCTGTGGCATCTGGGTGTCAGTGGTCTGGGCCCACCTCTGAGGCAAGCTAATAGTGGATAGCTTTCCTATCCCTATAATTCGGAACTCAGAGGTTTCTCAGGGTGCGAGGTAGTAACTTCTCTCAGCTTTGCATCCTGAGGGGAGTGGCTGTTAGACTCGATTTGATAGACAGAAATGGCTTTCTTTTAAATATATGATGAATATTGAGGCTTATATTGGATGTCAGGGGCTATTTCTATTTGCTACATTCCCTGTATATTAAGAAGGCACAGTTATAAGTCTGAATCTCTATGTTTCTTTTTAAAATGAATAGTTTTTATTCTTCTTCTGAATATAAAAGTTATACATATTTAGCATAGAAAATTAAAAAAATTACAGAAAGGCACATATACCCCCCCACACACACACAAATTTAATAGAACTTATGTCATCGGCCACTATTAACACCTTATTATATTTTCTCCTTATCCTCTTAGCTCTTCTGTCTTTCTGAGTGTATATTTATATGTAAATTTGTTGTGATTATAGTTTTTTCAAACATAATTTTGAACCTTAATATACTTTGAACATTTTCGCATTATGCCATTAATGTATTTCACAACAGTTTTTAATGATAGCATTGAATATGTATACATAATGAATATATGTGTATGAATATATATGAGTTTATATATATATATAGCGTTCCATTATTTATTTTGCTAGGCCAGTATTGTTGGACATTTACACTGCTTTCAAGTTTTCAATAGTGTAAATTATGTAGCATTGACTATCTTCACACTAAAAATCTTTGCACATATCCCCCTGTTATTTCCTTAAGATGAACTTCTAGAAGTAGAATTTCTGGATCTATGGGGATGCCCATTTTTAACGTTTTTAACACATGCTGCCCGATTGTCCTCTAGAAAAGTCTGTACTCATTTATAATCTGACCAGTAGTATTTGACATCTGTTTTTGATTGAGCTGCTAAATGTGGAGGTCAGTCTTAGAAGTGGTCTTCTTGATTAAGAATATTTCCTCAAAAATCCTGTGTTTACTTGGGCTAGCAAAAAAATAAGATTTTATATAAGGTATCACAAAATTTAGCTAGACCTTAAGCTAATTGCTTCCTAAGATGAGAATTTATTTCCTTTCTACATCCCCACATTTTTAGGATATATATTCACTCTGCTAGAGTAAAATTCAAATACCAAAGCACTGGAGAAATCCACAACAGAAACAAAAGCAAAATAACTAAAACCCTTCTGAATCTTACCTGGTGGGATTGAAAAAAAGAAAAAGAGAAAAAAAACACTTCACTTATTTAATTCTTCCATTTCAACAATAGTTGAAAATACAATTTTTTCTCTACAATCAAAAAAAAGTTAGGCTCATTAAGACCCCAGCTCTAGAAATAAGTACCAAACAGGGGGAACTGTTTGACTAACAGTTTTATTCCAATTTAATAATTTGTGTTTCTACCTGAGGTTACTCTGGCCTTCAATAACTTCAGTTAGGGGATAAAATATCTCTCTTACCAAGTGAATTACGTTATTGAGTTTCGATAAGACTTTGAAATTTTAAATAATAACAAATTTAATAAGATATGATGTGCTTTATTTTCAGTTTCAGTAAAAGAAAATGCTAAATAATCCTATTGAACATTTCTTGTTTAAATAGTCAATAACTCGCTGCATTATAAATGAATTAACCTGAAATAATTAAGGTAAATGAAAATGTCTATAAATGCACAATACAACAGAGTTAAGCATCAGACGAAATCAGATTTTAACCATCCTTTTATTATCTCTTATCTGTGGGCCTAATAAGCATACTTCTTGCCTTATGTTTAGTCCAGTTGATTGCAATTTGGATTAATTTGCACATTATTTTTTACTTTAATGTGAAAAATGCCAAGAGCAGATTTTGAGATCCACGTTAAAATACAGGCTCAGTTGCATAGAGCTGGTCTGCAGAAGGTTTCGCTGGAGATGAGACAGAGGTTGCTGAAGTTGTTTAGTTTATTAGAAGATAAAATGAACAAATGCTAGGAGGCATTAAAGCCGACTACTGATTTTCCTCTGTTTCCCAAATATGCTTAGTTCACAGTGCCATCACCATGGTGATTTTGTGTAAAATAAGACTTCATTTTAGAGTGGTTATAGGCTAGGGGCCTTTGTTATACCCTGCCCTGCTACCAACTTCTGTGCCCTGCACAGCAGCAGCTTCAAACACGTCCCAGGGTCTCAGAGCACGTGCTCAGACTGATGTGGGGTTTCAGGATCAGTTAGCCCCTCTAGGAATTAAAAGCCAGCAATCGAATGCCCGTTATCAATGATTAACTTTAAAAATATTAGGCATTCTGGGCAGATCCCTTTCCTTTCTATGCAGGCAGCATTCCCAAGAATGTTGGTTTCCAGCTACGTAGATAGTCTCTAGGTTATTAAGTTGCCTCGGGGGACTTTGCTGTGCTTTTGATTTGGGAATGAATATTATTCTTATTATGAAACTTTAGTTCTTCCTAGAAGGGTTTTCAGAGATCTGTATGCTCTTTTCAGCTGTCATCTAAATCCTGGCTCTGTCTTATTTTTCTCAGTTATAAAATGGGTACACAGATCATCTTTATTGGGTAGTTTTGAGGACTAAATTGATTGAAGTGTGGTATCTAAAATGCTAATCTCAGTGTCTAGCCCTTGTAAGCTCTGCTGTATATTTTCTTCCCCATTTTTCTTCCTTATAAACTTTTCGCCTTAAATTTATTCTTATGTACTTTATTGTAAGCTTAGAAAAACACATGAGCAAAGATATTTATACTAGTAGCTCTTCACTTCTGAGTTCTCACCTGTGTTCAATAATGAGATCAAAACCGATTGTCTCTGCTGCTGTCTACTTGGGTATTTGGGTTTGATGGTGTTTATTTTTTATAAGTGGCAGATGTCTGAAATAGGCAGGGCAGCAAAAGCCTTGTAATCTGGGGCAGGAGAGGGGAAGGAAACTCAAAGTACATCATGTACTTTGTCAAATTTTTTTCATAGAATTGAATTCTTCTCTTGAAGGTTTAATTTCTCTCTTGTTATCGACTTTAAGGATAGATACTCTTGCCTCCACCAATGTTGGAGTCTTGGGGAACAATAACAGAACTACTGAAGGGAGAAATTCCATTGGGGTGGAATCCAGGCTCTGTGTAGATATGGAAAATTATGAGCACTCAACAGATGTTAATAAATACCTCCTTCTATTGTTGAGACAAAATAGGGTTGATTGGGTGTGAATTTAATGGTTAGTGAAAGGACCTTGTACATAGAAAGGGTGTATTTCAAGGAAGCCAGGAATCGGATATTGACCAAAATAGCATTGTGTTTTTCATATCAGATTATTCTGTGTTTTTAAGGTCTGTCATCCCCCCAAATTGTAAGTTCCCTTGTGTTCATGACATATGCCTTCTTAGCAGCCCTTGCAGTACATTGCTGTGGACACAGTAAGGTTTCAATAGATCCTTGCTGATTGAAACCAAACATTTGGAAATCTTGGAGGCAGAGTTGATGAAGGGGTGAAAAGAGGGCTGCAGGGAGAAAGAAGAGAAACAGTCAAGGCCTGAGGGAGAATCAAATACAGAAACATCCTGGGAAACCAGGAAAGACCAAGGTTGGTGAGCAACTAACACTTTATGTTCTCCTGAGAAAAGAAAAACTGGACAGAAGAGAAACTTTAATCTGAAGAGCTAATTAACCAAGTTATAAGACCTCTAGAGTATCCCTCTCATTAGAGTTGTAATTTTGAGACCAAAAAAACAACAGTGGAAGGTACTCTAATTTTCCCCAAGAATCTATTTAAATTTTTATGTGGACAATAATAGAAATTTGAGGGGAAAATTGCAGTATGCTGGAGTTTATAAATCATTTCAATGTTTTGACTCCTAACTAACCCTCTTCGTGATGGTAAGAAGAAAAAAAAAATGTATGTATATATAAAACCACCTTTGCTTTCAGTGGATGTGCTGATTTGATTAAGAAAAAGTGGAATTAGGCGGCAAAAAGACAAACAAGAAAACCCCGATAACATAATATGAGCAGGTTAAATATCAAAAATAATAATACAGAATGTTCCAGTGTAAAGAACATCGCTAAAAGGTAGGATTAAAAATTATATATATATTCACATAAATATAATGGATGCCTAGCATTCAACGAACACAAAAGTATCAGAGAATATCACGACACAGGGATCACCTGATAATAATGAATAAACATCACTCTTCTCGGTCAAGTGACCAATATTATTTCACAGTTGACTGTGTTGAGCACAGAGCCAATGACCTTTGCCCTGCATTTTAATAATTTACTGTAGTTTTACATTAAATCAGAATATAATTGTGAAGAAAATTAGTGTTTCTTTGTGGGGAGTGCAGAGTAATGCCACTAATTGCATGTATAAAAGCCTTCCCGAGGTTGTATTTTCCTGTTCTTTCTTGATTTGGAAAATTAAAACTATGGTAATTTTCCGCTATTTGTAAGAGGGAAAATGTGCCAGTGAAATGTATTCAGCTAACTTAAAACGTCAAAGCTTTTGGCCATCGTTTTATGTCCAGTAATGACAAACTGTCAATTTCCTCACATTATTCAGGAATATAGTAGCAACTTGTTGCAGATCTCAGAATAGACAAATTTCTTAAAATAGATGTGATCTGAAAGAAGAAACAGTCTGATGTTTTTTGGGTTGTTTTTTCTTTCACTTGAATATTTGAGCAACTTTATATTTAGAGCAAATCACCATTCTTTTCCTGATAAAGGAATGGACAATAGCGAATTCATTACATTAAACTTAGTAGAATAGGAGATTAAATGAATAGTGCTTTAGAATCATTTTTAGATACCTGGGGAATTTTTTTTTTCAGCTGAGTAATTATCAAGTAAAAGACTGAGTTGATTTTAAAATATATGGGGTTTAAAATTTTATAAAAACATGTATATTCACAAATATATGTCCACGTGAACATCACTCTGGAACTTGGAAGGGTTAAATCCGACCTCTGTGGTGTTATGGGAAGTGTTTTCTGGCGTTGTCTAGTACCTTGAGTTTGTTATGGATTCAATATGTAGTGTCATCATAAAACAGTTGAACCTGCATTAGCCCTCATTGTCTCAGGCTAGAAGCTGAAAAATTCAAAGAATGAAAAAGCTCAAGAAATGAATATTTCTGCTAATAGCATGTCGGTATTTTTCCCTTACTCCATGGACATTCTTGATCTCAAAGGCAAACTGCACAACCCAGGGTACTAGGGTTGGAATCCAGTGTTTATTCAAAAAGGCACCCTAAGGCAGTTGCAGAGGAAATGCTACATGTATGGAAAAAAAAAAAAAGGTAGCCGGGAAACTAAGCTGATCTGGGCAAAGCTGCAGCGACTGTCTTTACTAACACTTGTTTTCTGAGAGCCTATGAGAGAAATGGAAATAATTAGAAGGACCCTGAAAGGGTGGTATTTTGTTGCTTGTTCTCCTTATATGGAGCAAAGTAAACTGCAGTAACACTTCTCTGGAGCTGGTATTCCCTGCTGCCACAGGGACAGCAGATTTCTGGGTAGAGGAGTTTGTTTATACCTTAACAAATACAGGCTGGTTTGTTGATTAAATAAGCAAAAAAAAAAAAAAAGAAAGAAAGAAAGCCTGCCCCATTCTCTGTTTTCAAACACTTCCCCCAATTAGAAAATGTCTCATAAAAATCCATCATGTGATAAGATCTTGCCTTAGTCCCAAACCAAGTCCACTTGGATGTCTTCAAATCTGAGTCCTGAGGGAGTCCACATTTTAGCTAAGAATGTAGTTACTCTGTCTTGAAACAGAGAGCTTTGCCACTTGCTTGTTTTGGAAGGAAAATAAATTAAAAAAAGATTGCAGGGGATTTTAGTTATTATATGGCCAGGGCTCCATTTAGAGTCGGTGGCATTCAAAGCTGGCTTTAGTCACAGCATGATGCTCCAAAAGTCCAAGTGTTTCCTTTCTTTCTTTCTTTCCGTTTTTGTTTTTTTTTTTTAAGCGTTACTTCACTGAGGCAGAGGGCTGCCTTTGAGTGACGTCACGAGTTTGAGCAGCTAGCAGCACAGGAGAAGGGAGGCTGGGTGAGTGACAGCCCAGCCTACTTTTTAATAGCTTTGTCATGTGACTGGGGACTGTAGTAAGACAGGTGCCTTCAGTTCACTCTCAGTAAGGGGCTGGTTGCCTGCATGAGTGTGTGCTCTGTGTCACTGTGGGTTGGAGTTGAAACAGCTTGACTGGCGTCATTCAGGAGCTGGATGGCGTGGGACATGTGCAACCAGGACTCTGTATGGAGTGACATCGAGGTGAGGTGGGGCTGGGCTCAGCACTGCAGCCGGGACGGAAGCTTCCCTCGCAATGCAATTATTCCTGTAAGAGGGGGAAGGGCTTGGGCTTGGGCGAGGAGAGGAGGCAGCAAAGTAGCCCCGGCAGGAGCTTTGGGAAGGGAATCTCAATCTTATCTTAACTCCAATAAGTTTGCTATTTTAAGGTGGCTCTGAGATACCGTGAACAAATCAAAGCTTAGCTGCTGTCATCAGGATCTGTTGCAGTTAGAAACTCTTTCCATGTGCCTTTGGCTCTGTTTCTACTCATATGCAATATTTATGCCCTAAGATATTGATATGAATCAGAAGCTGAAGTCTTTCCAGTGGTGTTTAGTGGCCTGGTTGGAAAAATGCCATTTCTATTTATAATAAGATGAAGATAAAAATATTAAAATAGATGGGCTCAAATCTAGTCAGTTTTGACTCTAGTCTGGATTTTTTTCTTCTTCCCTCTCTGTTCATCAGAGAACTCACAGAATCCTAAATAATCCTGCTGGGCTATTTTAGATTGCTTTTCCCACAGAACACAAAACAACAAAGCTGGTTCCTTTAAAACTCCTCTATGTGGTTGAAAGCTTTGGCCAGCAAAGAAAAAAAAAAAAAAAAAAAAAAGCCTTACAGTGCAAGGTTTTCCATCAGCGTCAGTGGCAGGGAAGCCAATGGTTAAATCTCTCTGTACCACGGAGAGCTGCCTGAAGCCGGAGAGAGAATAGAGTTTATGCAGGACTGTGTGTGGAGCTGCTCGCTGCTTGTGTAAAAATAGATGGCAATACATCAATTCCACAGTCTCTGCCGGCTACAATTCATACAGGGGGGAAAAAAGCGAGCTGGTTTCCTCGTAATCTCTGGAGTCTAGAGTGACTAGCGGGGGGGACAGAGGACCGCGGCATGTTCGCATTCAACACAATGGAATGTTCTCGGGAAGTTTGGCCAACTTGGGAAACAAGCAAAACTTTCTGTGGACTCTGGTGAGATGGACCCGAATTGAATTGCAGGGAGGATCTGAGCAGCTAACAATGAATCTGGCAAAGGGCTGGGAGAGCTTCCTCTGGGAAGCTGGGGGCACGTAGGGTAAGGGGAGGATCAAGGGCTACGCGTGATTTGATTAAATAAGATGTCCATGTGGTGCTGCGATACACATCTAAAGTGAAAATAATTTGGCCAAGGCCGTCTGCGAATGCATTTTTCCTCTCTAGTGAGGCATGCCCTGGATTCTTAACTCTTCACTGGGCTTGCAAATGCTGGCTCCGTTTGCCCTCTCTTGCCTTGGCAGATGCATATTTGCGGATTGTAACTGTTCTTATCTTGTTGTGATTTCTTGGTAAGGTGGAAGAGTTATGGATAATTCATACGTCCTGCAGCTCTTACGAGGCAGGGTTCTAAGTGGCTTCAAAGTCCTAATTGTCTTCGAGTAGCTGGAGTATCCTGCGGGCGGTTGTCTGGCTGGCACTGCGGGTCTCAGCTGCTGCAGTTTCATTTTTCCATCATGTATTCTTCCTGATGCTGCTAGGAGTTGGTTGAAGAACTAGATCATATGGAAATAGGGAAGATTTCCTTTCCTCATTGGCATTCCTGCAGTCATTTTCAAATAAGCGTCAGAACCGTTTAGAACACTGGCTTTTTAATTTTGTTCTTAAGGAGGTGAGGTCTCGGGCTAATTGTCCAGCCGTGG
Organism: Delphinapterus leucas; assembly: GCF_059928025.1. Lineage (NCBI taxonomy): Eukaryota > Metazoa > Chordata > Mammalia > Artiodactyla > Monodontidae > Delphinapterus > Delphinapterus leucas. The sequence continues at coordinate 50,430,766 of NC_143133.1, read as the reverse complement.
ATTGAGTTGTCGGTCAGCTGAGACGGGCCAGTCGCTTCTCTATTGCGCTGGAGGCAGCAGGCTGCTAGCAGCCCAGCCTTCGTGGTGGCAGCCCTGGGAATCACCTCCGCCAGGCTCAAATATTATGAGCAGCAGGTAGCGTAGGCCGCTTTCATTTTTTGAATCATTAATGTTTGCTGTCATCCTAAAACGTATTATGCCCTTTTGCACATAATGACGGGACAGTACATTGATTAATAAAGGCCTCTATCACTATAGCTACTCAGAGTGCCCCGTGTTTCACAGTTTAATGAAGGTGATGTCCAGTAAGCTTACCAAGATTGATAGAGACAGTTCCGATGACATACACTCTACTAAGACTGTCATTCTTTACTGACCCCTGCCCTGCCCCTTATCCCCTGTCCTAATTTTTTTTTTAAGAAGTCAGGTTCTTTTTTCATTAATGTAATTAATGTGGCCAAGTCCACTCTTTCTGCTCTCTCTCTCTTTAAAATTTACCATCAATGGCACAAAAACCTCCAAAAGGTTAATGGAGAATTATACTTAATTATAATGTTTCATTATCATCAGTGCAGTTAAGCTAATTTATTGTCTGCTCTTTAACTAAGAGAAAAGTCTGTTGGGGTGAAATAACGTACAATAATTAGCCTTTTGTGTTTAGTGACTGCTTTATCCTCTTAAATCTTATTATAAAATTAAGGCTGTGGTTGTGAAATAGCTGTCATAGTTGCGAAGAGGCAGTAGAATGTGTCTCTGTAATTGCAATAAGGCACACCTGTTACAGATGTATAGGGAAGCAGTAAATATCAGAGTGTCAGATGAGGACAGTTACAGGGCTCAGACTGTTAAGTCTGGCATCATCCAAAGGCCAAATATAAATTAATAACAGGAACACTTGCTGCCACTAATGTGTTTTAGATTATCAGGATAATGCCACGTTCAGAAGCCCTGATTTTATTAGCACGTCAGCATTGGCAAGAGCACATGCACATTTTTCAATGATAACAGAAAAGCAAAAATGAGCGAGGCAGACAGAGAGAGGAAAGGAAAGGAATATGTGAATTACAGCAGAGTAGAATACAAAAAATTGATCTGATCTTTTTAATGGTTTTCAAAAGTTACTGAAAAATACATATTTCTGAAAGGTTAAAGGGTTTTGGAGAAGTCATGCCTCGAGAGGGCTGTTAAAGAGGGAGACAGCAAGAAGTTGTCCACCAGTTGGTATCAACGTTCCCGAACACGGGTTCTAGAGTATGCTGTCCACAAAAGCAATTTAAGCCAGATGTAGAGATCCTACGTTGTCTAACTTATTTTTCTTTTTTGTCGTCATTTTTGTTGTTTATGCTTTTTATTTTAAGGACTCTCCCCTAATCCTAGTGGGTTTTGCACCAGTGAAAAAGTTCTCCCCTTGTCTCTGAATTGGTCGTGTTGTGGAAGAGTTAACTGTGTGTGGGGGGGTGTGTGTTTGTGTTTGGAGGACAAGCAGTGGGCAAGTGTGGAGACTGGGAAGTGTTGTGCCCGTAACAAAATCCAAACACTGTCCCAGAACAAAATCTTCTCTTCAGCCCAGCCTCCGCTTACTTATCAATCTAGTCAAGTATACGGATCTGTAACTTTGGGCTAACTCCAATAATAAAAGAGAAAGACCAGTAAAATGATAAGGAAAGAGTTGAGATGAAGGGGGTTGCCCTTTCTTGGCATTACCTTTGTGCCTGCAGTTTGGGATCTCAGTGGGGCCCAGTGGTCTTAGGGAGGAAGTGCAGGAATTTTCAGCCTTCTCCCAGCCTCCCCTTACCAACTGCTGGCTCCATTACCCAGTACCTACTTCTCAGCGTGCTGCTTACAATCATGCTGCTGCATATGACCCGTGTAATGTAGCCTGCCAGGGATGACAGGGGTGCTTGAGAAAAAAAATCTGCGTAGAACTTATTTTATTCAAAATCTAAATGTCAAGCAGTATCTTTAGCTTCATGCCCAACTGCTGCCTGGATGGGAAGAACTCCCCAGCATCTCTCCTGGCCTTGGAAGGGAGGCCCGTGAGGGTACCACCTCAGAGAGTGTGCCTTTCAATTGAGACCCCTCGGCTTGCAGATAGATAAAGTCCTTATGGCTCTGGCATCACCAGATCCCTTCCAAAGGAAGTTTCTGCAGGGTTCTTCACAATTGGCAGTGATGAAACAGCAGTCAGATAGCCAATTCGAGGTTAGAAGCCCACCTTAGGAAGCGGGTCCACTTTCCTCAGAAACCCACAGTGCAGGAGAGTTAACAGACCATTTACTCTATGCAAGGAGGTGACAAGCAGCCCGGTCCCGGTAGAGGGTATTTTAAGCCTCTCAATATATTGAAAGCATTTTTAAAACTCCAAATAAAAAATTGTTCTTTTGAATTCACTTAGAGCATAGTTTAGGAATATATAAATGATGAACAAAAACATAGTTGTGGTGTGCTAGAGTGGTTTTTCTTTTCAGACTTCAGGTGATCCCAACGGTATACACATATACACAGACGCACACACCAACACAGAAGACTTGCAAGTTACACATAGTGAAAGATAACAAAGATCGTAAAAAATATGATTTTTGTCCTTCATCTCAATGGATTTATTTTTGACCTGTTTGAGAAGTTCAGAATCTCATGAAAAGTCAAGTAAAAGATTTAAATAACAATTCAAGAGAACCATAGACATGTTAAAGGACGTTGCATCATTAGTTGCTAAATGAATGATATGGATTATAATGGTTAAAGAGAGAGTAAATGGAGCAAGTTTTCCTGGTGTAGTTCTTATGGGTTTTTTTCCTCTCATTTAGTAATCGTTTGTCTCTCGTATGTGTGATGTAATTCCAAGGTGAAATCAAATCTGTATCCTTCCCTCAAAGGGCTTATACTCTAAGAGTAGAATGAAATTTTGCATATAGTTAACCAGAAAACAATTTGAAACTTGGTAAGTGCTAACTTTCAAAGAGGTACCAACAAATCTAAGTTGATTTCTAACTGGACGAATCAGAGAAGGCTTCATGGAAGCATGGCATTTACTATGGATTTGGAGGTAGAATTTGGGATGGAATGGTTCTGGCAAAGTATCCTTTGGGAGCAAAGTGAGTTAAAGAATTTAGGATGTTTATTCTGGGGACTAAAACCCTGGAAACCAGCTTTGGTGGTGTCGTTGAATTAACCAGGCTTAATTCCTATCACATGCTATTGCAGTTTAATAAATTCCTGCAGTTAATGAAAGCTTTTTTCTTTCCTCCCCTGCCCCCTGCAGTGTGCTGCTCTGGTTGGTGAAGACCAGCCTCTTTGCCCAGATCTTCCTGAACTTGACCTTTCTGAACTAGACGTGAACGACTTGGATACAGACAGCTTTCTGGGTGGACTCAAGTGGTGCAGTGACCAGTCAGAAATAATATCCAATCAGTACAACAATGAGCCTTCAAACATATTTGAGGTAAGGACAGCCCTTGGTGAAAATTAATTTCTTATTGAACTTGGCTTACGCCACACTAAAATATTATTGGCCTGAAAGCATAATGAGTTCTTACTTTGCTGTCACCAAAAGACTTTTTATCATACTTAGGCACTTCCTATTTTGAGGAAAAACGATTTTGGAAAACAAATTTTTTTTTTTTTTTTGAGAATTAAGGCCCTAAGGACCCACAACAGAGTACATCAAACTCTGTTGAAATACTAAGGGATTGTGAAAGAATAAATGACAAGGAAGAACAAACGTCTACACCTGTTTATTCCTGTCTATTTCCCACAGAAAATGGTGCCTACTGTAAACTAACGTAGAATGTAAAAGAATACATTTCTTTTTAACCAAGGCATGAGGTCTAATTTAATTATTTTACAAAGTAGGTGAGCAGTTTTTTTTTTTTTACTGTCATTGTCATATTTATAATCGTACCTCTGATTTCTTTATATTATGGGAGCTTCTAAGCCCAACTACTCTGTTATTTACTTATAAATTAGTCAAAATTAATTTACTTTTCAGTAGTGAGAGTTACCTCCCAGGCTCTAGACTCTTTATTATAAGCCTACCCTGTAATAAAGAATGTTAATCTGCGCCTATTAAACAGTTACTTTGAGAAAAGAAGTTCGTTCTTACAAGATCAGTCCTCATTTACTTGAAAATAAATGGTTTCTTAGAGGGACAAACTCTGGCAAGTGAACTGAGTAAAGATTATCAGATCAACTAGTTTTCAATATCACCGCCACCAGCACCACCATTATCATGTAACATTTTCTATCTACCATGTGCCAGGCTCCAAACAAAGCACTTTAAATGTATTTTTTTTATCCACCAGCAGAGACATTTCTTATACTTCAATGTTGTTTGGTTGAAATCTCAAGTCATTAAGAAAGCCAATTTTACAATATTTATTGAGTTTTTCCAGCACCCAGCACATAAAAGGCACTGAATAAATGTTTATTGAGTCATTAAGAAAACCCATTTTACAATATTTACTGAGTTTTTCCAGCACACAGAAGGTGTTGAATAAGTGCCTTGTGAATAGTGAGTGTATGATGAATATGGTATGTTCATAAGAGTAATAGTAATAACAACATGGCCAACACTTCGGCACACTTTTGCTTTATGTATGTCATCGCACTCATCCCTCAAAACAACCTATTGTTTAGGTACTATTATTATCATTCCCATTTTACATATGCAGACAGTGAGTTTCAGAGAGGCTAAGTGATTTTCCCAAAATCACACAGTTGACAAAGACGTGGGATTTGAACCCCAGATGTATCTGACTTCGAAGTCTATTATCCTTGATTAAAAATAGAATAACAGTGAATTTGGGTGACAGCCATCCTTTACATACCAAGCTGCTTCTTTGCTCAATATATTTAAAAATAGAACAGAATCTTTTCTTTCAGTGTTGGTTGACATGGAAGCAGGTATATAGCTGGTGAGCTGAGATGGCTGTAGATTCTGTTGACCACTAAGGTTTTATAATATGTCTGGAGCATTAAGTGGGTCTTAGAAGAGTGCTTAAGGTAATGGAGTGAAGGCTGGGGAGAAGGAATCGGGTGGAGGAAACACTGAGGGTTTGTGGTTAGTTATACTTTCCCAGGCTTCTCAGCCGGGTCTCAGAAAGTTCATGTGAGGACTTGGCTGGTTCGAACTGGTAAATTGAACATTCCTCATTCAGTACACTTGTCAGGTTACAGGCCCATTTTAAGTCATGCTGCATTAAGTAAACAGTACTTTTAAAAATGTCCATCTCCATAGACCTCTTATCTAAAAATCGACTATTTCATATTGGGTGAATGCCATGCATTTTGTAGAAGATGGTTAGGGAAAAACTAAAAGGTGGTTGGGGCGATGGCGTGGTGGTCAAGGCCTCCCTTGTGGGCTGGTTGCAAAAAATACACCTTTTTTTCATGGCTGGTGTCCCTGTATTTCATGTCGTGGCACCTGCATGAGGTACTTCTCATTTACACTTCCGGGAGACTTGGTTTGGCAACCAGTTATATATCTATAGATGCTTAATCTACACAAAGACGCCCCTTTTGTTTTCTTATATAACTTTCTACTACTGGTGGAATTGTTTTCAACACTCTAAACACAAGGTTTATTTCATTTAATCTCTCATCAGTTCATTTTAAACCAGTAGCTCTCAACTGAAGGCAACTTTGCCTGCCTGGGGATATTTCGCATTGTTTGGAGGGATGTTTGATTTTTAGGACAGGAGGCAGAGAGATGCTGCTGGTATTTAGTAGGTAGAGACCAGAGATGCTGCTTAACATCCTATAATGCACAGGACAGCTCCCCAGCAAAGAATCATTTGGCCCCAAGTGACCGTGGTGCTGAGGTGAAGAAACCCTGTTTAAAAAAGAAGTCGCCGCAATTTTTAGAAGACGCTGAAGATGAATCCGTCAGATTTCCGAGAGAGAAAATAGAGTTAAGATACAGGATATGAAGACTTAGAAGCCATATAAAATTTTCGAGATGCCCAGGGCCCCAGGACTGATATGTCAGGAATTCTCTTAGTGGCAGACAGCAAAAGTGACTGTATCAATAAGTCCCCGTAACAGTTTTCTCTGATGTCACAAAGCCCATTCTTCTTTGTTGATGCCAAGGGTAAGGCCAAATGTGGCAATACTGTTACACACAGCAGCGGCTTCCTCAGCATTTGCATACAGAAAGATGCCTCTACTCTTTGCCCTCTAGCGTTAAACTCAGACATCTTTTCTATAACGAAAAAAAAAGTGTGTTTTGAGCATAGGTGGAATTCTAAAATTGTGTCTTCCCCTGTAAAGAAACTCCATAGGCAACAGAATAACCCTTGAATGGCCACAGCTTTGCGCATTGCTTCTACCGAAGCTGCATTACCCCAAAGGCATTTCCCAGCGCCTGTGACTTTAAACCTCTCACGGCGGACTTTCACCTGTGCTCCCTTGTTCTCCTCCAGTTCTCAAAACCCTGCCTCATCACATTTGTGAAGGCCTTGTACTTGAGCAAGCCCAACAGTCACGGTCTCTGCCACCTCTGATCTGCCAATAACAAGCATTATCTACCTCGGATTCCCAGAATAAAATAAGGCACCGAGCAGTTCAACACTTTTCCCTGACTCAAGTATCACATTGATGACACTGCTGGAAACTGGCCACAGGATTTCTGAATTCTCATCAAAGCGGGAAGAAAGCGGGTATTTAAAGTCACATTTAGTATTGCAGAATGCTTAAACCTTGGGAATAAATAGAAATTTCTTCATTTGACCTCTTCCATCACTTGAATCTTAGTTTGATTTTTATGTATTGAATAACTTAAGAAGAAGAAGAAAAAAAAGAATGGAATTGAATGTCCCAGTTGGGGAGACAGCGAATTCCTGAGTGGGAGAAGAGTGAGCTGACACGTAATTGTGCATGTTGGTTGAGTAACTGGGCACACAAACAGCGCTATCTGCTTGCACAACCTATGTTTGGATGTGTAAATGCAGGTGACCACGTATGATTCAGAAGCCACTTAGCAAAACAGGACACAAGGCCTATAGGTGCAGCACCCAGTTTATCTTATCCATGTGTCAGGAAAACAGGATGCTGTCCCTGGACCGGCTGGTAGCAAGATTTATGTTTCAGAATATTGCAACACAACTTCCTTCTCTCTGTTGCTTTGTGCATTGTTTGAAGGAGGAGAATAAAGAAGTACTTTTAAAGCATGGCAGTGTGTAAAGATGGGTGGCATGGGTTAGGTTAAATAGCACATTGGCTCTTCTGGGACATTGTGGGCCACCTTGTCTCTGCTTTATTTTAACCTCTGCTTTGATGCCTCCTTGATTCCACTGAATGGGCCTCTTTCATCTGTTGGTCTGGTAACTTCTGAATGCAGCTACTTGGGGTTCTTTAGTACGTGGAGAGTGAGGATGTAGCTGCCTCTAGGTTGTTGCTCAGAATACGTACTGAAGGCTGCCTTTGCTAATGGGGAGGGAAGGTCTCTAAGCTGTGGCCAGTATTCATGTTGGGTAATTACTGAAACTTGCAGGAAGGTCTGATACTGTGAACTTTTGTGAAAGAAAAAGGGTGGTTTCCTGCTATCTGTCTGTAAGGTGTCCTGCTATATGCCACCGGGGAATGGCGGATGGAAACTTTCAAGAATATTCGATCATTATGGTGGGAATATAGATGATTTTACATTTTTTCCTTCGACTTTCAGTTGTATTCTAATTTTTTTCTACAGTGGGCATATATTATATACTTATGAAAAAGTTAAAAACAACAGATCTTGGCTATTCAAAAGACTGTGAGCATTTTGGGAGCAGGGAACCAGCTTGTCTTGTTCACTGAAGTTTTTCTAGATGTTTTCTTAGAAAGCAGGAGAAAGTGTGTACTCAGTAAATAGTTGCAACCTCATGAATGAGTTAACCATCATATATTTATTGATGGTGTGAACTGCGTTAGTTAATGTGAAAATTAAATATAAAGCTCCAATAGATCTATTTCCTAAAGGACCTTAAATCTAGTTGGGGAGGGTGAAATCGGAAACCATTAGCAAATAATGGAAGACTGTGTATACAAATATACATATGTATGTACATGTTCATATATATCAGTAATTGGAGAACAACGTAACACTATATACATCCATGTATATGTGCACATGTATATTTATATGCATGGGGTTATATATTATATATATATTAGCAATTGGCAAATATGGCAAGACCGTGTGTATTCATATATACATGTATACATGTAGGGGTGTGTGTGTGTGTGTGTGTGTGTGTGTGTGTGTATGTATCCTGGCTAAGGAGGGAATCAGCAAGAATAACATCACCAAGGTTAATAAGAGAATAAGAGTGAAGTCTTTTCATAGACGGATTATGAAGGTGAAGAGCTTGGTTTACTCAAAGTGAAAAATGTATTCATGGGAGCACAGGAGTAAGATAGGTAAGTCTGGATTTAGGGTGGGTACAAAATTATGCCAGGCCCTGAGGACCCCGTTGCAAGTGTTTAGAGTTTCCACGATAGGAATTAGGGTGCCACTGAAGATTTTTAGCATGAGAGCAACGTGACGGAGATGGTATTTAAGGGTGATCGTTCTGATCGTTTTAAGAGCTATGGACAAGCAGAAAGTAGAGGAAATCCGACAGCAGGCTCTGCTGCATTCCAAACCCCATGCGATGCAGGTGCAGGGAAGGGACAAGGTGACAGCAGAGGGGATGGCGTCCAGGGAACAAAATTTAAGCACCTCAAAGGAAAATTCCATCAGTCCTGATAAATATGGGTTAGGTTAGGGAGGGAGGTGGCAAAGCAGACTAACTCGAAAATATTCCAAAGGGAATTGGAACTTCACGGGTATCTATCTGGTTAAGTTTCTGCTCACCTTTAGGAGCTGAAGCACTTTCTTGGACTGTGAGTCATTTTACAAAGGGGCTGCCATCTCTCTGCTGCATCAGGGGCAGAACCTATTTAACCCAATCCACAAATTCATGTGGTGTCTGCTTTTTCTCACTTGTCTCCTTGGAGGAAATTCTGTAGCCTTCCATGGTAATGAATTCCTGCTTCTGCCTGTGCCTGAGGTCAGGCAGACTTTTCTATGAATGGCAAACCTCTTGGAATTTTAATAAAACAAACAGAGAAAAAAATGTGTGTCCAAACCACCTCCCCTTAATTTAATCATCGGGAGAATAAATTCTCCTTTTTTATGTGGAGAGACCGAATTCATTTACAATAATCACTTCTTGAAGATTCCTGGAATTTCCAATTTGCAATCGATAAAAGTTTGTCATTTAAATTCAATTTACGGCCCACAACCAGATTTTTGCCACACTTGGTAATGACGCTTAGGGAGAATATAGACTTCAAGTAAGAAAATAATAGCCATTTAAGTGGGGAGATAATTGGCTGTAACATAAGAACATTGAAGAATGTTGAAACTCCTGGAGACTTATGGAGTATTTTAAAAATTTATGTTGTACTTCTCTTTGCATTTGTAGTCTACCACAAAATTTCAAATTCTGGGTATAAATCAGGTAGATGTTCATCTTGGAGAGTCACAAATCAGGAAGCAACAATCTGACCCAGCCTGTGTGCTGCTTTATTTTCAACCTCTACTGTGGGCTTATCCAGCTGGGAGACTGAATAGTGTTCACGTGTGTATGTGTGTGTGTGTGTGTGTGTGTGTGTGTGTGTGTGTGTGTTTCTCTACACACCTCAGTTAAAGACTGTTTAGACTTCTTGTCTTGATAACATCTGCCTTATCTTGGGAACATCTGGTTTATCACCCTGTTTCTTCCTCGCCATTATGCTGACCACTGGGAAAATATGGCTCAGGAGCTCTGACCCATGGGGCTGTGTCTATTGGCATCAATCCCTACTAATAAATAGTAAGTCAAAGGATGCCAGTTAAATGACATCCTTCACCACTAACTTTCCTGATGGTTGCTTTTGTTAGTGTAAGTTGTGGTTACAAAAGATGAGGTCGGCTGCTGTTTTTCAGGGAAGCCAATCCAGTTCTTAGCCATTTGCAATTTGGAAAGTGAGAATCCATATGTGTAATTGGGCACAATGATTGTAGAAGGTGCTAGTTTGTGTTTTGGGGATAGAGACCAACTATTTCGATACTGTTGGCACTCCAAGAAGGAGGTGAGACATTTCTTGGGCTTTTCCTACCTCCTGGACTCTCCAGTGGGTCATTGAACTAAAAATTACTCCCCCTGGATATCTTTGGAGCCAGGAAAGTGGAGACCCACATTCACAAGGAGGAAAACTTGGGGAGGAATCAGGAAGAAGTGGCGCACTGCCTCTTAGATTTACTTCAAAGATATCAGTCGAGGTTAAAGTCATTAAGATTCAGGATGCTGCAGTGGACAAACTGTCTCTTTGTATAGCAACTATGTGTGCTTGCATAGTAAGCGTATACATAGTGTCCGTTTGTCCTCCTCCCCCTATCTATATGAAATGTCCTGGAAACACAGCCCAGCAGATGGTTCACCTCTGAACGAGATCAACACACAAAGCAGATAAAAAGATGAACATTAGAGACCGACAGCCAAATTGTTCTTCCACTGTTCTCTACCCCAGACTTCACATTTTTAACAAGGTTTATCTGTCCCGATAATTATGTGCCTATTCTTTTAACAATGAAAACTTTTATTGTGTGTTTTATAAAATGAATTGCCTGTGATGTAAAACAATTTTGTAAGGACCATTTTTTTTCTTCTTCTTTAACTTCTCAGGTTACTTTCAAGATTGTGCGCTCTGAGGTATAGTTTGAAAGCAAAGCAGGGTACTGTGTTTTACTGTAGCCTGCCAAAGATGCTGAATTACAAGCAGCTAGAATGAGAGCAAGGGAAAAGGGGAGAGAGATACACAGGAAATACACACTCTTACTCTTGGCAAGAGCAGATTTTTACAAAGATAAATGACTTCTTATCCATTACGCAATTTACCCCAAAATGATAATAGGAGATACTTTTGTGCCTTTTCTCTTCCAAAATGATAGAATAATTTGCATAGTTTCAGATCCCAAACACTGAGGCTGTGTAGACCTGCCCATCTCCATTACTAGAGCAAGTTATTCATTCAAGGTTTGCAGCCGGATAGATTAATGAATTACCAGATCTTGCGTAAAATGACTTGGCTTGACTTTTAAACAAGTAGGCTTTTTTTTTTCTGGTTTTTTTTTTGGCCAGTCTTGTGATTGGTGTTAATGGGCTCTTTCAAGCCCCCTCTAGAGTTGTTTTTTTGGTTTTTTCGGTTTTTTTTTTTTTTAGAAGTCTCTTTGTTAACTATTTCCCCCACTTTTTCATTCTCTCCCAAACTGCTGCTCAGAAGCAGTTAGTTCAAGGAGGTAAAAGCAGGCCGGTCGGGCAGGGAGGAGGGAGGAGACTTAACAGCCAAATTCTTGGTGGCCGATGCCCTGCCCTGTGCCACATCAGCATGATTTATTGGAGCCTTGTCTTCGGCACAACCAAGTTTAGTGTGAGATCCTTGGTGTTTCTCACACAATGTGCAGGGCTGGAGCTCTGAACTTTGAAGGAAAGCCTCAGAGCTATTTGCAAAGTGCTGGTGCTTCGTGAATACTAAATTACATTTAGGAAATAGTCTATTGCTACCAGTTTTACTTCATTTTTATTCTTGACACAGACACCTAAATCAGAGAATAGTAACATTTCAGAGATTATGGAAGCAGTTTGGGTATGTTCCAACACTATAATAGGATCAGAATTTTAAGGCCTTTGTACTATTACCAATAGTCACTTAGTTTCTACTGCAGTGTACTTTGTAGGGAATTACAGCTTTTACTAAAAAGATTAAAATGCTATTATGCAAATGATTGCAGTATGTTATTATGTTTACAAATTAACATCCATGGCTCAACACACAAATTAACTAACTATTCTATCTATGTTATTAAGGATTTAATAAAGTAACTTAATGAAAATGGGGAGCTTGGAACACTTAATAGGAAACAATTGTGATTTAACACAGAACTCAAGCCTTGTGTTTAAGGTTCTAGGTGATATAGTGGTAAAATAAAGTTGAGCAAAGCACAAAGAAGAACTGGGACCATGAGAGCCACAGCACTGCTTGTCTGAGGCGCTGATGACCATGAACTAAATAGCTTCAGGCTACAATATACAGTGGGCAGCATATCAGTAAATGTAAGCAAAGCACACACACCACCTTCTATTAATAAATAGTTCATTGAAATGATAATCACCCTACACTGCATGTTTGATATGTTCCATACACACAGAGAATACTTAAATTATTCAAAAATGGAGCTCAGAGCAAATTTTGCTATGGCGAGTGGGATTTAGCTGCAGAATATCGCCGTGTGATAAAAGAGGGGAAGGCTAGGTTCAGACTAAGATGGCTTTACAAACAGCCTGCAAATTGCTATTCCTGGCTGTTCATAAGAGATCATAAAAGCAAGGAGATAAGAACCACCAAGGTCTCTGAGAAATGAATGTATGTGATTATGTTATCTTGTGGGTTGGATTTACTAGACAGACTGACAGCACCTTCACTTCAGTCCAACAGGAAAAGTAGAAAGAGATGTAGATTCTGAATAACGAACTTTGTTGGAGTGGGGAAGTTCCGAAACACTAGAATTAAAATCTTTCAAAAAAGATCCACGATTCCGGTCACTGACTGCATTGCTAGATCTCAAAATGAGAGCTAAGGGTGTTACTTACTTTTAAGCAAACAAACAAAAAGGAAACAGAAGAATTACTAGAAAATCCTGCAGCAAAGTAATTCATATTTCAAGTAGTTTTTATTTATTTTTCTTAATAGTCACATACAGATGTTGAAGACTTCTAGATAAACAGTAAGATTTTTAGGTCTACCTAAAAACAAATAATTAAATGAAATAATAAATAAACAATTATCCTTTTAGATCTACCTACAGAGGGCCACCAACTTGGGCTTCTTAGCAGGAATATCAGGGTGTACTTAAAGAAACATAGGAGCAGGGAAGCAACCACAAACTTGGTCAAGGTTTGTGCCCTTGCATACAATACAAGCAATTTATTTTGTTCCAAATAGCACTTCTGTCATTGGGAAACTACTTATGCAAATTTGTGATATCTAGCTTTAGCAAGGCACCTGGTTCCCTCATTTCCTTCCACATTTGGATAAACTGTGTTGTTCTTCACTCTTCCAAATTTGTCCTTGTGGAAGTGAACACTTGCAAATTGGTTGAAGCTTGCTAAGAGAAAGAAAGAAAGCGGGGAAAGAAAGGAGGAAATGATTTGACCAAAAACAGTGTCTGGGACAGCTTATGATTTGATGGTTTGTGGCCTTGTCCCGTTCCCAGGCACCTGCTCGAGAACGTGGTACGATTCTGTTATGCAGACGTTCCAGAACTCTTGCCAACATTCACCTGACATGACCAAGGTTTAAAGTACTGACTGTAACTTTACACAGCATAGTGGAACTGTGTGCCTGTGTGTGTGTGCATACGCATTCGCATTCTTTCTTTTTTTAAGGAAAAGAATGGGATACTTGCCATGGCTGGGTGGTAAAATAATTAGTCCAGCAGACAAATGTCTTGGCCCATGTTTAAACAGAGCTTTAAGAACACAGTGTTCTCACCAGTCACATATCTAAATACAAACCAGTGTCAGCTGCCATGCAGACCAAAATGTAATAGCCTGCTTTCACATAGGTCATCGTCAGTCCATTTTGGTCAGAGTCACACTTCACATCTGTTTCTGTGCGCTGCAGCCCCTTAAGGTGGCAATGGGCTTCGTAAGAGCACAAACAACCCAGCTATAAATTGCCACTGCTGGAGTTACTTTGAATAAGTGTATACTGTTTCATATTTATAACAGTGAGCCTTCGTAATATGCACAGTGAATATATAACACCGATCAGTTCAACAAGCATGAAATTGTATGTTGTCAACTTGTCACATAAATAGAGTCATATTCTGGCTTGCGATAATGTTGAACTAACACTTTTTCCCCCAGAATTGTCAAGAGGGTCACAAAAAAAATTGGGAGGTAGCACTTCCTTTGGGTAGATAAACAGTCAGGGCTATTGTAAAGTTGATATTACCGTTGATGGGTTCCTTTTCTCCCTTCTATCCAAAGTGCTTACTTTTCTTGGGTGAATGCTAATTGGCTAATCTGGTGTGTTTCTTCTGTCATCCAATGGTATCATTTTCAGTCAGTGCTAGAAGGCTTTTTTTGGGTTATGTATGTGTGAGAAGCTGTTTTTGTTCTCCTTTGAAACAATTTTTTTTTTTTTTTTGTATTCTTGTAGCGCAAATCAGTGCTAATTGTCATGAAATTCTCTAACCATCTTCTGGCAAGCTCTCTGTTTCATGTGCACTCCAGTTAACTCTTAATTCATTACCAGAGCCCTGGGTCATAGTGAAGGCTGGACATTTTGATCAGACTTTCCCACGATAGAGAATTTAGAGAGATGCAGCAGAGAAATGATTGAAGCAAATGTGCAACTTACTGAAAGGAGAAGGGGACAAATGAAACATACTCACCAGTTGCTGGGGAGCAACAACAGAGACCAGTTTCCCCGGTGGCTGATATTTCGGCACCAGAGACATCAGTAGAAATGGATGCCAAGTACTTTTGAACTTTGGAGAAATTCTTAGTGTGTGTTCAACACTCCCCATCTTCCTTCAAATGGTCTGGAAACAGAAGGTGTTGCCGGCTATCTCTGCCGTCATGTGGATTTTCCTGGTTAAGATGCCGACTTTAAAACCTCAGGACTGTGCTTTAGGATGCGTGTATTACCGAGGGGGTATGACTAACACTGATCTTTCATCCCATATCACTTGTGGTATGGATGGTCACATTTTCTCATGGAAGAAACCACTTGCCGGCTGAAGCTACTGGTCTCCAACTTGTGCGTAGTTTCACATTTCTTCACGCTTCTGGATTTTAACAGTTTCTCTATTCTCTCACTGATTTATTTATCCCTTCATTAAAAAAAAAAAATTACTGTCAACCATTAGCATGCCCGTCCCCTTGCCACTTTCTGAAGATACAGTGATTACGTGTAGACAAGTCCATGGTACTATGAAGCTCATGGTTAGTGATGAAGACAGGGCTTTAAAATCAAGTGAGATAAGCTCTCTGATAGAGAAAGCAAAGCGGGGACTTTCCCCACCTGCCTGTTATCCTGGTTATCGCTCACAGATAAGTTCCGCCCTTCTCTGGGTTGGTACACTTATCATCTTTAGAAATGCCTTCACCTCGACATGGAACTCTCCTGGAGAGCATTTCTCCTGGCTAATGGGACCTTCTGTTCCAAACCAAGAGCCCAGGCATAGGGTCCATCAAAAGCAGGGCAGTGGGACAGAATATTTGAAATTAGAGAACCTGGGATTTATGGTGTCCTACCCACTGTGTATTGAGAAAAACAGCAGTTTGCTCATTGGAATGGCTGAGAGAAGAGGAGAGGTAGTCAACCTAAGGGAAGAGGGCAAGGCTGTCAGCAGCAAGCCCTCTCACCAGTGTACAATGCTACTGTGAGTGGAACACTGAGCCCCTGGCAACGCATTTGGGGCTCCTTTGGATGAATACCGTTTTGCATCATTGTAGGCCTGTTGACATTTCTCTGTGAGAATGATATTTCAGTCCAGCTGGAAAGCCTGACACACTTTTTGTCTATATGCGACACCTTGAATATGTGGCTTTTCTACGCCTTGGAGCTTTCTTTGCACTGTTTCGTGGATGGTCCTACCTGCTTCCGTGAATGAGGCAGGCACAGGAAGAATGCTCACTACCTCTTTCCTCTTCTCTCTGGAGGTACCAAGCATTACATCTCTACTGGGCCTGATTCAATTAGATCTCTTTCACTTCCCTGTAATTCTCCGGCTTAAACTTTTTCTCCCCAGTCCTTTCCGAGAAGTTTATTTCTGATTTGAATGATTCTTGTATAGGGAAAAAAGTCCCTCTATTATAGGAGTGCCCTTGGTTTTTCCATGGACTCTTGGCCTAAGGACATTAGCTTCGCTGGGTGCCATCACATTTGTTCAGAGGTGACGTTGGGGCTTCTGTATTCCAGACATAGTTCTCCCAGGTGTCCAGGGATCCTCGCCAACTCAGATCCTGTCCAGAAATGTTCTCATGTCAGGATCCTCTTGTGTCTTGCCAGCGCATGTTTAGCAGGGACACCCTGCTCTCCTCTGAGCCACCGATATCAGCTTGCCTTTTCTTCTAGGCAGTGCTGCCTGATGGGCAGGCTTGCCTCCTGTTCCCACTGGAGAAGGGTGTAGTCAAATACCTGAGCATCTGAACGCCGTGATGCTGCATGGGTTAAGTGACTTCTTACCCCGCTGGTCCACAGTTCTAGGACTCTGTGTGCAGTAGATTTGAGAGTTATATTAGGTCACGATGCCACTTTCTAGCTCCTTTAATCCTATCACCTGGCAATCCCAGCAGTGTAGCTGAGGTAGCTTCCTCTGTCCTAAAGGAATTTGTGTCAATTTCTCCTGGGACAAATCTCATCTGGACTGCTTTGCAATATTTGTTCCAACTGAAAATTTTGACAAAGGCATTCTGTCCACACAGAGCCAAAGAATTTTCTGTGTTTAGATGCATTTGGAGGTAACTGAATGTTGCCTGGTCTTGGCAGATAACTGAGTCTGGCAATCCACATAGCATGATCCATGCCCTGTTTAATTTGTCTTTGAATGGCAAATGTATTTCTTCTCTGAGTCAGCAAAAGGCATGATACCCTCCAACGGTACTGTGTGACCTCCCTCCTGCTTTTGTGATATGGAAAAACAAAACAGCGATCCCACTTTTTTTCCTTTAGTTGCTGGTTCGTTTTTATTTCCAGCGACATGTTTCATAGCTGAAAGGGAAGATGTATGTTCCATAGGTGGGATGCATTTTTACTTAATCACAGTGGTTATTTTTATAATTCATAGTAGGAGACCTCATTTCTCTGGCCATTATTAACTTAGTATTATTAATTGTCTGAAACATAGCTGAGAAACATACCATTTGTATAAATGTCTCTGAGAAGCCAAACCAGATGAAAAAAAAATCATACCCTCAAACTCAATGCATTTTATTCCCAGATAAGCTTCTCCAGCTCTCACTTACCACTTGCTTCCTTTTGTTTTACCTGCAATTTACACCAATCTAGTTATCTGTGTTCTGAGCACATGGGAGATGAGAAGAAATGATTTAGAAAGTTAATGAGCTTGTAGAGGCAAGGGGTGGGAAGTAGGAACTGGCCAAAACAGAGGAGACTAAAAACTACAAAAAGTAGACACTTCCTCAAAATATGACTGTCTGGGGCCATTTCAGTTGAGGGCAAAGCGCCCTGTATTTCTCAGGGCTATATTTCTAAATAGCTCCCTCTGGTCATTTTACAATATCACATAATGCTACAAAAATCAGTTCTCATAATTTTTAAGATGAGGGAAATATGTAAATGATTTTGAAATCTTCCCATTAAATGCTTTAATAAAAAATCGGGTGGTTAACCATTCAGCTTCTTGATTCATCTGCACAGGTGCCCATGTGGATTAATGCCTGATCATGAGAAATAAATGAGGCATATATGCAAACACACACACATATTTTTACATCTAAAAGATTTTCCTGGGGTCTGGATATCATCCTGTTTTTCCCACGTAGTAGTACCTAATAGGAGAACATTCCATGTAATGTTAAACTTCATTGTATAATCTGTCAGATCACTTTCTCCCTTAAAAAAAACACAACTGGTGGGATTTCCCTGGTGGTGCAGTGGTTAAGAATCCTCCTGCCAATGCAGAGGACACGGGTTCGATCCCTGGTCCGGGAAGATCCCACATGCTGCAGAGCAACTAAGCCTGTGCGCCATAACCACTGAGCGTGCGCACCTAGAGCCCATGCTCCACAACAAGAGAAGCCACCGCAATGAGAAGCCTGTGCACCGCAATGAAGAGTAGCCCCCGCTCGCCGCAACCAGAGAAAGCCCGCATGCAGCAACGAAGACCCAACGCAGCCAAAAGTAAAACAAGACAAAAAGAACACAACTGGAAAAAATTTCCTCCAATAAAAAGATCACTGAGGGCTTCCCTGGTGGCACAGTGGTTAAGAATCCGCCTGCAAGTACAGGGGACACGGGTTCGTGCCCCAGTCCGGGAAGATCCCACATGCCTCGGAGCGGCTGGACCCGTGAGCCACAACTACTGAGCCTACGCGTCTGGAGCCTGTGCTCCACAACGGGAGAGGCCACAACAGTGAGAGGCCTGCGCACCATGATGAAGAGTGGCCCCCACTCGCCGCAACTGTTCTCCAGCCCACGCACAGAAACGAGGACCCAACATAGCCAAAAGTAAATAAATAAATTTATGGAAAAAAAAAGATCACTGATTTTTTTTTCTTGTCAGGAGTAAAGCTCTTTAGCTATAAGGCCATTGGTCAAGACAAATACAGCTCAGCAGAGTTATCCTTAAATAAGTAATTCCCCGCATTACCTTAGAAGGAAATTACTGATACTTTTCGCCTTTGTTGCTTTTCTACCCAGTCCCCAAATAAACCACCACTCCAACAATGCATAATTTATGTGTCTATATTCTTTGAGGACACACTCAATTGTATTACCAGTACTATGAGTAATTTCCCCCTTTTTTTTCCCATTTTGTTTGGAGATCCTTATAAATAGAGGCTGTAGGGCTTACAAGACAATCACTAAAATGCGCTGCTTGGTTTTGGGTACAGGATTTCAGATAATGTGCAACACTGAGTTCTCTAAATCTCATTTCTCTCTCGAAACCCAAGGAAAGCTATAACTGTGTCTTCTTTATCCAAACTCTCTGGCCCAGCTCTGTCACCTTTCACCCGAGGGCAGAGAACGGACAGCGTGGGTTTCTCTATATGGACCCTGAGCTTTGGTTGGGCCATGACCCCTCATTATATTCAAACTTTGGCAATTTCAAAGAATGTCGTCCACCCTGACTACTGTAAGCAGCCCGGCTCCCCTGGTACTTCTCACGCTTCTCCCTTGTATGAAGACATTTGTGCCTCTCTTCATGTCCCCTTCAGGAGTCATTCTTCCGTTGTTCAATTTTTCCCTTTCTCTTTATGGCTGTCATAATAGCTCCTGATACAGTCGGGCAGTGGTGACCCTGTCCATCACTCACCTGCAAGCTATTCTTGAACCAGTGGATGGTCCCTGAGGGACCAGATCCATTGTGTCGATGGTGGGCCTTTCCACCCGACCTTTCATCCAGGAGCATAAAAGCCCATCCCAGGCTGTGTGCAAGCTGGCTGCCCTGCCATCTCAGTGTCCTCCGTGGAGCTGAGCAGTGGAACGGAAAGAATCAATGCAAATGAAGTGCGGAGGCACGGACAGAAAAAGATGTGCAGTTGGGGGTTCTCAGAAATTAAATCTGTCCTCCTTTGAGTGTCAGTGGAAATAAGTCTTAAGAAATGAGAGTCCAAAGGAAATTTGCCATACACCGAATGTCCATAAACTGTATTATAACCTTGTGCTACACTAAAGGCCAGTGGTTGGTTGGGTCTGTGTTTAGTGGGAACCTTCACCAGGCAAAGGATAAACTGTTAAATCTCTAAACTTAAGAAGCTATCAGTGGCCCCTCTTAGGCAAAATGAGTATTATTATCACATGTGCCAAAGAGCATCTTTTCGTCTTGTGAAGGTCTTTGCACTGTGGCCATAGGGGTCTGTCCTTC
Source organism: Delphinapterus leucas (assembly GCF_059928025.1). NCBI lineage: Eukaryota > Metazoa > Chordata > Mammalia > Artiodactyla > Monodontidae > Delphinapterus > Delphinapterus leucas. The sequence continues at coordinate 50,411,145 of NC_143133.1, read as the reverse complement.
CGGCAGTATCCCTCAAGCTACATTATGAACTGCATGAGGGCGTTCCCTCGTATCCTTTGTAAGTGTGCCTTAACTTGTTACCTCGTCACCTTCTCCGTGCCGAGCACAAAGCTGTGCATATTTGGAATTCTATCTCTGCTGTCTGTTAACGGGTGGATTTACAGTGTTTCTATCAGATTCAGGGAGAGGAAGAGAGAGAGAATAAAATGACCTTCCCAGCCATTTAGACCAATCCTGCTAAAAATAAGACATCTCAAAGATCTGGGAGCATGCTCTCCAAGAGATGGTTTGTAAACAGAGCCAACTGTGACAGCAGTATGTGTGCACCTGCCAGACTAGCTGTGAACTTATCTTCTAATTCACTGAAACTTGCTCCTCAGATTAAGATAGATGGGTGGTTATAATGGCAGTTGCAAGACATGTGTTAAGCTGGTGTGTGTTGGCACATAAAGACACTGTTGTATGTCTGCTTTGGACGTCGAGTATTCACTCCTCTCTCCTACGGAAGAGGGAATATTTCTCACACTCAGTGAAGAGCTAAAGAATTGGTACCTTTATGGCGTTCCAGAGCATCGGATTAACTCTGTCTCTGTCCAGGGGATCAGCTGTTACCTGGGAGCTTATAAAAATGCATGGCCCCAGCTTCCCATGGCCCACATTGTTCCCACACTGTGCCCATATTTCCTGGTCTGTTTTGCCTCTCTCAACAGATCCAGACTTCAAACATTTGCACATATTTTGTTTTTGTTGTCATTTCCTTGTCAAAAATTGCAATGAAAAGAATTTATCTCATGAGGAAAAGTGATTGCCTAATCGCACAAGTTTACAGTACCATAGCTCTGTGACAGTTATCCTATTTCCTGGAAGAATCAAGCACAGAGGCTAGAAAGAAATGGTGGGATGGCAAAGGATGGCTAATCTCCCAAGGCGTTCAGGCTCTTCAGAAGTTGTGAATGTTTTGGCCTTGCTTTGGTGTATAGGCTGGAAACCTGGGTGCAAAAACAGCAAAGCAAAAGGATCCCCTTAACCTGAATTTCTTACCAGTTTCTGTAGAACAGTTGAATTCTTGGTCATCTTTGCTATTTTAGCAAAGACCTCAGTGAGCTGTCTTTGTTTCAAAGGGAACAGTTTACCCAGCCCACGTGGGTACCTGTTTAGGCTGACTCATGGGTTAAAATTTAGTATGCTATTATATAGGATGCTCTGATACAGGAATTTATTTCAGTCCTTCTTAAGCTGACCCATTTATTGACCATTTAAAGAGCGTCCATTACGTGTAAGGCACCAATTTAGGTGCTCAGAATACAAGGACGTATTATGTACGTAATACTTAGGACACAGAGTTGGTTGCCTAGTGAAAAGACACTTAATAAATTATAAGGTATTGGCATGGATTTTGTGGCAAAATTAGAGATGAATACACAAACAGAGGAGTAAAATTGTCTGCTGAAAGGGTGAAAAGGGAGGAAAGTTTGTAAGTGTTGGTAGGTTATTTATTTGAGACTTCATCACGTCAGGGGTTAAACACACTCCTATTTACTTATAAAATACAGTAAACTGCATTTCTCATCTCTTAGCAGGAAAACGGAATAGCCAAGAAAAAGGATGCACACATTAAGCCCTTAATAACATTTTTTTTAAATGAATCTGCCTTCTAACAAGGCCGTTCTACGTCACGCTTGGCAGTCCAGTAGCTCATTAGATTTTAACAAAAGCAGCAGAGCTAAATGAGAAGAATTCCTCAGTCAGGTACTCTTGGCAGTATCCCTGGGAGCAAATGTGACAAATAGAATCAGAAATGACTTAAATAGTCAGCTACCACAAGCCAAACTTAAAAAAAAAGCCCAGAAAAGACCAAAAATGGAAACATATTACAGTTATCTGCATTCACAGTGCAGAACAAGTTTGGTCGTATTTAAGATAATTCTCTAGTGCGTGCTATTTTTAGCCCAAGGGTAAGCTCCCTTAAGAGTCTTTGGCGTTGCATCCCTTTAACCTGGCCTAACAAACTAAGCCAATAAGCTGTCTGATTTTCCTTGTCCATCCAGGAGGAAGAGAGATAGCTAAAACAAACCATTTTCGGGGAAAATGTTCAGCCTATCTTGTATTAGGAGCTTTTTTCATATAGATTTTTTAAACATGCCAATATTAAGTGTTGCCTGTCAGAGACCAAGATGTCAAGCTTTGCTGTTTTGAAATTGTAGGCTCACGGTTATAAAAAGAGGATTTTATAGGCCTAGCCTAATGGAAATAAACATTACTCCATTACCTTCAGTAAAACCAAATCTTTACAGTTCAGGCTATCATTATTAATGTCTATGAGAAGAAAGAAACGTTTCCAGGGGGGTTATTTATTTATTTTTTTAGGCAAAGAAAGACTGGTGAGCTGTACCATAGCAAATGAAAGTTTTCTTAAAGCTTTCTCCTCAGTGACTTTGCAGTGTGTAATTTAAAAGCAGAAAGCAAAGAAAATGCCGTCTTAAAACACTAGGCTGGCTATTCCTGGTATCTTTCGTTCTTACATATTAACAACTCTTTGTGAGACAATTGCTCTGTCAATTCTTGTCTGTCTGTCTCTATATAGTATATACAGACAACTCTATCAGCTTTCTGTTGTTCACAGCCCTGTGTGTTTTTTGAGGGTGTGGGTTGGTGGGTGTTGGGTGTATGTCTGGAGGCATACGTGTGAGCTATCTCAGTTTAAATCATATAACCACAGGTGTGGATTACAACACTTAACAATGCATTAATTTCTGCTTAGTTCATCAAAAACAATGCTGTTAACCGTCCGAGTTTAAGGTTGTTCCCAGATTGGCTGGGTTATTGAAATTCAGAAGACAATTTGCCAATCCAGTATCGGGTAGATTTCAGCAATCAGTAGCCAGAAGTTTCTTGAGCTCATAGTATAAGCAAGATGGTACACCAGGTGAGGTGGCGGTTAGAAAGGTGATTAAGGCAGGCCTTCAGTTCTCAAGGAGGCTTGTCACCGGATGGCAGAAGGAAGTTGCCCACGCCCACACAGTGGCAGTCAGAAAAGTTTAGGACATTTATAGAGATCCGACACCATGCCTAGGCTTCCTCTCTTCCAGAGTGATCCTACCTCAATTAACAGCCTTCTCATAAACATGTCATTAGGCCCCTGATAAATGAATGCCCCACCACTCCTCTTGGTTATGCATGATTTCTATCTTCCCACAGATTAGGGATTTAGGAGTTAGTATTTAACCAGAACTCAAATTCCCTGGTTCCCATTGCTTGCCCTCAGTGTCAGTAGGATGGAATTGCTGTTTTCTATCAGGAAGCTTCAGAAACACTGGCCAGTCGCATGACCATCTCCAAGGATATATTTGCTTCCTTGAGCTGCTCTATTGCCTGTTAAGTGAACAAATGGTGCCTATTTCTGCAGAGCACTGGTGGGGTCTGGGCATTCTTTGTCCTGCCATTGCAGTCTGCTGCCAGGGAGGTGTTTTGTGCTTTACAAGCTCGCTCTTGATCTTTAGTCCCCTTTAAGACCGGCTGTTAATCTTTAGCACAGGCTGACTCTGCAACCCAGCGCACACCAGGTTGCCTAACTTCTTGTTTGTGTGCTCCCAGGGATCAGAAACCAGTTTGCTGTTTTTTCCCCCAAACCACAAGCCTTAGGGTCACTGCCTCCATCTCCCCGTCCTTTGTTCTCCACGTTCGGTCTGTTGCTGAAAACTTCCTGTTCTTAGGTGAATGATCACATCCTCCTCCGTCATTTCTTTTTAACTCTTATCAACTTGTACTTAGTGATCACAGCCCCCTTTAGTGCTTCCCTAGTGGTGTTGTTCCCAGCTACTTCAGAAGGTATCATATCCCACACACGCCATACTTGATGATGAAACCAGCCATTATTTTTCAGCTTCTTCTGTGTGTCTAGAACTTTGCCAGAAACTATGGTACCTATAGAAGAAATATGTGGACTTTAGGGATAACCTTTTTTGGGATACACAGCTTTGTGAGGAAACAAGACCTACTCATGGGACACAATTGGACAGTGGATGAAATGTGGATGGACATTCAACAAAGCCCTATTCTAGGCGCAACGTAAAATATACGAGTCAGTGATCTAGTCCCTGTGTTCAGTTTCCATTAGAAATTAATTGTCCCATAAGGAAACATGTGCTGATCGGCATGATATTAGCAAACTCCTCTAAGAGTTTTAGAATTGGGAAGAGATCCATAAGGCCCGTGCAGGAACACAGAAGCCAGATCTTCTGAAATAGATCTTCAGAATGGAGAGAGATTTCCATCGGCAGAGAGGAAAGGGAAGTATTTCAGACATCAGTTTTCATCCCTACTACATACTTATTGCCCACCTGCTATGTACCAGGATTTATGCTAGCTGTTGGCATAACAAACTGGATGAGACAGGGACCGTGTTAAACGCAAAATCATGGTGCTGGAGAGAGCCCAAGGGATGACTGGGAAATAAGAACGAATCTGATTGGGCAAGAGGGAAAGTAGATACAAGTGAATAGAATCTTAGCATTGGACTAAATTAATATGAGGAGAGATTAGTCCAGCAATAGGGAAACTGAGGCCCAGGTACCTTATGTGACTTGTATGATAGATAACAGCTTGAGGTCAGGACAAGCAGGGGGAAGACAGAAGACAGGGCTTGTTTTCATGGAAGAAGTGTTACCTTGCACAGAGGCTGCAGGCAGAGGCCCAGTGAGGAGGCTGTTGTGGTTTTCAAGCTTGAGGTAATAGGACTGGAATTAGGAGATGATGGTGACAATGAAAGGAAGGGGTGGATGTGGGAGACGTTGTGAAGAAAGAATCGATGAAGATCTTGATCCCATCCAGTGAGAGGTTCGATGCTGTGGTGGGAGAAAAAGGAGTAAAAATGGCTGTGGTTTCAAGCCTGGGTGATTTGGAGACTTTGGGATCAGTTAAGGAAAATAAGAGAATCAGAGGAGGGTATGTGGATCATGGCAGGAGCTGAGAGGAAGGGTCTAGAATGTCATGTGCTTCGATTGTAAAGAGCCTGGGGTGGCTGCTATTGGAAGTCTGTGAAAAAAAATATAATAATTGAACTTGGGCGCAGTCATGGAAGTCTTTATGAGGGTGGGTGTCTTAAAGGAAATATTTATTTGGCAGACGCTGTGGAGGAGGGATATCAAGGTTCCCCTTTGTCTGACAGATTAAAGATTTTTCACTTTTGCTTTGAGGTCAATAATTCGTCAGGCTTTTTCTTGCCAATAGTAACAGTAACTTTCGGTATTTTTATGTGCTAGACACTAGGACTACACTTTCAAACAGCATTTTCATATAAAAAAAAAGTTTAATTTTGGATATACAATGGAGAAAAGACAGCCTCTTCAATAAGTGTTGTTGGGAAAACTGGACAGCCACATGTAGAAGAATGAAGTTAGATCACTCCCTAACACCATACACAAAAATAAGCTCAAAGTGGATTAAAGACCTAAATGTAAGGCCAGACACTATCAAACTCTTAGAGGAAAACATAGGAAGAACACTCTTTGACATAAATCACAGCAAGATATTTTTTGACCCATCTCCTAGAGTAATGGAAATAAAAACAAATTAAACAAATGAAACTTAAAAGCTTTTGCACAACAAAGGAAACTATAAACAAGATGAAAAGACAACCCTCAGAATGAGAGAAAATATTTGCAAATGAATCAGCAGACAAAGGATTAATCTCCAAAATATATAAACAGCTCATGCAGCTCAATATCAAAAAAACAAACAACCCAATCAAAAAATGGGCAGAAGACCTAAAAAAAATTTCTCCAAAGAAGACATACAGATGACCAAGAAGCACATGACAAGCTGCTCGACATCATTAATTATTAGAGAAATGCAAATCAAAACTACAATGAGGTATCACCTCGCACTGGTCAGAATGGCCGTCATCAGAAAATCTAGAAACAATAAATGCTGGAGAGGGTGTGGAGAAAAGGGAACCTTCTTGCACTGTTGGTGGGAATGTAAATTGATGCAGCCACTATGGAGAATAGTATGGAGGTTCCTTAAAAAACTAAAAATAGAATTACCATATGATCCAGCAATCTCACTACTGGGCATATACCCTGAGAAAACCATAATTCAAAAAGATACATGCACCCCAATGTTCACAGCAGCACTATTTACAATAGCCAGGTCATGGAAGCAACCTAAATGTCCATCAACAGAGGAATGGATAAAGAAGATGTGGTGCATATATACAGTGGAGTATTACACAGCCATAAAAGGAATGAAATTGGGTCATTTGTTGAGACGTGGATGGACCTAGAGTCTGTCATACAGAGTGAAGTAAGTCAGAAAGAAAAAAACAAATATCATATATTAACACATATATGTGGAATCTAGAAAAATGGTACAGATGAACTGGTTTGGAAGGCAGAAATAGAGACACAGATGTAGAGAACAAACGTATGGGTACCAAGGGGGAAAGCAGGGGGTGGGGTGGTGGTGGTGGGATGAATTGGGAGATTGGGATTCACATATATACACTAATATGCATAAAATAGATAACTAATGAGAACCTGCTGTGTATTAAAAAAATAATAAAATAAGATTTTTTTTAAAAGTTTAACTTAATATATTAAAAATAAATGATCTCATTTGATTCACCTAATTGCCATGACGGGTTGGAGGTGTTACCTCTTTACTGTTCAGACAATGAGGCTTAGATAAGTAACTTGTCCAGGGCCAAGTTACAAAAAGTAACCAGAAGAACTAAGACGGCCCAACTCCCAAACTTGAATTTTTAACCAAACCTTTTGACTTAATACTGCTATTGCCGGGCTCTAAGCTTCTCATCCCCTCCTACTCCCAGCCTTTTTAAAATTTTCCAAATGCCTGGAATTATTTCTGTCCCCTTGTTTTCAATTCTCCTGAATTTGAAAATCACAGGAACCTCTCAAATTCAGGAAGTGTTCCCTGATTAATTCCACCTCTACCCCAACAGCTAGCAGAGCCCAGATCTGATCTTGTTAGAGTAGATTTCACGTTATTTAGTGGAGAGACTGCATGAATCCATCCTGCCACAGCCTGGTCAACAGATCAGAGTTTATGCCTTACTGCACATGGATCTGTAGATGTTGTCATTTGCAGAGGATTGTCCTTGGAAGCATATATTAAAATTGTAAGGCCAGGAACTGTTTGTGATATTCTTCATGCCCCCAGTATGTATATTCCTGATGCGTGTTGACTGATGGACCAATACTTTTGTTGGTATTTGGTTGAGAAGGAGGGCAGTTGCAAAGTACTGATAAAGCATCCTAAACTTGGCTTTAAAGTCCTTTATTGAACTCATGGGCGTGTCTTCATAAACTAGATTTGGTAGAATATGCCTGTGAGATAAGTCTCCCAGAAGACAAGTTTAGTGGTAGTATAACTCTTTTAAAATGCAATTGAAAACAGGCATATTTCCCCCAATAAACCATTTCTTATAGTTTCACTCAGCTCTGACAATTCTCCTTCCCTTAGTGGACATCAAATCATTTTGCATTGTGGTCGTGCATTTTTTCTTCATATTCTGTTTTTCTGTTGCTCCTGGGTTAAGAAGTCACACTATGCCTTATTCATCTTTTTCTTATATACAATGCCTTGCATATAATAGGAACTCAATAAATACATGTCATAAGACTGTGTATTATTCCCTCAGCTAATTTATAAGTAGGGATGTTGATTTTTATTTCTTTTGGTTCCTGTGTTATCTTAGCAGTTCTTTAGTTCCTAGTTCAAAATTCTGTGAACAAAAGGTACTCAGTGCTGCCTAATGAATGAATTAATGACGTTTTACTTGTGATCTTCTAAACCATCCTGGAAGTATTTTTAGGGGACTGGGAAAATTACCTGGGTAACAAGATCTCTTGAGTAGCTGCCAGGCTGCGTCTGGTGACTGTATCAAAATCTTTGGTTAAGCCAATGATTCCATTTCAGCTAGTTCATTCTTTGCTTCAAATAATACAGGTTTTTGTGCACTGATGTTTAAGATAAAGTGGTGCCCATTTTGCATTTCTGGTTACATTTACAAAACAGTGTTTTATTGCTGTCTAAACACAAGACTGCTCGCAACCACTCCTACTGCAGCACACGGAGAAAGGACTGTCATGTGGACTTGCCCTTCATTTGAAATATGTTGTATTTAAAGGTCATCATGTTCTGGTTTGGGTAGAAGAGTATTGATCAGAGTATTATGGTAACAGTTATACTGCTGATTGAAGGAAGATAAATATCCAAGAATGCAGCTGTTATTACCAGGCACTATTGTTATTCCTGGGAGCCTGGTCATCCCAGGAAGGCTAAGAATGGTCAGTAGGTGAATATTATCAAGCAGGGAGCAAGCCAATGACCTCTGAGAACCACTATTTAGATTTTGGCCCTTATATTGTCCTGCTCCCACCTTTTTACTCTTTATTTAGAATCCCTCGACTTTTTAGGATTCTTCTGTTACTCCTTTTTCCTTCTCACCTTAATACTCATATTTTCATCCATTTTTTGAAGGATTATGGGGAGACAGTATCATTGCATCTAATTTCCCCCTCTTGAATTTAACGGCGCCTCCTCTGATATCATCGGGGAATTCTTAATTGTCTAATATAAAAGCCCTTGATCAGGTCCCCCTTCTTCTGGAATTTCCTGTGCTATTTGATTATTCCCCATTGACCGGGAGGTAGTAAAACTCTTTGCTCCCTCGGTATTTTATTTTGAATGTTTTAGTTGTTGTTAATTTCCCTTTTTGTAGTCTCCTAATTTTCTTCCTACTTCTCTGAGCACATCTCTTCTCTTTCCTTTGCTTAGAAGATCCTTACATTACCTGTCCCTTACACTTTCGGGATGCAGGCACACCGGAGCTAATTGTTCAAGCCAAAGCTCACATCTGAACTGGCTCTGTTGATCGTGTTGCCATCATCTCTGCGTTGAGCCTTGTGTTGGTCTGACGTTGGGACTAGCATTTTAGGCAGCATCACTCTTCCCTAGTTAACAGAGGCAAGGAAGAATGGTTTATGAAATGTTGCTTGAGAACCCTCCTAGTATAACTTTATTTCCTGGGAAGAGCACACAGTGGATAATTGCTTTGAAGAGTGTACTGGAGTGGGCTGGTATTAAAAGTTATCATAATAATAGTCTAATTTATATTTAAAACTAGATTTATGTTATATAAATTTATATTTATGTGTTACCTTAATTTCTATTTATAAGTTATCTTATAAAATATAAATTTATACCTTAAACTTATATCTTATATAATTATATGTTTATATACCTTAATTTCTATTTCTATTTTCACTCACAGAGTCAGTCCATACGACTTTCACTAATTCTTCCTGCCTTCCTAAAGGGACTAGAGAGCAAATGTTTGGCAGAGTGGGGCTCAGTCTCAGAATTAAGAAGCCTGCCACTCTATGAGCTAGCAATGGCAAAGGTGACATTTGACTCTCAGTCCTCTCTCCCAATTTTAGCATATTATCTCTACAAATGACATTTTCCCATGTGTACGAAGGGATTATGGAAAATCTACAAAAAACAAGTGAGGGCCATATCTCCTCTTCACAAGAGGACACCGAGACTCAGAGGGCCTTTCCCAAGTTCCTAGACATCGGTGACCTCCTTCTTCTCTGCATCCCAAGAATCCAAAGGCATGACAGGATGGTTAGGAGATTGGGTCCTAGAGTCAGATAGGCCTGGGTTTGAAATCCTGGTTCCACCACTTACTTGCAGTAGGGCCATGGATACATTTACATAACTCCTCTGAGTCTCAGTTTCCTCTTTCATATACTAGTGCCTGCCTCGTAGAATTATTCATTCATTCAGCAAACATTTACTGATAACTTATTACATGTGAAAAGTCTGCTGGACACTGGGGTTTCAGTAGTAAACAAGGGAATTAAAAGCCCTGCCCTCCTGGAGCTTATGTTCTAGTGGGTTGTTGTTAGGATTAAATGAGATAATGCAATGAAGGTGCTTTGCACAGTGCCTGGACATAGTGCATATGCAAGAAATGGTTTTTAACAAATAAAAAATCTGTAAACAGCTGGAGGTGATGCTATTTGTCCTTCATCCTTAAGGGTATCCATAAAGATAATAAATGTAATATGAACAAAGCCTTAAATTTTCCAAGAATCAGTCTATTCCATGAAAACCATTTAGAGTTTAGCTATAATAGTTGGAATTTAGAATTTTTGAGTTCTTTGGTTGTAAACAACAGGATGAAAAAAAATAACATAAAGTCTACTCCCAAGCAGAGGAGCAAAAGGACATCAGTGACTGATGGAGCTGATGAGAGAGGTTGAAGTGGGCTTACAAGCCTTGGAACAGAACTGCCAGATGGCTCTGATCACAGTTCAAATCTTAATAGCTTTTGCTTGGGTTCTATGCCAGCTCCTGGGTGGTGAGCAGAGAGTGGGGCTTTGGCTTTCTGGCTCTCAGTGTGTATCTAATGGAGAAGGGATCATTTTGTAAGAGGAAATTGTGGTGCTACTACAAAATACAGGGAAGTCAAGAAACAAGACATGAAAGCTATAGGGTCCTAAGGTGGTTGGAGGATCTTGTCAGCATAAAATGCTTGACATTGAGGAAAGGAACAGGGTTCTTGCTCCTAAATAAACAGTGGAAATCTGACCACACAGTGTCTCTCCTCTGAACTTCCATGAATTAAAAATAGCACTGATATTTTAATTACTTGTGCCTTCGAAATATAAATATACATTTGTATATATACACACAATAAATTACGTTTTATGAAACCTTGTTTCTGACGTTAGTTGCCAAAGTTGAGCTCTCCATCCTGTGGTCTGTATATCTCATTGGCATTTGGCAGTATGCACTCATAGCCTTTATAGTGATCCAACAATCCCAGAAACACATACAGAACATCAGTGATGAGCAGGTTCTGTGAGCCCAGTGGTATGCTGGCTCTGGGGATACACTCCATAATCACATGTATTTGCTATCCCTGAGAAATCACTTGTGTTTCTCTGCCAAGAAACATTAGTCTTCTCATTTAAAAAAAACAATCTCAAATAATATATGTAGAAATAATGTAAGGGAAGTGCGTAGTTTAATGCTTGGACCTAATTGGTAGTCAGTAAATGGCCATTTGTAGGAAAATTCGATACCTCAAATTTCCTGGATAACTCTGTAAAACCCAAAGTGTCCTTGGGAACAAAAACTGCAAGAGAGTTCTGGGCAAGATTCAAATTCCAGGGAAGGAGTGTCCAGCAGCCCACCCCTGGGCTCTGTGCCAGCCCGTCATTGATGAAGGGGAAGTGGAGTTTCTGCTTAGTGACTTCCTAGTGTGTATCCAATGCATACCTTGAATCCAAGGTAAATTCCAGGAGGGAGGGGCCGTGTCTCTTTTATTCACCTCAGACCCTGCACTTAGCATGGGTCCCAGCGCATGGTAGGCACCTAAGAAATATTTGTTGAAAAAATGACCAAACTGGGAAGCTCTAGACAGAGGCCAAAGGGAAATGACTAAGCTACTTGCTTGAGTGGCTAACATTAGTGCTTAATCTCCAAAAGCGATCCTAGAACGGGCAAGGTGTTTAATCTCTGTCATGAAATGTAACCTTTGGAGGGAAGACAAGCAAGCACAGTGTGATTTCTTAGAGTGTCCAGCAGCTTTGAGCATGGCCCGGACCTCTCTCTGATGTGGCTGAGGAGAGCCAACAAGCAAAGGCATTTTATACATTAAAGTGGACCCCATTTAGTCAATGATGTTTGCGATGACTAATGAGTCCATGGTAAGGGGAAACCAGGAAGCAGTGGCCTACACTGCAGAAAACATCGACACAGGGAACCTTTGCTCAGAATACTGCTTGCAAAAGTTCAGAATTTGGCATTTACAACAACTGCTGTTTGATTTTCTTTATGGTTGTAGGGGCACATTCTAGAAAGTCAGTAAGCTCTAATCTATGTTGTGTGAGCAATTTGGTGTGGGATTAGGGCATATAAGTATTTTTTTGTTTTATAACTATGTAACACATTTGTATTATGACTGTATAACAAATGCCCAACCACCACTTTATTTTGGTTCAGGGTGGGAGAACCTGGTGGTAGTTTAATGTTGAATGGGTCCCGTAATGTAACATTTGTGTAATCATTCACTTATTCCGTGGTTATTTATTGAACATCTACTAGATGCTAGGTCTGGTGACACTTTGGGCTTTTCTATGTGTAAGTTATATCGTTTTGTTTAGATGTAGCACATCTCTTTGTCCATCTCTTTGCTGCTTGCCTAATTTCTTACTATCATCCAGACTTCCCCTTCTACATCACCTCCCCTAGACTATCTCCCTCTGGTCCCCAAGACATCCAGGCATCTCTACTATGTGCCCCATAGAGGGTCTGAACTGTGATTTTCACTAACGTAGTCCCATTGCCTAACTCAGTGTCTGAACTATAGTCAGGTCTTGTTATGCATATGTTGAATGAGTAAGACATTAAAAAATCTGAAATTATTTTTGGAGTACATTATGAAAAGTACAATGCTTGCTGTTTGGAGAACCATCAAGCATAAGTAGGTACTTGCTTGTCCTAAAGGAGCTTACAGTTAACCATTCTCATTTTTTGACAAGTGCTTTTTGGATGCCTACTATGTTCCAGGTCATTGTCTATTTAGAAGTAAAGACGGGTATTTTATTTTATTTATTTATTTATTTATTCTTTTGGCTGCGCCACTCAGCTTACAGGGTCTCAGTTCCCCAACCAGGGATTGAACCCAGGCCACGGCAGTAAAAGCACTGAATCCTAACCTCTAGACCACCAGGGAACTCCCAAGATGGGTATTTTAAAAGATAATTAATATTAAGTGCTATTTGCCTCAAGTGATGGTAGGTTCAAATAAGACAAAGAGAAATGAAGAGTGGCGTCATGGGAGGATCACTTAAAGAGAAAGGTAAAATATTTGAACCTATTTTATTTTGAAGTAAGTCCTTTCTCTTCTTTCCCCTTTTTTTCTTCACATTCATTCATTCATCCATCTGGGATTTGCACAGCATCTGCTGTATTAGAGACTCAGCATACAAAAATAAATGGCACATCCCTCCCTAGGAAATACACACAAGTAAACAATTTTTAAGGTGAGCCCTGCCTTTGAGCCAAACATTTTAGTGCAGTGAGTATTATCGGTATTAAAACGCATCTTTATTATTTGACATTCAGATAATGAACTAAAGGATATAAATGATAGCGAACCTATGTATCGCCAGTTTTTGTTGTTGTTGGTAAATGCCAATATGTGAAGCTTTTTATATGGAGTTGATAGGCTTCTATTAAATAATTAATATAAAATAAAGCATACTTTTTTACATCATTTTTCCTTTATTTAACTTAACTACCTTCTATCTAGTTATGTCACATTTATTTTTTTAATTTTAATTTTGTTGGAGTATAGTTGATTTACAATGTGTGTTAGTTTCAAGTGAACAGCAAAGTGATTCAGTTATATATATACATATATCCACTCTTTTTTAGATTCTTTTCTCATGTAGGTTATCACAGAATATTGAGTAGAGTTCCCTGTGCTATACAGTAGGTCCTTGTTGGTTATCTATCTTATATATAGTAGTGTGGGTATGTTCATCCCAAGCTCCTGATTTATCCCCCCTGCCCATCATGTTTCCCCTTTGGTAACCATAAGTTTGTTTTCGATATCTGTAAGTCTGTTTCTGTTTTTTAAATAAGTTAATTTGTACACGTTTTTTAAAATTAGATTCCACATATGAGTGATATCATGTGATATTTGTCTTTCTCTGTCTGACTTACTTCACTTTGTATGATAATCTCCAGGTCCATTCATGTTGCTGCAAATGACATTATTTCATTCTTTTTTATGGCTGAGTAATATTCCATTGTATATATGTACCTCATCTTCTTTATCCATTCCTTTGTTGATGGACATTTAGGTTGTTTCCATGTCTTTGTTATTGTAACACTGGGTTGCATGTATCCTTTCAGATTATGGTTTTCTCCAGATATATGCATAGGAGTGGGATTGCTGGGTCATATGGTAGTTATATTTTTCGTTTTTTAAGGACCCTCTGTACTGTTCTCCATAGTGGCTGTACCAATTTACATTCCCACCAACAGTGCAGGAGGGTTCCCTTTTCTCCACACCCTCTCCAGCATTTATTGTTTGTAAAGAAAGCGTACTTTTTTTTTTCCCCAATTGTGGCTTTCCATATTAATGTTACATCATTCCTAATTTGTATACGTGCTCTGACTTTACTGGATTTATAATGGCAAAGTATGTAAATAAAATAAAACTCTACTCCTACATTTGTATAAAAGGTAATAGATTGTTAAAAAAATAAAATAAAAATAAAACTCATCTTTGTGGGGCAAGGGTATCTTATCTTCGTTTATAGAGGTTTTAATTTTTTTCTCTCAAGCTAGGCTTCTTTGCTAAGCCTGTGAAATTATTTGCCTGTATGGCCTCTCAGGCCAGACAAGTTGCAAGGCCATCGGAAACTTGTACGTGTTTCTGGTAATTGGATAGGTTCATAATCAACGCAAGTGTGAGGTCTAGATGTGCTCACCATGAGCCTTCATTCACAGGTCAAAGGGAAAACCTAGATGTCTCAGCATACCCAGACATTAGGAGAGGCCTGTTCTGTAATTGTTGTTGAAGGGATTTCCATGACCAAAATAATGTAACTATGCTAAAAATGCTATGACTTCTATAAGAAATCCCTTGCCTGGATTCCTGGCAACGTTATGTAAAACTAAAAATAATGCTCCCTTCTCAGAACTAACCTTCAGTCTCTGAATGACTTATCTGACACATGTCATATGTCCGTGGCCTTGTGGAGTTAGTTATATTTTCATTGTTCCCGTCACACTTCCTTGACTAGATCATAAACTCACTCATTCAGGATAACAAAGAAAACTTTTAACTATTGAAGGCCTCTATGTGCCAGCAGTATTCTAAGCACTTTACATGTTTTACTTCATTTAATCTTTACAACAACCTTGAGGCAGATATTTTATAATTGTCTTCACTATATATGGGGAACCAAGTCATAGAGAAGTTCAGCAGCTCACCCTCGGTTCTCAGCCCTAGTGTCAGAGCTAGGATTTGTGCCCATACAGTTTGACACCAGCTCCTGTATCCTTAGATCCTTCACTCTGTGACCTCTCCAGCTATCTCATGCGTTACTGAATGATGACTCATACGTGGAAGGGGCTCCAAAAAAAACGAAATGATTGATTTATCAAATAGCTTTCCAAATGTTTTCATAATTTTATCATGTTTTGATATATCCTTCTGGATAGAAGATATAAGGCAGTTACTACCTTAATATTCTGCGGAGTTTGACTAAGGAGCAGGGATTATTTCAGCATAAGAATTTTCTGCAGAAATCCCTCTTCATTTTCACCACTGAAAATTCATAGTGGCTCAGTGTTGATCAAGTTCAGATATGGAAACATGTCTGACTCCCCAGTTTGAGATTCATCTAGTATACTTACCCTCCTCAAAATGTAGCTCATTTTTTTCTGAGGCAACATAGTAGCTATAACTTAGGAAATCTTTCCTTTCATCTATTTAATAAATAATAATACTTTGGCCCACTGTAATAGTGCATATAAAGTATCACCACCCTGATGTAGATATTGCTTTTATGCTGAATTTTCTGTTCTACCTGTCTTTCTTACACATCTCTCACACTCCCCATTCAAAGAGATGTTTCAGAGTGTGTCTTCCACTAAAGATGATCCCCTCTTTCTGTACTTACCTTTAATCAAGCTATGATGTTTTAAGTAGTTAAAAGTTTTGACTATGTCTTTGCTTTCTGTAACCCAGATCTTCTAATATAGAAAACCAATATCCTAAGTGCTAAACGCTTAAAAAGAAAAAAAACTTTACAAATCCCTTATGCAAAAAGGAAAACCTGTGAAAGGAGATCTATCATAGCTCCAGCATAAAATTAGCAAATAATTTTGCTTATAATTACTTCCTATGGATCATCCTGTTAATATGCAAACACCACTGCGCATTAATTCCTTGAAGACAGTGACAATCTAGTTAAAAGCTGAAGTAACTGGTATACAAATGCACACACACACACACACACACACACTCTCTCTCTCTCTCATATGCTTATCTGAGTCATGTTTCTTGCATCTGTCTATCACTACATAGATGAAGACTGATAAAAATGTGCTAATGAAAAGATAAAAACTAGGCTTTACACGATAAGCTTAAAGTATAGTAGGATGTGCTAAAACACTTTAAAAGAGTTATATTGGTGTGCTTAGGTAATATTTAATGGGATAGGAAAAATCAAACTGGATCTTAAGCCATACTCAGGATTTCTATGAGGAAAAAAATTGGGAAAAGTACTTTATATTAGAGATACCATAATGAATAGGGAGGTAAACGGGAAAAAAAGGAAGATCAGAGGAGAGAGAGACTTTAATGCCAGTGGGCAACACAGTAAAAAAGGCCATGGAAACTCAATGGCAGAGCTATAAGGGGAGAGAGTGGAGAATTGGTGAGGACATCCCTTGTGTAAAGTGACCGGCTGCTCCTTGAATCTTCTGATTTCTTTGGAAAAACAGAAGTTTCAGATGAAATCTCCAGTTTAGTAAATATTATTACCCAATCTAATAATGTTTAAAACCTTTTGTAGGTAAACACTGTGTTACCTAAACAAAACATATGTCTGGGCTAGTTCTGGCCCAGACCTCCAGTTTGGAACCTGAGCTAGAATGAGTGAAATGACATAAAAATCTTAAGTCTTCATCCAAAATGTTATGGCGTGTCTTTCTAGTGGGGATTAACTGTAATAAACAGAATTTTTCTGTCCTGTGTGATGGGGCAAGTATTAGAGAAAATGTGCTTGTGCTGAGTTTATGAAGAAAACTTGAGACTTGCTGCTCAAACTGTGGTCTGTGAACCAACCGCATCCGTATCATCCAAGAGATTATTAGAGACTCAGAATCTCAGGCCGAACCCCAGGATAAGAATCTGCATTTTACCAACATCATCCAGTGATGCGAAGCACCTGATTTAGTACACTTAATGTTCTTATTTTTAAATGGCCTCTGTAAGGCAAATCATACAGCCAAAATTCGAGCAGATAGCAACATTTCCAAGAACCTTTAGTGTTACTAGTGGAACATGGAACTGAAAATGTTTGCTCTTACTGAAGCTTGAACAGAGCAGTTAATATGGTAATGTTGACATATTTAACAATGCTTTCACACTGTTAAGTTCTTTACAAGAATTTGGTGAGCCAGATGCAAGGCTCCACACACAGGTAATGCGTTTATTTGGTAATCAGTAAATTACCTTATATAGTCAGTAAATGTTGCATCCTGGACAACTGATAAGGTCGTTGGCTTTCACGTGGTTTTTTCAATATCGTGCTCAGCCTCAAGTATGAATTGAATAGGGTGACCTTTTGATACTCTATGAAATTGACTGCATTTCCTAAGATTCTGTGGTTTCAATTACCATAAATTTTTTTATATTGGGTCCTCAGCCGTTGCATTGGTCCCAGCATAACAATATCTTATCATTCTTATAATGCAGTCGGCAGCAGTGAGGCATGTTGTCACTAATATGTGACAAGGTGCTGGTGTGTGTTCCCAGTCAGAACTTCATGTCAAATACAGGAACCATATGAAATTTACTCAGATCAAATCTACTCACTAAGTGGATTGCAAAATGTGAGGGATTTTTGGTTCAGTGATGGGAATTGTGTTGTAGGGTACTAGCTGGATCTTGAATTTGTGAGATAGGTAAGTCAATTAGTGGTTCCTCAGTTTATTAGCAGCGTAATTGTCAGAATATAATGGAAACTTCTGAGCTGCAACAACTCATTAGAAGCCATGAAACCATGTGACTTTTATTTCTAGAAGAATATTCGGTGAGCTGTGTTTTTTCCCCAAAGAGATCTTGAAAATAAAATTAAGTTGAAATTCACACCTGTGAAGGTATAAGAGTTTTGAATTCTGCCACTGGAAAAATGCTCCAGAAATGTTAGGGACACTGAAGAGAGGGGGACCCTGGGTTCAAATTTCCACTCAGTCACATGTTTGCAATGTAAACTTAGGCAAGTTTCTTAACCTCCTTAAGCCTCAGTCTCTTTATCTGTAAAATGGTGAAGTGATAGCTGTTTCAAAGGATTGTTTACAGGTAAAAAGACATAGCAGGTACAATATCCCTGGCACATAGCAAGAGCTCAAAGACTACTATTCTCTTTTATTTGTCAACGTAGATATTTTTCTTCACTTGCCCTTTATCTTGAAATAACTTTGGTCTTAGAGCAAGCTTATCTTTTTCAAGATTAAATATGTAATCATTAAAAAGCATGCAGCCATTGTATTATCTACTAGAAAGAGAGTTGTATTCTTACTGTCATACTTGTACTTTACAGAAATGGACAGTTTCTGCCACTCTGCCAAAAAGAGTTTACTTTTTAGTTCCCTGGTAGATTGTGGTTTGATTTTATTTGGCTTTACGGCAGTAATACTCTGATCACTGTCACAGAATCTCAAGGAAAAATCTTGCTTCTCCTCTAATGTTTTATTATAGCTATAGCTCCCAAAGAAGATCTTGGCAATGTTTAAGAATAAAGAGCAGTTGAAGAGTTGTGTGTGGTGATTAAAACTTTAATTCACATTTCAAAGACAGTAATTATTTTCTGAAGCCCACAGCCCAAACAAAGAGTATAATATGAAAAGAGTATTTCATTTCTAACTAAAAGTGATGATAAAATTATGAATTATTCCAGTCTCCTAATTTCCTTTTCTTTGATTTTCAGTTTTCTTTTTCTCCATCTTTTCATTTTTTAGTCTATTTTTCCTTCACTTTTTGTTTAAATAATTATGTTAGATTCTACACCAATGACTGCTGAGCAGCTGGGATGCTGTAAACGTCATGATAACAGGGACTGTGTCTGTTAGAGCCATGGCTGTGTGTCTTAGACACTTGCCATTCAAAAAGTATTTTCTAAATATACAAATGAATAAAAGGAGGAATGAGTGAATAAAGCCACATAAAACATGGCTATGGACTTCAAAATGCTTAAATATGTATTGAGGCTTTTTTCCCATTTTTTAAAGATATAAAAAATGAAAGTGCAATATCTGCTATATTTACTGAAGACTCTATTTTACCTAGTCTTATTTTTAGATAAGATGAATCAATTATTTCTTCCCATTATCATCTTCAACCACCATAGCCTTTTCTTTTCCTATATCTGCTGTTTATATTTCCTTCGACTCAATTGTATTTGATTTTTTAAAATGATACTTTTGTCCTAGCTCAGCTATTCCAAATTGAAGGCAATATCTATAAGGTTTTATCAGTTACTAAACCCAATTTATTGTATAAGTAGAAAGGCTATTTAATCAGGGGTAAAGATTGTGAAATGGCTCATCTTAGGTTATAGATTAAGTTCTTATTACATAGGATTTCTTAGGACATTCTTCTAAGTTTTGCTCTTTTATTGACAGGGTAACATTTTGAAATGAGTTTTTAAAAGGAACATCACTAGAGAAATAGTAGGAAATAGTTACATAGTGTTTTATGGTACTCTTTTGTCCAATATCTCATTTAATCCTTACCTCAATGTTGTGAAGCAGCTACCTCTATATACAGTTGATAGAACTGGGGCCACAGGGCCCAAATGCCTTCTCTAAGGATATAGGCTAGTGTGTGACAGAATCAGAACTTGAACCCTATTCTTCTTAGGCCAAATCTCATAAGATTTTGACTATTACCTTAAAAGTATTCACAGTGGACATGATATCAATAGGAACAGAAGCAAAATGAGGGACCTTGGGTTAATGTTTCAGGAACATTGAACTACTGAATGCTCTGCCAGGGACAAAGTGAGCAGCAATTGATGCTGTGATGGCTCAGAACTATTTTGCTGTCAATTGCTAAAGCTGTATGTTTTCATATTGTGCCCAGAGGTGAAAGGATTTACTCCAGGGCCACCCTTAGCTGATAGCATCAGATCTTTCACCCCTGAACAGATTACAGCAGGCTGACATCATCCCAACAAACATACCTGGAAAGTCTGTCTACAACCATTGATGTCAGCTGGGGCAACAAGGGTGTCAGAGTCGTTTCTCAATCCCCTTCCATGGCTTTGCTATAGAGTCTTCCAACACAATAACCTTTTCTTTTCCTATATACCCCCTGTTTATATTGCCTATGACTCAGTGGTACTTTATTTTTTTTAATGGTACTTTTGTCCTGGTTCAGCCAGTTCTGTCATTGTTCTTATACAGGTTGCTATAGTTTGCTTGATATTGTGGGGTGCTGTGAGGAAGA
Organism: Delphinapterus leucas; assembly: GCF_059928025.1. Classification (NCBI taxonomy): domain Eukaryota; kingdom Metazoa; phylum Chordata; class Mammalia; order Artiodactyla; family Monodontidae; genus Delphinapterus; species Delphinapterus leucas. The sequence goes on along the minus strand of NC_143133.1, from coordinate 50,390,852 downwards.
ACTAAATTTAAGTAAAGTATTCAACTATGGAAGTATATTGCAAATTCAGTAAATATTGTTTGAATGATTTTATCTGACACACATGTACCTTTAGCACTACATTTTTGTGTATTGCTTCTCAACTCTTCCTCAAAACACATAGGTATTACGATGTTTCCACTTCCAGTAACCTTCAGGAATAACCAGGGCATATTTCACTGCTGCCATTTACAGTTGAGAAAATCAAGGTCCAAGGAAGGCAGATTCTAAGCCAGAGCCACAAAGCTGAGTAGACCTGGACTGATCTGGATTAACTCTTCAATCACACTTAAGCTTTTTCTCTTGTCCCTTTTATCACATTACTCCACATGCTTTTTGTTTTTATGTTTTATAAATACAAAAGTGATCATTACAGAATGATTAGAGAAAAGACAAATTGAACTAAAGTCATCGGAAGTCTCACTTCCTTGTAATTTTTGGTGTTTATTCTTTCAGATGTTTCCCCCATATACATGCATAGATCATGGGCTGAACAAGTGCTACTTGCTAAATTTCTTTATTGATTTAATAGTATTTAATGGGTACATTTCATTTTAATGATATACATCTGTATCATCATTTTCATGGATGTAGCATGTCACTGTGTGTGTTCTCCTGGACATCTTTTTACTTGAAACCCAAGCTTTCATCTCCTGCCCAGCCTATAGCCAGAGGCCACTCTAATGTGATCTGTGATGATTTTTTTTTAAAAGAAGGGATCCAGTATGACGGCAGCAGTCATAGCAAGGAGGCTCTTGGCTGGTGGTTGTCCGTGCCATATGCCAAAAAGATCTCTTTGATGGACTTACGAGTACTAAAGAAGGATCCAGTGCTGGAGATACTGACAGAACTAACCCAGGGATTCAAAGGTCAAACTCTCAGCTCCTAGTCTGAGTGGGAAATTGAAATGAGAACAGGACCCAGGAAAGAAAGCCTCACCTAGCAAAAGGGCCAGGTTTGATGTGCACTGGATGAAGGTGAAGCATCCACATTCTGTGGAACATGTGAGAATTCAGGGCGACTCACTGTGGGACACTGGCCTGCACTGATGGAAAAGCCCATGAAATATAGATCATAGCAAGTATTTTCACCTTCCCTCAAAGACTCTACCATTGAGTCCTGGCTCCCGAATCCTGCCAGAGGAGCTTTATAAAAATACTAATTCCTACTTCCAAATATACTGATTTAGTTGCTCTGGGGGTGGGGATGGGGGGTGTCAAGCATAAATATTTTTTTAAATGCTCATGTGATTCTAATATGTAGCCAAAGTTGAGACTCACAGATGCCTTTTACTTTGTGTGAAAGACAGCAGGAAACTTTTCTTTGAGTCAAGTTTTTGTACTAAGAATTATATTTTCAATAGTTTAAGTGTTTCTGTGTTATCCCAGTATGAAATATTTTCTAAGGAAAAGTCATGCCCTGTTTTGTAAATAAATCTGATTTTTAAAAATATTTGGCTTTTCTTGAATAAAAGTGGAATTCTTATTATTTTATCTACTCATTTATTCCTCACAATTGTTTACTTCATTTACAGTAATTTATTTTTTTAATCACCTGTCTTCCCTTGCTAGAATAAGCTCTGTGAGGGGAGGGACATTTAATTACTTTGTTCATTTTTAATTATTTTTTTCATATTCCCACTGTCAAGAATGCCTGGCACATAGTAGATACTCAATAAATATTCGTTAACATTTTTTGACACTCAGTTTGACACGCACATCATGATTCCTATTCCCAAGAAGCTTATGGTCTATTGAAAAGCACAGACATGGAACTTAATTATAGTCCAGCATTTCTATAGAGGACTGAAATGGGAACTTTCCATTTACAATATTTTATTTTTATTTTTTTTAACTTTTTATTTTATATTGGGGTATAGCTGATTAACAATGTTGTGATAGTTTCAGGTGCACAGCGAAGCGACTCAGCCATACATATACACGTATCCATTCTCCCCCAAACTCCTCTCCCATCCAGACTGCCACATAACATTGAGCAGAGTTGCCTGTGCTATACAGTAGGTCCTTGTTTGTTATCCATCTTAAATATAAAAGTGTTTACAGAGAAAGAGAAATATGTATGATATCCCTTACATGTGGAATCTAAACAGAAAGGATACCGATGAACTCATTTACAAAACAGAAATAGACTCAGAGAAGGAACTTATGGTTACCAGGGGGGAAGGGTGGGGAGGGGTGGGATAGTTAGGGAGTTTGGGATTGACATGTACACACTGCCATTTACAATATTTTAAACAATGTTGAGGCCTAAAGAATAAAGTGGCAAGTGCATGAGAAAGATTCTTTGCTATTATCTCCTTTAATTCTCCTGGGAAACAACATAGTATAGTAGAAAAAGTAAGGAAACCATAGGCCACAAACAAGTATAGATTTAGATCAGTTACTAATTGGCCTTGAGAAAGTCTGTTTAACCCTTTGGGGGTCAGTCGTCTAATCTCCAAAATCATGTGACTGGATGAGTTGACTCTTTTAGCTCTTACTGTTTGGCATTTCTGTTACTATGTTCTATCATTATATGAGGCTTGTTTTCTCCTTTCTGTAACTCTCGAATTTTTATCCAGTTTGGTTTGTACTTCTCTTGTCATTTCCCATGTTGTTAAAGGCACATACACTTTTAAAAATACAACTATCAAGGCCACTTTTGAATATGTTACCTTTGGTGTTATTAGCCACTTTGTCTAACTGGATGTCCTAGGCTACATTGCTGTGCGTGCTAACTGTGTATGCATATAAATTACTGACCATCATGAATGATTCTGTATCCAGAAGGAATTCAGTATAAAGTATTTAAAGATTTTTCAGGAGGGTTGCACTCAGTCTGGCATTAAGAGAAGCTCAATCTCTAAATCCTAGGAGATTGCAGACTTACTCAGCTGCTTTGGAAACCCAAACCTATGTGAAATACTTAGTTAGCTACAAAGTCATTGAAAAGATGAACTTCTCATATTGTATTTATTTGGCAAGTATTTATTGACAACGCACTGCCCTGTGCAGGAACGCTTTAATGGAAAATGAAAGGTGCTCAAGGAGTCTAAGGTCCAATCCCAGGATGTGAATGGCTCCTCTTCTCTTGGGGACAGGCCAGGAGTGGCACAGAGGATTCTCAGGATGTACACGCCGATTTCCTTCACCCTAGATGGCCCCATAGAGAGGACAGCCTTGCCTCTGATTAGCTTCTAACTACCTTGAGACAATTTTCTCTCATTTTAATGCTATTGCCAGAATATTGCAGTAATCGGATCATTTGACATCGCCTGCATCTTGGCGTCCCCAGCCTTAATATGCCATCTAGATCCAGGTGCCAGGCATCTGCAGCTGCACGTTTTGCACACATAGCTTGTGGTGCTAAGTCTTTAGGAACAAATAGCTTTGCATTGGCCTCTGTAATGGTGCCTTCTAAGCAGTTCTTTGGGGCAGAAAATGTACTATCTTAGAATTTATTAGTTGTAATGGAAAATTGTTATAAATGTTTCTTACAGAGTCAATCTAAAAAACATTGCTTATGGCCAGGGTTAGTATAATCTGCTAATTTAAAAAACAAAACTTTATGAGTCATTTAGAGTTAAGCCTCCTCTCTGAAGTCCTAGTGCTGCTGTTCTGATTGATCAATGCTCTTGTGGAATGTTTGTTAAATATTTTCAATATTACCTCCCTCACCCTTCTACCAATATGTAAACCGTGGAAAAATTAATATCTTACTCATTGCAAGTTTGTACCTCAGGACCTTTGTACTTACTCTGTCCTCTGCCTAAAATATTTCTTTCTCAGGTATTATGACTTGCTACTTCAAATGCTTTCTCTCTGTCTCCCGCTCTCTCTCTCTCTCTCTCTCTCTCTCTCTCTCTCACACACACACACACACACACACAGAGTAAGGTATATATATGCGTTTACACTATAAATATACATACACACATATATTCCATTTTTGTGTATCTATATACTCCAAATATTTCATCTCCTTCTCTCTCTCTATGTATGTATATATTACATATATGTATATATATAAATGAACCAAATATATTCTCTCTCTATATATATATGTACTCTCTCTGTGTAATATGTGTATATACTCTATATTATTTATATATTATATATGTATATATATTTATACATATATGTATATATTAGTCTAATCTTTGGAAGGTCTGCCATCTTCTGTCTACCAAACTAAAATGTAAGTTTCTAGAAAAACGATTATAGCATGTAGTAGTCACTCAATAAATATGTGTAAGTAGGGCTTCCCTGGTGGCACAGTGGTTGAGAGTCCGCCTGCCGATGCAGGGGATACGGGTTCGTGCCCCGGTCTGGGAAGATCCCACATGCTGCGGAGCTGCTGGGCCCGTGAGCCATGGCCGCTGAGCCTGCGCGTCTGGAGCCTGTGCTCCACAACGGGAGAGGCCACAGCAGTGAGAGGCCCGTGTACCGCAAAAAAAAAAAAAAAAAAAATGTGTAAGTAATAAAAACATACATTTATAAACATGCACATAAATATGGTATTTATGCCTGTGTGTGCACAAGTGTATGTCCAGTGTAGATATCAAAGTTCAGCTTGATATGGATTTCAGGTGATCACTTCATGTAATAAACATGCAATCATCCAGGGATTATGTCAAACCATGCCTGTTAACTCGGACATATCAGCCTTAACAAGTAACAGGTAGGCAATGACCTTTATACAAATTGTAAGGATTTCTGAGAATTCATGTATTTAATAATTTTGATGGCACATTTCGAATCTCTATATTGTGTCTGTTTATTGAGTCGAATGTTCTTTCCTTTTCCCTTCATTTGTTTGTACTCTGTCCCTACCTCAAAGTCTACTCTGTGTTCCTTCATATTATTTTTTCAACAAATTTATATTTGGTCTCAGTTACTTCGAACTCAATCTAGTGCATGAGGACAATAATAGTGATAATATTATTAATAGCAAACGTAAGTCGTTACTATATATCAGACACTGTTCTACATGTATGCATGGATTAGCACAACTGAGTCTCAAAATAACCCTACAATGTGAGCCTTATTATTTTTTTTAAATTAAGCTCAGAGTTTTATTTATTTTTTTAATTAAAAATTTTTTTTAATATTTATTTATTTGGTTGTGCTGGGTGGCTCCTTAGTTGTGGCATGCGAACTCTTAATTGCAGCATACAGGTGGGATTTAGTTCCCTGACCAGGGATTGAACCCGGGCCCCCTGAATTGGGGGTGCAGAATCTTAACCACTGCGCCACCAGGGAAGTCCCTTTAAGTCATTATTATAACATACTTCTCAGACGTGAAATCTGAGACATGGAGAGGTTAAGTAACTAGCTGAAGGTTACATACCTTGTAAGGATGAATTCAGGATCCCGACTCAGGCAATCTAACTTCAGAATCTATATTTTGCCTCACTGCCTCTTTCATAAGAACATGAAAATCTTACAAGGCTTTTATGTGCTTTTGATCTTTAAAAAAATCTTAAGAAGTCTAGAAATATTTAAGAACTCTGTGAAAGTATATAGAAGAAAATCCTCAGGAATCATTTGGCATCTAGTCTATGTAATCAAATAGGCTACAAAACGAAAATGAACTTTATGATAATGATGATGGTCAGAAAATGCTGAAGAAAGAGGAGAGTGGTAATAAAAAGAGTAAAATGCCGTAGAGCTAATCCAAAAGAAATTCGGGGAGTAAGCTGTGAAACACCTAGGCACATTAATTATTAGAATGCTTATTAGAAATAAGCATTCACATAGAATAAATCAAAAATGTTATTAATAACTATTAGGCACTACTAGAATTGCATGTGTGAGAAGAGATAAATCTAGCATACGTGGAATCGTATATTCTAACTTTATTTATACATTTCTCAACAGGCACAAAATAGCAACTTACCCAAACTTGCATGATTATCAGAATCACTTGGTGTGCTTATCAAAACTACAGAATCCTGGACTGTTTCTCTAGGGAAATTGTTCTCAAATGGGAGAAGTTTTGCCTCCTGGCAAATATTTGGCAATATCTGGAGACAATTTTGGTTGTCACAACTGGAGAGGTGCTATAGGCATCTAAATAGGTAGTGGTCAGGGAAGCTGTGAAACAACCTACAGGGCACAGGGCAGCGCCCCCTAGAGCAAAGAATGATCCGATCCAAAATGTCAATTGTGCCAAAGCTGAGAAACACTGATCTAGATATTTTGATTTGGTGGTATGTGGTGGGATCCAGAAATCTGTATTTCTAACCAGGGATCCAGGTTACTCTTATAAAGGCTTGAAGACACCAGTATGGGTTGGATTTGTTGAAAAACTTTTCATTAAAGAAGGACCACTTATAATAGGCTTTGAGGTGGGAGTCAGAGATATGAAAAAAAATGAAGGGGAAAGGGGAGATCATTCTAATCAAAGAGAAAATCACACCCAGTAGGACTAAAGATAGGCAGTAACACTGGGCCAGCAGTAGATAGTAAGAAGCAATCTCAGAGAAACCGCCTCTTTCTACATGGAAGGCCAACTCTGCTTCATGGGATGTAACTATATTTCTTCACCTTAGTCCCTACCTGTTGATAATGAACTGACATGCCTTTCCAGCTCATTTTGTACCCTCCAAATGTGAATATAGATTAGACTAGCCCATGCCCACTTTCATTTTTGTTCTAATAATTTCTTCCATAAAATCCTAACATATAAAAAAAGGGAGGGAGAACAAGTTTTTATCAGAGGTGTCTGTTTTGATATCCAACTCTGCTTCTTATTAGCCACATGAGTTTCGGACTACTACTAGGGTTAATGGTGGTTTAAATGAAATAATATGCATAAAGAAATTAACTCAGCACCATGCACATGAGAAGCACTCAGTAAAGGTCAGCTGCTGTTTACTATTTTTTATATCAAAATAACATTTATATGTCATAATATTTTTGACACTATTTAAATGAACATAAAAAAGTGAAGTTGGATTATAAGATAATGATTGGTATGTTATAGCAATCTTAGCAACTGGTTATTTTGTTTTGATTGAAGAGGATGGAGAAAACCCTGCTTCATAGAAAGGAGTATTTGTAAATGGCTTCAGGTTTTAAACTGCTCATGTGCACATCTCAAGATATTTTTAAATCTTGAGACCAATGCCAAATGATTCAACTTGGTAGGTTAAGGCAGTGGTGATCTCCACTGTGTTTATGATAAGATAAATAACACAATTGAATGTACATTTTGCTTTCGAAAAGCAAATTATTTATATTTGTATATGAATTCAATTATATAAAATATATTATATACTAAAATATTTACAGTCAATCCTTGTAGTAACTGTACTGATGTCCAAGGTTCCATGGAACACAGTTTGAAAAACCCTCTGGCTAAGAGTAATATATATACCCAGCTTGTAGACGAGTATGTTATAAGGTATGAAATAAAGAAGCTCACTCCAATCCAGATAGATTATATCAATTGTTTTCTCTTGATTAGTGAGCCTGATGCTCCTGCATGGACAGGTAGTTAGCTGGTCTGGCATGATTTTTCTCTTGGCTCTTTTGAGATATTTGCGAATTAATTGCTTAATAATGCATTCCAGTATCTTTCCAAACACCAGAATTAGTGAGAGTAAATCTCTACATTTACAAGACCCATCCCAAACCCTTCCTTTACAAAAGATGGATTTACAAAAAATGCATGAGAAATGAATGGAAGCTATTCTAAATCAGAGCCTAAGATAAACATTATTATCAAGACAAATCTGCTGAGGGTGAGAAGAGGTGGGAAGTACAGAGGATACAACAGTGGCAATAACAAAAGGAGGATGAAAAGTCCGCATTATATTCTCAGAACTGATTAGACTTGTTAGTTATCACTGATTCATTTTAATTAAGCTTCTACTATACGTCACATGTTTTAACCAGCGATCAGATGGACCTTGCAGGGCTTCTATTTTACGCAGACCATGAACAATTGTCATTAAAATATATACTGAGTTAAGTTTCAGTTAAGCAGTAAGCTTCAAAGGGAAAAATAAACCAGGAAGGTGGATAGACTGTGTTTGGAGTAGTTAGGAGGGTCTCACTGAGAAGGTAACATCTGAGTAAATAAGGGGATAAAGGGGGCAAGCCATGTGGCCTTCTGGCAGAAGCTCCTTCTAGAAAGGGGAAACGGCAGGTGCAGAGCCTTGGGGCAGAGGAATGCCTGGCATTTTTGTGATCTAGTAAGGAGCTCAGAGTGTTTGGAAAGGATTCAGCCTGATAAATGGGGGTGTTGAGAGCATCAGAGGATATAGGTCTAATATAGGGCAACCAACAGTGCATCTCAGTTAGCCTGCAGTAGTCTGGGTTAAGCCCCCAGTGGTTGATTGTTGATTATTCCCAATCACTCTCAGAAGTGTTCTGGCTTGGATGATAAATTATATGGTGATCCTAGGCTAGTAGGTCACTCTTAGAGCTTTGACTCTTACTCTTAGAGACATGGGAAGCCATGGAGGGTGTGGTCAAAATTGAGGCAAGATAAGACTCAAGTTTTATCAGGATCACTGTCTTCTGGGCTGAGAATGGACTATTGGGATGGGGTGGCAAGTGGCAAGAGTGAAAACAGGAAGCCAGTTGGGAGCCTATAGAATGATCATTCTAGCATGTGCAGGGCAGCCGGAATTGAGTTGTCTGACTTAAGCCATACAGATAGCTGGTGGTCCAAATGGGACTAGGATCCATTCTCTTGACTTCCAGTCTGGTGTTCTTATAACCTGCCCAGTTTCTCTCTTGGTTTAAACTTGAGGACAAATGGAATGCCTTACTGGCTCTTTTCAGGTCTATTAAGCCTCCTGTTTGATGGCACAACCCAGTTGCTTCCTCTATATAGTGTGAGGAATAGACGTGAAACATCTCCCCCACCCACCCCTTAACTAGCTCATTTTGAGTGCATCAACCAGGATTTTCTTAGGCCTTTCTCTTGAACTTCTGTATTTACACTTTTGACTCATGTGACCTTTTCAGAATAATGGACTCCATATGTTCAGGACATGCTTATTAACTCATGAGTGTGTGATATAAGCTAATAAGTTAGTATAGAGCCTAAGTACAGATGTGAACCTAAATTTTATGCCCGCTTAAATAGGAGCGTTAAGTGTTAACGGGAATGAAATGGACTCCCACAGGTAAATATATCTATGGAGGGAATCCTTCAGTTTTGCTTGTGTTTATTTCCGCTTGATCCTTATTTTATTTTATTTTTGCGGGAGTTATCTTCAGTTTTTGTTCATTGCTTTCTTCAGTTAGAGTGGATAACTGGGAGGAAAAATACATGCACTGATTATACGCTTACACAGTCAATGACAATTGAATATGTAGAATACACTCAAGAGATTGAGATGCACATATACATAGATTCTGTTTTAAATATGTCCTTGAAATGCAGACTTATATGTGTTGAGGGGTGTGATGTGTGTAGACACATTTACGTACACGATATTTTAAGTAGCCTGTAGTTTCATGGGGAGTTGCCTAGACGGTGAAATTTAAATTTGTGTTCTTTCTGTTAGCCACTGTATCGTACAACCAGCAACTAGGGCATCTGACAGGGCAAATATAGTGGCGCCTAATGTACTCATTGGATCTCTCCTGGGAATAAAATAGAGGAATAAGCTAACTTTTGGGGTATTTGTAAGAAATGAATAGATGAAAAAGTATTTTTTATAAGAAATGTGTGATATGATGTAAGGTGGTCTTTACTGTCTTGATTATTTTTCTGCTGGACATATATGCTTGAGATTTCTTAAGTTTTTTTTTTTTCTGCCTTCAAGTGACCATCCCATTTTCAAAGCCCTTTATTCCATATGCTAAGCAAAAAGTTAGTGGAGTGTTTTAGAGGCTCTTCCTATGGGATGGGGTAGGAGTTAGCAACCTATAAGAAGTGCCGTGTGGGGATTCTGCCCGATTTGGAGTGTGAGAAGGTGGACAGACATGCTGTTGTTACCCGTGCCTGGGTGTAAGTAAAACAAGAAAAACCACAGTGGATTGTAGAGCATTCAAGGAGAGAAAGAGAAGAAAGAAGGAAAAAGAATTGTTTGAAAATAGTATTCAAAATATTTAACAACATCTTCAGCAAAGACTCAGACTACTCAGAGCAGACATGTGCAGTAAACAATTAGTGAAGTGTTATCTGTCCTCATTAAAATGGTTTTTAAAAAAACTTAAAACCTCAAATTCTATTTCAGGGGTTTAATCTGAATTGTTATTTTTTATTTCATTTCAGAAGAAAAATTTTGTCTTTATTTTGAATTCAGCTTCTTGCAAATCTTGAATCAAACTTTATACATCAAAACCAACCTTGATACATGCAAACATTTTTTGCCTTTTCGTGCATGAAACGGTGGTACAGCACTTTATATATGGTGATTCGGGAAAGGGACGCCTATGATCAGTTGTATTCCTTATCTGAGCCCCTGAATCTATCATAAAATTCACTTTCTTATTTATTTATTTCAACTCCTGGTGGGATCTATTGGAACAAATAATCCAATATAGTGGATAATCCAAAAATGTCATTTATATTTGGCTTCAGAATACATTACCAGATGTTACTCTAGCAGAATTCCCTTCTTAATTAGGCCTCACTTAAAGTAGGAGTTAATTTTTTCTTCATTAGCTGCTTCCAAATCAGCAGGATGGGGCAAGAAGGAAGCCCAAGGCATGCTGGGAAGTTGGGAGGAAGCTGGCCCAGTGCTAAGAGTCAGCGGTAGAACGTGCTCAAAGAATGAAGTTCAAATACAGGTAATCAAGATGATGGGCATATACAGGAGATGTTTATTGAGCACCTTCTTTAGGAATTCTCAGGCGTTTATCAACTTTTTTTTCCTCCTTGTTACTCATGAGTGCAGAAAAATTCTGTAATAGGAATTCGGGAGATAACTCGAAATTTTACGTAGTAAAACAATAGAGGCTCAGAGAGGTTAAGGGACCTCTCACACAGATTGATCTCAGAGTAAACAGCCCCTAAGGTATTGAAACTGATTAATGAATGCTAAGAAGACCCCACTGTTTCCTTCTTATTGATGATTTGACTAATGAGGAGGCACGAATTCTCCTGGCCTAATTCGCATTAAGAGAGCTAAGATAATGAAGCTGTGATTAAATGGCTATTAAACTATTTTTATCAAACAGAGATCAAGCGAGTGTAAGAACCTAGGGATGCAGAGTATAATTGCAATTCTACAAGATGTGGAAAAAATTACTATCATAAGCAGGGCATGGTCCTTCCAGGTAGTCTGCATTAAAAATCTTTGGGATACCTCATGCAGTTTTGCACTCTGTGTTTCTCCTTTCAGGCGTCAGCATCTCAGAGTCCCTCACCTCCTCCTTAATTTAGTGGATTTATTCACTCTGTGTGCATTTGGGTGAGTTGAATGCATTGTCTACCCCACCATGTGTAACTGGTTGGAAGATCCTTTTGCCAACTGCTCACAAAGGAGCAAGGCCCAGATATTATACACTGGATCCCAAATTTCAATCTTAAGATGACTTGGGGCGTGTGAAGGGGCTGAATCTACCTTCCTTCAGCTGTACCTTTTGAATTATATCACACTTAGTGCAATTCATATAGGGAACCGACAGTTCCAAAGAGAGGTAATGAATCTTCTGGTTTTATTGACTGTTCTGAACTATCGTTTATTAAGGACACAATACGGCTTCCGATTTGTTGCACATTCTAAATTGTGGTTTGTTAGTATACATGTATGTGTATGTGTATGTGTATGTGTATCTGTCACTGGAAATTCTTTACACCTTGAGTGAGTTTTTGTTGCTATGCCTTCTTTATTCCTGGAGAGCCCTTAGAGATTGAAGTGTTAGAGTCACAAGGACCTTCATTTAGGTCAGAAGAATAGCAGCGGACTTCCTTTATGTAAGGAGAGGCCAAAGTTGAAACCCATCATGGGAAATGCAGCTTGATAGCCACAGAGCTCCACATGGAAATGTTCCTTGTCTGCTTCCCAACCTTACTTTTGCCTTTCTGCCCCCAGAGGAGACTGAGCTGTTTTTGTAGCTGTAGATCACCACCCAATTGGTGATCTGCTCTCTCTTTTTCGCAACTCTGCTTTTCTTTTCCTAACTTACATGGAGCTAATTAGTATATTTTTATAAAAACAGTTATTTTGAACAATTAGAAAGCAGTATCAGAGCCGAGTCTTGGAAAGGTTATCTTGCAATGGCATTTTTCCTGACTCATGTATTTCCATGCCCTGTGAGCAGACACGTGTTAGTAGGCCAGTGGGCTTTGTCTGCAGCGACTTTCATTTATTTGCTCTGTAAATTGGGACCGAAGCAATAATGGAAAGTGACATTAATTGTTTGAGTTCTTTTGGTCACATGTGTTGCCTTCTCTGGGGTGTTCGATTGTTGAAACTCATGCCAAATTAATTGAAATCGTCAGAATGAGGGACAGTGTTCACTCAACTTTACATGTACGAATATCTGTTGAGCTTCAACACAGAAGTGTCATCAAACTTTCTTCCCAGTATGCTATGATGAAAGAAAGCAGAGATTTTGAAATCATAGCATTCGTTTCTACCTTAATTCAAGAGCAACGTTATTAAAACAAATGGTCTTGGAGCACCTCTCTGAGTCACACATACACAAGGATGATAATAAAAAGGTTTAATAATTATTTCTAATGGACACTGCCTGTAAATAATGATTACAGTCCCACTGTTCCATACTGATTTAAGACCAGCCTGCCCTTCCCCCTCCCCCGCCCCTCCCCCTCCCCTCCCCCGCCCCTCCCCCTCCCCCCTCCCCTCCCTCTCCCCCCCCCTCGCCCCCCCTACAATGCCAGTCTTCCATTCCACAAATCCTCCCCTCCCATGGTGGTTTCAGGAGAGAGGAGACTTTAAATAGTTGGTGGTTTAATCAGGTCTTGTAAATTAATTATGACATCATCAAGCTCCAGTATTTCTGCCACTGTATTTGGTGTACACTCACCCAGGCTTATTAAAGGAACTGAAGAAAACTAGTTAATTTAAGTGTTCTTTGTCATTTTGACTTGATTGGAATTATCGTCATTTGTTTACACTAGGGATAGAACTAAGACACTATTGTATTATGTGATTGAAAGCAAATAGGGGCTTGTAGTATTGCTGGGAAGCCAAATGCAAAATTTAAATCAGAGTAAACAAAATTACTCATTTACTGGTAAACATGCTTAACTATTTTTCCTGAGCTCTTTTTGAACTTCAGTGAAGTAAGCCTTTCTGAAAACTGGGATACCTGGAAAAAATGTCCAACTTATTGAAAGTGCTTGTGCGTGTGCTTGTGTGTGTGTGTGTGCGTGTGCGTGTGTGTGTGTGTAAGCACGCATGTGTGTGCTTGAGACATTTTCAAAGATTATATTTATTAGGCAATATGGGGATACTTATATTAGTGTAAATCTGATTTTGAGATGATTTTGAAATGATTTAAAATAATATATATTTCATTTATATATTTTAAGATGATTTTAAATAATACATATTTCATTGAAATATAACTTTTATTCAGAATAGTTTAATAACCTGAATTTGGTTTTTGGTACGTGGGAGAATCGAAATCAAAATTAAAAGGGAGAGATTGGCATCTTTGGATACCAGATTATGATCCTCTGCAGAAAATAGGAGCAAATTATTTCAGTATCTTTATTATTAAGGTCACATGGACAGAGTCCAGAAGAGTTGAGGGTGAGGGGGATGCTCAGTAAAGTCTTGTTATTGAATTGAGCAATTTGGATTTTAAAGGATTGACCAATTTATGGAAGGAAGTGGTGCAATTTTGAAGTTAACATTTCACCCCTTCTGATTAGGGTTTACCGCCTGCGCTAGTCTAAAAACTCCTCGAATTGTTACTCCACACTGTGTTCCCCAAACCACTTGACTCACAAGGTCAAGTACAGGGCTATTAAGGAGATGGAAACAAATGTTAAAAGTGCCAAATAAAGTTTACCATGAGTATCTATGGCTCTTCTTGCCTTCTTGAATCCAAAACAGAAAGATGTTCATAGTTTTACTCCTGGATGGAGAATCATCAGTAAGGAGGGAAAGCAATTTTTATGTGAAAATAGAATGTATACGTGATAAACGCCTGCCTAATTTCTCTAGTAATACAATTTGATTTTCTGATTAGCTGTCTTATTCTGTGATTCTTGTAATTTTGTCAGGTCAATTAACTGGAGTTCAGTGCTAGAGAGAAAGGAAGTGTGGCACTGCTGACTTTGTTAGATGTCAGCAGTTTAGGTGTATTTTGTAATAGAATCTGTGTGGGATAATTTAGCTGATATTGTTAATGTCATAGCGTACAGAACTTAAAAAAATGACTTATGAAGCAGGTCAGATTGGACAACGTGAAGTGCTAAAAGAAGGGAAAGAAAGTGACCTACACAACATATATTTTAGGTAAAAAAAATGCAGATCAATGAATTATTCAGCAAGTAATCAATGACTGTCTACTGTATGCCCAGCATTGACTTTGGTTGCCCAGGTACATAAGAATATAGCACATTGACCTATAGACAAGGGGTATGAGCTCCAGTTTGGAAGATCTTGAGTTTTTTTTTTACAGAGTGCTGAAATAAATGAATATTCTCTTTTATAATAAATTGTTTACAGATTCTTTCCTTCCCCTGGTAGTTTCTCAGAGGGGCAGAGTTCTGTCTTGTTTCTCCTTGTGTCTCCAACACTTAGCATGGCCCTGACATACAGTAGGTGTTCAAAAATATTTGTGCAATGAATAACTGAAGATGAGCTTTCCAAGGATGTGTTGGTGGAAATGAGTGTGGCAGGTAGGAAAATGAGTTAAACCATGTTTGCAAGAGCCCCCATTAGAGGCGACGTTGCCCTAGAAAGTACCCCTGGTCACAAGAAGTGAATGCATTCAAGAGATGTTACAAAGTAAGGCTCTACCTAGTGACTGGCCAGGTACAGAGGACTCAAGGTGGTTCCAGAGTTTAGGGTCTGAAGAATTGTTATCCAAACCCAGAAAGTCAAGAGAAACAGCAAGTTTTTTGGGTTTGTTTTTGTTTTTTTGGGTTTTTTTCCACGAAAGGTCCTAAGTTTGGATTTTGAGAGGAGGGAGCTCTTATCAGGTAGAAATGTCCAGTAGGCAGTTATAGATTTATGACTAAAGTTGGGAGAGATGTCAGGGAGAGAAATAAATGACTGTGGAGTGTTCAGTGATGAGATTATAATTGAAACCATGGAAGTGTATAGTTTTTCTTGGTATAGTTTCAGTTTGTAGTGGTGTTCAAACAGAGGGTTATCTAAACATTTTGGTGGGTCTGCTGTACAGGAGATTGAAACACTATATCTGAAGATGCAATAGATGATAATTAAAATGCTCTCAAGCCCTGAGATTCTCTAAATCTTCTCTTTTAGTTAAGGAAACAAGACATAAATATACGGAAAATGACTGTGAACAAGACAGAATCGTATTTAGCAGTGTTAACACCGACACAATAAATAGCTAAATTGGACAGCTCAACAATCAGAGATTGGTACACTAAAGGTATTAATTGATTGTGTGATTCAGACCAAAAGGGATTTGGAATTTAAGGAAGACGTGATCTTGTGTTCTGGCACGGATGTTCCAAATTTCATGTATCACATACTCATTTGGGTAAACACATTCAGCCTATGCTGATTAATAGATTACTCAACTCCCAATGTGAACTAACTCATGACTTCCTCTGTTTTACTGTTTTTTGCAGAAGATAGATGAAGAGAATGAGGCAAACTTGCTAGCAGTCCTCACAGAGACACTGGACAGTCTCCCTGTGGATGAAGACGGATTACCCTCATTTGATGCACTGACAGATGGAGATGTGACCACCGAGAATGAGGCTAGTCCTTCCTCCATGCCTGATGGCACCCCTCCGCCTCAGGAGACAGAAGAGCCGTCTCTGGTAAGAACCCTTCCTACTGTTGAACAGGAATTGGAGTTTGCCTCTGGCTACCCGCTGCGTGGGTATGATGTAGTAACAATAAGGTTTGGATTTTTCATTTAGACTGATGCCAAAATAATCCCCAGGCACACTCGGAGTTGCAAATTCTGTGATTCTGTGTTGAAAAATGTTGATTATCTACAGTCTTCATGTCGTCTCACTGCAGTTTTTTAAAACTACCTTTTGTAGGTTTTTTATATCTTAGTATTATTGATGTTTGTGGTTAGAAACTTAGAAAATATAGACAACTAAAGAGAATAGACAAAAAATTCACCTGTAATTTCAAATAATCTCTAGTATCAAAAATTATTGAAATCTCTTGTTTTAAGATATATCATGAACATGTTCATGAATTTTAAATAGATGCATAATTTTGAATGGTTGCATAGTATTTTATTGTTTGGAGATGAACTAATTTATTAGGCAATCCCTTATGGTGGGGATATTTAGTCTTTTTCCTGGTTTTTTTTCACCATCATAAATTGTATGATAATTGACGTATTTGTAGTTTTATTCTCATGCATATTATTTCAGAAATAGAAGGTAGATCAAAGAGTATGCAGTATTTCAAGGCTTTGGATCCATAATTCTTATGAAGACTTGAAAATAATAGCACATTTGCCACCTAAGTTACCTAAATTTATGGTAGGCAATGAAGAGTAGATTTATTGGCAATGAAGAGTGAATTTTCTTTTCAGTGCAGTACTCGACTAGGATTTTATTAGTTCTAGGACACAGCTTACCTTCTCAGCTATGGTAGCCATTTGTCATTTGCCATAAATCTGATGTAAAAGCATGCAATGTAAATTATGGAATGCCATCCTGCAAACTTTAATAGTGTGCTTTGGCCTGCCGTTTAGGTGTTGTTTCTCTCCCGTCTCTAAGTTTCTGTATGTTAAAAGCATTCCATGTAAACCTATGGAGACCCTACTTATACGCCTTTGCAGTTTGAGATTTCTGGTTTAGAGGAGAATATCTCATAAGCAGTGGTAACATATGTATTCCCCAATTTTTCCATGTGCCAGTGTCATTGGCTTTGCTGCCTAAGACTCTGATTTCTTTACGTGGATACCCAATGATTTTCATCCACACGGTGGTTTCAGTTGGGAGGGGCTGTTGACTCGGAGTCATACTACATAACCCATCAGGGAGGTCCTGGAAGGCCAGCAAGTCAAATGAAGAGAAAGACGTCAAAAGAGAGGAAATGCTTCGCCTAAGACAGAACCCAGATCTCTTGATCTACAGGCCAGGGCTCTACCTACTTAAAAATTCTTTTTAGTGAAAGCCACTCTTTTATCCGAAATATTATTTGAATCAGTAGTGTTTTACACTTGATTGTGAAACATGATTCAAAACATCACAGAATCTTTTCTTTATTGCCCCTTGATTCATTTGGGTTATTGAGGGGGAAATGTACACCCCACCCCACCCCCACCCCCAAATCCCCTAGTCTTCATTTAGTAAAGCAGCTTTTCTCACCTCATAGGTATTTGGAAATCCTTTTAGGAAGATTCTTCTGGCTTACTTTATCTAAAAGAAAAATTAAGGTAGATACTACTAAGTCTCAAATGTAGGAGAAGGTAACACTTTTTCAGTTTGTAGTGTAATGCCAAACTTTTTCTTACTTTTTAAAAATGTTTCCTTAGTGCTGTTGTGCTAAGGTGTGCTATGATTAGAGTGAATTCATTTTTGTAATTAAAATTAATTAATTTTAAGTTTAAAATTTCAACAGCTTATTCTAACGCTGAAAAGATGCCTAACGTTTCTTGCTTTCTCTCTTCCTTGATATGTTTCCAGCTTAAGAAGCTCTTACTGGCACCAGCCAACACTCAGCTAAGTTATAATGAATGCAGTGGCCTCAGTACCCACAACCATGCAAACCATAATCACAGGATCAGAACAAACCCTGCAGTTGTTAAGGTACAAATGTAAAGTTTTTTTAATACAGGAGGGGAAGTCACAAGGGACTTTGGCTTAAAGCTATAAAATAAACAATAGGTTTCTATGTGTTAATTCAGCTGGAATCCTGCAGCGGCTTCCTAATGGTGAAACAGATTCCGAAATGGGTTTCCAAAAGCAATACTCTAGCTATTTTAAACTAGGAAGAGTTCATCAACGCTTTGTCTTTGGACGATTGAAATGACAGTTCTTACTTCTTGCCTACTTTATTAATACATGCAGCAGCGTGGGCAAATAAAATTCGCTGATAGCCCAGTATCATCTATGAGTGACTTTAAGATGCTGGATTGCCATTTTGCCAGCTGTCTAACCTGAGAAAGATTGCTCTGGAATCACCACAAAAGATCTATCTCTGCCATTAATTGCATGGAATGCTGGAATGACATAATTCGGTTAGCGGGCTGTATTAAACAATGTTTGTCTTGCCATTCACTGTGAGTGAAAACGGAGCGTTAAGGGGTACTTAAGAGAATTGTGAGTACTGGGCTCTGGCAATCAGTGGCAAATTAAGGTTTAAACAGGCTTTTTTTTTTTTTACTCACAGTAAAGGCTCTGTAAGGTCTTGTTAGTTACATGTTGCTGAGTAGGAACACTGAAATGTAGGAGAAATGAAATAAAAAGCTGCATAAATGTCATTTAGGAATTTTAAATGTAATTTTCTTTCCTTGTTCTGCAAACAATTATTCACAGCTCATAGATCTAGTACACTTAGACTGAACACTTCATTGAAAATCTCATCTCTTCAGAAAACCTATATCCATTCTGATAAGGTTCAGTTCACCAATTTTAGCTTTCTTTATGCCTTGTTTTTAAGACCGAGAATTCATGGAGCAATAAAGCGAAGAGCATTTGTCAACAGCAAAAGCCACAAAGGCGTCCCTGCTCGGAGCTTCTCAAGTATCTGACCACAAATGATGACCCTCCTCACACCAAACCCACAGAGAACCGGAACAGCAGCAGAGACAAATGCACCTCCAAAAAGAAGGTCCACACACAATCTCAGTCACAACATTTACAAGGTAGGCTGTGGACCCAAACACAAGCTGCTGGTGAGGGCACAGAGGGCAGGGCAAGCCTACACTGGGCTGAGGATACCCAACCTTCGGGCTTCTGTTCCATCGGTGTCTCTCTCGAAAGAGAACTCAGCACTTTATGATAACTGGGGGGAAAAAAAATCCTTCCTTGGACACAGGTTGAACATACCCTATTTAGCTGAAATGCAGCCTAATTCACAATCACCAGAAGGCACCTGAAATGTTAGCCGGGTGGGGAGCCAGGGGTGGTGTAGAGGGAATTGCAACATCCGATGAGGTTTGTAGGAATCTCTGAATTGCTGAGATAACTGAAGTTCTGAGCAAGCTGGGCTAGCCAATTCATGAAAGAGCTTTTATTTTTTCCCTTCCAATAATGGGGAAAAAAATGAGGCACTGTTGATTTGCTTGCTGTCTATCCCTTATGAAATAGTAACTAGTATTTATGCAGTCTCTCATTTATCATGTGCATTCTTCTTGTTTTAGACTATGTGGTATACTCACAAATTTTATTTTGTAAATAAGGATTTGGAAGTTCCTGGATATTTTAAAAATTTGCTTTCTATTTAAAAAATATAAGCTTATATTACACTAAACATCTGGGGTGATTTTTATTGTCCCCGTACGTTACTAGAAGGCTGATACTTCTGAGGCAGATCAGGGTGATTTGGGGAAGGTCTGTCTTAGCAAAGATAAATTTTCTTTCTTTCTTTCCTTTGTTTGTTTCTTTCTTTCTTTGTTTGTTTCTTTCTTTCTTTCTTCCTTTCTTTCTTCCTTCCTTCCTTCCTTCCTTTCTTTCTTTCTTTCTTTGTCTTCCTTCAAAGTATTCTAATTGTAGAGGCCCAACGAGAGCCTATAGAAAGTTGCCGTTGCTTTAAAATATTTAACTTCCACATTATCTGTACCTCTGACTTTGTAGTGGAAGTAGACACATTCTAAAATAGCAGTTATAAACATCCACCTCTTTTTTTTTTCCCTTTTGTTTCCCCAATTCCCCTTCCAGCTGCAGAGTGGTAGCCCCTGATCCCTGTTTTGAACCATGATTATTTCATACAGGTATGCTGTTGCTGCTGCTTTTAATACATCTTTTCTTTTCCAGTGTTTTGAATTTCCCTCTCTCATCCCTACCTCACCATAAACCCGGGATTTTCATATTCCTTTAATATTTTTAATTGGCTCTCAATTAGATTTTCCCTGGTGGATATCTCAAAAATCACTGTCCATCCCTTTTTGTCAGTTCAAGGAAATATATTTATCAAAATGGGCCACAGTCTCTCAGTTTGCTGCACCCTGATTGGCCTCTCACATGCATGTGCTGGAACAGTTTTCTCAGTGCAGAACCAGACATGCTGTGGGATTCTAGTGGGTGACCTGAAATGAAGAATTCACTGGGCTGCTCCCCACATGGTCCTGGTCATATGTTCATTTTCTGGAGCTGAATTTGAAGCCCCAAACTTGCTGGAACCCTGTAGTCAGTAAACATAGTCCAGCAGCACATGTTTTAAAGTGGGGGGATTTTTGTCTTTTTTTTTTTTTTTTTTAATTTTACTTGGTCCTTTTGGATTTTGAGGGTTTATTAATTTTGTCTATCCATGTACCACTAAATATTATTGTAATCTGTTACAGACCATGGCAGTGAAGAACTAAATTGGCCTATGAAGGACATACACTTTAGATAAAACCTGCTGTATGTAGTTTTTTTTTTTTAAGGTATATATCTGTGGTGGGGCATCAGAAGTATATCCCAGAATAGAACAAAGCTTGTTAAACAACAACAACCAAAAAAACAAAAAATTCCTGTAGTTACTAGAGGTCTAAAAGAAAATAAACATGCAAACATGGCTGGCTGTTAATAACCAACAGGAAATAAATGCTGAGTTTCAGGGATTATTTAAATTATTATTCAAAATTCTAATGTAGAAAATATATGAACAATTAGAAACAATAACTAAGAGGATTTTCTGAGGTTACCTTATTGAACATATTGTCATTTTTTTGCACGGAGCTTCACGTGTGCTCTCTGTACCATTGTAGGGTCCAGTTCTTTTCACTTCCCTGGGATAATGGTCTGGACTTTGGCGATTGTATGGTCCCATTTATTCATTTATTGATTCATTCATCAAAGATATCAGTCATTCATCAAAGATATCATGATCTTCATGAAAAAGATTCATTCCTGCCCTCAAGGATCTTAGAGCCTCTGGTCTACCAGTCATTGGAACAGTGTGGATTAAACTTCCAGTAAACCAAATCAAAACTCCTCTAGTGGTAGTTTTTGTGAACGTGGAATTATTTTGGGATTAGATTCTGGATGTGCTTTGAAGCTGTACCCTTCCTGTGACCCTCATTTTCTGTTTGCATTTTGTCCCACGAAATATGACCACTGCCTGTTCCTTTCCTTCCATTGCCATAGGCCTTACTTTTACCCAACGATCAGAATTTGGGGGATTTTCCTTTGAGCATTCCAGATAGGCTACCCCACACCTTGAAAACTGGAATTTCAGTGACTGATTTTCAATGTACATTATTTTGTGACATAGCACATATTCATACCTGGTGATATTTTGTATAGAACCTGTGTGTGTTATCTTAATTATTAGTTGAGCACCATAGAAGTTGGTAAAGTTCCTTCATAAGTGTCTTCTTTTTGAAAGGCTCATTATGTCAGACATATTAAAAGTTAATGTCAAATCAGTTCATTTATTGGCATATCTGAAAAAGCCAATCAGTCAATGTACCTAATTTGCACAAGACAGCATGAGCTTCATAATTCTGGATGCATATTGGATAGATGATAAACCATTCAATTGTTTAAAAACGAAATCTAAATCTACAAATTAAATACTATGTAAATACTACTTGTATATGTAAATACTATTTGTCCAAGTAAAGTACCTAATTTCAACCTAATTTGGACATAAATAGTATTTTCACATTTCAAAGAGCCTTAATTACTGGTGTTGATTAATTTCCTTTAATATCTATTGATGCAATTCCTTTTGATAATAGGGGAAAGAAAACATATTCAGGGCCCAACTCTGCCAGTAACTAGTTTTATGGCCCTGGAAATATCATGCAGCATCTTAGGTCTCAGGTTTTTCATCCATAAAATAAGAAAGTTTATACTAAAGACCTTTTTGGTTTCAAGTCCATGATTTTCATTACATAAATGACTACCTCTTGACCTTTTGAAAGTAGTTATCTTAGTGAGAAAAAATTGACAAAATCTACATACATATAAAAATATCTTTATAGATAAGCATATATATACATAATATGTGGACGTATATCCCAAGTACGTTTCTCATCATGTTTTCCCCTCCTTCTGTTCAAAAGACAAGACTGCCAAGGAGAAGCAATTGAAATTTTGGAGTGAGAAGAAGATTCTTACTCCACCCTTCATAACTGGGAAATGCCTCCTGTAGGAGGGTAAGATTTAGGAAGCAGAAAAAGAAGTAGATGAGCTCTCTTTGCAAGTCTATAGGTCTCTCAACTGATAAACAGTAGTTTTCCTTTAGTTGTCTATCAGATTTGGGGATCTGAAGGCCTTTTAAACTATCTGGGTCAGTGTCCACAATTTGCCATAATCTCTCACTTAATTTTCAGTGAATAGAATAGTTCTTGAGTGAGCTTTGGCCTCATAGAAATAACCTATTCTCAGGGCTAGATATAAAATTATACATTTTAGGAGAAAAATCAGCTGAATATTCATAACGTTCTGTCGTCTTGTAGTTACTCTGCTGTTTTCTTGCCTAAACAAACCGTGTACTATATTCCAAATTAAAATAGAAAACATTATTTCTCTCTGATGGTCTGATGCAAATTCTGTATCCTTAACAGGGATGCTACATTTTGGGGAAAATTCTGTTTTCGTATGTGTTTTCAACTGATAGTTTACTGATGCAAATGTTGTTTGGAATTTGTTTTAGCGTAATGGACTGTTGTCTGAGTTTGATCCAATATTCAGGGACTTCCTTACTTTAGCTTTCCAGTTTCCAGTTCCCAACTTGACTTGTAGAAAGAAAACAAATCTGAAAAACTCTCAATATTTCATAATTAGTTTCCTTTTTTTTCCTTTAGCCAAACCAACAACTTTATCTCTTCCTCTGACCCCAGAGTCACCAAAGTAAGTATTATGAAACGTAACCATTTTCAGAAAGGGAAGGGGGTTCTAATACATTTGGCTACAGCAACTCCATTTCAGTTTGTTTTTATAAATGTGCCATATCTTCCAGTGACCCCAAGGGTTCCCCATTTGAGAACAAGACTATTGAACGAACCTTAAGTGTGGAACTCTCTGGAACTGCAGGTAAGCCTTACATTTCACTTGAATCTTTTTGTGTGGGTGAGTCTGTATGTGAAATATATATTAGAGTATATTCTCTATGTGATTAGTGAAATTCACAGAGTACAAACAACATTGGATAAGAAGTTATCTATAAATATTTTCAGTTGTTTATTTTTTTAGGAGGAGACATTTATTGTGTGTCACACCTGGGCCAGACCCTCTGATATATATCATTGATTTGGATCCACAAATAAACCTATTTCCGATTAAGACACTAAAACTTGAGTAGGAGGAGAAATTAACATTTATTGGTCTTCCACTCAATAGATATGCCAAACGTATATGTGGTTTTAGCTAATTTCATAATGACCTCATGAAGATGGTGGTAGTATTTTTCATTTTTAAGATGAGAAAATAAGGTTCAGAGATGTTAAGTAACTTGCCCAAGATTGCAGAGCTAGAAAACAAAGAGCAAAGGTTTGAACTCAGGTTTACTAATTATCAATACTTCACATGAAATATTTTCTTAATCACCATTGTACTCAACAGTGTAATGCTCTCCTATATGTGTTACCATTTTTATATCTTTCCAGTAAAGGAAAAAAATGAAAATATGTCCATTCACCAAAACAAAATGTTCTTATATATTTTAAACAAGAGCAATTTCCTTCACCGTTTGGACTTCTTAATTTATTTGGCCAGTCTTACTTCACATTCTGAAGAGGAAGAAGCTTTAAAAACTTGAACTAACCCCTGAGAAACTTACAAATCCAGAGTTCCTAGGCAGACTTCTGAGTTGGCTGCAAATGGTGCCTTTGCAGTAAGTGCCTAGGTTTAGGCACTTGAACCCCACCAGAAAGTGAATATGAGGATGTCTGTACAAGAAGTTCCTAGGCTTTGGCCATTGCTGATAAGGGTAAAGGAACAGTAAGTTAAACAAATGCTTTCAACCAGAACTATGGTGCCTACACACACCGTGGACACTGTTACTAAGTTTAATTTCACCCTTTGAGTTTGCTAAATTACTTCCTTATGAAAGGTCTATTGCATGATTTGGTCAAGCAGTAGAGCAGTTAATTTCATGGTATTTATATATATTTTATATGTGCGTATACAAGTATAAATATATCATTATATAATAATACATGTACACACATGTATTCACATATAAAGAATATATATAACATCATTTCTTAAATAAATTACAATTACACATGTGATCATAAGTAACTTTTGTGTGCGTGTATTATGTGCAGTAGAGGCCTTCTCGTCCGACCAATGAGTGAGTATTTGGTGGTTTTATCTAAAAAGTTGATTGAAGTGTACACAGTTTAATCATTTTACTTTTGCTTAAAACATACAAATTACACATTCAAATATAAAATTTTTGGTATAAGGCAGAGAGACCTTTGCACTGAACTTAAATGTACTAACTAGGGATCCATTCATCTTTCTGGCACAAACTTCACTAATAATGCATCAAAGATGGTATTCACGTTTCGTTTCTTGCGTTTTGAAGGAAAATAATTAAGGGTATTTGTGTGGTAGTCTGAGTGCAGAATCATTCTAGGTTTTTATGATTTTTTTAACATAAATCATAATCATAATTCCTTATGTTTTCCCCATACCATCCACCTACAACTAAGTTGACAGCCCTTCTTTTAGTAATATACCTTTATCGGGTCTTTTAATAGAAAAAACTTTTCTTACTGATATTTCATTCAGTTATATAATATTTTATTATCTGACATAATTTCAGTCACCAGTACAATGGACATTAGTGGATTTGGGAAAATACATTACCTTGGCTATAGTAACAACCAGCTGAAAGGAATCTATTAACTAGGAGTGTTTAGGATGGCTGTAGGTGTAAGTTGCTTTGGTTTAGAGAGGTTTGAGAAAGCTTCCACTGTACATACTGATACCAAGCTTTCCATTAAAGAAATCTTTTTTTAATTTTTCTCTGATTATAAATAATATAAGCTTACTATAAAAAATGTCAAAAATACAAACTAGTGGAAAAATTGTGTATAGTTCTAAATTGTTTTCTATGGATATTTTTACATCTGTGATCATTTTGTATATACATAATTTTGCATTCTGATTTTTCAGTTAACATTTTAATAAGGAAGTTTTATATCATCACAGACCCTTTATTATCAGGCTTTTTCTTAGTGTGCCGTATAACATTAGTTTGAGTAGGTGCATCAAAATGTATCAAAATTTAATTATACTTCTTTGTTACACATTTAGGTTGTTTTAAAGTGTTACCATTTTGAAATAGCACTGCAGTGGAAATCTTTGTTCATAAATTTTTTAAATCTTATTTTTCTCAAAATGAATTACTAGTAGTTATTAATACGAATATAAGGTTATAAATATCTTGGGGGCTTCTGATACATATTGCCCCATTGCTTTCCAAAAGAGATCTTTCCACTTATAGTCCTGTTATCACTATGTGGATATATTTGCTTTATTACATCCTTGCTAGCATTGGGTATCTTCGTTTTTAAAATATTTTGCTCATTTATGTGTATAACATCATTTAAATTGCATTCCTTGTACTCATAAGATTATGGTGTTACAAAAAAGCACTTATTTTTATTTTCTTCTTGTCAGAAGTTTTATTATTTCTCTTACTGACCTAATTTTAAATAATTTAGTTATACATTTGAAAGGTTAGTAGGCTACACTGTTGAGAATTTATAGAAGATACTTTTTAAAAAAATACTTAGCATCCTAAAAATATATACAGTGGATTTATTTCTGTTGGTGAACCAGAATTCATCTTACTAGTTTAAACCCCTTTTTATTAGTGCTTTGAAAGATTATTGAGTACAATGGAAATCAATTTACCAACATATATAACATATATAATACCTGCTCTATGCTTGCAACACTGTAGATCTTGGGGAATATTTATCAAGCATAAGACATAGAGACTGGGCTTCCCTGGTGGCGCAGTGGTTGAGAGTCCACCTGCCGATGCAGGGGACACAGGTTCGTGCCCCGGCCCGGGAAGATCCCACATGCCGTGGAGCAGCTAGACCCGTGAGCCATGGCCGCTGAGCCTGTGCGCCCGGAGCCTGTGCTCCGCAACGGGAGAGGCCACAACAGTGAGAGGCCCGCATACCGCAAAAAAAAAAAAAAAAAAAAAGACATAGAGACTAATCCATGCAAACCATGCATGGACTATTGTACTTGGCTCATAGTAGGTGCTAAATAAATATTCTTGTTTTTAAGATGTGGGCTTATAGTCAGTTGGGAAAATAACACATATTGTCCAAGTAGCATGAAGGGAAAATATTATTTACTGTTTATAATGTTTTGCTACTTTCAAAAGAAGGTGGGCCCAGAGGTTGTTTTTCATTTGTTGAGCATGGTGGTAATGAGTGCAGATACACATTACACAAGCTGATGTATGGCCAAATTGCATTACATGCAAGAAGGGAATTCGAGCTACAGGAAAATCAAGGGATGAAGAAGAACTTGGAGGCTGTAGAAGGTGGCTAGAAGGAGAAGTTTGAAACCTGCTCGGAGGATGGTATAGGGAGGAGGAGATTGGGGGAGAAGAGGGTTTTTTTTTTTGATAAAGCTATTGTGTGTTTGAAGTGCTAGACAATGTGTAATGTTCATGACCTCCATCCCCACTAAACGTCTTCAGTAAAATTTGTTGTGTAGTAGCGTTTGGAGGATATGACAAACGCTGATTGTGCCTCAGGAGAATCACCAAAGGGAGAAAATAAGCTTTCATAGGGAACCCTGTAACATGGCTTCAAGTTAAATACCATGATTGTGCAAAAGATTGAAAAGAATTGTAGAGACAGTTCAGGACTGAAGGAAGCATTAAGGCAATACCATTAGGCAGTGAGTGACAGAGTTGATCTGTGGAAAGGAGTTTGGAGGAAATTGAGCTCTCCACTGACTTGGGGTGCCTTAAGGGAGAAAAATATTTGCATCTGAATTTTAAGTGTGTGGGTGGAAAGGAGAGAAGATATTGATGGAGCAGAAGATACTGTATTGTAAATTGAAACATAAAATTGCCAGTATTCAACATTTTTGACATACCAAAAAAATTGGCAATTTCGTGTGATACTACCTGAACTAAGATACTTTAAAAGCTGCAAATCTCCAAATGAAAGTAGACTATTATGATTTTTTAAAAAACAGACAGCACAGTTTAGTGAAGCTGTGCAAAACGTTGGCTCTGACATTGGACAAACCCACGTTTAAATTCTGGATCTACCCCCATCTAGCTGTAAGGCCTTTGGTCAATTTAATTAAATTCTGTAAGACTCAGAAAGCTTATGTATCAAATGAAGCTGATCACA
This sequence comes from Delphinapterus leucas, assembly GCF_059928025.1. Classification (NCBI taxonomy): domain Eukaryota; kingdom Metazoa; phylum Chordata; class Mammalia; order Artiodactyla; family Monodontidae; genus Delphinapterus; species Delphinapterus leucas. The sequence goes on along the minus strand of NC_143133.1, from coordinate 50,363,277 downwards.
GTACCTGCATCTCATTGAGTCACTGGGAGGATTAAATGATATAAAACATGAAAAAAGCTTAGTCCAGTGACAGCATATGTGTTCAATAACTATTAGCTATTTAATTACTAATTCTACATTAAATTCATTTCTGGAGGTCATTGTACCTTCCTGCTCACCTTTTCAACTTTTGACTACCTTTTACCTGGTTCCTTTTATTGGCCTTTGTACTAGCTCTTCTTTAGCACTCTCATATATGAAGTTATGTATTCTCTTTTGTGGTAAAATTCCCCTAATTCCCCATGAAATTGAACATATACTGCTTTTGGTGTGGGGCTGGGATTTACCAAATCAAGGTAGAAAAATCTCCTCTTGGGCATTCGTTCTCTCAACAACAGGTACTTCTGCTGTTACTACGAATCCTAGAGGCTAGACATTCACTAATAGGCACTTCACATGTATTATTTTTATTTAATTTTATTTTTATTTTTTTTTGCGGTACGCGGGCCTCAGGCTCCGGACGCGCAGGCTCAGCGGCCATGGCTCCCGTGCGCAGCCGTTCCGCGGCATGTGGGATCTTCCCGGACCGGGGCACGAACCCGCGTCCCCTGCATCGGCAGGCGAACTCTCAACCACTGCGCCACCAGGGAAGCCCCACATGTATTATTTTTTGACTGTCTGTCCATTTAATTGTGAAGGAAAAAGCTATATGTTGATTCTAGGTCTGTGGTGGACCCTGGGTTCAAAGCAAGTCTGTCTAACTAGAGATTATGTCTCTTTCCTGATGCCTGAATTTTAAAGATAGTAGTGGACATCTGTTATGTTAAATAGGTTTTATTTCACTTGCCAAGTGTCATTGATTGGTATTGGCTGCCAGAAGCATTGTGTTGAGAAGGATGCTAAGGCCAAGTCTGTACTCAGTGGGAATGTCATGATCAGTTAGTAATGTCTGCGTCAGTGCAGCAGAAGGGTGGACAGGGTGCGAACAGCATTCAGGTTGTTGATTTGTTGATCCTTCGTATACATGCTTAATGCCTTTGGTTGCAACAGAGGACATGGATCAAGTTGTTGCCCAGGACTTTCTGGTGTCTTCTTATTTAATTTTACAAATTTTAGTGAAAATTTCCAAACATTTAAGTGAAAACGTAAAGAGTCAACAAAATTCTAAGACCTCAAGAATAATCCCTCTGCCCCATCTGCAGAGTCTTTGGGAAACAGGAGGGATGAGATAGGAAGTTTGCTTTATTAAGTATCACCAGCTGGTCTGACTTTGTGATTGTCCTAAAGTAGCTCATTTTGGCTGATAAAAAAAAAAAAATGCTTCTCTTTTACAGGTGTAAAAACTAATTTGATTTCAAAATAGCTGTTAGTAAAGCAAGATGAGAGAAAAGAGAATGCTCTTTTGGCAGAAGGCATTTAAATCCATTGCATATGGAGATGTTCAGAGTGCTAGACTTTTTGCTTCTGAAATGGGAATGGCAAAGCAATGTCAGCTCAACAAGGTGATGGTTTTAACCACAGAACATGAAGGAATTTGATTAGGAACCCCCAAACTTTTATTCATATATATTTATTTACATGTACATACATATATATGTATATGTGTGTGTGTGTATATATATATATATATATATACACACACACACGTATATGTATATATAAATGTTTTATTTTTATTACTGTAAAAGTAATAAGAATAAATATAACTATTTTAAAACTAATTAGGAAAATAAGGACAAAATCATCAGCACTCTCGTCACCCTAACTCACGAGGTCTTAGCAATGCTTTCCTCCATCGATATGTATATTTTCCCCATGGTTTTCATGATGGTGGATTTGGTTTAAATCGGCAGTTATTGAAATTGCACTTCAGTAGACTTGCACTTAAAAAACCCAGCTCGTTAACCCATCACTGAGTAATTTCTTATTCTTTTATGTGGAGTCTTGTATTGTCATTTTTGGACTTCCCATTTCAAAGCTGATTTCGCTGGATGGTATATGGACAAACAGCATAAATTTGCTGTACCCTTTTGGTATATACATCTTTTGTATGTGACTTACCCGTGGGGAAATAGACCAAAGCAAAATAGGAATAGTAGTTGGTAGTTTTAACAGAAAGCCACAGTGACAGAGAACTAGAAAGTGATTTTGACAGGTCATATAATCCATTCCTGTGGCTGAAGAAGCCAAGAAAGGTAGACCCAGCAAATTCTCTTTACAGCCCACTCCAGTGTTTTGCAACTCGTCCTGACAGGAATTTCTTCCATATTTCTTCCATATTTCATATCCCTCATTTTCTATTTTTAATCTCATTCTTCTTGACTCAGCGTCTGAAAAACACCTCAGTTTTCTTTTCTGGAAATGGTACTGTCCAATGTCTTGCAAGCCAAGGATGGCAAAGCAATTTTCTCTCCCATATCAACTTCTGGGGTTTGGTGGGAGACACCTGGAAAGCCAGACTCCTCCCTCCCTGACCCGGACCCCCTCTCCTGGCCCAGCTCTGTGGGAAAGTGCCCGAGGGCCAACGAATAACAGCTTCATCTTCCATGAGCAAGAGTTGGGGCACTAGACACATGTCATAGGAATGTTCTGAAGCTTTTCTGTGTGGTGAGTTTGTTCCCCAGTTCTCAGAGCTGATACAGGAAATCCTTAAAAAGCAGGAAAGGCGGGGGCTCCATCAGTCAGAGGGGACATGCCAGCCTCGGTACCAGAGCGAGGTGTGGGAGGCCCTTCTGTGTCAGGGGTTAACACTTTGGTTGCTGGCTTTTGTGGAGATCCAGTGAGTCCTGGGGAAGTTAGGGGTGAAGAGAGAGCACTGGAGGAGCTTTTATCAACAAAATATTTTAACAATGATAGCAGTAACAGTTCATACTGATTGAGTATCAGTCCTTCCTATGCTCCCTTGACACCCACTCCAAGTTCTTGAGGCCAAAAATATGTGAGTAGAAATCAAGTCACTCTCCTCTCTTTGCCCAGTCCTCCTTTTTTGGTGAGTTTTTAAGCAAATTAGAAAATCATCTTCTCGGTGTCTTTCCTTGAGAAATCTTAGAACTGGCATGTGACATAAGAGAAATCCCACTGTCAAACTCCAAAGCGAGTCACAGATTTAGCAGGAGGTTGTGTGAAATGTAAACTGTAAAACTGTGTAAACTATTAAGAAAGATCTTGCTGAAGTCATTGGCTGGATAGTGGAGCACAGAATACAGAGCAGAAGACTTGCCATTTATCAGTCATTCAATTAAACACATCAACCCAAAAGAGAACTCCTCAAAGGAAATCGTTTTATAGCACATAATGAAACACAAAACCAAACCAAACTTGTCTCTGACTTTTTTTTTTTTTAAAGGGCTGTTTAAAAAGATAACTGGAGAGTGTGGGAGAGTGTGTACCACTTCCCCCAGATTTGCTGTGCAGAAGTGCAGAAGTGTGAGTGATGTAGAGGTACTTGTTTATTATAGAGCACATTTCAATGCAGTAATCATAAATATTGCTAAGGTTGTGCTCCGTTGAAATATGACCTACATACTCTTGATTGTTTGTGTTACGTGATTTGTCTGACACCCATTACATTCTGGGTAATAGCAGCCATTTGTTGCTCTGCACAGCAGGCTCTTCTGACAAAAGAAAATAGGCAGCAATAAAAAAGCTATAGTCTGAATTACATTCTGCACAGTGCTGCACTGCTGAGAGTTTGTGCAAGTGTGTTAACAATGTTCTGAACTGCCTCTTGTCAGCCTTCAGCCTGTAATGGCCATCTGTCCTCACATAAATCTGTCAAAACCTGCTAAGTTCAAGAGAGAGCATGGAATATACCTTGTACTGTCAACACCAAAATGTACACATTCCGCAGAAAATCAACACACAGGAAATAATCCAGAGGTTATGGGAGGCATTAGCCTGGTTGATTTAGGCTTGTGGGCTGAAATTGAGAGTCCGGCAATTAGTGGGAAGATGACAAAGGTAGTGGGGTTGAGGAATTGATTATTGACTGCCCTTCTACCGCAGGGGAAAACATTCTGGGTGGAGGAGATGGGGTTAGAGAAATCTAATTAGTTCAGGTGCAGCAAAGGGTTCCCTGTCCCGGGCACAACTCCTAAAAGCTGGACATCACGTTAAAAGAAAAGAAAAAGAAAAAAAAAAGCTTCTTACACTTTTATTTATTTATTATTTTATTTTTTTGCGGTACGCGGGCCTCTCAATGTTTTGGCCTCTCCCGTTGCGGAGCACAGGCTCCGGACGCACAGGCTCAGCGGCCATGGCTCACGGGCCCAGCCGCTCCGCGGCATGTGGGATCTTCCCAGACCGGGGCACGAACCCCCGTCCCATGCATCGGCAGGTGGACTCTCAACCACTGCGTCACCAGGGAAGCCCCGCTTCTTATACTTTTGTTTTGCTTTGTTTTGTTTTACTCTGGATCTCAACCCTATCTGGAAATAGATTTTCAATGAGGCACTGGTGACACGCAGTCTCGTGATCCTTAAGATGTCTCAGTCTTGCTCTGGGGTATTCTCCTCGGATTAAAGAAGTTTCAGTAAACAGTCAAAAGGTTAGGGAATGATCTGAATTATTTTTCCCTGCCCACCGACTCACTAATCCTAAAATAACTTCCATCTACTAAGAGAGTATTATTTAATGAGCAGGGCTGTCTGAAATTTCTACCCCTGATATTTTCACCCACAGGGTATATCTGGTTATCTCAGGGTGTTTCTGTAAGTTTTAAGCAGATACACAAGAAAATCTGTACTTACTGCAGATTTTAAAGAATGATCTCTTTATGAAGTCCTGGGGGCTGAATCCCTGAAATGCCAGCATTTGGTGGAATATTCAGCACATAGTAGGTGCTGAGTGAAAGTCTGTCTAATTGCCACAGGCCATCTAAAATGAAAAGGAAGTAAAAGGCTTTGTTTTTAACGCCAAGAAACTCTAATCATGTGTTAGCGCTCCCAAGAGCAACTTGAGAATCGGTTATTTAAGCGATAATGAGCTTAGGTACTAGGACAAGGGTTTCAGATGTTCAAGACGAAAAAGAATTTCTATATTTAAAATCCCTAGATAGCTGAGCTGTTTTTAGAACTAGTCTCTCTTTAATAGTGGCCTAATTTGGTGTTTCTGAAGTTTAGGGTTTCTTTTTATAAGTCTAGAATGTCAGTCAAAATATATCTACCTGAGATCAAGGCAAGGTGCCACATAGACATGGCGGGATAGTGGCTCTCCATAAGTGGTCTATGAACCGTGTCATTAAAAATATTTGACCAGCTTCCCAAGTGATCCGTGGGCCACTGAAATGGGACACCTACTAGTAAAGGAGGATCTAGAAAAATAAAAATGAGTGAAACATTTTGCAAAAATAAGCCCGAGCAATATTCCACTGAGAGCTTCTCATCTGTCTGGAGAGACAAGATATAATTCACATTCAAAAAGATAAGCGTGAAAATATAGCAGTATCTGGTAAGTGAGTGATCCTGGCAGTAAATTATTGGAAAAGTAAAAATTACCCCCATTCAGAGTATCATGAAAAGATCTGTGAAGTTGTATTTGAGGATGTTGAATGTCATTTCCCCCAATTCAAGGGCTATCTCATTTGGAATATTTGACTGTTATTTACTCAGCAAAGAGAGATTATTCATCATTATTTCTTTGAGCATCTTAGCTTCCTGTGAGAAATATTTGAGATCTTGTCATTTCTTTGCTGGGAATTGGTATCTTTACATTTGTTGTAGCAGTAATTGAAGGTAGCATGTGGTTGAAATCAGTGTGTATGAATGGGGCAGTGCAAAGGGTAGAGGAAACAAGCAGAGAGAGAGATGGACAAACAGAAAGATAGACAGGGTAAGAAAGAAAGCACGAAAAGGAAGGGGAGAAGGAGATGGAGGGGGAAATGGGAGGAATAGGAAGAGACGGAGGAGGGGAAGGAGGGGAAGGAGGGAAGGAGGAGAGAAAATTGGCCATATAGGAATTCCTTAGAGTGAGTAAAAGATATACTTGTCTATGAAAGAGGGAACACAAGGAGAGTGAACTTCAGTGACATAGATGATTCCTTCAGTAATGTCACCTCCCTATTATCTTCAAGCAAAGAATGGGGGGCAGGCGTACAGTAGGCTGCTGATAAAGGGAAGCTTTTCTGAGACTCAGATGTGTCACGAAGGGAGAGCAGTGTCTCCTTCTCTTTGTGTTTGCATTTCCCTGTCTTTCTGAACTTTTCTGGGATAGATGTCCAAAGTCAAACCTTTTTGCATTTTTGTACGTTTCCTTCCCTCCTTTAGGGAGAATTAGCTATGTATAATAAAAGTTGCCAAATATTGGTGCAAAATATTTCATTTTAAGGAAAATATTAATTTCTTCTTTCTCTTTATTGTCAAGTAGGGGAGAGAGGCAGTGTCTTCCTGTTCATACCAAAACTTCATGTAGCGTTCTGTGCCCTACTTGGTTATGTGTGTGTGTATGTGTGTGTGTCAAGGTAGAATTTTCCCTGAAGCATGCAGTCGCCTTAAGTCCAACCCCAGGCTTCTTGTGGACTTAAGTTCTTTTTTGCTGAATAGCATCCTCCCGTCCTCCTAAATAAAAAGTGTATTGTAAACTAAAATGTTCCCTTGTAAGCATAAAGTCATTTGAACTCCAGCCTGCCCTTCTTCAAAGTTCCGTCGACTCTGGAGCTTTTCCACAATTCTTCTTCCTTGGCATAAAGGGCTGAGGAGGACTTAGGGGTGAAACTGAACAGAGATAACTAGCCTTCACACACTCTCCCACAATGACTTGTGATGGAATTTTCTGCCCTCTGTAGAAAAGCACAAAAGGCAACAACTGACAGATTCCCCCTCTTCTTCCTTTCTTTTTTTTTTCATTTTTTCAATTAGTTAGTTGCCGAAGCTTGGATTCGTTTCAATCCTTCAGCCTCCTAACCCGCCCTGATGTGGTGCTCCAGATAAAATGGTGTGCTGGCACTGCAATATTTAGTGTTACTGTTCACTTGTTTCTGTTGCAGAACCATATTTTTGACAGAATGTATTAGTTATGCTTACAAGAATGTACTATACCTACATTAGCCATGGTTTACAAAGTTAATGAACTGTGGAGACAAAGAATCATTGCCGTCATGTTGTAGAGTTGTCTGGTACCCTGTGTTAGCCGGCTGCATTTTACTGAACTTACTTTGATGTTGCCAATGTCATTCCCACCCTCCCCCCCCAGTTGCTGTCATCCCATCTTTTCTTTTCTTTTCTTTTTTTTTAAAGTTGCCTAATTCTTTGGCTCCATGGGTAGATATCCTTGATTTTACAAAAATTCCTGACCTACATGCATCCTCCCCAGCACTCTTTGCAGACAAATGCCACCAAAGGTCTTCTATGATTTCCCTGTGTCCCTACCGTGTTAATTATCCACAACTAAGACTGTGAGAAGCCCCTGTAAATCTGAGCTTTTGTAATGCCTGGTGGTGACGTGGTCATGTTTCCTGGGAAGCAGGATTGGTTAGCATTGGCGTTTGAAATACAAAATATCATGGCTTTCACCGCAGCCTTATATTGTAGATCCATCTTTTCTTGGTGACAGAGGCTTCGGGAGACAGAGTCACTTTTTCCGGTCTTATCATGAATTTAGTTTCCTTCCTTTTCACTGAGTTTTAACCATTGTCTGAAATCTTGGAAAAGTTAGGAAAACATATCCTGGCATTTAACAACATATCTCTGTCTCTTTTCTTTCTCTCTCTCCCCTCCCCTTTTTTTTTTCTTTTATTATCTTAGGCCTAACTCCACCCACAACTCCTCCTCATAAAGCCAACCAAGATAACCCTTTTAGGGCTTCTCCAAAGCTGAAGCCCTCTTGCAAGACTGTGGTACCTCCGCCATCAAAGAAGGCCCGGTACAGTGAGTCTTCCGGTATCCAAGACAATAACTCCACCAGGAAAGGGCCCGAGCAGTCTGAGTTGTACGCACAGCTCAGCAAGACCTCCGTGCTCACCAGTGGACACGAGGAAAGGAAGGCCAAGCGGCCCAGTCTGCGGCTGTTTGGTGACCATGACTATTGTCAGTCAATTAATTCCAAAACGGAAATACTCATTAATATATCACAGGAGCTCCACGACTCCAGACAACTAGAATATAAAGATGCCTCCTCCAACTGGCAGGGGCAGATGCGCTCTTCCACAGGTTCAGACCAGTGCTACCTGAGAGAGGCCTCGGGGGTGAGCAGGCAGGTCTCTCCCGGCAGCACCAGAAAACAGCTCCAAGACCAGGAAATCCGAGCTGAGCTGAACAAGCACTTCGGTCATCCCAGTCAAGCTGTTTTTGACGACGAAGCAGACAAGACCAGTGAACTGAGGGACAGTGATTTCAGTAATGAACAATTCTCCAAACTACCTATGTTTATAAATTCAGGACTAGCCATGGATGGCCTGTTTGATGACAGCGAGGATGAAAGTGATAAACTGAACTCCCCTTGGGATGGCACGCAGTCCTATTCATTGTTCCATGTGTCGCCTTCTTGTTCTTCTTTTAACTCTCCATGTAGAGATTCCGTGTCACCACCCAAATCCTTATTTTCTCAAAGACCCCAAAGGATGCGCTCTCGTTCACGGTCCTTTTCTCGACATAGGTCGTGTTCTCGATCACCATATTCCAGGTCAAGATCAAGGTCCCCAGGCAGTAGATCCTCTTCAAGGTAAACCTTGTCAAAACCCACCCAAAGCCTAAGGCGTCCCCAGGAAGTGAAAAAAAAACAAAGGCAAAAAATGCATTCAAAACCCACAGGCAGCCCAGCCCCTCACCATCCATTCCCAGTGCCACAGGAACTAAGGAGATTGTCATTTCCCATACATTCCTCCCCATCTTCTCTTAAATCTGTCATTCTTGAACACAGTGCCTTGAGCCAGTCAGATCAGAGAGAGCAATTTGTAAGAAACTTGCTCATCTACCTTTTTCCATTACCTGGAGAGCTGCCTTGTGCCAGGATAGGTGAGATCCATGCAAGATAAAGCTGACAGTGTACCAGGCCGGCGTTCGGCATTCACATCAATAAGAGACGCTGCAAGAGAACACGTCACTCCAGACCTCTAAGCTGACTAGATGATCACAAACTGTCACTGGGAAATCTCACAAGTAGCTGGGAACTGAAAGCCGGTTTATGTAATGCGGAATTCCAGGGGCTGTTCAGTCATGCCGATAAACTGGGGTTCACTGGCAGTTGCAAATGCCCTTCTGTTTTTCCTCCTCTCTCCCAGATCTTGCTACTACTATGAGTCAGGCCCCTGCAGACACCGCGCGCACCGAAATTCTCCCCTGTGCGCGAGATCACGTTCAAGATCGCCCTACGGCCGGCGGCCCAGGTAATGATACACGTCCTTTTCCCTCCGCGCCTCTCATCTCCTCCCGTAGATGACAAGATGTTTTCTAAAACCCTGCCCCCTCCCCAATTTCCGATTAATTTTGCTCATGCGATTGGAGGTGGTTGCCTTAATGATGAAGTTATGTTTCTCAGGTATGACAGCTACGAAGAGTATCAGCACGAGAGGCTGAAGAGGGAAGAATACCGCAGAGAGTATGAGAAACGGGAGTCTGAAAGGGCCAAACAGAGAGAGAGGCAAAGGCAGAAGGCAATTGTAAGCAGCTTGGAGCTTACTTTCATTTTACAGGAGGGTTTCTTTTCTTTTTTTCTCCTGTCTTTTCTTTTCGTCGGGGTGGGCATAGATTAGAAAATAAGGGAAAGACTCTTGTTAGAATATGCAATACTCAGCCTTTTGGCTTTAAAGCATCAGTGAGCCCTCAGTCCCTCTTAACACAGACTATTGGAAAGCAAAATGTTAGGTCAGTGTATTTCTCCTCCATACTACCTGTTTCTCATTCATCTTGAAGCTCATTACTGTTTTCGACCTTTGTTTCTAAAAATGGAGGAAGGAGAGATTTGTCCAGTCAGATACTGGTCCCATCAAGCCAGAGGATGAGTTCTTTGTATTATTCTCTGCTGCTTTTTTTTCTCTGAGTGGAAAATGAAGAGATATCACTATTTGGTTTCAGTTTTCGTCTTTTTGGCAGACGTGAGGGTTGGATTGAGTTAAGATTTAAAGGCGGTGGTAGAGAAAGATTTGCTAAGAAAGTCATCATTTCTTCCTTGTGCCAGGTCAACAACTAACACATCCATATTTCTTATGAACTGCTTTTCAATAACCTTTTATGGATTTCAGCACCACGTACTGCAGGGTATTACATTCGCTTGACATATACACAGTACTGACCCTTTGGGGTTAGGATCTAGGTTATGTGCATCTAGTTCGTTCTCCGTTGGTCGGACCTTAGAAGGCAAAAAGGAGGTCCTCCAATTGTCAGCATCCAGTACTTGTTCAAGGCAGATATTCCTAATTGATTAAGGAAATCTTTCCCACTGAGCCGCAATAGAGCCTTGAGGGCTTTCCCAACATGGTGCTTTAGGGAGCCATGGCATATCCATTGGAAATGGCACTGTTTTCATTCATTCATTGCAGCTGCTAAACGTCATTTCAGTGAAGATCAACCTTTGACACATCTTGCATACAAGCTAACCAGGGCTTAGGGAAATGATTTTTAGCTGTAAATGTTAGATGGATATGGTACCTTTAAAACAACCCACAACCATCAACAAAATCTTGAAAAACCTACCTAGAAGAGCTGACTAATAGAGTCCAAATCGAGCGTTGGCCAACAGTTATCAACTGGAGGAAAAAGGTTAACTGAGAGGTTTGTTAACTCAGGCACTCAAGGAGAAAGAAGGGAGAAGTAATTGAATACTTAGGCTAAAGATCTAGGGCTTTGCTGCCATTTAACTTTGAATCTACCTAAGACCAAATTAAAGGCCTTGTGAAAATTATGACACTTTCCCTCATTTTTCTCAACTTTCAAATGAGCTGTGATATTAAGATCTGCCAGAGTATCATTAGTTAACACTTAAGAAGACTAATGAAAATTAAAAATTCAATTTTCTAATTTAGATGTTTTTAATTAATAGCCTGTTCAATAATTATAATAATTCACATTTACAGAGTGCCATCTAGTTTACAAAGCCTTGTAGTATGGTACAGTACAGTTAATATATACCAAAGAGAGTCACGTTGAGTAAGCATGAAGGTAAATAGTTATTTCAATGTTTTCATGTTCGTATTTGATAAAACTCTTCATGTTTCTTCCCAAAAGAATGACACTAAAGAGAGAAATTGTTTTATCATACATTTGCTCATTTGTGCAAAATATAACACAGCTGTAACCAAAGCATAGCTGTAGATAAATGACATGTGCTTATTCTATTCTTCCAAAGATAATTTAGTGCCAGATACTTACTAGGGTGAAGAAAGGGAGGGAGGGGTCTTTTCTGCTAGTTTGGTTCTTTACAAATAGATCAAAGAGTGTGATGGTCTATATTCCATAGATGCCTGAGCCAAAAGCACTCTTGAGGCCACTAGCCTCAGTCTGGAAGCAGATACCACCCTACCACCCTGCCTTTCCCTGTGTCACAAATATTGACCAGTTCCTTGGTTAATTCTTTGACTAAGACAGTCTGTATCAGCTCCCTTTGAAAGACAGCAATTATAGTGCAAATGTCAACTTGGCTTATATTAAGTCATCATAATTAACTAGACGTTTGTGAGAATTTTGGCTTTGAGATTTTTATTTTTGTTTTTAAAAAGCAGATTAAAAAAGAAAACTAGGACATAGAGATTGTTTACTAACACAGTGACCCATAGGTAGTGAGAGCTTAGTATAAAGATTTGGGACTTACTGTTAAACCAATTCCCGCTTGGACTATTAGATGCTATTTTTGCTTAAAATAAGTGAAAACACATGAGTATATGAGAGACATTTGTTAAGTGCCTGGGCTCTAAAATTAGGTAAGACCTAGTCCCCACATCCAGGGAGTTCAAGTCTACTGGCTGGTAAAGATACATGAAGAGGCAATAAGGTGTGTTAATTGCTATCGCAGAGGATGCGCCTAAGGTACTGCAGTGGCAAATGGGTCGGCAACCAGCCCTGGGAACGAGGGAGGGCATCCCTGGAGAGGGTGAGATTGATTTGAAACCTAAAGGGAGGAAAGGGCAAAGGTTTTTTTCACCTGTGTTGTCCAGTGTGGGAGCCATTAGCCATGAGGCTAATTCAGCTAGTCCCAAATTTAGATGCACTATGAGTGTGATTGAATTTTGAAGACAGTACAAAAAAAAAAAAAGAGTGTAAAGTACTTCATTAATATTTTTTACATCAATGACAAGTTGAAACAATAATATTTTGGCTATGCTGAGCCAAGTAAAATATATTATTAAAATTAAATTTGTTTTTTTACTTTTTAAAATGTGCCTCAGAAAATTTAAAAGTTACATATGGTGCATTATATTTTTATTGGAAATTACTATTCTAGGCAGAGACTTTAGCTTACACTAAGTCTCTGGAAAAGAACAAGCTATATTGGGAAACTGCTAGTCATTTAATTAGAACACCAGGGTACAGGAGAGGCAAGAAATAAGTCTGGAGGGCTCCATGGTAGCCAGATCCTTGAAGGGTCCTTTAAGTCATAATAAAGATTTTGAAGAATATCTTGAAGGCGTAGTGGAACTATTTAATGAGATTACCTGCAGGAAGTTTTTCTGATTGATTTCCTTCCTCAAAATGATCTGCTTTCTTGTGCCATAATGCATGTGCAAAATGTATTTTTATGGACTTGGAGATACAAGCAATGATTTTTGACTCATTTGACTAGATTAGCTTATAAAGTCATTCATGAGACAGCTAAAGGAACTAGGACAGTTTGCCGGAGTTGGTCGGGTAGGTGATTTCCATTCAGATTTCTGAGACACCCTTAAATTAATGAATAAATAGCAAATTATATCTGGAATATCTTGGGTGCAGTGCTGGATTATTCATTAATTCAGATCAATTTTATAATCAGGGGAGCAGCAAAACAGAGGCTCCAAAAGGAAATGAAAAAAATAATGTTACAATCATGTAATAGATATTTTACAAAATTAACCTTTGCTACCTTGTCTTGTGGTCTATAATATTGACTTATTTTTGAGTTCCATAAGAAGGAGATGGTGGTTTAGGTCATCTATAAACTTTTTAATATGTATGTGTCCAAAAGTCTTTATTCAGACCGACTTCAGTGTACCAAATCAGACAGCTAAGAAAAGACTAATAATTAGTAATTACACAGAATCATACGTTGTGGTTGAATATTGCCATTGTTTAAGTTGCTGTTTTCCTCCAATTTCCATCTAAATGCTCTCAAAACCCAATTTATCCTCTGCTTTTCTCAGTCTCATAGGCTTGAAATAATTCAGGATATTGGAACTCTGGAAGCCAGAGTATAGTACTTAATGTCTAATTATATCAGCTCTTAAGTAAACTAACCTGGATGTATTCACATCCATCCAACCTAAGACACTAAGGAGGAGTATTCCTGGACCGTACTTGGATGGAAGTAACTTCGGTAAACTGAAAGCTATAGTTTTGTTTCTCCCCTGAAAGTGTCTCCTAGTCGAGGTCACTTACTGAATGCCTACTGAATCAGATGAGGGTTATCAATGTTAAGAACAAGAGAAAAAGCAACAAAAAAGGAAACTTGTTTTGGCATTATGTCAGAGTTTTGGCCTTTGTTTCTATCCATTCACACCTTTTCATGGTCATTCACCCCTCTCACTTTATCTTTTAGATAGAGGACCTAGCTATGCCATTCACTGTAGAAGTGGCGTGGATTTTATCCACTCATCTCATCTATAGTGTTTGTAATATCCTTGGAATTTTTGAGGAAGTTAGGTTGTAACTAATCTGGAGGTGAACATAAATCTTTCACTGTCAAAGTTGACGTGCAGTTTCCTTAGCATAGGAAGAGGGATTTTTAAATTATCCTGACTTGGAAATGTAGAATAAAAGTTCTGAGAACTAAAATCCAAATTATATCAGGCTGTTCCTTATTGTTACCTAACACTGCAGAGCATTTTAGTGAGATAACCCACAGAAAAGCATCAAGCACAGTACTTGGCATCTGTTAGAATTTAGTAAATGTTAATCTCACTAATTTCCTTTTCTTCTTAGTCAAACCCCTATTACCAGGAGTTACTTATTTTTTGATGAGAAACAACCATTGTATATTTTCCCCAGCTAACTGGGAGGCTCTACACACTTTCTGGTAAAGATTTTGATAATGCAAAGTCAGTTTAATTCAGTCGGATTTTTTTTCTGTGTTCATCCCCTGTGTTTTGATATAATGAGGATTTACCATACCTGTTAATGCAACATAAATCTTCACTTTTATTATCCACCCCATCAGCAAACTAGCTTTTGTGAAAATTGAAGCTAAAATATACTTGATAAATGTTCCTTCCTCCTCGATAGTGAAAACTGGTCTGAAAATCATTTTTCAAGGAGCTTTTTCCAAAGGTTTAGAGTTCCTCCAAGCCTTTAAGAAGTTGGAAATGTTATTAAGCATTTTGATTTCTTTTCCTTTCATCTCCTGTTTAGAAATTAATGTCTTGAAAAATTGGCTGCAAATGTTAAGGTTTTTTAAAGATATGGAATCTATTCATCTGTCTAATAAAACTGCAACATGTTAAAAATAATCAGTTCTTCACTAGACATTTTGGTCAATCTTGGAAAGATTTTTGTCTTTGCTTTTTAGACCTTCAGATGCCTTTTAATTTCATTTTTATCACTAGGAAAACCAAACACTCTAATCATTTTCTCAAATGAGAATTTCAACATGTATTCAATCTGTGATCTTTGTAAGATAGCAAGATGTGGTCGCATTCTTATGTTGCATAAAAGAAGATTGACAGTCAAATAGGTAATTTAAGTGATTGCGGAACAGCCCTTTGGATTTCTGTCTTTCCTATCTAGGTTGTGTCTTCTTTTTACTGCAGAATGTATCAGTATCCGATATAAAAGGTCCTCTGGTTTATCCTTTTTTGGGATTATCGTTGCATAGAGTTTCGTGTAAAGAAGCAATTCAGAGACTATCCCAATATGTCTGCATATGGATGTGCATATGGTCGATTTTCACTTTTACTGTGAATTTCCTTGAAGATGAACATAGGCTGTGTATATTCCCTTAATGGTAGATGAGCAATTTCTTTGTGATGGTTCAATTTCTTTCTCTCTCTTCTGCATTTCTCCCTCCTTTTCCTCTGTACAGTAGTAACCTTCCTAAAAACATTCATTAAAAAAAAATAAATAAATGACACTCATGCAAGCAGGCGCCAGGAAGTTTAGATAACAGTCCCATCAAATTCTGCTGTTTGGCTGGAGCTGGCTGCATAAATAGAACGGAATGTGATGTGATGATTCCCTTGCTCAAGTGCACAGCACTGCCCTGGGATGAGCCTCACTCTCCATTTATATTTATTGACCTCCAGGATGTGCTGGGTGCTCTGGAACAACACAATTACAGCCTTCAGTTGAGACATACAATCTACATGGAAGCGAATCACTTCGTCTGGTCAGTTATGTAGGCTCAATGGTTGCTGTCAGAGAATTGTGTTTTACCAGCTGTTTCAGTGGAGTGAGACAAGTGAGAGCACTTAAACCATAAAAGCAAATCATGGAAACCTTTGTTAGTACACTCAGCTGAGCTACCTGGGTAAGGTTTTTCCTATGATAAAGCACCAAACCTGGTTTTCATTCTCCACTGTCTTAGAGAGTCTCAGAGTAAGGACCACACTTAGTCACCTTTGATGTAATGAAGGGTATGGAACTAGGTGTTAAAAGTGATTAATTGATTGATTTTTCAACAAATATTCATTAAGAAGACTCTTATGTTTGGGTACCCTTAAAATATAGTAGTCGATAGGACTGGTATGGTCTGTGCTTTCATGAAGCTTTCATTGTTGGGGGAGATAGACATTAAACACCGAATAAACTATTAATTATTTAATTACAGTTGGGCACAGAACTACAAAGGAGAAGTAGAGTGTTCTATCAGAGCAACTTGTAATAGAAAGCCGAACCTCACCTCAAGTCTCAGAAAGGAAAATGATTGTTGAGTTCACTGTAATTCTAGACAGTATGTGTATGTTGGTGGAGGGGAGGGAGAGGCAGTGTGGAAAGGGTATTCCAAGTAGCAGAGAAGCTGCTTGTGCAAAGCCCTTAGAAAAGGAAGGAGCACAGTACATACTAGGGACTGAGAGAAGGTCAATATGGCTGGAAATAGAGGAAAGGAAAGAATGGGATGTGGGAGCTGAAGCCCAAGATGAAGATAGATCCAGACCCTGAAGGGCCCGGTAGGTTCTGTTAATGATTTAGGTCTTTCCCTAAATGTTATGAGAAACTACTGAAATGTTTTAGATCTTAATTGGCATGATTGGATTCCTGTACTCTTCGTAAAGACTATTCTGACCGAAGTGAAAGAATAGTTTGGAGGAGGGTAAACACAGACACAGGCTCCAAGTAAAGAGGCTGTTTTACTGGTCCAGAAAGAGATGCTGGCAGCTTGATTTAGGGGACATGCAATAAAAGAGGCAGATTTAGGAAGTAAAAATCAACAGGACTTAAGGAGTGTTTGGAAATGTGGAGGGGACTAAGCGGGAAGAATCAAGGAAGGCACTTGGGTTTTTGTCCTGAATAACTGGCTAGATGGTGTTAACTTCACTGATACAAGAAAGACCCACTGGGCAGAGGCTGAACTACAGAGTTTGGTTTGGGTAATGTTGGTCCAGTTTGAGGTGCCTATGGGACATCCAATCTGAGATGTCAAATAGATAGTTGTTTATTTGAACCTGAAGCTCAGAGGAACTTTCCTGATGAAAACGGAAATATGAGTGTTGCATATGGTAAAAGAAGAAACATGGATGATCAGATCACCTAGGAGGATATGTATTATAGGGTCTGTGAATTGTTCAGTTACGTTTCTCAAACATTTATTGACAGTCCACTCTTTACCAAGTTCTTTGCTAAATACTGGGCACATGAAATGGACATATGTTCAGTAAATAACATAGGACATCTCTTTGCTTTAAGCCTAAATGACTTTTTACATCATCCAAGATGTAGAAAGATATTCTCAGCACATCCAGAGAAAACTCTTAGGCAGGCTAAATCTGTACCTTTGCCCTGTGTTTCCTAGTCTCTGCCTCCGTCTAACTTAAATCTCTCCAACCTTAAATTCATTTCATTCTTGTTTGCCATTGATAGACATACAAGCTAACTGGTAAGCACTTCGTTATACTAACTTCTTACACCTTTTCTCAGCTTGAGAAACATCATCATATTTGGCCTTGTCTTCTTGGAATAAGAGATACACGATTACTTCTTACACTAAGAATGCATTCTTGTTCTGTAAAAAGTGATCCATCTTCAGGCTGTAAAATATTCTTCCCATATTTTGTAGGTTATAAATTGCTGTTGACTTTCAGATTATGATGATATTGACTCCACTTGTGAAAATTAGGCCACACCCTTCTCGTCTGTTCCTAAAATAAGATTCATTGGCAAAGTGAAATTTATAGCCTCTTTTATAGCTCTTATTCTTTGGAGACCCATGGCTTAAAATGGCCAGTATTTTAAGACTGTATTTTTAAAATTATTGCCTTTGGACCACCTGTATCAGAATCACTGGGGTGTGCTTGTTAAAAATAAAGATCATTGAAGCTTACTTTCCAAATTTTTTTAATACAGCTGGAATAAATCCAATAATTTGCATTTTTAATAAGCACCCCAGGTAATTTGTATTTATACTAGAGTTTAAGAATCAATATTTTGAGGGGTGTCAAAATTTGTATGTCAAACTGTCATGCTGTACATCTTAAAATTATATAGTAATGGATGTCAATGATTTGTCAATAGAACTAAAAAATGTGTATAGTTTATTATTACAATTATGAGTTAAGGAGAAATTAAAGAGTTTTGCAAGCCAGGTCAGTTTCCTACCAATTTTGAAGATTAATAATCGAGTCACAAGTGTTAAAATATTTAATAGATATTATTCAGTGATTCAGTGATAAAAAAAGATTGCATTACACACATTTCTTCTGTAATACATTAAATTTCATGTGACAAAGGAACAGAGATGGATAGAAAAAGTAGAAGAGAGCGAGAGGTGGAAGAGAGTGATACTGAAGAAATGGAAAGTAAAACTTGGTTCAAGTGTAGTCTTTTGTTCAGGTTTAGTGTGTGTTTTGCTTTAATTGGCATGCTCTGGGGGGGTTCTTATTATGCATGATTGCACATTTATAAATGTTTCTAGCATTCAACTTCTTTCCTATCTTCAGATCTAGCAAGTGC
Organism: Delphinapterus leucas; assembly: GCF_059928025.1. Taxonomy (NCBI): domain Eukaryota; kingdom Metazoa; phylum Chordata; class Mammalia; order Artiodactyla; family Monodontidae; genus Delphinapterus; species Delphinapterus leucas. The sequence continues at coordinate 50,345,077 of NC_143133.1, read as the reverse complement.
CTTCTCACTTTCCCCCCCCTAGGAAGAACGCCGTGTGATTTATGTTGGTAAAATCAGACCTGACACAACACGGACAGAACTGAGGGACCGTTTTGAAGTTTTTGGTGAAATTGAGGAGTGCACAGTAAATCTGCGGGATGATGGGTGAGAATCTTCAAGATTATTTCTTGTTTAGAAGCTGACATATGTAAAAAATTATGGCCATAAGATTACTAGAATGGGAATGCTTTGACAGATGACATGTTGAGTTCAGAACCTTATTTATTTTCTTTCATCCCTGTTTATTAATCTTTCTAGTTGAGATTTCCTGTCCCAGAAATAAGTATTTAGCTGCTTGACAGGACAATCACACTGATAAATGGATGCAGTGGTTCAGACGTTGGCACCAGCGAAGTCTCCAAAGTAGAAAGGGTTACAGTCATGTATGCTAATCCTTCCTCACTAGCTTTGAACTTCTCTTCTTTGTCCATTGCAGAGACAGCTATGGTTTCATTACCTACCGTTATACCTGTGATGCTTTTGCTGCTCTTGAAAATGGATATACTTTGCGCAGGTCGAATGAAACTGACTTTGAGCTGTACTTTTGTGGACGCAAGCAGTTTTTCAAGTCTAACTATGCAGACCTAGGTATGGATTTTACTGTACATAGAATGAGGAATCCATAATGTAGAGCTCAAAATGGAAGCATATGTAAACTGTAGGCACATTGGGTTGGACCATTGCTTTATTTTACTAGAGGGAATATTTGAATACAGATTTTATCTTATTTTTTATTTTTTAACACACGAGACAGTTTCAGAAGCAAGGGGCTTAAGTTTTGGCAACAAACAGAAGAAGCAAATTGTTTCTACTGTCTGCCCATATGCTGAAATTCTGCACTATTTGTATGTGTGTGTGTGTGTGTGTGTGGTATGTTTTGAGTGTGCAAGTGTTGTATTCGTTTGTAATCTGTTACTGCTTTCCGCGCCTACCCTGAATCCTTTTGTACAAGCTATAGCATTGGCATCATTGCTTTGCAAAACAGAATATGCAAAAGTCTTATTCTTTTTTCCTTATTATCTCACAAACTCTTAGAAATGTCAACATTTTCTACAAATTACACCCAGAGAGAGGAGAAAGTAAAATCACACTGTACTTTCTTTAAAACAAAAGAAGAAAAAAAAACCTGTTTTTTTTTTAGTGCTTCCATATGCTAGGCACTGTGCCAAGGCTTTGTAAGCAATTTCTCATTTAATTACCAGAACAATCCTAGGAAGTGGATATTATCATCCCCATTTTACAGGTAAGGAAGCTGAAAAATAGATAAGTATTCCTTTTTGCCTGTTATAAAAGTTGTACAGACTCAAGGGGTGACATTTGGAAAATATAAAAAGGTATTAAGAAAAATAGTAAAATCACCTAGAGATAACCACTGTTACCTAGTGTGGGATTTGCTGTTCAGTATTTTGTGTCAGAACGTCAAATTTCTTGTAGTTGAGGTCATATTATACGTATATATACGCTTTTAAGTTCTACTTTTCTCGATTAATATTATATAAGTTCATTTTCCACTGTGATTCAAAGGATGAAAAATAATTTACCAGTAAACTTTAATGGTTGTATAGTATTCTGTCTGGCAAATAGTGCCATTATACTTAATCGTTCCATTATAGCTAAACACATTTTCTGTTTTTGATATTATAAATAATGCCACGATGGACATCTTGATTTCCTTTCCAATTTTAATTTTGTTCCTTTCCATGTTATTCCCTAACTAATGTGTGTGTTGTAAGCCTTTAAATTCCTTCATGAAATAATGAAGGAAGGAAAATGGCAAATGTCCTGTGCATATGACATAATTATTTAAATCAATTTATAATAATCATCATGAAATTAACATATAAATCTGCTCCTAAGCATTATTCTATGTCTATCTGCACTTGCTTTGGCTTGGTATAAAGAAAAAAATGAATACCAAATACAGGGCTTTTTTCTTCCTTCAGCTGAACTGATGTCTTCCTAGAGTAATTGATACAGGTGGGGTGCATTGTTCAGGAGGAATATGCTATAATTCACTTCACAAGCTAAATAGATAGTATGAAGCAGGGGAGAGACAGTTGACTGTTAGAGAGATAGACGCCTAGGGATGAAAATATAAAAGGTGGCAAGTCATTTGTTCAAATGTTGGCTGTTAAAAACAGTCCAGACAGATTGAAGTCTTGAGTTGATTTGACTTATTTTCTTCAGTGATGAAGGCCAGGGTGTTTTCTAGTCTCTCAAAACATCTAGAGTTTAGAATAAGCTACCTAGAGGGGCCTTTAGATCGTGATTCATCACTGGTAAAGGGAGCATGGGATAGTATTTCCAAATTGCACTGGAGCCTCCCTGAAATATTTCTAAGAAGAATGCTTCTCCTCTAGTTATCTCTCTGCCTTGCCAGCAGCAATAGAAACTTTGCCATTGCTAAGCTAACTCTGATTTCCTGAAAGGTGTGTTTGATGTGTATTGTAATAGCATGGATTTTTCCGTTTCCCTCCAGCCTTACAAATGCAGGAAGTGGAGTCGATCTGAGTGTAGGCCTGGTGTAGTTGAAAGCACCTTGGCTTTGGAATTTCGCAGGCCTGGTTTTGAAACCTGAGTTAGCTTTTTGACCTTGAGCAATTAAACTCCCTCTGCTTCTGGTTCTTCATTTGTAAAATACATTATAATGTTGTTGTGAAGATTAAATATGTGTCTGTGAAGCCCTTAGCATAGTGTCAGTGTCTGGCACAAAATAGATTCTCAATGAATAGTAGCTATAATTATAATAAAAATGATTGTTATGAGAAGTTATAAATTTGAAGTTATTTTAAAATGAAAGAATCAACCAGGGGCCAGCTTTGGAACCAAACAACATCATGTATGTCTTGTCTTTATTCCCTGAATGGTTGAAGTTAAGTGCCTCGGGCCATGAATGCTGAATAAGGTGCATATAAGCATATCCTGGACTCTTAGAGGGGTTGGGAGCTTACGTGTATGTCAAGAGTAAAGTGAAAATGATGTGATACCGATTAATTTTACCAAAAGTAAAGCAACCTATCATTTTAGATAGATTACCAATTTTTAAAATTTTTATTTGCTCTTCTAAATTAAGTTAGCTCATATATCCCGTTTCTCTGCTATTTTTAAATTAAAGTATAGTTAATTTACAATGTTGTGTTAGTTTCAAGCGTACAGCAAAGTGATTCAGTTATACATGTATATATATATTCTTTTTCAGATTCTTTTCCACTATAGATTATTATAAGATATTGAGTAGAGTTCCCTGTGCTATCCAGTAGGTCCTTGTTGTTTATCTATTTTATATATAGTCGTGTGTGCCTGTTCATCCCAGTCACCTGATTTATCTCCCCCCATCCCCCTCACCCCCTATCCCCTTTGGTAACCATAAGTTTGTTTTCTATGTCTGTGAGTCTATTTCTGTTTTGTAAGTAAGTTCATTTGTATAATTTTTTTTTAGATTCAACATTTAAGTGATATATGATATTTGTCTTTCTCTGTCTGACTTCTTCACTTGGTATGATAAATTCTAGGTCCACCCATGTTGCTGCAAATAGCATTATTTCATTCTTTTTTAGGGCTGAGTAATATTCCATTGTATATATGTACCACATCTTTTTATCCATTCCTCTGTCAGTGGACATTTAGGTTGCTTCCATGTCTTGGTTATTGTAACACTGGGGTACATGTATCCTTTCAGATTATGGTTTCCTCCAGATATATGCCCAGGAGTGGGATTGATGGATCATATGGTAGTTCTATTTTTAGTTTTTTCAGGAATCTCCATACTGTTCTCCATAGTGGTTGTACCAATTTACATTCCCACCAACAGTGTAGGGGGGGTTCCTTTTTCCTCCACACCCTCTTCAGCGTCTATGATTTGTAGACTTTTAAATGATGGCCATTCTGACTGGTGTGAAGTGACACCTCATCATAGTTTTGATTTGCATTTCCCCAATAATTAGCGATATTGAGCCGCATTTCAGGTCCCTGTTGGCCATCCGTATGTCTTCTTTGGAGAAATGTCTGTTTAGGCCTCCATTTCTCTGCTGTTGAGGCCACTTAATGGTTGCTTACAATACTATTAGTGCAAAACACAATGATTCTAGTTACTGCTTACGAGCCAGATTTATAAATGAGACTCAGAATTTCAAGGGATGATCAGCTTATCATGATGAAGCCAATATTTAAGTCTGGTTTCTATGAATCTGTAATCTGTGTGTCTTTCTGTTTACTGTTGTATAAACAAATAGATCTTTCCATTTGAAAGAGCTTGATGAAAAATCTCAAAGAGGAAAGACAGAAATTAAATTAGGACTATAGAGTCAAAACAGAAGGATGGATCATGATTAAGAATATGATCTTTTTGATCAGGAATTAGTTATGGCTTAGAATTTGTAAATAATAAAAAGTAAACAAATAACATCGGTCACAAACTCTTTATTAACTCAAAGAAATGTAGTATATTATCAACATCTTGAATACATATGTAACTTTACATATACCCTTGCTGTTCATTGGTAAATCAATCCCAGATCTAAACACAAATATTTTCAATCACGTTTTTAATAATATGTGGGTGTTCAAGACTAATACATTCATTAGACAAATACTGAGTGCCTACTTTGTGCCAACAGTTTTCTAGGTGCTCGGAATACAGTTGTGATGTGATTTGTTTCTATTAATACAGTATTATTAATTATAAAAATTTATTTTTTTAATTTGTTAACGTGGCTTTCAGGTTATTCCTATAAAAATTTCATTATCTCTTACTTGTGTTGCAATAGCCTTCCTTTAGTGGAGGGAAAGGGGTGGAGTGGATGTTATTGCCACAGGAGTTGCATATAAACACATTGTCTCTTCAAGAAATGAGAAAGATTTTGTGGGTGCCGACTGACATAGTATGGCCTATGAAAGTTGGTATATACATAAGCACCAGCCACTGTATTTCACAGTGTAGAAACTCTTGAAATCCACTGTATCAAAGTGCTTTTAGTATTTACTGATGAAAACCCAGAAAATTCTGGGTTTCATGTAGAGTAATCCCAAATTAAGACATTTTAAATATTCTCAAAATCTCCTCCAAGGAAAGATACACGTATATATTCTCGACGGTTCTATGCTGACTTTATGTCACACAGACTGCCATCACTGGACAGCTCTTCCGTCTTCATCTACAGTGCAAGTGGAATTCTGATTTCAGGTTAATCTCTGACAATGAGCAGAACTTTTTTGTGTGTCTACAGAAAAGATTTTGATTTGAACAACAGCTGCTCATGAGGCTTTGGTTATACAAGCAAATTATTCATTAGGCTATGAAGAGAAGAGTGTAAGCCAGTGTAATTTAAGATTGACCATATAAAATTTTAGTGAGGAAAGATGGGCCATTTTTGTCCTGTTTTTATATCTGAGGCTGACTATAATTGTTCATCTTACCTGGAAAAAGAAATGCAGTAAAGACAAGGGATGGTGAGAATGAGAAGAAAAAAAAAAAAAAAGTGAAGGAATTTCCTTGTCTTTAAAGTAGATTGAAGCTGGTGGGGAAGGGGAATCAGCGTGGTTCTGGAGAGCTTGAGGGATTTGCAACCTTTTCAGAAGAACACCTTGTGAGGTCAGTGATTAGCCCCCATATTATCTAATATTACCTTTTTCTGTCACCGAGCATTTCTATTTTGTAATTTAATCTGGGTAAAACACAAATATTTATATTTTAGTAAGATTGTTAACATTTCCCAGAAAGGTTTAGTCTTCTCTTCTAGTAAGTGCTTTCCAAAGAATGAATGTGTTTGCCAGAGGCTTTCTATTGTATTTCCAAGACACCTTTTCTCAAGCTGAGAGACCAGCAGAAATAGTTGACTTTTCCGTAGATGTCAAAGGAGAAAAATCAGAAATATTTGACAGAATTTTACCTTATGTCCAACGTGGCTGACATACATCCATTTTGTTCAGGGCTACTTAAAGTGGCATGTGGAGCTTTGCACAAAAGCTTGCTTGGACTAGTTTAAGGATCTAAGAAATACCATGGCTTTATTTATACGGGTATATTTTTCCTCTCCTATTAGTGAGTAAAGAGGCTGCATTTGCCCTCTCTGGACATGAAGCATTTTCCTAAACCTTCTAATTTGGGGAGAGTTTGTGCCACTGTTGCTGGGGTCCCTCAAGGTACTGGAGATCGTATGTCCCTCCCTCCTGAAAGGGGAGCAGCAGGGTGATGAGTGGGTGAAGTTCTGACAATTATCTCTCTCCCACTCAACTGGCTTTCATGCTCAATGAAATCAATCCCACTGAATAGGAAAATTAGTTCCAGCTTCTACTTTTACCTCTCCAACTAAGTGGTTGAGGAACCTTGGGTAAGTCATTTAACATGCCAGGAAGGGAGAGGGGGCTTATTTTTAAAGCATATTGATTGACTAAGTTACTATTGAAAAGAAATATTAAAGCCTGCTCTGATTACCTCCAGGAGTGTTTAAATCTAAAATGAGTCAATAGATGACTGTTTTGAATGCTCATCACTCCTTACCCTCTGCAAATATATACATGTGCTATAAATAAATAAATATATAAATATACAATTAATTAACTAAAATATTGGTGTGTATATATACCAGTACCATATACTGTAAAAATACCTTCTGCAAATATATATACACATATTAATATTCATACATATAAATACCTTCTGAAAAAATATATATGTAAATATATGCATATATATATGTGTACACCAACATCAATATCATATACTAATAAAAGCTGGGCATATTTTTTAAAGTATATCGATTGGATAAGTTGCTCTTGAATCAGGTAATCTTAGATTAGATGATTGAGTTAATGACCATCATCAGAGGGTACATCTAAATCTGGCTTGGGTTTCTTTCAGATTCAAACTCAGATGACTTTGACCCTGCTTCCACCAAGAGCAAGTATGACTCTCTGGATTTCGATAGTTTACTGAAAGAAGCCCAGAGAAGCTTGCGCAGGTAACATGTTCCCTGGCTGAGGATGACAGAGGGACGGTGAATACCTCACGGGACAGCGCGTCCTTCCCTAACAGACTGTTGCAAGTCATACTTAGGAATTTCTCCTACTTTACACTCTCTATACAAAAACAAAACAAAACAACAACAATACAACAAGAACAACAACAATGGTTTACATGAACACAGCTGCTGAAGAGGCAAGAGACAGAATGGAAACCCAGTAAGCACATGTTTATTTATGGGTGTCAGCTTTGCTTTCCCTGAGTCTCTTGGTGATGGAGTGTGTGTGTGTGTGTGTGTGTGTGTGTGTGTGTGCGCGCGCGCACGCGCGTGTGTTTGCCTGGTTTGGGGGAAGTGTGTATGTACAGGTGGGGACTGGGGGCACCTGACCAGAGCGTGCAAGGGCAAACCACTTCAAATGGCAGCAGTTCCATGAAGACACACTTAAAACCTAGAACTTCAAAATGTTCATATTCTATTCAAAAGGAAAAAAAAAATATGTACATCCAAAAGGAAGGAAAACCAACCAACCACAAGCCACCCTAAAATGACAGCCACTGATGTCTGGGCATCAGCCTCCGTACTCTGTTTTTTTTAAGAAAGTGCAAAATCAACTTGAAGCAAGCTTTCTCTCATAACGTAATGATTATATGACAATCCCGAAGAAACTGCAGGTTCCGTAGAACTCATATCCTTTCTCTCTCTCTCCCTTTTTTTTCTTTCTTTTTTCCTTTTTCCTTTTGCCATGGAATTTGGGTGGGAGAGGATACTTCGGGCACTGAGCTCAACTTTCCTAACATTTTGAAGTTTCTGTAGTTCGTCCTTTCTCATGACACCCATGTAAATGTCCAAAATGTTGATCTTCCACAGCGAATTTCAAAAGCCTTGTCAATGGTCAAGCTTGCAGCTTGTTCAGTGGTTCTTTCTGAGGAGCGAGCACGGTGTTACATTACTAATGGGAGTTGGGTAGAACTCTCTGGGATGTGTTCAGATAGTATAATTGCTACATTCTCTGATGTAGTTAAGTATTTACAGATGTTAAATGGAGTATTTTTATTTTGTGTACATATGATACAATGATGTTCTTTTTTTGTTACAGCTATGCACTGTAAATGCAGCCTTCTTTTCAAAACTGCTAAATTTTTCTTAATCGAGAATATTCAAATGTAATTATGAGGTGAAACAATTATTGTACACTAACATATTTAGAAGCTGAACTTACCGCTTATATATATTTGATTGTAAAACAAAACAAACAAAAAAGGACAGTGTGTGTGTCCGTTGAGTGCAACACAACAAATCGATGCTTTACGCACAACCATCCCTTCTTAGGTGAGCTTCGATCCAAGCATCTTGTCAAGAAATCTCCTAGCCCCCTAAAGGTATTAACCACTTCTGCGATATTTTTCCACATTTTCTTGTTGCTTGTTTTTCTTTGAAGTTTTATACACTGGATTTGTTAGGGGAATGAAATTTTCTCATCTAAAATTTTTCTAGAAGATATCATGATTTTATGTAAAGTCTCTCAATGGGTAACCATTAAGAAATGTTTTTATTTTCTCTATCAACAGTAGTTTTGAAACTAGAGGTCAAAAATCTTTTTAAAATGCTGTTTTGTTTTAATTTTTGTGATTTTAATTTGATACAAAATGCTGAGGTAATAATTACAGTATGATTTTTACAATAATTAATGTGTGTCTGAAGACTATCTTTGAAGCCAGTATCTCTTTCCCTTGGCAGAGTATGATGATGGTATTTATCTGTATTTTTTACAGTTATGCATCCTGTATAAATACTGATATTTCATTCCTTTGTTTACTAAAGAGACATATTTATCAGTTGCAGATAGCCTATTTATTATAAATTATGAGATGATGAAAATAATAAAGCCAGTGGAAATTTTCTACCTAGGATGCATGGCAATTGTCAGGTTGGAGTTTAAGTGTTTCATTTGGGAAATTCCGCTTTTGCAGAAGCAGTGTTTCTACTTGCACTAGCATGGCCTCTGACGTGACCATGAAGTTGTTCTTGATGACATTGCTTCTGCTAAATTCAATAAAAACTTCAGAAAAACCTCCATTTTTGAGCATCAGGATTTCCTCTGAGTGTGGAGCCCTGGAATGGAAGTCAGTAAAGTTTGGCGTGTATATTCAAGTTTTTAAATTGAGATTCGATTACAGTTTGGCTGACATGACTTTTCTGGAAGACATGATATACCTACTACGTAATCGTTCTTTTCCTTTCTCTCGCCCAACACGATCTTATAAAATGGATTTCACCCCCAGGCCAATGCAGCTAATTTTGAAAGCTGCATTCATTTATCACCAGCATATTGTGTTCTGAGTGAATCCACTGTCTGTCCTGTCGGATGCTTGCTTGAGTTTTTGGCTTCTTATTTCTAAGTAGATAGAAAGCAATAAAAATACTATGAAATAAAAGAACTTGTTCACAGGTCCTGCGTTACGACTGTAACACATCTTTAATCCGCCTAATTCTTGTTGTTCCGTAGGTTAAATGCAGGTATTTTAACTCTGTGTGGACGCCAAACTAAAGTTTACAGTCTTTCTTTCTGAATTTTGAGTATCTTCTGTTGTAGAATAAGAATAAAAAAAGACTATTAAGAGCAATAAATTATTTTTAAGAAATCAATATTTAGTAAACCATATTATGTGTTCAAGGACCAGATGCTTTCTCTATTTTGCCTTTAAATTTTTTGTGATCCGATTTTCAATACATTCTCCTTTTTGCCCTGGATTGTTGACATGAGTAAAAATCTTGGTTTCTTTTCTTACTTATGAAAAGACAACACTACAGATTTCATGTTGAGGATTCATTTATCCCCCCTTCTGGCCTGACAAATATTGTTACCATGAAGATAGTTTTCTTCCATGGACTTCAAATTGCATCTAAAATTAGTGCAAAGAGAGACTCACTAGACCATCCAAATAGAGCTTTTGTATCTTATGCAGACACTGTGGGTAGCCCATCAAAATGTAAACTGTGTTCCTTTTATTTTTATTTAAAAAATTTTTTTTGGAGAGAATATATCAAATGAACACATGCACCCCATCATCACTGGAGGCAAATTTCAGCATAGATCTGTAGGATTTTTAGATGACCCCGGGCCATTGCCTTCATGCTGTGGTAAGTACCACATCTACAATTTTGGTAACTGAACTGGTGCTTTAGAAATGTGGGTTGTTTTTTGTTTTTCAAGAGATGTAGCAGAATAATTCTTCCAGTGCAACAAAATCAATTTTTGCTAAACGACTCTGAGAGCAACGGTTGGGCTGTCAACATTCAAAGCAGCAGAGAGGGAACTTTGCACTATTGGGGTATGATGGTTGGGTCAGTTGAAAAAAAGGAAACCTTTTCATGCCTTTAGATGTGAACTTACAGTAGGTAATGATTATGTGTCCTTTTTTGATGGCTGTAACGAGAACTTCAATCACTGTAGTCTAAGACCTGATCTATAGATGACCTAGAATAGCCATGTAATATAATGTGATGATTCTAAATTTGTACCTATGTGACAGACATTTTCAATAATATGAACTGCTGATTTGATGGAGCTACTATAAGATTTGTAGGTGAAAGTGTAATACTGTTGGTTGAACTATGCTGAAGAGGGAAAGTGAGCGATTAGTCGAGCCCTTGTCGGGCTTTTTTTTTTTCCCACCTGCCAACTCTACATGTATTGTTGTGGTTTTATTCATTGTATGAAAATTCCTGTGATTTTTTTTTTTAAATGTGCAGTACACATCAGCCTCACTGAGCTAATAAAGGGAAACGAATGTTTCAAATCTACTTCTGCTTTTCTTATTTATCATAACCAAACTCCTGGCATATTCCTCAGATCAGTACACATTACTCGCTTATCGTTATTCTGTTTCCTCTCTGGATCTCCCCCCTCCCCCTGCTTTTCCATATTCATGGATGGATTTCAGCTCTAAGGTAACATGCACCTTCTGTATTTTACCTTGTCTCCTTTCAAATGGCAAAGGCAGAAGTGGTGATTTCTATAATGAGAAGTGATGTGGGACTTTATCAAACGGATTAGCTCTGTTTTGGTACTTAACCCTGGAAAGTGTGAATTTTTAAGTACAAGCCACTGCCCCTAGTGAGAAACCTGCTAAATATTTCAGCTTAGGAAGCAATTGTACTCTAATGGGCTGAATTTTTTTTTTATTGACAGTTGATTTACAATGTTATGTTAGTTTCTGGTGTATAGCATGGACTGGATATTTTTTGAAGACTTGTAACAGAATGCATCTCCCTGTCCCCCCGTCATATGTAAGTCATCAGGTTAAATATGGGACAAGCTGATAGATTGCTGCCGGTACGGCTTGCTGTCAGGATGTCCACTGTGCCTTGTAGGTTATTGGTGATCTTCATGACAGAGATTGCAGAGAATGTGTTATTAGTGCTCTGCCATGTCCAGATTTCAGATGTGGTCCTCACTCCCAGCCACTTGCACTGCAAGATTCAGCATAAGCCTAGCCATGGGGAAAGGTGGCTAAATGTATTCCAGCTCCTAGCCCCACCTTTCTCCTACAGAAAAATGTATTCGTAATTATTGGAAATGTGATAGAGCTATCAATAGTACATTGAAATCTGCTAAATAACAGATAACACAAGAAGCACTTCCCATGGCTCTCTGTCTATTTTATAGCACTGTAAGATTTGCCAATTATTTTATCAAAATAGAAAATAAAAACTTCCTGTTATCTTACCCAAATACTGCATTCATCTACAACTGTGATTCAGTGGATAGGCCTCAGATTGTGACTTGTCTCCACTGGTGTTTAAATTGTATAGGGCATTTTGAATCTTCTGGCTGGAATTAGCAGGGCAATAGCATAATGACAGTCTTCCTTTTAAAGGGTTAACTTTTTACCCTTAAAAACCTTTTGAGGGTAAAGAGGGATTTTTAAGAGAGAAAAAAAGGAGCAGCCGCTAGTCTTGTACAGGGACATCCTGATTAGAGATAAAGGATTCATTTGATGTTGTCCTCAAACATTAAATCGCTTCCATCCTTAATGACACTAATGGCAAAATAATTATTGAATCCAAAATTAGGCTGACAAAAATAAATGAACACTGGATATGAATAGTTTATTTAAAAGGAGTTTGTTTCCATTCAAAAGTCCTCCAAACTAATCTGTTTAAAGTATACAATGTGATATTGGTTCAAAATCCTTTTTCAGCATTGCCAGTTTTCTCTTAATTGTAGCCTTATTTAGCTAATCATTGGATATAATTTACAACTCTGAGAGCACCGTTATACTCCTTTGACACTAGTGTTACTAGCTACACAGTTGTAACTCAGTATTAATTATAGCGTATTATAACCAAGACGTAATTTTTGCAATGTTTACTTTATATTAATCTTGTATTTTGCAATTCTCTTTACCATTCCTTGTTTTCAAACACAGTATACACTATTATAAATCAATCTTCACACTTTATCAAACTGCAGAGAGCAATAAATAAGGTCACAACTCATAGATCATGAGCTCCTCGGAGGTTTGTAACATCATGATTTAAATCTCGGAAAGATTTAATCAAAAGCTGAATTAATCCCGGGGGAAAAAGATGCTGTATAGATTCTATTGATGGGAACAAAGCAGCCTATTTCTTTTCACTGGTCTCTGTTAACATGTTGGGGAAAAGGAACAAAGTTTCTTCTATGAGAAAGAAAATAAGATTTCCTTGGTGGGGGAAAGATAATATGCAATGACCTTTGTGTCATGTTTCTTCCCTTTCAATCAACATGGTCCTTTTTATTCTACTTACCGTGACGTTATCTACTCTTCTAGTTCATGGTTTAAGTTAAATGTCCTCTACCCTCCTGCTCCCCTCAGTATATCCCATGTGATTCCAGTAATTCTGCAAAGTCCCACAAGCTCCACTCCAGTCAAGCATGTGGAATGTGTGGGTCACATGAGCTTGTTTCCTGGGCTTCTGTTGTAACCAGTTGACTGCCCCCGGGGCAAATTCTCAGCATTCAGGGACGCTGGAAACTTGCAGGAAGAAATGATCAGAAAATTTGGATATTTCTAGGACCAGGTTCCCACTGAAAAGCCTAACACTTTTCCTTGATTAGGATGTATGATAAGGACAAGAGGCCACCCCCTTCCCCTATGCCTCCTTTCTGTCCATCATTCTTACAGGAATGTGACCATATTCCTTTTAACCCTAAAACCATTACTTACCATCGGCTGACTTATAAAAGGGGCAGAGTGGAATTAATTAATTGAATAAAGTGAGAGAACTTTTAGAGGAGAAAACCAAATGATCCTATAATATTTTCCTGATTAAATTAAATGAGCATAATTATACATGCACATATGCACACCAAGGCATTATTATCATCAAGAACCTTAAAATATTGTATTGCTCCAAACGTATGCATATAACACTTACTGAAGGTGAGTAGCCAGTGTGATATTTAAATTTGCATATTGACCATTTTCATATATTAATTTCTAGCAGGAAGAAGCTGAGTTTTTAGGCAAAGTCCTGGGTTGATTTAGAAAAAAATGTGCTTCTGCTCGTTTTGGAACATTGGGAGCACTTAGCAACATTATCTTTTCTTCCATGTAGTTTTCTGTGATGGATTTTCAACCAGATGACATCCAAGTGAAAGCTGAAATTAAATGGGAAGGAAAGAATGTTAAGTGGTAAAATGCTAAGTAGCTTATTAGACTGCTTAATCGGAGAGAATTTGTTTTTGCCGTTGTTAGGAACTCTGTTGTCAAGCTTCTCTTTAACATTACTAATTGATGAGAAAAAGGGGGACTATAGTAATACAGCTACCACACAATACTCTCCAGCAGGTCAGTTAAGGGAATTCACAGGTACTTTGATGGTGTTGAAAGTCATTCATATCAATGCTCTTATACTTCATTTCCAACCAGGTCTCTTATTCCTACCAGAGCTTCACAGCACACTTAAGACTTAAAGAAAATGAGGCTGTGTTTGTTCCTAGTTTAACCATTTGGCAGGTTTTCAGCTTGATTGCTATACCCTTTAATCAAATGACTCATGTTTTGTAGTACTTAGAGGTATTGCCCTCCGTAAGCATGTCACTATTTGTTGGTAGGAACGCGTGTGCACAGAATGATGGTTAATTACTCTGCTTGCCGGAGAAGGATAAGTTAGTAATTGGGTGACACAACATGTGATGTGGCCATGTTACTTTCGTGTCAGGTAACTTCATGATCAAGGGCAACACATGGCCTAATGTTCCTCCAGTTATCTGGCTACAAAACATCCTGGTACTATCCAATGAGCTGCCTTTCCCAGGGTGAACATCTGAATCTCTATCAAACCATCCAGTAGGAAAATGATTAGAAGGAAAGCAAAAATTGGAGTTCTCCACCAAATGTTTGGCCTTTGTGTCTGAGGTTGAGAAGTACCTGTGTGTTATGGCTGACATTTTCCCATTTTTAATGGCAGGTATGGTGGCATCCATAGGGAGTGTCGGTGTGTGTGCCTGATGAATGAAACAATTCACGGAGAGCTCGTAAGAGTTCCTCTGTCACATGGTGCCAGGGTCTCATTGAGCCACCTTCTGCCATGACTCACCATGGCAAAGACTAAAACTAGAAAGCTCAGCTGAAGGAAAGAGAAGGAATAAATAAAAGGTTAACTAAACACATTTGAACTTCGGGTACAGAGCAAGATTTGGGCAAAGATTCCCCTTGGTTTCTTATTTGCCTTTTATGCCAACTCAGTCTATGGGATTGTATAAACAAAAGGGGCAATTGTACTGCGAGGGCGGTGGAACTGTGAATAAGAGAATGGACCTTACAAAGCCGATTCCATATGTGTGTGTGGTTCTGTGTCAGCTAGACAGCAGCCGGCCTTTACCGACCTGGTGTTTGCTTGGAGGAGCTATTAAAATCCTGTTTACTGCCTGGGCTGTTAACATTGGTGGGAGGCTCTTAGAGGTTTCCCTAATGAGGTTTTTGGAGAGAAATTTTCAACTTTATTTTTGGGGAATGATAAAATGATACCACATGTGCCTACAATAAACAGGACTCTTCACCTTCCGATGATGCATTGCAGAAGATCCCATTTCTTCCTTCTAATTGGTTCAGTTTTACCATCCCCGGAGTCGCCACCTGCAGCAAGGGAGCATCAGAGACTTGCAGCATTTTGAAGGTTAAATCTGAGCCCCCTCAAAAGTCATATCTGTTAGATACCATGGAGACATTTAAGTTCATGGCAATGGGATGATTTAAAGGCATCATTTGCTTTTTTTTTTGCATGCTCTTAAAAACTTAGCCTTACCATCTCCATTTGGAAACTTGATCAACTTGGAGGCTTCTGTTCTCGGAATCTGGTCTTACTGACACACCTGGCTGTTTGGTTGCTCAGCAATTCCACCTCAGATAACGGTGTTACTTAATCTGAGACTCTTCCTCTAACATCTTAATTTTCAAATTAAATGAATCTTTCTGCTGCAGTAAGAAGGCTAATATGAAAATCTATCTTCCATTCGAAAGTCCAGCAAATTCAGGCTGTGATTAAAACAGTGAGGTTAATGATAATGACTGTGGTGGTATCAACTAACATTTATTGTGGGCTTACAATCTTCTAGTCACTTTGCTTGACTCTTTATGTGAATTTTCTTGATAAATCCTCCTAAGTAAAGAATGAGGTAGTGTACCATTATTCTCGGCTTATAGATGAGAAATGAGGTGTAGAGAAGCTGCCAACGTTTGGGTAAAGTCCAGTTGACCCTAAAACTTATTTAATTGACTATTTCGTATATATAATGCCTCCGATAAAATATTAACGCCCCAAAGAAAACATTTTTCTGTTGGGGGTGATTGAAAAGTTTGTGTGGTTTTGTTGTTTCCATCTTGTTAGAATGAATGAATGTTATGTAATGCATTCATTCATTCTGCATTCACTGAACACTTCCAATGGGCCAGAAACCATACTAGGTACTAGGAGCAGAAGGGACTAGTTGACAATATAGTAAGAAAAAATTAAACTGTGTGTTTACTAATAACAACAGCAGGGCACTCTTAGCAGGAGTGTGAGAGAGAAAGTGTGTGTGTGTGTGTGTGTGTACACATACACAAGTGTATATGTATATATGTACAGTTGATCCTTGAACAACATGGGGAGTTAGGAGTGCCTACAACTTGTGTAGTCAAAAATCCAAGAATAACTTTACAGTCAGCCCTCCATATCCATGGTTCCACGTCGCATCATATTTAAAAATCCAAGTATAAG
Organism: Delphinapterus leucas; assembly: GCF_059928025.1. Taxonomy (NCBI): domain Eukaryota; kingdom Metazoa; phylum Chordata; class Mammalia; order Artiodactyla; family Monodontidae; genus Delphinapterus; species Delphinapterus leucas. Next base: position 50,328,827 of record NC_143133.1, on the reverse strand, counting down.
TGGACCCTAGCAGTTCAGACCCATGTTGTCCAAGGGTCAACTGTATATGTATACATGTATATGTGTGTATGTACATATGTGTGTATACATGTGTATACGTATATGCATAGGTATATGTGTGTGTGCGTGTGTATTTGTGTTTTCTGGAAGGTATATTGCGGTATTACTAATGTCTATGAGGTTGAGGCCAGAGATTCTCGTACTTAACGGGCAGGAATGGCAAAGTGCTGTGATCCCATGATAAACAATTTGATTTGAAAGGACTGCCAATCAACTTTAAAGAAAGTAGACCTCCTCCCTGCATTAAAATTAAATTGGAGCTGGTACACCATTACCACTTAGGTACTCAATAACAAAAATAATCAATATTTGATAGCTCTTTACGGTTTTCCCAACACTATTTAAAAGTTTCTCGGTTAAAGCTAAGCTATGTGACAAGCTGAAGGCATAATCACTAGCCCCCTTTTGACTGAGTGCTTTCTCTTTCCTGTGTGTATAGTCATTTTTATCTTGAATGTCAGCTGTTCATGATCGAGGACCTTCTTAAGATTTCTCAGGTGTATTTTGTCTGGATTTCTCTCTCCAATGCTAACATTTCTACAGTAAGGTCTTAGATTACTGTGGAAAGCAGTCAATCACTAGACACTCACAGTTTGAGTTTATGGATGGCCTTTTGGGGGTAGTGTCCATGTTGTACCTGGAATCAATAGTAGAGAAAAGAGGGCTCAGTTTCTAACACTGCAATATTTGGGCTACATTTCCAATCCAGTGTCCAAGCTCAACGAGGTCAGTTACAATTATAAAGAGGGCAAAAATAACGAAATAATGCCATTTGCAGCAAGATGGATGCAACTAGCGATTATCATACTAAGTGAAGTAAGTCAGAAAGAGAAAAATACCAGATGATATCATTTACATGTGGAATCTAAAATATGACACAAATGAACCTATCTATGAAACAGAAACAGAATTACAGACATAGAGAATAAACTGGTGATTGCCAAGGGGGCTTGGGGGAGGGCTGGAGTGGGAGGTCGGGGTTAGCAGATGTAAGCTGTTTTATATATAGGATGGATAAACAAGGTCCCACTGTATAGCACAGAGAACTATATTCAATATCCTATGATAAACCACAATGAAAAGAATATAAAAAAGAATGTGTGTGTGTATATCTATATCTATATCTATATATGTATGTATAACTGAATCACTTTGCTGTACAGCAGTAACTAACACAACATTGTAAATCAACTATACTCCAATAAAAAATAAATAAATAAAAAGAAAAAAATCATGAAGAGGGAAAGAGGGGTAGTTCATCACAGACTTTGGTCTTTGGCATTCCATGAACCTTAAAAAAATAGTCTAGGGCTATCAGTCTCCAGGGTAAGAGAAAACATTCCAGCAACGACTGGCTTAACAGTGGCTACAAAATGGATATTGTCACAGACTCTTTTTAAAATGTTTTTAAGGTTTAATTAGAAAACATACCAAACAGACACATAAGTGCATAAAATAATCGAATAGAGCCTCATGTATGAGATCTTAACATTTTACCCTCTATGCTTAAGATCGCTCTGAAAAAAACCACATACCCATCTCTTTTTCTCTCCTTCCCTCCTCGGTAGTGACCTGTCTCCTGTGGTTGGCGTGTTGCTATTCCCATCCATTTCTTTTTCTCCTAACTACCTTTCCATGTCTCCAAAAGCAAGATGCAGTATTATGTTGTGCCTTTTGAAAATTTACATAATGTTTTCCCACCGTACGGTATCCTTTTTGCAATTTGCCAGTGGTGCCTGTTAATGCAAATGCAATTAGAACAATTCAGCCTCGCTGTAAGCCAGAAGGAAATCCTTCTTTCCAGGTGTTTGGAGTTGCCTTAGCAGCTGCTCAACTGTCCCAGCTAATCATTCTTCACAGCATTCCTGACATTCATCTTGGTTTCCTATTTATCACTTTGGCTCATGGTTAAGTGCATTTATGCAATATCTTTAAAAGTCTTCGACCCTTGACCCACACCCTCATCTTGCTTATTGAGTGGTTATAAGTTATTCCAAGGGAACAGGGGGTCATAAAATCACAGGAGAAGTTGGAAACCCATACCTACGTTTTTGGTTTTTTGTTTTTTAAATAATAGAATGGGTTCTGATTTTTCTTCTCCGTTAAATCAGAGATTTTTGCCAGAGTCCTAACCTTCCCATTCCCACATACCTGTGAATGGCCGTGCCCTCTCCAAAGAGGACATTGGGAAGCCCCAGCACTGAAGAAATTATTTCTTGTAATAGTAACCGATTAAACTAGTTACCAGCTGGGGAGCATGTTTCAGCACTTAAGTTAATTGAACTGTTGCAAACTAAATATGATTCTAAATTGTTTCAGTATTCTAAAGCACTTCATGCGTGCAGACAAAAATGAAAAAAAATTACCAAATCGGTTTGAAATGTGCAAATCGGGCATATAGCGCTGACATTTAGATCTATGACCTGATAACTCTGCAGTAGGTACATTGAAAAACTTTGTAGGCTTATTTGTTTTTCTTCTTTTGCTGAGCTCTCCTTTGAAACCCCTGAACCAATACTTGATGTGATATTCAATACGTGGAAGTCAGACTGCAATCAGAAGGGAAACTGTCTGCATCAGGGTTTTTCTACTAATTTTCCCAGAAAATAATCTCTTCATGATTCGTTTCATGGGCCAAGGAAGAAAGGAATTGATGAAAGGAGGTTGAGCTTAATAGAGGAAATGCAGGGGCTTTTTGTTTTTGTTTTTTTTTTTCTGGGAGAATCTTGCTAGAATGTGGTTTGTGTATCTGTTTGGAGGGCATGGTTTTCCTTGAGGGGGTGGCCTTTCTGTATTGAGGACCACTGTACACAATCAGTGAATATTTAAATTGAAGAAGGAGGTGGTCCTAAAGTAAATCTGGATGGCAGAAGATGCTACTCCCCCATCGGATATGTCTCTTTTTCTTCTTCATGTCTCCCCCATCACCCAACATATATACAGATGCTATTCCATTTCCAGAGCTTTCTGTGGCTGTGAATTTTCCAACCCTCTACATGATCAGGCCAGGGGCTGGGACGGGATGGGTTGTTTAAGAAGCTTGGATGGGCTGTGAACCTCTCTGCAGCTTAATGAATCACCATGAGTAACAAGTTACACAATTCTTACATCCCTCCCTCTCCCAAGTGAAACTTACGAATAAGATGAAGTGAAATACCATATCCACTGACTTCATGGACTCTATCTGAGAAGATAAATAAAACTCAAAGAATGATGGAATTAACATCAGGAGGAGAGTCTTAGGGGACACAGTCAAGGACGCTCAGGGTCATAGTGGATAAGTCCCTGGCTTCAGGTCGCACGATGACCTGAAGAATACAGGCTGTCATTGTTATTTCAGTGACATCACAAGTTGCTGGGCACCATACAATATCAGAACATGAACCAGCAACACATTGACAAGAACAAACTCATGCAGAACAATTAACTACTAATTAGGCAGCTGCATCCACAGGATGAGTTGAGAGGTTCACGGCAGATGCCTTTCTCCAAAATATCTCCTCTACGGCTGACCAATCATATTGGAAATTCAACACTTGGTGGTTCATATAGGTTTTAATTAAACTGAAAGTACTCTTGGGAAAGATGAAAAACTATGGCCATTACCAGTTCTGACTCACTGTTGCTCAGATCATTTCAAGATAATTGGTGGTTGTGTTAGACCCAAAGTGAGAGAAATTGGAAAACCCAAGTCCTCCCTCCCTGAAGGAAGACAGGAAGGACAGTGACACTGGGTGGTCAGAAGAAGGACACACAGTGAGTGTGTCCTTGCCACCATTATCGTGCTGAAGTTTGAGTTCCTATAAGAAGATGTAATACTCACTTGTATTCTCAATATCTAAGGACTTTCTTTCTCACTTATTTAGACATTCATTAAATATTTATTTAATATGTACTTTGAGCTAGACCTGGAAGGTATGAATAATGTAGTTTCTACATTTAAGAAACTCCCAATCAAGTGTGGAGACATACAGAGTACTTGAAAAACGTTACAGAAACACCTGCTATGTCACAGACACTGTTGTCATCACCAGAGGTAGCAAAAACCAATTAATGAGATACCCTGTCCTCAAGGAATTTGCAGCCTAGTGAATGCATATACAATGTAATGAGTGAACAATTCAGAAATGTCCCAATATCTACAGGAACAAATTTATTTCTCATAAGGGAGAATGGACAGTGAAAGCTCCATGGGATTTGTTTTTAATATTTATTTATTTATTTGGCTGTGCTGGGTCTTAGTTGCGGCACGTGGATCTTCGTTGCAACATTCCAACTCTTAGATGCGGCATGCGGGGTCTAGTTCCCAGACCAGGGATCAAACCCGGGCCCCCTGCATTGGGAGTGCAGAGTCTTAACCACTGGACCACCAGGGAAGTCCCTCCGTGGGATCTTTAGTAACAGAACTGACCTTGAAATGTGGAACTGGGCAGTGGGAGAAGCAGAAGCAGTAAAACTCTCTTTTTCCCCAGAATCTCTCCTCAAATCGGGAACATTCAAGGTTTCCCTAATCTGTCTGCCTGTGAATACTTGCCATCTTTCATTGACTTAGCTCAAGTGTTGCCTTTTCTAGAAGAACTTTCCATACCTTTCTCTCCCCACTTTCTGCCCCAGATTTGCAGAACTAACTTCTTCATTTTTACATCTTCTGTGTATACACCTGACTGGATAGATGAATGAAAAGTTGACAGAATTTTCAGTTTTCGCTAAACGAATCCCCAAATGCCCTGGCTCTGAATCGTTTCTGGAAGATCATTCGTCTCAAGCTCCTATAAAAAGGGCAATTTATGATTCTTGATATGGAAAAATGATCCCTCAAGACTTCTCTGAGAAATTGGGTGTAAGGAAGACTCAGATGGTGGCATTTTCCCTCTTCTGCCTCTTTCAAAGAACCACCCCCTGAAACTAGAGCCTGCTATGACAGAATGTGATTTCTTCATTTGAGGGCAGTCATGACGAGCTGGTTCTACGGGGTCCATGAGAAACATGGGCTCTTTCCTCAGAGCTTTACAACTCATCCTCCCCCATCCCTCCCCCGGCCACCACAGGCTAGTTCTGGGGAGGAATCTGTTTATTGCTTCTAAACGTACTTTGCTTTTCTTTGCTAGCAGCATAGCTCTGATGGAATCCTTGGATTACACATCACCCAGGCCATCCTTTATGGTTCTTTGGCCAAGTGGGAACTTGGTTCAGGCAAGGGGGCTGCTGATGACTGGGGTGCAAAAAGAGCTTTCCCAGGAGTTGGTCATTATTTTCACATTCTGGTTATAGCTTTAGGGAAACTTCTCTGGGGGCATAGACATTTCTGCTGATCCAAACAACTTAGGGAATGTTGAAACTTAGCACAAAAGGCCCACCTGAGCAGAAATGGCAAAAGCTGGGGAGGTTTGCCTCCCCATGCCTTCCAAATATCTATCCAAAAAGTCTCATTTCTGCTATTTCTACGGCCAAATGAATTGTCACATCCATGTGCATCCCTTACCCAGCAATCTGTTTATCAAGAAAGAGAAGCCTGTTGTCTCCCAATTTCTACTTTCCAGGTGACTGATATTAATTAGTTTGCAGCAAGCACAATTTATCTCTAGCTGAAACCACAGCGGATGAAAATGCTGCCATGCAGTAAGATTTCTTTTCTTGAAACGATGAATGGGATGAAGATACTTATCTGGGAGAACAGGTTTCAGGTGGAGCTTCCATCAGCCTTACTTTGGAAATGCGTTGTTAAACTATGGCTGATCTGGGTGAGGAATAAAAATAGCTTGTCATATTTTGACGACATTGACTCATTTCCAACACAAGAGGCCAAGGCCCCAGCACAATGATAGACTCTTTCTGAAAGTAGAAAGTGCCGACTCCGTTAATAACTCTGGAGCTAGTTCTCAATTATTGGCATTTTTTGAAAGATATCACTAATTTCCTCAAAGCTCTGGCACCACTTTAGAATTCATCTCAGTGTCCCAATGCAGAGAACAAAGCTTTTAAATCAATCTACCCTTTTATTATTATTATTAAGATAACCCCTAGAATTGTCCCTTCTGGCTAGTTTGCACATGGAGTCAGCACCGAATCCCCGAGAAACTGACAGACAGAAATAATTAGGGCAATCTGACCATGAAATAACTGTCTACCGTAGCTGTGTGATCCCAGCAAATTTATTTCTTAACATTTCTTAGCCTCAGTTTCTTCAAGAGAAAATGGGAAAACAAAGCCCATTCTGTGGGGTTGATATGACGTTTCCCGGGCTAATCTCTGTAAAACCACCGGGGAAATGATGAGCATACTCCCTTTTCTTCTTAGTGGTCCAAATGGGTACTTGAAATGCCTTTGAAAAATTGGAAAGCTGTGATGAAATCTGACGTCAAAAGGACACTGCTTTTTTGTGTATATATATATATATATATATATATATATATATATTTTTTTTTTTTTTTTCAGTTCCTATACACTATGCTAGACAGTGAGACTAAAGGAAATACAAACAAAAACACAAAACCGTGGTCGGCTCTGGGCTTCAGTTCTGGTCACCAGCTGTATCCCAAGCACTACTTTTCACATCTTTAAAGTGAAAGGGACAGATAGCTTCCAATTCTAACATGCTATGGAAATAGGAAAATACTCTTAGCGCATTATCCTCTCATCTTTCTCTTTCCATTCTAGCCACCCCTTTGTAGTCTCCTTCATTAGTTTTTTTTTTTTTCTTCTACTTATCTCTCTCATGTTGATATTCCCCTGGATTTTTTCTTTAACCATCTTTCTCTTCTTGATGCATGTTCTTGAGATGTATCATTGACCACGATAACAGTGAATGCCTGAAGACCATGGAAGATGACTTCTAAATCAATTTCTCTCACCCAAGTCACTCTCCCAAGCTTCAGACTCATAGACCTACTGGACATTTCCTTTTGAGTTTCTCCTAGAAGTTAAACACAGTATGTCCCAAACTGAACACATCAACTTACTCCTTAAAAAAAGACTTATATTCCCCTTTTCAGAGATTGTCATCAACTCGAAATTCCCTGGCAAAACCATGGGAGTCATCATAAATCCTCCCTCTCTTTCATTACCATATCTAATTTCACCAAATCTAAGCTCACCAAGTCTTATTTATTCTACTTTTTTTTTTTTGCGGTAAGCGGGCCTCTCACTGTTGTGGCCTCTCCCGTTGCGGAGCACAGGCTCTGGACGCGCAGGCTCAGCAGCCATGGCTCACGGGCCCAGCCGCTCTGCGGCATGTGGGATCTTCCCGGACCGGGGCACGAACCCGTGTCCCCTGCATCGGCAGGTGGACTCTCAACCACTGTGCCACCAGGGAAGCCCTCTACTTCTATTAAAGCTCTCAAATTTTTCATCTTCATTATTCCAGTTATAACCAATTCCACTATAGCTTCCATTTAGCAGTCAAAATAGTGCTTTGAAAACTCTAAATTTATCCTACCCTGTTCTTAAACCCACTGATGGTTTCACGTGGCTCTCTGGAAACAAACGCAAAGGCCTTATTATTGAGTATAATTTCATCCATGAATGGCCCCTACCATCCCCCATTACTTTTTACCATGCTCCCAGCTCCATGGCTCCCCTGTACTACAGTTTCACTCTTACTCCACCTTTGTAGTTTCTGGAATATACACCCTCAATTCTGTCCTATTTCCAAAACTTTGCAAAAGCTATTCCCTCTACTTGGAATGCCCTCCCTCTCCTGCCCTGTCAGAGAGCCTGAGGGTCTTTTCCCCATGCGGTTAAGAGCTCTTGCCTTGAGGTAAGACACACCTAAGATTGAATGCCAGATCTCGTACTTACAAGCTCTGTAATGGTGGGCAGGTTATTTGTGCTCGCTTAATTTTGGTTAGATCACCTTTAAAATGTAAATATCAATACCCACTACATAATGTTATTCTAAAGATTAAATATGATGCAATTAGTATGGCATATGGCACATAGGAACATTCAATCATTGTTAGCTAATGTTTGTCCTTTACAGAGATTCTAAGCTCCTCCCCCCATCCTGCAACCACACCTCTCTATGCCCTGCTCTGGAATTTAAGCTGCACAACGTCAGGGACAGAGTCTACTTTGTTCACATTTATTTAGCACATGTCACTGTGTCTGACCCACAGCAAGGCCACTATAAAATTTGTTATTTCCATCAAGATTCAACTCTAACACTGTTTCTTCTGGGAAGCTTTTATTAACCCCCTAATCTTCCTTCAACATTGGTGCAATACTTCTCCTAAGTAACAGACTCTGCTATTGGAATGGTTTCTCTTTCTTCTCTAGAGTCTTGAATTTCTGGAAGACAAAGATTGTGTCATTTATGTTTGAATCCCCAGCACCCTTCCCATATCCATATATTAGCACTCAAGAAAAGCTTTTTGAGTGAATAAATGGATGAATGAATGGATTATCTCTTTCACTCGTATCTTTTTTTCTCCTGTTTTCCCCTTACCATGCTCCATTTACATTCGGTTCATAAGAATCAGGCAGAGAATATGGAAACCAATGGATGTCAGGCAGGTGAGACTACTCCTTCACCCCAGAGTAGACATCACAGATAGCCCCCTGGTGTTCCACTAAAATAGACATATTGATAGTGGCTCCTGGGTGGAAAGGTTTTTCCATCATAGAAGATTCAGAAAAGCTTTCCCCTGAGCAAGGGCATGAGAACCGCACAGGCAAGCTGGAGACCGTGCAGACCTCCCTGAAGGAAGTCTGAAAAGCTGGTATCTAGGCGAGAGTCCACCCTCTGGCTCTGCCCACAGGGTTTAAGTAAGAGCCTGGAAGGGTGGTGCATTTCTACAAACTCAGATGAAAGTGGCTGAGAGATGATCTGAAAAGGAAGAGGACACTTCTGTACTCTGTTCCCTGGGCCATGGCCTCCTAACCACCTTGTAGGCCAGGCAAAAAGCCGAGCTGACCCGGATGCATCAAAATGAAAGGGTTTGTGTGCAAATCAGGGAAGAGTTCTGCCAGCACCTACAGAACTGGTGCCAGGGAGTTAACATTTGAAAGCCTCAGCTCCATGCCAGGCCATTGTTGGAAAAGCAGCAGATTTTGGAGCAAATGCCAGTAAGGTGCAGAGGGAAAGAAGTGAAGACAAGGACTCCAGGAATTAGCTACTCAGGAATGTTCAAGAAACCTGGTAGGTCTTTTCCTTGTCAAAAAAGAGAGAGAGAGAGAAAAGGACATTCAGAGGAGCAGGTTGCTCAGGGTTTTCAGGGAATTGGCAGGGCAGATGCTACAAGGTCATTGGAGTCAGTGTCAAATGTGAGAACAAAGCCGCAGTGACATGAGCTGAGAAATGACTAAGCACTCGAGGCCCTGAGTAGCTAATAGATGGATCCAAATGCCAAGTGAAGCAGTTGTCTCAACTCATTTGAATACTTCTGAAGAGGTGATGAATAAAATAGCGGGAGAGATGGAACCTCTTCTCTTCCAGAATATTCCAAGATGAGGCGATAACATTCCCTTACTCTGTGACTCTGTGATGGTGGTTGATCAAGCTTCCCCTCTAGTCACTTTCTCTGGTGTTTTAGAACCAGTGCCCACCAAGTTTTCCTTTGATTCGGGGGCTTTTATTTTATTCATTTATTTATTTTTACCTACACGGAGGTTTTTATTCTTAAGGAATTGCTTCCTATTTGCAGCTTGGGAATCTCCCTCTCCGGTAAAAGGCTGCTTAGAGTTTTAAGATGAAGGGCATGGTTTGGCAATCAGGCAGCTAAGCTTTGGGGTTATACAGAGCTAGAGTGCCAGTTCAAGTTTTCCAGACCCCAACTCCATGATTGTCGTTTTTTTTTTTTTTTCCCAACATCTTTATTGGAGTATAATTGCTCTACACTGGTGCATTAGCTTCTGCTGTATAACAAAGTGAATCAGCTCTACATATACACATAAACCCATATCACCTCCTTCATGATTGTCTTATAATGCTACATGTCTCTCATGGACTGTGCAAACATGGCTTTCTTGGAGCAGACCCATGTCACTCGTCTGGCACTTCGGCGAGGGCTACTTAAGTTGGTGAATTTGGTTGGGTGACCCTCCCTTTGGCATGCTCCTCTCAGCTCTCCCTGCACAAACAGCAACAAATCATTCTACCCTTTCGGTCAAGCACTTTTGATTCTCTCCTATAACTGGGGCTCACTCACCCCTATATGTTTGTCCTTTAGGGACCCATGTCTCAATTTGCTAATTAAATGAACTTATCTGGGCTAATAGCTCTTAATTCCAGTCAATGCCCTTCCTTCGGTACTGAATGCAGAATCAGAGATGGAAATTTCAGTTGGTAAAAGATGACTGGAAGAGAGAAATGGTTGAAGTAGACAAAACTTCATTGCCTCTCTCACTGAATAACATCACCCATCCTACCTACAAGGTGGCAGGTCCTTGCTTACAGGAGCCCCTCTGGAAAACCACTACTGAGTGTTGAGATTCAGGTCTCCAATTTTCTGAATAATAAGAATCCATTAGGAAAAACTTTTTCTGATTTGTGAAACACTTCTTGAGCAACTGCTGTGCGCTGGGCTCTGTTCTATGTAGGAAATTCAGTGGGGAAACAACTCATGCTTCCAGAGAGGTTCTATGCTATGGGACATTTCTCTCTGTCTTTTCTCTCTCAACATTTTTACAGCCTGTTGAATGCTTAGGAAGACAACTTTGAAAAGATCAAGTAACCAGTGGCTAGGAAGAAAAAAGATTAAGAAAAAAAAGAGGGATATTAGTTTTCAACTGCTCATTTAGAATTACCAGTTTCAATCAATGACAATTTTAAGATATTAAATACATTCTGGAGTAACTTGTCCAAAAAGAGTGTCATTACTGATATTTTCCAAGGTCTTTTTAATCAGATCAGGGTCAGTGATGGGAAATAAGCTGGAAGATGAATAGGGTGTCAGAATGAAATTGAGTTCCAAGGAGTTACCACAACTTCCCAGCTTGAGTGACTTGGTTCTGAGACAATGGCTGGGGAAGTCTTTGGTGAAACTGGACCACTGCTGATTGCTCACCACATAGTGTGGGACCCTCCTCTTACTTAAGCTATCGGAAAGCATCTCTTGGAATTCTCCTCTGAGTTATGGGAGAGAAAGAGGCAGTTGCAGGAACCCTCTCTGCTCCTCAGATTCTGCACTCATGTCTCTTGTCAAGAAGCCTTGATAGAGCCTTCACGTGGCCCAGTGAGAAGCAAACCCTGGCTCTATCAGTTACTAGCTGTGTGACTTTGGGCAAGCGTGTAACTCCTCTAACCCTCAGCTTCTTTACCTGTAAACTGGGGATATATTAATAGTAGTTAATCATAACAAAGCATCGATGAGATGATTGTTGCTCTGTTCAAGCGCTGCCGGAGATTCATGCCCTCATCAAAAGCTCACAGTCCCCATGAGTTAAGTGCGATTACACCAATCAATAGCTATTATTATAGAGAATCATGGTCACAGGTCAGAAATCACTACAGGTAACGCTTTTTTAAAAAACAACGGTTATCTTTTTTTAAATTAAATGACTGTGCAACTTCTGTGATAACCACCTCTGCCAAGGAAGAGCTTTCATCACTTAATAAATGGCATACCTTGGAAGAGCTCCTGCACTCAGATAGATGACACTCCCTCCAATGCCCACTTAGTCCTCTTAGGACAGTAGGATAGTAAGACATGTAATTGACTGAAGGCATATCCTACCTAGTATACAAGTGTGTGGAGAGCTATAGTGCAATATTTTTCTATATTATGCTATAGTGATTATGTGCTATAGTGATTCCTTGTTAAAAGCAGAGAGAAAGAGAGAGAGAGAGAGAAAGAGAGAGAGAGAGAGAGAGAGAGAGAGAGAGAGAGATTTCATATGTGTCACTTATCACTCTTGAAAGTGAAGCAGGAAATTAGCATCCCCACCTGTGACCTGATTCTATGACCTGCTCTATAATTTGGTCTGGAAATGCCCAATTCGCAGAAGCCAGGGGATACAGTGGGTTCATCTTCAGCTGGGCCCCGGTGGTGGGGTCTCCCTCCCCCAGGACTCAGTCTCCAGAGAACACATTCATCTTGAAGAAGGAAGGAAAGACTCCCCTCAGCTCTGCCATCTCTTCTGTTCATCTTCCAGGCCTCCAGTCTTTCCTCTGTTCCACTCTTGCTAAGGGGTCTGTGAGAAAAGAAAAATCAATTCATTAGTTCAGGTCAGCCAGTAAAATTTGCTCATAGGTCCCCAAACCACAACAGGATGAAACCAGCCACATTTCTCCTGGGTTACAATTCCATAAAGCCTCCTAACAGCCTTTATCATGACTTCACACAGGCCCCTCAGCAGCCACCTGTCATGATCACTATTAAATCTCCTTGTAGGGTGATAATTTTGTCTTTTCCTGGATCATCTGTGGGAGTAAATTGGGCTGGGAAGGGGAGATGGAGGACTCAGAAAACAAAGCCCTGGGTTTTAGCCACATCTGGTTATACCAGTTAGCGTTCTCAGAAAGACTTGAGATAGTTACTTCCTGCGACTCACCTGGTCCCTGAATCGTCATGCAGCATCTTTTGAATCATTCGTTCATTTATGGCTGGCCATGGGTGACAAACACCTTTTGAGCCCCAAGCTCATACACGGTAATGTGATAACTGAGAGAGAAGAGGGCCGGGCTGTTGCTTGCACTCTAATGGAAGGAGATGCAAGCAGACTTGTAAGTTGTAGCATCCTTACTTGCTTTCAAATGGCAAGTAGGGGCAGAGGGCATCCAAGGAAGACTTTCTAGGCATGGTACTGAGTCTTGAGCAGAGGAAGATGGTGTGCTTGGACATCAATAGACCTTCACTAACGTTTCACATCTACCATATATGTTCAGTGTTACCTTAGGCAAATTACCCATCCTCTCAAAATGCAGGTTCCTGGGCTCAAAAATAGATATAGCCTGCTTTGTGGGGTTTGGGTGAAGATTAGCACGCTATATGTAAGCACAAGACTCATGTCCGACACAGTAAATACTTAATGCATGGAGACTCTATTTTTGTTGTTATTATGTATGATAACTGTTTTATATTATGAATCTATCATGAGTCATCTCAATAATAATTAGAACTAGGGCACGATGTACTGAGGAAATGAAAGAATTTCAATATGTCTGAAATTAGCAGGGGGTATGTAGAAGAGGGACAGGAAGACTGAGTGGGTGACACGTGTGGATGGTCAAGCAAAAGCCTATTCACTAAGGGCCGCGTGGCCTGCATTAAGGAGTAGAGATTATTTGCTTGAAGAGGACGGAAGCCTTTGAAGGTTAATCCCTTTTTAAGAAATGTTGTGTGGTAGCAACTACATATCCTGAGGATGTGGCCCTTCTTGTTGTCAGCTGTCTGGCCCTGGCTCACAAAGCCTGGGTTCGTTTGCCACCTAGCCATAGGGGGGTTAACAAACCTCAGTCACCTCTTTGCCTATGAGGAATTCTCAGCAATTTTTCAGAGAGTAAAACATTCTCTGTGAAATTCTTGAAGATTTCTCCCCCTCATTCTGAAATGCCCTGAATTTCAAGCAGATATAATGTTGCTGACTCACTTCTAGTTTCATAAGGATCTGGGTTGATTTGTCATATGTTATAAATCTCTAGCTTAACGGAATTGTTCCTATTGTTGTTAAGGTAGAGCTGGGAGTGTGTCAAAGGAATTAAAGGTGGGCTAAACACAAGTTGAGCTTAAAATCTGCCATGTAATTTTGCTTTTTTTTTTTTCAGTAAAAGGAGCCCTTTAATGTTTTTATAGGGGGTCATTATTTAATTTTTGTCTTAAGGAGGAAATGTCAAAGAGTGGACTTCAAGATATATGTCTATGTAAGACTGATTGTATTTAACATAAATTTCCCAGGGCTTCCTTTAATGCTTTATGGGATGTCTCTACATCATTCATGGCAAAACTATACCAGATCTCTGACAGGAGGAAGTTTTCTCTTTTTAGGATTTTTGGTTTGACTCTTCCACAAACAGGCACATCTAACAACTTTGGGAAATTGCTCACCCCAGCCTATATGTTAAACAGGAAATGTAAAGATGTGGCAATGCACAGGAAGATAAAAAGAGGCTGGGCTCAAGACAAATATGGCTTATGTCACAGTTTTTACCCCCAAGAATCAGCTCTATTGACAAAGCCTGCAGAATAAACTTCATGGGATTTGAATGTGATTTTGCAAGTCAACTCATATTTGGGCATCTCCTTCTTAGTGAAGATGAATTTGCCTATGCCTTACTCTGTTTAGAATACATGAATGGATGGATGGATGGATGGATGGATGACCTAGAACAACCATCCCTATATGAAAACATAACTTCTTAGCACATTCTTATACTTATTTTTTTCACCTTCAAAAAAAGATGTTATCTCTCAGTGTTTTGGCCTTGATCATTGTTACTAATTTCTTTGAGATTTTTCTATTTCTATACCTTGCTTTTCTCCCTTCTCCTTGTGGGTTTAATCCTCCTTGGCCTAAAGCCAAAGTTAGGAGGAACAACATGCAACAGGGCGCCTAGTCCAAGTTACCTTTCCTGATCAGGAAATTGAGCTTCTACCTTTCACCAAGCAAGCATGGTTTCTTATAGGGAGGGATGCTGACACATGAAAAAAGGCAAGACAATATGTATACGCAAATATATAACTTATCTCTTACACTGATTTTATTAGACGACAGGTCTGTTGTATCTGAGAAGTTGTCAAATACTTAGGCTTCATTTTACATAATTACACAGTGTGGAATGACACGAGTTTTTTTTTTTTTTTAAACAACATTGTGCCAATTGTTTAATTTGGGGGCAGTTTTTTCTCTTGGATACATTCACACTGACCACAGTTTTCAAATCAAAACAAATTTGAAACATTTTCTATTGAGTTTTGTGTGTGTGATTGTATTTATATTAACCTCTTACAAATACTATATCAAGATTGGCATAGATAACACAGCATCGTTTTGGAAGGGAATACAATTAAATGAGAAACAACATTTAGCAGCAAAAACCAGAACCAAAACCAAAACAGTCAGCATACAGAGAGCTCCATTATTTAACATCAGATGCATGTTAACACAATGTTATCCAATGATGAAATAAGGTGGAGGACAGCTTATTGCTCTTGTATCTTGTGTAGAAGTCATGCCCATTTGGTTGTGTGTGTCAGAACCCCACAGGCATGAGTGTAGACACAACAGGGATTTGTGGTCCCCATAACTAAACCGTGGGAAGGGAGGGATGTGAGTGGGCCCCAGGGGCATTGACACCCAGGCCGGCCTCCTCTCCACCAACCAATGCGCTTTCTTGCTTTCCACTAGTGGACTTGTTTTCTTCTGATATTGTTCAGCCCTGATTTAATGTATGTCTGTCATATTATGTCTCGATGCAGAAGGTGAAGTTAGGAGCAAGTTTTGAGGACAAAGGTGGGATGGCCTATCCCAATGGCAGCACCATGGGAATGACATGAGATTATCTCTATGTTTCCTATTATTGTATCATCTCTGTTTGCCTCACTAGAAATGTAAGCTTCATGAAGACAAGGGTTTTGAGGCTCTTGTTAATTGATGTACACTCAGCACCTAAAGCAGTGCCTAGAACTAGTAGGAACTCACTAAATATTTGAATAAATGAATGACTGAATCAAAGTCAAAGTGCCCTCCTTCATTTGCTTCCTGTCTTTGCTTCACGTGGGCTTTTGTTTCCTCTCTTGAGGAGGGTTCACAGTGTCTCTTGCAATGAAAGAACTTACAATTATTTTTCAAGATCATGCCATTTTATCATGGGGAGCTGGAATTTCCATGCCCATTCCTTCTCACTGACACCAGCTGATTTTAAGTCAACCTTTCTATATTTTTCACATTCTTTGTATTTCTGGAGTTGCTTTTAGCAGGAGCCGATTTTTTTTAGATTATTTTTTTCATGCACATATACCTATTTCTAAAATGTCATTAAACTTAATTTTCTGTCCTGTTTTGTTCCCCCCCAATCTATATTTTCTTTTCTTGGCACTTTCTCATTTGCTTTTCTCATGTTATTCCTTCTTTCAGGTCACCAAAGAGCAATTGCCTGAGCTTCTGGGTAACATCTCTATTTTGGTATTTTTGGAGGTATCTTTTAGCACTCTTTCACTGTAGCCCAGATCAAATCACTACATTCCATATGCAGGAAAGTGTTAAGTATTAACTCCTAATAGCCCTGCTCCTTTTCATCTATCCTTTAGGTTAAGTTGCCAGATAGATTTGACAACTGGCGGGAAACTGCCAGTTGGTTGGAAATGGAAGGTCACTCAAGCAGGGAGCTATTTTCCTGCATGGGGGAGAGGGAGGGGCTGTCTTCCAAAAGTCATATCTAGAAACAAACTTTTTCCATCAACGGCTGTAGTCTGTCCAAAAGGGCAGATAAATAATCGTTTGTAAAAGGATAGTGGAAGCATCTTTTTACACATAACAGTAAGAATAGTTTTGAAGTTTTAAATGTTCAGATGCAAAGATAAAGGGACAGAGATAAAAGCAATAAGCAACAGGATCATTTACTAGCTCTAGTCATGAATACAGTGAATACAATGTCATAATAATGGAGTTTTGAATAAACTCAAAGAGATTCTGTATATCTTCTTGACTAGGATGAGAATGACAAGGTTAATTAGGACTCAATGGAAATAAGAGGGTGCAAAACAAAATTGAAACATTCACTTGGTACCCTCTCTCTGCCCACCAAAATATATTATCAGTTCCTGGTGAGCATGGATTTGTGTTTGTATCATGAACCATACCTACAAAATGTGTGTATGCAATTGTTAACAAATAGTTAGGTTTCACATTATGTGTCAGCACCAATTACTTGATACTGGTTATGTAGAACTTTCCCTAATGAAGGATTCTTAGACATTAAGGGGTATCGCTGAAAAAATATTCCGTAATCATTTAGAAATACCTATCATGAACATAATGCTTACAAGTGCTAGCTTGAGTTCTATGAATTTTTCACTGTAATTCATATCTAATTATTACTTCAATTATGTTTAGTTTTCTTCTGATAATTTTTTGGGTAGGTTTCTAAACTTGTTATTATAAAATTTACTTCTGGAAAGATTGATGTATCATCATAGCCATCTGGCCCATGTATTGTTTGCCCAGTTGGAGTTATTACGAAGTTGTACCCTGACAGATTTCATGGCAGAGAGCAGATAGCCCACATGGACCATAAGGAAACAGATTTCAACCTAAGAAAGCAAAAGGTATACAGTGCAAAATTTACCATTGTTTTCACTAGGTTTAATGATGTTGGAAACTTCAATTACGTTACAAAGGACTTTGTTAGTAAAGATGCTTTCAGCTGCAAACAACAGCAAATCCAATCAATAGCAATGTAAATTAATATGAATAAATGTTTTTCACTTAACAAGAATCAGAAGGTTGATTATTGCTGACATGTTCAATACCATAATAGTGTCAGGGTTTGTACTTTAACTCTCTTGGGTTTTTTCCCATGATTATCAGATGGATGCCACACCGCCAAGTCTCATGTCTACCTTAAAGTTAGGAAGAAAGTGGTGGTAAAGAATCAGTAGTGTCTGCTTATTTGATCAGTAACAACCTTCACATATTACTTCTGACCTTCATCTCTTTGTGTTTAGAAGTATGTGGCTCACCCTGGTTGCAAGGGAAGCTGGGAAAGCATATATTTAGCTTTTCTGGACTCTGTGATAGATGGGGCAAGGAAGAAGAAGGTTAGAGGTAAGTACTTAACTAACCAATCAGTAGTCTCTAACATAATCTGCCCCTTACACTAGTGGGAATCTTCATATAGCCTTCTTCATATAGATATGTTTCATCTTTGTCCCACAGGAATTAACCCCTAATCTCATTCATTTTAGAATCTAGCTTCAAGTGCATTATCTCTGAGAGTGATGTCCAGTATTCACTATCAGATCCAGGAGTGAATTTCCTGGTCTGGTGACTATTAACTGAAAGACAAGTATTCTGTTACCTTCCTCCAGTATCCAACCGTGGTGAAGGAACAGGGTAACTACAATAAAATTTCCATCTTGGAAAAAGGAAGGCTGGGTGTTACATACAAATTACTGGTCTATAACACACATCAAATGGCAAGGGCTTCCCCTTGGCAGTGGAGTACAATTTTTTTGTTAGACAGTCAGCCTATCCTTTTCTAATATGATCCCTAGTATCCATCGTGGCTGTAATCTGAAATAGACTCTGGAGAAAATGATCTTCCTGAGACGTGTACAAGCTTCCTAGTTCATTTCTTGTTCGTGAAGTTTCAAGGGCTTAAATTATTAAACAGTCACAAGTTTGAGCTTTTCTGAGCAATATCATCTCCTCAAAAGCATAGTAACCTCGGGGATGACTTTGCTTCTAGTAATCTCCATATGAAGAAACTAAAGCCAAATAGATGTGTAGACATAGTCTTTGTGAGAAATCCTATCTCCTAATGCCTAAGTTTAAAGATTAGTCTAATAGGCAATGCCTTGTGGGGATATAAAAAAAAGAAAATAGGCTTGTGTTTGTGTTAGAAAACATCATCCTAGATAAAATCTTTGCTGAGGTATAGTTATCATGGTTGTTGAATTTTTTTTTTTTTTTTTTTTTTGCGGTACAAGGGCCTCTCACTGCTGTGGTCTCTCCCATTGCGGAGCACAGGCTCCGGACATGCAGGCTCAGCGACCATGGCTCCCGTGCGCAGCCGTTCTGCAGCATGTGGGATCTTCCCGGACTGGGGCACGAACCCGCGTCCCCTGCACCGGCAGGCGGACTCTCAACCACTGCGCCACCTGGGAAGCCCTGGAATGCTTTTATACATCTTGCTGAGTGGCTGTTTCCCTAAGTCCCCAGTCTATACCCTCAGATCCAGCTACCAAAGGATTAATGCTTGACATAGTATGAGGACTTTCCAGAATCCTCCTCCAGTCCTGTTGCCAACATTCAGTTTGACTCCTTATTGCCTCATTAAATATTTTGTATATCACCTCTGGCTTATACCCAGTTAGAGCAGCACAGAAGTATGTTCAGTTATATGCGGGATCCCGGGACCAAGCCAAACATTTTCCAAGGAAATGTCACATTAGGAGAAAGCTAATCAAAGCCTTAAAAAGGACAACACCAAGTTGAAAGGGCAACTGGTAAGGAAGTAATAAAAATAAAGCCAAGGTAAAAAATAGGTTGGCTTCAGACAAAGAATGACTTGGTTGAAAGTGGATTCAGAGAGAATTATGCTAATGTAGACCAACTGGCATGGTATTCCTCTCCTGTGTGTCTTGGCATGGTGCACTGCCCAGGGGCACGTCCTTAAAGCCATTGACCCATCCTGGATACAAGCCAAACAAGGAAGGGTCAGGAACATAAGCCCAATTAATCAGGTACCACCAGCGCAGGCGGTCACGGGACCAAAGACCAAAAGGTCAGCTAATACAAGGGCAAGCAAGAAGATGTCATAGATCTCAGAGCACAGACAGGGTCCAGAGTCTAAGAGGTTAGGAATTAGGCAGAAATAAGTCTAGTAATAAGGGTTGAACTTGGATCCTAGGGCAGAAAGTGCTCCATTGTACTCTGTGTCTGCCTGCTGAATGTGGATGAGTTGGGACCACAGATGCTGGGCCTTGTCAGGAAGTCTCAGAGGTGTTTTGTAATTAGGGGCAGGACAGAAATGTCAGTGAGAACTTATCTAGATTTTACTCCTGAATTGTCTTTTTGGCTTTTTAAATTTTTTACCCATTAATCTATTATCATATTTCTTGGGAACATAACATTATGACTCTCAATACTAGTATTTTTTGGAGGCATGCTTAGAACACACCAGGCACAGTTCTAAATGCTTTACATATAATATTCAATAAATATCTCATTTAACCTTCACGGCAATGATTATGAGGTTGATATTTTTTATCATCTCCACTTTATAGAAGGGACAAAAGACTCCATTCACTTTCTTTTTTTTTTTCTTTTTTTTTTGCGGTACGCGGGCCTCTCACTGTTGTGGTCTCTCCCGTTGTGGAGCACAGGCTCCGGACGCGCAGGCTCAGTGGCCATCGCTCACGGGCCCAGCCGCTCCACGGCATGTGGGGCCTTCCCTGACCGGGACACGAACCCGTGTCCGCTGCATTGGCAGGCGGACTCTCAACCACTGCGCCACCAGGGAAGCCCTCCATTCACTTTCTTTACCAAGCTCTCCAGCAGGCTCATCCTCATCTGTCCATTTATCCATCCACTCATCCAACCATTCATTCACTCAGTAAATTGATTTGCAAGTTGCTGTGCTAGCTGCTGGGAATATGATGGTGAACAAATTCGAAAGCTCACTTCTTTGGAAGTTTACAGTCTAGCAGGAGAATCAGTTAAATCATCACTTGAGATAAAGTGTGCTGGGTAAAGCAATAAGATGCAAGATACAGTGTTAACTCAGGGCAGGGGCACTTGACGTTGTTTATTAAGGGGCAGTAAAGCTTTGCTCAATGATATTTAAAGTGAAAAACAAATGGTTACTAAGAGTTCAGTGAGTAGGAATAAAATTATGTTCAAGAACTAGAAAAGGATCCATTACCTAATTTGAACATAAAGAGGGAAGGACAAGAGGATGAGAGATTAGGCAAGAAAGAAAAGCTGGATGCCAGGCTACAAAAGGCATTCTGAAGGGCTTGGACTTTATCCTAATGACACTGTGAAACCTTTGATGAGTGCTACGTAGGGGAGTGACATGTTTCATTCATTTGCATTCTAGAAGTATCACTCTGGCTGCAGTGTGGAGGATGGATTGGATGAGGCAAGATGGTAGGCAGAGTCCTTTGGAATGGAGTCAGCTACAGTCTCCAGGTGAGAGATCATAGTGGCCTGAACTACGGCAGTGGCCACTGGGATAGAGAAAAGTGAACGGGATGGAGAGGAATCTAAAAAGGTGAACCAGGCAGAGCTTGCCATGCACCTTCCACATGGACTGTGTAATATAATGTATATATGGCCATTCCTCTGTAGTAAATATGACTTGAGACTTTAGGCCATATTTTTAACATCTAATTGAGTGACTGAGAGCTTATGGGAAACCTATGCCAGCAAAATGTACATTTTCATAGTTGGTAATATAGAAGAGGGGGAGCCTCTCGTTTTCTTGAAATAAGCCCAATATATATGGCTAAGGTTGGGTGGTATTAGGACATCAGGGTGCTTAAAGTATACTTGAATTCCTTTCTGCAATTATAAAGCCGAGTGGAAACTCGGCTGTGAGGCGTCGAAATACGGGACTCGGTGGGGAAATTGAGGGGAGTTCTTCCTGACAGCAGTTATTTATTTTGAGAAAAGAGTGTGGTAGAAAACATTCTGTCTCACCACACTGAGATCCTACTCTCCCCTTCAAGTTACTTTTTCTTTAAGCGAAGAAGGATCTGAAGCCAGATTCTAAGAAAACAAAATGACAGCAGCAACTTGGAAGAATCTGAACTCAGCCTGGATGCCCCTGCTAGGCTGTGACGTAAAACCAGAGAAACCTCATTTATCATCCATTCCATAACCAGAAAGTACATGAATAGAAGCCCCTTTTTGGCTTTCTATTGCCTCCTTACTGAATTTAACTTTTGTCCAGTTGAATAGACTCATGTTTTACTGCCAGTCATCTTCAGCAGCGCACTGAGAGCAGTTTTTTCTTGCCTGTGGAACATGCTTTTATGGTTGTTGTTCACACTGTATTCTGTAACATTTCTGCGGTGTGGCTGGCCAAAGCCTAATCATCAATCTGTCACCATCTCTGAGTTTCGGCTCTTCACACCTTGTCTTGTAAAGGTTTCCCTCACACATTTAAATTGGCATCCAGATGAAGACATAGGATATCTTCAGATAAAGGAGCTCCTTCTTGCCTTTATTCACAGGCTTCTTGTCATTTCCCAGTAAGGGAGGAAGGAGGTTAGAGGCACTTTGATGCATAACAGCTTTTTAAAAATCTGTGATCACAGAGCACATTCTTAAAGACTGATGGAGCCGACAGAGTTCTGACTATACCACCATCATCCCCTGCCCAGATGATGGGAATAGATCGTTTTCTGATCTCTCTGCCTTCATTCTTGCCCTCTTCCAAACCAATCTCTATCCTGCAGCCAGTGTGATTTTCTTGAACATAACCTGATCTTTCCTGTCCCTTTCTTTAAGCCCTGGGAACTCTGAGAGCCCTTCACAATCTCACGTCTTTAAATTCTAGTGATTTTTCCTCTCACCCAGGACAGTCACATGAAATTACCACTGCCTGGAATAATTATCTCATCCACCTGTTTATTCTTCAGGTCTCAGCTTAAACCTCATTGGCTCTGGAAAGTTACTCTAAGAATTCAGGTTGGATGCCCTTCTACCCCTTTTCTCATAGTTCTCTTTATTTCCCTTATCATAGCGCTTAAAACTTATCTTTTATAGATGCCTGTGTTCATGTCTATCTTCCCTCATAGACTACGATCCCCTTGAAAGTAGGGACTGTGTTTTTCATTTTTAAATCATTGGTTCCTGACACAGCGGCAACTACATAGTAAGAGCTTGGCAATATTTGTTGATTCTTTAGTGTTGTAGGAAAGACATATTTTCAGATGTGAAATTAATGAGAAATATTTTATGAAATCTTTCTCATTAATCAACGGATGTACCTAATATTAATTGATTAATTAATGCTCACTCAATAAATATTCTCAACACCTATGAATATGTCAGGGACTATGCTGAGCACTGGGTATATGGGGATGAGTAAGACGTTTTTCTTTTCCTCAAGGCTTTCCAGGTGTGACGGGAAATAGACAAGTAAGCAGGCATAATATGACATGATATATGCTATAATAAACATATGCATACATTGCTATGGATTGTAGAAAAGGAACCAGCACTTGGAAAAGTTCAAAAGTTGGCAAGAACATTGGCATATTCAGCAAGCTGAGTGGTCAGTACAGTGTCCAATGATAGTAGCTTATTGGATCCATACGGTAGTGAGAAGCGAATTCATTATGCCTCTGGATGCAATTAAAAACTTGGGGGCTATTCACTGATTTTAGATATGAGAGAGGTATGCTCAGAGGGACACTTTAGAAAGATCATTCTAGCAGCCGTGTGGAAGGTGGATTGGAGGAAGATATACTAGAGGCCAATGAGACCTGTTAGGAGCACTTTTTAATTGTATTGGTAAAAAATATGATGGAACAGCTGTATGTAAGTACTTGGCAGTGCATCTGGAGAGGAAGTGAAAGGGAGTGACATAGGAAGCAGAACCATATTGCCATGCCTTGAAGTAGGCTATTCCTTCTTGGACTATTGTTTTCTCCTTTCTTTAGCTAATTACCATTTATCCTTTATATTCAATTCAAGGGTTACCCCTGGCAAGTTTTCTCTGACTCTCCCACATTTAAGTTAATTAAGATAATCCTACTTTTGAGCTCACATTATATATAGTATATAGCATCTGCAACATAAAAATGTAAGCAGTTAGAGAGCAAATATAATGTCTGATTCAACCTGGCAAAAGGTTAGCAGAGTGTTTGGCATATGGTATGCACTCAATAAATATTTACTGCACAGATGAATGTGTGAGTGACTAAATGACTACTCAGAAATGGGAATTTTAGGAAAAAGAGTAAACTTAGTGTGACACTCAGTTTTCTTCTTGGGCAACAGGGAAATGGTGGGAATAATCACTGAGTTAGGGCAAGAGAGGGAAAAACAAATTTGGAGAATAATTTGGGGAGGGTGACGATGATTACATTTACTTGAGACAGGTTGGGTTCAAGCGGCTTATGAAAAGAATGCTTAAAAGGTTTTTAGTGGAACTTCTAAAAGTGATCTAGTGTGAGGTCAAGAGTTGTGATTCATTGATTCATAGGTAACTGGTTGTTGAAAGTATCATACAGTTTCATCATCCAGAAACACTCTGTGTATTGAGGTAAAAAAGTTCTTAACAGAGAGAGAGACCTGAGGATCCCCATCATAGTGGTGCTTTTTGGGAGAAGAGATCGAGGAAAGTTTAGACACTAACAGAGAAATTTGGAAAGAATATTGCTATAAAAGACAAGAGAGAAATGAGTTCCAGGAAACAGTCATCAACAGCAAATATTTCCAAGAGGACATCTATAATAACTGAAAATAACCAATTTGATTTTTATGATTAGAGCATATGTAAAGTTATTCATTACTTGTGAAGAGCAATTTTAATGGAGTATCAGAGATGCTACAGGAGTTTGGATTGATTTGAGAAATGGAACCATTGAAGGTAGTGAGTGTAACATATTCTTCTCAGAAGTATGGTTATGAAAAAAGAGAAATGGATGAGGTAGAGTATGGAAAGGAGTAAAAATGAGTTATACCATCGAGGAAGCTTTTTTTCTCTTTTCAAATAAAAAATAATGAAATCTTGAGAATAAGTAACAATTTAAGAGGGCAACATTAATAATATAGGTGGACTAGATGGGTATATGAACAAGGTCTAGAGTAGGATAGAGTAGGATCAAGAGCCCAAAAGGAAGGACTAGCATTGGCTGGAAGAATGTCACCTCTCTCTCTGAGACTAGAGAGAAGAAAGGCTGTGTACATGTGTAAGTTTAAATTAAGTGGGGGCTCATTCACACCTGATTTCTTCTATTTTTCTGGGAAGTAGGTAGCAGGACCATCTGTAGAGAGTGAAGGAAATGGCAATAAAGAACATGTGTTGACTGGCTTCGGTAAGAATTAAACATAGAACTACAGAGACTAATGCAATATTATTGTATAGCTGTGTAGACCTTGCTGAAATAGTTGAAAGAATATCTTTAGTGTATTAATTTGCACAGTTGTGTGATTTATCCAGCATCACCCAGTAGCTTGTGTCCATCTAAGATAAAGACGAAGATAATTATAGTGATCCAAGTTGGCATTAACAGGGTGCACACATGAGTTTCCAATCTGGAATTCATGGTTCATGGTCCATATGCAACTTCAGGAGTAGGTATCTTGTGGACTCCTAAAAAGCTATGAAAAAATTTGTATATATACAGATTTTTATGGAGAGACAGTAGACTGTTAGTTTTTATATAACTTTCAAAGTGACCCAAGATCAAAATTTTAAGATTAGAAGATTGAGGGAAAAGTATAATAGTTGTGAATCAATGATCCTCCAAAGGTAATGAAAGAATGAGAAAATTATTCTTCTGGTTACAATGTTTGTAAGGAAATTGCTGACATTTTTTAAAAAGACAATAATTTGAAAAAGTACTAATAACCAGAATATATTCAATATAAAGAATTCTCAAAACCCAATAATATGGAAATAATCAACCCAATTAAAAAAGAGGCAAAACATTTGATCCTACAGTTCAGTTGAGAAGGTATATAGATGACAAACACATGAAAAGATATTTAAAAGCATTAACTGTTAGAAAAATGCAAATCAGAACTACAAAGAAATACAACAAGTATTAGAATGGCTCAATTTTTTTTAAAAAGGCAATAACAAATGTTAGTGATGATGTGGAGAAACTAGAATTCTAATATACTGCTGGTGCAACTTCAAAATGGTGTGGCTTTTTATAAAACAGTTTGTTAGTTTCTTATGAGTTTAAGCAGATATTTACCATACAACCTATGAAAATATTCTTTGGTATTTACCAAAGAGAAATAATAACACATGCTGTGGCTTTATTCATAATTGTCAAAACTTGAAACAACTTAAATATCCACCAGCTGGTGAATGGTTAAACAAATTGTGGTGTACCATACAGCAAAATACTATAATAAGTATTTTATTCAGCAATAAAAAAAGAATGAAGTACTAAAATATTGAATAGAAATGATAACTCTCAAAAGCATTATGCTAATTGAAAGAAGCCAGACTCAAAAGGCTACAATACTGTATAATTCCCCTTACATAACATATTGGAAAAGACAAAACTAAAAGGACACACATTAGATCAGAGGCTGCCAGGGCCTGGAAGTGAAGAAAGGAGATTTTTCTACATAGGGACACAAGGGAATATTTTGGGGTGACAGAAATATTCTACATCTTGATTTTTGTGTGGTTACATGACTATATAAGTTTATCAAAATGCACAGAACTGTCACCTAAAAAGAATACATTTTATTGTTTGTAAACTACACCTCGATGTGTGTAGAAAAAATAGAGCACAAAGCTCTAAAAATAAGTGCTCTTGGTGCGGCTTCCCTGGTGGTGCAGTGGTTAAGAATCTGCCTGCCAAAGCAGGGGACATGGGTTCAAGCCCTGGTCCAGGAAGATCCCACATGCCACGGAGCAACTAAGCCCATGTGCCACAATTACTGAGCCTGTGCTTTAGAGCCCACGAGCCACAACTACTGAAGCTTCATGTCTAGAGCCCATGCTCCACAACAAGAGAAGCTTGCCCACTGCAAATAAGAGCAACCCCTTCTCGCCACAACTAGAGAAAGCCCATGTGCAGCAACGAAGACCCAACACAGCCAAAAAAAAGTGCTCTTGAAGAAGCATGATGGCACAGTTGTGTAAATGGGTTTGGACTATTTTCTCCTCAGCATCACCTTTCACAGAGTTTATTCCCTTTAATCCAGCCACTTCCTCAATTACAGATGCAAAACACAGAATCCTCCAAGGATTTCACTAAAAAGAGCTCTGGGAGGAGATCTCCATGTAGTAACAGTGGGAGAAAGAATCCTACTGACAAAACGAAAATCATTGGAACATCTGGACCACTCCCTAACCAATCGTTTTACCACCTTATTTTCTACTAAAACTTTAAGTTGTATTAATAATAGACTCCATTGTCTTAGAGCATTATGCTCAAAGGCAAAATGTTACCCCAGGGAGATGTAATCAAATTAGTTCTTACCATTCCTATTCCACCTTAGATAAAATAATAGTGGGGATGAATTTATTAGATCTTTCTACAACAATTAATGCATGTCTTTCTTGGAATGCATGCAAAGGAGGGGTGTTTGCTTAAAAATAATGAGAGAAGAGCTTTTGTTTCTTGAGGTTCAAGTATAGATGGAAGCATGGCACTATATGAGGCTTTGCTCAATCGAGTCACAGTATGAAGGACCTGGACACATGGGAGATGAACAAATATGGATGATGAGCAAGAGGAAGTAAATTTGTGAATGGGAAAGTGCTAAGAATAAAATGATAGCAACTTCCCATCACTGAATCTCTCACAATACCAAGTACATATAAGTCATCCATCTCTGTCTTCAGGGTTGAATTGAATGGAATTGAATTGAGCAGAGATGAATTAAATAACTTCAACTCAAGAGGAGAGAAAAGGCTCTGAGTCACAGCCACTGGAAGAGTAGTTTTTGCTTATCATGGAAACCCAAGACCCCACCCCAAGCCTGTATCTAGCAACAAAATGTGATTCAAAAGATTGTTTTCTAAAAATGTTATCTCTTCAAATATTTTCATGATGGTGATGGTGGGTTGCCTCATACACCAAAACACTCCTTCTTATCCTCAAGGATCTGCTATTTATGATGAAATGCTGCAAATGCAGTATCTCATTAACAGCTGGTATATTCTGTGAAGCCTTCCTACATAGGACTCTGGAAAGGCTCACGCCAAGGAGTACTTCCCAGAACTTCTGCTGCCAGCGTCCTTGTCCTCATGGTGAGCCACAGCCACCCCCCGCCTCTGCAGGAGACTAACACTAGCAGATCAATTTCATTTTCTCTATTCCTCCACTCATTATCAATTGAGAGAAGAAAGAAGAATGAGACAAAGAGGAAGAGAGAGAGGACAAAAAGGGGAGGACAGTCTGGGAATTAATTTAAGCTGAGAAGAAGAAGAACTACAATCCTGCAGGCTGTGGAACAAAAACCACATTCATAGAAATATAGACAAGATGAAAAGTCAGAAGACTATGTACCAGATGAAGGAACAAGATAAAACCCCAGAAAAACAACTAAATGAAGGGGAGATAGGCAACCTTCCAGAAAAAGAATTCAGAATAATGATAGTGAAGATAATCCAGGACCTCGGAAAAAGAATGGAGGCAAAGATCAAGAAGATGCAAGAAATGTTTAACAAAGACCTAGAAGAATTAAAGAACAAACAAACAGAGATGAACAATACAATAACTGAAATGAAAACTGCACTAGAAGGACTCAATAGCAGAATACCTGAGGCAGAAGAATGGATAAGTGATGTGGAAGACAGAATGGTGGAATTCACTGATGCAGAAGAGAATAAAGAAAAAAGAATGAAAAGAAATGAAAACAGCCTAAGAGACCTCTGCGACAACATTAAATGCAGCAACATTTGTATTATAGGGGTCCCAGAAGGAGAAGAGAGAGAGAAAGGACCCAAGAAAATATTTGAAGAGATTATAGTCAAAAACTTCCCTCACATGGGAAAGGAAATAGCCACCCAAGTCCAGGAAGCACAGACACTCACATACAGGATAAACCCAGGAGAAGCACACCAAGACACATGGTAATCAAACTGGCAAAAATTAAAGACAAAGAACAATTATTGAAAGCAGCAATGGAAAAACAAAAAACGACATACAAGGGAACTCCCATAAGGTTAACAGCTGATTTCTCAGCAGAAACTCTACAAGCTAGAAGAGAGTGTCATAATATACTTAAAGTGATGAAAGGGAAAAACCTACAACCAAGATTACTCTACCCAGCAAAGATCTCATTCAGATTTGATGGAGAAATCAAAAGCTTTACAGACAAGCAAAAGCTAAGAGAATTCAGCACCACCAAACCAGCTTTATAGCAAATGCTAAAGGAACTTCTCTAACTGGGAAACACAAGAGAACAAAAGAACCTACAAAAAAAAAACAAACACAAAACGATTAAGAAAATGGTAATAGGAACATACATATCAATAATTACCTTAAAGGTAAATGGATTAAATGCTCCAACCAAAAGATACAGGCTTGCTGAATAGATACAAAAACAAGACCCATATATATGCTGTCTACAAGAGACCCACTTCAGACCTAAGGACACATATAGACTGAAAGTGAGGGGATGGAAAAAGATATTCCATGTAAATGGAAATCAAAAGAAAGCTCGAATAGCAACACTCATATCAGATAAAATAGACTTTAAAATAAAGAATGTTACAAGAGACAGGGAAGGACACTACATAATGATCAAGGGATCAATCCAAGAAGAAAATATAACAATTATAAATATATATGCACCCTATAGGAGTACCTCAAAATATAAGGCAACTGCTAACAGCTATAAAAGAGGTAATCGACAGTGACACAATAATAGTGGAGGACTTTAACACCTCACTTACACCAATGGACAGATCATCCAAACAGAAAATTAATACAGAAACAGAAGCTTTAAATGACACAATAGACCAGATAGATTTAATTGACATTTATAGGACATTCCATCCAAAAACAGCAGATTATACTTTCTTCTCAAGTGCGCACAGAACATTCTCCAGGATAGATCACATCTTGGGTCACATATCAAGCCTCAGTAAACTTAAGAAAGTTGAAATCATATCAAGCATCTTTTCTGACCACAATGCTATGAGATTAGAAATGAATTACAGGGAAAAACATGTAAAAAACACAAACACATGGAGGCTAAACGATACGTTACTAAATAACCAAGCGATCACTGAAGAAATCAAAAAATACCTAGAGACAAATGATAATGAAAACATGACCATCCAAAACCTATGGGATGCAGCAAAAGCAGTTCTAAGAGGGAACTTTATAGCTATACAAGCCTACCTCAAGTGACAAGAAAACTCTCAAATAAACAATCTAACCTTACACCTGAAGGAACTAGAGAAAGAAGAACAAACAAAACCCAAAGTTAGCAGAAGGAAAGAAATCATAAAGATCAGAGCAGAAATAAATGAAATAGAAATAAAGAAAACAATAGCAAAGATTAATAAAACTAAAAGCTGGTTCTTCGAGAAGATAAACAAAATTGATAAACTGTTAGCCAGACTCATCAAGAAAAAGAGGGAGAGGACTCAAATCAATAAAATTAGAAATGAAAAAGGAGAAGTTACAACAGACACCGCAGAAATACAAAGCATCCTAAGAGACTACTACAAGCAACTCTATGCCAATAAAATGGACAACCTAGAAGAAATGGACAAATTCTTAGAAAGGTATAACCTCCCAAGGCTGAACCAGGAAGAAATAGAAAATATGAATAGACCAATCACAAGTAATGAAATTGAAACTGTGATTAAAAATCTTCCAACAAACAAAAGTCCAGGACCAGATGGCTTCACAGGTGAATTCTATTAAACATTTAGAGAAGAGCTAACACCAATACTTCTCAAACTCTTCCAAAAAATTGCAGAGGAACGAACACTCCCAAACTCATTCTATGAGGCCACCATCACCCTGATACCAAAACCAGAAAAAGATACTACAAAAAAAGAAAATTACAGACCAATATCACTGATGAATATAGATGCAAAAATCCTCAACAAAATACTAGCAAACAGAATCGAGCAACACATTAAAAGGATCATACACCATGATTAAGTGGGATTTATCCCAGGGATGCAAGGATTCTTCAATATACGCAAATCAATCAATATGATACACCATATTAACAAATTGAAGAATAAAAACTATATGATCATCTCAATAGATGCAGAAACAGCTTTTGGCAAAATTCAAAACCCACTTATGATAAAAATTCTCCAGAAAGTGGGCATAGAGGGAACCTACCTCAACATAATAAAGGCCATATATGACAAACCCACAGCAAACATCATTCTCAATGGTGAAAAATTGAACGCATTTCCTCTAAGATCAGGAATAACACAAGGATGTCGACTCTCACCATTATTATTCAATATAGTTTTGGAAGTCCTACCCATGGCAATCAGAGAAGAAAAAGAAATAAAAGGAATACATATTGGAAAACAAGAAGTAAAACGGTCACTGTTTGCAGATGACATGATACTATACATAGAGAATCCTAAAGATGCTACCATAAAACTACTAGAGCTAATCAATGAATTTGGTAAAGTTGCATTTTACAAAATTAATGCACAGAAATCTCTTACATTCCTATAGACTAATGATGAAAAATCTGAAAGTGAAATTAAGGAAACACTCCCATTTACCATTGCAACAAAAAGAATAAAATACCTAGGAATAAACCTACCTAGGGAGACAAAAGACCTGCATGTAGAAAACTATAAGACACTGATGAAAGAAATTAAAGATGATACCAACAGATGGAGAGATATACCATGTTCTTGGAATGGAAGAATCAATATTGTGACAATGACTATACCACCCAAAGCAATCTACAGATTCAGTGCAATCCCTGTCAAATTACAAATGGCATTTTTTATGGAACTAGAAAAAAAAAGTCTTAAAATTTATATGGAGACACAAAAGACCCCAAATAGCCAAAGCAGTCTTGAGGGAAAAAAACGGAGCTGGAGGAATCAGGCTCCCTGACTTCAGACTATACTACAAAGCTACAGAAATCAAGACAATATGGTACTGGCACAAAAACAGAAATATAGATCAATGGAACAGGATAGAAAGCCCAGAGATAAACCCACACACCTATGGTCAACTAATCTATGACAAAGGAGACAAGGATATACAATGGAGAAAAGACAGTCTCTTCAATAAGTGGTTCCTGGAAAACTGGACAGCTACATGTAAAAGAATGAAATTAGAACACTCCTTAACACCATACACAAAAATAAACTCAAAATGGATTAGAGACCTAAATGTAAGGCCGGACACTATAAAACTCTTAGAGGAAAACATAGGAAGAACACTCTTTTACAAAAATCACAGCAAGATATTTTTTGATCCACCTCCTTGAATAATTGAAATAAAAAGAAAAATAAACAAATGGGACCTGATGAAACTTAAAAGCTTTTGCACAGCAAAGGAAACCATAAACAAGGTGAAAAGACAACTCTCAAAATGGGAGAAAATCTTTGCAAATGAATCAATGGACAAAGGATTAATCTCCAAAATATATAAACAGCTCATGCAGCTCAATATTAAAAAAATGACCTAATCCAAAAATGGGCAGAAGACCTAAATAGACATTTTTCCAAAGAAGACATACAGATGGCCAAGAAGCACATGAAAAGCTGCTCAACATCACTAATTATTAGAGAAATGGAAATCAAAACTACAATGAGGTATCACCTCACACCACCTTAGAAAGCATCATTAGAAAATCTACAAGCAACAAATGCTGGAGAGGGTGTGGAGAAAAGGGAACCCTCTTGCACTGTTGGTGGGAATGTAAATTGATACAGCCACTATGGAGAACAGTATGGAGGTTCCTTAAAAAACTAAAAGTAGAATTACCATATGACCCAGAAATCCCACTACTGGGCATATACCCTGAGAAAACCATAATTCAAAAAGACTCATGCACCCCAATATTCATTGCAGCACTATTTACAATAACCAGGTCATGGAAGCAACCTAAATGCCCATCAACAGACGAATGGATAAAGAAGATGTGGTACATATATACAATGGAATATTACTCAGCCATAAAAAGGAACGAAATTGGGTCATTTGTAGAGATGTGGATGGATCTAGAGACTGTCATACAGAGTGAAGTAAGTCAGAAAGAGAAAAACAAATATCGTATATTAACACATATATGTGTAACCTAGAAAAATGGTACAGATGAACTTATTTGCAGGACAGAAACTGAGACACAGATGAAGAGAACAAACGTATGGACACCAAGGGGGGAAAGCAGCAGGGGGTGGGGGTGGTGTGATGAACTGGGCGATTGGGATTGACATGTATACACTGATGTGTATAAAATGGATGACTAATAAGAACCTGGTGTATAAAAAAATAAATAAAATTAAATTAAAAAAAAAGAGTTCCTACATAAAGTCAGTAGCGGCAAGATTGTAGTTAATTTACCCGAAACTACACAAGTAATAGTTTAACATCCCTAAGAAGCTACAGCCACTGTTAAACAGGGTGTGACTCTTGCAGTATAGTTCCTGATACAAAAGTTACTCTTTCCACAAAAGAAGCAGAATGAAATGCTTTCCCACTGCTGCTCTGTGCAATGATAGAACAAGAGTGTGGAGAGGAGAGGAGAGGAGAGGAGAGGGGAGGGGAGGGGAGGGGAGGGGAGGGGAGGGGAGATTGAAAGGGAGAAGGAGAAAGGACAATATAAAGAGAGAGGTAGAAATAAAGCCATTACCTGGGTAAAAATAATATCTGGCCAGAATTTTTCAAAATGCATCAGAGGGAGAACAAAGTCTAGAAATACCATAGGTAAACAAGTAAATGGTCCAAGTGAAACCTAACAACTAAAACTTGAAAGTACTGCAATGCTCAACATCATTAATCATTAGAGAAATGCAAATCAAAACTGCAATGAGATATCATCTCACACCAGTCAGAATGACCATCATCAAAAAACCTAGAAACAATAAATGCTGGAGAGAGTGTGGAGAAAAGGGAACACTCTTGCACTGCTGGTGGGAATGTGAATTGGTACAGCCACTATGGAGAACAGTATGGAGGTTCCTTAAAAAACTATAGAAGAACTACCATATGACCCAGCAATCCCACTACTGGGCATATACCCTGAGAAAAGCATAATTCAAAAAGAGTCATGTACCAAAATGTTCATTGCAGCTCTATTTGCAATAGCCCAGAGATGGAAACAACCTAAGTGTCCATCATCGGATGAATGGATAAAGAAGATGTGGCACATACATACAATGGAATATTACTCAGCCATAAAAAGAAACAAAATTGCGCTATTTGTAATGAGGTGGATAGACCTAGAGTCTGTCATACAGAGTGAAGTAAGTCAGAAAGAGAAAGACAAATACCATATGCTAACACATATATATGGAATTTAAGGAAAAAAAATGTCATGAAGAACCTAGGGGTAAGACAGGAATAAAGACACAGACCTACTAGAGAATGGACTTGAGGATATGGGGAGGGGGAAGGGTAAGCTGTGACAAAGAGAGAGAGAGGCATGGACATATATACACTACCAAATGTAAGGTAGATAGATAGTAGGAAGCAGCCGCATAGCACAGGGAGATCAGCTCGGTGCTTTGTGACCGCCTGGAGGGGTGGGATAGGGAGGGTGGGAGGGAGGGAGACGCAAGTGGGAAGAGATATGGGAACATATGTATATGTATAACTGATTCACTTTGTTATGAAGCAGAAACTAACACACCATTGTAAAGCAATTATATTCCAGTAAAGATGTAAAAATAAAAAAAGCAACTTGGATTGAAAACTAGTTTGGATATAAGAAAGGGACAACTGAACGCATACTGCCACGGAACAAAGGCAGCCCAGTTCTCAGCATTGAGGATCAACAGACCATGGCCACAGCCAACAGAGCACAAGTCTATAATGGACTGAACCATAGCCAGCTAGGGGTTTTCATCAATTTCTTGGGAAGGAAAACTTGGAAATTAAAATGAGAATTCAATTTTAGATGCACTTTAAGTTTGCTAAATAGAATTTGTATACATTATACATATAGCTAAACAAGTCAGAGTTTCTATTTCATCAGAGCCCTGACAAACAAATGATGGCATACTCAAATAGATTCATTTGAAGAGCATTTAATAAAGAGCTTTCAAAGATACAGGGAAACCACAAAGAATAGAGATCAGTTACCAGGGACTATTAAACTGTGTGTGTGTGAGTGGGATGGTTGTGGCACCATTACCATTTCTAGGCATAAAGGGGAAGAGAAAGAGAATACTTACTGAAACTCAAAAGAAAGAAATATGAGGTGAGGGCCACTTGATGGGCCCTATGATCTGATGAGAATGCAGCCAGTCAGACACTGACTTAATAGAAGGAGTGAGGGAAATATCATGACTTCTTTGTCTCCTCTGTATCTTGTTTCTTGCCAGTGGTCCCACTGGGCGATCCCAACAAGAACCCAGAGAGATGAAAGTCCATTGATGCAACATTTATAGGTCAGCCTCCTGAGGCAAATAGCAGGGTTGGGAAGAGCAGTGAGCAGATCTGGAGAGATCAGGAGCACAGTCAATCCTTTTGGCCTCTGAGAAGCCACTCCTGTCCTTCATCCATTAAAAATCTTATGGCCTAAACACAGGAGACAGACAAAGTTGCTACTGTATCATTGTAGGGGTGATGGTTGATTCCTTCATTCTTCTACTTGAAACTGAAAACATTAGCCACCAGTCATCATATAAAGTAGTAGAAAAAAAAAAGTAAATAATCATAATGTTCTGTGGCTTTTGTCCTGCTTCAGTAGCTGGTCATGAGGCCCAATTTGGTAATCATCACCATCGTCACCATCATATTCTGCTATGCATTTCAGGTTCCTTATGACTTCTGGCAGCACCTTGCCCAGGTGGGTGGTGACCTGAACCTTTGTTCACATGGTTTTGCATCCTTACGGATCTTACAATTTAGAGAGAATGTGAGGCGGGGGTTGATTCAGTTTTCCATTCATTATTACTATTGGGCAAGGGGTTACTAAGAGGTGTTCCAGGTGACAGCCTACGTTTCATATATGGTCCTCCTTGTAATGTTTAATAGCAACAATCCAAGACTCAGGATCAGTCATCCCTGCAGGTACAATGACCCTTTTCTCTCTGTTAGTGCAGCTGCACAAGGATCATGAAATAACTCAGGGGAACAGTCAGCTTCTATTTCAAGAGAATCAGGGTTTGAACCTTGTTGCAGGTGTTAGTCCTTTGCCATTAGGGTCTCAGAATCTGTTAAGCTTTTGTATGGTCCAAACAGTGAGTGTCGTGGGTATTAGCCTATCGTTGGATTGTCCTTGGCTTAAAAAGTGTCATCTGGTTGAAGGCTGTGCTCTGAAGGGTAGTGTATTAGTTTCTGACCACTGCTGTAACAAAGTACCACAGACTGAGTAGTTTAAACAATAGAAATTTATTGTCTCAGTTCTGGAGGCCACAAGTTCAAGATCAAGGTGTCAGCAGGGCCATATTCTCTGAAGGCTGTAAGTTGGGATCTGTTCTAGGCCTCTCTTCTAGCTTCTTCTGGGGTTTCATTGGTTTGTGCCAGTATAACTCCAGTCTTCATATGGCATTCTTCCTGTGTGTGTCTGTCTCTGCATCTAAATTTCCCCTTTTTATAAGGACCCCAGTCATATTGCATTAAAGGCCCACCTTACTCCACTGTGATCTCATTTAACTAATTAGATAAGCAATGACCCCATTTCCAAATAAGGTCACATTTTGAGGCATTGAGGGTTGAGATTTCAACATATGAATTTTGGAGGGACACAGTTCAACCCATGACAGGAACCTGGGAAATTGATATGGTTACTTTTCCTCCCATGCAAAGTAGACAACTGAACGTACCACTTGAAGTTGTGCTCACTGGAAGCACTACTGTTTCTTGGGAAAATGGAAGGTTTCCATCACAGTTCCTACTCCATGAGGTTAGGGCATTTTAAATGACCACTTTTATTATCTTTATATGATCCTGAATTAAAGAATCCTGCCAAATACTTATTATATAGAAACACCAAAACTGAATTGGCCACTAGACCAGATAAGTAGCCCACTATTGAATACTGCTTTTAAGAAGTCTTCTTTCTATCTCTGCATGTTCTGTGTTATGCATTTCTAGTGAAAGTTGAAAATCTTGCTGAAAGATTTGCATTTTTTTCTGCATGGATCACGACAGACTCAAATCAAAGGAAACTTTGCTTTTGATTAGATTCAGTCTTTCTGCGTTAGCACTGGTATTTTTTTTTCCATTGGAGATAGTTCTAGAAATAGGTCTTTAAAGCCTTTATTCTGATCCTGTTGGTTCTATAATTATGTTTCACTGTATTTTTTTCTAAGACCTGTATATAGGCATATGTACACACATACACACACAATGTAAACAGCCATTTGCGTTCTATATGATTTAAGTGGCAGTAAAAGCACATTTTTTGCCTCAAAGTCAATCTCCCTTTAGCCCACTTTGAGTACCAGAACTGTCACTGTGTACCAGGCAAAAATACTTCCAGTATTCTATTTAGAAGTCCTTTGTTCTAATAAAAAAATTTTTTAGAATAAGATGCTCTGGCACAGTGAAAAGATGACAGGTTTGGAGATAGGAAAATATAGGCAATACCTCAAGTCTTACCTTAATTGTTCATGTAGACATGACAAATTATATATTTTTGGTCCTGTATGACCTCATATGAAAGATAAAGCTATTGGATAAAGTTAGCGTTTCTGAAATTTGACTGATCAAAATCATTACATGGAGTGCTTGTTAAATGTTAGTTTTTCAGACCCCACTCCAAACTCATCACATCGGATGCTCTGGAGTAGGGGCCAGAGAATTGTTTAATACTTACGCTAACCCCTGTACTCCATCCTACTTTCCTATGAACTGACACCTTGGGGAAGTGCCATATCAGGTTATTTCTCAAGCTCATCCTGCTCCAATTATCTGTTGAAACCAAATAAAAGCCACTGTACCAATTAACCCATTAGCTCACTTTGTTCCCTGCAGTTTCCCAGTTATCATCAAATGGAATACGGTTGTGAAGAATAAGGCCTAGGATGGGCAACTTCTGATGAGCAGACAGTTTGGCACAGTAGGAGGTCCAGATGGCAGGTGCAACTAGGAAAACTTGGATAACTTGTGGATAGAGTGAAGCCCTCATGGATAAATTTGGGGATAAGAAAAAAAACTGTGAATGTGTACATTATCTATGAATATATATATATATATATATATATATATATATATGAATCAAGAAGAAACAGACTAAGTGTGCAAATCATGGATACATTTATAGAGATTGCTAAAAATGGTAGTGTAGATCTATATTTATTGAAATGCAAAGATGCACAAGATGGGTTTCTAAGTGAAAAATAGATATGTCTCATAGGTTTCATTTAAAAAAATATATATTCTCTTTGAATTTGAAGACTCTGCATTCAAAATACCAGTGAATTTCTCTCTGAGTGGCAAATAGAGTTAATTTTTATACCTT
The DNA here is from genome assembly GCF_059928025.1 of Delphinapterus leucas. Lineage (NCBI taxonomy): Eukaryota > Metazoa > Chordata > Mammalia > Artiodactyla > Monodontidae > Delphinapterus > Delphinapterus leucas. The sequence continues at coordinate 50,290,877 of NC_143133.1, read as the reverse complement.
CTTATTTTCCTTTTTATATAAACTGAAATTTTTTTTACAATGAGAATTCAATATTTTACAATCACGGATAGCAATCAAGCTATGCCATCATAATAAGAGAGTGCAGGCTGTATAGAGAAGATGAGGTTGTTGGTTGCTGGATGAAGGAAGGGACCAGACAGAGCAGGTGTGAGAAGGAGTTAAATGGAAAGCAAGAAATCAGCCCAGGCCTGTAGAGGAAAGGGAAATTAAAGAGGAGAGGCAAGCATGTCTAAGGCAGGGGTAGTCTGAATTCTCCTAAGTTCCTATCACGACTCTTGATGAGTTGGTCCAGGATGCAGGATTGCGCTTTGTCCTTTCCTGCGGCTCGTGGGGAACATGTGGGTCAGTACTGCAAGCATAATTGTTGCGCTCAGGTCATATTAGACTGTTTAAGATTTAACTCCGCTGCTGCCAGTTGCCAGCTGCAAGCTTGCCTGGGGCCACTTGCTCCACAGACCAACGTATTTGTTTCTGATGTGCAACCCAGGATTGCAAGGTTGACTAGCAGCCTGGAGGGAAGGCAAGCGGATGGAGGCTATTTATAGCAGGAGGCAACAAAGGTTTCCTTTCTTTCCTTTACCACGAGTTGTATTTCTCTGAAACTCTGCCCATGTTATTCAGAAATCAAAAGGGCAAGAGAACAAGCTCTTCAGTGCTGGTTAGAAAGTTCCAGGGCTCTGTTTTTAGAGCAAATCTGCCAGCTTCCGAGGAGGTTGCAACCACCCTCGGATTCTAAATCAGCTTGATGGCGGTGCAAATAGATGCAAATGAGGGTCAAATCAATTTCCATAATGAACAGCATAAGCAGAGCGGACTCCTCTCCACCTGACTCAAAATTACTAGAAAATTCAATGAAGGGGGGGAAAAAACAAAGAAAGAAAGGGAATGAAGATATCTTAGTGACTTGAAAACTATCACCCTATGGATTTGGGGAATGAAATCTGTGAGGTTCGAAAGTGATGCTGGGCTTCACTCTGGAAGCTTGTCCAGAATGGATGGGTCCAGTATAGCTCTTCTGAGGAGTTTTTTTGGCCATGGTTCATCCTTCCCCAGTCCTAGGCTCCACTTCATATTACACCCTGGTTGAACTTTTGCTTTTCCTTTATAACAGCTTTACTGAGGTATAATTCACCTACCATAAAACTCACTCTTTTGAAACATACAATTCAGTGGTTTTTAGTATATTCACAGAGTTGTGCAACAATTGCCACTATCTAATTTTGTAACACTTCATCACTCCAAAAAGAAACGCCCACTCATTAGGAGCCAGGCCCCATTTTCTTCTCCCCCAGCCCCTGGCAAACACTAATCTACTTTCTGTCTCTATGGATTTGCCTATTTTGGTGATTTCATGTAAGTGGAATCGTATAATATGTGGCCTTTTGTGACTGGCTTATTTCACTTGACATAATGTTTCAAGGTTCATCTATGTTGTAACATGTATCGGTACTTCATTCCTTTTTATGGAGGTTGGCCTTTTTAAGCAGAACCAACATGAGGGCTATAAACCTCCAGGTCTCAGAAGACTGCAGTGAGCTCCACTTATTTCATGGAAAACCACATGAATTTAGAGATAATAGTAACGTGACCTAACCTTATTACTTTTCCATTAAGTCTTTGCCCACTGCGTTTAGCTCTGGATCTCGCTGCATTTCAGCAATTAGCTTCTTGTCATTCAACTAATACTGGGCTGGGTTGACTTACATTTATAATGAACAGGTATTTTTATGAGCCACAATGCAGAGGCATTCATTTCCAAAGGCTATTTTGGTACTTCTGGCACAGCCTATGTCACTGCATATGGTTGACTTGCATCTATAAAAGAGATGGGAGTCGCTAGAACTATAATACATATGGGCCATTGACTGAACCATCTGAGGAATTTTTAATTGGTGTGAATATGGAATGTAATAATTTATATGGATCCATTACTTTTATATGCTTAAGTACATGGAGAGAACTAATTGAATGGGTTTTATTTTCTGGAAGGCCCTGAATGTCTTTGGATAACCCAAATTTTCTTCGCAGAAAGCTAAACTTCCATGTAAGTCATTATCTTTAAGACACATTTATCAAGTGCTTCCCTTGTGTCTGCTCATACTTTGAAGCAGTGTGGTTTCCATCAGTAATCAGGCACAGCAAACCTTCTGCTTTTGACTACTCAGCCAACAGAACCTCACATTTACCCAGCAAATGCATAGGCAGATGGTAGGATAAAAATTGAGGTTCTTCATGATGTCTCTGAGGCAGGGCTTAAATGTCTTGGGGAACAGGGGAGTCAAGTTTAACCTTACACTGTGTTTATGGCTGGGATTCAGCCATGTCAGGGCATGTTTGACAAATGAGTGAAAAGAGCATGCCAGAAATCTATTTTCCACCAAGTACTAACAAAGAAGGCGTCTCCTGAGAGAGAACTCATTTATTCCAAGGCTGATCAGGGATCCTAACATGGGATATGAGTGCTGTTGAGGTTGGTTGGGAATTCCAGAGGGAACCCAAAGCCATGAAATGGGCTAAAAAATCTGGAGGAAGAATGCCATTATTTTAGATTACTATAATACCACAAAGAGGATGCCAAATTCATATGATTTTTTTCCCTAAGGTAAAAGATGGCACATCAAAGAGATTTTGCTCTCATGTCAGGCCATTTTTGGCTCTGTTCCTAGACACATGGGGTTCGGGTTCACTGTGTATAGAACTTGGGAGGGAGAGTTTGAAGAGTGCTAACTAGAGTGACTTTCTCTTTGAAGGGAAGAGAAAGACAAATTGGCTGTGTCTGGTAATCTGACTCTGTTATTGGAAAGGGAATAAGAGTCATTCTAATAGAAGAACCCTCAGTCATTCAGGTTTTACCGTAGCCTATGAACCTCTATTTCCCACACACTGAAAACCCCATAAAATATTGAACCTCAAGAAAAAACCATTTTTGTGTCTATGCCACAAGTGTAACAAGACAGATGGTGGCAAAGCATCCTCTCCACGTTGGCACGGCACTCAGTGCTACTTTGGCACATCAAGAGCTGTTGTACACTGGAAATACCCAGGTGGCAGGGGGATGCGGGGTGACAGTGCTTGTAGATGGCTGTGTCTGCTGAGGTAGTGCTCAGAGGTGAGGGGGGTGGTAGAGGGTCAGAGGGTGGGTGACTGCATTTCTGGCACCAGGGGAATTAATAAGAAAGAGTCACACAGCTTCCTGTATGGGTCTACCATGGTCACACTCTTTTTTCACCAAGAGGCCCTATTTGCCCATTCTATGCTCCTTATTGGGTGAAGGCTGAGATGTCATTCATAGGCACATTGGGGACGACCTGTGGGATGCTCAGAGCATGTGTGAGATTATCATGGTCCTGGAAGTCTGCAATAGTAGGTTTGGGTGAAGTCGGAGAAATAATAATAATGATTGCAACCATAAAAATTAGAGCCACTGAGCGTACCATGTTCTGGTCTCTGTGCCACATGCTTTACATTCTCTATCTCTTTCAGTCCTCACAATAATTCTTTGAGTTAAATATGTTTTATTATGTCCATGATACAGTTGAGGAAACTGAAGCATCATAAGTCAGATTCTCCTGTAAGGGATATTGTCAGAATTAAAATCCAAGTTTGTTCTTTACTCCTAGCCCATGCACTTAACCCCCATATTTTATTACCTCTCAGGTTATTACTATAAGATTACTGCAATAAGCTTATTACTATTACTCATTTTTAGCCATTCATATGTTGCCTGTATGAGTGTTTAGCAACAATAATAGATTTCTTGGGGATGCCATTAAAAAATTTTTGTTTATATACTTGAAGAGACAGCTGTACATATGTACCTTAATATGTTATGTTCACATGGATAAGTAATTTCAAAAGTAAATGTGTGACCTTTATAAAATAGTAGATTAAGATGTGAATAAAGACTGGAATTGTAAAAATATATATATATATTTTTATTAACATATACAGTGCTTTCAATGAAGAAAAGCAGAAAGGAAGAGATGTTTACTAAATATCTTGACATATGGCAAGTATTAGGATAACACTGGTTTCTCACATCAACCTTGTAAGGTTATTGTTGTATTCATTCTATAAGTGGGAGAAAGGAGGCTCCAAGATGTTAAGTCACTTAAAATCTTAAGTCAAAAATGAGATTCAAAATCATGTATGACAGCACCAATAAGGCCCACTTTTAGTAGGATGTTGAACAATAAAAGGAATAATCCTTTTCTTAGTCTACAAACATTGTTCAGCATGGAAGATCTATTTATTCAATTCTTCAAATGAACACTCTGGAGTACCTATTATGTTCCAGGTACCATGCTAGATGCTGGGTGTTAAATCTTAGCATTGACCTTGGGGGGAAATTCATTGCCCAATGGAAGAGACAGAACTCATACAGATCACTAATTAATATGCAAGAATAGCAAGGTTCTATGGTAGGAAAAGGAAGGGAGAAAACTCACATGCTTGGTAGATTAGGGGAGGTTTTTACAGAGGAAGTAACATTCATGTAGGATCTCGAGGAGGATTTTGTCAGGCAGAGAACAAGGTAAGGGAAAGAGCAAAGACCATCCAGAAGGTATTGAAAAGCTCAGTTTGGAAGGGAAGGGTCATTCTTTTGTGTGTCTGGAAGCCCTGGTTTTGAGATAGGCAGTGGAGAGAGAGAAATCTGGTGGCTTGTTCTTGGATCCTGGTTTTGAAGGATCTTGTATGCCCAGGTAATGAGTCTGGACTTTTTCTTATGCCAGATAAGAAACAGTTAAAGCTTTCACAGAAAGTGTGATCAAAGTTTTGTGTTAGAAAAATAACTACATAAGATTTGAGACCATATGTTAAGTATAGAGAAAGGAACATTAGGGAGAAGTTTTAAAAGGCTAATCATCTTGAAGACATCCATAGATGGTCACCAGTTCCTAGGAAATTTCTTTTAATTCAGGTATCTGCTTTCTGTCCCACTGCCATTCCCATGCTCCTGCAGCTCCTCCTCTCTTATCTGGAGTGATCTAGCCCTTAGCTCCCTTTTCCAAACACCTGGTCTCCTACAGCTCCAGTGAGAAATTACTATGAATCCCAGGCCTACAGGATGCCCAGCACACACAAAATCTCAATTCTTCAGGTCCTGCCATACTTTTACATCTGTCCCAAGGCAGAGCAAAGTAGTTCTTTGCACAAAGCTGAACTTTATAGGAATGTTGGGTGATTCCTTATTGGTTTGACCCAAATGGATTATAGTTGGCAGAGATCTGATGCCTTCACTCTTCAAAAGAGTCTAGCAGGACCTGGGATGACTGGGGCTCCAAGCTGGTCACCTGGCACCACAGACATTTTCATCCATTTACCCTCATGACTCATATAAGTGCTGTCATTTTCTGTGCATGCCATGATATGAAAACATAATTGAGAGTAATTAGAAAGGCAAAATTGCTCTTGGGGTATAAGATTATAGAAAGGAACAGTGCTTTAACATTTCCCACACTAGACTGGAAACATTTCCAGAGATCTGAATTCTGTTCTTGATTCTATTTACAGCTTGTTTTATGACCTTGGCCAAGTCAGTTAACCTTTCCATTCCTCAGGTTGACCTTAAGTAAACTTAGAATAATATATCCCTGCCTGCCTTGCTCCCAGGCATGTGAGTTTGAAAGAGTTAATGAGATAAAGTTTAGAAAGTGTCCAAAACACTGTTTATCAGAAAGTCTACAGTCTGTTGTGATAGGCAATCTCTGGGTGATTGCACTAGGTAGCAGAGGGTAAGAAAGATTATTGGGCACAGTTATCTCTTTTTCTTGAAAGCCCTCAACTTCTAGGTCAATGAGCACCTTTGCACTAGGTGATATTCAAGGTTACAGAAACACATGCTTTACTACTGTATTGCAGAAAATCAGTTAATTACAGGGCATCCTGTTCTTAACAGCCCCTGAAGGCACTGCCTGACCTTGTACCAGGGCTGTGAAAAGACACGTTCTTGACAAGGAAATAACCGGATTTGGGAAGGCTCTTCATGTATCCAGGTATTTACAAGGGTAGCTAAATGCAGCAGTTACAATTTCCTTGGAAAGGCCCACACCTCTTCTCTCTCTGTGATTTCTCAGCTTTGCCCAGAACAGACAGCTGCAAATAGAAGTGGCAGTTTGCTTGGGCATTGATTGAGCAAGGGGAGGCCAGTGATGTAATGAGGATCATTTTATCACTGGTACATAGATGAGGTTGCGTCCCAGCATAACCTGCAGACAGACTGGGAAAATAGGGAGAAGGCCTGTTTTCAATGTCACATTGAAATCACACCGTCAACACATTTTAAAGAGAGAAGTAGAGGAATATCAATTGGCACAGGCTGATCGGAACACATGGTTTTGAGACTTTTTTTGTCAATATCTGTTAAGATTAAACTTTCATGGACTCTGTGACTCAGCATTTTCACTTCACAGCCCTATAGTAACAATCACACGTGTGTAAAAAACCATGAATACAGACAAACATTCTAGCACACTTTGTGATTTTAAGAAGGTAGGGAGGTGCCTTCAATACGAGGAATGGCTAATAACAATGGAGTATTCATATTGTGCAATATAACGGTACAACTTAAAGAATGGGGGATACATGTTCAAACCACCAGCAAATTCTGTTAGTTTTCCCTCAGAATATACTGTGAATCTGACCGATTCTCATCAGTTCCACCATAGGCATCCTTGTTCAAGGAACCATCCGTCATGGTTCCTTTGAACTGGGACCTGGCAAGAGCCTCCTTACTGACCCTGCAGCTTTCTCTATCACCTCCTACAGCTTATTTTCCGCTAAGCAACCAGAGTGTTCCATCTAAATGCAGATGTGGTCATATCACTCCAATAGTTTCTCATCACATTTAAGACAATACCTACTAAGCCACGTGCAATCTGAGCCCTGGCTACATCTCCAAGTTAATTTCTTACCTTTATCTTTTCCTATCCCTACACCATGTCATATAGTAGGAGTTCAACAAAACATGGCTGAATCAGTGAAAGAAGAGCTCTGTGGACACTAAAATGGAAAGATCAGGAAGACACCAGGTTGTAATGTAAACACAGTGGCTATCAGTTTAAATGCCTGGGTTCAAATCCTAACATCATCGCATAATTTTGAGCTGCATGGCCTTGAGCAGGTTAGTAAATTCTATGTGTCTTAAATTTCTTCTCTAAAAAATGGGATTAATAATGTTATCTGTCCCACAAAGCTGTTGTGAGGATTAAGTGATCAATTCATGTAAAGCTCTTGGAGTCATGTCTTATGATAAATTTCAATTAACATTATGTCATAACTATTTGGAGCCCCTTTGACTTTTTGTTTTTTCCGCTCTATATTTTCACCAGATCCTGTGCTGTGAGTGCTATTTTATATAGTGTGATCAGGAGAGACTTATGGTTAAGATGCTTTTAGTAGAGATCTTAAGGCAGTGAGGCTGAGGACCATGTAGATTTCTGGGGGAAGGATATTTGAGCAGAAGGAATATTTGGAAGAAATGCTCTGTGGTGGGGACATAAAACACTACCCATGATACATGATGTGGTGAAAAGATAAAGTAAAAAGAAATACATAGGGGTTTTAAATAGTGGTGATGCAATGTTAACTCAGACCTCTTATGAGTAAGATGCAGCTCTAAGTACTTTATATATATATCAACCATCTAATCCTCACAACAGTTCTAAGAAGTGGGAGCACTCCTGAATGTTCCAGGGAAAGCAAGAAGGCCAGAGATAAGTGAATGGAGAGGAGAAGGAGTGGGAAGAGAGTCAGAGGTGCGATGAGATGGGGTGAGAAGTTAAAGAATGCAGGCCTTGGGCTTCCCTGGTGGCGCAGTGGTTGAGAGTCTGCCTGCCGACGCAGGGGATGTGGGTTCGTGCCCTGGTCCGGGAAGATCCCACCTGCCGCGGAACGGCTGGGCCCATGAGCCATGACTGCTGAGCCTGCGCGTCCGGAGCCTGTGCTCCACAACGGGAGAGGCCACAACAGTGAGAGGCCCCCGTACCGCAAAAAAAAAAAAAAAAAAAAAAAGAATGCAGGCCTTTTGGGGCCATGGTGAGGACCTTGAATTATACCATGAGTGAGCTGGCAAGCTGCCGAGGGCTCACATTAGAAGATGAATATGTGAGAAGGATCATGGGGTGGAAGCACAGGTATGTCTGTTAGGAGGATAGTGTAGTAATCTGGGTAAGAGATGGTGGTGGCTAGCAGGTGAGTACCTGGTATATATTTTGATGATAGAACTGACAGATTTGGCTAAAGAATTGGAAGTGATGTGTGAGAGAAAGAGACATCAAAGATGACACCAGGGCTTCTGGTTGAGCAATCATAGACTTGGGTTGCTGCTTATCGTATTTACTGAATGACAATGGAAGAAGAAGTTTGGTAGCCTGGAGGCAGCAGGAGGTTCAATTAAGAATTTTGTTTTGACATCCAACTGGAGATGTGAAACAGGCAAATGGATGTAGGCCTAGTCTTGACTTCTGGCAGAAGGCCGGGCCTATTAAAAACTCAACATTTGAATCTCTAGAAATCAACACTGTGCAAGGCCTATAATGACCTTGTCACTGAGATGTCTATCTTGAGGGTGTGTTGGTGGGAGGGAATCTTTCTTGTTTCTCATTCTTCTCTAAATTTCAGTTCCAAGATTTTTCTGTTTGACCTGAGTCATCCCACCCATTGAAGACCTGAAGGAAAGAAAAAGGATACGCATTTTTTTAAATTTTTGTTTCCCAGTTTCCATACAAAGTGGTGCTGCTTTTGAAAGCAGGAAAGGAGTTGGATGACCACAGAGAGAGAGAGAGAGATCTTCTAAACTGAGAATTGACAGTGATCAGACATATTTGATATGAGGAGGGAAAAAGGAATGGTTCATGCTGTTTTATAATATAAGACTGTAGTAGGATGTGCTTAAGACGTTCTTGGATACAGGATACAGTTGCAAAATACATAGCTTATATATTCCAAAGAGTATTAGTTCTAATATTTCAATGATACGTTGACTGTCTTAGTAATATTATCCTTCTCGGCTACCATTATTCTCAATGGCTCTCCTTGTTATCTTCCATTGTTTCTAGATACCATGTAGCTGGTCCATTGCTTTCTTGGTGCTTAACATACTTTACCTTATTTGCTCCTTGCACTTTGCTCTCATATTTTTGGCATCTCTGTTACTTAAATGAGGAAATCAAAAACATGTACTTGCTTTAATATGGTTGGTCCTAGGCCAGAACTTCCCAAAGTTACTTCACAGAATATTAAGTACTGTGAAAAGGAAATGGTGGCCGCAGAAGATTGGGAAGTGTTAGATTAAATAAATACAAGCGGGCTTCCCTGGTGGTGCAGTGGTTGAGAGTCCACCTACCGATGCAGGGGACACGGGTTCGTGCCCCGGTCCGGGAAGGTCCCACATGCTGCGGAGCGGCTGGGCCCGTGAGCCATGGCTGCTGAGCCTGCGCGTCTGGAGCCTGTGCTCCGCAACGGGAGAGGCCACAACAGTGAGAGGCCCGCGTACCACACAAAAAAATAAATACAGGCATGATTTTTAGCAGGATTTCTCTTGTCATTAATATGCTAATGTTATATGAAAGCCCTCTAAAAAGGGCTATAGCATTTCTCAGTTACTTGAGCACAGAAACAATTTTTTTCCCTGAAGCTTCTCACAGTTTAAAACTAGGAAGAATGCATTTGGGGACATGTCTCTTTAGGACAACTTAACCCTGAGGCATGATGTATGCCCATAACCCTGTTTTTCTGTGGTATTTTTTCTCAAAATCTTCTTGCTTGGGCCTTCTACATTGTATTGCTATCGGCATTTGCCACTATCTTCTATTTCTGATTTCTCAATACATTCTGAGCTTGGATGTACATTTTGATTGATGCACTATTGTTGGTCACACAAACACGATTTCACTTTGAATGTGATTTCAATTTGATGGATGCCCAGAGTGTTTGTCATATGAAGAGGGCCTGCCCACACAAGATTCTCCTTTGTCCAAGTTCAGCTACAAACCACCACCCCAACGCCATGGCCATCCCTTAGGCACAGGGTGCTTTGTGCTCATCTTGGTCTCTGTCAACCTGCTTCTGCTCTCCCCAGCTCCTCCCAGTTTGGTCCACAGCTGTCCCCATTCATGGGTTTAACCACACCCCTGTTGGCTTTACACCAACTCAGACAGAGAGTGTTTACTACCAAACACACTTTCTATGTCCACTGGGGCTTAGAATAAACCCATTGGCGCGGAAATGGGGGCTTGGTGTTCCTTGCTGAGAATGATGCCTCTCTACACAGCCTTAGGGTCACAGGCCTTTGCTCTTACTGAGCCCAGTTTTTATGTGGTCATTTCTGTCCATTCAAAACCTTCAGTTCTGCTTAAAGGATCCCATTTGGCTCTTGTCAATATCCCTAGAGATTAAATATTTGGTAACTTTAGGCTATGGTCTGGAGATAAGCTATGCAAATATGGATACCTCAGACAATGTTTTGCTTAGATCTAGGCATCTTCTTAACTAAGAACCTCTTTAGCTGTGCCTTGCCTTCTTACACTGCCACATGGATGACAACAGCAGAAGCTTCCATTTTATGAGTGCTGACTGTGTACCAGGCTCATGCTAAGGTCTTTGTAAACATTATTTTATTTATCAGTCTTATAATGTAAGTATTATTATCTCTGATTTTCAGAAAAGGAAATCAACTTGCCAGAATTGTCAAACCCAGGTTTTCATCCTTCTGCCTGTGCTTCCAAAACAACATCACCTTCCCATATACGTTTAGGACATTCAATCACTAAGCTTCACCTGAGATTGCTTACGTTTTTCTTTATTTCTTTTTTCTTTTTCTTTTATTGAAGTAGAGTTGATTTACAATGTTGTGTTAACTTCTACTGTACAGCAAAGTAATTTTTATATATATATATATATATATATATATATACACATTTTTTTTCATATTTTTCCATTATGGTTTATCACAGGGTATTGAATATATTGTGGTTCCCTGTGCTATACAGTAGGACCTTGTTGTTTATCCATTCTCTATATAATAGTTTTGCTTCTTTTTCTTACTCTAAATTTAAATAGTACTTACTATAGAAAGCAAAGTTGCTTTGTATCAGACAATTAATTAATTCAGGTATTCATTCGCTAATTAATCAAACATTTACTGAGGGCTAACAGAGTGTCAGACACTGTGTTGGATGAAGGAAATGAAAAATTTTTAAAGAGACATAATCTCTGATTTCAAGTGGTTCCTGATCTTAAGGAGACAGAAACATTAACAAGTATGTAGAGAGTGTAATGTCTACTATTACAGGTAGTCGTGTGTTTAACACTTACATTTCTTTAAATTAATAGACTGATTGCAAGTGTCACTGCCATAGTGTCTCTAAACCCAATACATCTATAAAAAAATACTGTACATGCTTATTGTAAGTATGTTCTTTTAAAAAATATTTATTTATTTATTTGGCTGCGTCAAGTGTGTTGGGTCTTAGTTGCGGCACGCGAGATCTTCATTGCGGTGCGCGGGCTTCTCTCTAGTTGTGGCACGCAGGCTCTAGAGCACTGCGGGCTCAGTTGCCCCCAAGACATGTGGGAGCTTAGTTCCCCCACCAGGGATTGAACCCGCATCCCCTGCATTGGAAAGCAGATTCTTAACCACTGGACCACCAGGGAAGTCCCTGTAAGTACATTCTAGTAACTATACTGCTAGGTGTCTTAGTGAAATATCACTTCTTTCAGTATTTAGATGATGGTACTCCCTTCAATGAGTCATTTAGAATTGTCTAGGTGTGTGAACAATGAATGATAATGCAGAAATGGAAGAACCAGGTTGCTCAAGGGGATAACAGGTAGGATACCTCCTTGCAAATTATTTTTCTATGTACCAGACTAGACCTTCCACCGGGAAATAGGAACTGAGTGGGAAGGTGTCCCTAGGTGTCTGCAAGGTTCTAACTCCCATGTGTTGTCATTTAATGCGTTGACATTTTTCCTTGGAAGGATATAATAAATAAGTAGCTCTACACGTGGGTGCTGGAGAGGCAAGATGGTGTCCTCGGGCAACATGGGCAGCCAGGCTGGGAGGAAGAACCATAGTGACTGCTATGTCAAGCACTTTCAGGAGGGGATTATGTTAGGGTAGGGATTCGGGGTGTGAATACTCTTCACTGCATTTCCTACATTGTATAGAATCCGAAAAATAGACATGATAACGTGAACTGTATAATGAACTCTATACCTGTGTTGGATCAGGTTATTTTTCCATAAAGTATCTGTTCAAAATGTCAGCCTATTATTCTAGGGAGAAATAAGGAGAGGGATTTATATCCAGGTTTAGACCAGAGAGAAAAAGAAGAACTTCCCTGCTGAGATGGAAATGGGTAAGAGGGAGGAAAAATTCAATGAGAGAAAATTCATGGTGTGAGAGGGAAGCAGGAGTACAGGGTGATTCACACATCAGTGATTCTAGAACATTCATCTACCCCCAAATCAAGGATTTCAGTTAAGGATATTAGGTCCCTAAAATTCTCTGGTAGACAAACAACAGGAAAATCAATGCTGTTTTGACTGTACCACATCAGTCAATCTTACCCGTGAGTCTAGGATCCAAAGGTCCCTGGAAGAAGCAACACTTAGCATGGACAGCAGTTAAGGGTGATCATTCGCTATCTGCCTCATCAAGCAATGTCATACTGGCCTTTCAGAAATCTTAGAATCTTTTTCTCCCCACTCTCCACCCTGCCCACATTTAGATAGCTCATTACTGACAGCCTAAGAGAGTATGTTTAGCTTTCTAAATCCTAATATGGTAAGACTACTGGAACTTGGTGGGAGAATAATGCCAAGTTTTAGCCAGGAGATAAATTGGTAGATACACCTTGTTTATCAAGGATCTTTGCGCGATTCTTCCTGTTTGCTAGAAGAGAAAGGTAAATGTGTTAGAACTTTTACTCTCGCAAAAGTTTGTATTGAAAACAAACTGTAGACCAGCAAGACGAGCATGACAATAATTTTAATACAGGAGTCCTATTTTTGATAAATTTAAGTCCAGGAAGCTCTAGAAGCACAGAGTAGAAACAACTTACTCAATACTGATGGTCAAGTGTGGCTTCTTAGAAAAAAATGACATTGACACGGAGGCCTAAAGGGTGACTCAACCCATGCATTAGGCACAGATCGTGCACTAGCACTAAACTAGCAAGATTTGGAGAGAACAAAGATGAGTTTCTGCTCTAAAGTGTCTTCTCTCTCTTTAAATATACAAGCAACTCTAGAAATTAGCATAACCACAAGACAGTAAATGATTATTAGCTGCGATGTGTGATAGAGATAAGTTTATAGGTGGTTAGAGGAGGGAAAAGATCTCCACAGTTATCAGTATGACCAATTTATAAATGACTTAATTTGGACATCCACTCTGATACCTTGCCATCTGCTTTAAAAGACTTTCCTTCCATTATGTAAAACACCTGATCATGGGGTGGTGCCTGTATTAATGGGTGCTTTTTTCTTTTAGGGAAGCCTCATGTGCTCCATCTCATGTTGAATTCCAAAGTCAGATTACATTAGATGTTCATGCTGTTTGCCACTTGGCAATTCTAATCTATCAACAGCTGTCTGAGTTCCGTACTTTTGTGCATAGAGCCTTTGGAAGAAATCAGAGCTAAGGAAACTCACTAGCTCCTTTGGAGGCAAAAACTCACAAGGCGCATGCCTAACGATTCAATCTTTATGGCTAAGCAAGAGACCCACAGTATAATTTCAGACATTTTCCTTGGCATGTGGGATCTGTTACTCCTAAAACTTCCAAATGTACATATTTCCCCCAAATGAGATGTAATTCTGTTGAGTTAATTATCATACAATTATAGCAATGGAAAAGAAAACCCTAATCAAATGGGGAACAGCTTGTCTAACTATTAACTAGGCCATGGTGAACCATTACTCAGCTCTGACTTGCATGATCCATTATAGACTTCTGCCCCTCTGTGAATAAAAGCCTAAATGAGTCCACAGTCATTTAAAACTGAGAGTCCTGGTCGCCTGGGACCCTGTGATTGTCTTTAAATTGTTTAGTCAGTATATTTTACTGGCGTGAAGTTAGGGTGAACTTCCTCCTTGCTCCCATCTTCTCTGTGTCATAGAAAAGAGTAAGGAGGATGTGAGATGAAAAGCATAGCTTCCTAAGACTTTCACCTAAAAAGTGGTGACTTGCTTTAAAGCTTCTCTACTTATATTCTCTTAAGCTACTGAAAAATACTAGAAGTAAATTTGTTCTTGATAAGTTTCCTTTCAAGGAAGATCCAGAGCCCAAAGCATCAAATTTAGAGTATCTTTTAGTATTAATCCACCTTGATCTTTCTTCAAGCCAATTCAACTATTTCCAATATTTCAGCGGTCAAATACAAAAAGACTCAGGTGTGGCATGATAAACTTTGGTGTCACAGTCTTAAATGGAAGAGATCAGTTTGTATTGATACACGTGTCTGAAAGTAGAGTTTTCTCTGGTTGAAAAGGGCTAGGTTGTTGGGACTGAGAAGGAAAAAACAGAAAGGATAAAGCCAGTCAGATGATCTGATACCGCCTTTGGTGTTAGGTAACGAGGCAGAGGTTTCAGGGATTCAGTTTATTCCCAGGCACACTAGAGACCAGGCGTAGCACCTAGTGGCAGCCAGCTCTTTGATCATCCTAACCCTATCACACTGAGCTGCCTTGGTGTCAGCCACAGGTGGATCCAAGCCATAGCTGATCAGGAAATCTGGCTTTTCCTATGGGACTACAATGGTGTCAGGTACACAGCCAACATAAAGGATGATTGAACGTGAAGCAGATTTCATCTGTCCTGGGCTTTGACAGTGTGAGGTGTTTAGAAATGCAGGCAAGTAGGTGAGTTTAATTCTGCAACTATAGGCTTAACTATAGCAAATGAGCTCTTCTATCAATGAAGAGGTCTACATAACATTTTGGTTTTCTATTGTTTCCTGGTAACCAGCGTCTGGGTAAAGAGGGGAGGGAGGTGTGGGGAAAAGACAGGGTGGAGGTGAATCCTTGCCGATGGTGTTATTGAAGCTGCCACAGCAACCACCAATGGTAACCACCCCAAGGGCCCTGTCTGTCTGTAAACAAACAGGCTGTTCCCCTGAAAGTATCAGTCTCGTAAGACCAAGATCAGCAATCATACTGTCTTCCTTTGCCTCACTGCAGCCATATGCTAAGAAGGAAAAGAAAGGCAAACTTTTTGGGACTAAGAACCCAGGTGGGATAAATATTCCAGGATGCTTTGAATGTCAAGCCTTGCCCTCCAAGCTTACCTTGCTTCCTGTGAGCACTGAAAAACTGAAAATAAGTTTTGGAAGAGATGCCAAGTAGAGGTTTCCAAGGGAAGAAGATCCCAGTGAGAATGAAGCATATAAAACTGGGCAGAGGACTAGGGTAGGAAGAAGTCAAATTAAAAAGAAGGTACAGAATAGGAAACGTATTAAGGATTTGTGGAAGCATTTGGAGCCTGCAGCAAAGGAAAAGGAGAGAGAAGGAAAGGAAGTAGAAAAGCAAAGAACCCAGAAGAGGATGAGAAAGTGCTGGCTAAGGGAGTAACCTTGGCCTGGGGAGAAGTAAGAGTGCTCAGGGATTCCAGGGTTGTGTGTTGGGGACATTGTACAGAAGGTCTTTGGCATCCGAGCTCAGGCTGATGCCTCTCTCATCTTTATATGAAATCTATTGAAGGTGATGAATTCATTTCCTGCATGTACCTCATGGGAAATAGAAATTTCTCCACAGAGAAATAGATTGGCTTAGTAGAGGTCCACATAGCTACCTTCTGCTTAGGAAATGAAATGATGGGAATGTATGGGGAGTTGATGACCAAAAGGGTGATGTGAATGTTTCATTTTAACATGAAATAGGACTGGGCTGGGGGCAGGATTGGTGGGGACTGCTTCTCAGTGTTCTGGAAGTTCTTTTCTGCCTCATTTCTACCACTGTGATCCCGTTTCTTGCCTCTGATCAAATATGGCCAAATTCAGGTGATCTGGATTATGTGCCCAGAAGATGTAGGACAGCATGGATTACAGGAGCTTGGGTGGAATTGTAAGCATTTTTCTGGCCATAAGTGGCAATTTTTTTCCCCAACAAAATGATTAATCTGAATTGAGGAAACTATCCTGGATGAACTGCTTCTTTAAAAAGGGTGTGAGGCCCCTAAACTACCAGCTAAGCAACAATTTTAAAGAATTGGAAGACCAGATTCTGAAAGAGAACAATACAATTCTTAGGATGGTCCACACCTTCTAAGTGGTTTTGGATGTTTACTGCCCATTAGATTTTCTCAGTCAGTGTTAATTGTCACAAGCTTTAGTAAAAGTTTTGCCTTCTGATATTTTGAATAAATAATAACATAAAATTTTAACACAGGCAGGTAAGAGCCTGCCCTCCCCCACTCCCCCATCTGTCTCATGTATGGCTCTCAGCAGTACCATGGGGGAATCCATCTCATATTCCTGTTTTCTCTATAAATCTGGTTAAGGTATGATGATTGGTTTCAACTTTTTCCTTGTCCTGAATAAGCGGTATTTGTCCACTCTTATTCTGTTCTCCTCTAACAAGAAATAGTATTTCCACCGAAGGATTCGACTGCTTCAGTAACATTGCGTTAATTTATAAGATAGCTTTGTATTAAAAGGGTAATAACAACCATCACCATGTGTTGAATGCACACTATGCCAGGCAAAGTACTTTGCTTTTATAAGCCATCTCGTTTAATCTCCATGGAAATTGTACAAGGTAATCTTTACATCCATTTTACAGATGAGGAAACCTGGGAATTGAGTTAATTTCTCTGAGTTTACACAGCTAGTAAGAGGCATATCAGAGATACAAATACAAAGAGAATCTGACTCTAGAACCCACAGATATAAACCTTAAGGTACTTGAACTCAAGTCCCTTCTCTAGGGCAGCTGATAAAAGTCTGTGATTACAATTACTAAAAGAATGCTTAAAGAATTTAATTGAACTCAACATTGAGTTGAAAATTATCCCTCTCTAGTCCTTGTCCTCAATGCAATATGCTTCTGATGCTTTATGCCTCACAGTCAGCCTGGGGCATGGATTCTAAAGCCAAACGGACCCATGTTCCCATCCTAATTCCTTCACCTCTACCTCTGTGCCCTTAGATGTGTTATTCAGCTTTTCTGAACCTCAATTCACTTATCTTTAAAATTGAGATAATACTGTTTTATAGAGCTGTAGGAAGGATTGTGTGATATAAACAAGAAAGCTCTGCAGATTGGCATAGATTAGATGTATGAAATACCTCCCCCTCTGTAATACCATACGGCACTATCCACTTCTTTAACTAACCTGTCTGAAAACTTCTTTTCCTGGATAATGACATCAAATGCTTTACTTTCTGGTCCTCGAATACAGTTATTTCCATTTAAGAACACAGAATCACATTGTATTTATGTAATATTTCTACCTTCTCTAGAGATATCTCATTAATGATGGTGGAGTCCCCTAATTTTCTGTTTTCTATACCTTGATTTGGGTTTAGAAACTGTCAGTATCTCAATAAATAACTGCTAACCATAGGCTTTTTTGGGAAGTTAACGCTCTATTGATTGCTGATGGCTCCTTTCCATCAATAGACTCTTGGTACTGATCAAGGACAATAGTGCCAATTGTAGGGCCATTACAGATGGGTTTGGATTTCATTGAAATCTGTAGAGCAGGGCTAATGGGATACATTGTCATCCTGTAGATAGCACAAGGACTGCTGTGGTTTACTTAATTTGAAGGGACATTTCATAATTCTGGCTAAATTGGAATCACAAGTCAGATGAAATTTAGGAGCAAATTATAGTGATCTTGCCCTCTAGAGGCTTTGAAAGAATAAGTCATTGCCGCAGTTGGTAATGGCTGTTGATGACGTTTCTTTAGCTCAAGAAGGAAAGTTACTATTTCAGGAGTTGAGAGTTTCTGGGGTCCGGTGACAGAAATGATCAGTTCTTCACAAACTAAAAAGGCTTATGATTCAAAAGGACGAGAAATATTAAGTGCTCACTGAAGCAATGTGAAATTACAGTATTTTTAGAAATACATTAGGAAGACAGAATGGGTATGCAGGACAATGGCTGCACCCACTGTTAGGGTTCTAATATCAAGTTTAGAGGAGAAAAAATATTCAAATCAGGTATTGGTTAATTATTCTGTGCCAGTAACCATATTAAACGCGTTATACATTATGTCACATAATTCTTAAAATAAACTTTTAGGTAATATCTACATTTTAAATCTGTGGTTCAGAAAGAATAAACCATTTGCCTTAGTGCATATATCTAGTGCATGACTTGGACTTGAACTCAAGATTTGTCAGAAAAGTGTGTTCTCTTTCAACCATGTAAACTTTGGTGTCTGCCTCATGGCTTAGAGCTCTTCAGTATCACTCTACTACCTGTTAGCGTTGCTCTGATAAGACTGGGCCTTGTGTTCTTCATCTAGGTGCAAATTAGGCTACCTTTATTATTATGCCACGGATCAGTATTACCCAAGAGACAGCTAAGGATAGAATCTGAGATCAGTAGAACATGAGTGGGGGAGATATTTGATGAGCATAGTTAAATTGGGGACAGCCCACAGGCTTACTCCTGGATAAACATAGGAACTCTGCTCTGCATCCTGGTTTGTCCTGGCATCTTCGTGTATAGAAAAGGGAGCTCGCCCTGCTGAGTATGGGCTAAGGCATGATGTCACCACAACCATAAGGCAATAAACGTGTATTGAGCAGACATTCCTTGTCAGGCACTGTTCTAGATGTTTTATCTCTGATCCACTTAATCTTCATAATGTTTATGTTTAGGATAAGATGAGGAGAGTTTTGAAAGCCAGCACTTAGAGAAATCAAGTAAGTTGTGCAGAATCACATATCTAGAAAATGACAGATTTGAGATCTAGGTCTGTCCAATTCCAAGGGTTACATTTGTACTACTTTAACCTACTCATTGGTTAATTACCAGCATTTACCTACTGTGTGCTAGGTATGGTGCTAGGTACAGGAAATTACAGATAAATAAGAAACAAGTCCTACCCTCAGGGTTTTTTGTCCTTCATGTTTTAGTCAATCTTGTCCTATTAGGAAGAAAATTTCATAGCTCTTGATTAAGACTGAGTCTTCTGTTTCTTCCTCCTCTGTTTTGCCCTGGATAATATTAGGCAAGCAGTAGGCATTCAACAATACTACATAATTGGCTTATTCATCTCAAGACCTTGTTCGTCCTGCCATCCCTCACTTGAGAGGTGAATCAGGGTCATTGTACCTTGAATCATGATCCCTCAATGTTTTGAAGAATTTCAACATTGTAATTCCCTTGCACTAGCACAATGAACAGAATTAACAGAATTTTCTTCTATTAACAGAAGTGGAAATGAGAGGGGTTAAGGATATAATGCCAACTGGGCATGAAAAGAAGCTGGAAGCATCAACAGGGAACAATGTGTCATAATCTCATAGGTCTTTTCCCTCTTGGATTTCAGTACTTTTCTTCTACTACCAGTTTCTTCTGTACTTTTGCCCAGATCAATAGAGGAAGTCAAAAGAAAAAACGCACCAATGGAAGTTTTAAGTGATGTCATTTCATTCAACTTCGCTCCCTCCTCTGGGGTAGTGTAGGGAGTGGGAATTCATGCGTGACCAACTTCCTAGCCTGGGCAACTGGAGATCTCAACTTCATCTTTAAGCTTACCTCACAAGAGCATGTAGAGTTCTCAAGAGATGTCCCAAAGCTGGAATGATGTGCTTCACAGAAAAAGGTAAAATTTCTCCAAATCTAGTTTTTCTTTTAGAGTTTGAACAAACACATTGTATGTTCTCTCTCTCATAGTGCATGAATACCAACATGATGTTAAAAACTGGGTAGTGAGTAAAGTTTAGGGGAGGGCTCTGTTCAATACAACCACTAGCCACAAGACTATAGGTTTTAATCAATTGAACAATTACTTTGACATATGGATACAAATAAACTAATAATGTGTGTCCATTCATTTCTTTATCCATTCAACAATAGCAATTTATAGAGTGACTTCTATGTAAAGGGCATGGCTCTAGGTTAACAGTGGTGGATTAATAGACACAGCCTGGGCTTCCCTGGTGGCACAGTGGTTAAGAATCTGCCTGCCAATTCAGGAGACATGGGCTTGAGCCCTGGTCCGGGAAGATCCCACATGCTGCGGAGCGACTAGTCTGTGCACCACAACTACTGAACCTGCGCTCTAGAGCCCGCAAGCCACAACTACTGAACCTGTGAGCCACAACTACTGAAGCCTGTGCGCCTAGGGCCCATGCTCCACAACAGGAGAAGCCACCGCAATGAGAAGCCCACACACCACAACGAAGAGTAACCCCCGCTCACCGCAACTAGAGAAAGCTCGCATGCAGCAACGAAGACCCAATGCAGCCAAAAATAAATAAATAAATTTATTAAAAAAAAAAAAAAGACACAGCCTCAGTCCTGAAAGACTTGACAGTCTAGTGAGATAGTCTAAAATAAGAGAACAGACAAATACTTACACCATATTATTTTATATTGTTACAAAAGGAAATGGCTAGGGTTCTGATGCCAAAGTAGTAAAAAATGTTTCTGTCTCCACAAAAGTCTTTATGTCGTTTGATCTCCTCTTTCTTCTCACTGATTTAAATAGTCTCCAGTTTCTTTTGTTTTTACTTGCAAAACTCTTATCATACTGTCCTATACTTAGTAGCTGTAATAAGAACACACTACCACAAATGGCTAATATTTGTTGAGCACTTTCTGTACGTCAGTCACTGTAAAGATGCTCCATCAATGTGTCACATTATGCTAAGGGCTTCACAGAATAAGAGTTAACATTCATTGGGTACTTTTAATGTGTCAGTGATTTTCATGTAATATTTATTTATTTAATCTTCACAACATCTTTAAGTTAGCATTCTCCAGAGAAATAGAACCAATGGGATATAGACATAGATACATAAAATAGATTTATTATAGAAATTGGTTCACATGATTATGAGGGATGAGAAGTCCCATAATCTGCTATCTGCAAGTTGGAGAGCCAGGAAGGCTAGTGGTATAATTCAGCCCAAGTTCAGAGGCCTGAGAATGGGAGTGCTGATGGCTGAAATCTTACTGTGAGTCTAAAGACCCGAGAATCAGGAGTGCTGATGTCCAGGGCAGGAGAACAATGGATGTCTCAGCTTAAGCAGAGAGACCAAATGCCCACACTTTCCCCACCTTTCTGTTCTATTCAAGCCCTCAGTGGGTTGGATGATTCCCACCCTCATCAATGGAAGTGATCTTCTTCACTCAGTCTACAGATTCAAACGCTAATCTCTTTTGGAGACATCTTCACAGGCACATCCAGAAATAACGTTTTCCCAGCTATCTGGACATCTTTACCCCAGTCAAATTGATACATTAACTTAACCATCATAATCCCTATGAATTGTAACTATTATTATAGGTTCAGTAATGTTTTCAAGTTCATACAGCTAGCACATGTCTAGACTCAGATCTGATCCCAGCTGGTTTTACTCCATAGTGCATTCACAACGACTGTGCTAGTGGGTTCATAGCAACATAGTCTAAAAATACATTAAACATCAGAATCCATTGCATATATAACAGAAAATATTGTTTGGGGACTTTTTTCAGTTATAAAACACATATGTAACAGGTACATATGTACAGAGTCACACTAATATTCATTTCTTATGTGCATCATACTCAAAAGAGCTTCAAAAGCCCTGGTACTAAACCATAGGGACCCACAGCACGTTAGTGTACAGGAGCCCTCTCTTCATCCTAGAAGTGTCTGCTATTTAAAATAGGATTTCAGGAGAAGGTGACACAACATTAAAAGTGGCTGCACTGGGGCTGGGAGGTGGGGGAAATAGGGAGAGGTGTGTAAAAGGGTATAAACTTTCAGTTATAAGATGAATAAGGTCTGAGGATCTAATGTATAACATGGTAACTATAATTGATAGCACTGTCTTGTATAATTGCAACTTGCTAAGAGAGTAGAACTTAATTTTTCTCACACACACACACAAAGGTAAATACGTGAGGTGATGGATGTGTTAATTAACTCAATGGGAGGAATTCTTTCACAATGTATATGTATATCAAATCATCACATTGTACACTTTAAACATCTTACAATTTTATTTGTCAATTATACCTCAATAAAGCTGGGGGAGAGGTGGATGCATTTTCCATGGTTCATGAGCTTTTGGAGTCAAGGACAGCTGAGTTTACCTTGCAAGGCTGCAGTCAGGGATGTTGGAGATTCTTGATAAGTCTTATGTTTCTTCAATGAAAATATGAATAATCCAATTTTATTTGCAGGGTTATTGTGAAGGTTTCATGAGATAACAAATTTAAATTGCTTGACCTACCACTGCTGCTTAACAAATATCCTGAGTATCTCTTCTTTCTCTGACGCTCCCACCATTCATACTCTATACATCTTGATCCCTGCTCAAAGAAATCCTTAAAGATTCTGTGAGTTGACTGTATGACCCCCAGATGTTTGGCAGACTTGTCATTTCCAATCATTTGTTTAGTTTACAATGACAGAGAAGAAGCAGGTCATCTATTCTTTTAGGGCATAAGTAACAGGGCAACCACTCAAGGTACCCAGGAGCCAGGATGCACACATATACCCACGCAGGTCTCACTCAAAGAATAAGGCCATTGGGACTTCCCTGGTGGCACAGTGGTTAAGAATCCACCTGCCAATGCAGGGGACATGGGTTCAAGCCCTGGTCCAGGAAGATCCCACATGCCACGGAGCAACTAAGCTCATGCGCCACAACTACTGAGCCTGTGCTCTAGAGCCCGTGAGCTGCAACTACTGAGCCGCATGTGCCACAACTATTGAAGCCTGCTTGCCTAGAGCCTGTGCTCCGCAACAAAGACAAGCCACTGCTATGAGAAGCCCGCACACCACAACAAAGGGTAGCCCCTGCTCGCTGCAACTAGAGAAAGCCCGTGCAAAAACAAAGACCCAACACAGCCAAAAGTAAATAAATAAATGTATAAATAAATAATAATACTTTAAAAAAAAAGAATAAGGCCATTGATAGGAGATGTCTTGGGTAAAGTGGCACTGTGCTTCTCCATGTCTCTTCACACTGGTAACATTTTAGAAGGTGAAGTTGCTATGACAAGTCCCATGTTGGAAGGAATCATGGAGATTCATTGAGCTTAGGGATCTTTAAAAATTGGAAAATATAGAAACCCCCTCCTAGACTACAACCCCCCTAAGAAATCTGGAGCATGTACTTTTCCAGTTTTGCTAGGACTCTTGCTCTGAAATGAAAAAAACAGATGCTCCCTGCTGTTGGTTTCACCTATTAGCTCTTGAATCTATCCTAGAAGGGAGCTCTGCTTCCGTAATAGCAATGTGTTCAACTTGGGTAACTGTGCATGATGCTGGCCTGACAGCATTAGATTGCAGAAGAAATACCAGGTACCAACTCTCTTTCTTTACTTCAATGAATTTTCTCCCCTCCTTGCCCCTGCTCCAAGCTCCTACCCCTCTTGTCCTCACCCCATTCCCTACCATCACCACCTTTGTAGTTGAAGCCATGGATGGAGATACGTTTCCAACTACTTAGTTTAAATCATTCCCCAGCTTTTTTAGATACTGAAAGGCTCTTTTCATGTTGTTTTCTTTAGCAATATTGCTTTTATTTGACTCGCTATTCCAATATTTGGGAAATGGAATCTTTGCTGAGAAGGTGTAAGTGAATAGGACCTAATAGTTGCAATTCAGCTAGAGCTATAGGAAATATATGAGGGTTACAACCCTTGTCAGAGTGAGACAGTTGCTTTTATGAAGAGCATATATTTGAACAATTGCAACTAAATACAGTTGTCCTAACCCCTGCACCCATAAACAGTGATTGCAAATAGTAACCTTTAAAAGAAAGAAAGATTCTTAAATGTGGGGTTGACTAGGTTGAATTGCCTTTTTGTACCACTCTTTCAGAGGTATGTGTGTGCACGTGTTGTGTAAAATTTTATATAGACATAGATATAATTTTTATATATCTTATTCTTTTAACCTTTTCTTCTTAGTTTACTCCTAAAATTTAGCATTACTAACCTTCAATCTTAACTCATTTCTTCTACTTCACATCTGCTTCCTGATGCCCGGGTTAAGAAAACAAATATTCCCCTTCAGCCATTGGAATCTGCAGAAGCAAATACCAATGAAAACATGACCAAAAGTCAGTTGAAGGAGAAACAGAACAGATTGGAATTCCTTGTGGCCCCCCCTCCTGGTTTCTTTCAGGCCCCAGGCAAGTGAGCATGTGCCAATTTGCATGGTTGACTAAATGGCATGCTTAGACCCCAAATTTGCATCTCTGCTTGGGTTCAAAAGTGGGTCCCTGAGCCAGTTTCCCTTGGCTCCTGTGTTATTTCCCACTCATAAGTTAAACCCCTTTGAGAGTGCTACTCACCACGGTACATCGTAGTGCAGAGAAGCAGTCATTGGCTGGGCCACATTCTTCCTCTGATATGAGGTACAGCCAGCTGGTACCAATGTGATGGAATAAGGTAAGGGAGAGAAAGGGGTGGGGAAGCGAAGGAGATAATTTCCAAGGCAACATACAAAAGGCCTGGAGTGACTTGCCTCATTGTGCTCCCTTTCGCAGGGAATAAACTCACTATGCTTAAAGGCGCCACAGTTTTAATCCTCCTTCCCCCTCCCACTCCTGAATGGGAGGAGGGGTTAAAAGCAAGGTGAACAGCTTTACGTAAGCCATATGTTCCTCTGTGCTTCAATCTCCTTACCTGTGAAGTGGGAATCAGATACTTGCCTGGTCTAATACACTGGACTAGCAGAAAGGTTATCATGCTATTTTGAGATTATTTAAGGTCCAATAAAGAAAAATAAATTTCCTCTTGTATACTATGTTGAAAAAGCTTCTGAAACAGAAGCGAAGGTCCTTGGGAAGAATGCCAGGATTGGTACTTAATAACTACCATGGGGTGTGGTGGTGTGTGTGCGTCCCTTATTTCCTCTGACCTCGTTCACCAGTGTCATTTCATGGATGAGGACATTAAGACACAGCGAGTTGAAGCAGCTTGTTAAATCAGACTGTCAGAGTGAAGGGTTCTGCAAAGACCTCTATACATGTGTGTAAGTAATAAGGATTTTATTAGGGTGATAGTTCTATTTCTGCTTAGGAGAAAATTGAGCTGAGTAAATAATACTTTGGTGAGTGTATTAGTTTGGTTGGAAGTGTCAGAAGCCTAACCCTAGCAAGCTATTTGTAAGAGGGTCATTTATCAACACGTACGATCATGGCAGAGTTGACCAACCAAACAAGGCCAAGGAGAGAGGCGCAGCTGAGTCTCAGGAATAACCAGGTCCAGGGGTGTGAGTGCACTAGACCCTCCCTGCAAGTCTCACAGTGCAATCTGTCTGCATTTCAACTTTATTATTTTCATCGCATGTCACGTTTCTGAGGAGGCATATGGAAAAACCAAGATTCACATTTTTTGCTTTGGCCACAAGAGGGAGACTGTATCACCCTCTGTGTGTTCTGAATCTATAAATATCTTAGGAAAGTGCAGGGATTGGTCCAGATTGGGGAAGAGGGTGACGTTAATAAAAACATGGCAGCTCCAGTCGGGAGCACATAGATGGAGTAGGGAAGGATCTGTTCCCAGAAACTGAGTTTTCCTGGGCATAAAAGTAATGTGATGGAGTCACTTAAAATATGGATCTAATCACATAAATAGAACCTCAGGTCCCCTTGATGCCACAGAGCTCTCTTATATCATGAATTAAGAGAGATGAATCTGAAATTGCCACTATCTGTCTCAGCTTCCACACTGTGCTGAGGTATGTATTTTTCATAGACTAGATCTTCTCAGTCCAAGCAAGATACTTCCTCTGGTGCTCAGCTGAAGAACAGAGGGACGCTGGAGCAAGAGTGG
This sequence comes from Delphinapterus leucas, assembly GCF_059928025.1. Taxonomy (NCBI): domain Eukaryota; kingdom Metazoa; phylum Chordata; class Mammalia; order Artiodactyla; family Monodontidae; genus Delphinapterus; species Delphinapterus leucas. The sequence continues at coordinate 50,264,888 of NC_143133.1, read as the reverse complement.
CTTGCTTTTGGGACTTCCCTGGTGGTCCAGTGGTAAAGAATCTGCCTCCCAATGCAGGGGTCGCGGGTTCGATCCCTGGTCGGGGAACTAAGATCCCTCATGCCGTGGGGCAACTAAGCCCGTGCACCAACTGAGCTCGTGGGCCTCACCTGAACGAGAGAGCGCATGTGCCGCAAGCCACAGAGACCACATGCCCTGGGGCCCTCGAGCCACAACTAAAGAGACAAAACCCGCATGCCACAACTAGAGAGAAGCCTGCACACCACAACGAAGAGCCCGCACAGCAATGAAAGATCCCTCATGCCTCAAGGAAGACCCCACGTGCTGCAACTAAGACCCGAGGCAGCCAGAAAAATAAAATTAAATTTATAAAAAAGAAAAAAAAAAAGAGTGGCTTGCTTTGGACCTATTATAATGAAAATAGTGTGTGAGTGTCACCCATGCTGCTTTCTTTTTTTCCAAGAGTGCTTTGACTTGATATGATCACCATTCAGAGCTCCGACTCGAAACTCCAAGTAAAATGGAACTCTGCTGATTCTGCTCATCAAAGCAGACTTTACACAGCCAGGCTGCAAGTGTCAGGAAAGACATCTTCATCTTCTTTTTTATTCCTGGGGTGTCACATGCAGTGTTGTAGCTTCTCCTGGGCTTGACAAGCTAATAAGCCACTTGTATTCTTCAGTACGCCTAATAATTAAATAAACCAACTAACCAAATGCTAAAAATGGAAATATTAAAACTTACCCACAGCTTCTGCGTGGCTCCAAGGGCAATTGAGGTGATCCAAACAAAAAAAGACCCAAAGCCTCTTTAAAGGCAGTTTTTGATGTTCTAGCTAGGTATTACGGAGATTAGAAATACAAGGTGTCATAATTACAGGAAAGCATTTTGACTGCCTCCAAAGTATAGCACTTTATAAATCAGTAAGTCATTGTTATGTTCCTGGAGAAAGGAGGCTTTCCAAATGAAATAAAACATCTCAGAATTTAATTGTATTTTTCTTCTAGCAAATAACCATTTTTTTTTTGACTATAGATATGGCTGGATGCGAATGAATGCGATGTTTTCATATTCATAATAGATTTTAGGTTTAGCTGTACCATTGATGTAACCAGGCCAAGGACTATAGAAGAGGATAATACGTGTTATAAATTTTTGCCAAAGATCTTGTTTCATTTTCTATCCAAAGTGTAGAAATGTACCCATAACATTGAAAGAAAACAACATATTCCAACTGTATAAAACTAGAAACTCATTTCTAGAAGATGAAAAGAACCAATGTGTTGTACAAATACTGCTCATTGAGAAGTTAACATTTAGATGGCAACTTGCATGTACCATGCAGGAAATTTATAAGGTATTTAAAAAATTCTCAAGGCAATGCTCAAGTCCTAGATTTTATCTACATGTTAGAGATATGAAAACTGAGATTACTGAACATTATTTGACACTCTCAAGGTCGCAAGGACAGTACTGGGAGCGACCCAGGTCTGTCTGATTCTTTTAACTTACACATTCCCCTCTGCATCACTCTGCCTCGATTTTGTTTTGGTAATGCTGATTCAGGAATGAATGAAACATCTTCAGCCCTACTGGGTGCTATCTGGTCTTCAGGCTTCCAAGAGAGATTATTATAGTTGGGTTTTAAAAAAAAAAAATCCCCTTTCAACTTCTCATATTTATGAATGTGTCAATGAACAGTTTAAGAATGTATCTATCAATATCAAATGTGGGTTTTAACAGAAACCTTGAAAAAATTGCAGAATTATCCTCTGAAATATTGCTGCTATTATTTTTTAAAATTGCAAGAAAATGTTCTGCCATTTCAGACCATTTATCTCTGTTAACAAGACACTTTTTTAGTTGGATAGATAATATACACCCATCTGGTCGGCAGTTTCTTCATTTACTTTGGTAATAATAACTAAAGGCGTTTCTGCATTGCTTTAGCAATGTCCAGGGCCATCTTTTGCCTGTCTCGCTGCTAACGTGGAAGGCAAAAACAAGGAGAAATTGGGACCTGGTTACAATACATAGACATGCCATTTAGAATGTCATTTCAGTGTTGAGGAGGGAAAAGTGTCTACGTGATAATGAAAGCAGAACCTTGTTTAAAACATCCCTGGCCATTCAGGAAAGATACAGGAAAATGCTGCAAAACATTTTTGTGCTTTTGATAGACACCTCTCTTGCTATTTGTCTTCTATTTCACAAAGTTCTCCAATGCCAGTCTACACATTTGCAAATACGTGTGTAATACAGATTTTTTGCCTGAGTTATGCAAAGAACTGGACTAACTTTTCACTTGGCTTTAGCTCTGTTTACAACACAATGAGAAGTGAAACATTAAGACAATTTTGTGAATAATGCAAGGTAAAGAAAAAGAATTTGCTTTAATCACCTCGATGTTCAGTAAAGACCATTCTACAGAATCTGTGTAGTTGCTTCACTTCTCCGTTTTCTCTTCTGTATTCACAGAGCTGGCATATTGGCAGAGATTTTTGCCTGGGAATCCTAGAAGGGTTGTTTTTTAAATAAAGTATAAGAAAACATGAATGTTGATCCTGAAACTGCAAACTGCCATTTCCTGTCTCTCTTTTGTTTTCATCTCTTTTTCTCCTTGTGTTTTCTCTCCATCCCACAGTTTTTTTCTCCTTATTATTCCTAAAGCTGCCTGACTCTCCGTTAATTGGTTTCACTGAATGTAGTCTCTCAAAATACAGTTGAATTCAGAGAAATTTATGTTTTGTTTCAGTTTGACTGAATTGTTTTCTCTTTAACGAGTTGTTTTTGCTTTGCGGTAACACAGCTGAGTCGTGAGCTCATCCCAGACCTTTCTTGGCAGGTAAACAGGCCTGCCTTCTTCCACTCACAAGCTGGGAGCAGAGTCTCTGCCCCATAGTCCTACCCAGGCTGGGGGCAGCGGTGGGAGGTGGCGAACAAACAACCCGTTATTTTGAAAATGATGCATACCTATTTACCTGCTGAATTCAAGAGGTTAAACAAATCAAACAGGTGGACAAAATTCAGCTTTTAGGGGCTTTGTCTCAAAGCAGTTTATCTGTGTACAGAAGGCTACTTAGGGCTGTGCACAGCATTGTAAATCAACTACGCGCCAATATAGAATAAAAATTAAATTAAAAAAAGAGTGGCTCTTAAAGGGCACATTTATTTTTTTACCTACCTGAGCAGCAATTTAAAATAATAGCCATATAAAAATAAGTCATTTTTAATTTTTTCCTCCAAAGTGCTGTTAATTTAAATTCTTTATAGATAATGAGCTGTCATTCTTTTATTTTTTAAAATTAGAGCTTTATGAAGGTATAGTTCACATACATTAAGCTGCATACATTTAAAGTGTGCAGTTTTATATGTTTTGACATGTGTATCCAGTGTCATTCCTGAAATTCCAAAAAATTCTGGTTTATCCTTGATTAAAATTGGCTATGCTTACTATAATGAGACAAGGTGCTATTTATTTATATAAACTAAACTTTATGGTAGAACCTAGAATTGGAAGTGAACAGATTAGAGATGATATAATAAGATGTTTTCATTTTACAGGTGAGGAAACTGACAAAGAAGTGAAGTCTGTTATTCAAGCTCGAAGATTATTTGTGCTACAACCCAGGCAGGGCTTCTGGTTTTCAGTTCTGTGGCAGTTATATACACCTATCTGTCGCTTTGACTCTTGAGGGTAGGGAAAAAATATATATTTATATTTATATATATATATATGTACACTTATATATAAAAATTATTTATATATACACATTATATATAGAATACACACTATTCTATATAGAGAGAATATTTATATATATACAAAATTCTCAATTTTATGTTAAAGGCTAATTGGAATGCAAATTTTCTTACTAAATTTACTAAGAAGTAAATAAGAGAGAAACCCTCAAATTCCCCTTCAGTTTGTATGTTTGTGTGCACCTGTGTGTTTAGAAGGATACATTCTAAGAAACAAGGTCATGGGAACCCACACAGATATTGGCAGGTACATAAAGAAAGATTTATTGGGTAGGACTTGATTTTTTTTTTTTTGCTACTTAATAAACTTGTGCTGGCTGAGTTAAAAATACAAAATTCTCCATGAAGCAAACCAACACATGAAACACAGTGTGTGAACTCAGTGTCTCTACTTCTCCTTTTCATTCTTGGTCTAAGATGCTACTGGATTCTTTGCCAGGTTTTACTGTTGACCTTTCCTCTTGGAATAGGGACCCTAGGCTTGGGAGGTCACCTGAAGTTTTAAAATTCAAAACCGGGCTTGGCCATGTTTAAACTATAAACTCTTATAAAAAAAAATTTAAAAAGCGTAAAAAGGAGGAAGTAAAGGTAGGCAGGTTAAATATCTCCTTTCTGGCTAAAAATGAGCTGTTATAGCTGAATGTCAGAAATCCACACAACAGAAAAATCATCATGTATATCTTTATACGGACATTTTCCATCTCTGCCATCAAAACAGTAGTCATAAAGTCAGAGGATCACTATTTTTGAATGTTGTAAATGAATTACTTTCTATATAGTGTTTTGTAGCACACAAAATATTTTTTTCTGTCTTTCCTTTAGTCTTTAGCTTAAATCTTTATAATAATTCCTTTATAGCTAACACTGATATGGTGTCAAAACCCTACATATTCAAGAAACCACTGTGAATGTTATTAAAGCTAGAAAATGATTATTCAAAGTGGTTTGGAAATTATTTGAGGTAAGAAACATTTTCAGTGACATATACAAAATGTTTTATAATACCACTGGTGTATGGCATTATCTCAAACTTCTCTGTTCCTAATGTATCATTTTGTGACTTCACTGAATGCAGGGACCTCGTCTGTCTTCTTCACTGTTGGATCCACAGTACCTAGTCCTTTCCCTGAGTTGGGTCCTCAGTGCCTTTAGTTAAATGAACCAATGGTCAGATTAAATACCACTCTTAACCTAATGGTGACTTAATTGGAAGACTAATCACTAGGGAGAATGACATATTAACTCAGTCTGGCTAGTGCTCTGTTTTCCCACTTGCCTACTACATGAATATCAACTGAATACCTTCTATGGCCATGGAATGTTCTAGATACTGAGGTACAGGCATGAATAAGACAGGGCTGGCGTTGTACTGATGAAAGATGAGTAACATATTTACAAATAATTCCAGACAGCACTATATAAAATTAAATCAGAATAGCGAGTTGGAGAGATGGATGGGGGTGTGGGTCAGGAGGGTGGTCAGAGACAGCCTGCCTTAGTAGGTCACGGTTGAGTTGACATCTGCCTGATGAGAAGAGGGCAGCCATGTGAGGCCCTGGGGGGGATTGTGCCCCAGGCAGAGGGAACAGCAAGTGCAAAAGCTTGAGGTGGGAACAAGATGGAAGTATTCAAAGAATAAAAAGTCCATGGAGCTGGAATGGAATGAGGGGTGGGATACCATAGGAGGTGAGGCTGGAGGGGAGGGCAGAGGGCCAGATCATGGTGGACCTTGAGAGTCTGCTGCCTGATTGCTTTTATTAGCTTTGTTATTTTTCATTTTAATTTTATTGGTGTATAGTTGATTTGCAATGTTGTGTTAGTTTCAGGTGTACAGCAAAGTGATTCAGTTATCCATATACATATATTCATTCCTTTTTAGATTCTCTTCTCTTATAGGTTATCACAGAATACTGAGTAGAGTTCCCTGTGCTATAGAGTAGGTCCTTGTTGGTTATCTGTCTTATATATAGTAGTGTATGTTTATACCAAGCTCCTGATTTAAACGAAGGTTTCTTTCATTAAACACCAGAACTCCTGATGTTTTTTAAGTCTACTTCATAAAGATAGGATTTTAAGTAAAAAGACAAACAAACAAAAATCTATTATTTTTAATGCTTCTTGAGGAATTATATTATGAGATGGATTAAAGGAACTTGTTACAATAATGCTGCATATCACTAGGTGGGATATTTAGGACTTCCCTCAGTAAGCAAGTATTTGGTTTATAACAAGAGCTGGCAAACTTTTTTAAAGGGTCAGATCGTACGTACATATTTTAGGGTTTGAAGGCCAAGAGGTTCTTACATAACTTGGGTGTGTGTGTGTTGTAATTACAGTTAACATAAATTTTACCATTTTAACCATTTTTGAAGTGCAATTCCTTACATAACTGTTTATAATGTAACCATTTCCATATAAAGCAATCTAAGCTCATTGGCCATAGAAAAACAGGCAGTGGATGAGAGTTAGCTGTGGGTCATCATTTGCCAACACTGGGTTTACAAAAACACAAGAACTACCCTTTTCAGCAGAATAATTGACATCAACACAAAAAAGCATTATGTATTCTGAATCTAAATAACCTTTCATTAAAGTTGTAATATGGGAAAAAGTTAGATGATCCTCTTCTATTGAACTCAGATCTTACTGGTTTTGTATGTGCCAATTTAGGAAATATTGTTTGCTGAAGTTCACAGCATAGATATCAACAAATAGAGTTGATATGTGTGCTGGTTAAATTTTATGTGTCACCTTGGCTAGGTTATGGTGCCCAGCTGTTTGGTCAAACACTTATGCAGATGTTGCTGTGGGATTATTTTGCAGGTGTGATTAACATCTACAGTCAGAAGGAACAGCAATAATGTGGCTGGGCCTCATGCAATTGATTGAAGGCCATAGAACAAAAGCAAATCTCCTGGACAAGAAGTAATTCTACTTCAAGATGGTAACAATAAAAAATTCCTGCCTGAGTTTCCAGCCGGCCGGTCTGCCCTACAAATTCAGATTTCAGACTTGCCATCCCCATAGTCGTGTGAGCCAATTCCTTAAAATAGGCTGTATATACATGAATAAATCATATGTTTATCATATATAATATTTCATAAATATTTTATAATGACATATGATGTATATGTTTCTTCTGTTTGCTTCTCTGGAGAACGCTGGCTGATACAATGCCCTTAGTGTGTTTTCGAGCCTGAAAGGATTAAAAGTTGCTGTGACTTTTTGGAAGATTCTACCATTGAGATTTTGAAGCTTTAAGCTTTATCATCAAAGACAACACAGACTTGGTCTATAGGTTATAAAAGTCTCTGGTACTGAATTTAGAAAGCAGCCAGGAATTTGGAAAGTGACAACCCTAAGACTTTTTTTCAAATTTTACATAGCACCAGTCTTCGAAAAAGCCCTCTAGTCTATAAATAGAATGTACAATTGTTCAGCAATTGGATTCACTCTAGATGCAAGTCTCTATTTGCCCGTTTCCTCCCTTGGCCTTGTAAATAATCCAAATAAATCCTCTAAGTATAGTTTATGGGAGTTCCTACTCTCAATTAGTAACAGGATGCCATAAAGTGGCTGTATCTGCTACAGAGAGAACTCTGCTCTCCTCATTAACTCATCACTTCAGAGAACTCAGTGCCTAGGGGAACCCTCATCTTGTATCAGGGTTTCAGACTGTGTGATTTTTTTTTTTTCCCCAAGAATTGAATGATTGTGTTACTGGGGAAATAGCATCATCTGTGACAGATAACTTCTTTATTGGGGAAGAAGAGTAACAGTGACTGCAGCACTGATATCATACTTAAAAACCTAAGGGGGAAGTAAGGTGATAGTGGGTATCACCCCACACCTGTCCCTAAAGCTGATGATTCATCACCCCTAGACAATTTTTTGGAACTAATAACATTCATTGTGTCATGGCTGCCGAATCTTCCCAAGTTTAATAGATGCTGTAGACCCATGGTGCCATAGAAGCCTCTGAATTAAGATGATTCAATAGGTTCCAATTCATCCTAAATAAGTGGCTGTCTAGATAAATGAAGTTCATCAAATTGCAATGAATACCATATAACAACCTTGCTGGGATTGCATGCCCCTGGGACACGGACCATGTCTAACTGTGTGCTCTGCAACATCTCCTGTGCCAGCGCTTTGCAGCCCATGTTCAATAATAACAGTATGACAGCGTGTTTGCCCTGAGTCATTTTATTTTTTATCAGCAAAGTGAATGCTTTAACTACATCAGTTAAGTCACTTAAATTCAACCGGTTAATGAAATGCCCTTATGGAATGCAGCGTTGGAATCATTTTTTAAAGCAGCGACAAAACAAGACAAAACAAAATCAGTATAAATTACACCTCGTTCAATCTGTTAAAAAAAAAAAAAAGACAATTCAGAGTCAGGTTTTATTTTAATTAATGGTCTATATTGATGAGGTTGCCTCAGCCACGCAGGGTTCGGTTCTCTTTACTTAGTAAGTTTTTTCTTAAACACACTGGGGGACACCAGCCCAGTGACATGGTGTAGCCAGAGGAGCTGAACTGTTTAATGTGACCCTGGGTGCTCACTCTGGGATGCTTGGACACTGAGCTGGTGAGGCCAGCTCCACCTCCCCCAAGATTTTCTCCAGGGGGAGAGGCTGTGTCCAAGTTCACCTTTCATGGGCTAAGGCCTTCTTCCTTCCAGTAGGGGAACCGCAAATTCTCATGGTGCCAGAGACTCCAAGCATACCCACATCCAGACCTCCCAGTGCTGAGAAGCCTGTGCACTCTCCATAGATAGGTCTGTTTTCTCACTCTTATCTATAAAAATGGGAGCGGAGGAATGGACCATGATCCCCTCCCTGGAGTACAGATCCACACTGTATGCACAGCCATGTCCTCGTTCTGGCTTGACCTAGAATGTTCACCTTGTTTCCATTACTTTCTCAATATACTTCCTTTCATTTTGCTCAATAAGCCTGAGTATAGGTTATGACTCATGATTAGAAGAAAAAACAAAACCCAGAACTACTGCGATCCTTAAGTTCTGAGAATTACTCATCAACTGATCACATCTCCCATTGCAGGTAGCAACCAGACAAGTGCAGTGGTCTTCATTGAATCATTTGATTTTGCCACTATATGAAGTTAATATAATCTCACATCTGATGTTCCTAGGGATTTGTGGGTAGAACGAAGAAGGGATTCTTTAGATCCATTTTTCTGCATGGGGAATTGGATATTGTTTATAAAGTTTTTATATATCTCTGAGCCTCAGTTTTTTTTTATATTAGCACCTTTTTCCTTCTTATGTTTCTAGAGACCCTGCATAGTCTTTAAAATACTTGCAGTAGTGAAAGAAACTTGGAATCTTATGTGTGCTCTACAAAGGGCATTTTCTTACACAAAAAACCATCTGAAAGAGGTTGTTCCCATAGCAAGAGGCGGAGGTCCTGCAACTAAGTGGTTTTTATCTTCAGTTCATGGTCCCAAGACATCCATCCTGTGTACTTTGTAAACAGTTAAATCAGGATTTTGTTGATTACGCGTGTGTGTGATTTTCCTAGCTCTTACAACCCTTGGCATCTACAGGGTAAGGCACAGGGCAGGAAGCAGTCTGGGCAAGGACTTCCTGTGAGTGGCAAGAGCAGGAAAGACTCAGTTGTGGCTTGTTTCTCTCTAGCTAAAAGGACCAAAATCAGCTTGTATCTCCTCTGGGTTAGTGCACCGTATTCATGTGGGCAATAAACAATGGGCATTACCTGAAAGGTAGGAAGAGGAAGGGTCCAGTTCATACCACATTCAAGTGGAAATGAAAACACCTTCTCTTCTTTATGGGTAGCTGATATTGTGCTTTTAAGCTGTTTCTTATATCAGACAAATCAGTTACGGATCTCTTTCCCTTTCAAAGAGTGTACACAGACAAGATATTAAGTGGATGGTGGTTATCAGCACTGATGCTCAAACACCATCGACTCTGTCTTGCTTCTCCCACTCCAGGTGGCAATCAGGCAAGGTCAGCTGCCTTCAGCTAATCATCTGACCCTTGGTTACACAAAGTCAATAGAATGTAAGGAGACACGAGGCAAATGTGCTAATATAAATCTTTAGACAGTGGTTGAGTGGCATGAAAGAGTTATACCCAAGCCCAGTAGGAAAAGGCAACATTTTGACCATGCAATAATCTCTAAGGAGCGGGCAGGAAACAGTTATGATGGAAAGTGTGCATGAGTAGGGGGAAAACCTTTTTAGGAATTATTTGGCACAAATGTGCTTCTTGAACCAAAGAGGACAAAACTATCAATCACTAGAAGAGCAATATACTTAGGAACTCCCACCAGTTAGTTACAAGCTACTCTTACCTCATGTACTTCCTGTTTTACCTAGATTTGTGAACTAAGAATTCAGGGCAGAAATAGAAGCAGAATCAGAGAAAGAAATACAGATTTTGTTGCTGAGCTTCATGAATTAAGAGCAGAACTTCAATATACTGCACTCTGAGAAGTTAGAATCTTTGTACTACGTCCATTAGCATTGAAACCAGGAAATAATTTGCCTGTGGAGACCAGCATGGAACAAAGAAACACAGAAGTAAGACATACTGACCAAGACAAATTAACTAAAATGAGGCTATGGTCCAAAAAAGGCAGATACACTATCATAGATATTTCTAGTTAAGGGACTCTCTTATGCCTATGGAAATATCAGAGTCTGAGGTGTGCTAATACTTTGTCCTGCTTTTGTATTCTTTCAGTGCAAATATCCAGACCTAGCAGGGAAGGTGATACAGCAAAGTAATTAAGAAACAGGTTTATGAGTCAAACCAGATCCAGGTTTGAATCCTGGTTGCATGGCTTACTACCTTTATCAGTCAGCTATTGCCACAATAATGCTGAGTAACAAATCACTCCCAAACTCAGAAGGATGCAAAAACTAGAATCTTTTACTGACGGAGATGTCTGTGGAACAGCTAGAGCTTAGCTGATCTAGCCTGGGCTCATCTGGTCTTGGTATTGGAACATTGGTTTAGTTCAGGCATACTCAATTTATCTTCAATTCTTCTGAGACCTACAGGCTACTTGGGCCATGTTCCTGTAACAATGAAGACAGAAGTGTGAGTTGAGAGTCCAATCACATGCAGTCATATTTTGTACTTTGCTTATGTTATAGCCAGTTACTCCCCATTGACTGAAACAAATCACAAGACCAACTCCTAAGTCAATGGGAAAAATACTCAACCCTTTATGAGACCAAATCAAGTATCACGGCCACATTCAGTATCAGTGGGGTAGGGATATACAATCATCCAATGGGTAGGTGGGTTGGGGAGAATAAGTGAATTTTTGAGGAACAGTAATCTAATCTACCATACTGGCTCTGTGACCTTGAACATTTTGCTTAGCCTCTCTTATTTTACTCATCTAAGGTAGAAATAAAAGTGCTCAGCACAAATGGATGTGGGAATAATATATTTCAAGTGTTTAGGAAAGTTTCTGGCCCTAAACACTTGAAGAGACAGTCATATCATCTGTCTCTCATCATTATCCTTCATAGATTCTACTGTGTCACCTCCTTGCTAGGTCCACTGAGTAATTAATATGTGAGTATCATAATATTCAGTTTTCTTAATTGTAAGCAACAGAAATGACTCTGTTAGATTAAACTAGAAAAGGCATTTAATAAAAGAAACATTGCAGAATCAAACTCAGGAAACGGTCAGGAGAGCAGCAGGAAATTTCACTTTGAGACCATCCATTACTCACCAGGATAGAGCTATCACTGCCGTTGAACCCTGGATGCCCCTCTGACCCTGAACACATGGAAGCTGAATGTTCCTGCCCACATACAGTCTCCACTTGAATAGACTCCCCTATGCTGCAGGTTTTAGTTTTACTGTTTCCTGGTAAAAGTCCTTAGCAGATACATCCTATTGGCTGAGAGTACGTCACATGCCCATGAAAACAGTTTGGGCAAGTGATTCTTGACTTTTGCATTTTATCGTTTCTAGAAGAATTAAGTTATCTCCCTTCAAGATTTGTTTCTTAGGGAATTTCTCAAACATTGAAAAGAGTTTCAGATATGAGACAGACCAAAATTACAAAGGCCATTCCAACTATGGCCTCCAGTTCCCAATTTTGGGTTTTGCCTCTGAATTATGACTTCCAGAAATTTTACAAAAGGATGTCAGTGTTCCTTTGTGAGTAATGGGTGGTCCCAATGTAAAACTTCCTCCCATTTTTTTGAGGCTTTGTGCTTCTCCTCTTAGTACACATGCTAATTGTGGGTGATTTTTAGGTTTTCCCATTTTTTAAAAGTAGTTTATCTTACTGGGTTCGAACAACTAATTTGGTGTCAGGCCTCTGGTTTCAATTCTAACCTTTTTGCTCTGGTTAGGATGTATTAAGGTATACATGTACAAGTTAGTAGGACTTAGAACATATTTTCATCATGTCAAACATATCAGGTATTACTATAGGGAGGTGCCTAAATTGACAGATATCTAACTAACATTGTCCATATTATTCTTAGTTCGTCACATAACAGTGATTTTATGGATCTAGTTCCCTGCAGCTCTAGGTTGGTTTGAATCAGCCAGACCCTTTCGCTGGTAGAGCAGAAAATGTGTAAACTCAGATTGAATCTACTTCTTCAATTCAGCAGCTGTGTGACCTTAGGAAAGTTAGCTTACTATCCTGGGCTTCAGTTTTTGTTTCCTAGGAATATAATAATTCTTACCTTGGAAGGATCTTTCAAGCATTAACAAAATGCATATAAACATTGGGCCAATTTTCTTATCCATTCTTCTGTAGCCAGGTTGGTTTTTAACTCTTGCTTGAACAAGACAAGTTCCTTCCGGTCTTGGGGTCTTTTTTTTTTTTTTTTTTGTGGTACGCGGGCTTCTCACCGCTGAGGCCTCTCCCATTGTGGAGCACAGGCTCTGGCCGCGCAGGACCAGGGGCCATGGCCCACGGGCCCAGCCGCTCTGCAGCATGTGGGATCCTCCTGGACCGGGGCACAAACCCGTGTCCCCTGCATCGTCAGGCAGACCCTCAACCACTGTGCCACCAGGGAAGCCCCTCTTGGGGTCTTTTTAATGCTTTTTGACCCTTCTAATTGCCATCTCTTCTCACTAATAACATTCATTTATTCATTTATTTAACAAATATGTATCAAGTGCCTTCTCTGTGCCAAAGATTGTTCTAGGTGCTAGGGGGGTATCAGCATACAAGACAGACAAGAATGCTTTCCTTCTTAAAGCTTACATTCTAGTTAGAAGAGATAGTCTTAAATTAGAATGTTAGATGGTAGAAAAGACTAAAGAGAAAAATAAACCAGAGAAAGAGATAGGGAGGGTTAAGGCTGGAGCTACAGTTGAAATGAGATGGTCTCTGGTACAGGTGGCTAGTTCTCTATGCTCCCTGGTAGCTGGAAAGGCTTTCCAGTCCCTCACAGTTAGATGGGATCATATCACTAGTTTGGGCCAAGGGCTTAGTGGTAAAAGTGATATGGTCACTTCATTTAGGAATTAAAGAGAAACTGTACATTCTTTTTTTTTAAATAAATTTATTTATTTATTTTTGGCTGTGTTGGGTCTTCGTTTCTGTGCGAGGGCTTTCTCTAGGTACGGCAAGCAGGGGCCACTCTTCATCACGGTGTGTGGGCCTCTCACTGTTGTGGCCTCTCTTGTTGTGGAGCACAGGCTCCAGACACGCAGGCTCAGTAGTTGTGGCTCGTGGGCCCAATTGCCCCGTGGCACGTGGGATCTTCCCAGACCAGGTCTTGAACCCGTGTCCCCTTCATTGGCAGGCAGATTCTCAACCATTGCACCACCAGGGAAACCCGAGAAGCTGTACATTCTTTACGGCCATTCTTCCTCTGCCACTGAGGCCATGAGCCTGCATGCTCCAGATGGTGCCAATAAAATATGGTAGCGTCTTCATCAACCTCAGTAATTGTGTGAGATACAGATTGCCTGACCAACCCACTTTGGACACATAATATGAGCAAGGAATATATATTTGATGTGTTAAGCCATTTAAATTTAAATTTGTTAATTTACCACCACGTTACGTATCTTATTCTGACTAATAACATTGGTTAGACAAGAACTCACCAAAAAGATGACTTTGAGTCACTATCTAAATGAGGTGAGGGAATAAACAGATTTTTCATCTTCAGATGTCAGCTTAAAAATGATCCTTCTTCAATATTTGCTTAATGCCATGAAATTTTAAAGCTCCACAAATACAGGGGGCTGAATTTGTTTTGTTTTGCTTTGTTTTATTGAATTTCCAGCATAGTAGGAATTTAATACATCTTTGAAAATGAATAAACAAATATATAAATGAATGAATGAATGACACAAAAAATTGTTAGGACACAAACATGGTAACCATTACTGTTGTATTTAACATTTTATCTCCTTTTGCCCCTCTTATTTTTTTACCCTGTTCTTCAAATAAAAATGATAATAGATGTTTAGGTAGCCTCTTTTGCTTGACAGTGATATTAATTACAAGGTACATTTAGATATAAGGGAAATAGGAGTTATATTGGAACTGAGGGGCTGCTAAATATGCCAGTTTTATGTCAGTTGAGGCATAGTTGATAATAGCTAATAATGGCTAATATTTACTTATTGAAAACTAACTATGTGTCAGTGGCGTGCTATACCTTCACACGTATTAACTTATTTGCTCTGCAGAATGGTTCTATTGGTGGGTCCCGTTGGTTCCCCATTTTACAGCTGGTAAGTGACAGAGACAGGGCTTGAGCCGAGCTATTCTGACTCCAGAGCTCTGTGATTAACAATTCCACTGTACTGTTTCCTCCAGGACCTCTAGATGATCTACAGGAAGTTGCCAGGTCCTCAACAGACAGGTTCATTGGTCTCAGACTTATGATTTTCCATTCATGCAACTCAGCTCCTCTTAATATGTCCGCTTCTCTGTAGATCTATCTGCTGCCCTCACCATAAACTCATGGATTCTTCCCGTCTGTGAATCATTCCAAACTTTGCCAGTTTGCTTACACTCTCCTTTCTCATAACCTCAGTGATTCTTCATGCTGTTGCCCTAACATCATGGCTTCTCTCTGTGAATCCTTTCAGTTTCAACCCTGGCTACTAACTCTCTGATTTTTTCAGGACTCAAGCAAGAGTCTGTCAAAATCTTAGAAGTAGTTCAAATTTAGGTACCTGCCAGGTCATAACTTCTTGGCTACCTTATACGTCACCTGTGTTGAGCCTGGTTACCAATGGTATAATCCTCTGTGGCCAAGGTAGCTAAGCCTTATGGCAGAACCAATGTTGCCTGAGGATTCTCAGATTTAAGTGCTTGATTATAGATGTTTACTTAGAAAATGTCATGACATGACATGACAATTGGGCAGGAATCCCAATTAATAGATGTACCATTACCGTCTACAGTGAGCCAGGCATCACACAAGACGCTTAGACACATTGGATAATGTGATTTTGATGCTTGAAGGTGGACATTATCACCATTTCCATTCTACAGACAGATACTGAGTCTCCAGACTTACCCAATGGTCCATGGCTTAAAAAATAGCAGAGCAGGTATTCAAGCTCCCTTGACATTTTTACTCCATAAGCCACATTTCCTTTGCACATGTTTATTTTATTTAAAACTCTCTGCTCCCTTTCTACCTGAAATAAATAGCACACTTGAAAGTCACCACTACTGTCAATATTAGAGACATGTCAAAAGCTGTCACTTAGCCAGAAAGCTGCTTTGGAGTAACTGTGTAATATTATCCAACATGACAAGTTTTCATCCACAGTGGCAACATTAAAGCCAGGAGCATGTGGCTTGTGCAAAACCCCAAAGCCATTAGCTGAAATCCCAGGACCAGAAGGCTGAAGAATTCCCCACCCAACCCAACCCGGTCTCAACCCTGGAGAGCAGAGGGCACTCTGCACCGGTAGGTTATTTTCATTCACTGGGAAATGTGCGCTGACGTTTGCTTTCTGTGCTGGTGCTCTCTGAGCACATTATCTTCTCAGTGTGGACTGGATGAGGGAAGTGAGAAGCAAACAGCAAATTCTTGGCAGCCAGAGACAGGCAGGCAACAGAGAGGAAAGGAGAAAAGCTGTCAGGGGACCGTGGAGGAGTCATTTGACTCTTGTGATGTTTATGTCATTTTTCTTCAGTCATCAGCCTGCTGTTTGCAGCCTTGATATTTTCTTAATAAACTAAAGATGAGAGGGAATCATAAAAATGAAGAGACTGGAAGAGGTCATCTAAATCTCTACCTTTATCCAGATTGTCGCTGCCACAGACAGGTTTTTAGCAGTTAAGATACTTTCAGGAAAAAGAATGTCCAAGTTCCAGAAAAACCCATTTAAATGGCATAAATGATTTTCAAAAATTCATAATTCTCTTTATCTATGACCCCAAGTTAGAGTAGACTTAAAGTGGGGTTTGGTAGAGTTGGTTCTCCACGTTTGCTTTCTGAAGTGTTACCTTAATCTAAAGGTTGATTTTCTTTCTGTTCACAATTTGGCAGCCAATAATGTCCAGGCTGCTTTGCTTGGTCACGGAAGAGAGAATACCACGGATCTTCCTTGACTTACCATGGAGGTTATGTCGAGATACACTCAACATAAGTTGAAAATATCCCAAGGTGAAAATGTATTTAACACACCTAACTTAGCAAACATGTTAGCTTAGCCTCGCCTGCCTTAAATGTGCTCAGAACACGCGCATTAACCTCCAGTTGGGCAAAATCCTCTAGGACAAAGCCTATTTTATAATAAAGTGTGGAATAGCTCATGTAATTTGTTGACTACTCTGCTGAACGTGGAAAACAGAATGGTTGCCACATACTCCTAAGTGGGGAAAAGATCGAAATTCAAGGTTTTCTAGGTTTCTGCTGAATGTGTATCACTTCCGCACCATCGTAAAGTCAAAAAATAAGTCAAACCATCATAAGTCAGAACAATCTGTATTCCTAGTAGTTTTCCCAAAAGAGCAAAGGAGATTCTCTTCCAAAAGCCCAGCCCACACTACCATATATAAGATAGATAACCAACAAGGACCTACTGTATAGCACAGGGAACTTTACTCAATATTTTGTGATGATCTATATGAGAAAAGCATCTAAAAAAGAATGAATGTATATGTATATATAGCAAACACTTTCCTGTACCCCTGAAACTAACACAGCATTGTAAATCAACTATACTCCAACAAAATTAAAAAAAAATAGCATGTCACTCTTAATAAACTACTCTTAAAGCAGAAAAACAAACAAAAGCAAACAAACAAACAAATGAATGAAAGCCCAGCCCAGATATTCTCTGGCCACATTTGTTCCACTTGAGTCAGGTGTCTAGGTCCAATCCGATGACTATGGCCAAGTGAGTGGGCTTTGCTGATTAGCTTGTGTTTATTAAGAATCACCCTTGGAGCTGAGGATGAAGTCATCTCACTCACACTGCAGGCTAAAAGTAGGGGGAAGGGTAGTTTTCTAGAAATCCTGTGTACCACGAGGAAATATGTTCAGGGTAGCAACAACTGATCCCATGAGGCCCTTGCCAAATCTCAGCTGGGCTATTGCCAGTCTGCTCATTGGGTGTCCTGCCTCTAGCATTGTCCCCTTTGGTCCATCTTTGATTCTGCTCCTGATGACAAACAAATGAAACTGAAGTAGCTCACATGGCATCCCAACTTCTTTATGAACTCTCCTGTCTAGCTCCTAGTTACTTTTCTACCCCCCTCTCCAGAATGAACTAGGTGAAGCTCCCTAAACATTTTTCCAGCCTTCTGCGTCTAACTCACTCTTCCTCATTCTTTAATCCCATTTCCCCCTGGAGGCCTTGCATAACCTTACTATCTTGGGCCAACTTTGCTTCACTTACTCTGTGCTTTCATGGCAATCTGAGCTTACCCTCTATCATAGAAACATTCTACTGTATAGAAATGTATAGAAACATCCTACCTATTTGCTTACTTTTTTTTTTCCTTCTCAGGAATGTGAGCTTTCTAAAGGAAAGGTCCACAGCTCTGTTCTTAGATCCTGGGATTCCTCATGCTATCATATATGCATTCAGTCCCGAATGCATGCGTACTGAGTGATTATGATTTGCTAGTGAACTTTGCTAGGCAGTGTGGGCATAGCGTGAGCAGAAAACAAATTCACATCCCGGTCTTATAGCCAATTCATTAAAAGAATAAGTAAATTGTAAATAACAAAATGTGAGAAGGAGTGTGGGGCGTCTTCCAGCATCCAAGGAGGTAGATTGAAAAGAGCATGAAACTGGGTCCTCTCTGTGGAACCTCATTCTCTTTCTCTGATCTGCATTTTCATCACCTCTACATAAGGAGCTCTCCAATGCTTAACATTCAAAAGAAGTTAATTATATTTTTATGAAATTCTACCCAAACTTTCTCCTTTTGTTTTCTTGAAAAATGGGGTGGGGAGTGGTTTTCACCCTGAGATGTTTGTGTGAATACTTGGAGGAGCAGCAACCATGCCAACTCCTGTGAACACCCAGCTGCCATTTATTTAAGCAGGTAAGTGTTCAACAGCGGGTAGCCCTTCCCTAGAGTACTGGTCTAATCAAAAAGCATATTTAATACCAATGACTGATGCCAAGGCTGGAAAAAAAAAGAATATTACAGTAAGTGGAAATTTTGTGAATTTAATACCAATTTAAATCTAGCCTTGCCCTTCTGCCAATGCTTTATTTCAACTCACTGCCAAATAAACTTACACCTAATTTTTAACTAATTTTTAAAGTTGGAAAACTCTAGGGACATAATTTGTGCTAGTATCAATGATACATTAACCTAATTAATTAAAAGCTGGCTTATAATTAAGAAAACAAAGGAAAAAAGGACCCTTTTGTGATGCAGTGGCCTCCATTTATTGTCATTTTTTTCACCTTCTTTGCTCACTTGCTAATTCTCAGAATTCAATAATCTGCACTGGGTATCCCAGTCATTAGTATGAATTAGCAACACTCCACTGTAATTCACCAGAGACAGAGTTTTGATAAATGGAGAAAGGGTTTTAAAGTAGATCAGTGTGGTGAAGCCAAATTACAGGAAAGACTAGGTCCCTTTGGTAACTAGGCTTTCCTTTGGTTTCCCTATCCTGCCTTCCCTGCCATCTTATAAAATAAAAAGATAAAATAAATGAAATCTTTAAAGAAAAAACTAAATCTGAACCTAGGTTTTAATAAACTTAACATTATAAAGAGTTTGCATGATTAGAGTAAGGACTTCTAATCAATCCAGACAGATAAGATCACAGTCATAATTGCATTGGCTGTTATTATTTCCTTTTCATTTACTTGTACCGAATAGAAAATAAAGTCTTGAGATGTCTACAAATGGAAATGAAAATAATGGTTTTCAGTGATAATTTGATAGGAAGTAATTGGCCACCTGAAGAGAAAAACCCTCATCGTGGAAATAATTACATATAATTGGTTACTACAAGATTGGACTGCATTTGATACACTCAGTACAATAAATACTCTGAAACTAAAGATGCTAACATGGAGGTTTGAGGGGCTTTAACAGCAGTGTAAATTGGAGACAATAAAACAGTTTTTAAAATGAGTAGCCAGTATGATTTGATTGGCCAACAAAATCATTTTGAAATATATTTTAATCAGCTGTCAATACTTAAAGATGGAGATTTTACACACTCATCAGGATTTATAAGCGTTTTTTGGGGAAAAAAAGGAAATATCAGATAACACCTGGCTTGTATTGCCACGATGGCAGCAATCCTATGGAACTAGAAGATAGCAGAGCCCAATGGATCCACCGCATGCAGTTAGAAGACTACCTACCCCTTGAAGATGTTTGGGTTTGTCACTCCAGGGCCAAAAACATCCTGTGTTTGTAGAAACCTTCTGCAGTTGATAGTAAGTTTACATATCTTAATTTATTTTACAGAATAAATACAGCTTATAGAAAAATAAACTGAGGCTTTGTTAAAGTGCCTCCCACAAGGAGACAAGTTAGAAGCTGAAGAAGCCAGGACATGAATCCGAGTCTTTAGTCTCTTAATCTCCTAAACTTTCAACTGAGCTCTACTATGTCTTGTCTGAGATCATTTATGAACCTGTTCACTGGAGTAATATGTGCACTCAGGTGAAGTAAACATCCTTTATTTGGAGCTTAAAGTACTAGCATTGGCCTCTTAGATGAAACAATTTGTTTTATGTGAAAAATACTAAATGGCCAAGAAACTAGGTATGGTTCTAAGCTCTGACCCATATAGATATTTCTACAAAGTTTCTTGGAGTCATTTATTTAGTTAGAAAAATAACCAGTTTTAAGTTATCACCCCTCAAACAGAGCCTATTAGGTTTTTCACCTGGTAGGATATACATCTTTTTCTCACTACCTACTTGACTTTCTCTAACTTATGACATTTCACTTTGAGCTGTTTTTCAGGGAAATCAGAACCCTGAACAAGCTGAGTAGATAGTAAGTGAAGCTTCCTATAAATAAGAGACATAAAATATGACATAAATAATATTTTGGAATCCTCAAAAACTTCCGAGAATATTCTCAGCAAACATTATTGAATAGAAGGAAACTTTGTGTTGAACCATTTCCTTGTAGGTGGAATCTTTTCAGTGTCTGTCACTACCACTTTGGCAGGGATTACTTGGCATTAGGTGTGCTGTTACTTAATAGAATTTTTTCCTGATTTTTTCATGATTCAGAAATAACATCTCAACAACAATTTCTCTATCCTTTTATTTATTTTAAGGCCAAGCTAAATGAGGACCCCATAGCAAAATGGATATGAATAAGCAATTTTGAGAGATTATAGGTAAATTGGCCAATAAGCAAAAGAAAAACATATTTGACCTTGCTAGACAGAAATACAAATTTAAAATATGTACTTTAAACAAAATAATAATGATGTATTAATTGCCTATTAAATAGGCAAAAAAAATTAAAATTATCGTATCCATTGTGTCCAAAAGTCCTGGGAAACTGAAATAAGGATACATTACCATATACATTATGCATTGAAAATGTGGAAATAGTTTAAATTAGGATATAATTATATGTTTGGAATTTATCATTTGGAAATAATTAAGGGTAAACACAAATAGTTATTGATAAAGATGGCAATAATCACATTTTGTTATACTATTAAAACATTAAAATAATACTAGTAATAACTTGGAAGCAAATTAAATCCCTAAGTATAGTGTATCAGATCAATTCTTTTACATCCATACACTTGAATTGCCATGCAGTCTATGATTTTGTAGAATATTTAATGATATAAAGTACATCCCCAGTATAAGTTTTATAAAACTTCTGAAAAATATGATCCTATTTCTGTGTATACACAAACACCTAGATGTTAGAAATGTATTGAACCATACACTCTTAAGATGTCAACCATGCTTACAGGGTGGCAGAAATATGGGTGATTTTTTGTGCTTATTTATATTTTCAAAGTTTGTTTCAAAGAATATATATAAATTTTGTTATTGATAAAAATAGAATGGAGCATATTAAAAAGCCAGTTGAATATTATTATTTTTTGACAAATAAATCCCATACAGATGACTTAATCCTACATTCTGTTGATTCAAAAGTACCAGGGATTATTCAAAGCCAAGCTTCTATCACATCTTGCTTGGACCACTGCAATGGATGCCTAATTGGTCATGTCATTCCACAACTTAAAACCCTTCAGTGGCTTTCCAGTGCAAATAAAACCCAAATTGTGTACACGACTTGGTCCCCTGTCTGACTCTTTCATCTTATCTCACACCACTCTCTTTCCCTCTAATCACAATCACACTCTTTCTCCAATAAACTAAAAATCTTTCTGCCTTCGGGACATTGCACCTGCCGTTCCTCCTTCCTGGAATGTTCTCCCCTTTCTCTCCCTATTCCAGACTTTTTGCATGACTGGCTCTTTCTCACATTCTGCATCTCAGCTCACCTGTCACTTTCTGAATAAGGAGTAGCCATCTCCTGGCAAAAACCCTCTGTGGCATCCACCTGTTTTCTAGTCTTCAGAGATCTTCTCACTGCATCCATTTTTCTTGCTTAGATATTGTTTCACAGTTCTTAAATACTGATTATTTCTATAATATTAGTTTCTTGCTCTCGAAGTGTAAACAAAGACCTGTTTTTACTATTACGTAAAATAATACTACATAATAAACCTGCTCACTATTACGTCCCCAAGCAAAAGAAAGATGCTTTGTATGTTGAAGGTGCTTCATAAAGACAAGGAAAGTTTGCCTCCCAGAATACATGGTTTCCTGTGAAGCTACTCAGCCTCAGAAAGAAAGAAAAGGATGGCTCCAGATGCCAGTAAGGACCTAAGAGCTGGAGCTGGGGATGTCTGCCCTTTGCTTGGGAGGCAGTATTATCAGTCATTCTCCCTCTCCTCAGCTCGTTTCTATTCTGTTATCTATTCTTTTTGCAATTCAGGCTCCTGATCCTCTACTTGTTCTCTATATTTTCCCTTCTTCAGAGCTTCTACTGACTCGTTTCTCATAATTTTGATTTGCCTATAATACCTCACAGAGATTGTTATAAAGCAAAATCACCATCACAGCATTTTAATCCTTATTTCATGTAATTTCCAAATAGCTGTATTAATACCAATATTTTTAATAAAAAGTGAAATATGATTACTGTCAACTTCTACACCAACATAAATATAATAAAAGACATATATATGATTATAATCTTTTTAGGAGTCACATTAAAAAAGTAAAAAGAAGCACATTAACATATGAAATTAATACCAATACTGTATTTTTAATACTGTTTTATTTTTAAAAATACTCCAAATTATTTTTTTCAACAGTCAATATAAAGATAGTGAGGTATATTTTTATTCTTTTTTTTTTTCTATGAAGTTTTTGAAATCCAGCATGTACTTTACATTTGTGGCAGACCTCAATTCGGACTAGCCACGTTTCAAATGTTCAACAGCCACTTATGGTTGGAGGCTACTGCATTGAGCAATATGGTTCTACATTGTATATCACACTCTGTTCTACTTGAGAGAAAATTAAGGTTGTTCGGGCCTTTTGGCTAGAGTATCCCCGAGACAGATGGTTGGGAAATACAGCCTTTGTTAAGATAAATAATAGTGTCCATGGTGCTGGAGGGATGGCAGTGATGAGATCCTAAGGAATGAACTTGGTCTTATGAGGAGGATAAAGGAGCAGGGGGAAAAGAGGGACCCACACACGTGAAGAAGGGAGATGGTTAGGCTCTAGGGAAGTAGCTAGAGATTGGGCCTCAGAGACCTCCCCAACTTTTCCCTGTCCTCTTCTCTCCCAATCCCCTTACCTCACCCTCCTACTATTTTCCTTAAGGTAACGGCTGCCACTCTAAGCCAACCCTATCAGGGCTTCCAGAAGTAACAACGAACCCAAATTGGTCCTTCGGTATGAAAATGATTACTAAACATATGAAAAGATGATCACCTTAGAAAGAAGAATTGGAAACATCAATAAAATACTTGGGAAAGATTTTAAACAAGGGAGAAATACAGTTAGAACCCTTTCAGAGTACTGCTTGGTTCCATCAGTCTCTTTGTGTAACTTCTAAAGTTTTAAATTATTCAGGTTTCAGATTTTTTTTAAATGGTAAAATAATGACATCATGGAAGAAAAAGACCAGTGTTTTGGTATTTAAAAGTATCATAGTGCAGTCAATGTGGGCTCATAAAACTGATATTACCATGACAAATTTCATCCACCCTGGTTTCTTTCTTGTCTCAACTCTTATACTCATTGCTTAAGGACAAATTCTCTCCATGCTTTTTTCCTTGAAGTTCCTTAGTGAGAAAATCTTATTTGCACCACTTTTTGCATTTGGCCAAATCATCACTTGCTGGCTTGTTTCTGGATGGACAATTCTGGAGCCAGCTCATCTAGTGGTCTAACCAGCTGGGACCAGGAGAGGCAATGTGAACCTCTGGGAACTGTGGACAGGTCAGGTAATAAACAATATTTTTTAGCATACTTGTGCATCGGGCAATCTGGATGGCCAGCTGGCTAGCTGCTTGGTTTTCTTCAAGGAGGTACGGGGTAGTAGATGAGAGTGTGGACTAGGAAATCAGACTTCTGGGTTCAGTAATTGATTCCATCAAGAACAAGCTGAATGTACTCAGGTGCTTACTTAACCTCTCTGCAAATTTCTCATGTATCATGGAGATGCTAATAGCATTGACCTCTTAGTTATTGTGAGGGTTAACAGAGACAACCTATGAAAGCTATTTGAATAGAGCCTGGAATATAGTAAGTGCCTTATAGTATTATTTTTTCTTGTCTCATTTATGCAGTGCTAAGCATACCTTTGGCACACTGTGCTTTGTCTTGCTGATCTTCGCAAAAGCTATGAACAATGGGTATTATAATCCCCATCCCACCTATGAGGCTACCAGCGCTAATGAAGGTTAAGCAACCAGTTTAAAACCACACAATTCATAAATGTCAGGGATGGGAACTACAATGAAGGCGGAATGATTTCAAAGGTCCCAAGAGACCATAAAATATATAATACAAGAACTGAGTGACAAGAGTCAGCGTACTTAGGGGCATTTCATTTCAATGTGTAGTTGATTATTCCAGAATGCAACCTCAGGATCTTATTGGTTTCCAAAAGGCCTCAATCCTCACCCTGTGTCCTATTCATTTACATGCTTATGTTGCCAAAATGCAAGACCTACCGCTGAGAGTCCCTACTCTGTACCTTTGGGTCCCACTGCCGTCAAGTCATCACTGATATGTTGAAAAGGTGTGTTCCAGTTTGCTTTTCAGAGGATGAACTGAGCCTCTTTGGGCCAAGATCAGGCACACTGTTCGAATAATGTGACTGTAGAACCCAATTTAAAGGACCAGGCTCTGGCCTCAGGGATTAGAGTGATGGAACAGCCGACAGCCTCCGAACCACACTCTGTCTGCATTGAAGTCTTGAAATGGTTTGCATGACGGTACAGACTGACCAGAAACCTCTTGGATTTGCAGAACATTTTCTGTCATGCTTTGCCTTTTTAAAAAGAGGTCCAAGCTTTGAACAGTTCCTCCAAAGATAGACTTTGCCTTTGGAGCTTTGGGGAAAAAGGCATACACACACACACACACACACACACACACACACACACACCTGTGTAGAAAATCGTGAATGTATCACATTAAGGGTAGAGCCATTATAAATGTTGGTGCAGTTAAATTCTGAAAATCAGGACTTGGAAAGGGAATGCCTCCTTTGCTGATTGCACTGTAACTGGTGCAGCTATAATAGGCTCTAGACACTACTAGAATAGCAGATATCTGTGTGTGACTACAGAGGAATATATAAGAAAGAAAAAGACAGATGGTGTACTTAGGTGCACTTAAGTCTGATTGCATGAGTTGATAATGAATGTTTAAATATGGCACTCCAGTAAAATCAGATACCTGTAGACAATACTGGAATAACTACAGACTTGCTAGAGGGAAAAAATGAAGTTGTGGATTCTAATTTTTGTTTTTGTCATTATTATGATTGTCTATTTACTTGTATGGGGATTTTCATAATTTTCTCAGAGCCTAATCATAAAACAAAAAACAATCAGTAGCATAGAAAATAGATTCTTAGAAATGAGAGGAAACTTAAAGATTGTTTCAGAGCTGTGGAAGCTAATGTCCAGATCGGTGAGATAACAAAGGTCAGACAATTCTTAGTGACAGATTGAGGATTAAAAGTCATGTCACATATCTCCTTGCCTAGTCATCATGCCACTACAAAGGACCATGCTTTCTCTCCAAGGAGATTATATTAAAACATTATAAATCAAGCAAGAATCATAAATAAAATACAAGCAACATTATTCAATTAGAGATAGTCTTCCACCCCAATGAACAACTTTGGTTTACATATTTCGTTGGCCCCAAACCAGATTAAGTAAAATTGTTTTAAAAACTTAATACAAGTTTGGCTTTTATACTGGCAAGTATGCACTCAATGTTCTAAAGGGGCCCCATTTTTAACACTGTTCCTGCATATGCTGTCCAAACAGCTCTCCAGTTAGACCATTAAAAGTCCAAAGAGTAAAAACTGAAAAATCTTGCTTAGATCTGATGTCAAAAGATGACTGTGGCAGCAGGCGACTCTGGAGAAGGGTCCTGGCTTTGCATGTACATAGGGATGGCGAGTGAACTGACGGAAGTAATCCTGATCTTCAGTTCATGCTCCACACAGAAAGTAGACATCGCTCAGAAGCTGTAAATAAACTGGACCTGGCATCTTAAGTGCCTTAAATGTTTGAAGTTAAACCTTAAATCTCATCCTTATTCTTAAAGGAAGTGGGTGAGCCTCCCATCAAAGAGACTGGTGGCATAATCAAGATGAATAATGCTGCCGAATTCTGAAAGGACTTCACAATCCGAGTTGTAAAGACAGTCCCTGGTGCAGGAAGCACTAAAAATCTACATGTCACTTATCGTGAGCAGGAATCTAGGTGGTGAAAGATGCACATATTTGAAAATCAGACAGTGCTGACAGATCCTGGAAACTCTTTGCATGTTGGTGGAAATGCTTTCCAATCACCATCTCAGAAACAGGTCCACATCAAGCTGTTACAGATATTGCTAGAACACAGATGATTTTGAAAATAACTCTTCAAAAGGAAAGACCACTTCATATACAACTTTAAATTACTTTGTAACTCTTAATTTATACATTCTATAGTTGTATAAGTACAACTATAAAATTCCTTATAATTCTCACATGAATGGATACATTTAGTAAGCAAATATGATACAAATGTCACCTGTCTAGCTTCCAAAGAATTTGCTTTTTGCAACCCATCAAAATGGCAAAAGGACCATTCATTACAATTTGCAAGGGTGAGGTAAACACTGTAAAACTTGTACACATTCCTAACAGAGGAAGTGTTGCTATCAGTGAAATAGAAATTTTGAAAAATTCTGGAAGCTAGAAAGCATGTGGAATCAAATTGTCATAGAAATTAGAACAGAGAAAATCATAACTATGGAGGTAAGAGCAGTTCTTGCCCATTTGGATCAGGAGAAAACTTAGCTCAGAAGGTGCAGAAAGAGCATGAGCAGTCAGTAAGTTGATGATGTGGGGAGGAATTAAGGCTTAACTATGGAAGAGTTGGTCCAGTTATGCTTCCTCTAGAGTATAACATTGGCTCTTTTAGCACATGACTCTTAGCTGAAAGTAAGAGGTATTCCTGATGAGGGCTACCCTGATGAGGGTAAGCCAATCAGAGGATGCTATGATTTCAGACCTTCATAGTAGATCTGAAAGAATAAAAGTAATAATAATGATAATGGAAAAAGGAAAGGCAACTCCACCCGCTATTCAAAGTGTGAAAGTCATTGACAAGTTTCTCGTCCAGAGTAAAGGCATCTTTTCTCTGGTAATTAAGGAGGAGGGGGCAAACTTCATACCTGTTTTGATCGATTCACTAGCTGTAAGGGAAGTCAGCTTGTCCATAAGCCCACTCCAATCAGTCCAGCAGTTAACCAGTCCTGTCACTGTGGGGAGAGAATAAAAGAAGGAAATCACAAATTCACTTTAAATAAGAAAGTTGACATAAGCTACAGAGAAAAATTTTAACAAATAGAATTTTAAAATTGAGATGAAATGACTGATTTTCCTGGAAAAAATAAATGACCAAATTGATTCAAATGGAGGGAAATAATGTTAACAGACTGAAAATCATAGAAAAAACTTGAAAAATAGTCAAGATCTCATGGTAACCCTCTACCCACACCAAGGGCAATAAACCAAGACAGTTTTACATAAGAGAGTCATCAATGTGTTATGAGCAAATAAATCCTTTATTTATGTAAAAAATGATCCCAGATATTAGGATAAAATGCAGAGCTTCTCAACTCATTCTATAAAGCTACCATAATCCTTACAGCAATTCTGGAAAAATATAGATTTTAAAAGAGGTGAAAGAAAACTACTGTCCAATCACAGTTACATATAAATATAAACATACAGAAAATATATAAATATATAAAAATTCTAGATTGAAATTTAGCAAACTAGATCCAGTAACTTATTAAAAGAATATTTCATGATTTAGTATTAGGTAACCAAAGGGTTACTTTAACAAAAGAAATGTCCATTATGTGTTAAGTTATAAACAGTTCATCCTAGTACAGTGTATAAATATTATCATTTTGTATGTTTGCCATGAAGTAAAGAAGTTTAAAACACCTTATGTTAACCTGAAATTACATAATCATATATACAGGGTAATTTCATTTATGTTAAAAAAATGTTTGTTTGGCATGTGAGTGTGTGTGTATATGTGGGTGTTTTTGTATTTAAAAATAGACAAGAAAATATCTGGAAGGATAAACACCAGTATGGTAACAGTGATTACTCTGAGGAGGATCATTCTATTTTTGCTAAATGTTATATCTCTTGCACATAGCATAGTCATTGTCACATAGAAGATTCTCTATTTGCTAAATGGCTGAATTAAATACATTAAGTTGAGAGTGAAATACAACTTTCACGTTTTACTAGAGATATCTACATTGCTTAAATATTTTAAAAAAAACATCTATTTAATTGTATTAAAATGATATCTTAAAATATATATGTTCACACACACACACACACAATCGTATAAGTGTATATTATTTCCTAATGGTCATTCATTAGCAAATATTTGTTGGGAAAGTAGTATGTGCCAGGCACTGCCTTAGATGCTTGATATTGATCAGTGAACAAAACCAGAAAAATAGATTTCAGATACAATCATTTATTGATGGATTTATTATTTATAATTATGATTACTTAATCATTTATTAATCCATTAAACTAATTGGTCACTTTACTTCAAATATTCTGTTAGGAGGAATCTATTGAATCTTACAAAAATAAAAGTTCTTTTAATTATATTAAGTATATTTTCCTGTATGTATATGAGGGAAATTCACAGAAATTAGCTAGGAAATTGAGTTTTCACACTCATTGTTCCTTCTTCATTATTGGTCAGGATTCACCAGCATGTATTTTAGGACCTTCTGTTAAAAAACAACATGAATCCATTCTGAGAGAAAGATGGTAAACTGCTTATTACCTATTTAAATTAGAAAAAATGCAAACCTTTTTAACAAAGGGGAAATGAATCAAAGAACACTGAGTCTGAAATCAGATTGACCTGATTGTAAATGCTGTATTGTATGTGAGCATACTTCTGGGTGGGGGGTGGAATTTAACACTCTGATAAGGGTACAGGGGGCTGTGCTAACATCTGCTAGGAGGGCTCTTAGGAGCTTGGAGACAGTTATGATGCACATTAAATGAAGTAGAAATACTGTAACTCATGCCACATCATGGAAGAGGAGCTCAGAAAGCTCCAAGAAGTAGGCATGTGAAAGTGGGTGTAAACCTGAAAACTCCACTGGGCGGTTATGTTCCATGGGGGAGCCCAGAGAACATTTTGTTTGCCAAATTAATAAAGAGTTCACTGGTTAAAAGGGTGTCAGCATCACTGAGAAACTCAGTGATGGTTTTCCTCTGAGATGATATCATCCCTTGACATTGGGAGATGTTACACAGTTGGCTCCTTATAGCATTGGAAATGATAGAGTTTCAAATAAAAGAGGCTAGGCGGTAGTGCTTAATTCTCAGAAGGCAAGGGGGTGTTACTATCATAATGAACAGCAGGGCTGGAGTGGCATCCAGGAAGTCCTGACCTGTAGGGATCTATGAAGGCTGTGTCCAGAACAATAGCTAAAAGCATACTGCACAGTCTGTCTTTACTAACAAAAAAATACCAAGTCTGAACGATCAGGAGACTGAGACTAGCTACCCAATGAAAGTCATGATCTCATGTTCAGCTTCTAAATAGAAGCCAATTTTCACATCTGGAATCTATTGACTGAAAGAGAGGCCAGATCTTCAGAAGAAAAGATCCTAGAAAACCAGGTCAAATATAGAGTAATATTTCCACAATACTTCCCAAAAGGGCCTTCAGACATTTACAACAGGGAAAGAAGACTATCCAAATATTTCAAGAAGGGAGGATTCGAGTTAATATCCAGGTTTCATGACTCCTCTGGTAAAGTGGAAGTATATGGCAAAGTAATAAATGATGTTCTGGCCCAGGTCTGGCTCACCAGTGTGTCCAGTGGGTCCAAGGACACACCCAGTGGTTGTTTCCCAGTCTCTGAATAAATAATTGACATAGATATGCTCATTTTGATTCCTTTATTGTGGAATAAGAGCCAC
This sequence comes from Delphinapterus leucas, assembly GCF_059928025.1. NCBI lineage: Eukaryota > Metazoa > Chordata > Mammalia > Artiodactyla > Monodontidae > Delphinapterus > Delphinapterus leucas. The sequence goes on along the minus strand of NC_143133.1, from coordinate 50,234,892 downwards.
AGTAGTTAGGAAGGCCAAGTGAAACCTCTGAAACTGAAACTCTCTCTCTTGCTAAGACAGCTAGAAAAAAAAATCAGGAAAATGACAGAAATTAATGCTACCTAAAAACCTAAAGAATATAGGGTAGTGCATCCTATCATATCTCCATTTGATTCACCAGTCTCTACCTTATAAAAGTCAGATGAATTCTGAAAGATAATAGTAGGTTACTGCCAACTCAATTGAGTAGTATCTCAATTGCAGATATAGTGCCAGATGTGGCATATTTGCTAGAACAGATAAAAATAGCCTCAAGTACATGGTATTCAGCTATTGATCTGGTGAATAATTTTTTCCCATCCCTATCAAAAGGGTGGATCAAAAGAAGTTTACCTTCAAATAAAAAAAATCAAAACAGTATGCATTTATAGTCGTGCCCCAGAGCTATGTGAAAATTCTCCCATGTTCTGTCAAAATATAGACTGAGGAAAGCTGGACTCTCTTGACATACCTCAGAGCATCCCACTGGTCCAATCTATAATGACATCATGCTAACTGGCATGAATGAGCAAGATGTGGCAAGTAGATGAGAGGCCTCAGTAAGACACATGGCCTCGAGAAAATAGGAGATAACATGAGGAAGATACATCAGTGAAAATTTTAGGATTCCAGTGATTTGGGACATGCTGTGACATACCTTCCAAACTAAAGGACAGATGATTGTATTTTCTATCTCACTTGGTGATGAAGGAAGCACAATATCTCATAGAAGTTTTCAGGTTCTGGAGAAAGCCAATACCACACTTGGAAATATTGCTCTGATCCATACCCTGAATGACCCAAAAGTCAGACATGTTTGATGGGGCCCAGAGGAGAAAATGGCTCTGTGGAAGTTTATGGCTCCATGCAAGTGGCCCTGCTGCTTGGATTGCATGATCTGGATGACTTTATGGATTGAAGCATATTAATGTTTGTGAAAGACACTGTGCGGAGTTTATGGCAATATTCGGGGATAAAGATTTGGCTCATTCCACAGACCAGCTGAAGTTGCTAGCCAAAACAGAAAAATTTAGAACAGGTGGTAGAGGAAAGAAATGATGATGTACTTTAGAGTCACTTAATAGCTTTTTAAAATATATTTTAAATAAGTTAGAATCTTTCTGAATTTTAGTTTACTGACCTGGAGACTGTATTTGCATTAATTTTGAAACACAGTGCTAGTGGAAAGAATATAATTTAGGGTAATTAAAGTCAGACAGAATCCTGCATCCATGAGTATCCAAGTTAATCTCCACACTGTGCTGTGTACCCACTATATAGCACAAACTATCACAGTATTTTATTGAAACCTCCATAAGTGACTGGGCATAGATATGATGATCTCAAAGGAGCAAATGTGGCGTCCAAAGTTTCAGGAAGTAACTAGACAAATTCACAGAGCTGATACCATTTGAATGGTTGATTCTTTTGCTCATTTAGTTGTTCATCTTCCTTTCCTGCTGAGAATCCATTCTTGATGACTGGAGAATAAATTGTAGTCATCAATTCCCCATGTGTGTATTTGGATTTGTATATTTCAAGCTCCACTCGTGCTTTCAAAATCACAGAAAAATAATTGCTTTATATTTATCTTTTCATTAACCACATAGGCTTTTTATTAGGCATAGGCTCTGCTTCCTGATTTGTTTAGTTCTTGGTAATTATGTTATGGCGGTTACTTTCAACAACAATAACAGGAGCAATAACAATAATAATAAAACTAAATATGCTGAGTGCATCTTGTGTACAAGGGACTGTTCTAAGCCATTTTCATGTATAATTCATTTAATCCTCAAAATATCTATCAGAAGGAGGGACAAATATCATGAAGGAGGGACAAATATCATACCTATTTAATATTCGGGAAAATAATTGAAAACAGAGCTTAAAAAACCCTATTTAAATTCACACATCTAGAAAGTGGTAGAAATGAGTTTTGAACTCATAAAGCTCCAACTGCTTTGGACATACAATCACCTTCCATACTGCAGAAATGGCTGCCAAACTGTATAAAACCTAAATCTGTGGAGCTCTGAATGACTCTCAGTTCTCTTCAAGTGGCTGTATAAGGGTTACAAACTAAGGAAAGACAAGGATTTGAAGTGTTGTATACGATGATTGCAAAATAGCTTTCTACTTCACAATAAAATTAGAATTCACTTTTCCTGCTTTTCAAATGGTATTGCTAACTTAGAGTGGGAATGAGCATTATGCAGAAAAAAGGTCTAAGAAATTTGTGTCTTAATCCCAGTCTTGCCATCAATGGCTGTGGAACCACAAGTCATTAAACCTTCTGTGACCAAGTTTTCTCATGTGTAGATAACTGTCAATAATACTACTTCTCAGAACTGTTTTAATAACAGGGAAAGAAGAATAATTAAATTATAATTAAATGGGACTGTTTTAACAATTAAATGGGTTAATGTTTGCAAAGCACTTAGCAGAGTGTTCTCATACCTTATAACAAGCAAACAAACAAACAAACAGCAAAAACAATAAAAAAATGAGTGATTTCTAGGGTTGGAATAATTGATCTCATGTCTTTTGAGAGATATAAAGCCAACTTCACATGACTAAGGGGATTTCTGTTCCCAGTAGCGTTTTAAACATCTCTGGGGCAGTTGTAGTAGTCAGAAATATACATAAGTACATATTTAAATGTGAGAGGAATGCCACTGTCTACTTTTTATAGTCCTATGGGGTTTTCCAGAATAGCTCTTTTGCTTTTAATTCTATGGAGAATTAAACACCTGACTTTTTTAAAAAAATTATTTCTTCTTCTGATACCAACACTATGGTTTTCCTTTGGAGAAACACCAGTTAGCCCATGCAATTGTTGGGAGAGAGGGCTAATCTTGCTCTTAACTCCAAGGGGGGCACTGTGAGTGAGGCAGTAGAAGTGACCCATGTCTGACCAATCAAAGAATCATATTCCTCTGGCCAGGGTGATTGGTCTGCAGACGGACTTATGAAACAAGCCAGATCAATCTGAGTCAATAAGACTCATTCTGGATCTCTTTTAAAACTATTGGGAAAGAAACACATTTTTTCTACTGACATGGCTGAGAGGATAGGATAGAAATATAAACTTCGAGGTGCTGGCAGCTATCTTGCCATCATGAAGAAGACTCTGCCTGACAGTGGAAAAAATACAGAAGAAAGCATAGCTCAGAGATGGATAAAGATTGAATCCTGAGGATACCACTGATCTCCTGTGGATCCATCTGTATCTGAAGCCAGAATATGATCAAAATTTTCAGTTGCCAGGGCCAACAAATTATCATTTTCCCCTAAACTAGGAAAATTGGTGCTATATCATTTACCACTAAACAACACAAAGGTAGTTACTCTTTTGACTTCCAAGTGTTGAAACTGCCAAATGCATTTGAAATGCTCAGCACTATTGGCAACAAATATTCCAAGCCTTTTAGATATGCTCTCCATGCCTGTTTTAGTTGAGTGCTTGCTCTCAAAATCTAACCAGTGAACTGCTTTGCCCAACTTCTGGTCTTGCCACTCTGCCTTTCCCTTAAGAATCTGAATATAGCATTTGAGCTCTTTATAACAAAATGGCAAGATTGTTTTGCATAAACACACATGACTTCTTCCAACTCATTCCCAAATGAGTCCTCTCCATCAGAGCATAGAGATGCCCATGGCATATGGCTCCAACTACACTATTACATTTGCTCCCTACAGAGATTCTCTGGGTCAGCTCCAGGAGACAGTAATTACTACTTGCATGGAAGTAGCTGTTTATCACTCAGGGGCTTTTGTAATTGATGTTTCTTACACCAGTGTTTCTTTCTTTTTCGAGGTGCCTCAGAGAACTGCAGACTAACTTTTTTAGGTAACATTTGCTTTTTCTTGCTTACTTATTTTTTTTAAGCAAATACTATCTTATGATGAATTTGGTCCATTATTGCAAAGACCCTGAATTCACATCAGACTCATTGCCTTGATAATGATAGATAAACTCTTGTCAAGAGTCACTGGGTATTTGGGGAAAGGAAACCATATTTATTTATTTACAATTATGACATTATCTCCTGAAATTGCAAAGTAGCTCTTTAATACAGACATCAAAAAATCCATATTACAGGCAAAGCACTTACTTTGTTGGGATTTGAAGACTCATCTTTTTATTTTTCAGGCAAAGTACCATGTTGCCTCAAAATATTGACACAAGGAAATGTCAACTGTTCCCACCTCTTTAGAATACTGTATCTAACATTCCACAGACTTGAGGCTCATAATAACTGTGCAAGCTGAAATTACCAGGGCAGCTTCTTAGTTGGCCTAGTGTGAGTATAGAAGAGGAGATTTTAAGCATGTGCCCATCTGATAGAAGATCTTATTTGAGGAACATTATAGCTAAGTTGGAGAGAGAACAGGGCAACAAAAATGATAAATGGAATGGAAAGAATTATGGAACATGAGAAGAGATTAAGAAAAACGGGGTCGCTTAGTCTTGAAAGAAGATGAGTCTGAGGTGAATTGATTGAGGAATTTGAACTAGCTAAGGGCCACACTGCAATTAAATTTGATCCATTTGAAGGTGTATCTTCAAGCAGGAATGTATGAAAGGTGAATTAAAGAGCTCTTATTTTACAGAAAGTGTAGTGATAAGCAAAGAAAGGATTTGTAAGTACTAAGCTAAAATAAAATTGTGTTATCATACTTAAGAAAATATTTGTACTGATTAATTGAAGACACACAAAAGCAAAGTAGAAAGACAATGGGAATAAGCATCTAAGTTCTTGGCATGGTTTTTAAAGGAAGCACTTATGTTTATTATTTTCTATTTGTATTTTATTGAAATCAAGATATTTGGGTTAAATTCTAACTTGTTCACATGCTATCTAATTGATTCTGCACTTTGGTTTCTTTATTTGTTAAAGAGGTGGCAGAGGTAATATTTATACTATTTTATTGGATATTAAACAACTAAATAAAATTTGCAAATCTATTTAGACTATAAAATATGTATTATATATGTCTATGTTATACTTATCAAAGCCTTCTTACCAATGTAAATGTAGCTAAGTACTGTTTTGAGAAGGAATATATGTTACAGAAAACGCTTTGTAAAGAATTGAAGTAATTTGCTTGTCCTCTCTGTTTAGTTTCAAGGCAACCTGAGGCTGCAATCAAAAATACATAAAATAAACAAAAATATTTAAATTAGGTGTAGTAGGAAAAAAGTCAGGAAAATAAAATGTAGTGAGGGATAAAGCTAAATCATATATTTCATATGGATAGACTACAAACTTTCCTCTATGTCCTCTATGTTTCCTCTTAACCAAATGGAAAAAACCAAACCAAACCCTGAGAGTTACACAACATAGAAAATTCAGAATAAAGACCAATCAATATGGCAAAAATAACCTATTCTTGGCACTGTGGCCAAAAGAGTATGTTTTCTGAGTGCTCTCCTAGAGAGAACACTACTGTCATAATAAACAAGTTCCTCAATAATATGTCAAATAGTACACACCATAATACTTTTATAGGACTATTTATTTTAGGGTTCAACAGGATAAACAGTTGGCATAAAATCAAAGCATAATTCATTAAATGCAGTTCCAATGAGTACTGTGTAAATTATTCAGAGTATCCAGTTTTTTGGAACTCATATATAATAAATGCTGTTAACCTGTTAATTCTGTTTCTATCAATTTACATCAAATACCTAACATTTGCCAACATTAACTTAAGTCTTTGCTATATACAGAAATAAAGCATGGTCCCTTAGTCAATTCTGCTTCTGGATTTAATGGAATAGCTGATATTAGGCTGAACCTCTCACCAGAACCAACTAAAAAACCTGGATAAAGTACAAAGGAAAAAACAGTTATTTGAAGATATAGAGAACAACCAAGGCAATCAGGATTTGAGAGACAATATTTCAAGAAGATATTTTTAAGAGGCTGAAAAACTAAATAAAATATTAAGCAGTTTGTAATGACTGGGAGATAAAATTGAAATTCAGGGTAATGAAGGGAAGCCTAGGTAAACAGTCCAAATTTTCTTGAGAGCCTGGAAGGGCCACTGATCTTGACTGATTAAGGTGATATGATCATATTCTAGCTACTGGCCAGACAAAAAATAAATCCTCTGAAAGATAACATCATCAGACCCTTTAAAATTGTTTCATGACATTTATTTAATTGAATGCTATATATTGTACAATATTGACCAAAAACAGAAGGAGAAGAAACACAGAAAATTAAAAATTAAAAAATAAAAACCTTGAGTGAAACATTTATTAGAGTCATCCAACAGACACTTTAAGATAACTAAGATTAATGTGTTAAAAATGTAAAGAAGGATAACATTGAAACTGAACTTAAATATATGAGAAAAATCAAATGGAAATTCTAGTTATAAAAAAGAAAATAGCAGCTATTAAGAGATAAATGGCTGCTTTTAATAGAAGATTAAATACAATAGAAGATAGGAGTAGAGAATTTGAAGATAAAACAGTAGGAAATATCCATTTTGAGACATAGAGAAAAAATGTAAAATATAAAAAGGAGAATACCAGACACCTAGAATACAGCAAAGATGTATAACATACTTGTATATTGAGTCTCAGAGTAGGGGAAAAAAGAGAGAATGGGACAAAAACATTTTTAACAGATACAAGAAAAGAAGAAAGACATTTTTCAAAACCAACACGAGACATTAAGCCACAGGTTTGAAGAGCTCCGAGAAACCAAAGCAGGATAAATAAATATAAAATAAAGCTATGTCTAAGCACATCATAGTAAAATTGTCAAAAAACAAAGACAAACAGAAAACCTAAAAGCCAGAGACCAAAAGACATATTGATTTCAAAAGAGGAGCTGTAGAGAAAAGATGAAACCAGAAGATAATGGAATGACTTTTAAACTGCTGAAATAAAATAATTTTAAACCTAGAATCCAATTGCCACCAAAAACATGCCTCTAAGGCCCAGCTCCACTCAATGAACAGCAAGCTCCAGTGACAGACACCCCATGCCAAACAACTAGCAAGACAGGAACACAGCCCTACATATTAGCAGAGAGGCTGTCTAAAATCATACTAAGTTCACAGACACCCCAGAACACACCACCGGACGCAGTCTTGCCCACCAGAAAGACAAGATCCAGCCTCATCCACCAAAACACAGGAACCAGTCCCCTCCACCGGGAAGCCTACACAACCCACTGAACTAAACTTACCCACTGGGGGCAGACACCAAAAACAACAGGAACTATGAACAAGCACCCTGAGAAAAGAATACCCCAAACGCAATAAGTTAAGCAAAATGAAAAGACAGAGAAATATGCAGCAGATGAAGGAGCAAGATAAAAACTCACCAGACAAACAAATGAAGAGGAAACAGGTGGTCTATTTGAAAAAAGAATTCAGAGTAATGATAGTAAAGATGATCCAAACTCTTGGAAATAGAATGGAGAAAATACAAGAAACGTTTAACAAGGACCTAGAAGAACTAAAAAGCAAACAAACAATGATGAACAACACAATAAATGAAATTTAAAATTCTCTAGAAGGAATCAATAGAAGAATAACTGAAGCAGAAGAATGGCTAAGTGACCTGGAATATAAAATAGTGGAAATAATTGCCACAGAGCAGAGTAAAGAAAAAAGAATGAAAAGAGTAGAGGACAGTATCAGAGACTTCTGGGACAACATTAAATGCACCACCATTTGAGCTATTAGGGTCCGAGAAGAAGAAGAAACAAGCAAAGGGATTGAGAAAATATTTGAAGAGATTTTAGTTGAAAACTTCTTATATGGGAAAGGAAATAATCAATTCTAGGAAGCACAGAGAGTCCCATACAAGATACATCCAAGGAGGAACACACCAAGACACATATTAATCAAACTATCAAAAATTAAATACAGGGCTTCCCTGGTGGCGCAGTGGTTGAGAATCCACCTGCCGATGCAGGGGACACAGGTTCATGCCCTGGTCTGGGAAGATCCCAAATGCCATGGAGCGGCTGGGCCTGTGAGCCATGGCCACTGAGCCTGCAGGTCTGGAGCCTGTGCTCCACAACAGGAGAAGCCACAACAGTGAGAGGCCTGCGTACCGCAAAAAAAAAAAAAAAAAAAAAAATTAAATACAAAGAAAAATTATTTAAAACAGCAAGGGAAAGGAAACAATAACATACAGGAGAATCCCCATAATGTTAACAGCTGAGCTTTCAGCAGAAACTCTGCAAGCCAGAAAGGAGTGGCAGGACATATTTAAAGTGAAGAAAGGGAAAAACCTACAACTAAGATTACTCTAGCCAGCAAGGATCTCATTCAGATTCGATGGAGGAATTAAAAACTTCACAGACAAGCAAAAGCTAAGAGAATTCAGCACCACAAAACCAGCTTTACAACAAGTGCTAAAGGAACTTCTCTAGGCAGGATACACAAGAGAAGGAAAAGACCTACAATAACAAACCCAAGACAATTAAGAAAATGGTAGTAAGAACATACATATCAATAATTACCTTAAATGTAAATGGATTAAATGCTCCAACCAAAAGACATAGACTGGCTGAATAGATGCAAAAACAAGACCCATATATATGCTATCTACAAGAGACCCACTTCAGACCTAGGGACACATACAGAATGAAAGTGAGGGAATGGAAAAAGAAATTTCATGCAAATGGAAATCAAAAGAAAGCTGGAGTTGCAATTCTTGTATCAGACAAAGTAGACTTTAAAATAAAGACTATTACAAGAGACAAAGAAGGACACCACATAATGATTAAGGGATCAGTCCAAGAAGAAAATATAACAATTGTAAACATTTATGCACCCAACATAGGAGCACCTCAATACATAAGGTAAATGCTAACAGCCATAAAAGGGGTAATTGACAGTAACACAATCATAGTAGGGGACTTTAACACTCCACATTCACCAATGGACAAATCAACCAAAATGAAAATAAATAAGCAAACACCAGCTTTAAATGATACATTAAACAAGATGGACTTAATTGATATTTACAGGGCATTCCATCCAAGAACAAAGGAATACACTATATTCTCAAGAGCTCATTGAACATTCTCCAGGATAGATCACATCTTAGATACAAATCAAGCCTTGGTAAATTTAAGAAAATTGAAATCACATCAAGGATCTTTTCTGATCACAATGCTATGAGACTAGATATCAATTACAGGAAAAATATCTGTAAAAAATACGAACACATGGAGGCTAAACAATACACTACTAAATAACCAAGATATCACTGAAGAAATCAAAAAATACCTAAAAACAAATGACAATGAAAACACGACAACCAAAACCTATGGGATGCAGCAAAAGCAGTTCTAAGAGGGAAGTTTATAGCAATACAATCCTATCTCAAGAAACAAGAAACATCTCAAATCAGCCTAACCTTATACCTAAAGCAATTACAGAAAGAAGAACAAAAGAGCCCCAAAGTTAGGAGAAGGAAAGAAATCATAAAGATCAGATCAGAAATAAATGAAAAAGAAATGAAGGAAACAATAACAAAGATCAAGAAAACTAAAAGCTGGTCCTTTGAAAAGATAAACAAAATTGCCATTAGCCACACTCATTAAGGAAAAAAGGGAGAAGACTCAAATCAACAGAATTAGAAATGAAAAAGAAGTAACAACTGACACTGCAGAAATACAAAGGATCATGAGAGATTACTACAAGAAACTATATGCCAATAAAACGGACAACCTGGAAGAAATGGACAAATTTTTAGAAAAGTACAACCTTCCGAGACTGAACCAGGAAGATATAGAAAATATAAACAGATTAATCACAAGCACTGAAATTGAAACTGTGATTAAAAATCTTCCAACAAAAAAAGCCCAGGACCAGATAACTTCACAAGTGAACTCTGTCAAACATTTAGAGAAGAGTTAACACCTATCCTTCTCAAAATCTTCCAGAATATAGCAGAGGGAGGACACTCCCAAACTCATGCTATGTGGCCACCATAACCCTGATACCAAAACCAGACAAAGATATCACAAAAAAAGTAAACTACAGGCCTATATCACTGATGAGCATAGATGCAAAAATCCTCAATAAAATACTAGCAAACAGAATCCAGCAGCACATTAAAAGGTTCATACAACAGGATCAAGTAGGATTTATCCCAGGAATCAAGGATTCTTCAATATACACAAATCAATCAATGTGATACACCATATTAACAAATTGAAGGAGAAAAAACATATGGTTTTCTCAATAGATGCAGAAAAAGCTTTGAACAAAATTCAACACCCATTTATGATAGAAACCCTCCAGAAAGTAGGCATAGAAGGAAATTACCTCAACATAATAAAGGTCACATATGACAAACCCTCAGCCAACATCGTTCTCAGTGGTCAAAAACTGAAACCATTTCCACTAAGATCAGGAACAAGACAAGGTTGTCCACTCTCACCACTGATATTCAACATAGTTTTGGAAGTTTTAGCCACAGCAATCATAGAAGAAAAAGAAAGAAAAGGAATCCAAAGCAGAAAAGAAGAAGTAAAGCTATCACTGTTTGCACATGACATGATACTGTACATAGAGAATCCTTAAGATGCTACCAGAAAAGTGCTAGAACTAATCAATGAATTTGGTAAAGTATCAGGATACAAAATTAATGCACAGAAATCTCTTTCATTTCCATACACTAATGATGAAAAACGTGAAAGAGAAATTAAGGAAACACTCCCATTTACCATTGCAACAAAAAGAATAAAATACCTAGGAATAAACTTACCTAAGGTGACAAAAGACCTGTATGCAGAAAACTATAAGACACTGATGAAGGAAATTAAAGATGATACAAACAGATGGAGAGATATACCATGTTCTTGGATTGGAAATCAACATTGTGAAAATGACTATACTACCGAAAGCAATCTACAGATTCAGTGCAATCCCTATCAAACTACCAATGGCATTTTTTGCAGAACTAGAACAAAAAAATTCACAATTTGTATGGAAACACAAAAGACCTCGAATAGCCAAACAATCCTGAGGATGAAAAATGGAGATGGAGGAATCAGGCTCCCAGTCTTCAGACTATACTACAAAGCTACAGTAATCAAGGCAGTATGATACTGGCACAAAAACAGAAGTATAGATCAATGGAACAGGATAGAAAGGCCAGAGATAAACCCATGCACATATGGTCAATTTATCTTTGATAAAGGAGGCAAGAATATACAATCAAGAAAAGACAGCCTCTTCAATAAGTGGTGCTGAGAAAACTGGACAGCTACTTGTGAAAGAATGAAATTAGAACACTTCTTAACACCATACACAAAAATAAACTCCAAATGGATTAAAGACCTAAATGTAAGGCCAGACACTATAAAACTCTTAGAGGAAAACATAGGCAGAACACTCTATGACATAAATCACAGCAAGATCCTTCTTCACCCACCTCCTAGAGAAATGGAAATAAAAACAAAAATAAACAAATGGGACCTAATGAAACTTAAAAGCATTTGCACAGCAAAGGAAACCATAAACAAGATGAAAAGACAACCCTCAGAAAGGGAGACAATATTTTCAAATGAAGTAACTGACAAAGGATTAATCTCCAAAATACACAAGCAGCTCATGCAGCTCAATAGCCAAAAGAATAAACAACCCAATCCAAAAATGGGTAGAAGACCTAAATAGACATTTCTCCAAAGAAGATATACAGATTGCTAAAAAACACATGAAAGCATGCTTAACATCACTAATCATTAGAGAAATGCAAATCAAAACTACCATGATGTATCATGTCACACAGGTCAGAATGGCCATTATCAAAAAATCTACAAACAATAAATGCTGGAGAGGCTGTGGAGACAAAGGAACCCTCTTGCACTGTTGGTGGGAATGTAAATTGATACAGCCACTATGGAGAACAGTATAGAGATTCCTTAAAAATCTAAAAAGAGAACTACCATATGAACCAGCAATCCCACTACTGGGCATATACCCTGAGAAAACCATAATTCAAAAAGAGTCATGTACCACAGTGTTCATTGCAGCACTGTTTACAATATCCAGGTCATGGAAATGCCCATCAACAGATGAATGGATAAAGAAGATGTGGCATATATATATACAATGGAATATTACTCAGCCATAAAAAGGAACGAAACTGGGTTATTTGTAGTGAGGTAGATGGACCTAGAGTCTGTCAAACAGAGTGAAGTAAGTCAGAAAGAGAAAAACAAATACCGTATGCTAACACATATATGTGGAATCTAAAAAAAAAAATGGTCATGAGGATCCTAGGGGCAGGACAGGAATAAAGATGCAGACCTACTAGAAAATGGACTTGAGGACACGGGGAGAGGGAAATGTAAGCTGGGACGAAGTGAGAGAGTGGCATTAACATATATATACTATCAAATGTAAAATAGGTAGCTAGTTAGAAGCAGTCGCATAACACAGGGAGATCAGCTCAGTGCTGTGACCACCTAGAGGGGTGGGATAGGGAAGATGGGAGGGAGACACAAGAGGGAGGGAATATATGCATATGTATACCTGATTCACTTTGTTATACAGCAGCAATTAACACAACAATGTAAAGCAATTATACTCCAATAAAGATGTTTAAAAAATGCCTCAAAAATGAAGGTAAATTAAAGGCATTTCAAACTGTATTAGTATTCTATTGCTGTCAATACAAAGCACCACAAATTTGGTCCCATAAACAATAGAAACTTATAATCATCTTGTAGTTCTATAGATTGGAAGTCCAACACCATCTCACTGAATACAATCAAAGTGTTGGCAGGGTTAAATTTTCTTCTGGAGACTCTAGAGGAGAATTCATTTTCTTGCCTTTTCAAGTTTCTAGAGGTCACCTCCATTTCTTGGTCTGGGACTCTTACTCCATCTTTAAAATCAGCAACAGTGGACCTAGGCTTTCTCACACTGCCATCTTTTTCATTCCCTGAAATTAGGAATGGCTCTCTATTTCTAAAGATGCATGTGATTAGACTGGACCTCTGGATAATATTCTCATCTCAAGGTACATAACTTTAGTCACATTTGCAAAGTCCCTTTTGTCATGAAAGGTAACACACTGTAATGTATTCACAGGTCTGAGCATTAGAGTGTGAACATATTTGGTGGCCATTATTCTGCCTACCACACAGAAAAATAGAAACTTCAAAAATTTGCTGCCAGTGGGCCTTCACTGATATAAATACTAAAGGGAGTTCTTCAGGAAGAGGGAAAATAATTCTAATAATAACCATGATAATTCAGGAAGAAACAAAAACTATCAAAAAGATAAATATGTGGATAAACATAACTGTTTAAAATGATAATGTCTTGAGGAATTGAGATATATATATATATATAGAGTCCAGTGATGTGCTGGAGTCAGCTAGTACTGGCTTGTAAGAATTTACTGTTAAGTTTTCAGGAATTCTGAAACTTGGTTGTTGAACACAGTATTTTAACTATTATTAAAAATTAAGGGCTTCCCTGGTGGCGCAGTGGTTGAGAGTCCGCCTGCCGATGCAGGGGACACGGGTTTATGCCCTGGTGCGGGAGGATCCCACATGCCGCGGAGCGGCTGGGCCCGTGAGCCATGGCCGCTGAGCCTGCGCGTCCGGAGCCTGTGCTCCGCAGCGGGAGAGGCCACAACAGTGAGAGGCCCGCGTGCCGCAAAGAAAAAAAAATTGCATAATATTCCAGTAAAATAATTTTTAGTAACAACAAATGTAATAAATAACCAGAACTCCATAACTTCCTATTCCTTATCTTACTACATTTTATCTATGCTCTGGAGATTATTTATATCTATTATATATGTTATGATGGAAATACCACATAATGGTGTATAACTGTTTTCAACATGCATTCAGTGATGTCACACTGTAACTTGGAGCTGGCTCTCATGGGAGTATTTATATCATGAAAATTGGCATATACTACAAATCAGGGCTTGATTTATTGTTTTTGTTAATTGTGTAGAAAGTGATAAAAATGTTGATAAAGCAGATTAACTATCAACCATTTTAGCAAAGAAATAGCTCATGTCAGTTTTCAAGCTCTGACATTTATCCTTGTTTCATTTTCATCATTCATGTTAATGTAACCAAGATATGAGCCCACTGGTGTTATAACTATATGTATTTATCAAATTCAGCCATAGCCTGACTAAGGATACAAGAGTTTGAAAAAATGCAGCGTAAGCATTCTGTGAGAATCAATTGACTATATGGAATTTATAACAGATAGTATTGTACATTTTATTTTTATTTGAAAATTTAGTGCTACACATGCTTTTTATCAAGAAAAACAATAATAAACTCATTTATGTATCTCTGCATACATTTTTTCCCAGATAACCAGTTGCTAAACATCTCCTGATATATCCTAAAGCCCAAAATATAGTAGTAGCACAAAAGATGGAGTTAAAGTGTTATTACTTGCATCTTCTGAGAGACAGGAAGGTTATTAATTTAAGATCAAGAATGCAAGTTGTAATTTCTAAGGTGGCCATTTAAAGAATTAGTAAACAACAACTTAATAGAATGACAGACGATAACACAGTAGAAACTCCTATCCAGAAAGAGTAAAGCATTTTATCCATTTCTATTTAATATAAGTACTGACATATTTGGATTTAAAAGAATCATTTCATTAATTTTTTTATTTAGTCCATTTAATTTTATTTCTTTTTTTATTTTTATTTTCTCGAGTGTATGGGTAGACTCTTAACAAAATTGTTAACATTTCTATATATTGATTTTGGCCTGACTTTTCACTACATGTTATATTGCATGTCATTAAATATTCTTTGAAACATCATTTTTAATGGCAATGTAAAAAGCTCATTATATGTACTATTATTTATCCTCTCCCTTATTGGTGCGTATTTGCTTTTAATGAGCTGTTATGAGTAATGTTATGAATAGTATCCTTTACCACACCTTTCTTTGGTAAATCTATGATTATTCCCATAGGGTAGATTCCTGAGAAAAGAATAAAAAGGTATGGATTGTTTTAAGCAATTTATATATATCGCTAAGTGACTTTCAGAAAAGTTGTGCTAGTTTACATCCCCTCTAGTAGTTGAAAAATGATCCTTTTTCACTAGTTTTGTTAGCATTGAACATTATTACTTAAAAATATCTTTTCCAATTTTTAAAATTGAAAATACATATTAATTGCCATTTTGATTTGCATTTCGTTGGTTCATACCTTTTGCCTTAATTTTTTTCCTTTTTTTTTTTTTTTTTTGGCCATGCTGCGCAGCTTGTGGGATCTTAGTTTTACAACCAGGGATTGAACCCGGACCCTCAGCCATGAGAGCACAGAGTCCTAACCCTTGGACTACCAGGGAATTCGCTTTTGCCTTAATTTTCCAAATGATCTTCCTTTTTAAAAAATGTTCCTGTATTTTCATGATGAGCAACTGATTGGTGGAATTACATATAACAAGATTGATGAACTTTTGTTAAGTATTTACTGAGATCCTAACTTTAAGACTTGTGATAGATACAAAACATATAACATCCCAAGGAGCCCATAAGGTTAGTGAACAGCTGTTGTTTCATCATATAACCTAACCTAATTCATAGTAGAGTATATAACTAAGGGCCAGGTGTGTATAATAGACAGACAGTAAGTGTATATGCTAGGAAATACTAGTAATTGGCAAATATTTCTGATGGACTTGGGGCATGCACTGAGCCTTGAAGGAAGAACAGTGTGTAGACTGAAGGAAGCCATCTAAACACAAATGGCTTGAAGACAGAATATATGTGTGCAGGTGAGTAGAAGAAGTAGGATTTGTGAGAGAGTACTTTTAGCAGATGAGTCGATGCTGACATTAATTGAGATAATTGGTGGCATTAGACACATGATTTGATTTAGCATCTAGTAGATTGTGATCCCTTTCCATTCAAAATTTATTTCAAGATCCACTATTGAGGCAAAAACCAGCAATAACAACAAGGAAGACAGTGATGACCACGTCAACAAGAAAAGAGGGCAATGTGCCTCCCAGAAGGGGTGCTATCTGAAAGTCACTTTAGTGTCAGCACTAAACAAGGAAGGCTGAGGGAGACCCTTCCTGGAATAGCTGTCACACACAGTAAAATCAAATATAGATGTGTAAGTGATCTGCTGTACCTCTCCCCACTACAGAGAGAAAGGAGAAATGAATCCTTAATGTATGATTTTTACAGACTTCTCTTGGGATCATAGTATTTTTAGATTATTTGAGCAATTTAAACATTTTCCTCCCAATACTTCCAGTTCCTTTAAAGCAGACAACAAAATAATTATAAGCATTCAAATCATAATGCAAATAATTTTGGAGTTTCCTCTTAATTGGTACTGGACCTGCCTTCCTACTTTAAATAACAAGAAAACTGGTCAAAATGTATGAAGCATTGGAAATAGGCAGTGTAGGACAGAGGGGGGAAACAAATGATGTGAGCTCTACAGGACTTTCTGCGTGGAAGGGCTTTCTGGACTGTAGTGCAGGGAGCAGGCACCTAGCACCAGCTAGCAGAGCACTGTAGTCTCATCGAGCAGAGAAGAAAAAAATCAGAGGGTCTATAAAATACACCTATTTGATGTGACATCAAAAGATGTCACATCTCTTCTCCAAACACCCACTAATGGTTTCCCACCTCAGGAAAAAAAAACATCTATTAGGCAGTAAAAGTCTCACTCCCTGCCATTACCTCTGTCCCTAGTCCCTTCTTCCTAGTTCATGCATCTTGAAGTACCTACAGGAATCCCATCTTGAAGTACTTCAGAATCTTGAAGTACTTCAGAAGCTTGAAGAGCTTCTGAAACTCCAGGCTTTTCCTCAAACAAGGCAGATTCTTTGCCTTCCCTTTTCCTTTTCTTGGAACCCTTTTCCCAAAATGCCCCTACGTCCTTGCCATGGTATATACATAGATACATGGATTTTTTCCCCCCTTACTTTATTCAGGTCTCCACTTAGTTCTCACCTCTTATAGACAGGCCCTCCGTGGCCACCATACACAACATACTTCTCCCAAATCATCTCTCTCTGCCACACCCCTTACCTCATATCATTTATCTTCATAGTATTTATTACCTCAGGAGGTACTCTTCTTTTATTTGTTCATTGAATGTCTCTCTTTAGCATTATTTAAGCTCCATGAATTCAGAAATGTGCCTATTTTCTCTACGGCTCTGTGCCCAAGAGACATGATAGGTGCTCAATAAACATGAATTGAATGATGAATGGCTGAAGAGTATTCCAGGCAAGAGGGGCAGCAAGCGTAGACTTTGTAGAGGGCTTGAGAGCAAGGGTTTTATTTAGCTGAAAATGGAATGGCCAGAAGTGTCAGCATGAGGAGGAAGGCATGAGGAAACAATTCCAGATCAGTCTGGCTGCAGCGTGGGGCATCTGAAGGAGAGCATCAGAAGATAAGTCAAATCAAGTCAGGGAGAGCCTTGAATGCTAACCAAGGTTTGCTTGATTTCTTAATGTCCTTGGAAATCCACAAGAGCAACTGGCACTGAGGACCTTTAAGTGGTGGAGTGATTTGTTTAATGTAGTATTTCCAGAAGATGAAATTGGCATCAGAGAGAAAGAAGCTACCTGAAAGCAAGTAGCTCCTGAGGGCTGCCTAGGTCCGGCTGATTAACAGGATATCATGAGCATTAGCTCACTGTCACAATAATGTGGAATTTTGGTGATCAAAAGGAAAATCACTAAAATAGGACACTTTTTATCTTGACTGTTGGTTGCCAAGCATCCTCTGTGGATTATCAAAGGGCTATGTATAAAGAAGGTTGAAATACATTATTATCCTTGCAGGACTCCTATTATAGTGAACCATTGATTTCTCCTCCCCAAACCCCAGGGACATTGTGAGCTCAATGCAAGGACCTAATAGGAATTTCTGCAAAAGTGCTCCATATCCATTTGGCTGAGTCCCTCAAAGGAGAAAGATGTAAGTTAGTGACCTTTGTGCTTTATTACAATTGATAGCCCTTAACATTCAGATTGCCCCTCATTCCCAATTTCATTCTCAGCAATTAGTGACTGCCCTCATAATTAGTTATTTCACTGAGCACTTTCTAAGAGGCAGGCTCCACTTTATGGATAAGGAAACTGAGGCCCCCAGAGACTAAGCAAATTCCCTGAAGTTCCACATTAAGGCTGGGGTGAGCAAAAAGTGGGGTGTGGCAGTGTTTTAGTCCCTAAGTATTAACATGGAAACTCTTATGTATGCACTGGTACTAGAATATTATCACATGATTTTCAAAAGGGACACCAACATTTGGTGACATCTAGTTATTAATAATCAGAATTTATATCATCTAGGACAATGACAGTGATAAAAATTATAACCATTAAGTAATAATAAAAGTCAATGATTTAATGCTTTTAACTTTTCAGACTTTCACATCAATTTCTTTCTCATGATACTTACTATATCCTTATGAGTTTAGGAATGATAGTCATTCTTATCCCTATTTTATAAGTGAGCTAAAAAGACACAGTTTTGTTTGACTGCTTCTCAAATGTTTAGAAGCCATGCCTCCTTCATGTATTCAATAAGATTCTCATTTTTTAATTTATTCATACTTAGCAAATACTTGTATCAACTATGTGGCAGATATTATTACAGTCTCTAGATCTACTTTGATGAATGAAATAGGCAGTCTTAGGTCTTATGGATCTCACATTTCAGTAGGGAAGACAGGAAATAAACAAGTAAAGAAATGTATATTTGCAAATTGATTGAAGAGATAGGAAGGGTTTAGATGTAATATTAAAAAAATGTCAGCAAGAATTCTTAGATAAGATAATCAGGGAAAACCTCTCTGAGAAGATTATGTTGAGAGCCTAGACCAACATTGAAAAGAGAATAGCCATACAAAGCACAGGAGAAGGTATTTACATGCAGAGGTAATAACGTGTATGAACATCTTGAAAAAGGAAACATTTAACATGGAGGAGAAACTGAAAGAAGGCCAATGTCTCTGGAGCATAAGAATGATGGCGTAAGAGGTGGCTGAAGGATTAGGCAGGGGCCATATCATTCATATTTGGATTATAGAAAAGAGTTTGGCTTCATTCCAAGTAGCAAAGGATGGCAATGGAGGTTTTAAGCAAAAGAGTGATATGATCAAAATTATGGGTTAGGAAAGAGCATCATGGCTATAGTGTAGGGAATAGATTGAAGGTTCGGTGGGCTGGAGAGGGCAGAAGAGTGAAAGCAGGGAAAGACTGAGAGGAAAGTTTTTACTGTAGTCTAGGACAAGGGTGATGTTGGTGCTGATAGTAGAGATGGGACAGATTCAAAATATATTTTTGGAAGTAGAACCAATGAGACTTTAAATGGATTCAATGTTGGGTAGGGAAAAAGAAGCAATCTTGGATGACTTCCAGTCTCTGGCATTAGCAACTGATAGATGTCAGAGCCCCTTACTGGCAACAAAAGGGAAAAATATCCAGTTTCCAGATTTCAGGAGAGAACAAGGGTTCAACTTTGAACCGACAAGTTTGGGAGTGAAAATATGTAATTGCGTATGGATCTGGGGTGTAGAGGGATGGTACTCTTGATATTATGAATTTGAGAGTCATCTACATAAAGATAGCATTGTAAGTCATGGGAATGGAGGAGATCATTTACTGAGAGACTATAAGAATGAAAAAAGAGGGTTGAGGACAAAATCCTGCATTTTTACAGGCATTTATTATCTCATATGCCATAATCACACACTTAGCAAGTCAAATTGACTACTTACTTATTTATTTTTTTCTCAATTTAGTTGTAGTGGATAACAAGATCTACCTTGGGGCATGGCTGGGAGAAGAGAAATAGGAAGTCATGTGATGGGCGCAATAACTACTATGTAGAAGGAACAGAATTAATAATGGGAAATTATTATTTATTTCACTAAAATATTTAACATACTGCAATTTCTAATTTACTTTTTGCATTTTACAGTTATAAATTCACAATTTACAATTTTAAATTCATTGTCTATAAATTTACCTCCCCTACACACAGTGAACTCTTTAAGGCAGGGATTATTTTTTATTTATTTTTAATCCCCAATACCTTGAACACTGCTGGGTACATTTTACATGCACAAAGAGCTTTATGAAAATATTAGAGTCTACTTTATAGTGCCAAGTAGAGAGTTCAAGTTCTAGATGTGTGTGTTAGGTGGAAATGTGTAACAACATGTTTTTAACCATCTTTTAGATTTAACATTAAAAAAATCACTGTAATTTTAAACTGGATTACCTGGCTTTAATAACTTTTTTTTTTTTTTTTTTTTTGCGATACGCAGGCCTCTCACTGCTGTGGCCTCTCCTGCTGCGGAGCACAGGCTCCGGAAGCGCAGGCTCAGCGGCCATGGCTCACAGGCCCAGCCGCTCCACGGCATGTGGGATCTTCCTGGACCGGGGCACGAACCCATGTCCCCTGCATTGGCAGGTGGATTCTCAACTACTGCGCCACCAGGGAAGCCCTAATTACATTTTAATGATTACATTTTGGAGAGGTGGAAATGAGGTAGAACAATCAAGATCTGGTGTGTTGTGCTACAGATAACCTGACAAGTTTATAAGGCACCCTTGGATCCAGAGAGTTATACACTGGTTGAACTTTCTATTCAGTTTGAGACTTGTGATGCATTTTCATTTACGTGAAGATAACATAATGCTTCCTCCTTTTTATAAAAAGAGGGAAAACTTTGTTTTCAATTATATGTGGAATCTAAAAAATAAAACAAACAAATATAACAAAATGAAACAAATTCACAGATACAGAGAACAGACTGGTGGTTGCCAGAGTGGAGGGAAGGGGAAAATGGGTGAGAGGGATTAAGAGGTACAAACTACTAGGTATAAAATAGATAAGTTACAAGGATATAATGTACAACACAGGATATATAGCTAATATATTATAATAAATTTGCAAAGCGTATAACCTATAAAGTATTGAATTACTATGTTGTACACCTGAAATTAATATAATATTTTAAGTCAGTTATACTTTAATTAAAAAATACTTCAAATTTTTAGTAGATCAGTTTACAAAGGAGCATTTTAACAGAGCTTTATCTTGAGTAACAAACTTATGGCATAGCCTGCCTTGTTTAGGCTTGTATCAATCTTCCATATTATATTTTAAATGCAAAATTTCAAATCAGCATGAGTTCCATCTTATCCATTCTTTGATGCCAGATAAAAATGTCCTAGAATAAAAGTCTAAATAACCCACACATGGAAAATCATAAGTCCTCAGGAAAATGTTAAAGTGAAAAGACTTTTAAAAATCACATCTGAAATATCTTATGTAACAAACATGCATGATTTGTGAAATATTAAAATAACAAGAGCATAATTTTTCCCTCCTTAACGTAAAATTTCTGGGAAACTGAGAGGCCATAGTGTCTGGCACAGCCATGGCTGTGAGCAGCAGGAGTGACAGGGGAATTCAATGGTTGGACCATCAGAGGAGTCGTTTTTTGGCAGAAGAGATGATTGGCCTGGCACCTGCAGGGAGCTCACTGGAACTCACCTGGATATCCTTTGTACTAAAGGAGCAAACTTGCAGTATCTACTGAAAGTTTTAGCAGTTTATTTGTCCTTTTTGTTCAATATGTGTCATTTAACTGAGCCGTTTTGGTGGAGGTCAAGGATGGTTCAAGAACCTGGAATGGGGTAAGGTTTGCGGTGAGACTCAGTCATAGGTAGTATTATAGGTATGGAGTGAAGCACAAGGGTGAGGTGAGGTTGACTTCTGTGCATACTACTTGATAATAATTATAATGAAACATAAAGTATAATAATTGTAGCTTACAAAGTATCCCTAAAATAATTTAGTAAAACTATACACTTGTTTAGTTTTCAATTGGCAACTGATATTTGTCATTGTTTATTTATTTATTTATTTTTAAAATATCCATCTTATATTTTAAAATTTATTTTACTTTTGGCTGCACTGGGTCTTTGTTGCTGCACGCAGGCTTTCTCTAGTTGCGGCAAGCAGGGGCTACTCTTCATTGCAGTGTGCGGGCTTCTCATTGCGGCGGCTTCTCTCGCCAAAACTGACACATGGGCTCAGTAGTTGTGGCACGTGGGCTTCAATAGCTGTGGCATGTGCAGAGCGCAGGCTCAGTAGTTGTGGCTCATGGGCTTAGTTACTCTGCAGCGTGTGGCATCTTCCTGCACCAGGGATTGAACCCATGTCCCCTGCATTGGCAGGCGGATTCTTAACCACTGCATTGTCAGGGAAGCCCATGTCATCATATATTTAAATACTTTCAAAAATGTCATTTTCCACATGGTAGAAATATTAAAAATTTAAAATAAAACTGTTAGACCATGCTTTAAATTTTTCCAATAAAATTTAAGTACAATAATAATAATAAATACTTATCACCATTCATTTAAAACACATGAACAGCTTTACTTTTTTAAATAAAGTGGTAAATTTTATTTTATTTTTTTATTATTTTTCATTTTCTGGCTGTGCCACGTGGCATGCAGGATCTTGGTTCCCAGACCAGGGATCAAACCTGTGCCCCCTGCAGTGGTAGCACAGAGTCTTAACCATCGGACCATCAGGGAAGTCCCATTAAAACACATGAACAGGGCTTCCCTGGTGACGCAGTGGTTGAGTCCGCCTGCCGATGCAGGGGACACGGGTCGTGCCCTGGTCTGGGAAGATCCCACATGACGCGGAGCGGCTGGGCCCGTGAGCCATGGCCACTGAACCTGCACGTCCGGAGCCTGTGCTCCGCAACGGGAGAGGCCACAACAGTGAGAAGCCAGCGTACCGCAAAAAAAAAACCACATGAACAACTTTAAATAAAATAAAATTCTTTTTACTCTTCAAACTAGTATTTTTTAGTCTACTTTCTCTGAATAATTTTATCCTAATTTCATGTGCTTTGTGCTTGAAAGGCTTTATAGATCACCCGAACATACTTCTCTACAATAAACCACGTATATAAATTGAGATTTAATTTTTTAAATGTTTCCTGTAACCATAAGACTGTTAAGTGTTAAAACTATCTTCCACACTAAGTTACAGTAATTGTCTTAAGTACACCATTGATCAAAACAATATGCTGTATTTCAAAAATGATCAATAATCATTAAGTATAAAAGTAATATTTTATTGGAAATTCATCTCTTAATGAGATAGATGTCTTTTTATTCTTTCGTTGGCTCATATCTATGAATGAATATTACTTATTGCTAGAATCATATGGTTACTGCATAAATTCTGCTCCTATATTTTTTATAGCTGTAAGCACTAAGAAATCATATTCACATAAATAAGGGGATGGGAATGGAAGGAGCAACGTTACTCAATTCTTTGATCTTCTTCAGAGATATATGCCAGAATTCACATAGTCATCTAGCATCATAAATTATTTTTAATCTATTAGCTGACAACTTAAGTCCTCCTTAGTTTTGCTGAAAGTAAAGAATTAGAAACCACCCAGCTTTCAGAAAAAAATTTGTCACCTACTTATTAGATTCATACAGTTTTTCAGCATCTCCACCAGTATGTGTCCCTTTGTTTTGTTGTCATAGATTTTCATATGGGGTATTTTACCAGAGATAAACTCCAGGATTGGTGGGAGCTATGCCTTTCTATCTTAAACAAGAAGAAAAGAGGTTTTGTTTAAAGCAGGTGGAAAGTTTAAAAAATTGCATGATGTCTTTAACGTTCTCAAGGGGACTAATTTTATATAAGAGTACCTATGGAATTTGGGCACTCAGAACTCTTGGAAAGACTTCATACAACAGCAGGGGTACGTGAAGCAGAAGTACCACAGACTGAAGCCCCTAGTGTAGCCCCTTACCATTAGCCTCATATCATAACAGCCTGGCAAGAACATCTTCTACTTACTACTACCCGATTTATATATTCGTGTGTTATATGGAAATTACTTACCTATGGGATATAGATATATGCATTGTAAAGGATATAGTAGTTAAGTATATAAAAATAGACCAACATACTAAAATATGTTATCAGGGAGAGATTATATTAGGGGGGAATAGGGTAAAGAAAGTCTATAAGGATGGTAACTGGTACATTTGATACAGTTCCACATCTGGGTATCTATTATTTTTATTTTTTATTTTTTGGCCACGCCATGCAGCATGCAGGATTTTATTTCCCTGGCCAGGGATCGAACACATGCCCCTTGCAGTGGAAGTGCAGATTCTCCACCACTGGACTGCCAGAGAAGACCCTGGGTATCTATCCTAATAAAAATATGCTAAATAAGGATAATATTTTTGCAAAACAAATATTTATTGCAATATTGTTTACAATGGTGAATAAATGAAATCAACTTAAATGCTAGCTGATGATATACTGATTTAATAAATATGGCACAATACTTCAAGATATATTTTCCACGTATTAAAATTATGCTTTATGACGATTATGGAATAATCTCAGCAAATATTTGCTATGTTAGTTAATTTATACAAATTAATTTGTTTATGCAAAATTCAATGTCAAATACAATAAAAACTAGGAGAAAATCATGCATATGAGGAAAGACAAGGAAAATACATGAAGGTAATAATTATCTTGGATTTATATGTTTGTGTGTTTTTCCCCCTTTTCCTCAAATAGAGGAAATGTGATTATATTGAACTTGTGATTATACTTCTTCTTTGAAGGTGTGTATATATTAGATACAGACAAGTATTATAAGTAACTATATATAAATATATAGTTATATAATTTATTATATTTATTTTATAATAAATGTACATATTTTATTAATTTTTAAAAGTAATACATGAATGTAGTAAAATGGCCAAGCAGATCAAAAAATTTTTAAACTTACAAAGTTAAAATATTTTTAAAAATTTTTGTCCAGTTTTATTGAGATATAATTGATACACAGCACTGTATAAATTTAAGATGTACAACATAATGATTTGACTTACATATATTGTGAAATAATTACTACAATTAGTTTAGTTAACGTCCATTATCTCCTATAGATACAAAAAAAAAAGAAGATAAAAATTTTAAAAATGTTTTTCCTGTGATGAGAATTCTTAGGAGTTACTTTGTTCAACTTTTTTTTTTTAATTTATTTTATTTCATTTATTTATTTTTGGCTGAGTTGGGTCTTTGTTGCTGCACGTGGGCTTTCTCTAGTTGCAGCGAGTGGGGGCTACCCTTCGTTGCAGTGTGCGGGCTTCTCGTTGCAGTGGCTTCTCTTGTTGCAGAGCAGTGGGTCTAGGCACGTGGGCTTTTCAGTAGTTGTGGTATGTAGTCTTCAGTAGTTCTGGCTCTCAGGCTCTAGAGCACAGGCTTAGTAGTTGTGGTGCACGAGCTTAGTTGCTCTGCGGCGTGTGGCATCTTCCCAGTCCAGGGATTGAACCCATGTCCCCTGAATTGGCAGGTGGTGGATTATTAACCACTGTGCCACCAGGGAAGTCCCTCAACTTTCATATGTATGTGTATGCATATCTATATCTATATCTATATATCATACTACAGTGTTAAATACAGTTATCATGTTGTACATTACACCCCGAGTGCTTATTTATCTTATAAGTGGAAGTTAGTAACTTTTGACCATCTTCATCCAATTCCCCCTGCTCTCTGCTTCTGGTAACCACAAATCTGATTTCTTTCTCTATGTCTGAGTTTGTTCATTTGCTTGGTTTTTTTGTTTGTTTAGATGCCACATATAAGTGAAATCATATTGTATTTATTTTTCTCTGACTTATTTCACTTAGTATAATGCTCTCAAGTTCCATCCATTTTGTTGCAAATAGCAGGACTTCCTTCTTTTTCATGGCTGAATAATATTCCACAAATACTTTATCCATTCATCCATTGATGGACACTTAGCTTGATTCCATGTCCTGGCTATTGTAAATAGTGCTGCTATGAACATGGGGATGCAAATATCTCTCTCTTCAACATAGTGTTTTAGTTTCCTCTGGATATATTCCCAGAGGTGGAATTGCTGGATCTTATGGCAGTTCTATTTTTAATTTTTTGAGGAATCTCCATACTGTTTTTCATACTGATTGTACCAGTTTACAATCCCACCAACAGTAAACAAATGTTTTCTTTTCTCCACATCCTCACCAGCCTTTATCTCCTTTCTTTTTGATGCTAGTCATTATAACAGGCACAAGGTGATATCTCATTGTGGTTTTGATTTGCATTTCGCTAATGATTAGTAAAAACTTACAAAAAAATTATTTTTATTTCAATTCAGCTTTCCAGGGCTTAACAACCATTGACTACTATTTGTATATACTTCTAGAAGCTTTCTATGAAGATACACGAATGTCAATGCATATATACATAAATGAGAAGATGGTGATCACATGCTTTTACATAAATAAATTCAGTTTTGGGGCAAAATTCATTTTCTTACAGCTGTAGAACTTATGGTAACTTGTTTCTGAAAGCCAACAAGATCATCTCTGATTTCAGGGAAAGCCTAAGCTCTTTTTTAAAGGCTTTCTACTTGTTAAGTCAGGACTGTCCAGGATAATTTCCCTTTTGATTAAATTCAACTTATTTAGGGTTTTAATTACATCTGCAAAATTCCTCTATAATTGTATTATAATGTAACCTACTCAAGGGAGTGGGATCCATTACCTTTGCCATATAATGTAACTTAATCATGAACATAACACCAGGGGGCAGAGATTATGGGACCATTTTGGAACTCAGCTTACCATAGTATCTATAAGAGATGTTGGGGACAATAAACATAAAGACTTGAAAGAAACACGTGACAGGAATCCACAGTGTTCTAACCTCAGGTTGATACAGAGATAAATAAGCAAACACACACACACACACACACACTTACAATTAAACATGGGGTGATAGTGCAAAAATAGAAGCATGTATAAGGCACCATGGTAGTTCAGAATAAGGAGCCCCCAGCTCTTTCTGGAAAGGGAAAAATCAGAGAAATCTTCCTAGGAGAGGTATTTCTTGAAGGATGAATAAGAATAATGAGATAAACAAATACAGAACAGATACCCAAAGTGAGGAATGATGATCAACAGATAACTATCTTTGACATTTACGTAATAGTATATATATTTAAAATAGTTTGATATTTTATTCATTTTGGGCTTTTGTATTTATTTTTTAAAATATTGCATTATAACATTACTTACCTTGATTACTGATTTTTTTTCTTTGGCGTCTTCTTAAATTTCACATCTGAGGCAAAAGCCTCACCCTCCTCAAACTAGTCCTATCCCTGAGCATCAAATAATAGAAATATGCAGGGAACTGCAATTATTAAGGTATTGCTGAAGTACACGGAAAGAGTAGGAGAATTGAAGGGAGGGAAGCTAGAAAAACTGGCTGGGGTAAGATGATGAAAGGTCTTGTTTGTTCTCTGAAGATAATCTCCAAAGACTTTACCCTGTGGATCACAGGGATGAGTCATGTTTTGAAACTGGAGAGTGACCAGATGAGACTGTCGTTTAGAAAAGATGACACTGACAAAACCATGGAGGCTAGTTTGGAGACTTTTGTTATTTTCTGTTAAAAGAGAACAATTAGGAGGCTACAGTAGTGGTCATCCGAGGTAAGTAATTATACTTAGTTATCCATAGTATTTGGCTCACTGAAAAGTATTTTAATTTGGGGATTCAGTGGCAGAAACTGAGAATTTCTTTTTGCAGAGCATGTTAGATGGCTCTTTTGACTCTCTAAACGGTAGACCTTTCGCTAAGGTGGTTTTTTTTTATGGCAATCACATTTATGGCTGAAGCATTTCTGTAACTATATGCAGCTTATTTCACCTGAGAAATTTTTAAAAAAACATCCTTGTTGGAGTATAATTACTTTACAATGTTGTGTTAGTTGCTGCTGTATAACAAAGTGAATCAGCTATACGTATACATATATCCCCATATCCCCTCCCTCTTGCATCTCCCTCCCACCCTCCCTATCCCACCCTGCTAGGTGGTCACAAAGCACCGAGCTGATCTCCCTGTGCTATGCGGCTGTTTCCCACTAGCCATCTACTTTACATTTTGTAGTGTCTATATGTCCATGCCACTCTCGTCACCTGAGAAATGTTTTTGCTAAGATACAATGTTCTTATATGTGATGCCAGAATTGAGTCTGAGCCTATAGTTTTTATTGCATTTATATGAAGCGATGTTATGTTGGGAGTTAGGCACATGAATTCTTACCATAAAGAATTGAACAATCCAGTTTTATAATTGCTTCAGGATCATCGATTGTCTATTTTGTCTCTGTTCAAAGTACCCAAAGGAAATCTTCCTACGGCCATTGAAGATATACGAGTCTGCAGATGGAGACCATAACTATATAGTGTTGGCTGTGTATTGAATATACAACTAGTGAAAACTGATTCAAGGAAGGGAGCCAGGATTACAGTTGGATGCTTGATTGGAAGGGCTGATATAACAAAGAGGCCAATCTATAAAAGACTATTTTACATAGTCAAGAGGTGGCATTTTTTAAAAAAGTATTTACTGCCTTGAAATATTCTAAATATACACAACACAAATGCCAATAGGATCATATAGCCCTTTATATGTCAACTTTATTTAGTATCTCTAATACCAGCCCCCATCCCACATCGTCATATTTTCAGAATTTTTTTCTTACAAACTACGTCATGACACCAGTCCCAGATTGTTTTCTTGTTTTTTGATAAAAATTGAAGACACCAGGAAGCTTTACTTAAATATTGGGGTTTTTCTTTTTCTTTTTATTTATTCATTTGGCTGCACTGGGTTAGTTGCCACATGTGGGATCTTTAGTTGCAGCATGTGGGATCTAGTTCCCTGACCAGGCGTCAAGCCTGGGCCCCCTGCATTGGAAGCATGGAGTCTTAGCCACTGGACCATCAGGGAAGTCCCAGTGTTTTCCTTTTTCAATTATAACAGGATTTAACTTTTTTAGTGTTTCTTGTTGCATAAAATAGCCATCAGTTAACTAGAAAATGCCATGATTGATTCTTGAAATTAGGGACAGAGGTTTTAATTTTAGGGTTAATTGGAAACTTTTGGAAACAAAAGTAAACTCCCAAAATCAAACCAAAAATTTTAGCTTCCTTGGAGCTTGTAGTATATATCACTGAACTGACATGTTATAAAGTTTTGTGAATGCTCTGAGCATGCGAATAAAGAGATACAGTCCCAAAAGAAAATTGGCCAAAGATTTAAGCAGGATGCTTCCATAGTTGGCACCATTTCAGCAGCTCCAAAAATATCTTCCCGCCTCTAGAATGTACTCCATCCTTAAAATCTCACTACACATGACACGATTTTTTATTTCATAGTAGAATTTGAAAAAACAAGGTTGAAAACATAAATATTCCTAATAGAGTTTACATTTTAATTAAATTTTTATTAAAGTAAAAATTACTGATAGCTGAGCTTTTCCTGGAAGACCACTGTGATAAGAGAAGAGTCCTGATATTCTGAATGGGAGGATACCTTTTTGGAGAGAAAGGAAGGGAATAGAAAAGGAGACATATTGGTCACAGTCCCATTTTACCTTTACCCATTGTACTTAACAACAAGCATAAAATCTAAATTTCAACTGAAAATGAAATAAGATGATTTGCTGAAAACTTCAAACAATACCAAAGTGTATAAAGCGCAATGCTTACCCTCTACTGAGGATCGCCAGTTTCTTAGACCTCTCCCCAGAAGCAGCTTGTTAGGAAATGTTGAAGTTTATTTCCCTAGAAATACTCGAATATACAAACATATATGCATATATGATATACTAGTATACATAGGGTGTATACATATGTGTGCATTGTGTGTGTGTGTCTTTATTCTCTTTAGTTACCTAAATGAAAATAGAAAATGCCTTACTTCTCCTAACAATGTGTCTTCAAGATTACTCCTTATCAGCCTACACAGACAAGCTCATTCTCTTTAGTATCTGCAAAGCTAGGTTTTCTCAATTTTGGCACTACGGATATTTGGGGCCAGATAGTTCTTTGATGTGGAGGCCGGTCATGTGAATTGTAGGATGTTAGCAGCATCTCTGGCCTAAACACACTAGTGACAGTAGCACCTTCCCAGTCATAAAACCCAAAACTATCTCCAGAAGTTGCCAAATGTTCCTTGATGTGCAAAATTGCCCTTGGTTGAGAAATGTGGCTTTAGGGGCCCCTATTATATAAATATGTACTCCCTTTTGATAAATATTTAGGTTGTTCTCAATTTCTGAAATCACACAAAAAATGCTGCACTGAGCATTCCAAATTCATTGTCTCTGAGTACATGTATAAGCCTATCTGTATAATAAATTCCTAGATGAATTCACGTGTCAAAGAGGATGGGTAATTTACATTTTTATGGATATTGCCAAATTGCCCTTCTTTTATACCTATTTTGCCTTAGAACTACTCTGTCAGAATTACTTGCTGATCTCTGGGTAGGGAAGAAGATGCTCAATAAATGTTTATATCAGATATTCAAAAGCTCTAAAGCAATGATAGCAGCAGTCGATTGCATTGACCAAGGCTATGCTGGAGAAGAAGATGACATGTCAAATGTTTACAGGAGCCTGGGAGAGGAGGAAAGGCAGCCAATTAAGAGAGGATGAGAAAGCAAACATTTATCGCATGTCTTCTATGTGCAGGTGCTGTAATACGCACTTTACGTATGTTACCTCTAGGGTGTTAGGAATTATCATTATGGCCCCTGCAGGGATTGGCTTGGGTCTCTGGGAGTGGACCTAAAACAGGTGAGCAGGCTTAAGTACTAAACACTGCCAACATCAGTGCAAGTGCTGTGTCCCTTGTGCAGAGATAAGAACCAACTTCTCAACAGCCTGATGATAGACTGTTTCATAGCAGGTATATTTCATTGAAATAGTCCATTCCTCCAGCCCTTCCGAGAGTCCTATGATAGATGCTTATGTCATATTTTAATCCCCAAATCACAAACTAGTGGCTAAAATGTTGGATTGGCCCACAGACATGGTTTGGTTGTCTCCTACGTTGTTATACAAAAATTGAGCCAACATTTAAAAATCAAGAGATGTTACAGAAAATCTTGAGTTCTGGTTTTTCTTTTTAAAGGGTAGAAACCTCCAACAGTGGGTAGGCATTCCACCTGGCAACAACAGGCATTAGATGAGTGAGTAGCAGATGCCTCTTAAGACAGGGCATTTGCTCTCCAGTTTATCCTAGTCTCCACCACTACCTAATGCCTCCTTGACATAAAGGTGTAGGCTCAGCTGCTGTTGAAACAATAACCCTGATATATATCTTCCAGTTGAGAAGATCCTTGTTGTAAACATTCTTTAAATCACAGTGAAAGGAAAGTTAGAAGGGAGACACAAGCAACGAGAAAAATAGTAAAGAAGATAAGCCCAGATCAATGGTTCTCAAATCTGTCTGCACATTAGAATCATATTAAAAGGTTTTTAAAAATTATGCATGCCTGAATCTCACCTCCTCACCTTCATTGATTTGAGAAGAATCCCAAGCATCAGTAGCTTTAAAGGGTATTCAAGTGATACTAATGTAGAGAAAATAGATACATATCTCAGTCCTAAATTAGGTCACTGGGTAACCTGGCACCTATAAGTACTTCAGCTTTGGATTACCTATCCCAAGCCAATCACTTAAACCACATTGCTTATACAGTTGTCACTTCATAAACTAGTAAAGTTATATTCAAAGCAAAGCACACTTCAGGACATAATAGACACTAAGTAAACTTAAGTAATTTTTTACTCACCTTGAGCCTGTGTGGGTCACTGCTCCTCTTTTCTCCCATTTTATCTGACTAACCCAGTCCATCTTATCTTCAGTGTACCATATTAATTCCTCTTTACTGTGCCCTTTCTTCCTCTCATTAACAATTCCGGTTTTCAAATGAAAAAACTAGATCTTAGAGAGCTCAGTCAACTTAGTGAAGATTATTCTCCTGGTAAAGGGCAGACTTAAGACTCAACTCGCCTTTTTCTGATTCCAAAAATCCATGCTCTTTCCAACCATACAAATTTGTTCCCCAGTACTGTTACTGTTCCTCTTATTTTTGAAAGCCCTCTGAATGGAAATAAAGCCTTTTATTTCACAATGAGAAAAGAAGTTTGAAAGAAAATGCCTCTGGAGGGGATAAAGTAATAAAATAAAACCGCACTGATGTAGAAATGACTAATTGTAGATCCTTTCATGAGAATTATTACAACATTATTTTTCACTCGTTCAAGAGTTTTTACATGCTCATTGGAAAAATATTTGGAAAATAGATAAAAAATAGAGGGAAGACATTTACTAGAGAATTACCCCTCTTGAAAACCACTCTTAATATTTCAATGTGGTTTTTTTCTCATCCATTTATCTCAAAATTGAGATCAAATGATAGATATAATTTTCTCTCCCAATTCATCACCTGGTATTGTGTACTGACTATTTCACCAGTTCACTGAAAAGTCTTTGAGTCTTTGAAAGATTTCTAATGGTTGCAAAATATCTTGTGGTGAAGAGCCACTATAATTTATTTAACCAGTTTTAAGCAGAGAATGCTAGAGATGGATTTTGAAAGATGTGAGGGTATTTTATAAATGGACAGGGGAACACAGGGGCTTGTATGCTAGCTTTATGTCAATATGCATTGACCTGGTTTGCTTCCCAAGAACCACAGCCGTGACTGCCCTGCGTTCAGGGTTGATTATTTGATTTGGATTTGAACTGAATCCAAACTGGAGAGTTTAGATTATGATGGTCTTTCAAGGGGGAAAGGTCAACCTTAAAATAGAGAAAAAGGGAGGAAACAGAGTAAAGGAGGATTATTTTATTAAGTTGGAAATGCGTAGGTGTTTTCCTTTACTTTGAAAACAACTCTAAGAAGACAGCACTTTTTAACGAGGCACACATTGAGAAATAGAAAATGAATCTGTCATTTGAAAATCTTATTTTTTTTAAAGAATTTCTTTCTCTTTTTTAAATTAATTAAATTTATTGGCTACATTGGTTCTTCGTTGCTGTGTGTGGGCTTTCTCTAGTTGTGGCAAGTGGGGGCTACTCCGCCTTGTGGTGCGCGGGCTTCTCACTGCAGTAGCTTCTCTTGTTGCGGAGCATGGGCTCTAGGCGCGCGGGCTTCAGTAGCTGTGGCACACGGGCTCAGTAGTTGTGGCTTGCAGGCTCTAGAGTGCAGGCTCAGTAGTTGTGGAGCACGGGCTTAGCTGCTCCGCGGCATGTGGGATCTTCCCAGGCCAGGGCTCGAACCCGTGTCTCCTGTGTTGGCAGGCAGATTCTTAACAACTGCGCCAACAGGGAAGCCTCTGAAAATCTTACTTGTTTGAATATCTTACTTGTTAAACTAGCACTGTCACTAATTGATTATGAGATTTTAAACTTTAACATTTAAGCATTATTCATTGGATATATATACTGTGCATAACACTAGACATTTAGGATATAATGATGGCCAAGAGAGACACATAATTCATCTTCTGGTTGACTTGGAAGATAAAATAACATTATTATGTAACGTGACTTTCTCATTTATAAGATAAAGGGATTTCTGTAGCCTCTTTCAGTAATAAACTATTATTTTCTCACCTCATTCATTAATTTAAGAAACATTTATGAAATGACTGCTGTGTTGCATGCATTTTGCTAGTTGTTGCTGATGCAAATTTACTTGCTCTTAAGGAACACACTGTGCAGTGAAAGTAGGTAATAGCAGCATAATTTACAATAAAGTGCAATGGCTTGCCATTATGGAAGTATGCACTGGGTGATTAGGGTCACACACCGGAAGTATCTGTTTTTCTGAGAGAGAATGGAAAGCCTGGGACAGTGTAGAAAAGGGGAAGAAAATGAGTTTTTATAACACAGGAGCGAAAGCATTCGTGCAGAGAATCTGGGAAGGGAAGTGTAGCATATACAGCACCACAAGAGTATGAGAGGACATTCTATACTCAGAAAATGATTGAAATATAAGGTGTGTTTATTAATCTATCCATTCTACAAACATTTATCGCACATATAGAGTGCTGGGGTACTGTGCTGAGCCAGGGGAATAAAATGATGCTCAACAGCAATGTGGGTCCCGACTTCAGAGGGCTTCAAGCTGATTGGTTGAGACACAATACACACATAATCACACAGGTAAATATATAATTACAAGTAGTTACAAGGGCTATGAGGGAAAATCCTCAGAGCCACCCCAGTAGGCTTAAGAAGTTTAAGAATCATCTTATGAGGGGGGTGCAAAACATTCAAATAGAAATAATATGTCCAAAATATCTCTTAAAGAAGGTTGGACGTGGTGATTTGGTGGGATGTATAGTGTCATGTGGCTGAAGTATGCAGGACAAGGGGATTTGTTCATGGTGAATTTGAAGCAGAGGCTTAGGCCAAGTCCCAAGGGTCATCTTGGGCCACGATGATAGGTACTTACTGAAGTCTTTGATTATGATTTAGCTTTAATAATGTGGTCTTCAAGTCCTATATTATCTGGTCTCTACCTAGTCCCCACGTTTCTTCTTTGACTGTGTTTCTCCTCCTAAGTGAACCTCTGGAAATTTCTACCAGTTATTTCCTTTGTAGGAACTGCTCTCCCCCAATTCCCATGGTTATCATGATACTCCCAGCCTCAGCTCACACTCCCAGCCTCATCACATAGCTGACTTCTGGTGACTGGTTTTAGGAAACCACACAATCCAGGACAGACCAATCTAAGTACCCCTCTCTTCAAACCAGAGTATATGGGTCAAGGGTTTTTTCAATAAGTTTGTCCCTGAATCACTATTCTTTATTTAAAATTTCAAAGGATATGTGATAACTCACACCATGAGTTACACAGAGTGCTAGTTATACCATTAAAAAATTTTTTTTTACTAACAACTTGAGCAGAGAAATAGTACAGGATCTTCTGAGCCTTCATAATTGTGTCTGGAGTGTACCTGGAACAAATGGTATTTGCTGTAGACAAAAATGTCCAAGAGAAAAATGTCACCCACATCCACACCACACTGCATATTTATAGATTAGCCTAAAGGAGGGTGGAAAGATGTGACATCTGTAAGTAAAAAATAATTTATCAGGGAATCTCTGGACCCAGGAGCAGGCAAAGGAAGTATGAATTCCATGGGTCAGGTTTGCACTCTGACATCTCTGGGAATAGCCTTGAGGAGTCTCTACATACTGGGGTCACCAATACCGATGACCTTCGCATTTTTCAGTAAACTGTCTCAGTCAAGTTCACTGTTAAACCTCAAGAAAAGAAGAGAGAGAAAATTTTTTTCCTCTTCACTTAATGAAAAGAGGCACAGGCCCATACCAGCACTTTACAGCAAAAGAGGGCATAGAAGACTCAGGAATTTTAGTAATTCAAGCGCCAGTAACTTGCAAAACACATATATCATCCCATTAATGGAGATTATCTTTCCTGGGGTGTTTGGGGTTCTCTGATGGAGCTGTCATTCTAGAAGGAAACAAAAGCTTCTTATAAAGCATGTCTAGAGAAAATTTCTCCTCTAAGAAGGCTATTTTCTCAAACCAAGTGTGAAGAGGACGTATACTTGGCTATCCCAAATACAGAGTAGAAAGGGGACAGATGTTATAGTCAGACCACTTTCACACTTCCTAAGAAGTGGGATTTGCCATCTGTAATGCTGTCTTAAGGTGTATGCTTCTAAAGGGAGATTTTGAATTATTAATCCATGAATGAATGAAATGCTAATTTGGAGGGGATGATGAGGAGAGATGTTAAACAGGTATAGCACATAAAAAGCTCCAAATGAGTGTGTGGTTAATTAAGTTTAGTAAAATTGTGTTAAACATGTGCAGGACTTTTCAGAGCCTTTAATAAATAAATTTATGTTGTGAATCTCAAAAAAAGTATAACCATAACATGATTTCCAAAGTTTACTTACCTAAGGAAAGCTTTTATTTTTCTACTCAGTTTCTTGAAGTTCTAATTCTGAAAATAATATCACTAAATACTAATTGAGCATTTAATATGTTCTAGGAACTGCTGTAATTGGTTTACGCAAAATATTTAATACTCATGACAAGTCTAAGATGTAGAATCTATTACTCCTCTCATTTTGCAGAGAGGAAAACTATGATTCTGCATATTTAGCATCTTCCCCAAAGCACATTGTTTTTGTATGGAGATGCTTTGCTTTGAACCAAGGCAGTCTGACTCCAGAACTTTTGTTGTTAATCACCTGATCTTGCCACCCGTAGTTCCTTAGAATAGCATGAAGATAAGCTGGCAAAGAATATAGAACTCCCTAACAGTGCTTGCCTTCTATATGAATTGGTCTTTTATTACCTGGAGCTATGCTGTTTTAGAACATGTGATTTCCCTAAGAAATAGGGAAATAGGATTCATGACAATGAGTCATGTTTTAGAGGGATCCACCATTATTTCTACAAGGGAACTTACCAAACATTTTTAAAAGGCACCATCATAGAAAACCTTAGCCATGCTTTCCTGTTGTCCGTTACCTGGGGAGGTGGGTGGGTGGGTTTGTAATTAATTCCTTTTGAAAATGAATCTTTGGGAACTATACACACTTTTACAACAACACAAAATCAAGAATACACCTGGATTCTTCCTAGGCTTTCCATCAATTTTAGATCACACTCTAGACAGGACAAGCTTTGTCCTGAGATTCAGGAACTCTAGGAATTATTAAGTGGAATAAAAAGCATACTAGAAACTCCCCAAAAGCCTATCATTGACCTTTCCCTGATTCTATATTAAAGTCCCTGGCTTATAGATAGTTACAAACTTCCTGACTCAATTGGCACTTAGTCCTGGGAGACTAAGGTGTTCTTTGTGCTACCTGGTGGGGTTACTTGGTTTGTATATTTGTCCCTTGTGATGTTTTTAATTGTATGGCACTGTAACCATTGATATAACTCATCCTGAACTTGGAAGAAGGTGGTGGGAGAAATCTGGAGGGAGAAGATCTTCTTGAGAATATTATTGTTGAGGGAGATATAATGGGTTCAAGTTAGGATTTCTCTTCATTCTTTCACTATACCACACTCTAGTTTTAATATTGGTAAAATCCTGAGAAGTAGATGCAATTCTGTTACGATAAGAAAAAGTTAATTTGCTACTACATTGCCAGGTGAGGAAAGCAGGCCTAATTTTAATCAGACACCCCCTGATGATCTAATATTAGATTTGGCATGCATAAACACAGCAGGGATTTCTATACTTTATGATGCTGGACTCGTGTGAAAGGAGGCATGAACTTAGATGAGCTTTTTCTGGACACCCCTCACCCAAACCTCCAAGATATATTGATGTCTAAGAAAACGCTTTGATTTAAAGATAGTTTTATATTTTACAAAGCAATTTTATGCATGATGACTTCATTGAATCTTCACAACACTCTATGATGGTTATTATTATTTCCCTATTTTGTGAATGAGGAAAGAGTATGAGAGAAGTTAAATAACTTGCCCAAGTCACAAGTTAATAAACAAACGAACTTCAGACTTCAGAATTAGGTCCCTGTCTGGCACTCCTTTTCCTATACCTTCCATTAACTGTCCCAAGTTCACGAACACTCAGAGAAGTACAAACAAGAAAGCATCGTTTAAACCAGTAGAGATTCCACACTGACTATTGAATGACCACATGTATTTTTTATTATATATTCAAATATGAAAGGAGATACGTGATTTGCTCTTCTCAAATTTGCCTGGTGGATTGAAAATCCAATATGGTTTGCTTGTAGCAGAGTTTGAAAAGTTTCAGACCTTTCTATCTAACATTTCTACTACAAGTAAGCCATATTTTGTTAAAATGGAAAAAAGAAAACTTACGTACCAAGTTGTTTATTGATATTTATTTTTAATGATGACACAAAGTAAATATTTCCCAAAAACTATAGTGACTTAATGATAGACAAAGCCATGGAATATTATACAACCGTTAAAATAACACTTACGAGATGCTTTTAATAATATGGAAAATTCTTTTTATGAAGACAAGAAGAAAAGCAGAATATACAAGTGTATATATTTGGGAAATAAACATACAAAGGAAACAGAAGGAAATAACTGGAATCTCATCAGTATTGGGAATGATGGAACTGTGAGTAATAACATATGTATTCTTTTTTCTGCTTCTATGCATTTTGAAGGTTTTCCAAAATGACCATTTTTTCTTTATAATTTAAAACCAAATTTTTAAAAGGTAAAAATGCATTTAAAAAAAATCAGGTGAAAGCATTTGGTGCACTAGTATGATATTTTGGTTAGCATTTTTTCCTGAAATCAGGGAACCTGGCTGTGTTCAATTTGTAGGTTATGCTAACTGATCTCTAAAGGATCTTTCTGCATCTCTTTCCTATGATTATCAGACCAGAATGACTATTTACCATCTTTTGGCTAACCCCATTCAAGTCTTCCTTCCTAAGAGCACCTTGATGTCCCTTCAGGGCAACTCTTCATTGTATATAGTCAGTGTGTGAGGTTGGGCTGCTTTTCCATTCTTTCTCCTCCTCTAGGTTACCCATATGCTGAGGCCTTGCATTTTGACCTAGTAGCTCTAGAAGGTAGTGTTAGGTAAAGATCATTTGATTTCCAGCTGCTCAGACATTTCCTGCTATGGAACTACTGCTGTGTTTCCTCCTAATACTTTGGAGCTCTTTTGATGCCTGTTCACTTGTAAGCCTAGTTCTCCAGCCTTCTATCAGTTCTGTGACTTCCTTCTTATCATTCACTTCCATTGAATTGATCTAGAATCGGGTTCCATTGTTTTGAATCCAGAATGCTGACTAATACCCACACTGACAACTATTCTACATGGTGAGTATCAGCAAATACTTTCCTTCAGGTCCATAAAAGTTAGCAAGAAAACATTTCAGCATCCAAATAAAATTAAAATAAAGACTAACTGCCGTAACATAACACCTCACCCAGAAGGACCTAGTGAAAACACCACAGGCCACAATGTATCAATTCAAAACTTTAAAATGTTCTAATGTCGTAAACACATTTTAGGCTTCCATGTGATCTGAGAACTGATTCTCAGAGTAGCCATGAGTGGGTGGGCTCAGAGAGATCAAAATGTCATTTTCCAATTTGGAGCAGAAGGCTGCAGTACATTGCAGGGTTCTTGATTATCTTATGCTCCTAGATACGTTTTTTTTTTTTTTTTTTTTTGTCTGGTTGTTAACGCTGGCTGTTCTTCAAGAATTTTGTTGAGAAGGACATAGACTTTGGCCAGTTTAAGCTCAGTGTTCTGAAGATAACCTGCTAATGCTCCAATTCCTATGTAATTAAAATATTACTGGAGTGGTGCATTGGATTTGTCATAACTCTCTCGTGACAGCAGAGCCAAGCAGAAGACCCAAGACTGTTTCCTACAGTCTTTTACATAATAACATTCCCCAGGATAGACACTCAGCTCCTTCAAGCAGCTTTAACTCACTGAGGCAAGTGTTCTCTTAGAGGGTCCAGAAACCAAAGCAGCTTTTAAAACAGGAAGCTGACACAATTGGCTTTGAGTTCTGTCCTAAAGAGATATTTTGTCAGCTTTGGTTCTATTTGCTTAGCTACTGGGTTAACCAGGATAAAAAGTTTGACTTGCAAATAGATTTCCTCAAAAGAATACAAACAAAGCCACCATCCCTTCAAAAACAGCAGAGAGGCAGGAGGCTCCTGGTTGTGATGGGGCCTGGAGAGCTGGCGTTTGTTTCCCCCTGTATAGATTATTAGTCTCGCTCCCTCCCTCCATCCCTCCTTCTCTCCCAGCTTACCTGGGGTGAGGAGGGCAGGAGGTGCTGCCAGGTCTCCTGAAGAGGTGACAGCAGGAGGATGACACAGCATTTTTAGGACTGGAAAATCAAGAGCCTCTGCTTCCATTTTAGATCTGAAGTAATGCCTTCTGTGTTTCCACTTATAATGCTGTCTAGTCCCAGACATAAAATCTTTCCTCCTAATTTCTTCCCAGCCATGCCAATTCTCTCCTCCAAAGCCTGAGCGGTGTTTCCTCATCCCTTTTGTCAGCTGAAGACTTTATTACTGAACTTCAGCGGTCATAAGGTGAGCTCAACCTGCCTTTCTGCACCTTCCTTTGCCCTCAGCTGGCTAGTACTGCTTCAGGCACTAATTCTCTTCCCTGCCCTCATTCTCTTGCCTTCAGACACCCTTTTGCTTAGGTGCCCTTTCTGGTTCTACTCACTAAAGTTAAACCTTTCTCATGTCCTCTTTTTTTTTTGCATCAATTCTTTGTTTTTACCCTCCTTCCTAGGGACCAGGTATTATAAGCACTGAAATACAACAGTGATGTAGAAACACATGGCCCCTATTCTCAGAGCTTACCATTTAGTAGAGAAACAGAAAATGAATTACAGTGCATAGAGTAAGTGGTGGGTGAAGATGAGCGCTATGGGGATAATGTCATGGCTCCTCCCATTACTCTGTTGGGATGGGTGGATGTCTTCCTTGATAAAGTAAGAGCTAAATGTGCAGGGAGATTAAGTAGGAGTCAGCTAGGTGAAGTAGGTGAGTCTAACAAACCAAGGAAACAGTTTTTTTTGTTCTTATTTTTGTCAATCGTGTAGTTAGTGCATACATACCGTGAACTTTTTGGAAAACAGAAAATGATAAGAAGGAAGAAAAACAATTATCTTAAGTCCTTATCAATCAGATATGAACCCTGAACATTATGGCACCTTTTCTTCTTATCTTGGGTGTGGGTGTGGTAAGGGATGAGGAAGTAATGAAGAAATGAGCTAGATTTTGTATTTTTCAAATTACTTACTGAGTATACAATTATGAATATTGCTTTTTTTTTCACTTAAAATTGTACTGTAAACTTTGTTTCGCTCCATTAAAGCTTTCAAAAACATCATTTAAATGGCTCATTTACTCTTTCTACATGAGTCCCTCCCGGTTCCTCTCCCTCCTGTGGTCACACCAGTAATCTCCCTTGTTCATGCCTC
The DNA here is from genome assembly GCF_059928025.1 of Delphinapterus leucas. Classification (NCBI taxonomy): domain Eukaryota; kingdom Metazoa; phylum Chordata; class Mammalia; order Artiodactyla; family Monodontidae; genus Delphinapterus; species Delphinapterus leucas. Next base: position 50,193,949 of record NC_143133.1, on the reverse strand, counting down.
CAAACCGGACTTGCCTTCTTAGCACTCCCTGGGAATTGATAATATTGGTCACACTTGTAATCCCCATTGTTCGTGTGAATTTAGAATGGCCCAGTGCCCCTAAAATGGTTAGATCAAAGGTGCCTAAACCTAGAGCATTCCAGGCATCAATTCACTGCCTTTGGGACTCTCTTCTGTGTGTGGTCACTAAATGTTTCTGACTAATCTATCAGTTGATGTTCCTTTAAAACATAAACAAGAATCCAAAGCCAACACACCTTGGCTAAATCTACTCTGAACCTTATTTTACTCCTTTCATTGGGCAACATCTCAGTCTGTCACACTGTGAATTATTGATTTTGCCAGTCATCATTTATCCTGGAACTTTCCCTTTAATCGGGGTTAGGGAAGGGGTTAGGATATCATGTGCCAGATATTGATAGCTTCCCTTGCTGAAATAGTTAATTCATAGGCAATTGCTCTGCAAATCCCTGCAAGGAAGTCACCATTATCACATCTGTATTTCCCTCTGTCATTATTATTATCACCATCGTCAACATTATCATTATTATTGATACCATTCACAGTATGCTCCCTATATGCCAGTCATTGTGCTTAGTGAGTTACTCATGTTATTGAAATTTCAAAATAACCACCTGAGATAAGTGGTATTTGCATACCTATTTCCAAGAATTAAGGAAAAAAATAGCTAGTAAATGGCTGGGCTAATGATTGAACCAGATTTATCTGATTCTGGAGTGTGGTGTGTGACCTTAGGAGAGAAGGAACATGAGAAGGGGTGTGTGTGTGTGTCAGGCAAGTGTGTGTGTGTGTTTGAGAGAGAGAAAAGGCAGAGAGAAGGAAACTGGGAGAAGCATAGTTAGAAAAGAGAAAGACAGGAGAATATCGTCACATTCGGTGTATTTGAGAGAGCTCATTAGCCTCTATGTTTCTTACTTCACAAAGGCCATTAGGCAAAAGCCCAGTGTCTGTGTTGGCACTGAGAACCCAAAGAATTCTATGGAAAAGGAAGATGTTATTCATTTGCACTCATGGATTCTATTTCTCCACACATATTACTATTATACTGGTTGCTCTCTTTTCTCTACTAAATACAAGTCTTTCTGATAGTTTTCCTTCCAGCCTCATTTAGTCCTGGAATCAAAGGGAAGTCCAAGTGCTGTATTTTAGGCTTAGATGGGTGATGATACAGCCAGTTGGCCAATGGATTTCTTGAGGTATAGTCACATACTTTTATTTGTATTCACTTTTCTGTTTTCTTTTACTTTTCCTCCACCTCCATCCTGGTACCAAATATAGAAAGGAAAACATATAGATATCTAATTTTAATCATACTTAAAATTTTCTATATGTTATGATGTGTTGATGCCTTAAAATACTTTTCTGGCTGGGAAGAGACTCCCCTTCAAGGGCTAGCCAATGCTTAGAGACAGCAAAGGACCCAGCCTGGAGCTGACTTTGATATGCAAACTCACCAATCCAGAGCCAGACCTCCTCTATCTGATTCCTACAGCCCAGGAGGCAATATTCCTCTGCCTTAATCATCGCAAGGCCAAGTGTCAGGCAACTAGAGATCACCCCTCTAGCCCAAAGGCAGTCAAAACTATTCAATCTATCCAATCCTAAACTATTTACCCCTCCCTAACATGTCTTTCCTATGGAAATCCCAATAAAAGCCCTCAAACTATCCCCTGGTCCTGCTTCTGCTTCCTGAAACCTGATGTTCCTCCTGTAGCTCTTCAGTAAGTCATGCCTCACTAGAGGAACTTTGAGTAACATTAAATCTTTCTTTCAGTGAACTGACCTCTCCAGGTCATCACTCAGTCACCTTAAAAATTAAAACCTGGGCACAGAAAATGTTTAAGGTATGATATTTGTGGCAGATGTATTCTAAGGTGCCCCCATGGTCTCCATCTCCTGGTGTGCATGTCCTTGTGGAATTGCATACCCTTGAGCATGAGCGGGACCTGTGACTTTCCTCTACCCAGTGGAATATGGCAAAGGTGATGGAATACCACTTTTATGATTATATTACATTATAAAAGATTCCATCCTGCTGGGATGCTCATTCTTGAGACTCTTTTTGCTGGCTTGGTGAAGTAGGTGGCCATGGTGGAGAAGCCCTCATGGCAAAGAACTCTGGACAACCCCTAGTTGTTGAGGGTGGCCTCCAGCCCACAGCCAGCAAGAAGCTAGGGCCCTAAGTCCACCTCAAAGAAACAGATCTGAGAACAACCTGAGTGAGTTTGGAAATGGAATCTTTTCATTTGAGTCTCCAGGTAAGAATGCAGCCCACTTGACATACCTTGAATGTAGTCTTGTGAGACTGTCAAGCAGAGGACTCTGGTAAGCCATTCTCAAGCTCTCACAGAAGCTATCAGATAATGCATGTGTGTTCTTTTAAGCTGCTAAATTTGTGGTAATTTTTATGTAGCAATAGATAACTAAAAAAGCGTTTGAGGGCAATCTCACTTGTCTTCCTTCCCTTCCTGATTCATTCTAACAGAAGTCACCAGTAACCTCCATATCACGAGTATAGTGGATCCTATTGGTCTTTATATTACAGGTCCTCTCAATGACATTCCCACCTACATCTTTTGAAACCCTGAGATCATTTGAAGCTTTAAACCCTTTCAATGACTCCTTGTCATCTACAGAATGATTCTAAATTCCTTAGTCTCCCCATGGCTTCCCTGAGACATCTCCAACCTATTGCTATAGCTTTAATTCCTGCCTTCTTTGTCTTACACTTGACAGGCATATACTGCTTAACTTCTTGAAGTTAGCCACAGTTACTATTCCATTTCTTACTTTATTCATTTCATCCCTCTGTAAAAGCCTTCCCATATTTATTCTCCGAACTCTTATCTTATTTGTGTGTCATCTCTTCTCCTTTTCTGAATTTTAAGTATATTTAAGAGCTCTTCTTGTGTTGCTACAATGTGTTATGAATTCATCTTCCATTAGTTCTTATCATATTAATCACCTATTTATATATAACTGCCTTTCACTATTGGACTAGAAGTACTTCTAGGGCAGAGCCTGTGTCTAATTTCCAGTGTCATGAGGAGTGCTTGGGGAATAGAAGTTGTTCACCTGGACCGAACTTTGGTTGACCAGATTGATAGCAGGTATAAGTACAGTAGTATTTGAGGTATGCTGAGCTCCTATAAAACGTTGAAACTTAGGATATTGCATAGAGAATTGGGAGAGATGGAAGTGAGGAGGCAGGGTACTATGGGAATCCATTGCTCCTAGCTGCCCCATTGGATTACTCTGCTGGAACCACTGTGGGTTTACACTTCTAGAGACTGCCTCTGAGGGTTTGGTCAAAGCATCTAATTACTGGTTTTTAAATTCTTTCATATTCAAGCCCCAACGTTGTTCAAGTTTCTCCAGTTATTTTAGCCACGTTTTCAGAAAGTCTTGCTACTTCTGTTTTTTTTTTTTGTTTTTTTTTTTTGCGGTACGCGGGCCTCTCACTGTTGTGGCCTCTCCTGTTGCAGAGCCCAGGCCCAGCCTCTCACAGGCCCAGCCGCTCCGCAGAATGTGGGATCTCCCTGGACTGAGACACGAACCTGTGTCCCCTGCATCGGCAGGCGGACTCTCAACCACTGCGCCACCAGGGAAGCTCTTGCTACTTCTTTTAAATATATCAACCTAATGTGTATGGAGCAGTGGTGGAGGCAGTGGGTGGAGAGGTATGTGTGAGGGAGACTGACGGGGAGAAGAATCAGATAAAGACAAATGCATGCAGTCACACGTGAATCCATCGTAACGTTCCTGTCTAGTCACAGCTTGCTTGCTCTGAGTTCACTTCTCTGAAATGTATGCTGGAATGAAATTTATAAGAAAAGTGAGGGGTACCAGGTGTGATTGGGGTTAGGCTAGGCATTGCAAAATGTCCCTTACTGGTTGTCGACTGGAACAAGTCAAGGCCTAAATCTTCCCTTTTCATTTATCTTTAACGCATGTTGAGTTTACAGATAATTAGAGGGTATCTTGGTTGTTTTCCTTTGATGTTTTCCTAGCTCGTGGAAGACTGTGGTACACAAATAAAGAAAGCCAGGAACAAGAATTCTGCAGGTTCACTTTCTTTGCTTTTGACCCAGCCCTGAAATACAGCTAAGGCTCAGTCTCTTAGAACTTCAGAGCTAAATCCTAGTGTCAGCTCTGGGATGAAAGTTACTCCCAATGAACTTTAGAAAAGGGAGAACCACAGCTGCCAGGCCACTATTCAAGTTAACCCATGGGATGACAATGAAAGAAATACAAGTTAATAAGGTAGAGCAAAACAGATTCTACCATCTATTCTAAAACACTGTAACATTGGGGCTACATGGAAATCTGTATTTGAGGGAAAATGCTACATGCATTTGATTCAGGCAGTTATATTTAGTATAGACAGATGTATTGAAGGATGTCAGATAGGTTTGATGAAGCCAGATATATAAGAGCAGTCAGATGCATATGTATCTTCCTTTCACTTGAAAGGAAGTAGCAAAAGGTGAAAGTAAATATACATATAAATGTGCGTGGTGACCAAGGAGACACCAACATTTACAGATGGGGAAAACTCAGCTTTTCAGTACTAAACCTTACAATCTACAAATAGTGGATCAAAGAGAAATGTACAAAACCACTTACAGAGATTAGTAAATATTAGCCAGATTGGGAGTTCTCACCCCTGCCTTTTTATGTTTTCATTGTAATGTCTTAGATTCCTCTTCTATGCTTCTCTACTAGTATTAGTTGTAAATGTTTAATCACTTAGTTTAGCTTAACTTATTGTTTTATTTTAAGAAATAACATTTTATAACTATTTACAAAATTAAAAATTTAATTTTTAAACACAACACCTATCTATTCTCATATTGAATCAGAAAACATTAAGAACAAGAGAAACAAGGAAAAAAACCTGTTGGGACCATGTTTTCATTCTACTCTGTGTCCTTGCTCTCTCTTTGCTGAAGTGAAGATCTGATCAATTTTTCACACGCCATAAGTAATGCAGGGAGAATAAGGAGAAGTTAATTTATATGAACAAGCCCATGAATGAGTCATAGCCAATGTCTCCTGCTACCTCCACACCCCACTTTTAGTGCTGGGAATTGGAGGGAAGGAACAGCATAGAAAATTGACCCTTTAGAACCATACCAAACCAGGAATAACACTCTACAAAATAGTAATGTGACACTTTACAAACTAACAAATACTAAATCCATTTCTTACCCCCTTCTCTCTCATATTTCCCTGATGATGAGGACCATGACGTAGGCTGCCCTTACAGCAGAGCCAGGAGAGGCTGGCAGGAGTTTCTCTAAGTTAAGGAAATGTCTAGCAGAAATATAATTCCTTTTCTTATACAGCATGATATAAAAGTGTATATGAATAAAGATATATTTTATTGGAATTGAACATTGTAATTCTTCAGCATATGGCATGTGTGTTGTTATACTGGTAGCGCTTGTCTATTAAACTATGAAGTTCCCATTATCATTCTAGCTTTTATAGTTCTTTGAAATAAAAGTTCCAAAATAATTTGGCTTTCAGAAGTAGCATGAGGGGGTTCGTAGGGGGAATAGAAGGTATTGATCTGTGATTTTCAGCTGTGGCTTTTTAGATGAATCTGTGGAGCTACTTACTTGTGCCAAGGTGGCAAGGTTGGAATCCCACCACCAGAGACACACTGGGACGGGGATCCAGCATCAGCATTTTTCAAAGTTCCGCAGGTGATTCTCATGTGAGCCAGGTTGACAAACCCTGGAACAGGAGAACAAAGGGGGCAGAGTGTGATGGACTGCTAGCATTGCCAAAGAAAGTCCTTTCCTGTGGCAAAATGGACTGAGGGCGTGTGAGTTTAATTCCATTAACAGTTCAACTTATGCATCATTGCTGTGATTCTGTTCCGAGCACAATTTTCCATATAGTGTGGCTCCTTGTGTTGGTCAAACTACTGAGCAACTTTGGGCTGATCGTGTTAACACCAGAGATTTGGTTTCTGAGACACTTAGGTATTTCATTGTATCTGAGTCAATGAAATGGCTTCCTAAATTAGCTCCTAGTCTCCTCTACGATTGATCTGCACAATTAGTTTCCCAAAACCTGCTTAGTTCAGAGACCCTGAAACTTTGGGTTTAAAGATTGTAGGACAGATAAAACCACAAAAATCCAACTGAAGCATTGCACCATGTGACAAAGAACTTCTGGCTTTCTTTTGGAGCTATCCATTGGAAAAATTGTAATTAATTCTGTGACCTAAACATTGTCTCAGTAGACACAATTTTGGACAACTCTTTTTACAATTTGACTAATTTTGGTCAACGTTTTGGAAGAGATTGCTGGACGAGAAATTATTTCACACATTTTCAAAAGAAACTTTTGGGCTTCAAGTCATTTTGAGCTTGTATCACCATTCAGAATAAAGTGAAATAATCACGACTCTGAGCAAGTTTTGATGCTACGTTATCTATACATGTCACTTAGTCTCTTTGGGTATCCTCAGTGCAAAATAAGAGGGTAGGGTTATATTGAGATAGCTCTAGATTTATTTTAGTTCTAAAATAATGTACACCTATGCTACTATGGTCTTTTTAAAAAATAAAATTTATTTTATAACTGTTTTAGGTTTACAGAAAACTTGGGATGATAGTACAAAGAGCTCACGTGTTATTAACATCTTATAGACTACGGGAGGTGCTATAATTAATGAACAAATATCAATACATTGGTATTAACTAAAGCCAATAATTTATTCAGATTTCCTTAATTTTGACCTAATGCTCTTTTTCTGTTCCAGGAGTCCATCCAAGATAACACATTACATTTAGGAGTCACATCTCCTTCAGCTCCTCTTGGCTGTGACTTTTCTTAAATGTTCCTTGTTTTTTAATGATCTTGATAATTTAGAAGAGAGCTAGTCAAGTATTTTGTAAAGTGTTCCTCAGTTTTGTGTATTTTTCTTAGGATTAGATTGGGCTAATGAGTTTTGAGTGAAGAGCATAGGATCAAATAGACATTTCCAATCCATCCTATCAAGGGTACACACTATCGACATGACTTATCACTGTAGCTCTAGACCTTGATCACCTGCCTTAAGTAACATTTGTCAGGTTTCTCCACTGTAAAGTTACTCTTCCCTGCCCCTTCTCACACTGTCTCTCCTCTTTAAAAGGAAGTCACTGTGGGCAGCCCACACTGAAGGAGTGGGAAGTTATAATCCACCTTCTGGAGGGTGGACTAACCACATAAATTGTTTCGAATTCTGTGAAGGAGATTTGTCTCTTCTCCCCATTTATTTATCATTTATTTATATCAGTTTAGACCCATGATATTTATTTTATACTTTAAGTTATAATCCACTATTACTTTATTTATTTTGTTGTTCAAATTGTTCCATCTTAGTCCAATAGGAGTTCCTTCACTGGGCTCTTGGATCCCTTTCACATGTCCCCATCATTGATCACTGTGTGTGTGTTTAATTTCTGTCACTACCATATGTCCGTCTTATATACTTCCTGCCCTTGGAGAAGCAAACATTTCTCCAAGGAATTCTGGCTCCAATTATTGGAGAATAGTAGTAGAAACCAAGACCTGGGTTCTAGATGTACTTCTTGCTACTGGAATGCAGTTGTTTCTAGGCAAGCTCAGCTGCCAGAATGAGGAAATGTATGTTTGTGTATATTAACTTGTGTATACACAAATAGCTATAAATATTTCTATGTCTAACCATCTGTATCTATATTAAGCTAAACACAAATTCATACTGATGTCTCTGACTGTAATCCTTTACAACATAGATCATTCTCGTCTTTTCTTCTTGCCAACCTAAAACCTCCCAGTCCAACAGTGAGAAACCTGGCTCCCACCATCTGCCATCCATTTATTTAATTGTTCAAGTATATATGTATTGAGGTATCAGAGCTGTTAACCCATACCCCCATGGGAAATAATGTTAACTAGAGTACAGAGCTTATGCATAATTTCTTTTGCCTTTAAACTTGGAGACTCCATGCACTTCCAAAGTTACTTAGATTAGATTAGCATCTTTTCCCCTCATCCCTTCAGTGAGGTTGTTTTATACATTTGTAATTAGATTGTTTTGTCACATTCTTCACGCCATTCTAGGATACTTCAGAATCCTAGATTTTTAAAAAAAATTTATGTATTAAGGCTTATTCTTTGTGATATAAAGACCATGATGTATTTTGATTCCTGTGTTTATGGGCTATTACTTGCACTTCAATGATTCATCAATAAATAAAATCATGTACATAAACACCCTTAATATATCTTCTAGTGATTTTCCAGAGAGTAAGACTTTCTAGAAATGCAGATCTCATGCATTGATGCTACCTGATCTACACATATCATTTAGTCTCTTTGGGTATCAGTATTCCTTGATGCAAAATTATATATATTATATACTACAATTAAAATATATTGTATATAATTATATAATATATATACTATAATAACATACTATATACTATAATATGCTAATATATTATATTATAATATTAATAAAATTTTATTATAATATAATAATTATATAATACTATTATTATATTAGTATAATAATTATATAATACTATTATTATATTAGTATAATAGTAGTATTAATATAGTTATAATAATATAATAATTATAATAATAGTATTATATTATTACATAATTATTATACTATGCTATAATATTGATGATATATATAATATAGTATATTAATAACTTTGAGACCCTCTTCCCAGCTTCCTGCATCTTAGAATCTAGGGTCAGAAAGCCTCCCTTGCCAGAGTACTGCGAGTGTGAGATGATCATGGTTCCTGCTGGGATCTTTGGCTTTCTCCGTGGTTGCTTCTTTCTAACCTTTCCTTCCTCACTCACTCAGCTCCAACCACGTTGGCCTCTTTGTTCTTGCTTGGATGGGTCAAACCCACTCCTGCCTGAAGTCCTGAGCATGTGCTCCTCCCATTGCTGGAACTGTCCTTGCATTTTTATTTAACTTGTGATTCCCTTCAGTTGTAAGCTCCAGTGCACTTGGTCACAAGGTCTTCCTGGTCACTTTTTGTCCAATAGCCTGTCTTCTCAGTCACTCTTTAATCCTTACCTGCTTTATTTTTCTTCATAGTACTTATTTATATCTGAAATTACATTGCATATTTATTACTTTATTGTTATCTATTTCACTGAGATCTGAGTTCCCTGAGAAGAAAGATGTTGTCTTCCTCACTTTAATATTCCCTGGCTTGTAACAACAATATATTAGATGCTCAATAAATATTTATTGAATGAATAAGTAAATAAAATAATATAATGTGAGTAAAACACTTAGCCCATAATAGTTATTTAATTGACAGTACCTTCCTTTGTCATTTATTCTAGAAAAGCGCTTTTTAATTGTAGTAACACTGAAAACATGTAAAACATAGCTTATTCCTTCCCACGGTTTATATCCCTGAAGTCTGGTTAATAAAGACCTAAATGATCTGATTTCATCTGTTGAACTGCATGCTCTGGGTGTTGTTTTTCCCTAGCCCAGGCCCTCATGCACTTGATAAGAGGCCATAGCATTTTTAAATGCCCCCTCTCTGTCATTAGTCATGTTGATTTCTTGGGTTCTAGATATGCTCATGTGTCCCATTGTATCTGGAGTGTCTGACTTCCAAACACCAGCAGAAGCTACATCCCTGCATTTGCTTTTCACTCTCGGATCTCCAGCCTGTAACAGTGTCTCTCTCAGTGGTTATCATTTGCCAGGCAGCACTTAATGTTGCTCTCAATTAGAATGGAAGATATTCAGGCTGGTTTGACTTCCCCATTCTTCAAATGGAAAGGTCCTGCTATCATGGATTTCTTTAAGATTTTGCAGACTAATAGTCTAAGATTGAGGTAGAGAATTGCCTGTCCTACTTTAAGGTTTAGTAAAGTGTACAATTGGGAAAAGTCTCTGACCAAGCTTGACCTTTCTCTGAATTGTCGAGGCCCAGGCACTCAGGACCAGGGAGAGACATGGAATTCAACCTCTCATCACAGCCCTTTTGACAGACAGGATGAGAGGTCTAATCGCAATGGGAAGGGTTTCAAAATGATGAGGAGTGGGCAACAGTCAAAAGACTGAGAAGGGAAGTAACAATCACTAGGTATATATTGTGTACATGACACTACGCTGGGGTCTAAATCAGGAGCAGTTAAGTAACTTTCAGAGCAATAAATGCCTAGCAGCTCACACACAATGCTGGCTTAGGCATATCTTACTGCTTTACCTCTTAAACCCTCCTACGGTCTGAATGTTTATGCCCCCCGCCAAAACTCATATGCTGAAACTTAACTCCGGTGGTGATGGTATTTAGGATGTACCGTCTTTGTAACGTGATTAGGTCCCCCTCACAAATGGAATCTCTGGTCACTTTACAGAAGTGACCAGAGAAAGCTCCCTTACCCCTTCCACCATGTGGGGTTACAGTGGGAAGGAAAAGAGCTGTCAATGAAGCAGGCCATCACCAGGCACTGCATCTGATGGCACCTTGATCTTGGATTTCCCAGCCTCCAATACTCTGAGAATTAAATGTTTGTTATTTATAAGAAACTCAATTATGTTATTTTGTCATAGCAACCCAAGTAGACTAAGACAAGACTTCTTTCTTGACTTTGTCTGGAATAGTGGCTCCCAAACTTTAGACATTTGGATATACTACCTGTACTACTTTAGTCATATCTGAGTACCATCTGTACTATTATTTATTTTAAATTTTTTTCTAAAGTCAATTTACTTTTAAAAAATTATATCAATTTATTATAAAAGAACATTTACATTGTTTATAAAACCATTTTCTTTGACCTATAGAAAGTAACTATTAATTTAAAATTATTGCTGTATCACCAAAAATAATATCATATGTCACCAGTGGCCTGAGTCCCTACCATACTTGGAGAAAGACTAGAATCCTTTCTTCAACTTCAGACTATGTGAATGACAAGTTTGGAGTCTCAGTTTCTGTCTGACTTTGTTATGACACTCGATCACCCAGTTGGTCTGAACCACAACTTGTCTCTGCCCAATTCTATTTGCCTCTGACTCCAATTAATTACTAGGAATTTCCTCATCCCCAGCCAGCTCTGTGGACTAGTTTGAGTTCTATTTTCAATAAGACTTGGTTCTAAAGTTAACGCAGGTCCAATATTCTCTGCTACTGTAAAATGCAACCCTCCCACCCAGGGTTCCTTTTCTTCTTCCTTAAAGATTTAATTTCCCCACCAGAGCTAAGCATCTTTAGGTTTTCCCACCTGGCATATGGAAGCTACAAAAGAAGAAGAAAAGCAGAAATGAAATCATTCTTAAAATGTTAACTATGAGCCAAATACAGTTCTAGATGCTCTATAAACCTGAACCCATTCAATACTTTCAAACCATTCACTGTAATCCCCATTTTACAGGTAAGTAAAATGCACTAAAGAGAATGTAGGAAACTTGCAAAGGTAATGCTGCATTGGTAAAGCTGAGATGCAAACCAAGTTGCTTCTGACAATAAAGCGTATGCTTCTTCCAGTAAAAATCCTGTAGGAGTCCACTGACATTTCAAAGATATGATATGCAGAGTTGATAATCCCTCTTAAACTGACAAAAACTCAATCATTTTTGTGATTCAAATACCTACAAAATATATGTGTTTCTGATTCAAGCTGCACTTAAGGTATGAGAAGACTGTTTTCAAAGAGCCATTTAATGTTCAAGAGCCTTATAAATAGGATCAGGCGACTCAAGGCGGCTAACTGTGGAGATCTATTTCTTGTTTCAGTCTTAAATGTGCTGAAATGATATCCAATTCATAATGCTACTATTGATATGCCCAGAGGGTAGAATCCTGTGACTACTTAATCTCATGTTCCCTCAGAGCAGAGGACTGAATAATCTTTCATTGTGTGAGGGCACCATAATTCATTGGGACAGTTCTCTCTTTTGGATATTTAGGTTGATTTCCTTTCTTTGAGTATATGAATAATCATATTATTATTAGTTTTAAAGTGCAATTTGATAGGTAATGATATTTTATTTTTAAATTGATTTATTTTATAGTTTATGAGTTTAAAAGTGAGTGTGTGTGTATATGAGACATTAATTTATTGTTTTTACATTTTCAGTACATATAATTCTGCATTGCACTATTTGTTTGGTTGCCTTTTTCTCAGTGACTTGCTGACTTCATGAAGACATAGACCTTGTTTTTGCTGTCCAACGCTATATTCCCAGATTCCAGAATAGTACCAGGCGCACAAATAGGCAAAATTAAATAACAGAGGTCCGCGGTGGTTTACTAAAGAATTATGTCAATGATGTTAATACAACTTTCCTTGGAATGAAGAAGTTACAGGAACCAGCACAAAATTTGAATGTAAAGTGCACTTTTCCTGGTCAGACAAGTCATCCTGAGTTCAGGCTACATGATTTCTAGGTGTTATTTGGATCTTACATAGCAGACGTGGGTCTGAATATCTCCTTTCTCACTGTAAACTTTTAACTGAACTATAGAGAAACATAAGAGTCTGACACTCCCCCTTTAGGCCTTTAAGTTTTGACTGACAAAATTCTCTAGAGAAGTAAGAAAGAAGCAAGTGAATAAATATTTGCTTAAAAATAAGAAAGTCCAAATTGCAAAAAGAATTTATGAGTTATGAAGAAGAAACAACTTAATAATGAGAAGCTGTTATATAGATCAACCTTTTACCTTTTCCAACCTTTTACCGAAAAAAAAAAAAAGAACACAAATGTTTACATTGTGATGCAGTTTTGCTAAAGTTTGAAAGGGTCACTACATAACCCAATTAAAATTCTCAAAACATATGCAGACACTCCCCACCACATACAAAATAGAGTTAATAAACTTTGCTCTATCCTCAAAAAGAAACTGCTTAGGTGTGAGGGGGTCCTTTTGTAGCTCCTACTATGAGCCCAGCACTGTGTTCAAAACTAAATATTTATTAACTCAGTTAATTCTCTGAGGCAGTGATTGTTGTTATTCCAATTGAAAGATGTGAAACCGAGACACAGAAAAGTTAGTAATCTATTCCATGACAGAAAGCCCCTAAAAGGCAAAAGTAGGATTTCAACACAGGCAGTCTGGCTCAGAGTTTGATTTCTTAACCAGTAAACATAATTCCACAGCCAAACATTCTACTTCTTATACATGTTTATGTCCAGTTTCTTCCTCTTTGAAATAAAAGTTTATAATTTTTAGTGTTCATTATGTCCTGGGCATCAATCTAAGTGATGTGTTACACATACTAACTCATTTAGACTTCAAAACAACCTTGTTAGAGATGCACTATTATTATTTTCATTTTGCAAATTAAGAAACTAAGACAAACTGAGGTCAGGTAACTTGATCTAAGTTATATGTTTATCAGAGGTAAATCCAGACATTGACCAAGGCACCAAGGGACTGAAACTTGCTCCTAACCCTTCTGGATGCTCTATTTTTCTCTCCCCTTCCCTTTCCTTCTCACTTAGGCACTTACTCCTCCTACTTCTTTTTTATTTAACCTCCTCTCCTCTCCAAATCCCACTATCTCTTCCTATTCAGTTGAAAGATTATAGCCACATATTGTCTTCCAACCTTTTGTTTTTTAGTTTATAATATATTTTCAATTGAAATAGTTACCAGGCACCCACCGTCTCCCACTTATTTTAAACTTATTTTTAAGGAGCAATATATAAGTCTTATATAAAACAAAATGAAACGGTTCTCATTAACATTTAGTTCTCCTCTCTTTTGTAGAGACAGAATTCTCTACTTTCTAGTCCTCATTATAATTAGATGGGATCATGTGACCAGTTCGCCAATAGACTGTGAACAGAAGTGACACCTGTCACTTTCAGGCTTGGCAGTGAAGAAGTCTCTGGATGGCAGAGCAGCAAAATCAAAGAGCACTACATGGAGCACAATTCCAGTAGAGAAATGTTGGGGGCTGTAACATTTCTCATTAATTTTCATAAGAAAGAAATAAAATGCTACATTTAAGACACTGATAATTTTTTTTACAGTTTAGTCTCACCTATTCTGATTAATATTATAGCCAAAACTTACAGCTAATTTAATGTCATGTATAGTTTTATTACAAATTTAATTAAGGACAGTACAAGAAAAGGAATTGATAGGCTCAATTTACTTGTGAATATAGATTTTTAAAATCTACATATATATGATTTTATATTATGTTACATATAAACGAATCCAATGAGTTTTATAAAATATATTATGATCCCTAAGTTAGGTTTATCCCTGGAATGCAAGGTTGGCTTAACGTCAGAAAGTCTACCAATATGGTAACATATTACATTTATATCGGAGAAAAATCAAATGATTATATGAATAGATGAAGAAAGATATTTAACAGATTTTAACATGTATTCATGATTAAAAAATCCTTACTAAACTGAAAACTTAAGGTCACTTGCTATCTTAGTGTGACTGATGGTAAACAGACCCTGAGACAGACATTTCCTTTTAGAAAGTTTATTGAGGAGTGCTCTGATGAACAATGCTGGGGTTTGAGGAGGGTGAAGAAAGCAGCATTGGGCAAGAGGAGATCAACTGCTATGAAACTGTAACAAAGGCCTCACCTAATCCTGTAAGCAGCCTGGGTACAGCCATTCAGAGTTAAGCTCATTTGAAACAAGATGGCGATAATTCTATATAACCAAATCTACCCATCATTAGCTGTAGTGGGTCCCTGGGAAAGGACTGTGATCTTGTGCAAGGAGGGTCTCTTCAGCCAAGGTCAAGTTTTGGAGGGACTTGGATGAGAGCTGTTGATATGCCAGCAGCTGGAGAATGAGAGTTTCAGTATTGAAGGAGAGGTTCTGACCAGTACAAAATAGCATTCACTACAAATGGTAAAAATATGACAGAGAAATTTAAATATAGTTTCTATAAGGCAACAAAACTCACTATTACATTTTTTAAAAAATGTAGTACAGAATGGGACTTCGCTGGTGGCACAGTGGTTAAGAATCTGCCTGCCAATGCAGGAGACATGGGTTCGACCCCTGGTCTAGGAAGATCCCACATGCTGCAGAGCAACTTAGCCCATACGCCACAACTACTGAGCCTGCGCTCTAAGGCCTGCGAGCCACAACTACTGAGCTCACGTGCCACAACTACTAAAGCCCGCACATCTAGAGCCCGTACTCCGCAACAAGAGAAGCCACCACAATGAGAAGCCTGTGCACTGCAGTGAAGAGTAGCCCCTGCTCCCTGCAACTAGAGAAAGCCTGGGTGCAGCAATGAAGACCCAATGCAGCCAAAAAAAAAAAAAAAAGAAAAGAAAAAAGTTATGTTGAGAGATAAAAATGTACTGCAATATAGTCAATCAATTAAAACAAACAAACAAACATAGTACAGGATGACCTGGGGAATTTCATAGAAAATTAAAAGAAATAACATGTGTAGGGAGTGAAAGGGAAAATCTCAAACTACCATTATTTGTGGAAGATCTGATCATCTACATAGAAGAAAGAAGTAGCAAATAACTCTATCAAATGAGAAAGTTTAATAAGTTTATCATATATAGGATCAATTTAAAGTAATCTAAAAATCAGCTTACAGTACACTATAAAAATAAATGCAATTCATGTGTTGATTAAAAACTATTCTGAATCTAGGAAATAACAAAAAATTCACAAAACTACTATGGTGATCAACAGTATTCCATGGATGGGATGACTAATGTTATAAATTTTTCCATAATCTCACATTTTAGGTACTTTGTAAGTATATTCTCCAATTTATATGGAAAAATAAAAATGCACACCATGTATTAGGAGAATTGAAAAAGACGAATATGCATCTAACTATATCTTGATTTAGTGCTAAATTTTAATCATAAGGAAAGATTTCTTCAAGCATTCATATAGAAAAACCAAGTCTACTTTATAGGATAAAAACTTTAAATGAGCCTCAGGCTTCTTAGAAAACTATAGTAAAATATACAGAATTCTAAGGAAAAGAAAGTATTACCTAAAATTGTCACACCGAGCCAAGATATACTGAAGCAGACAGGACAATAGACATACAGGACAAAAGACATATAAACTTGAAAAAACTCAGAGAAAATGGAATCCATAATTTCTCCTTTGAAAAAATCTACTGAATGCTAACCAAGAGGTGGATTAAAATAAGAGTCCAAAGTGGGACAAATATCCATAAATCATTAAATCTATTTCAATGTAGAAATAAGACTGACTGGGATGACTATGGTTACAGAGCATAATATAAATTGTAGAAAATTTGAAATAAAATATGTGCATCAAAAAGAATAATTAAGGGAGGGTTAAAATATGAGGAAATGTATGAGTCTATTTCATATTTGACAACAAGGAATAATTCAAGTTGTCTATGTTGAACATGAGCTTAAATTCTTCATGCCTTAGCTTCTTAATATTTTCAATATTTCTTGCCTTAAACCCAGACAAATTTAAAGGATTCAAAATCTCATAATTTAAAAATCAAGTAAAAAAGTTTTTAAGTAAAGTATATTAATTCCTTTAGATGGACTACATTTTCCTTAATACTCTTTAAATTCAGGTAAAATTAAAGTCCTTATAAATATAATACCAGAATATTAGCATGTCTTGTTGTGTATGTATCTGTCTACCTCTACCATGTCTATTTAAATAGATTAAAAAATATGAGTTCTCATATGCATGGAGGCCTCACCAAATATTATTTCTGGCAAGTAAGATTATTTGGAGGGAATTTGGTGTTATATTCCTTATGCTTTTTATAATATAATATAATAATGTGCAGATATATTACTAAAACAATAAAAAGATTATACTTAATGAGATAAGTAAATATGATTAAATGAAGGCCCATAAATAAAATATTAGGAAATTCTATTAAGAAAATTAAGTAAGGAGAAAAAGAGACTGATTACAAAGTTAAATATAAATGCAACAGATTTTTACATATCTAATAGTAGCCAACAAGAAAACAAAATGAAGAAAAATTTCATTTCCAAGAATAACAAAAATAATAAAGACCCTGGGACAAACTTAACATTTAAATCTGATTCTGGCACTACCTAGAATAAAGATGAACTAATTTATAAAAATGTACACATGAAGATTTTTCTTCCTCATAGTTATATTTATGATTGAAAAAAGAATGTACAATCTAAATACAATATTAATTAAAATAATATCACATACTTATATAATTCTTACTGTGTACTAAGCGTTTTTCTAAGTTCTGTATACTTTAACTCACCTTATCCTAATGTAATCTGAGAGTAGTATTAACTATGATTAAATGATTATGAAATATATAGCACAGATATGGATACAGATACGTTATAAAATATTATGTATGTTTTATATGTTTGTATGATATAATTAATTTTCGTGTATAGTTTGAAATAATACACAGAATAGAGCTAGTAATATTTATGTAAAAGGGTTGTAGGCAACTTTAAAAATATTTTATTTATCTGTATTTTTTAGTTTTTTCCTCAATGTGCATATTATACTCATGTAATAAGCAGTAACACTGATCTATAAATACATTCAAAACAAAAATGACAGCCATATATAACTCATGTTGTAAGTAATCCTTTTTGATCTGTAAACTCATTGAATATAGATGTTATATACATTTCTTCAAAAGTAGCTTTACTAATTGCTTCTGTTGTCATGTGTGCTTCTAAAAAATCCCCAATTGGACGCTTCTCTCTTTGTTCTTTGTCCTTACCAGCAATGTCCGCATCTTTGAGTTTTTCTTCATTCTGCATTTTTTCTGCAGATTCTAGGTTTTAAGCTTATCACTAATTCTATAGTGTTAATTCTGCTCTTTATTGCTTTTAATGCAGATTTCTATTCTATTATTGCATTTTTAATCTCCTTAAAATCTTTCTTTATCATGTCAAACTCCTGTTTTTATTTCTACCTGCCTTTCGGCCAACTCCCTTCTTATCTCAACTTATTTTCATATAATCTCATCTTTCATCTCTTTATTCAGAGGCTGTAGTTTTCATTTCTATTAAGATTACAAAGCAGACAATTTCAGCAATTTCTGTTTCCTTTAGTGAGTTTTTAAACTGTTCTTTTGCTGCGTCTTGATCACTCTTTCTTCCTTTTAATGTGCACAATATTTCCATCGGAACCATTTATTTTTCTGTTTTCAGTGTTGTTATCTTTAAACAAACGGGTAACTATCAATGGTTGACTGAGGACTATCATTTCCTTCCACTCAGCCCTAGATTACTGTTAAAGTCTTCTTCCCAGATCTGGAGCAAAAAGTTGGTTGATATTTATGCCTCAATGTCAAATTTATGGTGTCTAGGTCAATGATGAGGTTGAGGTATTTAACATCTATTCTTGAGGTATCCTTGACTTGCTGTGAGGAGGCAACATACTGTAGTAATTAGGATATTAAATGTACTGTATACATGAAAATGGTGCATTCAAATTCTGGGTCTACCAATTGTTAGAAGAGTCAATTTAACCTCTACAAGACCTACTTTACTCTACCTGTGTAATGGACACTATAATAACACATGCCTTATTGCATCATATGAGAATTGATACTGATATCAAAGCTATATTGTTCTGAAGTACTTCAAACATTAACTCACAGAATTGTCCCAACTATTTTATACTCATTTTATAGGTGAAGAAATTGAGGTAGCAACAAATTAAGCAATTTGCCCAAGGTTACATAGCTTGTAAGATGTAAAAATGGCATTAGAATCCAGGCCACCTGGCTTGCAGTGAGTGCTCTGTATTTAGCATCTGATAAATGTTTGCTATTATTATTACTGGGAGGAACATGTATTTATAGATGATTGAAAGTAGCGAGAGGTCCTTCCATTTCCTGAAACAATAAAGGCAAAACTTGGAGTTCCACTAACATGCATTTTTTTTTTCTTTTCATGTTCTATTCTAAGATGAAAATATGCTATAACTTAACTTCTCTGCCAATGGGTGTGTAGGATTCCTGAAAATTGTAATCCCTGAAATTATTTAGAAGATGTCAAAACTGGGGAATCTGAAATCTGAAGTGGAATATATGTATGTGTGCATGTGTGTGCGTGTCTGTGTAATCCTTCTCATATGATACACACATCACTCACAAACACACATACACAGGTACTTTAGAATCCATGTTCCATGTTCTATTTGATAGGGCTGTAGCTATACAATATATCTGGTGGTTGGTGGTTGTCACAGATTCTGCTTTTCTGAGCCAAGGCATAGGCAAGTGTGTTGATGAGCCTCTGCATTGTCCTTCACGTTGGCAGTTTTGATCTCCTGCAAGTGACAAGGTATATGTTAATGTCACCTGACAACTCTTTTTCTCTTTTCCACTCCATGAATATTATCATTAGAGGAAATTCCTCTAAGATTTTGGCAGTAGATTAGTTGTCAATCTTAGTTTCTTAGTTTATTATGCACTCTCATGTCTTTCTGTGTTTTCCTAGATATTTATGATGAAAATCACGAAGTCTAAGATACGGGATGCACTTCAATCCCTCTCTCCTCACTTCCATCTCTGTTTTCCAACTGCACACACACACACACACACACACACACACACACAGTTGGAGGACTTGAATATATATTAATGTCAATGCAATATAACAACAATGAGAATAATGTTAACATTATATGAAAAAAAAAAGAATAGAATAATGTCCTTGAGAAATCTTGCTCTGTGCCCCTAGGTCTGTGATGGCAGGAGGGTCTAAATCAAAATAGATATTGATGCAGATAGATTTGTGGATTGGAGGGTTAAAAATTTTCAGAAAATTTCTCTTAATTGCCAGAATTGTCAGCAAAAAGTAAGATATGAGGCCATTTACAGAGAGTGAAAGAGGTTAAGATTGGGCTTGTGCTATTAGAGACCTGGCAAAAGTTTGCAAAAGCTACTGCTTGAAATGGAGAAGAGCCATAGTTTTATTAGGATAAACATCTGCCCAGTGTAACAGACAAAAATAATGGTGGCTTAAACAAGGAAGAAGTGTATATCACTTTCATGCAACAATCTCTGCATAAGCAACACAGACTTATTTAGTGACCCCAGTCTTGGGGAACAAAACTTTCTGTTTGCTTGCTCTGTGTTTTTTTGCCTTTTCTGAGATCATCCAAGATCATTTTCCATCCATGTCTACATTTCAGGCAAGAAGAGGGAGGATGAAGGGCATAAGGACAGCAAATCTGCTGCCTTTAAGGCCACTCACAGGAAGTTTAAAACATTCCTTTATAGAAAACTCAGCATGGTCATACCAGCTGCAAGGGAAGCTGGGAACTGTAGTCATCAGCTGGGCAGCCATATGTACAATTAAAACTTAGCAGTTTCCTTACTAAAGTAGGAATGTGAGAATGGAAATTGGAGGAAGCAACAGTCTATGACATAATCAATAGGGGCCATCTGTTCACAGGTCCCAGAAAGTTGTGGAGGGAGCCAAGTGTGCTTTTGAAAGTTTTCCTTTTTTTCAGTTACCTTCACTTCCAATGTTTTCATGATTTTCCCCAGATGCTTAGGGACTTTATCTGCTATGTGAGGCAGGAATATTAAGGTCTATCTCAGCTTCCCATTTACATTATACTTTCAGGTGGTCAACTGACCTCTGCTGGGACATTTCCAGAGCAAGAACTCAGGACTCCATTGGATCGTTGGACAATTCTAATTTTCAGAGTTTTCTTTTTTCAACTAATTTGATGATGTTGTTATAAATATGCAGACAAAGTCCATTGCATATACATCAGTCATTCCCCCTTTCTTTCCTGCTAACAAACTCCAATTTGTTCAGATAGTACGTGGAGATCCTTTGATTACACGGCATTTAGACTCTTACCCCAGAATGCATCACGATTGATGCAGTCATCACTGTATCATTTCCCTTGGCCAGACATGTTCCCCAATTAAGAGACAATAGGAGAAATCAGGGAACTGGTGAACTGGAGATTTTTCTTCCCTAATTAAAAAAAAAAAAAGTAATTATGCTAGTAACACTGGTTAAAGAAATGCAAATTTTTTTTTAATTATGGAGAAAGCAGGCAAAATCAACTAATAACTTAGTTAGACTGGTTGGATACCACATACATTGATGTTATACAATTAGCGATCTTAATTGACTGCAGCAATCAGATTTGGAACTTGGAACTCAGCTAGAAACCAAGAAATTAGAGTCAGTGCCTGGGGACAGGATACACACTGACCTAGCTGCATTCAAGACAGAATTTCTGGGCCTAGAAACACAGAGGTCCTGGAGAAAGTAGAGAGGGTTAAGAGGTCCAGGAAATTAATGCAAAGACAACATGAAAGAGACAGGTAGGGAAATAAGAGCATCTAGTAGAGAGACCATCAGGTAGACAATTCCTGTTGGATGACTCACAAGGAGGATGAAAAACCTGGGTTTGTGAGATCCAAAATGGGGGATTCCATTCTTTAAGAGGCCTCCTTAGGCCTATAAATAAATAAATATAGCAAGAACCTAAGGAAGGAATTTAGATACAGAACTTTTCAGGGACGTGGTTTTTGGAGCTCTAGTCCTAAGAAAGGACAGCATGTATATGAACTAGGGTATAGAACCGTTTGAAGTTTACTTCCCAGTGTTGGAAAACACTGGCATAGAAACATCATCCCCTCAACTCTTCCTTACTCTTCATCTCCTCTCATTTATTCCAGGGCCACCTGTGCCTTGATCTTTGACTTCATTCTTTATTTTGCCTATGATGCTGCCTTTTAGATTCAGGGCTTACACTTGACTCTCAACACTCCCTAAAAACTTTGCCTCTAATATTCTTTAACTGTTTGCTTATTTACTTATTTTCTGGCAGCTTGCAGTTTAATCCCCAGCCTGAATGTAGTTCTGTGTAGCTGGCACCTTGGTCAGGCTTGCCCACACCCCAATCTGGGTGGGATTTGATAAAGGGTCAGGCAGATTGCTGTCATCATGTGTTGTTGTCCTAGCTTTGTCACTTTCCCCAGATTGGGGATATCTGAACCCCAAGATACTTTGGTGTATCAAGAACAAGTTTCAGAGATAGGGAAGATTCTTTCATGGTGAAAAACTGAGGCTCCCTGCTTTACTTGTAGAAAACAATCAGGCAAAGTAAATTGCTAACCAGTGTTACAATAAACAGCCTTCTGAGGATCCTGGTGACATGCTGAGAAGTAGTGGTTGCTTTGTTGAGATGCCCACTTTGGGTTGGACATTTTTAGCAATAGAGAGAGTGGAATGTTTTCTTTCCCTGATTATATTAGTTGAGACAATACCAGAGTCTTGATACTCCACTTGGCATCTAGTCATATCATCCTGTCTTGTTCTACTTGTCAAACAAGTTTGAAACTGTCACCAGCATTCTGACCAATTCACCCTGCCTTGTATTTCTTGGCCCCAGACATCTGGAGAGTTGAGGCCCTGCCATCAGATCTCAAATTTTCATTCCCTCTAAGTCCCAGCAATGGCATGTCCCTGCTTGAAAGGAAAAGATATTGGATGTATGATCATCCCGTCTCTGAACTCCCAATTCTCAGTCACATTTCACTTTCTCCTTCAAAAATGATTAGGTGCTCTGCTAGAGATGGACTTTGTGCTCTGACCTGGACTTTTCACTATGTTCTCTGGCTTAACTCGCTCATACCTTCCCTGTGTCCCCTTTGACATCAATAAGTTACTCCTGTTCTCTTGCCTAGTATTCTCAATTCCTTTTTCATTCTGTCTATCTCTCATCCTCTGTCCCTCCTTTGCACGCACTTCCGTTTTCCAAAACTCCTTATATATCCTATATGGTAATTTTCCCCTAGTGGTGGCAGGAAAGAGACAACAAGCTATTGCAAGCTTTCTTTCCAAGATTCATAATTACATTCCAACAACAACAAAAAATATTGATTGCTAAGCATTCTCTCACTGGTGATAAAGTGATCAAAAAAACAATTCCCGTCCCAGAAGAGCTCACCGTTCTATGTAAGACAAAAACAAAAACAAAACACAGAGAGATGTATGAACAAATACAATACAGTGGGGTAAATATTATAGGAGACTTATGCATAGAAACTGTAAGAATGTTAATGGTGGGGCAATATATTCTGGCTGTAGAGTAAGAGAAAGTTATAGATGAAATCCAATAATTAAATGCCTTTCCCCCAATATACTCAAGAAACATATTGCAAACTATAGAATGCTAGAAATAAGGGTATTCCTTGTTTTATCTGTGAAAAAAATAGACCTCAAGACTCTGAGTGACTTGCCCAGAGTCACTGAACATGTTATGATAATGCTTGGATCTTATGTTTCAGGAAGATTAACACTAGTTGCTCCAATAGACAAAGCCTCACAATCCAGCAGCTTAATACAACAAAAGGGTCTCCTTCTTCCTTACTTGAAACTGATGTGGGCTAGGTGGTCTTCAGCCACTGTGTGGATATGCTATTTGCAACACATGGCCTCCAAAATTGTTCTAATAGGAGAAGAGAGAGGTAAAGGAGACATACAGATACTTACTTTTTGCCTTGCCCTTGAAGTGACAGATGTCACTTTCTCTCACAGTTCATTGGTATACACAAGCCTTAATGCCCTGATGTGAGAAATGTATTAGAATGCCTGAGATTTATTGGGTGCAGACTATCTTTGCCACACCTGACCTCCCTTGGGAATCCTGCTTCTACTATCAGTGGTTGTTCTTCAATGCATGGTGATGGTAGTGGAGCAGGATGATTGGGAGGGATGGATGGACAGATGGATGGACAAATGTGAGGTATCTTTTACCTCATTGATCATCATTATTTCAGCTGATCGTCTTAGCTAGGCTGGTGTTTATTTTCTTCCTTACATTTTTAATGCATTGACACTGATGCTTTGCAGCTGAAGGGCATGACCATCGTTGTGCCCAATGGAATTCAAAAGAATTTTGAAAGTGCAGCATGGGACCTCGTTGTGCTAATCATTTTGTGACTAGTACTGCAGAATAAAATGGCTGGTATAGTAAATAATAGCATGAGAGCTATCTTTGAAAGGAAAGGCCAATATCATACCTGCTTGCTGATAGGAGAGATTAATATACTCTTGCTACAATTAATACTAGTAATTAGACTCTATTGCTTTAGCTGATCCATAGGTCCCATTTACAGCAACAACCTAATGTTCTTCCTGAACATGACTTGGCATATTTCAGCACATCATTGCAAATCAGTGCCAGGATCTTCTAATCATTTTGTTTGCTTTTTGGCACTTGGATTTTGTATTTGTATTGGGCTTACTTTTCCACCACTAAAACAGTTAGCAGGGAATTTTATATGAAAAGCAGAAGACCTTTTCATAATAACATTTCCTATTGGGGGGGTATAACTATAGATCTTTGGATATTTTGCATCATTTAGCACAGCCACTGTTCAAATTAAGAGGACAGGCATCCTTATCAGGACAATTAACACTTGCAGCAGAAAATTCTTCTTAGCCATGAGGGGAAAAAAGTTTAAATTGAGGTTGTCAAACAAGGAAACCTCAGTATTAGAAGCAGAGACAGAAGAGAGGAAAATGAAATACTGACTGTTTGATGACCCGATAATCAACCCCCTTTTTGTTACAATTTCTCTCTCAAGATCACATTTGAATACTGTGCAAAGGGTTTGCAGGCATAAAATGTGCCAGAACGGACGATCCTTTTTTAAAGGCAAAACACATGCAAGGTAATTTTAAGCGTTCCCTCATGCCAGTAAATCCCCTCCATGTTCTTTCCTCTGCTTTGGATTCTCACTAATATTTCCAATTTTGGATTAAGGCATTAAAGGCCTCTATTAAATAAATCAGTGTTACCTAGCAGGGGTAAACCATTTCCTCACTAATGTCTTACTGTGAATAATTAAATTGAGATTTCTTCCCTTAGTGAAGCCTTAAGAAATAATAGTGGTGATGTTTGAAAACTGAAAATTGATGGATGGCATGCCAGAGTATACAATGCCAACTGAGTTGTTTATCCATCTGTTTCTTAGATTAATCATGTGAGATAAGGTAGGCAGAAGGGAAGGTCCTTCTCATCAAACAGAGGAAGAAACTGAGGCTCTGATTGGTGAATGAATTCAAGGAATGGATTAAAGAGTAAGTAAGCAGCGGGGAGGGGGAAGGAGAAGTGAGACAGCATATGAGAGAGTCAGTTCTTACTGAACTGGTAGCGAGCATACTGAATAGCTAAGGTGACTTTGAGGGTTTGAAGGGTCTTGAGGATGTTTACATTAGAGAAAGAGGCTGCTAACAGTAATTGCATTATCTACCTTTTCTTAAGTGTCTATTACCTGCCAAGCACAAGACTAGAACCTTCCACACGCTATTCCGTTTCATCTTCTCTATAATCCTGCGAGGTGGATTATATTCCAAATTTACCGATGAGGAAACAAGGATTTAGAAAATTAAAAAATCTTTCTCAAGGTGACTCAAATAAAAGTGGCAAAATATTTTCCTATTCCTAAGCACCACATTCTCACAGCCACATGGTACCGTGCAAGAAAGCAAGCAAAGAAAAGGTCATGGCCGGGCCTTGAAAACAAATTTTCCTTTCTTCACATCTGTCTCAGGCTTGGCTTCTCTGCCCTTCATCTTTCCATTAACTCTGTAATCCTGCAAAGAACAAAAATTGGATCACACCCTGACCAAAGGGAGGGTTTAAAAATTTCTACCTGGATACACTTTTTCAGCTTTCAAAGTTTCTCATCTCCTTTCAGGTTCATTATGTGGAATATTTCCCATGTTTATTTCAGTCACTTTTCTATTGGTGCTGAAGTAAAATAATGAGTTTGGTTATTTTTTTAATAACAAGGCAGTTTTTCCTCCCTTATTGAGAAGTATGGTTGTCTAATAGTTCCCTCCTATGTCAAAAATTACCCCCAATTACCTTTAGATACAAAGCAACCAGTCAAAAGTTTCTGACCAGATTTTCCTCCCAAGCAAGAAGTCATTAAGGGCAAAGAGTGAGTGATATAATAGAAGACAGGCAGCTTAATTTTCCCTTAGCATTTACTACCACAGTTGTGGTAAACCTGAATTACTCTCTCCTTGACTGAAAGGTGGCCACCTCTTGGGTGAAATATGGCAGCTACCTAACAGCGTACCTTAGTAAAACATGATCGTTTAAGAAGCAGCGTGTAGTGGTGAGCTGACGTATTTAATTGACAAGGCAACAGGGGCTCAGCAGGCTCAGGGGCATTTTTTGAATTTTCATCTTTCTGTTGGGTGACCTTGAGCAGGCTGCTTAATTTCTCCATTAATCAGTCTTCTCATCTGTACAATGGGGATGATAACACTTACCTAGCTCGCAGAGGCATGGTCGAAATTAATTAGCTCTAGCAAAGTCCTCAGAGATCCCTGGCTGAATGGTGCCATGTGATTACAAATGACTAGTATCCTTATTATTCTGACAGTCGACCATAAGGCCCACCAATCAAATACAGTTCTAGCTGAACTAAACAGAGAGGTGGATTCTGCAACTGCGTTCGGTGGCAGCTTGCCCTGAAGATAAAGTCTGTCACATACAATGTCTCCCCAGAGCAAGCTTAAGCTGGTAGCTGTATTGATGTAGGTGATCTGCCTGCCAGGATGCGCAGGGACAGTTTAACTAGAGCTAATTATGGCCAGCAATAATGCCAGAGCCAGAATTCACCTCCGATTATGATGAGATGTTCAAAGAAACTATTTCTAAACCAGATAATCAGGCAGACTTTTCTGCACCGTTAGTATGGGTAGCATTCTGAAAGATGTCAGGGCACCTCAAATTTCAGAGGAAGGAGACTTGCAATACTTTTCTAGAGGGGAAGAGAACCAGAGAGAACTGTTAAGCTTCCAAACTGCCCATTGTGACATTCATCACTTATTTATCTTGGCTATGTTCTTGCCTGTTATCCAAATGTTATATGCTTGTACTTAGGATAGGAATGAAGGGATGGAGGGAATTGGCAAGCAAGATGGGTTTTAAGATGGAGCTCCCAACTTCACAGGAGCTTTTGATCTAAGAGAGAGCAAGAGAGACATGTGCAAATAAAATATAGAGAGTAGAGGAAGTGGAACTGTGAGGATGCTGTGAGCCAATGCTGAGTGTAGGTGCTTTGATGGGGTGTCTTGATGTTCTTAATCATAACACCATAAGGGAGAAAATTGTGTGATGTGACAGTGCATATGTCCTCGTTTCCATGACTCCCACTTTAGTAAATGTTACTATCATTTCTCCACTGGACTACTCTAATAAAGTTTTGACTGGTGTCCCTGTCTCAACTCTTGCCCTCATGTAGTCTTTTCAAAACACACCAGATTACTCAGAGCAAGTAACTCTTCTGCTTGAGTCTTTTAAGACTTCCTTCCCCATTGCTCTTCGGATCCAATTTAAACTCTTGCCATTGCTTCCTGTTTTTTTATTGCTCACCTCTAAACTAATCTTATTCCAAAATCCAGTTGTTCTCTAATCTCCATCCATGCTAGTTTCCTTTCAGTTCCCTGAAAGCCAAGCCCATTCCAGCCCCAGGGCCTTTGCATGTGTCTTTCTTGCCTGGAAGTTGTTTCCCTTGGTGACTTCCACTGGCTAGACAGCAATCCTTAGAACCTTTCAATGTAAATATCACATATTCAGAAAGCCTTATCGAAATCATCTTTTCCTCCTACATTGCCAACATTCTCTTCATTGTTGTTCCCCTTCATGGCATTTTTTAAAAATCTGTAGGTATTCATTCATTTATTCCCTCATTCATTCGTTTACTTGTTGATGGGTCTGTCCCTTAGAGAAGCTACCTCTCAGAGGGAAATAACTTGCCCTCACCCCTTATTTACCGGTGCCCATCACAATACCTGGCACAAACAAATATAAGATTTCATAATGTTGTTGAATAACCACTACCTTTTTAAAGCAACTTCTGCACGTCCTGCACTGTACCATGTACTTATACACAAATCTCATTTTTCCATGAAGCAAACTTGAGAGGTTTGTATCACTTAGTCATAGTTTTCATACAGTTAAATTAAGGTTTAGGAACACTGAGACGTGCCAAAGATCACAGCTTGGATTTAGTGAGAACTGGATTTGAACACAAGCCTCCCTGGTTCTGAAATCAGGGCAGGTCCCATTGTTCCCTGATTTGGGGGGTTGGATGAGCAATCCAAATGAAGAGGTCGATCATAAACCCTCTCTCAGTGGCACTGAACATGGATTGGCTTAAAAGGCAGTTTTGGGAAATTGAATCTAAGAGAAAGTCCCAAATTGTGAAGGACATTTGTTAAGTATTGAGAATTCAGCGATGACTTTCTAAAGGAGAGTTAGTAAAAACCTTGAAAGGGATAAGCCAAAACAATCTATTTCTGCCCTTCTTAGAAAAATTTCCCATTTATTTTCCAACCGCTTCTTGCCTGTGGGCACCTCAGTCTTTGGCTTCTGATTATTGTTTCCTGGAGGAAAGTTTAGGGAGTGTGAAAATCATTTCACTTTAGATTCATTTCAATTCATTTAAGAACCTTGTATATTCAAGAGTCTAAATAAATAAATAAATAGCAAAACCTTTTGAACTAAAACATGTAAAAGATTGTGGCTTTTCTTTTCTCAAACTTTGACATTTAACGTGTGATATTTTGTTTGTGGTTTGAAACACTTTCATAATTAATACAATCAAACAGGGTAACTTTTAAAAATGAGATAAGCGTTCACATAGAAGTGTGGTTTTCCTTGCCAAAATTAAACACAAAGCATTTGTGTATAGATGGGCAGGATTTTCTACCATAATAAGAATACTTTCCCAGAAAGACAGTTTTTTTTTGTTTTTGGTTTGTTTGCCTTTTCCCCCGCCCCCTTAGGATTGTTTTGCTGAAAGGTTTCTAGTTGCCTATGATGATAGTAAAAAGATGTTAAAATAAAGCCATATATGTATTTAAGTCATCAAATATCAACCAGAGCAATTAAAACAACCACAAAGACACATGAAGATGAAATATCAAATATTGTGTCACAGCTGTGGACTGCTGGGCAACAAAGAACTCAACTAAAATCAGAAGTGTTAGTTAAAATAGAATTATATGTCTGTGTCCCAGAGACTAGGCTGCCTTCAGTACCAAGAGAAGTACCGAGTATTAAAAGATAAAACAAGTCTTTCTTGACTCTTAGGGACTAGTGGTGATGACAGGGAGAGCAATTATAAAGCGGTCAGATGTAGGATGGAAGTAGTCACAGGATTCTACGTGAAGACAGAAGACAGAGCCCTACATCCAGCATGGCAGAATCATAACAGACTTCCTAGAGGAGGCAGTATCTGCACTGAATCTTAAAGGAATTTTTTTAATTTTCAAGAACGTCACTGCAGAATAAGAGTAGCTGAAGCTTCCTTTTGCTTGTCAGCACATTCCTTTCTATTGCAACTGGATTTCTCCTCTGGTGGAGGACATTACTTTCCCACCCAAGTTCCACACTCATATTTCTTTAGACAGGAAATTATTTCTCTATTTCCAGCAACCATTTGAAAAATTCTAGTGAAAGATCCTGATTTTCCTTGGTTAATCCCAAGCCAATCAGTTTAGCCAAGGAAGTGGTGTTCTCTAGCTTTGGCCCGTTCAATGTACCTAGAATACTAGATATCTAAGATGGCAGCTTTTATTTAAAACCTGTGATGTAATATGCTGATGAGAAAGGCCTTAAAAGAGAAGGAGAAAGAAGCTTTTACCAGATGAAGAGTAAAGGATTGTTAACTGAATGAAATAGTTTATACTTCTAGGGACTATCTCCCAGCCTACTAGTGGTTAAAGTAATTAAGCCGTTCTGGCTATATTTTAGGTTTCATTTACCTACTGAGAGACTGTCAAGCAAGAAGAAACGAATATCTGCCAAGTTATTTTCTGTGCTAAAACCTTTACTAGGTGTTTTACTTCTGTCATCTCATAAAAATTCTTACTACAACCTTCGAAGATAGGTATTAATTTGAGGAACAGAGAGGTTAAATAACTCTTAGACGATCACATGGATTAGGAAGTCACAGAGATTTAATTTGTTTTTAATTAACCATTCTATGTTCCCTGCTCTACACCATGTGGGGTCTTCAGAAAACAATGTTTGTAGCATAATGCATAATCTTCCAAATGATCAGAGGTGTGCAAATAGGAGCATTGTTTTGTTTTCTTTTTTGCTGACTTTATGATAAGTTGGCCTTCTTTTTTCAGATTTTAATGTGCTGTGTCAGGAGAAAATATATAATGAGTGCTCTGGATTTTCTGTCTTTTGAGCTGATTCTGTAAGACGTGTCACATGTCTCTTCCTTAGAGAGAGTAATTAATGGAGTGTATTGTTAGTTCCATATGATACCATCTCTGGCAAAATTTCTTTTTAGGTATACAGTGCAGGAGTGTGGGGGGAAGGGAGGAGGGACACTTGTAAATTTCTGCATTCATATTGAACATTTTGTCAATAGGATGGCACAAGAAAACATAAAAAATGAAATGGGAAATACCCCTTCATCTTTACAAATACAAATATCCCCTACATCTTTCTATGAGGTTGGATGACAATTCTTTTGGTAGGGTCACTATTACTGGGTCTCCAGTTGTGGACTGGCAGAATATGGGGGGGTGTGGTGGGATATTCCTGGGTTATTCAGTAAGTCAATAAACTGCTTCATAGGTTAGCTCATTGCTTATTTTATCAACCCTACATAGGGTTCCCTAGAATTTTTTTTCTCCCTCAGGTAAATATTAGGCTTAGTTACAGAGGCAAAAGAGATCTATAAATAGAGAAGGAAAAAAAAGGTGTATCTCGTTTTACTACTCTTTTGTGTAACAGTAGTAAAAGTTTTGTAGGGAGTATTGTATACAGTAAAACAGTCATTTGTCAAAGGGTAAACTTACTGAACACCAAAGCTCTGTTTTTAAAAGATCCCTTGCGTGCCATGAACTACACAGTGTTCATAAAAAGTTGTACTCCAGGGTTAGATATTCTTGCTTCCTCAATTACTAGAGTTTTCTGAAGTCTCTCAAGGAAGGAGGATTAAACATTTATTGTCAGGAAGCGCCAGGTTGCACTTTGTCCCATGCTTTGACACATTCATTAGCCCAGACTCTAAATTTTCAATTACTGAATCCATAAAGTACTACCAAAGGAAAAAAAGTTAGAAGTAGAGAAAAAGAGAAAAAACAGCAACAGCCACAATTTATGCACTACTATTTTAAAGACTCTATTCTTGTCCTGTCATTTTAGTGTGGCCGTTATAGGCTGTGTGTTCTCTTAATGAATAACGCCTGGAGTTATATTTGAGTCATAAACTGTCCTGAATGATTATTTACTATTTGATATCATAAGAGAACATGAAATTTGCTATATTTTAGTCTTTAGTCTTTAATGGAGAGTTGATATGACTTGTAGTAGATGAGGAACATGAAATAAATTAACAAAAATTCCTCATGGTGAATTGGTAGGGATAGAACATTTTTAGATAATGTTGCACACATAAGAAGAAGATAAAAGACAATTTCTATGACATGGCCATTTAGAAATTCTAATTTAAAAGACTAGCATCAACTACATGTGCAAAATTTAATAGAGTTAAAAAATATAGACTGCTGGCTTCAGTTCTAACATATAAAGTGATTGAAAGCTGTCACCACCAAGCTGACAACAAGAAAAGCTGGGTAACCTGAAAAATCACTGACTTTTTCTTGCACCAATCAGGGAATTGAAGTCTCAGGACAAATCAGCTTCCTGAAATCTCTAGAGGTAGGCACATCTAAAGAGATACAGCCTGAATCTGCTTATCAGGGACAGAAATCCTGGGGCCATAATCTGGCAATAACACTTAAGTGGTAATCTTGATGATTTGCTTGGGCTGAGTATGGACTAGCAGGATATTGAGAAATACCTGGTGACCAAAGTCTTGGGGGAGGAGGGGCACAGTTCTCTGGGTTTAACCTCCAGGAACTCCACCAGGTTCGTATAAAGATACAGGAAAAACACCCTTCATGGCTTTGGCAAAGGGAAGGGAAGAGTAATCATTATGAAATATACCCAGAGCCTTCTCCATAACAAAGGCCCACTCTTTGAGGGGAATAAAGCTTTGCCAGAGCCTAATCCCAGCTGAGGGAGTGGAATTCCTCCCACTCCAGCCTCTTGTCTCACCTAAGGAGGAAAATACAGTCTTCAGGGTTCAGTATACAAGGGAATAGTTTGGGAACACTGTGGCTATGGAAGGGAATAAAGGGCTTGTGGTAGAAAAACTAACATGGGAGGAAATGGTTATGAAGGTCTGAAAAAAAGTCCTGAAACAAAAAGGCCCATTAAAGGGCTAAAAATTAGTCAGAAGATTATACAACACTCTGCTTCCCCTTCACTTTACCATTATACAAACAGGGATCTGGTACAATAACCATGGGTTTTACCTAGAAAAGCTGTATGTACAAACTCCTCTGAGGAATAGCACATAGAAAAGACCTAAACAAGGACATTAGAGGAATTTAAAGCCTCTAGCATTGACAGATACAAGCAACAATTAAACACAGTCTAAATCCTAGCCAAATTAATTTAAATCTACATATTAAAGAGCAATTCCACAACTCCTATTAGTAAATACAGCATGTCTGGCTTTCAAGAAAAAAAGTACAAGGCATGCCAAAAGGCAAAAGCAAACAGTCAAACAACAACAACAAAAGTCTGAAGAGACAAAGAAATCATGAGAATTAGATTCATATATAACACAGATTTGGGAATAGACAAAATAAGTCATCAAAAAATTGCTCCCAAAGGCGGTGGACTTTGGGAGCAACTGTAGACTTGGGGTTTGCCTTCTGCATCTCATTTGTTTCTGGTTTTATGTTTATCTTAGTTTAGTATTTAGTTTATTATGATTGGTAGATTTGTTTATTGATTTGGTTTCTCTCTTCCATTTTTTAAAATTATATAGACATATGTATATATATTTTTCCTTTTTCTATTTTTGTGAGTGTGTATGTGTATGTTTCTTTATGTGATTTTTTTCTGTATAGCTTTGCTATTACCATTTGTCCTAGGGTTCTGTGTATCCTTTTTTTTCTTTTATATAGTTTTTAGCTCCGGTTATCATTGGAGGATTTGATTTCTGGTTTGGTTGCTTTCTTCTTTCTTTATTATTTTTTCTTTTTTATTACTTATTAATTTTCTAATATTTTAAATATTTTTAACTTTAATAACTTTCTTTCTTTCTTTTTCTTTCTCCTTTTTCTTCTGAGCCATGTGGCTGACAGGGACTAAGTGCTCTGGCCGAGTGTTAGGCCTGTGCCTCTGAGGTGGAAGAGCCAAATTCAGGACATTGGTCCACCAGAGAACTCCCAGCTCCACATAATATCAAACGGTGAAAACCTCTCAGAGATCTCCATCTCAACAACAAGACCCAATTCCACTCAACGACCAGCAAGCTACACTGCTGGACAACCTATGCCAAACAACTAGCAAGACAGGAAGACAACCCCATCCATTAGAAGAGAGGCCGTCTAAAATCATAATAAGGTCACAGAAACCCCAAAACACAACACCAGACATGGACCTGCCCACCAGAAAGACAATATCCAGCCTCATCTATCAGAACACAGGCACTAGTTCCCTCCACCAGGAAACCTACACAACCCACTAAACAAACCTTAGCCACTGGGGGCAGACACCAAAAACAACAGGAACTACTAACCTGCAGCCTGCAAAAAGGAGACCCCAAACACAGTAAGTTAAGCAAAATGAGAAGACAGAGAAACACATAGCAGATGAAGGAGCAAGGTAAAAACCCACCAGACCTAAAAAATGAAGATGAAATAGACAGTCTACCTGAAAAAGATTTCAGAAAAATGATAGTAAACATGATCCAAAATCTTGGAAATAGAATGGAGAAAATAAAAGAAACATTTAACAAGGACCTAAAAAACTAAAAAGCAAACAAAAAATGATGAACAACACAGTAAATGAAATTAAAAATTCTCTAGAAGGAATCACTAGCAGAATAACTGAGGCAGAAGAAGGGATAAGTGACCTGGAAGATAAAATAGTGGAAATAACTACTGCAGAGTAGAATAAAGAGAAAAGAATGAAAAGAACTGAGGACAGTCTCAGAGACCTCTGGGACAACATTAAACGCACCAATATTCGAATTATAGGGGTTCCAGAAGAAGAAGAGAAAAAGAAAGGGACTGAGAAAATATTTGAAGAGATTATAGTTGTAAACTTCCCTAATATGGGAAAGGAAATAGTTAATCAAGTCCAGGAAGCACAGACAGTCCCATACAGGATAAATCCAAGGAGAAATATGCCAAGACATATATTAATCAAACTGTCAAAAATTAAATACAAGAAAAAACACTAAAGGCAGCAAGGGAAAAACAACAAGGGAATCCCCATAAGGTTAACAGCTGATCTTTCAGCAGAAACTCTGCAAGCCAGAAAGGAGTGGTAGGACATACTTAAAGTGATGAAAGGGAAAAACCTACAGCCACAATTACTCTACCCAGCAAGGATCTCATTCAGGTTTGAGGGAGAAATTAAAACCTTTACAGAAAAGCAAAAGCTAAGAGAATTCAGCACCACCAAACCAGCTTTACAACAAATGCTAAAGGAACTTCTCTAGGCAGGAAACACGAGAGAGGGAAAAGGCCTACAGTAACAAACCCAAAACAATTAAGAAAATGGTAATAGGGACATACATATAGATAATTACCTTAAATGTAAATAGATTAAATGCTCCAACCAAAAGATATAGACTGGCTGAATGGATACAGAAACAGGACCCATATATATGCTGTCTACAAGAGACCCACTTCAGACCTAGGGACAAATACAGACTGCAAGTGAGGGGATGGAAAAAGATATTCCATGCAAATGGAAATCAAAAGAAAACTGGAGTAGCAATTCTCATATCAGATAAAATACACTTTAAGACAAAGATTATTACAAGAGACAAAGAGGGACACTACATAACGATCAAGGGATCAATTCAAGAAGAAGATATAACAATTGTAAATATTTATGCACCCAACATAGGAACACCTCAATATATAAGGCAAATACTGACAGCCATAAAAGGGGAAATCGAGAGTAACACAATCATAGTAGGGGACTTTAACAGCCCACTTTCACTAATGGAAAGATCATCCAAAATGAAAATAAATAAGGAAACACCAGCTTTAAATGATACATTAAACAAGATGGACTTAATTGATATTTATAGGACATTCCATCCAAAAACAACAGAATACACTTTCATCTCAAGTACTCATGGAACATTCTCCAGGATAGATCATACCTTGGGTCACAAATCAAGCCTTGGTAAATTTGAGAAAATTAAAATCGTATCAAGTATCTTTTCCCACCACAACACTATGAGACTAGATATCAATTACAGGAAAAAATCTGTAAAAAATACAAACACATGAAGCCTAAACAATACACTACTTACTAACCAGGAGATCATTGAGGAAATCAAGGAGGAAATCAAAAAATACCTACAAACAAATGACAATGAAAACACGATGACCCAAAACCTATGGGATGCAGCATAAGCAGTTCTAAGAGGGAAGTTTATAGCAATACAATCCTATCTCAAGAAACAAGAAACATCTCAAATCAACCTAACCTTAAACCTAAAGCAATTGGAGAAATGAGAACAAAAAAACCCCCTAAGTTAGCAGAAGGAAAGAAATCATAAAGGTCGGATCAGAAATAAATGAAAAAGCAATGAAGGAAACAATAGCAAAGATCAAGAAAACTAAAAGCTGGTTCTTTGAGAAGATAAACAAAACAGATAAAGCATTAGCCAGACTCATCAAGCAAAAAAGGGAGAAGACACAAATCAATAGAATTAGAAATGAAAAAGGAGAAGTAACAACAGACACTGCAGAAATACAAAGGATCATGAGAGATTACTACAAGCAACTCTAGGCCAATAAAATGGACAACCTGGAAGAAATGGACAAATTCTTAGAAAAGCACAACATTCCTAGACTGAACCAGGAAGAAATAGAAAATATAAACAGACCAGTCACAAGCACTGAAATTGAGACTGTGATTTAAAATATTCCAACAAACAAAAGCCCAGGACCAGATGGCTTCACGGGCGAATTCTATCAAACATTTAGAGAAGAGCTAACACCTATCCTTCTCATACTCTTCTGACATATAGCAGAGGGGGGAACACTCCCAAACTCATTCTATGAGGCCACCAACACCCTGATACCAAAACCAGATAAAGATGTCACAAAAAAAGAAAACTGCAGGCCAATATCAAGGGTGAACATAGATGCAAAAATCCTCAACAAAATACTAGCCAACAGAATGCAACAGCACATTAAAAGGATCATACACCATGATCAAGTGGGGTTTATTCCAGGAATGCAAGGATTCTTCAATATATGCAAATCAATCAATGTGATAAACCATTTTAACAAATTGAAGGAGAAAAACCATATGATCATCTCAAGAGACACAGAAAAAATTCAACCCCCATTTATGATAAAAACCTCCAGAAAGTAGGCATAGAGGGAACTGACCTCAACATAATAAAGGTCATATATGACAAACCCACTGCCAACATCATTCTCAATGGTAAAACACTGAAGCCATTTCCTCCAAGATAAGGAACAAGACAAGGTTGTCCACTCTCACCACTATTATTCAACATAGTTTTGGAAGTTTTAGTCACAGCACCTGAGATGTAAAAGAAATAAAAGGAATCCAAATTGGAAAGGAAGAATTAAAGCTGTCACTATTTGCAGATGACATGATACTATACATAGAGAATCCTTAAAATGCTACCAGCAAACTACCAGAGCTAATCAATGAATTTGATAATGTGGCAGGATACAAATTAATGCACAGAAATCTCTCGCATTCCTATACACTAATGATGAAAAATTTGTAAGAGAAATTAAGGAAACATTCCCATTTACCATTGCAACAAAAAGAATAAAATAACTAGGAATAAACCTACCTAAGGAGACAAAAGACCTGTATGCAGAAAACTATAAGACACTGCTGAAGGAAATTAAAGATGATACAAATAGATGGAGAGATTTACCATATTCTTTGATTGGAAGAATCAACATTGTGAAAATGACTCTACTACCCAAAGCAATCTACAGATTCAATGCAATCCCTACCAAACTACCACTGGCATTTTTCACAGAACTAGAAGAAAAAATTTCACAATTTGTATGGAAACACAAAAGACCCTGAATAGCCAAAGCAATTCTGAGAAAGAATAATGGAGTTGGAGGAATCAGGCTCCCTGACTTCAGACTATACTACAAAGCTACAGTAATCAAGACAATATGGTACTGGCACAAAAACAGAAATATAGATCAATGGAAGAGGATATAAAGGCCAGAGATAAACCCACGCACCTATGGTCAACCAATCTATGACAAAGGAGGCAAGGATATACAATGGAGAAAAGACAGTTTCTTCAGTAAGTGGTGCTGGGAAAACTGGACAGCTACATGTAAAAGAATGAATTTGGAACACTCCCTAACACCATACACAAAAATAAACTCAAAATGGATTAAAGATCTAAATGTAAGTCCAGACACTATAAAACTCTTAGAGGAAAACATAGGCAGAACACTCTATGACATAAATCACAGCAAGATCCTTTTTGACCCACCTCCTAGAGAAATGGAAATAAAAACAAAAATAAACAAATGGGACCTAATGAAACGTAAAGCTTTTTCACAGCAAAGGAAACCGTAAACAAGATGAAAAGATCACCCTCAGAATGGGAGAAAATATTTTCAAATGAAGCAACTGACAAAGGATTAATCTCCGTAATTTATAAGCAGCCCATGCAGCTCAATATCAAAAAAACAAACAACCCAATCCAAAAATGGGCAGAAGATGTAAATAGACATTTCTCCAAAGAAGATATACAGATTGCCAACAAACACATGGCTGTTCAACATCACTAATCATTAGAGAAATGCAAATCAAATCTACAATGAGGTATCACCTCACACCAGTGAGAATGGCCATCATCAAAATATCTACAAACAATAAATTCTGGAGAGGGTGTGGAGAAAGGGGAACCCTCTTTCACTGTTGGTGGGAACGTAAATTCATACAACCACTATGGAGAACAGTATGGAGGTTCCTTAAAAAACTAAAAATAGAACTACCATACGACCCAGCAATCCTGCTAATGGGCATATACCCTGAGAAAAGCATAATTTAAGAAGATTTATGTACCACAATGTTCATTTCAGCTCTATTTACAATAATCGGGACATGGAAGCCACCTAAGTGTCCATCGACAGATGAATGGATAAAGAAGATGTGGCACATATATACAATGGAATATTACTCAACCATAAAAAGAAACAAAATTGAGTTATTTGTAGTGAGGTGGATGGACCTAGAGTCTGTCATAGAGAGTGAAGTAAGTCAGAAAGAGAAAAACAAATACCGTACGCTAACACATATATATGGAATCTAAAAAAAAATTTAAAAGTTTCTGAAGAACCTAGGGGCAGGACAGGTATAAAGACACAGACTCAGAGAATGGACTTAAGGATATGGGGAGGGGGAAGTGTAAGCTGGGACAAAGTGAGAGCATGGCATGGACATATATACACTACCAAATGTAAAATAGATAGCTACTGGGAAGCAACCACAAAGCACAGGGAGGTCAGCTTTGTGCTTTTTGTACATGTAGAGGGGTGGGATAAGGAGTGTGGGAAGGAGATGCAAGAGGGAGGAGTTATGGGAATATATTTATATGTATAGCTGATGCACTTTGTTCTAAAGCAGAAAGTAACACACCATCGTAAAGCAATTATACTCCAATAAACATGTTAATAAATAAATAAATTTTTAAAAAAAGAAAGGAAGACTGTGGAGCGAAATATTTAAAATATTGATAGAACCATCCATCCCCACACCACAAATATAGTATTCTATATTCAGAAAAATTATCCTTTAAAAGTAAAGGAGAAATACTTTCTCGGTCTAATAGAAACTGAGATTTATCTCCAGCAGCCCTACCTTGCAAAAAACCTTAAAATTCTTCAGACAGAAAGAAAATGATATGTTATGAAGTGAATGTTTTTTGCCCCCCCACAAAAAAAATATTTTTGAAGCCATAATGCCACAGTGTGGCTGTAATAGGAGATGGGGTCTTTAAGGAAGTAAGTGAGCTTAAATGAGGTCATAAAGGAGGGACCCTGATCTGATAATATTAGTGTTCATAAAAGAAGAGACACCAAAGTGCGTTTTTTTTCTCTCTCTCTCTCCTCTCTCTCCCTCTCCTCTCTCTCTCTCCTCTCTCTCCCTCGCTCAGAATGCTTGGAGAAATGGCTGAATAGGGATGTGGGAGGAAAATACAGCACAGTAGACTGTCCCTTAACTGCAGTTTCACTTTCTGAGGCTTCAGTTACCTATCATCAGCAGATGTCCAAAAGTATTAAATGGGAAGTTCCAGAAATAAACAATTCATAAGTTTTAAATTGCTTGCTATTTTGAGTAGCATGATGAAATCTTGCACCATCCTGCTTCATCCCACCCAGGATTCCCAACCATCAATGTCATCTACTCCTCACTTCCAACTATCAATGTTGTCATGTTTTGATGACCCAGGATCACCTGAAGCAGATGATCCTCCTGGCATGTCATCAGAAGGTCAGCAGCAGCCTAACTCTGTGTCACAATGCACTTCATCTCATCACACAGACATGTTACCATCTCCCATCATCATAAGAAGAAGGGTGAGTACAGTACAATAAGATCTTTTAAGACAGTGAGAGAGAGAGAGAGACAACATTCACATAACTTTTAGTACAGTATACTGTTATAGTTGTTCCATTTTGGGTTTTTTTTAGGTATTTAACAGATATTTTTATTTTATTTTTAAATATTTATATTTTATTATTAATTATTATTGTTAATCTCTTACTGTACCTAATTTATAAATTAAACTTTATCTTAGGCATGCATGTATAGGAAAAAAAAGTGTATATATAGGGTTTAGTACTATCCACAGTTTCAGGCATCAACTGGGTGTCTTAGAACATATCCACGTGGATAAGAGGGGACTACTGTACGAGTCTGAGCTTCTTATAGTGCCGGAAAGTAAGGAAGTTCCCCCTGCAAAAGAAAAAACAATCCACAATAATAGGTGTATAGCAGAGGGTCATGGGAGACCACTGAAAGTGCTCCCAATGGCCAAGTCTGAAACCCTTTGAGCAACAAAATAAGATGATGTGAAGGCTACTTTTATGAGTCAACTTGGCTAGGTCACGGTAACCAGATATTTGGTCAAATATTATTTTAAATTTTCCTATAAATATAGTTTTAGATGAGATTAACACTTAAATCATTAGACTTGATTAAAACAGATCACTCTCCATAACGTGGGTGACATAGCCTGCCAGCCTACGCTTGCCAGACTCCACAACTGCATGAGCCAATTCCTTAATATCTCTCTCTCTCTTTCCACACACACACACACACACACACACACACACACACACACACACACAATCTATTCATTCATTCTGCTTCTCTGGAAAACCCTGACTATAATAAAGGTACTGAGTATTGGATTATGATCCTACATATAAAAATCTCATGTGCAGAAGAATTCCAAATAAGTGATGTAGACAATACCCTCTCAAATAAATGGAGTTTAACCACTCCATTACTTTAGGATGAGCTGTTATTAGTGACTTGCTTCTAAAGTGCACAGAAGGAGAGAACATATAATTTTACAGTGGAGAAACCTGACAAACTTTACTTTGACCAAGTGACCAAAATTAACCTCAACACAAGTCACATTGAGAGCATGCACTGTTAATATGATTGGATGAGATGACACTTTACTTCTGTGGTCTCCATAACCCCAGTCTAACCATGTGAAAAAACATAAGATAAACCCAAACTGAAGAACCTTCTACAAAACACTGGACCTATATTCCTCAAAACTGTCAAGGCTACTAAAAACAAGGAAAGCCTGAGGAACTGTTATAGCCAAGAGGAGCCTAAGGAAACATGATTATTAAATGTAATGCAGGGTCCTGGATGAGATCCTGGAACAAAAATAGTTCATTTAGGTAAAAACTAAGAAAATCTGTATGGGTTGAATAAAAATGTATCAATATTGATTCATCAATTCTGACAAATATATTATTGTAAAATGTCAATGACAGGAGAAACTGGTTGTGGGCTAAATGGAACACTCTGTACTATCTTCACAACTTTTCTCTAAATCTAAATTTATTCTAGAATAAAAATTTCTTAGAAATACATATACACTAAAGTAGAATAATATTTTGAGTAAATGATGTAACTCTTATGGCAAAACATCAATTGCTTTCTTCTTTTGAGGGAAGAGGTGAACTTAACAGGAATTTCAGTGGAGGCAGGTTCTCCCAGGTAAAGGATCCAAATCTTCAGGGTATAGGAGCTATGATTGTCTATCTTGGCAACTAGTATTGGCTTGTGAAATTCAAACTTAAAATAATTACATGACTTCTGCTGTAGTTTTCAGATGTAAAGACTAATAAAAGCATTTGATTGCCATTTCTTAAAAAGCATACTGAATATACCCATTAGCACACTTTCCATGCTTAGTGTTGATGGAAAATCCATCTTTAGCCATAAAGCAATTGATTTTCATAAACGTCTTTTTCATATGTTACTGATTTGTATTCTGTAAAGCCCACTATTACAGTTTGTTTGAGTATAACTTGCCCTCTCCTTTGCTTGGGCTCTCTGATTTATTCAAGTTACCAAAGGACAGAAATAGATGCAAGTTTTGGCCATATCCCTTCTCTTCTCCTATAGGGAATACTCACTATTGAGCAATGAGCATTTTCAAATGCAGATGACCCTCCAAATTAGGGCAGTCCTCCTTAGAGCCACTACTAAACCACCACCTGTGTGTGTTCCTATTCAAAGCTGCTCTACTCAGCCCATATGCATCTCCTCCAGTGTTTTATTTGACAATCTTTTTCAGCTTTGCGAGGGAGATAGGAAATTATGTATTGCTCATTTTGTCAAAGTCATCATTGATGACAACTCCGGCATCAAGAGGCACAGTTTATTCTGCAGATGTTTTTATCAAACAGAAGATAAATCATGGTTCCCCATCTTGTTTTGTGTTGTACTTCTGGGAATAATGGAGGGCACAAATAAAAACACTTTCATTAATAAAGAAAGAAAGGAGTAGACTCCAGAGGCTCACCATGCTTGATTTTCAGATATGCAGTACACACCCTGGTAAGAGATCATATTTAGCACCATTGTAACAGGCTTGGGGTGGGGGGTAGGGGTGGAGTTAGGGGAGGTAATCTTAATTTTTTAAGAGATGCATTTCCTCTCATTCCTTTGAGAACAGTGGGCCCGATTCATTTAGAATTCCAATACAGATTAATGTTCAGCACAGCATCTTCTAGAAAGAGGCACTGTAAAATATTCCTGAAGAAAAAAAATGATTAATCTCCTAGGTAAATCATCGGGAGAGATTGTCTTGAAGATCTCATGAGATATAGCTAGACTTTCTGCGATTTTTGACGTAAGTACCAGGTCCCTGGATTTGGCCTGTTGAAGTCCAGACTCAAACTTAAAACTGGGGGGAGGTGGAAAACATGTCTGTGAATTTGTCTTCACCTTCTGCTGTAAGGTGTAGTTAGCTGATGAAAGTAAACAAGACTCTTAAGTAAAAAGAAATATTTAATGTAGCCCACTATGTGCAAGGCACTAGTATTCTATTAGGATTTCTTATGTGCGATTAAAATGGCCAGACAGGCTTCACCAGATTCTGCATAGTCTCTAGAGCAATATGGAGTGTGGACTTGAAATCAGGGACTGGTGTGATAGTTATCAGTGGAGAATGAGCAAATGTTAAGGTGCTCATGGCCCTCTGTGATGCAGATGACAGCATTGTGAGAGGCAGCCAAGGATGAATATGATTTTAAAAATTCTCTAGTGAATGTTGGGAACAAGAAAGAGAAAATGTTACAGAAGTAGCTGACAAAGAGGAAAACACTTAATACTCCTTTACTTCTACCATCATCATCCCCAGTGATGTTAACTATGCACCAGACACAGTGATAAGTACTTCAGTTATTACTTATTATCATCACAACTATGTTTTGAGATATTATCTCATTCTATTCCAATTTTAGAAAAAGAAGCTCACAAAAGTTATTTGCCCAAGACTACACAGTTAGTACTTCCTAAATCATGTTGGGCAGTGGCTAAGGCCATAGGATTTGTATTCAAGTGATCTTTGGTTTGAATGTGGACAATCCAGCATTTCTGACCATTAGAACCTCCGTGCACTAGATTACTTTTAATTGGGTGAATGTGTACTTAATTGGTATCACCAATTTTTTCATATATTCCTTCACCATCTATTTATGGCAGATCTACTATCTGTCAAACTCTGTGCTTAGTTCTGGACAGCAAGGATAAAATATATTATCATCTTCTCCAAAACAAGGAGATAAGAATTAGTGTAGCAACCTCTTGTTCTCCTTGGAATATCCATGGACAAATTATTTCCTTTCTATATCAGTGCCCTTTCAGACTCTAACCAGTCTCTCCAGGAAACCCTTAAATATTTTGCATCAGCATTGCAATTTATTATTTAAGAGAAATAATAAATTTCAACGCAAATAAATATTATTTATTTCCCAATTTTTCTCCCATTTGTCTGAATAAAACATAAGCTGATCAATATATAAAATATCCATAAAACTAGACCACTGCAGTGACGATTCATGCTGATTTTTTTTCTACCTCTTACCTTAATTCCATATGATTTAACATTAAAGTTAAGGCAAGAGCAACTACCACAAAAGAACAGGAAAAGCAAATAAGATTTTAACAAGCTTTCAATAGACTGACAAAAGGAGATGGGAAACTAGAAGCATGACAATAATAAGCAGTAACTCTGC
Source organism: Delphinapterus leucas (assembly GCF_059928025.1). Taxonomy (NCBI): domain Eukaryota; kingdom Metazoa; phylum Chordata; class Mammalia; order Artiodactyla; family Monodontidae; genus Delphinapterus; species Delphinapterus leucas. The sequence goes on along the minus strand of NC_143133.1, from coordinate 50,150,050 downwards.
AAGAAATACAGTGTCTAAATGGGTCCTGAATGAGAAATTTACTTATTTATTTGCATATTTCAGTTCAGTTTTGTGTTAGCTAGTTTTTTTCCCTTCTTGTTTGGAAAACCATTTGGATTTATTGCATCTCCTGGTGTTCTTCTGTATTTTTTGTTTTTCAACATTCAATCTCCTTATTTTAACATGTCTTTATGTTCAGATTTTTCAGACACTGTTTACTCTGTTTTTTCCCTACAAATAGTAGAAATCATGAAATGAACAGTTAAAGTTACTGTTTATGCACAAATAACTTCAGACAGCTCGTAAAGTCCCTAGTGATCAAGGAACTATATAATGCTGACTAGCTCCAGCAGTGACAGCAAAAATTTTCATAAGCCAGATGCTTAGCTTTTAGCTCAATCCCAACAACTTATCCTCACCATGTGAGAATTCCTCCTTACTTTTCCAAAAAACCTATTGTCTTTCTGACCCTCAGAGAAATTCTGCAGTTTCTGAGGTCTTTCCCCAGCTTTCCTTCTTTCTACAACTGCAAATAACTCAAAATGATGAGGGCACATGGCAAAGGACAAACATGCATAACATTTTTTTTACCAGCCATAAGCAAATTCAGATGGAAAATTTTAAAACAGGAGCTACTAAAGTCTTTTTGGATAAGGCATTGCCACTTGTAGTATGAGTGCTTAGACTTTTCTTGTAAGCCTAGGAGGTGGATAAGGCAGTCTTCATTTCCTGAAGAGCAAGAATGGATTGCTTAATGAACTAACATTTTGGATGTATCATGATTTAAATCACCATGACTTACAATATCTGAACTAGACAAACTGTTAACTATTTTTTTTAAGTTACTGATCTTCTTAACCCACAAAACTGTCTTTAGCTTTAGTGTTTACAACATGAGACAAGCTGTTGAATTTGCTTCAAGTTTTTGTATTTAATCTTGCCTGTATAACTCCAAAATCCATTGTATGGATACACTGCATTTCTTAGAACCTCTCTCTCATATACACGAAGAAATTAAATCTCAGAAAGATTTTGTGTTGAGAATATCATATGCAAAAATACAAGACGAAGAATAAACTAACCAGCCAGGACGGTAACAAAAAAAATCAGCATCCCCTGAATCTAGTGGTTGTAGATATTTAGCTCAATGTGAGTCACATGTATGAGGGAGATTCCTGCCCCTGGAGTGAATATGATCTGTGACTGGGGCAAGAGACAGAGAATCCAGAATATAGGAGCTAATGGTTCTGAACTGCTAAGAGCCAGTCAGGCCATACTAACATACACAGGTGTATTAGTTTCCTAGGCTGTCATAACAAACTACTATAAGCTGGGTGCCTTATAATAATACAAATTTATTACCAAACAGATGTAGAGCCTAGAAGTCTGAAATCAAGGTATGTGCAGGGCCATGTTCTCTCTGAAGACTCTAAGGGAAGATCCTTACTTGCCCTTCTAGCTTCTGTTGACTACTGGCAGTCAGTGGCATCCTTGGTTTGTAGTTGCATTATTTTGGTCTCTGCCTCTGTCATCACATGATTTCTCCCCCATGTGTTTTTGTCTCTGTCTGTCCAAATTTCCCTCTTCTTATAAGGTTGCTAGTCACAGTGCATTTAGGGCTCACCTCATACAGTATGACCTTATCTTAACTTCATTACATCTGCAAAGACCCTGTTTCTAAATAAGGCCACTTTCAAAGGTTCCACATAGACATGAATTTTGAGGAGACACTATCCAACTCAGTATACTAAGATTCCAATTTCCATTTCAGGTGACGTATCTCTAGGAGTCATCTCAGACTTAACATGTCCAACCTGAACTCCTGATCTGTCCCAAAATACACGTTCCACCCAGTGTCTCTTCCATCTTTGTTCAACAACAACTGAATTCATACAAGTTGTTAAGGACTAGAAACAAAGAATTATCCTTTTGTAGGGTTCTTCTTTCATAACCCATATCCAAATCATCAGAAATTCTTTTGATGATTGCTGGAAATTACATGTAGAATCTGGCCACTGCTCACTCCCTCTACTGCAAATGCTCCTTATGAGCTGCCACCATCTCTCATCCGTATCATTTCAATAGCCTTCCAACTGGTCTCTCTAATTCCACTTGTCTTCCCTTACAATGTAATTTTAAGATACCAGTTGGAGTAATCCTTTTGAAACAGGCCAGATTATCTCATTCCTCTGCTACAATCCCTCCAGTGGCTCCCCATCTCATTCAGAGTGAAAGTCAAAAACCCAAAAAAGGCCCAGTATAACTCTGCCCCCCAACCTATCGGCCCTCATCTTCCTTTTTCTGCTCAGTTCACACTGCCCCCTTGCAGTTTGTCAAACATGCTAGTTAACTCCCACCTTAGGGTCTTTACATTCCCTCTATCCAAAGACATGTTTGAAGCCACTCATGTCTCTACATTGCTGGAGGAGTCAAGGTAAGTTGGACATAATCTTGTTCAAAATTCTGTAAAATGAATGCTTGTGTCATTCCTAGTTCTCTGAACTAGAGCAAAGAAAACTACTATAGGCTATGATAAAGAAATACCTCCTTTCAATCATTTGAATGCTTATAATCATAAAAATAATAACAATATGGTATTTTCAAAATACTTTTATGCATCTACTGGAAACTTTGTTAAAGTGACTTTTTAGACTGTAATGTGGTTTTATAAATGGTTAGTGAGTCTTAGATCCATTAGAATATTGAAAAGAAAAACTCTGAGCTATGGCAAGGAAGAAAACAGTGTGTAATTATGTAATGGATAGAAAAAATTTCTTCCTTGTCCTTCTCCAATTTAAGCATATCAACTCAGAGTGCCTAATCCTGGTCCTATAGTCCCATCAGTAGTTTACAGAGAAAGAGTGGATTTATAGGAAGTCCCAAGGCTCCTTCCAACTTTTTCCAACCAACACCCCTGGATCTGTCATCTGGATTTATTTCCTTACAAAACATAATTTAATAAGAAAAGATTTTTCATAAACTAACAGAATTACCCAAGGAAACACAAGATGGATTCAGACAACTAGTTAGACTTAGACTCAAAAGAATAGCAGACATTGTTTATCTATTAATACAAAGAAATAAACAAGGTGTCAACCAAAAGACACAAGGATTTAAAGAAGAAATTATAAAACAAAAGTCAGAGATGAAAGCCAAGCAGGAAGAGCTCAGAAAGGATATGGGAGAGAACAATGAAAACAGAATAGAGAGAAAAGGCATATAAAAAAAACAACAGTAAGACATAACTTCAACAGAAAATGCTGTCAAAAATATTGCAAATGGGTTTGGGAAAATTGGAAGAGAATAAAATAACATTTAAAATTGATTATAAAAAAATATACTCAGTGTGGAAGACAGAAAAAGGAAATTGAATATTTGTAAAAAATGGTGTTTCTGAAGATGAGAATAGAACATGTGGAACATAAAATATTAAAATATAAAATGAAAATAAAACTATTGTGAAATTTAAGAAAGAGCTTGTATTTGTAGATGAAAAAGTACACCTGTCCCTAACCCATCAACATCAAAATATACTAGTGAAATAACTGAACTGCAAGAATAAAGAGAAGAGTTCCTGTTTCCAGTCATAGGGATCCAGGTTATTTGGATAATTTTGCTAACAATGACAAAAATTGCTAGATAAAATATTTTTAAAATTCTTCAAAGTATTGGATAGCTGAAAAGATGACAAGGATCTACTAAGTCAAAAATTTGTGGGTATATAGAACCCAGAGATACAAGCAGTGTCCTGTACTGGAATAAAGGAGTGTTTTCTCTGAGGGCATTTGTTACTGCTGGCAAACTTGGGCCTTTGGTTAGGCAAGAATGTCCCATCCAATACTGAACAGGAGACACCTCCACATTAACTTGGGAAGATAAAGGTGAATTACAGGAAGTAATTCTCTCCTCAGAGAACACAGAAAAAGTTGCCTTGATGCTGAACAGATAAAGGAAGGAAAAGAAAAGAGTATTAACAACAGCAACAACTCTGAAAAGCTGTGGTTATTTCATTGCTGTCTCTCAGATTTGTGGTTCAGATTCATGCTGCCTGGGACTCCAAGTAAACCACAGCTTTGAGTTAGGGTCGTCATGGATTTATAAAACCTGGTAGAAAGTAACTTCATCCTAGGTCATAGAGAATCCATGACCCAAAATAATATTGCAAAGACAATGTGTAATGCACAATCAAAAACGTTCAAATACAAAAGGAAACCACAAAAGAATCGATAAAACTAATAATTAAAATGGACACATAAAGGTTTTAAGCATGGAAGCTATTTGACATGGTTTATGGTTACACTGTGCTTACCATATGGTTTCCAAGAAGCAGGGCTCCAACTAAGGGAAACAATGAAGGGAATTCCCAGGATAATTGTTGTGCAAGAGGTCTAGTGGACTTTAAATTTAGGGTAGAAGAGAAGGGCAAACTGTTCTTAGAAGAAATTATTATGAGATGAAAAAATGATTCCATGAGCTGGTTTGGAGTTTCCTTGGACCCTAAGTGCTTAACAGCAAGTAATGTACTATTATGAAATAAAAGGCATTTGAGCTTCCAAAAAGACCAAGTCTTATATAAGGAGGAAATGTTACTTTGGGTCAGTGAACAATACATATATGGTCACAATGATTTCATTTTCAACTTTCATATCAAACCTTGTTCAAAACTAAATCAAGGTTCAAAAGTGAAGAAAATAAATGGCATAAATATGAGCAATTGAGAAAAGATAATTTGATCTAGACTTACAAAATATTATCTTTTAAATGGTGTAGTTCATTGTTTCTTACAGATCCATTTAGACCATCTAGGCAGAAGCTAGGCACTTTAATAATTTTCAGCATTTAGAATCAAACTGTAAGCAAAACTAGACAGCATAATTATGACTGCTAAGTTCAGTGAAAGTGGTGTAAATCTTAACAATGTAAAAGTAATAGTATTGCTGAGAGAACTTGGTTGAATAGAGAAGAAGAAATAAGTGTGGTATAAACTGAAAGTTACCTCATCATTTAAATTGGATGCTAAAAATAGTTATTTAAAGTTGATAAATACATGTTTTGTACATAAAGTTGATAAATACATAGTTGTCCCCATTTGAGCTGAAGTGAATTACTCACGGCAATTATCTGATGAGAGGGTATGTGGATAAGTCAGTGGAGTTTCCGTTTTATATCTTCTGTATTTTAAGTGATTTTTATATCATTTGCAGTTATTATTTATATAACAATCAACTGTAAATATAATTTAGCTTGTGGGACAGTCAACTCATTAGTTTTCCCACACATGCTGTCTGAGTGTGTGGTTAGGAAGAAACTTAAACTTCAAAGCATCCTCCCCCCATTTCAATATTGGTGATATCAAGATTAAATGTGTAGATTCTGGAATCAGACAGACATTGCTTCAAATTCAACACCTATTACTTACATTTCCTAGATTGTAAAATTCAACTCAGTGTTATTGTGGAAATTAGATGAGAATATGTTTATATATGGCACTTAGCACAATGACTGGCACTGAGTGTGGGTTCAAATGTGAGAAATAACAGCAAGGTATTGGGGCACCACTACTTTGGGGACTCACTCTTGGTCACGCACACACTCCCCCTGAGAGACAACATGTGTGTGGACATGCACATGTGCGTGTAGTTGTTTTTTAGGTTCTTTATTTGGTTACTTATGAAGACTATCAAAGTTAAGTATCCTCTCCCCAACTTTCATCCTATAAAATACCAACATAATAAAAACAATTTGGAGGTTTTTGAATTTTATTGTTAGGAACTATGACTTGTAAAATAATCTTTTACAATTAAGTTAATTTCCTAAAACTCACTCATACTTACCAAACTTTAGGTTTTCCTTTAATTCCTACAATACTAACCCCCTACTTTTTCTTCATTTCACCTTCTTGCCAGTGAGGTTTCTGAGACCCAAAGGATGGAATGTGAACATGATTAGTTTGTTGGAAAAACTTTGAGTTAGAATTAGGGAACTACAATTTGAGATCCAGCTGTGCTCTTAGAGAGCTGTGGGGATTGTAATAAGTATCCTACTCTCTCTGGGTCTTGGTATCTTGATGTAGCAAGTGGAGTTAATGAATCCTGGTTTACATAGTGCTCTCATATGAGTGCATTGAAGCTTTACAGTACAGGGAAAGAAACATCAAATGTATCATATATCATTTCCATTACTCCTGGTTTGAAACATCTGGACCTTTTTTTGAGTGACATTTTGTGCTGACAAAATTTAGTGTGTTCTGAACCATCTTTTCTTTGAGTATAAATGCTTTCTGTTAATATTAATAAAGACTATAAAATCACATTTCCCCCCATTCTTATTAAGCATATAGTAGATATTTAATAAAAATAATGTTGATTAATTAATTAAAGGCAGAATTCTGGGGCTGGCAAGGGGAAGAGAAACTATAATATAAGCTATTTTTTTTTCTTTTTCAGGATAGCAAAGGGACAACAAACCTTATACTATGGAAAGATTTGGTTGAAAAATGATCTTCTATTGACTAGCAAGTTCTGACAAGGCCCACTGTGTGGGTGTATGGAAAATTGAAAAGAAAATCTAAAGGAGTCTTTTGGGAGAAACTGCTAACAGGTTAAAAAGTTCAAACTCTCTGCTCTGGCATACAAAACCATTTATGACTTGACCACTGTCTCTAGCAGGTCATATCCTGGAACTTTACACACTAGAAATATTTAACATCTTTGAGTTCTTCCACTATAGTTAATGCCTAAATAATTTAATATAATCTTTCTATTATTTACACTCATTGTTATCTTTGTGTATGATGTAGAATTTCCCAATTCACAAATGCACATACTTTTTATCCAAAAATGTCTATTTATCGTTCAAAACCGAGCTCAGCACTCACCTTACCCAAGAATCTTCCCTTCACACTGCTGACCATCCTCATACTCTCACCCCTCCTCCTGAAACCCTCCAATCTCAGATCTTGAAACCTGTTCTTTTCATTTCACTTAGCCCCTTTCATTGTAGAGTCAATGGTGTTTTTGCACTTTTATTTTTTTGCACATCTGTTTTTCTTCCTATACTGAAGCAGGGGCTAGGCACTGATTTGTATTCATGGGTATACTTCCAACATTGAGCCAAATGTTTGATGAACAATACCCAATGAATTTGTGAATGAGTAAGTGGACTCCAACACTAATCATTCTTATAGCTTTATTAGTATTAATTTGAAACCAAGCAGGGCACTATGGGGCTCTCCTGGGTACCAAAGCCTTTCCATGTCCCCCATGTCTTGTTTGTAGGAAAAAGACTTCAGCCTCCTAGACCTTCCCTGAGTCACAAAGGGTAGATTCAAACAGGCACTAATCAGGGAAGTGAAGGAATGCAGAAACAAAGGAAAAACAGTCAAGACACAATAGTAAAGCTATGAACCAGAGTCCTTGGTCCTCCTCAAGGAATATACATAACAATATATCTTTGAGTTATTCTACAGGAACTAAAGCTCCCACCCAGATAGAGGATTGTAACTATACACTGAGAGAGCAGACTGGTTGGACCCAGAAGGCTGATGATCGAGATTCCTAGAACACTACCCTGTTACCTCACTGCCAACTAATCAGAAGACAGTCACACACTCTGCAGCCCTCCCTGCAAATTTTCCCTTTAAAAACCATCCGGGAATTTGGGGTTTTTGAGCATGAACTGCCCGTTCTCCTTGCTCTGCCCTTGCAAGAAACATTTCTCTGCTCCAAACTCTGACATTATGGTTTGTTTGGCCTCACTGTGCATTGGGCATATGAACTTACATTCAACAACAGATTTACTAGTTAACCCAGTATTTTTTGCTGGTTTACTAGCAGCTCTACTGAGATCTAACCTATATACCATATCATTCACCCATTTGAACTGAATAATTCACTGATTTTTATTATATCTTTCTAGTTTGAACTCCCCACAATTTTGGCAGAAGACAATTCTCCTGGAAATCTTGCATGGTCCCACCAAATAGTTTTAATTTAAGGATAAATAAAGAATGAAAAGAGACAAGAAAGAGGGAGGAAGAGAATGTGTATAATTATTTCAATGCTTTCTACAATAATATTGAAATGAAACATATGATGTCAATGATGAGTAAAGGAGACATGCACTTTAAATCAAATTTGTTATGTATCTCATCTAGGAACAATTAAGTTAGTTCTCTTTAAACCTCATTCTTGACTACTTTCATTATAACCCTCTCACACACTGCTTGATAATTTGTATTTTGTAAGTGTCTATGGAAGAGCAAGAACTGTGAATTATATTTTTGTATTTCTCTTCAGGACTTGTACTATTTTGCACATAGTAGGGGCAAAATACACATGCAGTGCAGCACATTGTAAAACAAAAGAAGAAAATGGAAGAAATGATGTATCATCACACAGAAAATATATGATGAGAATATTAATATCACAGCCCCATATTGGCTTTAAAAATCTGAATATTTCAGGTAACAGTTTTTAAGATTTACTAATTTCATTTCTTCAGATTACTACAGATTTGTCCTTTAGCTACTTATCACTCCAGAGGAACAAGGTGTGAGAGTGTAGCCCTCTATTTATAAAGATCAATTTACCTACCATTTCTTGATGAGAGGTTGACAAGATTTAAATAGTCTCAGGCAACCTCCCATTACATTTTATGGTAGGAACCAAAAGAGAATAAAGTATTCAATTGAATCCCAAGGATGTTTTCAGAAATAATTATCCAAGTGGAGGTACTGAAATAGCACCAGAAAAGTAAGCTCACCCTCAATCTGTTCCAAACCATCTCCCCACCCCTCCAAAGGAAAAAATACGGAATAAGAAAGTTAATGCATTAGCATAATTATTTGAATCTTGTGAAACTACTTCCATACCCTTGGAGTTTGGAGGTCAGTCTAATTTCTTGATTAGCTGAATGTATATTAAATTGGATCTCTTTGAATTTTGGGAGTTGTCCATCAATAATTAACAACCTATTAATTGAATGTAAATGTCTCTGTCCCCTAACCTGGGAATGTTTTATTTCTCACTCCTTTCATTTAGTGCTTACCCATCCATATTTCACAATTCTTGACACATTTTTTTTATTAAGTGTTCATTTATCAGTATTCAGGTATTCACTCCTATGTCACAAGCATCATAATACTCTTTATTACACCCCTAACTGCATATACCTCCATATTACACATTCCTTGCCACCGTAGCCAGATATAATCTATTGATTGCAAGGCCATTTACCCTACAACTGCTTTGCAGTGATCTTTTGTGGAAAGTCTTGTTCTACAGCAAAGTCATTCCCCCTGCAAAACAACAAATAAACAGGGTGCTGCATTATGTCCCCTTTAAGCAATAATTGGTTGCTTTGCAACTCTTTGGCCTGATGCTTCCTAATTTGTAATGCACAAGGCTCTGTCAAAAGAATAACATATTCCATTTCTGTTTACAGAACTAACACTTGATGCAAAAAGAGTTAGAAAAGAAGATTGGTCCTTTATTGGTGAAAATTATACCAACAATACTGAGCAAGATATGGAAGGGTTAGATAGAAGCAAATGAACTTACTTTTTAAATTGAGTTTACTAGATATAATCATATAGTAACGTACACATCTTTTAGCTGTTCAATTAAAACTACCTTATTTTTTCCAATAATTTAGAGGTTCATTTTTCTATAATTTTGCATAAGTATTTCAACCAATTTCCATAAATTTGCATTTTGTTCAGAAAGCCCTAATGCCAATTATGTAAAATAAATGTAATTAATTAATGTATTCCACAGCAACTGCGTTCAAGCCTAGTTTGCAGTCGGAGACCCCAGAATGTCTGACTAAAGGGAACGATAAACCAGAAAATGTTCATCCCACAGCCCTCACCACAAACTGAAAAGTGAGGTCGAGGAATGCTTCCCAGAGAGATTAAAATACATCAGATATGAGATGCCTATGAAGCTTTGTTTCAGTCAATCTAATTCAATGCCTAAAAATAAAGAGAGAGAGAGTCCTCCTTGTGCCAACATCATCACCTGCATGTAACCATCACTTCTGTCGCTAATCCTCGGGCTGATTAGGCTAAGTCAACCTGTAAGTATAATTCTGCTCTCGCCAACACATCCCTCTGCCAGAAGAGGCATGGGAAGAAGACACTGCATGCGTTACTCATGCTGTAATCTGAAACTTTGTTTTCCAATTCAGAGTTAATTCAGGAAGCAACAGAAAAACATACTGTTGTCTTTTTAAGCACGTTTAAGTGTATGTGCTCATAGTTCCTCATTCCATGTATATATGCTTTCCCAGAAAGTTCACGCCCACCAGGTATGTGTTGCATGTTTGCTAATAAATAAAACCTATTGGGAATGCATTAGCTCTAGTTTAAAAGCCATTTGCTTGTAAGTTTGAGAGTGATCCGCTCCCTATTTTAATCATCAGAATCGCTCATGAGTTAGAAAACTATAACTGGCCAAACTGTATTGCCTGTGAGGTTGCTTCAAGTTCAGGTCTGTGTATTTAGAAGTCTTACTACAGTGGGGATGAGGAAAGAATTGAATGGCTGGCCTCCTAACTCTGAGTTGCATGTGAGGCATATCTTAGTTATTTCTTAAATTGATTCTTGCCTGAATGCTCCCTTAGGGCTTAAAAATAGATTTTCATATATCATAATTTAATAAATAGTCAGGAGGGCAGGCTGTCCCTCCTTTGAAAACTTGGGAAGTCCTCAGTTGTTTGAATTTCAAGTTGCACTGTGGGAGGCACTGGTTTGTCATAGGCTTTCATTCATTTAGCATTGACAGCTTCCTGGGGGTGCTGGTGGCTCTGGGGTGGTAGGTCACACAGCTGGGAGGAAGCAGTCCTGTCCTTATATGACTCCCTGGGATCCTGATAGTCTTGTTTGCACAGTTGATAGATGTCTGTGTGGCCACCAGATTTCTATATACAAAAGGCAGAGTTGTATGCGTTGCACAGACCTGCTATGTGGGACCTGCTCAGTGGGGCAAGGTACAGTCTGTCAGGCTGGGGCAGAGTAATTGAAAAATGTACCCTGGCCTACCTAGGTCATGTGTCTTCTGGTGAGCTCTATGTAGTATTAAGCTTAACCAAAGGCTTCTTGTTTTATTTCCCATATTGGGGCCAGGTTAACATAATCATTATTTCTTATAAAGCAACTGGTCACAGAATTTTTATCTTAGATGTTTATAAATGCCTTACTTTTCACTGTCTTATGTCAGTGCAGACACAAGGGGCATTGCGTATATTTTCAATACAGCAATATATATGAGCACTCCATTACGTCCACTCTGGATGAAATTGATTGCTTGGAGGTGATCACTAATACACACGCCCCGTGAGAAGGCAATGTAATGAGCTGTGACCGAAACCCACGTGTCCATTAGCTGCGGAATCTCTCCTTGCCTGCCACCAAATCCAGTAGCAGAGAAACCACAGGGCTTTTGTCTTATACTTAATTTTTAATAGGATCTGATGTCCCAGAAATTTAGAAACTTCTGAGAGCGAAAGAAAGACCTGTTGCCCCAGACATAGCCCAATACTGTAAACGTAGTGAATCTCAAACTGGATTTTAAGTATTTCTTGTGCTGAGGTTTGATTGGTTCTTGAGAAAATTAACACTTTTGGGAGGAGAGTGGGTCTTCAGAAAGAGGAGAAACAATCCCTTTCATGACAATTGACTCCTGGCAAAAGACCCCCAGGAAAGCAGGTATTCTGACACTAAAGGGGCTTGTGTTTGTGTGGTATTTGTGCCTGTGTTGGTCTGTGTGTGTTTGTGTGGGTATTATTTGGGAGAGTGTTTGTTGTAATGGAGTATTTTCAGTATTCAATGTGTTTGCCTCTGTCCCTGATCTCATCCTCCTAGACCCAGTTCCACTGAACAGATAAGAAAATGTGACCATGGGTAGGAGTATTTGATTATAGTCTAGTGTGATCCAAGTGAACACTTTTGTTTGTTTGTTTTTTTGCGGTATACGCGGGCCTCTCACTGTTGAGGCCTCTCCCGTTGCGGAGCACAGGCTCTGGACGCGCAGGCTCAGCGGCCATGGCTCACGCGCCCAGCCGCTCCGCGGCATGTGGGATCTTCCCGGACCGGGGCACGAACCCGTGTCCCCTGCATCAGCAGGTGGACTCTCAACCTGCGGCACGAGGGAAACCCAAGTGAACACTTTTGAATGGGAGTATCAGGTTACTCAGCAGTGCTATAAAAGTATCGAACTTTGCAAGGCAAAGATTATCGCTTTGGAACTTTTGGTGATGACAACTTAGATGCCCTCCTTGTCATTTATGTATCTTCGATTGGGTTTCTTCTATGTAATGATTCATGTAACAGATGACATCTTGGGATAAGATAACATAAAGGTGGGCTTCCCTGGTGGCGCAGTGGTTGAGAGTCCGCCTGCTGATGCAGGGGACACGGGTTCGTGCTCCGGTTCTAGGAAAATCCCATATGCCGCGGAGCGGCTGGGCCCGTGAGCCATGGCCGCTGAGCCTGCGCGTCCGGAGCCTGTACTCCACAACGGGAGAGGCCACAACAGTGAGAGGCCCGCGTACAGGAAAAAAAAAAAAAAAGATAACATAAAGGTGATCTTGTCAAACTACCACCTAGATAGCATTTTATTTTCTTACACATCTATAATATGGAACATTTTGCGAAGAACATAGTTTATCTTCACAACAGACACTTAAAGGAAATAGGTCTGGGTTAAGTTGGAAAAAATAAAACTTAGAGACGATAGGAGACTTGCACAGACCCATGCTAATTGGCAGATTTTAGGTACAGACTGAAACCCAGATCATATACCATCATCTTTACCAAAACACCTTCATTTGTATCCTACCGTTGTCTGTTAAGGATGATGAATCCTGTTACCAGAAGATCCCTGGTTAGTTGAGAAGGGTTATGGGGGGGGGGTTAAAGTAAATTTGGAGGAGTAATCATTTTGTAGGTAAAAAAGAAAAGTGTGAGTGAGAGGAAGGGAAGTGTCAAGGAAGACATTTGTTGGTAACAGAGAGAAAAGGACAAAAATTGCCTGGAGAAAGGACAAAAAAAAAGAAGCCTAAGAAAGGAGACATGCAGAAAATGTATAAGTGAGGCAGAAGTTTTGAGTGTGCAATATAAAATCCTCCATATCCATATTCCTCCCTAACACAGTTTTGAGAAAATTCTATATTGCTGATGAACATATTGATGTAAGTTCTATCTAGGTGATGAGATACACTAGGTCAAAGTTGACATAGAGCAGAAATAGGACTACATATGGGCTTACAGCTGTTACACAATTAGTTTGAAATCATCTGTTTATATGTGTTTCTTAGGCTGGATTATAAACTGCTTGAGAGTGACTTCTTCATTGTTTTATCTCTCATATCTATTCTCATATGAAATGTGACATATAGCAGGTGCTTACTACATTTGGTTTGAAATTTTCTTACTGTCTGAAGCTACATACTGTTTGAAACCTTTTTCATAACATCCCTACAAGTTGTCTAGGATTAATAACAGTCCCAGCACCTGAAGAAATGTATTATGCCCAGAGCTTGTTCTTATACTTAATTATTACATTTATTTCTATCCTACTTTATTCTAGAAAGGGTTTGTGATGGATACATCCTTTAGGGGTATTTGTCTTGTTTGTTTGCTTGTTTTTTTGTTGTAAATAATAAAAATCTATTATTATTTCTGAGCAAAAATAAATTTACTGGAAAGATATTAGTAGCTTACAAAATTAGTATATAGACCATAAAACTAGAACACATACACACACACACACACACACACATATCCACACATACTTTCAAACAGAATAAGAACAATCAGGGCAGGAAAAACTATTCAGCCAGTATATCAGGGTGCCAGAGTTAGAATAAATCAATACCAACCATGTTTCATTCAGATCTTAAAACTCTTTTGCTGAGATTCAAAATTCCAGGAAGAAGAATCTGACTGGTTGAACTTAAGTATTATGCTAACCTACTTGTTGGCTATACTGAGTTGGAGAGAAAAGACCTCTTGGGAGAAGCCTATCATGTCTCCAGGGACTCCATTGGCTTCTAAAGGGGAGGGAATGAATGATTTACAGTCCCATCAAGACTGATGTCAATGGAGGAGAGTTAACCCCATAAGGGAAGTGCAAGAGTTTTTGGAAAGCACCTATGCATGCTAGGCAGACAGAAGAGTAAATATACACAGCACGTGAGCACCTTCTCCAGTGGTTCTTTCCATCCTCAGAGATCAAAAACTAGGAAAGCAGCCCAAAGCAAGACCATGAGTAAGAGACAAAATTAGGAGTCAAATACCTTCCCACCACCAAACACCCACACACACCACAAACCCACTAGAATTCATAGAGAAAGTTCTCCAAAGCGGTGGATAATACCACTTCAGCAAAAGAGTAGATTTCAGAAATGAAACAAAGAAGACTCTTCTGGATTGGTTCTTGATTTCTTTTGTGTTTGAATTGTTTTCCCCAGATACCTTGAAGCCAAGCTTTCTTTCAGTTATTAAAGGAATTGTAGTTTCTACCACATGTTAATATCCTGTCCCAATTTCCAACAGCCCTCTATCTTAAAGAGGTTATCTAGAGATTTAAGAGTATCTAAATAGGATGTTAAATGTTGATTATGAATGGCTAAGGAGAAACCAATACTGAGGAGTTGTAAAAACTGGGATAGCTCAAAAGTCATTCATTTCTGTCACTGACAAGCCACCAGGCCACTGTAATTCAAAATCATTAGTCTTGAAGCACAAAAGCAAAGCAATAGAAAAGCAGCAGGCACTGGAGTGTTTCAGGAGGACAGATTCTTTCTTTCTATGCACTGGTCATATTCTGACGACCTTACAGATTTTTTTTAAATGTAACACATGCCAGCAATACCATACTAGATTCATGCCAACCTATTTTAAGTATGCAGCAAAGCTGCAAATTTTGCTGATTCAGGATTCTATAGTAAGAAAAGAAATTCCGAAAATCCTGTTTTGAGAATACCATTCAAAAGATTACCAGGCAAGACAGCATTTGTTACCCTTTTGTAGGAAAGATTGGAAGGCTCCTAAAGAAAATTTTCTAAATCTTGAAGAGATAAAAATATAATATGCTAAAGTATCAAACTGAAGTAAATCTGAATTTGTTAAATAAACATGTTTTGCAAATCCAAACCATGACCTGTTATGCCATCTTACATGAATTGCCTGAAAACAGCTTTTCAAATGTGCAGAACATTTAACAGATCACTGAAAACCTAAATACCAAAGAGTCCACTGAGGTCAGATATATTTAGCTGTCCCCAGTGCCCATGCCTGCATTCACCATTTTTGCCTGCTGCTAGGCCAAGGACTTTTAATGGAGCATTTTAAGAAATACTCCTTTTGTAAGTCAAAACAAAAACAAAACAAACCGCCCCTCAAATTTTGATGCAAGTCTGCATTGGAGGATGCAAACCTTTTTCCTAAAAATGTGCATTTACGCCTGGGGGTTAACCTTAGGCTCTGTCAAGAATACATCTAAAATGAGGAAGATGTGATGTGTAGGACTAGAGGAATTTGGAATAGTGCCTTGTGAAAAATTATCACTCCTCCCTCATCCCATTAAAATATATTGTTTAGATTTAAAATGCACAACTCCTATTAAAAAAACTTATTCCATAGATGAACCTCATTTAAAAATGAGAATAAACATGTATCTAAGGAAGATAGCAGAAACAACTCCCAGAGGGTGACCTTGGAACATTTCAGAAACATGTTAGTTCTTACTCTGGTTCTGGCCCAAATGTCACTGAGAAAGAGAAGGTGGGGGGAGTTCTTTGGCAAGATCCCACTTATTTTGCTATCAAATGTCTCTGTTTCCTCCAACTAGATGTATTTTCACCACATCAGTCATATTTCAATATTGGGTAGACAGATGAACTTGTCCCATTCAATCACTAATATTGATTCCCTCTAGCAAAAATGAAATTTTGATAAGTGTCCATCAACAGATGAATGGATAAAGAAGATGTGGTACATATATACAATGGAATATTACTCAGCCATGAAAGGGAATGAAACTGGGTTATTTGTAGTGAGGTGGATGGACCTAGAGACTGTCATACAGAGTGAAGTAAGTTAGAAAGAGAAAAACAAATACCATATGCTAACATATATATATGGAATCTAAAAAAAAAGAAAAAGAAAAAAGGTCGTGAAGAACCTAGGAATAAAGATGCAGACCTACTAAAGAATGGACTTGAGGATATGGGGAGGGGGAAGGGTAAGCTGTGACAAAGTGAGAGAGTGGCATGGACATATATACACTACCAAACGTAAAATAGCTAGTGGGAAGCAGCTGCATAGCACAGGGAGATCAGCTCGGTGCTTTGTGACCGCCTAGAGGGGTGGGATAGGGAGGGTGGGCGGGAGGGAGATGCAAGAGGGAAGAGATATGGGGACATATGTCCATGTATAACTGATTCAATTTGTTATAAAGCAGAAACTAACACACCATGGTAAAAGAATTATATTCCAATAAAGATGTTAAAAAAATAAATATATAAAATAAAATGAAACTTTGAGTTCCTTGGCACCCAATGTACTATCCACATGCAAAATTAAGGACAGAGAGAATTAACAGGTGCTCTAATCAAACGTTTTTAGAATGGATTCAGTAATGGACCATGTTCCATTATGTTTCTCCTCTAAATGCTATGTATGGAATAGCCTCTGTTTGACTACAAGCATTCTTCCAAGTTAACGATTGGTAATCCCAATAGAAGGAATGGCGATATCATCTAAATGTTGTATAACTATATTTCTATTATGTTAAGCCAAAACTTTGTGCTGATCCAAAGGGTGTAATTTTTTTTTTTGAGAACTCTATCAGTTTTCCAAGCTGGAATGTGAATGTAATATTAAATAGATATGAGACACCATGACATATGTGGACATATTTCTTGTTAACATCCATTAATAACTATATCTAACACAGAATAAGTCACTTTAAATTTTCATATTAATTTGGAAAATTATCATCAAAATATTTAGAGATAATATTTTTAACATGCACACATTAGAATGCAAGATACTTTTGAAAAGCTGGAAAAACAGGAGTTTTTATATGGAGCTATTTTAATAAGGGCTTTTATATCAGAAAAGTATACCAATGGTTGGTAATGTTCTATGATTACCCTGGACTGTATAGGAAAGATACTTGTCTTAGTGAAAGTGGTAAAGTTATCCTTGATGAAACAGAAAGGAGAATAAGAGTAGGGTCATGGGAGACAGACTTATTGACCTCGTTGAGATTTTTCCACTCTTGTATGATGATATTTATTATAGAAAGCCATGATTATTTCTTAATAATCAAAAATACCTCTCCCCACTATGCTTCACTCCATGTACTCTGGTATTATGCACACTACCTCAAATCAATATAGGAATATATAACTTGTAGATTCTTACTGTTAGAAAACAGGTCAACCAAGAATTTTGAAGAGAGTCAGGGCTGGCTAATCCTCTACAAGCATGCTACCTGGTTATCATAACAGTAAGTTTCAGATCAATATCTTTCACACAAACTATTGGGTTTGTTTGTTTTCTAAACATTTATTTGGAAGCAGTCTTTGAAAGTGCACATATTTGGTTCTGTAAACCTGATAAGTTCCAGCCCTCCATCCTGCTAGGTATTCTGACCATCACCTTGCAGGAAACATTCGTTCAAGGTAAATGTGACAACAGGCCAGAGGTAGAGATTGGTGGCCGTTATGGTCTAGAGCTGGCAACCAGAAATCTTCCTAACTGGTGGGCTGGCACAGGAACTTAAGGAACTGTTTCTTAAAGTGCAGCCTGGATTTATACACGCTGTTAATGCAAGGATTAGAATTTCTCTAATATATTTTTTGCCAATCTAAACCATTTTGAATATTTTACCAACGAGAACTCATGTCTAATATTAACCATGATATTTAATAGCATATTGATTTTGACAACTTTTTTTCCTGACAATTACCAAGCTACTTAGTAAAACATTGTTATTAATTGAGATCAGGGTAAGAGAAGCACAGGTAGAAGCCAATTCTAGAATAAGAGTTTTTAAATTAAAAATGCTAGATACCCTTGAAGTATGAATTCCTGATTAGAGCAGCCATTTGCATGTGATTATAGCTTAACCAATTAACAAACCTGTAACAGTATAATATAGAGGGCTATGCTGAAATATTTTAAAGTATATTTTATTCAGCTCACCAGCAGCACAAGTTCTGGCCACTTTGGCTCCATGCCTAACTTAATACCAATTATTTTTTGTACTCTTGACTCCATATATTACCTCGTGTCTAGGTATCAGCAGTTCATCACCTTTACAAATTTCTTAATTCCTGTAAACAATATCCAGTGCTATAAGGCAATGTACAGGAGTAAAGCTGGACTCAAATATAGATAAAATCTCCAACCTTCAAATATTAAGTTAATCATAGATACAACTTTCATTCTTCAGTATGTATGCACTAATAATAATAAGTTCTAACTAATAATAATAAGTCTTTTGTGGGCGTTTCTCATTATTTCATTTGTCTCTGATAAAGCAGTGGACGATGTCTTATACTCATCAACACACACAGATTTTACAGAGAGCTCTGCCCATATTGCATAATCAGCAGATATATGTTTATGGAGGCTGAACAATGATGGTAACTCAATGCCTTGCTTCTTAGAGTGGAGATGTTGAGAACAAGTGAAATAGACATCGTAGTTTGCTTAAGAGTTAAACTGTCACAGTCCAAGTACTAGTACCAATTAGCTGTGTGTCCCGGGCAATACTCTTACTCTCTATGAATCTCCATTTTGTCATCTGTGAAAGAGGAATGAGTAATAAGGTTATTGTAAAGTTTAAGTAAGTGATATGATATGTTTCACTCATAAAATTCGCCAAAAACGTGAATTAAAAACTGAATTAACTGCCTAATAAATGGTAACTTGTCTTACAGTTTTTTCTCCCTGGCAATACAGTATAATAAACATCTTTTTAATGCTGGATTGCAGTACAGAAATGACTCATGAATATAAAGTGATTACATTATATCAGACTTGCATATATATAATTTTGTTTTAAGGGCATTATTTTGCCCCAAAGAATATCAAAGTAACTGAAATTATTATTAATTTTTGATAGGATTTTAGCATATATTACTTAGATTAATTTTATAAGTTCTATGCACTCAGAAACATTATCCTGTCCTCATCATTGATAAACAATTATGAAAATGAGTCACTATCTTCATTATATTAATTAATGGACTCTATGCTTTTAACCCATATAAATTGAACTAAATTTTACTGAATTAGTATGGAATCCCTAATTTTGTAGTGATAATATTGAACAAAAATATTTCTTCAAGATATTTTTTTGGATAGTTGTTATGTTCTAAATGGTTAAATGGTGTGTTAGAAGCCTGTGATCTCATTTAATCTTCACATCAGCCCTTCAAGGAAGGTATTACTGTATCCATTTCATAGATGAGAACCTGAATGTCATAGACATTTGTACTCTTATTTTACACATATTGCAACTTATGATAATCAAACTTCTACTGTTGTCTATCAAAAGTTCATAAGTAAATGTCATTAGTGATCTTATTAATAAATGCAGTGAGCATTTTGACTTCTAGTATTACTTAACTTTGGCAAAAGTTAAGACTGCGATCACTTTTCTTTAGAAAATCCTTTTTGATTTTTTTGCCTCACATCATTTATCCGATTCCTCCTGTATCATTGGTCATTACCTCAGCTTCCTTTATGGATCCTTCTCCCTCTGCCTCTCCTTTAAATATTAGAATTTCATGAGGGTATATCCTCATCCCTCTTCTCTCTCTCTAAACACTCTCCCTCCCCCATCTCATTTACTCTGCTGACTTCAACAGTTGTCTCTATACTGACCACTTTCCATTAACATCTCCAACCCAGATCACGCCCCAGAACCCTAAAACACATTCCCAGCTGCTCACTGGAACTGACTGCTCCACAGGTGCTTCGAATCTCATGTCTCCCAAGCTAAACTCTTCAACCTCCCACCACCAAGCACCACCAATCACAGACACACACACACACACACACACACACACACACACACACACCACTCTACTCTGAAGTTGATCTTCTGAAAGTTCAGTGTCAGTGAAAGGCACAATTATCCACCTGATTTTTCCCCTCAAAAGTTTCAACCCATAAATCTAAGCATTGGCCAAAGTTCACCTCCATGTTCCCACCTAATACCGTAGAAATCATGCCTCTTCTGCATTCTGACTACTACATTCAGCTACCAGGAAGTCCTTCCTAAAGATTACTTCCTACTTAAACTCCTGAACTGTTTTCCCCACATCTTCAGGAAAAAAATTTCTAGTATGAAGTCTACTCATGTTCCCTAAACTTGCTTAATCATAAGTAAGTTCTTGTTAAATGTCCAGGTTCCTAAGTGTCACACATGGAGAGTCAATCTACCAGTCAGTCTGGGAGAGGAGTGGGTTGTTGTGTATCTCTACTTTTTAACAAGCTCCTTGGATTCTATTAAACAGACACATTTGAGAAATAATAACATATAAGTTCCTTTCTATTCTGGTAGCTGCCCAATATTTTCTTTACATGCAGTCGATATTTAGCTCACCAATACTTAATATCATATTATTTTGCTGGATGAGTTAATGAATAAACTTGTCAGTTTGGGTTCTGACTCCAAAGAGTATAATTTTCTCACACATTAGAGAGAATAGCAAAAGGCTAAAAGTAGACTACATTGGAGAGGGAGGATTTAGTGTTGTGTCCTTGGAAATGATGGTGGGTGGGGTCATATAGACCTGCCACTCAGTTTATTTCCATGGTGTAAGTGTATGATTCATTCATACATGCAGAAAATGTGTTGACCATCTGCCACGTGCCAGTCAGTTCATAAGCACCAGAAAGAGAGTGATGATCAATAACAGATGCACTTCCTGTCCTTATGGAAGTCTTATTCTAATGAGGAAGACTGAAAATAAACCACTGAACAATGTATGATTACAATTACACATTGGGATGAGTACTCTGAAAGAAAGAAGATGCTCTATCAATACAGGGAGTTGTACTTCAAATAGCTGAAGAAAGTCTTACTGTGAAGGTGATATTTAAACCAAAGGATGAAAAGATAACACTATGTGAAGAGGCATTTGGAAAATGTTGGAGGGAGAGGAAATGTCAGGGTCAAAATCTCTGTGCTAAGAGAGCTATGTGTGTTCAAGGAATCAGAGAGAATCAGTGTATCTGGAGCTTACTGAGCAAGGCAAGGAGTAACCTGACATGAGGACAGAAAGGAAAGAAGGGTCCAGACATCCACATCACACCAGGGACAGATGAAAAATGATCAAAGGATTTGGGGCATTTTTGACTATTCCTTTTACTTACTGAATCATCCATTTGGAACATAGATTTTTATGCCAGTGTTTCAACAGTGGGATAGGCCACATTCCAGAATCTATTAAAAATTGTACATAAGGGAATCTTTTTATATTTGTACCAGGGAAAGGAAACTTTTGCTTAATATTTCTTATTTCATAATTTTCTTTTTCTTATTATGATTATATATAGCCTTTGTTATAGAATACTCAGTTTGCAACTCTGATGAAAAGGATATACCAACAATGGTATCTGCATAGTGCAGAAATGTGTATTTGTATATATGTTATTTTAAATATCTTATATATATGAGATTATTCTTAAAATAGGAACTGTTATTTCATAAAAACATCCAATGTGGGAAATCAATGGATACCAAGACCAATAAGCAATAATAATGTAAAATGAGAGATATTTCTTGAAAATAAAATTTATCAAATAATAAAGAGATAATTTTACAAACACATGATGAAGAACCTACCAAAAGATAAATTCTCTTCACATTAAGAAAGTTTGACAAAGATATCAATTCTTATATTTGATTAGAATTGGAGAAGAAGCTTCATTCTCAGTGGTCACAATTTTTGCAGTGATAGGAAGAGTCCAGCATTGGTGAGTATGACTTTATAGTCTGTGTAAGCAAAAGAATAGTTTCATGGTCACAAGCAGAGACAGAAAGAAGAGTAAGATATTATTTTAATGTGAAACCTTATCCAGAAGTCACATTTTGAATTAAAAAAAATACTATTTGTAACATATGTACTTTAAAATATAATATACAATATCTGTCTCAGGAAGTTAAATTTTTAGACATAAATTTTACGTCAAGAGCACTGAGAATTAGTATTCACAAACATTCTAATATAACTCATTTAAGACTATGACACATCAATGTAATTTGTAGATGTTGACTAACTTTCAGAGACCTTGATAGAAAAAAATCATCCATTACAGAGACCTTGTGTTTTTATATCTATTACATTCTATTAAATATGAGAAACACTTGAAAAGAATAAGAAAAACCAACAAATCTCTCCAAAGTCTTTTTCTTATTTAATTAGGAAAATCCATGAAACTCTATATACTAAATCATTTTAGAGGCAACTTTTCATCGAAACTTCATTACTGAAGAAGAATTATTTAATTCACCAAAAGAAAAAAAAAATCAACCAACAGGGTTTACTTATATAGTACTTGTGGAGTGTTCAGCATTGAGCCAGACGTTGTGGAAAAAAGAGGATGTGTTAATAGTGAATCCCTGCCTTTAAGGAAATTACAGTTTAGTTGAGGAATTGCATTAGCTCAATGGTAATAATCATGGAATAATGCATTGGGGAGCGGAGATGATTTAAAAAGTTTCAAAAAGGAGCTAAGAAAGGTTGGGTCTTAGTAAACAAGTAGGATTTTAAAAGGCTTGAGGATATAAGGAAAAGAAGATTAACATTTCTTGAGCCCTACTAGGTTCTGGGCACAGCGCTAAATGCGTCTTACACATTTTTACATTTTAATTCTCATAGCAGCCCTGTGAGATGGGTAAATTTATTTCCAGTTTGAAGTGGAAGATGCTAAAGCTTAAAGTGAGCTCATTTGCCCGTACAAATGCTACAGCTTGTAAATGGCAGCAACTGGGTTTAAATACAGACCTCTCTTGCTCCAAAGTCTGTGTTGCTCTCCCACTCCCAGTATTCCAGATGTGAGAAATGCTGGTATGAAAGATAGAGGCAAAAAAGAGCATTCATGTGAGAGGGAAGAGGAGATAACTCAGTGGGTGCATACATAGGTGTGACATTACTTCCTCAAGTACTTCTAATTTCAGAGGATTTCTTGGGCCTCTTTTACCTCTTTAGTGGAATAATTTCCATAAACCAGTCTCCTCCAGCTCAGTCAGCGACATTACTCTGCATCAAGTCATCCTTGAATTCTTTTGTATCTTTACTCTCTTACCTAATTCACTAGGAAATTCTATTGTATCCACCTCAAATGTGTATCTACATCTACATTGGTGTCTATCTCTGTCTAAACTCATCTGCTTCTGCACTGATATCTATCTCTATTTATATCTAAATATATTTCTATATCTTCATCTCTCTATATCGTATCTTTAAATCTATTACCTATTTCTATATCAGTTTCTATATATATTTCTATCTCTATCTCAATCTATATAACTATTTCCATATTGATTTCTATGTGCATACATATACCTAAATCTCTATCTATATTTAAATCTATACCTATATAGGTCTACCTCTAAACCTATCTATACTTCTCTATCTGTATCTCTACTTACAGCTATTCCTAAACCTATACCTATATCTATATCTGCATTCATCTTAAATCTGTCTCCACTGGATTCAAGTGAGTCTAAGTCATCATCATCTCATACTTGAATTACTATGATAGTCTCCTAACTGTTCTTCCAACTGCTATTCTTAAACTTCTATAATCCTTTAAATATGTAAATTACTTCATGCTAATTTCAAGAGCTTCCAATGCCTTCCCTTACACTAAGAATAGTATCCAAATTCCTGCCCATGGCCAAATGACTCTACTTTTACTATCTCATCTCCTTAAAGTCTCTCCCTCAGTCTTCAAGATCCAGCCACACTAGCCTTCACTCTTCTTTCAAATACATCATTTATGTGTCAGGGGTTTGTACTTGCTACTCCTTCTGCCTATTATGGTCTGCTTTTAGAAGTTAGCACTTTAGTTTCTTCTTTTCATTCAGGACTCAGTTAAAACGTAACTTCCTGAGGAAAGCTATCCTAATCATTCAACATTATATCGGAGGCCCTGTGGTAGATTAAAGATGGCCATGTATGCTTTGGCACTTCTCCATTGAGAGCAGGAGGCCCATGTAGCATCTCCTTGAGACTGGGTGGACCTCGTGACTGCTCATATAAAGAGAAGTTGCCAGTCTCTTTTGGGTTCTGGTGATAAGAGACTGGCAACTTTCACTCACACTTAGAAGCAAGTCACCATGTAATTAGTGTGACTCCTCTCTGACCACCATACTGTAAGGAGCCCAAGCCGCAAAGAGAGATTCAGGATAAAACACTGTCTAGAAAGAGAAAGGGAGAGAAAGACAAAAGAGGGAGAGTGAGAGAGAGGCCCTGAGTACTAGACATGTGAATGAAAAAGCTGTTTTTGGAAGTGGATCTTCCTGTCTCAGCTGCCACTATATGGATCACAGACAAATCCCCCAGCTGAATCCTTCCAGAATTCTCAACTCAAAAAAATTGTAAACAAAACACAATGTTGGGGCTTCCCTGGTGGCGCAGTGGTTGAGAGTCCGCCTGCCAATGCAGGGGACGCGGGTTCGTGCCTCAGTCCAGGAAGATCCCACATGCCGCGGAGCGGCTGGGCCCGTGAGCCATGGCCGCTGGGCCTGCGCGTCTGGAGCCTGTGCTCCGCAACGGGAGAGGCCGCACACAGTGAGAGGCCCGCGTACCGCAAAAAACAAACAAAAAAACCCCACAATGTTGTTTTAAGTCACTAAGTATTTGAGTAGTGTGTTGCAGAGCACTGGTTAACCAGACACATGCCAAGTATGGTTTGGTTTATCACATTACACTTTCCTACTAGCTAACACTACTGGAAATGTCCTTTTTTCTTCCTTTACTCCCACTTTCTCTCCTTCCCTTCCTTCCTTTTACTTTTCTCCCTCCCTCCCTCTCTTTCTTTCTTTTTTTTTCCTTTGTTACCTGGCTCTTTTCTCAACTCTTTAGATTACAAACCCCACATGAACAAGAACTTTGTGTATCTCTCTCCCCATTGACCTCTGGTACATAGGTGTGTGCCTCACAGGTAGTTGGAATCAGTAAATAGTTATTGAATAAATAAAATAAGCTTATGCATTTAATTATTCTACCTACACAAGGTTGGTAGTTACTCTATCAAAATTATGACAACCATCCTTTACATAAATAAAGAAACAAACACACAAAATCGAGCCAAAATAATTCCAAATATAAATGGGGGAGAAGTACGTGATATACAGTATTCTGTAGTTTTACAATGAGATGGGTTTTAGCAGAGCAGGATGCTTGAATTGGCTGGAAAATTACACCTCTCAACTGCCCTTTGGTATTAGATGTCAGTGGGATTACTAATGGTAATGATCTTCAGAGGAGGAGAAAACATCCACTGATTTTGAAGCAGATTAAAACACATGATTTGGCTTCTCAGTACTAGATCTTATAGCTGGCAGAGTCCCAACCCTATCTTGCTCAGCTACATGGCAACCTGGATCAGGCCATGTGGATCCTGGCTGCCCGGCTGCCTCTGATCTGAGGAGCTGACACAGAAGTAACTTCCATTGCTCATAGATGACTCTTCACAAGGGCAGACTTAATACTGCTCTCCAAATACCAACTTGGGGCCATTTGAGAACTCCTGCTGCGGAGAAGATGAGGTTTTAAGACATAAGAAGATGTCCTCTCACATCTTCACCCTTTGTGCTTAGTACAAAGACAGCAAGGCGGGCAGAGCCTTAGAGAGAGGTTCCTGCCACCCATAAGGTAACCAGAGTGAGCCAGCCACTTCAGAGACAATTCCTAGGCTGCCCACCCAGCCAGTACTCTGTTCCATCTCTAAGAAATTCTCTCCTGCCTCTAAGGTCACAGAGGTGAACTGTGCCCTAACCAGATTCTAGCCTCTCTGGCCTTTTTTTGTCTTCTTCAGCATGAGGTGTAACTTCCAGACTCAGGGCTTTTGCACAGACTGTTCACTCTGACTAGAACTTTCTTAACACTCACCTTCCTTACTTCACTAAAAATCAAGCTGAGGCTTAAATGTCACTTCTGCTGGGAAGGCTTTTCTATTCCCTGAGCAAGGTTATGTATCTCTGCTACACACTTTTATTACATCCTTCATAGAAGGGAAACCTCTGCATTTAAACAGCTAGTCTACTGTTTCATGTATTCTCTGATTAATCAATCATTCATTGTATTGTGTTCTCTGGTGTTAGGCAGTGAGCCCAACAAAGGCAGAAATCAGACATCTTTTGTTCTTTTCTGTATCCAGAGGACTTAGCATGATTCCAAGCATAGAATAGATATTTAGTAACTAGTCGTTGAATGAGTGAATGAATGAATGAATGTTTGATAGGTGAATGGATTGCAGGGATGTTATCTTTTATTGATTTTTCCCCTTTGGGAAAAAAAAAAAAAAAAAGAATTGTCCAACATAATTAAAAGATATCCAGGTTTCAATAAAAAATCACTCGTCATATCAAGAATCAGGAGGATCTCAAACTAAATAAAATACAATCAAGAGATGCCAATGCTGACATGACAGGGATGTTAAAATTATCAAACAAAGATTTTAAAGCAGCAACAGTAAAAATGTTTTCATGACCAATTACCAATGTGCTTGTAACAAATGAAAAAATAAAAAGTCTTAGCAAAGAAGTAGTCTCAGCAAGGAAATGGAAGATATAAAGGACTAAACAGAAATTTTAGAACTGAAAATAAAATTACTGAAATAAAACCTTGGTGAATATGTTCAATCACAGAATGGAGGGGACAGGGAAACTCATCAGTAAATGGAAGACAGAGGAATAGTAATCATACAATCTAAACGGCAAAAAGAAAATGGACTGAAAAAATCAACAGTCTTTGGGATCTGTGGGACTATAATCAAACACCTAACAGTCTGGCCACTGGAATTTAAGATAAAGACGGAAAAGAGAACAGGGATGAAAAAGTTACACATAGAAATAATGACCAACAATTTCCCAAATTTGTCAAAAGTCATAAATTTCCAGATTCAGAAGATGTGTAAATTCCATACGGGATAAACCGAGAGGAATCCATTGAAGGACACATTATAATTAAACTTTTGAAGACTAAAGACAAAGAAAATATCTGGAAAGTGATCAGAGAAAAATGACACATTACCTGTAGGGGAAAAACAGGTAAAATGATAACTGATTTCTCATAAAAAAAGATGGAGGCTAGAATAAAGTGGACAATATTATTCAAGTGGTGAAAGAAAGGAACTTTCAACCTAGAAAACTATACCTATCAAAAATATCCTTCAGGAATAAAAGGGAAACCAAGATATTCTTAGAGGAAGAAAAACTAAGATAATCTCTCACTCTTGGACCTATTCTATAAGAATGGCTAAAAGAAGTCCTCTAAGCAGAAAGGAAAATAAAGTAAGGAGCCCTAGAACTTTGGAGAGGAGGAAAGAGCAAAATAAAGAAAATATGGAAAATACAATAGGTTTTCCTTCTTCTCTTGAATTTTCTAATTTTTTTGATGATTGACACAAAAATTTTAACATTGTGTGATAAGGTTCTAAATTTATGCCGAGAAAATATTTAAGACAATTATAACTAGGAGAGTTCAAAGGAACTTAAAGGGAGGGAAGGTTTACATTTTAATAGGTTTAGGTTTCATATGTCTATATAATATATATATATGTATATAATGCAAATATTAATTAAAGGAAAGCAGGAATGGATATATTAATATCACATAAAGTAGACTTTAGAGCAAAAAAAAAATCACAAAAAAGAACTGGTGACATACAATGATAAAAGGGTAACCCCACAAATGAACACAGAAATTCTAAATATGTATTCACAAACAACATATATGCAAAATGTGTGAGGCAGAAATTGATAAAACTGAAACAAAAAATATACACTCATCATTATACTTAGAGACCTCAACATCCTTCTCTCAGCAATTTATAGAAAAACTAGACAGAAAATCAGCAAGGATATAGAAGAACTCAACAGCAGTGTTTAATCAACAGTATCTATTCAATATTTTTAGAACACTCAACAACAGCAGAGCGCACACACCATTTTCAAGTGCCCATGAATCATATCCTGTGGTAGAAAGCCATAAAATAAACCTCAAAAATTTAAACTAGTTGAAATTATACAGAGCTGTTTTCTCTGACCACAATGGAATCAAACTAGAAATCAGTAAGAGAATTTACAGAAAATTTTTCAAACATTTGGAAACTAAGCAGCATATTTGTAAATAAGCCATGGGTCAATAGGAGAGTTTCAGGAGAATTTTTAAAACGTTCATTTAACTGAATGAAATTGGAAATACAATTATTAAAATTTGTGGGACACAGATAAAACAGTGCTAAGGAGGAAATTTGTACAACTAAACTCACACATTAGGAAAAATGTCTCAAATCAATAATCTAAGCTTCCACTTCAACCCATAAAAGAAGAACAAAATAAACTCTAAGCAAACAGAAGGAAGGAAATAATAAGAGCAGAAATTGGTGAACTTAGAAACACAATAGAAAAAATCAATGAAACCAAGAGATTATTCTTCAAAAAGATCAATAAAATTGACAAACAGCTAGCAACATTGAGGAAGGAAAAAAGAAAGGGAAATAAAGCAGGGGATACCACTACAGATCATGCAGATATATCAAAAAATAATATGGATATATTATGAACAATTCTTCATGTATTGAAGAATTATGAACAATTCTTCATAATTTTCTAAATTAGAAAATTTTGATGAAATAAATCACTTTATTAAAAAACAGAAGCTACCACTACTTATCCAATATAAAATAGATTGTGAAATAGATGACTGCAATTACCCTATAACTATTACGGGATTTGAATTCAACTAGTAAGGAATTGAGCTTGAAGTCCTTATAAATTCTTAATACTGCTTATTTCATACAGATTTGAGCTAAGAATATTTAAAAAATCATACCAAGTATCACTTTATGTTCTTTAGTAATCTGATATTATATTCTGACTTTTTTTCTCCTAAAAGTTTTATAGTTTTATATTTACACTTAAATCTATGGTGCATTTGGAGTTAATTTTGAGTGAGTGCAAAGTCTGTTCTGTTGTTGACCAATGATTTAAGTATGTATCACTACTAGCTAAAAAAATCTAAAAACCTAAATATCCAAGACCAGATAACAGTTGATTTGCAGTTCAATAGAACTTGAGATTCAGCTTTTATCATTTTAACTACACCATGGCCATGACCTATAAAGCAGAAGCCCAATAAAATGAACCCTGCTGCTGTGATTCAGTGAAAAGGGCTCAGGACAGGGACTCCTAGTCTAGTGTTGGTGTATTATATCTAATTATCTGTCTTACCTTCGGCAATTACTTAAATTCCTTGAATTGGCAATTGGAAAGAGTTGTCTGAGATTATTTTATGGTCTTTTCCTTTTAGCTATAACATTTTTGATTCAAATGCAGTGTATCTCATCAGAACTAGATTAAGGGGCAAGGAAGCCAAGGTATTTTTGGCAAATTGGATTTTCCACTTATGATAATACCAGTATTAATCTCATCCCACACACTCTTCTTACAAAGTGATGTTGACAATCCTCTACTGAGAGGTGAGATCTCTGGTCCATATGATCAAACCTGAGCATACCTTTGTAACTGCTTCAACTATGAGAACATGGCAAAACTGACACTTGCCTGACTTCTCAGGCTAGGTTATAAAATGTGATATAGCTTCACCTGGAGCCCTTCTCTCTCTCTCTCTCTCTTTCTCTCCCTCTCTCTATGTAATTGGACCTTTGGAGATCTGATCGGCTATGTAAGCAGGTCTGAAGATGCCATGCTGGAGATCACATAGGGCACCACTTAGGGTTACAAAAAGATACCTGAGGAACCCTTGTTATTCCCAGATATCCACGTCTTTCCAGCTGGAGTTCCATACACATGAGTGAGGAAGTTTTCATGACACTAGCCCTAGCCACCATCAGTCTATGAATTCAGAACTGCAGAGCTGAGCTGCTCTTAAATTTCTGATTCATATAAATCATGAGAAATAATAAATGATTATTGTTGTTTTAAGTCACTAAGCTTTAGGGTGGTTTGTTAACAGCCACTGTTACTAGAATAGTGCCCACCTAAGGATTCCTAAAATATTACTGGAAATATAGAGAAATGGAGAAAACTGTATTTACTAGAATGCCTTAGAGTATATGAGTGTATGAATAAATTATTGAATATAAGTCGTCCCACTGATAACCACAGCATCTTAATAGTGCCAACATGTGAGGGGTGTATATTTTGCATATTTATTAAAAAAACACCCTAGAGTCAGAGCAATAGGTTGGTGGAGTCAAAATATTTGCTAATCATATCTAAGACCAACACATTAGGGTTAGTTCATTTTCATATAGCTTTCTAAGCAAGCTTTATAGTTATAAAGCAATGACCATAGGGGAGTCCATGATAGAAAGGGAACTTCTCCCCCTGCACAATGCAAGAACCCTTAGTTTTCATAGCTCTAGGGCATGTGTTCCCACTGCAGGGGTACATGGTTTTTCTCTGTGCTAAATCTTGAAGGTAAATTTTCTCATTAGAGACTCTAGAAATCTAATGAAAGGCTGGGCTCTGGATTCAAGCCACAAAGGTGCCCTAGAGCACAGCCAGGTAAAGAGAGTAATATAACCTGACACAGATCTATTGCATCAGATTATATCTTTGTGTCAGATTACATTATTGTTCAAAACAATTCACTCCCATCTTTGTAAGGAGTTTATATGTCCTTGTGTTTATAGTGTAACTTGCTGTGCCAGTGTGTAGGTGGCATATAATTTCCTGTCCCATTGGAAGACTTGCCCAGTGTAATCTGAGTGAACATGATGTGTGCCATGTTGGAGCAGAAACTTTAAATATGACTGCATGGTTCAGCTTAGTCTCTTGCTTCTGCTTTCTGCTCTGAGAGTGGCACATTCCAGGTAGAAGTTGCTCCTATAGTCCAGAGGTCTAATTGACAATACAGATGGAACAGAGCCACTGCTGGAGCAGAACTCTACTGGATTAAAGCCTACATGTAAAGTAAACAAGAAATAAACCTTTGTGTTATATGACACTGAGATATTGGAGTTGTTTGTCACTCAAGCAAACTACCAAATACACACACATATTGGGACATTAATTAGATGTGCACCCACCTAGAGAATTGGAGTACTGTGGCCTTTTACCCTTACTCAAAAGGTATGTGTGAGTGTGTGTAAATATATTAACAGGAAAGTTTTGTCTAGACAAATTAAATAATTTTATATTGGTTAATTTAGTTAGTGATGTTGAATAATCCCATACAAGATATAAGTAATTTGGAAAGGCTACCGTTGGTTGGATTGCACTTATTATATGAAAGTCAGTGGAGTGAATTTAACATACTAGTCTAGATTTGACAGTGCTTTTCAAAGGCAGTATTATAAACAGTTGGAAGAGACTCTGCTTGGGGTTGGTAAGGGATTGTACTAATAAAGCCTGATTTCAAGTGACAGAAACTCAAATCATACCAGCTTAAGCAAAATAATAACTAATATTATTATATAAATTAACAGAATGCTTTTGTGTGTGCATGTGGGGGGGTGCGTGTTTGGGAGGAAGATTGTATAACTCGAAAATATAGTTTGGGGCATGGTTGGATTCAAGATCTCAAACGATGTCATCAGTGTTTTCTGTTGGTTTCTCTCTCTCTCTCTCCTTCCTTCTGTCTTTCCTCCATTTCTTTTCTTATGTTCAGCTTACTCTGGTCCATCTCTATCTCTGAACTATACCTCCCCTTGTTTTGGCCCTATTCTTTTTTTTTTTTTTTTTTTTGTGGTACGCTGGCCTCTCACTGTTGTGGCCTCTCCCGTTGCAGAGCACAGGCTCCAGATTCGCAGGCTCAGTGGCCACGGCTCAGGGGCCCAGCCGCTCTGCGGCATGTGGGATCATCCCGGACCAGGGCACGAACTCGCATCCCCTGCATCGGCAGGCAGACTCTCAACCACTGTGCCACCAGCGAAGCCTTTGGCTCTATTCTTAAAGCTCAGGGTGGGAGTCTATTCAGAAGCCACAGTGACTGAGAATATGAGATAAAGTTGTATGAAGAAAAATTAGGGTTTTATTTCCAGAAGAGGAAATAGATGCTAGGCAGGCAAAATTAAAAAAAAAAAAATCTATTACAGGGGTAAATCCCACAGAGATTGTGCTCAACGTAGCACAGATGTTTGCAAAGCTGGTTTTGAAGAAGAGTGTAAAGGGTTCAATGGAAGTCATTAGTTTTGCTGAGTGAGGTAAGCCAATTTGGGGCCAGAGTTGAATTGTTCAGGATGACAAAGGGGCAAAAGGAAGGCAATCTCATCCCAAGCACAGTAAACAAGCTATCTACTAAAAGAACATTAAACAACTATTTTAAAATCTCAGTTTGAAGAAGCGTTAGTGCAAACTTATGAGCTTGGCAGAGGAAGCTTAGAACTTGCTTCAGCACTGTCTCTAGACAGTGCCTTAGGTTCTAATCATATTAAAGGGGGAAGAATTAAAGTTCTCTTCATCAAAAAATGGTGTTAGTAAGTCACGAACATTTTCCCACTTTGATTCTTTTGGTAGCATTTTCTGTGCATTGTTCAGTGCCTTTGTCTTTAGTGAAAAAAATTCAAATATTTAAGAAGCTTTTTAAATACAGTCTCCAGGTGTCTGTTGCAGCTTCAATCCCCTTTTCTTTCTTCTATTGTTCTCTTAATTGTTACTTCACAACAATTAGTTGGTAATTCATATGCAAATATATGCAAATGAAAAGGGGCTCAATATATGTGATTTTTACTACTAGTTAATTTCTACTTTGGGTTCTACAGATAAGATCTGCAAAACTGATTTTTTGTATCCTTACTCCTTGGAGGATAAAAGAGAAAGGGTGGCATGAGAGCCACCTAAATATCTCAAAAGCTCTGCCATTGTTAAGATTCTTCTTTAGCTTTGCAAGTGTTTTCTAATTATTTTTTTCCCTGTCTGCCTTGCTTTCACAGAGAATGTTGTGTTGAAGCTTCCTAGTTATTTAGAATCCAGAATGGCATTTGAAGTATTATAATCAGCATGGAAATGGGCTGGGAAGGGAAAGGAGTAATCATCAGAAAAATAAATGGAATTTGATTGACTGATTGATTGAAATCATTGTTTTAAAACATCACACAATATTTATTAAATTAAATATTAAATAAGTTAATTAAATAAATAAATCAAATATTTAATTTATTAAGTTACATATTAAATATCATGAGTGGAGGGAGATCTGATGAATAAATTAAAAATACTTTTAAGCTTCTGAGAAACGTCAGATACCTGTTACCTGTTGATGTGTAACCAACTATCCCAAAACATAGTGGCTTAAAACAACAATTTATTTGGATCATGACTTTGTGGATGAGGAAGTTAGGAAGAGCTTCCTAACTTCCTTAATTTTAACTACCCTGTGGGGTGGAGGGGATAGTCAAAATTGAATGATTATGATTTTCCCCTATGTAATAGATTAAAGATGTCTGAAAAATCTTTGCTGTCCTACTGTTAAGAAAGAGAGTCTATTTTCCATCCCATGGAATCTGAGCATGCCTTAAGTGATGTGCCTGACCAATGAATATGGCAAAAGTGGCTTTCTGGGACTCTGAGGCTAGGTCAGAAGGTGTTTTGTAGCTTTCACTGGGCTGAAGGAACACTCATTCTAGAAACTCAGCTTCTCTTGCTATAAAGAAGTCCAACCAGACTGCAGACAGGCCCTCATGAGTCACAACCAAGTTACCCTGACAAAAAACTAGGCTAAACTCTCAGCCAGCATCAGCACCAACTTGCTAGCCCTGTGAGTGAGCCACCTTGGACCAGTCAAGTAACTCCAGTTAACACCTCATGGAGCAGAGATGAGATACCCAGTGAAGCTCTTCCTAACTTCCTCATCCACAAAACCATGATCCAAATCAATTATTGTTTTAAGCCACTACATTTTGGGATAGT
This sequence comes from Delphinapterus leucas, assembly GCF_059928025.1. Lineage (NCBI taxonomy): Eukaryota > Metazoa > Chordata > Mammalia > Artiodactyla > Monodontidae > Delphinapterus > Delphinapterus leucas. The sequence goes on along the minus strand of NC_143133.1, from coordinate 50,115,911 downwards.
TTGTTACACATCAACAGATAACAGGCACACTAGACACAGATTAAAAAGAACAAAGAAAAAAAAACAGCTGTCTTTGTAAAAGCAGTCATACTACATGTACAATTGCCATTGCCAAGCTAAATAGGTGATCTATTCATGGATGGTTTAAAAACAGGAAGCAATTAAATCCAGTTTACAAATGCTAAAAAGAGCTTTTAATTGGTAAGGTTTCCTTCCCTGCATATAACCTTGGCTCTTTCAGTCACTCTTCACCAGTGGAAGCCTGGGAGGAGAGGGGGGAGCACAGTGGTGAGGATAAATGTGCCGGCCAAGACTCCAGTGTCCTCTGTACAACCTACAGATACCTAAGTGACTAATCTTCATCTGTGGATAATTCAGAAACAGGGCAGATCCCTCGGATTTGAAAATGGGAACTAAAACTCATCCATCTTCTCCTGATGGCTAAACAGGCTATTATTAGCAGGCCAGATGATTTAATAGGCCAGGGATGGAAAGGCACATGTTGATAATTAAGCACTCCAGAGTTCTATTCCAAAACACGTCCTTTAATAGCATGACTAAGGTTTGTTTGCATTTTAAAACCTTTTCTTCTACTTCCAAGACTCTGGAATGTGTTCAGGCATCAACATAAGCTTTTTTTTTCTTTAATTTAATTTTATTTAATTTTATTTTTTATTTTTGGTTGCATTGGGTCTTTGTTGCTATGTGTGGGCTTTCTCTAGTTGTGGCGAGCGGGGGCTACTCTTTGTTGCGGTGCGCGGGCTTCTCATTGTGGTGGCTTCTCTTTGTTGTGGAGCACAGGCTGTAGGCACACGGGCTGCAGTAGTTGTGGCACTCAGGCTCCATAGTTGTGGCTTGAGGGCTTTAGAGCACAGGCTCAGTAGTTGTGGCGCATGGGCTTAGTTACTCAGCCACGTGTGGGATCCTCCTGGCCCAGGGCTCAAAACTGTGTCCCCTGCATTGGCAGGTGGATTCTTAACCACTGCGCCACCAGGGGAGTCCCACGTAAGCTTTTTTGTTGGCTAGAAATTATGTGTGTCAAACCAATGCTCAGTTGTTTTGGTGACATGTTACATGGAATTACCTGTCCTGAACCAGCTTTATAAATTTATACATGAATTCTAAAAAGAAACAGATCCACTCCTTCAGCGAATAGGAATTGAGGTCGAATAAATCGTGGTACCAAACAGTGTGGTACTGTGTCTTAGCGCTGCCTCTGCCTGGTGGCTTTTGACCTTGACCAAGTCAGAGCATCTTTGATACCTTACTCTGATCATCTGAAAGTGAGTAATACTTGATTCTTAGGTTCCTTCAAGCACTAAAGTTCCTTCATTCTACAAACTTCATTGTCAAACTGACTCATTCTCTCAATTAAAAATATGTTTTGGGGGTAGCTGAGTTAATAGGAATTGGATCATTTTTGCTTTAAGCATGTGCATCAATATTCTCAGCCTTCTTTACTTCTTTCTTTAAATCTAAAAAATTACATTTTATATTAGTAAATATTTATCTTATAACTGTGTGCTGAGCACTGAGCTGAAAGTTTTACAGAAGTAATTGGATGCATTTCTTATGACAACTAATTGAGATAAGGTATAATTAGCCTTACTTTACAGGTGAGTTGATCGGGACTCAGAGGCTTAGTGTTACACACAAGAGTGGAGGAGCTAGGACTCAAATCCAGCTCTTTGTGATGCCAAAGCCCATACTTTAATGCATTTGTTCTACAACTATTTATTTTAATGCCTACAGTCAGCCTGAAGACCAGAAGAGGCTTGTAAAGCAAAAAAATTCGGGTATATATATGTGTATATATATGTATATGTATACATATACATATGTGTACATATACATATATACATACACATATGTGTATGTATACATATACATATATATACCAGAAACAGTGTAAAATTGAAGACTGCAACGTCAGCAAGCTCAGTGTGAAAGGACCTTCTGCAAGGGATGATGTTTGTATTGATCTCTTGGGTAATTCTTTTCCATCCTTAACTTGGAATAGGCTTCAGGGACAAATTGAACTACAGTGCAGGGGAAAAAAATAAAATACTTTTCCAGAGAAATATCCTTCCTGCTCCTTGGAGGTAAGGGTGTTTGATGTTATTTTTGGTGTACTGTGGTACTTCCAGGGAAGGGACTTTATTTTTTTAAGTTGGGGAATTCCCATCTGGACTTTGCTATCTGTTTTCTCTTTCTGGAGTTGCATACTCAGATGCTTCCTCAATAGTAGACTTCCATTGTTCTGAGAGAGTCACCCCTATGATCTTTCAATTAAATAAATGTAGCACAAGTCAATACCTCTTCTCCAAATGTGTGCATCTGAAGCATGTCTTTTTGACTCCATTAGGGCTCAAGCTCAGGCTGAGGAAGTCTTTGGTGCTCCTCCCTGCACACAATCATAAAGGGTTGGGCAAACAGGAAAATCTGCAGAAATAAAAGAGTCTCCTAAACCAGTGTAAAACTTTCCAAACATTTAGAACATATTTGATCAATTTAAGTGATGCTGATTGAGGCCAGCATCAGGAAAGACTAGAAGCAGACATGAAAGACATATTGTAGCAGATGTTATTGTCCACATTTCAACCATATCCGCTAGACTCCTGTTATGGACTGAATGTTTGTCCCGCGCCCCCCCCAAATTCATAGGTTGAAGCCTTAACATCCAATGTAGTGGTATTTGGACCTAGTCCTTTGGGAGGTAATGGGATTAGGTCATGAGTATGGGGCCCTCAGGATGGAATTTGTGCCCTTATAAGAAGAGGATAGAGATAAATCTTTCTCTCTCCCCACATGCACATGCACTGAGGACATAGTGAGAAGTCAGTCGTCTGCAACCCAAGGAGAGAGACTTCACCAGAAACTGAATTGGATGACACCTTAAACTTAAACTTCTCAGCATCCAGAACCATGAGTAAATACATCTGAGTTATTTAGGTCACCCAATCTATTTGGTAATGGCAGCCCAAGCAGACTAAGACAGCTATCCTTTACCATTTCTTTGCATTCTTCCCATAATTTTGGTATGTTTTGGTTTCCAATAGCTACCAGGGAGCTCTCTTCTTAAGACAGCTCTTGGGTATTCTCCTGACCCCACTCAGACCAAGATTACCACAATGTAATTTACAGTCCAGAGTAGTCCTCCAGCAGCAGGATCAGGATAGCACCCTATTTTAACTTCTCCTTCCCTATTATTCTTCCACTTCTTGACAGCTTATCCTAGGAGCAGTTCCTTAATAAATCACGTTCAAGTGAATCTTGTCTCAGGGTCTGCTTCTGGAGACATGACCTAAGATGCTTTCTATAGAAAATAGAATGCCTGCACTGTTGACCTGGCTACCAACTGACTTGTAGAGGTTGGACTCAGGAGATAGCTTGAAATTCATGAGGAATCCCTATCATATCTTTACCTTTCTGTACAAATTGGATGATCTGGAAGTTAGAGGCTTCTTTCAACTCTAAAACAACCAAAGTGAGTTAACTGCTTTAACAGACACCTCCTGGGATGCCCACCCAGACTGTAACCTGCAGTCTCGTCTCAGAGAAATGCTCTGCCACCTGTAGGGTTACAGAGGTGAGCTGTGGCACTATAACATGCTTTATATGAGCTTTGCACATGCTATTCACTCTTTCACTCTGCCTGAAACTTTCTTATTGCTTACCCTTCTAACCCCACCTCTAGTAATCCAGCTTTCCCAGAATTGTATGTTTTGGAAAACGTGGACAAATATATTAAAATATATGAACTACTAAAGCTGTGAAATACCTGATGACTTATATTGACCCTCTTTTAGAAAACCACTGATTAAGCTGTCTTGTTCTACATATTTGAGTACCAAGACTATATCCCAGTTGGCATGGCTTCTGTGTTTACTCATTGACTCTTTCTCTACTGACTGTTCCATCTCTCATCACCATTTGCTTATTAAACGGGCTCTTTTGTCAGCCAACATTCTTCTCTGTCCTCCAACCAGCATCATTAGTACCACCTAATAGCTTATTAGAAAAGCAAATCCTCAGGCCTCATCTCAGGCCTATTGATTTAGAAACTTTGGGGATAAATCCATCAGTCTGTGTTTTGGTAAATACTTTCTGCCATTTGGATGCATATTAAATTTTGAGGACAACTGGTCTAAGTGTTACAGGACTTTAAGTCTTGGCAAATTCTAGAAAAAACAAAACAAAACCAAAAACGTCCCAAACAAACAAGCAAGCAATCTTTCCTCAAGATCTTGGCTCTTAGAAATCATAAGTGCTTTAGCTATCAGATGATTTGTATTAATCTGCTCTAGTTGCCACTAACAAAGTATCACAAACTGGGTGGCTTAAAGAACAGAAATTTATCATCTCACAGTTCTGGAGGCTGGATGTCCTAAACTGAGGTGTCAGCAGGGTTGACTCCTTCTGAGGGCTATGAGGGAGAATATTTTCCATGCCTCTCGCCTAGCTTCTGGTGGTTTGCTGGTGCTCTTTGGCATTCCTTGTTTTAGGACAGCATAATAAAATCTTCATATAGTGTTCTTTCTATGTCTATATGTCCAAATTTCCCCTTTCTATAAGGATATAAGTCATATTGGATTAAGGCCCACCCTAAAGACCTTATTTTAACTTCATTAGCTCTGTATAGACCCTACCTCCAAATAAGCACTGGAGGTTAGAACTTTAACATCTCTCTCTCTCTTTTTTTTTTTTGGTGGGTCACCATTTAACCCACAACATGCTTAAGTCTGTTTTTTCCTGAGTTATATACAGTCTCCTAGTGAGGCAGTGGTGACTACAGATGAATGGTTGGAGGACAATGAGACAATAAGAAAAGTTTTGAAAAAAAATTAATTACTATCTTGTAAAAATAGTTTAAGTAGAGGCAGAAAGACAAGGAACTAAGTTCATCACAATCTCCAAGACTCACTGCTTTAGTCTGCTCAGGCTGCCATAACAAAATACCACAGACTGGGTTGCTTAAACAACAGAAATTTATTTTCTTACAATTCTGGAGTTTGGAAATTCAAGATCAGCATGCTGTCATGGTTGGGTTCTGGTGAGAACTCTCCCCTTGAGTTGCAGATGGCCTCCTTCTTGCTGTAGACTCACTGACTTCCTCTTTATGGTAACACAGAGAGTAAGAGCAAGCCCTCATATCTTGTCTTTTAAGGGCACTAATTCCATAATGAGGACCCCACCCTCACTACCTCATCTACTTCCAAAGGCTTCATCTCCAAATACCATCACATTAGCAGTTAGGGCTTCTATATATGAATTTTGGGGGACACTCCATATATGAAGTTTGGGGGCCCAAACATTTAATCTGTAACACTTATCCAGAGAAATTCTGATTTGTTTCATCTAGAGTGGAGGCAGTCCATCTGAATTTTTAGAAATTCGCAGGTAACTGTGATGCATAGCTAGTTGTTCAAACCTTCATCCTAGCTTTTCATTTCTATGGAAAAGTCCAGTAATTATCTACTGCTAACACAGAAGAGGAAGTGAGACTTGTCAAAGCTATAGCATCTTGCTCCACTGTCCTGATTATTGTGTATATGTCTTGTCAACACCTGAAAAAAAGTCACTCCATTTCTGATAGCCCTGCTCCAAATCCCCACAGAAGTGGCTACTTATTAAGTTCTTAACAAATATAAACTGACTGGTCAAGTAGAATCTTGGATTCTTTACATCAACCCCTTTGCTTCAACAACTATACAAATAAAAGTTCAATACATGCACATTATTAATTCTCTTCTGTGATAGAGAAATACAAGGAACACATGTTGGAAATTTCATTATGTCTAGCTAGGTAACAGAGGCAATGAAAGGCAAACTCAGCCTCTATTTAGTAATTAGTCTCTCTACTCTCTATATCTCTTTTCTACTCTAGATGTTTAGTAAAACTACTCTGATGCAACTGGCCAAAGCTTATCCAAGTATTACTGTGAAATGTATCAGGGTTGCAAAAGGGATCAACAGAGATTTCTTTCCTATGCAACTACATTATGGAAGGCAAGTTAGGGAAGGCATTCTCAAACCCCTGTCCTTCCCTCCACTTTGATCCCTTGTTTAAAAATAAAAGTATTTAGGATGTCAAGATCTTAGAAAATGTGTTATAAAAATAATGATTGGGGCTTCCCTGGTGGTGCAGTGGTCGAGAGTCCACCTGCCGATGCAGGCGACGTGGGTTCGTGCCCCCGTCCGGGAAGATCCCACATGCCGCAGACCGGCTAGGCCTGTGAGCCATGGCCGCTGAGCCTGCGTGCCCGGAGCCTGTGCTCCGCAACGGGAGAGGCCACAACAGTGAGTGGCTTGCGTACCACAAAATAAATAAATAAATAAATAATGATTGAAAGTCAGTCTCCCCTCCCCAGTTCCCCTCCACAAAATCAGAGTAAAACCACCTACATGTTACTACGTTCTGGAAAATAACAGTTTCCTATCTGTCCACCTATTATAAGATTTTTCTATTAAGCCCAGAACACCCTGATTTGTTTGGAGAGATAAATTCCACCCCCAGCGTTTCTTTAATAATCCTTTTATACTTTCTCCTTATCTCTCCTCTTGCTGCTATTGTTTGATAGTGCCACTTAAACAGGTCTTTCCACAAGGTTACTCAAATTAAACATTAGCCAGCTCAATAAGCAGCTACAGAAAACTACTGATGGTAACTAGCAAGATAAACATCCACACACCAAACTTTTGAGATTTCTTTATTTCTACCTTGATTGTCTCAAGGGAATCTTTTTCAAGATCCCCTGATTTACTTTCTCTTGCGTTTTTAGATACTATGCCTTCTTGTACCAAAAGGACCATGGGGCATTTATAATTTCCTAGATTTGACTGCATTTTGATGATAGTAAATTTAATGTTTACATCAGTGGTCCCCAATATTTTTGACACCAAGGACTGGTTTCATGGAAGACAATTTTTCCACAGAAGGCAGGGGGATGGTTCAGGCAGTAATGTGAAAGATGGGGAACGATGGGGAGTGTCAGATGAATCTTTACTCGCTCACCCGCCGCTCAACTCCTACTGTGCAGCCCGGTTCCTAACAGGCCAAGGACTGATACTGGTCCACGGTCCGGGATTGGGGACCCCAGGTTTACATGGTTTGTTCTTAGGTTCAAGAGAATGAAACTCTACATTCAGAAATTCATGTCTTTGAACTAAACAATAGGAGATAGGAAACAAACGATTTACCCTTTATCTATGGTTTTCTAAGTAAGGCAAACACAAAACAATCTAAACAACAAACAAGCAAAAAGCAACAACAACAAAGAACAACTTCTTGGCTAACACCAAAGTGAGAATTAGAATATCAGAGATATTCTAGGAAACTTAGATACTGGCTAAGAGTACTGAATGCCTAAATGGTAGGGAGCGGGATACTACAAAGGGAAAATAAGATCTATAACAAGAATGTTACAGGTGGGAGGTATCACAGGTATTCTTAAGCTGCTTCATGTTTAATCAAGGGCAAACCCTTCTCTAAGGCAGGCTCCTATCTTTGTAAGAGTGAAATGAGTACAAACTTTACATTTAAACATTCTTCTGGGGAAATCTGCTTCCTCCATGGCTACTTGTGAAACCAAAATGATATTGAATGACATTAAGCTCAGTCTCATCCTCTGTAAAATGTTCATAATAACATACATCTAACAGTTTTGTTGGGAAAATAAAATGAAGTAATGCTTATAAAGTACCTGGCTTGTACAGAGACCACAAAAATACTAGCCTGCATCGAACACAGCAATCTTCCCTTGGCCTCACCATGTCTGATTTAGAATTTTGTCTTTTCTCCTGCCCCAGAAACACATGAAAGAAAGGATGTATCGTTCTGTCAGAGCATAATAAAAACTGTACAAGAGTCACCTGATAACTGGTAGCTGATTTTTCTTTTTTAGTAGTGCAGTCTGGTTTTATTAACACATTTGGTCTGACTAACTCGTCTCTGTTTCCTGATGACCAGGTTGGACACTAACAAGGCTCCAGTGATTAAGGTTACAGAAAGTCCAGCCACATACAGAGCTTAGGAGTCTAAGGGAGACCTTGAGTATTTATGGAGCTCTGCTTGTTTTCTCTCCCTCTGTGCTTCCCACACCCTTCAAAGGACATAAGAAATGCTGAGATTGGGCTTTGAATATGTGGGACTGGTGATTTCCAACAAGAGCACTTTTTTTTCTTAACATCTTTATTGGAGTATAGTTGCTTTACAATGGTATGTTAGTTTCTGCTTTATAAAAAAGTGAATCAGTTATACATATACATATGCCCCCATATCTCTTCCCTCTTGCGTCTCCCTCCCTCCCACCCTCCCTATCCCACACCTCTAGGTGGTCACAAAGCACTGAGCTGACCTCCCTGTGCTATGTGGCTACTTCCCACTAGCTATCCATTTCACAGTTTGTAGTGTATATATCTCCATGACACTCTCTCACTTTGTCCCAGCTTACCCTTCCCCCTCCCTGTACCCACAAGTGCATTTTCTAGTAGGTCTGTGTCTTTATTCTGGTCTTGCCCTTAAGTTCTTCATGACCATTTTTTTTTCTTTTCCTTTTGCTTTTTTAGATTCCGCATATATGTGTTAGCATATGGTATTTGTTTTTCTCTTTCTGACTTACTTCACTCTGTATGACAGACTCTAGGTCCATCCACCTCACTACAAATAACTCAATTTCATTTCCATTTATGGCTGAGTAATATTCCATTGTATATATGTGCCACATCTTCTTTATACATTCATCTGTCAACAGACACTTAGGTTGCTTCCATGTCCTGGCTATTGTAAATAGAGCTGCAATGAACATTTTGGTACATAACTCATTTTGAATTATGGTTTTCTCAGGGTATATGCCCAGTAGTGGGATTGCTGGGTCGTATGGTAGTTCTACTTTTAGTTTTTTAAGGAACCTCCACACTGTTGTCCATAGTGGCTGTATCAATTTACATTCCCACCAACAGTGCAAGAGGGTTCCCTTTTCTCCACACCCTCTCCAGCATTTATTGTTTGTAGATTTTTTGATGATGACCATTCTGACCGGTGTGAGATGATACCTCATTGTAGATTTAATTTGCATTTCTCTAATGATTAGTGATGTTGAGCATTCTTTCATGTGTTTGTTGGCAATCTGTATATCTTTGGAGAAATGTCTATTTAGGTCTTCTGCCCATTTTTGGATTGGGTTGTTTGTTTTTTTGATATTCAGCTGCATGAGATGCTTGTAAATTTTGGAGATTAATCCTTTGTCAGTTGCTTCGTTTGCAAATATTTTCTTCCATTCTGAGGGTTGTCTTTTCATCTTGTTTATGGATTCCTTTGCTGTGCAAAAGCTTTTAAGTTTCATTAGGTCTCATTTGTTTATTTTTGTTTTTATTTCCATTTCTCTAAGAGGTGGGTCAAAAAGGATCTTGCTGCGATGTATGTCATAGAGTGTTCGGCCTATGTTTTCCCTCTAAGAGTTTGATAGTGTCTGGTCTTACATTTAGGTCTTTAAACAATTTTGAGTTTATTTTTGTGTATGGTGTAAAGGGAGTGTTCTAATTTCATTCTTTTACATGTGGCTGTCTAGTTTTCCCAGCACCACTTATTGAAGAGGCTGTCTTTTCTCCACTGTATATTCTTGCCTCCTTTATCAAAGATACTGTGACCATATGTGCGTGGGTTTATCTCTGGGATTTCTATCCTGTTCCATTGATCTATATTTCTGTTTTTGTGCCAGTACCATACTGTCTTGATTACTGTAGCTTTGCAGTATAGTCTGAAGACTGGGAGCCTGATTCCTCCAGCTCTGTTTTTCTTTCTCAAGATTGCTTTGGCTATTTGAAGTCTTTTGTGTTTCCATACAAATTGTGAATTTTTTTGTTCTAGTTCTGCAAAAAATGTCAGTGGTAGTTTGATAGGGATTGTATTGAATCTATAGATTGCTTTGGGTAGTATAGTCATTTTCACAATGTTGATTCTTCCAAACCAAGAACATGGTATATCTCTCCATCTATTTGTATCATCTTTAACTTTTTTTTATCAGTGTCCTATAATTTTCTGCATACAGGTCTTTTGTCTCCTTTGGTAGGTTTATTCCTAGATACTTAATTGTTATTGTTGCAATGGTAAAGGGCGTGTTTTCTTAATTTCACTTTCAGATTTCTCATCATTAGTGTATAGAAATGCAAGAGATTTCTGTGCATTAGTTTTGTATCCTGCTACTTTACCAAATTCATTGATTAGCTCTAGTAGTTTTCTGGTAACATCTTTAGGATTCTCTATGTAGAGTATCCTGTCATCTGCAAACAGTGACAGCTTTACTCCTTCTTTTCTGATTTGGATTCCTTTTATTTCTTTTTCTTCTCTGATTGGTGTGGCTAATACTTCCAAAACTATGTTGAATAATAGTGTTGAGAGTGGGCAACCTTGTCTTGTTCCTGATCTTAGTAGAAATGGTTACAGTTTTTCACCATTGAGGTCGATGTTGGCAGTGGGTTTGTCATATATGGCCTTTATTATGTTGAGGAAAGTTCCCTCTATGCCTACTTTCTGGAGGGTTTTTATCATAAATGGGTGTCGATTTGTTGAAAGCTTTTTCTGCATCTATTGAGATGACCATATGTTTTTTCTCCTTCAATTTGTTAATATGGTGTATCACATTGATTGATTTGCGTATATTGAAGAATCCTTGCATTCCTGGGATAAACCCCACTTGATCATGGTGTATGATCCTTTTAATGTGCTGTTGGACTCTGTTTGATAGTATTTTGTTGAGGATTTTTGCATCTATGTTCATTAGTGATATTGGCCTGTAGTTTTCTTTCTTTGTGACATCTTTGTCTGGTTTTAGTATCAGGGTGATGGTGGCCTCGTAGAATGAGTTTGAGAGTGTTTTTCTCTCTGCTATATTTTGGAAGAGTTTGAGAAGGATAGGTGTTAGCTCTTCTCTAAATGTTTGATAGAATCCACCTGTGAAACCATCTGGTCCTGGGCTTTTGTTTGTTGGAAGATTTTTAATCACAGTTTCAATTTCAGTGCTTGTGATTGTTCTGTTCACATTTTCTATTTCTTCCTGGTTGTGCATTTCTAGGAATTTGTGCATTTCTTCCAGGCTTTCCATTTTATTGGCATATAGTTTCTTGTAGTAGTCTCTCATGATCCTTTGTATTTCTGCAGTGTCAGTTACTTTTCCTTTTTCATTTCCAATTCTATTGATTTGTGTCTTCCTTTTTTTCTTGATGAGTCTGGCTAATGGTTTATCAATTTTGTTTATCTTCTCAAAGAACCAACTTTTAGTTTTATTGATATTTGCTATCATTTCCTTCATTTCTTTTTCATTTATTTCTGATCTGATCTTTATGATTTCTTTCCTTCTGCTAACTTTGGGGATTTTTTGTTCTTCTTTCTCTAATTGCTTTAGGTGTAAGGTTAGGTTGTTTACTGGAGATGTTTCTTTTCCTTGCAGAAGGATTGTATTGCTCTAAACTTCCCTCTTAGAACTGATTTGGCTGCATCCTTTAGGTTTTGGTTTGTCATGTTTTCATTGTCATTTGTTTCTAGGTATTTTTTGATTTCCTCTTTGATTTTGTCATTGATCTCTTGGTTATTAAGTAGTGTATTGTTTAGCCTCCATGTGTTTGTATTTTTTACAGATTTTTTTCTGTAATTGATATCTAGTCTCATAACGTTTTGGTTGGAAAAGATACCTGATACAATTTCAATTTTCTTAAATTTACCAAGGCATGTTTTTTGACCCAAGATATGATCTATCCTGGAGAATGTTCCATGAGAACTTGTGAAGAATGTGTATTTTCTTGTTTTTGGATGGAATGTCCTATAAATATCAATTAAGTCCATCTTTTTTAATGTATCATTTAAAGCTGGTGTTTCCTTATTTATTTTAATTTTGGATGACCTGGCCATTAGTGAAAGTGGGCTGTTAAAGTCCCCTATTATGATTGTGTTACTGTTGATTTACCCTTTTATGGCTGCTAGTATTTGCATTATGTATTGAAGTGCTCCTATGTTGGGTGCATATATATTTACAATTGTTATATCTTCTTCTTGGATCGATCCCTTGATCATTATGTAGTGTCCTTCTTTGTCTCTTGTAATAGTCTTTGTTTTAAAGTCTATTTCACCTGATATGAGAATTGCTACTCCAACTTTCCTTTGATTCCCATTTGCATGGAATATCTTTTTCCATCCCCTCACTTGCAGTCTGTATGTGTACCTAGGTGTGAAGTGGATCTCTTCTAGACAGCATATATATGGGTCTTGTTTTTGTATCTATTCAGCCAGTCTATGTCTTTTGGTTGGAGGACTTAATCCATTTACATTTAAGGTAATTATCAATATGTATATTCCTATTACCATTTTCTTAATTGTTTTGGGTTTGTTATTGTAGGTCTTTTCCTTCTCTTGTGTTTCCTGCCTAGAGAATTTCCTTCAGCGTTTGTTGTAAGCTGGTTTGGTGGTGCTGAATTCTCTTAGCTTTTGCTTTTCTGTAAAGGTTTTAATTTCTCCCTCAAATCTGAATGAGATCCTTGCTGGGTAGAGTAATCGTGGCTGTAGGTTTTTCCCTTTCATTACTTTAAGTATGTCCTTCCATTCCCTTCTGGCTTGCAGAGTTTCTACTGAAAGGTCAGCTGTTAACCTTATGGGGATTCCCTTGTGTGTTATTTGTTGTTCTTCCCTTGCTGCTTTTAATATTTTTTCTTTGTATTTAATTTTTGAGAATTTGATTTATATGTGTCTTGGCATGTTTCTCCTTGCATTTATCCTGTATGGCACTCTCTGTGCTTCCTAGACTTGATTAACTATTTCCTTCCCCATATTAGTGACGTTTTCAAATATAATCTCTTCAAATATTTTCTCAGTGCATTTCTTTTTCTCTTCTTCTTCTGCGACCACTATAATTCGAGTGTTGGTGCACTTAATGTTGTCCCAGAGGTCTCTGAGACTGTCCTCAATTCTTTTCATTCTTTTTTCTTTTTTCTGCTCTGCAGTAGTTATTTCCACTATTTTATCTTCCAGGTCACTTATCTGTTTTTCTGCATCATTTATTCTATTAATCCTTTCTAGAGAATTTAAAATTTAAATTTAAAATGTGTTTTTCATCAGTGTTTGTTTGCTCTTTAGTTCTTCTATGTCATGTTAAACGTTTCTTTTATTTTCTCCATTCTATTTCCAAGATGCTGGATGATCTTTACTATCATTATTCTGAATTGTTTTTCAAGTAGACTGCCTATTTCCTCTTCATTTGTTAGGTCTGGTGGTATTCATTTGTTTTGCCTTGTTCCTTCATCTGCTGTGTGTTTCTCTGTCTTCTCATTTTGTTTAACTTACTGTGTTTGGGGTCTCCTTTTTGCAGGCTGCAGGTTCGTAGTTCCCATTGTTTTTGTTGTGTGTCCACAGTGGTTAAGGTTGGTTCAATGGGTTGTGTAGGCTTCCTGGTGGAGGGGAGTAGTGCCTGTGTTCTCGTGGATGAGACTGGATCTTGTCTTTCTGGTGGGCAGGTCCATGCCTGGTGGTGTGTTTTAGGGTGTCTGTGGCCTTATTATGATTTTAGGCAGCCTCTTTGCTAATGGTTGGAGTTGTCTTCCTGTCTTGCTAGTTGTTTGGCCTAGGGTGTCCAGCACTGTAGCTGGTCATTGAGTAGAGCTGGGTCTTGGCGTTGAGATGGACATCTCTGAGAGATTTTCACCATTTGGTATTACATGGAGTCGGGAGGTCTCTTGTGGACCAGTGTCCTGAACTTGGCTCTCCCACCTCAGGGCCACAGCTGTGATGCCTGGCTGGAGCACCAAGAGCCTGTCACCCACATGACTCAGAATAAAAGGGAGAAAAACAAAAAGAAAATAAGAAGATAAAATAAAATAAAGTAAAATAAAATAAAGTTAATAAGAAAAATGGAAAATTATTAAAAAAAATTTTTAAGTAATATAAAGAAAGAAAGAATAGAGCAACCAAACCAAAAGACAAATCCACCAATGATAACAAGTGCTAAAAAGTATACTAAAACAACAACAACAAAAAGAACATGGACAGACAGAACCCTAGGAGAAATGGTAAAAGTAAAGCTATACAGAAAAAAAATCACACACAGAAGCATACACATACACACTCACAAAAAGAGAAAAAGGGGGGAAATATATATATATATCATTGCTCCCAAAGTCCACCTTGTCAATTTGGGATGATTTGTTGTCTATTCAGGTATTCCAGAGATGCAGGGTACATCAAGTTGATTGCGGAGATTTAATCTGCTGCTCCTGAGGCTGCTGGGAGAGATTTCCCTTTCTCTTCTTTGTTCGCACAGCTCCTGGGGTTCAGCTTTGCATTTAGCCCCGCCTCTACTTGTAGGTCGCCTGAGGGCGTCTGTTCTTCGCTCAGACAGGACGGGGTTGAAGGGGCCGCTGATTCAGGGCCTCTGGCTCACTCAGGCTGGAAGGGAGGGAGGGGTACGGATGTGGGGTGAGCCTGCAGCCGCAGAGGCCAGCGTGACGTTGCACCAGCCTGAGGCTCGCCGTGCATTTTCCTGGGGAAGTTGTCCCTGTATCACAGGACCCTGGCAGTGGTGGGCTGCACAGGCTCCCAGGAGGGGAGGTGTGGATAGTGACCTGTGCTTGCACACAGGCTTCTTGGTGTTGGCAGCAGCAGCCTTAGCGTCTCATGCCTGGCTCTGGGGTCCGCGCTGATAGCCGCAGCTCGAGCCCATCTGTGGAGCTCCTTTAAGGGGTTGTCTTAATCCCCTCTTCTCGCACACCCCAAAACAATGGTCTCTTGCCTCTTAGGCAGTTCCAGACTTTTTTCCAGACTTCCTCCCGGCTACCTGTGGTGCACTAGCCCCCTTCAGGCTGTGTTCACACAGCCAACCCAAGTCCTCTCCCTGGGATCTGACCTCTGAAGCCACAGCCTCAGCTCCCAGCCCCCATCCATCCCTTTGGGTGAGCAGAGAAGCGTCTCAGGCTGGTGAGTGTTTTGGGGCACTGCTCCTCTGTGCAGGAATCTCTCTGCTTTGTCCTCTGCACCCCTATTTCTGTGCTCTCCCCCATGGCTCCAAAGTTTCCCCCCCACCACCCACTGTCTCAGCCAGTGAAGGGGCTTCCTAGTGTGTGGGAACCTTTCCTCCTTCACCGCTCCCTCCCACTGGTGCAGGTCCCATCCCTATTCTTTTGTCTTTCTTTTTTCTTTTGCCCTACCCAGGTACGTGGGGAGTTTCTTGCCTTTCGGGAGGTCTGAGGTCTTGTGCCAGCGTTCAGTAGGTGTTCTGTAGGAGCTGTTCCACATGTAGATGTATTTCTGATGTATTTGTGGAGAGGAAGGTGATCTCCACGTCTTATTCTTCGCCATCTTGAAGCTCCTCCAAGAGCACATTTAACATGGAAAACTACTGAGAATTCCACATCTCCTTTTTCTATAATATGAATATAGAGATTCCCAAAGAACCTAGAAAATGCATCAGAAGAAAAACAGGTACCCCTATATATATATGTAGTACAGAATAATAATAATAATTATTATAACATACAATATACTAATATATTATATATGCAAGTATATAATATATACTTTATTATAGTAAAGCATCATATGTTAATACTATACTATTATTTAATATTTTATTATTATATAGTAAATACATATTACTATATATTTACTGTATATTCTTTTGGAATACATAGTAAAATGCTCTTCATAATAGAGGGCAGAAAATATGGAAGAAAATGCAAAATCAACTGTGACAACCTGTTCATGAGTAATCAGTTTTCAAGTAATGTGGAATTCGGGGGGAAATAAAGAAGTGCTCTATGTGTGTGTGTGTGTGTGTAAATAAGGACAAGGAGAAGAAAGAAGATAGAAGAAAGAGAGCAAATTCTGAAGGCTTCCAATTGCTAAGGATCAATCCATGTGCCTCCTAAAACCCTCCAGGGTGACTGCCTAGGTGGGAGCAGGGAATATTTTCTTTTTATCTTTCAGTCAGTGCCTTTGTAGGTATAAGAATAAGAATAAGAATATTGATCACTGGTTTCTCAGTGAAAATGTTATTTGTTGTTGGAATTCATTTCCCTGTTGCTTGAGTTTTATGTCACTCTCCTCAAGTTCTCAATCTTCTTCAGATATGGTCAATGTACTGGCAGGTCCCAGGTAGACCTGATGGTTGGGACATTCTTGGAAGACACCCAGCCTGGCCATGGGGATATCCTGCTAGGATTCACACCTAAATTCTCAACCTCCTTCTGTTTGCTACTCTTGATATAAAAGAATAATCTTGACAAGAGTGGGAATTAGTATACTGTGCTTCCCTCCCATGAAGTGCACCCTGATAATATCACATATGAAAGAGAGGAGCGTTTAAATACACAAATCAATTCTAAACATGTGAAAAATCTCGAGGTCATAGGAAGCATTGTTAATTGATAAGAGGAGCAAATGGCAAACCAGGGTGAGGCAAACCCTGGTGCCATCCACATACAAAGAATAAAAATATGAATTAAGAGTAAAAACTCAATAGAAAGAATAAATAGCAACATGTATCCATCCAACAGGGATTGCTGACCTAGAATATAGAGTTTGGGGATGTCACCACAAGAGCACAGAAAGAAATTGAGAGATGAAAAAGAAAAAATAAAGAGTTGGAGGATACGAAGAATACAATTAGCAGTTTTAACTTTTTATGATTCCTTAAAGGTAAGGAAACTCATAAATGGAGAAGAAAATGTATTTTAAGAACTGAGGGCTGAGAATTCATGAGAGTTAGTGGATAACGAAAGACCTCAATTTGAAAGGGATTATAGAGTGCCAAATAGTTAGATTAAAAAAACCCTATATATAGACAACTTGTGGTGAATGACAAGAATTAAAAAATGGCCAAAATAAAATATGCTAAAACTCTCTAGATAAAAAAAAAATCATTGAACATTAAGTTTTTCAATAGCAAAACAAGGAAAGATAATGGGGTAATATTTTCAAACTGCTGAAAAAAAGAACATCAAACTTAAAATTTTTAATAAGCTAGAAATTATTTAAATATACATAAACAAATAAAGCTATTTTCAGTGTTCATAAGGTTTACCCCACATAACCCTTTTTGAGATTATTTTTGGAGAAAGTACTTAGAAAATAAGAGAAATCCTAGAGGAGATATAGATAGATAGATAGATAGATAGATATAATATGTAAATGACATTAAGGATGAGTAAATAGTTCAATCAAGTTTATTGTCCAAATAAGCAAGGTCTCTGTATGGGGGAAGATATAGCTATTAGTAAGTTTAAAATGATATATTAGTGAATATTTATGTTAGGCATAATTAACTGGAGATTAAAAATAAAAAATATATAAAGAATAAATCATAAAGGAAATTAAAACATACAATACTTAGCCACTTAATGATAATGTAAATGCATTTTGAAGAGGGAAATTCATATGCATCCAATGTAAAAAGCTGGAAAAAACAAACAAAAAAAGAAAGCCGGTGAAGCAAGAGGAGCTGATCATAATCTTAGCTGGATCTAGAGAATAGCATGGGCATGTAACCTCCATGAGGTCACGGCTTTTAGTCTGCTTTATTCACTGCTATATCAGAGTGCCTGTAACAAAGTCTAGCACATTACAGGTACCCAATACATCGTTAATAAATGAATGAATAAACCCCAACAATACAGAGATAATAGTTCCCAAAAGGTGTTTTCTTGAAAGAATTCATACGGTACAGATATCTTTGACAAAAGTGATCTAGGAAAAAAATAAAAGCAAATATACAAAACACAGAATGAAAAAAATATTATATGTATATATATATACAAAAAAGATTTGGAAATAATTTAAAAATTATTATAGCAGCTATACACTAATATATTTGAAAACCTAGAAAGAAGAGAGATATTTGTATAAAACTATAAAAAAAGCCAGAATTGAAGCAAGGGGAATAAAAAACCTGAGTAGACCAATAACCATTACAGAAATTAAAACGGTAATTTCAGGCTCTCCTCCAAAGATGTCTCAGTTCCAAAGAGTTTCATAGCTGAGTTCTTCCATGCTTTCAAGGGATAGATGGTTCCTATATTATAAAATGCTTTAAGGAAAATAAAAAAAGAGAGAAAGACACCCAAGTTTTTATGAGACTAGTAAAATATTGATTTTGAAATTGGATAAGTAGAATACAAAATAAGGCATTTATAGATCCATTTTATGTTTTACCATATAAAGAACTAATCATACAACTATTTTAATAGGTACAAATAATCATTTACTAAATTTCAATGTCTATTTTTGACATAGACTCAGAAAATCACCTGTAGAATGAAACTTCCCTAACTTAATAAATAAAGCCCTTATAGTTAAAACCTACAACTTCTTATTCAATGGAAAAACTTGAGTCACATTCCTTCAGGTTTATGAATAAAATAATGATGTTTTTAAATAACCATTCTTGTTTAACGTAGATTTCCTTACTTATGCTGTGAGAAAAAAAATAGAAATAAGAAATGCAAAGATTAGAAAAGTACAAATAAAATTTATGATTTAGGTAAGATGATCTGTGTAGGAAATCCAACATACTTCTAAAATAAAATATTAGACTTACCTGAGTAATCTGTTAGATTACCAGACACAAGATAAATTTATAAAAAATCAATTTTGTTCCCTTTTAACCAATAATATTTATCTAGAAAAGAGTATACAATACATAACATTCAAATAACAATAAAAACCCTATATAAAGTATCCAGGAAATAATCTGACAAAGAATGTAAAATACTTTTAAAAAGAAAAAACTAATTATGTTAATTGACCTAAAAGAAAATCTAAGACAAGTAGAAAGATTGATATATGCTATTAGATGATTGAAATTCATTTATAAAGGGGCAGTTTCCAAATTTCATCAATTGATTTAATATAATCCTAAAAAATTCAGCTTAATATTTTGACAAAATTGAAACATTTATTCCAAAATTTAAAAGAAAGATGAAAGTGCTATGTAGAGTATATTAAAAAGAAGAGCAGCAAGAGAAAATTCTTTCTGGAAAGTTATGTTGCAAAACCATAGTTAAAAGAAAGAAAAGGAAAAGAACATATATATGAGCAGTGTGATAAAATAGAGAAAGCTAGCAAAAAGAATTTAAAATAAGTCCCATTTATATATCACAATTTGGTTTAAATCATTGAGGAACAAAGACTGGCTCAATTTTTAGGAAATAAAAAGAAACCTTGATCCCTATCTTACACCATATAAAAGAGCTCCCACCCTGTCCCACAGGTGGATTAAGCACTTAAATATGAAGAAAAATCTATAAAGCTCTTAGATAAAAAGTAGGAGACATATTTGTCCCCAAGAGTGATGAAGCACTTCTTAAACAAGATGGCAATAGCAAAACATAAGAAGAAAAACTGGTAATTATGATACTTAAAAATAAAGGATATCTGCTTAAGGAAACCACTGATAAAGTTGATGATAGATAATAGACTGGGAAAATTATTCACAGTATCACAAGCCAATATAGGATTAATATTGAATATAAAATAAACTCCTGCAAGTCAAGGAGAAAAGATAAGAAAAAAGAACTGATTTTAAAAAATAGTTAAAAGATATGAATAAGGAATTATTAGAAAAGAAAATCAATAAATCACTATTATTAATGGTAGTATTAAAATCCTTCCTGCTATTATTAAGACTTTTAGCCTGGAGAAGCAAAATGCCTCAAGGGGATGTAGCATACCAGCTTTGAGAATAGAATAGAGTTCTAGATTGATGGGATAGCACTGTCCCCAGAGCTGTGCAGACTTTTGCGGAGCTTCTGTGCATTTGAAGTCTCATACACTTCTTCATAGAGCTAGAACTGAATAATAGGAAAATGACAGATAATACTTAATAACCAAGAAGATGGTCCTGATGGCCATCTGTGAGCATTTTCTGGGCTTTTCAGAAAAGGTCGGTTAAGAATTGGGAAAGGTTCTTAAGAAACATGTTTAGAGGCATTGCGATAATCTGTGGGTGAACAACCAAATGAATGTCATTTGGTGCTGTTATAAACCAACCTTTTTAAACATCATGTTCAGCCTGGAAAATCTGAGATCTATTAGTGCTAGATGTAGATACGAGATACGTAATGCTAATTCTCTAAAGGGAAATAGAGCATGGTCTCCATCCTCTCAGGATTGGAAACCTTTCCTGCCTCTCTAAAAGAAATTATTATTATTCTTTTAAGTTAGCTAAAATCACAATGGTGAGCTAACAGCTTGATCATCAATAGCTATAAATATTAATGCTTGATGGTGATAACAATAATGAGCCTCAGGCAAATTAAAAAAAATGATTTGAAGCTTGGGGCTGGCAAAAGGGTAAATGAAATTTCTCACTTAAGAATTAATTAAATTAAATTATTATGTTTTGTACTTGTGTTTGTAAATATTTATTCTCTTTTACCATGGCTAATTTTCAGAATTCTGCTATTCCAGAGTTGACAAGGACTTTAAATTACCCCGTCCTCATTCACTAATGATGCTTTTAGGTATTTAAATGGATTATATCTTAAATATAAAATATAACTCATCCAAATTCCAGCTGTTTATTTTTACAGACGTTTACAAGCTGATCTTAAAATTCATGTAGAAATGCAAGGGACCTAGAAGAGTCAAAACAATCTTGAAAAAGACCAAAGTTTAAGGACTCATGCTTTTCAATTTCAGAACTAAGTGCAGTACTGGCATACATACAGATAGATGTATAGTTCAATGGAATAAAATTGAGAGTTCAGAAATAAATCCATGCATATTTGTTTGATTGATTTTTGACAGAGGTACTAAGACAATTCAACAGGGGGGAAGAATAGTGTTTTCAACAAAAGGTGTGGCACAACTAGATATCCACATGAAAAAGAATAAAGTTGAACACACACTTCACACCATATACACAAAATTAACTCAAAATGGATCATAGGCCTAAATATAAGGGCAAAGACTATAAGACTCACAGAAGAAACCTAAAAGTAAGACTTTGTAACCTTGGGTTGGATGTGGCACCCAAAGCACAAATGAAGAAAGAAAAAAAATAAATTGAATTAAATAAATATTTGTTCTGTAAATGATACCATCCATAAAGTGAAAAGACAATTCACAGAATAGGAGAAAAATATTTGCAAATCATATTTCCAGTAAGGGACTTTTATCCAGAATATATAAAGTATTCTTATAATTTAATAATAAAAAGACAACCCAATTAAAAAAATGGCAAAATATTTTTCCAGGACATTGGAACCATTGCACATTGTTGGTAGAAATGCAGCCACTTTACAAAAGAGTTTGGTAGTATTTCAAAAAGTTAAACATAACTTTACCATATGACTCAGTGATTCCACTTCTAAAATACACCAAATAAAAAGAAAAACATATAGCAACACAATACTTGTATATGAATGTTCACAGCAGCGTTATTTATACCAGTCAAAAAATTAAAATGATGCAGATGTCCATCAACTGATGAACGGATATACAGAATGTGGTTTATTCATACAATGGAATATTTATTCAGCAATAGGGAGGAATGAAGTATAAATACATGCTACAACATGGATGAACCTTGAAAACATTATGCTAAGTGAAAGAGGCCAGTCACACATGTGGTATATTGTATGATTTTATTTCTATGAGATGTCCAGAAAAGACAAATTCATGGAGCCAGATGGTAAATTAGTGATTGCTTAGAGCTGAGGATTGTAGTGGGGGATAGGGAGTGACTGCTAGTGAGTATGAGGTTTTATTTTGGAGTGATGAAAATGTTCTAAAACTAGATTTTAGCAATGGCTTCACAACTCTCTGATTATCCTATAAACCTATGTATGGTATATTTTAAATGAGTTTTACGGTATGTGGATTATACCTCAATAAAACTTTTAAAAAATGTAACTCATCCTTTTAGTCTACTTATATCTTTTGGGGACCTGATTTGGTCATTTGATATATTTTCTATCCCTCTCCGTTAAGTGCAGATTGCAAATGTGACATGTATGTTATCTAAATCATCATCCTAATCATTGACAAATAATGTAAACCAGACTAGAGACATTAGTATCCTTCCACTAGGCTGGTATTAATCACTGCTTCTTGCCCGTGTTCATTCTATAAGGTAAATCATTCATTCACTTATTTATGAACACCTATTATAAGGCAGGCATTATATTAAATGATGAGTGCAAAAGGATGTTAAGTGCCTGCTCCCTGCCCTTTAAGAGAAAACAGCCTGTAATGTGAGCCAAACAAATAAGAGACAAGTTCTAGAAGAGTCGTATTTGTTAGGATTTTTGGTTGTAATCAATAGAAATCAACTCTAGTTAATTTAATTAAAAAATTATTTGAAGGCTATGGAGTTGCTCACAGTACTAAAAGGAAATCTGAGTAACTAAGGCTTCCAAATGGATAGGAGCCAGAGGGACTCCATGATAAAAGTCAGGGACCAATCAGTGTTTTTTTCTGGTTAATCAGCACTAACGATTCTCCATCCTTAAGTTTTCCACTCAAGATCTCAAGTTTCCAAGAGAGTAAGCTCAATTGACCTAGCTTTATCTCAACTCCCCAGTTGGCTAGGGGAAAGCAGGGCGTTCTGGATGGCAAACCACCCAAGAATTCACATCACAGGGAAAAGAAAATTAGAAAAAGAGGGCATGGTTTCTGGGCAGACAAAAAAATAAAAAACACACACAGAAATGACCACTAAAATAATTCTATGTCAGGAGAATGTAGAAGTATACAGTGTTAATGGTGGAATAGCCCTGAAGGATTTAGGAAGTCTTCTGTTGGAAGTGGTGCTTTAACGGAAATATGAAAACAAATTATCTGTGTGAAGTATGGAGCAGGGAGCTACGGTAGGAAATCAAGAGGCATTTTTACACAAATGGAGTAATATGTGCCAAGCCATACAGGTTTGAAAAACCATGAGTCGTTGAAGGAACAGAAAATTACCTTTCAACTGGGGATATTAGTATGGCCAAGGAAGTGGGCACCAGTAAGACTATGAAAGTCTTTCATAGTCTTACTGGGATGGAGTTTGACCTTTATTTTGGAATTCAGGAGAATCAACTGAGGATCCCCAAGCAGGTAAGTGATATGATTAGATCTGCAATTTAAAATTCTGGCTATTGTGTGTAGAGTGGCTTGTGAGCTGGAAGAAGAAGGCAGACTGGTGAGGAGGTTACTTCAAGGCTACAGTTGAAATTTGTAAAGAAGATGGATCAGAGGGTGGTAATAAGGTTGCAAAAAGGGGTTGTGCACAAGAGTTGTACAGAATAAAGAAGCCTAGGGCTGGATGAGTAACTGGATACTGGATACAGATTTGGGAGGGACTTGTGGAGAGAGAGGAAGGAATCAAGAATGTCACCTTGATTTCAGGTCTAGGGGAATACTTGAATTTCTCAAGAAGACTTTTCACTGTTATGTTTACTAGAGTAGCTTTTCAGGATCCCTAGTTTGTGACCATCCTGTCTTTTAGATGACAATATAGAGACTGCAAGTCCCTCACATATATATTTGATACTCATGTTCTAGGAATCCCTATTCTGATTCTATTTGTTTCAGACTCTCTGAAGTTCTTAGAGGTTAAAGCGTAGACTGTCTTGTTTCTTCTGGCACAATGCTCTGTTGCAGAGGCTTTGCTGTCTTAGTACCTGAGGTAAATCTAAAAGATGCTGTGGCTTTGTTCATGCAGCCCTGAAACATTTTTTTTCAAAGGCAAGATAGAACACTCTCAGTGCAATGCCAACAGGGCTTATTACTTTGGACAGTGCAGTGTGCCCGGCTGCGCTGGCAGTGTGGTATAACTTTGGGTCACTGCCAATAGGATGAAATTCGAACTAGCCACACAGAACTGAAGGGTTCTCTCTTGCAGTACAAATCCACTGATCCAGGAGTGCAATTTTAACTTTCCAATCAATTCAACCAAATGACCTTTCATCAAATGGAATCACCAGGTTAGAAAGGACGCCGAGAGGTCATTTAATCTAAACCACTTGCATCCAGGCAAGACTTAACATGAGCCCATGGAAGAAGGCAAATGCTTAGGTTTTTCATAAAACATCCACTGGAGCTGTCCCCGAGGTGTCACTGTTGTGAGTCTTGTAAAGTCAGGAAGGCTTTCTAAGGATGACACACAGTTTTCCCCTGTCGCAAGCCACTTTCCTCTTGTTCTGGACTCATTAGAAGTAAAGGAATCTGCTTCTTGTCACTCACACACTTCTTCATATACTTGAGAACTGTTATTAATTCCTTATTCAGCCTTCTTTTCTCTAGGCTAAGTAAACTCCTTTAGTCTTCCCTCAGAGGGAATATTAGTCAAACCTTTCATCATTTTAGTTGCTGGCTTCTGGACCGCCTCCAAATTTTCCGTGGCACATTTTATCTGGAAGAGCTGAAATGGAATGCAGTTGGGTAAAATTTTCATTAACTCAGATCCTGCCAATTTGAAATTTGTGATAATTCAGACAGGGATTTGTGTAACCAGCACTGCCTTGATTGTGCAAGTTCAAGGCAAACAAGATCAGGAAGATGAGGAGGAACTGTGGAAAATACTCAGAATTCTCATGGGAGCTGATTTTTTTCCAAGTGTATCAGTGTGCACTTTCCCACAGAGCCACTTGTAGGCCAAGTGTTACCTGGACATTTTGATGAGTTCCCTAAAGACATCCACTGAGCTGCAGAGCAAGGCTAGATTGAATTGTTGTCCCTGTGACTATATATTCTCTCTCCTGTGAGTGTGCTTATTGGGCTAAAAGCCTTGAATTTATCAGTCTGATACTGTTCCAAAATTCTAGGCTATAAATCACCATATTTTCTGTAAGCATTGTAAAATAACACAATTATATTTCAATTTGGTGTTGGGCTTTTAACCAACTCAGTGCAGCTATTCTTTCATGAATCTCTATGATAATTCTTTTTCTGTGTGCAAAGATTGCACTAATTCAAATTTAATTTCAAAATATGTTCACCTTGCAAGTCCAAGTTATTCATCCATTTATTCATTGAATGAATATCTATTTCATGGCTACTTCGTACCCAGGCATAACTGTGTTAGCTATTTTCAAAGAAAAGTTAAGTAGTCCTTGTACTCAAGGCCTCTTTCCTGGGAGTGAATATTATAATATAGGTATCAAGAGAGTCACTGAGGGCTTCCCTGGTGGCGCAGTGGTTGCGAGTCCGCCTGCCGATGCAGGGGACATGGGTTCGTGTCCTGGTCCGGGAAGATCCCACATGCCGTGGAGCGGCTGGGCCCATGAGCCATGGCCGCTGAGCCTGTGTGCCTGGAGCCTGTGCTCCGCAACGGGAGAGGCCACAACAGTGACAGGCCCGCGTACTGAAAAACAAAAAAAAGAGAGAGAGTCCCTGAGAGGAAGAGGAGAAGCACACAGTGGTCCCTTGAGAGGCCATGGAAAAATCCATGACAAAGGGGGGGTTCTGGAGAGGTGACCTTATCTCTAAGGAGGAGCAAGACTTTTGCAGATGGACAAGGTAGAGGAAAAAGCTTGTACAATATCACAGAATTCCAGATTCTTCATTATATGGAAACAGTTTAATTAGATTTCACTTATGGATGTTACAGTGACTGAGTATTTTTTTTTAAAGGGATCTTTGCACTTTTTTTAAAAAAATAATTAATTAATTTATTTTTGGCTGTGTTGGGTCTTCGTTTCTGTGTGAGGGCTTTCTCTAGTTGCGGCAAGCTGGGTCCACTCTTCATCGCGGTGCGCGGGCCTCTCACTGTTGCGGCCTCTCTTGTTGCGGAGCACAGGCTCCAGACGCGCAGGCTCAGTAGCTGTGGCTTACAGGCCTAGTTGCTCCACGGCATGTGGGATCTTCCCAGACCAGGGCTCGAACCCCTGTCCCCTGCATTGGCAGGCAGATTCTCAACCACTGTGCCACCAGGGAAGCCCCGTGACTGACTATTTTTGCTATGAAAATTCTGAAAAGGCAGTCTTGCTTCCCTTAGTGTATACATCTTAATGGTTTTGAAGAGAGAAAAGAACCCATGCTTGATTCCAGAACATATTAAGAGATTGACTATCTTAAGTGAAAAAATATAGACCAAAATATCTGTGTTAATTGGTGATGATGGATGGATTGAAGGATGCAGCTTAGGTGTCCAGCAACAACGAGTTTCCTAAGATTGCAAAATTTAACCCTCTGTATTAAGTAGGGCTAGAAAACCCTAGGTCTCACAAAATAGAGACAGGCCCTTTTCTCTGGAAAGAGATCAGGTTTCGCTCCATTCAGGGAGAGCCGCAGATAACCCAGAAGCAGCTGATCCATAATGGGCCCAGCTCTTTATCCCAGATTCATCTGTCAGGCAACTTCGAGGAACTGAGAGTCCAGAAGTGTTTCTCTAGTAAATTCCTCTAAAAGAAATCATGAGGACTGTGGAAAAAAGATTCCAATTAAACATAATCTTCCCCATTGTCCATAGTTTGGTTATGAGTTTCTATAATACAAAACCAACACAACTCCTTAATCTAATCAAGTGCATTGTAGCTCTCTGCTCATATGAAAATCAGGCGAGAGAGCTTTAGGGATACTACAGGACTAGGGACCAAATTGGTAAAATTTGGACCCTAATTCTGTCCCTTATTAAATTAATGTCCTTGAACAAGTGACCCAACCTCTCTGTGTAAAATGTGGATATAACAGTACCTATTTCATAGGATTGTTGTAAGGCTTAAATGAATCAATATATGTAACATTTTATTTATTTCTTTAAATTTTTATTTCATACAGTTGATTTACAATATAGTGTTAGTTTCTGCTTTACAGAAAAGTGAATCAGTTATACATATATCTACTCTTCTTTAGATTCTTTTCCCATATAGGTCATTACAGAGTATTGAGTAGAGTTCCCTGTGCTATGTAGTAGGTCCTTATTAGTTATCTATTTTATACATAGTAGTGTGTATCTGTCAATCCCAATCTCCCAATTTATGACTCCCCATCTTTCCCCTCTGGTAACCATAAATTTGTTGTTGTTTTTTTTACATCTGTGACTCTATTTTTGTTTTGTAAATAAGTTCATTTGTGCCATTTTTTTAGATTCCACATATATGCGATATCATATGATATTTGTCTTTCTCTGCCTGACTTATTTCACTCAGTATGACCATATCTAGGTCCATCCATGTTGCTGCAAATGGCATTATTTCATTCTTTTTTATGGCTGAGTAATATTCCATTGTATATATGTATGTAACATTTTTAAATGACGATTGGCACATAGCAGGTGCTAGACAAGTGCTTACTCATACTAAGTGTGTTTCTGTCTAATATCTAAAGGCTAAATGACTTATGGAAGGTTCTATTCATTCTTTCATCAATTCAAAATTAAGAAGCAACATATACCATGCACTATTGTGCAAAAGATTAGACCAGTGCTTCTCAAAACTTTGTGAGCAATTGGTCACCTAGGGATTTTGTTTGAAAGCAGATCCCATTCAATGAGTCAGGGGTGGAGTACCAAGATTCTTCAGTTCTTAAAGCTCCCAGATGAAGCCAATATTGCTGAAGGGTGGACCATATTTTGTATAGGATGGGCATAGACACTTGTACCACAGATCTATAAATCCATTTGGGTGGGTCTAAAGAAACAGGCTTAAGTGCTGCTTCCAGGTACTGACATGTGGGTTTGGGTACAATGGCTTATCTCTTCATTTCTCTAAGTGCTTTCTCAATTCCAACCTGTGTAATGCATTTGTGTCTTTCCGCTTGTGATTTACAACTTACAGCCTTCTGATCACTTTCTCTCTTAAGTCCTTATTTAAGAATAGAGCCAGAAAACATCCTTTGATCAATTTGCAGCCCTGACAAAATCTGGTGTATAGGGATAGGTTAAATCAATAAAGATTTCCTTTTGCACTGGTTTTCAGACTTTAGCATGCATTGGAATCACCTGAAGGATTTCTTTAATCATAGATCACAGGACCCCACCCCAGGAAGTTCTGACTCAGTAGCTCTGGGATGAGGGTGAAGAATTAACATTTCTAACAAGGCTGGTGTGGCTGCTTTGAAAACCACACGTTGAAAGCCTTGTCTTATACTGACAAGGTCTGGGTTCCTGTGAAGAGGAACTGACACTATTCAGAAAAGAATGACCAATCATATCATACCATCAAGTTCAGAAATAGCACAAACGCAATGCACATGTAACCAAAGGTTAAGGGAGTACAGAGGAGGATAAATTCTATTTCTTCAAAACCTACAGCAGCTAAAACCAGCTCACAGCATCTAAAGCCCTTATTTAGTGTCAACGGGGAAGACTGCATGAAATTGAGGGAAGCAATCATGTGTAAAGGCCAAACCTGGTCTCTCTGTATTTCAAATGATACAAGTAATAATGAGGACCAGAGAATTTGCAAATTTTCCATTGGAAAGTGTCATTAAGGGATCCTGGTGTAGGTATCACTATGTTTCAAATATCAACATCATCTCTACCTCCTTTGCAGAGGTCAACATTCCTGTGACTGGATTTTGAAGCCTCTATACTACTTTGGTTGCATTTATAATTTTGTGTTACCTGTTTACACGTCCCTAGACTTGGAACTCATGGAGACAATGATCATCCTTTTAGCTCTGTTTTCAGAGTTTACCACAGTGCACACACATATTTTTAACATAGAATACACACTTGTCTTCAAAAATTTTGATAAAAGTTGCTCTGTATCTAATACATCTTTGTTTCTGTTACAAAGTCAAGTGTTAAATATGTACAGTAAATACTTAGATTGATAGCTGTTGGCATTTTGCCATGTAAGTACAGAACATTATATTTACATGAAAACAGCATTTCTCCCCCACACAGTTATTTCAGTAGCATGATCAATTCATGTATAAGGAAAACTTAAAATTCATTAAAAAAATTTCTTAGTAAAATCTCAAATGTTCATTAACAGAAGGGTGATGTTTAAAATGGGGTATATTTACATGATGAAATATTATACAGCAATAAAAATGAATGAAAGGTAACTACAGTCAATCTTCATTATTCTCTGATTCAATAGTTGCAAGTTCCCAACTTGCTAAAATTTGTATGTGTAGCCCCAAAACAAATACTTATGGCACTTTGGGGTCACTTATGGACACATGGAGCGAGAAGGTTGAGTTGCCTGATGCACAAGATACTCTGCCTTCTTGTTTCAGCTCTCATGCTGTAAACATATATCCTTTTCACAGTCTGTTCAGTGTCATATTTTTATCACTTTTGTGCATTTTGTTGATGATTTTACTGTTTGAATGGCCTCCAAGTGCAGTTGCTAAAATGCTTGCAAGTGGCCCTTGTACAAGAAGGCTGTGGTATGACTTATAGAGAAAATGCATGTGTTATATAAGCTTTGACCAGGCATGAGTTATAGTCCTGTTGGCTGTATGAGGTCAATATTAATATGTTAAATAAGCTTTCTTTAAACAAAAATACACAAGAACAAGATTAGGTATTAATCCCTTAAGAAAAATGTTGTGACCAGAGGCTCATAGGAACCTAACCCTGAATTTCCACTAGGAGCAATCTTTCACTATTGGCTAATTCAATATTCACAGTGACTTTACAGAATACAACTACTGCAAATAATGAGAATCAACTGTATGTGCAACTAGAAAAATAAATCTCGATAATATAATTCTGAGTGAAAAAAATGACATCTTGGAAGACTCCATGGTGCCCTTCTCAAAAAATTCAAAAACAAATAATGCTTAAGAATAATTTAAATAAAACAAGGAAATACAAAACTTCAGGTAGTCATTGTCTTGTGGAAGCAAAAGGGATAGGGTTAGGTAGAAGCAAATTGGTAGATGTAAGGAATTAAGTGATGGGTTCGTCATGAGTGCTAGTTATCTTCTTATTACCTAGCTAAGATAATTAAATAAATAAATTGAGAAGGTCATGCTTGAAGAACAGCAATATGTTATAAACCAAGGATTACAATTGAATCAATTTTTTGCCCTGTCCGTTAAAACATGTCTGCACATTTTTTATACCCCAAAATACATATGATGAATAAATGAATAAGCAGATATATTTTTCCCCACTTGGTAAGTGATTTACCCCCTAAATCAGGCATGTGAGACTCTGAAAGAGGGATCCCCATAAAAATTGGAGGGCACTCTGCCACAGAAAGAAATGATGAGTTCTCAAACTTTGAGACTAGCACCTGGATTTCTCGTGTCATTCCTGAGAGTTCAGACACTTCATCTGTGGATGGGTCACTAATGGAAACGTGTTTCATAGAGCACAGTAGCACCCAGATTCCACTGTGGATTTCAGATGTATCTCTGACCCAAGCAGTCAAAACTCAAATGTGAAAAGGAATGGAATGATTGTTCAAACTGAGATAGCAAGCACAGAAGAGAAAAGACTAGATCTAGCTTGATTTCAAGCTGTAGATGAGAATAAAAATTAGCCTTAAAACTCAGAATTCTGTGGAAGTTGGTGATAGAGAAATGCCTGTTGTATTGAGAAAGGTGTAGAAAGAGTAAAAGTTGTTAAGTAAGAGGTTGCTGCCAGTTTGCCATGATGGTTAAACGTCAAAGAACCTGATGGGAAGCTAGTATGGTTGGATTTGGGGAAGGGCACGTACTGTAAGGCAACAAAGGATATCCTCTTAAATGAGAAATCAAGGTGTGTCCTCACTGGAGGTTTGCATTTGATATACGAACGCTATATTCCAGCAGCCAGTTCTCTTGTAGCAGTGGATAATTTTGGGTGACTTGTATAATGCACTTTGCTGTAGCATTCAAATGACAGGACCTCCTCCCCTGGCTGGTCTGCCATGAAGTCGGACTGATGGAATGGAAACAAATGCCTGATATTCACATGGCATTTAATCATACCTTTGGCTTGATTTACTAATGCTATTGTCTTTCCATTTTATGTTAAGAAATTATTAGCAAGTAACTCAGCCTGAATACCAGAATATGTTGGATCAATTTAAGAGGCAATATAGGGCTTCCCTGATGGCGCAGTGGTTTAAGAATCCACCTGCCTATGCAGGGGACATGGGTTCGAGCCCTGGTCCGGAAAGATGCCACATGCCACAGAGCAACTTAGCCCATGAGCCACAACTACTGAGGCTGCACTCTGGAGCCCGTGAGCCACAACTACTGAAGCCCGCATGCCTAGAGCCTGTGCTCCACAGCAAGAGGAGCCACCACAATGAGAAGCCCTACTCTCTGCAACTAGAGAAAGCCTGTACGCAGCAACGAAGACCCAATGCAGCCAAAAATAAATAAATTAAATAAATAAATTTATTAAAAAGGAGACAATATAGATCACTGGGATTTCTTTTGTCAAACAGAACCTTTAGACTTGCATATTAAAAATGTATATATTTCTGTTTCAAGTGTGTAAGCAATGCATTGCTCACTTTTATGCAAAAGGCCACCAAGAAGGCAAGAGGAGAGAAAGAGGAGAGACACAGATGGATGGCAGGGAGGGGATAATAACTATGTTGTTGCCCATGCAGCTTGTATTTGACCATGGATGTCTTGTTTTGTGGAAGGAACGTGCATTGTCCTTTTTTCCCTAAAAGGTGGCTTGGCATATTCTCAATGTTGTCATCTATGAACTCAGAAAGAGTCTACCGTCTACTCTTTATATGAGCATACTATAACTAAAATATATTCCAACTATATCTAACTACTCATATGGCCACTTTTGACGAATACAATTCTTGAAAATCAAACTCAAGACACATTCTTTTTCCCTTTGTCATCGTAGGATGCAATTTCCACCCGTGCTTGTTTTTCTGTGTCATGTCAGTTCTGTTTTTTGGTGTCCCACTGTTTTGCTATACAGTGAATGGACAGAACAGCTAAGTAACTGTCCGTGTGACTGCAGTTTTACCTTTGGGGCCCTCTTGCTATACCCACACACAGGGGACAAACCCAGGAATGGTGACATTCCTTGCATGTGAGGGATTGGCCATGTGACTCTATCAACTGGCAGTACAGCTGGCAGCTGAGTCACACTGGTTAACCTTACAGCTTGGCAGTGTGAGTCTGAGAGGGGCAGGTGAAACAGGACCCTAGGCACTCTGTCCCCAAAGAGTATGGCTCTAGATTGTGACTGAACAAACAAATCTAAAGAGAAAGTGTGGACCAGGGAAAGAAGGCGCTCTCTGGACTCTCATTCTAGCCCTGCCTAACCTTGGATTAGGCACGTAAGACCTTTAGGCATTCATTTTCTCATGTTTAAAATTGTGTTCCTTTTCCACCTTCCACATACATATATTGTGAAGACCAGTAATAATAGTAACAAGTACTATCATTTAACAATTTAATGAATGGCTTTTGTATGCCCTTGGTAATTAGCAAAAAAAAAAAAGATAAAAAAAAGCCAAACAAACAAACCAAAAACCAAAAACCACAAACACACACACATACACAATAGCACTGAGGCTGAATGCACTTGGAAAAAAAACCAATTTGTACAAAAGCAGGTTGGGCAACAACAGCAAAATGATCCAAAATTAAATATTTTCTGTTACTGGTTTTTCCAGCATTGGCAATGTGAGTATACTGCAAGGTAGATTCAGAAGCTTTTATGGGCTTTGAAGTATGTTTTCCATGTTACAGATTTTGTTGTTGTGGTTTTCCTATGTTTTATTATCTTCACATTTCTAATTTACTTCCAATTGAATTTTTTTCTTTACTAGTTATAGTCATGGAAACAGGTTCATTTGGTTGGCTTTCAAAGGCTATCCCATCATTGGACATTTTGTTTGTTCTGATGAATCTTCGTTATTGTCATCCAGGTCACTTTGATTTATACACTTATTCAAAACAGAAAATGCCTACTTTGAGTTAGTGAAGCAGGACTGGTCAAAATAAGAAGAAAATATATAACAGAGGCTGAAATGGCCCCTGTCCTCATTGCACTTGCAGAGATACTCAGCATCTACTATGCGCCAAACACTGAACTTGGCTGAGGCTGTGGTAGTCACCCTGACAGGCAGAATGCTCACCTTCATGGAGCATACAACCTAGTAGCAAGAGACAGACTATAAATAAGTAAACACATACATAAGATCAGAATGTAACTTCTGCAAAGAAAATCAAGCCACATGATGTGTTAGGGAGTAACTCAATGTGTAACAATCAAACTAAGGCTGGAAGAAGAATGTGTTAACCATTATCAGATCTAGGGAAAAGGTATTCCAAGGGCATTTATAGCAAATTATCTGGAATAGGTGTTTTTATAGGGAGGAATATGAGATAAGATTGAGCAGCTAGTTTGGGAAGATTCTTTGAGAGCTGTAAATGTCATGGTGAGGCAGTGTTATGAGTTGAATTACATCCCCTCAAAAGATGTTAAAACCTAACCCGCCACGTACCGGTGACTGTGACCTTATTTGGAGATAGTGTCTTTGCAAATGATCAAGAGGACATGAGGTCATGAGGGTGTGCCCTCATTCAATATGACTCTTTCTGTATAAAAAGGGGAAATTTGAACACAGAGACAGACAGGAAGAATGCCATGTGAATATGACAGCAGAGATCAACATGCTCTCTGATCTACAAGCCAAGGAACATCAAAGATTGCCAGCAAACCACCAGAAGCTAGGGGAGATGTATGGAACAGATTCTCCCTCATAGCTCCTAAATGGAACCAACGCTATCCATACCATAATTTCAGACTGCCAGCCTCCAGAACTGTGAGACGATAGATTTCTGTTGTTTAGGCCACACTGTGGTACGTTGTTAAGGCAGCCCTAGCAAATTAATAATGGAAACCGACCCCAGATCCACAGTGCTGTGCCAGGTGATGTTCCTATACCTCAGTGCATGTCATGGCCTCAGACTGAATCTGAGAGGCAGCCAGTACAATTCAACTGAGTTTGGCAAAGGAGAAAAAACCCATTGAACTAAAACATTTGAAGTTTTGTTTTGTTTTGCTTTGGAGGGGGTTGGTAAGAAGCAGGAAGCTCTTTGAAAATTTTGATAGATAAGTAAAATGAACCAACCTACATTTGACCTCACTTTCCAGCTTCAGTGTTGTTTATAAGCCCATTCCACTTCTTTCCATACCCCAGCACTGATTCCAGTATCCTGAGTGCTGGTTCCTCTGTCCCCTGATGTAAACTGGGAACCACTTGAGACCAGGAATTTTATCTTAGAGTTCTGGATTTCCAGTACCTCTCTGGGTCCTGATGTCTGATAGGTGCTCATTAATTACTAGTTTGGTGGCAAATGTCATTATTTTCTCATTTTTACTTTGAGATAATTTCATACTTTCAGAAAAATTTCAAAAAGTGCATTAAGAACCTCATACTCCCTTCTCCCTGATTCACAGGTTAACATTTTGCCACATTTGCTTTAAATCATTTTCTTCCTCTCTATATATAAGCATTCTATTTTTTTTTTTTCTGAGCCTCCTGAGAGCAAATTACATTCGTCAAGCCTCTGCTCCTGAAAGCTTTAGTTTTTATTTCCTAGGAACAAAAGCATTTTTCTATGTAGTCATCATAAAGTTATAAAAGTCAGGAAATTAAACATTAATAAATACTTTTATTTACAGCTAATATTCAAATATTTCCAATTGGTTCTCCAAAGAAATTTATTTTTTTTTTCTGAAGCAGGATTCAATGCAAGCTCATCTATTTAACTGTCGTCATGTTTATTTAGTCTCCTTTCATCTGGAACCGTTCTTATCCTTTCTTTGTCTGTCGTCATATCAATGTTTTTGAAAAGTACAGAGCAGGTATGGTTTTTTTTAGTTTTAAATTAATTTTTATTTGTAACAAAATATTATGAGAAAATTTAATTTTTTAAAATTTTTTAAACAATTTTTAAAGGTGACTTTCCATGTACAGGTTTTACAAAATACTGGCTATACTCCTCACGCTGTACAATACATCCTTGAGCCTACCTTACACCCAATAGTTTGTGTCTCCCACTGCCCCACCCCTATACTGCCCACACTCTCCCCCTACTGGTAACCACTAATTTGTTCTCTATATATGCGAGTCTGCTTCTTTTTCCTTTTTTCTTTTTTCTTTTTTTTTTTTTTTTTTTTGCAGTACGCGGACCTCTCACTGTTGTGGCCTCTCCCGTTGCGGAGCACAGGCTCCGGACGCACAGGCCCAGCGGCCATGGCTCACGGGCCCAGCCGCTCCGCGGCATGTGGGATCTTCCCGGACCGGGGCCCGAACCTGCGTCCCCTGCATCGGCAGGCGGACTCTCAACCACTGCACCACCAGGGAAGCCCTCTTTTTTCTTATATATTCACTAATTTGTTGTACTTTTTAGATTCCATATATAAGTGATATCATATCATACAGTATTTGACTTTCTCTAACTTTTTAAAAATTTAATTTAATTAATTTATTTTTTATACAGCAGGTTTTAATTAGCTATCTATTTTATACATATTAGTGTGTATATGTCAATCCCAATCTCCCAGTTCATCCCACCCCCACCCCCACTGCTTTACCCCCTTGGTGTCCATAACGTTTTTTCTCTACATCTGTGTCTCTATTTCTGCCTTGCAAACTGGTTCATCTGTACCATTTTTCTAGATTCCACAGATATGCGTTAATATACGATATTTGTTTTCCTCTTCCTGACTTACTTCACTCTGTATGACAGTCTCTAGATGCATCCAGTCTCTACAAATGACCCAATTTCGTTCCTTTTTACGGCGGAGTAATATTCCATTGTATATATGTACCACATCTTCTTTATCTATTCATCTGTCAATGGGCATTTAGGTTGCTTCCATGACCTGGCTATTGTAAATAGTGCTGCAGTGAACATTGGGGTGCATGTGTCTTTTTGAATTATGGTTTTCTCTGGGTATATGTCCAGTAGTGGGATTGCAGAGCAGTTATGTTGTAGAATCTTCTTCAATATGGTGTGTCTAATGTTTTCTAGTGATTAGATTTAAGGTGTGCATTTTAAGGCAGGAATACCACAGAGGTAATTATGTGTCCTCAGAGCATCACATTAGGAGGCACAGAATGTCAGTTGATTTGTCCCATTTGGGGTAATTTTAACTTTGATTTCTTAGTTAAAGTTATGACTGTCATGTTTCCTCACTTAGTTACTACTTTCCCTCGAATTAATAAATAGTCTTCTTTTCCAATTTGTATTCCTTTTATTTTTTTTCCATCTCTGATTGCCATGACTAGGACTTCCAAAACTATGTTGTACAATAGTTGCAAGATTGGTCATCCTTGTCTTGTTGCTGATCTTAGAGGAAATGCTTTCAGTTTTTCACCATTGAGAATGATGTTTGCTGTGGGCTTGTTGTATATGGCCTTTATTATGTTGAGGTAGGGTCCCTCTATGCCCCCTTTCTGGAGAGTTTTTATCATAAATGGGTATTGAATTTTGTCAAAAGCTTTTTCTGCATCTATTGAGATGAGCATATGGTTTTTATTCTTCAATTTGTTAATATGGTGTATCACATATCACAGTAAAACTGTCACTGCAGATGACATGATGCTATACATAGAGAATCCTAAAGATGCCACCAGAAAACTACTAGAGCTAATCAATGAATCTGGTAAAGTTTTAGGATACAAAAGTAATAGAGAGAAATCTCTTATATTCCTATACACCAACAACAAAAGATCAGAGAGAGAAATTAATGAAACAATCCCCTTCACCATCGCAACAAAAGGAATAAAATACCTAGGAATAAATCTACCTAAGGAGGTAAAAGACCTGTACTCAGAAAACTATAAGACACTGATGAAAAAAATCAAATATGACACAAACAGATGGAGAGATATACCATGTCCTTGGATTGGAAGAATCAATATTGTGAAAATGACTGTACTACTCAAAGCAATCTACAGATTCGGTGCAATCCCTAACAAATTACCAATGGCATTTTTTACAGAACTAGAACAAAAAAATCTTAAAATTTATATGGAGACACAAAAGACACTGAATAGCCAAAGCAATCTTGAGGGAAAAAAATGGAGTTGGAGGAAGGAGACTCCCTGACTTCAGACTATACTACAAAGCTACAGTAATCAAGACAATATGGTACTGGCACAAAAACAGAAATATAGATCAATGGAACAGTATAGAAAGCGCAGAGATAAACCCACACACCTATGGTCAACTAATCTATGACAAAGGAGGCAAGGATATACAATGGAGAAAAGACAGTCTCTTCAATAATTGTTTTTGGGAAAACTGGACAGCCACATGTAAAAGAATGAAATTAGAACACTCCCTAACACCATACACAAAAATAAACTCAAACTGGATTAAAGACCTAAATGTAAGACTGGACACTATAAAACTCTTAGAGAAAAATATAGGAAGAACACCCTTTGACATAAATCACAGCAGATCTTTTTGACCCACCTTCTAGAGTAATGGAAATAAAAAGAAAAATAAACAAATGGGACCTAATGAAACGTAAAAGCTTTTGCTTTTGATTTCTGCACGTTTCATTAGGTCCCATTAGTGTATATATGT
Source organism: Delphinapterus leucas (assembly GCF_059928025.1). Classification (NCBI taxonomy): domain Eukaryota; kingdom Metazoa; phylum Chordata; class Mammalia; order Artiodactyla; family Monodontidae; genus Delphinapterus; species Delphinapterus leucas. The sequence continues at coordinate 50,078,473 of NC_143133.1, read as the reverse complement.
GAATCCCAATCTCCCAATTCATCCCACCACCACCATCCCCCACTTCCCCCCTTGGTGTCTATATGTTGGCTCTCTACCTCTGTGTCTCTATTTCTGCCTTGCAAACTGGTTCATCTGTACCATTTTTCTAGATTCCACATATATGTGTTAATATACAATATTTGTTTTTCTCTATCTGACTTATTTCACTCTGTATGACAGTCTCTAGGTCCATCCATGTCTCTACAAATGACCCAATTTCATTCCCTTTTATGGCTGAGTAATACTCCATTGTATATATGTACCACATCTTCTTTATCCATTCGTCTGTCGATGGGCATTTAGGTTGCTTCCATGACCTGGCTATTGTAAACAGTGCTGCAATGAACATTGGGGTGCATGTGTCTTTTTGAACTATGGTTTTCTCTGGGTATATGCCCAGTAGTGGGATTTCTGGGTCATATGGTAATTCTATTTTTAGTTCTTTAAGGAACCTCCATACTGTTTTCCATAGTGGCTGTATCAATTTACATTCTCACCAACATTGCAAGAGGGTTCCCTTTTCTCCAAACGCTCTCCAGCATTTTTTGTTTGCAGATCTTCTGCTTGATTCTGTTATTATTATGGTGACTTCACAATGGTGATTTTGCTGTTTCATTTTTTTCTACATTTATTAGCTGTCATTCTGTTTTACACTCTCCCCCAATGTTTCTTGATTCATTTATGATCAGTATGGGCTTGTGTATTCTTATTTTATTCAGTGGATTATAACACATTAACATCATCATTTATGCTGATGCTCAAATTGTTTCAGATTTGCCTCCTGGGAACCACTTCAATCTGGCTGCTTTTTACTTTCACAAGTCCATTTTTTGAGCACTTTTTATTTTCAGGCACAACAAGATATTCTGGTTTATCTTGTATTCTCTTTGCCTCCCCCGCTTCCCTTGGAATTAGCCATTTCTCCAAGGAACTCTAATTCCTTTTAGCAAGGAATGATACCTAGACACCAAGAACTGGGGACAATGGGTTAGATTCATTCTCAACCATCTCAAGACTCCATTTTTCAAGTTTAAGTTTGTTTTATTCACCACATTTGGTGCCATGTAACATTTGCAACAGAGTTCCTTTTATTTTATTTTTTTAACTTAATTTTTATTTTATATTGTAATATAGTTGATTTACAATGTTGTCTTAGTTTCAGGTGTACAGCAAAGTGATTCACTTATACATATACAGAATATTGAGTAGAGTTTCCTGTGTCATACAATTTTATGCAGAGTAGTGTGTATATGTTAATCTCAAACTCCTAATTTATCCCTCCTCCCCACATTTCCCCTTTGGTAACCATATATTTGTTTTCGAAATCTGTGAGTCTGTTTCTGTTTTCTAAATAAGTTCATTTATATCATTTTAAAAAAGATTTCACATATAAGTGATAGCATACATATTTTTCTCTCTCTGTCTGACTTACTTCACATAGTATGATAATCTCTAGGTCCATCCATGTTGCCGCAAATGGCACTATTTTGTTCTTTTTTTTATGGCGAACCTTCCATTGTATATGTACCACATCTTCTTCATCCATTCCTCTGTCAGCACAACAGAGTTCTTTTAAAATTTTTCCTGTAATTCAATGTAGATTTTGTTCTCCCCTACTCTTATGTCCATTTTTATTTTCTGAAAAGACTGAAGTTATCTGGGGCAGCTGACTTATCTTCTCTCCATTTCAAAATTTTTTGTCAACAGCCCTACCATAACCATTCTATATCTTTCTCTACCTTTAGGTAGACTTTGATCTTCTCTTCTATGTCTGGGAGAAGTGTCCCTCCTCCTTTTTCAAGCTAATCCTCTTGACTCCATTTTTTCCTGTCTCCTCAAGGACCCCCTCCTTCTGTTATTCATTTTTCCTTCTTGCATTTTTCCATCTCTTCTAACCCACTGTATAATTATCTTCCTAAAAATTCTCAGATCTTTTATATGTTAGAGAAAGTCTTATCCAATCCTACCACCTTTGGAGAAAACAGCCTAATTCTGCTTTGAAGCACTCTCAAAGTGCCTCAAAAAGTAATCTACATTTTCTGCCTTCATTTTCATAGTACACACACACTCCTTGGGGATCTCAGCTCTTCAACTCAATTTGCTCTCTTCGAAGTCATCCATGATTGTAAAATCACGAATTTTATCCTTCAATGGGAATTAATACTTTTTAGGGAAAGGATGATGTAAGGAAAAGTTGAGAATTGGTGTTAAAAATAAGATGTTAATAAATTGTGTTTGAAATGAAAATGAGAATTGGTGTCAGAAAACATGGTTTCTGCTGTTTACCCATGTTGCAGCAAAATAAACTATAATACATAGCACTTACTTTTCTGCAAAATGGGAAAAATGGATTCTTTCTTCATAGGAATGTGCTAAGGACCGACTTTGTAAACTGTAAAGCATGACTCAAATGTTAGTATTTATTAATAGATAATAAAAATACATATCATAACTTTTCTTTTAAAACTATAAAGCGCCAGTAAAGGTCAGAGTTCATTATTAGAAGATTAAAAAAATCAGTATGTTTACATCTCTTCTTATGTTTCCTTTTCATCACCTTCTTTCCTTTTGTGCCCTTAGTTAAACTTATTACAAGATCAGTCCTTAGCTTTCTCTGCTTTCCTTCCCCTGACGTTTTTCCTTTTTAGACATAATATAGTCTCATGGGTCCAGGTTTGTTGGGAGTGAAGTTTTAAGCCACTATCTTCCATTCAGACCTCTTTCCTAAGCCAATACCTTACATTTCTTATGGCTACTGGACAAATTCTCCTAGGAAGTCCTGACAGGTTACAGTTGATTCAAAATCAACCAATATTAACTTGTTCTTCTTTCCCCATAAATTCCATTATTATTTTATAAAATTCCAAAGATTTTGCACACAGGACAGTCAAGTCTTCCAAGTGTGATGTAGGCAACACCTCTGGAAAAGAGGAGATTGGGTTTTCCTTGGTCTCTTCACCATCTTCTGAATTCCAGTCAGATCTGTATATTTCTTAGGAGAATTATCACTCTTTACTTGATATCATGAGCAAAACTGATACCTATTAGATTGTTAGTCTTTTTAAATAAAAATAAAGTAAAGTACAGATAACATAAAATTTATCATCTTAACCATTTTAAATGTGGTTCAGTGATGTTAAGTGTATTCACATTGTTGTGCAAACAACATCCAGAACTTTTCCATCTTGCAAACTAAACCTCTACCCCCATTAAACTGCAACTCCCTATTTCTCCCTGTTAGTTTTTTTGAGTGTAACAATGCCCATTTTATCAAACATTAAAACTGCTAAGGGGACTACTACAGTGCTTTTTGTACAGTAGATGCTGAAGAGATTTGAAATCATCAAAATTCAACAAGCACTTTATGATTACCTAATGCGTACAAGCCTCTATACTGAGCAATGGGGAGGAGGGGGCAAAACCAAAGTGATACAAGTAAGACCCTCAAGGATTTTCAGAATTATAGAAAGTACAGATATGAAAACCAATAATTAAAATACAGTAATAGCAATAATACACCTTGGTTGAGAATCACTGCTGTAACAGAAGATACATATCAATACTGGGAAATGGCAGAGTATGCTTCACAAAGGGAATAAGCATAATGAAAGCAGAATCTAACCTTTTGTTTTTACTAAAATACACCTACAACTTGAAATTATTCTATAAATCTTAAATATTTATTAAAATGTTGAATGAAGTGACCTCAGAGCTGGGCTTTGTTCTCATAATAGGAGTTTGCTGATAAAATAGTAAGAAAAGCAAGTTTAGGAAAATGGAAACACATAAACAAAGAAGTTTGAAACAAAATTGCATGAGAGCAATATGGAAGCTATGTTTAATAAAACATTAAGTTAATTGGAGGATATAAAGAATAGCTATGTCAGGAAGAAAGGAAGGAAGGAAGGATAGAAGGAAGAAGGAATGAAAGAAGGGAGGGAGGGAGGGAGGAAGATGGATCACACTGACCTAAAGAAGGGAGGAAGGAAGGAAAGAAAGGAGGAAAGAAAATAGTGAACAGGTGAAAACAACTGCACTGATGAACTTATCTCCCACCTCTTCCCAGAGGAAGGAAAGGATAGAGTTATGTTTTTAAAGGTCAGTTCGGAGAACTTTGTTCAGGGTGTTTCCAGGGGAAAGAGGATAGAGGGGAGGCTTGGGTTGGGAAGACAGAAGCAATTGAACTCTAGACGGAGATGAGGAGAAGTTCCCAAAAGACTGTAAAAGGCACAGGTTTCATGACCTGTGGGAAACTTCCCAGAGTCACTTCTAACATCACACTAAGGCTAAATGACTTCAGAGACCAAGAGCTGTGTGGGATATCTCAGGAAGCAGGGTCAAGGCCTTCATTTCCCTACCTTAGTGAGTACTACCATGCCCAAGGGAGGCTCAGAGGCAAGATGGCCCTCATATTCAAGAAACTCAGAGGAATTAACCAGTGACTATATTAGCAAAGACCGGTGTGGACCAAAGTTGAGGATTCTCTCTGAATTCTCTTAGTTGCATGAGATACCTCTTCCACAACAGAACTTTTGCATTAATGCAGTGTACTGGGTGGCAAATAAAAACCCCTAAATGATGTAGAATGAATTTCCAGGCAGCATGGATGGATAGGTGCTTAGAATACATTACAATTGGTTTGGTTCAATAAAAGCTATAGCATATATATTTTCACCCTGTACCGTAGAATAAAAGGCAAAACAAAACAGTTGTCAAAGAAAGGATACCTACATAAGGCATTGCAGTGTTAAGCAGTCAATTGTCAGGGTTAGACATCAGGTTATTAGAGGAATTCCCAAATTAGAGTAAAAGGGGAGCTGGAAAAATGTCCAGAGAAGGTAAATCTAAAGTAGTCTGGAAAGGAGGAAGGTGTAAGCAAGGTTGGAGGTGAGGGGGATGGTGCTAAGCTTAATTTTATGCATCAACGTGACTGGCCACAGTGCCCAGATTAAACATTGTTTCTGGATTGTCTAGGAGAGTGTTTCTAGATGAGATTAGCATTTGAAATGGTAGACTGAGTAGCAGGTTGACCTCACCAGTGTAGGTGGGCATCATCCAATCCACTGAGGGCTTGAATAGGATAAAAGATGGAGAAAGGAGAATTCACCTTTTCCCTACCTCATTGTTTGAGCTGGGACATCTCATCTCATCTCATCTTCTCCTGCCCTCAGACTGGGACTTACACTATCAGCTCCCCTGGTCCTCAAGCCTTCAGACCCACTGAATTACATCACTGGCATTCCTGGGTCCCCAGTTTGCACATGGCAGATCATGGAACTTCTCAGCTTCCATAATCACATGAGCCAATTTCTCAAACTCTCTCTCTCTCTCTCTCTCTCTCTCTCTCTCTATATATATATATATATATATATATACACACACACACACACACACACACACACACACACATACATATATATGTATACATATATGTATGTATATATACACATATATGTATGTATGTATGTAAATGTATACATCCTAATAACCTATTGGTTCTGTTGCTGTGAAGGACCCTGACTAATACTGATGACCCTCTGAAGTTGTGCCCAACAGACAAGGTATTTTCTACTTCTTCAGTTTACCCCAGGCCGCACTGTCAAGCTTCTTGGCATTGCAGTGCTTTTCAGTACCAGGAGCCTGGGGTTAGACTACTTAATGCCTTTTCTTCACTTTTAGGTTAAACATCTTAAATATCTTCAGTACCATTTTAGTCATAATAATAAGATCATTTCCACAGGGGAGTGTCATGAGGCCTAATTAGTACCTATAGAGAACTCTGTGATCTTACAAGGAAAAGAGTGCAAAGTGCTTTTCAACCCGAGAACAAAAAATGGATGAAGAGGTTGCTCAATTTAGTTACAGCCACAGTGGAAGAAACATGAATCTCTCCATGGGGATGCTTTCCAAGGGCAGGATTTAATAATATCAATATTTCCCCATTGGAATAATACCTTTTCATTTCAGCAATTTGTGAGGCATCCTGCTGCTGCAGAAAGGATGAATACATAGAACTGGGTTCTAATCCAAGTCAATCTGCCACCACCAAGCAGTGAAAAAATGAATGGGTCAATTCATAGCTTTGGGCATCATTTGCTCATCTATAGATTAAATGGTTTGCACCAAGTGACATCTAAAGTTCTTTTCAATTCTAGCATATTTATGGCTGTAATTCTTGGTTTTACATTAGACAAATTCATTTCAATCAACATCTACTGAGTAGGTTCTATGTGGAAGGCATTGCAGTAGTTTCTAGGCTAGGTCTGCCTCCTTCCACAACATCAAAGGCGCCATCCTTATAGAAGACAGTGCTAATCACCTCTAGTAGTGTGGATTTTTATGGCCCTGGAGACTCAATTAATGAAGCCCAGTCATTGATCAGGGAATAAAGAGATGAACTCAGTTGCCTTAGTGGGGAGTAAACTAAAGCTTCTCCAATGAGTAGATGTCTGCACAGGATTCTGAAAGAGGAATAAAAGTTTGCAAAGTGGATTAAGGAGGGGTTTGGGGAAAGCATTTTTGTGAGAAAGAAAAGAATGTACAGAAGCTTGAAACATAAGTGAAGATTTGCTAGAATAGAAACTTCAAGGGATCATGGAGGTGAGGATTCAATACACTCTGATATGATGATGTGTCTCACTATGTAAACATGATATTTTTTATCTTCTTAAGCCACAAAAACTTGTGGTTATTTCTTATTTGCAGTCAAGATTTGTTCAAAATCTCTATATCACAAGATCCAAAGACGATGATTGAAGCTATATAGAGTCAAGCACAAATAATGCCAGTTAAGCCTGCTTTGCGTTTTCTGACCTGTTTAAAAAAGAAAAAAGAATGCAGGATTCCCATGAAGGCATATTACCTCAGAACTGTGAGTTAGCTTTATAGGGGAATTCACAGCGTCTATGCCTGGCTTCTTCTAGAACTTGTCACAAAGAAGTGCAAATAAGGAGGCCAGAGAAGCCAGCCAAGTCCTCTCTAAAATTATCCCTGTCATCAGGAACAATTAATACTATGTATGGCACGGTATTGTTCTAGGAATAGGAGCCAAAGGAGTTCAGGGAGATTTGCAGATCATACAATTTTGTGACTGGAGTTTATGGTTGCCACTGGTTGGTGTGTTAAAACTTAATTGGTGGGAGGATTTGAGAGGGGATCCAAATAAAGCTATTCAAGGGGTTCAAACAACATTACTAGAAGAAGGAGATGGTTTATATGATTATCGCATTCTTGGGAAATTTGTCTCTTTCGTTTCTCTTTGGAGCTGATCAAGTTGATTTGACTCAGTGGAACCCTACAGTGTGTATGTTTGTGTGTGTGTGCATACACATGTGTGCCTGTGAATGTGTGTGTGAATTTTTTTTCTTTCTGCACAACATTCTATGGGTACTGATAAATGTCAAACCATCACACCCAGGCAATCTTTCCAGGTTGAACTAATAGGACCTCAAATGAATTTACTTACACTCCTTTGCTCTTGTAAGTCCAAGTTCAGTCACACATGACATTCTTTATACACTTTAACAAAAGCCAAGTCACATGACAAGCAAAAGTCTAATGTAAGCAGAGAAAGAAAAAGAAGAAAAATTTTCAAAAGAAAATGTAATAATCTGATAGGAGAAGCAACAATTTTTTTCAGCTCAGATTGTTTCTACTTGTCTAGCACTTTCTTTTGTGTAATTGGGCAGGGAGGGAGTTTCAATTTCTCCATTACTGATCTTCAATCTAAATGAGACACCATGAATGGTTCTCGAAGTAGTTTCAGTGTGTTTTTTATAAAGTGGGGAATAAACGTGCTCTATTACAACTTTTGTTGTGGAAAGTACCGCTCCATGTTTTGTTTTATTTTTACATTTGAGGAAAAGGAAAGTTTGGGAAGGAAGTCTAATTCATTAATAAATCTATCCTCTGGATCCTAGTTGACATTCAGTTTAATAAAAGCTAAAATTGCTGTGTCCCAAGCTCATGAAGAAAGAGCAAAGAAATCAGTATTTGTATTTTTTTGGTAGTCATTAAAATTTGAAGCTTCTACAAGGCAGGCTAATTTTTTGGGTTCTGCAACTCTGGGAACTAAATGAGAATTTCATAAATAATCAGAAAGTAGAAAACTTATACACAGATAAGAAAATGTCTTCCAAGCAGAATAAAGTTTTTCAGCAGCATATATGCCTGTACAGTTAGCCCAGCCCATCAAGTTGAAATTCTAGGTAAAGCAAAACAAAAATACAGAGCTCATGTATATCTAAGACACAGGAATTAAAGGTAACATCCTTGTTTTCTGAAGAAAACTATAAACCAACATCCCCTCCCCCACACTCCTCAAATAAACTCTTTTATACTAGATTCCCTAATGGTCAAAAGAGGACATGTAAATCTACTCTGAAAGGCAAAATGAACCTGAGTTTTGACAACACAATTTGCAAGGAGGAAAGAGTGCCACCTACTGAATCATCACCTTTTAGATGTTTCTGTCAGCACTTTGATTTTCCTTGGAGTTATACCAACCCAGGAGCATGACCTTGATTAGAAATTAAATCTGACCTCATTACAATGCAAGCTTAGCTTTCTGCAGGCACATTACAAAATCAGCCAGAACCCCTCATCTGCAGATTTCCCCCCAAATAGTGCAACACTAAGTGAGAGCCACAAGAAATACAAGCAAAGGGGCTATGTAGAACCAAAACAGCAAGAACAGCTGCAAAAGGGGATAAGGCGTCTGAGTAATGATATGTTTAGTCACTAAACACAGCTATTTTATCTTAAGATAGACTCAAAATGCACTACGCATGTTTATGTAAAGTCTTTTTATTCTGTCTGAGGAAAGTGCCTGACTAAATGTTTTGCTGCATTGAGCTTAATTGTTGACATCTGCAATTGGTTAATGTTAATATTAACCAAAGCATTTGACTAAACAAAATGGTATGGGAGAAATGTCTATGCTGAAAATGTATTGTGCGATGTTAACATAGGTAACTATACAGCTTACCGGAAAACTTTCTAAGTATATACAAAAATAATAAATAGATACTAATGATTGTGGCCATGTAAAAAAATCTGTATTACAAAGATATATGTGGATCTTTGTAATATGAATATATATTTATATATATTCATATCTATCTATATATGTATATGGTCATGGTTTGGCTTCTAAGCATCTTCATATATTAAGAACCATGAGAGCACTAGAAAAGATGCAAATGTAAAAATATTGACCACATGTGCTTTTACTATCTAATTCACTTTAGAGGTTCTCATCATCTATTGTAACATATAACTTATCCTTTATATGTGCCTCATATTCTATCCACCTATGATCAGCTAAAAGAAAATATTTTGGGGAACTATAATTTCCCTTAAGTATAGTACAACTAAATGTAAAAAAATTAAGTCAAAGATAGATATGCACATTAATGTAACAAAGGGCAGGTTTAGATATATTTGCTTGTTTTGTGGCAGACACCAGTGGTGTCTATAATAGAATAAGGAATTCAAAGAAATTATGTAGATTGGCCTTGGGAAATTTAGAAGCACCAGACAGCCTTGAGCTACACTGAAAAGAAACACTTTAACAGAGCATCTTAACCCAATTAAATTGCTATCCCCAGGCATCTTTGCTGTAGTAAGTAATTGAAACCAATGACAAATGTTCTGCTTTCATAAAGGGCATAGTGTTATAAAAACCTAAACATTTTCAGCTGTTATTACTTGTTTCATTCCTTGAAAGTAAAATGTTTGAAAATATTAGAAAGGAAGTGGCCAAAAATACATGTGCGGCGTCATGTCAATTGGACATATAAGGCAAACTGGAAGAGCTCCCAATGGCCAAAGCTAAAACAATTTGAACAACAAAATAAATAATATTGAATTATAGCCAAAGTATAAAATAAATATACAGGCATCCATACTGATACAAATAAATGACTGAATAAATAAATAGTAAATGGAGGAGAATAGACATATTTTCCTTTCAAAATGTTGATACACTCTTATTTTTGAGTGTAGGTTGGACTTAGTGACTCACTTCCAATGAATAGAGTATAAAAAGGGAAAAATGGGAAATTTGTAGTGAAGAATCCTGTCAAACACTACCTGTGATAAAATTAATATTATCAATAATGTCATATGCATGCCAGGTGCTCTATAATGTGATATGATAAGAAGGGCACTCACCTCTGTGATGTTTCTTCCCAAAACCCATAACCTCATTCTAATTATGAGAATATATCAGATAAGCCACATTTGAGGAATATTCTACAAAATACATGACCAGAACAGCTCAAAACTATTAAGATCATGAAAAACTAGGAAAGACTGAGAAAATGTCACAGAACAGATGAAACCAGGAGACACGACAACTAAATGCAATGTAGAATTCTGGACTGGGTCTTAGAATAGAAACAAGAGAAAAATATAAAAACTGGCACAATTCAAATAACCTCTGGAGTCAAGTTAAAAAGTAATATACCAATGTTTGTCTCTTAATTTTGACAAATGTAAGATGATAATGTAAAATGATAATATTAGAGGAAACTAAAACTGGGTAAGCAGTGTAAAGGTATAATTCAAACAATCTTTGCAACTTTCCTGTAAATCTAAAATTATTTCAAAATAAAATGTTTATTCAAAATGTTTGAAGAAAACTATTTGTAACATTTCTGTTTAAAGAAGTAGCCTTACACTGTACACAGATAACATTGAGGCTTTAAGTAGATAATATCTGGATAGGAGATGATGTTGATTGCAAAGGAAGTGGTGAAAAATGGTTAGTTTCTGGATATAGTTTGAAGATAAAATCAGCAGATTTGTTGAACTGTTAGAGGATATGAAAGAAAATGCTGATTAAAGGATTTTTCCATGGTTTTGAGCATAAGAAACTGGAAGGGTGGTGTCACCATTAATTGAGATGAGAAAGACTTCAAGAGGAGTATGTTTCTGAGAAGGGAAAAAGGGATCATGACTCAGATTTGGACATCTTAATATATCTTAATATAGTAGGCTTAAGCAATATATTGAGCATTTTAAATACGTATTTTAGAGAAGATATGCAAGCTAGAGATATAAATTTGGTAGTCATTAACATATAGATGAGAACAAATGATAACAGCAAGGAGGTGAATAACGCAAAGAAAAGAGATTACCTGGGGTCCTCCAATATTAAGAGGGAATCCAAAAGTGGTAAATGAGGCAGAAAAAAAGTGAGAGTTTCCAGGCCATGTCACAGGGAGTGAAACCCAGGTAGCCTTGGTGAACAATCTGAGTTCAAAAGACAGAGCTGAGAATTCAAATAGAAAAAGAGTGCCAATAATTTACACCAAGGAATATCAAAGAGGAGACAGTTTCAGAGAGAAAACTGGATATGTGCAGAGGCCATACATAGTCTCAGGTATTCAGCAGAGTAAAAATCACAATATACCTATGAGAAAACTAATTAAGGCTGGAGAAATAATCCATCTGAGAGAATTAGAAAGAAGAATGCCCGGCACTAACAAGAGGCTGGAAATAGTGCCTATTTCTAACAATCAGACTGAAAGAAAAGAAAAGAAAAAATAAAAATAAAAAACAATGCACAAGGCATTGAGTGGAGTACTCAGAAGGATTTGTCTTAGAAGTAGAGAGTAATTATTCCTAGACCAAATGCTGCTCTGGTCCTGCCTAAAAACAAACAAACAAAATAAAACAAACAAAAACCCTTAAAATAAAGACTTGAAAGGATTAAACTGCTTCCAAATAAATAAATTGTGTCCTAATACAGAGCTAAGAATATTTATAGAAATACACACATAAAAAAATCCAGAAATAGTCAACAGAAAATGCAAAATCTTCCATCAGGATAACTCAAGACTGCATATTTCTTTGATGACTGGGCTAAAACTGTTACAGCTTGGCTGGGAAGTTCTGATTCATCCTCTGTATTCACCCGACATTGCACCTTGGATTTCCATTTATTTCTGTATTTACAAAATTCTCTTGATGGAAAAAAATTCAATTCCCTGGAAGACTGTAACAGGCACCTGGAACAGTTCTTTGCTCAAAAAGATCAAAAGTTTTGGGAAGGTGGGATTATGAAGTTGCCTGAAAAATGGCAGAAGGTAGTGGAACAAAACGGTGAATACATTGTTCAATAAAGTTCTTGGTGAAAATGAAAAATGTGACTTTTATTTTTACTTAAAAACGTAAAATGAACGTTAATGCAAAACTCTCAGCCATGAAGGGAACCTCTTAAATCTTATAATGCATATCTAAGAAAAATCTCTAGTTAACAACACAACTAACATTGAAAAATTAGAGGGTTTACCACTAAGATTAGAACAAAGGAGGGTGTTCACTTTCTACTCAATATATTGCTGTGGGTCTGAACCAGTATAATAAGGCAAGATAAAAATAAATAAATAGAAACATTCAGATTGGAAAGGAAACTTTACTAAGAGTTGACATGATCTATGTAGAAAATATCATTGAATCTACCAAAAATTTACTAGAACTAATAAATGCTTAACATGGTGCAGTATACATAATCAAGAACAACAATCAATTGTATTTGTATATATATGCAACAATCAAAATTTTAAATTGAAAAATTAATACTATTTAGAATAGTATGAAAACACATTAAATAGGAGAAAATCTGCAAAATTATGTGTAGTAACTGTACATGGTAGTTACAAAACTTTGCTGAGATAAAGTTACCCAAAATAAAAGGAGACATGCTATGTTCATGGTTCTGAAGACTCAATATTATCACAATATTAATTTTCCTCAAATTGAACAATAGATTCAGTATAATTTCAATCAAACCCCCAATAGGCTATCTTGTAGAAATTAAGAAGTTAATTCTAAAATTCTGACTTAGGAGAAAGGACCCAAAATAGCCAAAACAGCTTTGAAAGGGAAGATGTCAAGACTTATTATAAAGTTATAGTAATGGAGACAGTTTAGTATTGATACATAGATAAATAAATCAGTGGAACAAAATAGAGAGATCAGAAATAAACCCACATTATATGGACAACTTATTTCAAAAAAAAAGGTGCAAAGGCTTTTCAGGGAAAAAAGTATAGTTTTTTTTTTCAAAAAAATTGTGCTGGACAATGGATATTTATGTGTGCCCAATGTGAACTTCAATCCATACATTGCACCATATACAGAAATTAAAAATGGGTCATGGACCTAAATATAAAATGTAAAACTTTAAAACTTCTAAAAAAAAAAAGCATAGGAGGAAATCTCTGTGCTCTTTGACTAGGCAAAGACTTCTTATATACAGTAGCAAAAGCAGTATCCATATAAGGAAAATTGATATATTGGACTTTATCAACAATAAAAAAAACTTCTATTCCTTGAAGGATACTGTTCAGAGAATGAAAAAATAACACAGATTAGTAGACTTTTTACCAATTATATACCAGTAAAAGACAGTGCTTAGAATATATAAATAACTCTTTGAACTAAAAAACAAGAGAACAAACAACCCAGTAACAAATGGGGAAATATTTGAATAAATACTGCACCAAGGAAGAAAATAGGGATGGCAAATAAACGCATGAAAAGATGCTCAATGTCATTAGTCATTTGGTCCATTCAAATTAAAACCACAATGAGATACAGCTGAACGTATATTAGAATGGCTGAAATTTAAGACTGACCATATGAAATGTTGTGAGGATGAAGAGCAAATGAAATTTCATATACTACTATTGGGAATGTAAAATGCTAAAACCAGTTTGGAAAAGAAGTGCAGTTTTTAAAAACTTAAACATCTATCTACTGCTAGGCATTCACCTAAGAGAACTGAAAGCATAAGTTCATTCAAAGACTTGTACTTGAACATTCATAGCATCATTATTTATTATAGTTAAAAACTTGAATTAACCCAAATGTCAACCCAAGGTGAATGGATAAACAAACTATGGTATAACCATACGATGGACTACTCTTCAGCAATAAAAATGATTGAGCTATGGATACATTCAAAAATGTGGATGAATCTAAAAGAAATTATGCTGAGGGAAAGAAAGGAGACCCAAAAATACTAAATACTGTATAACTCCATTCATCTAAAACTCTAGAAAATGTAACTAATCTTTTTTGACAGATAGGTCAGTGGTTGCCTGGTGATGGGGTTTGGGGTGGGATGATCACATGCTTACAAGGACATTTTTGGGAGTGATGGATATGCTCATTGTTTTTTGCGGTGTTGGTTTCATGAGGATAAGTATATGTCAAATTTTAACAAATTGTACACTTTAAATATATGTAGTTTATTGTTTGTTAATCATAACAGTTGATAAAGCTGTTAGACAATGCCTAGTCCACGGTAATTGCACAGTAAATATTTGTTGAATAATTGAATGAATGAACATATTAATTATCTGCACTACTTGTAGAACAGTTAAAGCATGTGAAAAAATAACCAGATCATACAACAAAATGGTTCCTGGGAAATCGTCAAATGCCCCCTCCTTTCAAAAAAATCTGATGAACAACACTAAATAAATGACACCCATATTTTTCTTTATAGTAGCGTGAATGCTGATTCCCAAATACAGCAGAATTATGAAGTGACAAGAAGAAAATAAATATTTCTTATTATTTTAGTGTTAAGGGGAAATATGTAAATTCTGAACAAATTAGTAATCTATATATAGTGTTCACAATAACGTTCATTAATAAATATATGCATAGTTAAAATTATTATTATTATTTTTTGTGCCAGCACTCTGTCTCCCAAAAGATAGGGAAGACAGATTATCTTCTCCACTTTGGCTTCTGCAATGAGAGGTAGAATCTTGCTTCCCCTGATCTTGGGACTTCCCCCCAAATAGGAATAACTCAGCAAAAAGAATGTTTACTATAGTCCGACACTTTGACTTCTTTGACTTTCCCCATAGTTATATATATTAAAAATTATTCTTACCTATCCTAATAAATCCCTTGTATAAATGAAAACACATTTCTCTCTCCCTAAAATGAGATAACCTATTCTAATCCTACATAGACTGTGATCAATTAGCTACTGCCAAAGATTTATACAGTCAAGCTATTTTAATTACCACTCTGGCCTTGCTGCCTATTTATGTAATTATGCCTCCTTTCTCACTCACTAGCAGTTAAAGGCCACTGCTTCGTCTCTTTCTTCCTTTTTTTTTTTTTTTAATTCTTATTAGTCATTCATTTTATACACATCAGTGGCAGCTGTTTAAAAAAATAGTTTCTTCTTTCTGAAAATCTACAAAACAATAACTGGGGAGGATCATTTTTATTGCAGAAAAAATTGTTCACTTTACAAGAAAGTTCACAGAGGAATTATTGAAATATCAGAGTTTACCAGTGCATTCAGCTCTTAGTTATCAGATCGTTAAATACTTTATAGAATGAGGTTAAGCTGGAGAGAAAATGAAGTTAATACACAAGAATGGAACATTGGAACTGCTTTCAATTGACTATACACCAGAAATAAGAGTTTAAGATCTTGGAAAAACTAAAATAGGGCAATGGAAAAAGTACACATACTTAACAAAAATTCAGTTTAGGATACATTTTAAGATGATGTTTACAGTGGGATATAGTGTAATAAGGGTACATGTGTAGAGGGTGCTTGAATCAGAGATATAAGTAAGCTGACTAAGATTTGGCAAACTGAATATATATCTTACTTAGTTGAACGTGTTCAGATAAAAACCATCAAGGCTTCTCATACCAAAAATAAGGGCATTTGTGAAGAAATTTATGAGCAGCATCTCAAACTTAACAATGAATTATTCTAGACCTCCTTAGACCATGTTGCCTTCATAAATGTGTCTCCATGGAACCAAGAGAAACCAGAATTGATGAGCCAGTGACATTTATCCTCATTCACTAGTGTGACCTGAGCTAAGTGACATGAGAAACTATGCTGGGTATGGATCCGTGACCTCAATAATCTGTAAAACTGTGATATGTGAGTGTAGTTTTTTATTATCATGCAAGTCAGAGAACCAGACTAGGACACATCTTTCATTTCATTTGGTAAAAAAGTGAGATACAGCTAAATAGCAACCACTACGCTGGATCTTACAGCCCTTCCACTCTGCTTTAATGATCCCACTATGTATATAACCAAGAAGAGCCAGGAGGAATCACCTTTGTGTTCACAGATAAGTATTTTCAGAAACCACAGATTTAAAAAAACAAACAAGCAAGCAAGCAAACAAAATAAAAATCTCCTCTCTTAATCTGTTTTCCTTTATTGGAAACCATTATGTTTATTGGGCAGTGCTGAAAATTTTGTTGGTTACATTCACTCCCAACATACATTGATGATGAACTTTATACTACTGATTTTCACCAGGCACTGAAATATATCATAGAGTACTGTCCTATTATATCAGGCATCATAGTCTTTTTTGTGGGGCACCATCTTCCACACCCCTCTACTGATGTGTTAAAGCAGTGTCATGTTCTTCTCATCCAACCAATCAATGTTTACAGAGGCTTCTACTAGGTGACAAGGAGACAATGGTTAGCTAAAAAAGACCATCCTTGTTCTTAATAGGCTTTCAATAGGGGAATGCCACACAATGTTGAAGAGTGTCTTGACCCAGCAGGAAGGATGAAGAGGCAGAGAAGGGCTAGACTGTGCAAATGTTACCCTAAAAGCAATGGGGAGTCACTAAAGTATTATGGGGAATACATGGTCATATGTGCTTTTCGAAAAAGAGCTGCCTGGTCACAGTGAAGAAAAAAGAATAAATGTGGAGAAAGAATTATAAGCCTCTTGCTTCAGCCCATATGGGGTAAAGAGAGATGCAGCAATCTGAGAGAGTGTCAGAGGGGAAAAAAGTCAACAAGATTGGTGATAGATTGAATACAGACAATGAAGTATTGCAAATGTTAGGGATGACCCCCAGGTTTCTCACTTTCTCTGACCATGAAGGGAAAAGCTCTCTTTGGTGGGACAACTCTTACAGCATCCCAAAGCAGTGCTCTATGTGTATGTGTATGTGTGTATATATATTATATATATATATATATATATATAATATATAATATATATTATAATATATAATATATATATTATAATATATATACATATATACATGTACATAAAGAAGTCATCATTTATTGATTTCTTCCTAGGTGCCAACACAGTGTCAAATTTCTCAACATGCAATAGTGTATTTAATTCTCTGAACAATTCTGTGAGTTAGGTACTTGCTGTCTTTTCCTATTTAATGACAAGAAGAGTGAGGAACTGAGCACTAAGTAAATATGTCCAAGGCTATTCAGCTAGGATGGGGCAGAACTGGCACTGGTAAGTTGGTAGTCTAATTCCAGAGGCCTCCTTCTTTAAAATGCTGTGCTCAACTTTAGCTTTCTCAGTTTGTATTTATTGTCTCTTTATAAAATGCAGATATACATTTATGGAAGAGGTGTGTGTGTGTGTGTGTGTGTGTGTGTGTGCTTCCTTTGTGCATGGGGTTATTTGTGATACAGCAGATACATATGTATTTGTGTGTCACATACATATAGGTAAAAGTATGTGCTATGTGTGTCCTTTTGTGGTGTATATCTGTGTTATTTGTATGTGATTTTTATGTGCATGTGTGTGGTATATGTGTATGTATGCACATGCTGGGCTAAGAGATAAATCATTTTACTCTGATAAGGAAGCTTTTATTCCCAAGTAGGCTTGCTATGTCCTGATCCTTTTTTTTAACATAGTCTTTTTCCACCCTGAGTTAAGTATGAATTATTTTAAAGAAGATAATCTCTCAGGTCTCTATCATTATACTAAGTTATTTTTATTATACTGTTTCCTAAATATTTGTATCTTTAAAGCTTGTATATAATATAAAGCAAAAATAAGTTTATAAGGTAAATGCAAACAGAAACAAAATCTAAAAGTAACAGTATAATGTAATGTGATACTGTGGTGGATGATGTTGTTTTGCTGAAATTAAATTCCTGTAATGGGAATATGGTATTGGTGGGCTATGGCACAGTTTTATCTTGTTTTTAGAGCAACATGTATAAAATTCCTCCACTGTTTTCCACTCTTTACAAGATTGCATAGTTGTTTCATTCAATGAGCCTTGATGTAATTTGACCTACATTTTATGTTAAAGCGACACAAAATGTATTAAATCATTTTCACCCTTTCTTTTTCTTCTCATTAGCACACAATAATTAAAATAGCGTTATTTAAGAACTAACATTGGCACTAAAAATTCTTGTATTACACAGTTATAAGTTGGTATGTTTTTACAATCTGTTGTGTCTATTTATATCATCCAAGTTTAACATAAAACTTTTAAAAAATCTTAAGCCTTGCTTTAAGATGTTATGACCCTATAGAGGCTCTTTAGTATCCCACACAAGTAATTTTTTCTCTGACAATCCCACCATTCTATTAAACCTATTCAGATCCATTAGGATCCTGAGAAGGAGCACAGGTTGTTTCTAAGCTGGCCGCTACCACCACCTCCACTACCACCAAGTTCAAGCAATTCCTTCTTTATACAGACGTAACAGCTAGAATCATTGCCTGCATAGCATTTGTCTGAATGGTAAAATTTTCATTCATTCATTGCTTTTACAAACATATGCACTTTAGGCCTTTTGTGGCATTGGGAGTACAAAGATGGGTGAGATGCAGTTTCTGCTTCAGGGACCTTAGACTATCACCAGTGTAAGAGATACAGACACCTAATCCAGTCTCAGTGTCCAGGAAGAGTTTCTTGGAAGACATGACCTGTGAGCTAAGTTCTGAAAGGTAAATAGCAGTAAGTTAGAGAAAGAAGGAGGGGGTATTTCCAGCAGTAGAAGCAGTGTGTGACAAGGGAACTGAAAGCAGTTGAATTTGCCTGGGTCAGAGTTTTGGGTGGTGGATGATGAAAGGGGCCATGTCCTGCAGTGCCTTGCATGCCAAGCTTAAGAGTTTAGACTTTTTCCCTAAAAGTCATGGAAAGCTTGTGCTTGAGTAACTAACAGACCAGTAGCATATATAAGACTATTTTGAAAGTTCAGTGAAGAAGAGGTATAAAAAATAGATGGGGTTGGGAGATCTAGCATGGCCAGAATTAAGAAAACCAGTTAGTAGGATGAAATAGAAATATAATGTTCATTCACTTAGGTAGTGGTAATTCAAGGATATACTTTATGAGATTTCAAATTTGTAAAATGATGTTTTGTTTGAACTTATTGAAGGGATTGAAAACAGTTTTTTTTAAGTCAAAGATGAGGCCCTGATTTCTAGCTTGGATGTCAGTGGGGATTGGGGAGTAATAAACATTGAGTGCTTAATATATGACAGATACTAGAAAGAGTGTTTTACATGTATTATTTCCCTTAATCTTCTTTATGCTCCTTTAAGGCTGATGTTGTTCTTTCTTTTTTTTTTTTTTAAGCTGAAGATCCTGACAACTCAGTGATTTCACAACTTGCCAATTTTGAAACTAATTCACTGAGCTAGAAAACACAAAAGGAGCAATAATTTTTTGGGAAATGGAAGGTGAGTTTCATTTTGGACAAGCTGACTTTGAGTCATACATTAAGGCAGACAGAGAGCTGCACACATAGGGCATAACCACTGCACTCAGGAGTTCTGCCATGTCCTCTATCTGCAAGTATGCAGCTGTATATGTATGCCTGGAGCTCAGCATAAAGCACTAAGTTATAGATTTGTATTTGGAACATCAAGTTATAGTATCTGGAAAAAAAAGACATTCAATAAATATTTATGAATCATACATGTCAAATTGATGATAATTAAAGCTTTAAGAATGAGTGAGATCATTCCAGAAGCATGTGTAGAGAAGAGGATTATATTACATATACATTTCAAAATTGGGCAATTGAAGGAAATGCCATGAATAAGACTATGAAGAATTAGCCAGAACAGTAGGATGAAAATCAGGAGGGTTATGTCTCAGAAATAAAATTAAGGGACGGTTTCATAAGAAGAATCCTGTCACCAGGGTCAAATGCTGCCAAAAGTCAAGGAAGATGAGCTTGGAAAGTGGACATGGGATGTAGTGGCAAGGAAGTCTGAGAACATTTTTGATGCATAAAAAGTGTGTGAACTAAGGAGAGGTTGGTAGAATCTACATATTGGGTGCTTGCTAGAATTCAGCATTTTTTACTTATTTCAGATCATAAGTGAAGGTAGAAAGACTTACCACTTGGAAACGTGTCAAATCAGGGCTTCTGGTATTCTATTACAGTAGAAATTTGCCAGATAATCTCACTGTTTGAATTTAAATTTGGACTTAGTTTATAATTACATAGTTTCAGAATCTATAATGGCCACATTTAGTTTATAATTACATAGTTTCAGAATCTATAATGGCCATCTATTTGAAAAATGGTATCACAGAATCATGTCATGTGAAACTCCCAGAAATTCAAGTAGTTTGACCTCATTGTCTTCAAAATAATGGAAGTTTAGAGTACTTTCCCAAGTACTATGAATAGACTTGTGCCATGTTCTCTATACCACATTGCTTTACTAGCTTCAAATGTTTGTGTTTAAACATTATTCACAAAAACCTTAATCTTTCCAGAAATAATCGTAGAATATACAACTTTTGAAAAACATGCTCAGAAGCACAAAATGAAGGGGAGACGCACAGTTATGAAAATCACAAACTACATGATACCACCTTAAAGCCATAAAGACTTTGGGATCACAGCAGCAGCTATACCTCAGTTTTTGCTAAATGGCTCACTTGGATATATTTTCCCTTCCCCAGTTTGTTGCTAGCAAGAATTAGAGCCTTAAAGGTTTTCTGTTCAGATAATGAACAAATAATTGAGTTCATTTCCATAATTAAAAAGCTTTAAATTGACCAAAAGACACAAATGTTTGGATGGTTTTACTTGTTACTTACACAGGAAGTTATCACTTTATTCATCTTTCCATTTGAGATGGTTACAGCACAGCTGGGAGACTCAAGAGCCTTGCATAGTTAAACCCAGATATGACCAAGACCTGAACTTGGAAGCTAAGTTTGACCTCTAGACTGAATGAACTATGCCTTGGTCTCTGGATTTCTATCAGTCTCAGTCTTAATGAATCCAGGAACTCAAGGCAGCTAACAAACTAACTCTTCTAATCAGACTTGGAAAGCTTAGTGACTATAGCTTCCTTCTTATATTTTACTAACAATGACACTGGCAGCTATGTAGGATTTCTAAAATTTTATCTCTTTATCCTTCTATTATCTCATTTCTCCACAACTCAGTGACATGGATAACAGAGACATTATTTTTCTCTGAGATAGATGAAGAGACAAGATGAGAAAGATTAAAAGGTGTACTCAAAGTAGGGCTTCCTTGGTGGCACAGTGGTTGAGAGTCAGCCTGCCGATGCAGGGGACACGGGTTCGTGCCCCGGTCCGGGAGGATAACACATGCCGTGGAGCGGCTGGGCCTGTGGGCCATGGCCTCTGGGCCTGCACATCCGGAGCCTGTGCTCCACAATGGGAGAGGCCACAACAGTAAGAGGCCCGCGTACCGCAAAAAAAAAGATGTATTGAAAGTCACACAGTTAATCAGTGGTAGAATCAAGTTTATAACCTATCTCTCTTAACCCTTTGAAGTGGATCAGGCAGTTACCCATTGGAAAGAAGCATGGCTAAGAAGATAGAATTCTTTATGATGACTTTCAGATTTCTAAGAATTAAGGCAGCAATCTTTTTTCTCTTATGGGGAAGAAAAAGATGAATATATATTTGCAAGTTCTGCCATTGAGAGGTAGAGTCTACTAATTTTTTCCCTGTGAATCTGGGATGTCTTTAGTGACTTGCTTGAACAATAGAATGTGGTGAAAGTGATATTCTGGACTTCTTAGGCTAAGTCATAAGAACCCATGCAGGTTCTGTCTATGCCTCTTGGAAAGCTCAGTTGCCAAGTAAGAAGTCCTGAAAATACCATTCTTTAGGGAAGCTCAAGACAACCATGTGGAAAGACTGCATGCATGGACAGAGTGGGATGACCAGCCAGCCCCAGTTGTCTCAGCCATCCCAACCTAGAGACCAGAGTTTTGAATTATGACACCATCTTGGATGTTCTGGTCCCAGGAGATATAATGTGGAGAAGAATTGAAGAATGCAACTGATAAATAGGTCCTTAAAATATAGCCCTCATTAAGCTGTTCCAGCAAAATCCAGCCACTTGAGCCAGCCCTGTTGAGTCCCATTCATCAGGCAGCCAGGATAAGACATTCCCTGTTTGAATTATGAGCATTATAAAATGGATGTGTAACACTACTAAATTTTGAGGTGTTTTTTATAGATAGAACTAGCAATAGATAATAAATGAACAGAACTAGATAAACACTAGATAAACAGAACATATTAGGTAAAGCCTTTGTATGATATTACCTTTGAGTGCCCTTCAAAAATAGAATTGTTAGTCATGGAAATAGCACAGTAAAATCCAGTTATCCAGAACGGTTGGTGAATAAGTCATTCTGGATGATGAAATGAAGACCCTTCAAAAGATGGAGGTGATCAATCTTTTAAATGCTGATGATATTGTATTTTAATCGTTTCATATGAAGAGTTATAGATATACAGCAAAAAATATACCTTGAATACATATGTTGAGCACTTGGTAAAAATCTTGTACTAGACAGACAGAGCCCATGCTCCCCACAGAGTTCACGGATTAGTTGGAGAGGCAAAGATACTAAGTAATTTTCCCAAAGTTTCAAGGAAGTTAAATCATAGGGCCAGTTTTCCAACCCAGATCTGCCTGACTCTAAAAACACAGATCTGCTTGGCTCCAGAGTTTATGGGAAGATAGTTTGCAAGATGGTACAGCTTAGGCCAATGGCTTATTCTCATGCTTTTGACTTTATCCCCTCTTTCATCATCATTTTAAGTATTGTCCTTCTGAAAAATAGTGCATTAAAATTTATTTATATCTGTCTAAGACCTTTTAAATAAGACAAGCTGAGCTACATTGCGGAAGTGAATTTTCCTGTGTTTCTGCATGGTCATAGCTAGGATTTAATCAGCAAATCCAAGTGAAGCAAACTGTTTGCAGTCATTTAAGATGGCATCAGTCATAATAATAATGATTCCTTAATGCTTTCCTGGTGCCTCTCATCTAAGGATTGTAAAAGGCTTTACAAACATTAATTAAGCCTTATAGGATTTCAATGAGGTCATGAAGCAATTTAATTACTGTAATATATTAAGACTTTAAATAAAGCAAAAGCAACTCCAGAATCACATTTTGAAGCACTCCCTTTTGCTCTTGGTGGCATGGACTCAGGAATTTGGGAAGGACTTTTGTATTCCTTTATTTATTTCAAGTTTTTAAGAAGTTGAAACACCATAACATATCCCTTTTACACATTGGAAGACAAAGGAGAGTGACATTGTATATTTCATGGGGCTCAATTGATTAACAAACATACGTTTTGCACTTAATAAGGACCAAGCACTGCTATCCAGTCAAGAGAACAGAGAATATAATACCTGCCCTCAAAGAGCTCCCAACTTAGTGAGACAATGTACAAGTAAAACACAATTGATTGGAGTGTGCTAGAGCTATACATAAAGTATTATTCAAGCATGTGAAAGTGTATCTGTCGAACTCTGAAAAATAATAGCCAATACCACACAGAGCTTATTGCATTCCACCCTTCCAAGATTATTGCTTTCCATCCTTCCAAGATTTCACATACACTAACCGCTTAATTTTCACAACAATCCTGATATGTAGCACCTGATATGTAGGACACTAAGGCATAGAGAGCTTGAGTAACTTGCCCAAGCTCAACTACGTAGGATGTGGCACAGGAGGGATTTTATCCCAGGCATTGTCTGCAGGGTCCATGCTCTTAACTGTTACATTGTAGTGTAGACATGAGGAGAAGATGAGATTCTAAAAGAAAAGCAGAAAGAAGGAAGTAAAAAATAAATGTTCTGCACCTACAAATAGCTCTTGTAAGCCAGGCTTTGATAATATGCAAACTCTATTTTAAAAAGTCAGGAAAAAATGACTTCTAATGTATTTCTGATCAGCAATAACCACTAGGCAAAATCATCAAATAAAATCAAATTTTCACTGTTGTTTTCAGTACCTTCCAGCATTTCCCAATGGTGGGCTTAGCTCACAATTTTATGAGGCTACTGGGACCAATGTTGATCCTTACCCTAGCCACGAATCTCTGGCCAAGGCACATCATGAGTCAATCACGCATGTACAGTAGGCAGCCTTATGCTTATAAACTTAAGATATACTTTCCCAAAGTCCTGAGGTCCTGCCTTTGCTACTGCTTATGCTTCAGTTCTCTAATGGTAAAAAAAATAAAACTCTCCACAGGGTCAAATCTTGGACCTCTTTCATCTTTGTCCATCTCTTCCATTCCTTTCCTCTGGTCACAGACTCTGGTCCTGTTTCTCTTTTCACTACTCCAGCCTCAACAGAATACCTAAAATTGTGGTTTCTGTCTGGGGACTACCATTTCCATATCTCATGTGACTTGCCCACTTAGGCTTTCATGGATAATGTTGACGATCTGAACTGAGTTCCTCTTGAGCATACTAGACTCATTAATCTAGATAAAACTCAGTATCTTCCTGACTGATCCAGTGAATCATCAGTTCCATGTGGCAAAGTATTGACTCTGCACATTACCTAGCCATAAAACTATACAGGGTATATTTTTAAACATTCAGAAGCAATGCACATTTCCTTTACATTTTTCATGATGCTATATGTTAATCTAGACCTGTATTTCAATACAGCAGGTCTGAGCTGGATATTACAAATTCAAGAGAGATGGGGTGGATATGTGTGAAGAATAAAGAGACATATTCACCCATAGTAATTTATAGAATGCTCACTATATACAAGCACTGGACCAACCATGGAAGATTTGAAGGATCATATTATTTAGTGGCAGAGACAAATAGTTAACCAGGTAATTCGACCACAGTTAATATGCACTGATATGTGAAATTGCAAAAGCCCTTAAAGGCACCAATTCACCAGGTCTTAGTAAGTCAATAAATAATTCTGTAGAAAAACAATTTCTTACCTGATGTCTAATTGACCAATAGGATCTAGGTTGGTAGTGTGTGTGTGTGTGTGTGTGTGTGTGTGTGTGTATGTGATGTATAGGGACAGAGAGGTAAGAATGTGTTCTAGGCTGGAGGAAATGATGTATGCAAAGTCTTGCAGCTGGGGGAGATCATCAGGTACATCTGGTTGCAACATGACTTACAGAAGAGATTTTAGTGAGAAAGGATAGTGGTTCAAATTAAGGTACTAGCTTTGAAAATTTGGAGTAGGGATATATTTAGGTGGTAGAAACAATAAGATTTGTTTAGATATGAGAGAATGGTTAAAACTAACCTCTAGGTAGATCACTTGGGCAACTGAATAGAATAATTCTTTCCAATAGAGTGATGGATCAGAAGGAGAACCAAGTTTGGAGGGGGTCCAATAACATAATGAGCTCAGTGTTGGAGACAATAAATTTGAAATAATTAAGTGAATGAGCTCTGGAACCAGATTGTCTGGTTTTGAATCCTGGCTCCACCATTTATTGGCTGTGTGAACTTGGGCAAATTATTTCCCTATACCTTTGTTTCTTCATCTTAAAATGTTATTAGTTAATTGTGATAGTTAATTTTCTGTGTTAACTTGGCTGAGCAATGGTGCCCAGATACTTGATCAAACATTATTCTGGATATTTCTGTGATGACATTTTGGATGAGATTAATATTTAAATTGGTGAACTTGGAGTAAAGCAGATTGTACTCCATAGTGTTGGTGGGCCTCATCCAACCAGCTGAAGGTCTGAATGAAACAAAAGACTGACCTCCCCAGAGCAAGAGGAAATTCTGCAGCAGACCACCTTCAAATCTGAACTGCAACAACACTTGTTATTTAGCTCTCTAGCTACTGGCCCACTCTGCCAGTCTCTATAGTCACATGAGACTATATATATGGTACATATTTGTATATACACATATCTTATTGGTTCTGTTTAACCTGGAGAACCCTAACTAACACAGTAGTTGTAGTACTAAATCCATAGCGTTCTACAAAAATTAAATAAGAAAATACATGCAAAAATTTCAGAATAGTACCTGGTATATTGTGAGTTCTCAAATACTAGATATTTTTGAGGTGTCTGTGGAGCATCAATTTCTTGGTGTCCAAAACATGCCTTTGTACACACTAGTTTGTATTTGTAGTTCATGGGTGTTGTATAGGCTGAGATAAAGATTTGGTGTTATTAGCATATACATGATAAATGATGCAATTAGGGTAGATTGGATTACCCAGTGAGAGAAGATGCTATGTGAGAAAGGCTCAGAGCAAAATCTTTAAAAGGTTAATATTTAAGAGATGGACAAAGAAAACTTTAAAGGAGAAACCAGAAAAGAGGAAAAGCAGGCGTTTTTCCCTAAAGCACTGAAAAATAAATTCATTATTGTAGAGATTAAAGTCAGCATAGGACATTGATTTAGTAACTATTATTAGAGTTGACATATGTCTGATTTTACTTTGACCTCTGCTGGTTTACACCTGTTGTTCCAGCATAGTTAGCAAATAAACTTTATGGTCACCTACTATTCAAACAAGGTGTTAGCATTTGACTGGAAATGACTCAATCAAATTAAAGGAATGGAGTTTTTCTCACATTCTTCCACTATATGTAAACAAGGAAGAATATAATGCAGAATGCTACTGACAACCATTTTGCTTTCAAGAAGGAAACAAGCCTGTGGGTCAAACAATGCTGAACATAACAGAACAGAGAGATGGAACATACCTGGTCTTTGTTAACATCTTTGAAGCTATGCTGGTAGAATATAGAACCTGACTTCTGGACTTCAGGTATGAAATCACAAATTTCTTTATTCTTTAAGGCATTTTGATTAGGAGTATTCTGTAACTTGAAACACAAACTACCCTAACTGATACCGAGGAACTAGGGCAATTGTAAGTGAAGGAACCATTAAGTAGCAACATTCTAACTGTAAGATAGTTTAAAAATTAACTGCCCCCTTCACCAATGCCTTCTTAGGAGGGAAAATCCCCCTTCACATGGCAGCTGAATATTACTTTGCTGAACATTGGAATGGGTGTGAGTAAGCAAGTTTGGAGAAATGGGGTAATAATGTGAGGAGTCACGGGAGGGGTGAAATTCAGAAGGAGAGCAAATGGAGCCAATGAATTTGGGTGCAACATAGAAGGGGGACAACCAAGGGAACTCCCTAGTGGTGGCAAACAGTGGAAGGAGGAACTAGGAAAATGGATCTACTTGAGGATTAGTTTTACATATTCGATGGGGGAGAAAAATTTCCACCTCTGTCCCCTTTTATAAATTTTTCTATGTTCTATATTCATGACTGATACTTTTGGGGGAAGTGGATTCTTTCTGGGAAGTGCAGATAAGAGCCACTTCTAGATTTAAATTGGTCCAGAGTAAAAGCATAGACTACATGTATCTGGATTATGTAATAGAATTGGCAAGTCTCTTTTAAAATCTCTGGTTGATATACTGGAAACGAAGATCTATAAAGTTTAGATACTTACCTGAGGCCATGAAACTGGTAGCTGCTATACTTGGGATTAGAATTCATGATGCTAGTTTATTATTTAATCATACCTCAGGAGAAGATGCTGCTGGTTGCTCCCTTGAGAGTGGATTTAGGGTCAGAGAGAGGGCAGATAAAAAATTGGAAAAAATTTTTTAAAGGTTTTAACTTTAAACCAGATGAAATCTACTACTATAAGAAAAACTTTTAAAAATAAAAATGATTCCATAGGTTATAAGCCCGGTTGTGTCTTATCTTAGAAGGAAGCTATGTGATTTCCAAGGTGACAGCCAGGAAGTATCGCTACTGAGTGAAGTTATTACCTCTCTCTATCATGATATCAGAAATATTGTGGGCCACTGCTCATAGTATCTCATCAAAAGCAAACTCAGGTTGGAAAATATGGGACACATGCAAGACACAATTGGAGAGATTAAATACAATTCCTTTACTATTAATCTAAGAGGTTTTCTTCTTAGTGATGCAATAGAAACAGCATGGGCTTGGAAACTGACCTATTCAAACTCCATTTTTACCACTTTTTGCTCATATTAGCATTTTCAACCATTTAACTGAGCTTCAGTTCCCTTATTTGGAGAATACCATAGAGTCCTTGCCTTCCAAGTACTTATATTCTCATTGACAAGGGTGAAAGTGAGAAAAAATAAACAAAGGCTATAAGAATTTTAGGAACAGACAAAAAATTGGAAGAGGTAAACTGTGCTAACATGAGAGAGAATGTAAAGAGGGTATAGTGCTGCTTTAGTAGAAGAGATCAGTGAAGAGCCATCTAAGAAGAAATTATATTCAGAATATATTTTTGAGTAAGGGCCAAGTGTCTTGAATATGGAGCACGAAGGGGAGAGGAGAAGAGAAGATGAGATTTACAGGTTTTTAGACTAAGCAACTAAGTGAATGGTCGTATCATTGACTGAGATAGAAAATGTCTGTGAAAAATTAAATTTTTGGAATAAAATAACTAGTTGTATTTTGGCCATGTGGAATTTGAGATGCATTTTGAACATTCAGAGGAGATGACAAATAAGAAATAGGGTGTATGGATCTGGATCCCTAGAGAACATCCTGTGACAAACATATCATTAGAAGATTTATTGTATTTAAAGTTATGGAACTGATGAGATCATCTATGGAAGAACTGTTGGTAGAAAACATGGAGCCAAGGAGAGAGCTCTGGGGTACTACAGCATTTAAAGGAGCCAGCAAAGGAGACTGGGAAGGGGAGACCAGTCAAGTGTGAGAAAAAAAATAGTCCAGTATGGTGCCTGTGGTGCCAATGAATCTCAGAAAAAAAGGGTATTCAAGAAGAGGGGAGTGGTTAATTGAAGATAATTATGAGGACCTGAGCATTGCCTACAATAGGAAGAAAAACCAATGATGTCGATAAAAAGGCAATAGATTAAGGGGAGCTGAGGAGAGAATGGGAAGTGAGGATGTTCAGAAATTTGACAGAAACAACTCTTAAGGAGCTTTGGTGTGAAAGGAAACATGGAATTGAAAGGCAACCAGAAGATCTGAAGACAAAGGACATTGTTTTGCTTTTGTTTTTATAAATTTTTTATTTTTGGAATAATTTTAGATTTATTAAATAATTGCAGAGATTATTCTTGGAGATTGTGTTTTAAGACAAGTTTTTTTTTTCCTTTTTTTTTTTTAAGGAAGACAGATGAAGTGATACAACAGAAAAAAGAGATCATGACAGAACAAATTCCTTGAGATAGTGATCCATGAGAAAGAGATCTATGGTACAAGGGAAAGGTGTTGGTCTTAAATAGAAGCAGAGACAGAATAAAAGGCAGAGTGGGTACAGATGATGGGGAGTTTGTAGACTTGATAGCAGAAGGATGAGGTAGCTGTCTTTGGAGTATAAGGCACTGTCATCGGCTAAGTGTGAGGAGTGAAAGATGTGAAAATCGTTTCCTAGAAGTGAGAGGGATTTTTCTAGTGAAGTACATCCAGTGTTAAATAGCCATTTGAGGTTTATTTCCATGTGTTTGAAAAGTAACCAAACTGCCAAGTGTGTGATTTTTTTTTAAACTGATAATATTTGTATGTTTGGGTGCAGGGGCAGAGTTAACAGAGAGTTCAATTGAACCAACATAAATCAGAACTGAGATTTTGAGAGGCCTGTATAGACACACCTTAAATTGATCCCCAAAAGTCTCACATATAGTACCTTCCTTTTGACTTCTAACCAATAAAATATAGAAATGGTGAAGGGATTTTGCAGATGTCTAATTAAGATCCCTAACCATGTGAATTTGAGTTAATCATGGAGAGATTATCCTAGATGGGTCTCACCTAGTCAGGTAAGTCCTTTAAAAGAGTAAGCAAGCCTTCCCTGAAGATAAAGACTTTAGACAGCAGAAACTCTCTTTTGTTGACTTTGAAGAAAGAAGTTCCATGAAATCTACAGCCAGAAGAGAAAGGAATTCTGCCAACAACCTGAGGGAGCTTGAAAGTGGGTCCTTCTTTAGTAGAATATCCAGAGAAGAACACAGTCCAGCTGACAACTTGATTTCAGCCTTATGATCCTGTGAACATTGAGCCCAGTTAATGCCTAGACTTCTTTTTATTTATTTGTTTGTTTGTTTATTTATTACTGAGGTATAGTTGATGTACAACATTACATAAGTTTCAGGTGTACAACATAGTGTGTCATGATTTTAAAGGTTATATCCCATTTATAGTTATTATAAAATATTGTCTATATTCCCTGTGCTGTACGATATATCTGTGTAGCTTATCTACGTTATACATAGTAGTTTGTACCTCATAATCCCCTATCCCTATCTTGACCTCCTCCCTCCCTTCTCACCACTGGTAACCAGTAGTTTGTTCTCTTCATCTGTGAGTCTGTTTCATTTTTGTTATATCCGCTAGTTCATTTTATTTTTTAGATTCCACATATTAGTGATATCATACAGTATTTGTCTTTCTCTGTCTGACTTATTTCACTTAGCATAATTCCCTTCAAGTCCATCCATGTCATTACAAATGGAAAAATTTCATCCTTTTTATGGCTGAGTAGTATTCCATTATACATAGAAACTGTGAAATAACAAATGGATGTTGTGTATTTATTTTTAATTTTATTGGAGTATAGTTAATTTACAATGTTGTATTAGTTTCAGGTGTACAGCATAATAATTCAGTTATACATATACATATATTCATTCTTTTTCAGATTCTTTTCCCATATAGGTTATTACAGAATATAGGGTAGAGTTCCCTATGCTATACAGTAGGTGCTTGTTGGTTATCTATTTTATATACAGTAGTGTGTGTATGTTAATCCCAAGCTCTTAATTATCCCTTCCACCTCCATGTTTCTCCTTTGGTAACCGTAAGTTTGCTTTTGAAATCTGTGAGTCTGTTTCTGTTTTGTAAATAAGTTCATTTATATCATTTTTTAAAGAATTACATTCCACATTAGGGATATCATATGATATTTGTCTTTCTCTGTGTGACTTACTTCACTTAGTATGATCATTTCTAGGTCCATCCATGTTGTAGCAAATGGCATTATTTCATTCTTTTTATGGCTGAGTAATATTCCATTGTGTATATATATATACATACATACCACAGCTTCTTTATCCATTCATCTGTCAATGGACATTTAGGTTGCTTCCATGTCCTGGCTATTATAAATAGTGCCAAATGGATGTTGTTTTAAGTCACTAAGTTTGTGGTAATTTGTTACACAGGATAGAAAAAAATGCAGGAACTATGAAAGTAATAAATGTGAAGAGGGACATTGAGTATTTTTTGAAAATAATTATTATGCCAACCTATGGAAATGAGGGTAAATTAGGATGTGAGAATAGGAGGAGGGTAACGGACAGGATAAATACCAGAGTCAATGGATTAGAAATCTCACTGATATTGGATAATTGTTGGAGTGGGAGTTCAAGGGAAAATTAATTAAAAGGAAAATAAGTATTGGTTGTAGAGAGAGAGTGACAAAGGAAGAGAGACACACACAGAGATGCAGTTATTGGTATAAATCTCAGGGTATGATTACAGGAGGGACTGAAGTGTTGTGGAAGAAGATATTTTTGGTGAAGGACTTAGAAGATGTGAGAGGCCAACATGTTGGTTAAATCCGTTCTGCTCAAGTTGAGTGTCAAAAATGACCAAAATAGTAGTGAAGAAGGGTATATATGGTCATCTATAAATGAGAAGAAAGGACTGAAAGGGTAAATGGCAACATCAAAAATCAGAAGTAGCTGACGACACCTGATAATATTCACTTTAAAGAAGTTGGGGTCTTTGAAAGAACAAAATTGTTTGAAAGAAGCAATGAGAAGTAAGGAGGAAATAGATATGAGTTAAGTGTCAAAAGGTATGTAAAACTGAGAGAAAACTAGCATGTGATTGAGAGATGTAGGGAAGCAGAGTTCTCAGGGGTTATACATGTTTCAGTTTGATAAAAAAGGGAAGGGACCATTCAGAGAAAAATTTGAGAATAATTGTAGGATATTATGTTGATGATATATTGTCATAACCCACGGACAATATGACAGGGTTTGGGAGGGCATGGAGATAAGTTTGGATTTAGGGGCAGAGAGAATATTATGTGAATGAGCTTCTGGTTGAGGAATGTTAGAGTACCTGAGAAAGGATGGAAAGTGATGCATAATGGGTTGCCTGCATTGTCAGCACTTGAAGACTTCAGGATGCTAAATTTGACCTGGAGAGAAAACTGAAGCCCCTGAGCTTGAGCGTAGACCACTTGGCTAATCTAAACTACTGTCCTCATTAATAGCTAGTGTACTTGTAGCAGCCAGGAACATGCAGGGCTGGAGGAACCACCTGTCTCACTCTCTTCATGTTTTTACGTGGACTTACCACCATAAGAATGATACCCCTGACTTTTATTCCTTCTCTATATTTTCAACATTTTCCCATGAAATAGCAATAGTCATCAGTCCACAATTCCTTATCAAGTAAGATATTCCTGTCAATGACTGAAATACTGGAGAGTTGTTCTCCTTTCTTTCCTGTTGCCTCAAGACATTGAGAAGCACCTGCCTTAGGCATGCATATGTCCTTTGTAGGCACTATCCCTTAGCTAGGCTGACCCAACATTTAAACCAAGCAAAGTATATGAAAGGATGAGTATGGGACAGAGAGCCACAGAATCCTATTTGTTTGCAAATCTCACCCAAGTCCTCCAATCTAGTTTTTTTAAAAAATCAGTAATGAAGGTAACAATGTTGTTCCCATATTCTTGTGTCTATCTATTAATTGGCCCCAAATCTTGGTGAGAAATAGACTTGCTATGTTTTGATCCTCTAAAACCCTAAGAGCTATGATAGAAGACTTGGACCCTTGCCCAAGAATGGAGGTGCTGTGATCTCTTAAAATATATACCTTAGGGCAGCCTCTGAATCTGACCAGGCAATTTCACACTGTTGAGGGAAAGGACTGAGAAACATATTCAGAGAAATAAGCATGTACTTGACAAACAGTAGGTATTTAATATATATATACATACATATATATATATATATATGTTTTTTTCTCCCTCCTTATGAAATAAGAAGCCTTTGGATTGATTGTAAATGGAAACTTTTCTGTAGCCTGGGATCCTGGGTATTATGAATGCCAGAGACTTCTGAATCATCATATGAATTTGGCAGCCAAAGCTGGGTAGAATTTTTACTTCTAGTGACATAATGAGGATTACCAGGGAATCACTTTTTCATGGCAGTAGAAATGGGGCTGGAGTCTGTGTCGATATCTAAGAGTCAAATATTTAACTAACTGCACAACAGGAAGTGACTGAGGGAGACAGAACTGATTGTCTCATGCTAACTAGTTTATATGGGTTGGTCAGGTTGTCTCATACTCAGAAAGAAATTTGTAGAACCTTTGAAAATTACAGCTTCCAAATAAAGACAAAGAGTCAGCTGGATAACATATTTCTTTCCTGGAGGTCTTCTATATGCATTGGTGCTAGACTCAGCTTGGAATTGCCTGTAGTTAAATCCTTCTACTCCCAATCTGTGTTGTATGAGGTAGTACAACAACTCCACTTAGATAAGTACAGATGAAAATAGGGAGAAAGTCTTGACATTTTCAATCCCTGGACCCAGTCATCTCTGAGAACATCACCATCCTTGCCCTGTTGCAATTTGTTTATATGAGCCAATACATTTCTTTCTTAGCTAAATTCTTAGCTAAATTCTTTCTTAGTTCAAATTGAGCATCTTCTAATTTCCAATTGTATGTTCCTTGGTAATATGGAGAGATTCAATTTCTTCTTTTTCTCTTCTGCTCCATTTGGCTTATCATTACTTTCTAAGTTTTCTGAGGAATATATATTCATTTGTAAACATAAGAATATTACAAAATCTATGATATAATAAAAATAGAGGAAAAGGAGGTTCTGACTTCAGGAACCCCTAAACGTCAATTTGGCTAGGGAATATCAAATTAAGAAATGTGTCAGGAACCAAAATGATCTTCTGGTCTGCTGGACCAGATCTGCTGATCTGCTGGAGATTCAGCATTGTTTTTTTGTCATTATTTGTATGGGTTGACCAATCTGCATATAGAGACTCAAAACTTAACTTGGATTATCTAGGAATGTACATAAATTTTATGCCAGATAATTTTTACAGAAAAGGAATTTGTATAGGATTACAGGAAAGTTCACAAAAGTGTGTTTAGAATAGGATGAGAGCTGGAACTACTTCAGGGATTTAGAGAACATTGACTAATAACCTCATCATGATGGATGGGATGAATAAGCTCTATTTTTTGGTAATTACTTTACTCTTTCCAAGATTTAATGTCCTTGGAGAAACTTGAACTCTTACTCACCTTTGGTATATTGTTTTACCTACCCTTCCTCCAAGACCAACCACAGATGGAGAGGTAATTCTGAAAGAAAGAAAGAAAGAAAGAAAGAAAGAAAGAAAGAAAGAAAGAAAGAAAGAAAGAAAGAAAGAAAGAAAGGAAGGAAGGAAGGAAGGAAGAAAGGAAGAAAGAAAAGAGAAAAAATATATTTGAATGCTATTAAGAACTCGATAAGGAATGAACACTAGGACATAACAATACTACATGCCAGCTTTGAGCGAAAATGACTCAATACAAATCAATATTTACTATTGTCTCAGTTATCTATTCCTTCAAATAGCTTCATACCCATTCTCTCCTTCTGGTCTCTGCATGTAGGCTAGTTTGGGCTTCCTCACAGCATGGTGGCTTGAAGACAGCCAGACTGCTAATATGGTTTCTCAGAGCTCCAAGGGTCAGTGTTCCAAGAAAGCCAGGCAGAACCTATGTTGCTTTTATGGCCTAGCTTCAAAAGTCATGTAGCATCATTTTTGCTACAAGCCCACCCATATTCAAGGAGAGAGAACTGAGACACCACCTCTCAATAAAAGGAGAGTTAAAATCACACTGAAAGAAGAGCATGTGTGTTGGGAGATATTGCTGAAAAAACAATCTGCCACCTCTGGGAAATACAATCTGCCAAAAGTATGGACCCAAAATGTACTAATCTCAGTGTAAGAAGCCCAGTGGTGTCTTGAAGTCCTCATATTGATGGCCTCCTCCTTCATCTCCCTATACCCCATGTTTAGGGTCTAAACTTAAAAACTCCTAGTGCAACTCACTAACTGGTATTCTTAATACACTTCAGAATAGGAGTAAAGTTGTGAATGAAGTAAAGTCAATTCCAACAAATGAATTACTTTTTTAATAATAGTTTTCTGAATATGAAGAATATTATTCTTATAGGACTATTTTTGAATATCTCAGTCATAAAAGGAATCAATGCTTTTTTGAGGAAGTGTTCAAATACCTTTCTGTTTTTGACAAAGGACATTTCATGATTCAAAGTGCATTTATTATGCACCAGCTATTAGTTGAGCTCTATTCTTGGTGATGGAAGATTGATGGACAGCAGGGAACAAAACATATTTTTAAAAAATATTCCTGCCACCATGGAGGTTACCTGAATATGTTATTTGGTTGGGAAAAGGACACTGCTTGGTAAAGTATTCAGCTTCTTCCACCACTATTGGGTGAGCCTGCAGTGCAGGGACTATGTCATTTTCCCTACTGTAGTCCCAGGGCCCAGCACAGTGCCTGGAGAAAGCAAGTTTCAATAAATACTTGTGGAACTAATGGGCAGATATGAAGGAAATCAGGCCAGTTCTTTAAAGGAAAGGGCTTTCACGAGAAAGGAGTCATCATGCCCTCTTCTTAAAAGACTGGTACTAGCTTGAGGAGATGGCTGCCATCCATGCTTAGCAATAAAGGTATAACGAAATGCAGTAATGGGTTCTCTGTTACTTTTTCAGTAAGAGAAGGATAAAGAAGTCTGTAAAATTTCTTAAACTTTGCAATTCCCTAGTATTTGTTATTCTTACTTTTCTCCATTTCTCTATTGTGATTAATAGTAATTTTTAAAAATGTCATGTGCATTCGTCTTTGGGGACTGGAAGGAAGGAGGAAGCTGGGAAGACTGTTACTCTCTGCAAGGAAGCTCCAGGGGAGAGAATCCTCGAGGGATAAAGTTGGTGTTTGCAGCTTCAGAGACTTGGGAGTAGGTGGAGTCCCTGGGGCCTGCTCCAAGGAAAGACAGGACAGCAGCAAGCCTGGGCTGCAGAGGGTCCAGAAACTCAAGAGTGCAAAGGCCTTTGTGGTTACATGATCAAGCCTTGCCCAATTTTTCCTGGTACAGAATTAAAAACAAATGAGTGCTCTTCTAATGCTTTCACTTTGTATTCTCTATGTCACTTAAATATGCCATCCACACTAGAAGTCTTTCTGAAGCCCTGCCCTGCTCTTTTCATCCTTCCTTTATAATGGCTCAGTTAGTCCTGTCATTTTTACCTGTTAACATCTTCAAATCACTCTCATTTAATCCATTTTCACTACCTTTGCCTGTGCTCAGACCTGGATCACCACAGCTTTCTTCTAATTTGTCTCAACATGAGAATTCTTCATCCCACTTCCCACTGCCTTTTTACTTCAAAGCAAACTTGATTACGTCCTTCTCTGCTTAAATCTCTGCTCTGTAGGCCTACTACCCCCAAGACAAAGCCCCAAACCTTAGCATATGAGGCCTCTGCTCTCCATTTAACTTTTAGACTCATTTTTGTGCCTCCTCCCCAGATACATCCTACACTTCAGCCACGTGGGTTGGCTAAATGAAGCCATACTATTCCAAATGATTGACTCATATACTTTGGCATATAATGGTCACTTTGCCTGGAATGTACTTTCTTTTCTCTCCAATGGGTAGATTCCTTCTCAACTTTCAAGACCTAGATCAAATATCACTTCCACTCAGTGAAGCCTTTTTTTCACCCCCTCAGGCACTATATGTACATTCTTTAAGTGGATGAATTTTGTCACTGGATTGTGACTTTCTGGAGAGAAGGGATTTCTTGTTAAGCCACACAGTATCACAAGTGCCTAGCACAGTACCTAACGTAAAATTGGTAAATAACACTTGAGGTGAATAAATGAATGTGAGTGGCATGGATAGCTTTGGTCCTCAGATGCGATGTTAGGAAAAATGATGGAAGTACAAGTCTAGGTAGATGTGGAAGTGGCCTCCCTGTAACATGTCACTGATTTTACCTGCAAATCTATCTTTTTATTGCCCAGGGGCATAAAGAAATTAAACCAGGAGAGTCCAGTACAGCTATTCAGTCTCTAGACAGCAGAAACTCTCAACTTTATAAAGGATATGCAATTTTGTCCTTGGATGAAAGAAAAACACCAGCTTTGAACAAAGTAGGTTTGTAGGACAGTACGTAGAGCTGCACCTGAAGAAAAGTGTTCACTTTTTTTTTCTTGGCAATAGTACCTACTTCCAGGTGTCCTGTGTGTGGTCAGCTTATGTTCATCTAGAGGTATTGACTTTAGTCAAGCAGTATATTCCAAAGAGATAAGTAATTCTTGCATATTAGTGCAAGAACAGAGATTTACTCATGATCTGAAAATAGCCAATATCTTAATCTGCTCAGGCTACTGTAACAAAATATTGCAGACTGGGTGGCTTAAACAACAGAAAATTATTTCTTATAGTCCAATGCTGAGAAATCTAAGATCAAGGAGTCTGAAGGTTCAGTGCGGACCTGCTTCCTTGCTTGTAGACAGCTGTCTTCTCTCAGTGTGTGCTCCTGGAGAGAGAGAGAGAAAGAAGAGAGAGAGAGTGCGCTTGTGTCTCTTCCTCTTCTTACAGTGGCACAAATCTCATCATGAGGACACCACCCTCGTGACTTCATCTAAATTTAATTCCTCCCATGTCCAAATACAATCACATTGGGGGTTACAACTTCAACATACGAATTTTGGGGGGACGCAAACATTTAATCCATAACAACTAAGAATGATCCCAAAACAACAGCAATAATAAGTACAACAAAATACATAATAGCATTAGTGTAGTAGTAGAGGTTTACTGAATGCTTGCTATGTGGCAGTCACAATTTTAGGTGCTTTAGATATGCCGTCTCATTAAACCTCCTATTGAGCCTATGAGGAAGGTGATAGTATTAACCTCATTTTAAAGATGAAGAAATTAAAGTACAGAAAGCTCCAGTTACTAGCCTAAGGTCACTGTAATAATTATCAGAGGTGGAAATCAAACTCAGTTAATCTGGCCCCAAAGCTCATATTTTTTAACTACAATACTGAATTTAGAAGAGGAGACACTCATAGATATTTTCTAATTTAATGATTTTTAACATTTTTGTAGTCATGGAAACATTTATCCAAAATATATTATTTTTTAAAAAATCCTAGTACATTAAACAGATAAAAGCTGAACTAGACTTCTACTCCTCACAACATGGTGGGCTGGGTACACTGAACACATTTCTTTCACACAAAAAAATGGAAATTAAAAATAAAATTTAAATGTATTTTAGTACTCAGTAAAATAGAAGTTCTTAAGGGACAGAAAAAAGTAGGCAGAAATACAGTGGAATAAAACGGAGGATTTCATTAAAGTATTTGTAGATTTCTAGTAAGCTATAGCTGTTCTTTTAACAATCTTGTGGAGAAGAGGAGAAAGTGTCTTGCAGAGTCACAACATTCACCCTTAAAGTTGAGATTCATAACAGGATATTTCCTCAGAAAAAAAGACAAATTAGAAAAATATACACCATGTGAAGGGAAAAAGCAAAGAGCCTTGTCAATCCCAGCCTTGAGTCTTAGGTGGG
The DNA here is from genome assembly GCF_059928025.1 of Delphinapterus leucas. Taxonomy (NCBI): domain Eukaryota; kingdom Metazoa; phylum Chordata; class Mammalia; order Artiodactyla; family Monodontidae; genus Delphinapterus; species Delphinapterus leucas. The sequence goes on along the minus strand of NC_143133.1, from coordinate 50,039,685 downwards.
ATAACATTTTAAAAGTTTATTCTAAAAGTTCTTAACTACATATTAGCCTTCACATAAGTTGAGAATTAAGGCCTACAGTATCTAAAAGTCCTGAGTCAAGAAATTATGTAAAATATTCCTGGGCTAGAGTTCCCTCAAGGGTCTAGCAGAAGCAAATGCAAATCCTCTCTCAAGGAATGCATTCTCAGCACAGATGTTATAGAATTCCACAGGTAAAACTCCAAAGGACTATAAGCTTACAGAAACATTAAAAAGAAACTCATGAAGAAATAAGGCATATGGTTTTTGGTCAAACATATAAAGATGTTAGAAATTATCACTCCTGTTCTCACAAGTAAAAAGTTGAACAAACTGAAAATCAACAACTCTTTTTAGACCCATCAGATAATTGATGTCACAGGACAAACTGGTGTCCTAAAAACTGGAGAGAGAATTAGATACCAAAACCCACATTACCTTCTGCTTGCCTAGAGCAGAAGCCCAATCAGAACCGTGCCTCTGGAGCCAGTATTCATAAGAGAACTAAAGTGTGATTGAAGAATTTCTAGAGGCTATGTGAGGACTAGCTTTGGAGTAAAATCTCCTGCGGCTTGGCCTTTAGGGTCCCCCACACTTTTGTGAGGTTTACCTCCTGGAGCTCTACCACCTTCACCTCAGGGTGCAGGTTGGAGAAAACTCCCCTTAGACTTCAGGGTGGGGGGGGGAAGAGAAAGTAACCATTCTGAAATACATTCAGAGCATTCTCTTCTCAACAAAGGAGTTCTGTCACTCCTCCAAAGACACTATTTTACCATAACCTTACATAACCAACTTGAATTTTACCAAAACCTAATTGACCTGGAGAAAGTGGAACACTTAAATCCAACCCCGTCTCACCTAAGGGAGAGGAAAACAAGTTGAAAACCACTTTAAGAATCACAGACAAAAGGCATAGGCTCATGAAAAGACAGAGATGTAATTATTGGATTATAGAATGTAGTCTTACCAATCTTACCACCTTATCACAATGTCAATCAGGTTTTTGTATAATAACAGAGGATTTCAAGTAGACTAACTGGATGCTTCAGATCCTATTTCAGAAGGAGCCTCTGGGTAAACCCAATAACATCATAAGAGACAAAAACAAAGACACTGGAGAAAATTTTACTCTCTGACACCTACAGCTACAGCAAACAGTAAAGAGACCACCTCCTAGACAAATAAACATAAAGACCTCACACTAAAGGCTTATTTACTCAGTTCCTTTTATGGGATATATCACTTCTGGCTTTCAACCAAAAAGTTACAAGGCATAATAGAAGGCTAAAAACACAGTTTAAAAAAACAAAGCATGAATCAAAACCAAGCTCAGATATGACAGACATTTTGGAATATCAGACTAGAAATTTAAAATAACTTTGACTACAATGCTTAGGACTGTAATGGAAAGGTACACAACATGCAAGAACAGATGGTAATGTAAACAGTTACATGAAAACTCTAAGACGCCAAAGGAAATGCTAGAATTCAAAAACACTAATAGAAATGAAGAACGCTTTTGATAGGCTCATCAATAGAATGGACATGGTTGAGGAAAGATCAGTGAACTTGAAGATATGCCTAAAGGAAATTCTAAAACTGAAATGGAAACAGAAAAAATAATTTTGAAAAATTGAAAGACTATCTAAGAACTGTGGGACTATTCCAGGAGGTAGAACGTGTGTGTATTGGAATACCAGAAGGAGGAGAAAAAAAAAGTCAGAAGAAATGTTTGAAATAACAATGGCTGAGAATTTTCCAAAGCTAATACAAACACATAGTCACAAGGGTCTAGGAAGCTCAGAGAACACCTAGTAGGATAAATAGCTCAAAAAATTTTGTTTAAACTACACCAAGGTTTATCATATTCAAACTGAAGAAAATTAAAGACAAAGGTAAAATCTTGAAAGGAACCAGAGAAAAAGGAATCAGGCAAAATGGAGGTCAGAACAAAAATCTATAGACTCAGATAAGCGAAGACCTAAGATCTTATAGTTATAGCATAATGAATGCTAAATGTATTAAATATATATTAAAATATACAATGTTAAATATACTTAAATGTATTAAATATGTAATATATACTTAAAAAGATTAAATAGAATCAAACTAATTTGGCAGATTTTGAAAAATAATCTGGTATAATTCTACAAATAAGAAAAAAAGGAATTGAAATTAAACAAAAACTCTTGTATTAGCGTTCTCCAGAGATATAGAATCAATAGGATAGGATGTGGATATGTGTATGTGTGTGTATATATATACACGTGTGTGTTTCCTTTGGACTTCTTTTGTCCCTTCCATCATCATTAGAAAAACACGTCAGGAATGAGAACCCCATGGACCAGAGTCATCCTAATCAAGCGTTCCTAGCCAAACTAAGCCTAGATCTACCAATCCCCATTGATCCACATATTATCTGGAATCAGCAGTTTTGAGCTGAGTTCAGCCTACATGAGCCAATCCCCAGACGATCCATAGACTTGTGGGTGACAGTGAACAATCAATGATTTAAGCTATTAAGTTTTGAGTTGTTTTTATGTAACAAATTAATTAATTAATTAGCTAACAAATACAATGAGTTAAACAGTCAGTTAAATGCAAGTGAAAAGAGAATTAGTGAATTAGAAGACGATTCAGAGTAAACCATTTGAAATCTAGGATGAAGAGCAAAAATATAAGAGGAAGGTTAAAACTATGAATGAGAGGATGAGACAGTCTACACATGACAATTTCAATTTGTAAATTAGAGAGTAAGTTGTAGTAAAGAATTAGTATCCAAAATATGTAAGAGACTTTTAAAAACCAACACAAAAAAGAAAGAAAAAAAAAAACTCAGGAAAAAAATATCAAATAGCCAGGACAGGAATTTCATGAGAGAAATTTCAAGCTGTCAATTAATATATGAATTTATCCGTTAGTCTTCAGAGAATTTCAAATTGCAAGAATGATGATGTACAGAGGCCTGGAACTGGCCTGAACTATTTTACTAAGATAAAAATATATCAGTACAGTATTGATTCCCAGACAAGGTATGAAACATACTGATTAATAGTTTTTCTTTGTTATCATGGGTCCAAGGAGCCTGGGGTGATTTAGATCAGCTTGTCACCATTGTTTATTAATAAAAAGGCCACCAAGATTTGCACCTGGTTTTCATGAAACCCCTGGAGAGCTCTGCCATAGGGACAGTTCTGTACAGGAACTGTGTCTGTCTGATCAAGAGGGTATAATAAGACTAGGCTGAAACTCAGTCTTGGGCTCCCTTTTCCTGGGTATGCTATGCACAGGTTTGTGGTTCCTTATTGAGAGAAAAGGTACATTTGTCATGACCCTTACAGAGAGAGGACAATTGGAATTCATGCCTATCCTCCTTGGATTTCTCGTTGTTAAGCAGCCTTTAACTTTGATGGATATCCTTACTTTAATTCTCTTGCTTTTTTGTATTATTTTTCTCTCTAAAAATATAGATTCGTAAGTATTATCATTCTGAGTTCTGTGAGTCTTCATTTATAATAGAATGTATCTAACTGCTAGTGGTAGTACAGGGAAGATAAAATTTTAACCCACCAAACTGAAAAAAGTCTGGAGTAATAAGTACTGATGCAATTTAGAATAACAGGGATTTTTACACATTTCCGGTTGGATTATGCATTGATACAACCACTTTTGGAAGTAATTTGGCATTACCTGGTAAAGTTGAAGATGAGTATACACTAAGATTCTAAAATGTTTCTGTATAATAAATACACATGGCCACCAAGAGAGGTGTATAAAAATTTTTATGGCAGTAATTGGACCCAATCCAAATATCTATCAACAGGGGAATGGATATATACATTTTGGTCTTTATTGATACAATAATAATAATGGACAGAAACCAGTCACATAAGAATATATATTATGAAACTATTTATATAAAATTTTAAATGTATAAAACTAAGAATATACATTTTTTAAAATATTTTTTATTTCACAAATTTTTAAGCTTGATTTGTAACTTTTCTTTTAATTAATTAATTTATTAATTTATTTATTTTTGGCTGTGTTGGGTCTTCATTTCTGTGCGAGGGCTTTCTCTAGTTGCGGCGAGTGGGGGCCACTCTTCATCACGGTGCGCTGTCCTGTCACTGTCGCGGCCTCTCTTGTTGTGGAGCACAGGTTCCAGACACGCAGGCTCAGTAGTTGTGGCTCATGGGCCCAGTTGCTCCGTGGCATGTGGGATCTTCCCAGACCAGGGCTTGAACCTGTGTCCCCTGCATTGGCAGGCAGATTCTCAACCACTGTGCCACCAAGGAAGCCCAGAATATACATATTTTTAAAGATACAAATACAGTTTTAAAACTCTAAAAGCAAAAAAGATAATGATATACAGTAATTCAGGATAGATTATGGTTACCTCTGCTACTATTCCAATGGGGAGAAAGGGTTTTTGATATGAAAGAATTTGGTTTTGGCTGTTAATGTTACACTTCAGGAGTGTTTGATATATTATTCTATATATCTAAAGGAACAATTTAAAGCTACTTGTCCTGACCAATGCCATCTACTGACAGTTAAACATATTAAGGACCAGAGAAGTGGCTGACACTGCCATATAGGTCACTACTAACAGAGATAAGTCCAGGACACATGAGCTGTTCATACCATTTTCTACCTAGCCAAGGAACTCATATAATGTGGGGTGTAATAAAAATACGGTTTGGCGTCTTGAATCCATCATGATCTATGCATAAGGTAGGATAAAGTAGGAAGGAGCCATGGAAATAATAGGTTTGGTCAAGAACTTAACTATGGAAGACATTCAGTACCTTCCCCTTAGGCCATACAACAGAGCATCCCACTGGAGCATCTTTACTAGACAAAATCCCAGCCAGCAGAAAACACTGCAGTGAAGTCAGGGTCTTGATCTAAACACGCGGATATTATTGGAATTCTCTGCAATGCCTCTAAGTGACATGGGGAAATGCTTATAACAAGCCACTTGGGAAATTTGGAATATTGCAGCTTGCCTTTTTTCACAATGCTCGGTGGCTAAGAAGTTTTAAATAGGCTTCTGTCAGTTTATTAGGCTCAATAGTAGAAATATGTTTCTAGTTTTCCTGATATATATTCAGGCTAGGAGAAATGTGATGTCAGTAAAGGCTAGCCAGCCTTCACTACTAGGGATTATTTACATATTGCAATATTTATATAGGAATTTAACAGACCTAGGACATTAGGATTTAGGAATAGATTAAAAGGAAATGGGTGAGATATTTTAAGAAGATATTTGATAAAGTTAAGACTAATTAAGGTGGAGTATTCTGACACATTTTGGGGGGGAATGGGAAAAGGTTTTATAGAGTCTTTTTTATCCAAAGGTAGAGAAGAATGCTATTAAATCTTGCCCATTATAAAGATAAAGGGGAGAGATGAGTACTTTTATACAATGGCACCCAAATGTGGTTCTATGACTGGCTATATCAGAATATCCTATTTTTTAAAAAATGCACATCCCTGTAAATTCCCAGGTAGTATCATATCTTTAAGTTGAAGATGGTGCTTAGAAATTTACATTAATTTAAAAAAAACTTGATGATTTTGATGGAAGGTTAATCTTGAGAATTACTCTTCTTAGTAATTTTGAGATCATGAAAATATTCAATCACCAGGGATGGGGTGAGGTGGTGGTACCTTAACATCCTGGTATAGAAATGGCATTTCTCTACCTAGAAGAGGAGTAAGAGAGACAATAAACTCTCAGATTCTCTGAATCAGGATTGCAAGAGTGAGAACTAGCATTTTCTGTGAAGAACACTGTTCTTAGTGTCTACCTTCTCTCTGACTGTTCTGTTGACTCTAACATGGATCCAAAGCCCACAGGGTGCTGGTCAATACCTAAGTTTGGAAGAAAGCGAAAACCACAATTAGTGAAGCTAACTTGTCTTTTTCAGTGCTTCTAATGATAGATCATATTTCTGAAGACTTGAAAGATTTATAACACATACCATACACCTGGTGCATTTTAGATGAGTGGACTTTGTATGCTCAGAAGTGAGCAGGAAGATGTGTTGCACTGAATTTTATTGATTTTCCTCTTTGCTTGTATAGTTTTATGGTGTTCCATTTCTTTTTCTCTTGGTTTGGAAACTGTGGCCTTGGTTATTTATTTTCTTCCTTCATTTTACATTTAAGATGTATATGTAACACTGCATCAATTTTCATGGTCATTGGTGAAAGGGCTGGGTGAATTCTCTGGACAAGAAAAGATGTATAGTGAGAGAGGAGTTAATTATTTTCCTTCTAAGAAGTTCCCCTCAAGTTCTCTCATTTTCATTTTCTCACATTTTTGGAATGCATTTATAATTTTCTTTTTAATCTCATAACCTTCTGATTTTTAGCACTGAGATCTCACTTTCAGAGATTATGTATTGATAGCTTAGAATTATTTCCATTTGTATTCTGTACCAGGCTCTTCAGTTGTGACAATTTCCTTCTAAAACCTCTTGATATAACTCATCTAGCAATAAGACTAAACAGATGAATTATAATAGAAATAAGGCTTTTATTTGTGGAAGCTTGGTAATTGATAAGGATCAACTTTACTAACAAATTTGTGTTTTCTCCGGTCTTTGCCCAGTTCACATGGTGGTTTTAATTAGAATATTATGCCTTTTGTAATGTAAAGTAAATTTCTCTCAATAATCTCAAAGTTTTGGATATGCCAGCCAATTACATATTGAAGTCATGTTTTGGTTCGTGGCTCATGGCACAAAGTTCAACCTCTAATTTTGCTAGTTCTTTTTAGTATCTGCTGAATTAATATGCTAGATTAGAGAATGACAGTATGTAGGTCATTGCTGGCTCCAAGGCTAGAATCAAAGTAAGCATCACTCTCCTTGTTAAAAAATGATTTTAACACATTAAGAAGAGGGCAGAAAAAGTTCTTCTTGTCAGCTGTTAATAATATGAGCTCCTGTCAAAGGGACTCATTATGATATCAGTATTCCCAGATTTAAAACATTCCCATAACGTCATCACAAATTGTTTCTTACCACATAATACCTATAGTATTATAATTAGTTTGAACATAATATTGACATTTTTTGTGATATTCAACCACAATGGCCGAATACTGAGAATTTCATATAATTCAACCTAATAGTTAATATTTTCTATTCATTCACTTTTTACCTAACATACTATCTTCAAAAGTGAAACAAAAAACACTGCTGCAGAAGGAAAATGTACCATTTGTGATAAATAAAGTGTAACATTACAAAACAATGCAATAAAAACAAAACAAGAAAGGACAATGCCATTAAATTTTAGCTAGATACTGCAGCCTGCCAAGTGCTCAGAGCTGGAAGTGTGCACTCTCTTTGGTAAGAGGAGGGACTAGCAGTTAGTTTAAGATGCCTTAAACGTAATAAAAATTAAACTGATTTTCTCTTGAAATAATCAGTATTGAAAGAAAACTTTGAAATGGAATAACTATTTCAGTCTGTGATTTAATAGTATTTAATTCCAAACTCTGGAACCACATGTCTTACATTTTGGAAAATACCATGTTAGGTGATTTGTTTTGCCCAGTTTTCCCTTTTGTGTTCAGAGGACACTTCTAAGCATGCAATAAATGGCACCATTATTCATGTGCCAACATCTAGGGCTAAATTAATTTCATAAATTATTTCAAATGAACAAATGATATCTTACAAAGAGTCCACAACTCTTAATGTCATTTATCACAGCATATAGTTTAATGGAATATAATTTTTATTTATATTCTGTTTCTTCTAGCCTCTGTGAATTCAGGATCATTTTTCCTCCCTGAGTTAGTGCTAAGATGTGAATAATTAGGTAGAAGTAGACAACTGAGTTAGTGAGTACAACAAAATATGTGGAAAAGTAATATTCACAAAGGAAAGATTAGTCTACTTCATTACCATTTCTATAGTACTCAGCTTCTGAACTATAAAACTGGTATGCAACACATTGAGGTGAAATACTCATTGCTCACTTAACTCTTCATTTAATTTACTAACTTCTGGAAATGAGATATTTTGCTTCCTGGAGGTATGTTTTGGTTTGTTTGTGATGATGGGAAGCCACAGGATTAAATGGAAGCATTTTTCTAGCCATTGATGTTACTATATAAAGATCATTTAAAACAAACAGACAGATGATAGATAGATAGATAGTTAGAAATAGATATATATAGATATACATATACCTCCATTTATGTTTATGTATATATATGCACACATAGATATTATTTGCAAACAGTAAAACATTTTATGAATTTGAAGATAATATGAGACTTCACACAAAAGTTTTAAACATTTTCCTTCCACAAATGAGGGAATATTGCTCTGAACCAACTCTCCTGATGACAAACAATAAAACTGGACAAATTATATATGTAAAAGATGACTGAAATTACTGGCAAGCTTATCAAGGCAGTGGAAATTTTCAGGATCAAGATTTTGAAAATAAGGAAAATCCAGGGAAGTGAATCCAGATTTTGGAGCATTTTTCTCCTTGACTTATCACCAGTGCTTAAAGCCAAAATGATGGCTGAAAGCTGAGAAGACTGCCTAAATCCTAACAATAATGTGAAACAGAAATAGAATAATTATCAAGACTAAACCCAGATTTCTAATCATTTCAATTATTGATTAAGGCGATTCACCCTTAAAATAGTAGCTAGGAAGAAGAGAAAGTAAATCTTATTAGGAGGAATGTGATTTAACCCAAAATATCATTTTTAGTATAATTTTATGCAATACTGATAATTAAATATAATTTGGTAATTGAAAGACAATGACTCACTGGAAATTGAAGAGAATAAAATGAGAAATTGAAATAGATCCATGGAAGATGCACAAATTGAAATTATTAGACACAGACTTAAAAATACCTATGTATGTCATATGTGACAAGATAGAGATCTATGTCAGGAAAAATAAAATTATAATTAAGAATAAAATAAAAATTATAGAACTCAAAATAGAGTAAGTAAAATTATGAACTTAGTGGATGTTTTGAAAAAAACTAAAGACAGCTGAAGAGAAAATTAATAAACTGGAAGACATGTCAAAAGAAAATACACAAACTGAACTGTAAAGAGACAAATGGATGAAAGACTACGCAGAGGAAAGTGTGATACAGTGAAAAATCCAACATACATACAATTGGAATATCAAAAGGAAATGAGAAAGAGATCATAGTAGAAGTAATATTCAATGACATATGGCCAAGAATCTTACAAAATGTATTACATATAGATGGTAGAAGAATTACAACCCTCAAACAAGATGAATGCAAAAGAACAAAAATCACACATACACACCTAAACACTCATGCACACACTCACACAACACTCACGCATATTATAGTATAATTGTTGAAAAGCAAAATCAAAATCTTAAAAGAAGCCAGAGGAGAAAAAGGAAGTAACTGCAGATTTAAATTCAATATTCAGAGTTTGATATATAATTTAAAAAACAAGATATTTTCAGACAAACAAATGCAAGAATTGGCTGCCTTCATCATCCAGGAAAGGAAGTACTAAAAAGTCAGTCAGAAAGAAAATTATCCCAGAATAAACAAAAGTGAATAAAATGACTATAAATATTTGTAAATACAAATGGATATTGACTAGTTAAGACAACAACAACAAATATTGCTGGTTTTTACACATAGAATTAAAACATATGACAACATTAGCCCATAGATCAAGAAGGGGAGAAATGGAGTTAAAATATTTTAAAGCATTTTTATTATCCTGGAAGTGGTAAAAGTACTAATTTATATTAGGCAGTGCTAAGACAAGGATTCACACTATAATTTCAAAAAAATAACACTAAATAATAGAAAAATTATCAAGATATATATATTCACATCTATTTTTATATCTTTATGTGTAGTCTCTTTATATATAAATGTTTAAATGCATATATATTTATAATATAATATATAAAATAATATTTATTTTATATAATATATAATATAATGTGTATATATACAAAACATAATCTTTCATTTATATATATTATAATTCTTTATATCAATCTATAATGTGTATTTTATATATAATTATAATATCATTATATATATATATATATATATATATATAATTTCCAGTGAATTGGGCAATAGAATAATAAATGTATTCCCCGAAAATGGAGAGGCAAAGAGAGAGAGAGAAAAAGAGATCAGAATCAGGACAAACAAAAACAAATTCTAAGATGGTAGATTTAAACCAAATATATCTATACTTACATAAAGTATAAATAGAATAATACTGCTGAAAAATGTAAGAATTTTTAGAATGAATAATAAAAAAACCCTCAGTCATATAATGATTAAAGGAAACATGCCTAAATACAGAGGTTCTGAAGGGTTGAAAGTAAAAGAATGAAAAACATAGGCACATTTAAATGTAAAGTATACAACCACAACAGTGCTTTTTATATTTAAAGACTGTACTTTTGGTATGTCAATTATAACAGTAAAGGGAGAAATAATAATTTAAATTAAAATAAAAGGCAAAAAATAATTCAAATTCACTACAAAAATTAAACATTTCTTTTTTGAAACAATATTTGAATTGAAGTCAATATCAGAAACATGTTTATATTTTTCAAAGTTTTCTTTATTAATTACAGTTAATTATTTGTAATATATTTATATATTATAAAAATATATAGCCATTCTTAAAAATTAAATATCCCTTCAACAGGGGCCTACAGTGACAAAGAAAGACTAAAGCTTTGGATGTGTTGGCCTCAGGGTACCAGAGAATGCTGAAATGGCAGAAAGTTGGACTTCCATTTGTTTTGGAGACTAGAGCAAGTCACACTGCTTAAAATTGGTAGCCTGGAGTTTGCTTCTTCATTCAAGAATTGAAATTAAGAGATTAGTGGGAATGTGAGTTTTAGCTACCACTTACATAAGCACCATCTCTGGAACAGAAGCAGACAGCTCAGTAACCAAGACCTTGGTCAAGCTGCGTGCTGTCTCATTAACTGAGCAGCACCATGAGACAGGATCTCAGAGACATGGACATGACATGTCATGTTTGACAGAAGCTACAGGAATATGAGTAAATGAACCTGTGGACCTGCTATAAAGTGAAGGCCAAGTAGAGACAGAAGAGTAGTAATAAAGGTGTCATATAAGATAAGTTTGAAAATTCAAAGGTATTTGTAACGTTTTGTTTGAAGCTAGAAAAAATGTCAGGAATTAAAATCACTTCTAAAAATGAAAATAAAGAGCAATCTCAAAATGCCTTAAAAATAAGTAAAATCCTCAAAGAAATAAAATAAAAATATATCTAAAGGCAAAAGAATATATTAAAGCTGCCCGAAATGAATTGTGAATAGGTATACATAAAATTATAAAAATGGAAATATGGTCATTAAAATTTAAAAATCTCAATATATTGCATCTATTCTAGTGTGACACTGTTAAAGAGAAATTTAATGAAATAAAATGTGATTGAAATTAATTACACTGGATGAAGAATTCATCCAAAATCTAAATCAGAAAGATAAAGAAGTGAAAATGTGACAGAGTAGCTTAAAAATATGGAGGACAAAGCAGTGAAATTGACTTGTAATAAAAAAGTTACGTACCCAAATTACCATCAGTTATTATCATAGACTATTTTTACCAAAAATTTAAGTAAAATATTTTTTTCTTAAATAAAATATTTCAGAGACTAGGCGAGAAGGAAAACATTTTGTAAGTTGGTATAACTCATAGATATCAATATCAGGCAAGAACAGTTAACAGAAATATATATAAAGAGACCAATCACACTTATAAATATGGTATAGCTTCAATAATCCTGCATACACTGATAATAAATCACACACAGAAATGTATACAACTTATTAAACACAGTTATATAAAAGTAGACTTCCTTTACCTGATGAAGAGTATTTTTAAAAAGAATATAACAATATCATACTTAATGACTATTGAAGTTAGGAATAAGATGAAAAAATTTTTTGACCATTATTATTCAACATGGTACTGAGCTCCTAGGCAATGCAATTAGTATAATGATTGAAATGAGACAGTATATACAATACACAAAATATGATTGTAAATCACATAAAAATCTAAGATTTTAAACTATCATAACTTTTTAATCATTTTAACTTTTTTTTTGGATTTTTAGGTACATAATCATATTATCAGCATGTTGTAATAGTTTTACTTCACATTTTACAATTTCTATACTTCTAATTTATTTTTTTCTCTAATAGAGTTGGCTAAAACCTCAAGAAGGTTACAAGCAGTGTAAGGGGACACCCTGTTTCCTAACATTAATGTTAAGTGTTTCTAGCATTTCTTAAGCATGATGCTATACTTCAGGCTGAGGGTGATAAGTTTGTATTATATTATGGTAACCTCATTACCAAATACAGCAGTCTCTAGTCTTCCTTATTAGTCTCAACTTTTCCCACAATGTTGAGTGTGTTTTGCCACCTACCTTTTTGTATTTATTGGGGCTTCAAGCATCCAATAAATCATAGCCCACTTCCTCACCCAGATTTTAAAAATAAAAAATCAGAAGGAAAGACCAGGTTGATATCAAAATATTATCTTAATTATTGATAAAGGCTGTGTGAGAGCAAAATGGCCCTGTTCACTGAGCTCCAAAAATCAAAGATTCACCCATGCAACCACAGACCACCATGGATGAGGGCAGGCCACCCAAGTCCTCAGATAATACTCCCACATGGAGAACAAGAGAGGAAATTGTGCAGGCACACTTGCAAGAAGAAAAAGAGAAGAGCTAAGCCTAAAAATTTCTGTTTTAACTTCCTAAATATACAAACCAAGCAAGGCATTTCTCCTCCGAGGAAGTATGAGCAAAGCTAAACAGAGGCTACAAGTAGGGAAAAACCTTCTGTATTCCTTTTCTGTCACTGCTGTAGCAAATCACCACAGACTTAGTAGCTTAAAGAACATAAATTTATCTTACATTTCTGGAGGTCAGAGGTCTAAAATGAATGTCATGGGACTAAAATCAAGGTGTCAGCAGGGCAGTATTCCTTCTAGAGTCTCTAGGGGGACAATCTTTTTTCTTTTTCATCCTCTAAACTTTCCTTTTCATTCTCTAAGTAGCTAATTGCATCCCTTAACTCATAGCTTCCAGCCAGCAATTGCATCACCCCAACTTCTGCTTCTATCACCACATCTCCTTCTGTGACAGACACTGATTTTCTGCCTCCCTCTTTGAGTTATAAGAGCCCTTGTGATTACATTGGGCTCACCTGTATAATCCAGAATGATCTTCCTATCTCAAGGTCCTTAACTGAATCACATCTGAAAAGTCTCTTTTGCTATGTAAGGTAACATACTCACAGGTTTTGAGGCTTAGTTTGTAGACACCTTTGGGAGAATGGGGACATTAATCTGCTTACCGCATCTCCTTTTATAGAAACTACGAGTGGAAGAATGGACAGGATGAGCTCTTCCCTAAAGTTCCCCATCTCTTTGTTTTCTTTGCCCATTGAGTTTAACTCTTAAGACTACAGTCAATTAAAGATGTGGCTGGCAGCTGCATAGGAGTGATTTGACCTCTATCAGGATTACTCTGCTCTCACCCCCATGAAGTTACTCCTTCAATGGCAACTAGAACTCATTTGGGTTTTGTCCTTGCACCAACTATGTGCAGTTGAGTCTGTCCACATAAAGGTATGAAATGGGTCAGAAGTATATGTTATATAATCAACTTCAGGTCAGTCTTTAACCAGAGTTGAAAATTCACTTCCTGTTCTATTTCTCTATTTTGGCCAGTTACATTGTTCAATGGAGCATATCATAAATTCATCAGTCAGATTAGATAACACCAGTAAGATACTCCAATAGTAAAATGTGCAGTGAGGGTACAATAGGATAACACCAAGACCAGAATAGTCTCAGTTTGAGTTTAAACCCCAACTCATTAAAAAAATTATGAAAAGAAATAAAACTACAAATATAACAACACTTTTTAAGTTAAAGACCAAAAATAATAAAGTAAAAAATCTAATTCTTTTTCTCTGTGTGTTTAAAGTTCAAAGAAATTTGTTTTCCACAGTTTCATATTCTGCATGGTTTCAGTCACAGATACTTTCAATGGCTGGTGGCATTGAGGTTTCAGAAGCAGCTGTAACCTGGACTGTCTCTCAAAAAGATCTGTGTACTTTCTTCAGAGTCTCAGAAGATGTGTTAACTTATTTCCAAGGCTCTGATGTTTCTAACCTTTTAAAGATTACAGGGAATTAATGGGACACATGAGATTTTCACAGCACTGGCCCCACAATGATCACATTGGGGAATAAGCCAATCATCTTCCTCAAGGGCATTTATGCAGGCAAAATTCCATTCCAAGAACTCAGATTTGTATTGCCAGACACTAGTGGAGACTTGGTGGAACTGGCATAAGAAAGAGGGATGGAGAAAATCGGGTGTCAGCATCCTAGCATCACTGAATGCTGGTTAGTTCTTTTTCTGGAATGCACAATCTGTAAACTTAAATTCAGATTGGAGAAATGTCTGAGCAAAAGATTACTGTTACCACTGCCAATTTACTCTATCTATGATGAGGTAGACATGTATGTATACATAGTGTATCTTCTCCCAGAGACTGTCATTTTCATGTTTTGTTTTTCTTTCAAAATTCAGCTATTTGCAAATGTTGATGGCCTCAGTCTCTAGGACTTATCTAAGGTGTCTTTCTTTTTCGTCCAGCCTGTGCAAAATCTCTCAGTTTTCATTTTGTATTTTTATTGTCCTGCATGGACTTTCTAGTGATGTTCTGATCACATGCTCCATGAACAGGCATTTTCCATCCTGTTTTCATCAGTTTCTATTAAGGAGTCATTTAGGTGTAAAATATCTTCTTCTTACGGGAGGATTTCCATTCTCAAGTAATTAGCCAGTTCAGAGCCAATATAAGACACTTTGCTGGGATGTGACTCTGGAGTCTATGGACAAGCACATCTCTCTCTTTGATTAGCATTGTCCAAGGATTTCTTCTTTACCATTTTTATGTTTTGCTACCAATATAACTCTGTAGCTTCAACAACTATCTTTTTGCAGATTTATCCTTTTTGCTGAGACCACCCATATTTGGTTCAATAGTGTAATTTCAATTTTACTTTATTGTATTTTATTTTTAAATTTTTTATTGGAGTATAGTTGATTTACAATGTTCTGTTAGTTTCAGGTGTAGAGCAAAGTGAATCAGTTTATATATATATATATATATATATATATATATATCCACTCTTTTTTGGATTCTTTTCCCACATAGGTCATTACAGAGTATTGAGTAGAGTTCCCTGTGCTATACAGCAGGTCCTTATTAGTTACCTATTTTATATATGGTAGTGTGTATATGTCAATCCCAATTTCCCAACATATCCCTTCCCCCCATCCCCCTTGGTAATGATACATTTGTTTACTACATCTTTTACTCTATTTCTATCTTATAAATAAGTTCATTTGTACCATTTTTTTTATATTCCACATATAAGCAATACCATATGATATTTGTCTTTCTCTGTCTGACTTACTGCCTCAGTGTGACAATCTATAGGTCCATCAATTTGCTGCAAATGGCATTATTTTGTTCTTTTTTATGACTGAGCAATATTCCATTGTATATAGATACCACATCTTTATCCACTCCTCTCCCAATGGACATTTAGGTTGCTTTCATGTCTTGGCTATTGTGAATAGTGCTGCAATTAACATTGGAGTGCATGTATCTTTTTAAATTATGGTTTTCTCCAGATATATGCCCAGGAGTGGGATTGCTGGATCATAGGATATTTCTATATTTAGTTTGTTAATGAACCACCATACTGTTCTCCAAAATGGTTGTAACAGTTTACATTCCCACTAACAGTGTAAGAGGGTTCCCTTTTCTCCACACCCTCTCCAGCATTTATTGTTCATAGATTTTTTTGATGATGGCCATTCTGACTGGTGTGAGGTGATACCTCATTGTAGTTTTGATTTGCACTTCTCTAATAATTAGTGATGTTGAGCATCTTTTCATGTGCTTTTTTTGGCCCTCTGTATATCTTCTTTGAAGAAATGTCTATTTAGGTCTTCCGCCCATTTGTTGACTGGATTGTTTGCTTTTTTGATATTGAGCCGCATAAGCTGTTTGTATATTTTGGAGACTAATCCTTTGTCAGTCGTTTCATTTGCAAAGATTTTCTCCCATTCTGAGGGTTGTCTTTTTGTCTTATTTATGGTTTCCTTTGTTGTGCAAAAATTTTAAGTTTAATTAGGTCCCATATTTTATTTTCATTACTCTAGGAGGTGGATCAAAAAAGATATTGCTGTGATTTATGTCAAGGAGTGTTCTGCTTATGTTTTCCTCTAAGAGTTTTGTAGTATCCAGCCTTACATTTGAGTCTTTAATCCATTTTTAGTTTATTTTTGTGTATGGTGTTAGAGAATATTCTAATTTCATTATTTTACATGTAGCTGTCCAGTTTTCCCAGCACCACTTATTGAAGAGACTGTCTTTTCTCCATTGTACATCCTTGCCTCCTTTGTCATAGATAAGTTGACGATAGATGAGTGAATTTATCTCTAGACTTTCTATCCTGTTCCATTAATCTATATTTCTGTTTTTGTGCCAGTACCATAATGTTTTGATTACTGTAGCTTTGTAGTATAGTCTGAAGTCAGGGAGTCTGATTCCTCCAGCTCCATTTTTCTTCCTCAAGATTGCTTTGGCTCTTCAGGGTCTTTTGTGTTTCCATACAAATTGTAAAATTTTTTGTTCTAATTCTGTGAAAAATGCCATTGGTAATTTCATAGGGATTGCATTGAATCTGTAGATTGCTTTGGGAAGTATAGTAATTTTGACAATATTGATTCTTCTAATCCAAGAACACAGTATATTTCTCCATCTGTTTGTGTCATCTTTGATTTCTTTCATAGTATCTTGTAGTCTTCTGAGTACAGGTCTTTTGCCTCCTTAGGTAGAATTATTCCTAGGTATTTTATTCTTTTCAATAAGATGTTAAGTAGGATTGTTTCCTTAATTTCTTTCTGATCTTTTGTTGTTAGCCTTGAAAGTCAATTTTAGAGTGAACATATACCCTTTGGGTTCTTACCATCACCTTAAATTCAACATGTAGGTAGTGAAATTAATCTCTGAGCTCTCTCCTACTAACAAGCTAGTCCCAAATTGGTTCCTCAGCTTCTTCAAATGATGATGCCCTAATTTTGTCACCAAACATTGAAATTTCACCATCATTTTTAACTATTCTTAGCTTAGCAAATCCTATCCATCCTTTTAAGCCTGCTTCAGCTTATATATCTCATCCTTTTAAGCCTGTTTCAGCTTATATATCTTTCATGCAAACTTTTCTCCTATCTTTCATGCAAACTTTTCTCCCAATTAACGTGTATGTATGTATACACATGCATTAAGTTGTTACACATATAAAGTTACATTATCTGTCTATCATCTATCTATCTATCCATCCATCTATCTATCTATCTATCAAGAGAGAGGGAGAGAGGTTGAGAGAGAGCAAAGAGGGTAATCCTGAGTGAACTCTCTTATTTTTCCCTTCCATCTCATAATTTATCCATGTTCTCATCAACTATTATATCTTTTTCTCCTTTACAGATAAGTTGTCCTTCATTCTTTTCCAAAAGCTAGCAGTTACATCTATATCCTTGTACCTGTATCCTCTTACCTTCTTTAGGTCTTTAGTCCATTGGGTACCTCCTCTATTTCACAAATTACACATTTTATTAAAACTGAAATTACGTTTAGTCTCACACTTGTTCATGCAGACTATCCTGGGTAATGATATCATGACAAAATTCCTCAAACCATGAGCCAAGAAAACTTCCTTGATGGCAGTCAGTTTTTCCACTCATATCCAAATAGTTGTGAACCCCTATCTTCTAAATAACTCTCCAGTATATTTCTCTTTACTGTCATGGCCCTAGTTCATCTCTTCTTACTCATATGGGTTATTTCAAGTTACCCAGCTGGTAGTCCTGACCTCAGACACTCCTCTGTACTTCAATTAATTCTTCACACTACAGACAAATTATTTTTTTCCAAAATAAAACTATGATCGTATTGTATCACTTCCTTGCTTAAAATATTTCAGTGGCTTCCTAGCCCACTGGGTAAAGTCCAAATTCTTTTGGGTGACATGCAAAGACCTTGAAGATCTAATGCTAACCTCATCTCATGCCACTTCCTTCCATACTCCAACCAGATAAACTATTTTTCAATATATATTTTCCCCTCATCCACTTTTATGCATATTGCTCCCTCTGCACAGACGTGTTGCTTCAATCTGAATCACCTTTTCTCCCTTCTCAGCCAAGTACTTCCAAATCAAAAAACAATTTTACCCTTTTTGGCATCCTAAGAAATATTAGGCATTTCCTTTTCTAGGTTCCTAGTTTTTAAAGAGCTTGTACGTATTACACTGGAACATAATGTATTATTTTGATAATTACTCCTCATTTTTCTGGTCTCAATTTTTTGGGCTTCCCACATTTAGAATAAAATTCAAATGGTTTTTAATGGTCTATAAGGCCATATCTCACCTTGGGCTACTTTCTTGACCTCATTTCCTCCTACCTTCTCGCTGACTCTGCTCCAATAACATTGGCCTCTTTCCTATTCTCATGCACATTCCCAAATTTAATCTTTCATTCTTGCTGTTTCTTATGCCTCTTGTCCTCTTCCCCAGATATTTGCATGGCTGGTGCCTTCCTTGCACGTAGGCTTCTGCTCAAGCATCACTTCCTTCTGAAAGTTGTTTTTCTGAGTGTAAAGTTTAGGATGACCTGTGCCTCATATTGCCTGGGCATCTTGAATTACATTCACCATCATAACACATTCTCAGCCTGCTTCTCAATTATAACACTTTGACTTGCTTTTAAGGGTATATGTGTAACTTGCTGATCATGTTGTAAGCATTCTGGCACTAGCTAAGTATGGCTGGTATTGGAGTTTTCTTTTGAAAATAATACTAGAGCCAAGTTTTCATTTGAAGGTCATGATTAATGACGGATTAACTTAAACTCAAAAAAGCCTTTTGGAATATTTGCCTTCTGTTAATAAGGATAGCATGTGATGTAGTGGAATGTTTATCTGGGCTTATTGTGTAAACAAACACATCTCAAGGCAATGCAGAACTTATGCATATTATTTTAAAATAAATTTCATAAAGTGGGCAGTAGCTTTATATGCTACATAATTTATAATACAATACACATAACTAGTTTGAGTTTTGCAGTAGATGGGGATTAGCACTGTTGTGTTTTTATAGATTTTTATCCAAAAATGAGGTTCACCATCCAGAGTAGTTTATAGTTTAAATTATCAAATATCTGTCTTGGCCCCCAGAACACCAGGGGATCCTTACTCTCAGGCTGAATATTGTCTTGTACTGACCAACAAGCTAAGTGTGTAACAATGGATTATTACAACACCTGTTTGAAACAAACAGATGTTGTCATTACAAACCTCCCTCAGTGTGCTCCTTCATAGTTAAAAAGAATAATTCCCAGGCAATGAGCTCATAAAAGCAGTCAAAAATGGACAGAAAAAAACTAGAAGTCTCCAGAATATTTTGAATAAGAGGTCTCAAGACCGGAGAACGAAAGAAGGAAACAGCATGAGAGGTAGGGTGTGTGGCAGAGACAGGAAAAAAAAAAGTATCGTGAAGAATTCCCAAGCTACATAAAAAGGCTTTTGTCTAGTTTGTCTTATGTGGGATTTTATAACCATATAAAATCCAGTATGCTTGTTTCCTTGCAAGCAGGAGGATGTTGTATAAAAAAAAAGCTGGAGAAACAGCATGCAACTCACAAAAGACATGCAGTTTGAATTTACACATGCATCCATCAAGGGGTAGTGTGCACCAAGATTTAGACCCAGAAGGGAAGGTAATGCTTCCTTGTCTATAGCAAAAGTTTTTCAGTTGTAGCCAAGTAGCTGATACACCCAGGCATCACCAGGGAGAGGGACTGTTTAGGGCAATAAAGAATGAAGTTGATACCATGCTTCAACAAATGGACAAAGCAGGCTGACTGTAGTCTCACAGTTGATGAGGAAAGTAAGGTCTTCATGTAGGGAAATATATTTTTCTGCAGGCAGCATGTAGTCTTTACCCACATCTCGCCTTCTTGGGTGTGCCTTGAAAGTAACAGGAAGCCAAAGATTCTATGGCAAGTTCATTCCTGACCACAGAGCTGTCTCCAATGGGTTCTGCGATTCAAGGACCTGGGAAGAAGAAAAGGGCATAGCTATCAACTTGTCACTGACATAAACATTAACATTAGCATGTGAATCTCAGGGCCTCCCCTTGGAGGCTAGCTTTGACCCCACACCACTTCTATCCACTGATAACAGATTGTGATATTTGTGCTCCACTTTCATTGATCAAGGTTGCCAGCAAGGTTCATCTTACTTAGACTTTGTCCATGTGACAAATCACTGTGTGATTTGTTTGGATCCCTGACCCTGCTTAGGTATGGTGCCTTCTGGCAGTTCAATTTTTTATGCTCTTGCATTTATATCCAGGTCCTAATCTGGCAGCTGCATTAAGGAAAAACTTCCTTGAAGCTGCATTAAGTTTTTGCTTAATGCAACTTCTGTCAAACCAACCTCATGGCCCAATACTCTTACCAGAGACCAGTAGAGGACACATCAAACCATTTACTCACACAAACTTTTCAGAAAGACTGCTATGAACACATTTCCTAAAAACAGACAAAAACATTACACAGATAAAGATTGTGGTTTGGTGACTTTTCAGGGAAATCTAAAATGTACAGAAAATCCAAACAGGTTTGTAAGTCTTTAGAATGCATACTTACACCAGCATAAATGAGGGCTTCTCTCCCATTAGGGAACTGGAGTCTGTTACATTATCCCCATTGAGTCTCCTAATGTCCCTGGCTCAGCACCATAGGCAACAGATGCAAAGGGTCACCAATGAAGGGCAAAATATTTTGTGAAAATAAAGAGCTGTGCTATCTGCATTGCCAGTTTTTCCCACTCTGCACTTCGAGTGCTATCGCCTTGTTTTCATACAGTGATTTTCCTTTTATTTGCTGAGTTTATTTTGTTGAATATGGTGGAAAGACAAAAAAGGAAAGGAAAAGAAAAGCAAGGTCTCTGTTTTTTCTCCAAGTATGAACCAAGGACTACCCGGAGCCTGCTTCAAATGGGCTTTGTCATCCTCAAGCATGTGTTTGTTTTACCTCTTCCTGAACCTGAATGATTTGCTCAGTTAATCAATCTTCAATAATATGTAACAGGCAAGAAATAAAGATCACTAAAAAATAGAAATAGCTGCAGCTGTTTTCTGCTAGAGGGGAAGAGCAGAATTCATCTCTGGAGTAGATGATCTTTTGTTTAGAAAAACTTACTAAAGGGATTTTTAGGTTATGCAAAATTAGGCCCCCAAAACTAGTCCAGGATGGGGGTAGAGACAGAAAGCAAAATTACTCTATATTATCAAGTCTCAAGAATTTTGCTTTTGTGCCCCACTGGTTTTGGAGGCGGGGGGATAATGGTGTATTCTAGAATGAGGTGAAGAAGAAAATAGAAACACACATTTTATGTATATATATATATATATATATATATACTCACACATAGACACAGGCAGAAATCAGGAAATTATGGCCATCTGGATTCCGAGCAGAAAGGATTTGTAAGACATTTCTTGGGGTAGAAATGGCTGAAAAAAAATTTTTGGGGAATTTTATTCTATTTTATTTTTATGCAGCAGGTGCTTATTAGTTATCTATTTTATACATATTAGTGTATATATGTCAGTCCCAATCTCCCAATTCATCCCATCACTACCCCCTACCACTTTCTCCCCTTAGTGTCCATATGTTTGTTCTCTACATTTGAGTCTCTATTTCTGTCTTGAAAACCAGTTCATCTGTACCATTTTTCTAGATTCCACAGATATGCATTAATATACAATATTTGTTTTTCTATTACTGACTTACTTCAGTCTGTATGACAGTCTCTAGGTCCATCCACATCTCTGCAAATGACTCAATTCCATTCCTTTTTATGGCTGAGTAATATTCCATTGTATATATGTACCACATCTTCTTTATCCATTTGTCTGCCCATGGACATTTAGGTTGCTTCCATGACCTGGATTATGCAAATAGTGCTGCAATTAATATTGAGGTGCATGTGTCTTTTTGAATTATGGTTTTCTCTGGGTATATGTCCAGTAGGGGGATTGCTTGGTCATATGGTAATTCTATTTTTAGTTTTTTAAGGAAACTCTATATTATTCTCCATAGTGGCTGTATCAATTTACATTCCCACCAACAGTGAAAGAGGGTTCCCTTTTCTCCACACCCTCTCCAGCATTTGTTGTTTGTAGATCTTCTGATGATGCCCATTCTAACCAGTGTGAGGCGATGCCTCATTGTAGTTTTGATTTACATTTCTCTAATAATTAGTGATGTTGAGCAGCTTTTCATGTGCCTCTTGGCCATCTGTATGTCTTCTTTGGAGAAATGTCTCTAGGTCTCCTGCCCATTTTTTGATTGGGTTGTTTGTTTTTTAAATATCGAGCTGCATGAGCTGTTTATATATTTTGGAGATTAATCTTTTGTCCGTGGATTCATTTGCAAATATTTTCTCCTATTCTGAGGGTTGTCTTTTCATCTTGTTTATGGTTTCCTTTGCTGGGAAAAAGCTTTTAAGCTTCACTAGGCCCCATTTGTTTATTTTTGTTTTTATTTCCATTTCTCCAGGAGGTGGGTCAAAAAGGATCTTGCTGTGATTTATGTCATAGTGTATTCTCCCTATGATTTCCTCTAAGAGTTTTATAGTGTCTGGCCTTACATTTAGTTCTTTAATCCATTTGAGTTTATTTTTGTGTATGGTGTTATGGAGCATGCTAATTTCATTCTTTTACATGTGGCTGTCCAGTTTTCTCAGCACCACTTATTGAAGAGGCTGTCTTGTCTCCATTGTATATTCTTGCCTCCTTTATCAAAATTAAGGTGACCATATGTGCGTGGGTTTATCTCTGAGCTTTCTATCCTGTTCCATTGATCTATACTTCTGTTTTTGTGCCAGTACCATACTGTCTTGATTACTGTAGCTTTGTAGTATAGTCTGAAGTCAGGGAGTCTTATTCCTTCAGCTCCATTTTCTTCCTTCAAGGTTGCTTTGGCTATTCGAGATCTTTTGTGTCTCCATACAAATTTTAAGACTTTTTGTTCTAGTTCTGTAAAAAATACCATTGATAATTTGACAGGGGTTGCATTGACTCTGTAGATTGCTTTGGGTAATATAGTCATTTTCACAATATTGATTCTCCCAATCCAAGAACATGGAATATCTCTCCATTTGTTTGTGTCATCTTTGATTTCTTTCATCAGTGTCTTATAGTTTTCTGAGTACAGGTCTTTAACCTCCTTAGGTAGGTTTATTCCTAGGTATTTATTCTTTTTCTTGTAATGCTGAATGGGATTGTTTCCTTAAATTCTCTTTCTGATCTTTCATTGTTAGTATATAGGAATGCAAGAGATTTCTGTGCATTAATTTTGTATCCTGCAATTTTACCAAATTCATTGATTAGCTCTAGTAGTTTTCTGGTGGCATCTTTAGGATTCCCTACGTATAGTATCATGTCATCTGCAAACAGTGACAGTTTTACTTCTTTTCCAATTTGTATTCCTTTTATTTCTTTATCTTCTCTGATTGCTGTGGCTAGGACTTCCAAAACTATGTTGAATAATGGTGGCAAGAGTGGACATCCATGTCTTGTTCCTGATCGTAGAGGAAATTTTTTCAGTTTTTCACCATTGAGAATGATGTTTGCTGTGGGTTTGTCATATATGACCTTTATTATACTGAGGTAGTTTCCCTCTATGCCCACTTTCTGGAGAGTTTTTTTATCATAAATCTGTGTTGAATTTTTTCAAAAGCTTTTTCTGCATCTACTGAGATGATCATGTGGTTTTTATTCTTCAGTTTGTTAATATGGTGTACCACATTGACTGATTTGCATATATTGAAAAATCCTTGCATCTCTGGGATAAATCTCACTTGATCATGGTGTATGATCCTTTTAATGTGTTGTTGGGTTCTGTTTGCTAGTATTTTGTTGAGGATTTTTGCATCTATATTCGTCAGTGATATTGCTCTTTAATTTTCTTTTTTTGTAGTATCTTCGTCTGGTTTTGGTATCAGGGTGATGGTGGCCCCATAGAATGAGTTTGAGAGTGTTCCTTCCTTTGAAATTTTCTGGAAGAGTAGGAGAAGGATGGATGTTAGTTCTCCTCTAAATGTTTGATAGAATTCACCTGTGAAGGCATCTGGTCCTGGACTTTTGTTTGTTGGAAGATTTTTAATCATAGTCTCAATTTCATTAGTTGTGATTGGTTTTTCAGGTTTTCTATTTCTTCCTGGTTCAGTCTTGGAAGGTTCTACCTTTCTAAGAATTTGTCCATTTCTTCCAGGCTTTCCATTTTATTGGCATAGAGTTGTTTGTATTGGTCTCTTATGATGCTTTGTATTTCTGTGGTGTCCATTGTAACTTCTCCTTTTTCATTTCTAATTTTATTGATTTGAGTCCTCTCCCTCTTTTTCTTGATGAGTATGGTTAAAGATTTATCAATTTTGTTTATCTTCTCAAAGAACCAGCTTTTAGTTTTATTGATCTTTGTCTCTAGGCATTTTTTGATTTCCTCTTTGATTTCTTCAGTGATCTCTTGGTTATTTAGTAACAGATTGTTAAGCCACTCTGTGTTTTTATTTTTACATTTTTTCCTAATCTAATTTGTTTCTAATAAATTTATTTATTAGAAATAAATAATTTATTTATCATTTATTTCTAATCTCATAGCATTGTGATCAGAAAAGATGCTTGATATAATTTCAATTTTCTTAAATTGGTTTGTGACCCAAGATGTGATCTATCCTGGAGAATGTTCCATGTGCACTTGAGAAGAAAGTGTAATCTGCTGTTTTCGGATGGAATGTCTTATAAATATGAATTAAATCTATTTGGTCTATTGTGTCATCTAAAGCTTGTGTTTCCTTATTAATTTTCTGTCTGGATGATCTGTCTATTGGTGTAAGTGAGGTGTTAAAGTCCCCCACTACTATTATGTTACTGTCGATTTCCTCTTTTATAGCTGTTAGCATTTGCCTTATGTACTGAGGTTCCCCTATGTTGTATACATATATATTTATAATTGTACTTTCTTCTTGATCATTATGTAGTGTCCTTCCTTGTCTCTTGTAGCATTCTTTATTTTAAAGTCTATTTTATCTGATATGAGTATTGCTACTCCAGTTTTCTTTCTTTTTTAATAAATTTATTTCTTTCTTTATTTTTGGCTGTATTGGGTCTTCATTGCTGCACACAGTCTTTCCCTGGTTGTGGCAAGTGGGGGCTACTCTTTGTTGTGGTGTGCGGGCTTCTCACTGTGGTGGCTTCTCTTGTTGTGGAGCAGAGGCCCTAGGTGCATGGTTTTCAGTAGTTCTGGTATACAGGCTCAGTAGTTGTGGCTCACAGGCTCTAGAGCACAGGCTCAGTAGTTGTGGTGCACAGGCTTAGTTGCTCCATGGCATGTGGGATCTTCCCAGACCAGTGCTCAAACCTGTGTCCCCTGAACTGGCAGGTGGATTCTTAACCACTGCACCATCAGGGAAGCCCACTCCAGCTTTCTTTTGATTTCCATTTGCATGGGATACCTTTTTCCATCCCCTCACTTTCAGTTTGTATGTGTCCCTATGTCTGAAGTGGGTCTCTTGTAGACAGCATAAATATTGGTCTTGTTTTTCTATCCATTCAGTGAGCCTGTGTCTTTTGGTTGAAGCATTTAATCCATTCACATTTAAGATAATTCTTGATATGTATGTTCCTATTACCATCTTCTTAATTGTTTTGGGTTTTTTTTTTTTTAAAGATACCTTTGTATCCCTCTCATCACTTACATTCTAAGGGTTTTTAATTAATTTATTTATTTTTGCTGTGTTGGGTCTTCATTTCTGTGCAAGGGCTTTCTCCAGTTGTGGCAAGTGGGGGACACTCTTCATCATGGTGCACGGGCCTCTCACTATTGCGGCCTCTCTTGTTGCAGAGCACAGGCTCCAGACACTCAGGCTCAGTAGTTGTGGCTCATGGGCCTAGTTGCTCTGCAGCATGTGGAGTCCTCCCAGACCAGGGCTCGAACCCATGTCCCCTGCATTAGCAGGCAGATTCTCAACCGGTGTGCCACCAGGGAAGCCCTGGGTTTGTTTTTGTATGTCCTTTTCTTCTCTTGTGTTTCCTGTCTAGAGAAGTTTCTTTTGCATTTGTTATAGAGCTGGTTTGGTGGTGCTGAATTCTTCTAGCTTTTGCTGTCTTCATTTATTTTCAATAATATCAATAATATCAATATTAGAATGTTCCCATTGTGCTATAATATTCCCACCCTACCAAGTACCTCTGTATCGTTTCTCTAATCTTCAGTTAGAATATGCTATATTCTATACCAGCCTGAATTATTGGTTCTTCCAGGAATGGAGGGGTTAGAGCTGTGTCTACCAGGTAATAGCTAGAGAGTTGAGGAGTTAAAGAAATTAATAGGAATTTCAAAAGTAAAGATCTGCAAGGATATTCAGAATCAAGAAGGCAGGGAATGGTTGGCATGTGCCTGGGGCAGGACAACATCAGCTCCCCCACCTTGGGAATCCTCAGGAGGTGGAAGTGGGGTCAGGCTTTCTCACAGCTGAGATGGGTTACAGTAGTTTATTTGGATATGAAAGGAAAGGGTAGCCACAACATGTTGCTATCCTGTCACAAACAGAACTCAAAGTTTCACTGGGGCTCCCACACCTGAGCCCCATCATTTGAGCCAGCCTCTGCTGTCTCTCTCCCACTTTCTCCAAATGCTGTCTATAACCATTCCAATTTTTGACTTTTTGTTGAGCCACTTTCCCCTGTCTGAGAAGCCCTGGCTCCCATCCTCTGTTTATTCCCATTCTACCCATTCTTCAACACCGAATTAAAATTCTACCTTTTCCATGAAGTTGCTTTTGACTCTTAGAGCCTAGCTTTAGATCTCCCATTTCTGAATTCCTGTAGCACGCATGTCAGGAAAGTCACCATACAGCAATATGATAGTAATCTTCTATTTTCTGTTTCTTCTAACTCAATTTTGTTTTCCCCAAACAATAATGGAAATTCTTAGGGTAAAGGAAAAGTGTCATTTATTTTCCCTATATTTCTCAACTCACCCTAGTTTATTCCTAGATACCTACTAACTTCTCAGTTAGTTGGCTGATAGGCAAGGAGTTGCGTCCCTCTTTAAAATAAGCATATATTATGCAGAAGAAGCCCACTAGTGGGAGCAATGCTGATGCCTTAGTGGAGCCAGTCAACCATTGCATATTAAATTGGTGTTGCTTCAGTAGGCCACTGTATAGTAAATTAAATTTTCAGAATGAAAAAATTATAAGATCTTATGATTTCTGCCTTTGTTTATGTGCTCTCTAACCCAGCATAATGCTTTCACCTCTTTCTACTTATAAATGAAGTAACGCTTCCAATACAAATTCATTAAGATAAGCCAACACAAAGCAAAACTGAACAAGTTTCTTTAGTCAAACAGTAATTCAACTTGGGAGAACTTATGGAAAATTTTAATAATTATTTAAATATTGAGAGTACAATTAACTTAATGAGAGAGTAATATTTCAAATCTCAGATCAACTGGAGTACTGCAAGTTAAGGTACTAAAGTACAACCACAGACACAAATAAAGTATATATTTGAAACAATTCTATTTGCTACATGAGACAAGGTTACAAGAAGGCCTACAGAATTCATTTCATGTCTCCCTTTTTATTGTCGGTTTCCTTTTTGTATTTTCTAAACATGCATTTTCTTTTTCTTGCACTGCTTCTCTTTTGCTCCAAGTTTCTTTTTATCTGCATAATGTTTTGTATCTGATGCTCTGGTAGTGTCTCACAGCTCTTTCTCACTTATGAGCTGTCATTGAGTTACCATCATGTCCAAAAACTGTATCAAATGAGCAGACTAAGAAATAAAGTGAAGGGTGAAGGTACCACTTACATGAGGGCTAGAGTCTAAGGTCAGAGCATAAATAAGAAGACAATTGTGTATTTTCAAATTACGTCTGAAACTCCATTCGATAGATTCTAGGTGGGAGATCCTCCTTAACAAAGTTAAGTCCATTTTTCCACCAGTATTGGAATCATGCACTCTTTATTCAGTTGAACCACAGATAAAGTAGTTGGCTTCTTTATACAGGCCATGTAGAGGTTCTTTAAACATAGGTTCACAGGTGAGATACTCAGGTTCTGAGAGGCATATGGAAACCAAGATGCTGGCAGAAGGTGGATTCTGAGCTCCCAGGTTAGGCTACATCTGGGATATTTGCAAATTAAATAGCTGTACAGGTTGACTATTCAGTATCAATCAAATGAATACTTCTCTTCTGTTTCTTTTCCTCCCCACCCATTTAAATACCTATGATGAAATTCCATTGAGTTGAGTATGTATATGATGTGACTCTACCCTGTATCAGGATGAAAGTGCCCACTGCCCTGGAAATAAAGTCATATCTCTATAATTCTCTGGTCATCCTCTTGAAAATCATTAAGGCCATATACAAAGCTTCTGTACATCAAACGTGGCAACTTACAGGGTGTGACAGATGGGATTTTGGTCTTACCCCTTCACTGTCCCTTATGTGTGAATCATGTTAATAGAGCTGGTTAAGCAGAAAAATTGTGGTAAATATTTTGGCATTATTAAAATAGTTTTTGCTTGCCTTGATATTGCATGGGGAAACTTCTAGTCTTGTTTTTCCTTCTGAATCCCTCAATCAAGATGGATTGAACTAAGATGCCAGTAAAACTTGGCTGATGGAAGTCACATGGCTTCATCTGTTCTTTTAGCTCTTTCTAAAAAACTTATTTTATGTTTTTTATAAAAGCTTTATTGGAATATAATTTACCTATAATATAATTCACCCACTTAAAGTATACAAGTCAATGATTTTTGGTATATTCACAGAGTTTTGCAACCATCACCATAATCAATTTTAGGATATTTTCATCATCCTCAAAAGAAATCCCATACCCTTTTTTCTATTTTAGCTCCCCCACCTCTGTGTCTCTTCAGCCTTAGGCAACCACTAATCTACTTTCTAGTTCTATAGATTTGCCTCTTCTGGATATTTAATATAAATGGAATGTGAGTGAGGGGGATAATGGACATGATATTGAGGGTCTGGTAGCACTTATGTTAGCCAGAAGGAAACAGTATGAAGATCTCTGTTTTTCAGACCAGTTTAGATGAGTCAGTGGATTGGTTTTCAGGAATAAAAATCAAGTTTCAGCATTTAACTGGACATGAATGCAACCTATCATGGAGCAGGTGCTGAAAATAAACCACACAGCTCCTAAAATATATATTTTGGTAGTAGATCAACATCAGCTATATATCAATATTTTCTCAATGACAGTACTAAATTTACTGACACATAAGGTATATCAGACAATTCTTTTCACTTGTTACACATTTGGCAGATTTGCAAAAAATTTTATGACCCTTATTTAATTCACTGTTTAAGTGTTGGTTTTAGTATTTAAGTTCATTGAAAAAAATTAGCTTACTCAATGGAGGAAAGATGTTGCCTGAATGTAAAAATACATTTTATGAGAAAAAAATGTGCCTTGCCAATAATTTTTCTAGCTACATCTCAAGGAAATTTCATCTATTTAAAAATTCAACATGGTAAATAGCTATAATTGATTTACTTAAGGTTTTATTTGTTAATTCATACATATGTGTTAGTATGATTTAATAGGTTTAGTCACAGTGACAGTGGTATAAGACATAATTACTGACTTGAGAAAACTATATATATATATGTGTGTGTGTGTGTGTGTGTGTGTGTGTGTGTGTGTATACATATGTATGCTTTATACTTTTGAGCCTATCTCAATTTATATTTGCAGTAATTGGAAATGCTCAAAACCCAGATGGCTATAGAAAGGAGGTGCTCCCCATGAGTAATCTTTTAATCACGGTGATAGCACCATTTGCTAAGTGCCTATAATAGGGCAGATGATAATATGTTATTGCGTTAATTTTTACAACATACCGGTGAGGTTGAGTTGCCCTTCACTTTTTTACTGAAGCTCCATGTATCAGGAAAGCAGCTTCAGTTTATTCAGCCTGTTGGTGGCAAATCTAATCATCACAATTGTTTTGAATTTCTTTACATATATACTGCTGCCTCTCGAGGTTGGAGTTAACTCTTCAATCTCCCAAATCTGAAACGATAATATAAACATTCACAATGTCAGATGTGATGCTGGTTTAGACCACATTTTTAAGGCAGATTGAGAGGGGATGCTCAATTGTAAAGTATTACCTGGTGGTTGTCCAGTGTGGTTTGTTCTTACCCACCACATCCACGAGACTGGTAAGATTACTGGCAAGGAAGATTCTGGCACTGATACTCTCTTCTATTCTCAGATCTCCAGGGAAAAAATATAGTGGGCTTATTTTCACCAAAACTGTTAAAGAATCCTGATCTGGCCACTTTTTAAAACGGATTTAATGTGACCTTTAAGCACTTTTGTTTTTTTCTTCTCTCTTTGGATTTGTTTTCTTACGATAACTTTTATTTTCCATTTGTTGATTAGAAACAGACAATTTCACAGGGAAATAAAGCATTTAGACTGTCTAAACATCAGGCAGTAAGTGTTTACTGATTATCCACTATGGGGGATGTTATGGAGGATTCAAAAGAAACATGCAAAATTAGTCTAACTCTTAAAGAAGCTTAAAATCAGCTGAGAAGGCATATATATTTGTGAAATGAATAACACTGAAACACTGTATGACTAAGTGGAAAATGACTAGCAAAGAAAATAAAGACGGCCCTAAATCTTGTGCAATTTTAGATAGAGAAACCTAGTTAAAATGTGTTTGTCTCCATAATATAAGAAGTAATCAGTGTCAAGGAGATGTTTATACAAGTTTCAGGCATCATAACATTAAATACACAATCTCTGGATAGCCTGGATTAAAATCTGCCTCTTATTTGCCATTTATCAGCTGTGTGATTTTAGAAGATCACTTAACCTCTCTGTGCCTCACTTTGTCATCTGTAAATTGGGGCATGTTATTCATAGCTTACACTATATATGTGGTATGAGCAATGCTCATGTTTGCTATACTGTTCTAAAGCTAAATATGCTATGAGTCATTAATTCAGAAAGTTGCAATCAGTTAAATACTTAGTAGGAGTCATTAAATGTTCATATTCTTTGACTAAATAATGTATTTATTATAAGCCAGAAGATTATAATATGTATTTATTATAAGCCAGAAGATTAGGGGTAGAGTCCATTACCACTAGTTGAGACCACTGCACTTGGTGATGTCCACAGCATATTTTAAGAATTTAATCCCAGTGAAAACCCTGTGATCTAGGCCTTATGAAGTCCAGAAAGGTCAAATAATTTGCTGGTGAGTAAGACATAAAATTAGCTTTCAACTCATACCTTTATGAGTACAAGGTTCCTAATGTCAATATTAGTCATGCCATAGAAGAAACACATTTCTAGCTGTACAAATAAGTTTATGAAACATAATTACTATAATAAAAATAATTGGAAAATATTTATACAGCCAACATCAAAGAACTAGTTAAATGAAATATGGTAAGTGAACATAATAAAATGAATTAAGTTGTTAAAATGATAATTTAGTATAATAATTATTAAAGGTATTTGTAAGGAGCATAATAAAATAATATATAAACAATTAGTAAAATTACATAAAATATATAAACATGGGTAGTATATGCTAACTCAAAATTATTGGTATGCGTTATATATGATTCAAATTTAGTTTATCCTGTATTATTTTTTACATAAAATTTCCAAAGACAGAAATTTACAGGTAAGTTAATAATGTGTGCATTCTTGAAGGTTATTAATTTATTTATAAAATTACTTTGAAAATATATAAGTATATACAAACCAACTGAGGTTAGTTCTGCGTGTATAATGATAATAAGTCGAAGTTTATTCCCTGAAGGAGCTTGCAGTCTATTGAATTCAGTAAAAGCATTTATACTTCCAAAATTATTTTCCACTTAGAAAAAAAATTTAGATTTGTATAATATTCTTTCTTTCCTCCAAATTGAAATCTGGGTGGTTCAAATATATAAGAGTAAAAATAAATATATATTTTTTTAAATAGGAGAAACTATAATATATATACCTGGAGTATGTAATACATTTTGAGAGAAAATAATTCCTAACACTACAAAATAAATCTTTAACAAATGTAACTTTATAAAAATTATTTTTTCATGGAAAAAATTACTGTGAATAAATACAAATAAACAAGCAAACAAACAAAAAATCAAGACTAGGGAATAATATCTATAACACATAGGGAAAACTAGTTTACTATATATGATTGGAAAAAATTTAAAAGATTATCAGAGAACTGGAAAACAGGACCAAATAAATAACATAATTCATCATTGAAAGATAAAGATGTTTTAAAGTACCTCAGAATTTTAGATGCAGAAAATGGAGAAAATGGGGAAGAGGCTCTAAAAAAATAGTGCCTGAAATTTTTCTTGAATTGATAAAAATTAGCAATTTTCATTTTCAGGAAAAAAAAAATCTCAGTCAAGATAAATAAAAAGCAATCCATGCAGAGACACTTTTTTTTTCAAACTGCAGTACACCAGAGATAAACCAAAGACCTTTAAAACATCCAGAGCAGGGACACAGATCACTAACAAAGAAGAGATAATTAGACAGTCTTCTAATTTCTCAAATGTAAGTCAGAACATAGTGAAATGATGACCTTAAATTTTTGGGATATAAAATAATGGTGGCAAAAAAAGACATTATCAGAGATAAAAACTAAGAGAATGGATTACTGCTTAATAATAAAGGGTACGAAAAGACAACCTACTGAATGGGAGAATATATTTGCAAATGTTACATCCAATAAGGATTTAATATTCAAAATATATAAATAACTTACACAACTCAATATAAAAAATCCAATTAAAATATGGGCAGAGGACCTGAATAAACATTTTTCCAAGAAAGACATACAGATGGCCAAAAGTCACATGAAAATATGCTCAACATCACTAATCATAAGGAAAATGCAAATTAAAGCCACAATGAGATGTCACCTCACACCAGTCAGAATGGCTATCATTAAAGACAACAAATAACAAGCATTGGTGAGGATGTGGAGAGAAGGGAACCCTCATGCACTGTTGTTTATATATACAATGGAATATTATTCAACCATAAAAAATGAAATTGTGCCATTTGGGACAATATGAATGGACCTAGAGGGGTTTATGCTAGGTGAAATAAGTAATACAGAAGAAGACAGATACCATATGAATTTACTTATATGTGGAATCTAAAAAACAAAGAAAAGAAACAAACAAAATGAAAACAGATTCATAAATGCAGAGAACAAATGGTGGTTGCCAGAAGGGAGGAGGGGGTGGTGGTGAAATAGGGAAAGGGGATTAAGAAGAACAAACTTGCAGTTATAAAATAAAGGTCATGGGAATGTAAAGCACAGCATAGGAAATACATAGGGAATATAGTCAATAATATTGTAATAGCTTTGTATGGTGACAGATGGTTACTAGACTTACCATGGTGATCAAGTCATAATGTGTATAAATGTCAAATCAGTATGTTGTACACCTGAAAATAATGCAATATTGTATATCAACTATAATTTTATGAGAAAAGAATAAAAGACATATATTGAGAAGAAGGAAAACAATTTTATAAGGAAATTCACATATTCTGGGGGATCATGAAAAAAAATGAACAAATATGTGAGCAAGTTAAACACTGGTTGCTAAAAAGAATAAGAATACTGTCCAATGAGTGTTGTTTAAAAACTAAAACCAGAAAATATAAAAACCCTAGCTAAAAACATGTAAGTTGGAAAGCAGTGATTAGAGTTGACACATTCTGAGTTATTTTAAATTATTGGAATTATTAAAAATTCCAAGGGCTGAAAGTAAAAGAGTACATAAAGTGCATAACTTAAAGGGAAAAAATAAATTTTGGCCAAAAATCAATCAATACA
This sequence comes from Delphinapterus leucas, assembly GCF_059928025.1. Taxonomy (NCBI): domain Eukaryota; kingdom Metazoa; phylum Chordata; class Mammalia; order Artiodactyla; family Monodontidae; genus Delphinapterus; species Delphinapterus leucas. The sequence continues at coordinate 50,005,495 of NC_143133.1, read as the reverse complement.
AGAAAAATAATTGGGGAGGAAAGTAAATTTAAAAATAAATCAGAACAAACTAAAATATAAACTTATCTTACATAAATAAAATAAAAGATGTGGGTTATCACAATTAAGGTTCATGGACTAACTGATTAGCAAAACTCAAAGATTTTCTTACTAGGTTAAAAAAGACTTCTGGTATGTATCATTAAAACAAACACAGAGAAAAGTTCAGAAAGATGCAATTTAATTGTAAGTAAATGATGGAAAAATTATAAACCCAAATCTAATCATAGACTATATACCTATAGTGTATTAATATAAAGTGAAATAATTTTGAGTAAAGAAGCCTTACTAGACACAAGAAGAATCAATATAAAACAATTTTCACTTAATGAAAAAGATATAACAATTCTAAATTTATAATTCCTGGTAATGTATCTTGAAAACCAAAGAAACATTTACCAAAAAAGGAGCACAATTACAAGCAAGGCCCAAAAAGTTTTAAAAATTAGATTCATTTGAGACATAGCCTTTGACCAGATGCAATTAAGCTAAAAATAAAAACCAAAGATATAATTGAAAGTTTCTGTATTGTTGGAAGTTTTAAAATATATTTTTTAATATGAAAAAAATTAGAGTCAAAACAATAATGAAAATACTGGGCACCAAATTGTTTTGGGGGCAGCTAAATTCCACAGTAATTAGAGGGCAATATATAGCTTTAAATGCTTATATTAGAAAAGAAGAAAACTTTAAAGTTAACACTTTAAGTGCTTATCCTAATTTAAAAAAAGAGGAAAAGAATAAGCTCAAAGAAAGAATAATTAAACAAACAATAAAGATTATGGCAGAAATGGTAAAATAAGAAAGAAAGGATATATTGTTATAGATGTTTCAAGACCATAAAGATAGTTTATTAAAAAAGGTTAATGAATATACAAATATAATGACAACATAACTCAGGATTCTATACTAAACAGTATAATAGGTGACCCCAAATCCAGCAATATATAAGAAAGATACTACATCATAACTTGCAAGAAAGCAAATTTAATTCAACATTAGAAAACCTACACTGTAATTATCCATATTAGTAGATATAGAAAAATCACATAATTATCTCAGTAGAAGCCTAAATAAATCAAGCTAGAATTCAACAACATTTCAAATTAGGAATAAAAATAAACCTCCTTAATCTGATAAAGGAACTCAAAGAATACTCAAAAAAATTATTAGAATAAAGTAAGTTTAGCCATGTTTCCTGATAAAATTCAACTTTTGTATACATCAATACCATTTTCTAGATATAATATTAATACACAGATCAATACACAATACACAATTCAATATGTACAATTTTATTTTGTTTGTACATAGTATCAGTACCATTTCTGATAGAAAATGCACACAAAAATGCACCTAGGAGCAAAATAATGTATAAGCATTTAAAGGAGAAGATTATAAAAGTTTACAGAAAAATGGAAAATAAAACATAAAAATAATGGACATACCATGTTCATGTGTGAAAATAATCAATATTTTAAAGGTAACTTCTTCCCAAAATGACCCAGAGATTAATGGGTAATTCTAAAAATTATTTGACAGGATTATTGACAAGCTGAACTTACAATATAAATGATAGTATAAAAGACTAAAAACAGCTAAGACATTTCTAAAGAAGAACCAGAGGTTTCATGCTGTCCCAGATATAAAATTTTACTATCAATACATAAAAAATTAAGACGCAATTTTATGAGCCTAGGATAGACAGAGAGGTCAGAACCATATCCACCCATATGTAAGAGCCTAATGCATGACAGTACCTCCATTGCATTATCAGTGGTGAAAGATGGCCTAATTACTAAATGATGTATGGGATGCTTGTTTAAAAAGAAAAAAAAAGAAAAAAAATGGATCTTTATCTAATGTTTTATACAAAACAGAATTCCAGGTAGATCTAGTATTTAACATGGATATCCAACTTTACAAAGGAAAGTTAGTATAAAGTCTTTGTGACTTTAAACTTAGAAAAAAGTTCATTTAAAAGGATAAAAGGGGGATTCCCTGGTGGGGCAGTGGTTGAGAATCTGTCTGCTAATGCAGGGGACATGGGTTCGAGCTCTGGTCTGGGAGGATCCCACATGCTGTGGAGCAACTAGGCCCGTGAGCCACAACTACTGAGCCTGTGCGTCTGGAGCCCATGCTCCGCAACAAGAGAGGCCACGATAGTGAGAGGCCAGTGCCCCGCGATGAAGAGCGGCCCCCGCTTGCCACAACTAGAGAAAGCCCTCACACAGAAACAAAGACCCAACACAGCAAAAATAAATTAATTAATTAACTCCTACCCCCAACATCTTCTTTAAAAAAAAATAAATAAAGTAAAAGGCTAAAACCATAAAAGACTTTATTTTTGTGTATGGTGTTAGGGAGTGTTCTAGTTTCATTCTTTCACATGTAGCTGTCCAGTTTTCCCAGCACCACTTCTTGAAGAGGCTGTCTTTTCTCCATTGTATATTCTTACCTCCTCTATCAAAGATAAGGTGACCATATGTGCCTGGGTTTATCTCTGGGATTTCTATCCTGTTCCATCAATCTATATTTCTGTTTTTGTGTCAGTACTGTACTCTCTTGATTACTGTAGCTTTGTAGTATAGTCTGAAGTCAGGGAGCCTGATTCCTCCAGCTCCGCTTTTCTTTCTCAAAATTTCTTTGGCTATTTGGGGTCTTTTGTGTTTCCATACAAATAGTGAAATTTTTTTTTCTAATTCTGTGAAAAATGCTATTGGTAATTTGATAGGGATTGCATTGAATCTGAAAAAAATGGGGAGGAGATCTAAATAGATGTTTCTCCAAAGAAGACATACTGATGGCCAACAAACCCATGAAAAGATGTTCAACATCACTAATTATTATAGAAATGCAAATCAAAACTACAATGAGGTATAACCTTACACTGGTCAGAATGGCCATCATCAAAAAAAATCTACAAACAATAAATGCTGGAGAGGCTGTGAAGAAAAGGGAACCTTCTTACACTGTTGGTGGCAATATAAGCTGATGCAAACACTATGGAGAACAGTATGGAGGTTCCTTAAAAAACTAAAAATAGAGCTACCATATGACTCAGAAATCCCACTCCTAGGCATATTCTGGAGAAAACCATAATTTGAATCGATGCATGCACCCCGATATTCATTGCAGCACTATTTACAATAGCCAGAACATGGAAGCAACCTTAATGTCCATCAGTAGAGGAATGGATAAAGAAGATGTAACACATATATACAATGGAATATTACTCAGCCATAAAAAGGAATGAAATAGTGCCAATTGCATAGACATGGATGAAACGAGAGATTGTCATACAGTGTGAAGTAGGTCAGAAAGAGAAAAACAAATATCGTATAATATCACTTATATGTGGAATCTAGAAAAATGATGCAGATGACTTGGCAAAGCAAAAATAGAATCACAGATGTAGGGAACAAACTTATGGCTGCCAAGGAGGGGAAGGAGAGGGTGGGATGAATTGGGAGATTGGGATTGACATATATGCACTACTATGTATAAAATAGATAACTAATGAGATTGTACTGTTTAGCAGAGGAAACCCTACTGATCTGTGGTGACCTAAATGGGAAGGAAATCTAAGAGTGGATATATGTATACGTATAACTGATTTACTTTGCTGTACAGCAGAAATTAACACAACATTGTAAAGCCACTATACTCCAACAAAAATTAATAAAAAAATAAAACCATAAAAAGAAAAGCTAAATTAAAATTGTTTTGTTTCTGAAAAGATGCCATATAAAGATTGAAAAGAGAAAGTACAGACTTAAAAATGCTATTTGCAATATGTAAAACCAGACAAGGGTTAGTATAATAAATTGATAACCTGTTTTTTAAATCAAGAAGAAAAAGACAAACAATCCAATATAAAAATGAATGAAACATCCAAACAAACATTTCAGAATTGTGAAAACACAAACGGACCCAAAATTATATGAAAATATACTCAACTTTATTAGAAATCATAGAACAGCTAAATAAAACCATCACTTTTCTAACACTGCAACATCTGAAAATATCAAATACTTTTAAGCAAGTGAAGTATTCACTGCAAGTGGGGGTCCAAACTGTAACAATGACTTTGGAAAACAATTTTGGCATGTTTAGTAAGTTTGAGAATATCTGATGATCTAGCAATTCAGCTTTCCAGGATATATAGCCTTGAGAAACTTTTCTATATGGTTACCAGAAGAGATATAAAAGAACATCTGTAGCAGCATTGCACTTAATAGAAAATATTATCTATAGTGAAACACATAAATAAATAGTGGACTATTCATTCAATGGAATACAAAAGTGAAGATGAATTAATACAGTATAGATCAATCTCAAAATCCTATGTTGTGTGAAAGAAACAAGTCATCATAGAATATAGAATATTTTTCCACTTACATAATGTTTAAAACCAAACAATGCATATTTTAGGGGTAAATACACATGTGATAAAAATGTTAAGACACAGTTATGGCACTCTTAGCACAAAAAATTCAGGTACCTCTGATGGTGGTGAAAAAAATGTTAGTAGAAGGACATGTAGGTGTTTTCCAGGTAATTCTTAACCTTGGTGCTAGGTATGGGGTGTTTATTTTATTTACTTTTATTAATGTGCTCTAAGATGTACTATATACATATTTGTATACTCTCTTTGATATGCATGGTATATTTCTCAATTATACAGTAAAAAAATTATTTTCCTCTTCTACCAGAGCTCATTTAAATCTACTGAACGCTGAGCATTAAAACCGTCTGTTGTTTCATACCCTCCTAAATACTTGTAAATACTTCTGCACAAAGCAACAGGAAAGAACACTTTCCTTCACCTATGTGATGTTGTCCAAAGACCTCCATGGAGGGCCAAGACATCTTTATTTATTTAGAAAAGATATGGGAAAGTAAACCCCTGTATTGAGTGCCTACCATCTACCAGGTATGCTGTATAATCTTTACATCTATCTTATTTAATTAACATACTCAGCACTCTGAGATGTTATTATTCCCACTTTTACTTGAAGAAACAGAGAACTAAGGGCCATCCACATGCAGAGCTGTGACTTGAGGCCAGGTTCGTTGGACACCAAGTGCATACTTTCATTCACCCCCACTCTCACAGATTTAACATCTATTTCTGACACCTTGAGATCGTGAGCTGCTTGAGAGCAAGAACTGTCTTTTTATCTTCAGAGCCTTTATCTGTGAGCACAGATTAGTCTTAGAGTGCTCAGTAAATGCTCGATTAATGATTCATCATCACTGAGAGTTTTAGGATTGACGTTTTTGGCCCATGTATTTATCATGAGTTATAATGGCCAGAACAAGAGAGGAACATTTTAAATTATTCTATTCGATGATCTCATATTATATTTAAGTAAACTGAGGCCTGAAGCGTTTAATTGGCATGTCTGTGAAACGACATCCACAGAACAAAGTGGGATATCCATCTTTGTATCGCTGTTCTCCTGGTCTTCTCATTCAAACACCTCCCCACTGTGGATTTGGCTACTACTTCTATGTGAAGTAGGATAGGATCCAGTTGAAGATTTTAATACCAATCTGTTTGTCCAATCCATTCCCTGACTTAGGTGTTTTCCTTAGTGAATAGAGCTGAGGACATTTTAATTAATTTATTATGTCACTTCAATTACGGGACTCGATTAATAATTGAAATGGGTTTTTAATTGGTTTATATCCTCTAGGGTATCATATTAATAACATAAATAAACTAATAGGTTTGAATTAAATTAGGATTCATCTATATGCATATCTGTTGCCTCCCAATATGTTATCTATTCTTAACCTCCAAAATTGAATGTAACTTTTTAAACAAAGACGTCCCGATGCACTAGTTTTTTGTCATTGTTGTTCCACTTTGAGGCAAGGTCATAGTATTTTTGAGTTTGAGATGAAAACTGTCGACGTTATTTCTATTTTTGTCACTAGATTCGTGATTTCCCCAGTTCTCCAGTCTTTTCATGTCGATATCACCTTTGAGCTGTCTCTCTTTTTCAGCCTTCCATCTAATCATAGACTTATATACCATCACACAGAGGCAGATCCTTAAAGATCATTTGTTTTTAGCTAACGAAATTGAAAAATCAGAGAGGTTACACAGCATGCCCAAGCTCACACAGCAAACTAGTAATAACGAAAGTGGTCTCTATTTAGGTGTCTTATGGGTTTTCTCTCAAATGTCATTTACTTTGGCCCTTCATTCCCCTTTGGGATGTCACCATACAAGACCACGATAGGACTGGTATTTCCTTCTCTTGAGAATAACTGAATGATTTACCTTATTGAAAAAAAAATCAAATTTCTTTCTGTTATTCCCAGCATTTAGCAAAATATCCAGGACAATAGTGTCTTTATTACAAGTTATTTGGGGTAAACCGCCCAAAGGTCTTCTAGCATTTTTTCCTGCCTATAGCATTAAATCCATGCACCCACAGGAGGGAATTCTAGTATAATCCACCCCTGAATGCTTGGTCTAAATTTACTTTTTCAACATTGTTCTTGATGTTTCCCTTACCTACTTTCTCAAAATAAAAGGTCAAACTCACCCAATTTCTCTTATAGCTAGTGCATGGCTCAACCAATGGAAGTACTTAACGACCTAGTGACGCAGAAAGGAGGGGTTGGAGAATTCCTTTCCTCTCTAATGGTGGTGGCAGTAGCAATGGCTATCTGTTGAATTCCTGGCAAAGAAGAGGCCTTGTTGCTGGAGGTACTTGTGGTAAATTCAAGTTCCTTAGAAATGGCAAGTTCCAAGAGGACAACGGCACCTAATGTTCCATGGTGGCACCAGCATGTCCTTGCTTTTCTCATTAGAGAATTTCCTAAAAGATTAGCATTTAGTCTGATTCCTCAGCCTGCTCAGTGATTCTGCGGGCAACCCAACAGCTTTTAATAAACTCTTTTTCTTAATAAGCCAGAGCCAGCGTTTTTTGCTTGCACTATAGCACCATTACTGATGCAGTAATAATAATCACTGCTATATTTGATGAGTAGTTTATATGTCTATTAAGCTGCCTCTGCTTCCCAAATATAGCAGAAAATTGACTAAGCTGAAAAGACAAAGATTGCAGAATAAGTCATGTCTGCTTGCCTTTTGTCAGGCCTCCATATACAAATATGAATATCTGGCCCTCCCATTGTTCCAGAGGACAGCATGGGGTAAAGGCTAACATACTCTTTTGTGTTGTAAACTACATCATCATTGCTCCAGGGGACAATGGGCATTGCCTTCCACCATGTGTGCCTGGGTGTTGCTAAGGTCTTTCTTTTGTCAGTTCACATTTCTGATCTTTAAGGTCAAGGTTCTCTGCTCTTGGCACATCTTAGATTGGTAAAAGGAAGCATTCACATACCAAAGTTCAGACAGCATGACTGGAAAAATCACCCATCTGACCCAGAGACACTCTCTCCTTGGAAAATTACTATATTATATCCAACTATTAAAATCTCACTTTGAATCATCTAACATGAATCTCATTCAATGTTCACAACTCTTAGGTGGGTGCCGGTAGTGTGATCCTCACTTTACAGATGAGGCTCAGAAAGGTAAAAATAAAGATCATGATTACATACCTCAGGATTAGCAGAGCTAGGATTTAATTTCCTGTTGCTCTAATTCAACGGCCTTTATTCTTCCTGCTAAAAACGCTGTCTTGCAAGGAAAGCCTCTTCTATAAAGTTTTTTCTGAATACTCCTCTCTTTCACCTTCCCAGATTCTATTGATCACATTTTCCTTTAAGCCCTAAATATACTTCTGTTGTAATACACAGAATACCACTCACCTTCGTTTATGTGCATACCTCCCTATCTGAACTGTAAGTTACTGAGAGCACAGATTATGCTTTATTCATCTTTGTTTCCCATGTTCCTAGCATAGTGCATGGATTATAGTAGTTGCTCAATAAATATTTATTACAAGAATGGATGGGTGAATAAAAGCAGAGGGAAAAAGTCCGATTCTGTATAGGTAACCATGAAATATTCATTTAGTATTCCCCAAAAACACACAAGTTAAAGGGAGAAGAGGGCTCTGGCACTGCCTGTTAAACCAGGATGAACTCACTATGACCCACTTCAGAGAAAATAACCACACTCTTTGAGAGCATTACTCATAAACCCCAACTACTCCAAACATTCCAATGCAGCTGGCCTGCCTGCCTACTGTCTAGATCCCTCCATAGTACCACACACATGGCCATTTCATTACTTACAAGGGAGCCATGGAACCACACAGAGAAAGCTCTGTGTGGAGGCTGAAGTGGCAATACTGCTGTTCCGTTGCAGTTGAGAGCATCCTCATCTGGGCACGGACTTCTTGATAGTGCACCTGACCAACAGTCCCCATCAAAGGGAATCAAGGCACTTTTCAAAGCCTGGGAGTCACACTGGCTTGCGTTAGAAGGTGTCTGGGCTCTAGAGATTGGTGTGGAACCAGCAATGTATGCTGTGGCCATTCAGGGGATTAAAAGCTACAGCCACCGTGATTATGTGGAATTAAAAACAAAGAAGTGACCACGCAATCCGATGGCATTGCATTCCACTTGGTAGAATCCAATTTGTAATTCTGAGGGCAAGAAAATACCATCTTTTTTTCCTTTCTTTCTTTCTTTCAAAAGAGGAGGCAGAGTAGAGGAAATAGTGCATGGGCTTTGAATTCCAAAGACCAGGGTCTAACATTGGCTTTTTGTCTCATTCATTGTTGACCTTCAGAAAGTTACTTCCCATCTCTGAGACTCCAATTTCTCTTCTGCAATACCACTATTATAATATCTTCCTCTCACTCGCTAGTAGGGATTAAATGAGATGATGTGCATGAAGTACTGCTGCATTATAGGAACTCAGTACATCTTGTGTTTCATACTTTATTTCTTTCTTATTTACCACCAATTTCTTTGTGTCCTCCTCACTCCTTTATCTCAGCACAGATGTGCTTGGCGCTCTATTGGGGGTGACCTGCGGGCCTTTCTGAAAGAGAAGGTAGAAGCCAAGGGAAAAGGAGAGTTCATCAGTTACATGAAGAATCCTTTCCTTCAGGGGTGAACATTCTACAGGCAGGAGAAAGGAATCCATGGGGACATGGGCAGATTGAAACAGCTGTACACTGAGCAGGTTTACACTGGGAGAAGACATTTCCTTTCAAGTGTTTCTGTATCTTCAAAGCACAGCATTGAAGAAGGCCAAATGATATTCCCTCTGCTGAGCGAGGCTGGGATATCTGCTTTAACCTCACTACACATGTGAAAAGGGCTTTGATGACCTGAGAGTGGCTTTATGGGCAGTGACTTCCTTCTTGGTCCTGGGCCATAAGCAATTTGTGCAATGCGCATAGAACAGACTATTTCATTTCTAATTTTTCTCTGTGTGGACTGCCTCTGGTCCCCAGGGAGGTTGGTAAAGCAATCTTTGAAGTGGGGAAGATTACTATTTGTGGGGTGACGCTGGGATCTGGTTGCTTTTAGGTAAATGAGTATTAAAGACCTTTTTGTCAATAAGTGTTCCATTCCAGAGCTAGACCCAGGCCCATCCAAGTGTACAGCTGAGTGGGGCTTCACATGTACATCAACAATTCCAGTAGAGAATATTGTTTTATATTTGAGACTAAGTATTTCTTTCCATATATTTGGACAATTTCCAGAGTCCTTAAGTAAAACAGTGATTTATGCTCACGTCTCAGAATTCCCCATCACTATGCTGTAATGTAATACTCTGAGTTCCTCTATAAAGTTGGATGGGGCAGATAGGTTCAGTTTACAGATGAGAAGAGTGAGGCTCAGTGAGGACGCCATTTGTCTAAGATGGTACAGCTGGTTAGGAGCAGCATCAATATCAGAATAACCATCAAGACCTACCTCACCAAGGTGGACACACACTCTGTGGGATTCAGGGCTTAATTCTGTGTGAATAAGAAAAGAAAAATTATTCTACTTTATAATTTTTAGAAAACATGTGACTATGTCAACACGTTTCTAGGGCCCCTCCCAGGACCACTGATGGAGCCTGGGCAAGTGAGGGCCCCAGAGTGTGACCTTCACTATCTTCACAGTAAATCATTTCTCCTTCTGCAAAGGAACATGCTAGCAAGAGACCTTGCCTGGCACAGCACACAAACATGATAACTCATGGTTGTTATGATTACTCTCTTTGGCCTTATGTCATCTCTAAAGTGAACAGGAGGTATACTTTTCAAGGTGGGAGCAGTGGGTGAGCTGGGTGGGTCATACTAGAGTTCACTGCTGCCTTTAGGACATCTACCCACCTACATGGCTCCCCCTTCCCTCCTTGGGGCCATCATCCTTTCCCAGAACCTGCTCTGTTTGGTCAATGGCTCAGGTCCTGTGACTTGCTTTCCAGACTGAACATAGATTCTCTTCACAGCACTCATAAGCTGATTCAACTTAGGGCCTACCCCCTTATCTATCCTTTAATATCTCCCTTCCTTTTTAGAAATTTGTATTGTGTTGACTCATTTCTAGAGGTCAGACTCCCCTTTTCCTTTGGTTCTCTTTTTGCAGCTCTAAACAATGACTTAAAAAAATTTTTGGAACCCCGTGGAAGCTTTGTAAGCACCCATCTGCCTTTTTCATGCCAAGCCCAATTGTCATCCCTCATTTGAACCACGTGCTGGGCTCTTGTTCTGTGCAGAGCAGGCAGAGCAAGAGAAGGCAGCTGACTAGGTATCAGGAGACTCAAGTTCTAATCTTAACCTTGCTCCCCTCTTCATATCTCACCTTGTATCATACCCTTACCTTTTTGTGTCCTGGAAATAATAGAATCACAGTGTATTATGTTAGGATGAAACTTTAAACAATGGCTTCCATAGGGTTGGGCTGCATAAGAAAATCATGATGTACTTTTCTTAAAAAAAGCAAATTCCAGGCTCAGTCTCAGATCATAGGATCTGAATCATAGGAAGGGACAGACAGTCACTATGATGCCTCCCAAAGCATCACCAACAGCCATAAGAAGCAGATGGCAGTTCCAATAAGCCACAGATAATATAGGAAATCAGAGACTATTTTATTGCTTTCCTCTTGCACAGAGGGGATATCATAATATCAACACTAACCCTTTTCATCTAAATCTCAGATAATGATCCAGCTGAACTTGAACTTTGATCTGTTGGCCATGCACAGCTCTTACAGGCACCTTTGGGCTCTACTTGGCCAAGCAACCCAGTGAGTTGCCTCCTTGCTTAGCTTCCATTGGTGCTGGCAGCAAAATTCCTGGGGACAGCAAGCCTCCTCAAGGGCTGGAGCTGGTCTTTAAAACCTTGCTAAGTGGTGTCCTTGTGCACGTTGGGGCACAAGTGAGGCAGGGATCTGTGTGGCGCTTATTCTGAAATGCCACTGCCGATCCTGTGAAGGATCCAAGAGTGGATCAGATTCCCAAGGCCCCAGCTGGCGGGTCTGTAGGAAAATCAGATTCCTGTGAGTCCTTAGAGGTCACAGGAGGGTGTATGACTGCTGCTGGTCAGAGGCAGGGTGGCTCAGGACAGAGATAGGAAGGGAGTGGATAGGGGGAAAAAGGGAATGAAATGTGACCAGAAGAAACTGACTCCAGTTATCATTTTGCCAGTTTGGCAATTCTAGAAGGTACGTGTGTCTTGAGTACCACACAGAGAGGTGGTCTTTAATCTTAGCAGCCACAATCACACATCAAGGGACAAAACACACATACACATACAAACACACACACACCCCTCATGTATGTGACTCAGCTGTGAGTTCATGAATCTCACTGAAAGTAGCAACACAACTGAAAACTGCATGTGTATATAAACACCACCACACACTCATATGCTCAGACCATACTCCATACCAGTTTGGCAGAACCTCAGATCTTAACCAACTTTTAACCCTTTATTAGACTCATAGCCTTCAGGACCAAGAACTATAGTTCATTCATGTTTATATTTCCCTACATGCAGTACCTGGAACCCTGTAGCGAGTGTTTGTAGGATAAATTAATAGAGGTACCAGAAACTATTTGGGTACACTCTTTCTTAGTATTGAAAGTTGGCTATGATGAAAGCCTCCTAAGTCGTTTACATGATGAATAAGATAGAAACCTTCATTGTATTTTTAAATGGAGAACACCAGGCATCCATGAGATTTGAGAGCTCTTAGCTGAAGGCAAGTGAACTTAGTACAACCCGTGGAATGATTAGTTCCAAGACAGATTTTTATCTTTTGGAATAGATAAAAAATCTATTCCAAAAGATAAAAAACTGTGAAGCCATCTGGGTTAAACAGCATAACAATGATCACACTGTAATATTATTAGTTGTATAAAACTCTGTCTCTTCTACTAAACCGTGAGCTCCTTGAAGGTAGCAGACTTGCATCACTCACATCTGTAGCCCTGGTCCCTGGAGGAGGTGTGGGTCAGATATACCGTAAGGGATTGTTATGTACTGATTAAAGTGCAAGGAAATGTAAATATTGACAAAAATCTATTTGAAGTGTATGTTTACTCCAACATCACATATGTGCCTCTTCCAACTGACCTTGGAAAGAAAACACTTTGCAGTTGAAAGGGAATAGAATGTGTACAGAGATTTTCCAGCGTTTATTTTTACATTGAACATCAACCAGACCCCGAGGCTAATGCTATTGACCTGTAACATGCACAGAGATATGGTAAAGCAACTGGTCACTTGGTCAGCGAGCTGAAAGGCCAGGAGTATCCTGTCCTCAATGGGACACTGCCATCTGGTGTATGCCCCAGGTTACATAACCAGGGAAGGGATGTAGCCCAGGGTCAAGAAAGGTGGGAAGGCAGAGCTAGCACTTGAGTTCACACATTGCAAAGATGCTCTGAAGACAAGAATGATCACCTATTGGTTGGCATCTTGGGATGAAAGTTTAAATTAACCCGAGATGGGCTGGAGAGGATACTAAATAGTAAGGAAAAAAATTTCTCAGTGTCTGCAGTGGGTTGAGCATTTCACATCGGTTATCTCGTTTAATCAGAGTCCCCAGCAAGGTAAATATTCAAATGCTCATATTATAAAGGTGAGGAAATGGAGGCCCAGAGAAGTTAGGTAACTTGCCTGATTATACAGGCAGAACTAATAATCAAACCACTGCTCTTTTCCCTATACCTTGCTACCTCTACCTTTTTCGTTTCAGTCAATAGCCTCTTAAGAATGGGGATGTTCTTTTCCTTGTCCAAATGTGGTTTTAAATAGAGCTAGGTAGTCCTCAATGATCAATAATCTATTGCAGTGGATAAATTCACTCAGAGTTCCTGAATTCTAGTAGCTTACCATCCAGGTAGAAAGAGACAACCACATATTAAAGTGAGTTAACATTTAAAAATTAGTGCAACATCAAGGCCAAAAATATTATTATGCAAATAATATAGGTCAATAATTGCCATTGACCTATTAAGAAATGCAGGAGTCAAGGAAAAATCTGTAATACTAACCCTGTCTTGATTTAAAATTTTGATATTTTGTTCATTATGTATTTTTTCACTAATTGTTATCATTTTTGCTCTGTAAATACATTTTCCAGCTTTATTGAGATATAATTGACATATATATTGTGTAAGTTCAAAGTGTACAACATGTTGATTTGATATATGTTGCAAAATGATTATCTCCATAGCATTAGCTAATACTTCCATCATGTAACACACTACCATTTCTTTTTTGTGCTGAGAACATTCAAGATCTACTCTTTTACCATCTTTCAAGAATATATTACAGTTTTATTAACTATAATCACCATGTTTTACCTTAGGTCCGCAGAACTGACTCATCGTAAAACTGAAAGTTGTACTCTTTGACCAACATCTCTCCATTTCCCCCATTTCGCAGCCCATGGTAATTACCATTCTTGTCTCTGTGTCTATGAGTTTAGCTTTTTTCGATTCTACATGTAAATGATATCATGCATTATTTGTTTTTCTTTGTCTGAATTATTTGACTTAGTATAATGCCCTTATGATCCATCCATGTTGTTGCAAATGGCAGGATTTCTTTGTGTCCCATGGCTGAATAATATTCCATTTTGTGTGTGTGTGTGTGTGTGTGTGTGTATAACATTTTCTTTATCCATTCATCTGTTGACAGACACTTAGATTGTTTCCATAGCTTGGATATTGTGTATTTGCTGTGATGGACATGAGAATGCAGATATCTCTTTTCATTTTCCTTGGGTATATACTCCGAAGTGGGATTGCTGGATCACAGTTCTATTTTTAATTTTTTGAGGAACCTCTATACTGTTTTCGATAATGGCTATACCATAATTTTGATTTTTTAAAATTTCATTTTAAAATGTTATTTATCTACAAGGGTTGGGAGGATGGATGGATTGCGGGTTTGGGATTAGCAGATGCAAACTGTTATATATGTGTGCAACTGAATCACTTTGCTGTACACCATAAACTAACATAACATTGTAAATCAACTATAATTCAGTAAAATAAAATTTTGAAAAATGTTATTTATCTTGATTACTGCATTTTTGGAGCTTCCTTAAATTTTGTGCTTTGAGAGAGAGCCTAATTAGTCCTGGTCCTGAGGTGTTTATAGCTGAATGGATGACAACAATCTAGAAAAAAAATCTTAGATTGGCATGATGACTGTCAAAGACATCTTGGCTTGCTTACTATTACCATTATGCATCTTGTTTTCTCATGTGAAAAAAAGTTTTATTATCATAACAATCTTATTAATGATAAGACATTGGTAGAAACATAATATGATCATTATTATAAGCCCTATATTCCTCAGAATTTTTATGTGTTTTATATGATTAACAAATGTTTTACCTATTCTCAAAGTTAACTGGAAAATTCAATGAGCTATTATATGTAACATCTTAATTTTAAAACATGATACGTATGTGTTAAGGCTTTTAATCATAGAATGATGTGTACTTGTTATGATGGTATCTCAAGAGATTTTTTTCTAAGTGTTTATGTAATGTTAACGTAGAATATACTTTTGTGTCTGATTTTCAAATTAAACCATAAATATCACAAGGGAAAATTTTTTTCTACCAACATGTTACAAATTTAGAATAACTGGAGTATCAGCCCATAGGTTCTCACTAAAAACATATTTATGGTAAAGAGTCACGTAAAGTAGGAAAATGTTCTCTCTGATGGGAGAAGTCTGAGGCATCTTTCATGCAACAATAAGTCAAGAACATTCTTAAGCCACAAGCCATCCCAAATAGCACCTCGTAGGGCCTCAGACAAAGATTTAAAGTATTTCCAAACAATATAATATCCTCAGAAAATTTCCCTATTGATGTTTGGGGCTTTTGCCCAGAAGGCACAAATCATAAAACTGAAGAGATGCTGTGAAGGTTTTGTTTATTAAGTTAAGATACAGTTCTTCTCAGCTCAAGTTACACTAATTGCATTTCAACGCATAGCAAGCAGAGATTAAGAAGGATGTGTCATGGGAGGTAGTTGCCTCCCATTCCCTAATGCAATGTCACAGTCCAGATCTTTCTTCTGAGAAGACTTAGTTGGAACTTCCATCCCACAACTCCTGGTAAAAATACTGTTTAATGTTCCTTTAGCAAAGCAGAGCATTTGGAAGACATAATGAAGAAAACTCTCAGAAGAACTCAAAGAAGACTTGAGGGAGGACCCTTTTTTCATATTAATCTTGTGGCTAAGTTGGAGTCTGGGTAAAGTTGTACAAATCCCTTTGTAATTTGTCTGGGAGAATAAGATTTCAGTCAGACAAGGTACTGACAATTGAGAAACCAGCTTCTCTCCAGCCATAAAGCATGGTAATAGGAAAGCTGTGGGCAGAATTCCTGCCAAAAAGCAGGGAATCTTCTAAAATATTAATGATGCCCTCCTGCCAAACTTTTGGATGCTATCATGAACCTAGTGGCCTACAGTTTTATGTCACTTTATCATGCCTTTGATCTTGCTGTTGGTATAACCTGAAGAAGTAATACTGTTCTGTGATGGGGCTGTGAGACACATTGTAGAAGCCTGTGTGTGTGTGTGTGTGTGTGTGTGTGTGTGTGTGTGTGTGTGTGGTGGACTAGTGTCTATGCAAGTGAACACATCCCGTAAGGTGACATGTATTACAAGACTGAAACAGACATTGATGAATGAGTTTAGGAGTCATACTAAGCTCAACAAGGAATTGAAGTTTTTTCTAAACTCAGAGAACGTGGGATTGAGTAATTCATTTGGAGACTGTAACATAGTAAATTATCATGGAGGAGAAGCAAGAAGTCTTCCAACTATGTCAGGAAATTTTTTTAAGAAAACGATAACATCGGCTGTAAGATGCAGCTGACTGATCACATAAGCAGTGTATGGGATGCTGAAGTGCCCCTAACTTATTTTTGAGCAGCTTAACAAAATTAATGCTGTTTCTCCAGATGCCTAATTTACTCCACAGAAGTGGTCTCCACCTCGAATCTCAACCAGAGGTTGATCTGGCGGCTGGCAGGCATGCATCCTTGGCAACTGAGAACGTTAGCAATGAGGAAAAAGCATGGAACCTTCCCCTCTGCCCAGGAAGAAGTCAGGAGCTTGGCACATCACTTTGGGAAGATTGACAGCTTTGGGTTTTAGACAGCCCATTTAAATGCTTTGTCTGAACTGCCTGCTACTTCATGGCTAAGGGCCTCTCCATTCAGCCAATGTGGTCAGATAGACACTTGATGTGTATTTGGGTTGTCATGTCAAAGTCATTTTTGGCCTTTGTTTTTGGATACTGGTGAGAGCAATTGCCAATTCATTTCCTTGAATAATTGATTGCAAAGAGGGTTTCTCTAAATGGGAACTTAAAGTTCTTATGAAGGCATTCCAGAGAAGAAATTTCCATGTGGAATAATGGTATGAGAAGAGGCATAATAAATCCTCACATTTATATAGCACTTTATAGTTTAATATAATGGCCAAGAGCACAGACTTTGGAGTTAGACTGAATTAAGTTCTTGAGTTATGTTAACTCCTATGAAAATCAATTGCTGAAATTCAGATTCCATAATTTATTAAGGGCTTTGCCACTTACTAGTTGTGTGACTTCAGTCAAATGTTCTCATTTCTTCATGACCTTGGTGGTGAAGTGGGGATAATAATGCCTATGTAATAGGGTTGGTTTGAGAATTTAAAAATATGCTATATGTAATATAATATGTGTAAATATAATTTTATATTATAGTTCCTTGTAAGTAATTAATCAGTGGAAGATAACAAAGCTATTTTATGCATATGAAGACCTTCAAATCAATGCTTTAGAGTCAGGGATGGAGTTTTACAAGGATGGTCCAGGCAAACTTGTCAAGTTAGCTGGGCTATTTAAATTTTCCTGAGATTAAACAAACAAAAACACATGTAAATGAACTATGCTGTCCACTGGGAAGCAACACCCTTATACCCCAGTATTAGAGCCTGGACAATATATTAGTCATCTATCTACAGTGTGATTCAAGCTCAAGAGTGCAATTAAGTATTCCTTACCCCACTTGCAGTGTAGTGTCATGGAAAAGTGTGGGATTACGGTGTCAGGTAAACCTAATTTGCATCCTGGTTTGACTGCTTACTCACTCTGTGATCTTAGAAAAATAATTTAACTTTTCTAATCTTCATCTATAAAATGGGAGTAATACAAGGTCCTAGCTCACAGGGTTGAGAAAATGCAATGAGACAATGTTTGTAAGGTGCTCAGCATTAAGCCTGGCATATGGCAACAATACAACAAATATTAACTACTACTATTGCAGCTAGAAGAATAAAAGAGGACAGGAAACAAAACAAAAATATATTGAGTACCAACTGTGTGGGACACTCTGCCAGATCCTTTATGTGTATTATCCTTTTTTAATTCTCTCAGCTTCTCTGAAAGATAGGCAGTGTGGTTCTTATCAGTATAAGTGAGAGGTCTGAGGCTGTGAGAGGTTATGAATTAAAGCAGTTAAACCCATCAACTGTTCATGCATTTCTTTAAAGAAACATGTACTGAGTGCCTACTCTTTGCCAGGCACTGTTTTAGATATTGCGGACACCCCTATCTCCTGTCTTCTTAGAGCTTACCCTGTAGTGGGTGGAGAGAGAGCTGAGTTCAGAGAGGCATTGGTGGGGGGTGGGGGCTAGAGAGGTTGGACCATGTAAGTCAAGCCGGTGAGAATCTTGTATGCCATTGTAAGAATTATGGCTTTGACTCTGAAGAATGTGGTCTGCAGGACCTCTGTATTTCCTTTAATGGTCTTTTTCTTTTTTCTTTAATAATCATCTTATTGGTTTTAACATTAAGATCCTGGCCCAGGATCTGTAACCTAGAACCCTAAAGGGGCATTAAAGGACTATTGCAGGCAGTCGCCAGGCAAGAAGCCCTGACGTGTGTTCCCGGGCAGGCATCCGTGCTGCATTGGGTGCTTCTCTACCATGAAATCTATTTCACGACACCCAACAGTCTCCTCTGCCACTTTGGCTATCCCAGTGATGCAGGCAGTGGTCAGGATCAAGGCTGAAGTGGGACTTGACTTTGACTTTATGATTAATATGATTTTTCTCTTCATGAATCTCAACATTCCTTCCTCTAACTTCCTCCTTCTTCTATGCTTTGTGCACCGGGATGTCTCATGTGGTGCCATTGTCTTCATCAGACTTAAGATTAACAATTAGCATTTCCTATGGACATTCAACCTGCACAGTGGAAAGTTAATAAACCATGTTTAATAAAGAAAAAAGGAATGCTTGAGAAAAATGAGTGGTCAAGTAAGTGAATCCTCCCTACTATCAATCAAAATTTACCTGCCACGTGCAATTTCCTTTAGTGGACAAACTATTTAGATACACTAGCTTACTCAGTAATGTCCACAAACACACAACTATTACTGTCTTGACTTTATAGAAGCTGTGTACTGTTAGACATTCTAAAAAAAATGTTACAACCTAAAAAATGATAATGCTCTGGATGGAAATGATAAGCATCATGTAGGCTGGTCAAAGAAATGAATTTTTCTGAATGGAAATATATATATCTTTAAGTTGGTTTTGGAATTTGACCATAATCCGTTAACAGATGCTTTCAAAAATGTATTCTCACTGAGACAAGAGGATCTCCCATATTCTCTGAATCTTTAAAATGAGAATACTTTGAACATGAAATCCATGGCTTGTCATTTAGTCCACCTTAGTGGCCTATTCGGAGTAATTGTATAAAAAAATTAATGGAAAGAAAACTCAAATTGGCAAACAAATCAGGGGTTCTGAGGATACAGACAGATACAACCATATTCTCAAGACTTCCTCCCTCAAGGGAGGAAAAGACTTGCAAAGACTAAATCAACTGGTCATCTGCAGCAAGATAGTGTTGCTTTTTCACTTTTATAAGTTAAACCTGAGTGGCAGTAAAAGTACATAAAATGTATGTGTGTATTCATTTCACACACACACACACACACACACACACACACACACACACATCCCATAGGCATACTGTAGATTCTATTTGCAGCCATAAAAATAATTGTTTTTTCAATATGAGTAAGTGACCTTCACTGCACCCTCCAGGTGCCTTGTTTTCCCAAGCATCTGAACATTCTTTCCCCTGCTGAAAAAACCCGGCATGGCATTAACCCAATACCTCTTATTAAGCATGGTGAATATTCCTTTCGACATAGTGAAACTAAAGCTAGTATAATTTGTGCATGCCAATGGATAGACCTCCTTGCCGAAGGGTTTTTCCCTGCTGCATATGGAAGGTGCTTAACCTGTGTCCCCTTTCCAAGAGGTGATGATCACGCTCTGTATATAAATGCACAAACAATTTTATGGAGCGTGACACTCCCCGTGGGTCTCTAGAGATATTAACCAGACTCCTCAGTTTTCTAGACTTGAAGTTTCCATGAATTGAGGAACATGTAATGTCCTTCTCAACATAAGCATTGAGTCCTACATCTGCTGTGACTGCAGAAAAGAAGCATAATCCATGAAATTTCCTTGTAAAGGATACTGAACAATACCATTAGCATAACAGAGAGTAAATGTGATTCCTATAACTTCCCCCCTCTCTGTCTCTCTCTCTCTCGCTCTCTCTCTCTCTCTTGCTCAGAAAAGTTTCTATGCAATGTGAAATCTGTCTTCCAAGAACATCAGAATATTTACCAAAGACCCGGGCATTAATGGCAATTCTGGTGTCTATCTAAAATAGTCCCTTAACCTGCTAAGCTTTAGTCTTTATATCAGAAAAAGAAAGGTAATAACTACTTTCACACTGTCTCCCGAACCAGATTTTGGGATAAAACCAACAATGTAAAAGTACTTGGAAACATGAAGCACATTTCAGATCCTAGACAGGGGTTGGGGGATTAGAATGTAAGAATGTAAATGTCTACAGCATATTTGCATGAGCTTCAATTTAGTAGTACCTTTAAAGAGAAATGTGTTCATCTCCATCTATAATTCTTAAAATTACTTTAAATTCTGCAGCTTGGTATTTGGTGCGTTATACATGAGGTAGAACTAGTTTAACAGCTAGACTGTATAACATGGCAGTACTTAGAATATTTTTTTGTGGATAATGTAGTTCTCCTAAAGGTTTCTATCTTTAAATTTTGAAAAAAAAATAAGATCAAAGTATGATATTTCCATTCCCAACAAATCCTAAGTTGGTTTAGGACATATTTTATGTAATGTCAAATGTCCTATATTCTCTTTCACATGTATATTTCGTGCACCGATTAAAACTGCAGTTTACGCTTGGGATAACTTGAAGAGTCCAGAAGAAAATAATCTAGTTTCTCAATCAGAAGAAGGTGCTAAAATATTTGTAAAAGCTAGAAATATTTATGAAAGTAAATCCTGATTCAACAAAATGGTAGCTCGAGATTCACAACTCAGTGATAGTGGGAAGCCAACTTCAGAGTAATAGCCCTGCCACATTTCATGGGAAAGGGGCTTTCCTCATATAATCCTCTCAAAGATCTGTTTGTAGGTGACATCATTCCTACCTGTCAAGTAGGAATCAAGGCTCAAGCAATTATGTGATTATGATCTTATATATTAATTTTAATTTGTATCTACACTTGTGCCAGAAATAACTTAAGGAAGACAAATACATGAATATCCATGTCCCATTTTACAGATATAAGAGCTTTGTGCTAGTTAGTGTCTCTGCCTCTAGTTTCTTTCTCTTCTAAGGCAGAGTAGCAAACCATTTTTTAAAAGGCCAGGTTGTAAATTATTTTAGGTTGACAGGCTATACCAACTCTGTTGCAACTACTCAATCCTGCCACTGTGGCATGAAAGCAGCCTTCAGCAATACAAAAGCAAATGAAAACGACTGTGCTCCAACCAAGCTTTATTTACAAAAACAGCCAGCAAGCCAGATCTGGACTATAGTTTATAAATCCTTGATCTAATCTATCTTGCAAATGTCATGAATTCTTTCCTTCCAAATTCCATTTGAAACTCACTTCTACCAAATTTCTTCTGGGCTGCTTTAACCAATAATCAACCCAATATTCCAGGAAACCCCACATTCCCACACCTTTTATACATGTTTTGTGTGAGTGTATGTATGTATTGTGTGTTTTATTGTCTGCTTTAAAAATATTTTAGAATTTATTCTCCTTCTCCTTTTAGGTTGTATCCTCTTTAAAAACAGCAGGCCTGTTCAATCATTCTTACTGAGACTGCTCATTTGATAAATCCATTGTGCTGATGAATGTTTAATAAATGTGGTTGAATACTGAAAGGGAATAAAGGAGTTCAAAATTGTGAATTTAAATAAAAAATAAAAATATAAAACTTGTGTGGGAAGAATAACAGGAATTCTTCTATAGAAATATGAAAGTAATAGAACACAAGTGTGGTCATTGACATTTTCTTAAACCTCCTAGATTTGGGCAGGACCTCCACAAATGTTATTTTATTTTGGAGGGGATTGTTCTTTGCCCGGTAATAATTGTCCCTGTGTCACTGCATCACCACCTCCAAGGCACAACATTCATACTGCAACAGGTAAAACCTGATGATAGCACAGGGATCTATACTATTTTGTAATAACCTATAAGGGAAAAGAATATATATATGAACTGAATCACTTTGCTACACACCTGAGACTGACACAACATTGTAAATCAACTATACTTCAATTAAAAAGAAAAAAAACAACTGATGAACAGGCAACTGCTGGGCAGTTTACTGTTCTGTCCTAGGTTGTTTCTCAGTCTGGGAATGATTTTGGCTTTTATTAAATGCCAGTATAACACACTATGCTGAATCCTATAAATAAAAAATGTGCTTGGGCCAGTTTAGCTATACTTCTTACTTCCATCAATTTGATTCAACTTTAATTTCAATAACTTTATTGTCATGACAAGGCAAACATGAGCTCAAGACTTTCCAGTGTCAATAAATCAACACTTGGATTGGAGATAGGTTCTGTGCTGTTTTTCTCACTATTGAGATTGAAGGATACACCAACAGTCACATGTTTAAAAGGTTCTCTTGGCCTTGTAAAAGTAATCCATCAGGAACAATGCTCTCCTTCAGGTCAGCATAGAGAAATGTCCTTATTTGCCGGGCTTGCTTTCATAAGCCAATCAGCTAAGAATTTTGTTGCCAATGCCAAAACTATGTGATAAAGCCAGGAAGAATAGCTTTTGGTGCTCATCACACTTAAAAGCTATGAGTATTTCTGTGGTTGTTATTAACCATTGTATAGACCAAGGGTCAGCAACATTTTCCTCAAAGGGCCAGACAGTAAATATTTTAGGCCTGCAAGTCTTAAAGTTTTCTATCACAACTATTCAACTCTGCCACTGTGGTAAGAAAATACTCATAGATAACACTTAAAAGAATGAATCGAGCTGTATTCCAAAAAATATATTTACAAAAACATGCAGCTGGCCCACAAGCTGTAGTTTGCCAACGCCTGGTATAAACCTTCCATTCATAAGGGGGTCTACGCACTTTACAAATATTGCTCTTTGCTGCCTGAACCATATTTTAGACTCCCAGAGGGCTTTTTACATTCACTTTTGTAACACAGATCCCATTTGTAATTACTTGGTTAGTGTCTGGATTGTTCGTATCTGTAACCGTAGCGTCTACCATGGTCTCTGGTTCATAGTCAGAACACCACAAATATTTATGGAAAAATTAGTTTACCTGGTGTATGTACTAGTATGTAATGTGAATGTAAGGTATATCACTTAAGAATAAAAGGGTGGCCTAAGATTCTGGGAATACATAATGGGTCTGTTTTCACTTATTCACATCCAGAAAAAACTTTTAGATAAATAGAATTGTATAATTTTCTTAGGCTTGTTCAATAAAATCCAATGTAATACACTATGAACTCCCTTGAGGGCTTATCTATAAGTTGAAGGAAAAAGTGGATAATGGGAGATAACCTAGAAAAAAATTAAAGAATATATAGCTCAATACCAGTAGTTTGTAAAATAGTTCTTTTTTAATTTTTAAAATTTTATTGGAGTATAGTTGCTGTACAATGTTGTGTTAGTTTCTACTGTACAGCAAAGTGAATCAGCTATAGGTATACATATACCCCTCTTTTCTGGATTTCTTTCCAATTTAGGTCACCGCATAGCACTGAGTAGAGTTTCCTGTGCTATACAGTAAGTTCTCATTAGTTATCTATTTTATACATAGTATCAATAGTGTATATATGTCAATCCCCATCTTCCAATTCATCCCACCGCTCCTTCCCCCTTGGAATCTATACATTTGTTCTCTACGTCTGTGTCTCTATTTCTGCTTTGCAAATAAAGACAACCTTCAGAATGGGAGAAAATATTTGCAAACAAAGCAACTGACAAAGGATTAATCTCCAAAATATATAAACAGCTCATGCAGCTCAATATCAAAAACAAATAACCCAATCAAAAAATGGGTGGAAGACCTAAATAGACATTTCTCCAATGAAGACATACAGATGACCAAGAGGCACATGAAAAGATGCTCATAATCATTAATTATTAGAGAAATGCAAATCAAAAATACAACGAGGTAGCACCTCACACCAGTCAGAATGGCCATCATCAAAAAATCTACAAACAATAAGTGCTGGAGAGGGTGTGGAGGAAAGGGAGCCCTCTTGCACTGTTGGTGGGAATGTAAACTTGATACAGCCACTATGGAGAGCAGTATGGAGGTTCCTTAAAAAACTAAAAATAGAACTACCATATGACCCAGCAATCTTAGTACTGGGCATATACCCAGAGAAAACCATAATTCAAAAAGACACATGCACCCCAATGTTCATTGCAGCAGTATTTACAATAGACAGGACATGGAAGCAACCTAAATGTCCATCAACAGAGGAATGTAAAATAGTTCTAATATCACCACCATCAGAAAAGGGTGCAAGCCAGAATAAGCAAAGCAATCTACCCTATTTTACTATGATCCAGGGAGCAGCTTTGTGACATCTTTTTCCCCTCTATTGCGACTCTTGGTATTCTCTTCATTTAATGCCTTCTATGGAGCACACGCTCTGTCCTAAGCAAAGTTCTAGACTTCAAAGGGAGTAGAGAAGGAAAAAAAAATAGCTTCTCTCTCTGATATCCTGTTTAGTCAGAAAGGAAGTTAAGTAATATAAAGATTAAAATTGAAGTAAGCACATGGTCATATGAGATCACAAAGAGGTGGAGAAATGAAGGAGGAAAACAAGCATTTAGATTGCCTTGATTTCTCTCACTGCCTTGGGAAAATTCTGTCCCCATCATGCAAGTTTTCTCATAGTTCAGTGGTATCTTTTTCCAGTCTTTACTTTTTAATATCAGACTCAATTAAAATCCTTATTTGAAAGCTAGGACATTAGCAAATCTTACTGGACATAAGTTCAAAACATATTCAGAATCCAATCTCTTCTTGTCACTTCCAATGCTACTACCTTGGTCAATGCCTCCATCCTTTCTGACCCGAATAATGAGATTTTTACTGGTCTCTCTGTTTCTGCCTTGCCTCCTTCCCAAGTCTTGAGCTGTTAAAATATGTTTGATCATGTCACAATTTCCTCAGAACACACAAGTGGGCTCCTCTCTCACTCATAATTATAATCTTTCATTATAACTCTAATGGGTCCTGTATGATATGTTCTTTGTCTTCCCCATTACCTCTCTAACCTCACTCCCTACTACTCTCCCCCTTGCCCACCCTTCTCCAGTTACATTTACCTTAGTTCTCTGCAAGAATACAAGGCATGTTTCTGCCTAAGTGCCTTTGCACATTCTGTCCTGATTATCAAATAGTTACCCATATGACTTGGTTAAACTCTTAACTACTTCACAAACTAACTGAAATTTCACATTCTCAGTGAAACCTTTCCTGAGCAGCCTATATACCCTTGAAATTTCTCTACTCCAGACCATCTCTATCCATCTTTCTTGCTATGATATTATCCATCACATGCATATTCATTACATGCTATATAAGCATTAGAACATAAGGTTTATAAAAACTCCTATATCCTCAGTACTTAGGCCATTTCTTGATACATGGTAGGCTTTCCTCATGTGGAAGGGATTAATAAATTAAAAAGTGATAGACATTGTTACATTTCACCAACTATTTTCCATCTTCCTTCCAGGTACATGGTAGGAGTTAGGCATGACCATGTGACGATTTAGTCTAGGAAATGTGAGCGAATGTGGTGTATGCCACTTCCTGGCAGTAACTCTGAGATACGATGTGCAATTTATGCAATTTACCGCATTCTCTTTGTAGATATGTATGTTAAAGGAAAGCCTCTCTTGTTCTCGATTCCTGAATGACTACAGGAGAAAAACCTTTCCTGCCTGACTATGTTGGTTGGGCATATAATGCCGACAAGATATACATTTTTTAGCCACTGATATTTGGGATTATTTTTTTCCCACAGTATAAGCTAACCTAAACCTAACTGATACAGACTCATTTTTAATATTCTTCATATATAGGTGTTCTTCCCTATCTGCTACCCCGATAATCTTCTGATATTTTGAACAGCCTAAAAAGGTATAAATTTTTCCCAAAAAACAGAAATAAGAAAGCCCTTACCCAGTTTCCCCTAAGGCAATTGGACAAAGAGAGAATCTTCTACATAGAAATTGGTGAGCACTATAGACTAAATAAATATCATCCTTGTGCTCTTCAATCCTGCCAAGAAGAATGACAGTAATATCAGACAGAGCTTTGCAGAAGTCTCTGATGTATTATACAGCCTTCATGAGTGAAGTGAACATGCATGGAAATAATGGAGGGTGTTTCTCTTCCCTGCAAATCACAATATATAATTAAGATTAATATAGATTCCAAAAATAACTATGATATACTATGATGAGAGCTTAAAAAACTGCTCTTGTCATATGGCGTGTTATTTAACAAAGCTTTATTAATAATTATTATCCCCATTTTAAAGAGGAGATGTAACATGAATAACCAGGGTTATACAACTACTAAATACCATGAACTAGACTCAATTACAAGGAATTTTAGCAGTAATATTTTGTTCTCACATTTATTCACACCGTATATACTTATTATATACTTGCTCTATTTACAGCATTGACCTCATTTATGATTTAAGTATGTGGACTCTTCCTTACATCTATAGAAGCATAAACTTCAGTAAGAGAGCAGGTAGACTAGATTGCCTTGTGTAACATTTCAATATCCGGAAACCTCAGTTAATGAGAAGTTCTGCACAATGCTGGGGTCTTATGATCCTACAACTCCTAACAGAGGGTATGGCAAATAGACGGTGATCAGTCAATAATCTTTGAATGCAGTGATGACCTTGCAGCTTTCTATGGTCCTGAAGTGACACCCAATAGTGTCACTTTTAAAAATAATAAGCACAAGGTCATTTTGGTGAGAAGTCGGTGTAAAGTATTGAATTGTGTCCCCTTCAAATTTATACGCTGAAGTCCTAAACCCCAGGCCTCAGAATGGGACCATATTTGAAGGCAGGGTCTTTAAAGAGGCAATTAAGTCAAAATTAGGTAATTAGAGTGGCCCTAATCTAATATGATCAGTATCCTGATTTAAGAAGAGGCGATTAAGACACAGACATACCCAGAGGGAAGACATAGGGAGAAGGTGGCCATCTACAAGCTAAGATAAAAGCCTCAGAAGGAAGCAACCCTGCCAACACCTTGATCTCAGACTTCTGGTCTCCAGAACTATGAGAAAATGAATTCGTGTTGTTTAAGCCACCAGTCTGTGGTACTTTGTCATGGCAGCCCCAGAAAACTAGCACAGTTGAATTCAAAGAGATGCATTCTGATTCATAACGGAATTGCTTATTTATGTGCCAAAGTACTTCAAGTAATACTCATAGGGTCTGAAGAGGCTGAGATATAATCAAATTGTATCAAAGGACACCATAAATATTCATTTGGCTCTAAGCACAATCTTGTTACTAACATGTAATGATGCATCCCTTTTTACACTTACATGTGTAATTTTTCTGAATCTTGGTCTACAATTTCAGATGTGAAAGAAATGTAACTTTATTTTTCAAGTGAAATTAATCTCTCTGTAACATTTTGTTGTCATGGAATAAACTGAATTTCAGCCCAGCTGGGGCCCCTGTACCCTTTCCCTAGCATTGTGTCACATTCTCAGGGACTTAAGAGGTATTTGCTTTCACAGTATCATGTATCAGGGAAGATCATTTCTCAATGTGTTTATTTTCAACTGTCAAGAATACTGCTGCTGTGCTGTACCTCCCTCTTGGCCTTCTGACCTTCTGGGTCTGAATATCTTTTAGCTAATTTTGGATCATTTGGCTTTCAGGAATCCTTCCAATACTACTGGGTCATGCTGTTTCTTGGGAACCTTGAGCTCTTTCGCTTCTTCTGCCACTCTTGGGCCACTGGACTCCTTAGGTTAGTGGTTTTGTCCATTGCTACTATATGGAACCACTGGTTGAAACTGCTAGTTCATACACAATATCCATTCTCTCCTTATCTTAATTAAAGAATTTGTATTTTGTTTAGGAGTACAAATACGCCGAATAAAAGGCTACACTTGTTTGCATCCTTGCAACCAAATGTGGTGATGCAAATAAATTCTGACCAATTCAGATGTAAGTGAAAGTTATTAGATGGGACTTTGAAAAATGGCATGTTCTTTTGCTCTTTTTTTTAAACCTCATCCCTGCCTTTAAATATGAATTTGATGGCTCATGCAGCCATTTTAGAGCATAAGAAACTTGGTAAGGATGGTGATAAAGAAATTTGTTACCTGATGACCATCAAGCTATTATAACCAGACTTCTTGAGAAGAATAAAAACAAAAACAAAAACCTCTCTTATTGGTTTGAGCCTCCTTTATTTTGGGTTTTTGTTATGTGCAGATGGACCAAATCCTAACTAATCCTTGTTATCTCAGGAATAAACTCTTAGATTAACTACAAGGTGATTTCTACTGTGGGACCTTGCCCTATCTTGGGTCTACTTGGGAATGGAACACAAATCCATTCTTTCTTCAGATTCCCTCAGAACACATCTTGATTTTCTTATCTCTTCTCCCCAAGGCTCAGCCCCTGAAAGACTGAGTAGTTATTGAGCTTCTTCTCAAGGAATGGCTGCCATCTAATTCCTCATTCCTTGCCTGCCAATTGACCCTCTCTGTCTACAACCAGTGTTATCATTTTCTATTCAACAGGGCACAGTGCTGAAGAGCACAGGGTCTGGAGCCAGACTGCCTGAGGTTGAATATTGGACCCGCCACTTAGCATCTGTTTGAACTTAGAAACTTTACTTAGTCTCTCTGTGCCTTAGTTTTCTCATCTGTAAAATAAGGAATACACAGTTCATTTGGAAATTGTAAGACAACACTCGTAAAACACTTAGAAAAATGTTTTCAATGTAGCAAGTGTCCAAAATAATTCAGCTACCATCATCATCATAACTTTCAGGGATGTAAATTCTTATTTATACATCATCATATATGTCACCAAATTTTTTATCCTTATTAAAGACTTCCCCATTTCTTAAAGGAACTAAACTTGAAATAGTCCAAGAAACAACTCCTATTCCCTGTTGAACACCCTACCTTGAAAATAATGAGCACAGAATGTCCTAGCTGACTGCAAGAAAGGCCACTGTGTATAAGCAAACATAGGAGAGAAAACTTTTGGTTAATATTTTTTATGTAGTATCCACTTCATACTAATACATCCTTTTAAAATAATTGATTTAGCAAATCTATAGATAAAGCCATAGCATGAACCAACAATGTAGTACTGTGAGAAGAGCCTGGGATTTGGTAAGGTAACCAACTGTCCCAGATTGCTCAGGATTGACAGCACACAAGACTTTCAGTGCTAAAATAGAAAACACTGGGAAAACCAGAAATAACGGGTCACACTAGATTTGTGCCAGATAAACCTGGGATTAAAGTCTGGTATTTCCATCGCTAATGGAGGAAGCTAGTAACTTTCTGCTGTTCATGCCATTCTACACCCAAGCTAATACGCTTCACCTATTTTGTCCTCAGTTTATTCATCTGGAAAATGGAAATAATATTAGAAAGTATCTTGTGCAATGTGCTGAGTATAGAGAAATGATCATTAGTAATAATAAATATTACTTCTCTCCCCTCTATGGGATACTTGAAGACTACATTTCTTCAATAATAAACTCAGGGAATTCAGGGCAGAACTCACCATCCAAGCATCTTCAGGCATGTATGACCTGAATGAAACTTTTAACAAAAACAGATGGCATACTGCACCTTCAACAGTGATATGCGAAAACCTTCTATAAAAGATCCTACTTTAAAACCAGTGAAAAGAAACTCCATCACTCTAGTTGAATGAACATAGTCATCAGCAACTCAAAATGGAAATTAGTTAGCAGAGGGTCCCTGGAAACCTGTGGAGAAATGACTTAATAATCACAGTGACTGAGACAGAGGTTTCCTTTTTTACCACAGCAAATAAAAAGAAATGTGAAAAATATACTTCCTAGGGCTTTTAGAAATAGTTTATTTAAAACTAACTTATTTATAATAGATACTTACAGTTGAAAAGTGACTAGGAAAGATAATCTGAATTCAGAAGAAGAGGACATTGCATTGCATCTTATAGATGCCAGTACATCTATTTTAATCAGCATAAACACTCAGTTATCCATTGTGGTCATGAGGTAAAATTTCCCTTTTAATCAGCTCTTCTGCCTACTGAGAAAATACTTTTTTAATCTGCTGCCAATTTTCCTAAGAGAGAGGGTTTGCTACATCATTCATTTCCATTTCTTTTCTTTGATCAACAATGGAAGTCCACACTGGAGGAAAATTCACTTTGGAGGGTTCACAGTAGCCCCACTCCTCACCCTGATTTCCTGACTGCCCAATACACACACACATGCAGAAATAAGATCTTTCCCTGCAAATTGACTATGTAACAAATATGGGATATATTTGAGTAGAGACATGCCAAATCATCTTAGAAAAATATAGAGAGTCTCTGGTCAGTAAGATCAAACAGTAATTTTATTGATTGTGTTTAAAAAATAATAAAAACTAATAAAAGAATGATTTGCCAGAGGAAGAATGGGTCAACCATGGAAGTAAAGAAAACGAGATAAGAGAGTCAGTCCTTGGAAAAGCCCATTTAAGAACCTTCAGAATCAAAGCATTTGCTTTGGCCAATGTGAATTGTCCTCTTGTCAGAGCCTGATAAATTAAACATAGGTCCTCTTATAATGATGGAATACAGCTTCTAGGGGAAATATTTTCATCATGCTAAAGACCATCATATTGACATCACCTGTCACTTGCTATTTCTTTTAAAAATATTTTAGCCTCTGTTATTAGTCTGCTCAGACTGCCATATAGAATACCAGAGATCAAGTGCCTTAACGGAAATTTGTTTTCTCACAGTTCTGGAGGCTGAAAGCTCAAGATCAAGGTGCTCACAGGGTTGGTTTCTGATAAGACCTCTCTTTCTGGCTTGCAGACATCACTTTCTCACTGTGTCCTCATGTGGCCTTTCCTTTGTGCACATGCATTCCTGGTGTCTCTCCTTTTTATAAGGACACTTCATTTAACCTTAATTACCTCTTTAAAGACCTAATCTCCAAATACAGTCAAACTGTGAGTTAGATCTTCAACTTTTGAATTTTGGGGGGACACAACTCAGTCCATAACACCCCTGGTATCTATGTGAGTGGGCCAAAATCTATCCATTAAGGTCAATTCATTTCTATGATACCAGAAACATTAAAAGAAATTACAAAATTTTACATTGGAGACTTTTGATTATGAGTTAATATCTTCTAAGTACTATCCATAGACCATGTTCATCAGAAACAACTGGGACATTTATTAAAAATTCAAATTTCTGGATCTCACCCAATACATATCTGCTGGGTCAGAATCTCTGGGACTAAGAGAAGAGACTCATCATTTTAAATTACCCTCTCAGGCATTTTATATACACATTTTAAAATATGGAAAACCAGCTACAGGCATTTTATCCTAGATTTAGTTAGACTTGAATTTCAAGAAATTAGTTTAAAAAATCTTTCCTAGAGTCCAAAATAGAAGTTATACACCATGGCCTGGGAGATGACTAGATCTATGTTATGAAGACTTCCAGAATGCCCCCTACAAAACAATTCCTTATCATGGTGTATGGTATGCCATAAAAGTCTACAATATGGCCCTTGTTATCTCTGAGTTCTAGAGAGTTCAAAAGGGCACCTTCTTATTCATTTCTCAAAAGGCTGAGAAGTCTCAACCCATAAACATAAAACGTGATTATTCATCCTCTATCACATAGATATAGAAGAAATGGAGCATGAGTATTATAATAGGCATTTGTGAGTGCTATATAGTACCAGAACAGAATGTTCACCCTTTTTCATCTAATGGGAAATGACCATACATATCCTAGTGAGTTTAATTTAAGCAGCTATGCAACAACACAGCCTTATCTTAGGCAATCTTACTCCTAACATTTGTAGAGTATACATAGAGACGTACGTACCACATGTATGAAAGTTCAAAAGTTATACATTAAACTCACAAGACATTATATAAGCATATTTAATGCAGTGGCATGAGAATAAATGTTCAACAATTGGATCTCTGAAGAAGGGTCGGGGTGCTGATTTGTAACATTTGTTGATTTCTATGGTGTAAACAGTTTCTCCATGGCTAGTTTCAAATCACCAATATGATGCCAGTGAACGTGGGATTGTGAGGAGAGGATAACAATCAATTCCCCCAAGACTTTATGAGCTGGCTCTAACACACCACTGAATCTATCTTCCTTCTTTGATGGACATACTTTCATAATAACCCTTAAGTTCAGGTTCAAATTTACAGGTCATGGACTCCTTTGAATTCTATACCAGAACTTGGGTCTTTCACCACTGGCCTCTGACAACACCCTTCACTTCTAGATACAGTCTTCCCTTTCTTTTCCTACCCTGACTTCATCTTACACAGCGAGGGATCCCATATGTTTATATGTTGACAACTTAAACACATCTCTAAGCTTTACCTGCACTAAACTATCCAGCCCCCTCTATTTCAAACAGCTGCCCCTTGGTCACATGTACCCTGAAAAAAGGATTTGGGACCTCTTGGGAAGGAAATTTCAGTACTTGAGGTACCTATGATTTTTTGAGGTAGGGTTGTGATACATGGACCCTTGTGTAGTCATGTTTCCCAGGTCTTGTGGATACCTCACTGAACAAAAGAAGCATGACCAAAGGACAACCAGAGAAGAGGTTTCCTAAATGTTGGAGCCCAGGGAAGTACCCCCTTGTCTGAGTCGAGACTGAGACTAAGACCCTGAGAGCAATAAGTTTCAGGTACCATTCCATAAATCTCCAGGTATCAATGGTTTCTGCAATATCAGTTAATAAACCTGAACATCTGATTACCCAGTTATAGCAATACTGATTAATAAACTTGAACATCTGATTACTCAGTTACAAGACTTTCTGAGTCACTCTCCAATTATGAGAACAGCAGCAACATTAGGTAGATTGGAGCTCCTTGGTTTGTGGCGGAAAGACCTGTGAGAAGAAACTGAGACCTTTATATGTTTCAGAGAAACCCTGTCTAGCTTTGGGAATGATTTCCAACACTATTTTTAATTTTATTCTACCAATCTTTTAATCTTCACTTTGCTTCAGCTGTCTTGGGTGCAACTAAACTCTTAAGGTGCCAGTCTATTTTTCAGTACTCTACCTTTGCTGGATCTGCTACTCTAGATTAATGACCCCTTTCTCTCCTACCCCTGGTCCATACTGTATGATATCACTTATAAGTGGAATCTAAAAAACACAACAAACTAGTGAAGAAAACAAAAAAGAAGTAGACTCACAGATATAGAGAACAAACTAGTAATTAGTAATCTCTAGTGGGGAGAGAGGAGGTGAGGGGCAATATAGGGGTAGGAGAAAAAATGGGTTGTTATGGTATTATATGAAATCATGTGTGTGAATCTTTTGAAAATTGTAAAGCACTATAGAAGTTAAAGAATCTTTCATTCAGTTAAAAACATAAAATAAAAATTTCCTTATTATCTTTTAAAACTCAACATTGTCAACATTAAAAATCATACCATCACTATGGTTGTTTTTATATCTCTATGTTTCTGTCTTTCCCATTAGACAGGCTCTAGGTCCCCTGAAGAAACATTTTCTGTCATACTCATTTCATATCTATGGCATTTAGCAATGTTTGATATATTGTAGGATTCAATAACTATTTATCAAATGAATAAATAAATGAAAGACTGAACACAATTAATAAAGAAGGAAAGAAAGAAGGAAGAAGTAAAGGAAAGAAGGGGTAAAAAGAGGGTAGGAACTTAAGAAATATATACATTAATGAATAAATGAAAGGCATCTAAGAAAAGGATTTGTTATAATATAGTGAATAATTACCACAAGAACTTATGTAAAGTATCAGGAATATTTTAATTTTGTAATTTAAATGGCTAAAATTTTTAACCTTCTATTTCTGTGTGATTTGATCTTTTAGTGTGATTTGATAATGTTGGAAAACAAAGTTGGTTATGGTTTAAGCTGCTGGACAAAAGCCCAAATGTCCACAGATTGCAATCTTTGGTGCCCCTGTTTTTGTGAAAAAATTCCACTGATGAAAATATAAGATGTCATACCAAAGAGATAATGATTTAGAGCTCACTTCCTACCATTAAATGTCCTTAAAGAGTCTTGTTGGAGGATGTTCTGCTGGTACTCTGTATTTAAACCCTGCTGGTGAGGACACTGATATAAATTGATAAATTATTAACTATTTAGCAGAAACATGGCAGCTAGGGAAACCTAACTTGACAGAGAAATGACACCTGGATATTCAAAAGTTTGCACAAATGATTTAAACAAAACCATGACTAGTGAAGGCACTAATGTAGGTACTGAATATCCATTTTCCCCCAACGGAAATATATTTATTGTTGATATTTTTAAATGATGAATGTAACATGTACTCATACAAAAAGAGTCAATAGAAATAGTTTTGTGTATTTCTTTCCATGTTTTTCTATGCACACATTGCACGTGCATATATATATATATATATATATATAAAACTTAATTTTAATAGAACACATACTGTTATTTGACCTATTTTTTCATTTAACAGCATGCCATAGACATACTTTCATATCAATAAATATAAACTCACACCATCAGCAATAATAACTGTGTAGCATTTTGCCCACAATCTTCATATTAATGGACATCTAAAAATTCCCCATTGGGTTTCCCAGTTCTTTTTTTGTTTTTACCTTGACAGTGATGAATATTTTTGTTCATGCATACATCTCTCTGTGCTAGTCCAAGTTAGATAAATTTCTAAAAGTTGACACTTATTTATCACATGTAAAATTTGATTTAACATTTAAGATGTTTTGAATTGTTTAAGATAATATGAAGCAATCAGTAATTCCTGTGTTTTACCTTTAGAATATGTCTTGGATATGACTCCTTATCACCAACTCTACCATTTTACCCTGGTCCAAGCCTCTATTATCTCTTTTAGACCCTTGCAGTTGGTGCTTTCTAATCTGCCTCCATGCTGTGTATTCTTGACCTAGAAGCCAGAGTGATTCTTTAAAATTATGAGTCAGATTAGGTAATTTTTCTGGGGAAAATTCTCCAGTGCTTTATCTCCTTCGGAGTATAATTCTGTCCCCTTGCTCTGATTAACAAAACCCTGAATGATCTCTGTCTAAACCTCTGTCTAAATCCTTAGCTCTGTCTCACACCATTTCCCCCCTTCTCTTATTGGACTTTTTTCTTTTCTACAAGAAGCCAAAGTCTATCCCTCCTTTTGGCCTTTGTACTTGTTCTTCCTTTAGCCTTAAATGCTCTTATCCTTCCTTTGAACATGACTCAATCCACTGGGTAATTCAGATCTTAATGTCAACTTCTTAGAGGAGTCTCCTTTGACCATTCATTAAAAAACAACCATCTGACCGTTCTCTGACATGCCATGTATTCTGTGTTTCAGTTGAGCACGCATCACTGTGTGAAGTCCTTCTTATTTACTTACTTAATTGTTTAATTCCTGGCTCTCTACTACCAGAACACTACTTCCATGAGAACAGGAACCTTGCCTACTTATTCTCTGCAGTACCTGGCAGATAGTATAAGATCAATAATTTTTTTAAAAATTGAATTCCTGTTGCTTCTGGAGTGTTTCCTCTTAGACGTAAGAAGTACACTGAGGTGAAGGAGTCTAGGCTGGAATACAAGTGCTCATTACAAATAAATCAGAGCTATACTGGAATAAAATTATTTTCATGAAAACATTTATCCAGGAAGGATAAGTATAAGGTAGCTAAAGACATATTAATTATTATACTTTTGACTATGGGGTGGTCTTTATAATTGAATCTAGCTTTATTAAAAACTCTTCTTCAAATTACAGGGCATTAAGGGACATAAATAAGAACCTGTGGCCCAAACTCTGGCACACCAATGACATCATGGTTCGTTTTATGGTGACTCCTTGCAGGTTTTGGGCCAATTTGAATTTAAGCTAATATATGTCAGTGCTATTGATTCCATGAAGGCGAAGTGAATTGGGCAGCTTTATATGCTCCAGTGCTATTCTTGTATTGGAGAAAGGGGATGGAGGCATTCTGCAGAAATATCAAGGATTGGTTTGTGAAGAAGATTAAGAAGATTATTAAGAAAAGTTTTCACATCTACATTCTTCTTTTCTAAAAGATGGTATGATCTTTCAAAGCTAGAATAATGAGATGTGCTTCTGGTAACAGGAAAAAAATGGAATTAAGTACATTGCAATCTTTTATTCCTTGTCATTCACATTTGAATGATCATCCAGGCATGTTGTTTTCCATATTGTATTTTATTATCAATCATTACTCTATCAGACCATCATCAATAAAATAGTCTAAGAACTGCTATGCAGATGGATCTAGAGAGTTTGGTCACTAATGTGTGACTAACCTCTTTCTTTCAGCCTCCACGTGAATGACCTAAATGCCACAAAGAAATCCAGCTCAGCGTGGTGTCTCTTTGGTTTATCAGAGGCCCTGAGCTTGGGCGCAGCTCCAACCCTGGAAGTAACTCATCCTAGTATCTGTTAAGCTATGAAATGTGAGTCCTTGTCTCACTTTCCTGCTTGAAGACATCCATTTATGCTTATTTCCATCCTTCAATTGATGGATTGATATGGAAAGTTAAATAAGTCATTCTTTTTTCCATCCATCCCCTTTGTAGCAGTTGTGGATTCACTTCTGGGGCCAGATTGAATCCAGGGTGATTTTAAAGTCTAATAAAGCAAGGAAAATCTCTTCTCCTGATTGGATTTTTTCACATGTTTGTTAATATGCAGCAATCGGGGGAGAGATGAAGTCTGTGGCTCGTTATCAAGGGAGGAATCCAATTTGAATTTTATGGATGTTGCTGTCACTGGTCCGACATTGCTTTTTTCTTTCACCAAGGATGCAGCTTCAGGGTTTACTGTTGTTGCCGCTAATGTAGATCTCTCTGGCTGTTCGGTTTGAGAGCATTTCCGTTTTTATGTATTGGAGTAATTAGCCCTCCTGACCATATCTCAGGAAGTGTCTGGATTGGAGGATTAGGATAAACATCTTCAGTCAGGCTTTCTGAGGTGATCAATGTGGGGCATTAGCATCTCATTTGATGCGTTTTTATCAAGGCTATGGATTTTCCTAGCTGTCCCTTTGAAGGGGCTCTCTTTCATTTCTTGAATCACCAGGGCTGGGATTAAATGACTGGGACAAAGTTAAAGAGAATTTTTCGAGCAATTTATATGCCCAAGGACCTGTTTAATCATGACCTCTGCCTGGGTTACTTTCTAAGCACCCTCGGATGGGTGTGAACTTCATCTTGCCTTTGCTTACAAAGAATTACAATTCTTAGAAACTCATAAAAACACCCATTTACCAAATACAACTCTTGTGCCTATCTTAGAATTGATTAGGCTGTCAGTTTTTTGAAGGCGGATACCATGCCCTTTACTCCATGCGTTCTTTCTTTCAACAAGATATTTATAAATCACCAACTAGTTATCAGATATTATTCTAGGTGCTGAAGACATGGTAATAGGCATAATAGGTAAAGTTCATGCCCTTATGGAGGTTACATTTTAGTTAAGCAAATAGACAATAAGCAAACAAATTAGGAGGAAAATAGCAGTATTAATGAAAAGTACTTTGAGAAAAATAAACTGGGGTCTTATAATAAAAAGTGTCTGTAATAGAGGGTGGCAATATTTGATATGAAACCTAAAAGACAGAAAGATCTGGATGCAGAGAAATCCTAGCATCCCACTCCCTTACTATCTGTGTGACCTACAGCAAGTTACTTATATTCTCTGAGTCTTGGTTTCTCCTATTATTATCTGAGGATAATAATAATAGGATCTAATAGATAATAAGTTAATGTATATAAAGCACAAAGCCTTACACATAAAAAGCACTCAATAACTGTTCCTTTATCATCATTATTATTAATAATAATATTTTTATTGCCCTTATTAAGACAAATAGATTTTATTCTAATTTCAAAGTAAAATCATTGGTATATTTTCAGCTTGGGCGCACATAAATCCTTAACAAAGCTTAGCTTTGTGCCTCCTAAGTAGTTCATTTCATATTCTATGATTCTCTTTCTGATATTTCTAGGTAAGTTAAACCAGCTACTCCATGGCTACCTGGTCTGTAGTTTTCATTGCAGAGAATACAAAATGTAGGACATCGACGTTGATTTCAAATATATTGCTGTTAGTTGAAGATTTTGTGAACTTTGTTGTAGTCCTTTCTGTAGAATGTATCAAGTTGTTTCCTGATCTTGACTGGCAGTACTTATTTCAGCCTTCCTTCTTTCATGAAGAATTATAATATTAGTGAAGAAATTTAAAAAACAGTAATATTCAACCATATAGGATTGGTTAAATAAATTATAAGCGTGAATACTTCCACCAATAAAATCAGGTTGTATAATACATCACAATGATATGATAGATTTTATGAAAATAAATTAGGTTATGCAAAAATTCTGGAAAAAAATGCTTCAAAACATTAACAGTGATTAAGTCTGGGTACTGGGATGGTAGGATTATAGATTACTTTAATTTCCTTCTTTGAACTTTTCTATACTTTGTGAACATCTCAAGAAAAGTATGCATTAATTTTGTAATCCAATCAAGTAAGTTAATTACAAGGAAGATTAGAGAAAATAAGGAGATTCACAATCTCTACCAAAAAAAAAATGACAGCAGATTATATAATTTAACAAGATATGTTTCTAAGGTAAAACATGGCCCAAATTTTCAATTAAATTCTGGTGTCTTCTATAGTCTTAGGACAATAAACTCTATTTTTTAGGACAATAAACTCTTGGGTTGGGAAATAATTAGGCAATAACCAGAGGATATTTTCTATGTCTCCAGGAGACATAGAAAATATCCTCTGGTTATTGCCTAATTATTTCCCAACCCAAGATCATACAGACAGGAAATTACCTGATGACAAAATTGTTCCAAAGTCCCTACTTATCTCCCGACACTGCACTGTGTCTATATTTATGTTGTTAAAATAGACTTAAAAAGGATGAGACATGAGAAGAACACTCTATTCTCTCCGTTTCATCCTACTATGAACTGTCCTTCAATCCTTCCAACTACATTGAGACTGCACTTCTGTTGCAATCACTGGGGCATAAATTGTTCTCACTAGAAACTGGGCTCCATGAAGTCTGAGATGTTTAACTCAATCTCGTGCCCACGGAGCCTATACAATGCATGGGCTATAAATACTGTATAAATGCTTGTAGAATTTGTTGAGTTGCTTCCATTTTCTTCCAAATCCCTCTAGATATCATAGGTGTAGATGCCATTAAATTCTTAAACTCTGGATTCCAAAAGAGCCTGAGAGCCAAGTTGCTCATTTTCTTAAGGGAACCTTTATATTGTACTAACATTTCAAGGATTGCCTTGCTTCCTGGCTTTCTTTCCCTGTTTAGAAAATGTTGGCAACAAAATACTTTAGAAAACAGCCTGATGTCTGGCAAAATCTTTGTTTTCTGACCTGTAACAGAAATTAATCTCTCAACAAAAGAGCGATTCTCTACCTGCTGTCCTGAGTACAGAAGTTTAATGTAAATGACAATTGCAGGAGCCCTTAAAAAGGAGATTAGGGAGGAAGATGAGGCCATGTGACAAGATTTCTACTTGGTCTCAGCCCTGGAAGAGTTGAATGACAAGTAAAGCATAGGGCTTGGGCTGCCAGGAAAAAAAAATGTGGGTAATTTTAATCATTTGCTCAAGTCTTTAAATATCCTGTATAGCTTTCAGGCACAAAGCAATCTTCCTATAGAGAAACAAACTCAGGATGTGGTTACAAGGTAGAGTTCTACCCGTTTGTGTTAAAGTGCCTTAATGATCAGGAAAAAAAATAGATTTGAATGAATGCTACTTATAGAAAGCACTTAAGGCAATAGGTACTCAAGACAATAGTTACTCAAGAGAAACTTCGGCACAAGTGGATGTAACCAATATGATGAGTCATCCTATGTAGTTTAAAGCCACCACAAGTGAATGTCTTTTAATTCAACCTTCATGAGCCCAGAACAGCTTTTATAAGACTTTGAGAGTAACCATGGCATTGGCAATATACATTTCACTGTTTAGCTGTTTGATTGAATCATAAGGTTGAAGGACAGTCTGATGTAAAAGTAATTCAGGTAAGTGGCATGTGAATGCCAAAGCTTCTATTGAAATTAGCCTGGATCTTTCCTTTTTCTCTCCAGGTCTCATGTCATAAGATACACACATACACACACACACACACACACACACACACACACATCCAGTGACATCATCTTAAGATCTGAGTAACATCGTCAGAATAGAAATATAATTGGCAGCAATATTTTCCCATGTAAGCTCATTAGTGACGCTTACGTAATCTTTTGGCATCAACTCACTCTCTGGAGTAAGAAGTATGGTTTTCTGTTTCAGTTTCGTGGCTCAAGTTTGGAAAAACCCTTGATCTTTGAAGAAAGGTACAGTGTAGGATGCTTATTACTAAATTGTCTATGTCTTTGGTGCTTTTCTTAAAACTATTTGGAGATGCCCTGGAATATTTAAACCATGTGTGAGAAAACCTGACCTAATTGTTATTACCATGCCATGGCAGTCATTACTAATTGATCCTAGCGTTTCCTTCTGTTGACATCAAAAAGGATGAGAATCTCTCAGCAAAGTGCTCTGGGAAGACTTTTCATTCACAATTTATATCAGATGACCTAAAAATCAAGGTTCTTTTTCTCTCCACATCTCATGTCCTAAGATACACACACACACTAATAAAGAAATTCTCTTGAGTCACTGATTCCCTAAAATTCTGACTCAGGTGTATTCACCACTGAGGAACTATTGGAGACAGTAATCCCACTGGATTCATGTCCAGAGAAAACCTGCCATTCTTCAAATGTCACCTACCACTTTTGCATATGCTATTATTCACTTTCCTGAAAAATCCTTCACCAGGCAAATTCCCCTGCCTCCTTCAAGATCAAGCCAGAACACCAGCTTCTCAATGAAGACTGTAATTCTACTTGGCAGTTGGATGCTCTGTCCACAGTTCTTTCTTAGTACTTAATTAAGTACTTAGTACTTAACTGCCTCTGCAAAATGGTTATATATTGTAATTTTTAAATTATCTGTTCATATGTCTGTCTCTCTCCACTACTTAAAAGCATAGTTTAGGAATATCTAGTTTATGCTATGGGGCTGAATTAGACATGCTCCTTCAAGATTTTGGAGCCCACCTAATCTCCTTTCCAAGGTAGGTCCCAGAATGCTCTGCAGTGGCATTCTTGACCCCTTTCTATTACTATAAAAATTAGTCTCTGATACTTATGAATTTCAAGTCCAGAATCTCTCTTGAGAATCTCCTGAAAATTTTTAGCCCTTTAAAAAATAGAGTTTATCAGAGCAGAAGGTGAACAAAAAGGCTTTAGGTACTGTGATGTTCATTATCATTTAAAAAAGAATAGATTATCATATTTTAAAACTAAAATCATAATTTTTTCTCATGTTACTTCTCTGATTATCTGCATATATTACTAAAGAAACTGTGGTCTAAATTCTTAGAGCCTTGTTCCTGATCCTCCAGTCTTCACATGAAAGCTGATATATACAAGTGCCTGACTGGCACTTGACAATTTCCAAAGGAGTGACTTCCAAGGTATGGCATTTTGCATGAATGTTCTGATCTCTAAATTGACCTCACATGTCTATCTTCACATGGGTACAAATCTGTGTGTACAGATTTCGTATTTAACAGTATATTGGATGACCGGTTTAAAGCAACAATTAGCAGCTAGCCTACAATGGCAAATGTACTTGCCAAATGGTTGGAACAGGACCCTTTTCTTTACCTTCTCCAATACCTCTTCCCAGACAAATCACCATTATTGGTGATCTCTAACAACAGACCTTTCCAAGTCTGATTCTGTCATTGGTAGACTTGTTGACTGCAACAAACAATCCTCCATTATCAAGTTTTCCAGATGTTTGCACAGCGGGTTCGGTGTTTTCAAACTATCTGAATGACAGTCCCAAATGACAAATGCTCATTTTCAAAATTAAAGCTTATTATGAATTACCTGCCAAGTACAATGTGTCAGGAGAGACTGAATGAATTAGAAACTTTGTCCATTGAGAATGCATGAATAAGAAAAAACATAAATGAGGCAAGTTATTACACATCCTGGAGGTACATAGAAAGAATTTTAAATAACAGTAATTTATTAAAAGCTGTTGCATTAATACTTAACACTTATTTTAAAATGGTCCATGACTACGTTTGGCTGTGAATCAGGCTTCAACTTTGTTAGTGAAAAGAATAATGGCTAGGAAAGACAAAGGTAATCTCTAATATGAACCTGTTTTTTTAATTGTCATCCACACAGGCTCAGCTTTGATATACTGAGAAGAACAGGGCCCGATATAGCCATCAGACAATAGAACTTCTAGCTTTGCTGCCTTCTAGCTTGTGGTCTTCTGTTGACCACTAACCTTTGAACTCCAGTTTCTTCAACTATAAAGTAGAATAATTAATACTTAAATAGGTTGTGCTAAAAATTAAATAAATGAAAATAAATTTTAAAAGCACTCTGTAAACTCTAAAGTACCATGAATATATATTGAATAACTATCAGAAGAAACATTAACCATGTATTAACTACTTACTCTGTGTCAGATACTCTGTAAAGCTTCACATATATTTTTTTAAATCTTTACAATTGTTTAAGATAGGTCACATCATCTTCATTTCACAGATGAGAAAATTGAGTCTTGTACAGAGGTTAAGTAACAGGCCTAAGTAACTGCTAGCTTGGGTTGGACAAGATTGAACCAAAATATCTGATTCCAAAAATGTGCCTTCAATCTGTATGCTATGCTATGAACCTTCAACCATTTAACCCTAATGCTCAGTGATGCCACTTTGGCTCAAAATATTTTGGAGGCACCATTTGAAATTGCCTTTAGATCCAAACTTATTGAGGCACACAAAGCAAGCAGCCTGCTCACTCTATAGACAACCCTTCTTTTGGACCCTAAAGGGTATTAGCTAGTCTGATCATCCTGCATTCTAGGCAGGAACACAATGAATATCTGTTATCAAGAGTTCTATCTTTTAGAAGACTCTACAAGATTGAAATTCCTTTTCAAGACTCATGTGTATCTATTTTCTTCACGTCTTTATAATGGTGAGTATAATATCAGTTGTAACTCTAATCATATGGTATTTCAACTGTTTACTTACGTATCCAACTTCCAATAAGCCAGAATTTTTTAATTACTCTATCCCAGAACCAAGACTAGAAGTTGCATAGCAATATTTGAAGAAATGAACAATGCAAATTTCCTGGTTCATGCCTAGGAAAATCTTTGGTCCCTCATAGAGAAATATGGAACCAGGCTGACCACAGAGTCAAGGGATACTTCAGAGGACAAAATAGAACATCTAGATTTTCCATCTTTAAAATTATAATCAGCAGCAGGAAGCAAAGCAATACCACTGTCCCTGTTATAGGAATCCAAAAGCTTTTTATAGAATGCACAGCAGCAAATGTTATCTCTATGCTTGAGAAAACCATTTTCATTATCAGTTGCCTTTTTTTTCAATTGATTATGACTTTTCCTTTAAAAAATGCATTTAGGCAAATTTTTTCTATGCTTGATTTAGCCCAAGGGAAATTTTTTGGAGGGCTGGAAGGGAAAGAGTAGTCTGAACCGAATTCCTTCTGCTGCCTTTAAGCTATGCACACATGGATGAAATATATCACATTCTAGTGAAATTGTGTGTTTTTCTTTTAACCCTATTACTTAGGAAGAGCTTAACTATGAAAAAATCCAGCTTTATGGTATTACGTTCCTTATTGCATAAGACAATGAACAGACACAAAAATTTTTTCTCAGGTTTAAGTGGTGGGAGAGAGGGTGCTCTTAAAGTCATCTCTTCTTGATTTAAAGGGGTTATGTTGGACTGAGTCTGTTAAGAATCCAAGGGTGCACCAATTAGTGTTAGAAGCCTCCAAGGTGAAAATGAACAGAGTTAAGGCTAGCATTCAGTTATGACAAACTTAATGGGGCCCACTCAAGGCGGACTGTGAATGCATTTATATGTCAGGTTTAGTCTAAGTTTTCTTCTACCATGGAGGGAGGCCTAGGGATAGAGGTTTTTAAGATGATCAAAGCTTTTTAAGATTCTTCAGAAAAAATTACATAAATGAGAAATCTGAGGTTATACCCATTATGCTGAACAAAGAGGTAGTACACCCTCAGAGCAAATACTAAGACTGGTTTGAATAAAGAGATTTAAAAGTCTAGGGCAAAACAGCCTTTCCATTTCATAGAAAAGAAACAACAAACAGTTTTAGAACAACATTTTGATTTAGCAGCTGGATGGAACCTCTGAATTTAAATTTCAATATATAAATCCCAATTTTGCCAAGTAAAATTAATAATGGGTTTCTCTAAAGCCAAACCCTCTTCAACCTCTGCTGTAATTCTCTTCAGAAAGCATTAAATGAAAGCATTTCACTTTAGTTGAAAATCAATGGTCCTTCAGAGCAGCATGCATCTTCCAAGTATTATGGAGTCAAGAATCACAGTTCTGCTAGTAAGACATGAGGCCCTGGCTCTGGTGGAAATAACTTCATACAACATAGGTGTCTTTGAAAAAATTAACACAAAATAAAAGGACTGAAAATCCGAAGTGAGCATGCTCAAATTGTCTTTGAAATATAAACCCAAATACTTCATAATATAATAAATGATAACATGGAAATAATAGGAATAAATATATTAAAGAGTAGACATAATATTTAATTACTTCTTACTATAGTCC
Source organism: Delphinapterus leucas (assembly GCF_059928025.1). Classification (NCBI taxonomy): domain Eukaryota; kingdom Metazoa; phylum Chordata; class Mammalia; order Artiodactyla; family Monodontidae; genus Delphinapterus; species Delphinapterus leucas. The sequence continues at coordinate 49,960,580 of NC_143133.1, read as the reverse complement.
AGACACTTGCTAAATATATGCCTCATCTCATTAGTCTCTTATGAACCCTGTGAATTGGTTTTATTAGCTATATTTATTGAGTAGACTTAAAGAAGGAAGATCTACATGTGGAGACATACAAAAAACTAAAGATGGATTAAAATATTTCATTACACATTAATCTACGACCCCTTGGAAAAAGAATCAAAATGTATCATACATTTTATTTACTTGGAAAGTTCTTTCCTCCTTTGCATACTAATAAAATTGTATTCATCTTTCACTGTGATGATTACAAGGATGAAAAAGATAAAAACCCTGCCCTCAGTTTCAGGAACTCAGTCTGAAAGGGAGATGTGCATGCATAAAAAATCCAGATATATGGAACATTCTCCAGGATGGAGCATACCTTGGGTCACAAATCAAGCCTTGGTAAATTTAAGAAAATTGAAATGATATCAAGTATCTTTTCTGACCACAATGCTATGAGGCTAGATATCAATTACAGGAAAAAATCTATAAAAAATACAAATACATGGAGGCTAAACAATACACTACTTAATAACCAAGAGATCACTGAAGAAATAAAAGAGGAAATCAAAAATACCTAGAAACAAATGGTAATGAAAACATGATGACCCAAAACCTAGGGATGCAGCAAAAGAAGTTCTAAGAGGGAAGTCAATAGCAGTACAATCCTAGCTCAAGAAACAAGAAACATCTCAAATAAACAACCTAACCTTACAACTAAAGCAATTAGAGAACAAAGAACAAAAAATCCCCAAAGTTAGCCAAAGGAAAGAAATCATAATGATCAGCTCAGAAATAAATGAAAAAGAAATGAAGGAAATAATAGCAAAGATCAATAAAACTAAAAGCTGGTTCTTTGAGAAGATAAACAAAATTGATAAGCCATTAGCCAGACTCATCACAAAAAAAAGGGAGAAGACTCAACTCAATAGAATTAGAAATGAAAAAAGAGAAGTAACAATGGACACTGCAGAAATACAAAGGATCATGAGAGATTACTACAGCACATTAAAAGGAGCATACACCATGATCAAGTGGGGTTTATTCCAGGAATGCAAGGATTCTTCAGTATATGCAAATCAATCAATGTGATAAACCATATTAACAAACTAAAGGAAAAAACCATATGATCACCTCAGTAGATGCAGAAAAAGCTTTCAACAAAATTCAGCACCCATTTATGATAAAAACTCCCCAGAAAGTAGGCATAGAGGGAACTTACCTCAACATAATAAAGGCCATATATGACAAACCCACAGTCAACATCATCCTCAATGGTGAAAAACTGAAACCATTTCCTCTAAGATCAGGAGCAAGACAAGGTTGTCCACTCTCACGACTGTTATTCAATATAGTTTTGGAAGTTTTAGCCACACCAATCAGAGAAGAAAAAGAAAGAAAAGGAATCCAAATCAGAAAAGAACAATTAAAGCTGTCACTGTTTGCAGATAACATGATACTATACATAGAGAATCCTAAAGTTGCTACCAGAAAACTACTGGAGCTAATCAATGAATTTGGTAAAGTAGCAGGATACAAAATTAATGCACAGAGATCTCTTGCATTCCGATACACTAATGATGAAAAATCTGAAAGAGAAATTAAGGAAACACTCCCATTTACCATTGCAACAAAAAAGAATAAAATACCTAGGTATAAACCTAGGATACAAAAGATCTGTATGCAGAAAACTATAAGACACTGATGAAAGAAATTAAAGCTGATACAAACAGGTGGAGAGATATACCATGTTCTTGGATTGGAGGAATCAACATTGTGAAAATGACTCTACTACCCAAAGCGATCTACAGCTTCAATGCAATCCCTATCAAACTACCAATGGCATTTTTCACAGAACTGGAACAAAAAATTTCACAATTTGTATGGAAACACAAAAGATCCTTAATAGCCAAAGCAATCTTGAGAAAGAAAAATGGAGCTGGAGGAATCAGGCTCCCAGACTTCAGACTATACTACAAAGCTACAGTAATCCAGACAGTATGATACTGGCACAAAAACAGAAATATAAATCAGTTGGGACAGGATAGAAAGCTCAGAGATAAACCCACGCACATATTGTCACCTTATTTTTGATAAAGGAGGCAAGAATATACAATGGAGAAAAGGCAGCCTCTTCAATAAGTGGTGTTGGGAAAACTGGACAGTTACATGTAGAAGAATGAAATTAGAACACTCCCTAACACCATACACAAAAATAAACTCAAAATGGGTTAAAGACCTAAATGTAAGGCCAGACACTATAAATCTCTTAGAGGAAAACATAGGCAAAACACTCTATGACATAAATCACAGCAAGATCCTTTTTGATCCACCTCCTACAGCAATGGAAATAAGAACCAAAATAAACAAATGGGACCTAATAAAACTTAAAAGCTTTTGCACAGCAAAGGAAACCATAAACAAGACGAAAAGACAACCCTCAGAATGGGAGAAAATATTCGCAAATGAAGCAACTGACAAAGGATTAATCTCTAAAATTTACAAGCAGCTCATGCAGCTCAATATGGAAAAAACAAACAGCCCAATCCAAAAATGGGCAGAAGACCTAAATACACATTTCTCCAAAGAAGATATACAGATAGCCAACAAACACATGAAAGAGTGCTCAACATCACTAATCGTTAGAGAAATGCAAATCAAAACTACAATGAGGTATCACATCACACCAGTCAGAATGGCCATCATCAAAGAATCTACAAAAAATAAATGCTGGAGAGAGTGTGGAGAAAAGGCAACCCTATTGCACTGTTGGTGGGAATGTAAATTGATACAGCCACTATGGAGAACAATATGGAGGTTCCTTAATAAAATAAAAATAGAACTACCATACGACCCAGCAATCCCACTACTGGGCATATACCCTGAGAAAACCATAATTCAAATAGAATCATGTACCACTATGTTCATTGCAACTCTATTTACAATAGCCAGGACATGGACCCAACCTAAGTGTCCATCGACAGATGAATGGATAAAGAAGATGTGGCACATATATACAATGGAATATTACTCATCCATAAAACGAGATGAAATTGAGTTATTTGTGGTGAATTGGATGGACCCAGAGACTGTCATACAGAGTGAAGGAAGTTAGAAAGAGAAAAACAAATACTGTATGCTAACACAAATATATGGGATCTAAAAAAAAAAAAAAATAGGGTTATGAAGAACCTAGGGGAAAACAGGAATAAAGATGTAGACGTAGAGAATGGACTTGAGGACACGGGGAGGGGGAAGGGTAAGCTGGGACAAAAGGAGATAGTGGCATGGACATATATATACATGTAAAATAGCTAGCTAGTGGAAAGCAGCCGCATAGCAAAGGGAGATCAGCTCAGTGCTTTGTGAAGACCTAGAGGGGTGGGATGAGGAGGGTGGGAGGGAGACACAAGAGGGAGGAGATATTGGGATATATGTATATGTGTAGCTGATTTACTTTGTTATAAAGCAGAAACTAACACACCGTTGTAAAGCAATTATACTCCAATAAAGATGTTAAAAAAAAAAATCCAGATATAATTCATGGTGGTCTGTGGTAAACTCTAACAGAAGTGTGTTGAAAGCTACGGGTAATTAGAAGAAAAAATAATTCCTAGCACTAGGGATTGAGTTAGAGAAGAGAAGGATCAGGAAAGTATCCTTATAGAAAGCAGTTCAGTTGGGTTTGAAAGGTGGGTAAAGTTTCAACAGACAGATATGTGGATCCGGGAAATATTGATGTGCAATGCCTTTAAGCATGGAGTATATTCAGAATGCCAATGTTGCTGGAATTTTTGACATATGAGTAAGCAATAATTTGATAAGGATCAGATTATAGAAGACTTTCACTGACAATCTAAGGAGTTTAAACTTTATTTGGCATTGAATATGGAGTTTTGTATTTAGTTATAATGTAGTCAGAGTTCTGCTTTGTAAATAAGTCTATCAATGCACTAAACTAATTTATTCAATGTTTTGTTACTCCTTTGATGAATAATTCTTGTCTTGTTATCATGCCAGGGCCTACACTAGGGATGGGGATATATGATGAGTATGAGTCATTCTCTGCTTTCATAAAAATTATAATCAGAAAAGTTAAACATAAAATTGTAAGAGGAAAAGTAAGGTAGCACCTAGGAGGAATACCTCCTCTAGTATTGCATTAATAGGAAAAACTTCCTATAGAAAGTGACTTCGAATTGTGTGTACGGCATGTGTGTGTATATGTATTAGGTTTATTGGCTGGGAGCGTCAATGTATGAAAAGGCTAAGAGTGAAATTGTGTTTGAAGAATTTGATGAAGAGTTATTTGCTTTCCAGTCATATAGATTCTTAATAACTTCAGTTATGTGCAAAGGGTTCCTGGCTGTTTCATCCTTCAGAAAGGGTCTGACCATCAGTCAACTTCCAAGAGAACCAATCAAGCATTATGAACAAGGACCTTATGAAAGCAAATTCTGTTGAATTAAATTAGCTCTCTTCTTGGACCTGGAAATCATAAGGTCTGACTTTTTAAAAAATACTTAATATGAATGATTCAGTCAAGCCTGAAATCAGCACCATGACTGAGTGTGTCTTTTAGTGATCATTCATTCACTCAGTTATTCCGTAAGTCTTTGTTGTTTATTAGCACCTTGGAACCCACAGTACTAAACACTTACCTTATCTCATTTTTTAGTCATAACTAATCATCATTTACTTTAAACATTTATCCTCATTTTTCTTACCTCCTTATAACACTTTTTATAGTTTGAGTTCATTACTGTGAGTTGTATATATGACTGTCCTCAAGTAGACTGTGACATTTTAAAGGGAGGAACTATGTCTTCATCCCTGTGTTCCATTCAGTCAATGGCACAGATACAGTAGGGTTTTGGTGAGCATTTGTTGAATGGATGAATGGATGGAGGGAGGGAGGGAATGGATGGATGTTTGGATAGAGAGAAGCATGAATCAGAAACTTTTCCTGTCCTCATGAATTTTATAGTCTAGTGCAGATCAAGCATGCATAGTTAATTAGAAATGTTTTTCACTATTCAAACCATGATGCTTTCTCTTTTCAATTTAGGTTTTCTGTCGTAATGCCACAATTTACCATGGTCTTAAAGATAGAGTAAAAAAGGATATTTAGAGTTTGAAATGGTTCTCTAGTCTACGTTAGCTGAATCTTGATTTTTAAGTGTTTGAAAGTACTGATTCCTGAGTTTTCTATTTAAACTCATCAAAAAAGCAGCCCCAAATCCCCCACTAAACTATTTTAATATGCTGTTCCTTTTCCTCAAGTTAGATTAAATTGAGGCAAATAAGAACAGATTAGACATTTTAGAGAATGTCTGCAGTAATCACTAATCCAAGAGCAAAACAGAAGCATGCCTTCACCTTTGCACACAAAGAATTAACATCATTTCCAACTCCTCTATTCAGTGGTCACATTTGATTGTCATTTTCCCAAAAGTTTTGCCATATTTTTTTCTTTCCATTTAGCACACTCAGCAAATCTTTGTTGACTACTTTGTGCCATAGACATTGGTCGTTTGAGCAGGCATAACAGATTCAAAAAATTCAGTAGAATTGTCTACATAGACTTGTGTTGTTCAATAACTTAGTTTGAGAAAAATAAATAAGATTCTTCATGCATTGTTGGAGAAGTATATATTTTCATTACAGTAAAATGACTCAATAAGACAAAGGGTGTCTTCTCCCTTAAAATCAGGGGATGTTAATTATGTAACATCTAGAAGTTAGGAAATTGCATGATATAACATGAAGGAGATGAAAAAGATGGAAATTATAGTCAGAGAAACTAAAGTTTGAATCCCAGATATCCTACTACTCTGTCTGATCTGGGGCAAATTCCTTAGGCTTAGTGAGCTTCAGATTCCTTTTATGTAAAATGATAATAGCAGCTTTGTAATATTGTTATGATTCTATTACTAGAATTGTATTAAATAATAGATATCAAAATGCCAGGCATTGTTCTAGTATGTGGTAAACTATCATTTATGGGTGATTATTGTGTGGAAATAATATGCTAAGCACTCTACCTGAATTTTCTCATTTTAGTGTTTCCCCAACTCTATGAGACAAATTCTGTTTTGTAATTATTTTAAATGAGAAAACTGATATATAAAAAAGGTACAATTTGTCATAGATCACAGATCTAATGCATGGCAGAACCAAGATTCAAACCCAGTTGTTGATGGGGTGTGATTAAAAGGTAATGTTAAAATTTTTGAGCCATCTATTTTGTGTCTACCTTCTGCCAAATAAAAACAAATCTCAACCTAGTCAGCAGAGACTCTGTTTGGAGGGGAAATGGGGTGTAGGAAAGGACTACTGCAATAGAGAGAATGCTCCGACCCGACCATAAGAGAAACAAGTGTGTCAGAGGTTAGGCAAAAAAGAGTTTTTCTTTTATAGAGAGGAGGGAACAAGTCTAAAAGTTACCAAGTGTGGGATGCAAGTTGTGTGATTTGATATTAGATCAGCCTATTCTCAGGAGTAGGCTGTGTGCTGGCTTAGGCTAAAGGTGGGTCAAAGTTCATGGGACTGGGGGAAGGAGAGAAACTTAACCAAAGTTTGATTAGCAAATATTTTGTTGCAACTGATCACTGTCAATAAGCAATTCAGCTAATTATTTACGAGGCAAAAAATAGAAATTTAGAGACAGTGTCTAGTCATAGCTAAATAGGGGGGCATCTGTGAATCTTATTTAAGTCATATTGGGAAGGGTAATTCTTTGCACTGGCCATTTCCCAGAACAGGAAGGTAGGAGGAGTTGTTAATCTTCATTGTTTTCTAGACTCAGGGGGTTCAGGCAAAGTTCCACATTGTTACTTCCCACTGGTTAGACACTGTGAAGATGAGCTAAGCTTTGGAAGGGTCCCTGGATGAACTTGTGCCCTGTCTAGTCTGGATTGCTTATCAAGTCAGTGTGTTTTAGGTGTTCTTTTTTACAGAAGCTTAGCTAGTAACCTAAATAGTAAAGCGTTCAATTTAAAACACACACCCACTGTAATTTGAGTCAAGTTGCTTTACCTCATGAAACTTAGTTTCCTTACCTGCTAAATGATGAAGTTGGACTAAACAAATCCCCTCCTAGCTCTGACCTTCAGAAATTTATGAAAGCATAAAGATTTGTCCAAGTGCCCTGTGCCTTCTTCCCAAGACTCAGGGAGGATAGCGTAGGAGCCACTTAGAAATGCTCTGGCTTTGGATGTCAGTGACTGTATGTAGCTCTTTCATCAGCAATTCAGAATAATTCTATCCAGATTGCTTTTGTCTTCCATTCTGCCAATCAATCATTTATTTCTCCTGAACTCTAGTACTGCTTTTGCATTGCCTTGAATAAATGGGGGTGATTCTTTGATTGCCTCTTCTCTAGCCATTCTGATTTTCTACATTTTCCTTTCATAGTCTCTCTGAAATTTTTTTCTGTGTCATGCAAACTCAGTTTGGGGTGTTGTTTTCATGCCTTCCCAAAGACCAGGGTTGTTTTCCTACTTAATATTCAAGAAGCATCCTTGAAGTGCATTTCTTTCAGAAAAAGCCCATGAAACTCACCAGTGCTCAGCTGATGACTTACTGCAGGCTCTGTTGTGTCTCTGCATTTGGATTCTCAGTGTAAACTAGTTGAAGCAGGGCTCTGTGGGTCTGTTTTATCACCCAGTGTCTTGAGCGTACCCACTGCAATAGATGTAAAACATACCCAATTACCAAATCTTTAGAGATACTTAGTTTTTTTTTAAATGTATAATGTTATTAATACATGAATGTTGTATTATAAATAGGGGTGGCAGCCTAAAGTGGGCTTTGATGAAATAAGAGTAAGTTATAACTTTGAAAGGATAGAGCACCCAAACCTTACTATCATTTTTGCCCAAATTGGAAAGCATTGAGCACAATTTTGGTGGTTGATGGACATGTAACAAGGAGAGTAGAGGAAGCACAGCAGTCATATCAAAACATTTAGGTAGAGCAGGATGGAAAAGACCTAAATCCATGACTCACTATCTCTACAATCTTGAAGAAGTTATTTTATCTCTCTCATCTTAATTTCCTCGATTATAAGATAGGGACAACAATAATTACCTTAAAGGACTGCAGAAGGAAATAAAATAATGTGTGTAAAATAGCCTTAGCTCTGTAGGCATATGGTTGACATCCATTAATGTTGAAGTTGTTGATGTTAATATCATATAATTAGCTAACATTGACTTAACCAACTGGACTTAGAAAATATTCATTAGTCAGAACGTTGCTTTTAAACCCAGGAGGTAGGATATGCAATCACTGAGCTCCAAATGTGGATCACTTTGTAGATGTGTAAGAGAAATGTTCCCTGTGGAAACAGAAACATGACAGAAATCTGAAGAGTAATGTTTACAAAAAGCTTTCATGTTAGGCTGGTTAAAATGATTCTTCATTTCCTCATCACAGTCAACATTTTCTCTCCTTTCTCTCCTTTTCTAAGTACCTGTCCCACTAATATCACAAATTCTTGTCTATTTCTTGCTTCCTATTTAACACTTATTAGACTCTCTGAAGGCTGCCGCATTTGGGTCATGTTTTCAGATGTAAATTCTTCTCCTTTATCTTGCTAAAGCTCTGTGAGGAGACAACAACTGGAGAAATAAACACAAGGAAATGAAAGTACAAAAGAGAGGAAAATATATGGAAATATAAAAATAGATACAAAAGAGAGGTTAGGGATAAACTTTGTACAGATGGATTAGTTTTAGTTTGACAAAGAGAAAGGAACACTGACTTTTGCTGGTTCATTTGGCCAAAGACAATAATCTGGATGATTGAGCTTCCTGGTTTAGAATTCTATAGAGCACGTATCTATTGATATCTCTCTCATTTACTTTGGGCTAACAGAGTCAGTCCTTAAAGCTCAATGCTGTCAAATTCTGGAGTTACAAATCAAAAGGAGAAACAGTAATCTTAGGAAAAAATAAGATTCCTTAAACAAAGTAAAAGCATTGTCCTTAGGAAGTTCGTAAGTGTATCTGGTTATCCATTGCTATATGGGAACTTTTTGAATGTGGTGGCAGTAGTGGGACAGAAATTAGTCATTTGGGGCTAGTTTTAATAAATCGCTTCAGCCCTTAAGTGGTTTGCCAAGTTTCTGTTAAACATCTCACATTACTGAGGATACAAGTCAAAATCACTTATCAGCAGTTCTTCTAAATAGCAAGGAACATGTATTAAAGACGCCATGAAGGAATTTCTAATGAGAAAATACTCTTGCTTTTTGAGAAATTAACTGCTCCAATAAATTGCAAAGATAAAGTAGGAAAAGTTATCACAATAATGTCTGTTGTAATAAAACTAAACTGTACAGCTGGTAACAGTTAAAATGCCAGAAGGTGAGTTAATGAAATACCATTCTCCTAAAAGCCTCTTTGGTCCTTACTCTGAAATATAATTCTGACATTCACATATAAAGGATATGGTGGAAGCTACATGGAAATACTATATATGCACATGTTCGACAGATTCATTGCCTATGAAAATTTGAATATATATAAAGTTTAAAAAGCAGAGTATATTAAATGAAATTCTCAGGAAGGTGAAATAAAATAATCCTAGGGCCTAAAATTGATTCTTAAAGTGTTAAAGAGATGAAAGTCTGTAGGGAGAGAAATTAGTCTGAATTGCTAGCTGGCACTGGAAATTTTCTATCAAAGATCATGGGAATGGGGCAAAGATGGAGTCACTGAAGTCTTCCTAACACATTCTGTGGATTCATGAACGTAGGAGTGGCCCAAAGCTTCTGTTACGATTTTCTGCAGTCAAATTCCCAGGCAAATTAAAGATTGTAGCAATGCAGAGGAATTCATAAGGATAATGAGAGAGCAGACAAACAAATAGCACAAACAAACAAACAAATAGCACAAGTAGACACTGGAAAATAATCAAGTAGGAGAGTTTGGGGCTAAGAGTTTTACTGTGCATATTCAACTTCTCTCATACATAGTAATGACCAAAGTGGCCCCGAATGGTGAAAATACTTGTGTATGTATATGGAGAGAGAAAGAGAAGGGGAGAGGGAGAGGGAGGAGGGACAGAACAAAGTTGAGAAAACCTTAGAAAGCCAAAATGCACACATGCTCAGACTCCAGACTAAAAAACTCATGGCCAGCTTCTTCCCACATGGTAAAATCCAAATGGTCCAGGACATCTTTCAAACAAGCAGCAGAAGGGAAATAAACACAGCCATCTCCAGTTACCATGAGTTTAATGGGAGCCAGTCACGTGTCCTATTCACATAACCATATTCTGACTAATTAAGTAAAAACAACAACAAAAGCAATGAAACAATTATCCAAGAAATAAACGAAATTGAAGCCCACCAAAACTCTATAAGAAAAGGCATGAAGAAATAGTGCAGACCATGACAGAAACAAACCTCTCTGCTCTGCGCCATCTGTGCCACCCATCAGCTGGTAATAATGTGACTCTGAGTAGCGACAGAAATAATCAAAGGAAGAGCCTTAAGAAGACATGGCAACACTAATAGATTCTTTTCTGGGTTTCTGATCTTTGTTTATGGATAATTATAATTTGGCAAAGTGTTCAGAGGCCCATCATATGAATGCCTCCCTTGGGTTTTATTTAGGCAACAGCTCACAAAAGACTTCAGCTTACTACCATGCCAACTAAATGCTTGCAGAAGGAGAAAACCTCCAAATGACATGTGAATTTAACAGTGTAAGTTGATTTACTGTATTACAGCAAGTTCTCCAACCCAATTTCTATAGCAGTGTGCTTAATATGTTTACCTGTCCAGTGAAAGCAATTTTGGTTTTCTTACATATTTGAGACAAATCTTACTTTCAAGTTATGGCTATTTAACTCTATTTTAGAGTTTGATTTCATATATTCCCAAATACATCCTTATGTATCCTTGTGTTTGTTGAAATCTCAATGAAGTGGAAAGTGAATAAACTTGGCTTTAATGTACACAAGAAATGTCTTTTCTGAGAATAAGGAGATATTTTATGGAAAGGGTATGAAAAATAAAAAGGTAGGTAAATTACACTCTTTTATATCAAGTCAGGTCTACCTTCAAATATGGCTTATCTTTTTGTTAGAAATGGATTCTCCGAATATCAATATATCAATTGGTATTTTCCAGTTGCATAAAACAGGAATGAATTCTGGTTACTTTGAGCAAAAACAGAAATTTATTAAGAAGATAGAACTGCTCAGTGATTCAAAGGAAGAGTGAAAGAAACATGTATCAGTAAGGGCAAATAAGGCAGTGCCAGGAATCTAAGTAAGAAGAATTAATGGGCAGTTTCTTCAAAGTGCTCTCCTTGAGTTGAGTGAAATCTGACCATTTAAAATCTCTGTGTTGCTCAGCTCAATATTCAAATTCCTGGAAGAGAATTTAGATATGGTCTAGCTTAAATCATTTATCTACCTCTTGCCAATGGGAAGGCTGAGCCATGTGTTTGGTCTGTTTACCACAACTGTAGCCAATAAGAGAAATAGAGCTTCTGTTATAAGAAGAAAAGGAAATAGATGCTGGGAAGACATAAAGCAATCCTATGCTTAAAAGCATTCATGACCAGAGATTAGTATATACAATGTTATGAAAAATAACATGATGAATAGTTCAGGGATAGTTTATGTTTTTTAAAATTTAATTTATAACTGTTCCACTAAAAATAATGAAGGAAATTAAATGCATCCATATTGAGACAATATTTATTAGTGATACATTATATACTATGTATTAGATACTGTAATAAGTTTCACAGGTATTATCTCATTAAATTGTCACCTAAAATTTCTGTTAAAACTGTTATTTCTATTTTACACTTATGGAAACTGGGGATCAGAAAGTTACGTTGACTTATTTATTGTCACTCCATACATAACTGTGGTCCATTTTTTGGTTATATTTTTATTATTTGTTCATTTTAGGTGTTGTATTTTTATTATTTGTGCAGAGTGACTTCATTTAACTAATGGTTTCAAAGCACTAACCTTGTTCATTAGCACTAACTTTCACTAAAGTAAAAAACAAATCAGACCTGGGTAATAATGCCAAAAAGATACAATGTTGTCGTCAAGTAGCCATCAGTGTTGAAACTACATCTATAAATTTAGAACCTTAAATACAGGATGATGAGTTCAGCTATTTATAACAGACTGAACACACACTTATCACCATTCTTTCCAGAAATCTCACTAAAATGGGAATAAAGTAAGGATATAAAACCACCAGGGGAACCACCAGTACACCAGAGAGGACAAGAAATTTTTGGAACATGGAAAGCGGGAGAGGAGTTAATAAGTCAGAGAAAGTAGAATACTGATACATTTTCTGAATCGAAGATGCCATTTATTATAAGATGCACCATTAGTTTGTTTCATTCAGGGAAAAAAATCACTGACAAATATAATTATAAATGTATAATTGTAAGCGTCCAGTTATCTCTTGCTGAATAACAAACCATCCCAGTAGCTTAAATTAACAATAATAATTTTATTAATATCTCTCACAGTTCTGGGGGTTGACTGGGCCTAGATGGATCAGGATCGCTCATTCAATTGTGATCTGCTGTCAGCTGGGGCTGGAATCATCTCAAACGCTTCTTTACTTACATGGATGATGATTACTACTAGCTATCTTCTGGGACTTCAGCTGGGCCTATTGGCCAAGACACTTACATACACCTATTCACGTAGTCTGGGCTTCCTTGCAGCATGCTAGCTGAGTTAGGAGAGCAAACATCCCAAGAGATATAGCTGGGCAGAGCCATATGGCTCATTATAACCTATCTTCAAGTCACACAGCCTCACTTTCACCCCATACTATTGGTTGAGGCAGTCACAAATTTCCAACCAGATTCAATGAGTTAGACAAACACTCCATGTCTTAATGGAAGAAAGACAAGGTCACACTGAAACAACAATGTGTGGGATGGAAGATATTGTTGCAGCTGTCTTTGGAAAATACAATCTTTCATAATGCAAATGACAGTAAGACAGTTCCCCACATTCAAATATGTTAGAATAATTTTAAAAATTATCTTAGAATCAATAAACATGGTAATTACCTACAGCTGAGGAGATATCAAATGAGAAGAAAGCTAGTCTATGTTGCAGAACCTTAGAAGGCTCAGGAATCTGAAGTATCAGCTTCCTTGGAAGATCTCTTTAAGACCTATAAAGGTTGAAAATTTGAAGAAGGAGCAGTTAAATTCATGGGACTCTTTCCTCATCCTTTATAGCTGAGCTATCCTGTTTAGCTCATCCCTTTCACCTCTGGCAGAAGAAAACTTTCCATGTGAAGAAATTAAGCCAAGATTCTCAAGATCTTACAGATGAGAAGCACAGTATTGAAAATAGAGATATTAAGGAAAGTCTACATACTGAACAATAAGATCCACATCCTTCTCTTTGTTAGCTCCAAGGACTGTGGTATGGAAGTTTATTCTTCATCCTTTCCCTTCTACTATCTTTTATAGGCAGAGGATTGGAAGATTCTTCTCTGGAGATATGAAGATGACTACTAAGCAGGTAAGGCCTAGAGAGTGTGCAGCAAGAGTGTTATCATTCCAAACCAATCACTTTGCAGTGAAGCCTTCTCACCCAGAGCTTCAGTCATCCCTTTAGTGCTTTAATTTTAAATATGAGTGGGTAGCCGGGAATCATCAGGCATGTACAAAAAACCTCAGCATGAAATAAGGGGATAGAAGCAAATAATAGAGAGCAGTTGTCATAAACAGAGACAAACAGGGAGCAAAATAAATCTTAAAATAAACAATCAAATTACCCTGAATCTTTAATCTTGGAGAGATAAGAGGAGATATTGCATTCCTGAAATAAGAACAGAGTTATATAAAAAGGAAATAATTAGAGAACAATAAGTGACTTGAAAGGATATCTTCCATTAAAAATTCAACAGAAATCTCATTTTTTAAAAATTATTATGATAAAGATACCTAACTTGGGATCTACCCTCTTAATTATTTTTAAGTGTAAAATATAGTATCCGTAGAACTTATTCATTTCCTATAACTGAAATTTTATACATGTTCATTAGCAATTCCCAATTTCTCTCTCCCTCAGCCACTGGCAACCACCATTCATTCTTTAACTCTATGAGTTTGACTATTTTAGATACCTCATATAAGTGGAATCATACAGTATTTTCCCTTCTGTGATTAGCTTATTTTACTTGGCATAATGTCCTCAAGGTCTATCCATGTTGCATATTGCAGGATTTTCTTCTCTTTTAAGGCTGAGTAATGTTCCATTATGTGTATATACCACTTTATCCATTCATCCATTAATGGACATTTAGGTTGCTTATACATCTGGTTACTGTGTATAACACCGCAATGAACCTGGAAGTGCTAATACCTCTTTGAGATCATGATTTCAATTCTTTTGGATAAATACCCAGAAGTGGGATATCCAGATCATATGGTAGTTCTATTTTTAGTTTTTTTGATGAACCTCTATACTGTTTTGCATAGTGGCTATACCATTTTTCATTCTCAGCAATAGGATGCAAGTGCACCAATTTCACCAATACTTACTGTCTTTAAAAAAAAAAAGAACACGGTTACAGGTGTGAGGTGATATCTTATTGAGATTTTGATTTGCATTTCCCTGATGATCAGTGTCATTGAGCACCTTTTTGTATACATTTTGGCCTCAACAGCAATGTTTAAAAAAGTAGAATCAAAAGGCCAACATTTTTAAAAAGTAGATAAGAATAAAAGTATAATAAATGATAATTCAGGAGTTTCATCGTATGGCTAATATAAATTCCAGAAAAAAAAGAACAAGAAAAATTGAAAAGAGGAAATTATCGAAGAAATAATTCAAGGAAATTTTTCAGAATTGAAGACCCACTGGTGTACAGAACAATGAGGAAAATGGAAAAGAAAAGGAAATTAACAATACCCACACTAAGATATATCATCATAAAATTAATGAAACTAGACTAAATTAAGGTCCAAATACTCTCATGGAGGGGAAAAAAACTGATATATTTAAACATGGAGAACCGGAACAGCAATTGACGTCTTAAGCAAAACTGGAAACTAACAACTGAATAATGCTTTCAAAGCCCTGAAAATAGTTTTTTTCAACAGAGAATTCTATACCTAGCCAAATTTAAATCAAATGTGAGGGTAGAGAAAGACATTTTTGGACAGGTACATTTTCAATATATTTATCGCAAGTCACTTTTTCTAGGCAATTTTTCTAGCCTCTCAGATATCCTTTCATCAAAACAAAGAAGTAAGCAAGAAAGAAGAAGACCCAGAATTCAGGAAAGAGTGGGTCCACCATCAAGAGAGAAAAAAGGCAGTCCCAGGGTGAGAGCAGGAAGTCAACCTCAGACATAAGTTGAGAATGGAGTGGGAGCACGGGAACCTTCAGGACAGTGTCTCCAGGGAAAATGGAGAAGCAAATAGATAATCTAATGTGCTTGACCATGTAAAAAGGAGAACTTGAAAGTGGTTTTATATTTTTGAAGAGCTTGTGGAAAAATGATAGGGACATAGACAATAAAGCCAAAATTAACTCAAGAAAGTTTTTTAAGTCTGGGAAAAACAAAATATTGCACAGGAAAGGTAATTGAAAAATAGTGCTTGACTTGGCTCACGAGTGAAAAATAATTACTTAGCAACCATAATGTAAACATTAAAAATTGCTTTATCTGAACAAATTTAGTATAACTTGAATGAAAAAATATAAAGTAGATGGCTGGGACATTTGGGTGTTGAGTCTCCATATTTCATAACAGGAAAATAATAAATAATGCCTCAATAAATCAAGAAACAGAAATATTAGTATGTTATAATTAGGAGTGAAGAGGAAAAGGAGGCGGTTGCTGTCTTTTGCATTTGTTTTAAGTCTTGTAGTACTATCTTTTAAAAATGATGCATAGGTATTATATTGACAAAAATAAATTTTAAAAAGATAAAAGTAAAGACATGCAGTTTAGAGAAATACAGTCTGAATTCCCACTCCTTATGTGCCCACAAGCAAGGTGTTTTTCTTCTATAGCCTCAGTAAATGAAGAAAATAGGAACAGTTACCATGTAGAACACTTTGCTATGCTAAACACTTGAACATATTATTTCATTTAATCATCAAGAAGCTCCCGTGACTTTTCATGCTCTTATTATTCCCATTTTACTTATGGGAAAAGCAGGGAACAGAAATGTTGAGCAATTTGTCCAAGTAAATGTAGTAAATAAGTGATGAAAATGGAATTTAAACTCAGGTAGCAAAATATCAGAAATATTTTCAACTCTTGTCATTGCAAAGTTAATTTGTAATTTAAATAAGAGCACCTAGCACTATGTTTGACAAAGTGAATGTTCAATAAATATTTATAAACAAACGAACAAATGTTCATTGAACAACTTTGTTAAGTACATTAAACACATACAATGATCTATTTTATAATGCTGATGTATTGAACTCACACAGTAGTTAGCCAGGCATTACCAGAGTCTTCCTATAAGATTTGAACACTTGGGTTGAAATATATAGCCATACAACCACCAAAGTATCTGCAATTTAATAAATTACACTGTAACGGCAGTTAACTATTAATTTATACTGCTGCCAAGTTAGAAAAAGTTTGCAGATTGTGAGGGATATTTTTCATTATGAAAGTTCAGGCAGGTAAAGAAATTTCTACTGGTAAATACTAGCCAGGAATTAAGTTTTTCAAATCTGTGTTTCAAGAAAGAAATCCTCCACTGGCAGTTCTTCCTTCTCATCTTCATATTGGATCAATTTCCCTATCAATTATGCTAATGTACATCACATCAGACTTGCCACCCAAGTCTGGAATTGAAAGTCTATTAAGGGTATGAATGGGTTTCTCATCACCCTGGTTCAGTTGGCCTTAGTAAAACATTTTAATCCATTTTTGAAGGAGAATGTTATCAAACCCAGTTTAGATTACACTTCAGTCACCAGTTAAATATTATATATCCAAAAAAAGTTCTGCCATTAGATGTTTAAAATCCTAAATGCCTCAAAGAGATCATAAAGAATGGCAACAACAACAACAAAATTTAAAAGATTTTTAAAATGTAAAAGTTTATTGTGTTAACCATAAGAATATTGTGTTAACCAAAAGAATATTGTGTTAACCAAAAGAATATTGTGTTAACCACATGTAGAATTAAAGCTTAAGAAATTTGGCTTTTGTAAAGATTTAAAAAGAAGAGCTGAAGGGGTTTATTCACTGCTAAGAGTTGTTTGATGACCAGATTTAGGAAGTGTAATTTGATGCACAGATGTCTTAAAATTCCAAGCCCCATTTTTTTTCTTCTATGCTCTATTATCTTTTATTAAAAAAATAAAGTCCTAGTGAATATTATGAATTATAGAATCAAATTGTTAAAGATTACTAAAGTTGAATGTTAAGTAAAGAACACTATAGCTGGTTACTCATATATATCCCCATGATACCTTGCTAAAAAAATCCCAGGAGTTTAAAACAGCAGTCTGACTTTTAATAAGGTTTCCATTACCAGACATGCAAACTTATTTCTCATTACTGTTCATGACTACCTAACTCTTAGAATTTGTTTTGTTTTAGTCTGAGCCTTAAAAGAATTAGTTTTGAATAAAGAAAACTGAACTAAGAAATAACCTTGATTTTAAAAGGATGGATATTAGGAAAACTTTATTTTTTTATGGGATTATTCACACTGCCTGAAGTTTCTTTGGAACATATCTTGGCATTTTTTAAGGTATACATTTCCGTGTATATTCATTCTTACCTCTCTTAGGCAGAAGAAATAAAATCCTGGAATTTCACTGTAATACATTTGGGATACTGAACTTGAAGTAATTTTTGGCTTACTTCTTGCTGGTTATGAATGGCTGCTGGGTGCCAATAAAAAACTGGCTTTTTGGTCAGAAACTTTCATAAATATATCATGGGTCAGTTTTTCAATATGTTGACTGTCTTTTCCATTCCTAGTAATGAAAACATTGTCAATTATTATGTTATCTTTTAGCACTTATTTTAGTAGTCAAAATTTAGTAGGGGATCACTTTATATTTTAAAAAATGCAGTTAATCTGTATCATTCAGGTTAAAATTCGTCCCTAATATCATCATGCAACTGTGATCATACTTATCAAGAAACCAAAAGAAAGGAATTCTGCAAGTGTTTGCAAGATACATCTGCTTTAAAAGAACATGATATAAAAAGTGTATGTAGGATGACCACCTCATTGGGAGCTTATAATTTAAACATATTTATCACCTTGAATGACTTCAGGGAAATGAACACTAATACTTAATCAAGTGATTCCTTGGGTCAAAAGATTATAAAAAGAAAAAAAAATTAGGATCTGGAAAAAGTCCAAAAAGTTGGTATTTGACTTTGGTTCTGCACCCATCCAAATGTTACCATTGCTACTGTTTGGAAACATCTCCTAATGAGAGAGTTCATTGATCTAAACAGTGAGAGGTCTAAGGTATTCTAACATTTAGCAGGTTGCCTAGGGGTTCAGACTGGCTGGTAGCTTGATAAATTGGTGAAATTGTTTATTTGAGAGAGATGCAGGAAGAGCAGACCAGAGGAGCAGGAAGATTGCATCATCGCGCTCCACAGCATGATTTTATAATTTGTATACAAGTTGGTGGAAGAGCACTGAATCAAGAAAACTTAATTTTGACAGGTCTGATGTATAGTCTATTTTGGTTAACCAAAAGGAACACATACATTTACTACATTAGAGAAATTTCCATTATTTTTCTCTCAGCCATGAAAATCGATTTTGATGTGATTACACTCAGAGGCTGCTTGATGTGCCTCTGACATGACAAAATGGATGGAGACAGTGGGTGGTGTAGAATGTGGGAAACTGTAGTTAAGCTGGACTCTGTGACAAACTGAAAATAGTAGGATTCAAATACCAATTAGGATAATTGGTATGAAATGGACCTAAGATAAAATAATGATGTTGTATTTAAATGGTAAGAAAAAAATAGGTCAATACATCAAGTAACCAAGGGTTTTTATCATTTCCTTTTTACTGTAAGATTTATTTTGAGAAGTACAAGGATATCACTAATTGTAACCAGTGAATATTTTATTTATCTATTTAATAAAAATATTGAGCCCTTATTATATGCAAGGTATTTATTTAAGAAACCTCTATTGAGGTTTATTGTTGATAAAAAAAAGTAAGAATTAGAGACTGTGTGCTAGTAGCTGAAAGTTTTATTTCTATTTCTTTTCAGAACTCCTCTTCTCTTACTATTTATAAAACTTTCCTTACTTTCATTCATTCAATAAATATTTATTGAGCATTCAAAGGCAAGACATTTGTCTAGAAATCTGGGACTCAAGAATAAACAAAGTAGACAGTACTTGTTCTCGTGGGGTGTATAGAATGCAAACAAGTAAAGAGAAATTACAGTAAAGTATGCTAAGTGCTATAATAAAAGAAATGTGGAGCTCCATGGGAGCACCCAGAAGGCATGCCTAATCTACCTGGGAGTTCAGAGATTCAGTAAAAGAAGTTTTATTTAAATTGAACCATAGAGAGCGAATAATCTATTCAGTAGAAGTTACTTAGCAATGGAAGGTTGAAATACAAATAGGAATCTGTGAGGAGGGAGGATATCAGGAAGAAGAAATAGTATGCTCAGGTGTCAAGACAGGAGAGATCGTATAACACAGGTAAACAAGAAGTGTTTATATTGCATGGAGTGTAGAATGTGTCGGGGTGCTAATGAGAGAGATGATCAGAGTGTAAACCACAGTCATTTAATGCAGGAGCCGTAGGAGAAAACCGTGATGAAGGACTTTGATGTTTCATCTGAAGGAAACAGGGGCTGTTGGACGGTTTTAAGTAGCAAACATAAATTGAGACTTGCACTTTTGTAAGAATGCTCTGAGTAAATGGAAGAAAATGGATTGGATGTAAACCAGATTGGGAATAGGAAGAGAGTTAGGGGACTATTCCAGCAATCTGGACAGGAGATGGTGGTAATCTTAACAGGAATATCGGCAGTGGGTACGGGGAGATAGAGTAGATTTTAAAGGTTTTTGGCTTTTGATTTTTTGTTCATGTGTTTGGAAGATGAATTGATATGATTATGTAGTCGATTGGATCTGGGGATTGAGGAAGAGTCAAAATGACTGCAGCAAAACAACTAAAGCCCATAATAAACATACTATTTGAAGCATCACCAATTTTACAAGAGATAGAGACAGTTCCTAAATTCTCCATTTCTTCTTATTTAAAAAAAAAAAGGAAGGAAAGAAGGAAGGAAGGAAGAAAGGAAGGAAGGAAGGGAAGGAGGGAAGGTGGTAGAAGGAACAAAAGAAGGAAGGAAGAAAGGAAGATACAACCAAAGAAACATATATATATATATATATATATATATAGAGAGAGAGAGAGAGAGAGAGAGAGAGAGAGAGAGAGAGACTAACTTAGCACAGAGCCAAGGCTACAAAGCCAGGGGGAAGCCAGACCTGCTGGAGGGTCAATGATTGTGATCCGGGGAATCAGCAACAGCACCAAAGCCAAAGCCATCAGAAAACTATAAGAGGCTGGAAGGGGAGCTTGAGTCTCCAGTGTTGAGCCTAAGTTCTCTGAAAGGGCTGAAATGCCCCCAGGTTTCTGGAGTCCATCGACTATTAGAACAAAAACTTCCCAAACCTATGCTCATAGGGCTATAATTCATTAAGTTCAAACAACAAACACATAATTCAACAGAAGAAAGCAATCCTTCATGTCTGAGCATCAACAAAAAGGAAAAAACAAAGAATTAAACCAAAAATTCCTCCAGTTGATGGAAATGTTAGACACAGAATATGGAAGTGCATCTACTTGAGATATAATGAGATGGAAACTGCAGTCTTAAAGGTCCTCAATTAAAAGTTTATCAGAAATGAACAAATACATTTTAAACTACATAATTCTAAAC
Source organism: Delphinapterus leucas (assembly GCF_059928025.1). NCBI lineage: Eukaryota > Metazoa > Chordata > Mammalia > Artiodactyla > Monodontidae > Delphinapterus > Delphinapterus leucas. Next base: position 49,939,619 of record NC_143133.1, on the reverse strand, counting down.
CTAAACATATACTGTTTGAAGTAAAAACTTCAACTGACTACTTTAACAGCTGAAGTGTTACAGCTGAAGAGAGAATTAGTGAAGAATCTATGTCCAAAAAGAGTTAATAGGAAACAGAGAAACAAAAAGATGGAAAATATGAATGAAGGGCTGCAAGATATAAGGGTAATATGAGTAGTTTTAATATACATGCAACAGTCCCAGATGGAGAGAATAGAGGAGAAGCAATATTTAAAGCAATAATAGATTTTTCAATTTTGATAAAAACATAGATCCAAAATCCAGGAAATGATAAATATAAATAAAAAATATAAGGAAATTGAAACTGAAATATGTTGTAGTGAAACTGCAGAAGAATAAAGACAGAGAGAAACCTTTAACACTCTAAGAGACACAGTAAATGTTCGGCTATGTTAGCTATTTTGACGATTAATTTATTTAACTGTATGTACTGCTTTCCTGGACCTTGACAATTCTAGCATCTCATGCACAGTCCACAAGTTTGAACACTAACTTGGCAATCTAAGTTAGAGTTCAAGGAAGCATACCTTTCTTGACTTGGCATAATCTCTTGGGCACTTCTCTGAACTAGGCCCTGAGCTCATTGTTTCTACATGCTGTTTCATTCAGTCCTCTTTGCAACCCTCTGAGGCTGATATCATCATTATCAGTTGAAAGAGAGGATGCCTGGAATTGAGGAGGTTTTGTGATTTGCCCAAGGTCGTGTAGCTGGAAGGGACGTAGCAGAGGCACAAATCCCTGACTTCTGACTCCAGATCCATTTTCCTCCGAACATTGTATCTTGTATAGAATAAATAAAATAAAAATTTTAAAGTGACACATCTTTTACTCCTTATTCTAGTGAGGCCTGCATTAGAATATCTTCAACTTATAAAGTAAATATAATTTTTTTATAATCCTAAACTTAAAATAATTTAAATAGTTAAAAAGCAGCCAAAGAGAAGAACACATGGCCAACAAATGAATAATTACAGCATCATTGGGTGTCAGAGATTAGTTATAAGATCTCTTCAAAGTGCTGAGGGAAATAACTGCTGACTTAGAGTGTTGTAACCAGCAAAATATACCTTTGAAGAAAAGCATGAAATAAAACCATGTAAAGATGAATAAAACTGAGAAGTTTCCACAAAGAAAACTGAACTAAAGAATATTCTAGAGAATGTATTTAGGGAAGAAGGAAAATCAAACTTTCAAAGTCAAAACACAGTACATGTATACTATGCAAGTCAGGAGGAAAGTGATCAAATTTAAAGAGTCCATAGTTCTTAAATTGCCATCAAAAAGGTTTAAGATATTGATTAATTTTGGACTTTCCAAAACTAAATGTGAATGATAAAATTTTAAGTGTCTATAGAAAAAGAAAATATGAAATGAGAAAAAAATATGAACTCAATTTAAAAATAGTAAGAAGCATGATAAAAAAATAAACTAAAAAGTGAGGTGGTAGGAAAAAGCCTAATATATCATAATCACAGAAGTAAATACATATATTATACTTATCTAGAGGCAGGAATTACCAAAGTGGATTTTAAAGTGCAGTTATATGCTGTTCATAGAGACATGGCTAAAAATTAGATACAGAGAGCCTTAAAAGTAAAATGATAGAAAAGATATATGAAACAAATGCTAACCAAATGAATGCTGACAAATATTTTAGTAGAAAAAAATATATCTTAAGATCAAAAGCACTGTTAAGGACATAAACTGTCGCTAATTTAATAATAAATTAATGATACAAGGCTAAATATACCAGGATTCTCTTATATATTATATGCTCCTAATAAAGCTATCTCAAAATAAGTAAATAAAATGTTGATAAAGCTAATGAGAAAAGTTAACAAATCCTTCATGCTGTTGCAAATTTGACATAGTTTTCTCAATTCTTGATAGATTAAACTGGAAAAGATAATAAGTAAAAATTCAGAAAATTTGAACTAAATTATAAATCTAGAGTTAATAGATTTATTTGTATGAAGACCTGAACCCAAAAATAAGAGAACACAAAATTTTCCCAAACATCTGAAACACTAACAAAAATTATGTACTGGGTAATAATGTAGTTTTCAATACATTTCAAAATATAGTCAAGATAAAGACCATGTTCTCTGACCACAAGGCCACTAAGAGCAAAAAGACATTAGACACATACCCACTTCTAAATAACTTGTGTGTTATCCTAAAATCGTTATTCTTAAATAACAACAAAAACTGCATATTCAAACTTTTTTAGAAGGAAATTTATGAAGTGTTTATATTAAAAAGAAAAAAAGAAAGGCCAAATATTACTATGTTGTGTGCAACTAAAGAAGATAGAACAAAAACCTAAGCATAAAAGAGAAAGGGCATAATAAATCTGAATAGAAACAAAAAATACAAAATAATTATAAAATTATTTTAGAAACACACAAAAGTTGATTATTTGAAGACACTAACAAATAGATAAATCTCAGGGAGGACCAATCAAAGAAAGAGAAGTAAAAATAAACAATATTAGAAATTAAATGTTGACATAACTACAAGTGCACAGAAATTGAAAAGATAATAAATCAGAGGATAGTGTTGGAAATAAAGTTCTTATTGGGTAACTATGCCACTCAATGACTTAGGAAACACATGAAGAGAAGGAGGCTTGGAAAAATGTGTTCAGACATTGCAGTTGAGGACTTTTAGGGACAATCAAATATGGTGTCGAATAGTTGTCTTACAGGCTTATAGGAAGATCCATAGGTAGACAGGCAATCATCAATAGGTAAAGTGTTTTAAGTATTTTCTATATGTCACAGATGCTCTTAAACAATGTATACACATGTTTTCTTCATTAGTGTGTAAAACGAATTATTCTCACCTTTATTTTACAAATAACCAATCTGAGGCATAGATAAGTAATTTCTCATCACATACCTAGTAACTGGCAGAGTAAGAATGCAAACCTTGAACAAAGATCTACTGTTTGCAGAATTTGTGTTCTTAAACACTGTCCCACATTCCTTCATCTGAGCTGGAGATTTATAGTTTGGGATCCATCACGTTATAGATGGATATTGATGCCCTGGAAGCAAAAAATATTAGCCAGAGGGATTATTTAAAATAAGAAGGTAGGGCTTCCCTGGTGGCGCAGTGGTTGAGAGTCCGCCTGCCGATGCAGGGGACACGGGTTCGTGCCCCTGTCCGGGAAGATCCCACATGCCGCGGAGCGGCTGGGCCTGTGGGCCATGGCCGCTGAGCCTGCGCGTCCGGAGCCTGTGCTCCGCAGCGGGAGAGGCCACGGCAGTGAGAGGCCGGCGTATGGAAAAAAAAAAAAAAAAGAAGGTAAAAGGGCAGAATTCTGAAGATTGCCAATAATTAAAGGGTAGGCCAAGGAGAAAGGGAAGCTCACAAAAGAGAGGAAAATGAAACGGTCAAGGAAGTATAAGGCAAACAAGGAGAGTGCAGTAAAAGATAAGTCATAGGGAGAGGGCATTTCAAGAAAGAAAGAGCAGTCAATAGTGTCAAACTCTGCCAAGTGTTCAGGTAGATAAGGCCTGGAAATTATTTATTGGATTTAACTACAAGGCCATCACTGCTGACATTGACAAGAGCAGGTTCAGCACAGTGGGGGACTGAATCCAGATTTCAGAAGGTTGTGGAGTGAAAAGGAGAAGCGGAAGTGGAGACAGAATTCAGAATTTTCTGATATGTTTCTCACCACTACTCTATGCAACAGGAATATGTCTATCCCCCATTTTGCAGTGAAATTATGAGCATGAAGAGGTGAGGTCAAATGCTCATGGTTATTCAGTCAATGAATGAGGAGCCATAGTTCAAGTCCAGGCTGTGACTGCTTCATTAGGCCAATTATCCATGGATAAGTAACAAAGCAAAGCCTTTCAGAAGGAGCTGAAGGGATTCAACCAACAAGTTGAGAGGTGAGTCTTAGATAGTAGGAGGGGCGTTTCTTACATTGAAGGAAAGAGGTAATCTGGTGCAGAAGCATGGACACTTGAGGCTGTGGTAGCTGAAGTTCAGGGAGTTTCCATGAAAAGAATTCTGTTCTTACTCTGAAGTTGTCATTTAAGGACATCTGTGAGAGATGGGTAAGGTGATAGGGTTAGAGATTTGAAGCGAATGGAGATGGTTTGACATGTGTCATAGAGAAAAGGAAAAATGAGCTTATTATGGACACAGTAGGACTGTAGGACAGCTATGAGCCATTTTATATCAATGACTACAAACTAGTAACAATTCCAGTGTGCACGACTGTGTATTTTTCCTCGAGCAGTGCTTAGAAGCTAAGAGAAGTAATTCTCAATGACTTAACTTTGCCAGGTGAAAACAATGGAAGGGATCACAGAAGAATGGAGTTGAGGCTATTGGCCAAAGACCAATCTGAAAGTGATTATATTTGGAATCCAAGCTGGATAGGAAAGGCAGTGAAGATACAAATATAAGCAAAGACCTACTTCAGGGCAGTGGTTCCTAATCTGCCTGAACAGTACTCGGGTTGCTTTTATAAAATATCGGAGCCTAAATCCAAAGCCAATTTCCAAAGAAATTCTGAAACAATTGATTTTGGGTAGGACAGAAAGCCATTGGACATTTTCTTAAAGCTCCCAGGGTGATGTGAACGTGTCCCAGTCACAATCAGGGTGTTCCAATTAGGGGAAAGAAGTGATGTAGGAAGAGTTGAGTTCAGGAGCTGAAGAAATGGGAGGTTGGGGAGAGAGTGAAATCATTGACTTAATTATCAGAGATAAGGCTAGTCAGGAGGGGTCTAAGTGGCAGCTGCACTGTGGCCCTTGGCCAGTATTGGACGTGTCCTCTATCTGGCCTATAAGTCACCCTGGATTATGGTAGGATTTCAGATAGAAAGGAAAAGTGTGAACTAAGGGCCATAGTCTTTAGTTGAATAAGAGGGTTAACTCAGATATTTGTGGATGATAGCAAGGAAGAGGAGTTCAGAGTGATTTAGCCAGATGACATGTGTTTCAAATTAAAGGTTTTGTTTTTGTTTTATTGGTTTTTTTTCCCCCTTATGGAGATGAAGCCATAAACATCAGAAGAAGCGTGTTAGAGGTAGTTGAACTCTTGAGTCTATACTTTAAGAGGTTTTGCAAGTTTGTAAAAACAGCAGCTGCTACTTAAATGAGCGGAATCCTCTCAGAGGGGCCAAGTTATAGTTAAATCAGGTACAAAGACCAAGATCTGGCAAAAAGGTTGAGGTTGTACCATAGGTTTTTAACAAGGATGGAGGATTAATAGGAAAAGGAAGCAAATGAAGACCAGTCATTAACGTGAAATACAAGACATTAAAGAGATGAGAATATCTTGGAGAGGTAGATAATTGGACAGATTTAAATATTGAGTATGGAGGATTCACACTGAAACCACAAATAAGACATGAATGCACCTTACAACTTAAGTATTTTAATAATTCTAAAAGCACTTCAATTTGTTGTCATTGTTTTTCATTTGATTCTATTGCATAATTATATCATTATACATAATAATTACTTGGTTTTTCATTTGCCAATATGTATGCCTCTATTTCTCTTTAAGCTGTCTTGTCTATATTTTTGATATAGATTTTCCTTAATGTATAAGGAAGTAGTCTCTTAAAGGTTTATGAGAAACAAACAGTTAATTTTATCAAATACATTTTGGGCAACTATGAAAATATTCACGTGGTTTTTCTCTTTTGAACAATTGATATATGCACATAATACATTAATATAAGATAAGCAATTGTCCTTGAATTTTTTGGACCCAGTCCATTTCATCATCTAATATTGCTGCTTTAGTATGATACCAGGCACAAATTGATAGTGTTTTCTTGAAGATCTTCAAATCTACAATTCTAAAACTGTGGCAATACGGTGTATTTTTATATGCTAATTTGAAGGTTTCTTATGTCCTTCTTTTGTTCACTTCATAAAGTATTTTCTATGTTTTGAAACAGCCTAAATAGCATTAGACTGATCTGGACATAACTTTCCCATAAAAATTATCTGAATCATCTTTCCTTGGCATCAATTTTAGGAGACTTTTTTTTTATAGTTTCATATTTGCTGTTAGTCTTCATTTGATTTTTATGTCTTAGATTACTTTGATAATTAATATATTTTTATATTATATGATATATTTTCCAATTTTTAGTTTATAGTGATTTTTACATTGAAAATAATATTGTCTATGATCTTAACATAATTCTTTTTATTCCTAATGCTTCATAGTTGTGACTTCCTTCACTCTTATTTTCTTTCTTTCAATTAACATTGTTAGGTTTGACTATTCTTTTTCATATTTATTTATATTTATTTTTTGATTCTGCTACATTTTGTTTTTCTACCTCATTCCTTTCTGTTTGTATTTCTTATTTATTAATTCCTTTATTCTGCTTTACTCACTTAATTTTTGTTTTAGTTTGTCAGGAATTCTTTTTTTTTTTAATTAATTAATTTATTTATTTTGGGCTGTGTTGGGTCTTCATTTCTGCGCGAGGGCTTTCTCTAGTTGCGGCAAGCGGGGGCCACTCTTCATCGCGGTGCACGGGCCTCTCACTGTCACGGCCTCTCTTGTTGTGGAGCACAAGATCCAGACGCACAGGCTCAGTAGTTGTGGCTCACAGGCCCAGTTGCTCCGCGGCATGTGGGATCTTCCCAGACCAGGGCTTGAACCCATGTCCCCTGCGTTGGCAGGCAGATTCTCAACCACTGCACCACCAGTGAAGCCCTGTCATGTATTCTTGAGCTGATTATTCAGTTCTTTCATTTCCATTATTTCTTGCATAAAATATGTGCATTTAGGTTTATAAATTTTCATCTAGGTGGAAATTTGTCTGCATTCCATTAATGTAATAGACCATATACTCATTTACATTGTAGTCTATATTGTTGTTATGACAAATTTAATTTCCACTTTGACCCCAGAGTTATTTATTATATTTTTATTTTCTAAGCATTTTTAAACATATACTTTTCTTATTAATATTTAGTTTCATTGCATTATAATCAAGATAATATAGACCATAAACTAACTTTTTTTTAATTTATTGAGATTTTTTGGGGTGACCTACTATATGCACAGTTTTTGTAAAAGATCTTTGATGTCCAGCAAGGTATCTTTTCTTTCTAGTATAGAATGTTTGGTATGTATATACATTAGATATAATAAAATAGCAATTATATTATTTGATATATTATAATGAAATAATATAGTGTGATGGATATTAAATTTTAGAACATAACATTAATGAGCAGATAACAAAATAATGTATGTAATAAATATTATAAATTCATGACTCATATACTGATTAAATTTTACTAATTAGATTTGTCAAACATATATAATTGCGCTATTGATTTCCATTAATATAACATTTCAACTTCTATAAATCTTAAGCCAACTTTATTTGCTATGAGATATTTATATTATTGTAAATTTACATTATTGTGACATTATTTCTATAAAATGACTACTTTTATCTTATAAAATGTTCTTTGCCTTGAATTTTATTTGACAATATTAATATTGTGACCTCTGCTTACCAGACATTTATACTTACCTGAAAATATATTTACTCATCCTTTGTTTTTGATCACTGAGTTTCACTTATCTTTAAGTGTTTTTATTTTAAATTTGCATCATGGAGCAGGTGTTGCAATACTGCCAGGGCCTATCCAGTGTCGAATCTCCAAGTCTTTGCTCTTCAACATACACTGTTGTCTTCTGAGACTCCTCCATAGAGTGACCATTCCTTGCAGATTTAATTTTGTCTATTTTACCCTCAACTGCATTCTCTGTACTTCATTCACAATTTTCTCAAAGTAATTTTATTACTTTCATATTTTTATGAATTCATTCATATTTTTATGTTTTCCCATAGTAGCTTTGTTTTCCTTGAAGACAGGTATTGTGACTTTTTTTTCTGAAGTGCCCAGTAATGTCTGCTGATAAATGCTTATGAAGTAAACAAGTGAATACTTGAGTAAATGGAAGTGTCTGCAGGCAACATTAGGAAATTATGAGTTTTTTTGCCTTTGGAGACTTTAGAGGTACTTCCTAAACGAGTTCCTATAGCTTATAGTCATTTATTCAGATCTTCAAGTAGTGTAAATGAAGAAAAATGCCAACCAAATCCTATAAATGTCAAACTTGAATGAAATGTTTTAACAACCAATAGATATTGATTTTATATTGTGTAATTATACTACTTTTCTAAATTAAAAATACTGTTGAGTGTCTCCAGGATGCCCATGGATATATTTGCCCTTAAAAGGCACATATTAGAATTAATGAAAGTTATGTTCAGTACTAAAGGGAAAAAGGAAATCACCCCCTTAAGATTATGCTTTCCTTACTGTGTTGCAAATCACTGCATGGTTGAACAGGAATTTGCTCATCCAATATTCTTGCATACCCTGCAAACGTATCCTTTGATATGAAGAGTTGTCAAGTATTATGCACTTTTAGGTCATTTTTATTTTAAACAGCTCTACTGCTTTGGGGTTTTCTCCCATCTGCTTCATTCTGCATACTTGGGAAGATATAGTAGACAGCTTTATAGTGTTTACCTCTGATCTGATAGTAACTATAATCTAGTGGATTCCCACTAAGGATTCCTGTTCTATAGCTTGACCCATGTAGACATGATCTGGCTCAACTGATGGATAATGTACACTACTTCAAACCTGGGAGCAAAGGATGCTACAAATCATAGACCTTGTAATGTTGTAGACAGAACACTCCCTTTGTGTTCTAGTGCTAGTGCTGTCACCAAATGTGTACACTTGCATTGTCTCTTTTCCCCTGAGTCTCAACTTTTTCAACAGATAAACTGGAAATGTTATAATGGAGAAATTGGAGTCTCATTGGGGTCTTGAAATGAATACAATGAGAAGTCTAGTGATAGGCAGTTGGAGGGGTTCTAGGCAGAGAGGAGGACAGAGTCAAGTACTGTAAGATAGAAATTCACCAGGGATATTAACCAACAAGCTTGGCAATGGAGAAAACTAGTAGTGCATGTTACTTTGCGCCAAATTATGGAAATATGGAATGTTACACAACTTTTTTAACCTGGCTTATTTGTGTGCTGATGTCGGTCATTTTTTTTTCTTCTTCTGTATAATGATCTGATTTTTTTTTCAGACTTTAGTTCAATTAGCCACTCACTTTTACCTATATCTTATTTGACTTTTTCTTATTCATTTTCATTTTCTTCTACTATATCCTGTTTTTATTGTTATTTTGTTTTGCTTTTCTGCTTTTTCAGTATTCCATTACCAAATCTCTGATGTCTACCTTTCTTTGGATACAAAAGAAAGGATTATAAAAAGTAACAGATATCACTGATATACAAGATATGTTGTCACTGGAAATTTTAAATCATTTTGCCAGCAATATTTCATGCATTTTTTTCCAATACCACTATGCAATGGACATGTAAATAAATGTACAATTTATTGTATTGTCTTTGATGAAGACAAATCTGTTAGAATGTCTGGAGAGAGTAATAATGCTTTTATTCATCCATAAACTCACCAGTTCATTTAATCATTAAACGGATATTTATTGAGCCCTTTCTATATGACAGTCACTGTGTTAGGGGTTAGAGACATAGTCTCTATTCTCTAGACACTTAAGATCTAGTGTGGAAAACAGAGAAGTAAACACAGTATGTAATTTATAAATTATAAATTGAGATCGATGCTATAAAGGAAAGAAAAAACTGCTATGATAGACTACCAGAGGTAGACATAAATTATATAGGGTAGTCAGCACAGGCCTGTTATAGAGTATGTTCTTAATTACAGGCCATGGTTTTAACTTCAAGGTAATTCTCTGGGAAATACTGATCTCTCTTAGGCAACTCTACGGACTATTATCTTTCAGGTCAACAACCTGGATATTTTTTTCTGCTGATTCCTGAACTGTTTATGTCATTAATGGGTTTTATTCAATTCAGTTTTCTCTGGAAGTGTATCAGGGATACATCTTAATTTGGAATTCTGAACTTGAAACAAAAATATATTTATTTTTTTGTTTTAACTTAAATACAATTTTGATTCAGGACCCCTGTTTTTTCCTAAGTTTGGACAATTTTTTAATACCTTTCTGTTTAGTCTTATAATTAGTTTCTGAATGTCAAAAATAGTTATAAGAACAACTGAACGGGAATTTGAGTTTCTATTTCTATTCCCATTTTATTTACATTATTTCTGTCTTTGCAACAGTTCTGCAAAGTACGTGATACCACCATTTTATTGATCAGAAAACTAAGTCTAGACATTTTTGCAACCTTCCTAAGATCAACATAACAAATGGTATTTTGAAAAGTTAAATAATTAGCTATCTAAATTTCTAGCCTATACTCTTTCTGCTCTGTTTTATTGCTAAGTACTTCAAATTTTTGTGTGAACTCTAGAAATGACCATTGTGGTTTGAATTGTGTTCCCCCCAAAGTGTATGTTCAATTCCTAACCTCTAGTACTTTAGAAAATGATCTTATTTGAAACAGGATCATTATAGATGTAATTAGTTAAGATTAGGTCATACTGGAATAGGATGGGCCCTTTATCCAATATGGCTATTGTCCTTATAAAAAGACAGTGTGAAGACACAGACACATGAGGGGAGAACGCCATATGACAACAGAGCAAAAGTTGAAGTGCTGTTAGCTGGGTGCCAAGGAATGCCAAGGATTGTTGACAAATCACCAGAAGTTAGAAGAGACCAGGAAGGATTCTTCCCTACAGATTCCTGAGGGAGCATGGCCCTCACCATCTGATGTAAGAATTGACTTTTTGGAGCAAATGAATCTAGGAGGAAGGAAAAATGAAGTAATAGTAATGCAGGTACCTCGAGCATAGCTAAAACCATGGAGAGGCCTATTCAAGTCAAATGCTTCTGGGGAGTCTCCCCATTTCTTCTCCAGGTGCCTCCTCTTTATATCTACAGCCACTGCTGTAGTGGGTGTAGGCAGCCACTGTGGGGCAGCCACTGCTTCAACTTTGCCAGATATGACCCTGTAGTAAAGGTCCTCAACGTTGCCTCATGGGGAATGGTAGATATAGGGAGCTTCCTATTTTTTTTTTTTTCTGTCTAAAGAGAAACACTTGGTACTTGCCTGTGAACATTATCATGCTTTGTTCAAACAAATTTTTTTTTATAAACAATACATATATCAGGTTGAGTTATTAATTTCTTTTTTCAAATGTCATTTCCTCAGAGTGCTTTCCTAACCACCTATCTCACTCTCAGCTCTTGTTACTTTCTATGTTCTCATTATGCCTTATTTAATATTATATTTGCTTCTCTTCCCTTCCTCTTTCCTTCTTTTCTTTGATTCTTCTTCCATCACTTTGTTTTCTTTCCCTTACTTTCTTTAATTTTGTCTTACTCGGAACTGAATCCCTAGCATCTTGAAGAGTGTCTGGGCCCATGATAATGTGTTCAAGAAACATAAATTAAATAAGTAATAAAAATAAATGTGCCCATATTTAGTGGAAGACATAAAAATGATTATGTTTTCTGTAAATTCTGTAATATTACTTTGTAGGGACTTGGATCAATAAGAACAAAAAGAAATCCAAACAATCAAAGAGTTGTTTGTTTACATCAGCCATGAGATATTTATAACCAATGTAAATTTTGTGATACTTTGTGAGCAACATAAAATAAAAATTTGATAAGCTAATGGTAGGTAACTAATAAAATAATGCTATTCTCCTTGAAAAATGTCTACAAACTTGTGAATAGATATAACATTTAAGCATAATGAGAAATTAGTTACACTTGAAAAAATGCTGTATGTTTTAAGTTTCTTATCTTGGGCTTCTATGCATTTAAAACTATTATTCTAAGACAGTTTCAAAAGACTGCTAGAATGGTCCATGGGACAAACAGGTTAAAACCCCTCACCTAGAGTGACCTCTGATGATGGTGATGAGCAGTCCTAAGGATTTATAGCTGTGACTCTCGTTAACACATAAGACTGAAGTCAGGTATTGCAGTGTTTTGATAATTTTAAGTGAAAGATGTAAAGCAAATGGATAATATGCTACTATTGTCAGTTTGAAGGGTATGATTTTGGAAATTACAGCACTTTTCCCAAGTAGTCTTGGCTAAGATGGAGGTCTTCTCTGTCCTCTTTTGTCAAGTTAGACTTGATAGATATTTCCAACTGTTCATTAAATAATATCTAAATCATAAAGCAATAACCATCATATGACTCTTGCATAACTACTGTTTCTAAAAGAATTATAGCACTGATGGCTTTTTTTTTTTTTTTTTTTTTTTTTTTTTTTTTGCACTGATGGCTTTTAATGGCCATTTATGATGCCAGAATACTCTTAGGTGTTCTCCAGTGGAATCAGTCCAAATTGATTACCCAGTGGAATTGATCTTTAGTTAAAGGTCAAATTCAATTTTACCTTCAAAATTGAGAAGACTTGGATGTGAAGGTTGCCTCTTAATAATAATCTTTAGTGTAAAATTCCCTCTATATTCATTTTTTAAAATCTTTAAGTTTCAAAAGGGTTGACAGATTGACATAGGGACTATCATATTGAGATTCAAATCGTAATTTTCATTCTCTGTAAAGGACTTTAGAGAAAATATCTATGGAACTGCAGCAAATAAGGCTTACTAACTCTTCACCAAAGATTTAGTTTACTCATCTAGTCAAACACAATTGTTGAACAGACATGGGCACTTTTCATTGGGGGCTTGACTTTTTCACTTACATTACAGAGAATTAGAGAATGCATTTTTTCCTGCAAGTAAAATGGTTCCCAAAATAAAAGAATAAAAGGGATGACTAAGCTGAGCATGTCAAATCATCTGTTAAATAACTTCCTGCTGTGGGATGATAGAGACCAGAAGTCCCTCCACATGGACAAAAAGTAAAGAGTGAATCTCTACTAGTCATTTCAATCTTAATATGTCCAATAATAGATCCTAATCTTCTTATCTTCCTCACTATAACTTACTTTCCTCCCAGTTTTTCCATTCCATTAAATGCGATTTTGTCCTTGACTTGTTCTCTTTTTCACACACCCCACCTCACAGCCATTCTACCTGCTTCAAACCTTGACTTCCAGAGCCTATTCTCAATACTGCCACTTGAGTACTCCTTTTAAAACAAACATTAAATCTTGCTACTCCTCCACATAAAACCCTGTAGTGACTCTCATTGCCCTGAGTGTAAGTCCTTACAATGGCTTGCAAAACCCGGTATATTTCTCCTCTGACATCCTGTCCTAATATCTGTCTCTTACTAATAGTTCCAGCCCCACCAGCCTTCCTCTGGTTCCGTAAGCCCCCAGGTATGCACCTACCACATGGCCTTTGCTTTAGCTGTTTTCTCAGCCTGGAGATCTTTTCCGTCAAATATCAGCTTGGCTGTTTCCCTCTCTTCCTGCAAGTGTTCACTCAAATGTCGCCTGTTCAACCAGGCACATTCCGACCATTTATTACTCTAAACACCCCTGTTGCCTCTCTTCACTCAAGCCCTTTATCATTTTTTTTATCCATAACACTTACTATGTAACGTACTATATACTTTATCTATTTGTTTTGTTCATTTTTTAAAAATTAAAGTATAGTTGATTTACAATGTTGTGTTAGTTTCTGGTGTACAACAAAGTGATTCAGATATATATGTATATATATGTGCGTATATCTATATATATTTGTGTGTATGTATGTATATTCTTTTTCAGATTCTTTTCCATTACAAGTTATTACAAGATATTGAATATATTTCCCTGTGCTATACAGCAGTACCTTGTTGTTTATAGTTTTGTTCACTGTTTATTGCCTGTATATTATTATATTTTAAGTTTAAAAAAAAACAGCGATCTCTGTTTTGTTCACTGTTCTAACCCAAGCACCTAACATAATGCCTAGCCCATAGTAAGCACTCAATAACTATGTGTTGAATGGATTAAGCTATCAGAAAGTCTCATTGACTCTACTTTCAAACTATGTCTTGAATCTGACCATTTCATACCACATGGTCAACAATTCCATTGCAACTAAGTTGGTTTTAGCCATCATTATCATTTACCAGGATGATTGGTATTAACTTCTTTTTTTTTTTTTTTTTTTTTTTTTTTGCGGTACGCAGGCCTCTCACTGTTGTGGCCTCTCCCGTTGCGGAACACAGGCTCCAGACGCACAGGCTCAGCGGCCACAGCTCACGGACCCAGCCGCTCTGCGGCATGTGGGATCTTCCCAGACCGGGGCACGAACCCGTGTCCCCTGCATCAGCAGGCGGACTCTCAACCACTGCACCAACAGGGAAGCCCCCACTTCTTGAATATATTTTATTTATACTTTTACTTGCCCTCCTTTAGTCTATTTTAAATACACACACATACACACTATAAAACTAGCAAATACACAATAACAAATTAAAGTTAAATTAGATTGTGTCACAGTTTCACCCCCCCCTCCTCCACAGTGTTCTCCTTTTATTCACATTGAGTAAAATCCACACTCTTTACAGTGGCCCTTCAGGTCCTGCAGAACCCATGACCACCCCACTTTAAATTTCAAAGTTCTTCAACATTATTATGTCCCCGCTTCACATTTTTCACAATTATTATTGCTATGTCTCATATAATTTTGCACATTTGTTTTATTCATTGTCATTTCCAGCTAAGATGTAACTTTACAAGGGCAATGGTTTTTTTATCTACTTTGTTCACTGCACTGTCCTCATGGTCCATAACAGTCTCAGCACGTGGTAGGCACTCAATAATTGTAGTGGAAAACATAAAGTAAGTACTCTTGGCATTTTCTGGCCTTCCAAATGAAAGTCAGAAAACAAGATTTGGTCTGCCCTCCAGGCATCAAGAAAAAGGGAGAAGGATGTAGAGTAGACCTAAAGGGTCAAACAAATGATATTTGGAATAATAGCATTGGTGATTTTTTTAAAGATATGACTGAAAGAGAGTCAATGACATCTCAAGCAACTGTTCTCTATAGTCTCAATACCTATATATTTAAGTAATTTAAATTACTTAAATATATAACCACAAATTACCACTATTCACCTAACTTGAAGACTAACCCTAGTTCATCTTCTAAGACTGACCTTAGGCGCCATTGTGTATAAGACTTCCTGGATTCCTGGGAGAGTGGATTATTGTAGTGCTACTAAAGGAGGATTCATTTAATAAGTAATTATGCTGTAAAGTGGATCACTTCATGATTATAAATGACTTTAACAAACAAGTAAGATCAAGTAGTTGAAATAATTGGAATGGAAATAATTAAGGCAAAGTGCCAGAGCATAATGGTGGGTTACTTTAGGTAATTTGGGGAGGGCTTCTCTGAAGAAGTGATCTATGACCTTAGATCTTAATGATGAATGGAAACCAAGCCAAAGTTGTGCCATAGGAAGAGTATCTTAGGCAGAGAGAAAGTAGAGTGTACAGAAAGGTTTGGGGAACAAAAATCTCAGTGGACTCAGGACATAGAGAGTGAGGGGAAATTGGGAGAGGAGGATATGAGGTGTAAAGTTAGGCAGGGACCAAACAGATGATTTGTGACATTGTCTGCCATTGAAGGAGTTGATATTTTATTCAAAGGCAGCAAGATGCCATTGGAAGGCTCTGAACATGGGGATGACACAATCTGATGTACATTTAAAAATATTCTCTGGCCAATCTGTAAAAAACATTGCAACTCTTTAGTTTTGTTAAATTTTCACTGTAATATTTCTTCGTATAACTTTATTTCCCACATTTATATGTCACTTGACTTAGCTGTCTCTTGGACAACATGTTGTAGGAATTTGTTTTAAATTATTTTTGTTCTTTTTAAAATTTCTATGTTTTACTTGAATTGATATCAACTTTCTTTTTTTGATTTCTTCTCCATGCTATCTCTTTTTTGGAGAGATCTCCTTCTGAATATTTCCACCTTTTATAAAATTGATGGAGTACTCTTTGTTGCAGTTTAATTTCTTAGTTGTTTGGATGTCATATATTCCACTTCTCTTCTTCTGTGAAATTCATTTGTTGAATTTAAATTTAACAAACAGTGGTTAAGATCATAAGTTCAAGAGCCAAACTCATAGATTCTTACCCTTGCTCTACCACTTAACTACATGTATGATCTTGGGCAAACTACTTAAACTCTCTGTGCTTCAATGACCTTATCAGTAAACATATAATAGCGCATAGATATAGATAAAATAGCACATAGTTCATAGTTTTACTGGGAAGGTTATATCAGTTAATACATATAAAACATGTAGTGCTTGATATATTGTAAGTACAATAAAAGTTTATTTTTGTTTTTCAACAAATGTTAAGACATTGTAGAATTTGAAATGTGACCTCCCAAAAGACATGTCTACATGTGAATATGACCTTATTTGGAAAAGGAGTCTTGGTAGATATAATTTGTATAAGAATCTCAAGATGATATCATTCTAGGTTAGGATGGGCTCTAAAGCCAAATATGGGTGTTTTAATAAGAGACAGTGAAAGACACACAGAGAGGAATGATGGAGGTAGAGAAAGGAGGTGATGAATCTACAAGCCAAGGAACACCTAGAACTGCTGGCTGCCACAAAAAGCTAATAGGGAGGCATGGAACATATTTCTCCCTCAGAGCCTCCAAAAGGCACCAACATTTCCAACACCTTGATTTTTGAGAACTGTGAGAGAATAAATTTCTGTTGTTTCATATTCAGTTTGTGATAATTTATTATGGCAGCACTAGGAAACTAATACACATATTCACAGTGCTTAAAATATTTCAATTTCTCCCACAAACCAAGACAAGAGTCTTAGCTGGCTGTTATCTCTTTCCTGTGTTCAAGGCCATTTCATGTTGTTGAAATCATCTAGATTTTTACTTTCATTTTGTTATAATTTTGTGTTGTCTCCATGTTTTTACCAGTCATTCCTCAATCATTGTCTTAAAATTCACAACTATTGTATTAATCATTATTTAGACAGTAATATAATTTACAGGTGTTTTAGTCCATAATGTTTGTGAACTCCACATCTTCTTTATTCTTGGATTTACTTTTGGTTTTGTAAGAATATATTCTCAAATAATTCATTAAGAAAAAGTTTGTGGGTGGAAAATGTTCCTTCCTTACATAATAATAATGCCTTTATCTAGTTCTCACACTTGAGTGCTGTTTTGGATGGGGACAGAAAACAAGATTCAAAGCATTCTTTCTCCAGAATGCTAGGACATTGCTTCTTGTTTCAAGCTCCCTTTGTTGCTGATACCAGTTGGCTTCTTATTGCCATTTAGATAATCTGTGTTCATCTTTTTTTTTTTTTTTTTAGGGTCTCTTCTTTTACTTTCTAGTTTTTGGTGAGTTTATTCAGTCAGAAACCTTTTATTAGCTCTGAATACAAAATTTTAATTTCCTCAGATTGGGTGGGTTGAATCTCCCGTCAGGTAAGTGACTCCTTCTCTGAGTAGGAAAGTTCCTCATCACTTCTGTCTGCCTTTATCACTTGCTTACTTTTTAGGCCTATACAGTTACCTTGGAATATCTTCCTCTGAGAAATTTTTGGAGTCAGATGCTCTATAACTGGGGAACTGATGCAAAGTTTGTCTTTGAAATAATTTCCAGGTGAAATTTTACCACATTCAGATCCTTCTTCCTGATTCTGTCCCTTTAGATCTCTTAGCATTATCCTCACATTCTTCCAGATAAACCCTTTGTTTATAAATCCTCCCTGATACCTGATGATGTTATAGAGGCATCATACCTGCTGGGCTTCACTGTCAAGCTCCAGAAATCCTTACCATTCTGCTGTGCTAGTGGCACTCCTCTTGACTTTCCAAGGTTACTATGAATTTACTTTTATAATTTCCAATAAATCTGATGAGATTTGAATGAAAGAGAGTTAAAATTTTTTTGATCAACCATCTTGAATCAGAATAGAGGTGGATTTCTGGGAGAAGTTAATGACTTAAGTTTAAGATGTCTGCAGTATTTTAGCTGGAATTGCTCTATTGGTCTGAAACTGGGAGGGAGGTCTAAGTTGAATTATAAATACTGGGGAGTCATCAACCAATAAAGGGTAGCTGGATAATGAAAACAAGTGAGATTATTAAAAGAGAGCAGAGAGAAGGTGGCCAAAATAGACCTGCAAAGATGCATGGCCTTCACAATTTTAAAACAAAGATGTTTTTACTGTTTTAATACATATTGGAAATTCCCATTATGTAAGATAAAGTGTAACAAATAGGTGATATAAAAAAGATAATGTCTCTAGTATTTTTTTTCGGTTAGAATGTTTTAAAATAGGGAATTCCTTGGCAGTCCAGTCATTAGGACACCACACTTCCACTGCAGGAAGCTGGAGTTTGATCCCTGGTCAGGGAACCAAGATCCTGCAAGCTGCATGGCACAGCAAAAGGAAAAAAAAAAGAAGGTTTTAAAATAGAAAGCATGTGGTAGGTGGAGCCCTAATAATTGAGTTTATAAGATATGATGGCAGTAAACTTCCATTAAACTATTACTTTTCCTATAAAATGGGTAGGCAATACCTAGTATAAATTTATGTATGTGAAATATAATTTATATACTCCAAGGCTGTTATGATTATCATTAGTGTTATTGTTATCATCATCATATTTAAAGCAGCATAACATATACAATTCTAAACTTTTATACTGAAAGAAAAACTGGTGGAAAATGCAGATTATGGGAGGATCATGTGTGTGTGTATGTTCATGTAATTACTTTTGCCTTTCACTTTTGGTCTTTTTTCCACTTTTCTCTCCCCTTACTTAAAAACTCAGTCTGAGTGCCAATTGTTCAAACATGACTTAAAAGAGCAGAGAAATTCTTCTATTGTGTTTATGATTTCCTTAATGCCTATCTACAGAGCTTAAGATCATTAGAGGAAATGTAGCTAGCTACCTTTCCTTTTCTGCTCAATTATACACACATTTTTGGAGAAAAGTGACAAAAATATCAATGTTCACTAATGTACATTCACTAATTTCAAAATAAAATTGCTTAAACTGCCCAGAAGAGTGTTTAGGATCTTCCGTTGGCAGCACAATTCAGTAATACTGCCAAGTCTCTCGTATTTCACAGAATTATTTAAAGTGTGTTCCTGGCCCGCATCCATCTTCTCCAGCCATTCATTCATTCATTCAAAAAAGATCTTTGATCATGTGGCCTGTGATGGGCCCTGTTATTGGCATGTGTATTCCAGAAGAAGAAAATAGACAAAAGCTCCATCTCTCGTGGATCTTCCATTGTAGCAGGATTTCACAGATGTAAACAAGCAAGCAAATGAAAGATGGCAGTTGAGATAATGATAAACACCCAAAGAAATGAGCAGTGTTAGAGGGACAGAGTGAAGCTATGTTATTCTGATAGGATTTGGTGATACTCTGTGAGTGTCTGTGTTTTCCAGTTGGTGTTTCACTTACTGGTTTGTTTTTCCATTTTACTTTTAAGTCAATCCAGGACAGAAAAATACCAGTAAACATCAAGGAAGTTCTCTAAAAAGAAGAGGCAGGGAAGAGCCTCACCGACTCAAAATAGAGGTGCTCACAAGCAGTGAATATGGCCAATGACTCAAGCTTCTCAGGAGGAGGAGCAAGGTGGAAATAACATAAGGATTGAAACAAAGTTTATTTTAGGAGTTCGGGAGTAACAGATACATACTACTATATATCAAATAGATAAGCAACAAGGACCTACTGTATAGTACAGGGAACTATATTCAATATCTTGTAATAACTTATAATGGAAAAGAATCTGAAAAAGAATATATATATATATATATATATGAATCACTTTGCTATATACCTGAAACTGACACAATACTGTAAATCAACTATACTTCAATGAAAAATAAAAGTTATGAATACAATGTATGACAAAGAACTTTTAGACTTGAATTCCAGAAATGAAAAAGATGAAGGAAACAGAACTAGCATTTATTAGCGAAGGCCATTCCTAGCTCAATCATCTGTGACCATTTAATCAGTATGAATATGTACAAATATATATTTTTACTTATACATATATATTATACAAATACATATAATATACAGTGCATTTAATTTTTCTATAACCTGTTTATTTATTCTTCCTACTTATGTGGTTTATCAGAAAAATGCTATGATCTTTAAAATTCTCATAATAGATTTCCTACATTATTTCTCTTGAGAGAATTCACTTGGATTGAAGATTTCTGAATGACCTATTGCTTTAGTCAAATCACCAAGTCATTTCTTAAGTTGAGAAATATATATTTTAAAAAATCAAGTGAGATTGAAGGAAGGGGGGTCATGCTGGGGTGCAGAATCAATTTTAGCAATCAAGGAACAACATTAGGCAGTGTCAGGACCAAGAACTCAAGAAAAGAAAGATGAGGGCTCCAAAACATGAAATGTAGTAAAGACTAAGTTTACTGTATTGGACATTTTCCCTGGGGTTGTCAAGCCATTTTTATTTTGGAGAAGGCAACCATATGTCTTTACATTTTAGTCATCCATCTTTTGTATCTTGATGTTCACTGAGACAGTTTTAAAATGATCTCACAAGTTTAAGTAGTGTCCTAAATGATACTGACTTTATTTTGCTGTTTAAAATCTGTGCTAAACAGTTCAGACTACTCTTGACTGTGTGGGATGCATAAAATAGCCAGTCTCCTTGGGAGTAAAAGACCCTTTTTACGTTTTATAACAATAAGATTTTTCTACAACTGCAGCACATCTCAATACTTGATATCTTATGCATACCCCATTTAGGATAGAGCTCCTAGATAAAAATTCTCAGTATTTGCTCTTTTGCTCATCTTATTGGCATTACTGTAAAACATGGTTCATTCTCATTCCACAGAAGCAGCAGAAATTTTACCCTCATCTTTTTTTTTTTTTTTTTTTTGCGGTACGCGGGTCTCTCACTGTTGTGGCCTCTCCCATTGCAGAGCACAGGCTCCGGACGCGCAGGCTCAGCGGCCATGGCTCACGGGCCCAGCCGCTCCGCGGCATGTGGGATCTTCCTGGACCGGGGCACGAACCCGTGTCCCCTGCATCGGCAGGCGAACTCTCAACCACTGTGCCACCAGGGGAGCCCCTACCTCATCTTTTTATATTGATTTGATGGGTATAAAATGCAGGTAAATCTCAATATCCATGTTGTTGTTTCATTGCAATGGAAAGCAATTGACATTGCAGGAAGCAGGTGTCCACATGCTTTTAAAGTAGTTCAATACTTTGCAAAGCAAGTGTGTCTTCTCAAAATGGAATTGGTTTCCCCCTTCAAACTTGCAGACAAGATTTGTTAACATCCATGGGTCTAACACCTGCTGTTGAGGTCCATGATAAGATGGTCCAGAAGCACAATAAGTCTATGACATTCACAAATGAAGATGGGTGGTCCAACATTTTTAAATGGAATATTTTCCAAATGTACCTTTGTAATATGTATTTTAGCAACTTGGGAACATTTCCCATGGATCTATTGTTCTACTTTGGCAATCTCTATTAGCTTCCTCCAATTTTGTGCAAGATGGCAGTGGTGAGCAAGTGGAGATTGAGGCTTCTTAATCCCGTAACAACAAGAATAAATTTTATATTATTCAATCATTTATACTTAATGCTAAAATGTCACAGCCAAAGAAATTAAAAACCATAGTGCCAGCTTCCTCGTTAAGCTCTGTGAAATTCCATGTATTCTCAACTTCTCCAGCTACAGAACACCTAAATATGCTCATGAAATTCTGCTTTAAAACTCCTTCTCAGTACTAGCTAACATCACAAGAGAGGTTCAGAGATACAGAGAACAGAATGATAATGGTTACCAGAGAAATCTTTACATATCAAGACCCAAAACAAAAGCAAATCCAGCATGGTAAATGGACAAGGATGCTAAGGGTTCCTTTGGTGCAGAGGCAAACACAGTAATCTAGAGTTTGACCTTTAATCATAACACATGTGTAATAATAATACTTGAGCTTGCTCAAAATAAAAACCGGAATAGATGGCTTCCCTGGTGGCGCAGTGGTTGAGTGTCCACCTGCCGATGCAGGGGACGCGGTTCGTACCCCAGTCCGGGAAGAACTCACATGCCGCGGAGTGGCTAGGCCCATGAGCCATGGCCGCTGAGCCTGCGTGTCTGGAACCTGTGCTCTGCAATGGGAGAGGCCACAAGAGTGAGAGGCCCGCATACCACAAAAAATAAATAAATAAATAAATAAATGCTTCACTAGCTTAAAATCTTCTGATGGGGAATAAACCAAGTCTCAAATATTTTATAAGCAGTTTCAGTTAAACATTCCAGAAATAGGTGTTTCTAGCATCATTTATGTTTTTAAGAAAAAGAAAAAAAGAAGGAGCAGGGAAATAATCTATTACATTTTATGAAGCCAGCAGTACCTTGGTACTGAAACAAGACAGACAAGGTGTAGCACTGGAGAGGAATATTATAGTCTGATCTTATTCATAGTTACACCTACAAAAATCACCAAAATGTGCCTGACAAAATGATCCATCAATAGTTATGTTAGGGATGCAAGTCTCATTTGACTTTAGGAAAGCTGTTAATGTATTGATAATTCATTCTATTAGCATATCAAAGATGAAGAAAGCTATATGAACATGGAAATAGAGGCATAAATTATAGTAGGTAAAATTTAATCTCCATCCATGACAAAAACTTTTAACAAGCCAAGTAAAGAAAGAAATGTCTTAAAATGATGAAGACAGTCTAACCAAAGACTACAGTGAGATTATATGTCATGATAAGGCATTATATGTATTCCCTTTACACTCAGAAATGAGGTGAAATTGAGGAGGTAACTGTTGTTTACATTATATACTCTCCTTTTTGTCGTTTATTGAGCTCCTAGTCATAATACTTCGAAAAAAGAAGTTTACAGGTTTAAAAAGAATAAACAATAATGTCATTATCCACAATGTATAAGATTATCTACATAGAAAACCCATGTGAAAACAAAATTTCTTAAAATTAAGATATTTTATTATATTTGTTGAATACAAGACCAAATATAAAAATCAGTTATATTTCATTTCTATGACACAAGAGATAGAAATGTAATTTTAACAAGATAAAAATATATGCTACATAGGAATTAAAATTTAAAAAGAGGAAATGACCTTTATAAGGGAAAATTTCAAACTTTACTATTAGATATAAAAAAAGACCTAAATAATGGAGAGATATACCATGTTCATGAATAGAAATCTCAACATTTTAAAATGTCAATTCTTATCAAAGTAATGTGTAAATTTAATCTAACTTTAGTAAAAATTCCAACAGAGTTTTTTTATGTGAATTAGATAAGCTGTTTATAAAATTAATATGAATGAAAAAGGCCCAACATTAAAAGACATTTCTGAAGAAGAATCACTTGAGGGGACTTACTATATACATTAAGACTTGTGATAAAAGTATAATTAAGACACTATTGTTGGCATAGATTAGGACAAAGAGACCAATGGAATAGAATAGGAAGTTCAAAAATAGACCCACACCTTTATGCAAGCTAGATGTATGATAGAGGTAACATTTCAGAGCAGTGAGAAAATAGTGAACTTGTCAATAAATGTTGCTGAGGCAATTGGTTATCTATATGGAAAGAAATACAATTATATCTCTACCTCAAACACTTTCTTTGGTTTAGGAGATAAATTTGAAAGGTACATTTTTACCTTTTTAGAATAAAATATAGAAAATTATCCTCATGACTTGATGTAGAGAAGGATTTTTAAATATATATAATCCATAAAAGCAAAGACTTAATGAATGTAAATATTAACAATTTTTAAACTTCTGGTTATCAAAAAGTACCAGAAGAAGAGTGAAAAGATAAGCCATAAATGGGGTGAAGATTTATGAGCCAGTAAGGACTAGAATGTAATAAAAATCCTATAAATCAATAATTAAAAGACAAACAATCCAACAGAAAAATGGGCAAGATGAATGAATAAATACTTAACAAGAGATGATATACACATGGTAAATGAATATATTAAAAGATGCATAATTAGAGAAATAACAGTAAAATCACAATAGGTATCATTTCACAGACTGAACAAAAATTTTAAAATTTTGACAATGCCCCAAGTAGGCAAAGGTATAAAGTAATGGGTATTTTCTCATTACCCATGTGTGGAGTAACACTGCCACAGCCACTATACTTTGGAAAAAGAAACCTTGATATTATTTGCTAATGTTGAAGATGTGAATATCTTATAGCCCTAAAATGCTTCCTCTGGGTATATACAGGAAAATTCTTACTCATTTGCACCAGAGAATGTGTTCAAGTATGTTTGTAAAGCCCATTGCTAATAGCCCATGGACACTTTCCAAAGGTTATCAAAAGCAGAATGTTTAAATAAACTGTGGTCTATTCATACAAAAGAATACTATACAATTGTAAAAATAAATTATGTAGACTATACATATAATCCATAACAAAAAGTACATCTCTAAAAATAATGTAAAATTTTAATATTACGTAAAAACAGGCAAATTTAAGATAAACAGAAAATTTGGGTTCCTGGTTATCTCTGGATGTAAAGATGGAGACGGAGAAAGTCAACCCGCAGATGGTGTTATAATGACCTCGATAATGTGCTACTTCTTCAGCCTGTATTACATAAGAATTTGTTATAATATTATGCATGCATACACAGAAACATACAAGATATATTTATATATCTTATACATGTATATCTTATATATAAAGTATATAATAATTTTTAAAAATATTTTTACTAGGCATCAAGACAAGCCTACTTCATCATTCAGGAGTCCTCTGGTTGCAAGGAAATTAAGCATAACCCAAACTGACACCAGCAGAAATAGAATATGTTGGTTCAGGTGACTGAAATTGGAGGCTGAAAATGATGTTCTGGAGATCTGATCTCTTTGCTAGTTCTTGCTTTCTCCAAACTACGGGCCTCATTTTCAGTCTCTTTGTGGTAGTAGTATAGCTGAAGTAGCTCCAATTTTATAACCTCTCCGGTTACAATCTAGGAGGGAAGGAATGACCCCTGTTTATGATCCCACAAACAAAGTCTCTGGGATTGGTTCTGATGGGGTTTGCCTCTTGGGTTGAGTCACATGCCTGTCCATCCCTGAACCATTCACTGTGCCCAGAGCAGTTAATACTCTCCCTTGCTCAGTGTGTGCCACATGTTCCATATCTAGAGTCTTTGGTTAAGTGCTCACATTCTGAAGGACATGTACTGAGTTTTGAAGTGTTGTTTCCCCAAATCCCATTTAGGGTGCTAAAACCAAGAAATTGGTAAATAGGAGAGAATAAGGAAAGGTGCTCAATATACCCACAAAATCCTATTTAAATTCAAATGAGCTATAGTTCAAATAGAACCTAATTACCATTCAGTAATTAATTCATGGAAAGAGCATGCGTTATAGTGGTTAAGGATTTGAGCTTTTTAATCAGACAGAACTGGGTCAAGTCCCAGCTTTTCCCCATGCTACCTGTGTAACCTTGTGATTTTCTACAATATGGAAATTATATTTCTCCCTCACTAGAGTGTTGTGAGGATCAAGTAATATATGCAAATTGAGTTCCTACAACATAGCAAATATGCAATAAATGTAAACTATCTCCATCATTATTGTCAACATAATCACAAACTTCATTTTTATCAACATCATCAACATTATCATCACTATTATCATTAACTGAATATTCACCAGGAATATGTTCCTTTGGAAACAATTTTCAGAGTTTCTTTTAGGCACAACAGGAAAAAATCTTCCTCTATATCTCATATGATTTTTTTACATTTTTCTAGTATGATATTTATCTCAGTGTATTGTAATTGTGTTTACATGTCTATTGTCTCACCAGATTGAGATCTTCTTGTACATAATATTTAATTCATCATTGTATCGTCTCATATGGTCCCTTAAACACAATGGGAATGAAGGGGCATTATGGCATAAAAAGGAATCCATATTGATTAGGAGTTTACTATGTGTAAAACACTATGTGACATACATACATCATGCTCTATCTTCCTCATAAGAGCTCTGTTACATAAGCAGTTTTATTCTCAATTTTTAAATATAAAGATATTAAATCATCTAATCTTACTAAAATAAAACATAAATTCCAGAGCCAGGATTAAAATTCTGGACTATTTGAGTCTCAAAACTATTTATTTTCCCTCTATGCTAGCATTTCTAAACTGCAGAATGTCTTTGGGATTCTTAAGATAAATTTGTCTAAGTCCATATTTTTCTAGGTCTCTGTAAATTTCTTGTTTGAGTTTCAATGATATTAAATATAAATATGAATATATCTTTGAGGATCGCCTTATAATTTGCCACTGGTGTAATATGTTTCAAAGACTCACTTTTGAGTTTGTTTTCAACAATATTGGTATCAAGGGAACAACTAAAGTGACAGCCTTAACTTTTACTGCAGGGTTTCACAAACCTGGCATCTGCAGACCCCTGAGGATCACTACACTCTACCTGATGAATGTTGGTTGAACAAGCAAATGATTACATTCTCCTCAGAGAATGGCTCTCCCTGTGGCAGAATTAGGGAATTTCCCTTCCCCCAGTCCCTTCCTACTCATCAGTCAGTGACAATAGGGAGTCCTCAATTTCAAGTTCTATGTTCCACGGTCTTGAGAAGGCAGGGGCTGGAGTGGAGCTGGAGAACACCAGGGAGACTGAACAGCAGGTGGGGATAAAGGCATCATGAACTAACCCATGAAGGTAAGGCCCTGTGAAACCCTGAGTCTGGGTACATTTCTTAGTTGGAAACTTTAGGAACATTTATCAATCTCTCGGTCTGAACCCTAATACCCTACAAATGGAATAAACCTTTAAAAGCCACAGTGACTTCATTCTGTTCTATCACCTTTTTCCTCCTAGTTTCTTTTTGTTGAAGTTGTTTTTTTTTTTTTAGTTGGTTTTTTTTTGTTTGTTTTTTGGCCTCAATTCTCTGCATTAGGGAGCTCCCTGATCAGGGATCACACCCAAGCCCCCTGCAGTGGAAGCGTGGAGTCTTAACCACTAGACAGCCAGAAAGTCCCTCCTCCTAGTTTCATTGTCCCTGATGAAAACAAAGCAGTTCTAAGGCCTTCCGAGAAATGATCCTACTGCAA
This sequence comes from Delphinapterus leucas, assembly GCF_059928025.1. Taxonomy (NCBI): domain Eukaryota; kingdom Metazoa; phylum Chordata; class Mammalia; order Artiodactyla; family Monodontidae; genus Delphinapterus; species Delphinapterus leucas. The sequence goes on along the minus strand of NC_143133.1, from coordinate 49,912,493 downwards.
TACACAAATGCATGTGCAGCAGTGTGTATGTCGTCCTATAACTCTTCACATCGCGTGTCAGTATTTTCTCACTCTTATCCCCACCTCTTCCATGGAGGGGAACAGCTAAATTTGATTAGTGAGAACCTAACATTGCTAAGACTACACTTTTCCTCATGGGTGAGGGCACAGTGCTGCAGATCTCTGCTCATGTCAGGCATGGGCTCTTGCTCTCTTGGCACTGGTTATACTTATAGGGGGTGAGCTTTCCCTCTCTCTTCTCTGTTCCCATAAGTCCTCTGAAGGAGACCTGCCCTTCCTCCCCGCTTTCTCTCTCATTCTCAGGTAACCATGTGTGTGGCAGGCCTACGCTCTTTTAGTAGACTGGTTTTGTACGATTGGAGTATGTTTTGCTAACCCAGCTCTCCCCTCAGACCTTACTTTGAAATGAAAATAAAAAGTTTTCATTAGGTTTTAGTTCTAAGCTACATTCTCCAACACACTTTATCAGGAGCCTTGTAGTTGGAGGACAACTGGGCACCTGATTAGCCATTAGCAAAACTAACATCTTGTCACATTTAGCTAGTGATCCTTGTGTCTAGTCTCTATTATTGTGACACAGAAGGAAGGAGGAATGATGAGTCTTAGCCCTGTAATCTCTGAAACCAGATTTTAAGGGATTCTTCCTAGGTCATGCTCTATCTTTTCTTACTTAGCTGCAAAGACACAAATGGATGGTATTCTACTGGTAGACAAAAGTGGCCTGGAACCTTTGTGCAAGGGTCCATGATGACCCAAGATTACCTAAGACATAAACTGCACTGAGACTTAGAGGAAGACATGGGAACAAAAGAAAATAACTTTAAGATTTGTTGGGGATAATACACCTTTATTATCTACTTTGTTACCTCCCCTGGTTAATTCCTAGGAGCTATTTGTACATGAAAGGCACATAGAAAGTTAGCAAAACGTCTCTTGGAAATGTCTTTCTCACCAAAAATATAAAAACAGCTACAATAACAAATCAAAATCTCTAAAACCTAATTTATTGAACTCAGAACCTATCAAACAGCAAGCATTATCACTGCTTTTAGAAAATCTAGTACTTGCAATAATATTTTGATTACACACTTGTAATATCACTATGTGGAAACAAATCCAGATATGAAGATATTCTCTAAGTTGAACTAAACTATGTATAATTTTCTTTTAAGGACTAGAAAATGGATCATGTCAAGTTAACGTGACCACTGAAGTAGTCCTGCTGAGCATGGAATTGGAGTTTGATAAAAATCCTAAATTCCTAAATTCCTAAAAATCCTAAAAATCCTAAATTACCTAAATCTTATAAAGTCACAGTTTACTGCAATAAATGCAAAAATATTTATTTTACTGCAATAAATGCAAACTACTAGAGTTTATTTTAGGTAAATTTTGCTAGAAATGGTCATCAAGCTATGGATATTCAGTGACTGTAGCTAATCAAAAATCTCCAATCCAGGATAGGAATAAAGGAAGGAATGGAAGGAAAGAATGAAAGAGGTCTCTTGTGGTTTATTCAAGCTGTAATTATTCCTTTCTGCATTTGCCTGAAGGACGTCAAATCAAATGGATAGCTAGCTAGCTAGATATCCCATAGGTGTGTGTATGTATACATATATATACTTATGATTCCTATTTATCTATTTCTATACATGTATATCTTTAATAATCTATATCTATCTATACCTATAGATATATAGAAATACCTAAGGACATCAAATTGGATATATGTATACCTAACTTTCAAGTGGCAGATTTTGTACACTGGCAGTTTAGGTTTCGAGTTATACTTTGTTTGGTACTAGCTGAATATCCTTAGCACTTAGCTTTCTCATCTTTCAAATGGGCTTCATCTTACCTATTTTATAAGATGGTTTCTGGAATTAAATGACAAAGTACCTGTTACATAATAGGCATATAACAAAGTTTAACTTCTCTCCTTTTTAAACATACCCTCCTTAAATATTCTATCAGGTCACAAAATCTTTAAGAAGTAGATTTGCAAACTAAGTTTTGTTATTTGCACAAAAAAGTTGTTCCAGACATATTTATTGAGTGTACTAATGCCTATCTTAACATTAAGCTGATCTTACTAATTTAAGACATCTTGGGTTTGGGCACGTTTTTCTGAGTAGTAAGGTTGACCAGTTGTAGAAATATAGTTGTAGAGGAGTGAAGAGCCTCCTAAAAGAAAATAGAGAGAACACCCTTACATGGGGGCATGTACAAGGTCATGAGATAAACTTGGTATAGAACCCTGAGGCACTGTTTTACTTAAAAAAATTTGGGAGGGCTGATCACTTCATACTCTCCCAGGAGAAAACGTGCATGATTCTCTAACTAAGGGATATTTGGGTGGAAATGCTTAAGAAATAATGATCTAAGTCAGACATCATTTACTAGGTACTTAGGGACCAAATGGAGATGCACTGTGCTTGGCCAGGACTTGTAATAGTTTTTGAATTAGTTGCCAAGATTCAAAAATCAAGTGAGTACACATAAAAGTCTAGATTTGAGCTTTACCAGAAAATTTAGGTCTGATTATATTTGGCTCACATCCTAGCGTGACAACAATTGGCTCAAGCTGAAAAATACTCCTTTTAAATAGAGAATGTGACTTCTTTCTTTGCTGGAGTCTCCTCCCAGCCTGGCTCACTAATTTATCCACTCTCTTAGATCTTGCAGGCCCATGCTATGCTTAGCCCATGGAAAGAGAGTCAGGTAGACAAGCTTTGCTGTTAGGAGGCATTTTCCACCGGAAAGTAATGTGTGGTGCACAGATTTTTACTTGAATGTGTCTCATGTTCATCTTATCACACTCCTCTCAGAGACTCATGGAGAGGCAGGTACTAAAACTGTGAACTAAATGGGTTGGTATCAATTCTGAACATTCCTGGGGGCAACAAAGAGCTCTGAATGGTTACCCACATATCAAAGTATACCTGTAATTAAAGGGGAAAGACAGTTTTCTCCCCACCACTGCCTGGAACACAGCTTCTGTTAATGGGGTTTCCAGAAGACTCTGCAAGTTGTCCCACAAATTTGGAAAGGTGCCTGAACAGTGCCCTTCAGGAGATGACATATCAGGAAAAAGCAGTGGCCAGAAAATGTGAAGGTGACTAAGAGAAGATGCTGCCACACCTAGCTTTGAGAAAGAAACTGTAGACACCAGGAGATGGGACTTGTTAAAAGTACATAAAAGACCATCCCCCCACCTCTGTCTAATAAATCTCTAAAATGCATCAGTAGTGGAACTAGCTGCCAGAGCCTGAGTCTCTGTTTAAGCCCATGGGAGTGACAGCTAAGGAGATGCAGGATACAAAGAAATGAATGGTAATTTGCAGGCAAACTACTAGAGTCTAATATTATTTTTGGACCTCTCTGCACCGTTACTTTTAAATAAAGTAGAGCGGAATGAGTGTTAATACAAGTGTAGAATTACACTACAAGTTCTATTTGTATGTAGCCCTGCCATTCAGGCAAAAAAGGTAATAATGACTTGGAGATCAGATTCGCTCATTGGAGCACAGCAGTAGCAAAGAAAAGCCCCAAATGACTTACACAGAAGAAAGAAAAGGTAGGCAAGACTGGCCTTTTTACATTCAGCTGCATTTCCTTTACTTAGTCTTACTAGAAGATATTACGAAAATTCTTTTCACCAAAATATTTAATTCATGAATTAATTCATGAGGGATAAATGAAGACATTTTTAATTTCTTGTGAAACTGAGAATGTGAATTATTACTTTTCACTTTTTAGGATATTCATCAAAATTACTTGAAGAAGGCTTCCATATTTCACACACCTTATGATCTCCACTGTACCTTCCAGACTGCTGCAGTCTATAGACCCAGCTATCACAGATATCCAGAGGGCATTCCCCATCACCAGATACATGTGAGCCATGTATAAGCATTTGTTGGACACGTGCTTATTTCAATGTTAAGTGTGTTTTAGTGACTCATCCTCATCAAGTCTTTAAAGCACTTCAATTAGTTTTATAGAATCTATAATTCTCTTTTTTACACTCATAATCGGTTTACCTATTTAATTAACTCACATAATTACACTAAAAAGCACAGCTAGCACACACAAAATATTTAGAAATACACACCACTGGTTCTTCATAAACCAATTGGGCAGGAGTAATTGTAAGCATTCACTGTGCTAAGGGCAGTGGCCAGTATGTTTTAGGGGAGGGATGGAGGGGTTGATTAATCTGGCAAGTTGGTCAGGTTTGAGAGAGCCTTTTCCATATTACCTCACCCTATATACAGATATAAGAAAAGGCTATGCAATGACACAGCAGCTTTGTTCAATCATTCCTTGTTCACTAATGATACCCAGTGGCTAGAAGTGCCTGATATATAGTAGCATCCTAATTAGCCGTTTTTGACTGAATAGATGATATATGTGTACATGTTCATGAGAATATAAAATTTAGGTATCTTTACTCAGCACCTATCTTTGTTTTCTTTGCTGCTAAAATATTTATATTGTTTTATAAGTGACTGCTAATTAAAAAATGCTAGAATTACTGACAACGTTCCAAATTCCAATTATCCAGCACCGGATTGATAAAATGTTCTTCTAATGCTATTATTCCTAACTTAAATACTGTTTTTCTCAGGGTTATTAGCAAGTGTGCTCTCCCCCATGCTGTTGTTGTTGCTACTGGCTGATCTTTATATCACATTTCATCCTTTTCAAAAACATGCAGGGGTAGGGGAAAAGAAGGAGAACAAGGAAAGCGTGTACTATTTTATTGCTATACACTGTATGTAGCACATTGATTTGGCCAAAAAAACCACTATTGAATAAATAAATGAACTGTTCTAGGAACTTAGGGCTAAACTACAGACTATAGAAATGTACCACCAATGTCATAATGGCAGCACCAGGTAGAGGGCCTGGGAACAAGGACCTATCTTCCTATTTAGGGAAAAAAGAAAGAAAAGAGACCTCTGAGTTTAAGAAAAAAATCCATATAATTTCATGATGGAATAGAACAATTTGAGAGTGGTTGCCATGGTTCTGAGTTATAAGAAAGACCATCAAGTGCTTTCATGAGAATATGATGTAGATGGCGTTGGACCTGGGTGCAAAAGTCATGGAATTCTGACAACAAAGGGCCTTCTCTGGTCTCTGAATTAGCACGTCTGGCCTCTTGACCCCCAAACTCCTAAGGTAGCTATAGAAACAAATCAGTCCAGGATTTGGTATCAGTATGCTTGTGTTGAGAGGACGTAAGAGCCTCTCTACCGCCCTCTGTCTGTTTCTCTCACATCCCACCCATACTTTCTTGTCGGTGTGTGAGCACTTGGCCACATGGTCAAGGTGCTGGTTCATCATTTCCAGCTCTGGGATCTCTCTTCTGGCAAGGAATCGGGGTAATGGTCACTCACTACTAATGACTTGCAAATAGAATGAACATTATCCTGGACAAATCTGACTTTACATTATGAAAACTTTGACCCACATTGAATGAATAAGATCTTTGCTATCCTAACCAAGATCTGTATTTGGCAGATCAGAAGTATCTGGAGGGGAGCTTGCAACCAATAGAAAATTTCAAAGTGAAATGAATGAGTTGGTAAGTTTACAGACAAAAAAATGAGTTGTGTTCTGCTGTAAATAGGGCTGAGAGATAAGGCAGTCCATTTCCAGCATAGAAAAGGTAGAAGTTCATCACGGCAAGTTTGGGAAATTGTTTCTTTGCACTGTGTTTTCATTATTTAATTTGAATCAGAGTGGATTTCTAGGTAATCAGGGATGTCTGTTTTCAGAAGCTAGTAGAAAACATATCTCCATATAAAATAAAACTTATGAAATGATTGTTAGGCTGTAATATTAATTTCAGATCCTCTAGACATCTACACTCCTCCATGATTCTAATACAGATAATAGCAACCACCCCTAACTGAGCTTTTAAACTGTGCCAGGCACCCTGCTGAGCCCTCTGTATTCCTTTTATTCCTCCAACATCCCCTACAAACTTAGTCATTATTCTCATTATACTGATGAGGAAACCAAGGCTCAGAGAGGTTAAACAACTTATCTAAGTCACACAGCTAATTAGTAGCAGAACAAAGGATGAAACCCAGCTTTGTTTGACATGACACCAAAGCATATGTTTTTTCCTTTATACTCTGTTTTGGCATAGATATTCTCCAAGAATTCATTGTAGGCATTTGTGTAATATTCTGAAACATGCTGAGCACAGATGAAAGAGGAGCAAGAGCCATAAAAATGTGGGGACAGTATAACATGATTTGACTTTTAAGGCAGCTATGCTGTGATACAGAAAGCTTTTCAATTCATACTTGTTAGTATTTCCATATAATAGCTTCCATAACACTACTCTGTTGAGAAGGCAGATAAAAAGGGTCCCTTTTTGTGTTTGTGCATAGAATAGAATGCCTTGGAGTTGAATTGATATAACATGGAAGGGGTGTGATGTACTATTGAATACTGGACTTGTTGATTAAATACAATGAGTCCTTTTTTTCTCTTCCTCTATAAACTAGTAGGCAGGCTGGTAACCTGATAAACGGGAAACACCTCACTCTCCATCTTCTCTCTTTCAAAGCAGGAAAAAAGAAGGAAAACAAACATTCTTTATAAATAAATTAAAATTCTAACTAAAAAGCTAATTATAAGTGTATTTGTTTTGTTGGAGGTAAGGCACATATATTATCATAAAGATAATTAACTCAGTCTGACAGATCTAATAAAAGGACAAGTTTAGCACTGGCTTAGCCGGAAGCCAAAGCAAGCAGTTCTTATAATTACTAGTTATTGTAACTGGGCTCAGAGAAAATGGTCTGTGATATTTAAACAGTAATGTTAATTTGCATTTAGACTCGCCCTTTTTTTCCCATGAAAGAATAAGTAAGACTGGATTAAGTACATGAAACGTCAATAACTAAAATATTTTTAAATATATTAAAGCACGCAGAATGAAAATCTTTTCATCTATAAACTCAAGAATTTCTCTAAATACATAATGAATATCCATACAAAGTAAATGTTTTAACAATGACCAAAGAACTAAATAAATTAAACCAACTTTCCGATACATAAGGGGAAATTATCCAGTCTACAAAGATGGGTAAAACTATTATGCTGTGCCCTGTTTCACTCTCCCATCTATAGATATGTGTGATTGTGCCTACCATTGGCTAGCTCTTGAAGTGGGAATTAAAAAATAATAATTAAATAAAGAGCACTGCAAATAGGCAAGTGAGAATACTGACTTTGTAACCAATTACTTGCAGTGCAAGAAAGATGAGGAAATAAAAGGGCAAGTAACATGCAAAGGAAATGAATGATTTCCATTATTACCCGGCAGCTGCCCTTAACTAAAGCTTGTCTCAACATTTCACACCAGACTCCTTCCTGGAGCAAAACAAATCAACCTTTTTAAGAATGGAAGTTACTCTTTAACTGCTCCTATAATAAAGGCTGTAGAAATAAGTAATAACCAGTGTCAGAAAATAAGTTTGTAAAACACCAAGAAAAGCACTTTAAGGTAAAATACCTGTTAGGCAAGAACACATGTTATTTTGTTCTACAGATATGGTGATAGAATCAGCCCATTACATTTGGTAAATATGTTGTATAATTTCTCCTATAATGCCTTGTCTGTGCTCCTGTTACCAAGGTATTTAACCCATCAGCCTAGTTGCATTATCAATACTTGTAAAAAAAAAATGCTGACAAAGTATATGGAAAATGGTCTTTTTCACTGCACTCTCCATGGAAGAGTGGCTTCAGATTTATTTCTTCACATACTTCTTGGCTTCCCTTCATTTTAAAACTTTTATTTTTTTCAGTTTTCCGAGTGATTATAAATGGAAGCAAGTTTGACAAAATTCTTGTTTTCATCTTTGCACTGAGATGTGGTAAAAAGTAAAAAGCAGTCCTGTGAAGGATGACACTTCTATTCCAACACTGACAAAGCAGCATTCTTCTTCCATCTCCATATTCTTTATTCCTCCACTGGTTCCCACATCTAACCCTTACTGCTCTAGTCTTATATATTTACTGTATCATGTTCTCATTACATGACTTCATGATGCACTTTCAACTAATACTCACTAATGCAACATGTGAAAAGATTAGTGCCCATAAAAAGAAAAGAGAAGAAAAAGAAAGAAAGAATTGGATAAAGTTTCTTCCTTCAAGGTTCTCAGGTCTATGGTTTGAAATCAACATAGACTCAGGCACTCATATTACAGAGGGCCCTCGGTATCTCCGGGTTCCACATCCGTGAATTCAACCAAATGCAGATCAAAATTGAATCTATGAATGCAGAACCCACGGATATAGATGGGTAACTGGACTGCACCATTTTTTTAAGGGACTTGAGCATCCATACATTTTGGCATCCATGGGGGTCCTGAACCAATTCCCAGGCGTACTGAGGGATGACTTTATCAAGTGAGAAGTGCCACTTGAGGTAAGTACAGCTTACTTTGGGGAAAAGGGGACTTGTAAACCAAATTTATGAACAGAAAGTTGAACTAGAACAAATCCTAAGAAAAAGAAGGAGCCAAGATAATTCCTAGAGGATAAGTAGAAGGAAGGGGAAGGACATGCTAGATAGACTTTCAAGGTCAGTGAGGCAAGAGGGAATGACATTATTAACAGAAATTTTGCCAGTGTCTATTTTTTTCTTCAAGATTTAGCCCTCTTCAACTCTATCTGACTCATGTTAAGATTAGACAGATAATTTGAGTGTTTTATGCATTTGTATGCATCTGTGTTTTTTCTTTGATTCTAAGTTCTTAAAAATCAAGGACCATACCTATTACTTAAGTTGCAGAACAAAAAATCTACAGAGCACCAACAAGCTGTTGAGGCCCTCGTACTAAGATATCATGGTAATAGAAATTTAAAATACTAAAACATTCCATAGCAAAAAATACTTTTGCAGGCAACTAATTCTTATTTTCATCAGCCTCTGCATTGGCCCAGTGTGGTAGATTTGAATCATCAGAAATGAAGCCTTAAGCTTTTATGGTACTAAGGTTGTAGTCTTCAAACTTAAGAGTTTTCAAATAATTTCCCTTTATCCAGATGTCTGTGAAGTAGACAAACTGGAATTGATTCTATATTTTTCAAGGTCCCATTCCAGGTCATTGCTGGGAATGTGCCAGTGGCAGTGGAGCTTGAAAGATGGGGAAAAAACTGGTGGATTAGGTGTCTCCAACCTTTCTCCACAAATGGGTAGGCAGAGCATGTGCTTCATTTCTTATGATTGCCAGGGGTCACTGTGTAAAGGCAGGGTTCATCTGCCTGAAATTGAAACCAAATTGACTATTATTTATATAGTCTTTGGTAGGAGTACATAACTTTGTGTTGTAGGGGAAAGTTGTTCAGAGATGAGGAGTGAAAAATCAGCACTTAGGGTCCACATCCTACTCTTGCAAGTACAGCATAATAAAGAACAAATGAAATAAGGTGACACAGAGTAGGTAGGAGGTCACAGTGAGAATACTCCACTGAAAAGATGTGGCCAGGAACCTTCATTTTGCAAAATGTAAAGATAGAAGAGTTGGTGTAATGGATTGTCAGGTTGCTTCAGGACAAGGTGTGGCACTTGGTGGAAGCTCTGTCTCATTACCTGAGAGTGGAAAGATCAGCAAAGGAGGGAAGATGAAAGATGGAATGATCAGGGCTTCCCTGGTGGTGCAGTAGTTAAGAATTCGCCTGCCAATTCAGGGGACATGGGTCCGAGCCCTGGTCCGGGAAGATCCCACATGCCGCAGAGGAACTAAGCCGGTGCACCACAACTACTGAGCTTGCGCTCTAGAGTCCGTGAGCCACAACTACTGAAGCCCACGTGCCTAGAGCCTGTTCTCCGAAACAAGAGAAGCCACCGCAAAGCCCATGCACCACAACAAAGAGTAGCCCCCGCTCACTGCAACTAGAGAAAGCCCGATGCGCAGCAACCAGAGACCCAACACAGCCAAAAATAAATAAATAAATAAATTTATATATATAAAAAAAAAGATGGAAGGGTCAGATTGTGAGAAGAGAGAGGAATTACACCACATAGGTCCTGACTTTGAAAGACTATGCTTTTTTTTTTTTTGTCACTGGTGCAGAGTGTAAATGATTAAACAAGACCTTACATATTGAATCAGGAAAAAAAACCAATATGAGACATAAAATGAATATTTTTTCTTATAATTCTTCTTAGAAACTCATTTGTACATGTACTGGTTAGAAGGAAGAATCTGGAAGCATATGAGTCTCCCTGAAATTTTACTGAAGCCATTTCATCCTCCTCTTCACTGCAGTGTAATTGGTGAGACTCTCAGGAAAGAGATTTGATTGTTTTAACTGTGATTCATTAGTGGAATCAGCCACAAGAGGTGGGACAACACTGCCGACTTTGTTATACAAAAGTGGTGCATTTTTATTATTATCCATAATTTCTCACACAACAGGCCTGTTAGCCAAAGCTGCTCAACTTTTAATGCAGGCCAACTTGTGGGTCTTAAAAGATTGACTATGGCCCTTTAAAAACATTCTCCAAGTTGTGGTGTGTAATTAATCACAGCAACAGAAGCAAAGTATATTGTTTCCTTGCTGAGAATAGCATGTTTTCTTTGCTTATGAATTGATCCCTTAAACATTCCTCATGGGAATATATTTTCCCTCCTAATGCAAACTGGCTTTAAACTACAGATGTGCTAATCTACCTGTAGGAAGTTCCAGGGCTCATTGATTTGTGAGATGCACAGGTATTCATCAACTTTTGATGGAAAACTAAAAAATGGGACAATTAACTAAGTCATCCTGCAGTGATTTTTGAAAACTGTAATGTAAGAAGTGACTGGGAAACCCCCAAGTCTTTAGCGTTTGTATTTGGTTTGGAAAAGCAACTGAACTTTTGCAGACTGTGTTGATTTGAGGAAAATAGTTTGATTTGAGGAAAAATAAAAATAACTGTGTCTTGCCTTGAGGAATGTACACATTATACCTCTCATACAAGGCTTATCACACTCAGCCTTCAGTTTAAGGTGCATGTGTGATAGAGTGAAGCTTTTTGTGTGTCTGTGGGCATGTGATGTCTCCACTATTTGATTGCAAGGCCCTTTAGAAAGAGGTTGTGTCATGCACCCCACCACATGCTGCTCAGTGCTTGGTCTAATACTTGTTATTGCATATAAATCATCCATACCTTACATCTTCAATAAAACATTCATTCATTTATTCCTTTGTTACTAAATACTAGCTGAGATCTGCTAAGCATAATCTGCAGGCTCAGAGAGCTCACAATTAGTAGAAACCCATAAGCATTATTTAGGGGAAAGTAAACAATTCCTTCAATGCCAGTCTTCTGGTTTTAGAAACCGATGAGTTTTTTGAGAAAAATCATTGCCATGATTGTATTATCTGCACTGTGCCCCAAATCCTTTTGTAAAAAGGCAGGCTCTAAATATAAAACAAACAAGATTGTTAGTAGAATTATCCATGAAATATTCATTTCAAATGAAATATATTGAGCATCTACAAAATGCAGAGGTCAAAGCTAAGTCTGTGGGTAGCATACCTATTAGAGACTTCAAAGAAAGCAGCAAGAAACATCCTTCAAAAATGCATATTTAATTAGTCCATTATCAAGTTCAGAAATTGCCATTGAAGTCCCAGCCCTTTAACAGAGCTGATGTGGCCTCCACACTCTGTACCCTCTTCTTTGGCCTCCCCCATCTTTATTTTTCCCATTGCCATCTAGATTCCAGGCATTCTGAGAACCTCCAGTTCCTCAGCGGTGCCAAGTTCTATCTCTCCTTTGGACCTTCACGTGTACTGTTGGTTTTGCCTGGAACCTCCTCTTCTGTCACCCTATTTTCTAGCTGTTATCCACTTACCGTTCAGGCCTTCACTTGAACTTCACTCTCTTTCTCTAAACCTTTTCTTATTTCTAGACCTGAGTTCATTATGGATGCCTGGACATCCAATGCTTCTACTACCTTAATACCCAATTCATTGGTTTAGGGTGTCTTCTCTGATCGATTGTAAGCTCCATGCTGGCAGAATCATATCCCTAGCAAAAAGCATGGATCCTGGTACTTAATATGCACTTAGCAAATAATTGTTGAATGAATGAACGAGTGAATAGAGAGTTATATACTCTTGTCAAATTTCAACAAAAGTGTTATATAGAAAAATAACTTTTAACATTACAAATACAAGAAACACATCTGAAAGTTTCTTTTACGCATAAAATGCTTTGGGATTTCTCAGTGTGGTCATTGTTTTGAATGGAAAGTCATTTTGCTGCAGACACAGTGAGAAAGTAAAAGAGAAAATTTTACCTAAGTGAAAAATAAGCATTTTATTCAATATAAAATATTTCAAAATATGAAGTTATTTTCAATATCTAAACTCTCTCAAAATCATCTCGATGAATAGAAGAAAGATAAAATGTAGCCTTTCTCTTACCAAATATCAGAAAAGATGTAGTTACTTTTTGTTTCTACTTTTAGATAACAATTGGTATAGGTAATTTAAAATATTGAGGTAAGAATGTTCTTTTTGCTTGGTTTGTCCTACTGGGAGAGGCAGAAAAAAATGCAATGGACTCAGTATCTGAAGATCTATGTTAATACATACCACTATCACTCACCTACCACTGCCCCTCTCCCCCGACACACACATAGGTCATGGCTTTCCTAATCCCCTGAAATGGGCATTGTTATCAGCCTAGGGTATATTCTTCCACTACTTTCCCTATATTCATACAGAAGTATCTACACACATTTATGTACAGGAGTATTTGTTGTCAATGCTTGTAATTACAAACCTGGGATGATATTTTATATATAACTTTGGAACTTTCTTTTCTCACTTAAAACTCTTATTGATGTCTGCCCAGGTCAGAAAATATGGACTGGAGCTAACTCATAATAATTGCATGATATTTCATAGTATAGGTTTACCACAAATGATTTGAACATCTCTCTATTGATGAACATTCAGGTTTTTTCCAGGTTTTCATATTTCTGTTTCACTTTGTTTATTTTACCACTATACCATTGCAATGAAAATCCATGCATGTCCTTATATGATAGTAATGTTATTCCTAAGGCATAAATTCCTCAAAAAGAGGGTGTGGGGCCTATGATAATAGAATATTACTCTCCCTAAAAATCTGTAACAAGTCATGCTCTAGCCAGAAATATATGAGTGTGCTTGCCCATATCTCTGTGAGCACTGGATATCATTGTTCTTGTTCTTTATGGCCAACCCAAAGGGTGAAATATAGCACCAAATTATTAATTAAATCTGCATTGTCCTGAGTGTTAGAGAGTTTAAATATTTTTTTCATAAGTTTCTTTTACTATTTGTATATACTCTTTTAAAAATGTATCTAATTGGATCCTCTGCATATTTTAAAGATTTTTTTGCAGATAATTTTAGACTTAACAGAACAGTTGCAAAAATATTACAGAGAGTTGATGCATAGCCTTCACTCAGCTGCCACTAGCATCTTACATAAGCACTGAGCAATTATCAAAACTAAATTTGGTTAGAAATTAACCTTGATAAAATACTATTAACTAAACTACAGACTTTATTTGGATTTCACCAATTTTTTAACTAATGTCCTTTTTTCTATTCAAGGAACCAATCTAGGATTCCAAATTGCATTTAGCTTTCACATTCTTAGTTTCCTCCAATCTGTGACAATTCCAAAGTCTTTCCCTACCTTGCACATTCAAAAATATGGTCATTTATTTTGTGAAATGTTCTTCAATCTGGTTTTGTCTGCTATTTGTTCATGATTAAATTAAAGTTTTCTATTTGGGGGAAGAATATCAAAGAAGTGATGCATTCATCTCAGAGGGTATATAGTGCTGCTATGTATTCTGAACAATGGTTAACATTGTTTATTTGGTCAAGGGGGTGTTTGCCAGGATTTTTAGTGTAAAGTTACTATTTTTTACTTTGTTAACTCTAAATGTTTTGAGGTGGATAACTGGAGACAGTGCAGTTGTCCATTTCTGCTACTAATTTTAAGAACCATTGGGGAATAATGCCTGTGGCAATTACTACTGTTGTGTTCTAATGTTGATCTTCTAGTTCTCTAATTCCTTCAGCATTTACTAAAGGTAATTATTCTGTAAGGAAGAGTCTTTCCTTCTCCCCCATTCACTTATTTATTTATATCAGTATGGAACCCTGGATAATTATTTTATCCTTTTGATTTGAATACAATACTATTATTGTTTACTTTGTTGCTCAAAGTGTTCTCACTTTGGACATGCAAAGCTTTTTCACTTGCCTCCTGTGCCCTTTTGATATGTCCCCACATATATTTAAGCACTCCAAGATACACTAGACATATCTTATATTTTTCCTGTGCCATTCCTATAATCCGTCAGTTCTCCAAGGGGTCCTGTTATTTTTATTTTTTTTTAATTGGAGAATGGCATTTAGAAACCAATATCTGAGCAGTAGGTGTGCTCAGCGATACAGGTTATGTCATTACTTTTAGTCTTTGTTAGTAAACAGAGTTAGAAAATATATGTATATATACTATCTCAGGCATACACACACACACATAAGCATTTTTTTCTGTGTCCATAGTGATTCAGTTGATTCTAACCCAGAGCTCATTCTAACCTTCCTCATTTTCTTAATCATATTTTATTCCTCCAACCGTGAGAAGTGTTTCTCATTATCTACAATAATTTGCTCTTTTGTTCAAACCTAATAAAATATAGTTTCAGTCTTGCTTACCTATATCCTTATGAATAACAAACTTGTAAATTGAAGTACAGTGCTTATGTATAATCATTTTTGTCTTTAGCATCCAGGTAAGACATTATTACCAACATTCTTGGAACAGCTTTTTTCCCCAACCCCTTCAGAGTGATATGATTCGATGTAATAATTAGATTTATTTGTTTTCTGATTCCATCATTCCTCCATATCCTGGTTGATTTCTTAAAATTTATATAGAGTACAATTCATTCTCATTTGGTACAGTTTTATGCATTTTGACAACTGCATACAGGCATATGTCTGACATCCTGCCTCCATAAAGAGCCTCCATCACCCCCTAAATTCCCTTATGCTGTCCCTTTCTAGTCAACACCTCCAATATCCAACCACTGGAATTCACAGCTTACATGTGAAAAAATTCTCATGTTTTCTGAAAAATAAGGAAACATACAATTACAACAGTTGTATCCATGGTTAGCTATATGAATTACTCCTGAAATACATTTACAGACCTACTGAATAAGTAAAAACTAAATTGTGAATTTAAATTCTAGTGACTTGTATATAAAATAAAAATGAGAAGAAAGAAGAAACAGGATATTATATACAAAGAAACACATACATATAGCAAGCAAAGAGAAAATATGCATATTTACTTACAATTCCTTTTTAAAATAATTGTTCACAAAGCCCTATGAACATCTGTGGCATCTTTCTCCCACTCTTAATTCCACATTTCTATTGCCCTCAGCTAGAAGCACAGTTTCTCAGGATACTTTACCTGGTAGAGTGACAAAAATTTTTATTCTTGAAAGGGCTAAGCCCTCAATCATTCTTTATTTTTACTGTACTTTTTCATTAATCTTTAGAATTGGAAATTAAAATATTAAGAGACATACCAGAGAATACCCTGGGTTTCAGACATAGTTCTCTTTTCCCCATAGTTTATCAGTAACCCAATTTCCTGTCATCATAATCTATCACTCCAGACAGCATAGTAACTTGTATTCTTGGTTTTTGCCTGTTTTTTCAGTGGCACAGGAAGTACAAAATTGTTATCTCATTTCCAAGATATCATCAAAATTGATAAACCTCTAACCAGGGTAACTAAGAAAAATAAAAATAAAAAGAGAGAGAATACAATAATCACTGATAACAGAGAAGAAAGTTTCCATCACTACTGATCCTGTGTATAAAAGGATAATAGAGGATTATGAACAATTCTGTGCCTACAAATTTGATATCTTGAAAGTATTGTCTTCCTATCTATGTACATGGAGTATCTTTCCTTTTATTTAGATCTTATTTGATTTCTTTCATTGGAAATTTGTAGTTTTCCTCATAAATGTCTTGTATGTACTTTGTTAGATTTATACCTAAGTATTCATTCTATTGGTGCTAATGTAAATGATATTGTGCTTTTAGTTTCAAATTCCAATTATGCATTGATGGTATATAAGAAAACAGTTAACTCCTGTATTTTAATATTGCATCCTACCATCTTATTACAATTGCTTATTAGTTTTAGGAGTTTATTATTGTTTTTGTTGTTGTTGATTGTTTGGGATTTTCTACATAGAAAATCATGTTGTCTGTGAACAAAGTTTTATCTCTTCCCCATCTGTAAACATTTTATTGTCTTATTGCATTAGCTAGCGTTCCATTATATTGCTGAATAGGAGTGGTGAAAAATAATATCCTTGCATTATTCCTGCTCTTAGTGGAAAAGTATCTATTTTCTCACCATTAAGTACGATGTTAGCTGTAGGGTTTTTGTAGATATTTTTTACCAAGCTGAAGAAGTTCTCCTCTATTATTAGTTTGCTCAACATTTTTATCTTGTATGGGTTTTGATCTTTTTTTTTCTTTTTCAACGTAATTTGATTTTCTGACCTATATAATTTTTCTTCTCTCTGAAGAATGTATTTTAGCATTTCTTGCAAAGCAGGTCTACTGGTGACAAATTTCCACAACTTTCTTTGTCTGAAAAAATTTTTATTTCTCCTTTTGAAGGATAATTTCAATGGATAGAGAATCAAATCGTGTGGGGGGGAGGGGGTGTGTCTTTTAACATTTTAAATATTTCACCACTCTTCTTGCATGGTTTCTAAGGAGTTGTCTTAATTCTTACCCTTGCTATTTACCAGATAGTGTGGCTTTTTTCTCTGGCCTTTTTTCAAGATTTCCTCTTTTCTTTGATTTTTTTTTTTCAGTTTTAATATGATATACCCAGGTGTGATTTTTGTGGTATTTACCCTGCTTGGTGTTCCCTGGGATTCCCAGATATGTTGTTTGCTGTCTGTTATTAATTTTGGAAAATTAACAGTCATTATTACTTTAAATATTTCTTCTGTTCCTTTCTCTCTTTCTTCTCCTTCCAGTATTCTCACTGCATGTATGTTAAACTTCTCATAATTGTTCCTCAGTTCTTGAATATCTTGTTCCATCTTTTTCACTTTTTTTCTCCTTGCATTTTGTTGGAAGTTTCTATTGATATTTCTTCAAGTTCACTGATTCTTTTTGCATGGTGTCTAGTCTGTTGATGAACTCATCAAAGGGATTCTTCATTTCTTTTACAGTGTTTTTGATTTCTAGCTTTTCTTTTTGATTCTTAGAGTTTTTATTTCTCTGATTACTTATCTAACTGATTTGTATGATGTCCACTTTGTCCATGAGAGTCCTTAGCATATTAACTATAGTTGTTTTAAATTCATTGATCTGATAATTTCAAAATCACCGCCATATCTGAATCTGGTTCTGATACTTGTTCTTTTGCTTCAAACTGTGTTTTTTTGTCTTTTGGTATGTTCATAAATTTTCACTGAAAATCATACATGATGTACTGGGAACTGAGGTAAGAAAGCTTTAGGGAGGATTTATGTTTATTGTGACTAGAAGTTAGGCTGCATTTACAATTTGTTTTATCTGTAGTTATAAGAGGTTAAAATTTCCTCTAGTGTTTTTATTTTTGTCTTCCTTGTTGTATTTGTGTTTCCTTAGAGATGTCTTCTTAAATAAGGTTTTCAATGTATAATTATATTTACTTAATTTGTTGTTATTTTACAGGAGCCTTATTGATGTGGTGGTAAGGTATAGGGGAGGGGAAGTGTTCTAAAGTCTTATCAGTAAGTCTCAGTCTTCTAGTCAGCCTGTGCCCTTGGGCTGTGACCTTTACAAGTGCTTCCCACTCACACCCTTGGATGAGACAGAAAGTTTAGAGGGAGCTAGGACTGGGTATTTCCTTTCCCTCAGGTAAGTTAGGCTCTGGTAAAATCCTGATTAGGCTCTGATAAAATGTTTTCCTTTGAATAAAGGTCTTACTAAGAAGGATAAAATACTCTAAGCATATATCAAAATGACTACTTTTTCCTTCCCAGTACTGGAAGCACAAGGAGATTTTCCCCTGACCATCACTCTGCAAATCTGGTATGGTTCCTGGAGATAAAATTCATGAAAGTGTAGGGGTATCACTGACTCTGAGCCCTCTTGGAGTATTTAAATCTCAAAATTGTCCACATGAAACTCCAGCAATTCATTAACCAAAGTTTAAGTTTTCCTACTCTGGTTACTGACTTCAACAATAGTTTCTGCTCTTGGGCTTCTGTTCCAGTAAGCTGTGATTCTCTGAAACCACCCGTCTGTCTCCAATTTTCAGGATATCAGTTTGCCCTGTGACCTTAACTCTCTGACGGATCTAAGAAGAGTTGCCAATGGATTTTCAGTTTTGTTTGTTGTTTTAGTTGTTATGGGGACAGCAGTGATGACTTCCAAGCTTCTTACATGCCAGATCAGAAACTGGAAGTCACCTCAATAGATTGCTTTTTAATTTCAAATTCTTTTTGTTCACTGCTAGACCATAGAAATACATATGATTTCTGTACTTTTACTTTGATTCTATAACCTTGTTAACCTCTAGGAGCTTTTTATGTAGCTTATTTAAGATTTAACATGTAGAAATATTGCAGACTTCATGCTTCTCTATCTTTCAAATCTGTATTCCTTTTATTTATTTTTCTTGCCTTATTACACAGACTACAACATACAGCATGATGGAGAACATGATATACTTGGGAAGTATATTTGGGAATATAGTTATTCCCAAATTTGAGGGGGTGGATTTCAGTCTGTCACTATTATTAAATAGGATGTTAGCTGCATTTTTTGTTTGTTTGGTTTTGTTTATGTTGTTGTTTTTAAACAGACGTTCTTTATCAGGTTAAGATAGCTCACTTTTCTGCCAAGTTTGCTGGGACTTTTAGAATCAGGAATGGCTCCTGGGTTTTGTCTAATGGTTTTCTGCATTGCTTGAGATTATAACATGATTTTTCTTCATTCATCAGTCAACATGATAAATTACATCAATTAATTTTTGAATCCTAAACCAGCATTCTTGGAGAAACCCCACTTTTCCAAGATATATTATCTTTTTTATATACTGCCAGATTCATTCAGTTAATATTTTTCTCTAACCTTTTATATCTCTATTCATGAGTGATATTATTCTGTACTTTTCTTTTCTTGTAATGTTTTTATCTGCTTTTGGTAATGGAAATGCTCACCTGCCCTCATAAAATGAGTTGGGATGTGCTCCCTCATATTTTCTAGAATATATTTTGTAGGCTTAGTGTTATCTTTGTTTCCTTAAATGTTTGGTAGAATTCACAAGAGAAAACATCTGGTACTGGATTTTCCTTTTTGGAAAAGTTTTAACTATAAATTCAATTTCTTTAATTGATATATGATTAATTAATTACCTATGTTTTTCTTGAGTTAGTTTTGGTAGTTTGTATTTTCAAAGAATTGGTGTATTTCCCATAAACTGTAAATTTATAGGAGTAGTTGTTTATATTATGCATTTAATCCTGTTAATATCTGTGGGTCTATGTTGTGGGTTGTTCATTTTCTTCCTTTTTTTCTATTAATGTCTGTGAGGTCTGTAGTGATATCCTCTCTTTTAATGCTGACATGGTAAATTGTATCTTCTCACTTATTTCCTCAGTCTGGCTAGAGATTAATTTTATAAATGAACAATTTATCAACTGTTCATTGATTTTATCTAATGTTTATCTATTTTTATTTGTTATTTATATTTATTATTTTTATTGTCTACTTGATTTGGATATAGTTTGTCCTTTTTCTAGTTAAGATTATTTTGCCCTTTTTCTATTCTAACAATTTAATCTACAAATTTAACAGTGAACATTGTTGTTGATGCATCCCACACATTTGAATATATTGTATTTTTATTTTTATTTAGTCCAAAATATTTTTAAATTTTCCTTGAGACTTACTGTTTGCATCATTCATTATTTAGACCTGTTTTGTTTAATTTCCAAGTATTTGGAGGTTTTCCAGCTATCTTTCTGTTATGGCCAATAAACATAATTTATATGATTTCTAATCTTTAAATTTGTCAAGATTTGTTTTATGGCTCAAAACATAGCCTGTCCTGCTGAATGTTCTGTGTATATTTGAAAATTAAGTGTTTTCTGATGTTGTTGAATGAAATCTATTAATATCAAATAGGACTGTTGGTTATAGGGTATTCAGTTCTTCTATATCTTTTCTTTTTAGATTGTCTATTATTTCTTTTAACTCTATGAGTTTTCCATCATGTACTTTAACACTCTGCTGATAAATGCATACATATTAGAATCATTATGTGTTCTTGGAGAATTGACTGTGTTATCATTACATAGTGTTTCTATTTATCCAGGCTTTAGAACACTTCCTGTTCTAAAGTCTACTTTATGTGATATTAATCCTACTCTCTTTTGGTTAGTGTTTGCATCATACATCTTTCTCCATCCTTAATACATTAATTCACATTTAAAATTGGTTTAAACGGGCTTCCTTGGTGGTGCAGTGGTTGAGAGTCAGCCTGCCGATGCAGGAGACATGGGTTCGTGCCCTGGTCTGGGAAGATCCCACATGTCGTGGAGCGGCTAGGCCCATGAGCCATGGCCACTGAGCCTGCGCATCCGGAGCTTGTGCTCTGCAATGGGAGAGGCCACAAGAGTGAGAGGCCCGCGAACCACCAAAAAAAAAAAAAAAATTGGTTTAAACATAGATCTTCTTAAATTTTTTTAATAGTTTTACTATTTCACATTTTCATTGAATCTTAAATTGATCTGATTTTTTTTCATATGGTGTAAAGGCATGGTCTTCCTTTGTTATCTTTTAAGTGGATAGCAAATTTCACCAGCACTATTTATTATAAAAATCATTCTTTTCCTTGAAGAAGGTAAGTGATACTCTTTTCATGTATTGATTGCTCATATATACTGAAAGGTATTTTGAGTTCTTTTATCTAATTTCACTAATATTTTCTATATAATTTGCTAGATATACTATCATTAGACTTTTACGACTTCCCAGTAAATATCCTACAACTCCACTTTATGAGAAAATCTATGGTCTTGAAAAGCCTGTGACCAGAAAGATCTAAAATCACAATCTGTCATACTTCCATCCAAAATCATTCAATTGTAAGGTACCTATCTCCCTTTAAAACTGTAATAATATGTATACTTTCACCTGAACAAAAAGACTTTTGCAGAAAAAAACTTTCATAATTGTATTCCCATGCTGTCCTGCAAGAAAAAGGAAAACATTTGAATATACGGTAGTTCTGTTGGTTTTTATTTCTTTTTCCAAATTTCAATTGTGAAATCTGATTTTTATTTTAATCTAATTATTCAGGAACCAGGATCATAACATGCATTCATATGTAATTAACTTTATTCAGTGGTGGAATATCCAATAAAGCTTTTAAAAATGTTTCTGTTTTATGCAGCCATGTCTCCTAGGTTCTTTGGAGATGCAAAATCATATAGTAACACATAATTAATTTGCTGTTTTTTGCAATCTTTTTAGACCTAACATAGACAGTGGCATTTATCAGTAATATAAGGCACTAAAGGTCAAGCGTTCAACGAGGGATTTAATTTATAAATGGTTAAGTGGGGAGCCATTCAGAAGGAACTAATGTTTAAGGAGCCATGAAGTTTTGACACATGTATTACAAATATGTTTATTAATCCTTGAAACTACTTTGTGACTAGGAATTAAGATGCTAAGTATACTTTTGAGGCAATGGAGGCTAAGAGAGGATAAGTCTCATGGACTAAGTATTTGAACTATGGCCGGTTCATAAGGTGCATCGACAGTAAAAGTATATGTTATGGGACCTTACTTGGAAATAAGATAGATTATAAATTAAGATAATTAGTTAAGACAAGTTCACACTGGAATAGGATGGGCCCCCAATCCAATATGACTTGTGTCCTTACAAGAAGACAGCCATGGGAATACAGGGACAAGCAGAGAGATCTCTTTGTGATAACAAAGCCAGAGATTTGGAGTTATGCAGCTGCAAACCAAGAAATGTCAAATATAACCAGAAAATCACCAGAAGCTAGAAAGAGGTAAGAAAGAATTCCCCTACAGTTTTCAGAGGGAGCACAGTCCTGCTAACATCTTGATTTTTGGACTCTTAACCTCCAAGAACCATGAGATAATAAATTTCTATTGTTTGTTGTTTTAAGCCACCCAGTTTGTAGTACTTTGTTACAGCAACTCTAGGAAACTAATATAGCAAGTGATAAATGTATAGTAATGGCTTAGTGGGGAGTATGCTCTCCAGACTGCATACTTGATGTCTGGTGAGTGCAAAAGTTTGGAGCTGAGTAAGAAATGCATTATTGCAGGTTACCAATATCAGGTCATTTGTTAGACCACAGAAGTAAACTCCAACCATACAGTACTATTCCTAGGGAGGCTAATTATGAGTTAAAGACAGGGAACTCTGGTAAAGGTGCTAATATAGTTACCAGTTGATCCACTATAACCATAAAGAGAGCTTTATATAGTTAGGAAGAGAGAAACAGGTATAGACAATGCTCAATTTGTATGGCAGTGCAGAACCATAAAAATGTGATGTAAACTGAAACCCCGCAAGGCGAACTTAATAATCAATGGAAAATTATGACTGTTCTGTAACCTTTAAAAATTTTTTGTCAAAATATTAAAAATCTTTTACTGTCTATTGTAGATGTAGAGAGGAATGAAAAGAAAAACTACAGTAAAACTAGTGCTTATTTAGTACACTGTAATTTAAAACATTGGAAAGACTGAGAATTAAAGTGTTTTATTTCTTTGCATTAAGAATAGCTTGAACATTGCTTTCCTTCTTGTCGTATAATTTAAGATATGACGTGAACGTCTTCTCTATGCCTTGGCGGATTGCCATATACCTTTCTAATTTTGGATCACCTTCCAAAATTGTACCTTTTGCACCTTCAATGTCATGAAATATCTTTGAGAGGTATTTTAATGTGAAGTTTTTTCTGGTATTTCTTATATGGGATATGGTCATGTTTTTCATCATTATCATTTTCTTCATGTATGTTGATAAGTTCATCTTCACTAATTTCCTCTGGCTTCTTATCTAGAGTCTTTCAAGTAGTGACAGTGTCTATATTTCACAGTCAGCAATTTCTTCTATAACTCCATTTACATTTGATTGCAATTTCACTTCCAGTGTTATCACTTTGTTTCTTTTCTGTACTTTTATCTTTGTTAGCCAGTTCTCTCTTTTGATCATCCATTTTTGTAAAATGCCACATTGCTTTATTACTGAGGGATAAGGAGGTAAAACAACTACATGCTTTGCTGTCTGCAGGTAAACCAGCAATGCCCATGGTAGCAACCACTAACAGATTTTCAAAGAATTGACATGATTGGTCATTATGCACATCTTTTATTCACACAGTGATTTGTGGACTGCAGAGCTAGCCATAGAAGTCTGTACTTTATGCAATCACTCACAGCTAATGTACTATAGTAATTAAAATTTAAACCATGTTGTGGGGGACTGGTATTTTCTAACTAAATCATGGTAACTGAAGTTCACACATATTGGAACTATCAAAGGGAAGATTGTTTGAATATATCTAATTAGGGGTTAGAAGTAATATAGAAGGGAATGAGGTGAGAAGAGAAAGTAAATGCATAGGATAGTGGTTCTCAAAGTGTGATCCGCAGACCAGAAGCACTGGCATTATCTGGTTACTTGCAAAGCCATCTAGGGTTTAATAAGGTCTCCAGGTGATTCTCATGCTACAAATTTGGGAACCATTGAAATAGAAGATATGGACTGATATGATGGAGAGTAAGAATAGAACAGGGATAAACCCCTTATTTTAGAGTTGAAATGAATCAGCAGAAGTTCCTTAAGGTTCTATGAGTCAGCATTTCCTCTAAATGGCTGCTATGTGAATAGGCTCGTTCAAGTTTATACTAACTAGAAATACAAATTAATGGGAGAGACTAGCATAGCTGTCTCAAATCTATGTGGTTTAGGCCATGGAAGATTATGGTTAACAGGGGACATTATCTGAGAGGCCACAAAAATCACACTCCCAGTAAGTAGCAGAGAAAACTTTTTAATTTAGGTCTTTTTGCCTTGAAATTTTATGCTAACTTCTCTTACACTGTTTATTCATGGTTTCAGGGAAACCCACTATAATGAACACTTTATTCATGGGTTCACATTCAAATTTCACCATTTAATGTGTGTGTGGTTTTGAGGATAATAATACCTATTGATACTTCAAGTGGTTTTCAGAAGGATTCAAAGAGATTGATAATGTAAAGTTCCTAGTCTGATCAATTATACTTAATAAGAATTCAATTCTGTTCTTAAATTCCTTCATGGATTCCAATCTCCCGTTTTTTGCTAACTATTTTATAGTATCATTACACCTATAAATATTACATCTTAGTAATTTAAGATGTCAGTGATCTTTCTTTTATTCACTGACATATTCTAAGACCCTAAAATTGTGCCCAAAATGCAGTAAGTGCTTAATTACAATTTGTTGAATTAATGAATGACTTCTCCCACTAGTCCTAGTGCAAGCTACTCATTCTCCATGAAGACGACCTAGAGAATTTTCAATGCATTAGAATGATTATGTGACAATGAGAATGGTATTTGCATGGGATGTGGCAGTGCCTGAGTTTTGTCTCAGTCTTGTTTGAAGAGCTAGCATGAACTCAGTAGAAGATTCTTAATGGAGAAGAGGGCCACCTTAAAAAGTTGAAGATTTCAGCATTATACATTATGGGATAAAGATGCCATATTCAGGGAAAAATGTAAATCATATTCAAGAAAGGAAGCAAAGGCTATAACTATAAAAGTGCCAGGGTGAACATATCAAAAGGTCAGAAATTAGAAGAATCAAGGGCAAATTAGGGAGTAGAGAGTCAGATGGATCCAGGCAAATGGTACAGGAATAACACTATAAAAATTTGATGCCCTGTGGCACTCTCTGCATGGTGCTAAGCCTTGCAGGATTGAAAATTTTTTCTTGCATGCATTTTAAATGCTTTGATTTGTACTTAATGACAGGGAACTTGTATATGCCACTCAGTAAAGATGGATTTGTCCGAGGCCCTGCTAAATCAATGCATATTCACTGAAATCTCTTGTCATTGTTCTGTCAGAGAAAGCTCTGCATCCATTCTGCCACATGGAGATCTGGCTAGTCTGTATCTGTGTTTTTAACCAGCTGGGACTTTTACTGGCTTCATTATGCCATTTATTTTACCAGTAGACAGTTTTCCTTTAGTCTTTGTTTTCCTTGGTGAAAGTTATGCTCCTTTTGTTTGTGTTATAATAGAGAACAAGCCATTTCCTTTTCAACATTAACAAGCCCATCAGTCATGCACTTTGACTTATAATTTTGAGTGCCTTTCAGCACTTTTAGGAGCAAGAAAAGATGACATTATGCTGAGCCACAACATTATGGGGGCAAGAAATTCCCTCAAGAGGTCATATAATCTAATCCTCTGACTCCAACTGAACATTAGCTTTTGAAGAGATCATCACTTATAGATAAAATCTTCCTTTTTGCATTATATTCACATGACATTGAAGGGGGTTGCATTTTCAGTGAGCCTAGAGGAAGAGAAAATGGCTTTCTTCAAGTCAAAGAACCTCACTTCTGTCTTTTACCAAGATTTACAACCTGGCAAAGAAACCTGTAAGTGGACCATCTCTGTTAAGTCACAATTCTGACTATATCTAAAAGTTGAAGGACTAGATTGGTATATTTGTTTTCTCCTGCTGCATAACAAGTTACCACAAATTTAGCTTAAAACAAAACAAATTATTATCTCATAGTTTCCATGAGTCAGGAGTCCAGGAATCTGGGGGCTTTGTTCAGTCTCATCAGGTTGAAATCTAGCTGCAGACTGGGGCTGTGATCTCATCTGTGGTTTAGGGTCCTCTTCCAAGATTTTAGTTGCTGAAAGTTTTCAGCTGGAGGACCGAGTCCCATTGCCTCGTTGCCTGTCACCTGGGAGCTGGTTTAATCTCTGAAAGCTGCTCACCATTTCCTGTCATGTAATCATCTTTACAACATTGCAGATTATCTTTTCAAGGACAAAAGAAGCATATCTGCTTCTGCTTCAGGTTCTGCTGATCTCTTTTAAGGATGTGACTTATTGGGTCAGCCTCACCTAGGATAATTTCTCCTTTGATTGACTCAAAGTCAACTGATCAGAGACCTTAAGTGAATCTGCAAAATCCCTTCATCTTTGCCTAAACACAAGAGTGATATCCTCTTCCATTCCCCAATTATATAGGGCATGCAGGGCACAGGAGTCTTGGGAACCAATTTAGAATTCAGCCTATCAGAGTTGGAGACACGTTAACCCGTTATGTTAGTTTTTGATGCATATAAGCCACCCTTAAACTTAGTGGCTTAAAACAGAAATAACTGATTATTAGCTTATGATTCTATGGGTTGGCAATTTAGACTGAGCTTAGTTGGGCAGTTCTTCCAATCATCTCAGCTGGATTTACTTATACAATTGCAGTGAGTTTTTGAGTTGACTGCATCTTGGTTGTAGATGGTCTCCCTTATGTTTCTGGTGACTGGGTGGGGCAACAGGGGCAACTAGGCCACTTTCCTCCAGAATCTTGAAAGCTATCTCAGTCTTCTTCACAAGGTAGCAGGGTTCCAGAAGCAGGAAGAGGAAAAGAAAGCACTTTTCAACCCTTGGCTTCTATCATGTTTCTTAATGTCCTTTTGGTCAAAGCAAGTCATGTGTCCAAGCTAAGATTCAAGAGGTGGAGAAATATATTCCTAATTGTAAGAGCTGAAAAATATTGTAACCACTTTTTAAATCTGCCACACCCATTAGAAATGTAAAGTCAGTCCAACAAGGGATAAGGAAGGCTACTGGGCAGCAATACCACAATACACACATATACTCTATTTTCTGTAAAGCAAAGAATGATTCTATAATTTACTTGAAAAAACTCTTTTAGTTTATCTTCTAAAATTAGACCGTTCCTTTTGAAGCTTGGATTTTGCCATATTTCTCTCAATTAATGTGTTTCTTCTGGTTTCATTTTTAAAGCAGCCTTTCTCCTTGAAAATACAATACAGAAAGATATGAATCACTATTTCTCTATCATGAATCTCCATCATGAATCTCATGAAAGATTTTGTAACTGCATGCACCCTTATGACCCCTCTCATTTCAGCGTCATTAAAAATTAGGATGTACAATTAGAATATGTAATTTGGCTCAATTATATTGAAAAACCAACCAAATTGGACCTCATCTCTAATGGCATTGAAGCCCTCAGCGTTCAAAGAAAATTACAAATGACTCAGCAAATTTAATGATAATGCAGACAGCTCTCTCTGATCAAAGACTACAAGAAAGAGTGGAAATCAAGCAAAAGAAAAGACAAGAGGAGAAAAACAGTATTTGGCTTCATCCTGTCAATAAAAGGAAACCAAATTAAGGAAAATCCCAAGTGTAGTTTCTGGAAAAGCAGGATAGAAGGAATGCTGATTTAACCTAAAAAGGAGGCACTGTGACATGGGATTCTGAAAAAAAAGTGTTTAAGATGAGAATATAAGCATGAAAGAGAGAAGGAGCAAAAGGAGCGGAAAGAGGCTGGAGAGTATCTTTTAAAATAAGCAAATACCTAAATTAAGTGTAGTTAAGATGTTTAAATATTTAGCACATTATTATACTTAGGTTTCCAAAGAAACATGTAAGCATGGGAAGGACATTATATAGATTCACTTCCCTTAATACTGCCAGCAGAATTACATTTTCAAACACATGTGTGTTTGTATCACTTACCTGCTTTAAAGCAAAAACGAAAGCACTGATGGTTCCTTATTATCTGTAGGGTAAATCCCAGATTCCCTAGCCCTTCAAACAACCTGCCACAACCTAATGGATAGGATAAGTAACCTGCACAGCTGTACCTTGTATACCTAAGAGGGGTTATTTAATATCTCTGTCTTTTTGTTTTACTTTTTCCCCCTCCACCTAGAGGATTCATTATTGTAGCCTTGGCCAATTTCCCAGAGAATAGTAAGGATTTTTTCCATCCTTTGTGTTTCACAAACCATAGTTTATTACTCTAATGGCATTTATTCCTCTGCCCAGTAAATATCTGTTTATTAACCTGCCTTCTTCATTGGCAGATTAAGAATGTGAATGACTCTGGGACAGGGACTGTACCTGGTTCACTGCTCAACTTGTAAAAGCTCTGGTGATGTATAAGGGAATCAGAGCCCAATTACTCCAGCCTTCAGAAGCACTAACTGAATACCAATGGTCCATGGATTCCCTTAGGAATTGTCTGTACACGTCACCTGCCATTTTTTTAAAAAATTTTAATCTGGGTAGAGTGATACCACCTGGTCAAGTGAGCATGTGTTGTGCTCTGGAGACACTCTAATATATAATTTTGGGCTACCTATTAGGGTGTCCTTTGATTTCAATGAAGTACAGATTACCCATACACTCCAGATTGCCTGGACTAAATCTGGTTTATGCCTATTGTCATGGATTAATTTTTATTTATACCTCTTTTCACTGCCAAAGGTGCTATTCTTCGGATGATGAATTATGTGACCATCCTGAGCCATAGTCATTTCTTATTAGATTTATGTGTCTAATCTAAGAGAATATTTAGAGGGTATAGAGTAGACTGAATTTGGAGCTACAATATCAAGGAATTAGAAGATTCAGATTATAATTGAAGCCCTGCCAATAACTTGATATATTATTTATTGAAATCCACCTAACATTTAATTCACTTCAGTAAATATTATCTGGAAAATGAAATAGGGAAGGGAGGGAAAACAGTATAATATAATGTTTAAGGTAAAAAAATTAAATCAAACTCTTGATTATACAAGGTTAAGGGAAAGAAACCTAGTACAGAGAAATGTACAGAACATCCTCAGATCTGATTGTATTCATTACCTTTTTTATGATTTTTCCCTTACTAAAATTTTAAAAGAGTTGCAAGCAAATAAAATGTTGACTGGTTTGGCTATCACATCTTTTCTCTCTAGTAGAGGTGCAAATGAGCAATAAAATGGCTACCTGACTGGTAATAGAAGGGAGATAGTGAAAAAGTAGAGGACCAAAGCAATCCATAAATGGGATAATAAGATCCAGGATAACTGAGCAGATTGTGGAAGAGGAGAAGGAAAATGATGTATAAATATGACATTTCAAAAGGACTTTATGGGATTAACACCATGAAATTCAGCCAGAAAATGATTAGCTTTCCCAGAGGTTAATGACTTGTCCAGTCACAATGCAAAAAAAAATCATAGCTTACATTCACTGTGTTCTCAGCATGCATCTTGTTATAAAGCCATGTTGAAAACGGATCATTCTTCAAACACACCATGCCATTTTAGAACTTTGCACATGCCTTTGACCCTATTTGCAAAGCTTGATGACCTTCTTCTCAACCGTTAAAGCTCAGTTTTGATATCACTGTTTGTGTCTTCCTTCTCTTCCACTTCAGTTTACTACTATGCATCACCTTGTTCAGACTTGAGAGAAGTTCAACAGTTTTCTTATTTACTGAAAACCAGCCATCACTTTTTGCATACTTCTATTGTCACACATACCCCTGCATTGCTGAATTATTGACATGAATTGTGGAATCAGAAAGGTTTGGATTTGAGCTCTGCCATAAGCCATGTATCTCTGGACATTCTTTAAAACTTCTGTTAGTCTTAGTTTCTTCACCTAAAAAAATTAGTGAAAATAATATCAATGTCATAAGATTTTTCTGATGATCAAGTGAAATAATGCACAGAAATTGTTTACCACATGCTCAGAAGTCAACAAAAACTAACTATATAAATAAATTTTTTCTCTAAACTGTGCAACAAAAATTTCATTATTCACTTTTGTGTCTCTAGTATCTCTCTATGGTTCCTGTCTCAAGAATGACACATTCCAATCACTCATGTCATTTCCCTCTTCTGCTTTGTGCCCCAATTCTAGAAGAACTGATCAGAAAAATTATGATTATTTTAAAATTAACATCTAAAGAAACATGTATTAGTGTTTTCTCCATGGTTTTATCTGGATAAAATATGCCTGGCTAACTAAGACCTAAACCATCAAGGAGAGGTAGATACAGATGGGTGGGAATGAGAGTGTCTTATGTCAACCAACTTCCTGGAGGGAAAACAATCTTTTTGTAAAACTGTAAAAATGTGACCATTACATCAAAGAATAATCTCTTATTTTACTCTCTGCAATCAGTGAGAGACCATTCCTATCTAATATCTTCTCTTCCTTCATCTCATTTTGTGCTTCTTCCATTCTCTTCCACAAGACATTTTCCTTACCTTGTACAGATTTCTTGAGAGATGTTGCCAAAGTTACCCGTTATGGCAGGGCAAGTTGAAAATGACATTTCAGGACTATGGACAGCAGACCACATCTATTTTCCATACTTTCTTCTCTCTCCACATCCAAAGACATTTCCTCTGTCAGGTCCTAGCCATGATACATCTACACGTGTTGAGAGAATTCATACGAATAAAAGAGAGGATACAGATTATTTCTGTCATCACCACTTCCATCCTGTTTTTTTTTTAACATCTTTATTGGAGTATAATTGCTTTACAATGGTGTGTTAGTTTCTGCTTTATAACAAAGTGAATCAGCTATACACATACATATGTTCCCATATCTCTTCCCTCTTGCGTCTCCCTCCCTCCCACCCTCCCTATCCCACCCCTCTAGGTGGTCACAAAGCACCGAGCTGATCTCCCTGTGCCATGCGGCTGCTTCCCACTAGCTATCTATTTTACGTTTGGTAGTGTATATATGTCCATGCTATCCTGGTTTTGAAATGAGAAAAAGGAAAACCCAGGTCTGGAATTTAGGGGGGAGGAAAGCTCTTCAGTCTGTGGCAGAAATAATAGAAGAATTAAAACTAGAGTACTTCAGTGACAACATCTGGTACCAACAGAATAAGCCTATAAAATCAGGCCTATAACCAGATGAACTTGGGACTGATTAAAACTTTAATCTTACACAATTGTTACTTAAAAGTTTTCATTTAGGTCTTTAATCTATTTTGAGTTTATTTTTATATATGTTAGAGAATGTTCTAATTTTATTCTTTTATATGTAGCTGTCCAGTTACCCCAGCACTACTTATTGATGTGACTGTCTTTTCTCCATTGTAAATTCTTGCCTCTTAGAGTAATTGACCATAAGTGTGTAGGCTTATTTCTGGACTCCCTAACCTGTTCCATTGATCTAAGTGCTTGTTTTTGTGCCAATACCATACTGTTTTGATTACTGTAGCTTCGTAGTATATTCTGAATTCAGAGCTCATGATTCATCTGGCTCTGTTCTTCTTTCTCAAGATTGTTTTGGCTATTCGGGGTCTTTTGTGTTTCCATACAAATTTTAAAATTATTTGTTCTAGTTCTGTGAAAACTGCTATTGGTATTTTAATAGGGATTGCATTGAATCTGTAGATTACTTTGGGTAGTCATTTTAACAATATTAATCCTTCCAATTCAAGAATATGGTATATCTTTAAATCTGTTTGTGTTGTCTTCAATTCCTTTCATCAGTGTCTTACAATTTTTGTAGTACAGGGCTTTTACACCCTTAGGTAAATTTATTCTTAGGTATTTTATTCTTTTTGATGCAATGGTAAATAGGATTGTTTCCTTAATTTCTCTTTCTGATAGTTCATTGTTATTTTAGAAAAGCAGCAGTTTTTCAGTATATTAATTTTGTATCCTGCAACTATACTGAATTCTTTGATGAGCTCTGGTCATTTTCTGGTGTCTTTAGGATTTTCTGTGTATTGTATCATGTCATCTGCAAACAGTGACAGTTTTACTTCTTTCTTTCCAATTTAGATTCATTTTATTTATTTCTCTTGTCTGATTTCTGTGGCTAAGACTTCCAAAACTATGTTGAATAAAAGTGATGAGAATGGGCACGCTTGTCTTGTTCCTGATTTTAGATGAAATGCTTTTGTCTCTTCACAATGGAGTATGATGTTAGCTGGGGGTTTTCCTATGTGACCTTTATTATGTTGAGGTATATTCCCTCTATGCCTGCTTTCTGGAGAGTTTTTATCATAAATGGATGTTGAATTTTATCCAAAGTTTTTTCTGCATCTATTGAGATGATCATATGGTTTTTATTCTTCAATTTGTTAATGTGGTGTGTCACACTGATGGATTTGCAGATATTGACTGTGGTGAAAGGGGAACCCTTGTACCCTGTGAGAATGTAAATAGGTACAGCCACTGTCAAAAACAATATGTAGGGCTTCCTTGGTGGTGCAGTGGTTGAGAGTCCGCCTGCCGATGCAGGGGACACGGGTTCGTGCCCTGGTCCGGGAGGATCCCACATGTCGCGGAGCGGCTGGGCCCGTGAGCCATGGCCGCTGAGCCTGCGCGTCCGGAACCTGTGCTCCGCAACGGGAGAGGCCACAGCAGTGAGAGGCCTGCGTACCGCAAAAAAACAAACAAAATAACAAAACAAAAACAAACAAACAAACAAAAAACAATATGTAGGTTTCTCAAGAAACTAAAAATAGAACTACCATATGACCCAGCAATTCCACTCCTGCGTATATATCCGAAAAAAAAACAAAAACACTAATTCAAAAAGATACATTCACCCCAATGTTCATAGAAGCATTACATACAACTGGCAAGATATGAAATCAACCTAAATATCCATCAACAGAAAACTGGGTAAAGAAGATGTTATATATATATATATATGTACATATATATATATGTACACACCCACACCCACAATGGAATACTAGTCAGCTATAACAAAGGATGAAATTTTGCCATTTGCAGCAATGTGGATGGGCTTGGAGGGTATTATGCAAAGTGAAATGAGTCATACAGAGAAAGACAAATACTGTATGATGTCACTTATATGTGGAATCTAAAAATACAACAAACAAGCAAATATAACAAAGAAAAAACAGACTCATATATATAGAGAACAAACTAGTGGTTACCAGCAGGTAGGAGGGGAAATATAGGGGTGGAGAGTGGGAAGTACAAAGTATTGGGTGTAAGAGAGGCTACAAGGATGTATTTTACAACATGGGGAATATAGCCAATACTTTGTAATAACTGTAAATGGAGTGTAACCTTTAAAAATTGTATAAAAATATAAAGTGAATAGTGCTAGAATTTGCAACAATAATACCAAAAAAGTTTTCATATTTCTCCCAGTCCCCAAGAGCCATATTAAAACCTTTCAAGAGATGTGAACAAGTATGATCAGCCTAAAAGAAAACACATGGAACTGGGGTCTAAAATGAGGCACTGGGTCTCATTCTGCCACTATGACCTTAGGAATCTTCCTTCATCTTCCTAAGCTTCAGGTTCTTCAGTGTTGGTATGAGACACTAGCTTAGATAACATTCAGTTAAGTTACCCATTTTTCTAGACACTATAATGAGTAAATGTATTCTGAAATATTTAGGTCCCTGAAAAGAACTTTTCACATTTGGAATCATGTTGAGAAAATCAGGACTAATGGCTCCTATAGCTTCTAAAGTCCTCAGATGCATTAAAATTTATTAATCTATGTAATCCTTTTAACTCATCTAGTCTCCTAACATTTAAGATTATAAAGAACGGGTATGATGAATTCCAATGTCTAATAAGAAAACATTGACTATGAAGCCCAGAATTAATTTCCCAGAAACTAATGAGCAAGGGAAAACAAAGATAATAATAAGAGTCTACCTAACATGGACTACCATGGTGGTTACAATCCCACAAAATTCTTCTTACTGACAAACATCATATTGATTCTAATATTAAACAAATTATTGCTAGTGTTTCCAACCAGATGGTCAGCAATTTCGAGCTCCTTGCTGGGAAGTTCTTGAAGGGGTGACAAAGCAGTTGTGTGGTTCTTGTGATCATTCTGGATGTTAGCCATGTTGTGCCCCATGTGACTTTTGTCGTGGGGGCAAACACTGGCCACAAATGGTCAAAGCACAGTCATTGAGCTGCAACACCTCATGATCAGGAAACATATCTTGAGCTTATGAATAGAGGTAAATGCATGTAATTGTCCAAACTCAACAACAAAAAGCTATCTTTTAGTTAGATAGCTAAATGATTTTACTGGAATGCTTTTCAGGTACCATGATATCCAGGCATGCTTCTGCAAAAATCTAGAGGAATGGACCATTTCATATTCACCAAGTGTTATGAAATCAAAGTACTCTATTTGTACTATTTGTAATCAGAAAGTTATTCGAAACTTTTTGCTTGACAATGGTGGGAATAGTCCCAGACTTTGAAGAATCTTAATATTAGATCAGTTAATAGTTTCAGTGCTTTTACATTACTACATTCCTTTCAGATGGCTATGTGCTGTATACCTCATTGTGAGTCAGGTCTGTAAAATTTAGATTCTTTATATTTGTAACTACTTGGATCATTGTTTTATAACAGTTGACAAGTCATTAGTTTTTCTGAGACCCAATAACATGAGTTGAGAAAATCATAGGGCTTCTGGAGTCTCCTTTAGCCCTGACATCTACGGTTCACACAAAAAATAAATGGAAGTGATTTCAACTTTTTGAAACTTATTGAGATAGCATATTATTTGTCACAATACTTGAAGATTTTTCTTCAAGCTTGAGCTATTGGGAAGAAGGAAGGTGAAGAAAGGGAGGGTGTATACATTATTTTTTTCTGCAATATTTAAATGAAATTAATCATGTTTACTTCTGATTGCAAATGTAATCAACCTTCATTGTAAAAGTATTGAAAATTGTAGAATGCTATAATAATAAATAAAAACTACCAACAGCTACCTAAACAGAAATAAACACAGTTGAAATTTTGAAATAGAGTTCTCCAGGCTTTTTTCTATTCCATTTCACACACATATATCTTTAACAAATTTTTTTTTTTTTTTTTTTGCGGTGCGCGGGCCTCTCACTGTTGTGGCCTCTTCCGTTGCGGAGCACAGACTCTGGACGTGCAGGCTCAGCGATCATGGCTCATGGGCCCAGCCACTCCGCGGCATGTGAGATCTTCCCGGACCAGAGCATGAACCCGAGTCCCCTGCATGGGCAGGCGGACTCTCAACCACTGCACCACCAGGGAAGCCCAACAAATTTATTTTTATCTTTAACAAAATTGAGGTATCTTCTTACTGCTTGTAATCTGATTTTATTATTTGGATTTCACTGTGAACATGTTCTATGCCATTAAATATTTTTCAACAATCTGAATTTAAATAGGTGTACCTTATGCCCTCATATGGATAAACAATAATTTATACATTCAATCATTTTTTATTGTGAGGTTAGTTTGTTCCCAACTTTTACCACTTAAATAATGTTGAAATAAACATTCTGATAGATAAATACTTCTGCAAATGTCTTATTATTTTTATGTAAATTTCCAAAAATAATAATATCCAGTGCCAAACTTGATTTTTAGAACTTCAATACATAAATATACTGGACTATCCTTGAAATATATTTAACATTAGAATGATATAATAAGGAATTTCTAGAGGTGCAGAGTATGATGGAGACCATATAAAAGCTCTAACTCCCATCTTCAGATGGGAAAAACTGCTCCAGAGTAAGCAAATAATTTCCTCAGCAAGTTATTGTTAGAATCTGAAATTAGTCATAGTATAAATCCCAATTAAGTGTCTTTTCGTTCAAAGCCAGTGTCTTTCTCCTTCCCTTGACAAAGGATTTTCTCTTTGTGATTGTATTTGTAATGATAAATTGGAGAAGTCCACAAGAAACGTAAGTGTTGGTTCTGTTCCTCCAAGGAAAGCACAGTATGGAGAAAGGCAGTATGCTGTAGCTATCTCTATACCAGCATGGGACCAAAACAGTCCTGGACTCGCACTCTTCACATGCTTTCTGAAGACAGAGCTACTGGAGTGAGACAGTCCTTTCCTCCCCCTGAAGCTATCTTATCAGTTTCAGCTCTTCATCCCCTGTGGATGCGGGGGAATTGTTAGCATAAACCCTTCCATAAACAACTCAGTCAGCTGAAGTACCAAAATTAAGCTTCTTAATTTAGCACTTTGATTTGAAAACCTTCTTCTCTCTCAGTTCCAAGCCAGGTATTTATGAAAGTTTTTACTTATCTAGCAGAGTCTAGCCTCTTCCAAGTAACTTTTCCCTCCCTCTGGGAAGCACTTATTCAGTAGCTTGCCTTCTGGAGCAATGAAGGAGAGCATCCTAGGGAGGAAGGGCTCCGGGAATTGCCAGAAATGAAGAAACTCCAAGTGGGAGGACCCTGATTTTACTGAATTCAACATCGGAAGGCGAGATACATCCAGGGAGGTCACCAAACCCATCAATGTCTCATTCATTGAATCCCTAATAGGGTATGTCTGGCACTGTTTGGAGGCCTGGAACAAGGAGATCTAAATCTGAGATTCACAAATGTCAATCAGTCACAGCTTCCATGTGAATCAGAGTCAGTGAAATTAGAACTAAAAGAAACATTAGCGATAATCTATTCTAGTCTTTCAAAAATGCCAGTACTTTGGATAATTAGGCATATGAGTTCTGTATCTTCCATATTGCAGCTATCCAGGAGATATTTAATACAATGTGCTATGGCCTTGCCATATTCCAAATGCCCTTTCAATTACTAAAGAAACAATAAACTATTTTCAATACATTTGTGTTGAGTGTTTGTTTCCGTGTATTCTTGTCTTTAGAAGTCTAAATTGTTTTGATATTGCCTGATTCTTTTTGATATTGATATTTTAGAAATATAGTAAAATGCATAAATGATTTCTATTTCTCTCTTCTTTTTTCTTTCTTTCTTTTTTTGGCTTTTGATTCTTGGAAGCTGAAAGGTGAATGTGAAATTCAATTAACATCTAACCTGGCCTTGATGATCTCTACTTTTTAATTTTTACATGTTCTTGATTTTCTACTTATATTTTATTTGTATTGTAAGTGGCTTAAAATTCTTCATGAAATAAGCAAAATGTAAACTAAATTAAATGAAATGTCTGGCACTTTAGTTCAATGTAAAATGTTGTTACTTCAGCATTACTCAAAACCTTTGTTAACTGGATTGTAGTGTGGGATGGGAATTTGAATGAAATTCTATTGTAATAACTGTAAATGGAGGGTATTAAAGTCTGAAATGGCTTTGAATAATTTTTTTAAAAATACATGCACTTTAAAAAAGTTAAAAACAAACAAAGAAAAAAGTTTAGATAGTATATGTAATGCATCACTCTGTTAATCAGGATGCGTGGATTAACCATTTCACACCTATACTTGGATAAATAGATATTTCTGTATGATAAGGTGAATCTGCTACATAGTCATTGTCAGCCTTTGGGTCCAATCATTTTGCTGAATTCACAGAGTTTCCTTAAAGGAAAAAAATATACATATCAAAGTGATCAAATATATGAATGTGCTTTTTGGATCTACAAAGTACTCTTACAATATAAGATTATTATTACTTTGAGTAAAATCAGTGTACTAGGAAAGCATGTCTAACATAATTATTTACCTTACTTTTTGTTCATTTATGAAGTTCATCATATAAGGATCAATGATAATAATGAACTGTGAAGGTCATATTGGGCCAGTCATAGCAGGATGCATATTAAAAAACAGATCAGAATGAAGCTCACCCAAGAGATCACACTGATGTAGCATGGAGTCAGAGAAAGCCCTTGGAACTGGAAGTCAAGAAATGGGACTTATCATTTCCATCTCTGCCTTCTCCTGTTTGACCTTGAGCAAGTCACTTCCTTGTGTGAAGCTTTCTTCATTTGTTCTATGAAATAAGGGCACTGTAGAAGGTAGTTGCCTAGGCACTGGTGCTCTTGGGTTTGAGGATTCTACTGGTTCTTATCAATTGGAAAAAGGACAAAGAAGACAGGGATGCCCTTCTGAAATTTGGAAGTGAACAGTAGGGGAATCATGAGTTTCCCAGAAGTAGAGAACATAAATTTGATTTAAAACATGATGTAATTTTGAAGGCAAAGTGATTATATCTCTGCCAATTGCTGAGTGACAGGCTCCATGGGTGGCCCTGCTGGCTCCAGAATACAAACTGTATTTGCAGTCAACATGGAACAGACTGCAGGTCAGAAATGAGCCCCTTTAGCCACACTTGAATGATTGGGTAGCAGCCTTGTCAGATGTGTGCATGTTCAGTACTGAGAACAGTGATGGACATATGCTGGCTATCTCCCATCCGTTAATATTCTAGACATTCAAGAAGAATATCTGTAGCTCAAGAATGTAGAAGTCAGTTATTGCATGTCCTCAGATTTTGCTAGACAATTTTGCTGTTCAGATGCAAACTTCTGCCACCTGAACGTTAAAAGATATTTATAGTCTTCCCCCATACCCACTTCTTTTCACTTCTGAGAAAGCAACTTGAAACGTCTTCTTTAGACTCAGTTCTGAAATTCTTGTTAATTGATTTTGGCGTCCTGGTTTGTATTCTTGGTGTTGATAACAAAGAGAAGTTCTATTCTCTTTGAAGTAGAGATCGAAAGGGATGCCTAATTATCTACCCTTAGCTGGAAATCTCTATCTTTGTATACCTCCTGACCAGCACAAATGTATATGTAAAAACTCCTGATGTGACTTCAACAGACTTATCCTGTTCTCGAACCAGCACATACACAAGCTTGAGAATGAAGAAAGAAAGCTGAAAGTTACAATAAATTATGAATGAATGTAATTTTATAAAAAGAAATTAATAAACAGAAATGTAACTAATTTTCCAAAATTATAGAACTGTAGAGCCCATAGGAACTAAAGAATCACCTGCTCCAAATTCCTCAGTTAATAAACAAAAACCTGGGGCTCAAAATGATAAGATGACCAGCTCAGTAGTTGAGTATAACTTATTTATTCCATCTGAAATTACTAAGTTACAAGGTTAAGTCTGTGCCTTTATTTACGTAAGGATATATATTTTTTAAAATACTCTCAGGGGAAATTCATGGAAGTTATTCTTTTGGGGGGAAATATGTTATGCTACTTCATATTAATTTTAGAAATGGACTTTAAAAATGAAGTGCCAGAGTGTTCCTTAAAGAATATAGTTTTCCCACTGGAATTATATGATGAGGAATTTACATAATTAAAACTTTTCTGGCAGGTATCGTAAAAAAGCTATCTAGGGGCTTCTCTGGTGGTGCAGTGGTTGGGAGTCCGCCTGCTGATGCAGGGAACACGGGTTCATGCCCCGGTCAGGGGGTATCCCACATGCCGCGGAGTGGCTGAGCCCGTGAGCCACAGCCGCTGGGCCTGCGCGTCCGGAGCCTGTGCTCCACAACGGGAGAGAACGCAACAGTGAGAGGCCCGCATACTGCAAAAAAATAAAGAAAGCTATCTAATACCTAAAACCGTAAACCAGGGCCCTAAACATTCCCCCCTCCCCCTGGAGAGTTCCAAAAGACTATTAAGAAGATGAGAGAGAAAGAGGCCCTAAGATCGGAATATAACAGGGCCTAGAATAATAAGGATAGCCACCACAAAATGAATTCTATAATAAAGTGATCAAATACTGGATAAGGGTAACCTGCCTAATCACTTCATAGATTTGCTGCAACTTATTCCAGAGATTGGGAAGAGAATGTGGATGGACCAGTATAGATCCATCACCACAGCTGGAAAACCTACTTGAAATTATCACCCCCAAAAATGCAATGTGTAATAATAACAGATATCTCCCAGTTGTGTATACATATACACATAACAAAATTAACTATGCTGACTAATATGCATTGAGTGTTAAAAATGATATAGAGAGTACAGAAAGGCAAGAAAAGGAGAGGAATAAAGGAAACACTATTTGGATAAGATGTTCTGTGGACCAGGCTATTTGTGTATAATTACAGTTCCACTTCTCAAGAAGCAGGTGAAGCAAATAATACTATTCCCACTTTGCCAACAAAAAGGCTAATATTCAGGAAGGTTAAATAATCTTCCTTAGTTCATAAAATCTAGTGAGTGATAGAGTCAGGATTCATACCAATATATATCTGACTTGAAGAGAAGAGAGAAATTTCTGTGAACTAAGATAATCAAGAAAAGCTTAATGTGATTTGACCATGGCCTAGTAGCAGAAATATTAGAAGACATTTGGAAGAATAAGCTTGAAACTAAGAATGGAAAAATGTATGATAGATAGATAGATAGATAGATAGATAGATAGATAGATAGAATTCCCTGGAAAACTAAGCCACTGGTTAAAATTCAATTTATAATAGATAGCTCAAGCCCCTACCCCAATTAGCTTTCATTCTGGAAAACCGTTCTTTTTTTTTCTTCTGAGAAAAGTGTAGACAAAAGAAAATTAGTAATTTCTAATGCCCTGTTAAGATAATATTGCAGAGTGTGGAAGAGAACTGACTCTAATGTGGCCCCATGATTCCTACCTCCTGAAATTCATGTCTTTGTGTAATTCTTGTGTGAGTGTAGGTGGGACCTATGACTTGATTCTAACCAGTAAATTAAGGCAAAGATGTTGAGATGTCACTCATATATTATGTTACATAACACTTCATCTTGCCAGCCACCCAGCTTTTGCTCTCCTACGGGCCTTGAAGAATCGAGCTGCCATACTGTAAACTGCCTACGGAGAGGTCCACATAGCAAAGAACTGTGGACAGTCTCTTAGAGCCAGTGACCTCCAGCCAATAGCTAGAAATAAAACCAAACTTCAAGTCCTATTGCTGCAAGGAAATGAATTGTACCAATAACCTAAGTGAACATGGAAGTGAATTCTTCTCCAGTTGAGTCTTCAGATGAGAAGGCAGTTTGTTGGCACTTTGATTGCAGCCTAGTAGGACCCTGAAGGAGAAAATTTAGCTAAGTCATGCCTAGACTCCTGCCCTCAAAAACAGTGAGATAATAATCATGTGTTATTTCAAGACACTAAGCTTTTGGAAATTTTTTTATGCAGCATAAATAACATGCTTTGCCATGCTGGAAACTTTTCCATGCTGGAAACTCACAAAGAGCCTTACGCTATTTATTGATTCTAGTTGCATTTCTAATAGTGATGACTCTTAATGGTGTAAATTGGTTAGAAATTTGCTCATCTGCTTCTAACACACATGACTCTCATTGGAGAAATTTTCCAGAAACTGTTCCTCTCAGTAGGATATCTGGATTATATGGCCTGCCATGTTTCTTCTGCCCTCAAATAGCTCCTGGTACTTGCAGACATGACCCTTTACCACTAGGGTATAGGTCATACCAGAGTCCCTGATTAACCAGATTGACCATATAATTCATTGTCCAAACTGCAACA
Source organism: Delphinapterus leucas (assembly GCF_059928025.1). Lineage (NCBI taxonomy): Eukaryota > Metazoa > Chordata > Mammalia > Artiodactyla > Monodontidae > Delphinapterus > Delphinapterus leucas. The sequence continues at coordinate 49,871,058 of NC_143133.1, read as the reverse complement.
CTCTCAAGAGCAAAAGGAGCACTATTACAAATTAAACTGGCCTCATGCCTGTTAGGTAGTCCATTATCAAAGAGACAAGAGATAACAAATATTGACAAGGATGTGGAGAAAAGGGAATGCTTGTACACTGTTGGTGGGGATATAAACTGATAAAAACCACTGTGCCAAACAGTATGGTGGTTCCTCAAGAAATTAAAAATAGAATGATCAGGGCTTCCCTGGTGGCGCAGTGGTTGAGAGTCCGCCTGCCGATGCAGGGGACACGGGTTCGTGCCCCTGTCTGGGAAGATCCCACATGCCGCGGAGCGGCTGGGCCCGTGAGCCATGGCCGCTGAGCCTGCGTGTCCGGAGCCTGTGCTCCGCAACGGGAGAGGCCACAGCGGTGAGAGGCCCGCATACTGAAAAAAAAAGAATGATCATATGATCCATCAATCCCACTTCTGAATATATATCCAAACAAAATAATTATCTCAAAGTGTTATGTGTACTCCTATGTCCATTGCAGCATTCATTATCCATAATTTCACAATAGCCGTGGTACGGAAACAACCTAAGTGTCCATCAATGGATGGAAAAAGAAAAAAAAATATATATATATATAATGTAATACTATTTAGTCTTAAAAAAGAAGGAAATCTTGGCATTTGTGACAACATGTATCAACCTGTAGGGCATTATGCTAAGTGAAAGAAGCCAGACAGAGAAAGACAAATACAGCATGGTATCACTTCTATGTGAAATCTAAAAAGGAAATAAAAAATTCAAAAGTCAAATTTACAGAAACAGAGAATAGAAAAGTAGAAAAACAGTTACCAGGGGTTGGGGGATTAAGGGGAGAATAGGGAGAGGTTGGTAAAAGGATACAAACTTTCAGTTATATGATGAATGAGGTCTGAGAATCTAATAGATAACATGGTGACTATTGTTGATAACACTGTGTTGTATAATTGAAATTGGCTAAGAGAGTAGAATTTAAATGTTCTCACTAAAGAGAGAGAGAGAGAGAATTAAACTTTGACATCAAGCATAAATCTGGACTGTCCCAGACAAACCAAAGCAGTTTGCATGGCCATCCTATTGACTAGAATGGCTAAAATAAAAAGATTTACATTACCAAATGCTGTTGAGGATGTGAGCAACTGGAACATAATGGTACAAATGCAAAATATTACAGATGGTTTGGAGAATAGATTGATCATTCTTCTATTTTAAACATACACTTTTCATACTACCCAGCAAGGCAACTCCCAAGAGAAATGAAAATGTATATCTATACAAAGACTTGTACACAAAAATTCATAGCAACATTATCCACAATAGTAGAAATCTAGAAACAACCCAAATTCTATCAACTAGGCAAAAGACTGGCAAATTGTGATATAATCATACAGTGGAATACCGCTGGGTGATCAAAAGGAACAAACTAATACTAAAAACATCATGGATGAATCTCACATCCTTAATTTTGAGCAAAAGAAATCAGACTCAACAAACCTAATTTATCTGAGTTCAAGAACAGGAAGCACTAAGATAAAGAAAAATATATAAGAACAGGGGTTGTCCTCGTGTTAGGGCTAGAGGGAATTGTTTCAAAAGAGACATGAGGATACATTCTGGAGAGGTGCAAATATTTATATTGCGAGAGGGTGTTGGTTAAACAGGTATTACCAAGTTAAAACTGCATAGTTAGTATTTATGTATTTTAATGCATGTACATTTCACATCATTTTAAAAAGAGGAACTATAAAAGAGAATAATATAAAAGATATCTTATTTTGAATAGGGTTAATTTTAAAACCACCTGAAGATTTTGCTTTAAATTAATGGCATTTTAGCATCCCAAGTAAGGGAGATGATAGCTTCAAATTACTGCCTGTAATTAGAGCCACCTATAGGGTATTATTTTGTCCCATGAGGGTTATTGACCAAATAAATCATCTTTAGATCAGAAAAAACTGAATGACCAAGAAGCTGAAAATCATGTCTTACATAAAGTCCTGGAAGGAACTGTGTTTATTTTTCTAAGAAATGATTGGAGGAACAAGTCTAGCTGTCTTCTGACATTTGAAAATGTGGCTATGGAAATAAGAATGTATTCTGTGATGCCCCAGTGGAATAGGACCAACAGATAGGATAAACTTGCACACATATGAAGTAGACTGTTTGAGACATAGCAATATTGCAGAGAAACAATTAGCATGGTGAAGTAGTAAGTTCTCCATCTGTGGGAGTATCAAACAGAGGCTTCAGCTATGTTTTGTCCTGGAAGTTTCACAAAGAATTGCTGCACTGAAGGGAGATTGGCCTTCTCTGTTTCTAAGATATCATGATTCTGTGTTGTTAAAGCTTGAAATCTTAGATTTCATGTGTTTCAAATCTTAATGGGAATCAAATGTGACATACGATGCACATTAATCAATACCAGCAGAATAAAATAGTACTGTTTCATTATCATTTTCATGGAAATGGCTTTCACTACAAATGTAAAGCTATCTTTAAGACAGACCAAATCTCCTGGTCCATGCAGCCATATAGTCTCCATATAACTGCAGATAATTTATCTTAGCCCTTGAAATAACTATCAGAATGATGGGATCCTGAGTAATCTTGTACTCATACTTTGTATTTTTGTTTGTTGTTGTTCTTGTTGTTGTTTGACACAATAAAAACAAAAGCAAAGCTGAAGTGTTTCTAAAATGTGTTTATCCCAATAGAACAACGAAGATACCATAAATTTTTCAACCCTGGAAGACTGTCAGAGGAAGTGTTACATGAGTCCAATGTAGAATTATTTTTACAGCAGAGCTGAGTGTTTTTTAAGTTTCAGGGCATTGAGTGGGAATTACTAGGCCCAATAAGGTGTCTTCTCACATCAATCTCTATGTGATAGAGAAGAATGTTGTAATATATTTTGTAGTTAATACAAAAACACAAAATTGTATTTTTAAACGTATTGTAAATAAATATGAGGCTTGATTTTTGTATAGAATTCAATCTGTGGGTTGTACACCTTCTACAGTCATCTTCTGTCTTCTTTCACTTTCCTTTTTTTTTTTTTAAACATCTTTATTGGAGTATAATTGCTTTACAATGTTGTGTTAGTTTCTGCTTTATAACAAAGTGAATCAGTTATACATATACATATGTCCCCATATTTCTCCCCTCTTGCATCTCCCTCCCTCCCACCCTCCCTATCCCACCCCTCTAGGTGGTCACAAAGCACCTAGCTGATCTCCCTGTGCTATGCGGCTGCTTCCCGCTAGCTATCTATTTTACATTTGGTAGTGTATATATTGTCCATGTCACTCTGTCACTTTGTCCCATCTTACCTTTCCCCCTCCCCATATCCTCAAGTCCATTCTCTAGTAGGTCTGTGTCTTTATTGCCGTCTTGCCCCTAGGTTCTTCATGACCATTTTTTTTTTTTTTTAGATTCCATCTATATATGTTAGCATATGGTATTTGTTTTTCTCTTTCTGACTTACCTCACTTTGCATGACAGACTCTAGGTCCATCCACCTCACTACAAATATCTCAATTTCGTTTCTTTTTATGGCTGAGTAATATTCCATTGTATATATGTACCACATCTTCTATATCCATTCATCTATTGATGGACACTTAGGTTGCTTCCATGTCCTGGCTATTGTAAATAGAGTTGCAATGAACATTGTGGTACATGACTCTTTTTGAATTATGGTTTTCTCAGGATATATACCCAGTAGTGGGATTGCTGGGTCGTATGGTAGTTCTATTTTTAGTTTTTTAAGGAACCTCTATACTGTTCTCCATAGTGGCTGTATCAAGTTACATAGCCACCAACAGTGCAAGAGGGTTCCCTTTTCTCCACACCCTCTCCAACATTTATTGTTTGTAGATTTTTTGATAATGGCCATTCTGACAGGTGTGAGGTGATATCTCACTGTAGTTTTGATTTGCATTTCTCTAATGATTAATGATGTTGAGCATCCTTTCATGTGTTTGTTGGCAATGTGTATATCTTCTTTGGAGAAATGTCTATATAGGTCTTCTGCCCATTTTTCACTTTCCTTCTTTTATTCTTCTTGACATTAACCACATCAATGTGATTGTTAGATGCTCCTTAACCAGAAGGGCAGAGGCTAAAGAAAAGAACAGTAGTGAAAATCAGTTCAGATATTGCCCTCATAAAATTTTAGTGAAGACATTTGAAATTACTGGTTGGAGGTTTCATATCTCTATGCAGACTTTCCTCCATTAGTAGGTATAATTGAGGGTTATCTATGTCTGAGTTCCATGAACTACTTTAGAAATTATGATGTTTCTTTACACTTGAATATTCCCCCCCCAAATTCCATGAAAATATTTTAAGCTACTACTGTGAGTGAATATTTATCTTTAGATTCCACTTAAAATGCAATAGTCTTTAGCTCTGTGTATTTTCCTTAAACAGTTGATAGATTTAAACTTTGAAAATTACCTCTATAAGACCACTCATTCAGGAAAAAAAATAGAAGAAGGAAAAGGAGAAGAAAAAGAAGTAAATTCTACCACCAGTAGGTAGATCTTAGATTTGAAGTAAAGAAAAACTTTTGAGGTGACAAATAGTGGATAAGTTTTGGGGAAGACCTAGGGAAAGAAGTAAAGGAGTTTTCTTATAAGCTTTATTTAAACACAGGGCACATTCTTCTTTAATGAGGTGTTTTTCTTGTGGCCTTACTGGAAGGCAAGGTGAGCTTAATGAAATCACAGCTCCTTCTAAACTCAGTGGTCCTATGCAAATCATTCCAAGCCTCTTTTCTTGAAAAACTTGCTTGCACGTGATGATAGCGTAAAGAACTCACTTCTGTTTAGACTCAAGAAAGATTGCCCACTATGCTGTTTCAAATAGGGTTTCCTTAAGAGCTGCCCAGAAGGCATGGTGATTACTTCACAGAAACAAAACACATAAATAATAAATGCAGAAAAAAATTCACTTTTCAAAAATCTAGAATAATCTCTGAATAGAGCAGCAGTTTAGAGTTATAAACACAAAAGGCACGTTGATTTATATTCCACTATTATGAAATTTATAATGATTACTTGACAGGTTGACTTGAAAAACGTTTGCCATGTAATTAGGTAGTATAAACAATATGGCTGAGATAAATCAAGTGTATAAATTAATTTTGAAACATTAATAGGGAGGCAAATGATTGGCCACTTTCAAAGGCATCTAGTACTCAGTCAGCTCAAACTAACTTGAAATCTTCTCTCCCCAAACTTGGTTCTCTTTCAGTTTCCTCAATTTCATTAAATCAAACCACCATTCATCATTCTCCATGACATGTCATCTTCGATATCTCCATTACTCCCCATTTCAAAAGCCTTTAACAAATCCTGTCCATTTCATGTACTAAACAGCTCTCATGCCTGTCTGTCTCCCATTGCAACTATGACCAACACAACCTTAGTCCAACTACTCTTTGCCTGTATTTCCACAATCATTTCCTAACTATTCTCCTTTTCCAATCTTTGTTCCTTGCAACAGCTAGAAATAGATTTTCAAAATGTCATCTATAACCTATACTCTTAAATCCTTCACTAATTTCTTATTACTCCTAAGATAAAGATAGATTTCTTTAAAGTCACCTACAAGACCAGCTTTTTGCAGTCCAGCCCTGCCTCCATTTTTATCCTCTACCTGAAAACAATTTTCTTCAACTTTGGGGGGAGGGGATTATTTATCCCCTACTCCATCTGTTTCCCTGTGAAGGGTATTTCATTTTGAGTGACGCTCCTAGCTTTTTGTGCTTCCCCTACTCATTCTGATCTCCATCTATCTGCTGCCTCTGCATCTCTTGATTGGTTCTGTGGAAAAGGAAAAGACAGAGGGAACCAATGTTGACCCCCTATGTTGCTGCAGGACAAATTTCTTTATTCTCACCACTCCAGTTTCCTCTCTTGCTAGAGATCACTTTCTATGCCATTCCTTCTGCCCTGGACATACCTCCCTTCTCATATCACTTCTCATATTTCACTTCAAGTTTTTCCTTGTCTCTCTCACTGAGGTAAACCTTTCTCTTATAGCCTCTCTCAGCAGAGTCACGCTTACCACAATGGCAAGTTCACAAATTTTTGGTAACAATTTGAATAATATCCATCTCTTTCACTATTCTAGAAACCTTCCAAAAACAAGGACTACCTAGTTTCGTTCCCCACTGAATTCCCACTACTTAGCCCCTTAAACATCTGTTGATTGGCTGAATGGATATCAAATAATCTTAGTTAATAATTATAATGATAAAATCTCAAATTTGGTATCACTGTGTACTATGTACACCCTATGACCACGTACTCCATAAAGTTGATCAAATAAGCAGAGCTCTAAAGTTGCAAGGAAATTTGGGTGAATTTATACTCATCAAATATTTCATAATTCAGACTTTTTCTATTTAGCATAGATCTCCCCCTAGACACACTTTGTTACATTGGCAAGGTTCTACTTTATGTAAATAATTAAATGTGAGGAATGCCAAAGGAGGGGACTAGGGAGTAATTCATCAGTTGATTCATAAAATATTTGCTAAGTGCCTATCTTACATTTGGACAAATTGCTTAACTTTTGACAGGGGAGCCTCATTTCTTTAAACGTGAAGATAATGTCTATCAGAGGGCTACCATTAGGATTAAATAAGGTAAAGTATGTGAAATTGCCCTGCATTATCACCTGCTCATTGTGGGATCTCAGTGATGATTTTTCATATTTATTGAATACTGAACACCATTTTATCTTATTTTTACAGCCGTCATAAAACAAAATGATTATGCTTATCTCTAATTTTTAGATCAAAAACTTCAGAAAGTTTAAAGGGCTCCTGTCAAATGTTGCCCAGAAATTAGCCACAGAACCTATGATAAAAAAGTCAGTTCTCCTAACTTCTACTCCACTGTAGAAATTACAGTGGAGTAATTTTTAACAAGGAATAGGTAGGCAGAACCTAAAATGGTAGAACTCAAGTCTCATCAGTGTTCAGAAGAGCGGGTTGTTGCTGTTTAGTAACTATGGAGATAAACTTTGGGCCTGATGAACCATTTTGACATTTACAAACAGTTAAGATAACACCTTTTTTGTAGGCTTGAAAGATTTGCAGGTAAAATAGTCTCTGCAATTAAACAAACAAAAATAAGCTAAAACAAATAAACTAAAACAATAACTGTATCCCATTTCAGAAAGAGGAGAAGATAAAGAGGAAAGAAATGAAACTTACCAATGTATTGCCTTTAATTTTTTCTTTTCCTATTTATATTTTGAAATATTCTCCTTTTTTATTTGAAATATGTTACTTCATATATTTTGAGTATTTTTTGACTCCTCCCTCTGAATGACCCTTGCCTGTCCAGATACCCCACATATACATCCTTACAATTACTACCCTCCCACTTCCTACTTCTGCATTACCCAGATGTCTTCATCCTTTTCCCCAATCTTCATTGACACCTTCTCTGCACCCTTAACAATGAGACTTCCTTGTTATGCACTTGCTTAATTTATGTATGTTTTACACAGTATTCATTGCCAAGACATCTGGTTCCTTCCAGTCATGAAAAACACACAGAAAAAGAAGAAAATTCATTTTTCCAATGAAAAACATTTAAATGGTTAAATAAATTAATTGAAATTCTTCATTGTTTTTTTGTTGCCTTTGTTCTCATCTTATCTGCCATCACTTAACATCTCTATGCCTGCATTTCTGTCTTCCTTCCACAGATACTTACTGAGTACCTGTTATGTTCCAGACCCTTACTTCCTTCGGATGGTAAATGCAGAGATGATAAATTGATGATGGATGATGGATAAATAAGAGTGTGCATATGTCTGTGAGTACATGTGCATGTATCATGTGCTTGTGTGTATGTGTGTATTCCCTGCCCTCAAAGATCAGAAGGGGAAACAATTAAGAATATCAAAAAAAAAAAGTACAATCTATTTCTTCCTCTAATGACCCTTAGGCAGTATCTACTGGGCTGAACCATATGAAATAGCCAATATTCAACTTTTTATAACCACAAAATATGGCTTTGTCATATTGTTCAATCTAATAAAAGCATTAAAACCATTTGTCAAAAAGTGAGAAATGCTGTCTCCCAACTACACCTGGTTGTTTTGTCATTATGAACTCAGATGAATGATTTCACTTTTTAAGTGAATTAATGGAATTGACCTGATTGGGTCTTTTTCAGAAACATTTTAACTTCAGTAAACTTTTGTTTCGTTGCTACTCTACTCACATATGGATTGTAGATAACATAAAGTCAAAGTTCAGTGACCCCCTAACTGGCCACCCCAGTTGGCCCTCTTCCCGTGAAGCAGGGCACAGGGAGGAATTCTGCTTGGCTGCCTACCACGCTCCCTACCCCCCGTCCCCCTCCCACTCCCCCACAACTGCTCTGCCACCTCCGTTCTCTTTGCCTGCGCTCCAACGCCAGCTTAAGCAAATGTGGTGCTTTTTTTTTTTCCCCACAGTCAGGTAACATTTATCCTAACCAACATTTACCCAAATCAATGCATTTTAATCGAAGCTAATGGCAGTTAGCTTAAACCAACAGATTTTTCACAGGCCCAAGTACATTAAATCAATGTATTTCTCAAAATTGCTATATCTTATGTAAAACAATGCATTTTCATTTTTTCCAGGACACATTTTTATTTCACTCTAATCTGAAGTCAGACTGAAGTAATAGATTTCTTTCTTTCATACCAGCCCTGAGATCTTGAATGAAAAAAACATATTAATCTTTCAGATATATGAATTCGATTTCATTCGGTTGAGTGTAACAGACTTTTATTGAGCACCTACTGTTTGTGAGATACTGTGTGTGACACTCTGGAGGGTAGGGAGTGATTAAGATAGAGTTCCTACTCATAGAAGCTCATAATTTAGTGGTGAGTACTTCCATGGACAGAATTAATTATAACCTAAGACAAACAGCTAGGGAAACGTAATGAAGGAAGGTATGAACTGTGACTGAGGGATTTAGGAGGAGATGCCAAAGAAGTTGCATTTAAGATCATCTTTGAATGATGGATACCTGGAGTGGCAAGAACATGCTAGATAGATTGGATAGATGGAACAAGGTATTAGTTATGTCATGCCAGCTATTGTAACTAAATATACACCCTAGATTTTCAGGAGCTTAACAAAATAGAAATTAATTTCTCACTTACATTACAATCCACAGTGGCCATTCCTGATCAAGAATTCACTTTTTTTTTTTTTTTTTTTTTGGTACGTGGGCCTCTCACTGTTGTGGCCTCTCCCGTTGTGGAGCACAGGCTCCAGACGCGCGGGCTCAGCGGCCATGGCTCACGGGCCTAGCCGCTCCGCGGCATGTGGGATCTTCCCGAACCGGGGCACGAACCCGTGTCCCCTGCATCGGCAGGCAGCCTCTCAACCACTGCACCACCAGGGAAGCCCGGGAATTCACTATTTTTAACTTGACGTTTCTAAAATGAAGGGTCCTTCCAACTGGTGACTTCAGCATCTGGGACTTTGAGGACTCTGCATCCATCAAGTGGAAGGGGAAAGAGCTTGGAGAAGGCACATCTGCTTCTAAGAGCTTTAGCCGAGAAGTGATACCAGTCACTTCTGCTTATGTTCCGTGGGTAAAAATAGGTCTCGTGCTGTACCTTGATGCAGATGGACTGGGAGATGTAGACCTTGTCTGGGAAGTGACACCTAGTGATAACTACATACTGTGCAGGGAGGAATATGAGCTTAAGTCGACACCAGCTACTTTGTCACAGTCAAAGACACAGGTGAGAAATACAGAGGGTTATGATTACGGCATAGAAGGGAGGTGATGACTATTTTAGAAGGAAAGCAAGGCCAGAGTATGAAGAGTTCTCTACACCACCCTGGAGTGCTAATTTTGCACATAAATGGGAGTCACTGAGTGGGATTCATGTTCTTATGAAAGAGACCCCACAGAGTTCCCTCCTGCCTTCCCCATGTGAGGACACAGTGAAAATTCAGCAGTCTGATCCTGGGACAGGGCCTCTGCCAGTCCCTGACCATGATGGCACCCTGATCTTCCAGTCTCCAAAACTATGAGATTTAAGTGTCTGTTATTTATAAACTACCCTCTCTATGGTAATTTGTTATAGGAGCCCTAAAGGACTAAACAGACCCCTACTAAGTTTTCTCATCAGTAAAATGGAGCGAGCAGTACTCTTTCACACAGCAGTTTCCTCTGTGATTTACCTTTGGATTACCCAAAAAAGGCAACGAAGTGGCCTTCTGTAATCATTTCTTTTAAATCAAAAATGTATATTTATGTCACTTAGGTTATATAAGCTCAAGAACAATTAACGTGATAATAATGCAGCCATCATTTGTTAAGGAACTACTGTATGCTAGGTGTACTATATATTGATAAATTATTTCTAATCCTTACATAGCTAAAACCCACCCCACTTTGAGATTCCTTTCACTTCGTTGTTTGGCCTTCTGATAGCCTTCTCTACCCTCTTCATTTTTTCAACTGAATTTCAACAGTATCCTTGTGATGTAAGTAAACTGCATAATTGTTGTGTTTTAGAGATGGTACACCTGTACTGCATTGGGTAAAGCTGGCAACTGCTTGCCTAATTGGGCACGTGATTGCATTCTGTCACCACGCCAGCATTTCTAGCAGGCGGGGCCCACGAGAAATGAAATTAACTCTTACTTTGGCGAGAACCACCAAACAATTTTTTGAGCCTAGGCTGGGGATTATGACCATTTTTGAGCCCTCAAGTACACATGAAAGATTATTTGTTGCTTGACTGCTTCCCTAAAATTTATGCACAAATTTACTTGTTCATTATGACTTTTTGAAAATCACCGGGCTTACAAAGCTTTGGAGCTGCATTTTCTCTCCGTCCCAAGGGATAATATATGATATTTACATTGGTCATAAGTATATGTGCATTTATTTATTTATAAGAAGTGTCACATTCGCTGACAATAAGAAAAATCCCCTTCACTCTCACACCCCAACACATTTCCTGATAGTGTTCCTATTTTGCCAGATGGAAACTTTTCCCCTCTTCACCTCTCCCAATATGGTTGACTTGCTATGATTAGGAAGAAGAGTCCTTCCTATGTCCTGTTTCTGAAAAAGGAGGAGACTGGGTCTTGTATTCATTTTTATGGTGATTATGGTGCCTGAGAACACAGATACTACAATTTCAATTGTCAAGGCCTAAGAGGCTGCTGCTGCAGCACTTACTAAAGGCCACTGAGAAACCGCAGAACCAACGATCTTGGTTTGATCCATTGACTTGATTCCTTTCTGTGAATCTCAAAATACAAATATTAGTTATGGCACATTAGCTATAGAATTTTTAAAGTCTATCCCCATATATTATTCTTGTCCGTTTTTTACATATATATGGAAGTGCTATACTAAATCTGAATTTTGGAGCTGGGCACTCTTCAGCTTTAGCTTTCTCTTCTGTATAAAAAGGATTAATAACATTGTTTGGATGATTAAGCAGGGAACATATGTAGAGAGTCTACTACAATGCCAGCCATCTAATAATCTTTAAAATGTTGGTATTAATCTGGACAAATATATGACATATGCTTAATGATTGCATGCTATGATTTATAAGTCACACATAAATGTATAACACAAAATTGAGTGGGATTTTTCCTTTTTCCCTGGGTTTAGTGCTTGATGCCCAAAGATGAAGGAAAATCTATACTGAGTCCCCTACATGCAAAAGAGAACTTGCAACAACTGTATCCTGACAGCTCCTTCCAAGTCTTTCTTTAAGGCAGCAGAACTGGCCCTACTACCAGTTGCCAAAAACAGAATGCTCTACAATTCTCTTCTGATTAAAAAATAATACTGGAAAGAGGAAAAGTTAGTTGCCATCCTAGGCAAGGTAGTGTTTATGGTTAAAAAGAAAGTGCCCTTCCACTCCTTCGCAAAGCTAAGTCATGGTGTTAGGAAGAAACCTCTTCTTAGAGATTGGCATTGTATGAAAAGAGGAAGAACTTACATCTCTGTTTCCTACTAGATAATTAATTAACTAGTGTAAAAGAGTTGTTGGGAGAGAATGACTTGCATTTTCTGAAGGTTAGGGGCTTACAAGAGCACTGATACTGAGGTCTGGTTATTGTTTGGAGATTTCTAAAAGTGAGAGGGTTGACAACACAACAAAAAGGGATCACAATATAGTATGCCTAGGAAGAAAACGGGGCAGCTTTCCACCCTATCCCAGTTTTCTGCAGCCCTCAAAAAACATTGATAAAGAAAACGGCTATTCCGATTCCAAAGAGCCCAAAGCTTTGAGGTAGAAGCAGATAACCTGGGCTGGCCAAGTGTTCAAAACTAAGAGAACGTGTTAGAGGCATGAATTGCTGGTAAGAGCTGGAGAGAGGCATGACTTCCTCCTCTAAATGGACTAACCATAATAGAAAGTGTTAGGTTAAAGCTGATCACTGACTCAGTAAAATTATACACACTCTCCATGTGGAGACCAATACATTGGCAGAAACAGCAACAGTGAATGGTAGGTACCAAGCCAGAGTGAGATAAGGGAAACTTTCCTGCAACCAAGTCTGAGAAAATGGTTTCTCACTTACCTCCCTTCCCATTCCTGATTCCTGAGGGTTTGAAAAAGAGCAGATGCTAGAATAGAATGAAGAGGGAAAGTAATGGCCCTTCCCAAAACCAGATCTCTTTGAGACATAAGAATGTGTTGAGGGAAGTGATAAAATGATAATGAAAATAACAATTATTATATAATAGATAATACATATTTCTTTCACTCTATTCCAGGCAATATTCCAAGTTCTCTACATATAGAAGAGACATATAATGTAGGTTATTTTATTATCTCCATTTGATTGCTGAGGAAATGAAGTCCATTTGAGTTTGAGTGACTAAGTCAAGGAACCAAAGCTAGTAGTTGGTGGTTCTGGCATTGAAATCAATAGACTATGGCTCCAGCATCTGCACTCCTAGACTGGAGTTCAAAATTGTAATCTGGACTGAAATTTTAATAATCAAAATGTACGCAAATTTTCACTGAAGGATGTGAGAAGAGAATTTGACAGAGCAAGTCTAAAGACAGATACCAGAGAAAAATAGAAACACCTTAGCTTTATACCTCAATAAGTTAAAACTGCTTGATAAACTCTCAATAAACTGATTTTAAAAGCATAAGTAAATACATATATGATATACTATATGTACTTTATATACGTGTGTGTATGTATATATACGTGTGTGTGTATATATATACGTTGATATATATATATTTTTATATATATATATATAGAACAAATTGAAGGCTTGTAAGGGCACCCAGTAAATTTTTGTGAAAAGAATGTTACTTGTATATGTACAGTTGATTTAAAGCAGAAACTAACAAACCATTGTAAATAAAGATGTTAATGTTATAAAGATGTTAATGTCATAAAGATGTTAAAAAAAATGTTACTCATATAACAACTACTGTGCTATGTATAATTTGCATAACATATGTACAAATTCTATGAAAATGTTAGAGATCATTATTGATCATAACTGAAATTATTGATCACAATATATTGGATTTATTTTTATTTCCTAAATGTTCACCATGATCTTTCTTTATTGAAAAGGCAGAGAAGATAAACATAGATGCATCCTCTTAAGAAAACCAACTCTCATTCTTTATATTTATGTCATTACAATGGAAATGGTAGATGCATGATCACAAGGGAAGTTTAATATTAGATTGAAGAAAATATTAAAAAGTACAGCAGACTGACTAAAACAAGTCTGTACTGGCACAGGGAAGGGTCCTGGTGACAAGCTAGGTCTTCTCCACGTCTAATTTTGATAATATGATTGATGATGTGATTTCTCATAAGTGGTGCAAAGAAACAACATCAAAATTAATCACATTATGCTGGCATTTGGAAGTCTAAATAAAAGGTATGTGAACTCATTACAGGAAGATATATTTTCATTTGAAATTTAAATTTGCCAGCCCATCCATATTTGTCTGGGAAACTTGTGAATTTGTTTGTAGATGAAAATGACCAGAGTTGAGTAATCAGTTCTAGCTGATTACGGTTTATAACAGGCAACCCAGGGACTTCCTGGCAGTTACAGATCTGCCTTTGCAAATCTCAAGAATAAGGAGGATGATTCGATGCCCTGAGTCTCTGTGGCCATGTTTCCCTCCTTCAAAAAAAGAAATGACCCCCCCTTCGCCAGCCAAATGCTAATGAAAATTCTCTTTGCAAATTTGGTTTGCTCAGTAGTTAGATTTTTCCTTTAAGATGGAAATGTTTAGGAAGAGTTTTCAGTTGAGAGGATAGTACGCTTTATTTCACAGACTTTTCAATGATATAGTCATTACTGTGTGGCAGTCTCCACCAAGGGGGAAATTAACTTTAATATAAAAACACACGGCTAGGAGAACTCAAGAAGTCTATTATTTTTCCAATATGCAGTATTCAAGCCCCACAGTAGCACACCCTACACTTAAACTATCAGAAAATTTAAGCTATTTGAAATGTTACAAATGTGCAAGCAATACCCATTATCCTAGATGAGCAATACAATTTATGGAAGATATAATAAATAGAGGGAAACTTAGTATGTTTGTTCAATATAGAGTAGGTAATTGAAGTACAGGATCCAAAGTAAAACCATAAACAATAATTAGATAGTGAAAATGTGGAGAGTTAACTGTGACCCACATAATAATACAGCTGAGCATCAGCCAAGAGAATAGTTGCCTTGAATTTGGGAGCAGATTATAAAGGGAATCTTTGCTTAATAAACATCTGGAGAAACTGTGATGATATCGGAAGAAGAGTATTCCGAAGAAGGGAACTCTCTAATCTTAACCTTACAACCTTAATTTGTGGAGGAACATATGATTACCTAGATGTTATTATGTACATCTGGAATGGAGTTAGTGAGATGTCTCTGTGAGCCTCAGCACTGAGTAAATTGCAACAAAAATGTGTAGAGTTGCTTAGTATAGTTAGTACCACTGACAGTTTCAAGTTAAAAGTTCTCTTCAAGGTTGTTGTACTGTTTAGGGTCTTGGATGCAAATAAAAGAAAGAAATTCTGTCTATGTTAAGCAAAAATAGAATTTAATGGAGGGATGTGAGAGGCTCACAGGATTACTGGGGAGTGAAAGGATAGGACTGGAAAAAGGAGTAGGGCAAAGCAGCAGGAACATCCTTGGATAATGCACCCTCATTTCAGCTGTAATACACACTTTCTAACCAGTATCTACCACATGATCAAGAGTCAAGGTACCGGGAGAGAACACCTGATTGGTTGATGGAAGATTGAAGGTACACCCGTCATTGTACTGGGACAGAGAGAGGCAGAATATGTACCTTGAAACTTTCCTCAGGAATCATGTGCTTTTCAATGCCTATTATGTAATAGATACTTTTGAGTGTCTGTTATATAATAATATTATATATTATACATATAATATTATTATATAATAAATACTGCAAAGCACTAGGATGCAAAAGTTCTGCCTTTTAAGAATTTATTTGATACTTTTAATCACTGCAGGAAGTAGGAGAGAGCAGTACAAGATAGAACCAAAAGAAGGAGCTACTACTATCCTCGTTTTACATACGAGGAAGGAGATGCCTAGAAAGGTAAAATAACATGCCACATACTACACAGATTGAATGGAAAGAAATGAAAATCATGAGTAATGTCCAATTAGGCTGGCCCTAATTTGTTGACCAAATTGGAACATTTTTGAGATCGTTATTAATATTTATGCCAGGACAACAGGCTTAAACAGGAGTATCCCTGGTTGATCATATCCTTGGCATATCAGAATGCAATAATCCTGAGAATGACAACAGTCTACGAAGGACACTGCTTACTGGCTTTGTCCACTTCAGGCAGAAGAAACAGGAACAGTGCTGACCAATAGAAATTTCGACAATGATGGAAATGTTCTATTTCCATGTCCAGTATGTGGAATCTGTCCAAAGTGTGGCAGCCATTAACCACATATGGTTATTGACCTCTTGAAACGTGGCTAATATGACTAAGGAACTAAATATTTAATTTATTTAAATTTAATTAATTTAAATGTGAATACACATGCCTGGTAGCTACCAATATGAATAACATAGAACTAGCTTTTAATTTTAACTTAGGGTTCATTGGATTTTTATAGCTATTTATCACAAGACTCTAAGAGATGATTTAACTTGGAACTTTATCATGACAAAAGGATTAATGGTTACCTAAAAATGATATTTATAGACTAAAAATGATAAATGGTATTCAGTTGGAATAAGTGAAAAGATATATACTAAATATGGCAAATCAGTCTCTGATATTTATTTTTAATTCCACTTCACTAAGGAGTTGTGAGATTCTGGATATTCTCTTTGCTTGTTATTGTAGAAAAAGGAAAACAATTTCCCCTCTCCCTTTCTAGGTTCTTGGCTGAAACCCTCCTGTAATAAAATATATTAACAAGAGAAAAACAAATAGAAATTTAATAACATGTACATTTCCTATAAACTTCAGAGATACCCAGGAATATTGAGTAACTCCCAAATGGCTCAAACCACCACCACTATCTTCAGCTATTATTTTTCTTCCCTACATTTGCTCATGCAGTTTTGCTTTGTTTTGTTTTCTTTTACCTGTGACTGATCTTATGCTTTGGAAGCCATGTCGTTCTCATCCAGGTTGGTGTGAGATGCTAGCTAATTGCTTTACCCTGGGAATGACCTCTGTCAAAATAATCCCAAAGTCCTCAGTTCCTTTTCTTATCTAACTGCTTCTGTGTGAGTCCACACTGCCTCTGTGGGAAAAAAGGAATTTTATATCTCATTTCTTGGCATAAAGAGTAACTGCAGCTTGAGTCTAACAAATTAGGTCCCCCACTGGGCTAAAGTTTTGGATACCATTAAGCAGTATAATAGCATGGTTGGAAATACAGGCTCCAGTGAAATAGAATACATGTGAAAAACTATTCAATCAATTACTAACTGGATGATCATGGGCAAATGATTTACCCTTCTTAAGTCTCAGTCTCTTCATTTATAAAACAAGTTTTTAAAAATGCTTTCCTCTCTGAGTTACTGTGGGGCTGTACATATAAAACACAAAGCATGGTTTATAATATAAAGTAAGCATTAATTCAAATCAACTAAAATTTTGAGCCCCTACCAAGTGTGCTAAAGGCTGAGGAATGTAGCATGGAGCTGAAAGTTTAGTGGGCAATTCTGCCAATACCCTAACCCCTGACTCTGTGTTGATATGTGCTATGATTGGGTAAATATTGGGTTTTATAAGAAGATGCTAAGGAGGTCAGAGAAGGTTTCCTGGGAAAAGAATTAAACACTCCTCAAATTCTACTAGTGTAACCTTGGAAATTTTGTATACAGTCAAGTCCTAGGAAGTTAGGACTCATTCACAATTGAACTTAAATGGTTTTGCCTCTCTTTTTTTTGGCTTTTGTTTTGCTTTGTTTTTTGTACGTTTGCTGATCTTTAGCTATTTTCAGGAGTGTGTATTAATCCAAGGAGTCAAAAGTGTTTAATCATAAGTTATAGTGTCATTTATTTATGCATTTACTCAATAATGACTTATTGAGTATCTAACACATCAAACGCTGTGCAATCTGCAAGACGTAATGGCGAATAAGTCAGATGAGACTCCTGCCCTCATGGTGCTTAGAATCTAGTGTATGGCTTATTATCTATGTTCACTATATTATTTCTTTATTGAAGTATAGTTGATTTACAATATTATATTAGTTTCAGATGTATAATGTAGTGAGTTAGTATTTGTATAGATTTTACTCCAGTTAAACTTATTATAAAATATTGGCTATATTCCCTGTGCTGTACAATATCCTTGTATCTTAATTATTTTATACATAGGACTTTGTATCTCTTAATCCTCTAACCCTATCTTGCCCCTCCCCACTTTTTCTCCCTACTGGTAACCACTAATATGTTCTCTACATCACTGAGTCTGTTTCTGTTTTGTTATACTCATTCATTAGTTTTATTTTTTAGATTCCACATATAAGTGATAACATGCAGTATTTGTCTTTCTCTGTCTGGCTTATTTCGTGAAATATAATACCCTTCATATGCATGGATGTTCCTGCAAATGACAAAATTTCATTCTTTCTTATGGCCAGGTAGTACTCCACTGTATATATGCGCCACATCTTCTTTATCCAGCCCTCTGTTGATGACCACTTAGGTTGCTTCCATGTCTTGGTAGTTGTAAATAATGCTGATATGAACACTGGGGTGCATATATCTTCTGGAACTGGTATTTTTATTTTCTTTGGAAAAATATCCAGGGGTGGAATTGCTGGATCGCATAGTAGTCCTTTTTCATAGTATTTTGAGGAACCTCCATATTGTTTTATACAGTGGCTGTACCAATTTACATTCCCACCAACAGTGTAAGAGGGTTCCCTTTCCTCCATATCTTTACTAATGTTTGTTATTTCTGGCCTTTTTGATGATAGTCGTTTGAGCAGGTGTGAGGTGCTATTTTGTTGTGGTTTTGATTTGCATTTCCCTGATGACTTGCAATGTTGAGCATCTTTTTGAGTGCCTGCTGGCCATCTATATATCTTCTTTGGAAAAATGTTTATTTAGATCTTCTGTCCATTTTTTTAATTAAGTGGTTTGCTTTTTTGATATTGAGTCATATGAGCTGTTTATGTATTTCAGACATTAACTCCTTATCAGTTATGTTATTTGCAAATATTTTCACCCATTCAGTATGTTGTTTTTATATTTTGTTGATGGTTTCCTTTGCTATGCAAAGGCTTTTAAGTTTAATTAGGTCCCATTTGTTTATTTTTGCTTTTGTTTCCTTTACCTTAGGAGATAGGTCCAAAAAATATATTGCCACCATTTACATCAAAGCGTGTTCTGCCTATGATTTCCTCTAGGAGCTTTATGGTTTCTGGAAATACATTTAGATTTTCAATCCATCTTAGTTTATTTTTGTATCTGGTACTAGAGAATGTTGCAATTTCATTCTTTTACATGTAGCTGTCCAGTTTTCCCAGCACCACTTATTGAAGAGACTGCCTTTTCTCCATTGTATATTCTTGCCTCCTTTGTCATAGATTAATTGGTGACCATAAGTGTGTGGATTTATTCTGAACCCTATATTCTGTTCCATTAATGGGTCTGTTTTTGTGTCAGTACCATACTGTTTTGATTACTGTAACTTTGTAGTATAGTCTGAAGTCAGAGATCATGTTTTCCCTAGCTCTGTACTTTGTTCTCAAGATTGCTTTGGCTATTTGGGTCCTTTGTATTTCCATACAAATTTTGAAATTATTTGTTCTAGTGCTATGAAAATGCCATTGGTATTTTAATAGGAATTGCTTTGAATCTGTGGCTTGCCTTGGTTAGTATGGTCATCTTAACAATATTCATTCTTCCAATCCAAGAACGCGATATATCTTTCCATCTGTTTGTGTGGTCTTCAATTTCTTTCATCAGGGTCTCACAGCTTTTGGAGTACAGGTATTTTGCCATCTTAGGTAGGTTTATTTCTAGGTATTTTATTCTTTTTGATGCAATGATAAAGGGGATGGTTTCCTTAATTTCTCTTTCTGATAGTTTGTTGTTATTGTATAGAAATATGACAGATTTCTGTAAATTAATTTCGTATCCTGCAACTTTATCAAATTCTTTGATGAGCTCTAGTAGTTTTCTCGTAGCATCTTTAGGATTTTCTATGTACAGTATCATGTCATCTGCAAACAGTAACAGTTTTACTTCTTCTCTTCCAATTTGGATTCCTTTTACTTCTTTTTCTTGTCTGATTGCTGTGGCTATAACTCCCAATACTATGTTAATAGAAGTAGCTAGAGTGAGCATCCTTGTCCTGTTTCTGAGTTTTAGTGGGAAAAGCTATCAGCTTTTCACCATTGAGTATGATGCTAGCTGTGGGTTTGTCATATATGGTTTTTGTTATGTTGAGGTATGTTCTCTCTATTCCAACTTAGATGAGAGTTTTTATCATAAATGGATGTTGAATTGTGTCAAATGCTTTTCCTGTGACTATTGAGATGATCATGTGATTTTTATCCTTTCTTTTGTTAATGTAGTGTATCTTATTGATTGATTTGCTGATATTTGGTCATCCTCGAATCCTTGGAATAAATGCAACTTGATATGGTGTATAATCCTTTTTATATACTATTGAATTTGGTTTGCTAATATTTTGTTGAGGATTTTTGCATCTATACTCATAAGAGACATTGCCCTGTAATTTTCTTTTTTTTGGTGTCTTTATCTGGTTTTGATATCAGTGTAATAGTGGCATCATAGGATGAATTTGGAAGAGTTCCCTCCTCTTTAATTTATTGGAATAGTTTGAGAGGGATAGGTATTATCACTTGTTTGATAGAATTCCCCCATGAAGCTGTCCAGTTCTGGACTTATGTATGCTGGGACTTTTTTATTACTAATTCAATTTCACTATTAGTGATTTGTCTGTTCAGATTGCCTATTTCTAATTGTCTGTTCTAATTGTCTATTTCCTTATTCGGTCTTGTATCTTTCTAGAAATTTATCCATTTATTCTCCAGTCTGTTGACATATAACTGCTTGTAGTGTTCTCTTACAATTTTTTGTAACTCTGTGATATCAGTTATAATTTCTCCTCTTTCATTTCTTATTTTTTTTATTTGGGTCCTCTCTCTTATTCTTGATGAGCCTGGCTCAAGGCTTATAAATTTTGTTTATCTTTCAAAAACCAGCTCCTGGTTTCATTGATCTTTTCTCTATTAATTTTTGGTCTCTATTTTATTTATTTTCTCTCTGGTCTTTATTATTTTTTCCATCTGCTCACTTTGGGCTTTGTTTATTCTTCTTTTTCTAATGCTTTTAGATGGTAGGTTAAGTTGTTTATTTGATATTTTTCTTGTTTCTTGTAGGCCTGTATCACTATAAATTCCCATCTTAGAACTGCTTTTGCTGCATCTCATAGATTTTGGAAAACAGTTTTTTATTTTCATTTGTCTCCAGGTATTTTCCATTTTCCTCTTTGATTTCTTCACTGACCATTGGATTTTTAGTAGCATGTTGTTCACTCTCTATACGTTTGTGTTTTTCTCATTTTTCTTCCTGTAATTCATTTCTAGTTTCATAACAATAGTGATCAGAAAAAAATGCTTGATGTATTTTCTATCCTCTTAAATTTGTTGAACATGTTTTATAGCCTAGCACGTGATCTATCCTGGAGAATGTTCCATATGCACTTGAAAAGAATATGTATTCTGCTGTTTTTGGATGTAATGTCCTGTAGATATCTATTAAATTCAGCTAATCTGGTGTGTAATTATACTACTGTTTCCTTATTGCTTCTCTGTCTGGATGATCTTTCCATTGACATAAGGTGTTAAAATTTCGCTATTATTATTGTATTATTGTCAATTTCTCCCTTTGTGTCTGTTAATATTTGCTTCATATGTTTAAGTGCTCCTACGTTAGGTGTATATGTGTTAGCAAATGTTTTATCCGCTTGTTGTATTAATCCCTTTACCATAATATAATGCCTTTCTCTGCCTTTTGTTTTAAAATCTATTTTGTATGATATGAGTATTGCTACCCCTACCTTCTTGTCATTTCCATTTTCTCACTTTCAGACTGTGTGTGCCTTTAGTTCTGAAGTGAGTCCCCTATAAGCAGCATATAGATGCGTCTTGTTTTTAATCTAATTAGTCACCCTATGCATTTTGATTGGAGCATTTATTCCATTGATTTTTAAAGTGATTGTTGACAGGTATGTACTTATTTCTATTTTGTTACCTATTTTCTGATTGTTTTATATTTCTTCTCTATTCCTTTCTTCTTATTTTAGTTTCTTCCCTTGTGGTTTGATGATTTTCTTTAGTAGCATGCTTGTGTTTTCTTCTCTCTAGTTTTTGTGCATCTATAGTAGGTTTTTGATTTGTGTTTGCCATCTGGTTCATGTATGTTCACCTATAAATATATCTACTTGTTTTAAACTGGAAGTCATTTAAGTTCAAACACATTCTAAAATATCTACATTTTCCTTATTCCCCTCTCACGCATTTTGTGGTTTTGATGTCATATTGTACATTTTCATGTTTATTCCTTGACTGTTTATTGTAGTTATGGTCAATTTTGCAATTTTTTGTCTTTAATATTTATAGTAGCTTATTTAACTAGTTGATCCACATTCTTTACTAGATACTGGCTTTCAGTAGTGCAATTTTTTCCTTTTCTATAAATTCTTGCTTCTTACTATAGCTTTTTATTTTCCACTTAGAGAAGACCCTTTAACATTTCTTTTAGGATAGGTTTATTATTGATTAGCTCTTTTAGTTTTTGCTTCTCTGAGAAGTTCATTGTCTCTCCTTCAATTCTGAATGATAAGCTTGTTGGTAGAGAATCCTAGGTTGTAGGTTTTTCCCTTTCAGCACTTTAAATATATCATTCCACTCCTTTCTGGCCTGCAAAGTTTCTGCAGAAAAATCAGTTGATATTTTTACTGGAGTTTCCTTGTATGTGACTCTTTGTTTTTCTCCTGCTGCCTTTAGAATTCTCTCTTTAACTTTTGTGTTTAATTATGATATGTCTTGATGTGGGTCTCTTGGAGTTCATCTTGTTTGAGACTCTCTAGGCTTCCTGTACCTTGATATGTGTTTTCTTCTTCAGGTTCAGGAATTTTTCAGCCGTAATTTCATCAAATATATTTTCAAACTTCTTCTTTCTCTCTTCTCCCTCTGAGACCCCTATAATGTGGATGTTAATACACAGAGGTCCCTTAAACTGTTCTTGTTTTTCTTTTAATTTGTTTTTCTTTTTGCTGTTCTGATTGCATGATCTCCATTACTCTATCTTCCAGATCACTTATGTGTTCTTCTGTATCACATAGTCTGCTCTTCATTCTTTCTAGTGTATTTTTCATGTCAGCTATTGTATTTTTCAGCTGTGACTGGTTCTTTTTTTATTTTCGAGTTCCTTGTTTAAATTCTCACTGTGTTCATCTATTCTTTTCCCTAGTTCAATTAGCATTCTTAATACTAATGCTTTGAATTCTTTATCTGGTAAATTATTTATCTCTGTTTCATCAGTTGTATTTTTCATTTTTTTCCTTGTTTTTTCATTTGAAACAAATTTCCCTGTCTTTGCATTTTGCTTAACTTTCTTTGTTTCTAGTAAATTAGGTGAAACAGTTACCTATTCTGGTCTTGAAGTGATGTTTTTGTGTGGAAGCATGCCTCTGCACTCTGCGCATGACCTCTGGCTTTGGTGGGAGACCTGGATCAGAAGTGGGAATGAGTCATGTCTTCTTTCAAGGCGTGCTGACAGCTATCACCTGATTGGGAGGTAGGGGTGGAAGTGGAGAGCCTTGAGCCAGAGCCCAGTGTGAGCTCAGGCTTTTGCTATGCTCAGTGGCCAATACCACCCTATCAGAGGTGGGGTTGTGTCCCAAGGTACTGGAGCAGAAGCCCCAAGGGTTGGGTTCTAGCTTGTTCCATTCCAGTAATGGTTGCCCTCACCCTGTTCAGATATGGTGCCAGGTCCAAGCAGGTTGCTTCCCCACAACTGTGCACTGTCCTCACCAATGGCAGGCTTCGCCCTAGTTGGGAGCTGCACAGCAGAGCAAGAGGGGCCAGAGCAAGAACTTGGCCTGGGCCAGGTTGCATGCTAAGGTAGTCAGGGGAAATCGGCCAGAGTAACAGGCAGTCTCAATTTAATTCCTCCACCTTGTTTTCAGAGCAAGCAAGTGTGAACATACTCTTCATGAGCAGAGTTTGAGTTTCTCACAGTTACCCTGCCAGTTTCACTGGTCTTCAAACCAGCCATGAGGAATCGTCTTCCTGGTGTTGGACCCCATGGCTGGTATGCCCAATATGTGGTTTGAACCACTCACTCCCCAAGGAGGATCTCCAAGACTGTGTAATCCCCGCCTTCTGTGTCCCCTCCTGGGGCACAGATCCCAGCCTAATTCCTGCTCTTTTTCCACCTGACTCCATGTGGGTATTTCTTCTAGCCTTGGTTATATAAGAGTCTTTCTGCCAGTCTCAAGTTTATTTTCAGTGAGAATTGCTCTACATGTAAATGCATTTTTGATGTATTCATGGGTGGCAGTGACCTCTGTGTCCTCCTACTCCACCATCTTGAACTCCTTCCCCTATGTTCACTATTATTGTAGGTGGCCTTTTCAGATACAACTTGAAATTGTACTCTGTATGTACATCATATCCTCTGTGTGTGGACCAATGTTTCTCAAACTATCAGGGTTGAAGGATCAGTTCTTTTTCTAACCTGTTGCACTGATATTAATAGACAGCTCATACTACACAGAATCCATTGCACAAGATAGACAACATTAAAACTAATTAGTGACCAGTGCAATGACGTAAGTCCATAGACTATGAGCTTGAATGTCACAGTGATGGCAAATTGCCATAAAAGTTTCTAGACTCTTTTTATTTGTATACCAGCAACAAACTCTGTGTACCAACTCCTGTCCACAGATCACATGACTAGCAGCTGTGATATAAGTTACACTAATACAGGAATAAGCCTACTGTGTTCATAGAAGCTACTGCAAAGGGGTGGAGTAGGAGGAGGAGAAATCTTCCCATTTTAATGGCTTGTGTATTAGATAGACTGTGTATCATTTGCACCCTGTTCATACTGGGGACATTAATGTGCATCTATATCCACAGCAAATAAAGTGCTCTATCATTTGGCTCCATTGAACCCTACCCAGCAAACGAAAAAGCTGTGCAGCTGTTGTGTGGTAAAGTTAAGGGAGGAAGTTTTCAACTTGCCTTTATGAAACTCAGATAGGAACATAAATGGAAATATTTAGATTTCTAATTGGCAGTAGGGTAAGGGATCAATGGTAGTAGTAGCTATAGGGTAGTAATTTAGTACCCTATATATCCTAATATATATGAAAGAGAATACTTTCTAATCGCTTTGTTGAGAAAAGTTAATACTGCTTTTATAATTATTCATTGTGCTCCCAAAGATTATCAACAATATCAAGTCAGATCATATTCTAGGTGCCATCTTCTATAAAGGAAATACAAATTTAATAAACTACTTTATGACATATTTATAAATACAACTAATAAAAATGTATTTTATCACTTAAGATTATTTTTATAAGCTAAGGTGAAATGGATATAATTATTGAATTTAAGCAGGAGGGGATCACAGCACAAATTAGTCACATTTGTAAATGTTTGCTATTTTCCAACTCCTAAAAAATGCTTTTTGATGTCTTACACATTATACAATGACACCTTCTGTATTTTTAACTGGAAAACAAAGAAATGTAGAATCTAAAATTATCCATAACCTCATTATCTAAACTCAAACACTAAATTACCTTGTGTTGTATTCAGCAATCATTTCAATGACACCAGCTTTTGTGCTTGACGTAACTAGGCCTGCCTAACACTTCTACTTCCCATAGTAATGAGTTTCTATGGGAAATGAGGATTCCAAAACTTCAGCAAAACTTCGAATAGGAAGCTCTTTGTTGATGCAACCACTACAACATTTGACTATCTTGGTCTTGTGAATAAGACCCTGATACTCACAAAAGAAGAAATTATCTGGAGATTTTTAGCTCAGCAAGAATCAGTTCTTAAGTCGTATCTGAATTCTTGTAAATTCAGAACCAGTGGAATCTGAGCTAATGGGGTTTGATTGTATCCTGGGCTAGTGATACAATTGCAATGCCACAGATTCAACACAGTGACTCCCATCGCAGCTTCAACAAGGGTTGGAGAGGGCAGATTCTTCCTGGTACCCAACATCAGCGCTTTTTAATTACACTCCTCTGTGGTATAAGATAGACCTATAAGATGACCTACTAGAGGAAGTCAGCACTTTTTGAGTCAGCACCAGCATATTTTTTTACTTTGCTCTGCAGCCCCCTATTCACTTTCAAATGGATCAGGTTTCCTTTCTTTGGATCTTTAACTTCTGTCCATTAGAGTTTCCCCTAAAGACTATTTTATCAAACAAAGCAAATCACTTTAGAAAAGATTGTAGTAAGTTCTTTGCAGAGTTATAGCCTATACTTTGTTTATGTATAGTGAACACTTACTGAGTTAGCACTCCACATAGGAAAATCTGGGGAGATAGCAGAAAAATGTTTTTGGTAACTGCTACTCGGTTTGATCTCCTGGTATTTTGTGGTGTGTTATGTAGCTTTAATAGTATAGCCTGAGATTCTCAGGGTATAAAAGAACTTCTAAGTACAGGTCCATTATCAGATATAAGGGAGTCATTTTTAACCCTCTGAGGGAATCAAGCAAATTGGTATTTAAATGTTGTTCTTCAGGGAATGTGACAACATGCCTCCAGAAGATTTAATCCATTTTAATGTCTGTGTGTATGTTTGTGTGTGTGTACAAACATGCCTAATCGCAAATGTTATCCAGTACCTCTCTTTCAGGTACACAGAAATATCTAATCAAATTATATATTTTTTGGCAAACCAGCCAATTAACTTTCAGTGTCCCTCTAATACCTGTTTATAATTTACATAAATTTTGGAGCTCCTGAAAAGTCTTTCAATTTCATTTAAAGTGGCCTGAAAATTGTTATTTCTGGTCTTTAAGCTTGAATATTTTTATTCATAATACTTGGGACTTGGAGAGTGACAGAGCAGGAAGGGAGAAGGTTGTAGACAAGTTTATATCACTTTACTACCTTGGGTAGTTCACTAAGTTCAACTGCTCAGTGTCTAAACTCTTCCCCTAGATCTGAAATCTGGTCTTATCAATAGGTAATAAAAATGCCCATTAATGTGGTGGAAATATAAGCACATCTCATTATCTGTAATCTTCAGGATACACTCATTTTTATTCCATATTATACTATATCTTTATTTTGCTGTATTTTTATTTGGGGATATCTAAAGTGTATATCACTAGGATAGAAGCTCCAGACAGATTTTCTATGTACCTGGTTTCTAGTTCTACAGGGGAGAGAGCACAGTATCGGACTCACTCGCTGGAATTCCAGTTAAGATTGTCACTGAGAACTGTTTTTCTGATGGTACTTGGAAACATGAAGTATGCTATTAAGAATCTGGTTTTTGAAGTTAATCAGTCTGAATTCCCGCTGAGTTATTTCCTAAACTACTTGGGTAGCCTCTCCATCCCTCAGTTTTCTCAGATGTGAAATGGGTTGAAAGGACATACATTGCAGTGTTGCCATACTAATCAAAAACGTAGGGTATGTTAAGAACTTATTGTGGGTAGCTGTCACTTTAGACAGTTGAAGAAAAGAGGCTGAATCTCTGACGCTTAAAGGAAAGAAAAAATGGGTACAGATATCTTAACTGAACCTAAATAGTGATTCCATAGACTAAGTTGTTAAGAGGTATTGGGAGTTTACTGGGAGGATAACACAAAGTCTGCCCAGTATACCTGAAGCCGTTTACCCACTGGGTGTGCTATGGACCCTGAAATTCCAAATTCATATTTCTTATGCCCTTGGATATTAAAGTACATATGTAAAGACATCAAATAAAAATAGTAAATGGGATGATGAAAGTTAATATAGATTGAGTGATTTCTAAGCAGCAGGCACTGTCATAGGATACTTACCAATATCACTTTATTTAATCATGTCAATATTAAAAGCAATAGCTAATATTTACTGAGTGCTGACAGTGTGCCAGGCAATATTCCAAATGTCTGACTTAAACTAAAAAAAATCCTATGAGGTAGAGATGTTATTATATTCACCTTAAAAATGAGGCACAGATGGGCTATTTTGTCCAGTGCTTTGTTGCTAGTAAAGAGCAAAACCAGATTAGGAATTTGGACAGCCCAATTCAAGTAAATTAATTGCGTAAATTCACCAAAGAGCATTCTGTCTTCACTCCATACCTTGCCTTTTATCTAAATGTTGATGTGTCTATTAAAAAAAAAAAAAAGTTTAACTGTGTTGACTCTTTGGTTAACTTCAAAGCATGAAAGAAAGTGGTTGTGTTTTATGTGTCAAAAGTGGAAGTCTGGTTTAAGTAGACTTTAAAAGAAATCACAAGAGAGTAGTGATTGGTCATGGTTAAGTGTGTTGGCTCTGGAGCTACATACTTCGTTTTACATCCAGCGCTGCCACTTCTTAGCAATTCTAAATTCTTCTCTTTTCTAGCTCAGCTTTCTTATCTTAAAATGAGCATATTAGTACCTTTTCAGAGATTTCTCTGAGTTAATATAAGTTAATATGCTTAAAGTATTTAAAACCAGTCCTGACATAGTAAACAATATATAGATTAGTTAATATCATCATTTGGCTCCATATGCAAAGCTAGAATCATAAGGTAGAGCATTCTGGAAACAGATTTCAACACTCTAAGAACTGATTTCAAAGACTGTACAAAGATGAGCTCCTCATCATTAGAAGCATCCAAGGAACCTGGATTTGGTGTAAATTCCAAAAGGTCTAGTTACTCAATGGATCACTGTCAGGCCAGCCCGCTAGAAACTGACTTTTAATTAGGAGGTTTTGTGCTCCTATGACCCTTTGTAATCTTTATCAATGATGATCACATAAGTGCCAGTTAGTACATGAGAATGAAGAACTAAAGGAGTTAGCATAGTGAGGTGTACAGGAAAGAAACAAAGGCTTAAGTCAGCAGAGTATTTGACCTTGTGATCTGGGGGAATTCCTTCACTGCTATGAATTTTAAAGAGAGAAAGAGAGGTTCTGTACCTAGAACTTATGAAGAACTATAGATAAGGGTTTCACTTAACATGAGAGAGAAGGAATCAACAAAGGCCTTGAGTGTGAAATACCACCCAGGATGATCTAGAGCTAAGGGGGCAGAGAATCAGGAGCACACTGGTTTGATGGAGGGGTTGGGTTGAACAGGATATTAAAGCACAGAAATGGAGAACATCCAGGTCTTGAAAACAAAACTAGTTGCTGCATAAATCCCCCTGAGACCTCTAGCAACATCTCTGCCGCCTTTTTTGAGAAACAGCTCTGTCTGGGTTTCCCAGTCAGAGCTCAGTCAAGAGAATTCTGGTGAAATAAATAACACCCCTACCCCACATTTCAGCTGTCTCTGGCTACAATACTATAGAAGCCACCATTCTTAAAGAGTGTCATCTTTTATTTATTAGCATCCTGAAACATCCTGGAAGTGACTGAATTATGCCATCAATGTTAATGCTAATCAATGTTATCAACGTTGAGTGTTCTCTTCTCCACATGGCATGGTCCTTGCTGCTCCCATGATGCCAATTGCATGATTTGTACATAGCCCTAATTTGCTGATTGCACTGATCTTCTCAGTTCCTGCTATTCTGAGTCCTTACCCCCTTGCTATTTTTGGTTTCAGTTCAGCATTAATATTAGGGAAATGCCATTAGAAAGAACAAGGTATTCAAAAGAAAATCCAGTCAGATAAATTTTAGAACCTTAAATATGTGAATCTTTTGAGTATCTAAGTTATTAACCATTAGACTTTTAATAAGTAATTCAGTCAGATTAGGAGGAAACTGGTTAAAAATATATACATTTATTTCACATATAAGCTTCAGTCAAAATTTAACAGCAATCAATAAGTCACATGCCAAGTACCAGAAATTACTTCCTATAATAAGTGCATCTTGTCTTATTTCATTCACTGTCAGCTGGTAAGTACAAATTCATACATAGCTGCATTAGAACATCATTGCATAATACTCTACTTCTTCTTGGACAGAAGGGGAGTTTCTGGAATGAGAGGAAATGATTCAAGAGGTGTTAAAAGGATATGAAAGCTAGGGGAAGGGGATCAGGGGATGGTTGGATTCAGAGTTTGGGACTAGCAAATGCAAACTATTATATATATTTAGAATGGTTAAACAACAAGGTCCTATTGTATAGCACAGGGAACTGTATTCAATATCCAGTAATAAACCATAATGGAAAAGAATATGAAAAATAATATGTAAAACATAAAAATAAAATGAATGGAAAACACAGGGATCATTTTCAAAACAAAACAAACAAAAAAAGGAAACGAAAACTAATACACAAAGTTGGTACAAGCTCCCTCCCATTGCCCCAAAGCAGGAGGTGCACTTACTGCTCCCCTCTTTGTATTGCCCCAAGGGAAATGGAAAAACAAAAGAAAAACATCCTGGCCACTTGCTGTGGCATGTGGCCTTGGGTACTTTGCACTTTATTTCACATCCTATGAGAAACATTTACTTCCCAGCGGGTTGTGAGGTTGAAACAATGCCTGCCACAGGGCTGGAAGTATAGCACACAGTCAGTTTCTGGACTCCCTTTCTGTTTGTTTGTGACACCTCACCCTTATGTCTTCACCCTTTGACATTCATGATGCCTTGGCTTTAGCAAAACAAAGATGTGTGTTGGGTTGAGAGATAAAATGGGTGGAAATTGTAGGTCCTGCTCATCACTAGGAATGATTCAGCTTCTGGCTTTGGAACTGGGTTCTCTGGTGCATTAGTTTTTACATTCATACTCTTGGTATAGCTGTGGATTGGAGAAACTCCTACCACAGTATTCCGAGTTAGATTTTACAATAACTTTGTTGTCACTCTTTTTCTCACAATAAAGTTATTGCTTGCCAGAAACTGTGAATTTAGATGAAAAAAAAAGTATAAAGAAAACAAAAATTGTCCATAATTCCACAGTTCATATCACTCTGATATATTTCTTTCTGGTCTCTGTTTTTCTATCTATCTATCTATCTACCTATCTACCTACCTATCCATACATACCTATATATAAACAGATGGATATAAATACTTATAAATACAACCATATACATATATAAAACATGTAATATACCCATATGTAAACATATATATATACATTTACAAATATGTAGAAATGTGCAAAAAATACATATACATGCACATCAGACATATGTACACACCTATACATAAATGTATGTGTATATAAAATGCATGCCTATATAAGTAGCTGATAAAGTCTGGTGTGTGTGTGTGTATAATCTATTAGGTCGTTTCCAACTTTTTCTCTCTTAGTATTAATGGTGTAGCCTATATATTATAAACTTTTATCTAATTTACATTATGACCTTAAAATGGATCTCAAAAAATGGACTCACTAGCTCCAAGGCAAGTCTAGTATTTAACTGCTATGCATTCAAATGGCATATCTGCTGGCATTCACTTGGATTAGTAGGTGGTAATGCCGTATCAATAGTTTAACATTTTCAATAAGAACTACGTTCTAAGAGTATGGAGATTTTTAAATGCGTTGCTTTATAAAAGAGAATTTTATAATTCAATTCGCAGAGTCCCCACCAAGCTGAGCTAAGAAAATAAAATCTACCAGGTTATCTTGAAGCACTCTGCTTGCAAACACATGAAACACAAATTTATCACAGAGGTTTAATCAATAGAATATAATGTAACAAATATTAAATGTGTAGATTACCTTAAAAATTGAAAATCTCCCTCAAGGAACATTCTTTGTGGTAGATCCACGAACTCACTCCAGGTGCTCAGAGGACTAAGTGGCTTCTGCTCTGCATCCTCCCAGCTGTTCCCCACTCTCCCACCCTGGCCCTGTACTGTAGGCCCTGCTTCCTGTACGATGGGGCTACCACTACTGGTTTCAACAGATCCTCATCACCATTTCCACCTTATCTCAGTTCTCCAGAATCTTCTCTAGTCTTATTTGGAGAAGGAAGGATCTCATCCTTGGGTCTTTTCTGTGAACTGCCACTTCCTCTGGTCCTTCCCATTCCTCCAAGCAGGACAAGCCCTCTTCTTGCCATTGAGGCAGCACACAGAATACCTTTACTTTAGCTCTCCCTTGGGAGGCTTTGCTGGCTCTTACCTAACAGCAGAACTGGTTCCCATTTGGTGATGAAAAAGTAATATCCAGATACCTCGAGAAAGGTGTAAAAAGGGAGTGTTGCTGTGGTCTATCAGCCTTCAATAAAATGAATCTGAAAATTAAATACAAGCATGTGAAATAAGCACATTAAATTTATCACTTTATTATAAAAGATGTTAAACAAACAAATAAATGGATGATAAGAAAAGCTTTATTTTTCTGTAAACATCTAATCTTTAAAAGCTTTATTTTTCTGTAAACATCTAATCAGAAGACACTGACCAATGGATAGTCAGGGAGGTTTACAGAACTTACCAATTATGAATATATTCCTCTTTCTCAATTTAAGCCCAACTATATCTTGCAAACATCCCATCAAGACCACCCTCCTTTCCTTTGCTCCTTACCAAGACAGTATCTGAGAGTAGGAGAAAGCTTTCAGCCTATATGTGCTGGTAAAGAGGTGATATCTCACATCTGGCTCCCGTCCTCCACATCCAGGCAGCTGGTCTCTGAGTGAGCACTATCTGTCAGGCATCTTTTGAAATGTACATTTGGCTGCATCTCTGGGGTTCCTGGTGGGATGTGCTGCTGCTGTCTGCCCTTGGGGCTCTGTGGTCTGTCCATTTGACTTGGTCAGGTTCTCAGCCCCATCTCACTTCTTGTAGTGGCTCCAGAGTCCAGACTTTGACAACTAGACCATCCCTAATCTGGGTGCTACTCAGTTGTCTTCAGTTATAGAGTAACATCCTCATGTCACAGAAATACTCCCTGTTAAGTTTTCCAACCAATCTATCAGCTTTCTTCATCCCCAGACCCATCACACCCAACCCCCACACTTTGTCAGGCCCTTTCCACTCAGGATCTCAGTGTCCATCTCTGGGTTATTAACCTGGGCTCATCCTTGCCCACCCCTGCTCATTCCACGTCTTCAGAGAGCTTCTGCCAGGAATATAAGGAGGAGCTCATCAAAGCACTGTTGCTTTTATCTTTTCCTCTGTTATGATGTCTCTTTTCTCTGGGAGGAAGATCAGGAGACTTTTTCCTACTAACTCTTCCTTTTCCTTCCCACAATTGCCAGGCCAGAATTTTCCTTTTTCTCTTACTCTCTGGCAATGACTTTTACCTTGTTTACTCATTCTCTCTCTATCTCTGTCTCTCTCTCTCTGTCTCTCTCTCTCTCTCTCTCTTTCTGGAGGCCTTAAACCTGACGACTTAGCTTTAATTGCAGACAGAATGAAGAAAGGGAAATAAGCTTACATATAATGAGCATACATGATTAAAATTTTAGAAATAGTATTTTCATTACTAATTTTATATTATGGCTTTATTGGTACAATAAGAGGAGAGACTGATTTATAAGAAACCCTATGGAGTAGTCTATTGGAGTTAGGGTAGAAAGAGCACTTCTGGGTTTCACACCATAATAATAATAGCTAACACTTGCATAACATTTCTACATGCCAAGTTCTGTTCCAAGCATGTTACATACAACTCACTTCCTCAAAACAGTTTTATGAAGCAGGCACAATTATTTTAACTATTTTATAGATGAGGAAGCAAAGGCATGGAGAGGTTATTTTTCCAAAGCCAAACAGCTAGTAAATATAAGAACTGGATTTTTGAACCCAGCCAGCTGGCTCTAGAATTGGTGTTCTTGACCACCATGCTTTCATGCCTTGATATGCTCAACTCATCCCTTATCATCACCTTCCTTTTTTCCTTCTTTCTTCCACCATTTGCTTATTGTATGTCTTCTAGATTCTAGGCAACATTCTAATAGCAAGACTCTATTAATAAAGAAAAATGATGCCCTGGAAAAATAAAGAGGGGAGGAGTAGGAAAATCAAGCTTTATCTTATTCATTATTCCAAAAAGAAAAAAAATCCTTTTAATGACCAAAGTGGTAAAATTTTGTCAAAGCCCATGCTCATGATGTCAAGGAGCCCAGTCAAGGCAGAAGCACTTCTTCTCTACTCATGTTCCCCATGCTGCACTGGTCAAGAAGGCTACATGATGTCATAGAAAAACTTAAAATTTTAAGGTTCAGTAGCTTAGCAAACAAAAATGTATTTCTCATTTTCACAAAGTCCAATGTGGCTATTCCTGGTTGGGCTCTCCTCCTGGGTGGACTCTTTCTGAGCAGAGGCTCACATATATAGTTCCATGAACTCTTTCCCTATCATTCAAGTGAACAGGAAGGAGACAATGTATGGACAACGTGAAGCATTTTATTTTTTTATTAATTTTTATTGGAATATAGTTGCTTAACCAGGAGCATTTTAATATCTTGTGGCCACTTTGCAGCCATGAGGTAATAACCTAAGGGATGAACCATCAACACACCAAAAATTGAAAAGCAAAAGGATACTTGGGTTCTTGTTGATAGAATTTAAGCAAGTGAACAAAGATCTGAACCACCTATCACCAGCAATTCTTCTTACATATAAATATCAATACCTACTTGTTTGGACCACTTGTTAGACCACCACTATTTGGGTTTTCTCACACTGCAGTGAAACATCTCTGAACTGCTGCAAATGTATACTATGTATTCATTTAATTTATTATATATATATATATATAATATATTTGTATGTTATTTTATTTATATCAACTTAAAATCAACTTACTTTTTATGACTTTTTAAGATATAATTCACATCTCATACAATTT
Source organism: Delphinapterus leucas (assembly GCF_059928025.1). NCBI lineage: Eukaryota > Metazoa > Chordata > Mammalia > Artiodactyla > Monodontidae > Delphinapterus > Delphinapterus leucas. The sequence goes on along the minus strand of NC_143133.1, from coordinate 49,836,540 downwards.
ACTCATTTAAAGTGTATAACTCAATATTTTTAAAATACATTCAGAGCTCTGTAATCAATTTTAAATATTTTGCCATCCTCAAAAGAAATCCTATACCCATTAGCAGTCATTCATCAACTGGTCCCCCTGAAAATCTTGAGTCTATTTTCCTTGTCTATTTTATATTCTCATCAGCAGTGTATGAGGATACCAGTTTTGCCACATCCTCACCAATATTTGTTATTATCTGACTTTTTGATTACAGTCTTCCTAGCAGGTGTAAAGTACTACTTCATTGTGGTTTTGATTTGCATTTTTTTGATAGCTAATGATTCAATTATCTTTTTAAACATAGACTCATCCTAAATAAAAATGTCTATGAAACCACAGATTTCTCTGATAGTTATATTTTATGATTTTATTTTGTACTATGCATATGTTCTCTTCTTTTTGGTTTTTGTGAATCTATTACATGTTTTTTATTTGTGATTGCCCTGTTTTTCAAGCATGTTAACCCCTTCCTATATCTATGTGCTTCAGACTAGTAGTCATACAGCCTCGAGCATATTCTAGAAAAAAAAACTTTACATTTTCTTACTCTCCTCCCCCACATTTTATGATTTTGATGTCCTCTTTTACATCTTCATGTTCATCCTTTTGCTGTTCATTTTGGTTATCATCATTTTCACAGAAATTATTTGATTTTATTTTAATCTGTATACTGGCTTATTTAAGTGATTTAGTTTCCAACTGTGATTTTTTCTTTCCTATAGATTCTTACTTCTTTCCTATTTAGAGAAGACCTTTCAATATTTCCTTTAGGATAGGTTTAATATTGCTGTATTCTTTTAGTTTTTGCTTGTCTGAGAAATTCTTTCTCTCTCCTTCTGTTCTAAATGATAATCTTGCTGGGTAGAGTATCCTAGGTTGCAGATTTTTCCTTTTCAGGACTTTGAATATATCTTGCCACTCCCTTCTGCCCTGCAACGTTTCTGTAGAGAAATCAGCTCATAGCCTTATGGAGGTTTCCTTGTAATTAACTCTTTGTTTTTCTCTTGCTGCCTTTAGAATCCTGTCTTTATCTATAATGTTTGCCATTTTAATTATAATATGCCTTGGTGTAGGTCTGTTTGGGTTTATCTTTTTTTGGATCCTTGTGCTTCCTGTACCTGGATATCTGTTTCCTCCTTTAGGTTTGGGAAGTTTTCAGCCATAATTTTTTCATATACATTTTCAATCCCCTTTTCTCTTTCCTCTCATCCTGGGAACCCTATTATGCGTAGGTTAGCATGCTTTATATTAGCCCATATGTCTCTTATATTGCTTTCATTTTTTTTTTCATTTGGGTTTCTGTCTGCTGTTCTAATTGGGTGATTTCCATTATTCTATCTTCCAGATCACTTATTCCTTCTTCTGCATTATTCATTCTGCTATTCATTGCCTTTAGTTCAGCTTTCATCTCTGCGAATGAATTTTCTAATTTTTCTTGGCTCCTCCTTATAGTTTCTGGTTCCTTTTTACAGTAATCTGCATTTCTGTCAATAGCCTTTCTTAATTCCTTTAGTATTTTCATTATATCCTTTTTGAACTCAGCATCTATTAGACTGAAGAGGTCTGTTTCATTGCTATTTCAGGGGAATTCTCTTGATCTTTTAATTGGGAGTGGCTCCTCTGCTTCTTCATTTTATTTATATTTCTCTTGCCCTATGAGTTTACCTACTGTGGTCTTGGAGGGCTATTTTTATGTGGGAAAGTCCCTGTGTAACCTGCATGGGTCTAGTATTTCTCCACTGGAGTTGTTCACCTGTGAGTGTGCTCTGTGGTGTCACCTGTCACCTGTTGTGCAGGTTCACAAAGTACACTGTTGTTGGCATTGCCCTTGGCTCCTCCTCAACCATGGGAATGATGGCAGTTGGCCCTGGTCTCCCTCAGGCATTGTTTTCACAAGGCCACCAATACAGATTCACTGAAGTCGGGTCCCAGGACTGCAGTAGTTGCACATCTGGACCCACTGTGAGAGCTATGGAGGCGGCTCAGACCCTGGCCCAGCCCAGCCCCTGCGTGCACACACACACACAAAGTCCACAAGTGCTAATGCCAGACCTGTCCCAGCTGAGGAACACTCGTTTTCCACTTGGGATGTCCCACAGACGCTGAATTTACAAAGCTGGCAGTGGAGGTGTAAATCAATGGCTCACACAGCCGTGAGGAGAGATTTCAGCCCTGCTTCCTAAGTTGCATGGCTCCTGGGGCTCAGCTGTGGTTTCAGCCCCACCTCGGCACATGTGTGACCCACTGGTGTCTGCTCCCAGGTCCTGCCAAAGTGGAGGTTGGTGCAGGAGCCCCAAAAGAGATGGCTGGGGCTCACTCTCCCGGAACCCACAGAGGCCAAGTGGGGGCTGGCATATGGAGAAAGAGGCTGCTATGGTGCTATACCCCCAGCTTTGTGCACCACTTAACAATGGTGCTTTGTTCCTATGGTGGGCCCGGGTTTCTTCCACGAACTACCCTGGTTGCAGTGGTACCATGCTCTAGCCCCTTCAGGCTGTCTCAGTTCAGCCCACACCAGTCCTCTCCTTGCGTCTCTCCTCTGAATCCTGAATTCCACCACCCAGTCCCTGCCTGGACCACTGGACATACCTCTCAGACTGGGGCAAGCAGGTCAGTGGGATGGACCATTTGTGCATGTCTCTTTCTGTTTTGCCTGCCACAAACCATTTGCTGTGCTCTCCTCTGAGCCTCTGAAGCTCCCTTTCTTTCCCAGCTGGTCTCCCCACCAGTGAGAGGGCTTCCCAGGGTGTGGGACCCTTTCCTCTTTTTCAGCTCCCTCCCAGGGGAACAGGTCCCATTTTGCTTCCTCTTTTCTTTTTTTTTCCTTTTGTCCTAACCAGTTTGTCCTTTCAGGTATTTGAGGCCTTCTGCTGGTGTTCAGTAGGTGTTCTGTGAGAACTGTTCCGTTTATAGATGTATTTTTGATGTATTTGTGGGAGGAGGTGAGTTCCACATTCTTCTACTACACCATCTTGATTAGTTATATTTTAATGAACATTAAATAAGTATATAATTTAATATATGCCCCACTTGAAGTTCACTGCTTTATTTTCTTTTATTCTCAACGGTTTTGTCAGCCTCCCTCTACTTTTACCTTATTTCTTGCATGGAAATTCCAGCAGACGTGGATCCAAGATTATCCTAAAAGAGCTATCGAAAACCAGCAATTCATATGGAAAAAAAGAGAAAAGAAAAGAAAATATTTAAGGTTTTCATTGACTACAATTTCTGTATGAGACAACAATAAAATGTAGTAGCTCAAATGATCACATGAATTCAGAGATACTAGCAAACCAAAGTCCACTAAAATGATGACAATCCAAGTGATAAGGGTAAAAAAAACAAACTGCAAATTAGAGCTTGAAGTATCTGAGGATGTTTATACCAGAAAAGAGAAAACTACAGAAAGTGATACTGATCTCCAGATCTTTATAAAGCAGTGAGAAACCAAAAATAGACTTGCTTCGTGCCCTGGAACTATAGTTCTCCCATGCATCTCCCAGTGGGACACACTGTTTTCTAGTTGGTAGGTGAATCCCAAAGGATGAGAAATAATTAAAAACCACTAGTCTGGGATTGAATCTTACTTGTTATAAACTAGAGAAGATTGGGACTATTCTTATAACATACTTTCATTCATTTGTTATTGAGAGAGATACAGGTGAATTTATATCCAGTATAAGAGGAATTACACTCCGTTATCCTCAAGGGACTGTGAGTCACTCAGGAAGTTATCAATAGAACCAGTGTCTGGGAATTACATAGAGCCTGACTTCAATTCAATATAATGATATAGAATCTAATAATGGAAAGGTCAGAATGTAACATGAAAATACACAGATGCTATTAGATGGGGCCTGATACTCAGTATGTGGCTGGACTCGATGTCTAACTTCCAAAGAGATATGTTTTTTACTTTAAAAAATCAGAATTTCTGACTTTCTTTCCTTCCTTTAGCTTTAGGATTTACCTACTCCTCCTAAATATTTGCTGTGTGTATCCCAGCCTTTCCCAAAATGTGGAACACTTACTATGTGACTTAAGATTTTAGCAGGCATATGTAATGGCTTTAGTTTGTGGTACCTAAACTTCAAATCAGGTAGAAAGATTCAGTCTTCTTAACTCTTTCAGTCTGATTAAGTCAAGGAGAAGTTCTCAGTTTAATTCTGTCCATCTTTAATATATTTAATTAATTAATTTATTTATTTTAACATCTTTATTGGAGCATAATTGCTTTACAATGGTGTGTTAGTTTCTGCTGTATAACAAAGTGAATCAGCTATACATATATTCCCATATCCCCACCCACTTGCATCTCCCTCTCACCCTCCCTATCCCACACCTCCAGGTGGTCACAAAGCACCAAGACGATCTCCCTGTGCTATGCGGCTGCTTCCCGCTAGCTATCTATTTTACATTTGGTAGTGTATGTATATCTATGCCACTCTCTCACTTCATCCCAGCTTATACTTCCCACTCCCTGTGTCCTCAAGTCCATTCTCTATATCTGCAGCTTTATTCCTGTCCTGCCCCTAGGTTATTCAGAACCATTTTCTTTATATATATACATATAAAACATTTATATGTGTTAGTATACAGTATTTGTTTTTCTCTTTCTGACTTACTTCACTCTGTATGACAGACTCTAGGTCCATCCACCTCACTATCAATAACTCAATTTTGTTCCTTTTTATGGCTGAGTAATACTCCATTGTATATATGTGCCACAACTTCTTTATCCATTCATCTGTCGATGGAAACTTAGGTTGCTTCCATGTCGTGGCTATTGTAAATAGAGCTGCAGTAAACATTGTGATACATGACTCTTTTTGAATTATGGTTTTCTCAGGGTATATGCCCAGTAGTGGGATTGCTGGATCTTATGGTAGTTCTATTTTTAGTTTTTTAAGGAACCTCCGTACTGTTCTCCATAGTGGCTGTATCAATTTACATTCCCAGCAACAGTGCAAGAGGGTTCCCTTTCCTCCACACCCTCTCCAGCATTTACTGTTTGCAGATTTTTTGATGCTGGCCATTTTGACTGGTGTGAGGTGATACCTCATTGTAGTTTTCATTTGCATTTCTCTCATGATTAGTGATGTTGAGCATCCTTTCATTTGTTTGATGGCAATCTGTATATCTTATTTGAAGAAATGTCTATTTAGGTCTTCTGCCCATTTGGGGGTGGGGTTCTTTGTATTTTGAAATTGAGCTGCATGAGCTGCTTGTAAATTTTGGAGATTACTCCTTTGTCAGTTGCCTCATTTGCAAATATTTTCTCCCATTCAGGGGATTGTCTTTTCGTCTTATTTATGGTTTCCTTTGCTGGGCAAAAGCTTTTAAATTTCATTAGGTCCCATTTGATTATTTTGTTTTTATTTCCATTTCTGTAGGAGGTGGGTCAAAAGAGCATCTTGCTGTGATTTATGTCATAGAGTGTTCTGACTGTTTTCCTCTAAGAGTTTTATAGTGTCTGGCCTTACATTTAGGTCTTTAATCCACTGTGAGTTTATTTTTGTGTATGGTGTTAGGGAGTGTTCTAATTTCATTCTTTTATGTGTAGCTGTCCAGTTTTCCAAGCTCCACTTATTGAAGAGGCTATCTTTTCTCCATTGTATACTCTTGTCTCCTTTATCAAAAATAAAGTGACTATAGGTTCATGGGTTTATGTCTGGCCTTTCTACCCTTTTCCATTGACCTATATTTCTGTTTTTGGGCCAGTACCATACTGTCTTGATTACTGTAGCTTTGTAGTATAGTCTGAAGTCCAGGAGCCTGATTCCTCCAACTCCATTTTTCTTTCTCAAGATTGCTTTGGCTACTCAGGGTCTTTTTTGTTTCCATACAAATTGTGAAATTTTTAATTCTAGTTCTGTGAAAAATGCCATTGGTAGTTTGGTAGGTATTGCATTGAATCTGTAGATTGCTTTGGGTAGTATAGTCATTTTCACAATGTTGCTTCTTCCAATCCAAGAACATGGTATATCTCTCCAACTGTTTGTATCACCTTTAAGTTCTTTCATCAGTGTATTGCAGTTTTCTGCATACAGTCTTTTGTCTCCTGAGGTAGGTTTATTCCCAGGAATTTTATTCTTTTGGTTGCAGTGGTAAATGGGAGTGTTTCCCTAATTTCTCTTTCAGATTTTCATCATAGTTGTATAGGAATGCAAGAGATTTCTGTGCATTAATTTTGTATGCTGCTACCATACCAAATTCATTGAATAGCTCTAGTAGTTTCTGGTAGCATCTTTAGGAGTCTTGATGTATAGTATCATGTCATTTGCAAAGAGTGATAGCTTTACTTCTTCTTTTCTGATTTGGATTCCGTTTCTTTCTTTTTCTTCTCTGATTGCTATGACTAAAATTTCTGAAGCTAAGTTGAATAATACTGGTGACATGGGAAAACTTTGTCTTGCTCCTGATCTTAGAGGAAATGATTTCAATTTTTCACCATTTAGAATGATGTTGGTTGTGATGATATTGGTTTGTCATATACGGCCTTTATTACGTTGAGGTAAGTTCCCTCTATGCTTACTTTCTGAAGGGTTTTTATCATAAATGGGTGTTGAATTTTGTTGAAAGCCTTTTCTGCATCTACTGAGATGATCATATGGTTTTTCTCCTTCAATTTGTTAATATGGCTTATCACATTGATTGATTTGCGAATATTGAAGAATCCTGGCATTCCTGGGATAACCCCCACCTGATCACGGTTTATGATCCTTTTAATATGATGCTGGATTGTGTTTGCTAGTATTTTGTTGAGGATTTTTGCATCTATGTTCATCAGTGATATTGGCCTGTAGTTTTCTTTCTTTGTGACATAACTGTCTGGTTTTGGTATCAGGGTGATGGTGGTCTCGTAGAATGAGTTTGGGAGTGTTCCTCCCTCTGTGATATTTTGGAAGAGTTTGAGAATGATAGGTGTCAGCTCTTCTCTAAATGTTTGATAGAATTCTCCTGTGAAGCCATCTGGTCCTAGGCTTTATTTGTTGGAGCATTTTTAATCACAGTCTGAATTTCAGTGCTTGTGATTGGTCTGTTTATATTTTCTATTTCTTCCGGGTTCAGTCTAAGAAGGTTGTGCTTTTCTAGGAATTTTTCCATTTCTTCCAGGTTGTCCATTTTCTTGATATATAGTTGCTTGTAGTAATCTCTCATGAGCCTTTTTATCTCTGCAGTGTCAGTTGTTACTTCTTTTTAACTTCTAATTCTATTGATTTGAGTCTTCTCCCTTTTTTTCTTGATGAGTTTGGCTAATGGTTTATCAATTTTGTTTATCTTCTCAAAGAACTAGCTTTTAGTTTTATTGATCTTTTCTCTTCTTTCCTTCATTTCTTTTTCATTTATTTGAGATATGATCTTTATGATTTCTTTCCCTGGAATTTGGAATTTTGGGAGGTTTGTTCTTCTTTCTCTAATTGCTTTAGGTGTAAGATTAGGTTGTTTATTTGAGAAGTTTCTTGTTTCTTGAGGTAGGATTATATTGCTATAAACTTCCCTCTTAGAACTCCTTTTGCTGCGTCCCATAGGTTTTGGGTTCTCGTGTTTTCATTGTCATTTGTTTCTAGGTATTTTTTGACTTCCTCTTTGATTTCTTCAGTGATTTCTTAGTTATTGTGTATTGTTTAGCATCCATGTGTTTGTATTTTTTACAGAATTTTTCCTGTAATTGATATCTGGTCTCATAGCGTTGTGGTCAGAGAAGATACTTGATAAGATTTCAATTGTCTTAAATTTACCAAGGCTTGATTTGTGACCCGAGATATGATCTATCCTGGAGAATGTTCCATGAGCACTTGAGAAGAAAGTGTATTCTGTTGTTTTTGGATGGAATATCATATAAATATCAATTAAGTGCATCTTGTTTAATGTATCATTTAGAGCTTGTGTTTCCTTATTTATTTTCATTTTGGATGATCTGTCCATTGGTGAATGTGGGGTGTTTAAGTCCCCTACTATTATTGTGTTACTGTTTATTTACCCTTTTATGGCTGTTAGCATTTGCCTTATGTATTGACATGCTTCTATGTTGGGTGCATAAATATTTACAACTGTTATATCTTCTTCTTGGATTGATCCCTTGATCATTATGTAGCATCCTTCTTTGTCTCTTGTAATAGTCTTTATTTTAAAATCTAATTTGTCTGATATGAGAGTTGCTACTCCAGCTTTCTCTTGATTTCTATTTGCATGGAATATCTTTTTTCATCCCCTCACCTTCACTGTGTATGTGTCCCTAGGTGTGAAGTGGGTCTCTTGTAGACAGCATATATATGGGTCTTGTTTTTGTATCCATTCAGCCAGTCTATGCCTTTTGCTTGTAGCATTTATTCCATTTACATTTAAGGTAGTAATCGATATGTATGTTCCTATTACCATTTTCTTAATTGTTTTGGGTTTGTTATTGTAGGTCTTCTCCTTCTCCTGTGTTTCCTGCCTAGAGAAGTTCCTTTACATTTGTTGTAAAGCTGGTTTGGGGGTGCTGAATTCTCTTAGGTTTTGCTTGTCTGTAAAGGTTTTAATTTCTCTGTCAAATCTGAATGAGATCCTTGCTGGCTAGAGTAATCTTGGTTGTAGGTTTTTCCCTTTCATCCCTTTTAATCTGTCTTACCACTCGCTTCTGGCTTGCAGAATTTCTGCTGAAAGATCAGCTGCTAACTTTATGGGGATTCACTTGTATGTTATTGGTTGTTTTTCACTTGATGCTTTTAATATTTTTTCTTTGTATTTAATTTTTGATAGTTTGATTAATTCGTGTCTTGGCATGTTTCTCCTTGGATTTATCCCGTATGGGACTCTCTGCACTTCCTGGACTTGATTGACTATTTCCTTTCTCATATTAAGGAAGTTTTCAACTGTAATCTCTTCAAATATTTTCTTAGTTCCTTCCTTTTTCTCTTCTTCCTCTGAGACCCCTATTATTCGGATGTTGGTGCATTTAATGTTGTCCCACAGGCCTCTTAGACTGTCCTCAATTCTTTTTATTCTTTTTTCTTTATTCTGCTCTGCAGTAGTTACTTCCACTATTTTATCTTCCAGGTCACTTATCCCTTCTTCTACCTCAGTTATTCTGCTATTGACTCCTCCTAGAGAATTTTAAATTTCTGTTATTGTGTTGTTCATCATTGTTTGTTTGCTTTTTAGTTCTTCTAGGTCCTTGTTAAACATTTCTTGTATTTTCTCCATTTTATTTCCAAGATTTTGGATCATGTTTACTATCATTACTCTGAATTCTTTTTCAGATAGACTGCCTGTTTCTTTGTCATTTGTTTGGTCTGGTGGGTTTTTACCTTGCTCCTTCATCTGCTGTGTGTTTCTCTTTCTTCTCATTCTGCTTAACTTACTGTGTTTGGGGTCTCCTTTTCACAGGCTGCAGGTTCGTAGTTCCTGTTGGTTTTGGTGTCTGCTCCCAGTGGCTTAGGTTGGTTCAGTGTGTTGTGTAGGCTTCCAGGTGGAGGGGAATGGTGCCTACGTTCTGGTGGATGAGGCTGAATCTTGTCTTTCTGGTGGGCAGGACCACCTCCGGTCGTGTGTTTTGAGGTGTCTGTGGCCTTATTATGATTTTAGGCAGCCTCTCTGCTAAGGGATGTGGTTGTGTTCCTGTCTTGCTAGTTGTTTGGCATAAGGTGTCCAGCATTGTAGCTTGCTGATCATTGAATGGAGCTGGGTCTTAGCATTGAGATGGAGATCTCTGGGACAGCTTTTACTGTTTGATATTATGTGGAGGTGGGAGGTTTCTGGTGGACCACTGTCCTGAATTGGGCTCTCTCACCTCAGAGGCACAAGCCTGGCCCCTGGCCAGAATACCAATACCCTGTCAGCCCCACAGCTCAGAAGAAAAGTGAGAAGGAAAGAAAGAAAAGAAAATGAAGTTATTAAAATAAAAAATTAATTAAAAATTAAAAGTAACAATAAAAAAAAGAAAGAAAGAAGAGAGCCAGCAAACCAAGAAACAAATCCACCAATTATAACAAGCACTAAAATCTATACATAAAGAAAAAAAAAAACGGACAGAGTGAATCCTAGGACAAATGGTAAAAGCAAAGCTATACAGACAGAATCACACAAAGAAGCATACACATACACACTCACAAAAAGAGAAAATAGAAAAAATTTATATATCTATATATAAAAAAAAAGGAAGAGAGCAGCCAAATCAGTAAACAAATCTACCAATGAAAATAAACTCTAAAACTCTAAATACTAAACTATGATAAACATAAAACCAGAAACAGATTAGAAGCTGATAGCAAACCCCAAGTCTACAGTTGCTCCCAAAGTCCACCACCTCAATTTTGGGATGAGTTGTTTTCTGTTCAGGTATTCCAGAGATGCAGCATACAGAAAGTTGATTGTGGAGATTTAATCTGCTGCTCCTGAGGTTGCTGGGAGAAATTTCCCTTTCTGTTCCTTTTTCGCACAGGTCCTGGGGTTCAGCTTTGGATTTGGCCCCGCCTCTGCCTATAGGTCGCCTGAGGTTGTCTGTTCTTCACTCACACAGGACGGGGTTAAAGTAGCAGCTGATTAGCGGGCTCTGGCTCACTCAGGCCGGGGTAAGGGAGGGGTACAGAAAGTGGGGCAAGCTTGCAGCAGCAGAGGCCAGCATGATGTTGCAACAGCCTGAGGCATGCCATGTGTTCTCCCAGGGAAGTTGTCCATGGATCACAGGACCCTGGCAGTGGCGGGCTGCACAGGCTCCCAGGAGGGGAGGTTTGGATAGTGACCTGTGCTTGCACACAGGCTTCTTGGTGGCTGCAACAGCAGTCTTAGCATTTCATGACCATCTCTGGGGTCCATGCTGATAGCTGTGCTCCACGCCTGTCTGTGGAGCTCATTTAGGTGGTCTCTGAATCCCCTCTCCTTGCACACCCCAAAACAATGCTTTCTTGCCTCTTAAGCAGTTCTAGACTTTTTCCTGGACTCCCTCCCAGCTAGCTGTGGTGCACTAGCCCCCCTCAGTCTGTGTTTATGCAGTCAACCTCAGCCCTCTCCCTGGGATCTGACCTCCGAAGCCCAAGCCTCATCTCCCAGCCCCCACCCGCCCTGGCTGGTGAATGCTGGTCAGCACAGATCTGCTGTGTGGGAATCTCTCCACCTTGCCCTCTGCAGTCCTATTACTGCGCTCTCCTCCATGGCTCTGAAGCTTCACCCGCCCCCCCCCCCCCCACCGCCATCCCCCATCTCTGCCAGTGAAGGAGCTTCTTAGTGTGTGGAAACTTTTCCTCCTTCACAGCTCCCTCCCAGAGGTGCAAGTCCTGGCCCTATTCTTTTGTCTCTGTTTTTTTTTTTTTCTTATGCCCTACCCATGTATGTGGGGGGGTTTCTTACCTTTTGGGAAGTCTGAGGTCTTCTACCAGCTTTCAGTATGTGTTCTGTAGGAGTTGTTCCACATGTAGATGTATTTCTGATGTATTTGTGGGGAGAAATGTGATCTCCATGTCTTACTCCTCCACCATCTTGAAGGTCTCCCTTTAATACATTTTAAATTCTTACCCATCTTCTTGTGTTCAGTCTTCCTAGGCAAAACAATAATATATCTAAAATATTATTTTGTTTTCGTTTCACATTTTATTTGATTACTTAATGTGTAATTGACTTCCTTTTATACTGGAAATATAAACTCTCTTTTTTTATACAAAGTGATTTAAACAAAAAAGTAAATCAATATAAAGAAAAATATTAAATACAAGTACAGTTGGTACAGGACAATGCCAAATTTGAAAGCTGGCTTGATGATGACTGGACCTTGAGAAACATGGGACAATCTGTATAAATCTCCCTATCCTTACCCCAAAACATTTAAAGATAATGTGATGGGGAGATATACATATTTTTAGTCTTCATTTTGGCATTTATTCTTTTAATTAGATGACCTTCTTTCCTCCTTCCTCGTTCACACAGGGTTTCTTATACACTTCCTTGGTAACCTGTAACTATCCCTATTAGGGAACATGACCCTCTGTATTTAACAACCTGTTTACTAGTCTATCCCTTCAGAGTGTAAATTCCTTGCAAAAAAACCAATAGATCTGGAATCATTATTTTTCCCAGTGAAATGTATGTGATATATCTGATTTTCAATAACTTTGACTGAATAAATAAAATCACCCACAAGGAGAACCATGATTTGCATACCCAACCTAAACACTTAGATCCTTTTTCCTCTTGAGTTATACTCTACTTTGGACTTATTTCTCACTTAGATGCCTTCATGCCACAAGACCCATATTACAATACTCTGCTTTCAGGTTATACATTAGTATAATATATTTATTATGCCTCCAAAATTTTTAGGCTTTCTATGTCAGTTTTGTTTATTCTTTGTGTGTAAGTTTTTGGAGGCCAAAGTGGAGATTATGTCAAACATTCCCTGCCATCAAGTAAAATGTTATAATAAATTAAGCATATCATGATTGCATTCCATGTGGCGTGCATTTAACTCATTAAGAGAATGGCCACTAATGATTGAATGAAACATGTTGTGCCCTTTAATATCACGGTCTAAGAAGCTAGGCTTATGAGTTTGTTTTAAATCTCTGGGACTTAATCCTGTAACTGAGGGAATTCACTTATAGGTAAATAATTGGAAATATCATCTAATGCAAGAATTTTTTTAAGTATCCAGATTCTTTGGGGCACCTCTGCTTAGTTCCCAAGTTTCAATTGTGATTAAGTACTATTTAGTCTATGCTTGATTTATAGGAGTCTGCTTTTTCTCTCAGGGGAAACCAGAGTTTTTAACACCACTGTCATATCTGTCATTTCTCCTGCCATGTTCTTGAACTTAGGGCCTTAATATTTGACTTACTGAGACTTCTCCTAAAGCTGAGCATATTTTATTATACATTTCTTTATCACTTCTTTTAGAAGACTGCTCTACTTCCCCAGGTATCAGTGGCTCTCACCATCTTATCCATGAAAGCATGGGAAGAAAACTATGTTTAACCTCACTTTTTACTCAGTTCTGTGGACCCAAAATGTATTTAAGATGACAAAATCATCCCAAGACTAGCAGCTCATCTGTCACAGTTGTCGTCCTCAAAATGACATATTAGCCCATCTTTCTTATTCCAGATGTGGTAATTCATCTTTAAATAAATGTTTGTGTGATTTTAAAGCTTTTTCTCCCTCTTCTCAGACCCTAGATTGTTTTATTTCTCCCCATATGTTCAAAGATAAGGATGAGAATATATTTCTCATTAGAAACAAATCAAGTAAGAGGATAGTGGAACATCCTTAAAGAACTGGGAGAGAAAACTATCAACCTGGAAATTTATATCCAGTGAAAATACCTTTGCAAAACAAAGGCAAGACTTCTGGTTTCTGATCCAACATGTAAAGAGCTTGGAAGTCATCACTCTAATTCTTACAACAAGAAAAAACTGAAGAAACTGAAAATCAATGACTTTTCTTAGACCCATCATAGAATTGAGGTCATAGAGAAAACTGCCACCCTCACATCATGAGAGACAGGAGAAGATAGAAAACTACAACCAAGATCACCTAACACTTAGCAGAAGCCACTGGAGCCATACAGTGGTAGGAATGTTTGAAAAGTAATTTTAACAAACTGCTGATTCCCTAGTGTGGGAATGAGAAACTCCTAGGGTTTGTGGTCTTAGACCCCTCTACTCCTCACACATAAACATATATTTTCGTGGTATTTACCTCCAAGAACTCCATCAGTTTCTTGAACTGAAGAACCAAGAAACATCCCCTTGGGTTTTAGGCAGGGAAAGGATAAGCGTAACCATTTGAAATATACCCAGAACAACTATTTGAATTAATAATGGCTGAAAACTTTCCAGAATAATGGCAGACACCAAACAGTAGATCCAGGTAGTTCAGATAATGCCAAGCAAGAAAAATATAAAAAGAAAGCAAACAAACAAAAAGCCCTACGTGAAGGCAAATAATATTAAAATAACAGGAAACCAAAGACAAAGAGAAAATCTTGCAAAAAATCAAAAGCCCAAGAGAAAAAATATGCCTTACTTATAGAGAAACAGGCTTAAGAATTACAGTGGACCTCCCATCAGAAACGATGCAAAGAAGAAGAGAGTAGAGTAAAATATAATACTTAAGGTGTCAAAAGGAAATCAAAACCACCGATCTAGAATTCTATATCCAGAGAAATTATCCTTTGAAAGTCAGGAATAAATAGGCTTTCTCAGACAAACAAGAAATGTTGGGATTCATTGTCAGTGGACCCATCCTGCAAGCAATATTAAAAGAAGTTCTTCAGATAGAAGGGGAATACATAGGTAGAAAATGGGAACTACATAAAGAAACAGTAGTTGCAAAGGAATAAACTTAGGTAAAATAAAATCATATACTTTAAAATTCTTAATAGACAAATGTTTATTCAAAGAAATAAGAGTACCAATATACTGAGTGCTGATAACATATGGATAGGTGAAAGAAACTAGAGCAATTTATATGGGGCAGAAGAGAGAAATTGGGGAAAGTCTGTTACAAGGTACTTGATGTTATCCATGAAGTTGGTATAGTATTATTTGAAGGTGGACTTGGAATAGTTGTAAATATACATTGCAAATTCTAGGTTAGACACTAAAAAACTTTTAAAAGAATTGTACTTGATATGCTAAGAGAAAAGTAGAATAATATAAAATGCTCAATTAAAACCAGAGAAGGCACAAAAATAAAAGAGAAGAAAATAAAATGATAGGAAAAAGGCAAATGCAACAAACATAAAACAATTATAAACATGGTAGATACTAATCAAAATATATCAATAATCAATTTTAATGTGAATGGTCTAAATACAACTAAAAGACAGACTCAAACTGATTATTTTAAAAAGGCCTATCTATATGTAGTCTACAAAAACTTGCTTTAAATATAAAGACATAAATAGGTTAAAAGACAAAGGATGGAGAAACAGATACCACACTAAATAATGAAGAAAAAAGAAGGCACAGATGTACTAATATCATGAATGAAGTAAGTATCATCACCACAGATCCCATGGATCCTCTCAGTTAAGATGACAATAAGGAAATATTCTGAGCAACTCTAGGCCCACAGATTTGATAATTTAGATGAAATGGACCAATTCTTTGAAAGACACACACTACCAAAGCTCTCACAAAAGCAGAAATAGATCATAGAATTGGCCTATAATTATTAAAGAAATTAAACAAATAATTAAAACCCTTCTAAAACAAAGATCACCTGACCAAGACGGTTTCACTGGTGAATTCTACCAAACATTTAAAAATGAAACAATTCCAATTCTTTACAATCTCTTTCAGAGAATAGAAACAGAAGAAAGATTTCCTAACGCTACGATGCTGACATTACACTAATACCAAAACCAGATAAAGACATTACAAAAAGGAATACTACATGTCAATATCTTTTATGAACATAGATCAAAAATCCTCAACAAAATATTAGCAAATTGAATTCAATAATGTACAAAAAGAATTATACAAAATGACAAAGTGGAATTTATTCAAGTTATGCAAGGCCAGTTCCACATTTGAAAATCAATTTATGTAATCTACTATATCAATAGACTAAAGAAGAAAAATTATATCAATTGAGGCAGAAAATGCATTGGACAAAATCCAACATGTATTCATGATAAAAACTCTCAGAAAAGTAATAATAGACGATAACTTTCATAAATAACATCTACAAACTGCCTTCAGCTAACATTTACTTAATAGTGAGTTACCAGGATAATTTCCCCTTAAGATCAAGAATAAAGCAAGGATGTCTTCTTCTCCCCACTTTTTTTTCCACATTATAGTAGGAGTCCTACCTAGGACAAGGAAAGGTAATAAAGGTATACAAATAGAACAGAAAGAAAACTGATTTTTCTTTTCTTTTTTTTTTTTTAAACAGGTGACAGGTTGTCTATGTAGAAAAACCCAATGCATTGAAAAAATTCAGGAACTAATAAGTGATTACACCAAGGTCATAGGATACAAGGTCAATACACAATATTGGCATTTGAATGTAAAATACCATACCATTTACATTAACATCAGAAATAAAATATTTAGGTACACATTTAACAAAATACACACAGGATCTATATGTGAAAATTGTAAAACTCTGATGAAAGAATTTTAAAAAATCTAAATAAATGGAGATATAGTCCATGTTCATGGGTTGGAAGACTCAATATTTTTGAGATGTCAATTCTTCCCAACTTGATCTATTGATTCAACACAATCCATGCAAAATATCAGTAAGGTGTTTTGTGGATATTGACAAAATGCTTCTAAGGTTTATATGAAAATGTAAAAGAACAAGAGTAACCAACACAGTATCGAGGATGAAGAACAAAGTGGAGGACTGACATTACCCAGCCTCAAACTTACTATAAAGCTACAGTGATAAAGACAGCATGGTTTTAACAAAAGAACAGGGAACAGAATAGAGAGCCTAGAATTTGTCCCACATAAATATAATTAAATGAACTTTGATAAAGGAGCAATGATAATATAATTAAGAAAGAACCTTTTTTTTTTCAACAAATGGTACTGGCTATCCATATCCAGAAAAACAAAAATAAAAACAAAAACCTAATCTAACCACATAACTTATACCTCTTACAAAAATTAACTCAAAATTAATCATAGACCTAATTTAAAAATCCAAAACTTTTAAACTTCTAGAAAAAACATAGAATAAAATTTAGGTGAACTTAGATTTCCTAACACTTTTTCAGATACAACCAAAAGTATAAACCATGATAGAAAAAAGTTAATAAGTTGGACTTTATTAAAATATAAAATGTTTGCTCTGCAAAGGACACTGTTAAAAGAATGAGAAGACAGCCACAGAGTGTAAGAAAATATTGACAAAACACATATTTGATAAAGGACTGATGTCCAAAATATGCAAAGAACTTGAAACTCAACAATAAGAAAACAATTCAACTTAAAAATGGGCAAAAGATTTGAACTGACTTCTGCAAAGGAGATAAACAGATAAAAATTAAGCATATAAAAGTTTTCAAATACCTACAATATGGAGTCCCAAACTACTACAACAATGAGGTAGTACTACAAACCTATTAGAATGGCTAAAATCCAAAAAAACCTGACAATACCAAATGCTGATGGGGATGAGGCACAACAAGAACTCTGGTGGTGGAAATGCAAAATAGTACAGCCACTTTCCAAGACAGTTTGGCAGTTTCTTACAAATTTAAACATATTTTTACCATACATGTGAACCAATAATCATGTTCCTAGATATTTGTATAAATGAGTTGAAAAATTAAGTCCACAAAGAGGCCTGCACATGAAAAACAGTTTTATTTGCTAAAAATTAATGCAACCAATATTTCTCCAATAAGTAAATAAACAAATTGTGATGTATCCATACAATAAGATATTATTAAATAGTAAAAGAAAAAGCTATTAAGCCACATAAAAGGACACGGAGGAACCTTGAATTCATTGCTAAGTGAAAGAAGCCATTCTGAAAGTGCTATAACCTGCATGATTCCAATTATATGACATTCTGAAAAAGGCAAATGTATGGAGTTGGTAAAAAGATCAGTGGTTGCCAGGAGTTCGAGTTTG
This sequence comes from Delphinapterus leucas, assembly GCF_059928025.1. Classification (NCBI taxonomy): domain Eukaryota; kingdom Metazoa; phylum Chordata; class Mammalia; order Artiodactyla; family Monodontidae; genus Delphinapterus; species Delphinapterus leucas. The sequence continues at coordinate 49,818,940 of NC_143133.1, read as the reverse complement.
AGGAAATAAATAGATAAAGGAGATAAATAGGAGATTTTTAGTGTGGTGAAACTCTAGGATGCTGTAATCATGAACGCATGACATTATATATTATTAAAACCAACAATAGGTTAAGACACACAAAAAATGTATGAAAATTTTTAAAAATCTTTTAGGAGGTCAGGGAATCCTAGTAGAGAATACAGAGGATGACAAGAGAATCTAATTATATTACAAATGTATGAAATGACCTCAATGAAGAAAGTAGGGGAAAGGTGCTGCCCTAAATCACATTAGAAATGAATGAAGTCCACAAGGCTAAAGGCAAAAGGAGCTATACATAAGTCCTTTAGTAGTTAAAGCAGTTTTCCATGGAAGTATAGGTTAACAAATATGATACTGCTGTAAGTGTATACTGGAACTGAACAATTAAGTAAATGAATGAAGGATGGCAGAAGCTAGATTTGCAACTATTGGAGTGGAAATTTATGTTGGCTAAGGGAAAAAGCTAGAATGATCCATGTTTTAATAGTTAGATTTGGAGCCTTCAGTATGAACTCATGTTTAACTTAATGTAAATACAAATGCCTACATAAAGAAATATTTATAGGTGTATGTGCATACACGGGTTAGCATATACACATATATTTCCTTGCTTTGTCAGTTAAGAAGCCAAAAAAACGAAACAAAACAACTGTCTAGTAGCAATGAATATATCTAACCTCCAGATACTGGTTTCTAATGCCATTCCAATAAAAGGAAACAGGACTTATTGGTTCTTGGACTGGGATGGGAACTGTACAAAATGAGCCTGGGGCATCTTATAATGGCAGAAAGTAAGAAAGCGCATAAAATAAAAATTTTTTAAATTGATGTGGATGTCAAAAGGGTACTGGAGCTATCTGAAAAAGATTCCAATGGCAAAATTGGAATAATTTGAGCAAAAAAAAATAGTATTAGATTATAAAACAAAGTATAAAACAAATATCAGTGTATGCATACACATATGAATAAATGATTGAATAAATTAATAAATGGGAAAGAGAAGCATCTCCCATGCAGAAGAATTCCAAGTAGATAATCCACTCTAAAGGAGGTGGATCCTGATTCCTTGCTCCTTCAGAGTAGATGACACAAAATGGCTGCCTTCCAAAGGGGACAGTATGGAAACAGGGGAGAGAAAAAAGTAACTTTACAGCAGAGAAACCTGAAAAACACTATGTCGGCAAGGTGATCAAAGCTAACAACAAGAGTGATAAGAAGTCATGCTGATAGAATGTACTCTTGAAATGATGTGATAAAATGGCACTTTACCTCTGTGATCTTCCTCCCCAAGTGCTACAACCTCAGTCTAATCATGAGAAAAACATCAGATAAAACAAATTGAAGGATATTTTACAAAACCTGACCAGCACTCCTCAAAATTGTTAAGGTCATCAAGAAACAAGGAAAGTTTGAGAAACTGTCACAACCAAAAGGAGTCTAAGGAGACATAGCAACTAAATGTAATGTGGCATCTTAGATGGGATCCTGGAGCAGAAAAAGAATAGTAGATTGAAAACTAAAGAAATCTGAATAAACTATGAACCATAGTATATTAATACTGTTCATGAATCATAACAAATATACCAAAGTAATGTAGATGTTAATAATAGGAGAAACTTTGTGTGAGAGTACATGGGAAATCTCTATCTATTCACTCAATTTTTCTGTAAGTCTAAAAATGTCTCTTAATCTAAAATGATTCTAAAAATAAAGTTTATTAATACAATTTTTAAAATGAAGGTGACATAAAGACGTGTTAAGGAATGTGCAAGCTAAAAAAATTTATCACAGACTTGCACTACAAGACATATTAAACTAAGTTCTCAGGCAGAAGGATAATGAGACCAGAAGAATATATGGATCTACACAAAAAAAGAATGCACCTGAAAAGGAATAAATATGTGGGTAAATATAAAATATTTTTTCATCATTTTTAATCTCTTTAAGTGATAAGTGACTATCTAAGGTAAAAATAATACCAAAGTATCATGGAGCTTATAGCTTATGTAGAAATAAAATATATGACAAAAAATAGCACAAAATGTAGGAGGGAGTAAACTGACATACTCCATTTTAAGTTTCTTATGCTTTACATAAAGTTATATAATATGATCTGGCAGCACACTATGATAAATTAAAGACATATTGTAAACATGACAGCATCTGATAAAATAAGTATAATAAATAAGTTAATATTGAAGATAAAAAATATGAAAAGGGGTCAATCTAAAATAAGTCAGAAAGTGAAAATAAGAAACAAAAAATAGATGGGACAAATAGAAAAAAACGTGCCAGATAATAGATTATATTAAACACAAATTGTATAAACACTAAATTAAAAGACATAGACTGTAGAGCAGACCAAAAAGCAATATCTAATGTTAAATATAAGGACATAAATTTGTTAAAAGTAGAAGAATGCACAAATATATAATCACAAACTCTAATCAAAAGTAAATTGGAGTGGCTTATTAATATCAGACAAACTAGACTTGAGAAAAAGAAATATTACACTACATAAAAATAATGGGTTGAATTTATCAAGAAAATATAGCAAAAATTTAATAAAAACTCTAATGAGTTTAAAATAAATACATAAAAATCATAGAAATATAAAAACTATATTTGAATTCACAATTAATTTTAGAAGTTTTAACACTAAAAATTGGCTTTTATTAAAAATCCACAGATAACATTATATTAATTGTGGAAGACTGATATTGCCCTAAGATCATGGACAAGGCAAATATATCTGCCCTTACCACTTCTAATTAACATTGAACCAGAAGTTCTAGCAAAGAGTATAAGGTAAGGAAAAGAAACAAAATGCTCGCAAAAAGAAAAAAAAAACCTATATTTATTCAAAAATAACATAATTTTATACACAGAAAATCACCACAAATCTACAAAAAAAAAGCATTCCAAAAAGAAATGACTGCGTCTTTATTCCTGTCCTGCCACTAGGTTCATCAGTACCGTTTTTTAGATTCCATATATGTTCGTTAGCATACAGTATTTGTTTTTCTATTTCTGACTTACTTCACTCTGTATGACAGACTCTGGGTCCATCCACCTCATTACAAATAAGTCAATTTCCTTCCTTTTTTTGGCTGAGTAATATTCCATTGTATATATATATATATATATATGCCACATCTTCTTTATCTGTTCCTCTGTCAATGGACATTTAGGTTGCTTCCATGTCCTGGCAATTGTAAATAGTGCTGCAATGAACATTGTGGTAGATGTCTCTTCTTGACCTAGAGAGGTGAGATAGGGAGGATGGGAAGGAGGCTTATGAGGGAGGGGGTATGGAGATATATGTATACTTTTTGCTGATTCACTTCGTTGTACAACAGAAACTAACACAACATTGTAAAGTAGTTATACTCCAACAAAGATATCACAAAAAAGAAATGACTGACTTTAGCAAGATCACATGATACAAGGTCAATAGGAACAAAGGCAATTGTATTTCTATATACTCACAGTCTATAATTGGAAATTGAAAAAGAAAATTGAATACATTTTTTAGTAGCATCATAAGACATTATTTACTAGGGATAAATTTAACAAAATATGTGCAAAGCCTGTACACTACAAACTATAAAACATTACTGAGAAAAATTAAAGACCTAAATAATGAAAAAATACACTGTTCATGGTCCAAAGACTAAATATTGTTAATATGTAAGTTCTTGTGAAATTGATCAATAGATTCAAGGCAATCTCAATTCAAATTACATCAGGTTTGTTTTTGTTTTGTTTTGTTGTTAGAAATTGAGGTGATTCTAAAATTTGTGCAGAAATTCAATGAGAAGAAAAAGATAATTCTCTCTACCTGATGTCAAGATTTTAAGATAAAGATACAGTAAGGGAAAAAATAACTATATTTATTCACAATTAGGATAATTGTGAACACAGAAAATCACAGAGGGCAAATATGTACAGAAAAAGAGCTCATCGTCATTAGTCACTGTGGAAGTGCAAATTAAAAACGCAATGAGATATCACTACCTCCTACTGAAATATTAAAACTAAAAAGACTGACAATGCTAAATGTTGATGATGATGTGGAAAACTAGAACTCCTCATATATGGTTTGTGAAAGATAAAATAGTACACCACTCTAGAAAATAGTTTGGCAATTTTTCATAAAGATATAGAGAGACAGAGATAGAGAGATAAAATAAAACAAAATCCAGCAATCCTACTTATGGATATTTAGCAGAGAGAACTGAAAACCTATGTTCACTTATGGACATGTATGCAAATGTCTAAAGCAGTTTTATTTATAGCAACCAAACACTAGAATAACCCCAATATGCATCATTTACATATGAACAAATAATTTGTAATACATACGTATAGTAGAATACTATTAAGCAATAAAAATGAACTAGTGATATATGGATGGACAACATGGATGAATTTTAAAAGCATTGCCCATTATGTATAGAACATATATACTATATGATTCCATTTACAGGGAATCTGGAAATGATAAATATACAGGGACATACAGTAGAAGAGTAGTCATCAGGTCTGGGAGTAGAGGGAGAGAAACAGACAAGAGAAAATATACGTAGTGAAGAAAATACTCCTTTTTTACTATTCTGATGATTATGTAACTACACGTTTAAACTCATCAAACTAAACACTTAAAAGAGTGAATTTTATTCTTTATAAAATATACATCAATAAACAATTTTTTAAAAATTAAAAAAACAGTAATAACGATCTTTGTCTTATTCCTAACTTTATGCAGAAAGATTCTATTTTTTTTACAATTAGCTATAATGTTGTTTGAAATAGCCTTCATCACCTTGGTGATTTATTCTTATCTCCTATTCCTAGTTGACTAACATTTTTTTATCAATAATTGATGTTGAATTATTTTTAAATGCCTTTTCAACACCTATCAAGATAAATTTTTTCTTTCTTCTCCATTGATCAATTATTGTTATGAATTATTACTTGGCTTCCTAATATTGAACTGTTAGTGCATTCCTGGAATAAAAACCTATTTGGTCACAGTGTGTTATCTTTTAATAACCAGCTACATTTGATTTGCTAATATATTGCAGTGATGGTTCTAAATATCTTTAGTCTTTTTTATTAATTGACTCACTTTTCTCGTGTTTTGATAGAGAATTTTCCTTGGTTTATAATTGAAATTGGGAAGCTTTTCATCAACAACTGTAATAAGAAATAGTTTAAAACTGGTTTCAAAGAACTCAGCATAAAATTATTGGTAAGAATAACCTTTTGGTAATTATTTCCTAGATAATATTTTCTATTTCATTAATGTTTATGAGATTATTTTTAAGCTTCTTCATAAAATATCAATTTTTATAATAAATTCTTTTCTGGAAAATTTTCTATTTCATTGATACTTTCAAAAATATATAGAATTTTAAATTATCTTTAATGTCCTCCATATTTGAGGCTGCATTCCTTTTATTTCCTAATGCAACATAAGTGCATTATCTCTTTGTCTTCATTATCTTTGTCAAAATTTTCTCAATATCAGTAGCTCACAATGTCCAATATACTTTGTAATAGCCTGGACAATTTTTCAATATAAACTTCTCTGAGTTCAATCATAGAACTAGTAAATTAATATTTTTGATATGGGAAAATAAAATGAATATTAAATTTGATCTTTTGTCCTCCATTTTAAATTTCCTTTATGAGTGTTCGTTTTTGCTGCCTGTGATTACTTTTTTGTTATTTTTAATGCTGATTTGGAATTTGGAAATCTTGTTTTCATCATATATTTTCCCCCAGGTTAACTTTAAAAGATTTGAGAAAAAAACATTGGACTTTTCTTTCACAAAATTACAAATGCCAAAATCACACATATCTTATTTGGAATTCTTCTGTATAGGAGACTTGTCTCTTCTCCCCATTTATTTATTTATTCAAAAATTTATTTATACCCATGTGTACTCACAGATATTTATTTTATAGTCCAACATTATTTTCTTTGCTCACATTGTTAACAACTTTGGCCACTGGGAATTCTTTTAAAGTCTCTTGGGTCCTTTGACATGGTCCCATCATAATAGGGTTTAAAATATTTTTTTCTTAGCATTTCCTTACCTCTGGCACTGCAAAATACTTCAGGCTCATCTTTTATATTTCCTGCCCCAGTCCATGAATCAGCCATTTCTCCAAGGAACTCTACATTCTTTTATTGAAAAATAATACTTAGGAACTAAGACCTGGGTACCAGATATACTTGTTGATACTGGGACATTGCTGCTTCCAGACTGTCTCAGCTGACAGAACAAGGAAATATATATGTGTATACTAACCAGTGTATGTGCACCTCTCTGTAAATATTTCTATATGCTATTATCTGTGTATATTAAGGTAAACATGAGTACATAGTGATGCCCTCAACTCTAATCCATTAAAACATTCTTACCTGTAAATTCTCACTTCCCACCTGGCTCTCACCATCTACCATCCATTTACTTCATTGTTCAATTCCTGTATACATGTATAGCAGTATGATCATTTTTAACTAATAACCCTGTAGGAAGCAACATTATCATCTAAATTACAGTAATTATGTACTGTTTTTGACTTTAGTTTTACGGATTCCATTAATTTCCAAAGTTACTTAGATCAGCACATTTTTCTCTCAACTCCTTTAGTGAGGATGTTTCCTAAATTTTTAATACAGTCAGATTGTTTTGTCATATTCTGCACTCCGTCCTGGGATTTTCCTAACCAGCTAAATGACTTTTTTATTTGCATACATTATGTAGATTACCCACCCTTAGGTAAGTGGAATAACTCCTCACATCTTGACTGTGGGCTGTACATTCCAACTTCCTTTCAAAGAATATAGTATTGAATGAGGGGTAGAAAAAAAGTCTTTACAGTGGAGAAAGCTGACAAACACTATCTTAGCCAGATGACCAAAGTTAACATCAACAATGATAAGTCCTGTGGATAGAAAGTATCTTTGATATGATGTGATGAAAATGGTACTCTACCTCTGTGGTCTTCCTCCCCAAAACCCACATAGTGATGCTCTCAACTAGTCATGAAAGGAACCCTAATCTAGTCATGAAAGGAGCATCAGACAAATCCCTTTGAAGGACTTTCTACAAAATATCTGACCAGGAGACTTCCTTGGTGATCCAGTGGTTAAGACTTCACCTTCCAATGCAGGGGGTGCGGGTTCAATCCTTGGTTGGGGAGCTAGGATCCCACAAGTCTCATGGCCAAAAAAGCAAAATATAAAACAGAAGCAATATTGTAACAAATTCAATTTAAAAAAAAAGACTTTAAAAATGGTTCACATCAAAAAAAAAAAAAAAAAAATCTGACCAGCACTGCTCAAAACTGTCAAGGTCTTCAAAAACAAGGAAAATCATAGAAACTATTCCAGTCAAAAGGATTCTAAGGAGATACAGTAAGTAAATGTAATATGGTACCAGAATGGGATCCTGGAACCAAAGAAAAAGGACATTAGGTAATGCCCAAGGAAATATGAATAAAGAGTGGGACTTAAATGATAATATACAATATTGGTTCATGAATTGTAACAAATGCACCATTAAACATAATAAATGTAAGACGCTAATAATAGAGGACAACATGCACATTCTATGGAAATCCTCTCTACTATCTTTATAATTTTTCTGTAAGTATAAACTGTTCTAAAATTAAAAGGTTATTACTTATCTATTTTTTGCGGTACATGGGCCTCTCTCACTGTTGTGGCCTCTCCCGTTGCGGAGCGCAGGCTCCGGATGCGTAGGCTCAGCGGCCATGGCTCACGGGCCTAGCTGCTCCGTGTCATGAGGGATCTTCCCGGACCGGGGCACGAACCCGTGTCCCCTGCATCGGCAGGTGGACTCTCAACCACTGTGCCACCAGGGAAGCCCCAAAAGGTTATTTTTTAAATGACATCTTTCTAATCACTATCCCTTGATAATTAAAACAAAATTACTTTCTTTTATTACCTTCTTTTTTCTTATAATCTAGTGTATTAGATTATGATTATTATTTGACATTTTACAGTATCAAAATTGCCTCTTTCAAGAATGTATTTGCAATTTAAAACCCATATTAAAGTAGCAGTTTGGGAAACTTTTACTGGTTTATTGCTCACAGCTGTTTAGCTAATCCTATGTCTTGAGGAAGTTGGTTCATATGTCAGTAGGAGTACTTCTGTGGGTGGTGTCATTTTCTGAGTCCTTTACATATTTCCCAATTATTTTTATTCTACAACAACAACAACAAACTTTTATACTTAGGTTTTTCTCTGATCATTTTAGTGAGAATCTGGGATGGGATAAGATATGGATGTATTTATCCCATCATCTTTATTCAGGAATTCTGACTGAAGCACTAAAGAACCAATGGGAGATGGGTAGACACATTGGGGCATAAGGACATGTAAAGTTCAGGAAGCAGTCTGACCAAAATGCTGTAGGGTGCTGAGAAGAAAAAAAATCAATAAGTCCTCAATGAAGGATATTAATCACAGAAAGCACGGTGTTGTAATCCAGGCTTTTCAATACTTACCCTGGCAGTGATTTAGAAGGTAAATAGGAGGAAAGTGAGACAAGAGGAAAGGATTCCAAGTAGAAAATCACTGCAGTATCTCACGTAAAAACTTATGGAAAATTAAGCTAAGGCAATGTTAGTGGGTCTTGAGAGAAAAAGGTAAGTTATACTATGTTTCCCAAACACCATCTTTTGCATATCCTCTTCGTGATTTTCCCTATATTATTATAGTAATGTAATATTATTTAATATCTTCCTTTAAATTGACTGTCATTTAAATACATTTTGATTAAAAACATATCCAAACTATAAGTGTAAAATGAGAATAATTTATCATAGATAGAATTTAAACATAAAATTGACAAAGTCAACTCTCTCAAGGTCCGACTTGTTAAAGTTTCTGCAACATCTCTATTTGTTAAAATGGGAGTTTCTGAAATACTATAGAAGCACTAAAGACATATTAAGTCCAAACCAGAAGCTTCCTCTTTGATGTAGCTTGAAGGATTTGAATTTAAAAAATGAAAAGTGAATACTATTTTTATTATCTAATTAAATGGTACCTATTGCTATGGTCGTATGGCACCTAAAATTATCTTATGTATACCAAAAGTGGTGTCATTTATTGAGACAAAGAAACAAGAAGGGGGCAGCTTTCTGGTGCACACAGACAATGGATTCGGTGTTGCACATTTTATATTTGAATTTCCTATGGGACATTTAAGGGGAGATCCTCAGTAAATACTTAAGATATACTAGTTTGGAGTTAGACAAATTGCTCAGGTTGCAAACTCTTTTTTTTTTTTTTAAAGTAAATCCTTAGAAAATGGTAGTTGAAACTGAAAATTTAGATTAAGAAGGAAAGAAAACTCGGGGGAGAAAAAATTTGACAGATATCCACACTACGTGGGAAGGAAAGGAGAGAGGTTAGAGCAACCAAAGCACTAAGAAGAGATTCAAGAGGTGATGCTACTCCATGAACAGGGAGAGGGAATTTCAATGAGACAATAAAGAACAGTGTCATAGGATTAGGGAGAGTGGGTCGCCTGGAAGGAATTAACCACTACTGCCTGCCTCCTGGAAGCCTTTGTGTTGGTGGTGGTTGTAGTTGTGGTGGGGTTTTTAAATTTTTTTTATTGAATTATAATTGATTTACAATGTTGTGCTAATTTCTGCTGTACAACAGTGTGACTCAGTTATACACATATATACATTCCTTTTTATATTCTTTTTCCATTATGGTTTATCCCAGGAGATTGAATATAGTTCCCTGTGCTATACAGTAGGACCTTGTTGTTTATCCATTCTAAATGTAATAGTTTGCATCTACTAACCCCAAACTCCCACTCTGTCCCTCTCCCACCCGGTTCCCCCTTGGCAAACAGAAGTCTGTTCTCTATGTCTGTGAGTCTGTTTCTGTTTTGTAGATCTGTTCCTTTGTGCCATATTTTAGATTCCACATATAAGTGATATCATGTGGTATTTGTCTTTCTCTTTCTGACTTACTTCACTTAGTATGATAATTTCTAGTTGCATCCATGTTGCTACAAATGGCATTATTTCATTCTTTTTTGGAAGCCTTTCATATAATATCTAATTTATTATTCCAGAGATCCTGCTCAGATGAAATTAACATTGCCCCTTAAAAGAAGAAACAACCAAAGCTGAAGGAGTCTAAAAACACAATCAATGATCACAACGCTAAGAAGCTAATAATAATACTGAAATCCTAAACTGTAAACCCAAGGTCCACACTTTCTTCTCTGTGCCCAGTGAATATGGCAAATAAGAGACATCTTTAGAAAACAGTTCTAATGTTGATGGAAAAGCCTAGATTTTTCAGAAAATTGAGAAAGTTATTGGAGGTGAGAACATGGAAATTATGAAGGTAGATCTTTAAAAAAAAAAGAGGTAGACAAATGTAAAACTGATAGCTAGTGGGAAGCAGCTGCATAGCACAGGGAGATCAGCTCGGTGCTTTGTGACCACCTAGAAGGGTGGGATAGGGAGGGTAGGAGGGAGGGAGACGCAAGAGGGAAGAGATATGGGGATATATGTATATGTATAGCTGATTCACAAAAAAAAAAAAAAGACTAGCTTTTTAAACTGAAAAAAAAAAGGTAGATAAAAAGACCAAAAAACCCACAAAAAAAATAGAAAATTTTTAAAAGGACAAGAAATTTTTTTAAAAATTTTAAAACAACAATAAAAAAAGGAAGATAAAATCAGAACTCAAGAAGGGAGTTGTGAAAAAAGGAAAACAAAATTAAAACAAGACCCCTTGATCTGGTTTAATATACTAGGGGAAAGAACTAGTAGAATTGAAGATACAGGAGAAAAAGATGGGAAAGAGATGGAGGTGATCCCTGAGATGGCAGGAGTAATAGGGATAAAGACAGGAAGGATTAATTTGCCTTCAGGGAGGAATGGCTTTTCACTGATAATGGAGGGGGCAGTGGAAGAAGCTCTGTGTCCATGCATGTTGTTTTTACTGTTTATAGACAGAAAGTGAGAAGTCTGTGAGCTGAGCAAATCCCAACCTAATGGCAACGAGTGCTATCATTTTACACTGTAATGTAGGAGATGAGAGTGAGGTAGATGAGCAGGTGACCCAGTAAATAGTGATAAATATATTCTGTCTGGGGGGAAAAGGATATAGCATGGATATTCTTGCTTGGAGGCCCATTGAAGTTCAGAGAACATGAGTGTGCATGTGGTAATAGACACGGCACAGAGTTGCTTGGTGGCTTTGAAAATAAGACTAAATGGAAGGACTATTTAGCAAACAAATGGGGTAAGTGATATATCCAAGAATCCTAAGGAGGAGAAACATAACTAGAAACATAACTAGAATGAAGGGAAAGAGTGAAATAGGGGTTCTGGATTAAAAAACAGTTGTAATCCACTAATTTGCAAACTGATGTTCTGTGGATCACTAGGCCTCACTGCTATTTTTTTAATTGCTCATATAAATTAGTTTAAAGCTGTCACAAATCTTGGTTATTCAGAATAAATGTTAGTGTACTAAATTTCTTCAGTAAAGAAGTATTTCTACTTTTATTAACCCTATCCTTCTAAATGCATTTGACCACACACCATTTATCTTCCCCTGTGTACCATTAACCATACTAAAACACTAACGTTCCATACAATAACGTAAGTTGTAACTGGTGATGTACAGGAAGTAGAGAAATGAGAAAGCTGGTGTGAGCAGATAGTGGTCAAAGGATGGAGTATTTGAATTTAAATTTCTACACCTGATGGGTGTATACAGTGTACAGGCTAGATAGAGCATGCAAATGATTGGGCAGTGTAAGTGGATTGCAGCTGAAGGTCACTTGAGTTGAAGAGATCAGGAGCTAATAGTTGTTGGATGATTCCTCCCTGCCACACATATACAAAGGTAATCTGGCATCCAGTAGTCATCACGGGTTGAACTGTGTGTCCTCAAAATTCATATTGAAGTTCTAATCCCCCAGTACCTCAGAATGTGAACTTAATTGGAAATCGGGTCTTTACAGAGGTGAAAATGGAGTTATTAGGATGGGCTTTCATCCAATACTACTGAGACTGACATCCTTATGAAAAAGGGAAATTTGGACACAGAGGAAAGGTGATGTGAAAAGACATATAGGGAAATGCCAGCCATCTACAAGCTAAGGAGAGTGGCCTGGAATAGATCCTTTTTCATGGCCCTCAGAAGGAACCAACTCTGGCAATATCCTGATTTTAGACTTCTGACCTTCAGAGCTATGAGACAAGAAATTTCTGTTAAGCTACTCAATTTGTGGCATTTTGTAATGGCAGCCCTAGAGAATATAGGTATATCTGGTCAAAAGGATGAATGGAAAGTGGTTGAGTTTTCTTGTTTTTCCTATTTTTTTTTTTTAAGCATGGAATGGGTTTTTCCAAGAACATAGTTGTAAGGTCTAAGACAGAAGATAGCCAGCAGGAGCTGGTTTTCTCTCCCTTAGAAAGCTGACACCACACCTTAGAGAAGCAAGGAGGTGGGATTGGATGGGCTGGTCATTGTTGCTTCCTTATCCTTAAGAGTAAGGAATCTAAGAGAAAAAAAAAAGGTCATGAAGAACCTAGGGGCAAGATGAGAATAAAGACACAGGCCTACTACAGCATAGACTTGAGGACGGGGAGGGGGAAGGGTAAGCTGGGACAAAGTGAGAGAGTGGCATGGACATATATACACTACCAAACGTAAAATAGATAGCTAGTGGGAAGCAGCTGCATAGCACAGGGAGATCAGCTGGGAGATCAGCTCGGTGGTTTGTGACCACCTAGCGGGGTGGGATAGGGAGGGTGGGAGGGAGGGAAACGCAAGAAGGAAGACATGGGGACATATGTATATGTATAACCGATTCACTTTGTTATAAAGCAGAAACTAACACACCATTGTAAAGCAATTATACTCCAGTAAAGATGTAAAAAAAAAAAAAAAAAAAAAGAGTAAGGAATTTACCTCACGGTGCTCTTTTCTGAGATGTCACAACATCATGGAGAGGTAGAGATGACCTGAATTCTCTAATACAATCTGCATTCATATTTTAATTTCCTTTGGTGCAAACTAATCCTTGGCAAATAAGCTGGCATTTTGCTTTTCAGAGGGGAAGTGCCTCTCCATTGTGGGAACCATTCTGTTCACATCTTTTTTCCTTGCTGCATTTATTTGCTCGCTATCTAAGGCACTTACTACACAGAAATTCATGTTGGAGGGAATAAGTTTTTCATTGCACATGACATCTTGAATGGTAATACAGGACCTATGATACTCTGATGTGCATAGAACTTGAAATTTTAGCAAATCAGTCCACTGGGGGTTGGAATTTTTCTATATACTCTAAAATATTTCTGTTCCTGGAAGACAGCAGGAGGAAGAACTGCTGTTTGAACCAGAGTCAGGTGAAGTATGATTTTTTAAATATATATAAAAGTGAATGCTGTGCAGACCAAGGTAGCTCCCTTTCCATCTGTCAGCACATTCTTTACAATCATGCATTAAACCTTATTATCACACTCTGTGTGTTACTGCAAAAATTATCCCGGTCCTCAGAACAGTCTCTCTACAGCTTTGAGTGGAATTGAAACTTCAGTGCAGTTCATGTAAAAACAAGCGACAGACATTTACCTTCCACAGAAAATTTGCTAGAGATCCTTCATTTTGTCATGTGTACAAGGATAAATATTTTGCATTGAATAAAATACTGGCTGATGACACATATTTGGCCCTGATACAATTTTTCCACTGGATTCACATATATTAAGCTTTGATGAAAAGACAAGAAGAAAAAGGCATAAGAAGAATATGGCATAATTTCAGATTTTTTTTTTTACATTAACCTTTGAGTTCTGACCTGTTGTAGTTGTGTGTTTGGGGGTATATTTGGATAGAGACATTACTGCCATACTGTTCATATTTATGGGCCTGACCTTTGTATTATAGTAGCCTGCTTTGAAGCACAGTTATTTTTAATTGCTTTATGTGTCCGTAGAGACTGTCCTTTGCCTCTGTCAGTTATATACAGTACCCTGGCACATATGTTTGCTTAATGAATCTTTCAATGACTGGATATTTACAACCACATCTGAATACAAGAGGAGGAAATGTTACATTTTGGGGATAGTGTGTGTGTTGTGTTTGTGCGAAAATGTGTTTTATTGTCAACGTTGCCATATACTTAATGAGGTGACAGGAAGAATTAAAAGAGACAGATTGTTTTGGTTGCACCGGGGCCATCTGAGATATAGTCTCCTATAATGCAGCTCAATAAACCCAGCCTGTGTGAAGCCCTCAGTGTATGATTCATGGCTGCTGCAGGGCTATTCAAAGAGGTTTAATGAGAGATAGGGGCTGGGCAGCAGGAGGCTGAAATTGCCGTCAGAAGACAATGGAAAGTCCTATGTGCTAAAACCACGCCTGAAATCTGCAGGCGTGCCTTGATCACCAGTGCCCTTAATGACATTATTCTATAGGTGCCTGACTGCGAGCTGGACCGAATGACTGCTGAAAATGCACAACTCAGGATAACTCATTTGGAAAAGAGGGCTACACCTTCCTTTCTTGCCTGAAGATAGCATGTATTCTGTGTTCTTTTAGTTGATGGGCAGTTAGGTGTAGCCACAAGAGGGGACACAGAAGGGACAGAAGAAAACAAGTTTATTCTATTCCTAGGTCCTAAAGAGGGGATCACCGCATGCCATGCGGAGTCACAGGGGAAGTGCCACGTTTTGATCAAATAGCAAAAGACAGGAGTAAGCAGAAAGCTTAGGCAAAAAGCTTTATGGAGTTTCCATGAGAAAGTCAAAACAGGGTAGAGAAAACAGTTAGGATTGGCTAGTTTGAATAGTTTTGTTGGGCTTTGGGTCATAACGGTGGTCTCTAGCTGCCTGGTACCTAACCCTGGGACGATTCAATCAGAGGAATATTGCTTCCTTCAGTGTATGGGCCAGATAGAGGCGATTTGGATCTGGACTAGTTAGTTTATATATCAAAGGTATGCTCCCAGCTGAGTTCTTTGCTGTCTCTAAGCACTGGCTAGCCTCAGGAGGGACAGTCTCTCCCCAGCCAGAAAGGTTTTTTAATATGGCAAAGCATCATGATATACAAAAGAATTTTAAAGATATATACAATACAGCATGGTTGTGAAGTTTCTTCTGCAGATGGGTTTCTGGATTGTGACAAACATCTCGGGACATCCACTGACGTGAAATCAGTTGTGGCTGTGCTGTTGAAGATGTAGTTTCTGAAACAACAGGCTCTCCATCCCCTGAGAGCTTATGAGGCATGCAAATTCTCTGCTCTGTCCCAGATCTCTAGAACCAAAATTTCTAGGGTCTGGAAGGGGAAGGGGGAGAGAAATTTATGTTTTAATCAGCTTGCCAGATTTCTATTCTGCACACTAAAGCTGTAGCCTTTAGTAGCCCATACAAGTGACTATAAGAAATGAGAAAAGAAAAATAATTCTACTTATCAGAGATTCAGTTGCATCTAAGGTAAAACTTCAGTTAATGAGAACCAACTAAGTGGAATCCTAAAGACAATTTTAGTTCTTACTCTACTGTGTATTTGCTTGGACCCTCAGGAAATCACATCCTATCCAAGATTCAGCCACCCGATTGGTAAAATAAGAAAGATAATGGATCTTGGAATTTATGAGACTTAAAGGTATTGATGTATTTAAATATACTTTGTAAACAGTAAAGTGTAGACAAGTATTAGTTGTATATTAATAATCCTTATTGGGCATGCCATTTGAAGACAGATCACAATGAAACAAGTTTACAACAGGACCCGGGTAATACCAGCTACTCTGTATTTATTAGATTCATATTGTGTGCCAGACACTGAGTTAAGCATAGTACATACATTATCCTATTTAACTCTCAAGACAACCATATTAACGAGGCTGTAAAATTGTATCACCACAATTTTTGAAAGAGAAAACTAGATAAAAGAAGTTAAGCCATTTGTTATAGGACACACAGAGTCCTGTGCCTGTGAGTCACACTCAGAGCTATCTGACTTCATGGACTTTCTTAACCCCAGCACAATTCCTTCTCTGGGAGAAGAAAACAATTTTCACTGTATTTTCTAGTATCATAACTTTATCTAAGTCTTGATCTATAGTACCATGATTACTAAGCAATAATTATGCCCATAAATTATAGTAAGATGCTTAGAATTAAAAAAAAATGTGGGTACTATGAGTAGTAAAATAGAAAAAGATAATGTAAAATATTTTTAAAAATTGTAATAGCATGAGAAGATGCTAAGAGGGGTTATCTTAAGGCTTCACAATTAAATTAATGTTGTTCTAAAGTATTTTAATTATTCAGGGTCTCACTGCCTTATATAAATATTATACAACACATCTTATTGTGGGAGTCCCCCAGGAACTGTGGTATGATTTCTTATATATGTATTTTGACTCATCAAATATACAGGCATAAAGTAAAAGATCAGGATATACCTAAACCAGAGACATTTCAGATGTCAAGAGCTTACCTATTCTTATAGCAAGTTCCCAGAGCTTGACAATATAAGCTGTTCCTTGTTTGGTTTGATTTATCACTGCCAGGGAAACAAGGGTTTGGAGTATTTAAAGTGACTTTGTACTGCTGCATCCTCATAGCTTGTACATCCCAGGGCTGACACTGCCTCCCTCTCTTTCTTTTCCCTCGTGTGTGTGTGTTGGGGAGTGGAGAGAGAATTTCTCTTTCTCTTTTCCTTAAGGAGCCTTCCCAGGCATTGCTACTGAGTAGTTTCTTTGTAGACTAGACACTGAAAGAAACTAAAGCAGGCAAAAGGATAGGAGAGAAACAGAGCAACAGAAAGACACAGTAACAAGCTACCTTCCTGAAAGGAGAGCCATTGTGTCCCACAATGGTCCGAGTATTTCAATGCACAGGGCAGAATAGAATGCCCCAAACTGTCCTTTGCTCATATCCTGAAACATGAAAAGGGTTGTCCTAGTTTCAGTCATTTGCTTTTCTTCTTCGGCTCAAAGGGAGCTAATGAAACAAAAAGCGAGGTCTATACAAGTGCTGCTCTCTGAGCGAGCTGCGGGGGAAGTGGCATTTCCATCCTTAGTCTTGCTATTCTCAGATTGTTTCTGAGCCCGAGTAAGCATTTCTCTTGGTGAGACAGATTCTCCTGGATGGCAGGATCATCTTCTCTAAGTTCCTAGCTTTTCTCATCAAGTCCAGATGAATATCACGTAGTCCACTGACCAACTTGATGGAACATTAATATAATGGAAGCCAAGAGTTATCAAAGGTATGAAATCACTTCTCCTTGTAGGAACTGATAGCATAACCTTTCCACACTTGCTCTCTTTCTCTTGATTACCAGATAGGTTGGACACAACATTCTGGGAGGCCATTTTATGGTGGAATAGACATTTTTAAGCCCTGTGAACTAGGGAAGTACACTTAACCTTTCTGAGTTTCAATTTTTGAATATGTGATCAGAAGAATAAAGCCTAATTAATGGGGGAATGAGCCTGTAAAGTTTAAGTTAGATGAAATGTTAAACTATTTCTTCCTTCATACATTTGGCTGACAAACATTTTAAGTTTTCTCTATGTTCCAGTACTATACAAGTCCTGGGTATATTAAAATGAAACCCTTAAAGAACTTATGGTCTAAAATTGAAACAAAGATCCTAGAATTCAGGTTCTCCATGAACTTGGTTTGAAATAATAATTATGTTTAGTTTTGCTTACCTTTAGTAAAATTTAGCATTTGTTAACATCAGGAATGTAGACAACAAGCCACAGTAGTACTTTGGCACAAGTAGAAATTACAAATATCATATGAGAGTGGCAGAAGATATCCTAAAATATTGTTTTTACTAACCACCACTTCTAAAGTACAATAATTAGTGGACTTGCTGCTAGGCATTCTTAATTAATACTTTAAAATTTTTATTAAGTATATTTAAAACATATAATACATTAGAATATGTTTTGTTAATATTTTGGTAACTTTATATCATTATAATTTTTTCTTTGTAATCAAATTTTTTTGTTGCTTTATGTGTTTAAAAACATGGTTCTGAGGATGGGTCTACAGGCTTCATCAAATCGCCAAAGGGTTCATGGTATGAAAGGGTTAAGAATCCTGGCTCTAGAAAAAGTGATATTTAAGTAAATCAACAATCCCAATACATTGTAATTACTGTTATCGCAGCAGTGTAGTTAATGTTGTGGTAGGAATAATGTCACAGTCTGGGTCAGTGTGTGTGTGTGTGTGTGTGTGTGTGTATTTGTGAGATGGGGGTTTTGGGGAGAGCACTCCTGGGAGGTTAGTCTTGGAAGATCTCAATGGTAAATAATGCTTTAGCTAAGCCTTGATGAGGAGGTGAGAATTAGCCAGGCCAAATAGGCCAGGTGAGGTTAAGGTATGAGGGAGGGAAGATGGACATTGCACAGCAAGTGTAAAAGAGGGATGTGTGAGAAGCCTGGGTGTACCTGGCAACGTGTACATGAGACAGCATGGGAGATAAAGCCAGGGAGGTCAGCAAGGGCCAGACCAGGCAAGGATCTGGATACCTTGTGAAGGAGTCTGATCATTACCCTAGATGAGGTGTGGGACCATGGCAGTATTTTTAGCAGAAGGATGTTGTCAGCAGATTTGTGTTTTAGAAAGATCACTCTGACTATATTGTGGAGGATGGAATACTGGGGCATAGCAATTGTATGGGTGGAAGCAGGAGGCAGTCAGGGGAGGAACAAGAGCTGTTATGAGCCTTCCGTAGCAATCCAGACAAGAAACAATGAGGGCCTGAAGCATGGCAGTGGCAGAGTGTGAAATTACTTTGTAGAGTGTGAAATGTCACAGTGGCATTGAGAGAAGGAAGGAAGGAAGGAAGGAAGGAAGGAAGGAAGGAAGGAAGGGAGGGAGGGAGGGAGGAAGGAAAGAAAGAAGGAAAAAAAGAAAGAAAGAAAGAAAGAAAGAAAGAAAGAGAAAGAGAGAGAGAGAGGGAGGGAGGAAAGAAAGAAAGGAAGGAAGGAAGGAAGAAAGAAAGAAAGAAAGAAAAAAGAAAGAAAGAAAGAAAAAGAAAGAAAGAAAGAAAGAAAGGGAGGGAGGGAAACAGAAGGAAAACAGTAAGGGAGAGAAGGGAGACAGAGGAATTGAGTTTTCAGCTAAGTTGACATTTGAAGTCAAAGTGTTTCATTAAACTACAGTCACAACTGTTAGTCTGCCCTGAGGTGCGATAGGATTGCTAGTACGCCAGGTCTCAGCCAATCAGCCAGAAGGCCACTGATTGGTTCTACTGAAAACTAATCAGAACCTTCTTCAGTGGTTCAATTGCTGTGCAAATAGCCACAGCCCAGGTGAGCTCACTGAACAGAACATGTTCCCAAATACACATCCAAAAGGAAACAGGAAAGTTGGCACAGTTTCTTTTTTGACAGTCAGCAGTAGCTAGGTTTGTTTACAAGTTCCCGGAGACGGACAGCACACACATATACACACAATTCTGGAATTTTGCATCTAAGGAACATAATATAGTCTGTATTTCATAGTAGATTCAGTATGAGGGAGTTGCAGGAGCACATCTAAGGGTATATTCTGACCCAAAAGAAGTAAATTAATATATGCTCATTCTAACATGGAAAATTCAAATGGAAAAATATTTTCTAAAAGCAACCACACAAAGTAATATCTGAAGATGTCTTCAAGAGAACCAAACTGTTCTTATGAACTCAATTATGTCAATTCTTCAGTTCTTTTTCTTTCCTTTTTTATATTAATTATTGATGTCAAGCAGGAATCACCTATTAGACACTACTGAAGCTATTTTTGATTTGTTATGTTATTGAAATTTGTTCTTCTACATGACTCTATTCCAAACAAATGACATTCTGCTTTCATCTTGATGAATTCCTGAGTAATTGAATAATTGTCCAGAAGAGAGAGAGTCTGATTTTGGAAAATACTCCAAGTCAAACATGCTAAGAGGGGAGTCCCCATTCAAAACATGTGGTTATACAAATGAATGAAGTTACATGTAATTCCAAAAGAGATCTTAAACAACTCTCCCCATTCAACAACAAAGGTTCTATTCAAAGTTCACAATTCAGCCAATCTGAATCCAAATCCACTTAATCAGTAGATTATTTTTACATAATGGAAGGGTAAGAGAAAGGTGGATAATCCCAAATAAAACAGGAAAAGCAAAGGGCACACTTAGTGTAAAAGTTCACGAGAGCAGTGTCATCACAAAAGCTTAAATTTAAAAAAAGGATGTCAACATAGCTTTTTTAGGATAAAACTTACATGAAGGGTGCTATTTCTTTATTAAGTAGATTAAGATTTAAATCTCTGTTTTATACAATGTTGATGGTACTTCGTAAGATAAAGCCTGGTGCATTGTTGTTCCCAAGGTTTAGGATATAAAAAATGTGTGCAAGTTCTATCCATGAAATCCTTGCCCCTTTGAGGAACTGGATTTGTGGGAACATCTGCCAGACCAACAGAAAGAAAAGCTCTTATTTCACACAATTTTCATAGAGCCAGAAGCATTTTCAACACATTCCAAAAGCCCCTAATGATACTTCACCCAATTCAGCCTCTGAAGCTTGGTACATAATTAATGAGGTAGTGGAAGTTCTCAAGAATTAGTTTTCATCTAAATAAAGGTGCCCGATGTTTATCTGTACCCTTTGTACTCATTGTTGCCTTGAATATACCGAGCTTCCTGTTGGTGGTACAGGGAACTATAGATTTGCTGACTAATCTTTTTATCTGATCATTATAGATCGTAACTCTCAGTCTATAACCTTTACACACACTGCTATTGTGGTTAAATAAAACACAATACAAAATAATTAACATGTTCCTATATCGATATTTCTCTTCCAGGCAAGAGCAGAAGTGAGACTTTGACTTGACAACTGGACATTTGTATTTTTAGAGAAAAATGTAAATAAAAGTTGAATATACAATCTTTACTTCTTTAATATAAATTACTCAGGAAGAAAAAGTATGGAGCCTTGGGGAAATCAACAGCTTCTTCAATTGGATTGCTTCTGTCACTGTATGGACACAATCTTGTTTGATGTTCTCACACCATTTGTCTTGTATGGAGTCTTTTATCTAAATCCAAAGTAATGCAGTCATAAGGGCTGCAATTCAATAATGGCTCCACAGGAGCTGTCATCCACAGTTTGCTATTCATCTTGTAAAAGGCTTTGAGTTTTCAAAGTACCAACTAAGGTTGGCATTTCAATGCCGCTGGATAGATCGCTTAAAGTTCTTTTGTGTTCACAAGAAAGGGAGTGAAATGGAGAATGGGGTGAGATTCAATGGCCAACCTGCTACTCTACCTGACTACCTAGGGGTAACCCTGACTACCCAAGGGAGCGAAGACATTAGGTGATCTGACCCTCGCAGTAATGGGACATTATGATGAATGGGGGACTCATTGTGTGGTGTTTCCTTCACACTGAGCTCCACTGCTATAATTAAGAGGCAACAAATTTATGGAAATTGACCCAGAAAAGGCAAAGTTAAAAAAAAAAAAAGGCAATGATGAGGAAGAGAATTTCTTGAAACATTTTCAGAATCAAAGCATCTTAGAATTAAGAACATCGTTAATGGATTTAAAGATGGATAAACTAAAGCTGAAGATGTGAATTAACAGGTCCAAGTTCTCATGTATGGCTGTTGCTCTTTGTACGTGAACAGCCTGGACTGGGATTACCATCACTGGACCTGACCGTTTAGCTCTTTGGCTGGAAGTATGGATATTTCCCTGTTCTATTCAGACTCAGTTTCCTAGTTCTTCCATTACCATGATATATGTACATTAGGAATGACTAGACTAATAAAGCATAGGGTAAGAGTTCCTGGAACCATGAAGTCAGTAAGCCAAAAACCACTCTCCCAGACCACCAACATTCAAATATTTGCTTGATAGTCCCTGAGTGTAAAGGAGTGTGGAGACACTGAAGCCACCCAACTCCTGCACTAATTTCCTGCAATTCTGGCTCAGAGCTTGCACTTTTGGAATGAGGAGATTAGATGAGAGGAGCTATAACATAATAAAAAGAGTTCAGAGTAGTAGTGAAAACCTACATTCTAAGTCCAGTTCTGTCATTGTGATTAACTGTACAATCTTGAGCAAGTCATTTGGTTTCTAGGCTTCAATTTCCCTAACTAATGAGAGTTTTAAAATAAAAGTTTTCAAAAGTACTTTTTTTCCCAAACACACTATGATTCTGTGAATGTAATAGGTGATGACTATAGTTTTTGCACATGTCATAGGTTCATCCATTCACTCACTCATGAAACATCATAATAATATTAATAACTATGTATTGAGTTTCTTCAGTTTGTCAAAGTGCTGTGATAGTGGCTAAGGATGGAATGGGTTTAAAAAGCATATTTTGTTCCTGTCTTCATAGAACTTGCACTCTTGTGAAGAAAACAGACATTTTATCTATCACAGCCACAGCTGTACATTTACAGTTGTGATAAGTGCTAAAACTGTAAAACATGCAGGGTGCTGTGAAACTCACCTAGTTGAAGAGATCAGGGAAAGCCTCCCTGAGGATGTAATAAATAAGCTGAAATCTAAAAGCTAGTGAGGTGATCTCTTTTGCCATGATCAGTCTAACCTTCTTCCTGAAAAGAATCAAGAATCACTGGAAGATTTTAAACAAGATATAGCATAATCAGATCTGTATTTGCCTCAAATTTCAGAAAGACCATTCTGCTGAAAGTATAGAGAAAGAGTTGAAGGAGAGCAAAGCTGAAAGCAACATTAATGTTCCTTGTAAGACAAAACAAGTGGAACTAATTTTCAGCAGGAATATTAGGAGATACAATAGTGCTTAAACTTTGCATTGCCAAGAATTGAGGCAAGACACAGGTAGAGAGCTGTGTGTGATTGTCCCTTCAAATCTAGCTCTGAGAGTTGGACCCTAAATTTAAAAGTATTGTTTTCTTCCAGTTTGTGACGATGTTATAGAGTTTTCTGTCAAATCAAAAATGTTGGTTTAAAGAGATATAGGTTGACTTTAAAGAAAACAAGATTTCTTCATCCTTCTTCTCCCCATGTGACATTTAATGATGAATTGCCATGAGAGCAGGTGTTAATATCTGTGGCAATTATAAATAATTCTGGTGAATTCCAAAGCTGAATCATGACTTTATAATGGTCAGACTAAAATGATCATCCCACAAAATTTTGCTAGTTCTGCAGTATGGTCCATAATCTTTTAAATGTTATTTTGTGAACATGCTTCTCAGAAAGGTCACAGGTAAATGGGAAATCTTGATTGAGTATTTTAAAGGCTGTTCATGGTGACTGACATATTACCAAAAAGGAGGAATTTCCAAGCAGATCCAAAATATTTCTTCAGAGTAACTTCTAAATGTTCTGTCACATCCATAGTTAAATCGGGGAAGATAACTTATTTCTGCTTGAAACACCCTTTCCAATTTTCTTATTACTCACAATTCTTTTCACTAATATATTCATCTTTCCAAATTGACATTCTCAGTGTTCCAAATTGACATTCTCAGTGTTCCAAAATAAGCTTCATGTGATTTCATCTTCACTCTTTATATCAACTCATGCCTACATGCTTCATCCACCTCACAGTCTCCTAACCCAACTCCTATCATTCCTTCAAGGCCAAGTTCAAATTTTTCCTCCTGAAGGAAGATGTTCCATTGTCTCTCAATTTCTACAGGTTTTATTAGCGATAGTATCCTTGATCTTTATACCATTATACTAGATTATTGTATATATAGCTATAAATATATTGTTTTTATATATTTATATTTATTTGACATATATATTTTAATGTATACTTAATACATATTTAATATCACCTGAAAGAATAGATAAGAGATATTTGTTGATTGGATAAAATAATACCAAATGAAGAATGCTTCAGATCCTTCAAAAAGATTATATAGAAGAGTTTCAATATAAAAAGTAAAGTTATAATCATGATATTACCAAGGAAATTGATTGACTTGGATTAATTTTTCTAAACTGGATGTACCAGCCAAATGTACAGGATGCTTTCTAGTAGAAGCATTATTAAAACCAAGAGTTAATATGGTGATCAGGGAAATAAAAATAGATTAAGAATTATAAAACCTGGTCCCAAATCTCTGCTGCTACTTGGGGCATTCATGTAGTGAATACAGCCTTTGCTAAAATTAATGTTTTGGACCATTATTAGAGGACTTTATGGTATTAACTACATATTAATAAAACTTAAGAGGCAGACACTCTCAGCCTTTCCATAACCCATCAAATTATACCTCCCATGACTTTCCTTGAAAACTCTAAAATAAAAAAGAATATGGAACCTCCAATTTATTGAGGGTCTGGAAAATTATTGTAGCACTTGCAGAAAGCATGAAGAATACATCAGCAGAACTGTGTGGTCTTACCTTGGCTTATAAGACCCTGCATGATCTGGTCCCTGCCTCCATTTCCAATCTCATCTTGCACAAGTCAGCTTGGGCTCTAGCCTCAGTGGATTTCAAAGACCAGAGTCTGAACATGCAGAGCCCATGCATAGTCTGGCTATTCACTCCGCTTGGAATGTTCTTTGCACTGATCATTTCATGGCTCACTCCTTCTTGTTATTCATAGTTTAACTGAAATGTTACCTGTTCATATTGGTCTTCTGCCCAACTGTTTTGGAGTAAGTCCCCATCAGTCAAACTCAATCTCTATCATCAAGATTTGTTTTCTTCATAATACAGCATACCATAGTATAATAGATGATATATATGACATACACATGTTCATGTCTGGGCCAGTAGAATCACTCACACATACTTCCCCCAAGGTGTGAAGGTTCTTCTTCATCTTGAACATCTCTGCTTTGGTCCATCCAGCAGGATAGCAGTGGTTAATCAATCTCAGGTCTTCCAGATTTCTATTACGAAAGTCGGATATCATTAATTACATCCTCTTCAAAATGCAGGAGTTTCCCATCAGGCTCTTAGTCGTCCATTTAAGTACTGGAGGTGAAGGGTGAAGGAACCCCATCTCTCACCCTGGGGGGTTGGATGGACCTAATACCTCAGTGTTCCCCAAAGACATCTTGCCTCCCATCTCCATTATTCCCCTGATGTCTTTGTACACCTCAAGTGAAGCGTGGGAGAGTTTCCTAGTTAGTACCCAGACACTACTATATAAGTTCTATTTGATGCTCAATCTCACATCTCATGATATTACCTGATATGTGCGAGTTTCCATCTTAACCCAAATATCTGTTTTAATAATTCAGCACCTTTAAAAAATTTTTATAACTATTATATTTTCTTCCTCAGAAAAAGAACTTCTTCATCAGATCCCACTTTTGTTTTGTATTTTGAAACACCAGGCAAAGGAGAAAAGCTAGAGAAAAACAACAAAGTCTAGAAGATACATGGAGTGGGAAAGAAAGAAAAACAAGCAAACAACTACAACAAAAACAAGCAAACAACTACAACAAAAACAAGCCCTGAGTTTACCAGCTCCAAAGAAAATATATGACCACTGTTAATTTAAGGGGAAAAGATATGTCAACTCAACGAATTAGGTTCATCAGTTCTCAAACATTTTGATCAATTTTAAACTCTTAAAAAATAATGAGAATCCCCAGAAGTTTTTGTTTATGTGGATTATATCTATCAATATTTACTGTATTAGTAATTAAAAGAGACATTTAAAAATACTAGAATATATGTGTGCATGCCTTTCACCATCAAAGCAATATCATCACATTTCATGCAGCTTCTGGAAAACCCCACAATTCATTCATGAGAAAATAAGAGTGAAAAAGGTAAATAGTATCTTAGTACTATTATGAAAATAGCTTTGACCTCTTGGTGCTATTGAAAGTGTCAAGGATCCACAGGTATCCCAAGACTCTATTTTTGAGAACTGCCTAACTAGGTTGTCAGTGGCTAATATGACTTTAGTTTATGAGGGGCTTTCAAAAATACAAATGTGAATTATAACTACAAATGTGAATTATAACCACTGCCTGAGTATAAACATTTCCAGAACTCTCAGCTCAGATAAAGACTCAGACTGATGGAAAAAAAAAATAGCTTGTCTGGCTTTAAATAATTTCATTTAAGATACACCTAAATCAATTAATATTTCTTATTGTACTTTCTTATTAACTATATTCACCAGAAGAGAAATAAACATAACAATTTTGTCTATTTACATTGGTGTATAATCTGTACTTATCGATGGATCTCAAAAATACATTTCTTTTTCTCTTTTTGAATAAGGTCTGAAAATTATTCATACCTGCAACATAAAATAAACTTTAAATTAAACTATTTCCAACAGCACTGGGGAATGTCACCTCAAAGATAATAACATAGTAGTTACTAAGAGCACCAAACTTGCATGAGTTCCCTTCACAAAGGATAGCCTGGCCTACTTTACGAAACACCCCAGAGGATATTCCAAGTATCAATATCACTGAGTCAGACAATTTATTAAGATATTCTTTAAAAAGTATTCTCTAAGAATTATTCTTTCCTATTTTGTAGTTAAATGATCACCTCCATACTTTTTTATTAAGAATGCTTGCCCTGAGGGAGGTATTTAACAAAAGTTCCTGCATGTCCAGAGTGGCAGAGATGGTGGTTAAAACTGAGATTCAGTGGATGCCCCATGGGCTTGCTGTGATCAGTTTTGGGATGAACAACTCATGCCTGGTGCGAGATGAAATTTACAGAGATTTGCATCTCAGAGAGCCAGTGTCAGCCGGAGCAGGAGCCCAGCCAGCAGGGGGAGAAAGTGATCTCCTCACCCAGCTTTGCTGATTCAAAGAAAACAAATTTCACCAGAGGAGGTCCAACCAAGAGGCAACCAAAATGAACACAACCCTCCATTTTTGCCAGGATAATAGGTACACCCTGCTACAGAGTTTAGGGAAAGAAAAGAAAGACAGGAGAATCCTGAATGAGAGATTTCATTTAAAGTGGAAGTTCCCAAACTGACCGTGAATTGACAAAATTCGGTTTTAAGTCAGTGGGAGAAATAGAGCCTTGAGAACTAAGTTTATTTCAGGCATAGAGAAATAATGAAAAGTAAGTCTTTGAACTTTGCATTCACAGAGTGTTGTGATGGTGAATTTTATACTTAGTGCATGAGAATATAAAATACTTGTTCAGGACCATCCCACTGATGACAAAATACTACTTAATGTGGGAGAACTTGAATGCAAGGCAACCTTACAATTTTTAAATACACTATATTTATATATTTTTAACTGTCACTTCTTCCTATACCCCCATCCCAAGGGAAAATCAGGGAGTTTCACCTGCTTTGTTTATTACTATATTCCAGTGCCTGGTACATATTAAATGCTTAATAAATATTTGTTGAATGAATGACTGATTTGACAAATGAATGCATTAGTCAGAATCTCCTGGAAAGTTCTTTAAAGTGTAATACCCACCCCCAGGTGCAGAGTATCTCTTGAGTGGGCCCTGAGTCTGGATTATTAACAAACTCCCCAGATGATTCTGATGTACTTTGAAGTTCAAGAATTATCGTGTGACTGGACTGGTGGATAGGGGAAGCATAGAAAACCAGATAAAGGGAAAGGAGACTCAACGTGTACTTGGCATTAAATCTCTCCATAAAATGACTCCTCAGCCTACCTTTGTTTTAATTTCTACCTTAATAAAATTGTGATATTTGCATTCATGTAGATCAGAGAAAATGGTGCATTAGGCTACCACAAACTTTAAAGTTGATTTCCTACATCTCGACAGTGTTTTGTTTTGTTTTTTTTTTTTTGCAGTACGCGGGCCTCTCACTATTGTGGCCTCTCCCGTTGCAGAGCACAGGCTCCAGGCGCGCGGGCTCAGCGGCCATGGCTCACGGGCCCAGCCGCTCTGCGGCACGTGGGATCCTCCCGGACCGGGCACGAACCCGTGTCCCCTGCATCGGCAGGCGGACTCTCAACCACTGTGCCACCAGGGAAGCCCCCCACCCTTTTTTTTTTTTTTGGTTACTACAAAATAATGATGTCTATCCTAATACTGTTGTCCTAGGAAAATCCTACCTTGAATAACCATTTCAAATTGTCTCAGTGTGAGAAATCCCAAACCACATTTTTTTATATGCATGTAATTTAATTCTTCATTGAAATGGCCAAAATGCATCAGTTTTCTCTGTTCTCAGGGACCCACAATTACATCTCCATCTCTCTATACTCTTACAGCACTTATTTGTATTACTCTATTTATTTATATTACAATTTTCCTCTTGAAGTGTAGTTGAGTAATATTTAGATAACTCTTATTATTCCAGCCTGAAAGAGAACATCCGTGATAGTCATAAATATGGTCTGTGGCTCTGAGTTTCCATTCAACGTAATTTCTAATATATAAGCATTCTAACTCCCTCTGTCTTCAGGCAGAGTCCCAAGTACCTCATGTGATTTCGTTGGCAGCCATTCAAATTCTGATAAAGCTACTAGTGCCGACCTCATCCCTACCAACTACCCTGAATCTGCTGCTTTTCTGCCTTGTGACTTGACCTTGACATTTCTGCTAGAATGTGACATTACTATCACCTCCCACATTGTTGTCACTTCCCTTTGTCAGTACCAATGGTCCTTTTTGAAATAAAGGGGTCCCTCTGTCTGCATCCCCACCCAGTATTACCAATGAATACTAAGAGAAAACTTAACTCAGTGTTTTGGGCTAACTCACAGTGTAGGGGTGTCTTTAATGTTCTTTCATTAGCAGGAGTTATTGATCCTAAGATTAGGAAATATGGCTTAATTATGATTTTCATTGGATGGTGGCACTTAGATTGCTGGAAATACATAGTGCTCAGTCTATTTAACCTCAAAGAATGTGGCAGAACTGAGCTTGCTCTCATGGACCTAACTGAGAAAGAGATGTGAGAGTCAGGCAAAAACCAGATGTGGGAGAATCAAAGTGGGAAAAGAGGAAGACAAGGCATACTATTTTAAATATAATGAGTTTGAGGTAACTGTGATGAAATTGGGAACACTAGTCAGTGGTTTAAAAAAATAGAAAAACACATAGCTTTAGCAGTCAGCAATATAAATGAAACTGTGGAAGTATATATATGAGGATTTTCTATCTATCTGATTAGTTACAAGGAACTGCCACACCTGAAAACGTGGCTAACTAGATACCCAAAAAGTTTTCTGCTATGAAACATCTAGGAGTATTGAATTGTAATATAATAATCATCTTTAAAAATACATAGCTGAGCTTGCAAGTAAAAAGAGGTTTCTTTAGGGGGACAAGATCATAAAAGAAGCTGAAAATAAGAAAATAAGTGGGGTGATGAAGCTATACCTACCCTGACTGCATGTATAAATCTTCTGTCACCCAGAGACTTGTGTTTCAGTGATGTTGGGCTCACTCAAGCTAAGGATTTAGAATTAGAAGCCAGAGTCCTTAAGGGGCCGTGTGAAAGTATGGACCAGAAGAAAAAAGATCTGCCTGAAAGGAAAGAGAGAAACAAAGGAAACATATTTTAGCTCAGACTTAGATGAACACAAAAGTTTCTCTTGAGAATTTATTAAAATCAAGCCATCCCTTAAGTGGAGTTGGAATTATTTGTACTATTTATATGATCTGACAAACTATATGCTAAAAAATAATGAATTCAAAATGATTTCAGGTCAGTAGAACCCTAGTGTGTCAAGCAGAAGCAAACATAGATATTCTCTGGAAAAATGTGCTCTAATAAAACGCTTGCAGAATTTCTCCAGATAAAGCCCAACCATTTGAACAAGAATTTGTAATTCAAAATTAATAACACAAAGGGAAACAGGCCACCAGAATAAAAGTCAGAAGAATCAACCAATAATAGAAGTAGACTTCCCAGGAACTTCTGATACTGAAATTCCCAGCCACAAAATTTAAATAAGCATTTTAAAAAAATAAATAAAAAGTAGAATTGAAACATAACAAGAAGTTAGACTATCAAAAGCAGAGTTGAAAAAACAGAAATTCTCAAAATAAAAAAGTGTAATCATTAAGATTAAAAAACCTCAGTAAAAGTGTGAAATGTAAGGTTAATCACAGCTGAAGAGAGAATTAGTAACCTGGAAGAAACCTGAAAAAAAATACCTAAGATCCAGCACAAAGGAGCAGAGGTGTCAAATATGAAAGATTGTTTTAAAATATGGAAGGTAATGAGGTCATATGCTTCTAAATGGAGTTTCAGAGGGAGAGAATACAAAGAATGAGCTAGAGACAATATTTGAAGGGTTAATAGCTGTGAAATGCTCAAAGATTCTAATTCTCAGTGTGGGAGGCTGCTCTTGGCACAGTAACCTAGTTTTTCAAGCCCCCCTGCATTTAGGAGAGCCATTCAACTAGTTCTCAGAAAAAGAATGTAAGCAGAAAAAAAAAATGAAATGGTCACTTACTGACTTATATAGTTACAAGTAGGTGCACATTTCCCATTCCCCATTTCTCTCTCTCTCCACTAAACATGATGAAATCATGTCAAACTTGAAGAAACCTGGATTTCAGAGTTCTTCCTTAGAGGATAATAGCCCAGGAAAGCCACTACCCAGGAACATCTGCATTGAAATTTGCATGAGCAAGAAATAATACTTGTAGTATGTTAAATCAATGACTCTGGGGGTTATTTGTTACAGCAGCTAGTGTTAATTACCCTAATACACTGAGACACAGGAAAACCAGTGAATCTTAAGCATGGTAAATAAGAAACACTTATGGGGATTTCCCTGGTGGCACAGTGGTTAAGAATTCACCTGCCAATGAAGGGGACACAGATTTGAGCCCTGGTCTGGTAAGACCCTACAAGCCATGGAGCAACTAAGCCCATGCACCACAACTACTGAGTCTGTGCTCTAGAGCCCATGAACCACAACTACTGAAGCCCATGCACGTAGAGCCCGTGCTCTGCAATGAGAAGCCATGACAATAAGAAGCCCGCACACTGCAACGAACAGTAGCCCCTGCTCAGCAAAACTAGAGAAAGCCCGCATGCAGCAATGAAGACCCAATGCAGCCATAAATCAAAATAAATAAATAGAAATATTATGTATATCAGGCTAAAACAATAAGAGAACAACAAAAGTAAAGAATAATCTTAATCAGAAACCAAGTTCTATATATTCTTCCTTTGATATATCTCTCAAAGTTGACTACTTTTTCCTGTTTCCATCACAAATCCCCAAATCAAAGCATCTGTCATCCTTCCCATAAAACACTGAAAGAGCTTCCTAACTGATCTTCTATCCTCCACTCCTGTCCCTCTTCCAATTCTTTCCTCATCTATAAGAAAGTAAGATCTTTAAGAAGTGGAAATCCACTATTACAATACTTCTGCTGTAAAATTTAAATGGACTTCCATTTCTCCTGGGTATGGTTCAGACTTTATAACATAATTTTCAAGGCTTTCATCAATGTGACTAAGCCTACCTCACCGATTTCGTCTCTTGCTATAATTCTCATTGTCTCTGACCATACCAGACTTACTTTATTTCATTTAATGAGTCATTCTCTCATTTCCAGCTGTTCTAGCATTCTGTTTACTTTACTTGAAATACTTTCCTTTTCACCTAAATATCTTTTATGCATTCTTCAGGTCTCAATTCAAATGTCCTTTCACCTGAGAAGTTTCCTCAGATAACCAAGATTAGTTTCAATCTTTGAGTTTCACTTTGGAAGCACTCAGAATCCTCCCACAGTAGATATGATTTACTTCTACTTTTGAAGCATTTACCATTATAATAATTATTGGTTTATTCTGATTCTGGGATTGAACCTTAGTTTGTGTCTTAGGGATTGGGTTTTTAAACTTCTTGATGGCAGTATACTGAATATAGTTGCCAGTGCATAGTAATGCTCAGTAAATATTTCTAGAATGAGGTTGAATAAATGGATGAATGAACAAAAAGAACAGAATAAGATCATGTTTCAGGAATTTTTCTGCTTGTTTGAAAGACTGGTATTTGATCTTGGTCTCTGTCAGTAAAATAATCAAATCTTGGCAATTAAAGTAAAAAAATGTTATCTCTCGGGCTTCCCTGGTGGTGCAGTGGTTGAGAGTATGCCTGCCGACGCAGGGGACGCGGGTTCGTGCCCCGGTCCAGGAGGATCCCACGTGCCGTGGAGCGGCTGGGCCCGTGGGCCGTGGCCACTGGGCCTGCGCGTCCGGAGCCTGTGCTCCGCGACGGGAGAGGCCACAGCAGTGAGAGGCCCACGTACCGCAAAAAAAAAAAAAAAAAAAAAAAAAGGTCATCTCTCATAATTTGCTCTAAGTATTAATGGACTTCAGATGCACAAAATGATGTTAACCACAAAGCTTGGTACATTTGGATTGTGAATAGTAGTATATTCATGTTCCTCACTCACTTATTTGCTTGTTTGCTTATTTGTTTGTTGGTTTATTCATCTACTCATGCATGAATTCATGCATCCAATTGTAGTGGTATTATAATGAAATTTTGTGAATGCAGTATCCAACCTAAGACTTGAAACACTCTCCTTGTCCTCTGACTTGCCCACTCTCTGATGTAAGAACTATCCTGGGTCTTGTGTTTATCATTTTTTTTGTTTCTTAGAATTATATTATTATGTACACAGATATACCTCAAGTATATGTGTTTACTTTAGGTCCTAATTTTAACTACAGTAAAGGGTATTTTTCAGCATGTCATCTGGGACATTTTTGCTCAGTATCCTATTATTGAAATTCATTCATGTTTTTGTATGTAGCTGAGTTTCTTTATTTTGCTGCTGTTTAATATTTCATTATATATATATATTTATTATAAGTTATTTATTTATTCTTTGTCCTGCTAGTGGGCATTTAGTTGTTTCCAGTCTTTTGCTTTTATGCATAGCACTTCTTATGGACATTCTCATACATGCCTTTTATTGTAAATGTGGAAGTATTTCTCTTGGGTCTATATGTAAGAGTGGAACTACTGGGCCATGAGAGATATTGCCAACTTGTCTTCCAATATGTCTATACGAGCAATGTGTTTGAGATCATGTTGATTTATAATCTATCGGACACTTGGTATTAACAGACTTAATTTTTGCCAATTAAATTGTTATAAAATTTATTTCCTGGTGGTCTTGTTTTATATTTTCCTTTGCTTTCTGTTATTATAAAATATTCAAAATCAAAATGACCTACTTGCAAGTTAGTGACCTCCTTGCTTTTGAAATGGTCAAAGATTAATTAGATATTCAATTGATAGGGTTTCTTCTTTGGGCCAGGCTTAGACCATTCATCATTCATTCAACAAACATAATTTAGCATCATGTTGGGTTCTGAGGATATATCAGGGAACAAGATAAGCCTGGTTGCTGCTGTCATGGAGAAAGACTCTAAGAGTCAATTATTAATGTGATGAGTACTATGAAGAAGTGTAGCGAGCTATAGAGTGAATAACATAAATATCTGTTCTGATCAGAAGTTGGGAAGGATGTAGGGAAATCTTTCCCATAGTAAGTGACCCCAAAAGCTTAAACCTGAATTATGCATAATTTTACCAAGGAGATCAGGGATTTTGTGGAAGGGCTCTCCTCAATAGAGGAAGTAGCATGTGAAAACACTGTCTTAGATTTCTGTCTGCATTTCCTCTCTCCTAAGGCTTAAACAGAATTCTAGGGTCCAAGGCAGAATTAGTGCCTCAGCAGCCATGTTTATGTTCTCCCAAACTTTATTTCTCCCAGACAGGGCTTCCTCTGCCAAAGGAACCAAAATGTAGCCTCCAGCTGGGGCCTTGTACTACAATTAAAACATAATGATTATTGAGCATCTCTGAGAAAGAAATGCAAACTTCAGAAAACAGGTTGGGGAGTAGACCTCACATAAGATTGGCTCTTAACATGAGAGCAATCTTAACACCTCTAATACATTTTTAATAATATGTATTAACATATATATAACATATATAATATATTAAATATATAATTAATACATAATATAGATAATATTTCTAGTCATGTATATACCTTCTCTTATTCTGGGGACTAATTCTATGTTTTTCATTTTTGAGTTGTTTTCAACTCAAGATGCTAAGAAATTAAAAGTTTTTTTTGGGGGGGCTCCTAACAGCAGAAAAAACTCAATAAATAATCAACAATATTTTGGGGAACCTACTAGATATTTATTGCTATTCTCTGATCTGAAAGAAGCCAGACAAACATAAGATGCCATATTTGAATCTCATCTTGTTGGGTGTATTTATTTACATATATGTGTATTCTCTTATTTAAAAACTTTATACCCTATATAAATATATACATAATTAATTATAATTTAATATATGTACTCTAAAAATGTATATTATTTATATATTAAGCTTTCTCTTCTGAGGCCTTAATTTGGAAAATTGAACTTGTCCTGTCCTATTATAAAGCTTATGCATGGCCTTCTAATATTCTTTGTGAAATCTATTTGACAATAACAAACTTGTTCTCCTTTAATCCTTGGGACAAACAGTAATTTCTATTTATTTAAGTCTTAGTTTTCTGACTATTAATGTGCAAGGGGTTATACTGTGAAATAAAAGCTTAACAAATGTCCTCTTTGGAATATCAATGAGTTACCTTTAATCATTACAAGGAAAACGCGAAGATTCTTTGAAAAAGTAAATACTAAACCGTCACAAAACTCATTTTGGAAAAAAAGAAATGAAAACATATTCATTTGACACTGCCTGGCTTACAGCTTGTTTTCAGGCATGGCACGGCAGCTATAAATCTGGAAGTCACCTTACAGCTCCTAAAATAATAAAGTCCCTTCACCACCACTCCATTCCACAGATAAGGAGACTGAGGCCAGGAAAATCAGTATGAATCCAAAGTCACACAGCAACTTGATGCAAAGTCAAGCTTAGAATCCGTGGCTTTTGACACCTGATTGACTGCTCTTTTCACTGTACTATGGTTTATCCCTGATAAGCAATTTCATCCCAGAAAAGTGTTTATGTCCATGGTGAAGCATTAAAAGATTTAAATTAAAAAATTGGATTGGTGGAGTGGGCATCTTTTTCTTGAAAATTTTCTTGAACTGGCATATCTGCCTGCCTACTATACCACCCCCCACACACTTACCCACTCATATATACAAATACAAACACACATAAATGATTGTGAGATACTGAAGAATGAGGCCGTCTCTTAATCCTCGTGATCCCACAGGAAAGAACCTAGTTCCTTGCACATAATAAGCTGAACTGAAATTTTCTAAGCACATTTTAGCATCCCTAAAGCACCCAAGTGTACCTGTTTTATATAGTAAGCTTCTTTTTACACTCTTCATTTTCATCCTCTCTCCTATTTTGTGTTGGGACGGGTGGCTGTCTGGTGTGAGCAAAGGAGTTCAGAATTTGAAGTCAGACAAAACTGGACTGCAATATTTACTTAAGTTTTACTACATATGCTACATTGGAGAAGTTAATATTTTAACATTAAGCATTCAGTTTTCTGGACCTAGTTCTCAAGTAGGTTATTATACAAGTAGTTGCGTGGGCTGTCAGTTTCTGTCCATATTCTCTCAGGCCTTATATTTCTGTGCACACCAGCCTAACTTCTAACTCATAGTATCTTCATCTTTTTGCTAAGGGCTTATGTACACAGCAGGCTGATGGTGCCCTGGAATTATCTCCTGTCCACCAACACTCTCGTACCCTTAGCAATAGCCCCTCAAAACAGCCATGAGTGGACATTGGTGTATAAATAATCAGCTCCCTCACCCTCCATTTGAAACAATTGAGACATATGCTTGACATTGATTTCCAGAGCTCCTCAGCTGACTTATGTCCTGGTTGCCAAAATGGTAACTTGTATGATGATGCACACTTTATTGGCTTTCCTCCTTCCCCCGACTCATTTCTCCACTCCCCTACCAGAGTTGCCCGGACTCAGCTTCCTAATAAACTATTTGTACTCAAATTCTGGTGCCAGCATCCGCTTCTGCGTGAACTCAAAGGCTGAGACAGACAAGTGAACAGACCGTTACAAAACAATGCGTGAAGTTCTATGAGAAAGTTAACTCAACATTGTAAATCAACCATACTCCAATAAAATAAATAAATATATATGTGAGAGTCAAGAGTGGGATTTTGCAGAAATATTGATATTTAATACACGTTGTAAGGGGCTTTGGTCAAAGAACATTTCCTGGTGTAGGTGGTATTTAAGATGCTTTTTTTTTTTTTTTTTTTAGCCACACCGCATAGCTTGCAGGATCTTAGTTCTCTGAACAGGGATTGAACCTGGGCCCCCTGCAGGAGAAGCACAGAGTCCTAGCCACTGGACCACCAGGGAATTCCCCTTGAGGTGCGTTTTTTTTGTTTGTTTGTTTGTTTTGTTTTTTTGCGGTACGCGGGCCTCTCACTGTTGGGGCCTCTCCCGTTGCGGAGTACAGGCTCCGGACGCGCAGGCTCAGCGGCCATGGCTCATGGGCCCAGCCGCTCCACGGCATGTGGGATCTTCCCGGACCAGGGCACGAACCCGTGTCCCCTGCATCGGTAGGTGGACTCTCAACCACTGCGCCACCACGGAAGCCCGAGGTGCGTTCTTGAAAGTATGAAGAGCTTAGCTAGACAACCGAAAGATGGAGGGTTCCAGTAAGGAGGAATTACAAGTACAAAGTCTTGAAGGCAAGAGACAGTATGTTATCAATGTTTAAGGAGCTGAAAGTGGTCAGATGTGCCTAAAAAAAAAAAAGAGTGAGCATTAGGGGTAAATGATGAGAAGAAAGTCTGTAGAAGTAGGCAAGGGACAGACCAGAAAGACTTTTATGAGCTAACCAAGGAGATGCTCCTTTAGGCAAGAGTCATAAAGAGGCATTGTGGGAAGTTAAGCAAAGCAGTGATATCAGATTTCTGTTTCAGAAAGATTCACATTTGATAGCACTGGGGAGAATAGATTGCAGGGATCAAGATAAAAAGCTGGAAGACCCATTAGAAGCCTGTGGCAATAAGCCAGGTAAGAAATGATATGAATCTGAACAAAGTTACTGGTAGAGAAAAAGAAGAGAAAGGACAGATCTCAAAGATATTGTCTGCATCACATCAACAGGACGTTTTGACTGATTGACTATGCAGGGTAATGGGAAAGCTAGAATTTGAGAATGACTCCCAAGTGTCTGGCATTGGTGATTGAGTCAATTGATGCAACTGAAGTGGTAGTCACAAAGGGAAAGGTATGGCATGACACGGGGTAATGCCAACATTTAAGGGGCAGGCGGAGAGAGAAGAATTCCATTAGGAGACTGAAACATTGGCAAGAATTGAGACGCCAGCTGCGTGGCATAAGGACCACCAAAACCTATTCATGTGCCCACAGCACACATAGTAATTCATCACAGATCTCTTTCACTTCATCCTCTGATTTAGCCTAGAATCTTCCTCAACTCAGCACACTTGGAGTAGCAAGGGTCATAACTACTACAGAAAGCTGTTGTTTGGATTAAATAAGATAAATATGTAAAGCACTTAGCATACCACTCCACAAATTGGCCAGAACCTAATAAAAGATATATAACAAATGATAGGGGTGAATGCATATAATTTGGTCATAAGAGACGGGGCAGGGCAAGATGAGGGAATTCTCTTCTGAAAGTCTTTATTTTCTCTGAAGTAGGCATCCAGGCTATCTATAAAGAGGAACAGAGGAAGTGGTAGGGGAGAAGCATGAGGAAATTGGAGATAGTTCCAGATAGCTATTGTAGGAAATGGGTACAGGAGCTGACAAAGGACCCACACAGGAATTTTAGGGAATTGCTGCAGACCTGGATGAGGCTGGACACAATAAATGACTTACCCTAAATAAAAAGTTTTGAATCATGGTCTCATTTTCCTTCAAATGTGAGATGATGAAACAACAAACAAACACTACACTAGCAAAAAGGAAAAAAGGGAAACAATGCTCATAGGTAAAATAATCACTATGCTACGTGTGTTACATAAATTACATAAAGTTCACAGAAACTACCTGAGTAGGATATTATTATTTCCATTTTTTATATGAAGAAACTGAGGCTAAAGATTTTATATTAATCACCCAAGATCACATTTGTAGTAACTGGCAGCGCTGGGATGGAATTCAGGTCAGCCTAGAACCTAAGTCTCTGCTATTGGCAGACATATCCTTAATGTGGAATCCACATCTCCATTTTTTATAATTGCTGATGTATTTAATCTTCTTTCTTCTCTGTTCTGATATTTCACTACTCATATTTAAGGGAATTCTTCATAGTCAGCTATGAAGTAGACACTGAATTGCTGTTAATGATTTCAAACCAGTCTTTGTTGTCATGCTGTTTTTTTCTTCTCTTATGGTTGTGGAGTATTTGATCTACTTCAATTGAATTTGATTTAATGCAAAAAATTAAAATAAATGCCTTTGTCAGCAGAGATGAATATTCCAAAACAAAAGACATTTTAATACTATTTTAATACTCACATTTTTTATCCCTTTCTCTGTTCTCTGCTCTCCCTCTCCCTCCCTCTCCCTTCCCTCCTTCCTCTCTCTCTCTTTCTCTCTCTCTCCCTCTCTCTCTCTCTCTCTGCAGGTGGTTCTCATTATACACAGTCACTATGTTTATAAAATCTCCACAAAAGCTGAATCAATCAATTACAAACCACTGCTCCTAGAAGAAATACAGAGTTA
Source organism: Delphinapterus leucas (assembly GCF_059928025.1). Classification (NCBI taxonomy): domain Eukaryota; kingdom Metazoa; phylum Chordata; class Mammalia; order Artiodactyla; family Monodontidae; genus Delphinapterus; species Delphinapterus leucas. The sequence goes on along the minus strand of NC_143133.1, from coordinate 49,780,216 downwards.
GGTTCCTGTGAGACTCTGGTTACAATATTTTTGTCAACCCATAAATACATTAGCATGTTTTATCTGTATTTCTGTTTAAAAACACCTTATTCAATAATATTGTTGATTCATTAACACTGAACTCACAGCCAGCTGCACTGTAACTTCTGCCTGAACGAAGCTTACCTGACACATGTATTTTCTCCCTATGGCACATCACAGCCTTCTTGCACTCATGAACACTAGACAGTGCTGTGCTTGGGGACGATTTTAAATGGTAAAATCACCAAAAAAAAAAGCACACAAAAATTTGAAAAATGTGGCCCTAAATAGACCACGAAAGGACGCTTATTTATAGTATGAGAGTTGAAACAAGGAAACAAAGCATCACCATGTTAGACTTAGCTCAGAACATCAGCAACTCACATTTTCTCCACTCTGTGCAGGTTTGTGAATGACCAAAATATACCATGAGTATTGATTGTGAGGTTTCAAATACATTTTAACAAGTTGACAAGTTCAAGAATACAAAATCTGTGAATAATGAGGACTGGCTCTGTGTGTGTATGTGTTTGTCACAAATTTAAAAGCTATCCCAACTTCCAGCTAATATTTCTTTAGGTATCAGAAACTGTCCCATGCCACAAACAGAAAGGACTGTGTATTGATGGAAAGTTCCATGTGAAGTTTCCTTGGGAAAGGATCCTTAGAAAACCTTGTGAAGTTTGGAAACTACTAGAGAATAAACTCCTAACATTTGACCTGCTTTTTTTTTCTTTTAATAATATGTCTCTTTTGAACTGCCTTCTTTCCATGAATTTTTATATCTTTGCATCTCTTTCAGCAGCAGCATGTCAAAAGGATGACTATATTCTGTGCACATAAAGCCAAAGTACAACACTGGACTGGAAAGACCTTGAAATTTGTTTAAAGCATTTCTGCTTTTGCCAGAACATTAGAAACTAGTTTTTGGCTTTTACTTTTTAAATAGTGGTTGTCAGGATATACTAATATACATTTTTAACCAATCCTTTAGATTATGGCACTTCTATCCTTCAATATTTTGCCTGCTGGAGTCAGAGGCTCATTGTCTCTCATGAGCACAGGAGCAAAGAGAATATAAACTCTGCAGTAATGCATCCCCTTCACCTTCAAAAACAAAGTAGAGTATCTTGGACTCTATTCCTGGACCTATTGCTGTCCTAATGAATCATGTTTTGTGTAAAAATTGTAATGACTCTTTTGCTGCAAAACAATTGTAGAAGCCGTAAATGCTTTGGGGTCCTCAGTGAGATTCCCCTCAGATATTCAGAAGTCCCCATCTTCACGTCATCAAGCAGCCAAATTATCTTCTTTTGCTACATCTTGGGTAGAAAGGTCAAAGTCTTTCCATCCATTGCCTAAATAATTTCAAATCAAAATAGATTGTATGTCCATTAGGGCTTGATATTTAAAATCTCTTTTCAAGAACTCGCTATCCTCTAGTTAGCTTCACTGAGTAGGAATGTTATGGTAAAAGCCACTCCAAGTGTATCTTCAGAGCCCACATTATCGTACAATAAGTTATCAGCCCTAGGCTGTACCCTCCCCCAAACACTGAGGCCTTATTCATTAGGAACAATTCACCCCTCTAGTGGAAGAATGTGGGTATTGCAGATTGAGTTCTGACAAATAGCTAACTGAGCTTAAGGCTGGAAGAACCCCTACAGCGCTTTTTTTATTGTAAGATTCCCCCTTTTCTGCTGATTTTATTAAATATAAGCCAAAAGAGAAATCTCTTTAAAATGTTCACTTGATTTCTTATGTTTATACACCGGAAAATACTTAGAGCTATAAACAGGCAATACTAGCATTTGACTAATAGATTTCTGTTTATATTCATCTCCATTTTTCCCTTGTTCAGTCAAATAGAGATTGATTGAAAAAATGGTGTGTTGTATACTTTACAAAGTTAAACAGTAACAGAAGATAGCTTTTCTCATATGCTTCCTATAAACAGTTAGGTTATGTTAAAATCCACAATTTGGCACCAAAGGGGAAAACTGTTCAGCTGAACTGGATTATAATGGGAAAACAACGATATCACTAAGGGTAAATACCAGTAGCCATAGTGGGAATGATGTGAAAATTCTGATTTCAGCTCTGTTATTGTGATGTCCTTGTCAGTAAAAATGTTGGAGTTGAAAAATGCTTCCAAAGATTTACTAGTCCAAAAGTCTGGAAGGGTGAAAGAATTTGTCCTAAGTTGCACAGTTAGTGGCCAAGCATGAGTCCATTTCTCCTGATTCAGAAATTTACAACTTTTCCTAACACACTCCTGGTAATCACGGCATGACTCTGAAGTCTGGCTGAATGAGTTTGAATCCCACCTTGACTGTGGACCGTCTGGATGATCATAGACACGATCCTTAACCACTCTGCACTTTTCTATTCTTATCTGTACAGTGGGGGTAATGGGGATGCCCATCTCAGAGATGCTTTTGCAAGGATTAAAAGGAGATGCTGCATGAAAATTACTTATCATAGGACATAATGCATAATATGTATTCAGTGTGGGTTGACAATAACTCCTATTAGGATTATTACTACCATGGGCTTTTCTCTCTGCTGTTTTGGAACGTTCTAAAAACAGAACTGCTTTTCACTCCCAGGAGTAAATGAGTATGTAAATTAGGGAAATTTAAGTCTTTGTATTTTATTCCATTACTCATAAGTATTTCAGTACTATGAGAGCATTACTAATCTTCCCCTTCATTTATGCAGTGATATAAGGGTGATAACAGCTGTTTTAAGAGAGAATTTTGATTTTTTTCAGAGTATCATATGCACTGCCTCTATTAAGCCAGATTTGTAAAATAATTCTAGTATAATTTAGATACTGTGGTATATTAGAAACCAAAGATTATAAAGTGTAAATGAGATATTTTTTTCTTCTGCTGACATCATAACAGTTTTTACAGGGCCATTATCATCTCAATGGATACGGATGTCATGCAGTCATCCTCAGATCATAACGAGGTGGACCATTAGTGCTTCCTTCAGAGACCTTATGGTCTGAGATGTTAATGAGCCTTTGGGGAACCCTAAATCCTGGGATGGTTGGGAGGGTACTCCAGACCATAACAGAACCTTCTTTGCAATGACAATGGATCCTGTCAATTTCTATTAAGGAGCTTCTTAATTCCCCAATCATTAAGATAGTGGAAGGACTTATTATACTAGCCCATAATTAAGGAAGCTTTCAGCCATAAATCCCTTCCGTAGAGTAGAGTCCTTCCTTTTGTTCAATATGGAATGAATAAAAGGTAAGTCTTCCATAGGAGGAACAATGTAGACATCATCCACCTCAGGAAAAATCTTGTAGAATAAGAATTCTCTCTGGTTTCCCCCCAAACCTTCAGCCTCTACTCACTCCTTTATAAAGGCACACAACAAGTGAGAGCCCTTGAGTAAAAACTAGAGGTCCCCAGCAATGGCTCAGTGGGCATCTCTTGTCACAACTGTCATTTGGATTGAATGGGGTTCGAGTATTTATGCTAGGCATTATGACAGAGAAACACACAAGCTCAAAGCGCTATCTCTGCCCTTAAATAATTCACAAACTGATTGAAAAGAGTGAATAAGAAAGGTATAGTAATGACATCAGAATTCAAGGCAACAACACAGAGAGGAACACAGGCAGTACCAGAGTGATTTTCCAACAGTGGGTACAAAGAGTATGCGCTACGAATTAAACGACAAACTACGCATAGAAGTTGATGCTTCATGAGTATTGCATCCTATTTTAGAGGAGGATGAGTTCAATAGGACTTGTTTACTATTGACCTTATTTCTTTATGCCTCAGTTTCTCAATAGCTAAATGACTGGATTAACATCCTGCTATAAACTATTACCAGAAAATCAAATGATCCTGTTACATTTTTTTGTTATTTTCTATAAAAGGAAGTGATCCCTGGCGTGCTAAAGTGACAGGTGCTATAGAAATATTCAGATAGGGAGAGATACAGGCTTCATTACAAGTGAGGTTTACTATCATAACCCAAAATTTATTGCTTAAAGAAAAGCAGGGAGCCAACTTAGAACAGAAATTATGTGCTGTCATAAAAATCAAAAATGAAAGAATCCAACCCGTTGACCTTGAATGTACAGAAACTTGAAGTTCCCTCATTCTTTTTGATAATCCCAGACTTTTCATCTAAATTTCATTCGACCTCAAGCAGACCTGCATTTGGCTTATTACTGAAATTTCATTGCTGAAATTTTCCAATGTAAGAAGTTTTCTAATCAGAAGTTAAATTTATAGAAAATCTCCACTATATTGAAGAAGAAATAAATGTCTGCTTATGCATTTTCTGCTTTGGGAATTTGAGTTAGTTTTATTGTGGTGTTTCCAAATCAGGTCTTCTTAAGTACCAGCAGGGGAAAGAATCACTCCATCCAGCACTCCATCTCAGAGTGAAAGCCCTGAATGAATTGAAGATTTATAAAGGGGTCTGAGCTTTGCTTTAAGTTGTTAATAAGAAACTCCTGGGTTTCAGTCTCTCATCTCAGGTAACTGGCTCTTTAAGGGCATTCAGAAACCAAGGTCTATGATACCGATATTTGAGACTTTCTTTATTGTTCTATTTAAGTTCCTTGAGGCAATTCATCTTTTTGGTTGTCATTGTTTCTCCTCTGCTTCTAATCACTTTGTATTTGACTGTCATGTCAGGGAAATCTGCATAGCTCTACTAAGCCTTAAAGATAGGTGCAGTAAGCTAGCTGGCTTGCACATTTTCAGCCTCCAAGGGCATTTCACTAGCATTCCACAAGTTTATCCATCATATTCACTCCTCCTACTTCTCGTAACAGGAAAGGCCTTTACAATACTGACCACTCTCCTCTGATGCCCAATGTGAGCATACAGCCTTCTGGACACAAAGTTGCTTAAAAGGAAATGTGAAAACAAAACAACAATAACAACAGCAAAAGGGAGTGAGGCACGTGGCTTCTTCCTCCCTGCCTGCTTCCTGGATCCTGGATATGTGCTCATGCACACACACACACACACACACCCCACATATGGTTTTTCCTCCCTCTACTCATACCCCTCTGCCCTCCTGCAAAGAGCAGCTCTGTGGAGAGAGGCTTTCATTTAGAAATTCAGACAGCATTTCAGAATTCCGTTGACTATCTGAATAAGCCCCAAGTATACACAAGCTCTGACTCAGGAACTGAGCTTCTTCTTAAAGGATAGCTCCGTACTCTTAACAACTGCACAAGCAACTTTGGCTGCATTATCCAACAGCGTGCCCCCTTGTTTCAGTCTTCAGATGTGGGTGATGTGCATTTATGAGAGATATATACTGCAGCTGTGAAAAAATGATCTGACATTAGTCCCAGATCAAATTAGAGATTAAAAAAAAATACTCAACCAAATATAAGCCCTTGAAGGGCAGATATAAATTGGATAAGCTTCCATATTACAAGACTAACAAGAAAGAATTCTGAGACAAGAATGAAAAGCAGAATGCATCCACTCTAAGTTGCTGCTGAAGGAAAAGACAGAGCGAAACGTGGGCTCATGGGTTGCTTTTCTTGCTTATACAGGAAGGCGTTATCTGGGCATCCCTGGGATACCATGGCAATTATTGGTAAGAGCTACATTTCCCTCGGGAGGTGTCCAGTTATACTAAGAAGAGTCAACAGCTTCACCTGGGATGAGGGAAGGAGGTAGGATATAGAAGCTGATCTCCTGCACAAGTGCCTTCCAACTTGGGCATGAAGGATGCTGTTTCATGATTCCTGGTCCATGTGATTAAAATAATGAAAAATAAATATCCATGTGCCCATTCTGATATAAATAAGTGATTGAATAAATAAGTAAATGGGGAAAAGAAACAAATCTCTCATATAGAAGCATTCCAAATAATTTATATTATGTAGCTATATCTCCTTCAAGGATTAATGTTTAACTTTGTATTTATTTACTTACTTTTTTTTATTATTGCTGTTTATGTTATTTGTGATATTGTGGTTAACTAAGGGCATGGTATACTGTTTGTTTATTTATTTTGTTTTAAATTAGGGGAGAGTAACATAGCTAAGAGATACGGCTGAAAGTCAACAAGGAGTGTATTTAACACCCATTCCATTAAATGGGCCAGTGCATGGAGAAGAAGCAGAGAAACTGGTAAAATAGTGACATCAAAATGTATCATCCACCAAACATTAATGTTATATTACGATGCTTCAGGTATTAAAATTGGATTATTATTCGTGTGGTCTTTCCCAAATTGGTTATGTTTTATTTTGCTGCAATTCTACTGTTATTTGTACTATAGAAGAAACATCTATGTAGGAAATTTCCTCCAAGAGTACAAAACCCTTTGAAACTAACCTTCATTAATCTCCCCAGCACCATCTGTGTTAGGGGACAAGCTCTGTTCTTCAGGGCTGCTACCTCAAGACTCAAGTTGATGAGCTTTTTAGGGCATGCGGCTAAGCCAAGATGGGCTGAGACCCAACTCATAGATCCAGTGTCTGAATACGCGGCAACTTCTAGGCTGTTTCATCTGAAGAATCCATAGAAGTAATGAAAACGCTTTCATCTGAAGTTTGCCCTGTACCAGTGTGACCCCTGCATTTTCCTAATGAATCTGCATGTTGAGAGAGGTTAAAGGAGTTAGTCCCCCAATGAGTCAGCGTTGTTCCATGTAAATAAGCACGTGACACCAAACCTTCATCCAGGGATCTTTCTAAGATGAAATTAAAAAGCTACAACTATGTTCCCTCACCAATTGCTTCAACATTATCAACGACGCCCTCAATGCCTTGGGGTAAAATGCAAAACTTCTGGGCACATAAGGCAGACCCTCGATGATTTTGAACTGCCCCATCAGACTCATCTTGCATAATCCCTTCATACATTTCTACCAATGAAACTAAACTCCTGGTGCCTCCAAGCCCTCAACCCATGCTGTGCCTTTTTGAACGTTGTCCTCACAGCCTGCCACTGACTCCCCACCCCTACTTGTACCTCCATATGGCCCACTTGGCACATGGCTCATTTTACCATTCAAATCTCTCATCTGCAACTTCTACTACCACGTAGGGTGACAAGCCATCCCAGTTTGCATGGGACTAAGTGGTTTGTAGGACTCAGAATTTCAGTGCTAGAACCAGGAAAATTCTAAGCAAGCTGGGACAGGTTGGTCACCCTATGCCACCCCTCATTGACAGAATTAATCTCTCTCACCTCTAATTTTCCTCCACTTTTTACTTTTAATGTTTCTGTGAGGGGCACACTACATTGCATTGATTCACACCTTCTCTTTTAGAGTGTAAACTCAGAGGGCAAGGAGATGGTTTCATTATCTTTGTAGCCCTACAAAGTATCCCTTAAGGGCAGCAGCATGTTAGAATTGGCCAGAAGGTTTGTTGTTGTTGCTGTTTTAATACCCTCTAACTTCCAAAGATTCTGAATGAATTGATTGGGGTGAGACCTGGGCATGGGTTGTTTTCTGAAGCTTAACCAAGTGATTCTAATGTGCAGTCAAGGTTGCTAACACCTGCTCTAGGATAATGATTCTAGACTGGGGGTGGTGTGTGCCTCAAAACTACACACAGCACCCCAGGCCCAACTGCCCACAGATTCCAATTTAGTTTATCCGGAACGGGGTCCGGGCAGCTGTAGCCTTTAAGCACCAGGTGATTCTAATTCATAGCGGTCATTAAGCCCTATTTAATTACATATGTACATATAACCAAACTAAATTCCAGGCCATTCCTATTGCCCTTAGCTCTTGCCAGGCGTCTATAAATAAGCCCTGATCATAAACAGATATTAACATCTAATGGAATTAATACTTCAATTTTTCACTCATTCCATTATACAAGCTTGGTTTTCTCAATGAATCTCTCCAAGTTGTTTCCTTCATACCTATATCAACCAAGTAACTACTTCTCTGCCTTCAGGTCCTTGTTTATAAAAAGCCCTTCTCAAAGCCTTTCTCCTAATCTCTTTTTTATTCTATTAATATTCATGATTTTATCTTTCTTCCTTCCCATCATGTAGCACTTGTACAAAGATTAGTTTTCCAGCTCTGTTGTGCCAGCTCTCTAATTCTCTCCTGGTTTCCTACTGCTCCCCAACTCACCCATCCACCCCCCACCAGCACAGCCCACTGACACACTGGACTTCTATCTCTCTCTTGAACACACTAAGCTAATTCCCCAAATCAGAAACCTTTCACTTTGGCTGAAAGAATTTGCTCGCAGATTTTCAAATGTCCTGCTTCTTTCATGTCACTAAGGTATGAGCTCAAATATCACCTCCCGGGAGAGGCCTCTCCTGTCTGCCCAGTCCAGAGGAACTTGCCCACACTCATTGTCCCCTATCCTTCCAGCCCCTGTTAGTTGTCTCACAGCATTTATCATTTTCTGAAATTACCTTGTTCTGTTATTTGCTTTTCTTTTTATGTCGAACTCCCCTTTAAAGAATGTAAGCTCCATGAGGAAAAAGAATTTGTGCATCTCTTGTTTCCTGCTGTGTCACCAGCACCTACAGCAAAACCTGGCCAACAATATGTATGGAAATGAAATAAATACTGACATGTGCGTAAGAGCATAGGAGCTAATTAGGTAACCAAATCTCTGAGTCTGGAGCTATTGACTTTTCTACCAAATGGACCTATGTGTAGCGTAATTCAGACTCCAAGCCAAAAGTATGTCTCCCCAGCCAAAATTTATGGCAACATGGTCAAGACGGTGTGATTTTATGAAATAATGTACTCTGAAGTTAGACACTCATTGCTTGGAATTCCATCTGACACTTCCCAGCTGTATCATCGAGGGCAGTTTAATCAGTGACCATCAACAGTAGCATCATCTGGGAGCTTGTTAGAAATGCAAGTGTTTGGGCCCCACCCCAGCCCTACTGAATCAGTGTCTCTGGAGATGGTGTCCAGGAAATTGTCCTACCAAGCTCTTCTCGTGATTCCTTTGTACACTGAACTTTGAGAAGCACTCATCTAGGTCAAATTAGGACACCCTTTGAACCCCAGTAACATCCTTTATGTTGCAATAATTGTTAGAGGACTAAATGACAACGATGTATGCAGAAATCCTTAGCACACAGGAGGTACTCAAGAGATAATGGTCTCCTTGCATTTACCTTTATTAAAAAAAAAAAAACCATTGTAGACCTAATTAATTTCTGTTGGGCAGAATTCTGACAATCGGCATTTTTTTTTTCTGGATATCCAACCCACTAAGAAAAGAGAGAAAGTGAAGGCAAGCTAACTGTGTATCCATAAGGAAAGAAACAGAAGCACCATAAAAAGGATATCCATCTGGGGTCATTTAGGACAGGGGCAACCAGTCCTTCATACCTCAGTAGCCCCCTACACTACAGCACAGTTCAATAACTGATGTCTGTAATGATGATCCTGCATTATTGAATGAATGCAAAAATCTTCTATTAGGAAGATTTCCATCTGAAATATTTAAATCACTTTCTGGGGGCCCAAATGGGACAAGTTTGGTTACTTGAAACATTTTACTGGATAAAATTATCTTGTTCTCTGCAGATTCCAGAAGAATTAGACATTAGTGTGTGTATATATATACACTTATATGTATGTCAACATATTTCTCCTAGTGAATAGAGCACCCTTTAACAGAAGGGGCTGTGTCTTCTCTGCCCTTGGAAATCCCATTCAGCACCTAGTTCAAGTGACTCTACACAAACGCTCCCCCAGAAGTTCTGTGGTCTGAAAGGCTGGTTGAACTCAGTAACCTGTATTTTCTGCTGAGAAGAGGATGGGTCATCACTATAATCACTGCCCTCTTGGATACCCTTTAAGCTTGTGCTCTTGCCAGATAAGCTAAAGGGATAGCAATTCTCAAAGTCACTGGCATTTATTGAAAGCCAAAGAAATTAGTGAGCTCTGACATTTATAGGTCTTAAACATTAAAGAATTTCGAGCAAGGTTCAAGTCTCAAATGTAATTTCATAAGAGTTGCTGTTAATTCTCTAACAATTACTCTGTTTATTATTTTAACAGCCAGATTTACGGTCCTGGTCAGCCCTAAGTTTAACAACATTGTCTCTCACATTTCAAACTTTTTAGTTTCCCAATAACCTAAATTGTCTCTGATGGGGCATTCCCAAATGGTTCACAATTTTGAGCACTTACTATATGTCAAGATTTGTTACAGTTGCTTCACGTGTATTAATTCATTTAATCATGAAAATAACCCAGTAAGGCAGGGACCATTATGAAATTTGTTTTACAGATGAGGATTCAAAAGCACAAAGGCTAAGCAGTGTCCCCAGAGTTCCACAGCTAGTAGGTGGGTACACAGGCATGCTTTACACTCAGAGTCTGTATGCTGAATCTTTCTGCAACACTGTCTTCCAGTGAAGTAAGTTTCAATTGAGGAAAATACAACAAACTCTTAATTATATATTATGTGGGATAGAGGCTATAAAGCTCTGATTTAGGAAAAACTAGAATGCAAGGAGACCCTTCCGCCCCATTGGCATTCTCCCCCTTTCTCTGCTTCAGCACCCACATCCCCCATCCCTCAGCAGCACTGTGGGAATAGAGGGAACTGTCTCTCGAGTTCACGTAAAGCACTTGCATGACTTCTCTGCAGCACTTGCTGTTCCAAACTTGGTGCAGGTAGTCTGGGCAGCAAGAGCTTTGGGAAAAGATTTTGTTGCAAATGAGGTCAAAACCATTGTTAATACGAGGTTTGGACAGTCTTTGTTGATTTGACTTTATGCAGCTATTCTTGGTCTTGGTCTCCATTAGAGTCAATAATTGATGCCTGGCTACATTTCTTTAGAAATCACTGACTTTGAACGATACATATATATGCATACATGTATACACAGCACATTCATATACATGCATATATGTATATACACTAACATACATATATATCCATATATATGATATACATACATATATATGTATGTATAAATCTGCACAGCTAATGCCTTACCCTGTAAGAGAAAATAGTGGAGGGTAACACTAGTGCAAAACTAATCCAAAAAGGAGGCAGGCATTTGCTTAGTTGTATTGAACAAAGTAAACAAAACCTGTCAAACAAGCTTGAACTATAAACAAAATAAAGCCTCTGATGAACACAGCAGGTTCATCCTTGAAAGAAGCCATTTTGTCTGGACAGGTCTTGAGCCTGAAGTTTGATGCACGAGCAGATAGGAGCAGCCTCTTTCACCTCTGCTGGGCGAGATGCAGGGCTCAGTCGGTATGGGTGAATGAGAAAACTCTTTTGGCTTTTCAGTGAATACAGAATAAATGTCACTTTCTTTGGAAATGACCTTTCTGCTATTCTCATCTTTGTATATAAAGTTGCTGTGTGAGAAAATCCATGCCTATGAATTTCATTTCTGAAGGTACAACAGAATCATTCCATAGACATTTTCAAGATGGATGGGCTAAAAAGTATCAGAATCAGAGATGAGAGTCGATTTCTTCAGTGATCTTGAAAGAATCAGGGTTCTCATCCAGTGTAATTCAGTAGGGGTTTTAGACTCTCATCAGATGAGTATTTGGATCGAAGTATGCAGTGCATTTCTTAGAAAGGGATTTGTCTGAAATTGTTTGGCTTTCATCTACCAAAGAAAATCGACAGCATGTACCCTTCATTGGGGATTTTTCTTGGCCTTTCTGTCCATAAAACAGAGCTAAAATTAATCCCCTTGAAATTTTAGAGATGGGCATATTCCTGGTGGTGTTAATGAAAAACAAAAGTATATACCCTTTGGTAGAATGGCCAGGAAAAACACAGGGGTCTAAAGCACAGGTATTAAATGGCCAGCATTTATAAGACATGGATATTCTAGCTTGTACACACAGAGAATTGCTACAAATGTGTTGCATTCTTCCAGGACTAATAACACAATGCCAAAAACAATCAAGCTTTTAAAAAATCTCAGCTGTCCAGCAAATGGATGATCATTATTACAGCAAATCACTAAGCACCTAAGAACAAATGAAGTTTATAGTGCAGTGTAATTCAACCGCGGGATTTCATCACCAGCTCTCCAGGGTAATACAATCTGTCATAGGAATACAATTGGTAATTTCAATCTGGAGACCTAACCAAGGTCTAATTAAGCAACAATTGCAATCTCCTCCCACTCCTCTCTCCCTAACCCCCCTCCCCACCCCAAAGCTGGAAGCTTCCTCATCTTAGAATGGTTATCTGCCCTAAACATTCTTTTGGGAGGTATTCTTTCAAAATTCTGACCAGAGGGCTTGCCTGGTGGCGCAGTGGTTGAGAGTCCGCCTGCCGATGCAGGGGACGCGGTTCGTGCCCCCGTCCAGGAAGATCCCACATGCCGCGGAGCGGCTGGGCCCGTGAGCCATGGCCGCTGAGCTCGCGCGTCCGGAGCCTGTGCCCCGCAACGGGAGAGGCCACAACAGTGAGAGGCCCGCGTACCACAAAAAAAAAAAAAAAAAAAAAAAATTCTGACCAGAAATCTCATCCTTTTGGTGCCAGGCCTTACCTCAAAACACTGATATCAGATTTCGGATGCAAAAAAAAAAAAAAAAAAAATGTTGTGTGTAAGTGCTATCACTGGGTTGCAAGCTCCTTGAAAGGAGTAACTGGATCTAATTCACTAAAATGAGACCATTTTAGCCCCAGCACAATGCCTAGGACTCAGCACTATAGTTATTGAATAAGGTAATGAGTTACAGTAAAATATCATTAACTTAGAATCCCTTAATTCAGGATTTGTGTTAACTCAGGCAAATCTCAAGCCTAGGTTGTGATCTGACCCCTTTTATGATGATAAGTCAATTATTATTCATTTATTTAGGACTAATACATTGACAGTTAGCAGGTGTGTATGGTAAAGGATAAGCTCTGTTATACAGCAGTATTTTAAATGCAGTATTTATACACAAATAATTATTATGCTAATTTCACAGCATCTTGATCTACTCATTAACACAGATACAAAGAATCAGCATGGTGTGGTGGGAAAGCATTAAAAGGGTAATTAGGAGCCCTGGGCTCTGATCCCAACTCTACCACTTATTAGCAATGTCACCCTGGCCAAGTCACTTAACCCCTCTGAGTGTTTCCTCACCTGTAAGATAAAGAGATTGATCTAGAGCATTCTGAGTGCCCTTCCAGCCTTAACATTTTATGATTCTATGATTCCAATGAACGCCCAAGTGGCAGCCATACTCTCCTTTTAATTCATCCTATGCACAGTTCCCCCCTTAACACAGGACCAGCTTTTGCACACGATGTTCTCTGAGCCTGAGACACTCTTGGTGAATTGCCCACACCTCCCTTACAGTGATTAACTCTTCTGTTGCTTCAGGAGGCTGGTTCCTCAGGAAAATCATCCTTGATTTCTCAAGTCAAGTTCTACTATGATCTTGCACAGTTATGTCCCTTTCCTTCAGAGTATGTATCACAATTCTAATTTTTAGTTAATGTCCATCACCTCCACTAGATTGTTTGTTTCACGAAGACAGGGACAGTGTCTGTTTTTTTCTTGCTATGGCTTTATGAACACCTTCTATGATGTCTTTCAAACAGTTATGGAATAAACAACTGAGTGAATGAATGAACATGAGACACAGTGCCAAATACACTGATAAATGTCTTTAGATGAAAGGCGATGGGGAAGGGGGTTGACACATGTTAGCCTGACTCTCATTACTATGTGAACTTAAAAGTCATAAAATTGCCCCTTTTCAAATGTACCTCATTTCTTTAATTAGATCACTTGCAAATTAATCCAAGTTAAAACATTTTCTTTTACTAGTTTCCATGTCAGAATTAAAGTAATGTGAATTTGAACCAAGATTTTTAAATGGTGACATTTGTGGAAGGAGAGAGGTCTTATGGCTAGTGCCAACATAAATTTGAGCCTATACAGTATTTTTCCTCCATAAATGCTGCCATTATTCTGTTTTAATATGTGTACAATTTCAGACTTTAAGTTTTTCTATCATAGTTTCATCCATACATTCATGATCATCTGTGAAGATTTTATAAATGTACATATATATAAAATTTTACTAAACTCTCTTAGTGCCAGATCATTCTTTTTAGTTTTATCTTGCGTTTCTCTTGTTTTTTCAAGCCTGGTATGTTTTCAAGCAGCTTTCCCCAGTCATTTTCTCTGGTTTTAATCCTTTCCATTGGTAATGAATTTTGATCATGAAGCACAGAAATTTCACATTTGCAGAAGTTCACTGTATGAATATATTTCATGCTATTAACTCGTCTCAAATCGTATGTAACTAAGCACAGGTACCCCCTGTCATCGCTGTCTTCCGCCCCTTTCTTTTTCCAGAGAAAAGAAGAAATTGTGATTTATACTAAATCCTGGCATTAAAAGAATACCTTATATGTCTCCTTTTGTGATTTGTTCTGGTCTTGAAGGATGGCACATAATAATAAATAGTCAGGTTTCTAAGGTGACAGTTTAGAATTTCAAAAAAGAGAAATGACGTATCAAGTAGCAATATTACCATCAGAAGTGTAGCTAAACAGGTTGAGACAAATGAATCTAATTCACTTCTTTTGTATGTGAGCCCCTGGCTATAAATCCTCAAACTATCTCTTCTTATTTTTACACAGAACAGCAGTTTTTGACACAGCATCATTGGAGAGCCTACAATTTATGTAAACACCATAGACAAGAAGACTTTCATTTATAATTATTCCAAATTTTCAAAACTTAAGATGCTGCCACCAAGGGCATTATGAGTACATTCTTCACATAAGCATATTCCAAATCTTCCCTCCATTCAAATTTGTGGACTGGTGACTATCAAGCTCTTAGGAAAACAAAAATTGGGCTACAATAATCCTGAGAGAATTTTTTTCTTCCTCTTTTGTCTTGGATATGACCTTTGTATTTTGATGCACCAATATTTTTAATGCATCCTTCAATAAACATGCCACTTTTTTGGTTTGGGGTTTATAAACACATTAACATATAAGTCCTAAGAGAAGACATCTTTCTGAATAATAAACCACCCAAAGTTATTCAGAGTCAGGTGTCATTTGGGTGTTTTTTTCTGGTCTGTGCCTGGTGACAGCCACATTCAGCTGGGGCCCAGCTGGGATCTCATTCTGTTCAGCTCTAATCCTTAAACCTAAACAGCTAAATGTGAGTACCGCAGATTAGAATCAGAGACACAAAACCCAGAAACTCCACTATGAAGTTCAGTTGGTGCCTATGTAAGGGAGGTGAAAGATTTCCATGTACTCTGGCAGAGCTAGTTTCCCTCACTCCCAATGTCTAGATATTAAGATGTAAAATGGAGAAAAGTGGAAAAGAGGAGCCACTCGGGTGAGAAAAGATGACACTGAAAAACAGTGAGTTTTGGCAGAAAGAGAATTAGATCACAGTTCAAGGGAACTGGCTGCATTCTGAGTCATCATCTAGAGGATCTTTCAGTTGCCTTCAAGTTTCATCCTCAGCAGTCCATCTCATGTTTGGTCATCTCATTTGGAGTGATGTGTCTATGCTTTGACACTTATACAGGGCTTTACACAAACTAACTGTGGAAAGGAACCCGTCAAATGTACCACTCAGAGGATGAGAGTATTTAGAATATGTTAGGAGCAATGGCATAGGAAAAGAATTCTCTTATTCCTGAACAATGTGAGAATAGACAGAATAAATTTGAAACCTACCACTAATCTGGAGCAACACCATATTATGTTTTTTATGAAATATGTGAATATTTCTTTAGACTTATGCATGCCTAGCCCATTAGCAAAAGTATAAAGGTTTTCCCTGTCTTTCTTTTTTTTCTCCACATGTTATAGTTATATAAAATAACAGGCCTATGTGAGTGCTGCAATTTTTAAAACCATATTTGACAGACTTTTCAAATCTTTGGAACAGTTAAAAATTGATTTGGGACTCATCTTCCAAGAATATGTTACTTGCAATAATAATACCATCATCCTCTGAGTGGGCCATTAAATGTGTTTACAGATCAGACATGCAAAAAGACATTTTATCATAATCCTTTCTGCTGGTTTGTATATAGATTGCTTCTTGAAATTTCTACTTTTAGTGGTTAAGAGTCTTTCTGGTTCACTTTTTAAATGTACAAAATCAAAATGCAGAGGCAAAATTCCTGTCAATGTTGAAAAAAATATATTGAAGAACTGTTCAAATCAAATTTATATTTCAGTCATTTGATTTCCCCAAAATGGAGAAAAAAAAGCCTAATCAACAGAAGAGCTTTTTCCAGTGCTTCATAATTCTCTTTAAGTGAGAACTCAAGAAAAACACTCTCCCAGCACCACACTGAGGAGAGAAGAAACTCCCTGAAGACATATTAAAGCAATGAGGGAGAGATTTTAAGGGAGGGAGGGAGAAATAGCCACAGTGGACAGATTGACTGGCCGGAAGCAGTCAGAATGGGGATAGCTCTGACTGAATAAATGCCTAGTGAACCCAGAAGCAGTGGTACCAGCCTTAGACCACGTGGACAGCCCATCTGCACATTCAGTGAGGAGGACCCTTCTGCTGGCCATGTAATGATTGTCTTGGAGACATGGGCATCCAAGGAAAGGGGAGAGGGGAACGCAACTTTCTTCACAATAAAAAAGAACAACAGCCACACATCCAATTCTGTGCTTTCAAAAGTTCCCCTTTTGAGATGGTGTATAGTAAAACCTCATAAGTTTGGACCCTATTATAGGTCCTTTCCCCCAGCTGTCACGATGGTTTCCTGGGAAAGTTTTATTGCCCACCTAAAGACAAGGAACTCGGTGGGAAAGAGTGTTGTGACAGCTCAAGTCTGTCTTGCAGAAGAGCATTTTTAGCCATGCTTATTTTATTCACAAAACCTCCTGCTCCTTTAACATAGAGCAGGATAGGAAGCTTCTCTTTTTACGGGGACTTACCTCTTATTTGTTACAGGATTCTGGCTTGAGCTGGGGTCTCAGCTCAAAATCACTTCCTCATTGGAGACATTGACTACCTGAACTACACCAGCTCCTTCCTTCATTTTGTTCTCTTAATAGTTATTTTTACTATGTAAAATCATCCTACAATTTGCTTGTTTTTTTATCTGTCTCCCCCATGCAAATGAAAGTTCCATGAAAGCAAGGACCTACTGGGGATTGTTTAGTATTGTATTAGTTAGTGCAGTATTGTTCAGTACTGTTCTATTAGAACAATGCCCAGCATGTAGTAGGTGCTCAATAAATATGGTTAAATGAATGAATCAATGAGGTAGTGCTTGTGGACCCCATATTACATAGAGACATGTGGTTAAGGGAAGGTATCTAATTTGAATTCTGGTCCCCAATTTCAAGATACACGTGGGTGGGGCATGGTTCCCCTATATCAACAAGCAATGCTTGGACCCCAGCTGGGTGCCCTACAGTTCAAGTAAGTTCTGACATTATCTGCCTGGAGATACCATCAGGTCTCACAGGTTAAGGGCTCATTTCTACAAGACTACCCACCCCAACTTCAGATGCCAGTTGCAAGTCCAAGTTATCACCTGTGTTTCTGATCTACAGGCTATAAATTAGAGAATCCAAAGATTCCCTCCTTGGACTTCAGACAACAGTCACAAGTCCAGATTGCTACCTGTGCTTCCGACTGACTGGCTGTAAACCAGAGGTTCCCAACCTCTCTTTGGGTTTGAGTAATCTGCTACAGCAACTCACAGAACTCAGAGAAACATTTTACTTACTACATTTCCAGTTTATTGTAAAAGGATATAATTCAGGAAGAGCCAGATAGAAGAGATACATAGGGTAAGCTATGGAGAAAGTGTGCAGAGAGAGCTTTCATGCCCTCTCAGAGCATGCCCACTCTCCCCAAATCTCCACATGTTCACCCGGAAGCTCTCTGAACCCTCTCCTTTTGAGTTTTTATGGAAGCCTATTTGCATAGGCAGGATTGATTAAGTCATTGGCCATTGGTGATTGATTTTATCTCCAGCTCCTTCCCTTCCTGAAGCTCCTAAAACACACAGTTGATTCTCTGGACAATCATTCCCCCAGCCCTAGGTACAGTCCCAAAGTCACTTCATTAACATAACAGAAGACACATTTATTACTCTCTTCAAAGGAAATTCCAAGGGTTTGGGGAACTATGAGTCAGAACTGTGGACTAAGACCAAATATCTATGAGAAATATATATATATATATATATTTATATATATATTTTTTTTTTTTGCGGTACGCGGGCCTCTCACTGTTGTGGCCTCTCCCGTTGTGGAACACAGGCTCAGGACACGCGGGTTCAGCGGCCATGGCTCACGGGCCTTCCCGGACCGGGGCACGAACCCGTGTCCCCTGCATCGGCAGGTGGACTCTCAACCACTGTGCCACCAGGGAAGCCCGAGAAATATATTTTGATCATCTAAATGACCAAGTATATATTTCTTATAAATCACAATACTGCACTATATATAAGAAGAAACGATTGATACTGATGTCAGAATATAGTGGGAATCATCTAAGCTGAGGAGGACGCAGAGCTAAGCAAAGAGTGAATGGAGTGGATGAGCTGGAATTGGAGGCAGGAGCTAGAGCATGTAAGGTCCTTTGCTCCTAGCATGGAGTTTAGATTTCATTCTAAGTGCAATGAGAATCTAACTTGCATTTTTAAAACTTTTCAACAATTGTGGATGTACTTTTAAAAAATTTACTCCTATTAACACCCCTGTAATGTATAACAGTTGCAGTTTTGTCAAACTGAGATGTGAGTAACACATCTTTAAGCAGCTAAGTGGATTAAAAATCTCACAATGAATAGGTAGTATGAAAGGAATTTAAACCCAGGTCCATCCAGTACAAAGAAAGTATAATTTTCTCCACTCCAAACTCTTTCCAAGAGGCATGGCATGCAAACGATTATCACACCATTTATTATTGCTATTTGCTGCATGAATTATAAACCATTTTAAAGTTATATGTTAAAACAGGTTTCCTGAAGAGCTCTGCTTTGCAATACTTTATTTGGTCTAGTTCAAGTAATTGCTTGCTCTTGAAAGCAGTAAGGCTGCATAATCTATGCAAAAGCTATTATTTCTTGGTGGTATTTAACCATTCTGATTTCTTACTAAGTCAATCCCCCCTCCAATCAGTGATGATCAGTTACATGCAACTGTAGAGTGCTTCGGAGAAGCACACTTTTGAGAACTTGAGCTCCTAAGACCTAAGCTGCTAAAAAAACCACAGAAACCTCAAGCTCCATTCTTTTCAAATCTGAAGAAACAGGGTCACAGATGGTTTCATTTCTAAGACTATGTGCAATGTTTTTTTTTTTTTCCTGTTCAAAATAAGTTTCCTGACTCAACTTCAGGGAGTGCCCTCAAGCTTTCCACCTTCTTGGAAAAATAATTGACAAAGCCTCTTCCTTTTCCTGTAGTAATTGGAGGTTTCTGGCTCCTTCTTCCCCAAAAGGAAAACATTTTCATCAATTTTGCCTCTGCCTTTTTTGAGCTCTGGATGAAACTAGGGGAGCTGCATGAAGTGTGTAGAGGTGTGCCATCATCACTGCTAACCCAAAGCAAATCTCTCCCTCTGACACCGACACGCTTCCCATCTCCCCAGAGAGTGTGAATCTGTTCAGAAACACCTGCTAACAACTGAAAAAGGAGAACTGCCTCCTGAAGGGATAATCCCACACAGTTTTTGATCTAATGTGGCAGCCAGAAAGAAGACTTGCTGTGGGGTCAGAAGCATTGCTATTCCAGAACTGCTAGGCACCACCCCACAAGCATCATGTGAGGCCTGGGGGACAGAATAATATAGGAGTTGACAAGGGACTCCAGTCAAGGGGCTGCTGAAGGCTTCTGATGGCAGGCTGGGAACTGTCCTTTCCCCTTCTGCAATGCAAACTGGAAGAGAAACTTGCCTCATTTAAAATATCCCTTAGAGGATGAAATAGCAGAGTGAACGTGGCAAAGTAATATTGAGTCATTCCTTCAAAAATGCCTGTTTCTATGGACTGGCTGCATAGGTGACCAGGGTAGGTTGCCTCTTGCTGCTTCTTTTGAGGAGTGGGTTCTAAGTTGTGTGCTTGAGCCCCCTGCCCTAAATGTAATTTTCCAGGTGGCTATCAATAAAATCAGATGATTTGTCAGGAATAAAGCAGGCCAGGTGCAAGGTCTCCAGGATCCCAGACACAGCCTGCTGCTAATGGAATCAACTGCTTAATGAATGAGGGACTTTACACAGACCCCGAGGTTAAAAGTCAACAGGAAGGGCTTCAACAACAACTTTATTAGGCAGATGCGCGCCATGGTATTCTAGCCTGAAAATACCTGTCTTGGATGGTTTCTCTTCTATTTAAGGATTCCAGTGGACAAAAACAGATTAAAAAACACATACATACACTTAATAAATTACCTCAGGATAACTTCCTTTTCAGGTCATTAAAACTACTTGGCTTTAAGCCTCTGACTTAAAATACCCCCCAAGATGTGCAAATAATGGCTTGGAAGTATGAATCCATCACATTCGTTAGGTAGAAAATTTTTCAATTAGGGCCAATATGTGGACGAGGAAATTACCAGTGAGGGAATACTTAACACAAGTTGGGAGGAACTGATACACTGCCAATGTTATTACATTGTTTATTAATTTAAGAGCCAAGTTTGTAAACTTAATTTGAAAAACACAGGATCTGATTCTGGTTTTAATTGGCATATGACTAGTGGCTCTTGATGTAGGCACTCCAAGTTTCTTAGGAAAATTTCCAAATAGAGATATAAAACAGTCTCGCAACATCACCAAAATCTAAAACTAAAGTCAACTTATTGCTAGACTCTTGGAAGAATTAATATTATCAGTAAGGTCAATGGGAATACAAACTATACAACAGAAGAAAAATAAACGCACATGGATTAACAGGGCTTTTTAAAAATATGAATTAAAAATCAAAAATTTCCAAAGAAGCAGCATGAAGAAGAAAAAGCCAAAATAAACAAAGTTCTATATAAAGAATGACCAATAAAATTCAGAAATCCCTGGACTGTAGAGAGAAACAAAGGATAAGAGAGAGATAACACACAATCAAATGTATGATGTATAGAATACCGATATAGATGTTTCAGCATCCAAAATAAAAGGATTTTTAAAAAAGACATAAATAAATAAATTATTGGAGCAAGAAGGGAAAGACATTTCCCCAGAGACACAAAAGAATATAGGGCATTAAGCTTAAACAACCTACTGAGTACCAGCACAATAAGTAAAAAGAAAACCATACAAAATTTTAAAATCTGTAAAATTTTAAGACCCCAAAGATAAAAGAAAGATTCTGAAAGTTCTTAGAGAGACAAAACTGATCACACAAAAATAAGAAAGCTCAGACTGATATTTTTCCAGCAGCACCATATGCTAGAAGGCAATAGAATGGTGCCACAAATATACTAAGAAAAAAATTATTTTCAACCTCGAGTATTATACCCAGCCAAATTATCCATAAAATTTGGAAGTAAAATATTTTCAAGCAAGGACTCAGGAAATGTTTCCCACACACCATTTTTATAAGCTACATGAGAATATATTGCCGCAGAATTACACCAACAGAAAAATCAACACCAAAATGGTCTCTTCAAAGAAGATGGGTGGAGAATGGAGATAGGTACTCTTTTTAATTAAAACACTGAATTTAAATGACTTAACATTAGTGGAAAATGAATCAAAAAATGATTTGCTTAGAAGATCATTTTTCTCTTACTCTGAGTTTCTCTTAATTAAATAAAAAGTCTACACTAACCACTAGATCAGTCATTTAACAAACTTTAGAATTCACAAGAAGTACCCAGGTTTCTGAAATTATGGGTTAGTAGCTCTGAGATGAGGGCCAGGAATCTGTTCCCCAAATCGTTTTGAAGCAGCTGGTCTATGGACTACATATTAAGCAATACTAGATTATGCATTTCTTTGGAGCAGAATTGATGTTTTTCCTCTTGACCACAGCAAATTCAGAACACAGCATTTTCATAAAGAATTGAATGCATTCAAACACTGGGTCTCAGGGCTTCCCTGGTGGTGCAGTGGTTGAGAATCTGCCTGCCAATGCAGGGGACACAGGTTCGAGCCCTGGTCTGGGAAGATCCCACATGCCATGGAGCAACTGGGCCCATGAGCCACAACTACTGAGCCTGCGCTTCTGGAGACTGCTCCACAACAAGAGAGGCCACGACAGTGAGAGGTCCGTGCACCGCAATGAGAAAGCGCACCGCTTTCTCTAGTTGTGGCCCCCGCTCGCCGCAACTAGAGAAAGCCCTCACACAGAAACGAAGACCCAACACAGCCAAAAGAAATTAATTAATTAAATTAAAAAAAAAACAAAACTGGGTCTCTGTAGATTCTGCTCTTTTGGATAGAGTGTTATTCCAACTTAAACAACATCTTGTTCTGTATCTGGTCCTAGATGGAGACTTTCAGAAAATAACTAGAGGAAACATGAAGACAAAGGGTTCAGTGCACTACAACTTATAAGCCCTACAAGTAAAGGACTATGAGTGAGGCAAAGATGGGGAAAACAGAGTACATTTGGTGGAACAACTTTCCTGACCTTTGTTCACTGGCAGGGAGCAGTAATTGACCAATGTAGAGCCAAATGAAAATCTGTTTGAGATTGTGAACAATGTGCCTCACTTTGCTCTCCAGCTCTAAATCCAAAACAATGATCTAATTAGCACCCAAGAGGAAATTATTCACCTGATTTGTTGACAGCTGACTAGATTTAAGATGGGCTCCCCTAGAATAAAAGCCTGAGATAAGGTTGGGGTGCAAGTAGATTATATGGGAGGAGGTCCCAAGAAGCTTCCATCAGGGAATGAAGAAGTAATGAACAAAAGGGAAGGCAGCCAATACAAATGCATTAACAAGCAAGTTTTGCTATGAGAAACTGGTGCTCAGATCCACTGCAGACCTCTGGGAAAGAGCTTAGAGCATGCCTTAAAGTTGTCCCAACTGAGAATATAAGAAGCTGGGCAACTCCCATTCCACCTTGGGCTACCGCCATGAGGACTACCCTTAGGGATGCCAATTCTCTGGCATTCCTGTACCCAAGCATGTTGGAGAAGCCTCAGGTGCAGAATCCCAGGTGCTTGTAGTAGGAAGCTAGTAGCCAGCCCAGAGATAGAGTAGTGAAGGGATACAGCAGCATCTTTTATGTACCTGTTGTGAAAGGTCTATCTTCATTACATAAGAGAACTCAACATAAAATCACAACCTCATGGAGGTGGGGTATTTGGAAATTAAGAAACAAAACAATTTCATCTTAAGAGCACAGAGAAGAAATGTATCTCTGAAAACTATGTATTATAATAGCTAGAAACAAGTTTTGGAAAATGTTTTATATTCTTACAAGTATATAAACAGTATGGCCTCTATGTAAACAGTATGGCCTCTATGAAAATGTTTTATATTCTTACAAGTATATAAACAGTATGGCCTCTATGTAAGGAAAGCAGAAAGCCATAGGAGAGAATAGACTGTGATAGAAAGACCAATAGCATGTGAAGAAAGGCAAAACAGTTGGAAAAGAAAGTCTGGGGAGAAAGAAAGATAGAGTTAATTATAGAAATTCTGCACTGAAATTAGTATAACTGATATAGTAGAAAATAGAATGGGTGATAGAGAAGAAATATTTGAAATCTTAGAGAATGCACAAGAAAAAGGCAAACAATAAAATTTTCTGAAAAGGAGAGAAAGTTGAAATTCTCCTGAAGAACTATAAGATTGCCTCTCCAGCCTTACTTAGCAATGGAGCTTCTCCCCAGGTGCAACAGAATATGTAAGGTACAACAATAATAAAACTAACACTAATAAGAGAACAAAACAGTAGCTCACAGTTGCTGGACACTAGTCGCTACCAACAGTGTTCCAATGGCATTATGTTTGCTCATTCATTTATTCCTTTGTTGTCGAGCCTGAGAGCTGAGGCAAAGAAAGCCAGTGTGTAGCAAGAGAGAGAAACAGACAGACAACATGTAGAGCAAGGCAGAGATGAGACAAGAACCACTGAAAGAACAGACTTTCCTCACTTCCATTGTTCCTGCTACTTTTTGACTTTTCCATTGCTCTTTTCAACTCTGCCTAGCCTGTGGTCCTTAACCTAGCCCAGGATCCTTACATTAAACTCCTGTTTTTGCTGAAACTGGTTAGAACTGAATTTCTGTCACTAGCATCTAAAAGGTCCTTACAAATACAGAATCCCAGTCTAAGAAAACCATGAATTACTATTGTTGCTAAGGAAGAAAATGAAATATTTGGAGAACCAATCATTAGACTTAAAGAAAATATTTCCTGAGTGGGTTTGTGGTGGACACACCCTAAAGTGACTCTTTGTAATCCTCTTCCTTGAATACCTGCAGAAACTATCACTTACTTCTAACCAAAAGAAAGTGGCAAAGGTGATGAAATGTCACTCTTGTGATTACACTTCATAATATAAAATCCTGTTTTTGTAGATAAAGAGAGATTCTCTGTGCTGGTTTTAAGAAGCAAGCTTCAATGTTGTGAGAGGGCCTATGGAACCAGAAATCTTCTAGGAGCTGGGGGCAACCTGCAGCCTACAAGCAACAAAAATCCAGAGCATTTAGTCATCCCACTGTAGGAAAATGGATTCTGCCAACAGCTTGAATGAGTTGGAAGTGGTCAACACTAGACGTAGCCTAGTGAGGCCATAAGATAGGACACAATCAAGCTGTGTACAGACTCCTGACCCACAGAAACTGTGAGATAATAAATGGGTATTGTATTAAGATGCTGAGTTTGTCATTAGTTATTCAGCAATAGAAAAGTAATACAACAGTGATAGGCTTATAAAATTACTGGCAAAACAAATGAAAAGACTAAGCATATCTGCTTTGGCAAAATTTTTGTATTACATTCCAGCAGAAATTTTGTATTACAATTATTTTTTTAAATGTCCTACATAGAAAAAATGGTGGGCAGTTATTTATATAGGAACAAAAACTAAATTTAGTTATTAAAAAAAATTAACCTCCAGCTTCTCATCTAAAACAGTGGAAGTCTGATGGCAATGTGGCAGCATTTACAGGGCTACAGAAGGGTTTTTACAAGAAGCTTTCTACCACAGTCCCTTTCATGCTTGAAAGAAAAATACATTCTTAGTTACATGAAAACTCAGAAACCATTACATTTATATTTACATATGACTGTGTGTGTGTGTACTCCAACTTTTGGTTGGCTGATATATATATGACGATATATATGAAGATATAGATATACACATGTATGCATTTTTGAAATATATAAATAGATACATTATGTATATATAGGTTTCTTAGTTGTATCTTCATCTGTCTATTGGTATATCTTCATATGTATCTTTCTCTCTATTATATATGTATATCTTCATATGTGTGTGTTATGCACTGAATGTTTGTGTCCCTCCAAAATTCATATCTTGAAGGCCTAACCGTGAATGTGATGCTATTTGGAAGGAGGGACTTTGGGAGATAATTAGGTTTAGAAGAAGTCATGAGGGTGGAGTCCTCATGATGAGATTAGTTCCCTCATAAGAGGAGATCAGAGAGCTTACTTTCTCTTTCCTCTTTTTGTCCTGTGAAGATACAGCAAGAAGGCAACTGTCTGCAAAACAAGAGAGTTCTCACTAGAATC
Organism: Delphinapterus leucas; assembly: GCF_059928025.1. Lineage (NCBI taxonomy): Eukaryota > Metazoa > Chordata > Mammalia > Artiodactyla > Monodontidae > Delphinapterus > Delphinapterus leucas. The sequence goes on along the minus strand of NC_143133.1, from coordinate 49,754,594 downwards.
CCACCATACCAGCACCCTAAACTCATACTTATCAGCCTCCAGAACGGTGAGAAATAAATGTCTGTTGTTTAAGCCATCCAGTCAACAGTATTTTGTTATAGCAGCCTGAGCTAAGACATCATATATTTATCAGCCAACCAAAAGTTGAACAAAATTAACACCTGAATAGTGAATAAATTTTGGTATAAAAAGGTTGTGGATTTTCCTGTACAAATATCCACTAGTCCAAAAACTAACCTGCTCACCACAAAGCTAAGAAGGAACATCAGTTTATAAAATAAATTTGACTGAATTGGTCCCAGGAATGAATCTCCAAGAATATTGAGGCACTGATGATATTTCACAATACCATCTGGAAAGAAAAAGTCAAATGAAAAGAATTTTGTTTTGATTCATTATCTTTCATCATAAGAGTACTTAAAATGAAAGAAAGTAGACATTTAACATTTCTCTGTTTTAGAGTCAGATTCAGAAATACAGATAAATGTCATTACAACCCTGTGAAAACCAAAGAGATGCCACCTGGCCAGGGGCGGAGGGTGGGTAAGGCATAAAGGGAGGTGGGAGAAAATATGGCAAAACTTGAATGCATTTGTTTGGGTGACAGAACAATTAGAAAATTGTTTTCTGTTAATTCTTCAACTATTCTTTAACGAATAGGATAACATAAGCCTCCTTACTAAAAAGAATAAATATGGAATAAGAAATATGAGTCTTTCTTTCATAGCAGCAGTATTCACAATAGCCAAAACATGGAAACGACTTAAATGTCCATTGACAGATGAATGGATAAAGAAGATGTGGTACATGTATACAATGAAATACTACTCAGCAATAAAAAAGAACAAAATAATGCCATTTACATGGATGCAACTAGAGCTTATCATAATAAGTGAAGTAAGTCAGAAATAGAAAGGCAAATAACATATGATATCACTTATATGTGTAATCTAATATATGACACAAATAAACTTATCTACAAAACAGAAATGGACTCAGACATAGAGGTCAGACTTGTGATTGATCTCACAACCTCTCAAGGGGAGGAGAGCAGAGAGAGAGGGGTGGACTGGGAGTTTGGGGTTGGTAGATACAAACTATTACATTTAGACTGGATGAACAACAAGGTCCTACTGTATAGCACAGGGAACTATATCCAATTTCCTGGGATAAATCATACTGAAAAAGAGTATAAAAAAAATGAAAGTATATACGTGTATAACTGAGTCACTTTGCTGTACAGCAGAGATGGGCCTAACGTTGTAAATCAACTATACTTAAGTTTTAAAAAAGAATAAAAACTGCATAAATTAAAGAGAAAATCTGAAGAAATCTCAGGAACATTGGATTAATCCACACGCAATGCAATAAGTGACCCTGATTTGAATGTTTTGAACACCTTACGAGCATAGGAATCTCCGATCTTGGTTTCACAGACTAAGTATTGTTTGTTTTCTTTTATTTCTTATGATGTTCACAAGCCCTTGCCCACTTGCCCTCAAGGCTCAAGGAAATTAGAGAGATCACTACTATGTATAGCCTCTTTTTAAATCTACTTTAAGAATAATTTCATCTAACCCTATGTCATTGTAGATATCAAATGTAAGAAAATATTTTAGGTAATTGTATAAAATCAGATTCTCAAAGCATGGCTATTAGTTAAATATTTAAGACATAATGAGATGTCAGAATCTCTATTTTTTTCTCCTAGTCCACCTGTGTAGGTCCTTTACTTTAAACTATGAAAACTGTGTAATTTCTGGTGTTTGAGACAGGAAATTATTCTGTGCATCTACTCTCTGATGTGGCTCAATAAACTTAAAAAAAACTATAGTACTATTTGTACAGTTGAGCCAGTAATACACTTCTAGGAATTTATACCAAGGAAATAATCAGAAATACAGTTAAATGCTATATGCAATAGTATTTAGCACAGCATTATTTATAGCAAAATTAGATGAATTTTAAAAAGAAAATTAAGGATAGAGTTAAATTGATTATGGCAAATTACTGGGCAAATAAATATCATGGTAATTTACTAAAATCCAACGGCTTGCCTTCTTTATAATGATTCCAGTAAATTAAAAAAAAAATAATGATTTAATTACATTTTCTTTTTGTAACAGTTGTATATGCTCATTATAGAAAGCTTATAAAATACAGAACTATAAAATGAAGAAGTAAATCACCCATAATCCATCACAGAGAGATATCCAATACTGGCTCCCTAGCTCTATCTTGTTCTCTTTTAAACAATTAACATAGTTATTTAGCTTTCTAATTTTACTTAATATTTTACTGTACAAATAAGTTCTGGAGTCAAAATGCCTGGATTCAAATCCTAGCTAAACCACTTAAATGCTGTATGTTATTTTGGCAAGTTATAAAACCTTTCTATCTGTATGTTTTCTTACCTGCAAAGAGGAGATAATAATAATACTTATTCACAATAGTGGCCTTACACAAAGAATTATTTTAAAGAATAAATAATATAAAATATATTGAGTTGAGACATGGATGGATCTAGAGACTGTCATACAGAGTGAAGTAAGTCAGAAAGAGAAAAACAAATATCATATTAACGCATATATATGGAACCTAGAAAAATGGTACAGATGAACCGGTTTACAGGGCAGAAATTGAGACACAGATGTAGAGAACAAACCTATGGACACCAAGGGGGGAAAGCCGCGGGGGTGGTGGTGGTGGTGGTGTGATGAATTGGGAGATTGGGATTGACATATATACACTGTGATGTGTATAAAATTGATGACTAATAAGGACCTGCTGTATAAAAAAATAAATAAAATTAAATTTAAAAAGAAAAGAAAAGAGAAAGCTCAAATGCAAAAAAAATATATATATATCGAGTGTTTAGCATACATAATACAAGACAGACCTGAAAGGAGAAATAGACAAATGAACCATTGTAGCTGGAAATTTCAACACTCTTCTTTCAGTATTGGAAAGAATAAGTAGACAAAGAATCAGTAAAGATGTAAAATCCCTGAACCATATTAAGAAATTACTTGAATTAATTAATATTTACAAGACATGCCACTCAGTAACAGCAGAATACATATTTTTTTCCACTGTAAATAGACATTCCATAGATATTCAGAGAGACCATAGACATTCAAATAGACCATATTCTGAAAACTAAACCTAATCTCAATCAGTATAAACTGAAATCAGACACACACACACACACACACACACACACACACACGCACATGTTCTATGATTACATGGAATTAACTAAAAATCATTACCAGAAAAAATACAAGGAAAGTCTCAAAAAAATAAATGGTTAGGGCTTCCCTGGTGGTGCAGTGGTTGAGAGTCTGCCTGCCAATGCAGGGGACATGGATTTGTGCCCCAGTACAGGAAGATCCCACATGCCACGGAGCGGCTAGGCCCGTGAGCCATGGCCTCTGAGCCTGCACGTCTGGAACCTGTGCTCCGCAATGGGAGAGGTCACAAGAGTGAGAGGCCTGCGTACCGCAAAAAAAAAAAAAAAAATACATTAAAAAAAATAAAAAATAAATGGTTAAAAAATAAACAACACACTTCCAATAACACATAAGCATTTTGAAGAAAAAATAACAATGAACATTAAAAAATATTTTGAAGTGAATGAAAATGAAAACATATCAAATTTTGTGGGAATGCATCTAAAGCAGTGCTCAAAGAGAACTTTACAGCCTGAAATGTTTATATGAAAAAAGAAGAAAAATTTGCAATAAATACTGTAATTTTCTGTCTTAAGAAACTAGGAAAAGAAAAGCAAATTAAATCCAAAGTAAGGGGAAGAAAGAAAATAATGTAGATAAAAGTATGAATATACCGGGCTTCCCTGGTGGCGCAGTGGTTGAGAATCTGCCTGCCAATGCAGGGGACATGGGTTCAAGCCCTGGCCTGGGAAGATCCCACATGCCGTGGAGCAACTAGGCCTGTGAGCCACAACTACTGAGCCTGCGCATCTGGAGCCTGTGCTCCACAACAAGAGAGGCCATGATAGTGGGAGGCCCGTGCACCGCGATGAAGAGTGGCCCCTGCTCGTCACAACTAGAGAAAGCCCTCTCACAGAAACAAAGACCCAACACAGCCAAAAATAAATAAATAAAGTAATTAAATTTAAAAAAAATGAATATATCAATGAAATAGAAAAGAGAAAAATAATAGAAAAAAATCAGTAAAACAAGCTGTTTTTAAAAAAGTTTAATACTTAATAAACCTCTAACTATACTAATAAGTTATTTTAAAAAGGCAAGAGAAGACATAAATTTCCAAGATCAGATATAAAAGAGAGAACATCACTATTGATCCTACAGCTGTTAATAGGGTAATAACAGAATTTTATGACAACTGTTTGTTTATTCAACAACTTAGATGTGATAGACAAAGTCTTTGAAAGATTCAAATTACCAAAGTTCATTCCAAAGGAAATAGATAATATAAATAGCCCTATATCTATTAAAGAAATTAAATTTATAATTAAAAGCCTTCAATCAGAGGTATAAAGGGGTTGGGGAGACTCCAAGCCTAGATGGCTTCATTAATGAAATCTACCGAATATTTAAGGAAGAAATATTACAAATTTGACACAAACTCTTCCTGAAAATAGAAGAAACGGAATACTCCCCAACTCATTAAGTTAATATTACCTTAATACCAAAAGCAAATAAAAATAATCCAACAAACAAAAACCACAGATCTATATATCTTATGAATGTAGACACAACAATCATTAGCAAAAAATTAGCAAATTGAAACCAGCAATGCATAAAAAAGATAATACATCATGAACATGTGAGGTTTATGCTAAGGATGAAAGTTTGGTTCAACATTTGAAAATTAATCAATGTAAACCATTAAATAGACAAACAAGAAAAGAAAAAAACAAATGATTATCTTATAAATGCTGGAGAGGGTGTGGAGAAAAGGGAACCCTCTTGCACTGTTGGTGGGAATGTAAATTGATACATCCACTATGGAGAACAGTATGGAGGTTCCTTAAAAAACTAAAAATAGAACTACCATACAACCCAGCAATCCCACTACTGGGCATATACCCTGAGAAAACCATGATTCCAAAAGAGTCATGTACCAAAATGTTCATTGCAGCTCTATTTACAATAGCCAGGACGTGGAAGCAACCTAAGTGTCCATCGACAGATGAATGGATAAAGAAGATGTGGCACATATATACAATGGAATATTACTCAACCATAAAAAGAAATGAAACTGAGTTATTTGTAGTGAGGTGGATGGACCTAGAGTCTGTCATACAGAGTGAAGTAAGTCAGAAAGAGAAAGACAAATACCGTATGCTAACACACATATATGGAATTAAAAAAAAAATAAAGTTCTGAAGAACCTAGGGGCAAGACGGGAATAAAGACACAGACCTACTAGAGAATGGACTTGAGGATACAGGGAGGGCGAAGGGTAAGCTGGGATGAAGTGAGAGAGTGGCATGGACATATATACACTACCAAAGGTAAAATAGATAGCTAGTGGGAAGCAGCAGCATAGCACAGGGAGATCAGCTCGGTGCTTTGTGACCACCTAGAGGGGTGGGATAGGGAGGGTGGGAGGGAGATGCAAGAGGAAGGGGATATGGGGATATATGTATATGTATAGCTGATTCACTTTGTTATACAGCAGAAACTAACACACCATTGTAAAGCAATTATACTCCAATAAAGATGTTTAAAAACAATGATCATCTTAATAAATGCAGAAAAAAACACTTGAAAAAATTTAGCTTTCATCATGAACAAAACTCACAGTGATCTAAGAATTCAAAAGAACTTGTTGGGCCTGAAAAAGAGTATATACAGGAAAGCTATATATAACATTATACTTAATGGTGAAAGAATTAATCAATTAATTAAAGAATTGTTTTAAACTATTGCCACTTGCAGAAAACAAAATCATTTATATAGAGAATCCTAAGAAATTTTAAAACTACTAAAACTAATACATGAGTTTAAGTAAGGTTTCAGAATAGAGGCTCAATATTCAAAAGTCAATTATAATTCTCCACACAATAAGTGAACACTTGGAAATCAATTTTTTAAAATACCATTTACAATAGCATTAAAGACATAAAACATTTAGGGATTAATTCAACAAAATATGTTCAAGATCTGCACACTGAAAACTTCAAATCATTGCTGAGAGAAATTAAAGAAATCATAGAGAAATGGAGAGAAATACAGAGCTCATGAACTGGAAGATTCATTATTGTTAAGACATCAATTATTTCCAAATATATCTACACAGTTAACATAATCTCAGCGATAATCACAACATGTTTTTGCAAAAATTACATGTTGAATATAAAATTTATATGGGAATACAAAAGATCTATCATAGCCAGAATAATCTGGAAAATGAAAATATTTGGAAGACTCATACTCTCTGACCTCAAGATTCACTCTAAATTTACAGTATCATTGGTATAAGAAGAGAAATACAGATCAATGAAATAGAATAGAGAATTCATATATAGAACCACAAATATCAATTAATTGCTTTTCTTTGAAAAGTGAAAGGTAATTCCGTGGGAAAAGATAGCCTGATTTCAACAATAGCGTTGGAACAATTTGATAACCATGTGCACACAAATGAATCTCAATCCTTACCTTACAACATGTACAAAAATTATCTCTAAATGAATCATAAACCTAAATATAAGAGCTAAAACTATAAAATACCTAGAAGAAAATATAGGGGAAGATCTTTGCAAACTTGGAATAAGTAAAAATTCCTTGAATAGGACACAAATATGAACGATAAAAGAAAGTTGATTGTTGGGTTTCATCAAAATTTAAAACTCCTGTTCCTCTAAAGACACTATTAAGAAAATGAAAATACAAGCCACTCATGGGGAGAAAATGATTGGAAGGAACATATCATATAAAGGAATTGTATCCAGAATATGTAAAGAATTTTTGCAAGTTAATAATGGGAAGACAAACAATCCTGCTCTCTCCATTCCCCCAAAATATACGTGGATAATTATTTGAAGAGTCACTTCATAAAAGATGATATACAAATGACCCTGAGCACATTAAAAATGTTCAACATCACTAGTCATCAGCGAAATTCAAATTAAAACTACAATAATATATCATCATAAGCCTACCACAACACTGTATTAGAGTTCTCTAGATAAACAGAACCAATAGGATGTGTATACAGAGAGAGAGAAAAAGATTTATTTTAAGAAATTTTGTCTTGCAATTTTGGAGGCTTGATGAATCCAAAATCTGATGGAAAAAGCCAACAGGCTTGAAACTCAGGAAGAAGTTGCAGTTTAAGTCCAAAGCCACGCTGCTGGAAAAGCAAGAAGAGCTAATGTTGCAGATGAAGAAAGTCTGCTGGCAGAACCCCTTTTTGCTCAGTGCAGTTCTGCCTTTTGGTCTATTCTAGCCTTCAACTGATTAGATGAGGCCCACCCACATCATGGAGAAAAATCTGCTTTACTCAAATTCCACCATTTTCAATGTAAATCTCATTCAAAACACCCTCACAGAAACACCCACAATAATGTCTGACCAAATATCTGGGCACTGTGGCCTCATCAATCAATTTGACATAAAATTAACCATCCCAAATATCTAAAATTTAAAAGACTGATAATACCAAATGTGGATAAATTTGTGGAGCAATTCCAAGTCATATACATTGCTGGTGGACATGATACAATCACGGTAGAAAATAGTGGGGTAATTTCTTGTAAGTTATACATACCTTTATCATACAATCCAGCAGTCCTACCCTAAGAGATATGAAAACACTTGTTCCCCCAAGACTTGCATGCAAATGCACATAAGAGTGATATTCATAACAGCCAACTACTGGGAAAAATTCAAATTTCTATTAACTGGTAATGGATAAATAAATTGTGGTATATTGATACAATAGAATACCGCTCAACAGTAGGAGCAAACTACTGATAATACAACATTATGGAGGAATCTCTAAAGCATTTGTTACATGGAAAAAGGCATATGTGAATGACTACATATGAGTCCATGACTGTATGAGCCCATTTACTTGACATTCTAGAAAAGACAATACTATAGGAATACAAAATATATCACTGGTTGCCAGGGTCTGAGGTGAGAGGCAGAGATAGACTGAAAAAGGATTCAAGGAAACTTCTGGGGGGAAGAAATTGTCCATATCTTGATTATGATTGTAGTTATAGATTGTTTACACCTGTCAAAACTCATCAAACTGTCTACTTAAGAGGATAACTTTTAGTAATGTAAATTATATTGCAAAAAACCTAACTCTTAAAAAAATAGATGAAGAAATGCATTAATTAATTAAACAATTAACTTCTAATAAATGTTTTCAGATTATGAAAACTGAAATTATCAAAAAATATTTAATTAGTATTTAGTATTGTATCATTATTATTTTCTCATATCAGTAAATTATCCTTTGATAATGTCTATAAATTAAAACTGAAAGATCAATCTCTGTGTTACACACACATGCATACACACACACAAATACACTCACGCAGTTTTCTGGAACATTGGAAAGGCAACAAAGATTTCCTTGGTATCAGCAAAACAAAAAATGGCATGATGGAATGTGTGAGTAGGGACCGAATTCTCCCTTTTTCCATAGCGTGCTGTTAGTGTAGAGACGCTGGCCTCAAGCAAAATTAAGGAAGCCAATTTAAGAATCATGAATTTGGTAGGTCAAACTTACATCAGTGTTAATACCAGTGACTATTAAAGGGTTGTTTGAGAGCAGAGGCAGAGGTGGAGGAAATGTGGCAGTTACCATGCAGTGGTGAAAATTACACGTTCAGCTTCTCTCAAGGGGAAGCCCCTGGGGTCTTCCATAAATAGTTGATGAGACGTGTTCCCTTCAACGGCAGGTAGGTATGAGCCTGGGAGATAGGTTTGACACTAACTCTAATGAGCACATAATGTTCCAAATCCCGATGTTTTGATCTTTGATGTAACAGAAACTGTTTCTACACTAAGCCTTCAAACAAACTGAAAGCAAAAGGATATATGAGGTTTATGAATGCATTTGAATATCAGAGCCGCATGTTTATTTTAAAACAAGGAGACATGATCCACATTTGAGGACATGAAATAATGTCCACTATTGCCTGGATTTTGAGAGCTTCCAGTCCTGCCCCTGCCCCTACCCGAGCTCTATGACTGGACAAGGCATTTCGTTTTTCTACATCTCATTTTCGCTACCAATAAAATGGGAGAGTTTAACTAAATATAAGACTAAAAATGACTGGATTCAGGACCCAGGCATGTTTTGTTTGGCATTTTGTTTCAGCATATATATGTATATAATTTTTTAAATTAAATATGTTGCCAACATTGAAAAATTAAGAGTTTTTACACAACATACAGATTTACAGCTGCTTCAAAACACCTTAAAGATACTCAAACTTCATTTAAGCTTGAGGCCAAATGTCTGGATTTGATGTACAGTTGGCATGTTTAAACAACTTGTCGCCCTCCATTAGCCAGAATCCCATTACTCTACGTCATGTACCTGACTCTGTAAGGCGTGGGAGTTCATGACACCTGAACTAGCTGCTACTAGGTCCCTTCCATCCTTAAGATGCCATGCCTCGCACTTAATTACTGCAAACAGCAAAACTAGTGAGAACTGCTACCAAAACAAGCTAAAATCTACCAATTGTCTATTCTATTGTACAACGCCAATTGCTGCCACTGCATCCCAAATATCCTTCTTCTGATCAGAGAGTAAACTTCGAGGAAGCTGTTTCACAAAAGGGGAGGAAAATGCAAGAGAACCCACAGGAATATGTCCACTGCTTTGTAACCAACAGCAAAATACCACCTCATGACAAAACTTCCTGACCTGATCGGTCGGCAGTTGAAACGCTGCACCCGCTCTGTCAAGGAAGATTAGCGTCATTATTAAGTTTAATTGAATGGACATTTTTGAGCACCCGGTGAAGACCAGATCCTATACCACATAATAAGAATACGGAGATCCATAAGACACAATCCTTGGCCTCATAGCCTCAGACACTTAAATACATAATTTTAAAATATATACTTTATATAATATAAAATATATTTAATTAAAATTTTAATAATCGAGAATTACAAAATATTTTAATCAATGTACTAATAGAATTAGATATGGGACAGAGGTAACATAAAGAAAATGTGGCTCTCCAGAGACTTTGCATTTACTGTTTCTCTCTCTGGAACATTCTTCCCCTAGTTTCCAAGTGGTTCATTCTTTCTCCTTCACATCTTTGTTCATATGTCTTTGCCAACCAACCTGTTTCAATTGAAACTACCCCTTCCCCCAGCCTTAGCATCCTGTACTCTTTCCTGCTTTATTTTCTCCATAGCACTGATAACTATCTTTCATTCTCTACATTTCACTTACTTATTTTGATTATTGTTCATGTCCCCTACTGGAATGTAAGCTCCATGAGGCAGGGATTTTTTTAAATGTTTTGTTCACAACAATTTCCTTATTTGCTAGAATAGTGTGTGGACACAGAAGGCACTGGGTAAATATTGGTTGAATGATTCAATGAGTGAAGTCATCAGTTCTCCTCAAGTAGGTCAGGGCAAACTTCCTGAAGATATGATTTATGAACAGATGGGTTTTGAAGGATGAATAAAAGTTCACTATGTTAAATGATGAACTCAGGGGAGAGCATTTTAGGAAAAGAGAGCTGCATGTGCAAAGGCAAGAATGTGAGAAATATCACTGCATATTCAAGAAGAGTGAGTGTTTATAGTTATTACGTATATATTATTATCAATAATAATAGTGGTGCGACTTTATAAGTTATAGTTCCAAAGAGTGTTAGATACTCTCATAAGTTCTTTGTAGGCAATGCTTAATTTCACTCTCATAAATCCTTTGAGGTCATTAGAATTCACCCTGTTTTGGGGGCTCAAACAGGTTACATCTTGCCCAAAGCCACAGAGCTAGTAAATGCCAAAACAATGTTTAAATTAGTTTGGTGTCTCTAAACCTGTGCTCTTTCCATAGGTAGACTCCGATCCGACTTTAGACAATACTGGCTCCATCATTAACCAGAGGTTTAACTTAGTCAAGTACAGTTGATGATTCTCATGGTTTTGAACCCTTTAAGAATGTTTTTATGAGTCACATACATGACAAAAGGACTGGATGGCATAGAAAATCTTCATTTCTTTGGTCTAAAATGACTTACGTGCAAGTTAAATTGATGTTTCCCTCCCAGATTCCATTTCTTCACCTGTGTGTCTAAAGACACACATGCACTCTGTGATAAAAAGCCAAATGTTTCAACTAAAATCTCCTTCTTCATTTGCAAGAATCCTTTATGATATCATAAAAGAAACAAAAAGGAAAGGGAAGTTAGAGAAAGAAAAAGATAACTTCTAATTTCAAAACATACTAATCTTGTCTCTCTAAGGACTGCTATTAGGCATTTGTTTAGCTGTAGCCGATTCAGAAGCCAATTGAATATACAGTGTTTATTTCAAAGCATTATTTTCCTCTGCCACCCTGTAATTTTTCTGGGAGAATATTTGCATTTAGATGTTACCTGTATAAAGTGATGGATATGACCATAAACAATTTGAAGACAATGAGAAAAAAAATAGTTAAAGCAAAGTGAAAGGCAGCTGTAAAGGCAAGAAGTGAGAAGATAAAATAAGAAAAGGGGGCTCATAGATTTAACTTCACATAAAATAATGGGAAATCAAAAGAGACATGGAAAAGAGTAAGGACAAGTCAAAGAAAAATCAAAGGCAATGAGGGTGCTATTTTCATATATTAAAACATAATTAATATTCATCATGCTCTTTAAAGGGGAAGTGGAAAATTGAGGGAGAGAGGAAAGCAAAGGAAAGGAGTGAATAAATGGTTCAAGATAATAATAAGGGAATAAAACAGAGATAATTGGAAAGATTTTATGGCCCAAGCCAAAGTATAAACAGTCCAACAAAACGCTATTTTTATAATGTTATAAAATATAATGGAAAACAATCATTCATTCATCCATCCATTCATTCAGCCAGTGTTTCGAGGGTACCTACTGTGTACCAGGCCTGTGCCAGACACTGGAAATATGAAGATGAATAGGCCTGGTCTTTCCTTCAAGAAAACTAGAATTGGACACTTAGGTTAGGATCAAATTTTTTGAGTAGAAGTAAGAGATTCAAGAGTCATTTCATATTGCCTCTCCACTACAAAATCGAAAAGTGTTATTTGAAATATTAAACTACCTTGCATTAAACAGCAGACTCTATCTTGTTTTTCATAAGGATGGCTTTTGACCTATACTTGGCATTCTATGTAACTTGCCTATGTCATGAGTTTCAAAAACAGAGAATAGAAGGGGCACAGGGCAAGAAAAAATGGTGAGAGATAAACTTTGCAATTTGTAAACATTAAAACAGAGAACATAGGTCTGGTTCAAGTCATGCTTTAACGGAATAATTGCTTGCCTCTTTTCTTGGAGACATCCATAGGTCCAGGAGAAAACTGGTTATGTGCACACGTACATGGATGTGCGTGCACACATGTGTTTCGGATGGCGGGGGATCTCAATCTACAGATGGCTGATTACATTGAAGCCAGTGAAGATCAAGATCTGACTTACGTTGAAGGAGAGACACTAACTAGTTGAGTCAGAGAAGAATTCTGTGCTGGGTTATCATGTGTTGGGTGAAGCAAGCCGTAAGTGGAGAAAAAGAGTTCTGAGTAAACCCAAGAATATTATCTCTAACCTGACATTTGCAACAGCCTCCAAAGTTTCCCCTTCATCTTCAGCCTTTTGATACTCTATGCATTTTTCTTATTGATGCTTGATTATTCTACCTGGGCCACAGATCTGGTCTGACCACACAGGTCTGGTCTCCTATCTGATGGTGCTCGATTGCTCTTATTAATTCTGGTTACTTATTAAGCGTTTGACATCATCTGAAACCTGACCCTACACTCTTTCCAATTTTATTTCTCATTTTACCCTTTGGCAAACCAATTACTGCCTAATCTTAGGGAATGTCCTACAGGTTTCTATTTCCAAACCTGAGTGCCTTCTGCTGGCTGTGCCTCCCTCCCCACATCACTTCGTACTCAGGCCTTACCCATTCAAGATCCAGCTTCAACGTTACTTCCATGAAATCCTCCTTGATATTGCCAGATAGAAATAACCGCTTTCATCTCTGAATTTCTACAGCACATTTTCTGTTTTGGTCCATAGTATTGATTACACTCTGCTTAGGTCAGAGGAATTTATCCTTTTTTCCCTTTCTAGATTATAATCTCACTAAAAGAAGTACCTGTTTCTGAGTCAGGTTTATATAACCTAAAGAGTACAGCACCATATCTGCCTGTAAATGACTAAATTAGAAGTGGAAAGGAGCTCACATAGGTGTGATTAGATGGAAACAGTAGAATGGGGGTAAAAATAGAGGGAAACAGGGGTTGGACAGAGGGGCTGGAAATAGTTAGAAGGTGATCAGTAAACCGGTCTTCAAATACTCAAAAATACTAAAATATTTGTTAACACTAGGAGATATCTTAAGTAAACTGCCAGAAGTCAATTTAGAACACATATACCATGTACTTAATTTTATAGTTTTATTAAACAATATCCAATTCAAGAACTACATTTTTCTATTTACTGTATATTGGTATAGATAAATATTTGCTGGAGTTATCAAATGTGTTTATCCATTTGGCATGCATTAAAAACTTTTATACAAGAGAAATGGTGCCCTCTCTCATAATTTCTCATTTTTTCTTCCTCTCTTTATACCTTTACTTAATCATTGTATTTTGAATGTTCATAAATAATTACATCATGTGCAATAACCCTGTCCATGGGGTTAAAAACAAACATTTTTAGGCCTGCAAACATTGATTTTACCAGACTAGGGAATCTCTCTATGTATTTCTGACACATTCTAGAGTAATGGTCTTGTGCCCTGATGTGATTAGCCCAGCTAATGTCTGAGGATGAACACCTGAGACTCTTTTCCGGTGATCAGAACCCCTCACTGCTGGAGTATCATTTTAGGTCCTGCAAAACTGCAGCCCAATTAACTTGCAGGCTTTGCACATGACTTTCTTTCATACCTATGGTATACACGTACAATGTATTAGATTTTGTAAACGGATTGTATAAAGCCATTGCAATGATCATTTTACTAAAATGCTAAACTCTCTTCAACCAGATAAATTTATTCCCTTTAGAATGGTCACCTTGAAAGTGTCTGTATTCATTCTAGAACTGGAGCGTTTTCTCACAGCCTCTCTGCATTCACAGTCTTAGGGATATTATTTAGGGGGTCCCCTCCTTTCCCTTGGCCTCATGTTTCCATGAGGCAACATCAACATCAAAGTGCTGGCTGCTTAGCTCAGTGCAGCGTCTCCTAGGAGCAGGGATGAGTTCCTTGTTTGTTAGGTGCCATTTATTGGCCCATGTTTCTCATTTAGCTGTAATGGATCTAATACAAACCTGGAGGCCCTGGGGACTGTCTTCCTATACTTCTCTCTCCTCCCTCCATTACTCCATTACCCAAGACGTGCATACAGTTCTGGTCACCACGGGCGAGGAGCCTGACCCTGCACCAGACATCTGCTTCTGCCCCATCAGTCACGGATTGGGTGGATCATCTGTCTCATACCAGGGTTGATAGATCACCAAGGCAACACATTTCCAGAGATCTCAAGTCAGATGTTTCAATCAGCATTCACACTGTTAATGTGGTAAGTTGCTCTCTAACTATGGAACTCCTGCATCTGTCTCTTAGCTGTTTCCAAATTCAGCAATGGAAGATAGGGATGTTATATATTGGCATCTTGAAATTCCAATCAAGTTATTTTGATCATCTTTATTGGCAGCAAAGCTACCTGCTTTAAGGATGCCTTTATATTTTGAAACAGCCAAAGATATTTTATAAATCTTTGGGTGAGATGAGTGTGGTGGGTCAGATGACTGGGGACAAACTGAATGTCGCAATTTAGGACTATAAAAAATTTAAACCATGGATTTTGTTTGATTCCTTAAGCTGGCACTGAATGCATATTTTCAGAAACAGTTTTGAGCCACAGTTGCATCATTAGCACAGATTGACACCCTCCCAAAGGTGATGACTTGGAATGATAGCACTCATTTGGATGTACAATTCCAATGTCCTTATTAAAAAATAAATCATACTACTTTATAATTACATTTGGAACTTGAGAAGAATTGCTGCTAGATGCTTCAAGCTGGGTTACGAGGCTGCACAACACTCAGCTATGATTTAGCCTCTCACAGAATTGTTCATACAATACTGTGTTTGGCACTTTGCTGGAGGGTTTGGTTGACAGACGCTATAAGAAAAGTTCAATCACTACTTGCCACTGTTTTTGTACTGCTGTGTCACTGATAGCATATTCCAAGACATCACACACATCCCCCTTTGAGAGCCCATGGAAGAACTTTAGTTAAATTTGTTACTAAATGAAAAATGTAGTCCCTTTCTAAGCCAAAGTTCTTTGTTTTTCCTGTCATATTGTATGTTTTTATATTCAAAGGCATGAAACCCTGCTTATAACCAAGTGGAAATAAATAAATGCAAAGAGATGGGGAAAAAAATTGTATTTACCTAAGGTATTCTTATGAATATCACTGAATGTGCTTGAAAGAACATCTTTTATAAGACTCTTCATGCAGGGGCAAGATCTAAAAGTCATACTCAAATAAAAACAACAGCAACAACAACATTCACTGAGCTCTCGAGATGACAGCATAGTGTATGGAGGTTAAGAGTGTGGATACAGGTACCTAACTGCTTGAGTTCAAATTCCATCTCTGCCTCCTACAGACTCCGTGACTTAGGCCAATCACTAAATTTCCCTGGGTTTCAATTTCATCCTGTGTAAAATGAGGAAGAAAAACCAAACTGCAAAATATCTATCTCATAGTGTTATTTTTAAGATTAAATGAATTCACGCATGTAAAGGTCTTAGAAGAATGTCTAACACACAAGTTCTATGGAAGCTTTACTTCTTTTTTATTATTAAGAATAATAATAAGTAAACAATGACTGTTTCAGTCATTGTTCTAAGAGTTTAAATGTACTATTTCATTGGATTGTCACTTCAATCCTGTGAGGCAGGTAATATTATGTCCATTTTGCAGATAAGAAAACCAAGGCATAGGAATGTTATGTACTTGCTTGAGATCATATGGATAACAATTGGTAGCCAACAACAGCTACAAAATGACTGCAAAACTGCATCTATAGAAAGATGAGTTCTGTTAGCACTAGGGCTTTGGGTCTTTGTTGTTGTTGTTTTGGAATATGCATATTTAAAATAAGAAGAGAGTTTCTCAGGGCAGCAAATGAGACAGCACTGTGGGAGAGAACTCCTAAGAAGAGACATGTGCAGTGCCTTGGGAGAGGGTAAACTTGAGATCAGAGCTATCAGATGACACAGCATTGGAGAGCATTTGCTCTGAGTATGCAATGCAGGCTTTCTCTCACTATGACATCCTCAGTAAATGTATGGAATATCAAACAATGGTTTCAATTCACCATTCTCCTCATAGCAGAATTACACATCTACACCCTTGCCATGGCTTCACCATAGGCTTGATTGTATATCCCACCCACTAACGTTTGGATTGTCCACATTGTTTAGACCAATGAAAAGTTATTAGACGTGATATGAGTAAATATTTAAAATGTGCTTATGCAGTTGGGTTTATTCTTTTGTGCTTTTGTCATCACCACAGGGAGAACATACTGTAGGTATCCACTGCTCTTCAGCCTGAAATCCAGAATGAGGTACATGGGTCAGACCTGCCACTTGGATCTGAACAATCCACAGTCTAAAACAGAGCTGTCCCAGCTGACCCTCAGATGCACAATTGACAAGAAATGAAAATGTTTATATCTGTAAGTGACACGACTTCTGACACCAATTACATATAGTTAAGCCAAACTTCACAGGTTAAGGGCACTATCCTCCCTAAGACTGCCTTCATGTTAGACACCAGTCACATCTTTGAGGATCCCTAGGATACCCTCATTTCTGATCAACTTGTTATAAATTTGGGGGTCCCAAGTACTCCCTCAGGTTCAATAATTTGTCAAGATTCCTCATAAAACTCAAGAAAGCACTATACTTCCAATTACAGTTTTATTATAGAAAAAGATTCAAATCAGAACCAGCCAAAGGGATTGATGTATAGGGCAAGATCTGGGAGGTTTCCAAACATGAAACTTTCATTGTCCTCTCTCCCCATGGAGTCGGAATGCATTGGCGTACTGACATTTGACAATACTCAGAATATTGCCAACCAGGGGAGCTCAGGCAAACTTTGGTGTTCACATAGTCATGATTGACTAAATCATTGCCTATGTAGCTCACACTCTAGTCTCTCTCCTCTCTCCAGAGGTCCGGCTGGTATCACATGGCTTCCCCAACCCTGTAATCACGTGGTTGGTCTTTTTGGCATGACCAGCCCCCATCCTGAGTTAGCATAAACTACCAGGACCTACCATGACTAACAAAGCCACTCCTATCACTCAGAGGATTGCAAGGATTTAGAGTCTACCTCCTAGGAACTGGGGACAAAGGCTAGCCAAATTCTTTATTACACAGTAGGCCACCGAATCTTTCAGGTGGTTTGTTATGCAGCATAGTTGTAGCAATAGCTGACTGATACCAAAAGTCCATTACAAACAAACAAACAAAACACTAAATACCACACTGGTTCAACTTTTTAATGAAAAAATCAATGGGGATAAGGATCAGATGAAGAGACAACCACACATCTGGGTCTCACATTCAAGCAGATATATAATCTCAACCACTTTGATATATACTGAGCTCTCATTCTGGATTTTAAAAATATGGCTTTGTAGTCCATGATCTATTATATTTTTCTGTCTCCCTTACTTTGACGTAAGTCATGAGAGTTTTTAGGGCTGAGGATGAAATTTTTTGTTACTCTTTTTTTTTTTTTTTTTTCAGCTGTGCTGCACAGCTTGCAGAATCTTAGTTCTCTGACCAGGGAACCAACTGGTGCCCCCCTACGGTGGAAGCACAGACTCCTAACCACTGGACCACCAGGGAATTCCAGAAATTTGTGACTCTTTATGAAGACTTTTTTTCCCAAGAGATAGTTACCGTTGTTCTCCTTGACTTTAAGTGTTGAAGAGGGAGTAATTCATTCATACCAAAATCAAGTGGGGTAGCCAATTACCTAGCTGGTACTAACAACCAAGAGTCTGGCATCTGCTTTACATGGAGATTTTTAAGGTTCTCCCTAAAAGTGTCTTTAGCGATTCTTCTTTCCTTCATGTATTTAAAAACATAGTTAAACCTCGTTTCATTTTAAGTTTTATAGGGGTAGCATAATGACAAGAAAAGAATAACTAGCCTACCCTCAGGGAATCTACTTTAGAAACTCTGTTCTTCATTTGCTGTGTGACATTGATCAAGTCACTCCTCTTCACTAGACCTCAAATTCTTCATCTATAAAATAAAAAGATAAAACAGCAGATCTCTGAGTTCCTATTCATCCTGGAGAACTCTATTTCTCTGTGTCTTACCAGGGTGACCTTGGAGGAATTATTTAACATCTTCCAGCCTGACTCTCTTCATACCTCCTCTGGAGTACACTCCCTCACCTCAATTAATAGCAAAATCCAACCTTAGAGTCCATTCTTGACTCCTACATCTCAAACCCCACATTCAATCTGTCAGGAAATCGTGTGGGTGCCAACTTCAACATATACTCAGAATCCAATCACTTCTTACCATTGTTACAACCTGGTCTTCAAAACCCAGTGTGTACTTTATTCTTAGAGCACATCTTAATTTGGACTAGCCATCTCGATTTGAACTAGCCATACTTCAAGTGTTCAATAGCCACACGTGGTTAGTAGCTACTATATTATGCAGAAGTCTAGCATAAAAGTGTATTCTTCTGCCCAACCAATGTCCCCACAGACACTGTTCCAAGCAGAGCTGCTTGCCTTAAACAAGTTTTCATGCTCTAGGGGGTTACGACTGTCACCACCAAGCCCCCAGTTTTACAGCCACCACTACCACCAGCTTCTTCTCATTTTGCACCTCTGTTCATGGGACTGATCTGCTAATATCCATCTCAATTCTTGCAAGAATGCTCATGACTAATAATACTTGATACATTCTTTTATTTATTCAACAACCTTTTTTGAGCTTCTGCTACCCGCCATAGTGGGTAACTTGTGGAGAAGAGAAAAACTACTGGTTTCATTATTCTTCCCAGACAACTGCTTCTATAAAGAGGATCGCTGGAAATAGACTGCTGTTACCCTAAGGGATAAATTTATCTCTGATGGTAAGATTCAAGTTGAGTTAGGGGTCAGGGAAAGAAAGAAAAATGATAATTTAAGGCCTAGGTGGATTTTTTTCTTGCTCCTTATATCGTAAATATTGTTGCTTTCTCTGCTTATGCATTACAGGAGTTAAGACAAATATTCCTTTTTTCCCCCATTCATTTGTTTATTAGTTTAGTGATCTATTGATCACAATGGACCAAGCACTAACTTAGTACTGTAGGAATGCAATTATATGTTCTCCATCCTCAACAAACAAAGAAGTTAGAATGCTTTCTCTTAATGACTTTTCAAGGTACTATCTAATCATCCTAAAGGGCAGGAGCAACAAGAATCTTTGGATATGTTAGATGCATACTCACTTGTACTATGCATGCCTTATGTGGGCATTTTATTGCAACTTCTTTTCTAAACTCTTAAAGCAAATCAAGTTGTCAAAATCATAAAAGCCATTCTATCAAGTGTTGAAGAGTAAAAGTAATCTAGAAACATTTTTCCCTTCCATAGGATTTTGGAATCACTGAGTGGTAAAGATCATCTAGCCCCACCCTTTACTCCATAGAAAATACATGTGGGCAAAAGGATAAGTAGCTTTTATAAGACCATATAATTAAAAGTGATGGTGCTAGGACTGGGATTTTTTTTAATGCTTGATTTTCATTGTCTTTAGTTCTTTGTATAAAGAAAAGCCTGGGAAGTTTGTCTTGTTCTCCAACTCCTTCTCCTCTGAGAATTACACAGTATTAAGGGGATGCTGGATTCCTCTCCTAAGAGTGGTGGTTACATGTAAGCAACCAAGAAGCTCTCCAAAGATGTACTGAGACACACCCTTCCCACAAGCATAAAAGAGCTTGAGAGGTCAAGAGAAAGGCTGTCAGGTTGAGCCACTGGAGGGCACCAAATTATCTCTTTTAACTGGAACTATCCACTTGTGGAGAGGAGAAAAACTACTGGTTTGTGTGGGTGTGAAGACAGAAGAATGGGAATTCCCACAATGCTGATTTTAATTCCACAAGCATAAAACTAAAAAATACTAAACACAGGCCAGGTATTCACAGGTAGGTATTATTTCCTGGGATCAGGGGTCCTCCTGGTTTATGCCAGACTTTCAGAGGTCCAAGACCCAAGGGACTGATACTCTGTATTTTCACAAAGTGATTCTTTGGAGAAGACCAAGAAAGGTCCGTGCAGAGATTTTACTGAACCAGAATGATTTTTCACCTTTATTTTAAACTGTTCAGCCAGAGTCACTTGCCAATAGCCTCAGCAAAATATAAGATGAATGTCCATCTGTTCAGAAACCTACAGAATCATCTGTTTTCATGGAGATAGGACTCGTCAGCATGTCATCCCATTTCTTATAATTCAGCCTGTTCGTCCTCCAACTGATTTAGGTAGTATTTCAGTTGGTGACCCTCAAAGCCCATTAATGAGTTTGATATTCCTTTTTTGCTCTGCTGGTTCTTCATTTGTCTGAGAGGTGGCAAGAAGCAATGAAATTTTACCTGGCATCTCTGTTCTATAGCAAGGGGAGATAATTTGAGACTCCAGAGCAATACCACAGGCTCACTTTGGAAAGCAAGGAAGCTTCAGTAATATGTGCACAATTCAGAGAGTTACAAATCTTCAATGAAGTTACTAAAGGCCTTTGTTTCTGATGATCGTCATGGAGAGAATAAAAAGAGCTCTGGTTTAGCCTACAGAATAAGAAGTGAATAAAGACCTGCCTGGGTACCTCAACTAGTGATTGAGAACATGGTGTTCCATTTCTCAGTGTGAAGCAATTTGTAGAGCTCTGGAAGATGCTATGTAAAATAAATTTATCTAGTACCAGGGTATAATTTGTCCTTTCACACTAATGCTTTCCAAACAATACAGCTAAACTCAGAAACATCCCAGCAAATCTCAGGAATACAGCTGATTGCTTTTTTATCACACCATTAAAAGCCAAGAACTGGACTACCCAGGCTCAGCCACTGTTCTACTATTAGACAAGTAATGGAGAAGGCACTGGTTCAGGTTAGAACTGCAATTCTAATGAATTCTACCTCTTAACTAAAGTAGATTATGTATAGTATTCTATAAGGAGATGCTTCTTATTTCACTCATGGAGGTTAACCCCAAAAATAGTAACAATTAGAAACTGTTAATTTCTGTATCATTGGCAAAGAACTTTTTCCCTATATATCCTACTTAATCCTTTCAATAACCTATGAGGTTATTATTATTTCATATTAAAAATGTAGACAAAAAGTAAAACAAAACTAAGGCAAAGAATGGTTGAACAATTTGTGATGGGCAATGCAGTAAGTGGTCAAGCCAGGGTTCAAATTCTCCTTTTTCAGGTAAATATATCCAGAGATTACTGGAATTGTAAATGAGTATTAGTCTTCTATAATGTTCTCAGTTCAAAAGGTGTAATTTTGTTGATTCCTGTACACATTTACTAAGTAAATGTAGTAATGTTTCTGCCTCCTTTTTTCGCATAGAAAGCTCTTTATGTATCTGTGATATGATTTGCTCTGTGAATATTTATTTTAGCCACTGCATTATAAGCTCCTTGCAGGTTGGGACCATGCCTCATTCATCTTTACAACCCTCTTTCCTCACAGCCTAGCACAGTGTCTATCCATATAATAGATCTTCAAATATTTATTGAATTAGTTGCTATAGTAAAGTTTGTAATGGTCTGAGGCATCTTGCCAAATGATGCCTGCTTGAATTTCTTCCAAGACCCAAAGTGAGATATTTAATTGTGTTATACTCTGTTTGGAACAAAAGGAATTTTAAAACCAATATAAGAACTATAATTATGATGAAATATGGAGACCCTTAACAGTGACCCCACCTTCTGCATTCTAGACTTAAGTAGCTGAAAACATTTAAGAAGTGGAGAGCTGGAGACCGTTTTGTAGCAGCAAGCAAAATGCAGCAATATTGCAGGATATATTCTTACAGTTTTGTCTAGTAACAGCCCATGGACCTATCCATCTACTGTGTGGCAAAACAGATTGCACTGACCTGAAGGATCCATCAGTGTTTATCTGGAGACTGCTGCAGAAGAAGGCTTGTGTGTCCTCTGTAGGCTAGCAAGTAGAATTATTCTTCTCTTTGCTTCACAGACATTCTCGGACAAAGGCCGATGACAAACTTGAACATGTTCACAGAGAGCAGAGTGAGAATGTATATGTACTTGTGGGGTATAGAAGGGAAGAGGGAAGACAAACCATCATGTGAAAAAGAGATGAAAAATTGGGAATGAGTACCCTGGAGGCAAGAAAATTTAAAGTAGATATTTAAAGAATTTTTTTTACATGGAATATACACAATGTACAATCACCTGCCATAACTATTACTGATGATGGCTTGGACTGAAAAATAGCAGTAGGTAGCACATCACATACAAAGATACACTTGTAATTTGTTCTTATTCTACCTAACACCTTCTCTCTGATGAAAAATGTACTTTCCCTTCAAGATTCATTTCAGGTAACATCTTCTCCATGAAAGATCCCTGATTCCCCAACCATATTATCTCCATGGTAGTTTACCTCATTCAGCATGTGCCACACTCTTTTTATAGCTTTTTGTCTACTTGACTATCACCTTCACTAGATTGTGAGCTTGGAGTAGGATGCAATAAATATGGTTATTTTATCTTTGTATGCCTGGTGCTTAGTAGAGTGTTTAGCATGTACTAAATGCTCAGTGAGAATTAAAGGGAAAAAGAGAAGGAGAAAGAGAAAAAGAGAGGAAAGAAAGAAAATAGAAGAGGTTTATTAGGAAAGGAACTATAATGCAACACAGAATTGAGCTGTAACAGTCATGTCCCTGAGCTGTTAGGGGTATAGAGTGAGAATATAATAGTGCTGCCTAGGGAATGGCATGGTACTGTCAAAGGGCCAGCATCATAAACTAAATAATTCCACCATAATTTTTAATTGCCCCCATTTTAATGCTGCTAAGCTCAGAGAAAATAGTACTCCTACCAAAAGACTCCAACTGCCCCTGGAGAAGCTGGTCTCAGTGCACTCTGTTTAAAGAGGCAGAGAGCTGCAGCATCTGGCAGGCTTAAATAAAAAAGTCTAGAAGCTTCAGAGATTAGTACCAAGAGAACTGAAATGAGAAACGGTGCCCCGTGGCAGAAGGCACAAGGCAAAGATGGTTTAGAATGCCCACAAAAGGATGTAGACCAGATAAGGACAGAAGAGAGATGATATTCTTGCTTACACTGGTAAACAGTGTCACCAGTCTGTTAGTCAAGAAAAGTTAGACACTGACATGAGAACACTTGGAAACACCCTGTACGGCTCATTGTGTGTGTATGGAATAAACTGCATACAATTCCCTACCATAGGGATGGTTCAGTCATTCTCAATAAAGCTTTTTCTTTATGAAATCTCAAGTTAACATGCCTATCTAAATATTATTATCTATAGATATAAATAGATATATTCCTGGAAAGGATGAGCTCTACCTGAAGATGGAAATCAAGATTTGGATGCTCACTATATGTAACACAGGTAATTAATTACCCTTTAAGAAATTTCTAATCGGGCTATCTTCTGTGTGGGTGTGTAATACATCCAAGAAGACCTTCAATAGTACTATATTCCCAGTTGTGCTTCCTATTGATGGCCCATGGTACTAACATTGATATTCAGATTCTACTCTATCACATGACCAGGTCTTATAGCAACATGAGGCTTGAGTCTCCCAGATCTAGGACTGGCTGGGCACAATTTTCAGCTGTGTCTGGGGGCCAAGGCTTTAGATCCCAGTCCATTCTTGTGACCTCACTGTGACTCATTGCTCACCAGCATATCCCACCGTGAGTTTGTGACATCCATGAGGATGAATGCAACAGGCTTTTCAAGGAAGACTTCTATATGTGGGGGGATGGGGTGTCACTCCCCACCCCCATCAGTTAAAAAAATGTCTGTATGAGAAAGTTTTGAAAATTATAAACAAAAGTTTTTATTTCACTTGTTGAGCTCCAAAAGCACCCCAAACACAAATTTCTATAGCTTCACCGTACTCTAAGGAAGGAGGAAATGAATATCATTGCCTAGGTTTTCTGCTTCATGAAATGGCAGCTCAGAGAGTAGAAGTGCATTGTGTAAGGTGCACAGCAGGTCAATTGCAGAATGTATAGAGAGCTGATGTTTCTAATCTAACCTGCTAGCAATTTAGTTCTTAAGCCATTGCAGCATTCTTCTACGTAAAATTACACAGCTCTCAAAGATGCTTCCTAATAACTTTCATAGATGTTTTTACATGAATTGGAGGAGTATATCTTTGAAATGACATCTGCAGTCATGGTTATATGGTTTTAAAAAGCACTATGCCCTGTACTGCAGTCGTAGTCATTAAATCATTTTTAAAATACCAGCTTACTTTGATGACAATCCCCATGTTAGAAGTTTTCGATGGAAACAGCCCAGTCATTTCAGTGTGAAAAGCCTGGCATTCTAAAGCCAGAGAGCTGAAGGAGCTTTTGTGTTTTTAGCTAGGTCAGTTCTTTATAATTTTTATGAACGTGAGACAGTTGTGGGACCACATTAAGAACTCAATGTTAAAAGCTTACTGAAGGAATATTAATAGTGATTTGAATGAGGTGGGAGGATGTGAATGTCCCAAAACTGGATTCAGCCCTTAGAGAACCCTGTGCGAGTGTCCAACTGCACTGGATCTAGAGTCAAGAGTCCACATGACTTGGTCAAATGTAGCTGCACAGCTGCCAGCTATTTTTTATTTAAGTTTTGGAGCAAGATATTAGGAATAGAAGTCAATCCTGCTCTTTGATCACTGTCCAGAAAGCTGTATTAGTTTCCTAGGGCTGCAGTCACAAAGAAAAAAAAAGTTATGTGACTTTAAACAACAGAAATTTATTGTCCCACATTTCTAAAGGCTGGAATTCCAAAATCAAAAAAGTCTAGAATTCTAGTGGATCCTTGGCATTCCTTGGCTTGTAGATACATCACTCCGGTCACTCAGCCATCTTCTCCCTGTGTGTCTTCACATAATCTTCCCTCTGTGCATGTCCACATTTCCCCTTTTTATAAGGACACCCCTTTTTATAATCCATATATTGGATTAGGGTCCATCCTAAGAACCTCATTTTAACTTGATTACCTCTGTAAAGAACTTCCAAAAAAAATCACATTTTGAGGTACTAGGGGTTAAGACTTCAACATACCTTGTTTGAGGGACACAATTCAATCCACAATAGAAGCCTGGAAAAAAATCAAATCTCCAAAAATATGATGGCTCTGATTCACATTCATAAGCAAAGAAAAATCTAAGCTTATGTTTTCTTAAATGATCAATGATCTGAATTAGAATTCCAATGTAAATAACTAATTTTGGAAAATCAAGCCTATAAAGAAAGAATATTCTGTGTAATTCTAAACTCATCCCTCTTCTCTGTTCCCATAGTCACTCTCATGATATTTGTCATTTTGTGGCTGTATCTTAGCACAAATATGACTGTTCCACTGGGCTGTGGCAGCTTAAGGCAGAAGCTGCTTTATTTTTCTTTGAATCTCCAGTGCCTAGTAGAATGCCTGGAACATATTGATCACTTGAGAAATTTTTTGTCGCATGAAGGAATGAATTGATAAAAAGTAGGGACAATATAGAGTACACGAAATAAAAACTTTGGAACTCAATACCCTTGGCTCCAGTCCATAGGCTGTTAAGAATGAGTTATGTGACCTTGGGCAAGTCTTTTCACCTGTATCTGATTTCTTTATTTGTAAAATGGCAGTGTTTAACTATGACCTCTAAGGTCCCTGTGGGCTCCCACATAGAGGATTCTAAGGGACACCTGAAATAGATGGTGGTGAACAGCAGACCTTGCCACAGCATTTTTATGCACACTTGCAACTGACTAATGCAAGCAGGGAAATTCAATGAAACACTAAGGACTCTCACTAGTTCCTTACAACCACCCTTCAGTCTCACCTACGTGTCCCCTTTGACACTCTTGACTGGGTTCAGATCACTCATCTCCTTAGAAAGATCTCTTTGTGCACATCCTTCCTTTGCTCTTTGACCAGAAATCCCATGGCATATTTCTGATGCCCTTTAAATTCTGCCAAAAGTGCATAGAACTCTCTGTAAGTTATGGGTCATGACCCTCATTGTTCCTTTCAAATAGAACAGAACATCCACTTGCATTTTTGTCGACGTCCTGACTGTGCTCTCTCTCCCTTCCAAAATAGATCATGATTCAACAGTTTAGTATGTCAGTCAGTTCTGATGTTTTAGGCAAGCGTTATAAATATATCTGTGATGATAGAAGGATTTTCTAAAAAAAAAAAAATCCATTTCTATGTTCAAGCTTAGTCCAACAGGTTCTATATTAGCTTCTTACTGTTTAGAATTTTCTCTCTCATTCTGATTCCCATTGTGTGTTGGAAAATAACCTGTTCTAGACTAGAGATGGAAGGTGGGAAAGAAAACAAATATTTTTTTCCAGAATTGCTTGTAACACGGGAATAAAAGTCAACACTAAACATTCTCCCAGTGCCTCAGTTTCCCATTGGCAAAATAAATTCAGTGCTATTAGCCCCCTACCTCAAAGACTTGTTGGAAGGATTGATTAGGTAATTACCAAACTCTTTGATCTTGTCCAATATACATCAAGCAGTCAACTAATGATTTAGAAGTCTATCTCCTAGTCTTTCACAGCCCTGGACTGGGACGTTTACAGCCAAAAATCTATATTCATTGCAGTGTCAATCATTTTCATCAAAACTAAACTAAGAGTAGCTTTAAAAGCCTAAGTTATAACAGTATCTCTACAGAAAGAGGATGTAATTAATTGGTCATGAAAAGAGATTCCTCTCTGGACCCTGGAGCCCTGAGACTAAAAGACATTAAAGTATCCTTTCAAAATCAGGGAGTTTACTACAGTGATTCAAAAAAATATGGAAGGTTTCAAAAATTGACTTAGATAAAACAAAAACATAGTGACACATTCTGATTTGGGGCATCAGAAAAAGGGACATTGATATCCCTTTTCTCTTAGAGAATATCTTATGGCAGGTTTTAGCTAAAAATATTATTTAGAAGACTTATGAGTACTCCCTTTTCCTTTATGGATAGGAGGTCTGTATGTATAAGAAGTGAAGTGGCAATTCTGGGTTTATTTTCTGCAAAAAAGCCTCCAGTTGTCTCCTTTAGGTTTATGCCACAAGGAACATCACGTTTTAGCTTTGAGCAACAGAGCAGTGGAGGAAATGAAGGAATAGGACTCAGTACCATTTGGCTAGGTCCAAGATATAACCAAGATGCTTTACCGCCTTAATTTTAGTTTATTTATGTATAAATGGAAACCATATTACCTGCTCTGCTACTTCAAGCTTTTCTAATGCAATTTTCATAGCCCCATGCTCTTCCTTTGTATTTTTGTTTGTGTCCCTCTCCCATCTTTTGCACATGATTTTTAGAATCTGGATACATGAGAGGGCTCCTTGTGTAGCCATGTTTGTTTCTGTAGCTACCTGAGGTCCTATTTGCAGAATTACATTTTAAAGCTTGCTGTCATTACTTCTTAAGCCATCTCTCTTTTTAGAAGTTCTGCTCAAAGGAGCATAACTCATCTTCGCCTGAGTCTATATTAACTGGTTCATTGTAGGTCTTCTGTAACTCTGCTGAATGAATTGTGAATGAAAACTGACTTCCTAAAGTACTCAACTATCCCCCAAATTTCATTCCTTGGCTGTTAAAGCCCCTAGAAGTTTATTACATTCACTCTCTCCCGAGGTCCCTATCTCTTTTGCTTCACAAGAATGAAGTTCAGGGCAGAGGTTTTCTGGTTAGCTTATTCAATCTTAAAATCAATGAAACTGGAGGCAAGGGATTTGAAAGTTTATTAGATGATCTCTTTTTCCAAGAATTATATGCCCAGGTATTGAAATATATCCTTCATTACTCAACCCTTTAGATCAGTGCTTCCTATACTCACCCAATCATTAAAATTACCTAGAAAGATTGTTCAAAATAGAAAAGCAGGTTCTTTCCCAAACATACTGAATCTGAATCTCCAAAAAGTAAAACTTAGACATCTGCATTTTTAAAAGTTTCCCCAAGTGTTTCTGGTATGTAGCCAGGTTTGGGAACCACTGTCTTCGAAAGTTGCTCTTTGAACTGAATGGAAAGCCCTTCTACATTTTTTAATACGTAAAATATAGTGTCTTTCTCTTGAGGTGGGCAAGGCAGATAGATTCTCCAAAATATTTTTCTTTGCCTTAATCTATGCCTTTAAAAAAAAAAAAAGTCAGATAACGGGGGATGGATTAATTATCTAGGACTATTGTAACAAGTACCACAAACTGACTGACTTAAAAACAGAAATGTATTCTCTCATAGTCTTTTTTCTTCTTTATTGGGGTAAAATTGCTTTCCAATGTTGTGCTAGTTTCTGCGGTACAATGAAGTAAATCAGCAATATGTATAACTATACCCCTCCCTCTTGGACCTCCCTCCCACCCCACCATCCCTCCCTTCTAGGTCATCACAGAGCACCGAGCTGAGCTCCCTGTGCTATACAGCAGATTCCCACTAGCTATCTATTTTACACATGGTAGTGTATTTATGTCAAACTTCATCTCCCAATTCGTCCCACCCTCCCCTTCCCCGTGTCCACACATCCGTTCTCTACATCTACGTCTCTATTCCTGCCCTACAAATAAGTTCATCTGTACCATTTTTCTAGATTCCACATATAAATCAAGGTGTCAGCAGGGCCATATTCCCTCTGAAGTTTCTACGGAGGAATCTGTTCCAGACCTCAATCCTCGCTTCTGATAGTTCCTTGGCTTTTGGCTGCATAACTCCAATTTTTGCTTGGCATTCTACCTGTGCATGCATGTCTGTCTAGATAGTAAAAGATACAGAAGGTGAGAGTGGAGGGAGATGCTTCATATGCTTGTATGTACCTTGCTATATTTTTAGCTTCCAGAGTAAAAATAGGCAATAGATTCCTGGCCATACAGTAGAGAGAGGACAGGATGCTACTCTCAGGAAATCAAAGGTCATGGGGAGAAGAAAATTTCTGTAGACAAGACATAACAGGAGGAACATCAAGAGACATGCTGACTGATGCATGAGAAATTTACAATATGATTGACAGGAAATTATAGCTTGAGTTAAAGTGACAAGTCATTAAATGAATATCAGAGAAAAATAAACCAAAAATGATATTCCTCGGAGACAAATAACCCAGTAGACACTATCAAGAAACTGCTAATAAATGTGCACGTGGGAGAGAAAAAGAGCTTCAAACCAACATTTGTGATGACACACAGTGACAAACGAAGAAGGACTACTTTAACTAGAGAAAGAGACGGCAACACATTCCAGGGTGTTAGTATAGAGGAGCACAATAAAACCTGCCTAGAAAACAATGCAAAAGCACACGGACCAACATGTGAGGGTTCAACCTGCAGAAACACTGGAATATTCAATCAACTGGGTTTGATCTAATCACCTTGAAAAAATTAACAAAGTATTCTAACTTAAATTACTGACCTTACACAATTTAAACACCACCAAAGACCTGCTAATCAACTAGACCCTACGTTTCTGTCTTGTAGCAAATGAACTGAAAAAGTAGTATGAACAGCTAATCCTATATAATTGATGAAAATCAGAGCAGATTCTATGTCTGAGAATTAAAACTATGCATTAAACTGTACTGTCCTGAACTATTGGTTTATCTTATCCTTTTTGGGATGCATACAAAAACATTTTACTAATCCAGAACTCAAATTCTAGCGATGCTACCTTTGTGAAACACAGCTGAGAACTAAAAAGTAAACACAGAAGTCCTTTGAAGAGTCAAAAGAAGTATCCCAAATCTATTTCATTAAGGCTCATGTAGTTTCCTCTTAGGGAGATGCTCTGTTCCTCCTTCTGACACTGTCTGGGCAGGCTCTGCATATAGCTCCAGCATACATGATTATCTGGTTTCCCAACTAGTGTTAGCTGAAGAGCAAGTGATTGAAAGGATACAGTGTATCAGTTCATGGTGACACATCGATAGCTGCAGCAAGTGATAGCTGACAGCAAATGAGAAATCATAGAAATGATAAAAATGAAACTCAAGAAAAAAAAGCACAACAATGATCTGAAGTTGTTTAACAAAGGGAAACAGTTCTATCTATCTCAATTATTCCAACAGCATCACTGAATGATAGCATGGTATCATGACAAATGATTATAGTGATGACCCTAAGCCATCAAGAAAAAAATTAATTTCGTTCAAGATGCATCATTTAAGGTGGCAGAAAAAAAGTGTAATAAAATTTTCGATCATCCAAGTGATTACTTTTTTAAAGTTTTAGTGCTTACAGTAATGAATCCTTATTATTCAAAAACTTCAACTCTTAAAAATAACTCACTCTTTGCATTATTCATGAAATATCATTATATTTCTGTGGTCCTGACCTGTCTCCTAACATTTAGATCCAGATTTTAAAAAGTTTGGGAACATCTCTGTTTAAGTATCCCAATGATTTTTCTTATTACATTGAACTCATATTATGACATTCAACCTCAAAACTTATCCTTGCATCAGTTGTGTGCCACTAGCCATGCAGGAATATGAGTCAGAAATTTCGAGACCCTCTCCATGATTATATCAATACCATCTGCCTCTCACTTACATGCAGTCAACCCAATTTTTCCATCTTGACCTAAAACCTATTTTGTATCTATATTTCTATTTACACCTTAGTACTTCTGCCTGAGCTTGCACCATTTCCAGCGCCTCTCATAGTCATCCTATGTTAGAGTCACACCAGATCATTTTCCATTTTCCATTCTATCTTATTCTCTCATGTCTTTCCTCCTGCCTGGTCAGAATGAGTCAAGTGCCCTCTTGTTTAGGTAACTCGTTTTACATGTGTGTGTTTGTCAGCTTTTTTTCTTTTTCTTTTCTTTTCTTTTTTTTTTGCAAGACAAAAAAAAAGATATTTGAGACTAGGCATCATTTCTTAGGCACTTAGTGACTATCTCTTGAAATATTTACTGAGTAGCTAATACAAGCCGGGCAGTCTGCTAGCACTGGAGTTAGTTTCTTCCATTCAAGAGCACTGTGAATAGGCAAGTTCCCTGAGTCTCAGTTTCATCACCTGCTAAATGACGGAAGTAACAGTAATCTCATAGCATTTTCTGAAGAATTAATTGAGATAATGGAAGTAAAGTGAAGTATCTGACATACATGGTAAGAGGTCACTACACATTTATATTTTAAAGTTCCATTAGAAAGAATAAAGGATACCCATGTATATGATAGGACCCTAGATTTCTGAAATGTACAATATACAGAGTTAAATCACATTTATAAAATGCCCAATTATTGTAGTGCTCCCATATCTATTATCCTTTTTTTTTAATGAACACAGTGTGTGAGCAATTAGTCAAGTTTAAAATACCTCACTTTATACATATATTTATAGAATACAGTCTTTTCATTGGATCATCTCATTTGTTCCTCATACAGCCTTCTGACAGGCATCCTTATTGTCTTTGCTGTGATAAAGAAGTTGAGTCTTGCTGAGGTTCTAGAATTTGCCCAGGTTTACATTAGGAAGATGGACAGATACAAAAGCAGACATAGTTTTTGGACTTAGTCTAGTATCTTTCCACTGGTGCTTCTCCCCTGCCCAACTGCTCATCCGTCAACACATACTTTTGTCAAACATGAAAATCTTCATGCAGAAGAATGTGAATGTTTAGTGAAGAGAAACTGCTTTTACCTTTCTTGAACTATGGACAAGTTGGTCATTCCATCTACAACAGGAAACTGTATCAATGGTGGTGCTGGTAAAAATCAGATGATCCATTCAAAGGGTTAATTGGAGAAGGTTCAATGAAGTCATTCTTTACTGAGAGGTAAAGAAAGTCAAGGTAACTAGCAAGAGATGGTGGAGCACCCAGGGACTAGCAATAGTAGGAAGCTGTTATCAACCGAGACCTGAAGGGGCAGAGGAGGGAAAAATGTTACTGGTACTCAAAAAAAGTTGTAGCAAGAGAAAAGGAACCTCCACATAGGATATGTAACCTCCACATAGGATATGTAACCTCCTCCACATAGGATATGTAAAAAACATGGCCCAGCAGGGGAAAGTAGAGACAGAAATATTGGTAGCTCTCCCCAAGCTGTTCCTCCATTTTCTCGCCAGTGACTTCCATTAGCAGAAGCCAATTAGAAGTAGAGAAAAGTGGAGCCCAAATTATGCCATTCTTGAGGTCAGATTTTTGGGGCAGAGTACAGGGATGAGAAGGGCAAAAAAAAAAGACTCTGGAGGGAAAATGGAGAATGATCAGCACAGAAACTCATCTACATGATGAAGAAAGGAAGCATGTCATTTTCCTATTAATTCTTAGGATTCTTGTGGTAATAGGATAGGGGTTATGTTATTCAGTGGCCTCTGATTAAAATTAACTAAGTCAAGTGACTCTTGGCTTAACAAGGCCACATTTAAAACCATGGACCTCAGAACCTGCCCAAGCAGTTTCCTCCACTCAACAGCACTGTGAATAGGCAAGTTACTTAATTTCTCTGAGCCTCAGTTTCATCATTTGTTAAATGAGGGAAATAATAGTATCCATCTCATAGCAAGCTCTGAAGAATTAAATGAGACAGTGGAGGTAAAGTGAAGCATCTGACACACATGGTAAGAGTTCAATAGACATTTACGACTTTAAAGTCATGTTAGAAAGAGTAAAGTATACCCAAGGAGCACCATTCCCCAAAGAAAATCTGTATTAGGTAGAGAAGGCATGTGGAAAACCCAAAGAATTTAAGTTATGATGACCTTATTTTTGTAAATACTTCATTCACCCTTTCAGGAGCTTTTAACCATTTCTGTGCCATGCCTTTGTCAAGCTGATGAAATCTGTGGAAAATAACTTTCTCAGAATAAACTTTTGAAATGCATAAATAAAATTTATAGGATTATAAGTGAAAATAATTATGGAAATATTTGCATATTTTATATTAACCAATCATAGAAATAATTAGAGAAAAAACTTATGATATAGTAATGTGTGTTCTTTTTTAGTAATACATTATGAAATAAAATCTCATGGTAAATCAAATAACCAACATAATTTTAAAATACAGTTGATCTTTGAACAGTGCAGGTTTTAACTGTTCAGGTTCACTTATACACAGATATTTTTCAATAGTCAATACTACAGTACCACACCATCCATGGTTGGTTGAATCCCTGGATATAGAGGAAGCATAGATGCAGAGGATTGACTATAAATTATACCCAGATTAACGCCCTGTGTTGTTCAAAGGTCAACTATGGTAACAAAGGTAACATTTCTAGATCTCAACAATAACTGTAATGTAATAATAAAATATTTGTGATTTCTAATGATGACAAAAATCACAGACACTGCTAATATTGCTGGAATTAGCTGCTTTACATTTGAAACTTGGAGAATTAATGATTAGCTAGTAAGAGATTTTTAGGGCAAAGATAGATTTATTTTTCCTACCCAAGTTCACAGATCACATTGGTTTCCATCCACAGTGTTCAGAGTCCATGGAACTCCTGACCTAGATAGTAACACAATGGCTTGTAAGTAGTATACATTTAATAAATATTCACTAAACTGAAATAAACATGACAAAAGAACCATATACCTACAGACACAAAGTATTAGATAGAATTTCTTGCAGGTAGTGAATGACTCTGAATAAGCCGATAAGATTGGAGCCACTAAGGTAAGATTTCATTAGATCCCACCTGTAATCCCACCTGTAGGTCCCACTAAGCATAGACATGAAATATGTCATATGTGGAAAAGAACCAGGTCTTTGAATTATCCTGTACTCAAAAAAAGGTTTTATAGAAAGACATGAACTGTAGGTCCCACTAAGCATAGACATGAAATATGTCATATGTGGAAAAGAACCAGGTCTTTGAATTATCCTGTACTCAAAAAAAGGTTTTATAGAAAGACATGAAGAAAAACTGTGGAGTATGTTAAGGAATAGAAATTTTAAAATTCATGATAAAGGCAAAAGTAAACCAAGAATAATAACACTTTCATACATAAAACTTCTTTTCTGAGGAGGAAAAAATTCTCCTAAGTCAGTAAGTGACCCCAATCAACATGGCAACCAGTCTATGAGAACACACTCATTCTCTCCGAGAAGCAAAGCAGCAGGACTTGAAAAATAACAAGACACTCCTTCTATCTACTGAATCACTGTGAAAAAAAATGCTAAGAAGAGTGTGATGAAATGGGAATTTTTCCTACTTTACTTATAAGAAGGTAACTTGGAGCAAACATCTGGAGAATGATTCAATAACAAGCATCAAAACCTTACAAGCTATTTAAGAGCTTTATGTACATTATTTCATGTAATATTTAAAACAATACAGCGAAGTAGATATGAGTATCCCCATTTTATAAATGTAAACCCAAAGGATCTGTGAGTTAAGAAATTTGTCCAAGCCACAGGGCTAGAGAGAACCAGAAACAGAATTCCAGTCCAAGTCTCTCTAGCACCAAGCCCATGCTTTGTCTACCACATCACACCACCTCACTTTTGGTTAAGTAATTAGATCTTTGCTAATTTGACCTAATACAATAACTTAAATACAAAAAAATTACATGCACCAAGACAGTTACTGCAACATTATGAGTAATATTAAAGACAAGCTCAACAACAGAGGGAATGTTAAGGGAATTATCATGAATTACATTTCTAATTAGTCTGCAGCTATTTGAAATTCTATTGCAAAGTGCTGATAATCACATGGAGAAACATCTATGGTATTTAAGGAGGAAATGAGAGTAGAAGATAGTATGATCAAAGCCAAGAAAAGCTTAAAAAATAATTATACATAGAAAAAAGTCTTAAAATGTTAAACGTAACACCCGTTTACCCTAAATGGTAAGCTTTGAGTAATTTGTTTCTCTTTTCTTTCTACCTTACTGGATTTCTATATTTTTTATAAAGGACATTCACAACTTTTGTGATGGAGGAACTATAAATTTAATTTTGAAAGCTAAAAGTAGAATCATATTGCAATATATAAATGTATCAAACCAAAACCTTGTACACTTCAAACTTACACAATATTATATGCCAATCATATCTCAACACAAAAAAAATTTTTAAAAAGCCAAAAGTAGGAGTTAAATTAGTTAACTAATATATTTAAATTGTTTAAGTGCTTAAATATCACTATACTAAGTCATAATATTGTCCCATCGATCCTAACACCCAATTTCTTTTTCTTAATCTAATTTTATTTATTTTTTTATACAGCAGGTTCTTATTAGTTATCTATTTTATACATATTAGTGTATATATGTCAATCCCAATATCCCAATTCATCCCACCACCACCACCTGCCTCCCCACTTTCCCCCCTTGGTGTCCATATGTTTGTTCTCTACATCTGTCTCTATTTCTGCCTTGCAAACCAGTTCTAACAGTGACTTTTTAATGTGTTGTAGGAAGCATAGTCACGTATTTTGATATGGCCCTCAAGAGACCAGAAATAATGGCCACCATGGCAGCAAAACAGCATTGAAAATTCTCAATTTCTCCCTGGACTCTGAAACTTATTAATTAGTTTTGTGATTTGGGGCAAAGTCCTGAAACTCTCTGATCCTTATCTGCAAAAGATTGCTATCATCAAATTATTATTAAGATGGTTACAAAGAGTATATTGGATATTGTATGTACTGTTCTACATGACATCAAGCCACGGGTGACAGAGTGGAAGTCATCATCTCATACAGATATTTACCTCACTGCATTTAATTGCACTATATCCACCTCTTTCTAAAAATAATAATAATAGCCAGCTGTCAGAAGTGATAAATATAATAAAATTATATAAGAATAAAGTTTAGGATGGAAAGATGGTCAAAGGAGAAAAGCCAACCATTCCAATCAGAAGATCAGTACAATTTCTGTGACTAAGCATAAAGTCTGGCTCTAAGTTTTCCAGCAGCCAAAGCAAAGCTAGTTACACAACTTTAATCATCAGACAGAAGGAAACAGGCTAGTTCCTCAAGAGGTATTAAGGTTTTACCAGAAACAAACTTGGAAGTGTTTTTTCCTATGTGGAGTATTATGCAGAAGAATTAAATGATATAATGGGTAAAACTCACAAATAATTTTTCACATCAAATAGAGAAGTAGATTCCACATGACTAGTTTTTATAGTGACTTCTGTGAACAGCCAAGAATATAACATAAATCCATAACTCAGTGAAGGCAATTCCATAAGGACTCAAGTGGTATCAGCCAACACTATGGATGTTCAGTTCTCTTTTCTCCCTTTCTTTCATTTTTCCCTCCTTCCCTCCCTTTTCTCTTTAAACTCATTTGGAGACAGCCACTAAAAGTAGCTAACAATGTGGATTCTTGGATCAGATTACTTATTTAAATTCTTATCCTCATGTATACTAGTGATTGACCCTGTGCAAATTATTAAATCACTCTGTATTCTCTTCTGTAAAATGGAGTTAATCATGATACCTTCCTGCATGGGATTTGTATGAAGGTTAAATTAGAGAATGCATGCAAAGTAGTTAAAATAGTGCCTAACACAGAGTAGGTAGCCCATAAAGGTTAGCTTTAATAATAATAATAAGCAGATGAATATGAATAATTATTTGAAGAATATTAATAATTATTTAATTTATTTATGAATCATCTTTGAATGCCTATTATGCATCTAGTTAATATGCTAGATATTGACTGCTCAAAAATAAGCTTTTCCCTGACCTCAAGAAACTCATATATAATGTTAGAGACAGACATCTATGGAGATAATTCTAAAACAAGTTAATATTGTAGTTGATTATAAAAGAAGCACCAAACCTAGTTTGGTAGAGAAGAGAGGGAATCCAGGAAAGCTTCCTGGAGGAGGTTATGTCTGAGGCAAATCTAGTAAGAGTAAACACTTGCATAATGCTTTACCCTATACCACTCACTGTTCCACATACTTGCATATTTAAACTCATTTAATCCTCTCAACAATCCTGTAGTGTGCTTTTATCACTGTTTACAAACAGGGAAGCTGAGACATGGGGAAATTAAATAACTTGCCCGCTCCGGATGCGCGCAGGCTCAGCGGCCATGGCTCATGGGCCCAGCCGCTCCGCGGCATGTGGGATCCTCCCAGACCGGGGCACGAACTCGTGTCCCCTGCATCGGCAGGCAGACTCTCAACCACTGTACCACCAGGGAAGTCCTGAGTGTTTTCTTAATCACTCTAATTGCATCTTTGGTGTCTTAAACCCAAAAGGACTTGTGGCAGCTACCCATGCAGAATGAGGCATACCCTGCAGACAGAAAGGGACAGCATGATATGGGAAAAGAAGATGATTATTTCTCAGCAGTAGATAATGCCAGGGCTGTAGCAACAGGAGGTAATGAAGGTGGAGGTGCAGGGAATGGGAATTTGTGAAGATGCTTGCATGCCACACTAAAAGATTTGCACTTTATCCTGCTGGACCTGAAAATGATGATATGTGAATTTGAAACATGCCACTTGAGCAAGAATTTTGCTCCATGTGACATTGAGCAAGTTACTAAGTATCTTTAAGTTTCAATTTTATTAGGGGGAAATGGAACAAATAAGTTACATTACAAGGCAAGCAATGGTGTATGCATATATGTAAAGTGCATGGTAACTTGTAGACATTCAACAAATGACCTTTATTCTTGCAAAACACATAGTGAGCAGCCTGAATGGAGAAATAGAGGACACATATGTGCCCAAGGTTCCACTGATGCCAATGAAGTACAGAGGACCTACATCCTATATAGACTTGGGGCCTATCCTGAAGGGGTGCTGTAGTCTGAATGTTTGTGTCCCCTTCATGTATTGAAATCCTAACCACCAAAGTTGGTGGTATTTGTAGGTGGAGACTTTAAGAGGCCAGTTAGGTCTTAAGGGTGGGGCCCTCATGAATGGGATTAGTGCCCCTTAAATCATGTGAGGCTACAGGAAGTGTGCAATCCAGCAGAGAACCCTAACCCGACCATGCTGGCCACCCTGATTTTAAACTTCCAGCTTCTAGAACTGTGAGAAACAAATTTCTGTTGTTTATAAGCTACTCATTCTGTGATATTTTGTTATAGCAGCCCAAATGGACTGAGACAGCAGGTGAAAATCTCATGAAACTAAAAAGTACCCTTGAAATTCCTTTAGGAAGTTGTTGACATATCATCTCTCAGCAAGTGCAACATTCAAGCATTGCAATATATTAGTGTTGCTTCTATTGATGAAGGGTTTTTTTTTTTTTTTACCTCTGTCTTGTCTGTGTGTCATCTCTCTTTCTTTGTGTCTATCTTTGCTGAATGAGAGTAGCTGACTTCACATAAATTAAATGAACATATAATTCAAGTGCTTCTTAGAAAGGCCAAAGGGGGGAAATATGATTTGCCCATTAAGTGTAAAAAAATCCCTGAAGTAGACGATCTATCATTAATTGAGTCAAAATAAAGCCTTCATACACATACTTTACATTTTTAAGTGAATTATTCCAAAAATTACTTTATTTTCAGTCTTAAAAATCCTGAGACCCATCCATTATACAGAGAGAAAAACAGACTGAGAAAAGGAATGAAAAAAAGCACAGTTAACAGTTTCAGAATTAAAAACAGTCATCTTGCTAAGAAACTAAGGGCATTATGGCTCCCCCTTCCCTCAACAGTGCTTCTTCGCACTGTCTCACTGGAAAGAAACCTTGGTACAGAAACGCGGGGCATCTCGCCAAAAACCACCAGGGAGTATTGACAGGTATGTGTCACAGAGTCTCCAGAGCTAATAAAGCAGGGAAGAAAAAAGAGAAAGAAACATGGATATACAGGGACTCAATAGACTAAGATTTACCCCAGAACAAAAGCCTTCATCGGGAAGAAATAAAAGGACTAAATTTAAGAGCCAAAATCACCAAACAGCTAGGAACCACCACCACACTGTTTCTTATAATGAAACTGGACTGAAGAAAACAATGGAGATCAGATACTGAGAAGAGAGGTGAAGAGGTACCACTTTTAAAAGCTTAGTTCAGGAAGAAACAGTTTAGAAGTGCTCCTTATATAATTTACAGTGGGAAGGACTGCTGAAAAGTAGAGAGTTTGGGATATGCTTAAATGTACACCAGGATTACTAAGCATAGAAAGTCGTCCCTAGAAAAAGAAAAATAGTAATTATACATATTGATTAACCACCTTTTGCTGTGATACTGTCCTTAGAGTGAGCTCAGTGTCACCCTCTGTTGGCCCAGTTGTCATGCTGCTGGCAAGTAGCAGAAATGGGTTTAAAACCAAGTATAAATCCTACAAATATTTCTTCCGTATAATACCAAAAAAAAAAGCAAATGATGTCGGAGGAAATAAGCTTATGTAAGAATCTTGGGGGTAAAATGTGTCCAGAAAGGAAGAAATATGAAATAAATAAAACCTCTTACATGAAAACAGAGCAAGATTAGAATACCACAGGGGGGAAAAGACATCTATCCCATAGGGAAATTTTTCCTTTCCTGATTATTTAAAATTCAAGTAGTGTTTTGCAGGCCCCAAAATTTTATCCTGCGTCCTGGTACCCTAAGACTAATCCATTTCCGTTAGCTTTAATGATCAACGTAACATGCCAGAACTTACAAAAAGATTTAGCTCTCACTCACTTCACATGTTGGTGGCTGTGGGTCAGTGACTGTGTCTCTACGGCATGTGTATTCTGATTCCATTCTCCAGGTGAACAAGCAGCCTCTTGCCAGGATATATATTCCTTGTGGTGAAGGGAAAAGAGCAAGAGAGTTGGAGGAAACTCGAGATACCTCTAAAAGCCTCTGCTGGCAAGTAGCCTAAATCAAGCTGGCTCATGTTGCTTGACCAAAACACATGCAGCTCAATATCAAAAAAACAAACAATCCAATCCAAAAATGGGTGGAAGATCTAAACAGACATTTCTCCAAAGAAGACATACAGATGGCTAAAAAGCACATGAAAAGATGCTCAACATCATTAACTATTAGAGAAATGCAAATCAAAACTGCAGTGAGGTATCACTTCACAACGGTCAGAATGGCCATCATCAAAAAATGCACAAACTGTAAATGCTGGAGAGGGTGTGGAGAAAAGGGAGCCCTCCTACACTGCTGGTGGAAATGTAAATAGGTACAGCCACTATGGAGAACAGTATGGAGGTTCCTTAAGAAACTAAAAATAGAGCTACCATATGAGCCAGCAATCCCACTCCTGGGCATATATCCAGAGAAAACCATAATTCAAAAACATACATGCACCCCAGTGTTCATTGCAGCACTGTTTACAATAGCCAGGACATGGAAACAACCTAAATGTCCATCAACAGAGGAATAGATAAAGAAGATATGGTACATATATACAATGGAATATTACTCAGCCATAAAAAGGGATGAAATAATGCAGCAACATGGATGCACCTAGAGATTGTCATACTGAGTGAAGTAAGTCAGACAGAGAAAGACAAGCATCATATGACATGGCTTATTGAAAACAAACTTATGGTTACCAGGGGGTAAGGGATGGGGAGTGATAAACTGGGAGATTGGGATTGACATATACACACTACTATACATAAAATAGGTAACTAATTAAAACCTACTGTATAGCACAGGGAACTCTTCTCAGTACTCTGTAATGGCCTATATGGGAAAAGAATCTAAGAAAGAGTGGATATATTCATATGCATAACTGATTCACTTTGCTGTACATCTGAAACTAACACATTTTAAATCAACTATATGCCAATAAAATTTTTTTTTAAAACCCACACCATATGGCCACTCCCAACATCTGTGGGGAAATCTGTGCACTTTCCCACATAAAGGGCAATGGGTGAGGATGAGGATGTATAATCATCTTACAGGGGAAGGAGAAACAAATCGTCAGGAGTAACAGTACAATCTACTTCAGTCTACTTATACAAGGAATGTAGGCTTCCTTCCAGCAAACAAAATTCACTTAACCTCTATTCATGGAATACACTCTTAAGGTCTCATGCAGTCACAGCACTGGATCCCTTGGTCTGTAAAATGCATAAATGTGGCTTCACTTAATTCACAGTGCTGTGAACTGAAAACAAATAAACAAACAAAAAAAAAAACAGGTCGTTCACCATCTATCCGATGCTTATTTGCCAAAAAGGGACAACGAATGCAAAGATCACTCTCCTTCAGAAAGGAGAAAACCTTGAAGAACACAGCAGTGCTGGTCCAAAGCAGTTCTGAAGTCTGGGACAGTCTTCCTGTTTCATTATCTACCTCGGCCATATATGAATAAAAATTTGCATTTAACCCTATATTAGCCCAGTAGGGAAGTGTGTACTGAAAGGCAATTTTATATTTTGAACAGTAATAATCTGTTTAAAGGCTGCATTCAGGCTGTCTGCAGCTTTGATAATTCAATTTTCTGAAATACCTTGCTAGTGTCTGTTTTGTTTACTTGTTTGTTTGACTCTAATCATCTTCATACACCAATAACCACATCTCAATTCTGTTCCAGATTTTCCTCTCTCCTAAGAGAGCTAATCAAATGTTCATGGGACCACACTCTTAGTCCCTTTTTCCCTGAGTCATTTTGTGCCTGGAAAGGACTGACTTACTTAACCCTTAATTCATTCAAGACTTTTAATAGAATTATGACAGCCATATTAAGGAACTCACCATTGTTGTACCAAATGTTAAAGCTGCTTTATCTCATTTGTAGGCATCATTTTAAAGTAAATCTAGCACGTTATCATGGCACATGGGAGTTGCACAACTTGACATATTGACTGTAGCTTGGTGAAATATAGCAGCATTTAGAAAATTCTGTGAAGAAAAATGCAATGGTGATATATCTATATATCATATAAATGTACATATATGATATATATATAATTTATATTTATATTATACATACATTAGAATGTGATATGCCGCAATCCATGATGAAAGCACAGTGCTGGGATTTTTTTAAAAATGGTGTTTATAAAATTACGTGAGTAGTATTGGCTGAGTAATTTTCTTAAAAACAGAAGTCCTGGGGCTTGAGTGCTCTCCCTAATAATTTACCAATCCATCATTGAGCATAAGAATATATGTGTTAATTCACAAGCGTGTTTTGCAAATTATCTTTATAGACAAGAGTACATAAGATGTAGAACTTCCTTTTTATTGAAGGGTGAAAAATTT
The DNA here is from genome assembly GCF_059928025.1 of Delphinapterus leucas. Taxonomy (NCBI): domain Eukaryota; kingdom Metazoa; phylum Chordata; class Mammalia; order Artiodactyla; family Monodontidae; genus Delphinapterus; species Delphinapterus leucas. The sequence goes on along the minus strand of NC_143133.1, from coordinate 49,711,990 downwards.
AAAGAGGTAAGATTTGGGAAATAAATGAAATCAAGGAATCCAGTCAACAGAAACCTAGAGAGCTTTTATGGATTAATATTAGTTTCAGAAAAGTATCCATGTACAAAATTTATAGAATCTCTCATAGAATTTTCACATGGTTAAAACTCCCTGATGCTTGTTCACAGACATACTCCCTAGGTACCCTGAGCCCCAGCTTAAGAGTCATTGAATTGGAGTGCCTGTAGTCCATATAGTCTACGAATATATAAACGTTTTTGGCAATAATTTTTATTGTCTAGCTCCTCTTCCTATGCTAACTTGGGTAATGTCAGGACTCACTCCTGAGATCCCTTATCTTTCCATGCTACTGCCTCTCTAAGGGACTGCACTAATAATATGCTTCTAAATGCCTCTAAATGTTGCTGTTTCCAAATGTATATCTTTAGCCTAGACATTTCTTCTAACATGTAGACTTGGAAAACAATCTCACAAGCGCCTCAAACTTTGCATGCCTCCCACAGACATGTACCTCTCCTCAAATGAAACTAAATTCTATTCACCTAAATGATCGCATCATAAATCTAGGAGTTGTCCTTGGTACCTTCTTCTTTTTCAACATTCCTATACCAACATGGGCAGGTTTTATTGATTCTACCTTCTAATTATAAACTCAAGTCTGCCTACTATCTCCACCTCTAAGTTCACCTTCTTGGTCCAAACCACCATCATCTCTTTCTCAGAGTACAGTGATTGCCTCCTAAGTGATACCCCTTTCTTCTCTAGCCTCCCTCTGTTCCATTGTCCACAAAGCTGCCAGAAGGATCTTTATAAAATCCACAGTAGGCCACAGTATTCCTTTGCATGTGCATAAAACCATTCAATATTTGCTCAGAAACCTTGGAATCAATCCCAACACTTGGGCATGACACACACGTCCTGGACTTCTTCATGCCCCTCCATCCTCTACTCATGCCACCCTCCCCTTCAGAGTTCTCCAGACACACTGGCTTGCTTTCCTTCAATTCCTTGAACATGGCATGTTCTTTCCAACCACAGGACATTTGCTCAGGCTTTTCCCTATGCTGGAAGTGTTCTAGTCTCTACCATGGAATGAGTGAACTCCTAGTTATCCTTCAGGCCTGAGCGTAAATGGCACTTCATCAGAGAAGTCTTCTTTGATTCCTCAGTGAAAATGAGGACCCCTTGTAATAATCATTCAAAGTTCCAATTCGTTTCCTACAGCACATGCCTTACAATTAGTAATTACACAGTTTGTGATTATTATTTGTTTGATTTCTGACTACCTACCTCACTAGATTGGAAACTATATGAGAGCAGAAATAAATCCTACTTTTTAAATAAGATACACTGTTGCATCCTCCACATCTACACTTAATACTGTGCATTACATGCCAAAATATATGTGGAAAAAGTTGCATTGTGACTAAGCATATGTTTATAGAATTGTTTATAAGTCCAACAATACTTACGGAGTGTCTACTATGACTAGGTACTGGGAATTGAGCAGCGTTTAAGCAGGAACTATTCCCTGCCCTCATGGATCTTGTGGTCTACACTCCTAGAGTCATATTTCCTATAGAGAATTGTCTAAAGCCTCTTTAAAAATATGGCACTTATGCACTTAAATTTCCCCTTGAAAAGAATCATAATTCATTGCAGAAACACTAAATCAGAAAAAGAAATTCTGTCTTCAATTTAAGCTATCTTATTCACTTACTCTACCTATGCTAGCAAATCATAAAAGTACAGATCATTGACTTTAATCTCAAATTCCTTTTGTTCATTTGTATCAGAACCATAATGTTATTTAAGCTTTGTTTTTTGTGCTTAATGGATATGAGTGTTCTGATAAATGCAATGCAGCAGTCAATAACACACTAAAGCCTGTCCATAATTGGCTAACTTGCTGGGAAATGAACAGCCTTGCTTGCTAAGTCTTAAATAATATTCCCTGGGAAAGTCTGAATATCATTTTATCACCTTTTATAGGAATTTAGATGTTCAAATCCAAGTATTATTAATGAGAGTTATAATCCAGCTGCCCACAACCTATTCTAAAAATATACCAAGAGCTATACTGAATTTTCTACTCACTTCAAATTTTTATCTGATCTCCCTGTGCTATGTGGCTGCTTCCCACTAGCTATCTATTTTATATTTGGTAGTGTATATATGTCCATGCCACTCTCTCACTTCGTCCCAGCTTACCCTTCCCCCTCCTTGTGTCCTCAAGTCCATTCTCTATGTCTGCGTCTTTATTCCTGTCCTGCCCCTGTGTTCATCAGAACCCGTTTTTTTTTTTTTTTAGATTCCATACGTATAGCTGATTCACTTTGTTATACAGCACAAACTAACACAACATTGTAAAACAATTATACTCCAATAAAGATATTTATAAAAAAAGGTACAATCCAGAAAAAAAATGTTTTACCTGCTTCTTTCAGGTAAAAATGGGGTTAGTATACAGTCTCAAATAATTTTTAGTCTGGCTCAGTTAAGATAAATTTAAGATTGTAAATTTAAGATTGTAAATACCCTTTGCATGTTAATAGACAAAGATATACAACTTAACCACATAAAAACTATAGACATCATATTTAAATTATAGGAAAATTCAAATAGTACCTCAATTAGTCTCTATGTCAGAGGATTTGCAATTACTTTTCACTGTCAAGCATGATGTCAAAGTATGAACTCTGTCATTTAGACTTCACTAATAATTAGCAGGGAACGTTTGACAAATTTTCATGTAACTCCATATAAGATAGCAATGTAAGCTAATCAGCTAATGGAAAAGCTTTGACACTTCACTAGTCTCTAAAATGCTACAGGATGGTAATAGAGAATCACATTGCAGTAAGGCAAATAAATCTGAGAATATATGTGCTGTGTATCAGTTTCATGTGGTACTTAAAGAATTTCCTGGAAATGTTTTCAATGTATAAAGATAATGAGACAGGAAAAACACATCATTCATCAAGTGAAACATACCAAAGCATACTTTCTCATGCAATTCTTGAAGGAATAATACATAAAAAGAAAATAATCCATTCAAATCCGTAGAGTTCACTGCCTCATTCTAAAGCACCAACTGACTGATCAAAAACAATTTCAATTGGCACAGTGAAAATAACCGACACAACACGAGAAGCAAATGAGGAATTCTTAAGGGAGAAAAAATTGGGCTTCATAAGTTCTAGAGCTGGGACTGGAAATCAAGAACATTTGAGTTCCAATAGACAGCAATAGACTAGACTGGCTGGCTTCAGCCATATGTCATTCTACGTCATATGTCTTATATCTATGTCAATGTCTGTGTCTACCTATGTCATCTATGTCTATTAACATATATGTAAATATATTCAACAACTATTATGTGTCAGATATCAATGCTGGTATAGTATCAAGCATTAAGGAACTCAGCGGAACAGAATACACAGAGAATGCCATACAATAACTAGCAACATAACCTACGAAGCTCTACTCATTAGGCACCACACGCACAATGGCTCAGGCCCATGAACTTTTCAGAGACCAAGAAAATAGTTGAGTATTGAATTAAACAATCAAATTTATGGTCTAACAGACGAAATCAAAACTGCCAAGTCAAAATTCACAATGGCTTAATCAGATGTCTATAAACATAATATTATGTCAGCTTCATTCACGATGATATCCAGCATTCATAAACATTTCTTTACACTTGAAATCAACTTGTAGGTTAGATTTTCTTTGTTCACAAAAATTTCTGAGTGTGTGCAAAGACTGCTGAGAAATTGTAGCTGACTTTAAATTAAATTAGATATTTGTAGCCCCCAAAATTTGAGGCCCATTATAAGTATCCTCATAAAAATTTTCACTGGCAAAATATACTATTTTGAATGAAGGATTTGGATGCATGTTTATAGGGTTGATATAATGTGGGGTAGGGACTCCAAAAGAAAGAGTGCCAGAGCCTATGGAAGTCTCAGAATCACCTGGGTGTGCCAAGGGGAAACACTGGCATACGTAGAATGGGTTTCTTTGAAGATGAGAAATTTGAAATACAATTAAGAGTTCATATGACAAAGGGAGAGAAAATACATACATCTTCAAAGATACAGTCATGCATTTTGGGGCATTGGTAAGGCATTTCTTATGACTGAAGGCTCAGGTTTGCAGCTGGAAGGGAAAAAGTTCCTGGAGAAGGATTAAGGCCAAACAAAGAGCAACTCAGGAGAAAAGGGCCAGCGAAGCTTTCTCAACAAGAAAATGACATGATCAGACACACTTTCTTATAAGGTAACCCTGGTGGCAATATGGACAATAGATTTAGTGGGATCACCCATTCGGAGACCATTGCAATATAAGACACATTAAAGATGATGAGAGTCAAAGCGCTGGCTGGAAATTCAAGAGATATTTAGTTTGTGAAAGTGATTCTTGGAGATAAAAACAGTCTCCTGCTCTGCACTAAGCCTTTGAGAGCAATTCAGAGAAGAAGTATTGAGTGCGATCATTTTCTCTGAGGTGCAAGTTATTTTATAAAGTGGGTAAGTCCAATCCACAGCAACCATTAATGCATCCTTTCTCTTTTAGAAATGTAGTGTGATTCTCTTTTGTTGAATCCAGCAAAAATCTGAGTGCCCACTACGCAAGCAACATTATTACCTTGCAAGGATTGGAGAAAATAAGCAGTGGCTGTCACATGGCTTTAAAACATGGCTCTTGCTTCTTGTCTACCTCTTTACCTCTTCTTTGTACTTGGGTGGCTCTTTTGTCTTTAGCTAGTCAACTTGCCATCCCCAAGTGATGCTCTTATTGTGAACCCAGTGTGCTAACCTCACTACCCGTTTTATCCTCCTACCTTCAAGTCGCTAATTATGCTTACCTAGCCTGTATCAGGCTGGCTTACCTGCCTTACAACCCATCAATATCCTCCACCCAACACTCATCTGGGATTTGCCTTCCCTTCTAACCTGTTGCTGACTACCTTTGTCTGCTAAATTTACAGCTCCATGCCTTTTTTTCAATCTTTCAAAGCCATATTATAAATAGTCCTGATTCTATTGTTTATAACCTAATAATACCTTGACATATTTAATAAGATCATGACAACCCTGCAATTCATTACTCTTTCTACTCCTAGAGATAATGATAACAAAAGAAACGGAAATGTGATTTATGTATCATCAGGTATCCAAGAAACCTGTTTATCCTAAGAGAGGTGGTAAAGAAAGATTTTATTATTGCCTTTTAAAAAATACAGTGACTGAGCCAGAGAAAGGTTAACTGGCCATGTTTACCCATTATTTGGTTTCCATGCCAAGGTAAAGTTCATGCTTCAAATACATCTCCATACTCTTCTCACAAACTTTTTGTTTTTGTTTTTTCTCAATAATCCGTTACCTCAACAGAAACCTAGCACAATTCTTATAAAGATGTTTGACTTATAAACTGATGTTTGCCTCTGGGCTTCAGATATTTATTTTTATTTTACTTAAATTGGTTTAAGGTGCATCCTCTGAAGAACAGTGTTCTAACTGTCTCCATCACTCTGTAGGGGTAAGAAAAGGGAGAAAGAAAATAATTGGCTTTCCTTTTCCTTTCTGTCCCTGCTCCTGTACCTCCTCTTCATCTCTAGCTTTTCCCATTGTTAAATCTTTTTCCAATAAAGGGAAAATTAAAAAATGGAATAGGAAAATGTGAACAGTGAAAGAAGTTCTCTGATTAACCACTGAGTCATAATGACCTCAACTACAGTGTTCTCTGGTTGGTTAACAATTAAAAAAAAAAAACATATCTGAGAACATTTATAACATAGTAGGTGTTCAAAGAATTTTGTGGGGTTGTTTTTTCCTTCTGTGCACTCCAACCAACAATTTCAGTTCAGTTAATTTTTATAATCCCAAATGCTGTGTTATTGTAATTATGCAAAGATCATACATAAACCACCATATTTTTTAAATTATTCATTTTGCATATCAGCCATCTCATAATTGTATTCATTAAAATGATCCTTATTTGAACATCCATCCAGTGCAACCTTCAGCTTGCTGGACATTTGTACATAACCTGGAACTATGGACTTCATTTGGCTTTCTTTGTTGAATTACCAGCAAATATAGAGAACTGCTTTTGTGCAGTTTTATTTGAATTTTGAAGGCAGGTAACTTACTAATCCTCCTTTCAGATGCTTCCTTTGTTCTTTTCTGAGATGTGTATTGACTGAATGTTTCAAGGTCTTCATTGTTTAAAGTCAATGAGATAATGGAATTCCCTTTGATAAACTAAATTTGTTGACAGAAATAAAAAAAGTGCAGAAATAAAAAATTTTATTTCCTTTGCAGAAATAAAAGAGTCTTCAATGTATAAATATATGTTGATGGAGGTGACTGCATCTCTTGGTAAAACATTTAGCTGCCTGTCTTCATAAGACCTGGTATCTTAATAGGAGAGCATAACTTTCTATCTTTCTGTTGTAACTTTAACCACCTAAAGGTGCTGGCAGCAAAGCAAAAGAAGCAGGAAGTCTAATAAAGACATTAATAATGCATGTCCACAAATCCTCATTTTCATAGACACTTCCTATGCTGCATCTACACTTAAATGAACAATTTACTTCCTTGGAATCATTTCTAAACCTTCTCCAATATATCCTCTCCCCCAACGATCTACATCTGGGCACCATATGCATGCTCAGCTGCTTTCCTACTGTCTCATCCCACACTTTGCACTGAACTGAGACATTTGCTGAAGAAATAAGAAGAGTACTGCCCAAAAAGTAGAAGACAATGAGTTCTACGGCCACCCTCACCATTTATTCTCTTTCTGCAAACCACTGAAATTCTCTAGGCACCAGGAATCTCATGTGTAATGTAGAGATCATCATAGCTTATCTTCCTAAAATTAGATGATCCCTGAATGCTCTTTCAACTTTAAGGCTCCATTTCAATAGAAATATATGGAGAGGACTTTAAGCCTTGTCAAATTCAAACTTTGTATTTTGACCTTATCTTCCCTATTTCATAGGAATACTATGAAAGCACTTTAAAGATCTACGAAATAATTATCTAAAAATAAGGGGAAAATGTATTATTGTAGAAAACCTAAATAAAATATCTTAATAACTAACACAGGAACGTCTCTTAGGGTAGAAGTGAAGCTGTGCAGAGAAAATACCTTAAGAGGTTGCTTGTTGGAAGAAGGTGAGGCATACGCTGGGAGAAACCAAGGTAAAAAGAGAGGTAACTGGAATTGAACAGAATTCTGGTACCTGGGCCAGAATTGAACCAAAACGTTGTGTTGGGGGATAGTCAAGCAGAGAAGGGTAAAGTTGGAAGAAAGCTGCATGACTAAAGAGTATATGATGGACATCAGGAGCCTCAGTTGAAGTTATAATTTTCACTTTGACTTGAATGTAAATCCCTCAAACCTATATGCTAGAAAGCCTGCTTCACATACAAAATCCTGGTGAGTAAGTCTTCTTAGTAGAAACTATAGAAAATGGTTAAAGTTCTGTTTCTCAGTCCATGCATTAGAACTGAAGGATAATAAAGTCCAGAAATGAGATACTGTCTAAACTGAAATAATTCAGAAAAAGTAGGGTCTCAGAAACACAGTGGAACATGAAAAACTTTAGAACGTGAAAACCTTAGGATAAGTGTAAAATTTGTTTTGGTCATGATCCGAATCTTACTTTTCTGAAATATTAAGGGGAGGTGATCAATCTCAGCTCATATCTGGATGATGATGGTGATGAGGAGGAGGGGGAAGAGAAGAAGGGGGGAGGGCGATGGTGATGATGATGACTGGTATTAGGATAATTTTTATTTCCAGAGAAATTTAATGATATAGAAGGAGAAGAATCAATATGCCCTAGTGAAAAAGGGGGTTGTCAGTGAAAAGAATAGCTTTATAAACAAGATAGTAGTTAAAAACCATGAACCAGAAGGACACAGGTAATTTGTAATGGAGAAAATAAGTAAGGACAGAGGAGTGGGGAACAATCCAGAAAAGAAATGTGAGACTTTGAAGGAGATGCTATGAGGTTAGACTACATCTTAACATGCACAACAAGTTTCCATAAAATTAGCATTCCTTTTTGAATAATAATTATTATAACATTAAAGGAAATAATTGAAATGAATTAGTAGTCTTCTTCAATAAATGTCTTAGCTACTATTTCAACTAATAGAACAGATGCACTTCCAGAATTCATTTATAATAGTAAGATGAAAAACAACATAAAATGAAGGTGACTAATGTGATGGAGAAAAAAGAAAAGAACTGGACTTAAAGTTCTAGGATCTAAATTCAAACTTTGCTTTAGCTATTGAAAATTATTTACTGAATTTCTATGTGCCTGACTTTGTGTTATATTCAAGGATATACAAATGACTAACACGGTGTCTGGACTGCAGAAATGCACAGTCTACTCAAACAAACATGAAAACAAGATTACCTTATTACAATATAAAATGCTACCTTAACAATTTGAATGGTAAGTACAGTGCAGTGTGGCAACAGAGAGCATAGACCCAGAATCTAGACCTCCAGAGTCCAAATTCTGTCTCCTGCATTTCATTGTTGTGTGATCCTGAGTGATTTATATAACTTCTCTGTGCCTCGGTTTCCCCACTAATAAAATGGAAATACTAAGATTGCTTCATGAGGTTATGGAAAATTGTAAAATACTTATAACAATTCCTGGCATATAGAGAGGGTTGTGCCATCACCATTCTCTTCACTGTCATCATCACCACCATCATCTTCACCACTATGGAAACACTAAAGTGAGAAGAGCTAGTCTTGTCTAAGAAAACCAAGAAAGGCTCACAAAGTAAATGTGAGTCCACTTAAAGTGGATATTCCAGGTAGATAAATGGGAAACTATATGCCAAACAGCATAAACTATACATCCAAAAGTGAAAAAATTAAGACAAGCCCTGCTGAATTGCTGGCTACCAGGTTAGGCTCAACTGGGTTCCTGTCCCTTTCTCTGTAGTCTCAGAGCTTCTCCACATGGTTTCTCCAGCAGAGTTGTCAGACTTCTTATTGATGTCTCAGGGCTCCAAAAGACGGAGGCAGAAGCTGCCAGTCCTCTGAAGTTCATGTGTCTATTGCATTCCATTGGTCAATTGGTTACACCCAGTTCAAAGGGAAGGGAAATTAACCCTACCTTTCGAAGGGAAGAGGGTCAAGGAATCTGTGGCTATCCTCCATACATGTAAAGGGTGGAGGACAGATTAAGGAGCTATGTCTAAGAATCAGCAGGATATGTTGTCCATCAGTGTGTGGAATGGAAATGAAAGATGAGATCATGAAGAAACACAGTCAAAGATAAGAGGATCATTTTTGCAATACTCAAGCATACAGAAATGGAAATTGTAAGTCCTGAATTTTCCAAGAAATTATGATCAAGATGATGGTCACATCCAGGAAATTTATTTCAAGATGCTATTTGTATAAGATGCTTACAAAAGTTCTACAAAAACACACCAAAAAGCATATGTTAAATCAAAATAAACTTTATTTTAGAAAGTCACTTTAAGTATGTGGTGATATAATTAAGCCTTATTAATATGCTGTTTATTTAACAGATTAAAAATGCACAAGAAGCATGTCCTATTCATCTTAATTAGACAATATGCTTGTCACAATTATTTGCTTTATATTTTCATTTTTCATGAACATTTTGAGGATATCCATTGATGCTATTAAAATCAACTTTCCCCTTGGTTTGTAGTTCTCTGATCTCAGTGCCACAGCTCCCCTGAGGCACTACCCAGGATTTCTCACCTGACTCTCTGCCAACGCCTGGCTGTTAGATCTGTTCTGGAGCTAAGAACAGCTACAAGAAAATGACTGCATGTACTTTCACGTTCTCAACAGTGTTCTTGCTTTCTTTGTGATTCAGATTTCAAAATTTGCCCACTCTCAAGTATTGCACACAGCTATGGGTGTGAGATAATAGATACTGGCTGACAGAATATCCAATTCTAGAGCTGCAAGAGGTTTTCAAAATTATCCCTTCCAATTTTTTCCAAACCCAATCATTTGGAATCATTTTCCAAACTCACCACTTTCACCACATTGCACCAACCATTGACATGCTATTATTTTCTCCTGTAAAGGTATTTACATTTTTACTCATATACTTTGAGGAACATATATATTGCTATTACAAATAGAAAACTAGTTGAATCTGCCATAATTGAAGACGATAATGCAAATGAATATAACCAAAACAAAATAATATTAATAGATTCTAACTTGATGTTTTTGCCTGCCTGAAGCTCAGGGCCTGAGGTTCACTCCTCTGTTAGAAATGTAAATTCTCAAGTTTGAGATTACCAGGATCAAATGGAAGGTTTCTCCTTGAACCAGAAGGATTAGAAGAAAGTTGTGAAGGTATAAATGCCTCCACCATGTCATCCAGTAGACTGCACCTTTGAGGCATCACCAATCACTTTGGTATTTTCAGTGGCATGGAACCCTTGCTTGGGAAGCATTTACTATTCCTTTCCCCTCATCAAAGACACACTTATTGAGTATACCTTGTGCCCAAGTCTTGGTTTCGAATACCATTTCTGATAAAAGAAACCAGGCCTTCTTGGTGATTCTAGGACTGAGAAAATATACAAAATTAGCCTAGAGCATCCTGTAGTGCCAGAAAGTAAGGATATTCTGAAAAAAAAATTAAACCATGATGATGGGGTATGTCAAAGGGACCCAGGAGCCAATCAAAAGAGCTTCCAATGGTCAAAGCTGGAACAATTTGAATAATAAAGTCAAGTAGTATTGCATTATAAAGAAAAGCATAGAATAAATAGCCATGAGTCCATGCTGATAAAAAATAAATAACTGAATAAATGAGGAAGAAGAGACAAATCTCCCAAGTAGAAGACTTCCAAATCATTTATGTAGATACTTCATGCTCAGGAAGGTGGAGTATAACCGTCATTCCTTAAGTGCAGATTGAGCACAGTGACTTCTTTCATGGTATGGAAAAGAAGAAAACTTTTACAGTGGAGAAACCTTACAAACATTACCTCAGCAACAGTGATCAAGGTCAATAACAACAGTGATAAGTCATTTTGATAATATGTGCCCTTGATATGATGAAAATACCACAACCCCAGGATAATTATGACAAAACATCAGACAAATCCCAATAAGGGGACATTCTACAAAACATCTGACTAGTACTACTCAAAACTGTCAAGGGCATCAAGAACAAAGGAAATATGAGACATGACAACAAAACGTAATGTGGTATCCTGGATAGGAATCTGGAATCAAAAGAGAAAGGAAAAAAAAGGACCTTAGATTAAAACTAAGGAAATTTTAATAAAGTATGGATTTTGAATAAAGTATGGAACCAATAATGTATTGGTTCATTAATTGTAACACTGTACCATGCTAATGTAAGATGTTAATAATAAGGGAAACTGGGTGTGGGATATATAAGAACTCTTTGTTCTCTTAACAAGTTTTCTGTAAATCTAAAACTCTTCCAAAAAATAAAGTTTATTTTTAAAATATGCATTTATTCATCCATTTAACACATATTTTTCAAATGTCTAATAGATGCCAAGGTCCAAGCTAGATGCAAGGGGCACAAGATGGTAGTTGCCCTCATGGAAATAACTGACACACAAAAACATTAAGTGGCTCATCCAAAGTCATATAGCTGGGAAGGAAGAATTGCCTCCAAACCCATGATTTTGCCACTCAACCTTAGCAGCCTACTTCCTTCCATATTCTGACATATTCAAGAAGATATTCCTTGTTGAGTTATTGTATGTAAATGAACCTGAATCAATCAGCAAATGTTTATTAAAAAATGTATCTTGTTCCTAGGACCAAGCTACTTGCTGAAAATTAAAAAGGGAACCAGTGGTCCCTGTCCCCAACAATGAGTATGTGCTTTCTGTGACTGTAGAACAAATATACAAGCATAAGATTTAAGGATGATCCTCAATAAATTTGATGGGTAAGGATCACAAAACAATAGTGGTCAAATAAAATGAGAATGTTTTAGAAGAAAAGGGGACTTAAACTGGGCTGTTCTTCTAGGTAGAGTGTTCATTTGGAACAAGGATTTTTTTTTATTAAAGCGTTATAATGTGGTAAAGCTACACTTCCTGTGTTCCAATCCCAACTATTCTACTCACAAGATTTGTGATCTGCAGATTGCTGAAGCCCAACTGTTTTCCTCATTTGTAAAATGAGGCAATAATGGTATATTCCTGAGAAGGTTGATTTAAGCATTCCATGATATATCAGCCAGGGTTCCAAGAAAAAGGATGACCCATTCACTCTAGGGAAATTCAAGGAGAATATATTTTATGTCGTAGTCATATATATACAATTGATCAAAAACACATAACTGACAATGACATGAGTTTAAATGAGTTGGAATATGAACGTTGGAGGATACTAGGAAATGGAGTTGCAGGGGGAGTTCATGAAATCTTTAGAAAACAAAAATCACACTATTAAAATATCTACTGTTCCACATAGAGGGACAAGTTAGGAAGTGATAAGGGGTAGTGACATCAAGGGAAGGATTCAAGCTTCCAGACATAGAAACATGTTCGCCCATGTCTATATGTCTTTGTGCAAGTTTCTTTCCCCTCTGAGCCTGTGTAATTTTATTTGTCAGCATGGCTGAACCACAGAGTGCCCAGACATTTGGTCAAACATTATTCTGGGTGTGTCTGCAACGGTGTTTCTGGATAAGATTAATATTTGCATGGTAGTCTGAGTAAAGCAGGTTTCCACCTCTAATGTTGGGGGGAATGTCTTGGAGGGCATTCAATTCAATCGAACACCTAAATAGACAAAAAGGGTAAGTAAGTAGGAACTCCTGCCTGACTGTTGAGCTGGGACATGGGTCTTTCCTAGCCTTTGGTCTCCAAGCAAAACAAGGGCTCTTCTTGGTTCTCAAGCCTGGTGGCTTTCAAACTGAGCTTACAGCATTGGCTCTTCTAGTTCTCAGACCTTCAGACTCAAAGTGAAAGTACATCATCTGCTCTCCTGGGTCTCCAAATTGCAGATCTTGGAATTTGTCAACCTCCATAACTGTGTGAGCCCATGCCTCATAATACACACACACACACACACACACACACACACACACACATAGGTTCTGTTTCTCTGGAGAAGCCTAATACAGATCCCTGATGCCCTAATTTATAAAAGAGGGATTATCAGGAGAATTCAGTGAGAAAACCATGCAATTATTGCCAGCACATAGTAGGCATTCAACGAATGTGTTTGTTCCCCCTGCACAGTTGAGGGATTGAAAGCACAGCCAGTAGAAATAAAATAAAGGGCTATCTTTCTAATAGACATCCTTTCTGCTTCCAGTCTTTAATAGAGTCCATTAATATCTATCAAACATTCCTGGGAATGGAAATATAAAGCTATCGTTGCCATATATGTGGCAGCCTAATGAGCCAGCTTCTCCCAGTGAGGCAATAATTTACTCAAAGGTCCCAAAGTGGCCAGCATGAGTTCAGACAGCTTTCCAAATGGGCCAGTTCTTGCACAAAGAGATTGCATTATTATGCTACCCTTTCTGTGTGGTTTGCTCAACGAAGCTCCATGTAGGATAAACCAATGCGATATCTGCCCTCCAAGACATTTCCCTGCAGGGATTTCAGTGCCAACTTCAATCCCTCCAAAATCATGCAGTCAGCTCTCCTAGTTTCAGGCCAATGGAGTTCTCCTAAAACACAGCTTTTTCTAAGTCATGTATATCCATTTACCCCAGGAGGGAAGGGAGGGGCAGGGGAGGCAGGGGAGGTGGTGGTAGTGGGGGCTGGAGGAGGGATGACATTAGGCAATTTCTCAAGCTCCATTTCTCAGTAAAATATCTCAATATTTGTGCGCATAAGAGCTTTTATATGTTGGCCAATGCATATTGGGTGATGATATATGTATATGTCACTTCACAGTGATGGAAGGCCCGGCTGCAGAAACCATTTTCTGAAGTCAAGGATTGCAGCCCCAGTGCTAATTCGGCAAGAGAGACATTTATGACCTTAACAATGGTACTAGAAGGCTCTCCATCTCCCCTTTTGAGTCTGGACAGTGCCTATGGAGAGACTGGATTGCATTTTATTCACCAGAGTTTGATGTTTAAACATATTAGAAAATACTTAGCCAAAATGACTAATAAAATGATATGGAAAATTAATCTAGTAGAAAGAGCACTGCCTTAGAAAGCAGAAAACTGAGTTATCAGACCTCTTCCAGTCCTGTCAGTGTCACCTTGGGCAGGTCACTTAATCTTTCCATGATGAAATTGTATGACCTGAAAAATGGGTTAATAATATCATTCTAGGGCTTCCCTGGTGGCACAGTGGTTGAGAGTCTGCCTGCCAACGTAGGGGACACAGGTTCGTGCCCCGGTCTGGGAAGATCCCACATGCCGCGGAGCGGCTAGGCCCATGAGCCATGGCTGCTGAGCCTGCGCGTCCGGAGCCTGTGCTCCGCAAGGGGAGAGGCCACAACAGTGAGAGACCCGCGTACTGAAAAAAAATAAATAAATAAAATAATAATAATAATATCGTTCTAACTTTAAAGCCTAAAGAAAGTAAAAAGATTTCCTGAGGTTTTTTCCTGCAATATTATATCTAAATCTGTGCTTTTCATTCTAGGTAAAGGCAACATTAATCACCATCAGCCTATTAACACTTGATAGATTCCCCTTGTATGGTGCTTCTGATTTGACAAAGTATTTTTTAAGATTATTTTATTTTTGGACTTCCCTGGCAGTCAAATGGTTAAGACTAAGTGCACACTTCCACTACCAGGGGCGCGCATTAGATCCCTGGTTGGGGAACCAAGATCCCACATGCCATGAGGTGTGGCCAAAAAGTTAAATAAATAAAAGGGTAGATGGCTAAAAAGAAAAAAATTATTTCATTATTTTATTTTATTTTTTTATTGAAGTATAGTTGGTTTACAATGTTGTGTTTATTTCTGCTGTACAGCAAAGTGACTCAGTTATACATATATATACATTTTTTATATCCTTTTCCATTATGGTTTATAGAGAAAGACAAGTACCATATGATACCCCTTATATGTAAAATCTAAAATATGACACAAATGAATCTATCTATGAAACAGAGACAGAATCACAGAGGTAGAGAACAACTGGTGGTTGCCAAGGGGGAGGCAGTTGGGGGAGGGATGGAGTGGGAGATTGGAGTTAGCAGATATAAGCTTTTATATATAGACTGGATAAACAACAAGGTCCTACTGTAAAGCACAGATAACTATATTCAATATCCTATGGCAAAGTATTTTTATGTACATTGCCTAATTCAATACACACAGTATTGCTCTTAAAGACTGGCAAAATGAAATTATCATTCTCACTGGGAAAATGAAGAAAATGGGAGCTAAGAAGAATAAATGACTTACCTAATGTGTTCCAGGTACCAAGTACACTGCTGCCTCAGTTCCTTTGAGATTACTCTTCCCTGCCACACTTTCTCAGCTATCTCCCATCTCTCTTCTTAACCTCATTCAAGCCTCTCTACTCAATACCACCTTTTTAGAGAGTCTTTATTCCCTGATCACCCCAGATAAAATAGTATCACTCTATTCCCTTACCTTGCTTTATCCTTCTTCAAAGAACTTAATATGTCAAGAAAAAGTCATCATTTATGTGTTTATTCATTTATTGGTCCCTTGTCTCCACTTGTAAGCTCTGTAAGAGTAGGAACTTTGTCAGTTTTTTGCTCATTCTTATGTTCCTAAAACCTAGAATAGTGTCTGATCAGTAGTAGGCACTCGATAAATAATTGTTAGTGAATAAATGAACAAATGAGGTGAAACAGGAAAGCCACTGGAAACTTTGGTTATCCTTAAAAAAATGGAGGGTATCCATATCCCTTAACTGTTTGAGTTTCCTAGGATATCTTGATTGAATTTTATTTCACATATATTTTTATCTGTCTTTCTCATGAAAAATTAGACCTATTATTTTTTTTCTTAAACCATGGGGAAATGTAATTATATTTTTCTAGTTCAGGAATTATAAGAGTGGTCCTTCAGGTAGAAAATAAAAATAAATATCAATGATTCCAAGCTTGGCTGTATATCAAAATCACCAGGGGACACTTTTTTAAACTCTAAATTCCTGCTGCCTACCGTTGAAAATTTTGAATTCATCGGTAAAGCCAAGATTTGTACATTTCAAACATTCCCCAGTTGATTCAGATGCACAGCCATGTTGGAAAACTAATGAGTTCAGTGAGAAATTCCTTTCTGCTCTGCATATTATTACCCGAGGCTTGAGCAAGCACCATGATGGTTGAGTTACAGCCATAAGATCTATTTTGGAAGAGTAAGAGTTATATTCTCATCAGAAGCCATCCAAAATTTGTTAGCCATGGGGATTTCTGATTATGTGGATAGAACACAGAGATCAAGCAGTAGTGTTTTCCTTATGCTAAAGGTCTATCCTCAGGGAACAGAAGCCCAGTCATTTTTCTGAGTGTGGAATAAAGCTTTTGACCCCATAAGGAAGCCAGGTAAATACAAAGTAGTACAATCCAAAACCTAGAAGCAAGGAATAAGGCAAAATCTTGGCTCAGTGCACAGGGCAACATGATGGACAGCATGAAGTGAATCTGAGAACATTCATTCAACCTTCTATGGATATTTACTGAGCATCTACTAGGGCCTAGAAACATACAAGTGAGCAAGATGGTCTCTGCCCTCCAGAAACATACATTGAAGAGAGAGAGAGAAACATACTAAACATAATGATACAGAAGAATTGGATTTCAGTGGTTAAACATTGAAGAAATGTCTACCTCACTAATGAAATAAGGAGAGTTAGATCTAAACTCAAAATGGAAGGATGTGTTAAAGATGACAAATAGGAAATGGAAAGAGGAAAAAGAGTGTTGCAGAAAGTAAAAAGAGCAAAGAGGTTGGTCCAGACTTATGCTACAGCTTCAGCATTTAAGGAAGTAAAAGTCTAGAGAAAACAGAATGGCAGAGATTAGAAGTCTGAAGTGATAGAAGACAAGTTTGTTTGAAAGACTGTGTTTAATATTGTTAATGAAATTCAGCCAATATATGTTGAGTTGACCCAATATATAGGTTGTGCCTAACACAGGGCATTCATTGTTCTCGGAATTGGAGATACAGCGGAAAGAAAAAGAACAGACCAGATCCTAGCAACCTCAAAGCTAGCATCTGAATAATTGGTTAACCAATATACAACTAAATAAAAATGTAACCATAGTTCAAGTGATGGTGACTTAGGCTAACTTTGGCAATGGGAATGGACAAAATGAAGAACATGTAAATGACTACCTGCAGAGATATAGCATGAAGAATGAGAATGGAATGGCATCCTTATAGGGGTTACCTGACCCTTGGATGAACCTGACTCTGTCTGGATGAGTGGCTAAATTCTAAGCTCCACTATATGAGAGATATTGAACTTTATATTCTGCCTGCTTCAGTGTATGGATTCCAGTTCTGGATCCAGGTGAAATGTTCTAGGAAGGAATTGCTTGGAAGAATTGAAACTGAGGCTGACCCCACTTAACTGTGAAGAATAAACAAATTCTATGCATTTGGAAAGTTGTATAATTAAATTCAAATACTGAAGTAAATATAAAACACCCAAATGTTCTCTCTAAACCCCAGTGATCATTGAACTAACCTTAAAATAATTTTGAAGGTGACAACAAAACAAAGAGTTTAAAGTCAAGAATAAACCTACATTTATCTTGTTTTATTTTATAATGAGGTGAACTTGTTTGTTATTCCCTTGAAAATCAGATATCTGATAGCAGTACACCTTTTGAGTTATTACATTATGATCTTATAAATCTCTTCTCAACCTTGTATGTGAATGATTCATAGATGTAAAATGAAAGGAAGGGCTTATAGCTAATGGAAGAAAGTATCCATAATCCAAGTGGACATCAGCAAGAAGAATTAAATCACAGTAAGACAAACAGAAGAGACAAGATGTGAATGAGTTAAGAGAGGTTAATCAAAATGCGTTCTCACTCCAGAAAAGAAGGGGAAGTATAGAATAATTGATAGCCTCAGGAGAAATACAAAAGTTATGGGTAATCTGGTATCTGATGGGCTGGGTGTGAGGCTTCTGTACACAGTGCCTTACAAGCAAGCGAGACTGGACTAAGCATAAAGGAAAAGAAAAGTTTCAACATCAGTTGTCTATGGAAAATGAACAGATGATCTTCTAGCCCCTAGCAACACCATAATGCTTTCTGCCTCTATGACTTGGACTATTTTGTGTGGCTGACACGGGCTTCATGCTCCAGCTGGGTGTCAGGCCTGTGCCTCTGAGATGGGAGAGCCGAGTTCAGCACATTGGTCCACCAGAGACTCCCGGCTCCATGTAATATCAAATGGCAAAAACTCTCCAAGAGATCTCCATCTCAATGTGAAGACCCAGCTACACTCAACGACCAGCAAAGTACAGTGCTAGACACCCTATGCCAAACAACTAGCAACACAGGAACACAACACCAGCCACTGACAGACAGGCTGCCTAAAATCCTAATAAGGTCTCAGACACCCCAAGACACACCACCAGATGCAGTCCTGACTACCAGAAAGACAAGATCCAGCCTCATCCACCAGAACACAGGCACCAGTCCCTTCCACCAGGAAGCCTAGACAACCCACTGAACCAACCTTAGCCACTGGGAGCAGACACCAAAAACAACGGGAACTAAAAACCTGCAGCCTGAGAAAAGGAGCCCCCAAACACAGTAAGTTAAGCAAAATGAAAAGAGAGAGAAACACACAGAAGATTCAGGAGCAAAGTAAAAACCCATCAGACCGGGCTTCCCTGGTGGCACAGTGGTTGAGAGTCTGCCTGATGATGCAGGGGACGGGGGTATGTGCCCTGGTCCGGGAGGATCCCACATGCCGTGGAGCGGCTGCACCCGTGAGCCTTGGCCGCTGAGCCTGCGCGTCCGGAGCCTGTTGCTCCGCAATGGGAGAGGCCACAACAGTGAGAGGCCCGTGTACAGCAAATTAAAAAAAAAAAAACCCATCAGACCAAACAAATGAATAAGAAACAGGCAGTCTTCCTGAAAAAGAATTCAGAGTAATGATAGTAAAGATGATCGAAAATCTTGGAAATAAAATTGAGAAAATACAAGAAACGTTTAACAAGGACCTAAAAGAACTAAAGAGCAAACAAACAATGATGAACAACACAATAAAAGAAATTTAAAATTCTCTAGAAGGAATCAATAGCAGAATAACTGAGGCAGAAGAACGGATAAATGACCTGGAAGATAAAATAGTGGAAATAACTACTGCAGAGCAGAATAAAGAAAAAAAAATGAAAAGAATTGAGGACAGTCTCAGAGACCTCTGGGACAACATTAAATGCACCAACATACGAATTATAGGGGTCTCAGAAGAAGAGAAAAAGAAAGGGACTGAGAAAATATTAGAAGAGATTATATTTGAAAACTTCCTTAATATAAGAAAGGAAATAGTCAATCAAGTCCAGGAAGTGCAGAGAGTTCCATATGGGATAAATCAAAGGAGAAAAATGCCAAGACACAGATTAATCAAACTATCAAAATTAAACACAGAGAAAAAATATTAAAAGCAGCAAGGGAAAAACAACAAATAACATACAAGGGAATCCCCATAAAGTCAACAGCTGATCTTTCAGTGGAAACTCTGCAAGCCAGAAAGGAGTGGTAGGACATATTTAAAGTGATGAAAGGAAAATACCTACAACCAAGATTACTCTACCCAGCAAGGATTTCATTCAGATTCAACAGAGAAATTAAAACTTTACAGACAAGCAAAAGCTAAGAGAATTCAGCACCATCAGACCAGCTTTACAACAAATGTAAAGGAACTTCTCTAGGCAGGAAACACAAGGGAAGGAAAAGACCTACAATAACAAACTCAAAACAATTAAGAAAATGGTAATAGGAACATACATATGGAAAACTACTTTAAATGTAAATGGATTAAATGCTCCAACCAAAAGACATAGACTGGTGGAATGGATACAAAAACAAGACTCATATATATGTAGTCTACAAGAGACCCACTTCAGACCTAGGGACACATACAGACTGAAAGTGAGGGGATGGAAAAAGATAGTCCATGCAAATGGAAATCAAAAGAAAGCTGGAGTAGCAATTCTCATATCAGACAAAATAGACTTTAAAATAAACACTATTACAAGAGACAAAGACGGACACTACATAATGATCAAAGGATCAATCCAAGAAGAAGATATAACAATTGTAAATATTTATGCACCCAATATTGGAGCACTTCAATACATAAGGCAAATGCTAACAGCCATAAAAGGGGAAATCGACAATAACACATTCATAGTAGGGGACTTTAACACCCCATTTTCACCAATGGACAGATCATCCAAAATGAAAATAAATAAGGAAATACAAGCTTTAAGTGATGCATTAAACAAGGTGGACTTAATTGATATTTATAGGACATTCCATCTAAAAACAACAGAATACCCTTTCTTCTCAAGTGCTCATGGAACATTCTCAATAGATCATATCTTGGGTAACAAATCAAGCCTTGGTAAATTTAAGAAAATTGAATCGTATCAAGTATATTTTCCAACCACAAAGCTATGAGACTAGATGTCAATTACAGAAAAAAATCTGTAGAAAATAAAAACACAGGGAGGCTAAATAACACGCTACTAAATAACCATGAGATCACTAAAGAAATCAAAGATAAAATTTAAAAATACCTAGAAACAAATGACAATGAAAACACGACAAACCAAAACCTATGGGACACAGCAAAAGCAGTTCTAAGAGGGAATTTTAGAGCAATACACTCCTACCTCAAGAAACAAGAAACATCTGAAATAAACAGCCTAATTTTAGACCTAAAGCAATTAGAGAAAGAAGAACAAGAAAAACCCAAAGTTAGCAGAAGGAAAGAAATCATAAAGATCAGATCAAAATTAATGAAAAAGAAATGAAGGAAATGATAGCAAAGATCAATAAAGCTAAAAGCTGGTTCTTTGACAAGATAAACAAAATTGATAAGCTATTAGCCAGACTCATCAAGAAAAAATGGGAGAGACTCAAATCAATAGAATTAGAAATTAAAAAGGAGAAGTAACATCTGGCACTGCAGAGATACAAAGGATCATGAGAGATTACTACAAGCAAGTATATTTCAATAAAATGGACAACCTGGAAGAAATGGAAAAATTCTTAGAAAAGGACAACCTTCCGAGACTGAACCAGGAAGAAATAGAAAATATAAAAGACCAGTCACAAACACTGATATTGAGACTGTGATTAAAAATGTTCCAACAAACAAAAGTCCAGGACCAGAAGGCTTCACAGGCAAATTCTATTAAACACTTAGAGAAGAGCTAACACCTATCCTTCTCAAATTCTTCCAAAATGTAGCAGAGGGAGGAACACTCCCAAACTCATCCTATGAGGCCCCTATCACCTTAATACCAAACCAGACAAAGATGTCACAAAGAAATAAAACTACAGGCCAATATCACTGATGTATATAGATGCAAAAATCCTCAAGAAAATACTAGCAAACAGAATCCAACAGCACATTAAAAGGATCATACACCATGATCAAGTGGGGTTTATCCCAGGAATGCAAGGATTCTACAATATACATAAATCAATCAATGTGATAAACCATATTAACAAACTGAAGGAGAAAAACCATATGATCATCTCAATAGATGCAGAAAATTGTTTCAACAAAATTCAACACCCATTTATGATAAAAACCCTCCACAAAATTCAACACCCATTTATGATAAAAAAAAAAAAACCCTCCAGAAAGTAGGCATAGAGGGAACTTACCTCAACATAATAAAGGCCACATATGACAAACCCACAGCCAACATCGTTCTCAACAGTGAAAAACTGAAACCATTTCCTCTAAGATCAGGAGCAAGACAAGGCTGTCAACTCTCACCACTATTATTCAACATAGTTTTGGAAGTTTTAGCAACAGCAGTCAGAGAAGATAAAGAAATAAACGGAATCCAAATCAGAGAAGAAGAAGCAAAGCTGTCACTGTTTGCAGATTACATGATACTATACATAGAGAATCCTAAAGATGCTACCAGAAAACTACTAGAGCCAATCAATGAATTCAGTAAAGTAGCAGGATACAAAATTTATGCACAAAAATCTCTTGCAGTCCTATACACTAATAATGAAAAATCTGAAAGGGAAATTAAGGAAACAATCCCATTTATCACTGCAACAAAAAGAATAAAGTACCTAGGAATAAACCTACCTAAGGAGACAAAAGACCTTTATGCAGAAAACTCTAAGACACTGATGAAAGAAATTAAAGATGATATCAACAGATGGAGAGATATACCATGTTCTTCAATTGGAAGAATCAATATTGTCAAAATGACTACACTACCAACAACAATCTACAGATTCAATGCAATCCCTATCAAACTACAAATGGCATTTTTCACAGAACTAGAACAAAAAATTTCACAATATGTATGGAAACACAAAAGACCCCGAATAGCCAAAGCAATCTTGAGAAAGAAAAATGGAGCTAGAAGACTCAGGCTCCTGGACTTCAGACTATACTACAAAGCTACAGTAATCAAGACAGTATGGTTGTGGCAAAAAAAAAGAAATACAGATCAATGGAACAGGATAGAAAGTCCAGAGATAAACCCACGCACATATGGTCACCTTATCTTTGATAAAGGAGGCAAGAATATACAATGGAGAAAAGACAGCCTCTTCAATAAGTGGTGTTGGAAAAACTGGACAGGTACATGTAAAAGAATGAAATTAGAACACTCCCTAATGCCATACACAAAAAGAAACTCAAAATGGATTAAAGACCTAAATGTAAGGCCAGACACTATAAAACTCTTAGACGAAAGCATAGGCAGAACACTCTATGACATAAATCACAGCAAGATCCTTTTTGACCCACCTCCTAGAGAAATGGAAATAAAAACAAAAATAAACAAATGGGACCTAATGAAACTTCAAAGCTTTTGCACAGCAAAGGAAACCATAAACAAGACCAAAAGACAACCCTCAGAATAGGAGAAAATATTTGCAAATGAAGCAACTGACAAAGGATTAATCTCCAAAATTTACAAGCAGCTCATGCAGCTCAATATCAAAAAAACAAACAACCCAATCCAAAAATGGGCAGAAGACCTAAATAGACATTTCTCCAAAGAAGATATACACATTGCCAACAAACACAATGAAAGGATGCTCAACATCACTAATCATTAGAAAAATGCAAATTAAAACTACAATGAGGTATCACCTCACACCAGTCAGAATGGCCATCATCAAAAAATCTACAAACAATAAATGCTGGAGAGGGTGTGGAGAAAAGGGAACCCTCTTGCACTGTTGGTGGGAATGTAAATTGATACAGCCACTTCGGAGAACAGTATGGAGGTTTCTTAAAATACTAAAAATAGAACTACCATACGACCCAGCAACCCCACTACTGGGCATATACCCTGAGTAAACCATAATTCAAAAAGGGTCATGTATCACAATGTTCATTGCAGCTCTATTTACAATAGCCAGGACATGGAGGCAACCTAAGTATCCATAGACAGATGAATGGATAAAGAAGATGTGGCACATATATACAATGGAATATTTCTCAGCCATAAAAAGAAATGAAATTGAGTTATTTGTAGAGAGGTGGATGGACCTAGAATGTGTCATACAGAGTGAAGTAAGTCAGAAAGAGAAAAACAAATACTGTATGCTAACACATATATATGGAATCTAAAAAAAAAAAACAAACAAAAAAAACTGTCCTGAAGAACCTAGGGGCAGGACAGGAATAAACACTCAGACATAGAGAATGGACTTGAGGACACAGGGAGGGGGAAGGGTAAGATGGGGCAAAGTGAGAGAGTGGCATGGACATATTTACACTACCAAATGCAAAATAGATAGCTACTGGGAAGCAGCCGCACATCACAGGGAGATTAGCTCAGTGCTTTGTGACCACCTCAAGGGGTGGGATATGGAGGATGGGAGGGAGATGCAAGAGGGAGGAGATATGGGGATATATGTATATGTAAAGCTGATGCACTTCGTTATAAAGCAGAAACTAACACACAATTGTAAAGCAATTATACTCCAATAAAGATGTTAAAAAAAAAACAAAACAAAACACTGTGGTAAAACACACATCCTAGAAAGAGCATGTTAGGAAAAATATGGAAATCTGGATGCTATAGTTTTAAGAAAAGACCTTTGTAACAAAGTCATGTAACACAACATTGTGCTTTAGTTTAGGTGTTTTAATTTTCTTCTCAATCAGTCCAAGAGCTTTCTTGTCTCTCTTCCTCAAGTCTCTCTTTATCTTTTTCCTATACTCAAGCTACATTGGAATAATCTTGATCCTATTAGTTGATTTCTTTTTTTTAAATATCTTTATTGGAGTATAATTGCTTTACAATGTTGTGTTAGTTTCTGCTGTACAACAAAGTGAATTAGCTATATGTATACATATATCCCCATATCCCCACCCTCCCTATCTATCCCACCCCTCTAGGTGGTCACAAAGCACTGAGCTGATCTCCCTGTGCTATGCAGCAGCTTCCCACTAGCCAACCATTTTACACTTGGTAGTGTATATGCGCCAATGCTACTTTCTCACTTCATCCCAACTTCCCCTTCCCCCCCGTAAATGTGTTTTCAAAGTAGGTTCATCTTTACCACTTAAAGAGAGGTTTATCTGCTTTTTGCCAGGCAAGCTGTTTGATCAAGTCATTTAATATCACATATTTGAGATACAAGCAATATAAGTTGTTGAGATCAAGAGGAGCTTTGCACTTAAAGTGAGTGTGTAGTTGTTGACTGACCTCTAATAAAATGCAGTGTCCTGTTTTCTTTGGGAATTAGATGAGAGGGTGGTTTTTACATCTATTTTTATGTTCAGTTTCCAAGATGATTCCAACAGATTCCATGAAATCCACAAAAACAAATACTCAAACTACAGGATAACATATGCTAAAATTACATGTGGGTTTAAACCAAGATCGGTACAAACAGACCCAAGCTGAGCAATTTTATTTTAAACAGCAGGTTAATTTTACATACATTTTATAACTGAAATAGTGGCTAACGAAACATTACATCAGCATATGTGGTTTAAAATTAAATGATAGCTTGGATTTCCTTGTTCAAGGGTTCTGGCAAAGATCATCTTAAACTTAGAGAAACTACCATGATATAAAATGGGATATAAATGGCAAAATCAACCCCGCCCATGATTTGTAATTTTGAAGAACCATAACTAATCAGTACCAGAAAGAAAAGCAGCCAAAGAGACATACCAATGTAACTGATATATATTTAAATCCCTAATCTGACTTCGGAATAAGACATCTAAACTGATAGTGCTATTCATGTACCACTAAATAAAACTATAATTCAAAGTACAGTGATACTGAGACTCCCTTAAAGAAGTTATCTAACAAAGATATGGAAAGAAATAAAAATGCAAAAGCCAAATTTCAAGGTAGAAACTGATTCCAGGCTGCCTTCTCTGTTTCCCAATAAGACTCCATCTAAGCTGTCTCTTTCCTCCCTAAATCCCCTTAGCCATGTAGTCTGGAATTGAAACATCGAGCTTTTGGGTAGCGAGAATCTCGTGGCTTTCTGTTCACTAAGTTTTCTTGCCTCTGTACATAAAGAAGCCAATCCTGACATTGGGAACTTGATTCAATTGGCTTAACTACCTAGAAAAACACTCTTGGTCACCTACCTTCTTAAAGAACCCTGTTTCAGCAAATCGTTAGCAGAGACAAAGTGGAAAACTTCATATCTATAATGCTGAACCAAAGAATCAAAATTCTTATTTCTGCAGGAGCTAAAGTTTGAAAGATTCTATCAGTAGATTGCGGAGAGAAATATGGTATATAAAAGTAAAATAGCGTAATTGCTACATTTCAGCCTCCTTCAAAATGCTGAGCTTTCCTTATCCTGATAGTTTTCCCTTTGGTATACATGGAGTGGAAAGTAACTAAACCCTTCTGAGACAGTGTACAGATTCAATAATATCCTTATTTCTCCTTTCAGGACATGCATAAAGACTGTTTTAATGTTACTGAAAAATAAGACTATATATAACTAGCTTTCACCAGAGCAATAAAAACACATGGTTCGACTAACATTTCTAAAGGTTTTTTATATTCTAGCAACAGGTGTGGTCAACTGAACCCCTAATGTCCACAAGGATGAAAGCCCTGCATTTGAAGAGATTTTGAAATCCTAAGATCTAAACACTGGTGTTTCATATATGGAGAATCTGGTAAGTTATATAGCTAGTTAGCTGCAGCAGTGAGAGTAGAAATCAAGAGAGCAGGTTTCCAGACCAGGGCTTTTCCTCATCCATCCTCCTGTCTCTCTCTGTACCTTGTCCTTGTAAAGTTACTTGGACACAAAATCGGGAAAGGCATGGTGATTTTCAAAAGATCATCTGATGGCCATTGGTCTTGGAGGAAGGCATTACTGAGAGGAAGAAAGAGATATCCTTAATATCCTATGAGTGGAGACCGAGTTGTTGAATAAGATAGTTCACATGAAGACAATTAGAATGCTGCCTAGCAGGCAGAAAGTGTGCCTAGCACCCCATGAGTGTAATAAATGTAAACCACTATTGCCTTCTTCATCATAGTCTTTTTCATTTTTCTCCTCCTCCCTTCTTCTCCTCCCCCTCTTCCTCCTCCCTCTCCCCCTCCTCCAAGTCTCCCTCCCCTCCTTCTTCTTCTTCCTCTTTATTACCTTCATCATCATTACCATCTTCATCCATGTCTCCTTCACTTCAAAACAACCTAAGGATAAGGAGCATGGGCATGTGTGAGTTTCACCAGCACCCAATACAGTATGGAGTTCTTCATCCATACTTTGGGCCCACTTATTTGTAGCATTTCCTTGATTTCTTTGGCCAATATAAACACATCTCCACAAATCAATATCACATTGTTAGCGTCCTCACAGAATTATTTCCTAGTGTTTGTGTTGAAATAAATGTGTTCAGAGTCAAATTTTTTTTCCAGGAGGAAGTGAAATGAACAAGTTCCCTGAAACAAGCCCTCCACCTGGAGCAAGGATGATGGAAAAGCTAACCAGACTCCTCAGAAGAGATGAGTCTGACTCTAACGCTCTCTGTGCATCTTTGCCTTCTTTGGGTGAAACAGAAACTTAATTATGACATTTCAATATTGAAATAAAATTAGTTTGGAATATATTCCTCACTCCTGAGAGGAAATTATGCTCCATTTTTAACTGTGCAAGACAACTACCGATTCATCTGTGGAGTGATAGCAGTGTTATTTTTGTGCACATTCAACAAACTGTACATATGCAGGACCTGCTCAGGGCTTTCTTTCTTGTGGGTGCAACTTGGCATCCAAACTCTTGCTAACAGAAACTTTTATGGACACCTCACATGTCACAATGCCAACCCTGCCAACTGCTCATATTGGTTAAATTTCTTTAGCAACAATAAACATAGCCAACTATGATGACATATTTTGTCTGTATCCCATATTTGTGCCTAGTTGTAATGGACCAAAATAAAAGGTTTAGAGAATTATCTTATCCAGTTTAACCTAAATATTTTTTCATCCCAAATAGAGTATGTGCAACTTCATAATGTCCCTAGATAATGAATCATATATTAAGGTTTTGTTTAATATATTAGTAAAGTTTAAAAATCATGTAATAAATATTAAAGACCATATAGCCAATGTAGTTTCACTCCTCTTTAAATGCCTCTGGCAAGGACTTAATTTAGAATTAATAAAAGCATTATTATATTATTTATTTGATTATAAATATGCTAATGTAAATGCCATGCTATAAATACTTCTGCTAATTAAATACTAGCTGACTTATGGAGTTTTATTTAGGCACAACTAGCAGTTTCTTAAGATCTATGAGTTGAAACTCAATAACTGTATTCTCAATAATCCATTGATGTTTAATAGGTAATAACAACATTACACTCAATGCAGTGCCTTTATATGTATTCTTTCTATTGAATGTTAGTTTAAAAGTAATTACTATATGTATTCTTTCTATTGAATGTTAGTTTAAAAGTAATTATCAGTAGCATATTTACGAAGCTTTGATTGTTTAAGAGATATTCATCTTAACAAAAGAGGTTGTTATGGGGGACCTTGAAGATGGCGGAAGAGTAAGACGCGGAGATCGCCTTCCTCCCCACGGATACACCAGAAATACATCTACACGTGGAACAACTCCTACAGAACACCTACTGAAGGCTGGCAGAAGACCTCAGACCTCCCAAAAGGCAAGAAACTCCCCACGTACCTGGGTAGGGCAAAAGAAAAAAAGAAAAAACAGAGACAAAAGAATAAGGACGGCACCTGCGCCAGTGGGAGGGAGCTGTGAAGGAGGAAAAGTTTCCACACACTAGGAAGCCCCTCCGCGGGCGGAGACTGCGGGAGGCGGAGGGGGGGGCTTCGGGACCGAGGAGTAGTGCACAGCGACGGGTGCGGAGGGCAAAGCGGGGAGATTCCCGCACAGAGGATCGGTGCCGACCGGCACTCACCAGCCCGAGAGGCTTGTCTGCTCACCCGCCCGGGCGGGCGGGGCTGCGAGCTGAAGCTCGGGTTTCGGTTTTGGACGGAGCGCAGGGAGAGGACTGGGGTTGGCGGCTTGAACATAGCCTGAAGGGGTTAGTGCACCACGACTAGCCGGGAGGGAGTTCGGGGAAAAGCCTGCACCTGCCGAAGAGGCAAGAGACTTTTTCTTCCCTCTTTGTTTCCTGGTGCGCGAGGAGAGGGGTTTAAGAGCGCTGCTTAAAGGAACTCCAGAGACGGGCGCGAGCCGCGGCTAAAAGCGCGAACCCCAGAGACGGGCGCGAGCCGCGGCTAAAAGCGCGGACCCCAGAGACGGGCGGGAGACGCTAGGGCTGCTGCTGCCGCCACCAAGGGGCCTGTGTGCGGGCGCAGGTCACTCTCCACACCCCTCTTCCGCGGAGCCTGTGCAGCCCGCCACTGCCAGGTTCCCGGGAACCAGGGACAACTTCCCCGGGAGAACGCACGGCGGGCCTCAGGCTGGTGCAACGTCACGCCGGCCTCTGCCGCAACGTCACGCCGCCTCTGACGCCGCAGGCCCGCCCCGCACGCAGTGCCCCTCCTTCCCCCCCCTCACCCCCGGCCTGAGTGAGCCTGAGCCCCCGAATTAGCGGCCCCTTTAACCCTTTCCTGTCTGAGCAAAAAACAGACGCCCTCCAGGGACCTACACGCAGAGGCAGGGCCAAATCCAAAGCTGAGCTCCTGTGAGCTGTGAGAACAAAGAAGAGAAAGGGAAATCTCCCCCAGCAGCCTCAGAAGCAGCGGATTAAAGCTCCACAATCAACTTGATATACCCTGCATCTGTGGAATACCTGAATAGACAAGGAATGATCCCAAATTGAAGAGGTGGAATTTAGGAGCGAGATCTATGATTTTTTTCCCTTTTCCTCTTTTTGTGAATGTGTACGTGTATGCTTATGTGTGAGATCTTGTCTGTATACTCTTGCTTCCACCATTTGTCCTAGGGCTCTATCCGTCCATGGTTTTTAAAAAAAAAAATTTTTTTTCTCAATAATTTTAATTGTAATAACTTTATTATACTTTACCGTCGTTCCTTCTTTCTTTCTTTCTTTCTTTCCGTCCTTCCCTCCTTTAGACAACGAATCACCCCAAATTGAGGAGGTGGTCTCTGAGAGCAAGATTTATGATTTTTCCCCCTTTACCTCTTTTTGTGAAGGTGTATGTGTATGCTTCTGTATAAGATTTTCTCTGTATAGCTTTGCTTCCAACATTTGTCCTAAGGTTCTATCCGTCCCTCTTTTTTTTTTTTTTTCTAAATATTTTTTAATTCAATAAATATATTATACTTTATTTTATTTTTACTGTATCTTCTTTCTTTCTGTCTTTTTTCCTTCTTTCCCTCCTTCCTTCCTTCCTTCCTCCCTCCCTCCCTCCTTTCTTTCCTTCTTTGCTTCTTTCTTCCTTCCTTCCTTTCCTCCTTTCCTTCTTTCTTTCCTCATACATCTACTAATTCTCTCTACTTTTTCTCCCTTTTATTCTGAGCCGTGTGGATGAAAGGCTCTTGGTGCTCCAGCCAGGAGTCAGGGCTCTGCCTCTGAGGTAGGAGAGCCAACTTCAGGACACTGGTCAACAAGAGACTTCCCAGCTCCACATAATATTAAACGGTGGAAATCTCCCAGTGACCTCCATCTTAACACCAGCACCCAGCTTCACTCAACGACCAGCAAGCCACAGTGCTAGACAACCTATGCCAAACAACTAGCAAAACAGGAACACAACCCCACCCATTAGCAGAGAGGCTGCCTAAAATCATAATAAGGTCACAGACACCCCAAAACACACCACCAGACGTGAACCTGCCCACTAGAGAGACAAGATCCAGCCTCATCCACCACAACACAGGCACTAGTCCCCTCCACCAGGAAGCCTACACAACCCACTGAAACAACCTTAGCCACTGGAGACAGACATCAAAAACAACGGGAACTACGAACGTGCAGCCTGCAAAAAGGAGACCCCAAACACAGTAAGATAAGCAAAATGAGAAGACAGAAAAACACACAGCAGATGAAGGAGCAAGATAAAAATGCACCAGACCTAACAAATGAAGAGGAAATAGGCAGTCTACCTGAAAAAGAATTCAGAATAATGATAGTAAGGATGATCCGAAATCTTGGAAGTAGAATGGACAAAATGCAAGAAGCAGTTAACAAGGACCTAGAAGAAATAAAGGTGAAACAAGCAATGATGAACAACGCAATAAATGAAATTAAAAGTACTCTAGATGGGATCAATAACAGAATAACTGAGGCAGAAGAACGGATAAGTGACCTGGAAGATAAAATAGTGGAAATAACTACTGCAGAGCAGAATAAAGAAAAAAGAATGAAAAGAACTGAGGACAGTCTCAGAGACCTCTGGGACAACATTAAACGCACCAACATTCGAATTATAGGGGTTCCAGAAGAAGAAGAGAAAAAGAAAGGGACTGAGAAAATATTTGAAGAGATTATAGTTGAAAACTTCCCTAATATGGGAAAGGAAATAGTTAATCAAGTCCAGGAAGCACAGAGAGTCCCATACAGGATAAATACAAGGAGAAATACGCCAAGACACATATTAATCAAACTGTCAAAAATTAAATACAAAGAAAGCATATTAAAAGCAGCAAGGGAAAAACAGCAAATAACACACAAGGGAATCCCCATAAGGTTAACAGCTGATCTCTCAGCAGAAACCCTACAAGCCAGAAGGGAGTGGCAGGACATACTGAAAGTGATGAAGGAGAAAAACCTGCAACCAAGGCTACTTTACCCAGCAAGGATCTCATTCAGATTTGATGGAGAAATTAAAACCTTTACAGACAAGCAAAAGCTGAGAGAGTTTAGCACCACCAAACCAGCTTTACAGCAAATGCTAAAGGAACTTCTCTAGACAAGGAACACAAGAGAAGGAAAAGACCTATAATAACGAACCCAAAACAATATAGAAAATGGGAATAGGAACATACATATCGATAATTACCTTAAATGTAAATGGACTAAATGCTCCCACCAAAAGACACAGATTGGCTGAATGGATACAAAAACAAGACCCTTATATATGCTGTCTACAAGAGACCCACTTCAGACCTAGAGACACATACAGACTGAAAATAAGGGGATGGAAAAAGATATTCCATGCAAATGGAAACCAAAAGAAAGCTGGAGTAGCAATTCTCATATCAGACAAAATAGACTTTAAAATAAGGACTATTACAAGAGACAAAGAAGGACACTACATAATGATCAAGGGATCGATTCAAGAAGAAGATATAACAATTGTAAATATTTATGCACCCAACATAGGAGCACCTCAATACATAAGGCAAATACTAACAGCCATAAAAGGGGAGATTGACAGTAACACATTCATAGTAGGGGACTTTAACACCCCACTTTCACCCATGGACAGATCATCCAAAATGAAAATAAATAAGGAAACACAAGCTTTAAATGATACATTAAACAAGATGGACTTAATTGATATTTATAGGACACTCCATCCAAAAACAACAGAATACACATTTTTCTCAAGTGCTCATGGAACATTCTCCAGGATAGATCATATCTTGGGTCACAAATCAAGCCTTGGTAAATTTAAGAAAATTGAAATTGTATCAAGTATCTTTTCTGACCACAACGCCATGAGACTAGATATCAATTACAGGAAAAGATCTGTAAAAAATACAAACACATGGAAGCTAAACAATACACTACTTAATAATGAAGTGATCACTGAAGAAATCAAAGAGGAAATAAAAAAATACCTAGAAACAAATGACAATGGAGACACAACGACCCAAAACCTATGGGATGCAGCAAAAGCAGTTCTAAGGGGGAAGTTTATAGCAATACAAGCCCACCTTAAGAAGCAGGAAACATCTCGAATAAACAACCTAACCTTGCACCTCAAGCAATTAGAGAAAGAAGAACAAAAAAACCCCAAAGCTAGCAGAAGGAAAGAAATCATAAAAATCAGATCAGAAATAAATGAAAAAGAAATGAAGGAAACGATAGCAAAGATCAATAAAACTAAAAGCTGGTTCTTTGAGAAGATAAACAAAATAGATAAACCACTAGCCAGACTCATAAAGAAAAAAAGGGAGAAGACTCAAATCAATAGAATTAGAAATGAAAAAGGAGAAGTAACAACTGACACTGCAGAAATAAAAAAAATCATAAGAGATTACTACAAGCAACTCTATGCCAATAAAATGGACAATCTGGAAGAAATGGACAAATTCTTAGAAATGCACAACCTGCCAAGACTGAATCAGGAAGAAATAGAAAATATTAACAGACCAATCACAAGCACTGAAATTGAAACTGTCATTAAAAATCTTCCAACAAACAAAAGCCCAGGACCAGATGGCTTCACAGGTGAATTCTATCAAACGTTTAGAGAAGAGCTAACACCTATCCTTCTCAAACTCTTCCAAAATATAGCAGAGGGAGGAACACTCCCAAATTCCTTCTACGAGGCCACCATCACCTTGATACCAAAACCAGACAAGGATGTCACAAAGAAAGAAAACTACAGGCCAATATCACTGATGAACATAGATGCAAAAATCCTCAACAAAATACTAGCAAACAGAATCCAACAGCACATTAAAAGGATCATACACCATGATCAAGTGGGGTTTATTCCAGGAATGCAAGGATTCTTCAATATACGCAAATCTATCAATGTGATAAACCATATTAACAAATTGAAGGAGAAAAACCATATGATCATCTCAATAGATGCAGAGAAAGCTTTCGACAAAATTCAACACCCATTTATGCTAAAAACCCTGCAGAAAATAGGCATAGAGGGAACTTTCCTCAACATAATAAAGGCCATATATGACAAGCCCACAGCAAACATCATCCTCAATGGTGAAAAACTGAAAGCATTTCCACTAAGATCAGGAACAAGACAAGGTTGCCCACTCTCACCACTCTTATTCAACATAGTTTTGGAAGTTTTAGCCACAGCAATCAGAGAAGAAAAGGAAATAAAAGGAATCCAAATCGGAAAAGAAGAAGTAAAGCTGTCACTGTTTGCAGATGACATGATACTATACATAGAGAATCCTAAAGATGCTACCAGAAAACTCCTAGAGCTAATCAATGAATTTGGTAAAGTAGCAGGATACAAAGTTAATGCACAGAAATCTCTGGCATTCCTATATACTAATGATGAAAAATCTGAAAGTGAAATCAAGAAAACACTTCCATTTACCATTGCAACAAAAAGAATAAAATATCTAGGAATAAACCTACCTAAGGAGACGAAAGACCTGTATGCAGAAAATTATAAGACACTGATAAAAGAAATTAAAGATGATACAAATAGATGGAGAGATATACCATGTTCTTGGATGGGAAGAATCAACATTGTGAAAATGACTCTACTACCCAAAGCAATCTACAGATTCAATGCAATCCCTATCAAACTACCACTGGCATTTTTCACAGAACTAGAACAAAAAATTTCACAATTTGTATGGAAACACAAAAGACCCCGAATAGCCAAAGCAATCTTGAGAACGAGAAAAGGAGCTGGAGGAATCAGGCTCCCTGACTTCAGACTATACTACAAAGCTACAGTAATCAAGACAGTATGGTACTGGCACAAAAACAGAAATATAGATCAATGGAACAGGATAGAAAGCCCAGCGATAAACCCACGCACATATGGACACCTTATCTTTGATAAAGGTGGCAGGAATGTACAGTGGAGAAAGGACAGCCTCTTCAATAAATGGTGCTGGGAAAACTGGACAGGTACATGTAAAAGTATGAGATTAGATCACTCCCTAACACCATACACAAAAATAAGCTCAAAATGGATTAAAGACCTAAATGTAAGGCCAGAAACTATCAAACTCTTAGAGGAAAACATAGGCAGAACACTCTATGACATAAATCACAGCAAGATCCTTTCTGACCCACCTCCTAGAGTAATGGAAATAAAAACAAAAATAAACAAATGGGACCTAATGAAACTTCAAAGCTTTTGCACAGCAAAGGAAACCATAATCAAGACCAAAAGACAACCCTCACAATGGGAGAAAATATTTGCAAATGAAGCAACTGACAAAGGATTAATCTCCAAAATTTACAAGCAGCTCATGCAGCTCAATAACAAAAAAACAAACAACCCAATCCAAAAATGGGCAGAAGACCTAAATAGACATTTCTCCAAAGAAGATATACAGAATGCCAACAAACACATGAAAGAATGCTCAACATCATTAATCATTAGAGAAATGCAAATCAAAACTACAATGAGATATCATCTCACACCAGTCAGAATGGCCATCATCAAAAAATCTAGAAACAATAAATGCTGGAGAGGGTGTGGAGAAAAGGGAACACTCTTGCACTGCTGGTGGGAATGTGAATTGGTTCAGCCACTATGGAGAACAGTATGGAGGTTCCTTAAAAAACTACAAATAGAATTACCATATGACCCAGCAATCCCACTACTGGGCATATACCCTGAGAAAACCATAATTCAAAAAGAGTCATGTACCAAAATGTTCATTGCAGCTCTATTTACAATAGCCCGGAGATGGAAACAACCTAAGCGCCCATCATCGGATGAATGGATAAAGAAGATGTGGCACATATATACAATGGAATATTACTCAGCCTTAAAAAGAAATGAAATTGAGCTATTTGTAATGAGATGGATAGACCTAGAGTCTGTCATACAGAGTGAAGTAAGTCAGAAAGAAAAAGACAAATACCGTATGCTAACGCATATATATGGAATTTAAGGGGAAAAAAAATGTCATGAAGAACCTAGGGGTAAGACAGGAATAAAGACGCAGACCTACTGGAGAACGGACTTGAGGATATGGGGAGGGGGAAGGGTGAGCTTTGACAGGGCGAGAGAGAGT
The DNA here is from genome assembly GCF_059928025.1 of Delphinapterus leucas. Classification (NCBI taxonomy): domain Eukaryota; kingdom Metazoa; phylum Chordata; class Mammalia; order Artiodactyla; family Monodontidae; genus Delphinapterus; species Delphinapterus leucas. Next base: position 49,676,453 of record NC_143133.1, on the reverse strand, counting down.
CATGGACATATACACACTAACAAACGTAGTAAGGTAGATAGCTAGGGGGAAGCAGCCGCAAGGCACAGGGATATTAGCTCGGTGCTTTGTGACAGCCTGGAGGGGTGGGATAGGGAGAGTGGGAGGGAGGGAGACGCAAGAGGGAAGACATATGGGAACATATGTATATGTATAACTGATTCACTTTATTATAAAGCAGAAACTAACACACAATTGTAAAGCAATTATACCCCAATAAAGATGTTTAAAAAAAAAAAAAAAAAAAAAAAAAAAGAGGTTGTTATGTGCCAATAGATATTCACAATAATCAGTTTATATTTAATTAACATATAATAACTCCCTCATTAAATCTAAATTAAATCCTTATTTGAAATCCTCAATTTAAAGTGCAACTGAAAATATCGCTATAGAAAATTACACAGCTTACCCTGCATTGCTTTCACAAGCACAATGAGCGATGGTCCTAACCATCCAAGATGGAATTTCATAGGACATTGAAGAATGTTTAGAATACTCTTTAAGACCACATATATAGATCATAAAATAGGACAAGTTTTAAAGTAAATGACATTTCTTGTTGAACTCATATTTAAATGTTTTTTACAATCACTAAATTCTAATTATCTAGAAACTAAATGAAACACTGAAGCATTTGATGTTCTTAAATAAAATATACCAATTAAGGTGAAAGGGAAGCTGTACCAGATATTCTTCATTTCTCCCTTCAGACCCTATCTCCACCCTCCCCTACCTAGTTCTCTGACCCAGGAGGCTGACCCCTAAGGAATGCCTCAACTGGGTCCCTTGCCCTCTAGATTCCAGTTGGTTTTGGCCAGTGGGAATCGCCATCAGGAGAGGAGTGAAAGAAAAGAGAGATGTTAGGGTCTTTATCCTTTCATCTCTCCTTGCTGAGCTGTGGTTTGCTAGTGGTTATGTTTCTGTACTTAAAGCCACAGGTTCTGTCTGGCAGCCCTTCCAATAGCTCTAGTTCTCATTGCGTGGTGGCAACACTTCCTTCTCTCCACTCTTTCAGTTTTGGGAGAAGTAATGGTTTCCTATATTTGCTAGCTCTAGGGTGTTTCTCCCTTGTTGGTTCCCTTAACCCTGCCCATAACTTTGTAAATACTCTATTAATAAAATTATCTCCAGTTACTCCTTTTGACTGTGTCATCTATTTCTATCTATTTAAGAACTTGGACTGATATGCAGCTTAAATTAACAAAACAAATAACAACTAAAAGAGCAGCAACAGACCTTTGCAAAACTTTTCATATGGACTCAGGTTTTCTGCACAAAGGCACATGGTTAATAAATGGAAAAGCCAAAAATCAAACCCAGGTCTCCCAATTCCATATCCTAAATATCTTCTATTATATCAAATAAGAAGAATTAAATCCTACTAGTTTCAAGCAACATTCTGCTAAAGCAGTAGTTGACAAATTTTTGAAGCCATAAAACCCTTTCTTCAAACAAAATCCAAAGGATTTCAACAAGTAAAACAGATAAAAGTAGAGCATCTTTGGTTGAGGTAATCTTTAGTAATCCCATTCAGACCCTGAGGAGATGACTTCACAAAATCTTGCTCCTGGGAATGTCACATGTCCCAAGACTGCCCATTTGGAGCTCTCTATCGCCCTCACAACAGTGATTAGTTCACCATAATCACATCATCCAAATGTCCAATGTCTTCCCCAGAAGTGCTGCTTTCTTCTGGAATGTCAAGCTGAAAATATACGAAAGCCTTAGATCTGCCAGTAGTTACCTTGGCTGTCATACAAGCACAACTAGCTTGAGAATATAGCCAAATATAGAGGAAGCCTGAACCAAGTGGAGGGGATCAGAAAGTCTTAATAATACCTTTTGAACCCATGGATTCAAATAAGACTGAAGGCAATGCTATCTTTGGAATAAGCAGGCATGGGAATCAACCAATTCTCTTTCTGCTTAAGTTAGTTTGAATTGTATTTCTAACACTTACAACCAGTAAAAGAGAGCTCCACCAAAGTTATATAAGTAGTTAGTTTGGTAGTGACTTATTTGTTATCCAAAAGGCATGGTTCTCTCTGACTTGGAGATTTATCTGGAGATTTGATGGCTTATTTCTAGATTATTCTTGATGGTAGTCACGTTGATCCTTGTAAAGAATTAATACAACACAAAATTTTCCAAAATATATGTTAACTCTTTTGTTTTATGGTAGAGTAGAACGAGCACTGAGATCTCCAACTTTGTAGCTGCATCCTTTGCAAAACTCATTCTCCTTTTCAAACTTTAATTCCTCACTGATCATTAAATTAAAATTACCAATCTTGCTTTTTCACAGTGTTACTGTGAGGTTCAAATTGGGTTTAAAATTTTTTATAATGTAGAAGAGTTCTATATTGTACAAAATATAAGAAAATCTGTCAGTAGTTTACCAAATGTCAATTTTAATTATTTTTCAATATTTTTTATATAAAAGCATATCAAATTATATATTTGTGCCATATATACTAAAGAAGATAATGTGTTTAAAAATATGTGTCACTATTTGTTATTTTTGGTCTGAACCCTGTAGTTAATATTCTTAAAGCATTTTACAAACATTAAATGATCAGATTTCTTAACAGTCTTCTGACACATCAGTGTTATGAAGGGGAACACTTCACTGCTATAATGCAGACTTGTATTTATTTTCCAGATTTAAAAAATTCACTTAAAGTCTGGGCATTAACAATCAATTTAAAATAAAATTAAACTATTAGTGTATCCAAAAGAGAGGAATAACAACATTAGGCTATGTCTATTCCTGGGTCAAATGACTAGGGAGTGCAGGCAAACATCCATGCACTTAGGACATAATGCCCTAAAACATCAACTATGGGAGCAAAAGAACGTTGGGAGGACTTGAGTTTCCCAAACTAACTCTCCTGAATGAAATCCATGTAGATACTATTCTACCTCCATGTGCCTAAATAAACCCAACTTCTGTCTTTATTTTTTATTGATACACTCAGTGGGTATGTCATAGGTAATAACCATATTATATTCAAGATATTGCATTTAGATATCTTATTTCTATTGAATTTTTAAGAATAATTACCGGTAACTTTATCTTTTTACAACCAAAGTGTATTTCCATCTTGTGACCTCATCCATGCACATGGTGTAAACATAATCATTATCAAACTGGGGTTTCCCTCCACTCAACCTGGATCACATATTTGCCCTGAGTATGGGTGAGCCCAAATTTAAACCACAACATCCCATTCTACCATTCCTGCTCTGGCTCCTAGGGCGGGGGCGGGGGGGGCGGGGAACAATCATTAGTATTTTCTGGCTTTTTATAACTTAAAAAATTTTTCCTAGTGACAAAAAATAAAATTGGCCATTGCTAAAATATATTATTCTACTTATATCAATTGTTAAGAAAGGGCAGAAAGAGAGCAAACTTGAGACATCTGGAAATAATGATGTGAGATCAACACTTTGCACAGTCTACAAGTGACAGCCCCTCACATCCCTCTACAGTTCCAGGATAAATTTAATATGTACACTGCCAACTGGCATAAATAGAGTCAACTAATTTTATGCCTACATAGCAAATAACAAATATTAGAAAACTTTTGGTTGGGTCAGATCTCATATCTATAGTCACATAAATCACTAGATTGTTAGAACAAAAATCTCTATAATTGTCTTTCCTCACCACATAAGAGAGTACAGAGTAGTTATTAGGTATGTGCGCTCTATTTTCAGACTGCCTGGGTTTTAATCTTGGCCTCACCTCTCTCTCACCTTGTATTTAACTTCTTTATATTCCATTTCTTCATATGTGGAGGTAATGATAGAGCCTGGCTCATGGTAAAGGACTTGATGTGTGCTTCAAAAATAGCCTACGTGAACACCAAGTATTAACAATTGTAAGCTCTGCTTGGAATGTTAACTCTGCTTAAAATCTCACTCTGAGCCCTGTCCAGTTAGCTCCAGCTCAGCTTTTAGATTTCTTTTGGTCACACACACCTCAGTCTAGATTCTGCCTTCTGGTTAAAGCTTTCATATCACTCAGCACTTTTCTTTCAGAGATATGATTACTGCTTTTTATTACACTTATGAGTTTTTATAATTTTAATATTTGTATCCTCCATTAAACTCTAAGTTCCACAGAAAAGAGGTCATATTTTGCTCACATCTTTATTTGTAGTGCCTAGCAGCATCTGGTACATAATAGGACTTCAATAAACATGTGTTGAATGAATAAAGGAATGAATAAATAAATGATTATAATATAGGTCTTAATTTTATTTCTTCTTTACTTCTACATATTTTCACTCTTTGAACAACCAATGCTTCAGCAAATATTGCCTTCTTTCCTATTCAGGCTTTTCCTATAATTCCAACTGTCTTGCCTAAACGATTGAATTATTTTTCATGAAGGAGTTAGGCAAAATCACTCTAAACTCAGCATTTTGTAAGACTTACAATATGACTGAAACAGAATGTAAGCAATGAATTTGCTAACAGTGCTCCCAAACTGATTCTAATTTAGTCTCTTTTTTCTGCAGCAATATAATGGGATTAAAAGTTTCCTTTATATTGCCACAAATCAATAAATATGCATTTTTATGCCCACTATGGCTTATGCACTATGGCAAGGTATCCTATTTACAATAGACATTGTGCCTGTTTCAATTGCTTTACGTAGCACATAACCATGTAAAGATTCAATGACAAATAAATACATCTTTATGTCAATTAAATAAATTGGTGGCCACAAAACAGGGCCAATTAAAGAGTTCTAGCATCAGAATTCTAAGGAGCTTATTGCCAAAAGGAAATGAAACCACTTAGGAGCTCCACATGGAGTAGATGTTAGAAATTACAAATGCAGTAGGAATATTGGAGAGGTCCACATCTGAGCAGAGTCATCACCATCTCCATAGAAACCAGCCCCCCACCCCCTTCTGGGGAGAAAGCAGCAGCTGTTCAACAGCACACAACCAAGAAAAATGCAAATCAGTAGGAAGTGGAAAACTCAGGATCCATTTCAAATTGTTAAGGGGGTGAAATTTGAGGTAAAGGAATGAGATTAATGAAGCCATGATTTAGCAGATAGGCTCAGCCTCCTGTGCATTGTGAAGAATGCCAGGGAGGTAGAGGGGCAAGGTGAACAGAAATTCACATCAAACATCATTACATAGCTATGTTGGAATAATACATGGCAGGAATTTTGAAAAGTGCAATTGCAAGGGGAAAAGCATAGTTTTAAAGAAAGGAACCAGTAGAGATACGTTTGGGGTTAGTTTTGAAGAAGAAAAAAGAAAGTTAGGCATGCCATTAAGTACCATATAGAAGAAAATTTGGAAAAGTAAGGGAAATAAAAGAAAAGGTTGTATTCTATGGGCATAATCAATAAACTTGATTGCTTTACATGTTTATTTCATGTGATCTTTTATGTGTTTCACATAGGTATATGTTCTGCTACAAAGGTTTTACTTAAATGTAATACTCAGTACTCAAACAGGGAGCCTTAGATGAATACATGCAGCCAAATCAGGCAGTTTTAGCCATAGCAAGAAGGATGAGGATCTGGATGGTTAGTGGTCTGTTTGCATGAAGAACTCAAGATTAAAATGAGAAGAAATACATGAACACTCTTAAGTGCTAGAGTGAGAAAGGCCTCCTGTCTCATCAGATTTTACGTCTTCAAAATTTAGAGCTTAGATTCCTTTAGTCAGCTGCAGAATGAGGAGGAGCTACGATGCAAGATTCTGCAATGGAGATGCAAAAGCAGAAAGAGAAGAAGGAGGAGGAGAAGAAGAAGAAGGAGGAGGAGGGGGGGGGAGGAGGAGGAGGGGGAGGAGAAGAAGAGGGAGAAGAAGAAGAGGAAGAAGAAGAAATGAGGAGGAGGGAGAGAGGGAAAAACAGGAGGAAGTGGAGGGGAAAGAGGGGGAAGGGGAGGAGGAGGAGAAAGAGGGGGGATGGAGGAGGGGAAAGGGAAGGAAGGGAGGAGATGGAGAAGGAGAGGAGAAGGGTAGACATTCAAAAGAAGAAAGCAGAGAGTTTCTAATACCTGCCCATTTCCTGTTTTCAGTCCCATTTCAAGGTCCATCTACATTTATGCCCTAAAATCCCCAAAATACCACTTTATCCTTATAAAGAATTTTCCCTTATTATGTAAAGCAGTTCAAAATGATTTCCCTTACTGGTACCCCAAGAGACAGATTGTTATTGCCCTGCTCCCCATTACGCACTGCCTGGGGGTAAAGGTCATCTTTAACTCTCTCTGATATAAACACATACACAAACATTGTAAAAGCTGGAAAAAGAGGTCAGTTTGTGGGGAAAAATATTCAGAATTTTAGACTTGTGTGAGAAAAAGTACAGTAATCACCAATGAGAAAGAGTTTACCAGATTCAGTAGAACTTGCAGAGGAATATGTGTGGAAAAATACCAACTTATTTCCTTTAATTCTCTCCCTTTTTTAATGGGAGTAACCTTAGCTATTGTTGGGGTTTTCCCCAGGTTAATGCCAAGATTCTAGGGTCAATTCCAGTGACAAGCGTTGGATGGTTCACTGCAGTCTTCAGCCACTGGCCAAAATGGTTATGGACGTAATGCATATGAGCCTTGTTTATGTGGTCCTTTCAGGTTAGTCATTGAGACATTTCCCTACTGCTTTTGAGGCTCAAGCATTTGTAAAGGTTGGGAGCCTAGGCCTAAGATAGCAACTGAGTACTTCCAACTGTATGCCACTTTCTCAGGGTAGTGCCAAGGTACTACCTTGGGACGCACATACCCCTCCCCTCCCCACAGCCTCAGGAAATGATTTTCTGGACTGAGGTTAGCAATCTCCTTCTCTCTTGCTTTTTAGAAACACTCCATCTTATTCCATCTTACCCCATCCTTGTTTTTATTTTTTGTTTTGTTTTTTAATGCTCTTTGTCTTTTGGATGCAAAAACACTGGAAGTCTTGCAGGTTGCTACTTTTTCTGATTTGCCACATTCTTCTTCCTGGGCTTTAAAGAACAGAGCTAGAACATGTGGAAGAAGAAAAAAATATTGGGAGAAAATAGTTAATATACCAAATTATGTTCAGCTCACCGTCCCATAGGCTTTCTCTGAGTTTTCTTTGAAAAAGAACTGAAATTCTTGTGAAATATAAAATAAAAATTTTAAAGTTCCATCCTGAAATTTCTGTTGGAAACTCAGAGGACTCAAGGCAAGACTTCTTCATGACCTAATGCAAATAATGGGGAAGGTTCCTTGATGATAGTTGGGCTTACAGAAAGCTGTATCTGAGGAGCAGTTTTTGAGCTCTCCAAACAGTGACAGTGACACTTGGTATCCCTAGAAGAAAGTTCTAGGGATATTTTGAATTCCATTCACCAATTGACTTTTGTGAAAGATTGGGAACACCATTCCAATAGAAAATATCTGATCCTCAAGATATCATAAATTCCATGTGTGGGTACAATAAAGTTTAAAAGTACATATTTAAAAGAAAATGCTGACTTCCTGATAAAATATTAATACTGTTACTCAAATTAAGTCACTAGATAGGAATGCAAAGTAGCCAAAGTTATTATATTTAGCCTGATAGCTTAGGCTCTGAAGGAAAAATAGTAACCTTCACTCAGTGAAAAACACTTATATGATTGTCAAGTTCCTTAATGTCTGTCCAGTCCATTCTCCAGTTTCTTAGCATTCTGGGCATGGATGGAGACCTTGAATGAAAAGCTAGGGAGGCAGAAGAAGAAACAATGTGCCCTGAGCACTAAACTCCAAATTAGAAAACAGGAAGAAAATTCTAGAAACACATCCAATCTTCCATGTCTTTCAAAACACCCATTCCTATCACCTATCACCTCCTGAGCCTCCTCTCATTATTTTGTATCATTTTCCGTGGGTGTGATAAGTGATTTAGGATATAAGTGCCTAGGAATTCATATATTATTAAATATCATACTATAAAGATGCTAATATAATCTTTAATAGTATTCATGCTATATAAAGACAAATTCTTATTTTTCCCATTTAACAAGTGATGCATACTGTTTCCTTTACTTTGAATTAATTATGTAATGAAAAGCATGAATTGTCAACAAATAAATTCAAAAATGATATATATTGTTTTTGTTTGGAGAACGAATGAGTATTAAAATGTAGATTAAAATTTAACTATGCCTCATGCCATAAAAACATAAGACAAAAAACTTTTTAGTGACTTATAGTGTGGAGTCTTTGAAAACTGCATTTAAAAGAAACAACTGTTTTATTTTTTACTTTGCTTAGGATACTTTTCTACATGATGGGATATAAATGTTACTGTTTGGGTTTTTTTTTTTTGCCAGCAGTTGGCAAATAGCAGGCTGAAGATGTAAACACTCTTTATTCCAATAAATCAAAAACCAAATTGGATTCAATTGTCACTACCTCTTCAAGTTTCAGCCATGTAAGCCATAAAAGAATATCTGAATTAATTCAAAGATATGCTATGTTCCTGGAAGGGAAGACCTAATAGTGTAAATATATTAATTTCCCCCACGTCAAACTAAAATTTCAGTTAAAGACTTATTAAAACTCCAACAAGATATTTTTATAGAACTTAATAAGGTGATTCTATTTCTGGAAGAGAAACTATGCAAGAGGTACTGGAAAAAATTTTTAAGGTAGAATAATGATGAGATCTTGTTTTACCAGATAACAGGATATATTACACACCTACAGAAATTCAAATAGTATGATATTGGTATGAGTATAGAGGAATAGATTGAAGAAAAATTATACAGTCTAGAAACAGACTGACACATATATGCCTGTGTTATGTGTTAAACTTGATACTATATCAAATTTAGTGGGCAGAGTATAAAAAATTCATTAATGTTGAAGTAATTAGTTCACCAGTTTCAAATATTTTTATCACTTTGGTTTAGGAAAATCTTAAAATGCAAGAACAAATAGCAGAAAGGAGGTGGGGAGAGGTAAATTTTAATTCACTAATTTTTTTGTGTGATTGAAAATGATCATAAGAAGCCTCAAAATAAAACATACACAAAAATATTAGCAACACATGTAACAAAGGATTTATATTAATAAGATAGAATGTCTTTAAAATAAATAAAACCAAATAATCCAATAGAAAAATAAGCGAAGCATTTAAACAAAAAATTCATAGATTAAGAAATATACATGATCAAAACCCAGAAAATGTTATCTAACTCTAAAATAATTAGAAAAAAATTAAATTAGAATAATAAAGATATATATTCATCCAACTGGTAAAAATGAAAATTAATTGTTAATACCCAGTGTTGGTCAGAGTATTTAAAACAAACATTCTCATTATTGAGTTGTATGGGAGTTTTGGAGGGAAATTTGACAATGTCCTATTTTGCAAACAGGTAAAATGCATTCTCTTTGATTACCAAACCATAAATTATTTATTTAAAACCATAAATTTATTTATTTATTAAAAACCAGAAATCTGTAATACGTATGCACATATAAATGTATGTATGTATGAGATGTATGAATGGGTACAGCTAGATTCCTGGGCCCTACCTACGCCTCCTGATTTACTATTTGAGGAGATGGTATCTAGGATTTTTATTTTTTAAATATTTCTCAGAAATTTTCATGCAGCCATGTTTACAAATTACTGGAGCTAAGCCAAGCACAAAGAAGAACTCTTGGGCATCTACATTGTTCATTCACTCAGAAATATTTATTGAATGCTTATAATGTGTCAGTCCCTGTTCTAGCCTCTGGAAATTCAGTAGTGAACAAAATAACAACTGTGACCTAACAAAACCTCAATTTTATAAGGAAAGAAAAAATCAAATAAGAGAATTTATTGCAAAATGTTTTCAAAACTTGATGTGCATTTTAATTTTCTTATTTAACAGATACAAAATATACAGCTACTCTCTTTTGAAGATACTGAACATTTGTTACATGAAAGAGTTCTTGACACTGAAAACCAATAAACAAATAAATAAATAAATAAATGAGCCATTAATACAGATCTGCATTTTCTAGTTAGTGAATTGTGTACTACCCTAGGTTTCAAGAAATCATTCCAAAATATTCACACCTATTAAAGTAACGGTGTGTTAGTTTTGCTTATACCAGAAACAGTCATTGCTGAGATTGAAGTAGAGCTAATTTAAATGAGAGATGGTTTCATGAAACACTGGCAGAGGGAGAACACGTGTCTTAGAGTTATACAAGGAAGCTGGGGTATTTAAACACCAACTTTCATTAGCCATAGAATGAAGAGGGGTTTCTGGGAGTGTTACTTCTCCATAAGTCTAGCCACATACTCAGAGAAGGCTGTAGAGGTCAGAGGAAGCCCTTAGAAAAACCTTGCACACACTCACATTTGAACACTAAGTATTGAAGAGGGGTTTCTGGGAGTGTTACTTCTCCATAAGTCTAGCCACATACTCAGAGAAGGCTGTAGAGGTCAGAGGGAGCCCTTAGAAAAACCTTGCACACACTCACATTTGAACATTAAGTATTGAAAAGATATGATGGTTAGTCTTAGTTGTCAACTTCTCTAGGTTATATTATCTAATTAGTTCATCATACATTAATCTAAGTGCCGCTGTGAAGGTAATTTGTAAATGTGGTTAACATCTAAAATCAGTTGACTTTAAGTAAAGGAGATTACGCTTGAAAATGTGGATGGGGCTCATCCCACCAGCTGAAGGACTTAAGAGCCAAAACTGAGCTTCCCTGGAGAAGAAGAAATTTTGCCTCAAGGCTGAAGTACCAAATCCTGAGTTTCCAGCCTGTCCTATAGGATTTGGCAGCCTCATAATTGCATGAACCAATTTCTTCAAATCAATCTCTTTCTCTCACATGTATGTATGAGTAATATAGACATACATTACATATATATTGAGTATATGTATTATATATTATAATATATATTATCTCTCTCTCTCTCTCTCTCTATATATATATATATATATATATTCTGATTCTCTGGAGAACCATAACTAATGTAAATGGTAAGGACCTGGAGGATATAAGTCAGGCACTGAAAGCACCTGCTACAAATGATATTTATACCCATTTTTTGTTTTTTTTTAATTAAAACACAAAAAACACCGGCATAAATTCCATCCCACCTCCATCATGAACACTAAAGATTCAGAGAACTTCTTAGTGTGTACTGTTTGAACAAATGAAGACTTGAGTGGAAATCAGATGAATACATCATGTCTTAAACACAGCACTCAGCTAAATCCTAATAGCCAGCACGATATTCATGACTGCTATGAACATTCAATTATATTATATATATTGACATAGTTTTAATTTATTCCCCAAATTACAATTGTTTAAGCACAGGGTTCAGAAAGAACACTGCTATTTAAATATTCAATACAAATTAATAAGCATCAAAATAAAAATAGGAAATTCATCATTAGATGATCTACCCAGATCATTTATCTGATCAAAATCCTTCTATGAAATAGCAATATATTCTCAATACATATTCTAAAATTAAACATACAATATGCAAATGTGCTCTTATTTTTTAAATCCAACAATATAAAAGTATATCGATTAAAAAGCAAACATAGTATTTGATGGATTCTTCTTGCCCCTCTCATTCTTCCTCTGCAATTCAGATATAGATAACTACTGACCATTCGGAGTTATACTTCCAAACTTTTTATACACACACACATATGATACAGGCCATCAGTGACCTAGCCTTTGAAAAATACCAAAAGCCTGGAGGACCTGAGGGATTTCCAGCTCATCTCTTTTTTGTAGATATCTGTCAGTCTCTGATTTATTATATTTCTTATTCTGAATGCTTTAATACAGTAGAGACTGTGTAAAATCCTACATTAAACAAATTTAATAAATTCTACTTACTAACTCCAAAAATTGTACAGTATTGTACTTATGAAAACAATGATATATATAACAATTATATATTGTTATTTAATGGCTCCTGATTTCATGTAGAAAACTCAAATTTGGCTCTTCCTGCCCAAGACTCTAATGAAAGAAAGTGATGACAAGCATGCTTGAGCCAAAGTCATGAATAAGATTAACATCATGACCAACAAGATCCTCAGTCGAAAAACACATTGAAAACTTTTGACTGACAGTGAGTTGAACTGAGAGCTGTGGGTAAGGAAGCTATAGGAGTCTAACTGGAACAGTAGAGTTGTCTGTCCAGAAGAAGGGGCCAGCTACCTGCTATGGACAGAGTGCTTGTGTTCCCTCCAAAATCATATGTTAAAACCTTAATCCTCAATATGATGGTATCTGGAGACAGAGCCTTTGAGACATAATTAGGTCATGCGGATGGAGCCCTCCTAAGTGGATTAGCGACTTTATAAGAAGAGACACAAGAACTGCTTCCTCTCTCTCTCTCCACTATGTGAGGATACAGCAAGAAGGTGTCCCTCTGGCAACCAGAAGTTGAATTGGCCAGTACCTTGACCTTGGACTCCCCAACCTTCAGAATTGTGAATATGAAATTTCTGTTGTTTAAGCCACCCAGTCTATGGTATTTTGTTAGAGCAGCCTGAACTGACTAAAACAATCCCAAATAACAAAATCTGAAGGAATATTGGTCTAAGGTGACTGATTAAGACCTTGAGATAGGGGCAATTGTTCTAGCTAATGGGCATAGGCACCAGAGGTCAGCAACTTTCTTGACTTACAAAGACAACAGACAGTTTATAAGGGGAAAACTTGTGTCTAAATTCCTCCTAATAATAAAAAGTTTAGGTTTCATCATTCTCAAATGATTCAATTTGTCAAATAATTCTGAGCTCATAAATATTCTACTTCCCAGCGTATCAGTGACTTGTTGTGTCTTATTCATGGTCATGTGCTCAGGAAAACACAACTTCCATATAATCTAATAGGTTAGAGAGTTCATTTTGCAAAGAGATCAACATATGCTGAATTTTCTCCTGCTGAGAAAGCTTCAAAAGATATAACAGTCTTCCAATATAAAATCCAAATACAGATGAGTTGCATTAGAATAAAGGTCTAATAACAAAACTGAATTTAATTCACTTTTGAAATGGAGTTTATTCTCTAATATAAAGTAACAAGACACCCTTTATAAACGTCTGTTTTAATCTTCCATTTACCCAAGATCAATGTCAGCTAGCAATTTCCTGTAAGTTCTTTTTTATTTCTAAAGGAAAGCGACATAGTACCTTTACACATCTATAGTACTTAATAGAGTGCTTGATTATACTTTACAATTCCATTGTAACATTCTTAGGAGCCAGCATTTATGATTTTCAGAATAACAGGTAAAATTAGGTAACAAGAACCCCTAAGCTGATAGTGTGGAATAGCAGACCAATCTTCCCATGCATAATATGCATACATATTTCATACATATATATGAACACATACATATATATATTTCTTATGTATGCACGTGTAAAGATGTATGTGTTTGCTACAGCTCCTTTCACGTTTTTAAGGAAATATCACATCTATATATACACAGATATATGACACATAATATGTAATATGCCCATAGATAAGAAATAACATATAAATATATATACATAATAGGAATATATAATTTATACATATGAAAATGTATATTTAGGAACAGGAAGGACCTGAATCCTTCAGTTTACTGAGAAGCAACTGAGGTCCAAAGACAATACATGACTTAATCAAGGTTACAGCAGTGAGAAAAAAACAAAAGCCTGAGTGTCGTGATTTCAGCCCAATGTTTTTCTCACTCAGTATTTTGATTTTATATTTTGAATTTCAGAGATGGAGAATGAACTGTAGACTCCTTTTTACCCCAGCATTCAGCTGACTTGTCTGCTGAGATTTGCCTTCTCTGAGATTTGGATTGTTATCATAAGCCTCTGTTTTAGAAGGACCAATTGCCATTTTAATGCAACTTACTGATCATGCAGACAGCCAGCCTTTCATAAATCATGTAAAGTACCTGAAAATATGATTTATGAGCTAAGTTATGGGAAATGGGGCCCTTTAATATCCTTAGTTCTTCAGAATGTTGTTACCTATCACACAGTCCCCTTACCTGATTCAACTGAAGGTGTGTCTGAATGTTTTCAGCCCAAACTACCCCTAACTCCACCCCAACTAACACTGACCTTTACCCATCCTCCCCATCCATACAGAATTTTAAGCTTCTTTAATTTCATCAGCTGGGTCTGAAATCTTCATTCAGACCCTTACTCTGCTGTGCCTCTTACAGAATATGCTCCTGAGGCATTGCCTCACATGGTAATTAAAGAACTGCAGCTAATATCATCTTACTATAGAATTAAAAGATCCAGTGTATTACAGTTTGTTGTAGAAAACAGCCCACAAAAGATCCTGAAAACCCAAGATGAAACTAATTTAAACCATATGCCTTGTTGAAAAGGAATATGGAAAAAATGTCTGTAATATGCAGTAAATGAGGCCCATAACTCATTGGGGCCTCCAATGAGTTATGTGTTAAATCCATATTTCACAACATGGTCATGCAGTTTTTTAGATCTCCCTGTCTATTAACCCTTTGCTTTGTGTGGGAGAGTTTCTAAGAACAACATAGTTCTGTGGGCATTAACATATTTACATATGCAAATAGAAATCCTATACCAATAGTTCTTTTTCACCCCCTCCCTTATGTCTCAACATATTCTCGCTTCACCAAACCAACAAATTAAAAACAATTTCCAATTTCTTCCACAAATATCTAGTGGCTAAATGTTATTAATGCATTCGTCTGAAAGGCACAAATTCAAACATTGCTCAGTTAGGGAAGAAGAATATACAGTGATGATTGCTTGCAATCAGTTTCAGCAATCTATATTTTCTTCACGGAGGTGAAAGTTTATCTCACCATAGAACAACAGTTATAATTTTGCTTCTACCATTAATCAATTCTGATATTTCAGAGCCTCAAATCATCATTTTCTGGAGCTACAGAGTAAGCAAGCTGTTGACTATTTTCTTTTTAACACACTCCTTTAAAGAAAAAAATATTTGCCTGCACCTTATGGGTTTATCTTCTGCCTGTGAGAGACCCTAATAAATCACATTTGCTTTCAGCTATCATAGATTATTAGGCTTTTATAACCATGAAATAAACCCAATAGACTATTGCAATTTTCAGAATATTGAAAATCACTAGGTAGTTGCCTCTTTGTATGAGTACATGATTCCCTCATTTTTTAGGAGGGTAGTGTTACATGTAGACACTCTCAGCGTATTGCTTGTACAACAATGATGCTTCCAACAAATTGTGATCCAGGAGGTAGGAGACAGAGTAAGCACAGGAAACAAGGGAGCTCCAGAATCACAGGGCTTTAGTCAGCCTCTGCCATCCTTCAGTTAAAAGCCTGAAGTTTGGGCTTCCCTGGTGGCGCAGTGGTTGAGAGTCCGCCTGCCGATGCAGGGGACACGGGTTCGTGCCCCGGTCCAGGAAGATCCCACATGCCACAGAGCGGCTGGGCCCTTGAGCCATGGCCTCTGAGCCTGCGTGTCTGGAGCCTGTGCTCCGCAACGGGAAAGGCCACAACAGTGAGAGGCCCGCGTACCAAAAAAAAGCCTGAAGTTTATTTCACAATGTGAACCTCTCAAATTGTTCTCTTTCACCCTGTCTCTTTTCATATACAATAATTGCTGATAATCTTTTGTAGAACAATACTTTGAAATCATTTTAGCTTTAAGAGAGTACATTAAGGCCATCAAATGGAAGGAAGCCCCTAAAGGAGATTTATGCGAATTCTTTTCACAACACAATTACTGCAGTTAAACACACGTATACCTTTGTGTCCTTAATATTGTAACTTTCATGGGGCAATGATTTGAAGGAGTTCCTTACTAGAAATAAGTCTAAAACACAGGGTTTTGATGACAGTCTCAGCTAAACTAATTGTGTGAGCTGGGAACAAGGTAATGAGGACAGATGTCAAGGTCAATATAATTACTAATTTCTGAATCTGGGTTAATATTTCCAAGGGCCTTGAATATAAGTTACAACGTATAACTACGACTAATGGAAAATTCAACTTTGGTTTTCTGATGTGGATGTAATGTTTGCTTTTTTACAATTGTGTCCCAAAGTGAACTTTATTTGCCAAAGGAACAAAACCAAATCTACTTTCTTGTTGACTCTTCATCATATCGAAAGATGCAGATGTGAACAACAAAAGAAACACTTGGCATGATCGCTGGAAATATGTGCATTTCAAAACGCAGCTCATAAAAATCATATTTATCCCTTTGAGAGGAGACAGGCATAAAAGGGGACAAATTCAAGGAGGAATTGTGGTGTTGGGTTATTTACATTGCTAATAGTACTGAAATTATTAGCTAGCTATTTTCTTGGATCTTTTTTTCCCTATCAGCCACAGACTGTACATCTTGTGTCATAATTGCTATGAAAGGACCTTATTCCAAATGACATTCATTTCCAGATTTTTATGCCTAAGTTACTGGATGATCACCATGTTTCAAAGTGATATAAGAGTATTCCAGAAACAGTGTTTTAGAACTCTATTCACTTATCTTGGCTAGAAAAATTCAACAAAGGTAGAGAGGTGCTGATTAAATGGCATGCTTCAATGGAAAATTATTTCAAAGCCAAAATTAATAGAAACTGCTTAACTAAACAGATTTAGGGTCCTGGGGAAAAACTGGCATATAATAACACACAAAGGATAGCAACAAAATCAATCTCTCTATTTCTCTCTCTTTCTCATACACACACATGCACACACACAGAGAACTGCTCAATAGTAATGCACGTTTGTCTTTATATTTCATATGATAAAAGTTTCTCTTTAATTAGACTTCTTTTTTTAAAACGTGCTTGTTGAACAGAATTCTATTCAACACAATATTTCAGTGTTCCATAGAGAGTGTGAATGGCAAGCTCTCTGAGTTGTAATTGTCCAACAGGTTTCTGGGACTATTTGGCTAATTCAGAAAGGCATCTCCTGCCTTAGGCTTGGCTGACTCTCCCCTCTCTGCAGAGTTCCACTGCCAGTCTGCCTCTGTCTGTCCTGACTTGCTCCACTTTAACACTGAGCCTTGCCTCATGGCAGTTGCTGAGCTCCACTGAGAAATCCTTCCCTTGTGGAACCAAACGTTTAACATCCTAATTAAAAAACACTTCTCAAATTCAACCAAAAGAGAGAAAAGGAAATCTTTCCATCCCTCTTCCCCTTCTACTGACAGCTTGTCTCTCTATTTTTCATCCAAATAAGCAGAGCTCTGTAAATCTTGTCCAGAAGACACGGACTGAAAGAATTAATCAAAGTGTTGTTTATGAGCTGCTCAGAGCAGATTAAGTGTTGTGTTGACAACACAATTTGCAAATTATCTATCAACATCAACAGACATACAGCAATGAGCCAAGCCAATTGGATACCTTTGGACACAAGAAGACCATGTATCTCCTAGCCTTGCTTCCAAAATTAAGTCCTTTTGAAAGAGTTTTATCCAACATTATTTGCAGTCTCATTGCTGCAGTCGAGTTCCTTTTACAATTTATGTTGGACAATGTCAGTTTTATTTCTGCCACATACAAGTCAAATTTGCATAATCTGACTACAACTTTTCTTCCCAGTCTTACTTGACTATCCCACTTCAAACATCCTGTATACCAATTCACCATCAGATGTCTACCAGGTAGCCACCTCTGGAAAATACCTGAAGCAGCCAGCCTCCAAAATGATCCCAACCTTCTGATATTCACAACTTCAAAACACTGTGTGTAGTTCCTTACATGTAATAAGATCGACCGTGTGACCAACAGAATAGGATAGAAGTGGTGGTAGGTCTCTTCTAAAGTTTGTTGTTGTATCTTTAATGTGTTCCTGTATACTTCTGAGGAGTTTTTCATTGTATTGTTATACCACAATTGGTTTATACATTTACCTATTGATGAATATTAGAGCAGTTTCCAATTTTGGCAACCATGAATAAAACTACTGTGAACATATGTATACAATTCTTTTTGTGAGTATATGCTTTCAGTTCTCTTAAATAAACATCTATGAGTGGAACCAGTCACAACATAACTTTATGCTTTGCTTTATAAAAATTGAAAAACTGTTTTCTAGTATAATTTTACAATCTCATAAACAAGGTATGACAATTCCACTTGCTCGACATCCTTGCCAATACTTGCTATTCTTGGTCTTTATAAAATTTTTGCCAATCTAATTGGTGTGAAATGTTATCTCATAATGGTTTAATTTGCATTTTTCTGATGCCCAGTAATTTTCAGAAACTTTTCACGAGCTTATTGGCTATTTGTATACCTTTGTGAAGTGTTCGTTCAAATCTTTTACCCATTTTTAATTGATTTGTTAGCTTATTATTGAGTTGTCAATTTTTTAATATGTTCTTAATAAAAGTCCTTTGTCAGAATTACATACAGTGATTATTTTCCCCCATCTGTGGCTTGATGTTTACTCTTAATACTGTTTTACTACAGATTGAGCTTTACTTATCACCTTTTATGGTTAGTAAAACTTTTTTTCTTTTTTTATGAAACTGTCCGAGAAATACTTGCCTACCCCAAGCTTGTGAAGATTTTTTCTATGTTTTCTCCTAGAAGTATTATAGTTTATCTTCTTGATATAAATTGTAGAATAAGCCTAATAAAATCTATGAAATAAAAACTTTCTGGGATTTGAATGGGGATTACATTAAATTTAATTCAGGAAGAATCTACATCTTAAAAACATAGTCTTCCAATCCATGAATATTGTAACCCTCTCTATTCTGTAATTTTTTTGGTCAATCTCAATGTACTAGTCTTGCATGCCTTTTGTTACATTCAATTCTAGGTATTTTGATGCCATTGTTATTGTTGTTTTATTGTTATTTTATTTTTCAGATATAATAGACATACGATTGGTTTTGTTATAAATCTTATATCCTAAACCTTGTTAAATTCACTTATCAATTAAAGAAGACTTTTTTGTAGATTACCTAAAATTCCCTAGTACTTTCTTTTTCTTCATATGGTCTGTAAATAAATACAATTTTAAATCTTCCCTTCCTATCTGTTTAGTTACAAGTATGCTCCTGTTTTGTTTTGTTTTGTTTTCTCCTTCTTGTTACACTTGCAAGGACCTCCAGTATTATATTGAATAGAATTGAGTAGAACAGACATTTTTGCCTTATTCTCATTCTTACTCTGTTTTTACCATTAAGCATAATGTCACTTTTAGAAATTCATAAATATTTTTTATCAAATTCAGGAATTTCTCTTCTATTCTTAGTTGGCTGAGTGATTTTTAATGCTGAAACCAACCTTGCATTCCTGGAATAAATACCACTTGGCCATAATGTGTTATCTTTTTTAATTCATTGTTGTTTTCAATTTGATAATAATTTCTTGAGAATGTGTCTGGGTTCATAAGGGATACTGGTGTGTACTTATCTTTTTAATAATGTGTTTGTCAGGTTTGGGTATCAGCATTATTCTTACCTCATAAAATTTATTGAAAAGCATTCTATCCACCCCTATTTTGTGAAAGAATTTTTTCTAAAAATGATATTATTTATTCCATAAATGTTTCATAGCATTTACCAGTGAAATCGCACAGAACTAAAATTTTCCTTAGGAGTGCATTTCTTACTGTGTGTTCAGATATAGTGCTATTCAGATTTTTCTACTTCATTTTTTGTCAGTTTAGGTAAAATATATTTTTCAAGGTACGTGGCCCTTTCACCTAAGTTATTGAAAGTATTGGCGTAAAGTTGTCCATACTATTCTTTATATTACGTTTAATGTCTGTAAGATCTGTAATGATATTCCCTTTTTCATCTATGGCATTGCTAATTTGTATTTTATTTGTTTTTTGCTTGATCATTCTAGTCAGGTGTTTCTCAATTTTAGTATCCTTTCAGGGATAAACTTTTGGCTTTGTTAACTTTCTCTATTGTTTGCCTATTCTAATTCATGGATTTCAGTTATTTTTTTTCATTCACATATTTACTGTTTTTCCTATTTTACTTTTTACTGTCTACTAATTTACCATTTTTCCCTAACTTCTCAAGGTAGAAAATTAGGTCGTTAATTTAAAGAGGTCGCCATTTCAAATATAAATATTTAATACTTCAAATTTCCCTCTAAGAAATCTCTAATATTTCTTCCCACAAATCAATTAATTTTGTTGATAGTGTTCTTCAAATTTTCTATGACCTTACTGATATTTTTCTACTTGTTTCATCTTAAAGAGAGAGGGTTGTTAAAATTTTCAACTATTATTATCTCTCCCTTTACTTCTGCCAATTTTTGTGTAATGAAATTTAAAGTTCTGTTATTGGTGCATACATCTTTAGGATTGTTTTGTCTTCCTGTTGCATTGCTCGTTTTGCATTATAAAATGTCCCTCTTTATCTCTAATAATATTTCTTGTCCTTAAGTCTATATTGTCTGATATAAATAAACTCAATAGAGCTTTTCTTTCATTAGTATGTCCATAGTATGTTTTTCTATCTTGTCTCTCTTAAACTACCTATATCTTTATATTTAAAGTACACTTCATGAAGACAAAATATACCTATCTTATGTTTTATTCTTTCTAAAACTCTTTGCTTTTAACTAGAATGTTTAAACACTTTGTATTTAATGTAGCAATAGATATGGTTGAGTCTAAGTCTGTATACTTGCTATTATTTGTCTATTTATCTCAGTTGTTCTTTGTTTCTGTCTTCCTCTTATATGCCTTCTTTTGGGTTAATTGGATGTATTTTATTATTCTATTTTATGTCCTCTATTGGCTTATTAGCCACATTTCTTTTATTTTTAATTACTGTTTTAGCATTTACAATATCCCCGCTTAACTTACCAAAGTCTATTTAGAGCCAATATTGTATTACCTCACACTTCATACCTGATAATTCAGCTTTATCGTTTCTCACATCGCTACTGACAAACTTCCTATTTTATACTTCACAGTTCCCAATTAGCAAATCTAGTAACCTTTTGCTTTTTCTTGTACCATAAAGCATACTTTAAAGCATTATTTCTTTATCTCTACATATATTTTAACCCTGACTTCAATATTATTTTTATGCTAAATAGAAGTGTAAGTTTTAAGAAACTTGTGAGAAAATAAATGAGATTTTCCTGTATATTCTCCCATTCCTGTTCTTTCCTTCCTGTAGTTTCCATTCTCTGGTAAGATGTCCTATCTATTCATGTATTTAGATCATATTTCTATTAGTTTTTTTAACTTATTTTATTTTAATTCTTTGAGCATATTTATTCATTTGTTTTACAGTATTTGTCTGCTAAGTCTAATATTAGGGCATCGTGGATTTGGTTTCTAATGCTTGTTTGTTTTCCTCTACTTAACTCTGGATTGCATTTTCCTGCTTCTTCACATGTCTAGTTATTTTTATTATATACTGGACATTATGAATAATATTGTAGACACCAGATTCTTTTATTTTCCTCTGAAAGTTATTCATTTTTGTTCTATTAGGCATTTCAATTGTGGCTTCTAATCTTTAAATTGTATCAGCTTAATTTCACGTGTTGTTAGATGGATCTATGGAAAACCAAAGACATTTTCTTTAGCCTCTCTTATATTATAGACTCTACTTCCAAACTCTCAACTCTAAAGATCTTGTCAGGGATTCTTTTTGGCTTGGATAAGGCTGGTCCAGAATAGATTTAGCTTAAAGATGTGGGCCTTATTTCCAAGGGAAAGTAATTCCTGAAGGGCCTTACTCCTAAAGAGTCTTACTTTCTGGTATCTCAGCTAGGTTCCAAAAATGTTAATGAGATTTCTCTACTCTAGCTGGGCCAGAACGCCAATGTCCCCTGGCACTATTCAAACTCTTGTATCTCTGTTCTGCTATCAAACCCATAGCAGCTGCTCTCTAGTAAAATTGGGTAGTCTTATGCTGTGTTTGTGTACCCAGGACTCGGTCAGGAACTCATGGGGAACTCCTGCCCCAGAAAATACTGGACTTGTCTATCACAAAGAGCTTCTTTCTCTCCAGTGCCCTGTCTTGTAGATTCCAGCTTCTTCAGAATCCTCATACTTAAATCTTAACTTCTTTGGCTCAGCAGGAGCCATTTTATTTTCTTGGAATCTAGCTCCTTGGATTCTAGCTCCACAGTTGGGGATTTGTCCCAAGCAGAGAACCAGAGATATCACAAGATTCCCCTTACAAATTTCCCTTTTTCAGGGATCATTGTTCTGCCATTGTTGAAGGCCTCAAATCCAATAATTCATATATTTTGTCCAGTTTTATGGTTGTCTATGGTTGATTATGATGTAATGGTCTTATCTAGTATTCTATTTTAATATGATTTTATAAGTAAAGAAATTTCAATGTAGATTATTCATGTTTGTGAATTAATTATATTACGTTGACTCCTAAGCCCTAGTCTGGGTTTGAGAGTCACTGTGATGGTTCTGCCTACTCAGTATGATTTAAATTTGCCAAAAAAGTTTGTTTCTAAAGAATCCATGACCCATCTATCATGAAGCCTCTTGATGGTTTTTTCCCTTGGTCCAAAATTCCCATTAATTCCTTTCAATGTTGCAGTACATGTAGAGACATACCCTTCACGAGACACCAGTTAAAATTCAGTTTGGCACATATTTTTGCAGATGGCCATATGAGTTTTAGAGTAGTATAGCTGCATAAGCTCAAGATTCAGAGTTGAGAGAGGACTACTCAGCCTCTCAAAGGCTCTGTTTCCTAATGTGTAAAGTGTGATAGAGCTCTTTGTGAATTGTTAAATTCTGTATGAAAAGAAGGCACTGATTAAAATATGCTTTCTATTTGGAGGGAAGAGACAGATGAAGGGACAAAACACAGAAGAACACTTTTCTTTAACTTTTGCCCATTTTTATATATTAATTTACCAGAATATTTATTATCTGAGGAAATAAAATGGAACTTGTCCCATTGAAGTGTGAAGAAAGGGGTTCATGACATCAAAAATATCAACACTGTTGAGAAGTATTGAAAAATGGAAAGAGAAATACCATAAACTTAAAAACTTGTAGTAGAAGCAATGAAGATAAATTACATTCATGTTGCTCTGATTTTCAATAGCTCACTCTGGCTAATTATTCATTTTTACCTTCAACAAATGAGCAACTAATAGATGATACTAATATATATTCTGCTATCAAGTGCCAAGCAGAATGTTAAGCACTTTATATGGATTATTGCACATGGTTGGCATTATTTATTCCCACTATGCAGAAGAAATGAAAGTTTAGAAACTGTGAGAGACAGACTTTAAGGTAGCCTTCATGTTCCCTGCTTCCTGGTGTCCATGCCCTGTATAATTTCCTGCTCTTCAGTGTGAGTGATATCTGTGACTTGCTTTTAACCAATAGAATATGTCAAGGGTGATGAATCACTCCCATGATTACAATACATTATACAATATACATTACAATATATTATCCATCTTAATAACGTACTTTATTGGTGGCTGTGAAGAAGCAAGTTGCCATGAATCCTACAGTCACAAGGAAATACTGACAATAGCTGAAGGAATTTGGAAATAGATCCTTTCCCAGTCAAGGCTCTAATGAGAACCCAATCCTGACTTAAACTTTATTTGCAGCATCATGTGGCACTAAGCAGAAAGCACAGTTAAAATGTGTCCACACCCCTGACCCACAGAAACTGTGAAATGTAGGTATTTTTAAGCCACTAAGTTTGTGGTGATTTGTCATGCAGCAGGAGATAACTGACATGAGGTAAATTAAGTTGCATAAGATCACACAGCTAGGAAGTGGCAACAATAATAACCAAATCAGACCTATTTGAATTCCAAATCCTTGTTCTTTACTTATATTCTATTTTAAATACCACCCCTCTGCTCTACAGTACCCAGTCCTCCACTAGTGAAAGCGTGATAATGCCAAGAAGTTTCACAAAGTAATTCAGAGTTTCAAATAACTTTGATCCTTGATTACAAAATCTGCTTGTTTGTTATGTGAAGTGCTTACAATATCTCCATATGTGAATAAGAATAATAATAGTTGCTTCTCACTTAGTGTACCATGTATGAGAAACCATTGTCAGGGAGGTACGTGCATTACCTTATTAATCCTTTGACACTCCTATGAGGTAAGGACCATAATTATTCTGCAATAGAGAAAACAGCAAGTTAGAGAGTTCATCAGATTTGTCAAAGGCCATATAGCTTCTAAGTAGCAAAGTACAAATTTGAACTCAGGTCTGCTTTATCCTGACAATTTGGATTTAGAGTCGGAGGAATCTTCGAGCTCTTTACAGAAATTCACTTAAGTCCTAGAAAATGAAAAAATTGGAAAGTGATGGGTTTCAACTGCAATTCCTAGTCTTTAATGTGTGTGTATGCACTTATTTAAGGAGACAGACACTATTTATTGACCCCAAGTATCATACATTGGATTGGGTTCTATAATAGTATTAATAATAATAATGAACTTCATCTATCTACTCTGCTATTATTTATTGATTTTCCCCCTATGGTCTAAGCACACAGCAGATCCTAGGAAAGAGAAAGGAAAGGCATAGTATATGACTTCAAGAAGCTTACAGTCAACTGAAGAAGAAAGACAAGCAAACAAACTAATTACAATTATGGAAAAATGTTGAATCTCTCTACTTGCAGATTCAACTTTCTTATTTATTGGCAAGTGACCAAAATCATCCCTGCCCAAATATGTAAACCTCAAATAATTGAAAACTTATTTAAGTGATGATTTCCTTTGAAAGTGAGGTATTAGCATTGCAAATATAAATTTATCTCTATATTTTGTTAAGTGATTAAATAGAAAAATGTACTCTTCCGGAGGTATTTAGGAGAGACATCCAGAATTTGAAAAACATTTTTTTCTTTTCTTTCTTTTTTCTTTTTTTTTTTTTTTTTAGAATAGAAGAGCAGTATAAGTTATGCCCATTTTGGTAGAGTGTATGTATCTGGTTAGATCAAGTCAGAGCTACTAATTCTAATAAACATGAATATTTTTCCCAGTACCAGGCATTATGATTCCTTCCTACATTTTTTTTCATCCTTTTCTCATCATAAAGCAGCTGCTTATTGGGATGGGTCTTAAATGATGGACACATTGAGAATAATCCCTTCCCCTTTACCACACTGACGGTCCAACCAGAAAAATATTCAGCTAATGAACGTGGATACAGATGAAACTCCCAGGAGAATTTGGCAGCCATTCTGCCACTATGTAAGGAGTCCATTTTAGGATGAAAGCATGACAACAAAATTTAAAAATTAATTAATTAAAAATAAATTTTTTAAAAAATAGGTCCTAGATGACATTGTTGAGTACCTAGATTAAGTCCACCTTATTCCTAGACTTCCCCTTTATGTAAGCAAAAAATATCCTCTTTATTTAAGCCAGTATAGATTGAATTTTCTCTTATAGACAACAAACCGAGTGACTGAGTATTATAAAACCTTAAAATGTTTCTCATCACAAAAAAAATGTTAATTATGTAATACAGTAGAAGTGTTAGCTAACTAAGGTAGTAAACATATTGCAATATATAAATGTATCAAATCAACACTTTGTATACCTTAAACTTACACAGTGTTATACATCAATTATATTTCAATAAAAAAATAACTGCAATCATAGCTCTGATTATTCCTATTTTGCAGATAAAGAAACTAATGCATCAGGAAGTTGAACGATTCACAATCATAGCTGTTTTAATTTACTTAATTTTGAGGTACACTGTTACACAGCAATAGCTAATACAATTATCAGGTATTTAATAAGCATGTATGTTTTAGAAGCAGGGGAATAAAAATAATAAATTACATCTTCCTGGTTAACAAAAAATTTACAATCTTATCGGAAAGATAATAATAATAAATGAAGAAAACACTCTCTTTTCCATATAGTTGACATATAAAAATGCAACATTAATTAACTGAGAGACCAATACATAATAACCTTTTAACAAAGGCTAGATTGTGCAGTTCAAGAAATAGCTATGAAGTTAGTCAGCTGCTCACCATTTTCTGTAATCAAAAATTGTGTATTGTTTTATTAGTATTGTTTTATTAGTATTTATTAGTTTAAATTGTGTTTAAAAATTAAGATTACATCTTTAGGTCTTTAATTCCTACAGTAAAATTTGAAAATTTAATTCCTACAGTAAAGTTTGACTAATAAATGGTTTCTGGCTCATTAATAGGCAGTTTACATTTTAAGGTTATAGAAACTATCCTAGAAATGGTTTGTGAGATGCCAAAAAAACAAGAGAGTTAATACAGTTATCAATCAATAACCAAAATTTTATATAATTAACATTTGAAATGGAAGCTCGACAATTCTCAGGTTATAAATATATGTCCCCTTTAATATCTTCCTCTCAAGATAGAAGAATGGAAGAATCAGTATGACCATAGGGTTTTGCCAAAGATTTACATAAATGGAGAGCTTAAAACACAGTGTTTCCCTCACCTATGCAGTAGCTACATACAGCATATGAAATAGGAACTGAGGATCCCTTTAGTACATAACAAAACAAAAATGTGATAAATATATTTGCTGAGGTCTACAGGATAATTACTCTAATAGGTGAAAAATAAACTTCTATAATGTGGTCAGCAATTTGCTGGAGGACCAGGAACATCTAATACCAATGATTTCATTAAACTATTAGATTCTCTTTGATTAACAATAACAATTGGTGTTACACCACCTGACAATGGAAGCTTTTCATCAGGGCAGCTAGTCAAAATACAGCAGCATTGTCTCTCTTATCACTGCTTCCATATGAAAATGCTAAGAATAGAGCTTTCTCAGTCCAACAGCTGGAAAACTCCACTTCTGAGATAAGAGATGTTGTGTTCATTGTGACAAAATGTGCAATATTATGAAGGAAATTGTAGAAATAATAGGATCTACAGGAAATGCTGAAGACAATTTAACAAATGTGTCCAGACACTTATGTTTTAAGCTTCTTTTCAAAACTGGCAATTGCATTCATGGCTGCTAACTTGCACTCGGCTTTTCAGCTTTGAATACTCACACGTAGCTATTCTCTCTCTCTGTCTCTCTCCTTCCCTCTCTCTCCAAAAACAGTAATGATATTTAACAACCAAAATTCAGAAAAGAATTGACTACAGCCAATTTTTCTAAATCTAATAGTAAGTTTTTTATTTAAAGATTGAAGGTTTCTTTTTTAGCAGAAATAAAAATAACACTTGCTAGGCACTAGACTCAGCTACAAAAAGTTCACTTATATTGACTCACTTGAGCCTCACAAGAACCTTGAGAAGTAGTTTACTATGGTTATTCCTATTTTGCGGATAAGGAAACTAATGCATCAGGAAGTTGAATGATTCACCAAAGGTCAAGTAGCTAATAAGTTTTGACATCTGCTCCAGACTCCATGCACTTATTGCCCAACTAACTAGAATGTATGTTCCCCTCACCCAACATTTTTTTTTCATTTTTAATCAAGGAATCGAAACTCTGAATAGAGCTGCCAGATGTTTTTGTGTTAGACAAAGTGCTTTTTGTCTGTTGTTCCATCTTTTTAAAACGGCTCCTATATAAGCAATCTACCAGCTAGAACAAATATATACATTCTTGAAAATGTTTGTGCAAATCCAATACTTTTCTACATCAATAGCATTTTAAATGAACTAAGAGAGCTACTGTTTAAATTACTTTTAGAAGTACATTTTAGAAATTCAAATTCCCATAACTGGGCTTGGTTGAAGCATGTCACCTTGTAAATGATTTTTTTTACCCTTCTTGGTTAAAAAGGAAAGAAAGAGATCAAAGAAAAATGATAGAAGAAATGCCAAGTTGTAAGAAGAAAATATTTTAATGTATTATTTAATCATATGACCATTGAATAAATAACAATAATTATAATAAATCCCTGATCATAGAGAACGTTATGGTTTACAAAATGTTTTCAAATTCATTTGTGCTTTGAGGCTTAAAATGATACTGTGATGAAGAAAGACCAAGTATAGTTATAATCACATTGCATGTGAATAATTGCTTGGCTGTCAGCTCTTGAAAGATGGGAATAAATTTTTGTTGTTCACTCCTGTACCCCAGATGTTAACATAATATCTGTTAAGGCACATAATATCTGTGAGGCACTCAATAAGTAGCTGCTAAATAAATCAATCATTTAATGAGTTGATGTGTGGATGAGAGATCAAAATTTTTATCTCTGCACTGACGGCCCTGGTATGAAGCCCAGCTCTGCCGCTTAAACATTTTGTAACTTTGGGCAAGTTTTCTAACACCTCTGAGTCTCAGTTTCTTCATGATGGGGATAACAGCACCTACCTCCTCATGAAAAGATGCAAAATGCATGAGCTAATGCATGAAAAGTACACAGAATGGAGCCTGGCACATAGTAGGTGCTGAATATATATTTAGTGAATGAATGAAAAATACAACTATTAAGTGAACTAAGACTCAAAACAAGTCTCTGACTCCAGGGCAGGCTCCTTCTATTACCCTATCACCCAAGAAAAATTTAAGTCCTCTGAAATACACCCCCAGAGCACTTACTTAAAGCCATGGTGCTAATGGACTGACCCAGACACTAGACCAAGTACTTGATAGATAGTTTTTCTTTTTTCTTGGAGTATAATTGCTTTATAATGTTGTGTTAGTTTCTGCTATACAACGAAGTGAATCAGCTATATGTATACACATATATCCCCTCCCTCTTGAACCTCCCTCCCATCCCCCCATCCCACCCATCTAGTCATCACAGAGCACCGAGCTGAGCTCCCTGTGCTATACAGCAGGTTCCAACCAGCTGTCTAGTTTACATATGGTAGTGTATATATGTCAATCCTAATCTCCCAGTTCATCCCACCCTCCCCTTCCCCTCCCATGTCCACACGTCCATTCTCTATGGCTGCATCTCTATTCCTGCCCTGGAAATAGTTTCATCTGTACCATTTTTCTAGATTCCACATATATGTGTTAATATACGATATTTGTTTTTCTCTTTCTGACTTACTTCACTCTGTATGACAGACTCTAGGTTCAGCCACATCTCTACAAATGACCCAATTCCGTCCCTTTTTAATGGCTGAGTAATATTCCATTGTATATATGTACCACATCTTCTTTATCCATTCCTCTGTTGATGGACATTTAGGTTGCTTCCATGTCCTGGCTATTGTAAATAGTGCTGCAATGAATATTAGGTGCATGTGTTTTCTTTAATTATGCTTTTCTCTGGGTATATGCCCAGCAGTGGGATTGCTGGGTCATATGGTAGTTCTATTTTTAGTATTTTAAGGAACCTCCATACTGTCCTCCATAGTGACTGTATCAATTTACATCCCACCAGCAATGCATGTGGGTTCCCTTTTCTCTACACCCTCTCCAACATTTATTGTTTGTAGATTTTTTGATCATGGCCATTCTGACTTGCATGAGGTAATACCTCATTGTAGTTTTGGTTTGCCTTTCTCTAATAATTAGTGACGTTGAGCATCTTTTCATGTGTTTGTTGGACATCTGTGTGTCTTCTTTAGAGAAATGTCTGTTTAGGTCTTCCGCATATATTTTTTTTTTTGCGGTATGCGGACCTCTCACTGTTGTGGCCTCTCCCATTGTGGAGCACAGGCTCCGGACACGCAGGCTCAGCGGCCATGGCTCACGGGCCCAGCAGCTCCACGGCATGTGGGAACTTCCTGGACTGGGGCACGAACCCGTGTCCTCTGAATCGGCAGGCAGACTCTCAACAACTGTGCCACCAGGGAAGCCCCTTCTGCACATTTTTGGATTGGGTTGTTTGTTTTTTTGATACTGAGCTGCATGAGCTGCTTGTATATTTTGGAGACTGATCCTTTGTCAGTTGCTTCGTTTGCAGCTATTTTCTCCCATTACGAGGGTTGCCTTTTAATCTTGTTTATGGTTTCCTTTGCTGTGCAAAAGCTTTTAAATTTCATTAGGTCCCATTTGTTTATTTTTGGTTTTATTTCCATTTCTCTAGGAGGTGGGTCAAAAAGGATCTTGCTGTGATTTACGTCAAAGTGTGTTCTGCCTGTTTTCCTCTAAGAGTTTGATAGTGTCTGGCCTTACATTTAGGTCTTTAATCCATTTTGAGCTTATTTTTGTGTATGGTGTTAGGGAGTGTTCTAATTTCATTCTTTTACATGTAGCGGTCCAGTTTTCCCAACAACACTTAATGAAGAGGCTGTCTTTTCTCCATTGTATATTCTTGCCTCCTTTGTCATAGATTAGGTGACCATATGTGCATGGGTTTATCTCTGGGCTTTCCATTCTGTACCTTTGATCTATATTTCTGTTTTTGTGCCAGTACCATACTGTCTTGATTACTGTAGCTTTGTAGTATAGTCTGAAATCAGGGAGCCTGATTCCTCCAGCTCTGATTTTCTTTCTCAAGATTGCTTTGGATATTCAGGGTCTTTTGTGTTTCCATACAAATTGTAAATTTTTTTGTTCCAGTTCTGTGAAAAATGTCATTGGTAATTTGATAGGGATTGCACTGAATCTGTAGATTGCTTTGGGTAGTAGAGTCATTTTTACAATGTTGATTCTTCCAATCCAAGAACATGGTATATCTCTTCATCTGTTTGTATCATCCTTGATTTCTTTCATCAGTTTTTTATAGCTTTCTGAGTACAGGTCTTTTGCCTCCTTAGGTAGGTTTATTCCTAGATATTTTATTCTTTTTGTTGTGATGGTAAATGGGATTGTTTCCTTAAATTCTCTTTCTGATCTTTCATTGTTAGTGCATAGGAACACAAAAGATTTCTGTGTATTAATTTTGTATCCTGAAGCTTTACCAAATTCATTGATTAGCTCCACTAGTTTTCTGTTGGCATCTTTAGGATTCTCTATGTATGGTATCATGTCATCTGCAAACAGTGAGAGTTTTACTTCTTCTTTTCTAATTTGGATTCCCTTTATTTCTATTTCTTCTCTGATTGCTATGTCTAGGACTTCCAAAGCTATGTTGAATAAGAGTGATGAGAGTGGACATCCTTGTCTTGTTCCTGATCTTAGAGGAAATGCTTTCACTTTTTCACCATTGAGAATTTGGTGAATTTTCTGTGGGTTTGTCATATATGGCCTTTATTATATTGAGGTAGGTTCCCTCTATGCCCAGTTTCTGTAGAGTTTTTATCATAAATGGGTGTTGAATTTTGTTCAAAAGCGTTTTCCGCATCTATTGAGATGATCATATGGTTTTTATTCTTTAATTTGTTAATATGGTGTATCACATCGTTTGATTTGCATATATTGAAGATTCTGATCTGATCTGGTTAAGGGGCTCATCCTAGGACTCAAAGTAACTTTCCTTAATGGTTCCTTCAAGCCTTCTTTGGAAATAGTCAACATTCTTGGAGTCATCTAACCTAAATATCAAATGATGGAGTTAAATTTAAATCCCTTAATTTTGTGGTTTTAAGTGGCATTCTCAGTAAACTGCAAGCTCCTTGAAGGCAAGGACTTCATCATTCTTCCCCAGAACTTAGCATACTACTTGGCACCTAGCAGTACTCTGTAAATATCTGTTGAATGAATGGACATGCCACAGAAATCTAGATGTCCTCAGGGCAGCTTTGGGACTTGCACTATTTACAATAGCCAGGACATGGAAGCAACCTAAATATCCATCAACAGAGGAATGGATAAAGAAGATGTGGTACATATATACAATGGAATATTACTCAGCCATTAAAAAGGGATGAAATTGGGTTATTTGTAGAGATGTGGCTGTCCTCAGGGCAGCTTTGGGAGATGTCCTCAGGGCAGCTTTGGGACAGTATTTATTTTTTAATAAGAATTTATTTTATTTTTAATAAATATTTATTTTAAACATTTTAATTATTTCAAAATCTGTAATAAAAATAGCACACATGCATTACAGTTCAAAATTTCACATATTGGATACCAGCAATACAATGAATCATAAAGTCAGGTGAACACCAGTGTAGTTGCTAACTTGAATAGTGTTTCCTGCCATTTTCTGTGCTTTCATTTACTCATTCATTAAATTCAACAAATATTGATTAAGCAGCTACCCTGTGCCAGGCACCATCTAGGTACTTAGGAAATATCAGCAAATAAAAAAGACAAATATTTCTGCCTTCATGGAGCTAACATTGTAGTGGAGACACTGACAATAAACAGTAAATTGAATGGTTTATCATAAGGGAATAAAGTGTTATAGTTGAGAGTTGTGTTTGGGGAGTGATTGGAGGTTGCAGTTTTAAGTAGTCAGGGTAGGTCCCATCAAAAAGATCACATGAGAGCAGAAACTTGAAGCAAGTGAGAATATTAGCTACATGGATATGTAAGGGAAAGATAATTGGATGCCCACGTGGGAAAAAAAATTAATATTAACATGCCTCATACCATGAACAAAAATAATGTTTTGAATGGAGTAAAGATATAAATATAAAATTCAAAATAAAGAATGCTTTTAGAAGACAAAATAGGAGAATAACTTCATGACATCGGGTTGGGAAATTTTTAATAGGACATAGGAAGTCTAATTATAAGAGAAATGATAATAAATTTGACTATATTTTGTTCATCAAAGTCACCATTAAGCAAATAATAAGACAAGGATGGACTGGGAAAAGGCATTTCATCAAATATAACTGACATAAAACTAGTATCCAGAATATATAAAGAACTTCCACAAATCAATAAGAAGTAATGGCAACCAAATAGAAAGAAATGGAGATTGGAATAGGTACTTCACAAAAGAGGCTCTCCAAATAGTAGCCATATGAAAAGGTGTTCATCCTTAGTAGTCATAATATAAATGTAAATTTAAAACACATGGATTATGGCTGCAGGCCTACCAGAATGACAAAAATTTTAAAGGCTAAAGTTACTAAGTGTTTTCAAGGTTTTGGAACAACTGAAACTTTCATGTACAGATTGGTGAGAATGTAAATTGACACACTTTGGAAAGTGGTGTAACATTATTAAAACTGAAAATATGCATCACTAATTTCACTTCCATTTATATATACCTCTGAATTGCAATACACACAATAATCAACACACATGTATGAGAATGTCCACAACAGCACTATTCAAAATAATTCAAATCTAAAAGCAAACCAAATGCCCATCAGTGGTAGAATGGAAAAATCAACTGTTAGTGCAGTGTGCAGCAATGAAAATGAACAAATTCCTACTATGCATTGAATAGAAGTAATAGGATCACAATCATAATATGAGGGAAAGAGGCCAGATACAAAGGCACAAAGACTATATCGCCCTATTTATACAAAGTTCAGAAACAGACAAAACTAAACTAAACCGCTTAGATATGTACAACTAGTATGTGGTGTATATCACAAACAGATTGATATTTTTGAAAAATCAAATAGTGATTACCTATTAGAAGACACCGGGGCAGTAACTGGAAAGACACACATGAAGGGCTTTTGAGATGATGGCAATATCTAATTTCTTGATCTTCATGGTTTTCATGAGAGTTTCTTTATAATAATTTATTAAGCTATCAATTCACTTTTAGCTAACTTTTGCATATAACATTCATAATAAAATATCTGAAGTCATTAGAAAGATACTAAAAATTTAAGCAATTTTAAAAATTGGGGAGCAGGGAGAATATATGGGACATCCCTGTACCTTCCTCTCAATTTTGTTGTAAGCTTAAAACTGCCATTAAAAAAATAAAGTCAATTTTTTTTTACAAAAGAGAAGATTTTTTTCATTTTATCTTCCAGTTTTATTGAGATATGATTGACATACAGCACTAAGTTTAAAGTGTATAGAATAGTAATTTGACATATATACATCATGAAATGATTATCACAACAAGTTTAGTGAACATTCATCATCTCATATAGATGCAACATTAAAGAAATAGAAAAAATTTTTTTCCTTGTGATGAGATCTCTTAGGGTTTGCTCTCTTAACAACTTTCATACATAACATACAGCTGTATTCATTATATTCATATTGTACATTACATCCCTAGTACTTATTTATCTTATAACTGTTAAGTTTGTACCTTTTGACTGCCTTCATCCAATTCCCCATCCCCCCACTTCCCACCTGTGGGTACTACAAATCTGATCTCTGATGTGAGGAATCCAAAAAAACAAAACAAATGAACAACATAACCAAATGGAAACAGAGTCATAGATACAGAAAATAAGCAGGTGATTGCCAAAAGGGAGGGAATGGGGAGAGGAGATAAATAAGTGAGGAAGATTAAGAGGTACAAACTTCCAGTTGCAAAATAAATGAGTCATGGTACAGTATGGGGAAAATAGTCATTACTTATAAAATAGCTTTGTATGGTGACATTGTAACTAGACTTGTGGTGATCATTTTGAAATATATAGAAATACCGAATCACAATGCTGTGTAACAAGAACTAACGTAGTGTTGTAGGTCAATCATTCTTCAAAAACAAACAAACAACCTCATAGAAAAAGAAATCAGATTTGTGCTAAGGATTTATTTTTTAATTATGAAGAAAAAGAATTAGAGATTATGACCATAGACTATACTTTTGAGGAGTTCTGTTTTAAAAGGGAGTAAAGAAATGAGGCTGTAGCTCTTGGGAGAAGTGAACTCAAGAGGAAGATTTATGGGAGAAACTGATTCTGTAGAAAGAAAATGCAGAAGAAATAAAGGAGAATTTCTGAAGCAAGGTTTTTGAACAGGCAAAAAGAGATGGAATCCAGGGCTCAGGTAGAAGGGTTGGCCTCAGACAGAAGCATGGCTACTTCATCTTTGGAAATAAGCAGGTTGTACTGAAAACAGATGTTGGAAGGTGAATTGATGTGATGGTGCCCCACAGATATTCTCTTCTGATAGATTCTAATTTATCAAAGAAGTGAGAGGCAAGGTCATTAGCTGAAAGGGAGGATAGAAAAACTGTGTTAGGGATTGAGAAGAGAAAAAGAGTAAAACAGTTCTCTAGAAAAGTAAAAGAGTGAAAAGTAAAAGATTAAGGAAGTGTAGTATAAACACCAAGTAGCAGTGAGTCCTCTTCAAGTTAATGGAAATAAATATAAAATGGGAAGAGTCAGCACATTGTGTATTTTTCCCTAGCCCCTATTCAACTGCACAGATGCAGGTTTTGATTTTAGTACACACACATGTATACACTGAAATGTATTCATTTATATGCTTATGTACACATATGTGTGTATTTATTTTCTGTCTCACCTTATCAGAATGTAGTCTCCAAGAGCCAATTACTTTTTTATACAGGATATTAATTATAGTTCTCTGTGCTATATAGTATGACTTTGTTTTTTACTCATCCAATATATAATAGTTTGCATCTGCTAATCCCAAACTCCCAATCCTTCCCTCCCCCACTGCCATACATGGCATCTATAAGCCTGTTCTCTGTATCTGTGAGTCTGTGTCTGTTTTGTAGATAAATCATCTGTGTCATATTTTGGAATCCACATGTAAGTGATATATGGTATTTGTCTTTCTCTTTCTGACTTACTTCACTTAGTATGATAATCTCTAGGTCCATCCATGTTGCCGCAAATGGCATTATTTCATTCTCTTTTATGGTTGAGTGCTATTCCATTGTGTGTGTGTGTGTGTATATATATATATATATATATATATATATATATATATATATACCACATCTTCTTTATCCATTCATCTGCCGATGGACATTTAGATTGTTTCCATGCCTTGGCTATTGTAAATAGTGCAGCTATGAACATAGAGATACATGTATTTTTTCAAATTATAGTTTTGTCCAGATATACGCCCAGGAGTGGGATTGCTAAATCATATGACAACTCTATTTTTAGTTTTTTGAGGAACCTCCCAACTGTTTTCCATAGTGGCTGTACCAATTTACATTCCCACCAACTGTGTAGGAGGATCCCCTTTTTTCTACAGCCCCTCAAGCATTTGTTATTTGTAGACATTTTAATGATGGCCATTCTGACTGGTGAGAGGTGGTACCTCGTTGTAGTTTTGATTTGCATTTCTCTAATGATTAGTGCTGATGAGCATCCTTTCATGTGCTTATTGGCTGTCTATATGTCTTCTTTGGAGAAATATCTATTTAGGTCTTCTGCCTATTTTTTGATTGGGTTGTTCTTGTTTTGTTACTGAGTTGTATGAGCCAAATACTTTTCTATCTTATACATCACTATATCCCTACCAACTAAAATAATGCTGTTCTTATAGTAGATTCTCAAGAAATGTTTGAATATTGAATAATCAATGAGAACCATTGGTAAATATTACCAGTGCTTTAGTTTTAAAGCAAAAATTTCTACTGTTTCTTTCAAACATCTGATTCTTTCACTTGAAAAGTATCTTATAGTTGTAAGAACAATGGAGTTAAAAAAACTAACCAAACAAGCTATTGCAACTACTTCTGTTTCAATCACAATATTCTCAATACTGTACAACCAAACAAAATATTCAAGTAAATTAGATGATAAGATTGATCTGATTTCAGCTGTCATCCATAAACACTGATTTGAAATTTTGTGTTCAACAATAACCTCCTCATTTAGCTAATATGAAGAACTTCACAACGAATAAATATTAATTATTTAACTTGCAAAATAAAATTATACTGACAAATGTCTCTTTTACATTTTAGGATGTTGTGTAACAGTTTACTTCAAAAAACTTTCTTTTCATGTAAATTTTAGTCCACTGCCTTAGATAATAATTAGAAAGATGGGCTCATCAAAATATGAGAATGACATGAAACTGGGGAGAGGGGGAACAGCCATTCATTGGCTGATGAAACCAAAATGGAAAATATTTTTACAGACTGAAGCACTGTATTACACCTAGTAAGTTAAAATTTAACAGGAAGAAAAACATTTAGTTACTATTGGGGTTCCCCAATAAATTACTTCACAAGTAGAACACAGGGACAATTTGGCTTAATAGAGCAGGTGAAAGTAATTGTTGTAGCTGGCAATAGGCTCAAGGAATGCTTATGATGAGATGAAACTTCCCCCCAAAGAGCTAATGTGATCTTAAGCTGCATTAACAATATATGTAGCTTGAACAAATGAGAAGGCAACATTCTTTTCCCTGTACTACTCATAACACACTTAGTGTACTAATCCAATTCTAAGTATCACAATGTTAAGTCAAATTGGAACATTTTGGGAAGACAATGTATAAGATGCTGAAGAAAATCCAATGTCTTAAGTGAAAGCATTAAAAAAGGGGGTAGGGGGGCAATGGAGTTATTTACCCAGAAGAGAAAACTCAGTGAAGATAACAGTCTACCTCAAACATTTTAGTATCCGTATATGAAAGAGGGATTCTACTCATTATGGCCCCAAGAAGTAGGACTGGGCCAATGAGTAAAATATAGGGAGACACATGTTGGTCAAATCACAACATTTTTTAAATTAGAAAATTGCGATTTGGAAGCTTTCCAGCAATTTCTGCTCTCTGAGGTAGAGAATGGGATTTGCCTTTGAAACAGATCCATCTTTTGTTCAGGGAGCGGTCCCTCTGGAAAGTTCCTTTGGTCATGCAGGTGACAAGAATCTGCTGATTGTTCCTAAGTGATACTTGATGTGATTGAAATGTCCCAGATTGAACCACTAAATGCTCTTCTGACAACTAAAAATTATTTGATCAATGGGTTTATGTGTTCTTGCTCATCACTTTGCTCACAGGAAGGTTGGAGATCAAATCTAAATCTTCCAGGTAAATCTGTGAACAAGACTGGCTTCATCAGATGATGCCTGCATCTCCATTCAGTCCACACATTTTTATTGATTTCTACTGTGTGTCAGGCACTATTCTAAATGGCAGGTTTACAAGAGAGAACAAAATGTTCTTCTCACAAAAGTCAGTTTTCCCAAATATCAAAAACTCCTCAGTTCTCACCTTCTCAATAAAGTTGACTCAGACCTCCCAACTGAACACTACATCCTGCTTCCATCATATTACATCCCACCCTCATCCTCACACCTGAGTCCTAATATCCTGTTATCTTTTTCATTTCTTATTCTTATTTTTTTTCACAGCATTTGCCACTTTCTAATATCTGTTGCAGCTCGCTTACTTGGAGCTTATTAGACTCTTCAAATAGATTTTTGACTATTTCACTTACTGCTAAATCCCCAGCACACAGAAAAGTGCCTAGCAACAGTAAACATACAATAAGTATTTGTGAATGAATGAATAAAAACCCTGGCATTGCCTGCAAACTGCCTTGGTTGCTGCTGACTCTCCTCTGGGACATGCGGGAGGTTCCTGGTCAATCTGGTGATCAGTCTTAGGTCGACCCTACTGTAAAAACATTGCAGCAACTAGTATAAGATTTGCCCTAGTTAGGCAGAAGATTCTACCTCCTTTCAAGCACAGTTAAAAAGACAGGAACTTACACTGAAGGTGAAAGGAGAAAAATTCTGACCATTGTGGGCAGAAATCAAGAAAATCATTAGAACTTTTTCTGACTGGCTTAGGAAATTGGGGGTGGGGTTTGATGAATATCACTTGATAAAGAAGGATGGGCAATATTACGGTTCATCCCCTAATGTAGTTTAACATGCCAGCTAAAATCCATCAGAAATGATAGTAAAAGTTCTCAGATTTTTTTGCAGTGGGTCCCAGCTGCTATAAGAAAGCTTTGGTCCTCTCAGGGAGATTTCCATGAGAATGAAAAAGTTCTGTGAAAAACCATAGGTGGAGCACTGACTAATATTAAGACTTTTAATGGCTGGGTTGGGTTCATAGAACTGATGAATGTGACCCAACTGGAGAATTGGAAACTGTCCCAAATAAACCTAGATAAATTTTTGAAGTTAGCCACACTGCCTTGGAAAACTCCCTTAGGCCTTATGCTGAAAGTGGTCAAGAATTTAAGTGGTGTTATCTTGATGATGGGGTAGCAATGTCCCAGATCAAGATAAACTTCTTAAAAGAACACTGATGCTGTGCTAGTAAATCCCAAATCAGCCACAAGGTATAATAAACCCCATGGGCCACATCAGAAAGCAATGTGGCTATGACTGCTGGATCAAGGGACATCCAAAGCTGAAGTAGGTTATGGCAGTAATGATGACCTCCCCACCTGATATAAAGTATTATGGCTGAAAACGCTGGACCTTTGCTTGGATGAACCATGAGCTGCTGCTATACCACTTAAAACTAAAAGTGCAAAGCCTTCTTTACTGGTGCAGAGCCATTCCCTCTCCATGGCACCTTATTCCTCCGTCCTCTCCTACCCTGATCTTGGCTGCTTTAAGGACAAAGATGATGAGGCCTAGGTCAAAGAACTCACTGTTTCCAAAGGAAACTGAAGGCCATATTCACCTTTGAGCAGGCAGTAAAACCTTGGGGAGAAAGGGGGACAAGCTTCTATGTCTTTTTTGGATAAGGATACTCAATTAACCAGCTGATTCAGTGCAGTAGTGGAGATGGGGCAACTGGACTGGGTTAAGAGTGGAAAAAGAAAGTGAACATGACCTTGCAGATGGAGGCTTTGGGCTGATTTACTGTACTGTTGCTATTGCTTCTTCATCCAAATGTATAAGAGAAAGAAATGATCTACGTGCTTATTTGCCCCATCCTGTAAGTGCCACAGGAGATTCTCCAGATTTAGAAGAACCACATGAAGAGAAGTACTGACAAATTTGGGACTCACCACCCTAATGACCCATTTAAGCTAAAAGTCTCTGTGACTGAAGAGGCTGTGAATTGGAGCCTCTGGCAACAGGTGGTAGCCTCAACCCAGAAGAGCCCCCTGGTGTTTGGACTCATTATCTCTAAAGACTACCAGTACACTCCTTTTGAGAACTATCTTTTATTTTGCTACTAGGCCCTTGACATAAATGAACTCCTGGCACATAGAATCTTTGTGACTCTCCGGACTGGCATTCCCATTTTAGAGTGGGTCTACTTAGACTAAATGGTAGAAGGTAGAAGAATCCCAACAAGACATGCTTGTCAAATTGAAATGATATATTCAAAAATGCAGCCAATTTGGTCCCAGCAGCATCT
Organism: Delphinapterus leucas; assembly: GCF_059928025.1. Lineage (NCBI taxonomy): Eukaryota > Metazoa > Chordata > Mammalia > Artiodactyla > Monodontidae > Delphinapterus > Delphinapterus leucas. The sequence goes on along the minus strand of NC_143133.1, from coordinate 49,636,484 downwards.
CAACTTTGCATGAAAAAGTGGCAGTTATCCCTTTAGGGGAATATTATACCCCACAAAACTACTTATTCAATGGGACTTCAACGTGCCAAAGTTCCCCTAAATTCTTGAGTGTGGTTTGATGGGTCAGCTAACCTGAAATTCAATGGTGTCCACTGACTACCACAGCAGTTCAACATCAACACTAACTGAACAGAAAGTAGATGTGATTCTTTGGCTCAGTGGCCAAAACTCAAGGCCATTCTTAGCTTATACTAACTCTTGAGCTTGGGGCTCTTGTTGCCAATAACCTAGCTGTCTGGTCTACCACTTGGGAAAACATAGACTGGCAGATGAATGACAGCCCTCTTTGGAACCACAAACTGTAGAGACAAATCATAGCTGATGATGGAAGCATGAGTCACTCATACAGATGCCTATGGTAAGGGTCAGTCATACCAAGTGGAATAAAGCTGCTGAGCAATTCCCAGATTGCCACTAGTGCTGCCTAGATACCATCCTAGTACTGGAAATGCATCCATCATCACAAACTGGGCACAACACAAAGGATTCCCTATATCTCAAGCAGAAGCTACCATTGCATGCCAGACTTGTGAATCCTCCCAAAAGTTGACCAGTTTGCTTTGAAGTGAGGAAGACCACATTGCATAGGGTGTGGCCCCCACCTGTTTGCTATAGATCGAGTATGTCAGACCTTTGACCCTCTCAGGGCTATTGGCGATGCCTCACAAATGCGGACACTATTTCAGGTTGTAAGTCACTTGTCAGTCTAACCAGTCGGCTCTACCCCTGCCATTGAAACCTATAAAACTAATCTGTGTTGGGTTTTCAGCTTTCTGGACTATTTGCAATCTGGCAATGTTGCGCCTCTTACTGCTGAAGCCACTCAACAATGGCTGATAGTCAAGGTATTTGATAGACCTTTCCATCCCATCCCAAGGCATCTGGTATTGTTGATGGTTTCAATGGCCTCCTCAAAAATTGACTCAAAGACCTTTCTGACTCTACCTTTCTTAACTCCTCCTGGTCCACACACCTTAGGAAGTCAATTTTTTCACTGCAACTGTCCACAGAAAAAGATTTTCTCCTCTTATCTGCTTCTAGGGTAATTGTCAGGAAGAAAGTGGTGGGCATTATATAGACCTATTTTGAAAATTCAGGATTTCATCCTGACCATTCCTAGCCATGAAGCTACCTTCTTTCCCTGAATAGCAATCCCAGAATGAACTAGATGATATACCTTCAAGGTGTCTGACCACATAAAGGCTGAAAGGACTCACAGTGAATTCTGGTTCAGCCTCCTGGATTCTCCTGTTGGATTGACATGAAACTACATCATAAGGATAATAAATACATGGTCGCTGAGTTTTTCTACCATCGCCCAAGTAAGCCAAAAATGTTGAGTATGTAATAGGTGTCTGTATATTTTATAAAAATATTCTTAGCCCTTTTACAACACTCTGTTCCAAACAAAAGGTCTGGGCATGAATAGAGGATGATTGGTAACAAGTGTGAAGTTACAGCTACTGGAATGGAGCATACTGACTTTGTGGCAGTGGAGAGAGAACAACACCCTAGCACCCAGTAGCTTAGACCCTGTGAGGTACCTCAGAGGGAGGGACATTGATGGTCTTTTGCCTTTCATAGCCACCTCTAGAGCTTTTCTCATTAAGGAAAACACCCTCGTACAGCTCTTCCAAAGTACTACAAGCAGATTAAATGACTGCTGGGTCTGCCATCCCCGGCCAGACAGCTCTGAACACAATTTGATCACATCCCCCTTCACCTTACTGTCTATCAGAAACATCAGGGGATTCCCCAGTCCCTGTGTCTCCCACTCACAACCCCCATCAGCAACTCAGGATGTCTTCCTCACCTCTGTTGCCATAGCTCTTGAACAGGTGGTGGTGCAGACAAACAGGACAGATTGGATGGACTATTCTTGGGTAGCCCCTTCAGGAAAAAGGACTAGGCACAATTACTCAAATTGAACTGGGAAAATTTAGGCTTATTAGATGTCCAGGGGGCCATGTTGGAGGCACTGTCAACCTATGTCCCCCAACTGATGTAGGTCCCACTTGGTGGTATAAACAACATTTTCTTTCAGGCATGGATGCCCCCATGTATGCTCCCCATACTGTACTTCTTGTATGGAAGCCAGGTGTTAATTTGCTTCCCTCCCCAAAACACGGTAATTTGAACCGTTGCAAGCTAAGTCTGTTGGCATGGAAGACTCCAGATGGGGGTACTCCGGGTATTTATAAGGCAGTACTGAAACAAAAGTGAGTACTTGAGTACTTCTGACAGTGGAAGTACTGAGTGCAGTCAGTTTCCATGAACTAGACCATTTTTGGATAGTTTTGTGGGTTTTTTTTTGTATAAAAGGAATGTAACCTTTTGTAGTCATTGTAGGGTGAGGGAAAGAACATACTACATAAGGTGGAACAGTTAGAGTGCTTCAAAGATGAGTAAATTTGCTGATTGTGGGTATTCTGTAACTAGAGGTGCTCAAGTATGGAATATATAGTTATTTAGTAAAAGTGTTTTAGAAGAAATTCAAATGTTGGCTGCAAGACTGGACTAGATTCCATGATACTTCTTTCTTCTTAATTTTGATCTAAGGAAAAATTACTCCAGCATAAAAGTGTGCACAAAAATTTTAAACTATGAAGCTTCAAAACCCTGAGCACACTATCAATATAAATAACCCCTCTGCATAATACCTCCCTTCTCATTCACCTGAGATTCTCTGAGTAACAAGCCATCTCAGAAATCGACCAGCTCCTCTTATTTGACAGATAAAGAAAATGATACCCAATGCGATTAAATGGATTTCTCAAAATCGCATAGATTTATGACATACCAAAATTAGAAATTGAGTATCATGACTCTTAACCAGCCTTTCTCGTCTGGGGTTCCTTATCTAATCGACAGAACTCAGAAAAATCATTTGAATGAATATGTTCTTGGTTCTCCCAAAGAGGATACCTAGCACCATTTCAGATGCTAAGGAGAGAAGGCAGGTTCGCGTGTACCTGGATACCTAGAGTGCTGGGTGTTGCCCCCTGGACCCCTAGTGGAGATGGCTGTCCCTGGAAACATGCTGCATCTCTTACTCCACCCAAGTCACTCCTTTTGTCAACATGAAGGATTGTTTTCCCCTCAGAATTAACAGGCAGTCCACAGAATAGAGTGAACCACAGGTAGAATACACAGTCCTTTTGCAGACTTTGGGTTCTTTGGTAGAAATGGAGGGAAGCACACTTAGAGAATTTGCTGAAAACCAAGTTAGTGCTCTGGCCCTTTGCTGCAAGCGAGCAACCTTACTTTACCAGGGTTCATGCTGTCTCAGAAAAACAGACATTTTTATCCTCAATATATTATTTGCAGAGCAAAATGCCCAGTTGAGCCACTCTGGGGTTCAGTGCCGATTAAATCCTTACTCTTTAAAAAGAAGCACAGTCCCTGAGCACTTTGGGGGGAACTGGGGAGGCCAGTGGCCAAGGCACAATCTGTGCCTCTCTCTTTATCCTTAAACAGGCTGCTAAGTTGTGCAAGTGTGTGAATTATTATTTTCCTAACATTATACACTTGATTTAAAGCATATTCCCTTTGAAGGAAGGTATAATTTGGGAATTATTTGAAGTCTCTAAGTGGTTAGAAACTGAGCTTAGCCAGATTTCTAGCTGTAAGCAAAAGTCAGCCTCTGATAAGAAGCTGTTGTACTTTATTGATGCAAAGGAGGTAAGTACCCTCTTGGGGGTTTCTCAGTTCAAGAGCATCCTAGTTGTTATTTGCAAACTGCAGTGTGCAATTCTGAATGTTTTCAGAGACACTGACCCCATATGACTGAGTTCTCGTCATAGGAAGCTTCCAAGTACCTGCCCAAAGTTTTAACGACATATTGGTTGCAACATGAGTTTTGTGAGGCAGGAAAGCTTCCCTCCATTACCTATTCATATGCAATATTGAATTATAAAATAAAGCACAGAACTGAAATAGATAGATTTTCCAACAGATAGACATGCAGCCACATTACAAAGTCAATTTCATATATGGGATCCTGCGCTGAATCATTTAGCTATTTAGGAATGCATTTCGCAGCTAACTCATCCTGGCAGGCCCAACGGGATGCAGTTCCTCTTAAAATAAATATGGAGTCATCAAACAGACATCACTGTGACAATTAACTGCTGGGCTTGAAGGAACTTTTGCTTGGCTTTTCAAAGCAGCCAGAACAAAAAGAGAGACTCCATGCGTCACAAGCACAATCCCCATTTGGGAACAATCTTTTGCAAAAATCAATCTTGAATAAATACACTATATGAGTCCTCTTTTTCACTTAGCACAGTTAGGAAATAAGGGGTTCCATATAACTGAATTTTCCAGACAACTTGAAACTTACAACTTTAATAATAAAAAAGAAAAAAAAAAAGGAGAGAGTGGGCTAGAGATAGTCCTAAATATTTTACATAGACCTTGGTTTCCTTAAATAGAGGCTGGGTTATCATTTAATTTTATAAGTTTTTTAGTTGACTTGACATCATCCATTTGGCAAAGCCATTGCAATAGTTCCAGGAAGGGATGGTGCACGTCTGGATTGGGCAGGGGCAATGGAGAGAAGGGGACAGATATGAGATGTAATTTGGAGGTAGAATTGACAGAACTTAGTGACTGATTGAATGTGGCACTCGGGCCAAGGGTGAAGGCAAATATGATTCCCAATTTCTGGCACAAGTTACTGAGAAGATAGGTGTGCTATGCATGGTGATGTCATACGTAGAAGAAGGAGTAGGTTGTAAAGAAAAAGTATCAAATGTACAATAAGGTCAATAATCAAGAGCTTAATAGAACTCAGAAATAAAGGGAAAAGACCCCTGAGCCAGAGAAATAATGTCTGCAAAAGTCAGGTCTGAGTTCACACAGACTTTGGTGAGGTTCACTCAGCACAGATTGGCTCTTGACTGACCCTCAGGTGGAAGGCATGATGTTTCATGATTTTAGCATGTTGGAAGCAGTACATGAGAGAGGAGAGGCTTCATGGAGCTGATACACTCACAGTTAAAGCAGTGGCTTAAAGCCTGAAAGGAAACCTGGTATATTATAGCATGAAACAATAAGTGATATTCATCATAAAGTCCCCTACATTGGGTGAGGACCAAATGAGGTATTATCTTTAAGGTTCACAGTTCACCATTTCTTTTAATACTCAAAGCAATTCTGTGTGGTCAGCAGATTATCAGCATTTTACAGGTGAGCCAACGGATACTCAGAGAGTTCATGCCACTTGCCCAAAATCACCAGTCAGTGGCTAAGCCGCGATTTTGACTCCAAAGGCTAGCTCTCTTTTTCTCACACTGAGGCTAATGAATGGAATTTATGGATGATACAGCTATCAGCTCTGTTCAAAACAAAAATTCTTCTGAGCAAGTAGAGTTGTACTTTTAAAATACTTGGCATCCTGAAGTCATGGGCTCCCCGTCACCTGAATTTTTCAAGGACAAGTAACTGCAAGTGTCCATTAGGTTTTTAAATGAGATTCTTGTGTTGGATGGGAAGAGAGGTCACTTAATTCCTTTCAATGGCAATATTCTATGAGTTTAGAAACAGGTTCAAATGAAATTGTGGGTAGAAAAGTGCTGCAGATATTATAAAGTGATATTCAAATGTTAGCATCTTTGTTATTTGTGTCAGTGTGGGCACATCAACAGACCCTACTCTACAATAGGCTGAATAATCCAATACTTAAGTATTGTAATGAGATAATCCTGTACTGCCCTGCCCACCCTCATCTGTCTCATTCTTTCCCTCTGATTCTACCTACGTTGAAAGGCATGTCATTTCTTTGAATGACTAACAAAATTAGGCATTTTCTCCAGAGGGCCACTATTGAAACGGACACATATGCCAGAATGAGGATTGTAGGAGCTCAAACAGCTTCTATCACTGTTTTGAATTATCATATTCACTTAGATGAAACTGTTTAACAGACTACCTAGCGATCCCTCTGGGAGGTAGAGACACATGGACAAATCATCTTTGATTGGTAGTGACATGAAAATGTGGCAGAAAGTGTTTTGCATTATTAATTTATGTTTTCTCTGTCTTTCCCACGTCTTTTGTCCACATTCAAGCAGGCAACAGGCTCACACCAAGAGAGATTTGTGACAAGTCTCCTGGATTTTATAGTCAAAAGCCTAAACTCATTAAGAACAGTAGTGCTTTAAATAAGAGGGATACCCAATAATTAAAAGCAATTTTCCTGGATGGAAGAGAGTTGGTGAAAAAAAGACACATAGTTCTCCGTGCTGAGGATACCTGCAACCTACCTCTTTGTGGTACCAGATGGTGGGCAAAAATTTAGTGAATGACCACATAGTGTCCCAGAGAGACTAGGGCCCAGGGCTCACAACCTGACCAAAGATTCCTTAAATGCATTGTGCATTGTGGAGGCTGGGACCATGCACTTCTCAATAGAACCAGTGCATTGGTACTTTGTGATTATCCCAGAACCTTGGTACAACCTCAGGGAAGTGGTCATAGGAAACCTCAAGAATGTGTAGTTCAATTTTCCATAGGAAAAATGGTGGGGCCTCTAAAGGTGAAAATTTAGTTGGTCTAAAGTCAAAGAATATGAAAAAAATTTTTGTTCCCCTAACAAGAATAGAGATGGAGCTGCACATCTACTCCAGAATTTAAAGCCCTAAGGAACAGGTCGAGAAACTGCATGGAAGGTCAAAGTGGAAACGCAAACTCTGGTGAGAAAATCCAAGGAAAGCCAGGAGTTTCTAAAAGGATATGAGCCCATACATGACAAGCCCTAGATAATGAATAATCCTGGGTCCAAAAAAGAGCTAAGCACTGCCATACAAGAAGTAAACCCTCAGAGGAAGAGGGCATCCTACATCACCTATACCAGACTCATATAGTTGCTAAACAGCAGCCTTACCTATGAGTTTCAAATTCTTGCATGTTTTCATGGCAAATCCTAATTTTATCATCTTCCCAAAGGCCAAGCAGAGCCTAATTTAGTGTGACACTTTCATGTCCAAACTAGTTTTACTCCTCAGAGTGAGATGGGCAGGACAGGAATGAAGACACAGACATATAGAATGGACTTGAGGACATGGGGAGGGGGAAGGGTAAGCTGGGAAGAAGTGAGAGAGTGGAATGGACTTATATATACTACCAAATGTACAACAGATAGCTAGTGGGAAGTAGCCGCATAGCACAGGGAGATCAGCTCAGTGCTTTGTGACCACCTAGAGGGGTGGGATAAGGAGGGTGGGAGGGAGACGCAAGATGAAAGAGATATGGGGACATATGTATATGTATAACTAATTCAATTTGTTATAAAGTAGAAACTAACACACCATTGTAAAGCAATTCTACTCCAATAAAGATGTTAAAAAAAAATGAACATCAAAATGAAATTTCAAATACATTAGTGCTCTTTCCCCTAAGCCCTGAAACTTTTGCTCGAAAATCCATGGCACTATGAAAGAATTTCTGCCTTCTAACAGATATACTACAGTTCCCTCTATGGGTAGGAGAAATTCACCCATAAAATAAACTTCAGCCATTAGCCTCTTCTATGGGCAAGTGAAATCCTGGGTTTTCTCTTTGCATATCGGGAAGCTGGATGCATTTTCTTCCCACTCTCCTGTGGTGGTAGATAGTCTTCAAAGATGGCTCTCATCAATTGCCCTTCTCCCTGTATATGCAGCTTGTCCCTTCATTAAGAGGGAGAGTCTATGAGAACCTGCTATATAGCACAGGGAACTCTAATTCACTTCACGGTACAGTAGACACTAACACAACATTGTAAAACAACTATACCCTGATTTAAAAAAAAGAAAGAGAGAGAGTGTCTACTTCAATCATTCTCTTTGAATCTGGGCTGGCCTTGTAATTACTGGAATGTGCAGAACTGACTTTGTTGAGTTTCAGTCCTCACTTTGAAGAAGTCTAGCAACTTTCCCTTCTGTGCTCTCGAAGGAAGCCAACCTCCACACCATAAAGAAGCTAGCAAGATTATTAAATGATAACACACAATGTGGAGACAGAGAAAGAGAGAAGGAAGGGAAGGAAAAAAGAAAGGGAGAGAGAGACACAAAGAAAGACCATGTAGAGGCGCCAGACTTGTAAACGAATTAACCTTAGACCTTCCAGCCCAGTCTAGGTCAGATGAGTAACCTAAGTGATGGCATTTCACCAGAAGAACTGTCCAGCTGAATCTTGCCTGGATTCCTGACCATGAGAAACAATAAATCTCTGTTATTTTAAGCCATTCACTTTAGGAGTTATTTGTTATGCAGAAATAGAGAACCGAGACACAAGTCTAGACTTCACGAGTTCAACCATTCTTTTGCCACCACTTCAACTCCCATGAAAGTTCCCAATTCAGTATAAATTAAAGCATTTATCTCCTAGACAATACCTGCCAGGACCTTCTGGAGAAGACTAAACATATGTTCTCTGTCCTCAGCTGGGCTTTGATTCCCCTGAACAATTCTTCCATATGTCCCTGGATCACTTTCATTCCTCACAGCAGCCATTACACACATTCACTATGTTTCCTCAGCCTTCCTACCCCTATTCTCACCTCCCTCAAACATAGGAAGAACTCACTTTCTGCTTCATATAATAAATCGAAGTGGGAATTCCCTCAACCTCATCAATTTTCCCTGTTGGAAAGGGGACTTCCTGCATCACCGGTCCCATGGTGCCAGAATTAAGTATCTGATTGGTTCGTATGGGAGAAAGGACTGGACATGCTCACTTCAACCCCTTCTCTCCTTCAGATCCATCTTCAGAGAGCACACATTGGCATCTGCTCACTGTTCTTGGCCCCAGAGTAAGGGGCCCATTCTGTCTGGGGAAGCTTGGATATGTCCAGCTGTCCAGCCCTATATGCCTGTCTAATTCCTAATTCATGGCGAGAATATTAACAAGTCTCTGGACCCATACCTCACAGGGAGTTTTCCAGTCAACCCATCACTTATAAAGCTTCCACACTGAGTTTCATCTCTCTGCCTCATTGTGTGATTCTTCATTTGGTTCTGAATTCAGGGAACATGGTGTGGAGTGGGGAGAGTTATATATTGATTCCTTAATACCCCAGTGTTCCCCATATGTTTATTTGTAAACACCACCATCCTCTCCTCTCAACTTCAAAGAACAAATAATCTTTTTTTTTTCTTTTGGGGGCTAATGCCTCCATTTTTGATCTGCATCCCAACTCCTATTTCTCCCCACACAGAATGGGACCCTTCCTTCAGGGCTGAGAACAGCTTAGTCTCTCTCCTTCATTTTCAAACTCTTGGACAGCATTGAATCTATCTGCCCAACAATTCTCTCTTGTATGAGAAATAATCTTCTCTTCACCTTATATCCACCTTAAATCGCTTCCTTATTTCTATGCTACCCTTCATATCTGGTTTCTTAAAGACTCATCTATAGTCATAATCTTCTACCCATTATACCCCTTAGATTTTTCAATACACTGTAGTTTGTCTTCCATTCCCAAAACGCCTCTGAAAATTTTTCTTAGTAAGGTGGGTCTCCTTGGTCTCCATTCCTTATCTTCAGTGGTCTCCCTATAGTACCGAATCATGAGGGTCATTCCTTTCTTTCTTGACTTCCATGACACCACTACACCCTCCTTATCTTCCCAAATCTTTGATGATTTATGCAATATCCTATTCACAGGTAGTATTTCCTCTACCTAACAATATAATAGTAACTTTCCCCAGAACACCAACCTTGGCTTTCTTATCACTCGGCAGATTCTGGTGGGACAATGACACTACTCATCATGGTTTAACTGTCATTAACTATTCCTGGTCAGGTCTCTATCACCACCTTTCTAAACCTGTATCCTAAGTTCTACCCACTTAATTCACTTATTTTTAATTACTTTATGACTCCTCTGGGAGTTCCCTAGCACAAAAAACTTAACATTTCATTAAAAACATTATTTCCCCAAACCTGCTCATCTCTTAATTTTCCATTTATAGCTAATATCATCACAATCCAATTGGTCACTCATACTAAAAATGTCAGAATTATCTTAGACTCATCCTCGTGCCTTGCACTTCATCAGCTATCAGTTACTGATTCATGAGAGGTCTTCCTTTTAAATCTTTCTCAGACATGACCCCTCAGCTCTCTGATTCCTTTGCCTTAATTGAAGTCTCCACCAGTATCCTGCAAATGGATTCTTAGACACCAGAGGCATTTTCTCCCATCCATCCTATGCTATCACTACATTTAAAATTTTAAATCGCATCATTTCTCCCCTGTTCAGTCCTTCAGTTAATACCTGTTGTCTTTGGGACAAATTTAATCTCTTTTGCTTTGCAAGTGAGACCCATCATCATCTGGCTCCTCTATTGCTCTACCTGTACAACCTCATTTCCAACTTCTACCCTATATGTTCCCTGTAATACATCTAAGCATACTGCTTGTGCCTTCTTTCCACAAATATACACACAAAGTGGCTCTCACACACCAGTACCTTCTCATATGTTGTTCTTATCACCTGTGATATTCTAGTCTGCCGGGTGAAATTCTCATCATGCTCCCAAATCCTGCACTAATGTTACCATTTCTCTGATCATTTCCTCAAGCTTGTCTTCACCCTCATGCTAACAGAGATGGAAAATTTCTATTTTTACTTTTAAAATAACTACAGACCTCCATCATCACACTTACCAATTGTTTTATATTTCACTATTTTGTCTGTTCCCACCTTGAAGATAGTTACTTTCATTTTTTGAAAAATATATTTGTCAGGTACCTGCTTTTCTCAGACACTGTTCTAGGCTCAGGGAATAAATCACTGAACAAGCAAAGGTCCCTTTCTAATGGAGCGTACATTCTAGTGTAAGAAGAAAGACAATTAACAATAAACATAATAAATATGTAAATTGTGTAATATGTTAAAAAGAACAGGGTAAAGGAAATCAAGAATGCCAGGGTTAACTAACACAACACTGTAAATCAACTATAAGCCAATAAAAATTAATTTAAAAAAAAAAGCCAGCGTTGAGGGAGAGGAGGAGGGTTGATTTCAGTTTTAAACAAGGTAGTCAGTGGTCACTGAGAAGATGAGGTTTAAGCAAAGTCTTACAGAAAGTGAGAGTCAGTCATTCAGATATTAAGGGAAGATCCAATAAAAGAGCACTAACTCGGGAGTGTGTCTGTCTTGTCTGGGAGAAATAAGGAAGAAACAAGCTCTGCAAGTAAACAGAGGACTGGATCTTGTAGGACCTTGTAGCCTCTGCACGGGCTTTAGCTTGGACTGGGGTAAAATAGGAAGCCAGGGCAGGGTGTTTTGCAGAGGAGGGGTATGACCTGACTTCTGTCCTAAAAAGATGTCTCTGGCTACAGGGTTGAGCACAGACGTTAGGGGCAAGGGTAGGATCAGAGAAACCAGTTAGGAGGCTATTGCAGCAGCCCAGGCAGGAGGAATGAAAGAAAGCATGAAGAAAGGAAGAAAGGAAGAGGAATAGGGGTGGGAGGTAACTTGGAGAAAGCAAAAAAGTGTATAAAGAGCAGAAATAATAAAATGGAAAAAGAAAGAAATGAACAAACAAAGCCTCCCTGTGCAAACTTTGAACCATTGGCTAACACAGCAGGATGATATTCTAACAGCTTCAGACTCACCAGTGTGTTGTTTATTGGTCTTTTACTAATCTGAGAGTACTTTTTGCTGGCTGAGCTATCCACTGTAGGTGTGTCTGCTTCTTGAACAACAAAATCAGCCTCTGGAACAAGAGCCTAAAAGAAATTAGGATAAAGTTTGGTGGAAATCAGGCAACTGGCCTAAATATAGTATCCTACTTCTCTCTTCAATCTCTCTTTGTCTTGTTTTCTTGTGAATCTGTGTTGGGGAGAAAATTCTATCTGGGGAGAAAATTCTATCTGCCTTTACTTCAAGAAAATGTTTGTGTTCTCTTAGCCTAGTAGGATGCTGAGAAATGGAGTGATTCAACAGTGACTCAAGGTATGACAGGAGAAGCTGAAAAACAGGACAGTACAAATCTCATGTGGGAAGCCAATCGGCCTCCTGCCTTAAGAAAACCATCTTAATTGAAGCAATATTTTAAAATCATCAGAAATAATTAGCTTTAAAATTGTAAGTTGTACTATTTTAATAACATAACTATTTTCTATGTACACTTTCTTATAACACATCAACTTGATTTTTAGCTATAGAAGAATAACTTTCCATGTTTCTATAGGTCTTTGTCTGTTTCGCATTTTCTACCTAGCAGGCATTTTATTACAATGTTGTTTAGCTCCGACAAACCTTGCTAGGATATTTAATAATTGCCCTTCCTGTGTTGGAAGTTGTTATATTGATCACTTTGAGAGATAATATTTACTTTTTGGTCTGTGTCTATTTGCTCAGTGCATTTCTAATGTAGTCACAGCAATTACCAGAGCTAATTCTCAAAAGCTGAGCAATCCCAGTCCTTGGTTCCTATCTATAGGTTTTCCTTCACTTTTACAAATAATGATTTATGCAAAGTCGCCAAGACAGCTATTGCTTCAATGCAAGGTTTATTATCTCCAAGATGAACAGACAAGCCATTAAGCGCTCATGGAAGGATTAGTGTAGAGAAAGATCACCACATTGTGATTTTCTGGTTACATGGTTCAATACAATGATGGTTCAAGGAAGTAAAAGCCAATTTTAGCACTGCCATTGTAGAGCTGTGTATATCTTCAATAAGCAGTTATAAAAGCTGTGACTGATAGGAATTTCCCTACCATAAAAGTTTCTTCCATCACATACCCACTAAGTGAGTCACATAGAAGAACTTCTAAGCAATGTGATTGATTCTCCCAGTTTTATTTTCTGATATATTTCTTATACAGGAGCCAAGGCTATAGAGTAATAAGATAGGTTCCACAAGAGCCTTGTGCAATTAGCATCATTACTTTATAGCCACATTTTATGTGTGGGTTTCTTAGTGTACAGCATATGTGTTTGTGAGTCTGTGATCACATCTGTTGTCCTGAGAATAGCTAAGACCTTTTTAGCTACATTCCTAATGTGCATTAGAGTGGATGGGGCACATGGGTGGGTGACGCAACTTAATCATTTCCTTATTAAAAAGACTCAAAATCTCCCATTTTCATAACTAATGAGAGCCTACTGTATAGCAGAGGGAATTCTACTCGGTACTCTGTGGTAACCTAAATGGGAAGGAAATCCAGAAAAGAGGGGATATATGTATACGTATGCATGATTCACTTTGCTGTACAGCAGAAACTGACAGAGCAGTGGAAAGCAACTATACTCCAATTAAAAAAAAAAAATCTCCCAATTTCCTCAGAACAAAGCCCTATCAAGTTAGAGTGAGATTAAAGATCTCCTATAGTCTGGCACCAACCTCCCTCTTCCACCTAATTTCCTACTTCTTCACCCCACAAGCTCTCCACCTCAGTCATACCGGGCCCAGCAGCTCTCTATCAGGCCAGATGGATCTCCACCTTTCTACCTTTACTCACACTAGAATACACCCCACTTCACCTTAATTTGTTCAGCTTTCCTAAAGCTGTAATGGCACACAATACAAATAATATTAATAACCACTGCAGCAATCACAAAAATAACAGCAAAAATAGTCATAGTGGTAGTGGTGGTATAGTAGAAGTAGTAATAGAACTGATGTCTGTATAGTTGGTATAGTTTAGTAAAGAACACAGATTTAAGGCCGGATACCTGGGTTTTAACCACATTTCTCACAATTCCAAATTGTGTGAGTTAAGGCAAGTCATTTAATCTCTCTGGACTTTAGTATTCATATATTTAAAATGGGAATAAAAATGCATGACCTCATGGGGTTGCTGTCAAGCTGAAATGAGTAGACACGTGTAAGTAGTGCTTAGAACAAGTAGATGATCAATAAAATTAGCTCTGATTACAGAGCACTTTCCATGTATCAAGCAGTATACTAAGTGTTTTTTTATGTCTTATTTAATTTTCTCAACAACACTTGAGGTAGAACCAATTATTCTCTCCCCAGCTTACCAATGAGCAAGTTTAGGCTCAGAGTTACTTCTGAGAGTAACTGAGTCAAGTTACTTGACCCAAATTCACAGAGCATGGGATTGGCTGGGCTGTAATTCAAATCCAGGCACCTAAACTCCAGAGCCTTGCTCTTAACCACTTTGATTTTACTTCTTTCAAGAGGCAGTAAAAATCTTCCTTCATCTGTTGAGATTCCCTTGACCACTAAATATTTCAATATTCTATAACTTTTATTGTTTAGACACCTGTTTGATAGTAACATTATTTGAGTGTTCATTAAGTATTAAGTGTAAAAGTGTATTAAAAGTGTAAGTAAAAGTGTATTAGCTCATTTGACATCTGTAATTTGATATTTCAAATCTCCTCTTTTATGTTGTCATGAAAATCATTTGTGTGGTATTTGAACAGCAGGCCTTGACTCCTATGTTCTTTTGTATATCCAATGTACCAAGCAAAATATTCCTTAAACATAATAAGTGCTTTTCAGAAGCACTGCCATGGAGTGTTTTGGGTGATAATGGTAATGACGTGGATGATAGGTAAGTATATTATAAGCATATATAACAATTTAGTTTGAACATACAATATGTGAAGCAAGGCAATCAATTTAGAGGGTTTTGGAAGGATAAAATGAAAAGCATTTTGTTAGATGGCTCTACCACCAAACTAAAAGCTGGGATCCTTGGTTTCATACCTCTGCTTTGTCACAATGCTTTGTGTGATCTTGGGGGTGTCACCCACTGCTATGTTTCTCATTTGAATTATCTGTAAAAATAAGTTAGCAAAATATTCAGCTGGTCAACCTCAAAGTGGTAGTAAGGTCCAAATAAGATAACGTATGTGAAGGAGTTCCCCAAACGTACAAAATGAACTCCTGACATAGATGAGGTTTCCATCTCAAGTGAGAGTTTCTTAATCCTGAATTGTGAACATCAGTGTAGCATATAGTTTCTTCATAAAGTACATTCAATTGCAACCACAAATTTTTAAGTTGCTTCTTTAAAACCTTAATTACAATTACTGGGCCTGTAACAATAAAAGGAAAACAACACAGCTGCCTTGAGCTGTGATTCATGGGTAGTCGATCAGGTTCACTCTCCATTTAAAAGGTGCTCTAAGGACCAGCATCATCGGCACCCTTGGAGAAAAATGCAGAATCTCAGGCCCTTCTCTGGACCTAGAAAACCAGGATATGAATTTTCATAAAGTCCTTTGGTGATGTATGTGTAGAATAAAAGTAAGTCACTGCCATAAGTTTCCTAATTACCCTACACATTTGCCTTCAATGACAGCTGAGGTGAATTCACACCAGAAAAAAAAAAAAAAAAAAAGAGCTATTGCTACATTTCAGGGATATCCAAGCTCACACTCAACATGTCAAAGCCACAAAGCTTAAGTCCCAGGATTCCCAAAGGTTGCAGGTAATGGACTAATGGACTAAATACCTAAAATGTACAGTCACTACCAATAACTGGAGCTATTCGAGTATCCTGTCTACCAAGTGATGCTGCTTGATAAAAGGGGACAGTCTTCGATTCAAAGGTTCTTCTGGGGATAACTCATCTATGAGGCATGTGAAGCAGAAGGAGCAATTAGCTGATGAATGCAGGATAGGTACTGGGCTGGCCAAAAAGTGCCTTTGGTTTTTAAGTGAAAATAAAAGACACATTTTTCGTTTTCACCAAGAACTTTATTGAACAATGTATTCACCCTTTTGTTCTACTACCTTCTGTCATTTTTCAGGCAACTTCATAATTTCATCTTCCTAAAGCTTTTGGTCTTTTTAAGCAACGAACTGTTCCAGGTCTCTTTTACAGTCTTCCAGGGAATTGAAATTTTTTGCATTAAGAGAATTTTTTAAAGACCTAAATAAATGGAAAGCTGAAGGTGCAATGTCTGGTGAGTGTGGTGGATGAATCAGAACTTCCCAGTGAAGATGTAACAGTTTTTGCCTGGTTATCAAAGAAACATGCGGTCTTGCATTATCCTGATGAAAGATTATGCGTTTTCTGTTGACTAATTCTGGACGCTTTTCATCGAGTGCTGCTTTCAGTTAGTCTAATTGGGAGCAGTACTTGTTAGAATTAATTGTTTGGTTTTCCAGAAGGAGCTCATAATAGAGGACTCCCTTCCAATCCCACCATTACATGACATCCCCTTCTTTGGATGAAGACCGGCCTTTGGTGTGGTTGGTGGTGGTTCATTTCAATTGCCCCATGATCTCTTCTGTTCCACATTATTGTACAGTATCCACTTTTCATACCCCATCACCATTTGTTTTAAAAACAGAACATTTTCATTACGTTTAACTAGAGAATTGCATGCGGAAATACAGTCAAGAAGGTTTTTTTCCCTTATGTGGAAACCAGACGTCAAAGCGATTCACATAGCCAAGCTGATGCAAATGATTTTCAGCATTTGATTTGGATATTTTGAGTATTTCTACTGTCTCCTGCATGATATAACATTGATTGTTCTCAATTAATGTCTCAATTTGATCGCTATCAACTTCAACTGGTCTACCCAACCGTGGAGCATCATCCAGCGAGAAATCTCCAGCATGAAACTTTGCAAACCACCTTTGACATGTTCAACCAGTCACAGCACCTTCTCCATACACTGCACAAATCTTTGTTATGTTTTGTTTTTTTACATTTAGCTTGGGTTTTTTCCTTTCTTGAAATAATAAAGCATAATATGCCAAAAAAGTTTTTTTTCTTCCATCTTCAATATTAAAATGTCT
Source organism: Delphinapterus leucas (assembly GCF_059928025.1). NCBI lineage: Eukaryota > Metazoa > Chordata > Mammalia > Artiodactyla > Monodontidae > Delphinapterus > Delphinapterus leucas. Next base: position 49,619,697 of record NC_143133.1, on the reverse strand, counting down.
ACACAAAAATTCACCAATTTTGATGTCTTTTTTAAAATGCACCCTGATATGACAGCTGTCATATACAATCAAACACAATTGTTTTGAAGGAAGTTAAAGACAACTAAGTACTACTAGAGCCATCTTACAGAAAAAAATGAACAAACCTTTTAGCCAACCCAGTAGGTGGCCAATTTTCTCTCTTTTTTTTTTATAACTTTATTTTATTTTATTTATTTTTGGCTGTGTTGGGTCTTCGTTGCTGCGCATGATCTTCCTCTAATTGCAGTGAGTAGGGGCTACTCTTCGTTGCGGTGCGCGGGCTTCTCATTGCAGTGGCTTCTCTTGTTGTAGAGCTCGGGCTCTAGGCGCACAGGCTTCAGTAGTTGTGGCACATGGGCTCAGTAGTTGTGGCTTGTGGGCTGTAGAGCGCAGGCTCAGTAGTTGCGGCACACGGGGCTTAGTTGTTCCATGGCATATGGGATCTTCCCGGACCAGGGCTCGAACCCCTGTCCCCTGCATTGGCAGGTGGATTCTTAACCACTGCGCCACCAGGGAAGCCCCCAATTTTCTCTTTGAAAAAAAAAAAAAAAGTTTTTTTCCCAAATAAAGGTCATGGCATGTCTTGGTGAGTTACTGACCTACCATGTCCACAGGGGTTCAGCTTGTACACATTGATGACCTTGGGGACTATTGTCCACACCTGTGCAATCTGAGTGAGTTAATGAAGTAAATTTTAATTCACTAAATAATTCACAAATTTTTGAGGCACAATTATTGTCAACAATCCCCTAATTCCCACACAATATTAGAGCATAAAGGTTCATTACCATTTTACCAAAGCAGAAATTATATTACTTCAATATTGTCCACTGAGAAACAGAGCACAGATCAAAAAACAATTTAAATATTTTTCTTTATTTTCCATTCTACAAATTTAATTCATTTTCAAAGGAATGTTTGGGGTCCCAATAGGTGGTTAAGGCTGGTTAAGTCTACAGGAGCAGTGAAATGGACTAAAGAGGCGATTATATGTGTAATTTGGGATAATTTGTTTCCACCTGAATTGTAATTGAGACAATAATGTGAATGAGAATTCCATAAGATCATGGATTTTATGTGTGTTGTTCTAGTTTTCTAGAGAGTAAGGATTTTGTTCAGTTCTGCTATGCCCCAAGCTCAGAAAAGCAGGTACACAGTAGGTGATCAATAAATATTCTCTGTAAAAATGAATTCCCAAATTCCTTGAATCTCTAATTTTATTATGGAAAAATCTAATATTTGGTGATATATCATAATACCTCACAAGATCCTCATAGGTGAAAAATGCAGGCAACTGACTGATTTTTTCCATGTACTCACCATTTACAATTGTCTTTTTATTTCATTGGATTTTATGATTATTAGACAAAATATATTCCATCTATCAAGAATTTAATATCATGAGGGACAACATGAAATCATTAAAAGAATACAGATAATGAAATTAGATCTTGGTGTGACTTCTAACTCTGACACTTACCAGGCGCAAAACCTTGGACAAGTTATTCACCCTCTAACTTTCTAATTATTAAAAAGTAGGGAGGATAATGTTTTCTTACAAGAATATAGAACTTCAGTGTGATAACATCACTGAAAGCACTTAGCCTGGCATTCAAATATATCAGTTATTATCACTAATGTTAAAGTTATTTGTGTAAACATAACTTGGATGACAGGTCAATGAGCATATACCCCTAGTCAGAGAATATGGTATAAATTAGAAAGGATTACAAGTGGAGAAAAAGGCAGTGAAAATTATTCAAGATGGGCAAGGAGAAAGGATTTTACTTAAAGCCATAAATTACCTTTCCACCTGAAAGACTTGCTTTGATATTTTCTCCTTGCCCACCTTGAATAATTTTCACTGCATCTTCTGCAGAACTTTGTTTGTGGCATTTTGACACAGATACAGATTTGAGGGAAAAATCAATCTCAGAAGAAGGTCTTTATGATGCTAAACTTTTCTACAAAATTCTACAAAATAAAGTCTATTTGAACTTGAAATAAAGATCATAGTTATGTCTGGAGCTTAACCTTTCTGGCTGCTCAATATTATCATAACCTGGGGGAAATTGTAGACTGTCTATAACCATCAGACTTTCAGCAAAATGTGAGTTCATTCACTCATTGATTCATTCATTCATCCATTCATCCGGCAAACATATATTAAGCATTTACTACATTCCTAGCTCTGTGCTGAGAGCTGGGGGTGGAGAGATTATTGAGACTTCCTCCTCTCTCCAAACAGCTGACTAGACAACTAACCTGTTTTGATACACAGTTACACTTCTTACAGTAGAGGTAAGCATAGATACCTGTGAAAACACAAAGGGAAGTCCCCTAAACCAGAATGAATCTGTCCCAACTGGGAATATGGGTTTTTTAGTGAGCTATTCCTAACCCATATTTAAGAACAATCCTGATTCCTCAGGACATCAGTGAGGAACAGCGATTTAAGGGGACTTTGGTTTGTGAGCACCACAGTGTTGGACAGTGACTTAAGGAGGCAAGAAGGAGGTGACTCCACCAGCGAAGTTGCAACAAGTCAGGGTCCCATGTTCTGTACCCCCATCTCCCCTTGCCATACTTCTAGGCATCCATCATAGAAGGGAATTTAAGGTACTTAACCACCAATCCCACTCCAGTTATAGATGAATAAGGCTCTAAATAATTGAGTGGTTAAGGTCACAGAGCCATTCAGTGGGGAAAAAAAGTTATAAGTCCCTGAGTCTCTGGGGTCTCTGATAAATATCCTACTCCCAGACTTATGGAACCCATGGCTCCACTTTCCTGGCTCACCAGAGCCTTTGAAGAGAAGGTTGACTTCTCGTCACTCTGGGATCCACACTGAACACATGACTTTCCTCTCACCACCCCCTCCCCACCAATCTGGTTATTTAAGAAGTTCCACTTTTTTTTTTACATTGTGTAATTATATCAAGAAAAGGGCATTGTGGTCGATGGGCTCACATAGACATTCCCCCACCAAACTATAAACAGAAGCTCTTTGAAGAGAGTATAGATTCTCTTACTTTTTTTTTTCATCTCCAGTGCCTATCTTAGCTCAGTAAATGTTTGTTGAATCAACAAATGCTTTCATCTACATTTGGTTACTGATTCCTTCAGTCCCCTGAATTCACCCTCAAAAATTCTAGAACAACCCCTTCCCCAAAATTTCACACAACTTGGCTTGAACTCTCTGTACTGGTGAATCCAGTAAAAATCCCTACGACTACTGATCTAGCTTACAACATTCACTGAGAAAAACAGAATGCTACCATGCAGAAAAAAAGTCTAAAATGGACAGCATTTCCTGAGGGAGTATTATACATCATCTTTAAGAGATCATTGCTTTGTGCAAGGAAGCACTATAAAGAAGAGTGAACCTTATCATCAGTTTCACTGTAGTTGAGTCTGGGAGTAAAAAGCAAGAGATTGAGAAAACTCCTGGACGGAGATAGGAAGACTAATGAACTAGAAGATATCGAGGGTGTGTGATCCTTAATTGTACATTTCATTGCTTTTACTATTTTCTATTACAACTTTATCAGTGGCTAGCTGTGTTTTCCAAGAGCCAATACTTGGCAGTAAGAATTTGTTGAAGAAAATAAAAAGAAACTCTCAACTTCTTTAGAAACTTCTTTCCCTTTAATAGATTTTCACCTTTCTCTCCTGAAGCAGCAATTCTTTCAAAAACAAGCACACTGCATTTATTTCAGAAATGCATAAGGAACTTTTTAATATCTCACACTCATTTTCTCCTTACCTTCTTAAGAATTTGTCTTCCTTATATTTCAATATAAGGCAATATCATGAGTCATAAGATACCTAATTATTACAAGTGAAATAATTGGAAGTAATGGAAATTTATTTCTCTCTCGGAGTGTTGAGGAAATTCAAGCATTTTCTATTCGATAAACAGTTATTGGCTTTGAACTGTGCAGAATTTGGTGGGTCTTAATCCCATTCAAGAAGTTCTCAGATGAGACCAACTGAATTACAAAAGCTCATATAGACCAAATTCACTCCTACAAACTTAAGTGGAAAAGAAAACAAAATGGAAGGTCATAAACATTTATTTAGTGCTCAATATGCATGAGAGATTCTCATATATGTGTCTCATATATATGTCAGTTTATCTTCATGGAAACCCAGTGAGGTTTCCTTTGGTTTACAAAAGAGTGAATAGGCTTAGAAAATCTAGGTAACTTGCCTAAGGTCACACAGACAATAAGTAAGAGAGCCAGGATAATAATTCGGGTCTGGTAGTCATCGAAGAGAGAATGGAATGGTGGTTGCCAGGGGTTGGGGGGAGAGGGAAAGGAGAGGTATTGTTCAAAGGATATGAAGTTTCCATTATACAAGATGAATAAGCCCTAGAGACCTACTGTATATCATGGTGCCTACTATTAACAATACTACATTGTATGCTTAAAATTTTGCTAAGAGGGTAAATCTTATGTTGTGTTCTTATCACAAAAATATTAATAATAATGTATAGAAGGGTGGAAGAAAACTTTTGGAGGTAATGCATAGGTCTATGGCATAAATCATGATTATGATTTCATGGGTGCACACTTACCTTCAAAGGCATCAAGTTGTATATATTAAATATGTACAGCTTTTTGTATGTCAGTCATACCTCAATAAGGTATTTTTTTTAATTATGACAATTCTACTCTTCTCACTAAATACTTTTTGTTTGCAAATGTTATTTTTCCTTAAAAAGTGTTATTTCTGTAAACAAACCAGAAAAAAAAAGCCCTTAACGTTTAAGTTGAGTAAAAATAAATAGTATGACACATAAAGTAAATGTGTGTCATTTGACCTCTCATGGTCAATGACCTCTCATAAATCTCAAATTAGAAATAATGGGTACTGTAGAAATAATGTCGGCTCATCCTTTCTTGCTCAATGGAAAATTTCCCCTGAAGTTTCTGGCAGGTGCTTATAATTTGCTCTTCTTTCTATAGATAATATGCACACTGAAGTATTTTATGTCAAAAAAAAAAAAGAATTCAAGTCTCTTGGACTCTAACACCTCCTGATAGTGGTTAAAGAAGAGCTAAAATGAACTTTTGGTGTCCCCTCTTTTCCAGTCCTTTTAGTGATAGGAACAGTGAGGACCAGAAGATCTTAAAACTTGTTAGTTTGTGTCAGATCTAGAGGAGAGCCATTCTGATAAAGTCTCTGTTTAGAGCACAGATGACCCTTTGTTTAGAGCATAGATGACCCTTTGCTTCACTTATCTGGTATTTCAGCTGAAGTACTTTGAAGATCGGAATCATCTCAGAAAGTGATCTAATTCTGTTTCAGCCAGCACCAGCTGTGTCCACATATGGTGACTGAATTGAACTTAGACTTTAAATAGAGTCAAGTCGGTGAGCAGAACTGCCCAAATGATCCATTGCATCAGTAAACACAGCAGCAAGATGCACCCTAGCTCAAGTGGTCAACACCATCCTTTAGTCCTATTCTTATTTTGAGGAGACAGTGTATCATTATACTATTTTAGAACATACATTCAAAAATATACATTCTGGTCACTGAGAAAAATTTTCCTTCTGAGATTCTATTTGAAAAGTGTGCTGAACCTTCCCAGAACTTCTGAATAAGTAATAAAAATAAAATTGTTTCTCACATATATAAATAAATGTGTTATATTCTCTGGCATTGCTGTCTCATTTGAACCTCACAGCCACCCATTAGACAAGGAAAATTGAGACTCATAGAAGTTAAATGACTCATCCTGCAAAGTACAATCTTTTGAGTCTAAGTCTAGGACTCTTTCCACTGAGCCTGCTGCCAACTAGAAAATTACAACTGGACACTTAAGGCCCTCACACACTTTCCCATAGCTCACGTCCAGACAGGACCTCTTTAGTCTACCACTCCTTTGTCAATTCTGACAAGGCTGAGGAAGGAGAATGAGAGGGCAAGAGGGTTGGCATCAGGAAGAAAACCCTACCCTTTGCTTCTTCTCCTTTGCAGACCAAGTTCTTAAGGAGAAAGATTTCATCTCTAGAAATCTGAAGTACAAAGGAAGAAAGAAATACAAAGGAAATACAAAGAAAAAAGAAATACAAAGGGAAAAAGAAATAACCAAAGACCCAAACTCTTGTCTAAAGAGGTGAGGCTGTTGTGTTATGATGCCATTTTCCTTCTCACCGTGGAATCATTGCATACGTCGCATCTTCCATTTGGGAAACATTCACCTTCACCACCTTCTCTTGGCCAACAAATGCCTATGGTTCCTTCAGATCTCAGCTCCAAAGCAGTTTCTACAGAAAAGCCTTTCATGGTCCTCCAGGATAGATCAAATCTCACTTCTCTAAGCTTTCCTAACACTATAAACCTGTCCTTCCTAGCATGTGTCATGATTATAATTTTACATCTCTACTAGTGTGATTTACAGATTAATGTCAGCCTTCTCTCCTGGATTACAGTATCCATCAGAGTAGAGACAAGGGGTGGCACATCATTGTTTCTCTAGTGCCTATAATAATATCTGGTATATAGCAGATGTCTACAAATATATGTTTACATGTTCAGTGAATGAATAAATGAAGGAATGAGCTAAGAGAATATGGAAGAAGAAAAAGATATGCATCCTAGGATCAGATGCAGAGATAATTGGGGAATTTTCAATTATACAATATGTTGAAGCTTACCTGAATGAATGCAATGAGATATTTTAATTTTAGTCATTATTGTTTTTATTATATTAGCATTCTGATATTATTTTATGGGTCTTTTTGGCTTTTTGTGGGGGAGGTGGAGCAGAGAGTAGATTAAGGAAGATTTGAGGTAAGTAGAGAAAGAAATAAATAGGGAAATTATTTGATGTAATACTTCTGGTTTTCTGCCCTAATAAACCAATAGTTAGGTTGTCAATACAATGAAGCATTATTCAAGGACTGCATTTCTTACCATTTACCAAGAACAAAAAATCCAAATAGAGTATTTCTAATTTACTCTTTGAATCCTTTAACTAACATAAGACTTTGAACTCTGAAGGAATTTCCACCATCCAATTCATGTTCATCATCAGGCCCTATACTCAGTTTTTAAACATTTCATTCTCAATGCTATTGTATTACAGTTCACAACAGAAATATTTATTCCCCCAAACACCTGTTTTTGCTCAAACAAAACAAAAACCATCAATTCAGTTCAAGTGCAGTAAATCCTATCTACAATCCCCATTATTTTCATCGGGAAATAATAAAATTCCTGAACCTGAGAATTGAATACTCCATTCAACTTCTGTAAAGATTTTCATCAGCAAAACCCAGAGCACTCAAGTATACAATGATGAGATTAGAGTCTGCTAAAACTATTGCATTGTTGGAGCTTTCAGATAGTGCTCATTTGACAATCTCTATGTTTTAAACCTAATGAAGTACGGCCAGCATATATGCAAATTAAACTATGTTGAGAAATACTGCATTGTCCATATCATCAGAAACCCTCATGTGGAAATGGATCATTTCTGTGGCTTGGGGTAGCTAATTATTCCTGGAAAAGGGAGGGGTGGTAGTCAGAGAAGGAAGTACAGGTGGAAAAATGGGGCACCTGGAAAAAGCAGAGAGTCAACAGAGATAAAAGGGGGCACTTGACTTCTGAGGTGGAGAGATAGAAAAGCCAAAGTCGCCCCAGCTTATCTCCCAGCTGTAAAATCAGCCCAGGATCAGATGAAAAACATCATTAATTTCAATGTAATTAAATATCATTAATAAGATGCTCTGGAGTGTGTACTGCTTAGAGATAATGGAGACCCGTGGGCATGACCTATGGGAAGGCTGTATCTCAGGATCACACTGACTCTGGGGTTCCATGCAGAGTTAGGAAAGTAAAAGCTGTGCAGTTAGTTAACTTTGTTTATTGACTTCACAGCTCTTTCAACACTTCCTCCAATAAAAGAAATCAGAGAAGATGGTTCATGGCAGCCATAAAATTTATCTTCATCAAATCAGTAGAAAGAATTGCATTTCCTAAAGCCGACCAGGCAACCATTTCACCTTAACGAAAACCCCTATGGATAAGCACGTGATAGGAATGCCTTTATAAGTGGAAGAACATCTTACAGGGGTTTCAGTTCTACACTCGCTTATAAAATCACGTATAACCAAAACAGTTCTGGGTTGCACTGGCTTGGTGAGATGCTAACACATGCCTGTGAGAGGTTTTGATGGCTGTGAAGTTGCCCCTCTTCCTTCATGAGTGTGAGACTCAATTATGACTCCCTTGAGCTGGAGAGCAATGCACATCACAAAAGCACAGCCTGGGAGAACAGGAGGAGTGACCATTCCATGTTGAATTTTATTTTCTTTCTAATTTCCTCCCTCCCTTCCTTCCTGTCTCCATAAATAAATAAATTCAGGAAAATGAAATGAATATCTGATGCTATTATACTATACTCTTCCCTCTTCCTGCAAGATCATTTCTCTCACTTGTGTTCTCACACCTCACTCTTTATACAGCCCATTCATACTCAATACAACATTTGAGACTCCAGTCAATACCCCTGGCTCTCCAAGTCTAATTTACTTGGCCCTCTTCTGGGTTCTTGGAATCCTGTGTGCCCCTCTATGCAATCGCTTATCATGTCTGGAGTAATAATTAGTTTACATAGCTCCATCTGCACTAGACTAGGAGTTCAGCAGTCTGTGTCATATGTCTCTTTGTATCATTAACATTGAAAACAGTGCATGGCATCTGGGAGTTATTCAGCAAATAAGGAAAGGAGAAAGAAGGGAAAGAAGAAAGAATGAGATATCTGTGTGACTTGAGCAATTTTTCACCACAAGGGGCATCAATTTCCTTATCTGGAAAGTGATAGGGTGGCTAGTTCCAATTTTGGAAATCAGTATTCTATGTTTCTAGACTTGGAACAACCTCACTGAGACCTAACATCAAGCCAAAAAGAAGCAATTAAAGGAAATACTTTAGATAAGAAATAGGCTTTAAAAATAATCCAATCAGCAGAATGCATCTCAAAATATGTGCACAGCTCTGAGCCACTATCTAAACAGTTGGGAAGTAGCATGTTCAGCAGTGAAAAAATATCTAGGGACTTGGCCAGTATGAACCCACAGATGTTCCTGTTGAACTCAGCTGATGAGTTTCCTTCAAAGCCATGTTTAACCAGAGTCCTTAGTTCACCTCCAGGACACAGCCCACTCAGGCCCTGCACCCTTGGCTTATAAAAAGAGAAAGAAGGAAGGAAGGAAGGAAGGAAGGAAGGAAGGAAAGAAGGAAGGAAGGAAGGAAGGAATGGAAAGAGAAAAAGAGAAAGGTATCTCCTAACAGAGAGTACAACTTGTATCATGTGTTCCAAGAGTTGATGACCTCTCTCTTTCTAAAGAAGAATTATCATTTGAAGCAAGAGTGCCAAAAAAATAGATTTATTCATTATTTTATGGTTACTCTTCACTTATCACTCCTCCCTCCAGGTCGGAAAGCCCTACTACTATCCACAGGCAGCGGGTGTAGAAATTGGAAAAGGAATAGGTTTTCTTATCAAGGGATTTTTAATTGTGCATAGGGAGGTTGGAAAACTTTGGAGAAGAAATTAATTTGTTGAGTGTTGACTCTGCAGCAAAAGCTTTATATACAATATCTCATTAATTTTAAGCTTCACAAGATCCCTTCCAGGTACTATCATCATTTTACAAGGAGGAGGAAAGGGAAGAAAAGGGGTTTCAAAATACGTTGCTTAAGTCATCCAGTAAAAAAGTGACAAAACCAGAATTCGAGCCTCAGCCATGGAGAGTGCAAAGCCACCAAAATTCCTCCTGATCTAAAACCCACCTGCTCAATTACTGCTTCCCTAGTTACTTCAAAACGTCCACCTGGGTGCCAAGGGTTATAAGTGAGTGGAGTGATACACTCAGATCTCAGAGAAGCCTAGCGGGGCCTAGGGAAGCATAAGTCCCTGGGTCCATTCTTCCATCACAAGTGGCTTCATCTGTTTAACCCAGTGCTCCAAATGAAACAGGAGGGAAGAGGTCAGGGCACAAGCTTTGAAAGAATGGCACAGCCTAAGGACGTGACATAAACTCATTAGAACCAAATGGGTCCAAGATGGTGGACAAGCTGACTTCCACTAGACCTTGAGCCTCAGTATATGCTCACTGTAATACATTAGCAAGCTAAGCAACACACCCACAGGTGCCATTACAGTTCCAAGGCTGACCATAAGGATCAAAAAGTGGGCAGTGCCCCAATTCCTGGAAATCCCTGCACCTTCCCGAAATAGCTGGAATACTGCTCCCACTCATTAGCCTATGAAATTACACACTCCTATAAAAACTGACAACCCCATACCCTGGTGCCACTCTCGCCTTCTGAGATGACCCACACTCTGTCTGTGGAGTGTGTTTCTTTCTAAATAAATCCACTTCTAACCTATCACTTTGTCTCTCACTGAATTCTTTCTGCAATGAGACATCAAGAACCTGAGCTTTGGTCAGAGACCTTCAAGATGGCAGAGGAGTAAGACGTGGTGATCACCTTCCTCACCATAAATACATCAAAAATACATCTATATGTGGAACAACTCCTACAGAACACCTACTGAATGCAGGCAGAAGACATCAGACTTCCCAAAGGGCAAGAAAATCCCCACGTACCTAAAGAAAAAAGAAAAAACAGAGATGAAAGAATTAAGAGAGGACGCACACCTCCAGGAGGGAGCTGTGGAAGAGGAAAAGTTTTCACACACTAAGGAGCCCCTTCACTGGCGAAGGCAGGGGGTGGGTGGGGGGAAGCTTCAGAGCCACGAAGGAGAGTGCAGCAACAGGGGTGCAGAGGGCAAAAGAGGAAAGATTCCCACACAAAGGATCAGTGCCAACTAGCACTCACAAGCCTGAGAGGCTTGTCCGCTCACCCACTGGGGAAGGTGGGGGCTAGGAGATGAGGCTCAGGATTTGGAGCTCAGACCCTAGGGAGAGGACTGGGGTTGGCTGCATGAAGACAGCCTGAAGGGGGCTAGTGTGCCACAGCTAGATAGGAGGGACTCCGGGGAAAAGTCTGGACCTGCTGGGGAGGCAAGAGAACTTTGTTTTGGGGTGCACAAGGAGAGGGAATTCCTTCCCAGTGTGCCCACAGAAGACAGAGCACTGCCAAACGAGCTCCAGAGAGAGGCATGAGCCACAGCTATCAGCTTGGACCCCAGTGACGGGCATGAACTGCTAATGCTGCTGCCGCTGCCACCAAGAATCATGTGTGCAAGCGCTGGTCACTATCCACAACCTCTGGGAGCCTCTGCAGTATGCCACTGCCAGGGTCCTGTGATCCAGAGACAAGTTCCCCAGGAGAACACACAGCGTGCCTCAGACTGTCCTAATGTCATACTGGCCTCTGCCGCCTCAGGCTCAGCCCACATTCCAATTATGACTACAGTACCCCTCCCTCACCCTGGCCTGAGCGAGAAAGAGCCCTAATCGGCCACTGCTTTAACCCCCTCCTGTCTGGGCGGGGAACAGACTCCTGAGAGTGGCGTACACACAGAAGAGGGGCAAAAACCGAAGCTAAACACCAGGAGCCGTGCAAACAAAGAAGAGAAAGGGAAATTTCTCCGTGCAGCCTCAGGAGCAGCAGGTTAAATCCACACAATCAACTTGATAAACCTTGAATCTGATTAATACCTGAAGAGACAACGAATGTCCCCAAAATTGAGGCGGTGGACTTTGGGAGCAACTGTACACTTGGGGTTTGCTTTCTGCGTCTAATTTGTTTCTGGTTTTATGTTTATCTTAGTTTAGTATTGAGTGCTTATTATCATTGGTGGAATTGTTTACTGGTTTGGTTGCTCTCTTCCTTTTTTTTTAATATATATATTTTTCGTTCTGTTTTGTTTTTCTCTTTTTGTGTGTATGTGTATGCTTCTTTGTGTGATTTTATCTATATAGGTTTGCTTTTATCATTTGTCCTATGGTTCTGTATGTTCATTTTTGGTTATATTTTTTTCTCCTCTCTTCCTTTTCTTCTGAGCCATGTGGCTGGCAGGGTCTTGGTGCTCCGGCCAGGTGTCAGGCCTGAGCCTCCAAGGTGGGAGAGCTGAGACCAGGACATTGGACCACCAGAAACAACCCGGCCCCACGTGATATCAATCAGCGAGAGATCTCCCAGAGATCTTCATCTTAACACTAAGACGCAGCTCCACCCAAACACCAGCAAGCTCCAGTGCTGGATGCCCTATGCCAAACGACAAGCAACAGAGAAACACAAACCCACCCATTAGCAGGGAGGTTGCCTAAAGTCATATTAAGTTCACAGACACCCCAAAACACACCAACAGACGTGGCTCTGCCCACTAGAAGGACAAAATACAGCCCCAACCACGACAGCACAAGCACCAGCCCCCTCCACCAAGATGAAGGAGCAAGGTAAAACCCCACCAGACCAAACAAATGAAGAGGAAATAGGCAGTCTACCTGAAAAAGAATTCAGAGTAATGATAGTAAAGGTGACCCAAAATCTCAGAAATAGAATAGAGAAAATACAAGAAACATTTAACAAGGACCTAGAAGAACTAAAGAGTAAACAAACAATGATGAACAACACAATAAATGAAATTAAAAATACTTGAGAAGGAATCAATAGCAGAATAACTGAGGCAGAAGAACACATAAGTGACCTGGAAGATAAAATAGTGGAAATAGCTACTGCAGAGCAGAATAAAGAAAAAAGAATGAAAAGAATTGAGGACAGTCGCAGAGACCTCTAGGACAATATTAGATGCACCAACACTTGGATTATAGGGGTCCCAGAAGAAGAGGAGAAAAAGAAAGGGTCTGAGAAAATATTTGAAGAGATTATAGTTGAAAAGTTCCCTAACATGGGAAAGGAAATAGTTAATCAAGTCCAGGAAGCACAGAGAGTCCCATACAGGATAAATCCAAGGAGAAACATGCCAAGACACATATTAATCAAACTGTCAAAAATTAAATACAAAGAAAAAATATTAAAAGCAGCAAAGGAAAAACAACACACAAGTGAATCCCTATAAGGTTAACAGCTGATCTTTCAGCAGAAACTCTGCAAGCCAGAAGGGAGTGACAGGACATATTTAAACTGATGAAAGGGAAAAACCTACAACTAAGATTACTCTACCCAGCAATGATCTTGTTCACATTCAACAGAGAAATTAAAACCTGTACAGACAAGCAAAAATTAAGAGAATTCAGCACCACCAAACCAGCTTTACAACAAACCCTAAAGGAACTTCTCTAGGCAGGAAACACAAGAGAAAGAAAAGACCTACAATAACAAATTAACACAATTAAGAAAATGGTAAAAGGAACATACATATCAATAATTACCTTAAATGTAAATGGATTAAATGCTCCAACCAAAAGACATAGACTGGCTGAATGGATACAAAAACAAAACCTGAATATATGCTGTCTACAAGAGACCCACTTCAGACCTAGAGACACATACAGACTGAAAGTGAGGGAATGGAAAAAGATATTCTATGCAAATGAAAACAAAAGAAAGCTGGAGTCGTAATTCTCATATCAAACAAAATAGACTTTAAAATAAAGACTAGTACAAGAGACAAAGAAGGGCACTACATAATGATCAAGGGATCAACCAAAGAGAAGATAAAACAATTGTAAATATTTATGCACCAAACATAGGAGCACCTCAATACATAAGGAAAATACTTACAGCCATAAAAGAGGAAATCAACAGTAACACAATAATAGTAGGGAATTTTAACACCCCACTTTCACCAATGGACAGACCACCCAAAATGAAAATAAATAAGGAAACACATGCTTTAAAAGACACAATGGAACAGATAGATTTTATTGATATTTATAGGAAATTCCATCCAAAAACAACAAAATACACTTTCTTCTCAAGTGCTCATGGAACATTCTCCAGGACAGATCATATCTCAGGTCACAAATCAAGCCTTGGTAAATTTAAGAAAATTGAAATTGTATCAAGTATCTTTTCCAAACATAGCTCTATGAGACTAGATATCAATAACAGGAAAACAACGGTAAAAAATACAAACACAGGGAGGCTAAACAATACACTACTAAATAACAAAGAGATCACTGAAGAAATTAAAGAAGAAATTTTAAAAACCTAGAAACAAATGGCAATGAAAACACGATGAGCCAAAACCTATGGGATGGAGCAAAAACAGTTTTAAGAGGGAAGTTTACAGCAATACAATCCTACCTCAAGAAAAAAGAAAAAGCTCAAATAAACAACCTAACCTGGCACCTAAAGCAATTAGAGAAAGAGCAACAACAACAAAAACCAAAGTTAGCAGAAGGAAAGAAATCATAAAGATCTGATCTGAAATAAATGAAAAAGAAATGAAGAAAACAATAGCAAAGATCAATAAAACTAAAAGCTGGTTCTTTGAGAAAATAAAATTGATAAACCATTAGCCAGACTCATCAAGAAAAAAAGGGGGAAGACTCAAATCAACAAAATTAGAAATGAAAAATGAGAAGTAACAACTGACAACTGAAATACAAAGGATCATGAGAGACTACTACAAGCAACTATATGCCAATAAAATGGACAACCTGGAAGAAATGGACAAATTCTTAGGAAAGCACAAGCTTCCAAGACTGAACCAGGAAGAAATAGAAAATATGAACAGACCAATCACAAGCACTGAAATTGAAACTGTGATTAAAAATCTTCCAACAAACAAAAGTCCAGGACCAGATGGCTCCACAGGCAAATTCTATCAAACATTTAGAGAAGAGCTAACACCTATCCTCAAACTCTTCCAAATTACAGCAGAGGGAAAAACACTCCCAAACTCATTCTAAGAGACCACCATCACCCTGATACCAAAACCAGAAGAAGATGTCACAAAAAAAGAAAACTTTCAACAAAATTCAACACCCATTTATGATAAAAACTCTCCAGAAACTAGGCATAGAGGGAACTTATATCAACATAATAAAGGCCATATATGACAAACCCACGGCCAACATTGTTCTCACTGGTGAAAAACGGAAACCATTTCCTCTAAAATCAGGAACAAGACAAGGATTCCCACTCTCACCACTATTATTCAACATAGTTTTGGAAGTTCTAGGCACAGCGACTGGAGGAGAAAAAGAAAAGGAATCCAAATCAGAAAACAAGTAAAACTGTCACTGTTTGCAATGAAATAATACTATGCATACAGAATCCTAAAGATGCTACCAGAAAACTACTAGAGCTAATCAATGAATTTGGTAAAGTAGCTGGATACAGAATTAATGCACAGAAATTTCTTGCATTCCTATGCACTAATGATGAAAAATCTGAAAGAGAAATTAAGGAAACAATACCATTTACCATTGCAACAAAAAGAATAAAATACCTAGGAATAAACCTACCTACAGAGACAAAAGACTTGTATGCTCAAACTATAAGACACTGATGAAAGAAATTAAAGGTGATACAAACAGAGGGAGAAATATACCATGTTCTTGGATTGGAAGAATCATCATTGTGAAAATGACTATACTACCAAAAGCAATCCACAGATTCGTTCCAATCCCTATTAAGCTATGAATGGCATTTTTCACAGAATTAGAACAAAAAATTTTACATGTTGTATGGAGACACAAAAGACCCTGAATAGCCAAAACAATCTTGAGAAAGAAAAGTGGAGCTGGAGGAATCAGGCTCCCTGACTTCAGACTATACTACACAGCTACAGTAATCAGGACAGTATGGTACTGGCACAAAAACAGAAGTATAGATCAATGGAACAGGATAGAAAGCCCAGAGATAAACCCATGCACCTATGGTCAAGTAATCTATGACAAAGGAGACAAGGATATACAATGGAGGAAAGACAGTCTATTCAATAAGTGGTGCTGGGAAAACTGCACAGCCACTTGTGAAAGAATGAAATTAGAATACTCCCTAACACCATACACAAAAATAACCATACACAAAAATAAACTCAAAATGGATTAAAGACCTAAATGTAAGACCAGAGACTATAAAATTCTTAGAGGAAAACATACGTAGAACACTCTATGACATAAATCACAGCAAGATCCCTTTTGACCCACCTCCTAGAGTAATGGAAGTGAAAACAAAAATAAACAAATGGGACCTAATGAATCTTAAAAGCTTTTGCACAGCAAAGGAAACCATAAACACAACAAAAAGACAACCCTCAGAATGGAGAAAATATGTGCAAACAAAGCAACTGACAAAGGATTAATCTCCAAAATATACAAGCAGTGCATGCAACTCAATATCAAAAGAACAAACAACTCAATCCAAAAATGCACAGAAGATCTAAATAGACATTTCTCCAGAGAAGATACAGATTGCCAACAAACACATGAAAGGATGCTCAACATCACTAATCATTAGAGAAATGCAAATCAAGACTACAATGACGTATCACCTCACATCCGTCAGAATGGCCATCATCAAAAAATCTACAAACAATAAATGCTGGAGAAAAAGGAATCCTCTTTTACTGTTGTTGGGAATGTAAATTGATACAGCCATTATGGAGAATAGTATGGAGGTTCCTTAAAAAAATAAAAATAAAACTACCATACGATCCAGCAATCACACTACTGGGTATATACCCTGAGAAAACCATAATTCAAAAAGAGTCATGTACCTCAATGTTCATTGTAGCACTATTTACAATAGGCAGGACATGGAAGCAACCTAGGTGTCCTTCGACAGATGAATGGATAAAGAAGATGTGGCCCATATACACAATGGACTATTAGTCAGCCATAAAAAGAAATGAAATTGACTAATTTGTAGTGAGGTGGATGGAACTAGAGTCTGTCATACAGAGTGAAGTAAGTCAGAAAGAGAAAAACAAATACCATATGCTAACATATATATATGGAATCTAAAAAAAAGGTTCTGATGAACCTAGGGGCAGGACAGGAATAAAGATGCAGACATAGAGAATGGACCTGAGTACACGGGGAGCGGGAATGGTAAGCTGGGATGTCGTGACAGAGTAGCATTGACATATATACACTACCAAATGTAAAATAGCTAGCTAGTGAGAAGCAGCTGCATAGCACAGGGAGATCGGCTCAGTGCTTTGTGACCACCTAGAGGGGTGGGATAGGGAGGGTGGGAGGGATATGGGGATATATGTATACATATAGCTGATTCATTTTGTTATACAGAAGAAACTAACACAACATTGTAAAGCAATTATACTCCAATAAAGATGTTAAAAAGGAAAAAAAAAAAAAAAAGAACCTGAGCTTCATTAAGTCCTGAAACCAAGTGTGTGATCTCAGTTGGAAGAACGTGGGTTTTGGCTGGGTTCAAGTCCCAGCCGTGTGGGTTGGAGTCCTAGCCCATGGGTTCAAGTACCAATCTGAGGTGCATGGTTTCACAGACATGTAAGGCATATATGTGCCATGATGTGAAAAATTTGGGGAAACACTGCTGTAGACTCGTCTTCTGTCACCCTACACATGTGATGCTCCAGTCACATGAAGTAATATAATAAACAACTTATAAATGTATGTTTATATCATGTCTATGTGGATTTACTCCTTGGTGTATCCACTATGCTGGATTCCTTCCACTTCTTCCCTACCTGGTAAATCCCTACCTACTTCAAGAGCAGTTGAAATTTGACTTCAAAAAGAGAAATTTGCTTTTTTTTTTTCTCAAGCACTTTGTACCTCTGTTAGGGTACTCATCACATTGTACTGTAATTTACAGGTTTATACAGCTGTCTCATTCACTTAAAGCACATAGGAGATATTCAGTAAAGATATGGTGAATGAATAAATGCATGAAATGTGGAAGGCAAAAACTGCATTTTAATCATTTTAGCATTACCATGAACTTGCTAAGGGGTAAACAAACTATGGCCTTTGGACCAAATCTGGTCTGTGGCCTGTTTTGTTTCTGTTTTTGTTTTTTAATTAAGACTTTAATTTTTTAGAGCAGTTTGGGCTCACAGCAAAACTGAGGAGAAGGTACAGATATTCCTCATATACTCCTGTGCCTACCCGTGCATAGCCTCCTCCATGATCAACATCTCCCACCAGCCTGGTACATTTGTTACAATTTATGAATCTACATGGAAACATCATAATGACCCAAAGTGGCCTGTTTTATATAGCCAGCAGGCTAAGAATGTTTTTTACATTTTAAAAGTTGCTTAAAAAAGAAGAAAAATATTATGTGAAAGAGACTGTACATGGCCAGCAAAGCTGAAAATATTTACTATATCAGGCTCCTTATGGAAAAGTTTGTGAATCTTTCATACCTAAATCAAACAATCAAGATTAATTGGTTGATTTCATAAATATACTACGTATAAATAATTTCTCTTCTTAACTCATTCTTGTTTTTCACCCAACCCTGTTTCTGGCTTCAATTATACCACTTTTCCCTGTTAACCCTCTAGTCAATATTTCTTAATTTATTATTGAACTATAAAACAGATACAAAAGAAGCAAAAATCATAACTGTAGATTTCAAAGAATTATCACTAAGTAGGCACACTCAAGTGACTACCACCCAGGTCAAGAAACAGAAGATTGCCAACAAATCAGAAGCCCCCATATACCTTCCTAATCATTATTCTCTTCCTTAAAAGTAGCCATATCCATTACTTCTAGCCCCATAGACTGTTTTTGCCATTTACGTATTTTTTTATCTTTATACATCAATAAATGGAGTAATTCAGCATGTAACCATTTATATCATACCTCAGTTTTTTGCTAAATACTAGGTTTGTGATACTTTTCTACTTGATTGTAGGTAACAGTAGTCAGTTCATTTTCCTTGCTGTATAGAACTCCATTGTTTGTGCATCTTGTTTTCCTTTTTAATGTATTTTACTGTTGGTAGACATTGGCATATTTTTATGATTTGGGATTAATGTGAATAATTCTGCATTAAATGCTCTTACACACGCATTTTTAAGGCATCTCTAATCACTTTTCCCACTCAGTTGAGTTCCCACATGATCCACCTGCCTCTGTTCGTCTCCTTCTCTGTGGTTATAGATCCTAGTGTCATCTCAGGGAGACAAAACAGAGTGAGGTTAAGAGCTCAGAGTTTGGAGCTAGGCCACCTGGATTTAAATCTGGGTCTTCCGTTACTATCTATGTGATCTTAAATAAATTACCTACCTTTTCTACACCTTGATTTTCATATCTGTAAAATCAGGATAATAGAATAAATTGAGTTAATATTTGTAAACTACTTACAGCAGTGCTTGGCACATAGTAAGTGACAAATATGCATTTCCTCAATAACTAAATAGTTATGCGAAAACACATCTGCATTTAGAAAGATGCCTTTATCTTGAACAGTTCACATGATGCAGGTTAACTACTTTCTTCTATTCGAGAGCAATTAAAAAAAAAAAGTCTAAGGCTTCCCTGGTGGCACAGTGGTTGAGAGTCCGCCTGCCGATGCAGGGGACACGGGTTCGTGCCCCGGTCCGGGAAGATCCCACATGCCGCGGAGCGGCTAGGCCCGTGAGCCATGGCCACTGAGCCTGTGCGTCCGGAGCCTGTGCTCCGCAACAGGAGAGGCCACAACAGTGAGAGGCCCGCGTACGGCAAAAAAAAAAAAAAAAAAATCGAATGGTTCAGGAACTGTGATTTAAATTAAACACACACACAAAAATTACCATAGCCTCAAGTTTTTGTCTAGGGATATATTCTTTATGTACTCTACCCTAAATATATCCAAAACAACTGAAAACCTAGGCAACAGATAGGTGTTCAAAACAAACTTATTGAATAAATGAAATAAATACCATGCCTCCCAAAAAAGGGATCAAAAAATTCTGATCACTGTAGTCTCAAAATTAAAATCAGTTCACAAAATAGCTAGCCTTTTCATTTAACTACAGTTTGTTATACTATCTGAGAAATACTCTCTAATTCAAGTTAAAAACCAAGTATGTATTTATTAAATCATGTTCTCAGTACTGTGATGAACTCTGTGAAAGAACTCTAGAGGAACCTGCTCTATAAAATAAATAAGTAAATAAATAAATAAAATTTAAAAATTCAACAAAAAAGAACACTAGAGGAGTATAATATAGCATATTTTCCCTAAAATGCTTGCAATTTTGTTATTCATTCATTCATCCTGCATTTATTGATTGTCTATTGGATTCTATGCACTTGAAGGCTACCCTTATGTATTAAATAATTAAAGAATATGGGATGACAGCTACTCAGATACTAAAGCAGGGCTGTTTTTGTTACCAAACCAAATCAGAATGCCTTTCTGGAATCTTTCTCAGAATTGTACAAGCTATAACAACATCTCCGAACCTCATTTTAACTAGGCCTTTGTTCTACATGGATGAAATTAATTTTCAAATCAAGTAATACAATATGCTGCTTTAGATGCATGTTTAAAAATTCACATTTTTATGTCCATCAGCTAGGTTTCCTAAGTCAATGGGAAAATCCCATTTCTCTTGAGTCTGATGAAAGGCCAGCCTATCTAATATGGGATACTACAGAAAATACCAAGTGGAAAGAAGGAAAAGGGTGTAGGTAATGGAGAACATGCAAATGTTTAACAACCAGCTGTCTGAAGAGAAGGGCCTGACTTGTATCTTTTGCTCACGTCTCTGGTGTAAATATTACCAGCACGGCAGCTTTCAAGCCTCCGGGGAGATGTCACTAAACATGGAGCTGGAAAGCTGTGCCATCAGCTATCATAAACCAGTGCAAGTTGGTTCCAGCACACTACTGAGGGCAGACAGAGCAAGAGAGCTTCAAGTTTCCTTTGAAGAACAATCCATCCTCCATGGCATGGTGGACCTGACAATGAAGGGGTCCTGCCCTGCCTTGAGGAGTAATCATAGAACTGAGGTGGGTCAAATAGATTCTCTCTCCCAGGAATCTGAATCTTGAGTGGAGCACACTAAAGAACAAGTGCTTGAAAGAAATCCCTGACAGTTTCTGCCTTCCATCCCAGCCCCACCCAGTGCCCAAGCTCTTGGCCACCTTATTTATGAAACCTGGATTTTCCAGGTTTCTCCATGGTTCTATGAGCTTTTTGAAATCCTTCTTATAGATTTCTTTCCCCTTATCTGCTTAGAGTCAGTCTCTGACTTAGACAAGGAGTAAAGCAACAGATTTCACACTTATTAGTTTGGGATAATGTGTATTTAAATAGTTGCTCCACAACTCTCTCTCCCAGACTCATTCTGAGTCTTACGAGGAAGGAGATGGCACGGAAGGAGTCAAAAGTAATTTAGTGGCAAAGGCACAAGGTGACACAACTTCTTTCCCACCTTTTCTCATTATGCCAACTAATTACATCTAATATTAATAGAGAGTGGTTTGGGTAGTGGAGGAGTACCATATTAGATTAAAAGCTAAGCTGCTGTAACAAGGAGACGGGAAGCAATATGGAGGCTAAAGGACTTTATTCCTCTGTCTCACAAGAGTTCCAATGTGGATGATCTGGGTAGGGTGAGCTGCTCTGCTCAACTTGGTCACTCAAACATCCAAGCTCCTACCCCTTGCTGCTCCATCTTTCCTTAGGCATCTTGTTACCTGTATGATTGAAGTTGGGTTTCTACCAAATCCAGCTTCCAGCCATCAGGAAGCAGATGGAGAACAGGGAGGAGGCATGCTCACATTTCAAGGGCAAGAACTTTGCCATATGAAAAAATGTAAGTAACTGGTCATCCACATATCCAGATACAACTTAGTTACAATGCAAAAGAGAAAAGGAAACATTGACAAGAAAATTAGCCATCTCCCTGACAAGAGCCTTTTAGAACCATTTGCTGCTACTTTTTTTTTTTAAGAACACAAGCACAGATCATAAATGTGAAACGTGTTCCAAAATATTAAAATAGAGAGAGTCCAACATTCTAAACGTTTTCTATGTAATAAGTTTACATAGGTTAGCAGTTCTAAACTAGAGTGAAATAATACACTGGGACATCTTAAATGTTTGTGAAATGTATCATAAGGAATCTGTTAGTAATAATCTTCAATGTATTAAAAGTTGAAAAGAATTTATTTTTGAAAAATTAGAGCCAATTGAAGATTATTCCTATAGCAATACTTCCTAAACTTCTATCATTCAATTAGTACTATCAGGATTTTCTAACTATATTATTATTGTAGCATATCTGCATTATTATGCATTATGGGATATATCTTTACTGTTATTTACTTAAATCTTTTTCTTTAAATGGGCTCACTTTTTGACTTAAATAAATGTATTTATGAAGGAAACTTTATGTCACTACTATAAATGGAAAACCAGTATCACTTGCCAAACTAGAAAATAAAATTTAAAATAAATAAAATTAATAAAAAATAAAAAAATAAAAATTTAAATAAATAAAATTACTACACAGTGTTGTTAAGTTTTACTTAGATACTGTTACTCACTAGAGACTGTTGCTAGCTGAGAACTCTGAGTCAGAGCTGGGTTTTGATCTGTTCAAAAGGGAGATAGTAAAAGCTGAGATGTTTAAAGAAACACTGGCAACAAATTGAGTCTTTCCCCTTGATGTAATCTAAGAATTGAAAGAGAATTTAAATAGGATTAAGTGGCTACATGCGTCAATGTTATTTGATTCCTATCTATGAACTACCTAAAATCACTCTTTGCGAAACCTGGCCCTAAGGAAAATGCCACTTTTACTCATTTGCACATGGATATGTTTTGCGGGTGAGAGAGAGAGGTGTGAAGTTACAGTTAGCATACAGAAGTTCTATAATAATAATCCTGCCAATGCCACGGGTTGTGAACATCATCATTCATCTGTGTCCAGGAGTAAGAGGGGACAAGGAATTTCTGTCCTAATTCCAGCTATTGTCTCAGAACCATGAACTGGAAAAAAAAATGCCACAAAAGATTAGTCATTCATACCCATAGGCCTCATATATGAAACACCTTTCCCTCCCAAATGCCATTTGGATGAAGTTTGACTTCCTGACTTCACAGGGCTGTTTTCCACTACCAGATCTCCTTGACATGCTCTCTGGAATGTTTGTGTCAGATGCTGCCTCAAATGTTTTAATCAACCACACACTCCTCCCATGAAAAGAAGATGATTTGAATATCTGGTTGGCAAAACTAACCTATAATTATGCTGAGTATCTGACTGCCTTTGATATTCCTAAACTTATACCGCACTCTAGGAAAACATTTTCCTTTTAGAAACAGACAGTCATGAAGCATGAAAATAGATGTGGCAGCCAGTCTGTCTCTTCAAGTGGCATCCAGCTATTGCTAGTCATCAGGGCTACAAAAGGGAAAGACTTCAACTCTCCAAAAATCTGGAGCAATGGAACACTATGGCCACAGATAGACTAGACAATGCAAGAGAAGTGTAGCAGGATATGCCACCCCAAAATATGTCACTTTGACATAAGGATTATTCTGAGCTGAAGGCAATTGAGAAGAAGAAGATACTAGAAAAGCTCTCTGATCTCCCTCTATTTGCCTAACAGTGGGACATAATTTGTAAAAGTGTCCCTTCTTCCCTATCAGGAGGGACAGGAGTAAATCACTGGAGACAACTCTAGGACCTTACCAGCCCAGACACCCATCAGAGGAAGCTACATAACAAACCTCCCTAAAAGTAGCCCTTATCTACCCTTAGTTTCCCTATATATTTGCTTTCCCACAATGTGTCACCCCTAGAAGCTCAAAGTCCTTTTTCTTTGTCTTGTCACTTCTCTACAAAATTATTATTCTTTGTTAAGATGCTACATAAGCTCAAGTTCTAATGATTCCCTTTGAGTTACTCATCACTGAGGGCTCCCATGCATGTGTGACATACATGTTAATAAACTTCTGTTTGTTTTTCTCTTGTTAATCTGTCTTCTGACAATCTAATTTACAGGGCCCCAGCCAATGAACCTAAGATGGGATAAAGAGAAAAGAATTTTTGTCCTCCCCTACACAGAGATACAAAGACTAGATGTACAATTTCTCAGGGATAGGGATAAAGATTTAACTTAAATATCTGGTTACCATAGTGAGACACCAATTTAAATGTGACATTGACATGCATTCAGAGATAACTGAGGAAACAGTATTGATGATGGGGATAAAGGGATGTGTTCTAGCCATGTGTTATGTACATTACAAAGGTTAGTTCATTTGTTTCTCCCAAGTCTTTGAAGATTAGCAGAAGAATATGAGGATAACTTATTGCAACTTTTCTCCCTAGTGGTAAACCAATCAGACACTCAGGGTCAGCAAACCACAGGTTCAGGAACTATCTCAATTTCAATCATCTATCATTTGCTCCCTAAACCATTTACTCTCTACTTGGAAGTGATGAGGTATAGTGAGGGAGTTTCTATACGGGAGCTATAACACACTCCTCCAACCCCCAAGATTTTGATGTTCCTAAGTGTTCCCTTTCCATATCATTGAGAAGCATTGCCTTAGTAAATTACTGTTGCTAAGGGTAATTTAAAATATTCTTCAGGTAAATTCTGCAGGTAAGTTGAGAACCATTTCAATACCTCAATTATAAATGGTCCCTGAAGATCTTATATTTCAGAGACTTGGGCTACATGTCTAAGACTGCTGCTTACAACTAGAAATAAGAGAGAAACCATTTTCAAACCATATTATGCTCTCTATCTTTCCCTGAGTACAGCCCAACTCTCCAAATTTTGTGTCTCTCCATTCCATCTAAAGTAATTTTCTTGGTGTCCCAGCGACATGTACAGGAGGACGTTTCAACATGTCCTCCACCTTGAGATATCTATGATCCTATAATATAATCAGAATAGAAAACATCATTAATATCTGTCAAGTAACTGAACCCAAATATCTCAAAACTTTAAAGAATCCTATTACAGCCTTCCCAGTACTTCTCAAATGAGAAGAAATGGACCTTATCTGGGGAATTATTTTCAGCTGCAATTTTTAGCCACTATAAACCAGGCTCAAAATCCAGAGCGGTTGGATAAACATTCTTAATTTACATTTGGAAAAATATATTTAAATCTCTTCACACATGTGTATGTATTTATTGTGTATAACTAACTTATCTGATAACAGAAGGCTTACAGAATGCTAGCAGTGGGGAAGAGTTGTAAGTGGAAAAATGTTGCATTAGTCTGGTTCTTTAATTACAAGCTGTTTGCACTGTGGGTTGCTTATCGATGTATTTTTGTTTGTGTATATAGAGGTTGATCCTGGATATTTGCAAATAAACTTGTGAATAGGAATAGTAAAGATGGTTTTGTTATTCCTCCTAAAGGGAGTCTCATGATTTGAACCTTTTTCCAAAATCACAAAGATGTAAAAATTTCAGGGGTAGAGAGGAAGTTATGCAATCCAATTATTTATTCAATTATTCTTCCTACAATATGCTTGACAAATAGTCATTCAACCCCCATCCAGGTGCTTTGAGTCAAAAGGAATTCCTGGAACAGTCTATGCATTTGCAGCAGATG
Organism: Delphinapterus leucas; assembly: GCF_059928025.1. Taxonomy (NCBI): domain Eukaryota; kingdom Metazoa; phylum Chordata; class Mammalia; order Artiodactyla; family Monodontidae; genus Delphinapterus; species Delphinapterus leucas. The sequence goes on along the minus strand of NC_143133.1, from coordinate 49,594,255 downwards.
ACTAATGTTTTAGCTCTGCATCTTGCATTTCTTCTTCTTCCGAAGGATACACCTTGGTTTTCCTTTGGGGAATTGTCCTTCTGCATTTAATGTTGTCTTAATAGTACCATCCGTTGAGGTGTCCTCTTCTCTGTTAGCCAAGGAGTGCTCATGTGATCCAAACTATGACAATCCAAATCTACCTCCCAAGGATTTAAATTCCGAGTGTAAGGGGGTAAGAGAGAAAAATAGTTGGAACCAATTTATCCTAATGGCAGTATCTTGAAGAGCCTGGTTTCCTTAAAGAACAGGTTCTTCAACCGAAATTTCAGATCTGCGAGCACACAATACTTTTTCATAAATTTGATTTTTGCCTAAAACTAGGTAAAAATCAATTTATATTATTTTCAACCAAAAAATGTATTTGCTACCCTACTGGTCTTGTATTTATCCACCTGGAGAAATGTAGACAGGCATACTCCCTCTTTAATATTACAGTCTTTCACATGCGTGACTAGTTAGCATGTTCTTCAATCAGTTTTATTTCCTTGTATGACTTTTTAAGAGGCCAACTCACCTTTCCTCAACTTCTGCTATGTGTCATATGTTTACTTTTTTGCCCTCATTCTCCCTTTTCTCCCCCACTGTCAGGTATTCCTGAAAATGTCTGAAATACAGGATGATAAATTCTTGCCCAATTTTTATTCCAGTACTTTTGCAATGGTTTGTAAAGGTTGTACAGGAAAAACTGTAAAACTATAAATACAATAACCAATGAGTTGACATATGGTGAGTGGAGGCAGGAATTCCCCATGCCACAAAATTTCACTGTTCTGCACATCCTTTTTTCACTCTTGGTGACTGAGGTATCTCAAGTTTCCTTGACTTGCTTACACCTTGACTTCCATTGTATGCAATGTGGTGTTTCTGGCCTTCATCATCCTTGGGGCTTCAGCCATTGGCATTATTTTCCAAGACTCAAAGAAAATCCTTCCACTTCTGGCATAAATTCCATTGTATGTTTGGATACCTGAATTCCTTTGAAAATACATGGACAAATGGCTGGGAAGAAGAAAGAAAACTCATAACTTCTTTTTTTGCATCACATAACTGCTTTATTCCTTTACATATATCTTTCTCATTCTTGCTCTTGGAACAAGGTAAAGAGTACCTTCCGGCTTCCCCTGGAGTCTCTCTTCCCAGGCAATTTACAGACCCTTTCCATAGTACTTCCTATGAGGGGATGAGCTCATCCTCCCCTACAAGGAAGAAACCCACTACTGGTCAACTTGCTAACTTAGCATGACCTGACTCCGACTGGGTTTCAACACGACTTCAAGACCTTTCACTTTTCTATTTGATCTTCTCCAAACATGCTCCAGCTGGTCTGTTCCTCTCAATTCCATAAATATGTACTGAGCCCCTACTAAGTGCCAGGGTCTCTGGGTAAAAAATCGAATTAGACCTGCATCCTGCCTCCAGGGCAGACGGACACATAAGCAACATGGCAATGAAAAGTGATGAATGTAACAGTACAACTGAGTCTGCGCAAGATGGCAGTGATTAAATCTGGTGAGCATGGGGTCAGGAAAAGTGTCATAGAAGACAAGAGGTGACCTTGAGCTGGCTTTGGAAAGAAGAATAGGAATCTACCAGGCAGACAAGGGGGCATGCCACACACTTAAAAGGGAATGTGTCGTTCCAGGTGTGCAGAAAAAGGGGAATGATCACTTTCTTCTATCCTCTATAATTGCAGCCTATGATCATATTAGTCTTTTTGGCAGCCACAACACACAGCTGGCTGACAGAAGGCTAAAACCACATCTTTCTTGCATTGTTTTGCCATATCAATGCTCATCGTTCATGCCAGTGAGTCATTACTCTAAATCAAGGAAACAAAAGCAAGCCCTGAGCTTCTTTGTCTGTCCCTCCTTGATCACAGCTTCTTGGTTCTGGAAAACACAGCCTCGTCTCTTCCACACTCAGTGTGAGAACCCCTCCTCCTTCGCCAAGTTCCCCTTCCACGCTCCCTCACATGACTCCTTCAGAGATGAAGTGTTCCGAGCTTTGCAGGAGGCAGAAATCACCTTTTGACAAGTTTTACAGACAGTTAGATGCAGTTTCTACCCAGGTGTTGTCCAGTGTTCTCTGAAACCATTCAAAAGAAAAGAAACCAAAAAGATGTTTGCAAAAATCAAATTAAAGTCCAGCTCTGAGGGAGACGCAGCTATCTACACCCATACGAGCTTTCTGCCAAGAATGTTTTTAATGTAAGAATTGCTCATCCATAGACCTATAATAATTGATATTTGCAATTCGATGGTGCTTCTTAACAATTTTTTATTTGTTTCCAATCTGCTTCTCTCCTCACCTCATCTGCCCAACAACCCCCTGTGTCAGTACATTCTTGTCTCTTAATGACCCTCTCAGCAGCTACTGATCAAAGTCAAATTTTAATTACAAGTCTAATTTTGGAAGTTTGCTTCCTTTTAATCTGAACTTTTAGAAGGTAGTCAAATGTGTGCTTGCAACAACTCACAGGAAAGACATCAAGATCTAGGACTAGTTAATTAGAGATGGCCAGCTAGTTTTGAACCTCATGCTTCCTACCAGTTTGTATCTACCAGGTGATTATACGTATAGAATGTGAAATACATCACTAATGACTGCAGTAAGACCTGGGAGATGGGAAGAGTGGAAACAAGATGCAATTGTGTGACCACAGAACTTTATCCTGATCATTTGAGAATGGCTACTTTTTCTCTAATACTCTTTTCTTTCCCCAGTTTGGTCTGAGCCTACACCAAGCTTTCTCTGCATCTCGGCACTGTTACCACTATCCCTTCAAGAATATCTTACTTCAGCCTTTGGAAATCTTAACGATTCTTATAAGACCACCTCAAAAACTCCATCTTCTGGGCTTCCCTGGTGGCGCAATGGTTGAGAGTCCACCTGCCGATGCAGGGGACATGGGTTCGTACCCTGGTCTGGGAAGATCCCACATGGTGCGGAGCAGCTGGGCCCGTGAGCCATGGCCGCTGAGCCTGCGCATCCAGAGCCTGTGCTCCGCAACGGGAGAGGCCACAACGGTGAGAGGCCCGCGTACCATAAAAAAAAAAAAAAAATCTCCATCTTCTTTGCAGCTTTTTTGAGTCCTCCCAATAAAAATGACCTCCCTCTGGAAATCCCATAGCACTTTTTGTCATCATCAATATCAAACAGTAATCGCAATGATAACTTGCATTCATTGAGTGCACACTATATTGGCGCATAGGAAACATTATCTGACTGTATCGTGCCAACAATTCTATTGTGTACTATTTTCATCCCCATTTTCTAGATAAAGAAACGAGTCTCAGACATGTTAAAATGTGTTCAAAGTGAAATAACCATTTAGTGGTAGACTGAGAATTTGAATGCCAGGTCTATCATAGCAAATCACAAGGATTTATATTCCTCCTACATGCACAAAAATAATCATCATTAGAATGTAAGCCTGTGCAAGAAAGAAATTATATCTCATATTTCTTTGAATTTTCTAATGTTCACCAAGTTGTCATTTAATAAATATTTTTGGATTGGACGACTCCCTCCTAGAACAAATACAAATATATTTAGAAACTTGTTCATGAGGGGGAATAAGTGGCTTTTTAAAAATTATTTCTCTGCTTCCCAACATCTTTATAAATTTGGCACTTCAAAAAGACAACAAAGGTGATGTCTATACACACCACAGCAAAGCTCTAACAGAAAGATAAAAGTACAGACTTATGCATCAATAGTGTCATTATTAGACAGTAGTTATTAAGGACCTAATATGTGGGCAATACCATGCTAAGTGCTGAAAAGGACATGAAGATGAACAAAATTGTTCTTGCCATCAAAGTAACTTACTACCTAGTTTAGGGGCGCAACGAAGAAGAACAGTATTTGTTTTGGCTAATCCAGATTGCCTTCTGAAAAGGTTAGATAATGATAAAAGCAGAGATTTTTTCCTAGAGAGTATTTAAATGAATAAGTGGGAGACAGAGGTAGAACTCAATTGCTATGAATAACAGAAGGAGAATTCCAGATAGACTCTGGACTGAGACGAGAAGGCAAAAGAGAAAAACTGTCAATAGGAACATTTTAGGAGGGGAAAAAAATGTGAGCTGTGAATTGCAAATTGTTTACTGGTGGGTACATAGTATATAGCCCTCCTCTATGAAATCTTCAGTAGGGTCTACACTAATCTTAGGTAAGTGAACTTTTCTGGGAAATAAAAAGATGCTCAATTTTACTGCTGTGTCAGAGCAATAGAGTCCAAGGACAGCATGAAGCCTGGAGGGGACCTGAGAGATTTACTAAAGCTAACAGTACAGGACAGCTGCTGTTCAAGATTATCACAGGATCTGCCCCCCACGCCCACTCCTTTGTATGGAAGTGCCTGTACTTACTCTCTTCTCCTTGGCTTTGGCTTCCTGCTCCTTTATCACAGGGCCAGTGCCCTGACCCTGGACCCCATTGTTAGAATGGGGAATTGGTGGAATTCCCTTTTAGCTTCTCGGGCTCTATACTGGGTTGAATAGTGTCCTCCAAATATTCGTATCCCAATCAGAACCTCAGAATGTGACCTGATTTGGAAACAAGTTTTTTTGCCCATGAAATCAAGTAAAGGTGAGGTCATACTGGATTAGGGTGGGTCCTAATCCAGTGACCGATGTCCTCATAAGAGAGAAATTTGCGTACAAACACTCAGGGAGAGCTCTGTTTAACAATGGAGGCAAAGATTGCAACGGTATGTCTACAAGCCAAGCAATGCCAAGATTGCCAGCAATCATCAGAAGGTAGGAGTAAGGCATTGAACAAATTCTCCCTCAGCATTTCCAGGAGGAGCCAAACCTGCCAACACCTTGATTTTAGGCTTCTGACCTACAGAACTATAAGATAATAAATTCCTATTGTTGTAAGCCACCCACTTAGAGCAGCCCTAGGAAATAATATAGACCCTTAATTTCCTAACAGAGGTTCTGGCAACCTCCAATACTCAACAAGACAATCTTTCTCTGTCCCAGGCCTCAGACCAATTCTAGCCAGATCTACCCTGAAAAATGAGAGGATTCAGTGGAGATCCACACAGAACGAGTTTAGTTTTTTCTAAGATCCTGACAAGGAAAACCATAAGACATATTTTTCTCTATCACAACCCTTTCTGATTCTCTACATAATAACAGCTCAGGACTCTTCAGAGGTTTAGGGCTCTTGAGTGATAAAATCACTACAGGAACTCAATAGCCCAGTCATGTTAACAGACAATAAGTACAATGTGGCAAACTTCATTTATACTTGAAAACACAGATGATAGGACTGTCACTGTCCATGAACTCACATGTGCTCACTCCATACCCTGCAGACAGACAATAAATGCACACTGCCTAGAGTCAGGATGTTGCTCTGCCATGTGGGCATCTCCGTAAATGACCTAGCCCAAGAATTGTTATGTGAGATGAGCACAAGATAAATACTATGCTGCTCTGATAAGTGACTCCATTCATCCGTTTGACAAACATTTTTTTCTTTTCCATTACGGTTTATCACAGGATATTGAATATAGTTCCCTGTGCTCTACCGTAGGACCTTGCTGTTTATCCATTCTGTATATAGTGGTTTTCATCTGCTTATCTCAAACTCCCAATCCATCCCTCCCTCACTCTCCCTACCTCTTGGCAACCACAGGTCTGTTCTCTATGTCTGTGACTCTGTTTCTGTTTTGTACATAAGTTCATTTGTGTCATATTTTAGATTCCACATGTAAGTGATATGATACGGTATTTGTCTTTCTCTTTCTGACTTAATTCCCTTAGTATGATGATCTCTGAGTCGATTCATGTTGCTGCAAATGGCATAATTTCATTGTTTTTTTCTTATGTCTGAGAAGTGTTCCATTGTATATATGTATACCACATCTTCTTTATCCATTCATCTGTCAATGGACATTTAGGTTGTTTCCATGTCTTTACTGCTGCTATGAACATAGGGGTGCATGTGTCTTTTTGAATTATAGTTTTCTCTGGATATATGCCCAGGAGTGAGGTTGCAGGATCATATATATGGTAGCTCTGTTTTTAGTTTTTTGAGGAACCTCAATACTGTTTTCCATAGTGGCTGCACCAATTTACATTCCCACCAACAGTGTAGTAAAGTTCCCTTTTCTCCACACCCTCTCCAGCATTTGTTATTTGTAGACTCTTTAATGATGGACATTCTGACCAGTGTGAGGTGGTACCTCATTATAGTTTTGATTTGCATCTCTCTAATAATTAGTGATGGTGAGCACTTTTTCATGTGCCTATTGGCCATCTGTATGACAAATATTTTTAAGTGCATTGTTTTGGGGACTTAATTCTTTTTTTAAAAAAGACTTGGGACTCAAGGTATGGTTATGAAGGAAGAGACACAAACACTCATTTATAACACATGGAGATAAATGCTAGGGCATGGGCTTTGGGAATTCTTAGACTTCACTGAAGTTTCACATATTTAGGAATGAGATGAAGGCGGTTTTTACACAAACGTGTATTGTCAGGTTTAATTGTTTGTTTGGTGGGTGAGTCTAGCTAACTGCCCAACATCAGCAACTCAATACAGGTTTACTGTTCTCTATTCATCTTGCGCACACAGTTACTCTAGTGAGTGATAAAACCTTTGTTTCTTTGAGATAAAACTTTGGTGTGAGCTGAAAAGGCATACAACTTGCCTTGTGTTTCTAAAGATTCCAAAACATCTACAGACATGGAATTTAAGAGAAACCAAGTAACTTATTCAATATTGTCATTGTAGAAACTGCAGATTTTAAAAGACACCATGAGGGACCACAGATAAATGGCAAAGGTCCACTTTAGTGAAAAAGAGAGAGAGAGAAAGAGAGCCTTTGAGTACAATTAAGTAATGAGAGTCTGATGCTCCTTTGTTTTGGGGTAAGAAGTCTGTAAAAGGTTTGGAAGAGAATCTCCATCCTCCTGTCCTTGTATTCTCATGAGAAAAATTCATTTAGAGTGAAAATGCTGGTCTCTCTTTCCTGTTCTTTTGGATCCTTCAGAAGAAGGACAGACAGGGGATTCATAAATTAGGCAAAGACACTAGGCAAGTGTGGCTTAGTCCTTTCTGTCCTCTGTTTTTCAGAACTGTTTATCTTCAAGATGCACTTCTGCAAGAAACCAGATCCTGGTGAGGCAGAGCAAGACAGCAACTGCCCCCTTTGCCTTCCACTCAGTGGGTGACTATAATTCAGTAAAAGCAAGTCTTAGGAAGTCAGTTGAGGTACAGACACCCAAGCTGCACCACCAATCAGCTTTATCAGTCACAAAGCTGATCCAGATTGTAACTCCTGCATTTCCTTCTCTGTATTGCTCCATGCTTCTCCTTATCTCCTTAACTCTGCAGCCCTCCCTGCCAGGTTTCCACTATGAAACGTTTTTAGGCTCTTTTTCATGCTGGGGAACTGTGTCCACCCACGTGGGCTCCCCTCTTCCACTGAACACCGTGGCTTGTCATGAATGTGACTCTCTGGCAGTTTTCATTCTGCCTTGAGTTGTAGTTTTAGAATTTATTTGATCTGCCCTGCTAAACTCTATCCACACACCACCATGCCATCGACTCCAACCTCATCCCCTTCTTCACATGACTGAGCTTCAAGTTCAGGGATGATGGGGGACTCAAATCATCTTCACAGTTCCTACGGCACCTGTGACAAGGTTTGTCAAAAGGGAGCATGTTTCATTAAGAATCTTTATTCTGACACCCCTGTGCCCTGCCTCCCCAATTTCGAGGTACAAATATCATCACATATCCATTCAACTATTCAAATATCCCTGTGCCTATATTAGCAGTGAGTCCGGGGGTCTCCTCTGGAGGCTCTCTTCCACCACAGGCTTCAGGTTAGAGGGATGCACTCATCTGAAGATGTGGGTCAGTTCTGCTTCCAAATGGTAGTGAAATGCAGGATCATGCCAGTCACATGGCAACACCTAGGCATCAGATGATTCCGTCACTCACCCGTCCTCTTTCCTTGTGGAAAATGTGGTCTCTCTGGGGACCTTGGGGCTCTTTTCTGCCAGTCAGTTGGGACTATCTCGATCCATCAAAGAGATCCTAGTTGCAATCTGCTCTTCTAGGAGATACCTTGGCCCCTATGCAAACTTGCCGCCCCACACTTGCCTGATCAACTCTGCATTAGGAGGGGGTAGCCTTGGTCAGGACTCAAAATATTCAGTCCCACACAAATGCATCCACACTCATCGCACAGTTGCAAAACTAACTCTTCCCTGAAAATACAATGATGCTCTAAGCTCACAAGCTGGGTCCACCTAACAAAGTAGTTCACAGCCCCTACAGCTACAATCTAAAGTAAAATAAATTTTCCCTCGCAGGCACATCACCAAAATTACTTACGCCCAGAAAATATGTGTATGTGTCTGTCTGTTTGTTTGTCAATGCAGAGTTTAGAATTTTTTTTTAATACAAATGCCTTTAGTAAGGATATATACACTCTTGTTCTCCACGGGATTAGTTACACCCCCGGGGCTGTGGGGATACACACACACACACACACACACACACACACACACACACACGAGGCCACATGAGCTGAGAGAAAGCATAACCTTCACAATACTTGTATGTTTCTGCTATTGATCCTGGAGCTCTTTTTAGCAAACTTGTCCTCTGAACAACCACAGGTAAAAGGGTGGAAATTGAAGCTTATCTGCATAGGAAGAGAAGATGGCCCTACGATCACAAATAGGACCAAGGTTTTTCCCAGTCATGCATGTTATTGTGATGGTCAGATTGTCTGTTGGATAGTTTAAAATTCTACTCCATGGAATGTATTGAAGTCGGTCGGTCACTGTCCTGGGGGTGGGCGTGGGCACAAGGGCCAGCTGCAAGGGATGCGCGGCCTGAGTGTTGATGAATGGGAGCCAGGATCCCCCCACCACCACCTTCTTCTTCGGTGAAGGAAGCTCTGTTTTCCTCTGTTTTACCCAGTGGTGATCCCACCAGGAGAAAATGAAGCAGATGAGAAAACCACTGGGATCAGTTAAAATAATTTTTTAAAAAGCACTCTCTTTAGAAAATCCTACACTTCATTTATTTTGCTTAAGTGAAGTTGAAGAGTAGTGATTCTCATCCTTAGATGTGCATTAAAATCATCTGGGGAGATTTTTTAAAATACTGATGCCTAGGTTCAACCTCCAGAGATTCTGATTTTTAACTCATCTGGGCTGTGACCTTAACACTGAGGTTTTTTAAAGCTCCCAACAGATTCCGATGTGCAGCCAGGATTAAGAACACCTGCAGGAGAGGGAAAAGAACAGACTTTGGAGCTAGGGAGATAGAGTGGACTCCTGACTCATCTCTAACTGTCTATAACATAAGCTTCTTATACAAACTCTCAGATCCTCCATTTTATGCATTGATATATTTATGTATGTGTATGTTATTATTCACTTATACCTTTTTTATCCTCAAAATAGCTGCAGGTGCCTTAAAGAAACGCATGTAGTATAGCAAGGAGCTTTGGGAAAAGAAAAATGAAGCAAGAGTAGAATATTCCCTAATGGTTGTCAGATAGACCTCTACACTTCCTAGAGCTTCTTAGCAGTGAGGATAAGTAAAGAGGGACACACAACCATTTGCAAAATATACAGCTCCCATAAGCCACCGACTGCTCAGTGAATCACTAGCAACAGGGTTTTGTTCTGGGGTTCTCCAAAGGGATCACTGTGTGATGTGATAAACAAAATCCTTAAAGCCACAGTAAGAATAATAAGGAGCCCTACAGGGTGGCCCCTTTGTTTCCTACCTACACCTATAAAATGGAGACCATGACAGAGATTGCTAGTACCTGACCCATAACCAGTGTCTCCTTCCTTACTTCTTAGCAAAAGAACCGTGGTTTTTGGAGGCAGTGATGTACCCAGGTATGGAGGAAGAGGGGGAGGAGGAGGCCAAGAACAAGAACAGGAACAGGAATAGGATGAAAAGGAGAAAAAAGAAGGGGAAGAAAAGGAGAAGAAGAATGAGAGGAAAAGGAGGAGCCCTGTATCTTCCCCATTTGCTTGCAGATGGTGGTGGTCAATGGGAAGTAAGTAGAAGTCCTTAAAGACAAGCTAATCAAGGATATCTCTTTAAAGGGAGATGCCCTAGGTGGGAAAAGTGCTCTTGTTCTTTTTCCTTTCCATTTATAACAGGGTGTGATGGCTGGACTGCAGCAACCACCTCAGGACTACTAGGAAAAGCAGAAAGAATTGCAGAACTCTTGGTCTTGAACTATGAGCTCGCAAACTCTAGTCAGTGACACCTGGACTCCTGATGACATTAAGCCTTTGTTGTTGCCATCATTATAGTCAGGTCTCACCAACTTGCAGCCAAACTCAATTCTTAACTAACATAGGGACAATTATATCTTAAGGTCTTGTGAGACTTGAAATGAACATGAGCAGAATTTCTGGAATTTCTTTATGCTAATTATGTTATTTATCCATTCCATCAAAATTTATTAAATGCCTCCTCTGGACCAGGCACCATTCTTAGTGTTGGAGAATATGACCCTACCCTTATGGGGATTACATTCTACTGAAGCATTACTTCTGTTTGCCCAGATGTTTCCTGTTTTTATCTCTCTATATTTTTTGGGTAAATTTTTGGCTTATGAAAAATCTGGATTTAACTACTTTCCATGGCACTTTTTTAGCATTAGATCCATTGACCAAATCAGATTTACATGTATGTGTGTCTGTTGCTATGTAGGTATTGAATATATCTAAACCACACTCTTTATTCTCAATAATTAATATTTCTACTGGGAGACATAAGACATGAAGGGATAAAAAACAAAGCCAGAAGGGCCAACAGACAATAAGGTTAGTTGCTAACATCCACCAACCTAACTTATTATGTACTAGACATTTTTCAAGCATGTCACATGAAGTATCTCATTTACTCCTCACATCAATCTCTAGAGAGAGTGATTAATATTATCTTCATTTGTACCTTAAGTGCCTCCAAATCACAGAACTCCTAAGTGGTAGTGCCAGGATTCAAACACACTTAGTCCAATACTGAAGCCCATGGATTCTACTGCTACTCTAAACAGTCTCAAGTAACCAGAGATGCCAAAAATAGGTAATGACAGCCATCAATGGAAAGTTTATTCAACCACTATTCGTGGAGCTCCTTCTGAATGTCAAACATTGCTTGGGATACAAACAAGTCCATCAGAAAACAAACAAAAACAGAAAAGTAGGAAGGAAAACTGTCCATCAGCAGGGTCGTCCCTTACACTATCACAATATCAGTAATCACTGTGAGGAAAGCAAAGATTTTATGTGGGGAACAAGGGAGATGCTTTCAGTATTGTTTCTAGTATTTTAAATACCTGTAGACAAAAAATTAGACCATGTTCCTCAGTAGTCCACCCAGTTACTGAGAAATCTCACCTCTAGTGACTCTCTCCCCCTGCTCTTCCCAGATCACTTGTGGAAAAGTTAATCTTCTGTTCTCTTTCTTTCCCTCCCTGGAGACCTAAGTGATGACTGATTTTTTAAATCTCCTAACATTTCCTTTCCTCTTCCTCCTTAAAAAAATAGGTGTCAAAATGAGAGTCTGTGAGGGCCTGCCCAAATTTGGTGAGATGTGAGAGGCAGTGACCAGCATGACAAACCAGAATGGTGTTTCAAGGACGGCCCTGCTAGGAGGGAATCATTTGCAAAGAGTGTGGTCTCTAGTGAGAGAAGGGCCCACAAACTCATCCATAATAGAAACCCTTAGCCACAGGCTGTGACCATACTTTTAATCCTGAGGTCTCTTCACTTTCACAAACCCCAGTGAGCCATGTTGAACGACTGTTCGTTTCTCTTTGAGAGTAAAGAATATTCTCAGCTTCACACCTTCACTCTTTAGGAAAGAAAAAAAATGAAGCTCTCACATGTTTTTTTGGAAGTAAGATAGTCTCTTGGGTAAATATGTTGTATCCTTTACAAATAATAGCCACCATTTATGAGGCATTGACTTCTGGCATGTACCTGCCATTGTGCTAGTGTTCTCTGAGCATTTTCTCATTCAGTCTGTCAACGACCTTGTGAGGTAGAGTCTTTTGTACACCCCATTTTACAGATGAGAACAATGAGGCTTATAAACTATGAAATACAATTTAGTGGTTCCTGAGAACATTAAACATAGAGTCACCATATGACCTAGCAATTCCACTCCTGGGTGTATATATACCCAAATGGCTTGAAAACAGGTATTCAAACAAATATGCCTACACAAATGTTTATAGCAGCATTATTCACAATAGCCAAAAGGTGGAACAACCCAAATGTGTGTCAATGGATGAATGAATAAGCAAAGTGTGATGCAGCCATATAACAGAATGTTATTCAGTCACAAAAAGGAACAAAAGACTGATACACATGAATACAATATGAATGAACCTCAAAAACCTGCAGCCTGCAAAAAGGAGACCCCAAACACAGTAAGATAAGCAAAATGAGAAGACAGAAAAACACACAGCAGATGAAGGAGCAAGATAAAAGCCCACCACACCTAAAAAATGAAGAGGAAATAGGCAGTCTACCTGACAAAGAAATCAGAATAATGATAGTAAAGATCATCCAAAATCTTGGAACTAGAATAGACAAAATACAAGAAGCATTTAAGAAGGACCTGTAAGAACTAAAGATGAAACAAGCAACGATAAACTACACAATAAATGAAATTAAAAATACTCTAGGACTTCCGGGAAGATGGCGGAAGAGAAAGACGCGGAGATCACCCTCTTCCACACAGATACACCAGAAATACATCTACACGTGGAACAACTCCTACAGAACACCCACTGAACGCTGGCAGAAGACCTCAGACCTCCCTAAAGGCAAGAAACTCCCCACTTACCTGGGTAGGGAAAAAGAAAAAAGAATAAACAGAGACAAAAGGATAGGGACGGGACCTGCAGCAGTGGGAGGGAGCCGTGAAGGAGGAATGGTTTCCACACACTAGGAAGCCCCTTCGCGGGCGGAGACTGCAGGTGGCGGAGGGGGAAAGCTTCGGGGCTGCGGAGGAGAGCACAGCAACAGGGGTGCGGAGGGCAAAGCGGAGAGATTCCCGCACAGAGGATCAGGGCCGACCGGCACTCACCAGCCCGAGAGGCTTGTCTGCTCACCCGCCGGGCCGGGTGGGGCTGGGAGTTGAGGCTCGGGCTTCGGTCGGAGCGCAGGGACAGGACTGGGGTTGGCGGCTTGAACACAGCCTGCAGGGGGTTAGTGCACCATGGCTGGCCGGGAGGGAGTCCCTGGAAAAGTCTGGAGATGCCGAAGAGGCAAGAGACTTTTTCTTACCTCTTTGTTCCTGGTGCGCGAGGAGAGGGGATTAAGAACGCTGCTTAAAGGAGCTCCAGAGACAGGCGCGAGCCGCGGCTAAAAGCACGGACCCCAGAGACGGGCATGAGATGCTAAGGCTGCCGCTGCCGCCACCAAGAACCCTGTGTGTGAGCACAGGTCACTATCCACACCCCTCTCCTGGGGAGCCTGTGCAGCCCGCCACTGCCAGGGTCCCGGGATCCAGGGACAACTTACCCGGAAGAACGCACGGCGCGCCTCAGGCTGGTGCAACGTCACGCTGGCCTCTGCAGCCGCAGGCCCGCCCCGCACTTCGTGCCCCTCCCTCCCCCCCGCCAACCCCGGCCTGAGTGCGCCAGAGCCTCCGCATCAGCGGCTCCTTTAACCCCGTCCTGTTTGAGCGAAGAACAGACGCCCTCCAGCGACCTACACGCAGAGGCGGGGCCAAATCCAAAGCTGCGCCTTTGGGAGCTGTGAGAACAAAGAAGAGAAAGGGAAATCTCTCCCAGCAGCCTCAGAAGCAGCGGATTAAAGCTCCACAATCAACTTGATGAACCTGCATCTGTGGAATACATGAATAGACAACTAATCATCCCAAATTAAGGAGGTGGACTTTGAGAGCAAGATTTATGATTTTTTCCCCTTTTCCTCTTTTTGTGAGTGTGTATGTGTATGCCTCTGTGTGAGATATTGTCTGTATAGCTTTGCTTCCACCATTTCTCCCAGGGTTCTATCCGTCCGTTTTTTTGTTTTTTTCTTTTAATAATTTTTTTTATTTTAATAACTTTATTATATTTTATCTTACTTTATTTTATTTTACTTTATCTTCTTTTCTTTTTCCTTCCTTCCAGCCTTCCTTCCTTCCTCCCTCCCTCCCTCCCTCCTTTCTTTCTTTCTTTCTTTCTTTCTTTCTTTCTTTCTTTCTTTCTACTTCTACTAATTCTTTCTTTCTACTTTTTCTCCCATTTCTTCTGAGCCGGGTGGATGAAAGGCTCTTGGTGCTGCTGCCAGGAGTCAGTGCTGTGCCTCTGAGGTGGGAGAGCCAACTTCAGGACACTGGTCCACAAGAGACCACCCAGCTCCACATAATATCAAATGGCGAAAATCTCCCAGAGATCTCCATCTCAACACCAGCACCCAGCTTCACTCAACAACCAGCAAGCTACAGTGCTGGACATCCTATGCCAAACAACTAGCAAGACAGGAACACAACCCCACCCATTAGCAGAGAGGCTGCCCAAAATCATAATAAGGCCACAGACACCCCAAAACACACCACCAGACATGGACCTGCCCACCAGAAAGACAAGATCCAGCCTCATCCACCAGAACACAGGCACTACTCCCCTCCACCAGGAAGCCTACACAACCCACTGAACCAACCTTAGCCACTGGGGACAGACACCAAAAACAACGGGAACTACGAACCTGCAGCCTGCAAAAAGGAGACCCCAAACACAGTAAGAGAAGCAAAATGAGAAGACAGCAAAACACACAGCAGAGGAAGGAGCAAGATAAAAACCCACCAGACCTAACAAATGAAGAGGAAATAGGCAGTCTAACTGAAAAAGAATTCAGAATAATGATACTAAAGATGATCCAAAATCTTGGAAATAGAATAGATAAAATGCAAGAAACATTTAACAAGGACCTAGAAGAACTAAAGATGAAACAAACAACGATGAACAACACAATAAATGAAATGAAAAATACTCTAGACGGGATCAATAGGAGAATAACTGAGGCAGAAGAACGGATAAGTGACCTGGAAGATAAAATAGTGGAAATAACTACTGCAGAGCAGAATAAAGAAAAAAGAATGAAAAGAACTGAAGACAGTCTCAGAGACCTCTGGGACAACATTAAAGGCACCAACATTCGAATTATAGGGGTTCCAGAAGAAGAAGAGAAAAAGAAAGGGACGAAGAAAATATTTGAAGAGATTATAGTTGAAAGTTTCCCTAACATGGGAAGGGAAATAGTTAACCAAGTCCAGGAAGCAGAGTCCCATACAGGATAAATCCAAGGAGAAATACGCCAAGACACATATTAATCAAACTGTCAAAAATTAAATACACAGAAAGCATATTAAAAGCAGCAAGGGAAAAACAACAAATAACACAAAAGGGAATCCCCATAAGGTTAACAGCTGATCTTTCAGCAGAAACTCTGCAAGCCAGAAGGGACTGTCAGGACATATTTAAAGTGATGAAGGAGAAAAACTTGCAACCAAGATTCCTCTACCCAGCAAGGATCTCATTCAGATTAGATGGAGAAATTAAAACCTTTACAGACAAGCAAAAGCTGAGAGAGTTCAGCACCACCAAACCAGCTCTACAACAACTGCTAAAGGCAAGAAACACAAGAGAAGGAAAAGACCTACAATAACAAACCGAAAACAATTAAGAAAATGGGAATAGAAACATACATATACATAATTACCTTAAATGTAAATGGACTAAATGCTCCCACCAAAAGACACAGATTGGCTGAATGGATAAAAAAACAAGACCCATATATTTGCTGTCTACAAGAGACCCACTTCAGACCTAGAGACACATACAGACTGAAAGTAAGGGATGGAAAAAGATGTTTCATGCAAATGGAAACCAAAAGAAAGCTGGAGTAGCAATTCTCATATCAGACAAAATAGACTTTAAAATAAAGACTATTAGAAGAGACAAAGAAGGACACTACATAATGATAAAGGGATTGATCCAAGAAGAAGATATAACAATTGTAAATATTTATGCACCCAACATAGGAACACCTCAATACATAAGGCAAATACTAACAGCCATAAAAGGGGAAATTGACAGTAACACATTCATAGTAGGGGACTTTAACACCCCACTTTCACCAATGGAAAGATCATCCAAAATGAAAATAAATAAGGAAACACAAGCTTTAAATGATACATTAAATAAGATGGACTTAATTGATATTTATAGAACATTCCATCCAAAAACAACAGAATACACATTTTTCTCAAGTGCTCATGGAACATTCTCCAGGATAGATCATATCTTGGGTCACAAATCAAGCCTTGGTAAACTTAAGAAAATTGAAATTGTATCAAGTATCTTTTCTGACCACAATGCTATGAGACTAGATATCAATTACAAGAAAATATCTGTAAAAAATACAAACACATGTTGGCTAAACAATACACTACTTAATAACGAAGTAATCACTGAAGAAATCAAAGAGGAAATAAAATAATACCTAGAAACAAATGACAATGGAGACACAATGACTCAAAACCCATGGGATGCAGCAAAAGCAGTTCTAAGAGGGAAGTTTAGAGCAATACAATCCTACCTTAAGAAACAGAAAACATCTCTAATAAACAACATAACCTTGCACCTAAAACAATTAGAGAAAGAAGAACAAAAAAAACCCCAAAGTTAGCAGAAGGAAAGAAATCATAAAAATCAGATCAGAAAGAAATGAAAAAGAAATGAAGGAAACAATAGCAAAGATCAATAAAACTAAAAGCTGGTTCTTTGAGAAATAAAGAAAAGTGATAAACCATTAGCCAGACTCATCAAGAAAAAAAGCGAGAAGACTCAAATCAATAGAATTAGAAATGAAAAAGGAGAAGTAACAACTGACACTGCAGAAATACAAAAAATCATGAGAGATTACTACAAGCAACTATATGCCAATAAAATGGACGACCTGGAAGAAATGGACAAAATCTTTAAAAGGCACAACCTGCCAAGAATGAATCAGGAAGAAATAGAAAATATGAACAGACCAATCACAAGCACTGAAATTGAAACTGTGATTAAAAATATTCCAACAAACAAAAGCCTAGGACCAGATGGCTTCACAGGTGAATTCTATCAAAGATTTAGAGAAGAGCTAACACCTATTCTTCTCAAACTCTTCCAAAATATAGCAGAGGAAGGAACACTCCCAAACTCATTCTACGAGGCCACCATCACCCTGATACCAAAACCATAGAAGGATGTCACAAAGAAAGAAAACTACAGGCCAATATCCCTGATGAACATAGATGCAAAAATCCTCAACAAAATAGTAGGAAACAGAATCCAACAGCACATTAAAAGGATCATACACCATGATCAAGTGGGATTTATTCCAGGAATGCAAGGATTCTTCAATATATGCAAATCAATCAACGTGATACACCACATTAACAAATTGAAGGAGAAAAAACATATGATCATCTCAATAGATGCAGAGAAAGCTTCTGACAAAATTCAACACCCATTTATGATAAAAACCCTGCAGAAAGTAGGCATAGAGGGAACTTTCCTCAAGATAATAAAGGCCATATGTGACAAACCCACAGCCAACATCGTCCTCAATGGTGAAAAACTGAAAGCATTTCCACAAAGATCAGGAACAAGGCAAGTTTGCCCACGCTCACCACTCTTATTCAACATAGTTTTGGAAGTTTTAGCCACACTAATCAGAGAAGAAAAGTAAATAAAAGGAATCCAAATCGGAAAAGAAGAAGTAAAGCTGTCACTATTTGCAGATGACATGATACTATTCATAGAGAATCCTAAAGATGCTACCAGAAAACTACTAGAGCTAATCAATGAATTTGGTAAAGCAGCAGGATACAAAATTAATGCACAGAAATCTCTGGCATTCCTATACACTAATGATGAAAAATCTGAAAGTAAAATCAAGAAAACACTCCCATTTACCACTGCAACATAAAGAATAAAATATCTAGGAATAAACCTACCTAAGGAGACAAAAGACCTGTATGCAGAAAATTATAAGACACTGAAGAAAGAAATTAAAGATGATACAAATAGATGGAGAGATATACCATGTTCTTGGATTGGAAGAATCAACATTGTGAAAATGACTCTACTACTCAAAGCAATCTACAGATTCAATGCAATCCCTATCAAAAGACCACTGGCATTTTTCACAGAACTAGAACAAAAAATTTCACAATTTGTATGGAAACACAAAATACCCTGAATAGCCAAAGCAATCTTGAGAACAAAAAACGGAGCTGGAGGAATCAGGCTCCCTGACTTCAGACTATACTACAAATCTACAATAATCAAGACAGTATGGTACTGGCACAAAAACAGAAATATAGATCAAGGGAACAGGATAGAAAGCCCAGAGATAAACCCACACACATATGGTCACCTTATCTTTGATAAAGGAGGCAGGAATGTACAGTGGAGAAAGGACAGCCTCTTCATTAAGTGGTGCTGGGAAAACTGGACAGGTACATGTAAAAGTATGAGATTAGATCACTCCCTAACACCACACACAAAAATAAGCTCAAAATGGATTAAAGACCTAAATGTAAGGCCAGAAACTATCAAACTCTTAGAGGAAAACATACGCAGAACACTCTTTGACATAAATCACAGCAAGATCCTTTTTGACCCACCTCCTAGATAAATGGAAATAAAAATAAACAAATGGGACCTAATGAAACTTCAAAGCTTTTGCACAGCAAAGGAAACCATAAACAAGACCAAAAGACAACCTTAAGAACGCGAGAAAATATTTGCAAATGAAGCAACTGACAAAGGATTAATCTCCAAAATTTACAAGCAGCTCATGCAGCTCAATAACAAAAAACAAACAACCCAATCCAAAAATGGGCAGAAGACCTAAATAGACATTTCCCCAAAGAAGATACACAGAATGCCAACAAATACATGAAAGAATGCTCAACATCATTAATCATTAGAGAAATGCAAATCAAAACTACAATGAGATATCATCTCACACCAGTCAGAATGGCCATCATCAAAAAATCTAGAAACAATAAATGCTGGAGAGGGTGTGGAGAAAAGGGAACACTCTTGCACTGCTGGTGGGAATGTGAATTGGTACAGGCACTATGGAGAACAGTATGGAGGTTCCTTAAAAAACTACAAATAGAACTACCATATGACCCAGCAATCCCACTACTGGGCATGTACCCTTAGAAAACCATAATTCAAAAAGAGTCATGTACCAAAATGTTCATTGTAGCTCTCTTTACAATAGCCAGAACATGGAAGCAACCAAAGTGTCCATCATCGGATGAACGGATAAAGAAGATGTGGCACATATGTACAATGGAATATTACTCAGCCATAAAAAGAAACGAAATGGAGCTATTTGTAATGAGGTGGATGGACCTAGAGTCTGTCATACAGAGTGAAGTAAGTCAGAAAGGGAAAGACAAATACCGTATGCAACACGTATATATGGAATTTTAGAAAAATAAATGTCATGAAGAACCTAGGGGTAAGACAGGAATAAAGACACAGACCTAGTAGAGAATGGACTTGAGGATATGGGGAGGGGGAAGGGTAAGCTGTGACAAAGTGAGAGAGTGGCATGGACATATATACTACCAAACGTAAAATAGATAGCTAGTGGGAAGCAGCCGCATAGCACAGGGAGATCAGCTGGGTGCTTTGTGACCACCTAGAGGGGTGGTATAGGGAGGGTGGGAGGTAGGGAGACGCAAGAGGGAAGGGATATGGGAACATATGTATATGTATAACTGATTCACTTTGTTATAAAGCAGAAACTAACACACCATTGTAAAACAATCCTACTCCAATAAAGATGTAAAAAAATAACCAAAAAACATTGTGCTAAGTGAAAGAAACCAGGTACAAACATCACATATTTTATTATACCATTTATATCAAATGTCTATCATAAGTAAATCCATAACAATAGAAAGTACATCAGTGGTTGCCAGGGTGTGGGGGAGGGGAAAATGGGGAATAACTGCTTAATAGGTACAAGGTTTCCTTTGTGGGTGATAAAAATGTTTTGGAACTAGGTAGTGTTGATGGTTGTATGCAAGTTGTGCACGTAATAAATGCCTCTGAAGTATATAATTTTAAATGGTTAATTTCATGTTATGTGAATTTCACCTCCATTTTAAAAATAATAAAAGTTTTTAAATGAGACAGAGTGTGTGGTGGCCATGGAGGTACTCCACTCAGCTGTTGCTCTAAGACGACTTGCTGCAAGAGAGGTGGTTGGCTGACAGCCTCCAGTTACCGCAGTATTTATGCCCCAACTCCATGCTCTCTGTGGGTTGTTCCCAGTCAATGATGAGACACAGCAGGGGTACTGGAGCTGCACCAGTCCTGCCCAATTCAGGACCCCCCTCACAGGCGAGCTTTGCTTACAACTGAGCTGCAAGCTGAGGTTCCTTCCACTCACTTCTACTTCCCTCTCTTCTGTTTTTTTTTTTTTTTTTTGTGGTACGCGGGCCTCTCACCATTGTGGCCTCTCCTGTTGCGGAGCACAGGCTCCGGACGCGCAGGCTCAGTGGCCATGGCTCACGGGCCCAGCCACTCCACGGCATGTGGGATCTTCCCGGGCCAGGGCACGAACCCGTGTCCCCTGCATCGGCAGGCGGACTCTCAACCACTGCGCCACCAGGGAAGCCCTTCTCTCTGTTAACACATCAGATGTGTTCTTCGCTCCTCCACCTACTCCTGCTCCTCATCACTTATCCATCACAGACACTTCCCCCCAATAAATCTTTGGCACATCTAATCCCATTTGCTGTTTGCTTCTTAGAGAGCCCAAACTGACACAGCCAATAAATTGCCCATAGTTACACAGGTAGCTGGTGGCAAAACCAAGACACCGTATCTACACAACGAATCTTCATCAACTGAACAAAAATAGAAAATAAGATGTATTGGATGATCAGAGCTACCTCAGAAGCACTTTCATGTATTTCTGGTGGAATGGTTCTGATTCTTTCATTAAACAGCTGTGATTTTGGGCAAACCACTTACCTTTCTGTATCTCTGTGTTTTAAAACGCAAAATGAAAGGTCACCCACTTACAACTTGTAAACCACTTCTCTCTCAGGTGTCCATGGTTGAGCTCATTAATCCATCTCAGCCCTTTCTCACACTGAGGCTCCAGGCAGCTATTCTAATTAATTAGAGTTGGGCATGTATATATATGATGAAACACTTGCCTCAGATAGGTAGGGTCTACTACAGCTAGTCCAGCCCAACGTGACTAAATCATCACATTCTTTTTGACCTTGGACTACCCAGAGCAGTGAATTCTCCAAGCAAGACCTCCACTCCTTCCTGCCCAGCATCCTCACTGCCCAAATCGGCCTAAACCAGGACATCTGGATGAACTGATCTTACCCTGCATCCATATTTATGTCAGTCCACACCAGATGCCCCATCTCCCAGATCATCTTTCACCACCCTATAATTCTGCATATCTTCTATGTGACTCTATCTACCACTCCTCCCCATGAGCGTTCTAGAATTCATGGCCCATTGTCAGCAAACCCTTCCTTTTATCTGCATTCCCTTCCTCTTCTCTTACTTACTCTAACTGAAATCTTGCTCTTTGCTGAGGACCCCGGCTCCCTCACAGCACTCTTTTTTTTTTTTGTGGTACGCAGGCCTCTCACTGTTGTGGCCTCTCCCGTTGCAGAGCACAGGCTCCGGACGCGCAGGCTCAGCAGCCATGGCTCAAGGGCCTAGCCACTCCGCAGCGTGTGGGATCTTCCCGGACCGCGGCATGAACCCGCGTCCCCTGCATTGGCAGGCCGATTCTCAACCACTGCGCCACCAGGGAGGCCTCCTCATAGCACTCTTAAGTACTTGTTCCTTTCTCTCCCATACTCCTTATACCATTGAACCTAGGGGCAGGCTGCTTTTTTGCACCTCCTAGCCATTTCTAGATCATTGTCTCTTCCTCTCACTGAAATTCCCAGGCTTGAACTTAGCTCAGTTGGACAATGCTACCACTGCCAACCTCCTTCTTAATCACTAGCCCTTAGTCACTCCTCATTTCTTAACAATTTCAGTACCTGACTCATGATTAGTCTCCAGTATTCTTCCTGTCATGACTCTTGGTGACTTTCCATATCCATTTAGACAGTTCTTTTATTACTCTAGCCTCTTGGTTAGATGCTTTTTGACCTCCCCTCTCCATGCTATTGTCTACTCAACTTCAGCCATCCAATCTTCAGGCTATTTCCTGAACTTAGTCATCACCATAGTTTCCATTTCAAGTATCCTCTTCTCATACCACACATTCTCTCTGTGCAGCTTACTCACTTTTATGTCATGACTCACATAATTAACAAACCCCACAGGAACCAGTAGACCGTCCATCCCAGCACTCATTCTTCTTTTGTCCTCATTTCCCCACTGTCCCCCAACTTAAATTCCATGGTTCTTTGCAAACAAGCTCAAGTCCCTTTCCCTATCTTCCTCCATCATGATTCCAGGGCCAAGCCCCAATCTTGAATAAATGTAATCCCCCACTTTCTCTGTGCCTACACCAGGGTCATTGAACTTAGCTGGAGAAAAACATACACAAATGCTCACTCATGTCACTTACAATCATTACCATGGCTCTCGAGAGGGTCCTTAAATCTGCCTGACAGGTCCCAATTCGGTTTTCTCTACCATGATTCTAGGTGAAAATTTTATACCTTCTCTTTAAAGTTTCAACGCCTCCTTCCTCGTCTTTACTCCCCACAATGATGTCACTTCCAAGTGCACTGAGAAAATAGAAGCAATCAGAAGGGAACTTCTTATGCTCCTACTATCACATTTACTCTCTCCTCACTCCTTTTCTCTTACTCCCATGTTGTCCCACCAAGGACCTGATTATTACAGAATGATTATTTATGTCATCATCTCTTTATTGCTTTGTCATCCACTTTCTCCTGTAGAATCTAATTCCCAAGATAGTAGAGATTTGTCTTTGTTCACTGCTATATCCTGAGCACCAGAGTAATGCCTGGTATATAGTAGCATTCAATAAATATTTTCTAATTGTGCAGCCATTATGTTGAACTGAATTTATGTATTCAATCACCAAACAACCTTGCTTTGTCTCCCATTGCCCTTTTAAACCCACTCTCATGGTTCTAGTCCTGCCAGGAACCTCTGCAGGATTCATGACGTATTTATTTATTTTTTTGGGGTCATCCTTCAGTTTATAATTAGTTTTTTTTCACCTTAAGTAACAAAACACTCTCTCAGTTCAGTAATTAAAATGTGTAGTTCCATGTATATCTTCAATTAAACAGTATATCTTCAATTAAAATTAAAGCTTCTCCCTCGCCTCTGCCTCAGACTTTTCCCTTTCGCAGTATTTCTCCCTCTTCCCCAATTTGCCATACAGGGTTTTTGATGGCTTCCCCCCAAATCCAACATTTAGGGACGTAAGAGAAGAAAGTAAAGGGAGAAGGACATTTCTTATTAGCTGACAGTATCAACTTGACTTGTCATTGACTCTTTCTGAAGTTGTCAGCTGTTGACAACTGACTCTCTTATGAAGCTTTCAGGAGTCATTTGGTGTCCTTCCATCACTGAGGATCTCACCTGCAGTTCCATAGATGTGGTGAATGTGCTTCTATTTTGGCTGACTCTTACTCCTTTTCTCAGATCCTAGGAATCCTGTAGCATCTCCAGCTTCTCTCTGCTTAGATCTGCTCACTGCTTTTGGACGAGACTTAAGACAGTTCCTTGCAGATGTCTCTTGTGTGTAGCCACATGGATTCATATAAAATATTAATTCTTCCTTTACCCTCACAAACTCTTAAGTGCCTGTGGCTCAATGCAGCAAACTTGCCTTTGTTTTACCAAACTGATCATTCAGCCAGCCAGCCCATTCTTGCTGGAACTTGACAGCAAACTGGAGTCTCCAAACAACCATGTCATAATAGCTTAATTTGGTACTTAATATATGCCAGCTGCATTTGAAGTGCTTTAAATATATTAATTTATTTAATCCTCTAACAGCCATTAAAGGTATGTATTATAATCATTTCTATCTTACAAATGAGGAACTGAGTCATCCCCTTTGTGGCAAGTCCTGCATGGTGGATTCTAGCCCCACTCTTTGGGGCATGGTTTCTAGTACTTCTAGCCTTAGCCAAAACAACTCAACTGGTTAACTAATAATTCTAGAGTAGATAATTTCTCAGGTTATTTCCAGTACTTATAATTTAAAAATTTTAATGATATCATTTTCCCATCTATCCATGGTGAAGAATAGGAATGGGTTTAATTCATGGTGGTGATGATGGTGCTGACAGTAGAAGACTGGAAAAGGATTTTCCTGGCCTAAATCCCTAGAAGTCCCCCAATGTGATTCTGACTATGACTTTGTAGTTCAGCAGAAGACTAGCATAACATAGAAAGTATTACTCATGGAACCATGGAGTTATAACTCTTCCCTGGTCCTATTAACAGATGTTTAATTGACTATTCAAACTTGCACCAAACTGCATGAAGCAAATGAAAGCATAGTGCCAGAGAGACTAGATACGAAGGCCTGCTTTTTTAAATGTATATACTTAAAACCAAGCTCCCAACTGTTTATGCATCTCTGCCCGCATACAATTGCAACATTCCTCTATTGCAAAGATTTCAGGAGAGTGGGAACAAAAATTAACTCCATGATAACTAGTTGGAGATTTTCTGATATAGGAAAAAGAGGCAATAAACATGAATTTTATGACAATATTTTGGTACTTGCTGCTGGGGCATCTCCTTCCTGAAAGGGAAGAAACAAGGGAACTTAATTATGCATTCAGAAAGATATTTAATTTGGGTTCCTGAACTTTGGTCTGTGATGATCACAGACTTTATAACTGTGTAGCTGAAGAGCGTCACCATGATGTAGAACTAAGGAAAGCAAAGAAATATTAAAAGTTAGAAAGCTCCTATGCCTCATGTCTTGGATTTTGAAGGCTCTTCAGTGCACCTGGAGAGCAGAGTCCCCTGTCTACCACTATGCAGCTGTAATTGGTGAGGT
The DNA here is from genome assembly GCF_059928025.1 of Delphinapterus leucas. Classification (NCBI taxonomy): domain Eukaryota; kingdom Metazoa; phylum Chordata; class Mammalia; order Artiodactyla; family Monodontidae; genus Delphinapterus; species Delphinapterus leucas. Next base: position 49,569,113 of record NC_143133.1, on the reverse strand, counting down.
ATCTGGAACTCATAAAATAAAACAAAAGAGAATCCATGAAAATAAGTATGTAATAATAAGGTGGGTGTAGAAAGAAAATGATACCTGGTTCTTTCCTCTCTATCCCCGCTACCATTGTCTTGACATTGCAGTTATCGCCTAACTCTTTTCTCTACTTTCAGCCTTCCCTACTCTTATCCAAACTCAACTTCACAGCCGGAGTCATACTTCTAAAATGCAAATCTGATCATGTCACTTCTCCGCTCAGAAACTGTTGCTCCCCACTGCCTACAGGCTAGAGTCCAAACTCATTAAACTGGAAGTCAATGTCTTGAAAAGCTGACATCCACTTTCCGGCCTCATTTCTTTCTTTCTTTTTTTTTTTGCGGTACGCGGTTGTGGCCTCTCCCGTTGCGGAGCACAGGCTCCGGATGCGCAGGCTCAGCGGCCATGGCTCACGAGCCTAGCCGCTCCGCAGCACGTGGGATCTTCCCAGACCGGGGCACGAACCCATGTCCCCTGCATCGGCAGGTGGACTGTCAACCACTGCGCCACCAGGGAAGCCCTGGCCTCATTTCTTAATGTAACATTTCCAAACCCATCATGCCCCCTTCTCTGTGAGCCTTTGCACATGTAGCCCTCCTATCTAGAATTCCCGGCAGTTAGGATAAATCATTTGCAAGTAACAGAAAACTCAGCTCAAACAGGCTTCAATAATGAAGCGTATATATCGGCTCACAGAATGGAAAGCCAAGAGGTGGACAGGATTCAAAGTTGGTTTAACCAATGACTCATCGGCATTATCAAGGGTTCACATCTTGCCATCCCTTTTCTCTGCCTTCTACACCATCTATTTCGTATCTGGGAGGTTCATCTTGGGGTTACAGGATGAATATCAGCAGCAACAAGGTCTACATGGGATGGAGCATACATACCTTGAGGAAAGAGTGGTTCCCCAGAGAAAAATCTGGATGTTGAAAGGAGAAACAGAGAAATAAATTAAGTGCATCTTTCAAGTCCCAGCACCTCAGCTGTGGGGAATCCCCCTATCCCCTAGGCGAAGCTAATAGTTTCTGCCTTAATGCTCATCTGATGCATTATACATAGCTCTTTCCTATTTATTAGTACTCCCACAACTCATAAAAGTTTTCATGTTGGCCTATTATGTGCTGACTATTTGATATATGTTAACATATTTAACACTAATAGTAAAACTTTGAAATAGGTATTGGTATCCATGTTTTATTTATGAGGAAATTGTTCTGAGGCATTAAATAACTCTCCCCAAACTCTAACTTCTGAGTTCATATTCTTTGCTCTATACTATGTAAATAAAAGCACATTACAAAATATTCACTACATAGCTGTCATCAGAAGGGTATGTTGAATGAATCATATCTTATCATATCTTCAATTCAATCATATCTTGAATGAATCACAGCTTACCATATTGTCATATATTTATGTATCTCTCTTCCACACCAACCATAAAATCCTCATAAAAAGGGATTATATTTTATTCCAGTTGAGAGCTCCGAAGTGTCATGATTGAAATCGTGGGCTTTAAATACAAACTTCCTGGGTTAATACCTGAGTTCCTTCACTTCCTATGAGATTTTGGGCAGATTTCTTTTTCTTTTCTTTTTTTTTTTTTTGGCCTCATGGCCTGTGGGAACTTAGTTCCCCCAACCAGGGATTGAACCCGCGCCCCCTGCAGCTGAAGCACAGAATCTTTTTTTTTTTTTGCAGTACGCGGGCCTCTCACTGTTGTGGCCTCTCCCGTTGCAGAGCACAGGCTCAGTGGCCATGGCTCACGGGCCCAGCCGCTCCGCGGCATGTGGGATCTTCCCGGACTGGGGCACGAACCCGTGTCCCCTGCATCGGCAGGCGGACTGTCAACCACTGCACCACCAGGCAAGCCCCTTAAGTGCAGAATCTTAACCACTGGACTGCCTGGGAGGTCCCCCAGGCAAATTTCTTAACCTTCCTATGCCTCATTTGCCTCATGTGTAAAATGGAGATAATAGTAGTACCTAGATCATGGAGTCGTTATAAGAACAGAGTAAGGTACAGAAAATCCAAACAACTATGCTTGAAACATTGAATGACCTCAGTAAGTATTACCTATAAAGTATTGCTATTTATCTGTTGTCCCCTTAGGATCATGACTGATACAAGGCAAAATAGTCAATGAAGTATGATCAGTCATGGGTAAGATCCTCACCCTGCAGAAAATGTTTAACCTTTCCTCACATTTTTCTTCCGTCTTCTAGTTTCAAGGACACAGAACTATTTTGTTAATCTGTAAAGCAACCAGGACTTGTTCAGCACTGAACAATGACCTTTTGGTGTTCTGGACAACACAACATAGGGGAGAAAAAAATCGTGTTATGGTGAGATGGAAATTAAACATTGTCTAAGAATCAGGAGATTTCAGTTCTTATCGAGTTGCTTTTTTTATTGGAGTATAATTGCTTTACAATGTTGTGTTAGTTTCTGTACAGTGAAGTGAATCAGCTATATGTATACATATATCCCCTCCCTTTTGGATCTTTCTCCCACATCCACCACTAATCCTACCCATCTAGGTCATCACAGAGCACTGAGCTGAGCTCCTTGTGCTTTACAGCAGGTTCCCACTAGGTATCTATTTTACACATGGTACTGTATATATGTCAATCCTAATCTTCCAATTCGTCCCACCTTCCCTTTCCCCCCCTGTGTCCACATGTCCGTTCTCTACATCTGCATCTCTATTCCTGCCCTGGAAGTAGGTTCATCTGTACCATTTTTCTAGATTCCACATATATGCGTTAATATACGATGTTTGTTTTTCTCTTTCTGACTTATTTCACTCTGTATGACAGACTCTAGGTCCATCCACATCTCTAGTTGCTTTTTTTAAAAAACTCTGTGGGACACAGGTGAAATCAATAGAACCAGATGAATGTCTGAATGTTGGGATTGAGAAAGAAAAAGAAAGTAAGAATCATTCTCAGTTATTCTGATCTAGTTTGTTTCTATATCTATGAGTGTGTTACTATTATATTCATTCTTTTATTTTTTAGATTCCACATATAAATAATAATATACAGTATTTGTCTTTCTCTATCCAACTTATTTCACTAAGCAAAATAACCTCTGGGTCTATCCATGTTGTTGCAAATGGCAAAATTTCATTCTTTTTTTTACTGCTGAGTAATATTCCATTGTGTGTGTGTGTGTGTGTGTATCACATCTTTTTTATCCATTCATCTGTTGTTGGACACTTAGGCTGCTTCCATATCTTGGCTATTGTAAATAATGCTTCTATGAACATTGGGGCTCATGTATCTTTTCCAATTAGTGTTTTTGTTTAACCAAAATCTTATTTAAAATGGAGGCAGGAGGCCATAAAAGAGAGTTGTCATGCCCTACCACTCCACCTCAACTGCAGGAAGAGATATATCTTGCATATCCAACAAAAATAAGGTTACTACTTAGCAGGAGGAAGGAAGAATTTCTTCTTCCCTAGCAACACCCCAGCCAGTGAGAGACTGTCACAACTTTAGATGAAAAGAACAAGTAGCAATAAAACATGTTATAACTCCATTTGTTTACATTTCAAAACCGAGCAAAACTATAATAGAGCCAATCCTTGGTATCCACTGAGGATTGGTTCCAAGACGTGCCTTGGATATCTAAATCCAGGGATGCTTAAGTCCCACAGTCTGTCCTCCTCTCTCCGTATCTGTTGACTCTGCATCTGAGGGTTCAACCAACCTGGAAGGGATTGTAAGCACAGCACTACACAATTTGTGGTTGATTGAATCTACGAATGTAGAACAGCTAATAGGGAGGGCCAACCTTATAACACAGTTGACCTTTGAACACCATGGATTTAAACTGTGTGAGTCCACGTACACGAGGACAGATTTTGGTAACCATAGCAGGTCCTGGAACCAATACCCTGCCAATACAGAGGGATGACTGTATAATATATTGTAAAGATACATATATATGTGGCAGAACTATAAAGAAAAAAGGGGATCATTAACAAAATGCAGGATAGAGGTTTACTCAGGAGGCAGGGGCGCATGCAATCAACATCTTCAAAGATGTTGGTGATTCCTAAACCTTAAACTGGTTGATGGATACAGGGACGTCATTTTATTTTTATCTTTTAAACAATACATTTAAGTCCTCTAAATTCTTCTATTATATAAAATAGAATGTGTGTATGCTATATTTCACAATAAAAATGAAGAATTAAAAAAGGGTCTATTGCCTTGGTCCAGGTGATGGTGGCTTAGTCCAAGCTGGTGGAGACTAAAATATGGGGTCAGATTGGTAATATATCTTAGAGGCAAAAGGGACAGGACTTTGTGATGGTTTGCATGTTAGTGTTGGGGGTGGGAGTGTCAAAGATGACTCCTGAGGATTTGGAATGAAGACTGGGTATACATGGCATTAGGCATCATTTCTTAAAATGAGAGAACTTGAAGTGAAGCAGAGTTTGGTCCTGAGTAAATTGGGGATGCCTGTGAGATACCTGGGTGGAGATGGCTTTAGGCAACTGAGTATGTAGGTCTTGTTCAGAAGAGAGACTGAGACAGGAGGACTCAGTAGGGAGCCGTCAGCAAGAGGATGACATGTCATGCTGTGGCAGTGGATGGGATCAGCGGGTACTAAGCACAGAGGAAGGCTGTTTGTTCAGTGGTGAGTGCCTAGATCTCAGAGTCAAATCCATCCTCTGCCAGAATGACTTGGGAGAGTTACTAAATACTCTCTGGCTTAGTTTCTTCATTACATGAAGACAAAAGCAATCGAGGCACATTGCTGGTGCTTGATTAAAGGTAGCCCTTAACTAATATTATTACTCATTAAGGTCACAGAAAATGTTGACCCTATGAACGAGTAGGGGAGACTTGAGAAAGCGTCCCTATTCAATTCTGCCCTTTTCATTCTTGCTGGGGAGAAACATCCACCCTTTTACCAAAACTGTACCTTTTATTCCCAGCCTAAGGCAAGTGGAAAGCTGTGGGGAGAAACCAAGGAAGGAGGAAGGAGGGAGGAAACACTGGCTCACCAGATTATACTGCATTTTAACACAACACAAATCTCACCGAACTTGTTTCCTGCCTATTAGCATTGCATCCTGCTCTCTCTCTGAGTAGGCTGCCCAAGTCTGTAAATGTATCTGAACCATGCATAAACTTCATTTTCCCTTCCTCTTTTCTTTACTTTTCATTGAGCTCATCCACCCACATCATTTTCTCTCGATGAAAACCACCATTCTCATCTAGAAAAAACATTAAGCTCTCAGTATTGTCTGTCACTGGGAAACATTTTCAGAAATTTGGTACGAAGATTGCTGAAGAAAAACAAATTCTCTCCAACCTGGCAGAATGACTGTTGCTATACCAAATTTAGTGAAAGATTGCCATCAGGTGTTTAAATGCTTAAGCGACCCAAAGGTCAGAGGATGCCTTTATCTGCTGTTGCAAAACCTAATGCAAATTACAGACTCCTAGAATCAAGGGAGGGAGAGTAAACAACAAATACAATTATGAAACTCCTTCTCCTTTGTCTTGTCCATATGTTCATGCAAATTTTCAAAAATATTAATAATATAAAATATTTTCTATGAAAAATGTGAAATTAAAAGCTCACCTTTTCCATTACTGCAATGTGTTGTTACATCTTCTGAAACTTAAATATTTTCTAAAATTATTATTATTAGGAATGAGCTCTTTAATTGTAAAAGTATTAACAGAAAACATCATTCCTTTTGAGTGAAAGTGAAATGATATAAAATATTAAAGTGGTTTTAACTCTCAGGAAATTACAATGCTATAATTCAGTTTGAAACATAGTAATCCATTCATTTATTCAACCACTATTTAATGAGAACCTACTAGGTGCTAGAGACTGTTCTTGACTCCAGGAAGAAGCAACAGAACTAAATAGACAGGGTCTCTACACACTTAGAGTTTGCATTATAAATGGGGGGCAGGGAGTTGAAGTGGGAGAGGCTGACAATAACTATAAACAAATATACAAACAAAGATTTTGATTTCAGAGCATGAGAAGTGCTTTGAGGAAAAAATAAACAGGGTAGGGACTCAAAGGACCCCGGGAGCAGAGAGTTCAGGAAAGGAAGCAAACCCTCTAGGAGCTGGTTTTAATACCAGAAGGATGGGAATAAGCCATTCATGTGATGATGGGAGTGAGGGAAGAGTCTTCCAGGCAGTGAGATTTGGAAATGCAAAGGCTCTGGCTGGGAGAGCACTTGGAATGTTTACAGATCACAAATTAAGCCAGTGGCTGGGGTATTTATGTAAAGAAAGTGACTGTAAGAGTGCATCTGCAAAGCCTCATGGCCAATGAGAGGGTTATATTCAAAATCAATCCATTACCTTTGGACCCAGGATTCTTACTATTGACCTAAAACAATAAAACAGCCAGGTATTTTAACCAGCAAAATGGGTTTATTCAGTAACAGCAAAGAATTGCAATTCGGGACATGCAATCTATGGCGAACCACAGGCAAGTCTGGAGAACAAAGGAGAGAAACATTCTTTACAGAGGAGAAAGGGGAGTTGGGAAGGGTTATTATAAGTCCACTGGAGGAAACTGAGAGTTTGAAGTGTAGTGGCTTTCCAATGGCTGAGATGTGACAGTCTCTCATTGGCTGGGTTTTGCCAGACAAGGAAAAGTCTTCCTTCCTCCTGCTGAGTAGTAAAGCAGTAACCTTCTTTCTGTTGGAGATGCAAGATATATCTCTACCTGTTGGGTCTGCAAATGAGGTGGAGTGGTAGGGCATGACAGCTCCCCCTTCTGGCCTCCTGCCTACATTTTAAGTAAGGTTTCTGTGAAACAAAGAGACTAATTGGAAAAGACACATACCCCACAATGTTCATAGCAGCATTATTTATAATAGCCAAGATATGGAAGCAACCAAAGTGTCCATCAACAGATGAATGGGTAAAGACGACGTGCTATGTACATACAATGGAATAGTACTCAGCCATAAAAAAGAATGAAATTTTGCCACTTGCAATAACATGGATGGAGAGTATTATTCTTAGTAAAGTAAGTCAGACAGAGAAAGACAAATACTGTATGTTATCACTTATATGTGGAATCTAAAAAAATAAAAGAATGAGTATAACAAAATTGAAACTGACTCATAGATATAGAGAACCAACTAATGGTTACCAGTGAGGAGAGAGACAAGGGGAAGTAGCTGATTGAGAGGTACAAAATACTATGCATAAAATAAATAAGCTACAAGGATATATTGTACAACTTAGGGAATATAACCAATATTTTATAATAACTTTAAAAGGAGTATAATCCATAAAAATACTGAATCACTATGTTGCACACCTGAAACTAATATAATATTGTAAATTATAATATTTATAATATACTGTAAAATGTACTTCAGTTTTTAAAATTGAATCCACAAAAATAAATAAATAAGTTTTCTGTTTCTTAATTTTCACATTACCCACTTGTGATCAATCTGAGGAGAAAACTACTACAAATCTAGCAGCTGTTTTGATTTCTCCTTTTTTGTCAGCTCTGTCTTATGGCTGATCAGGTTTACTTATGCAATGTTTTACAAATCCCACCCAAAGCTCCTGGCCTAATTTAGGTCTTCAACATTTTTCACCTGGCCCATTGAAGAAACCCTGGGCTCTGGTGTCCTGCTGTCACCCTCTCCTCCTTCAGCCTAAAGTTTTTCCACTCTGCTGCAAAGTTAGCTTGTTAAGGTACCTCTAACCAGGCTACTCAGCCTCAGACAACCTCAGAAGCTCCCGGCTGCTCAGACTGCTGGGCACACAAATGAAGGGCTCTCACAGTCTAGCCCCAATTTACATTTCCGGCTTCACCTCCTGTATTAGTTTCCTAAGGCGGCCCTAACTACCCCAGATGGGGTGGCTTTAACAATAAATGTTATTGTCTCATAGTTCTGGAGGCTAGAAGTCCAAAACCAATGTGTTGACAGAGCTGGTTCCTTTTGAGGGCTGTGGGAGAAGGATCTGTTCCAGACCTCTTTCCTTGACTTACAGATGCCTGTCTTCTCCCTGTTTCTCTTTACATCACTTTCTCTCTATGTGTATCTGTGTCCTAATCTCCTCTTCTTAGAAGCATACCAGTCATATTGGATTAGGGCCCACCCTAATGACTTTGTTTTAACTTGATTACCTAGGTAGGGTTCTATCTCCAAGTAAGGTTACTTTCTGAGGTGCTGGGGCTTATGACTTCTGCATATAAATTGGGGGGGGAAGACACAATTCAACCCATAACACCTCTCATCTCCCATCCAATATTTTCTTATCCTATGCTCTGATCCCATTTAATATTCAGGTCCCCAAATCATCCTATACTCTTTAACACCACCAGGGGTTTCCTCATTCTTTTCTCTCTGCATATAGAATTTCCTTCATGTCTTATTCAATTTGGTGAAATCTTACTCACCAAAAAAGCCAATCTCAAAAGCCATGACGTCTATAAAGTCCGTTATCTCCCCCAATACACACATATCTACAATTGGAAGAAATGGCCTCACCCACTTGTGTTTTTGTAGCAATTTGTTTATAAGTTGACATGACTTGTAATGCATTGTATTAATTAATTTGAGGCACATCCATATCCCCAGATAGAGAGTGGTGAGCTGCTCCATGCTCTGCATGTAGTAAATCCTCAATAAATGTTGATGGACCACACTGCATGGCACTGATTTTACTCTTACTTTTTTGGTTTTCTTTTTAGAAATATTATTTTTTGGAGACTTTGACAGTGACAAATGGCATTAACAAAATGATGATGGAGACAATGTGATGGATCATGTTGTCAGACTCTACAGTTTCTTTTATATATGAGGTATTGACCAGCTGTGTGATTGAAGGAAAATAAAAGTATTATCCATTGGATGAGTGGTTGGACTTGACAACCTTTAAGCTCTCTTCCGTCCCTGCCATGTTATGATAGAACTTTCAGCTGGATTTGAATATGTAGCTGTTTAATTATTAACCAATCCCATAACCCCCATAAACAATACTTTATTACCCAGCTTTTAAACATGCATGGCAGTGAATAATAATCCAAACCATTAGCCAGTGAATAAAGGTGTTCCATGGTCAAATGAGTTTCACTAAAGCTAAATTCCAAATCTCCCTCTTGAAGATAAGAATGATGTCAACATATTAAAGACTCTGAAAAATCCAGCAGCAAAGAAGACTTTTTAAATGTATTCCAACATTTCTGCCATGTATTTGATTACATAAAATTATATATATATACAAATATAAATAATGCATAAATTTATAAAATGTTTATAAACATTTGTATATAAATTTGTATTTGTATGTAAGTACATTGTACAAATACATTTGTATTTGTATGTAAATACATACACATGTATTTACCTATATTATAAAATTCATGTTTTGTATGTAAATGCAGATATAAATGCAGATAGATACATAAATAACAATATTGCAAACAGACATTTCATCTTAAGAAACTAGTGTTCTGGATTGGTTCAAGATGGTGGAATAGAAGGATGTGCACTCACTCCCTCTTGCAAGAGCATCAGAATCACAACTAACTGCTGAACAATCATTGAAAGGAAGACACTGGAATTTACTAAAACAGGTACCCCACATCCAAACACAAAGGAGAAGCCACAGTGAGATGGTAGGAGGGGCGCAATCACAATAAAATCAAATCCCATAACCACTAGGTGGGTGACTCACAAACTAGAGAACAATTATACCACAGAAGTCCACCCATTGGAATGAAAGTTCTGAGCTCCACATCAGGCTTCCCAACTTGGGGGGTCCAGCAATGGGAGGAGGAATTCCCAGAGAATCAGACTTTGCAGGCTAGCAGGATTTGATTGCAGGACTTCAACAGGACTGAGGGAAATGGAGACTCCGCTCTTGGATGGCACACAGGACCCAGGGAAAGGAGCAGTGACCCCATAGGAGACTGAACCAGACCTACCTGCTAGTGTTGGAGGGTCTCCTGCAGAGGCAGGATGGCTGTGGCTCACCATGGGGACAAGGACACTGGCAAAAGAAGTTCTGGGAAGTACTACTTGGCATGAGTCCTCCTGGAGTCCACCATTAGCCCTACCAAAGAGCCTGTAGCCTCAAGTGCTGGGTCGCCTCGGGCCAAACAATAAACAGGGAGGGAACTCAGTCCCACCCATCAGCAGAAAAGAGGATTAAAGTTTTACTGAAGTCTGCCCAGCAGAGCAACACCCAGCTCTACCCCCCACAAGACCCTCCCATCATGAAGATTGCACAAAACTCTTAGATAGCCTCATCTACCAGATGGCAGACAGCAGAAGTAAGAAGAAGCACAATCCTGCAGCCTGTGGAATGGAAGACCATATTCACAGAAAGACAGACAATATGAAAAGGTAGGACTATGTATCAGATGAAGGAACAAGATAAAATCCAGAAAGACAATTAAATGCAGTGGAGATAGGTAACCATCCAGAAAAAGAATTCAGAATAATGATAGTGAAGGTGATCCAGGACCTCGGAAAAAGAATGGAGGCAGAGATCGAGAAGATGCAAGAAATGTTTAACATAGACCTGGAAGAATTAAAGAACAAACACCTAGAAGAGTTAAAGAACAAACAAACAGAGATGAATAATACAATAACTGAAATGAAAAATACACTAGAAGGAATCAATAGCAGAATAACTGAGGCAGAAGAACGGATAAGTGACCTGGAAGACAGAATGGTGGAATTCACTGCCATGGAACAGAATAAAGCAAAAAGAATGAAAAGAAATGAAGAGAGCCTAAGAGACTTCTGGGACAACATTGAATGCACCAACATTCGCATTATAGGGGTCCCAGAAGGAGACGAGAGAGGGAAAGGACTGGAGAACATATTTTAAGAGATTATAGTCGAAAAAGTCCCTAACATAGGAAAGGAAATAGCCACCCAAGTCCAGGAAGTGCAGAGAGTCCCAGGCAGGATAAACCCAAGAAGAAACACACTGAGACGAATAGCAATCAAATTGACAAAAATTAAAGACAAATTATTAAAAGCAACAAGGGAAAAATGACAAATAACAAATAAGGGAACTCCCAAAAGGTTAACAGAGGATTTCTCAGCAGAAACTCTACAAGCCAGAAGGGAGTGGCATGATATATTTAAAGTGATGAAAGGGAAGAACCTACAACCAAGATTACTCTACCCAGCAAGGATCTCATTCAGATTCGACAGAGAAATCAAAAGCCTTACAGACAAAAAAAAGCTGTGAGAATTCAGCACCACAAAACCAGCTCTACAACAAATGCTAAAGGAACTTCTCTAGGCAAGAAACACAAGAGAAGAAAAAGACCTACAAAAACAAACCCAAAACAATTAAGAAAATAGGAACATACATATTGATAATTACCTGAAATGTGAATGGATTTAATTCTCCAACCAAAAGACACAGGCTCAATGAATGGATACAAAAACAAGACCCATACATATGCTGTCTACGAAAGACCCACTTCAGACCAAGTGACACATACAGACTGAAAATGAGGGGATGTAAAAAGATATTCCATGCAAATGGAAATCAAAAGAAAGATGGAGTAGCAACACTCATATCAGATAAAATAGACTTTAAAATAAAGAATGTTACAAGAGACAAGGAAAGACACTACATAATGATCAAGGGATCAATCCAAGAAGAAGATATAACAATTCTAAAAATACATGGACCCAACATAGGAGCACATCAATACATAAGGCAAATGCTAATGGCTATAAAAGAGGAAATCAACAGTAACACAGTAATAGTGGGGGATTTTAACACCTCAGTTACACCAATGGACAGATCATCCAGATAGAAAAACTAATAAGGAAATACAAGCTTTAAATGACACAATAGACCAGATAGATTTAATTGACATTTATAGGACATTCCATCTGAAAACACCAAACTACACTTTCTTCTCAAGTGCAAACGGAACTGTCTCCAGGATAGATCAAATCTTGGGTCACAAATCAAGCCTTGGTAAATTTGAGAAAATTGAAATCATGTCAAGCATCTTTTCCGACCACAATGCTATGAGATTAGAAATCAATTACAGAGAAATAAACGTAGAAAACACAAGTACATGGAGGTTAAACAATATGTTACTAAATAACTAAGCGATCAATGAAGAAATCAAAGAGGAAATCAAAAAATACCTAGAGACAAATGACAACAAAAACATGACGATCCAAAACCTATGGGATGCAGCAAAAGCAGTTCTGAGAGAGAAGTTTATAACAGTACAATCCTACTTCAAGAAACAAGAGAAATCTCAAATAAACAATCTAACCTTACACCTAAAGGAACTAGAGAAAAAAGAAAAAAACCCAAAGTTAGTAGAAGGAAAGAAATCATAAAGATCAGAGCAGAAGTAAATGAAATAGAAACAAAGAAAAAAATAGCAAAGATCAATAAAAGTAAAAACTGGTTCTTTGAGAAAATAAACAAAATTGTAAACCTTTAGCCAGACTCATCAAGAAAAAGATGGAGAGGATTCAAATAAATAAAATTAGAAATGAAAAAGGAGAAGTTACAACAGACACCACAGAAATACAAAGCATAAGAAAAGACTAATACAAGCAACTCTATGCCAATAAAATGGACAACCTGGAAGAAACAGACAGATTCTTAGGAAGGTTTAACCTTCCAAGACTGAACCAAGAAGAAATATAAAATATGAACAGACCAATAACAAGTAATGAAGTTGAAACTGTGATTAAAAATATTCCAACAAAGAACAGTCCAGGACCAAATGGCTTCACAGGTGAATTCTATCAAACATTTAGACAAGAGCTAACACCCATCCTTCTCAAACTCTTCCAAAAAACTGCAGAGGAAGGAACACTCCCAAACTCATTCTACAAGGCCACCATCACCCTGGTACCAAAACCAGACAGAGATACTACAAAAAAAGAAAATTACAGACCAATATTACTGATGAATATGATGCAAAAATCCTCAACAAAATACTAGCAAACAGAATCCAACTACACAATAAAAGGATCATACACCATCATCAAGTGAGATTTATCCCAGGGATGGAAGGATTCTTCAATATACGCAAATCAATCAATGTGGCACACCACATTAACAGATTGAAAAATAAAAACCATATGATCAGAGACCTTCAAGATGACAGAGGAGTAAGACATGGAGATCACCTTCCTCCCCACAAATACATCAGAAATATATATACATGTGGAACAAATCCTATAGAACACCTACTGGATGCTGGCAGAAGACCTCAGACCTCCCAAAAGGCAAGAAATTCCCCACGTACCTGGGTAGGGCAAAAGAAAAGAGAAAAAACAGAGACAAAAGAATAGGGACAGGACTTACACCTCTAGGAGGGAGCTGTGAAGGAGGAAAAGCTTCCACACAGTAGGAAGCCCCTTCACTGGCAGAGACGGGATGTGGCGGGGGGGAAGCTTCAGAGCCATGGTGGAGTGCAGCAACACGGGTGCAGAGGGCAAAGCGGAGAGATTCCCACACAGAGGACCGGTGCCGACCAGCATTCACCAGCCTGAGAGGCTTGTCTGCTCACCCGCCGGTGGGGGGTGGTGGTGGGGGCTGGGAGCTGAGGCTACGGCTTCGGGGGTCAGATCCCAGGGAGAGGATTGGGGTTGGCTGCGTGAACACAGCCTGAAGGGGGGGTGTGTGCCACAGCTAGCTGGGAGGGAGTCCGGGAAAAAGTCTGGACCTGCCTAAGAGGCAAGAGACCATTGTTTCAGGGTGCACAAGGAGAGGGGATTCAGAGCGCCACCTAAACATGCCCCAGAGACGGGCATGAACCGCGGCTATCAGCATGGACAAAAGAGACAGTCCTGAAATGCTAAGCTGCAGTTGCAGCCACCAAGAAGCCTGTGTGCAAGCACAGGTCACTATCCACACCTCCCCTCCTGAGAGCCTGTGCAGCCCACCACTGCCAGGGTCCTGTGATCCAGGGACAACTTCCCTGGGAGAACACACAGAATGCCTCAGGCTGTTACAACATCACGCCAGCCTCTGTCACTGCAGGCTCACCCATCATCCGTACCCCTTCCTTCCCCCTGGCCCGAGTGAGCTAGAGCCCCCTAATCAGTTGCTCCTTTAACCCCGTCCTGTCTGAGCAAAGAACAGACGCCCTCAGGCAACCTACATGCAGAGGCGGGACCAAATCCAAAGCTGAACCCCGGGAGCTGTGTGAACAAAGAAGAGAAAGGGAAATCTCTCCCAGCAGCCTCAAAAGCAGTGGATTAAATCTCCACAACCAACTTGATGTACCCTGCATCTCTGGAATACATGAATAGAAGACGAATTATCCCAAAATTGAGGCCGTTGACTTTGGGAGCAACTGTAGACTTGTGGTTTGCTTTCTGCATCTAATTTGTTTCTGGTTTTATGTTTATCTTAGTTTCGTATTTAGAGTTTATTATAATTGGTAGATTTGTTTATTGATTTGGTTGCTCTCTTCCCTTTTTTTATATATAGATAAAATATATTTTTCCTTTATCTCTTTTTGTGAATGTGTATGTGTATGATTCTTTGTGTGATTTTGCCTATATAGATTTGCTTTTACCATTTGTCCTAAGGTTCTGTCTGTCCTTTTTTTTTTTTTTCTTAGTATATTTTTTATTGCTTGTTATTAGTGGATTTGTTCTTTGGTTTGGTAGCTCTCTTCCTTCTTTCTTTTTCTTTTGTTTCAATTTTCATTTAAATTTTTTTATTTTAATAACTTTATTTTATTTATATATTTTTTTATTTTGTTCTTTTTTTCTCCCTTTTCTTCTCAGCCCTGTGGCTAACAGAGTCTTGGTGCTCTGGCCAGGTATCAGGCCTGTGCTTCTGAGGAGGGATAGGCAAGTTCAGGATATTGGTCCACCAGAGACCTCCCAGCTCCACGTAATACCAAACGGTGAAAGCTCTCCCAGATATCACCGTCTCAAACTAACAACCAGCTATACTGAACGACCAGCGAGCTACAGTGCTGGACACCTTATACCAAACAATTAGCAAGACAGGAACCCAAACCCACCCATTAGAAGACAGGCTGCCTAAAATCATAATAAGGCCACAGACACCCCAAAACACACAACCGGATGCGATCTTGCTCACCAGAAAGACAAGATCCAGCCTCATTCACCAGAACACAGGCACTAGTCCTCTCTAAAAGGTAGCCACCACAACTCACTGAACCAACCTTAGCCACTGGGAGCAGATACTAAAAACAATGAGAACTACACACCTGCAGCCTGTGAAAAGGAGACCCCTAACACATTAAGTTAAGCAAAATGAGAAGACAGAGAAACATACAGCAGGTGAAGGAGCAAGATAAAAACCCACTAGACCACACAAATGAAGAGGAAATAGGCAGTCTACCTGAAAAAGAATTCAGAATAATGATACTAAAGATGATCCAAAATCTGGAAATAGAATGGAGAAAATACAAAAAATGTTTAACAAGGACCTAGAAGAAATAAAGAGCAAACGAGCAATGATGAAGAACACAATAAATGAAATTAAAAATTCTCTAGAAGGAATCAATAGCAGAATAACTGAGGCAGAAGACTGGATAAGTGACCTGGAAGATAAAATAGTGCAAATAACTACTGCAGAGCAGAATAAAGAAAAAAGAATGAAAAGAATTGAGGACAGTTTTAGAGACCTCTGGGACAACACTAAACGCACCAATATTCGAATAATAGGGGTCCAAGAAAAAAAAGAGAAAAAGAAAGGGACTGAGAAAATATATGAAGAGTTTATAGTTGAAAACTCCCGTAATATGGGAAAGGAAATAGTCAATCAAGTCCAGGAAGTGCAGAGTCCCATAAAGGATAAATCCAAGGAGAAACATGCCAAGACACATATTAATCAAACTATCAAAAATTAAATACAAAGAATAAATATTAAAAGCAGCAAAGGAAAAAACAAATAACATACAAGGGAATCCCCATAAGGTTAACAGCTAATCTTTCCTCAGAAACTCTGCAAGCCAGAAGGGAGTGGCAGAACATATTTAAAGTGATGAAAGGGAAAAACCTACAACCAAGATTACTCAGCAAGGATCTCATTCAGATTTGACGGAGAAATTAAAACCTTTACAGACAAGCAAAACTAACAGAATTCAGCACCACCAAACCAGTTTTACAACAAATGCTAAAGGAACTTCTCAAGGCAGGAAACACAAGACAAGGAAAAGACCTACAATAACAAACCCGAAATAATTAAGAAAATGGTAATAGGAACATACATATGGATAACTACTTAAAATGTTAATGGATTAAATGCTCCAACCAAAAGACATAGACTGGCTGAATGGATACAAAAACAAGACCCATATATATGCGGTCTACAAGAGACCAACTTCAGACCTAGAGACACATACAGACTGAAAGTGAGGGGATGGAAAAAGATATTCCATGCAAATGGAAATCAAAAGAAAGCTGGAGTAGCAATACTCAAATCAGATAAAATAGACTTTAAAATAAAGAATATTACAAGAGACAAAGAAGGACACTACATATATTTATGCACCCAACACAGGAGCATCTCAATACATAAGGTAAATGCTAACAGCCATAAAAGGGAAAATCGACTGTAACACAATCATATTAGGGGACTTTAACACCCCACTTTAACCAATGGGCAGATCATCCAAACTGAAAATAAATAAGGACACACAAGCTTTAAATGATACATTAATCAAGATGGACTTAATTCATATTTATAGAACATTCCATCCAAATACAACAGAATACAGTTTCTTCTCAAGTGCTCATGGAACGTTCTCCAGGATAGATCATACCTTGGGTGACAAATAAAGCCTTGGTAAATTTAAGAAAATTGAAATCATATCAAGTATCTTTTCCAACTGCAACGCTGAGAGTAGGTAACAATTACAGAAAAAATATCTGTAAAAAATAAAAACACATGGAGGCTAAACAATACACTACTAAATAACAAAGAGATCACTGAAGAAATCAAAAGGAAATTTAAAAATACCTAGAAACAAATGACAATGAAAACACAAAGACCCAAAACCAATGGGATTCAGCAAAAGCAGTTATAACAGGGAAGAAAAGAGCAGTACAATCTTACCTCAAGAAACAAGAAACATCTCAAATAAACAACCTAACTTTACACCTAAAGCAATTAGAAAAAGAAGAACAAAAAACCCCAATGTTAGCCTAAGGAAAGAAATCATAAGGATCAGATCAGAAATAAATGAAAAAGAAATTAAGGAAATGATAGCAAAGATCAATAAAACTAAAAGCTGGTTCTTTGAGAAGATAAAGTTGATAAAACATTAGTCAGACTCATCCAGGAAAAAAAAAAGGGAGAAGACTCAAATCAATAGAATTAGAAATTTAAAAGAAGTAACAACTGACACTGCAGAAATACAAAGAACCTTGAGAGATTACTACAAGCAACTATATGCCAATAAATTGGACAACCTGGAAGAAATGGACAAATTCTTAGGAAAGCATAACCTTCCGAGACTGAACCAGGAAGATATAGAAAATATAAACAGACCAATCACAAGCACTGAAACTGAGACTGTGATTAAAAATCTTCCAACAAACAAAAGCCCAGGACCAGATGGCTTCACAGGTGAATTCTATCAAACATTTAGAGAAGAGCTAACACCCGTCCTTCTCAAACTCTTCCAAAATATAGCAGAGGGAAGAACACTCCCAAAGTCATTCTATGAGGCCACCATCACCCTAATACCAAACCAGACAAAGATGTCACAAAGAAAGAAAATTATAGGCCAATATCACTAATGAACATAAATGCAAAAGTCCTGAACAAAATACTAGCAAACAGAATCCAGTGGCACATTAAAAGGATCATACACCATGATCAAGTGGGGTTTATCCCAGGAATGCAAAGATTCTTCAATATACACAAATCAATCAATGTGATAAACCATATTAACAAATTGAAGAGAAAAACCATATGATCGTCTCAACAGATGCAGGAAAAGCCTTCAACAAAACTCAACACCCATTTATGATAAAAACCTCCAGAAAGTAGGCATAGAGGGAACTTACCACTACATACTAAAGGCCATATATGACAAACCCACAGCCAACATTGTTCTCAATGGTGAAAAATTGAAACCATTTCCTCTAAGATCAGGAACAAGACAAGGTTGTCTGCTCTCACCACCATTATTCAACATAGATTTGGAGGTTTTAGCCACAGCAATCAGAGAAGAAAAAGAAATAAAAGGAAGCCATATTGGAAAAGAAGAAGTAAAGCTGTCAATGTTTGCAGAGGACATGATACTATACATAGAGACTCCTAAAGATGCTACCAGAAAACTACTAGAGCTAATCAATGAATTTGGTAAAGTAGCAGGATACAAAATTAAAGCACAGAAATCTCTTGCATTCCTACACACTAATGAAAAATCTGGAAGAGAATTTATGTAAACACTCCCATTTACCATTGAAACAAAAAGAATAAGATACCTACGAATAAACCTACCTAAGGAGACAAAAACCTGTATGCAGAAAACTATAAGACACTGATGAAAGTAATTAAAGATGATACAAACAGCTGGAGAGATATACCATGTTCCTGGATTAGAAAAATCAACATTGTGAAAATGACTATACTACCCAAAGCAATCTACAGATTCAATGCAATACCTATCAAAATACCAATGGCATTTCTCACAGAAGTAGAACAAAAAATTTCAAAATTTTTATGGAAGCACAAAAGGCCCCGAATAGCAAAAGCAATCTTGAGAAAGAAAAACGGAGCTAGAGGACTGAGGCTCCTGGAGTTCAAACTATACTACAAACCTACTGTAATCAAGACAGTATGGTACTGGCACAAAAACAGAAATATAGATCAATGGAACAGGACAGAAATCCCAGAGATAAACCCACACACATATGGTCACCTTATTTTTGATAAAGGAGGCAAGAATATACAACGGAGAAAAGACAGCCCCTTCAGTAAGTGGTGCTGGGAAAACTAGAGAGCTACATGTAAAAGAATGAAATTAGAACACTCCCTAACACCATACTCAAAAATAAACTCAAAATAGATTAAAGACCTAAATGTAAGGCCAGATACTATAAAACTCTTAGAGAAAAACATAGGCAGAACACTCTGTGACATAAAACACAGCAAGATCCTTTTTGACCCACCTCCTAGAGAAATGGAAATAAAAACAAAAATAGACAAATGGGACCTAATGAATCTTAAAAGCTTTTGCACGGCAAAGGAAACCATAAATAAGATGAAAAGACAACCCTTAGAATGGGAGAAAATATTTGCAAATGAAGCAACTGACAAAGGATTTATCTCCAAAATATACAAGCAGCTCATGCAGCTCAATATCAAAGAAACAAACAAACCAATCCAGAAATGTGTGGAAGACCTAAATAGACATTTCTGTAAAGACACACAGATGTACAACAAACACATGAAAAGTTGCTCAACATCACTAATTATTAGAGAAGTGCAAATCAAAACTACAATGAGGTATTACCTCACACCAGTCAGAATGGCCAATAACAAAAACTCTGCAAACAGTAAATGCTGGAGAGGGTGTGGAAAAAAGGGAACCCAAATGCATTGCTGCTGGGAATGTAAATTGATACAGACACTATGGAGAACAGTATGGAGGTTCCTTAAAAATCTAAATCTAGAACTACCATATGACTCAGCAATCCCACTGCTGGGCATAGCCAGAGAAAACCACAATTCAAAAAAACACATGCTCCCCAATGTTCATTGTAGCACTATTTGAAATAGCCAGGATATGGAAGCAACCTAAAAGTCCATCAACAGAGGAATGGGTAAAGAAGTTTTGGTACATATATACAATGGAATATTACTCAGCCATATAAAGAAACAAAGTTGAGTTATTTGTCGTGAGGTGGATAGACCTAGAGTCTGTCTTACAGATTGAAGTAAATCAGAAAGAGAAAATCAAATATCGTATATTAATGCATATATGTGGAATCTAGAGAAATGGTACAGATGAACTGGTTTGCGAGGCAGAAATAGAGACACAGATGTAGGGAACAAACACATGGACACCAAGGGGGCAAACAGGCAGGGATGGTGGTGATGGTGGTGGGATGAATTGGGAGACTGGGATTGAAAAATATACACTAATATGTATAAAATAGATAACTCATAAGAATCTGCTGTATAAAAATAAATAAAATTTGAAAAATTTAAAAAAAAAAGAAACTAGTGTTCTGGGGAACCAACTTTAGGAAAGGTGGGCCCTGTAACATTCATTGACTCTAATAACAAAATAGTATGTCTTATTAGAAATACCCATTTATATTTCTTTTTTAATATCATATGCTTGTATTTTTCTCCCACTCTACACACACATGGAATTGAGGGAGTAATATAAAACTCATTTCTCCACCTAATTCCTCCCTAGAGACATACCAGCAAGAGTCCTGAACTTCTGAAGCCAAGGTAAAACTAGCGATTAAAATTTCGAGGTAAAATTGTTAGCAATTTATGTAACAGATTCTCATATTTGCTTACCAGTCACTGTGACTTTGGAAGAGCTTTACATCAGATCTCTGACTCATGAGGATTTGGCAAATGATGATTGTGATAGTCAATTTTATGTGTCAGTTTGGCTGGCTCTAACCCAGGGTTATTCAGTCAAACACTAATCTAGGTGTTGCTCTGAGAGTATTTTGTAGACGGGGTAAAAGTCTATAATCAGTTGACTTCAAGTAAGAGACTTTGTTTTAGATAATCTGGGTGGGCCTTATTTAATCCATTCAAAGGTCTTAATTGCAGCTGGGGCCTCCCTGATGAAGTACCAGTCTACTTGTGTCATCAGCTTCACTTGATCCCATGGATTCCAGCAGGCCCTTCCTGATGGCCCATCCTATGCATTTGAGACTTGCCTAGACAGTCTCCACAGCTTCATAAGCCAATTCTTTGCCATAAATCTTTTAATATGTATCTCCTGCCAGTTCTACTTCTCTAAGCACTAATTGATACCAAGGTAATGTGTCTTCTGTGGCCACCACCTTACACTTTATTTTGCCTTTTTTGATCAAGAGACTTTGAAGGGCAGGGAGCAAATCTCATTCAAGTTGGTGATCCCAGTACCTATGGGACTTGGCAGACTCTAGCTTAGTAAATGTACATTGAATGAAATAATTAATCAACATAGGCTGAACCCATGGCAAAGGCACATTTAAATAGGCTTTTCTGTGCCTCTGTGTGGTTTTAAAATAACCCAATGTGGTCATATTTTTTCCGGTTTTG
Organism: Delphinapterus leucas; assembly: GCF_059928025.1. NCBI lineage: Eukaryota > Metazoa > Chordata > Mammalia > Artiodactyla > Monodontidae > Delphinapterus > Delphinapterus leucas. The sequence goes on along the minus strand of NC_143133.1, from coordinate 49,547,838 downwards.
CTGATAAAGGAAAATAATTTTGTTTTTCTCTATCCTTCTATGGAATGAAAGAAAAATATAAAAGCACTATAAACACAAGCATTGGCTAATTTTTAGGGAAATTATATGGAACAAGCACAACAAAATAGTTTCAAGGGTAATAACACAGTGGCATTTTATATAACTATATACTTTTGTAACGGAAAGGTTTCTTTCCAGTCGTATGATAAAATTCCATAAGTTTGTAACTAAGATAAATGTCTTTTAAATCATTTTTATCACACTCTAAAATGCAGGTGTATCATAAGGAAAAAAACCCAGAGTTTCAATGGGGCTGTGTTGGTAAGAAAAGAAAAACAGCATAATTTTCATTGAATGTGTATATGCTAGATGCTGCCCTGGGTCATCTGCATTCCCAGCAAACATGTCCTCCCTCAACAATAGGTCAAGTGATTATGATAAAGTGAAATGGGCTTATGAATGTACAGAAGATGTGTATGTGAGGGGGTGGAAGATAAATAAATGTTATTTGTTCAAGAGAAGAGAAATGAGGAAAATAATTCAAAGTAGAGTTCTACTATATGCCAGCCTTGGTGATATTGAGAGATAATGAAGTTATACATTTTACGTCATTTAATCTTTACAATCCTGTAAGATAGGTTTGTTTGTGATACTTCACAGATGAGGCTCAGATAGGTTGAATAATTGGGTAGATAAATGGTTAGTCAAAGAGGTAAGGTTTGAATTCAAGGCTGACTCCAAGGTTGATGCTCTTTTCATTACATAAATGTTTCCCTTGCATTTTATCACACTTTTTACTGGACAAACTCTTTAATATGTGTTTGGGTTAGGGTTCGTAAATAATCACACCTATTTCCCACATCCATTTCTTAAGAAAGGAGAAGAAACATTAGGTAGATGGAGAATAAGTATCCCCTTTATTACAGGTAAAAGTGGAAGAGAGAAGCCAGCTTAAATGGGCCTCCACATGAGGGCTTCCCAATACTGACCCCCCAAATCTGGACCTTGGGAAGACCCACCTGAGGGAGAATGTAGACATGCAGATCATAAACTGTTACTCAGAAACTTTGGGCCACATGCCTTTTTTCTTACTAGTAGGAAGACTCAGAACTCCAGCCTACCCTTTAGAAACCAGGCTTAGCCCTGATTCACATGTACTAGTCATATGGAAAACCAAGGCAGAAAACAGCCATGCTGTAGGCAGGCAGATCCAAAGGGAGAAACCAGAAATGGATTCACCTATGCATGTTTACCCTCTTTCCAATCTCAGCAGTCAAAAGAGTCACACTTCTCCAAGGGAGAGGAGTGAGTGAGTGATGGAGAAATATCAGAAGCACACCTTCTAAAATTTTCCCTCTGGCAAGTGTAGTGGAACCCCACTCCACCAGCATTCCTCACCCTGCTAGTCACAGAAATTTAAGGAGTGAGAATTGAGGCCCTTTCTAATACCTTTCAACAATGTCAATCGGAATGTAGCTACCTTTCTGGCTGCAGATAAAGGAGGAGTGGAAGATTAGCATTTTATTTGGAACAAACTTACTCCACTTTCATGAGATGGTCCCCCTCACCACTGCTTCTTTGGAAGAGCAGGAGGACAGCTGAGCTTTTCCTTAGAGAAGGCTCTGAAATATTTCTTTTTTAATTGATTAAACACCAAAGCCAAGTCCCACCCACAGTTGCAAATTCATTTCTTAGTCTATTTATCATCCAAAATTTTGCCCAGTAAATTATTCTACACGGCTTCCCAGAGCTATACAAAGTGTATTAGTTTCCTAAGGCTGCCAAAACAAATTACCGCAGACTGGGTGACTTAAAACAACAGAAATTTCTTTTCTCAAAGTTTTGAAGGATAGGAGTCTGAAATCAGTTAGAGCAATGCTCCCTCTGAAACCTGTACAGGGATTCCTTATTCTTCTTCTAGCTTCTGGTGTTGCTGGCAATCCTTTAAGTTCCTTGGCTTATAGATGCACCACTTCAATCTCTCTCCCCATCATTAAATGGCTGTCTTCTCCATTTGTGTGTTTGTGTCTTCACATGGTGATCTCTTTTCTGTAGTCCCTTTCTTCTCATTATAAGAACACCAGTCATATTAAGTGCCTACCCTACTGCAGGATGTCCTCTTCTTAACTCAACTAATCACATCTGCAATGACTCTTCCAAATAAGTTCACATTCTGAGTACTGAGAGAACTTCAACACATATTTTGGAAGAACACAATTCAACCCGTAACACAAAGTTATCACATGAATACATAAAGGTACTAAGATGATACAACATCAACAACCTACCCAAAAGAGCTCCAGATTTAAACAAATCTTTCCATTCCTAGAGAAAAATTAAGGCTTCAAGATTAAATGTTCTTGCCTTTCAAGTTAATGTCCAATGATATTACAGTCCAAAAAATCTGGAATTCAGGTCCCAAATTTATCCAGGAGTCCTATAGTACTACGTGGAATGGAGGTGATTCATCCATGAATTAGTTCAATACAAAGAATTAGTTCAATACAGTTTTTTTTGTGTGTGCTTTTTTTCTCTCAAAAGTCTGAAGAGTCTATAGGACACACAGATAATCACAATACCCCTCATGTCCACACAATTTAGAGAACAAGACAATCCCCAGTACCAAAGGAAAAGTTACATTCTTCTAATCCAGCAGTGGGTATAATCCTAGTAAAGGAGGAAATATCCAAATAAGTGAAGACATCCAAGTGAAAGAGGAATGTTAGTGGTAAGATGGTTACTACTATGTTTTATGCTTTCCAGCAGGTCCACTCCTAATAACTATGGGGCCCAGAGCAAGAATATATACAAATGGAAGCCCTCATACCATTGTCTAAACATTCAAAAGTTACAGATCAAGTTAACAAACTATGAAATACAATATGTTCTATCCTCCTACTTAGATAAAAACACAACCTGGAAGTCAAATTAGAATTCAGAATTCTCAAACTCTTCTGTGTTCTTCTTCTAATAATACTTTTAAGAGCAATTAGACCCTGTGGCATCCCCCCCTTTTCTCCTGTACCATGTGACCACAGAGCTCTTCTCAGCAGCTTCCTCTATTTTTTTTTAAACTTTTTGGTTCTACCTCAGTTTCTCTGCTGTTTCCAGAGCTAGACACTTTGCCTGAGTTCTGGTTCTAAGTTCATCTAAAATATCTTCAATTTGGTTTATCTGCTCTCCCAGGTCTTTGTACTCTTCCCATGTTCACCTGATTCCTGAAAGAAGACATTCCAGATAAAAGCTATCTTTGGTAAATTTGTGGCCTTTGAGTTTGTGATGATCTCATGCAACTTTTTTCCTCCTTTGTTCATAGAAACCTTTCCAGTGGATCAAGAGCACCACTAATCTCAATCTGTTTATCAATAAAACACACAACTCTTCCATGATTGAAGCCAGTGTCCAGGCTTCTGGAATAAAAACCATTGTCAGAACTTCTATAATTGAAAAGTCTAGAACCAAAGTGGAATAACGTGATGGGGGGGCGTGGGGGGTGAGAGAATTAATGACTCTAGGACTCTGTAAACAATCCACATGCAACCAAGACGTTGGTCCTTCCAGAGTCCTATCATTGACCCTCTTTATTGGTAGTTCACAGAAAAGGGGAAAGAGAGTGAGAGAGAGAGAAAAGAAACAGAATTGGGGCAGCTAATTTATTGCCCTTTATACCTAGCAAAAACAATTTAAAGGCTCAAATATAAAATATAGTTTTTTCTGTTCCAGTGGAACTTAGCTACAGAACAAGTCCTGTTCTGAAGTTCTAGGTGAGAACACAATAAAAGCAACAACAATAAAGATATTGTGACAAATACTGATAGATTAAAAGTCAGCATGTTGCAGACCTACTCATTTGAAGTAAGCTTTAACAAAAAATAAAAATAGCCTTTTCCTTATAATCTAATCACTGTCTCAGTTAAGCCTGAAAGGTCAAAGTCAGCTTTAAAAGTCAGTTCATTCAATCCCCAGTTGACTAGGCTCAGCACAGCCCAAGTGAGTTTCAACAGCAAAAACAACAACAAGGATACACAATTTTAAAAATTTGCTTGTTCTTCTCTCTGGTCCTTACTATCACAAAAAAAGGGTCAATTCCTTCCAAAGGAATTAAGATTAGGTTGAAGGAAGAGTTAACCTTGTCCACTTTCAAGATGACATTGTCTCTCATGGTTTTTTTTTTTTTTTTTTTTTTGCGGTATGCGGGCCTCTCACCGTTGTGGCCTCTCCCATTGTGGAGCACAGGCTCCGGACGCGCAGGCTCAGTGGCCATGGCTCATGGGCCCAGCCATTCCGTGGCATGTGGGATCTTCCTGGACCAGGGCACGAACCCGTGTCCCCTGCATCGGCAGACAGACTCTCAACCACTGCGCCACCAGGGAAGCCCTCTCATGGTTTTACAGGCAAGAAAATCACAAGCCTTTGTATCACAAGCTGAACACACATTGATTATACTGAGGATGAGCAAAGATCTACACTCGTACCTTGAGCTATACAAGAACAAATGAAAGACTTTTATTCCTTCAAGAATTATCTTGTGGAAAGAATAGTTCTAAATGATGACCCTTTTTTATTCTGAGAATCTATGATTTTAGGGTTACCAATTTCTATGAACCCAGACCATAAAAAGTAGGTTATATTGGAAACTTCTTTATGAGTAAGAGAAAATATTCAACTGAAGGAATGGACAAGGTATCAGGGAGAAGGAGACATTAGAAATAGGACAGGGTGGATAGAGGTTTACACTCTTTGATGCATGTAACTATCTATAGCTCAACTTAATTTGCTCATGAGCCCTAATTCCTACTGTTTTGGTGCCCAAAGACTCAATCATACCATTTCAAGGCTGTTCCATCAGTTTTTATTGAAACAATTTCTTCCAGTTTAACACTGTCTTTTGGTTTGAACAAACTTCAAGGATGTTCTGTTTTGTTGTTGTCTTTTGTTTTCAGGATCTCTGCCCACCGTTTTACTTTCTTTTTCCCCTTGGACTTGATCTAAAATCCTAGAAAGCCCAACCCTCATGGTATTACCAGAAGGAGCAGTTGTTGGGTCTGTTTTCATCCACACACTCTCACGTGGTCCAACTGTTCCACCAGGCCATGTGATGTCCTGCCCCAGAATCCACTGAGGTGTAGCTGGATACACCTGAATCCTTTTGAAATGGCACTAACACCACCACTGTGGTCCGTGGTCTCCTTCGTGGCCGACACTCAGAGCGTCCATCCTCGTCCGCACCTCAAGCCCCTCCCACTCAACCAGTCTTCTCCACGTTTCTCTACAACCAAAAAGCAAACTTTGATTTTGCCATGTGCTGGAAACTATTTACATAGCATTTACATTTTATTAAGTATTGTAAGTAATCTAGAGATGATTTAAAGTAGATGCGAAGATGTGCTAGGTTATATGCAAATGCTATGCCATTTTATATAAGGAGCTTGAACGTCCCAGGATTTTGATGTCGGCAGGGGAAACTGGAACCAATCCCCCAGGGATATTAAGAGACAACTGGATGTGATAGCCTGCCTCCTCTACAAGCTGTAGCCTTGATGACCTCTGAGAGACAGGCTTGCCTCTTCATACGTAAAACCCATCTTTGGTAATAGAGCGGAAAATCACTTTCTCTCAGTACAGCCAGGCTCCTGCAAACACTGAGCCTCATTGGTGGCAAGGTAGACCAGGAGAATTATAGTTGTCTGGCTGCTTGGGGCTGTACAGGGGTTAGGAAACTTGGAATTGTGTGGGCTTCCGTGGATGCCTGCCTAACAGGCTCAGCTGAGGCAAGGACTCATTGTAAGGGACTTTTTCATTCCAGTTAAGGCTCCTCTCAAAATGGGCAGAGCTGCTGTATGTTGCCTTTTGAAACACTGTTTTCTTTTTTTTTTTTTCGAATGCCACTTTTATTATGTTTCTTAAACATTACTTGAGGTCCCTACTTTAAGATGCAAAGGGTAGAAAGTGCCACTGGGCTACAAACTACTGGCCTTTGAGGTTTGAGCCTTATTTCAAGGATACAAATATGTAATATTAAGTACTTTCCTTTTTTATATTCTTTTCCATTTGGGTTTATTACAGGATATTGAATATAGTTCCCTGTGCTATACAGTAGAACCTTGTTCTTCATTCATTCTATTAATAGTTTGCATCTGCTAAACCCAAACTCCCAGTCCATCCCTCCCTCACACCCCCATCCCCCTTGGCAACCACAAGTCTGTTCTCTATGTCTGTGAGTCTGTTTTTGTTTCGTAGATAAGTTCATTTGTGTCATATTTTAGATTCCACATATGAGGGATATCATATGGTATTTGTCTTTCTCTTTCTGACTTACTTCCCTTAGTATGATAATCTCTAGTCGATTCATGTTACTGCAAATGGCATTATTTCATTCTTTCTTTATGGCTGAGTGGTATTCCATTGTGCACATGTACCACATCTTCTTTATCCATTCATCTGTCAATGGACACATAGGTTGTTTCCATGTCTTGGCTACTGTAAATAGCACTGCTATGAACGTAGGGGTGCATTTATCTTTTCAAATTATAGTTATGTCCAGCTATATGCCCAGGAGTGGGATTGCTAGGTCATATGGCAACTCTATTTTCAGTTTTGTTAAGAACCCCCGTGGCTGCACCAATTTACATTCCCGCCAACTGTGTAGGAGGATTCCCTTTTCTCCACACCCTCTCCAGCATTTATTATCTGTGGACTTTTTAATGATAGCATTCTGACTGTTGTGAGGTGGCACCTCATTGCAATTTTGATTTGCATTTCTCTAATAATTAGTGATTTTGAGCATTTTCTCATGTGCCTCGTGGCCATCTGTATGTCTTCTTTGGAGAAATGTCTATTTAGGTCTTTCTGCTCATTTTTTGATTGGGTTGCTTGTTTTTTTATTATTGAGTTGTATGAGCTGTTTGTGTATTTTGGAAATTAAGCCCTTGTCAGCCGCATGATTTGCAAATATTTTCTCCCAGCCCATAGGTTGTCTTTTTGTTTCGTTTATAGTTTCCTTTGCTGTGCAAAAGCTTATAAGTTTGATTAGCTCCCATTTGTTTATTTTTGCTTTATTTCTATGAGGTTTGAGCCTTTAACTGATATTTTTGGGGATAAAGAAGTGGTGTTAAGTTTGCTACCTGAAGTTCTGGAACTTTCCATCTCTTTTGAACCACCTGTATACAGGGCCAATGAAAGGACTGTGGAGGGGCTACCTGCTCTTTCCATGCCATCAATCCACCCCCTTCCTTGTTCCCAATCACCACATGGCTTCAAGTTGGCTCTGACTGGTCTTTCAAAATATCTTCAAGTCAGACTATTAAAGGGCTTACTCTAGGCAGGAAGAATAAAAGTGACAACACTGAGTAAACAGTAGTGGGGTGGAAGGAAGGGACAGCAAGAACTAGAGTTTGACTTCAGTTTAGGTTTAGACCATACTGTTAAGAGCCATGATTACAGAGTTTATTCAACAGACAAGGAGGAACCACTAAAACGTTTAGGTTTGTGAGCAATATAACTAAACCAAGCCTGGGAGAAAAAACTTAATGATCTGAAACAGTCCTCTGTAGGAGCTCAGAATTGATGTGACTTTGGGGAAAAAAATCATAATTTACAGACACATTATATGGACAAATGGGCACTGCATCCTAGAAAATGTCCTCTTCCCAAAACCTGAACCAATAACTTTTACTGAAAAGACCATAGAACTCTCTCTAGTAAAAATAGTTATTTATATCATTAAGGCATAAACATAGCCTTGAGAAATACAAAACGCACCAAGACACTTTTTTAAAGAATATTAAATATAGGTCACTCACAAATCTCCCTGGCCGATCACACCGAATGCATTCAAATTACACTCTGATGACTTACACTGTGCCAGCCTGGCCTGACTTCCGAGTGGCAGCAGCTAAGATGTGCTTTAAAAATAGCTTTTCTTTAATTGGATTCAAAATCAATTAAAATCCCATTAGGAACATAATTGTAGTGATAGAAATCATAAAATCATATCTTTTAAAATAAACTAAAAAACGGGGGATGCTGGCATAATTAAGGTTAGGTACCACATAGACAGCATTGTACTTTTCAGTCACCACCTGCCCAGATGCAGGTAGATGCTTCCTTTACTGAAGAAGGAACAATTGGAAGAGCATGTCAAATGCAGGTGTGGACACCAATAAAACGTATAGATTCCCACTGGTTCTCTTCTGAGAGCCAAAAGCCTTATGTATATCCCATCATGGTTCCAGACACATTCTACATCTTTTCTATCAACTAATTAACCAGTTAGAACATACTAAGCAACACCCCCTTCTACTTACTTTATTCAAGATCCAACTCAAATGTTGTTCTTTTGACAAAGCTAAGCCTGCTTCTCTCAGCTGCAGTTACTAGTTGGCTTCTTAGACAACCATAACACAGTCCTTTGGCATTTATCACTTCAAAACTGCTTCCAGTATAGACTCTGTCCTTGTTCTCAAAGGGTGGTCTTCAAACCAGCAGCATTAGCATCGCCTGGGAATCTGTTAGAAATGCAGAGGCTCAGGACCCACTCAGACCTGCTGAATCAGAATCAGCAGTGTGACTAGATGCTCGGGTGGTTTGCCTAGACATTCAAGTTCGAGAGGCAGTACACTTTGCCTTGTTCTTAGGAGAACGCCTTGGAAAGAACTAATTCTCAACGTACAATTTTAAATAAATTCTTTTTAAATTTTGATGTATTAGCAAAATTACATTTAAAAATTGAGCCCATTTTTTTTCTATATTGAGGGCATCCTTTGCTTCTGAGTGGTAAGAATTAAGTGAGACAATTACATATAATGTGCTTATACAAGGCAATTAGATTTAAAGCACTTAGAGTACCTGTCATTGAGCTTATTAAATGCTAGTTAATAACATCATTATCTAGACTATTAAACCAGTTGGTTTCTTTACCCATACAGGCATGATCTCCCTGTTTTGGTCAATGTATTCCAGTATAACTTGGCTGAATTTTGCTTCCATTTTAAAGCAGAGATATGACACAATATTGTAGAATCATTATTTTAAAAACCAGTGGGAAAGGCAATGGAAATGTGAACTTTTTCTCTTGTAGCAGATGACTGTGAGCCTTAATGTGAGGAATACAATTATTGTGGTCATCGTAGAGTACATTTAAGTAGCCACTGAGTATCTGAGAAAATTCAGAGCCCACAGAAGATGTGTGTTCAATATAGCATAGTGCTACAAAAATGGTTTTTGTGGAAGGCGGTGTGGGAGGAATCTTCCTTCAACCAAAGTAAATTCTAATTTTCAGTCACTGCCTTGTCAATCTTGCCTTTAAAAATCTTTTTAAAAGAAGATATTTAGAAAAAAAAATTTGTGTTAGAAAAGCACATTTCCAGTTTCTGGAATGATCCTCTGGAATGATTCCAGTTTCTGGAATGAGCCTGTATAAAAATGAAGTGCATAGTTTAATTGTCCTTTTATCAGATTGGGGGTGGGTGTGCCTGATAAGATTCCCTTCAGCAGATTATTGACTCTTTCAACCTTGCCTCTTGAAACCTTTCTGAAAACAGGAGCTGATACTGCAGGTTTTATATTTATAATGATTAATTAATTCTGCGTTAAGCAATGTTCTTGACTGCAAGAACAAAATCCACTTTAGAAAGCCTAAATGACAGCTTGCCTAAAATAATTAACACCCATCCGGATAGAATTGAAATGTTCTTACTCTACCCAGGCAGATTTCAGCAATTTAATTACTAGTATTGCTAGTTGTTCTAGAATTATAATAAAAATAAGGAGAGTTTGATAAAGCAATGGTGTAGATGAAAAAAACCAAGCAAGGGATAGGAAATGAAGAAACAACATTTAAACGAGGATGCACCTAAAATTATTACATACAACCCAGGCACAAACAGGTATTTTGGTTGGGTGAACTATAGACATAAAAATGGAGCTGATTATGGTCTAGGTTTGGAGAGAAAGCTCTGAGAACACCATTGTAGCTCTCTGGAACTATTAACTACCCCAGTGAAGTATTATGTAACTGTGGCTTCTGAATGTCAGAAGTTTAGCATTTTATTGAAACTCCTTGGCCCTGTCAACTTTATTATCTAGTTCACTGGGACTTAAAAATCTCCAAATTTAAGAGTTCTGATGTCTGGTTCATGTGACATAAGTAAATAAAAGAGGCAGAAGCATGTGATATTGCCTCTTGCCTTTTCCCATGAATTTCTGAGTATAGTTCATAAAATTACCTTACAAGTGGATGCTTTCAACCAAAGCAAACTCAGTGTAGGGCCTGTCAGATTACGTCTCTATAAAGTGACAGCTTTGCTGATAAAAGACTTTGATGGCATCCTCAGTTTTCATTCTCCCATCTCCCTGTTTCGTGTTGCCTAAATATCCGGTAAATGAATTCTAAGTATTTCCTCCTGTTCCACATAAAATCCTCACTACCTTTTTAAAGTTTGCTTTTAAAAAAGTAAAAGCAGCCGAGTTCCTATTCTGAATGAACAAATCAGTTCTGTTTCTTAAGAGCAAAGTAAGTGAGACTCTTCTTTTCTTTGTAGATTTAGCGAGTGTAGTCCAAAATTTCACTGATAGGATTGATTCATAAAATCTTTGATCACATTTTCCTTTCTGTTAGTTTTACTAGTCATACGGTGACAATCTTGCTGTGGCTACCAACTTCAATCTCTTCCATAGCTTGGAGAATCATCCAGATTTACAGAGCTGCTGTCTAAAGCTACCCTATCCAATGTGGTAGCCACGAGCCACTTGAGCCAATTCAAATAGCCAATTACTATTTGAAATGTGGCTAGCCACCACTGAGATGTGCTGTAACTATAAAATACATAATGGATATCAAAGACTAAGCACAAGCGGGAAAAACAGAATGCAAACACCTCAGTCATCTCCATATTGATTACATGATTACGTGTAAAAATATTTCAGATATACTGAGTTCAAGAAAATATATTAAAATTAATTTCACCTCTCTCTTTTTAACTTGTTTTAAAGTGACTACTAGGCAATTTTAAATCACATCTGTGTCCTGTTTTGGGGGCTCACATTCTATTTCCATTGGACAATAGTGGTGTGCAAAGGGCTATACACTCAACATTTTACAGAATACGCATCTGTATGTTCTTTTTTTTAAATAAATAAATTTATTTATTTATTTTTGGCTGCTTTCGTTTTTCGTTGCTGCACGCGGGCTTTCTCTAGTTGTGGCGAGCAGGGGATACTCTTCGTTGCGGTGCGTGGGCTTCTCATTGCGGTGGCTTCTCTTTGTTGCGGAGCACGGGCTCTAGGCGCACGGGCTTCAGTAGTCGTGGTGCATGGGCTCAGCTGCTCTGTGGCATGTGGGATCCTCCCGGACCAGGGCCTGAACTGGCAGGCGGATTCTTAACCACTGTGCCAGCAGGGAAATCCCTGCATCAGTATGTTCTCAGTATGGAAAGAGAGTAGGCTTTGGAATCAGAATTATGGCTTTAGATCCTCTTTCTGGGATTTTCTATAAATGAAAAGCAGAATGCCTACGTCTCAGAGTTATTGTAAACAATAAATGAATAAACTATTAAAGAGTCAAAGATGATGCCTGGCAATGCTGTAGAAGAAAAGGCTTGGAATGTCTTTGAGTACATGTCTCTCCCAGCATCATGGTTGTGGGTCAGGTAACCTCCAAGCATCAATTTTTTTCACACACAAAGGAAGGGGATGACACAGCCTTGCCATGTCATGGTGGTGACAATGAAGCTCTCAACAAGTACAGACCATTATCAATAGTCTCTATAAACACAATTATATTCCTTTTTCTTTCTACCATTTACGGCTTAGCAGGTGCCAGGCATTGTTTTTAAGAATTCAGATACATTTTACCATTTAATCCTCACCACCACCACCACAATAATAATACAGTAACAGCCAATGTTTGTAGAGATTTGACCAGATCCTGAGCAAAGCAGCTCATCTGTGTCACCTTATAGCATCACTATGGAGTGTGCACTCTGGTAAGGAAAGTGCAGACACCAAGCATTATTAGACACATTTTCTGGATGAGGAAATTGAGGTTCGGAGAGGCTAAGTAACCACCCAAAGTCACACAATTAGTAGGAGACAGAGCTGAGATTCCAGTACATTGGTTTTAAGCCATTCTCTTAATCACCACAGCACTGAGTCTGCCAGCATCCTCTCTCCCCTCTCGACTTTGTTCCCTTCTGCCTCCTTCCCTTTCCTGTCTTTTCCTTTCTCCTTCCCATCCTATTCTTCCTTCCTTTATGTCTCATTTTCTTTTATTCTTTCTTCTCTCCAACCACTTTTAAGATGTCAGTTTACATGTAAATACCATATTTCTCTCCCAGTAACGTGTAGTTCAGTGCATCAAATAACTGTTCTTCAACTTTTTTAAGCATCTCTGCCAAAACTGTCTCTGCCTGCGATTCTGGGTTTGCGCTTTTAGTTGTAAATTAAGATCTGGTTACTGCTCCTCTAACATATTAACAGTGGATTCATGCAGCCTCTTGGAGTTGCAGTTGAGGACTGTCAGATGTCCGGGCAAACCAGTCACATAGCACTGCTGCTGGGTTCCAAACTGTCAAGAATATATATGATCTCATAGTATAAATCATAGAATTTAGTACCAATCAGCATCTTGGACGTCATCTAGTTTCTCCATTTTACATCACCATCATCATCATCGTCATTTCTATATTTTACAAATAAGGCAATTCTACCCCAGAAAGAGTTTGACTTGATTTTATTTTTCATATAGCTATTTAGTCATTAAGGTCTAGAGCTAATCCTGTGTTCTTTGTATTATACTAGTCTATCTCCAAGCTTATTTATCTTTTAAAAAATAGCTAAAATTGTACTTTTAGATACAAATCTCCATTTCAGAAAAGAAAATTCAGGGAAAGCAAAGCAGTATTAAAATTTTTGTGGCTGAATCCCAGTATTACTTTTTTACCTATATTGCTCTATTACTATATTATCTATATTACTACATAATTATCTATATTACTGTTTATCTATATCTCTTGACCCTGTTTTAAACTGTATCCTGTCCCATAGCCAAGCTTTCCTTGGCTCCAAACTTCAGTGCAGAAAAGAGCAAGCAACCTGTCTTTTCCCCAATGCTTGACCTTCTAGCATCCAATGGAAAACCGGTCGCTTGGTTTCAGAGCTGCAAATCCACACCTGCCTAGTGTACAAATCAAAACAACAAAGGTATCAAGTTTGGCTAATGTCTCATTTGCACCTGTCTCCTTTCACAGATCTAAACCCTCAGTACATGTTAGGTATTATTGTTATACTTAGGACTGGAGTTTTACCATTTCAAAAACTACTCTGGAGGAGATATGGGGATATATGTATATGTATAGCTGATTCACTTTGTTATAAAGCAGAAACTAACACACTATTGTAAAGCAATTATACTCCAATAAAGATGTTAAAAAAAAAAAAACTACTCTGGGAAAACATGCAAAGCTGAGTGAAACCCTCTAAGCATTTCTGATCCAACTTTACTAACCATTTCTCTGTACACCTCCAATAAAGCTTTTCAAACTCGGGAGCATCACTTCCTGTTTATCTACTCTCAGTAACAGTGAGCCATTGTGCAACACTGTGGGGAGGGGTGATTATTTGAAAACGCCTTCACAAGTAGAGTTGTCTCAATCTGAGAGAATATTTACAAACTCGTAGTGGTGGCAGCTTACTCCCTCTGTGTTTCAGACAATCCCCCCCACCACCTCCATGTCTTGTCACCTTCCACAGTCAGTTATTGTGATTATATTTTCTAAGGAAGGTGGCAGAAATGATCGTTTATTGTTCTACATCTTTAATACGCTGATGAGAAATGAACTACAAGTTTATTAACCTTGACCAGACTGTAATAAATTTGATGGAAATAATTTGTAGTGACCATAGTACACGTTGACATCCCTCTAATCTCTGAGGCTGGTTACCAGTCCTTTTGATCCGTATCTCTAGCAGGGGAATCTAAATCTTTCATATCTCATGGGGTCATTAGTTCTTAGGAGAGTTAGATATATTTTCCAATTGTGCTTTCTGGTGAGTGAACAGAAACAAGTCACCAGCACCAGTAGCTTTAAATAGCGTCAATGGAGTATCCATCTACTCCCAGCAGAGCTCTGGGCATAATATAAAACCAGATAAGTAGAGGCCATCCTGCCCTCTAGGAGCTTAAACACATACCAAGTCTGTGGATACACATAGGCTTCAAGCGTGCACTTCTAGCTCCTATGTGATGGACACAGCACTCAGTTATATAAGATAAAAATATTGGGTTTCAACAGCACTTATTACTGTGGTCTCTATTCATAGCAAATTCTGTAGAAGTGTATTAAGTGCTTTCCTAAGAGAGTATGTTCTTAAAACTTGTGTTGACTATCATTTTGCTTCAAGACTGAGCCATAAATTGAACTTGAATTATAACTCGGTGCCGTCTACAGCCTCTTCCTTTCACGTCAATCAAACTCTGGTGCAAAGATGCAGATTTCTGAGCGATGTGGGGTGGATGTCCCAGGGAATAAATACCATACAACAGGAATATCCTTTCTATAATATAGAGAGAATTGTTCTATTGTTTCTATAATATAGAGAGAATTAAAAGGAAATAGATCTCTGTTTCTCCCATAACCCCAAACATAACAGACTAAGTGTGAATATGTTCCCTTTGAGAGTGATCGTTCTTGGATGCCTGATGACCTGACGTGCATGCAAAAGGTATTTCGATTTCCCTCCTCTAAATTCTCTCTTGGTTATTTGTTGAGGTCTCCCGGGTGTGTAACGTACCCTCTGAAGCGTTTTCTTGCTTCACTCCAGCCCATCAGTTGACACCCTATTCTTCTAGAAGCTTCTCCCATTTTCACTTCATCCAGGGTCCTCAGTGGGATCAAAGATGTCCACCTGGGGGTCAGAGTCAGAATGTCCCTCCTCCCCACATTGTGAGCTGAGGGGTCCCAAAACAGCACTGCCACCCTCTCAGGCCTCGCAGAGGTAGAGGCACCAAGCCATGTTTCACACAGAAACGAAGAGAAGGATCACCCACCCAGGCTATCCACGCAAATGCTGCTGAGACCCCGGCATCTAGAATCCTCTCAAAGTCGACAGAAAGTAGTCCAAGAAGCTGAACCTCCCAGGCATCCGAGGTTTTCCCCGGCTTCCCTTCACTCCGGCCAGACCTCCCCTCCCACACAAAATCAAATTATGAAAACTAGATGTCTAGCTCCTGAACCCAAATAGAGCCAGTCAGGGGATTCTCAGGAAATAGCAGAAGAACATCTCACCCTTTCTGAGCACCTAATGTAAGCCAGGCATTGTTCCAAGCACCTGGTGGGTTCAAATCCTGACTCTGCCACTTCTGACTGTGCGACTTCAGGCCAATTTCTAAACTCCTCTATGCCTCAGACTCCTCAGCTGTAAAATAAGGATAATAACCATAATAACAACAATACCTTTGTCATAGGTTGCCCTGAGAACCAAAGGATTCAGACATAAAAGACTCAGAATAACACCTGACACCTAATAAGCAGGATGCTGTTTTTAATTGTTAATCATTCTCACAATAACCCTCCTAGGACTCACGTTATTCCTAACTTGCAGACGAGGAAACCAAGGCCCAGAGAAGTAATGTCACTTGTCCAGGGTAACCCAACAAGTAGGTGACAGACCTGGGACTCAAAGTCAGAGATTCCAGAACCACAGCCCAAGCTTTTAACCCCACCTTCTGGACCTGTTGTGTGCAACAAAATTCAAATCTGCAGATTACCTAGCAAGAGTTTTGTAAAATCCCCATTTTAGCCCTTCTGCTTGATTATCTCCAGTTTTTGCATAGTGGTGCCAACAAGGAATAGTAAGCAAAGAGCCCCCAAGCACCAAATACCCTAGCAGTGCCCTCTGCAAAGATGTCTTTTCCTCTCAAATGCAGTCAGTATTACATCTTTAACGCCTGGTGCCACATCCCTTCAACACCAGCAATCGCCAACCATTCCTCTCTGATTTTTGTCTTGCGTTGTCCTGTTTTGTTATCCTCCAGTACCAACACTGCCTTCACTCCCCCACTTCTCCACTGCAGCTGGGCATCTGCCCTGAACTTTTCTGTTTCGCACTTTATTCCATCAAACAACCTATAACCAAAGTTCTGAAGCAGAAAACTTGGGCAGTGCAGCCCTCCCCCTAGTGGTGATGCAGGGAATATCCTAAATTTGCCTGCGTTACAAATGAGTTGTTTTGTTAAAACCTACCTACTTCTTTGAAAGATATTACAAAAAGAAGCAGCAGACGAGTGTGGAATGTCAAATGAGGATGAAACAGGTTTCTGAGGCGCCCTAAAAACATAGGTACTTCAGTCATCTGGAGGCTAAGTGGAATTCATAAGTTGGAGTTGGGGGAGGGTAAGAAAACTCAAATTTACAGGGGAGACCCTTATGGTGAAGGTCCCTGATGCAAAAGGGAGTAAGCTACGTGTGGGCGGGAGGAGGGAATAAAGGAAGGCCAGAGAGGCTGGAATTCACAGAAGAGAGAAAATTAGCAGGGCCAGAACATGCAAGCTCTTCTAGGTAAAGTTTAGGATTGGGGGGTTTTGTCTAAAAGCAATGGGAAGCAATTAAAAGTCTTTAATCAAGGAAGGGGCATGATCAGACTAGAATTTTTAGCCAGTCCCTTACATCATATCTATGCCATGTTAGAGCTGGGAGTCTTTCCCAATCCAGTGATTCTGTTATCTCCATTATCTTCATTTCATATTCCTTGACATGGGCGAGACTAAACCAATAGCAGTTGAGACCTGCTCGCTGAACCCAGACTGTAGGAGAGATGCTGTCACTGGGAAGCAAGGGATATTTATAAGTCAGCGTTCCCTCCTGGGCAGATGTCAGCTCCATCTGGAAATGGCTAAACTTATTTGTTGGAATAACAAGTGTAATAATTCCTTGGCAATCTTCCCCTCTGTGAAAGGAAAAACTGTTCAATATAAATGCTTCTCTGTGGTTATAATACATTTGCTTATCCGTTTCCTTATCCAAATGACAAGGGAGTCTCAGAGAAGCCTGGAATTTAATATTGCCAAAACTCTACCCATCCTCGAGGCACTTTTCCATGAAACCTTTCCGGCTATGATCTGCCTCTTTCTTCTCTGCTCTCCTGTAGTAACTGGCATCACTCCTTGGAATCGAATGGTCAAACCTCTGTTAGCATAGTCAAAAGAGAAGCTGTGAGATCTCCTCCCTGCCCCCAGCCTGCTAATGCGATATGGAGACAAATGCAGAGATGGGGAGATGCATCTACAAGCCAAGGAACACCAAGGATTGTCAACGAACCACCAGAAGCTAGGGGAGAGGCATGGACCAGATTCTCCCTCACAGTTCTCAGAAGGGTCCATCCGTACCAGACCTTGATCTCGGACTTCTAGTCTCCAAAACTGTGAGACAATACATTTCTGCTGTTTAAGGCACCTGGTTTATAGTACTTTGTTAAGACAGCTCTAGCAAACTCATACAGATTTTTGTCTCAGTCTTCCATGTCTGAGGAAACATCACCCGTATTTCCCGAAAAACCAAGGTCACAAAGTTAAGAGTCATCCTTGATTTGTTCATTTTCTTCAACAACTCCCTGTATTCCAACCACCAATCAATAAGCGGTCTGTCAGTGAGTAACATCGCCCCCTTCCCTCCATTTTCACTGCTATCTGCTAATCTAACCTTCCATTATTTCTTGTCTGGCCTGTTACAAAAGATTGTCTTATTTTTCTATTTAAAACCTTCCAGTGGCTTCTATTGCATTTCAAGTAAAATCCAAACTCTACCCAGGGGCCTCCTGGGCCTCACATGACCTTGCCCTGCCCATCTCTCTGGCCTCCTCTAGAACCCACCTTATACCCCATGCTTCAGCACACTCACCTTTTTCTGTTGTTAAAAAATCACAAAGCCTACTCCCATTTCAGGATCTTTGCACTAGCTGTTCATTTCTGAATGGAACGTTCTTCATCCAGGTATTTGCATGGCTGACTTCCTCTTGCCTTTCAGACCTCAGATCTAATGTTGAACTCTTCAGTGAAGTACTTCCTGACTAGCTAATCTGAAACAATCCCTCAATCCCCCTCGATCACATCTTGACTTTGTTCTCTACTTGTTATATTCTATTACTTGGTAATTTATTTTTGATGAATTGAGAATATTGATTGAATTCTTACTCTGTGCTGAGAACTCTTCCAGGTACTATGGAATACTGTCGTGGACTGATAAAGTCTTTGTTCTCAAGTTTACCTTCCAATGGGGAAAGACAGATAAGTGACTTATCCCTACCTGAAGTTTTTCTGGTTTATTCATTTCTTAACTGTCTGCCCAGCCCACTGCTCCTCCCACTAGAATGTAAACCATAAGACATCAGGGCACTCTTCTACCTTGTTCATCTCTGTATCTCCAAGGCCTTGAAAAGATCCTGGAACATTTTTATTTAGACAAAAGTATTGAACAAATAAAAGGGAAAAAAAAAAGAATGAATGATACAGTACTTGCAACATGGCATTGCAAACTTAAATCCCAACTCTATCATTGAGCATGCCAGTTTGCATAACTGAGTATCAGTGAACTCACCTGTAAAGATGGGAGTGATGATAACTACCTTCAGGGTTATGTGCATTAAAGAAGATTCTGGTTTGTAATATTTTGCACAGTGTCTCATACACAGGGCATGCACAGTAAATACTTAATGAATTAAAATTTATGAAAGTAATTAGGAGCCTTTCTTTGAAACCTAAAAATTGTGACTGGGTTCCCAGGTAAATTTTTAGATTTTACTAGTACCTTAATTCTGCAGTCATCTTACCTTTCTTTTTACTCCTATACAATCTCTTTCTTGCAGAACTTGTGATTTTTTAGTTTAAACCACAGGTATTCAGATACATGCTTCATCTGTAATAAGCAACGCCACTTATTTTTACAAAGAATTACACACAGCCTTGTATTAATTAACAATTCCTGTTGGTTATAGGCTATCTCTTCAACTCCACTGCAATTCTCTTGGGAAATGGAAATGACTCACACCCATCTTTTGGCTGCCTTAGAGCCCACTCATCACTGCCACACAAAACCTCCTTATCTGTTGGGTAGCCCTAAGGAGAGGCCCACATGGCATGGAACTGATGTCTCCCATCAACATCCAGGACCTGAGGCCTCCTCATGGCCACATGAGTGAGCTTGGCAGTGGACATTCTTGAACCTGTCAACAGCCATGTGAATGAACCTGGAAGTGGATCCTTCTCCAGCTGAGCCTGAGATGACTGCAGCCCCCACAGATACCTTCATTTCAGTCTTGTGGGAAACCCTGAATCTGGGGCATCCAGCTAATCCACTCCTAGATTCCTAACCCACAGAAACTCTGAGATAATGAATACGTGTTGTTTTAAGCAACTAAGCTTGGGGATTACCTATTACACAGCAATAGATAACTAATACACTGATGTAGGGCACTTGGTAGTTGCTCAATCAATGTTCTTCAAGTAACCAAATGAATATCTTCTGACTCTTGATTGACAATTAAGACATATGAATTCAGAGATTTATAAAAGCAACTTTTTTTACTTTACTCTGCAATCCGAAACTACACAAATATAAGTATAGAAATCAGAGATTCTTATTCAATTAACAAAATTTTTGAAGGCACTAAGTGTCAGAAAGTGAATACGATACATTCTCTGACTCCAAAATGGACCTTCCAAACTAGAAGGAACACAACAGTCTTCTTATCACTCCATATAGTGGCACCCTTTATAGAATTCTGAGCAAATGAGAACTTACTAAATCTGATAATAATTTTAAAAGAATATTGAACCAGACAAGCCTGTATATAAGTCTTGACTCTCCACTGACTAACAAAGATGTCTGGAGGAAGTGAATAAATCTCTCCAAGGCCTCAACTTCTTTATTTCTTTCACTGTAAAATAGGTATCATGATATCTACCTTGTTAAAGATTTATATGGTCCAAACCCCAGGTTCAGAATTTCTAATCCAAAGAAACAAAACAAAACAAAAAAGATTTATGGCCTCATTTGCCATAAATAAAAACAGTATCGTCAAGTAGGAAAAATACAGAGAGGGTCAACTACGAGGATCCCATAGAAAAGCGAGTGACTCATGTTGGGAGATCATGTTGGCAGGAATTTCTGACCAAGCATGACTATAACTAAACCTTTAAAACGAACTGGGGTACACTTAGATCTCAGACTTTTCTCCACATCCTCCAAGCCCATATGGAAGCAGGAGTCACTTATTTTGAGAAAAATAAACTTTAAAAATGACTGTGTAAAATAGGTAATAAACATAAGAAACCAGTAAACCTGAGAAATGGTATGGGATGAAATGGAAATGCAGAAATATAGAACTGAAAGGGGATTTGAAAACCCAGAGCTTATCTGAAAATCTTAGAAAAAGAGAAGAAAAGTCCAGTAAAAGATTAAGTGTCACAATGTTTATTCATGAAAATTTGTCACTTTTAGTTTCTTGGTGCCTGTTTAGCTTTTGTTTACACACAATTCTAACAAATATGGAAATGTAATTTTTCAGTCCTCTCTAGATTAGGCTCAGCTGCATAGTCAAACAATCTAGAAGCACTGGGAAGCACTAGTCTGACAGAAAGAAGACAAATGACAAAAAATCAGACAAAACCTGAAAAACAATAATAAGAGCACTCCGAGGCCATTTAATGAAGAGGAAGGAAGTCCTACTTAACACATAACATCAGTGCATCCCTATTTTATAGAAGTACGTAAGTATTCTGATTAAACTGAATCTTTCCAAAGATGAAAAGACTTATGTTTTGCATTTCCTCTCTCTAAACGTGAAAGTGTGCCATCACTTTTAAAAATTTTTTATTGTTATTTTTCATTAAAAATTATATACAATGTCGCATTTCAGTCACCATCCATTGAATTCAAATATAAATCCCCCTAACTTTGTGACAGCAGGTAAATAAGATATTAAATATATGCATTAAAAAAAAGATCTCAGACATCTAATGAATCACTGAGGGATGCTAGGCTGCATGAAGTAGCCCCTCATGTTTGATTTTGACATCCAGAAAGATGGGCACATCTATGTTTCACATGTCCCTTGGAACTATCAGACAGAGGGTTCTGCAGGTGAGAAAGAAGTTTCAAACTATGGTGCCTGGATTTTTCTTTCTATGTGCAGTGATGGGAAATACAGAGGCACACCATGGATGACTCTTTTACAATATCACACTGTACTTTCCTGGTATAGACAGGGTCCTTCAATCAATTTGCCCTGTATTGTCAATTGTCCCATTTGCAAGTCATTTAACCAAGAAGTACTTTCCTACCTAACATTTTTCTCCCCGGTGGTTCTTCAAGGATCTCCCATGGCATGAAAACATTCTGTGCTGGATATTCTCCACTTGCTCCTACGGATCTCTCCCCACTCTGCTCTGGGTCCCAAAAGGCTGACCTCTAAGCCCCGCCCCACAGAACTCCTGGTCCCCTGGCTTCTGGGTAGCTACTCTACCTATGAGAGATGATGGGAGGGGAGGAAGATTGTATTTTATCCCCCCAGTTTCCTTTCTGCTGGACCTATCATTAAATGTGGCTTCCTTTCTTCCTTCCTTCAATCCTTCCTTCCTTTCTCACTCTCTCTCCTCTCACTTTTTTCTCTCTCTGTCTCTCCCTGTCTCTCTCTTTCTATCAACTTTATTTGCCTGTTATGAAACCCCTTTCACTTGTACTGTTCAATGCACCTTAACAAATGTGTAACCACCACCTGTGTAACCACCACCGCAATCAAGAAAGAAAGGCTTCCATCACCACAAAATGTTATGTAGTCTCCCCTTGCAGTCAGTCCCTGCCTTCCCGGGTGCTGGTGACCATGGATCTGATTTCTGTCAGTATAGATTAGTTTTACCTTGATTAGAATTTAATGGAAATGGAAACACAGAGTACAAACTCTTTTGTTCAGTATAATTATTTTGAGATTTATCTACGCTGTTGAGTCTATCAGTAGTTCATTACAGGTTATTGCATTGTAGTATTCCATTTCAGGCCTATCACGACAAAGACCGACATTGGCTACTTTCATATAGGTTCTCCTACAACTGGTATTTTCCCTGGTTCCACCACCCTTTTTGGTTTCCCTTAAGTCTTCTGCCATCTTTTTAAAGAGCCACTTTATGAAATTCTTGTCAATGATCCCTTGTGGCTATGCCCTCTGTCTCCTGCTGGGCCTCTAATTGACCCACCATCACATAGGAAACACAATATGAAAAGAGCATATACAACGTTCATAGCAGCACTGTTTACAATAGCCAAGACATGGAAGCAACGTAAGCGTCCCTCAACAGGTGAATGGATAGAGACAACGTGGTACATATACACAAAGGAATATTAATCAGCCATAAAAAGAATGAAATAATGTCATTTACAGCAGCATGGATGGACCTAGAGATTATCATACAAAGTGAAGTCAGAGAAAGACAAATATCATGATATCACTTATATGTGGAATCCAAAAAAAAATGATACAAATGAACTTATTTACAAATAAGAAACAGAGTCACAGACATAGAAAACAATCTTATGGTTACCAAAGGGGAAGGCATGGGGAAGGGATAAATTAGCAGTTTGAGATGAACATATACACATTACTATATATAAAAGAGACAAACAAGGACCTACTATATAGCACAGGGAACTATATTCAATATCTTGTAATAACCTATAATAGAAAAGAATCTGAAACATATATATATATATATATATATATCTGAATCACTTTTTTGTACACCTGACACTAACACAATATTGTAAATCAACTATATTTCAATTTTTTTTAAGTGAAGAGAAAAGAGTATATAAACTTTTGTTCTCTAAAGTTGTGAATGTTTCAATAGACATCATTTGATCATCCTTCATTGTGTCCCACTATGGCAAAGAAAAGTAGATATCAGCCTTTTTTAACTGCAAAGGGAAGAGAAATGTAGAGATATCCAGCTCCTTGCCTGTGGTAGGTCAAGAAATAGTAGGTAGAAAAGGGTGAGGGCAGAAGAGTCTGAAGCCCTTGAATTTCTAAACCTTGTGTCCCTTTAATTATTTAAAAATAGCCTATTTCTTCAGCTAATAGAGATATGGATGTCAAATAGATATTTGAAAAATGTGGGAAAATATAAAGAAGTAAAATTTTAAAAATTCATAATCCCACTTTCCTAAAATAAACATAGCTTATTTCTTTCCAGTCGTTTTTTTTCAGGTGTTCCATATGCAGCTGTTTTAAAGAAACAGGGTAGTTGGTTTTCTGCCTTTTTGCACCTAACTATATATTTCAGCATTTTCATTATCATTAAATATTATTTGTAGAGATTTTTTTTTAATGGCCATATAAATCTTATATTGTATAGCACATGGGTTCATCTTCTTCCCTATTGTGATCCTTGGCTTCTAGCAGGGAGCTACACTTTGCAGAAAGCAAACCAAGTTTCAATCCACTCATTGGCCACTGTGATGGTGTTCTTTGAAATTTAGGGGCCAGCCTCAATCCTAAACAGAATTTAAAATCAAGGGACTTAAGAACTGAGAGAAAGGTGCTTGACAGCTAGTGGAGGCATTTGGGGAGTATTCCAAATGCTAGTGACATTTGGGGAATATTTCCAAATGACAGCTAGTGGAGGCATTTGGGGTCTAACAAGAAAACTGGTGGGGTTCTCAGTCTCCACCTCCAGATAACTTCGAAAGCCTGCCCTGCTGAGGTTCAGTTAAGGTGAGAATGATCAGGTAACTTCACAGGAAGACCATAATTCCTGCAATAACAAATGCCAAATTCTGTCATTTTAGCAGTTCTGAGTGACTGCCTTGTTATTTCTAAGGGTTTTAAGGGTAGTATTTGTCAGTGGAGTCACACTGACTTTTCAAAGTAATTAACTTTGTATCCAAAAATAAACCTAATTGTTTAACCACTGATGTGTTAGGCACCAAGGGAGGGATGTACCACTTTCTTTGGAAATAAATCTGATTCCTTCAGCCTATCGATTTCTTTCTCCGGGAACCATGTTATTGTCTTGTAAAAAGGGCTACCCCTCCCATTATCTCCTAAGTAGCAGTTAGGCTGGGGAGAAAACAGTTATACTGATATATGAAGTTGGAGGCAGATGCCAAGCTAAGTGATTAATTGAGTACCTTAAATGGGAGAAAATACTTCCAAGAATCAACAGAGGTGCTAATTCGGCTAACTGTTGGACAGTGTTCCTTTTTTAAGTGAGTGATTTTCCCAATTATTGTTTATCATGTTGACTTTTTGTTTTTTACCCTGAGTTTATCAGTTTTGACTTTACTAAACCTTCTATGATATTGGTTTCCAATGTGTCTTCCTCCCAAAGTTTTTATCTCCAACCTAATGACAGGTAGTTTTCCTGGATGTGCTGCTCTTACAGTGCAAAAACCAGGCTTGGTCTTTTACCAAAATGACTCCAGCAGGGACAAGTTTCTTCTAATGGCATCTAAAACAAAAACAAAAGTCCCTGTCTCACTAGAGTGGATGGACCAGGAAATAAATGTTGAAGCACATTACTTAAATTTACAAAGGTAACCAATAGACAAACTGAAGATTAATATCTTACTAATTAAAAACAGGGAAGAGAAATACAGAGGGAATGGATAATAAACCAATGTCTTACCTTTCTAAAGGTGTTGGGAAGGGGGTTTCAACAGATTTTGCTCAACATTGGTAGTTCAAGACTTTGGTCAACAATGGATACAAGGAGTGGATATAGGGAATGGAGTGACGGGACAAGAAGAGAGAATTTTCTCTCTTTTATTTAACCTTTCTATGTAATAACGTAAAATTAATAACAACATGACCACAAAGGTGTTAAGAGTTTGGAAAGAATAGTGAGATATGAAGGGAAGAGGAAACCTGGAATCCTAGAATGTGAGTGAAAGAAAGCAGGACCTTTTGGTCCTCACCCTCCACGTCCTCTGCCTGCCTTTTGTCTGTGGAAAAACTTTAGCCAAAGAATAAGTTTAATCAGAGAAGTGAGAAAATGCAGAAGCAAAACAAAGCAGTCAAACAGGACAAAATAATAATAGTTTAGTCAGTAAGCAAAGTCAAGGACATTTAGTTCCTTCTCAAGGGCTGTAGATAATATTCTGAGCCATATCCTATTAACTTGTGAACTAATAGATACTGAAACCCCCATCAAGTGGAAGAAGTTAACTACATGATGACCAGACTGTAGCTATGACCTAAGCTGCCACAATTCCGAGAACTGGCCTCAAGGAAATGGGGAACAAACCGACCCTGGAACTGAAGATTAGCTGTGCTTAAAACAGCCAAGATGACGCTGGTCAGACCACCGCGTGACCAATTTCAAGATGGCTGTCAGAGCTGACTGTGCTGTTTCTGCATGTAGCCCCCTCTCTCCATCTATAAAAGCTCTTGCCCACCAGTTGTCAGTGGGGGGGAGGGAGCCTTTGGACAGGATTCTGCCCTCAGCCCACCCCCTGTGGTCGGCATCCAATATAAAGCGAACTTGCCTTTCCACCAACTTGCCTCTTTAATGGCTTGGGCAGCAAGCAGCCGGACCCCACTTTCGGTTACATCAGGACTAAAAGAGACCCAGGAGAACAGTCTTTTCCCACTTACCTCCTTTACAAATGACAGACTGAGGGAAAGACGGTTGACTAACAGAGATTATTACAAACTTTGAGATGCAAAAATAACAAAGCAGAGTATAGTCTATTGATAATGTGTGATATTTTCTTGGAATAATACTTGGAAAATTCTCCTTGCTAATCCCCACTCCCAAGCCTGCTCACTAGTGCCTGAAATTCTTTTAAGACAGGACTAAGCCTTTCATTCCAAAATGAGGGATACCCTAGGGAGAAATTTACACATTAACTCGGGGTTCTGCCTGAGTGATTCTGACCTAATTTGAAACAAAGGTTTAATGTCTGCTATTAGAAGAGTACAAAACTCTGAATGCAGAGACAGAGGAAGCCCTATCAATATGAGCTCAAAAATGTATGACCAGAGGCATCAGATACAAATATTTTACATCATAACTGTTTCCTTCTGTCAGCTCTCTCTCCAGCCTCCTTCTTTCTTTCTGTGCAATGGCCCATGACGTTGGAGTTGTTTTTTATGGCGAAAATCAGCATTAGAACTGGAATTTCAAAGAGTTACTGTCAGAGTCTGGTTGGCATCTTTTGGCAGATCTCCCTGCTGGAGTGTTCACTGTCATATCAGGGTGGTAATGATAAACTGGAACCAACATACAAGCTGGTGGCTAACCTGGAACAGAGAAGAATTTTTCAAGGCCTTTCTCAGGGAAATTGGAGTTCACTGATTAAAAGAATTCACACGAACATCAAGGCACCACCACACCACCACCAGGTGTCTCCCTGCAAGTAATGTGGAGACATCATCACCGCCATCATCAACACTGCACTTGGGTTGCCATGTGACCTAGAACTTAGTTCACTTCTCTGAGATCAGCCCGCTCATCTATAAAATGGAGATGCTGAACATGGCCCTGCCCACCTTGTAAAGAGACATAAATGTGGATAAATAAATGAGGCAAAGATGCGTAAGAAAGCCATGAGAAAGCACTAAGCAAATATGAAAATAATCAGAAATGACTCCAAGGTCATGAGCTGTTTGAGGTCGGAGATACCAAAGAGCATTGCATGGAGTGTTGCACATTGTAGATATTCAAACGTGCTTTATGCACATGTAACAGAGAAAACAGGGCAAAAATAGACAAGAATGTAAATGATAATATAACTGATTCTATAAGGTGGCATATGATTAGTGAGGGGTATGAATAGTCAGTGCTGTAATTTTAGAGGATACTGAGCCCTCCAGAAGGATTCTGGAGTGAAATTATGGAAGAGAAACTTCAGCTGAGCTTTGAAGGACAGATCAGGTTTAGCTAGCTATTGAAGAAAAGATGACCAAAGGTAGGGGCAACATATAACTGGCAAATTAATCCAGTTCTTATAATACATTCAGATATGGTTACATATCACAAATTCATTTATTGGATTTGCTAACTCCTCTTGGGAATGAAATTGAAGTTGGAGGCAGGGACAGAGGTGAACAATGGGGAGAGACAACAATTGGAGAGACAGTGTTCTGAACTAGATGGACAAGCACAGATGGGTTAGCACAATAGTGAGGGAGATGGCGTCAGGAGGAGCAGCTAGAGTTGGGTGTGTGAGATTCTGAGTGTGAGACACTCTAAAAGGAAGCAAGGAGGGGACCAGTGAGCACAAGCTTCCACTTCTCATTATTTTGTCTTTGAAAGAAGGACCACTGTACATAGCTGTCTGGGAAGTGGCCATTGCAGTCAGTAGGAATTATGCAACGTGACCACCCTCTCCCTGAAAGCCTAGTTAACTCTCCATTTTGGGCGTACAAACTCTGCTATCTCCTCTTCAATATCTTCGGCTGGGATTTGCCCATCCCGGTCTCTGCTTCTAAACCATCCCATGGAGCCAGTGCCCATCAAGTCAAAGGAATGTCTAGGCCTGGAGATTGCCTGAAGCTGCCTAGCATCAAGGTTCAAAGTTTCTTTGTGGGTTTATGTTTTATCACGGAAATTCAGAGACTCGGGTGAATTTTGTGTTACACTCTATAATGGACCTGTGCCTATGAGTGCAACAAAAAAAATAACATAAAATTAACATTTTAAGAATAATAGTTAATCTGTATGCAACACTGATCATGAGCCAGGCTCTGATCTATGCCCTTTACTTTCACTGTCTATTTTAATCCTCACGGTATGAAACAGCATGATTATTATTGTCATCATCCTCCTTTTACAGGTGGAGAAACGAAGGCTTGGAAAGAATAATTACTTTACCCAAGCACACTCAGCCAATCAGTGCTGGAGACAAGATTGAAACCCAAGCTGGCTCACTCCAGAGCTCAGGTGGATCCTTCAAGGCCCAAGCAAAGTTTCTCCCCCTCCACGGATCTCTCCACATCCCATGTACTGAGCTCAGTGTCCTCTGAAATCACTGCATTTATCATCCATCCCCTTCTGTAATCATATACCCCTTATGGTATTAGGTATATTGTCGTTCACACTTTTATGTCAACCTGCCTACTCCAGGGCCTCTAGAACTCCCAATCCCAAGACCTCAAGTTTGAGAAGGACAGAGCTACGTGACTAGGCCTGCCAGGGAAAGTCTTAACATTGTCTGAGCTAAGCAGTAAGCTTCAGCATGTGTCACAGCCTGAAGGCCTCCAATGCGGGGGAACAAGATAAAAGAGGGCAAAAGAAAGTGGTGGTGAGAGGAACAAAATAAAAAGATTTTAAAAATCTAATAGAGGGAAAGGAAGATGGGATAGAAAGAAAAATAAATACAAGTAGTGTATTAGCCTGGGTGTGTTAGAGTGAAAACAAGAATGAGAAAGATGTCTGCTGCCATGCACTTCCCATGGGTTACCCAACACACATGGGCTGGCCCAAGCTCAAGGCTAGTCATTAGAAAACAAGAGCTCTGACCCTTCATTCACTACTAATTAGTTAGAAAATCTTTAGTGATTCAACCAATTTCCAATCAACCTACCTCACTTAATCTCAGTCTCTTCTACTCCATTACCTCTCCTGACTACTGCATTAGATGACTGGAAGACCCAAATGGAATTATGCAATGTATGAAACGTTGTGTGAAAACATTTTTTGAGGAAAAGATGCGTTCGGCAGAATATCCCATTGCACTTCTAGAAAGTAATGTACATCATCCATGCTCCATGCTGAGTGTTAGAGATCCAGAGATGGGCAAGGCCTCATCTCCACCTTCAAAGGACCCACAAGCCAGGGATGGAGACAAGATGGATTAACAAGTGTATTACAAAACATTATGACAGGTGTAATAAGAAAACACATTCCAAGAGTAGGGAATGGTTAACTCTATCAGAGGATGGCAGGGAAAACATCATAGAAGAAAACACGGGCATCAGTATTTGTTTTACGGGAAAAAAAAAAAAAGGAAGGTGATGAAAGAAAAGACAAGAAGTAAATAAAAATGTCCAGCTTTAAACCCACCTGATTCAGTATCAGAGTAACAATGTATTTATTAATGTCCGACTTCTTTCCTCTGCAATTTTAATCAAGTCCTAAAAGACACTTGTGAGATTAAATCACCACCCACAAGACCTTGATTTATCCAGGGAAAATGGACTATTTCAGCCTCCATTCCCTGAGCAGAACAGACAAGCCAATTTTGCCTTAAAAAAATCAACAGGTACGGGTATAACAAAGGTCGTATATTATGAGGCTGCAGATGGAAATTCAGCCCCAGCAGTTACATCGACACAGTTATTACTGTTATTACAGCTAACCCTCCTCATTCCACTGACATTATTAACCAAGACAAACGTGGCCCTGCAGCTTTATTTCATGGGGCAGATCACCTGTTAAACCAAGAACAATATCACTGTCTTTTGTAGCACTTCCAAAACTGCTTCCCGCCTCTAAGAGATTTCCTGGGCTTTTTTCCCCTTACCCTCAAAATAGACACCATCTATCTTGTACATGTTGTTTTATGGCCAGAATCTGTTTTGCATACCCCCGTATATTCCCATGATATTCAGTCAGGTAAAAGATGTGCAATTGTTGGGATCATTTGTAAAACTATTAACATGCTCTCTGGTAATATTATTTAGGTGCTTACCGAGTGAATCCACCCCTTAAAAAGCTCAAAATTTATCAGGGTATTTTTTTCTCCTCTAACCAAAAATGCACATTTCAGAATCCATGAGAGAAATTCACCCCGGAATTTGAGAGTGCTACGTTCATCTAGAGGAAGAAACCATGTCCCAGACAGTATAAATGATTTGACCAGAGCTACACAGCTATATGTGGCTGAACAGGGACTAAAACTGAGGTCATATAAAATGATTTTTGCCTATTTAATCTAGGAAAATTGGCTACTCTTTTGAAACAGGACCACAAATCCTTATTTGCTATGTGGGTGATAACTAAAATTCAAACCACCTTTATTTGGCTGGTAGGGTGGGCTAATTTTTGCATGGAAATATCCCTCATTTAATTATACTTTTTTCACCTTAATTAATATATTGAGTAAATCATTCTCACACTCCATGTCATGTGCCTCAGATTTGTTTCAATTTGAGCACGGTCCCTTCTTGTCAAAGGGGGAAAAAAATCCCCTCCAAGCATTGATGATTCTGGAACTGACAATATTGAGTATTTTTGATGCAGCCCTAGGTGCCCTGTATAATTGTAAATAAAAACCCAGAGAGAAATAATTACAGTAGTCACTCAATAGTATCCTTGGTTTTCTTATGAATGGTACCCTCAAGAGGAAGAGTCCAGCAAGAAGTTTATGACAATGTGATCCTTAAGAAAGGGGAAATATCTTCTTGGTTTTGTGAAACTCCAAATGACCAAAGGTTTCCCAGGAGGTCTGCCATATGGCTTGGGCTTTTGCATGTCTTTTCTTGAATTTTCTTCTCGAATAAAACACACCAACATGTTGCTGTTGAACGACAACAAAATAGCAGGACTTGATGTTCCAGCCGCGTCAAGGTCGGAAGCCTGAACTGCGAGGACCTCTGCCTTGGCCTCCACTCTCCCTGCCACGCTGGCTGCCGGCAGACCAGTGGGATGAGTGAGGGCAGAGCCTGTCGCCTCGCTGGCTCCTCTGGTCTGTGTGCAGCCGGACTGATCCAGGGCCAGACCTGGCTCCCCAGCTCTCTGCCTTTTGGCAACCAGCCACCTGGAGTCTGTTCAAATGAACAAGCTGCCTTTTCTTCCTACATATTGGTTTCTCCTCCATTTGAAAACAAAACTCTTCCCCATCTGCTTGCTTCTGGGATCGCCATAATTGCATGGAGGATAATTGGCGGCAACTCAATCTGAGGAAAACCCCGTTGATTCAAAGCACAGTCTCCATAAACATTTGTGTTTCATCGTCTTGCTAAATGGAGCCTGTGTCCCAGCCAGCTTTGCTAACGCAGGAGAAGAAATTAATGGGAGGCATATAAAGAGGAGGGAGAGCATTGAGCGATATCCTACCGTGATCTCTTTGTTTCTAAGAATTCTCAACTGTCAGGGGATCCGTTGATTTGTCTGGAACGTGCCCCGCCTCCAACCCCAATCCATAAAGCACCAAAGTAAATGACATCAGAACGGAGCGCTAAAAACAATGGCACTGCCAAGAATAGGGCTATTTTCCTGACTCCACGTCCTGAACTGTGGCCCTGGATATAAGTACTGAGCCAGTCAACTTCCATTAAAAAAAAAAAAAAAGTCATTGCCTTAATACCTAACATTTGCTTTCTGAAGTAGTCCTTGATGCCGTGAAATAAGCCTCTCAAGTCTGTGCATAGTCCAAGCGGAGAGTACAAGAGAATAAACTTGTCATTCACGAACCTGGGTTTGAGTCTTGACACTCACCAGCTGTGTGACCTTGAGCATGTCCTTTAATCTCAGCCTCAGGGTCTCATCTCTAACATGGGGGTGAAGAATCATTTCAAGCTCACTGGGTTGCTGTGAATGGGATCGTTCATGTAAGGATTACATCAGTCTCTGATGCATAGTAAGCTCTGTAACACTGGGCTATTACTGCTTATTACGTTTGGTGTTCATTCAACAAACCTGTACTGAGCATTTCCTATCTATCAGGCACTCCTTTATGTTCTGGAAATACAGCATAGAAAAAGATAGACAAGG
The DNA here is from genome assembly GCF_059928025.1 of Delphinapterus leucas. Lineage (NCBI taxonomy): Eukaryota > Metazoa > Chordata > Mammalia > Artiodactyla > Monodontidae > Delphinapterus > Delphinapterus leucas. The sequence goes on along the minus strand of NC_143133.1, from coordinate 49,516,136 downwards.
GTTAGCAATCATGAATCTTAGAGACTTGGAAGGGAGGCAGGCAATAAAGCAAGGAAATAAATTAGTAAACAAGATTGTTTGAAATAGTAACAATTTCTATGATGAAAATAAAACCACCTAAATGTCCATTGACAGATAAATGGATAGAGAAAATGTGATATACACACACACAACGGAATATTACTCAGCCATAAAAAAGAAGGAAATAATGCCATTTGCAGCAATGGATGGATCTAGAGATTATCACAGTAAGTGAAATAGACCAGCCAAAGGCAAATATTATATGATATCACTTATACGTGGAATCTAAAAAAAATTATACAATGAGCTTACATACAAAACAGAAATAGATCCATAGACACAGAAAACAAACCTATGTTTACCAAAGGGGAAAAGATGAGGGAGGGATAAATTAGGAGTTTGGGATGAACATATACACACTACTATATATAAAATAGATAACCAATGAGGACCTACTGTTATAGCACAGAGAACTATACTCAATATTTTTTAATAACCTATAGGGAACAGAATCTGAAAAAGAGTATATATAACTGAATCACTTTGCTGTACACCTGAAACTAACACAACATTGTAAACCAGCTATACTTCAGAAAAAGAAAAGAAAACAAAGTAGAAGAGTAGAGAAAGACTAAGACAGGGAGACAGGGACTACTAGCTTACATAGAATATTTAGGAAAAGGCCTCCCTAAAAAGGAAATATCCGAATTGCAACTTGAATGCTTAGGCATAGGAAAGAGTTATGGTGAAGGTCAGTAGTGGAAACGACCTTGACATGTTCAAGGGGAAAAAGGTAGACCAGTGAGGCTGGAACATAGTGAACAAGGGATGAGAGACATGAGATGAAATCAGAGGATTTGGCAGGACCTTGTAGTTCAAGGAAAGTGTTCTTTTGTAAACTGTGGAAGGCTCTGGGAGGAACTGGTGTTTTGTGATTTTTCATGTTTCATGTTTCACTTGGCTGCTTTTTTCCATGTTTCATGTTTCACTTGGCTGCTTTGAGAACAGGTCATGGACAAGAACAGGAGCACACCAATAGGAGGCTGGTGCTGTGACCTTGTTGGGACATGATGGGTACTTGGACCAGGTGGAAGCAGCAAGATGGAGAGAGGTAGACAGCATTCAAGCCATATTCTAGAACAGCAATCTCTATCAACCTGGCACGTGCTTACTTTCCCTGATCTGATTAAACTCAGGTTCTGAATTTCAGTCATGAGATCACCTGTCCAGCAGCATTCACACAGACATAGAGAGGGTTGAAAAGAGGTATATTCAAGGGACTTCTTTTTACTATGCCAAGTAGGCACCATAGGGTAGAAGAAAATACCCTGGGCTTTTAGTCAAAAGAACCAAGAATGAGTGAGCTGGACTCCACCACCTACCAGCTGTGTCACTTTGATCAAGACAGTCAGCGTCCAGCCTCAGCTGTTACATCATCTGTAATATGAGAGGGTCATACCAAACTCATGGAATTGTGGATGATAATGTATGTGGAAACTGTTCTGTGAACTTTAATGTGGTATTAAAATATAAGAAAGTATTTCCAAACAGAAAGCTGGAACAGATGGTTTCTGCTTTTCTTGATGTTCGGTGCCCAAGTGTAGGGCCAACTGGGCCCCCATCTTGTTTGAGTTTCTATATGTGTTTCCTACGCCTGCAGTAACAAATTAACACAAACTGGGTGGCTAAAGATAAGAGAAATTTATTCTCTCACAGTTCCAGAAGCTAGAAGTCCAAAAACAAGGTGCTAGCAGTGCCATGCTCTCTCAAAAGACTCTAGGGAAGGGTCCTTCCTTGCCTCTTTAAGCTTCTGGTAGCTCAGGCGTTCTATGCTGGTAGAACACCAACTAATGCTGGTAGCTTGGAGCAACATTACTCCAATCTTCGCCTCCATCTTCACATGGCCCTCTCTCCTCGATGTCTGTGTATCTCCGTCTTCACAAGGTGTCCTCCTTGTGTTTCTGTTTTCTCTTCTTATAAGGACACAGTCAGATTAGGGCCCACCTTAACCGAGTATGACCTCATCTTAACTTGATTACTTCTGCAAAGACCCTATTTTCAAAGGGTACCAGGTACCAGGGAGTAGGACTTCAACATATCACTCAAAGGGACACAGAAAAGGAAATATGCAGATTTGGACTATCTTGGTATCTTGCTAAACAAGAGAGCAATGCCCAGTTTTGAGTTGCGGGAGATAGCTTGGCAAGAAGGCAAAATCAAGAATCCAGGGTATAGGGCCATCGGTAGATGGGATAAATGGGATAAGTTTGATGTTAAGGTTAAAAATTAAGCTGGAGCCATCTGGTGGCCCTAAGGAGGGTTGTCAAGTTGGAAGAAAGGAAAAGAGGGACCAGAGAACAAGCCAGCATTGTTATGGGGAAAGGAAGAGTTGAACTGGTACAACTGGGGTCTGGGGGCAGTTGCCACACACAATGGACACTGCCAAAGCATTCCATTTGTCAGGCAAAGAGTATGTTACCCAATAAGAAGCAAAACGATTCAAGGAAAGCAGGTTTCAAGTTCTGCAGTTCATTAATTGAGCACAGGTGGAAGCCCTAAAGAAATTAGACTGTAAGTCACTCTGAATTGTATGTGTGTTAGATGGTGGCTCAGTCTGGCAGGTAGCCCTGTTCCTAGGCAGACAAAATGGAGAATTTAAAAAAAAAATTTGTCCTTTGTTGGTTTCCTTTTTGGTTTTTGTTTTACTAAAACTTCAGTTTAAACCTTTCATGAATATATGCTTAATTTCACTAAACAGAGATAGTAAGCAATAACCCCAACGTATTAACATTTTCCCTTTCTCAGCTGGGGGAGGGCCTCTAATCCTGGAATTAACTAGGTACATTAAAAAAATATTCAGATGGAGCTTCATGTGATGTCTTGTGAAAGAAATTAATTCAAGGAATGTCAAAGTTTATGTAGAAAAGAAAGAACTGGAATATTCTCTTTCCACAAGAAATCATAGTGGCTTTCAGGGATCAAACAGTAGGCAAATCGTTATCCTAGTGCTCCTGAAATGAAGCGTGCACTTTGAATCCATAAAGTGGGACTGACAATGTTTCTTTCACGGCATCAAGTACTGCCATGTGAATTTCACTATATATAATTTCACCCACATATGTCATATCAAACCACATTAGCAACACTGTACCAACCTCTGAGATTCAATAAGCTAGTGTAGTTGTATGGCACTGTTATATATAACATAAATAAATATATGTGTTATATATTTACTCACCTATCTCCCACCGTAGACTGAAAGCCCCCTAAAAGTAGGGGCTGTCTTTCATTTCCATATCCCTGGGCCACTGTTCAATCAAAACACAAAGAATGAATTTACCTGGCATACAAATATCTCACATCCCCCTAACTCTAGGAGAGAAAGCTCTCTCGGGGAAGATAACATCCAAATTGCGGTTTACATTCTAAGCAGAGAAAATGAAATGAGCAAAGGCATGGAAGGAGGAAATCATGATGTGATGATTAGAAGAATGTAAATTTGATGTTAAGACCCAAAAATTAGCTGGAGACATACAGTGGCCCCATGCAAGTGATCCCAGACTGTCTTCCAGGCTTCAGTATCAGTTGGGGTTCCATCTACAAACAGAAAACACCCCAGGTGTTTTAGTCGGGGAGGGATTTAACATAGGAAATTGGGAGTTTATAGGATTTTTGGAGCTGCTGGACTGTACCTCCAGGAACATCTGCTGATCTATACAGAATTAGCCACCAGGAAAGCTTGTATATCTGAGGCCCCTAAAGCTATGCCAGAATCAGGAAGCTGGAACTGCCTCTCACGCTCGACTGTGATTTCCTCCAAATGCCCAGGAAGCTGATGGTGGTCAGTGGAAAGTTTCCGCAGAAACACCCACCTATCCAGGCCCTTGTCCAAGAAGGGCAGGAAGATAGCACCTTCCAAATATTGCACAAAATCACTCATTGGTAGCACCTAATTCAAACCCAGAGCCCTATCCATAAAGAATTCTCAGAAATGTAGTTTTCAGCTTTTTAACCTCTTCAACTAGAAGGAAGCTGGTGGTTTGAGTGATGGAAACCACAGTTTTCAGAAAATCTATGACAGGATTAAAGCACTGATGACAAAAATGATGGTTTGAGAAATTTTTCCAGGATGAATTAAACAGAGTCTGAAAACAGAGAAACCAACGTAAACAAATGAAAAGACTTATTTTACAATGTGAACTAAATATTAATCAGAGATTTTATTGATGACAAAAATCTTTTTTAAAAGAATATCTTTCCTGCTTCGGAGTGTGTGTGTGTGTGTTTTAAGGAAATTGTTTCATGACTGGTAAGGGCATTTATCAGTAGGGAACAATGAAATGCTGATAAGGAAAAAGCGTCCCTCAGCTCACAGGGACTTCCTCCTGTTGTCATCTTACACTGTAGCTCACTGGATCCTGGAGCCATCCACGGGATTTCTTGAATTCATCTGGCACTTCAAGTATCAGCTGCAGTTTTAGGTCAAGCGTTGGCTTAAATTTCTATGGGGTTTGTTCAACGTGGTGTCTCGGGTTTGGGTATTGGCGAACTGTCATTGTAATTGTGCATCTAATTTGATGTGACTTCAGTATGTACCTTTCACTAAAATCTCCTGAGCAGCTTTTAGAATCCCTGATTAGTTTAGGAAAAGAAAAATGTTTCTCCATTAAAAGAAAGAAATAAAAATGGCCACATTAGTCACGAGGCTTTCAAGATCCGTAGTTGTGAAAGAACAAAGTTTCCATCACTTCACAGCTACTTTCCAAGTAAGCTCCTCTCCAATGCACCATCGGGCAGTGGGGACACATGTATTCAGCCTGGACTGAATCCCAAAGCTGCTCCGTACCAGCTAGTTATTTAACTACTCCAAATCTCAGTTTCATCTTCTGTAAAATGAACATGACACTTATTTTATAAGATGGTTGAGGGGATTAATACGATATATAATTTCTGGCATATAGTACATAGTTTATACTATATACAGTTATTTTCAATAAATGTTAATGCATGCCTTCTCTCTCTCTCTCCTTTTCTACTTAACTATACGCTTAAAGAGCATACCGTGTGTCCCCTTGTTCCTAGTACCTACATATATGCCTGGCATATAGTAGGTCCTTGATAACTGGTTTTTGGATTAGTTAATGTTAGAATGGACAGGTGGGTTGTTCACAGCAGCCGCTTATACCATGAGCCACTGTTGGTTGATTGTCCGGGCTGTACCTATATCTCCGTAACGCTGGGTAGTGAGCTTATAATGCAGGTTCCAGCCCATGCTAAGCACAGAAGTAACAGTCAAATTTACTCCTGACTAGAACTGAACAGGACCCTCCCCTTGCTGCCTCGGGAGGCCTGACTTGCATTTGAGGCCCCAGGAGTAATTGTCCTTTCCAACGGGCTTATTTCACAGTCGATTATGCTGTGGCAGCCCCAGACATCCCATTTTAAACATGTATAACATGTCCTTGAAAAACCCAATTGCTTCAACAAGAAGCAGTCACTCAAAATATTAAATATCACTCCATCTTCAAAGCAACTTATCGTATCATCCAGCCTCTCCTCTGGCAAGATCTCCTACTATCAAAAAATAAAAGAAAAAGAAAAAATACTAGGCTTGGAGATGCAATCAATTGCCGAGCCACGGTAGCCATAGTGCTGGACATCATCAAAGAAACGTCACCTGGTGAAAGGCTCAGATATAGCCACTTGGCCACGAATATCCAAACTAGTACTTTGTGCCAAATAAACACAGGGCTCCGATTCGCCACGACATGAAAGAACTTAGATGTACAGCTCCCATGGTCCTGGTGGGAGTCCCATGGTCCTGGTGGGAGTCCCATGACTTACTCTCACCTCCCGGAGCCTCCAAGGGGTTATTTCCCTTGGCTGCCTAAGCCACTGCTTGTATCATTGGTGACTGCAGAAAGTAGTGCCAAGTCCACTCCGCTGCTTCCACGTCACTGTGAACCACAGAGACAGGGTGCTTTGGACAACTCCTGAGGAGCAGGCTGCTAGACGAGGCTTTATCTCCTCCATGAGAAGTGAAATTATGCGAGCCTTTGATCTTACTTTATTTTCCTTCTCTGAAGTGAACATTTTTGCTTGTGGAAAGTGCCAGACTAACAGGCCAGGAAAATGAAGGACTATACTTGCCAATGAGAAAGGTCAAAGAGGAGGAACAACCTTGCTGTCAATGGTCAATTTTGCCTGCTCCCCACCCACCCTTGTCTAGGGAGTTTAGGAGAAAACAGTCCAAAAAATCAGATGGTGTCTTGTCCCTGTTTCAGTCTAATTTGAAAGCTTGGCCAACTTCCTTGCTCCCCCTCAATTTTCCTGTCTGTTGAGTGGGCAGAGTCACTCAGATTTTTATTCCTCAGAGAGATACTTGAAAACAAAGGTGCTTTCAGGCTTGAAGTACTTCTGAGTTTACCAGAGCACAAGCAGGACAGTAACTCAGTCAGTGAGAACCGCGTTTGCTTCTGGGCTAGGAGGAGCGTACACAAGGGAAACCATCCCCTGTGTTCATCAAGTTCCCACCCACTCTGTTCCCCAGACTGTGGTTAGCTCTACATGGAGTAGACAGAGACATAGGAATGGAATCCTGTCCTCAATCAAGGATTGTCTCTGCAGTTTCTTGATTTTTCTGAAAATGGAAATATAGATCTAACCAAAAAAATAAAACGTAGCCAATGATTTATTGAGAAGGAAAAAAGTTAAACCAGAACTGACTTAGCATAACTTAAAAACTGTGAAGTATTGTGGAGGTAGCAGTTGCACCAAGTAACTACCACCCATAGGGATGGTAAAACTAAGGGAACAGATTAGCATCATTAAAACAGAACAAAGACCCAATAAGGCTGAAACTCAACTCAGACTTTTGAAGAGGGAGTGCTGTGCGGCTAGAGCTGGTGTCTCTGAGGGTACATGATGGGATTGGTCCTACAAGGGTTTGAAAATTTTCAACATGCTTTCAGCTGCTGGGGAGAAGAAGCATCCCCTGAGTGATACGGACAGGAACCGGAAGGTGAATAAAGCAAGCAGTAAAAAACAGGAAGTAGCAGGTCCCTTCACCCCTCCAGCCTTGCTCACAGTCTCCCTCTAGTGTCTCCTTTTGGTAAAACAACAGAGAGGAGAGAGCAAAGCAGAAATGTGGTTGCAGAGCCCCAGTGCCAGCATGACAAAGAGGAAAAGAGAAGGGTCAGTTTGGAGTGGGGAGACAATTCCTTAATAACTGGCCCTCGGAAATAACCAAGGAGAGAAAGAGATATGTACCATTTGGGAGGCGGTGCTATAAAGACAGAGGGTAGAGAATAAGACTCAGGAGAAGCAAAAAAGTGGAACAAGAGGTAATTGGTAAAAAATGTAAGTCTTTGGATTTCACAAGCAAAATCTGAAGAGAGAGTAAACATAACACAGAATGTAGGATTAGGGTGAGGCCATTGGGCCGGGGACAGGTGGCAGTGAGACATAGATCTTAACATCAGAGGCATGAACTTTGATTTAAATACAAGTTCCATCAATTATTCAATGTAGGACACTGGGCAACTTGCTCAAACTCTTTGAGTTTCTTTGTCTACACCTGCAAAGTGGGGATGATAACACTATCTATGTCATAAGGTTATTGTGAAGGGTGAATGAGATAATTTTGCAAAAGAGCTTAATGGAGTGAATGGCATAAACCAAGGTCTCATTGTTTTGATTTGTTAACATATTTCGAATCTATTTACATTTATTATTCTCTTTAGTGATGCTATGGAAGAAACTGTTATTTGTGTCCCAATATCCACTTTTCTTTCAGTATGATAATTTTTAGCTGGGCACATGGCTATGCAGAGTATTGAGTTCATCTCTCATGTGTCTTATATCTGTACCCAGTAGACTAAGTTCTTTCTGACCAATAGGATAATAAGTCAAGTGACGGAGCAATTTCCAGCTAGTGCCTTTAAAAGAACAGGGCACCCTCTCCTCTTCCCTTTCTCCCTTCTCCTGGCTGGAATGTAGACATCATGGGGAGCCATCTTCAACTTTATGGATGAAGGCAGCACCTTCGGGATGGCAGAGCAACAACATAAAAGGAATCCACATGACAACATAACTCAGCCGTCACAGCAGGTGAGGCTTTGTGTAAGAGAGAAATAAACTTCCACTGGGTTAAAGTCACTGTAATTTGGAGTGAACTAGACCTGGTCCCTGTCTTCACGGGGCTTGCATTCTAAAAGGAAAGTGTAGCTGTTATAAAGTTGTATCAGAGAAGATACTTTTAGTTTCAGCAAACAAAATAACCAGAAACTAAAATGTTGTGAAATAAAGGTTTGTTTCTCTCACATAAAAAAGAATTTGAGTGGTTCTGGAGTTCATTCAGTAGCTCAGCAATAACAGGACTCTGTGTCATCTTCTCTGTGATGCTCTTGCACCTGTCCTCATGGTGTAAAGATAGCGGCCACACCACCAACATCATATCCTCACACACAAAAATATGTAAAGCAAGAAAAATGGGGAAAGATGTACTCCCTGTTTGTCTTTCTCTTCCATCAGGAGGGAAAGTCTTCGACAAGTGTTCTTATCAGGTTTGGTCTCAGGTCCCGTTGGTCAGTATTGGGACACATGCCAATGCCCTAGCAGCAAGGGAGGCCAGGCAAGCAAGGAACTGATACTTTAGGCTTCATAAGCTTTGGAAGGTGGGCTCCGCAGGAAAGGAAGAAGTAGGGTAGCAGTACTGTTAGGCATCAATCTTTATAGGAATGCTTCTTTGCTTTCTGTAATTTTCACGTGGGCAGGTTACTGCTGAAATTCTTCTCCAAATGTGCTTATTTATACCCTACCTTCTTGCTGAGTTGTCCCCTTGTATTGTAGAGGAAATAGAGTAGGGTTAATTACTTAAAAAAAAAATTTCTGTAACTATTTTTTCATTCAATTCTACCATGCATCAGGCTCTGCACTGAATGCTTGATACACATTATATCATTTAATAAAGCATGCTTTCTGAAAATTGCTGGTCATCTGCGTGTTACCTTCCAAAGCACTGCATTTGAGTATGAATAAAAATAAAGCTGGATGATAGAAGGCACTGTGAATCAATTTTCAATATGCTCAAGAATCAACATTGCAGAAAACAGACATCTTATTACCTTGGCCAAACTACATAAAGTGTTGGCTTAGCTTTTAGCTATGGCTTCAAATCAATTCTGATAATGGTGACAGAAAACACAGTGAAAAACTAAAACATATCTGGAATTTTCCTGTCAAACATACCAACCACTCCTTGGGAAATGAGACATTGGTCAAGAATTTAGATTGACTTACCAGGGCCATTCTGGGACTTATCAAAAAGTCTCAAAGTTCTTCTAATTTGCTTAAATATTTGCTGCAGTTTTGCACTCTGCCAGTTACTTGCAATGCATAAATTGCTACACATTCTCCTGCAGATTGTGAGCTTGCCTTTAAATCTGCTGAGTTTAAGGAATTAATGCTTGGAGACTTTATTAAAACTGTCACTCTTACATCCCATCACCCTCAAACAAATGGTCAGATTGCAGATATGGTAGAAGCTACTATACATGCGATGAAGAAACTTGTAGAAAGAATTGTCCAATGAGACTAGACAGATTCCTCATCACGGAGCATGGCTCGAGGGTGGAGCCAGGTCTGTGGTTTAGCCAGCTGTGCAGAATCTCATGCCTTGGCTACATCTAGACTTCTATATGTATAGGCTCAACACAAACATAGACTAGAATCATTGGTTCTCAAACCCGTGTAGTCATAATAATCACATTAAGGGGCATATTAAAAATATATATTCTTGTATCTTATCCCAAACTGTGTATTGTGTAGATCTGGGCTAAAGTCAATGAATCTGCATATTTGACATGAGTCCCAGGTGGTTCCTATGCAGGTAGACTAGACCACAGACCATAATTTGAGAAACATGATCTAGATGCTCCTTGGTTGGCATCTACTATTCCAAAGTTGAGTTATACAATTTTAGTCTTTGTAAATAATTATGAAGTTGGCCTAAAGTGGATTCCTTTAAAACTGAAATCACGTAGGCCAATGATTAGACATCAGAAAAATCAACATGGCATTACCATGTGGACCAGCATGAGGTTTGTATATGTGTGTACACACACACACACACACACACACACACACACACACACACACCAGCCCAGTGACTGACAGAATCAGAGCTATTAAAGCATCCGATCTCCATCACTTAGCAAATAAACTATCAAATCTATAAGAACTAGAATGTAAAGAACATGATAATTATTTTAAGACTACCACAAACTGCTATAATCAAGTCATCTGATAGTTTTATATCTATTGGTACAACAAAGATCAACTTGAGGTGTCCTCTTCCAGGATGAACACTTATATTAATGTTAGGGAATAAGAGTAAAGATTTGACAGCCAAGAACTTAAGACACCTCAAATCTTACCCTAACAAATATCTTTATCTCCCCATAAGGTTCCCAAGAGAGATCTATGCAAAATATAGAAGCAGGACATTTAGAATAAAAGAACCACTAAATTAATAGCAGCGCAAGAGCCTCCTACCATTTTACTCTGTTACGTGGCAGAATTGGAGCAAGTTTGTTTTTGTCTAGAGACCTAAGAAGGGCCTAAGATTCCCTCCCTCTTCCTGCAAATCTAACTTCTGATGCAATTATACAAAGTCAAATCTGTGTGGAGGGGAATGGAAGACAGGCGCCAGGATACAGAGAAGAGAGAAAGAGTCAGTGAATGAGGAGTAAATACAGAGGGCGGGCCCTGGCCTGAGTCACCTACCACATCATACGCTGAGAGAGACTGAAAAATAATTAACCATGGTTCTCTAGAATGGCAGGCTCTGCCTAGATCTGCTTATTATAATGAAGAGATATCGCAAGGGAGAAGGAACTAAGCCATTCCCACCTGTAAGAACTGGAAGCCTGCCTGTAACAATAGTATGGCCCTAAGGAGCGCTTTCACCTGACCAATCATATTAACAACTGCTTCCTCGAAGCCAGAACAGAGGGATAGGGCAGGGGCAGCGGAAGGGGAGACCAAGTTCATTCCGGCTGTGATTCACTCCATAATTGGTTCTGATGTCAAAATGGAATTGTCAATCTGTTTCTTCACTCCTGCCCACATTTCTAAATCTTAACCAACTTTTAGGATTCAGTTCAAACACGTTCTTCTGGCTGACACCTAGGCAGGCAATTCTTCCCCTGCGATCACATGGCTCACAGCCATACCATCCGATATTTGCCCGCTCACCTACTGACAGATCGTGAATGACTACACTTATGAGAAAGTAAGCTAACCCTTGTATGAATTCATAGAATAATCAGGAGAGATCTCAGAAATGCAATCGTGCCTCATCTCAACTGGATTCTCTATTCCTCAAACACAGAACTTCTGTTTCAAATATTTTTGTAATCTTTGTATCACCTGTAATGTATAATCCAGAAATCCCCTCATTTACGAACAGTCAATTTACAAATTTTCATGGTAGCAAAGATTTTCACTCAGGCAAAAGTGAAGCAATCTGCTGGCCATCAATAGATGGTTGGACATGGTCCCCTGAGATGTGGGGATCAAGTCTTTCATTAATTAATGGCATGTCTGAAGCAGTTATCATGTTATCAACTTATTTTTGATAAAAAATGAAAATGCAAGCATATTTGGAGAAAATGTTTAAGAGGGTTTTAAAAATCAGAGCTGTCAAATAATCACAGTTCTTCTACAAAACTTGACAGAAATATGCTGAGAGATTGCGTGTCGGGTATCCTGGGAGTTCTGAACAAATAAGCTAATGAACAGCCTTTTGAATTTTGACTGGATCGTAAGTTAAAGACGATTTTGGACTGGCATGTAGTAAGTGCTCAGTAAATTTATACCTGATTTTAATTTCTTTGACTTCAGAACTAAATTTTAACCTTCTCAAAGGCAAGAGCCTTATCAGCTGCTTCTTTTGGATTCCCCACAAAAGAGGAAGCACAGTGCTAAACAGCATTGCCCACCATAGAGAGAGAACAAATTCTTAAAAATCATCACCCAGATGAGTCCATAGTACATACTTGCGTGTGAGATTCTACATGCTAACCCATATACTTTCCCTCCAAGAAAGTATCCCAGGAAAAGAAGGGAAGGGAAAGAATATGGAGAAGATTTTCAGACACTGTGTGCAGCAGAGTATGTAAGTTCAGGTCAAACAGCTTGGTTTCTTCAGATGGAGGCACTCATTAAGTATTCAGCTTTGGGTAAGTTGCCTAGTCATTCTGTGCCTCAGTTTACTCTTCTGTAAAATGGAGGTGACAATAATAGCAGGACCTATCTCATACAGACACTCTGAGGCTTAAAAGAATTAGGGGTTGTCAAACTACCACCCACAGCTGAAATCTGGCTCACTACCTGTTTTTTTATAAATAAAGTTTTATTGGAACACACACACAAAAGAGTTAATGCATGTGAATGCTTAGAGCCTTCCTGCCCTCTAGCCAACACTCAGTGAATGCTAGCCATTGTTTTTGTGGTGTCAGGAGACCTAGATGGTAGTCCTGGCTCTGCTGCTACTGAGCCTTTTGATTCTGTTTCCTTGTCTAAGAAATGGAAATATTTAAACCAGATGACCTCTAGCACTAATTCTAACCCGAGTTTTTCATATTCATATTATTTATTCAGTAAAGAAAATGCATATGGTATTTGAAAGAAAAATATAGACAAAGAAAAAAGAAACCGAGCAGAGTAAATTATTTGAAAGAAAGCATCCTGCCTCCCCCTCTCACACCCAAAATAAAAAGCAGCTAAGAGAAGGAACAGGATACAAGAAGAGATAGTGACAGTATAAAAAGAAAGAAGAGGCAATATTTCACTCAGGGCTCTATTGCTTTTATTAACTGGGAGACAAATTCACTCAGAACTTTTAATTCTTCAAATAACAGGCATCATAAACACCATTATATGTTTGCTTGTGCCTGTAACATTTACTGTAATTCCTCAGATGAAAACCTCAGCTTCTAATATTACAGGACAAGGACGGAGTGAGGAAGGCTTAATGTAATTCAAGATATTCAAAGGTAAAAAGCTTCAAATGAAAATGATCACAATGAGCAAGAATAAAATTATTATAAAACTGTCACATTTCTAATATTTCCTATCACTTCTGACCATAAGCTCTGCAGCTATAAAAGCAATATCTTTTACTCCCCAGTGTGCAGTCGTGATGGTTCGCATTCTTCAAGGCTTATGATGTTAAAAATGCCTTTAATTATGTTCCAGATAGCTACTCGTAAGGCATTCTTAAACCTCTCCAAGGTCAGCATCTTCCTTCTCACTGATTCTCAGATCATCACTCTCTGATTCTAGCTTCACTGACACAATATTCATTTTATCCTGGGGAAAGACACAATTGCTGAATTGGTCACACTGGCATCCGGGACGGGAGCAAGATTGTCCCAGAAGGTGCCTTTGCTGGGCACTTGACGTCTGCATCGGTCTCCTCTGCCATTCTTTAGAGGTCAGCCAAAGAGAAAATTCAGACGGGTACTTAATGCAATTCAAAAGTCTGAGCGCTGCAAACAGCCACCACCTTTTGAGGCCATTTGGAGACCCTGAGTATCAAGCAGATGGTAAGCGGCACAGCCCCTTATAGATTTGTGTTTCTGGCAACACCTTGTAATGGGGAGCAGGAAAGCAATTTTGAGTTGCCCATTGCAGTGCTAAGTGGGCACCTTGAAAATGGAAAACCTAAGTCTACCCATAGTTTATCCTGAATTTAAACAATCGCTGGCTATCCTGCATACAGTAATAGACTTTGCTCCCAAACCATTCATTTAAATGCTCAGACGTTAAAACCCAAAAAACGAATCAACTTCATGGCTGGCTGGCCGTGTTAACAAGTAGCGACTGGGGTATATTTCAGGAGCACTGCCTCACCAAGTTCTTGTTAAGGGTATGGTAATTTTGGAAATGTCCTTGTTTTCAGGGATTTTCTTTTCATTTACACACATACCCACCCTCACAGACCCATACATCTGTTTCCCCTATGTGAAAGTTCAGAAAGCCTGCGAAAAATAAGTAGAAAGGGAATCCAAAGCCCAAAGGCATGCAGAAGAGAGACCAAGTACAGACTGGGAGACGGAGTCGCTTCCAGGTGCCAGCCAGGTAATGGGGAATGACTTCATTCTCTTTTAATAATTTTTAATAATAACTTTACTGTGGTTTTTCTGCTTATCAACAGAAATCTATGCCTGTTATAGAAAATTTGGAAAATACAGAGATGTCACGGAATAAGTTCTACTACTCAGGGACCATCACTGATAAGATTTTGATGTAAATTTTTACTGAGTTCTTTTTATAAGCATAATTGCATTGTCTATTTGTTTTATACCTCTTCATTTCTAACCTCTACCTAATCACAACCTTTAATGACTTTGCTTATTTATTTGTTTATTGTCTGGCACCACACCCCCGTCCCCAAATGCTCCTTCTGCCCTGGAAAGTACGCTTCCGAAAGGGAAAGTTGTGTCCTATTCTTTCCTTTCACAGAACCTGAGACCTCTTGGGTACCCAACAGATTAGTGAATGCACCAATTCATTGAGATCCTATTGAGCATGTAACTTTAGGTCTCATATTTCTCTCCCAACACTGCAACAGTGTAATAAGCACATCTTGTATGTCACTACACAATCCCTCCAATCTCTCCACTTATCCAAGTACTACAGGAGTGGCAGATCCCTGCAGGCACTGATGCAGCTAGAGAATGCCTCCCACAGACTTTTGCTTCCAGCCTGAAGGCATCTCTCATTTCCCAGACAGGGAGACTCATGGGAACCCTATGCATAACCTGGAGGTGTGCCCATAAGCCATGCTTGACCAATGACAGCCAGGAGCCAGTGGATAAATCCTCTTTTCATCCCTGAGGAAGATGGTTCTGAGATATATTTCGTAAACCTCTCTGAAGATCCTGATGGGTTTGAGTTCATCAGCCATGGACAACATGAAAACACATCCTCATTTTGTTTCTCCCTATTTCCCTCTCCTGTGTTCTGTAAGCCTGTTCCATGGAATCCCATCCTAAAGATCCTACTGGCACAAAGCCTTCATCTCAGATTCTGCTTCATAGGAAATCAGCCTAATAAAAATAGAATTTTTATACATTATTATAAATTATTGAAGACAAATTTAATGGCTGTATAGTATTCTACTAATATAAATTACTATAGCTAGGTAATAATTTTAATATTTCTGAATGTTTAGGTGGTTCGTTGCTTTTAATCTTACAAATAAAGCTATGTAGAACATCTTCACATGTAAAGCTTTTTCCTCATTTAAGAAATGGAATTAGTGAGTCAAAGCTAAGAATCTTTTTTTTTTTCAGTTTTAGATCATATTGGCCAATTTCTTTCTGGAAAAGACTGTACCATTTTATAGTCCCACTAACAATATATGAACTTGTTCTTTCATTGCAACATTGCCAACACTGGATATTATCTTTACTTGTATTTTTGATAATTTGGGAGTTGAATAGATTTTGTACTCTAATTTGCATTTCTTTTATTTATAGTATTTCCTCTTTTGGAAACTGTTTCTTATGGAAAAGCAATACTTTTCAGAATTTTGTGAAGCTCTGGGTTAGACATACCCTACAGCATAAGCCAAATCCCCCTACAAGATGGCCATTTGGGTAATGAGGTTGGAAAGCAATTCAGAGGGAAGATGTGAGTTGGAACAAGAGGGAACTCTCAAATTGAATAAATATGGTGCCTACTACATGCTGGGTGCATTAGAAAATATTGAAGATCCAAAGATGAAAAAGATAGAAAATGTCATATTGGAGCTAATAGTCTAGTGATCATGCTGAGGAGGAAACTAAATGTCTGAAATAAAGTCATCCTAGAGGATGGTTTGACTGGAAAGGGGAAAAACTAGTTCAAAATCCTCTCATTTTAGATTAAGACAAATAGATTGTTTGGACTGCATTTAGTTTGGCTATGAAAGAAAGTAAACAATGCTCATGGTTTAGAGCTAGACATACTGGATTAAGCTCAAGTGATATCAAAGGGGGTAGATGGTAATGTGATACTATAATAAGAAAACCTGAGCATAAGAATCAGGCAACCCTGGTTTTAAAACTGAATTCTACCACTTCTAGTTTATGGCCTTGGGCAAGTTAGCTTCTCTGGATCTCTATTTCTTATCTGTGAAATGAAAATTATAATACCTTCCTGACAGAGTTGTTATGTGACTTCAAATAAGATAATGTATGGAATAGCCTAACAAATTCAATGGCACAAAGTAGAAAACCAATAAAAATCATAAAGAAAAAAAATTAATGCTTTTTTAAAGTCAAAGGCAAAATTCCTCTGAGAATGAGAATTGTATTTTGTTACATAAAATAGATCAGTGTCACATTTCACTGTGAAAAGAGAGACCCAAGACCAGAGTCTGAAAACGAAGGGAAGACTCTAGAAGATAGGAACTATGAAGAAGGTAAAAAGTAGTAACCAAAAAAAAAGTGCTGATTAAAGAGAAACTGTTCCAACAACTTTTTCAAGAATGAAGGATATGAAACATCCACTTAAAAGTTGTTTGTTGCATGGTGACCAAAGTTAATGATACCTGAGGGCTTCCCTGGTGGCACAGTGGTTGAGAATCTGCCTGCCAATGCAGGGGACGTGGGTTCAAGCCCTGGTCTGGGAGGATCCCACATGCCACAGAGCAGCTGGGCCCGTGAGCCACAACTACTGAGCCTGCATGTCTGGAGCCTGTGCTCCGCAACGAGAGGCCGTGATAGTGAGAGGCCCGCGCACCGCAGTGAAGAGGGGCCCCCACTCGCCGCAACTGGAGAAAGCCCTCGCACAGAAACGAAGACCCAACACAGCCAAAAATAAATAAATAAAATTTTTTTTTAAAAATGATACCTGAAATTTGCTAAGAATGTAATGAAATTTGCTGAGAGCCTTTTGTGCTCTCAACACTCAAACATGTAAAAGGTAACGATGTGAGGTGATGGACATGTTAATTAAAATGATTGTGGCATCATCGCACAATGTATATGTATATCAAATAATTACATCATTCACCTTAAATATATGAATATTATCAATTATACCTCAACAGAGCTGGAAAAAAAAGTGACTTTTCTGCTCACCAAAATTGGGTGTTATCATCTTCAATTTTGACAATAAGATTTGTGAATTGTTTTTATTTAATAATTGTTTTAAGCTGCATATTTTATTATTAGTGGGGTTGAAGACTTCCCCCACATTGAAATAGTAAAAATATTCTCTTGAAAAAAAAGTGATTTGCTGGGCAATGCTGAGATGTAACCCATCCTTCTATTTCTAGAACTACAAGAAAACAAATACCTCTGTGATGAATGTGTTAATTAATTGGATTGAGGTAATCTTTTCACAAGGTATACATATATCAAGAATCACATTGTATACTTTAAGTATATTACAATTTTATTTGTCAATTATACCTCAATAAAGTTAGAGAACAAAAACAAAGACCTCCAAAAATCTTTGCTGTACACATAGTCTAGTATCAAGTGTGTTAACTAATACACATATATGGGTTTAAGATTACTAGCAGCTCTTTTCCTTCCACAGTCAGGACCGGTTTGTTGAAAAAATGTGTTAGATATAGGAATTACAAAAAATGATGCATACCTACCTAAAATATTTTTATCTGCTAATTTTTGCATGTGAATCTAATAACTTCTACTCAAGTAAAATTCTCTCAGTTGGCTTCCCAGCCATCTTTCTTGCATAAACCATACCTATAATAAAGCATTAATTTCCATTTTGGTTTTGCTAAAGTGGAACAAGAACTTAAAGACACTTGCAAAATAATCTGAGTACAGAATCCTTCTAGAGTCTTCTAAATTTTTCCAAATCTATTACTGTTATTTTTCCCAGTTTTAATTTAATGCTGTTTTTAAACAACTCATCTTTATGGAGACCTGCTATTATTATTCCATAATAGACAAAAGTTTTCTTACTCAATTATTTAATCAGTTAGGATAATATTTCTATAAATTAATTACTTATACTAAAACACATATGTAGTAAGGCAGTTTGGTAACAGACATCTCTAATTTTGCTAAGCATACAACCTGACTGGTAGAGGTGCATGTGCATGAGTGTAGTTCTAGAGGGTGGCCTATAATGACTTCTGTTTCTAGCAGTATGGCAAACCAGATCTTTCTGAACAACCTTCTTGACTAGCACAGCTAAATTGTTGGATAAAACATATATATTCAATCTTCTAAAAAGAACTGCTGAGTCAGCGTAAAAGGAAGTCCTTCACAGAGGTCAAAGAAAAGTAGAAACAGGAACCTTGAAAGATAAAAGATACTAAAATCAAATTATATGTAGAGGTTTCTAGTAAACTCTGGAGTTCCTGAGCTCTGTTTTGATGCTGTAAAAGGTAAGGGGACTGGAGTGAAAATCTAGGATTTGCCCAAGGATGGGACCTGTGAAGACAAACTCCACTAGGCTCAGCTTCCAAGGACTGCTTACTCAAGGTAAAAAGAGACACAAGGAAAATTTCATTTATCAGTTCATTGCATTTATTGATTCTATGCTGAGTCGAGAGAGAAAAAATCTCATTTGAGAATTTGTTACCAATAGGCAATCATCATAGAAGTTTACAATCCAAATCCATGCTACCATCTGAATAATAATTTTAAAAATTCCAAACAAGTAGAGTGATCCTGTGTTAGTAATGCTACCAAATATCCTAAACAAACACAAATGTAGTTTGGTGGAATCCAACTACACGCTCTGCCTCAATAAATTGTCATAAAGTGCCAAGGAAAATGAGCAGACCACAGCCAAAAATCACAAAACACAAAAGTGATAGCCAGAAGAAACAATGAGATGGCAAATCAGAACTGAAAGTCCTCAGTAACTGCAATATCAGATGCAGAGTATAAAATATACAAATTCAATATGTTTAAAGAAATAAAAGAGAAGCTTGAAAGTAAAACAGAGGAAAGAGACTCTAAAGAGCAACTAAATAGATTTGGAAAGACCTAAATTACACTCCTAGACATGAAAAATGAATTAATTAAAATTAAACATAGAATGGGTAAATTAAACAGCAAATTGGAGACAACAGACAAGAGTGCTAATGAGCTGAAAGACCCAAATAAATTATCTAGAATGCATCCCAGAGAGAAAACTGATTGGAAACATAAAAGGGGGTAAGAGTCATAAAGAATAGAGGGAAAATGTCCAGCATAAACCTAATTGGTGGTCCAGAAAGAGAAGGTATTAGTCAAAATAGGCTAGTCTATGACATAGCAACAAAGTAAGCCCCAAGTTTTAGTGGCTTAACAAAACTAGTGTATTTCTCACTCACTTAAAGTCCAGTATGAATCAGTCAACTGTTCAGGGAAATATTCTCCCCTGAAGAGCCCCAGAGATACTGTGGATTTTCCATCTCAATGAGTGGTCCCCACAGTTTCTGCCAAAGGAGAAGAGAGAGCTGGAGGGTCAAAGAATAATCAAAAATGATAAGGTGATTGCATAGCATTAGCTCTGCCTCTGTTTGCCCTTCAGTCATGAAACCATTCCATTCTTCCACCCACACATAGAACACACTCAATCCCAACCCAAAGTCCCATCTAGTTACTGCTCTCAGCTCAAAATCCAAAGATTTTAATAATCATATTAGTCTCTTCAAACATGGGCTCTCTTTTCATGAGATCTGTGAATTAAAAAGTCATCATTGGGCTTCCCTGGTGGCGCAGTGGTTGAGAGTCCGCCTGCCGATGCAGGGGACACGGGTTCATGCCCCGGTCCAGGAAGATCCCATATGCCGCGGAGCGGCTGGGACCGTGAGCCATGGCCGCTGAGCCTGCGCGTCCGGAGCCTGTGCTCCGCAACGGGAGAGACCACAACAGTGAGAGGCCCGCGTAATGCAAAAAAAAAAAGAAAAGAAATCATCATTATGCTCCATCCTATCAAATCAACAATGATGAAAGGGAAAAAAAATTGCAATAAATATTTCCATTCTGAAAGGAAATGAATGAAAGATATAATATAACATAATATAATATTTCACTAAAATCCACTGGGCAGACATAGTGCATGCTCCTTATTCAAAGGAGATTTTCCTTGATTAAGCCCTAATTTTCCTATTTTAAAATCTTTTTCCATTGGTCTTATGCCCTGTGGTGTCACGCTGTAAATTATTCCTTTTTACTTACTATCATTTGCCACATCTAAAGTGGGCTTTGGGAGTCAATCACTCTTGTGTTCTGCACAGATTTCACAACTGATTTTCTGTTTATGAAAAGTTGGAACCCAAAAGTTGGTTTAAATTGTAAAAGTCATATGCTTTTTAAAAATCCAGGCTGGACTTCCCTGGTGGCGCAGTGGTTGAGAGTCCACCTGCCGATGCAGGGGACGCGGGTTCGTGCCCCAGTCCAGGAAGATCCCACATACCACGGAGCGGCTGGGACCGTGAGCCATGGCCGCTGAGCCTGCGCGTCCGGAGCCTGTGCTCCGCAACAGGAGAGGCCACAACAGTGAAAGGCCCGCGTACCGCAAAAAAAAAAAAAATCCAGGCTAATAGTTTCTTTGTCAATATAGGTTTTCTAAAAAATTAAGTTTCTGATCTATCTGCTTTCAGTGAGTTACACATGCCCATAATGATATCAGAAGTACCCTGAGAGACATCATTTTCAGATATGATTTATTTCTTTGTTTTTTTGTCCCACATACCTCTCTCTCTCAATTTAATGGCAGATATTTTAAGGCTATTTGGAATAATGAGTGAAGTGGCCAAACCTATAATGTGATGTCATCCTGGATCATTTTATCTGTTGATAGGTTTTTTTTTCATCTTTATTGGATTATAATTGCCTTACAATGTTGTGTTAGTTTCTGCTGTACAACAAAGTGAATCAGCTATACATATATATATATCCTCTCCCTCTTGAACCTCCCTCCCATCCACCCCATCCCACCCCTCTAGGTGGTCACAAAGTACCGAGCTGATCTCCCTGTGCTATGCGGCTGCTTCCCACTAGCTATCTATTTTGTTGAGCCCCTGAAGGCAGGAAAAAGAGAACACATACATGGAATATGTATTTATTCCTGTGAGACTCAATCACTAGACCTTCAATGGTAGAAGGAACCCAATGCAGTCAACTTGCCATCACTTGGCTATTGGTTTATTCAAAGAGTGGTGCTGTATCAGGGTCTCATCATTGATATCTATTATCAATCAATTGATCATTCAGCAGTGGCAACAGTACTATCAGCCTTGATGAGTGTAAGCCCATGTTGTTGAGGCCATTCACGGCCTCCATCTCTGTCACCACGGATATCTCATTCACGTGCCCATCACACCAGCAATGGGTGGCCAAGGACAGATGGTGGCCAATGACAACCAGCCAAGTCAGTACCTCTTTCATGGAAGATGCTCTCTTATGGACATTTACGTCTTATAAAGATTTTCACACTTAGCATCTATTCCCGTGTATTCACCTACATGCCTCTATGCCAGATCACCTTGTCACGAGACTTCTATTTTTTCTCCTTTCAGATGTCTGATCACCTGTTCAGGACATTCACATCTTCCCATGAATCCATATATATTTTATCCTGAGGTTGTCCCTCCTCTGGTCGCACAAAATGATAACCAGGTGCACCACTTGTATATCTGCCAAACTTGAGTGGAACCAGCATCCCTTCCACCCACATTCCACTGGCCATAACTCCATCTCTTTCAACTCTAACTGAAAGACAGCTAGACAAGCTAATATTATTCTGTGCCTGAACGTTCAAAGCTTTGCCTATGCCACAGAGATAATAGAGAATACAGAAAAGGTAATGTTCAAAAATTGTTGAGAATTTTCCAGATTTAAAGACACCAATATTCAGGTCTAGGTATTACAATAAATCCCAAGAAGATTAAATTAAAAGAAATAGACACCTTAATCATCATCGTAATACTGAAGATCACCAAAAAAGAGAAGATCTTAAAAGACAAATTGCCCACAAAGAAATGGATATTAGACCAATTTATGACTTTTCAATAACAACAATGAAAGCCAGACAGTAATGGAATAATACTCTCAATGTTATGAGAAAAAAGTTTAACTATTGTTCAAGAAAAAGGGTAAAGACATATTTAGACAGATAATATATGAGAAGCTCAACCCAGCTTCTCCCTAGAGTAAAGTCTATGGGATGACTTTAAACAGAAGGAAAACAATCACAGAGTATCTGAGATAGAATGATAAGAAAAAAATAGGAAGTGTGGGTGAATTTAAATCAACATTGACTGTTCAAAATAACTATAAGAAATTTTAGTTGTTGTGGAAAATAAAGGAGAATTAAAACACATAATATTAAGACTTAAATTGGTAAGAGGGGTGATCAAGGTTAAAGTATTTAAGGTCCTTGAATATCTCATAGGACAATGAAGTGGTGGTGATTTGGTGGTGGTGGTTAAATAAACCTGTTAAAAGTGTTTGAGTAACAAAAAATAATACACTGAGCACATAACATCAACCATATAAAGGGAAAAAATAAAACAAAGAAAAGAAAATAAGACTTAGCCAAATAAGTATGTCACAGAAGACAGATATAGACACAGACACATCATATTATTTTACTTACAGATAGATAAAATAAGACAATATATTTTCATATGTACATATAAAATCATAAAGGAAATTTAGAGAGTAACTTAGAGAAAATTCAAGGCAGTGCTTACCATGCGGAGAGTTCAGGAGGGGCGAGAACAGTGAGAGGGTGCCATGCGGGAGGGGCATAAACGTTTCTATTTTTAAGCTACAGGGTGGGCACTCAGGTATTTACCTTATAATTCTCTTTTAAAGGAATCATAAATGTTTTAAATACTCTTTTGCATGTGTGATATATTTCATCAAAAAAATATACTTAAAAAAAACGTGGACTGCTAACTGAGTATTCAAAGTGCCAGGAGTGTTAGTCGGTATGAATTGTCAGCACATATATTTTAGAGAAGGAATGGAGAGTGTCAATTAAAGCAATAAATCAATCCAGAAAAGCATTAATCCAGCAATTTGATTAACTAGAGATCAGATAAGAGTGATTTCACTCTGGGTAAATACAACTATTTAAATGTGCTCTCCCAGGGGAGGAGAGAAGAGGAGAGAAAACCTAGTAGAACTCAGTGCTCTTGGTTTGGTTTCTTGGAGACTGCTCTGGATCTTGGATGTGGATTTAACTGACTGTGATGCTTGTTTCAGTAGGACTCTGTATGCGTTAACTGCATACTGTGTGCCTACTGAATTTCACTTCTTAATAGGCTGTATCTTTCTATAGTGCATTTTCTCCTCCATGAAAAGCACAGCAATAGGTTACTGTTCAACAAAAAACGATGATAGTTTATAAGGTTTGTGTTTCTTATAAAGTTGCTTGAATAGTGTCTGCTCAGCTCCCTGAAGAAACTGGGATGAAATAATAGTATACATTTTAATAAAATATGCAAGGAGTTTGAACACTAAAACTGCTGTTATCAGTATTACCATTATCAGTAGAGAAGCTGTATACCTAATTCTCCATACATTGTACTAAAAAATTAAAGCATTATATCTAATACAATGTCAAAGACAACATTAAGGCAAAAATTAACTACAGGAATGCACAAAAGTGAAAGAATGGAATTCCAAATGAACAGATTAGAGAGATGGTAGCATTAAGACGTCTTCAGTTTCTAGAATAAATACAGAGAGTTTTCTAATGTAGTGCTCTGAAAAAAAAAATCATTCATGGAAGTACTGCCCATAGTCATTTACATTTTCATAAATGATCTGTAGCATGACTAGTTGTTAAAACGCAATATTGACTTTAGGTAGATAATGAATCAACAACCAAGAAATGCCCAAAAGTGAATTCATCCAAACTGTCATCATTAGCCAAACACTGTTTTGTTAGAAGTACAAAGACAAAACAATCAGGATTCCTGCCTAGTCAGGTGAGTGAAACAAACAAGTCAAGAGACTCCATGCTCACATAGTGAGTCCCTGGTTTCCTGTTCTCTCTTAGTAGGTGCTTATTGAAATGTTATTTAAATGATGGCTATGTGGTATGTTGGGTCAAAGTGCTTTCAGAATACCAAGGAGTTGGTGATGTTTGAGTTGAATCTTTAAGGAAGGACAGGGCATTTCCAAGAAGAGAAATATTCAACTGGAAGAGATCAATGGAAAGAAAGATTGTTTATTTCCATTTAAAATGTAAGGTAATGCAGGGGTAAATGGACACGTAAGCCCTGAAAAGTTCAGAGGATGAGGGTAGAGATGAGACTGGGAGGTAGAATGGGCCATATAATAAAAGACATCTATTCCAAACTAAAGAGCCTGTAGTTGCTCCTACAGAAAATGAGTCCTCAGAGGTTTTTCTGTAGGGGAGTATGTATGCAGGCTTGTTTCTATAAAGAGGAGATCTCCTGTAGCATAACAGTTGCTGGATTGGGAGAGGAATGCCATGTCTTAGGCCCTGTGTTAGTGGCCACACAAAGATAAAGAAGATGCTGTCACTGCCTTCCAGGTGATGGACACCCAGTGAGGGAGGCAGGTAAAATCAGGAGACAGGTAACAGCAAAGGCTAAGTGCTGTGATGAATTTATACACAGTGGTGCTTTGGAAGTACACAGGAGGACTACCTACCTCATGGTGGAGAAGTCAGGGAAGGCTTCTAGGAGGAAGTGTCAGCTGAACTGAGCCTAGAAAATCAGGCCATAAAGGCACATATGCTATACTTTAATCACTGCTCAAGTCACACCATAAGGTTAAGAGATCATAACTGATTCTTATCCAATCACATGTGTTTTGGGGAACATGGCAGGGTATAAATATAAAAGCAATTAATTTAATAAATCAATAAAATAATAAGGGCAGTATTTAATCTTATTAAGCACAAAGAATGTTTCATTGATCAATCATGCACAGAGAGTGTTTATCAAGGACTAGGCACGAGAAAAGCTTCAGGAGAATTTTCAGAAGTACCAGAACTATGACCAATGGGATTCTCACAATGGGAAAGGACTTAGAATAGGTCATATTCCACTATGTCCCTTTGAATACTGAGGTTCCATTTCTGCCACCATTAAGAAGCTTATAACCTAATAGATGAAGCAGATTTTTTCATGCCAGAAAAAATAAAGGTATAAAACAAGGCTTATAAAAATGTAAGAATGAGTGGTATGATACAAACAGAAACTTCCATGGTGATTATGAGAGATAAACTGAGAAATTCCAGACAGAGGGAATACTCTGAAAACAGTGCCTAGGAATAAGCAAAAACATGGCATTGTCTTTTTCCTTCCTTCCTTCCTTCCTTCCTTCCTAACTTCCCTTCCTCCTGCCCTTTCTTCTGCCCTCCCTCCCTCTCTCTTTCCTCTTTTCTTTCTTTCCTTCTTCCATAGATATTTATTGAACATAAAATTATTTTTAAAATCAAAAACGTATTCCCTTACTGCAGATTGCTTACAGTTCAGTGAAGGGACACCAAGAAAAGAGAACATAACTGGCCCTCCTTCCCCTCCTAAATCAAATTCCATCTTCTGGAGTCAGAAATAGGGAGTTGATCAGGGAATACATCCCAAAAGAGGTGATGCCCAAACTAAATCACAAAGGAGCCCAGAAGGTAGGCAAGGCAGAAAAATAGCTCACGCCAAAGCAAAATACGGAGTGTGGCATATTCAAGGAAACACAAGGATTTAAACATAGCTGAAACTTGGGATGTGCTGGAGAGGGATGAGGGGTAGAATCTGAGGAGCAGTGCGGTGATGACTCACAGGACAGGAGACTGACCCAGCTGGTGGTTAAGGAACAGGAGGAGATAAAGTTGAATAGGTCAAATAAGGTCCTGCCAGCTAGAGGAGAGCAGATGGACGTCGCATAAAAAAGGTTTCTAATCGTTCTGCAGAACTGTGTTTGTTAAGCAGTTTTGCACACTTGAAAGCAATCTGGGTACATTTAGGCCTTACAACTATAGTTTGTGTTACCTGTAATTATTATTAATTAAGGCAGAGACTGGTGTATATGAAAGGAGTGTGGAAATCTGCAGGGTTCATTTTTGTATTTGTCAACTTTTATTTGAAAACAGCAGGTGAAATCCTGATTTGAGCAACATTTAGCCTCAAACTATCATGCAGATTGTTTTGGTATCTATATAATTGCAAAGTACTGCTTTGGTCAAAGCTCCTGAACACTTTTTGTTGCTCATTTTGGCAATAAACCTGTTAATTAGTTAATTGTAAAACGTTAGTGAATCAAGCAAAAAGAATCCATCTGTTTATAAAATTTCATCTCTTCGGGGCATAATATTTAAAAACAAGAGCTGGCTTGCACTGTATTGCCTACTAACTACAGACATTGTCTGTGAAATATTTGTATAGTCCCCACTTAGGGCTAAGAGGTGATATTTTAATGCAACCATTTGCTGTATTTGAAGGTAATTTTTAGGTACATGGTGCTGCATACAATTTGTTTCAGGGACTGGTGGAAACTGAAAAATTGGTGAGAGATATATGACTTTTTCCTCTATATCCCAAGCTGAACCTAGAAATAATTAGCCAGGCAGGAAAAAAAATCAGAAGGGCATTTCACACAAAGACACACAGTAATAAAAGCAAGGAGAAAAACAGAAAAAAAACCCCCAAAAAAACAGAGGACAGCAAAAATTCCTAAACAAAGAAAACTTGTAGTGCACCTAGGAGAAGGGCCAGAAAGAACACTGGTGAGCTAGGCAGGGACCAGACTGTAAAAAAATGTGTTTCCATAAAGAGGGATTTCTCTGCAACTGTACCATCAAGTTATGGGAATACACTGAAAATCCTCCATTTGAAGAGTCTAATGAAATATTTGTTTTTAGGAAACGTTGACAATCATCCCCTTGGAAAACTGGGGAGATTCCTAAGGTCCTCCTTTCCCCAGCTCCCAGGGGGAAGTGTAGTGAGAAGCTCAGGAAAACCCAGGCATCCAAGAATGAAGTAGGGAAAATGCTACCAGACTGGGAGCCAGAGACGTGGGTTCTAACCCTAGTAGCATACAGACCAGCGAGTGAGCAAAGTCATGTCATTTGGCTTCCCGGGTCTCTTCTTTTCTTGGTAAATGGGAAAGTTGCTTTGGGACACACTTTGTCTGAGTTTAGGAGGATGGGTTTACATAGTTGTATTCACAGTCACTTTCATGTATAGCTAAGTTATTGATATCCACAGGGATGTAGGGGTGGCTTTAAGGAACTTCTACCACCGGAAATTGGAGTTAACCTGCCTCCTGACATAAAGATGCAGGGAAAGGGGCCAAATCACAATACGAACTCAGGCTCCCATAACTGGAATTATGTAGGTTTGGAGGAAGAAACAAAGTTTGAAATATAAGATACCAGGAGCTACTCCATTGTCCAAAATCATAAACAGAGGATGTAGATTTGATGGACACCTAATCATAATGGAAGTTACTGCTTTGGTTATCATCTGAATTTTTAGTTACAATTTACCTTTTGATATCAGAATGATTTCTATTGATTTTTTATTGCTGATCATCATAGATTTTGTTTTGTATCCCATTAATTGTCTGAAGTTTCTTTTGAATCTTTAATAAATAAATTTAAAGATAACAAAGGAAGGTACCCTTCAGATATATCAACATCCAAACCACTTGTTTTGTTTCTTTAAACATTCAGAACATCTTAAATCTCTTTGTAAAATGCGACGAAAATGAAATACAGATTAGGCCTCTGGAGAGGAGCATCAGAGGATCTAAACCTCCCAAACATTTCACCTCTCATGTATGCTTTCCCTCTCTGTGGACTTTATTCTGTCTTGATGCAACTAGTCATTTCAACACTAAGGGAGAACCACCCACTAATAACTCCCATGCTCATATTTCTTCCTCCACCATAGATTACCTAGTTGTAACTCAAAATTCCATTTATTATATTAAGGCCTATTTTGCTTTGCTATTCCACTTGGGGGTCCCAGTGAGCATCTGTTGTTAACGACTCTGATTTGCTCATGAAGTCTTCACTTAAATATTCAGCAAAGCTGATGAAGAGAATGTACCATGATATGATGAGGTATGTAGAGCCAAATTAGTGGAGTCACTTATGTCAGAGACAGAATGGAGATGGTCAGTGCAGGAGCATAATGGAACCTTAACCTAACCATACAGGAACTTATAACTCTTCTCAGGAATCAGCAGAGCAAGACAGCCACTCCCCAAATGCCATGTGTGTTCATGCTATCTCCAGACTTCCTTGTTCTCCCAACTCAAGAGTCCCTAATCCAATAGGGAAGAAGACCTCTAGGCAAGCAATAATCTGAAAAAAAAACCCAAAAACTAAATGACTTCTACGTTTACCGCATAAAAATCCCCTAGTCTGTGAGCAACTTGGAACTCATTGCTCCCATCATCTTGAGTTTCCTGGCTCACTGATGGAAACTTTGCAATAAACTCATCTTTTTCCTTTGTTTTATTCAGTGTGCAGAGCTTGGTTTTTGACACGTAGAAAGAGCCCTGAGTTGGGAGCCAGAAAACCTAGTCTCCAGTCTAGTCTTGAGAGCTGTGTGGCCTTTAATAATTCATTTAATTTCCTTTAGCCCCAGTGTCCTCAACTATAAAAACAGAAAGTTGGACCAGGTATCATTTTAGATTCCTTCCAGTTAAAACATTCTGGAATTTGATTTCCCAGGCTAATTTGGGGGACATCTATTTGCTTCCAGCCCTGGTAAACAGAGGCCAGTGCTGTTACAACCTGACAGCTGGAGAGACAGACGAGGAATAAAAGTTTCCCTAAGTGTTCGTGTTCCTGTTCCTCCTTTTTTGTAAATAAATGAAAAGACTTCATTTTCCAGAGCAAATCCTGAGTCGCAAATGCCATTTTTTTCTTCATGGGGAAGTGAAAAAAATTAGCATTTAAAAATATGCAAGCAAGTAACATTTCGTTTGTTTCCCTAATGTCTGATTTAAAGATAAAGATCTTTTTTCAGCACTAAAAGCAAAACCACCTAATTCATCTGGCTTAGAGGATCGTTTACATATCCAATGGAACATTTATTTTATCTGACCAGAATTGAAGATGATGCAACATTCTTGGCTGAGATTAAAAATATATAAGGATGGAATATTGATGGCAATACGCAGGATAGAGAAGAACAGCCAAGATGATGCACTGTGGATGATAAGAATGAAATGGTTCTTAGCTAAAGTGAAATGATAACCTCAAAAGATATAGATTAATGACAGTAGTTTCTAAGATTGAAAAAGGAGAGGCAAGGATAAAAGAGGAATAAATTTAAGCATTTCAACAAAGGATGGAGAAATTTAAAGGATAATGTTAATTGAATCATGTGTTGTAACCAGATAATACTCTATTATACAAAGATGAAAGCCACAGTCGTATCAAACCATCTAGTGGAAAGACATCAACTGAATCTGCAAGGGTTATTTTTAAAGTGGCAGATTCTAATATGAATCCAAATTTCTGGGGTACAAGTTTAGTTTAAGCTTCTTAATTTATAATGGTGATAAGCTTAGTTTGATTGCTCAGGAACATATTTGGCAGATGTATGGCAACTTCAGGATGACTGAATGCATTGTTACTTTTCGTCCAGAATTCATTGATTCATTTTATATACATTTATTGAGTTCTTCTATCTGTCCATAATCCCAAATGACTCAAAAGGCACTGTTTTTCAATCTTCATTCATTCAACAAACCTCTCCTAAGTACCGTCCGTGTGAAAAGCATTGTGGTAAAGTTCAGAGGTTAGAATAAATTAACGTGTTTTTTGAGGACAAGAGCTATATTACCATTACCTTTCCATGCCTGCCAAGAGGGCCTGGCCTGATATAAGTAGTTGATAAACGTTAACTTGAACTAAACCTTTTAGGGAAGCAGATATACATAAAACTATAAGTTAAGAGAACCAAATATTATCTTACAATGTATAGAATCATGAACTAAAAAAGTTGGAGGAATATACGGAAGCAACCTAAGTGTCCATCAACAGATGAATGGATAAAGAAGCTGTGGTATATATATTCAATGGAATACTACTCAGCTACAAAAAAAAAAGAATGAAATTTTGCCACTTGCAGCAACATGGATGGACTTGGAGAGCATTACGCTAAGTGACATAAGTCAGACAGATAAAGACTAACATTGTGTGATATCACTTGTGTGTAGAATCTAAAAAATACAACAAAATAGTAAATATAAAAAAAAAGCAGACTCATAGATCTAGAGAACAAGCTAGTGGTTGCCAGTGGGGAGAGGGAAGCGGGGAGGAGCTATGTGAGCGTTGGGGATCAAGAAGTACAAACTATTAGGTATAAAATAAACTATAAGGATATATCATACAATGTTTATTTATAATAGCCAATATTTTATAAGAACTATAAATTGAATATAACCTATAAAGATTGTGAATCACTATATTGTATTCCTGTAACTTACATAACATTGTGTATCAACTATACTTCAATAAAAAATAAAGAAAAAATAAAAATTAAACATTAAATTAAAAAATTGGAAGAGATCATATATGTCATTGAATCTTATGGAACAAATCTAGGTTTGTTCCATGGAATAAAAGTATTAGGTGTTATTAAAATTAAAGGGGTGGGAGATTCCTTGGTCAAATAATTTCAAAGGAAACAGAATCAAACAAGTTTCTTTACTTCCCAGAGACTTTGATGAGTTAAAATTTTGTATTTCTCTCAAAATTAGATAGAGCACATAGCATTTCCAACCTTATTCATCCAGGGGCTTTTTTATTGTGAAACTAATGTCTGACTTTGGTAAGGGCTCAACTGGTCCATTTTCCTTGCTTTACCCCCCAACCTCACCACTCTTAAACCAGTGAGAGACAACTTTCTAACTCTGCCTAAACAATTCAATAAGTGATTCATCCAATTTTTTGAGCAAACGTTCTGTTATTGGTTAGCCTTAATCGTTGGAAATCTTTAGAATTTTGAGCTGAAATCTACCTCACAGTCTACTAGAGCACGTGTTAGCAAACAATGGTTGGAAGGAAAAATCTGCCCTGTGGCCTATTTTTGTATGGTCCTCAAGCTAAGAATATTTTAAAAATTTTTTAAAGACTAAAAAGAAGAATATGCAGTAGTGAGCATATATGGCCCACCCAACCTAAAATATTTACAATCTTGACTTTTACAAAAGAGTCTACAGACCTGTGCTCTAAAAAAAATTGTCTCCAGAATTTTTGATCATGCCATCTGTGGCAAGCAGTCTCTAAGGTAGTTTCCAAAAATCCCTACCTCCTTGTATTTAAGTCCTTGTATAATCCCCTCCCCTTGAGAATAAGCTAGATTTAGCAACTCACTTCTATTCTATTCTATTCTATTCTATTCTGTTCTATTGAACAGACTTGTTTCTATTCTATTTCCCTGAATAGAATATGGCAAAATTGATGGAATGCCACTTTTAAGATTAAGTTGTAAAAGACTTTGGCTTCTGACTTGGATACTATCTCTCCCTCTCTCATTCAACTGCTCTAAGGAAAGCCAGCTGCCATATTGCTTAGCTACTTTATAAAAAGGCACGGAAAGTAGAAAGGTCTCCAGCTAACAGCCAGCGAAGGACTAAGGCCTTCAGGCCAACGGTCTGAAAGGGACTGAATTTTACCAATAATCAGGTGAGTGAACTTAAAACAATCTCCTCTAGTTCAGCCTTCACATGTGACCACAGCCCTGGTCAACAGCTCTATTTCAAATTCATAAAGAGACCTTGAGCTAGAGGCAGCCAGCTAAATTACATCCAGATTCCTGACCCATAAAAACTGAGATAATAAATGTTTGCTGTTTTAAGATGTTATGTTCTGGGATGATTGTTATCCAGCAATAGATAACTAACATATACTCCCATTAGTAAAAATTTTCAGGGCATGTAGTCCCAATATATGTATATTTACCTATGAATTATAAACATCTCCTACTGCAAATTTTTACTTTAAATACTAGTAAGGCTTACATTTTTTCTTAATTATTAGATACAAATAAATATAGAAGGAAGTTTTAATAACTCGTTATGGGTATGGACCCTGTTGGATTGGTTTATCCATCCCTTGATATGCTCACTTTTCATGCCTGCTTTGCAGAACACTGCATAAAGTAACATAATAACACAAACACTCCCCAAAATTATAGACAAAGAATTTTATTTGATCACTTTATCCTTTCAGTAGAATCAGTTCATTCTGTCTAAAATATTTTATTTGTTCAGAAATGTTAGCTCTTCATTCATGTTAATCGATGGACAACTCATCACAGATGTCACCTTGGAAACCTGTACTTCAGTTTGTAGGAAATTTTCAGATGTCTAAGAGAGTTTGTTCTGTCTTAAGGGTTACTTGGCCACTGAAGAGGAATGTTAACAGCTGTGGGAGAAGCAATTAGTGTCCATTCTATCCTGATTCACAATTCTGTAAAATGCCTGGTAGCATTTTCTGTGGTTTTACAAAATGGCGACCTTCTGTTTCAGAGTGCTGGGTAGACTGAGTTCTGTATACAGTTATCATCATGTGGATGCCCCATGTAGCTTCCAATTAGGAAACCAACACTAATTTCACTCCCCAACCAGATTGAAATATAAAAGAGACAGATAAGACCTTCATAGTGAGGTAGGAACAGAGAATTCAGGCAAGCAGAATTCATGAATATCAACTTTTAGGAGCATTCAACTAAAAATGCAAAGGCAGAGTTCTCTGAAAAACTGGAAGGCTCTGGATGAAAGGAGAGAGATTAGTGAGAACCCTGTGATGAATGTACTGTTTTCATACAATGCCCTAATCAGGAGATGAGTGGTAGTTGTTATGAAGCAGCGAGTTGGGAACAATGCCTTTCCCAGGGAAGTAGTCACTACAAAACAGGGCTGCAGTAGGAGGATACTGACTTGTACACATGAAAGAGAATAATTACTTTAAGACGTTGTGTTCGACATCTGGTGAGCTTCCTTGGTCCCAAACCAAAAATACTAGAAACTGGAAAGTAGTGGGTTATTTTTCCTTTGGCTTCCAAACTTCCTATTTTTCTCGCTACACGTTTCATATTATCCCAATTATCTAAGTTGGTGCATTAATATAGAAATACTATTATCTTCCATTTTCCCTAATTAAGACTATTAGGAAGACATTTTATGCTCTTATTTTTTTAATGAAACTCAATCTAAAGTCACTGTATCAGATCTTATTAGCTGCTACATTATAACATACAATATTTCATTGGGGGCAAAATGCCTAAATCAAAAATTAGATCCAAACTTCAAGAATGCAAACTATGATAGTAACATAGTCATGGTTTTTTGCATATATTTTATCCCATATAAAATAAAACTTCCCTTGTGTTAAGTTTTAGTTAAGCATGTCCCCAGGAAAAACTGTGACATGGGAGACCTGGGAACACATTTTACCATTCCATATTTTCAATAATAGGGTGTCCAAATTAAAAGTCCCACGTATTTTAAGGAGGATGTGAGAGGTGAATAAAGAGTTGACCCACACTAGGTCATATTTTAAAACAGCAAAATAGGAAACTTTCATTCAATTATTTCAGGAAGTATACTTAAGTGTTAACTGCATTGTGAGCATGAAATTAATCACAATGGGATGCGGTAACATACTGGAGAAAGATGTCTCCACGGCCCAGCATATAGTAGTTGCTCAATACAATATTTTTAAAATAAATGTATAAAGTTCTTATTCTTTTCCCTAAAGAAACATGCAATCTAGGTGAGATGAATAGACATTCTCTCATCTAATGTTCACCATACTTCTGTAAGGAAGGAAATATTTTTAAGCTAATTTTGTACTTGGGGAAACAGGGGTTCTGAAAAGCTAATTTGTCCAACCAAGTTCAGAGAGCTAGAAAGTGTGGAGCAAGGAATTCAACCCTGTCTGTCTCTGGAGTCCAGACTGTTAACTTGGACTTGCATCTTTCAGCCGCTGATGTTTCACTCTTATGAGAACTAAGAAGTACCCTCAATGATCTCCTGCTAGTAGTCCTTCAGTCCTGGCCTCTTTTTAGTATGATTTCTTCCCTTCTCTATTATTCTCCTTTAGAAATGTTATAGTAAGACTATTCAGCCTCCTATAGGAAATCTTCCACCCATAATTATTAAAACACAAGTAAACGTGTACCCCCAACACTTGAGGGAAAAACCATATTTCAAGTAAAACCTTCAGGACTGCCTGGCAAGCTGCTTTGCATGTGCCCAGGGCTCAGAACAACCACCACTAGGACAACTGATACTCAGGGATGTTTTCTTTGTCATTGCTGGACAGGAAAGACCTTTCTCAATGATTTTCTGTCACCACTTGAAAGTGATAAGTTCTATGAACAGTTTAACGGCCAAATAAAGGATTTCTGGATACCCCATGGAGGGGATTCTCAATTTTGCTGTGCTCCCAGTACATCTCATAGGTATGCTTTGAGGACACGTTGATGTTCAAATTTTCACCAGGGCTCAGAGTCATCTATTTCTCCTAGAACAGCTCGCACTGGTAGAGCTCAGCTGAGACTAGAGATAAAGAATCTTAGGAAGCTGACAATCAATATAATACAGGGCCTCAGTTTTAGCTTATGGGGACAGAAAGCTTTTTTGTTTAAGGTCTAAAATTTTTAAGCCTTAATAAATTTGAATAAAAGGAACTGTACAGTGGGGAAATACACCAGAAAATAAAAATGACATGTAGCGTTCCTCAACTAATAGGAATGAGTTGCTTCATGCAGCCAAGATATCGTGTTGCCTGTTTTCTGGCTTTTTTGTTTGCTTGTTTCTTTTTTTACAGCAGTAAATCCTTAAACTGTAGCATTCTTTGCTGACACTCTATTACTCTTGAAGTAGGTATAGCCCCTCTTGGCCAAAAGGCTTCATCCATCCACCCAGAATTGGAACCAACTGAGAAAAATGGCAGCTCTGATTCCCCCACAAAAATGACAGAGTGCCAAAACACCATAGAATTGTTCTCACCCAGTTTTTCTGTAATGTCTGATTTGTGGCCTATCAATAGTCTGCACTGCGTGCTTCATGTCACCAAGATTACTGGAGGTCAGAGATTTGGTCTCTCCTCCCTCTGGGAAGCCTTCCCCAATCTTTGGGCATCTGTTCATCGGACACACTAGCTAGAGATGGACGATCATGATGAGATCTGAGAAAAAGTTTTAAATCTCAGAGGGTTTTTGTTCAGTTTACAAAATGCTTTCAGATATATAATTTGATTTGTAACAACCTTGTTATAAGAACACGCATTCTATAATGAGGGAAGAAACTTAGAGCAGTTCAATGGCAAGACAAAGATGATCAAGGCACTTAAACAGTAGCACCGGAAGCTCTACTTGCATCTTCTGATTCTCAGGCCAGTGCTCTTGCCACCTACCTTGCCACTGTTAATGTTAGTTGACTCACTGGAATATACTAAGGCCTCTCAAAGTGGTCAGCATCTGGCATCTCTTGAGAAATGCACATTCTCAGGGCTTTCTCTAGACGTGCTGAATCAGAAATTCAGGAATGGGTACAGCAATCCATGTTTTAACAAGACCTGTAGGTGATACTAATGCCCACTCATGTTTGAGAACCACTAGCATTTGCTAAACATTGTAGCCCACATATTACTATGATTGCCATATAATTTTCCATCAAACTTCTTAAGGATCAAGCAATATGCTCATACTTACAGTAATCAGAAAGCCATCCCAGGAAATAGTCCCTATATCAATAGTTTTTATATTAAGCCTCTAGAAAACCTCAAAGCCACGAGGAGAAGAATGTTTAAAGCTTATCCACACAATGCAGGTGACATGGCCATTATTTGTAGCTTCCCTTCCCCTTATTCCCTACCATTTGGAGATAAAGAAAATTATTTTTATCTCTTGAGGTCAAGATCGTCCAACTATTCAATTTTGTCAAAGTAAAAAAATATTTATCCTAGCTATGCAAATTATTTTTCAAGGGTCTTCAATTCTTTCTCAGTCTGCCCAGAACTGCGTTTTTATCCAATTCATAGGCAGTCAGAAAGAGTGATTACTTCTCCCCACCCCTTGCCCACTTCAGGGGCACTGTAAACATAAACTCTTTCAAGGGCTTTATTCCACTGTAGTTTGAAATGTGCATGCCTTGGATTTCATCAAGAAAAATGAAGGGAGGTTAGGCCCCCCTGTCACATGCTCCATAGGACTCTGTGCTTCTCCTTTACAGCCCTCATCACACTTCTGATTACTTGTTCAATGTCACTGTCTAATTACTTGTTCCCCACATGTTCTCAATTAAGACTTTTAGAGGTCCTAAGCTCTGACAGGATAATGGTGTCTACTCCAACACCATATGGATTTTGAATTAAGAAAAAAAAATCAAAACTTTCAAATAAGTTTAAGATGTCCAGCAAGGTTTTACTTCCCATCATGACTGCTTTGATGCTTTGCTCCAAATATCATATGCCAAGCTTAATTTTTAAAAGAGTGCCGGAAGGCAGCTCCTTGGCTGGTGCCCTAAGCATGTGTTGGTCTTCCTTTGGAAAATCCCACACCATTTCCACATAAATTGTAAGTTTCATGAGGACCAAAGCTGTATCTGTCTTGGTCACAATGTAGTCCTACAATGCCTGAGGTAAAATAGGTTCTTAATAAATATCTGATGAAAGGATACAAGAATGAGTGAGTGAGCAAGTGGGTGAGTGAATGAGTGAGTAGGACAGAGCAGTAGGATGAGAATGAGGTAGAAAAAATAAAGTGACAGGGAGAAAAGGAGGAGGAAAGGAAAAGAGGGGGGTAAAGAGGCAGAAGAGAGAGAAAGAAGGCAGAAGAGAGGAAGGAAATAAAACCAGTTGGTTACTATCTTAATTCTGCTATAGTTTACAGAAAAGGTGTACTGGTACTAGACACTCTAGTCCATTGTTAGAGCTCAAAGAATTATCTGGTTCACTATTGCTTAATTCCAGAATAAATGTTGCCCTCATCCTTTTAGAGAATTATGAACTGGGTATTTACTTGCATGGCACAATTTTCAAATACGTGACAGCCCGTCGCTCACACTGTCTTTGTCATGGAATTAAATTTGCAGCTGCCGTCCAATCAGTGAGGAGGGCCCACCGGGCAGATAGTGCTGTGACACGTGAAGTTAGCTATTCAGCTGTTACAGTCCTTGGCACTTTTGATTTCTGTCACCCTAGAAAATGAACAGCATTTGTGCTGACAGCTTTTTTTTTTTTTTCCCAATTCATCCCTTACTAATGAAGCTATTCCAAACCGAGGTGTGCATTTAAATAAATTTTACAAGCCATATCAAAACAGCAATGTTAACAGTACTTGTTGCCAAAAAAAACCCCATGCAAATTACAGGGGACTTACACATGCAAAACATTTAGCCAAAATGGGGCTTTTATATGACATCAACCTTATAAGGTGTAAACACACAGCAATGATATTCAGACCTTGTTTTTCTCCTTTTTCTTGATAAGAACAAAAGTATGCTTTGGCACAGCGTTCAAACTCATCAGATAAGCACCCAAGAATGGCTGTATTGCACAGTCTAAAGTTTAGTAGGGAAGGCCCATATGCTGTATAAATAAGCTCCTATATCTTTAGGTCCCCAGGTCCTAATGTGACAAGGATATTATTATCCACTAGTCAAAA
Source organism: Delphinapterus leucas (assembly GCF_059928025.1). NCBI lineage: Eukaryota > Metazoa > Chordata > Mammalia > Artiodactyla > Monodontidae > Delphinapterus > Delphinapterus leucas. The sequence continues at coordinate 49,478,470 of NC_143133.1, read as the reverse complement.
AGCCTTTTATAGAGATAGTTTCCCCTTTAGCCCTGTTATTTTAATTTGTGCACAGATTTTAGCACAGGCAATTTCCCCATGCAAGGGCTTTTCACTAATAGAACTATACTATCTTAGCTCAGGATGGCCTTTGGTTTTTCAGTCCACTGGGTTCAAAAGATTATTTCCTTGTGCTGGAAAGTTTTCCACACCACCCAGGAGCCCACCATTATCTGCACGAAACACCCCAACCCGGTACATCCTCCAAGAGGCTACACAGCTGGGCCCAGCATGAAAATGACAAGCATTAGAAAACTTCAAGAGTTTATTTTCCTCTGGCTGGGCATCTTGGCTTCTGGACTCCCGTCAATGTCAACACAATGCATGCCTTTCAATAAAAAGTGATCTTAACAGGATTAAAGGTAATTTAGAGTCAATAAGAAGTTTGCCATCGGGCAGAATTATAATAGACAGTGTGATCAGAAGTAAGAGAATCTGGAAGGTTTTCAGAGCCCATTCTACTGTAAAAATGAAACACAGAGAAGAGAAAAAAAATTTATTCTCAGCCAAACCCTTTCACTAGTTCCATCTTGCACACAAATCAATTCACAGTCTATTAAAATAGTAAGAACCGTGTATTGTCATTTACAGGGAGGAAAAGAAGAGAGAGAGAAAAAAAAAAAACAAGTGTGATTTCTACACCAGTCTTCTTTGTTGCTATGCAAGTGGTAAATCAAATGTTTTCGGTTCTGCCTGATGTGTGACCTGAACCCACAAGAGGCCCCTGGAGCCCAACACAGAATTATATTTGAAGCAGGACAGTTCCCAAATCATCACTCAGCAGCCAGCAGCTTTAGGAAGGCAATTTACTCTTCTGGAAGGCAGCCCTCCATCCCCTGGGCAGGATGGACCTGGTAAAGTAATGGAGGAATTGAGCACTGGATTGGAACTCTAGCCCAGGGAAGGATAGCCCTCCTCTGCCAGAAGGATGAGCTTTTGCTTTCTTGGAGCTGCCAATGGATGCCCTTCACTGAATCACTGCTCTAGTACACATGGAAGGGATAAGGAAGCAAAGTAGGCATGTAGCAAGAGGTGACTGCCTGAAATTATTTCCCTAACTTTCAAGTCTTTGCACTAATATTAATAGAAAAAAATAATAATAGCTACCACTTAATGGACATTGTAATTGCCACTTAGTGGAGGGTGTCCTAAGTTATCTTATGTGTACCACCTCATTTAAATTCTCACTACAGTCCTATAAAGTAGGTAGTTTTATTTTAATTCTCACTTTACAGATGAGGGAAAGAAAAATCAGAGGTCGGATTTAGTCACTTGAGGGCGTGTGTTCCATAAACGCTAGGGCTGTGATCAAACCCTGGGTTAGCTGGTGTTATCCATGCACTTAACACATCTGCTCAACTAGCAACTGGAAATGCAACAGTTTTATCGTGGGAATAATTTTGGTTTGGTCAGTGCCATTGCTGGGAAGAGTAACTAATTTATTAAAAGAGATTCAAAAACAAAACAGCCTGCATGAGCGCAGAAACAAAGAACATAATGTTTAGTATAAACAATGGAAGTCTTAGGAAAGAAAGAAGATACACATCTACTACTTTGTGAAATGACTGGCCGTGAAATATGGAAAATCAACTAAACCTTCAGAGACACAGAAGATCTTATACTGAAATGTTGTGGTTTGGCTAAATCGTGTGTCATTGAAAATAACTGGGAGCCAAAAGCCCCGGTGCCAGGCTTGATTCTGCCACAACTTTATCATTAAAAATATGAAGTAGCATTTTGATGTTTGGAAACAGACTGTCTGGTTGCAACACTGGCTCCACTACTTACTAGCTCTATGGTTCAGGCAAGTTACTTACCTTTTTTCTGCCTCAGTTTATTCATCTGCAAAATGAGGATAACAGTTGTAGAATTTGCATCATAGTAAAGGATTAAAGGAGTTAATCTACATCTTAAGTTTCCACTGCAAATAAGAATTTGCCTAACATCCATTACATCACTAATTTAATACACATTTATAAGTTGCTTAGCTATGCCAGATATCATGCTCGGTACTAGAAATATTAAGATAAGACCTCAAAGTTGTTTGCCATCGAGAAGGGCAAACAAAAAACATTATGTGTGACAGAGATATAATAAATTGATGAGTATAGACTAGTGGTAACAACTGGTTTATAAGTATCTAGAAAGTGTAGCAAGTACTTAAAGAACAGTTGTTGCCATGATGTGTTTAAAGTATCACCTAGAAGGAGTGAAGTGTATACTTGGCAATTTCTGTCACTTGTATCATTGTTTCCTTACAGAACCATCACTGGCTTATCTATGTCCATTACTCGAACACCCAGTGAATCATCTGACCGCTGACATTTGTCTTTAAAAATATGTTCTAATAGGGCTTCCCTGGTGGCGCAGTGGTTGAGAGTCCGCCTGCCGATGCAGGGGACATGGGTTCGTGCTCCGGTCCTGGAGGATCCCGCATGCCGCGGAGCGGCTGGGCCTGTAAGCTGTGGCCGCTGAGCCTGTGCATCCGGAGCCTGTGCTCCGCAGCAGGGGAGGCCACAACAGTGAGAGGGCCGCGTACCGCAAAAAAAAAAAAAAAAAGTTCTAATAATAAAAGAAAACAAAGCTAAGGAAGAAAATTTAGGAACAAATTATACAGAAGGAAAAAGTTTTCATACCACAACCCAGAGAGAGAGATAAAAGGAAATATCAAGACATTAACAGTGGTTATTTCTTTCTTATCTTTTATCTCCATCATCTCCATATACATTGCTTGTATTTCTATAGCTAATATATACTCTGAATATATTAACTCTTCCCACGTACAATTTTAAAACTTTTAGCGGGGGTGGGGGTGAAGGAATAATTTTAGATTTACAAAAGAGTTGCAAAGAGAGTCCAGAGAATTTTATATTCTTCACCCAGCTTCCCCTAATGTTAACTTCTTACATAACCATGGAATATTTATCAAAACTAAGAAGTTAACAATGGTAAAGTACTATTAATTAAACTGAAGACTTTATTTGGATTTCCAGGTTTTTCCACTAATGTCCTTTTTTCTGTTCCAGGACTCAATCCAAGGGACCATGTTGCATTTCAGTTCCTGAGTACTTTTGATACATTAATTATATTTATACATTAACTGTTCATTTATGCACTTCCCACCTTAACCAGGGCCCTTAACACATCAACTGTATTCTTCTGAAAAGAAGCTTTCTATCTGGTTCCTACATCTTTCAGCATGTTACTTTTAAATCATCACCATCCTGTCCAGAAATCTTTAGCCTTGCTCTAAGATGAAACCAGAAAGTCTTTAAAGAACATCAGAGACTCTCCACGTTCTGGTCCCAACCTGCCCATCCTCTCCCCTAAGGAGAGCTGGAGTAGACCCTGCCTCCCACCTCCAACAAGCTTTATGCTTTCCACCTCTGTATTTTTACATGTAATATTTATATTATATTATTTTTATATTACATTATTTTCCTTGCCCATGGAGTCATATCCGACCATGCCATCTAGCAGAGAACTCTCTCTGCTCTTAGCATCTGGGAAATTCACCCAGCATCATTTATCATTTCATGTCCCTCTCCTAGCTCCCAAACCAGACCATGAGCTTCTTTTAGAGAAGAACTGTCTTGTCTGCAGTACCGCATCTCTACAATGTACTGCACAGTTTAGTTTAATAAATATGTACTGATTAGGCTGCTAGAAACCTTCACTTCTAATAATTATAAAAATAATGGCAACTGGTTTGCCATTCCAATATGTTGACTGGTTTCCAGTCCAATATGTAAGAAGCTTGCAAGTCATTGCTCCCATCCTAAGGACAAGAAGAAAGTCAAACAAACTGAAAATTAACAATTCTTCTTAGATTCATCAGACAATTGAGGTAACAGGGGAAAGTGTTGCCACAAAACATTGGAGAGACGGTGAATCACAAGTTTCCAGAGCAGAAAACTCTGCAGGAACCAGAGGGAGTGAACAAGTATGAAAGTTAGACATAATGGCTCACACTCATTGTGCCCAACCTCTCTGAACATGTGACATCGATGGGCTTGTTTAACTTTCACAACAGCCTTATGAGGAGCCCGTGTTACAGATAGGGAAACTGAGGCTCAGGGACACCCAGTAAGGTACTTAATGTCACTTGGCTAGTACATGTCAGAGTCAGGATTTAAATGCGGGTGAATTGGCTCTTAATGATTACACTATATTGGCCTCAAAACAGGTACCAATACCATCACTCAGGCAAAATCACATAAGACAGTCGTGCGTCAGGTGACGCTTAGAGACCCTGGGAAATCCTGGGACAATGGGCTCCATTTACTCTCCACAAGAGACACTCATGAACTCTCACCATTGGGAATCTAACCCAGTGCTTCCACCATCTCCCCATCTCACCTACTGCCACAGTCTATAAGGTTTCTTCTCCCTTCCTGCTGCTGTAACCCATAATTCTAAAGCCCACCATAAAGTGTCTCCATGTCAAAATGTCTTCTGATTTCATTCTTTAAGGCTCATCATGCTTTGTGCTCTGTACTATATCCCTCCCAGGACAACTGGAGCCTAAAATATCATGATCAGTGATGAATATGTGTTCTCCAGGTAAGGAGTATTGCTAGTAATTAAACAGTATTAATTCTATCAGTTTTGATTTATTCTGCTCTTTCAATAATGAAGCTCAATCTTCTATTTTCTTTCTGCCTTGCTCCAAGCAATAGAATTGATGTTTGGGGATTATCATATAAATCTACTTTTTGGTCAGCCAGTGCTGGGGAATTTTTTCAATATATTACAAATGTATTCATTACTCTCTCGTTCATAAAAATAATTAAAAACTACAGGCCGAATAAAAATTCCCAGACCACAAAAGCCTGACTGGCACTCCACTGCCAAATACCAGGGTTGCCAGTGTCTTAGTTTACGGGTTTCTTAATGAGAAATTGTACTGCTCATTCAATAAAGGACTTAAGGGGACATTTCCTGGTGTCGTTTGCAGGAGTTACGAAAGTCCTATACATCAAACTGAAAAGGGACTACTATTACTTTCTGCATATTTTTAGCAATTCAGAAATGACTTACCCTAAAATGAAAACTATCAAAAAAAAATTCTTTAAAAGTGATCCCCAGGATGTTAATAACATGTGTTCACAATGCCATTTTTTAAAAAAAATCAAGGAAGGAAGGTAGAGAGAAATACAAGTAGATCCAATCCATCACTGTGATATCCAAGTTTCTTCTTAGATAAAACAGACATAAAACATGTGCTATACAAGCCTCAGATGACCTTCAATACGTCTAAGTACAGTGTATATGGATTTTTAAGTATAATTAACAACTACTGTTTTTCCATTTAAAGAATACAAGTTCTGTTTCTTTGACAGGCAATAGCAAATCAATTCTGTTCTCAAATGCTAAAAAAAGCAATTAAAAATAAGATGAATTAAAATACTACAAGGGCTCATAGGGTTTTGGCTGGTGGACTTTTTTTTTCCTCACCTTAACTTACGGCAATTTTGTTTTGACACTTTTTAAATTAATTAATTAATTTATTTTTTAACATCATTATTGGAGTATAATTGCTTTAAACTGTTGTGTTACTTTCAGCTCTATAAAAAGGTGAATCAGCTATATGTATACATATATCCCCATTTCCCCTCCCTCTTGCGTCTCCCTCCCACCCTCCTTATCCCACCCCTCTAGATGGTCACAAAGCACCAAGCTGGTCTCCCTCTGCTACGCAGAGGCTACCCACTAGCTATCTATTTTACATTTGGTAGTGTATATATGTCCATGCCACTCTCTCACCCCGTCCAGCTTACCATTCCCACTCCCTGTGTCCTCAAATCCATTCTCTACATCTGTGTCTTTATTACTGTCTTGCCCATAGGTTCATCAGAACAATTTCTTTTTTTTTTTAGATTCCATATTTGTTAGCATACAGTATTTGTTTTTCTCTTTCTGACTTACTTCACTCTGTATGACACTACAGGTCCATCCACCTCACTACAAATAACTCCATTTAATTTGTTTTTATGCCTGAGTAATCCATTGTATACATGTGCCACATATTCTTTATCCATTCATCTGTCGATGGACACTTGGGTTGCTTCCATGTCCTGGCTATTGTAAATAGTGCTGCAATGAATATTGTGGTACATGACTCTTTAAATTATGGTTTTCTCAGGGTATATGCCCAGTAGTGGGATTGCTGTGTCATATGTTAGTTCTACTTTAAGTTTTTTAAGGAACCTCCATACTGTTCTCCACAGTGGCTGTATCAATTTACATTCCCACCAACAGTGCAGGAGGGTTTCCTTTTCTCCACACCCTCTCCAGCATTTATTGTTTCTAGATTTTTTGATGATGGCCATTCTGACTAGTGTGAGGTGATACCCCATTTTAGTTTTGATTTGCATTTCTCTAATAATTAGTGATGTTGAGCATTCTTTCATGTGTTTGTCGGCAGTCTGTATATCTTCTTTGGAGAAATGTCTATTTAGGTCTTCTGCCCATTTTTGGATTGGGTTGTTTGTTTATTTGATATTGAGCTGCATGAGCTGCTTGTATATTTTGGAGATTAATCGTTTGTCAGTTACTTCGTTTGCAGCTGTTTTCTCCCATTACGATGGTTGCCTTTTAATCTTGTTTATGGTTTCCTTTGCTGGGCAAAAGCTTTTAAGTTTCATTAAGTCCCATTTATTTATTTTTGGTTTTATTTCCATTTCTCTAGGAGGTGGGTCAAAAAGGATCTTGCTGTGATTTATGTCATAGAGTGATCTGCCTATATTTTCCTCTAAGAGGTTTATAGTGTCTGGTCTTACATTTAGGTCTTTAATCCATTTTGAGTTTATTTTTGTATATGGTGTTAGGGAGTGTTCTAATTTCATTCTTTTACATGTAGCTGTCCAGTTTTCCCAGCACCACTTATTGAAGAGGCTGTCTTTTCTCCACTGTATATTCTTCCCTCCTTTATCAAAGATAAGGTGACCATATGTGTGTCGGTTTATCTCTGGGATTTCTATCCTGTTCCATTGATCTATATTTCTGTTTTTGTGTCAGTACCATACTGTCTTGATTACTGTAGGTTTGTAGTATAGTCTGAAATCAGGGCACCTGATTCTTCCAGCTTTGTTTTTCTTTCTCAAGTTTGTTTTTGCCATTTGGGGTCTTTGGTGTATCCATACAAATTGTGAAACTTTTTGCTCTAGTTCTGTGAAAAATGCCATTGGTAGTTGGACACGGATTACACTGAATCTGTAGATTGCTTTGGGCAATAGAGTCGTTTCCACAATGTTGATTTTTCCAATCCAAGAACATGGTATATCTCTCCATCTGTTTGCACCATCTTTAATTTCTTTCATTGATGTCTTATAGTTTCCTGCATACAGGTTTTTTGTCTCCTCAGGTAGGTTTATTCCTACATATTTTCTTTTTGTTGCAATGGTAAATAGGATTGTTCCCTTCATTTCTCTTTCAGATTTTTAATCATTAGTGTATAGGAATGCAAGAGATTTCTGGACATTAATTTTGTATCCTGCTACTCTACCAAATTCACTAATTAGCTCTAGTAGTTTTCTGGTAGCACCTTTAGGATTCTGTATGTATAGTATCATGTCATCTGCAAATGGTGACAGTTTTACTTCTTTTCCAATTGTGATTCATTTTAATTCTTTTTCTTCTGATTGCTGTAGCTAAAACTTCCAAAACTATGTTGAATAATAGTGGTGAGAGTGGGCAACCTTGTCTTGTTCCTGATCTTAGAGGAAATGGTTTCAATTTTTTACCACTGAGAATGATGTTGGCTGTGGGTTTTGTCATATATGGCCTTTATTATGTTGAGGTAGGTTCCCTCTATGCCTAGTTTTGGAGAGTGTTTATCATAAGTAGGTGTTGAATTTTGTCGAATGCTTTTTGTGCATCTATTGAGATGATCATATGGTTTTTCTCCTTCAATTTGTTAATATGGTGTATCACATTGATTGATTTGCATATACTGAAGAATCCTTGCATTCCTGGGAAAAACTCCACTTGATCATGGTGTGTGATCCTTTTAATGTGCGGTTGGATTCTGTTTGCTAGTATATTGTTCAGGACATTTGCATCTCTATTCATCAGTGATATTGGCCTGTAGTTTTATTTCTTTGTGACATCTTTGTCTGGTGTTGGTATCAGGGTGATGGTGGCCTTGTAGAATGAGTTTGGGAGTGTTCCTCCGTCTGCCATGTTTTGGAAGAGTTTAAGAAGGATAGGTGTTAGCTCTTCTCTAAATGTTTGACAGAATTCGCCTGTGAAGCCATCTGGTCCTGGGCTTTTGTTTGTTGGAAGATTTTTAATCACAGTTTCAATTTCAGTGCTTGTGATTGGTCTGTTCATATTTTCTATTTCTTCCTGGTTCAGTCTTGGAAGGTTGTGCTTTTCTAAGAATTTGTCCATTTCTTCCAGGTTGTCCATTTTATTAGCATAGAGTTGCTTGTAGTAATCTCTTAGTATGCTTTGTATTTCTGTGGTGTCCGTTGTAACTTGTTCTTTATCATTTCTAATTTTATTGATTAGAGTCCTCTCCCTCTTTTTCTTGATGAGTTTGGCTAATGGTTTATCAATTTTGTTTATCTTCTCAAAGAACCAGGTTTTAGTTTTATTGATCTTTGCTATCATTTTGTTCATTTCTTTTTCACTTATTTCTGATCTGATCTTTGTGATTTCTTTCCTTTTGCTAATTGGCGGGGGGGGGGTTGTTCCTCTTTCTCTAGTTGCTTTAGGTGTAAGATCAGTTTGTTTATTTGAGACTTTTCTTGTTTCTTAAGGTTGGATTGTATTTCTATAAACTTCCTTCTTAGAACTGCTTTTGCTGTATCCCATAGGTTTTGGGTCATCGTGTTTTCATTGTCATTTGTTTCTAGGTATTTTTTGATTTCCTCTTTGATTTCTCCAGTGATCTCTTGGTTATTTAGTAGTGTACTGTTTAGCCTCCATGTGTTTGTATTTTTTACAGTTTTTTTCCCTTAATTGATATCTTGCCTCATAGCGTTGTGGTTGGAAAAGATACTTGATACAATTTCAACTTCTTAAATTTACAAAGGCTTGATTTGTGATCCAAGATATAATCTATCCTGGAGAATGGTCCATGAGCACTTGAGAAGAAAATGTATTCTGTTGTTTTTGGATGGAATGTCCTATAAATATCAATTAAGTCCATCTTTTTTAATGTGTTATTTAAAGCTTGTGTTTCCTTATTTATTTTCATTTTGGATGATCTGTCCACTGGTGAAAGTGGACTGTTAAAGTCCCCTATATGATTGTTACTGTTGCTTTCCCTGTTTATGGCTGTTAGCATTTGCCTTATGTATTGAGGTGCTCTTATGTTGGGTGCAAAAATATTTATAATTGTTATATATTCTTCCTGGATTGATCCCTTGATCATTACGTACTGTCCTTCTTTGTCTCTTGTAATAGTCTTTATTTTAAAGTCTATTTTGTCTGATATGAGAATTGCTACTCCAGCTTTCTTTTGATTTCCATTTGCATGGAATATCTTTTTCCATCCCCTCACTTTCAGTCTGTATGTGTCACTAGGTCTGATGTGGGTCTCTTGTAGACACCATATGTATGGGTCTTGTTTTTGTATCTATTCAGCCAGTCTGTGTCTCTTGGTTGGAGCATTTAATCCATTTACTTAAGGTAATTACTTAAGGTAATTATCGATATGTATGCTCCTATTACCATTTTCTTAATTGTTTTGAGTTTGTTATTGTAGGTCTTTTCCTTCTCTTGTGTTTCCTGTCTAGAGAAGTTTCTTTAGCATTTGTTGTAAAGCTGGTTTGCTGGTGCTTAATTCTCTTAACTTTTACTTGTCTGTAAATATTTTAATTTCTCCATCAAATCTGAATTAGCTCCTTGCTGGGTAGAGTAATCTTGGTTGTAGTTTTTGCCCTTTCATCACTTTAAATATGTCCTGCCACTCCTTTCTGGCTTGCAGAGTTTCTGCTGAAAGATCAGCTTTTAACCTTATGGGGATTCCCTTCTATGTTATTTGTTGCTTTTCCCTTGCTGCTTTTAATATTTATTCTTTGTATTCAATTTTTGATAGTTTTGTTAATATGTGTCTTGGTGTGTTTCTCCTTGGATTTATCCTTTATGGGACTCTCTGCACTTCCTGGACTTGATTATTTCCTTTCCCATGTTAGGGAAGCTTTTGACTATAATCTCTTCAAATATTTTCTCAGTCCCTTTCTTTTTCTCTTCTTCTGGGACCCCTATAATTTGAATGTTGGTGTGTTTAATGTTGTTCCAGAGGTTTCTGAGACTGTCCTCAATTCTTTTCATTATTTTTTCTTTATTCTGCTCTGTGGTAGTTATTTCCACTACTTTATCTTCCAGGTCACTTATCCAGTCTTCTGCCACAGTTATTCTGCTATTGAGTCCTTCTGGAGAATTTTAAATTTCATTTATTGTGTTCTTCATCATTGTCTGTTTGCTCTTTAGTTCTTTTAGGTCCTTGTTAAACATTTCTTGTATTTTCTCCATTGTATTTCTGAGATTTTGGATCATCTTTACTATCATTACTCTGAATTCTTTTTCAGGTAGACTGCCTATTTCCTCTTCATTTGTTTGTCCTGGTGGGTTTTTACCTTGCTCCTTCATCTGCTGCATATTTCTCTGTATTCTCATTTTGCTAAACTTACTGTGTTTGGGGTCTCCTTTTTACACGATAGCAGTTCGTGGTTCCTGTTGTTTTTGGTGTCTACCCCCAGTGGATAAGGTTGATTCAGTGACTTGTGTAGTCTTCCTGGTGGAGGGGACTAGTGCCTGTGTTCTGGTGGGTAGGTGCTGGATCTTGTCTTTGGGGTGGGCAGGACTGTGTCCAGTTTTGTGTTTTGGGGGTGTCTGTGAACTTACTATGATTTTAGGCAGCCTCTCTGCTAATGGGTGGGGTCATGTCTCTGTCTTGCTAGTTGTTTGGCATGGGGCATCCAGCACTGGAGCTTGCTGTTGGTTGGGTGGATCTGGGTCTTAGCATTGAGATGGAGATCTCTGGCAGAGCTCCGCCAATTGATATTACTTTGTGCTGTGAGGTCTCTGGTGGTCCAATGTCCTGAACTCAGCTCTCCCACCTCAGAAGCTCAGGCCTGACACCAGGCCAGAGCACCAAAACCCTGTCAGCCACATGGCTCAGAAGAAGAGTGAGAAAAAAAGAATGAAAAATAATAAATAAAAATTTATTTAAATAAAACAATTTTTAATTAATAATAATAATAAATAAAAGAGAGCAACCAAATCAATAAACAAATCCACCAGCGATAAGAAGCGCTAAAAGCTATACTAAGATAAACATAAAAATCAGAAACAAATCATTCACAGACAGCAAACCCTATTCTACAGTTGCTCCTAAAGTCCACCGCCTCAATTTTGGGATGATTCGTTGTCTGTTCAGGTATTCCACAGATGCAGGGTACATCAAGTTGATTGTGGGAATTTAATCCACTGCTCCTGAGGCTGCTGGGAGAAATTTCCCTTTCTCTTCTTTGTTCTTAGAGCTCCTGGGGTTTGGCTTTGGTTTTGGCCCCACCTCTGCATGTAGGTCACCCTTAGGCATCTGTTCCCAGCCCAGAAAATAGGGGGTTAAAGCAGCGGCTGATTAGGGGGCTCTTGCTCACTCATGCCCAGGGGAGGGAGGGGTACGGTAGTCCTAACTGAAATGCGGGGCGAGCCTGCAGCAGCAGAGACCAACATAACATTGCAACAGCCTGAGGCACGCCGTGTGTTCTCCAAGGGAAGTAGTCCCTGGATCACAGGACCCTGGCAGTGGCGGGCTACACTGGCTCCATTTGGCGGCGGGTGGTGGGGGGTGTGGATAGTGACCTATGCTTGCACACAGGATTCTCGGTGGCTGCAGTAGCTGCGTTAACGTTTCATGACTGTCTCTGGTGTCCAAGCTGATAGCTGTGGCTCACGCCCGTCTCTGGAGCTCATTTAGGCAGTGCTCTGCCTTCTGTGGGCAGACAGGGAAGGAATCCCCTCTCCTTGTGCACCTTGAAACAACAGTCTCTTGCCTCTTAGGCAGGTCCAGACATTTTCCTGGACTCCCTCTGGGCTAGCTGTGGTGCACTAGCCCCCTTCAGGCTGTGTTCATGCAGCCAACCCCTGTCCTCTCCCTGGGATTCGTACTCCGAAGCCTGAGCCTCAGCTCTCAGCCCCCACCTGCCCCAGTGGGTGAGCAGACAAGCCTCTCAGGCTGGTGAGTGCTAGTTGGCACCAATGCTCTATGCAGGAATCTCTCCGCTTTGCCCTCTGCACCCCTATTGCTGTGCTCTCTTCCATGGCTCCAAAGCTTCCCCCTCTCCTACCCTCCGTCTCTGCCAGTGAAAGGTCTTCCTAGTGCGTGGAAACTCTTCCTCCTTCACAGCTCCCTCCCAGAGGTGCAGATTCTGTCCCTATTCTTTTGTCTCTGTTTTTCCTTTTTTCTTTTCCGCTACCCAGGTATGTAGGTATTTTCTTGCCTTTTGGGAAGTCTGAGGTCTTCTGCCAGCGTTCAGTAGGTGTTCTGTAGGAGTTGTTCCACATGTAGATGTATTTCTGATGTATTTGTGGGGAGGAAGGTGATCTCCATGTCTTACTCCTCTGCCATCTTGAAGGTCCCCCACCTACAGCAATTTTAATTTACAGGGCTTATTAGAGAAGCACCTTTGGTTTGATCTATCTCTTGGGACGAAGAGCTGGCCTTTCAAATGCAGCAGAGATCTGCGGAGGCCACAGCACTGTGAGGCAGCCAAGCCACTGATGCTAGATTGTTTGTTTCACTTGGTAGACCAGTTGTGAGAGATCGTTTTATTTACAGCAAGAATATTAATTTTCTAGTTTTGGTAACAAAAATACAATGCTCGTTTGTATTGTTGTAAAACTTGTAAATATGCGCTGCAGGATAAGTAGTATTCAAAGCAACATCCTAATTAAAAGGAAAATTCAGTTGTTTTGCAAGATAATATAAGGAGGGCACATAAACTGTAAATAAGATGCATGGTAAAAATGAAAAAGACAGGTTGGATAGGAGAAGAATGAAATAAGATTTGGAAATGTGCTTTTAAAATGAACAAATTGTGAGATAATGTTTCATTAAACAATAAAAATAACAGACGAGTGGCAAAGATGTAATAGAAATTCCTATGTATACCATTTTAATTTTAATATAATTTTCCCCAGTGCATCCACGTTTATTGAACTACTATGACAGTTTCTTTCTCACCCTGTCCAAAGTTACTGAGGGAAGGTACTTTGCTGTAAATAATTCCCTGATTATGAACATGAAAACAATCCAGAAACTGACCACAGTGTTTTTTAAAAATGGCAGAGCATCTGCTCGGCACCAAAGCCTTAAGAGAATGGCAAAGTATGTTCCATTTCCTCAGGCAAGCAGAAGGAGAATATAGAAAACCACCTTCCCTATGTCTTCCTGCATAAAGTAACTCCACACACTTGTTTCTTTTTTACTTTCTAAAAAATGCAGAGAAGACTTCGATGACACCACAATCTACACTGTGCTGTCCATAACAGAGCTGATGCCAAGGAGGTGCCAGGTCCAGTAAACAAGCATTGATGTGACTTGAGGAAGATGCACATCAGTGCAGTCTCAGTTTCTCAGTCTGAAAAATGGGGTGATAATACTTACCTCTTCTCTTCAAGCCGGATAGACACATAAAAGTTTAGTAAATATTACTTAAATATGGATGTGAGGGCACAAAGTCCACATATGTGGAAGATGTGATGGAGTGAAGACAGGAAGTCCAGAGGGAGCCCTATATCTTACTGATCCCCACTGAGGAAGCTGAGTAAAATGTCCAAGTCCAAGCAACCTCACATACACCTCAGGCATTTCAACCACCGAGGTAAGAAATCCTCCCCTCCTTTGCTTACACTCATGTAAGTCAATTAACTCATGTATTTATTTATTGGCTGTCATCAATGTTCTGACGGATCCTTAATTTTTTTTATATAAATTTATTTATTTATTCTTTTATTTAATTTTTGGCTGCATTGGGTCTTTGCTGCTGCACACGGGTTTTCTCTAGTTGCTGAGAGCAGGGGCTACTCTTTGCTGCGGTGCGCGGGCTTCTCATTGCGGTGGCTTCTCTTACTGTGGAGCACAGGCTCTAGGCACGTGGGCTTCAGTAGTTGTGGCACACGGGCTTCAGTAGTTGTGGCTTGTGGGCTCTAGAACGCAGGCTCAGTAGTTGTGGCACATGGGCTTAGTTGCTCCGCGGCATGTGGGATCTTCCTGGACCAGGGCTTGAACCCATGTCCCCTGCATTGGCAGGCAGATTCTTAACCACTGTGCCACCAGGGAAGCCTCGGATCCTTAATTTTTAAAAATATCCAAAAGTAGACACCATGCCCTGCTCATTCTTTTGCTTTTAATCTGATGTGGTTATAGAGTAGTAATCCAATTTCTGTTAAACATCAGTGCTCAAATACTCTTTTTTGCCATTCACATTCTGGTTTGTTTTATTACTTTCTTATTTTCCAAAAGTTTATCAGGCAAGAGGAAGATGTACTTGTTCATGCATAGGTAAACTATGTGCCAAATATTCAACCAATCCATTTTATTAACTAGGTTATCAGTTAATCCCTTTGGTGAACAGAATTCATAACGATACAGTGGGACTAACTTTTAATTTTGATTTTTATACTAGATTAAGTAGTAGAAAGTTATGGAACACATGCCAATGGACCTACAAAAGCAAAGAATAGCTTATGTAGATAGAAAAAAATAGGCTCATAAACAAGTATTTTTATAATAAGTGTTCTGTCGTTAGAGCTGCAAATCATGAGCACACTGTGCTTATAAATTTTGCATTTATTTTTTCTAGAAAAATTCTAAGGATTTAAATCGAAGTTTCCAAGTCCATCTGATTTCTTAATATAAAAATCAATTGCAGTGGTTTTCTATTCTATTTTTTTAAAAAGCTTCATTGATCAAATACAAATAGAGTAAAAGTCATCATTAAATACATCCCCAGACATCATATATTCAGACTTCATGATCACAGATCAGCTGGTAGGACCTATTTATTACAAAGGCAACTTGAGGATGTCTGAAGGATCTACCAAAGCAGATTTCCTTTCCGAGAGCAGAGGCCCCTTCTCCAGGTGAAATTGCCCAGCCACCCTTCCTATAGAGGTCCCTCCAGGCCACTGTTTCAGATAATCTTAGCATACTCCTTGGCTGACATGTGAGGCACTCGGAGTCTTGCTGGATCTTCAAAATCAACGTGGAAGAGACCAAACCGGCTGCTGTACCCATGCGTCCACTCAAGTTATCCAGAAAAGACCAAGCACAATATATTTGAAGACTGACTTTATCAAGTTGGATAGCTAAAATTACAAAAACAAAAAATTACCATTTCCCCAAAGGTTTTATGAGAACACAAAATCATTGATGACCAGTGTGGATGGGTGTCTTTCTCCTGCAGAGGATCACAGTGGGAACAGAAAAAGGCTTGTCTCAATCCCCTTTTTATTTTATTTTATTTTATTTTGCGGTATGCGGGCCTCTCACTGTTGTGGCCTCTCCCGTTGCGGAGCACAGGCTCCGGACGCGCAGGCTCAGCGGCCATGGCTCACTGGCCTAGCCGCTCCACGGCATGTGGGATCTTCCCGGACCGGGGCACGAACCCGTGTCGCCTGCATCGACAGGCGGACTCTCAACCACTACGCCACCAGGGAAGCCCCTCAATCCCCTTTTTAAATTTCCTGTTTTAACCAAGCAAGGGCTTCATTCACGAAGTTAATTTACATGCCTTTTTATTTGTTGTCCTCCCCGCTTCTTTAGATTGAGGAGCTCTTTAATCTCTGAATTTCATCCAAGGTCCAAGAATATAATAGGCCCCAATTAATTTTTATTAAAATTGTAAATAAATGAATAAATAAATTATGACACTAAAAAAAGAAGTTAAATTACATAATTCTAAATATTTGGTTATTCATTCATTTTGACATTCATTTTATTCATTGTCTTTTACTCAGTACACATCTTTTCAACACCTACTATTCTTCAGACACGAAGAAACACACACACACAGAGTTTCTCCCTAATACCTTAGAAATGTATTCAGTAAAAATACTACCCAGATTCTAAATACAACTTCAAGATAATCTAGAAAGCCCATTGGTAAATTGGAAAAAAGTGATAGCAGCACAGCTGAGGAAGACCCAGTACTTACCTTGTGATCGAACTGAGGTATATCTTATAATTCTGGAAATAGAATCTCCAAAATGAAAAGGATCAGCACAGGGTTCTGGCTGTGCCTTTATCCTAGACTGAGTAGGCACAGAAATGCCACAGCATCTTCTCTGCCCCACATCTAAACTCAGAGTAGTGCTTAAGCCCTAAAAGACAAAGCACTAGACCACCTCCCCTCCAAATGCACATATGCACAAACACAATATTCTATATAATTTCATCTGTGGATGCCCCAGACACCATCCGTGGACTCCATATTAAGACGCCAAAGTGTGGAGAATTCTTTAAGTAGTTTTACACTGATTTCTTTCATTTAGTCAGGGAATTGAGCTCATTTTTTAATTAGCATTTTAAGTTTGGCAAAACCTTTAGGTTGTGTGAATCTTTGCATTGAGCATTTTCTTTTTTTAAAACCATAGCAAGTAAACCTTATCTATGGGATGTACTTAAATCTGTTTCATGGTGCAGAAATTAAATTCAAAGGCAAGTTTTCTTTATAAGGTAGACATAATCCTAAATAAGTTAGGTGAAAATGAACATTTATATAATAAATCAAATTTTAATTTTACTGGGGCTTTCTTTCAACGTAAATGACTCTTCTAGCTTCAGCAAACCAAGATCCACTTTTTAATTTTTTCTGTTATAAATCTGTATTTTTCAGGTGTCTCAAAATTACTATACCCATATACTATTACACATGTGTTGATTGCCAAATCTTAGAATTTTTTTTAACTATGGATAGACAAATGGAATTTTTTTTTTACTATGGATATTCTGTAGACAAATGGAATGTTTTTTATTAGTATGGATATTCTATAGAAAAATGGAATTATTATTATTTCTTTTTTACTATGGATAGTCCATTGACAAAGGTTTTCTGACAGGTTAATTGATGCATAACCCCTCTACCTTTGTGCATGGAGGCATACAAAGTGCTTTACTTAGAGAATGCCCTGTGAATGGCCTCAAGGCAGGAATTAAACCACACTGGATTGACTCTTTTTAAATAAAGTGTTATTGGAAAATGAAATATATACCATTCAAGCACATCAAGCTTTATAGGAGTTAAAACACTTACTAGGTATGCCTTCTCCTCCCACTTGACCACCTTGTCACATGCCTCCTCCCCTCTCTTGTCAACCACAATCTGCAAAATACAAATATTTTTAAATAATCTTTTAAAATTTAATTTCTGGAAGGAATATATCTAAGAATGAAAATGACTAAACCCAAATACCAGGCCATAAAATGGCAATCTTTTTTGACTGCCTTATAATTCAATGTGGGGACATGTGAAAATCTGCATATCTTCTTTCTCATTTGCAGAACTACTTCTCAACAAGGCAGTCTGCCAGGTATAAAGCCAGGCAGTTTCTGAAAACATGCACAGTGCCACCAATCATGTACAAAAAGATTGATTCATGTGCTAAACCAGGAGATAAAAACAATGCCCTGCCTGCTTGGAAGGGAGCAAAAAGGAAATCTTGACAATTTCATTGTTAACTGCCAGGAGTTCCGCAGCAGGTACTAAACGGCCTGAGTGACACTGGTGGATGTCTCTGCATTTTCATTGCAGGAACACTCAAGTAGAGAATTACCTGGTTAGGGCTGAAGAGCTAGCCTGCTGGAATCCTTCTGATGGTGCTACCACTGGTAAAAATTACAAAACCGTATCAGAACCTGCACGCTTCTCCTGTTCCTACCTCCTCAAGAACAGAAAGAGACCATCATCACATTTCTTGTCACCATGACTTATGGGGTCCCAAATCTTAGTTGGGAAAAAACATTTCTGTGAATTCACTCTCTTTCTTTAAGCAGAGTTGCAGGCAAAGTAAACCCAGACTGACAGGAACTGCAGATGGGTACAAAGTACACGGGGATGAATACGATACCCATACCGGGGTCAGAGTTTGGTTTTGGAATAAAAGGCCAGTAGGAAAGATCTCACAGTCAGCAGGTTGAATTTAAAGATGCAAGGAGAAAAATATCTAAGACTTATTCATATATTATAGCCTTCAGCTGTTCTCATTATAAGAAATCTATGCCAGTGTTGTACTATACACACACACATACACACACACACACACTTATGCATGTACACATACACTTACTGCCCTGTGTTGGCCAAACTGAAAAGGTTGAGGAAACAGTCCTTCACCAGACTGTTCTCACTGCTGACACCAACTTCAAGTTCAAGGGGTTCCCAAAACCATGCTCAGTTTCAATAATTTGCTAGAAGAACTCTCAGAACTCACAGAAACCTCTTATAGTCACAGTTATGGTGTATTACAGCAAAGGATACATAATAATATAAGCCAAAGGAAAAGACACACAGGTCAGAAATTGATGTCTTCAAACATAAAGTTTACATTGTCTTTTTCCCTAGGAGTCAGGACAAGTTGTCCTCCTGGTGTTGACATGTGACAACACACACAGAGTACTGCCAACCAGAGAAGGTCACCTGAGCTTCGGTGTCCAGTTTTTATAGGGACTTTGTTACATTGGCATGATTGATTGATTGCCCATGTGGATGTCTCAATCCCCAGGTCAAGTGACACCGTGTGACCCAGAGTCCCTCACTCAGTCACATGACTGGTCTTCCTAATGTGACTAGCACTCACCCTAAACAAGGACATTCATCAGGTTGTAATAGATTTTTTTTCTCCCAGAAGCTAAGGGCAAAGGCCAATCCATGCTTTGGGCAAAACCAAACTCTTTACTACACACACACATATGAACACACACATTTTAGAAACACCTTATTTCATGGTATTGGGCAAATTCCTCTCAATTTACTGACTTAACGAGGTATCGTGATTATGCCTCTGTCTATCATGTTAGAAAGGGCTAGAAATCGGGCACTCAGCATCAGTGGGATTTATTTCCACACAGTTTATAAACAGAGATAATCTGTGTTTTCAAGATTGCCTAGAACGTATGTAAGACATCCATGAATGTGACGTAACTATGAAGCTATAAAACATACCACTAATCCACAGACCCAAGCTGCCAGGACACGAAACAGTGGAAAGGTCCAGGACAGTGTAAAAGGCAGCACCTCACAGAAAAAAAAAAAAAAAAAAGAGAGAGAGAGAGAGAGAGATAAAGCACCAAGAATGGATAAGAAGAAAAATTATAGGCCCTTAAGTCATGATCCTGGGGGTGAGTTGGACACCAGGCAGGGCCTGGGAGTGACCGGACTGCGAGACTACTTTCCTCCTGAGACATCTCTGTGCTGCTCCTTTTAAAGGCATTTCTTGGTTGAGTAGAAACATGTTTCCATCATACCATTTTAGGTTCAACTGTTTAGTGCCCGAGAGAATAAATCTAAAATTCCCATCCAGAGAAAGGCAACAGTCAGGCCTTCAAGTTCAGGTCACTGCAGATATTTACCAAGACAGTTCACTTATTCATTGAACAAATGTTCATTAACTGTTTCCTATGTGCTGGGTACTGTTCTGGCTCTGAGGTTACAGCATAAGAGCTGTGTGGCTGACAAGGTCTTCGTGCTCTGGCCTGGTATCAGGCCTGAGCCTCTGAGGTGGAAGAGCCAAGTTCCAGACTTTGTACCACCAGAGACCTCCTGGCCCCAAGTAATATCAATCAGCAAGAGCTCTGCCAGAGATCTCCGTCTCAACGGTAATACCCAGATCCACCCAACCAACAAGAAGCTCCAGTGCTGGACGCCCCATGCCGAACAACTAGCAAGACAGGAACACAATCCCACCCATTAGCAGAGAGACTAAGTTCACAGTTCACATACTAAGTTCACAGACACCCCCAAAACACACCACTGGACATGGCCCTGCCCACCAGAAAGACAAGATCCAGGCCCCAACCACCAGAACACAAGCACCAGTCCTCTCCACCAGGAAGGCTACACAAGCCAGTGAACCAACTTCACCCACAGGGGGCAGACAAAAAAAAAAAAGGGAACTATGAATGTGCAGCCTGGAAAAAGGAGACCCCAAACACAATAAGTTCAACAAAATGAGAAGACAAAGAAATATGTAGCAGATGAAGGAACAAGGTAAAAACCCACCACACCAAACAAATGAAGAGGAAATAGGCAGTCTACCTGAAAAAGAATTCAGAGTAATGATAATAAAGATGATTCAAAATCTCAGAAACACAATGAAGAAAATAAAGAAACGGTTAACAAGGACCTAGAAGAACTAAAGAGCAAACAAACAATGATGAAGAACACAATTACTGAAATTAAAAATTCTCTAGAAGGACTCAATAGTAGAATATCTGAGGTAGCAGAATGGATAAGTGACCTGGAAGATAAAATAGTGGAAATAACTACCACAGAGCAGAATAAAGAAAAAATAATGAAAAGGATTGAGGACAGTCTCAGAGACCTCTGGGACAACATTAAACACACCAACATTCAAATTATAAGGGTCCCAGAAGAGGAAGAGAAAAACAAAAGGTCTGAGAAAATATCTGAAGAGGTTATAGTCAAAAGCTTCCCTAACATGGGAAAGGAAATAGTCAATCAAGTCCAGGAAGTGCAGAGACATGCCAAATATATATTATTTGGCAAGGAGAAACATGCCAAAATATATATTAATCAAACTTTCAAAAATTGAATACAAAGAATAAATATTAAAAGCAGCAAGGGAAAAGCAACAAATAACATACAACAGAATCAGCATAAGGTTAACAGCTAATCTTTCAGCAGAAACTCTGCAAGCCAGAAAGGAGTGGCAGGACATATTTAAAGTGATAAAAGGGAAAAACCTACCACCAAGATTACTCCACCCACCAAGGATCTCATTCAGATTTGGCAGACAAGCTAAAACCTTTACAGACAAGAAAAACTTAAGAGAATTAATAAGAACCACCAAACCAGCTTTACAATAAATGCTAAAGAAATTTCTCTAGGCAGGAAACACAAGAGAAGGAAAAGACCTACAATAACAAACCCAAAACAATTAAGAAATGGTAATAGGAAAATACATATAGATATCTACCTTAAATGTAAATGCATTAAACGCTCCAACCAAAAGACATAGACTGGCCAAATGGTTACAAAAAAAAGACTTGTACATATGCTGTCTACAGGAGACCCAATTCAGACTTAGGGACACATACAGACTGAAAGTGAGGGGATGGAAAAAGATATTCCATGTAAATGGAAATTAAAAGAAAGCTGGATTAGCAATTCTCATATCAGACAAGATAAATTTCAAAATAAAGACTACTACAAGAGACAAAGAGGACACTACATAATGACCAAGTGATCAATCCAAGAAGAAGATATAACAATTATAAATATTTTTGCACCCAACATAGGAGCACCTCAATACATAAGGCAAATGCTAATAGCCATGAAAGGGGAAATCGACAGTAACACAATAATAGTAGGGGATTTTAACACCCCATTTTCACTAATGGACAGATCATCCAAAATTAAAATAATTTTATTATTTTAATAAAATTATAATAAGATTTAAATGACACATTAAACAAGATGGACTTAATTGATATTTATAGGACATTCCATCCAAAAACGACAGAATACACATTCTTCTCAAGTGCTCATGGAATATTCTCCAGGATAGATCATATCCTGGGTCACAAATCAAACCTTGGTAAATTTAAGAAAATTGAAATTGTATCAAGTATTTTTTCTGACCACAACAATATGAGATGAGATATCAAATACAGGAAAACAACTGTAAAAAATACAAACATATGGGGAGTAAACAATACACTACTAAATAACTAAGAGATCACTGAAGAAATCAAAGAGGAAATCAAAAAATACCTAGAAACAAATGAGAATGAAAACACAATGACCCAAAACCTATGGGATGCAGCAAAGGCAGTTCTAAGAGGGAAGTTTATAGCAATACAATCCTACCTCAAAAAACAAGCAAATCTCAAATAAACAACCTAACCTTACATCTTAAGCAATTAGAGAAAGAAGAACAAAAACATCCCAAAGTTAGCAGAAGGAAAGAAGTCATAAAAATCAGATCAGAAATAAATGAAAAACAAATGAAGGAAACAATAACAAAGATCAATAAAACTACAAGGTGGTTCTTTAAGAAGATAAACAAACTTGATAAACCATTAGCCAGACTCATCAAGAAAAAAAGAGAGAAGACTCAAATCAACAGAATTAGAAATGAAAAAGGAAAAGTAACAACTGACACTGCAGAAATACAAAGGATCATGAGAGACTACTACAAGCAATTATATGCCAATAAAATGGACAACCTGGAAGAAATGGACAAATTCGTAGAAAAGCACAACCTTCTGAAACTGAACCAGGAAGAAATAGAAAATATTAACAGACCAATCACTGAAAATGAAACTGTGATTAAAAATCTTCCAACAGGGCTTTCCTGGTGGCGCAGTGGTGGAGAGTACGCCTGCTGATGCAGGGGACACGGGTTCATGCCCCGGTCCGGGAAGATCCCACATGCTGTGGAGTGGCTGGGCCCATGAGCCATGGCCGCTGAGCCTGCGCATCCAGAGCCTGTGCTCGGCAATGGGAGAGGCCACAACAGTGAGAGGCCTGCGTAACGAAAAAAAAAAAATCTTCTAACAAACAAAAGCCCAGGACCAGATGGCTTCACAGGTGAATTCTGTCAAACATTTAGAGAAGAGCTAACACCTATCCTTCTCAAACTCTTCCAAAATATAGTAGACAGAGGAACACTCCCAAACTCATTCTACAAGTCTACCATCACCCTGATACCAAAACCAGACAAAGATACCACAAAAAAAAAGTTACAGTCCAATATCACTGATGAACATACATGCAAAAATCCTGAACAAAATGTGAGCAAACAGAATCCAACAGCACATTAAAATGATCACACACCATGATCTAGTGATTTACCCCAGGAATGCAAGGATTCTTCAATACATGCAAATCAATATGATACAGCATATTAACAAATTGAAGGAGAAAAACCATATGATCATCTCAATAGATGCAGTAAAATCTTTCGACAAAATTCAACACCCATTTATGCTAAAAACTCTCCAGAAAGTGGGCAGAGAGGGAAACTACCTCACCATAATAAAGGCCATATATGACAAACCCACAGCCAACATCATTCTCAAAGGTGAAAAACTGAAAGCATTTCTACTAAGATCAGGAACAAGACAAGGTTTTACACTCTCACCACTATTATTCAACATTGTTTTGGAAGTTTTAGCCACAGCAATCAGAGAAGAAAAAGAAATAAAAGGAATCCAAATTGGAAAAGAAGAAGTAAAGCTGTCACTGTTTGCAGATGACGTGATACTATACATAGAGAATCCTAAGGATGCTACCAGAAAACTATTAGAGCTAATCAATGAAATTAGCAGAGTAGCAGGACACAAAACTAATGCACAAAAATCTCTTGCATTCCTATACACTAATGATGAAAAATCTGAAAGAGAAATTAAGGAAACAATCCCATTTACCATTGAAATAAAAAAGAATAAAATATCTAGGAATAAACCTACCTAAGGAGAAAAAAGACCTGTTTGCAGAAAACTATAAGACAGTGATGAAAGAAATTAAAGATGATACAAACAGATGAAGTGGTATACAACGTTCTTGGATTGGAAGAATCAACACTGTGAAAATGACTATACTACCCAAAGAAATCTACAGATGCAATGCAATCCCTATCAAACTACCAATGGCAGTTTTCACAAAACTAGAACAAAACATTTCACAATTTGTGGAAACACAAAAGACCCCAAATAGCTAAAGCAATCTTGAGAAAGAAAAACAGAGCTGGAGGAATCAGGCACCCTGACTTCAGACTTTACTACAAAGCTACAGTAATCAAGACAGTATGGTTACTGGCACAAAAACAGAAATATAGATCAATGGAACAGGATAGAAAGCCCAGAGATAAACCCACACACATATGGTCACCTTATCTTTGTTAAAGGAGGCAAGAATATACAATGAAGAAAAGACAGACTCTTCAATAAGTGGTGCTGGGAAAACTGGACAGCTACATGTAAAAGAATGAAATTAAAACACTCCCTAACACCATATACAAAAATAAACTCAAAATGGATTAAAGACCTAAATGTAACACCGGACAGTATAAAACTCTTAGAGGAAAACATAGGCAGAAGACTCTGTGACATAAATCACAGCAAGATCCTTTTTGACCCACCTCCTAGAGAAATGGAAATAAAAATAAACAAATGGGACCTAATGAAACTTAAAAGCTTTTGCCCAGCAAAGGAAACCATAAACAAGATGAAAAGACAACCCTCGTAATGGGAGAAAATATTTGCAAATGAAGCAACTGACAAACGATTAATCTCCAAAATATACAAGCAGCTCATGCAGCTCAATATCAAAAAAAACAAACAAACAATCCAGAAGTGGGCAGAGGACCTAAGTAGACATTTCTCCAAAGAAGATATACAGATTGCCAACAGATACATGAAAGGATGCTCAACATCACTAATCATTAGAGAAATGCAAATCAAAACTACAATGAGGTATCACCTCACACTGGTCAAAATGGCCATCATCAAAAAATCTACAAAGAATAAATGCTGGAGAGGGTGTGGAGAATAGGGTAACCTCCTGCACTGTTGGTGGGAATGTAAATTGATACAGCCACTATGGAGAACAGTATGTAGGTTCCTTAAAAAACTAAAAGCAGAACTACCATAGGACCCAGCAATCCCACTACTGGACATATACCCAAAGAAAACCATAATTCAAAAAGAGTCATGTACCACAATGTTCATTGCAGCACTATTTACAATAGCCAGGACACTGAAGCAACCTAAGTGTCCATCGACAGATGAATGGATAAAGAAGATGTGGCACATATATACAATGGAATATTACTCAGCCATAAAAAGAAACGAAATTGAGTTTTTTGTGGTGAGGTGGATGGACCTAGAATCTGACATACAGAGTGAAGTAAGTCAGAAAGAGAAAAACAAATACCGTACGCCAACATATATATATGGAATCTAAAAGAAAAAAGTGGTTCTGATGAACCTAGAGGTAGGACAGAAATAAAGAGGCAGACGTAGAGAATGGACTTGAGGACATGGGGAGGGGGAAGGGTAAGCTGGACGAGGTGAGAGAGTGGCATGTACATATATACACTACCAAATGTAAAATAGATAGCTAGTGGGAAGCAGCTGCATAGCACAGGGAGATCAGCTCAGTGCTTTGTGACCACCTAGAGGGGTGGGATAGGGAGGGTGGGAGGGAGACGCAAGAGGGAGGAGATATGGGGATATACGTATATGTATAGCTGATTCACTTTGTTATACAGCAGAAACTAACACAACCTTGCCAAGCAATTATACTCCAATAAAGATGTTAAAAAAAGGAAATTATAAGCCCCTAGATTTCTGTGTTCAGGTAATGGCAGATTACACTATTCAATCAAGTAATGAAAATAAGTAAACATGCTGACTAAAATTTTTTAAACATATTTTCAAAACAACGGAAAGCTGTTAATTTCATAGGGAATTAACAGGCCAAAGCAGGAAGTGGGAACTGAGATTCCTGGGCATGGCAGCTACTTTTGCCTGATGGAATTTTCCAGTCTTAGGAAATCAGAAACTTTTTCTATTTTCTGGGGTGAGAATAAGTGTCAAAGAAATCTACTATGAGACCCTACACTCAGAAAACTAAGATCCCAAAAGACTAAACCCTGAGTGTAAGTGTGAGCCAGAAGCAAACCAGTCACTGTAAAGTCTTAAGTCACATGGTGGTTCAGAAAATGCTAAGTCTGGATCTTGGATTGAGGTGACCCCAGACTAACAGTACCCAGATACTGGGAAGATACACATTCAAATTCTTTCTAAAGGGAGATACCTATATTCTAAACCTCAAATTATTATTACAAACATTTTAAAGTATAATCGTCAGTACATGTATGACCATACAGACTGCTGGAAAATAATGACATAAAAAAAATCACCAGAATCAACAGACAACAAGAAACAAACCCAGAATGATCTCAGTTATTAGAATTGTCAGACAGACTATAAGATAACCATGTTCATTATGTTTAAATCATAGAGACCAACTTGGAATATCTTTTGAAAAAGAAACCTCTGCAAGATTGGGTTTGCACCCCAGGTCCAGCAGTCACTAGCTGAAGGGGCCTCTCATTTCTCCTGAGTACAGTGGAGACACTAATACTTACTCCTAGGACTGTTGTAAAGACGAAACAGGATAGTGTGGACCCCAGCACAATACCTAGCCCAGGGTGAGTTTCTGTTCCTTTCCTCTGGCCACCCCTTAGAAGAATATAGAAGCCAAAGTAAAAATACACTTTGATGTGCCCTCTCCCCCATCCCAAACATTTTGATAAAGTAGAAATTGGGTTTAATGAACATGTGCAACAGTGTAAAAGGGAAAAGGGAGTCACAGGGACAATATTCAGTCTGAGAAAGGTGACTGTAAAGACAAAGGGACAGCTACAGACTGTATAAATCTGAAGGCAGGGCTCTTTACTTCAGTTGACAGACTCCTTTCTTTGCTCCAGGGTGACATCTCCAAGTTATTGCCTGGCTTCCTTCCTCCCTGAGCTCTGAGAAGCAGTTCTAAGACCCCCATAAAGCACTGAGTTTCTGATGTCCAAGCTCTCAAACTCGTGTGATGTTAGTTGAGCAGGTGCATCCTGAGATTTACTTCTCGAGCAGCAAATCCTTTCCGAGATGTGGAAAAAACTAGTAGAGTGGGTCTGAGTCGAAACCTTAAATACTATGTGGCTAAGTCAATGTCATAACAAGTCCAAAAGACAGGATGCAAAACCACCTCAGATTCAAGGTTATTGAACTAGAATGGGAACAGGTCTCAGACAGACACCAGAGTTGGGGAGAAGTCTTGGGGAGTGTTCACAGAGGGTCATGGAGTATCTTCTATTTGCATTAATTTGTTGCTGCATATGGAAAAAAGCAAGACAATATAAAGACATGGAGCCAAAACAAATGTCAAAATGATTACCAGTCCACCAAGGAATTTTCTCAAAATGTTGACTCTGACCACCTAAACCAGTTAGATCTTGGGGCATGGCTTTAAAAAAGTTTGTTAGCCTCATCCCAAACCCACTAAAATCAGAGTCTCTTGGGTTGTGGGTTATGGGCTAAATTATGTCCCCCATAAATCCACATGTTGAAGTCCCAACCCCTAGTACCTGAGCACATGACCTTATTTGGACATAAAGTCTTTAAAGAGGTGATTAAGTTAAAATGAGGTCATTAGGGTGGGCCCTAATCCAATATGACTGGTGTCTTCATAAGAAGAGAGTCACTAGGGGTGCATGGGCACAGAGGAAAAACCAGTGAGGACACGGTGAGAAAGTGCTTGTCTGAAAGCCAGAGACCTCAGGAGAAGTCAAACCTGCTGATAACTCAATCTTGAACTTCCAGCTTCCAGAACTGTGAGAAAATACCTTTCTGTTGTTCAAGCCACCCAGTCTACGGCATTGTGTTACGGCAGTGCTTAGCAAACTAATACAGGTTGAGAACTGAGAATTTCTGTTTTCAATAAAATCCCTGAGTGATTTTTATACTTAATCAAGTTTGAGGCTGATAAGCCTAGGATAAATTCTGATGGTCAACTACGATTTTTTGAACACAGCTTGCAACCCCAGAGGCATCCCTCTGGCGGATTATAAGTGTTAGAGAATCACCATCAGCCCCTTTCCTCAATAGTCATAGCTAGAGGAGCTCTGTGCAGAGACCCAGCTATGTGCAGGCCAAGTCACAGCAACTTTCAGGCATGAGGACCACAAGACACTAAGGGAAAGATGCTGCATGCTCAGGAGTGTCAAAATGCCTTTTCATCCCACTGCTTAGTCGAAGCCCACCCTTATCCCAGTGGATCATGAGAAATCCTCTCAGTTCACCATGTGTAATGGCTTGATTGGAGGCTCCTCTAAAAGATTTGTCCATCCAAAACCTGTGAATGTGTCCTTATTTGGAAAAAGGGCCTTTGCAAATGTAAGTGAAGGAGCTCAAGATGAGATCATCCTGCATAATGGTGACTCCTAAATCCAATGACAAGTGTCCTTACAAGATAAGAGAAGGGGAGAAGATATACAAGGAAGAAGGCAATGTGAGGACAGAGGTAGAGACTGGAGTGATCTGCCTACAAGCCAAGGAATGCCAAGGCAGCCACCAGAAGCTGGTAGGGGGGCATGGAACAGATTCTCCCTCGGAGCCTCCAAAAGGAACCAATCCTACTGATAAGCCTTCATTTCAGACTTCTGGTCTCCAGAACTCTGAGAGAGTCAATTTCTGCTGTTTAAGCCACCAAGTTTGTGGTAATTTGTTACAGTAGCCACAGGAAAGAGACCCACCAGATCCTTTGGTGTGGATGCCAACCGGGCTCCAAGTCCCAAACCACCCACCCGAATAGGCTGAGTGCTTATACAAATCTCTCTCAAGGCCTGCAAAGCTGGAGAGAGAAAGCCTTCCCGGGACACAGTTTGAAGTCGATTTTCTGGCCATTGCCCCACATACGAACTGAGAAATTGTGTCTCTCTGAGTCTGGTGCAAGTGCACAAGAGCACTACAACTGGAGGACAGCTTCAGCTGTATAAGGGTTCCTAAAAGAGAACTGGCACGCCTGCTGTTTCCCCTTTCTTTCAAAAAAATAAAATAAAACAACATCAGGAAGATCTAAACATAGAAAATGCACAATAAGCCTACCCCCCTAACAACTCCAGGTGAATATCAGTGGCTGGACAGCATCTGCGAAAATGCCCAAATAATCCCAAAGCAGGAGGCCCCACCGGCACATGGGAACACCCAGAAGCAAAAACTATGACTCTCTGAAAAGAGAGTCTTTGAAAAGCAAAGGCTAATGTATAAATATTTTATAAGAAAATGACAATTAACCAGAAATGAGCTGTAAAGTTGTCTTAATTATCTGCATCATTCCTATTACTTACATTAGATTGGGGGAAGGGAGGTGGAAGCTGTAAATAGCAGATGAAAGATATGATATAAAATCGTATTTTTATTTAATTATAAAGCTGATTGGAGGATAGGTACACATTCATTGTCATCTTCTATAATTTCTACATCAATATTATTTTTATGGTTACTTCTGCTACAGTGGGAAGTTCTTATTAGAACCAAAGTTCTCAGCAAATAAATCTGTCTTCTACCAGAAAATCTTCCTTCCTTGCCCCATTCCCTCCTTTTCTTTCTTCCTTCCTTCCTTTCTTTCCTTCCGAGATTTACTTTTTCCTTCTATAAAATGGGGGCAATAGCATCTTCTTCCTACGATTGTTGGGGGTATTATATAAATTAATACATATAAAGCTCTATGAATAATGCCTAGTTTATAGTAAACACTCAGTATACACTGCTTGTTGGTACTGTTGTTCTTGTTATTTCTCTCAGAGTCTGGAAGGGCAATGAATGAAATCTGTTTTTTCTCTTCCTCCCATCTGGCTCCAAACAGCTTTCAGAGGGTGTAGAGTCAGCACAAAGTGCTCAGTGCTGAGAACCAGAGAAATCAGGGCATCAAGGGAAAGTGCAGCATCTGGGGCAGGGTTTGTGCTCAGTCAGAAAGGGTCAGTTATGGGTCATGAAAAATAAATTACTAAAGACAAGGATCTTAGGGTGAGGCTGCCAGGAACACCAAGTGTTGCTGAAGCCTTCCTGCCCTGGGGCACTCGGAGCTGGGAATGGCATAACTTAAGGTTTCTGGGATCCTACATCCATCCTACACTTATTCAATAAATATATATTGTGCTAGGAATTGGGACTATAAGGGTGAGCAAAATAAGTGGCCTCTCTTTTTGAAGAGCTTAACAGCTTATATGGAAGACATATCTTAATCAAATTACCACCCTGTGAGCCTTTAATTACAATCCGTGAAAAACATTATGAAAAGAAAGACATGGGAACTGTGGGTAAGAAGAGCATATTAGCTAACATTTATTGAGCACTCAGGTACCACTTTAAGGGTTTCATGTATGCACTAATTCATTTAATCTTTACAGTAAACCTGTGAGTTAGATGGATATTACCATTGTCTCCATTTTACAGAGAAGGGAAGGGATCACAGAGAGCAAATATCAGGTCAGTAGGAGGGTTGAGACTGGAACTCAGGCAGGATACCAGCAGTGCCTGCACGCCAAGCCAGGACACTATACTGAGTCATTTGTTTGTTTGTCTGCTTGTTTGTTTTGTTTACAACTCCAAGGTTTTTTTTAATTTTTAAAAATTTTTACACACTTCTTAAAGGTTACTTTCAACTCCAATTTGTTTGAATTTTTAAAAAATTTTATACACTTTTTAAAGGTTACTTTCCATTTACAGTTATTACAAAATATTGGCTATATTCCCCATGTTGTACAATACATCCTTGTAGCCTGTCTTATACCCAATAATTTGTACCTCCCACTCTTCCACCCCTATATTGCCCCTCCCTCCATTGGTAACCACAAGTTTGTTCTCTATATCTATGAGTCTGCTTCTTTTTCTGTTATATTCACTAGTTTGTTGTAATTTTTAGATTCCACATGTAAGTGATATCATACAAAATTTGTCTTTGTCTTATTTCACTTAGCATACGCCCTCCAAGTCTATCCATGTTGCTGCAAATGGCAAAATTTTGTTCTTTTTTATTGACTTAGTAGTATTCCCTTGTGTATGTGTATATATGTATATGTATATATATATATACACACACACACACCCACATCTTCTTTATCCATTCATCTGTTGATGGACACTTAGGTTGCTTCCATACTTTGGCAGTTCTTTGGCAATTGTAAATAATGCTTCTATGAACACTGGGGTGCATGTATCTTTTCAAATTAGTGTTTTTGTCTTTTTCGGATATATACCCAGGAGTAGAATTGCTGGGTCATATGGTAGCAAGACTGTGGAGAAAAGGGAACCCTTCTACACTGTTGGCAGGAATGTAAATTAGTGCAGCCACTGCAGAAAACAATACAGAGATTTCTCAGAAAACTAAAAATAGAACTACTATATTGAGTCTTGACAACATGTTGTAGTGGAAGATCTATCTAAGTCAGCAAGGGTTGGAGAACAGGGAAAATGGAACAGTCTCCTAGAGTGAACTAGAGCTCAGAGCTCAAGGATTAGTTGGAGTTATTGAACGCTACCAGCCAGGGTTCTTTCTTACTTGTAAGTAACAGAAGCTGACCTTGACAGATGAAGCAAAAAACGTGTCAAGGTGGAAAACTTGGCTCAAACGAAGCTTTCAGAAATAGTGCCCAAAAGCATACCACGGAACTGGTGGGTGGAAGAAACTTCCTTAACTGCTAATGACCTAATGGGCACTAAGTCCCATAGTTCGTGTTGCTGTCAAAACCCAACTTTCTTGCAGCCATGCAGCCACAGGCATCTCAACTACTTCTGCACCAGAAACTAGACTTTATAACCACTGTCATTCTCAAGAGCTGGATGCCTCTGTTGCTATCCTCACCAGCACGTGATAGGTTCTGCCTTCTTCAAGCTGTTTACTTTCAGATTAAATTCTCACATGAGTCAGTCTGATTGGTGGAGACTAGATCACATGTGCATGCCCTTGCTCCAAAGAAACCTGGGGAATGTCATTCTCTACCTTGACTAGACACAGCTCTTAAGACTGGCTATTCCTCAAATGTAGCAAGTGTATTCAACAAGTGCTAAGCAGTCAGAAAACCTGACAGATGTCCACTTCACTAAATGAAGAAGAATAAGAAAATCCGAGAAAAGTAAATAACATATGTCAAAGATCAGGCATGGGAAAGTTCACAGCACATTTAAGGAATTTAAAAAATATAGTTCAATGGATCATAAAGAATTATCAGGAACTCATTGAAACGGAGACTGGAATGGTGGTTACCAAGGGCTGGGGAGTGGGGGAAATAGGGAGACATTGCTAAAGGGTACAAAATTTCAGTTATAAAATGAATAAGTTTGCAGGATCCAACGTACAGTATGGTAATGTCAGTTAACAATACTGTCTTATGAGATTGAAAGTTGCTAAGAGAGTAGATCTTAAATGTTCTTGTCACAAAAAAGAAATAATAATTATGTAAGGTGATGGAGGGTTTAGCTGATGCTACAGTGGGAATTATATCACAGTACATAAGTGTGTCAAATCAACATGTTGTATACATTAAAGTTATACAATGTTGTATGTCATTGTATCTCAAAAAAGCTGTAGGGAAAAAATAATTAGAGAGAGAGAACATGCACTCCAGGAGGCAGGGACTGAGACATGCAGGGCCTTATAAAGATTTTAATCTTTATCTCAACAGCAATGAAAAGTCATGGAAGGAGTTAAGCAAGGGAGTGAGTTTAGCTAATTTGCATTTTTAGAAGAGAACTGTGACCTCTGTGGAGAATAGACTTGAGTGGGATCCAAGAGAGCATTTAGGAGTGATTGCAGTAAACCATGAGGGAGATGATAGGAGCTTGGTCTGGGTTGGCATAAGTGAAGACAAAGAATCAGATGGATTCAATAGATACTCAGATAAAATCAACAGGACTGAACAATTTATTGGAGATTAGTGGTGAAGGAGCTAATGTGATAAAGTTAGCACAATTTAATGGATAGTATTGTCAGTCTCTAAGTTAGGAAATATTGGGCATAGACAACTTTTGGATAAAAGGCAGGGAAGATAATGAATCAAGCTTTGGTTATGATGACATTAAGGTGCTTTTTTGACCTCTAAATGAAAAGTTCAACAGGTAGTTGGACAGACAAATTAAAGAGCTCAAAGTAGGGTCTGACATGGAAATGTAAATTTTGGAGTCATCATGTAAAGATGGTAATTGAAATCATGGCTGTTGAATAGAATTTAGAGAATAAGAAAACAAGACTTGGTACAAGCCTCATGTTATCCCAACATTTAAAGATAAGCTGGAAAGAGAGATTGATGAGGAGGGCCAGAAATGCCCCATGTCCTTGACCTGGTGACACTCTCTGTGGATGTAATTTGACCAAAGTCACACAACTAAAAAGGGAGAATTTGGAAATGAATACTAAAACTGTCTGACTCCAAAGTCCATGATCCTTCTATAAGAATACCATGGAAACACTGCAAATCAAGAAAGACTGCACATCTAGGACTGTGGGTGACATGCAAGGGTCAAAGCCACTATGGGAATCAAATGGCCAGAGCATAAAAAGCATGTGGAGAGCATAAAGCTGGGGGTGACACCTGTAGCACTGACTCCTTAAGAGCAAAAATCTAGTGCTTGTAGTGTAGGGAAAATTCTCAAGTCTCTTCCACCCCTTTTATAATCCTCTTATATCTCCAGGGAAAATGCAAGATCAAAACCAAACAACTAGCACCATTGAGAAAGAGGAGTACTCAGTAATTGGTCCAAGTTTTTCTGCGGTGAGAGTTTTTTGTTTTAATGTTGAGCCTTCTTTTAATTTATTTATTTTAATTTTTGGCTGTGTTGAGTCTTCGTTTCTGTGCGAGGGCTTTCTCTAGTTGTGGCAAGCGGGGGCTGCTCTTCATTGCAGTGCACGGGCCTCTCACTGTCGCAGCCTCTCTTGTTGTGGAGCACAGGCTCCAGACGCGCAGGCTCAGTAGTTGTGGCTCACAGGCCTAGTTGCTCCGCGGCATGTGGGATCTTCCCAGACCAGGGCTCGAACCCGTGTCCCCTGCATTAGCAGGCAGATTCTCAACCACTGCACCACCAGGGAAGCCCTGGGGTGAGAGTTTTAAAGGGGATCACCTTATGGAGTTATAGCCTGCATGAGTAGGGGTCTCTCCTTCATGCACCTTAAAGTCAGAGTGGTCAGATGGCACACTGGAGCACACTTGGCCAATGTTCAGATTTTGTTCAAAGTTTCTCTTTTCGCTACTTGAAAACAGAGCTTCTGGACTTGCTTAGGCCCAGGACAGAGGCAGGCTTGTGGGGCGGGGAGAGGGGGCAGGGAGCACTGGGGACACACTCTCTCCTGCTGTCCGTTGCACTGCTTCCATTTCCAAGGGCGTGGAACAGCGGTGTGTTCTTATTTTTATCCTATTAGAAGGATAAGTTCAGAGATGCTCAGACGAATTTAGGGGAAATTATGGCCTTTCCAGCCTATTTTAACACTGGGTTTTAGACTAACTCTAACCCACCTCTACTTAGGCAAAAACTATGTCATATGGCTCAGCTTAGCTCATTAGACATCTAAAAAGAATTGGGGCCACAACCTAATTTGGTTCATGGATCCTCTGGTCAAAGACTATATGATGACCCCAAAATTTATATCTCTAGCTCTAGCATCTCTCTTACCTGCAAAATCTATATATAATTCACGACTTTACTTCTGCTCTTGCGATCTAAATGACATTTAAAATTTAACGGGTGTATTTGTACACTGATGTTCAAAGCAGCATTAGTCAAATGATGGAAACAATGCAAATGTCCATCACTGGATGAATGGATAAACAAGATGTGGTGTATACCTACAATGGAATATTATTCAATATTTTTAAAAAATAAAATTTTGATACATTCTACAACATGGATGAATGTTGAAGACAGGCTAAGTAAAACAAGCCAAACTTAGAAGACACATACTGTATGATTTCACTTATATAAAGCACTTAGAATGTCAAATTCACAAAGGCACAAAGTAGAATAATAGTTACAAGGGATGGTGGGGAGGAGTGATGGGGAGTTTAATAGGTACAACGGGAATATGAAAAAGTTCTGGAGATAGATGGAGATCATGGTTGCACAACAAGGTGAACTGTAAATTTAAATTTATTTTAAAACTTTAAAATAAATAAATAAAATTTAACGTATATAAAATAGAACTCTTGATGTATAACCCATTCCTCAAACCTGCCCCCACTCTATTTTCGAATCTCAAAAAATGGCATCACTCAGTTCTTCATACCAAATGCCTAGACGTCATGCCTGCTTCTCCCTTTTCCATATCCTCTTCACCTGCCCATCTGTAACAGGCTCTCCCCGCACCCAGCTCTTGATCCCTCTACACCACCACAATAGCTTCCCGACTAGTCTTCCTGCCACAACTCTTGCAAACAATGTAGCCAGAAAGTATAAATCTTCGAAAAACCAATTTGCCTTATGTCTTTTTCTAACTCCCCCACTTAATGGTTTCCTATTTCACTTAGTGCAAAATTTTAAATCCTTATTTGACCATTAAGGCCCTACATGATCAGGCTTCTGCACAGCTCTCCCCCATCCTCTCCTTCCTGCTCTCCACTGGCCATTCTCTAGGCACGCTGGGCTTCTTTCGCTTCCTAAAATGTACTGAGCTGTTTTCCATTTTACAGCTTTTACACAGACTTCCCTTCTGCTTGAATCACTCCTCTATGTCTTTACCTCATGGCTGCTTATTTCCATTCAGGTCTTGATTCAAGTTTACCTCCATAAGAGGTCTTTTTTGATGCCTCCATTTATATTCCCAACTACCTCATTCTGTCTCATCCTGTACTCTTTTCTTTGTGGCCCTATTATTAAGTGAAATTGCCTTGTTCATGTACTTATTTTTTATTATTGATCCTACCTGGAAGACTGAAAATCCCATGAGAAAAAAAGGGACCTTGTCTGTCTATTCTTTTCAATATTCCTAACCCTGAGAATAGTACTTAACACATAGAAGATGCTAAATAAGTACTTGTTGAAGGAATGAAGGAGAAAGGGAAATGAGGAAGGGAAAAAGATATAGGAGGAAGAGAGAGGAAGGAAGGAAGGGAGGGAGGGAGGGAGGGAGGGAGGGAAGAAGGAAGGAAAGAAGGAAGGAAGGAATGGAGGGAGGGAGGGAGGGAGGAAGGAAGGGAGGAAGGAAGGGAAAAAGGGAGGAAGGGAGTCATCTTAATATAATCTTAATAGGACTCTGGTCTCACTATTCCTATCTGGGTATCAGAATCATATTATCTTCAGGCTGAACAGCCAAGATGTCAATGCCATTGATTCCAAGTCCCCATCCAGCACCTGAATCCCTGCTACTGCACTGCTGGATGTTCCTGTCCCAGGGGAAACCAGCCTCTGCTTCCATTCGCAACCTGGCTATTCCAACTCTCTACCCATTCAGACCTAAGATTCCCCATCACTTTCCACTGGCCTCTCTTCTCTGACATATCCCAAAAGCTTCTCTGCTGTCTCAGCTGCTGCTACCACACTTCACCTCTGATTACCAATATCTCTCAAGGAACCCTTTATTTGGCCCTTGGCTGTATTTCTGGGGTGGTCTTCTTGAGTGTTTTCCCCTTCTTAAGAATTATCACTGTAAGTGCTCAGTGCTCTTGGGCAATGTCACTACACTCTCCTGGACACAGACTAAGCTTGAGTGGTGGCTCCTTGGTCCCAGAAGCCCCTAGGGTATCATAGTAGAGCTTCAGAAGAAAACATCTCTCATCAAACGATCTTATCCCTAGGCCTGAGGTACACACTTCGGAATAGCTATTATTTTTTAGATCATAAGAATGTTGATCTACTTGTATATAGAACTAGCCTATCTCTAATAACTACAGTGACCTAAGAACAGCCCTCAAAAAAAGTAGCTGGTTCCCCAGATAGAAATATCAGAGTCCTGTATTTCTATACACAGGTGAAAGGCTAAGTTCTATATTCTAGGGCTCTAGAGGTGGAAAAATAGGCACCATGGGTAAATAAAAAATGGTATAGCTGCACGTGAGAGCAAAAGAAAAATGTGTAGTTTTGCTCTAAAACTAATTTAGGGCTCTAGAATTGTAATTTGTCCAACTGTATTCTGAATAAATGGACTAGTGTTAGTACTTCATTCTTAGTTTCTTTCTTTAATTCCTCCCTTATAGCCACAAAATACTTTATACTACATAGCATCTACTATATACAAGTTATTGTTTTAGGCATAGTGATTCTCATTTGGGGGGGGTGAGGTGGTATGGAACCTAATGCAGACCTTGCCCTCAAGATGAAACAGAAGAGCAAAGACCCCATACAGTTTCTCTGTTATGTGCATTCACTCAACACTGTTATCTTCCCTTTTGTAACATGAATAAGACATGGAATTAACTATTTGTTCAGTGTCTGTCCTCTTCTCCAGACTCTAAGCTCCATGAGGGCAGGAAGCACATGGATCTTATATTCCCAAAACTTAGCACAGTGGCTGGTGAAGGATAACTGTCAATAAATACTGCTTAAATGAGTGAATAACTACAAATAGATACAGAATACCAAACATAATGTTAGCAAGATGAGAGTAGAGAAAAGGTCATTCTCAAGAAGGCAAGATTATTTACTTGGCCAAGATGACAAAATTCAACTCCAAATTCACCTTGTCCAAATAAAGAGAAAGAAATATCTCCTTCCAATATGATCAACTCACTGCACATTTTGGTTGCTGGGATATTTTTCTGTGGTCACTTGTCTTCAGGACCATGTCTCTTGTCAGTTACTAGTATTTCCATACCTATACGATAAATGTTGAATAAATTACATTAAATACCCCTTAAAAAGCCATTCTCAGAGGAGTTAAAGCCTCCTTTTGTTAATGACAAAGGGAGAGAAAGCAAGTGTTAGCATTCTCCACACCACAATAATACCACAAAAACACAAGTGCTTGCGTTCGGCGGCCACTGTAATTGCACAGAGTCGAGGGATACAGGAAAGTGAGCAACAGAGAGCTGGGAAGAAAGAGCAGTGGCACGTCTTTAAAATGCTACCGTGTACGGTTTCATATTGCTGGCACCAAGTTCAAGCCCAGGTGGGTACACCTCACCCAGACTGCCTGTCCTGGCCTATTGTATAAGTCTCGCTCATCTGTTTTTTAAGGACAAAGAAGGACACTGCTTGGTGATGTGGCCACAAGCTGTTCGGGGAGGGGACTTTGCTCAGCACATTTCA
Source organism: Delphinapterus leucas (assembly GCF_059928025.1). Lineage (NCBI taxonomy): Eukaryota > Metazoa > Chordata > Mammalia > Artiodactyla > Monodontidae > Delphinapterus > Delphinapterus leucas. The sequence continues at coordinate 49,440,438 of NC_143133.1, read as the reverse complement.
GCTCCTGAGCAAGGCTGGGCTTGTTTCAGAGAGCCACATAAAATAAATAATCATGCAAAAGCATATTCGTTCTGATAGGCCTCTGACAGCTGCTCCGAGAGGTAGGTGCTTGCAAGCCCATCTTTCAACAATGAACTGACCCAAAGATCCAGGAAAGCTCCAGACAGGACCATATGGCCTGGAATAAAAGCATATTTCAAACTCTGTTTATTATGCATATCTTTCAAAGGTTCACTACTCTGTGATGAAACACTGCACCTGCAAGGCTTTAATAAGCTTCCTAAGCAAGTACAATTATAAAATCCAGGAACCTGAAGAGTTTGTCTTCTCTTACACCCACCCATGCACTACCCACCAATGACTTCTCTCATTCTTTTAATTAAATAGGTTTGTAGTATTTTTTAAGCTGCAATCAATACTTATTCAGAAAATAAAACTTCTTATAGACCTCAGAGTGAGGGCCATGAAATATATCTCTTCCTAAATTCTAGGGACTCCAACATTATTGCCTATCGAACCCTCCAGTCTGCCCGAAAATAAAAGCAGCAGTTTAATCATGCAGCCCCTCAAAGACAGGAGAGCATTTGACATGAATTGAGGTAGGGCTTCATTCATCAGCAATGGCCAGAGCAGAGGGGGCAGGAACAGTTTCCCTTCACAAGTGAGCCCTGTGACTCCGCAACTGATCCAAATATTTGAAAAGTCAAATTTGTTCATTATTCACTCAACAAATACCCACGGAGCAGCTATTATGTGCCAGACTCCAGGCAGGATGTGGTGATTCAGAGACGGATAGCATATAGTTTTTGCCCTCAGGAGGTGATGGTCTCATTGGGAAGACAGGTCCAAAGAGAACTGGTTGGAGAATACGAAGAGACACTGGTGGCACAAAGAGGAAGTGACTTAGCTCTCCTGGGAAGTTCACAAACAGCTTTCCAGAGGAACAGGCATTTGAATCAAAACTTGAAAGATAACTATGAGTTCACTAGCTACCAAGTAAGTGAAGACTGGAACTTTGTCCATGTGTCAATTTTAATGGCCTCTCCCAAGGCCACCAGCAAGGTGATAACAGCTCGAGGCCCAGAGACCTGTTTCTATCTCTGCCTCTAATTAACCTACGCATGACTAAGACGTGTGTGTCTGAGATTGCTCATATGGTCTAATGATGGGTTTGGAATGGGTGATCTTCATAGGTCTATATGGCATTAGAATCTCTCTAGGGTTCTTTCCAAACTAAAAGTCTACATGAAACTAACAGTCTACCCCAAAACAGTACACAGTGAGATAGTTCAGGATTTTAGGAATGGATTTTACGTAAGGCGCTTAGTCTAATCATTATGCAGAGTGTTAGAGTGAGTGAGTCTTGACTGCTAAGATCATATCTTATTCCATTTGAACACATGGGGCCTATGGATTTGTATCCTAGAAGGATTATATCACACAGAATTTAAAATAAAGAATGTAAAGCTAACGATGGTAGATGATATAAACATTTTGACTCTGGGATTACATGGTAGAACTGGAGTCATATGAAAAAAGTAACTAGCTTCCTAGAGGTATGATGATGCCATCAGTAACTGCAAGAAGATGAGCTTCTTTAACGAGGGGTTGTTATTTGACAAGTGGATAGAGGGCAAAAAAGAGAGAAAGATGGAGGGAAGAAGGGAGAGAGGAGGGGAATAAAGGAGAGAGGAGGCAAAGAGGAAGAGAAGAGGCAAGAGGAAAGGAGGGAAAGAGGGAAGGAGGAAGGACCAACAATTAACAGTATCCCTAAACTGTTGTTACCTCCAGGCTCTCAGCAATGATTCACAAATATATAGCCAGGGCATTAGGTTTCAAGCCTTTTCAGACTCAAGGAGAAGAACAGAGGATTATCAAAGATGACACCTGACACTGTCCAGGCACAAAGGAAGAGGAACAGCTATGATTTATTGCTAAAAACCATGCTGTTCACAACAATTCTTAAAGACTGATGCTATTCTGTCCATTATATGAACACAGAAAATGAATTGCAGAGAAAGTAGACGTGTGCAAGGTGATAAGAGAACAGGTAACAGAGAAAAGATTAAAACCCAGCTCTCTGCCTCCAAAATCCATGTTCTTCCCAAGATTCTCTCTTGTCTTCTTCCTGATTCATCTTCATGAACATTCACGCCCCTGCTGAGGAAGTAGAAAATAGCCATTTTTTCTCTATTTTACTTCACGCTTTGAAAGACTGCTGATCACAGCCATGTAGGTGACCATAGCAGACGAAGTATCAAAGGAATTCTGGACAGGTGCCTGACACTGAGCATGCGACTGGCTTGGGCCAGTCCAACCAATGTCTCTTCATTTGACCTCTCTGTCTCTCATGTATCAGTTAAGCTTTTCTAGTTTTGAGTATTAAAAAAAACAAAAATATTCCTAAGCGGCATCAGCAGAATCACAGAAAGTGTAGAGAATATGCATGGGAATAGAAACCCTTTTATTTTACTGTGAACTGTATGGCAAAGAAAATTATCAAACCAGGAGAGAATGGGGTCAACAGAGTTTTGTTTTTCTCTTGCTTATGCCAGAACTCTACAAGTCTTTGAACTCCATTGTTTTTCTTGATGATTTTTTTCTTTATTTGGATGATTAATAAATCCACTCTTTTATGAGCTACTTCACTGAGGTCAAGAAAACCTACAGACCACCTCTCCCACCCAAACTTGCATTGACCACCTCCAAGAGCAACTTTCTTGAATGAAGGATGGGGTGAATTCACTTCCATTTGGAACTAATAAGATAGTAGCAATTAATGTTTACTGTGTGTTTACTGGATACCAAGCACCTTTTAAGAGTTTTATATGCATATTTAATTTGCTCTTTCCAACAGTACTGTAAGGTAGATACTCATTATTCCCCCTTTACAAGATGAGAAAAATGACTTAGGGATGCTGTGTCATTTGCCCAAGATCATGCATCTGACAATACATGTCAAAGATGATCTCCTTTGTAAATCTCTTGTAGAGTGGAGTGGATTTGCAACTTGGAGATGATTCTTGAAGGGTAACCTCATCATCTTATTCTCATTGAGCAAAATATTTATTCTTCCATTTAATCAACATTTATTGTTTTTTTTCCCAAGCCACTGGGAATACAAAAACCACTTGGATGAGATCCTAATCCTCAAGCGTTCATCTTTCTTATAAGGAAGAGAGATACATAAAGGAGTAGTTGGGATACAAGCAATCAGCGCGAACACTGGGCATCATGGGGGCACAGAAGAGGAACTGTTAACTCAGGGCATCGGGGAAAAGGGATGTCAGAAAAGGCTCTTTAAAGTAGCTGATGATAGAATGAATAATCTTGAAGGGCAGGTAAGAAGATAATGGGAAGGAAAAGGCCAGAAAGCACAAGAAAAAGACATGTTCTGGGGAACTATACCTAATTTGATGTGACACAAGGCATCGATAAAGGCAAAAGGGCAAGAGTGATCTTGGGGGGATGTGTAAAAAGTGTGTAAAAAGCCATGTCATGAGAGAGCTTGCTCACCATGCTAATAAATTGGAATTTTATGCTGAAGGCAATGAGAAACCACTAGAGAGTTTTAAGTAGGAAAATGGGAAGAATGAATTTGCAGTTTAGGACAATCATTCTGGTAACAGACCGAAGAATGGAGTCTGGGAGGCCAGTTAGGAGGATGCTAAAACCTTATATTTGAGGAAATTGCAGTGGATAGGAGGGAGGGGCCAGATACTAAAGATATTAAGAGAAGAATCAAATCTTACAGCCAACTCATTGAAAGGAAGGGTTTAATATGACTACCAGTTTTATAGCTGTGTCAACTGGGTTAATAAAGAAAGAGAATTCAAGAGAATAATCAGGTTTGGAGAATTTAAAATGATAATGCACATGAGGCTTTACAGTATACAAATGAAATTGATAGATAATGTTTTATTATTTCTTTAAACAACTCTATGAGGCTGGTGTTATCCTCATCTCAGACAAGAGCCCTGAATAGAGAGATCAAGTGACTTGTCCAAGCTCCCACAAAATAGCAGAGGGAAGAATCAGAACTTGAACCCTTTCTAAATCTCATTTTCTTTCCACTACAAAATACATGTAAAAATAGTAGTAAAATAATAATGACGATAGCAAGTGTGTGTTGAATACCCAGCCCTCTTCTGAGAACTTCATATTTATCAATTCATTTAATCCCCAGGACAATTCTACCCAATAGGTATTATTGTTGGCTCCATTTTATAGCTGAAGCAAATGAGGATCAAAGAGGTGCCAGCAATAAGTGGTACCGTTGGGGCAAAGAATCTACCTGTTGCCATCTTCCCTATGGGGAGGGTCTAGTGCCACAGCAAACAGAACCACACTGCCGTAAGTCAGTGCCTTGACACATCTTTGTGTTCCTCAACAGAAGCCATGGTTCTTTCAAAGCCTGTGAACTAGGGAAAAATCAAAACACAAGCCCTCATTGTTTTAACCCATATATGAAAGTTGAGAGCCATTTCCCCCACTCTATCCTCAGTTTCTTGAGTTTACCAGCACAAATATCCAGGCCCTCCTTGCTGGGCTGTTGCCTTCTGAAAGCTAGAGCCAGGCACTGTGGATCCAGTTTGTGTTTTCAATATGGAACCATTTTCCAGCAACTTTGGTGTGCAGGCCTGGGCTATCCTGGAGTAGGATTAACAACCACAGGCTTGATTGCCCAATGCGACAGGCTATGGAAACAGCCCTCTGGAGAACACTGCTCACCAAAAGCTTGTTAGCTAACTACTCAGAGCCCATTTAGTAAGTGAACTTTCTGTGGATTAACTGGAGTGCTATGAAAGTAAACTTGCAGCGAGAAGCTAGTTCTCTGTAGCCAGATTCCTCCCTTGGTGCACCCGGAATCAGGTGTCCTGGAGAGGCAGATGGTGTAGTGGTGCAGCCACAAGCTCTCAGCCTGGGCTGCCTGGATTTAAGTCCCAGCTCTGGCCCAGCTGTGCAGACTTCAGCAAGTTATTCTGGCCTCAGTTTCCCCATCTGTAAAATGAGGATCATAGGACCTATTTCAGTGGATTTGGAGCTCTCAAATGTGGTAATGTCCCTGTGCTTGGCACATAAGAACAATCCAGTAAATGTTAGCTGGTTTTATTTACTGCCCTTGATTATTTGTGTGGAAAAACCCACCTTATTCCAAAGAATACAATATTAAAAGTGAAAGGAGGGAGAATAAACTTACTCCAGTTTGATTACTCAGTTGTTTTTTTTAAGTCTTTGGGAAGTGGGAGCACACCGTGTGGCTTGCAGGATCTTAGCTCCCTGACCAAGGATCAAACTTGGGCCCCCTGCAGAAGAAGCATAAAGTCCTAACCACTGGACCTCCAGGGAATTCCCTGATTACTCAGGTTTGAGTAAGTAAACTTACTAAGGACATTTGTGATGTCTGCTACAACCCTCATTTGGCAATTAAGATATACTTTATTATTAGTTTGTATCACTGTGTTGCTAAGTGACTTTTCTTACACCTAAGCATTAATTATCTTATCAATCTGATTTTATGCTCCTTGAAGACAGGTCCCATGTACCTTCATGTCCACCCATACCTTCCAAACACTCAACAGATATTTGTTTGCTGACTGATGTTGTTGAGTAAATTTCTGTCATTCCTGATGAAAATCAGCTAGAGTGAATATTGGTTTGTTTGCTTTATTACCAAGAATATTTAATTCTTTAAGATGGAAAGGTCCCAATCAATTTAACCTCTATTCATGTTGTGCTGTCAAATTAGATATACATATAATCAGACCCATAGAATGAAATGGTAATAAAGTAAGCCAAGGCAAGAATTTATACTTCTCCTGAGCCACAGGTAGTTTATTTTCTGAGGATATCATACAAAAGTTAAAGTAGATGAATGCAAAAGCCTTCATGATCTTAATGCCACTGGAGTTGGTCAACAGTTTAGCCTAAGAAGTAGAAGAGACTCTAAAAAGCAAATTGAGGAAATTCCCTGGTGGTCCAGTGGTTAGGACTCCACCCTTTCACTGCTGTGGGCCCGGGTTTAATCCCTGGTTGGAAAACTAAGATCCTGCAAGCTGCTCCGCGTGACCGAAAATTAAAATAAAATAAAAAGCAAATTGAAGTTCTGCATGAATTAACTGTAATTGTCATTGAAGCTGTGCAAACCTGATCAAATAATTTTATTGTCTGCAAAATCTGAAGTCTATTTTAGTATAGATGAAAACAGCATGTATCGTATTATTGAAACAACATTAACCCAGTAAACATTTTATGGGTTTGAGTACTTGATGATTACTTATTGAAAATTATAATTGTCAAGGTAAGTATTGAACATAATAACCTCATAATGTTGTAAAAGCCAATTATTGCTATTCAATCTCTTTTATGATTTTAATTTAATCTCCTTAAAAGCATAAAAATAATATATTGATTTGTTTAAAGGAAAAATAAGAAAAAACATGTCACATCTTTTGATAAACATAGGTAGCTGCTGAATGGAAAAGTCAGAACTGGATACCTGCAGACCTGTCATTCAAACAGACTTAGGTAAAGAGTTAAATTATCAAGTTTCTATGGAAATAATTTTGTGCTTTAAAAAAGAGAAGAAAACCCTGAAATAGCTTCCTTTCTTCAATGTGGTCATTTTCCTGATTCCACAAGCAGAAGCAAATACAATGTGACCTGCTAATTCCCAGCTGTGTAAAGATTTAAATCCATGCCTGAACACTGGACAATCAAATTATGTAGTAGCTCAGTAGCCAGAAATAAACCCAACACATAAATGCAGTTTATTTAACATTATTAACACAAATAAAATTTACAGCTACAGTCCTGTGCATTAAAAATAACTTCTCTCACATCAAATAGCAGTATTTTGCTATACCAATCAAATTAAACCGCCAGAAACATAGAGAAAGAAATCAATTCTGTAACAAACCTTTGAAAAGTATGGCATTCATCATGTTCAAGACAGGTTAATTCCCATTCTAAACAAACTTTCTCTTTCCAAGTTGGGGCCTTTGTTTTACATTCTTTTCTTTTCTTTGCTGGGAATGTGCACAATACAAACATTCTGTCAGTCTAGCCACAAAATCCTTTTTCTCCCAGCTACATGAATTAAAAGGAGAAAAAAAATAAAAACAACACACACACACACACACACACACACACACACACTATCCTACTAGACCCAGAAAAATTTAACTGTATTGATTTTAGGCAAAAGTGGGACTAAAATCCTATACCAAGAATGAGAGTTGAATATTCTGGTGAGAAATGTTTATAGAAAAAGCTTTCCCCTTGTTTCTTGTCAACAGCTTCAGGAACTGTAAAATCACTTCAGCAAATCTATTTGGCTAAAGGGAAAGAAGCCATTTTTAATGGTCTTCAAAACCCTACACTCCACATAGCTCTACAGATAGAAACTGATAGCCCCAAGCAGAGCCCTACTCTGAACAATAACTGCATCATCCACACTACCTGAATCATCTTCCTAAATTAGCATCCTCCACAGCCACCATTAGCTCACATTTGAAAGACAGAGTCAGGACCAGTCATCCAAATCATGGACGACAATAACCTCACCTGTAAGTCATGAGCGAAGTAACAATGGCCGCTCAAAAGTGCATACAGAAAGGAAAGAAAGGCATAAGGTGTACATTTTAGAGCAGAAAGAGACCTTACTGATTACCTAGTCTGGTCTTGTAGCTTCCATTACATCAGAGTGTGGGAGTGAAAATATGGAATGCAAAAACTTTCCCCGCTGGCAAAGAAGAAATGAACCTACAGTGCCAAATGCCCACGGGACTTCTCAGCATTTGTGCAGGTACCTAGTTATTCTTCACGAAAATGGAAACAGTCAAAACTATTGTGTCAAAATTAAGAGAGAGAGTTGGCTTTCTAGCTGGGGATTTGAAATTTGCATTTAGTTAAAACCAGTAAGCTGAAACATCAAAGTAAGTTTCTTTGTTTTGTCTCAGTTTTACTTTATATATTTTAATTAATTCATCAGGCATTCACTTATTAAGTCAACAAATATTTACTGAGAGCTACCAAGTATCAGGTACTGCCCTGACTGAAGGGGTAGAAAAATGGACCTAGCAGAAAAAGTCCCTGGGAAAGGGCTGTCAATAAACAAGTACAGGCATGTATACATGAGCTGGTGATAGGTGATACAAAAAAAAGAAATCAGTTAAGAGCTGAGACTGGCAGAAGATGCTATTTTATATAGAATGGTCAAGGAAATCCTCACTGATAAAATGATATTTAGACAAGATTTACAAAAGAAAGGGAGCAAATCTGAGAGTATACAATATGAGCATTCCAGGCTAAGGAAACAGCAAGTTCAGGGCTCTCAGGTGAAAACATTTTTGACATGTACAAGGAACAAGAAGGCCAGACTAGATTTGAATGATCAGAGGAAGAGTGGTAGAGCAAGAGGGAGAGAGGAAATGAGGACCATCAGGTAGGGTCTTGGAGGCCACAGCAAGGAATTTGGATCTAATTCCAAGTGAGATGGAAAGTCATCAGAGTGTTTTGAGCAAAGAAGTGACCACTAGGAAGCAAGGGCAGAGCAGTTTAAAGAATGCCTGTAAGGAGTGGCAGCCCCTGCCCCACAGAGCTTGCTTCATTCAAGACCTCAGTTCATCACCCACCACCACAATCATTACCAACACTCCACCCAACCCAGTAGATATGAGTAGAACCAGGAAGGGAAAGAGGTCATCTTATTACAGGTCATAGAGCAGCAAACATCCTTTCTTCTGGGACCTCTCCATCATCCCCTTCTGTAATACTGATGGGATCCAAATGTCCTCCCCCACCCCTTCTAAGTCAGGGACTGGTGAGCATTCCTTTGCTCAGGACTAAAGGCAAGAGTAGGATGGCAGAGGTAAGATGGGCAATGGTTGGAGAGCATCCTGCATCTGCCACAGTTTACCAAGGCAAAGATATAGAAAGTTCTTATGGGTCGACCAGATGCCAGAAGATAGAGGAATTTAAGCACTTCCAAAAGGGCTATTCGTTACATGAGGGGACCCTGTAGCAAGAGTTCATGGGGTGAGTGGCCTGCCCATGGTCTGTACTGAAGCTGGCAAGAAGACATCAAGACTGGGCCAGGTCTCCTGGGCCAGGTGACTGTGTAGGGCAAGTATGACAACAGCTCTCCCGTGGGCACCCATAAGAGGTAACTCTTGGGGAAACTGCCACAAAGAGTGAAAACTAGTTGATAAAGGAGAGTAGATTAAAGGGCTCTAAGAAAGCCTAAAAAGCTCCTTACCTAAAACTGTTGCCATTTATGTGATAATAATGTAATTCTGGTGATAACTCATTGAGGAATTTGCAAACACATATGGTTTAAATTGTGAAAACACCCAGTGAAAATTTTCTGCTTTAAAAATTCCATAACAAGAGACTGATTAAATAGAGCTTATACATATATTCTGCTTTTACAGAATTAAATTCAAAACAATTCAACACAGAAAAGTTTAATAGTTTTCTCATGAAGTCATATTCACTTGCTCTTGGATTTTCCAAAGTTTTGAAATTAGGCAAAAATATCACTTTCAAAAATTGACTATTTTTTTAATCACGTGTATGATTAACTTAAGAAATAGCCTGGTCTGTAAGTAGAGCATTAGAATGATGTGACCCTGCCTCTACCTTTTGAACTGTGATTCTATGGACAAGTCACTTCCTTTTGCACAGATGATAGCCTCATTAAAGAGTTTGCGTATAGAAATACACAGTTCCTAATCTGTGCATTTACAGTCCTTTGGGGAGAGTTCCTCCTAATACTTCTTACCTCCCATCCTGTTTTTACTGCAAGGTAGCCTGGAATCCACTGTGAATGTCTCACAGGCATTGGTTAGTTTTGCCTACCTTGCATCTACCTCCCACCAACCACTAGTAAGAACACCTCAGTTTTTCTGGAAAAATCATACTCTCCATACTCAGTGCACATGTTTGGATGGGACTGGCTCCATCCCCTAGATCCAGGTCTGGACACAAGATTTATTTCTGGTCAATCAACCTTTATCCAAGCTGAAGTCATAATGATGTTGGCCCAAAGATGAACTCCTGATTCAAGTTGCATAATCAGAGCTAAGCCAAGCATTGGTTAGAGAAATGGGAGGATGTCATTCTCTTCTATTTGATTTTTTTTTTCTCCAAAAGGTTTTAATTAGAATAAGTTGATGTGTCTATTACAGGATATAATAGAATATGAAATTTATATTTAAAATATGATTTATATAGTATTTTTCTTTTTAATGATAGCTATGAAAATAAGACAAAATCCAAAAATTACTTACATTTAGAATGCTGACACTGTTGTAGCAGGTATTAAAATTGTATGAATATTTCTCCTATATACAACATTTCTACCTGCAGATGAGTATCCTAGACTAAGCTAGCTTAGTTCTTCTAGCCTACATATTTTTTTTTTATATCTTTAATGGAGTATAACTGCTTTACAATGGTGTGTAAGTTTCTGCTTTATAACAGAGTGAATCAGCTATACATATACATATATCCCCATATCCCCATATCCCCTCCCTCTTGCATCTCCCTGCCACCCTCCCTATCCCACCCCTCTAGGTGGTCACAAAGCTTACCGAGCTGATCTCCCTGTGCTATGTGGCTGCTTCCCACTAGCTATCTATTTTACATTTGGTAGTGTATATATGTACATGCCACTCTCTCACTTCATTCCAGCTTACCCTTCCCCCTCCCCGTGTCCTCAAGTCCATTCTCTACGTCTGCATCTTTATTCCTGTCCTGCCCCTAAGTTCTTCAGAACCTTTTTTTTTTTTTTTTTAGAATCCATATATATCTGTCAGCATACAGTACTTGTTTTTCTCTTTCTGACTTACTTCACTCTGTATGACAGACTCTAGGTCCATCCACCTCACTACAAATAACTCAATTTCATTTCTTTTTATCACTGAGTAACATTCCATTGTATATTTGTGCCACACCTTCTTTCTCCATTCGTCTGTTGATGGACACTTAAGTTGCTTCCATGTCCTGGCTATTGTAAATAGTGCTGCAGTGAACACTGTGGTACATGACTCTTTTTGAATTATGGTTTTCGCCAGGTATATGCCCAAGACTGGGATTGCTGGGTCATATGGCAGTTCTATTCTTAGTTTTTTAAGGAACCTCCATACCGTTCCCCATAGTAGCGGTATCAATTTACATTCCCACCAATAGTGCAGGAGTGTTCCTTTTCCTCCACACCCTCTCCAGAACTTATTGTTTGCAGGTTTTTTGATGACAGGCAATCTGACCAGTGTGAGGTGATACCTCATTTAGTTTTGATTTGCATTTCTCTAATGATTACTGATGTTGAGCATCCTTTCACGTGTTTCTTGGCAATCTGTATATCTTCTCCGGAGAAATGTCTATTTGGGTCTTCTGACCATTCTTGGATTGGGTTTTTTGTTTTTTGATATTGTGCTACATGAGCTGCTTGTATGTTCTGGAGATAAATCCTTTGTCAGTTGCTCCTTCTGCAAATATTTTCTCCCATTCTGAGAGTTGTCTTTTTGACTTGTTTATGGTTTCCTTTGCTGCACAAAAGATTTTAAGTTTCATTAGGTCCCATTTGTTTATTTTTGTTATTATTTCCATTTCTCTAGGAGTTGGCTCAAAAAGGATCTTGTTGTGATTTATGTCATAGAGTGTTCTGCCTATGTTTTCCTCTAAGAGTTTGATAGTGTCTGGCCTTACATTTAGGTCTTTAATCCATTTTGAGCTTATTTTTGTGCATGGTGTTAGGGAGTGTTCTAATTTCATTCTTTTACATGTAGCTGTCCAGTTTTCCCAGCATCACTTATTGAAGAGGCTGTCTTTTCCCCATTGTATATTCTAGCCTCCTTTATCAAAGATAAGGTGACCATATGTGTGTGGGTTTATCTCTGGGCTTTCTATACATTCCATTGACCTATATTTCTGTTTTTGTGTCAGTACCATACTGTCTTGATTACTGTAGCTTTCTAGTATAGTCTGAAGTCAGGGCACATGATTCCTCCAGCTCTGTTTTTTCTTTCACAAGTTTGCTTCAGCTATTCGGGATCTTTGTGTTTCCATACAAATTGTGAAATTTTTTGTTCTAGTTTTGTGAAACCTGCCATTGGTAGTTTGATAGGGATTGCACTGAAGCTGTAGATTGCTTTGGGTAGTATAGTCATTTTCACAATGTTGATTTTTCCAATCCAAGAACATGGTATATCTCTCCATCTGTTTGTATTATTTTTAATTTATTTCATTGGTGTCTTAGAGTTTCCTACATACAGGTCTTTTCTCTCCTTAGGTAGGTGTATTCCTAGGTATTTTATTCTTTGTGCTGCAATGGTAAATGGGATTGTTTCCTTAATTTCTCTTTCAGATTTTTCATCATTAGTGTATAGGAATGCAAGAGATTTCTGCACATTAACTTTGTATCCTGCTACTTTACTGATTAGCTCTAGTAGTTTTCTGGTAGCATCTTTAAGATTCTCTGTGTATAGGACCATGTCATCTGCAAACAGTGACAGTTTTACTTCTTCTTTTCCAATTTGGATTCCTTTTATTTCTTTTTCTTCTCTGATTGCTGTGGCTAAAACTTCCAAAACTATGTTGAATAAGAGTGGTGAGAGTGGGCAACCTTGTCTTGTTCCGGATCTTAGTGGAAATGGTTTCATTTTTTCACCACGGAGAACGATGTTGGCTGTGGGTTTGTCAGATATGGCCTTCATTATGTTGAGGTAGGTTCCCTCTATGCCTACTTTCTGGAGAGTTTTTATCATAAATGGGTGCTGAATTTTGTCAAAAGCTTTTTCTGCATCTATTGAGATTATCATATGGTTTTCTCCTTCAATTTATTAATATGGTGTATCACATTGATTGATTTGCATATATTGAAGAATCCTTGCATTCCTGGGTTAAACCCCACTTGATCATGGTGTATGATCCTTTTAATGTGCTGTCAGATTCTGTTTGCTGGTATTTTGTGGAGGATTTTTGCATCTATGTTCATTAGTGATATTGGCTTATAGTTTTCTTTTTGTGTGACATCTTTGTCTGGTTTTTGTATCAGGGTGATTGTGACCGTGTAGAATGAATTTGGGAGTATTCCTCCCTCTGCTATATTTTGGAAGAGTTGAGAAGGATAGGGGTTAGCTCTTCTCTGAACGTTTGATAGAAGTCACCTGTGAATCCATCTGTTCCCAGGCTTTTGTTTGTTGGAAGATTTTTAATCACAGTTTCAACTTCAGTGCTTGTCATAGGTCTGTTCATATTTTCTATTTCTTCCTGGTTCATTCTTGGAAGGTTGTGCTTTTCTAAGAATTGGTCCATTTCTTCCAGGTTGTCCATTTTATTGCCATATAGTTGCTTGTAGTAATCTCTCATGATTCTTGTATTTCTGCAGTGTCAGTTGTTACTTCTCCTTTTTCATTTCCAATTCTGTTGATTTGAGTCTTTTCCTTTTCTTTCTTGATGAGTCTGGCTAAAGGTTTATGAATTTTGTTTATCTTCTCAAAGAATCAGCTTGTAGTTTTATTGATCTTTGCTATTGTTTCCTTCATTTCTTTTTCATTTATTTCTGATCTAATTTTTATGATTTCTTTACTTCTGCTAACTTTGGGGGGTTTCTTGTTCTTCTTTCTCTGATTGCTTTAGGTGTAAGGTTAGATTATTTCTTTGAGTTTTTTTTTGTTTCTTGAGATAGGATTGTACTGCTATAACTTTCCCTTTTGGAACTGCCTTTGCTGCATCCCATAGGTTTTGGGTCATCGTGTTTTCAGTCATTTGTTTGTAGGTATCTTTTGATATCCTCTTTGATTTCTTCAGTGATCTCTTGGTTATTTATTAGTGTACTATTTAGCTTCCATGTGCTTGTATTTTTTACAGTCTTTTTCCTGTAACTGATATCTAGTCTCATAGTGTTGTGGTAGGAAAGGATACTTGATATGATTTCAATTTCTTAAATTAACCAAGGCTTGATTTATGACCCAAGATATGATCTATCCTTGAGAATGTACCATGAGCACTTCAGAAGAAAGTGAATTCTGTTGTTTTGGGATGGAATGTCCTATAAATATCAATTAAGTCCGTCTTTTTTAATGTATCATTTAATACTTGTGTTTCCTTATTTATTTTCATTTTGGATGATCTGTCCGTTGCTGAAAGTGGGGGGTTAAAGTCACCTACTATGATTGTGTTTCTGTCAATTTCCCCTTTTATGGCTGTTAGCATTTGCCCTATGTATTGAGGTGCTTCTATGTTGGGTGCATAAATATTTATAATTATTATATCTTCTTCTTGGATTGATCCTTTGATCATTATGTAATGTCCTTCTATGTCTCTTTTAATAGTCTTTATTTTAAAGTCTATTTTGTCTGAGATGAGAATTGCTACTCCAGCTTTCTTTTGATTTCCATTTGCATGGACTATCTTTTTCCATCCCCTCACTTTCAGTCTGTATGTGTCCCTAGGTCTGAAGTGGGACTCTTGTATACAGAATATACATACGGGTCTTATTTTTGTATCCATTCAGCCAGTCTATGTCTTTTGGTTGGAGTATTTAATGCATTTACATTTAAGGTAGCTATTGATATGTATGTTCCTATTACCATTTTCTTAATTGTTTTGTGTTTGTTATTATAGGTCTTTTCCTTCTCTTGTGTTTCCGCCTGGAGAAGTTTCTTTAGCATTTGTTGTAAAGCTGGTTTGGTGGTGCTAAATTCTCTTAGCTTTTGTTTGTCTGTAAAGGTTTTAATTTCTCCATCAAATCTGAATGAGGTCCTTGTTGGGTACAGTAATCTTGTTTGTAGTTTTTTCCTTTTCATCACTTTAAATATGTCCTGCCACTCCCTTCTTGCTTGCAGAGTTTCTGCCTGAAGATCAGCTGTTAACCTTATGGGGATTCCCTAATATGTTATTTGTTGCTTTTCTCTTGCTGCTTTTAATATTTTTTCTTTGTATTTAATATTTGATAGTTTGATTTTTATGTGTCTTGGTGTGTTTCTGCTTGGATTTATCCTGTATGGGGCTCTCTGCACTTCCTGGACTTGATTGACTATTTCCTTTCCCATATTATGGAAGTTTTCAACTATAATCTCTTCAAATATTTTCTCAGTCCCTTTCTTTTTCTCTTCTTCTGAGACCCCTATAATTCGAACGTTGGTGCATTTAATGTTGTCCCAGAGGTCTCCGAGACTGTCCTCAATTCTTTTCATTCTTTTTTCTTTATTCTGCTCTGTGGTAGTTATTTCCACTATTTTTTCTTCCAGGTCACTAATCCGTTCTTCTGCTTCAGTTATTCTGCTATTGATTCCTTCTAGAGAATTTTTTATTTCATTTATTGCGTTGTTCATCACTGTTCGTTTGCTCTTTAGTTCTTGTAGGTTCTTGTTAAACATTTCTTGTATTTTCTCCATTCTATTTCCCAGATTTTGAATCATCTTTACTATCATTACTCTGAATTCTTTTTCAGGTAGACGGCCTATTTCCTCTTCATTTATTTGGTCTTGTGGGTTTTTACTTTGCTCCTTCATCTGCTGCATATTTCTCTGTCTTCTCATTTTGCTTAACTTACTGTGTTTGGGGTCTCCTTTTGCAGGCTGCAGTTTTGTAGTTCCCATTGTTTTTGGGGTCTGCCCCCAGTGGGTAAGGTTGGTTCAGTGGCTTGTGTAGGCTTCCTGGGACTGGTGCCTATGTTCTGGTGGATGAGGCTGGATCTTGTCTTTCTGGTGGACAGGAGAGCATCCGGTGTTGTGTTTTGGGGTGTCTGTGAACTTATTATGATTTTAGGAAGTCTCTCTGCTAACAGGTGGGTTTGTGTTCCTGTCTTGCTAGTTGTTTGGCATGGGGTGTCTAGCACTGGAGCTTGCTGTTCGTTGAGTGGAGCTGGGTCTTAGCGTTGAGATGGAGATATCTGGGAGAGCTCTCACTGATTGATATTATATGGGACCAGGAGGTCTCTGGTGGTCCAATGTCCTGAACTCGGCTCTCCCACCTCAGAGGCTCAGGCCTGACCCTGGCCAGAGCACCAAGACCCTGTCAGCCACAAGGCTTCTGTCCTGTGTAACTTCTCAATGGCAATGGTTTTTCTGGTGATACAAATAGGGCTGGTTTTCCTTGAACCTTCAGGCTTCAGTTTTGCCTTGGTCATAACATGCATGTAAAGAAAACACCCGAGTCCAAGGAAAGAATCAAATCAGGAATCTTCCCTTTGATCTTTATTTTTTCTTTACTTTTTATTTTGTATTGGTGTATAGCCAATTAACAATGTTGCAATAATTTCAGGTGCACAGCAAAGGGACTCAACCATACATACACATGTATCCACTGATGCAAGCCTGGATCTGCTAGCACCCACCACAAGGAGAGAGACTGGGAGTTGAAGAAAATTCACCAGAAAAAAGTAGAACCAAGAGATGGAGAAGGTTAAGCCTCTAAGTCCAATTAATTTTAAAAACTATCCTTGGACATTTCAGCCACTTGAGCAAATAAACTCCCTTATTTCTATTAAGTTTTTTGTAACTGAAACCAATTTCTGTTAAGTTTTTTGTAACTGAAAGAGATGTATCTGATGGACATAGTCTATACGTTGAATTATTTATCCAGTCTAATTCAGTGATATACAAATATTTTTATAATATATGTAGATAATGAGCCAAATAAAATATAAATCAGCATAAAAATAATTTTCTACATTTTTAGTAGGATTTTCTCAACCAATATATAGTAAAGGTGCCATTAGAAAATTTTGCAGAGTCGTGGATGGACCTAGAGAATCATACAGAGTGAAGTAAGTCAGAAAGAGAAAAACAAATATTGTATAATATCGCTCATATGTGGAATCTAGAAAAAATGGTACAGATGAACTCATTTGCAAAGCAGAAATAGAGACACAGATATAGAGAACAAACTTATGGCTACCAAGTGGAGAAGGGGGGTGGAATGAATTGGGAGATTGGGATTGACATACATACACTACTATTTCTAAAATAGATAAATAATGAGAACCTACTGTATAGCACAGGGAACTCTACTCAATGCTCTGTGGTGACCTAAATGGGAAGGAAATCCAAAAAGGAGGGGATATATGTATACGTATGGCTGATTCACTTTTCTGTACAGCAGAAACTAACACAACATTGTAAAGCAACTATACTCCAATAAAAATTAATTAAAAAAAGAAAAAGAAATAAAATTTTGGCCATCCCTTAGGTTCTAAAACTCTATGATGTTTAAAAGTCTTTGCATTACATGCATCAAGGTATAAACTTGCTCATAAATGATATAGGGACATTAGCCCTCCGAGTTTAATCAATAAGCAGCTGTGTACATTTGCCCGGTATTGTGAAATGTGAAAACTTTGAGACAATGATGTTACGTTGTGGGTTTTGCTGATTAGGGTCATGGAAATAAGGTTGTGGATTCTGAGTAAGACCAAAAAATTTTTAAATCCAAAAGATGCCTTTTGTTTTGATCTTTCTTTTTGTGCCGGTGGAGATTTCACTCTGGGTAATATAAATCACCAACATGCTAATTAAGCTGTGTTTCTCACTTTAAGGTCTTTTTGTGCTTCCCTCAAAGTGACAACATATGGAACATCATCATTTTCCTTAGATCTGAGATCACAAAGTGTCCACAAGCTATATACAGTTGTAGTGATACAAGAGCCAGCAAAAAATAAGGCTTTAAATATCACCCACCACAAAACCTGGAATATAAAATGTGAAATTTGCAGAGGCATGACTAATGGGGTGATTTCTATTTTTCCAGCAACTGAACACCCAGTCCATGAACCGTGCACATATAATACTTAGAAAACAGTCTTAGAGAAAACTGACAGATATATGGGGTATTTTATCTTGCATTATGTGATTTGTAGAAGTAATCTCCAGTGGAAGCACTTCAAAGGAAGGCATTAAACAAGTATAAAATAACTAATCTACAAGTATTTATTAAGTGTTTGCTATGTAGCCAGCCAAATCCAAGGTGGCTGAGGAGGAAATAAGGGTGTGAAATCTAAGGACCCTGTTGAGAGTAACCTGCTAACTGTGTCCCCTCTTTCAGCCTCATCCTTCTAAACCACTATACACGTGGCTCCCAGGCTGACTGATTCAAAGCACAGTCTGACTCATTTCACTGTCCAGCTCAAGCATCTTCTGTGGCTCCCCACTGCCTATTAAATACATTCTGGATATCTCAGGTTGGCACAAGATTAGATATCCTAAACTTTTAGCCTTATCTCCCAGCATTCCCCTTCGGGTGACCTGACACAAATTAGCATTTTTATCTGAGAAGGAACTGGTTCTAGGATGGCTATGACAATGAAGACAACAATGATGATGGAGAAGAAAAGGAGGAGGAAGGAGACTGACATTCTTCGATCGGTTACCACATACTGAGTATTAGCTGTTGCGCTAAGTATTTAATGTCCATAGTTTCATTATAACCCTATGAGGGGTGTACTATTTTCATGTCCATTTTTTTCTATTGAAGTGAGATTCACGTAACACAAAATTAACCATTTTTAAATTTTTTTATTACTTTTTATTGGAGTATAGTTGCTTTACAATGTTGTGTTAATTTCTGCTGTACAGAAAAGTGAATCAGCCATACGTATACATATATCCCCTCCTTTTTGGATTTCCTTCCCATTTAGGTCACCACAGAGCATTGAGTAGAGTTCCCCGTGCTATACAGTAGGTTCTCATTATTTATCTATTTTAGACATAGTAGTGTATATATGTCAATCCCAATCTCCCAATTCATTCCATCCCCCTTCTCCACTTGGTAGCCATAAGTTTGTTCTCTATATCTGTGTCTCTATTTCTGCTTTGCAAATGAGTTCATCTGTACCATTTTTTCTAGATTCCACATATGAGCAATATTATACAATATTTGTTTTTCTCTTTCTGACTTACTTCACTCTGTATGACAGTCCCTAGGTCCATCCATGTCTCTGCAAATGGCACAAAAATTAACCATTTTGAAGTGAAAAAGCATTTAGTACATTTACAATGTTGTACAACCACCACCTCTGTCTAGTCTCAAAATATTTTCATCACCCTAAAGGGAAGCTCCATATCCATTAAGCAGTTTCTCCCCCTCTGTCCCTCCTCCCAGCCCCTGGAAATCACCAATCTGCATTCTGTCTCTATGTCATCCCCACTTTAAAAATGAGGATATTCAGTCTTAAAGAGGAGAAGCAACTTGTCCAAATTCTCACTGGTAAGAATAGTAGAGCTGAGATTCTGTCCCCTGCCTTAAAACGATTAAGCTATGAGGCTTTTGAAACACATTTACTTGAAGAATAAACTTGCCATGAATACAGGGATTAGAGAGTGGTTGAATGGTGCACCATGGGGAACTAATAACTATAAAATAGACCAGGTCCCCCACCCACCCCTAAGACGCCACAGGCAATAGGCCAAAGAGACATCACCGGCAGCTCTCAGCGCCATGAAGGCCCCCAGAGGTTCATTTCTAACAAGCATCTGCTCCCATCATTTATGTATTATGTGATACGTATTTAGCACCTACCATGAGCTCAGTGCATAAGTTTCAGCTATAAGCATAGTCTACTTTAAAACCTCCCAGAAGGGACAAGGTTCAAAACAAAATATCTGTAATCCTGTACATGCCATCCTCCTTAAAATGGGCCACTGTTTTTCTCATGTTGGGATCCTAGTTCTTTTGTAGAATATAGTGTGAATATTATAAAATATCTTATATAGCAGATGTAAATATCTCAGACTATAATATGATATGCATACCGCAATATTATATTTATATAATGTTACATATTATGATAATTTAATCCAAATCTAGATACAATATTATTATACATAAGAAATCATACATATTAACTCAGTATAGTGTTGTAAGATATCTCACTTGACCCTGGTCTAGATGAACCATTACAACAGCTGTCTGACTTGTGCCCCTAATCGCAGCCCTGCTACCTGTATTAGAGCACTCCAGAGAAACAGATCCTGTAGGATGGAGTGGTGGGGGTTGGGGGGGAGTTGGCTGTAGAGAGGCAGATTTTGAGGAACTGGCTCACTTTCTTGTGGGGACTGACAAGTACAAAGTCTTCAGGGCAGGCTAGAGCTGATGTTGCAGCTTGAGTCCAAAGGCAGTCTGGACACAGAATTCCTTCTTCTTCAGGGAACCTCAGCCTTTTTCTTTTAATTTCCTCAACTGATTGAATGAAGCCCATCCATACATTATAGAGGGTAATCTGCTTCACTCAAAGTTTACTGATTTAAATGTTAATAACTACTGAAAAAATACCTTCACTTCAACATCTAGACTGGTGTTTTATCAAACATCCGGCCACTATAGCCTAGCCAAGTTGACACATAAAATTAACCATCATATTAGTTATGAACTAGATTTTGAACCACATCCCCACCCCACCCCCCCAAATTCATATGTTGAGGCTTTAACTTCCAATGTGACTGTATTTGGAGAATGGGCTTTAAGGAGGTAATTAAGGTTAAATGAAGTCATAAGGGTGGGGCCCCGATCTAATCAAACTAGTGTCCTTATAAAAAGAGGAAGAGACAGCAGAGATCTCTCTCTTTCTTCCCCATCTACACAGAAGAAAGGCCATGGGAGGACACAGCAAGAAGGCAGCTATGTAAGCCAAGGTGAGAGGCCTGACCAGAAACCAACCTGTTGGCACCTTGATCTTGGACTTCTAGCCTCTAGAAATGTAAGAAAATAAAATTCTATTGTTTCAGCCACCCAGTGGTATTTTACTATGGCAGCCCTAGCAGACTAATACTCTACCCAAATCTCTCCCTGATAGAGTAGTCAGGGACTCACTGAGAACACACATTAAATTCTCTCCATCCTTTGCCCAGAACCTTACAAGTACTCCTATTTCCATCAAAGTATCAAAGAAGAAGCCAATGCCATTAAAGGCCTACCCTGTCCTACAGGATCTGTTCACAGAGGTTTCCTCTCTCCCTCAGTGACTTCCTTCCCCTCAGCCATGTCGTTCCAGCCCTTGCTGGCCATGTCATTGGCCCCCTTGCTATCCCTGGGCCATGCCAGGCCAGATCCCAGCTCAGAAATTCTATGCTGGATCTTCCCTCTGCATGGGAGCTTCTTCCCAAATGGAAGGACTGTTCCCACTCCCACCTCCAAGCCAACCCTCACAAGACCCCTACTCAATGAGCTGTATGCTGCAACCAGCCCTTGACCTCCACCCCTACCCTCTGCTCCCAGGATCTCTGGTCCCCCTGCCCCTGCTTTACCTCATCAGTCCTCTCAGGAACCCCATGAAGTACATGCTATTATTACCCCCATTTTACAGATGAAGAAACTGAGGAACAGACGGTTTCATTACCATGCCTTTGCCCATGAATCCCCGAAGTCTGAAGAGACCAGAAGAGACCAGAATTTGAAGCCAGGCTGTCTTACTCTAATTCCAAACCTTAATCACTCAATTGGACTGTCTCTAGCTGTTTGTGAGGAGAGAAGGAACTGCCATTTTTTCCCAGCTTTACTAAGATATAATTGACATAGAACATTGTGTAATTTTAAGATGTACAGTGTAATGATTTTATATATGTGTATATTATGATATGATGACCACAGAAAATGCTGCTTTCTGAATTAGCCATGCATTAGGCACAGCTCACAGCCCCACGCCAGTGCACACCCTTAGTACATTGTCTCATTTAACTGCCAAACAATTCTGTGAAGTCAGCATGGTTCCCTTCATACAAATGTGGGCGTGGCTTTTTAGGAGAGACTGGGTAACAGCAAATGAGAGAATTCCAATCTACTCTCCAAAATATTTATCTGCATGCTCCAAGGATCCGGGTTCTCTCCATCTGTCTATTCTGACATCCATGATGTCCGCTTCGGTTTCAGGATTCTCTCAGTGCCCCCAAAGCTCCAGGCTCTCCTCTTGTGAATGTAACACAACAGCCAGAATTTCAGACTTCCCTTTCTCACACCACATGAGAAAGACCAAGCGTCTCCTTTAACTGCTCCAATGGAAGCGATAGGAACCACCTTTGTAGAAACGCCAACCAATATCTTCCTGCATCCCTTTAGCTCTGTTTGGGTAACATCCCCTTCCATGCTCCAATCAAGAGTGTCTCGGGAAAAGGATTCTCTTACTGACTTGAACTAACTAGGGCTCGTCTCTGAAGCTAGGGTGGAACCATTCTTGCCAAAATTAGGGGGTTGAAATGGGGACCAAAGGAATTGCTCAGGGGAAATGTGGGACAATGTCAGAAGAAGTAACATATGTCCACTGGGAAAGGGTAAGGTGTAAAACCATTTCAAGTTTTTAATACTTAAGCAGGGTATTGGTGCTTTCACTGATTATCAGTACAAGCCTGGTACAAGGAAAGAAGAAGAGTGTGTGTGGGGGGTAGTCTGTGTGGGAGTTTGGGGGGTTGTGGGATAAAGGGGGTGCATTTCATCTCCTACAACAGGAAATTGGTAGAGCAAGCAAATGCAAGAACCAGGTCAGACCGAGAGGACCCAGTGCCTTAGGTCAGCCGTGAGCATCAGAATTTACAAGGCAGAGCAAGAACAGGAAGGCAGAAAGGTGAAGGAAAGAGAAAGAGGTTTTGCCTACATGACAATTTTGCCTTCTCTGTGAGGCATGAGCTATCTATCGGACAGGCAGGCTACCAAACAAGAAGAGATCGACTCTGCAAAAACAAGCATACATTATAGAAATTCTCAGATGGGATGATCCTCCCGAGAATTCTGTTACATCCTAGCTAATTAGCCAAGTAGATAATTCATTTTACTCTTGAGAATCCAGTTTTCCCTGAGGGGGGAAAATATTCAAGGACTGCAAAAAGAGAGTCCGATATGACTATGAGTGTTGCTAAGTACCAAGCGTTCGTCCTCCAGGGCTGGAGCCCAGCAAGGGCAAAGCAAAGCCAAATTTTCTGGCAGTAGCCACTCCCCTCATCCTTCCCATCACCCCCTCCCATCTCATTTTCCTGTCCCCTCCCCTAGCATTTAGGCCTGGAGATATCTCATGCCATGGGAATGCAGATCCTGGAGAGAATTCCTCTTGTTACTGCCAAAATATATAGTAGGGAGAAGCACACAGTATGACGTTGGCAGAACACAGGGGGAACAAAAAGTGTACCCAGTGCTCAGTGAGTTAGAAGAGCACCACTGGGTAAACATGGATGAGCAAAGACAGCTGCAGAAATTCTCTTGAGCAACACAGTTCCCCCTTGCCCCCATGCTGGAACAGAACAGGGCTGATTAAAGCCATAATGAAGGTGTGGCTACATCTAAAGACAGAATGAAGCAAGAGAAAAGAGAAGTTTAGCCATAAAAACATAGGAAGTTGGGCAGAGTTTATCAATATGTGTCCAGCACATCCAGGGATTGGTGCCCTGGGCAACAAGTACAATTTTTGTGCCCCTATGTAGGAATATTATTATAATAGAGGTGAATGCATTAGGCTAAAAGATGATGAGGCTGTTAGTCCTTGCCCTGACATGACCATCTAGCTACACTTTAAACTCTTCCTATGTTTCACTTATAGCTTTTTTCCAGAAAGAGAATGTGTTAACTAATTGACACAAATACCTTATGTCCTCAACAGTTGTATTTCAAGTCATAAATTAATAAATCGACACTTTGGTTTATATATCAGTGTCTTGCAAGTTGTTAGCTACAAGTCTATTCCATGAGAAACTGCTATACTCTGGAAATGCTGACACTTTAGTTTCTGAACAAGCAAAGCTGAAGAGCATGGCTATGGCCGTCCTCCAAAGGGCCTTGTCCAACTATCTGGCTGGATTCTATGGGTCTCCTTCCTTTTGTTCATGCCTTTCAAGCTACAATAGCAATGCAGGGTCATCAGCAAGGTCGACTTCATCGCAAAGGATTAGCCTCTGCTCTAATTAGAAATATGAGACAGTTTTGTAGGTTGGTTTTTTGTGGCCACCTTATACAAAGCAGCCAAAAGGCAAAACACCCTACAGAATTTAAGAGCTGTAATGAGTCCTCATTTCACAAAGAATCTCAAAGAAATCAAATGACTTGTATATGGCCACACATTTTTGGCAAAAACAAAACTGAAGATTCTTGGTTTAAGTCTAGGGTTTTTTCCATTGCAGCACAACGGTCCCCAAAGACCATCAAAGTTATCACCATATCCACCAAAAACCGTGTTTCTACAACATCATTTGAATTCATAGTTATTCTTGTGTGAATTAAATTTGAAAATATAGCCAATCCCAGTCTATGTCCTCAGTGTAGAAATCTGATTGCATTTCAAAGGTGAAATACGCTGATTAGTAACCAAATTATAACTGCTCTTATGTCCTCCATTTCCTTACTACAATGATCCTAAGATTTCATATAAAATTTCAACATAGATCAAGTGAAATCTCAATACATTGTCAATTAAACGTGAGTTCTAATTCTTACATACCACACAGTAAGTTACTGATAAAGTCACAGACTGTCAAGTGTTATTTATTTTGTTATCAGGAGATAATACTATTTAGCCTCTTGAAGAACTCACATGCACCCTTCCACTGGGTGAAGAAAACAATGCTGCCCACGGTATTTTTCTTTTCGTCCTGGCTGATAGGTGACTCAGCAGTAAACATAATGCTCAATCACAGGAGCTTTGCTAGACCAATGTTTTGGTATATTCATGCCTCTCACTCTAAGCCAGCCATGCTGGGCTCAAGCCACATTCAGGCAGAGCTGCCCAAGAAGAAACTACATAGCGGTCATGAAAAGTGGAGAGTTTAGTGATAGGTCACCTATATTATAGGATGAGCTAACTAACTAAAAATTTAGCAAAATGAAAAGCCAGGGAATTAGAATAGTGTATCAGACTGGAGAGAGAAACTACAGACAATAAAATAGAAGTAAAACATATGGTGCCTAGAGGTCATGAAATCTAGAAAAGAAAGGAACTGATCAGGGCAAAACTCCTGTGAATTCAGCACAAGTGCTCTGCCATCTTCCTTGTGATTATATTGATTGGTTTCCTAGCCCAGCTTAGATTCCTAAAGAGTTACCTTCCTTTAGCTTTTCACTTTTGTTACTAATCTAATTGTATATGTTAATTTTGTTTTAAGCCCTGTCTATTCCTATATGAAAGCAAGTAGCCAAAGTAAATTAGCTATTTTTAAAATCTCTGATGGGGCTTCCCTGGTGGCGCAGTGGTTGAGGGTCCGCCCGCCGATGCAGGGGACGCGGGTTCGTGCCCCGGTCCGGGAAGATCCCACATACCGCGGAGCAGCTGGGCCCGTAAGCCATGGCCGCTGAGCCTGCGCGTCTGGAGCCTGTGCTCCGCAACGGGAGAGGCCACAACAGTGAGAGACCCGCGTGCCGCAAAAAGACACAAAAAAACAAAATAAAATCTCTGATGATTGCAGGAGCTAACTGGTAATGCACAAACTATATGTGGATGGGTTAGCAACCATCTTTCTTTTAAAATATGACTCTGATCCTAACTCTGGGCAGTCATGTGTCTGAGAGTTGAGAAATAGAAAGAAGGCAAGTGTGGCTGGAGTGGAATGAAGCAGAGAGAGTAATGGGAGATGAGGTCCAAGAGTCTGAATAAGAAGGGGACTGTGTAGGACCCTGTCAATTAGTTAAGCATTTTCACTATTACTCTGTGTGATGTGGAAAGCCATTGAGGAGCTTTAAGCAGAGTATTTATATGATCTGACTTACACTTTAAAAGGATAATTCTGGCTTCTGTAAGATGGAGAAATGAGAAACCAGGTAAGAGCCTGGTCCATTAGTCCAGGCAAAGATGATGGTAGCTTAAACCTAGGTGTCTGCAGACTTATTGGTTGAGAGGGCACAAAAAAAAGAGAGGAGACAAAAATGACTCCATGATTTTGAGCTCAAGTCATTGGAAGCTGGGAGTTGCTGCTAAATGAGACGCTGTGTCAAGGCATCAGGCACACAGAGATGAACAAGACACAGTGGCTTTGAGAACCCACAGTCTAGATGAGGAGATGGACAAGAAAACACATGTCAGTAAAAGTAATTCCATTTCTTAAACACTTACTTTGTACCAGACACTGAACTAAATATTCTACAAATACGACATAATTCAGTCCTCATAATGACTTCATGTGGTTGATACAATTCACCCTATTTTATAGATGAGAAAACTGAAACTCAGCAGAGTAAAATGACTTGTCAAAGGTCTGAGAGCTGAAAGATAGAGAATTGGTTTGAATCCATATCTGCTTAACCTCAAACTTATGCTCTTAAAGAGTACTGTGCTTGAGCCTAACTCTGGCTTGTCCTAATCTGAGGAAATGAGAGGCAGGCCCGTGAGGACAGAGAGCAGTTTACCCATGACAGAATGATTGCACGATCGCTTTTTTTTTTTTTTGCGGTACGCGGGCCTCTCACTGTTGCAGCCTCTCCCGTTGCGGAGCACAGGCTCCGGACGCGCAGGCTCAGCGGCCATGGCTCACGGGCCCAGCCGCTCCGCAGCACGGGGGATCTTCCCGGACCGGGGCACAAACCGGCGTCCCCTGCATCGGCAGGCGGACTCTCAACCACTGCACCACCAGGGAAGCCCTAGCACGATCGCTTTTAATCCATGAAACAAGAAGGATGGACTCGACGATTTACATGGTTCCTCTCAGCTCTCAAAGCCTGTAATTTTAAAACATGGTGATGCTTCTTTTCAGTCAAGTGAAAGTCATTTTTATTCCTTAAGATTGAACAGCATATAACACAGTTCTCTTATTTACACAAAGCTATTTCAAGCCGGGCTGAATTGAGCCTCAAACCTTACAGTTTGCCCATTTTGAAGTAGAAAGACTATTAATGGTGAAAGAATAGCAGTAAACACAGAAGGGTAAAGAACAAGGCACATCAAGGAAATAAAGGCCTTGTCATAAAATAAGCAAGGGATATAAAAATGAGGTTTGGAAAATTGTCATTTTCCAGAAAACTGAAGGACTTTTTCAACTTTTATACAGAGATCTTGACTGTGGACTAAAAAGTTCAGTAACAACTAAAAAAGCATCTTGCATGTTAACAGAAACTTTAATTTTCATAGTCTTTTTTGCTCCAAATCCTAGTTTGTAATATCACACCTTCAATGTATCACAATAGCAAAATCATATGAACATATTTTCACCCAGAAAGGGCGTAAATCATAAACAGCCGGAAAAAGATAATGCAATATATCTGTTTGCCTTCAGTATGAGATATGTCTGTGAGATTAAACTAAAATGTGGCCTAGATTTAAGGAATCATAAAATTAACTTTGGGTTTAATCAGGATGTAACAAGCAGCATGTTTTTCTCCATCATCATCATCACTAAATTTATGATAGACATCCATAATGTAGGTATCCCTGTGGCAGTAAGCAGCTAGGGGGATATGTCACTTGATTTGCTGACAGTGAAGGCAAATGAAGTTACAGTAAAATGATTCCAAAGTGTCTGATTAGCATAAACAGAAAAGGAAAAGTTCTAAACTTTGGTTTTTAAACTATACTTCATGGAACTAGAGTGTCATATCCCACAGGGGAAACTCTCCCTCTCCTCCTCTCTCTCCCTCACTTTATACTCTTTTGGACACTTTCATATGATGTCATTAATATAATTACATCTTAAAATCTCATTTTGAGCTTTAAAATATGTGTAAAACTGCATCTAAGACTATAAAGAATGGATTCAATGTTAAAAAAAATATAAAGAAAATTGAAGACTTTACCACATATTTTAAAATCATCATTCTCTACATACTTTCTGGAGACTGCTAGGGGAAATGACAATCAGCTATTATAATGGCTGGTATTTTCTTGAAACATATGCTAAACATGAAAACCACAATAGAATGTTTAGAGGACTTGAACAGAAGCCTTACAGAAGAATTTCAGATAAGTAATAAATAAATAAAACATTATCTTCTCTAAAATTAAATAAATGTAAATGAAAACAAGAGAAACATACATGCAAATGTAAACATCATTTCAAATTATCAAATTGTATGTTGTGTGTATGTGTGCATTTTAAAGACAATATCTACTATTGGTGAAGATGTGGCAAAATGGGTATCCTAGTAAGTATTAAGAAAAAATTTAATTTCTGCAAATCAATTTGAAAATATATATTTAAACAGTTTTAAAAGTTCATACTTTTTGACAGTAATTTTCCATCTAGAATTATATTTTAAGGACATAAACAGAAGCTGGATCAAAAAAATATTTTCCGATGATTTATCATGATTTTATATAAGCTGTCAGTATGAGCACCTAATTCTCCCAATTTCCATATTCCTATAAACATTCTAAAATACACAATAGGTAAAACCTGCATTAATTCTGGAAATCATACAGGATTTGCTCCATTTGCCAAAAAAAAAATGTAAGTTTTCTGGCTTGTCTGCTGGAGAGAGAGGGCAGATGGCACCAGACTGAAGGAAGAACAGAGGGTAGATGGATGTGAACAAGAAGTAAATACAGAACACCCTTGTGGAAGATAACACCCCAGCAGGAAGACCACAGCCTGAATTCCACCTAAATGAGGAGGAAAACAATTAGAACTTTGAAAAGTTATTGCCTTTCATAAGAAAAGAACTACCCCTAAAAACTATAGAAAATGCTTTACTCTAACAGAGACTTATTGCAAGAAAAGTACACATGTTTAAAACATTTCTGTCCTTTTGTCTCAAAATTATATGAGGGTTTATTGCATCTATGAAACTAAAGTAAGTAGTCATGAGATCAGGAAAGAACACATGGAAAAACTAAATTACTGAAGGACACATGGAGAAAATAAATTACTGAATCAAAAATCACCAGGGTGGTGGAAATCAGATAACCAGGCATAGTCAAAAATTGAATTAGTATGGTGGAAGACACAACTGGAAATCTGCCCAAATCTCACCGAAGGGCAAGAAGATTTAACTATAAGGGAAAAAATAAAAGACATGGAGAACAGATTCAGAAACGCTGACACTCTATCTGTAAAAATTAGAATCTCAATTAGAGGCTATGGTACAGATAAGACAGACCTAACTCTCAAAGATACAATAGCATAAAACTTTTGAGAGCTTAAGAAAACCCTGAAACTTTTACTGCAAATGGCTTATTGGCAGGCTACATTAATGAAAAGACAGGAATCATGGGTTACATACCTCAAGAAAAAACAGCTATTCTCATAAGCATCCATGCAAGATGCTTAATCATCTACAATGAAACACAAATCAATTTACAAACTTCGCTTCCACTACAGTAACATCCAGAAGAAAATGGATCAAACTTTTAATTTGAAAAAGAAAGAGCAGAAGGAGAGTTTTAGAGGCATACACATTGCTACTCGTGTGCAAGTGCAACGGAAATGCACTCTCAAACAGATGTCAGAAATGCTCTGAAAACATTACACCTGTATAAAACTCATTCCTGAGTAATTTTCAGAAAGATCCTACCACTTCACAATAGCTCAGCATAAATGAGAACACTGGTCTGAAGTATCTCTTAGAAACTAGGTCTTTTTCAATTCTCAGATCCACAGAGAGTCTATGTTCTATGCAAATGATGCTCCACAAATAATACCATGGAAATTTTTAGATTTCTCTTTAATATAAGGAGATCAAAGCCCCTAAATCAGTGATTCTTAGCATTATCTGCACATTAGAATCTCCAGGGAATTTGTAAAATCCCTAATGTCCAGGCCACACCCCCTGCATTTAAATTAGACTCTCTGTTTCTGCTGTGTATTGCAGCACTATTCACAATAGCCTAGAAACTGAAACAACCTAAGCGTCTGTCTACAAATGAATGGATAAAGAAGATGTGATATAGATATAGATCTCATATATATGTGCATATGTGTATACAATACACTATATATATAAAAAGAATATATATATACACACACTATTATATAAATATACATATATATTATACATATAATATATATTATAATATTATTCAGCCATGAGAAAGAAGAAAATCCTGCCATTTGCAACAACATGGATGGACCTTGAAGGTATTATGCTAAGTGAAATAAGTCCGAGGGAGAAAGACAAATATTGTCAAGATCTCACTTATATGTGGAATCTAAAAAAAGCCTAACTCACAGAAACAGAAATAGAATGATAGTTGCCAGGGGCAGGGAGGGAGGGGATGGAAGTTTGGTCAAAGGGCACAAACTTCCAGTTATAAGATGAATAAGTTCTGGGGATTTAATGTACAGCATGGTGACTATAGTTAATAACACTGTATTGTATATTTGAAAGTTGCTAGGACAGTAGATCTTAAATGTTCTCACCAAAACACACAAAAAAGGCAATTATATGAGGTAACTGAAGTGTTAAGTAACTCTATTGTGGTAATCATTTTACGATATACATATGTATCTAAACATCACCTTGTACACCTTAAAATTACACAATGTTATAAGTCAATTATATCTCAAAAAATGGGAAAAAAATAAAGTATAATCACTGGGGTGGTGGGGGGGAACCAGGTAGAACTCACTATTTTTGAAATCTCCCCAGGCTATTCCAGTGTGCAGCTGAGATTCAGAAGCAGTGCTCCAAATGTTTGCTCTGTATATAGCAAAAAATAGAGTAATAAAAAGAAAGTAATGTCAGAATATGCAAACTTCTATTTTAATATTTTTAATTTCCCAAATTTTTTACTTTTCCAGCTAAGATCCTTTAAACATACTTGCATATCATCCTAAGTGGAAGCTTTAGGCCCCATTGGCTGATCATTCTTAGCCACTCCAAAGCAAAGGCTTGGGAAAGCTGTCTCCATCACACACTCCCTCTGTACTATATCCATTACTCACAGCACATTAATCTAAACTACACTGGGAAAACATAATTTTAAACTGGATTAATTTCAAGGTCAGAAAATGGAAAAGAGACACACACAAAGGGACACTCTCCAGTAGAGGAAATAACTAGGTCCCCAGACTATATGGCAAAGGAATATTTTTAAAGCCTTCCCAAGTATCTTGCATATTTACTAACACAGTAAGGTAAGCAAACATTAAAGATCTGAGGCTGTAATCTACTCAGTGTCAAAGTGGCTCCCAACGTTATAAGTAGCCTAAGGAAGTATGTTCATCTCTCAGGTCACTGTGATAGCATGTGGACCAGTCACTGCAGGAAATATGTTAATCAGATTCTAACACTCCTTTCTGAAGTGTGTGAAAGACAGAAAGGCCAGATCCATGCAACAGCCAAGGTCAGGTCTTTGGCACAGCACAGAGAATTCAGACCAAAATGTTAGGTTGTTAATGTGATATCCAAACATAACCCCCCAAAACTGTTCCATCCAGACATTTATTTATTAATGTTCTCTAGTGCCCTGAAGGAGGTTTCCAAGTCAAACACGTTGTGATTGATTGAGGCAGACTTGACTTTACAGAATTAAGTGTGCTTACTTATAATTCCATGAACTCTCTGCTTTATAATTTATGTTTTTACCATCAGTGAGAATTCCTGAGATCCAATTCTAATGCAAAAATATCTATCCTGACAGAGTTTGATTAAATAAAACCAACACAAGTCATTCTGAGCTTGGGATTCATATTAACTTTAAAGACCAGAAGAGATGTGAACCAAAGGAAAGAAACTCACTTTTCATATGCTATAATCTTCCATGTCGTGAAAGAAAAGGTACTAGATCTTAAT
The DNA here is from genome assembly GCF_059928025.1 of Delphinapterus leucas. Classification (NCBI taxonomy): domain Eukaryota; kingdom Metazoa; phylum Chordata; class Mammalia; order Artiodactyla; family Monodontidae; genus Delphinapterus; species Delphinapterus leucas. The sequence continues at coordinate 49,408,806 of NC_143133.1, read as the reverse complement.
TTTTCCAAAAACTAAGAAGAAATAGTTATGTGAGTTGATAGAGGGTGCTAATTATTGCTACCCTGGCAACTGTAGTACAATATATAAATGTTTCAAATCAATGTGTTGTACACATTAAATTTACATGATGTTATATGCAACACAGATGTCAATTTTTTAAAAAGAAAAACCAGCAAAGTGAGAGCTTAAATTCAGGGACAATAGTAGGACTTGGCTATATGAAGTGGTTCTCCGAACCGTGTTCTTCCCTGCTGGGCATAAGTTTAAGTATTACTGGTAGGTTGGTGGTGTTTTGAGACCTCATAACTTTGGACTACTCTAATGTGGAATTTGTAAGAATGACATCAGGGCCTTGGCTAAAACTCCCTGAGATTCACAGAATTCAGGATTGGAAGGTGATCACATCTAGACAGCTGTGCTTTATATATTTCTGCATTCCCCACAGAAACAGGCACACCATGGGGACTCAATAAGTATTAGGTGATTACACACACTTGTGGAATGACCATCCCACATGGGGCAGACATCCTCTGAACATCTTTGACAGATGGGCATCTGGCATCTGTTTTCATGTCATCTATCGACAGGTATCTAATGAACTCCTGAGGACATCCGTTCCCTTACTCAGTCCCACTAATTGTTAGAAAGCCCTGTCTTATGTTGAATCGAAACTTGCTTTCATGTAATGGGCCCCCGCTGGCCTGACCTCTGCCCTCTCCAACAGCACAAAATGAGTCTTTTTAGTCTTTTATGTGATAGCTCTTACACAATTTTAACAAAAATTAACAGGCCTCTCCCTATATGAGATTATCCTGGGCATTCTCTTCTGGGTATGATTTAGATTGTTAATATTAACATTAATGCTTAATGGTGCCACAGATAGAAGATAATATTCCAGATATAAACTGAGAGTGAGGCTATTACATCTTATAATCAGGAGATCTGACACTGTGAATGAAAATTTTAAATGACTAAAACATGTATGTTTAGTATACATGGAGTATATTCAACAATTTCTATCAAGCTTCTAGATTGACTCCTACCAAGTTTCATTTCTAAACCAGGAATGTGATCATGTCATTTTATTGCCTAACATTCTTTGATGGCTCCCCCAACTTTCTTTCAATCAACAGAAATTTATTAACTTCCTATTATGTGCCAGGAACTATTCTATGTCCTAACTAGCCAGAAATGAGCAGGGAAGCCCTGTCCCTTCTCTCATCAAGCTTATAGTCTATGAAGATGTGTTAGGAAACTAGTAAACAACTAAGAAGTACAATTTCAGGTAAAGAAAACAGGTAAAAATTGATTGGAAATGGAGGCCATATATTAGTCAGATGCACAGGGAAAATCTTTGTGAGAAGGTGATATTTAAGCCAAGACCTATTTGATGAATAGGAACAAACCATCATAAAAGGAGAAACAAGCTTGTTTTTGCTCACTCCTAATGAGATTTTTGTCATCCGCAAATTTGAAACGCATTCCCTCAACTCTTTACCCAAATCATTGGTTAAAATGTTGCATGGGGCAGGGTCAGGAAGTGAGGTGGATGGACCTAGAATCTGTCGTACAGAGTGAAGTAAGTCAGAAAGAGAAAAACAAATACCGTGTGCTAACACATACGTATGGAATTTTAAAAAGCGGAACTGATCAACCCAGTGGCAGGGCAGGAATAAAGATGCAGATGTAGAGAACGGACTTGAGGGCACAGGGTGGGAAGGGGAAGCTGGGATGAAGTGAGAGAGTAGCATTGACATACACACACTACCAAATGTAAAATGGATGGCTAGCGGGAAGCTGCTGCATAGCACAAGGAGATCAGCTTGGTGCTTTGTGACCACCTAGAGGGATGGGATAGGAAGCGTGGAAGGGAGGCTCAAGAGGGAGAGGTTATGGGGATATATGTATACGTATAGCTGATTCACTTTGTTGTACAGCAGAAACACAACACTGTAAAGCATTTATACTCCAATAAAGTTGTGGGAAAAAAATATGTTCATACTATAGTGTAGTCTAATAAGCATGCAATAGTATTATGTCTGTAAAACAATGTACATACATTTAATTTAAAAATACTTTATTGCTAAAAGAAAAAAAGAAGAAGAGAGAAGCTTTAGGCACCTCGAAGTTTCCTGTTAGACTGTTTTGTAGCAACATCTAATTACAAGGACTTTGTAAAGCAAATAATACGCTTTCAGGATATCCAAAGCTGGGCGGAATTCCTCCCCTACTAAACTCCCATCAATAATAGAGAACATCGTACTGCCTGTTGTGGGGTTGTTTCCCTCCCCGGGCAAAGCCACCTAGTGAGGACCAAAGGAATTTTAGATTAACGCATTTCAAGGTATTCATACGTGTAGCACCAGCCGCAGTGGGAGGTTCACAGCTTGGTACCTCAGCCTGATACACTTCAAACTTCCTTTCCCAGAGCAAAGGCAGATACGCCTTTTCCTGCACAACTTGCCTGCCTTAGTAGCACACTGCTGAGTTAGCAGCTGAAGCCTGGTAAAAGCCTGCACTGTATATGTGTTTACACTGAAGAGGCTTGAGGGCAATATTCTAGAAAGGGGGAGATACGCATAACGCCGCCACACGTTATCACTTGTCCCGGCCACCAGTCCTCTGTGACCTGGAAAAAGCGAAAGGCTCGGACATCTTCCTTGTGTTCTCCATTTGCAACACAGTATCTCCAAAGAAGGTGCAATTTTCCCCAGTCCCCACCTTTAGCTAGAAAGACCTTGAGGAAATACAAAGCACAAATCTTCTATTTAGATTCCAGTTGTAAACTCTTAAGCACACTAACTCACCCAAACTCTACACATCCTACAGATGTTCACACCTATAGCATCCCCTACATAAAGGACTGCTGCTTATGTTTACACACGTTGTACTTTGCACAACTCTAGAGAACACCCTTGACATAAAGCCATTGTAGATTTGTTTAGTCTTTGTGACCATTTTCCAGAAAACGTTTTGAGGAAAGGGAGCCTTACTCTAAATGGTACAAAGATACCATGTGGGCTAACCATGGGGCTGCTTCCTAAACTCCCATGTAGGAAATGTCTTTTAAACATATGAGCTACTCAAGGACATTCACTGCAGCACTGTTCGTAAAAGTGAAAAAAAAAATCCATCATTTGGACCCCAAAGGTCTGTCAGCAAGCAAACGGATACATAAATGTTGTCTGGTTACACATCAGACTATCATAGGGCCATTTTAAAAAATGAATTCAAGCTAGAAGTATTGACATGGATAAATTTTAAACAATGTAATGTTGAAAACAGCTATGTCTAGTGTGACACCATTTATATAAATACTAAGATGCACAAAACAATGTACAAATAGGTCCATGCATTTTGTAGCAAAATGTACATCTAGTGCACAAGTTGATACCCATCATCTTCAGAATTAGGGTTATCCCAGGTAAGGGATGGAAGACAGGAGATTTGGGAAGGGCACAAAGCGGTTTCACCTGGGTCAATCACATTTTATTTCTTTTTTAAAGTAGAATATATGGGGCAAAATATTAACATTTGTTAAATCTGGGTCATAGTTATATGTATATTTGTGTTTTTTCTGTATATGTGAAATATTTTTTTAAGTGAAAGAGAAAAGAAGTGAAGCCTCATTTCCGCAAAGGAGCTACTATTTTTTGTTGTTGTTGTTTTTCCTGTTGTTTTGGGGTTTTTTCTGGGAGGGTGTCGAATTTTTATTTTATCTTATTTTTATACAGCAAGTTATTATTAGTTATCTATTTTATGCATATTAGTGTATATATGTCAATCCCAATCTCCCAATTCATTCCCCCACCACCACCGTCCCCACTGCTTTCCATGCTTGGTGTCCATACACTTGTTCTCGACATCTGTGTCTCTATTTCTGCCTTGCAAACCGGTTCATCTGTATCATTTTTCTAGATTCCACATATATGCATTAATATACAATATTTGTTTTCCTCTTTCTGAATTACTTCACTCTGTATGACAGTTTCTAGCTCCATCCACATCTCTACAAATGACCCAATTTCGTTCCCTTTTATGGCTGAGTAATATTGCACTGTATATATGTACCACAACTTCTTTATTCATTTGTCTGTCCATGGGCATTTAGGTTGCCTCCATGACCTGGCTATTGTAAACAGTGCTGCAATGAACACTGGGTGCATGTGTCTTTTTGAATTATGGTTTTCTCTGGGTATGCCCAAGAGTGAACTGCTGAGTCATATGGTAATTCTATTTTTAGTTTTTTTTTTTTTTAAACATCTTGATTAGAGTATGACTGTTGTGTGTTAGTTTCTGTGTTAGTTTCTAATTGGTGTGTTACATTTTGCTTTATAACAAAGTGAATCAGTTATACATATACATATGTCCCCATATCTCTTCCCTCTTGCATCTCCCTCCCTCCCACGCTCCCTATCCCACCCTTCTAGGTAATCACAAAGCACCAAGCTGATCTCCCTGTGCTATGCGGCTGCTTCCCACTAGCTATCTATTTTACGTATGGTAGTGTACGTAAGTCCATGCCCCTCTCTCACTTTGTGCCAGCTTACACTTCCCCCTCCCCGTATCCTCAAGTTCATTCTCTAGGAGGTCTGCATCTTTATTCCCATCTTGCCCCTAGGTTCTTCTGATGATTTATTTTATCTTTTTTTGGATTACATACATATGTGTTAGCATACAGTATTTGTTTTTCTCTTTCAGACTTACTTCACTCTGTATGACAGCCTCTAGGTCCATCAACCTCACTACAAATAACTCAGAGGCATTCCTTTTTATGGCTGAGTAATATTCCATTGTATATACGTGCCACAACTTCTTTATCCATTCATCTGTTGATGGACAGTAGGTTGCTTCCACATCCTGGCTATTGTAAATAGAGCTGCAATGAAGATTTTGGTACATGACTCCTTTTGATTTAAGGTTTTCTCAGGGTATATGCCCAGTAGTGGGATTGCTGGGTCGTATGGTAGTTATTAACTTTTTTAAGGAACCTCCATACTATTCTCCATAGTGGCTCTATCAATTTACATTCCCACCAACAGTGCAAGAGGGTTCCCTTTTCTCCACACCCTCTCCAGCATTCACTGTTTGTAGATTTTTTGATGAAGGCCATTCTGATTGGTGTGAGATGATATCTCATTGTAGTTTTGATTTGCATTTCTCTAATGATTAATGATGTTGAGCATGCTTTCATGTGTTTGTTGGCAATCTGTGTATCTTCTTTGGAGAAATGTCTATTTAGGTCTTCTGCCCATTTTTGGATTGGGTTGTTTGTTTTTTTGATATTGAGCTGCATGAGTTGCTTGTATGTTTTGGAGATTAAACCTTTGTCAGTTGCTTTCTTGGCAAATATTTTCTCCCATTCTGGCAGTTGTCTTTTCATCTTGTTTATGGTTTCCTTTGCTGTGCAAAAGCTTTTAAGTCTCATTAGGTCCCATTTGTTTATTTTTGTTTTTATTTCCATTTCTCTAGGAGGTGGGTCAGAAAGGATATTGCTGTGATTTATGTTCTAGAGTGTTCTGCCTAGGTTTTCCTCTAAGAGTTCGATGGTGTCTGGCCTTACATTTAGTTCTTTAATCCATCTGGAGTTTATTTTTGTGTATGGTGTTAGGGAGTGATCTAATCTCATACTTTTACATGTACCTGTCCAGTTTTCCCAGCACCACTTATTAAAGAGGCTGTCTTTTCTCCACTGTATATTCTTGTCTCCATTATCAAAGATAAGGTGACCATATATGCATGGGTTTATCCCTGGGCTTTCTATCCTGTTCCATTGATCTATATTTCTGTTTTTCTGCCAGTACTATACTGTCTTGATTACTGTACCTTTGTAGTATAGTCTGAAGACCGGGAGCCTGATTCCACCAGTTCCATTTTTCTTTCTCAAGATTGCTTTGGCTATTCGGGGTCTTTTGTGTTTCCATACAAATTGTGAAATTTTTTGTTCTAGTACTGTGAAAAACGCTAGTGGTAGTTTGTTAGATACTGCATTGAATCTATAGATTGCTTTGGGTAGTAGAGTCATTTTCACATTGTTGATTCTTCCAATCAAAAAGCTTGGTATATCTCTCCATCTATTTGTATCATCTTTCTTTCATCAGTGTCTTAAAATTTTCTGAATACAGGTCTTTTGTCTCCTTAGGTAGGTTTATTCCTAGATATTTTATTCTTTTTGTTGCAATGGTAAATGGGAGTGTTTTCTTAATTTCACTTTCAGATTTTTCATCATTAGTGTATAGTAATGCAAGAGATTTCTGTGCATTAATTTTGTCTCCTGGTACTTTACCAAATTCCTTAATTAGCTGTAGTAGTTTTCTGGTAGCATCTTTAGGATTCTCTATGTATAGTATCATGTCATCTGCAAACAGTGACAGCTTTACTTCTTCTTTTCCAATTTGGATTGCTTTTTTTTCTTCTCTGATTGCTGTGGCTAAAACTTCCAAAACTCTGTTGAATAATAGTGGTGAGAGTGGGCAACCTTGTCTTATTCCTGGAAATGGTTTCAGTGTTTCACCATTGAGGACGATGTTCGGTGTGGGTTTGTCATATATGGCCTTTATTATGTTGAGGAAAGTTCCCTCTATGTCTACTTTCTGCAGGGTATTTATCATAAATGGGTGTTGAATTTTGTCGAAAGCTTTCTCTGCATCTATTGAGATGATCATATGGTTTTTCTCCTTCAATTTGTTAATATGGTGTATCACGTTGATTAATTTGAGTATATTGAAGAATCCTTGCATTCCTGGAATAAACCCCAATTGATCATGATGTATGATCCTTTTAATGTGCTGTTGGATTCTGTTTGCTAGTAGTTTGTTGAGGATTTTTGCATCTATGTTCATCACTGATATTGGCCTGTAGGTTTCTTTCTTTGGGACATCTTGGTCCGGTTTTGGTATCAGAGTGATGGTGGCCTTGTAGAATGAGTTTGGGAGTGTTCCTCCCTCTGTTACATTTTGGAAGAGTTTGAGACGGATAGCTGTTAGCTCTTCTCCAAATGTTTGATAGAATTCGCCTGTGAAGCCATCTGGTCCTGGGCTTTTGTTTGTTGGAAGATTTTTAATCACAGTTTCAATTTCAGTGCTTGTGATTGGTCTGTTCATATTTTCTATTTCTTCCTGGTTCAGTCTTGGAAGGTTGTGCTTTTCTAAGAATTTGTCCATTTCTTCCAGGTTGTCCATTTTATTGGCATATAGTTTCTTGTAATCTCTCATGACCCTTTTTTATTTCTGCAGTTTCAGTTGCTACTTCTCCTTTTTCATTTCTAATTCTACTGAGTCTTCTCCCTTTTTATCTTGATAAGTCTGGCTAATGGTATATCAATTTTGTTTATCTTCTCAAAGAACCAGCTTTTAGTTTTACTGATCTTTGCTATCGATTCCTTCATTTCTTTTTCATTTATTTCTGATCTGATCTTTATGATTTCTTTCCTTCTGCTAAATTTGGGAGGTTTTTTGTTCTTCTTTCTCTAATTGCTTTAGGTGTAAGTTTAGATTATTTGAGATGTTTCTTGTTTCTTAAGGTAGGCCTGTAAAGCTATAAACTTCCCTCTTAGAACTGCTTTTGCTGCATCCCATAGGTTTTGGGTCGTTGTGTGTTCATTGTCATTTGTTACTAGGTATTTTTTTATTTCCTCTTTTATTTCTTCAGTGATCTCTTGGTTACTAAGTAGTGTGCTGTTTAGCCTCCATGTGTTTGTATTTCTTACACATTTTTTCCTGTAATTGATATCTAGTCTCATAGCGTTGTGGTCAGAAAAGATACTTGATACGATTTCAATTTTCTTAAATTCACCAAGGCTTGATTTGTGACCCAAGATATGATCTACCCTGGAGAATGTTCCATGAGCACTTGAGAAGAATGTGTATTCTGTTGGTTTTGGATGGAATGCCCTTAAATATCAATTAAGTCCATCTTTTTTAATGTATCATTTAAAGCTTGTGTTTCCTTATTTATTTTCATTTTGGATGATCTGTCCATTGGTGAAACTGGGTTGTTGAAGTCACCTACTATGATTGTGTTACTGTCGATTTCCCTTTTATGGCTGTTAGTATTTGCCTTATGCATTGAGATACTCCTATGTTGGGTGCATAAATATTTACAATTGGTATATCTTCTTCTTGGATTGATCCCTTGATCATTATGTAGTGTCCTGCTTTGTCTCTTGTAATAGTCTTTGTTTTAAAGTCTATTTTGTCTGATATGAGAATTCCTCCTCCAGCTTTCTTTTGATTTCCTTTTGTGTGGAATATCTTTTTCCATCCCCTCACTTTCAGTCTGTATGTGTCCCTAGGTCTAAAGTGGGTGTCTTGTGGACAGCCTATATACGTGTCTTGATTTTTGTATCCATTCAGCCAGTCTATGTCTTTTGGTTGGAGCATTTAATGCATTTACATTTAAGGTAATTATCGATATGTATATTCCTATTACCATTTTCTTAATTGTTTTGGGTTTATTATTGTAGGTCTTTTCCTTCTCTTGTGTTTACGGCCTAGAGAAGTTCCTTTAGCATTTGTTGTAAAGCTGGTTTGGTGGTGCTGAATTCTCTTAGCTTTTGCTTGTCAGTAAACTTTTAATTTATCCGTCAAATCTGAATGAGATCCTTGCTGGGTACAGTAATCCTGGTTGTAGGTTTTTCCTCTTCATCACTTTAAATATGTCCTGCCACTCCCTTCTGGCTTGCAGAGTTCCTGCTAAAAGATCAGCTGTTAACCTTATGGGGATTCCCTTGTGTTATTTGTTGTTTTTCCCTTGCTGCTTTTAATATTTGTTCTTTGTATTTAACTTTTGATAGTTTGATTAATATGTGTCTTGGCATGTTTCCCCTTGGGTTTATCCTGTATGGGACCCTCTCTCCTTCCAGGTCTTGATTAACTATCTCGTTTCCCATATTAGGGAAATTTTCAACTATAATCTCTTCAAATATTTTCTCAGTCCCCTTCTTTTTCTGTTCTTCTTCTGGGACCCCTATAATTCGAATGTTGGTGTGTTTAATGTTGTCCCAGAGGTCTCTGAGACTGTCCTCAATTCTTTTCATTCTTTTTTCTTTATTCTGCTCTGCAGTAGTTATTTCCTCTATTTTATCTTCCAGGTCGCTTATCTGTTCTTCTGCCTCAGTTATTCTGCTATTGATCCCTTCTAGAGAATTTTTAATTTCATTTATTGTGTTGTTCATCACTGTTTGTTTGCTCTTTGGTTCTTCTAGGTCCTTGTTAAACGTTTCTTGTATTTTCTCCATTCTTTTTCCAAGATTTTGGATCATCTGTACTATCATTATTCTGAATTCTTTTTCAGGTACACTGTGTATTTCCTCTTCATTTGTTAGGTCTGGTGGGTTTTTGCCTTGCTCCTTCATCTGCTGTGTGTTTCTCTGTCTTTTCATTTTGCTTAACTTACTGTGTTTGGGGTCTCCTTTTTGCAGGCTGCAGGTTTGTAGTTTCCGTTGTTTTGGTGTCTGTCCCCAGTGGCTAAGGTTGGTTTAGTGGGTTGTTTAGGCTTCCTGGTGGAGGGGAGTAGTGCCTGTGTTCTGGTGGATGAGGCTGGATCTTGTCTTTCTGGTGGGCAGGTCCACGTCTGGTGGTGTGTTTTGGGATGTCTGTGGCCTTATTATGGTTTTAGGCAGTCTCTCTGCTAATGGGTAGGGTTGTGTTCCTGTCTTGCTAGTTGTTTGGCATAGGGTGTCCTGCACTGTAGCTTGCTGGTCGTTGAGTGGAGCTGGGTTTTGGCGTTGAGATGGAGATCTCTGGGAGATTTTCGCCATTTGATATTACATGGAGCTAGGAGGTCTCTTGTGGACCAGGGTCCTGAACTTTGCTCTCCCACCTCAGTGGTACAGCCCTGATGCCTGGCTGAAGCACCAAGAGCCTGTCTTCCACACAGCTCAGAATAAAAGGGAGAAAAAAAAGGAAGAAAGAAAGAAGAAGATAAAATAAAATAAAATCATTAAAATAAAAAAATAATAATAATTAAGAAAAATATATTTTTAAGTAGAAAAAAAAAAACCAGACAGAACTCTAGGACAAATGGTAAAGGCAAAGCTATACAGACAAAATCACACACAGAAGCATATGCATACACACTCACAAAAAGAGATAAAGGGGAAAATATATATATAACGCTGCTCCCAAAGTCCACTTCCTCAATTTGGGATGATTCGTTGTCTATTCAGTTATTCCACAGATGCAGGGTACATCAAGTTGACTGTGGAGATTTAAACCACCACTCCTGAGGCTGCTGGGAGAGATTTCCTTTTCTCTTTGTTCGCACAGCTCCCAGGGTTCAGCTTTGGATTTGGTCCCACCTCTGCGTGTAGGTTGCCTGAGGGCATCTGTTCTTTGCTCAGACAGGACGGGGTAAAGGAGCAGCTGATTTGGGGGCTCTTGCTCACTCAGACCAGGGGGAGGGAGGGGTATGGATGCGGGGCGAGCCTGCGGCGGCAGAGGCCCACATGACGTTGCACCAGCCTGAGGCGCGCCGTGCGTTCTCCTGCGGAAGCTGTCCCTGGATCACGGGACCCTGGCAGTGGCAGACCGCACAGGCTTCCAGTGGGCAGGTGTGGATAGTGACCTGTGCTTGCACACAGGCTTCTTTGTGGCTGCAGCAGCAGCTTTAGCGTCCCATGCCCGTCTCTGGGGTCCGCGCTGACAACTGCGGCTCACACTAGTCTCTGGAGCTCCTTTAAGCAGTGCTCTTAATCCCCTCTCCTCGCGCACCAGGAAGCAAAGAGGCAAGAAAAAGTCTCTTGCCTCTTCGGCAGCTCCAGACTTTTCCCGGACTCCCTCCCGGCTAGCCGTGGTGCACTAACCCCTTCAGGCTGTGTTCACGCCATCAGTCCTCTCCCTGCGATCCGACCGAAGCCCGAGCCTCAGCTCCCAGCCCCAGCCTGTCCCGCCAGGTGAGCAGACAAGCCTCTCAAGCTGGTGAGTGCTGGTTGGCACTGATCCTCTATGTGGGAACCTCTCCGCTTTGCCCTCTCCACCCCTGTTGCTGCGCTCTCCTCTGCGGCTCTGAAGCTTCCCCCCTCCACCACCCGCAGTCTGCACCAGTGAAGGAGCTTCCTAGTGTGTGGAAACCTTTCCTTCTTCTCAGCCCTCTCCCAGAGGTGCAGGTCCCGTCCCTATTCTTTTGTCTCTGTTTTTTCTTTTTTCTTTTGCCCTACCCAGGTACGTGGGGAGTTTCTTGCCTTTTGGGAGGTCTGAGGTCTTCTGCCAGCGTTCAGTAGGTGTTCTGTAGGAGTTGTTCCACATGTAGATGTATTTCTGATGTATTTGTGGGGAGGAAGGTGATCTCCGCACCTTAGTCTTCCGCCCTCTTGAAGCTCCAAGTCTATTTTTAGTTTTTTAAGGAACCTCTATACTGTTCTCCATAGCGACTGTACCAATTTACATTCCCACCAACAGTGCAAGAGGGTTCCCTTTTATGCACACCCTCTCCAGCATTTGTTGTTTGTAGATTTTCTGATGATGCCCATCCTAACTGGTGTGAGGTGATACCTCATTATAGTTTTGATTGCATTGCTCTAATAAGTAGTGACGTTGAGCAGCTTTTCATGTGCCTCTTGGCCATCTGTATCTCCTTGGAGAAATGTCTATTTAGGTCTTCTGCCCATTTTTGGAATGGGTTGTTGGTTTTTTTTAACACTGAGCTGCATGAGTTGTTTATATATTTTGGAGATTAATCCTTTGTTGATTCATTTGCAAGTATTTTCTCATATTGTGAGGGTTGTCTTTTCATCTTGGTTATAGGTCTCTTTGCTGTGCAAAAGGTTTTAAGTTTCATTAGGTCCCATTTGTTTATTTTTGTTTCATTCCATTACTCTAGGAGGTGGGTCAGAAAAGATCTCTTTGTGATTTATGTCAAAGAGTGTTCTTCCTATGTTTTCCTCTAAGAGTTTTATAGTGTTTGGTCTTACATTTAAATCTTTAATTCATTTGGAGTTTATTTTTGTGTATGGTGTTAGGGACTGTTCTAATTTCATTCTTTTACAAGTGGCTATCCAGTTTTCCCAGCACCACTTATTGAAGAGGCTGTCTTTTCTCCATTGTATATTCTTGCCTCCTATGTCATAGATTAGTTGAGCATAGGTGCGTGGGTTTATCTCTGGGCTTTCTATCCTGTTCCATTGATCTATATTTCTGTTTTTGTGCCAGTACCATACTGTCTTGATTACTGTAGCTTTGTACTATAATCTGAAAGCAGGGACTCTGATTCCTCCACCTCCATTATTTCCCCTCAAGATTGCTTTGGCTATTTGGGCTCCTTTGTGCCTGTAAAAAAATGCCATTGGTAATTTAATAGGGGTTGCATTCAATCTGTAGATTACTGTGGGTAGTATAGTCATTTTCAGAGTATTGATTCTTCCAATCCAAGAACATGGTATATCTCTCCATCTGTTTTTGTCATCTTTGATTTCTTTCATCAGTGTCTTATAGTTTTCTGAGTACAGGTCTTTTACCTCCTTAGGTAGGTTTATTCCTAGGTATTTTATTCTTTTTGTTGCAGTGGTGAATGGGATTGTTTCCTTAATTTCTCTTTCTGATCTTTCATTTCTAGTGTATAGGAATGCAAGAGGTTTCTGTGCATTAATTTGGTATCCTGTAACTTTACCAAATTCATTGATTAACTCTAGTGGTTTTCTGGTGGCATCTTTAGGATTCCCTATGTATAGTATCATGTCATCTGCAAACAGTGACAGTTTTACTCCTTCCTTTCCAATTTGTATTAATTTTATTTCTTTTTCTTCTCTGATTACCATGGCTAGGACTTCCAAAACTATGTTGAATAATAGTGGTAAGAGTGGACATCCTTGTCTTGTTCCTGATCTTAGAGAAAATGCTTTCAGTTTTTCACCATTGAGAATGATGTTTGCTGTGGGTTTGTCATATATGGCCTTTATTACATTGAGATAGGTTCCCTCTATGCCCACTTTCTGGAGAGCTGTTGTCATAAATTGGTGTTGAATTTTGTCAAAAGCTTTTTCTGCATCTATTGAGATTATCATATGGTTTGTATTCTTCAGTTTGTAAACATGGTGTATCACACTGATTGATTTGCATATATTGAAGAATCCTTGCATGCGTGGGATAAATCTCACTTGATCATAGTGTATGATGCTTTTAATGTGTTGTTGGATTCTGTTTGCTAGCATTTTGTTGAGGATTTTTGCATCTATATTCATCAGTGATATTGGCCTGTAGTTTTCTTTTTTTGTATTATCTCTGTCTGGTTTTGGTCTCAGGGTGATGGTGGCCTTGTAGAATGAGTTTGGGAGTGTTCCTTCCTCTGCAGTTTTTGGAAGAGAAGGATGGTTGTTAGCTCTCCTTTAAATGTTTGATAGAATTCACCTGTGAAGCCATCTGGTCCTGGGCTTTTGTTTGTTGGAAGATTTTTCATCACAGTTTCAATTCCATGACTTGTGATTTGTCATTTCATATTTTCTATTTCTTCCTGGTTCAGTCTTGGAAGGTTATACCTTTCTAAGAATTTGTCCATTTCTTCCAGGTTGTCCTTTTTATTGGCATAGAGTTGCTTGTAGTAGTCTCTTTGGATTCTTTGTATTTTTTGTGGTGTCCGCTGTAATTTCCTTTTCATTTCTAAAATTATTGATTTGAGTCCTCTCCCTCTTTTTCTTGATGAGTCTGGCTACAGGTTTATCAATTTTGTTTATCTTCTCAAAGAACCAGCTTTTAGTTTTATTGATCTTTGCTATTGTTTTCTGTGTTTCTATTTCATTTATTTCTGCTCTGATCTCTATGATTTCCTTCCTTCTACTAGTTTTGGGGTTTGTTTGTTCTTCTTTCTCTAGTTCCCTTAGGTGTAAGGTCAGATTGTTTATTTGGGATTTTTCTTGTTTCTTGAGGTAGGATTGTACTGCTATACACTTCCTTTATAGAACTGCTTTTGCTGCATCCCATAGGTTTTGGATCATCCTGTTTTCATTGCCATTTGTCTCTAGGTATTTTCTGATTTCCTCTTTGATTTCTTCAGGGATCCCTTGGTTATTTAGTAACGTATTGTTAAGCCTCCATGTGTTTGTGCTGTTTACATTTTTGCCCTGTAATTGATTTCTAATCTCATAGCTTTGTGGTTGGAAAAGATGCTTGATATGATTTCAGTTTCCTTAAATTTACTGAGGCTTGATTTGTGACCCCAGATGTGATCTATCCTGGAGAATGTTTCATGCACACTTAAGAAGAAAGTGTAATCTGCTGTTTTCAGATGGAATGTCCTATAAATATCAATTAAATCTATCTGGTCTATTGTGTCATTTAAGGCTTGTATTTCCTTATTCATTTTGTGTCTGGATGATCTGTTCATTGGTGTAACTGAGGTGTTAAAGTCCCCCACTATTACTGTGTTACTGTTGATTTCCTTTTTTATAGCTGTTAGCATTTGCCTTATGTATTGAAGTGCAACTATGTTGGGTACATATATATTCATAATTGTTATATCTTCTTCTTGGTTATTATGTAGTGTCCTTCCTTGTCTCTTGTAACGTTTTTATTTTAAAGTCTATTTTATTTGATATGAGTATTGCTACTCCAGCTTTCTTTTTATTTCCATTTGCATGGAATATCTTTTTCCATCCCCTCATTTTCAGTCTGTATGTGTCCCTTGGTCTGAAGTTGGTCTCTTGTACACAGCATATATATAGGTCTTGTTTTGTATCCATTCAGTGAGCCTGTGTCCTTTGCTTGGAGCATTTAGTCCATTCACATGTAAGGTAATTATTGATATGTATGTTCCTATTACCATTTTCTTAATGTTTTGGGTTTGTTTTTGTAGCTCCTTTTCTTGTGTTTTCCATTTAGAGAAGTTCCTTTAGCATTTGTTGTAGAGCTGGTTTGGTGGTGGTGAATTCTCTTAGCTTTTGCTTGTCTGTAAAGCTTTTGATTTCTCCATTGAATCTCAATGAGATTCTTGTCGGGTAATCTTGGTTGTAGGTTCTTCTCTTTCATCACTTTAAATATATCATGCCACTCTCTTCTGGCTTGTAGAGTTTCTGCTGAGAACCTTATGGGAGTTCCCTTGTATGTTGTCATTTTTCCCTTGTTACTTTTAATAATTTTTCTTTGTCTTTAATTTTTGTCAATTTGATTACTATCTGTCTCAGTGTGTTTCTCCTTGGGTTTACCCTGCCTGGGACTCTCTGCACTTCCTGGACTTGGGTGGCTGTTTCCTTTCCCATGTTAGGGAAGTTTTCAACTATAATCTCTTCAAATATTTTCTTGGGTCCTTTCTCTTGTCTCCTTCTGGGACCCCTATAATGCGAATGTTGTTGCATTCAATGTTGTCCCAGAGGTCTCTTAGGCTGCCTTCATTTCTTTTCATTCTTTTTTCTTTATTCTGTTCTGCAGCAGTGAATTCCACCATTCTGTCTTCCAGGTCACTTATCCATTCTTCTGCCTCAGTTATTCTGCTATTGATTCCTTCTAGTGTATTTTTTATTTCAGTCATTGTATTGTTCATCTCTGTTTGCTTGTTCTTTAATTTTTCTTGGTGTCTGTTCTTTAATTCTTCTAGGTCTTTGTTAAACATTTCTTGCATCTTCTTGATCTTTGCCTCCATTCTTTTCCGAGGTCCTGGATAATCTTCACTATCATTATTCTGAATTCTTTTTCTGGAAGGTTGCCTGTCTCCACTTCATTTAATTGTTTTTCAGGGGTTTTACGCTGTTCCTTCATCATGTACATAGTCCTCTGCCTTTTCATTTTGTCTGTCTTTCTGTGAATATGGTCTTCGTTCCACCAGCTGCAGGACTGTAGCTCTTCTTGCTTCTGCTGTCTGTCCTCTGGTGGGTGAGGCTATCTAAGAGGCTTGTGCAAGCGTCCTGATGGGAGGGACTGGTGGTGGGTAGAGCTGGGTGTTGCTCTGGTGGGCAGAGCTCAGTAAAACTTTAATCCACTTGTCTGCTAATGGATGGGTCTGAGTTCCCTCCCTGTTGGTTGTTTGGCCTGAGGTGAGCCAGCACTGGAGGCTGCAGGGTCTTTCATGGGGTAATGGCAGCTTCTGGGAGGGCTCATGCCAAGGAGTACTTCCCAGATCTCCTGCTGCCAGTGTCCTTGTCCCCACGGTGGGCCACAGCCACCCCCTGCCTCTGCAGGAGACCCTCCAACACTAGCAGGTAGGTCTGGTTCAATTTCCCATGGGGTCACTGCTCCTTCCCCTGGGTCCCGATGCGCACACTGCTTTGTGTGTGCCCTCCAAGAGTGGCATCTGTTTCCCCCAGTCCTGTCAAAGTCCTGCAATCAAATACTGCTAGCCTTCAAGGTCTGATTCTCTGGGAATTCCTCCTCCCATTGCCAGACCTCCAGGTTGGGAAGCCTTATGTGGGGCTCAGAACCTTCATTCCAGTGGGTGGACTTCTGTGGTTATGGGATTTGATTTTATTGTGATTGCGCCCCTCCTACCATCTCATTGCAGCTTCTCCCTTGTCTTTAGATGTGGGGTATCTTTTCTAGTGAGTTCCAGTGTCTTCCTATAGGTGATTGCTAAGCAGGTAGCTATGATTCCGGTGCTCTCGTAGGAGGGAGTGAGCACATGACCTTCTACTCCACCATCTTTAACCAATCTGCTACTATGTTTTTTCCCCTCTGATAATTAGTTCCCTATTAGTCAGTGGGTATCCAATTTTTCCTTTTTTAGCAACAGAGTCTTCTTTTCAAATGAACATTTTTATGGATTTCTGATATATACAACCAATGAAAACTGATGTGCCCCAGAGCCCTAATTTCTCACTTTCTCTCGATACAATCTAACAGAGTCCCCAGAGATATCTCCATGGAACCCAAGGCTTCACAGCACACAGTCTGAATACTACTGCTGTAATGAATGATGAATCCCTTTGCCAGGAAGCTATGTGCCAGTTTTCAAGCTTTCTGTCAACGTCTATGGTCAGAACATTTGTATTCTCCCTTTCCCTCTTGGTTCTGGCTTACTAGCTTGTATTTCTTTTCATCAGGAACCTGAATATATAATAAAATGGCCCATCTTCGATAACTGACAAAAATTAATACCTCTCAACAAGTTAAACTGGCATTTAACTGTTCTCCCTACTATTATTCTGAATAAGAGAGATTTAACAGTGTTTGTATTATTCAAAAAATACTTTTAAAACTAGAAATACAAAAAGAAGATGATTTTTCAAAGAAGCAGATCTCTCTTAAATAAAAGGAAAGCAATAAATGACTTAGATTGAATGCAATTACCCAAATTTATAGGAGAATCCAGCATTAGGAATATCAAGAGTTAAAACACAGCTTAGACTTATTTGGGGAATCATTTCACAACATATATACAAATATTGAATTATTATATTGTACACTTGAAACTAATATAATGTTATATGTCAATTATATCTCAACAAAAAAAAATTTAAGTTAAAGAATAAGAAACTTCATATAAACTTTCCTCAACGACTGGCCAATACAAATATTCAATATGACATTTCTGGCATGTGTTGGTACAAAAAACCAGTGAAGAGATTTTAACTTCAATTTTATGAACATTCTTAAGTTTTAACATTTTATGTTAACATAAATTCATTTGTTCTGCCTAGGAGCTCTGATTCCATAACTAGGAAAATGTCACATTTTCTTAAAGAAGCCTCCTCAGTAAAAATTGACCATTTTTTTGGTCAATGGTCAATTGATTGCAATTGACGATTCTAATATACCAAAGTTCAAAATCATGGTTCTCAGAAGATTCAGCATAGGCCTATAATGTAAGTATGGTTTGTCAAACATGAAACATGTTTGCAATAGTCAAACAAATATAGGTTTGTTGTGCCTAGAGAAACAGTGATAACATTACCATTGAGTTATTGGTTTTAATATATGTCTATATAAGGAGGAAAAAAAATCACTTTGGGGTGAAATTACACACAGTAGTAGTAATAGGTAGCTTACCTTATCAACTGATCTATGGTTACCTAGTGTGTTTAGTCTCAGAGACAGCACAGGGTTAGAGTGCTAACTATTGCTTTCTGGCTAGCCACCCAGGCTCCCTGTCTTCACCTAGCATGCACCCAGACATTGCCAAGGAAGACCCCGTATTTTGACAGGAGTATCCTCACAAATCCTGGCTTTGTACCAGGACCAACAGTCGCCTGATCTTGGAAAGCAAAATTAACTCTTCACCAGCTACCTGTCCTTGCTCCCCATTTAAAGGAAACCATCACCCTCCTTCTGCAGCCACCACTGTATTCCCTAAGTACTGGGAATGTCAGCTGGGACGTAACGGATATTATGGAAGAGAAGACTGTTGGTTGGAAGGGGGATTTCAGGGCAAAGCAGAGAGTTAAAGGAAGGCAGCATGAGGCCAGACAGAGAAGGACAGATGAATACTATGTCTTACGGTGATCAATTAAACTTCCAAAATCAATCTGCTTGCCTGAAAATCCATCTTACTGAGATCACAAAGAAACTATACATCGATACCTTTTTAAAGACTATTTCTAACACAAGTCAGTTGTTAAGCCATCTTTTAAAGCAGCATGTGACACTATGTGGGGGACCAGACAAATGGGAGAAACGTGGATAATTCAAAGAAGAACCACAAAAATGATTAAGTGCACAGTGAAGTTTTCATCTAGAAGGTTATGTAGCCTAAAAAGCCCAGTGAAAATGTCTAAAACACGATTGGATAAAACTAAAGGTTGATGAAACACCAAGATAGATTGGGTACTAATATCGGTTGAGATGTCCATCTCTAGAAATCCATAGGAAAAGAACGGACAAGGATCAGGGCTAGAAGATTTAGTTACTCATCGGCACAAAATCAGACTGGATGACCAGTATTATGACCTTGTGATCAAAAATATGCAAAGGGCCTTGTGTAGACTCAGACTATTGTTTGAGAATATTTAATGGTTAATTCTACAATTTCCACCAGGCAATAAAGTCAACACGTTGACTCTGAGAATGGATATAAGGCTGTGTGACGTGAACCCACACAGCAAATGCCTAGTTGATCCACAGGGCAGAGTTTGGGTTCCAGCAATACACAATAAACTCTTTATTAGTCAGATAGTCAGGAAATGGAGTGCTCCAGCTAATCAAATATTTTCTGTTAATTGTTACCACATGCAGAAGGATTACAAATTTTTAAAGAATGAGAATATTAAAATACACTGAAACTAAACTGATTATAATTTAATCTTTCTCTAATTATTCAGAATGAATTTCAGGGTCATCAAGAGAAATATAAATTATCAGTGCTTGATGACTGTGCAGGAAGTCACAGTTTTTCTAAAATCCTGGATAATAGATGCTGGCTAACAAAGAATTCACTGCATTTGTTATCATTTGGGGGACTTATGTGCCAAGCATTTTTCTAGGATATGAAGTATATCATTAATCCCCACCAAAAATAACATTTCACAGATGATGAACTGAGACTCATAAAGTTAGGATAACTTGTCCAAGGTTACAAAACAAGACAGGGTGTCAGAGCCAGATTTTGAGGGCAGAACTGTGTCTTTAAGGAATATGTTCTTTCACTATGTCAAACAAGCAAATTCTTGTTATATAAAAGTATTCATAAAATTTTCTGCCTGTCTGTATAAAACTTAAGCACAATCAGTGGGTCATACTCTTTGTTTTTGTTTTTTTTCTTTTCTTTTCTTTTTTGCGGTACACGGGTCTCTCACTGTTGTGGCCTCTCCCGTTGTGGAGCACAGGCTCCGGACGCGCAGGCTCAGCGGCCATGGCTCACGGGCCCAGCCGCTCCACAGCATGTGGTATCCTCCCGGACCGGGGCACGAACCCGTGTCCCCTGCATCGGCAGGCAGACTCTCAACCACTGCGCCACCAGGGAAGCCCCATACTCTTTGTTTTTCCAGACACGCTGAAGAATTTTTCTCAGCCATTCTTGAGATTGCTACCATGTATTCATGAGGGCAGCAAACTCTGGGCATGAAATATTTTTGTTTGTTTGTTTGTTTTTTTTTAATAAAAGGCCAACTGCTCATTCAAAGGATGAAGAATATAGCCTGAACATCTTCGGAAGAAAATATTTTAAGAGACTAAATTAGCACAGCCTCAGCCACATAACAAAATGATTTACCAATAAATGTATATATTTAATATACATTCATTTACTCATATTTTATTCAGTGATCTAATTTTTGTGTTAATACACTTATCTTTAACTATAAAATACATTGGGTTGGCCAAAAAGTTTGTTAGGTTTTTCCATAACATCTTACAAAAAAACACAAACGAGCTTTTTGGCCAACCCAATATTTGAATTGCCTCGTAAAAGAACATGGTCATTTAAAATTATTTAAGACTTTAGGCTGGATTTACATCTATAAAAGAAATGAATTCAACTTGTTAGGGGAGAAAAAAAGTTATTTCATAAACAGGTGTGGTACATTCCTTCTCCCATCATCTACTTTTTAGTCCCAAGCTCAGTCACAATTTCACCTGAGACATTTATGGCTTCTTGTTCACCTGTATTCACAAGCACCAATTAACATTCTTCAAGGCTCCAATGCCTCT
This sequence comes from Delphinapterus leucas, assembly GCF_059928025.1. Lineage (NCBI taxonomy): Eukaryota > Metazoa > Chordata > Mammalia > Artiodactyla > Monodontidae > Delphinapterus > Delphinapterus leucas. The sequence goes on along the minus strand of NC_143133.1, from coordinate 49,388,305 downwards.
TCTTCCTCCACACATAATGGTTTCACTTATCTCAAAGCAGACAGTGATTCCTATAATGGAATATCACAAACAAGGAGGGAAAGTGGCTAAACTTTAGAAGGGCATGGAATCATCTCCGGCCATGATACTGTTTCATTAGCTAATCTCATTCACACCAAGAAGACGCTGCACTTCTGAGATGACCCTCATCAAAGAGACTGGCCTTCCTGCTGCATGTAGCATTTCCAGATAAGCCTTAAGAAGCCTTAAAAGGAACTATTTTCATCTCTAGCACCATGCTGATATTTTCATTGTATTGAAGAAAATGCTACCTAAACAGTAACTTGGGGTCAAAGGAGCCCTGATTAGAGTTCTCTCTGCTCAAAAATTCAGAATAAAAAAACAGACTTCCCATATATGAAGTCTCTCCCCAGAATTATTGCGGGAAGGTAATTCTGAAATCTGATCCTCCCTTCTAATTCAGGATCTTGCCCAGAGACAAAAGTTTCATGCTCAAGTTAAATTTAAAGAAAGTTAAAATTACTGCACTGCCTAACTGAATTAAATTATGCATTTATGGCAAAGCTTGAAAATCATACTTAACTGTCTTAAAACTTGATACATTAGGTGGTGCTTGCCATGATCCTGTTTTGAAAGGTGATTTCACTGCTCATGACTGTAACTGCCGTGGAGTTGTTCAATTGAGAATTGTCCTCTAATGCTTTGAACTGATTTGTTCATTCAATTTCCTCTCTGAGATTTTACACTCTCCACAGTAACTTCGTAAAACTTGAAGGTGAGGTGACCCTTCTGTTTCTGAACTCAAGGGATAACTTTCTCAGGGGAAGAAAAGTGAGGTTCATTTTCAATACAAATGAATAAAGGAGGAAACACCCAGATTGAAGGTCAAGAAAATGTTACCTGGAAACTGAATCAATATCAATAGAATCAGTTCATTGGAGAGCAAGGTCTAATTTTATGCCCAGATAAAAAAAGTGTTCACATTTCAAATTAAGTAGCTGGATGAGAAGAATGAAGAAAGTTATTTTAAAAAGACTATTAATTATAATTCCTTAGACTTAATTTTTTTTTAAATAGCCTAAGAAATTACTAAGAGTTCTAATAAAATATGATCCTTGACATACCTGCCGAGAAAGAATATCTAGAGGGTCACATAATTCTTAAACTGGAAGGATCCCAAAAGAATAGCTAGTTTAAGTCTTTTATTCTTCAAATGAAGAAACTGAGGCACAGAGAGGTTAAGTGCATTTACAGAAAGGTTAAAAAACTTTAGCATAGATTTCAATTATTGTCACAACACAACCAAGTTTAATGTCAAAAGGGTACAATTAGCACTCATGCCTAAGCATGAAAATTGTTCTCATAATAGTAAAAACAATCTACCATTTAAATTCTTTTAAAAAGCAAAATGATGGTATAAACCTAATATTCATTGAAATTCTGGAGAGTAATTCAGTTTTCCTGCTAATGTAGATTCAATCTCCTAGTCACTCATTAAACATTTACTTAGCACTTACTGAATGCTGAGTATAGAACTAAAAACCCCAAAACTGTATTCTGGTTAGAATTTTGTCTGTAAAAAAATGGTGCATAAAATCTTACTACACACTGCTCTTGTCTGTGAATGCTTATACCTTTTAATAACTTCCATTTTCTCCTAAAAATGGTTTTTTCCCTTCCTTTCAAGGATTATAATGGGCATTGTCTTCAAAAACCAAAGTGTTTCCCAAGTTCCGTCTATTCAGTTGGCTTATTCAACAAGTATTCAATTGTGACAGGGCTGCAGTTGTACGAGGGTCTCATGAATCAGTTTATGGCACCAATGTTTAATGTTTTATTCATAATATTGTTGATTTTCTTGTATACAGTGTCAGGCTCAATATTGAAAAAACAATATAGGGTGTAGTTAACCAGGAATTTACTCAATGAAAAGCTTGGGAAAGCTGGCAGAAACAATATTTATGTCACTGTAGAGCAATTGTCCAGCATAAGTAATATTAAAGTTATAAATAGGTAAGATAAGACCACAGAGGGGAAGGCCATAGAACTGGTGAGATTAACACTGCTTAAGGTCTAATTAGCAACACTGCAAATCCAGACACTCATTTTCTTAGTGCACCCAGAGCTAATCTCCACTGATGAACTCACAAGACTTTGATTTATAAGACATAATGTCAATGTAATAATTTATAGTGGGGAATATCCTTTTCCAAGATTTGGAAAACTCCAAAAGTTTCCTGAGTTTCCTGAGTAGGAATGGCTAACACCTGGCCATCCACTTCTCCCTCTTCTTTCCAAGAGCCCACAGCTGTCCAACAGAATCCATCTTAACACAGTTATCCAGGCAATCCCTGCCAATCACACTAAGAGAAATTCTACTAGCCTTGTTCCAAAGCAGGTTCTTAGGTAACTGAGAGGCCAGGTGGTAATCAGGTTATTTTGGAGATCAGAAAATAAGAGCTTATGTAGACAGACAATTGAGGACAACTTCACCTGGGGAAAACCTGAGATGTTCACCTTCTCTCAATTCCAATAGCCCTCTCAACACGTGAATATTCCAGTATTGCTCTCTCCCCAAACAGGTGAAAAAAGTCATCAACTCTTCAAACTCCTGTTTCCATTTCCTTTGGATATATACCCAGAAGTGGATTTTGCTGTATCATATAGTAGTTCTATTTTTAATTTTTTCAGGAACCTCCATACTGTTTTCCATGGTGGCTGAATCAATTTACATTCCTACCAACAGTGTACAAGAGTTCTTTTATCCCCACATCCTCGCCAATAATTATCTCTAGTCTTCTTGATGATAGTCAAGAGATATATGAACTCCTATGTTTATTGCAGCATTATTGACAATAACCAAGATATGGAAACAACCTAAGTGTCCATCAACAAATGATCAACAGATCTACAGATGAATGTATAATAATGAAGTTTTGATATATACGTACATACACACACACACACACAAACAGTGGACTATTATTCTGCCATGAGAAGAAGGAAAAAGTAATCCTGCCATTTGCAACAACATGGATGGAACTTGAGGGCATTACGCAAAGTGAAAAGTCAGACAGAAAAATACAAATATTGTATAAAATCACTTATATGTGGAATCTAAAAAAGCCAAAGTTGTAAAAACAGAGAGTATAATGGTGGTTACCAGAGGCTGGGGGTGCAGGGAGACGTTGTTTAAGGGTACAAACTATGAACTAATAGATAAATAGGTAAGTTCTGGAGAGCTAATGCACAGTATAGTGATTATAGTCAGCAATACTGTATTATAAACTGCAAAGTTGTAAGAGACTAGATCTTAATTGTCCCTACTGCCAAAAAAAAAAAAAAGGAAATAATAACTCTGTAACATATTAGAGGTTTTAGCTAACACTAAGATGGTGATATTATAATATATATCATAATATATAAATGTATCAAATCAACATGTTGTACACCTTAAACTTATACAATGTTATATCTCAATTATGCTTCATTTTAAAAAGCATTATCAAATCCTTATTTTTGCCCCTTTTTCAAGATTCTATTGAGTCTACTCTTTATACTGGAAAAATAGATTTTCTTCAGATAAATTATACTTTGATTATTTTACAGGTCTCTTTTACAGTTATAAAAATACAACTGCACTTCTGTTTGCTGCTACATCAACACAAAAACTACTGGACAGATTGTTCTAAAAATGGAGGATGAGTTTGGAATCATCTAAATAAACTTTTTAAAGGCTGTATAGTAGTATTAAAATTCACTGGGTCTGATGTGGTGGAGAACCTTAAGTAATTATCCCCTCAAAACAGTTGGAACTGAATTAAAAAGAAGCCCAAGGGAATGTCCACCTGTGGGGGCAGAGCATATGTATTAGAATGCTATGGAAATAGAAGATAAAGAATGGTTTCTAATCAGGAAGCACAAGGGCAGATGTGTGACTGAGCTGCTTGTCAAATGGGTAACTCCATGAAACCTGTTCCCAGGAAGCAGATGCACCAGGTTCTGTGTTTCTAAAAGGGTGTGCCCGATAAATGGTGTATGTTCCTGATCACATCAGTATGGGCCTCACCTGGATAAGTCTGGTGAAGTAGTTCAACAGCAGAGTGTGTGTGTGTGTGTGTGTGTGTGTGTGTGATTCTGAGCTTTGCCAAGCACCACACCAGTCACTTGGTCATAGAACACGGTCTCTCAAACCCCTAATCTGATCCCACTGTCATAGCCCTTCAGAAACGTGCAGGAAAATAAAAACCATAGAATATGAGAATTGTAAATGTTGACAGGATCTGGATAATGGGCACCAAACACTTCCCTTTGCAGTGGAGAACACTAAGGTCCAGATTATGTATTTTTGGCCAGAGTGATGATGTCCTTAAAGGTGTAAAGTAACTATATCAAATATGAGAATAATATCTAACATTTTAAGGTGCTCAGGACATACATACACATAAATTACTTTATTTTCACAACTGACTTTGGGTTAGGCAGGATGGCAATTAGCATCTGTCCCATTTAACAGGTGAGGAGGTTGACATTCAGAGTCCCAATGAGAACTTCCCCAAGTGCACACCACCAGAACCCAGGACTTAGTCTTCACTCTTCAGACCCTTCAGACTTTCTACTCTGCCACCCTTCATACGGGGGAATGGAAGACAAAGGTAAGTATGCTACTGAACTTTGGGGAGAAGTAGGGGAGAAGCAATAGGGGAAGGTCATCTGGCATATCTCTGCTTAAGGTTTACTCTGTAATCTTTGGCTGCCTGAGTTTATGTGTGGTCTGAGTATGTAGGTTGGTGGGATACAGATATATTGGAAATTGTTTTCTTTATGACTTTTCAAGTGCTACAAGTCCGTAAACTAGCACACACAAACGATTCTTGCGCACGGCCTTCGAATCTCGTTCTTCCTTCTCTATTCCGATCTTTTTTTTTTTTTTTGCGGTACGCGGGCCTCTCACTGTTGTGGCCTCTCCCGTTGCGGAGCGCTCCGGACGCGCAGGCTCAGCGGCCATGGCTCACGGGGCCAGCCGCTCCGCGGCACGTGGGATCCTCCCGGACCGGGGCACGAGCCCGTGTCCCCTGCATCGGCAGGCGGACTCTCAACCACTGCGCCACCAGGGAAGCCCTCTATTCTGATCTTGACTCCTCTTCGCTAGCCCCATCCAGTCCAGCCAGGAGCAACAGTATTAAGTGCATCCAACATTCCACCCCACACGTTCCCAAAGCTGTGAGTTCTCCGTGAGCTATGAGATGAAACTGCTCCATAGGGCTAGGTTGACAAAGGTTTACTTTGAGAAGCAATAAAACAATAGACATGGAGTGATACTCTATATTCAGGTAACTGAGTCTCTATTCTGAGCTTGCAATGGATTTTTAATAGGTTCATTTTTCCAAAAGGTCAATGTGTCAAACTTTGAGATCTTCCCCTAATTCTTAGGATTTTTTAATGCACATTTAGAAAAACACAGGTGCTTAACACATTTTGTCCAGTTAAATGGGTCTCTGTGGTCTGAAACTGACATAGGCAGGTGGCTGCCAGGTCTGCACCACTTTTGGAAATGGATGTATTTCTCCTTTCCTGGTTCTCCATGGGAAGTGAGGGAGGGAGAATGCTGACAGACAACAGCAGGGTGATTCTGCGCTCAGCATCCTGTCTTGGTGGTATACCCAAGCTGCAAGATTTATAACCTTCTTGTTACAATGCATCAGCTTCAACACTTTCAGTGAAGTCTTCAATAAATTTGATGACATCTTGCTGAGGGGTTTTGTCATTAAAAGCCTAAAGCTGGTCATTAACAAATCTTCTCTGCAATCATCTACTACTGTGCTAACTCAGGCATGGATCTCACTGGAAAGTTGGTCTGGCTCAGAAACTTTCCAGAAGGCTGCATTTTTTTTCCTGTGTGGGGTATATTTCTTTAGGGAAAGAAAATACAGTTCCCAATCATTTCATCATTTATTTCTCATTATCCATTGACTAACTCTTCTCTGATAGACACAACCAAATTCAACAAACATGTGTAGAAAGCTACTACATGACAGAAATGGTGCTCTGGGCTGAAGATATAACTATAAAAAAGACACAGCTCCAACTCTCAGAGGGCTCAGAGATGCCCCCCAAAATTAACCATCATTATGGAATCTTTCTTAATGTACCAGACTCTGTATGTAGGCTTGATATGCATTATCTTTTTCATTTTTCACCATGTTTTAGAAGATAGATGTTCTTATTATCCCCATTTTAAAAATTAGATGGCTGAAGTGTTGTTTGCTTAAGACTTTTCCCCAAATTATTGAACTTGTAAGTGGAAGAACTAAATTTCAAACCCATGTCTTGCCTGACTTCAAGCTAGATCTACCCCAAACAGGACTGGGCCAGGAAGAAGGCAAAGACCATGACATTCCAGTTGAGGAAAGATTGGGAACCAAGCCAAGAACAGGCATATATTCAGTAGGTGTGAGGAGCAGGTTGAACCTAACTGGAATCCCCTTTTAGGAGAGTTTAGGTCATGGGTCAAGTATCACCCATTAAGAATAACTTCCCCTGATTTCTCACACTTTCTCACCTGCTCATCAACATTCAGATTATTGAGGTATCCCTTTGTGTGTGATTACATACGAACTTAAACTTGCCTGCTGGCTCCAGAGCAGCGAGGACTGGTGTAAATTTTATGTATATAATAAAGATTCATATCATGTGAGAAAAGCCTAACTCTTTGAAGATCACTGCTCCCTGAGCTTTTCCAAAACTTCCTGTGTCAGAACAATTCCAGGTACCCAGTTGATGGACAGTTGTTTCTGCTGCAATGGTTTGATTTTTCACCTAATCTGGCAACCTCTCCAAAGGAATAACGAATGGAGGGAGGTCCTGGCTGCTTTGTCCTCCACAGGGCTCAATCATAGATAGCCAGAGGGCCAATGTTACAACACTCATTCAGAGGTTTCCCAAAAAGAATGATGGAGAAAATTGCAGACATAGGGGAATGTTCTGCCATAACTTAGAGACTTGAGGGAGGATGGAATTTTTTTTTAATGTCTTGGTATTCTATTTTTTAAATAATAAGGAAAATAACTTGGGGTGATAAATATGTTCTTAAAAATGCACATTTTGTAATAATAATAATTATACCATCTGTTGAGGGCCTACCATGTGCCAGACAATTGCTTGGGGTGTTTAACACAATAGCTTATTAAGCAAAATCTTTTCAACAACTCTGCCAGGGAAAGTGTTACCCCATTTTTATTGCTGAACAAACTGAGAGTTTGGGAGTTTGAACCTTTTGCCCATCCTTGAATAACTGGAACTGGAATGCAAGCCTAGTTCTATGTTATTTACAGTGTTTTTGTCTCCACTGTTGCTTTTCTCTCATCTATATCTGCATTAATTAAAACACAATCTATTTAAAGGCATTTAAATAATGCAATGGTTAAAAAGGTGTTAGCTGATTTTTTTTTCTTGAAATGACATTTTTCCTCTTTTTTTTTTTTTCTTTCCCAAAAGGAAACAGAAACATTAGCTTTCTTTTTACTGCTCAATTAATTGTGGGATTTTACCTGAAGAGATTAGTAAGACCTCCAGGCAGACGCCGCCATTGATCCAACTATGGTGTCATTATGTGCCTGTCCGGGTGCGTGATGTTGGAGGGAGGGCTTTTTTCATGGGAATCACAAAGCCATAGTCCATCTATGGGCTCCCTGGGTTCTGGAGGGCTCCCACCTGCAGCACTTCCCACAAATGTCTTCCTCGGTCTGTTATTATTTTTAATTGCACACAAGGTGCTTCTTACTAGTAAGGTTCTCACCAACCAAGATCATCAGCGCTACCTTGGAAGAGTCTCAGGAAATCGATCAGTAACTTCAGCTCTGTGCCTCTGACAACAGGCAGGATACAGGGTGTCTGAGTTTTGTCCAAGGTCGTAGGACCTGTCGGCTGTTGCAGAAGCAGCATGAAGCACTTTCAAAGAATATGTGCAAGCCCAGGGCACCAAAGGTGAGGAAAAGTTTGGAGAAGTGTGGTGGGACAAGCAAGCACTCTGAGTCAGAAAGCCCAATACCAACAGTAGTAGTAATAATAATATACACATTCTGCCTTGTTCTAGTAAATACTACTTAGTAACTTTGTGATCTTGAGCAAATGACTTAGCTTCTTTGAAACTCAGTTTGCTCATCTGTAAATTAGGAGCAATGACCTCATCTCACTGTTTTGAAAATAAAATGAGATGATGGCATCAATTAAGACTTTCTTTGTTCCAAGTGATAGAAATCCAGTCAGAAGCAGATGAAGCAGAAAGAGCACTTAGTTGTAAGTAAAAGTAATGTTTCTCAAGAACACGCATGCAACTGGCTCTGAAGAAAAAGTGGAATTAGAGGTGCAAGTGCCCTCCTGAATCTCTCCGCGTTTCTTGTCTCCATTTCCCTTGGGGCACCTGCAGCTCACCTTCTCACTACCCCTAAGCTTTACACGGCAAGGCATAGCCACCAATGGCCTGCCAAGGTCAACCCAAGCTATGAGACAGACAAACTGATTGGTCCAAGTTTTAAATCCTAGGGCAGAACTGGGATTGGCCCAGCTCATGTCATGTGCCTATATCTAGACCAATCAGTTATCTATTGACAAACAGCAGTATTTTATTCTACTTACATGGCCCTCGGTATGGTGAGTCTAAGGATGGGGGGAGGTGGGTATTTCATAGAAAAAAACGGATTCGTTACTAGAAAAGAGAGTTTCACTGCAGATGAAAAAATTGTTGTCCACTACAACAACATATGAAAAATAGCTATCACTATACCCAGTCCAGAATATACACTTAATATAGGGTTTTTGGTCAATGTGTACATTTCTGCACATTTTGAAAGGCTACATATTTTTTAAAAATCAAAATAAATACAATATTTTGTGTTAATTACAATGAATATAAATTATCTAATGTTAAGAATCAGAAGAGATTGTAGATGCTGTGAAAAATTAATGGTTTAAGTACGTGATACTTTTTACATCAATTCAAAAGTACAATAGAAATTCAACAAGTTCAAAAACAGGATTTTGTTCCTAAACCTATTATTCTCTCCTGTCGCTCACAAACCAAATCTTCTCACATTTTCTACTCTTGCCTTCAGTAACTTTTCTATCTTTAAGTTATCTTAGTTTGAGGGTCTTAAAGATCTAAGGGACTGTATAAAGTACTTGAAACAATTTCAGAGAGCAATGAAATGTCCTTATGTTAGCACTAAACAGAGCTGGGAATGAAGAAAGCCAATTTCAATTCTTTCTCTCTTTTCCCTAACATGCACAGAACAATCTTGGACAAGTCGTTTGTGTTCCCTATGGCATCCATAAATCTGATGATGGTAACTAGCCTACTTGTCTCTTGGGGTGAAGCTGGGAACATCAGTGAATTAACTATGAATAGGGTCATTTATAGGGAGAAGTGGGGAGAATCTCAGAAACCTAGAGATTTCCTTTTCTTATCAGATGGGGAATTCCCACACAGAGGATGAATCTGTTTTGTCTGCAACACAAAAGAATGATTTTGCTTGGATCAATCTGTAGGAGTCCAACTGCCCTCTGTCAATAAACTCCAGGCCCAGGTGAGGAACTGAGTCAATATATTTTAGGTTTGGGAAAGAAACCACTTTATGTCACTTTCCAGAATTCCTTCTGGCTGATTCCAGTATGTTACTGATTTATTTTGGAAAGAATCATTCCAGGACCTCTCAAACAGAACGATGAGAAATAACTGTGCCTATCATGGTTAAAGAAAGGAAATTGAAAATCTAATTTTGCATTGAATTTTGTTGCTATGATATTATTCCTTTATAGGGAGGAGAAATTAAATTTACGAAGCAACAGTGTTCCAAGTGGTAGCTAAAAGGGAGAAATTAACTGGGGTAGAAATGTGTGCTACCAGTTAAAGATTATTCCTTCACATTTGTTTTCAAATACGAAAGGAATCCCATCAGGGAAAAGGAGATACCAGAATAATAATATTGTCTTGAAACAAAATTCACAGATTCTATATGACAAAAAAAAAACTGTTTCTGCTGCTTGGTAACAGTTTAAATGAAACATGCATTGATAGAAGATGCATACCACTTTAAAGTTTATTGAACAAATACTTAATTTTGGTCCTTTAAGAATTCTGTCAATTCATTTCTTGGTAGTTAGGATATTAAAATATGCAAATAAACATGCTCTAGTTGGTCACAGCTGATCTTTTTGTAATAACTAAGGTTCTCTCCCAACAGCCACCACTCCTTCTATTCATGTCACCTTCACCCAGGAGTCACAAAATGCTGAAGACAGTCGCTTTTTACTTGCTTAAATTTCAGCAGGTTGAAGCTAGACCAAAATCCTCACCTTCCTCTTTCCTAAATACTTTTTTTTTCCTCCCCTCTCTCTTAATTACATGGCTTTACACTGATTTACATGAATTTCAGCTTTCAAAATCATTGGTCTTTCCTGAATGCAAACAGGCACATGGGAAAATTATATTAAGCTTGCACAATTGATCTTTCATCATTTCAAATGGTACCTTTGAACAGTTCCTGAAACGTCTGTCTGAAACACTCCTAGCGTTGAGCATCATCAAAAGATGTCGGGTCACCCTGGGGAAACCCATTCTCTGTGATGTAAATTACAGGGTTATTATACATATCCTGGAACAAGAAAGCAGAAGTTTTATTCCAAACAGATGTTTTAAAAAAAAAAAAGCTCATTATATCAGGTGCATTCCCCTCTACCTTCTCTACAACCCCAAAACTAGTTTTCATCAAATTGCACTGACCCTATTAACTTAATGTTCTGCGTGCTGACCTTTTATAACTAACAATGGAAAAGAAAAACTGTGCAAATATCCATGAAGACAGTCAAATGACTTTTGTTATAATGAGAAGACAGAAGTATCTTTCTTCCATCAGCATCTGCTGGTTGTCATTTCTCCTTAACCCCTGGGTCCCTCCCAGCAGCTACAGCCTCTATCCCCCCACACAGCAGGGATCCTAAAAACTGATAACTTAAAATTTTTAATTTCAGCTACCTGGATGCCATCCAGTGTAACAGAGACCCAAAAAGGATCCAGCTACTTCAACCCTTATTATCCCTTTTAGTAATTCCAGTTGTGACCCCAGCCTGAAAAATATGTCCAAGCTACTGTAGCCACAACTGAATTTAATTTAATTTAGGATTTAATTTAATCCTAAGTTTAATAATAGCTTTGAAGCCCTTTATCAGCTAGTTAACCTCCATCGACTTAAATCCTAATCATCTCTTCCCAGGCCAACAAATGTATATGCTATTGCCTAAATCATTCTTTGTTCGGGTTCTTATACACACAGAAACATGCCCGTCTTCCCATCTTCCCATGTTTGAATACACATGGACGCAAACAAAAGGTGCATTTACCTTAATGTATTTCAGTAGTTTACGTATTCCCCATGGCACACATAGACCCGATCCAAACTTATACAAGATGGGTCTGGAAAAACTTCAACTTCTGCATCCTGGAGTAAACCCAGTTCTCCTTTCTTATTCTCCTGGTACTTGACTCAGCAAGTCGTATAATTCTGCACAGCAAAGAAATCAGCAGTGCCTTTGATCACTTTATTCTCTTCTGTAAATTCTGGAAGCCTGGACGATGGATAAACTTGCTTTTTACTCGTGAGGGCAACCTGCGACTTGACAACTGCAGGATAATCGCCGTCAATAAATATGGGCTTAGCAAAGAAATCCAATTGGAAAGCCACGGCTCTTTTAGCTGCTTCCTGGTCAGACACTGAGTTGGGATCTGCTGGTTCCACCCAGCCAGCAAAAATTGAGAGAGACACCATACCTTTCTGCTCTTATCAGAATAAGGATTCATAGCTGTGCCAGGATCTGGCATGAGCTTTAATCAAATTATGAGCTGCCTGATAAAACTTTAGTTCCAACGTAAGGCACACCAAGAGGAAATGCACCAAACTCATATGCCAGCAGGGCAAAAATATGAGGCTCATTTATAGTGATCCGCTGCTTGACTCGATCCCCACATGTACTGAAGCAAAACCGGGCATATTTGTCGAAGGGTTCAACGATTGCCTCTGACAACCAACCTCCTTGGTCTTCCAAGGCCTGAGGCAAATCAAAGTAATAGAGGGTCACTATGGGCGTGACCCCATTTGTTAACAAATCATCAATGATCTTGTTGTAATAGTCAATTCCTAGGAGAAAAATAAAAGAAAGCATAAGAAAAGTTATTTTTAGTACATTGACAGTAAATAAGGATTGGGAGAGGATCAGGAATAATAGTATCCTAAATAACTTTAAACCAAAATAAGGTTCATTACTTTCTACCTATAATCAATTAAAGGCTGGGAGGAAACATGAAGAAGTCCAAGGAAGACTGGCTGATCAGAGAGGGAAATGTGATGGGGCAACACGATTGTGGAAGATGTATGTTCTGAAAGGGATTCACTTGGGCAAGTTGGTAGCACTTAACTTTGTGTTATTGGCATGCTTATTGATATTATTTTATTTGTAGGGGGGAAGGATAAATTAGGAGTTTGGGATTAACATATACACACTACTATATATAAAACAGATAACCAACAAAGACCTACTGTGAAGCACAGAGAACTATACTCAATATTTTATCCTAACCTATAAGGGAAATTAATCTGAAAAAATAGATATATATGTATAACTGAATCACTTTGCTGTGTAACTAACACAACACTGTAAATCTACTTCAATTAAAAATTATAAATTTATATGTTCATATTAAAAAAAAAGAAATTATTTTATTTGCTTGTATGTAGATCAACTCCACTTGAATACAAGCCCCCTGATAATAAGGGCCTTATCTATCTAATTTATCTCTGGATCCCCCAAATCCTGGGACAATCCCAGAAATTTAGTAGAGACTCAATAAATAGCTGTTGAATGAATGAACAGATTTCAAAAGTATTCAATATAAGTAAAGAAATTGGACCCAATGGCTGCCTTAGTGCTTCTCCAGACCCATCAGTCTCACAAGTCTAGGAAGAGAGACCCACTGATCATGCACAAGGGCTCAGCATCGGTCCCAGAGTGTGGGTTACAAGGGCAGTGAGCCAGGGGCGTGGCACATTAAGGAATGCTCAGTTGGGGAGTTTGCTCTAAATTTCTGACATAGTCCGTGGGAATACGCAGCTACCCTTGGCTCTCAGCTGATTCTCCCAGCACTGCCTGTGTGAGAGAGAGAGTTTTTGGATGTGGCAGAGTTCAGAAAAATGTTATTAAGTTGGACATGTTCTGCCTTAGAAACCAATGCCAAGAAGATGCTGGGTCTAACCTAACAATGACTGTCAACTTGGAAGAGACTTTCTGAGGAAAGGCTGATATTAGTTCTTCATTTGATTGTATGTCTAAGAGTATGGAGGGAAACTAAGCAAAGAAAAGAGAAGCTGTCCTGTTTTGAGAGGTTGTGAATACAACTAAATTCATATGTAGAATTGTATTGCATTCAAAGTTTGCATAGAAGCAGGGTCCCTTTATCTCTCTTTTTTTTAACTTATTATCTACCAATTTTAAATATAATAATTTAGATTTTTGCATGTGTTTCATTCATTCAATCATTAATTTATTCATTCCTCAAATACATATTTATAGAGAAACTACTATATGCTGGACTTACAAACGTTAAGATAAACATTGTCCTTGTCCAAAGAAAACTTAAATTTTAGTTGGGACTACAGACAAATTCATAAGCAATTATCATACAATGTTATTATTAAAAATAAAGTACAGAATGCTATTTAAACATATGATAAGGAGTCCTTATCCCAAACTGAGGGCATCTGGAAATACATTCAGAAAGCAATGTAGCATAATGGTTTAAAAAGTGAACTATGGTGACAGGCTACCTAAGTTCTATCCCAAGGCCTTCACCCACTAGTCTGGTGACCTCGGGCAAGTTACTTTATCTCTCTGAATTATCTTTCCTTGCCTGTAAAATGTGGACAATAATAGAAATGTATCTCAATAACTGTTGTGAGAATTTAATGAGTTGATAAATCGAATATGCTTCGAACAGTTCTTGGCATAGTTAGCTATCATCCTAATAATGATTATTATTGTCATGAGTGACATCTAAGCTGATTTTCAAAAGATGAAAATAAATGACCCACATAAGGCAAGGAGGAGTGATCCAGGAAGAGAAGAAAGGGAAACAGATGTGCAAAAGTCTAAAGGAGGAATGGAAATAAACAAAGCCCACCCAAATGTGAGCAGCTTACTTATTCCAAGTTTGTTGTAGCAAGGAGTCAGCCATTATCACTTGCATTTGGCAGATAATTAAAGGCTATCAGGGAAGCAGGAAAGCTTTATTATTAAAAAAAAAAAAAATGGGGGAGGATTCAGGTACTTTTGATTGAAGGTTGTTGGCACAGGGAGGCTGGAGGTAGGCTAACTAGAACAAGGGCATCCCAGGCAATCGGTTTGGGAAGCATATTTGGCTTTTTCCGGTTGGTTCTAAGTTCAAAGTAGGGGACAGAAGAGCAAAAACTAGAGAAGCTGGCAGTTGTTGACCACATTCTGACTATTCTAGGCCAACTGCTGCAGTGGGTGTCGTTTGGCTTCCTGAGCTTCTCTTGTGGATCAGAGTTCTATTGTCATGTATGGCCTGGCTTTTGTTTGTTTGTGTATTCATTCTCTTCTGGGAACTGCAAGTTCACCATAAGGAGGGTGTATAGCTCAGCAGAAGAGCAATAAGAATAGTGAGAGGTAAGCAGGGTAAGCAGAAGCCAAATTATGCAAGGTCATGTGTTGTCTGCCTATCTGTCTGTAAGAGCGGGTAATTTTTAACAACAGCTCGCTTATTTTGCAAACATGAACATAATGTGAATCGTGCATAACAACTCCATACTTGGAAGGCCCTTTTGTATGCCATTACTCTCTGGGTGGACATAATAAGCTACCACCCCCACCCCAGCCCCACAAGATGTCCATGCAGTAATCCATAGAATATGTGAATATGTTACTTTACTTTTTATGTTACTGCAAAGGGACTTTGCAGATGTAATTCAGGTTAAGGATCTTGAGATGGGAAGATTTCTCTAGATTGTTCAAGTGGGCCCAATCTAGCTGCATGAGTCCTTAGAAGTGAAAGAGGATGGCAGAAGAGTGGATCGAAGAGATGCAGCAACAGAAGAAGAGGCACAAGAGATGGCAGCATGAGAGGGACTCAACCTACTATTGCTGGCTTTGAAGATGGAAGAAGGGAGCTACCAGCCAAGAATGCAGGTAGCCTCTAGAAGCTGAAAATGATCCTCAGCTCACAGTCATCAAAGAAATGGAGACTTCAGTCCTACAACCACAAGAAACTGAATTCTACCAACAAACTAAATGAGCCAAGAAGCAGACTCTCCTTTAGATCTTTGAAAAAGAATTGCAGCCCTGTTAAGCACTGTGGTTTCATCCAGGAGAGACCTGTGTCAGAGTTCTGACCTACATAACTCTAAGGTGATAAGTTTGTATTGTTTTAAGCAAGTAAGCTTGTAATAATTTGTTGCAGCAGCCAAGGAAAACTAGTATACCCACCAAAGTTTATAAAGCTTTTCTTTCCTCTCTCACTAAAAGAGCACTCTGCCATCCCATCTCTGGGCCTCTGCAAGCCCACATTTCCTCACTTGTAAAATGGAATATCCAAAGATTTGTATGATGCGATCATCTTGGTACTGGACTGTGTTAAGGTTTTTATAGCCCACGCCTTCCATTGGCTTTGAATATAAAAATAATATCAGCTTTAATGTTTTGCATTCATACTATATGTACATAACATCACACATTTTGTTTAATCCCCGCACTAAGCACAAGAGGTGGGCATTTTTAGTCTCAATAAACATATGAAAAAACTGAGATTCAGAGAGTGAGTACCGGACATAAAGCGACAATGTTGTCAGATGGCACAGCCAACATTTGAAGCCAGTCTGTCTCACGACAAAGACTGAGCTGTTCCCACTACAACATTCCCCTTCTCACGCAAATGTTTCAGATCCAGAAACATGGTGATAGTGTTTCCCTAGCCTTAATAATCACCACTTTGGAGCTGATTCATAATATCAGGGTTTTTTATTTTTAATTTCTGGAATAATCAATGATTTATAAGCATCATTAGATACGGCACTATCATTAATGACGGCGATCAATGTAATTCAAACAACATGATGATCTGCAACTGAATTGAAGTCAAAAGTTTTTAAGTAAAACTTTGTTTTACTCGTCAACATGGCAGAGCAACAAAGCATTGCATACTTAATATTTATCGTCCCAGAACTGAGCACTTTACTTCTGGTCTGTACAGTTTATTCGGTGTTGTAATGAAACTTTCCCATGAGGCAGTGGAGTGAGGCTTTTAAGAGCAGAGCTCTGGAGTCAGACAATTCAGTCAAGGGACTGTGGACAAATCACGTGGCCTCCCTACACCCACGTTTCCTCATCTGTAAAAGAGGAATATTAATAGTGCCACCTCAGGAGTGTTTAAGCTTTAAATGAGAACAATAGAGAGTGCTTTAGCTTTATCAGACTCATACAATTCAGGGTAACTAATTCTATGCATAAACATGTATTTTTAAATGATCATCTGTTACTAACCTAGGGAGCATGAAACCCCGAGAGGTCATTTGGACCCTGTTCTGCATCTGGATATTTAGGGCTGGGTTATTTTCAGTATTAAAATCTCCACAGCCTTCTTTCATAGTTACTACATCATCTCTGTTTTAATTAAACCCACTTCTTATTTGATCTTTGAAAATATGAAGCATATTTAAGTGAAAGGTCTTTTGGAAATAGGGAAAAGAAGCCCACTCACATTAACTCAAATGTAAAGGTGACATTAGAGGTAGAAGGCTGGTTAGTATGTGATGCAGTGGACATTATTGGAAATGAGTGATGTCAGATACCCAATGACAGTAAAAAAAATCACACTGGAACTTCAAGGAATTAAAGCTGGGAGCTGAGAAAATCTTGCCTCTCAGGAAAGACTGATGTCTCCCATCCCAACTTCTCTCAACACATCTACTCCATTCCTCTCCTGCTCAAAGAACCAGCTTCCTTTGTGCATCCAATTTGCTATGGTCTCAAAATGGCCATCCCATCTGCCAATGCCACCTCATAACCCTAGTGCCTACCACCCACCAACTCAGCCTCTCAGCTCCTCAATTCCAAACATCCCTGAGAGAGGAAGGCAGTTGAGCAGGATTATCTTTTTAAATGAAGTTAAACAAATTATATGTCACAGGAAAATAAGTCTTTCCCTCATCCAGTCAGCTGTGGCCAAGAGCAGAGCAGGATTATGTAGAACAAAGAAATGGGGAAATTTGCTTAGAAGGGGATGTGGCTGAAACTTGCAAAGATGATGTCTCGGTCCATAAAATAACTACACTGGAACTCTCCTAGTCAAACTGTAAATGTCTTAACATAGAATTAATTTTGACCAAGTGCCCACCATGTGTCAAACACATAACTCTCTAGGTTCACTCCCTGCTAGACCCACACCACCTATTTCTCTCACTGACCTATCTTCTCTTGACAAACTGACTGTGTTAGTTTCCTATTGCTGCGGTAATAAATTACCACAAATGTAATGGCCTAAACCAACACCGAGTTATTATCTTACAGTTCTGGGCATCAGATGTCCAAAATGGTTCTCACTGAGCTAAAATCAAGATGTCAGCAGAGCTGTATTCCTCCTGAAGGCTCTCAAGAAGAATCCATTTCCTTGCCTTTTCCAGCTTCTAGAGGCTCGTGGCCCCTTCTTCCATCATCAAAGCCAGCACTGAAACACCTTGTCTCCTGTCTGACCTCTGCTTCAGTCCTTATATCTTCTCTCTCTGGCTCTGATCCTCTTTCCTCCCTTTTTTAAGGATCTGTGTGATTACAGTGGTACCATCCAGATAATCCAGGATAATCTTCCCATCTAAAGATCCTTAACTTAATCACATCTGTAAAGTCCCTTTTACCATGTAAGATAATATATTCACAGTTTCTAAGAATTAAGACATGGACACTTTGAGGGGCTATTATTCAGCCTACCTCACTGCCCAACTTAGAGTAGGAGATTAATAAATGTTTCTTTAGTTATTTACTTAACTACCATTCCTGCTAACTGTGCTCATGTTTTAAATCTTAAAGTGCAAAAGAAATTCTGCATAACCATTCCTTTTCCTTTTTATTTCCAATACTTGGGTCTTTTGCTAATCACCTGAAACTTACATTTGCGGCAGATATGAAAATGCACTTGAACAGTTGAGAAATACAGAAAAATGTGATTTCAGTTGCCAGCTCAATCTCTTCTTGTTAAACCTCAAAAACTTGACATTTGAAAGAGAAAGACTGTGTAACAGTGACATTTTGTAAAATATTCTTCCAGCTTGGGAACACAGGATTTTACTTACAAGTTTCTAAATGTCCTCTCATCAAGCTTTAAAATAGGGAGTCAAATACAAAAACAGGAGTTTCTTGGAAAAGATAGTGACAAGGGTTCTCTAATTCTTTACATGCTCTTTGAGAAAACAAATGATGGCCTTTCTGATCTAAAACAGTTCCAATTGCTTCAACAGATCACTGCACAAGAATGAGCAACCACTTACCGAAATTCTGCCTACTGGAAGCACTTCCACTGCCCTTTTGTTCATAGAAAAGTCTGTAATGTTAATCAGCTATGGGCTTTACAAAAGCTGGTGCCAAACATGAAAAGCTTAGTGCTGGGAGCACGTGATCCCCACGTGAGAATTGCACAAGTGAATCCTTCACGTTGTCCAGGTGGCCCCAGTGACTCCAGCCACCACCACCACTACCCTCTAGCTTTTCTGCTGCCCTGCTCTTGCATTCCTGATCTACAGTGAGCTCCATGAACTCCTGTGTATCTTAAGTTGGTGTTAAATAACTGGATATGTTGGCGTATTGGTACAGGTCCACAATCCTTTATATGAAAATCTTGGCAGCCATGTGTTCAGAATTTGAGGATTTTTAGAAAAGAAACAGAGTACATATTATGTATTAAGTTTAACACCCCCAGTGGGTGTGGGTCAGTATCCCTTAATATTTCTGCAGTAAAACAGATAAATAATCTCACCAAGCAAAATGAACTGAGATGATAAAAAACTTTCCCATCAACTCAGGTCAGCTTTTGCTGCTAAATCTGTTTTAGAAAGCTTACTAACTTACTAAACCTAAACTTACTAAAAAGGATTCAATATTCAGAACCTTTTGGATTTTAGAACTTCACATAAGGGATTATGGACCTATATTACAAGTTGGTGGGGTTTTCTTTTTTAATTTTTATGTTGTTTACGATCCAAATGGAAGCTCAGTTAAAAACTCCAAACTGCTAGAATCATACGCTAGAACAGTGGAAAGAGTTTTAGTAATTCAGTGCTTCCACCTCATGTTACCAAAAGGGAAATTGTAGCACAAAGAATACTAGTGGTTTGGTAAGGTTGTAAATGTCTCTGGATCCTACTTTTTGACATCAGACAGACCTAGGTTGAACTCAGCTCTAACTAAATTTGTCATCTTGGCAAATTTATGCCCAGCCTTACACCCCAGTTTACCATGATTCCCTCTGTTTAGGGAGGGCCCTCTTTCACAGGGCTGTTCGGAGCATTAAATTTGCAAAAGCAGGTGCAGTGCTTGGCATAGTAAGTTGCACATACTACATGCTCAATAAAAGGCAACCATTACTGCCCTTAGAGTGATCTGTATGGTTATTATTGACCTAATTGAATTAAATTCAGTTAAGTGTTTACTGAATTCATCCCTGCAAGACACTGTTCTAGGCCACAGGGGTGAACAAGACAGAATCATCTCCTTTTTATCCTGTAAAAAATTCCAGGGATTCTCTTATCTTCATTATGAGTATGTAGACAGAGTCCCTGACACACAGTAGACACTTAATATATGTTTGTTGGGTTGAATTAAACTCAAAGTGCTCACAGTCTAGCAGGGGAATTAATAATGCCAAGAGCAAAGAGTGTAAGAAAGACCCTAAGAGTTTTTCAATGTGCTATGGGAATTTTTTTTTTAAGATTTCTTTTGTCTTGGAATAGGGAAAGACTCTAAAGAAGAGGAAACATTTGTGCTAGCCCTTAACAGTAGAATAAACATTCAGCAGGTATAGTTGGGAGTTTTTGTAAAAGGCCAACGCAGGCAGGAGGAAGAGCTTGGGAAAATTTCTACAAAGGTGGAAAATCGCATAGCATGTTTAGTAAGTAATGGGTTATGTGCTTAGGGCCTTGCGTGGAGGAATTGCATGGACCACATGCATGGGTGATTCAGCCTAGAATGCTTCAGAGGTGAATTAAGACTAAGTCAAAAACTGGAATGATATATGAAGGAGTTTAAATGACAAAAAAGAATTTTTTATCTTGCTTTGCTCTAGCAGGAGATGATGCAAGCCACCATGACTTGGGCCAAGCTTGCAGAAAATTGCTGTGGTGGCATTTTGTATGAAGGATTAAAGGACAAAGAAAGAGAGCGAAAGTAGGTATAACCATCAAGGGTATATCAAAAACATCTAAACCAGGGCAGGGACAGAGAAGAAGGCTAGAAGGGGAGAAGTTAAAAAGGCATAAGAAGAATGGATCATATTTGGCAACCAATTAGATGTAAGAAGCAAAGAAACAAGAAGATTCAGAGATTACTCTTAGTTTTTAATCCTTGAGGGTTATGATGGTGCCAGAGAAAAGAGAGGGTACAGATGATGGATTAGAATGGTGGGAAATTAAGAGTTAACTTTTAAACTGAATAACAAATTACCTACTGTTCAAAGTCAAAAAATAAAACTGGCAGGTGATGCCAAGAAAGTAGACCTTCAACAAAGAGTGGTTAAAAAAAGAGGCTAATGTCTTTAGAATCAAGTCATGAACCTGCTAATCTTGCATTGTCCTTACCTGGGGGAGGCTACTTTAAGGCCATGTGCTACGGGTGAGTGCATAAATTGTGGTTCCATTTCACAATGCAGAGATTTCCCCACCTTACTGTGCAAGTGCACAAGTCCACCTAGGAACTGTTATCACAGGTTGTTCTTACTACGTAGGAAATCAGATAACTTACTCAAAAAGAACCCCTCAATATCTATGCCGGCCCTTTGGGCTGGAGGTGTAGCAAGGCAAGCAGGTGACTTCATGCACAACCTTGCAGTTGTGAGATGCTGAAAGTACATGCCTCTCAAATTTTCCACGTTAGGTCCCTCCTTGCCTCACCTAGTCCCAACCCTGGGAGTAATGTGAAATCTTTTCCAGAACAAAGGAGCCATAACGGTTCTTTACTAAGAAGTCTTTAAATTGTGATGCAGGGGTTACAAAGCTTTTCCTATAAAGGACCACATAGTAAACATTTCAGGCTTTGCATGCTGTACGGTCTTTGCCCCAACTATTCAATTCTACCATTACACTGGGAAAGCAACCAACTATACGTAATGAACGGGCACGGTTGTATTGCAATAAAACTTTATTTAAACAAAATAGGAATCAGGCCAAGTTTGGCCTCAGGTCATAGTCTGCCAACCCTGTTGTGTGGAAGGAGCTAGCCAGACCTTAGGCTTAAATTCCAGATCCACCAAAAAATACAAATTTACAAAATATCTGGATTTGAACATGCACCTCTGTAAAATGTGATACTTATATCTTCCTCATTGATTTGTGGGGTTTAGAGAAAATGTATGTAAAATGCCTTATAAATAAGGACAGTAGTCTTTTTCATTACAAGGCATAATATGAATAATAACTAACACTGAATGCTTTTACACTATACCAGCTACAACTGTGTAAAGCACTTTAAAAGATTATTTCACTTAATCTTCCAACAACACTCTGAAGTAGGAGCTATTACAGTATCCCTTTCTACTCATGGGGAAACTGAGGCACCAAGCCATGCCCAGGAGATGCTTACATAGATAGTGTGATGTCGCTGGCACTTAATCCCAAGTAAACAGATTCCAGGGGCTCTGGTGCTAACCTCTGTGTTAGTTAATTAGCTCCACTAATTCAGCTTCAATTGAAATGCTCAGAATCTTCTCAAGTTCCGCAGGGCTCTTCATGACTCATCCCAGCATAACACAACTGAAAATCGTTTATACAGAACTTCTGGAAATTCACCTTCAGGTCAACAGTCAAATAAACTCTTGCATAAATAAAACACTTATTCCAACCCCCTTCCTGCCCATCTATTTCCACCCCTCCCAACAAAGATCTCCAGTTGAGGGAAGCCATAATAGTCCTGAGAAAGCTAATGCAAACCCATTTCAAAAAATTTATCCTATAATCACTCTAAAAACTTGCAATTTCAAAGCAACACTGCAGAATAGAATCCTGGATTAATTATGCCAGGCTGTAGCAATAACCTTGAATTAAAGCTGCAACCTTCTATTTTTAAGAAACACTTGCCTTTCTGGTTGATGAAACCTGTCGTCCCATCAGGTAACAGACGTGACCAGGAAAGAGAGAAGCAGTAATGAGTCAATCCAAGCTGTTTGATACATTTCAAATCTTCCTCCCACAGAGTGTAGCTGCCACAAGCTACATCGCCAGTCTGGTTCTTGAAAACTCTGTCTCTTCCCTGATGGGTGAATGTGTCCCAGACACAAGGGCCTTTTCCATCTGTATCCCAGCCTCCTGAGAAAAAGAAGAAAATGAAACAGTTACACTCTTGACATCAAGAGGCATATGTGGAATGTAAATATTTGTCACCCAAAGAACATCCCTCATTAACTCAATGTATCATATTGGTAACTTTAAAATATGCCTTTAAAATAACATGCATGAGTGGGTTATGTGTTCAGCTGTCCTTGATCCCTGAAGCTGACTGGTGGCAAATGAAAAATTGTTGCATAATGCTGTGGCATAGCAGGCTTTCACGGTTCATTATCTGAAGATCTCCCAGCTGGTAGACAGAGGCAGGGCTCAGCTTATGAGTGTCTGAATTGAAAACACCTCCTCCTTGTGAACATTTCTCCTGGCCATGACTGACATGCCTTGTCCTTGTTGTGCACAAAGCAGTCTCGGGACCTTATCTTTGACCCCTGACACCTGAACCCTATCCTCCTGTCGTCTGACCATGGAGCCTGAGATGGTCTAGTCAACTATTGTGGAGAGGAGGTTAGTTTTTGCCATTGTTGGGATGATATTGGTATCCTACATTCATTCCTTCATACCTCCCTTAATTCAGCAAATGCAATGTGTCAGGCTCTACGCTAAGCACAGTGGCTATCATGGTGAACTCTGCTGTGCTCCGGGTCCTTGGAGAACTTACACGCAATTATAAAACAGCTAACGTAAGGACCATTGCGTGAAAGCCAGGGAGGGGCGTTTATCCAGATGTGGGCAGGAGTCCGAAGTCTCTTAGAGAAATGGCTTCTAGGCTGAAATCTAAAGGAAATGTTGACTCATCAAGGTGAATTTCTCAGAGGTGGGAGTGGGGGGAAAATTTAAAAAAAGAGGAGCCAGGGTCAGAATAAGCCCAGAGGTAAGAGAGAGTGTCACACATTAAAGGGACAGAAGGTAAAAAATTACATTAGATTTGAAATCCCTATTCACATAGAAATTTTGTTTAAAATTTAGAATCCATTTTATGGTATAAAGGGGTAATGTTAAAAATCTCATGACTCCCTAATTCTACTTCTAAGGGCATACGTTAGAGGAACGCTCATGTATTTTCACAAAGAGATTATATGAGATTATTGAGGCAGAGTTTTCTGTAATAACAAAATCCTGGAAACAACCACCTATTTCCTATCAACAGTAGAACAGATCATTAATTTTGGGTATATCCATAGAGAGGAAACAATAATCAGCTATTAAAGTGAATGAATCAGAGCAGAGATACCCTTCTTCTCTGGTCTGAATGTCTGTGTCCCCTCAAATCCAGAGGCTGAAATCCTAACACCCAATGTGATGGTATTAGGAAGTGCGGCCTTTGGGAGGTGCTTAAGTCATGAGAGTGGAGCCCTCCTGAATGAGATTAGTGCTCCTAAAAGGAGACCCCACCATGTTCCCTAGCTCCTTCTGCCCCGTGAGGATACAAGAAGTCTGTAATGTGGAAGAGGGCCCTCACCTGAGCATGCTGGCACCCTAATCCCCAACATCCAGCATCCAGAACTGTGAAGAATAAATGTTTGTTGCTTATAAAGCCCCCAGTTTATGGTATTTTGTTAGATCAGTCCAAATGGACTAAGACATCCTCAAAACTATAATATTAAACAACAACAACAACAAATCAAGATTCAAAAGAATGTATACAGGAATGAATACGGGGAGCACAGGAGATTTTTAAGGAAGTGAAACTACTAAAACTGTATATGGATTTTCCACTGTGCTGTGGGTCTGCTCCCCTAACCCTGACTTGTTCATGGGTGGACTGTATTCTGTATGATACTGTAATAGTGGATACATGACATTATACATTTGTCAAAACCCATAAACTATGAACTTTATTTAATACTAATGTATCAATATTCGCCCATCATTTGTAACCAACGTCCCACACTAATGCTAGATGTTAACGATAGGGGAAATTGGAGGAATGGGATATATGAGAACTCTGTACTTTCTGCTCAATTTTTCTATAAATCTAAAATTGCTCTAAAATATAAAGGTTATTAATTTTTAAAAGAATATATGCAGTACTTTTATCATGTTTTATGCAAAATATGTAAAACAAATCATGGATTTTCTGAACATATACCTATGAGGTAAACATACAACAGCATGCCTGGGGATGATCAATTCAGGCTGGTGGCTGCCTTTGGGTAGAAAATGGAGGGAAACGGAAACAAGGAGGAGCCTGAGGGCCCTTTGCATCTCTTATGTTTCACTCCTTAAGCTGGCTAACAGGTATATGAGAGGCTGTTGATTACATTATCCACAATCCTTTTTATATACCTAAAATAGTTCGTAATGACTTTCATGTAAGAAAGAAGTCACAGCTAGAGTAAATAGACTAAAGCAATTATAGAAAAGTTTTTTAGACCCTCATTTAGCATTTACTTACTCATATTTTTTGCACGATTCTAATAGGATTAGATGTAGTCTCCAGACCAACAAAAAGACAACCTGGGCTATAATTTACGGGAGAGAACCATGAGGAGACAGGAGAGGCTGCTAAAAGAAGGAGCTCTGACAAAAGCAAAAATGACAGTTGATATCAAGGTAGGGTACTAAAGATCTATACAAAGAAATCATGAATATTAAAAATTGTACTCTGGGGGCTTCCCTGGTGGCGCAGTGGTTGAGAGTCCGCCTGCCGATGCAGGGGACGCGGGTTCGTGCCCTGGTCAGGGAGGATCCCACATGCCATGGAGCGGCTGGGCCCGTGAGCCATGGCCCCTGAGGCTGCGCGTCTGGAGCCTGTGCTCTGCAACGGGAGCGGCCACAGCAGTGAGAGGCCCGTGTACCTCTAACTAACTAACTAAATAACTAAATAAATAAATAAATTGTACTCTGGAGCCATGTCAAATAGAGGCAAAAAGTTTTATACATCCCAATGGCTCTCAAGTTATGTCTGTATATAAGGTTTAGAGGGAGGAAGAAAAAGAATACTGGTATTCAATCTTAGAATGAAATAGGTATGAATATTAAAATGCAAGTTTGGCCAAGCATGGTGCTTATAGTTTGGGTTAATAGATTTACAATAAATGAAGAAGCTTAATCTCAGAGAGTTTAGGCATAAGCGTATTGGTAAATATTAACAAGTGGCTGTATGTTAAAAATGTATGCACCTATATGTATATATGTTTATTACAAATTTTACTGATATAAAGGATGTGTAATACACCATCTCCAAGCAATAATATGCAATGCTCTTTACTGTAAATTCCTTATAGCCAATTGATTCTCATACTATGCTTGTTTAGATTTTTGCCAAACTCTTATATCGGGAGCCAAACTGCAACGTACAATCTGACAAGTGTGAGTAGTCCTGTATCAGACTGTTGACTGATATCTTTGCTTAAATTAACAAGCACAATGAAAGGAAAATAACAAAGATGTACCAGAATTTCACTTGTTCATTAGTGACATGAGCAGCTTCTTTGCTGAACTGGATAATAGTTTTCAAACAGCGGAAGACTATTTCCTTGAATTTTTTGTCCTACTCACAATGTAACAGTTACAGACATGACACACAATCATTTACTCTGTATTATTAATATTTTTTCTATAACTTTCTTAGGTCCAGACAACCAACAAAACAATACATCAAATATTGACTTGTAGCACTTGCCAATATCTGTGGTATAAATACTTACACATGCCCAATTTCAAGCAACCAATGTGACAGCACTGAAGGCAGAGTTGCAAAGAGATGAGCAGTGGCACATCATTATATAGTATTTCTTCTACACAGATACAAGAAATCTAAACAGCTTCAAGGGCATAGCTAATAATAAACATAGTAAAATATTGAGGAAGTAAGGATTTTGAGTATTTATTACCCCTTTTTAATATAAATTATTTACTTATAAGTTTATGTAATTGAATTTTTAATGCTGGCTGTGTTTAAGAATCAGCTCATAAAATTGCTGAAAACTTAACAGTAGGCACTGGTGAGCCAGTACAAGCTGGCTTCACCACATCACTGATTGTGACTTGCCTAAGATCACACTCTTAGTAAGACGCAGAACCAAGATGTGTCTCCAGATCTGTCTGATGTTGAAGTCCAAATCCTTCCATTGGACCACACTGCTTTTAGTAATAATGACTGACTAATGAAGGAAGAGTCAACTGATGCCCGTGCTACTCAATTTATGAAGCCTAAGAAATGCATAACATGACCTACACATTTTGGAAAACAGTCCATCTGAAGTGCTTAAAACAAGTTTTGACAATTTCAAGAGGTAAATGTCATTTAGCAGGAAAACGTACTTATGTAGAGTAGTAGTAGTATACATTCTAGATGTATACTAGATGAGCATGTGTAAACAACATTGTTTCTATGAGAACTAGAATATGAATTGCAAAGTAACCATTATAAGTGAAATTTTGATTTAAAAATATACAGTGGCCTTTAAAAAAATAAAAATGTCTATAGTGGCCAGTACTTATTAGTACTTGAATGTAAATTTTCCTGAATGAATGATATTAATAACTCATTTGCTCATTAGGGATCTTCTCAAGATGTAATTATGTCCACATATTAAAAGTTCGTTGTTCTTTATGAGGAACAAGACTACCGTTTCCAGGCAGACTACATACCCTGAGCTATCCTTCAAACAACTACGATTGCCAGATGGAATATGGGAAATGTATTGTTAAATGTGCCATCGATCTGGCAGGGTGTTAGGGAACCCCAAATCAAAGTGAGAGGTAATTCAGAAGCATAAGTGAGTAGCGATATAGGCTTTTGTCCTGAGAGCATCGGAGAAGCCCAGATGATGTGAGCTTGCATTTTAATGGCCTGTGGGACAAAGGAGAAAAGAGACAAAGTCTAAAGCTCACCAAAATGGGAAGCCTGTGGTAAGATGCTCACATAAGTCTGATGATGCAAGGACTTCACATACAGTGCCAGAATAAACAACAAGCTCTGCCTAAGAAAGAGACAACAAAGCAGTTAGCCTGTGGGAGAGAAATTACTCCTTGATATTTGTAACCACAACTCAGCTCTCAAACCATTAATTAAGCGTGAGAATGGAAAAAGATTTTAGCAGACATACGAGCTCTCACAGGATACTGGGAAAACTTTTTCCTCTCATTGGATGTTACTAGAGGATAAATTTCTCCAAAACAATGATGTAAAACAAGAAAGAGAAAGATCCAGGATCCAGGAAATGAGGAATCTAGCAGAAGAAGTCTGTGGAATGATGTAGCTGTGCAGCAAACCCAAGGAGTAACCAGTCCATGGGAAACCAGCCTATTTCCCATAGCTATGGGAAATATTTCTTCAAGAATATTATACTACTAGAATATTTAGTTTGATTTTTTTCAAATTTTAAAAATTTACTAGAGAATTGTCAACATGCACAATACTACAGTGAAGCCCCACGTACCCCTGGTTCAGCTTCCGCAGTTTCCAACTTTCGCCAACCTTGTTTCATCTTTATCCCACACACGCTTCTTCGTTTAATCTACACACATTTCAGTATACCCTCTAGCTGACAAGAATATTTCTAATTGGGGTAAAATACACATCACACAAAGCTTACCACCTCAACCATGTTTAAGGGCACAGTTATGTGGCATTAAGTGCATTCACATTGTTGGACGATCATCACCATCTATCTCCAGAACTCTTTTCATTGTGCAAAACTGAAACTTTGTAACAACTTAGCAATTATTCCCATTCTAATTGTGCACGGGGGGGGGGGGGTGAAAGTGGGAAGGGAGAGGGAGAAAAAGTGGACAAATGGGTAAATCTTCATCTTTCACAGGGAGAAGTCAATAGATTATGCCTACAACAGGAAAAAAAAACACAAAAACTAGTAATATAAGCATGATATTTAAGATATAGAAGTCAATGCCAAAAGGATTAACCAAAAGAATTAAAAGGGATTTCCTCTAGAGAGAGAAACATGGAAGAGAACAAGGGATTGATGGTTTCTGAAAGTCTTGTTTTGACTCTTTAAATTAGTTTGCTATATTAACTTTAGTTAGCATGAAGATGAACTTAAGAAATTATATTAAACATTAGAAAAGATGGCATAGAAAATAGACATTAAATATGTGGATAATCTAAACAAGCTATTAAAGTATAAACCAATAAAATGTCTGTTTTGTGAGAATTAAAAAGAATAACTAGATAGAACTAAAATGCTGCCCACCCCCCCAAAAAAAAAATATATATATATATATATATATATATAAGCACCAAGGTAAGAAATCAGAGTTAAAGTGTTCTCAGATTCATATACTGTCTAGAAGGGGACTAACGATATTGATTAACATTTTACTTTGTTATATTTTATACTCAGGTTAAAATTTCTAGGGTAAGCACTTAAAGAAAAAAATGTAATTTCTTTTTAAAGACAAGTCCAACATATATATAGCAAGTCTGTGCCAGGCTCTGTTCTAAGCATTTTATATTGATGCTTTGCAACAATATTATGAGTAACTGCAATTATTATCCCCATTTTTGGGTAAGGAAACTGAGAAATGAAGAGGTTAAATTAATTTGCCTAGATCAGTTTGTACTAAAGCTGAGATTCTATCTCAGACAGTTGAATTCCAGAGCCCATGCTCTTAACCATTATGCTAAATGAGGAAAACTAAATACATTTAAAAGAGGGCAGGAAAATAATAAAAAGTAAACAAAGAAATAAGAAAAATAAAAGGATAAAATAAGATGGTATGACAAGATATATAATCACTTATAACAATATGTCAATGGGCTATACTCCCCAGATAGAAGACAGAGATTGTCAGACTATATATATATTTTAAATTCAGTGATATACTGTTAACCAACATACCTAAGACATAAGAATATAAAAACATTGAAAGTCAAAATATAGAGAAAGATATCCACCCCCCAAAAAAGCAAAGGACTTCAAGGAGGGCAAAAAAAGCACTAGAGATAAGGTGGGTCACCACATAGTAACAATGCTGTTTTAAATATGTATGCATCTAAGAATCTGGTTTCAAAACATGTGAAGCAAAATTGACACAACTGAAATGTAAAGTTGACAAATCCACCTCCATAACCCAAAACTCCACCTTGGGTTTTAATCAACCAACGTTCTAGCAAACATTTAAAGAACAAAACCAATAAACTCTACTCTTTCATGAATTATTCCAAAAAATAAGAAAGAAAGAATTCCTCAACTCATTTCACATGGTTAGAATAACCTTGATACTAAAACCTCTCTCAGCAGCTGAAACAAGAGAGAATAAGTATAGCATTTATTAACAAACTTGACCTAATTGATATATATGACATTGCACAATAATGAATGCTACAATTGAAAAATATACGTTGTTTTCATTCAAACAAAAACATCATGAAAGCTGAGCACAAATTGGTCCATAAATAAAGTCGCCGTAAATTTCAAAAAGCTGGAGAAATACAGATGGCAATCTCTGACCAATAATATTAGAATTCAATAACTAAAGAACATCAGCTTTTTCTTTCAAAAATCTGAAAAGGAACATCAGAATAGCTTAAAAGCAAAGATGGCATAATAGGGACTTCCCTGGTGGTCCAGTGGTTAAGACTTCACACTTCCACTGCAAGGGGCATGTATTCAATCCCTGGTCCAGGAACTAAGATCCCGCGTGCTGTGTGGCAAAGCCAAAAAAATTTTTTTCTTAAATGCTAGGGCATGCTAACACACATATATGAAATCTAAAACAAAAAAGAAATGGTTCTGATGAACCTAGGGGCAGGACAGGAATAAAGACGCAGACATAGAGAATGGACTTGAGGACACGGGGAGGGGGAAAGGTAAGCTGGGACGAAGTGAGAGAGTAGCACTGACATATATACACTACCAAATGTGAAACACATAGCTAGTGGGAAGCAGCTGCATAGCACAGGGAGATCAGCTCGGTGCTTTGTGACCACCTAGAGGGGTGGGATAGGGAGGGTGGGAGGGAGACGCAAGAGGGAGGGGACATGGGGATATATGTATACGTATAGCTGATTCACTTTGTTATACAGCAGAAGCTAACACAACATTGTAAAGCAATTATACTCCAATAAAGATGTTAAAATAAATAAATAAAATGTAAAAAAATGCTAGGGCTAAAATAATAAAAAATTAATTAATTAAAAAGTAAAGAAGGCATAATAGTGGTCAACAGAAAAAACTAAATCACAAACAATAGTAAAACACTGTGATATCTAGTTAATGCATGCATTAGAAAACAAACAAGACTTATAGCTAAAAAATTATTAAAAGAGTTATAGCTAAAAGCCAAAAGAATATATAATGGAATTATAAAAAATAATCTGAAAAAGAGATAAAAAGAGGGGAAAGAGAATAAAGACAGATGAAACAAATAGATAACAAATAGCAAGATGGTAGATTTAAACCTAACCATATAAATAATATCACTGAAGATGAATGAATCTAAACAACCCAAGTGAAAGGCAGAGATTATCAGATCGGTTAAAACACCAGACTCAGCTATATACTGCCTATAAGAAACCCACTTTAAATATAAAGACAAAAGAAGGTTAAAAGTGACAGGATTAAAAAGATATACCATGCTAACACTAATCAAAGAAAACTGGAGTAGCTATATTAATACCAGGGTAGATTTCAGAGCAAGAATATTACCAGGTATAAGGAAAGCCATTTAATAATATTAAAAGGGGTCAATATATTCAGGGGATTTACAATCCTAAATGTTTATTCACCTAATAACAGAGATTCAGTATACATGAAGCAAATACTGACTGAACTGCAAAGACAGATCCACATTTGTATTTGGATAGTTCAATTAAAAAGACCAATAAGATTATAAATAAATGGACAAAAGATGTGAATAGTTCCTTCACAGAATGAGAAACACATGGCTAGTAAACATTTAAAAACACATAGGAGATCATTAAAAAACAGGGAAATGCAAATGAAAACCACAATGAGATACTATTCTACAACCACACAGTTGGCACAAATTTAAAAGTTGGGCAATATCAAGCATTAGAGAGATTGTTGCAAAGCAAGAATGTTTATACAATGCTGGTAGGAGAACAATACAGAAATACCTAGTAGAGTTGAAGAAGCACATATATCAAAACCCCATAATTCACATACCACCATATATCCTGTTTCTACAAATGTAGACCAGGAGACATATATAACCATGACTGCAAAGCAGCAACAAAAACCATCACTGGAAACAGCCCAGATTTCCTTTGTCAGGACAACAAATCAATGAATGAATGAATAAACTATGGAATAGTCATACAATGAAAGACTATACAGGGGTAAGAATGAATGAATCACATCTGTATCACCATGCATAAATTTCCCAAATATAATATTGAGAGGGAAGAAGCAAAAAATACACACAATGTATTTCCATTTATACAATGTCCAAAACATGTAAAGCTAAACAAGAAATTGTTCAGCTATATAGTCTCCCATGATAAAATCATAAAGAAAAGCAAGGAATGAATAAATGCAAAACTCATCTTAGTGGGTACCTCTGGGAAAAGGGGTAGGAGAAAGTACTGAAGAGGGGGTCCTAGAAATATGGTGAGTATGTGGATATCAGTTTTATTTTTGATTCTCTACACAGAAATTATAAATGTTTTTTGCTATTGTTTTTTGGGAAAAGTTTTCAATTAGCAATAATCGTGCCTCGGATAAACATCATTGGCTACGATACTGCCACTGCACAAAGCCTGCTATTGTTTTTTGAACAAACAAATCTTATAATACATTTCATTGTTCATAATAAGGGCCATTTACTGAGCCTTGGCTTTCTATCACTCCTATATCAAAAACTTACATCGGCCATCTCATTCTTCCCCCATGACAACCCTTAGAAGATGTACTACTATTACTAATAAGAACAAAAGTATAAAGATTGAGTAACTTTCCAATATCATATAGCTAATAACTGTGACTATCAAAACATGATACCCCAGTCCTACCCTTACTGACATCAACAGTTTAAACTCCTGCATTACTTACAACTTAGGTGAGTCTAGGACAAAATGAAATCTTTCTTTGTGAATTAATGTTTCGTTCCACCTCTACAAATTTCCCAAATAATAGCTGCAATATCTACCTTCCTTTGAGGATCTCACAGTCTAGTTGGTATCAGACAAAGTCTTAGACTACATTAAGATAAGAGCTATATTAAAATCATGTAAAAGCACTACGGGAGAACCAAGAAGCAAGCACTCACAAGCTACTTCCGTCATTGGGAGGCAGGTAGACTTGCCCACGAGAAAACATTTTAAGGCAGGTGCTGAAAGATGAGTAGGAGTTATAACAGTGGCTCTGATGAGGGAAAAGCAAACGTGTAATTCGGTGGCAATGGTGGGGGTGAATTGCAGAAAGAAGGCACTAGAAGCCCAAAGACCAGTTAGCAGGTTGTTGCAATATTTTTGGCAAAAATGACAAATTCCTGTATTTTGCTTTTTTAGTAATTTGGAAGAAAATAAAATTGTCTCTGAAATTCTTACCATATGAGGACACAGAAAGGATTCCCACAAAAAAATGTAAACTATTGACATTACCTACAAATCAAAATATCAAAAACTTCCAAGGCTGCAAAGGATTATGGAAAGAGCACAGGCTCTAAAGCTGGCATAGAGGAGTTTCAGCTCCATCCCTACTTGTCTTCTCTGTATATGAAGTGAGAGGGTAATATCCACTTTGTAGGGTTCTCATAAAGATCAACTGAGCCAAAGCCAAAGTGTCTACAGGGCGTGTGGCAGATAGTATGTGTCCAGCAAGTGTTAGTCTTCTAGTCTTCTAGACTCAATGCAATAAATACTAACTAAAAATTTACACAAAAAGTGACCATTTGCTCTTTTTCCTTCTTTCTGTGGCCAGCTCTTGATGCCAGAGTACACATGTAGGAAGCACTGTAACTCATATTTGCAAACTTGCCTGTGATGAAGATTCAGTGTCTGGACCTGCATGATTGGGTCTGCGGGGCCCTCGGCTACCTGGTTTAGAAGCCGTCATTACAAATGGTGTCATGTCACTTTCACTTTTTCCATGACAATGCCGTTTGTGAGGACATAGATCTATACAGACCTCAGTCCTCTGCACAAAGAAAATCACGTCAAGCAAAAACTAAATAAGTGTCTGACGTGTGTATGTGTGTATATATACTTTTCCTTCAAAACCCCAAAATGACATTACTTTACAACCTCTTCTCAAGAGCATTCTCTAACTCTTCACGATCACACCCTCCTCAGGGTACACACTGGACAAATAACACATGGTGTCGAGTCAACATTAAAAACATCTTTTACCTCCTTTGCACTTTGAGCTCTGTCAAGGCAGGGTCCAGGTGTCACTCACTTATTTTTGTTTCTCCAGTAGCAAGAATGGCATATGGGAACAGTGTGTGCTTTGGAAAATGCTTTTTGTGTGGCACGCTTAACATAAAATAGGAATATTGATGTTTGCTATGTCATTGCTTCACAGAAATGTGGAAAAGGTGTCTCCGTGTTTGTAAGTGATTGCAAATTCTTTACTTGAAAGAGGAAATATAGGACTTCCCTCGTGGCACAGTGGTTAAGAATCCACCTGTCAGTGCAGGGGACATGGGTTCTAGCCCTGGTCCGGGAAGATCCCACATGCCGCAGAGCAACTAAGCCCGTGAGCCACAACTACTGGGCCTGTGCTCCAGAGCCTGCAAGCCACAACTACTGAGCCCACGTGCCACAACTACTGAAGTCCGCGCTCATAGAGCCCGTGCTCCACAACTAGAGAAGCCACCACGATGAGAAGCCCACGCACGGCAACGAAGAGTAGCCCCCGCTCGCCGCAACTACAGAACGTCTGCGCGCAGCAGCAAAGACCCAACGCAGCTGAAAATAAATTAATTTTTTTAAAAAACAGGAGACAGTTAAAAATTCAAGTAATTGCCATTCAAAAATTGTGACCTGATGTACTTTCAAATGAAAACATTTATATATTTTTGCAACTAACATTCATTAAGAATATTAGACGTAACTATTCTATGTGAAACTTTGAGGTTGTGGAAAGCAAAGATTCCCTGATCTAGAAACAGTGCCCTGTGCCTGAAGCTAATTCAGAAGGGATGAGGGCCCCAAAAGTGATAAGAAAAACCACCATACCAAGTAGAAACGCATTTCACTATCACAACACAGGAGGATGGAGGGTTCCAGAAGGATGTCTCCAAGAAAATAAAAACAAAAGAAACGGATGAAGTATGTGATGTGTTTGAACATGTCAAGAAGTAATTTACATTTCTGGCAGACAGTGTGGGGGTGAATTAGTGAAAGAATCACAGAATAGGAAGCCAACAACAACAAAGTATTAACTCTCAGGCCAAAATAAAAACCGTACAAGAAAAGAAAGTCATAGGATGTTAGGCTCACTTGCACACAATATTTACATAAAACTGTGATGCAAAAACTAAATGATAATTTAAAAAAAATTGGTTTAATTCCCAAATACTCACATTAGAAAATGGAGAAGAGGAAGTTTGCTTTGTGAGCAGATACTGTAAGCAGGCCTAAAAAAAAACTAATCTGACCTAATAGGAAGTCAATATGTTATATTTTCAACTAGAACATCAAATAATAGCTGTACATGCATGCTCTTTAGAAACATAAAGTAAATCCTAGAAAAAGTGAAAAGGCTCAAAAGCATCGGCTTTGAGGAAAATAAATAAGAAGCAGAGAGGAGTGACATAAAAGACCTTTTTTGTTGTTGGGTATTATAACTCTCACAGTACTATCTGAGTTTTTAAACTATGCACGTATGTTACTAAGATAAAACTAAAAGTTAAGTTAGAAAAATAAAGATAATAAAGAGAAGGAAATGGTAGACCTAGGTCCCAAACTAGTCAGCACCTGTTTGCAGGTAGGAGGGCATGCCACGGAAGGAGGCATGTGGAAACATGCACGTGTGCTTTTGACTGTGCCAGTGACTGGGATGCTGCTGCTATTTAGTGACAGGGCCAATAAGAGGTCCTGCTAAGTACAGAGCAGCCACACACACCAAGGAATGGCCAGAACAACTGCCAGTGGCACCTCCACTGGAAAACACTGCAGGAGATGGGAAAAAGAGTAAAGAAACATACAATGAGAAGGGGAAACGGACAGAAGAGAGGGAGGACAAAGCAAAAGGAAACTATCACATTAGAAGATATAAAATAATAAAATGGCAGAAAAAAGTTGAACCATATTGGTAACCATAAAAATTTTAAATCCATTAAACAGTCCTGTTTCACCAAAGGTAAAGATTAAGAGGAAAAAAATATTTACATGTAAGTACTGATAAAAAATAAAGTAGATTTAGTAATATTAATATGATATAAAAATGAATACAAGGAAAAAGCATCAAATAAGACAAAGAATAGTAAGCTCATATTAATAAAGCTTATAGCCCACCAAAACTATAGAGTAATCATGAACTTTTGTGCATCTAACAACAGAGTTTTGAAATATACAAG
This sequence comes from Delphinapterus leucas, assembly GCF_059928025.1. Lineage (NCBI taxonomy): Eukaryota > Metazoa > Chordata > Mammalia > Artiodactyla > Monodontidae > Delphinapterus > Delphinapterus leucas. The sequence goes on along the minus strand of NC_143133.1, from coordinate 49,352,252 downwards.
AAAAAAATCTGCTACAAATGCTGGGATATACTGAAAACTTAATTAAGACAGTGAGAAACTCTCTCAGAAATTGAAAAAGAAAGAAAGAATTTGGTTAATATAGTTTATAAGCTTATTCTCTTATGGACAGAAGTCTATGTATGACTTTACACATATAGGTAAATATGTATGTGTGTGTATATATACATATGAAACACACACATGAACGAGAGAAACAAAGATTGGTAATCAGCAATAGAAAATTATTTTCAAACACGCTTGAAGTATTCACAAGTATTAGAACACATGCAGGCTACATTCTCTAACAATTAAACTGAAGAAGAAAAGAAGGAAGGAAGGGAGGGAGGGAAGGAAGGAGAGAGGGAGGAAGGGAGGAAGATTTTTAACAACCAAAGAATAAGCCAATCTATCCATTTGGATTTTATTTAAAATTCTAACTAAATCTTGGAGTAAACAGAAAATAAAGCAGAATGGTTTTTGAGGAAAAATGTGTTATTAAAATTATCTTAAGAAACGGAAAAAACCTGAAAACAAACATCTTTAATGCAGCTAAATGCTTCTATAAAACAGACTTTTCCTCAACAGATGGGAGCTGAGGCTGAATAGAGAAAGTGATGGGCTGGGGGAGATATGCATTTGTGGTACTCAGATACTGCCCAGTACTCAGATACTGGGGAGGTCTCTGGAAGCCACAGATGTGTCCATGAGAAAAAGAATCATCGAAATATCTGTCAAAATCGGACGTTGTGAAGCCAACCTAAGAACTTTCCTTTTCATTACCTTGCCTTCAACCAGGTCAACCAGGTTTAACTAGGTCAGAAGCTGTGATGAACAATCGGAAATCAGAGAAGCAGGGAAAAAAAGAAGATGAACACACCCTCTCCTCCAATAGAGCTAAGAAAGGAACTTAACCTTAAATCCGATTTGGAGTTTTAACTATTTCATAGATTAATTATTCTAAATACCAAAATGAGACTATGTGTTGCAACTGAAGTGGCCATATGTATCAGCTGGGGTCCCAGCAGGAAACAGATGGCACTCAAACTGGGTAATTGAGGAGTTTTATACAGGGACATTTTACTATGGTGTGAGCAGGGTCTGAGGAAAGCAACAAGGATGGCGCAGAACCTCCGGGCCTGCAGCAGCAGGAAGTCAACAGCACCACAGAAGGTGCTGGGGCAGAAGGGGCTTCCAAAGCCTGCAGAGAGAAGTGGCTTGCTGAGGGCTGCCTGGCAGGAGAGGAGTTCTTTAGCAGAGCCAGCCCACTGCAACCCAGTAGATGGGGGAACAGGAAGAATAAATACTTTGTCTTCTCCCTCCTCCTACCCAGACTCTACCATCTCCTGCTAATGCTTCCTGATGATCAAGTCCAAACTGAAGCCAAAGGACAATGCCATATCCATATAGGTCTTCTCCCAGGGCCAAGAGCAGGGAAAGGTGGAGAGTGGATCCCAATGGACACATAGAAAATATCCAGTACAATAGATAAGCAACAAGGTCCTGCTGTAGAGCACAGGGAACTATATTCAATATCTTGTAGTAAACTGTAATGGAAAAGAATATGAAAAAGAATGTATGTATATATATATGTAGAACTGAATCACTTCACTGTACACCAGAAACTAACACAACATTGTAAATTAACTGTACTTCAATTTAAAAAAGAATATATCCAGTACACAATAAGACTTAAGGCCACCAGACAAACAGAGCCCACCTGTGTTTTCTTCTAAAGAGAAGGGAAAAAGTACCCCCACTAGGTAAATGTAAAGGTACAGTGGGGAAAATTAAGAAGTTACTTTTATGAGCGTGCCCTGAGTGTTGTACTCGTGGACTGTACAAATATAATGTATAACAGAACATGATTATAAGTTAATTACTGACTTAATAATTCAGGGAAGTGATAAATTCTTCTAGGAATAAGTAGTGAAAGGAAATTTAATCCTGGTTCTGGGACTTGACTTTCTGGGCTCCAGCGCTGTACTTGTGTTGTTTTTTTTCTGATAATCATAATGTCTTCAGCTACAAAGACTCCTGACTCCCTCTTCATTTACTGTAGTCCTGTTTAACACTTGTCCTTTTTGTCTTAACTGCTTTTGCCTCTGCTATTCTACTGCAATTATTCTTTTATCTTTCAGTTAAGTCTCTTTGCATTCAGGCATTTATGCACAGAATTCCTCCATCTACTGAAAGACACTTTTCTCGCCTTTGAAAGAAAACCTCTCCTCTTCTTTTCATCCATCAGAGCATTGCATTCATCTAGGCTGGCTTCAGCGTCTGATTGTCACTATGCTAATCTGAGCCCCATTTGGGAGGACGGAATGGTATACTGGAAAAAGCATCATGATGATGGTAACAGCTATTATGTATTAAGCCCTCAGCAGGGGGTAGGCACTTTGCTAAGCACTTTACATGTGTAGGGTAAAAAATTTTCCTTGACCCTCTAAGGGTCCCTGGCTGGGCCTGAAAATTAAACTGACAAAGACAGATTAACAAGAGAAAAGCATGCAAATTGATGTGATATAAGTTTTACATGACATGGGAGACTTCGTAAGGAAATGAAGACCAGACAAAATAGTTAAACCTGAGTACTTTTATGCTGGGTTTGATGAAGAGTAGACAGTTGTGGAGGAATATGATAGGTCAAGGAGTATGTGCTAACTTGGGGGAAACTTAGCAAGGCCTGCTTATTCAGATTCTTCTCAATGTCCCTCTGTCTTCTGAGATAAGAATGCGCCTTTCCTCCAGGTATAGGGAGAACACCTCTCACATGAATGTTTTATGACCTGTTTCAGGGGCTGAGGATCAGAGAGACCTTCCTGTTTCTGCCACTTTCTCAAACTCCTTCAGTTTCCAAAGTGCCATGTTTTGGGAGAGCGAGAACTTGTCCTGAACCCCATCACATGCTTTCTGCCTTCTGATTCTACCCCTTTTAGCCATGAAGAATCTGAGGTTTCCTTGAGTTTAAGATCACAGAGCTGGTAAGTAGTGAACCTAAAATTGTAAGCTGGTGTAACTGATCCAAGACTGTGCTCTGACTACGCTCAATGGTCTCTCAATTCAAATTTTCTTTATGTTAATTTATCTCTACACCTCGCTACCTTTGTGACCTTAGAGAATTCACTCAACCTTTCTGTGCCTCAGTTTCCTTATCTGCAAAATGAGGATGATAATAAACCTGGGTCTTCCTCTTTGGCAGTGCTGTTGAGAAAATTTCTTGGATGTTTATGGGAGTTGAGGCATTTAAAACTGACTTGCTGGGAGGCAGTGTTACATTGTTGTTGTTGATAAACAGTATTTGTACCTACGACTCCAGGCTACACTCTCTCCTAAGAAGAGATCTCAAAGTAAATAGTCCTTTTAGGAACCCACCTTGACTCCCTGCCCTCCTTGATGACTACAGGGGTTCTCTTTTCTGGAGATGCATTTCAGCATCATCTAGCCTCTCAGTACTGTAACAAGGACATTCATCCTGTTCCAGAACTTTGGGGCAGGGGGCAATGGCTCCTGGACAAAATGCACTATGAAAGCTCTTCCCCTAGAGGCAAGCATTTTTTTCCAGTGGCCTTTTTTCTGTTTCCCTTTTAAAAATAATAATAATAAAGTTCTCTTATTACATAACTATGGGACAAGGGATCAAACAGTGCTTAAAATGCAAAAAGTGCCCTATATTCCAACTGCTGTTGCCCAGAAGAAACACCCTTTGCAAGACTTAAATAAACCCTTTAACTCTTACCTGCCTCTGATGCATGAAAATTACAAAGCGCACCATGCCTTTATCTGTTATTTCCCAGCGACATCATGTGATAAGCAAAATACCCCAACTCCTGGAATTCTGGCCTAATTCTAGAAACAAATCAACCCAAGAATTTTATAAACATTCATTTGATTTTCATTATTTTCTTATCAAACACAAATTACAGATTTTCATTGCCCAACATAACTAAGCAAAATAATGGGCTCCCTAAATATATTCCGAGAATTAGGCCTAGTAAATCAATTCTGTCAGTTAAATTCAAATGTCTTATTTTAATTAATTCCATTTTGATATATGCTTTTAAATACTTATTTAAACCTGGCACTCATGAAAATGGGCTAATGGCATCTTTTTTTTTTTAATTTTTAATGAAATATAGTTGATTTATGATGTTGTGTAAGTTTCAGGTATACAGCAAAATGATTCGGTTATACATATATATAAATATATATATATTTTTTCTTTTTTAAATTTTATTGGAGTATAATTGCTTTACAATGGTGTGTTAGTTTCTGCTTTACAACAAAGTGAATCAGCTATACATATACACATATCCCCATATCTCTTCCCTCTTGCGTCTCCCTCCCTCCCACCCTCCCTATCCCACCCCTCTAGGTGGTCACAAAGCACCGAGCTGATCTCCCTGTGCTATGTGGCTGCTTCCCACTAGCTATCTATTTTACATTTGGTAGTGTATATATGTCAATGCCACTCTCTCACTTTGTCCCAGCTTACCCTTCCCACTCCACATGTCCTCAAGTCCATTCTCTATGTCTGCGTCTTTATTCCTGTCCTGCCCTAGCTTCTTCAGAAGCTTTTTTTTTTTTAGATTCCATATATATATGTTAGCATACGGTATTTGTTTTTCTTTCTGACTTACTTCACTCTGTATGACAGACTCTAGGTCCATCCACCTCACTGGAAATAACTCAGTTTCGCTTCTTTTTATGGTGGAGTAATATTCCATTCTATATATGTGCCACATCTTCTTTATCCATTCATCTGTCGATGGACACTTAGGTTGGCTTCCACATCCTGGCGGTTGTAAATAGTGCTGCAATGAACATTGTGGTACATGACTCTTTTTGAATTATGGTTTCCTCAGGGTATATGCCCAATAGAGGGATGGCTGGATCATATGGTAGTTCTATATTTAGGTTTTTAAAGAACCTCCATACTATTCTCCATAGTGGCTATATCAATTTACATTCCCACCAACAGTGCAAGAGGGTTCCCTTTTCTCCACACCCTCTCCAGCATTTATTGTTTCTAGATTTTTTGATGATGGCCATTCTGACCAGTGTGAGGTGATACCCCATTGTAGTTTTGATTTGCATTTATCTAATAATTAGTGATGTTGAGCATCCTTTCTTGTGTTTGTTGGCAATCTGTATATCTTCTATGGAGAAATGTCTATTTAGGTCTTCTGCCCATTTTTGGATTGGGCTGTTTGTTCTTTTGATATTGAGCTGCATGAGCTGCTTGTAAATTTTGGAGATTAATCCTTTGTCAGTTGCTTCATTTGCAAATATTTTCTCCCAATCTGATGGTTGTCTTTTCGTCTTGTTTATGGTTTCCTTTGCTGCACAAAAGCTTTTAAGACTCATTAGGTCCCATTTGTTTACTTTTGTTTTTATTTCCATTTCTCTAGGATGTGGGTCAAAAAGGATCTTGCTGTGATTTATGTCACAGAGTGTTCTGCCTATGTTTACCTCTAAGAGTTTTACAGTGTCTGGTCTTACATTTAGGTCCTTAATCCATTTTGAGTTTATATTTGTGTATGGTGTTAGGGAGTGTTCTAATTTCATTCTTTTATATGTAGCTGTCTAGTTTTCCCAGCACCACTTATTGAAGAGGCTGCCTTTTCTCCATTGTATATTCTTGCCTCCTTTATCAAAAATAAGGGCACCATATGTGTGTGGGTTTATCTCTGAGTTTTCTATCCTGCTCCATTGACCTATACCTCTGTTTTTGTGCCAGTAACATACTGTCTTGATTACTGTAGCTTTCTAGTATAGTCTGAAGTCAGGGAGCCTGATTCCTCCAGCTCCGTTTTTCTTTCTCAAGATTGCTTTGGCTATTTGGGGTCTTTTGCGCTTCCATACAAATTATGAAATTTTTTGTTCTAGTTCTGTGAGAAACGCCACTGGTAGTTTGATCAGGATTGCAATGAATCTGTAGATTGCTTTGGGTAGTATAATCATTTTCACAATGTTGATTCTTCCAATCGAATTACATGGTATATCTCTCCATCTGTTTGTATCATCTTTAATTGCTTTCACCAGTGTCTTATAGTTTTCTGCATACACGACTTTTGTCTCCTTAGGTAGGTTTATTTCTTGGTATTTTATTCTTTTTGTTGCAGTGGTAAATGGGATTGTTTCCTTAATTTCTGTTTCAGATTTTTCATCATTAGTGTGTAGGAATGCAAGAGATTTCTGTGCATTAATTTTGTATCTCACTACTTTACCAAATTCATTGATTAGCTCGAGTACTTTTCTGGTAGCATCTTTAGGATATCCTATGTATAGTATCACGTCATCTACAAACAATGACAGCTTGACTTCTTCTTTTCCAAGTTGGATTCCTTTTATTTCTTGTTCTTTGATTGCTATGGCTAAAACTTCCAAAACTATGTTGAATAATAGTGGTGAGAGTGACAACCTTGTCTTGTTCCTGATCTTAGAGGAAATGGTTTCTGTTTTTCACCATTGAGAACAATGTTGGTTGTGGGTTTGTCATATATGGCCTTTATTATGTTGAGGTAAATTCCCTCTATGCCTACTTTCTGGAGGGTTTTTATCATAAATGGGTGTTGAATTTTGTCGAAAGCTTTTTCTGCATCTGTTGAGATGATCATATGGTTTTACTCCTTCGATATGTTAAAATGGTGCATCACATTGGTTGATTTGCGGATATTGAAGAATCCTTGCATTCCTGTTCCACATGTAGATGTATTTCTGATGTATTTGTGGGGAGGAAGGTGATCTCCAGGTCTTACTCCTCCACCATCTTGAAGGTCTCTCTTGGCATCCTTTTGTAACGAGTAAAAAAATCACAAACTTCAGAGTCAGCTGGATCTTTTTTTGACCATATCAGCAAATATTTATGAATCATACAATGCTTCAGATAATGAGGCACGACTGTGGGCTTTCTTTCTTAGTTCCCATTTCCCAGGAGAAGAGAGAAGAGCTGGGGGTAGGTAGACTTAGAGAGCTAGACCTGAAGAGAGTTGGGTCATATCCAGATATTAGCACCTATAGAATGTCAAACCCACAAGTTAATGGGCAAGAATTCCTTACAATCTGCCTAAGCAGGAATGTGGGTTTATTTTTTTGTCTCTAATTAAAAAAAAATTCTAGAACTCCTACATACTAGTTCACCCTGGACAACTTAACTTCTTTGAATATCTGTCCTTATTTTTTTTTTTTTTTTGGCTGAAAAACTACTGAAGGATTCATTTATTTTATTTACATAAGAAATACTTTTATAAGGCTTAGTATGTGCCTGGCACTATTTTAATCATTCTACAAATATTAATTCATTTGATCCTAATAACAACCCCATGAAGTAAATAATACTATCATCTCTCTTTTACAGATGGAGAAATTGAAGCACAGAGAAATTAAGTACTCTGCCCAGGGTCACATAGCTAGAGATCTACAGAGCCAGATATCATACCCAGGAGGCTGACTGCAGAGCTGGTGCTTTTAACCACGATACAAGCTGCAACTGCTCTGGGAGGCTGAGGAAATGGAACTCAGAAGGAAGGAGGAAATGCAAGAACCAGTGGTAAGAAACTGGTAAATGTCTCAGTTAATCCAAACTTGTGTTGGCTATTTACAACAATATAATAATAGTGATAAATCTGGGGTGTGTTAAAAACATGATGAAATTAAAACCATGTATTGATACAACAATAACATGTAACATGAGAGGAGGAGTAGAGTTAGTGTTCTGTTCTATCTTGTTAAGGAGGGGCTTAATTTAACAGTTATGCAAGTTAACATAAAACAAAAGGAGATAGAACGTAAATACTAATCTTGTAGAGGAAAATAAAGGGAGAATAAAGAAAACATAATCCAATGGAAAGAACGAAATGAGAGAAAAAGAAACAAAACTCCCAAAATCCCAATCCAACAGATTTTTTCAAAACTTTTAGCAAGCTGATCCTACAATTTATATGAAAGAATAAAGGGTTTTAAATAGCTAAGACAGTTACTATAAAGCTATATTACTCAAAAATGTGTTACTGGCACAGAGATATACAAATAATCTATTGAAAAGAATACCTGTCTGATAGCTTAGAACATGATAGAAGTTAAAATCCATGACTTTGTTCTAAAACATCAGCATAAAAAAATATCAAAACTGTAATGTTTGGTGAATCAAGCAAATTGCAAAAAGATAATATACAAGATGATGTTACCTATGTAAAAATTTAAGATACCATGGACATACAGGTAATAAAAAAACCAAAAACATACAGAGAAACAACACATAGTAACTAAAGCATAATGGTTACCTCTGAGCAGAGTTGAGAGAATAGAGCATGAGGCTTTAGTTGTATCTGTTGCATTTTTTTTTCCATACCAAAAAAAAAAAAAAAACCTGAAGCTCTTATGGCAAAAAATTTAACATCTACTTAATCATAGTTGAGAAAATAGCTGTTACATTTTCTGAACTTTTCTGTATGTCTGAAATATTTTGTACTTAAAATATTTTTTAAATCTAAAAACACAGAGAAAGAAAATAAAAGGGAGAGACAGAGAGGAAAAAGAAAGAGGAAGAAGGAAAAGAAACTAATATAAAACCTCAGTGTTGTGAGAATTTTATTAATACCTTCATTCAGTGGTATTTGGGTGCCATCACAGTCCTCAGGGATACCAATCCCCTTTCCCAACTTAGGCCAGTGGTCCCTGGACAGCTCAACTGGCAGTCCTCCTAAAGAGCCCCAAAGCCTTTCTAACCCCCAAATATTTGGCTGTTTAGCGGGGATGCAGAAAAACACATTGCTCTTAGGTGAAGGACTCAGTGGAAATGTTGACCAACTTTCTCTGTTCCCTACCCAGATTTAGAGGTGACACTGGGTCACTGACCTTTTCATAACCTCCACTGGTCCAGGTCTTCCCTTTTCATTGACAGACCCCCAGGCTGTTCTCTAGTTAATTTATGCCTCCTGAAGGGGGTCAAGCTTATTATTGCCTGCATATATGATCCTTCCTTCTATTGGAGGGATAATGGTCCCGCCTGACTTGGGCCACATGGGGAAATGATGGGGCATAGAGTTGCCTTCCAAGGCCCCTCACAGCAGCTCTTCCACCTCTGGCCCCAACTGGCCCTGATGCCACTGGGGTCCATCTCTACCCACTACAGACCACACTCTGGTTAGCATAGATCTCCAAGGAGAGCCCTGTACTGGAGGTCGAGACACTTGCTGGAGACTTAGGAGAAGCCTTGGGGCTTCCCACCCCCATGAACCCCCCCAACTACCTCCCAGGCACTGTTCTTTTCCTTTTTCTTCTAACCATTCCCTACCGTTTCAGACTTGCTTTCCTCTCCTCTAACTCCCCTCTGTAAACCCTGACCCTGACCCAGCCCCCTTTTTATTAAGCTATCTCTTCTATAGACACTTACCCTGAAGATGCCTCACCTGGGAATTTCTACAATCCATGGTGCAAAGCTCCCAGCAGCCTGATGATATGATGGGCAGGGAGATACTCAGTCAGGAGGCTTCCAGCCTAGAAGGGCACTTTGCCAGGTAAGGGGCGTCTCTCCCAAAAGGAAGACCTTGTTAATCCTTGGCCCTGGATAACTCATTGGTTATGTCTAACATAAACCTCTCTGAGATGAAATATAAAACAAAAGAAGAGCTACTGCTACCAGATTCTGGTGGAGTCCACCTTATGCAGAGGTGGTCAGTCCAGAGCCTGACACAAAACTTCATTAGGGTATACACAGGATTTTTTTTTCCCGAATAGATACACATTTTAATGTATGAGTTTTGACTAAAGTATTTTCACAGCTGATACAGTTTTGGGGGTGTGGATTCTTATGCTGAAGACATGTATTTTTAAATTTACTACACCGATTTAATAATTTCATCATTTATCTCTAAGTCCATTAGTACAATCATCAGGCTCACAGGATTTCTCTCCTGCAGGGACTAACTCAGGACAAAACCCATGATCTGACTGCGAACACACTTTCTAAAAAGGCTTCAACGTGTTGACCTTGAAGTCCTTACCCCACTATCACACAAACAGTGGTTCTCTCCCACATGGATTCTCATTCAACAAATATTTACTAGGTGGCTACTCCTGCCAGGCACTGTGCTAGGAGCTGGGGACACAATGGCGAGCAAAGCACACGCAGCTGCCCTCTCTTGGAGCTGCCAGAATCGTGGTAGAAACAGGCTCTCCGGGGAAGGGGGAGATATGCACACACCTACACCTGCATGGTTTTCTCCCACGCGGAGTCAGATGGATGTGAAGGCCTGACTCGCTTCTCACACGCACAGGGTCTCTACCGTGCATGGACTGTGATGTGCATGAAGGTTTGTGCTGTGACGGAAGCCCCAACCACAGACACTGAAAGCAATGGTTTCTCCCCTGCACAGACGCTCTGCAGAGAAGCTCTGTGTTCTAAAGAAACCCTTTACCACACTTGCACATTTGTAACATTGCTCTCCTGTGAGGACTTATGGAACTCAAGGTTAGTGCTCTTTCCAAAGCCCTTACTACACTTAGCACATATAAATGGGTTTTCTCCTGTATTAATTCTTAGATAAACTCGAAGATCTAAGCTCTAACTGAAGAAACCCTTATCACACACCCATCACGTTTGCAGTTTCATTCTCTGGAGAATGTGAAGATTCACTGTGATCGAAATCCTTCCCACACTCCTCACACCTACAGGTTTCTCTCCTGTGTGGACTTTCTGATGAGCACGGAAGCTTGTACTTTAAGGGTTTCACATTGAAATGGTTTCTCTTGTGTGGACTCTCTGATGCTCTTGGAGGTCTACGTTCTGTCTGAAGCTCTCACAACACTCCTCACATTTGTACGGTTTTGCTCCAGTGTGGACTCTCCAGTGGATGCGAAGGTTGGGGCTCTGATGGAAGCCCTTGCCACACTCCTCGCACTTAAAAGGTTTCTCTCCTGTGTGGACCCTCTGATGCACGCAAAGATTCGTGTTATAACTGAAGCCTTTGCCGCATGTATCGTACACAAAAGGTTTCTTTCTCGTGTGGACTCTGGTGGATGTGAAGGTCTGTGCTCTGACTGAAGCTCTTGCCACACTCGGCACAGTCATAAAGTTTCTTTCCCACTAAGACCAGGTTGCCATAGATCTCCAGCATCACCTCTTTGTACAGGGCCCTTTGTGCGGGGTCCAGCCGCCCCCACTCCTCCTTGGTGAAGTCCACGGCCACATCCTTGAACGTAACAGGTTCCTGGGAACTGGTCATCTCTTCTTCCTCAGCAAGGTCAAGGAGTTAAGGGGGCAAAGCCGAGCCTTGCTGAGGAACGTCCACAGCCCCAGCAGCTCCAGAACCACTTCCTCCTCCAGACCCCGGTCTTGGCTAGTAGTTTTGGCAGGAAGCCTCAGGTCACAGGTGTATCCTCTCAAGATGGGGTCCAGCTGCCTGAGGAGTTGCGGACTTCTTTCCTACCAGCATGGCTTGTTCCTGGCTCAAGCCGGGTCTCGGGTCTCTGGTCTCCCGGCCCGGGGCCAAGCCCGCTGGGGCTGTACTCCGTCCTTATTTTTTAAAAGGGAAAGATTATATAGGAAACGTGTTAAATGTCTGGCATGGTGGCAAACAGTATTTGTTTTAAAAAGGCACGTTATTATTGCTATTGCTATTATTCCCGTCATTCCCATGATAGCAAGCTCTTTCTATGTGATTTTTATGTCTTCAAATATCTCATTAAACTTGCAAACGTATATTTAGATCCATGCAATATTTCCAAGTGCATTTAATGACAGGCTGTGTCATAAGGTAACTCTGCTGTGGTTTTTGTCTTTTAGAAAACTGCGGTTCAGAATCAATGTATCATAGAAATTAAAAGCCCAACTTGAGGTAAAATTGAGTCATAGTCCATTGCCTTAGGCGAGCAGAACCATCCATCCCCCACAGACAGGTCTATGCTTGGTACTGACGGGTCTTACTGAATCTTTACGTAATCTAAGTTTTGTTATACTGGAAATGGTTAATTAAAAGAGGTAGGGGAGTCTGAAATGTCACAGCAAGTTCCTCTTGGCCCACTGCCACGTTTCATGAATTCTTGTGCTGAACCCATTTGGATTAAGCAGTGACCCAATCCAAATAAATTGCTTCTGTGCCTCTTATCTCCTATTACCTATTTATGTCCCAATACATCTGCATTGCGTGGCTCAGTAAGATCCATTAAGTCCTTGGGCAGGGTTTATGGCTAATTTTTTTTTTTTCTTTAAGGCTCAGATTTATCACAATAAAGTGACAATACTGTGCAGACAGTGAGTCAAACCCTTTTTAAAAGAAAGGAAAGAAAAGAAGTATAAGATATGCAATTTCAGTCTGTGAATTCTCAGGGCAACCCTGTGGGTGAGAGACAATCATTGCTTGTAGGTTTTAGGTAAAGATTTAATTTACCTTTATTTGCAGACACAAAATTCTGAGAAAACGTTACTTGCATCAATTCCTCTGGCTTTAAAAATATTTATGAAATTGAAATAGTTACCTGGAGGAAGAGATTTCATTCAATGTCAAAGGTCAGGCACACTGACTAACACCCCAGATACTACTGATGTACTTTCAAAATTTAAAATAATGTTTATACCATTTATTTATTCATTCATATATAGAGCACCCATCCTGGAGTATCTGGGACACTGAACAAGGTTTACATAAATCTGACTGCTTTCTCCTCTGGGCCATTTGGCTCAGTCTGGTAGACCATAAATATTCAATAATACTTTATAATGACAAAGCATCTTTTATGCAAACATCTCTAAGCACATTATTCACCAATATTACAATCTCCTTTTTAACCTACCGGTAAAGTCACAGAAACTAATTGACTTTCTTCAAGGTCCCATCACAAATTGTTTATTTAATAGAGTCCAGGTGTCCTGAGTCTAGCTATAACTAAAGGGAGAAAAACACAAACACATTTTTTTTAGGTGCTTAAGCTGATGACCTACACTAAATATTTCTAAATTGAATCTATTAGGCAAAACGTCCTCCTTAAAGATGTTAAATGTTGTGACTGCATCCAATTGAATTTTACAACTTTTCTTCCAATTTGCTCAAGGCCAGTTACCATTTTCAGAGCCCCAAGAATGACCTATTTTAATTGAATCCTGTTACAAACACTTAAACTTTCACTCTTTAATCAAATCCGTTTTCTAAATAGAAATTAAAGTTGAAGCAGAAAAATAAAACTTTTCATGGCAAGATCCAAGTGAAGTAATAACATAACTACCGAAATATTCAAGCAAAGCCAAAGCCTGGAATTACTGTGAGATTTGGGCAAGTCTAAAAGAGTTCAGGTTACCCAAGCAAAAGGAAATATTTTAAATTCTTTATTTTACCTCTTCTACCAAATGTTACAGTAATACAGGTTAAATATAAAATATTAATAAAATACCCCCAAAATGGGAAGACTGTTTAAATCACTCAAAACTGTGACTGCCATAATAGCACATTTTGAAAACCCGCAACTCCAAGGAGTGTAATTGACTGAGGGCCCCAGCTACTGAGCCCTGAAATCCATCACGTGTGCTGGAGTTGGCACTGAGGCCCACTTCCCAGGGTTGGTCCCTGCCAATGATGAGCATGGCAAGGTTATGACAATCCTGGACCTGGAAGATGTGGGACTCTTCTGACAGGAGACTTTGCATCAAGGACTCCCCAACGACCTGGTGAAATTTCTTTGAACTTCACTTACGTCTAAATGCTTCACTCAAACTTCTTTCTTCCTTCCCTTACTCCTTCACTCATCAGACCTGCATCCCAGCCTCTCCTGGCTCCCACTCCAGTTTCTTTCATGGGTGTTTCCCCTAATAAATTTCTTGCATGTTCGATACCATCCTGGCATCTGCTTCTTGGAGGACCCAGACTAACACATCATCTGATGGTGATGGTGATGGTGATGAATGATGATAAGGACTAACAATGATGATAAGGACTAACATTTAATGAGTTCTTTAAAAAATGTCAGGCCCTGGGCTTCCCTGGTGGCGCAGTGGTTGAGAGTCCGCCTGCCGATGCAGGGGATACGGGTTCGTGCCCCGGTCCAGGAAAATCCCACATGCCACGGAGCGGCTGGGCCCGTGAGCCAAGGCCACTGAGCCTGCGTGTCCGGAGCCTGTGCTCCGCAACAGGAGAGGTCACAACAGCTAGAGGCCCGCGTACCGCAAAAAAAAAAAAAAATGTCAGGCCCTGTGCTAAGAGATTGCCTAAATTATTTCATGTACTCTTCCCAATAACCTCCAAAAGGTAGATATTACTCACCTGAGGGAAGTAAGCCTTAAAAGGTTAAGTAACAAAAACAAGACTACATTGCTTGTGAAAGTCTAATTTGAATGCTTGTTTTTCCTAAGCCAGTGAAGTGTAGAAGCACTGGTGCCAGTAACTAGCACATTATGTCACTTCTCTGTATTACTATTTTGCAGTACAATCTTCTAGTCCTTTTTCTGGATAGTTATTACACAGTTATAATTATACTCAAAATAATAAATGTAATAAGTTAAACTTTTTTTGTAAGAAATTGTATTTTTACTTGAACTTTCTGATTTCTCTAAAATTTTCAGTTAGTCTGCTTCACTTTGGTTACATAGACCTGATCCAGTCATTCAAATACTGTTAGTTAACATATTCAAATATTTTCCATATTTGTATCACATATATGTAGAGCCACTATATCAACTCTGTGTAGTGGGGAATTTTTCCCAAGCCATTAAAACAAACAAAGGTCAAGCAAATGAGCCAAGGCCAAGTAACTTAGACAATCAGAACTATAAAAACATCCAAAATAACAATACTCAGTCTCCAATTTTAGAATTTATTAACAGTATTACATAGATCACTTTAAATAACAAACTAATAGGCTTTTTCTAAACAAAACAATTGGTACAATAAAATGCACTTACAAAGATTTATATCCCATAAGTGTCTTTCTAAGAAAAGACAGCAGCTTGGAACTTGTAGCAGCTTGCTAATTCCAGAACAGAAATTTCCGATAGCAGCAAGTGTCATTTAGAATAATTTGAGCTTCCTTTGACTCATAAACAAATTGACTTTCCTCAAGGTCCCCCAGGAAACACTGGGTCAGTCTTCAGTCTTGGCAGATTTCAGCTGATACTGCAAAACAACTCCCTGAATACAGAGTATTCTAGAGTTTTCATGTGAGAGAATGATTGTAGTTGCTACAAATAGTTTCTACTACATGCCAGTTGGCAGTATAAAGGTGTGTTCCATCAGCAACCTTCCAAAAGAGTCTTCTTAAATAAACATGCATTCTAATAAGAAAAGCATACTTGCCTTGCAAATAGAACTTCAAGGCAAGTTATCAAGATTTCGCCTCCCAACTAGGTTGTCCTCCCAAAGACCCTCCTCCATGAAAGGAAAGCTACTACTGACCTTCACTTCTCATCCCATCATTAAAGTTTCACTTCTACTGGAATTTGGATGGGGTCTGGGCTATAAGTGCAGTGCAATGTCTATGATAACTTCCTCAGTTTTGTAGAAGTTGGAAAGACCCATTTTCTAACTTTCTCCAACCCAGCACAAACCTTTAGCTCTGACTCTTAAATGGGCAGAGCTAAAGAAACTGAATCCCTGAATGCTTTCTTTTTTAAAAAAATATATTTGCTTATTTATTTATTTGTGGCTGCATTGGGTCTTCATTGCTGCGCACAGGCTTTCTCTAGTTGAGGCTAACAGGGGTTTCTCTTGTTGTGGAGCACGGGCTCTAGGCATGCCGGCTTCAGTAGTTGTGGCACGTGGGCTCAGTGGTTGTGGCTCGTGGGCTCTAGAGCGCAGGCTCAGTAGTTGTGGCACATGGGCTTAGTTGCTCCAAGGCATGTGGGATCTTCCCGGAACAGGGCTTGAACCCGTGTCCCCTGCATTGACAGGCGTATTCTTAACCACTGTGCCACCAGGGAAGTCCCCTGAATGTTTTCTTAGCCTCTTAAAATCTACCACCTCTACAACTCCTTCCAATAATATTATAACTCAGAATGCTAACCCCTCATTCCTTGAAACAATGTACTGTCTTCACCACTGGGCTGGTTCCCTTTTGTTGCTGTGTTTCTTGTGGGTTTTATCACATTGTGTTCCCCCTCAGTCACTAATGAGTTTCATGACATTGATCATGTAATCCATCATCCAGCCTCTATAAAATAAAGGATGCACATCTATGTTTTAAAAGCCATGTTCCCTGGAGAGGAGTCAGGAGTTGACAAGAGGGGAAGAAGCAGTAAAGAAGGGAACACTGGGTGGATAGGCACATGTTCTCCCACTCTTCTCTTCAACCAGAGATGCTCCATCCGTATCTGCTTTATTAAAGTCCTGAGCTAGAGTTTCCTTGAAAACCGAGTTCTGCTGCATTAAAAAAATGTTTTAACACCACTGGACTGGAAGTTTCCTCAAGTTCTTTCTAGTCATCCTCATATTCTGGAAGAATGTCACATTCTTATGGGCTCTTCTGAGTCTTTTAAATTCTTCTACAGCACATAATCCAGACTTTGCAACCTGCTCCTTTTCTGTTTCCCTCTATAACCCTATTTCAAGAATTCTCTTCCTTTATGACTTGAACTATCAGCTACACACTGATAACTAAGAGCAATTCGAATCCGAAATGGAAGTATGAATCTCTAGTGACTTCCCAGGCATTTCCCTTTAAATACACTAAGGGACTCTCAAATCCAAATTGAACCTATTATATATCTTCCAGACAAATTCCAAACCTGCTCCTTCTCCAGTGTATTTTATTTCTATTCACAGCATCATCAGTCAGAAAGTTACCTAAACTGTTACCACAAGAGTCACCTTAGTCTTCCTCCTACTTCCTTCATGCCCTACATCGTATGCTTTTGGTTCTCCCTCAGTGATGTCTCTTTCTGCTTTTTCTCCATTCTGTCCCCTCCATCCAAATTCAGGACTTCATCATCACCTACCTCATCTACTGCAAGAGCCTAACAATTGTTCCTTTGCTTCCACGCCTCCTTCTTTCAGTTCATCCTCCACACTGCAGTCAAAACTCTTCTAATATGCAGACTTGATCATAATACTCCCTGTGCTTAAGAATATTTTGTAGGTCCCAAGAACCTAGAGCACATGATCCTAACACCAACTCCTTAGCCTGGTACCTTATGTGCATCAAGACATAGACCTATCTACCTCTCTGGTTTCAGGTCCTACCATTCACCCTGTGATCAGAAAACAGAGCCTGTGGCAGAATTTCTCAAGGCATGAGCCATCCACAACATTATCACACAGAGAACTCACTAAAAAATGTAAATTCCTGGGCCCCATCTGTAAATACCACTATTATATAACCTGGTACTAGGCCCCCAAAGCTACACTGTAACAAGAACTCCAGGTGATTCTAATACATTCTAAAGTATTAGAATTCTAAACCCCTTACCTACTTTGCTAAATGTGACTATATTATTCCCCAAATATAACATAAGCATTCATACTTCTGATCCTTGACTCAAAATGTTTTCTCTGCTAATATGCCCTTCCTTATGTCTTTCCCTGAAAAACAAAACAAAACAAACTTTCCCTTAAAAGCTCAATTTAGATGGCATACCATCTTCCCCAGTTTTATTCTTGTATCCTCACTCTTCCCACCTATGCTCCAACATCATTTTGTTTCTTCTACTGCTAGAGTTGTCACATGATATCATAGTCATTTATATGACGCTCGACCTCACTAGAATGTTGGATTCAAATGATCATTCTATTTACCTTTTACACCTCCAGACTCTAGTACCCACAGTAAACAAATATCTAATTGGGAAGAACTACATAGTAATAATTCAAATAAATATCTATTCAATTTAACTTTAATTACTAATTCATGCCAGGGGACCCAGGTCTCCAGGTACAACATGGAGACAGAACTTTTCTGAATGTTCTTGCATAATTTCTCTCCAATTATTTCTTGGAGAAAAGAAATCTCTAACAAGAGAAAAGTCATCTTCTAACAACAAGCCAACTGTATCATAGGTTTAGTATAGTTGTACCTGGTCTTTCTTTGAGCCACAGAGAGTGTATTGAGATGACCCTGGAGGATGTTTGGCCCAGCTATATAGTTTCTATGCTGAGAACTCTTCCATTTTCCCTTCATCAAATCAACTGGGCAACAAGAAAGTATTATGTGCCTACTTTTGCCAAGTTCTTGGCACTACAAAGAACCAGAGGATACACTAGAGCCCTTACCATCTCCATCTCCATGTCTTGTTCTTCACACAAGCACAATAAGCAATGGCCAAAGCCACTTTGTAATATTTCACCTTTCGAAAGAGCCTTAGTCTCTCAGCCTTAGTACATTCTGGTGCAGAGTGGCTGTCGTGCATCCTTAACCTGCGCCTGCCACCTAGACCTGGATGATAATTTATAAGATAGATGAAGGAATGGACCATCAAGAGAAAATGTTGCTCTTTCAAAGATCCCCAAGTATGCGTCTGTATGAAGGACTACAATGACTCCAAAGGAAGATTATTGTCTTTAAATAATGCACTCTTTTCCCCAAGTCTCAAAGCCTGTATTTAAATGATTATTCACGGGAGCTGTGGGAGACTTTAAGCCTTAGCTAGGCAATTCCCAACATAAAAATGGATAATGTTTCAAAAACCTTGTTTATGAGTCACCTGCCCAGAAACTCACCATTGCCTCTTACATTATGTTCCAAATTCCCAGGCCAACTTCCAAAACCTATTTATCTCATTGTACACCTGAAAGTCATTCAGTGACACCAATCCCTATTTACAACATTGTTCCTTTGAGAACATGTCCTCTAAATTCCCAGTCAAGTAACATGTAGATGCATTTCTCCCTGTATGCAGGGATGCACTGGGAAAAAGGAAAGGATGAAAATGAGAAGGAGGTGAGATTATATATTTCCAGAAATCAGAATCCTGTTAATCTTACACAAACATTCAAGAAATGCCCTTCTCCACATGGTTATTGCTCACTAGGGACAAAGAATTATAGCCTCCACTTTCAAGAGAGAGATTTTCAGAATTTGAAGTAACTCCCACCCACTCCTTGCTACCTAGTTGAAACATAAGCATGGTTATAAGAGAATTTGACATTGAATCTGGAACTGTCCAACCTCTTGCCTATATTTTCAATTTTTCCCCTACCTCCATTAAGTACATGCTGTGGTCAGTATACATTTTAAACTAGTGCATCCTAGGAAATAGTCTCCTATTTTGAATCAATTTAAAACCAAATATATTTACTGTTACAAAATATAAAATAGGCTCTTTTAGATTAAAAAAGAAGAATATCTAGCTTGTTTTTTTTTCTATTATCAAAACATAAAGGATTTTTAAAATCTCATTTATTTTGTCAATTGGTTCTGCTTGGCACTCTTCAGCTTGGTCCATTCTCAATTATCCATGGTAAGGAAGGGGGATCAGTGGCCTGTATAATCTAAAACAGCAGACAATTTTAAAAGCCCTTGTATTTGGCCCGGGCATACTTTACAATCAAACTCTGCTTATCCACACTAATGAAAGGAAGAGCAGGCACCTTGAGAAAGATCCAAAGCCAATACAGATCTGCTCAGCTGGTTTAGGGCACCTCAAGGCAGAGGCCCACATAGCAGAATTGAAGGAAAATAACAGGGGCCCAACTGCTCCCTTGCCATCTGAAATACAAACACTTAGCTATAATATCCACCTTAATACCATATCAATCCATATCAATACCTCTCATGATATTAGTCATCCTTAAAAGCATGGAGCTATGTCCAAATGCCCCCAGGTAAAAGACATATTATCCATATTGTTCCAAATAGTTAATAAGAGAATAGATTGTTCATAGGTACTAAAAACTTCTTTGGGGGGTTTCCCTTGCCACACCCCACTCTCAGCCCCTTACTATCTCTACTGTGCTCACATAACACACTTAGAAGAGTAGCATAAAGGATGATGATGAAAGAGGCAGTATGCTGCAGTAGGAAGAAATCCAGCCTGGAAGTTAGGAAGCCTGGATCGGCGTCCTCTGTTGGTCTCTGCTCATGCCAGCAGTCAGGTATGCACTCAAGCAGAAGGAACAGTGCGTGCAACGGTACATGAAGGTCATGGCACATTTAAAGAAGTATTTGTGCTTCATTTTGGTCAAAGAATAAGATACAAATGAAGAAGAAACAAGTGATAAAACTGGGGAAGTAGTCAGAGGTAAAATTACAAAAGGTTTTTTTTATGTCATGCAGGATGTTCAGAAATACTTCTGTAGAAGGTAAGAGGAAAATTAAAAAATTTAAATAATTGTTAAAATTTATTGAACACATACAGTGTGCCCAGTACAAACGTTCTAAGCATTCGATGTTCATAAACACATTTAATATTTACAACAACCCTGAGATAGACACCCTTACTGTTCCCATTTTACAAATGATGAAAAAAGGTATGCAAAGCTTAGCTATCTCCCAAGGTCACACAACTGGTAAGCAGTGGAGTCGGGGTTCAAACCTAGTCTGTTTGATTTCAGAGCTCATGCTATCTCTCAAGAAATGGAATGGTGTGGTCGGAATTTTAAAAGACCATGCTGGAGCAGTGTGCCAAAGAGATTGGAGGAGAGGGGAGGGGAGGGAAGGAGAATTTAAGAGGTGGTGAGTTCTGGAACTAAAAGAAAGGAAGTAGTAATGGGGAAGAGGGGTGTAACCAAGAGGTATAGAGGAGATAGAACAAAAAATAATTAATTAAATAAAGGAGAGATTAAGAAGAAGGGTCTAGCAAGAGTCCCATACTGTCTGGGACACTGTGTGATGACCTAATAATTATTGAAGAATCGCTTAAGCTTTGCACCAGTGAACTTACCTGGAAAGCAACCCCTACCAGATGGGCAGGCCCAGGAAGGAACAGCATAAATAATGCCTTTTTTTCAGTACAATGTTGGCACACATTCATCCAAATAAACAAATGTTCCATCCTAACTGATGAATTTAGCGGTGACAAAATAATTTATGTACAGATTTGTAGGACAATATATAGAACCCTACTCCAAACAAATGTTTGAAATGCAGCAAATTATCTCTTATTTTTCAAAGATACATATATTTACTCACATTTAGCTTTCTATGTAACATCCATGTGTATAGAAAGATAGAGAAGGAAGAAAGGGCACCAGAAGAGGAGAAAAGAGGCAGATGTGTTATAGCCTATCAGGATATTTGTAAGGGTATAACAGAAACCAAAACCATTTACAGAACGTACCTATTAGGGTGAACAGAAGTGCATGAAAGTCTGTGAATGTATAGAAAAAGTACATACTCAAAATCTGAAAATACCTCTCTGGCTGATTTTTTATTTTGCTTTTTTTTTTCTTGTTTGTATATTTTAAATATTCTACAATTATTTTTTAATACATCCATAGTACAAATAAAAATATTTTTCCTAAACATATGGGATAAGCATCCATTCTGTACCTAGAACTTCGCCTATAGAAAAGAATACACAGGCAGGCAGACTGTTATCAATAAATAATCCACATGTACCAACAGTGATGGCAGCAGATACATTTCAGCACTGCCCACGAAGCCAGTGGAGGTACCCGGAAACTTGGTGCATGGAGAATCTGTGTGTCCAGGATAAAGGGAGGTAAGAAACGACGAAAAGTGCAAATGGCTTAGAGCAGCTGACCCCAGAGGCAGGCACCTAGACATATGGCCTTTCTTGGTCATAGTACCCCTCCTCCGCTATGGCTTTCCTCACCCTGTCTCAATATTTCACTTTCTCTTGTTACATTGTCTAAAATGCCATCAATTCCATGTTATCTCATCCTCTTTCTAAAAAGCATAGGACTAGAAAATTTCCAGAGGTTGGATGTGTTAGTGATAGAGGAGGATAAGGGTAAGAAGACAGGGAAATTCACTTGTTAACTTTGAATAAAACTGCATGGTTTATAAGGCACTTATAAACACATATTAATAAGCACTTCCAGTTCAAGATGGGGAGTACAGTGGACATACTTAATTCCTCTCCCTCTCACAACCCCATTGAAATGACAGTAAAAATTTTTTTTAAAAAAAGTTCCACAACAGAGCTGAAAACAAAAAAGCCCCCAAAGAATATCACATTGACTAAAGTATTTCTGGCAAATGGAAAGAAACTAGGGCTGAATTGCCTGAGAAACTAAAGCAAAGGATTGCAACATATACTCACACACTGAAGACGGCTGGTAAGGATTCAGAGGGGTTGCCCTAGAGAATCTGCAGGTCAGCCACTGCAGAGAGCACAGCAGGCTCAGAGCAGTCATCACGGTAATTAATTAAAGGATTATCTAATGTACTATTGGCCTGACTGGTTCCTCTCCCCCATAAACAGAGCAGTTAGTGCTGCCTTCACCCCAGGTGGAAGTTCCAAGAAATGATTAATAAAAGTGAGAGATGTGACGGGACAAGATAGCCCTTGCTATCAAGGGCAATGAGACAGTAAAGAAAAGTAGAATAAACTCTAGAACTAAACGTGAACTTGAAGGGTAGTGTAGACGGGAAACAAAAGTCAAAAGCAAACAGAGAAAGACAAATACTGTATGATCTCACTTACATATGGAATCTAAGAAAACAGAAAAACCAAATTCATAGAAAAAGACATCAGATTTGTGCCTTTCAGAGATGGGAGGTGGGGGGAAAGGGAATTGAATGAAAGTGGTCAGAAGGTTTAAACTTTTAGTTTATAAGATAAATAAGTACTGAGGATGTAATATAAAACATGATGACTACAGCGAAAGCTGTTGCATGCTATATTTGAAAGTTGCTGACAGAGTAGATCCTAACATTTTGCATCAAAAGTAAAAAAGTGTTTTCTTTTTTTCTTTTTGTATCTAAAGGAGATAATGGATGTTAACTAAGCTTATTGTGGTAATCAACTGACAATATATGTGTCAAGTCATTATGCTGTACACTTTAAACTTATAAGGTGCTATATGTCAATTATATCTCAATTAAACTGAAGAAACGGACTTAACAAAAACACTTTTAAAAAGCAAGGGACTTCCCTGGTGGTCCAGTGGATAAGACTCCATGTTCCCAATGCAGGGGGCCTGAGTTCGATCCCTGGTCGGGGAACTAGATCCCGCATGCATGCCACAACTAAGAGTTCACATGCCACAACTAAAGAGTCAGCATGCCACAACTGAGAAGCCCACATGCTGCAACTAAGAGTCCACATGCCACAACTAAGATCCCTCGTGCTGCAACTAAGACCAGGCACGAATCGGGAGATTGGGATTAACGTATATACACTCACTATTGATACTAGGTATAAAATAGATAACTAATGAGAACCTATTGTATAGCACAGGTAACTCTACTCAGTGCTCTGTGGTGACCTAAATGGGAAGGAAATCCAAAAGAGAGGAGATATGTATATACATACTGCTGATTCACTTTACTGTGCAGTAGAAACTAACACAATATTGTAAAGCAACTAAACTCCAATAAAAATTTTAAAAAATAAGAAAGAAAGAAATGCTAAGTAAAATGATGGGAAAAAATAAGTATAAATAAATAAATAAAAAATTTTTTAAACTACACAAGTGGTAGTCTCTCAAAGGTTGTTAAAAAAATTAATAAATAAAAAGCAAACAAAACATTCTTTCTTAAAGACCCCATTATCTGGCAATTTTTGAGATCTAAATCTTGGCTCCCTTCCTTCATACACATAGTCCATTATGAGAAGCCTGACTGTCAACAGGCCCCACCCACTTACACAGAACCCTGCTTCTTATAGGGTCAGCACTGTTTCAGTTCAACAGAGTTACTTAACTTCAAAGGAAGTCTAACTCAGTTACTACTATCAACATATTCTTTCATTCAAAAACATAAACGGGTATTCAAGGATCACCAGACATTTGACAAAAACAAATAGCATAAAAGATATGGGCCCAAATAAACAAATAATCCAAAGAGTTCAAATTGATATAAAAAGAAAGAAAGAAAAAGAAAACAAAGACTTAATTTTTTTTAACTAGCATTCTTAAAAAGATTCGAGGGTGACTTCATCTGAAAAAGCAAATTGACTTCCTGGAAATTAGGCAATCAAAGAATAAGAATGTGTTCCTAAAACTTAAAAATATGATCACCATAATTAAATATTCCATAGAGGGACTGAAAAATAGATGAACAAAGCTAACATCCAAATTAATAATCTGGAAGAAAAAGTTGAGGAAATCACCTCAGATCCAAAGAAGTACAAAACATAAGAAAAAGCTCTCCAACACTTATCCAATGACATTTCAAAAAAAGAGGTGAGCATTAGGAATTTTGCAGGTGAGAAATCTGAGGCTAGAAGAAATTAAGTGATTTGACTCTCTAGTAGTTCACAAATAGAGTCTGATATATTCCAGCTGTGTCCCACTCATAAGTCTAAAGCTAAAATTCAGTCAGTTCATGGAAGTGTGTCCCCAGTGGTTGATTACAGCTGGCACCCACTCTGATTAGTTAATGTGGGTGCCAGGCTAGTCAAATCAGTTGTTGACAGCTGGCCACTACTCTTAATGGTCAATGAAGACACTGATGCTGGTCTGTTCCATACCAGTTGTTTAAGGCTGGCATCTACTCTCAGTTAAGGCAGGTGCCAGTCCAGTCTACACCTATTGTTTACAGTTAACATTGGATTGGCCAGTGTGTCAGCTGATGCATATCTGAATATCATCCCTGCCAAAGCCCATACTCGTTCAATGATGACTACATAATTTCATGGTACATTCAAAAGAAGGGGCAACTTTGAGTTTTTGTGAATCTCAAATTTGAAACTGGGGGAAAGAAATAAGGGTCCTTTCTGTCATCTCAACTTTAATCTGTGAGAAATTTCATGAATAAAGTCTCACCTCTCTTCTTCCTTTTTCCTTACACATCAAGAAATAAATGACCATGCTTTTAAGCCTGCTCCCACTCCTTTCTTAGGTGGTCCACACAAAGGGCAGACCAATCTGGTGAGCTCCGTTCTAGAAAACTACCAAGGGCAGCCAAGAGATTAAGTCCCAGACTGGAATGTTTCCTCCAAAGAGTTTAGTAGGAACTAGGAACCAAGACACACTGCCAAAATTGGTTGAGCAGAGAAAGCAAACAGGAAGCGATCTCAAGAAATATGGGGCTTGTGCTGACATCTACAGCAGGTAGATAAAAAGTGTCTCTAGCTCAGGTTTGAATGGACCAGTTCAGTTTTTAAAAGGTACAGGAAGAAACAGCCTGGATAGAATCACTACAAACCGTACCTAAAACGAAGGAATTCAGCTGCTTTGTTTATTCTCCCACTTTTGTAAGTGCAAAAGTAACCCCAAGCTTCTCAACTATAGCATTCCATCTTTGACACACCAAGACAAACAAATGGCTAAAGTTTGAGGCCAGCCCAATATCTGCCAACATAAAGTCAAAGTCCAAGTTAAATCAAAGTTCAGCATGCAGGGGTGATAATAGCATTCATAAAACTGCGGCCTTTGCCTCCTTAAAAACCACAAACTCAGGGTTCAAGATGGCAGAGTAGAAGGACATGTGTTCACTCCCTCTTGTGAGAGCACCGGAAACACAACTGACTGCTGAACAATCATCGACAGGAAGACACTGGAACTCACCAAAAAAGATGCTCCACATCCAGTGACGAGGGAGAAGCTGCAGTGAGACAGTAGGAGGGGCACAATCACAATAAAATCAAATCCCATGGCCGATGGATGTGTGACTCACAAACTGCAGAACAATTACACCACAGAGGTCCACCAACTGGAGTGAAAGTTCTGAGCCCCACGTCAGGCTGCCCGACCTGGGGGTCCGGCAAAGTGAGGAGGAATTCCTAGAGAATCAGACTTTGAAGGCCAGTGGGGTTTGACTGCGGGACTTCAACAGGACAGGGGGAAGCGGAGACTCCACTCTTGGAGGGCACGCACAAAGTAGTGTGCACGTCAGGACGCAGGGGAGGGAGCAGTGAACCCAAGAGAGACTGAACCAGACCTACCTGCTAGTGTTGAAGGGTCTCCTGCAGAGGCGGGGGGCAGCTGTGGCTCATGGTGGGGACAAGGACACTGGCAGCAGAAGTTCTGGGAAGTACTCCTTGGTGTGAGCCCTCCCAGTCTGTCATTAGCCCCACCAAAGAGCCGGGTAGGCTCTAGTGCTGGGTCGCCTCAGGCCAAACAACCAACAGGGAGGGAACCCAGCCCCACTCATCAGCAGACAAGCAGATTAAAGTTTTACTGAGCTCTGCCCACCAGAGCAACACCAGCTCTACCCACCACAATTCCCTCCCATCAGGAAGCTTGCACAAGCCTCTTAGATAGCCTCATCCACCAGAGCACAGACAGCAGAAGTAAGAAGAACTACAATCCTTCAGCCTGTGGAACGAAAGACAGACACATTCACATTCACATTCACAGAAACACAGACAAAGTGAAAAGGCAGAGGACTATGTACCACATGAAGGAACAAGATAAAACCCCACAAAACCAACTAAATGAAGTGGAGATAGGCAACCTTCCAGAAAAAGAATTCAGAATAATGATAGTGAAGATGATCCAGGACCTCAGAAAAAGAATCAAGGCAAAGATTGAGAAAATGCAAGAAATGTTTAACAAAGACCTACAAGAATTAAGGAACAAACAAACAGAGATGAACAATACAATGACTGAAATGAAAAATGCCCTTGAAGGAATCAATAGCAGAATAACTGAGGCAGAAGAACAGATAAGTGACCTGGAAGACAGAATGGTGGAATTCACAGCCGTGCAGCAGAATAAAGAAAAAAGAAGGAAAAGAAATGAAAACAGCCTAAGAGACCTCTGGGACAACATTAAATGCACCAACATTTGCATTATTGGGGGAGTCAAAGAAGTAGAAGAGAGAAAGAGAGGACACAAGAAAATATTTCAAGAGACTATAGTCAAAAACTTCCCTCACATGGGAAAGGAAATAGCCACCCAAGTCCAGGAAGCACAGAGTCCAAGGCAGGATAAACTCAAGGAGAAACACACCAAGACAGATAGTAATCAAATTGACAAAAATCAAAGACAAAGAAAAATTATTAAAAGCAACAGGGGAAAAATGACAACACACAAGGGAACTCCCATAAGGTTAACAGCTGATTTCTCAGCAGAAACTATAGAAGACAGAAGGGAGTGGCAGGACATATTTAAAGTGATGAAAGGGAAAAACCTACAACCAAGATTAATCTACCCTGCAAGAATCTCATTCAGATTTGACAGAGAAATAAAAAGTTCTACAGACAAGCAAAAGCTAAGAGAATTCAGCACCACCAAACCAGCTCTACAAAAAATGCTAAAGGAACTTCTCTAAGTGGGAAACACAAGAGAAGAAAAGGAACTACAAAAACAAAACAATTAAGATAATGGTAATAAGAACACACATATCGATAATTACCTTAAATGTGAATGAATTAAATGCTCCAACCAAAAGACACAAGCTTGCTGAATGGATATAAAAACAAGATCCATATATATGCTGTCTACAAGAGACCCACTGCAGACCTAGGGACACATACAGACTGAAAGTGACAGGATGGAAAAATATATTCCATCCAAATGGAAATCAAAAGAAAGCTGGAGTAGCAATACTCATATCAGATAAAATAGACTTTAAAATAAAGACTGTTACAAGAGACAAGGAAAAACACTACATAATGATAAAGGGATCAATCTAAGAAGAAGATATAACAATCATAAATATATATGCACCCAAAATAGGAGCATCTCAATACATAGGGCCAATGCTAACAGCTATAAAACAGGAAATCGCCAGTAGCACAATAATAGTGGGGACTTTAACACCTCACTTACACCAATGGACAGATCATCCAGCAGAAAATTAATAAGGAAACAAAGCTTTAAATGACACAGTAGACCAGATAGATTTAATTGATATTTATAGGACATTCCATCCAAAAACAGCAGATTACACTTTCTTCTCAAGTGCACATGGAACATTCTCCAGAATAGATCACATCTTGGGTCAAAAATCAAGCCTTGGTAAATTTAAGAAAATTGAAATCATATCAAGCATCTTTTCCAACCACAAGGCTATGAGATTAGAAACGAATTACAGGGGAAAAAACGTAAAAAACACAAACACGTGGAGGCTAAACAATACCTTATTAAAAAACCAACAGATAACTGAAGAAATCAAAGAGGAAATAAAAAAATACCTAGAAACAATTGACAATGAAAACATGACGACCCAAAAACTATGGGATGCCGCAAAACTAGTTGTAAGAGGGGAGTATATAACAATACAATCCTACCTCAAGATACAAGAAAAATCTCCAATAAACAACCTAACCTTACATCTAAACCAATTAGAGAAAGAAGAACAAAAAAAACCCCAAAGTTAGCAGAAGGAAAGAAATCATAAAGATCAGATGAGAAATAAATGAAAAAGAAATGAAGGAAATGAGAGCAAAGATCAATAAAACTAAAAGGTGGCTCTTTAGAAGATAAAGAAAATTGATAAACCATTAGCCAGACTCCTCAAGAAAAAAAGGGAGAGGACTCAAATCAACAGATATAGAAATGAAAAAGGAGAAGTAAAAACTGACAATTCAGAACCACAAAGGATCATGAGAGACTACTACAAGCAACTATATGCCAATAAAATGGACAACCTGGAAGAAATGGATGAATTCTTAGAAAAGCAGAGCCTTCCAAGACTGAACCAGGAAGAAATAGAAAATATGAAAAAACCAGTCACAAGCACTGAAAGTGAAACTGTGATTAAAAATCTTCCAACATATAAAAGCCCTGGGCCAAATGGATTCCCTGGCCAAATCTATCAAACATTTAGTGAAGAGCTAACACCATTCCTTCTCAAACTCTTCCAAAATAGAGCAGAGGGAGGAACACTCCCAAACTCATTCTACGAGGCCACCATCACTCTGATACCAAAACCAGAAAAAGATGTCACAAAAAAGGAAAACTACAGACCAATATCACTGATGAACATAGGTGCAAAAATCCTCAACAAAATACTAGCAAACAGAATCCAGCAGTACATAAAAAGGATCATACACCATGATCAAGTGGGGTTTATCCCAGGAATGCAAGGATTCTTCAATATACGCAAATCAATCATTGTGATACACCATATTAACAAATTCAAGGATAAAAACCATATGATAATCTCAATACACACAGAAAAAGCTTTTGACAAAATTCACCACCCATTTATGATAAAAACTCTCCAGAAAGTGGGCATAGAGGGAATTTACCTCAACTTAAAAAGGCCATATATGACAAACCCACAGCCAACACCATTCTCAATGGTGAAAAACTGAAACCATTTCCACTAAGATCAGGAACAGCACAGGGTTTCCCACTCTCACCAGTATTATTCAACATAGTTTTGTAAGTTTTGGCCACAGAAACAAGAGAAGAAAAAGAAATAAAAGGAATCACCAAATCGGAAAAGTAGAAGTAAAACTGTGACTGTTTGCAGATGGCATGATAATCTACATAGAGAATCCTAAAGATGCTAGCAGAAAACTACTAAAGCTAATCAATGAATTTGGTAAAGTAGCAAGATACAAAGTTAAGGCACAGAAAACTCTTGCATTCCTATAAACTAATGATGAAAAATCTAAAACAGAAATTAAAGAAACACTCCATTTATCATTGCAAAAAAAGACTAAAATACCTAGGAATAAACCTACCTAAGGAGAAAAAAGACGTGTATGCAGAAACTATAAAACACTGATGAAAGAAATTAAAGATGAAGCAAACAGATGGAGAGATATACCATGTTCCTGGGCTGGAACAATCAACATTGTGAAAATGACTATACTATCCAAAGCAATCTACAGATTCAATGCAATCCCTATCAAACTAACAATGGCATTTTGTCACAGAACTAGAACAAAAAATTTTACAATTTGTATGAAAACACAAAAGACCCCAAATAGGCAAAGCAATATTGAGGAAGTAAAATGAAGTTGGAGGAATCAGGCTCCTAACTTCAGATTACACTACAGAGCTACAGTAACGGTACTGGCACAAAAACAGAAATATAGATCAGTGGAACAGAATAGAAACCCCAGAGAAAAACACATATGGTCACCATATCTTTGATAAAGGAGGCAAGAATATACAATGGGGAAAAGACAGTCTCTTCAATAAGTGGTGCTGGGAATACTGGTCAGCTACATGTAAAAGAATGAAATTAGAACACTCCCTAACACCATACATAAAAATAAACTCAAAATGGATTAAAGACCTAAATGTAAGGCAGACGCTATAAAACTGTTAGAGGAAAACATAGGCAGAACACTCTGTGACATGAATCACAGCAAGATCCTTTTTGACCCAGATCCTAGAGAAATGGAAATAAAAACAAAAATAAATGAATAGGACCTAATGAAACTTAAAAGCTTTTGCCCAGCAAAGGTAACCATAAACAAGTCAAAAAGACAACCTTCAGAGTGGGAGAAAATATTTGCAAATGAAGCAACTGACAAAGGATTTATCTCCAAAATATACAAGCAGCTCATGCACCTCAATATCAAAAAAAAAAAAAAAACCCAATCCAAAAATGGGCAGAAGACCCAAATAGACATTTCTCCAAAGAAGATATACAGATTGCCAACAAACACATGAAAGGATGCTCAACATCACTAATCATTAGAGAAACGCAAATCAAAACTACAATGAGGTATCACCTCACACTGGTCAGAATGGCCATCATCAAAAAATCTACAAACAATAAATGCTGGAGAGGGTATGGAGAAAAGGGAGCCCTCTTGCACTGTTGGTGGGAATGTAAATTGATACAGTCACTATGGAAAACAGTATGGAGGTTCCTTAAAAACCTAAAAATAGAACTACCATATGACCCAGCAATCCCACTACTGGGCATATACCCTGAGAAAACCATAATTCAAAAATAGTCATGTACACATTGCAGCACTATTTACAATAGCCAGGACATGGAAGCAACCTAAGTGTCCATCAACAGATGAATGGATAAAGAAGATGTGGCCCATATATACAATGGAATATTACTCAGCCATAAAAAGAAACAAAATTGAGTTGTTTGTAGTGAGGTAGCTGGACGTAGAATCTGTCACACAGAGTGAAGTAAGTCAGAAAGAGAAATACAAATACAATATGCTAACACATATATATGGAATCTAAGAAAAAAAAAAAAGGTTCTTATGAACCTAGGGGCAGGACAGGAATAAAGACACAGACGTAGAGAATGGATTTGAGGACACAGGGAGGGGGCAGGGTAAGCTGGGTTGAAGTGAGAGAGTGGCATGGACATATATACACTACCAAATGTAAAATAGCTAGTGGGAAGCAGCCGTATAGTACAGGGAGATCAGCTCAGTGCTTTGTAACCACCTAGAAGGGTGGGATAGGGAGGATGGGAGGGAGATACAAAAGGGAGGGGATATGCAGATATATGTATACGTATAGCTGATTCACTTTGTTATACAGCAGAAACTAACACAACAATGTAAAGCAATTATACTCCTATAAAGATATTAAAAAAAAAAAACTATCCAACCTTACACCTAAAGGAACTAGAGAAAGAAGAACATACAAAACCCAAATTTAGTAGAAGGAAAGAAATCATAGAGATCAGAGCAGAAATAAATGAAATAGAAAAAAAGAAAACAGTAGCAAAGATCAATAAAACTAAAAGCTGGTTCTTTGAGAAGATAAACAAAATTGATAAACCTTTAGCCAGACTCATCAAGAAAAAGAGGGAGAGGACTCAAATCAATAAAATGAGAAATGAAAAAGGAGAAGTTACAATGGACGCTGCAGAAATAAAAAGCATCCTAAGAGACTACTACAAGCAACTCTATGCCAATAAAATGAACAACCTGGAAGAAATGGACAAATTTTTAGAAAGGTATAACCTTCCAAGACTGAACCAGGAAGAAACAGAAAATATGAACAGATAAATTACAGGTAATGAAATTGAAACTGTGATTAAAGATCTTCCAACAAACAAAAGTCCAGGACCAGATGGCTTCACAGGCGAATTCTATCAAACATTTAGAGAAGAGCTAACACCCATCCTTCTCAAATTCCTCCAAAAAATTGCAGAGGGACGAACATTCCCAAACTCATTCTATGAAGCCACCATCACCCTGATACCAAAATCAGACAGAGATACTACAAATAAAGAAAATTACCGACGAATGTCATTGATGAATACAATGCAAAAATCCTCAATAGAATACCAGCAAACAGAATCCAACAACACATTAAAAGGATCATAAACCATGATCAAGTTGAATTTATCCCAGGGATGCAAGGATTTTTCAATATCTGCCGATCAATCAATGTGATACACCATATTAACAAACTGAAGAATAAAAACCACATGATCGGGGCTTCCCTGGTGCCACAGTGGTTGAGAGCCCGCCTGCCGATGCAGGGGACACGGGTTCGTGCCCCGGTCTGGGAAGGTCCCACATGCTGTGAGCCATGGCCAATGAGCCTGTGCGTCTGGAGCCTGTGCGTCTGGAGCCTGTGCTCCGCAAAGGGAGAGGCCACAACAGTGAGAGGCCCGCATACCGCAAAAAAAAAGAAAAAAAAGAAAAAACACCACATGATCATCTCAATAGATGCAGAAAAAGCTTTTGACAAAATTCAACACCCATTTATGATAAAAACTCTCCAGAAAGTGGGCATAGAGGGAACCTACCTCAACATAATAAAGGCCATATATGACAAACCCACAGCAAACATCATTCTCAATGGTGAAAAACTGAAATCATTTCCTCTAAGATCAGGAACAAGACAAGGGTGCCCACTCTCACCACTATTATTCAAACTAGTTTTGGAAGTCCTAGCCACGGCAATCAGAGAAGAAAAAGAAATAAAAGGAAGCCAAATTGAAAAAGAAGAAGTAAAACTGTCACTGTTTGCAGATGACATGATACTATAAATAGAGAATCCTAAAGACGCCACCAGAAAACTAGCTAGACCTAATCAATGAAGTTGGTAAAGTTACAGGATACAAAATTAATGCCCCCAAATCTCTTGCATTCCTATACACTAACAATGAAAGATCAGAAAGAGAAATTAAGGAAACAATCCCATTCACCATTGCAACAAAAAGAATAAAATACCTAGGAATAAACCTACCTAAGGAGGTAAAAGACTTGTACTCAGAAAATTATAAGACACTGATGAAAGAAATCAAAGATGACACAAACAGATGCAGAGATATACCATGTTCTAGGACTGGAAGAATCAATATTCTGAAAATGACTATACCCAAAGCAATCTACAGATTCAGTGCAAGTCCTATCAAATTACTAATGGCATTTTTTATAGAACTAGAACAAAATATCTTAAAATATGTATGGAGACACAAAAGACCCCAAATAGCCAAAGCAACCTTGATGGAAAAAAATGGAGGTGGAGGAATCAGACTCCCTGACTTCAGAATATACTACAAAGGTACAGTAATTAAGACAGTATGGTACTGGCACAAAAACAAACATACTGATCAATGGAACAGGTTAGAAAGCCCAGAGATAAACTCACACACCTATGGTCAACTAACCTATGACAAAGGAGGCAAGGATATACAATAGAGAAAAGACAGTCTCTTCAATAAGTGGTGCTGGGAAAACTGGACAGTTACATGTAAAAGAATGAAATTACAACACTCCCTAACACCATACACAAAAATAAACTCAAAATGGATTAAAGACCTAAATGTAAGGCCAGACACTATAAAACTCTTAGAGGAAAACATAGGAAGAACACTCTGACATAAATCACAGCAAGATCTTTTTTGACCCACCTCCTAGAGTAATGGAAATATCAACAAAAATAAACAGATGGGACCTAATGAAACTTAAAAGCTTCTGCATAGCAAAGGAAACTATAACTGAGATGAAAAGACAACCCCCAGAATGGGAGAAAATATTTGCAAACGAATCAACGGACAAAAGATTAATCTCCAAAATATATAAACAGTTCATGCAGCTCAATATTAAAAGAACAAACAACCCAATCAAAAAATGGGCAGAAGATCTAAACAGACATTTCTCCAAAGAAGACATACAGATGGCCAAGAGGCCAACATCACTACTGCTCAACATCACTACTTATTAGAGAAACACAAATCAAAACTACAATGAGGAATCACCTGACACAGGTTAGAATGGGCATCATCAGAAAATCTACAAACAATAAGTGCTGAGAGAGTGTGGAGCAAAGGGAACCCTCTTGCACTGGGTGGGAATGTAAATTGATACAGCCACTATGGAGAACAGTCTGAAGGTTCCTTAAAAAACTAAAAATAGAATTACCATATGACCCAGCAATCTCACTACTGGGCATATACCCTGAGAAAACCATAATTCAAAAAGGCACATACGGGGCTTCCCTGATGGCGCAGTGGTTGAGAGTCTGCCTGCCAATGCAGGGGACACGGGTTTGTGCCCCGGTCCGGGAAGATCCCACATGCCGCGGAGAGGCTGGGCCCGTGAGCCATGGCTGCTGAGCCTGCGTGTCCAGAGCCTGTGCTCCGCAACAGGAGAGGCCACAACAGTGAGAGGCCTGCGTACCGCAAAAAAAAAAAAAAAAGGCACATACATCCCAATGTTCATTGCAGCTCTATTTACAATAGCCAGGTCATAGCAATCTAAGTGCCCATCAACAGACGAATGGATAAAGAAGAAGTGGTACATATATACAATGGAGTATTACTCAGCCATAAAAAGGAACGAAATTGGGTAATTTGTAGAGATGTGGATGGACCTAGAGACTGTCATACAGAATGAAGTCAGAAAGAGAAAAACAAATAACATATATTATCGCATATATGTGGAATCTAGAAAAATGGTACAGATGAACCAGTTTGCAAGGCAGGAATAGAGACACAGATGTAGAGAACAAATGTATGGACACCAAAGGCGGGGAGGAATGAATTGGGACATTCGGATTGACATATATACACTAATATGTATAAAATAGATAACTAATAAGAACCTGCTGTATAAAAAATAAATTTAATTTAATTTAAAAAGTAAAAGACAAAGAAAAAAAAGAAACCCACAAACTCAGATCACACCGGGAGGCCTTAACGGAGTAGTCTGGACTTTGTTGATGATTCGCGGGATTTTGTAGAGCACATTCACCCCTTAAGAGATCCTCCGTGAAATCACTGGGAGGTACAAGCTCATAAGAGCTATAGAATCAGGTCCTAAATGTTATTTTCATAGCCCCTCCGTGGCCTACTGAGGAAGTAAACAAAACGCCACTGAGCTACCTGCTGTTTTGGGGCCTCACATTCCCTGCAGCCAAAAGCATAGGCAGAGTCAGTTTCATAAAGGGTTAAAAATCATGGGAATTTTTCTGTACTTTAAAATATTGCATGAAACTCACTTCTGTACGAATAACGATCATCTGCATTTTCTTCCCTGCCTCTTCATCTAACAAATACATTTTTACAGGTTTTACAATATTCTTTACAGCTCACGTAAAACACATAATTTTCCTCCTGTTTATATCACTTATTATTTATTTATCAGATTTATATGGCGCTTTCCTCCAAAAGGCACTACGCAGCCAACTCTGATGAAATAAACATTACATTAAACTCTTCTTAAAAACCATAGTCAGGGAAGTGGCCAGCATGAAGGCCCAAGAGACACGCACAGGAAGAACGAAGAGCCATGGGTCTGGTGAAATATGCAAGCAAGTAGTCAGTATATTAGGAGGCCCAGTGACCGGAAGGCCTGTCCTGTATTTTCTGGTCACTCTACCTGCAAAAGACCCTGAGAGTGTCTTTGATTAAAAGTGACAGAGCCCAAGTATCTCTATTTCTGTGTGGGAGTGGGTGTGGGTCTGTAGGGGAGTGGGGAGGGGGTGGAGTATTATAGCTGTATCTCCAGGCTCCGGAGAGGATGTCTGAAAACAAAGATACCTACACAGACAATGTGTTTTGAAAATCTCTGGAGAAAGATACATAGTGATGTTTTATAACAAATCACCGAGATAGATTTTTTCTGTATAAATACAATTCACGCTCAATCCTCAGTTCTGCTGAGTGTCCATGACTTCCAAAGGCTCTGTAGATGTTCAAAGGCCAGGGAAGCTCAAAAGTGCAAAGATTCTCAAAATCGAAAAGCGACAAGGTGACTTCAGCTTTTAAATTCCGGGCCACATTGATTTGACAAAGCCACGTGTTGACGTCCTGCATATGTGATCCTTGCAGTGGTGGAAGGGGTAGCTAAACAGTAACTCTCCCAGGCGCTGCTGGAAGATCAGGACAAGAATGAGCAAGAAGGGAGTATATCCTTACTTGTGGTCCAAAGAAGAAAGGACCATTCCCAGTAAATGGAGCAGGTGATGTAGCTCTCCTATCAGTACAGACAGTGGGAGAGAATCCAGCCAGGAGAAAGAATAACATCATCATCCTTATTATTATTACTAGTAGTAGTAGCGGGAGTGTTGTTGTTATTGTTATTTCGTGGATATTATGACCCAGGCACTCTTGTGCTCCAGTCATATATGTTGACCTCTTTAATCCCCAGAACAAACCTACAGAGTGGGCATGACCGTTTTCCTAGTTTTACAAATAAAGAACCTGAGACTTAAGTAAGTTATTTGCCCAAAGTCACTCAGCCAAGTGCTTGAGCCAGGATTCAAACCCAGCACAAAAGGATAGGTAAGAAAACCAAGGAAACATATAAAAGGCATCTCTGCATTGACAAAAAGAGAAGGGAAGATCAATTTCCCTTCTGAAAGCTGTTGTTAGAGAGCTAACAGCACAATAGCAGGTTAGGGACAACAAATAAAGACCTTACGATAAGGCAGCAGCAAGCCCAGTGCAGACAGAAGAAGTACAGCAATGCGGAGACCCTGTGATGAGAGGAGCTCAGAAAGGACCAGTAATCTTATCCCCAGGGCTGAGTGAGCAGGATCTGGGAGCTGGGAACTGAAACCCACTGTGTTGTCTTGTATAACTGACTGTGTGCTTCAGCCAAGTTCACTGTGGAGTTCTAAAGTGATTCATTCTCAGTAGCCCGTTTGTGACCCTCCCCCACCTAAATATAAATACGATGCATTCAGCACTTACTGAGCATCAAGCATTTAACACACGTCATCTTATTTAAACCTCACAGCAGCACTATAAAGTAGATACCATAATCACCCCCATCTTACCGACAAGGAGGCACAGAGAAGTTGAGTAAATTGCTCAAAGTCATACAGAGTTAGAAAAAGGTAGAGATGGACCCCCAGTCTAGCGAGTCTGGCTCCAGAACCCAGCTTCCTAGTTTCCATGCTGTGCACCTTCTAGAACCTGATTCTGTGCACTGCAACCCCCTCTCAGTTCTGTCTGACCTCTCTTCTGAGAAGGAAACTAGCCAACGTCCTGTTTCTTGTTTTCACTACTAGAAGGCCAGCTTCATCAAGTCACCCACCCTGACCAAGTGAAAATTACCTGGGAACAAATGTAGAAGATACCATAGAGAGAGAAAAAAGTGACGTGGAATTCCTATTAACCTGTACATTCCCAGACATTCTTTTGAAAGTGCTTTGTATCACAGAGCATATGTGTCATAACATACATAGTCCCCATGGAAGATGTCTTCCACATGGCAGTTGTTGCAATTATCATAGCAGAGATTCCTCATTCTCATTTCTGGAGGTCTGGGAAATGGCAACTGAAGCTGGGAATCATAAGCAGCATGGATTATGCCAGGATCAACCTGCACCTTCTCTAGAAAAACCTTCACCAGCTTCAAATGGCTCCCTCCTTCTCGTCCTTAAAGTTTCAGATTAAATGACAGTAATTCACAGAGATCCTCCTAAATCAAAACCTGGTATCACCCTAGCACTTACCATAAGCAGTAATTATATCTTTTATTAATTTACTTGTTTTTGTTGATGTATTTGTTTTCTAGGGCTGCCATAATAAAGTACCACAAAAGAGGTGGCCTAAACAACAGAAACTTATTCTCTCTCATTTCTAGAGCCTAGAAGTCCAAAATCAAGGTTTCAGCGGGGTCATATTCCCTCTGAGACTCTTGCTAGAACCCTTCCTTGCCTCTTCTAGTTTGCGGGAGTGGCCATCGGCCCTTGGTGTTCTTTGGTTTACAGCTGCATCACTTGAGTCTCTGCCTCTATTGTCACATGACATTCTCCACATGTGTTGCTGTGTCCAAATTTCCCTCTTCTTATACGGACACCAGTCATATTGGATTAAAGCCCCACTCTACTCCAGTATGAGCTTACCTTATCTTAGCTAATGACATCTTCAGATAGCTAGCTCTGGCCCCCCAAAGTGTGAGAGAATACATTTCTGTGTTTAAGTCTCCCAGTTTATGGTCATTTGCTACAGCAGTTCTAGGAGAATGCTGCCAGAAATTCTCTTAGCTTTATTTATCCCTGGGTTTCCACATTTATTTGACCAAATAAATATTTTCCCATGATAGCTATTAACAATCCCTAATTCCTTAGGTGGAAAATATATATAGGAAAAAGCTAATCTAATCTTCCTATTTTTCATAGGAAGAAACTGAGACTAGAGGAGGAGACCAGATTCACAAGCTCATGCCTGGCAGGATGGAGACCAGAACTCAGACCTCCAACTCCACTCTGGGTGTGCTTTGCCATCTCACAGTTAATTCTCAGCCACCCAGGAAATGGGGGTGCCTTGAAATAGAACAGGGAACCTCTCCCAACTGAAGAACATCCTTCAGTGATGTCTCTTGGACTCCTTGAAGGTATTTAGTCAATATTTTTCTAACCAATAGGAGAAATTGTTATCATTTTTAGGGAGGTTATGGGAAATGTGTTCAAGAAACCAGTGATGAAAGCAGCTGGTCCAGTGTACACTGATGTCTCAGATGAGCTGGAACGGACCAAAATTACAGCCGCAGAGGGGTCTTCAGCCCCTCGTCACCACCACCCTTGTGCCTAAGGAAAGGGACATGGGAAGCAAGTGTCTTCTGTGTGAAAAGGGATAGTTTCATTTATGCAGTTATGGGCTCTTCAGTGCTTTTGCTTCTCTTCTTTTTGCCCCCTCACCCGACCTTCTTCCCCAGACATACAGAATCCATGAGAAGTAAGCCATTCCAGCTCTGGAGAAGGGGAAGAAGCTTCTCCTACCTTCCACTTGATAAGCTGAGGTGACTGCCCCCCATCCAAATCCTGCAGGAAAATCCATGCTTTCAGAAGACGGCCGACGGGAACACTCAGGCAACAGAGCTGCACCCTTCAGGCAGGGGAGCCCAGCAGCTGTGCAAACAGTAAGTGAACTCTCACCCTGACAGAAGTCTCAGAATGCAAACGAGTATGCAAACAAGAAGGGAACCTGATTAAAGCATCCCACTTGACTGGCCACAGCCTCGATTTGAAGCCAAGACACTTGGTTCAGGGGGACCATTTATACTGTTCTTCTCCAGACACTCCCCGATTTTTAACAGAGTTGGGCCAGCCTGGGGACAGACCAGGTCCCTGCTTTGGCAGGGCACCCATTCATCTAATCTTTTCCCTTTTAATGAAACACATGGACATTGTTTTTAAAAGTCACATAATCCTACTAGAAATTTCCCTTGGCCAATTCCTCCCAATTCCTTATCCCCACTCCCTACAGGCCACCATTTTCAAGTGTTTCTTCTGATGTTTATTCCCCTGTTGTCAAATAATAGGCTGAGATTGGTGCCTCTTAATTTGTTTTTCAATTTTAGATAATAACTATTGACTTCTGGATATAAGGGTGGAAGATCCTAGCATGTGTGCTCTCTCTCTCTCCCCTTCCTCCATCGACCCGATGTGGTTGGATTACCTCTTCTATTTAAATAAATATTCGATATTTACATGAATTTGACCGCGTATGGCTCAAAGCTGAGCTGTGTAGTATACCATGCTTACAGGCAACTTTTCATTTTCTCCAGGGTTCAACTGTCTGGATTTTATATTTAAATTCCTCTATTCTTATCACTAATTTATCCCCAAACAGTCTGACAGGACTATGAATCTATGTTTAAACACCTCTGTTTGCTTGCTGCACTCTGCACTGTTTGTTTCTTAGGCAGCCACAGAGCTATGTAGTCTTTAACTTCCCTCACCAGTCTCCTGGGCTTTCTCCCTCTTTTTTTCCTTTCCCTTTTTAGAGAAACAAATCCTTGAATAACTTTCTGATAAAATGGGCATGGGAGGCACGTTTTTTGAAACCCTGTAGTTCTGCAATTATCTTTATTCTAATGTCACACTTGATATGTAGTTTGGCTACTATGGGATTTTATGGTAGAAATAATTTTCATTCAGAATTTTGAAAGCATCGGTTTACGGTTTTCTAGCTTCCAGTGTGGCAACTGAGAAGTCTGATGACAATCCAAGTCCTATTCTTTCATATGTCACCTGTTTTGTGCCCCAGCCCACCCTCCCTGCTCCCCAAGCTTCTGTTTCTGAAATTTCACAGTCACATGCTTGATGTGGAATTTCTCATCCACTGTGCCAGACACACAGCCTGTGGACCGTAGTCATGCAGGATGTTGACAATAGGGGAAGCTGGGAGAGGGATACACGGGAATACTCTGTACTATCTTGGCAGCGTTTCCGTACATCTAAAATTGATCCAAAATTAAGTTGTTTTTTTAATGCCTGTGAAAAGAGGAGTTAGGAAAAATCAAAGTGAGGAGAGTTACTGATTCAGTTCCCCTAAGACAGCAGTAATTCATCCTACACTGTGTCATGACAGAAACACAAGACTGGAATGAGGTATAACTAGGTTGAAATCCTACCCTCTCCAGTTATCCTAATCCTAAGAAGAAAGAAGAGGTTAACTCTCAAAGGAAATGAGGGAAGATATTTAAAGGGTACGTGTTTGGTGAAATAAACATTAAAAATACAGGGCGGAGGAGCTTCAAGATGGCGGAAGAGTAAGACGTGGAGATCACCTTCCTCCCCACAAATACATCAGAAATACATCCACATGTGGAACAACTCCTACAGAACACCTACTGAATGCTGGCAGAAGACCTCAGACCTCCCAAATGGCAAGAAACTCCCCACGTACCTGGGTAGGGAAAAAGAAAAAACAGAGACAAAAGAATAGGGACAGGACCTGCACCAGTGGGAGGGAGCTGTGAAGGAGGAAAAGTTTCCACACACCAGGAAGACCCTTCACTGGCGGAGGCTGCAGGTGGCAGAGGGGAGAAGCTTCGGAGTCACGGAGGAGAGCACAGCAACAGGGGTGCAGGGGGCCAAGCGGAGAGATTCCCGCACAGAGGATCAGGGCCGACCAGCACTCACCAGCTGGAGAGGCCTCTCTGCTCACCCGCCGGGGTGGGCCGGGGCTGGGAGCTGAGGCTTGGGCTTCAGTCGGATCCCAGGGAGCGGACTGGGGTTGGCGGTGAACACAGCCTGAAGGGGTTAGTGCACCACGGCTAGCCGGGAGGGAGTCCGGGAAAAGTCTGGAGCTGCTGAAGAGGCAAGAGACTTCTTCTTACCTCTTTGTTTCCTGGTGCACGAGGAGAGGGGATTAAGAACGCTGCTTAAAGGAGCTCCAGAGACGGGCGAAAGCCGCGGCTATTAGCGCGGACACCAGAGACGGGCATGAGACGCTAAGGCTGCTGCTGCCGCTGCCACCAAGAAGTCTGTGTGCGAGCACAAGTCACTCTCCACACCTCCCTTCAGGGGAGCCTGTGCAGCCCGCCACTGCCAGGGTCCGGGACCCAGGGACAACTTCCCCGGGAGAACGCACGGCGCGCCTCACGCTGCTGCAACGTCAGGGCGGCGTCTGCAGCCGCAGGCGCGCCCCGCACTCCGTGCCCCGCCCTCCCCCCCGGGCCTGAGTGAGCCGGAGGCCCTCAATCAGCGGCTCGTTTAACCCCGTCCTGCCTGAGCGAAGAACAGACGCCCACAGGCAACCTACACGCAGAGGCGGGGCCAAATCCCAAACTGAACCCCAGGAGCTGTGCGAACAAAGAAGAGAAAGGGAAATCTGTCCCAGCAGCCTCAGAAGCAGCAGATTAAATCTCCGCAATCAACTTGATGTACCCTGCGTCTGTGGAATTCCTGAATAGACAACGAATCATCCCAAATTGAGGAGGTGGACTTTGGGAGCAATGATATATATATTTTTTTCCCCTTTTTCTCTTTTTGTGAGTGTGTATGTGTATGTTTCTGTGTGTGATTTTGTCTGTATAGCTTTGTTTTTACCATTTGTCCTAAGGTTCTGTCTGGTTTTTTTGTTTGTTTTTTTATTACTTAAAAACAATTTTTTCTTAATAATTATTTTTTATTTTAATAACTTTATTTGATTTTCCTTTTTTACTTTATCTTCCTCTTTCTTTCTTTCTTTTTTTCCTTCCTTTTATTCTGAGCCGTATGGAGGACGGGCTGTTGGTGCTCCAGCCAGGCATCCGGGCTGTACCACTGAGGTGGGAGAGCAAAGTTCAGGACACTGGTCCACAAGAGACCTCCCAGCTCCACGTAATACCAAACGGCAAAAATCTCCCAGAGATCTCCATCTCAAAGCCAAGACCCAGCTCCACTCAATGACCAGCAAGCTACAGTGCTGGACACCCCATGCCAAACAACTAGCAAGACAGGAACACAACCCCATCCATAAGCACAGAGGCTGCCTAAAATCATAATAAGGCCACAGACACCCCAAAACACACCACCAGACGTGGACCTGCCCACCAGAAAGACAAGATCCAGCCTTATACACCAGAACACAGGCACTAGTCCCCTCCACCAGGAAGCCTACACAACCCACTGAACCAAGCTTAGCCACTGGTGACAAACACCAAAAACAACAGGAACTACGAACATGCAGCCTATGAAAAGGAGACCCCAAACACAGTAAGTTAAGCAAAATGAAAAGACAGAGAAACACACAGCAGATGAAGGAGCAATATAAAAACCCACCAGACCTAACAAATGAAGAGGAAATACGCAGTCCACCTGAAAAAGAATTCAGAATAATGATAGTAAGAATGATCCAAAATCTTGGAAAAAGAATGGAGAAAATACAAGAAACGTTTAACCAGGACCTAGAAGAACTAAAGAGCAAACAAACAGTGATGAACAACACAATAAATGAAATTAAAAATTCTCTAGAAGGGATCAATAGCAGAATAACTGAGGCAGAAGAACGGATAAGTAACCTGGAAGATAAAATAGTGGAAATAACTACTGCAGAGCAAAATAAAGAAAAAAGAATCAAAATAATTGAGGACAGTCTCAGAGACCTCTGGGACAACATTAAATGCACCAACATTCAAATTATAGGGGTCCCTGAAGAAGAAGAGAAAAAGAAAGGGACTGAGAAAATATTTGAAGAGGTTATAACTGAAAATTTCCCTAATATGGGAAAGGAAATAGTTAATCAAGTCCAGGAAGCACAGAGAGTCCCTTACAGGATAAATCCAAGGAGAAACATGCCAAGACACATATTAATCAAACTATCAAAAATTAAATACAAAGAACAAATACTAAAAGCAGCAAGGGAAAAACAACAAATAACACATCAGGGAATCCGCATAAGGTTAGCAGCTGATCTTTCAGCAGAAACTCTGCAAGCCAGAAGGGACTGGCAGGACATATTTAAAGTGATGAAAGAGAAAAACCTACAACCAAGATTACTCTACCCAGCAAGGATCTCATTCAGATTTGACAGAAAGATTAAAACCTTTACAGACAAGCAAAAGCTGAGAGAATTCAGCACCACCAAACCAGCTTTACAACAAATGCTAAAGACACTTCTCTAGGCAGGAAACACAAGAGAAGGAAAAGACCTCCAATAGCAAACCCAAAACAATTAAGAAAATGGTAATAGGAACATACAGATCAATAATTACCTTAAATGTAAATGGAATAAATGCTCCAAACAAGACATAGATTGGCTGAATGGATACAAAAACAAGACCAACATATATGCTGTCTACAAGAGACCCACTTCAGACCTAGGGACACATACAGACTGAAAGTGAGGGGATGGAAAAAGATATTCCATGCAAATGGAAATCAAAAGAAAGCTGTAGTAGCAATTCTCATATCAGACAAAATAGACTTTAAAATAAAGACTATTAGAAGAGACAAAGAAGGACGCTACATAATGATCAAGGGATCAATCCAGGAAGAAGATATAACAATTGTAAATGTTTATTCACCCAACATAGGAGTACCTCAATACATAAGGCAAATGCTAACAGCCATAAAAGGGGAAATCGACAGTAACACATTCATGGTAGGGGACTTTCACACCCCAATGTCACCAGTGGACAGA
The DNA here is from genome assembly GCF_059928025.1 of Delphinapterus leucas. Taxonomy (NCBI): domain Eukaryota; kingdom Metazoa; phylum Chordata; class Mammalia; order Artiodactyla; family Monodontidae; genus Delphinapterus; species Delphinapterus leucas. The sequence continues at coordinate 49,308,059 of NC_143133.1, read as the reverse complement.
TCATCCAAACTGAAAATAAATAAGGAAACACAAGCTTTAAATGATACATTAAAAAAGATGGACTTAATTGATATTTATAGGACATTCCATCCAAAAGCAACAGAATACACATTCTTCGCAAGTGCTCATGGAACATTCTCCAGGATAGATCATATCTTGGGTCACAAATCAAGCATTGGTAAATTTAAGAAAACTGAAATCATATCAAGTATCTTTTCCGACCACAACGCTATGAGACTAGATATCAATTACAGGGAAAAATCTGTAAGAAATACAAACACATGGAGGCTAAACAACACACTGCTTAATAACCAAGAGATCACTGAAGAAATCAAAGAGGAAATCAAAAAACACCTAGAAACAAATGACAATGAAAACACGACCACCCAAAACGTATGGGATGCAGCAAAAGCAGTTCTAAGAAGGAAGTTTATAGCAATACAATCCTACCTTAAGAAACAAGAAACATATCAAATAAACAACCTAACCTTATACCTAAAGCAATCAGAGAAAGAAGAACCAAAAACCCACAAAGTTAGCAGAAGGAAAGAAATCATAAAGATCAGATCAGAAATAAATGAAAAAGAAATGAAGGAAATGATAGCAAAGATCAATAAAACTAAAAACTAGTTCTTGGAGAAGATAAGCAAAATTGATAAACCATTAGCCAGACTCATCAAGAAAAAAAGGGAGAAGACTCAAATCAATAGAAATAGAAATGAAAAAGGAGAAGTAACAACTGACACTCCAGAAATAGAAAGGATCATGAGAGATTACTACAAGCAACTCTATGCCAATAAAATGGACAACCTAGAAGAAATGGACAAATTCTTAGAAATGCACAACCTTCTGAGACTGAACCAGGAAGAAATAGAAAATATGAACAGACCAATCACAAGCATTGAAATTAAAACTGTGATAAAAAATCTTCCAACAAACAAAATCCCAGGACCAGATGGCTTCAGAGGCGAATTCTATCAAACATCTAGAGAAGAACTAACACCTATCCTTCTCAAACTCTTCCAAAATATAACAGAGGGAGGAACACTCCCAAACACATTCTACGAGGCCACCATCACTCTGATACCAAAACCAGACAAAGATGTCCCAAAGAAAGAAAACTACAGGCAAATTTCACTGATGAACATAGATGCAAAAATCCTCCACAAAATACTAGCAAACAGAATCCAACAGCACATTAAAAGGATCATACACTATGATCAAGTGGGGTTTATCCCAGGAATGCAAGGATTCTTCAATATACGCAAATCAATCAACGTGATACACCATATTAACAAACTGAAGGAGAAAAACTATATGATCATCTCAATAGATGCAGGAAAAGCTTTCAACAAAATTCAACACCGATTTATGATAAAATCCCTCCAGAAAGTAGGCATAGAGGGAACTTTCCTAATCATAATAAAGGCCATATATGACAAACCCACAGCCAACATCATGCTCAGTGGTGAAAAACTGAAACCATTTCCTCTAAGATCAGGAATAAGACAAGGTTGCACACTCTCACCACTATTATTCAACATAGTTTTGGAAGTTTTGGCCAGAGCAATCAGAGAAGAAAAAGAAATAACAGGAATCCAAATTGGAAAAAAAAAAGTAAAGCTGTCACTGTTTGCAGATGACATGAAACTATACACAGAGAATCCTAAAGATGCTACCAGAAACTTACTAGAGCTAATCAATGAATTTGGTAAAGTAGCAGGATACAAAATTAATGCACAGAAATCTCTTGCATTCCTATACACTAATGATGAAAAATCTGAAAGTGAAGTTAAGAAAACACTCCCATTTACCATTGCAACAAAAAGAATAAAATATCTAGGAATAAACCTACCTAAGGAGACAGAAGACCTGTGTGCAGAAAATTATGACACTGATTAAAGAAAATAAAGATGATACAAATAGGGCTTCCCTGATGGCGCAGTGGTTGAGAGTCAGCCTGCTGATGCAGGTGACATGGGTTCGTGCCCTGGTCCGGGAAGATCCCACATGACACGGAGCGGCTGGACCCGTGAGCCATGGCCACTGATCCTGCCCGTGTGAAGCCTGTGCTCAGCAACGCGTGAGGCCACAGCAGTGAGAGGCCCACGTAACGCAAAAAAAAAAAAAAAAAAAAAAAGATTATTCAAATAGATGGAGAGATATACCATGTTCTTGGATTGGAAGAATCAACATTGTGAAAGTGACTCTACAACCCAAAACAATCTACAGATTCAGTGAAATCCCTGTCAAACTACCACTGGCATTTTTCACAGAACTAGAACAAAAAATTTCATAATCTGTATGAAAACACAAAAGACCCCGAATAGCCGAAGCAATCTTGAGAAAGAAAAATGGAGCAGGAGGAGTCAGGCTCCCTGACTTCAGACTATACTACAGTGCTACAGTAATCAAGACAGTATGGTACTGGCACAGAAACAGACATATAGATCAATGGAACAGGATAGAAAGCCCAGAGGTAAACCCATGCACATATGGTCATCTTATTTTTGATAAAGGTGATAAGAATATACAGTGGAGAAAAGACAGCCTCTTCAATAAGTGGTGCTGGGAAAACTGGACAGCTACATGTAAAAGAATGAAATTAGAACACTCCCTAACACCATACACAAAAATAAACTCAAAATGGATTAAAGACCTAAATGTAAGGCCAGACACCAACAAACTCTTAGAGGAAAACATAGGCAGAACACTCTATGACATAAGTCACAACAAGATCCTTTTTGACCCACCTCCTAGAGATATGGAAATAAAAACAAAAATAAACAAATGGGACCTAATGAAATTTAAAAGCTTTTGCACAGCAAAGGAAACCATAAACAAGACTAAAAGACAACCCTCAGAATGGGAAAAAATATTTGCAAATGAAGCAACTGACAAAGGATTAATCTACAAAATATACAAGCAGCTCATGTAGCTCAATATCAAAAAAACAAACAACCCAATCCAAAAATGGGCAGAAGACCTAAATAGATATTTCTCCAAGGAAGGTATACAGATTGCCAACACACACATGAAAGAATGCTCACCATCATTAATCATTAGAGAAATGCAAATCAAAACTACAATGAAATATCATCTCACACTGCTCAGAATGGCAATCATCAAAAAATCTACAAACAATAAATGCTGGAGAGGGTTTGGAGAAAAGGGAACCCTCTTGCACTGTTGGTGGGAATATAAATTGATACAGCCACTAGGAGAACAGTATGGACGTTCCTTAAAAAACTAAAAATAGAACTACCATACGACCCAACAACCCCACTACTGGACATATACCCTGAGAAAACCATAATTCAAAAGGAGTCATGTACCAAAATCTTCATTGCAGCTCTATTTACAATAGCCAGGACATGGAAGCAACCTAAGTGTCCCTCAACAGATGAATGGATAAAGAAGATGTGGCACATATATACAATGGAATATTACTCAGCCATAAAAAGGAACGAAACTGAGTTGTTTGTAGTGAGGTGGATGGACCTAGAGACTGTCATACAGAGTGAAGTAAGTCAGAAAGAGAAAAACAAATACCGTATGCTAACACATATATATGGAATCTAAAAAAAATAAATGGTCATGGAGAACCTAGGGGCAAGACGGGAACAAAGACGCAGACCTACTAGAGAATGGACTAGAGAACATGGGGAGGGGGAAGTGTAAGCTGGGACAAAGTGAGAGAGTGGCATGGACATATATACACTACCAAATGTAAAATAGATAGCTAGTGGGAAGCAGCTGCATAGCACAGGGAGATCAGCTCGGTGCTTTGTGACTGCCTAGATGGGTGGAATAGGGAGGGTGGGAGGGAGAGAGACGCAAGAGGGAAGAGATATGGAGACTAATGTATAGGTATAACTGATTCACTTTGTTGTAAAGCAGAAACTAACACACCATTGTAAAGCAATTATACTCCAATAAAGCTGTTTAAAAAAGTACAGGGCATGGTATTAAATTAAAGTCCTTATAGTCTTTCAGTTGTGAAGCAATCATATGTTGAATGAAAAATAAATAAATATTAAAATATTTTCATTATGATACACTAGATGGCAGTATTGTAATTTTTTAGGTTTACAAATTGCTGGATGAAGTGTTATTAAAATTTAGTTATCCCACCAATGGCCATCTACACCATAACCCCTAGCTAACTGCTCTTCTAATGATTTTTCTCTAGAAAGAAAAACTATACTTTCTCAGTTCTCCACATTCTCTGAAATTATTAGACCACAAATGGCCGAATTTAATTTTTCTCAGCTCTGATGGAATTCTCCAGTCTAGCACTCTCAAGAATTTTGGTGTCAGGACCTCTTTACATTCTTAAAAAGAATTGAAACCCCTAAAGAGCTTTTTAAAAAGCAGGTTGTATTTATCACTATTTACTGTATTTGAAGTTAAAACTGAAAATTTAAGAATATTTACTTATGACTTCATTTAAAACAGCAATAAAAAGCATGTGAGCATAAATATTTTATGAAAAGTAATCATATAATCATAAACAAAGAATATTTAGTGAGTAGAGTGTTTTGCATATTTGCAAATCTCTTTTATGCCTGGCTTAAGAGAAGACAGCTGGATGTTTATATCTACTTCTCATTCGACTCGTTGCCTCTGGAGAACTCTACTGTACACTCATAGAGGAAAGAAAGATGAGAGTGAAAAAGGCAAATCTTGTCTTAGTATAAGTGTGGGCCCCCAAAAGGGTCTTGAGGGGCCCAAAGGAACCTTAGCTCTCCCAACACTCTCTCTAGTAGCTTCCGTTGCTGCCCACAATCTCTCTGTATTCTCACCTTACAGAGAGCTCATTCCACTAACACTCCTGCATTAAAGCCCTTCTGACTGTAAGACCTATGAATTCGCAGTCCCCATCTTGAGTAAGAAAAAAAATTATTTCTTTGTTTTCTTTATACAAAAAGAAGTCTGGGGCTTCCCTGGTGGCACAGTGGTTGAGAGTCCGCCTGCCGATGCAGGGGACACGGGTTCGTGCCCCGGTCCGGGAAGATCCCACGTGCCACGGAGCGGCTGGGCCCGTGAGCCATGGCCACTGAGCCTGTGCGTCCGGAGCCTGTGCTCCGCAACGGGAGAGGCCACAACAGTGCAAGGTCCGCGTACCGAAAAAAAAAAAAAAAAGAAGTCTGATTTCATGGCCTCATCTAGCAAAACTGGCTGGTAATTTAATTTGTCACTGAGTCCCCTCCACTCCATTTTAGGGCCATACAAGATAATTAAGGTCTTGTGAAGAGCAAATTTTTTTTTTTAATGCCTAGTGGCCCCATTCTCTCACCTCCCAATTTTGGTCCCTACTGGTTAATGCCAACATGTCCAGTATCCAGTCTCCACGCCTGCCATTGTCCCTTCCAGTCCACTGACTCTCTGCTTTTGAGGCATGGGAATACTTTAAGGGTATAAATGTGAGCCCTTAGGTTCAACTCCCTTTCAAAACCACAGGGTAATCCCTTTGAGATCCTGCCACCTTCCCAGGGTACTGCCTCAGAACAGCACACCAAATCCTGCTATTCAGGACAGCCACCAAACTCTGTCCACATTCCAAGCTGGAGGGAAATGAATATGTTACTTGCATTATGGGTTTGGCTACTAGTGTGCTCTCTCTAGAAGTCCTGGAGTGCACAGAGACTATAAATGCAGTGCCCTCTGGGGTAAAAATATATCTCGCAGAAACTCTTTGTTGACTGCAATACAAGCTGTTACTCAATAGGGATTCAGCTCCATCAGTCAAGACTTTGACCCTCCCAATTTGAAATGCCAAGATTCAAAACTCCTGGCATTCACAATGTTCCTGTGTACCTGTATCAGGAGAAAAGTACGGTTCTAAATAAGCATTTTTCTATCTGCGGCAAAGATTGCCATGGGTTAGCCAAATCCTGGTTCCTTTTCCATCTGGGCACACAATTAGACCACATGTGTCACCTCCCTTGCAGTTAGTGGAATGTGGGCAGAAAGAATATGCACCATTTCCAAGCTAGATCACTGAAATCTGCCCACACAATCATCCGTGTTTTGTCCATATGTCATCATTGCCCTTCATCCACAGATCGGATTTAAACGTGCCACTGGAGAACTCCGATGTCCTAGGAACTCCTTAGATAGAAGAGGCCTGGTTCCCTATATCAACGCGTAGAGCAGACCCCAGTACCTACCCCACAAGCAGCCCACTTTGCAAAATGTTTACTCTGCTAAATCACTGAGATCGGGGACTGGCTGATAAATACACTCTCTGAATACCGAATAATGACTATGTTTTAAACCAAAAAAGCCAGAGGAAAAAGTTTGGTGACTTCCAAATACTCTTTTCCAGCAGGGGAGCCTCTTGGTGATATCCTATCACTAGAGGAAAAAGGAAGTGAAACAGGAAGTGAAGGAGGGCCAGGTGGGGTGAGGCACACCAAAGGGCAATTCTACCCTCAGTTGTGTGTGCAGAGAAGTATTCATCTTGATTTTCTACCTTTGCCAAGAAAGATCTGCTCAAACCCTGACCTAAGGATGTATATTTTACAAAAGTGACCCCAAACAAGGCCCTGGACTCCTGAGGCTCATCAAGCTATTTTTAATATTTCAGTATTTCTAATTGCAATTGTATATTTACTTCCTATCAAGTCTCCCAGGCTATCTAAAACATCCATTTTATTGCTTTAGGCTGAATTATGTAAACTCATTGTGGTAATAATACCAGTTTCTCATGCATGAAAATGCAACAATGAGTTAGTTATAACAATGCTCTCAGTTTCTTAGCAGATAGAATCTGTCAAAACATGAAGTCCAGAAAGTAAATCAGTTATAAAAGAAATCTTCGACTGTGAAGATTCTGACAACTGTGATGTATGTGTGGAAGCCAGCAGCTGAGGCATTTCTTAATCTGGACCATCTAGAATGCAGTCAACTCTCAGGATTCTCTTAGTAACCGAATCTGATTTTCCTTTGGGTATCTGCCTCTCCCCTCTGCAGACTCTGTGCTTCTGGACATGCTGACACTGCACCCCACCCAATAACCCACAAGCTCCAGGGATTATTTAAGGCCATTTTCACATCTCATCTCATTAGTTACTGGGATTAGATCAGAGCTGGGCTTGAAACCCAGTGAGACATGAGAAAATGTATGTTAGGGTTTCTGAGAAAGAAGCTTCTCACTCTTTCATAGAAACTGTCTAAAAAGTCATGCTCTTCCTGCTAATGTGGAAGGTTTTGGCAGCCATTTCATAAATATGAAGAGGACTAGCTTTCGGATCTGGAGGAAAGATGGAAGAAACCAAAACTTTGAGAACAAATAAATTCCTTTTATGGTTTAGGTCTATTTGGATCGAGTTTCCTGCTACTTGCAACCAAAAGATTCGTATACAGTACACATATATATTTGAGGTGTGTGTACCTGTATCTATATATACATAGATACATATATATGCATATGTGTCCATATCTATAATATATATTTGCATGTTTATGTCTATTTATCCACACATGTGGTTTTATGTAAATATGTATGAGTGAGTATAGACCTAGGTACATGAAAGTGGATGTGTGTATACATACATGATTCATGTGTCTCTACAGATCATAAATCCCCTCCAAATAAAGAAACTTTAGTGGATATTTTTTTCTAGCTGTCTTGAATGTTGGCCCGTATCACCAGCCCTGCAATGAAGATATCTGTGAGATAATTAATGGCAGACTCAAGTGGGATTCCATTACATCATTTGCATTTATTGACTGAAGGCCATACACACCATAAGATTTAGCATGAAAGCAACATAAAACAACAGCAGTGCATCACTCAACATTTCAAAAAGCCATACGGCTATATAATTAAGGATTTATTATTGAGTAATTTTCAGAACAAACAGAAAATGCTCTGCCCTTCAAGGTGCTGACAGGCCAGTACTAACAATGGCATACAAGTAATCACAAGAACCACTCAATACTACTCAAAGCTCAACCGTTGAGTTTAGAAGCACTAAGAACAAAAAGCACTCAGCAGAGGCAGAGCCCTTAGAAAGCCTTTTGGGAGCCTTCCAGCTCACGCTCACAGCTGTGGTATCAGATTCTAATAGCAGCGCTTCTTGGGACAATATTCATAGCGCAGCTGCCAGGGATTCTGTCTACCTCATCGACATGATTTAAATTCACCAGAATTGTTATCCCACCAACACAGATTTAGCCACTCAGATCATCCTCCTAAAAACACCCCTCCATCAAAACGATCTAAACTCCACTTACATTCCTATGAACTATTTGGAGACGTGTTAAACAAAACTGGAATTAGGATGAAGCAAGTGAGGGGCCCAGGATGCAAAATTCAAGGAGGTGTGTGCTCTCAGCTTTGGCCCAGGTGTTAAATACCAGAAAGAGAACATTCAGGTTCGAAGGCCTTGCTGCAGATCACGAATGGGTTTTATTTCTAAACTGTTTGTGGCAATGCACAGGCGTGTCATATGCCTCAGGACTAAACTGTAGCTAATCCACCTAAATCCCGTGAGGGTTTGTGCATTTGAGAGTGTCTTTGATTGTTCATCTTGCTTCAGGGATTGGTTTGGGACTTCAGAAGCATTTTCTTCCCACAGTGAAAAAAGCAATGCATTGGAGACCCACAATCTGGAAAGGAAGCATCAAAGAGTGGAATTGAGCCAAATAAAATGGAAAATCAGATTGAAAGAGAACAATTTCGGTGATCATCAAATTATTTTAGATGAGCTACATTGGAGAGCAAGCACAGCCTTCTGTGTGGCATGGGATGGACGGTCTAGAAGAACCTGCACAGACCTCTCTCTTAGATCCTCAATCCAAGACCACTGCATGGCCTAGATACCATCCTGAGCCTTTCTCTTGTCTTCCTCTCCTTCCTGCCACGTGCAGCCCACGTCCAAACACTGTTGACTCTAACTCATTGATATGTCTTACATATGTCAATTTCCATTCATCCCTGTGGCCTCTTCTCTGTGCAAAGTCAGTGGAAATCCTCTTAAGTCTGGAAACGTCCGAATGGACTCCCAACCAACAGATTCTACTGCAGCCTGAGCCATCTTTCTAAAATACACATTGGGGCTTCCCTGATGGCGCAGTGGTTGAGAGTCCGCCTGCCGATGCAGGGGACACGGGTTCGTGCCCCGGTCCGGGAAGATCCCACATGCCGCGGAGCGGCTGGGCCTGTGAGCCATGGCCGCTGAGCCTGCGCGTCTGGAGCCTGTGCTCTGCAACGGGAGAGGTCACAACAGTGAGAGGCGTGCGTACTGCAAAATAAATAAATAAAATACACATGGTTCGGAGATTGTCCTCTGCCCGGAAGTTCAAACTTGTTGATCTATACAAAGCCTGTGTGACCTGGTTGCCGCCTCCCTTCCCTGCACATTCACACCAGTGTTCCTCACATAAGCTCTTTTAGCCTTTTTCAGCTTTCCAAGTCTACCATGCTTCGAGCTCTTTCTCCACGCTGATTCTTGGCAAATGGTGCCTTCTCTGCTGGGAACTTTTTCTCATTTTATCTGGGCTAACTCTTACTCCTCTTTGATTGGCCAGCTGAAAGTTACTTTTTTAAGGACATGTTCCCCCAAACAAGCTAGGTCCCCCTGCCCCATGTTCCCTTGTACCTTGTGTACCTCTTATCATAACACTCATGGTATTTTATTAGCTGTCTGATTTCCCCATCGATTTATAACTTTTCTGAGAACAGGGGTTGCCTTAACCATGCAAGCTAAGATAATATACCAAAGCTCATTTGGTATATTTTGTCCCTAAATTCATTGATTCATTTACCAAATGAATAATAGTCAGCATTTACAATGAGTCAGCCACCATGCTAAACCCTATGAGGAAACAAGTGAACCAACCCAACAAGTCAGTCCCTGAACATACTGTCAGGGTTTGAATCATTTTCCAATCTACTAATTAAAGCACCCCAACTTTGTTTTAAAAGCATCCCATTTTTACTCTGAGTTACTCAGGGAAGAATCAAAGAGTAAGTAGAGAGTTACCTGTAGTTTTCCTAAACGTATTATTGCCACCCCTTCCCACCCCTCAATTCCTTATAGATTCAGAGTAGAGAAAGGAGATGGTTAGGAAGGGAGAAAGAATATAACCAATACTACTTCTGCTCTGTTTGCCTGTGAGCTCACCAAGGGAGAAAGGAACCCTCTGAGACCACTGGCTGAAGTGGATTTAGGATTTAGGCTCAGGGAGCAGACAGTAAGGCTGTTCCTCAGAGAACTCCACCTGAAAAGTTGTCTGTGAAACTTCTGGGTCTTAGAGTAGCTTGCGCAAAGATCCACCCGGCCATTGTGAAGTACTAACGGTGTGGGGCATCTCAGCCTCTGACCAGGAAGCCCTTCTCCCTGTCTTCCAGAAGGTAACACCATACTGGACCCACAGTCCTTCTATTTGGGATCCCCTTTCCTTGGACAACACCAGCCTTCAACTCATGTTTCTGTTCATAACATTTAGAGCTAAAATATACTTTGCTCACTTTAAGTGATTATAAAAGATTATTATTCTAGCCTCATTTCATGGGTGTTTTATGTTGTTGCATTCTTTTTTTTTTTAAGATTTATTTATTTATTTTTGGCTGCATCGGGTCTTAGTTGCAGCATGTGGGATCTTTGTTGAGGCATGCAGGATTTTTCGTTGCGGCGCTCGGGCTTCTCTCTAATCATGGCGTGTGGGCTCTCCCTCTCTAGTTTCGGTGCACGAGCTCTAGGGCGTGTGGGCTCTAGTTTGAGGCACGCAAGCTCAGTAGTTGTGGTGCGAGAGCTTAGTTGCCCTGTGGCATGTAGGATCTTAGTTCCCTGACGAGGGATAGAACCCATGTCCCGTGCACTGGAAGGTGGGTTCTTTACCACTGGACCACCAGGGAAGTCCCTGTTGTTGCATTCTGATTAAAGATTTCTTGCATTATAACCTTCGTATATAATAATCAAAATGGATATAAAGAATGAGCAATTTATTAATATTACTCCTGCAATCAAGGTGAAGCCATTAAAATAGGCCAAGACAGTTAAGGTCAGTAAGAAGGAGCTTGTGACAAATGAGAATTTTTCCTAAGGACCTCTTTTTATAACATTCATTTCCCATGCTTAGAGTTTCATGGAAGAGATAGATACTATGCACACAAACCAGCAAACAAACAAAAACACAGAAATCTATTTCTAACTATGATAAAACAGTTCTAACTTCTGATCGTGACAGAGTAGCTTGCGTCAGAATTATCCTTTTGCAAATTTCAGTCGCAAACTCTTAACACCAAAGACAACTTTTTAAAGGCACTGAAGATGATGCAAGAGTGGGTAGCAACTGGGAAAGAGTCAAAACATGAAAGAAGGGAAGTGAACCAGAGTGCCATTCATTTTTCAAGATGTTTACCCTGAGGATACTCCTAAGAGAATTCAAACAGAAAACCTCTGTCCTTCCTGTGTAGTGGGACAGAGAGAAAGGAGCTTGAGGGAGAAGAGGGGCTAGAAACTGAGGGAGGAAATCCAAAAATGGAGGGAGCTAAAACTTAAAGTTGCCATGTTTTCATTATATATATTTTTTGTTACGTTTTACTTACAATACATGATGCTAGTTTTCCATACAACACCATGATATAAGTTTTTCTTTATAACTACATTTTTAACTTAAAAAAAAAAGAAGATAAGTCCATGTAAAGTAAGTAGTAATGTAGGTATTACAAAGCTACAGAAAAAATGTTAAAGGTGGTATCCAAAGGTCTGAAATTTGTGTAGCTCTTAGGCCATTATTTTCATCCATTTTCAACCCATGCCCAAACAATAATTTTCCCTCTATCTGACATGTACTTTGACAATAAAGAAGATGTTGATTATCTTTCCCTTTGATGATTTTTATTGGGAAGGAAATTGGAATATTGAGTATTTAAAACTACAGGTAATCTCTCTTTTCTAAAACAGTGAGTAGCAGAAGTATGTGGGCTTGGGTGTCAACCCATGGGCCCCATGTGAGTATGGCACAGTGTTTGCTAGGTGCGTAAGCTTGGATGCACTTACCTCTCTGAACACAGTTTTCCCATCTGTAAACTAGTGAGCATTCTTAGTTTAACCCTGTTGTGAGCATTAAATGAGACAATATATGCGAAGCAAAAGAAAAGTGCTAGGCCCACAGCTGACACTCCATCAAAAACTGTCATGGGTAAGACATTGTTATGTATTCAAGGTAGAAGTTTGAATAGCATGTAATTCCACTCTCAGTTCACTTCTGTGAAATAACATAATTATAAAATGAAGAACCGATTAGGGGCTGCCTGGGATTAGGGATAGATGCTGGCTATAAAGGGACAGCAGATAGATGGGACCCTTATGGTGATGGTAAAGTAGCGAATAATGGTGGTGGTTACTGCATAGAGTCACACGCACACGTACACACAATGAGATATGTATAACTGATGATAATGGAATTGTACAATATCAATTTCCTAGTTTTAATATTGTACTATAATGTGTTACGTAAGACATTAACATTGCAGGATGCTTGGGGAAGGGCGCACAGGACCTCCTTGTACATTTCTGTGCAACTGCCTATGGATCTACAACTATTTCAAAATAAAATGTGAAAAAAAAAAAAGGTAGCAGTTTGCCATTCAGAGAGCTATAAAGACAGCCATAAACTGGGTTGGGCAGGGATTCTTTTAGATATAACAGCTAAAGGAAGCTAATTCCCTCAGTCCATTTAACTTGGCAGTAGGAGGGGGGCTGGTGGGAGGGGCCCATCTCCAGACTTAAAGAAAGTGTTAAAATTTACAATTATGAGGTATAGAGGAGCAATATTTTTCCACAGCTCACATAGGTAAATGAAGGTCTTCTCTCATTAGCACAACCTCTCTGAAGTGGATTCTTCCACTTTTACAAGTGCCTGCTCTAGTTTACACACATCTGGCCAAGGAATTGAGCCAGAACAGAAGTCACATGGGCATATGGAAAAATGTCCCCTGCTAACTCGTTCCAATTAGCATGAAGCTTTAGGTGCCCCTTCTTTTGCTGGACTTGTGGCCTTTTGCCATTTGTTATTCCAATCAAGTCCCAGTGTGGTCCAACAAACACTGTGAAAATAAATATCTCATTTGTCTAGAAAAAACTCACTGTTTTCCTTTACTCTCACACTCACAAAACTTCTGATATCAGATGTGAGGGTTTTCCCACACCCACCAATTATCTAATGCCAGCTGGGTAACGGGCAATTTGACCCAGTCCTGACACAGTCTACTCAGAGTTGGCATCAGACCCCACGAGTTACATGCTCAGTCCCACAGGCGGTCCACATTTCAGAGGCCAGTCAAAAATCCCAGATAGTCACCTGTACTTCTGACCAACCAGCTATAAATTGGGGTTCCCACACCTGCCTTCTTGGGTTCTATAGCTTGTTAGAACAGCTCACAGACTCAGAGAGACAATACTTATGTTTATCAATGTACTCTATAATAAAGGCTATGATCAAGGATAGAGGTGAACAGCCAGACGAAGAGATATATAGAGTGAGGTCCAGAAGGGTTCCGATTGCAGGACCTTTTGTCCCCATGGAATTGGGTGTGTCACCATCCCAGCTTGGACATGTTCACCAACCTGGAAGCTCTCCAAACACCATACTGTAGAGATTTTTATGGAGGCTTCATCACACCGGCATGATCGATTATTATCTCCACTTCCAGGCCCTCTCCCCTCTCCAGGGGTTGGGGGATGTGTGTGTGTGTGAAAATTCCAAACTTTTAATCATGGCTTGGTCTTTCTCATGACCAGACCCCACCCAGGAGCCCGCCAAGAGTCACCCCGCTAGAATAGGAAACTACAAGGATTTTAGGAGCTCTGTGTCAGGAACTGGAGAGAAAGAAGCAAATATATAATCACATCAGTGTTTTTTTAAATTCACAACAGTATAATCAAAAAAACACTGAATTCTTGGGATCATTCATTTCTATATTCCAAGCAATATTTGCTACATTTGCTACAATTAAATGTCAGTCCAGCAATACAGTTTGAGAAGTTCTTTATATAGTTTTGTCATGGGTTGGCCTTATATTCTTTAGAGAGGCATTCAGAAACTATAAAAGTGAGAGAAGCAATAGGGAATATTAAGGCAGAGGTGTGGCTCCCTCCATTTTAGTGCATTTGGATATTACTTTTGTTAGGACAAAATACCAGCATGTGTTGCCACATCCTTTTCTGGGTCACTTTTTCCAGCTTGCAGCTTTTGTTTTATTTCTGCCTCTGTTATTTAGAAGCCTGGAGGCTTCCACTTAAAATAAAAACTTTATTTTATGGCATAATGGCTAATACAAAAGACAAATATTTTGTCTGGGGTGTTTTTCTTTCCACAAACCAATTGATCCCTAAATCCGTAATTTTTTTTTAATTGGATTGTCAATGATTGAATGTAAAACATTGTTAAATTCCCCCAAATTGCCTTTATTTCCCTACAATGTTCATTTATTCCATTTCGCCTATGGTCTGTTGAGCTATATCTACGCTATTTTTTTCTCATTCTGTCTTGTGGTTTTCTTTTCTCTTCCTCTCATGTATCTGAGCTTCCAATAACTCTAGTGACTGGAATTTTGTGGCAATAGAAAGCACAGGCTCCCCAAAGATCTTTTTTTCCTTCATGGCAATCAACCAAACACCTCCCCACTAAGACTTTTAAAACTTCACCCATTTAAAAGGAACACAATTCTTTATTTTACCTACTTTTTAATGCCTTAAGCAGAACTGTCAATTTTGCCAGCCTGAAGGGAAAAGACATTTTTATTTTCAACATTTTCCACAAATATTCTACGTATGGCTTTTATAGTTAAAAACACATCATCTCCTCCAAGTGTAAATATTTTCTTGGGATGAGAAATCCAATAAAACCACAGGTCCCTGGCCTTTGTGGTTGCTATAAACAAGCACTACTTTTAGAGCTTTCAGTCTCAAAATGTGACAGCCATGATTTTATTTTAAAGGTTACATTTTGCATTTTTTTAAGTGTTTGCAAGATTTATTCATATGTGATTAAATGTTTCCATGTCTCTGAAGTCACCTGCTAGGACCAGCCTCACTTTACATATGGGAAATCATTTATGGGAAGTGAACAATATTTCCTTTGTCTCCAGCCACAAGCTGGCTCAGCATCACCTTCACAATTAACTAAGTTTCCAAAATTATTTTCCTGGTGTGCACTGTGATTCTTTTCTTCTCTCAGAACTAGAGAACAACACTGCCTTATCCCAAGTCCTGACTTTAGCTTTTGAGTGTCAACAGTGCTTTCACTCTTCTGAAAGATTTAACTGAGCCCCGGAGGAAGTGTAGTGTAGTATAAAGAATCTGTACATGTCGCAAAGGTTGCTTAACTTCTCCAGGTCTGTTTTCCTATGTGGATGTATGTGTCTCCTACCTCCCAGCTCCCTTTGGCTTCTTACTGATCAATTTCTTATGAAATCTTTTTCCAAAATGTAGTTATGTCTTGGTGTTGAAGTTATGATTCTGATGGACAATAGGTATACGCTATAAATATATCAGAAGGAGGAAAACATTTTTCTTAAAATGAGACAACATGAGGAGTTAGAGAAATTCTACCAACCATCACCAGACCCTGACTCAAACCACTAATATTCTTCAAAGCAAGTTGTGTAAGCATCCCTCCCCACCCCTTAGGAGAGAGAGAAAACAGAGCTACACAGGCCCACTGTACTCTTTTGAGCACTTGCAACAAATGTTTTGAATGGCAACATAGATGCGCTGAGTAATAATGTCACAGCTGGCTGCCAATCGTTGGGGGTTAAATAAAGCAAACATTCCAGAGGCTCCAGCCCTTCTACTCCGTGGTCTTTCTCTGTCCACTTCCACACATCGTATTTTTTTAGGAATAAGAAATTCTTGTAGTACAGCTGTTCTTTGCGCCAGATGGCAGTTAACAACCCAGAGTCCCTTTCCAGACCTTTCTCCTCCCTTTCCACACAGTGGTGAAGTGGAAGTGAGACCTTCATTCAGAATCATAAAGCAGAGAACTGAAAAGGCCCTATACATGGAGTTTGGACAGGAAACCTCAGTTAGGATCATGGAGTCTTCTGAGTTGGAAATCATATTAAAGGTCATTTAGGTAGATGCAATCATTTATAAATGAAGAAGATGGCCAGAGACTTGCCTGGAAAAGCACTGTTATAAATCAGCAAAGCAGGAACTCGGGTCCAGGTGTTTCCATTCCAAGTCCTGTCTCATTCCAGCAGTTCCATTCCATTTGGAAATACAGTTTTATTACTATTCTAGAAAGCACAACACATTTCTACCATAAAGCCCTTGTATTAGAAGAGCTTCTCTCAAAATTTCTTTAATTTTTTTTCTTTTTTTTTTTAGCTTTTTACAGGCATTTGTTTTTACTTGGTCTCTCCACTTTCTAACAGGCATAGAGCTAACCATAACCCAAAGGATCATGAAAACTCCACTCCTGGCCAAAGTTTCTTCACTCCATGCATTTTTTTTTAAATCATCTCCTCTACTCTTTCCCTCTCTCTCCCTTGTATAAAAGTAAAAATGGCAAAGGGAGAAACAAATCTGAAAATATGTGTTGATACATACCTGGCACTGGGTTTCACACACTGAATAAAGGAAACTCATGAGATCTCAGCACACCCAAAATGAAGTGGTAGCACCCTGACTGGAAAACGGGGAACCAGGTCTCCAAACCAGGAGGGAGATTTCAAGTGATCAGCACATTTTGGACAAATAACTCTTGCCAGGGTCAACATGCAACCAGAATTCTGGCACTCCATTTTGTTGGACCAACATTATGCTTAAAAAAAAATAATGTGTAAAAATTTTTTTCCATGATTTAAATGATTCTATAAAGAGAAAAAGAATAATCTATACTTGGGTAAATTTATGCAGATTAGAATAATACTTTTTTTTTTCTTTTTTTTTTTTTTTTGCGGTACGCGGGCCTCTCACTGTTGTGTCCTCCCCCATTGCGGAGAAGAGTCTCTGGACGCCAGGCTCAGCCGCCATGGCTCACGGGCCCAGCCGCTCCGCGGCATGTGGGATCTTCCCGGACCGGGGCACGAACCCCTGTCCCCTGCATCGGCAGGCGGATGCATCGGCAGGTGGACTCTCAACCACTGCGCCACCAGGGAAGCCCCTAGAATAATACTTTTTTGAAGATAGCCAGATAGCTTGCCTTCGACAGAGAGGGGAAAAGTCATGGTTCCCTCAGTCAGATCTGATTGGTTCTAGCACTTGAGTTTCCCCCTTCAGCTTGGACTCATGTTCCAAAACACAGCCTGATTCTAGAAGCTGTACTACAAGGTCAGTTTTGGATACAAGAGTACAGTAGGTTTTCCAAGCCAAGAACTGACCATTTACCTTTCTCCTCGTTTCTCTCTCCACAAACACCTAACACAAGTGCAAGAAGTTCACAAATAAACTACGGATGTTTGGAGGAAGGAGGAGAGTTTGGAAAAACAGAGATATTCTTTCAATGACTATTGGCAATATGTATGGGACTTGGGTTCACAATGCCCAGACCTATGGCAACTTTAACCACTTCACTCTGTCTTAAAGCTCTTCCCATTCTTCACAGTGAAATGAGGTATTTATGAGGAAGGGTAAAGAAAACCAACAGGTGTAGACCAGGCATCATCTTATACCTACTTTGCCAAGCAAACTTAGTTCCTCTTCACAACAATCCTGAAGACCAAGAAGTCTTATTCTCTTTCTAAAGATTAAGAAATGGAAGGTTATCAAGGTTTAGCAACTTGCCCAACTTGCTCAGTTCGAAGTTGAAGAAGAGTGGCATGGGGATCTCCTTGACAGTAAGACCTATTGGCTTTGCCCCAAATCATGACACTCAAAGCTAATCTTCAATGTGTGAAGAATGTGTGAAGATTTTAGCTCTTCACCCCTAGGCAAGAGGACAAGCCTCAGGCCCATACCTGTTCTTTCTGTGAACCTGAATTCTTAAAATATCAGTATTTTTCATTTTGGGAAAATCCAGGCTCTTCTAAGCAAATGGTGGCTGGGAAGGAGTAGGCTTAGCCCCTGGGGTGGGATTGTGAATTCATATTGATGTGTGAGAAAAAAGAGCCATGTGGAGTCGGGGGACTCTACCTGATTTCCAGTGTAGTAGTCACTGAGACAAAAGCCCAAGAAAGCTATCTATATACATATATACATCTATATGTGTACGTATATACACATATACACACACACATACACTTATATATGTATGTATATATTTATATATTTGACATTCAATATTATATTAGTTTCAGGTGTACAACATAGTGATCCAATACTTGTAGATATTGTGAAATGATTACCAAATAAGTCTACCTACCATCTGTCACCATACAAAGTGATTACAATATTATTGACTATATTCCTCATGCCGTAATTTACATCCCCACAACATTTATTTTATAATTGGAAGCTTGTACCTACCCCCTTTACCCATTTCACCCCACCCCCATTCCCTTCCTTCTGGCAGCTACCAATTTGTTTTCTGTATCTATGAGTCTGGGTTTTATTTGTTTGTTTTGTTTTTTAGATTCCACATATAAGTAAAATCATGTGGTATTTGTCTTTCTCCGTCTGACTTATTTCACTGAGCATAATACCCTCAAGCTCCATCCATGTTGAAGTAAATGGCAAGATTTCAGTCTTTTTTATAACCTAGTAGTATTCTACTGTTTATAAATATCACATCTTCTTTATCCATTTACTCATCAATGGACACTTAGGTTGTTTCCATATTTTGACTACTGTAAATAATGCTGTAATAAACATAGGAGTGCAAATATCTTTTCAAATTAGTGTTTTTATTTTCTTCAGATTGATACCCAGGAGAGGAATCGCTGGATCGTGTGGTAGACCTATTTTTTACTTTGTGAGGAACCTCCGTACTGTTTTCCATAGTGGCTGCACCAATTTACATGCCCACCAACAGTAATAAAAGAAACTGAAGAAGACACAAATAGATGATATTTGATGCTCATGGATTGGGAAAATTAACATCATTAAAATGTCCATATTACCCAAAGCAATCTACAGATTCAGTGCAATTCTTATCAAAATTCCAGTGACATTTTCCATCCTCCCTTTTTATTAGATATCAGCTGTTGCAGAGATCACTTCCTTTAGAGCTTCAGACTTCCTGGACTATTAACACCTTCATTTTAAAAAACTCTACCTCCCAGGGACTTCCTTGGTGGCGCAGTGGTTAAGAATCCACCTGCCTACATGTGAAAGTATGAAATTAGAACACTCCCTAATACCATACACAAAAATAAACTCAAAATGGATTAAAGACCTAAATGTAAGGCCAGACCCTATCAAACTCTTAGAGGAAAACATAGGCAGAACACTCTATGACATAAATCACAGCAAGATCCTTTTTGACCCACCTCCTAGAGAAATGGAAATAAAAACAAAAATAAACAAATGGGACCTAATCAAACTTAAAAGCTTTTGCACAGCAAAGTAAACCATAAACAAGACGAAAAGACAACCCTCAGAATGGGAGAAAATATTTGCAAATGAAGCAACCGACAAAGGATTAATCTCCAAAATTTACAAGCAGCTCATGCAGCTCAATATCAAAAAAACAAACAACCCAATCCAAAAATGGGCAGAAGACCTAAATAGACATTTCTCCAAAGAAGATATACAGACTGCCAACAAACACATGAAAGAATGCTCACCATCATTAATCATTAGAGAAATGCAAATCAAAACTACAATGAGATATCATCTCACACCGGTCAGAATGGCTATCATCAAAAAATCTAGATAAATGCTGGAGAGGGTGTGGAGAAAAGGGAACACTCTTGCACTGTTGGTGGGAATGTAAACTGATACAGTCGCTATGGAGAACAGTATGGAGGTTCCTTAAAAAACTAAAAATAGAACTACCATACGACCCAGCAATCCCACTACTGGGCATATACCCTGAGGAAACCATAATTCAAAAAGAGTCATGTACCAAAATGTTCATTGCAGCTCTGTTTACAATAGCCAGGACATGGAAGCAAGCTAAGTGTCCATCAATAGATGAATGGTTAAAGAAGATGTGGCACATATATACAATGGAATATTACTCAGCCATAAAAAGAAATGAAATTGAGTTATTTGTAGTGAGGTGGACGGACCTAGAGTCTGTCATACAGAGTGAAGTAAGTTAGAAAGAGAAAAACAAATACCATATGCTAACACATATATATGGAATCTAAGAAAAAAAAAGGTCATGAAGAACCTAGGGGCAAGACGGGAATAAAGATGCAGGCCTACTAGAGAATGGATCTGAGGATATAGGGAGGGGGAAGGGCAAGCTGTGACAAAGTGAGAAAGTGGCATGGACATATATACACTACCAAACATAAAATAGATAGCTAGTGGGAAGCAGCTGCATAGCACAGGGAGATCAGCTCGGTGCTTTGTGACCATCTAGAGGGGTGGGATAGGGAGGGTGGGAGGGAGGGAGACGCAAGAGGGAAGAGATATGGGAACATATGTATATGTATAACTGATTCACTTTGTTATAAAGCAGAAACTAACACATCATTGTAAAGCAATTGCACTCCAATAAAGATGTTAAATAAAATAAAATAAAATAGACAGCAATCATTTGCCAAAAAAGAAGAATCCACCTGCCAATGCAAGGGGCAATGTTCAATCCCTGGTCCAGGAAGGTCCCACATGCCACGGAGCAACTAAACCCGTGCACCACAACTACTGAGCCTGCATGCTGCAACTACTGAAGCCTGTGCACCTACAGCCCGTGTTCCGCAACAAGAGAAGCCACCACAATGAGAAGCCCAAGCACCACAACAAAGAGTAGCCCCCGCTCGCCGCAACTAGAGAAAGCCCACGCACAGCAACGAAGACCCAACGCAGCCAAAAAAATTATTTTTATTACTCAGCCATAAAAAGGAACAAAAGTGGGTCATTTGTAGAGATGTGGATGGACCTACAGACTGTCATACAAAGTGAAGTAAGCCAGAAAGGGAAAAACAAATACTGCATATTAACAAATATTTGTGGAATCTAGAAAAATGGTACAGATGAACTGGTTTGCAAGGCAGAAATAGAGACACAGATGTAAAGAACAAACATATGGACACCAAGGGGGAAAGGCAGGGTGGGATGAATTGGGAGATTGGGACTAACATGTATACACTAATATGTATAAAATAGATAAATAATGAGAACCTGCTGTATAGCACAGGGAACTCTGCTTCACTTCGATGAACAGTAGAAACTAACACAACATTGTAAAACAACTATATGCCAATAAAAATAAATAAATAGGGCTTCCCTGGTGGCACAGTGGTTGAGAATCTGCCTGCCAATGCAGGGGACATGGGTTCGAGCCCTGGTCTGGGAAGATCCCACATGCCGCAGAGCAACTGGGCCCGTGAGCCACAACTACTGAGCCTGCGTTTCTGGAGCCTGTGCTCCGCGGTAGTGAGAGGCCCGCGCACCGTGATGAAGAGTGGCCCCTTCTTGCAGCAACTAGAGAACACCCTCGCACAGAAACGAAGACCCAACACAGCCATAAATAAATAAATAAATAAATAAATTTAAATCATATGGGCTTAAAAGAAGACCTCTGCTTAAAATAAATAAATAAATATAAATAAAATCTCCTAAAAAAATAATAAATAAATAAAAATAAAAAACTCTACCTCCCAGAGACTGCTTCCTATGTATAACAGAGGCTTGCAGTCTCTTTCCAAAGGCAGATTTTAAGCTCATTGAGTACTTGGGCCCTGTCCACACTGACTTGACATCTACAAAGAACCTGAACTTGCACGTTGATAGTTCTCTTGAATAAGGCAGGCAAGTAGGGGAGGGAGGATTAGAAGGAAAGAGACAAGTTTTGGCTAACAAAAAAGAAAAGAGGGCTTCCCTGGCGGCACAGTGGTTGAGAGTCCGCCTGCCGATGCAGGGGACACGGGTTCGTGCCCCAGTCCGGGAAGATCCCACATGCCGCGGAGCGGTTGGGCCCGTGAGCCATGGCCGCTGAGCCTGCGCGTCCGGAGCCTGTGCTCCGCAACGGGAGAGGCCACAACAATGAGAGGCCCGCGTACCACGGGAAAAAAGAAGAAAAAAAGAAAAGAAAAGGGGGAAAAAAAAGCTACTGCTTTTCCAAGCTTTCTAAGCTCTGCCACACATTTTCAAATTCATTTTCCATGAATCATCTTGGTTATTCTCTTTCTCATCTTGATGCCTCCTTTTATCTTTTTAAAACCGTAAATTAGATAGACGATTACTCAGATGTGGCTCAAATTATTCCATCAGCAAAATTTAATTTTCTATTAGTAGACAAGCCCAGACCCTAAGATCTCATGATTTGTGACCTGTTCATGATTATATAAGTCACTCCGGGAAAATAGTTCAACAAGCTGGATCTGATGCCCGTGGCAGGTATCACATGAGTGGGTGGATGTACCTATTGATATAATGATGTAAAGAGAAAGCAGATAAAGAGAGAATACTGGATGCTTTTATCTACAATCAGAAAGTTTCTTAGAGATTATTTCTGCTTTCTTTATTTTATAAAGAATGAATTTAAGACACTTGCTACCAACCACTAAGACCAATCGGGATAGACCCTATAAAGCATTGCCTTCTTCTCACTCTCACCAGTGCACAACTCTAGGTTGGCTATAAGGTACTCATAAAGGGATCAAAATGTTACAAAGATCATCTCAACAGCCCCTGGAAAACCTATAAATCTGAACTGTTACTTTCAAATAAATCACTGTATAGATTTATATTATGATTATTATTGCGAAGTATTGTTATATATATCCTGTCAAGCCCGGAAATAATTCTGTTGTCTTTAAAATGTTGCTTATTTTGCATTTATACTAACCAAACCCTCAAAAAACTCTTGCCCTTGGAAAAATAGTAAGGCACAGTGATACAATACACACAGAAGCCCTACTCCATGAGTTCAAACCCAGACTCTGTCACTTAATAGCTTCAAGTACTTGGGGCAAACTATAGAATGGAAAAGTTACCTACTTTGGATAGTTGTTACGATTAATTTATCTCATTCACAGAAAACATTTATCATTGTGCCTGATATATAAAATAATCATTAATATTAGCTTTTATCATTTATGCTGAAATAGACATTGCAGACTTTTATCAATTTCTTTGTGGGAAGAACAAGATGATCTAAAGAAGAAAAGAAAGAAATGTAAAATGCCAATGCCTACCATGACAATACTCAGAAGATAGGGAACTTGGAGTCAGAAGATCTGAATGCACTCTGTAAGAACAGGGTGAGTTTTGGAACATCTCCTAAAATCTCTGTTTTTCAAGGTTCCTCATCTGCCTGCATCCAAAATTGCTTAAGGATCAAATGAATCCTTAGCTGAAACAGGTCATAAACTAAAACAGGTGATACAAAATTCAGTTCGGTTATTTGTCTTAGTGTTAATTTTTACCAAGTTATTCCAACAATGGCTTTTATTAAAGGGTGTTATAAATTAATTCTATATCAACTTCCAACATCTTAAAGCACAGTTGTGTTCATGTCTCTCCTCTGGTGATTTCTACAAGTAAAATAAAATTCCTGTGCCCATAGTCAAGGCTTTCCCGGATCTGGCAAAGTATCCTTCTCAGTCTTATTTCCCCAAGTCTGGTCAAACTGAGTGATTAGTCATGATTTCTGCTCACAGACTGAATATTTATTTATTCCCTTTCTAATATTATTCCTGACATGTGGAATGCTTTTTCCTCTCCATCTCCATCTGTCCAATTCTTACTCATCCTCCAAGGCTCAAATGTCACTCCTATGAGATCTTACCTAATTCTCCTAGAGTCAACATTACTTTCTTAGCTTCTCTGAACTGTGCCAGCGCTTTATTTATGATGTCGTGGGAAACCAAAGCTACTGCATGTCAACAGCTGTAGCAAATGACAGGCTCTTCCCCAAATCAGCTCTAGTTTTCTCTCCTGGGAGAGTTTGCACATGCTGACTCTACAATCTGAGATGCCCTCCATCCTCTCATTCACTTACTGGGCTTCTAATCCTGCAAACCTTAGTCCAAGAGCTACTTTGTCAGCCAGGACTCCCCCAGGAAGGGTTGAGTAAACCCCTCCTATCATCTCATAGCACCAAAGACTCCGAGCCCTTCAAAAAGCAGTAGAAGGTAGTTTTTTTGTTTGTTTTTTTGCGGTACATGGGCCTCTCACTGTTGTGGCCTCTCCCGTTGCAGAGCACAGGCTCCGGACGCGCAGGCTCAGCGGCCATGGCTTACGGGCCCAGCCGCTCCGCGGCATGTGGGATCTTCCCGGACCGGGGCACGGACCCGTGTCCCCTGCATCGGCAGGCGGACTCTCAACCACTGTGCCACCAGGGAAGCCCTAGAAGGTAGTTTTTGACACTTGACAACCCTGTGTTTGAATCCTAGCTCACTCACTTATTACTCTGATAATTTTAATTGTCAGTTAAACCTACTCTAAAGTCATTTCCTCCACCAAAAATAGAGCAAGAGATTGAAACAGAGAATATTAATGTTCAGAAGCGACTACTACAATAACTTACAAAGTCATGAGAATTTGCAGCATTGTGAATAAAGCACATGCACATTTAAAGAATAAATAAATCATACATATTTTCACATAACTCTGTGTTAGTTCCTATCATACATCACAATTGCTTTTTTACTGGTGTTCCTTCTGTATCATGAGCCCCCGGAAGGTAGCTATCATGGAGTATAAGTGTCTTAGAGCCTGACAAACACACACCTGGGTTTAAATATCAGCTCTGTTACTTATGAGCTGTGCGTCACAGAGCAAGATGCCTCATCTCTTTATGCCTCAATTTTACTACCTGTAATATGCAGGTAATACTACCTATGTGGGAAAGTTGTTGTAAGGATCCAATGAGTATAAATAAGAAGCTTGGGGGAAAAAGTATAGGACATAGAGACTTCTCAACATATGCAGTTATTATTTCTTTGTTACAAATAAATATAGTAGCTAAATATAGAACATAGAAGATGCTAAATAAACATTTCTTAAATGAAGAAATGAGTAGTCTGTAAAATACTCTACAGATATTAATAATTATTCTATTGACCTGATGAGATTACTTCAGCTGCAAGAGCCTGTTCTCAGCTTTGCTTGGGCAGGAAATTTGATTCCATCATTCACTCCAGTCCCTGTGAACTGAGCTCCAGGATGCAGATAAAAGAGATTCCATCTTTTTTTGAAATGTGCTGAAAAATGTATCTGGACCAATAGTCAAAATTTCTTTGTATGCAATGAAATAATCTATCAAATTCTCTATCAGCAATCTCCCTATCAGTCAAAACAAAAAATATTGCCTCATATATTCTTGTGGATATTTTTCCCCCTAAAAACCCTTCTCAGTCTCTACAGTCAACCAAGATATTTGTTGAGGGTCTCAAGTCTGGCATTTGTAAAGCAAGACCTTTTTACCTAACTCTTTTCTAAGAGTCCCTCTGGGACTTCAAAGTGTTCAGCACCTTGCTGGGTTCCACGGAGAGATGACAAAGTATGAGGCATGTTCCTTTCCTTCAAAGAGTACATAATATTCAGAACTATATTTTTAAATTAAATAGGAAATAAAGAGGAGCTGCTCTTTAGAATTAGAGTCCATTGGTTCTCAGTTTAAGCCTGAAAACATGGCGTATTCTTACTCTGAGCCACTGTTTTTCATTATTCCCCAGTATTCTATGTATTACAATATCACATATTCAATTTCAACACCAAGTTTTATAGGAAAGACATTTTCAATGGGGTCATCTCCTGACTGCATCTTGCTTATGGTCCTGACAGCTAACAGAGGGTGTCACCTTCTGACATGTTTCACTTTCTGTAGATTCTAATGTCTTTCCCAGTCCACATTATCTTGGACACTTGTCTCTTCACTCACTTCAAGTATGGCTGCATTAAACGTAACAGTGAGTTTTAGTGTTAACAAGCAAATGACGCACCATATTATTATTTTTGACTCTCGCTAGAACAGCTTTTAGGACACAATTTAGTTTTGAATTTTTGAACTGTAAATTACCTATTTCATAAAATGTATGCTACTGGGTGCCTTCCTGAAAATGTTCTTAAATAACTGATTTTTTGTAACTATTTCATTTTCATTATTTTTCACTTATATAATGTTAATTTTATACTATTTAAATGATGTGTATATTCATCCTACCTCCCCTAAAAACAGCCACCATTTTTAAGTGCTTAATATGTATCAGACACCACTCTCTATCATTTAATCCTCACACAACAACCATATAAGAAAGGTGTTATTATTATTAACTCCATCCCACAGCTGAGGAAACATAGGTTTATTAAGGGTACATAATTTGCCCTAGGACCTATAGCCAGGAAGTAGAAGAGCAAGATTGGAACTCGGCTCCTCTGACTCCAAATCCTTAATCTTTCATTACTATATCTTAGCAGCTTTCCTACCAGGTTGAATATTTCTTTAGAACAGAAACAATAAATTGCTCTGATTTCTTTATCTCTTTCTAATGCCTAGTACAGAACCCCTTGCCTAACAGCTAATAAATTCAGAAGAAGGAGAAGGAGGGGAAGAGAAATAGGAGGAGGTGGAGGAAGAAGAAGAAGAAGAAGAAGAAGGAGGAGGAGGAGGAGGAGGGGGAGGGGGAGGGGGAGGAGGAGGAGGAGAAGGAGAAGGAGAAGGAGAAGGAGAAGAAGAAGAAGAAGAGGAAGAAGAAGAAGAAGAAAAGGTGGTGGGAGGGAGGGGGAGGGAGACATGGATTCCAAGAATGGTATAGTGACATAATATGGTTTCTTCTTTCTTGAAGGCATCCCTCTGCTTCTCTCAAAACCTTGGGGTCCAGCCAACAGTGCCCACTCACTGAATGGGGGATGAGCATGGGAGGTGGATGGGCAACACATTTCTAATTTTCTGCATAGATGCCTTAGTTACTATTAAGAGATTGTCAAAGGGAAGTAATTTCAAAGAAGAGAAGCTAGCCTGATTAAGAAGTTCGATCAAGATTGACTTTTGAAATAAACTCAAAATGATTAAAGACCTAAATGTAAGGCCAGACACTACAAAACTCTTAGAGGAAAACATAGGCAGAACACTCTATGACATAAATCACAGCAAGATCCTTTTTGACCCACCTCCTAGAGAAATGGAAATAAAAACAATAATAAACAAATGGGACCTAATGAAACTTAAAAGCTTTTGCACAGCAAAGGAAACCATAAACAAGACCAAAAGACAACCCTCAGGATGGGAGAAAATATTTGCAAA
Source organism: Delphinapterus leucas (assembly GCF_059928025.1). Classification (NCBI taxonomy): domain Eukaryota; kingdom Metazoa; phylum Chordata; class Mammalia; order Artiodactyla; family Monodontidae; genus Delphinapterus; species Delphinapterus leucas. Next base: position 49,280,795 of record NC_143133.1, on the reverse strand, counting down.
TGAAGCAACTGACAAAGGATTAATCTCCCAAATTTACAAGCATCTCATGCAGCTCAATAGCAAAAAAACAAACAACCCAATCCAAAAATGGGCAGAAGTCCTAAATACACTTTTCTCCAAAGAAGAGATACAGATTGCCAAGAAACACATGAAAGGATGCTCAACATCACTAATCATTAGATAAATGCAAATCAAATACTACAGTGAGGTATCACCTCACACCCACACTCTGGCCATGGGTCAGAATGGCCAGCATCAAAAAATCTGCAAACAGTAAATGCTGGAGAGAATGTGGAGAAAAGGGAACCCTCTTGCACTGTTGGTGGGAATGTAAATTGATACAGCCACTATGGAGAACAGTATGAAGTTTCCTCAAAAAACTAAAAATAGAACTACCATATGACCCAGCAATCCCACTACTGGGCATATACCCTGAGAAAACCATAATTCAAATAGAGTCATGTACCACAATGTTCATTGTAGCTCTATTTACAATAGCCAGGACATGGAAGCAACCTAACTGTCCATTGACAGATGAATGGATAAAGAAGATGTAGCACATATATACAATGGGATATTACTCAGCCATAAAAAGAAACAAAATTGAGTTATTTGTAGTGAGGTGAATGGACCTAGAGTCTGTCATACAGCATGAAATAAGTCAGAAAGAGAAAAACAAATGCTGTATGTTAACACATATATATGGAATCTAAAAAAAAAATGCTTCTGGTGAACGTGGGGGCAGGACAGGAATAAAGACACAGATGTAGAGAATGGACTAGAGAACATGGGGAGGGGGAAGTGTAAGCTGGGACAAAGTGAGAGAGTGGCATGGACATATATACACTACCAAATGTAAAATAGATAGCTAGTGGGAAGCAGCCGCATAGCACAGGGAGATCAGCTGGGTGCTTTGTGCCCACCTAGAGGGGTGGGATAGGGAGGGTGGGAGGGAGGGAGATGCAAGAGGGAGGAGATATGAGGATATATGTATATGTATAGCTGATTCACTTTGTTATAAAGAAGAAACTAACACAGCATTGTAAAACAATTATACTCCAATAAAGATGTTAAAAAATATATATAGGGGGCTTCCCTGATGGTGCAGTGGTTGAGAGTCCGCCTGCCGATGCAGGGGACACGGGTTCATGCCCCAGTCCGGGAAGATCCCACATGCCGTGGAGCAGCTAGGCCCGTAAGCCATGGCCGCTGAGCCTGCGCGTCCGGAGCCTGTGCTCTGCAACGGGAGAGGCCACGGCAGTGAGAGGCCCATGTACCACAAAAAATAAATTAAAAAAATAAAATAAAATAACTATATATAGTGACTTTTGAGAAAAATTAAAAGCTCAGAGGAAAAAGAAAAGATTAAGGTTGGGAGCCGTTAAAGGGAGCCCTCAGAAACCAGAATGGCAGAGGGCTGCTGCCCATTGACACAGAGCACAGAGCCTTTACACTAACATCACCTTTAATCATAGCAAGCACAACACAAGTGTGCACTGTCAGCCTGCCCAAGGCCAAGCACGTCCATATCAGCTCCGATTCTAATAAATTTGGAGCCTCTTCAGAGCCTGGAGGTCCTCATTTGAATCACACAGGCTCCCCGCTTACCTCGTCTCTTGATGGCCCACTCAGGACTTGGAGCCTAATTGTAGCATCTAGTCCCATTCCTTTGATCCTGTGTAATAATTTTTTCTCTCCTTAGAGATTTGCTGAGAACAAAGTAGACACTCTAACCACCTCTCACTTAAACAAGAGATTTATTACTCTTAACCTACCATATGTCAAACTCCTGGATGGTGGAGTCCTTGGCCAACTGTCCTGATTCCTCTAAACACACTTTTCCTCCTGCCAGTGCTGCCCAGTAGCTGATGGTCTGGTTTCTGGCCTCAGGAGTATAGCCAAGAAAGGATGTCAATGACTGATCCCCTGGGGAGATCTCAGAGACAGGTCCTCTGTGGAAAGCTGACATATCGGTCCAAACTCCTAGACCTCTGCAAATTCTACCTGTTTTCATGTCTGGGTTTTATATCTTTGGCAGCATTTGAAAACTGTCACTCAAAATGGACTGTGGCTATTCATTCTTGGTCAGTCCAAATGTAATCTAAATGTGCTTTTAACATTAACAAGTAAGAATAAAGCTGTCAGGTTGGTCATTAGCAGAGCTGCAGCCAGTAGGAAATGCCTAGAAAATTCTACTACAATTAAAACACTGGGCATCCCTGGGAGGGACAGAGGCTAGAAAATTGGAATTGGCAGGAAACTAGAGGGTTCCTTTCAGGTTTTTTCTTCCTGATTTTCCTCAGAGTAAAAAGCAAAGTCCTGAGTTTCAAAATCCCACCCTTTTACAGAAAAAGGGATAATGATATTGCCACCCTAGGAGTTTATACTGACACATGGAAAGGTTTTGTGTTACAGTACATGTGTGCTCAATGTTTATGGAATTTTCACCTGATGAGGAAGAGAAATAATGGTTTCCTCCATTTACTCTGAGAAATGTGAAACTCAAAGTGACAACAGTTTGCAACTTGTCACTTACCACCACAACTCAGGTAATAATATTGTACTTTTAGAAACCTCAAAAAGTATGTATGCGTGAGGAATGAGGGTCAGGCCAGAAATACACAACATGTCTTGGAATTAGACCTTAGAGTAACATTATGTTCTAATGTTACATCTGCCTTTCTGAGCTCAGTAAACCCCCCAATAATTCTACCTTAACACTTGTCAGTTTCTTTTGAATGCCTGTCTACGTGCATGTGTGTGTGTGTTTTAGTCAACTTAAAATAACTTTTTTTCTTATTTCTAAAATAAATGAAGAATTATTGTAGATACATGAGAAAGAATAGAGAAACAAAAATAAGAAGAGAAAATCCCACTCCCGGAGGTAGTTAACATTTAACATCTTGGAATACATCTTGTCCCTTAGTGTGTTATGTTTTGTTCATTTAAACATAAGAAGCCCAATTCGTTACATCTTTCTTCACAGTATCCTTCCGTAAAACACAAAATGACTTTTTAAAAACCCACTTCTAATATCTACAGAGTAGATCCGAGGGAGCAAAAAAGATGGGACCCAGTACCCGTTTGTATTTGCATGTGTGTAGAGAGTCAAAGAGAACATTTAAAACTAAAGGGGACTTAAAATTAAATATGGTGAAGTGAATACTTATTTACTTTGTGCTCAATGCATGCTTCTTTTCAATATCCTATGAAATAACAATGTAGGAATAAACTCACAAGGTCAAAAGGAATGGAAAAAGAGATAGTAGCAACAAAGTTTAAGAAGATAGAAAGCAAATGGACAAGTTGTAACAGACTTAACAAAACAAGAGACATGGAAGCCAGCCCAGAAGCAAGCTGATTTAGTCCTTGGAATTCCAAAATATAAAAATGACATTACAGATAGGGCTGAAAACTGGAGAGTGTATTGAAAGGTTTTCTAATAAGAAGCAAGAACAAACAGTGTGCAGTACCCAGCTCTCTACTTGCCCCTGTTCACTACCCCCACCACACACACACACACACAAAGCCCTGTTTACCAATTTTCATGGTGTAAATACTCCCATCATGGGTAATTTCAAGCTACTAATATAATGTTACCGAACTCAGACTTGGGAAGAGATGAACACACCACCTCTAGAGAGCTGATTCACGCTGGCTCCAGCACACCTCCGGTTAGACCCAATTAAGCAGTAGAGGATTTAACCTTCTTTTTCTGCAGCTATTCTATGAAAACATTCCAGAGAGACATAGGACTTGGAGAACTGAGGCTTAATTAGGGAGGAGGCACAGCACTGAAAAGGAGGACTACGTGGAAATATATTTATGGTACAGCCCCTTTTTCCTCTTGGCTGGAGATTGGAGAATCCTTTGTGAGCAAACTGAAACCCAAGAAGAAAGATCAATAGACAGGACATTTGGGGAGTTTCTCAATGAAACAGAGCAGCCACATCACACCAAAGTGAAGCCCATAACTGGAATGCTCCACCCTTGCTCCAGAGCTTCCAGTCAGTGTTGCAGTGCATCACCTTTGAAAATGAATGGAAGCAGCCTAAGTGTCCATCAACAGATGAGTGGATAAAGAAGATGTGGCACATATATTCACTGGAATATTACTCAGCCATAAAAAGAAACGAAATTGAGTTATTTGTAGTGAGGTGGATGGACTCAGAGACGGTCATACAGAGTGAAGTAAGTCTGAAAGAGAAAAACAAATACTATATGCTAACACATATATGTGGAATCTAAAAAAAATGGTCAAGAAGAACCTAGGGGCAAGACGGGAATAAAGATGCAGACCTATTAGAGAATGGACTAGAGGACACAGGGAGGCGGAAGGGTAAGCTGGGACGAAGTGAGAGAGGGGCATGGACATATATACACTACCAAATGTAAAATAGATAGCTAGTGGGAAGCAGCCGCATAGCACAGGGAGATCAGCTCGGTGCATTGTGACCACCTAGAGGGGTGGGATAGGAAGGGTGGGAGGGAGGGAGACGCAAGAGGGAAGAGGTATGGGAACATATGCATATGTATAACTGATTCACTTTGTTATAAAGCAGAAATTAACACACCATTGTAAAGCAATTATACTCCAATAAAGATGTTAATAAAATAAAAAAACATAACTTTAAAATCTGAAAAAAAATGAATGGAAAATCATACTGGTGTTGGTAGTATTAATATTGCTATTATTAATATTATTATGGTAAGTGAAATAAGTCTGACAGAGAAGATAAATGTGGTATGATATTGCTTATATGCGGAAGCTAAAATACAACAAACTTATTTGTGAATATAACAAGAAGGAAACAGACTCACAGATATAAAGAACAAACTAGTGGTCACCAGTTGGGAGAGGGAAGAGTGTAGGGGCGATAGAGGGGTAGGGATGTAATAAGTAAAATCTATTATGTATAAAATAAGCTACAAGGATATATTGTACAACACAGGGAATATAGCCAAAATTTTGTAATAACTATAAATGGAGTATAACATTTAAAAATTGTGAATCACTATATGGTACACCTGTAACTTATATAATATTGTACATCAACTATATTTCAATGAAAAATATTGCTATTATGAAACTACTGGGTGTAATAGGGGATAACACACAAGTGTACTGTGGGATATTCAGCCATCCTCTGTGTCCTTGAGAACTAGAATTCCTAATGTAGGAGAAAGGAGATTAAATGTAATATAGAAGAAGTTGAACCCTTGCATTAATGGTCAAGAGATCTGGGGGCAAAGATTTCAGGGCAAATCAATGGAGAAAGGAAAGTGCCAAGACAACTGGATACACATAGGCCAAGAATATAAACTTTGGTTCATATTCACACCATATATAAAAATTAATTCAAAATCGATCATGGACATAAATGTCAGAGTTAAAACTACAAAACTTCTAGAGAAATCATAGAAGGTAATCTTTGAGATTTTGGACTAGACATATATTTCTTAGATATGACACCAAAAGTAGAATCTATAAAATAAAGAATTGATAAACTGGATATTTTTCACAAATTTCACCAAAATTAAAACATTTTGGTCTTCAAAATATGCAGCTAGATAATGAAAAGGGAGCACACAGACTGGGATAGAATATCCATAACACATAACTGACAAAGGGCTTTTATTCGGGATGTAACATGGATTCTTGAAACTCAATAAGGTGCCAAGTAACCCAACTAAAAAAAAAATAGACAAAAGATTTGAATAGACACAAAGAAAAATATGCACATGATTGATAAACACATGAAAAGATGTTCAACATCAGCAGTCATCAGGGAAAGAGAAATTAAAACTACACGAACTACTACTACATAGCAACTAGAATGGCTATAATCAAAAAGACTGTACCAAATATTAGCCAGAATATGAAAAAAACTGGATCTCCTGTGCTTTGCTGGTGGAAAAATAGTCTGGAAACTCCGGGAACGAACGTGGCTGTTTTTTAAAAAGTTAAACATAGACTTACCATACAACCCAGTAATTCCATCCCTAGGTACGTACTTGAGAGAAATGAAAACTTACGTCCACCCAAAGATGTAAATGACCATAGTAGCATTACTCATAATAGCCCAGAACTGGAAAGAGTCCAAATATCTATCAACTGGTAAATAAACAAACAAAATGTGGTATAGCCATACAATGGAACACTAGTCACTAACCAAAAGGAATGGATTACTTTTACATACTACTACATGAATGATCTTCAAAAACATTATGCTTAGTGAAATGTCAGATACAAATGACTTAGAATATTGTATGATGTCAATCGAACTTCCAGAAAAGCAAATTCATAGAGACAGAAAGCAGATCAATGGCTCCCTGGGACTGAATTGGACAGTGCAAATAGATACAGGGGAACTCTTTGTGTTGCTGAAAATGTTCAAAAGTGAGATTGTGTTGATGGTTGCACAACTCTGTAAATTTATTAAAAATTAGTGAATTGTAGTTATAATGGGTGAATTTTATGGTATGTAAATTGTACTTTGATAAAGCTGTTAAAACATAAAGAGAGAGATAAAAAAAGCATATTAGGGCTTCCCTGGTGGCGCAGTGGTTGAGAGTCCACCTGCTGATGCAGGAGACACGGGTTCGTGCCCCAGTACGGGAAGATCCCACATGCCGCAGAGCGGCTGGGCCCGTGAGCCATGGCCGCTGAGCCTGCGCGTCCGGAGCCTGTGCTCCGCAACGGGAGAGGCCACAACAGTGAAAGGCCCGTGTACCACAGAAAAAAAAAAAAAAAAAAAAGCATATTAAATAAGTGAGCAAGAACGAACTGTGATACCTAGCATGAAGTTTTTAGAGATTAATCTAGAAAGAAATATAAAGAAGTGATTATTATTCCACTTTTTCATTTTACATTTAATTTCACTAAAATTCCCTTAGTGTTCATATCCCACTGGGTAAAAAAGACATCATACTAACAGATGGCCCAAAGTTTCTAAACTTAGAACTATCTGTTCCTACTGGATTCCCTGATTTCTGCAAAGTCTTCCATAATTAACTCAAAGTCCATGTAAGTATCTCACTGAACGCATAAACTGAACTCTCAAACTGAATTATTGGGTTGGCCAAAAAGTTCGTTTGGGTTTTCCATAAGCTGTTATGGAAAAACTCAAATGAATTTTTTGGCCAACCCAATACCTCATGGTATCAACAATATTCTTCCTCTCATTGTCCAACTCCCTTGTAATATCCATGTACGAGCTATAAAATAAATTATGAGACATGGAAGCGACCTAGGTGTTCATCAACAGATGAATGGATAAAAAGAGATGTGATATATATAAACAATGGAATATTACTCAGCCATAAAAAAGAATGAAATCTTGCCATTTGCAGCAACATGGATGGACCTAGAGATTATCATACTAAGTGAAGCAAATCAGACAAAGAAAGACAAATATTATATACTATCACTAAAAAATCTAAAAAAAATAATACAAATGAACTTATTTATAAAACATAAACAGACTCACAGACATAGAAAACAAACTTATGATTACCAAAGGGGAAAGGGCAGGGAAAGGGATAAATTAGGAGTATGAGATTAACAAATACACACTATTACATATAAAATAGATGAACAACAAGGATTTACTGTATGGCACAGGGAACTTTATTCAAAACCTAGTAATAACCTACAATGGAAAAGAATCTGAATATATATATATATATAAAACTGAATCACTTTGCTGTTCACCTGAAACCAACACAAAATTATAAATCAACTATACTTCAATTTTTAAAAGTTATGTCATTTTAGTGATTCTACACCTTAGATAATTGCTCTTAAAGTCACATTTAAAACGGATATTGTACACTATAAAGATGAATGGCAAAATCTATGCTAATCATTTAAAATTTCGATTTTTCTTCACTTAGGAAGACATGAAATATGGAAAATAAAAAACACCATGAATGTTTAAGAGAAAGCCTGTGGAAGAAAGGAAAAAAACTTCCTATTTTATCACCTTTAACATTTTTTTCCAGCTTTTTCAAACAGACCTTGTATTTTCATTTGCACTTGACCCCCACAAATTATGGACCTGGCCCTGACCTGAAGGTACCATTTTGATTCAGACGGTGGTGCTCTGGTATGACAAGAGAGATCAGATACTGGTAACTTGGGAGGCTGCCCCAATATCAGGATTTTTACCAAAGACCCTGGGACTTGTGCACAGTTCCACTCCTTATATTTGCAGAGTGAAGGACAAGAGTAAAATTGGAGGGCCACATATGACATGGCTGAATATTAGAAGTTGTAAGAAACGTTAACAATGTCTTAAAGAAAATAAAACATGTTCTGCCCTCTCACCTTGAAAAAAATATTCCTTTGTAACTACTGGAAGGCGAGTCTAAGACTTAGAATTCTGTTCCATAGGGATTGTCGACCCTGGCTCCCAGTTCCCAGCTGTGATGTGATCCCATTTTCTTTCCACCCCTAGCTTCATCCCAGACCCAGAGGGTTTCATGCTAGTGTGTGTAGACTCCACAGCCCACACATTCAAACTCTGTCTACACCTCACAGCCACCCTTTGCTTCCCTTTCACTTAATCCTAAACACTGAGAGACTGAATATACCAACAGATAATGGCCAGACCAGGTATAAAAATAGAACTCTGACCCACACCCTTCAGCAACTTGCCCAGGAGATCAAGTCCCTTATCTACAATAAACAGCCCAGGAAGCCAGCCTTCTGTAAGTCAGACTTGCAGAAAGTCAGATTGTTATCTCCAGTGACAATCCAGGAAGCTAAAATAAAAATCTGTAATGGTCAGCCCCAAGTGGTCAGGATTCGAATAATAACTGACAGCTTCCCTACTTTTTCCCCTGCTTCCAACCTAGGACCAGGCAGAAAGAGTCCAATATGCAGGGTGGAGGGCAGTGGACGGATACATCAAGGCTAGTCCAACTTGACAGGATCCTTAGGGAAGGCAAGCCACGGTAATAAGATATTGAGGATGGGGGATAAGAAATTTGATCAGTTATCAAAGGTGGAGGACTTTTGCTAAACTGACCCAGGAGAATTCTTGCTAAAACTGGGCTGAGCAGGCCCAGGACAGATTCCCCAGGTCAGAGTCAAGTCAAAAGAGGACTCAGAGGAACCTGACTCAACTTTGATCAAGGAACAAGTCTTTGTTAAGTAGACTACACTCTATACACTTTATTTTTTAATTTCTATTTATTTATTTTTGACATATAAAAAGTATATATATATATTTATGGTATACGATGTGATGTTTGGTATAGGTATACATTGTGAAATAATTACCACAGTCAAACTAATTAATAGATCCATCACCTCCCGTAGTTACCATTGTGTGTGTGTGCAGGGGGTGAGGGGTGAAGACCTGAAACCTACTTTTAGCAAATTCAAGTATACTATGCATTATTATTAACGCTATAATCACCATGCTGTACATTAGATCTCCAGAACTTATTTAACTTATAACTGAAAGTTTGTAGCCTTTGACCAACATCCCCGCCCCCCATTTCCTTCACCTCCCACCCAGCCTCTGATAACCACTATTCTACTCTCTGTTACTGTGAGTTCAACATTTTTTTGATTCCACATATAAGTGAAATCGTGCAATATTTGTCTTTCTGTGCCTGACTTGCTTTAGTTAGCATAATGTCTTAATAATAATATCATAATACACATGATATTTTCTTTATCCATTCATCTGTGGATGGACACTTAGATTGTTTCTGTTTCTTGTCTACCATGAATAATGCTGCAACGAACATGGGAGGACAAGTATCTTTTTGTGATTTTATTTCCTTTGGATATACACCCAGAAATGGGATTGCTGGATCATATGGTAGTCTTATTTTTAATTTTCTACAGGACCTCCATACTAATTTCCATTGGCTGTACCAATTTACACCCCCACTAGCAATGTGCAAGGATCCCCTTTCCTTCACATCCACACCAACACTTGCTATCTTTTGACTTTTTGTTAATAGCCATCCTAACAAGTATGAGGTGATGTCTCAGTATGCTTCTGATTTGCATGTCCCTTGTTGACCTAAAAGAAATAGACCACCAGGTATTTCTCCAGCAAAGATGGGTTTATTCAAGATCAGCAGAGAATGGCAATTCGAGGTCTGCAACAATGGCAAGCCATATGCAAGTTCCCACATGGCAAGGGAAGGAGAACACTTTTATAGAAAGGAAAAGGAAGTTGGGAGTCTATAGCATACTATACTCTATTTACTATTACTCTATAGTAAATAGAGTTCATGGCTTTTTAGTGTCTGAGTTCTTGCCAGGAAAGAAGAGGAGAATTTCTTTTTCCTACTGGGCTCTACTTCTTCCTATTGCAGGTCTTCTAACTCTATTTAACTGAAGTTTCTGTTTATTAGTATTTTACTCCCTGATGATTAGTGATGTTGAGCATCTTTTCATATACCTAATGGCCATTTGTCATGTCATCTGCAAACAGACAATTTTACTGGTAGTGCAGGTCAGTGGCTAGAATCAGGGCCAGATCTGGGCTCAGAAGCAGCTTTGGGGCAAGATCTGAGCTCATGCACAGTGGTGAGTACCCTTGACAGGAGTCAGGGCCAATAGCATGCCAGTCTCTGGCTGCAGGCATGTGGCAGTGAAGGCTTGTGTCAGGAGTCAAGACCAGAGTCTGATTCATGAGCAGTTGTGGGGATCTGAGCTGCTGATGTGCACTTGTGTGGCTGTAGGGTTAGCCACGGGCACACAAGTGGCAGTGAGGGTTGGCTGTGGGGACCTGGATTGGCATCGTGCACACACACAGCTACAGAGCGGAGGCTGGCTGTCTGCAGCAGAGTGAATACAAGGACCCAGAGCCCAGGGCATCTCTGGCAGCGCTGGCTGCGGGGGGGCTCTGGCAGGAGGTGGGGAAAGGGAGGGACTCAGGTAGCTGAAGTCCACAAATGCAAAAACCCATGGAACCCTTGGGGATGAAATCTGCAGGGGATCCACAGTGGCTTTGCTGGCCATTGCTCTCCTCGGTGGCGTAAAGCTGCTGGAGTCCTCTGTGAAGCAGTTCCCTGGAGTACGTGATGGAGTCCTCAGGGGTGATATATACAGAGGATCCACAAGGGCTGTTGAGGTCCTCAGTGGTGAGGGTTGCTGGAGTCCTCTGCAGAGCGGTCCACTGGGAGCTGCAGTTTCTCAAACCCTGTGACTGATACTGGTAACCTCTGACCTTCTTCCTTGATCCTATCCATCTCTAGATGTCTCACTCTGCCAGTCTTTGAGGAAGGTGAAACAAAAGTGGGTCCTTCAGGCAGTGCCCAAAACACTGGGGAAGGGGGGAGCTCACCCTGATGAGGGGAAGTCTCCTGGTCCAGGAAGTTCCCTCTTGGCACTGGACAGTGCCATCTGGAGGATGGGATGATGCAGGCACAATGAAACTGTTCTTCCTACCCTTTTTGTGTGGCTATTCCCAGGTTTTTTGCTCCATTGTGACACTGAAGTTTCTTAAGTGGACTCCAGAGTTCTCCTAGAGCTCTTTCATTCATGGGTAGCTGTCTAGTTATTCTTCTTTATGGGAAGGCAGAGGCTGGGGTCTCGTACTCCACCATCTTGGTGACATCATCTGACAACACTATTTTCTCACCCTCTGTTCTGCGTTAGGTTGTGGACCTACCCAGGAGCCCTATTGCTGCCAAAGTCATCCCTTGTCCCCTCACTTCCATAGTTGGGGGAAGGAACAGAGCTTGCAGCTGGGTGACCAGAGTTTGAATCTGGGCTCCACTACCTATGGCTGTAGGATCTTTTGCAAATCATCTCACCTTGTTTAAATCATGTATTCTTTTTTTTTTTAATTTAAGAACATTTTTATTGACGTATAGATGATTTGCAATATTGTGTTAGTTTTAGGTGTACAGTAAAGTGATTCAGGTATATATATCTATTATTTTTTCAGGTTATTTTCCACTATATGTTATCACAAAATATCGAATATTGTTCCCCGTGTTATACAGTAAATTCTTTTTATTTTATTTATTTATTTTATACAGCAGGTTCTTATTAGTCATCCATTTTAGACACATCAGTGTATACATGTCAATCCCAATCGCCCAATTCATCACACCACCACCACCACCCCTCCCATGCATTATTTATACCACCTCCTCATGTATAAAATGGGAATGATAATATCTGATTGGAATGATTGATATTTATATTAGAGATGGCTTATAGTTGGTGTTCTATAAATATTTACTACTACCCCTCCTGCTGCTACTGCTACTTTTGTGGTTATTTTCTATCCTTTTATTCAACACTCTATTAGTTCTATCTTATTTGGTTTGATGCTCAGTTCCTGTCACAATTTTGCTAAACAAGTATATCAAATTGTGTATTTATGTAGCTAAGAGAGAATTTTCAAGCACACACACACACACACACACACACAGCATGTCAGAAAACAGTCTTGCCTCGACAGGAAGAAGGATAATGATACCCAATGGGTATTTTCCATTTCTAATTTCAGTTACTCTATGGTCCTGCAATTATTATAGCCATCTAATCAACTCAAAGTAGTTATGCACAATTCCAAACATATTATGAAGTAATAAGGCCTTTATTTTTCATTGTGCCCTGAATGCTTGTATCATTAAAGATGTAAAAACAGAATTTAATTTGTGCCCACAGAATGGAAAGTCAAAGGAATGAAAGAGAAGATAAGGTCTAGTATTTTTTCCTTTTTAGCTCTGAAACATATAAAGTTTGTAAAATGTGTGAAGTTTTTAAAATGTGCATCAAGTTTTTAAAATGTGTGAATAGCTTCACAGCTGCCAGATCATAGAGGGGACTCACCTTAAACAAGCCAATATTGGAGGATTTTATTCTTGAGTCCATAGAGAACGCCTGTAAGTACATATCCGAAGTCTCTGATGAAATGCAAATGATCAAGTGTCCTGGAAAAACTAAACACATCGGTACCAAGATCACTGGGACATATCCTGATTGTCTCACAGCCTAGCAAACGTGTCTCACTCCAGTTTTCTAAGTCTAGACTGTGTGTATAAACTGCAAAAATTAATTCCAGAAGCATATTAATGAAAAGCAAGTAGGAGCACAGGTTTTTACAAAGTAGTTATGATATAACTCCTGCAGCATATCATTAAATGAAACAATGTATGCCACCCTGTTCTGTAATCTATACCATAGTGAATTAGGCAGAGTCATCATTATCTCTAATGATGAACCCCACTAAAATTCTCATAATGAGAACAGAATGAAGTTATGCATCTTACCCAACATCTTCAATATACAGGCTAGTTCAGTGACTGCCAGTGTATGCTCTGCAGAGAAAACCAAACAAAGCAATGCATACTCCTTCAAAATGAAAAGGACAGAAAATTTCACAATTAATTTGGGAACGATTTTAACAATTCTTTTCTGAATTCTAGGCTGAAATATGGTGAGACCAAGCTCTGTCTCCAAAAATTAACAAAACCATAAGTTAGTTTAAATTCTAGACGTATTATAGCCCACTGTTTGCCCGGCAACATGCTCTAATTTTAATCAGAACAACACAAAAATTTATTCTGTGTCCTCTCAGATCTCTTTTTATATTTCTATTTAAATTTTCCTGGAGAACACTGAGCATAGCTAAATGTTCATCATTCTCTAGGCAAAACCATGTATGAAAGTGGATTCCAAATTTTGTCCTTTCCGTTTTACCCTGTATGGACATACATTAAAATTCTGATGAACTTTGTGAGGGACTGTCATGAATAAAAGAAAAAATTAGAAGTGTTTAAATCCAACTCGTTGGAGCTGATATTTCAAGATCCAGGTAGGAAACACGTTGTATATTTCTCCCCAGCTCTTTAGTCTTACACAGCTTCTATTCTTTTAGAAGTTAGAAGAATGTTGAGCTTAAACATCAAAGACAGATTATTCTTAAAAAGGAACATTTATCAGAAAAAAGTATTAATTGGTTGCTAGAAAGAACTATAAGAATAAAGGAATCTAGGGTGAAATGAGAGATTAAAGCTAGAAAACATCACTAATGAGGAATGGAATCTCCTTTTATGCACGTTGGAGCTTGCATACATGTGTTTTTTTCTCCCAAATATCTGAGATGCTTAGATGAGCAACAACATGCCATTAGCTTTGCCCAGCGAGTTTTCCCTTTGCCTCTTCTGGTTTGTGATATGAGGCATGTTCCCCCCCTTATTCTCCTGTCAAAGGGTTGTAATTCTGCTCTGTGTTGCAAACTGCCCACACAACCACTCCTGCTCTGATGACTGTAAGTTGGGGATACAGAGGAAGCACACGCCTACCTGTGATCAGGGCTAAGATGCAGTAAAGAGAAGCAAAAAGCAAGAAGGCTACTTCTTGTCCACCCAGAGACCACAGTATCCTGGCAGAATTAGGGAGCTGTTTCAGCAGGGTTTCCGAGGCCCAATCCAAGATATTCGAATTCTCAGCACCCAAGTCAGAGTGAGGGTGGGGGAGGTGTGTGCAGACTGGCCGGGCGACAGCGTGTTGGAAGTTCTCAGGAAAGCGGAGCAGAAAGATGTGTCGGGGAATTCCCTGGCGGCCCAGTGGTTAGGACTCTGTGCTCTCACTGCAGAGGGCCCAGGTTCAATCTCTGGTCAGGGAACTAAGATCCCACAAGCTGCACGACACAGCCAAAAAAAAAAAGAAACGAAAGGAAAAGAAAAGAAAAAGAAAGATGGGTGTCCACAATCCTTCCTGCTTGTTAATTTCTGAATCTTTGCCTAAGAAAACCCCAGAAAGGGATTAGGGATCAAAGAACCAGACGTAATAGGAGGGAAATAGGTGACTTCCTTTACTGTTCCCTTCCTTCTCCAAACTTCAGATCACCTTCTTTCCTCTCTGCTCTCTTCAGTTCCCATCAAAACACGCACACACACACACACACACACTGATAGCGTTTCAGGTATACAAAATTATTCAATAGAGTCTCACCTTGCCAACTCATCCTTCCACTTTCCAGCTCTCCCCTCATCTAATCTAGAGCTTTCATGCCCCAAAGGTCTTAGCCTGCAGATCAACGATAATAATGATAGCTAATATTTATTATGTGTCAGGCATGATCCTTAGGGCCCTTTCACCTTTTAAGTCATACATCACCTAACAACCCTGAGATGTACATACTATTATCATCCCCATTTTAGAGCTGAGAAAACTGAGGCTTAGAGTTTTGAAGCAGCTTGCCAATGATCAGGCAGCTTATATGTTTGGGACGAAGGTTTGAACCTTGATCTTCTGACTCCAGAGTTCGCACTTTTAATCACTACTTAAACTATCAGTGTTCCTACCCCTTTTCTCCTCATCAAAACTTAATGTCCTATCAGCATTATCGTGAATGAAACTAAAGCTCCTGGAGAGTGGATGCCTATATTAGGCGCTCTATTAATATCAGTTGTCCCTTTCTATTCACAATGGTAAATTTTAACGTGAACCAGCCCAGATATGTTGTTCAACTGCTAACTGTGCACCTGAAAATAACAGTGCCCTAAATCTCTAAGGAATGAAAAAGATACAGAGACTTTCAGGCATCCTCGGAGATGGAAGAAACCTTAGAATAGTCCTAGTTATGGGTTTCCATGGAGGGGTGCACACAACAGCCAGACAAGTGATAGCAAAGGGTGCAGAGCTGGATTTTCCTGGGGCCCATTAGAGAGGAGTGCCTTTGCCATGGTGGAAGCTTGATTCAGGGACTTTGCTCAGTCACGACAGGGTGCTAGGTAGGAAGTTTATTCATGAACATAAATCAGTATCTGGACTCAAGTGATTTGTCAGGGCTGCTAGACAAGTAAAGAGCCAATTACAGACAGTATAATTAAGTCCCCCCCCCAAAAAACTGCCACTTCTCATAAGCTCTATGCCCATGTCTCAGCATTGATGTCAATGTTACATATATTAAAATAAAAACTAAAGATGCTTGTTTGGAATAGCCAAGTAAAGAGAAGAGAGAGCAGTTTTTAGAACAGGAGTAAAAATTGTTCAAATGTCTTGAGACAGGAGAAATGATGACCTGTACAGAAATGTGGAAAAATGCAATGAGGTTGGTGTGAAAGCAAGTAGAATGGTTCAAGGATTTTGTTGTTTTAATCCTTATCTCTTTATTTTCATAACTCATACCTTCTGACCTCAGATATCAATATAAAAGAAGCCCAAAGGCTTCAACGGACCTGTGGCCATGTCTCCAGGAGGTGATTTACATGAAACTTTTTTGACTAAAGAAGGTCATGCCAGAGGATTTGGCTCATGTGCTCAGAATAAAAGGTGCTAGAGAGGACAGGACAAGGTCTCCCTCAAATTACTCAAGCTTGAGCCTTCTGGGAGGACAGCTCCAGAGGAAACTAAGAAATTATTTATTAAAAGGACTCAGGTGTGGGGTCCCCAAACATACTGCAGGTCTTTGTAAAGAAATGATACTCCAGGTACCAGAGCTGAAATACCTTGGCTGCCTGTATATGGGATATCCAGATGGAACTACCATAGCAAGAAAGACCCTTCCTTCTTCCTCTGCTGTACTCTGGCCAAGCAAATAATATGTGGCCCTTTATTAGTATGAAAAACACATTATCAGCAAGAATAGGGTTTAGAGACGCTCCAACAGCAGGATGAGTCTCTTTTGTGAATTGTCAATAAATAAAGGAGCCGGTTCAGGCTTAGACCTGGACAAAAGGGATGGCTGACCTGACTGTCTACTTTCAAGGGCCCTTCACAGCATAAACTCACCCTTACAACAATGCCTAAAAGAACGCATGGGTCAAGTGGAATGTAAAAGTTCTCTTTATTATAAAATGTCATTAAGATGAAAAGACAAGTCAGAGACTGGGAGAAAATATGAACAATACCTGTATCAGACAAAGGCCTGGTGTACAAAAAATGTATTAAGAATTCCTACAGATTATTATTGAATGAAAGACAACTAACTCAATTGTTGTTGTTTTTTAATTTTTTGGCCGCACGGCACGAGGGATCATAGTTGCCCGAGCAGGGATTGAACCCGCACCCACTGCACTGGAAACTCGGAGTCTTAACCTCTGGACCACCGGGGAAGTCCCTAAGTCAATTGTTCTTAAGTGGGCCAAAAACCTAAACAAACACATCACAAAAGAAGACATACAAATGGCCAGTTAGCACATGATAAGGTACTCAATGTCATTTATCATCAAGGAAATAAACATTAAAACCAAAATAAAGGGCTTCCCTGGTGGCACAGTGGTTGAGAGTCTGCCTGCCGATGCAGAGGACACGGGTTCGTGCCCTGGTCCGGGAAGATCCCACATGCCGCGGAGCGGCTGAGTCCGTGAGCCATGGCCGCTGAGTCTGCGCGTCCGGAGCCTGTGCTCCGCAAGGGGAGAGGCCACAACAGTGAGAGGCCCTCGTACCACAAAATAAATTAATTAATTAAAAAAACAAAATAAAATACTGATTTACACTCAAGAGAATGGCCAAATAAAACAGATAAAAATTCCAAATGTCAGCAAAGATGAGGAGCAATTGGAACTCTCATCCAAAAAGATATCACTTTGGGAAACAGTTTGGAAGTTTCTTATAAAGTTAAACATACTCCTACCCTACGACCAAATAATTCCACTCCTAGGTATTTATCATAGAAAAATGAAATCACATGTCCATACAATGAATAGCTTACAGCAATGTTTACAGCAGCTTTATTCACAATAACCCCAAACTTGAGAAAACCAGATGTTTACTAACAAGAGAAAGGTTAAATAAATACAATAAATATATGTTAAATATATATTTTTTTCAGAAATTAAAACAACTACAAACTACACAAAATAAAATGATTTAACCTCACAAATATTACATCGAGCAAAAAAAGCCAGACACAAAATAGCACACACCATATGATTTCATTTTTATGAAGCACTAAAAGAGAGAAAACGAATCAACAGCATTAGAAATTGGAACAGTGGTTGCCTCTGGTTTTTCTAAGGATTGACTAGAAAAGAGACAGAAAAGACATTCTGTGGTGGTGGAATGTCCAATATCTTGAATGAGATGGTGGTTAAATAAGTGTACACATTTGTCAAAAGTCATCTAATTTTACACCTAAACCTTACATTTTATTATACTAAGTTGTGCACAATAAAAAATGAGTTTTGGATTTAAAAAATATTAACTCTAAGAAAAAAATTATCCAAATCCAAATTTTACTTCATTTAAAACAATAAGTGTCTCTGTCATTCAGGTACTGGTTCTCAGCACTGACAAGGTGCAACACATACCTAGGAGGAAAAACTCTACCTCAACCCTCTTAGGTCTGCGTATGAGGACTGCAAATTAAACTGACAAAAGATAGATTAAGAGGAAAAAATTTTTTCATGTACACACAGAAGCCAACAAAAGAAGTAGCTGTTTCATTATATGACTGAAGATTTTTAGAGGCTTATATACTTAACTTAGTAAGAGAAAGTTACTTTAGACCATTACTGCCAAGAGAACACAAATTATGTATAATTTTGATTACAACAATATAATTAGTGAAATGCAGACAAGAAAAATACATTTTATAAGATAAATATATTTTACAAATTATATGTCATTGTTTATTCTTAAATCTTTGATCCATCAATAGAACATCCAGCCATTTGCAAAAATAATAAAATCAGTCATCTTTAATACAGTTTACCAATTTTCAGTCATCTGAAATTCCTAGTTTTACATACATTTTTTTCCCTTTTGTCATCATGAAGGCCCATTTTTCCAAGGTAGGAAATACTATATATTTTATTTAATGATTTGTTATTTGATTTATATCTTTCAAATAACTAGACAATGGTATTTTGGTCTCCATTTTTACTCATGCCCAGGGCTCTGTACATGTAAGGAGAGAAAAGATAAATGTTCCCATGTGCCTGGAGCCCAGAAACCTGTCCTCTACTGCAAGAATCACTTGGTGCAACAACCTCATGTTTGCTTTAACAGGATAGGTCTTGCTCTCTTTGATGACTCTAGACAGGAGATAATACCTCTTGGTTCTTCCTACCGTCTTCTGTCTCCCATGGGTAACGGTTGACCAGTGCTAACATATATTGAGGGAAGAAGGAAATGGGGCTGGGAAAAAGGGGACTTTTTTTTTCACTTTATGGCTTTCCGTATTCCCCAAAGCAAGTCAACAAATCATTATATATAAAGGAAAAGAATTACTTACAGAGTCAGTGAACCTCCACAGCCTTGCCAGCCCACAGTGGAGATAATGTTTTCCACCATTATGCAGAGCATTTCAGTTCCACAAGGTTTTTCCTATGCATAGAAATTGGGACCTTTACAATAACTTCCACTCTACCCTTGCTCACCATTCTTAATTCTAGAAGGCTTCAAGAGAATCTTGGAATATTGTTTTCTTCTGTCTTAATCTAGATCAAATTCTAACTACTAATGTTCTTTGTGAACAGAGGGGAAAAGGCACAGAACAAAGATTTAACTTTCTCAATTTTTGGTGTAACTCATTATGAATTTTCTCCAATTTTGCAGAACTGTATAATCTGACAGAATGAGGAACAGTTTTCTCTCTCTTGCTACGTACATCCCTACTCCACTGTGCCCACACTTTCATGCTGATGGCTTAATAGTATTGTTTTACACCGGCAAGGACATCACTTCTTGAGAGGCAGAACGTTGCCCAGAACAGAGTGGATGTCAGAAGATGCTGGATTTACTGTGAAGCTAAGCAAGCTTGCTTCAGAAGCTTCTGCTCTGTAGTTAGACGCATTATCCATTGCGCCACTCGCCCCCCTAGGAGGCTTGCTTCAGAAGTTCTCACTTGCACACGTACATTCCAAAGCCCTAGAAGAGGCCCTAGCAACATGTTCTCATGGTCATGTGCTTTCATGAAATTGGCAAAAGTGGGGTCCCACCTCTCTAATTTGACTTCTCCCGTTGCACATACACTTGTTAACACAAAATAATGTTGAAATGGCTATGGGCATTTTTTTTTAATCTAGCTAAGGGAAAGCTGACTTGGGATCCTTTTCGTTTGTATTTAGGGAGATATAATTACATGATTTGCAATCATCTACAATCAAGCTGTTGCTAACTTTCCAGTGACCCACTGTGCAAACTCACCCAGCATGACAGTACAAAGGTCAGAGTAAGAGACTGCATGAAGGAATGATGGTGTAATCATTTGTGATGGGTTTTTCTCATTCATGATAAGTAGTTACTTACATATCTAATTTTTACATGTATGGATTTGTATTCTTTATCCCAAAGCAGATCTCCAAAATTATATTAGGTTCTGGTCCCATAAAACCCAGATATGTCCCTAATAGAGATTCAGTAAATGTTTAGTGTCTAATTTTATTAAAAAGTTAAAAATTTAAGGGGGTAAATTAAATTCCTGAATCTTTAAACACCACTTCAGGATATCAGAAAACGTTGGGGAAAAGCATATACTTCAGAGTCAGATAGAAATGAGTTTATATCCTTCCTCTCAGTCATTTAAACTTGATCAAGTTATTTAATTTTCTTGGACCTCATTTTCCCCATCTGTAATATGAGGATAATAATACTTACTTTACAGAATTACTCTGAGGATGAAATGAGATGAGATTCATCTAGCTCTGAATCACAGAGCCTGCAAAAGGGATCTAGAAAAGTGTTAGAGGCATGTAGGTGTAGGGGTTGAGCACACAGACTCTGAAGTCAGATTACCTAATTTAAATCCTAGTTCTCCAGCTAGTTACCTATATAATCTGGGACAAAGTGCTTTACCTTTCTGTGCCTCTGTGTCCCCATCATTAAAATGGGAATAAAAATGGCACCTATATTATAAGGTAGTTATGAAGATTAAATGAGGTAATATTTCTAAAGCACTCAGAATGGTGCCTTTGGCACAAGGTATGCTATATAAGTATATTAAATTATCAACTATTTATTTATTGAAAATCTTTATTCCTCTAAACCAGAACTGTTCTATTAGGTACACACTATAGCAGAATAACCATAACATTATCTCTGAAAATGGGGGAAGTTTGTTCTAATTAAATCTACGTTTCTTTGTTCAGGTTTCTTGTAGTTACAGATTTATAGACAATTTAAAAAAAAAACAACAAAGTTTTGAATCAATGGCGTCACGTTCTGCCTTGTTATTATACATAAAGACCCCAATTATACTACTTGGTTACTGCCTTCAAAAGTGTTTTTATTAACAGTTAGACTAAAAGCGTTCCAACAAAAAAACTATTGTTTTCTCTGGGATCCAAGAAAGTTTAATTAAAATGCCAACATGATCAAGCAGGCTAAGAATGTTTCCTCATTATTCGAATTAAGAGTCAGTAAGATTTGATTAATATTATTCTGACTGCACTGGGTTCTGGCAGATCTGTATATTCTCATTTAGTTATTCAACTCTCATATATCGTATTAATTATCTCTCTCTTTCTCTCTGCCTTTCTCTTCTTCAATATAACGCTTTTTTTTCAAATGGCCTCAAGAGCTTTTTCCTTAAAATAGTAAGAATTATTTTAAGTGCTACAGCTAATTTTAGTCATAACTTTAAATACCATTTTGAGTTCATTCATATCTCAGGTTCTTCATATAAAAGAAATATGTGAGTTTTAAAAAATGGAATTTTCTTAGTCTTGATATAATTTACTGTGTAACTCAGTATCTACCTGAAAATTAAAATGATTATTTATATTCCCCAGACTCAGAGAATTAGGGAAACATTGAACTGTGCTGATTTTTTTTTTTAATTCAGTTGGAATTGTTTAGTAATGCTTCATTTGTATGCAGAAAGCACAACACATATTAAAATGGGTACACACTTCTGTGTTGGTTTCAAGGAAATGAAGGTGAGCCAGTTTATTGTCAAAACTTATACATTCAGTACCCACCCCAAAATTACATAAATGAGGTGCCATGTTTGAAATATTCACTAGATAGGAGTCTAAAACCCAAAGTTATGACTCCCAAAGAAAGGATAACTCATTCTTTTATAGACTTACAATATTAAATTCTTGACTACATATATAATTCTGAATAGGTATATGAAATGGTTTTCTATGGGGAAAATGCCTAGTTAGTACTCTTTTTCAGCCTGGTAATTATGCTGGTATTTTTAAATATGTTATGGTACCCAGAGGTTTTGGAAATGGTAATATGTTTTATCAAAATATGAATAAATGTGAGCTAGAATTATGCTGCAATTTCTGGGGAAACCATAATCCTGAATTGAATGGCTTTTTTTTGTGTTTTTAAACCTCACCTGCATAAACATGAATATAAAATGTGAGTTTTAAACGAAGGGCATCTATAATTATATTCTGGTTCTTTTGTGTACTTAGTTTCATGTCTCTGTGTGCTTATGTGCATACACAAGTTTTTGGTTCTTGTTCTATGGAACAAGAACCCCCCCAAACTACAATGATATTGAGAGATAATATATTAAACACAACTGCATAAAAGTGTCGCTGCTTTTTGTACTTGAGTTAGTTTCTTTTTTTAATTTTTAAATTCTTTTTTTCCTTATTTAAGAACGAGAAAGAGAACACAAAATATACATACTCTTCCCCACGTGCCCACTACATTCACTGGAAGCTACTGCACCTGGACCTCTTCACCCTCCGGGTATGGATTTATGTCCTCAGAAGGTAGCGTTCTTCACACGGATTTTATACACAAAATGCTTTCCAATTTCATTTATACGGGCTGCATTAGGTAGACAATGGAAAGAATTATTATGATTTTAATTATTATAATTTCACATGATAAAAAAGCCTTTATCTCTCCAGTTCTTTACTGATGACATAAAGAAAGGAACTCTAAGTGATGAAGTGTCTTTTTTAAGAAATGAAGAATTAAAGGTCTTGAATGACAGTGGCAAGGAAAATTCTTCCTTGAAGAGAATCACATGCAGCATTCTGATTCTCTCTTTGACGGCAAAAGGAAAAATACAGTGTGATATGTTAATGCTGTGATCATTTTGTGGCAAAATGGATGACAGCCAGTCACTAACTGTGCTAAATCCTAATTCCCCTTACTGTGCTGTTTGTTCTTTACTTCATGTTTCAGGTTTAAAGTAAAACGAAGAAAAATTTTTTTTTCCGTGTTGATGACAGTCCTCGGTGGAAAAATTCATATAAAACATTTAGCTAATGCCTGATGTATAGTGAGTGCTTAGCAAATGATAATTCCTATTTCAAAATCAGGTTTTAAAAAATAACCTCTTTACCATCTCTCACCGTAGATGTCCTTTCTCTTGAAAACTTATACCTTACTACCATGCTTACAATGTACAACAGCATTATCTTAATAAAATATTTATTATCATTTTCCCATAATTCCTTTTAATTTTACTACTTATTTGCTTTTAAATTTGTAATTTTAAGAGGCACTCTTTTCTTTCCATTCCAAAATCGTATGTTCGGATTTTTATTTATTCACTAAATGTGTTTTGAAACAAAGTTCCTCTCCTCTAAATATGAAATATTTTCATCATGTGCACAATTTTTTTGTTTAAGGAATCTCTTTGTATTTTATTTTACCAGCAACTGTTGCGTCTACAAACTACAGTAGCATGTAAACCAGCATTTTTCCTTAACTGTGAATTCATGAGAACATAAGAAGGTTATGTAATTTAATTTCCTTTATAGGTTCCTCAATTTTGTTTCTAAGAAATTAAAAACTCCCACAACCCCAGCCTCCTGAACAATCAACAATTAAGTTAAAACTCAGATTTAATAAACATTTTGGAATGAAATTATGTTTAAACTTGAAAGTTAGCTGGAATTACGAAAGTGAGTAGGAAAAATGCTAAGTAACATTTTGTACACTTCCCAACTCTGAGTTGTCCGCAAGAAACCCACTTTAAAATATAGAGATACATATAGATGAAAAGTAAAAGGAGGGAGAAAAATATACCATGAAAGTAACAATTTGTTCTGGTTGAACTTAAGTGCTTCCCTTTGTGATGGTGCTTAATTTTAACTACGTAAATTGCATTCAGGATGCATGAGCTCCTTTATCTAATCATAGGCTGCCAAAAATCTGTTTAGAAATTCACCTGGGTTAATATGCATATTATTGTTCCTCAGTTTGGAAAATGAAGCTTTGGACAGAATCCATTATCTGTGTGTGTTGGTTTGCCTGAGCAATTGTTTTCCAAATGCATATTAATTGTATTTTTGTTATTTTTAGCTCTAATCTCTCTAGGTCCTTGTGCCCTGAGCCCTTGGATAAAGACAGCTGTTATGGGGATCTGAGAAATGGATTCCAAGTGTAACTGTGGAACTCTTGGAGACCATGACCTTCCTGAGCGCATGCTCTTCCGTCCAGTGAGGGACACTAGGCAGCAATCACTGAAGGCCTTCTAAATGTCTCCTCATAATCCATAGTGAATCCCAACCACGACTAGCCCCCCAAATGCCTAAAAATTAGTGATCAAAATTGGGAAGAGCTGTATACTACAACCCCAGTGGAGAACCAACTTTTTTTTAAATTAATTTTTATTGGAGTATAGTTATTTACAATGCTGTGTTAGTTTCAACTAACAAGTTATACATATATCCACTCTTTTTTAGATTCTTTTCCCATATAGGTCATTACAGAGTATTGAGTAGAATTCCCTGTGCTATACAGTAGGTTCTTACTAGTTATCCATTTTACATATAGTAGTAAGTATATGTCAATCCCAATCTCCCAATTTATCCCTCTCCCCCTTCCCCCCTGGTAACCGTAAGTTTGTTTTCTACATCTGTGACCCTATTTCCATTTTGTAAATAGGTTCAACTTTTATATTACTGATCATAATAAGGCTCGGAGAAGGCATGAAAAGTCTGTTCAACTTTGTTTAACCCAAAGTTTCCCAAATTTTTTTCAGGTATAGTATAGTTTTTATTGAATTATGATTAACATACAATATTATATTAGTTTCAGGTGTACAACATAGTGAATTGATATTTTTATACAT
This sequence comes from Delphinapterus leucas, assembly GCF_059928025.1. Classification (NCBI taxonomy): domain Eukaryota; kingdom Metazoa; phylum Chordata; class Mammalia; order Artiodactyla; family Monodontidae; genus Delphinapterus; species Delphinapterus leucas. Next base: position 49,255,863 of record NC_143133.1, on the reverse strand, counting down.
TGTGAAATGATCACCACAAAAAGTCTAGTTACCATCTGTCACCATACAAAGTTGTTACAGTGTTATTGACTGTATTCCCTAAGTGTACATTACATCCCTCAGACTTATTTGTTGGGTCTTTGTTGATGTGCGCGGGCTTTCTCTAGTTGTGGCGAGCGGGGGCTACTCTTCTTTGCAGTGCACAGGCTTCTCATTGCAGTGGCTTCTCTTGTTGTGGAGCATGGGCTCTAGGTGCATGGGCTTCAGTAGTTGTGGCATGTGGGCTCAGTAGTTATGGCTTGCAGGCTCTAGAGCACAGCTCCAGTACCTCTGTCGCACGGGCTTAGCTGCTCTGCTGCACGTGGGATCTTCCCAAACCAGGGCTCGAACCCATGTCCCCTGCATTGGCAGGTTGATTCTTAACCACTGCACCACCAGGGGAGTCCATGACTTATTTTATAGCTGGAAGTTTATACCTCATAATCCCCTTCACCTATTTCGTCTGCCCACCCCCATTCCAGACCCCCTGCTGACCACCAGTTTGTTCTCTGTATCTGACTCTGTTTCTGTTTTGTTTTGTTTGTTCCTTTGTTCTGTTGTTTAGTTTCCATATATAAGTGAAATTGTATGGTATTTCTGTTTCTGACTTATTTCACTCAGGATAATACCCTCCAGGTTCATCCATGTTGCTGCAAATGGCAAAATTCCATTCTTTTTTATGGTTGAGTAATATTCCATTATATGTATGAGACATATATATAGATATATATGTGAGATATTCATATAGGTTGCTTCCATAGCTTGGCTATTATAAATAGGGTTGCAATGAACAGAGGGTTACATATTTCTTTTCAAATTAGTGTTTTCACTTTTTTCAGATAAATACCTAGAAGTTGAATTGCTGGATCATATGGTAGTTCTATTTTTAGTTTTTTTGAGGAAACTCCATACTGTTTTCCAAATTTACTTGAGCATGAAATTCTTTAAACAAAACAGCTAAAAAGATTTTCCCCTTTTTACTTTTATCTGTTTTCTGAGTTTTCTGCAATGAAAAACTATTACTAGGAAGGAAAGCAACAAATGTATGGAAAGTGAAACAAAGTCGTTTAAGTTGCCACACTAGCACAGAACAATGCCTGTGAGCAGTCACTGAGATCCTGACTTTCCTCACATTTTTCCCACATATAAAGCACAGCCAAAATCACATTCTCTGACTCAGGTTATTGTTTAGAGTGGCATTTCTCAAAGCATACTCTATAGACTATTAGTTCCCAGAGATGTTAATGAATGTTCCAAAAAAAAAGTTTCAAAGTCAAAAAAACTTGGATTCTACAAAGTTGTAGTTGCGCTTCTCAGAACCTTTCACATTCTAATGCCTATTGTACATTTCCAAAAGAGATGAATTTGCTGTGTTTCACCAAATTTATTTGACCATAGGTCTTCTTTTTGTTAGAAATATCTTGAGGGGTATTTTTCTACCAAATACACTTTGGAGAATACTGGTTTCAGATTTTAGCTCAGCAAGTGCTTGGAGACACAGAGAGGGTGGGGATTAAAATGTTTTTCAGCATTTGACCTAAGACCCTGGCTGAGCTCTGAGAATTGTTGGGGACAATTTGGAAATGCAGGGACTTTGGTTTTATATGTCAAGGAAAGATATTTCATGATGATGACAATGAATTTTATATACATAACCAAAATATATTTCTCTAACTGAATGAAAGAATGTGTGTGTGTGTGTGTGTGTGTGTGTTTTCCTTTCATTTGGTCAACCAATTCTGTGCCAATTCTATACCCAAAACAGAAGTACTGTAGTACTAAGGATACAAAGACACTTAGTTGAGTCAATGACCTTTAAGGGTTTGTAGTCTCTTTGGTGAGGCAGCCATACAAATAAACCCAGTATGATGATAACTGTAGGGACAAAGCTATGTCTAGGCAGCCATGGGAGCAGAAGAAAGAGACCCAGAGGTTTGCAGAGATTTGTTTCAGGAAAGTGTTTCTAGAAGAGTAGGTTACTGAACTGAGACCTGCTTCCCACCACTGCCCCCACCTGAAGATTATAAAGCATGGAATTGCATTCTATAAATTTATCTTCTTTTTGTACCTCTGACAACAATGACAATCTCTTCAAAATTTGAATTGAAAACTCTGTTTACCCAGTGGTAATAAAATAGTGTCATTAAGATAATAAATGTGACCTCCTGGGCTTTATATAGAACAAGAAATTATCACTAACAAAGACAGAAAAATAGTATTGGTTCCGAGAATGAGGTGGGCCTATCATTCAGATCATCCATGTTGAAGAAATACTGAAAATCTTCTCTTTTTGCTGACTGCAATCTGCCGCTGAATTGAACCTTTGAACCATTGAATCATTAATTTTAAAAAATCGCATTTTGCCAGCCAATTACTCAGCTTTCTATGACATGATCAATGATGTTAAAGGTTTTCAGCTCGTTGTATTAATCAATTAAGCACAGAATATAAACAAAAAACAACTGTCAGCTGATCTGGGTCCATTGCTGATGAACTGCTGTTTAAAACAATTAATAATGAAGTAATGCTGGAAAACTAAGGGCAAAGGCCTAATTGATTTTTCCAAAGTAAGAACATTCTAAATGCTCAATTAGTTAATAATTTGCCTACTAATTGATTTCTTCAAGGTGTCTGACTAGCAAAATTGAGAAAGATTCTATAATCACTATCCTTCTACAAAAAGCTTGTTTCTAGGCATTTAGGAAGGTTAGAAGATCAGTTTAGACTCCCATTAATAGTGTAGGAAACTTTCTCCAAGGATGAAAAAGCAACTATCAAAAACAAAGAAATCATCAACTAATAAAACTCTGGGGAGCCTTCTATGAAATGAACCAATTTCATGAAGAACATTAATAAATTAAATAGGGAAAAATAATGAAATAATGCAAATATCTATTAGAAATAACAGACATTATGCATTTGCATAAATGCAAAAGGAGAAGTTTGAAACTGAGAGACGTGATTAAAATGCTTTTAATTGCAGGTAATGAACTAAATAAAGAGAAATTAACATATGAGCGTACTAAGAATTCTTCTAATTATTTTTTATTCTCTAATTGTATCTTTTCACTGTACAGGGCAGGTTACAAGACTTTCTGGTAATGGAACCTTATGAACAGTATGTAGATGGTATAATAGAGATTATAGGTATTAAAAACAATCCAAAAGCATCCTGGGGGTAGATTACAATGCTAATAGTATGAATAGTAGTAGCTAACATTTATTAAATATTTGCTATGGGTTAGCCATTTTCTAAGCATTTTGCATAGACTGGCTAATTTAATCATTTTAAATTCCTATGAGAAATTGTCTTTCCAGAGGGCAGAATTTGAAGACAGGCAGTCTAGTCTCAGGATCCTAGTCTCAGGATCCACACCCTTCATGTCCCATATTTTATGAAACCATGTACTATTTTAACAACTGATGTAGATTTTCTTGTTTAAGCTCCAAACAACCCTACCTGTTAGGGACTATTTTATCTATATTTTACCCACTTAGAAAATCTGGTTAAGTAATTTGCTCAAGGAGCACTGGGCCAATATATAGTATCTTAGGAAATTACAGGACTAATAGCAGAACACGTGGGTCTTTGGGCACCAGTGTGGACAAACACACCAAGCTGGTGACCTTAGATTTTTAACTGAGGGGTTTGATTCAAATTCCTTACTGTTCTTCCCTCTGTCACTCCTCCTACAACTTTAATACAACCATCTGACTTGACTTCTTTTTCCAGGGTAGTGTGAAAATATTTTTAACAAGTACAAATTATGTGTAGAAATTATAAAGTAGAAAGATATTTGCACGAGTATGAATATACAGGTTTATGTGTACAAATATTCTAACTTCATTACTGTTAATTGCTTTATATGACAGCCAAAAAAAACATTAGCTTAAAATATCAAACATACGTTGGTTGTTGAACTAATGGCCAGAAAACAATTCCATCCTTAAAACCCTCTGTCAAGGCAGGGATGCAGAGGACCAGGAAGCTGGAGGAAGGAGGCAGATGGGAGTCCACCCTGACTACAGGGGCAGGAGCTGGGACCCAGAGTCCAGACTTTGGTCTCCAGCTTCACAGAAACACATGGTGAGCAGTAGCTCCGTGAGGTAACACCAAATGATCACCAGCTGGCCCCAAATAAAGGTTGCAAGTCTTTTCCTCCAGCACTTCCTATCTTTTGGTTTATCCTGTAGGTAAATAGAGATGCAAATAGAATGAAGCCATAAACACATTTTAAAGAATCAGGAGCATCCAGATTTCTTCTTGGTTTGATCTGAATAACCCTGTGTTAGAACTGCCTGTTATGTATAAAAGATAAGAATTCTTTTTTTTTCTTTTATTTTTTAATTTTTATTGAAATATAGTTGATTTACAATGTTGTGTTAGTTTCAGGTGTACAGCAAAGTAATTCAGATATATGTGTATATGTATATATTCTCTTTCAGGTTCTTTTCCATTATAAGTTATTACAAGATATTGAGTATAGTTCCCTGTCCTCTACGGTAGGTCCTTGTTGGTTATTTTATATATAGTAGTGAGTATCTGTTAATCACAAATTCCTAATTTATCCCTCCACCCCCACTTCCCCTTTGGTAACCATAAGTTTGTTTTCTACGGCTGAGAGTCTATTTCTGTTTGGTAAATAAAGTCATTAGTATCATTCTTTTAGATTCTACATATAAGCCATATCATATGATATTTGACTTTCTCTGTCTGACTTACTTCACTTAGTATGATAATCTCTAGGTCCACCCACGTTGCTGCAGATGGCATTATTTCATTCTTTTTTATGGCTGAGTAATATTCCATTGTACATATATATATATATATATATATATACACACATATATATATATATATATATATCACATCATCTTTATCCATTCATCTGTCAGTGGACACTTAGGTTGCTTCAAGATAAGAATCCTTAATTAGGGATTTAAGATTCTAACCCAAGATCCTTTCTTTCCTTATTTTGAAATTGGACATCAGCTTTTGTACTGCTTTGTGGAGTTCTGAGGATTAATCAGATAACTTATTCAGTGTGTGTGGACACAGGCTAGCACGCATATTAGTCAACCTCCCTCCACCTCCACACCCACACCCATCAGCTCTCCTTCCCAATTCCTTCCTCACTGCACTGAAGAGACAAGAGCTGTGTCCAAGTGTTGGATTAGTCAGCCTTCCAGCCTCCAGTCCCAGTCAGCCTTCCAGCCTCCAGTCCCAGTCAGCCAGGTCAAATCCCCCAAGCTGCACACTTTCTCACCATCTCTGCTCCTCCCTGTATGTGGCTGTCTGTGGGTCTTCCTGGCCTGAGTGAAAACCTAGGGTTCATTTTCCTTTTTCCCTTTGACCCTGCCCCTGCTCAGTCAACCATATGCATTGTCTGAGGGTGGGAATTACGTGGAATATAGGGAACTAAGAGTTATCCTGCCTTTGGAGCTCCAGAATTCACTCCTGAACCTCATAGTTTAAACAATACACTTGAAATTACATTCTTTTAATTTATGAGTGCCAGGATTTTTTCTTCTCTCTCTCTATCTCTCAAAATACCTGCAAAAATTGGGTTTTACATATGGAAAGTTGCACTCCAAAGAAACTGAGTCATAAACTATATGTCTAACACTAGATTGGAAAATAGGTAGTGGAGGAACCAGAATCCAATCTGGATAAGTAGATGAGGGTGTCCTTCTGAGAGAAGAAAATAATGTCAACTGCTGGTCTCTAAGGAAGTGAGGCAAGCAAGGCTGGGGAGGTAGAAAAGAAGCATGATAGAAAGCGCAGGTGGGTTTAGGGAGAACCCCAGGACAAAGGGACCTCAGCCTGTGCAGCACACTTTGGTGGTGACACAAAGACGTCACCACCACAACCAGTGGCAGCACCAGTGTGCGACTGCATCGGAAGCAGCATTGGAAACAGTGGCAGGCTGTTTCTGGGCAGAGAGGACCTGAGTCAACCCACTGAGATTTCTTCAGTTCTGGGGAGCATGAAAAAGCATCCAGAAGTGTCTCATGTTCTTGAGAGGATAAGAGAAGTGTGTGGGAAGGGACAGCAAATGGAAGGGAACTTTCATCAGGACAGGACAGATCTTGAATGAGTGCATTAACCTGATACTAGCAACAGTGAGGAGGAAATACATGAAGTTTTCTTCATCAAGTGTGACCATTCAGGATAACATTTACACATAGTTATCTCTTTCTTTAAAAGTGTATTTTTTTAATGCCTGCATTTGTGCTCTATAAACTATTATGCCATCCCTACAGGGGAATCAGTTGCTTTGGAGAGATGTCTAAGCCTTTCTAGATTCGCTAAAATGGATTGGAAGTTTCATCACAATGAATTGAAAAATGGGTATGTTGACTAAGAGTAATATCAGCTTGAATAATTTTAATATGCCACAGACAAAAATATTTTGTAGAGCACACTCATGTTTAGAGCAGCATTATTCTCAACAGCCAAAAGGTGGAGACAACCCAAGAGTTCACAGATAGATAAACAAAATGTAGTATATATACATGCAATAGAATATTATTCACCCTTTAAAATAAGGAAATTTTGGCACATGCTACATGGATGAACCCTGAGGACACTATGCTGAAAGAAATAATCCAGTCACGAAAGGACAAATACTGTATGACTCCATTTCTATGAGGTGTCTAGAATAGTCAGATTCATAGAGATGGCAAAATGGTAGTTGTCAGGACCCGCGGGAAAGGGGAATGAGGAATTATTGTTTAATAGGTACAGAATTCCAGTTTTGCAAGACGACAGGAGTTCTGTGGATGGATCATGGTGATGGTAGCCCAGCAAAGTGAATGCACTTAATGTCACTGAGCAGTGCATTTAAAAATAGTTAAGATAATAAATTTTGTATTATATGTATTTTACTACAATTAAAACTTTTTTTAAGATTAAGACAAAAAAACACACACATCTTGTAGAAAGACAAGAACTTCTGATTGTCTGTATCCACACAGCTCCTTCACAGAAATCTTTAAAATATATGCTCCTCCATACAAGGAATTTATGTGACTACCCAGAGCTTTATAACTGCCAACTTCACATAGAAGTCTCCTGAATTCAAATCCAATGCTCTCCTATTAACTCTAATAAATGTACACTTGAGTATATGTGAGCAAATAACATATACACACTCACACAAATACAAGTATAGTGTGTGTGGTTTTTATTAGGAGACAAAGTAATAAATGCATTTTGCTGAGCATTTTCATGTTACTTTGGATTTGCGAATTTCAATCCAATATATTTTTAAACAAAAAGTATTTTCAAAGTGTCTTTGATGTCCAATAATTTTAAGTGTACTTACAGACTTTGTTCTTTGAAATGGTAAATCAGGTTTGCTAAGTATTAAAATACTAAATGGTTAATTTCATTGTTTCTAACTCTAAACCAACAAAAATGTATTCTTGCCTGCTCCATTAAAAGCGTATCTGAGGGCTTCCCTGGTGGCGCAGTGGTTGAGAGTCCGCCTGCCGATGCAGGGGACGCAGGTTCGTGCCCCGGTCCGGGAAGATCCCACATGCCGCGGAGCGGCTGGGCCCGTGAGCCATGGCCGCTGAGCCTGCGCGTCCGGAGCCTGTGCTCCGCAACGGGAGAGGTCACAACAGTGAGAGACCCGCGTACCGCAAAAATAAATAAATAAATAATAAAAAACATGAAAAACACAAAATGCATCTTAGAATTGATGAAATGAGGAAGTGATGGGGCCAGGTCTCTGGGCTGGCCATTTTCCTTATTTGAAATAATTTAAGGCACTTGAGTGTTCAACTGCTAGTTTGCGAATGGTAGCACATCTTGCAGCTCTCTAGAGTGGTAGATGATGTGTAAGGAACCTGCTCCTCTTAAAAATCCTTCGTTAGTATTCTGGGATTTAAATTTTTTCTCTGCCCGGTTCTACGAACTGTGTTATTATCCCTTATGCTCCAACCAGGACTTCTCTTCTTTGCTGTCTACTTCATTGCCTGCATTATTTCATTAACATTTCCTCCATCTAAATCCCTCTCTGGTTGGTCTTCTAAAAATTTCTCCCATTTATCTATGTCTCTTAGAAGAAATTAGATGCTCACTTACTAAATATAGTATTAATGAGACCTAATCACTAGTGCTGAATTAGATTAATTACCTTGCTTGTTTGGAATGTGACATTCATCAATCAATTAATATGCCACATATGTGTGATTGCCCCACTGTATTTCCTAAGACAGATTAGTCTGATGGTGGTTTTCAGAGGTAGAGAGACCAAAATCAAATATTGCTTCTTTCTGCCACTCACTATGTATATAACCTTGAACAAGGTACTTAACATCTTAAGATCCAGTGTCTTCATATAAAAATGTATATAAACACACTTCAGCCTGTATCGTTCAGGTTTTGTTCAAAGAAGCAGAATTACTAGAGGGAGATAGAGTTAGAGACAGAGATACAGATACAGATATAGGTATATAGATAGACAGATGATTTATTCCAGAGATTTTATCTTATACAGTTGAAGGAGCTGGTTAGACCATCTAAGTGAGGCTGTTCCTTCTGTGTCTGTTGCTATAGCCCAAAGTCAGCAAGTTCAGCAGTCTAGAAGAGGAGATAAGCATGAAATCAGGAAATAAGTACATATAAGAATCTTTGAGGCTGAGAGGAATCCACAAGACGTTCTGGAACCAACACTGGTCTTTCAGTGTCTCCACATCTCCAGCATCAATGATGGGGGTATCCTGCTGGATAAGCTGCTTCCTTCATCACTTTTTTTAAAGCTGCCTAATATTCCACTGGTTGGGGCAAATTCTGGAAAACAAGATACAAAAAGACCAAAAAGGGCTTCCCTGGTGGCGCAGTGGTTGAGAATCCGCCTGCCGATGCAGGGGACGCGGGTTCATGCCCCGGTATGGGAAGATCCCACATGCTGCGGAGCGGCTGGGCCCGTGAGCCATGGCCGCTGAGCCTGCGCGTCCGGAGCCTGTGCTCCACAACAGGAGAGGCCACAACAGAGAAAGGCCCGCGTACAGCGAAAAAAAAAAGACCAACTGCCACTTCTGAAGAGCCAGGAGCAAAAACAGCAGGGTATCAGGAGCAAAAGCAGGGCACTGCCGCATGCCTCCTGCACTCAACACCACCAAAGGGGTGGGCAGACCACCTAAGCCACCCCTCCAGCCCAACGCCTTGACCCACCCCTACCTTCACCCCATATAAGCGACCAGCTCACCCCTGCTTGGGGAGTGAGCAAGGGAACCTGTTATTTGTTTTCACTCCCCCCGGCTGCAGCAGGGGCCCCAAATAAAGCCTTGTCTGAATTTCTTGTCTGGCCTCTTATCAATTTCTATTGATTAAGGAAGGCCAAGAACCCTGGTTGGTATCATAACCAATCCACTTACACTACCCACAGTCTTCAATTTTGCCTATTGCACTCACAAATGGTGTGAATAGATTGTTGTTGTTGTTTTGGAAGAAGCTGGGTTTTACCTTAGGTTGACTGTGAACAAAACAGAGAGAGGACAAATGTAGAGGAAGAAGTAGCTGTGAGAGTATATGTTATCCAGGAATTCAAAGAAATCTAGACTAAGGAAGTAGAGTTTTGCACATGGATTTGAAGTTGAGTTTAAATTAGATTTATCTAGTCCTCAACGAGCTGGGAGAATCCAGCTGACTTCTGGATTACACTTTATTTGTTTGTTTTACCTTTATGAAGTGGTGGCAAATAGCCATTCCTTTGTAAACATCTTCCCCATGTAGCCTCCCAATTAAAACATAAGAACACTTTCCAGGAATACATACACACAAACATGCACACACCTTGAAAACATTACGGAAAAATTATACACCAAATGGTAACAATGATTATGTGAAAAGACTGGAGATAGTCACTCTCAACTTCTATATTTTTCTGTATTGTTTGAAGTTTCTATAACAATTATGTACGCTATTGTAGTTGGAAAAAAAATAAGGATTTATAAAATCTTTACGTAAAAGAAGACTTACAACTGCCTTACAAAATTGACAGTTACACCAACATAGTGAGAGATTTTAAGACATCTCTCTCAATGACTGATTATAAAGAGGATTAGGATATGCCACCCCAAAATATGACACTTTGACTTAAGAATTATTTTGTTCTGAAGGCATTTGAGTTTCTTCAGTCTCTTGTATGCCTAAAAGAAGAGCTTCCCAAAAGAGCTCAATTGTCATAAATCCCCTTCCCAGAGTAACTCTTAGCCTTCTCTTCTTGGAGAGAGAGTGGCAAGCACACCCAGACAGACATGTTATAAAACTATCATATTTTTCTATCCATTCTCCTAAGGGCCTACTTATCCTGCCAAAAAGTCATTTGCCTTTCCATAAGTTTTCTCCCCCTCCTTTTCCCCTACTAAGTTAGGTACATAGACCCCAAATTCTAGTCACCCTTTGAAGTTATTCATCTCTGAAAGCTCCCAAGTGTATGTACAATGCACATGCTAATAAACTTCTGTCTCTTTTTCTCTTGTTGATCTGTATTTTGTTAGTCTAATTACAGAGCCCTGGCCAATGAAACTAAGATGGGTAGAAGGAAAAGACTGTTTCCTCCCCAACAATGCCTGAAGTAGGCAAAACAAAACAGAACAAAACAAAACACTGCATGAATAGAGGACATTTAAACAACACAGTTAGCAAGCTTGATCTAATGGGTACATGTAAAACATTGCACTTAACAATTGGAGAAGACATGAAATGCTTATACAAATCTACATGTACCAAATCATAAAGCAAATATCAAATATTTTTTAATAATCAGTACCAGTCAAACCACATTAGTTGACCAGAATGTAATTAAGATAAAATGCACAAGAACAAAAAGAAATCAAAATGGAAATGAATAAACATTTTAAAATACGACTGCCAACTATCAGAAGTGGAGGTATATAGCTAAAGTGGTTTTTAGATGGAAATTTATAGCCCCAAGTGTATGTATATTAGAAAAACAAGGAACTTGAAAATTAGGTTTTAAGCATTCAAAATAAGAAAGTAAAGAAAGAACTATAATAAACCCAAAAGGATTTTTTAAAAAAAGAAAATATCAAAGATAGAAAAGAAATTAATACACTAGAAAACAAATATGTACTAGTGACATTCAACTCAACCCAAAAGTAAATTATATGAAAAGATTAATAAAAATCACAAAACACTGGAAAGATTGCTCAGGAAAAAGAGAAAGGACAGGGCTTTCCTGGTGGCGCAGCGGTTGAGAGTCTGCCTGCCAATGCAGGGGACACGGGTTCGTGCCCCGGTCTGGGAAGATCCCACATGCCACGGAGCGGTTGGACCCGTGAGCCATGGCCGCTGGGCCTGTGCGTCTGGAGCCTGTGCTCCGCAACGGAAGAGGCCACAACAGTGAGAGGTCCACGTACCACAAAAAAAAAAAAAGAAAGGACAAATAAATAACTTTAGAAATTTAAAACAACCACAGATGCATTATGGATGAAAACACCATAAGGTTTTAAAAACTCTTAACCAACAAATTTTGAGAAGACAAACTTTTAGAAAATATTGAATTACCAGAGCTGACTGAAAAAGAAATAGAAAACCTAAATGATCCTAAAACCAATAAATAAAATCACTCATTTAAGATCTGTCCACAAAGAAGCTCTATGTCAGTTTTACAGTAATCATCTATCTAATTTTTATTTCAATCTTACACAAATTCTATGAAAGAATTGAAGAAGTAGGAACAATTCCCAAATCATTTTGTGAAGCTAAATACTTGACACAAATACTAGGCAAGGATGATTCAAATAAAGTAAATTATAGACAAATGTGACATATGAACACATATGCAGAAACCCCAAACCAAACAATGGCAAACCAAATGCAGCAATGAATAAAAAAAGACATCATGACCAAGGTGGGTTCCTTAGAGGACAGGAGTCTGGCTGAACTTCAGAAAATCTTGTCATGAACTCTTTCTGGTAATATGGCAGGTTGGGCAGTCAGGTAAGTAATAAGGGTCACTAACTGACGCTTCCTCTGAAACCAACTGAAAATTCAAGATAACAGGCTTTTAAAATCATCTTCTAAGCATCAAAGAGCTAGATGGAAAGTAAGTAACACTTCGACCAAAAACTAAAAAGAGGTGGACACCCAGAGAGCAATGGAACTGGAGCCAGCCTTACATGGGAGAGCATTCACTGAATCCTAGAAAATGAATTCTTCATTTGTCACAGCCTTACAGGTATAGGACACTAGGCCCAGGACCACCCAAAGTAAGGAAAATAATAGGAAATACTCTCTCCCAAAGCTGGAATCCCAAATCCACAAAATAAGGATAAACTAGAAGTAAAACTTTCATTCCATATCCTCAGGGATCTACAAGGAAACTTACCTGTCAGAAGTGTGCCCCTTTAGCAGAGAATTTTGTTTAAAACCAACCTGGGAAAGGGATGACATGGTGTTAGATATAAAGGACTTCATGGTGATTTCCATAACCAAAGGCTAGGAGGGAAATCTGGAAGTTGAAGAAAAATGTTATGTGAGCCAGAGATAACAAGAGAAGGAGTTGGAAAGGGAAAGTTTGAGCGGTGAAATCTACAAGCAAGAGGGAAGTGTGATGGCAATAGAGGGAAGATGGAAAACAGGGGATATTAACTATTGTTGTAGACAAGTGCTATAAAAAAGAAAACCACAGACTCAGAATTTGAATACAAGATGTGGCTACTTATAAGAATTACATTACTGGAAGGCAGAAGAGGTCTCATCACCCTGTGGCTGAAGACTACCACGTGCCTATAGCTCAATGCATAAAAAAGCTTTCCACTTATGTCTGAAGACCCCCTCGAACATTGCCTTGTGGTCAGCAGGGAAAGGAAAGGTCTCTTGCCAGTCACACAGGGAAGATGAAACACTTTGACATTCAGCAGGGGAGAAAAAGATGGACTTTTAGAGGTCTTTACAGTATTCATCTGGTAAATATTTAGGCTTTCTAGGGATTATAGTATTTGTGCAGAGATGTATAAAATCAAGGATTTCTTTGATAACTGAGATGTTGTTTTTAACTTTTAGAACACGTGGCAAGAACTTCTGTTGATTGTGGAGGGGGTGAGTTCCACATCAAATGCCCCTCTCGGGATAAACAAACCTGCCAGTTTTTACTTGGACATTTATCAGGCTATAAATCTGCCTTTCCAAAGCTTGTAATTGTTCATTATCTCTAAATTCCCCTTGAGGGTGGTGAACACAGTAGAGCCAGGGAAGGAGGGCCTTCCTACTGGCGGCCACAAAATAACCAAGTGGATTTCTAGTTCGCAGCAGTAGTCCTGAGGTTATTTGCCCATCATCTCCCAAATCATTGAGAATTTGTTGTGGACTCCCCTCAGCCAGAGACAAATGCCCCAAGATGTTTGCCTTTTCCCATTTGAAGTCTGAGGCCGACACAAAGTGGTAAAAACTCGGAGTCCTTTTCTGGACTTTCCAAATTTAAGTGATATCTGTGATTTAAAGAAACCCACCTCGTCTTTTGTGGTCATTCTGACATAGCAAAGATTTCAAGTTCACAGTTCTCTGGTTTACAGTGTTGGAGAGATTTGCGAGACGTGTGGATACATAAGGGTTATTCCAGGAACGGTTCAGCCATAGGGATGGTCAGGAGAATTTCACAGGGCACAGTCCACCCAGGCGCAAGGTACTTTTAGTCCAGAATTCCTTTGCACAGATCCAGTCTCCAACTGGAAAGACCGTGTTGCTGTGGAACACGATTGACCTGGTAGCACACATACAAGCAGAACAGGATTACAGTCAGAACAAGACTTTGTAAATGACACTTCCACGATCTCCACTTCAGAGAAAAACAGTCAGAATGTGAGCTGGAACCTTTATGCATCATTCCCGATGATCTCAGTGACCTGAGTTCACCAGAGGGCAGAGTTGCAGCTCACACCTCCATCCTGATCACTAGAAGTTCGCAGGCCACTTTCACCCACATTCACTGAGAAGTTACTTGGTCTTTCCTTAACATGACAGTTTCCTTTCTCTACTTTGTCAGAGTGCTGAGGGTAGGGGAAAATTATGTTGATAATTGATATATTTAGGATTTCACATACATATGGAAATCGTATCCTATAACATGAGAACCTCGATGTAAGTCTACAATCCCCAGCAAGGAACCTACTTCTAAAGCAAGTTATTTCTTTTCATTATTACTGAAGCATAGTTGATTTACAATGTTGTGTTAGTTTCAGGTATACAGTAAAGTGAATCAGTTATACATATACATATAGCCACTCTTTTTTAGATTCTTTTCCCACATAGGCCTTTACAGAATACTGAGTAGAGTTTTCTGTGGTATACAGTAGGTCCTTATTAGTTATCTACTTTATATATAGTAGTGTGTATATGTCGATCCCAATCTCCCAATTTATCCCTCCCCCCTTTCACCCCTGGTAACCATAGTTTGTTTTCTACATTTGTGACTCTATTTTTATTTTGTAAACAAGTTCATTTCTACCATTTTTTAGGTTCCATGTATAAGTGATATTATATGATATTTGTCTTTTTCTGTCTGACTTACTTCACTCAGTATGATGATCTCTAGGTCCATCCATGTTGTAGAGCAAGTTATTTTATTTTATTTTTGAATTTTAGAATTGTATTTTTTTTTTATACAGCAGGTTCTTATTCGATACCCATTTTATACCTATTAGTGTATATATGTCAATCCCAATCTCCCAAGTTTTTTGTTGTTGTTGTTGTTTTTTTGCGGTACGCGGGCCTCTCACTGTTGTGGTCTCTCCCGTTGTGGAGCACAGGCTCCGGACGCGCAGGATCAGCGGCCATGGCTCACAGGCCCAGCCGCTCCGCGGCATGTGGGATCTTCCCGGACCGGGGCACGAACCCGCGTCCCCTGCCTCGGCAGGCGGACTCTCAACCACTGCGCCACCAGGGAAGCCCTATTTTTGATATTAATATTATTTGGAAAGTTTTGGTCCCTCCAAAGAGCATGTATAGAACAAGCAGGGCATGGTTGTAACTCCCAGGGTAGAAAAATCATAGTCATTTTCTAAGTAAGTAAGGGACCTCCTCCCCACCCACCCAATGGGATGCTTTGTTGCACCTGTACTGGCTTCCTTGTTTTATCGGTATTATAAGAGGCAAAAATGGGGCAGAGCACACAATGAGGTAGGACTCTTTGAGAAAATAGAGCAGTCTGTTGTTGTTGTTATTCTATTATGCCCAAGTGTGTCACTTAGTGGAATAACTGGACGAGAACAGGAGCGGGGAATAAGACCTTGGGAAGCTTATCTGGGTATAGCCAGAGCTTGTGAACAGGGAGGACTAAGTAACCTGTTGCGTGTAGGTAGCCTTTTAAGACTCAGGGTTCCAATGTGTAGGTTAGGCAGTTAGGTGTCAAGGAAGACACTATGAGTGACAATGTAGAGGGATGATATTCTGAGATAGAACATTTTCACCTGGATCACCTCAAGCTTCCCCCTTTTAAATACTACACTGGCTCATTCAAGAGGTAGAAACTTCTGGGCTTCCCTGGTAGCGAAACTTCCTGAGTATTAAATAATTCTTATTAATTAAATTTTAAAAGCTTATAAAGTGAACCTAATATCTTAGATGAGATATTACTGTACATGATTATTTCTTAAAATCATAAAACTGTAGTATTTAAATAGCCGTTTCAAATTAGTTAAAAGATTGTCACTCCATTAGGCCAAATTCTCCCATTTTTTATTAGCACGTGCAATATCAGATAGGCACAGCTTCTGTCTCAACATGAAAATACTAATCCTAAAAGTCTGATTTTCTTAAACATTTCTGCACTTAATTCAAAATTTTCTCAAGTTGAAAAAACATTATTTCACTAAGGAAAACAGTGATCATACCCCACCACTGACATTACTAAAAGAGATTTAAGCTAGAAGGATGTTATTTGCTACTCTGACGTGATTTGCTGAATACAATTTTTGTTTGCTACATCAGTGATTTCATAACTCTAAGATGATCAGTTAGCTCACTCTCTGGGATTCAAGTTATGTACAAGACCTAATTCTTCAGTCTACCAACAGTTCCTTCACACGAGCTGGTAAACTTCAAAGTAAGTAAATGTCTTCCTCCTTCTAACTTTAGAGACTTTGCACTTGATGAGATCCTGAGAAGCAGAACTTTAAATCCTTTAGATCTGACTGCTCTTGCATATTTTTTCATTCTTAGAACCATAAAACTCTTTAAAATACTAATATAGATATATAATATATATTACATAATTATGTATTACTAATATAAATGTATACATACACAATTTAATTTGAATATTTCACGTCTGCTTTAAGGTCACAACTTATGGTATCATTCTACTCATCTTCCCTTTGAGTCAGAAAATACATTTACCCGAAGTGATTACATTTTTTTGTCCCTATCCTCTTTAACAATATAATAAATTAGTCAACAATGGCAACATGATTGCATAATACGTCTCGACATTTTGCTAGCTTTTCTCCTTTGTACAAAATTATATATTGACATTTTTTCAGATTTAATGTGTGTCAATTGACCACAGCCATTATCCTCCTTTTGATGCTCAAATTGTCTCAGGTACACTTTAAATTGGTTCCTGTGGTCTTTTGATATAACAGCATTAATCTTTGAAGGCATCCTAGCTTTCTGGCACAACTAAATGCTCCAGTCTCTCACAAAACCTTCCAGTGCAGACATGGAATCAACCTTTTTTTTCCAAGAGGCCCCATGCTCCTTGGCACTAGAGCACATCACAAAATGACCTTGCTCCTGGGCCATGTCAGTACACAGGGCTAAAAATGACATATTTCCCCCACAGAACAGCATGAGTTCTATTTTTCATCTTTATGGAGGTAAAACTGACAAATAGAGATTGTATATAATTAGGTGTACAACTTAATGTTTTGAGATCTGTATACATTGTGAAACAATCACCACAACCAAGCCAATTAAAATATTCATCACCTCACCATTACTTTATCTTTCTTTCTCTCTCTCACTTTCTCTCTCTCTTTTTTTTTTTTTTTTTGGTGTGGTGAGTATGTGAAACATCTACCTGTTAGGAAACTTCAAGTTCACAATGCAGTACTGTTAACTGTACCTATAACTGTTCTCACCATGCTGCACACATTAGACCTCCAGAATTTATTCATCCTGAAATAATGGAAATTTGTAACCATTGACCAACTTCTCCCCATTTTCCCTTTCACCTAACTCCCAGCCACCACCATTCTACTTTCTGCTTCCATGAAACTGACTATGTTAGGTGTCACATATAACTCTGATTATGCAAGTACCTGTCTTTCTGTGTTGGGCTCATTTCAGTTAGTGTAATGTTCTCCAGGTTCATCCATGTTGATGCAGTTGCCAGGATTTCCTTCTATTTTAAGGCTGAATAATATTCCGTTGTATATAGATAGACATACACTGATATATAGATATCTGCACTCCTATGTTCATTGCCTCATGACTCACAATAGCCAAGATGTAGAAACAACCTAAATGTCCACTGATAGGTGAATGCATAAAGAAAATGAATAGTTTAAATAGTAATGGTATGCCATTAGAAAGATTAATACAAATTCATGCCTTTCCACTATGGATGAAGAGAAGGACAGATTTTTGTGGGCAGCTAACAATCTCTGCAACAGTCCAAGCAACTGAACAACTATGAGTGAACTCAGAGCTACTATGTAACCTTGCTTAAGTTTTAAAGTAGATGATGGGGAGAGACCTTCAAGATGGCAGAGGAGTAAGACGTGGAGATCACCTTCCTCCCCACAAATACATCAGAAATACATCTACATGTGGAACAACTACAGAACATCTACTGAACAATGGCAGAAGACCTCAGACTTCCCAAAAGTGTGGCTGACAGGGTCTTGGTGCTCCGGCCGGGTGTCGGGCCTCTGTCTCTGAGGTGGGAGAGCTGAGTTCAGGACATTGGTCCACCAGAGACCTCCCAGATCCATGTAATATCAAACAGCAAAAGCTCTCCCAGAGATCTCCATCTCAACACTAAGACCCAACTCCACTCAACGACCAGCAAGCTACAGTGCTGGACACCCTATGCCAAAGAACTAGCAAGACAGGAACACAACCCCACCCATTAGCAGAGAGGCTGCCTAAAATCATAATAAGGTCACAGACACCCCAAAACACACCACTGGACATGGTCCTGCACCCCAGAAAGACAAGATCTAGCCTCATCCACCAGGACACAGGCACCAGTCCCATCCACCAGGAAGCTTAAAACACCCACTGAACCAAGCTTGCCCACTGGAAGCAGACACCAAAAACAATGGGAACTACGATCCTGCAGCCTGTGAAAAAGAGACCCCAAACACAGTATGTTAAGCAAAATGAGAAGAAAGAGAAACACACAGAAGATGAAGGAGCAAGGTAAAAACCCATCAGACCAAACAAATAAAGAGGAAATAGACAGTCTACCTGAAAAAGAATTCAGAGTAATGATAGTAAACATGATCCAAGATCTTGGAAATAGAATGGAGAAAATACACGAAACATTTAACAAGGACCTAGAAGAAAGAAAGAGCAAACAAACAGTGATGAAAACATAATAAATGAAACTAAAAATCCTCTAGAAGGGATCAATAGCAGAATAAATGAGGCAGAAGAACGGATACGTGACCTGGAAGATAATATATGGGAAATAACTAGCACAGACCAGGATAAAGAAAGAAGAATGAAAAGAATTGAGGACACTCTCAGGGACCTCTGGGACAACATTAAACACACCAACATTCAAATTATAGGGGTCCCAGAAGAAGAAGAGAAAAAGAAAGGCATTGAAAAATATTTGAAGAGATTATAGTCGACAACTTACGTAATATGGGAAAGGAAATAATCAAGTCCAAGAAGTGCAGAGACTCCCATACAGGATAAATCCAAGGAGAGACACGCCAAGACACATATTAATAAAATTATCAAAAATTAAGTACAAAGAAAAAATATTAAAAGCAGCAAGGGAAAAACAACAAGTAACACACAAGGGAATCCCCATAAGGTTAACAGCTGATCTTTCAGCAGAAACTCTGCAAGGCAGAAGGAAGTGGCAGGACATATTTAAAGTGATGAAAGGGAAAAACCTACAACCAAGATTACTTTACCCAGCAAGAATCTCATTCAGATTCCACCGAGAAATTAAAACCTTTACAGATAAGCAAAAGCTAAGAGAATTCAGCACCACCAAACCAGCTTTACAAGAAATGCTAAAGACACTTCTCTAGGTGGGAAACACAAGAGAAGGAAAAGACCTACAATAAAAAACCCAAAACAATTAAGAAAATGGTAATAGGAACATACACATAATAACTATCTTAAATGTAAATGGATTAAATGCTCCAACCAAAAGACATAGACTGGCTGAATGGATACAAAAACAAGACCTGTACATATGTCGTCTACAAGAGACCCACTTCAGACCTAGGGACACATACAGACTGAAAGTGAGGGGATGGAAAAAGATATTCCATGCAAATGGAAATCAAAAGAAAGCTGGATTAGCAATTCTCATATCAGACAAAATAGACTTTAAAATAAAGACTATTACAAGAGACAAAGACAGATACTACATAATGATCAAGGGATCAATCCAAGAAGAAATTACAACAATTGAAAATATTTATGCACCCAACATAGGAGCACCTCAATACATAAGGCAAATGCTAACAGCCATAAAAGGGGAAATCGACAGTAACACATTCATGGTAGGGGACTTTCACACCCCACTTTCACCAATGGACAGATCATCCAAAATGAAAATAAATACTGAAACACAAGCTTTAAATGATGCATTAAACAAGATGGACTTAATTGATATTTATAGGACATTCCATCCAAAAACAACAGAATATACATTCTTCACAAGTGTTCATGGAACATTCTCCAGGATAGATCATATCTTGGGTCACAAATCAAGCCTTGGAAAATTTAAGAAAATTGAAATTGTATCAAGTATCTTTCTTGACCACAACCCTATGAGACTAGATATGAATTACAGGAAAAATCTGTAAAAAATACAAATACATGGAGGCTAAATAATACATTACTAAATAACGAAGAGATCACTGAAGAATTCAAAGAGGAAATCAAGAAATACCTAGAAACAAATGACAATGAAAACACGATGACCCAAAAACTATGGGATGCAGCAAAAGCAGTTCTAAGAGGGAAGTTTATAGCAATACAATCCTACCTCAAGAGACAAGAAACATCTCAAATAAACAAACTAACCTTACACCTAAAGCAATTAGAGAAAGAAGAACAAAAAAAACCCCAAAGTTAGCAGAAGGAAAGAAATCATAAGGATCAGACCAGAAATAAATGAAAAAGAAATGAAGGAAACAATAGCAAAGACCAGTAAAACTAAAAGGTTGTTTTTTGAGAAGATAAACAAAATTGATAAACCATTAGCCAGACTCATCAAGAAAAAAAGGGAGAAGACTCAAATCAATAGATTTAGAAATTAAAAAGGAGAAGTAACAACTGACACCGCAGAAATACAAAGGATCATGAGAGATTACTACAAGCAACAGCATGCCAATAAAATGGACAACCTGGAAGAAATGGACAAATTCTTGGAAAAGCACAACCTTCTGAGACTGAACCAGGAAAAATAGAAAATATAAACAGACCAATCACAAGCACTGAAATTGAGACTGTGATTAAAAATCTTCCAACAAACAAAAGCCCAGGACCAGATGGCTTCACAGGCGAATTCTATCAAACATTTAGAGAAGAGCTAACACCTATCCTTCTCAAACTCTTCCAAAATATAGCACAGTTAGGAACACTCACAAACTCATTCTACGAGGCCACCATTGCCCTGATACCAAAACCAGACAAAGATGTCACAAAGAAAGAAAAGTACAGGCTAATATCACTGATTAACATAGATGCAAAAACCCTGAACAAAATACTAGCAGTCAATACAACAGCACATTAAAAGAATCATACATCATGATCAAGTGAGGCTTATTCCAGAACTGCAAGGATTCTTCAATATATGCAAACCAATCAATGTGATACACCATATTAACAAGTTGAAGGAGAAAAACCATTTGATCATCTCAATAGATGCAGAAAAAGCTTTCAACCAAATTCAACATCGATTTATGATAAAATCCCTCCAGAAAGTAAGCATAGAGGGAAATTACCTCAACATAATCAAGGCCGTATATGACAAACCCAGAGCCAACATCATTCTCAATGGTGAAAAACTGAAACCATCTCCTCTAAGGTCAGGAAGAAGACAAGGATGTCCACTCTCCCACTATTATTCAACATAGTTTTGAAAGTTTTAGCCACAGTAATCAGAGAAGAAAAAGAAATAAAAGGGATCCAAATCAGAAAAGAAGAAGTAAAACTGTCACTGTAGATGACATAATCCTATACATAGAGAATCCTAAAGATGCTACCAGAAAACTACTAGAGCTAATCAATGAATTTGGTAAAGTAGAAGGATACAAAGTTAATGCACAGAAATCTCTTGCATTCCTATACACTAATGATGAAAAATCTGAAAGAGAAATTAAGGAAACACATCCATTTTCCACTGCAACAAAAAGAATAAAATACCTAGGAATAAACCTACCGAAGCAGACAAAAGACCTGTATGTAGAAAACTATAAGAAACTGATGAAAGAAATTAAAGATGATACACACAGATGGAGAGATATAGCACGTTCTTGGATTGGAATAATCAACATTGTGAAAATGACTATACTACCCAAAGCAATCTACAGATTCAGTGCAATCCTTATCAAACTACCACTGGCATTTTTCACAGAACTAGAACAAAAAATTTCACAATTTGTATGGAAATACAAAAGACCCCAAAGAGTTAAGCAATAATGAAAAGAAAAACGCAGCTGGAGAAATCAGGCTCCCAACTTCTAACTATACTACAAAGTTGCAGTAATCAAGACAATATGGTATTGGCCCAAAAACAGAAACATAGGTCAATGGAACAAGATAGAAAGCCCAGAGATAAACCCACGCACCTATGGTCACCTTATTTTTGATAAAGGAGACAAGAATATACAATGGAGAAAAGACAGTCTCTTCAATAAGTGGTGCTGGGAAAACTGGACAGCTACATGGAAAAGAATGAAGTTAGAACACTCCCTAACACCATACACAAAAATAAACTCAAAATGGATTAAAGACCGAAATGTAAGGCCAGACACTATAAAACTCTTAGAGGAAAACACAAGCACAGGAAGATCCTTTTTGACCCACCTCCTAGAGAAATGGATGTAAAAACAAAAATAAACAAATGGGACCTAATGAAACTTAAAAGCTTTTGCACAGCAAAGGAAAACATAAACAAAATGAAAAGACAACCCTCAGAATGGGAGAAAATATTTGCAAATGAAGCAACTGACAAAGGATTAATCTCCAAAATTTACAAGCAGGTCACGCTGCTCAATATCAAAATAACAAACAACTCAATCCAAAAATGGGCAGAAGACCTAAATAGACATTTCTCCAAAGAAGATATACAGATTGCCAACAAACACATGAAAGGTTGCTCAACATCACTAATCATTAGAGAAATGCAAATCAAAACTACAATGAGGTATCACCTCATACCAGTTAGAATGGCCATCATCAAAAAATCTACAAACAATAAATGCTGGAGAGGGTGTGGAGAAAAGGGAGCCCTCTTACACTGTTGATGGGAATGTAAATTGATACAACCACTATGGAGGTTCCTTAAAAAAACTAAAAATAGAGCTAACATACGACCCAGCAATCCCACTACTGGGTATACACCCTGAGAAAACCATAATTCAAAAGGAGTCATGTATCACAATGTTCATTGCAGCTCTATTGACAATAGCTATGATGTGGAAGCAACCTAAGTGTCCATCAACAGATGAATGGGCAAAGAAGATGTGGCACATATGTAGAATGGAATATTACTCAGCCATAAAAAGAAACACAACTGAGTTATTTGTAGTGAGGTGGATGGACCTAGAGTCTGTCATACAGAGTGAAGTAAGTCAGAAAGAGAAAAACAAATACTGTATGCTAACACATGTATATGGGATCTAAAAAAAAAAAAGAAAAGGTTCGGCAGGACCGGAATAAATATGCAGACATAGAGTATGGACTTGAGGACACAGGGAGTGGGAAGGGTAACCTGGGACGAAGTGAGAGAGTGGCATGCACATATATACACTACCAAATGTAAAATAGATAGCTAGTGGGAAGCAGTCGCATTGCACAGGGAGATCAGCTCGGTGCTTTGTGACCACCTAGAGGGGCGGGATAGGGAGGGTGGGAGGGAGATGCCAGTGGGAGGAGATATGGGGACATATGTATAGGTATAGCTGATTCACTATGTTATAAAGCAGATACTAACACACCATTGTAAAGCAATTATACTCCAATAAAGGTGTTAAAAATAATTAATTAATTATTTAAAAATAAAATAAAATAAATGATTCTTTAAGTGGGGAAACACTGTACTCAAATGTTGTTCTAATTGTATGAAAATAAAGATAAGTAAATATTCCTGAAATGACTTAATTTATATTTCTTTTACTAAAGCACAATCTATCTTTCTGAAATGTTTATTGGAACATCCCATAGATAATGTTCAAACTTTTTCAATGTGGTGGAAATTAAATATCAACTGTGGAGATTTGTTACAGAATGGACTGTTTTTATGCCTACTGAAACCAGCAAAACTAAAAAATAATAAAAATTCATGTTGGGGGTTACCCTGGTGGCGCAGTGGTTGAAAGTCCGCCTGCCGATGTAGGGGACACAGGTTCGTGCCCCGGTCTGGGAAGATCCCACATGCCGCGGAGCGGCTGGGCCCGTGAGCCATGGCCACTGAGTCTGCGCGCCCGGAGCCTGTGCTCCGCAACGGGAGAGGCCACAACAGTGAGAGGCCCGTGTACCACAAAAAAAAAAAAAAAAAAAAAAAAATTCATGGTGGTTAAAACAATAATTTCTTTTAATTGGCTTCATGTGGGTAGTATAATGTCAATTGTTTAGAAAACCTTTACAGCCTATCATTTCCACGTAAATTAGGTGAACCATTTCACAAACTGAATATATTTTCCAGGTAAAAGAAGTAACAATGCTATGGTATGACAATGGAAATTGGTGATCGAGTACATCGATTCTCCAAGAGAAGGAAGGAAAATACTAAGGAGATATTTCTTCTGAGAATCTGTTAACAGAAGCAGACCTCAAATGGATTTGGGATTACAATTCAAAACTACCTGCATGTTCCAAAAAAGCTAAGAAATTAAAGTGGTCTGAAACTGGGAACATTCCCAGGTACCTAACAAAAATACAAGCCAGTCTCCTCTAAAGAATAGATTCCTGTCACGATCTACTTTGAATTTCTACAGATAAGGAGAGTAGTGGGCTTGGAGCTGACTTATGCCAGCTTGCAGGAGCCAAGTGTGTGCATTTCTTCCCAATTCTGCATTCAGCAGAACCAAGTTGATAGTTTGAAATTAGCTAGGCTGGGAGTATTCATACCACAGAAATTGGCAAATGAGATTTTCATTTCAGAGATTTTTACTTTTCGTCTCTAAATTTTTCATTTTTATTTTATTTTTTGTTTGATTTCTGAATTTTGTTTATTTTTTATACAGCAAGTTCTTATTAGTTATCTATTTTATACATATTAGTGTATATATTTCAATCCCAATCTCTTAATTCCTCACGCCGCCACCACCAGGACCCCCTCCCCGCTTTCCCCCTTTGTTGTCCATACATTTGTTCCCTATATCTGTGTAAATTTTTCATTTTTAAATCTTTTATTTCTTTTCTCATGTTGATGTTTTCCTTTAAATATTTGAACTTAATCACATTAGTGTTTTAATGTTGTCTGCTAACTCCATCCTGTCATATCTGCTTTTATTGCTGTTGACTGACTTTTTGACTCTTTATGAATTATATTTTCTTGCTTCTTGGAATGCCTAGGGATTTTTTATTGTATACTGGACCTTTTGAATGTTACATTTTTGAGTGGGCGAACTCTGTTGTCTTCTTTGACAAGAGTTGTGCTTCATTTTGGCCTTTCAATGCTTGTTTTTACGCTCTGATAGGAGAATTCTAGGTTAATTTATAGACTGGGGAAAGCCTTTGGTGAATGGCAATTTTCCTTAGAGTCTCTCCCTACTACACTGATCAAACTTTTTTGTGTGTGTCCATAGGATTTGTGCTTTTACAATAACTCCCACCTTTACTTGAGTTTATTTGTGGACATTTGTGTTCCTTACAAAAAAGAAGGAAAGGGAAAAAGAAGAGGAGGAGAAGGAAAAGAAGGAGAGAAAAAATAGCGAACACTTGCATGGGGCTTACTATGTGCTAGGCATTACTCTGATCTCTCTCTCTATAATAACATTCATATTCTTAAACAACTCCACATGAGATAGATATTACCATTGTATTTACTTTTCAGAACATGAAGGAGCAGCATAGAGAGGTTAAGTAACTTGCCTAAGTTCACATAGTTAGTAAGAACTGAAGTGGTAATTTTAACCCAGGCAATAAGTCATCTGGAGTCTATGTTTCTAATCACATTATGGTCACATTCTGCAAATATCCTGGTATTCATTTGCTAAGGCTGCCATAACAAAACATTACAGACCAGGTGGCTTAAACAACAGAAGTTTATTCCTCACCATTCTGAGGGAGGCTAGAAGTTCAAGAACAAAGTGTCAGCAGATTTGGTTTCTTCTGAGACCTCTCCTTGCCTTGCAGATGGCCATCTCCTTACTATGTTCTCACATAGCTTTTATTCTGTGCCCATGTATACCTGGTGTCTCTTTCTCTTCTTATAGAGAGAGCAGTCATATTGAATTAGGGCCCCATTCTTTTGAACTCATTTGACCTTTATTATCTCTTTAAAGTCTCTATCTCCAAATATAGTCACATTGAAGGTTACAGATTTATGGACACAATACAGTCCATAACAGTCCCTAAATCTTCAGATGGAAATAGAACCTTAGAAAGCCATGTTCATGATGCCAGAGTAAATCACTTTGGTAAAACAAATGCACCTGGCTCTCCTGTGGATTTGATGGTTTATTGCAACCAGATTACAACTAGTTATACTAATCATTGTTTTAATTTGTTCTTTGTTTCCAAATTGTTTATGCTTTGTGTCCCCCTACTGCCCTATGACTAGGTTAATGTTACTAGCGGTACTACTTACATCCTATTTTATAAGATTGTTGTCTCTTACAGCACCCAGTGTGTAACCAGACCTCCAACAAAATTGATGATGGCTAAACATCTTGAGGAAATAGATCACATTTATGACTTTTATAGAATAATTGTAACAGTGTGATTCTAGGTATGAGAAGGAGCAACGAGAGAAAGTATCTCCTGGATCATAATTGACTAGTAAGACAGAGGATCCAGAGAATCCTTAATTATCAACAGGGCCTAATCCAGAAACTAGCACCTGGAGTGGGGATATCAACAAGAATTTTCGCCTGATCTGGGAAGAGCCTCCCTGCACCCTGGGACAAAACTTGGTCATGAAATATCTCCCAAACATTGGTCACATTTTGGACCAAGAGGAGGAACTGAGAAATAAAATATTGCCTGCCATATCAGTAAACAAAGGATGTCACAGTCATCAATGATTGCAGCCCTCCAATGGTGAGCTGGTGAGCCCTGAGGGAACTCAGGAAGGAAACAAAGAATACCTGCGATCATCTGGCAACCATCAGACTGCAGCCACTCCCAATGGTGAGCCCTGAGGAAACTCAGGATGTGAAAACACAGGATACTGGCCCCAGATAGCTGAGGTATATATCAAAGGAATTATTTCAATGAGCCCATACTCTTGCAACTTCCCCTACAAAGAAAAGCACTAAATTCCTAAACTTGTGATATCTAGTTTTCTTTTATTAACAGTAATCTTTTGGTCCTACTACCTGCCCTTTGTTGCAAAACTCCTGTATATCCTAGATCACCCCCCTTGCCTCCTCGAAGCAGTTTCCTCAGGGTTACTTGAGATGCTGCTTCCTGGGCTTGAAGTCCTCAGTATGTCTGCCGAATAAAACATAACTCTCAAAAAACATGCAGAAGTTAATAGAAAACACACAGAAGTACCCTAATTCAGATGTCAATGTTAGAGTAGCTGATTTTAGTCATATAAAATGTAAGACAATGGGCTTCCCTGGTGGCGCAGTGGTTGAGAGTCTGCCTGCCGATGCAGGGGACACGGGTTCGTGCCCCGGTCCGGGAAGATCCCACATGCCGCAGAGCGGCTGGGCCCGTGAGCCATGGCCGCTGGGCCTGCGCGTCCGGAGCCTGTGCTCCGCAATGGGAGAGGCCACAACAGTGAGAGGCCCGCGTACCGCAAAAAAAAAAAAAAAAAAAAAAAGTAAGACAATAAGCATGCAATATATATGCACTAATAACTTAAAAGTGGATTGGGGATCCTTCAGAACCTGTAACCTAGAAAAGCATCCTTGCTCTATTTACATCAACATGTTTTTGTGAAAATAAAAAATAATTAGCTAATACACATCTAACATTATGTCTTCCTTCATCCTCCATTCTTGAGCAAGAAGCACTAGTTTCTAAGTGGACACTCTTCCATGCCTACAAGAAGGAAAAAAAAATAAGAAAGAAAGAAAAATTAATTTCATGGTCTACAAGATTTATTGCACTGAAAATCTGAGTCAAATTATAAGCTTAAAAAATTATAATAAGGTTTATAACCCTATTATTACCCTGAGTTATTGCCCTGAAGCCTCAGATTTTATTTTCTAAAAATCTGAGAAGTATGGGGAATATCTTCAGGAACAATCTTACTTTGTTTATAATTTTTAAATATATGTATTGTACATATCCTAACTTTACCCATTGACTTGTAAATTAGTCATTAATACATTCCAAAATGTGCATGCCCTAAGGGCTGACCTTAACATTCTGATCCTTGTGAACCTCTGAGTATGTCATTGTCAATAGAGATTTTCTTTTAAATAAATGTATGATTTTCTATTATGAACAAGTAATGCCAGTGCCCAAAAATGACAAGAAAAAAAAAACAACACACAAACCTCAGTGCATCTATTTAAAGCAAAGCTTGGAAATATATTATTTCAAAGTCATTTCAAGTAACTACAATTCTAAAATTAAGTAAATTTACATAGTCTAACACATTTTCCCTTCTTAAAAGAGTTATACAAAGAAACTGACTCTTTGGAAAATGTCATGCTTTGGACAATCATTTAAATTAATGTTCCATAAATCACAATCTTATTTAGCATATTAGTTCATATAATTAGGTTACATACACATGATTGAAACAATAAAATGTTCTGAGTTATATAATTGTTCATAATTAGAATATTAAGCTATTGCCCTAGTTTTTAAATTCCCAAACAAATTGTCTCATCATTATTTGGTATTTACTTAGCTTATGCTTTTATTGCTAAACTTGGGTTTCTACTTTGCAAGCTCAAATATAATTTGTTTAACGGGGTGAAGAAGATAAAACATTTAGGTAAATGTCAGTGTAGCTGAATATGTAAATCTTGGAAATAGATGCAAAAGATTTGACTCCTTTCTGACAGCACCCTAAAATCTAAAAGAGAAAAAATATATATATCATTTTAAAAGCCTTATCCATGCAGAACACAGACTTTAATAATAGAGTTTTCTTTTAATCCGACTTTAAAATCTATGGTAATTCTATATCATTTGTCTCTGACAGTCATATCACCAGGGAAGAATTAATATATCAGAGTTGCTGTCTCTTCCTCTTCTTTCTTTCCTCTATCTGCTGCTATTATTCCTTCTCCTTCTCTCCTACTTTTCCACTTTCTTTTCATCCTTTTCTTTCCTAATACCAAAAAAGCTTATTTAATTAAGCCACAGCTACTATGCCTGACCTCCTAGAATTCCATAATTAAAGTCTTTACCTTCATAAAAATAATGGGTTTTAGAATATACGATAGTTCTAATCTAGAATGTTTCTAGCATCAAACAAGAAAATTCAAATAGCAAGAATTAGTCATATTTCAACTTTATTCCATGAATAAGAATTAAATACTGAAAATATGGAGATGTCATTTTCAAATTTATTATTTTAGGACCTATTTTAAGGCTCTACGTGAAAGCTTTAGAAAACAATTTTATTCACTTCTCAGAAGGTAGTTGTTATGGATTCAATTGTGTCCCCCCCCCCAAATTTATATGTTGAAGTTCTAATGCACAGATCCTCAGAACGTAACCTTATTTGAAGATGGGGTCTTTACAGAGGTGATCAAGTAAAATGAAGGCATTAGGATGAGCCCTATTCTAATATAACTGGTGTCCTTATAAAAAGGGGTAATTTGGAGACAGACACCACACACACAAGGACCCCCTATGAACATCAACATAAAGATCAGACTGATGTACCTATAAGCTAAAGAACCCTGATTGACAAGCAAACCACCAGAAGCTGGAGGACAGATATGGAACAGATTCTTCCTCGAAGCCTGCAGAAGGACCAAACCCTGCCAACACCTTGATCTCAATATTCTAGCCTCCAGAACTGTGAGACAATAAATTTCTGTTATTTAAGCCTTGGTTTGTGGTATTTTGTTATGATAGCCTTAGAAAACTATAATACAATATCTAACTTTTATGTTATTTCCACTTGTTAACTTTGGGACTTCTAATTTTGATCGTATTTTTATTTGGGTTGAAAACTCATTGATACCAGGGATGAAAAAATCAGAATGAGAGCGGAAGTAGGAAAGTGAATCTTTATTCACAGTTGGATTATCAAAGTATTTCCTACCTTCAGACTGGAAAACCTCAACAATCAATGCATTATAGAACAAGTTCTACCACATTATTACAGTAATTGGTATTCCTGATATGTTTCAGCATTTTAGTGTCAAAAAACACAGGCTCAGAATTTTGAAACAACACTTGCCCCAGGATGCAAGTTTGATGTAACATCTAAAAAATTATTTAATGTAATACAGCATATCAATAGAATAAAGGGCAAAAGCCACATGATCATCTCCATAGACCTAGAAAAGTCATTTGACAAAAACCAACAATTTCTCATAATAAGAACATTCAACAAACTAGGAATAGGAGGTAACTCCCTTAACTAAATAATGGGCACCTACTATAAAATCACAACTAACATCATACTTAATGGTGGAAGATTAAATGATCACACTCACAATTCCCATTTTCAAAACTTATTATAAAACTATAGTGATCAAGAAAATGTGAGGGCTTCTCTGGTGGCGCAGTGGTTGAGAGTCCGCCTGCCGATGCAGGGGACACGGGTTCGTGCTCTGGTCCAGGAAGATCCCACATGCCGCGGAGCGGCTGGGCCTGTGAGCCATGGCTGCTGAGCCTGCTCGTCCGGAGCCTGTGCTCCGCAACGGGAGAGGCCACAACAGTGAGAGGCCCGCGTACCGCAAAAAAAAAAAAAAAAAAGAAAAAAGAAAGGAAAATGTGATACTGTCACAGTAGACGTACATGTTCTTGGAATTGAATAGAAAGTCAAAATAAATAAACACCTATATTTATGGTCAATTGATTTTTAACAAGGGTGCCAAGACAATTCAATGGGCAATGAATTGGATATCCACATATAAGTGAATGAAGTTGGAACCCTTCCTCACACCATACACAAAAATTAATTCAAAAGGGAGCACAGTCCTAAATGTAAGAGCTAAAACTAAAAGTCTTAGAGTGTAATGTAGGAGTAAATCTTCATGAGCTTGGGTTAGGAAAAGCCTTCTTAGATATGACATCAAAATCATAAGCAATGAAAAAAGAAATAAATTAGACTGTGTTCTCTGGAGAAACAGAACCAACAGGATGTATATACATATAGAAAGAGATTTCTATACATATATAGAAAGAGAAAGGAATTGGCTCATGCAATTATGAAGACTGAGAAATCCCAAGATCTACAGTCAGCAAACTGGACAGCTGGGAGAAGAGGTGATTTAAGTTCAAGTCCAGCAGCTTGTAGGTCTGAGACCCCAGAACAATGATGTTTCAGTTTGAGTCCAAAGACAGGGAAAGACGAATGTGCCAGCACAAATGGTCAGGCCAGAAGAGTTCTTACTCAAAGGAGGGTCAGCTTTTTTGTTCTATTTAGGCCTTCAGCTGAATAGATGTGGCCCACTCACAGTAGAGAGGGTAATCTGCTTTGCTCAGTCTACTAATGCTAATGTTAATGTCATCCAAAAATACTCTCACAGATACACCAAAATAATGTTTGACCAAATATCTGGGCAACCCCTCCACCATGGCCCAGTTAAGCTGATACAGTATTAACCACCACACAAACTTCATTAAAATTGTAAAATTTTGTGCTGTAAGTGTTAAATTAAGAAAGTGAAAGATAACCCTACAAAATGAGAGGAAATATTTATAAATCATATATCTGATAAAGGACTTACATGCAGTAAAGGACTCTAATAATGCAGTAATAAAAACCTAAATTAAAAATGGGCAAATGATCTGAACAGATATTTTTCCAAATATGATATACAAGTGGCCAGTTAGCACATGAAAAGACAATCAATATCATTGGCCATTAGGAAAAATGCAAATCAAAACCACAGTGAGATATTTTATATCCA
Organism: Delphinapterus leucas; assembly: GCF_059928025.1. Lineage (NCBI taxonomy): Eukaryota > Metazoa > Chordata > Mammalia > Artiodactyla > Monodontidae > Delphinapterus > Delphinapterus leucas. Next base: position 49,224,222 of record NC_143133.1, on the reverse strand, counting down.
CTAGGAGGGCTATAATAAAAAAAAAAAAGACAATAACAAGAGTTGGAGAGGAGGTGAAGAATTTGGAACCTGCATACATTGCTGATGGGAATTCAAAATGTGGCGGTTTGGCCTTCCTCAAAACTTAAACAAAGAGTTATACCATCTGACCCAGAAATTCTATTCCTAAATATATCCATACAAAAACTGTACACAAATGTTTATGGCAGCATTATTCATAAGAGCAAAAAAAAGGAAACAATGCAAATTTACATCAACTGATGAATGGATAAATGAAATAAATGTATCTATACAACAGAATACTATTCAGCAATAAAAAGAAATAGAACACTGACTCATGCTACAACACAGAGGAATCTTGAAAACATATTAAGTGAAAGGAATCAGTCTCAAAGACACATATTGCATGATACCATTTATATGAGATGTTAGAATAGGAAAATCTATAGACAGAAAGTAGAAATGGAGGTGGGTTGGGAGGGAATGGGGAGTGATTGCTATTGGGCAAGGGATTTCTTTTGGGGAAGATGAAAATGTTCCAAAGTTGATTCTGGTGATGGTTTCACGACTCTGTGAGCATACTAAAAACCTTTTAATTTTGCACATTAAATGAAAGAATTGTATGATTTGTGAATTATATCTCAATAAAGCTGTTAAAAATTAAAGTAAAATAAAGTAAACTTTTAAGACAAATGCAAGTGACTTGTTCCATTTCCAAGAACTGCATTGCAGAAAAGAAGGAAAGCGCTCATCCAGGACCATTTCCCAGCTTTTAACACACTAAAATTATAAACTTTTTTTATACTTGAGTATGTCCAAGACCCTCTTCAGGATTTGTCTTGTGATCTGCAAGAGAGAGGGTCCCTAAGACATGCTGATGCTTATCGGGAGAGGGGAAAGTTAATCATATCCTCAAAAATTAACAGACTTCAAAAGGACTATTTTAACAGATTTGAAAGAAGTCACAGGATTTTTCCAGGGGAGAAAAATATTAAGAATCTCTTTGGGGGCTTCCCTGGTGGCGCAGTGGTTGAGAGTCCGCCTGCCGATGCAGGGGACACGGGTTCGTGCCACGGTCCGGGAAGATCCCACATGCCGCGGAGTGGCTGGGCCCGTGAGCCATGGCCGCTGAGCCTGTGCGTCCGGAGCCTGAGAGTTCTGATAACCCTGTCAGTCTCCACTCTGGAAGTGTATAAACCCGCATATTTTACCACATATTCTTTTTTTCCTATAAGTTATTTACCTGTAAATATGTCTTTCCAAGGACTGTCATTTCTCACTATCATTTTAAATGTAACTTGAGGAAACTGGGTGTGGTCAGATGCAGTAGGAGGGAAGGTTTCTGTATGGAACAGCAAACTACAAATGCAAGCAAGGTAAAGACAAGTTATGAAGTCTCCAGTGGTTTTCTAGTTCATAAAGTAGTTCTGAGGTTAATGGTGCTGCATCAAAAGGCAGGTCTTTGAAATTTGGGGTAACCACATGGCATCTTCTTTTTCTCCTAGGTTAGAGCTGTGTGCAACAAAGAAGTGAAAACTTTGGGAATTCCCTTCCCATATTGCCCTGAGGCCTGGGCAGTAAGGACTCTTGCCCTACTTCTCATGGCTTAGATGGCTCTAAATCACAAAACACTCTAACCCCCTAAAACAATGAAAGGGAACTTGGGCTCCTGCATCACTTAGGACCAGAGTCTTACTGCTGCTAAATGCTAAACAGTCCCTCTTGTGAATAACACTATTCAGTGTCCATGGAAACACTTTTCCATTCCTCTTCCTTTGTGTCCTTGCTGGTAGGGATAGGGATGAAAATTTGTGTTGTAAAACTGCTGATGTTGAAGACAGACAATGCTTCAGTGTGCAGGAAGGATTTCCACTCAGGAAGTCAAAATAATCTATCAGATCCTTGCTTTCAGTGTGAATGCCATAAATAACTCCCATAACAAAGTACCATTTCCCATCAGTGTTTCAATATGTGCTTCAGGAAGTACTTAGGAATTAATTAGCATAGTATTTGCAACATTGGACATGACAGCTGATGGACATTTTGTAATAGTAATTAAAATTTTGAGTAATTGCTCTCAAAATTGCATTATGTAATTTGAGACACAAATGTGTGAAGCTTGACAACCTTTACAATAGCAATTTGATGGACAGTGAACACAAGGAATGTGAAGTTTTATTTTTGTAAATGTATTTAATATGACAATTATATTTTCAAAAATGAATATATTTCAACTTTAATAATTTTGAGTTAAAATGTTGATGCTTATTATTATTTGTATTTTGGTTTTAAATAATCTAGACTGAAAAGGTTCAGGGTCCCAAAATGTTAGAGGCAAGATTATTCTGTCCTAAACTTTGGAGATTGTAGAAGTTATTTTTTATTTGCACCCTGTTTTGGTGGTGGTTGTAATATAATTTGCCTCATTTTCTATGGCTTTCTTGCTTATTACACAGAGCAGACTTTCAACGAGATTGATGTGTGCAGAAACATGGTCTGCTACACCACCCAGTTCTGAGGGTTCATAGGGCCTGGCCGGCCCAGGGCAAGGCAGGTGTATCTCTGGAATTTCTTTACATAGACCTTGGCTGCAGAGATGTGTGAGTATGGAGTCCAGTATTGCCCCACCTACTCTCATGCTGAAAACGAACTTGAAATGGTAATGCATATTTGACAGGGGCCAAAACCTGTCCATCGGGCATTGGAAGGAAACAGTGGGAATATGTACTGAGGCCCATCTGGTGATAATTTTATATGTTCTGAGCCACATAGTCCTTTGAATTACATCTCCCATGTTCACCATGTTAGTTGGAAGTACTTCAGGCCTCCTACAGCCTGTTTTGTTGCAAAGTTACTTTATTTGTTTCTTATGGTTGCTATCATAAATTTGCAACAAACAATGGCTTACGGCAGGAATTTATTCTCTCACAGTTCTGGAGGCCAGCAGTCAGAAATCAGTTTCACTGGACCAAAACCAAAGTGTCTGCAGGGCCCTCCTCCCTCCAAAAGCTAGAGGGGAGAATCTGTTCTTGCCTCTTTTCAATTTCTGGTAGCTGCCAGTACGCCTTGTCTTGAATCACACGACTCCAATTTTCAAGGCCAGCATCTTCAATTCCCTCTCTGCTCTGTCCTCACACAGCTTTCTCCTCTGTGTGTAGTAAAATCTGCCTCTGCCTCCCTCTTCCAAGGATACATGTAATTGCATTTAGGGTGCACCTATAAAATCCAGGATTCTTTCCCCACCTCAACATTCTTCATATAGTCACATGTGCAAAGACTTTGCCATATAAAGTAACATTTATGGGTTCCAGGAATCAGGACCTGCTATCTTTGGGGGAACCATTTTTTAACCAATGACAGTTATTTCATAATATCATAGTTTTTCAATTCTACTTTTTCAGAGTTCTTGGGATGGTATGAGGTACAGCATTTAAACGATCTTTTAGGCCTATGTACATAGTTATGGGAAACTTGCCCTTAAAATGAGAATCTTGGTTTTAGACTATGTTAGGAGAAACTCTCCAGCAAGTATTCTTGGAGATTTTCCCCTAGAGTAAGGCATTTGCCTTTTGACAGGAAAAAGCTTGGGGCCATGCAGAGAACAGGCACATGATAACTAGGACACGGGAGTATCCGATCTACCTGGATATGTCAGTCAAGTCAATCTGCAGGTAGATAAGGAATCCTACCTTCCCAATGGCTTCTGCATGCATGATACTTGGTCTGGCTTCTCTGAATTACATGCAGCAAAAGTGGGGTAGCATGCACAGTGAGAAGCTGCTATATCAGAAAAGCCAGGCCTGGACCGATCATTTTCTCCTTCTTCTATTGTCTTACTTCTGCCTGTGGGTGCCACTGATTTGAATGCCTGGACTAGGACATGAATGAAGGTTTGGGAGGCCATGGAAAAACTATGTGGGAATAGCCAGAGGTCTGAAAGGTAGAGGAAGCTGTCCTCAGACATCCAGAAAGCATTTTACACATCAGCGTCTGTTTTACAGGTTGTTCAGTGTCAGTCTGTTTGGGCTGCTCAAACAAAAATATTATAGGCTGGGGGCTTTAGACAACATTTATTTCTCACAATTCTCTAGGCAGTGAAGTCCAAGATCAAGGCACCTGAGCATCTGCTCTTTAAAAACTTCAATTGCCTGATTTAAGGGAAAGGAATTCAATTCTAAAAGCTCTTCTAAACCCAATGAACTAAATTTTTAAATACAATAAACCTAAGTTCTCTTAGCTGTTGCATTGCTGAGAATTATCTGTAAGATTTCACCTAAAAATTATGTCTAAATCTAGTTCTTAAATACACATTTCAAATTATAGTTAAAGTGTTGTGGCTATAATAGGCCACTACTACACATTACAGTGTATGAAATTTCAAATATACACAGCTATTTTCTTAATGAAAAATATTAACACATTGCTCTGATTCTTTTTTTTTTTTTTTTTTTTTTTTTTTTGCGGTACGCGGGCCTCTCACTGTTGTGGCCTCTCCAGCTGCGGAGCACAGGCTCCGGACGTGCAGGCTCAGCGGCCATGGCTCACGGGTCCAGCCGCTCCGTGGCATGTGGGATCTTCCTGGACCGGGGCACGAACCCGTGTCCCCTGCATCGGCAGGTGGACTCTCAACCACTGCGCCACCAGGGAAGCCCTGCTCTGATTCTTTTATATGCTTTATACTTATTTTTAAATCTTTCCAGCCTTAAAATTTCAAATTTTAAGGTTGAGAGCAACCATCCTAGTTAATTGATGTTGTTTCTAACATGATTTGGTGCTCTTTTCCGGGGGCTATATATATTTTTTCATTTTATAATGTATAACATTTCTTAACCATGTTAATACCTCATGTTCTGGATTATCATACCAAAGTTTGCAGTATATAAATCCGATGATCCTTCAAAATAGTACTATCTTGACCCAGTAACCGTGCAGTAGTTTTAAAATATGTCCATAAATCCTTTGATTTTCCTTCCTTTAAAATTTGAAGCTTAATTCCCTTCCCCTTGAGTAATGCTGGACTTAGTGACTCACTTCTAACAAATAGAACATGATGGAAGTGATATTGTGTGACTCCCAAGACCAGGTCGTAAAAGGCATGTGGCTTTCTACCTTCTCTGTCTTGGATCATTCTCTCTGGGGTATTTTAACTGACATGCTGAGATGACACTCAAACTACAGAGGGGTTCACATGGCAGGAACTTAGGTCTCCCGCCATCAGCCGGCAAAGGATGAGGCATCCAGCCAAGAGCTCCTTGAGAAAGCTGTTATGGAAGTGGATCCTCCAGCCTGTCAGATATGCAGATGACTGCAGATCTGGCTGACATCTCTCCCGCAACCTCATAAGACTCTGAGCCAGAACTACCTGGCTAAGGTGGGAGATAACAAACGTTTATCATCTTTAGCCCTAAGATTTGGGGTAATTTGTTATGCAACAATAAATAACTAACCTGAAAAAAATCTTCAAATTTTCCTGGTGGAGACTCAAGGATATACCTTGCATCTTAGAATTGCATATGATTAACATGGGCTAATTCATGTAAATATGGAGTGTTGAGACTTTGCCCAGGTTATTGTTTGCCTCAAGTTCAAGATGTAAGAATTAATTTATATACATGTGTAATTTAATATAATATATTTATATATTATATACATATATATTACTTATATTATATACATATATATGTATTTTTATTTCAATTACAAATAAACCAAATGTAGAACTCAGAAGCCACAAAGAGATATACATAATAAAAATATATATAATAATACATATATACAAATATCTATTATTTTAATGTTATATACATTCAAATTTGCCAATTAAGAGTGTTACAAAAGAATACATCAAAATAAACTACAATTAAACTTGTAAAATCTGGAAATTATGTGAGATATTATACTATTATACCACACTGTTGGCCTGCACTATGTCCCATCAAAATTCATAAGTTGAAGTCTTAACCCCCAGTTCCTCAGAATGTGACTGTATTTAGAGACAGTGCCTTTAAAGAGGTAATGAATGTTAAAGTAGGTCATATAGGTGGGCCTTAATCCAATCTAAATGATGTTCCTATCAGAAGAAGAAATTTAGACACACACAAGAGACACCAGGGATATGTGTGCACAGAAGAAAGGCCATGTGAGGACACGATGAGAAGGCATTTGCCTGCAAGCCAAGGAGAAGAGCCTCAGGAGAAAACCACCCAGCTAACACCTTGATCTTGGACTTCCAGCCTCTAGAACTGTGAGAAAATAAGTATCTGTTGTTGAAGCCACCCAACCTGTGGTATTTTGTTATGGCATATAGAGCAAACGAATATACCTATCCAAGAAAGTTCAAGGGAAACTTCTCTATGCATTTTTTCCAGGTTACCTGGGTCCTGCTCAGAACTTTTATATAAAGTATTAACTTTAGGGCAAAATTTTTAAACGTTGCATGAAACCAAATACACAGTGCCCCAAATTCACATCACATTTTGTAGTAACTGTACTTACCACTATAAAACCAATAAATTTCCCAGTTTTTAAAATCAGATTTTGAAATATAAAACACATTTTTCAAATATCAAAAGTTGAAGTACTTGTTGTGGGAAATGAATGAGATTCAAAAATGAGTCAACCAAAAAGAAGTTGGTTTGACTCAGCTCTCCCCTTTCCCCCACCTTCCATCCTACAATCTGGACTTTTTGCTATTAGGCAAGATGTTTTTCCTTTTTTAATTTTTTTTATTGAAGTAAAATACATATAGCATAAAATTTACCATCTCTACCTAGACAAGATTTTTGATCATCATTTTTTTCACTCATTTTATGATACTGGCTTTAGACCAAACCTTTTTTTAAAATTGTATTTTATTTATTTATTTTTTATACAGCAGTTTCTTACTAGTTATCTATTTTCAACATATTAGTGTATATATGTCAATCCCAATCTCCCAATTCATCCCACCACCACCCCCCTCCTAGGCCAAACCTTTTATCCATTAATTACCCTACGGTTTGTTCTTAGCTGCCAAAAGTTAAATTTACCATGTTTGAGGTTAAAATTCTGTAAGAAAAGTAGATTATTGTTTTAAAAACAGTTTATTTCCTATATTTTTTTAGTGCCATACAGAGACAGCATCTTACCACGTGTGCACTTATTCTGTGTCTTATAGCTCAGTTCACATCCCAGTTTAACATATCAAAGCTAAAATATTTTTGTTTGTTTAGTTTTGGGAATTTTTCTAATACCCAGGAAGTCCCACTCCCTTTAAGATTTGCCTTGTGCTCAGCAGAGGAGGAGACCTTAGGACCCTCAGAAAGTTGAGATTTCGTGGCGTTCAGCAAGGGATGGGGAAAGTAGAACTTATTGTCATGAGTTGGTAAACTTTAAAAGGCCATTTGAAAGGAGTGTTGACAAATATTTGGAAAATTTTATAATAATTATCAGGTAAAACATTTAGGATCTGTAAAGGGATTATAGTATTTGCCCACTGAAATAAAATATTGAAGATTTAGGATTTGCGTAAGTGTCCAGGGAGCAAGTAATTAGGGATCTCTTTATTCTTTGAGATTTTTAAATTTTAGAATATGTGACAAAAAGTTTTTTAATTATAGAGTAGCTGATTTCATCTAGAGTACTGTCTACTGAGTTTTACTTTTGCCATGTAAATTGTAACCTACTTAAAAGTTTTTGAACCAAAAGGCTTCTAACATGGAATAATAAAATCCACAAATGCAGGAGTATTCAAACAATATATAACTTAAATCTGATTCATGTGATGTATCAGGTACTCAAATACTACATTAAATAGGGTTCATGAAAACACTCAGGGTCTTAGAGTAAAAAATAATCTGGCTTTCCTCTTGAGGAGTCCAGCTCCTGGTTAAAAATCGATGTGTGATTTTTCAGGTCTGACCATAGCCAATTAAAGAGGTCCTACCTGGCAGGTCTCACAGGGGAAAGCTGCCCTCTCCACGTCAGACTTGGTGCACAGCCAGTGCATTGCAATCTCTGAAGGGAGCTGCAATCAAGAACTCAGGCCTGTTCTGCCTGGTCATGCTCTTATACTTATCTGCATTCCTACCCCAGGCTCCGATATTCCTAGGTTTCTTTAACTGAAGCCTTGGGCTGAGGTCCTCTTAAGGTGCCACGGTCTTCTTAGTGGGTGAAAAGGCAAACCTTGAAGACACTTTTCCCTACTCTCAGTATTCAGTACTTTTTCCACCTGTAGTGCTTCCCCCCACCTGGGGTCCATAAAAATGACAGAGCCTTTTGTTCAGGGCTCCTTCAAAAGTAAGACGACACTTGCACTCAACCCTGGAACAGTGCACTGATCCATGGGGGAAAATGCAACAGGAGGAGTTGGCAATTTCTCTGATTTTAGCCTCTTTGCTTGTATCATCTCAGCAAGTGGTTAAAGACTTAACTCTTTTATCTTTCGCTTGTTGCTTTAATCGGTTACTCTGATATCTGCCAGCTCATCTCTCTTCTTCCCAGCTCAGTTGAGCTCCGACACCCCACTGGTGCATTCAGGTTATCATATATCATAAGCAACATTATTAAATCAACTCTGCCATGCTTTACTCGAGTTTGCCAAGGGTGATTCTTCCTAACAAAGAAACCAGAATGGACACTGAGCAAGAGAGTATGATGAGCAAACCTGGCCACATAGTCTATGGAGTTGAGACTTCCTGATGTGGTTTTATTACTTGCAAAACTATGGATTAAAAACATTTGTGTTCAAATATAAATACCAAGACATATTTCTTTTTTTTTTTTTTTTTAAAGAAGATGTTGGTGGTAGGAGTTTATTAATTAATTTATTTATTTTTGCTGTGTTGGGTCTTCGTTTCTGTGCGAGGGCTTTCTCTAGTTGCGGTGAGCAGGGGCCACTCTTCATCCCGGTGCGCGGGCCTCTCACTATCGCAGCCTCTCTTGTTGCGGAGCACAGGCTCCAGGCGCACAGGCTCAGTAGCTGTGGCTCACGGGCCTAGTTGCTCCACAGCATGTGGGATCCTCCCAGACCAGGGCTCGAACGTGTGTCCCCTGCATTAGCAGGCAGATTCTCAACCACTGCGCCACCGGGGAAGCCCACCAAGACATATTTCTTGTAGTCAAAGAATCTTATCCACTCTGCCACACATTAATATGGATATCTCAGAATGGTTTTGGTTTCAAGTAAAAGAAAACAACACAAAGTGACCAAAGTAATAAGGAAATTTTTTGACTGCTCTTAATGACAGACCATCGGATTTGCAGTCTGGAATATAAGAGCTTGGGCTAGAAATGAAGATAAACTAAGCATAAAAGTATGACCAGCCAGAGGGGGCCTGAGTTCTTGACTGCAACTCCCTTCAGAGATTGCAGTGCACTGGCTGTGCACCAGGTTTGGTGTGGGGAGCACAGCTTTCCCCCATGGGACCTGCTAGGTAGGACCTTTGTAATTGGCTATGGTCAGGCATGAAAAAAATCACAGCTCGATTTTTAACCAGGAGCTGGTCTCCTTGTCTGTCATTTACAATAGTCATGGTTTGATTAAAATGTAATCAATCTATATCTCAGACTTATTGTGATTCTTTCACCCCTTTCTTTCTCTGTATATCCTTCTTATTGGCACACAGTCTTTACCAATGAAACACTATGGCTTCCAGAGTTCTACACTTCATATCTGTGGGTCACTCCATCCAAAGGAAAAGAAGGTCTTGGTTTTCCCAGCATTCTCTCTCTCTCTCTAATTATACTAGCTTTGGTCACATGACAACTCCTGAGCCTATCATGGTGGCTAGGGGAGTGCATTGTTCCAACTGGCTTGGTCAAGGCCATGTGCTGTATTCTTAGAGCTGAGGGATGGAGTTACTATCTTCCCTCAAACCACATGGAATCTCAAACAGAAATCAGGGATTATGAGAAGAAGTGAATGGGTACTGGAGAGGCAGCTGCAAGTATCACATAAATTGTGCAATGAAGAATTGACTGCATTTTTATTTTTGCCCAGAAATTAACATAAAAATCACAAATTTTCTTACTACTTCTAGCTTACTTAATTAGTACAATGCATTTTGCAGAACCACTATTTTAGAACCACATTTAAAGTAATGTGCATCAAAACTCTTTTTAAGGAAAATGTCATTGCCATCAACAATTGTAAAACACATCATCATTGTAATTACTTTCTAGGGGGAAAAAACCTTTAAATTGTTAAAGTACTACTGGATAAATTAATGTAAATAAGATTACAGCAACTTCAAAAGTATCTCAGTTGTTTCCATTCCTAAAAATAAGTTGGTGATGAGAGATGACTTGAAACACTCGATAGATGATAGTGTCAGTTATATGTGGGTTAATCTCTGTACCGATTTGAACAAAATAAGTAGAAAGTAATATGCTTGCAGTATGCCAAAGTCAAGAAAAATGAAAAGAACAGCCTCAAGACCTCCATAATGTCTATATTAGCCTGCTCTAAACACTGAGTACTTTCTATAGATCTAGATTCCAACAAATTAATTTACTAGCTACTTCTTCCAGTTAATGCTGATGGCATAATATTTAACCAATTTTAAGTTGTCTTTGGTATAAAATATGCAACTTAGTTATTATTCTTATTCAGTATATCTAATTCATTCATACTAAAAAGAGCAAAAAGGATTTTCACCTTACAAAATGTTTCAAAATATACCTGTTTTCGATAAACAAGGATGACTAATGCCATCCTTAATGGAATCGAAAAAATGCAGTCAAGAGGTAGTCCCCTTTCACACGGCAATGGTTCCTCTGTACATTTTTTAAAAATCTGAATCAGATATATGAATGATTTTATCATTTGAAAAAGCAGATATTTATAGAATGTCTCAGTGCAGTAGCACTGGGAATACAAAGATAAACAAGATAGTCTCTGTATTTAAGCGTCTCATGACCTACTGTTAGAGGCAGAGATGTAAGCAGAAATTAGCCGCGAGAGCACAGGAGATAGAGAGACTAGCTTTACCTAAATTTATAAAAGTCACACAGAGGAGGTAACATTCGAACTAGATCTTAAAGGATGGGTAAGACTTTTACACTAAGAAGAAAGAAGGCAGGCAGGGCATTCTAAGAAGAAAGTCCAACACAGGCAAAGAAAAAGGAAAATCTGGAATTTCTGGAGCAAAGGGTCCTTGGAGATTTCTGAACCTGGAGTTAGTTTGGGTCTGAAAAAGACTGAGTGCCAAAATGTTAAGGCTTGAGACTTGATTTCACATGCCGTTAAAGTCAATAAAGAATTTAAGAAGGAAATGGTGTAATTGGTTTTGTTTTGAAGGATGACCCCAGTAGAGTGTGACTACAAACTCTGGTAAGAATGGCTTTAAAGTCCAGGTGAGCAATCAAGTTCTGCATTAAGTCCATGGCAGAGTTCAGCAGGGAGCGATTAGAATGCAGAGATGCTTTTGAATTTACAACTAATAAGACTTGGTGAATGAATGAAGAAGGAACACTGAATAGTAGAAAGAACACTTGATTTGCAGCCTAGGAGAGCTGGGTTGATTCCAGGTTCTGCCATTAATTTGCTTTTTGATCTCATGAATTATTTTACCATTATTATTTATAAGGCAGATATAACGATATCTGCTCAATGGGTTATTGTGATGATTAGATATAATATTTATAAATCTCCATATCATTAGTTTTATTATGATTAATAATCACAGTATAAGAGAGAAGGAAATCCTGAGATGCCTCCTAGGTTTTTGACAGAGGAGACTGGATGGATGATAAGGCCATGAACTTACAAAGTGACAGAATAGGTTCTTGATAATAAGCATGAATTCATTTCCAGTCTCCGTAGGACTCCAGGTTGAGGTGCCAAGGGCACAGTTCATAATATGGACAAGAAACTTGGGAAAGAAAACCTGAGATTTAAAATATAGATTTTGGAGCTTGTCAGCATGTAAGTGACATTTGAAGTAAAAGTAGTAGATGAAATTGGTCAAAGAGAGAAGAGCTAGAAAAAAGTATTGCAAGAACTACAGTCATGTTAAATAACCTTGAGCCTTGCCCCACCAAATTATATCTGAAGTTTTTTTAAGAAAGGTCTGTCATTTCAAAACTTCCATTTTGTATTAGCATAGGCTTGCTTTTGCCTTTGGGGAATCCAGACTCTCATTCTGGATAACTATTAGCTAGAAAAAATTCAAAGGTGGAGACCTGTTCTAGAAGTTCAGGCCCTTAAGAAGCTAGAATGAATTGCATAATGTAAAATGTTGTCCTAGTTAGGGGCAAAGAGGTGACCGCAGAGATAAACATAGTGTTTACAAGTGTTACATAGTCTTCTTCATCCGTGAACCTTACACAGAGGTATTCTTTCCCAGTTTAGCACAGTCTCTAGAGCTTCTGACCTACACTCTCATTAGTGATGGTACCTAGCGTCATGGCTTTAAAAACAATGTAAATAGTGATGACTTTCAAATTTTTATATACAGCTCAAGCCTCTACTCTGAGCTCCAGACTCCTATAACTCACTGCCAAATCAACTCCTCTCTTGGATATCAAAGAGGCACCTCAAAGTCAACATGTCCAAAACTTAACTCTTGATTCCTTCCTCCCCCTTCAAAATCTTCTCCTCGTAGAGTTTTTGCTATTTCAGAAAACGGCAAGTCCATCTTTCCTGTGGTTCATACCAAAAACCTTAGAGTCAACCTTGACTTGTCTTCCTCTCACACTCCATATCCAATACCTCAGTAAATATTATTAGTTTAAACTTCAAAATATATCCAGACTCTGCATAAGAAGCAAAGCTTTTGGAACTATTTAGCACCCCATAAATTGCCATAGAAATATCAGTAGCCATTAACAATACACCAGTAACATCCTAACTGGTCTCCTTGTGTCTGTCCTTGCTTCTTATGACAACGGCTGCTGGCATGGTTCCCAGTGTCCCACTTCCTGGTAGCCATGCCCGCATGTAATACCCTCCCCTTGAATGTCAGCTGGACCTAATGACTGCTCTTAATGAGCCAAGCACAGTAGAAGTGGGAATGTTACTTCCATGATTAGGTTACAAAGACTCTGACTTTCATCTCTCTGAGATTTCTGTCTCTGACTCTTCATGCTTGCTTCCTCTGATGGAGAGGACTAGCCGGCAAGGAATTGAGGACAGCCTCTGGCCATCAGCCAGCAAGTAACCAAGGCACTCATTTCAACAGCCCATAAGGAACTGAACTCTCCTCGCAACCACTCAGTGAGTTTGGAAGCAGATTCTGACCCAGTTGACCTTGAGATTACTGAAGCCCTGGCAACATCTTCACTATAAACATTGGGAGACCCTAAAGCAGAGGCCCCAGCTAAGCTGTGCCTGAATTCCTGACCCATAGAATCTATGTGATAACAAATATGTGGTGTTTTAGGTCGCTAAATTTTGCAACAATTTGTTACACAGCAATAGATAACTAACACATCTCGCCAAAGTCTAGTCTGAAATGGCAGCCAAACTGACCCTTGTAAAAATCAGATCAAGGCGCTCCTCCACTTAAAATCATTCAATGGCTTTCAATCTCACTTGGAGTAAAAGCTAAAATCCTGTAATAGCCAAGATTGTCCTACCTGATCAGGCCCCTTCTTAGTTCTCTGACTGTATCTCCTATGAGTCTTTCTCTCATGTCTTTGCTTCACACTGGCCTCCAGGCTGTTTTTGAACACGCAGGCACCCTCCCCTTTTCAGAGTATTTGCACTTGTTTTATCTGCTTGGAAGGCTTTCCTTCAAATATTCACACGGTTTTCTCCTTCACTCTTTTTAGTCTCTGCTCAGAAGTCTCCTTACCAATAAAGCCTTCCCTGATGACCTTACAAAGTATCAACTGTTTCCTTCCCTGGCACTGTCTACTTTTCTTCCATATTTTATTTGTCTCCCTATTTATAACATGTAACCTATACCTTTACTTGTATATTAGTGTACTATCCTTTTCCCCTTACTAAAATAAAAGCTCCAGGAAGGAAAGAACTGATTTATTCATTGCTATATCACCAGCACTAGAACAGAGCTTAAAACCAAGTAAGCACTCAGTTTGTCAAATAAATGAATGAGCTTCTGGTCCTTTCCCAGTAGAAATGATACATTTGAAAGCTGTAAACACTTAATGGGAAAGAATGAGGGTGGGACAGGGCTCTACTCAGGAATTGTGTAGCAACAAACACATAAATAGCCAGAGGTATATGAATTGCTAATAAAGAAAAAAAATCGGTTCCATAATCACAGACTTTACCCCTAACCTTGGCTAATCATCTTGCAAATGCCTGCGATTAGTCACAATGGGCAATGCGAAGGGGAGTGCTGGTGGCTCAGGCAGCACCATCCATCACCAACACCAGGGACATAACTCACATTTCGTGTCCTACTAATGGCGGGTCAGGAGCATCAATTTTGTACTTGAAGGGCAATCCAAACCAAATTCTCTAAAATGCAGCAAAATTTTGGTAACTACTCTCAGCAAAAACTAACATTATCTAACAAAACTTTAACATGGAAAGAATTTGTAGCAGTTGGGAAAGCAACCAAGTTAAAAGTATAAAAACAAATCACACAAGGCAATCTTGCTGGTTGTTTTGATAGAACGTCAAAATGTATGGCTATTTAAGGGAACAACATTTTATCAAATGTCAGAAAATCTTACTCATTTCTTTATGGAACCTAACAATTTGATTCAAATTGCCCTTCAGTACAAATACCATATATTGAAAATGGGTCAAAGGTATAATATATAGCCCTGTGTAGAATTACCATTGCATCTACCTTAGGATGTAATGTTTTAAGACTGGAAGGCGAATATAAAAGAATAAGAAGAACCTCTAAGAATACTCAGCAAGGTGAAAAACGAAGTGAATCAGGGTATCTACAGGCATTAAAAATGACAGAAAGGGAGTTTTCAACTGCTAGGAGCATGAGAAAAATTATGGGATGACCTACTGTTTAAAGAGTATAATGCTAACAGGTGATAGAACACTAAAATATTTCTATTCGGTCTCCTTCAAGTTGGAAAGGTCCAATTTAAAGTAAGGAATTATAGCTCAAGATAGTTGAGAAGATAGTAAAAAGGGCACATAGCCACTTTAAGTGAATTTAAGTCTCTAAGACCAAGCAAATTACATCCTCAGCAGCTGAAGGAATTTGTAGATGGAATCTCAGCACCGCTATTTGGTACAAAGAAAGAGGTAGAAGCCAGAAAATTAAAGGCAGCTCTACGTTGCTCTGTTCTACAGAAAATTTGAAATATATATATATATATATATATATATGTATGTATATACATATACATATATTTTTTAAGTGGCAGATACAGATTGCAGGCAAAATTCAAGGGATTTATTAAGCATGTCCATTTTAAACATCTAGAACATAATGTAGTGATAGTTACACAGCTATCGGAGTTCAAAAACACAAAGTCCAAACTGAACTAATTTGCATTATTGTTTTGCTTTTGGTTTGTTGCTTGTTTTCTTTTGAGAAGATCCAGGCTTGCTAGAAAGAGCTCCCTAAGCTTTGGAGGCAGAGAGCTGACCGTGGATTTGACTGCTGGCTCTGCCATTCTCTTCCTGGGAGCTCCTGAGGAACGCTCTTCACTCTCTTCAAGTTCTGTTTATTTACAATAATGCCTCAAAGAGCTATTAGGAAGATCTTGCAGACTAATTGAAGCACTCTGCATAGTTGACTTAGTGTGATGTGCTATTGGAAATCCTCCATTTCTGTGGTTCTATTGTCCCTTGAAGAGAGACCTCAGCTATAGCAGTGTTCCCTGCCTCTCTCCCTATTCTTAATTCCCTTATTTGTGTACATGGGCGAAGGAAGTGGGCCTGTCCAGCTATGACCCTTTTCTTCCTTCTCTTTTGGAACCAGTCTATCTGAGGGACACAAGCATTCTGGTCACCTTTGCTGCCAAGCAGAAAGCTTATTTGGGCAGGCTTGGTTCATGCAAAGGGAAGGCACATGGTTGTCCAACACTTCCTATGACTGGGTGGATACAATGACCTAAGGTAGGAGGAGATTAGAAGCCCTGGTGGCCACAGATTGAAACACATTCTTTAGTTCTATCAACAATAAAGCTGATATTCTGATCTCCATCTAAGTCTGACTCTTATATCTGTGTCATTGGGGGAAAAAATTAGGGTTGGGGTTGGAGAAAAAAGTGTTACTTATCATCCGACTAGAACCTCAACAATAAGATGACAACAATGGTGAAAAAACTAGTCAATCAGGATAATTCTCAGATATTTTACACTTGGATTCCCCATTCCCTAAATGTCAAAAACTTCTACTGCATTCTGATGAAGAAAATGGTTAAATGTCTGTTAACCAGATAAGTAATAAATTCTACAATACCAAGAGGATTGATTAATAATATGTAATAGTTCCTTAGCACTTAAAGAACCCTAGACACTCAGTTAAGTGCTTCACGTGTACCATCTAATTCTTCTCAGCAGTCATATGAAGCAAGTACTATAATATCCCATTTTATAGGTGAGAAAAGTAGAGTTCAATGGTTAAGTGATTTGCCTAAGATCACACAGTTAACAAGTAGAAAAATAAGGATACAAACTCAGATCTGTCTAATTCCCGAGTTAATATACTGATCCAGGGGTTGGCAAACTACATCCCACAGGCCAAATTCAGCCATGTCCATTTGTTTACACATTGTTTATGACTATTTTTGCACTACGGTGGCAGAGTTGAGCAGTTGTGACAGAAACCACATGGCCCTGCAAAGCAGAAAGTATTTACTGTCTGCACCTTTATAGAAAAAGTTTGCGACCTCTGTTCTAGGGAAAACCATTGTGCAACATTCTTTCAGTTGGACCTCTGAGGGTTCCCATCTCATGCCAAAAAAATGACTCAAATCTGGTCCTTCACTTAACACTGGGTGACAAGATAAAAAGCTGGGTCTCTTTGAGGCGTACTCCTCTATTCAGAATTTTAATTTAACAAAAAAATTCAACAGCCCTATAATGCTTTTACCTTTTCTTTTTCTCCCTAGAGCCTCAGCATTGTTCTCAAATCCCAATAAATCCCTTAGGTAGTGCCTCTTGATTGTAACAGATTTGACCTTTTGAACAAACTAAGACAATTCCTGAATAGTACAACTGTAAGGAACAGCTTTCAAATGGCAGGTAGAGTTTTGTCTACTTTACATTATAAAAATTTTCAAATATATACAAAAGTAGAGTGAATGGCACACTGAAATTCCCCATATTCATCACCCAGCTTCAAAATTACCATAGTCAAGGCTAATTTTATTTCATTTATAAACCCTGAACCCCCAATCCCCACTAGACCATTTGAAACAAATTGCAGACATCGTATCATTTCAGCCCTAGATACTGAAAGTGGTTATTAACACAGAGGCAGGTAAAATATACCAATAGGATACCAGCACATAGGAATGATATACTCCTTGATATCTGCAGACCTGTAATTCTGCTCAAATTCAGATATTTATACTAATTCTCTGCTTGTAGGCACAATAATGTTTACTACATTTTCTGTCAAAACAAGGGCCACTTTAAGAGAACATGCTATTCAAACTCCATTAGGAAAAAAGTTCAGGAACTGTCAGAGCAGTTTACGTCATATGGCCTCAGGTGATTTCAGTCAATCACCCAACAGTGAATCTTCAGAGGGTCAGAAATAAGAGAGAGTCCATGGAATAAATGAACATCAGGGCCAGAAAGAAGTCAACCCTGGTCATGGTGTGCCAACAAAAATAATAAATATACTGTCTGCCATATATTCCTGAAAGATCCTATATCAAGGTTACTGAAACCATTCATTATGTATTTCTCAAGATTACAACAATACAGCTGTTGCTGTTGGAAGCTGCCTTTTAAGTGTGTAGGGAGAAGTTATAATATATTGTTTAAAGAGGCCAGCACAAATTGGTTATTTACAAATGTTCTTGAAAGCTACAAGTGTGATTTTACTCTATGCAAAATAACTAAAAAAGAACTTGTTGAATGCTGGTTCCTCAAATATCCCCAAATACCACTTGTGGGTAAGACAAAGCTAAGTATATTGCTTACCATACTAATGGAGAACAAGCCTCTGCAAGGTTTTGGTAATGTCTCAGTAGGGGAGCAAAGTCAGAATTAATCGAGAATTGGGAATTGGAAGTTTAGTTCTTTAGTTTAGGTCTTTCCGTGCATGAGGGTTTGATGACAATTGTGTAAGGAGTAAGATACAACAGTCCAGGATTATTGAAACCAGCAAGGCAAGGAGGTTTTTTTGTTTGTCTGTTTGTTTTGGTTTGGTTTGTTTGTTTGTTTTTAAAGAAGATGTTGGGGGTAGGAGTTTATTTATTTATTTATTTATTTGTGCTGTGTTGGGTCTTCGTTTCTGTGCGAGGGCTTTCTCTAGTTGTGGCAAGCGGGGGCCACTCTTCATCGCAGTGCACAGGCCTCTCACTATCACGGTCTCTCTTGTTGCGGAGCAGACTCCAGATGTGCAGGCTCAGTAGTTGTGGCCACCGGCCTAGTTACTCTGCGGCACGTGGGATCCTCCCAGAGCAGGGCTCGAACCCGTGTCCCTTGCATTAGCAGGCAGACTCTCAACCACTGCGCCACCAGGGAAGCCCCAAGGAAAGGAGTTTTGAGGTAAGACATTGAAAGAATCTTAGAGTACAAACTGTCTGTTGAGAGTTTCCATTGAAGAATGGATGGGTCTTTTGAAAGTCATGCCAATGAAGGCAATGGAATAGTAAAGCCATACTAAAGTAAACAGCTGTGGGGAGTGAAGAGAGTAAGCGTTTTAATTCCTCAGTATCCTCACTGTGGGTAAGATTTGGTTGTTTCTGTTCTCAACTTTCATCTTCAAATTAGAAAATTTGCCTTTAAATAAGCTACAGATAGTAGATAAGCTATATAATGAGAGATAGATAATCTCCCTCTATATGTATCTGTTTTAATATAATGTAGTCCATATAGTGTTTAGTCTACCAGGTTTGTGGTTAAGATGCCAGGAAAGAGACTCTGAATATGATTCATTAGGTGTCTTTCTTCTTCATTTTGGAGTTCTGCCAAGCTTCTTTCTTGTGTCTCCAAAAGTGTGGCCCTATTTAATTTTCAATATCCTTCATCAGAGGTTTCTTGCCAATTGTGCAGAACATCCAGTATTGACAGAGAACTTCCAGTCTCTGCATCCGTACTTGCTCAGTTCAGATGGTTAATGGAGATGCATCATCAACTGTAATAAAATGTTGGATCTGGGCTTCCCTGGTGGCGCAGTGGTTGAGAGTCCGCCTGCCTATGCAGGGGACACGGGTTCGTGACCCGGTCCGTTAAGATCCCACATGCCGTGGAGCGGCTGGGCCCGTGAGCCATGGCCGCTGGGCCTGTGCGTCCGGAGCCTGTGCTCCGCAACGGGAGAGGCCACAACGGTGAAACACCCGCGTACCGCAAAAAAAAAAAGGTTGGATCTTTCATCTAATTCTTTCCATATAAAGCTTGCTCCTGGTATTCAGAATCCAGAAATGTTTTTTTTTCTTCCTCTGTGTTATGCAGCATTTCTAAGATGTCATGGATATTAACACTATCAAACATTCTCCCTCAGAGTCACAGTTTAAGGCTTAGAGTTCAGTGCTCCTGCTTGTTAACATTAAGCCCATATTTCTACACTGAATTTCTGGTATCAGCAGGTGACAATTTACAGAGACATCTGAGAGGTGCTAAATCATTTTGCTGTATCAGTAATGAGTGGGAATATCTGAAAAAAAATTTCTGGGGTCACTTCTTTTAGTGATCCTATCAATATGGCTAGTGTTCACCTTTACTCAAGACTCATGCAATGTATATTCCACCTACCCTTGAAGGGAGAAAATTCCAAGCTTTCCTTAAGTTGTTAGCATTTCAGTTTAGAACCCAATTCACCTGGAGGACTCAGTCTCTTAAATCATGAGAGAACTAACTCCTGAAGTGGGACTCTTACCGATTCCTGAACCAACTCACTCTACAGCCTCCAGTGAAGGAAGATACTGGTTACTGTGAACGTCAACCACAGCAGCCCCTTTCAATCCTTACCTGACTCACTCAGCTTTTTAGCTTGACAATCTTTCCCCTGTTAATAGACCGTAGCTTCCCAATTACCTGACCATCTGTCCTGTATTTATCTTGTACAGCCTCTCAGTCTCCCTAATAGTCAGAGCATGATTCTAAACCACTGACTTTTCCTTACTGATTGGATGCCTGGTCTTGACTTTCCTTAAAAGAAGTAAAAAAAAAAAAAGCTCCATGTAAGGGGTCACCAATTCTGTTCTTTTCTTGTGTAAGGAAACCATTTTTACTTGTAATAAAATCCAAACTCAGCTTACCCCAAATTGTCAACTCAGGAAGAATACCTGATGGACAGACACAGTCGTATCTCAGAGGCTTTGGTCTTGTTCTTGGAGATTTCTCAATAATTTCCTCTGCCACTTAAAGAGACTGCTGCTCCCTCTTTGACATTTTCTTCCAGGTTGGAACACAGGACTCATCCCTTAATTCTCCACCGCTAGTGCAGCTAGAACCAGATTGAAAGATTAAAAATAATTTACTGAGTACTAAGGGCTAGAAGATACTAACAGGGATAGAAATACCAAAAGTAACTTGGTACAAATTGATCAATATTCCACTATATAATCTATCTATCTTCTACTGGGGCTTCCTTGTAGAAATTTGTCCTTGACTCATTCCTAGTCCTTGCCTAGCCCAAGATCTGCCTCAATGGAACAAAGGTAATTTTCTCCTTACTACCTGGAGATATACTCTAAAGCATGACTAGATTCTTTGGGGACCAAAGCCAAAGAAACACGAAATATTCCTTCCCCCTGCCTAAGACCTGTCAAAGACAAAAACTGGACAAGTAAGGAGATTGATTTTATTCATACTATTGCAATAGGGAGAACAGCCAGATCTGAGGATAAGAGTTTCTCATCAGGTTGATTTTGCCCTAGACTATTAAAGGGAGTAGCAGACAAGTAACAGATGGGGTGGTTTACGGTCGAAATTGTTTTGTAGTCAAGGGAAGTCAGCTGAACAGGGAAATATTTATCTCTGTGTCTAGTTAATTTCAGATGACACATAGTTTTAATCTTAGCTAATCACTCATGAGACAAAGAATGGGAAGTTAGCAAGGGGCAAAAGGGGAAGGGTGTCTGGCCTTGTTAGCAGGTTCAGATAATAGGCGAAAGCTATGTGTTTGGCCTTATCACACTTCCTTCATCTCTTGTTGAAGACAACCACAGGTTGTCCTTAAATAGTTACAACTGGAAACAAGGAGATGGGGAATGTCCAGATCAACACCATTGTCAGTCTAGATTTGATCTTGATGTGTAAAATTACCAGCTCAAATTCAGCCTCTGCATGAGAAATCAGTTGGAAGTGGAGTTGTTCTTAACTCTGATAGATCGTAACACATTGTTGAATCTTGCTTCAAGATGATGGCTGCATGATAGTATTTAGGACTCTGGATAGGATGCATTGCCCAACCGCAAGGCATAAGATTACAAGCAGAAGGACTGGTCATCCTTGCGATATACCTGAAAGCCAGGATCCTATCTTTCCATTTCCTTCCCAGGAGAACAGGTCTTCTAGGCCATTTGGATCAACCTTAGAGAGCCAGGTAGCCTTGTCATTGAGCTTAGTGATGGACTACTCTACTTGGTCTGTGACATTAATCCAAGTGCAGCAGGAAGTGTTAGCTATGAAGCTCCCAAACTAGCGAGGAGGAAGTCAAGAGCTATGTGATTGTCCATAACAACACTGACCAATGAGTTTAGGCTTATTGCTGTGCTTTAGGGCAGAAATAATATCATTTATCTACTTCTGTAAGGGTTAAAGAGAGATTTCTAACCACCTTTTCAAATTGTATAATTCCCATACTGGTTATAATGACCGTCATAGCACACATAAAGGGAGAATTGATGACTTCCCCTAGGAGTTTTCCTGAATACTCTGTAGTCGCCTCATTTGGAAATAATTATTTAAATATCCAGAGGGACATATGGTCAACACGTGGGCTGGTGATATTGAATAAGTGGAAGTCCCATATAAGGTTTCCAAAGACACAGGGAAAGCTGGTGTGTGTGCAAAAGGTAGGGGTAGGCTCGCTGACCACAATTCCTGGGGTGGGGGGAACAGGCAGTTTGGGGGGGTAGGAATTATTAATAATAGCCACAGTTAACCATGGGGTATATCCCTCAGGAAGACAGAGTCTTGCTTAGAATTAAAATTTGTAAGACTGGTTGAAAAGTGATGGAGGAAAAAATGGTTCTCAGGGATTAAAAGGCTGCTGTGTTTTTTCCTACAGCTGATCCTGAGGAAGTAAAGGTTTGGAGCTTGGAGATTTCAAGAGAAGCATTAATTATGTTGGGAATTAAGTTCCAGTTAGTACTTGCTGTGAGGTTGAGGTTGATGACATGGGGGTTGTTGAAATACCAGTATGGATCATTAAGGGGAAAGCCTCCCGGGGATGTGTTGAAGGGAATGACAACTGGGTGTCCATTCTGATGGTCAGGTGGCAGATGAGTGGAGAGTGTGTAGGGATAGTTTGAAAAAACTGAGTAAACTTAACAAGGGAGTTTGCCCTTCCTGTGATGAGAATGCAAAAGAGGGAAAGGACAGAACAAAGGTGGGCAAAGTCATTGTAAGGTGTTGGATAAGGGGGTACTTGGGTCAGAGTCTGATGGAAAAGAAGAAATAGTAGGACAAAGAGAAAACAAAGAAGGAAAAGGACAGATTAAGCAGAGAAATCCTAGAGGATCTTGTTCTTGGGTCTTGGGTAGAAACTAACCCCTTTGTCATGCCTGTTCTGTGGGTCTTGGGAAAGCCTTCTACCCCATGCTGTTGTCTGTCTAAGGGCTCTTGAATGAGCCTCAGTTTAAGGTCTTCTGTTAGAAGGATTTCTACCCAGAGTAAGGCTTGTATTTTTTTAAATTATGAAACATGAACCCAAGGTTGTATTCCTTGTAGTTTTGCAGCAGTATTGTCAATTAGGAGAAACAAGGTGGGTCCCTTCCACCTGGATTCAGAATCAATCTTTCAGGGCTATCTTTTCCAGACGACTAGGTCTCCAACCTGAAAGTCATGTAAGGGCTGCAGTGGGATGTCTAGGGGAAAGACAGAACTGACCTGAATGTATCGAATAACTATGAATGTACTTAATAAGACCTTGGCAGTTTTGAATACAGTTGACCCTTGAACAATGCAGGGGTTAGGGGCACCAAACCTTTGCAAAGTCAAAAATCCCCGTATAAATTTACAGTTGGCTCTTCATATCACCAGTTCACATATACGGATTCAACCAGCCTTAGACTGTGTAGTACTGTAGTAGTTATTTATTGAAAAATCTGTTTCATGTATGAGTGGACCCTCGCAATTCAAACCTTTGTTGTTCAAGGGTCAACTGTATATTGGATTGAATCAGATTAGAGTCTCCCTAGGTCCAGGATGGGTAAGGGATCTTCCTCGGTCTGCTGTAATTATTTCACAAATGCCTGATGGAAAAGAACAAATGATGATCAGAGCTAAAGGCAACACTTAGAGCCAAGGCAATATGAGTTCCTCAGGGAATTTGGTTAGTTTGACTAGTTGGCTCATCCTATTTTTCCAGAGAATTGAGAATGATAAGGAAAGTGCAATTTTTGTGAAAGTGGAATTACTTGTTTAATATCCTGAATTACCTTGCCAGTGAATTGAGTGCCTCTCTTGCTAGAGAGGAACAAGGAGACTGTCCAAGTGGTGATCTTGGCTACAGTGGTGGCAGTAGCCTGTTTGCAGGGGAAAATTTCTAGCCACCCTGAAAATATGCAGACTATGGTTTAGAACATATTCCTAGCCATGAAACTTTGAGAATTAAATACAATCCATTTACCAACAGAGAAACTTGCTAGAGGGAGCTGGCTTCCATCCTTGCCCCTCCTTTACATGTTTACCAAGATTGTTTCTGGTGGATGGCGCAAGTTGAGATTACCTGCTCAATATGAGGGCTGATGCAGTCTCATCACGATTTCTGCAGGAGACCTTTAAGATTTCCTTTGCCATGCTGTGTAATCTTACAGAGGCTGTGGGCTAAAGTTCAGGTGAGAGATGGAAAGAGACCAAGTTGGTGTCTCCAAAGCTCATTTGAATGGATAAAAATCCATCCAGTTTCCAAGTAGCCTTTTCAGCTTCAGGTGCTAGCAGTTGTTATGCCTTAAATTCCCTAAATAGAGTTTCTGTCTCCAAAGGAGGTTGGGCAAGGGGAATTATGTTGAAGAAAAGTTTTCTTGGGAAGCAGTTTCTTAGCATATTGTCAGCCAAGGAGTTTTCCTTAGCTTCAGGAGTCTGCCTATTAGTCCGTGGTTCGATTTTGATAATTTTTCTTAGAAAGCCTGGAAATTACACATTTTTATTGTGCCCTTGTCATCAAAGTCTGAGGGCCTCTGAATGTTTATATCTTTTGACTGATCCTATTACAGAATTACTTTTGTAGAAGATCTCATTTTGGTCTATATCTCAAAGTAGGTAAAGAGTGAGAATAGGAAATAAAGACTTGATCCCAACTCATCAGTATAAGTTATTTTACATAAAGGATGAATTTTATGGAGAAATAATATTGATTTTCTGAACGGGGGTCATCAGATCATCCTGGGTACAAATGTTCAGAAGAAATTTGCGTGATCTCGTTGCTTAAATTTATGTCAGGTAGCCTGGAACAAGTACAGATCATAAAAAGACTGTAAAAAGAGGTGAACCACATTCTAGCCTATTTGACATTATAGTGGCCCAAGGTCCCTTCAGGCTAAGGGCTCCAGAAGCATTTAAAATGCATTTCGAGAATTCATGTTGATTTTGCAGGCTGATACCAAAAGAATTTCTTGGGTTAGGCTTCCTTCCAAAATGGCTCTAACTGCTTATAATTACATTTCAAACATCTGCTGCGACAATCAGCTAGTTTTTGCAACACATGGATTGACAGACACCATCCTTACTGACAATAGTTCTGATTCAACCTCAGTTTGAGTGGTGAGAATTTGTAGTCGGGAGCCTTATCTGAGCTGTCACCATTTTGTCTTATCAACCCCAACCAAATGGCCATCCCCGGATGTTACAGACTATGAAAATTGCCTTAAATAAGAATGTTGGAAGAACTGGAGTATAATATTTGCCAGATTTTTTTGTCTCCAGGGTTTAAGATTTTCATTTTCAACAACTGGGATTGAATTTTCTAAATTAATTATTGTGGAGAGGGAAGGAGGTGGTGACGATTCAAGTCAAGGCCTGCTGTGACGGTCCTCATCTAAAGCAGAGGTCAGCTCACCATCTAGTTTTATGGTGCCCAGAAGCTAAGACGGTTTTTGCATTTTTAAATGGATGGGAAAAAAAAGAATAACATTTCATGACACATGAAAATTACATGAAATTCCAATTTCAGTGTCCATAAATAGAGTTTAACTGGAACACAGTGCTCTTTAATCTATGTATTATTTATCATTAATTTTTATCATTACTATTAATAGTATTTATCATTACTATTATTTATCATTACTACTATTATTTATCATCACTATAGTAGTTGTAACAGAGACTACAGAGCTGGCACAGACTGAAATATTTACCATCTGGCCCTTACAGAAAAAGTTTGCTGACCTCTGCTCTAGAGTGTCGAAGAGAAAGAAAAACTCGCTTTGGAAGTCAGCCCTAATATTTTTACCTATTTTTGCCCAAAGGGCAAAATTTTGCTGGAGACTTTGTAAAGGACTAGACTACATATTTATCTTTAAAAGACATAAACTGGCAAAAAGATGGCCCTGACTCAATGATTGACTGATAAAATAGTCTTCCATTATGACTTGATGACAACAGAATCCTTAGAAGCACCATCTGGCATGGAATTTTTAGCTCTGTCTCCTAAAAACTGAGTAGAGACACAAAGAATGGAAAATAATCATTCTCTTGATTCCTGCAATAGCTGAAGAGGAGTCAGCTGGAATTTCCATACTTATTAGTAAAACTCAGAGCAATCTCATAAAAAGTTGTGCCACCAATGGTAAAGGATTCTGTTAGCTCAGTGGTGGAGCCAGGGGTGGAGGATAGAGTGTTGCTGGGTGTGGTAGGTAGGACAGGTGATTTTGTGCTTTTAGTGTTTTTTTTTTTTTTCCTTTGGTGTTTAAATGGGTGTTCAGCCCCTTTGGCGTTCTAGAAGGCAATTTAAGAAGGGTTAATTTAAAATAGTAGATCTTGTTTTTGATAACCTTCCAACCTTCAAATAAGGATCTTCAGATAAGGATCTTCAAACCTTATTTGTCACTAAGTGATCTCATTAACTTAGTAGAATAAAAATTCAATGATCATTTGGATTTATCACCAGTCACTTATTATTACATTATTAGTTTTTGAAATGCCTGATGCTTCAGTAAATGAAGGGTGTTGCAGCCATCAAGCCTTCAGCCACTGCAGCCCCCATATGGTGCACCCTGAGGGGAATTCAGGACAGTGGAAAAACAGGATACTGGCCCTCGATAGTTAAGATATATATCGAAGGAACAATTTCAATGAGCCCAGACTGTTGCATCTTCCCATACATAGAAAAGCACTAAAATAGTTAACTTGAGGTGTCTTTTATGATTAGCAGTACTCTTTGAACGTTTGACTGCATATTTGTTTGTTTTCCCAGCAAAAACTCCTATATACCCTGGCTCCCCCCTTGCCTCTTTGGAACAGTCCCTCAGAGCTATCTGAGAGGCTGCCTTCCCAGGCTATAGTTCTCAGTAATGCCCTAAACAAAACATAGTTCTCAACTTTTAGGTTGTGCATTGATTTTTCAGTAGCCACTACTTTCTCTTGTTGCTCTGCTGTCAACACCTTTTCTTATTCCTTCTCCACTGCTGCCTCTTCCTCTCCCAACATTTAAAAGTTGACTTTCTTTAGGACAGATGTCTGCTAATCCCTATTCTTTTCTCACTCTGACTTTTCTATTTAGGAAATCTCATCCTCATCCATTCCTCAAATAAAATTTATAGGCTCTGACTGAAAAAAAAATTAGTGGGAATTCCCTGGTGGTCCAGTGGTTAGGACTCCACACTTTCACTGCTGAGGGCACAGGTTCAATCCCTGGTCAGGGAACCAAGATCCCACAAGCTGCTCGGTGTGGCCAAAAATAAAAAAAAAAATTAGTCTCCAGTCCTTGCTGAAAACTCCAGATTATAATAGTGCACATTCAACAGCACCACTTGAATGATTAAAACAAACCTCAGTCTCAACATGTCTCAACAGCACTCGTGATGCTCCGGGAGAACCACTCTTCCTCCAGGGTTTCTTGTCTTGGTGAATGGCATCCTCATGCACTCAAAGTAAAACCTGGGAGGCATCTTTGACATCCCCCCTCTCCCTTATGTCCCCAACCAAACAACCACAAAAATGAGTCTTGTGGTTTCTTAAATACGATGTCAATCATACATACCCACTTTTCTTCATCTCCATTCCCACCATCCTGGCTTAAGCTACCAGAATAATCTCTCATCTCTGGCTATAGATACCTAATTATTTTCCAGAATCTATTCTTTGACAGTCCCCCATTCTCCAAGGTGTAGGAGCCAAAAGAAGCATATAAAACTCCAACATATATGGTGTCTTCCCTCTGTTTTAAACCCTTCAATGGTTTCCAACTGTTATTAAGGTGAAAAACAACATTCTCAATGAAAAAGCCACAGCCTCTGACAGATCTTTCCTTACCTATCTAACCAGTCTCATTGGATGGCTCTCTTCCCTTCAATTTGAGTCCCTGCCAGATTGGTCTTCTGTATTTTCCCAAATGTTCCATTTTCTTTCCAGCTGCAGGAGCCTTCAACAGGCAGGTCTCTGTCCTCCGAGTTGAGCTAAAATACTACTTAACTGTCCTTCAGAGATAGAAAGCCTTTGAGCCTCAGAAGGGTGCTGGTCTTCAGAGCCTTCATCCCTTTTTACCCAGGAATCTCCTTTGTTCCTATGCAGATTTACTCACCCTTCCCCAGTGACCTGATCTACATTTGAAGGGATATTAAAAAGAGCCCTTTTGACCAACACATTACAAAAGAATAAGGCCTCCCTTAGGGCAATGGGTACCTGCTTGGTTTATAGTTTTTACACTTACATAATCATATTTTTTACACTTACAAAATTAAGAGGATTCCTTCAAGAGACTCTTCCTGGAACAAATAGGACATACTCTAATGATTTGCTCTCTACTGATGTCAAAAATATTGAAAAGTATATTTACAATTTTTGCTCTCAATCTTTAAAATCATTTTGCCTTTTTATTAAAGAGTAAATACATGTAGAGATTTTTAAAAAATCAAATAATGAAAAAAAGTACACAATGAAATATAAGTCTCCTCACCACCAATCCCTCTCAGAGGTAAGGTATCCATTATTAACTGTTTCTTTATATCCTTCTAGAAATATTCCATGTATATATAGTACAAATACACATACGCACATATACACACTATTTATAGAAATGGGGATAATGATATCTCTCTTTTCACTTAACTGGGAGATAATCACAGATCAGCACACAGAGATCCTCTTATTTTCCCTCAAGTCTTCACTTGAGGTGAAGGGTCCCCCATTTGTAGTTTACTATAATGTATTGAACCCACTGTTTTATTCAACTTGCTAATAGACGTGTTATTTCCAGTTTTCTGCCATTACAAAAAAAAAAATGCACCAAAAAAGTTGTATCGCTAATTTAGACCATGATGATTATAGCTAATAATAATGTATCATATACTTGAATATGGCTAAGAGAATAAATCTTTAACATTCTTGCCACAAAGAAGAAATGGTAACTACATGATGATTAGGCAGAGGTAGTCACTAATTACTGTGGTAATAATCATTTTGCAATTTATAAATTTATCAAATCAACATGTTGACCCCTTAAACTTATACAATGTTATGTGTCAGTTATATCTCAATAAGCTGGGAGGAAAGAGGCAAAAAAAAAAAGTTGTATCAATTTGTATTGCCTTCAACCATGTAGGAAAATGTTGACGTCTCTACACCTGGAAGTCACCACATATTATCTATTTTATTTTTTCATTTTGATGGGTGAAAATTAGTATTTCAATTTTTGTTGGTGGGTTGGTTTGTTTGCTTGCATTTCTTTAATTTTTTGTGAGGCTGAACATCCTTCCTTGTTGTACACCTTTTATTTTTCTTTCTGTGAGCTAGCTATGTATATATTTCACCTGTTTTTCTTAAGTAGTTGAAGGTTTTCTTACTGATTTGTAAATTTTTTAATATAATAAAGAAATTATTCCTCTACCATTTATGTTGCAAAGTTTTTAGCAACTTGACTTTTGATATTTTTAATGGTATTTATTCAGGAAGAATTTATAATTTTATGAGATAAAATTGATCTATTCAAGCTTTGTGTCTTGATGTGATATATATGTGTACACACACATATACACCTATATGATTTATATATATGTATATAAATATAATTTTAAAAACATTTTAGATTATATTTTTATATTTAAACCTTTGATCTCTGTTACAGAAGAGAGGAATTTGGTGATAAGCAGTAATAATACCTGGTAACTTTTAAATAGTAATTATCCTTTGCTGAAGGAATTTAAGGACCTTTACAGTAGTAATTAAATGAGTGTGTATTTGTCCTCCCCATCTGACAACAAATACCTTGAAGGTTTTTCCGAAGGTTTTTCCAAAGGTTCTTTTGCCCAATGCACCAAGCCAAACACTGAGAGGCCAAGGTTTGCAGCAGAGCAAGGTTTTATTCACGAGGCAACCAAAGGAGGAGACAGTGAATGCATCCCAAATCTACTTCCCCAAACACAAGGGTCTTGGGGTATTTATGGGATAAAGCTGAGGTGTGGGGAAGAGGGGAAAGGTGATTAGAGTTAAGAAACGACAGAACTTATCATCATTCTGCACAGGCACAACTAAGTCACCTGCTTCCCCAGGGACTGCACGTTTGGAAAATGGCGGCCTTAGTATGTTCTGAGGGTGGAGTTTTGGATCCACTGATGTCAAAAGGTCCCAGAGCAGATACTCATGCATGCCCCATTGGAGGGTCCTAAGCAGTCTCAACAAGCTTGGGAGCTTTTACTGGACACAGCTGACTCCAAGTTTCTGAAAAAAACAACTTAGGCAATCATCTCATTGTTTAGGCTACTTGATGCTTGGAAGATATGCAAGTTTTTGTAAAAACAGTTAAAGCGAGCTTGATCAGTGAAGGCAATTTACTGTTTATTAAGCAAGTTATAATTTAATGGCTCTAACTGATGATACTCTCAGTTTCAAAGGTAGTGACTAAGCCTATTTTATTTATTTAATTTGTCCTTAGCATTCAGAAGAGTGCTTTGCACACAGTAGTCTCAGTGATAATATTCATTCATTTATTTGATAAAAGCAATAAATTTTTAAAAAAATACTTAATTTTAAAATTATAATGCATGTACATTATAATAATGTAAAAGAAAAACATAAAGAAAAATATAAAGAAGACCTTAAACTGCACGTGTAAGCCTACCATCCTAGAGATAACTATGATTAACATTTTGTGACTTTTCCTTCCTATAATTTTGTCTACGTAGTATACAGTCAGCACTCCATAACCACGGTTTCCACATCCACAGATTCAACCAAGAGTGGATCAAAATTATTAGAAAAAAAAATTCCAGAAAGTTCCAAAAGGCAAAGCTTGAATTTGCCAAGCACTGGCAACTTTTTTCATATGATTCACATTGTATTTACAAGTATGTACATAGCATTCACACTGTACTAGGTGTTATAAGTAATCTAGAGATGATTTAAAGTATACAGAAGGATATGTGCAGGTTATATACAAACACTACACTGTTTCACATAAGGAACTTGAGCACCTGCAGATTTGGGTATGGGGTGAGGGTCCTAGAACCAATGGAACCAATTGCCCTCAGATACTGAGGGAGGATTGTACTATTAGGGGTAAAGATAGCATAGTGGACAGGGTTTTTCCTACCATCAAGAATGTACTTGGAGAGCTCCGCTGATCTTAACACCTGTTCCAGGGGATGTATTTTCAATCCAGGCCGGTCAGAGGACTTCTTTGCCTCCACCCCTTCTTCAGGGATGCGTGATGCAGGATAGGCCAATCACATCCCTCATTGGGAATGCTGCAAGGGGCAATTATTGTTTTTGTTTTGTTGTTGTTTTTATTTTTTTGCTGGGATTTT
The DNA here is from genome assembly GCF_059928025.1 of Delphinapterus leucas. NCBI lineage: Eukaryota > Metazoa > Chordata > Mammalia > Artiodactyla > Monodontidae > Delphinapterus > Delphinapterus leucas. The sequence continues at coordinate 49,193,049 of NC_143133.1, read as the reverse complement.
ACAATGTGAGGATGACGTAAAGGTGAAGCTGCCAGTGGCTCTCCAATTACAGAGTAATTCTTGATGGAGAACAAAGCCAACGAAGTGCTAAGAGATGGAGAGAGAAACCTGCAGACATCGTTTCAGCTTCTGGATCCAGCTATGCCTGAAGCAACTTTCTGTCTACATAAACGAATATATTTCTTTTTGTGTATAAACTAGTTGGAATTGTGTTTCTGTCACTTTCACCTGAAATGGTTTTGACTAATATAGGAATAATTTTGATAGAATTGCATGATGTTTTGGTGAAGGATCCATGAATGCCTGACTCTCGACTTCCTCCTTTCAGAGTTCTGCTGCAAGGAGCAGAGGAGGGGGACGAATACACACACAAAAAAAGGATCTAAAAGCAGAAAATATTCTTAGCCAACTGTGTAATGAGTAACCCTGAGAGGCTCAAGTAAGGTGAGACACAGCACTGGATAGAATCTCCATCTCCCCTTAAGACTCTTTATATCTTGCATTATTAGTTGCCAGAGAGGCTGTTTTTATTACATATTCCCATCGGAAGGGACTGAGTTTTATATAATGAAGATTAGAGAAGTTAAGTGAATTTAGAATTTAATATACAGAGCTTTTATAGCCAAACAGGCTTCATATAGATGAGTAAGTTTTCTGATGGTGAAAGACTTTGGAGTCTTTGGATGGAGAACATGGGCTTGCTTTCTCCTAAACTTTCTGTTATGATTACCTCAATTCTCCATTTTGTCTTCCTAGTAGAAGCATTGTCTAAGAATGTTCATGGCACTTATTTTGGAGGCATTTAGAGATCTAGAGAGGAAAGGAGCTGAGATATATATATATATATATATAATTGTAATGTAGTGTTATTAAAGATGAAACGCTTTTGTAGCTTATAATGTTTATAATGATACGTTATAATTACATAGAAAGTTTTTCCCAGTGGTTTCTTCCACATATCACTTCTTTACCTTTCCAATAATACTAGAATGTAGGGGGCAATTATTAGTTTCTCATTTTGTAGGTAGGGAAACAGAGATATTTAGCAAGTGATTTGCTTAAATCATGACTCATGACCAGGTTTATAAGAAAGTCTGGTTATAGGTTTATAAGGGAAAACAATTACACCTGCAAAGTTTTCCTAGCTCTCTGGTTCAGGCTTTCACATGAACCAAGGGTATTACCTTAGACAGATTCATTTAACCTCCTTAGGTTCCAGCTTTTTCATGTGGAATATGAGGCAATGGGCTAGATTCAGGTTCAACTAACCTTCGATAGGCACCTATTAAGTGCAAGTCATGTGCTAGGAACTTTCAATGTAATCATAATAATTTAAATTAAATTTTTAATTAAATTTAAATTAAACCTTATAACAAATGAAGAAAACTAGGCACCAAGAAGTTAAGTAACTTGCCTAAGATAAAGAATTAATTAATTTGGATTAATAAAAATTAATTTAAATTAAAATAATTAAATCAATTTATTTAAATATAATTAAAATTATTAATCTTTATTAATCCAAAATAATAAAAAATAATTTGGATTAACATATTAATGCGAATCTCCTGACTTAAAAACATCAGTGCTTTTTCCTCTATACTTTAGCACAATCCTCTGTATTTTAGCATTCTATAAAGTTATAAAACATGTACGTGAGTTTTGATTTATTGACATATAAACTAAAATAGTTCTCTTACCCAAAATACATGTAATGAGTAAAATAATTAATATATATATAAATTAAAATTTTAAAGTTTGACTGAGTTTATATGACCAAACTGTATATGACTTAATAATGTTTGAGGCTTCTAAGTGACATAGGAATGTGTTTAAAAATATATTACAGAAATCCAAATAACAAGAAAGTCAATGCGTTATCAACATGCAGATTCAGAAGTTGGTTCAAAGTAGTAATTTCTTTGTTGAGAAATGCATAATTTCAAATATACTTTCTCATTCTGTTCAGTTCAACAAATGGATTTTAATGTTAACTGACACAAAGGAGGAAGAAAGCTACTATTTAAAAAAAAATTTTAGATGGAAAATTCATGATTGGCATGTTTGCTACTATGCTTATCATTAATAATTACTAGTTGGTTGATAGATTTTAATCATTATATTGGCACATAGGAATAAAATTTATAATAACACAGATACCTGATATAACAAGACAGGTTATATTCATTATATTTGGGAGATAAACACTCAGGAAATACTGCTATTTGGAGAAGCTATTTACATCTCTGGTGTGGACTCTATTTCTAAATTTCCCCAAAGTCTGTTATTTCCTCTGTTTTGTACAATATTTTCTATATTATTTTAAAATACTTAATTCTGATATAAAAATAATAGGAAAAAAGGAAGGAGAATTGATGACACTAAGTAGAGAAGCAAATAACCTGTGAGATGTGGTAGACGTAGAGAAAGAAAGTAGAGTCGTGTGAGGTGAACAGATAAAATGATGGACAAATGAGAAAATCACTTATTTAGAAAAGGATGGAAGGATAAGTATTTATAATTCACTAAATACGCATAAGGCATATGAGGCGCTCAGTATTTACTGGGTTAAAAACATCTCTTCATTGGTAACATCAGGTCTGGCCCCAAGTACCCTCTGTACAGGAAGCACAAATAAAGTCCGCAGCTGTTTATCGGGCAGATTGTAATTGTGACCAGGCACAATTGCCCCTGCATCTCTGACAGAGCAAGTGAGATGTTGACCCCAGATATCTTAAATCTGTTGGGTCACTTTGCTTAAACTTCTGCTCTGGTCCTTGTAACCGCACCAGCAGTGGGGAAGGTTGATGTGTCTGAGTCAGAAGACAGAGACAGACAGATGGACTAACTCAGATTTCATAGGCACATTGTGTATGTTCAGGTGATAGACCTTTCATCTGTTAACCCTTGTGGGTTAACCTACCCCAACTCTTTCCCTGCTTCTCACTCTTCCTGTGTGTTTTAAATGGATATAATAAACTATGTGAATTGAGCATCTTAATTTGCACTGTGGGCCTTCCTGTTCCACCACCTCTGTGCTAACCTGCCTGGTCGTGTACTTGGAGACTCCTATTACATCAAGGTAATTCCCCACATGGCACTGCTGGTCAATTTTTGCCTCATATTTCTTCTTTATATTTACAACTGATGGTAATTACACTGCAGTGGGTGGAGAATATACCATTTCAGAAAGATATTTGGTCGTCTAAAAAGAGCATTTAACTGTCACAGGGATACATTCCAATAATAGTCTGGCTGCAGCAGACAAACAAAATAGAATTCATGGTTCAGCAGGATAAAATCAGAGCACTTTAAAGCTGGTTCCAGTTCAAACTCTCATTTTGAAGAATGAGATTTAGTGACTTGCCGAAGGTCACTATTTCTAGTAACTAGTAAGCCAGAACAGGAGCCAATGCTGTCTAAAGAGGCTAGGGTGTTATTTGAGCTACTATTGCTGTTTCTGTCTGGGTCTTGGGTAATTACCAAGCACACATTCTGGCACATGCCGTGTAATGACTAAAAATATAAACTACAGCTGTCACAATTAATAGATTAACATTAAATGATGCAAAAATAAACAGGGAATGTCTGTTTATTAACAGGGTTTATAAACGTCACTGAGACATTTCAAGTGCTAAAAGTTGCTGTTCTTTCCTGCTGTCAGTTTAATCATGATATTACACATTTCCATTTGTTTAGAAGACTGAACATTAGTCAGTCTGCTCAATACTCACCAGCTAATATATATGAAGAACTGTGTTAGATGTTTGGAACATAAAAATGAGTAAGATTTAAACTTCAAGAATCAACAAATACTTTGGACTTCCTCTATGTGTCAGGCACTGTTGTAGGCACTAGGAAACCATAACAACAGTGGCTTAAACCAGAGAATATTCATAATCAATAAAAATAAGTCCAGAGGCTTGAGTGGCAGCTCAACTATGACCTCAGGGACCCAATTTTTTTTTTTGGGGGGGGGCTTTCCATTTCTTCCTATGATTTTGGAGTTTTCCTTTATGCTTTTTGCCTTGTGGGCTCAAAAGACCTGCTTCAGTTCCATGTATCATGTCCTCACAATACCATTTCCAAAGCAAGAAGAATGAGGGTGGTGAGAGGGATCTTCTCTTGTAAGTCTCTTTTTTATCACACACAGAATTTCTATCCTGAAGATTCTCAGCAGGCTTCCCCTCAGGTTGGTATCGAAGAGTAGAACTTTCTGTGATGTTGGAACTATTCCATAGCTTGTGTTGACCAAAATGGTATCCACCAGCCACACATAGCTAGTGAGCACTTGAATTATGGCTAGTGTGACTAAGGAATAGAATTTTTAGTTTTATTTAATTTTAATTAATTTGAACTTAAATTTAAACACACGTGTCTAGTATCTACCATATTGCACAACCTTTGATTCTTTTTGGCTAGAACTAGATTATGGCCATCAGTAGTTGCCAGGGAGGCTGGGGAAATGATTATGTAGCTTTTCCAGCCTCCAAGGGAGGAAAAGTTTGGGGATGGCTCTTTGGCAGCAACTAATGGAGTCTGCCATGAAAATCAAATAAGACAAAGCATCATAGAGCTGGTATTGTAATGGGGGAGGCTAACAACATAAAACTATAAACAAAGTTTAACAGGTAGCCATCTTCAGGTTTGAACAAGCCCTGTTATCTAGTTCAGTCTAGATGATTGGTCTAGATTCTAGATTAATGTAATAGGGAGTGATTGAAGGTGGGAGGGAGTAATTTAAGAAGGGGTGGGAAAAATTCTCTAGGAGCTCATAGTCTGGTAGAAGAGGAGGAAGACAGGCACGTAAAATAAATTGTTAATAAATAGGGTGGTATATATGTATATACATCCACATATTTATTACATATATAAATTGTATATTTTTACACGTATACATAGTTAATACAGAGTCTATAGTAGGAAGATAAACAAAGCATCTTTGAGTGTTTCTCTGGTATCTCCTACAAGCCTTACATAACATAGCAAGACAGGATTCGCAGCCTAGAAGCCTTGGAATGTGGTCCATCTACAATCCTTAAAGCAGCAGTTGACGCAATACAGCTTTACAGGACTACATGTACAAGAATATGGTTAATGAGTGATTTCTCAAAGGGTTCCTATAGGATGTTCTCAAGTGGGATAATCAAAAACACTGTGAAAACTTTGAAAGGACCTATTAAGTCCTGTAACTTCAAATGGTATGATGTTCTTGATGCCTGAGGGGGCATTAGCAGTAATAGACCTGTCTGACAAGAGGCTGTCAGGGCTGGGGCAGCTTAATTAAAGCGAAGATTCTGGTGTGACTGAGGGTAAATGATGGTAAGTTTCAGCAGTATCATCCTCAAAGATCTCTGTAAGTGGGGAAAGGACCATTTGCTATGTCCTTACGAACCCATGCTGGTACAGAATGATAAATCAGGGTTGTGTGCATTCCAAGAACTACCGGGTTGAAAGATATACTTTCTAAAGCCCTTTAATATACTGTACTACTATTTTGCGATAGTGTACTTCTTATTTTCAAAGATAGAATTAGTGATTTCTGTGCAAGAATGGTTGAAATTATCCATGTAATAAAGCATTTCCTCCATAATTCTCCTTGGATTCATGATACTTCTTGAGATATCTCTTTGTCTTATAATTCTGTACTTTATACAACTTTCTCAACTACAGTGAAGTAAAAAGAGGATATGTATCAAACTGATGTTAGTACTCATGGTAAACAAATATAAAAACAGACATGCACATTTATTTCAACTATAGGCTGAAATAGAGTATGTGAAGATATTCACAGATTCTGAGTTCACATGACAGTTTGTAGCTATGACAATAGTAATGTGGCTAATAAACTTCCATATTGCTGCAGTAAGAAGTTTTTATATTTATAAAGGAAACAGACGATGATGGTGATGATTTTGTTAGGGAATAAGAATTCTTTAAATAAATTCAAGAGAATTTATTTAATTTCACCACTTAAGTTTATTTATAGATTTAAAGCTACTTAGTGGTGATGATGATCTCCCACTTTTTCTATCCATCAGTGTCAAGAACTGCACTGTTCAACAGGGTAGCCACTAAACACCTTGGACTATTTAAATTTGAATTTAAATTAATTAAAATTAAATAAGGTGAAAAATTATCTTCTGACCCTACCTTAGCTACAAGTGTTAAACAGCCACCTGCTGCCACCATATTGGACAGTGCAGATCTAGAACATTTCTAACACAGAACGCACTATTAGCAATGGACACATGGGCTCACATCGTTTTCAAAAAACGTCGATAAAATAAAGCATTATTCAACTTAATGCAATAGTGTGTGTTAAACAAAGGCCATTTATTTACTGTTGAGGAAGTTCTAGACATACAGAGATTCCTAGGAATCGGTCCCTAAGATAGACTCTGTCGGGGCCTTAGGCAGTAATGACCTTAGACTCAGGCAAGAAAAACCCTGCCCTGGCTCTGCATTTTAGAGGGCATCATCCTAGCTCTCCGCCCCAAGGGGCGAAAAATCTCCAGGGTCAAGGGATGTGGTCCCCAAGAGCCTGTGTTCCCTTTCTATTTCTAGACCTTGTCCAAGGAGCCCAGGACCCTGGAATTCACTGATCGAAAATTCCCAAGGCTACTTCAGGGCCTGAGCAGGCCTCTTCCCAGAACTGTTCTCTCAAGGGAGGACCTCACAACCAGTGTATGCACTCCTAGGCCTGAGGGGTTGCCAAGGGGTGGCTGTTTGAGGGTGTGCAGGGAGCTTGGCTGAGTGGGCTGGGGCATCGACACCTGTGTGGAAAGCCCCTCTTGTTCATCAATGGGGCTGGAACAGGAAGCAAAAGTGATGGAAGTATGTGTAGACTGAGGGCTGGGGTCTGGCTCTTTCCTCCTTGCCATGTATGGGGTGGAGCTCCAACGTAACTAAGAGCTCTGTGCACACGCCTGGCCTTCCAGGTCGTTATTAAGGTATATTTTTCAAGATAGGAGCACAGAATATATTTTATTTGTAAGCTTGATATATTCCTTGTAAATATTTAAACATAGGGTACTTGAACCCCGGTCTTGCAAATGTCAGGGCGGGGCTGACTGCCTTCCCTAGAATAATCCATTCAGCTGGGGTTTCTTGGCTGGTTTGCTCACAATTGCTCTAACTGGTTACATCTGAGGTATCTTTGGATGCCAGAGGGAAATTTCTTTTTCCAAAGGCTGCCGGTCCAGCGAGGCCCCGATGCATCCTTCGAAAGGGTTATAAGTGGAATTGCTGAAGGCCAGAAACGGCTTTGGAGGGTCCTCTTTCCGGGAGAGGAACCTGTTCCTAGCTCTCCTGTATTCGGGACAAATGAGACCAAGGTGTGCGAAGAAAAGGCTCGCGATCCCTGCGTGGGGAGAGAGGTGGGAAGGCGAGTCCTTTGAAGATAGTTGGTTTGGGGCACTACCTCTCTCCTTGCCTTTCTCCAAAGAAATTCAGCCCTGCTCTCCTCCCTCACCCCAAGCCTGGGACTGGGGCTCGCCGGGTGGTACGGGCGGCCCTCAGGGGCGCACAGGGAGCCTTTGTCTGGAGCGCGGCGAAGAAGGAGGAGGGGAGCGTGCCAGACAGTGGCCACTGTGGCTGGAGTTTGGGCTAGAACTTTCTTCCGCCCTCTCCACGAGTTACCGTACTCCCGCGGGCCCACAACTCCTGCCCGGAAGCCGGGCACGCGTGGGGTCGTGGACACGCGACGGGCAGCGCTGGCCTGGGAGCGCCAACCTCCTTCCCGGAGCCACGGGCGGCGGGCGCTGAGGGGATAGGAGACCACGAGGTGGAGGAGGAGGAGAAAAAGGAGGAAGAGAAAAAAGGGAAGGGAGGAGGGGAGGAAGGGGGGAGAAGGAGGAGGGAGGGGGGAGGAGGGGGAGGAGAAAGGGCGGGGGCGGCGGCAGGCGGGGAGGAGCCGCCGCGGGCAGTGGCCGGCGGAGGCGGAGGCGGAGGCGGAGGCGGTGCTCCCGCTCGGCCGTAGAGCGGCGCAGGGACCCGCGCGGCCGTGACCCGGCGGCCACCCAGAGGCCGAGCGCGGCCGCAGCGGACAAAGGAGCATGTTGGCGCGGAGGAGGGCGCGCCCTCTGGCCGCCACAATGCTTCGGGCGCCCCCGGGCCCGCGCTGCGCTCCCGTCCGCCCTGGCGCCGGGGCGGCCCGCTAGGCCAGTGCTCTGCCGCTCGGCCGGCAGGCCCCGACCCGCCGCCCAGCCCGCAGCATGGAGCCGCCCGAGCGCCTGCGGGGACGCGCGCCGCCACCTCTGTTGCTGCCGCTGGCTCTGCTCGCGCTGCTGGGAGGCGGCGGCGGGGCCGCGGCGCTGCCTCTGGGCTGCAAACACGACGGGCGGCCCCGAGGGGCCGGCAGGGCGGCGGGCGCCGCCGAGGGCAAGGTGGTGTGCAGCAGCCTGGAGCTCGCGCAGGTCCTGCCCCCGGACACGCTGCCCAACCGCACGGTCACCCTGTGAGTAGCCCGCGGGGCGCCGCTCTGCCCAAGCGCCCGGTCCCCTCCCTCCTTCCCTGCCGGCGCTCTCTGTCGTGCCGCTTCTCTCTCCGCGCGACTTGCAAAAGGGTCCCGCCGGCACCCCTGTGCCTTTGTGTGAATGAAGCTGCGGGCAGGGCTGGTGCTGGGCAAGGCCCGGGGGTCTCGGCCTGGGCGCGTTTCTGCGGCAGGCGAGCAGATGTGTCCCCGAACTGCCTCCGAGCTCCGCTAGTTTGCAAAGTAAAAGTTTTCGGGTTCCCCGCGCGGTCCGGGCGCGGCGCTTTTGAGCTGCGTGGTGCCACGTGAGGATGCAAGTAAACAGGTAGTCCGCAGAGTTAAAGCTCATTCATCTAGTGCGTGGGCTGCCGGAAAACACAGTGCTAGGTTAGATTCGCCAGTCCTTCAGCTTCTTCCAACTTAAGTTACTTGGACGCAAGTTTGCAGGATACTAAAGCAGCACGAGGACTTTGAACGCCCCGGTGTGTGACCCCCAAACCCCCAGACTGTTTCCTTCGCTTTTGCTATCTTAGTTTTACTACAGTTAAAGAGCACCTTTTGAAATAGAGTTGTTTTTAAGGGCCAGAAATATATTTCAGATGAAATCGTGCAACTCCAGCTCCGTTTTCTTGGGTGTGAGCGCTCATCTTTTTAAAAGCCGAGAACTTCGGATTTGCAAACTGTGGGTTTGCTGAGCCTTGCAACTCAAGGACTTGATTTTCAGATTGAGTTTCCACCTGGAAGGAAAAATTTTTGGTCTCGTTACTCAGTTTGTGTTACGATTCACGGTCCAGTTTTGCAAGAGTGGTTCTGCCAATTCTAGCTGAACCCGTGTCCCCAGTGACTCTTGATTTTATTTTCTGAACGACGAATTGGTTTGGGAAGGCTTGAAAGTGTTTCTAATGGGTATTTTGTCGAACTGAAATATGAGTCCCTCGGCGCCGTCTTCCTCTATGTTGTTGTTTTGGTTGGTTCCCTAAAAAAGAATCAAGGCTGCCACTATAAAAACATGAAGGCAAGGGAAGCAGCATGACCTGTGAAAGAACTTAAACTGCGGTTTTTAATTTAACCCCAAAATATGGTTTTTAATTTAACCCAAATTAACCCAAGCAGGATTTATGGGTAAGACAAGTACAAATTTCATTACCAGCACCTTTGTTCTTCATTGCCGTTTGTTTGAATTAGGAAAGATTTAACACAGGAAAATTGTGTGTTTCTGTTTATGGAGGCCCGAAAATGGTAAAAGAGTTTTTGTTTTGTTTGATTTCCTTTACCAACACTTGACCATTTGGTAGCGGCAGCAGCTGTATTTATTTCTTAGCCAGATTCTTTGAAGTGGATATTTTGGGTATGGGACCATAATTACAGTCTGGAGTCAAGTGGAGAAAACCTTTGCGTTGCCCAACTCCCTTGTTACTCTGAAGAAATTAGTCATCATACATTTGGGTTCTGGATCAGTGGCACTTAAGCTGATTCAAGTTTAGGTCGAGTTTTTCTGAACTGTCAGCAGTGGATTAAAGCAGCTACTTTAAATTGTTGATTTTGCGGGGGGAAAAAGTTGATATTACAGAAAATCACTTTTAAGCATATTATCAAACTATTTCACTGAATTTTTTTGAGCTGATTAAAATCTAAGTGCCTTTGAAATGCCATTTTAATACTTTTTTTCACCTGAAAGCTCTTTAGATAAAAGTAAAATTAATAAAATTTATTCAGTGAATGGGAAGAAATTATAATTTATTTAAGGATCATATAAAGTTGCTGTTCTGGATGAAGTTGGTTCAAGGTGTATCAGACCTGGTGGAGGGTCTTCTGGGCCAGTTTCCTCATTTTATTAGGGAATAAATCAGAGGGTCGCTGTGGCTAAGTGACTTGTCCAAGTTCCCATGGTGAACGCCTGGCAAGGGGTCCGTGTCCCAGATCCCTGCCCTGCAGTTCAGATGTTTTCTCATCATCACCCCTTGTCTTCATCTTCCTTCTTAGTTCAACACGGTTTTTTATTGAACTGAGGTCGTGGGCAGTGTGTTGAGGTTTGGACTAGGTGTTAGTTTCCTAGGACTATGGTAAATTACCACAAACTTGACAGCTTAAACAACAAATTTCTTCTCTTGCAGTGCTGGAGGTCAGAGGTCTGAAATCAAGGGTTTCAGCAGGGCCATGCTCCCTCCAAAGGCTCCGGGGGAGAATACTTGATTCTTTCAGCTTCTGACATTACTTGGCTTGTGGCAACCCAACTCCAATCTCTGCCTCTGTCTTCGCACGGCCTTCCCTTTGTGTGTCTCTCAAATACTCTTCTTTCTCTTCTAAGACACCAGTCATTAAATTTAGGGTCCACCGGAAGTCCAGGATGATCTCATCTAGAGATCTGTGACTTAGTTACATCTGCAAAGACCCTGTTTCCAAACAAGTTTACTTTCAGAGGTATAGGGCTGAGAACTTGGACCTATGGCTTTGGGAGACACTCACCTTTCGGTTCACTACAAAATATAGATTAAAAACATATTTCTTCTCCAGGAACTTACGGTATTTGGGGAGAGAGATTCATGAATAAGTCTCAGGACAGTATGGTAAACGGTCTAATATCAGGGTGCACAAGTAGGAAAAGGAACCCAGAAGAGGGCAACCGAGGCCCCTTTAGGGCATAGTGGGTGGGATGGAGGATCTGAGGATCCAGAGCCAATTTGAGAAGGATGAGAAAGATGATAGTGAAGGAAATGGTGAGGCAATGAGGGGATGGAAGGTGGGAGTCCCCAGCATGCCCACAGGTGTGGAGATGCTTGTGAAGCCATGCATTTGATATTGCTTGAAAGTCAAGGGCAAGTATCTAGTGCCTGGAGTGGTGGTGGTGGCGTTGGGGCGCGGTGGGGGGCAGGTCAAGGTCGGACAGGCTCTCTGGTGGGAGTTTTCATTTCTTAGGTGTGGCCAAGCATTTTCAGCTGAGCTGTGATGCAGGTGTTGCATGGAAAGTTGATAGGGGTTGAAAGGATGGCAAGGATTGAAGTTTTCTTTTTTCTTTCTTTAATAATGAAAAATAAGGCCTTTTCTACTTAGTGGATGAACTGGACTTCAATATATTGATAGCTTAAAGCTCAGATCTTTCAACTATCTTTTTTTTTTTTTTTGCGGTATGCGGGCCTCTCACTGCCGTGACCTCTCCGGTTGCGGAGCACAGGCTCCGGACGCGCAGGCCCAGCGGCCATGGGCCACGGGCCCAGCCTCTCCGCGGCACGCGGGATCCCCCGGACCGGGGCACGATCCCGCGTCCCCTGCATCGGCAGGCGGACTCCCAACCACTGCGCCACCAGGGAAGCCCTTAACTATCTTAGTGAACAACACATTTTCATAGCCATGTTTCTAGAGAGGTCTGGCAGAAATCCTCAGCTTGACCTGTTTTTTGTATCTCATGTAGCCTTTTGTATTAAAGGATTAAATTCCATTTATTATTCTTATACACACGTGGAATAAAAATTTAACTGCATTTAATGTTTTTGTTGGAAATCTGTTTACTTTATTCCTATGTTTTATATGAGATGCCCAATATTAAGTTTTAAAAATTCTGAGGACATCGGTGGTAGAAGGTTGTACAGATTTAGCCCTGCCTTTCCAACGGTGTTTTCCTCATGATGCTACATGGCGATTCTACTTCATCAAATGTTATGTTTGTTTGCTATCAGAAAACTGATAATTGGACGTCACCAGTGTATGCGGCTCAGTGCCAGGTACACAAAAAGAAGTGCTTGTATTGTTTGGAAACTTAAACCTAGTTGGAGAGAGAAGATTTGCACTAAAGCAAAGCAGATATCTCAGGAACAATCACAGAATGTCTGTAATTAAGTAATAAATCCTGTACTGCTGATTGTTTAAATGCTTTAGGAAGCCTGAAAAGAGGAGAGAGCAGTGGGGCTGTGGAGGCATTGGAAGAGTTTTTCATTTTCTTGGAGAAGTTACGACTTGAGCATGGCCCAAGGGGAGTGAAAGATGGGGTTTTGGGGGTGGGGGAGGGCATTCTGCAGTAACAGTGAGGGGTGGTGACGGACTGGCCCCACTGAAATGCAGAGAGGGTTTTTGGAACCATTGGTCTATCCATGGTATTTCAAGCACGGTTCTGACCAAGGTCAATTAGGGGAGAGTGTACAGATGGGAGGTGGAGGGGGCCCAGGCTGAAGCCTCCTGGAGCAGTGGAAGAGCCTGAGAAGGAAGGAGCCTCTGGTGAGGTAGGGGGAGCACCTGGGGAGTATCTGGTCATAGAAGCCAAGAGAAGCTCAGGTTTGAAGCCAGGAATTGGGGGCGCCCCAGTTGAGAGATGCTGAGAGATGAGGAACAGTAAGACCAAGCTGGATTTGACAGCCTGGCGCTTTGGTGCCCTCCGTGGATTAGAGGCTGCGGAAGGCAGGTTGGGGTGGATTGAAGGGAGAACAGGGTGAGGATGGTGGTGATAGCACCTCGATGAGGAAGAAGTTTGGTGTGAAGGAAAGAGAACGTTAGCGCCTGAGTATGGTTGGGAATAGTTGGGGAGAGGGCGAAATGCACGATGGAAGGTGAGATGGGATGGGAGCTGGAGTGCAGGTGGGAGGTTTGGTTTTTGATGCAGCAGGATGTCCCATCCTCACATGGTGAAAGGAGGGAGCGCAGGCAGAGAGGCAGGCAGGAGGCTGTGGGCAGGGCAGGTGGGATGAAGAGGGCTTTGCTGCCCCCTTGCTTTTATTTTCTTAAAGACCTAGAGGCAGGGTGAGGGAGGAGGGGTGAGTAGATGATGTGAAGAGGAAGGTGAAAGAGGAGTGAAGTGGTTCTTTTGGAAAGTGAGGGAGTGACCGTCCTGGGGATGGCAGAAATGTCACCGGAGTGGAGTTGTGTCCGTTTTGCCTTGTGATCCATTTCAAAGGGAGATGGTCAGTGCTGTTATTTCTCTCCAGCTGCATTCAGTTTAGAGATGAGGAGCGCTGGGATTAGCCAGGCTGCTGCTTTGCCAGGTGAGGGCAACAGAGGGAGAGAAGAAGCAGCAGGGTGATTTTTGTTGTTGCTGTTTTTGGCCACGCTGCGCGGCTCGCAGGATCCTAGTCTCGCGACCAGGGACCGAACCTGGGCCCTCGGCAGTGAAAGCACAGAGTCCTAACAACTGGACCGCCAGGGAATTCCCAAAGAGCAGGGTGATTTTAATGAACAGCCCCCCAAAGCTGTCGTGGCCTGAATTCTAGTGGGTCATGGGTAAGGTTTTTTTTTTTCCCCCCCCCGGTATGCGGGCCTCTCACTGTTGTGGCCTCTCCCGTTGCGGAGCACAGGCTCCGAACGCGCAGGCTCAGCGGCCGTGGCTCACGGGCCCAGCCGCTCCGCGGCATGTGGGATCTTCCCGGACTGGGGCACGAACCCGTGTCCCCTGCATTGGCAGGCGGACTCTCAACCACTGCGCCACCAGGGAAGCCCCCAATGGGTAAGGTTTTTAATCTTTGAATGCAAGGTCTCCTATACCTCTGTAGCTGTATTTCCCGATACGCAGCACAGCTTTTTCCCCCATGCACATTGATTGAGACACTGTTAATTTTGTAGGCTCAGTGCTGAGTGCTAGGTATTCAGGGATAAAATAAGACATGATTCTTTCATTCAAGGATCAGTCTTATACACAAATTCTCTGCTTAACCAAAGTGTGCATCTCATTGTCCCCTGAGCAGATTTGTATTTTGCTTCCTGTGTGCCTTGGCTAAGTCTGCCACTCTCTCCTGGTATCCCTTTTCTGGTAAATTGTGGGTCCTTCTCAATCCAGCTCATCTGCTATGAACTCTTCTTTCCCTCTTCCAGTGCTCTGATCCTTCCCTAGCGCTTCTTATCTGTGCTCTTCTGTCACTTTATAGATACTTGATGCTCTCATAATGCACAGGGCCTCAAAGGAAGGGCTCTGAGACCTCAGTGGGTGGGAACATAATTGTCTTTATTGATAAGCGTAATGCCAATAAAGATAGGACTGTATCTTGGGAGGTCAGGACAAGTAGAGGGATGTGAATTCAAATTTTTACCCTATTATGGCAAATGAGAACATTTATTTAGTTTAGGTCAGCATTTCACAGCTGTTGGATCCCCTATTCAAGAACGGGTCTAGTAAATCTATGGACAGTTACATTTGAACTGCATGTTCTTATGTGTATGATAAGCACACACGTTAGGCAGTGTGCTGGCAAGTTGCTCAGAAATATTGCAGAATTTTGGGCAGATTTAGGCATTTGGTCCATGAAAGCAAGTCTTAAGTTTTTCCAGTGTGATGAGAAGGTTTTGCATGACCCAGCCCCTGAATCCTGTTGCTTCTTGCCCGCTTGGAGTCCTCCGGCATCAGGAGTAGATGAGAGAAGTTGGTGGGTTTGGCAGTAAATCAGAAATAAAATGCCAGAAACAAAAGAAAACAGGAGGGTTTCCCTGGTGGCGCAGTGGTTGAGAATCTGCCTGCTAATGCAGGGGACGCGGGTTCGAGTCCTGGTCTGGGAGGATCCCACATGCCACGGAGCAACTAGGCCCGTGAGCCACAAGTACTGAGTCTGCGCGTCTGGAGCCTGTGCCCCGCAATAAGAGAGGCCGCGACAGTGAGAGGCCCACGCACCGCGATGAAGAGTGGCCCCCGCTTGCCACAACTAGAGAAAGCCCTCGCACGGAAACGAAGACCCAACACAGCAAAAAAAAAATAGATAAACTAATAAACTCCTACCCCCAACATCTAAAAAAAAAAAAAAGAAAGTAAACAGGAACTTTCAGAGGTCCTTGCCCCAATCCGGTTACAACTTCTATTCCCAGGAGCCTGTAAAGATGGCTTTTAAAAATAGGCAAAAAAACACAAAAAACAAAAACAAAACCCAGAGTAAAAATTCTTGAAAGTAAGTCAGAAAATGACAGGTGAAGTTTCTTATAGTAGTACTCAGTGACTTTTTTTTCCCATTTAGCTGCTTCTCTGAAAGCATTTGTTTTCTGTATTGTCTGTATTCCTGTGGAGGAATCTTTAAGTCCAGAGACCATAACTAGTTTATTGTTGTGTCAACAGTTTTATCATAAACAGACAAAAATTAGGATACAAAATTCTTTAAATTTTAGTAATTTATTAAGTCAGTTTTTGCAAAAATTAGGAAGCTGTAGATGCAGACTTGCTCAATGAGTTTTAAATTGTGGCCTGACTAAATTTATTCTCATATCATTTTATGCTTTATGCACGGTTTAGCTTGCACTTATGTTCAAGTGCAGACAGTTTTAGTCTGAAGAGGGGGTTTTAAAGTAAGTAGTCTCGCCCAAGCTGTTTTTCTTTCCCCCACCACTAATCTTTTAAGAAATTTTGCCTGTGTAGTGAGGGAATCTACTGCGTGTTGGATGGGGTGGGACAGAGCTGTAGCTGGTGCCTCACAGAAGGGACACGTTTCTCCTGGCCACTTGTAGTGCCATGCTGAGCACATTGCAGATATTAGGCTTTTCACTCAGGGAAACATTTCTTGTCCTCAGATCCCTCCAGTTCAGGACCTGAAGGGAGCAAATGGAAGGGATTGGTATAAGAATTATCCAGGACTACCCCCTCCCCACTTCATAATCCCACCCTACTTCCCCCAACACCCTGGTCTTCTTTTTCCTCTTTGTCTGCAGGCCTGGACTTAAATTGTTTTCCTATATACAACAGGGACCTTCCAAAGACCAGAGCTGACTTTTGGTAATCACTCTTCTCTAGTGGCTGTCTTTATAATTCCTCCACTAGTTTTTAAAAGTGCTTGCTTTTGCATTCATTCAACAGATACCCACTGCCTACTCTGCTCGTGGTCAGCTTGATTTAGGCGAGCCTGTGTGACTTTTTTTTTTTTTTTTGCGGTATGCGGGCCCCTCACTGTTGTGGCCTCTCCCGTCGTGGAGCACAGGCTCTGGACGCGCAGGCTCAGCGGCCGTGGCTCACGGGCCCAGCCGCTCCGTGGCACGTGGGATCCTCCCGGACTGGGGCGCGAACCCGTGTCCCCTGCATCGGCAGGTGGACTCCCAACCACTGCGCCACCAGGGAAGCCCCTGTGTGACTTTTTTTTTGGCCATCAGACCAGTTTTATCCTAGTCTTGTGTGCTTGTATCCCATCCTGGAACTCCACCTCTGGCCTTCCAGATGCGCAGTATCTGTCACACTTCTCCTGGATCTGGCTCTTTTTGATGTGATTTAACCTGCATCTTCTTCCATTGCCACACTCTGCTAAGAGAGCTGGAGATAGCAGGGGGGTAACTGGTGGACTTTCGGGAATTATTTTACGCAGTAGGGTTTGTAAAGGGAAATCTGCAAGACTGGTTTTAGGAACAGCCTCGCTAAAGGGACTGATAGACCTTTTTGGTCAGTGACCACCTTTGCTTTCCCGTCACATCTGTCTGCCGGGCACAAAGCCTTTCCCCAACCTAGTAGGTCTCAGATCTCCGGTAGCGCATAATCACTTCCATTATTTACAGCAGTTCTTTCCAAGCATTTTCATGTCATGACACACACACACAGTGATTATGTTTGTGTGGAGGGTGCTCCAGGCCAGAGTCCCACTGCCCCAGGCCCTGCATCCCAGCCCCAGGTGGTCCAGTGGGGTGGGGCAGAGACGTTTATCTCCACCTCCCCCAAACCTGGCTGCTGAGCTTGCTGTTGAGATTTTCCACCTTGTGTTGAATCACCTGGGAACATTAAAAGTTCAGATGCCTGGGCCACCGATCTCGTGATCTGATTTGACTGGTCCAGGATGGGACCTGGAAGTTGGTATGTTTCATGGCTCTGCAGGTGATTCTGTTGTCACCTGGGCTGAGAACCTGTTTTCTAGCAGCACAGCGACCTGAAGGAGTAACTGTCTTCACCAGCTGCCATCTGCTGCAACAAAAGAAGGCAGAAGAAGGAGCAGAGGAACAGATTGAGGAACACGGTCTCAAGAGGGGGGCAGGGAGGGAGGGGACTGTTCCCAGGTGGAGCAAGGATGGGTGAAAATCAAGAGACATTTTTAGGACAGAGCTGAGAGCTTTAGGGTGGGGCCTTATTCGTAAGAGAGAAGAAAAATGACTTTGTAAAGTGGCAAGTGATGTGCTGAAGTTGGGTTTAATACCAAGTCATAGGGTTAAGGACAATCAAGGTTTGGAGATGTGTTGTGGTACTAAAGGAATGAACTGAGAAAGTCTAAGGGCAGCAAGCGTTTGTCCAAACCAGTATCTGAGGGCCTGATACTCAGATGGAATAGGCAACGAAACACATATGGCCCCTGCCTCCATCTACCTTAAATCCTTTATTTTATATTAAATTTAAAATAGAGATTTATTTCCAGTAATAATTCATTACTAATATAAAATAATAAAATAGTATAGGGAAACTATGAGAGCCCCAATTCCCCAAATATCTGCCTGCTCTGGGATTTTGTTTTTTAGTCTTTACTAGTTTGATACGTTAAAAAAAAATGCTTATTTTAATTTACATTCTGATTATAAGTGAAGTTTAATATAGTTTGACATGTCTACAAAAGGGTCATTTGTATTTGGCCGCCTTCTCTGTACAGTTTTAGTTTCTAGCAGCTTTTTCCCTCCCCAGTTGACACATTTTGTTTAAGCATCCACTCCTCATCTGATAATACATTTCTTTCATTATTTTCTTACTGCTTTGGCTGGGACTAAGGAGGCAGGACTGTGGGCATCTCTGTCGTATTCTTGACTTGAGAACGGACAGGCATGTTGGGCAGACGAGGACAAGAGATTTCCTCTAGCAGGGCACATAACTTTGTTGCTAGGCTAAATCCACTCATATAACAGGCAGGCATTTGCTAGTTGCTTTTAGCTCTTTATCAATTTGCATGACTGACATTCTTGGTTCTTTAAGTAAAATAAAAAATACCTTTTGTCCTTTTTTCTTCCCATATTTTGCCTTGTTAAGTTTAAATTTACATGTTTTTTTTTTTTTTTGCGGTACGCGGGCCTCTCACTGTTGTGGCCTCTCCCGTTGCGGAGCACAGGCTCCGGACGTGCAGGCTCAGCAGCCATGGCTCACGGCCCAGCCGCTCCGCGGCATGTGGGATCCTCCCGGACCGGGGCACGAACCCGTGTCCCCTGCATCGGCAGGCGGACTCTCAACCACTGCGCCACCAGGGAAGCCCTAAATTTACATGTTTGAACTGTGCATATTTGAAATCTTTTGTTCCTGAGAAATCAGGATGGGGGAGGGGGAAGGGCAAATCTGTGGAATATAATCCTATACAAAGAAGGCTAAATTGTCCATCACCCTCACTACCTACTTCTTAGGATATTTTTATTAAATTCTTCTGGATGACAGTGGCGTGAACATGAAGAAAATCTTTTGGCAGGATTGCTAGCCCTACATGTAAAAGTGGTGCTTTCACCTAGTCAAGAATTGTACACAAGTCCCCTCTTATCCCTAGTTTCAGTTGCTCATGGTTAACCATGGTCCGAAAATATAAATGGAAAATTCCAGAAATAATTCATAAGTTTTAAATTGTGCCCCATTCTGACTAGCATGATGAAACCTCGCTCTGTCCTGCCTGGGATGTGAATCATCCCTTTGTCCAGCGTACCCGCCTGTTAGTCACTTAGCAGCCGTCTGGGTCATCTATCAGACCGACGGTCCTGGTATCTCAGTGCTTGTGTTCAAGTCACCCTTATTTTACTTCATAATGATCCCCTAAGTGTAGGAGTAGTGATGCTGGCAATTCAGATGTGCCAAAGAGAAACTGTAAAATGCTTCCTTTAAGTGAAAAGGTGAAAGTTTTAGACTTAACAAGGGAAGAAAAAGAAATCATATACTGAGGTTGCTAAGATCTACAGTAAGAACAAATCCTTTAACCATGAAATAGTGAAGGAAAAAGAATTTGTTAATTTTGCTGTTGCATTTCAGACTGCAAAAGTTATATGGCCACAGTGCTTGATAAGTGCTTGGTTAAGATTGATAAGACATTACATTTGTACAATGAGAGATTCTGAGAGAGACTACCTCCATAGAATTTTATTACAGTATATTGTTATAACTGTTCTAGTTTATTGTTGATGATCTCTTACTGTGCCTGATTTATAAATTAAACTTTATCAGAGATATGTATGTATAGGAAAAAATCATAGTACAGCATATAAAGGGTTCAGTACTACCCAAAGTTTCAGGCATCTACTGGGGGTCTTGGAACATATCCCCTGCAGATAGGGAGGGACTACCGTACTTGCAGACCAAAATGTTTCCCCAGAAGAGGAATAAGCATGTCCCCAACCCACGCTGTGGGGAAATAAAGGATCCCTGGGGTAACCTGAGCTCCTCCAGCCTTACCCCCAGCCCTCTCCCCTGCATCCCCCCAGCACAGGACATAATGCATAGTATGTGATTGTGAGTTAAATTCGTTCCCTATATGAAGACATTTCTGAATTAAAATAGTTCCAGGTATGTGACCTAGCTTCCCCTAGAATGTCAGTTCCATCGAGGTCAGCGAGACTGTTTTGCTCCTTCCTGCAACTGTAGCACCTAGAATAGTGGTAGGCTTTTAATTGGCATTTCTGTGATGGCCTCATGTTGTGAGCCAGGTAGAAAGCAGGTTGTAAATTGTGTTGAGGATGACACTTCAGTCTAAACCCTCCTGAGATTTAAATGAAGGAAACTTAAAGCAGGCTTTGGAGATGTAACTGTAATACAGATTCTGTAATGCAGTTGTTAAACTTTTCTTTCTTTAAGACTGCTTGAATCTAAGTCTAATTAAATTGATTCATTTCCCATCAAGATAAGACTTAAAAGCAATTCTTTGTTTTAAGTGCAATTCTTCCCAACTCTCTTCTCATGAAAAGGCAAAGAGAAATTGACTAGGGGTGTATTCATCTCTAGTACTGTGTTTTAAGACAGATGGGCTTTCTATTAGATTATTTTAACCTTTGATTTGTTTGTTTTAAACAAGACCAAGTGTGATCTCTCCCTTTCTAGCGAAGATTTGATGAGAATCCTAAGTCTTTCGGATACCATGTGACTTGCAGTCCACCCTGGCAATCAGTACTAGGCTGACTCCTCCGTTCCTTGTGACCGCATCCTACCTCTCGTTTGCTTGCATTGCTGCAGGTGTCATACTGTTTGGAATGATTTATTTACAGTTCCCGCTCTCTTACCAGATTGTGAACTCTTTTTTTTTAAAAATTGAAGTATAATTGATTTAGTTTCAGATATACAACATAGTGATTCAATATTTTTATAACTTTAAATGGAGTATAATCTGTAACAAAATAGTGTCTATATTTCTCTGTGCTGTACAATCTATCTTTGTTGCTTATTTAATACATTGTAGTTTGTATCTCTTAATCCCATTCCCCTGTATTGCCCCTCTCCCCATTCCTTCTCCCCATTGGTAACCACTAGTTTGTTCTCTGTATCTGAAAGTCTGTTTTTGTTTTGTTATATCCATCCCTTTGTTTTATTTTTTAGATTCCACATATAAGTGGTAACATAGAGTATTTGTCTTTCTCTGACTTATTTCTCTTAGCGTAGTACTCTGTAGGTCCATCCACATTGTTGCAAAGGGCAGAATTCCATTCTTTTTTATGGCTTAGTAATGTTCCATTGTATACATATACCACGTTTTCTTTATCCATTCAACTGTCAGTGGACACTTAGGTTGCTTCCATATCTCTGCAATTGTAAATAATGCTGCTGTGAACATTAGGGTGCAAATTAGCGTTTTCATTTTCTTCAGACGTATACTCAGCGGTGGAATTTCTGGATCATATGGTAGTTCTGTTCTTCATTTTTTGAGGAACCTCCATGTTGTTTTCCATAGTGGCCGCACCAGATTGTGAACTCTTGATGGTGATGTTTATCTCTGTATTCTCAGTGTCTATCACATAAACACGCAGTGAGTCTTTGTATAAAGAAGTATCATTTTCCCCAGTATTTTTTTCCTCAGGTAGGATTAGGGGAAGAATCTTACATTATTTTTAATACAAGGTGATGAATCTATCGTAGATAAGCTCGAGAGTCTTCAAAGCGGAATACCCTACCTACAAGGTCAAGGCTTAAACTCCCACTCTGCCTTCGATAGTGAAAAGTGCTTCTCTTTTGCTCAGATTATTTCATTTTCTTCCTCCCCTTTTCTTGATCTGTTTCCCTCCTACTTCTTGAGAAACTATCACTTATCTTTTCAGCTTCTCTCCTAGTTTGTGATGTTTCTCCTTGGCATACATAGCCTCTGTTTAAAAAAAAAAACCCCCAAACAAACAAAAAACTCCCCTCCCCCAAACCACCCTTGTAGCAGCACCATGTTGGAGTAGTTACTCTTCTTCCTTCACAATTAACCTTCTTGAAAGGGAGGCATGAATCCATCCCTGCAGTACCTTACCTTTTATTAGTTTCAGTCCATTGTTGTCTAGTTTCTGCACTGTGCCTTGCCTGGAATCTGCTTAGATTCAAAGATCTTTCATTCCTCCACTGCGTGTGTATAGTCTTCTTCTGGTCACCACATCTGTTACCATGATCACTTAATTATTGAATTTCAGCAATTTGACATGGTTTGGGCTCAGAAGCTCCTATGGGGAAATGGCTAGCTTGGTTGCATGGTTTCCTGCCAAGATGGGCCACAAAGAGCAGTACCTCCTTAGGGGATGGTGTGCTTTTGAAGGCAAAGCCCTAGGGAGTGGGTGCCATCTACTCTGAACCATGATAAGTAGAGATTGTCTACTTGAGATTATGGCCTACTTAGAGAACCCTAGTTAACTGTCTGCTATGACTTGATTTTTCAGGGCTCCTTGCTGGAAGAAAAAAAAAGTGTCTTCGAGTTCTTCCCTCAGGGATAAAGTTGAAAAACTTGCCCATCAGTTTAGCTAGAACAGCTTAGCAACCACAGACTGGGGTCATGATGTAAGAACTTTGTCAGACTTTCCCTTTTTAAGCTTTGTTAGTCTTTCCATCATTTTTCATTTTAGTGTTTATAGAACTTTAAACATTGGAGATGTCCTGTTACCGCATGGAGCAGAGATGAGGGGGGATTATGGAGACCTCCTATACTAAGTCTGAGCACGTCCAGAGTGAGAGTAGATGGTGACAGCTTGTAAATGGAAAGTGTTTATTTTTCTGTTGGGAGGTTGATAGTAAAGCCAATGTGAAGATCCTTCTCATTGTTCTTTCAAGAGTGTGGGATTGGGCTTCCCTGGTGGCGCAGTGGTTGAGAGTCTGCCTGCCGATGCAGGGGACACAGGTTCGTGCCCCGGTCCGGGAAGATCCTACATGCCGCGGAGCGGCTGGGCCCTTGAGCCATGGCCGCTGAGCCTGTGCATCCGGAGCCTGTGCTCCGTAACGGGAGAGGCCGCAACAGCGAGAGGCCCGCGTACTGCAAAAAAAAAAAAAAAAAGAGTGTGGGATTTCAGGAAACTTCTTAGCTTTCTGTTGAAATTAAAATTGGTAGACCTGCTGTTTCTATTTCTACTTCTGTTGAAACCTTAAAGCATCCATGATTGAGTTAGCTAATGTAGGTGGTTAAAAACTTCTAATGCTAGTTCGACTTTCTCCCAAATCCGGTTTGGTAATTATCTTAAACTACTGTAAGTAGTGCAAACTAAGGTGTCTAAAGCGCCTTGGCCTCCAGAACTTTATGTAGTTGACCCTTGAACAACATGGATTTGAACTGTGTGCTTACACTTATATGAGTGGAAGTTTTTCAGGTGTCCAGTACTATATAGTACTGCACTATCTGAGGTGGGTTGAATCCGTAGTTATGGAGGAACCGTGTATAGTGAGAGCTGACTATAGGTTATTATTCAGATTTTCCACTGAGTGGAGGGTTGCTGCCCTCACCTCCATGTTTTTCAAGGGTCCACTATGTGTCAGTGCCCTGAGCTGATTTACAAGTTCTAATGACTGCCAACATTGCGATGTTTATCGTGTGTCGTGTACTGTGCCACGTGCCCCACATACACATCCCAGCTGGTAAAACAATCTCATAAGGTTGGCATTGTGCCTATTTTTTCAGGTGTGCCAACTGAGCGTGGACAGGTAAATTGATCTTCTCAAGTTACACACCTTTTCGGCTTCTGGCCTAGGACTGTGGCCTTTAGGCCTGTAATTGTCACTATTGTTCTGTTCATAAAAGTCACAGACAACCTAAATGCTCATGTTGGCAGTAGGGTTTGAGAATAAGCGTTAGTAGAACAAAAGATATGCGGGAACTTGTTTACTTTGAACTATTGCCTTAGAGCTGGCTGACTGATGGGAAAACAAAGTAACTAGTACTTACTGTGTCCTAGTAACTGAAGGAAAGAAATTTAACATCTCATTTGCTATCATCAGGAGGCTGCGGGAATGATCAGAGCGTCCTACTTAGGACTGCAGTGTAGTATTATTGATTATTAAATAGTCCTCTTACCTGCATTCTTGAGATTGAAAATTTTATCCTGGTGTAATAAATGACCTATCTCAAATATAGCTGCCCTATTAAGATGAAAGGAATACTCACATCATAGCGGGTAGTTGCATTTTTGGTGGGTCTCCGTGGGAAGTGAAAAGAATGCATAACACTCTTTTTTTAGGGAACGCTCACAACTACCTGTCACAGTTATGCCTGGGTAAGCAGGGAACTGGCACGCCTATCCCGTATTTGATAAAGATGACCAGAAAGCAGGATACAGAGGAAATAGCAACGAGACTGAATGGATACGGGGCCTTATGTTAGCTTTGCTACCAAGTAGAATGGTGACCCTTAGCACATCATAATTTTTTGGCTCTCACTTTCCTGAAGAGGAAAATGAGGTTTTGAACGAGATTATCTTTAAGGCTCTTTAACTGCTGAAATTCAAGATTACTGTGATATTTAAAAAAAATCCACAGAGTTCATGTGCATATTGAATGAAGCTCAAATTATGTCTTAGAAGGAATTCATTTCATTATAATAGTAACCGAGTGCAGGGATGTTTTCTTGGCCGCATGCCTTTTCTCACCGCTCTAGGCTGATTGCCCCTCACTCACTGAGTGAGACCTGCCCTTGTTCCCTGGGGCTGATCCCAATATTGGGACCTTGTGCTTCCATCCTATTAACTGTTTTTTTTTTTTTTTTTTAATTTTTTTTTGTCCCTGAGTTCCTGAGTTAGATCTGAACCCTTGATGAGCGCAAGCACTGAACTGTGGTTGTCTCTTTGCAGATCCCCGTTCTTTCCTGTTATAGGAATATAGATTATAAAACCTCAGTTCAGTGAGTCCACCAGCCTGCTCATCTGAGTTTCTGAGTATCAAAGGAATGTACAAGTTGTCCATAAAGTTCAGAAACGTATACTTTTTTTTTAGCAAAGTGAAGATGCCTTTTTTGACTTTATACACACAGACACGCATGTATTTTTCCTTTATTTTCGGACTGTATGGATGTCCTACAGGTTCTGTATCACATGGTTATTTCTTTTGCCTGCATGTCCCCCCCCCCTCCACCGCCTTACTGCTTTGCCCGTATTACCACATGTTTATTACGCATCTTTTGACGCCAGTGTTCTGGCTGATTCTCTTTCACAGCACTTCCTTGTTGACTCTGTACACAGAACTCACTCTCAGTGGGCAGGTCAGTTCCTGGTCACGATCCCCCCACCAGTTATAAAAAGTACACTGAGGTCATAATTGTCTATGATAGAGTTTCTGCAATAGAACCAGTATGGCAAGTAGATTTCTTGAATGACAGCACCTGTGAATTGGGAGCAGCCATTAGGAGTGTTGCCTGAGCTTATCAGGAAAGTGCCAGGACTGACTCCTGATCTGGCATGGGACAGGGATGTGGTGGCACACGTGCCCTTATTTGCCAACGGCCCTGGAAGCCTAAAAAACTCTGTTAATGACGGGATTAATTGTTTGGTTTTATAATCTTAGGGTCATATGGCTTTTTGTACATATCAGGGTTCTTCCCTGTTTGATATAGTTTCAAAAGCTACCTTAAAAGCGTGGCTCTAAATTTACAAAGGTCTCAGGAGATTTCTTACCAATAGAATTATTTAGACTCTATGCTTAGTAGTAAGCACTGTCCTTGTCAGAAATGATGATTTCACGCCTTGGTAATAGTTTCCAAAATGTGCTCTCTGAGTATATTCTAATAGAGACTGGCACCTGGCATTTGGACCAGCTGCCTAAGAATTTTTGGAAGATTGTATTGGAAAATGCTGGTTCCCATGTATTAAGAACCTCCTACAAATTAGGAAGAAAAGACCAATGATCCATTAGAAACATGGGCCAATAATAATAGGTAATGTTTGCTGGGTGTGCCAGATCTTGTCGTAAGTGTTTGAAGGGTTGTGTTGTATTAGTTAATTCTCATACTTCCTTAATGAGGTCATTATTATTATGATCCCTCTTTTGTGCCTGAGCAAGTGGGGCATAGAAGCTCATTAATTTCCCCAGGGTCACCCAGGCAGTATGTGGTGGAACCAGGCTTTGAGCTGAGGCAGTCTGACTTGAGAGCTCATACTTAAAATTAGTGTGTTATAATGGTCAAAGGACAGTTCCAGACCTTCACAGGAAGGGAACACAAATTTACAATGGGAAGTGGAAATTAAAATTACGAGGTACCACTTTTCACCACTCAGATTCAAGCGTGACCCTGGCAAGAATACTTCCCACGTAATGTGTGTAGTCACATCCCTCCTTCCCTCCACCTCATTCATTAATTTAGGGCCTCATTCATTAATTTAGGAGCATCCCCACTATTGGTACCCAGGTTCTCTGCAGCTAGCGTCCACCCTGAGCAGAGGACCCGCTGACTCCGTGCCTGGGCTTCTGACTGCAGAACTGTGTGCCACTAAGTAGGTGTTGATTTAAAGCAGTCTGTGGTAATTTGTTATGCAGCAAAAGAAAACTAATACAGAGAAGTTATCTCTGTTTAAAAGGATTTTCCCCTCCCTGTCTGCCCTTTGAATTCATTTTTTTTAACAACAAAGATCAGAAATGTTTCCCTTAATCATTCTGTACTTCAGCAACATTTAAACTCTGTATTCTCTTTGAATCATCATATATCCTTCTTGTAGCACTTCACACTGAGATTCATGTGTCATATTAGTCTGAGGTTTATTTTTGTGTCCTTTAATTAATGATGCTCCCAGCACACAGTAGATGTTCAAATGTACTCTCAGTGCATAGTAGGTTCATCGTGAATTTCAGATTAAAAATCAGACTTGAAATCCTAGAAAAAACTCATTCTGGTCCCAGGAGAAAGCTCTTTATTTGATTAAAATGCCAAATAAACTTGCTTTTATCATATTCATAAATACTAAGTGCCCAGTGTTCTTTATGATGTTACAGACACCTTGAAAAATGGGCTCCCTTTTCTTATTGAGCTGATGTGTTCCTAAGATAAAATGAAGTGTTATTTAATAAACAGTTTTTCATTTTTAGGCATTTTGGAAAGAATAGCTAGTATGGCATAAAAAACCTTTTAGTTTTTATTAATTAACCAAATGCTATTTGATTACATGCGAACTTATGGCTTAATGAGAAAGCAGAAAAATAGATGATGTCCTTTTTAGTTATAAAACTACTGAATAAAGACTCTGAAATAATTATAGGAAAAAACAAGCCTTAAAATAATGTTAGGTCTTTGATAGAAATGCCTTTCAATAACTTGAAAGGTTATTTAATGAACCATTTGAGTCGTTAAGGGTGACCATATGTCCAGGTTGACACCTGTTGTCTTGGTGTAGTTATTAATGCGAATGTAAACATCAGGTGTCTGGTGATAAGTTATATTGTGACCCTATAATAGTATGTTAGCTGGTGATACCTTTGACTTGCTGTCTACTTTTAAAAAATTGTTCACCTTGCAGAGTTTGAAGGTGACAGTACTATTGCTTACAGCTTCACGAAGGCAGGCTTAGTCTACTGAACTCTCCCCCACTTCAACAAATCCATGCATCACTGGGTAGAGCAAGTAAGAGCTTTAAAATTTGCTCAGGTGAGTTTTGTTGTTTAATAGTCACCAGGCCAGGGAACAGAACCACAACTTCCTGCCAGCAGGCCCCCATCCAACTCCCTTGTTTTGCCTTTGGCGGTTGGATGCTGGACCAGGATGGCTGTGGCACTGGCAAATGGGTGTGCTTAGCGACACCTGATTGTTTTACAGGGAACCTGGAGCTTTACGTTTGGTTGACATATGAAGCATTGCTTTAACAGGTACCCTTGTGATTAAAAATCATCATTCTGGGGCTTCCCTGGTGGTGCAGTGGTTGGGAGTCTGCCTGCCGATACGGGGGACACGGGTTCGTGCCCCGGTCCGGGAGGATCCCACATGCCGCGGAGTAGCTGGGCGCGTGAGCCATGGCCGCTGAGCCTGCGTGTCCGGAGCCGTGCTCCGCAGCGGGAGAGGCCACAACGGTGAGAGGCCCACGTACAGCGAAAAAAAAAAAAAAAAAAAATCATCATTCTGTTAAGTGAAAGGTGGTTGAGATTTTTCTCTGGGTTTTGGCAACTTCGTAAAGGGAAAGGCTAGCTCCCTGTGTGACGGCACGGGATTGGCTAGGCAGCAAGCCTGACCCCAGGCATTCAGCATCTGGAGAGGATGCAGGAGAGGAAGGAGCCCTCCACTCTTAGGAAGTGACTCTTTTACAACCCCGTCAGTGGATATGCATTGAACCACGCTTGTTTACTTTTTCTCATTTCCTCCCAAAATTCTGTTGAAAATGACAGAAGTAGTATAAAAATATGAGCAAACCCATAACTAATGGGGCTGAAAACTGAGAAAGGTGCCGCAGTGCTCCAGAAGCTCTGAGGACGCTATGGAATAAATAAAACAGATGGGATCAGATTGATGGCGAAACTGCACAGTGAAGGTACTTACAACCCAAAAGAGACAAAAGCAGGAATAACTAGACAAATGAATATTCTTAACAGGATCTTGGAAGATTCCCAAGAATTGAAACTCGAGGGAGTGGCAGCAGAAGTGGGTGAGCAGAGTGCTCTGCCAGGAATTCATAGCCCTGAAACAGCTGCTCCAGCTCTGCTCTCATTGAGTTTGACTCAGAGGGCTTGATGGTAGGGTTTGCCTCTGCAACAAAGCCCTTTAGCTGAGTTTTAAATAAGCTGGGAGATTTGACAAGGCAGAATACCAATGGGTGACTGTAGCTGGAAGTTGAAGTTTACGTCGGGGACCTCAGGTTTCTTTTGTTCCTTCCAAGGATATGAGGCTTCTGTGCCTTGAAATAAAGGCATTTTGCTCACCTCCCTTTCCTACCCATTCCCCATTCTTTTCAAGTACGCTCAAGAAACCCTGTGCAGCGAGGAATACACATCAGCCCAGACCCCCATTTGTAAAGATGAGCAAGCAACCGCGTGTCATCAGGCATGTGATCAACAGCATGATTAAGGAAAAGTTAATAAAGGAAACTTCTAATTCCTAGTCTCAGATCCAGGAGAAGGGCAATCTATAAAGCAGGAGTTGGTGTGGGAAAGGAGCTGTTGAGAAAAGGAGGCTGTCTGAGAAGTTAACTGTGAGATTGTAATGTTAGAACGTGCTGGCTGGGGGCAGTAAATGGACCCAAGAGCAAAATGGGAACCACTTCAGGCTGAGAAAATTAGTGGTCGGGAAAACTCAGCTGAGGATTTATTTCAAAATTGAAAGCAGAAGGTTTAAGAATTATGAAGAAGAATTGAGAGATGTGAAGGATGGGTCTACGAGACATAGTATCCAACCAACTTAAGGAACAGACGTAGAAGGAAAAAGCAGCCGGTAGATGCCATCAGCAGTCAGATGGCAAACAGCTTTTCAGTGAGGGAGCTGGTTCCTCTGTAAGTGTCTATTTCATTTTCCCACACCATGAAATGGCACTGCTTCAGTATTTAAGTGGACACCCCGCCTTCTCATTCAGAGGTCCTCGGAATCACTTGACCATTCTTGTTAGGTATAGTGTCATTTTAACACAAAGCTTTTTACACTGTTCATTTGAAAATAATTTCAAACTCTACGTGAAAGTTAAAAGAATAATAATAATCTGTAGAACCCTCATATATTTTCTATCCAGATTTGCCAGATTTTTCTATTAATAACACTTTACCCCTGTATCAGTTCCTTTTTCTTTCTACGTAGGTATGGTAAATGTATTTTAAGACATTTGACAGCCTGATGCATATCTTAACCCACTGAGCTTTTTATAAAAGTGATCTTGACTTTTTCTTTTGCATCTTTAGTCTTGGCAATATGGTTTGTCTGTCTATAAAGAATATTAGGGTTTTGTTTGTCCTTTTTACTTGGTTAATTTAACAAGTTCCTCCCTCCCCCTTTTAATCATGTTTCACTGGGAGTTAAACTGCTTCCCTTATAAATTAGCTGGCGGCTTATGAGAGACATAGCTGCTTGAGTGATACTTCTCCATGACTCATGAATGAATCCCAGCCGTCTTTCCTAAATGTTAAATTCTGGGAGATTTACTCTGTTGCCTTTAATTATGCTGACTGTCATATAATATTCAGTCTTCTATTACACAACTTTTTATTTCAGTGCTGTATCATAGTCAAATCTTAATGTATGAACATTAAGCTATAATTAAGGATCCAGACTTCACATTTCAGCCACAGTTTGTGTATTTGCCAGTAGTGACAACTTTTCCTAGTAGCTGGACATTTCTTTTGATATCCATTTTAAGATGGTTCTAATTTTAGAAGGGTTCAAATGTGGAAAAAAGTATCTTGGGACAACTTTTATTGCAATATTAAAAGAAGAAAACTAGACATATTCTGGTAGATTTTTTGACCTCCCCCCACTCCCATTGTTTTACCGTAAGTCTCAGAGAAGGAATGAGCTTGGGACTGAGATTTCTATGTCTCATCTTTACAGCTGCATGCCCGGACATTGTAGATACTGTATCATTAATTCCTTATAGAGGGACATTTGAACACAGAACATTAAACCCAGCTGTATTTTTATTTCTTTCATTTATTGAACAGATATTGTGGGCATCTTATCAGTTGGATCCTCTGGGAAGTGCATGCCAGAGTGGGGTTAGAAGAATAAGATGTTTACACGGGGAAATAACTATGGGAAAAAAGGGAGATGAAGCAGAAGTGGGTATGGAACACCTCTGGATTGAGATGCAGGGCTAGCCCCTGTGAAAGGAGAGGGGGAAGGAAGGACAGTTGGGTGGAGCAGACTACCGTGCAGCTATGGGAAAGTCTTGGCCAGCCCAGCAGGGAACTCTGGTGCAGAGCAGGACTGCTGGGGAGTCTGTACTGGCCAGGAACAGAGAACCTACTTATCGCTGCTGTGCTCAGTCCTGGGCTGGCGTTGCCTGCAAAGTGGGTGGCCTCTGCTTGGAAACTGAGGCAGATTCTCTGGACAGTTGCAGCCAGAAGTGGTCAGCTGCCTGCTCTCCTGTGCAGGGTCTCTCTGGAAGGGAGATCTGAGTAGCGCACCTCCCTAGCCCCACAAGCCACTTACCTATCAGGCACTGTTTGAATCTTCAGTCTGCTACTTGGTCTGAATATGAACCTGGGCAAGTTGCCTAACTTGCAAATTTTTGTTGTTACTGTTTTAGAAAAAAAAGAATAGTATCGGTTTCATAGTGTTCTTGTGAGGAGTGAATGAGTGTGTATCCACACAAAGGAGAAAGGATGCTCAACATCACTAATCATTAGAGAAATGCAAATCAAAACTACAGTGAGGTATCACCTCATACCAGTCAGAATGGCCATCATCAAAAAATCTACAAACAATAAATGCTGGAGAGGGTGTGGAGAAAAGGGAACCCTCTTGCACTGTTGGTGGGAATGTAAATTGATACAGCCACTATGGAGAACAGTATGGAGGTTTCTTAAAAAACTAAAAATAGAACTACCATATGACCCAGCAATCCCACTACTGGGCATACACCCTGAGAAAACCATAATTCAATGAGTCATGTACCACAGTGTTCATTGCAGCTCTATTTACAATAGCCAGGACATGGAAGCAACCTCAGTGTCCATCGACAGATGAATGATAAAGAAGATGTGGCACATATATACAATGGAATATTCCTCAGCCATAAAAAGAAACGAAATTGAATTATTTGTAGTGAGGTGGATGGACCTAGAGTCTGTCATACAGAGTGAAGTAAGTCAGAAAGAGAAAAACAAATAAATACCGTATGCTAACACACACATACATATATATATATATAGAATCTAAAAAAAAAGTTCTGATGAACCTAGGGGCAGGACAGGAGTAAAGACACAGATGTGAAGAATGGACTTGAGGACACGGTGAGGGGGAAGGGTAAGCTGGAACGAAATGAGAGAATAGCACTGACATATATACACTACCATATGTGAAATAGATGGCTAGTGGGAAGCAGCTGCATCACATGGGGAGATCAGCTCAGTGCTTTGTGACCACCTAGAAGGGTGGGATAGGGAGGGTGGGAGGGAGACTCAAAAGGGAGGGGATATGGGGATATATGTATACATGTAGCTGATTCACTTTGTTATACAGCAGTAACTAACACAACATTGTAAAGCAATTATACTCCAATAAAGATGTTAAAAAAAATGGCTGCATGATAGAATCTCTCAAATGTCCACCATTATGATTTTTTTTGTGTGTGTGTGGGGATGTGGTGACAGTCAAGTTGGAAAAGATCCCTACGCTTTATGAGTTTTTACCTTGTCGTGGGAGACATGGTAAATAGGCAAGTATCTGAAGAGTAATTTCCGATAATGAAAAGTGCTGTTAAAACAAGGTGATATGGGCTTCCCTGGTGGCGCACTGATTAAGAATCCGCCTGCCAATGCAGGGGACACGGGTTCGATCTCTGGTCCAGGAAGATTCCCCATGCCGTGGAGCAACTAAGCCTGTGTGCCACAACTACTGAGCCTGTGCTCTAGAGCCTGCGAGTCACAACTACTGAAGCCTGTGTGCCTAGAGCCCAGAATCTGCAACGAGAGAAGCCACCACAATGAGAAGCCCGCGCGCAGCAATGAAGACCCAATGCAGCCATAAACAAGTAAATAAATTTATTTTAAAAAAATGATATGACAATATGACAGTGAGGGCAAAACATTTTTTGACACATGGGGACTGAAGCATAACACCCAGAATTTTTTCTGCAGGAATGAATGAATGGATGAATGAATGCATCCAATTAACAGAAGGACACAATGGTGAACAAACTGATAATACTGGGGACAAAATGTGTGTAATTGCTGATGGCATGCGGAATTAAATGTGATTTTAAAATAAAGATTATTCAAATTGATGGAGAGTTTTGAAATCCAGTAGATACTCTTATTCTTACTTGCTAGGAGGAATTAATTTAGAAATCAGCATGATTTTCATTTGCCTGAAAACAGAATAAGCCGAGACAGAGTACACTAAAACAGGAGTTGGCAAACTTTTTCGGTAAAGGGCCAGATAGTAAATATTTTAGACTTCCCTGGCCAGACAGTCTCTGTTGGCATTGCTCAAGTCTGACGTCATAGCATCAAAGCCGCTGTAGACAATATGTGAACAAATGGGCATGTTCGTGTTCCAATAAAACTTTAAGAAATTTGAGTTTCGTAGATTTTTTCATGTATCATAAAATATTATTCTTTTGGTTTTCCTTCAACCATTAAAAACATAAAAACCATTTTAGAGCCCATGGGCTGTCAAGCAGACAGGTGGCGGGTTGGATTTGGCTGCCCCCAAGAGAACGTGGGGAGTAACCAGTTTTCATTAGTGGGATAAATGAAGCAAAGCGTTAAACATTTACTTTTGAGGAGGTAACATTTATGATTTTAACTTATCACAGTTGACCCTAAAGGTTTAGGCTGTGTGCCCGTTGAGGTTAGTGACTCAGAAGTGTAGCCTAGCCATATTGCCTCTTTTTCTTGCTCTTGATCAAGATGTAGCGGTAACAGGTGTTATTCTACATGATAAATCTGGTACAGAATCCATTTGTATTATTATTTGAGCAAATCAGAAATGTCAAGGGATGGTAACTTTTAATATGTAAATGTATGCCCTCAGTCTTCAGTATGTCTCTGGTCTTTCTATATTGAATACCTAAAGAGCTTCCCAGCCTCACATTCTGCATGGTATCCATTTAATGGATAACTTAACCCAATCCCATATTCCTCGGACCAACTTAAATATCCAGTAATTAGCTTTTATAGTGCAATGAATAATTTTGTTATCTAAATATATAACTGATATATAACATATGTACTGTATTTTGCACATGTGTAAGTATGTCTTTAGGGTAAATTTCCAGAAGGAATAAATGAATCAAATATTATATATGCATTTGTGTTTTTGCCCGCCATAGTGATTTTACTGATTTAGAGCAAAATATGAGTGGCTGTTTCTCTCCGAATATAAAATGTGTTATCACATCTTTCCCTATTCGGATAAGTGATTTATGCTGTCTTATTTTAGTAATTTACATTTCTCTTGTGATTGAGGTTGTATATCCCGTCATATGATTATGATCCATTAGTGTTTACTTTTTTTTTTTTTTTTTTTTTTTTTGCGGTACGCGGGCCTCTCACTGTTGTGGCCTCTCCCGTTGTGGAGCACAGGCTCCGGACGTGCAGGCTCAGCGGCCATGGCCCACGGGCCCAGCCACTCCGTGGCATGTGGGATCTTCCCGGACCGGGGCACGAACCTGTGTCCCCTGCATCGGCAGGCGGACTCTCAACCACTGCACCACCAGGGAAGCCCCATTAGTGTTTAGTTTTATTGAACTATCTTTTCACGGCCTTTGCTAGATTTCCTATAGGGAATTTTTTTTTTTAAAGAGCTCTTTATATATTTGGGGAATTAGTCCTTTGTCTTTGATAGTAGATGTAAATATTGTTTATATTGTAACATTAAAAATGTCAAAAAGGAGGTTTTTTTTAATGGTCATTTTTTAAATACTTTATTATTTTTTGGCTGTGTCGTGTCTTAGTTGCGGCATGTGGGATCTTTCGTTGTGGCGCACGGCTTCTCTTTAGTTGTGGTGTGTGGGTTTTCTCTCTCTAGTTGTGGTGTGTGGGCTTAGTTGCCCTGCGGCATGTAGGAGCTTAGTTCCCCAACCAGGGATCGAACCCGCGTCCACTGTATTGGAAGGCGGATTCTTTACCATTGGACCACCAGGGAAGTCCCAAAAAAGAAGTTTTTAAAATATACTACATTTAAAAACATAGTCCCATTTGCGCCTTTCCTTAGTTCTGGAAAATCTTTGGTTATTATGCTTGTAAATCTACCTGCCTTCCATTTTATTTTATTTTTTCCCTCTCTTTCTGAGACTGCCCTTGTTTTCACATGACCCTCTGTGTCCTCTTCCCTTCTCTTCTGGGACACTTGTCATTGGCTTTAGGGCCCACCCTAATCCAGGACAATCTCCTCTCTTGACAATCTCAAACCCTTAACTTCCATTGCAAACAGCCTTTTTCTAATTAAGGTCACATTTACAGGTTCTGGAGGGATGTATCTTTTTGAGGAACACCATTCAACCCACTCTGATGACCCTATTTGATTATTTATGTTTTTTTTTTCCTTCAGGAAATTATATTGCCTTTAAGAATTATATTCCTAACGTTTACTCTGAATATTTAATGCTCTTGAAATATATTTTCATTTCCTCTCAAAAGGAAAATTATTCTGTGTCTTCTGCCATACAGGGTGTGGATCCTGTGAACAGCATTCCATTCTGGGAGCTGGAATAGCATGCAACTGAGAAATTGTAATGCTTAATTTTTATTTCTTTCTGCTCCATAAAGTTTTGATTTTTTTAAAAAACATGTCTGCATTTAAGTCTTACTCCTTTTTTCATGTTTCAGCATACGTGATATACTGAACTAACTTGTTTCTGTGTTAAATGGTAGCAATGGACAACAAACTCTTCTTGTATTTAAATTCAAGAGGTGTTGTCTATAGATAATGTGGTGATAACATCATTAGTATAGAACAGAAATGGGTATGTATAATAAGCTTTATAACTCTGGTCAAGTTTTATATTTTTCATTTAGTTACCTCCTAGAAAGTTTGAAATTTTAAAGATGTCAGCAAAAATATTGAGTATGAATAGGTTTTAGGTTTATGTGTTACGTGATACTATGCATTTGCTAGTTCCACAGTACCTCCGTCTCAAAATTGAGTGTAAAAGCTGTCTGAAGAGTAGATTTATTCACACCGATCCTGTTTTCTTGCACAAGATCCTTTAACACATCAAGTAATATGTAGACTGAATATATTGAAACTGTTTTTAAGGTTACAGTTATAACTTTTTAAGTGTGATGAAATGTCTTCCCTTTTACTCTCAATAAAATCTATCATTAATTCTGCTAAAGCCTTTATGACTGAGCAAATGACAGTCCTTTTGCTGAAGCAATACCGAATCTAAGTGAGTATAATTCAGTTACAACCCTGGCAGTTTTTCCCAAGCTACTTCTATATGTGGGTTTCATTCTTCATTCAGAAACAGGATAGCAGTGGCACTGAGCTTGGTAGATTGTGTTGTTTTCCTTTGTTTCCTTAGTTTTGGTTTATTGGTTGTAAATTCTCAGTCACCATCAAGTTCGACAGCTTTGCTCATTACAACATGAATAATTATAGAAAATTAAAAGAAGCTGGAAGGAGCTTGGTGATCATTCTGGCCTAATCTTTTCTGTCTTAAAATTGATGAAATGAAGTCTACCTAGAAAAGTGAAGTGACTTGTCACAGATGGAATCATTTATTACTTGTGAGGTCTCAATTAAAACCTTGGGCTCTAGATATCAACACTATTGTTCTTTGCACTACTGCCTTTTAAGTTGCAAATAGTCACTACATAAATCTTTTTTTTTTTTTTTGGCGGTATGCGGGCCCCTCACTGTTGTGGCCTCTCCCATTGCGGAGCACAGGCTCCGGATGCGCAGGCTCAGCGGCCATGGCTCACGGGCCTAGCCCCTCCGCGGCATGTGGGATCTTCCCGGACTGGGGCACGAACCCGTGTCCCCTGCATCGGCAGGTGGACTCTCAACCACTGCGCCACCAGGGAAGCCCCATAAATCTTTTTGGAATGTAAATAAGAAATGCGAGTCTTAAATCTCAAAGCACAAATAAAGTATTCCTTACTTCAGTGTTTATTTCTAAGATATAATTATACTCAAAATTAAGTCAATTTCAAGCTGTACTTGGTAATTAAGA
The DNA here is from genome assembly GCF_059928025.1 of Delphinapterus leucas. Lineage (NCBI taxonomy): Eukaryota > Metazoa > Chordata > Mammalia > Artiodactyla > Monodontidae > Delphinapterus > Delphinapterus leucas. The sequence goes on along the minus strand of NC_143133.1, from coordinate 49,156,523 downwards.
TTCTTAGGTTTATCATCAGAAAGTATATTTTAAAAATAAGAGTTATTCTAGATATTTCAAAAGATACTGCAAGATTATAAAGAATAAAAGAGAAGTAGAAACCTCATCACTAAGATAGTGATCATTATGATGTATTTCTTCCAAGTCTTTTTTTTGTCTCTGCATTCTTTTCAATCAATGATATCAGTTTTGTTTTCTGCTTTTTAACTGATTGTAAACAATTTCCTTTTTATTAACTTTCCTTTAAAAGCATCATTTTTTAATGGATGTATAACATTTTGTTTTTGGTGTACCATCATTTAACTACTCCTCTTACACAAACTGAACTCTTTGGTACTTTCCAATTTTTGTCTGTTATAAATCATGTCTGAATAAGGTCATTGAATATATTTTTTGTCAGATTTGGTAACTTGTTAGCTTAGGATCAGTGCCTATTTAGGAAAGCAAGCCTGGTGGCTCTTGGGTGTGGACTGCTAGGCAGCTGGAGAAATATTGTTCCAGTGACCTTGTGGCCACGTCCAAGTCCAAGTTTGCTTTTGCCCGTGCCTACCACCTTACTTGAAATAACCTTTTGTAATTTTGATTAGAGAAAATGGTGTTTTAATTGGCTTTTTTTGAATTTGAATTTTGTTTTAAGATTACATATGCTTAGTTAAAATGAACAAAGTCTTATAGTTCATGCTCTTGGTCTTTTTAATGTGAATATTGCCCAAAGGTGTAAGAATGGAATATTAAGCTTTATATTGGCGCCTAAATTCTGTCTTTGCTGATTGAGTATGTGGAGTTCACATTCCAACTTGCATTTCTGAATGTGATTATGATGTTCATTTCTTTTTTGCTAAGTGTAAATTCCTTGAGGATACGAATCATTTTTCACTTGCATTTAAAAAAATTTTTATTGGAGCATAGTTGACTTATAACGTTGTGTTAGCTTCAGGTGTACAACGAAGTGAATCAGTTATACATATACATATATCCACTCTTTTTTAGATTCTTTGCCCATATAGGCCATTACAGAGTATTGGGTAGAGTTCCCTGTGCTGTACAGTTGGTCCTTATTAGTTATCTATTTTATATATAGTAGTGTGTATATGTCAATCCCAATCTCCCAATTTATCCCTCCCCCCTTCCCCCCAACCCGGCATGTTTTTGATCACCATCCTTGCTTTAGTAACAGCTTGGAGAGAGAAAATACTACATAGTAATGTACTTTGATTGCCAGATACATCTTGATTTCAGAAACATTAAAATGAGGGAAGATGTGTGTCTTAGAACCAAGGAAATAGAACCTTAAACTTAATACTCACTGAGTATGTTAGGCATTTTCTGCTTTCTTTCTAGAGTTATATGAGGTAGATACTGTTCTTCCCATTTATGAATGACGAATTCTGTTACAGAGAAATGTAGTGACTTGCCCAAGACTAGTGTAATTTGAAAGTGATAGAGCTGGCCTTTAAGCACAAGTACGCTTGACTTTAGAAGCCCCTAATCATCTCACCAAAATGCTGTGAAATGTTAACCTGCATTAGCGGGATTAAAAAAAAAAATTGTACTTAAAGCCAAAGAAAATCAGTCAAATGGCTGATTTTGCTTGTTTTCATACACATAGTGGATTTTTTTTTAAAAGAAAGATGAGAGTAGACAAAATGAAAATGAATACCTGAAATCTTACGACCCAGGGGTGTTGTCTGTTAACATTTGTTTATACAGTGTTGCACCGTCCCAGGTGGGGGGCAGCACTCAGCCTGTACGCAGTGTGAGGGTGCCCCTGAAGTTGCAACACTGTGTGGGATGGAGAATTTTCTGCTGAAATGCCAGTAAGAGTGGCTCTTGACCAACGTTGGTGTATATTGAAGAATGTGGGGTTTGGAGTGGAGCGTGCCGGGGTTCACATCTGCCTCTGCCTCCGCTAGTGTGATCTTGGGCCATTAATTTAACTTTTCTATGCCTTGGTGTTTTCATTTACCTTATCTGGGTGTCATTCCCCCAAGTAAGGTAGCTTTTGCATTTTCTCCTGTATGGAAATTACGTACATACGAACGAGTTCCGTTCCTAGAGTGCGTTGTTAAGTCCAGTTTGTCCTTAAGTCCAACAGAGTTAGCCTAGGTACCCAGCTAACACAATTGGCTCTACAGTACTATACTGTAATAGGTTTATAATACTTTTCACACAAATAATACATAAACAACAAACACAAAAAATAAAACATTTTTAATCTTACAGCACAGTACCTTGAAAAGTACAGCAGTACAGGACAACAGCTGGCATACAGGGCTGGCATCGAGTGAACAGGCAAGAAGAGTTACTGACTGGAGGAGGGAGAGGAGGTGGGAGATGGTAGAGCTGAAGGATCGTCAGCAATAGGAGACGGAGGGCAAGCTGCTGTTTCACTCACACCTGACGTTGACGGCACAGGTTCTGGTTCCTTGCTGGATTCAATTCTATCTACCCTCTTGAAAAAACGATCCAGTGCTGTCTGGATAGTAGGTCTTTTTTTCACTTCATAGATGACATGGTAGCACTGGATTGCATTCTGAATGGCTGCTGCAACCTTCGTGTACCGTTCTATGATCGGGTCCTGTGCCTCAAAAACTAGCAGTGTCTCCTGAAGTAAAGAAAATCTCCATGCCATTTCCTGTGTCGTAAATCTCTTCAGTTACTTCTTCCTTTTGTCTCTCTTAGTCCTTTCTCTGGGCCTCCAATTCCATCAGGTCTTCATTAAAAGCGCAACCACTTGTGCAACACATGGGCGCATCTTTGAAAGTTCACAACTTGAAGGTTCGTACGTAGGGGACTTACTGTGTTGGCATCCAAGCTGCAAAAGGAGCGTAGTTACAAAGCCTTGAGAAGAAGCAAGGTCATGTACACATTGTCTGCTCTTAGGCAAGTCCTGCCAACTAGGACTTCTTTTAAATCTTTTTTTTTGTTTCCAGTTCATTTTTTTTAAGAGCATCGTCCTAATACATGAGATGTAGTATTGTAATACAGCTATCTGTGTCTGTGCGTGTGTGCAAAAAGCATATTTTCACACAATACAGATTTGTATATGGTTAAGTTACAAGTAATATTCAGCATTATTGAAATGGTATCTAGAAGATACTGTATTTCTTTTAAAGTCAGTATTTTGTAGAGCACTTGTTCTGCATTTTTCTGTTTCCAGTTTTTAAGTATTCAACTTATGTAAGTTGATTAATTATGTAAATGTACGTGGCATTCTTTATTTTTATTCTGAACTTAAGAGCTATTTTGTGTTGACTTCTCTCCCTTTTTATTTCAAAATTTTTGGTTCAATGTGACAGGAACAATTTAAGATGTGACAAGATGTGCAAGTTAGCTATTTTGGGTCGTTTCTCAGAGAAAGAAGCTCCTTTTTTTTTGTCAGGCATCTCAAAAATTCTTTGGGTAATAAATGACTTCTTAGAATTCCTCATATTTAGATTTAAACCTAACAAGCTAAATTACTTTGATATTGATGGTGTACATATATTAGGCAACTTACTTTTTTTTTTTTTTTGTCATTTTTAGGATTCTGAGTAACAATAAAATATCCGAGCTGAAGAATGGCTCATTTTCGGGGTTAAGTCTCCTTGAAAGATTGTGAGTATTCTTTTATTATCATCTCTTATTGGTATTTTATTCACTGCACTTTCATTGTAAGTCTGTTACTAAACTCTCAACTTTTCAAAATAAAAATTGAGTTTTCCCAATATTTTATTATAAAACATCTCAGAATTGCATTTTAAAAAACAATTCATTAAAGCACAGAAGTGCAGACTTGCTGTAAAGGGCCAGATATTAAATAATTTAGGCTTTGTGGGCCATATGGTCTCTGTCACAGTGACCCAGTTATGCCAGTATCTTGAGAATGCATACACGAATCAATGTGGATGTGACTTTATTTACAAAACAGGCCATGCATGATAGTGGCTTTTAAAGCCTCAATGCTATTTTGAAATTCTGTCATAATGTTTATGCCTTATAAGATAGTCCAGTAGAATCAAAAAAAAAAAAAAACACATCCAGGAGAAGTACTTTTGGATAAACTTTGACTGTCTTATTCAGCCGTCTTTGAATGTGATAATTCTGTTTTGTTTAATGATGAGGTCTAGTTTGCTTCTGATAAGATGTGGGACAAGTAGCACTTAGTTTTTGCCTTGGTGAGTTTTTAATGGATTAAAAATGGATATTTAATTGCTTGTGCGCTGAATGCTATTCTAGGATCACGTTTCAAATTCGCATATTACTCATACACTTAGGATAACGTTTCCGATACATCAGGGAGCCAGTCACAGTGAGCATCTCCATTTCTGTTGGATAACAGACTTTCCTCATTTTCTTAGTTCTCTTTGCTTCACTTTTTCTCCTTCTGTGTGCCTTTCCTTGACTGTTTTACTTAGTGTCTTCTGCCACAGTTGAATCCCACAGGACTTTATTGCTTTGATCACAGATGTGTTATTTAAGCATGTAACATCCAGAGTTCTTCATCCTTTTATGTAGGTCTGTCCTTTTCATTAAGATCAAACATCTTTAAATTAGGCTTTATATATATGTGTGTGTGTGTGTGTGTGTGCATTTACATATACATATATAGCAATGCACTCATGTATGCATATGTATACATATAAACATGGGTATGTATACACATGTGTGTACACACACAGCTGTAAAATGATCTCGGCACAGCAGTGCTTAATTCTCAGATTTTCTTTTTTTCTGTTTTCATTCAAGCCCTCCTGTTCTGTTCCACATAGTCCATGTGCTTCAGAGGATGCTGGCTGCACCTCATTTCTAGGCCTTATCTTGATAGGAGAGTCCACACACATTCCATGGTCACTGGTTCAGGAATGGGCATTTGACCCAATTTAACTGAGTTGAGATTTGCTTGGGGCTTTGGGGAGAGGAATTTCCTCACTTTCATCAGAAAAGATGCTTGTACTTCTGGTACAGAAGCCACCGTGCTGCGGGCTTTGGGCCGGAGCCGACACTGAGGAGTGTGGGGTAGGCCCATCAGGGTGAGCGTAGGGGAGCTGGCGGGACCTCGCCGAAGTATGACTCCCTCTGGACTGTTAGAGTTGAATGAGGCAGCCTGTTCCTGTTTGGTTTTCTGTTCCTTGCAAGAAGAGTCATTGTGCCTGACAGATACCCTTAGCATGTAGCACATTGTCAGGCCTTGAGTAGGTGCTCAGAATGATGGCAGGGTCAGTGCGGTTTGCCCTTTCCAAGGAAGGATGACAGGCACTCCTAGGTGATAAGTGGTGTCTGTTGTGTTTAGAAACACAAGTTACTTTTGGCACCAGGATTGCTGTGGTGGTTCATGTACATCCGAAGTGTGGACAGCATAGCTAAAGTTCTGTGCTATGGTGTGAATTACCATCCTTTCTACATTTATTTTTTAATTTCCTTTGTCTTTGGCCTTATTTTCAGCCATTTGTTGAAAATAAATCCCTGTACATGTTAGAAACGTTAGGCTGCCAGCAACATATTAGATGATATTAAAATGTTGCTATTGTTTTCAGCCAGGGGGCTGTTTATACCAGAATCCCAGAACACCATCTCTCTTATATAGGGCCAGAGAGAAACACACACACGTGTACAGTTATGCATGTATATATGTACATATATGTATATACATGTACATATACGTGTATGTATATACACACACACACACTGGGGGACTTTGAAAGACTGTTACATTGATGGGGGCTTCAGCCTGAAATCCCAGTGATGACTCTGGGACTGGGCTTCCTCTGTCCGGGATCATCTTTACCTAAGCATGCCCTATGCTTGGCATTTTCTATGTACACTTCCAAGCCTAGGCCTGAACCTTGGCCTTAACCACTGCCATGGAGGAGGGTCGCGCATGCCTGGGGGGATGGCTGCTTCTCACACTGTCTTTGCAGGAGAGCCGCCCACTTGAGACAGAAGGGGACAGGGATGGTAGAGCTAGGCTCCGACTGCAGTCTTGGAAGACTTGGCCCCGAGAAGGAAGGAGAGGGTCAAGCGTCCCAGAGGAAGCACCCCACCCACAGGGCCTTCCTCTGTGGGCACGAGCCGAGTGGTGCTCCTTCCTCCTCCACGTTCCTCCTGGGACCAGAGGCTGCAAAGGGCCCCGCGGCCTCTCGTGGAAATGCCCCTGGCCTTTGTTTCACTTGATTTCCAGAGCACAAGGTAGACCAAAGAGAGCCCTTAGCCAGTTGCTTGACCCTTTTGTGGGAGTTCACTACCCAAGGCTGATTGCCGGCTTCTAGACCTTCCCTAGCGCTGCCCCATTATTCCACCTGGGCTTGGAAGTAGGGTGTTGGGGCAGGGGCCTCGGAGAGGAAGGTGTGGGAGAGGACTGGGGGCTTTCCTTCCCCTAGGGCACAGCACCATCTTTCGTATTTATAGTTTCTACCATGTTGCTGCTTTCTGATTTGGTTTGCTAATTTTAAAGCCTCTCTAAGTTTAGTACTTTCCATACCAACTCCTTGAACAATCTCTTCATTCATACTTTCTGCTGTTTCCATAATGCTTCTCATTTTCCCTCTCTGCCTGGTTACCTAGCTTTCTAACCTGCTCTGTGTCTTTGCACTGCTGTCCTCATCCTGCGGCTGAACCCAAAGAATATCTCTTGTACCCCTCTGTGATTTTCATCCCTGTAAGATGCTTCTCGTGGACTCCAGTTTGCTTCTGGCTCTTACACGATCAATAGTGTATCTAGGTGGCTTCTCTTCCAGGACTGCAGAGACTTTAGGACTTTGTGTCTGAAATAGAGCCCCAAACAATCTCTGTGAGTGTAATCATTGTACTGGTTTGCTAGGGCTGCCGTAACGAGTACCCCAGACTGGGTGGCTTAAATAACGAACATTTGTTTCCTCACAGTTCTGAGGGCTGGAAGTTCAAGATCAAGGCCCTGGCAGAGTTGGTATTTTCTAAGGGCCATGAGAGGAGGATCTGTTCCAGGCTTCTCTCCTTGGCTTATAGGTTTCCATCTGTTTTCCTCTGGTGTCTTCACGAAGTCTTCCCTGTGTGTGTGTCTGTGTCCTAATCTCCCCTTCTTGTAAGGACACCAGTCATATTGGATTAAGGCCCACCCGTGTGACCTCATTTTAACTTAATTACCTCTTTAAAGACCCTGTCTCCAAATACAGTCACATTTTGAGATACTGCAGATTATGACTTCAATATAAGACAGTTGGGGGGACACAGTTCAGCCTGTGACAATGATGTAGCATTTTGATAGATTAACAGATGTGTATTTTCCCTGCCTGTTTCCTAATTACTCTACCTCAGGAGAAGGGATGACAAAACAGAAAAAAGGACTCAGTTTTTGACCAGTGAGTTCCTGAAGTCCTACCCTAAATGTAAAAAAGAGGTTTGAAACAGATTTAAAAAAGAAAGAAAGAAAGAAAGAGAAAATTCCTCTTCACCTCAATACACCTTCCCTGGGCTACCTGGAGAGTTAGAGGGAGTATAGAAAGAGCTTACATGTTGGTGGGTCCCCAGGAAAGGGCTCTGTCTTTGCTCGCCTCCCCATCCCTACCTGGGATGAGGGGAGAGAGGGAAAAAGATCACATGAAACCAATATAAGGTTCTGGATCCAAGGGCAAGGGGCATCTGAGGCTTCTTTCCTGGGGAAGCAAAATCCCAATTTCGCAGGATCCAGCATGATGTAGAGCAGGAGAACTGGTCATGTGGCCATTGAGGCATATGGGCTAGGACCCTCTGTTAGAGTTTCCCAGGGGAGCAGCGGAATAGCCACTGGGGTTGTTAGCAGAGAGAGAGAGGGAGAGAGAGCGAGCCTGCTGGTTTGCCAAGGAAGTGCTTTAGAAGTGTCCTGAGCTGCTTTGGGGGAACCCAACTTAAGACATAGCTAGCCAAATAAATGACTTCATGTTTGTATAATGACATCATTTTCAAAATTTTCAAAATCACCTGAAAACACTGTAGCGAACTTTATTCCTTCAACACTCGCCCTTCAGTCTCTCTCCCTAAGTCTTCCAAATGCAAAACCTGAGAGCTTTCTTTGCTCCATTGCTGGAATGAAAGCTGCCCCACTCTCCCACCCCTGTCTCAGCAACCCTCAAACAGTGACTGAAAGCAGATGGTGGGTAACCACCCCAAGAGAAACGACCCTGAGTGTGTTCTAGGCTGCCTTCCACAGGTGCCCAGGGGGCTGAGCATCAGTTGAGCACAGCAGAGATCGCCTCAACAATGCCCCCTTTATTGGTTCTCTTCTCTTCCTGGGCTCACTAACTTTCTTGTTAGTGTGTTCTGAGGTCCCTTCCTGAATAAAGCCACTTGCACTGACACGCCGCCTGGGAGAATTCTGCCTGAAAGACATAGCCAGCCAAATGTTTGCAGCCTGCTTTGGCTAGTTAGAGACCCCTGAAAATGAGAACAAACAAATCAAACAACTTAAAAATATGGCAGAAAAGGATGTGGTGTAAAAAGCAAGTGATAGGTCAAGAAATTATTCAGACTAGGGCCCAAACTTTAAAGCTCTGGCCTTAAAATTACTGTAGCCAAGCCATGCAGAATAAGGGATAGGCTTAGTAGTGTGGGGTAGGGCACGTAGGGTAGAATAACAGGGCTGGCTGGGTTGAGCTAGCTAGCAGATAAGCCCCAGAGATCGAGTAAACCTGCAAGGCAAGCTCTCCTGGCAGTTCTTTTGGGATGAAGAATGGACTTCTTAAGAGGATTAATTTTCTCTTTTTTTTCTTTTTTTTGGATGTATTAAGTGTTCCACAAAGTAAAACAGGTGCAGGTGGACACACTCCTACAGACTCCATCTAGAATGGATCCTTTTTCTTTAGGCTTACCACTTTGTTCTTCTAAATGTTTGGTTTTCATTTGAGAGCTTGCTTGTTTTCCATCATTCGTATTGGGTTGGCCAAAAAGTTCCTTCGGTTTTAAAGTAAAACTAAAAGACACATTTTTCATTTTCACCAAGAACTTTATTGAACAGTGTATTCACTGTTTTGTTCCACTACTTTCTGCCATTTTTCAGGCAACTTCATACTTCCATCTTCCCAAAGCTTTTTATCTTTTTGAGCAAAGAACTGTTCAAGGTCCCTTTTACAGTCTTCCAGGGAATTGGAATTTTTTCCATTAAGAGAATTTTGTAAAGACCAAAATAAATGGAAATCCAAAGAGGCAATGTGTGGTGAATATGGCGGATGAATCAGAACTTCCCAGCCAAGCTGTAACAGTTTTTGCCTGGTCATCAAAGAAACATGCGGTCTTGTGTTATCCTCATGGAAGATTATGCGTTTTCTGTTGACTAATTCTGGACGCTTTTCGTCGAGCACTACTTTCAGTTGACCTAATTGGGAGCAGTACTTGTTGGAATTAATTGTTTGGTTTTCTGGAAGGAGCTCATCATAGAGGACTCCCTTCCAATCCCACCATATACACAACATCACCTTCTTTGGATGAAGACTGGCCTTTGGTGTGGTTGGTGGTGGTTCATTTCGCTTGCCCCATGATCTCTTCCGTTCCACATTATTGTACCGTATCCACTTTTCATCGCCCGTCACCATTTGTTTTAAAAATGGAACGTTTTCATTACATTTAAGTAGAGAATCGCATGTGGAAATATGCTCAAGAAGGTCTTTTTCGCTTAACTTATGTGGAACCCAAACATCAAATCGATTAACATAACCAGGCTGGTGCAAATGATTTTCAACACATGATTTGGATATTTTGAGTATGTCAGCTATCTCCTGCATGGTATAACATTGATTGTTCTCAATTAATGTCTCAGTTTGATTGCTGTCAACTTCAACTGGTCTACCTGACCATGGAGCATCGTCCAGAGAGAAATCAACAGCACGAAACTTTGCAAACCACTTTTGACATGTTTGATCAGTCACAGCACCATCTCCATACACTGCACAAATCTTTTTTTGTGTTTCAGTTGCGTTTTTACCTTTCTTGAAATAATAAAACAGTATGCTGAAAATGTTGCTTTTTCTCTTCCATCTTCAATATTAAAATGGCTACACAAAAATTCACCAATTTTGATAAGTTTTTTTTTTTTTTGCGGTACGCGGCCCTCTTACTGTTGTGGCCTCTCCCGTTACAGAGCACAGTCTCCGGACGCGCAGGCTCAGCGGCCATGGCTCACGGGCCCAGCCGCGCCGCGGCATGTGGGATCTTCCCGGACCGGGGCACGAACCCGCGTCCCCTGCATCGGCAGGGGGACTCTCAACCACTGCACCACCAGGGAAGCCCAATAAGTGTTTTTTTTTAAACGCATGCTGATATGACAGCTGTCACAATACAATCTAACAAATTGTTTTGAATGAAGTTAAAGACAACTAAGCGCTACTGGAGCCATCTTACGGAAAAAACGGAACGAACCTTTTGGCCAACCCAATATTTGTTTTTGTCCCTTATAAGAAAGTAGCAGAGTGTGTGTGCTTTTTTTTTTTCTTTTTAAGTAGGAATATTTGGATTGAGTTTTTCTTTAATTTAGGGTTTGAGGTTTTTATTTTTAGGACATAATACCTAAATCTTTATGACATCTTAGAAACTAGGTTATGGTCTGCCTTTTTTAAGGATTAATTTGCATTTTTTTAAAAGTGCGTTCAGTGGATAACTGATGTAGATTTATTATATCATGTTAAGTAAAAAGGTAACTGGCCTAATATCAATGCTTGGTACAAATATTGCCTCAACCATTATTAAGTCTTTCCTGAGTAGCTAATTTAAAATTGTTCAACGGATATTTATTTATTTTTATTATTATTTTTCTTTTGTGGTACGTGGGCCTCTCACTGTTGTGGCCTCTCCCGTTGCGGAGCACAGGCTATGGACGCGCAGGCTCAGCGGCGATGGCTCACGGGCCCAGCCGCTCCGCGGCATGTGGGATCTTCCCGGCCCGGGGCACGAACCCGTGTCCCCTGCATCGGCAGGCAGACTCTCAACCACTGCGCCACCAGGGAAGCCCTCAACAGATATTTATTAATAGCCCACACTGTCCTAGGCTTGCAGTTCATTAGTGAACACAGCAGAGGTCCTGTCTTCATGGAGCTTCTGCTGCAGTGGGGAGAAACAGAATAGTAAACATAGCAAGCAGCTTTATAGCATAAGTACAGTTGCCCGGCCCCCCCGCCCAGGGTTCCACCTTCCATGGGTATGGAGGACCCACTGTACTATACCGTTTTATACAAAGGACTTGAGCATCTGTGTTTTGGTATTTGTGGGGGTTCTGGAACTGAGGGATGACCGTACTATGAGTAAAGAAAACATGGAGTGGAGTTTGGGTGTGTCAGCACTGTGTGTGTATGCGAGTTTTGCATGGTGATAGTGCAGGGGCTTAGCACAAATGATTGAGCCTTGAGTCACCTGGGGAAAGAACGTTACAGGCAGAGGGATAGTAGGTGCAAAGGCTGTGCTGTGAAGCATGCTGCTTTTGTTTGAGGAACAGCAAGGAGAGCCGAGTGAGGCCAGAGAGGTATGAGGGGTGAGGGGTAGATTGTAGAGGGCCCTGTAGGTCATTGTAAGGACCTTGGCTTTTACTCTGAGCCACGGTGAGCAGAAGATGCTCTGACTGCTGGAATGAGGGGTGAGGATAGGGGGAAGTAGGGAGCTGTGTTAAATCTAAGATAATTTAAGGCCCATAATCTCTGTTTAGAGACCAGTGCCTTAGCCTGGATTGGTGGTTATCCAACTTGATGTGCATCAGAATCACTTGGGGGGCTCGATAAAGCACAGATTAGGGTTTCTGATATGGCATTGAACTTGGGCTATGCTGATTTTTGAGGTGGCTGTGAGATGTCCAGATGTGGATGTTGAGTTAGATAGCTGTGTATGTGATAGGGAACTCACAGGAGTGGTAAGTTTGGGCTAGAGATACAAATTTGAGTCTAGAGACAAGGTAGTGATGAGATTGCCTCAGAGAAAGTATAGTGTGTGAGGAGTGAGAGGTGGGTGTGGGTCAAGCCTCAGTTGTTGCTGATCAGATAAATAAGGTGAGGATCCTTTATTGAACAAAGAGCCTTTGAGACTTACTGTGTCTTAGGCATTGCTCAAGGTAACCAAACGTGGTTTACAGTCTCTAACCTTGTCCATCAATTCATCCATCCACCCATTTATCCTTCCTCTCTCCCACCTCCCTCTTCATTTTTTATTGTCATTCTTGGGTTGTGTTACATATTTGCCAGTATTTAGTGACACACCTCCCCTATATGCTCTTAATTCCTGACTCTAGAATTGCTTAGTGGCCAATGTGTTTGACTTTCCAACCTTCATTCCACACCAAATGATGGCTCTAGGTCACCACAGCATCTCTTTCTCTAGGGGTTGATAGAGGCATTGCCAATAAGAGATGAAGAGTAGTTAGCTGTGAGGCTTGGAGGAACATTTCTTGGCTCCTAAGAAGATACAAGGAGAGTGTCCATTCTTTTTCATGACTCTGTGCTTGGAGGTGATTTCTGGACCTGGATGTCACACCCTGATTAAGGGTCAGCCTGGAGGCAAAGTTGACATTCTGAGAAGGGTGGATCTGAGAGATGGATGGAACCACCCATTTAAGCTGCTCTACTTGTTGATTTCTTGTAATGCCTGAGAATTATTTTATTTTATTATTTTTTTGGCGGTACGCGGGCCTCTCACTGTTGTGGCCTCTCCTGTTGCGGAGCACAGGCTCCGGATGCGCAGGCTCAGCGGCCATGGCTCACGGGCCCAGCCGCTCCGCGGCATGTGGGATCTTCCTGGACCGGGGCACAAACCGTGTCCCCTGCATCGGCAGGCGGACTCTCAACCACTGCGCCACCAGGGAAGCCCCGTGAGAATTATTGTTTTATTGTTAAAGCCTTTTGAAGTAAAGGTTTCTGATACTTGCAGCTAAAAAGCATCTTATCTGATACACCTTGCATTCTTTCCTAAAGGACTTAGCTCTTTTAACAACAGTTAAGATATTCCTTTAATTTTGTTTAAGCAATTCTTGTGCGCCTTTTCATTTATATTTTAATGATGCAGCATATTCAGATTTAGCCGTAGATCCTGAAGTTAGACTCGTGTTCACTAGGGAAGCTGTGGGTTGGTGAAGAGTAGTGGGAAATGTTAAAGAATCTGACTATAAATATCTTTTGGCAATACCTGATTAATATGGCTATTATTAAATATTATATAATATGTCTAGGATTCTTTATTATTGAAGAAAAAGTTTATGTTTAAATCATATTATAGTCCTCTGTTATTCATGAGAGGTATTTTGTAGAAACACATGCAGTACATCACTGACCACAAATTTATGTACTGCTTTATCTAAATCACTTCCTGTTGTAGATACTGTTTAAAATCTGAAAAGGGAAACATATGTTTTGAAAAAATGGAACTGACATTATATATTTCTTTTTGCAGCACTTTTTTTGCTTGTGTAATATAGGTCAAAAACATATTGATTGAATTTTCTCCTAAAATCATCTTATCTCTTTGAGGTATAGGATTGGGGTTGGTTGGGGAGGGGAGATGGGAACTAATAAGTTGGGCCTGATGATTAGTTGTAGTTCCTGGGACTTAAAAATATTTTTGTTCCCAACTTTTTAATTAAAATTTTCAACATACAGAAAAATTGAAAGAATAATCTCCTATAGTAATCTCCCATATCAAAAATTTACTTACCCAGTAATTAGTAACAACATGCCATTAGTTTTTCCCTTTATATTGGAATATGCCTACATGTACACGTTTTCTGAATTATTTGAAGGTCAGTTGCATCATGACCCTCTACCTTTATTGAGAAATGTAAGTGGTTATGAACGAGATGCAGCAGTCTCTACATTGTCTATGAATATCCTAATAATTCTGTGGCTAGCTCTTATTTACTAAAAAGATTTTTATCATTAAGGTCAGGTAATGTAATTCTGTTTCTCAGCCATGGTTTACTTTTTCATCCACTTATCATCTGGCTAAGCTCATTCTGGCTGCTGTAATAAGATACCATAAGCTGGGTGGCTTATCAACAACAAAAATTTATTTCTCACAGTTCTGGAGGCTGGGAAGTCCAAGGCACCAGCAGATTCAGTGTCTGGTGAGGGCCCACTTCCTAGTTGGCTGTCTTTTTGCTGCAGCCTCACTCACCTGGCAGAAGGGGATGCGGGAGCTCTCTGGGTCCCTTTTACAAAGGTGTTAACCTCATTCATGAAGTCTCTGCTCTCATGACCTGTTCACCTCCCAAAGGCCCCATCTTTGTGGAACATAAAATCTGAGTTTGGGTCAATGAAATACTAATTTAGTAATGATAATCAGAGCATAGATTTTATACTATGTTTAATAGTCTTTCCTTTATTTAAAGAATTTCAAGGTACCCGACGGTTCAGTTTTATTTAGAAGAACCTGGCTCTGATTTGGAGGATCGGGAGTGCGATTGCAATTCTACGTCCAGCTAGGGAAGAATGATGTGTTAGGGTGGGAATGAGACACGGAAAAGGCAGGACAGGGTTTGCTGGTGGGCATGACGTTTACGTGCACAGGATTCACTTGTTGTGGTTGTGCTTCCAGAGGAGAATTCTTGAGAATTTCTGGTCAGCCTCTATCACCCTGTATGAAACAGCATGGATAGTGCTGGAAGCCACGGTTGATGGCACATCGAGAGTGCTGGGTTTACAGCAGTGACTTACCAGCACTGTGAGGGGCAGAGGGCCAGTTTCCTCAGGATGCTTTTGTGAAATTGCCAGGAAACCTGTCCAGAAACCAGCCCTAACTCTGTAGCTTGTCTGTATTAGTTAGATGTAGTTAGAATGAGCCATTAGAAAAAAATAGCAAGTTATGAAGCAGGCCATACAATGGTTAGTTTTCATTAGCTGGTGTCAGTAAAACTGAATGTGCCTCCCTCATTACTGGGAGGAAACATGTGGATCTGTGCTCACTGCAGTCAGCCTTCCTCAGTGTCCTTTTCTTAAGCACAAGTAGACAAGTTGGATGCTTGAGAAAGCAAACTGAGGATTTTCTATTGAGAATTTAGGCTGCTACTCACAGGCTAGAATGGCCATGATGGGGCAATAATTATAAAAGATCCTGAGACACATCACCTCAGTGTTGTGATAACAGGCGGCACCAGTGGTGCAGGAACTACTTTCAGAAAGGCCTTTTAATTCTCAACTTAAGTGAGGGACTAAAGAACCCGGGGAGGTACCTGCCACCCTGGGTTTGCATTGCGCTTTGCTCTGCATTTCTTTTTTTTTAACATCTTTATTGGGGTATAATTGCTTTACAATGGTGTGTTAGTTTCTGCTTTATAACAAAGTGAATCAGCTATACATATACATATGTCCCCATAGCTCCTCCCTCTTGGGTCTCCCTCCCACCCTCCATATCGCACCCCTCTAGGTGGTCACAAAGCACCTAGCTGATCTCCCTGTGCTATGTGGCTGCTTCCCACTAGCTATCTATTTTACATTTGGTAGTGTATATATGTCCATGCCACTCTCTCACTTTGTCCCAGCTTACCCTTCCCCCTCCCCGTGTCCTCAAGTCCATTCTCTACATCTGTGTCTTTATTCCTGTCTTGCCCCTAGGTTCTTCAGAACCTTTTTTTCTTTTTTAAGATTCCGTATATATGTGTTAGCATACGGTATTTGTTCTTCTCTTTCTGACTTACTTCACTCTGTATGACAAAAACAGTGGTTAGATGCCACGAAGTAGGTGGCAATGCCTTAACCGTATATATGTTGTCAGGCCCAAAGGCCTCTTCCATCCTTGTCAAGGGGAGTGCTAACCTTCTTTCTTTTCACACAACACTGCTCTGCATTTCTGTATTGTTTCACCAACTCCATGTGTATCCCTAAGCTGAATAATTATGAAGACAATGATGGATAATTACGAGGACTGGTGTCAGAAGCTCACACACGGAGGAGGCAGTGTTGCCATTGTTCCGGAAAGACTCCCAGAAGAAGAGAAATTGGAGTTTCTGTTCACAGTCTGACCTGAGGCATTCTGAGAGATGACCAGAGGCCACTCAGGCCTCCATTGGGCAAGGTTATGAGTGAGTCCTGATGAATGGGCCTACCTTGGGTGTCTAGCAGAGTTGAACTGTGGGCCAGCCACTGGCAGGCGTGTGGGAAGTGGGCTATTGTTCTGCTTCTCAGCACTCCTGTGGCTGATGGTCAGCTCTCTACAGAGGTTAGCTGGACACTTGTGTGGGGCAACTGGGGAGTCTCAGCAGAGCCCAGGCACCCAGAGGACAGCAGCGCCTTAGCAGGTGGTCCACATCCACCCTGGAGGAGGGATCTGGCTGTGATGCTCACTGGTGCCCCCAGTGGTAGTGTGCTGGCATGGAAGAGCCGAGCGCTGGAGAAGAATGGGGATACAAAAGACACCCCACCCCATCCGAGGCTCTGCTGTCCGTGGTTTCATTTACCTATGGTTAACCACAGTCAGAGAATATTAAACAGAAAATTCCAGAAATAAACAATGCCTACGTTTTAAATTACACACTCTTCCGAGTAGCGTGATGAAATCTTGCGCCATCTCACCCAGGATGTGAATCAACCCTTTGTCCAGCATATCCTGCCCATGAGTCACTTAGTAGCTGTCCCGGGTATCAGATCCACTGTTGAGGTTTCACAGTGCTTGTGTTCAAGTCACCCTTGGTTTACTTAATAGCGTCCCCAAAGCATGAGAATACTGATGCTGGCAGTTTGGATGTGCTAAAGAGAAGCTGTAAGGTGCTTCCTTTAAGTGAAGCACCTTAGGTGGAAGGTGAAAGTTCTTGACTTTAATAAGGAGAGGAAAAAAATTGTATGCTGAGGTTGATTAGATTCATGGTAAGAATGAATCTTCTCTCTGAAATTTTGAAAAAGGAAGAAAATTTGTACTAGTTTTGTTGTCATACCTCACTTGGCAAAAGTTATGGCCACAGTGTGTGTTAAACCCTTAGTTAAGATGGAAAAGACAATACATTTATATAATAAGATACTTTGAGAGAGAGACCAATTTTATATAACTTTTATTACAATATATTGTTATAATTGTTCTATTTAATTGTTGGTCTCTTACTGTGCCTAATTTATAAATTAAACTTTACCATAGGTATGTATAGGGAAAAAAACATAGTATATGTAGGGTTTGGTACTATTTTCAGTTTGAGGCATCCACTGGGGGTCTTGGAATGTATCCCCCATGGATAAGCAGGGGACTACTGTCAGTTGTGACTGCTATCAGACGCCATTGTATAGGGAGCTGGTGGATCATTGCTTTGAGCTGTATTTTGTGAATTAACATATTGTTTTATAGAGAACCTAGCCATAGAAGCCTGGGGAGGAAAAAATATGAATAAGCAAATGACATGAATTTTAGAGTGTATATTTTTGAAAATGGTTTAAAAAATTTAATTATGCTTGTGACAAATATAGTCTGATTTATTTTGATAACTGAAGTGTAGCATACTAAGGAAGAGATTGTAGAAATAATGTGTAAGATTGTAGTTTAGTCATAACTTTGAATTGGAATAATATTAAGACACATATCTTTTTGACATATACCTTTATTCTTATATTGACCAAAACAAATGGCTTCAGAACCAAATTTCTTGATTTTGAATTCTGGCTCTACTGCTGGGATGATTTTGGCTTAACCTTTTTGGCTTCAGTTTCCTCCCATTATTATGATTGTTATTGTTGTTTTCTGTATAGCAGATAGGTGCAGTGTGCCTAAATATTTCTTACAGTGTCAAGATATAAATAACTTTTATTTTATTTTTAACAGGGACCTCCGAAACAATCTTATTAGTAGTATAGATCCAGGTGCCTTTTGGGGACTGTCATCGCTAAAACGATTGTAAGTGTTTGAATTGCTAACTTTATGAGTTTGAACCGTTATAAGTAACTGTTAACCTACTTTAAACTTTAACACGATAAAAAAGTGGCTTTTTAATAATTTTTAGAAGTTCACCTAGCCAGGTCCTAGATAGAGAAACAGAGTGTTTAATGCCTTAGCTTAGAAGGCAGTTTATTTTTACAGTAATATGATTTGTTTGGTGATAGATGGTTGCATCCCTCTTACGGTAGTGAAATCATGATGGTTGGCTTTGCCAGCTGCCATAATCTGTAGATGATTTTCAGGTTATGAATACGTTTAAACAGTCTCTTGTAAATGCCCTAAAAATTGAGGCCCCTTTCTATTAATGATTTAAAATCTTGCCATTTTTCCATATATTTTCTCTATGTATTATCATTTCAAAACCTAAAGACCAGTTTTTATTATTTCTGAAGCTAAACACCCCTGCTCCCCTTACTGTGCTCATGTCACGGTTGCTGTGTGAGCATGCTCATATTTGAGAGGTCACCCTGTGCTCAAGCCATGTGGACTGTCCCACCACCCTTTATTCCTTCTAAATGCATTTATTAAGTGCGGGCTACTTACTTATGCTCTGACTTCTCTGGAAGAGCTCACAGACTCTTGGGGGCAAATAGATAATGCAAATACATCCTAAATAATAATGATAGTAATCTGCCAGGGAAAGGAGGGGGACCACCTTATAGGGGAATGACCTGCCTTGAGAGCGGCCAGCTGTTAGGTTTGACCTTGCCCCTGAGGGGTGAATGCATATTGAAGAATAACAGAACGAGCATCCTAAGCAGAGCGGACATAGGTGTGAAAGAACGTGTCCTTCGGCCAGAGCTTCAAGTAGAAAGGGGGAAAAAACGTTGGGAGATAAGCTGACCAGGGGGGAACTAGGCTTTTGATGCTCTCCTGCCACGTTGAAGAATTTCGAATCTATTTGTTAGACAGTAGGGACTGGCAGAACTTTTTCATTGTGGAGTTGATGTGATGAGATTTGTGGCGTCAGAGTTGCAGTGGATCAAGCTGGGTTTAGAGTTCAGTAAAAGTAATGTATCAACCAGGTATAGCAATGTAATCGAAGTGGGAAGACAGAGATCAGCATCAATTCAGTTACAAAAAAATTCATTGATTCTGTCCTGTGTGCCCAGTAGTGAGCCAGGCTCTAGAGATACAAAGGGAACTCAGGAACTGCTTGGAAGGTTTGCAGTTCAGTGGAATCGTTATATACCAACCAGGAACCTGAATATGGAATTGGAATATACTTCCGGAGAGATGAAGCAGTAGCTGGAGTTCAGCTGCTAAGAGTCTTTGAAGCTGTTAGGACTCAGCCATACTGACACAGGCAGGGGCATGGAACACGGCCATCAGCAGGCTATGTGCATCTCCAGAAACAGGCATTCGGGAGTGGAGGGGTAGCAGCTAACCGAGCTTGATGTATAACAATGAGTCATTTTCTTGTTTCTTACTGGGGCAAACTGACATCATGTTTGGATGGAATGTGAGCCCTCATGTGGGGAACAGGAGTGTAGGTGCTAGACGTACCCTATCAAACTCTGGGGCTGAGGCTAAACCACCTTTGTTTCCACAGTCCCTCCTAGTGATTTTGATGCTGAAGTTAGAGAACTTCTAGAATATTTTCCTTCCAACTTGTTTTTCCAAAAGGAGGGAGGAGTGTGGCATCATATGGCCAGACGAGTCCACTCATTCTCTCCTGTGATCCACACCACTGTGTTCTGTTTTCTGGTAATAGGGAGATTAATACTGATAATATCTCCATGTCAAGGTAGAGATTGAATGAAACTTGACTGTTAATAAAAAGCAGGTTCATCAGGATGTTTCAAGGATACTATAGAATATCTTAGGTTCTCCATCCAGTTCTTTATCCTTCAGTAAATAATTTTTCAAGTACTACTATCCAAAATAAATATAATTCTTGTTCAGTAGCACTTAATTACTATTATTGTCCCAGATGTTGCCTTAGCATTTTTTCATTGCATTACACATTAAGTAGTCTCTTGTGTTCTTGCCTAGGGAGGTAATTGTCATTTATAATGTTCTTCCCACCAGAAAATTCATTCTTAATTCCAAACAGCTAACTTGTAATTGAACTTACGGTATACAGCTTGTAAGCTGAGAGAGTCCTATACGTAAACTCAATGAGATATAAAGATATTCTGCTAGTTGCTTCTAGATTATAGGCAGTTTTTCTTATGAGGCCTTCAATCATTCATTCATTTCAATTGTGCATCTCACTCGGCAGCCACATGTAAAGTATTTTTGTAAGTGTCCCATGCCTTTGCCTTTATTTTATAGATAATTTGGATCAGGAAGATTAAGTGGCTTTCTGAAGAATAAACTACCAGAAGTAGGTAAAACCTAGACCCATTCAGTTTCTCCTTTGCTTTATCAACAAATTCAAGCTGATTCTCAATTCAAATGAAAACCCATTACCAATACCTAAATTCCATTTTAAATAGGTATAGCTGTAATGAAACTGTTTCCCAAAGAATCAGTGGTAGTTACACCATTTAAAGCTCAGAATTGAGACAGGATAATGAATAGAGCACAGAAATGCTAGTTTAAGCAACACTTCACAAGATGATGCCTAATTTTCTTAAACAGTAAAGCCCAGAAATAGAGGAAAATCAGCTGGAATTTTTAAAAAGTCCCACACGATTAAAAATACTTAGCGTTAATAGTCTGAGGAGCTGGAGCACAGCAAATGCAGATAAAGACTTTCATTGCTTAAGAATTTTTTTTTTTTTAATCAAAAGTTTCCATAAGAAAGGGAAGGCAGTGCTATGAAATTTTTGGAAACCAGGATTACCTAAACTAGCTTTTGAAATATCTAGAGGAAAAAGTTAATGAGTAGGTACCGGATTCAAATGCAAAGTCTTTGTAATTTCTCTCGGACTAATACATTTTTTTCCCCATTACCAGGTATACGATTTAGAATCAGTTTTAATTTAGAAACGGGTGGTACAAGTCTCTAAAGAGTAACTCAGAGGGAAATTCAAAGAATATATGCTTTTCTATTACAGAGAATAATATGGGCAGTGAAGAAAATATGATAAAAATATTTTAAAAATTTGGTTTAGAAAGTTTGTTTTAGTTCTTTTATTGAAATTCAGAATGATCAATAATTTCAAATCTAAGAACTGAGAAAAATTAAGATTAATTGTTTTAGGGCTTTCATACTAAATCCACTGATGGAAAATGTTGCAAGCCATGCTGTCTCATTTGAAGAAATTGTCAGTTACCTCCCAATTAAAATGTAATCTGATTGAAATGTAAAATTGTATTCACTGTGCTTGGTGTGAAGAAAAATAGTGTAGAAAGATAGAACAAAATACTTACTAAAATTATCACACAGTTAAAAGGAAAAAAGTTTCGTGGCTTGAGAAGAAAAAAATGGATAGAAAATAACATTTGATAGGAACTGTAAGAAGTTAGGAGTGACTGGAAAAAATGGGCCGTTACCTAGATATAGTTATAAAGTAATTTGACTTGGAGCATAAATGACAGATCTGTAAAATAAAAGCTAACTCAGTTGTTTTTTTTCATTACAGTCAAAACTTCTGAGTATTTAAGGAATGAAATTAGAAAGCATTAAGTTTCAGATGTTCTTGAGGAAGTTAAAGTTTCGGCATTTTGGTAATTTGCCCTTTTACCCATTGTCCGTTGGATGTTGCCTGAGATCAGGCTCTGTTCCCTAACTTAACCTAGCATGGTTAGCTGTGTAGATCATCACAGACAGTAAGATGGAGTCTCATTTTTACTACTTCGGTTTTATCTTGAGTCATTTGACAGGAGTAAATGCTTGAAATATCAAGGGCACTGTAATTAAACAGCGTTTAGCCTGTATGTGCCAGAAGTAAGTGAAAGCAAGGATTATTTCTTCTCTCAGTGCTGCACTTGAGATAGGTGAATATTTCAGAGATGCTTAAAAGATAGGACTTGTGTGATACCTGGGTGCCATTCTTGAATACTGAATGTATGAAACCTTCATTAACCAAGAGAACTAATTGAAGACACTTTTTCCCTTTCTCTCTAGGGATCTGACAAACAATCGAATAGGATGTCTGAATGCAGACATATTCCGAGGACTCACCAATCTGGTTAGGCTGTAAGTACCTCTTTCTTTCGTATTATAATACAAGGAAGCATTTGAACCAGTATCGAAATTTTTATGACCACCTGTATGTTTAATATTAAAATAACAACTGTAGAGGTTACAGAAGTGGTAGGATATAAGGAGCTGGAAGTTTAATCATGGAGATATAATGTCATCAGAACATAACAATGCATTATATCCTCCATCCCAAACACACACACCACACACCACACGCACACATGCACACACACACACACATGCACACACACACACACACACACACGATGTATACCCCAGGGAACATGTCCACATTGAGAGACGTGATCAAAGCTTTGCCACTTTGGGAAAATTTCTTGGAAGAGATGAAACTTGAGCTGATGATCCAGATCGTTAGAAAGGAAAAGAAGTCAAGCAAATGATAAAAGGAGGTAGAAATAAGAGTGAGGCCAGTTTGTCAAGGTGAAGGCCGTTGGACTTATGAGTAAAATGACCATCTGAATCACACCTCTGACCTTGTGATTATAGGTGAGTTGTTTAGCTTTTCTCTTTTTCAAATGAAAAAGTAGATTAATAAAGTAAGTAAGTAAAGTAAGTTTACTTAATAAATAAAGTAATATTAATAATACCTCAAAGTTATTATAAGGATTAATTAGCATTTGAATTATCTTTACCTATATCTTATAATTTGTATCTAATATAAGTGCAGAACTTTGTATATGCCATCAAATATATTTTAATTTTATTTTTAAAATGGACTCTGAGAGTAACTAGAATTAAGTTCAGTTATCTATAATAGAGCTTTATACAAGACCATATGAAAAGCAGACTGAAGCTTAGAACTCATTCAACCCTAGGAAGCCACTGAAAGACATTGATGTGGGAAAATGGCATAAAATCATGATTTAGAGAAGAGCAATCTAGAAATAGGGTGCAGGGTGAAATGCAGGATTTAGGGGTAGAAGTTCTAGTATTGAGATCGCCTATGCCTGGTTGTTTCTCTTTGTAGCTTTTTAGAATGTTTCTTCTGTTTCGTTCAAGTTAACTTTGAAAAAGCTATAGCGGCTTAAGTAGTGAGATCATTTCATCTATACAGTAAGGGAGGGGTCTCCAAATCACTTGCCAGAACAGAATAAAGTTACTCCTGCTTCTTAGTCAGCAAATTTGTATTTTTCAGTGTGCCCTTTAATTCTGGAGGAAAGATAGTTGGCCAAGTTTATGTTTTTAAACAAAAGATTGATTTGGTGTACAGCTTTACTCATAGCGAGAAATTAATTAAATCAATTACGGTTTCCCTTTTTGTAACTGGATTACAAACAATTTCATTTCAGTGCTTTCATTATCTCGAGAGTTTTGTATTTTGGGTTTTAAGGAATGTATAAGAATTGGCAAATTGAGGCGTTTATGGAGAAAATTTGTTATACTTTTGGGTAGCTATGAATCAAATAATGAAAAAGGGAGTCTGAAGTTTTTTGACCGTTTTCTTGACTTTAGTTTCAGATGGATATGTAGCTTTGGTCTAGGGATTTTTGACCCATCAGCAAATGTTCTTTAGGCAAAAGAGCTGTGTGGGACAGTGCTTACATTAAGGCAAGTTACTATATGCTTACTATTATTATTATTATTTGCCTCCTGCCTTAAAAGCCAACGTTTTTGGAAGTTTTAGAGCTTGGATTGTCTCTTACATTTTTACCAATTCTCTGATACTTGGGAGAATTTACAGGTCATGGAACACAGTGGACATATATCCAGGTGAATCATTAAAACAGAAATAGCACTACCACGTTTCCTACTTTGAGATTGATTGAGATGATTTTGTAGCCCATGTAATAATAGATGATGGTGGCTCTTTTTTTTAAGAAAACAAGTCCACAGTTTTATATATTTACTTTTCATTAAGTTTAAATCCATGAAGGGTATAGTGTCACACGGATTCTCTGTCCAATGGCCTTAGCAAGGAGGTTGCTTTGGAATTTAGAATGAACTATGATGCCACTGTTTCCATAAGCATAAGTTATCTTTTCCCAGATTACTCTGGTTTTGTTAGGTTTTCCACCAGGAGTTACTGTGTTGTTCTTTGTTTTGCGCACATAAGCACATCTCCTGCCTAGATAGAATTGTTTCATCTTGAGCATATACACCTTCAGTTTTCAGGAGAGCCGTTTGCTCCCTCTGGTTCCGTAGATCCCGCTTATAGCCAGGAAAAATGGCCTTGGACCACAGCCTTCCAGACATATTTGTCCTGTTAGAAGTCCTGTTCCCAGCAGGCCTCCACAGGGTCCAAGAAGGCTGAAATAGAAAGGGTGATGGTGGCTCTTTTAAATGCAACAATATGGCATATATAGAACTATACCTGGCATATCCTTTAAATACTGTTCTAAGAAAAATTGGCAATTGAGGTAGCTTCTTAACATTGAAGAATGCATTGCAGTGATAATTTGGGTTGACAAAGTTCTAGAGCTGTGGATCAGGAAACTTTGAATGGGTGTTCTGTGTGGGCTGCTCTCTAAGCCAGGCTGTATGCCGGTTGTGAAGGCTGATAACAATTTGTATTTCAGACATGGAGAACAGCATTTTCTCAGTCTAACAGGTGGAAAAGAGAATCTGATTAGTTAAGGGACATGTAGTACATTTTTTTTTAACATCTTTATTGGAGTATAATTGCTTTACAATGGTGTGTTAGTTTCTGCTTTATAACACAGTGAATCAGTTATACCTACACATATATCCCCATATCTCTTCCCTCTTGCATCTCCCTCCCTCCCACCCTCCCTATCTCACCCCTCTAGGTGGTCACAAAGCACCGAGCTGATCTCCCTGTGCTATGCGGCTGCTTCCCACTAGCTATCTGTTTTACATTTGGTAGTGTATATATGTCAATGCCACTCTCTTACTTTGTCCCAACTTACCCTTCCCCCTCCCCATGTCCTCAAGTCCATTCTCTATGTCTGTGTCTCTATTCCCGTCTTGCCCCTAGGTTCTTCATGACTTTTTTTTTTTTTTTTAGATTCCATATATATGTGTTAGCATACAGTATTTGTTTTTCTCTTTCTCACTTACTTGACTCTGTATGACAGACTCTAGGTCCATCCACCTCATGTAGTACATTTTTCAGGTTAGGAATCAGAGAAGCTCCCTAATTATTATTTCCCACCCCAAAGATTAAGTGTACAAAAGAAATCAGTCTAGAGTGGATCACTGTTCTAGCTGTTTCCTCAGCTACCTCTTCAGCTGAACTTTCTGGGTTACCCTGAAACTTGGGATCTTGGACTGACTTGGCCTTTTAGCCAAAGGAGCTGGAAACCTTGGCAGACACCCTGTTGCATTCTCACCCATACTTCTTATCATATCGAAACATCTTGGCTTTGGCGTTTCAGTGTAAAAATTCAAAAATGGCTTTTTAAAAATACGTCAGAGGATTCAGTGGACTGGGGTGTGGTGGGTAAAATTGATTAATTCTATGTATTGATCTCTGCCTTTATTGATGGAGAAATTCTGGGAAGTGAAACCATCCTCCCAGAGATTCCCATTGTAACCCTAGGAGTAACTGACAGACAAAGATGGGACCCAATAATGGACTTCAGTGAAGTGTCTGTCCTTCACTTAGGAAGTTAATTTACAGAGAAATTGTCAGGAGATCAAAAAAAGCAAAGATTTCCTTTTTTTTTCTTTATGAATTTTGATCAGTTTAAAACCTATTTTCCCCTAAGAAAATTATACCTTTAATATTTTTCTATCAGAAATAATAGGTGAGTGATATTTATAAGAACTTCCTTTTTACAATTAAAAATTATTGGTGCTGTTAAGTAATAAACCATATACAGAGATATGAAGCAAAAGTTAAATCTCCCCTTCATCACTTCAGACACACCCTTCTGAGATAGCATGTACTAACTGGTGTATACTCAGATTTTTCTATCGTTCCCCCCCCCATACATGTGAAATGTATAGGCTTTCACATAGGGCTTTAAAAATGTGCTCTACTCGACATTTTACTTAAAAAATTTTTTACTGACGTATTCTTAATATCTTTTCAGGAGAATACATATTGATTTAGTTCATGTGAATAGCTATAGAACATTCCAAGTATAGAACAGATCATAATTTAGTCAATTATTCCTCTGTTAATGTAGATACTATCTGATTCCTTTCTTCCTCCTTTAACAAATCTGCCCTGGTAAACATTCCTGTATATACACAGATGCTGCATCATACACACTTAACTTACAGGAATACAAATATATCTGTGTAGCAAAAAGTAAGTAAAGAAAGATTGACAGAGTAAGAAACAACATGAGTGGGAGTAGGTGGATAATTCACCTACCACCCCATTCAGTAAACTACATTAGGACACAAGAGCGGTGTCTTCGCTGTGAACGTTGTCATTCTCAGTTTCCTTATGCTTTTTTTGGTGTAAGCACCTCAGAGTTGGAATGTGATTTTAATGTTTTAAAGTATGTGTAGGTTTTTATGGCCACCAGCCGAAGCCAATTACTTCATAGGTGTCCAGCCAAACAAATAGCAGTCTGTTCCAACACTGGAGGAAAAATTGGTTTGCGTTGGTACTTACTGAGAGGATGGCATGTCTGTCTCCAATGTGATTGCCTCCTCTGTGATTTCCAAGGAAAAAAAAATTTATAATACCTAATAATTAGAATAAAGTTACATAGTAATTAGAATCTAATGGTCCCTGTAAGCTGCAATTATTTTGTTTATACTTAAATCCTATATTTGTAGAATGTATTTTTATTTCCAACTTACTACTATGGACTCTTTCAAAGCATCGAAAAAATTACAGGTAATTGTATAAGGAACCTCCATGGACCCATCAATCAGTTTCAACACTTAGTAACTCATAGCCAGTCTTGTTTTAGTTACACCTCACATCTCTTGTCTTCCTGCGTACATTTTAAAGTAAATCCCAGAAGTCATATAATTTCACATAGGGTACCTTCATAAAAGTATAGTTGTTCATTTTAATTGCATCTAGGTTACTTTCTTAAAATGTTACAGTGATTTACACTCCATCAGCTGTACCCTTTTCGAAATCCACATTCAGTATTCACTCTGATAGGCCAAAAAAGAAAAGGGCATCGCTTTCATGGTTCTTTTGATTTGCAAGTATTCTTTTTGTTTTTTAAGTTCCTAGGCAATTCTTTTATGAAGATCAAAATTATTTTATCCAGCCTTTTTTCTATCAAAAAAATCCTAAGGCAATAAAAATGAATCCAGTGATGTTCTTACTGAAATCCATTATATCAGTATATTAATTTGTGAGGGATTGGTGTTTGTATAATATTAAGTCTTCCCATCCAGGAATACATTGCTGCAGGTGTCATGGTAACAGCTGACCTCTCCCCCATCAATTCTCTTTCCTCTCCTCACTGGAGAATCCATCTACGCAATTGTCACTTTCTTCCACACTTGAAGGATGAAACTCAGACTCTGGAGGAGAGGCAGGCCTCCTTGCAGGTCTCAGGACTTCTTCCTTGAGAACTCTAGGTCCAAATATTATCATTCTTTTTTTTTTAAATTATTTTTTAAAATTTATTTTTGGCTGCATTGGGTCTTCGTTGTTGCATGCAGGCTTTCTCTAGTTGCAGCGAGCAGGGGCTACTCGGCGAGCAGGGGCTACTCTTCGTTGTGGTGCGCAGGCTTCTCATTGCAGTGGCTTCTCTTTTACGGAGCCCGGGCTCTAGGTGTGCTGTGGCACGAGGGCTCAGTAGTTGTGGCTCACGGGCTCTAGAGCACAGGCTCAGTAGTTGTGGTGCCCGGGTGTAGTTGCTCTGTGGCATGTGGGATATTCCTGGACCAGGGCTCGAACCCGTGTCCCCTGCACTGGCAGGCGGATTCTTAACCACTGTGCCACAGGGGAAGTCCCAAAATTTTATCATTCTTGTTACTACAATAGGCACAGAAAAGATCTTGTGATGGTTGGACCATGCTGCCATTTTCCCAGAGTCCTTGCTAGCGCCTCCTAAAGGTGGGGTCTGAACAGTCAGCCACCACAATTGAGCACCTACTGTATACCCCAGTTTGTTACTAGCTGACAGAGGTACCCCAGTAAATAAGACACACAAGTCCTTCCTCTCCTGGAGCTTATAGTCAAGCATGGAAGAAATCACAAACAATGATTTGGTCAAAGCACGATGGGTGTAACAAACTACTCATATTGTAGCATAAGTTGTTCTGCAATTCATACAAAACTCTGCAAGTGTTTAGGTATTAAAGCCGTGGTACAGGGGGAAACGAGAGAAGTTAAGTAATTTGCCCAAAGCCAACACGGAATTCTATCCCAAGTCTTTCGTCTTAAACCCTGGACTCATTTCACTCTGCCAACGTATTTTACTGGGTTACTGTCAGCTGTTGTTGGCCCTTCAGACCCTCCTTTTCCATGTTTTTAAAAGTTTTTGCTTTCTTATGTGATACTGAGTGAACACATGAAGAATAATTCTTGTTTCAATGAGAGTATGACTGAAGATCTAGTTCAGGAAGTCAACTTTGAGGTTCACATGATATTTGATAGAAAAATCCTTATCCAGCAGTAATTTTAAATAATTTTGTTTACTGCCTTATATAAGGTTAAGAACAATTTTCTTCTTCAACTTTGGAGAAAATATTTACTAGATGTTTCTCTTCATAAGATTTAAAACAACTTTCATAAGTTCTTTATAACAGTAGTTAATGATAGGACATTTTAGGAAATATAAAATAGATAAAATGGTATATAATTGTTAGCATTTCTTAAAGTGTAATTATTTCCTTTTTTCCAGGAACCTTTCAGGGAATTTGTTTTCATCATTATCTCAAGGAACTTTTGATTATCTTGGCTCATTACGATCTTTGTAAGTAAGAATTTTCCTCCTGTTTTAGTAAATATATTTTAGTGTTTTAAAATTAAAAAGTTATTATATGGCTTAAGAGACTTCATAGGAAAAGCTTGTGATTTTGCAATAATTAGAATCTCACTTGAGAACTTGCATTCACATTGAAAAACATACCATAAACCTTAATAATGTGTTTCAGGCTGGGACAACCATTTTCTCCTTAGAATACTACTCTATCTCTCTAATTTATACTTAAAGTAAATAAATTGGTAATTTTTTCTCTTTGTATTTCCAAATCAGAAAATATTTTGTTCAGCTAATTAAATTCCCAAAGTATAAAATATGCCTCCCTCCTTATGAAGAATTTATAGGGCTTCCCTGGTGGCGCAATGGTTGAGAGTCCGCCTGCCGATGCAGGGAACACAGGTTCATGCCCCGGTCCGGGAAGATCCCACATGCCGCAGAGCGGCTGGGCCCATGAGCTATGGCCGCTGAGCCTGCGCGTCCAGAGCCTGTGCTCCGCAACGGGAGAGGCCACAACAGTGAGAGGCCCACGTACCGCAAAAAAAAAAAAAAAAAAAAGAATTTATGGTTAAGACTATGTTAGGCTTTAGCGATTTAATTTTATCCTGTAACTCCATCCCCCAAACTGAATTCACAACTTATTACTGACATTTCTAGGCATGCTTACATAGAATGCCTGCTTTATGAAGTCAGCGTAAGGTCATATTTACATAATTCTCTGTAGCTTTAGAACTGGCTGATTTTTCCCCCCAAAATACAGTTTTATTAAGTGCGAGATTGTATAGGAGTTACTTTTGAAGCTAACTGTATTTTCAGATAAACCTTGATATATTTCAAAGTATAAGTTATAATGATTTCTGTTGGAATTACAGTTAAACATAATGTTTTTCAAATTTTTATGGTATATAACATATGGGCTTGAGTCTCTTTTTCCAGTGAAAAATGTCTTCTCTGCCAGATGTCTCTGTTTGATGTATGCTGACTTCTTCCCTTTTTTCCCTTCCCTCCTCCTCATCTTTCGTTTTCTAAATTTATCATTTCAATCTCATTTAGCAGTTTTCATTGGGATATAGCTGATAGGTTAGGCGCTCACGGTGCTTCTCCCCATGGCAGACATATGTATGTACTTCTAGAATCACACGGCATCAAACTCTATCTGGTCTTTTTGGTACTGCTACGGTTCTTATCCAGAAAACTGCTTTTTAGTGCAAACATCTCCTTTTAGTGGGCTCATGTCAGCCATTTCTGTGAAGTTTAGGAAATAAAGGCTAAAAATAATCTGGCTTTTGAGACCCTGGATAGCAGCAATGTAGGAAGCATTTTCATCCAAAAATTGGGCAAAATTGCCGGTGTTTATAACTGATCGTGCTGGAAACTGACCAGAAGGTGGTGCTTAGGAATTAGAAGTCAGCCAGTCATCCTAGTCAGATAAACAGGATATAACCATGTGAAACAGTCATATATTGCTGTATGTTGCCAGAACTAACAGAGTTTGCAGGTATTTAAGCCAAGAACATGGCAGTGATGCTGGAAAAATTGAGGAAGGCTTCAAGATCCAGTATTTGTGCCACAGACTTGATGAAAGGGTAACAGTTTGATAGACACAAAGGATGGGGATGTGGTATTCCAGTACCCTGGGCTTCAGGAGTTTGTTACGTAGATGAGGAATAGATTTTGTTCACGTACCAACGTTGATTGAAACTGGAGTCACTCCCCGAATCATTTGGGAAGGGAGCTGGGGTCAGGCATTTGGCGTCATCTCAAGGGAAAGGAGACCATAACCAGTTGATGGTACAGTATGTGCCGTAGCATGGTAAGAGTGAGCAGGAATGTGCTTGCCACCCAAAGGGTAAAGCCAACATAAAGCAAAAATGAGATTTAATTCATTCACCATAACCTCTACATTGCATTTTGTATGCTACAGAGAATTTCAGACTGAGTATCTGCTGTGTGATTGTAACATACTGTGGATGCATCGCTGGGTGAAGGAGAGAAACATCACGGTACGGGACACACGGTGTGTTTATCCTAAGTCTCTTCAGGCCCAGCCAGTCACAGGTGTGAAGCAGGAGTTGTTGACGTGCGGTAAGGAAGACAAACTGAGAAAGGGTTAACTGTATTTTACTTGCTCTCTTGTTTTTCCTGACAAACTGCAGAGTTCTGTTTACACATTGGGACTGATTACAACTGTCAGTCTTCATAGATTTGATAATATTTAGTTTTTGCTGACAATTAAGTCAGCTGGATTAAAAAACATTTTTTCGATTGGTGTTTAAAGTTCTTAGGTTCTGAACAGCTTTCTTTATGAAATCCAGTTTCAATAAATAGTATAGATCTTCAGATTTTCTAACAGCAAATCAGGAATTTGTTGATAGTAATAAAATCTCAGGGTACAATCGCACATTTTGTTGGTGGGGTGTGAATTGATACAGCCTTTTTGAAGGATAGTTTGGCAATATGTATTGGTGTTCTTAAAGAATTGATACAACTTCATATAGTAATTCTGCATGTAGGGGTTAATTCTTAAGAAATCATCAGCCGTGTGTGTAAATCTTCAGACTTTGTGAACATATCCTAAATTCTCAAAACTAGGGCATTGGTTTAATTATGGCACATCAATTCAGTGAAATAGTATGCAGCTATCGAAAATCATGAATTTTAAGAATATCTGAAGGCTTGAGGGAAATAACACATTTACCATGTGCTAAATGAAAAACAAAAAACAGAAAACCAAAAACAGTCCTTAAAATGATAGAGGTAGGTTCTAGTTTAGTCTTTGTGTTTGAAAATAGACAACTGTATCCGTTTTTTCCATTTATTTTTATTATCATTATTGTTTCACACGTAAAATATGCTCATTGGATTAAAGATTTATGAAAAGAAATAATGTGTACATATATCAAATTACCTTGGCGTACACTTTAAATAACTTATAATTTTGTCAGTTATACCTCCATAAAGCTGGGGGAAAAATGAAAAACTAAAAGAAGAAAAAAACAAAGCCCATACTTACATTCTTATCACTCATAGGTAGCTAATGTCAAGGATACCTTGGTGTATAATCTTCTATACCTTTTTATTATGTTTTGTCCAAAATATCATACTCTAATCTTATTTTGTAACCTTTTGTAACTGGAAATGGTGTAAACTTGTTTCCTCATCATATAAGAGATGCATACCAATCCATTATATAGATGTGGCCATAACTTTTATTTTTTCATTACAGAGATGTAGCCATAGCAATTTCCTTATTACTGCAGATTTAGGTTAATAATTTCTCACTCTATAAACATTAAAAGGATTAATTTCCTTGTGTACATCTTTACATATTAGCTATTTAGGATAGAATACTACTAAAAGTAGAATTATTGTGTTAGACAAAGGGGCTAAATATTTTAAAGGCTTTTAATGAGCCAAGAGATTTGTGTACATTTTTGCATGTGTAGTTAAAATTTCTTTTATTTTTCTTACTGGAAGGAAATACATCAGCTTTGTAAAAGTTGATATGAAATGGTTTCATTTTAATTTTACTTAACAGTGTTTTCATCTTGGACCCTCTTAATTCAGTAATAGCTTTGTTGATACTAACATTAGAATGCTGATTACTGATGAATTTGTTTTTCCATTTTTAAAATTTCAATTAGAATTTCTATAATTTTAAACTTTGGAGTGTGAATATTGTATTTGTTAACTGAGTCTTTATTTTACTGTCTCTAGATCCTCCCCTTGAATTACCATCTTTCTACATGACTCCATCTCATCGTCAAGTTGTGTTTGAAGGAGACAGCCTTCCTTTCCAATGCATGGCTTCATATATTGATCAAGACATGCAAGTGTTATGGTATCAGGATGGGCGAATAGTGGAAACTGATGAATCCCAAGGTATCTTTGTTGAAAAGAACATGATTCACAACTGCTCATTGATTGCAAGGTAAACTTTTTTTCGATGAGAAATTGTCTCTCTGGATTTTATCATTTCAGAATTGTACTGTTTAGTTAGAATTTGAATGAATATGTTACCTTCTTGCATTTAGAAAAGAAAACTTCTGACATTTCTTTTCCTGATTGTTACTTATCTTCTAAAATTAAATAGCTATCTTTTCCATCCAGTTTTGGAGGAAAAAAACATAGGATAAAAGGGAAACACTGTTTAAAAGTGAGAGACTTTTTGTTTAAAGTCTCAAGAGGAAAAAATGTAAACTTTTAGTGCCATACTTAATTTCTGACAATTTCCTGCTACTAATAAGCTTAGAATTTCACTTTTGGGAATCACCTAATTTTCACTGTCTTAAGATTAATGTAGCATTTTAAGATACTTCCTTTTTTCACCCCACTAGTATAAAAGAATATAACACCTGTCAACCCACGATTGGTGCAAGCACAACAATAGTTAATTCGAATGAACTTAAAGTACAAAAAACAGGATAAAAATAAATATGTTATCACATCATATTTTATTTTGGTAAAATCTTAATCTGTAGGTATTGAATTTTCTCTTTCCTTCTCTCTTTCTGTCTCTGTGTATCTCTCCAAGCCTTTTTCCATCTCTCTCTGTCTTTCCTTCCTACCAATTTCATAAAGATAGACCTCAGCTTGAATATTGAAGAGTAGATCTGTAGTTTCTCAACTCTCTCCTGGGGCACTGTAGGGTAGTATTACAAAAGCATCATGAAAAAATTACCAAGAAACTAAAAGCTGTCTGAGTTGAGACTCAGGTTTGGGAATTTTGAGGTTCGAATATTCTATTTTAAAATATCTCTTTCTCTTCTGAGATTTCCTAACTGTCTGTTAGAAGCATATTTTCATTTGTGTCTTTTAACTTTTATAGTAGATACCCTTAAATCCTTGCTTTCATATTCCAGTATCTGGGTCATCTTGGGATCATCACCTTGACTATTTTTCTTATGAATATGGTTTATATTTCCCTATTTAAAAAATATTGTTTATATGTCTGGTAACATTGGATTGTATCCTGGACATTGTGAATAATTTGCTATAGAAAAGTAGACAGAGTACAGCTTATGGGACAAATCTGGCCTATGAATTTTTTTATAGTTTTAAATGGTTACATTTCAAATGGTTATAAAAGTACCTACATAATATTCTCAGTGTTGCTTCTTGGTCAGCAAAGCCTAAAGTATTTACTATCTGGCCTTCAAAGAAAAAGTTTGCTGACCCCTGACTCTGGATTCCTTTGTATTCTTCTCAAGACAGCTAGTTTTGTTTCATTGAACAGTTACCTTGGTTAAATTCAGACTCCAGATCTGGCTTTTCTGTATTGGGCAGCCACTGAAATCTGCTTGGTGTTTGCCCTGTCTGCATGGAGGTCAGGGTCAGTTAAAGAGCTGGGTGGATTTTATATGCAGAAGTTTGGGCTTCCAGCCAGGCTCCTTTCTACCTCTGTCCTCTGACTTTTCAACCAGTAAGATTTTGAGTTTCTATTTGAATAATGCCTGCCCTTGGGCAAAAGCCATTAAAAAAATTTCCTGGTTACTCCCCACTGCCATTCCCTTCTTCCTACTGTCAGGTCCTCTTTGGTTTCTGCTTGCTTTGGATCACTCTCCATGTGTTCAGATAGTTATCATTTTGTAGTTTTGTTCACAGCTTATAACTAACTGTTAATTGCAGGGAGGGTGGTTTGATAGGAGCCACTCTGCTATTACCAGAAGCAGAGTTCTTTTATTAGGGGATAAGATTGTTAGGAAAGTTTTTAAAATGTTCTTTGCACTTAATATTAAGTTCTAGTGAGAAGATTCTAATTGTTACATTATTTTTACTGTGTGATAATTTCACAAGTGTATACATATGTCAAAACTTACCAAATTGTATATATATGTTATTTTTTTGGCTGCGTTGGGTCTTGGTTGCTGCGAAAGCTGCGGCGAGCAGGGGCTACTCTTCGTTGTGGTGCGTGGGCTTCTCATTGCAGTGGCTTCCCTTGTTGCGGAGCACAGGCTGTAGGCGCTCGGCTTCAGTAGTTGTGGCACGCGGACCCATGGGCTCAGTAGTTGTGGTGCACGGGCTTAGTTGCTCCGTGGGATGTGGGATCTTCCCGGACCAGGGATAGAACCTGTATCCCCTGCATTGGCAGGCAGATTCTTAACCACTGTGCCACCAGGGAAGTCCCCAAATTGTATATTTTAAGCAGTTTATTTTCTGAGTAGACAATAATTGACATATAATACAACAATAAAGCTTTAAAAATGTAATAGAACCCTTTTCTGAATAAAAGAGCCTTATTTTTTTAAATTTTATTGAAAAGTATAGTTGATTTACAGTGTTGTGTTAATTTCTGCTCTACAGCAAAGTGACTGAATTATATGTATATTATTCTTTTTCATATTCTTTTCCATTATTATTTATCACAGGATATTGAATATAGTTCCAAGAGCTTTAATTTAACTCTTAAATTTTGTAGCTATAAAGTAACTAGATTTACTTTATAAATTTATTTCTGTAAGTCATGTTTAAATTAATCTAAATTCCTTTAGCATTACAAAAAAATTAATTCTAAGGATAGCAACTTCACCTAACATTTTTTTGTTGGTAGGGACACTTACCAAAGTGAAAATCTTTCATATGAAGACTGAGAAGTCCTTTACACAGAGTTAATCCCAGAATAATAAAGAAATTGTAGGAAAAGGAAATATGTGGTTATTGGACTGGTTTACCTTATACAGCTCTTGATTCTTCATTGGTCTCCTCATGTCGTTGATCCTTCATTAGTAAGAATCAGAGTTTGTATTTTTCCTAGACACTGAAATTGAAGCTACCTCCTTCTCCTTAAATCTCCTAATATGTCGTGTTGAGGATTCCTGAAAAATTTATTCCGATAATTGGTTTTAGACATTGAAGGTATTGCTGAAAGTTGGGTTAGGACCGTTTTCCCCAGAGGGTATGCTAATGTGTCCTGGGGTGCCACAGTGTGTTAACGGAGGTGCTGTGTGGTATTATAAGTGTTTGAGCATAGTGATACTGGACATTAGTGAGACACGACACAGCTACCAGCTCCAGGCAGTTAGGGTGTTGAATTTACATGATGCTGCATCCCTTTTGCTGGTGCCATACTTTAGATAATGGGATTTTGACAGTTACTATGGTGCAAAGAAAGTAGTGTGCGAAAATAATTTTGGAACAAGGAATATGGATATCACTGTTTGATCTGTATCTAATGTTTGATTAATTTTGGAGTGCCCAGTAGGCATGCGCAACCCATTAGGAAGTAGTTGTGGTTAGAATGAAATACTTATTTTAATTGATGTGTGTTTTTTTTCAAATGGCTACTAAGTTATTAGGACATATATACACAGTTTTAGGATTGCATTTAGTCATTGGAACCACCCTAGGGTTTTTTTTGTTTTTCTATTTTATTCTGTTATAGTCAATTGCATTTTTTTTTAACATCTTTATTGGAGTATAATTGCTTTACAATGTTGTGTTAGTTTCTGCTGTATAACAAGGTGAATCAGCTCTACGTATACATATAACCCCATACCCCCTTCTTCTTGCATCTCCCTCCTACCCTCCCTATTCCACCCCTCTAGGTGATCACAAAGCACCGAGCTGATCTCCCTGTGCTATGCGGCTGCTTCCCACGAGCTATCTGTTTTACATTTGGTAGTGTATATACGTCAGTGCTACTCTCTCACTCGTCCCAGCTTACCCTCCCCTGCACCGTGTCCTCCAGTCCATTTTCTACGTCTGCGTCTTTATTCCTCTCCTGCCCCTAGGTTCATCAGAACCTTTTTTTTTTTTTTTAGATTCCATATATATGTGTTAGCATACAGTATTTATTTTTCTCTTTCTGGCTTACTGCACTCTGACTGGCTTACTGACTCTCTAGGTCCATCCACCTCACTACAAATAACTCAGTTTCATTTCTTTTTATGGCTGAGAAATATTCCGTTGTATATATGTGCCACATCCTCTTTATCCATTCATCTGTCAATGGACACTTAGGTTGCTTCGATGTCCTGGCTATTGTAAATAGAGCTGCAGTGAACATTGTGGTTCGTGACTCTTTTTGAATTGTTTTTCTCGGGGTATATGCCCAGAAGTGGGATTGCTGGGTCATATGGTAGTTCTATTTTTAGTTTTTTAAGGAACCTACGTACTGTTCTCCATAGTGGCTGTATCAATTTACATTCCCACCAACAGTACAAGAGGGTTCCCTTTTCTCCACACCCTCTCCAGCATTTATTGTTTGTAGATTTTTTGATGATGGCCATTCTGACCGGTGTGAGATGATATCTCATTGTAGTTTTGATTTGCATTTCTCTAATGATTAGTGATGTTGAGCATCCTTTCATGTGTTTGTTGGCAATCTGTATCTCTTCTTTGGAGAAATGTGTATTTAGGTCTTCTGCCCATTTTTGGATTGGGTTGTTTGTTTTTTGCTATTGAGCTGCATGAGCTGCTTATAAATTTTGGAGATTAATCCTTTGTCAGTTGCTTCATTTGCAAATATTTTCTCCCATTCTGAGGGTTGTCTTTTCATCTTGTTTATGGTTTCCTTTGCTGTACAAAAGCTTTGAAGTTTCATTAGGTCCCATTTGTTTATTTTTGTTTTTATTTCCATTTCTCTAGGAGGTGGGTCAAAAAGGATCTTGCTGTGATTTATGTCATAGGGTGTTCTGCCTATGTTTTCCTCTATGAGTTTGATAGTGTCTGGCCTTACATTTAGGTCTTTAATCCATTTTGAGCTTATTTTTGTGTATGGTATTAGGGAGTGTTCTAATTTCATTCTTTTACATGTAACTGTCCAGTTTTCCCAGCACCACTTATTGAAGAGGCTGTCCTTTCTCCATTGTACATTCCTGCCTCCTTTATCAAAGATAAGGTGACCGTATGTGCATGGGTTTATCTCTGGGCTTCCTATCCTGTTCCATTGATGTACATTTCTGTTTTTGTGCAGTACCATACTGTCTTGATTACTGTAGCTTTGTAGTATAGTCTGAAGTCAGGGAGCCTCATTCCTCCAGGTTCATTTTTCTTTCTCAAGATTACTTTGGCTATTTGGGGTCTTTTTTGTTTCCATACAAACTGTAAAATTTTTTGTTCTAGTTCTGTGAAAAATACCATTGGTAGTTTGATAGGGATTGCATTGAATCTGTAGATTGCTTTCACCCTAGGTGTTTCTTTGAGGCTAGGGGCATTGTGGAAGTTATCTAGTCAGTGAAGGAATCATGAACCAAGAAAATTTGGGGATCTCTGGATTAGGGAATGCTTTTTATTGCCAAAAATTTTTATACACTTCCTAGTTCGATAGAGTTATGCAAAGTATAATGTTTGACAGACTTTCTGGTTATTTAAATTTAATGTCAAACTCTTCTGTGTCATTTTACCTTGAATATATTTATTTCAATGTTTTAGTTTGTTTACTAACTTAGTAAAGATGATAAATATTTTCTTTGGTTCAGAATCACAGTGCCTCAAAGTCTTTATTAGAACATTTGTTGTTGTATAGCCATTAATGATTTTAGGAAGCTAGAAAAATGTGTTTTAATTTCAAGGCATTATTTTGTTAAGTTAATTAAAATTATACATGCTTTATGTCTAATGATTTATTTGTATCTACATGAAAGCAAAGTATAGTAGATCATGTGGGGGGAATAAAGTTTAATTGAAGGTTCTGACATTTGCTCTTTAATTAATAGGTTTTATATTAGAGAATTATGATTTCATCTTGAAAGTTGAATTTTCTGACAGCTCTTTAGAAATATAGCTGTTATTATAAGTTGAAGTGTACTTTTAAATGGAAAGCTACTTTTGTTAAAGCATTAATTGGTAATTTATTAAATCTTTTTAGAGACTTAACAGGTTTTAACTCCTTTTCCACAAAATATTTCATCTTAAATATTAATTACACACTTCATAATATTAGTCTTCTTCATGCTTGAGTATGGATCTGAAAAGGTAGATATAACTTGGAAACTATTAGTTTTTTTTAAAAATTATTTTGTTTTTGATTTTTTTCTTTTTTTATTGAAGTATAGTTTATTTATAATGTGTTAGTTTCAGTTGTACAGCAAAGTGATTCAGTTATACGTGTATGCATGTATCTATTTCAGATTCTTCTCCCTTATAGGTTATTCCAGAATACCGAGTGAAGTTCCCTGCTGGTTACTATTTTATATATAGGAGTGTGTGTATACTGATCCCAAACACCTAATTTATCCCTCCTCCCCCCTTTCCCCTTTGGTAACCATAAGTTTGTTTTCTATGTCTGTGTGTCTATTTCTGTTTTTATTGCTTGTATGTGTAACCTAAAAAAAAAAAAAGGTTACAAATGAACTTATATACAAAACAGAAATTGACTTTCCTTTAGTTTTGCTGAAGGAAGTGCCATGATGTTTCTGCCTTGGCATTTGGTTTCTGCTCCCTGTGGTGGCCTACCCTCCCTTTTCTTGGAGGGAGAAGTCTCAGTGCCACTCCATTCATTCTTCTGCTATAGCTTTTACCGTAGTATTTTAGGTCTCCCTTTACCTGCCTGTCTTGACTTGCTGCTGAAGTACTTAAATGGAGGGGTTATTTTTTTATTATTATTATTTTTAATCTAGCAAGCAAGCACTTGTCCTACAGCATACATTCATGTTTGCTCAAAGAATGATCGAAGCACATGTTGTCTTCCTTCTTGCCTAACCATATTTTCTCTCTCTTTAAACTCTTTCTTCATGCAGTGCCCTAACCATTTCTAATATTCAGGCTGGATCGACTGGAAATTGGGGCTGCCATGTCCAGTCCAAACGTGGGAACAATACGAGAACCGTCGATATTGTGGTCTTAGAAAGCTCTGCACAGTACTGTCCTCCTGAGAGGGTGGTAAACAATAAAGGGGATTTCAGGTCAGTGACATGGAGAGTGCTGGAAAGGGCTGACTGGCCCCTCATCTTTTTATTCTCAAAGGCATAGACATATGTGACCAGTTTCCTGTCCTCAGAAAGAAAATTTGAGAAATATATGTGTATTCACATATATATCCTTATATATCTAAGGGCTACCCGTAAGTGATTTCAGAATCATTTATGGAGATTAAAAGTAAAAACAGGTGCCTGAACTTTATCTGAGATCTATTGATTTATAAGTCTCTGAAAGTTGAGCCAGAAGTGTTCTTTTTTTTTTTTTTTTTTTGTGGTACGCGGGCCTCTCATGTTGTGGCCTCTCCCGTTGCAGAGCACAGGCTCTGGACACGCAGGCTCAGCAGCCCTGGCTCATGGGTCCAGCCGCTCCGAGGCATGTGGGATCTTCCCAGACCAGGGCACGAGCCCGTGTCCCCTGCATCAGCAGGCGGACTCTCAACCACTGTACCACCAGCGAAGCCCGAGAAGTGTTCATTTTTATCAGGTGGTTTTGTTGTAAAAGTTAAGAACCACTACTTTAGGAAACAGTTTGGAAATTCTACTAAAATAGTGTGCTAATAGCATTTTCTGGTTTTTTTTTTTTTTTCCTGTTTTTTTTTTAAGGGCTCTTTTTGGATGACCTTTGGAAGGTTTTGTGGTGCTAATTGACTTTTAACCGTAGGTAGTTAAGTGGACATCACAATTAGCAGAAACACATAACCATTTTTCCTCCCCTTTGGTTCTTCTGACAATTAAGCAAGAGGGACTTTGAGAAAGGAAGGCTGTTGGGTGGTCTGAAAGCTGGGGAGCCACTAGTGTTGGACTCTGTTAAGATGATCAGAATGGGTTAAATACTGTG
Organism: Delphinapterus leucas; assembly: GCF_059928025.1. NCBI lineage: Eukaryota > Metazoa > Chordata > Mammalia > Artiodactyla > Monodontidae > Delphinapterus > Delphinapterus leucas. The sequence continues at coordinate 49,116,092 of NC_143133.1, read as the reverse complement.
ATTTGTTTGCTATTTTTTTAGTAGAAAGTTTAGAATTTGTGAGAGCTAAAAACTTTTACCTTACTTTCAAAGTTGCTTTAAAACATTATCTTTAAATATGTTATTTACCTAAAGTTCTTTATGTTTAGAATTTTAGCAATGAGTTATATAGTTAATATAAATGAAGGGAGATATGTAACTCTGTAAAGCAGCATAAAGATTGTTGAATACCCAGTTTATAGCTGTCTTATGATTGGTGGTATTGCTGCCTTGTGGCTGTAAGTCTGATTTTTAAGGATAAGAAAAAAAACCCTTTGGTGTTAATCTTTCAAGTCAAAGGTAAAGAAGCAATAACATCTTTACCTCAGCTACTTCTCCATTGATTTTTTAAAAATTGTCTTTCGTCCTCCTCCCCCTCCCCCTTTTAAAATTCTTGACATGATTGTGTGGAAATCATAATTTATTATTGCCAATGGATAAGTTTTTTATGTGGATTAACTGTTAATCTATAATATTTAAATATTTAAAGTATACGTTAAAGTGCAATATATAGCATTTGTTAATTTTGTTAAATTCAGCATCTTCATTAAATAGTCATAGTATGTTTTCTGCTTATGGTGGATTTTCTGTTTTTACTCATAGTTTTGGAGGGTTTTCCATTTTTAAAAATAGAAGTAGAGTCTAATCATTTAACTGATTAATGAATTATTTATCTTTGACATTCCGTAAGATATTATACAGTTACAACTTCCACTGCATTAATAAGATTTAGTTTAGTCTTGCTTCATCTTTTATATAGTTTTTCATAATGCATTCTATTTTGGTGTGGCTGATATTATAATTTAGCAGTTCATATGTTATGAGTCAGCTATAACTGACTCATATGTAATATATATATATGACATATAACATATTATCAAATATGTTATTTTCATTCCCAGTTTTGGAGAAATAGAGCTCAAATAACAAAGATTTCTCTCAATCCGGTTAGTGCTGATTCATACCAGCAGGTCAGTGTAGTCACTTCACTTGCACAGTGACTGTACAATTTATCTGGGCTTCACCCAGATAAATTCGGTTGTATATGGTATTGGACGTCTCCAAGACCCACCCCCCGCCATCCCAGCCAAGTGCAGAAGTTTGCTAAAAGGACTTATGGGATTCAGCGTATAGCTGTAGTGACATCTAAGATATAGTGATACAGTAATATACATAGCTGGATAATAAGGGAAGAAGACACAGGTGGGTTCTGGAGAGATCCACGTGTAAGGTTCTTGATTATCTCTGCCTCCCAGGAAGGTCACACGGAGCTCACTACTCCTCCAGCCTTGAAAAGACAGCAGCCTCTGTATAGTGTTTCTGCCCAGGGAAGCCCACTGGAGACACAGCACCCAAAGTTCTTGTTGGGGGCTGGTCATGTAGGCATCCTCTGCCTACCTGATACCAAAATTTCAGACTCCCAGGAAGAAAGCAGGTGCTTAGCATACACCATATTGCTTGTCCAGACAGTCTAGGTACCGTGAATCACCTTTACCAGTTAACTGTTTATGGGAACACTCCAAGCCCCAAGTTCCTAGGTGCTACCGAAGGACCAGCACTGCAAGCAGGCCTTTCTAAGGAGAGCAGTCTTGGGCCTGCTATGGTAGCTCTTTTCTACACATATACTAACTCTCCTTCTGTGAAAGGGCAAATTCTATTTATATTGGATAAAATTCTGACCTTATGTAACTAATGGTTATATAAGCCAACAATATAGTAACAGTAATTAAAAAAAAACGCAGGACCATTTGGTGTACCATTTTTCTTTTCTACTGGGTAAGATACAATTTCCCTGTCTGTTTATATTTAGAATATTTTAGGAAAATATTCTGTTAGGGTAATAAAATACACTTGGCTGGTAGCTTAAAACGGTTTAGTCCATTTTAACTTGAAACATTTTTTTGGGAGTCCTTATTATTAAAGGAGTTTTGTTTCTTCTTGATTTTTGTCTGATTCTGTGTGACATGTTCTAAACCTTGATTTTCCTCTGCTGTTACTAGTGTCAGCGTAGGTTCTCTTAGGCCGTTTTGTCTTCGTCTCTCTAGGTGGCCCAGAACGCTGGCAGGCATTACCGCACACCTGCAGTGTACTCGGAATACCCACAGCGGTGGGATCTATCCCGGAAACGCCCAAGATGAGAGAAGGGCCTGGCGCAGGTGTGATCGAGGTGGCCTTTGGGCGGATGATGATTATTCTCGCTGCCAGTATGCAAATGATGTCACTAGGGTTCTTTACATGTTTAATCAGGTAACTGGGAAGTCTTCGGATCGGCCGAGGGTGCTAATAAAACGTGGTACTCACACCAAATACGTAAGATTTTTTTTTTTTAAATACTAGTAAAGCATAGGATTTGGTGTTTATACTTCAGTGGACTGTGTCTTTGGGATCAGACCTGTCCTTCTCAACCAGAGAAGGGCATCCCTGGCACCACTCTTCCTTTCCAGTTACGACCTGACTCTGTGCCTTTGCCCGAATACCTTCATCATCTGTATCTCCAGGCAAAATCCCAACCATCCTTCAAATGCACCTGGGAAGCTACCCTTTAGTTCCTTTTATAAATCCTTTGTCACAAGTGATCCCTTGTTGCACTTGTACTATTCGTATGCTTTTTCTTATCTCTGCTTCTGTGTGTCTTTTTTTAAACCATAGCAGATTATAAGCGGCTGGCAGGTGCTTTCTGTGTCTTACACATTTTCTTAACGTTCCTCTGCACCTGATATACCCTTTTTGTAATGGTTGGTGCTGAGTCGTGTTTAAGTCAATAAATAAACAAATGGGAAGCATTACTGGCAGTGCATGACAGTACAGATAAGAGGCAAATAAGTGATTCATGCTCCCATGTGGCAGGAGTTCCAGGCCAGATATTGATCCTTCCTGGCTGGAATACTCAGGAAAGGTGTTACTAGGCAATTGGAATTGAGTATATATAGAATTTGGCTAGGTAGAGATGAAGAGATTGTGCAGCCCATTTATGTACTGTTATATTCCATTCCAAGTTAAAAATAGTTCCTTCAGGTAAGTTTCCAATAATATTTCAGTCTTCTCAGTTTTGGAAAAGCACTTTAAGAAGGTCATAGTGAGTAGATGATAAAAAATTTGAATTCATTGCCATGTTTTGAAATGCAAAGGTAAGATGTCAAAATTTTGTCCATCATTTTGCTAAGTGCTTCTTTTTGCCTTTTTAATGTAGATGCCCCTCAATCTTACCAACGCTGTGGCCACAGCCCGACAATTATTGGCTTACACTGTGGAAGCAGCCAACTTTTCTGACAAGATGGATGTTATATTTGTGGCTGAAATGATAGAGAAATTTGGAAGATTTACTAAAGAGGAAAAATCAAAAGAGGTATTTTCTGGTTCAGATTTGTAGCATATAGCATATCAGCAAATGGTCATGTGATAGGGTTGAATCTGTATTTTGAAAGGCTGTTTATGTTTGCTATATTTGAACTAAATATACCTTTTAACTTCTAAAATTGTCATTGAAAAACCTATGCTCCATTATAGTGACTTGTTGGGAAGAGTAGAGGTGAACTGTCAGTTCTTGGAAATTACCGTGATGGGGCAGAGCCAGCCTGTGAGAAAGCAATGTCCTGCATCCACGTTGTAGGTCAGCCTGGCTGCTTCTCTCAGGCTGCCTGGGATTTCTCTTCTCCACACTGTCAGGTGTCCATCCTTCTTAGTGAGAGTTTTAGGCCCCCAGATCTTGTGTTAAATTGCTTAACTGCTTTTGGAATGTCCTAGAGAAGTGAAAGACTACTTTAGGAACTTAAAAAAAAATTCCATGTGATTAAAATACACAAGTTATGAAAATTTAATAGCTTTGAAAAGGGGCCACGTTAAAACTGTGATATGCTTGTCCACATGGTATCCTTTAAGGGAAAACTTCAACAACCACGGTTTTCAGAATGAATGAGCAGCAAATAATGTTTTGAATGAGTTTTTAGATGCAGATTAACATATTCTTAAACTTTAAGTTTCCAGCTAGGTGAGAGCTTTATATGAACTGTTTCTCTTGTGATAAAATCACTTACATAAAAATGAATTTTAGAGGTAGAAGAAACTTAGATTAGGTCATACACTGAAGCCCAGAGAAAATTAAATGATTTACCTAAGGTTTTTCAGTTATGTTAGTGCAGGGCTGAAAACAGAACCCAAGAACCTTGGCTGTCTAATCCAGAAGTTGCTGCTGTATAACATTTACTTTCTAGTACAGTGTTGCCCTGTCATTGTATTCCAAAAGTACTGTAGGGAAAAGACTGGACTAAACAAAGTCTAATGTATTTCTTTATGTGGGACATCTCAGATTCATTAATGTGCAAAAAGGTAAGTAATATGCCTTTTTCCTTAAATAATTTAACCAAGGAATTTTTTTTGTATAGTATCTATTAATATCTTACATTTTGGTGGTAAGTTTTGAAACTGCAGCCCTAGTACATTAGGTACTTTACTTGATGTGATGTAGCTGTTAAAGGAAAGAAAATAGTGACATGTATGTAAATAGGATTCAGGTCAACGGACCACTTGACGATGAGTTAGCATTTCTGTGTTGTTATCTGAACTTCAGAGCACAGTTTCCTAATGAACTGTTCTCTTGCTTGATTGTGTCTTTGGGCCACAGCCTGCTTCGCATGGTAAATTTTTCTAGCCCTGGGAGGAGCCGTGTGAATTCTGCTTCTGTGGTAATACTGCTCTCCCTTGTTGATTATAATCACAGGTTAGCTGCCCACATGATTAGAAGTCATTCATGGAAGGTGGTCACTAGAGTAATTGGAATGACATTTGGAATGTGGACCTGGAGAAAGATTTTGCCATCATGTAATAGATGTTTATTCCCATGCTGCCCTGTTTTGGTGTGAGGAACTTCTGCACACCTCCCAACTCGTGAAGAGCAATGCGGTACATTCCACCATGTTTGCTGGTGTGTGGAAAAAATGGTCTGCTGCTTTAGTATGTTCTTAGGGGGAAGCATCTTGTTGAGGACTGAAAGTGGACCTGGTTCGTGAGTTATTAACCATGGGCCCTTTGTTTTTAAAATGGGGGATGATACTTGCCCTGTGTAACGTGCAAAGTTTGTGTGTGCAAGTGAGAAATATAGGTGAAACTATTTTGCAGAATCATTGCAAAGCTAGGATATACTTTTTATAGGGTTGGGAAATTTAACATTATTATGATCTCAGAGACTACAAAAGAGGTCCTTAAAAAAAAAATCACGAGACTGCTTTAGTTACTTATCTACAAACTTAGTTTGAAGGAGATTGCTGTCACTTTCACTGGCTAACATAGGAGGTAAAATTTTAATCATCTTTGGAAATAAATGATGGCAACTTATTAAGTATAAATAGAAGAAACAGGAAAATTATTCAGGATTGAACAATTGAGGTATAAATGTAATATTACCTATGATGCAGTGACAGATATCTGATTCTTTGGAAACTTAGACTACAGGCCATTGCTTTCACTGTTTATTACTATATTAAGAGGCAATCATGAGGCTTAAGGGCTTCATTTTAAGTTAATTACCACTGCGTAAAATTATGCCTTAAATGCATATAGCATAATTGGACAAACAATTAAATTGATTTTTCTATTATGTCCAAAAAGTTATTCTGCTGTGGATTTTGTTATAACTAAAATAACCTGTGATTGAATCCAGCCAACACAGGGTGGTACTCTATGGTCTTAGGTGGGTGCTGGAAGCTATCAGACTGCCAGATCTAAGTGATTTGTTTCCTGGGGTCTTTTAAAAAGAGCTGAAGGTTGTCTGTCAGGCAGTGTCTGTTCCATATTTACGATAGTGATTTCTCTTGTGAAAACAAATGTATATCCATTTCAGAAGATGAGAAAGTCTATGAAGATTAGAGTTGGTTACATGGTATAGTCTCCTTCCTGTGCTCTCATTTTAAATATGTGAGTGAGGCATGCACCTTAATGCTAATTTACTGCATTTTTATGTACAGATTTTTAAAAATGTAAAGTTCTTTCATTTATTCATTTTAAGACATACTCACTTCAGTATTGATGGTTATGTTTCCTTTTCATTTTCGGTATTTTTAATGTTTTATTCCTTCATCTTACTTGTCAGACTTTTCTGTAAAGATTTTCAAAGAGCCAGCTTCTGGCCTTTTGATCCTTCCACCACATGGTTTCTCAAATGTGTGTGTGTGTCATGATCACCTGGAAGGTTTATTAAACACAGACTGGTAGGCCCCATGCCCTGAGGTTCTGATTCAGTAGGTCTGTGAGGGAGTCTGAGAATTGGCATTTCTACAAATTCCAGGTGATACTGGGCAACAAGTCTTTGGCACAGGCTCTGAGAACCAGTGTAGAATCTTCATTTTCCATTCTTATCTTGCTTTTTTAAAAAAGTTCTCTTTGCGTTTAACTTTTTAAAAACTTTCCAGAAACTTTTTTTTAATTGGAAAATGCCAAAAACATAGGAGAAGGAATGTTATTATTAATACTTTTTAAAAATACCTTTCACAAAGCTTCAACAATTTTCAGTATTTACCAATCTTGTTTCATCTCTCCTATCCACTCATCTCCTTTGTCTTCTGTCCCTCCCACCTTCTTGTTCTCTGTCTCACTCTCTGTATCTTTCTGTCTTTTTCATTGCTGGAACATTTAATAGCAAATTTTAGATGTCACATTTCATCATAATTTTTTTTAATTATAAGGAATTTTAAAATAGAACCATGATACTGTCATTATATCACCCAAATGAATTCTAAGTCCTTAATATCATAAAATACCTAGTCCATGTTCAGTTTTCCTTGATTATGGTTTTTTTAAAAAACATGTGGACCTCGTGTCTGGGAATTCATTCATATAATTTTGTAGTTGGTTATGTGGGATTTTGTAGACAATTATGTCACCAGGAAAGAACAGCTGGTTTCTCTGTTCCTATATAAAATACATCCTTCTTTTTTTCTGGTTGTATATACGTTGGTGAGGACCTCCAGAACAGTGCTGATACATGTTGGTGATGAGCGGTCTTAATGACAATGCTCTAATGTATCATTATTAAGCGTGATATTTATGTGCTGCTGCTAAGAGCCGAGGGGCAATATCGGGGTTAAGGGGGTCACTTTGAAATTAGTTGTTCTCTTGAGGTTTTACAGACCACAGAAAAAAGGTGAACTCGGCTTTCAGCCCTGTGTGAAGGTTGATTTGTGTTGACAAATTGTCAGGGAAGAGGTTTTTTCACCTCCCACCTCATGCCAGGGTCAAGACAGGGAAGTTTCAAGTCTCCTTGCCATTCCCTTCCTTTCTTGAGGCTAATTTAATGCTGGTTTGCACTGACCCTGGGGGTGTCTCCTTTGGGTTATCAGCTTTACGCAGTGGTCTTCTCCTGTTAGGCCTGTGTTGGCGGGGCCTAGGCCCTGCATGGAAGTCAAAACATAGTCGGTGATCAGCTGAGTTCACCCTCAGAGCTCCTTGGATTCCTGTTGTTTTGCTGTTAGTCTCTGGTGGAGCCTTTATTTTCTCACTGACAGTGGTGTGTTTAAAAGGTAACTTTTTTTCCTTTAGCATTTTTCACTTTTATAAGAATTGTCCAGAGTACTTAGACCTTCATACTTCCAGAAAATGAGATGCACATAATGTTTCTGTAATCAGAAAAAAACAGAATCTGCTTCCATTGGGAGAACTGGAGGAATCTTGGATGTTCAGCTTTTCCATTGTTGTGAACATATGGCTGAGGGTGTTGCCCATTACACTCTGCCTCTCTTGAACAGTGTTCTTCACGTGTTCTAAGAATTTTTTTTATAAAAGCAAGTTTGTCTACCTGGAGGAAATGTTCTTCTTTCTGTTAATTGTAAAATTGTTTTTATTGCCTTGACTAGAAACATAGTAAGCATCAATTTTTCCCCAGTCCCAGCAGCTCTGCCATTGACATGTAATTTTTTATTTTTTTATTGAAGTATAGTTGATTTACAATGTTGCATTAATTTGTGATTCCGTTATACACACACACATATATAGACATTCTTTTTTATATTCTTTTCCATTATGGTTTATCACAGAATATTGAATATAGTTCCCTGTGCTCTACAGTAGGACCTGTTGTCCATCCTTTCTATATGTAGTAGTTTGCATCTGCTAACCCCAAAGTCCCAGTCCATCCCTCCCCCTCCTCCCCTCTCCCTTGGCAACCATAAATCTGTTCTCTATGTCTATGAGTCTGTTTCTGCTTCATACACAGTTCATTTGTGTCATATTTTAGTTTCCACATATAAGTGTTATGATATGGTATTTGCATTGATGTGTATTTTTGACTTATCTGTGTCTCTTCAGGTCTGTATTTCTCACTCTTAATTCTTTTTAAATTAAAAGATAAATAATCTTTTTAATTGTGTTAGGCTGTCTCAAATCCTTTCTGTAAAGAAATGGAGAATAAATGCAACATTTATTCCACGTGACGTTATTTTCAGGCTTTTTCCCCTCTTCCCTTCCCACCCATTTCCCCATCATCCTCTTTACTTCTGTACCACAGTGACGTCAGAGCTTTCGCCTTTGCCACAGTCCTCATGGTCCTCACAATTAGACCTCTCACTGAATATTGACTACTTAACTAAACAAGCTGAGACACGTTCAGTGGGGTCCCCAGGCCTCCCAGGATGCTGAAGCCAGTTAACAGTGACATAAATAACACTCTTAAAACTTGACTCTCACAACAGAGCAATTCCTTCATTAAAAGTAATCAGGGCAACATAACATACCTTGAGATAGCTATGATCTCAATATAATAGATTGTAATTAGGAGAAACCATGAAGACTGCTTGAACTTAAATAATGATATCAACCGCTCTTGTTATTATTTAGTCAGGTTTGGACTACATGTCAGTTCTGCACTTCCCATCTCCATCATGGCTGTCCCCAAACAACTGCCCAGCGTACTGCCCTGCTGATACATGTGTCTGTAATTTTTGCTTCTCTGGTTCTTAGAATTGCTGAGGGTACCCCCTGCTGATTCGTGCTTGAAAACATAAATGTGGGGAGGGGCCTGGATCTCTTGACTTTTCTCAAACTGCATGAATTACTTAATGAAGATATTTGCCTTCTGGTTTTTTTTTTTTTTGTCCTTAATTTACTATGAAATGAGACATTCTGGGCACTTATAGGGTTCTTGGTCTCATTTTACAGATGGGCAAACTGAGTCTTGGAGAGGCTAAATAATCTGCTATGGGCATTTAACATGTACGGGACAGTTGAAATCTTAACCCAGGAGTACTTAACTCCAAGGCACATAAATATTCTGGCTGCAGTGTTATCTTATGCTTCTATTACATTAAAATTAAATATCATCAAGTTTAGTCTATGTATTATCTTGTGTGTTTCATGAACTAACATCAGAAATTCATGGAATTTATGGATGATTTTTGAACTAATTTTGCCCAGGGTCCTGAACATGAATACAGAAAAGAACATGAAATATTCTGTCTCTTACAGCAGATGACATTTAACGATTTCATTGTTATTAATGTGGCATTTTCATTTCTTTATCCTTTTATCTTGGATAAAGTGTGTTCAGAGTGTTTTCATTTGATCCTCACTGTTTAGTGTGACAGGTGGAAGAGCAGGTGCATGATTCCTTCTGACCCTTTTGCGGCTGGCGTGGCCTTCAGGGAATGCGGTCAAAGAGAGAAGACAGTGCTTCCTAATGCTGGTTGCAGTTATTAAACTATATCTGTGTGTCAGATTTCAGGAATACTTTTTAAATCCAGTGTAATTCTTCATGCACTGTTATCCTTTCTGTGTCCTTTTTTTGCCACTGTGAAGGATTCAGAACTACTTCCGTAACCAAGCTACAGAAGCATGTAGCATTTCGTGATTACCTGCCCTAGGGAATATATTGGCAACAAATCCCTTTCCTTAGTTCTTAGCCATTTGTAATGAAATAATGAGAAAAATAGCTTGTTCTCAGCTAAGGCAACCACTCTTATTAGCTCTGTACATTCTTAGAGATATTTCTCTTCTTTACAATTATTAACACATGTTAAATTCCTTTACCGGCATTATCTAGTGACCCATAGCTGTAGTTCTTTGATCAAAACATAGTTTTTCAGAAGAGATGATGTATCTATCAATCAGGTCTCATGTTGGATTTTCATAAAGTCCATACATGTAAAACTTTTAAAGAAATTATGAAACTAGTTGTACTTGTGCTCATTTTTTAAACACCGCAGAAATATTTGAGTAGTGCCTCAGAGGAGAATTGGTATTTTCCTGTATTTTATCTTTTAAGTTTTTGCAGCCAGTGGTCATTTCTTTTCTTATAGCTATAGAGCAGGGGTCCCCAACCCCCGGGCAGCCTACCGGTACCGGTCTGAGACCTCTTAGGAACCGGGCTGCACAGCAGGAGGTGAGCAAAGCTTCATCTCCCGATCCTCATCCCTCCCCATCCCTCCCCGTCGCTCCCCATCCCTCCCCGTCCCTCCGCGTCCCTCCCCGTCGCTCCCCGTCCCTCCGCGTCCCTCCCCGTCGCTCCCCGTCCCTCCCCGTCCCTCACCATCCCTCCCCATCGCTCCCCATCCCTCCCCATCGCTCCCCATCGCTCCCCATCGCTCCCCATCCCTCCCCTTCGCTCCCCATCCCTCCCCATCGCTCTGCATCGCTCCCCATCGCTCGCATGACCGCCTGACCCATCCCCTCACCCCCCACCCCCACCCCCCCACCCCCGTCCGTGGAAAAATTGTCTTCCAGGAAACCAGTCCCTGGTGCCAAAAAGGTTGGGGACCACTGCAGTAGGTATATTTTACCGCATCATCTCTTTTTTATTTATTTTCACGTACAAATTTGAAATAAAAGTTAAGAATAAGAGAGAAAAACATAACCAAATTAGTCCAGCTACTCTGAATTCCCATCAAGAGGTGGCAGTTATTATTTCAGTTGCTGTATAAATGGCTGATTGACATATTCAGGAGTCACTACCCGTCTTCATAACTCCAGAAATAAGGGCTTCTGTTAAAATGAAATTTACCCTCATACCTGTTGTTTTTGGGAATATGTTCCGAGGTGTTGATGTTTTCAAAAATTGTGTCAAGTGAACAGACTCAGGATTCTACAGAGTTTGATCTTGTTAATGTCTTGGGCTTGGGTGAAATGCCTCTTGAGAATATGTGAGTCTATTGGAATAGGGCTTTTGAATTATATTCCATTACTATCTATCATATACTACTCTGCTTATTTCCTTTATTGCAGGTATCACAACCTAGTCACTTTTTAAAAATGTGTTTACTTGCTTGTTATATATTTTCTTTACTAGGTATAAACTCCAAAACAGATCTTTTATGTTTCTTTAACTGCTGAATCTCCATTGCTTGGGACAGTGTCTAGTTCACCTTGGTCCTCAATAAATATTTAGTCAGGGAGTGAATGGATATTGTACAGCTATTGGCTTTTATACGAAGAGCTATTACACTAATGAGTAAGGGTGTGGATATAAATAGGATGTTGTGCTGTCCCTGCCCCCAAGATGTTTACATTGGAATTAAAATAAGGACAGAATTGTGACACACGATGGTAAGGTCAGTATGAAGTCAGTTAGCTATATTTTAATTGGATGAGGCGGTGGGGCTTTCCAGAGGAGGAAGTGGCAGTTTTGCTGGATGCATTGTTCCTCTTTATATGTATGAACATATAGACTTTAAAAATGTACCCCTCTTAACACTTCTTCTAGAGCCTGTCATCCTCAAATAGACTTACTTTGGGATTGAAATGAAAATAAAAAACAATAAAAATAACAAGAAGAGCTATGTTTTGAGTACCTGCCATGTGCCAGGCATGGTTTCAGGAGCCTTATAGTTATTAGTGGAACTTAATCTTTACAACATGCAGAAAAGACAGGATGGTTATTATCCTTATTTCACAAATAAAGGAAGGTATGGGAGGTGCCTGCCCTGCTCGCTGTCAGGATCTGCGGTTTTGTTCTTTCCCCTGTTCTTACTGCAGTTGCTTCACTCCAAGGCTCCGGGGGTGGGATCTGGTGGATTTCTGCAGGCTTGTCTTGTTCCTGAAGTGAACCATGGGTGGAAAGGACTGACCTTTTTCCAAACCCCTCTCAGCTGTCATAGTTACACACTCTGGGAAGAGTATTGGAGGCAGAACAGGGTTGCAAAGCTCAGCTGGGATCTTCTGGGATGATCTAAAGGTCTGCTGAAACGGCCTTGGCTTTCTGGCTTGGCTTTGGGGCTTCTGATGCTTCTTTCTTGGTTAGAGGACCTGCCAGTTTGTAAATCCTCCAGTGCTACCTCTGGAATGCTTGTGTTCTTTCTGCCATGGCTCTCCCTCTTGTGAACATTTTGTTCAGTAGCAAACCCCTTTGACAACAGGCTGCCTCCTTAGCCTGGACTGTTCAGTGCACTTCTCTGATACGGGACACACAAGTCACCGTCAACAACGGCCAATTGACATTCCACTGGCATTGCCCGACAGATGTTTACGTCTGTAAATTATGAACTGAGCTAATGAAAAGAACTGAGTAAATGAAACAAAACAAGCGGTGGAAAAGTGGACACTTCTTAGGATCCATTTATTTCGTGGCACTGGGTCTTAAACCATCCCTTGAGTTGGGAGGAAAGCAAGAAGCAGCTCATGCGAGGTAGAGGGAACCACATGTGCATAGACACGTGTGATGGCCCAGCGCATATGGGGAACTTGCAGTAGTTGGACATACCTAGAGTTTTGAACATGACAAGATACTAAAGAGGGAGCCAGTGTAAGTTTCTTTCTTTCTTTTAATTAAAAAAAATTTTTTTAAGTTGAAGTATAGTTGATTGACAATGTGTGGCAAATATTTCTTAATAAAAATGTTAAGTAACACGCAAAAAGAAGATAAGTATTTTTCCAGACAGAGTCGAGATCTTTTTATTCTGAGAATCACGTGACGTCTTTTTCCTCCCCTTGATTAATTTAATCGCCTTTCTCCCCCCTCGCCCCCATCCTTCATCAGTTTGAGTACTGCATGCCAGTCTTTTCACCAATGATTTGATGGTTACTTACGTGTACTGTTTTGAGCTAAATATTACCAAATGGTTATAACTGACTGTGCTCTTCCCGTCTGGAGATGTTTTAATGAGAAGCAAGTCAAATGCCTGTTGGGTTTTCACGTGAAAATGTAGACTGAAGGCCCATCTTGGTGTCTCATTAGGATTTTGATGATGTTAAGCCGCCTGCGTTGGCTCTAAAGAGCTTCCTTTTCTCTCCTGCACGCCTGCTAGCTCGGTGATGTGATGGTTGACATTGCAAGTAACATCATGTTGGCTGACGATCGTGTCCTGGGGCTGGCGCAGAGGGAAGCTAAAGCCTGCAGTAGGATCGTTCAGTGTCTACAGCGCATCGCCACGTACCGGCTAGCAAACGGAGCTCATGTTTATTCAACAGTAAGTGCGTTAGCCTAGAATTCTAAGGAAAAGGTTCATGTAAAGCAGCTCTAGCTCAAAAGAGATAAGTCTGTTCCCCATTATGGGGTATTTTGTTATTGCTGATTATTACAGAATTTCCTGTTCTTAGACATTTTTTTTTTTTTTTTTGCGGTACGCGGGCCTCTCACTGTTGTGGCCTCTTCCGTTGCGGAGCACAGGCTCCGGACACGCAGGCTCAGCAGCCCTGGCTCACGGGCCTAGCCGCTCCGCGGCACGTGGGATCTTCCCAGACCGGGTAATGAACCCATGTCCCCTGCATCGGCAGGCGGACTCTCAACCACTGCGCCACCAGGGAAGCCCCCTGTTCTTAGACATTTTAAGAGAGAATTTTGCCTCTGAATAGTCTTGTGTTCTTGGTAACTGGAAGGTGCTATCTTAATTTGTAATTTGAACGGTTAGCACTGTCTCATCCTCTGAAACTTGCTACAACACAAATAACAACACTATAGAATTGCCCTCCTGTCACATACCCACTGTCCACCCTAGCTGGTATTCTGTTCCCGTCCCTGAAGGATGTTTTGAAACAGTGCTTGATTTCTTGCCCAGGTTTCAATTTCAAAAGGGAACAAGGATTCCAATCCCCAACCCTTCTGAACCTATGGGCATTTTTCAGTCAATTTCACTCTTGGGATAATGAGTTATTTATATGTAGTAGTCACTCCATTAAATAGTATTGTTTTATTTGTCCTAAATTTCTTGGTGTACTGCTTCCTTTTTTTTTTTGTTCTAAAATGTGGTAAATATGACAAACGTGGTAAATATAATAAATAATGCTTTATTCTTTTAGCAGTCATATTCTGATCTGGCCCATGATTTTCATTTTCTAACTATTTTAATGGATTCATTGAATGTTCTATACCTCCTCCTATGATTTTACACAATTCAAGATTGCTGTCTTTCCATTGATCAGTGGAACCTTTTTGATGAGACTGTGTTTTATTGGGGCTTTTGCTCAGTTAAGTTTAGGACTACTTTCCTGAATAATAAACAAAATGGAGGCTTAGCATGACTCCTATCTTGACAACATAGTTCAGGGTAGTTGCCCTCTCAGGCATATGATCTTACTTGAAATGAGCTTGCCAGTTTTAGGGCCACAGTTGGTCCTCCAGGTCATTTAGATCCATTTTCAATCCTGTGCTTCAGCCTTGCTTATTACTCAGCACAGAGAACTTCCTTCGTTCTTCTGAGAACCCAAGGATATAATAGGGGGCAGTATAGTGGGTATTTGCACACCATTTCAAAGTATAAAAAGGTTTCTGAGAAACTATATATCTACTTATGATATGGCTTCAAGGCCATCTCAAAATGGCAGTTTTCTTTCTTTCAACTGAGGTTTCACATGTTTATCATGATTATATATGTCTTTGATTGACAAAAAAATTTCGAATATAATTTGCTAAATATAATTGAATTTAGTAAGATTTTTTGCAATGTGTCATCTGTGGGACAAAAGCTAATGCAAAGATTCCTTAGTCTTAAAAATGTAGGAAGCCACCAGTTATTTTCTACTGTGCATATGGTACTTGGAAAATTCTGCCTTCTTATATTTTAAAACTTTAATTTTCCCAGTAGATTTTAGATGCCTCGCATGGAAGTCCTATGTTTAAAAAAATTTTTTAAAAGAGGACTTCGTCCACATATGGTACTTAGAATGATGCCTTCCCTCTGTAGTGGGCATAGAATGAATCATCCTTGAAGGAGGGAGATGTCATCTTGTCCCTGAAATTTACAGCACATGCTGTCATCTTGATGGATGTGAAAGAGACCCGTCAGCCTGTCACTTCTCATGCCCTCTCTGTCATGGTTCTCACAGAGGGAGTGGTGGCAGCAGTCCTCCGGACATGGGCTTGGTGGCTGTTTGTATCGGCAGGCCGTACATTTTGGTGGACCCTCGAGTTCAGCCTCACTCTTGCATTCCTTAAAATTGTTGGGGCACGTGCCATCTTTCTTAGGTGATTTCTGGCCTAATTTGCTTTTAAAATCTGTTCATTTCTGTCTGGCCTAGCACCTCCCTTCCTTTTCTGACGAAACAGCTTTGGAGCGAGTCTGTATAAAGATTTTATTGGTGAAACTTAAGGCTGAGAGTTGTCCCCATGAAAGAAAAAAGTGAAGATGGCATGAAGTGTTGAATGAAGCGACTTTTAAGTGTATTATGATCATTAAGGGGGTCTACTGATTTTTCTAGCTTGGTGGGTTTTTTTTTGTTTTTTGTTTTTAGTAAGACACTTCCATTTTCAGCTCATAGTTTCCTGCAGCGTACTCTTCAAATTATTGTAAATTGATCTCTCATTTATATCTGATCTTCCATACTTTGGGACTTGCTCTTTTCCTCTGCATGGGTATCTTTCTAGTTTAGGACATCCTTTTGTTTCCAGCGTCTTTTTTCATTCTGCCAGTTATCTACAGTGTCTTTGTTTAGTAAGAATGTGAGCTTTCTCTTCTAGCTTATGTATAGTGTTTTGTGTTTGAAACTCTTTGAAAGTGCTTTTTTCCCATATTATAAATCTTTTATAACTCCTGTTTGATTGACTTTTGAAGTATTCACCCAATATTGCTCTGGAGGCTTATGTCATCAAGGCTGCTGGCTTCACTGGGATGACATGTACCGTGTTCCAGAAAGTGGCAGCTACTGACCGGACAGGCTTTTCTGACTATGGGAGGCGGGATCCGGATGGAAACCTGGATAAACAGCTGAGCTTTAAATGCAACGTTTCAAATACGTTTTCAAGTCTGGCTCTGAAGGTACGTTATATTCTGTAATCATTTAAGGCTCTACAGTTAGATTAGAATACAGTCGACCCTCCGTATATGTAGGTTCTGCATCTGCGGATTCAACCAACTGCAGATTGAAAATATTCAGTCAAAAAAAAAAAATCCCAGAAAGTTCCAAACAGCAAAACTTAAATTTGCTGCATGCTGGCAACTATTTACGTAGGATTTACATTGTATTTTCAGTCATTTACATCGCATCTGCATTAGGTATTATAAGTAATCTAGAGATGATTTAAAATAAGTATACTGGAAGGTATGCTTAGTTATATGCAGCTGTTATGGCATGTTAACATGAGAGACTTGAGCATCCATAGGTTTTGGTATCGGAGGGGGTCCTGGAGTCAGTCCTCTGTGGATATGGAGGATGACTGTACTCAGAGTGTTTTGCTTTGCAAAGATAACCATACTAAAAGTTATTTGGAGGGAGGGGATATTGGTATTGCCTTTGCTGTTGTTTTGAAAGAAACTTAGACCAAGAAGGGACACATCCTGATTTTCATGGGCCTAGACATTTTTGCCCTCTGGACTCCTTTCTCCACACAAATATGTCAAAATTATATTTTACAACTGCAGTGGTAAAAAGATGAATATATTAATATTACATATTAAGATATTTTCTTTGACTTTAAAGTTCATTTTTATGCTTCTGATTTTAAAGAAAAACATTTTCGTAGACCTCCTAGAAGTATTGTGTGCCCTTGGCTCTGTGCCTCCTGGGCCTAATGGGAAAATCCAGGCCATTTAATCAGGCAAGCTGTAGATCAAGATTTTTAGCACAGAAGTGCAAGCGTGTGACATGTGTTCACAAATTGTGTGTTTTATTGCAGTATGCAAAATTAAAAGCATTTTTATTGATTTTTAAAATTTGCGGTTCAGACGTGTTTCATTAAACTGCATTGAAGCAAACGGTGAAAGTACAATTTCAACACCCTGGAGTCACGAGTTTTTGTTGAGCTTTGTGTGGCCACGTGTAACTATGTTTTTGGTAGTTTATAATTACACAGTGCTTTCTGTGTTTCTGATTTGTTCCTGAATTATGTCGCAAACAGTATTCCAGTCATTTTATGCCTGCAGAATAATCAATGAAATAGGTGTTAGGTATCTTGGTACACTGTGGAGGCTCAAATATTGAATGAATGAATGAATGAAGAATTAATATATTTTGTCATATTTGACCCTGGTGACCTCCATAAGGAGGGCTAGTTTGCCTAATTTAATAATAGTCCAACTTCTCCCACTGCCCAAGACAATTTCAACTATGTCAGAATGTCTAATGATAACATATTTACTTGACACCATATATTCAGATGAAAATTGGCAGGATTTGTTACTCTTGGCTCTATGAGAGTATTTGACGCACCTAGCGATGCTACTCCTTAATGCCTGCTCCTTTCCTTAGAGTATTTTTTATTGGTAAAAACATACCACAAAAGGCATCAAAACAGCATCACACACAAGCCCATGAGAAGTGTATGTCTTTTAGGAATATTTAAAATTGATGAACCCTTCTATCTTAGATGATCATCTGAGAGAAATTAAAAATGATGAAACCCAACATTTCATCAAGTTTACAACCTATCCCTTTGGGTAAGGAGAGTTTCTACATGCTGAAGTAGAAAGCTTTAAATGAATACTCTCAAATTTGTTAATTTCTTACTGTTCTGTTATTTTAAGATCATCTTGGTGGCCAGAAACCAGGGACACATCACACTGTTATTCATGCTTTATAGATGGACATGCTAAAACCTAGTGAAAATGGAACATATCCTTCATGACACAAAATTAGTTAAAAATTTTAATGTTGAGAGTACCAAATGCCTTAGCATTTTAACAGGAAACTTTTACATTGTAGACTTTATACTATGGCAATTTTTACTCTTTTTGCCTGTTTTTTTTTTTTTTAATGCCTTGAATATACTAACTAGACACCTTGAACATCTAATAATTGCATTACCCTTGGATGGGAGAACATGCTAGCGTAAGAAGTTAAACCCATAAAAAGACAGTCCTTAGCAGTAGGAGCCTAGCTTGAGTTGCCTTCTACATATTTCTTGAATCTCTATTGTCCTGTCTTTATTACCTTCACAGCCCAGATTGGACTTCCGTTCTGCATTGCCCACGCCATCGTGAGCTCCTATTTAGTCTCTGTGTCTCCAGGCTCTTCTTAAAAATTCATCCTTTTCATACAGATTGGTCTGCCTAGGGCAGTCTTCAGCCAACACGTACCAATCCAACCATACCAGTTAGTAAAATATTGAAGTACTTCCTTACCCTTTAGCGAATAGCTGCTGCCCCAGTCCCCTGAGTCTCCTCAGCTGGCATCCTGGTCCTTCTTTCAGGAACACGACCCAGTCTGTCCACCCTTTAGCAACTGAAGGGCTGGTACCTACAGAGCAGAGGTCCTGTACGAGACTTCCCCTCTGAGGAAGCTGCTCAGATTGTTAATATTGTGAACGTTATCCCTACATCGACCCAACGTGGAAATGGACCTTGCGGATCCCACGATAAATGGTGTCCCTTGGAGGCTTGGTGTCCCTCTGGAGGCTGGCTGTCAGTTAACTTCCTCATTTATCTGCCCTTGTCTAGTAACAGAAAACTTCCCTTGTTGTCTCTTCCAAGTACTGGCCATTCTTAGGCCAGGCTCATGCTCAGTCTTCTACTAGAAACCCTGCTTCTCCTCTCCCCTCCCCAGCTCCTTGGTTTTATGATAACACACAGAAGAAATGTCAACTTCAAGAATCTTACCTAATACCTCACCTCTTGGTCTGTCCTCACCTCTTCCATCCTCATCTTAATCTCTCTTCCTCGCTTTGCCCATAACACTCTGCTCATCTCTGGCATTCCATGTTACACACAGGAGCCAAATGGTTTTCTTACAACTCCTGCGTTGGACTGAGGGTTACTCGAGGTCAGAGCTAGTGCTTGATTCATTGATGAAATCCAGTGCCTGGTCTCAGTCATTCAGCCAGTTGGAGATTGAATTTCCTGTCATCTGACCCTTACAGCACCTAATCTAATTTTTTTCTTAACCAAATGCTTCCTTCCACTGTTGCTACCATAATTCAGATTTGTTAGCATCCAAAATATTACCTATTTTCGATTAACTGCTAAGAGCTTTTAGTAGCTGTTGGTGTTTTGAATTCAGCTGTTAATGTAGCCAGAAAGAATTGGTTCTTTAAAATTTTTCTTGACTGGAATTTAGAAATCAGGTTTTCTTTATGCATCCCATATTTCTCTCATCCCATCTAGGGCTTTAGCCCACCTGAAGTCCTTTTCATTTCCAAGCCAGTCGTATACATCGTCACACTTCCTGCCTTCATATGTGCCCTTTTTCATGCCCTCAGTGTCCCCCCTGCTTGGGAAGATCCCTGCTACTGTCTTCTAAGACTCCATTCGGTTGGCAGCTTCCTTCTCTTCCTCAGACAGAATTCATCATTGCCTGTTAGCCCTATAGTGCTTTGTTCACTGTCTAGAATAATTAGAAGCTGGTATGCTGGTGAGTTGAGTTATAATGAGAGGCCAGAGGGTATGGTTACCTAAATGTGTTCCTGTTCGGCTCCCCCACTTAAAAGCTATGCAAACTTGGGCAAGTATTTTAACCTCTCTGAATGTCAGTTCCTTTCTGTTCCATAGGGATCATGAAGTGGTACTAAATTCAAAGGGTTATTGAGAGGGTTTAATGAGGCAAATATGTAGACATTTATAGCAGTGCCTGGCACAGGGTTAGCACTTAATAAATGTTAGCTCTTACGGTTTTATTATTGTTGTTGTCTTTTCCTTGCTAGATTTTTAATATTTGAGGGCAAGGACCATGGCTTATTTCATTGTATATCTCTAGATTCTGCACAGTGCCATGCATGGAGGAATGAAACATCCAATAAATGCCGTTGAACAAAAATTAACAGCCAAACTTAATTCGCAAAGAAAGTTAAAAAAAATTCTAAAGGCAAACATAATCCCTGTTAATCTTCAGCAGTGAGATAATCAAAAGGTGGAATGAAGTTAATAACTAATTATACACAAGAAAATAATTAGGATGTATCATAACATCTATCTGTTTAAAATCTAGTGAGTTGATAGTCAAGGAGACATGAACAAATTACTGTTTTTAATCAGCTGGCTCTTTGACCCATTCTAATTTTATTGTTAGAATTCTAGAGACTTAAACAAAATTAGGATTTCAGAAAATTTTGATTTATTAATTATGTAGTGTCAGAAGTGCAGATTATTTCATAAGGAATGATGTTAAAATCTAGTGAAAATATTTGAGTTAACATCTGTTATGATACTTATCATTTTCTTCTTAGTGTCATTCTAAATAAGAAAATATGCATGAATTCAGCAAATAAATTCATGATTAGAGCTCTATGATAACATTATTTCATGTGTGTGTAGTTTGTCAATTTTTTAGTATTGCCGTTAAAACTAAAGCTGAGTTGTAAAAGTCAAAACAAGACGAGGTTTTAGATGATTGTTGGTAAGTCAATTACTTTAAGGCATTTTTCTCTCTCCCCAGCCTCCAGATAACGAACGACCTGCCACGCTGTGGCAGTACAGGCAGACCTCGGAGATATTGCAGGTTCGGTTCCAGATAACTGTAGTAAAGCAAATATTGTAATAAAGCGAGTCATACAAGTTTGTGGTTTCCCAGTGCATGTAAAAGTTAGGTTTCTACTATACTGTAGTCTGTTAAGTGTGCAGTTGCATTATGCCTAAAATACAGTGTACAAACCTTAAATTAAAAAATACTTTATTGCTAAAAAATGCTGTCTGACAACACAGGGTTGCCACAAACCTTCAGTTTGTTAAAAAAAAAAAACAAAACAGAAAACCCACCTCCTGCCCCCCAAAATGCAGTTATCTGTGAAGTGCAATAAAACGAGGTATGCCTGAAATAATAAAAATACTACCCCCAGTTCCATAGCCTTTTGTGCTTGTCATGGTCATGATCTCCTTTGGTCCTCATAATCATTTGTTAGGAAGATCATTAGCTGCATGTGACGGATGCAACTCGCAGGGTAGGCAGAATTGTGCAGTGTTAAGCAGCTACCACATGGTGAAGCTGGGATCCAAATTCTGGTTTCTTCTTTCAGATCCCATGTTCCTCTCCCTGTGGGTGGCATATGGCCTTCAATAATAGATATTAGACACCAAAAACATGTCTTTCCGAAAGTTTTTTTTTAATTGAAATATAGTTGATTTACAATGTTGTGTTAATTTTTGCTGTACAGCAAAATGATTCAGTTATACCTGTATATACATTCTTTTTTATATTCTTTTCCATTATGGTTTATTACAGGTTATTGAATGTAGTTCCTTGTGCTTTACAGTAGGACCTTGTTGTTTATCTATTCTATATATGACGGTTTGCTTCTGCTAACCCCAAACTCCCAGTCCATCCCTTCCCACTCCCCCTTCCCCTCCTCCTTGGCAACCACAAGTATATTCTCTATGTTTCTGTTTCATAGATAAGTTCATTTGTGTCATATTTTAGATTCCACATATAAGTGATATCATATGGTATTTGTCTTTCTCTTTCTGACTTCCTTCTTGTGTGATAATCTCTAGTTCCATCCATACTGCTGCAAATAGCATTATTTCATTCTTTTTTATGACTGAGTAGTATTCCATCGTATATATGTACCGCATCTTTATTCATTCATCTATCGAAGAACATTTAGGTTGTTTCTGTATCTTGGCTATTGTGAATAGTGCTCTAATGAATATGAACATAGGGGTGCAGGTTGTCTTTTTGAATTACAGTTTTGTCAGATATATACCCAGGAGTGGGATTGCTGGATCATATGGCAGCTCTATGTTTAGTTTTTTAAGAAACCTCCATACCGTTTTCCGTAGTGGCTGCACCAACTTACATTCCCACCAACAGTGTATGAGGGTTCCCTAGAGGTTTTTAGGAGAGATTTTTCTGATTTATTAGCTATAATTTGTATGGTTTATATCTGTTTCCATTGCTGTAATCCATATGTTTAAAAATGAATATATGGTTAAATGAAATTATTACCTTTGTGTTCTTGTCTTCAGGCTAACTGGCAAAAAGTATAGTCACAGTAAATGTAACAGATGTGTTCCTTAGTGATTTTTTTCATTACATTTACAACCTTTCTGGAATAAATGATCAGTACTTCTTTTAAGGAGATTAAATATGCAGGTGTTACTTTTTTACTATAAAAATTAAATATTATTGATATAGGTGAAGTTTGCTTTTCCAGCACCCCAGGCCACCCCAGGGGACCTATAATTATTATTTAGTAATATCCTTTATCGGACTTTGAAAGATGTTTTAGAAATCTAAGTGTCTGACAGCCTTGAATTTGTAGCTCTCATCTCTCAGGAATCTGTCAGTACACCTGAGGTTTTTCATTTGTTGTTGTCGGGATGGTTTTACAAGTTTAAATTTGTGTAGAAAAAAGCTTATACTTCTAGAAAGTATAGTTGTCATTTCCTTTTTCAGCTCTTTTAGAAAGTAAAGTATGACCTCTTCTTTTAAATTAATTTGATTTATTATAAAACTTTTCCAGAGAGCTACACTTTGTTTTCAAGTTATTTTGTGTTCACAACAGAATTATTTTATGAATTTTAAAGTACTTAAGCTTAATAAATGTCTGGTATGTAACAGTTCCTCAGGATTTTGACCTTCTAATTAAATCAATCTACTGATGTTTTTCCTTTTTTACATGCATCCTTATATACTTAGGAGAAATTTATATACTTGATAGAAATATACTATATTAGTGAATGAATTTATAATAAACTTTGTTTTCCTATCAAGTTATATTTGTGAGAATAGTAGAAACCTTTTCATATGTTTTCTTAGGTGAAATATTTCTACTGAATATTTTCTTGGCATCCTCAACTTAAAAGTAATATTCAACTGTCAATATTCAAACTTCTGAAATACTTTTTTCCAACAGATATTTATGGTTATTTGCTGTGTTACAACATTGTTCTAAGCACGGCAGTTAAAAACTAAATCTGAAGTCAATCATTTGCTTCAGTAGAACCTTTTAAAAAAATGCCACACAGACTTTCATTAATTTCATAAACAATGGGCTATTTTATCAAATACTAGTGCCAGGAACTATTATTAACATAGGCTGTCCAAAAATAAATGAGATTATCTGCATTCAAAAATTCTCTTACTCTAGTTAAGAGGAGCAGACAGTGAGATCCACAGTGCTACTTTTAAGTATTAGTTATCATGGAGCTGTGTACAGAATGCTGCATGAGTCTAGAGGGGGGAGCACCTACCTGTAAAAGCAGTATCTGGACGAGTCGTGTAATTAATCATCCCCCCCAACCAAAAGCCCTATTTATAGAACTTTGCAGCGTCCTTCTCTTGGCTGCCAGCCTTTCTCGTCCCGATCCTCTATCCTTTGCATTGCCAGCAGAATTAACTTACTGAAAATCAAATCTGACCAGTTTGAGCTTACCAAATAAAAGAACCATGGAGCATTTCAGCCGGAGATGCTGACATGTGCACAGTGGCATTTAAAAAGAAGGAGATTTCAAAAAGTGATAAACTCAGTGTGGTCCAGTCTTGTGGTGTAAGGAGAGTTAGGGGATGAATTTGGGACAAGGAAATTAGCCAAATTGTATGGCATACTTAGGATTTTTTGGCCATAGTTTCTAAACATTTGGGAACCAAGGTGTTATTTGAACTGAAATAACGACAGATTTGTTGAAGAGGAAATTCTGTTGGCATCGCGTATGTTGGATTGGAGAGAGAAGTGAGTGCCAAGAAAGCGGCTTTGTGATGTCTTTAAAATAAGGATGTTTTTAGATAACTATTTGCCTCCCTGGTGTACAGATTCATTTTTTATGAAATGCTGAATAATTTATAATTTTAAAATCCCTAATAAAGAAATCTGAAGAACACTCATTGCCCAGCCAGAATTTTCACTTGTTCTTTTGTTACTGTGTTTTCCTAAACGTGATGTGTTTCTTAGTCTCAGTCTTCTGCTGAAATAAGTTTGCTGAATCTAAACTTCTATTATGTTTGTGTATAATTTCTTTCTTCTGTCGTTTGACAGTTGGAATCCATCATAAATCACCTTAAAGTTTCAGAAGCCCAAATTAATTATATTCACATTTGTGATATGCTCCCTTTGTGCTCATTTACCATATTTTGTCATTGTAAAATTCATGTGAAGAGTGGTCACTGGGATCCCTGTTCTGTTTAATGCTATCTACTTCAGCAATGTACATTATCGGGAAAATTCACTTTATAGCTTGAAATAATCCCTTGTTCACTACTTTAGCGCTCTGAAATAGAGTTTGCTTTTCTCTTCATTTTCTACTTCTTTTGTTCTATGCTATTATATGATGTTTACTTAACGGATAAATTGTTCTAACTATTAAATTTCACATACCTACATTTAAAAACTATATTCAGCATATAACTAGACAACATTCATAACTATCTAAAATACTCCTGGTTTTTACCTACTAATATGACAACTCTTCTTTGTTTCTGTCTTTTTTTTTTTTTAATGTATTTTCAGAATACTATTGTAGAGGCTTCTATTCAGCTTCCTCCTTCCCTTTTCTCACCAAAGCAAAAAAGAGAAGTCAGACCAAGTGATGACTCTCTCTATAAGCTTCAACTCATCGCATTCCGCAATGGAAAGCTTTTTCCAGCCACCGGGAATTCGACAAATTTGGCCGATGATGGAAAACGGCGTACAGTGGTTACCCCAGTGATTCTCACCAAAATAGGTTTGTCTGTGGCATATGTCATCCTGTAGTCACTGGACAATACAACTTTATCATGCCCTGTCCCTAAAGATGCTTATTTTTGTTCCTTCTCATTTTAATGAGTCACTAGTGAAGAAAAGGTATTTGCAGAGTTCCCATTCGTGGATAAGTTGACATTTAATTGTTTATGAAGTTTGTTTCAGAAATATTTTTATTTCCCATATCCTCCAGATGGTGTGAACATCGATACCCACCACATCCCTGTTAATGTGACACTGCGTCGAATGGCGCACGGAGCAGATCCTGTGGCCGCCCAGTGGGATTTTGATTTGCTGAACGGACAAGGAGGCTGGACGTCAGATGGGTGCCGTATACTCTGCTCAGATGAAAATATCACCACCATTCAGTGCTACTCCCTTAGTAACTATGCGGTTTTAATGGTACGGCAGTCGTTAACGTTATGCATAAACACTAAGTATTCTCATTTTTCCCTATGCGTAGTTAAGCTCAAATGAAGATTGTTTTTTTAAAACTTTTGACATAATTGCTCTCTTTAAGTAAGAGGCGACTTTTGGTGTAATTCTGAGTTTAAAGGGAAATTGAGTTACTACGAAGTGAAATGTATGGGATTGAATTTGGCATAGGAATTTTCAGTAAACTTTGTAAGCAAATCCATTCAACTAGGCCTTGACCTTAAAATTTGGTAACATCTTGGGTGTATGCAGTCCAACTCTCAACCCAGAAAGCGTGACTCATTTTGCCCAAAGATGCACAGTGAACAGAGAGAGGTTTTCCTTCTTTGCCATCTAGTGCCTTATCCCACTACACATCATAATTTTTAGACTCCTTTTGAATTTAGAGTAATGGTGATAATTTCAGTTTAGTTGCTGCAAGTGACAGTATTGACCCAAATATCTTCAGTGTTAATGTCTTGTGTTATTTACCATTTTACATGTCTGTTAATCTTTGGTAGAATAACCAGTTATTAATGTATAGGAACAGATCTTTTTATTAATGAGTCATTTAAGTGAATCTGATGCCTGAGTTGATAATTATGAAATTAGCCATGCTAGTTTTTATTTCATATTGTGGTTATTATAAGATACTAACATCCTGGAGTATGTATACATGCATTCAGAGCATAATGGAAGGAATTACTGATGACTGTGAAGGACATTTCCCAACAATGGCTTGAGGCTAGCCTGGGAGTGAGGACGCCTGCATTCTGATTTCTGCCTCCAGCTCATCTAGACAGTATTTTATCAAAGCACCAAATAATCTTGAAACGTGATATATTTTACTTTAGGTGAAGTATTATTTTCTTAAAAAGACAAAAGAGCGTCTACCACTGGAAATGGTCTTGAAGCAAGCTTGAATTAGAGTAGATTTTCCTCAATTCTGTGTTTTAGTTTTCTCTTTGCTCCTCAACTTAGGATACATTACCTAGTGTCCCAAACAGGCAGAGGAGTAAGTAGATTATCTGGCAGGGCAGAAGGATTAATGTGTGTGTTACTCAGCCCAGCTGACAGTGGGTAAAGTCTACACTAGCAAAGACTCAGCTGTGTTTGTATCAGTCATCTGTCCTTTTGGGCTTAAAGTTAGTGTTGATAGTTTAGGACTCTCTTCACAAATAGTTGTTTGATTTCTGTAAGTCTGAGTCTGGTTTCTGTAAGTTCACATTCTATTGTTTTGTAGTCACCTTTCAAAGAAAGCTTGAAGCAGTAATTAAAATACGAAGCATTTTCTCTTTCACTTTGAAAGTGTTTTCTCATTCAGGTTTTGATTATAAAATAACATGAAACTGAGAAGTACTGAAGGAGAAGTAAGAGAGATGCAGCAGCATCTGAAGTTTTTTTAGTAGTTAACTAGAAAAAGTTGGGCAAGAGAAATGAAACGCAGACACACAAAAGGCATTTCATAAGCTTCATTGTTAAAGACATGACACTGTACCATGTGAAACTTTTATTTTTATTTAATTTAATACCAGTTTAAAACATCTATTTTTGAACTTCCTAGCTGTTCAACAATTTAAATTAGTATAATCCTTTTCTTGAAGGAATAAGCTATTCTTTTATCTTTCATACTTTTAATCTTTTAAAAAATGTGATACACAATTCTTTAAAACTAAGAAATAGCACGAAGATTTTTTTCTATTTTCAAAGAATATCCTTTTGCTTTTCTTAAATATAGCTATGCCACCTAGAGGCAGCAAGGTGAGATGTATCTGAAATTGTTGACAAAATTGTAATAAAGTTAGTATATGGGATTTTTGGAGTTGCTAATGAAACATGAAGGCAAAGTTAATGAAATCATACCTACTCTTAAATAAGTCATGCCTAAGATAGAAGCAATAGCTTTAAAAAATTAGAAGTCAACATCTGTTTTTCCTTGCCTGACACTATGAACAATAGGTAAAATGCTGTTTTTCTTGAAAACTGCCTTAATATTGGGTTTTATATAGCAAGTCTAAATTCCTGTTTTGGCAGCTAGCCCATAAAACTTTTCCTGCTCTGGTTTTAAATAATTTCGTATTTAAAAAATGATACAAAAGAATGTATTTGTGTGTAAATCTTGAAGAGATACCATAGTTTGGTTCAGTAGACATCCTGCGATAGCCATTTATATCCCAAGCTCTCAAGGAAAAAAGTTAAGCAGAAACTGGGTTTGTTTGAATGATCGGAAGTAGCCAATTGAGCAAGAAACTTTCTAGGAGCTGGGGTCAGTAGGGAACAAAAAAACTGAATGAGTAGGGCCAAACTATTTATGATAGTACTTACTACTTAATTGGTAATAGTAGTGAAGGTAAAATAATCACTATACCTTGATTCCCCTTTTGTTATTGTATTCACCTAGAAATACGTGAAACCAGAGCGCATTCGTTTGTTTTTACACGTCTAGTTTTTAAACTTTGTTTATATAAAACTTGCTGAATGAAAGTGAACTTTGGTTTCATTTACTCTATAATTGAACGTGAATGCTAGCAATGTTTTTGTTTATAATTCTTAAGTAGGTACTATATTCACATGGATCAAATGTTTCAGTTATTTCTAACACTGATGTACAGTGAAAAGTTGAACTCCCAACCCTCTGTCTTATCACCTCTTCTCCACAAAATAGGTAACCCCTGATTAGTTTTTTACAGATTATTGAAGAGATTTTCATGTATATTACAACAAAATGAATACATGGTCCTATTTTCTTCCATTTTTACACGAAGGTTGCATGCTACAAACGTTCTAAACCATGCTTTTTTCCGGGAAGCAGTATATCTTATGACAATGATAATGATGTCCATGGAACAATATGTCTTATGCTGCTGCTGATATCTTATGAAGGTGGTATTTTTAGGATGATATGAGGGTGGTGATGGCAGTGGCTAATTTTCATTAAGCATTTATATACCAGGTGCTCTCAAGTCTTTATGTGCATTAGCCTATTTGGTCGTCATGATCACATCATGAAGTATACTGCTACTATTATTACCCCCAGTTTACAGGTGGAGAAACCAAGGCATAGAGAGGCTAAGGACCATGACCAAGTTTTCAAAGGTAGTTAGTGTTGGAATTGGAATTCAGGCTCCAGAAATGTCTTCTTAATCCCACTACTAAATTTCCTTTCTGAAAGTTTCCATATCAGTATTAAAAAACTTTCTCATTCTTTTTCACCTCTGAATATTATTTTATGATCTCACCATAATTTATTTGCATATTCCTCAATTTTGTTTGTTTCCAATAATTTCCGTGTACAAAATTATTTTACACATTAGAAAATCTGCAGGATAAATTATCTGAAGTAGAATTGGTAATCAAAGGGGGACCAACACTTTCCTTCTGTCGTTAAATTGAGTTAATTGAGCAATGTGCACAGATCTTAACTATATAGCTTGATATTTTTATCTGTAAACACATATTTAGCTGCCATCAAGATAAAGACTTTTACTTGAGCACTCAGAAGCTCTGGTATGTTTCTTTCTAGTTAATTTCCACTGTCATCTCAAGAGATAACCCTTCTGATGTCTATCACTGTAGATAAGTTTTTCCAGTTCCATATAAGTGGAAATGTACAGCATGCACTCTTTGTGTCTGGTTTCTTTCCCATCATTACATCTGTGAGATTCATCTTTGTTTTTTCATGTGGCAGCAGGTTATTATTTTTTTTTGCTGCATAGTAGTCCATTGTGCAAAGATATCAAAATTTGTGCATTCTACTGTTGATGGGTATTTTGGTTGTTGCAAGGATCTGGTATCAAGAAAAAGCAGCTGTAAATATTCATGCACATGTTTTTTGTTGTTGTTTATTTCTTTTTAATTTTTTTTTTATTTTTTTACATCTTTATTAGAGTATAATTGCTTTACAATGGTGTGTTAGTTTCTGCTTTATAACAGAGTGAATCAGTTATACATATACATATGTTCCCATATCTCTTCCCTCTTGTGTCTCCCTCCCTCCCACCCTCCCTATCCCACCCCTCCAGGAGGTCGCAAAGCACCGAGCTGTTCTCCCTGTGCTATGCGGCTCCTTCCCACTGGCTATCTACCTTACGTTTGGCAGGTATATATGTCCGTGCCACTCTCTCGCTTTGTCACAGCTCACCCTTCCCCCTCCCCATATCCTCAAGTCCATTCTCTAGTAGGTCTGTGTCTTTATTCCTGTCTTACCCCTAGGTTCTTCATGACATTTTTTTTCTTAAATTCCATATCTATGTGTTAGCATATGGTATTTGTCTTTCTCTTTCTGACTTACTTCACTCTGTATGACAGACTCTAGGTCCAACCACCTCATTACAAATAGTTCAATTTCGTTTCTTTTTATGGCTGAGTAATATTCCATTGTATATATGCGTGCACATGATTTTTGATGGACATGTGCATTCAGGAGTGGAATTGCTAGGTTCTAGGCACCCATACGCTTTGGTAGGTAATGCCATGCAATTGACCAAAGTGGTTTTATTGGTTTACAGTCTCACCAGTAATGCGTTTTAATTGCTCCACATCCTTGTCAATGCTTGATACTGTCAATCTTTAGTTTTTGTCTTCTAGTGGTTGTGTTGTGATTGATCATTGTGGTTTTAATTTGCCTTTCTTTGGTGACTAATCATGTTGAGTACCTCTTCATTTTCATATTGGCAGTTTGGGTATGCCCTTTTGTGAAGTTATTGCTCAAGTCTTGCCAGTTTTAATTTGGTTGTCTGTTGTTTTCTTACTGGTTTATAGGAATTCTTCATGAGTTCTGAATAGGAGCTCTTTGTTGGATTTATGTATTGCAAATGTCTTCTCCCAGTTCATGCCTGTTTTAATCAATTCAACTGCCAGAACAGAATACCACAGAGTAGATGGTTTACAAACAGCGGAAATTTTTTTTTCACAGTTTTGGAGGCTTAATTAAGTCCAAGATCAAGAAATTAGCAGATTCAGTATCTAATGAGGGCTGGCTTCCTGATCATAGATGCTGTCTTCTCTCTGTGTCCTCTCATGGTGGAAGGGGCAGGGGAACTCTCTGGTATCTCTTTTATAAAAGGACACTAATCCTGTTCATAAGGGCTCCATCCTATGACCTAATCGCCTCTCAAAGGCAGCATTTCCAAATAACGTCACATTGGAGGTTAGATTTCAACATACGAATTTTGTGAGGGGGACACATTCAGTCTATACACATGCCTTTTTCTTTTAATGTTGTCTTTTTATGAGCAGAGTTTCTAATTTTTCTAAATTTTTTTAGTAGTACTTTTTAATGTCCTATTTAAGAACTCTTTGCTTACCCCCAGATCATGAAGGTATTTTCCTTTGTTTGACTTAAGAAGCTTTAAATGTGTTTTATCTTTCACATTTAGGTCTGTGATTTAATTGGAATTGACTTTTGTGTATGGTGTGTGGTAGGAGGATTAAAATCTTTAAGTTATGCTTTGTTTCTTAGGGGAAAAATTAAAAGCAACATAGACGTCATAGTCTTGGGGTTTTTTTTTTGTTTTTTGGGGGTTTTTTTACAGTTTTGATTTCAGATCTATTTTAAAATTTTATTTTATTGTCAAACTCTTAAAAATACTTATACTCTGACAAACAGAGGGTACCCTGAGATGTTTTTCTTTGGACTTCCTTCCATTATTCAGATCCTGGTGAGTTTAAACAATTACTGATTTATAATTATTCTTATTATTGATATGATGATA
Organism: Delphinapterus leucas; assembly: GCF_059928025.1. NCBI lineage: Eukaryota > Metazoa > Chordata > Mammalia > Artiodactyla > Monodontidae > Delphinapterus > Delphinapterus leucas. The sequence continues at coordinate 49,084,997 of NC_143133.1, read as the reverse complement.
ACGAATTATTTAAAGCTGCCAGTAATTTTATATTTAGTAATTCTTAGGCTAAAAGTAAACCCTTGTAAATGTGTGAATCTCTGTCAAGTAAACAAAGAATTTCAAAAACTCTTCTTCCATTTATTCGGTTCCTTAATAATAACTATCTTTGCAGTTTTTAACATACTTTCTGGTATTCTAATATTCTCTGAATTGATGCAGTTTATTTTGGTGAAAAACTTTACTTTCCGTTTTCTGGCCTGTTTTCTTAAACTTTGCACCATATAAAAGAGAGGGACTAGGATCACCATTTAGTGACGGACTGTTGAGTAAGCACCAGAGGCACAGGCTTTTCCTATCTTATATATCACTATATTGCAAACTGAATGACACTTCTACTTTTTTTCTCATGGGTGTCTCCTAGTGGCCATTTATGGACCATGTATTTAGTAATTCTTTTAATATAAGTGATTTCATTTATAAAAAGAGAAAGAGTGAAAGCAAGAATCATAGGTAGCAGTGAAATTATAGGATTTGAGGGTATTTGAGATGTCACCTCCTCTCCCTGTACAGGTAGATACTGAATTTTTTAAAGTAGAGGTATAATTGACATACAGCATTGTATTAGTTTCGGGTATACAGTGTAACGATTTGATATTTGTATATATTGCAAAATGATCACCACAGTAAGCCTAGTTAGCATCCATCACCATACAGTTACAATTTTCTTCTCTTGTGATGAAAACTTTTAAGATCTACTCTTTTAGCAACTTTCAAATATGCAATATAGTATTATTAACTATAGTCCCCATACTGCGCACTGTATTGCCAGGACTTTATTTTATAACTGGAAATCTGTACCTTTTGACCCCGTTCACCAATGTTTTCGTTATAGTATCACAAAGCCTATATTGTTGACCGATATAATTGAAAATCATTTTGATTCGGATTTCTACTTTACCTCTTTTGTTTTAATCTTTAAATTCTCTTCTTTCCTATCCCGATCTTCGCAGTTATTTTAAATAGTATTCTCTTATATTTTTGTCATCAAGATAGGAGGTGTTTCTTAACTTGATCTGTTTCCTTTATACTGGGCAGCAGGTCTGCAAACCCTGGCAGACATTTGACCCATAGGCCTGTGCCAGTCAGCTGCCATTTGTTTGTTTGCTTGATGTTCTAAATGCTGGAAAGCTAGGAGTGGTTTTTAATTTTATGCTTATATTTTAAGTGGTTAATAAGTACCTGCATAATAGCCTCAATTTTGCTCTTGGCCCGCAAAGCCTAAACCGTTTACTCTCTGGCTCTTCACACCTTTCCAAAGGTCAATTTCTCAGTAGGGGTTCTCTTTCACTTGGGAAGCTCAGTTTGTTGTGACAACAAAAATGCCCCTGCAGAAGCAGTGCTCTGTGTGACCAGTCAATAGTACTTGCTCCTTCCTGCACTCCTACCTTGGAATTTTAAGAGTCTGGGTCCTCTGTGTCAACATCCAGCTTCTTTCTCATACTATATCACATTTGGCTTTTGAAAAACAACTGATTTCTTTTATTTATTTTTTATTTTTTTGTGGTATGCGGGCCTCTCACTGCTGCGACCTCTCCCGTTGCGGAGCACAGGCTCCGGACACGCAGGCTCAGCGGCCGTGGCTTATGGGCCCAGCCGCCCTGCGGTATGTGGGATCTTCCTGGACCGGGGCACGAACCCGTGTCCCCTGCATCGGCAGGCGGACTCCCAACCACTGCGCCACCAGGGAAGCCCTAATTTCTTTTAAATGTAAATATTGTATATGACATATTTTGAGAACTGAACTGGCACTTTGATGTTTTATTAGATAATATCCAGCCGCCTGTGTCTTGTTATTCTCTGCAAAGGCTGGTGGAAGAAACGCGTACACACCTTCTGCCCCTTCCTCAGATCCTGCCACATGAGATAATTGTGGTATCTCCATCTCAGTAACTGCCCCAAATCATACAGCTAGTAAGTGGTGACGTATTCTTGAACATTTCCTGGAGGAATGGAAAGCAGGCAGTGCACGGAAAGAGTCTAGAGACCACATTCTGGACACTGAAAGTTTATCCTCAATTATTTAGTCTACATGGGAAGAGGAGCTTTTCATAAAAGCGAGGGGAAATGTGTGCACTCCAGCTAGCGTTTAACTGGTTCCAGTTGCCCTAGTAGTTTTTTAATTTCTCCTCTAATATTCTGGACTTTTAGCAGAATGCAAGTACCTTGAAGCTGTGTACCATAGACCGATCCCGCGGGCATCTCACAAGGGCAGGTTCAGAATGGTGGCGGTAGGCTTTTGTCTTGTATTTTCCTTTTCGAGTCTTAGTTTATAGACTGTCAGCCCTGGAGGGTCCTGCATTTAGCTGATGCCCAGTGCTTAGCGTAGCGCCTTGCCATGGTGGGTACCCAGTTAACATTTATCGAATAAAGAGAAGAACTATATGTTCGAGACTCATCACAGTGGGGTCGAGTGCCTGGGCTGGAATGCAGTTTTCTGTGTGGTATCTCACAGTTTCCCATTAACTCTGATTTTTGTCAGGCTCCGTGGCCTCTGTTCGTAATTTGTTACGGTGAGGGGCTTGTTAAGGTGTTCTAATAGGATCTTTTTGGATCTGTAATTATACACTGTCAGCCTCTGATTCTTCTATGGGAAAATGTGCTGCTTCCTTCCCTACTCCGTTGAGCCCGTCTTCAGTGTCCTTGTCTGTCACCCATTCCCTCCTGTCTTTCATCTAGTTTTTCTAGTTTCCGGAATTGTCTCAAGAACTTCCGGATTGGAGGTGCACCCGTTATGAACGCCCTCCCACATCCAGCTGACCTTTTTGCAGCTTTCAGAATCAGTTTAGAAAGAGAGTTTAGTGCTAGGATCTGGTAAATCTACAGCTTTGACCCTGAAACCCTGGTTGTCCGGCCTGGGTGCAGGCGTCCTCCCAGCCTGCTTTGGTCCTTTATAAGGAAGGAAGCCTTAAGCTATCCACTGTTTTCATTTTAGGAAGGCACTGTCTGCCTTGGTTTTGGGATCACACCTTGGTAACGAAACTTTTTTGGATCTAATCCTCCTTCCCAGCACTTAACCTCTTTGTGCCTCAGTTTTTCAGGCTATGAAATGGGCTAACAATATACCCAGCTCATAGGGTTACTCTGTGTAAGGTGCTGGCACCGTGCCTGGATTATAGTAAATGCTATGTAAGTGATTTGCTATTATTATTTACTGTTAACTGATCTTTGACCTCTGCGCTCCCATCACCGGGCTGCTCTTATGTTCATCAAACATTACTGTGATCTGATTGTGCATCTTAGTGCCCTGTGACTTTCAGCTCTTCAAGGGCAAGAACCACGGTTTACCACTCTGTCCCTGTGCTTTGCACCATGTCTGGTTCATTCATATTTGTTGAACTTGACTGTGGGAGGTTAGAGAGATCTATTTAGGCTTTATTGACTTGAAGATGCTGCTGCTTTGTGCTTTATCAGCTGGTGAATGCACAGAGTGATAAGTGGGTGAAAGGGCATCAAAAAGGATGAAGTCTGTGGTTGCCCTTCTAAATCACTGCTGTTCTCTCTCCATTACCCTCATAGGAGAGTCAGTATTCAGATTTGTAAAGCAGATGGTCCATGGTAAGACAAGAGTGTGTGTGTATGTGTGAGTGTATGTGTATACACACACTGCATGAGTAGTTAACACATGGGAGTTAGGAGAGCAAAGTAATGTGTGAGGAAAATAGCGTGAACCATAGTCCTTGAATAAAATGAAGAGATGTAAGGGCCAGAGTTCTGTTTATCAGTAGGTTTTAGTCACTGAGAAAATCTCAGTAACTAGATGTCCAGATAAGTGCTCCTAAAATAATGCTTTCATTTCCCCCCCTTAGGATTTGACGGGATCTGAACTCTATACCCAGGCAGCCAATCTCTTGCACCCTGTGGTCTATACCACGGCTGTCATTCTTCTCTTCTGCCTCTTAGTGGTCATCGTCAGTTATATATACCATCACAGGTAAGAAATAACACTTTGTGAATAGAGGTCTGTGGAGTTTATTTCACATTTAATTAGGATAAAACTGAGTTTAGGGCTTCCCTGGTGGCGCAGTGGTTGAGAATCTGCCTGCCAATGCAGGGGACACGGGTTCGAGCCCTGGTCTGGGAAGATTCCACATGCCACGGAGCAACTAGCCCCGTGAGCCACAATTACTGAGCCTGCGCGTCTGGAGCCTGTGCTCCGCAACAAGAGAGGCCGGGATAGTGAGAGGCCTGCGCACCGCAATGAAGAGTGGCGCCCATTTGCCGCAGCTAGAGAAAGCCCTCACACAGAAACGAAGAGCCAACACAGCCATAAATAAATAAATAAATAAATAAATAAAATAAAATAAAAAAAACTGAGTTTAATACCATGCTATCCTTCCAAAGTAAGGACGATTACTTCAGAATACCTACAGGCCTTCTTCACTTCATACAATTCAAGACATAAATAATTAGTGCCTGTGATGGTAAATTCATCTTCTACAGCACTCAGTCACTTTGCTGGGTTTGTACCTGGGAAAGAATATGGGAAGTCTGTGTTGGTGGCTGGGGGTTGGGGCATGGGGGGGAGATAATGTAGAGCCTGGTTACCTGCAGATGTGTCTCCCAGAACCAGACTGTGGTATTATTTCTGTTTTATAAATTCTCGCCTGCTGTGATATTCTTTTTTATAGACAGCATTTAAGAATGTTTGTGGAATTTAAGTGTGGGATATGGTTTTTGTTAATTGGAGGCAAAGCTACAGAAATTTTTATTTTATGGTGAGAAATAATGAGCTGAAAGGATTTTCTAAGCAGAAATTCACTTTACAAGAGGTTTTGCTAGAATGTATTTTCCTCTTTAAGCTGGACATATGTGACATTTCTTGATATTTAGTTAAGAAACAAGGAGATTTTGATGTAAAAAAGAGAGACTTCAGCATTTCATTATGAAAGGCCAGGAAGAAATGCACTGGGCATTTAGACCATGTTATCCTAGTAAGTCAGGAAAAATAGAGCTTGGCACCTTGCAGAAATCTCTGGGAAGCGAACAAGTAATCCATCTGTCATAAGACATTGTAACTAACAAAAGCTCACATATTTCTTATTATGGAGATTTTGTTTAGCCTTTAGTGGATGTAGTAGTTCCATTGACTTGTCTTTTTTACTGTACTGCAAAGTAAAATGTTAAGAAACTGTATTGAGTGATTTCTCAAACCCTGTGTGTGTGTGTGTGTGTGTGTGTGTGTGTGTGTGTGTGTGTCTGATAGTATGTTTTAATAAAATGTTTAAACGTTTACATCTGGCCTTTTATGAGTTAGAAATGTTAACTTGAAGATGTCCAGCTTCAAGTATACTAACCTGGGTCTTATTTTTTCCCTTTTCTTTTAACAGTTTGATTAGAATCAGTCTCAAAGGCTGGCACATGCTTGTGAACTTATGCTTTCATATTTTTCTGACATGTGTGATCTTTGTGGGAGGAGTAACTCAAACCAGAAATGCCAGCGTCTGCCAAGCAGTAAGTCAAAGTAAAAAACTGAAATGAAAAAATTTGCTACTAGAAATTTCATGTTTCATTAACTATAAAAGGAAAATTGTTCCTTTAAAGCATTTTTCTTGAGCTAATTAAAGTCAAACTGTATGTCACTTAAACAGTTTACCAGTATACTTCAAATTCTGAATTATCGTTTCACAACTGAATATGTGATTTATGGAGCTTGTCTTTTTATCTTGGGAAATTTTGTGCTACTTGTCATGCCTGTTATAATGCCAAACATTTAATTAAAAAAATTTATAAAATCCTGACTATGATTGAAAGAGAAGTGACATTTTCCAACAGTAGGATTTTAAAAATTATTTTATCTATTTATGAAAATAGTAGAAATTAGAAAAAATTTTAACTGTAAGATGTAAAAATGAGAAACTTTTTACATGTGGTGCATATAAAGAATTTTAAAATATAGTCATCTCTTAATTTCAAATAAATTATTACATATGTAGCCTTAGTAAACAGTATTTTTGCAGTGTAAGTATAAAAAATCAAAACTATTTAATATGTGAATAGGAAATATGTAAAATTTTATTTGCATACTCTTTTCTATGTACATGATAGCAAGCAGTGTCACAGAGTATTGAGTTCAGACTACCTAGATTTGGATCTCAGCTCTACTGTTTCCAGTGTTTCTATGGGCAATTTATTTAACTTTTTTTATTGCAGAAAAGCACATAGTGAGATCTACCCTCTTAACAAATTTTTAAGTGTGTAGTACAGTTATTAACTCTAAGGACAATGTTGTACAGCAGATCTTTAGAACTTTTTCATCTTGCATGACTGAAATTATACCCACGGATCAGCAACCTTCAATTTCCCTCTCCCCTCAGCTCCTGGCAGCCACCGTTCTACTTCCTGTCTCTGTGAGCTTGACTATGTAAATACCTCATATAAGTGGAATGATACAGTATTTTTCCTTCTGTGACTGCCTTATTTCATTTAGCATAATGTCCTCAAGGTTCATCCATGTTGTATGCGACAGGATTTCCTTCTTTTTTATGGCTGAGTAAATATTCCGTTGTATGTATACATCACATTTTCTTTATCGATAGACATTTAGATTGTTTCCAACTCTTGGATGTTGTGAGTAACACTGCAGTAAACATAGGAATACAATTATCTTTTCTAGATCCCGATTTCAATATGTAACATTTTTGTGTCTCCGTTTTCTCACCTGTAAATTGGGAATAATAATCGAGTTGTTGTCAGATGATGTGATTATTTATATTAAAAAAGCTAAAGTAATTTCCAGGTAAATTATTTGAAAAAAATAGGAAAGTTTAGCAAAAGTGAATGTAGTTTTTTTAAAATGTAGTTTAATGTACAAACGTTTGCTGCTAGTATGCAGAAATGCATCTATGGGAAAACAATTAATGAGAAGGTATCGTTTATATAGTATCAAAAAATATCAAGTACTTAGAAATAATAAAAAATGTTCAAGATTTGCAGGTAAAAATTTATTATATATTAAAGAAGACCTAAATAAATGGAAAGATACACTAGGTCCAAGAATAGGAAGAGTTAAAATCAGAAAGGTGGCAGTTCCTCCTAAATTAACCTATAGATAAGAGAATTTTTCATGAAACTCAGTAAAATGGTCTTTGAATCTATGTGAAAGTAAAGAAGAACCAAAGATAGCTAGGACACTTCTGAAAAATAGTAGAATAGGAAGACTTCTAATGATCCAAACTTTTGAGGCTGTTGTAGTTAAAACTGTAGTGTTTGGTGTAGGGATGGATAAATTGACCAACACAGAAGAGCAAGCTTGGAAGCAGACCCACGCAGAGCTTTGGTATAAGACAGAGGTTACTTGCCTCATCAGTTGGGTAAAGACAGAGCACTGTACAGTTAAGGGAGCTGGGAAATCCATCTGGAAAAAGATTAAAATGGATCTATACTTCAAGCCATTTTTAAAAAGTCAACTTTGGGTAGATTAAAAACTTATATAAGTCCAAACCAAAGAGTGAACATTTATATTAGAAAATAGCATAATCCTTGGGATAAGGAGGGATTTCTTAAATATGACTAGAAAGGACGTACATTGAACTAAATTAAAAATAAGATCTTTTTGAAAAATTAAGATTCCTAAGGAAAGTGAAAAGACAAGATTCAAATTAGAAGAAGCTATTCCCAATACATAACCACTGACAGAGCATTAGAATAAAATATATATATATATATATGTTAAAAACTGTAATCGGTGAGAATGCCACACACAGCACTGTAGGAAAAGTGGCGAGAGTGACAGACAGCAGAGTAAACACAGGGCCAGGGTACGCCTGAAGAGATGTTCCGTGGCATTGGTGGTCACGGAGATGCAAATTCAGATAGCTACCATACTATGCGTTTTTCTGTCAGAAAAATTAAGCCTGACAATGCCAAGTGTTGAAGAACATGTGGATCCACATGTTTTATTTATACATGGTGGGGATGTAAGCGGATGACTCCAGGAGGCTTTACCTTCTAAAGGTAAGCATTCACACACCCTGGACCCCCAGTCCCACTCCTGGGCTCAGAGTGAGCTGACACACGTGGAACAGGCGTGTGCCTGTGAATATTCATAGCAGCACTCTACACAGTAGCAGAAACCTGGAAGCAACCCCAGTGTCGATCACTGAGAGGGTGAATGAATAAACGGTGATATTACACAAGAGTCAAAATTAATGAATTACAACCAGGCATAGCAGTGTGAGTCAATCTCAGGAATATAAGTGAAAAATTAAGTCCCGTAAGTGACATTCACCCTGATATCTTTTTTTTTTAATAGAGGTAAATGTAACTAAAATGAAACAGCACACTTTTAATGAAAATATATAAGTGCAACAAAACTGTATAAAAAAGGAAAGCAAAGGGATGATAAACACAGGGTACAGGGTGATGATTACCTTGGGTGAAGGGGCCCATAGGGTTTGATACAGGTTTTTGTCAAGATCTTACTTTTTGTCTTATTTAAAGATTCTTGGACACCTGTTATTAGCAATAGCTAATTAAATAACTAAGTAAAGGCAGGCTGTGCTTTTGTACTTGGCCCGGTCGTTAGGATGGTCATCAACCTAAGGCTGATCAATCCAATATTGTATTCATGAGATCCAGTTGAAAGTGTGTGCGCGCGCACACACAAGAATTGAGTGGATTAAATGACTCAGGAGTGCCTGGCATACAGTAAATGCTCAGTTAGGCGCTAGCTGTTACTACTCTTGTTGTTGATATAATTACCTCTTAGCAGTGCAGAATATTTCCCTGTTTCAGGCCATCACTATACATCTGAAAACAAATTTCTTAGGGAGCCTATGAGAAGTTAGGTAACGGATCTCGGATCAACTTAATACATGTACAAAAAAACAGTGCTTCTCTTTTCTCAGTCTTTCTCCCCTTCTTTACCTGGCCTATTCCCACTTACCTTGTAGGTCTCAGTTTACTGTCACTGTTTCAGAGATGCAGTCCCTCCACCCCCCCCATTATCCTCTGGTGCTTATTAAAATTCCATGGTGCCTACAAAACTTTGTGATTGACTGTCATTTACCTATTTGTTGTCTCTGGACTCAGAGCTCTACAGGAGCAGGAATTAGATTGATTTGATTCACCAGTGCTTATCCAAGAATCAGTGTAAGACCTGACGCATAGTAGGTGCTCAGCAGATATTGCTTAAATGAACAGAAAAGGCCTCTGTTTGGTAATAGTAGAAATCATTCCACCTGGAGCTGTTTTGAGCATGAACAATTAGGAGTGTATTCAGCACACAATGGTAGTAATCGTCTCAATTCTATCTAAAAAATATTCATTGATTTCTTGGAATAGACAAATTTATTTCACTAAGGAAATGAACAGAAAGAGGCCATAGTAAAGATGACTGCCTTTCATCATCCTGAATGGTATTTTATACCATTTCTAGAATGAAAAGGGCAGGAATTGCACTGAGTTATTAGAGTCTCAATAACAAATGACTGTTAGTTAAGGATTTACCCAGAAAAGCTAGGGTGGGGGATGGACAGGTTTTATATGTTGTTTTCTTCTGTTCTTTTTTTTCTTTTTAACAGTGTTCTTTCCTTCCTCTGTGAAAGACATAACATCATTCTTGTTATTTCTGACCCAGACATGACTTACTTCACTTTGTTATTCTAATACTTAATTCAGTTAGTAGCCAGCTGTGTCTGCCAGAACAGCCCGTATGACTAGTTACCTAACCTTAGTAGGGGCTTCATGTTTCTTGGGCTCTTCTTCCACCTCTAAAACTGAACCCTAAAGTGTCCACCTTTCACAGGCAGTTTTTGTATGTGCACATGATCGGTGTAGATTTGGCTTTTCTCCCTTTTAGAGCTCATGTATTTTATGAACAGTGTGGACAGGTTCTAATACAGGTTCCTCCCCGAAGTGATTGGTTGAGGTTATTAAATGCTCCACCAGCCAGGTACTTCCCACTCTGCTTCTTTTGTCATCCGTTCTGGGTGGTGCTGTGGACACATTCTGTAGCCTTGAACTCTCTTTTTGCAAGAGGAGCCAAAGGAGAATGGAGAAGCTGAGTGATAGAGTAGAAGGGGCTGTTGACTCAAGGTGGGAAAGGATCTGGGTTCTGGGTCGTGCCGGGCTGCCGAATAACTGCTTGAGTGTTAATTTTCCGGTCCTTGGTTTCCTTAGCTATGCAGTGAAAGGATTTGGCTGGATCTTATTTAAGTTACCTTGTTGCTCTACCACTTCATGATTTAATCTATTAAGTATCGTGCCAGCTGGCCTTCTCAGGGGTTCTCTGATGTCTTTTATCCAGAGGGCCGCTGCAGTGGCATGTGAGGTGCATCGGGAAAGATTCAGCCCGTGGATATTAAGAGCTTTCTACTTGCCAACTACTGCAAGTTTGTCATCTTAAATTTCATATTAACCCTAGGAAGTATTTCTTATTCACAGATTTTATTAGTACAGAAATTGAGTCTTAGAGAATTGAAAAAACTTGCCCCAAGTCACTAGGGCCTTTGGGTGGCAGAGGCCTGATTCAAACGACAGTCTCTTTGACTCTGTGTGTCCTGTCCCCCACCCCACCCCAATAACTGTGCTTGCCTGTTTAGAGAGGACCCGCAGAGTTGAGGGGTCTACTATGAGTTGGCAGCCTTGCCACTGACCATGTGACCTCTGGTGGATGATTTAACTTCTTTCAGCCTCAGGCTCCTTGTCTGTAACACTAAATGAATGGGGATGCTAAGAGGATGAAATAGAAGCATGCACAAAATTGTCTGATACATTTTGGGATACACAGCAGGCATTCAAAAGTCGAAGCTCTTAATTTTTATATATATTCATATCTGACTATTAAAGATCATTTTTTGCACACTTGGCTGTGCATGCTGTACTATTGTAGTTTTATTGGTGGTTAAAAATCCAATTGTTACAATGTCTGGTCTCTGGTATGTGAGCAGTTTATGGTTAGGTAACGAGTATATAAAGTGAGACTGTTCAGGATAAGTATTTTGTATCCATTTTGCAACTTTGGTTATTGATGACCCTGAGGTAAGGTGACTTTCTTAAGTTCTAATCTGTTGCATTTAATGAATTGTTTACATGCCCTAATGAATTAGATTATTTATTTCCAAACTGTTTACAGATTTCCCACATGTATTTCTTGTTTATTTGGAAGAAATTGTGACAGTGAGGTTATATTTCAAGTATAGCCCAAGTGTCTGATGGAGAATAAAATAGGAAGCACCTCCCTCCTTTCAAAAGACAGGAACACCCTCTCTGCTAGTTCTCAGTGCCTACTACTTTATTCTGGTTCTTGTGGAATATTCGGTGATTTGCTTATGTGACTGTTAGCAGGTGACATCAGACTCCTGAAATTCCACTATTGGTAATAATTGTTTAACTAGAAGACTTCAGTATCTTTCAGGTGTGCAGACTTCTTCTGCATATTTTGAAATGCCATAAGAAACACTTCAAAATCTAAAGGTTGAGTTTTACCTCTTAGATCTAAAACAAGAAAATTCTCCATCTTGCACCTCCTATGTTGAAAGTATTTTTAACTTCTGTTTTTAAACTTATTTACAGCCCTGTCTCATTCTTTTGACCTCTGTGTCAGAGAAAACTAGCAACAGTAGAGTATACCATTTTGAGTCAATATCAGTGATTTGTTTTGAATGTTTGGTTTCTATGCACCAAATCCAAGGATACTGTTTTTATTTACAATATTTCGTGTGACTCCAGGTAGCTCAAAGGGTTATTTTATGCTATTTGTTCCACTTATATCTGTAAATTTTGCTTTTATAGTGCAGTCAGTAAAACTAACGAGAACCAAGGAGCCACTTTTCTTCTTAATAAGAAGATACTCTGACCGCTCTGGTTTGGCCGGGCTGGATCCACCCTCTTAGCCCTTCCAGTCATTAAGAGGACAGTGACCACCCTAGTATCTTGCCCTGCAAAATAATACCTGAGCTTTTATGTCACCACGTTTAACTGCAGATCGGTTCTCATTAAAATGAGCCTTAGGCAGCAGTCTAAATGCTTCTGTTACTGACCTAGGTTTGATAATGTCAGTCAGTTTGATTTTCTTGAAATTGGAGAGCCATCCTTTAAAAACAAATTTTTTTTCCCCTTGGAGCTTTTCATTAATAGGATTTTACCTGTAATCATTGTATAAGAAGAAAGAATCAAAAAGATAGTAAGTAGTTAGATAAGGAAGCTGAACTATGTCCTTTCTGCTCCAATGACCCATGTATTTATTTTTCTTAGAACAGATTTTAAACCTCTCTTAGCCCCATACATATCTTCATCTAGAATTTTATCTTTAACTGGTGTTGCTTCAAACACAGGTTACATGATAAACATGCCCCTCATCACCCCTCTGGGAAGAAACTTGGTGTCATTTACATATATTTCAATTATCCATCATTTATCAAGCACTTATTATGTTTCAGGTCTTGTGCCCATTCAGTCCCTACAAAATCCCTAGAGATGGTTATTGATAGTCCTTCCACTGTTCAAATGAGAAACATTAATTTCAGAAATTGTTTTCTTAAAACCATACTCCTGGGCTTCCCTGGTGGCACAGTGGTTGAGAGTCCGCCTGCCGATTCGGGGGACACGGGTTCGTGCCCCGGTCCGGGAGGATCCCACATGCCGCGGAGCGGCTGGGCCCGTGAGCCATGGCCGCTGAGCCTGCATGTCTGGAGCCTGTGCTCCGCAATGGGAGAGGCCACAACGGTGAGGGGCCCGCGTACCGCAAAAAAAAAAAAACAAAAAAAAAAAACCATACTCCTAATAAGTAATAATAAAAATATTGCCGTATTTAAAATTGCTTATCAGGGACCAGGCGATGTGCTAAATGTTTTATATAGACTGTCTTTTTCAAAGTCTCATGGTAGTTTTATATTCTCAGTTTACAGGTGAGGAAAACAATGCTTGAAATGTTATGCAAGCTTGCTAAGGTGTCATAAGGGGTTGATTCTTGTTTTAAAACCAGGCAAACTTGTTGATTTCAGAGCTCACTCACTTAAAATAATCAATTTGTTATATTGCTCACTTACCATTTTGATATATAAAAGCTCTGAATTAGAACTACTCAGGTCTCTGACTCTGTGTGCTGTGACTTCCACCCTCTAGTTCCCCTTGACTTCTATATTCCTCCTTAAAATGGGCTTTAGGAACTCAACTCTAATTTATAACATAGCATCTACGAGTAACATGTCTTTGGCTTATTGTTGTCCAGGAGCGAATTCCGTGATATATTTAGAGTCATCTTGGGTATAACTTGTAGTCTGTGGGCCTCCTAGGTCCAGCTGTTGATTTGATCCTCTATTATACGTCTGTTAGAGTGCTTTCTTTGTTTTATCAGCAGGCGAAGGAATTGATCATTAGAATACACCTTCATACTGTTTTTGAGTCAGATTTTCAAAAGTAACTTACCAAACTTCTTTTAAAGTTTACTGGCAGCTACTGTACTTTATGATTGTAAAGGGGAATTTTGTTTGTTTTAGTTCATGTATTCTTCAATCTTCTTTCTAGGTTGGAATAATTCTTCATTATTCCACCCTTGCTACAGTTCTCTGGGTGGGAGTGACAGCTCGAAATATCTACAAACAAGTCACTAGAAAAGCTAAAAGATGCCAGGATCCTGATGAGCTGCCACCTCCACCAAGACCAATGCTCAGGTATCTAATATCTTTGTGTACTGTTTTATGTTAAATGTCCATTACATCTTAAATTTAATGAAGCATGGTCATAACAAAAAAATGCTCAGTGAATTTTGGAAAGTAAAAAAAAATGGACTTGTAAGCAGCCTTGCAACTGGGAATGAGTGCTTTGTGAAGTTATGTATCCTCTCTATGCCTTTCTATCTCCTACAAAGTGGGAATGATTCTCCTTCACGGAGTTGTGAGGAGTAAGTGACTTACTTTGTAAAGCACTTAAGATGGTACTGGCCACAGAGTAAGCTCTGTGAAAATATTAGCTGTTTTTATTTCCTTGAGGTCATGTGATAGATTTTAACCTAGTCAAGTACATATCCATGTGGTTCTTCTCTACAAAAGACAAAACAGTTTTGGGGTCATGCTGTTCCTACCATTACAATCGGAATCAGTTGTCAATGGATTCTTGTGCTGGATGAGTAGAAGTCAGTCGATCAGTGTCTCTGAGTGTGTTGAATGCTGGATGTGTACCTTGCCCTGAGCCAGGGACTGAAGGAAAACCTCCTGCCCTTGAGGGGTTTACAGTCTGAGGAGACAGTCTGAAAGGAGAACCCGCTGCAGCTGTGTAAGAGCTGGAGTGGAGATGTGTTATTTGAAAGTATCAACAAAGGAGCCATTAATTCTGCGGGGGGATGGTAGGCTATTAGGAGTTGCTTGACCACTGGCACAAAGGATGGAGGTTGCACTCCAGATACAGGATCCCGTGGCGAGCTGAGCAAATTTGAGAAGTGCAGTTTGGCTGTGGCAGGAACCTAGGGTGTACAGTGTACAGTAGTAGAATTCAGAGTGAAAACTGAGTTTCAGGCCTTGGTGGGGGGCCAGGTTAAAATGTGGGCTATACATTGGAATGCTGGAGGGTAGGGGGCATATATAAATAATTCCACTGAGGTCATTCGGGGGTCCCCGTGAGGACTGCAGCTAGAACAGTGGCATGGAGATTAGAGAGGATACGTGTTCAGACACTTGAGGCAGTTTCTCCCGGACTGATGGCCAGCTGGATTTGAGGGTGTGTGCCAGGATTCGAAGGTGGCTGCAGAGTGTTTACTCCAGTTCGCTAAGGCCCCTCTGCAGATGGTGCGTCCATCAACTGAGAAAATCATAGAGGAAGAGCAGATGCGGGGACTCCGGGAGGGTAAGCACAGGGGAGGTGGGCTCACCAGTACTCTGTCGTGGCAAGTTTACATTTTGGGAGTCTGGTGCTTAGCAGAGAAATCGAGCTACGTGTACTCTGGACAGGACACGAGATGTTTTCACGTGTATTCGTTGAAGCAGTGATAACAGCAACCTCTCCTAGAGAAAAGTTAGTCAAGAATGATCCCTGGGCCGTATCAATGGGCCATAGCAGATAAAGGGAAGAATTGAAAGAGAACATTGAAGATTGGGGGGAGAGCGGTTCCATGGGTGGGAAGGGGCAGCAGGAGTGCTGGGCCACGGTCAGATTGCAGGATGTGATTTGACACCCCTGTCAGTGGTATTAAAGGAACTGAGGGATGGCGTTTGGCTAAGAGATAGGAATCCTGCGTATCCTCATGCAGCTTTCTGTTAGGTTTCCTTTCTGTTAGGTGATTAAAAACAAAAAGGCGGCTTGGGCTGCAAAGCCTGTGCAGTCCCTAGTGACCTGCAGGTACCCCCTTTGCTTTAGACACTGCAGGCTCACCCTTTAGGATGCTCTCCTTCCCCCATGTCCCTGAGCTTAAAGAAACCCCAGCATCGCGGCTACCTGGAGGGTGGTTGTGGGGCTTGCCTTGAGTCTGCTGGCCCCAGAGAGGGCGGTTTCAGTAGCATGGTAGGTGGAAGCAGCCTCATCTCACAATAAGGTGACAAAGGTGAGGCACTTGATGGTGCCATTGTTTCCAGGGGTTTGTCACCAAAGGGAGCAAGAAAGAAGGTGCTGGTTGAAGGAAAGTTTTAGAAGATAGGGAAAACGTGAATAGACTTATAGGCTGGAAGGAATATGCAGTGGAGAAGAAGATTTACAGCTGCAAAATAAGGGTTATTTGGTAACAGGCAGTCCCAGAGTCGGGTGGGGAAGGAGTGGCAGAGAGGAATGTGAAGCCCGAGATAAATTTGGGTGAACTGATGCCTTCTTTTCAGGTAAGAAGCAGCTATGAATTAGCATAGCAGGAAGAAGGGCAGGGTCACGGACGTTGGCCTGCCTCTAATCTGTGAAATTAGAAGACAGGGTTATAGTTTTATAGGGTAATTAGCTGTCTTTTTCAGCAATGATATCATATTGAAGGATTTTAGTACCTGTGAGCACGACTAAGAAAAAATGTATGGAAAATGTGTTACGAATATTGCCTTTATCCAGCCAGTTAGCATTTGGACTGTGTCTTTGGACCTGGCAAATACAGAATTAAGATTGGCTGTACCCAGGGGTAGCTAGCCGGGGCAGGACGTTCCCTGTTCTCTTTTCAGAGAACTCAAAGAAGCTGTACCTCCCCGCAAAAAGTTGTTCTTCATAGGACCAGCCACTCTGTCTCCCTCATTTCTTCCTGCACCAGCTAGTCTGTGGGAAAGGGGTCAGGAAGGGCCTGAGTGCTGCAGGACGTTGCTGGGATCCAGGTATCTTTCTTGTCCCAATCTCAGCTGACTGAAGATAAGCATACACAGCAGTAGAACATCCTGGCATATGCAGGTTTAGCCGGGCATTAATAAATAAATAACGTCATTACATATTTAGTCTGACCTGTGGCGCAGTAAGATCTTAAAGTCCATTGTGTAGTGGACTAACCTTCTGCTTTATCAGCTGAATCTAAAAGAAGCCCCATTCCCCCAAAAGAAAAAGGTATAAACTGAAGCCCTGCCTGTAGTAGCTTACTGTTACTTTGCCTGTCCACAGGGTGGCAGAAGCTGATCAGCTTTCCTTAACTCAGAAACCTTATACGCTTTTTTAAAAAAAAGAAATCCAAAGTAAATAAAAACTTAAAAAAAATGTTATTGTTAACAAAGCAGGCTTTAAGTGTTAACCTTCAATGCATTATTGGAATAGTAATGAATCTTTAAGGAGTAACTTCTGCAGTACTGAGACACTGTGATGCATCCACCTTAATAAATTGGATTGATGTGCTGTTATTTCCATCACTGCCCTTTCTAGGTTTTACCTGATCGGTGGCGGTATACCCGTTATAGTTTGTGGCATAACAGCGGCAGCAAACATCAAGAATTACGGTAGTCGGCCAAATGCGCCCTAGTGAGTATTTAGTGTTCTCTGTGTACCTGAGTCGATCGCTTCTCTTCTAACTGTTTCCTAAGCACTAAAGTTTACTGCAGTTTCTTAAACGGTTTGTTGACATGTGTAGCATCTGAGCTGGTTCACCATTTTCTTTCCTAGCTGCTGGATGGCATGGGAACCCTCCTTGGGAGCCTTCTACGGGCCTGCCAGCTTCATCACTTTTGTAAACTGTATGTACTTTCTAAGCATATTTATTCAGTTGAAAAGACATCCTGAGCGCAAATACGAGCTGAAGGAACCCAGTGAGGAGCAGCAGAGGCTGGCAGCCAATGAAAATGGCGAAGTAAATCATCAGGATTCCCTGTCTCTCTCCCTCATCTCGACATCAGCCCTGGAAAATGAGCATACTTTCCATTCTCAACTTTTGGGAGCCAGCCTTACCTTGCTCTTATATGTCGCTTTGTGGATGTTTGGGGCCTTGGCTGTTTCTTTGTATTACCCTTTAGACTTGGTTTTTAGCTTCTTTTTTGGAGCCACGTGTTTGAGCCTCAGTGCATTCATCGTGGTTCACCATTGTGTCAACAGGGAGGACGTCCGGCTCGCATGGATCATGACTTGCTGCCCGGGCCGGAGCGCGTACTCGGTCCAGGTCAATGTGCAGCCCCCCGGCTCCAGTGGGCCGAGCGGGGAGACCCCCAAGTGCACCAACAGCAGCACAGAATCTTCATGCACAAACAAGAGTGCATCGAGCTTCAAAAACTCCTCCCAGGGCTGCAAATTAACAAACTTGCAGGCTGCTGCAGCTCAGTGCCATACCAACTCTCTACCTTTGAACGCCACGCCTCAGCTTGACAATAGTCTGACGGAGCATTCGATGGACAATGATATTAAAATGCATGTGGCGCCTTTAGAAGTTCCATTTCGAACAAACGTACACCCAAGCCGCCATCATAAAAACAGAAGTAAAGGGCACCGGGCCAGCAGACTCACAGTCCTAAGAGAATACGCCTATGACGTCCCCACGAGCGTGGAAGGCAGCGTGCAGAATGGCCTGTCGAAAAGCCGTCCGGGCAGTAATGAAGGACACTCTCGGGGTCGAAGGGCTTACTTAGCCTACAGAGAGAGACAGTACAACCCGCCTCAACAAGATAGCAGTGATGCTTGTAGCACACTTCCCAAAAGCAGCAGGAATTTTGAAAAGCCTGTTTCAACTAGTAGTAAAAAAGATGCATTAAGGAAGCCAACTGTAGTTGAACTTGAAAGTCAGCAGAAGTCTTATGGCCTCAACTTGGCCATTCAGAACGGACCAATCAAAAGCACTGGGCAGGATGGACCCTTGCTGGGTATGGATAGCACTGGCAATGTGAGGACTGGATTATGGAAACACGAAACTACTGTGTAGCATTGGTGGGCTTCCTGGGCAGAAATCCATATAAACTGTGATACTCAAATTCCTTTAAGCTATGAACATGTAAAAACCGACTGTTTACAGCCACCTTAGGGATTCAAAAGAATTTAGAATAAACTTCTAAGTTTTGTATTTTATGTATTTTATATCCCCCACGTGTTGCTTTTTTATGAATTTTGAAAAAAAAAAAAACCCTTTAAAAAAAAAACACAACCCTCTAAAAACCCTCTGGTGGCTTGTTTTAGTTGTCAGAGCACCAGCAGGACATTTTGAGAATCTGAAATGTAATTTTCTTGGGATCTGTAATATCTACTTAACATTTCAGACTTGTATGTAATACAATAAATAGGTGTTTGTCATTGTGTCAATCTTATATTTTTACATTTTAGGAGCATTTAGTGCTATTTTAATGAAGTTTGTGCATTGGGATAGTTTAATGAGAATTATACACGTATCAGTTATCAGATTTTTACATGATTAGCTCCACTGATGGCATATAAATCAAAGAGCTTTTGGATTGTTGTATTTTATAAATACAGCTTTTTAAATGCTACAAGTTTTTTTTTTTTAAATCTCACAGAATTTGTTTTTGAAAACGGAGATGCCTAAAAAGCTTTTCCTAAATTGCATTACTTTTGCCCATCTTATTAATACTATTTTTGATATTTTTGTGGCTTTTCAGTGGTTTATATTTGGTTTTCCTATTCATTCTTTTTTTTTCCCAGCACATGTTATTTCTTTTTTAATTGAAATATAATTGACTTATTATATTAGTTTCAGGTGTACCACGTAGTGATTTGATATTTTTATACATTATGAAGATAGTAATCACCACGGTAAGTCTAGTTACCATCCGTCATTATACAAAGTTCTTAAAATATTGACTCTATTTTAAGATAGTCAGCTTATTTTAAGTTGACTCTATTCCCTATGCTGTACGTCACATCCCCACGACTTAATTGTTTTATAACTGGAAGTTTGCCTCTTCATCCCCTTCCCATATATGAACGTAAATGAAAAGGTGTCATGCAAGGTTCACGTTCACTTACTTTGGATTCTTCAATATTGGCTCCTATCTGTTGGCTGTTACTTTGTTCTTAAACAGATAAAGTTCCTCAGGTTCATGCTAAAGTTCTAATTTTTCAATTCCACTCTAAGGGCAAACACAGGTCTGATGCAAAAGTTATCGTTGGTCAGTGATGCACTGCAGTCCTTATCTATCTCCTGTCTCCAGGCTCACTGGGGTCCTTTCCGGGAAAGTTAGATCGGGTCTGCCCTGGCTCCTTTGTGCATTCACTTCTCTCCGATATGCAAGTCAACGCCTGAAACGATTGGCACAGCTTAGATCTGTTTTTGGCAGTAGTCTCAAGGTTTCAATCAGATCAGATTCAAAATATATATCCAATAAATGCTAAAGTCAAGCTTGATAAACCTCAAAATCTGAGCAATTTACTGCTTACTTAGAGTAATTCTCAGAGATGATACCAGGTGATCGCGCATTATAGTGTAAGTGTTCATTTTTCATTGGGTTACTGCATTAGAAATTATTTTGCTTCGCAATAATAAAACTGGTGGTTCTATTTAAGCCTTTTGTTAGGTGTTGTTTTAAAGGCATTCTTTCTGATGGAGGAAACAAGGCAATTAAGTAGATAGATCTGGCACGTGTACATTTAACTACCACCTAGCCTAGGGTCTCCAGGTAAGTTGATATATATGTGCAGGATGATGTTTAGAAATGACCAAGACAAACTAATGAGGAATGGAGTAGATAATTCTTTTTTTTAATTGTTACTGTCATTTAAGTTTTGCTCTGTTATTTTTCAGTACATCACTCCAGCGTTTAATCTGTTTCTTTGACCCGTAGGTCAAATAGAAAAAGAACTTTGTTCTTCTGCTTTTTCCTACTTCCACAGGAAGTGAGAGCTTTCCCTTCTTGGAAATGTTCACCCTTCAGTAAGCATTTATTAATTTAAACAGAGCTTCTTGTAGGTAACAGAAGGAAGAGAAGCCTGGGACTGGTAGAGTTGGGGAGTGGAAAGAAATATTTGGAATAGAATGAAGATTCCACTAAAAATATTCAGAGTGTTTTGATACACAAAGCATAGTTGATGAGTGATGACTTGATGCTTTATATTCTTAGTATTTGAATTGAAATTTGATGTTTGTGAATAAGAAGTGAATAAAACATTGCATCCTTCCCATATTTGTCTTTTATAATCTATGGCTTGTTGCTAGTTGAGGTTTCTCTGTTTTTCATAGAATCATAAACTCTTAAGGTATGTTTCAGTTTTCTTAAAAATTGGCTCATTCATTTTCCTCATTTTAAATTTTCAGCAACTGAGGCTCAAAGAGTTTCTTACCTGCTGAAGTACCAGCAGGTTATGCCACATCCAGGACCAGGTCCATGTTCTCTGATGCCACGTCCGCTGTGCTTTGATTGCTTCTCTGAAGGCAAGCACCCGTGCTCTTCACAGTGTCTATTATCTGTAATTTTACTAAACTTTATTCTCATCCTGGTTATTTTGAGTTTTGTTTTGTTTTGTTTTAAATTTCATTTATTTATTTATTTTTGGCCGCGTTGGGTCTTTGTTGCTGCACGTGGGCTTTCTCCAGTTGCGGAGATCAGGGGCCACTCTTTGCTGAGTGTGCCAGCCTCCCATTGCGGTGGCTTCTCTCGTTGCGGAGCACGGGCTCTAGGCGCACAGGCTTCAGCAGTTGTGGCACGTGGGCTCAGTAGTTGTGGTACGTGGCCTCCAGAGAGCAGGCTCAGTAGTTGTGGTGCATGAGTCCAGTTGCTCCGCGGCATGTGGGATCTTCCCAGACCAGGGATCCAACCCGTGTTCCCTGCATTGGCAGGCGGACTCCTAACCACTGTGCCACCAGGGAAGTCCCTATTTTGAGTTTTAATTTCATAATGAGGTGTAATTGGTTGTATCTACTTAAGGAAACACACATGATTTATTCCATGAAAGTTTTTCTTTAAATCAAGCTGTTATATACTATGTAATGTGTGTAATATGCACACTTTATACGTATATAATGATGTTAATATAATCTGTTTTTAGGTAACAATTAGAAATTAGGTTTGTGTATAAGTATCTTTTGTGATTTATACACATGTGTAAAAGTATGTTAATATTTCAGGTTGTAAATAGGTGGCAACTAATTTCTAAATCTCAGGCTGTTTTGCACGTATAACTTAATGTAACTCCATGTTCACTATTTATATAAATAGGTATAATATAAACAGATGGCAATTTATGTGTAGATGCTAAGGTTTAGATTGTGTTTATTATTGAGAAGTAACAATGTTGAAACATTTAGGCCTGTGTATTTCAGGCATTGAGTTCAAATACCCAAACTGAAGTTGGTTGAGACCATAAAAAATGAGGAAGTAAAAAAATTAACTGAATGAGGGCTTCCCTGGTGGCGCAGTGGTTGAGAGTCCGCCTGCAGATGCAGGGGATGCAGGTTCGTGCCCTGGTCCAGGAGGATCCCACATGCTGCGGAGCAGCTGGGCCCGTGAGCCATGGCCGCTGAGCCTGCGCGTCTGGAGCCTGTGCTCCGCAACGGGAGAGGCCACAACAGTGAGAGGCCCGCGTACCGCAAAAAAAAAAAAAAAAAAAAATTAACTGAATGCATTTGATGAAGGAATTAAACTAAATCATCAAGTTAAGTGTTGCATACAACAGCAATCCGAAATTTAAAACAAATGTTAATTTTGTTCTTCCTTTCACATTCCCAGAATCATTCAATTACTTTAATATTCACTTCAGTGCTCTTAGCTAAGAAATGATTTGATTATTTATAACTACTTATGATATTTCCCGAACATAAGTCATTTTATCACGCCAATTTTGCTGTACTTTCCCTAAATTTATATTAATACTGTCATATGGATCAACTCACTTTTTTCCCACTGAAATATAAGTAATAATAAAACCAATAGATTTATTTGTATAAATAAAGCAAACTCTTCAAGGAGAAATTTGTAACTTTATAAATTTGTCAGTAATAAAAATCTTTGACTGTATGTTGCTTGGTTTTAGGCAGAGATGAAATAGCAATCAATAAGATTTTTTTTAAGTTTTGGTATTAATTGAATTTTCTTCCCAACCTACCTACGGGTCTCCAGTCTAGAACCATGTCTTATATTGGCCATTAGAGGCTCATAGCCAGTGGTAATACTGGAATACTGGAGGCATACAAGAGAAACACAAGTTGAGTATTAACTTAGTCATTGTAGGTTAATGAGTCCTGTCTTTCTACCTTCCCTGGTGCACCCAGCTCTGTGTGGGATGAAGTCTCAGGCAGCCTCTGGTCATAGCTTTTTTTCAGCATCTTTTCACCATGGATGTCATTGATTCGAGGTGGATACTGAGTGTGAACTTACAGGACCATAATATTAATATTAAGGAACCCCCATTTATATAGTCAGCAATGGACCACTACCTTTGCTTATAGAGTTGGATGCTTAGAATTAGCTTAGAAGTTGTTTAACAAAGTTTTGCTTTGTTCTGTTTGAAAGCTGTACTGTCCTTCTGTGTCATGTATATAAAATGGTAGAAGGAAAAAGTTAAATTCCGTTGTATGCTGCTGTCATCTAGTTTGAGCCTATCTGATGAAAGCTTTTATTTACCAGAGTATTCTAAGTATATTCAAAAAGTTCAAAATATATTCAGAGGGCTCTTCAGATGCATTCCTTAATGGGGTTGTTCTAACAATGTAAAGAATTGAGCTAATCATATTTTCAGTTTTGCAATAATTGTGTTCATTTTGTCTTGGCATATAATATTGATGTTTTGCTTGTACAGAAAAATTGTTCAGATGAGCAAATATATGCAAGTTATGATTGCTTGCAAAGCCAGGTCTAGTCATGTGTACCAACTCAGGTTGAAGATTGTGTCTAGGAAGATACTCCACGTGAAAGTAATGAACTCCAGTTCTAAACAGATATTTTTTTTATCAGTGTCAATTCCTTTATGAAACTGTAAAAACGTCAATTTGGTGGCCACAACCATGGTTAACAAATTTTTACCGCTTAGTTTTTTTTAACTTTCATGTTGAGTCTGGGTAAACTTTTTTAAAAAGTCAACATTTTAGAGACTTAACGCAATGGAAGTTTCTTGCTGAAATAATAGTCTGGCATGTATGTTCCTAGCATGGCACCTCTCCCCAGGAGTTCTCACCCAGGTTTCTGCCCTTCTCTTGGTACTTCCTCAGAGGATGGAGGATGGCACATGGGAGGGTTTTATGGATCAGGCCTGGAGACGGCATATATTTTTTCTACCCACAATCCATTGGCCAAAACACAGTTGTGGCCACACCTAACTACACAGAATCCAGGAAATGTAGTCTAGGTATGTGTCCAGGAAGGAAAGGGAGATGGCTTAGTGAGCAATTAATCAGATTGTCACAGGGATAAATTCCTGGTATGTTCAACAGTGAGCTTTATTCCCACCTAGTCTTCATTACCATTTTTTTTTTTTGCGGTACGCAGGCCTCTCACTGTTGTGGCCTCTCCCGTTGCAGAGCACAGGCTCTGGACACGCAGGCTCAGCGGCCATGGCTCACGGGCCTAGCTGCTCCGCGGCATGTTGAATCTTCCCAGACCGGGGCACGAACCCGTGTCCCCTGCATCGGCAGGCGGACTCTAAACCACTGCGCCACCAGGGAAGCCCTTCATTACCTTTTTTAAAATCTTAGTTTTAAGCACTGATCCTTTATGAGTTCCAAACAAAAATGCTAGGTTTTAGGTCAGTTTGCAAATTATGTGATGGTCAGTTTTGAAAAGAATTCACTGGAAATTCAGTATCCATTTTGCTTGAACTATGTCCTTCATATTCTCATTTAAAAATGATTATATTGGAAGGTTCATTTCCTAAAGGTTAAATATATACACAGTTGTTTTGCAATCAATCCCTAGAACTTTTTGGTCTTGCAAAATGGAAACTCTATACCCATTAAACAACTCCCCACTCCCCGCCCCCAGCCTCTGGCTATCATCATTCTAGTTTGTTTCCGTAAATTTGAGTACTTTATACACCTCATGTAAGTGGAATCATACAGTATTTGTCTTTTTCTGACTGGTTTATTTCATTTAGCATTATGTCCTCGGGGTTCATTCATGTTGTAAGCATATGTCAGAATTTATTTCCTTTTTAAGGTGGCATGTATATTCCACATTTTCTTTATCCATTCATTTGCCAGTAGACATTTGGGTTGTTTCTACCTTTTGTCTTTTGTGAATAGTGCTGCTATGAAAATGAGTGTACAGAGATCTCTTCTAGTCCCTATTTTCAGTTCTTTTGGGTTTAGGTCCAGAAGGGAATTACTGGATCATATGGTGATTCTACTTTAAAATTTTTGAGGAACCCCTGTACTGCTTTTCCTAGGGACAGCACCGTCCTACTTTCTCACCAACAGTGCACAGGGGATCCAATTTCTCCACATCCTTGCCAAGACTTATCTTCTGGGGTTTTGTTTGTTTCTTTTCTTTTTTTGGTAGTAGCTTACCTGATTAGGTGTGAGGTGATATCTCATTTTGGTTTTGATTTACATTTCACTTATGGTAAGTGATACCGAGCATCTTTTCACATGTTTGTTGGCCATTTGTGTATCTTCTTTGGAGAAATGTCTGTTCAAATCCTTTGTCCATTTTTTTAATTGAGTTATTTGTTGTTGAATTGTAGGTGCTTTATTCTGAATATTAACTCCTTATCAGATATGTGATTTGCAAATATTTTCTTCCATTTCATTGATTTCTTTTTAATTCTATTTATTGTGTCCTTTGAGACACAGAAATTTGTAATTTGGTGTCCAGTTTATATTTACTTTTGTTCCCTATGCTTTGGTATCATTCAAGAAATCTTTGCCAATCAAGTGTCATAAAGCTTTTCCCCTATGTTTTCTTCTAAGAGTTTTGTAGTTTTAAGTCTTACATTTAGGTCTTTGATACATTTTATGTTAAAGTAAGGATCCAGCTTCATTCTTTTGCCTGTGAATATTCAGTTTTCCCAGCATCATTTGTTGAAGAGACAGTCCTTTCTCCATTGAATGGTCTTGCCACCCTTGTTGAAAATCATTTAACCCTGTTTCTGAGGGCTTGTTCCTGGGCTCTCTATTCTATTGATCTATATGTCTCTCTTTTTTTTTTTGTGGTTCACGGGCCTCTCACTTGTTGTGGCCTCTCCCACTGCGGAGCACAGGCTCCGGACGCGCAGGCCCAGCGGCCATGGCTCACAGGCCTAGCCGCTTCACAGCATGTGGGATCTTCCCAGACCAGGGCACAAACCCGTGTCCCCTGCATCGGCAGGCAGACTCTCAACCCCTGCGCCACCAGGGAAGCCCTATGTGTCTCTCTTTATGTCAGTACCACACTCTTAATTACTGTAGCTTTGTAATAAGTTTTGAGATCAGGAAGTGTGAGACCTTCAACTTGTTTTCCTTTTTCAAGAGTGTAGTATTAGTTTGCTAGGGCTACCGTAATAAAATACCACTGATTGGGTGGCTTAAACAGCAGACTTTTATTTTCTCACAGTTCTGGATGCTACAAGTCCAAGATCAAGGTATTGACAGGTTTGGTTCCTTATGAGGCCTCTCTCATTACTTTCAGATGGCTACCTTCTCTCTCCGTTCTCACATGGCCCTTCTTTATGTACATCCTGGACGTCTCTCTAATGTATCAAAATTTCCTCTTTTAAGGACACCAGTCAGATTGGATTAGGGCCCACCCCAGTCACCTCTTTAAAGGTCCTGTCTCCAAACACGGTCCCATTCTGAGCTACTGGGGGTCAGAGCTTCAACATAGGAGTTCTGGGGGACATAATAACGCACATAATGATTACTTTGGTTATTTGGGATTATTTGAGATTCCAAATGAATTTTAGGATGGGTTTTTCTATTTCTGCAAAAAACATGTTTTGGATTTTGATAAGGGATTGAGCTAAATCTGTAGGTTTCTTTGGGTCATATTGACATTACAACATGTTTATTATAGGACATGTAGTAGTTATAGTAGTAGTTACAGTAGTACACATTTATTGAAAAAAATCCGTGTATAAGTGGACCCTGCACAGTTTAAGCCTGTGTTGTGTTGTTCACGGGTCAACTGTATTTTATTTATTTTTGATAGTATTATAAAAGGAATTGTCTTCTTAATTTCATTGCTTGGATTGTTCATTGTTAGTGGAAACACAACTGATTTTTGTGACTTGATATTGTACCTTGTAACTCTGCTGAATTTGTCTATTCTAACAGTTTGTTTTCAGTGTTTAAATTTTCCTTATGTAAGATCATGTAATTTTTGAACAGAGGTAATTTTATTTCTTCCTTTCCAATTTGGGTAAATTTTGTTTCTTTTTCTTGTCTAACTGCTTTGGCTAGGACTTCCAGTACTATGTTGAATAGAAGCGATGAAAGTATCTTTGTCTTTAAAAATTTTTTTTCAAATTGTAGTATGGTTGATTTACAATATTATATTAGTTTTAGGTATACAGTATAGTGATGTTTTTATAGTTTATACTACTTTTAAAATTATTGTAAAATATTGACTATATTCTCATACATTACATCCTGTGCTGTATATTACATCCTTGTATCTTATCTTATACCTAGTAGTTGGTACCTCTTAATCCCCTTCCCCTATCTTACCCTTCCCCTCACCCCTCTCCCCACTGGTAACCACTAGTTTTGTTCTCTGTATCTGTGAGTCTGTTTCTGTTTTGCTATATTCATTTGTTTATTTTTTACATTCCACATATAAGCGAAAACATGCAGTATTCATCTCTCTCTGTCTGACTTACTTCACTAAGCATAATACCCTCCAGATTTGACCATGTTGTTGCAAATGGTGAAATTCCAATTTCATTTTTATGGATGAGTAATATTCCGTTATTTCTCTCTCTCTCTCACATTTTCTTTATCCATTCATCTGTTGATGGGCACTTAGGTTGCTTCCATATCTTGGCTATTGTAAATAATGCTGCTGTGAGTATTGGGGTGCATATATCTTTTCAAATTAGTGTTTTCATCTTGTTCCTGATCTCAGAGGAAAAACTTTCAGTTTTTCACCATTGAGTGTGATGTTAGCTGTGGGCTTTTCATATATGGTTTTTGTTATGTTGAAGAAGTTTTCTTTTATTCCTAGTTTGTTGAATGTTTTTGTTATGAAAGGGTACTAAATTTTATCAGTGCTTTTCCTGCATCAGTTGAGGTGCTCATGGGTTTTTTTTCCCTTTTATTTTGTAAATGTGGTATAGTACATTGATTGACTTTCATGTATTGAATCATCCTTTCGCTCCAGGAATAAATCCTACTTGATCATGGTATATAATCCTTTTAATGTGCTGTTGAATTTTTTTTTTGCTATTATTTTATTGAAGATTTTTATACTCATAGTCCTCTAGTATTTCATCTTTTGATATGACATTAGATTTAGGTGTTTTGTAAATAGCTTTTATGATATTAAGAAAGTTTTGTTTTTTACCATGAGTTAGCTGAGTTTTACCTCAGCTGAATTAGCTGAGTTTTACCATGAATGAGATTTGGATTTTATCAAGTGCCTTTTTAATATTTGTTGAAATGTTTGAATGGTTTTCTCCTTTATTCTGATATTATAGTCAAGTACACTGACTGAATTTTGAATGTTAAAGCAACCCTGCATTTCTGGAATGAATACTATTTGATCATAAAATATTATCCTTTCAATACGTTACTGGGTTTTATTTGCATATGCATTTTTATATTTTTGCATTTATGTTTATTAGAGAAATTGGCCCATATTTTCTTTTAATAATCCTTACTAGGTTTTAGATTAATACTATACCAGCCTCTTAAGATGAATGCTGCTACTTTAGTTATTCTCTATTCTCTGAAGGAGTTTTTATAAGATTGGTATTAGTTTTACATCTTAATTTGGAAGAATTTTCAAGGAAGTTATCTGGGCATCAGTTTTCCTTTCATGGGTAGTTTTAAATTACACATTAAATTTTCTGAAAGATACTGAGTCATTAAAGATTTTCTATATCTTCTTGTTCAGTTGTGGTAAGTCATATAATTTTCTTAAGGTATCTGTTCATTTCATGTAAGTTGATACACTTACTGTCATAAAGTACTTCCTTATATCTTCTCAACCTTTACGGTATGTACTAATTTCACCTTTTTCATTCCTGATAATGCTATTTTGTGTTTTCTCCATTTAAAAAATTCAGTATTCCTAGAGGTTTGTCACTTGTATTAACCTTTTCAGAAAATCAACTCTGGTATTGTCCATTTTCTCCATTGTGTGTTTGCTTTCTACTTTCATTGCCTTTTGCTCTTCACTATTTCCTTTTTCCCATGTTTTTTGGGGTTTGCATTGCTGTTCTTTCTCTAGCTTTTTAAATGGGGTTAATCCTTTTTTTTTCCTGTAATATACATTTAGAGCTGTATATTTCCCTCTGAATGTTGTTTAGAAACAATGAGGACCATAAGATTATCCATCTAAACGTTATAAACTATATTTAAAAATCTTCATGTTGTTTTCTTTTTTGTTTATTTTGAAGAAAATAATACGCTATTTCTGTTTACCATAGAGTATAGTGAGAAACCACTGTACTGTTTAAAGTTTATTCATTATTTCTGTTTTTAACCTTCCCGCCTAGGATCCCCTTACCTGCTTAAATTTCATAACTACTTGTTTTGGTAGTTTTTCTTCCATGCCATTAGAAATTTCTGGGTGTGAATTGTGGGGTACAGTTGCCTGAACATGCTCCCATTTGAAGATACGTTGCATGGGCGTCTTCTCAGTGTAGGCAGGATACTAAGAGAATATCTTGCCGTAGAGCAATTCTAACAGTGCTTCTAAGACATTTAGATCATCTTCTCACATAGACTATTCCCCAAAATAGTTTAGCTTTACGAAAAGCTGAAGAAAACCCTGTAACTTTAGAATTATTATAATCAACAACAAAAGGAAACTAAAAGACTGGTTTGAGTCAGATAAATGGATTTTTCATTACAACTTAAGCATTCCTAACATTGAATGCAAACTGTGTTTGATAAGTGGTTTTCATATGAGATTTCCGTACATTTTACTGCCTTCAGGGTTAAACTGGCAACCTGGTACCAAGACAGGCCTGGAAGGTTTGGCAGGTTTTGTTGAGTAAAGGGCTTGGCTCTTGACATTCATATAGGGACAGGACTGAAAGCCTGGTGCTTGGAGAGACAGGGGTTTGTAGCCAAGATGACCACATGAAACTGAGCCCTTCAATGTGCTACATCCGCAGGAAGAAATCCTACCTACATTTAGGGACAGAGAACAGGGGAGTTTTATCAATAATGACCTGGGCTCTGGTTTGTTGCCTCTGCAAGTTTATAGCCACATGGGTTTGGTGTTCACATTTTTATTTCTTGCATCCTTGTGTGCTTATCCCCAACCAAAGATGGTAGCATATAACTTGGCCTTGCTAGATGCCACTTCCACAGATGGAAGAAGCAAACGTAATACAATATGGAAAGTATACACTCTCAACAACCTATGGGATTTATGTGCACAGGTCTGAGCTGTCTCTTGGGTATTCAGCATCACTGTATCCAAACACTTTTGGAATGACCTGCTATAGTTGTCTTTCTTGCACCCCTCCATTTCATCAATACCATCTTTATGCAGTGTCACATCGGGCTATAGTTAATTATTCCAGGAACAGGTACATGGCCCAAGCCAGGGCAGGCAGTCTCTTCCCAGGGAATTTGAACTGAGAAGTCTCTCCTAGTCACTTGATTGATAATTTGATGACTCAGGATCTTTTGGTTGTCATATATTCTGACATGTAACCCTGCAGCCAGAGAGAATGATGCAGAAAACCAGAGGGAGTGGCAACAAAAGAGAGTCCCAAAGGCTTTTGAGTGCCTGGGTTTAGAGTTATCCTAAAGTCAGCTGCATTCCCTACCTGGGAGTTCTGTGACATACCTTCTATTACTGAATTTTTCTACCACTGGGTCCCCTCCCACCACCTTTTTTTTTTTAATTAAAGCTATATTTGATTTCTGTTACCTATATCCCCAATGAGTTCAAGCGAATATACCAGTAGAGACTCCGTCTCATTTTTTGCTGTGTTCTCAAAGGTTAGACATCTTTATTTTAATGAAATGTTTGATGGAAGAAATATTCCAGACCTGACAAGTGAAAGCTGCAATTACATCTTTGGATAAACACACTAATTCATTTTCATCATTTGAGTAAAACTGCTTAAAAATAATGTGAATGTAATTTTTGGCACCATTATTTTGTGGATTTTTATAAATGAGTTTAGCCGTTACACTAATAGAAAGAGGTTTAAGAATGAAAAAATACATTTCTTTAGGCAAAGTAGAGTATGCCAACATCACGTAGCACGTTTAATATTTTTCAGGTGAGATTTGCTCTCCAGCTAAAATTATTCTTTTTCACATGAACAGAAGATTGGTTGAGCGATAGTTCTTAATTCAAGAAGGAACAGCATAACTAACTGAAAAGCTATTCAGAAGCAAAAATACTGTCCTAAAAATATTTTTGCATTCGACAGAATGTTGTTCATTTAGTAATCACCTTTGAATAATGAAGTTCTTTTTGACTCATCAAATACATTATTCTGTCACAAAGTAAGACATGCTTGAAGAATTTAACAATTCCTGAAGATCTACTTCATATTTCTACTTTAGGGAAATAGTTATGTACAGGACGTTAGAATGGAATTCTCCCTGCCTCCATTTCAACTAAGGTGCCAATTTGAAGTATTGGGAATATCAGGATACGAGATGGACTGAAAGCATCACGTGTAAATTTTATTAAAGAACTGTAAAGGAACCACATTCCACAACTATATCCATCTGACAGATGTAAGGATCAAAGAAGAGGTCAGATAGGCTTTTGTGAAGAGACGGGAGAAGAGATCTTTGGAGGACCAGTTGCCATCCTTGGGCGAGGAGTGTAGTGTGCTACCTTGTTTACCTCAAGGCTAGTGGGAGGGACTTCCATGAGGAAACCCAGAAAGGCCGCTTATGTGTACTTTGAAATTGAGGCATATTGAATTAGGGTCCAACACACACACCCCTACCTCCAAGAAGTGTAGTAGACAGGATGTATAGGCAAAATAATGGTCCCCCCCAAAGATGTCTACATCCTAATCCCCGGAACCAGTGAACATGTTACCTTACATGGCAAACAGCACTTTGCAAATGTGATTAAGGATCTTGAGATAGGGAAGTTATCCTGGATAATCCATGTGAGCCCAGTGTAATTAAAAGGATTCTTTTAAATGGGAGGCAGGAGGGTCAGAGGAGGTGTGATGATGGAAGTAGTGTGGCATGAGCCAAGGAATGCAGGTAACCTCCAGAAGCTGGAAGAGGCAAGAAATGGTTTCTGAGCCTTCAGAAGTAACGCAATCCTATCAGCACCTTGATTTTACCCAGTGAAACTGATTTTGAACATCTGACCTCCAGAACGGTAAAATCATGAATTTGTGACAATAGGAAACTAACGCACAGAGTGCTGCTTTGGTGACAGAGTTCAGAGAGTGCTGCTGCCATGAGGTAGGTTAGCAGGCACAGAATATGGGGAGAAGGATGGGTGAATATTTCCCATGGACTAGCTGTGGACCTCACAGAAGAGAGACCCGGTATGGGGTTTTCATCAGGTTTATCCAGCAGTGCCCTCTGTAGGAGCAGGGAGGTCTCCGCAGGAAGAGTCTGGAGCCATTGACTTCCTGTTAAAGAAGGAATTTCAAATGACCATGCACATGTATCTATGTCAACAAAACTGTAGCAGAGCAGGGCCCAGAGAGGTCAAGGCCAATGTATGACAGTTACAGTTAAAATTTTTCTTGTCCCTTTCCCCAACGTGTCATTTCTGATAGAAGCTAAAGCAGCCTTCAGGTAGATGGGGGAGATAAGGAGTGGAAATGGAGAAGGTGGCCTCCATGCCTTTCCTGTTGCTGCCTTGGAACTATTGTAGTCACAACAGCCTAGAAGAGAGTAGAAGATTGGATACCAAAGCAGATTCACAACTTTATTATCTTGAACTGGACATTCTAACTACTTAATCAAGAATTGTTAATGGTATAAAGGGACTGCAGAACTTTCCAGAATTTTCTCTCGGAATATTTTTGTCTCTCACTGAATAATGTATAAACAGACAATAGGGGACAAAATACAGGAACACTTTTAAAATTTAGGAAAGCTTCCAAACATGTAAAAAATTGGAAATAGTAGTATGAATTCCCCTCTGTAATGAACTGACTTGTGTGCCCCCCCCGCCCCAAATTCATATGTTGAAGCCCTAACCCCAGTGTGATTCTATGTGAAGATAGGGTTTTTAGGAGGTAATTAAGGTTAAATGAGGTCATAAGTATGAAGTCCTAATCTCTTAGGATTGCTAGACTTACAGGAAGAGAGAGAGCCATCCCTCTCTCTCTCTCTCTCTCCCCTCATGTACACACCGAGGAAGGTCACGTGAGGACACAGAAGACGGCCACCTGCAAGCCAGGAAGAGAGCTCTCACCAGAGGTCTACCATGCTGGCACACTGGTCTCAGACTTCCAGCCTCCAGACTTGTGAGAAAACATCTGTTGTTTAAGCCCCCACTGCATCTGTAGTGTTTTCTTATGGCAGCCCAAGCAGATGAATACACCCTTCATCCGTATCCTGTAATCAATTATCATCGACATGTCATGCTTCCTTCATCTCTTTCTCTCCTTTTTGTCCCCCTCCTCCCGTCTGCTCATTCTGTGAAGACTATTTTATACCAAACTTCGACATCATATGATTTTTACTTCTAAACATCTACATCTCCGAAGAATAAAGGTGACTTACAACCTAACCATTGAGGCGTAATCATTACTATCTGTTAGGATCTCGCTTCCCAAACCTGCTGGATATGCTGGTCATTGAAGTGAGTTGTGGGCATGTGATTTGTTTTCACTACTGAAATGAAAACAGAAGTAGCATGTATCAGGTAGCTACTACTGTGTAATAAACCACCCCAGAATGTAGTGGCTTAACAAGCATTATTGTTCACAATTTTGTGGGTTGGGTGGGAATTTCTTTTGGTTTGCGACAGCTTGGTTTATCTCTGTGGTCAGCTGGCAGCTCTGTGTGTGGCTGGATGGTGTAGGAAGACCTCAGTTGAGATGATTTCTTTGACCACATGTTCTTTCCTATTAGTAGACTAACTTTGGATTCTTCATAGAGTGGTTGCAGAGTTCAAAGAGCATTAAGAGAAAGTAACCTCCACTGTAGAAGCACTTTTTAAGCCTTTCCTTCTGACACATTTACTAATGTCCCATCCACTAAAGTAAGTCACATGGCCAAGTCCAAATTCAAGGGGTAAAGAACAGACTACCCTTCTTGATGGGAAGAGCGAGAGGGATAACGTCATATTTCAAAGGAGTGTGCATACAAGATGGGAAGAGTTTGTGGCCATTTTTGTAATCTACAGCAGTGTGAGGCTTTTCCTGAGTGATGATTAACTGAGGGTTTTGTTTTGTATATAGTACGTGTGAAGGCTGGATAACAAATTAACAGCTGAGAACTGGCAGTGGAACAAAACAAAACAGGGTTAACAGGCAAGGAAAGAAGGAATACTTTCATTGATAACATATAGAAAAACTATGTGTGCATATATACATATATATATATATATACACACACACACGTAGATCTGCAACTTGCTAAATTTACTTAAAAATTAAAGTAACTTTCTTGAGATTCTTTAGGTGATCATGTTGCCTACAAATAAAGACAGTTTTAATTCTAATTTGTATGTGTTTTCTTTCTCTTTCCTCATTTCTAATATTAAAGGAAAAGCATTTAGCCTTTAACTATTAAATATGAATTAGGTATAGAGTTTTTATAGATGCCCTTTATCAAGTTGAGGCTGTTCCCTTCTATTCTTAAGGTGGAAATTTTGTTCATTGATATTAGATTTTTCTTCTTTCCTAGTGTAAGCATTTAGAGCTATAAAATTTCTTCTAAATTCTGCTTTAGCTTGTTCCCCACAATTTTTATGTTTTATTTCATTTTCAGTCATTTAAAAATATTTTTAAACTTTCCTCATCATTTCTTCTTTGATCGTGTGTTCGTTAGAAGTGTGTTGGGAGATTTTCCAGGTATCTTTATTGTTACTGATTCCTAATTGAATTCCTTTGTCATCAGAGAACACGCTTTGTATGTCTTCAGTCTTTTCAAATTTGACTTATTTTATACTCAGTATATGATCTATCTTTTTGAATGTTTTATGAGCATGTGTAAAGAATGTGCATTCTACTGTTGTTGGATAGAGCATTCTATAAATGTAAATTAGGTTAGTTAGATTGATTGTGGTGTTTGAGATGTCTATATTATTGATTTCTGTCTAATTGTTCTCTCACTTGCGGAGAGAGCGTTATTGAAGTCTCTGGCCATAATTTTGGATTCGTCTACTTCTTTTTTGTTATTTCATTCCTAGTGGATATGAAACTCTAATTAGGTACATACAAACTTAAGATTGTTATGTCCTCTGATGAATTAATTTATTATAAAATATTTGTCTTTTTCTGATTACTTTTAAGACTTTCCTCTATCATTGGTTTTCAGAAATTTCATTATGTGTTTGGTGTGGTTTTTGTTGTGTGTATATTTCTTGGATCTCTGTGTTTATTGTTTTCATAAAATTCATAAAACCCACAACCTTATTCCTTTGAATATTTTTCTTTGTCTTACACATAAGTTAGCCCACAGTTAACCCCAAATCGTCAAAGTTCTGTTCATTTTCTATCTGTTTTCTCTCTGTTCTTCCGTTTAGATAGTTTCTGTTCTTTTCACTGGTCTTTTCTTCCAAAGTGTCTAATCTCTCTTAAACTCATCCATTGGATTATTTATTTCAGATATTGTATATTTTATCTACAGGATTTAATTTGGTTCTTCTTTGTATTTTTCATTATGTGTATGTTTTTCTTTAAAATATTGAATGTATTTATAATACCTCTTGTAAGTCCCTGTTTGTAATTCCATCATATAACTCATTTCTACTTATCATCTATTGACTGCTTTTTTTCAAAGTTGTTGGACCACATTTTTCAGCTTCTCAGTCTATTAATTTTAACTGAAGGCTGTGAACTGTGGTTCTTTGTCATTGAGTGTTTGCTGCTTCTGTCTTAAGGCAGTTAAATTACTTGTGGGTTTGTCTGATTCTTTAGAGGCTTGTTTGTAAGGGCTTGTCTAGTGTAGCCTTCACTGTAAGGCTGTTTTACCCCTACCACTTAGCAGTGACACTCTCAGGTCTCTACTCTCAGTGGGCAAAGAGGCCTGTCCATCCTGGCTGGCTACACTCAAACATCTCTCAGCCCTACTTAAGCTCTGATTGTTTCTCAGTTGTTCTTTCCTGATTTTGTGAAATTTCACCCTATGAGTGCACAACTGAGTATTCAGTTGTAGTCTGGAGCAGATTCCTATGCAGATTCCTGGTGCTTTTTCTTTGTATAGCTCCCTCCTCTCTGGTTCTTTACCACAAATTCCAACCACATGGGCTCCCCTGAATTCCAGTCTTCCTTCATGAACTCAGTGACACTCCTGAGCTGTACTTGGGTTTTCTTTTCCAACATGGTCTGTAATGTGCCTCCAGGCAGAAAGCTGGGGTGACTGTAGTGCTCACTTTGTTTTTTCCTCTCTTGGGGAATCATAGTTTTTGCTGTATGTTTTCTAATGTCCAAAAACAGTTGTTTCACATATTTTGTCCATTTTTGTAGGTCTTTATGATGGTGGACAAGTATGATCCCAGTTACTGTAGCATAGCTAGAAGTGAAGACCCCACTCCATTATATTTTAAGAGAACTTATTATGTGTTTTAAAAATTTCCTCCAGAAGTAACTAAGGTATGTGAAACTACTCAACAGGCATTTCCTATTCATAAATGGAAGTCTCAGTTGCTATTAAGAATGTTTTTCAGTTAATGAGACAAAACCGTATAATAAAGTATCATTAGATTGGTTGAGGAAGCATAATTGTTGAGAATGTATGTGATTTCGCTCTTCTCTTCTGAACTTGGCAAAACATTTTTTTTCTGTTGTCCATGTACCTTATAATAATGTCATTGATTTTCGTCATTTTTTTAAAGGCTGAACTTGGTTATATTTGGGGCACTCATTAATTCTTGGTTTACATGGCTTTTAGAAACTTATTTTTCTGGATAAATTTGTCTAATCTTTCATTGTGGTACACGGGCTTCTCTCTAGTTGTGGAGTGCGGGTTTTCTAGTTGAGGTGTGCGAGCTCAGTAGTTGTGGCACATGGGCTTAGTTGCCCTGCAGTATGTGGGATCTTAGTTCCCTGACCAGGGATCAAATCCATGTCCCCTGCATTGTAAGGCGTATTCTTTACCACTGGACCACCAGGGAAGTCTCTAAGGTGTTTGTTTTTGTTTGGTTTGAACAGACATCTGTTCTCTCACAGCTTGGAGACTAGAAGCCTGAAAATCAAGGTGTCGTCAGGACCAGAGTCCCTCTGAAGCCTCTGAGAGGAGATCTTTCCTGGCTCTTCCAACTCCCGGTAGCCTGCACTCCTTGGCTTGTGGCAGCACAACTCCAATTTCTGCCTCCGTCTTCACATGGCCTTCTTCTCCCTATGTGTCTGTCTTCACATGGCGTTCTCCTTCCTCTGTGTTTTCTCGTCTTATAAGGACACCAGTCATACGGGATTGGGGCTCACTTTAATTAAGTATGGCCTCATCTTAACTTGATTACACCTGCAAAGCTCCTTTTGCATTTCCACGTAAGGTTATATTCACAGGTATGGGGAGTTAGGACTTGAACACGTCTCATTGGGGGACATAATTCAATCCATAACCACGGATGTTGCCCTTTGTTCATTGGTACATTTCTTGTCCCCTTCCTCTATTTTTCGTCATCTTTTTTTTTTTTTCCTGTTTCCCCACAGTTGCACCATTTCCTCTGCTCCTGTTAGCCTCCAATTCAGGAAGCTCTTCACTAGTATGTCAGTTAAGGTCATCTGGACCAGTGACCTAAATGTCACAGGCTCAACAGTAACTGGACTGTGAGCCCCTGACGCTCTGGAATCATGCTTTGTGCATCTTGTAATAACTAGAAGATATTTAACCTTTTGCAGTGTCATTTTAATGATCTATAAAAATGGACACAGCAATAATGGAACATACTAAATAAGCCTGTAGTGAAGATCAAAAAGGTTCATATGCATAAAGAACTGACACCTATTAAGGACCTTAGGTAAGTGTTAACCCCTTACTTGGTGCCCTAGTGTCCCTTGTTAGTCACTACCTGGTGAGTGTCTGGATAAAAGAATGAATGTATACCTCAGTGTAAAAAAGCTTATCCAGGAGTCATAGGTTGGGAAACTCTAGAGTTAAAATATTTGGTGGAATAATGGCAGGTGAAGTTTGCATAGGCAACAAAGGCTATATGGTGTGAAATGAACTTGGATAAGAGTGAAATGAAGTTCAAATGGATGAAAAGATAAGAAAGCAACTAGCAACCACCAGCTGATATAAATTATAGCATCCTGGCCACAGTGACTTGCAACGCAGGCTACTGAAAAACTGCAAGTGAAACCATCAAACTGCTGTTTGAGGAATTATGAGGAATAGAAGATTCAGGAAGAATCTGAGTTGGGTAAGTTTATTTCTGATATTTAAAAAATGAGAAGCTTCCACACACTGTCAAGCTCACCCACACGTAGAAGACAAAGCAAAGCCAGGATCTGACTAATCAAACAGTCGAGATACAATGAGGTTTAGTTAATCTGTTACAGACAGTGGGGAGAAGAGTAAGTCAGGGTGCTGGCTCCCAAGTCCTTGTCCCATGCACCAAAAATAGGAGGGGGCAATGATTCCAACATTAGTTGTGGGATGTCACTTTGCTAAGTTGCCTGTGCTTCGTCAGAACCTAGGAGATGATGAGAATCTGTCCGATAGCATCCTTTCAGGCAGGTAAGGAGGGAAGTGGGAGATGGCATCATAGCCATTCCTTAGAGACCTGCAAACCTCTCTCCATTCCAGGATGGTGTTCAACCAGGACTCAGGTAAGCTGCAGTTCAAGCTTTGCTAATACAGGTACTTGCAGGGTCACCAGGGCAGAGCTGTTTCTCTACACAAATCAATAAACTTGGATGGATCTAGAGAAAAATCTTAAGCATATTATTTGTAAGAAGTGAGATGAGGGCTTCCCTGGTGGCACAGTGGTTGAGAGTCCACCTGCCGATGCAGGGGACACGGGTTCGTGCCCCGGTCCGGGAAGATCCCACATGCCGCGGAGCGGCTGGGCCCGTGAGCCATGGCCGCTGAGCCTGCGCGTCTGGAGCCTGTGCTCCGCAACGGGAGAGGCCACAACAGTGAGAGGCCCACGTACTGCCAAAAAAGAAGTGAGATGATCTGTAAACACAAAGGTAACGAGCTAAAGATATAGATGCTAACAAGGTAAAATTTAATATGAATGAATATATAATTATGACTTCTGTCAGGGGGAACTGACCTTTCCAAATAGGTGAGAGTGAGACCTGGTTTGGCAGAAATCTCCAAAGAAAAAGACTCAGGAGTCAACAAAACTCGAGGGTTTTACTGGACACCTTTATATGAATGTATTGTGATCTAAGTGCCAAAAGAGTAAATGGGCTCTTAGCTTCTAGTATTAGGATATTGTTCACAACCCCCTGGAAATGATAGGCTTAGTCTAACCCATGTACAGGGACAACTAGGTGATCCCTTGGAGGATACACAGTTAGGGTTAAGGGGACTGAAACCACATCAAATAGAAAGTAAGTGTTTCTTAGTTCACAGGAAGATCAAGAGAGATTATTATCGTTGTTAGTATTAAGTAAAGCCCTACCATGT
This sequence comes from Delphinapterus leucas, assembly GCF_059928025.1. Taxonomy (NCBI): domain Eukaryota; kingdom Metazoa; phylum Chordata; class Mammalia; order Artiodactyla; family Monodontidae; genus Delphinapterus; species Delphinapterus leucas. The sequence continues at coordinate 49,045,870 of NC_143133.1, read as the reverse complement.
GCTAGATACTGTTAAGTGCTATACATGAACTGTGAATGCAAGCTTCACAATACTAATTGAGTAATTGCCATTATTATCCTCATTTTCCATGTAAGACAATGAAGACTCCTTGAGATTAAATGGCTGCCCAAGGTTAGCCGTGTTACTAAGTAATGCCTGAACTGGGATTTGAACCCAGGTGGACTAACTGGTCCACACCCCTAACTAGTATCCTCATTGAAATTTTCCAATACTTGAAGGGCTTTAACACTTAAATGGAGTATTATGGACTGAATGGTGTTCCCCCCAAATTCATATGGTGAAGCCCTAACCTCCAAAGTGACTGTGTTTGGAAATAGGCCTTTAAAGAGGTAATGAATGTGAGGTGAGGTCATAGGATGGGGCTCTAAGCCAGTAGAACTGGTGTCTTTATAAGAAGAGACTCTGGGGGTGTGTACACAGAGAAAAGGACACAGCAAGAAGGTGGCCTCTGCAAACCCAGGAGAGAGGTCTCAGGAGAAACCAAACCTGCCAACACCTTGATCTTGAACCCCAGCCTCCAGAACTGTGAGAAAATACATTGCTGTTGTTATAGCCACCTAGTGTGTGGTATTTTGTTATGGTAGCTAGAAAACTAATACAAGGGGTTAGATTTGTTTCATATTCAACAAGCATTGAGCTGAGAGTATGAGATGGAGGAGCCCCTGTCCTTGACCTAGTGGCCTATGAGGACCCCAAAGAAAGCTCCAAAATGGAAGGTGCAGAGAGACAACCTTAGACTCAGTAAAGGGAAGAACTTTCTCTAAGGGGTCTCCAAAAATATCCTTTTTGAGTTGCCTTGGCTTAGAGGTATTTCTGATTAAAATGCAATTCAGTTGTATTTAGGCTGGATGAACCTTTATAGCTGATGTTGATAAAAAGGGTTCAGTGCTTAGCAGTTGGTTGGACTAGATAATCTGTAAAGTCTCACAGTTCTTACCTCTCTTATCTCTGCTCTTTGTAACCACTGAGGTTTTTTAAAAACATATATTTTGTTAGAATAATTTTAGATATAAGACAAATTTCAAGGATAGTACAGAGAGTACCTTTATACCCACACCCAGTTCTCCTTTGTGTTAATATCTTAACATTACTATGGTATTTGTTACAATTAATGAACCAATATCCCATTGACCTTTCAAACTTATTTTTTTGGAAAAACTTTCAACTTTGTCTTTAGTTTAATCAAACTGACACTTTCTTTGTATTGAAAGTAACTATTAAAAATGCAAATGCTGGGGCTTCCCTGGTGGCACAGTGGTTGAGGCCGCCTGCCGTTTGTGCCCTGGTCCGGGAAGATCCCACATGCCACGCACGGAGCGGCTGGGCCTGTGAGCCATGGCCGCTGAGCCTGCGCGTCTGGAGCCTGTGCTCTGCAACGGGAGAGGCCACAACAGTGAGAGGCCCGCGTACTGAAAAAAGAAAAAAAAAAAAAATGCAAATGCTGGTTGCTTCTTAGAGTTTTAACTGGGCAAAGAAATTTTGAGGAAAAAGCAAAAACTTACCCCCCAGATTTCACCCAAGTGGGCGGGACAAAAGCTTTAGAATCTTGAGAATTGGTAGATACCTCAAAAATGGAGACTGTGAAGAACATGAGAATGATATATGTCAAAGGGGAAAAAACAGCAACAACAAAAAAAAGCAAGACAGCTGCTTCTGAAGTTCTGTCACCAGAATGTAACTAGAGTGAACTTATGTTAAAGCAGAATGCAGAGAGTTGCTCTTCTCCTACTTTTTGTTTGTTTGTTAAAAATCTTAACCTTGACGGGGAAGCCGGATTTTATTTTGCTTTCTTTGTACTTAGGATGGCAGATTTCTCCCCCTACTTTTTTTTTTTTTAACATCTTTATTGGAGTATAATTGCTTTACAATGATGTGTTAGTTTCTGCTTTATAACAAAGTGAATCAGTTATACACATACATACGTTCCCACATCTCTTCCCTCTTGCATCTCCCTCCATCCCACCCTCCCTATCCCACCCCTCCAGGTGGTCACAAAGCACCGAGCTGATCTCCCTGTGCTATGTGGCTGCTTCCCACTAGCTATCTACCTTACGTTTGGTAGTATATATATGTCCGTGCGACTCTCTCACTTAGTCACAGCTTACTCTTCCCCCTCCCCATATCCTCAATCCATTCTCTAGTCGGTCTCTGTCTTTATTCCTGTCTTACACCTAGTTTCTTCATGACATTTTTTTTTCTTAAATTCCATATATATGTTTTAGCATACGGTATTTGTCTTTCTCTCTCTGACTTACTTCACTCTGTATGACAGACTCTAGGTCCATCCGCCTCATTACAAATAGCTCAATTTCATTTCTTTTTATGGCTGAGTAACATTCCATTGTATATATGTGCCACATCTTCTTTATCCGTTCATCCGATGATGGACACTTAGGTTGTTTCCATCTCTGGGCTATTGTAAATAGAGCTGCAATGAACATTTTGGTACATGACTCTTTTTGAATTATGGTTTTCTCAGGATATATGCCCAGTAGTGGGATTGCTGGGTCATTTGGTAGTTCTATTTGTAGTGTTTTAAGGAACCTCCATACTGTTCTCCATAGTGGCTGTACCAATTCACATTCCCACCAGCAGTGCAGGAGTGTTCCCTTTTCTCCACACCCTCTCCAGCATTTATTGTTTCTAGATTTTTTGATGATGGCCATTCTGACTGGTGTGAGATGATATCTCACTGTAGTTTTGATTTGCATTTCTCTAATGATTAATGACGTTGAGCATTCTTTCATGTGTTTGTTGGCAGTCTGTGTATCTTTGGAGAAATGTCTATTTAGGTCCTCTGCCCATGTTTGGATTGGGTTGTTTGTTTTTTTGTTATTGAGCTGCATGAGCTGCTTGTAAATTTTGGAGATTAATCCTTTGTCAGTTGCTTCTTTGCAAATATTTTTTTCCCATTCTGAGGGTTGTCTTTTGGTCTTGTTTATGGTTTCCTTTGCTGTGCAAAAGCTTTGAAGTTTCATTAGGTCCCATTTGTTTATTTTTGTTTTTCCATTTCTCTAGGAGGTGGGTTGGAAAGGATGTTGCTGTGATTTATGTCATAGAGTGTTCTGCCTATGTTTTCCTCTAAGAGTTTGGTAGTTTCTGGCCTTACATTTAGGTCTTTAATCCATTTTGAGCTTATTTTTGTGTATGGTGTTAGGGAGTGTTCTAATCTCATACTTTTACATGTACCTGTCCAGTTTTCCCAGCACCACTTACTGAAGAGGCTCTCCTTTCTGAAACACGGCAGTTCTTTGATTGGCAGCAGAAACTTCCCAGAGAGACTTCCAGGTGCAGATTTTTGACCTTGTGCCCCATCACACACAGGGCAGTTCCTGCGATACAGGTTACTTAAGGGTCCTCCTCTGGGCACAGTTTACCTGACATGCCTTAGACACTCGACGCCTGTTGTAGATGCACAAGTGTAAATATCTGGCGCTTCCTTTAGCACCATTTATGAATTAAAGTTTTTAGCGTTAAAAACTATACAATGAAGGATACAGAGAAAGATTTTTTTCCTGTGATTATTTTCCTAGGAAATTAAATTATGACTTGAAAAAATGATTGAAAATATCCACTGTCTCTCTGCAGGTCTCGGTATGTTGAAAACCTCACCTATATGATGGTATATCCCCACCTAAAAAATCTAATATGTAAAATCCCAACTTTGCTGAAACACTAAAAACATCTTTTCCATCACAAACGGCAACCCCAACAAGCGGATTTTGATGCAACTCTGTGTCACAAAAGAACCAACATGGTAACGTTAACTCAGCTCATAAAACCCATAGGAGGAGGGAATGGTATGTTTAAATGGCAGCATCCAGTTGGGCATTGAATTGCCACATACTAAAGGAGAAACTTTCTGTCCATTGATGGAAACTGTTTCAGACATCACTCAGTTTAGCAGCCTTTCTGTTCCTGTGAGAAGGTGAAGCTGTCTCTATCATCCTCACTTTGTCATAACAAAGATTATACCTGTTCCCAGGCTGTCGCAACTGGACATGGCTAACATGTTCACCAGGTTGAAAGATAAACACATTTTAATTCTACACAGATCTGTGCAGTAGCTAAGAAAAATATGAACAACCAGAGTTACAGATACATAGTTGGTGAAGACCTTAATGAACAATTAAGATAGTCTAAAAGTATTTTTACATTAGCAAATGGCAGAATCAACATTAACACCTATGAGACAAGATGGGAATCGGCAGATTCCGTGATAGCGAGACAAAGGGGATGGTTTATGCAGTAATAGGACAAAAACATGACCCCAACCTCACCTGGATACAATTTTCATTAGTCCTTGAATGAGGAAGGATAGGAATTAATGACAGCTCCTAAAATCTGCTGTATACATGTTTTCTTACATTAACTTGAATAAATAGCAAGTAGTTCATTCTATATTCCAGGTTCAGTCCTTCTTAACTAATTTTTGTGTTGGTTTCCAAAATCTTGTCATTGAATCCTTCAGCAGTGGTTGAGGGAGGTGCCTCAACTCTACTCACAAACTCACCCATCAGTAAGTGGCTGATCTACCTAGTAGGCAGAACCGGGTACATGGCCTTCTGTCCAGGTGCTCCCTGAGCAAAGCATCCATGTCAAGACACAGCCATACGTTGCTCTGACACCCTTTGATCTGTGTTTCTCAGAGTGCGGTGGGCTGATCATGTGCATCAGAATTCCCAGAGGGGGCTTGTTTAATGTACAGACTCTAAACCTCCCCCCCTCTGCCCCCCAAGATCTAATGAATCAGAATCTCTGGGAGTGTCCAGAAATCTACATTTTGAAGACACAATAAGCTGCTTTGAATGAGCAAACAAGAGACTGAGAACTACTGTTTTATATTCTGCCAACATTAAGGGGAATGAATTCTATATAGAAATTCTTTGGGAAACCAAGAGATAATGACCAGTTTTTAATATTTCTATAGGAACTCTTCTATTTGTATCCATAAATGATTTTCAAGGCTTCACTTTGATGTTGAGAATATTCATAATATGTGTATGGAGGTAAACTATAATTACCTACCTGAGAACCTGTATGACAGAACTACACTGTATATCTGCAGGTGGTTTTCTAATTACTCAAGCAATGTGGAAAGCACTTATTTAAAAGCTACATTGAAATCATACAACTGAGACAAGTCTATTTTGTCAGTTCCCACATTTCTCCATACATCTAAACCCCCTGCACACTTCCATGGCACGTTATATGTGGTTTTATAAATCATTAATGTAAATCAGAGTAATTAATATACTAGTTAGTGTTGCTCCACTCAGAATCTTACAGAAAATATTCTCTATGTGATTACATTCACTAGACAGCAACAATTATACTGTGTACTTTTGTAGCTGGACCAATATAGGAACCAAAAATCTTAATTTTTAATTCACTGACTTGTATGAAATAATCTTTGTCTACAAAGTAATAATATAAAATTATATGTATTTAAATTTTTTTTTAATGTATTTTTATTTTTTGCTGCATTGGGTCTTCTTTGCTGCGTACAGGCTTTCTCTAGTTGTGGCAAGCGGGGGCTACTGTTCCTTGCGGTGCACAGGCTTCTCATTGCAGTGGCTTCTCTTGTTGTGGAGCACGGGCTCTAGGCGCGTGGGCTTCAGTAATTGTGGTACGTGTGCTGAGTAGTTGTGGCATGTGGGCTCTAGAGTGCAGGCTCAGTAGTTGTGGTGCACGCGCTTCGTTGCTCCGCGGCATGTGGGATCTTTCCGGACCAGGGCTCGAACCCATGTCTCCTGCATTGGCAGGCGGGTTCTTAACCACTGCGCCACCAGAGAAGCCCAAATTATATATATGTGTGTGTGTGTGTGTGTGTGTGTGTGTGTGTGTGTGTGTGTATGTATATATATATATATATTTGAAATATACAAAAGTATTGTGTTAGGAGAAACCGTGTTTCAGCAAAACTAATATTATACCCCTGAAGGATGGTGGGATGATTGACAGTATAGACTCCGGAACTAGACAGCCTAGACTCAAAATTCCAGTTCTAACACTTCTTCGCTGAGTAACCTTGGGCAGAATATTTAACTTCTGTGTCCTTCGGTTTTCTTATCTATAAAATAGCAAAAATAATTGCACTTCTCTCATTGATTTGCCCAAGGCTTATGATTGCATAAGTCTTATATATAAGACCAGTAGCACTCAGTAAAGTTAGACATTATATTATTATTATTATTATTAATCTATGTGATAACATGCCAAAATGATGCTTCAGGTCATTAATCTGTTTTTAATATATTTTCCTACTCTTTTGGTCTCTCTAGTATCTTGAGTGCTCTTTTTAATTATTGAGGTATAAATGACATAACATTATATTGATTTCAGATGTACAATGTAATGATTTGATATTTGTATATATTGCAAAATGATCACAATAAGTCCAGTTCACATCTTTCACCATCCATAGTTAACAGAATTTTTCCTTGTGATGAGAACTTACAAGAGCTGCTCTCCAAGCTCCTTTCAGATATGCAAACAGTAGTATTAAGGATAGTCACCATGTGGTACATTACATCCCCATGGCTTATTCATTCTGTAACTGCAAATTTGTACCTTTTGACCCCCTTCATCCATTTTGCTCATCCCCCATCCCCACCTCTGGCGACCAGCAATCTGTTCTCTGTGCCTTTTGAGGGTTCTTTTTTCCCCCTTCAGCCCACACCAATGCTGAAAAAAGATTAAAAGTAACCACTGACTTGAATGCTAAACAAAGATTCGTGGGTCAATTTTTTATTATAGATCAGAAGATTGAGGCCTTGGGGCTGGGGAGAGGTAAAAGAAGGACAGAGTGGTGACTGGAGGGAAAGAACTGGAGGAAGAGACTAGGAGTCCCCAGAGCGGGAGGGAAAGGAAAGGCCCTTGATCTGGAAATGACTCCCAGTAAGTACACCACCCAGTGTGGACGCCTGCCGACTCACCTCCCATGGACAGACAAGCTGCTCTCCAGCAGCCCTGAACACCCAGAAGCTTCTGCTAACAGGCTGGGGAATCTGGCCACCTTGTGTGGGCTTAGGTGCTTGAACGGAGAACATCAGCCTTGCAGACCCAGTTAGTTCTGTATTGAACCAGTTGGGAATGTCCCTAAGAATGGAGCAGTGGACAAAGAATTGCTGTTACAATTCAAATACATGAATCTACCTACGTAATGGAAAAATGATACAGTGCAAAAAGGTCAAGCTGGAGTTTGGGTGTTTTTAATTTCCATATTGTAGAATTATAAGAATTAGGCAGATACACCAATTAATTATAGAGTAAAATTTGGAGTTAAAAAAAAACCAGTTCCTTCTCAAATTATTCTTCTCTCTAGCACTTTTAATATTTCCCTCTTAAATGAATCATTTCCCTTTATCCTTTAACAAAAACAGGTTTTTAAAAAACTCACAAATTTCTTTCTCATGACATAAATGTCAACCTCCCACCACCAGCTACCATGTCTCATAGCTTTTATTTGTATGTGGATAAAAGTACACTGCTATAGAGCAGAAACTAACACACCATTGTAAAGCAATTGTACCCCAATAAATATGTTAAAAAAAAAGTACACTGCTAGTTCCATATTTTCACTATTTATTCCCTCCTATATCTATACATAGACATAAATTTAATATATAAATTATATAAATTAAAAATATATATATTATATTTATATATTATATAAGTATGGTTTGTTTGGAGAATTGCATTTTCCAAATTAACTAAGCCCTAACCTGTGCAAGTCTCTTTCATTCATTGTTTTCCTTGACTTCTCAGAAATATTTGACACCAATTCCCTTGTATACTTTCTTGAAATTATCTTCCCTTTATTTGCAGTACATTGTGTATTTCCACTACTTTATTTCCACGATGATTTTCTTCCTTTCTTTGTAACTCCTCTGTGGTATCTTAGAGGTCATCCGTGGCCTCAAGAAACTTACAGTCTAGTGCAAAGACCAACATTCTGGTGGTCATTGCTGAGTGGCTGACCCAGTGTCAGTGCATAACATCTTCTCCCCAGCCATTTTCCTTTATACAATCTACTAGTACATGATTAAGTGTAAAAACCATTAAGTAGTAAAACTGTCTACTAAAAGAACATGGACAGGGGAGAAGTAATTTAAATGGGACAGATGGGGAAGCTTTATACAGGAGGTGACACTTGGGTTGGACATCTAAGGATGGAGAAATTTCAACACTAAGAAGTTAAGATATTCTACATGGATGAAACTACTTGAGTGGTGACACAGATGTAGAAAAATACTACATCTTCTTAATAGTTCTCGGATGAAGAATGAACACTAGGATGAAGTGAAAGATTTGAACTATAGTAGATTGCAGGGGATGGGGAATGCGTAGATCATAGGTTAATGCTATGGAACCTGCCCGGTTTTATGTAGGTAAAAGGGAGTCTGACAATTAAAGGAGAGAGAGTGTCATGATTAAAGCTGTGTATTAGAGAACTCCAGTGTCAGTGTGGAGAACACATTAGGGAGGAGGGGAGAGTAGAGGTGGGGCGTCTTTTTTTAAGTATCTCATTCAGTATCAATCATATGTCGTTCTCTCATATTATCTTTTCTATGCTAAATATTTATTCATGACTTGCCTTCTAAGATCTTAAGCTCTTTAAGGCAGGAACCATATCTTATTTTTCTTTCACGTATACTATCCCATACACAGATGTTACCACCCTACCTGTACATTATCATCATAATTTTCATTGTTATATTAAGTAACATTGAGCACTTACCACCTACCAGACACGATGCAAAATCAGTTACATGCATTATCTCACTTAATCCTTAAATATGATTGTCTCCAGTTTACACATGTGTAAACAGGGACTTAGAGAACTTAGTCATTTGCTCCAAATCATGGAGTTGGTAACCAGTAGAGCCAGGATTCAAAGCAAGTTCTTTGTGACTGCAAAGTTATTAACAACAACGTTAAATGGGCTCTCTCCATGGTGGCCAATAAATGAATACTTTTGAATGACTGTGTAAATAAAAATGGTGTATCACAGAATGAAGACTTGTTCGTTTGAGTTGACCTATATAGCAATTAACTGTATCCATTCATATTGGGAAGGTATCTTTGTTTGAGTTGTGCAAAGTGTGTCTTTCTGTATTTTAAAATAATAAAGTTAATAATGGTATGAAGTATTACTTATATAAATGAACATTATTAAAGAACCAAGTAGTAAATAACGTCAGAGCTATATCCATATTCCCTAATATCTCTTTTCCTGTTCCTGTGTATCCCCAGACTCTAATATGCTTTTATTCCCATCATTCCATCGACTATAGCAATTTTGGGGAGAAGGTTCTTCAGTCTACTGGAGCCTTCTTTGACTGAGCACATGGGAAATTATGGCCTTCTGGACTGATCCTATATCGACGACCCTTTTCCAATGGATGTGGGAGTTTGAAAGCCCAGCTCCCTGGACTCAGGTAACTCTGAGGGGTAATTTCCTCTCCAGAGTTTTCCTTGGGATCAAGCTGAAGCTACCCTGTGTGGGACTTTGTTTGAGATCACACCCTCATTTGGCTTCGTTCCCTTCACTGTCTTGCTTCCTTCAGTCTTTTATTGGTTTTGCTAATGAGATTTCCTTGATACACCACTTACGTATGAACTTTCATCTCAGGATCAGCTTCTAGGGAAAATAACGTAGGAAAAATGATACATTAAAATCTAGTGAATATGCTAATATTTCCCTTTAAAATAAATATTAGTTTCTTTTCAATATTTAACATGGTATATGTGCCTTCTTACTTCATTTTAGGTGGGAGAAAAATCAACCAACATTACATGCAGTGTCATGTTAGGACACCCTCTGTTATCATATAACTTTTCACGAGATTTGATTTGACCTGTGATAATTTTTGTAGCGAGCCATGTAAAAGTTTTCTACTGAGTGTGTTCACGTACAAAAGTGCAACTTATAGATATTTGTTGTATGAAAACTAGAAATTGCCTTAAAATTTTCACTATTGAATTTCTAGGAGTTTGAAATTCTACGTTCTCAAATTGTATTCCAAATACAGCAAATGTGCTTTTTTAAAGTGGGTACATTTTGAATTTACATGGTTCAGATAATTCCATTTCTTCCAGCATGATGCACAAAACATTGATATGTTTCCTTTCTTCATTTCCCAAGCTGAACATTTTATTTCCTCCAGCAGGACCACGGATAAGCACATCATTTCAAATTTAGTACATTGGAAACATCTCATGTTTAAATTATAGGTGTTTTTTATGGGTTTTGTGCCTTTTGCTAATTTACCCCACACTTTGCTTCAGGTAACATTCTGAATGATGGCAGTTTCTTTTGCATCCAGGCTGGTGATGGTGTTGAAATCTCAAAATGGCCAGGTCATAAATATGTCTTGCATTCTTTAAGTAGACTGAGTAGTCCTCATGATCTGCAAACTCACTGGCCCCTCTTCCTTCCAGTCACCTTCCTTAGTTTGGAAGTGACCAATGTGACCCCATCTTCATTCTAATCCTACTTATGAGACTGACTACTGCTGACATGGAATGGAGCTCCCTAACCTAGAAATTCTCCTTTAACTTGTAGGGAAAGAGACTTGGGAATTTTTAGTTGAAGAGAAGATATATTTTTATGCTTAACCCTTTGAAATACATAGTATTAGCTACTTCCTGTGTCTTGGGGATTGTATACTGAATCCTGATTAGAGTATGTTCTAAAGCCTTAAAGTGGAGTGGCTGTTCTTTGTTAAGTGTTAGCTGATCCTCCAGGTAGAAGGCCAGGGTGTGGTAATGCAGAGAAACCACTGTAAGATGGAGAATCAGATGGAAGACACAGGATTGATACCCAAAAATGACCAAGGAGAAATCTATCTATCGTCAAGTTCTACCACCTATTGGATGCTGGGCAAGAAAGATGAAACTAAAAGGGCAGGAACTGAGTATAGGCAGGGATGGAGGAGAAGGTGATGGAAGTAGCAGGAATGAGGCAGGAAGATTTGGACTTTTACAGTATTCTGAGCTGAGATGACAGGGGCTACCTTCTGATGCGTTGGTAGTTTGATCCATGTTAAAACTGCAGGATCCGACAAACAGATACTACGTTAAAATCCACTTATACAATAATTAAGAACGATACACTCTGTAATTGAAGGGCACTGCAGTAGGCAATGGGGTTGCAAATAATAATAGTGATCATCATCATTGTGATAATAATTGTAACAAAAATAGCTCACACTCCCGTAGAGCTTACTTGTTATGTGCCAGATACTTTTCTGAGGGCTTTCCGTATATTAACTGCTTACGACAACTCTGTGGTGCTTCCATTCTTTTATTTGTTTGCTTGTTTTGTTTTTCAGGTGTTACTGTTCAAATTCCCATCTTATGGATGATGAATCAGAAACACAAAAAGGTGAAACACTTGCTCAATGTCACTCAGCCAGTAAGAGGCAGAGCCATGATTTAAATCATAGGAAGTCTGGATTTAGGGTCTGCAATAAACTGCCCTCAAATAACCTGCTATTAGATGGAGAGGCAGGAAATGTCCATAACCATGTAAATGACCATATAACCCACTTTGTCCTAAATATTGAAATAGTGCTATACACAGTGGATGCCTCAGAGGTCTGGAGCTGGGAGACAGTGTTGCAGGTGGCTACTTGTACAGGTTATAGAACGTTTAGGATTCAAATATCAAACCCAAACTTACAGAAACAAAGGGGGTTCATTAGTGACATAATTTAAAAACCCAAGAGTTCACCTTCTGGCATGGCTGTCACAGAATGCAAATGATGTTATCAAGAATATTCCCTTCTTTATTCTGGAATTTCTTTCTTCTGTCGGCTTAATTCTCAGCAAGGTCCTCTTCACGTGGGCCAGATTGCCCCTAGAAGTTTCAGAATTACATTCTGCCCATTTACCACCACCAGTTAGGAGGTTGTTTGTCCTCCTCCGTGTTTCCAGAAACAGTTCAGGATTGATGCTCATGGATTCTAATTTTCATGGCTTTAGTGACATATTTGCTTCCTGAGCCAATTACTGTGTGTTGGTCTCGGTTATTTATGCATCCCTCTCACCAAAAGGGTGCTCTTCTGGAACTGTATGGATTAAAAGTCTAGAAGAAGTCATTTGCCAAAGGAAAATCTAAGTGCAGTTGCTAAAGGAAAGGGAGATGATGAACTCTGGAAGAAAATAAAGCAAAACAAAAGATCCCTTGTCCCTATGTTACCATGTGATATATTGACTAACTAACAAGTCAAGTGCACAGACAATTTTAGAGAAGGTAAAGCTGAACATTTTTATTTTGGTCAGATTATGGAGAGAACTTGAATGCCTGGCTAAGAGATATGTAGATTTTATTTTGTAGGCAATGGATAGATAACCGTTGCACATATTTCTGCAAAGAAATAAGTAAATCCAACACTAATTTAAGAAGATCAATCTACAAGAGATGGCTAGCAAATCATGGGTTCCCAAATCATTTACTAATTTCATGATTGACAGTATCCATGCATTTGAGATTTTTAGAGGAAATCATACAGCTGGGCAGATTGCTATATTGATAAATTCATGTTCGTCAAACTCAAGTGGGTACACAACACTGCTGCAAAATCCTATTTCGCTGTCTTCAGCAGTGCTCACTTTCTGAGATGAGTATTTCACAACTTTCTTTCCACTGTCTAAACTCTAATTCTTTCTTCTAACCTTTAAGCCTTTCCTCCATCCTCACTGCTACCATATCAATCCAAATTCCCTTTCATTTCCACCTGGACTATTGCAGTATCTCATTAGAGGCTGATTCTACCCTTGTTTTGTCATTGCCCCATCTCATGGCTGTAGCCCACATATGAGGTACTAGAGGTGACGTGGTGGAGTCAGTCATTAAAAAATCATTTAATGAAGTGCCAGAGGAAAGGAAAGGAACAAAAAAGGTGGATGGAGGGATATTGAACTTGTTTTTTGGCTGAAGAGATGAAGCCAGTAGAGAGAATTATGACGCAAAGAAAAAAAGGGGGATAATTAATGGAGCAAAGCCCCAGAGTGGAGAAATGGCATGGTATTGCACTAAAGACACTCCTTACTCTGAAACAGGTGACAAGTAACAAGGACTTGCTGAGTGTTGTTATTGACAAATGGATGAACTCCGTGTGCTGCTGCTGGCTTCCTACCCTGAACTCAAATCTGAAGATGCTATGGGGTGAGTAGGTACTAGACAAATTTATTCAATACTTTGTTTAGTCACTTTCCAGGCCTTTCTATGCCTATTGGAGTTTGACCGTGACCCACTGAATGTGAATCATTGTGGAATATACATTGCATTAGGAAAAAGATTTGAATAACATGGTTAATATACCCAGGATAATAGATTTATACAGAAATAGAAATATAAAATATACATGGAAAATTTTTAGTATTGTTGAATGCTCATAAAACATTCACAAAACTGTATAAATACTATGTGACAAAGAAGTTTCAATAAATAAAAATCAACACTACACAAAATAATTCAATCAGATTAGAAGTCAATAACAAAAGGAAAGCTAAAAAATTGGCACATGTTTAGAAGCTAAAATCATACTATTAAATACCCTTGTGTAGATATTTCATAATTAGAATAACTATGAAGTATTATTCGTAAATCATTAGCAATAACTTCATAACTAGAACAAATATATAAAATTGTTACATGACAAAATTTATGGAATGTAGTTAAAGGCGGTATTCAGTGGAAAATTTATAGCTTTAAAACATTTACTACAGTAAAAACTAAAGTCAACTGAACTGATTGTTCATCTATAAAAAGAATTAACAATGTACAAAAGAGTTAAGCCCAAGTAAGAAATAAAGAAGAAAATTAAAATTATGACAGTAATTTTTATATGTAACATTGACCCAGGCATTTAATAAATGTTTAACTCAGTTGATCCACAATAATAAAGACAACTGCAGAAATTAATGAAATTGGGTAAAAATAGTAGAGAACATTAATCAAACCAAAAGTTTAAATAACCATTAAAAAATATTAAAATAAATAATTTTTCTGTTGAGTTTTATCTGATTATCAAGGAACAGATAATTCCTACTCCACTAATTTTTTTTCCAGAAAACAGAGACATATGCTCAATTCATAGTATAATTGGCTAGAAAAACCATTCTTCCAAACATGAAAATGATATGAAAAAGAAAATTTTAGGCCTCTTGCACTTAGAAATATAAGTGCTATAATGCAAATAAGATATTAATTAGGTCTAACAATGTAACATATCATGATAAAGTAGGGTTTATTCCAGGAATTCAAATATGATTTAATAACAAAGATTTACTACACTGATGGATTAAAGAAGAAAAATCACGTTACCTGAATAGAAGTAGAAAATGTATTTCGTAGTATCCAATTACTATTTGTGATTTTAAAAAATCTGGACCACTAGAAATAAATGGAAAATTACTTAACTCAATAAAAATCTACTGCGAACATTACTTAGTGGTGTTTAGTAATACAAAAATCTCCACTTCCATCATTACTCTTCATCATGGTATTGGAAGTACTGACCAATGCAACCAGATAAGATAAACAAATAAGAGACATATTAATCAGGATGGGCTAGATTATATAAACCACAAGAGTTTATATCTTGTTCATGCTTAATGTTCTTTATGGGTTGGCAGAAGGACTGGGCTCATTAACACTCGGAGAGGCAGACTGGTGGAATAGCCACCATCTTAAGCATTGCCAGTTATTGTATCCAAGGAAACATGGCAACTTGGCAGGGTCTAGTATCCACAGTTAAATGCTCTGGTTCCAAAGTGATACATGTCACTCGTCTCAAAACTCAGTTGGTGAGAAATAGTCACATGGCTCCACTCAAGAATAGAAGACCCAGGAATTAAAATCCTAACGTGGACCCAGAAAGGGAAGATATGGAAATATTGGTGGATGTTACTAATGACTACCACAGAAACATATTAATTGAAAAAGAAGACAAGACACAAAACTGTCTTTCTTTGTAGATTTAAGAGTATTTACATAAACCAACAAGAAATACAAGAAAACCAAAAGCCCAATTATCATAACGAATAAGATCTTGTGGCAATGTTGCTGAATACATGATCAGTTTACAAAGCAAATAATAGTGCTAAACACACCTGTGCTCATGTCCATTGCCTTCTCTAACTGTGGATGAAATATTTGTGCTTCGTGACCACTTCAGAACCAGATTCTAATCTCTCTCACTTATTCAAACAGATTACAACTCTCCATTTTTTATTCATTCTGGAATATTTCCCATCAGCACTCAAACATTCTACAAGTTCTCACATCTTAATAGTCCTCTATTTGTTGGTTGCACATCCACCTCTAACTCCCATCCCATTTAGTTGTTACACTTAAGAGCAAAACTTGAAAGAGTTGCCTGTTCTTGCTATCTCTAATTGCTCTCCCATCTTTGTCTCTTGAACCAACAATCTTTTACCATTCTTTCCATGATGATTACTGACTTCTATGTTGTGAATCCAGTAATGGTTTCTCAGATCTTTTCTAATTTGACCTATCATTAGTATTTGGCAAAGTAGATTACTTCCCCTAAACTTCTATTCACTTGGCTTCTACAAACTTGTAACCTTCCAGGTTTACTCCACCTTCACCGGCCACCCTTCTTAATATTTGTTCATTTCCTCTGCATCTCTGGAGTGATGTTGGAGTACACCAGGATCAGTCCTTGGACTTCTTTTTTCCCCTTTTCTCTTTTCCTTGGTGATTTATTATAGTCTTTTAAGCTTATATGGTAATGTTGCTCAAATTTATATCTTGTAGACAGATTTTGCCTCTGAACTCCAGACTCACATATACAACTGTCTATTCCAATCTCACTTGAGTGTCTAATGACATCTAAAATGATGCTTTAGATCCCTTTTTTAGAAGACATCTAAAAGATTAAGGGAGTTTTTTCCTTAATTTGTTCTTTAAGTAGTCTTCTGCATTCAGTAAGTGGCAACTCTGTCCTTTAAGTCATTCAGGATAAAAACTTTGAAATCGTCAATGATCCTTCCTTCTTTCCCAGACTCCACTGCCCATTTGTCAACGAATCCAGAATCTGACTCCTCCTTACCTCCTCCATTGCTACTAAATCATCCAAATCACCATCATCTCTCATTTACACTGTTGAAATAGGCCCTAACTGGTCTCTCTTTTCTACTCTTGCCCCACCTACCACCTAATTGCAACACAGTAGCCTAAGTAAACCTGACATGTGGGTCAGTCATGGTTCTCCTCCTATGGTTTTCCATCCCACTCAAAGGTGGTGCAGGACAGTGTGTAAGAGCAGAGGCTCCAGAATTAGGCTGACTGGGTTGGAATCCCAGCTTTGTCACTCATCAATTGCCTGACCTTTGGCAAATTACTTAAGCTGTATGTGCCATGGTGTCTTCATCTGTAAAGTGTGGGATACAAGTAGTTAGTATCTCACAGGGTTGTTGAGAGGATTAGATAAAACCCTTCGAACAGTGCCTGACAAATAGTAATGCAAGATATGTGTCAGCAGTTACTGTTATTTTAGTAAATGCCCAAATTTTTATAATGACCTTTAAGGCTCTACACTATCTCCCTATCCTAAGATAAGCTCTGTGGTAGTCAGAAACTTTTGTCTGTTTCCCCAGGACATAAAATAATGTCTGGGTTATAATAGGTGCTCAATAAATATTTCTTAAGTACATTAATGGATAATAGAATAAATGAATTCAAAAGGGCCAATTAAATATAATGGATATCCCAGAATCTAATCCTTATTAAATGCTATAAATTTCACCACAAATCATGGGAAACAGAATGACTTTTTAATTAAACTTGTTGAAGAAATTGGCTTTTTATATAGGAAAAATGTACATCAGTATTTTTTAAATCTACACCAAATAGAAAGCTAACTTTTATAAATATGACTTTTTAGACAAAACCCTAATTCACATACCCTAAAAGTCAAAAGTTGATTGGGAAAAGCTAGCAGAGGGAAGAAAATAATGATTAAAGCAGAGATAAATGAAATAGAGAATAGAAAAACAGTAGGAAAAAAATCAACAAAACCAAGAGTTGGTTCTGTGAAAAGGTCAACAAAACTGACATTGAGAAATGTCCCTGAGGAATCTTGGGGCAGGAGACCCAAAAAGGAAAATTGTATTTTTCCCTAAATTGAACAGAATAAGATTGGGGTTTTTATAATTTGAACAATAAAAGAAATATGACTCTTTTTATACCCAAACTGATGAAGAAGACTGATATTGTGAATCATTTTATATAAATAGGAACATAGTATACATGCTGTTTTATAACTTACCTTTTTCTTTAACAATATGTTGTGAACATATTTCCATGAAGTAAATGTATAAATGTGAAAAAAATTACAGATCTCAGAAAAAAAGTGGGTTGAATTGACTACATCTAAATTAAGGGTTTTTTTGTAAGTGAAGGACACTGAAGGTAACAAACAGCTGATAAACTGGGAACTGAGAACCATATTTGCAACACCAGAAACCAAGGGATTATTATCTAGAATATAATAGAAATGTCTGTTGATCTGCAGTTAAGATAAAATTGAAAATAATCAATGGATGTGAGTTGACAATTAATAAACGGAGAAGCCTGAATGTCTTATAATAGATTCTTACCCTCACTAATAATCACATAAATATAAATTAAAAATTATGTAATCCGGGGCTTCCCTGGTGGCGCAGTGGTTGAGAGTCCGCCTGCCGATGCAGGGGACACGGGTTCGTGCCCCAGTCCGGGAAGATCCCACATGCCGCGGAGCGGCTGGGCCCGTGAGCCATGGCCGCTGAGCCTGCGCGTCTGGAGCCTGTGCTCCGCAATGGGAGAGGCCACAACAGTGAGAGGCCCGCGTACCGCAAAAAAAAAAAAAAAAAAATTTATGTAATCCTTTATACTTTTCAGATTGGTAATTTAATATTGATACAGTCCTTTAAACTCCTCAGCTTGGTAATTAGAAATTAGGATGCTAGCAAACACTGGTGGTGGTAATGAAATGGGAACCCTCATACTCTGCTGGAGAGAGTAGAATTTGGTAGAAACCTTGGGGAGAGAAATCTGGCAATACCTCATGAAATAACATACGTGTATACTCTTAACACTCCTGCAACCCTGCTATTGGTTACCGACTGCTCTTCAACATGTCTAAGGATGTTTCCTGCATCCCTGTTTGTGGTGGTGAGAAACTGGAGGAACCTGTCACTGGGGAAAGAATAGGTAAAATGAGGCCGATGCACACAAGGACTTTTTTTTTTTTTTTTTAACATCTTTATTGGAGTGTAATTGCTTTACAATGATGTGTTAGTTTCTGCTGTATAACAAAGTGAATCAGCTATACATATACGTATATCCCCATATCTCTTCCCTCTTGCGTCTCCCTCCCACCCTCCCTGTCCCACCCCTCTAGGTGGTCACAAAGCACCGAGCTGATCTCCCTGTGCTATGCGGCTGCTTCCCACTAGCCATCTATTTTACATTTGGTAGTGTGTATATGTCAATGCTACTCTCTCACTTAGTCCCAGCTTACCCTTCCCTTTTGTGTAGCATTTAGAAGTAATAATCAGGGTGTGACATGTAGGTAGCTATATACATCTTGAAAGTGTATTGTTGAGTGGAAAATAATAAAGAGAACCAGATTTATAGGTCGATACAATTTATATAAGGTAAGACCATATATTCATATGAATCAACCCCTGTAATCTTATAAGGATACATACATATCCAAGGACATATACACAACAGAGATGCAGGGACCAGAGAAGGGGGAAGTAATGGGGTGAAGGGGAAAATTCATAAATTGAGAAAGGCCTTTGGAGATCTATGATGATGGTAAAGCATATACATCCACTATGGAGGAAAGAAGAGTGAAAATGGAGATCATTCATAGCAATAATTCTCCTGATTCTTTTTTTGTGATTCTGCACCTGACCACTTCCTAGTTGGGGGTTGCCTCCAACACCAGAAGTAGGCTGCAGGACCAGTGTATGATGTGTTATTTATGGCTGAAGGCTTGAAGACCATTGAGAAGACCTCTGCCTCCAGTGCAGGTAACATACCTGGATCCTCAGAGCGCCTTAGCAGGGAGTTCCTTCAGAAATGAGGATGAGAAGTACAGATTCACAGGAGAGCACATTTAGGGCCAGACAAGAAATTGAGAGCATAGGGAAAAAAAATAGTTCCTTACGCTTAAGTAACTAAAAGGGGCAACAATTTGCAGATCTTTATAAAGTTCAGTTTCTAAAAACAACCACGGTGTCTTAGATTTTTCACATCAGACGTTAACTACAGTTTTTGGCCTATTGCTTAAGTTCTTACTGTGCTTTGGGATACACAAGCTGTAAGCCATCCCTTCTGCACATATTCCACTAAAACCAATGTAAACAGTTCATAAATTATTATACCTTTCAGAACATGTCTCTGCCAGTTTGACCTCTGATTGGGCTTGTGTTTAAAACTGTAAATCTCTATTATAGGCAACTCCCAAATTAAAAATCAATTTTCTTTCAAAATTTATTTTGTGACCTTATTGTTTAGAAATGAGAGTGTCTTTTCCCATAAAGGGAATGTTGTCAGTGGTGTAACCCACTTTCCTGGGCACTGGGTCCACTTTAAGCAAAATTCTGAGAAGTCAGGCAGTTACCCTTAGTGGTTAACCCTGCAGTAGCCACAGGCTGTGCTTCACGTGCCCGGCACATCTATCCATGCGCACACCTGCGCACGGGGAAATTACGCCGATTTTTTTTTATTTTCGGTATAGTTGCTTTCCAATGTTTGTGTTAGTTTCTGCTGTACAGCGAAGTGAATCAGCTATATGTATACATATATCCCCTCTTTTTTGGATTTCCTTCCCATTTCGGTCAAATATCATATATTAATGCCTATATGTGAAATCTAAAAAAATGGTACAGCTGAACCTGTTCGCAAGACAGAAATAGAGACACAGATGTAGAGAACAGACATATGGACACCAAGGGGGGAAAGGGGAGGTGGGATGAATTGGGAGATTGGGATGGACATATATACACTAATATGTATAAATAGATAATTAATAAGAACCTGCTGTATAGCACAGGGGACTCTACTCAATGCTCTGTGGTGACCTAAATGGGAAGGAAATCCGAAACTACGCCGATTCTTAAGCTGAAGAGCTGATCCGGAGGAACTGCTGACAAAGTAAAGAATAGGGATGTATTATTTCCCTAAACCCCTGGATCTCAGTCCTGTTTGGGTATCGAAGTTGCCGCTCAGCATCTTTCAAAGGAGGAAATCAGAATCCTGGCAGGTGGGTGTCAGGTACAGAAACTGCACAGGTGACTCTGGGCCCTGCAGTGTTGCCAGCAAGCAACCACTGTTATTCCAGTCCTCCATTCTCTCTCCTCCACACCTGTGATATCGACCAGGGTTTTAGGAGCAGCAGGCAGCTCAGGAGGCCCCTGGCATCTAAAATCCAGCCTGCAGGTGACTTCAAGACTTCATCCTTGCTGGCTGTGGAATCTGTCATGTGCCCAGGCTGACAAACCCTTCTCTACAACCTTATCTTCACTTGATGTGTCGAGTATAATGCTGAGATTCTGGGGAAAGTGACACCTTCTTTTGTTTTAGAAATAGGTGATCAAGATGTTGACTTTTGCTTCTGATCAACAGAAAAAAAAGAAAAAATCAAACCACATCATCTGAAGGGAGAGGGAATGGGTCAAGTTCTGGTACGGGTTCCCTGTTGACAGCCAGGCCATCATTTGTGCATTCATTCATGCAGTCTGTCAACAAGCAGGAGGACAAGCAAAAAGTGCTCTGGCCAGAAACTTCTCCAGGCTCTGGGGCTACAGAGGAGAGCAAACCAGATGAAAGTCTGTTTATAAGTAAGTAAAATATGTAAAATGTATGTTAGAGGGCACTAAGTGATAAAGCAAAAAATAAGTTAGAAAAGAGCCTCAGGAATTTTTGGAGGGGGGGGGCGGTGGGATAATGAAGGCCTCACGAGAAGGTGACATTTGTGTAAAGACTTGAAAGGGTGAGAGGTGAGCCACATGGTGACCTGTTGCAAAAGCAGGTGGCATGTCTGGGATGGAAGGGGGCGTGGACATCAGGGAGGCTGGAGTGGCCTGAATGGGGTAAGGAAGAATCTGAACAGAAATAATGAGAAATGAAAAATGAGGTTTATTTGATTAAAAAAAAAACAAACCTGTAGTGACAGTGGAAGGACATGATCCCCTTTCTCTCGCCACCCTCTCTGAGTCCTGGAGCTTTTGCACCAAGACTGAGAGGGTCTGCATCCCTATTTCCCACATTCCCTGATAAGGTACTATAGTAGTTTTACCCAGGACTTAAACTTCCTTCTTCAAATACCCCATGTCTCCCAAATGTTTTCTTCTTTCCCCCTTAAACAATATCCCTTGCTTCCATGAAAATGAAGATAACTATGTGTTAGTTATTGAATAGAACTCAATTGAATATAGAGTTCTCACTAAGGCGCTTGTCAATAAGAATAAGTCTCTTTTTGCCTAAACAGATTTGGAAATATCTACCACGTAGCAAAAAAAAAAAAAAAAGTCTCTAATTGATGTACCATCCAGCCCCGGGAGGAAGAGAATTCCTGACACATTGCCTGCACCTACGAGTCTGTTCTGGGTCAGGGGTCGTAGCTGGTGGTTCAGTGTATTTTCCCATTGTTTACTCCAGAACCCACAGGCTCATCAGCGTCAGGACCCCTGCTTGATGTCTTTCGGAAGTGATGGCACACATTGCATGGTGGGAAGGGGCAAAGATGACAGGCCTTGTACAGAAAGAAAACTCACCTGTCAGTTGGCATTTGCAGTGCTGTCTGCTGCCCTCGCCAAGCTTAAGGCGGGGCCTGGGGGAATTTAGGGGCCTGCCGTGCCTTCTGAGAGCAGACTTCCCAGAATGCCCTGGACCTCTGCTGTTATGGCAGTGAGTCAGGGAGCACGAGGTGGGGAAACAGCTGGGGTGAAATCAGAGAGAGGATAAATTAGTGCAGGAAACAGCAGGCCAAAGTTTCCAGAGGAGCTGCCACCGCTGCCTGCTGCTTTGCAGTGAAAGAAAGCAGACCAGAGTCAGATGGCTCAAAGGGACCCAGAGGTGAGAGAAGAAACGTTCTCCGGAGCTTCAGCACCAAAATAGGTTTTCATTCTGGATGACCCAATCCAGATTTAGAGTCAACCAGATCACACACACGCCTCTCTCTCTCTCTATCTGTTATCTGTCAATCTATTATCTGTCTATCTATCTATGAAAAGACAAAGTCAAACCCACATTATCTGGAACAAGAAGAAATGGGTCAAATCCTGAAAGCTGTTCCTTTGAGATCCAGGCTGGAATTAAGAGATTCATTATTCTGCCAACAGATATTAAGTGCTGCATGTCAATAAACACACACACACACGGATATATCACTTTTCAGTATGATGTCAGAGGAACACACACAGACACACACATTCATAAAGACCTGAGGTCACTGCTGAGACCCAAAAGAAAAGTTAGGTTTTACCTAATTTGGGTTTTAAACTCAAGGCTACTAGCCAGGTTAAGCAGAGGGGTGGAGGGACACTGCACCTAGGAATGAGGACATTTCACAGACTCATCTCCTGGGGGTGTTGTGATTTGTTAGCAGGAAACACGCTTGCGGTTTGTGATCTAAGGCAATTTGGGGAAAATATACAAAATGTATGGAAAGACTTTTGATAATGATAGAAAAAAATGTTGGAAGTTCATGAGTAAGCATGCTGAATGGTGGTTTTCATTATTGTTAAGGACTATTTTGCATAAGAACTTAAAATTTAGCGTATTCACAGTACTTAATAACAGATTTAAGGTAAGAAATTTGGTTTAATTGCTTTCCATAATACTCCTCCCCAACATACTCCTTATCCAGAGTTTCACACTTTGAATGGGATCCCTGGACTTAACCTAAAAATGCGACATTGGCTTAGCAGTCAGGCTGTGAAGGGAGGGTACAGGTGTGCGGGCTGGAAAGCTGGTGACCCTCATGCGTTGTGCTGAAGCGTGGGTATAACATTTCCTTGTGATACCCTGGAAAGCTGACCACACGCTGACTAAGCCTGCAGCTTTAGGGAAAAGAAAAACATTCAGAATGCTGGTGTGTGTTCTTATTGGTCATTCCAGCAAAGCCCTAGGAGAGCAATGCACTGAGACCAGAGCTAGCCAGCCTGCGAGTACAGCAGGGAGGGAACAGACCTCTGCGCGGATGGAGGCTCTCTTACTTCAGATTAAATCCTGAATGACAGAGTTAAATCATGTGAGGTGCAGCAGAGCTCCGCACCCCAATGGAAACAGTTGACAGGTGGCTCTAAAGAATTTACTCAGTAGGACTGGCGTCCCTAACCTTCTCCCACAATGTCATATTGAAATCTCTGGAAGGCAAGGTGAGACAGGCCTGAAGCAAACATCAGATTTAGGAAGCTGCCTTCTCCGCCACGCCTAATCAGAGACCAGCAACTCAAAGGGCAGAGCTTTTAGCTAAGCCTACTAATGCATTGTGAAGGTACAGGTGGCTATGGGGGCGGGGCAGGTTAATCCACTTTGGAGTTCAGGGAACATTCTGACTCTCCACAGTTTTTCCATGTTTCACTTCTTGATGAATTGATGTTTAAGCTGAAACGTGAAAGGCAAGTTAGACATTAGCCAAGGGAAAAGTAGGAAGAAGACTGCTAGCCAAGGACACACTACAAAGAGGGGCGCACCTGAGAACAGAGGGAAGCTCCAGGATATTGTTAGCTAACCCTGGCCATGATGTGGTGCTCCCTTTACTGGCACACTGAAAATGGCACAGGATTTTCAGATATCCAGATTTGAGTCTGAATATTGGAGTGCCTGTTACTGTTATACGACAATTGGCCATGGTCATAATTCTCCACAACTTCTGTCAGGTGGAATAGTAATAACTACCTCATGAGATCTGACAAAGGGAAATTACGTGAAGTAATTAGAAAGGTGCTAGGTACATAACAACTGCTTAGTAAGTGTTGACATCTTTGTAACATCATGATCCCTACATAATTTTCACAGCCAAAGTGATCCTTACTGCTTTCACAAATCCTTTCTTCTCTGATAATTCCAGCTCCTTTCCCCACTTCTTTAAACTCCAATATTCCCTTCTCTTGTCAAAGAATGTAGTTTTTCATTTTTCATTAAAGTAAAAAAAGAAACTAATATAAATTTCAGATTCACAACACAGCGATTCAGTATTTTTATAGGTTATATTCCATTTAAAGTTATTATAAAATAATGGCTATGTTTCCCTGTGCTGTATAGTTTTTAAAATTAGCCTTTACTCACTAACATGATTGTAACTCTCTAAGAAAAACTTCTCATAAACTCCAGGGTACCTAGAGAGTTAATGAACACAGAGTTGGTAATTGATGATCATAAATTTTCAGGGCTAGAAAGGCCCATAAAATTATGGTTGTTGAACTACCATAAATGCTGAACTTGATGGTGCTCATACAACGAGAGTACCTGAAAATGAACCAGAAATATACTCAGGGAATACATTCCCATGGAAACTATTTTGGTGTGAACATGTATACATAGGTGCTAAATGCTACAGACATTTAGGCATTTTGGGGGATGGGAGGAGGGAGAATAATGTTATCTATTCAAGCACGTGGCACAGAGGTAACAATGGACTCTGTTACACTGAGGGGGTCTGCTTACCTGGTCCGCCCCTCTGGGAAGGAGAACCCCAACTGCTGTGATCAGGTGGGTTAGTTCATTTCAGGTACATTTCTCAGTAATACCCCAGATGGTGGTTTACTTGGTACCTTAGAAAGAGAGCAAGGATTAGTTGAGGAAAACTGAACCTAAACCTAGAAAGAAGCTGTATTCACTAAATAAATAAATGAAACGTAACAAGTACTCTGTCATATGCTTACTATCAGGATGGTGTACTCCTAGGAACTGGTAAAAAACCCTTAACAGCGGTGGCTAAGGGAGGCCTTTCTATTCTCATTCTTGCCTGGGCCCTCACGTGTCACCTGTTTCTGCATCATTCACTACTTGGGCGGTGCATTTGGATCCAGGTGTGTTTAAGTTTGGATTCGGGCCTACTTCTTACTAGAAATATAGTTTTGAATAAGTTTATCCACCATTTTTTTTTTTTTTTTTGCGCTACGCGGGTCTCTCACTGTTGTGGCCTCTCCCGTTGCAGAGCACAGGCTCTGGACGCGCAGGCTCAGCGGCCATGGCTCACGGGCCCAGCCGCTCCGTGGCATGTGGGATCCTCCCGGACCGGGGCACGAACCCGTGTCCCCTGCATCGGCAGGCGGACTCCCAACCACTGCGCCACCAGGGAAGCCCTATCCACCACTTTTGAATTGCAGTTCCTACAGCTAAAAGTGGGGAAAATAACTTTACCTTATGGGATGATTGTGGGAATGGGTGATAAGAAATTTGAAGCTTATGGTGATGTGTGTCACAGAGCTCAAATTTATACAAAGATTGCATGAATAACGCTATGGTTTATTACTTTGTTGTTCTTTTTAACATTATCTTTTTCTGTGGCCCACCCTACTGTGTGGTAGATTGGTCAGGTCCTGATAGACAGGAAAGGTAGAATTCACAGCCTGCATTTACTCAAGTTTCCAGCTCTTAACCACAGAGTTGTCATCAGTCCTATTCCTCCATCTTGGCTCTTGTGTTTCTATAGTTTCTTGTCCATTAGCTACTGCGATGCTGACACTGGAGAGGGACCAGTATTTTTTCAAATGTGTTCCCTACTGCAGAGAATTCTTTCTCTCTGTGCTTTTTGGTAGTAGTTGTGTGGGTGGGAATTTTACAGAACACTCTGACTCAGGAAAGAGAAAAAGAATCAAGGCTGCATGCTACATCAAAACTTCTCCTCCCGTTAATCAAAAACTGACTTAATGTTTTACTTCAGTAGCACGTTGCCTTTTATACCTGTCAGCTGAACCACCTGGGATTTTGGGGTTTAAACATTTCATTTTCCTGTAAGTATGAGATTTAGTGAAACAACAACAACAGAAACAGTAAGTTACACAGATGAATACCGTATTGAAATAACATGCTGTACAATCTCCAGTGGCCAATTCACATGAAAAGTGACTGATTCCTTTAAATATCAATGACTCTCTCTCTCCCAGTATATTAAATTCAAATCCTCCCGATATTTTCATGGTTTATTGCAAAGTACTCTGCTCATATATAATTTTTATAGACCAATGGAGACTTTTAGGTAAAATACTCTATTGCATTCAATTCCATTTATTAAATAAATATATATTGAAACACTACTAAATTCAGAGGGACTAATTTAAACCCCTACAGGGCTCCAAAGATTTCCTGTTCATAAACAACTTATTTCCTTTCTTCTCTACATGAAATACAATCTGTTTTACATATAAATAGAGGTTTCTTTTAATTATGGAACATCCAAATTGCAATCATAGCTCTTTTTATTTTATATGGCATGTATTTCCCAGGGTGAATAAGATACTTCATAAATCAGAGTAGAAGGATATATTCAATTATGCAAGATGCTAATTTTCCAAAAATGCAAGCAGCTGGACTTGAAATATTTTACTTCAATTTGTACGTGTATTAAATAAGTATATTTTGGGCACCTACTATGTGCCTGACACTTTGGTAGTATCTGAGAGATGAATAAAACAAGATCCTTACTCTCCAGGGACTCAAAATCCATTAAACATACAAATTACAATAAATCACGGTATGCACAGCAACAAAGGTGTGTTTAAGGTATTGAGGAGGCTACTACAGATATAGAAGAGAAAGTTGGGGAGGAATCTCTTGATTTCCTGCTTCTTCCAAACAACCTGTTCTCCCTGGGTGTTCCCAGTTGGTGAAGCCAAAAATCTAGGCATCGGCCATGAATCGGCCCTTTCCTTAATCTCCCACATTCAATCCACCAGCTGGTCCAGCCAAACCTT
The DNA here is from genome assembly GCF_059928025.1 of Delphinapterus leucas. Taxonomy (NCBI): domain Eukaryota; kingdom Metazoa; phylum Chordata; class Mammalia; order Artiodactyla; family Monodontidae; genus Delphinapterus; species Delphinapterus leucas. The sequence continues at coordinate 49,018,891 of NC_143133.1, read as the reverse complement.
TCCCTAAGCTGTATTTTAAACCTGCCAAGACTTCTGTCTCCCCACTGTTACCCCTCAAATTCCAGCTCCCATCATATCTCCTCTGGTCCTCTTCAATAACCAATTTCCTTTGTCTCCCTGCTTCCATTTTTGCCACCCTACAATGCATTCTCCACACAGCCGTAAATATGATGTGTAAACATATAAATCAAATTATGTCATTCTACTGCCTAAAGTCCTTCAGTGGCTTCCCGTTACATTTAAAATTTTACCCAACATTGGACTTTGACCTACAAGGTCCAGCATGATTTATCCCAAGCCTTCTTTTCCTTCTTCATCTCCTTCCCTTTTCTGCTCAGTTCCACTTTATAATAGTGATGAAATATACAAATAGCGCACCATCGTAGTTGCTACAAGTTATATTAATGCGGCTGTGTACATCAACCCTCTTTCTGTTTTTAAATATGTCTAGCTTGCTCTCACCTCAAACTTTCTGAATGAAACTCTTTTCCCCCAGATATGCCCATGGATGGCTTCTTCTTTACTTGCAGATCTTAACCCAGAAGTCATGTCCTCACTCTCTATCAACTCACTCTTTTTAATTCTTCACAACACTTTCCTATATCTGAAATTATCTTGGTATATCATTTCTTTATCTTTCCTTCCCAATCCCTCCTTACCTTTGCCCTCTACACACACACTCAAATGTGAGCTTCACAAGATCAAGGGCCTTTTAGCACTAGATAAGCACTTAGCATTAGATATTCGTGGAATGAATGATTTCATAAGCAAGATGATATTAGAACTAGGTAAACTCTTATTAGATCAAGAGGGTGGAGTGTGGATTTAAAACTATAAGCTATTGTTTGTTCCCAAATTGCCTCGTGAGAGAGAAATGTAAACGTAAGGAACTGGCAATATCATGGCTCACATTCCAATTGGGAATAACTTCCTGATAAGCAGGCATAGTATGGATTGAAATAAGCTTCGCTCTGTGCAGCCAGACAGACTAAGACAGAGTACCCTTGGAACATGTTTTCATTTTTAAAAAATTTGGGGTGTCAGAACTGGGGTCTACACTCAGAAGTTAACACATGGTTTATATCTTTCCAATTATACTGTCACTCTCTGGTATTTTTAAAGGTGAAATTGCAATTTAAAATTTAAATACTTTTATGGGGTTTTTGTATGTGTGCATGATTGAGAAGAGAGGTCATGAGAATTTATTGGCAAATCTGGCATATACCGAACATACTCAGTGACAAAATCACAAATCATTTGCAAGAGTCTTGGAAATAAAAGCTCATTTAATTATCTGTCACGAAAGCTTTTAACGTAGGGAGACTTGAGCTAACAGTGACAAGAATCTGCAAAAAACCCCACCACCTTTATTACATTTTCAGGGGGCCATTCCTGTTCTTAATTGAATCTTTCAAGTTTTTATTATGATTTATGGAGCTATTGGAAATAAATCAGCTTCTGTCTTCTCATTGTCTTTATGGGGAGTTTACCCATTTCCCAGGAATCGTGAGAATTTGTCAGGTAATTATGGAATCTGGCCTCTTCGAAGTCCAAAGTGGTGACCTCTCTAGAAACCACAAAATTAGAATGTGGATGACTTTATGAAGAGATTTTTTTTCTTCCAATTAGCGTTTATATTTTCCCAAGAAATTTATATAACCATAATAAATGTCTGATAATGGCATAGACATTCTTATTATCTGAAGTCTAATTATTCTATTTTCTTTTTTCTAGTAGATAACTAGCTATTGCTAACATTTTTGGCTTCTGGGAGCTTGGGTTTGTCTCTGCATCCCCTCCATCCACAGAGCTCATCTGGTTTCAGAGCTATACAATCACTTCTGTCCCAATGACATCCTGATTTCCAGGCTGGACTTCTTACCCAAGCACCAGGCTTTAAATGATCCCAGGATATTTTCATGCAAAAGCTCAACCACTGTATAAAATTCGACAAACCCAACTTAACCAAGGCTACTCTGCCATACACTTGTGTCTATCTTTCACTCCCTCATCCCCCACACTCCGTCTCCTATATTCCCTTCCATCATTTCCTCATCCCTTCTGTTCAGACTGTAGCACAGTCTTATATATTATCTCTTAGATTCGTTTCTTCTAGTCCCATTGGGTACACACTTGTACAGACATCATCACACCTAAATCAAGTCATTAATGCCCCCATCTGTCTCCCTGCCTCTTATTCCTTTGCCCTTCAAATCCAGATACATTTTCAGAAATAGTATTAGCAGCATAAAAATGATAGAAAAGGGGCTTCCCCGGTGGCGCAGTGGTTGAGAGTCCGCCTGCTGTTGCAGGGGACACGGGTTCGTGCCCTGGTCCAAGAATATCCCACATGCCGCGGAGCGGCTGGGCCCGTGAGCCATGGCCGCTGAGCCTGGGCGTCCGGAGCCTGTGCTCCACAACGGGAGAGGCCACAACAGTGAGGCCTGCGTACCGCAAAAAAAAAAAAAAAAAAAAAGATAGAAAAGGATCTAAGAACTCTTCACTTACCACAAAAAGGAGAGCTTTGCATTACCTGTCAAGACAATTTTTAACAACACATCTTAGCTCTTAAGGCCCCACCTTCCCTTATTTTTGGTAAGCTTGCAGTCTAGACAATCACATCTCTTTGCTGTCCTCTCCCCGACCTTTTCAGATGATCCTGTGTCATTTTTCACCTTGGATGATCTCCTCTTTTCCAATCACTTTTCCAAGTTTACTTTTCCTTCAAGTCACTTTTCAAACCTCATCTTTTCAAGGAAGTCTTCCCTGGACACTAAACTCTATATTCATTTCTTTTTTGACCGTATATTCTCATGTGTTGCTTTGTGTGCCTGGATCTTGTCTCCCTCATAAGAACGTGAATTCTGCAAGGCAAGTATGTTATGTTCTGCAACCTCTGCATCTTCCACAGTGCTAAACATTTTTTTAAATGTTAGTAAACACAGCAACAAAGAATCAGTCTAGTATATAAGCTCCATGAGGGCTGGGGTCATGCCTATTCTGTTCCCAGCTATGTATCCTGTAGGTAACACAATGCCTGGCCCATAACAGGTGTCCAATATATATCTTGTGATTCAGAGAATGAATGAATAAGAGCTGAGAGAGACTCGCAAGTTACAGTGAAAACCCTCCTATGTCAGTTTTTATAGTGCTCATTTAACAAGTAAGGGTAATTAAGAGAAAGAAATACCTAGGGTAGAATCTCAGATCCAGTGCTGCCTATCCATGAGTTAAAATAGAAACCACAGCATACATATGTTTAAAAAAACTAGTGTAGGAGGATGACTCATGACAGAATCCAGTCACCTCAAAAAGCTCAAAAGCTTCGAGATTTCTGTTACCTTTGGTCTGGCATGGAGGACAAAGTATCACAGAGCAAGACTGTACAGTTGCTTCAGGCAGGCGGAAAGCAAGGGGGAGGGGAACTAGTTCCCACCATCAGGAAGCAGGCAGATCTGCCCACAGAGCGATCACTGCAATATGTTCTTAACAAAGATGATATTTTAGTTCTCTTCTTCTCAATCTTAGGGTTAGGTCCCCATGTTAGGAGCTGTCAGTTCACACTATGTTCTACTCTAGCATTTATTACAACTATAATAAAATAATTTTTTGTTTGCCATGTTTCTTTAATATCTGTTACTCCTGCAAAGTGCAAGCTTCAGGAAGCCTTCTTGTGTCCCACATGCCTGGAATAGAGCCTGCAGCATAGTAGGTGCTCAATATAGGTTTGTTGAATGAATGAGGAATTCTAGGTCTATACTCAAACGCATGCACACGTGTGTGTTTGTGTGTGTGTGTGTGTGTACACCCATGCATGTGAGAGACAGACAGACAGATATTAAAGTTCTGGATAGACCTGAAGACTATAGGACAGTCTCAGAGAAAAACACTGAAACCCATAAAGGGAATGGAAAATACGTGCTAAGAGAAGAAAAGGTCACAGTTGATGTGAAATTTAGAGATAAGAATGTTATAGAATGAGGCAGCTCTGTGACATGAGAAGTGCCTATTCTTGGCTGTCTTATTTCATTTGTACCTATAAAATGTGGATAATAGCCATTTTCCCTTACATTAGGGTTAATTGGGGTTGTGTATGTGAGGCATTGAACTCAGTCCCTGGTTTCTACACAAGATGCTACTCACCCTCTTGACAATTTTCTCTGAATTCACGAACTCGTAGGCTATTCTTTAAGAGAATATGATGAAACAAACCTGAGAAAACAAAAAAGCGGGAAATACAAAACACAGTGTAGCAGATCCGATTGTACATGTTCAAAAATCATTCAAACCCTTGCAAAAAGGAACTAGAATATGTTTCCTCTGATGTCATCCCATCCTAAATACTATGTCTATGTGTACCTATATGTCTGTATCTCTCTTTCCATTCATATCTCAGACTGCATTTGTCCATATTTGTTCATGTATTTTAATTAGTGGTAGACTTTTTAGCAACTGATATGTAAATATGTAAAAATCAACATTTTGTAAACAAAAAGTTGAAATCTCCTTCTCTTCCTCTTCATCCTTGCTTGTTTTTTGTTTTGTTTTGTTTTTGAAGTGACCAGATATCAAAACATTTCTTCCTGTAACTTTGGAATATCTTACACAGTTCTGATGAACTTAAAATTTTGTTTTAGGTACAAAGGGCCACAATGAAGTTTTTAAAGTAAGTGCCAAGGTAAGTTCTGCTGACGTCGACATCTGACGAGTGCTGGGCATTTTCCTTTATTCACAGGCTGAGCAACATTAATCTTTGTAAAGACATTCCTCCATGACTCAAGTGCCCAGAGTGATGGTGTGAAACACTGGTGCACTGTTGACCAGCCATCTTCCAACAGGAAGCAAACCAAATCTTGGGCTGAGGTCTTTTCCTGAAGTGTATAGTCAGGGACTTGAGATCTCCCTCTTAAAATTAAAATCGTTGAATAAATGTTGGGATTAAAAAAAAAAATCTCGGTGGTAAAATTGACTGCATCAGTTCAAAGCCCTTTTCAACCAAGGGCCCTAATGAAGCTCCACTATAAAGAACAATGGTTAGAGGTAAATTTTAGGATAGGGGTGAAATGTGAGCAAAACTTTCAAAATAAGAATACTTCCCTCCTAAGAGATTCTGTTAGATTTTGTCATTTAACAGTAAGGTAACTCTTAATATTTATTGGACATTTAACATGTGTCAGGAATTTTGCATGTTAAATCTTTGCAGCAACTTTGTGAAGTAAATCTTATCTTTCTTACTCGTCTCTTACAGATGAGCAGACTGGAGCACTGAGAGGTCAAGAAACATGCTCGTGCTGTGCGGCCAGTAAGTAGCTGAGTCAGGGTTTAAGTCCAGGCAAATGGATTCCTCAGGCCACGAGCTATGCTGTGTGCCATTGCAACTCACGTTGGTAGCAATCAGAATCTGTCCTTAGGACGGGGGCTACCAGTGGACTGATTATATATGATTGGGAGATTTTTAAAAAATTTTTAAATATTTTATTTGTTTTTATTTTTTTCTTCTAGTTTTATCAAGATATAATTGACATACAGCACTGTATAAGGTGTACATATGACCCAGCAATTCCACTCCTGGGTATTTATCGGAAGGAAATGAAAACACTAATTGAAAAGATATATGTACCCCTATGTTCATAGCAGCATGATTTACAATCTTATTTACAATAGCCAAGATATGGAAATGACCTAGTTGTCTATCAACAGATGAATGGATAAAGAAGATGTGTTATTTATATATATATATATATATATATGTATATATAATACACACACAATGGAATACTACTCAGCCTTAAAAAATAATGCAATCTTGCCATTTGTGACAACATGAATACACCAAGAGGGTATTATGTTTAGTGAAGTAAGTCAGGCAGAGAAAGAAATACTGTGTGATTCACTTATATGTGGAATCTAAAAAAACAAAACAAACAAACATAACAAAAAAGAAACAGAATTATAGATACAGAGAAAAAACAGGTGGTTGCCGGAGGGGAAGGAGGTGGGGGGAGGAGAGAAATAGGTGAGGGAAATTAAGAGGTACAAACTTCCAGTTGCAAAATAAATGAGTCATGGGTATGAAATGTACAGGGAATATTCAATGGGGAATATAACAATGATTATGTAATATCTTTGTATGGTGACAGATGGCAACTAGATTTATAGTGGTGATCATTTTGAAATGTGCAGACATATTGAATCACCATGTTGTTAACAGGAGCTAACACAGTGTTGTAGGTCGATTGTGTGATTTCTGATCCATACAGAAGACTGATATGTCTTTATTATGTCTTTATTTACTTCTGATGGAAAAGAGGTATGTGTCTTCTACTGAAGAATGAAGAACTTCAACCTCAGTAAAGGCTTTGATACCTGATGTGGCCTGTGTGATAATTTACTTTATTTGCAGTTTACCTGTCACTGACCTACAAAGATAGCATCTGGCTCTGCTTACAGAAAAGCAGGAACTCATGACTAACTGCCTTTGACTGTGCTTTTCCCAAAGCCATCTGCATCTGCTGTGCTTTGCAACTGAAATTTCCAAAAAGCAGCCCCTCCTGACATGAAAATTAGGTTTCATACAAACAGAAGTTCCACATCAAAAAGGAAAATGAGTAGAGGGTGTAATAATTTAGTGCTAGATGTTCAAAGAAGCAGGCCCAAATAGTACATGGGCTGAAACTGTTTAGAGATTAAACGTACCTAAAACAAACAGTATTTTAACAGGCGAAATTATTTTCCTTTTCCCTGAACATTTGACATTACTGACCACCCTGTCAGAGTGTGTTTGAACGTGTGGGAGGGACCTAACAGAAATCAGCAAAACCTTCCTGAAGGATTTTTGAAGGAAGAGGACTTGTCAAGGCCAGAATATGGGAAGGGTGATGCATTTTAGGCAGAGGGAGAATGTGAACAAAAAGATAGATGTGGGAATAAAGAAGTTTCCGGAGGCTGGGACGCCAAGTGTGAGACGTGGAGTAGCTGGCCAGGTAGTTCAGAGGCAGCTCTGGAAACACTTTTGCATTATGCAAAGAAGTCTAATTTTATTCTACAGGCAAAAGGAAGCCATGAAATGATGTGAAGCAGAGGAGTAACATGATTAGTTTCAGATTTTAGAAAGCTCACTGGAAGTATGGTGGCCACTGTATTGGAAAGAAGCAAGAATGGAACAAGAGAGGACTAGTCATGAGGCTACTGGAATAATCCTTGTAAGAGAGGATGATGGCTTGAACTGAGGCAGTAGCAGTGATTTGGGACAAGGGGGTGGATGTAAGAGGTCCACCTTAGGTGTTTGAGTCTATAAATATGGTGCCTGATTGTATTGGGTTGGCCAAGAATTTCATTCGGGTTTTCTGTAAGCTGTTATGGAAAAACCTGAATGAAATTTTTGGCCAACTCAATATGTGGAAGTAGAGGAGCCGAGGATGACTATTATGTTTCTGACTTGGGTACCGGAAGATGGAAGAGACTTGCATCTGTTTGTCTGCTAAGAGCAAAGAACCAGTGGTGGTGAAAATGTTGGATAGATGGGACAGAGGAAGGCTGTTTGATGTCCGTCTTGGAGAAGCAAGAGGACCCGGGATGCCAGTGGAAGGAGAAACCCCTTCCACTGAGGTGGGAGATCAGAAGGTAAAGAGGAAAGAGGATGCAGGTAAGTCCGTGCTGGCATAGTGGATGGGGTAGCAGTGCTTAGAAGGCTGAGAGACTTTTGAACTTTCTCTAAGAGGTAATAGACAAGATTTTTGAACCAAGGTGTTAGATAAGAAACTCGGGGAGAGTGAAGGTTTGAACTGTTGGCACAAGAGAAAGGAAAGTAGCCTAGGAAGAGACAGACGGCGGCTGGGTAGGTTAGTGGCTTTGAAAGGGCTGAAGGAAACCATAAACTGGCAGTGGTACCATTCTGCTCAGTTCGTGATGCATAACGTGACCCTGCATTGTATTATGACTTATTATCATTAGGGCCACAGGGATGACAGGGACCATGTTTCATTTAACCTGAAGACTCTTCAGTGTTCAAACAGAGCATGACCCATATTAAATGCTCAATATACTTTTGTTGACTTGAAATTTGTGGAGCTATGGAGCAGTAGACATGAAATACTATTAGAAAACTGAACTTTTTTTTCCAAGTGCGTTAAATGGCAGTACCTTGGAGAACACTGAAAGTAGAAGAGTCAATATTTTAGGATGGTTCTCCAACGAGTGACGGCTCTTTGTGTGAACAGGTGTATCTGAAAAGACCAATTTGCTGCCACTAGTCACTTTCCTGCTGCAGACTCTGGGTTTAGTGATTTAAGGTGAGGCACAACACCTGGCATTGTTTACAGCACTCTTTCTTCACAGTGACAATCTCAAAGAGTCTGTGCAGGGATTTCAAGGAGAAAAGTGAAGGGAACTGGAAAAACAGGTACAAAAGGATAATGAAGAAGAGTGAGCTGAGGCCAACTGCCAAGTGAAAGTTGCTGCCTGACAGTATACACTGTAAGGCAAAGAGCACAGGGTTGGACGTAAAAAAAAAAAAGGAAAACACCTAAGTTCTAGTTTGAACTCAGTCTCTGAGTAATTATATCACCTTTGACCTGTGACCTTTAATCAGTTTTCTGAGACTCAGTGTTTTTGGTTATCCAAGGGGAGTCATACTTTTTGCATCAGACGATTCTTTTAATATACATTTTGTGAACTGCCCAGCATTCTATAAATATGTAGTCAAAGATTACAGATGAGAACGTTGATGCAAAGTGACTTTTACATTGCATGCATGGCATCTCCGTATCTTTGCCTCACTGCCCTACCTTTGCTTCTGCTCACCCCAGTGCAAGTTGTCTCTGTTTCTCTTTCTTCAATCTCTTCAGAATTTTATCTCCAGACAATCCTTACATGGAAGTTGCAACTTCAGTGTTTACTCCCCAAGGTATCCTTTTCAGTATATCCAGTATGATCATTGACACACCATCCTTGCAAACTCTAAACATTTGCAAATATGAAATCATTTGTCAGTGCAACTCAATGAATGCTTATGAGTTGCTATTATGTGCGAAGCCCTGTATTAGGTGCAGAGAATACAGGGATGAGGTACAATAGAGGAGATGATTCTACTGATTCTACTCAGATGCTAAGCGTTCATATTAAAGTACTGGGTTGGCCAAAAAGTGCCTTTGGTTTTTTTAAGGAAAAATAAAAGACACATTTTTTATTTTCACCAGGAACTTTATTGAACAATGTACTCACCTTTTTGTTCCACTGCCTTCTCCCATTTTTCAGGCAACTTCATAATTCCTTCCCAAAACTTTTTATCTTTTTGAGCAAAGAACTGTTCCAGGTTCCTTTTACAGTCTTCCAGGGAATTGAAACTTTTTCCATTAAGAGAATTTTGTAAAGACTGAAATAAGTGGAAATCCGAAGGTGCAATGTCTGGTGAATATGGCGGATGAATCAGAACTTCCCAGCCAAGCTGTAACAGTTTTTGCCTGGTCATCAAAGAAACATGCAGTCTTACGTTATCCTCATGGAAAATTACGCGTTTTCTGTTGACTAATTCTGGATGCTTTTCATTGAATGCTGCTTTCAGTTGGTCTAATCGGGAGCAGTACTTGTTGGAATTAATCGTTTGGTTTTCCAGAAGGAGCTGATAATAGAGGACTCCCTTCCAACCCCACCATATACACAACATCACCTTCTTTGGATGAAGACCGGCCTTTGGTGTGGTTGGTGGTGGTTCATTTCGCTTGCCTCATGATCTCTTCCGTTCCACATTATTGTACAGTATCCACTTTTCATTGCCCATCACAATTTGTTTTAAAAACAGAACTTTTTTTACGTTTAAGTAGAGAATCACATGTGGAATTATGGTCAAGAAGGTTTTTTCACTTAACTTATGTGGAACCCAAACATTAAAGCAATTAACATAACCAAGCTGGTGCAAATGACTTTCATCGCTTGATTTGGATATTTTGAGTATGTTGGCCATCTCCCACGTGGTATAACATTGATTGTTCTCAATGTCTCGATTTGATCGCTATCAGCTTCAACTGGTCTACCCAACCATGGAGCATCGTCCGGTGAGAAATCTCCAGCATGAAACGTTGCAAACCACTTTTGACGTGTTCGATCAGTCACAGCACCTTCTCCATAAATCTTTTTATGTGTTTCAGTTGCATTTTTACCTTTCTTGAAATAATAAAGCATAATATGCTGAAATGTTGCTTTTTTTCTTCCATCTTCAATATTAAAATTCACCAATTTTGATAAGTCTTTTTTTAAATGCATGCTGATATGACAGCTGTCACATACAATCTAACAAAATGGTTTCGAATGAAGTTAAAGACAACTAAGTGCTTTTAGAGTCATCTTACAGAAAAAAATGAACAAACCTTTTGTCCACACAATGTATTAATAGAAACACAGAAAAGAAGTTGATTAATTTTATCTGAGAAGTTTAGAGAAAGCTTTCTAGAAGCTGTGGTATTTGACCTTGGCCATGAAGAATGAACACAGTCTATATAATTTCACCAGATAGAGAAAGGGGAAAAGACATTTCAGATAGAGAAAACAGCCTGGTTGAAAGTCTAGAGCTAACAAAGGGTGCTGTGTGTTGGGGAGAATGACAAGTGGCCTAGCTGCTCATCCTCCAACAGGAGATTTTTACTACAAGTTAAAAAATCAAATATGGACACAATGGCCTCAGAAATGGTTATTTCCATTGCTTTTGGAGAGTTATGGCTACCAGAGACTTTGGAACTGTGTCGTAGAAGGGTAGCGATAATAACTGTTGAACATATAAGAAGAGCTGTCCCACCAGCAGATGTTAACCTGACTCACTGTGGAGATCATTTCTCAATATATGCAAATATGGAATCATTATGTTGTACATCTGAAACTAATGTTATATGTCAATTATACCTCAATGTTAAAAAAGGAGCAATGCATAAGGCCAGTGAACTAAGTAGTTCCATCTTTTGTGGAAGAGCCCAAAGATGGCTGAAGATTTGCCATGGTTTAGGAAACGACTAAAAAGGAAGAAAGGAGCATGTGAGTTGGTGTTTTACAAACAGACAGACACACGCACATTCCTGATCACTTGAGATGTTCAGATATCTGCAACATGCATGGAAGCCCGCCTCTGTCATCTAAATTCTTCTAAATCTTATGGCAATTGATTGCATAGCTATAGCTTGTTTGTAAGAGTCAGAGGTGAAGCTGGCTTCAATCACAGGCTTTGCTACTTGTTCCATGTGGGAACTTGGCCAAAGTATTTGATATCTACAAATACTATAAATCTCGGTTGGCTCATCTGTCTGAAAAGGTGAGAATAAGAATACTTATTTCACAATTTGACAGTGAGGATTTCCAAGGATGTATGTAAAGCAACTGGCAGAATGCCTCAAATTTGCAATGTGTTCAATGCATGGTGCCCATTATTACTCTTGTCTTAATTCTATTGTCTTTTCTCTACATTTAATAATCATGACAGTTTAATTTGGCGTATTTCACAACCAGATATCAAACTGTATTTTAAAAACTGTTATTCCCACCTAACTGGCCTTGCAAGAGGCAGGACTTCTGAATAGGAATTGATGTGGGTAATAATTTTCTTGTGACCATAAAAAGAAATGAAATTGAGTTATTTTGTAGTGAGGTGGATGGACCTAGAATCTGTCATACAGAGTGAAGTATGTCAAAAAGAGAAAAACAAATACCGTATGCTAACACATATATATATAGAATCTAAAAAAATAAAGGTTCTGAAGAACGCAGGGGCAGGACAGGAATAAAGATGCAGATGTAGAGAATGGACTTACGGACATGGGGAGGGGGAAGGGTAAGTTGGGACGAAGTGAGAGAATGGCATGGACTTATATATACTACCAAATGTAAAATAACTAGTGGGAAGCAGCTGCATAGCACAGGGAGATCAGCTCGGTGCTTTGTGACCACCTAGAGGGGTGGGATAGGGAGGGTGGGAGGGAGACATAAGAGAGAGGGGATATAGGGATATATGTATACGTATAGCTGATTCACGTTGTTATACAGCAGAAAGTAACACAACAATATAAAGCAATTATACTCCAATAAAGATGTTAAAAAAGTAAGTTAAAAAATAAATAATTTTCTTGTGAGAAGATAGGTGAAGAGTTGTGCTTTACCTGTTTTATAGGTGCCCACACTGAGGCAGAAACCTTGGATGTGCCCCAAGAAATACAGACTGAACTAAAACTATAATTAAATGCCTTTATCTCCAAGCCTGCAGACTCAGTCATTTGCTTCTGCAATCTTGTCCACATGAGTGTATGTCATCAGAGTACTGAAAGGAACACTCTTAAAGCTCTCTGGGCACCAAGCGGCACTGCCATGACTAGCATTTCACAAAGAATGAGTCCCTTAGGAAAATCCAATTTGAGAGGAGCAAAAGTAATAACAAAACAAGGATTGCCATTTAATCATATCAAATCAAAGACATGTATGTCTATATACATATATGCATACATATATATATGGTAATGGTAAAAGGAGAGAGTAATTCATTTTTGCTGTTCTAAAATTGGATTTTTCCCAAAGGTCAAAATAGAGCTCAATTCTTTGGACTTGCGTTAATGATACTGTAGCTAACAGAGAATGCTGGGAGCAAGAGCTGAAGCCATTGCATGTTGAACAGCTTCCCTAAAAGTGATTGTCCCATTTATGCATTTGAAAATCGGAATTGTAAAAGGAATGATATATGTCTCAGGTATGGCGTTCTATAAGATTTTTCATTTCGGAAATTTAGTAATATTCCTTAGGCAATTCTTCCTTCATGAGAAAGGCAGCGGTGGCCTGGCATTTAATAAGTTTGCAGCAACCTTAAGCTCTATTGATCTGAATTAGTATATCTGCCTTTTGCTTTGATAGTTTATTACTGTGATTCACAGGTAGAAAGATGTATAGTCACCCAGTTTCTATTGACTATGCTAGAAAAATATATTGCATGTCATTGAATATACTACAAGTCTTCGGAATAATTTACACAGTGTATTTTGGTTTTATATATTAAGTTTTTTTATCCCAGTGTCAATATCAGTACATAGACACGTAGAACAATGCACCATAAACACTGAGTGAATGAATGATTGAGTTAATAGCTTGTATAACATCAAAGAAAGTAAGTGGTAGATTCAACATTCAAGTTTTAAGCTTGAGAACGTTCAAGTCTTCTGGCCAAGGAGAATGAGGTGGGTTGGTTAGGCCAGAGTTAAGCCCAAAAGCCCAAGACTCAGATCTTGATGTGCTATTTTGGCTGCATATCTTAATTACTTGGTCTAAGTTGGGAGAGCTGATGAAGTTGATTTGAGTCAGATTCTCTGAGGCAGCATTAAGAGCTAGAAAGCAAAGTGATAGAACATGATCATCAATAAGAATTGGACTTAAGAACTGGGACCATGGTGCAACAGATTCAGGAATGAGCTGGCTATAATTTAGGAGGGTTCCAGGAAATCACTGTGTGCAGGGGTGGGTGTTTGTTGTAGTTTTTACTTGTTAATATATATGTGGGTATGTTCTATTGGCTGAAAGTTTATCAGGTCAAGATGGACTGAGAATGTTTTAGAATTTAGTTTAAATAAATAATAATAATAATGGTGATTGCTATATACCAGGCAGAGTTCTAGGCTTTTCCATGGACTATCTTAGTTAAATCTGGTATTATTATTACCCTCATTTTATAAATGGAGCACTGAGGTGTAGAGAGTTTAGGTATCATGCACAAGGTAAGGAAAGTGGTAGATTCAGGACTTGAATCTTTGGAAACTGACTCTAAGGTTTGGACTCTAAACTAGCAGTCTACAAAAGTAGGGTGTACCCTGGCCTTACCATGGACTATTCTCCTAATTTTTTTCTCACCCCATATATCTGGTTCCCGAGTTACTGACAGTCACTTCTGTGACAAGAAATAAATAAATAGGACTTCCCTGGTGGCACAGTGGTTAAGAATCTGCCTGCCAACGCAGGGGACATGGGTTCGACTCCTGGTCTGGGAGGATCCCACATGCCGCAGAGCAACTAAGCCCGTGCACCACAACTACTGAGCCCACTCACTGCAACGAATGAAGCCCGCACGCTCTAGGGCCCATGTTCCGCAACTACTGAGCCCGTGTGCTGCAGCTACTGAAACCCACGTGCCTAGAGCCCATGCTCTGCAACAAGAAAAGCCACCACAATAAGAAGCCTGTGCACCGCAACGAAGAGTAGCCCCCCTTCACCACAACTAGAGAAAAAGCCTGTGCACAGCAACGAAGACCCAACGGAGCCAAATAAATAAATAAAAGCTACTTCACCCTAAAAAACAGAAAAAGACCAGCCTCTGAGCATAATTCTTCTACCATTCACTATTTCTCTATGTCAGGATAATCTATGTTTCGCATTTTGTGCTGATGCTTGCATTCAGTTATTCAATATGTTTTCTACTGAGCGATTACAATATGCCAGACACTTTTAGGTGCTTGGATTCCATCAGGAGTAAAACTGACAAAGATCCCTGGCCTCATGGATCTCATATTATACCAGAGGAGATAGAAAATGGAAAATAAATAGAGCATATAAGTAAGCTATAGGATTTATTAGAAGCTGATCATTACTGCAGATACAAGAAAAAGAAAGAAGTGTAAGAAGCATCAGGTGTGCCTTGGTGGGCATGGGAGGTGGTAATTTAAAATAGAGTGATCAGTAGAAGTGTCACTGAGAAGGTGATAGTTGAACAAAGACTTGGAAGCAAGGGAATGCACCCTGTGTGTTGATGGGTAGTGGTGGTCATGTGACCCGGAGGCTGAGTGATCTTAGAGGCCTGGCCTAGGAGACTCAGGGTTACCTGTGGTCCTGGGCAAAGTCAGAGGGAAGGGTTCTATGTACAGTTTGGTCCCATAATCTTGGCCTTATCAGACTCGAGAAAATTAAAAGTGTAACCTGTCCTTTCTCAGTGACACACTAGCTTTGCCTTAGGGTAATCACAAGCTTCCTCTTGACAATTCACCTACCTGCAGTCAGCATGAGCCATCAGTGCAGGCCCTTCTCCAGAATGATGTCCATTCCCCGTAATATGGTGGTTTTCCATCTGTGAGCCCCACGCGTGAGGGGTTGGCACTCCAGCCTCTAAAAGGGAGCTCAAGATTTCCTTTTCCCGCCACTTCCTTGTCTCACCAACCCCGTCCCACCCCTTAATATTCTGACTTTCTCATCCTCTGAGATGTTGAGGCCTAGGACTGTATTAGACGTTGGAGCTACGAGTTGGAACTTTTTGGGTAAAAGTACATTAACTCAGAATGAAAATACTGATGAACTCTTGCTGATTAGAATCTCTGGTATTTACTTGGATCTGCAATTAATAAAAATGATGAGTTATAACTTTGCAAGTACAATATGGAGGACCAAATATTTCAAAACATGTTCTTTGGAGGGAATACCCATCTATCCGACGAAGGCAGCTTCCTTTTCAGTTTACAACTCTTATGACTGTGCTCTTTCTTTGCTCCCTGCAGCTTTCGCCCTCGAATGGTGTTGGCTGTTTGTCTGCCATACCACGGGATCAGAATAAAAGCCGGCACTGATGGGAAGACAGTCATAACAGGATCACTTCTTCGTTGAGGCTGGGTTGACAATCCAGGAGAAGAGATTTTTTCCTTTGCAGAAACTTTTATGCCAAACCTAGCCTTCTTGACAGGGATTAGTTTAGCTGCAAGCAGTTGTCAAGTACCGGCAAAGCCTCTGTAGAATGCTGACACAGGCCCTGTTCGGGGCCATCGACACTTAGTATCGAGTAGATGAAAACTGATTTTTTTTTAATGTGTGCAGTTTGGCAGCAACTTTACTGATTGTCAAAGCGCATTTTTAATTATTCATAGACTCTTACAAATAGAGTGTGTGTGTGTAGTAAATACTTTGGGTTTGGATCTCTGATGAAATCCTATATTAGAGCAACTCAGGATAAAATAGAGAGCTTCCTGTCCCAGATATGCTTGACAAAATGGATATCATGGTTAATGGAAAGGAGAGATTTTGGAGTTGAGCAAAAACTGGGTTCAAAGGACAGACCACGCTTTAGACTGACATGCTTTGTGATCATGGGCAAATTGCTTAAGTATATTAAACTGCAGTTTCCTGATTTCTAAGAAACAGTATTGCAATACTTCCCACCCTGTAGGCTTCTTAGGAAGAATAAATGAAAGAAGATACGGATAACAAGGTGAAAAAAACAAAAACAAAAACATGAACTCATCCAAGTCCCTCAATTTACACCTGAGAAAATGCAGCTGACTTGTTTATAATGTACAAACTCAGGACTCCATTCTCATGTGCTTAACTCAGCACAGTAATCTTTCAATGGGCTCAAGCAAAGAGAAATACCTATAAAAAGCACATGTTATATAATGTAACTATATATAAGTATGCTCAGAAGAACCCACATTATCTGTTTAATTCTAACTATATGAATCTGGATCCCAACAGGCTAAACGGATGCAGGATGTGGCCACAGCCAGTTGGGTTTCTAAATGCTGCATCATGGGTGCAGGATGGGATAGTGGCTTGAGTTGCAGCCTCCAAAAAGGTATGTCCATGACTAATCCCCAGAACACGTGAGTGCACCCTTATTTGGAAAAGGGTCTTCGCCGATGTCATTAAGATAAGGATCTTGAGATGAAAAGATCATCCTAGATTATCCAAGCCCTAAATCTAATGACAAGGGTCCTTATAAGAGACAGAGAAGTTACACACAAAGAAAAGAAGGAGGCAGTGTGACCACGGAGACAGAGATTGGAGTCATGCAGTCCCCAAGCCCAGAAATGCCCACAGCCACCACCAGAAGCTAGAAGAGGCAAAAGGACCGGAAGGTTCCTAGAGCCTCTGGGGCATCACAACGCTGCCAACATCTTGATTTCAGCCCTGTTATACTGATTTCAGACTTCTGGCCTCCAGAACTGTGAGAGAGTAAATTTCTGTTAATTTAAGTCACCAAGATTGTTTTAATTTTGCAGTATGTTAACAGCAGCCCTAGATAACTAATACAGGCGGTTAAAACTCTGAGACAAAGAAATGAAAACAAGTTGTGTGCTAGCTAGGATGTAATTCACATGCAAGCATTGGCCTGTGGAGAGGGCAAAGATGCCCTATTTTTAAAATGTCTCCTTGCTTGCATTCACAGGGTCTTGAAAGATGCTTTATCAGAGCTCTGTGTCTTGGTGCATTAATTCAATCCTCATTTGAGAAATACAGAATCTACCTTCAAATAACTTAAGTCATTGGCTAGTGAACAAACCAACCAACAGTTCAGTTGTAGGGCAAGGCGCCAAGGGCTCCAACAGAGGGGTTTTGCGAGTGCTGTGATTCACTTAGAGAAAGGAAGCGCCAGCTCTGATGGGGGCAGGGTAGCCACCAGGACAGGCTTCTGAGAGGAATAGTTGCCTGAGCTGGACCTCACCTTGTTGGCTTAGAGACAGGGAGCTTTTGCTGACAAAAGGAGCAGGGATGCTATTTTCCCCAGCCCTGAGATGAAAGTCCTGGAGGCTAAAATTTCTGTCTATTATCATGTCTGCTCCCCTCTTTTCCATGACCTGGCGTGTCTATGTAGGGAACACTGCAGCTGTTTGCTGGGTTAAGATAAATATTAGACAAGGAAGTGTGTCTGACTAACACACGTGAGCCAGGTGTTCTGGAAAGATAAACCCTGGGTAAGGGCAATGTGTGGGGATGGAGGACTTCACGCTTCCACTGGCCAGGTGGGAGCACGTCCAGCTCTGCAGTCATCAGCTCTGCCTGTGGCTTAATTCTTCCTGCCTCCGAGGCCCTGCCCACCGCTCCCTCCGGCCTCTGACCGCCCTTCAATTCATCACCCTAACTCCCAGTCCGGACAGCGGAGCCAAGCAGGAGAGAGGGAACAAAGCTTTTTATGTATGACAAGCACTATACTAAGTTCTTTACGTATGTGATCTGATTTAGCCCTCGCCACATTCCTCAGGGAAAAGTATTGCCATTCCCATTTGTCAAAAGAGGAAACACTCTTATTTGGTTAAGTAACTTTCCTGGAGCTGAAAGGCATAAAGACCTTTGAAGATCTGACTTTTGCTTATCTCCAACGCCAGTCACTCTCTGTCTCAAGATTTACGCTCCAGCTATACCACGCTGCTTCTAGTTCTTCCTTCCACGCTTAGTGCGATGACTCTCAACTGGGGGCAATTTTGTCCTCCAGGGGTAAAATCTGACATTATCTGGAGGCATTAATGAATGTCACAGTTGAGGAAGGGGATGCTACTGTCATCTAATGAATAGAATCCAGGGATGCTGCTGCTAAACATCTTGAACTGGACAGGACAAGCCC
The DNA here is from genome assembly GCF_059928025.1 of Delphinapterus leucas. Classification (NCBI taxonomy): domain Eukaryota; kingdom Metazoa; phylum Chordata; class Mammalia; order Artiodactyla; family Monodontidae; genus Delphinapterus; species Delphinapterus leucas. The sequence goes on along the minus strand of NC_143133.1, from coordinate 49,000,560 downwards.
TCCCCCCAACCAGAAAAGAATTATCTGTCCCAAAATGTTAGTGATGCTGAGATTGAGAAATCCTGCATTAGTGCTTCTCATTCCCTCTGTCTGGTCTGTTCTTATTCCCTTCTCCTCTTAGCTGGATGTCTCCTACTCATTTATGACCCAGCTGGTGTGTCACTTCCTCTAGGAAGACCTTTCTCATTTCTCCAGGCTGGGCCAGGTGCTACCCTTCTGTGCTCCCATACACAGCCTTCCTAGCATTGCACCTTTTATTGGTTCTCCACTGTCCTCTTCATGAATCTGAGGCTCCTACTGGGCGGGGAACCATATTCCATCTACCTTTATATCCCTAGAAGACAGTGCTAATCCTGACAGGGCTTAAAGGATATTATTGCAAGAATGAAGTGGTGATTTGGGATTTATACACTATATGGAAGGGATAATGGGGAGAGTTGATATTGTCGTTCTCAGTGCATAGTGATTAGTATGGAAAAAGAATGGCCGAAAGTGCTGTTGCAGAGATTGAAACATATTTCCTACTGGTTTTAGCTCTGGTTTCCTGAACCAGAATAGAAAGATTCTCAGAACTCTGAGAAAGAGAACAGAGAACCTCTCAGAGAAAAGAGAAAGTAGCTGAATATAAAGATGCATGTCCTTTTCTTCTTAAATCCCACTTGCTCCCCATGTTGTGATAATAAAAAGAATGACAAAAACAACCTAACTTGAACTGAGCAAAAATTAGGTCTGGTTGTTGTAGCTTGAACAGCTGTCAAATCCAGTGGAGGAAGCACAGGTAATGACAATGTTTCCACGTGATCACGGATGCAAGAAAACCTAGCTGGCCCTTTCCTTGCTTCCGTCAGAGAAATTCAAGTGACAGTAGCACTTGCGCCGTCTGCCAAAGGAATTGGCTGAAAGCAGGAGATATTTGAGGCACTTGATATGTTACTGGTTTTAAAGAGAGTGTCCCTGACAGCCTTTTAGCTCCCTGGCTCCCTTTGGCACTCGGAAGGAATAACAGTCAAGGGAACATTGAGGACCAATCCTCATTGCTTTGTCTGTACATAATCTTAGAATTTAGAATAGCACCCACTTGGATAAAAAGGTGGCTGCAACTGCCTTAGTTAAGCTCTTCTACCTGTAGCAGAAGAGAATCCAAAGATAAAATACGATTTGGTTAAACATAAGCACCCAGGAGTCTCCACAGGCGTAGACTAAATTGAATTCTGGAACCAGAAATTCTTGCAGGATTTTAAATGTAGGAATCTTTGGGTATTATCTTTTATATTTTAAATTCATTGCTGTTTATGAACAGGAGCTTAAATGTGGAACATAAAAAGGTCGTTGAAAACTCCTAATTTAGTGTCAGAGCAGCCTGATGGAAAAGATAGATGACAATGCGCATCTTTTCTCCCACACTGGTTTTCCCTTTGATTCCAAATACACCTGCTTCCTAATACTTATTTTCTTCCTGAAGGAAAAATATCACAGGAAAATCATTATGAGTCAAGCCAAAGCAGTTCTTTCCTGGACAATATGCTACATGGAGCAGGCACTGTCTAGCAGTCTTGAGAATGAAATGATTATACAGTGTGACTTTGAGTGCCTTCTGTCAGGGAGTATGTTGAACAGTGTTGCGTGGGAAGCGCATGCTGTCCATCTCCTATGCAGTGGACCGTCTGTGTTTACGATATAGCCAATCCTGAAGTTACTACTTCTGGGAGGACAGCATTTGACAGTCTCCTTTCTCCCGTGGCATTGACAGAGAGGTCAGTGGACTAGGGGGGCGTGACCTGGAAGCAGACACAGCTGAATACAAGTCAAAGGGCAAAACCAGAGTTTGAAGTTTCAATAAAAGATTAAAATTTTAATGTACTTAACATTTCAAAATCTTCTTCAGGATATGTACTTAAAACAATCCCTTCTCATCCCAAGGTTATGAAAATATTTTCCTGTATTTCAATCTAAACGTTTTGAAGTTTTGTTTTTTTATCTATCTATCTATATATATTTTACATCTTTATTGGAGTATAATTGCTTTACAATGGTGTGTTTCTGCTTTATAACAAAGTGAATCAGTTATACATATACATATGTTCCCACAGCTCTTCCCTCTTGCGTCTCCCTCCCTCCCACCCTCCCTATCCCACCCCTTTATAGGTGGTCACAAAGCACCGTGCTGATCTCCCTGTGCTATGTGGCTGCTTCCCACAGGCTCTCTAATTTACGTTTGGTAGTGTATATATGTCCATGCCACTCTCTCGCTTTGTCACAGCTTACCCTTCCCCCTCCCAATATCCTCAAGTCCATTCTCTAGTAGGTCTGTGTCTTTCTTCCTGTCTTACCCCTAGGTTCTTCATGACTTTTTTTTTCTTAAATTCCATATATATGTTTTAGCATACGGTATTTGTCTTTCTCTTTCTGACTTACTTCACTCTGTATGACAGACTCTAGGTCCATCCGCCTCATTACAAATAGCTCAATTTCGTTTCTTTTTATGGCTGAGTAATATTCCATTGTATATACGTGCCACATCTTCTTTATCCATTCATCCAATGATGGACACTTAGGTTGTTTCTATCTCCGGGCTATTGTAAATAGAGCTGCAATGAACATTTTGGTACATGACTCTCTTTGAATTATGGTTTCCTCAGGGTATATGCCCAGTAGTGGGATTGCTGGATCATATGGTAGTTCTATTTGTAGTTTTTTAAGGAACCTCCATACTGTTCTCCATAGTGGTTGTACCACTTCACATACCCACGAGCAGTGCAAGAGTGTTCCCTTTTCTCCACACTCTCTCCAGCATTTATTGTTTCGAGATTTTTAGATCATGACCATTCTGACTGGTGTGAGATGATATCTCATCGTAGTTTTGATTTGCATTTCTCTAATGATTAATGATGTTGAGCATTATTTCATGTGTTTGTTGGCAGTCTGTATATCTTCTTTGGAGAAATGTCTATTTAGGTCTTCTACCCATTTTTGGATTAGGTTGTTTGTTTTTTTGCTATTGAGCTGCATGAGCTGCTTATAAATTTTGGAGATTAATCCTTTGTCAGATGCTTCATTTGCAAAACATTTCGCCCATTCTGAGGGTTGTCTTTTGGTCTTGTTTATGGTTTCCTTTGCTGTGAAAAAGCTTTGCAGTTTCATTAGGTCCCATTTGTTTATTTTTGTTTTTATTTCCATTTCTCTAGGAGGTGGATCAAAAAGGATCTTGCTGTGATTTATGTCATAGAGTGTTCTGCCTATGTTTTCCTCTAAGAGGTTGATATTTTCTGGCCTTACATTTAGGTCTTTAATCCATTTTGAGCTTATTTTTGTGTATAGTGTTAGGGAGTGATCTAATCTCATACTTTTACATGTACCTGTCCAGTTTTCCCAGCACCACTTATTGAAGAGGCTGTCCTTTCTCCACTGTACATTCCTGCCTCCTTTATCAAAGATACGGTGACCATACGTGCGTGGGTTTATCTCTGGGCTTTCTATCCTGTTCTATTGATCTATCTTTCTGTTTCTGTGCCAGTACCATACTGTCTTGCTTACTGTAGCTTTGTAGTATAGTCTGAAGTCAGGGAGCCTGATTCATCCAGCTCTGCTTTTCGTTCTCAAGATTGCTTTGGCTATTCGGGGTCTTTTGTGTTTCCATACAAATTGTGAAATTTTTTGTTCTAGTTCTGTGAAAAATGCCAGTGGTAATTTGATAGGGATTGCACTGAATCTGTAGATTGCTTTGGGTAGTAGAGTCATTTTCACAATGTTGATTCTTCCAATCCAAGAACATGGTATATCTCTCCATCTATTTGTATCATCTTTAATATCTTTCATCATTCTCTTATAATTTTCTGCATATAGGTCTTTTTTCTCCTTAGGTAGGTTTATTTCTAGATATTTTATTCTTTTTGTTGCAATGGTAAATGGGAGTGTTTTCTTGATTTCACTTTCAGATTTTTCATCATTAGTGTATAGGAATGCCAGAGATATCTGTGCATTAATTTTGTATCCTGCTACTTTACCAAATTCATTGATTAGCTCTAGTAGTTTTCTGGTAGCATCTTTAGGATTCTCTATGTATAGTATCATGTCATCTGCAAACAGTGAAAGCTTTACTTCTTCTTTTCTGATTTGGATTCCTTTTATTTCCTTTTCTTCTCTGATTGCTGTGGCTAAAACTTCCAAAACTATGTTGAATGAGAGTGGTGAGAGTGGGCAACCTTGTCTTGTTCCTGATCTTGGTGGAATTGCTTTCAGTTTTTCACCATTGAGGATGATGTTGGCTGTGGGTTTGTCATATATGGCCTTTATTATGTTGAGGAAAGTTCCCTCTATGCCTACTTTCTGCAGGGTTTTTATCATAAATGGGTGTTGAATTTTGTCAAAAGCTTTCTCTGCATCTATTGAGATGATCATATGGTTTTTCTCCTTCAATTTGTTAATATGGTGTATCACCTTGATTGATTTGCATATATTGAAGAATCCTTGCATTCCTGGAATAAACCCCACTTGATCATGGTGTATGATCCTTTCAGTGTGCTGTTGGATTCTGTTTGCTAGTATTTTGTTGAGAATTTTTGCATCTATGTTCATCAGTGATATTGGCCTGTAGTATTCTTTCTTTGTGACATCCTTGTCTGGTTTTGGTATCAAGGTGATGGTGGCCTCATGAAATGAGTTTGGGAATGTTCCTCCCTCTGCTATATTTTGGAAGAGTTTGAGAAGGATTGATGTTAGCTCTTCTCTAAATGTTTGATAGAATTCGCCTGTGAAGCCATCTGGTCCTGGGCTTTTGTTTGTTGGAAGATTTTTAATCACAGTTTCAATTTCAGTGCTTGTGATTGGTCTGTTCATACTTTCTATTTCTTCCTGGTTCAGTCTTGGAAGGTTGTGCTTTTCTAAGGATTTGTCCATTTCTTCCAGGTTGTCCATTTTATTGGCATAGAGTTGCTTGTAGTAGTCTCTTAGGATGCTTTGTATTTCTGCGGTGTCAGTTGTTTCTTCCCCTTTTTAATTTCTAATTCTATTGATTTGAGTCTTCTTCCCTTTTTTCTTGATGAGTCTGGCTAATGGTTTATCAATTTTGTTTATCTTCTCAAAGAACCAGCTTTTAGTTTTATTGATCTTTGCTATTGTTTCCTTCATTTCTTTTTCATTTATTTCTGATCTGATTTTTATGATTTCTTTCCTTCTGCTAACTTAGGGGGTTTTTTTGTTCTTCTTTCTCTAATTGCTTTAGGTGCAAGATTAGGTTGTTTATTTGAGATGTTTCCTATTTCTTAAGGTAAGATTGTATTGCTATAATCTACCCTCCTAGAACTGCTTTTGCTGCATCCCATAGGTTTTGGGTCATCGTGTCTCCATTGTCATTTGTTTCTAGGTATTTTTTAATTTCCTCTTTGATTTCTTCAGTGATTACTTCGTTATTAAGTAGTGTAATGTTTAGCCTCCATGTGTTTGTATTTTTTACAGATCTTTTCCTGTAATTGATATCTAGTCTCATAGCGTTTTCGGAAAAGATACTTGATAAAATTTCAATTTTCTTAAGTTTACCAAGGCTTGATTTGTGACCCAAGATATGATCTATCCTGGAATATGTTCCATGAGCACTTGAGGAAATGTGTATTCTGTTGTTTTAGAATAGAATGTTGTATATATATCAATTAAGTCCATCTTGTTTAATGTATAATTTACAGCTTGTGTTTCCTTATTGATTTTCATTTTGGGTGATCTGTCCATTGGTGAAAGTGGGGTGTTAAAGTCCCCTACTATGAATGTGTTACTGTCGATTTCCCCTTTTATGACTGTTAGTATTTGCCTTATGTATTGAGGTGCTCCTATGTTGGGTGCATAAATATTTACAATTGTTATATCTTCTTCTTGGATCGATCCCTTGGTCATTATGTAGTGTTCTTCTTTGTCTCTTCTAGTAGTCTTTATTTTAAGTCTATTTTGTCTGATATGAGAATTGCTACACCAGCTTTCTTTTGGTTTCCATTTGCACAGAATATCTTTTTCCATCTCACTTTCAGTCTGTATGTATCCCTAGGTCTGAAGTGGTTCTCTGTAGACAGCATATATATGGGTCTTGTTTTTGTATCCATTCAGCCAATCTGTGTCTTTTGGTGGGGGCATTTAGTCCATTTACATTTAAGGTAATTATTGATATGTATGTTCCTGTTCCCATTTTCTTAATTGTTTTGGGTTCATTATTGTAGGTCTTTTCCTTCTCTTGTGTTTCTTGCCTAGAGAAGTTCCTTTAGCATTTATTGTAAAGCTGGTTTGGTGGTGGTGAACTCTCTCAGCTTTTGCTTGTCTGTAAAGGTTTTAATTTCTCCATTAAATCTGAATGAGATCCTTGCTGGGTAGAGTAATCTTGGTTGCCGGTTCTTCTCCTTCATCACTTTAAATATGTCCTGCCAGTCCCTTCTGGCTTGCAGAGTCTCTGCTGAAGGATCAGCTGTTAACCTTATGGGGATTCCCTTGTGTGTTATTTGTTGTTTTCCCTTGCTGCTTTTAATATGTTCTCTTTGTATTTAATTTTTGACAGTTTGTTTAATATGTGTCTTGGTGTATTTCTCCTTGAATTTATCCTGTATGGGACTCTCTGTGCTTCCTGGACTTGATTAACTATTTCCTTTCCCATATTAGGGAAGTTTTCAACTATAATCTCTTCAAATATTTTCTCAGTCCCTTTCTTTTTGTCTTCTTCTTGTGGAACCCCTATAGTTCAAATGTTGGTGCGTTTAATGTTGTCCCAGAAATCTCTGAGACTGTCCTCAATTCTTTTCATTCTTTTTTCTTTATTCTGCTCTGCAGTAGTTATTTCCACTATTTTATCTTCCAGGCCACTTATCCATTCTTCTGCCTCAGTTATTCTGCTATTGATCCCATCTAGAGTATTTTTAATTTCATTTATTGTGTTGTTCATCATTGCTTGTTTCATCTTTAGTTCTTCTAGGTCCTTGTTAAATGTTTCTTGCATTTTGTCTATTCTATTTCCAAGATTTTGGATCATCTTTACTATCATTATTCTGAATTCTTTTTCAGGTAGACTGCCTATTTCCTCTTCATTTGTTAGGTCTGGTGGGTTTTTGTATTGCTCCTTCATCTGCTGTGTGTTTCTCTGTCTTCTCATTTTGTTTATCTTACTGTGTTTGGGGTCTCCCTTTTGCAGGCTGCAGGTTCATAGTTCCCGTTGTTTTTGGTGTCTGTCCCCAGTGGCTAAAGTTGGTTCAGTCGGTTGTGTAGGCTTCCTGGTGGAGGTGACTAGTGCCTGTGTTCTGGTGGATGAGGCTTGATCTTGTCTTTCTGGTAGGCAGGTCCACGTTTGGTGGTGTGTTTTGGGGTGTCTGTGGACTTATTATGATTTTAGGCAGCCTCTCTGCTAATGGGTGGGGTTGTGTTCCTGTCTTGCTAGTTGTTTGGCATAGGGTGTCAAGCACTGTAGCTTGTTGGTCGTTGAGTGAAGCTGGGTGCTGGTGTTGAGATGGAGATCTCTGGGAGATTTTCGCTGTGTGATATTACCTGGAGCTGGGAGTTCTCTTTTGGACCAGTGTCCTGAAGTTGGCTCTCCGACCTCAGAGGCACAGCACTGGCTCCTGGCTGCAGCACCAAGAGCCTTTCATCCACACGGCTCACAATAAAAGGGAGAAAAAGTAGAAAGAAAGAAGGAATAAATAAAGAAAGAAAGAAAGAAAGGAAGGTAGGAAGGAAGGGAAAGAAAGAAAGATAAAATAAAATAAGATAAATTTATTAAAATAAATATTAGGAAAAAAATTTTTTAAGAAGAAAAAAAAAAACAAAAACGGTCAGATAGAACCCTAGGACAAATGGTGAAAGCAAAGCTATACAGACAAAATCTCACACAGAAGCATACACATACACACTCACAAAAAGAGGAAAAGGGGGAAAAAATAATAAATCTTGCTCTCAAAGTCCACCTCCTCAATTTGGGATAATTCGTTGTCTATTCATGTATTCCACAGATGCAGGGTACATCAAGTTGATTGTGGAGATTTAATCCGGTGCTTCTGAGGCTGCTGGGAGAGATTTCCCTTTCTCTTCTTTGTTCGCACAGCTCCGGGGCTCAGCTTTGGATTTGGCCCTGCCTCTGCGTATAGGTCACCGGAGGGCGTCTGTTCTTCGCTCAGACAGGACGGGGTTAAAGGACCAGCTGCTTCGGGGGCTCTGGCTTACTCAGGCCGGGGGTGGAGGGAGGGGTATGGAGTGCGGGGCAAGCCTGCGGCGGCAGATGCCAGCGTGACGTTGCACCAGCCTGAGGCGCGCCGTGCGTTCTCCCGGGGAAGTTGTCCCTGGATCCCGGGACTCTGGCAGTGGCGGGCTGCACAGGCTCCCCGGAAGGGGGGTGTGGATAGTGACCTGTGCTCACACACAGGCTTCTTGATGGCGGCAGCAGCAGCCTTAGCATCTCATGCCCGTTTCTGGGGTCCGTGCTTTTAGCCGCGGCTCACGCCCATCTCTGGAGCTCCTTTAAGCGGCGCTCTTAATCCCCTCTCCTCACGCACCAGGAAACAAAGAGGTAAGAAAAAGTCTCTTGCCTCTTCAGCAGCTCCACACTTTGACCCGGACTCCCTCCCGACTAGCCGTGGCGTACTAACCACGTGCAGGTTGTGTTCACGCCGCCAACCCCAGTCCTCTCCCTCGGATCCGCCCAAAGCCCGAACCTTAGCTTCCGGCCCCTCCCGCGCCGGTGGGTGAGCAGAAAAGCCTCTCAGGCTGGTGAGTGCCGGTCGGCACCAATCCTCTGTGCGTTTGCTTTGCCCTCCGCACCCCTGTTGCTGCCCTCTCCTCTGCGGCCCCGAAGCTTTCCCCGTCCGCCACCTGCAGTCTCCGCCCACGAAGGGGCTTCCTAGTGTGTGGAAACCTTTCCTCCTTCACAGCTCCCTCCCACTGGTGCAGGTTCCATCCCTATCCTTTAGTCTCTGTTTGTTCTTTTTTCTTTTACCCTACCCAGGTACATGGGGAGTTTCTTGCCTTTCGGGAGGTCTGAGGTCTTCTGCCAGCGTTCAGTAGGTGTTCAGTAGGAGTTGATCCACGTGTAGATGTATTTCTGGTGTGTCTGCAGAGGAAGGTGATCTCCATGTCTTACTCTTCCGCCATCTTCCCCTCCAACAATTCTATATTTTTAATCTACTGGAATTTTGGGGTTTTTTGGTAGAGGTGATGTAGGCATTTATTTATTTATTGAAATATACTTGATGTACTATATTGTGTTAGTTTTAGGTGTACAGCCCAGTGATTCAGATAATTATCAGATTCTTTTCCCTTATAGGTTACTATAAAATACTGAGTAGAGTTCCCTGTGCTATACAGTAGGTCCTTGGTTATCTGTTTTACATACAGTAGTGTGTATATAGTAAGCCATCTATTCCTGTGCTGGTATCAGACTGTCTCAATTATTGTAACTTAGTTATGGTTCTTGCAATCAGATAGAACAATTTTCCTACTTTCTTCAAAATCTGTTATATTCCATGTGTAGTTTGCACTTGGCTTGCCATATTCCACAAAAACAATATGATACAAAGCAACCAAAAAACCCTGTCATTGAAACTTTATTGCATTCAATAAATAATTTGGGGGTAAATTGACAATTTAAGGTATTGATCCTTCCTATTCATCAACATGGTTTATTTCTTCATTTATCTAGGGCAGCTTCTTTGAATTTTTCCCCTTTTAGTAATGGTTTATAACTTTCTTCATCAAGGTCTCAAAAATCTTTTGTTAAATTTATTTCTACACATCTTAAAAATTATTTGTTGATATTATAAATTAAATGTTTTCTATATTCTAACTGAACTATTAATGGTGTAAGGAAGGCTGCTCACTTTCTTTCTGATGTTGCATCTAGAAACCTTGTTGAATTATTTTAGTTGTTCTACTAGTTTTTTGGCAGATTATCTAGGAATTCCTACAGTTATACTGTTTGCAAATCAGGACACATTTTTTTTTATTACTTTTAAATTTTTTCACCTTATTTCTTTATCTTGTCTAGGGCCTTGTATATTGCTGAATGTAAACTATCTTATTTGCATTCTTATACTTTTGTTTTAAGGAATTCCTCTAAGGTTTGGTCATTAAGAAATAAATTTAGTGTGGTTTTCTTTGATATATAACTTTCATTAAGAAAAATATTTTTCCTTCTTTTTTAGTTTGCTTAGAGGTTTTCATCACGAAATTATTTTTGTGACATGATTTTTTCATTTGTTGAGAGAATTACGTTTTTTCCACCTGTAATATGTTCTTCTGGTGATTATAGTAATAGATTTTTTTTTAATGTAGAATTATCTTTGCTTTCCTGGGATTACCCATCTTAATTGTGGTGAATTCTTTGTTAACAGACTGCTAAATTTATTTTACTTGTATGAGTTAAAATTTTTGCCTCTATATTTTTAAGTAAGATTGACTTAAATATTTTTTCTTGTGCTATCTTTATCTAGTTTTGGTGTAAATGTCACATTAGCCTCATAGGCTGAGTTTGTAGTTTTCCTTTATTTATTTGTATTCTGTGAAGCAATTTGCATAAAAAAAGAATTTTTGATCCTTGAATGGGTAATGGAAATCATCTAAAACCGTCTAGGCTGAGTATCTTTTGGATTTTATGATTTGTCTCATGTGCTCAGCATTGCTCCATGTGTCTTATCTTGGGACTTAGACGGAAGGATCAGATTTTACTTGAGGCATGCTCTGGTTATGGAAGGACAGGGGCAAAAGGCCAAACCAAATCATGCAAGCATGTGTATAGCTTCTCAGATGTGACAGAGAAAATCACTGTGCCTGACTAGTGGTACCATGATATTTGCTTAGCAATTGGGTGGCAAGTGGTGAGCAAACAAAAATAGAAATCTAGATGGTTGAAGATCCATGTATGAGGTGGCAAAACTTTGGCAAAACTGACACCTGTGATCACTTAGAGCACTTTGTGCTGAGCCTATAGTTCTAGAGGAAGGGACTGAACCATGATGTTAGCAGGTTTAAATTGATTGTTATTAACTTCATTTTGCAAATTATTTCTAAAGTTCACAGACTATGACATGTCACAGATTGCAAGACACGCCTTTATTTTGTGTACCACTCAGAAAGGATGAAACACATCAATTAAGCTTTGATATAATGTCTTTTTATGACATCAATTATGAAATGCAGCCCAATCACAAAGATGTTAAAATGAATATGCATCTTATAATCTATGAAATATGGTATAAACAAGAGTAATAATTGGACAGTTTATACGCAAAAAAGAAAGGGAATAAGTTCTAGAAAGTCAGGATCCTGCAGAGTTGGAAAAGTCAGCTGCTTCTAGACTCCAAGGAAGAGATGTGGTTTGAAAAGACCTTGAGAGACCAAGACCCAGTGAGACTTCTTAGTTGTATGGAGTGACTCAGCTTTGAGTCAGAGACCAGCTTTGAGTCAGGGAAACGGCCTGTCCACTCAAGCCTTGTAGCCTCAAGGTAGTTGCCATTAGGTTGAGAGGGGCAGGCATGGGGGTGAGGAAGTGAAAAAATACAAAATCTGTGATCCCAATCTACAAAAGAACTTTGAATATAGTTAATAGCACATGGATCTAACTAGAAGCAAATAAATCAGAATCATACTAATTAGAGAGTTTGCTGCCAAAGAATTCTTGAGCCTTGCTTAAAAAAAGCTAAACTGAGTCTTAAAACATCCTTCATGCAGGAAGTGGGCTGTGTGAGCTGTGTAGCTCTCAAAAGGGCACCTCTTCAACACCCACATTAGATGTGGCCAACGTGGATAAGTAAACAAGAAAGAATGTCTCTGAAGTCTAGAATCATGAAGAACAAAGGGCAGGCGATTTCCTCCTTCAAGAGAGCAGAATTGGGTTCAATTCAAGAAGCTTTCATGCCTTCCATGGTTGAAGACCTTCACAAAGCTAGCCCAGTTGTATTTCAGAATTGCTAGAGACCAGTGTCTGCCAAGCGTCACCACTTTTTCCATTTCTGACTGGAAGTGTCTACGTGGTTATTTTTTCCCTTTCCCACAACTGCACACTGTATGTGGGAGTGGAAGAGGGTATCTTGTCTTTTTAGTTCATAGCTTGTTGTACAATAAAGAGCCACATGCAGATGTAAATGGAAAGCTCACTCAGAAATCCTAGGCTTTGAGCTAGTTTCGATGCAGACAGGATCTCCAGGTTGCCTCCTCGGGGAGGGTGTGAGCATGTTCTATGTGTGGGAGAAAGAATGAAATGCATATTTGGAAACCAGAAGCAGGGACATTTACAGTGACAGTGATAGGTATTTATCAAAACCAATTCATTTCCCCTGAATACATTGGAGGACCTTTTGCTCATTTTCTTATTGTATTAGTGGAACCAAATGAATGAGTTCTGGCCAATGGGACGTGGGTAGAAGTGATGGGCACCACTCCTAGACCTGACAGTCAAACCCTCTGCATGACCTCTATGTTCTCTCTTTCCCTTAAAGGAATTTAGACGCTTTGTGTTGAGGTGGAAGGGGCTTCTTTGAATGATGACAAAACCCAGAACAGAGAAATGCACTCCCACTCCCAGACCCCTTCCTCCAGTGACTACAGTTGAGAGTAAGCAGTAAAATTTTATTGTGTCCAATGAGATTTTGTTTTTTATTTCTTACTACAGAATAATTTAGCCTAGCCTCATTAATGCAATCAATCAACATCTCTCCACTGGATTATTCCTATTGGATTAACCATATGTTCATTAATACTGATCTCCTAGAAAATATCCTTTCTCTTGGCTTCAGAACATCCTCCAGCCCATTTGTCTGTTTTCTGTTCAAAGAACAACTTTGTGAGTCTTCTTTTTCACTCAGAGTCTTTATTTCCTTCTTCTCCCATTTAATCCCAGACCTAATGGTCATTTCCCTGTCCTTATTTAATTTGAATTCCTAGAAGCATTTGTAATGGTTGACCATGCTCTTTTCTTCGATTTTCTTCCTACTATATTGGCCATTTCCTCTCCATCTCCCTTGCTGGCTTCATCCCTTCACCAGATATCAAAATGTAGATGTGACCCAGAGCTTCTTCTCTTGGCTGTTTAATTCACACCCTAGGTGATCTCATTCATGTCTGTGTCTCTAAAGGGTACCATATTTGTGCTAGTGGAACCCAAACCTATAGATTTAGTCCAAAACTCTAATCTGAGCACAAGATTCATATATTCAACTGTCTATTCAATATCTCTATGTGGAGGCCTAAGTGACATCTCAAAGTTAACATGATCAAAACAGAACTATTAATAGCCCCTCCCATCGTATCTGTTCTTTCCTTAGATTTTCCATCTCTATAAATTGTATTGCTATCCTCAGCCCCCAGCCTAGGATTCCTCTTTGACTTTCCTATAATTCTTCTTTTCCTTACATCCCTTGGTCAATTAGTAATTTATCCTCACCATCATCACTAACCAAACTGTAATTCAAGCCAACCTCATCGTTTGGCTTGATAATGCCTCATAGCTGGTCTTGTTGCTTCCTTTGCAGTTTCCTCAGAGAAGCCAGTGGGGTCTTTTGGAAAAATAAATCAAATAATATCACCTTCCTGCTAAAGGTCTTTAGGAGTCTCTGATTGCAACTAGAATAAAATCCAGATTCTTTACTTCACCCCACAGAGTCTTGCATAATCCATCCCTTGCCTGACTTTCCAATCTCATCTTCCCCTCTTGCCCCTCACACACTAATGTTTAGACTGTTCTTATTGTCACCCAATCATATCAAGTTCATTCCTACCTCAGGGCCTTTGCACTTCCTGTTTCTTCTGGTTGGAATGATTTTCTTTTGAACCTTATTATGGGTGCATCCTTCTCATTATTCTTATCTCTGCTCAAATGTCCTTGTCCTAGAGAAGCAAATAGACAGTCCCTGAGTCGTTTTCTGTCTTTTTAACCAGTTCCATTTTCTTCACAACGTGAATCTATATATGAAATTATTTTTTTCTTTATGTGTGACTGATTCACTCTAAGAAGGTTTGACTATATTTTAATAAATGATACACTTCCAATATTTTAGTTTAAACCATTATATTAATATTTATAAACAAGTAAAGGAAACTGTGGACATTTAGCCTTTCTACTAGGAAATATCAAGCAGGAGCTAAATATAATGAATGTAGCAGGAATTGAAGACAGGTGCCGGCTTTTGTGCAGAGAGACTTAATAAAACCATTGGTTCAAATCATTACTTAATTATAGCATGCCAGCGTTAGAATGCCAAATGATTATGGCTCCATTTTAATTTACCACCAAGATTCTGGTGCAACCAGCACTCTGAGATGCCATTGTAGCATTGCCTGCTGGAGCATCTTATTCTTGGTGAAAATGTTTTTTTCTTTCTGGTTGCTTGAGCACGACTTCCATTAAATTGCAATCAAGTCTTTGCCCTACAGTGTGTCTATTTTCAGAACCAGTCCCACACCTTAAGCACCCACCCTCCATTTGATAGAGTGCACTTTCTCATCCTTTAAAGAGACCCACGCAACCCGTCTGTGATGGAGCCGTTAGGTCTGGCTTCAGTGTCCACTCCCGTCTACGGGCCTCTCCATTGGCAGCTCTTCCTCCTGTTCCTGTTCCTGCTTTTGTCCCTCCAGTCCTGATGAACACGTGGCCCAGTTTTCTCAGCCACAGCTCTCTCTTTTTTTTTTTTGTGGTATGCGGGCCTCTCACTGTTGTGGCCTCTCCCGTTGCGGAGCACGGGCTCCGGACGCGCAGCCTCAGCGGCCATGGCTCACAGGCCCCGCCGCTCAGCAGCATGTGGGATCTTCCTGGACCGGGGCACGAACCCGTGTCGCCTGCGTCAGCAGGCGGACTCTCAACCACTACGCCACCAGGGAAGTCCCACAGCTCTCTCTTGCTGGCCAGGCACTTCCAAGGGTATAACACCAGTCTACTCACCATGCTCCTCTTTGTTACAACCCTGGCACTTCTAATTCTTAGATGCCAACCTTGGCGTGTTCCTACGGAGTACACAGCCTGGGGGGTTGGGCTCAGAAATGGTATGACTTTCAGTAACTTGTCCTCCATCCAGAAGGCTGGGGACCTTGTGATGATAAGAGGAATGAAAGTCTTTGGTGGCTTACCAGAGGACTTTTTCTGTACTCTTTCCACAGAGTTAAATCCATTCCTGAGAAACCTTAATCCTGTGCTGTTCAGGAAGCTTTCAAAGATGTCAGTGGAGCCCCAACTCCTAGAAGACTAGTTTGCTTCTAGACTTCTTCCCATTTCACCAACCCACTTGACAAAAGTCCTGGGAAATCTAATCTGAATTAGCATTTACTATCCTTTTGTAGATCAAAATCTTTTAAGTATAAACTTTAAAATTTGAATAATAAATAGAAGGGAAAAAATTCTCTTTATTCTTGAGAATCAGGCCTGTATTTAGTTTGCTTGGGCTGCCATAACAAAATACCATAGACCAGCTTAAACAATAGAAATATATTTTCTCACTGTTCTGTAGGCTAGAAGTTCAAGATCAAAGTGTTGCCTGGGTTGTTTTCTTCTGAGGGCCATGAAGGAAGGATCTGTTCCAGGCCTCTCTCTTTGGCTCATAGCTGGTTATCTCCTTCCTGTGTCTTTATATTGTCTTCCATCTGTGCATGTCTGAGTCCAAATTTTCATTCATATTGGATTAGGACCAACCCTAATGCCCTCATTTTAACTTAATTACCTCTGTAAAGACCGTATCTCCAAATATAAGTACATTCTGAAGTACTGGGGGTCAGGGCTTCATCGTATAAACTGAGGGTGGGGATGCAGAATCCATCCATAATAAGATTTTTAGCCCTTTGAGAAACACTGCATCAAAAGTTACACTCTGTCCCATGATCACCTGTAACTAAATGAGTAAAGGAATATGAACCCCTTAGTTTATTCCTGCCCAACAATGTTTGCAATGGCTTTTTCCTTCACCTAGAATGTTCTTCTCTACACAGCTATGTGGCTTGCTCCATCACTTTATTTAGGCCTTTGATTAAAGATCACTTAAATAGAGAGGACCTCCCAGCTCACCAAGTAGTGCTTTTATCTTACCCCAATCATCTACCAGTGTCTATTACTTTACCCTGTTTTATTTTGTTCATAGCACTTAGTACTACATGAAGTTTAGAACTTTTGTTTACATGAAAGAATAAAAGATAACAACAAATATATCTAACGTTCATTGAGTTTTTATGTTAAACCCGTCTTTAAGCACTTTTCATTAAATTTCACAGCAAACCTGTCAGGTTGTCACTATTTTTAACACTGTTTTGCAAATGAAAAAATGTGTTTATTGCCGTGACTACCAGTGTGCATTGCATGACACATATTAGGAATTACATATATCTGGGTTTTTTTTAGAATTTTAGAATTTTATTTTTTTATACAGCAGGTTCTTATTAATCATCCATTTTATGCACATCAGTGTATATATGTCAATCCCAATCGCCCACCACCAACCTTACCACCCCACCGCGTTCCCCCCCTTGGTGTCCATATGTTTGTTCTCTATATCTGTGTCTCAGTTTCTGCCCTGCAAACCAGTTCATCTGTACCATTTTTCTAGGTTCCACATATATGCGTTAATATATGATATTTGTTTTTCTCTTTCTGACTTACTTCACTCCGTATGACAGTCTCTAGGTCCACCCACGTCTCAACAAATGACCAATTTCATTCCTTTTTATGGCTGAGTAATATTCCATTCTATATATGTACCACATCTTCTTTATCCATTTGTCTGTTGATGGGCATTTAGGTTGCTTCCATGACCTGGCTATTGTAAACAGTGCTGCAATGAATATTGGGGTGCATGTGTCTTTTTGAATTGTGGTTTTCTCAGGGTATATGCCCAGTAGTGGGATTGCTGGGTCATATGGTAATTCTATTTTTAGTTTTCTAAGGAGTCTCCATACTGTTCTCCATAGTGGCTGTATCAACTTACATTCCCACCAACAGTGCAAGAGGGTTCCCTTTTCTCCACACCCTCTCCAGCATTTATTGTTTGTAGAGTTTTTGATGATGCCTCTTCTAACTGGTGTGAGGTGATACCTCATTGTAGTTTTGATTTGCATTTCTCTAATAATTAGTGATGTTGAGCAGCTTTTCATGTGCTTCCTGGCCATCAGTATGTCTTCTTTGGAGAAATGTCTATTTAGGTCTTCTGCCTATTTTTGGATTGGGTTGTTTGGTTTTTTGCTATTGAGCTGCATGAACTGTTTATAAATTTTAGAGATTAATCCTTTGTCCGTTGATTCGTTTGCAAATATTTTCTCCCATTCTGAGGGTTGTCTTTTCGTCTTGTTTATGGTTTCCTTTGCTGTGCAAAACTTTGAAGTTTCATTAGGTCTCATTTGTTTATTTTTGTTTTTA
The DNA here is from genome assembly GCF_059928025.1 of Delphinapterus leucas. Classification (NCBI taxonomy): domain Eukaryota; kingdom Metazoa; phylum Chordata; class Mammalia; order Artiodactyla; family Monodontidae; genus Delphinapterus; species Delphinapterus leucas. Next base: position 48,983,222 of record NC_143133.1, on the reverse strand, counting down.
TTTCCATTACTCTAGGAGGTGGATCAAAAAAGATCTTGCTGTGATTTATGTCAAAGAGTGTTCTTCCTATGTTTTCCTCTAAGAGTTTTATAGAGCCTGGTCTTACATGTAGGTATCTAATCCATTTTGAGTTTATTTTTGTGTATAGTGTTAGGGAGTGTTCTAATTTCATTCTTTTACATGTAACTGTCCAGTTTTCCCAGCAGCACTTATTGAAGAGGTTGTCTTTTCTCCACTGTATATCCTTGCCTCCTTTGTCATAGATTAGTTGACCATAGGTGCGTGGGTTTATCTCTGGGCTTTCTATCTTGTTCCATTGATGTGTGTTTCAGTTTTTGTGCCACTACCATATTGTCTTGATTACTGTAACTTTGTAGTATAGTCTGCAGTCAGGGAGTCTGATTCCTCCAGCTCTGTTTTTTTCCCTCAAGACTGCTTTGGCTATTGGGGGTCTTTTGTGTCTCCATACAAATTTTAAGATTTTTTGTTCTAGTTCTGTAAAAAATGCCATTGGTAATTTGAGAGGGATTGCATTGAATCTTTAGATTGCTTTGGGTAGTATAGTCATTTTCACAATATTGATTCTTCTAATCCAAGAACATGGTGTATCTCTCCATCTGTTGGTATCATCTTTAATTTCTTTCATCAGTGTCTTATAGTGTTTTGCATACAGGTCTTTTGTCTCCCTAGGTAGGTTTATTACTAGGTATATTATTCTTTTTGTTGCAGTGGTAAATGGGAGTGTTTCCTTAATTTCTCTTTCAGATTTTTCATCATTAGTGTATAGGAATGCAAGAGATATCTGTGCATTAATTTTGTATCCTGCTACTTTACCAAATTCATTGATTAGCTCTAGTAGTTTTCTGGTGGCCTCTTTAGGATTCTCTATGTATAGTATCATGGCATCTGCAAACAGTGACCGTTTTAATTCTTCTTTTCCAATTTTTATTCCTTTTATTTCTTTTTCTTCTCTGATTGCTGTGGCTAGGACTTCCAAAATTATGTTGAATAATAGTGGTGAGAGTGGACATCCTTGTCTTGTTCCTGATCTTAGAGGAAATGCTTTCAGTTTTTCAACATTGAGAATGATGTTTGCTGTGGGTTTATTGTATATGGCCTTTATTATGTTGAGGTAGGGTCCCTCTATGCCCACTTTCTGGAGAGTTTTATCATAAATGGGTGTTGAATTTTGTCAAAAGCTCTTTCTGCATCTATTGAGATGATCATATGGTTTTTCTTCTTCAATTTGTTAATATGGTGTATCACATTGATTGATTTGTGTATATTGAAGAACTCTTGCATCCCTGGGATAAATCCCACTTGATCATGGTGTATGATCCTTTTAATGTGTTGTTGGATTCTTTTCGCTAGTATTTTGTTGAGGATTTTTGCATCTATGTTAATCAGTGATATTGTTCTATAAGTTACTTTTTTTGGGTATCTTTGTCTGGTTTTGGTATCAGGGTGATTGTGGCCTCATAGAATGAGTTTGGGAGAGTTCCTTCCTCTGCAATATTTTGGAAGAGTTTGAGAAGGATGGGTGTTAGCTTTTCTCTAAATGTTTGATAGAATTCACCTCTGAACCCATATGGTCCTGGACTTTTGTTGTTGGAAGATTTTTAATCAGTTTCAGTTTCATTACTTGTGATTTGTCTGTTCATATCTCCTATTTCTTCCTGGTTCAGTCTTGGAAGGTTATACCTTTCCAAGAATTTGTCCATTTCTTCCAGCTTGTCCATTTTATTGGCATAGTGTTGCTTTTAGTAGTCTCTTCTGATGCTTTGTATTTCTCTGGTGTCTGTTGTAACTTCTCCTTTTTCATTTCTAATTTTACTGATTTGAGTCCTCTCCCTCTTTTTCTTGATGAGTCTGGCTAATGGTTTATCAATTTTGTTTATCTTCTCAAAGAGCCAGCTTTTAGTCTCATTGATCTTTGCTATTGTTTTCTTTGTTTCTATTTCATTTATTTCTGCTCTGATCTTTATGATTTCTTTCCTTCTGCTAACTTTGCATTTTGTTTGTTCTTCTTTCTCTAGTTCCTTTAGGTGTAAGGTTAGATTGTTTATTTGAGATTTTTCTTGTTTCTTGAGGTAGGCTTGTATAGCTATAAACGTCCCTCTCAGAACTGCTTTTGCTACATCCCATAGGTTGTGTATCATCGTGTTTTCATTGTCATTTGTCTCTAGGTACTTTTTGATTTCCTCTTTGATTTCTTCAGTGATCTCTTGGTTATTTAGTGACGTATTGTTTAGCCTCCATGTGTTTGTGTTTTTTACGTTTTTATCCCTGTAATTCATTTCTAATCTCATAGTGTTATGGTCAGAAAAGATGCTTGATATGATTTCAATTTTCTTAAATTTACCAAGGCTTGATTTGTCATGCAAGATGTGATCTATCCTGGAGAATGATCTGTGTGCACTTGAGAAGAAAGTGTGATCTGCTGTTTTTGGATGGAATGTCTTATAAATATCAATTAAACCTATCTGGTCTATTGTGTCATTTAAAGCTTTGTTTCCTTATTAATTTTCTGTCTGGATGATCTGTCCATTGGTGTAAGTGAGATATTAAAGTCCCCCACTATTATTGTGTTACTGGCAATTTCCTGTTTTATAGCTGTTAACATTGGCCTTATGTATTGAGGTGCTCCTATTTTGGGTGCATATATATTTATAATTGTTATGTCTTCTTCTTGGATTGATCCCTTGATCATTATGTAGTGTCCTTCCTTCTCTTGTAACATTCTTTATTTTAAAGTCTATTTTATCTGTTATGAGTATTGCTACTCCAGTTCTCTTTTGATTTACATTTGCATGGAATATCTTTTTCCATCCCCTCACTTTCAGTCTGTATGTGTCTCTAGGTCTGAAGTGGCTCTCTTGTAGACAGCATATATATGGGTCTTGGTTTTGTATCCATTCAGCAAGCCTGTGTCTTTTGGTTGGAGCATTTAATCCATTCACGTTTAAGGTAATTATCGATATGTATGTTCCTATGACCATTTTCTTAATTGTTTTGGGTTTGTTTTTGTAGTTCCTTTTCTTCTCTTGTGTTTCCCACTTAGAGAAGTTCCTTTAGCATTTGTTGTAGAGCTGGTTTGGTGGTGCTGAATTCCCTTAATTTTTGCTTGTCTGTAAAGCTTTTGATTTCTCCATCGAATCTGAATGAGATCCTTGCCAGGTAGAGTAATCTTGGTTGTAGGTTCTTCCTTTTCATCACTTAAATTATATCATGCCACTCCCTTCTGGCTTGTAGAGTTTCTGATGAGAAATCAGCTGTTAACCTTATGGCAGTTCCCCTGTGTGTTATTTGTCGTTTTGCCCTTGCTGCTTTCAATAATTTTTCTTTGTCTTTAACTTTTGCCAATTTGATTACTATGTGTCTCGGTGTGCTTCTCCTTGCGTTTATCCTGTATGGGACTCTCTGAGCTTCCTGGATTTGGGTGGCTATTTTCTTTCCCATGTTAGGGAAGTTTTCGACTATAATCTCTTCAAATATTTTCTCGGGTCCTTTTTCTCACTCTTCTCCTTCTGGGACCCCTATAATGGGAATGTTGTTGCGTTTAATGTTGTCCCAGAGGTCTCTTAGGCTGTCTTCATTTCTTTTCATTCTTCTTCTTCATTCTGTTCCATGGCAGTGAATTCCACCATTCTGCCTTCCAGGTCACTTATCCGTTCTTCTCCCTCAGTTATTCTGCTATTGATTCCTTCTAGTGTATTTTTCATTTCAGTTATTGTATTGTTCATCTCTGTTTGTTTGTTCTTGAAGTCTTCTAGGTGTTTGTTCTTTAAGTCTTCTAATGTCTTTGTTCAACATTTCTTGCATCTTCTCGAGCTTTGCCTCCATTCTTTTTCTGAGGTCCTGGATCATCTTTACTATGATTATTCTGACTTCTTTTTCTGGAATATTGCCTATCTGCACTTCTTTTAGTTGTTTTTCTGGGGTTTTTTCTTGTTCCTTCATCTGGTACAAAGTCCTCTGCCTTTTCATTTTGTCTATCTTTCTGTGAATGTGGTTTTCCTTCCACAGGCTGCAGGATTGTTGTTCTTCTTGCTTCTGCTGTCTGCTCTCTGGTGGACGAGGCTATCTAAGAGGGTTGTGCAAGTTTCCTGGTAGGAGGGACTGGTGGTGGGTAGAGCTGGGTGTTGCTCTGGTGGGCAGAGCTCAGTAAAACTTTAATCTGCTTGACTGCTGATGGGTGGGACTGGGCTCTCCCATGTTGATTGTTTGGCCTGAGGCGACCCAACACTGGAGCCTACCTGGGCTCTTTGGTGGGGCTAATGGTGCACTCTGGGAGGGCTCACGCCAAGGAGTACTTCCCAAAACTTCTACTGCCAGTGTCCTTGTCTTCATGGTGAGCCACAGCCACCCCCCACCTCTGCAGGAGACCTTCCAACAGTAGCAGGTAGATCTGGTTCAGTCTCCTATGCGGTCACTGCTCCTTCCCCTGGGTCCTGATGTGCACACTACTTTGTGTATGCCCTCCAAGAGTGGAGTCTCTGTTTCCTCCAGTCCTGTCAGAGTCCTGCAATCAAATCCCGCTATCCTTCAAATTCTGATTCTCTAGGAATTCCTCCTCCCATTGCCTGACCCCCATGTTGGGAAGCCTGATGTGGGGCTCAGAACCTTCACTCCAGTGGGTGGACTTCTGTAGTATAAGTGTTCTCCAGTTTGTGAGTCACCCACCCAGCAGTTATGGGATTTGATTTTATTGTGATTGCACCCCTCCTGCCATCTCATTGTAGCTTCTCCTTTGTCTTTGGATGTGGGATGTCTTTTTGGGTGAGTTCCAGTGTCTTCCTGTCGATGATTGTTCAGCAGTTAGTTGTGATTCTGGTGTTCTCGCAAGAGGGAGTGAGAGCACGTCCTCCTACTCTGCCATCTTTGTTGAACTCTCACATATATCCGTTGAGTGAATAAATTAATGATTACAAATAGAAAGCTGAAACCAATAGAAAGGAGTAAAGTCAGCTGGCAGGGCTTGGTTATCCAGATCAAGAATTAACTTAAAGAGTAGTTTTAAAAAATTGCTATTGAAATGAGAATACAACCTTAAAGTTTCCTGTGTGTCTCCAAGGATGTCTGAGAATGTGTACATGGACTCCCATGTGACAGGATTACTACATTATGTGATCAGTTGTTCTTTTTTTTTTTAATTGAAGTATAGTTGATTTACAATGCTATGTTAGTTTCAGATGTACAGCAAAGTGATTCAGTTATCCATATATATGTGTGTGTGTATATATATATATATATATATATATATATATTCTTTTCCACTATAGGTTGTTACCAGATATTGAATATGATTCCCTGTGCTACACAGTAGGTCCTTGTGTTTATCTGTTTTATATATAGTGGTGTGTATCTGTTAATCTCAAACTCCTAATTTGTCCACTCCCACTATTCCCTTTGGTAACCATAAATTTGTTTTCTATGTCTGTGAGTCTATTTCTGTTTTGTAAATAACTTCATTTGTATCATTTTTTTAAGATTCCACATATAAGTGATATCAGTAGTTCTTGATGGAAAGTGTGCATTGGAATCAACTGAAGAACTTTTGAAAACTAGACCTGCCTGGCACCCAGGCCCATTGTTTAGAATCCTTTGAAGAAAGTTCCAGTCATGTGAGTTTTAAACTCTAGACAGACACTTCAAACTAAACCTAGAGGTGGAGGAACAAACCTTATGGCCTTGGAGACCAAGGTGATCCTGTTTCTTGCTACGCAGAACCTAGAGTAGCATATCAGTACCAGCATGGAGTTTGAAAGTCATTCAGACCAGGGTTTAAATCCTAGCTTTGTCCTTGCTTTTGGTGTAAATAACTTAAACTCCCTAAGCCAAACCTTAACTGTAGAATGAATATAATGTTCCCTATTTCATAATATTGTTCTGAAGATTAAATGGAACTATACACTGTTTAGTACAGTTTCTGGCCCAGAAGTAGGTCCTCAGTACTTTAAAAATACTCTAAATAGAAAGCCCTTGGGAAAATAAAGGATGGTGTATATATATATATATATATATATATATATATATATATATATATATGTAAATGTGTTAAAACCAGAGATGTTCAAAAGACATTTCTGTGCCAGAATTTGCTACTCTAAGCACATGAGATCCTTGAAGAAGTCCCAAATACTGATATCACCCGATCAAAGTTTTCAGCTGTAGAATTATCTTCTTGGTCATGATCAATGGAATCTCAAATCTCACAAGAAGTCAGGAGTGATTTTTTTTCTAACTCAGACATTCTTGGGGCTGCTTCCAAGTAGCAAAAGCCAGTATCTCTGCCTCAATTAATAAGGACCAATGGTGGTTTTAGCCACAGTTGCAAGGTAATCACAGTCACTTTTTAATTTGGGCCAAGTTGAATAATTTGAGAAAGATCATCAGGTATTATGTTATCATTCCTAATATCCCAGCAGAGGAAAAAGTCACCCATGAAGTAGATTCCAGTAGAGGAACCCCTAGCAGCCCATTGGTTCTCCATCATGTGGGTGATCTAACAGGGCTCCCATCCTCAGGATACTGTCATTTTAGAATCCTGCAGAAAATCTGACCGTATCAGCCTTGGCTTTCCTGGAACTCTGTAAATGTGAAGGTGATTAACATGCAATTTGCATCACCTACTCTCTGTTGCTCGCTGGGCAGAGTTTAAATGGAAATCATTTGCATAACTGAATTTTCCTTCTTCCGTGTTGTGGAGGGAGCTACTTGTTGTGAGTTACTCCAGAAGGTGAATTATCTTAATGGAGTCAGTGTGTGGAAAATGAACAGATGTTTGGGGAAGTCTAAATCTATTTTGCTTTGCTTAAGGTTGTGATTTAAACTCATCTGTCTTCAAATAGCTCCTAAATGATTCATATAAATGACTAGTCAACCACAGAGCATGTTACTGATGGAAGGCCCTGCCCAGAGAAACTATGTTCGCCAAATTGTATTTTAATCTTTTCAAGGAAATGGATGACTTCCATTGTTTGAGGTGTTTACCATTTCTAAGGGAAGGCTTTAGCCTGTGCCTCTGCTTTTTTGTAGCTTCTAGAAAATTGAGAAAATGAATTTGCCAGAGGGAGCAGCGTTCTATATTAGGAAACGTGTACATTGGCAGATGGTGAAGGGAGTGCTACCTGGGTGTTGAGAGCTATTTAGGAGTATTCAAATTTAAATCTCTGATTTGAACTGAACACAGTAAAGCAATAAACCTATTTGTCACATGTATGCTTGGCTAAATCAGAGGAAACGTAATATTGGTATTATCTACTCTTGTAATTTTGGACATACATTAAATGGGTCATGTTTAAAAGTATTTGGATAGTAATGAAAGTATAACCGCCAACTGAAAAACTTAATGGAGATAATAACGTTTATCATACATCTATTGCATAGTATTTATTGCGTGATAGGTGTAAGTCTGAGAACAGGTTTACATAATCTAGGAGAGTGTATCACAGCATTTCATACAACTCCATGGGCTATACAGGGCTCAGAAATACATGCCAAGCAGTTTTAGATCTATAGGAACAAATAACCTACTTTTCTTTGAAAACACATTTCTATTAGTGATTCTATAAAAACTTCTGAAGCAAGCAGTTTAAAAATGAAATAGTTAGCTATTATTTTTCAACCTTCCAAAATTCCAAAAAAGGTTTTTAATGCAATTTGGCTGTAGCCGGGAACTATATCTTGGACTTTTTGACAATAATAGATAAAAAGGCAATTGTGAAATTAACATTTAATCAAATAAGTTAGCAATTCTTCATTTAACTCATTCCCTGAACAAAACCGAAACATTTTCTCTGCTGTTTAGAGTTTATTAGCAATTTAGTTAATATAGTTAGTATGGTGGGGTAAGGGAAATTCAACATGTAATTAGATTATGACTAAACTTTAATCCCTACTTCAGAAACACAAATATTATTGGAGCTGAAAGGAAACTTAGATGGTTTCTAGTTCAACTCCATCATTAGACAGGTAAAGATAAAGAGTGACTCACATAAGGTCAAATCACTGATTAATGGCAGAACTGGAAGAGAGGTATAGGAGAGCTCAGATTAATTAGGATAATTAAAATTAACAGAAAAAATAAGACCTATCAATAATTTTCCTGACACTTCATTCCATCAGTTTTCTTTTCTCACACAAATTTTATTGAAAAACAAACTTACAAATGAGATCCTCACAGTGTCCATTGTAGAATCATGTGTAATTGTATGAATGCATTGAATTAACTAGAATTTCTGAATGAGTAAGGATTTCTTGAGACATACACAAAAGCGTTATTGAAATGACATGGGGTGGGGGGACCTTCAAGATGGCGGAGGAGAAAGACGTGGAGATCACCTTCCTCCCCATAAATACATCAGAAATACATTTACATGTGGAACAACTGCTACAGAACATCTACTGAACGCTGGCAGAAGACCTCAGACTTCCCAAAAGGCAAGAAACTCCCCACATACCCGGGTAGGGCAAAAGAAAAAAGAGAAAACAGAGACAAAAGAATAGGGACGGGACCTGCACCTCTGGGAGGGAGCTGTGAAGGAGGAAAGGTTTCCACACGCTAGGAATCCCCTTCACTGGTGCAGACTGCACGTGGTGGAGGGGGGACGCTTCAGAGCCGCAGAGGAGAGCACAGCAACAAGGGTGCAGAGGGCAAAACGGAGACATTCCCACACAGAGGATCGGTGCCGACCAGCACTCACTGGCCAGAGAGGCTTGTCTGCTCACCTGCTGGGGCGGGCAGCGGCTGGGAGCTTAAGCTCGGGCTTCGGAGGTTGGATCACAGGGAGAGGACTGGGGTTGGCTGCATGAACACAGCCTGAAAGGGGCTAGTGCACCACAGCTAGCCGGGAGGGAGTCTGGGAGAAAGTCTGGACCTGCTGAGGAGGCAAGAGACCATTGTTTCGGGGCACGCGAGGAGAGGGGATTCAGAGCACCGCCTAAATGAGCTACAGAGATGGGCGCAAGCCTCAGCTATCAGCGCCAACACCAGAGACAGGCATGAAACTCAAAGGCTGCTGCTGCAGCCACCAAGAAGCCTGTGTGCAGGCACAGGTCACTCTCCACACCTCCCCTCCCGGGAGGCTGTGCAGCCCGCCACTGCCAGGGTCCCGTGATCCAGGGACAACTTCCCCGGGAGAACACACAGCGCACCTCAGGCTGGTGCAACGTCACGCTGGCCTCTGCTGCCACAGGCTCGCCCCGCATCCGAACCCCTCCCTTCCCCCAGCCTGAGTGAGACAGACCCCCCAAATCAGCTGCTCCTTTAACCCCGTCCTGTATGAGCGAAGAACAGACGCCCTCAGGTGACCTACACGCAGAGGCAGGGCCAAATCCAAAGCTGAACCCCAGGAGCTGTGCCAACAAAGAAGAGAAAGGGAAATCTCTCCATGCAGTCTTAGGAGCAGTGGATTAAATCTCCACAATCAACTTGATGTACCCTGCATCTCTGGAATACCTGAATAGACAATGAATCATCCCAAAATTGAGGCAGTGGACTTTGGGAGCAACTGTAGACTTGGGGTTTGCTTTTTGCATCTAATTTGTTTCTGGTTTTATGTTTATCTTAGTTTAGTATTTAGAGTTTATTATCATCGGTAGATTTGTTTAATGATTTGGTTGCTCTTTTCCCCTTTTTTTTATATATAGATTTTTTTGGTTCCTTTTTCTCTTTTTGTGAGTGTGTATGTGTAGGCTTCTTTGTGTGATTTTGTCTGTATAGCTTTGCTTTTACCATTTCTCCTAGGGTTCTGTCTTTCCTTTTGTTGTTGTTTTTTGTTCTTTTTAGTATGATGAAGAGGGGTTTATCCCAGGAATGCAAGGATTCTTCAATATATGCAAATCAGTCAGTGTGATAAGCCATATTAACAAATTGAAGGAGAAAAACCATATGATCATCTCAATAGATGCAGAAAAAGCTTTCGACAAAATTCAACACTCATTTATGATAAAAACCCTCCAGAAAGTAGGCATAGAGAGAACGTACCTCAACATAATAAAGGACATATATGACAAATCCACAGCCAACTTCGTTCTCATGGTGGAAAACTGAAACCATTTCCACTAAGATCAGGAACAACACAAGGTTGTCCACTATCACCACTATTGTTCAACATAATTTTGGAAGTTTTAGTCACAGCAATCAGAGAAGAAAAATAAATAAAAGGAAGCAAAATTGTAAAAGAAGAAGTAAAGCTGTCACTGCTTGCAGATGACATGATACTATATAGAGAGAATCCTAAAGATGACACCAGAAAACTACTAGAGCTAATCAATGAATTTGGTAAAGTAGCAGGATACAAAACTAATGCACAGAAATCTCTTGCATTTCTGTACACTAATGATGAGAAATCTGAAAGAGAAATTAAGGAAACACTCCCATTTACCATTGCAACAAAAAGAATAAAATACCTAGGAATAAACCTACCTAAGGAGACAGAGGACCTGTATGCAGAAAACTACAAGGCACTGATGAAAGAAATTAAAGATGATACAAACAGATGGAGAGATATACTATGTTCTTGGATTGGAAGAATCAACACTGTGAAAATGACTATACTATCCATAGCAATGTACAGGTTCAGTGCAATCCCTATGAAACTACCACTGGCATTTTTCACAGAACTAGAGCAAAAAATTTCACAGTTTGTATGGAAACACAAAAGACTTCAAATAGCCAAATCAATCTTGAGAAAGAAAAATGGAGCTGGAGGAATCAGGCTCTCTGACTTCAGACTATACTACAAAGCTACAGGAATCAAGACAGTATGGTACTGGCACAAAAACAGAAATATACATCAATGGAACAGGATAGAAAGCCCAGAGATAAACCCACATACATATGTTCACCTTATCCTTGATAAAGGAGGCAAGAATATACAATGGAGGAAAGACAGCCTCTTCAATAACTGCTGCTGGGAAAACTGGACAGCTACATGTAAAAGAATGAAATTAGAACACTCCCTAACACCATACACAAAAATAAGCAGAAAATGGATTAAAGACCTAAATGTAAGGCCAGACACTATAAAACTCTTAGACGAAAGCATAGGCAGAACACTCTATGACATAAATCACAGCAAGATCCTTTTTGTCCCACCTCCTAGAGAAATGGAAATAAAAACAAAAATAAACAAATGGGACCTAATGAAACTTCAAAGCTTTTGCACAGCAAAGGAAACCATAAACAAGACCAAAAGACAACCCTCAGAATGGGCGAAAATTTTTGCAAATGAAGCATCTGACAAAGGATTAATCTCCAAAGTTTATAAGCAGCTCATGCAGCTCAATAGCAAAAAAACAAACAACCTAATCCAAAAATGGGCAGAAGACCTAAATAGACATTTCTCCAAAGGTATACAGATTGCCAACAAACACATGAAAGGATGCTCAACATCATTAATCATTAGAGAAATGCAAATCAAAACTACAATGAGGTATCACCTCACACCAGTCAGAATGGCCATCATCAAAATATCTAGAAACAATAAATGCTGGAGAGGGTGTGGAGGAAAGGGAACCCTCTTGCACTGTTGGTGGGAATGTAAATTGATACAGCTACTATGGAGAACAGTATGGACGTTCCTTAAAAAACTAAAAATACAACCACCATACGACCCAGCAATCCCCCTACTGGACATATACCCTGAGAAAACCATAATTCAAAAAGATTAATGTACCACAATGTTCATTGCAGCTCTATCTACAATAGTCAGGACATGGAAGCAACCTAAATGTCTATGCACAGATGAATGGATAAAGAAGTTGTGGTACATATATACAATGGAATATTACTCAGCCATAAAAAGAAATGAAATTGAGTTGTTTGTAGTGAGTTGGATGGACCTACAGTCTGTCATACAGAGAGAAGTACGTCAGAAAGGGAAAAACAAATACCATATGCTAACACATATATATGGAATCTAAAAAAAAAAAAACAAAATGGTTCTGAAGAACTTAGGGGCAGGACAGGAATAAAGATGCAGATGTAGAGAATGGACTTGAGGACACGGGGAGGGGGAAGGGTAAGCTGGGACAAAGTGAGAGAGTGGCATGGACATATATACACTGCCAACTGTAAAATAGATAGCTAGTGGGAAGTAGCCACATAGCACAGGGAGATCAGCTCCGTGCTCTGTGACCACATAGACAGGTGGGATAGGGTGGGTGGGAGGGAGACGCAAGAGGGAGGAGATATGAGGATATATGTATATGTATAGCTGATTCACTTTGTTATAAAGCAGAAATTAACACACCATTTTAAAGCAATTATACTCCAGTAAAGATTTGAAAGAAAAACCAAGAAGTAGCAGGTGAAAAATAGATTAAGTGATATTGGGATTAAAAAAAAAAACAACGATATGACATGGTTTCCTAATGTTGCTTTCCATTGACCTCCTTCTAGACTTTTCTTCTGAAGGTCAGCACAGCACAGCTGAACAACATCTGCAGGGAACAAGGGCCTGAGCTTGCCTGAAGTTTGGAAAGTTTTATATTTCTATAGACTCTTGATAGGCATAAAGGAAGAATGTGGACTCTGAGCTAGTCATGTCTGTGTGTGTGCATGTTTGTGTGTTTGTGTGTTTCTTCATCTTTTCAAGGGTAAATACACCAAATCTCTAGCTAAAGGCGTGACTATGCTCTTAGAATCCCTGAATACTTGGATTCATGCTCATACAGTAACCCAATCTTCCTACCCTCCACCAATAGCACTTATTAAATCATATTTTTCTCTATGTGAATATTTTTATATTATTCCACTCTTAGTATACACTTGAGGTTTATGTGTACATCTTTTACTTCATACATGATTTTGAAGAAGGAACAAAAATTTGATGTTTATAATGATTATAGCTTCCTGCTGGATTGATAATTTTATCATTATGAACTGTCCTTCTTTGTCTCTAGAAATAATTTTTATCTTAAAATCTGTTTTGTCTGATATTAACATAGTCATTTGACTCTCTTTTGACTACTGTTTACATGCTATTCTTGCACTTTCAACCTATTTGTGTCTTTTAATCTCAAGTGTATCCCTTATAGAAAGTCAATAGTTGGATCATGTTTTGCATTCATTCTGCCACACCCTGCCTTTTGATTACTTATTCTATTTCAATTTAATGTAGTTACTGTTAAGGTAGTGTTTACATCTGCCATTTTGTTATTTCTTTTCTATATCATTTGTGTTTTATTTTTCTATTTTGCCATTATCTTCTTTTTTTTTTGAAAACTCCATTGCTGCAAGGTGGAACTTTATTAAAGCATTATAAGGTGTAAAATTTCCTTTAAAACTATAAATTCTTAGATAATTGCACAATTAGAGAAAATTCAGTTGTTCAAGTTATGGCAGTACTTTTCAGTGTTTTACAGTGTATTTGCATTTTAGCTCCATTATCTTCTATTCTGTCAAATAGATATTTTCTAGTACTTCACTTTAATTGTGGTTTTTCTGTATATTTTGTTGAGTTCTCTTCTTAGTGGCACTTTTGGAAATCAGGTATTCCCCCTACCTAGAGTTTGTTGTTTTTGTTAGTTGTTGTTTGTTTAATGAGTTTTCTGAAGTAGTTGTGTAATGTCTGTATCCTTTGTTGCGTGTGGTCACTAAAGTCTTTGCTCAGTCAGCCTAGGGGGCAAATCATGATTGGACAGAGATTTCCTTAAATGCCTTGAGCAGTCCACCTCCCACTCGTTAGGTTGTTGTGGCATGCCTTCAGCACTTTGGCAATTTACAGCTCCACCTTATTTTTCACTTACTACTTGCAAAGAGCCTTAAGGTTAGCCAGGAATGAGAGCTTATGGTCTTCTCGGTTCTTTATTGGCGTGTACATGGCCTTCTAGATCCCCAGGAATATGTTAGAACTTTTCAAAACCTTCTATAGACATTTCATTCCCTAGAATTTCCTCTTAAGTTTTTTGGGAAGCCTCTTATTTCCTAAACTATATCCCTAGCTCAGGCATCTGTGAGGTTAAACAGTTGCTGCTTTTGACAAATGCCCTGGGATTAGGAATTTTCCCTCTGAGTGATGTCACCTGAAGATAAATCCTGTGAATGGGACTTTTATAGAGAGCTGCCAGAGAGGACAAATAGTGACAATTCTCTGGGGATGGGCCTTTTGCAGTGTTTCAAACACATTCTGCCCCCTCCAGTGTCCACTAGGCTGCTGTGTTTCACAGCTATCTCGGTAGTGAGACTGCTATATTTTAAGGCTGCTGCAAAGTTAAGGAGAAGCAGATGGGAACACAGCAGATCTCACTGTCATTACTGATACCCCAATCCTGAACCCACATTACATCCAGGGTATATCTTTGCATCGCACTTGCCATATTATGGTGAAATGATATGTTTCTCTGTTTCTGGTTTTCTCTCATTAGTCTGTAAATTCTTTAAGAACAGGGACAGTGTCTTATTGCTCTTCATGGCCCCAACTCCTTTAACATATTCTTTCGTTTGTGTTCTCTCTTTAGGTTTTTGCCATCTTCCCTCATTCTGTAATCATTCAAGGCAAATAAGAACATAATAGTGAAGGTTAACATAAATGTTTGAGGGGACTTAAAGATAGGGAAATAACTATAGGACTAAGATTCACAGTGCATATGGCTGCATACAGCTATTAGATTTAGAATAAAAGTTGGCCTTGCGATTCTTTCTGGTTTTGAATACAGGGTTATGAGTATAAAACACAAATATTAAAAAAATATTGTAACTTGTATCTCCAAATATCTGTTATCCTTTTTCACGGTCACTTAAGGAGTTGGCCTTATTTTCAGGAATATTTCCCTAACTCAGATCTCTCCTTGGGAACTAGCTCTTGCCAATATAATCTCATTACCGAAAATCCCCTGCATCATCAGCTTTGGTTCAGATTGATTTTGCCCCATTTCCTGTGCTCAGTCCCTCCCTTCAAAGGATGAAGATTTATTTAGGTCAAAGTGCTAGGAGAGAAATACATGTCATCTGAGTACCAAATCTGTGGTCAAAGAGTCTCAGGGGGGACAGTCCTCGAAGCTGCTCCCAGGGGCTCTGCCATGCTTTCCTTTGGCTGACGTATCAGGAAGCCTTCTCTACTTGGAGTGACATGTCCAAAGCTGCTAAATACCCGACTGTCCAGCCTCCTTTATCTTAAATTTGTGGTACTGAATGGATTGCAAAGAAATTAAGACAAAGTGAAACAAATGGGAAAAGGCACTTGCAGGGAGACTTAATTTCTTATTCTCACACCATACTGCATACTTATTTACTCAGGAAGGGTACAGTGGTATTTGAATGGGTATAAGCCCTTTGAGATGCTGATGAAAGGATTTGTAATATGATCCGTCTTTATTTTGTGCAACCCTGGCACTGAGCTCAGCAATTCAGAACCTAGAGCCTCTCTTTCATGGAAAAATGGAAAGAATATGAATTAACCCTTTCCTTCTCTAAAGGAAAACTGAAAAGCTGGTGACTCAGGGTCAAGAGATTTTCCATTTAATAAAGACTACTTCCTGGCCGCCTGCTATTCCATATCTCTTTAACGAAGCAGTTACAATTTTTAGTACAAATTCATGAGATGAGCATACTTCCATCCCTTTGAATTTTCCTTTAAAAAATGAATAGCTCACAAACATAATGTTATACTTAGTTTCCATTTCTTTTAAAATCAGATTTTCTTAAAAAGTTATTACATCTCAAGCAGAATTCTCTATACTAACTTTGAAACTGTAATGAAACTGCCCTTGGGGTGAGGGATTATGGAAATGCTTTTCTTATTAATAACAGGAGCTGACAGGTATTGGGGAGTTTTAAAACTCTTTCCCATTGTTAATGGTAAGTGAGTTAGGTGAAGTAGGCCATATCCAGCTCAATTTAGAGCCAAGTCTCTAATTTCTGTAAAACAGGATTAAAAATCGGAATAGTTTTATGTCTGGAACGTTCTGAATATTCTTCTCTCTTTTTATAGCGAAGACTTGGTATGTTTGATTGACTGGAAATGTTTTTTTCCTTGGTATTTAGCTCAAGGTATAAAACAAAGAAATGTTAAGTAGTAAACAATCTCTTTTGAATTTATTAAGATCCAGAAATAAGACAGAGAACCAAGAAGAAAAGGAACAAGAAATTCAATGAGAAAGGAGAACATACAGACAATTATAATGGTCTTGTTTTCTCTTCCATGAAAGATGATTATATGGTGACATTTCTCCAGTTCAGAGTTCACATTGTACCTGCACCAAATCCCAATGATGTTCTCTCTGTATACAGTAGCAATCCACAAATATTGGCAAATGGCAAACTAAAGTAAACTGAATAGTTGAACTAGCTCATTAATCCGTGGTATTTCATTTTTCATATAAGGTTGTGAGAAGAGATTGTCACTTATAGGGACAGGAGCTCAAAAAGAAGTGTCGTGGCTATTTCAGATTTGGCCAGAGCTGTGTCATTCCTTGAATTCCTAAGTGCCTGGGCACAGAGGAGTGACGGGGTGAGACTATTTGCACGAAGGGCAGAAGCACCTCCTATGTAGAGTTATGATGAAGGAAGGAAGACATGAGAAGCAGTAGCTTGATTCAAGAATCATGCGTTAGAATCAGAGAGGAAGGAGATTTGGGGTGTAATATCCTTTTCTCAAGTTCTCTCCCAGCCCAGTGTCACGGACTCACGTCTGAGTGTTCTGAATAAAGGGCTACAAATAAGAGTCAGAAGAGCAAGCTCATCAAAGCCTCACTAAGTGGGGACACTAGAAGCCCAGCGCCAACACCCACAAGCTGAATGTAACACGAAGGTGGTGAGAGCCCGTCTCCCCTTCATAATGGAGGTGACAGCTGACAGCACTGTCAGCTAAGACTGATGTGTTGTGATAATAACATGTACTAGGTTAAAAGGAAAAAAATGGGGATGAATTCCAAACAGAAAAATAGCTGAGCTGATTATAACCAAAGGCAAGAGAAGAACTTGTAAATTAGCAGCATCTTCCATATATGTCTTGGGCCATTGCAGTTCTCCTAGAGAGGTGACCTTAATTGTGGTGATGGCTTTGTGAGCCTCGGAGACCTGGGAGATTACCAGAGAGGGGAGCAGCAAGAATAACCATGGTAAAAGTCACCTAGTGTCTGAAAGGACTAAAATGATGATTGTTCAGGAAACACCTCTGAGAACTTCCAGGAGTTTATAAGGATACCATATCCAATAAGGGGAAGTGGAGGTCTTATAACTGTGGGTGGATGCAGAGTCAGAAGACGCAGTATGAAGCTCTGAATGCAACCCTCCTCTTATCGCCAGCATCATGAGGTCAGGGGAAACTTATAGAACTTAAGAAAACAAACTGTCCCTAAATCCTTACAAACATTAAACTTAAGGAGGAGAAAGAACTGGAAAAAAACCCTTTACTTATGAATAGCGATCACTTTCACTTATGTTTTGATGCCTACTTCACTAAGGCTGGTTTTAGAGGACTTATTATCTTCACTGCGTAAATAAAGGAGATGAACCTCAGTTGCCTCAAGTTTCTAAGGCTCCAGAGCATATGAGTGGGAGAGTTTTCATCAGCCCTCAGGGCTAATGAGTCTTCTCTGAGAAGCGCTGTTCTGGTAAACCCTTTAGAGTCCTCAATACTGTCTCATTTGCTAGAGGGCAGGTGCCATGTGTTAGCCAGGGGCGTCAGGTTAGGGATGAGTTAAAAATTTTCACGAAGAAAGGAATAATGACAAAATCAAATTCTAGATTTATTAAGTTGTGCACGATGTTCTTTAAAAGAAATAATCAGAGAGCACCCACCTTCCTTCTCTGGAGTTTGGAAGAAGAACTGGTGGGAACAGTGGGTGTGTGTGCTGGCCCCTGGCAGCCCCTACAGCACAAGTGGGATGAGAAGGGCAGTGCTTGGAATAGCCTGAATCAAAAATTGTCTCTTACAGTTGAAGGGTACTTTATTTCCCACTATAAGATTGTGATAGTTTGAGACAATCATATTTAAATCTTCACGGGCAAGTGGACTACCCTCAGTCTGTGAATAAGGAGTCGGGAGATGCCTGGGAATGTACACGCCCTGGGGATAGTCTTTAAAATTGACGGAGGCTAAATGCTCCAGCTCCTGTGTCCTGATCAGGACAAATCTAAGGGTTACTTACACTGTCTCCGGACTTTCCCAGTGGGATTGAGCCAGTAATGTCCTCTCTGAAACTTTGCTTGTTCCATTGTCCTGTTTGTCCTTCTTCATGTAACCTCTTCTTGAATAAACCCTTTTCACCAGAAAAAAAAAAAAAAAATTGTCTCTTAGAAACAGAATCCTCACTCTGGGTATTTGTGTCCACCCTGGAGCCACCAGCATGATACAGAGATTGAGAAATTTCATTGAGCAATTTCAAAGAATTATCAGGTCAGTGTTTTTTCTGTTTGTTTCTGCTTTTGTGTTAACGGTTGACTCAGATGAAGGCCAGACAGTACCACACAGGTAGTCCAGCTCCTCTGGAGCCCTGCAAAGCCCAGTAAAGCCCACATCCCTTTCTGCCCAGTGATGATATCTAGGGCAGCTCAGCTTTGGCTGCTGTCTGTCACGGGGCTGTGGCTGGCTAGCATTGTGGATCGCAGCTGGACCAGCTAGGACAGCTTCACTCACACGTCTGGTAGGTGGCAAGCTATCAGCTGAGGCACCCCCGTTCTCCTCTGTGTGGACTCTCACCCACCAGCAGCCTAGCTCAGCTTCATTCCCTAGTCTCCAAGTGCAGCAAGAGAGGGGAAACTATGAGCAAGCGCTTTTAAGCCTCTGTTTGCTTATTGAACCTTGCCAAATCCTATTTCTTAAATACCAACAAAATCCCATCATATATGCTGGTGCAATTAATTTTTTAGGACTCCTAACTATGAAATTTTCAAACATAAATAAAGTAGTATAATGAATCTCTGGGTATGTGATCCAGCTTCAATAATTATTTACACAAAGTCTATCTTAGTGCTAAATGACTATTTTAAACAATGCTATGGCATAGACTGCTAGTTCTTCCCCAAATCTGTTCACCTCTTCTGTAACAATAGATGCCCAGATTTGTAGTCCAAAATAGAGACTGCGTTTTCAATTCTAACTCGTAGCTAGGTGTGACCATGTGATTCCTTTCTAGCCAGTGGGATGTGAGCAAGGGTGATGGGTGTCATTTCCAGGTGTGCCCTTGAATGGAAGGAACTTGGCACCTCCTTCCCTTTTCCCCTTATACTTGTCTGTTTTGTAGACAAGGAAAGGAAGCTGTCTTGGACCAGAGACAAAGGTCACACCTTAATGATGGTATGAGAAATATTTGGCAGCAAAATCGAAAGTGTCCAGGCCTCTGAAGACCTGGCAGAATGGAACTGCGACACCAGATGGGATTATGTGAGAGAGAAATAAACATCTATCTAGTTTATGATGTTTGGTCCTCTAGCTTAAACCACAGTTTACTTGGGTCTCTGTTACCAGTGCAAAAATGAACGTCCTAACTAATAATCATGATAAACTATCCTATACTGTTTGGAGAGTAAAACTCCGACCGTATATATTAATGCCACTCCTTTGACGAGATGGTATCCATTATCTTTTAGCTCAGCAGTTACGTTACAGACAATTTCTCCTGTTCCTATTTAACAAATATTTCCCAAGTGATCTCTTGCTTAAAAACTAGGTATCTTTGCTCACTCTTGCAGCATTTCTTTTTCTATATGTTATTTAACTATAAACATTGTCCCTACAAACCGGACCTCTGCATAGTCCTTTGGGCAAATGCACATTGTTTCAGAAGAGCAGCATGGCTGGCACTACAGGAGCAAAATCCGATTTGATGATCTGATGGGTGAGTTTGTAGCCAGACAAGCTGGCAGCAGTGAAGAGGTGAAGCATGGAAAGGAAGCAGGAACTGAAGCATCACGGGGCCAAAGGTTTTTGGATGTGGGCAGTGAGCAGTGTCAGGTGACAGCAGCCTCTTAGTAGTACCAGCTCTCTGTGGTGGGTGGGATGTCTTGTGCAGAGGGATGGTAATAAATAGGAAGGGGGAAAGCATCAAGGAGATACATTTGGGAATTTTTTTGTAGAAAATGTTCAGGTTAGACCTCACGGAGGGAGAAGAGTAAAATAAGCTGACAATAGAATAGTTTGCATACTTTTATTAATCATACAGGTGAGAGGAGCTGAGAGCACAGAAAGAATGACCAAAGTGAGTGGAAGGGCTTGGCCAAAGCCCCCGTTGGTTGCCTTGGTTTTAAGAGATATCAGCTGGGGCTTCCCTGGTGGCGCAGTGGTTGAGAGTCCGCCTGTCAATGTAGGGGACGCGGGTTCGTGCCCCGGTCCGGGAGGATCCCACATGCCGCAGAGCGGCTGGGCCCGTGAGCCATGTCCGCTGAGCCTGCGCATCCGGAGCCTGTGCTCCGCAACGGGAGAGTCCACAACAGTGAGAGGCCCGCGTAAAGCCAAAAAAAAAAGAGATATCAGTTGATGATAATTGCACTATAATGAGAAAAAATGTCTGCCAGTGAAGTAAAGAGTAATTAGAAGTAGGGCCATGTGTTCTTGTTAGATTTCCCCTGAGGGAGAGTTTGAAAGGACCTTCTCACAACCAGGGAAAGGGGAAGAATTCGAGTTGATGTAAAGGACTTTGGGTGCTGAGTTCTGGAGAGAGCCCCTTTGTATAGCTGACATTTCGCTTCTCCTGTTGACCTTGAGTGGAGCCTGTGGAGGGAATAAGCAATGTCGTAGCACGTCCGTGTTCTATTGCGTGGTCCACTCTGGCGATGAGACTTGGACGGCACTCTGAATCTTTTCACTGCCCTAATGGATAGGACTTGTCCCGAGGAAGCAGCAGAACAGGAGGCCACTATGGAGCATAAAGACAGGGTGGGTCAAACAAGCAGGAGGTGAAAGTAGGTGATGAAAAAGGGAAAATCTCCGCATTTCCTGTCAGCCTTGCTCTATACCTTGTGTCTTCCCTAAGTGCTGTTTGAGTAGAAGGCTGAGCTGTCAAGCTCAGTAGAATGGAGTAGCGTATGTGGCTGATTCATTCTCTCTGCCAAGAGCATTCCAGGGAGGGTGGTGGTCTGTGAGGGGGTATTTGCCATCTCTGCACTAACTTACTATTTTTTAGTAATAGAGACTTAAGTATTTTAGATAAATGTTTCTTTTATAATTGAACATACTTTAAATTCGAGAAGAGTGGAATTCTGTCCAAAGAAAGACTGGAGATACCAATACCAAAAAAAGTATATATATATATATATATAATTTAGAGAAAGGCTTTCATTGTTTTATTTACAGATTTCATCCAGTACCCCTTGCCTTAAATTCACTTAATTTGTGACTCAATTTGTATCATATAGAAGCAAATGAAATAATATATTTATATAAAATTATTAGGGTCAGAACTCTCTGAAATAGGGCAATGAATGTGCAGTCTCAGAATCAGAGGCAGGAATATTCTTTGTAATTTTAGAAGGTGTAATTGAATTATAACATACATATGGAAAGTGTGAAATTTAGATAAGTGGAATCAAAGAGTAGGAACCCATCTGTGTTTGGTCACTTTCCCTCATTATTATGTCTGTGAGATGCATCAACACTACTATATGTAATTGTTTTACTCTCACTGCTATGCTGCTTGGTTTGACTACACCTCAGTTTAATTATGTTCTCTTCCATTGAGGGATACTTAGGTTGTTTTCATTTTTGTAAACATATACAGCAAATTTTGTTGGCTTTTTAACTAGGAATGGAATTTCTGGGTCATACTATAAACTTTAGCTTGGTGGATACTGCCAAACATTTTATCCAGGGTATTTGTGCAAACTTACTTTACTGTGGCAGTTGTGACAATTCATTTTTCCCCATATTTTACTAACATTTAATATTGTCTGCTTTTAAAAAATTTAGCCGCTCTGTTGGGTGTATAGTAATTTTGCATTGTGGTTTTGATTTACATTTTCCTGAAAACTAATAAAACAGTCCCATTTTAAAAAAGTGTGTACAATAACAAGTATGAGGCAAAATATTTGCCTTTAAGTGTGAGGCAAAAGAATTTCATTGTGTTAACGTATGAAGCACAAATGTTATTACGTTGAGATGGTGCAATTTCAGTCTCATGGGTGGGTGAATCTGAGGTACAAAGATGAAGTGATTTGCTCTGGGAGGTCATGTTTTCTCTGTGCCAGTAGAGGTCAAAGCTAATCACTTGAAGGGAAGTATAGAAGAGATTCCAATGGTATTTGTATTTCAAATCCATTTCAGTGCCTAGTTTAACAGTCTCTTAAAAATGTAAACCTGCTACTACATTCTTCTTAAAAATCATAATATATTTTAGTGTTGTCTTGATTTTCTTAAGGTCATGGTCACATAAGCAGATATTCATTATAGATAGCGTTCATTTTTAGTGGCTTAATAGAGCCTGAATTAGTAAAAAAGTGATTCAACTTAGAGAAAGTTTAAAATATTAAAACATGTTACAGGCTATATGGCAGAAATAATGAAAAGGGTCATGAGCATTCCTGTAATATTTAAAGAGAAATGGAACCTTCAAGGGTTATATTAACCTTGCAAATGAGGGATGCTTTCTAGAGCCTAAAGGGTATTGTACATTTTTCTAGTGCCTAAGTTCTTTGATTGATGCTGTACATTTGTTTAGGGCTAAAACATGTTCATTGGTGATGGTGGTTATGATTCATAAAACTTTGGAGACTATATTATATGCTGTTCAGATGCTACATCAGATATATTGCTGCTTCCTAAGGAAAAGTCTAGTTTTACTTCAATTTGCCTCCAAGTCAAAATTCAGGTAGCTTTGGATCCAAGTGAAAGTTCTGCTTAGGTGCTTGCCTCTGTTTTCACGAAGTGTCAGCCTTGACTCCTTGTCATCTGACTTTTACATAATAAAAAGCCTGCCATTCACTGAGGACTTACAGTATGCTAAGCACTGTGCTAAACATGTTCCATCTATTATTTGGTATAATTCCACAACAGCCCTATGAAGGAGGTATTGTTATTATCCCATTTCACAGATAGAAAAACTGAGACACTCATAATTTTAGTAACTTACCCAAGGTCATGTAGCTAGAAGGTGTTGAAGCTAGGATATAAATTCAGACTTGGCTCTGACAAGTATTAACTTTTGTGTCCTTGGGTAAGTGGTTTTAATTTTCTGGGTCTCTGTTTCTTCATCTGAAGAAATGAGATAATATTAACAATATTGGGTTGTTGTAAAAATGATTTTAGGCAATGATCTCTCTAAAGGGCTTAGTATGTGCATGTGAGCATCACATAAGAACTCTATTCATTATTATTGTTATTATTACTTTTATTATTAGTATTAGTATTACTATTATCATCAGTTATCATTATTGACCAGGTAAATTTCTAGGTGCTCACTATAACTCAGCAAGTTAGTTATTACCATGCCCGTAGAAAGGGGCTAAGTAACTTGCCTACTGCCTTATCAATTAGTTAGTGTGAAACCATTCTCTCCCAGAACTGGCTTACTCAAAAGGTTTCTCCTTCTTGTACACAATCTTGTAACCCTGTCTCTTCATTGGATAACTATATATTATCTCAAGTGAGATGTCTCCAACCAGCTGCTCAGAACGTTTGTATTCCAGGCCACATCAGAGTCTACTTTGAGCTCTCTGCTTCCCAGCTCCAAACAGAAGTCCACCTGAAGGAAGACCTATCTGGGGGATGGGTATATAGAGCATGCATTCCATCTACCTTCCCAGGCACTCTGTCTTCTGTCGTTGTATCTGGCTGGACCTCCAGGACCCTACACACCTAACATTAGCTTGTTTAGCCTTTGGGAATTGCTTTCCCTGAATCACTGTGCAGCTTTACCTCCAGATTCTATGAAAGATCCCTTCAAGAACCTTTTGAAAGTTATTGCTCTTGTTTCTGAGGATGTTTCCCTCCATAGCACTTGGTGTCCCATTTACAGTTTACAGAGTCTTACTTGAGACAGTTTTTCTGGGAAAAATTTTTCTTGTGCTAAGGAACTAGTAAGTTTCCTTCTTTCTAATTCCAAGAATTCTGTAATTGCTTGTCTCACATTTTTCAATAAGGAAGCTCAGAATCAAATTTCAAGTTAAATTACAATCATTATCTTGCAATATTAGGTTATAAGTGTTCTCGTAACAGGCTGCCGGAATAGGAGGAGGTTTGAAGACAGTGGAACTTCTTGAAAGCTTTCCTGAGCATAAGCTTTTGTTTTGGAATAATTTTAGATTCATCAAAGTTTCAAAGATCATATGACCTGCACAGTAAGACCTTGTGTCATAGTTTACCCTGCTACACTGTGTGTGGTATTTCATATTCCTACATGTGTGACAGTTCCTTCTACTACGTGGTGTGTAGCTCATGTGATGTCACTGCTGTGCACATGGCTTACCATGCACGCTACTACTCTGTGTATTAGTGCATACTGTCTTAGAATTTACACTACTATACTGTGTATAGTTCACATTATGTGCAGTTCACACCACAACTACACTGTGTGCTGATTCACCAGTACACAGATGAGGGGTGCTGGGTTTAGCGCTATTATATGTTGCAGCCTCAAGAGCAGATGGAGCTCTTAAAAAAATCGATTATAAGAAAAAGAGAGCCTTTCCAGTTTATACTTTGAAGAGTCTTATGGACAGAACAGTTATTTTTAGCATTTACATGGCTTTTCTGCCAAGTCTGTAAGTCAGAAGTTCAAAATACAACCAAGCACCAGGTATGCTGTAGGGAGGTCCAGGGTGAAGGCTTCTAGGTTAAATCGTCCGAATGTGGCCTAGGAGAGGCCGTTATGTAGAAGCTCATTGAGGGACGAGGGAGCGAACCATTATTCTTGGGCTTGTGGTCAGCCCAGGCTTATTCATAAGCTCTTAGGGGTCCGTCCACAGCACAAGGTCTGGATTTGGCTCTATCTGTGCTGACTGCATAAGCTGTGGCTGGGGCTTTGTGCTTCTAACACCCTAACCATGGCTTCACCCACAAGGGCTGATATGTCTGGTTATTGCTGGTACAATTTCAGATGGAAAATAGAACACAAAAGGGGTACAGAATGGTCTATGAGTTAGTTTTGTTAGTACGTTCTTAAGATCCACTGCAGGTCCTTCTGGGGGCAAAGTCTGAAGTGCCCTAGAGATGCCCAGGAAGATACCCAGAGAAGCAGAGGTTGGTGCTGAATTCTGGGCTAATGAAGGTCAGAGCTGGACGGCTCAGAGTTCTCAGTCCTTCTGAGCCCCACGACCCTGGCTGACCATTGACTTAATGGCTAGGCCCAATAGGTTAAGAAAACAAAAACCCGGGGCTTCCCTGGTGGCGCAGTGGTTAGGAATCTGCCTGCCAATGCAGGGAACACGGGTTTGAGTTCGAGCCCTGGTCTGGGAAGATCCCACATGCCGCGGAGCAACTAGGCCCGTGAGCCACAACTACTGAGCCTGCGCGTCTGGAGCCTGTGCTCCGCAACAAGAGAGGACGCGTTAGTGAGAGGCCCGCGCACCGCGATGAAGAGTGGCCCCCGCTCGCCGCAACTGGAGAAAGCCCTCGCACAGAAACGAACACCCAACACAGCCAAAAAAAAAATAATAAATTTATTAAAAAAAAGAAAACAAAAGCCCAGGGAATGTAGGAGAGGAATACTATTCCCCTCCCTGTAATCCAAGAGGAGGAATTTCCCAGAAGCGAGCCTGGCCTCAGGGAGTGGGGTGACTTGTCTGCTTGGTGTCTGATAATCGCTGGTGCAGGTCTTCTGGGGCCATGTTTCCTTCCCACATCTGTTCAGTGAAGTGATGCTGGGTAAGGGTGTCTTTTCTGCATCTCAAACCTCAGGGCAGCTGTAGCAAGACAGCCCATTGTTGTTACACACCTAACCCCATACTCCAGGCCAGCTTTTTTATCAGCCTCCATCTGCCTGAATCCTCTGTATCTTTCAACAATTCAGATTCAGATAGTGAGGACATGGCTATAATGTATGAGCCGTCTAGATCCCCAGGGTTTCATATCACTTACTGTAGTTTTAATTTTGACCTATATATGATTTATATAAATTAATGTTTGTCTTCCTGATTAGTAAGTAAGTTCCATGGGGAGCAAGGTGGTGAGCACACATATATTTTGATCCCCATTGCATTCCCAGTGCCTGGCCCAATGTCCCAAGAGCGCACATACAATTTGTCAAAGGAAATGAGTCAGAAGGTCTTGGAACCCCTTACCTTCTCTTTGGACCCGGCTGTCCTCCCCTCTTGCAGCATCCTCTTGCTGAGGTCTGTAAAGCTTCCTTGACCACCCCACCAAAGTAACCAATTCTGAATCAGTCCCTGGACCAAGATTTTTTTTTTTTTAATTTTTATTGGAGTAAAGTTGCTTTACAGTGCTGACTAACTTCTTTCTAACCTGAAACCTTGATGTTCCATTCAGGGCACTAACATATGTATACCATTCTTGTCAATCCCCTTGTAAACGTGACAACTTAACAATTATGACTGCATAAATAATATAGCATATCATCCAAATCCCTCCAGATGAGCTTGTAAAAGAGACGCACAGAGCAGACGAGAATTTGGGTGGGATTCTTAACCCCAGTAAAGCCAACCACACATCACAGCTTCCCCACCTGAGTAGAGGTAGCCCTGTGTAACTGCATCCCGTTCCAAGGAAAAGTCCTGAATTTTCCCATTTTTATTTTTCCCCTTGACTTCTCACTCCCTGCTTTGGGGTTGTGTCTTTATTGCAAAATCTGGCTGTGGACTTGCTTCTCCTGAATACCCTCAGCATGCCTTCATAAACAAATGTATAAGTTTTCTTTTTTAAAAACATTTTTAAATTGGAGTATAGTTGATTTACAATGTTGTGTTAGTTTCAAGTATACAGCAAAGTGATTGTTATAATTTACATATATCCTTTTTCAGATATAATTTACATATAAATTTTTCGCATTTTTTCCCCTGTAGGTTATTACAGAATATTGAGTAGAGTTCCCTGTCCTATACAGTAGGTCCTTTTTGATTATCTATTTTATTTATAGTAGTGTGTGTATGTTAATCCCACACTCCTAATGTATCCCCCTCCCCCAACTTTTCCCCTTTGGTAACCATAAGGTTGTTTTCTATGTCTGTGAGTCTGTTTCTGTTTTGTAAATAAGTTCATTTGTATCATTTTTTTAGATTCCACATATAAGTGATATCATATGATATTTGTCTTTCTCAGTCTGACTTATTTCACTTAGTACGATAATCTCTATGTCTATCCATGTTGCTGCAAATGGTATTATTTCATTCATTTTTATGGCTGAGTAGTATTCCATTGCATACATGTACCACATCTTCTTTATCCATTCATCTGTTGATGGACATTTAGGTTGCTTCCATGTCTTGGTTATTGTAAATAGTGCTTCAATGAACATTGGGGGTGCACGTAACTTTTCGAATTATGTTTTTCTCCGGATATATGCCCAAGACAGGGATTGAAGGATCATATGGAGCTCTATTTTTAGTTTTATAAGGAACCTCCATACTGTTCTCCATAGTGGCTGCACCATCTTACATTCCTACCAACAGTGGGGGAAGCTACATGCTCTCTCTGTTGCTAGAGGCCCCAGGAAAGTCCTGAGTCCTGAGAGTGGATTGCAGGGGGCATGGGCTGACATTCTCTTTCCCCCATCCCTCTTCCTTATTTTTCTTGGTACGCTGTTTCTTCAGAGCAATATACCAACATTGTTGCAGAACATGTGTAGTAACCTAACGCTGAATCTTGGGTGCTTTGGTCCTTGGTTTCTTGCCTTCTTGGTTTAGGGGCTTTCTCACCACATACTGTCAGACCTTATCTTCTTTGGGGAGATTGCTCTGGGAGCTCAGTGGAAGTTGGAGCTGGTCTCTGACATAGCTCAGTGAAAGCAGCTTTGTTTGTAGATTTTCTTGGAGGGTGGTAGGAGTAGGAGGTAGGGCAAGAGAATGTTTACTGATAAAAGAAATTTCACATATTATTGAGGTCTGGGGAAGTCCTTCTGGCTTATACATGAGTTAACTTGAATTTTATGCTAACTAAAACAGCCTATTTGTGGCCTATCAAGCATACATTGCACATCTGCTCTAATCATTAAAGAAACGGGCACATTGACCAGTAAAGAATGTCCATGTTGAAAATAAAGATTAAATGCTTCCCTTCCTGGGACACCGATGCTGGTACTCCTTTGATGATAAGACTCCTTTCCCAGGTGCCAAGGCCATGCTGACTCGTTGTGTCTGTGCTGGTCTGGTTTTGTTTCTGAAACCTTGAAGAAATGTATCCCTGACTTGTTTAATAGTCTTTGTTCTGACAAGATATAAAACTGTGCTGAAAACCATGCTTCTCCGGAGCAATTTCTCAGAGTAATCTAGGAAGCTGGCTTCTGGGCTATAGTCCTCAGTCGGGCTCAGTAAAGCTCTTTTCTGTTCTTATTATAGATTGCTTATTGATTATTTTTGTTGACAGTACAAATAGGAAAGCAAAAGGGTTGCTTTGCCTTTCTTTCAACGATTCCCTTTTCCACTTCTTTAAGTACAAGAGAATATTTTCTCTCCTCTCTTGCCTGGGTTTTTCTAGGTTTTCTTATTTCATTTTGACACGCTGTTTTCTTCGGGTTTATCGCTGGGGCTCCTCCCCCTGCTAACTATTTTATAGGAGACAGGCAAAGTCAGCACAGAGGAAACAAATAGAACCCAGTGGCCTGTGAGAGGCCTGCTGGTTCTAGCCACCTGCCAGAGGCATTGAGGCTGAGCCCAGCGACACTTCCTTTGAAACAGAGCAGTGTGCCCGCAATCCAAGTCAAAGGTGCTTATAAAAAGAATTCCCGCTTTTGGGGCTAGGTTTCTTTTTCCTCCTAGCTCCAGGTCCTGCTGTCTTCCTGCTGTCACAAGGGAAGGACCCACGGTCTCATTCCTGCTTTGAATGGCAAAAGCTTTAAATGGTAATACCTCTTCCTGCTCAGCTTGCAGAAGCCATCTCTGCATGTGGTTCCAAAGCCTGGCCCAGAGCTGTTACCTACAGCTTTCCTTCCTGTTTTACTTTCTTTTCAGATACAGCCCATAATTAAAGTAATACATGCTTCCTATAAGAAGTCACTATAGAAATATGCCAAGAGAAAAACAATCACTCCTGGCACCGCCCTCCAAAGACAAACATTGTAAGCATGTTGGTACATTTCCCTCTAGACTTGTTTTTACCACCCTTAGGAATATTCCTGGGCTATGCCCATTATTTTCTTTCTTTTTTATTTTTATGGTGTATTTATTTATTTATTATTTTTTAACATCTTTATTGGAGTATAATTGCTTTACAATGGTGTTTTAGTTTCTGCTTTATAACAAAGTGCCTCAGCTATACATATACATATATCCCCATATCTCTTCCCTCTTGCGTCTCCCTGCCTCCCACCCTCCCTATCCCACCCCTCTAGGTGGTCACAAAGCACCGAGCTGATCTCCCTGTGCCATGCAGCTGCTTCCCACTAGCTATCTATTTGACATTTGGTAGTGTATATATGTCCATGCCACTCTCTCACTTTGTCCCAGCTTACCCTCCCCCCTCCCCGTGTCCTCAAGTCCATTCTCTAGTAGGTCTGCGTCTTTATTTCCGTCTTCCCCCTAGGTTCTTCATGACCTTTTTTTTGTTTTGTTTTTCTCTTTCTGACTTACTTCACTCTGTATGACAGTCTCTAGGTCCATCCACCTCACTACAAATAACTCAATTTCGTTTCTTTTTATGGCTGAGTAATACTCCATTGTATGTATATGCCACATCTTCTTTATCCATTCATCTGTTGATGGACACTTAGGTTGCTTCCATGTCCTGGCTATTGTAAATAGAGCTGCAATGAACATTGTGGTACATGACTCTTTTTGAATTATGGTTTTCTCAGGGTATATGCCCAGTAGTGGGATTGCTGGGTCCTATGGTAATTCTATTTTTAGTTTTTTAAGGAACCTCCATACTGTTCTCCATAGTGGCTGTATCAATTTACGTTCCCACCAACAGTGCAAGAGGGCTCCCTCTTTATTATTTTCTTAGTCATCAGATATTGAGGATTCCCAAGTGCGATTTTAATTTTGGAGAAGAATGTTCTAAGTAAGAAAGAGAGAGAGAGGGAGAAAGGGAGACAAACGCTGGACAGAGAAAGCAGCATAAACCTAAGCACCCTCTGTATAACAGTGATTCATCCTCGTGAACTCCCAGATTGGTGCTTCATTACAGTATTTCCCATTTAGGTCCACCTAATAATTAGGAAGAGAAGTGATGAGTCATCAACCCCTTGAGGGCTCACAACTTGTTCCTCTGAGATGAATAGCTTTTCAGAGCCTTCAGATACTCTTCTGAATACTTCTGGTGTCCAAGAGCCTGGGGACAGTTCATTTCTACATCAGAGTTCTCCAAGGAAGCAAGTAAATTTACAGCTGGCGCGCAGTTTAATAAGGTGGGGAATGGGAAACAGCGCCCCCTCTGGGCAGACGCGGGCAGGTGCAGCTGGGTGCACAGTGTGGAGAGCTGAGTATGGCTGGAGTCCAGCCTTCGGCCAACTGTCCTTTTAGCACCTCTGGGTAGGGCACGACCTGTGTGGCCATCTACTCTGGCTGGTGACATGGAATGGGGAGTCCAGAAAACACAGTTTGAGGTTCACTTTTGGCCACTGTGGGTTTGCCTTTGGCCGGTCCCTGTCTCTGTGGATTGGCTTGTTCTCCGGTACAATGATGGCACAAAATGAAATGATCTCTAAGACCTAGGTTACACATTCCAGGTACAGAGCAAAATCTCATTCACGGCTGGTACAGACACACATGGACCCATTCTCACATCTCACCTGAGGTCTCACAGACCTCACTGCTGGAGGGGGTAGAGTTTGCCATCGATTGGGGTCCTGAACCTGTTACTTACTAGATTCAAGTGATCTTGGACATGTTATTTAATTTCTAATTTACTTCTTTGTGAAAGGGAAATAATAATATGTGTAACTTTATGGTTATCCAGAGGATTCAATAAAAAAAAAGAATTACTTAATAATTCATCCAATAAATATTTATTAAGCACCCACCATCCGCTGGGCACAGTTCCAGGCACTGTGTGCGAGCAGTGAGCAAGCAGGATAAAGTCCCTCATCCCGGGGAGCTACGCTCCTGTTTGGGGCTGAGGGAGACAGGAAATAAACAGCTAAAAATACCAGTGCTGTGCAGACAAGTAAAATGGGGTGATGTGACAGAAAGTGATGAGGTGACCACTTCAGTCTGAGTAGTCAGGGGAGGATTCTCTGAGGAGGTGACATTCAGGTTGAGAGGTGGATGACAAGAGAGAGCCAGCCACATCACTGTGGCCGGGAGAAGAGCATTGTGGGAGAACGGAACAGTGCCCGGTGCACGGAAGGAAGGCAGTGGGCCTGGCATGTTTAGGACCCGAAAGAAAACCAGTATGGCCGGAGTATGAAAGGGGAGGAGAGTGAAGGTTTGAGAAGTAGGAAGAGGCCAGATCACAGAGGGACTGATAAACCACGAAAGCAAATTGGACAAGGTAGAGCCTACACAGCTCTTGGCCGAGAGGTATACTTGAATGAGAGACCTGTCTGAAAATGAGGAGAAAAGAATGTCCTGGAGACACCTGTTTCCTCCTAACCCTGAAAGATGAAGGGGAAAGTTATCAAGTGCTGCTGTGCCGGATGGTTTCCTTCGTAGAGACTGTCTGCCTATGTCAAACAGAAGCCCTGGGGGACAGATGGGCCCTCCCCAGTCCTCAGAGGAGATCAGTCAGTCCCTGACAGTGAGGAAGTGCCTACGGAGAGCCATTAGGTTCACAAAAGAAACCTTAAAATAGATTCAGTTAGAGATGCAAATTCAGTTCAGAGCAGGTATCCAGAAGTCTTGAAGCTTCAAAGATGCCTCCAGGAGGACACTGCGGTGGGGGGGGGTGGGCACCCAAGGTAGAGCAGATGGCTTGATGAACATAAGCTGAATACTTCAGGCTACTCTAAGAAAGGGAGTCTTAATTAAGGGGAAAAAGCCCCAACTAGCAGAGTTGTTTGCCTTCCATTATTGATAGTATTATTCTTTTGTTCGTGAGTTGCTCACAGATCCATCCTGGGCCTTTCAGGTCTGAGAGGAAGAGAACCTTACCCCTGCTTATTTACAAAGCCCCCCAGAGCTGCCCCTCGGTCATCTCCCAGGATTTCAAGGAAGGCTAATGTTCCAAATGAGAAGTATTTACAGCTCTTGGTTTCCAACTGTCCGAGTGGCAGCTCAGATAGTTAATTGGCTCTGCCGTCTTGGCCTCTTTGCCCGAGGCTTTCTACAGCCTTCTACTCCCCCTCGTCCATCATGGGGAATTGTCACAGTCCAGCAAGCTCTGCATATTTAGGTTACCTTGAAGGGTGGGTTTACCATCGGGCAGCCATTGATTTCCAAGCCTCTGCAGCTACCTCAGCTGGTTGTCTGTGGCGTGAAAGAGGACTAGCCCTTCATTAGCATCTGTGACACTTTCATGAGCATCAATGAGGCTCATCTGAAAAACTCAGGCTTGGAGTGAGGGAAATTATTCTGCACCACAGGAAGCGGTTGGGGAAACTTTCCTGGTTTATTGAGGCCCTTGTTAAGAAAAAAGGAGCATCAACTTTGTCCCAAGATGATAATAGTATTACTTGAAAAGAGGAGTCTCCGTAAGCTTGGGAAATAATATTTTCAAAACACTTTATATTGGAGAATTTCAAATACACACAAAAGAGTAAAGTTCCAATGAACCCCCGTGTGCTCATTGCTTAGTCTCAATAATTATTAACATTTTGCCAACCTTTTTCATCTATTTCCCCTCCCCCCCTTTTTTCTTTGCAATTGTGAGACATTGTGCCCTCTCATCCTTAAATCTTCAGGGCATATCTGCAGTAGATAGAAAATTTACCCCATGAATTGATGGAGGTTGCGTTCTCTAGAAAGCAAACTCTGAGATGAGAAGCCGAGAGAAAGCTTGTTGGGAGGTTGCAGGAGTAGCATTTGTAGGAGGGAAGGAAAGGATGCGGGATTAGGCAGGTTCTATGAAGGACTCAGCTGGACCCCATGCAATGCTACAACGCTGAGCACTTCTTAGTTGGCCAGAGTCTGGGGGGAAGGCTGGGCCTCTATACTCCCATAATACTCCCATGTTGACCGGGATGTTCCCTGGAAGTAGGTATAACCTTGGAGTAAGTGTCTCCCTTCAGCTGAGGGCAATTTGTAGGCAATTTCTGGAAAGGGCAAATAGCAGGTGCTGTTAGCTGGCCGTACTCCCAGCAGCACAGGGAATAATCTTTAATTTCTGAAGCGGGGTTAGGGTGGCCCATCCCAGGACCCACCAAGACATTGTCATGCCTAACAAGTTGAACAGTAACTCTTTACTGTTATCTAATGTTATCTAAGCAAGGTCCACAAAGGGAAGAGTTATATGTTAAATTAAAAGATTCCTTTAGAGCAGGTCTATTATGAATTTTAAATATGCAGAGCAGGTCTATTATAAATTTTAAATATGCAAATGAACATCATGACTCCCTAAGAGGGTTCTTAAATGAGCAACATTTCCAAAATTTCTTTAATCACCTAACAGGTTTTTGGTTTTGCTTTGATTTTTAGTTTTTGGAACCTATCTCAGAAAACAATGCCCTGCAAAATTTAATAAACAAGGAAAGTATTAGGGTTTTTTTTGGCTGCACCACAGAGCTTGTGGGATATTAGCTCCCACCAGGGATCAAACCCTGGCCCCCTGCAGTGGAAGCTTGGAGTCCTAACCACTGGACCCTCAGGGAATTCCCAGAAAGTAGCAATTTCTATTTACAGTGTTGCAGAAAAGCTAAAGCCAAGACCATCTCGCATGGGAAAGAAGCTGACTGTTTGGAGTGGAACCACAGTAAGAATAATAGGAGTAAAGGCTGCTGGATGCTACAGTCCCTACTAAGACAGCCACAGATTACACGAGCATCCAAATATACATTGCAGTTAGAACAGGATGTGTGCTAAAAATACTATGCATTTTATCACATCTACAGCCTTTCACTAACAGCTTTTTGATATGGTCATTTCTGCACAGCGGAAGGGTGGCCGAACATGTGGTAATTGCTAAGGAGTCTCTCTGTGGATGCTGTGAAGTTATTTTTAGGTTGTTACAAAGCCTCACTTATAAATGCTACCCCAATCTTAAGAGGCTGGTGTTGGAGACCAAGGAGCCAGAAAGAAGTGGTCTAGGGTTTAGTGAAAGATTCGTAAATCAATAGATCTCAGTTGTGCTTACAGCATGGGTCCAGGCATTGGAATTGATAAAGGAGATATACAGTTTGCTCCCTAGGAATTTATACTAGAATGATGAAGGGAAAGATGTGGTTAACACAATGGAGCAAACCAGGTAAACACATATGCAATTATTTTTCATTTTGTTGTATGGCTGTTTTACTGTGTGACTTTTTTACAAACATTACCTCAATTAATGTGTGTTTGCAAGTATTATTGCTATTTTATAGATGAAGAGGTGGAGAAAATCTTAATTACACAGCTAATTAATGAAAACACATTTTGTGCATTTTGATGGTAACTATTCTGGCTCTAGCAGACAATGGTGCAGTTCAATGAGGGTCCAGAATCAGGAAAGAGTTGTAGGGGAGTGATGGGGTGTCTGGAATGACAGACGCAATTGGCATAAAGTTTCTCTTGGTTTAGTGATTTAAGGTGTTGTGTCCCCTTCTCTTGGAGGTGAGACACTAGGCTTACCTGTAGTAATTTATGACATGGGAGGAATGCTTATCTCTCTACATTTATGGGGGAACTGAGGTGTTTTCCAAACACATGGGGGTTCCTATACTGGTCCATTGTGAGAGATGGCACAGTGTGGAGGAGACCATGGCTCTGAAGACTGATATGTCTACTTTTAAATTTAGCTCTACTTACGAGTACTGTGTTTTTGTGCATTATATTCAGAACTCTAGTTTTCTGATCCATCAAATGGGTGTAACAATGCCTATATCCTTAGAGGGTGTTTGTGGGAATTAAATGATGTGTTGTTTATTAGTGCCTAGGATGAGCTTGACACCTGGCAGACACTCAGTAAATATTAATTTTCTTTCCTTTATTCCTTATTAAATCATTTCTCTTCAGCAGAATAAATGATTTTAGCATCAGCAGCATGAATGAATGGTCTTTCCAATAAAACCCAGAATCTCTGTCCTTCTCCCCCTCTCCCATCCCATTTCCTGGGAATCCATGCAACATACACTGCTAAAGGTCAGTGCTGTGCCTACTGAATTATTCTGTACATTGGTAGATGAGTCTCTGAAAGGTTCACGTTTTTCTGCCTTATCTCATTAAGTTCTCTTATTCAGTAGTGAATAATAATAACAGAAGCTACAATTTCCTGGGTGTTTACTATATGCCAGTTAAGTGTTTGATAGGCAACAGCAACTTTTGGAGATAGATCCTGTTGTTATCCCCATTATAGTGATGATACTTTTGAGTCTTGGGTTGAATAATTTGCCCCAGATTGTAGAGCTGGTAAGTAAAGGAACAGGCCTTCAAAACAGTTGTTTGTGATATCAAGGGATGAGAGGTAAAACCTTTGATTGACAAAAGCTTGTGACTTGGACTCATGATCCTAATGACCTAGGCTCACTTGGGTGTAGTGAAAAGAGAGAATTGGCTCTTGGAGCAACTGGATTTGAGTCTCGTCTAAGTACACTCTGGCCAGACCCCTTGGCCAGAAATCCAGCTTAAGGTAGCTTTAGCAAATAAGTGAAATTTATTGACTTCAATCTCTCTCTCTCTCTCTAACACTGCTTCTGTTGGTCATCCTTTTTCTCATATTGAAGATATTGTCCAAAATTGACCCAGGAAATTTGCCAGAAATAGCTTTGGTGGCTTAATTTTTCCTAAAGCTTGTGATCGCAGAGAAAGAGGACCTATTTCCATAAGATCTACCAAGTTTGAGTCCCCAGACTAGTCACTCTGGAGAGGAGAATGGAGGCTTCTCATTAGCCTGGCCAAGGTCATGTTCCTATAACCCTTGGGATTGGGTAGAATGGAGGGTAGGTTAAATCCCATTGAAAATACCTGGAATGAGACATGAAAGGAGACATGCTGAGCAGAAGACCTTTTCCCTTAATATTGGGTCACTTAAAACCTGTCTAAGCTTAAGTGCTGGTTTGCAACCTTAGAAGTTCCCCAGGTAAAATTTGAAATTGGGCCCCATGCATGGAAGGCAAGGAGAGACCAAAGAAAGAGACAGCCACTCTAAATTGGCAGATGACAGTTTTAATAAGCAGGGGAACTTACGTACAAGGTTTGTCTTGGGCGGCCCCAAGATGTGTACGTCTCCGTACCTACCTGCCAGAATCTTAAAGTTTATATAGAGGCCTGAACTTGGTCCAGTCACATATAGCATCCAGATGGTCTCAACAACACATACTCTCTCAACGCTGCGTGCTTGAAAGCAGCTCCCGCCGTGGGAAGGGTGGGCAGAATGTAATCACCAAGGATGGGGGAGGAGTGAGAGCCTCCAATTGCCCATGTCGTGCTCATAGGTCAACTGGTGGTCATGTCCTCTCAAAGATCTCCTCCAACTTTAAATAAATCATTTCTCTCTAAATTCCAGTCTCTTCATCTGTAACATGAGAGCAGTAATTTTCCTTGTAAGGTTGTTGTGAGGGACAAATGAAATAATAGATTGGAAGGAAAGTCCTTTGTAAACTTCACAGGCCTGTGGAAACATGACTGCAAACTAGAACCTCTGAAAACCTGCTGTTTCTCTCGCAACCTTTGCTTTGACAGATGACTTAGTTTTAGGTGCTTCCTTGCCATTCAGTGACAGCAAGTCATGAAGCACACTAAACTAATGAAAGTATATGTATCACCATTGCAATACATATGCTCACATTCTTTAGCCTGAAGAGACGTAAAAATGGGAGCAACAAAAAAACCTGGGATACACTTATTTATAACTCATGTCTGCCAAATTTACCACCAATGTACAGCTTAATCTCAGCTTTACCTTAAAATGTCTCTGCTAAAAGGTAAAAGCAGGAGAACAAGCCTGTGGATAAAAATAAACAGAGGGTTTATACAAAAGGAAAATACAAAGTAAGAATACAAAGCTCAGGGACACATGGGTGAAAATTGAGCTATGGGTGCCTCGTGCACTTGAAGGTAAGTTGGAATTTTGCCTAAATTCGTAAACCAAGGGGAGAAAGCAGTGCTTCCTTCCTCACATGATTAAAACTTAACGTTGCATCTACTATAATACTCCAGCTAATCTAAGTGAAACTTGGATTACTTGGCCTCACAATCAAGAAGGAAATCTTGAATTTCTGTAGCTGTAGCTCCCTGTTCTAAGAATTCTAAAACCCATCTATGAGAAAGTCATCTTCAGAGAATTTCCCAAGGTGATGAATTATTTTCCCTGGTTCTATACTTCTGAAAATATATTAAGTTCTCTTAGGACATTGTATGTATCTTTACACTGTAGCCATTGTTTTTTAAACACCTAGAATTTTCTAGGTTCTTTTAATGTTAGTTAATGGAAAGAGTGAGCAATTGAAGAAAAAAAATGACCAAGTACTGGGGATAAGGAGACCTACATTCTGACCCTCATTCAGTCAATATTCATTCAAAGAATAAATATTTGAGTATCAGGCTCCATCCTGAGTGCCAGGGATAGTTTTAAATCAAATATTGTTCTTGCCTTCAAGAAGCTCATACCTATCATGTGAGAGAGACACATAATAAAGATAATATCACATAAATGGTGATCACATGATGAAAAACCAAGTAGCGTAAGGGGATTAAGAGGGGTGTTGAGCACTCTTTTAGAGGGTGATCAATGAAGAGTCTCTGATGGGTTAGTAATTGAAATAAATCTTGAAGAAAGTGAGAGAACAAGACTTGAGATTTTGGGAGAAGGATGTTTCCAGAAGCAAGACCAGTATGTGCAAAGGCCCTGAGGCAGGAGTATACTTGACTTACTTGAAGAACCAACAAAGAAGTCAGAGTGGTTAGAGAGGATTAAGCTAGGAAAGCAGGAATGTTAGATAAGAAATAAATTGGAGAGCAAACTGGGATCTTACAGTCCTTGGTAAAATTTTCTATTTTATTGCTGTGTAATGGAAAGCCATTGGGGGGGCTTGAACAGAGGAATGACATGATGTGATTTATGTTTTAGAAAGATCACTCCAGCTGTTATATGGACCACAGACAGCGAAGAGTAAAGGTAGAAACAGGGAGATTGGCAGATGACTGCTACAGTAATTTAGGATGTGCACAGTTGTGGTGAGAAACGGTTTTATTTGAGATATTTTATGTGGGTAGGACCAAAGGATTTGATGTGGGTTTATTTTTGTGTGTGTTGTGGAACTCTAGTCATATGTATGACTTTGGGAGGTGATCAAATATAGTGGACATTATATTAAAAGTTTTCAAACATGCACATGGTAAAGTGAATAGTACAATGAACTGTAGATCCACCACTCAGATTTAACAATTATTAAGATTTTACCAATCTTGTTTTGCCTATGTCATCCCACCTC
Organism: Delphinapterus leucas; assembly: GCF_059928025.1. NCBI lineage: Eukaryota > Metazoa > Chordata > Mammalia > Artiodactyla > Monodontidae > Delphinapterus > Delphinapterus leucas. Next base: position 48,944,732 of record NC_143133.1, on the reverse strand, counting down.
TCTTTTTTCTCTTTCTGGACTACTAAAACAAACCCTAGACATCACATCATTTTACCCCTCAGTAGTTTAGTATACATCTCCAACAAACAAGAACTTAAGAAACCTCCACAATATCATACATAAAACCCTCACAATATTAGCCTAACAAAATTAAAAATTATTTATTACCATCTAAAATCAATATGTGTTCAAGTTTTTCACAAACTTTAAAAAAAAAATTACTTTTACAGTTGGTTTGATCAAATTAAGATCCAGAGAAGGTCCACCCCGTTGCAATTTGTCTTGTAAATCTCTTTAATCTATAATCACCTACACCCTCCCACACTTTTATTTATTTATAATTTTTTGGTTTCATTTTATCTTTTTTTTAAAAGACTATATTTTTTAAAAAGCAGTTTTAGGTTTACAGTGAAACGGAGAGGAAGATAAAGAGATTTCTTGTAGACCCCCTGTGCCTTCACATGCATAGCCTTCTCTATTATCAACAATCCTCACCAGAGTGGGACATTTGTTACAACCAATGAACCTACACTGACACATCATAATCACCCAAAGTCCATAGTTTACCTTAGGGTTCACTCTTGGTGTTGTACCCATTCTATGGGTTTGGACAAATGTATAATAACATGCATTTATCATTACGGTATCCCACAGAATACTTTCACTGCCCTAAACGTCCTCTGTGCTTTTCCTGTTCATCACCCTTCCCACCCTTCCCCAACCTTTCACAACTACTGATTGTGGTTTTACTATTGTGGAGATTTTACTATCTCCATAGTTTGCTTTTTCCAGAATGTCATATAGTTGGAATCTACAGTATGCAGCCTTTTCAGATTGGCTCCTATCACTTAGTGATATGCATTTAATGTTCTTCCATGTCTTTTCATGCCTTGATAGCTTCTACCTTCTCAGTGCTGACTAATATTTCATTGTCTGGATGTACCACAGCTTATTTATCCACTCACCTACTGAAGGATATCTTGGTTGCTTCCAAGTTTTGGCAGTTATGAATAAAACTGCTAGAAATATCCATGTGTGGGTTTTTGTGTGGGTATATATTTTCAGCTCCTTTGGGTAAATACTAAGGAGTGTGATTGTTGACCATATGGTAAGAATGTGTCTAGTTTTGTAAGAAACCACCAAACTGTCTTCCAAAGTGGCTGTACCACTTTGGTTACCCACTAGCAATAAATGAGAATTCCTGTTGCTCTACATCCTTACTGGTATTTGGCGTTGTCAGTGTTCCAGATTTGGGCCATCCTTTTATTTTTCTCTGCCATTTTTGGTTGATAATCCTGAGTTATTTGCCCTCTTAGAATTTCTCGTATACTAGATTTGGCTGATTGCACCATGTGGCATTTGAAAAATATTTCTTTATCCTCCTAATTTACTACAAAACTGTTAGCTAGATCTAGAGGCTTGATTATATATATTTTTGCCAGGGAGAGGGCCAGAATAATTCATGGGTGGCACCATGTACTACCTGTATCACTGCATCATCAATTTAAATAAAGAGGTGAACTGAGACAAGTTTAAATTACCAGAAATTGAGTTTATTCAGGAATAAGAGAGGGATTGCAATTCAGGACACGTGAACTGTGTCACAATACAGGTGAGTCCATCTAGGATTTGGGGCGGACTGTTTTTATGGGCAAGGAGTGCAAAAATGGTGAAGTCCAGCCAGAGTCCAAGCAGCAAGTTCACTGGCGTGAGGATGGGGAGAGATTCTTGGCACACGTTCATTGACTAAGGCAGAAGTTTAGGTTTTCTGTAAGTCAGGCATTTACGGGAAATCAGTCTCTCAGCCCTTCTTTCGTTTTCCTGAGTACACACGCGTGAGATTCTCCATTTCTTCTACGCCGCTTCCATTTTAGATTGAAATCTTTTCACAGCGTCCTGGGATAAACGATGGCTACTTTAATGAAGTTCAACCCTCAGGCCACGTTAGTGAGGTTAAAACTGATCAGCTGTGTGGTAGCCCAAATAGTGCCCCGTCTCTCCAAAGATATCCAAACCCTAATCCTGGAACCTGGAAATTTGTTACCTATGGGGCAAAAGGGACTTTGTACACGTTATTAAGGTTGCAGACCTTCAGACAGAGGAGAGGAGCCAGGGTTGCCCAGGTGTAGTCAATCGAGTCACGTGACCCCTTTAAGGCCCAGAACCTTTCCCAGCTGAAATCAGAAGAAGCGGAAGAGGCCGCGCGGCGGGAGAGGAGTCAGAGAGATGCGAGTCTGACAAAGGTGTGATGAGCTGTTGGCGGCTGTGAGACTGGGGGCCCTGAGTGGGGCCTCTAGGAGCTAAGGGTGGTACCCAGCTGACAGCCAGCCAGGAAACCAGACCTCAGCCCTTCCACTCCAAGGAGCTTTATTCCGCCGACAACGTGAGTGAACTTGCAAGCGGATTCTTTCCAGAGCCTCCCAACTACAACCCAGTGCGGCTGACACCCTGGTTCTGGCCTACAACTTGCAGCAGGGACCAGCCAAGATGACCCGCAGTCTTCAGCGACAGAACGGTGAGACAATGATACATTTGTGTTGTTTCAAGCTGCTAAATGTGTGGCATTTGGTACAACAGCGTAGATAATTATACAAGTGGATGCAGGTGTTGTGAGCCTGGTCGCTCTCAAGTTTTCGGTGAATCTTTCGCCTCCTCGTTTTCGGCAGCTGTTGACGAGTGTTGTTTAGGGCTCTTGTCATTAATGGTTACCAAATGGTGAATTTTCCTCTAATTCTATCATACCTTCTGCATTTATTAGCTGGAATTCTCTAAAGAAGAACTTTTGTTTGTAAATAATTCAGTTTCCCTGAAAAAAGTTTTGCATATGAAAAGCAGATAAATGCCTTACATTTTCTCTTTATTAGTTTTCGGAATACTGATGGTGGTTTTGCTATGATTTCAGGCAAACAATTCGTTGTTTTGTTTTCTGTGTTATTATGAATTTCTGGAGTATTATATATTTGTGTGTTTCAGCCACATTGCTGTCATTAATTTCCTTTTGGTGCTTCAATGGTCCCATTTTTGGCCAATGGAAATCCCTTCAAGTTGGATCCTGTATCTTTTTGTCAAGGCCTCATCATTTATGATAGCATTCTTACTTTCTGGCACTACAAATTCTCCTTTATCTTGCTTATCTTATACATTTTATGCCCCAGACATTGCTTTGTCCGTTTCCCCAAGAATCCTTTGTTTCTTTTTGGGCGTTTAGAGGCTACAGTCTGGGCGCTTAGGGGTACTTTTGTCCTTGCTTCAAGACATCTGGGAAGACAGAGATAGGACAAGTTGTTTTTTAGAAAGAAAATAATAAGTTTCCAAATCAAAGGTTACAATACATGGTTTATACTTTGATTTTTATACTTTAATCCCTTTGCTAAAAATTTTGGTTTCTGACAACATTAATATAATTTATTTTTTGTTCTGTTATCTAACAACGCAAATATTATTACTGCTAACAGGACTGCTGAATCTGGTTTAAGATTTCTCTGCAGTTTGTTTTGGTGGTGGTGATGGTTGTTAGTTTATCCCTTTAGGGAAGTACAGTGAAGATAACTATTTAAAGGATCCAAGTGGTCTTCACTAAGTGGTTATGCCACCAATTTCCTATTCTTTTGTTTAATAATTTTTGGGGGGTTATGGGGTTTTTTGGTCTTTTTAAAAATGTTTTTAAATATGTAAATATTTGTGTAATTTTAAAGTGAAAAAATAAAACCAGGGGCATTTGGGAGTTCTAGCTTCTTGTCTCCTTTCTTCCCTGCCTTCATTGTCTTTTCTCTGTAGGGAGACTTCTTATTAGTTCTTAGTTTTAGGTCCATCAACTTTTAATTCAGAAAAATACAATTAAATATATGTATGTGTATATGCACATATAATCATAGTTTTCCTAACCTAAATAAAAATTCTTCTTTAGAACACCATTTACCTTGCTTTTTTAACTTAACCTATCCTGGAGATCACTTCACGGCAGTACATAGAGGTCTTTCTTATTCCTTTTTATAGCTATGTGATATTTCATAACTTATTCATAATAGATTTATTCAGCCTGTCCCCTTTTGTTGGACGCTTGATTTGTTTCCAATCTTTTGTTATTATAAATAATGCTGTGATGAGTCCTGTGCCTTCTTTTTGGCTTGTTTGCTGTGTACACTTAGGATATATTTATAGAAATGGGGTTGCTGGGCCAAAGGGTAAATATACCCTTTTATAATGAAAAAAAATTTCATAGTTATTTTTTATTATAACAGTCATAAGGCAGAACAGAAAAGTATAATTTTGGTAGATTTTCCCAAAGTCCCCTTCACGGAAGTTATGCATTTTGCATGCATGAGCAGTTTTTGAGAGTTCACCAGCTCTCCATAGGGATTGACTTGTTAATTATTGCCAACCCATGTTCTTGAGTGCTGATTCTTCATGTGTAAATTATGGGTAACAATTCCTTTCTTGAAGAGTAGGAGGATAAAATCTAAGAAGTACAAAAAGAAAGTGCCTGATACAGAGCAAGTGTTTGATACAAGCTTACTTTCGTCCCTTCTTTCTTCAACAAATCATTCCAGTCGTTCATTTAATAAATGTGTGTTGAGAGCCATGTGCTAGACCCTTCTGTAGGGAACTAAAGATCAGCAATAAACAGACGAATAAGCTCTTCCTCGTAGAAACTACATGATACAGAATTTGGTAAACAGATAAAAAAAGATGCATTGCAGCAGTGCTTCGATGTAGAAACACAAAGAAGGTAATGAGAGAGAGAGCTGAGGTTGTCAGGGGTGATTGTGTACCTCAGTCTTTTCATTTTTAAGAAAATACATACTGTTTAATCTATTTCACAAGGTTGCTTGGAAAATGAAATAATTTCTGGATATTTAAGTGTTTTGAAAAGTTGCTTAACTCTTGTTTTTTATCCTTGAGGAAAAGAACAAAAAGAAAGATGCTCTCTTAGTTTCCTAGGGCTGTCATAGCCAAGCGCCACAAACTGGGTGGCTTTAAACAACAGAAATGTATTGTCTCACAGTTCTGGAGGCTAGCACTCTGAAATCAAGGTGGCAGCAGGTTCATGCTCCCTCTGAAACCTATAGGGAACTTCTTCCTTGCCTCTTCCCAGCTTCTGGTGGTTTGTGGGCAGCCTTTGGCATTCCCTGGCTTGCAGCTGCATCCCTCCAATCTCTGCCTTCATTGTTAATGGCGTTCTCCCTGGGTGTCTTTGTATCTTCACATGTTTTCTTTTTTTTAATTAAATTTTTAATTTAATTTAATTTTGATTCTTTTCTCTCTTTTTTTTTTTTTTTTTGCGGTACGCGGACCTCTCACTGTTGTGGCCTCTCCCGCTGCGGAGCACAGGCTCTGGACGCACAGGCTCAGCGGCCATGGCTCACGGGCCCAGCCGCTCCACGGCATGTGGGATCCTCCCAGACCGGGGCACGAACCCGTGTCCCCTGCATCGGCAGGTGGGTGCCACCAAGGAAGCCCGATTCTTTTCTCTTTTTTTTAAAAAAAACTATTTATTTATTTTTGGCTGTGCTGGGTCTTTGTTGTTGCGAGCGGGCTTTCTCTAGTTGCAGAGAGCAGGGGCTTCTCTTGTTGCGGAGTACGGGCTCTAGAGCGCAGGATCAGTAGTTGTGGCGTGTGGGCTCAGTTGCTCCACGGCATGTGGGGTCTTCCTGGACCAGGGCTCAAACCCGTGTCTTCTGCATTGGCAGGTGGATTCTGCGCCACCAGGGAAGCCCCACATATTTTCTTGTACTGACATGATTTATCGTATTGATGGCTTGGAGGCCATCCAACTCCAGTATGACCTCATCTTAAATAATCCCAGTGTATTTCCAAATAAGGGTCACATAGGAAGGTACTGGTGATTTGTAGTTTAACATATATTTTGGGGGGGGGCACTGCACAATTCAACCCATAACAGATGTTAATATGCAAAACTCAGCACTCAAAACAAGCTCCAAATGTCTTCTGGCAAAGTAATAGGTATAGAGATGAACAAAGTAGGAGGGCGTTCTGACTCTTCCTCATAAGAGGTCTGAGTGAGGAGCTTCCTGACAGAACTGTTATCACTGTGTCAATTCGGTGTCCAAATGACTGGCCATTTGCCTGTTTCCTCATCTTCCTTCAGAGCCAGATGCCTGGGTTTCTTTCTTCTTACACAGGCATGAGATTTTTAGGGAATAAGTCAGTTGTTCTTGTGAACATATCAGCAGATAGAGCCCAAACAATTAAAATTTGCTCTCTCCCCTCCTAAGGCAAAAAAAGTATTATAGTTATTTTTGGTTATAATAATAGTAAGGCAGAACAGAAGAGTGTAAAGTATAAAGAAGAGACCACCACACACTTGAGAAAGAGATGATTACTGTTTACACTTTGGTAAATATACCTCAGTACCTGTCTTGTGTGCCACTGTGTGCCTGTGTGTGATTGTGTATGTGCGTGCATGTGTATTTTGTATCGATTAGGAATGCATCTGTCTGAAAGTAATAGAAAACCAAACAAGGGTGGTTTAATAACTGAGAGTTTACTTGTCTCATATTTTAAGAACCCTGGAGGTAGGTAGTTTCTGATGTTGGATTAAGGATTCAGTGGTGTCAGGGCTAAGAATCATCTATCCTCTTACATATTTATAAGATATTCTCTTATTCCTTTCCATTATGGTCTCACAAGGGCTGCCACAGGTGTAGCCGTATTACTGGTAATCCAGGAAAGAAGAAAAAGAAGAAAGCTGTCATCCGTCCCCTTTTGTTAGGAAAGCAAAAGCTTTTCCTGAAACCATCCCATGCCTCTCTCCCACCTCCAGCCATTGGATCCGCTCGGCTTATTGTCGGTAGAGTCACATGACTGTTTCTAGTTGTATGGGGCGCTGGGAATGTGGGGAACAGGATTGCTTAGATCAGGGATTGGCCAACTATGCTTCATGAGCCAAATCTGCCCATTGCCTATTTTTGTAAATAAAGTTTTATTGGAACACAGCCACACCCATGCATTTACCTGTTTTCTATGGCTGCATTCGCACTACAGCAACAGAATTGAGTAGTTGTGATGGCAACCGTATGTCTCACATATCCTGATTATATTTATCACCTGGTCCTTGATGGAAAAGTTTACCAATTTTGAGGCTAGATCAAGTAATGATTCATAGACTAAGGCTGGAAACATTGTTGTTCTAAATAAAAATGGGTTTTATTAGCAAGGGAGAAAGTGGGAATGGATGTTGGGTGGGCAATTAAAAGTGTCTGTCACAATGACTTTGGTGTTGGTTGGGGGTGAAAAACAAGGTTGAGCTAACCTTTATAGGAACAATGGTTTATTTCCTATTCAGTCACCTACTCCTTCAACAGTCTCTTCCATTTGTGGCCTTTGTTCCTTGGGTATCATCCCTTAATCCAATCCTTAGGTCAAAAGCAACTCCTCCACCATCTCTGAAATATCTTACTTTCTTAAAAGGTTCTAATTTCACACATGTGCACCTTAGAGTAAATTTAAAGCAATATATCCTTTTAAGCCCTCATCTTACATGGGAAGAAAACTGCTCAGTGAAGAAGAATTTCAGGCTCCAGAGTAGGCTTTCTCCTCCCTTCTTTACTTCCTTCTTTTCCCGGGTACTTATAAGGCATCTACACATTCCAGGCTTTGTTCTAGATGCTTAAAATATAAAAGGGAAGGCAAAGTCCCCGCCCTCAAAAAACTTACATCAATCACATGGGGAAAAACAGAGGGTAAATGAACCATAAATATACAATAAAATGTCAAATAGTGATGAGTACTTTGAAGAAAATGTAAGCAAAGGCCTAGAGAGTGACAAGTGACCAGCAAAGACTTTTCTCAGGAGGAGACTCTTCCAGCCTGAAGGCAATGATGCAGAAAACCTTGCATATAGCTGAGAAAAGGATTCCAGGCAGAGGGAAGGGTAAGTGAAAAGGCCCTGAGGCAGAGCTTTGATTGGAGCTGTCATGAGCAGCAAGGATGCCAGTGCTCAGTTAACAATGAGCAAGGAGAATGCTCTAAAATGAGACTGAGGTTATAGCCGGGTGTTAGATCCCACAAGGACTTGTAAGCCATGGAGAGGACTTGGGTGTTTGTTCTAACTATGGTGGCCTGCCATTGGAATATGTTGATCAGGAGCATAAAGTGCTCTGACTGATACTTAAAAAGATCCCCTTGGAGTACTCTGGGACAGAAAGGAAATTTCCATTTGCATAGTATAGAAATAGATAATTTGCTGAATTGTGAAAGTGCTTTGTAAACAGTGAGTTTCTATTCATTTATTTAATAAGTAATATTTAACAACTGTTATACTGTGGGCACATTTTTAAGCTTTGGGGATACAATAATGAATGAGACATAAGCCCTAACCTTGTGGGATCTAGTAGTTGAGCTTTAGAAATAAACAGATAACTGTAACTACTATAATAAGCTCTATAAAAATGAGGGACATCTAAGCCCGTTGGAGAAGCCACACCTAAAATTGGGTGGACTGGAAAGGAAGGAAGATGTGTTCACTTCAGCTGTGTCCTGAAGGATGGGCTGGTGGGGTAGAAGGGGGATAAGGCTGCCAGATAAAATAGAGGATGACCAGTTAAATTTGAACTCTGTGTAAACAGTGGATAATTTTTTAAGTGTGTCTTAAATATTACGTAGAGCATGCTTATACTAAAAAGGTATTACGTGTTTATCTGAAATTCAGATTTAACTGGGCATCCTGTATTTTTTATTTCTTATATCTAGCAAACCTGGAGGATGTCCCTTGGGGGCATTACAAGCAGTTGGATAAGCATGGAGTCCAGAGTTGAAGGCAGGAGTACTGACAGGGAAGTAGGTGGCACCAGATTGCATCCTACTGTCAGGATAAAGTCCAGAAGACAACCAGTGAGGTGTTTTAAACAGGAAAGTGACAGGCTCAGATTTCAAATTTAGGAAAAAACAGAATGCTGTGGCTCTAAGGTACAGAAGATAAAATGGAGGCCTTCTTTGTACTTGAAGAGACATTATAAATAAGTCATTTTTAGGCGTTAGCTTTTGAATTTCATTATTTTTTAGCTGCTTGTGTATTCCCCTGTGGAAGGGTTGTTATATGTTCTTTGTCATTAGTCCGTACTAATTTTAATCCTAAACCGGCAGAAAAGAATTTGGAAGAGAAAAATATTGAACAAGAAACCAAACCACGGTTTCACAGAAAGAGAGCACTTCTTCACAAAACTCCCAGACTGTGTTCACAGGCATTATCTCGTGCACCCTCAGGATCACTCCTTGCTGTCCACTTTAGGGGGTGAAGGGGAGTATGTATCAGAAGTTTCATCTCTTGAGTTGCTCATTCTAGCCTCAAGCAAGGGTCCCCGAGGGTTTCTCTGACAAGTAGGATGCTAAGGCGTTCTTATGAGGCCAAGAGGACAGCTGGGGGGAAAAGGCCATGCTCTCTCCAGTTGGTGGGAAGAGACAGGCCTCAGCTCTTCAATAACAGCCCAGACTCAAAGTTCAGCCTGAGTTTGAAACAGATTCTTCAGGGTGGGATGAACTTTCTTTAGAGGTGAAAATGCAAAAGGGAATTTCTGGTCAGACACACAGGCCACAGTAATTCTGAAGCATGATTCCCTTCTAGTAATTTTTCATCTATATCATCTTCCTGTCAGAATTTCTTGGCCTATAAAACTCATTTTTCTTAATCCAAATTTTGTCGTCTCTTCTTCTTCACAGTTATCCACGTCAACCACCCAGTTTTTAGTTTGTTCTTTACACATTCATCCACTCATGTGTTCATCAAATACTACTGAATATTTACAGTGAAGAATGAAAAGATGGATCAAAGACGGTCTTCTTCCAAAAGATATTTATAGTAGTTGGGGAAGGAGAGAAAGAGACAAAAAAAAAGTAACAGTTATTATTGTAAAATATTAATGGGAATAATTTACTTATTTAAAAATAATAAGTAACGATAATAGTAACAATGCAGTAAATGCTTACTAGATGCTGGAGACTCTTCTAAGAACTTTGTATATGTTCACTCATTCAGTAGTCACAAAAATTCTATGAGAAAACTACGATTACCATCCCCATTTTATGAGAAAACTGAGGTGCGGGTTTCACAGATTTGCTTGCAATCTCCAGGTTAGTCAGAGCTGGGCAGAGACCAGGAGTCTGGCTCTAGAGCTTGTGTTCTTAACAGTATGTTTTATAAGTATGCACTGTCTATTATATAGAGAGACAAATATGTCTTATACAGTTTATTTAATGTGCAATTGATTATTTAAAGATCATTTTCTGTGGGTTTTCATACCATTGGGTAAGTACAGGGATAGAGGTAGCTTGGTATATTACCTGACAATAGACCATCTACCCCAGATGTGGACCTGGTACAGCTGCATCTGCTGGTCTGAAGTTATAATGACATTTTCAGCTAAAGATTGAGATCGGGGTGTCTTCTCTAATAGGAATTTAAAACAATGAAATAAACAATGTCAACTAGAAGAGGTGTGTGTTAAGAAGAGCGGGGTGAGAAGAAAACTCTGAAGCCTCAACCTTTGGAGGGTGGGCAGAAGAAGGACCACCTGTAAGGAAGAGAAGAGAGGGTGTGAGAGGCAGGGGGAGAACAAGGACAGAAGGCAGGGAAGGCCAAGAAATGGAGTTTCGAGGATGGAATCACCCGTGTTGTCAGATGCAGCCATGATGCACTTCATTTCCTTAGCTTCATGTATCGATAGCACTTGACAAAGCTGAGCCACAATGCCTCCCGGCAACTGGCCGGAGGTGACTCACGCTCTCCCCGTCCAGGGGTTGGTGTTTTCTTTTCCTTGACTGGGTTGGGCTCTTCTCTTTCTCAGAAATGCTTTCATGTGACTGGAGGCCATCTGGCTTTCAGCAGCTTCCACCTGCTCCATCCTGTCTGGATGAGGCCCCTGGCTGAAAAAGGGACACCTGGGCCTTTGTGCTTCTGTTTTGAGCTCGATTTTTTTTTTTTTTTTTGCGGTACGCGGGCCTCTCACTGTTGCTGCCTTTCCCGTTGCGGAGCACAGGCTCCGGACGCGCAGGCTCAGCGGCCACGGCTCACGGGCCTAGCTGCTCCGTGGCATGTGGGATCCTCCCGGACTGGGGCACGAACCCATGTCCTCTGCATCGGCAGGCAGACTCTCAACCACTGCGCCACCAGGGAAACCCTTGAGCTCGATTTTGATGGAGGAAATGAGATGGAATGACTCAGCCCTAGAGAGGATAGACTGGGCTGAACCCATGTTAACGAAATAAAGAAGGGAGAAGATGGAAGTCTCAGGAGGAATGACACTGTTTAAAAAAGAAACAGTGAGTAAAATTAAGCTGAGTAAAGAGTCAATGTTTGAGGAAGTGCTGGAAGGTGACCATTCCAATCTTAGAAGCCCTTTAAAGTCACTATTACACTTCTCTAAAAATTCTCAGAGAGGCTGAGTTGATTATTTACTTTTCTTCCAATTCTACCAAGTATCCTTTGGGTATAGTGCAGGCGAGAAGACCTTCGGGGAGGAATGGGTCACTGTCATGTCCTTCTTCTGAAAGCAGGAGCTCGGGGTGAGGGGCATGCTGAATTTACTTTAGGAATAAAGATGGCACAAAGTGGACCAGACTCCTAACGATTATCTCAGAAAGGAGCCAAGTCTCTAGATGAGACAGTAGCTTCCAAATATTTGTGAACTTTAGAAAACGTTTTACCTTTCCCACATCTGTTATTTTGGTTTTCCTTTGTATATTCCTCCTAGTGATTAGCAATAGAAACTTTCAAACAAAAAAACTAATGTCCTGGGGCTTCCCTGGTGGCACAGTGGTTACAAATCCACCTGCCAACACGGGGGACATGGGTTCAGTCCCTGGTCCGGGAAGATCCCACATGCTGCAGAGCAGCTAAGCCCGTGTGCCACAACTACTGAGCCTGTGCTCTAGAGCCTGTGAGCCACAACTACTCAGCCCGCGTGCCACAACTAATGAAGCCCGCATGCCACAACTAATGAAGCCCGCAAGCCTAGAGCCCGTGCTCTGCAACAAGAGAAGCAACTGCAGTGGGAAGCCCACGCACCACAACAAAAGAGTAGCCCCCGCTCGCCACAACTAGAGGAAGCCCACGCCCAGCAAAGAAGACCCAATGCAGCCAAAAATAAATAAATCTTAGGGGAAAAAAAGGCTCATGTCCTTGCTTTGAGAAAGAAATTGTGGTGACAGCAAAGAAAAGAGGTACTATATCCAACTCTGCAGCCAATTTTGGGGGAAAAGAAACCCAACAGATGGCTGATAGCAATTTTATTTTATTTATTTATTTTTAAATTTTTTTATTGAAGTATAGTAGATTTACAGTGTTTCAAGAATACAGAAAATTGATTCAGTTATATATATATATGTATATATATATTCTTTTTCAGATTCTTTTCCATTATAGGTTATTATAAGATATTGAATATAGTTCCCTGTGCTATACAGTAGGTCCTTGTTGTTTATCTATTTTATATATAGTAGTGTATATCTGTTAATCCCCAATTCACAATTTATCCTGCCCCTCTTTTCCCTTTGGTAACCATAAGTTTGTTTTATATGTCTGCCAGTCTATTTCTGTTTTGCGAATAAGTTCATTTGTACCATTTTTTAGATTTCACATATAAGTGATATCATATGATATTTGTCTTTCTGCCTGACTTCACTTAGTATGATAATAGAGCTCTAGGTCCATTCATGTTGCTACAAATGGCATTATTTCATTCTTTTTTATGCTGAGTAATTTTCCATTATATGATATATACCACATCTTCTTTATCCATTCATCTGTTGATGGATATTTAGGTTGCTTCTATGTCTTGGCTTCTATGTCTTGGCTGATAGCAGCAATTTTAAGTCGGAGGGAAGGAATCATGAGGCCTAGGGCAAGGCAGAAAGGCATAAAAAGAGAGGCAAGGCAAAAAGAATTATCACTATAATTTTAATATTATTGAATGATTGCAATGTTCCAGGCAATATTCTAAGTGTTTTACCAATTTTAACAAATTCAGTCCACCTAATAATAGTGTGTACTTTTTGTCCCTCACATTAATGCTACCTAACAAACCTTCTCAAAACTTGGTAGTGTAAAATAATAACCGTTTTCTTATGTTCACAGATTCTGGGGGTCAGGAATTCAAACAGGGCATAGTGAGCATGACGTTTCCCTATCTGTAGTGTCTGGAACATCAGCTAAGAAGACTCAAATATCTGGGGGCTGAAAGAGCTGAGGCTGGGGGATCATCCATTTCCAAGATGGTTCCTTCACTCACACATTTGGCTTTTTTTTTCTTTACTCTATTTGCATATGACTTTAAAAAAAAATTATTGGAGGATAGTTGATTTACAGTGTTGTGTAGTTTCTTCTGTATAGCAAAGTGAATCAGATATACATATACCCACTCTTTTTTAGATTCTTTTCCCATCTAGGTCATTACAGAGTACTGTGTAGAGTTTCCTGTGCTATCCAGTATGTCCTTATTAGTTATCTATTTTATATATAGTAGTGTGTATATGTCAATCCCAATCTCCCAATTTATACCCCTGCCCTTCCCCCTGGTAATCATAAGTTTGTTTTCTGCATCTGTGACTTGATTTCTGTTTTGTAAATAAGTTCATTTGTTTCATTTTTTTTTAGATTCCACATATAAGCAATATCATATGATATTTTTCTTTCTCTGTCTGGCTTACTTCAGTATGACAATCTCTAGGTCCATCCATGTTGCTGAAGATGGCATTATTTCATTCTTTTTAATTGCTGAGTAATATTCCATTGTATATATATACCACATCTTCTTTATCCATTCCTCTGTTGATAGACATTTAGGTTGCTTCCATGTTCTGGCTATTGTAAATAGTGCTGCAATGAACATTGGAGTGCATGTATGTATCTTTTCGAATTATGATTTCCTCCAGATACATGCCCAGGAGAGGGATTGCTGGATCGTATGGTAGCTCTATTTTTAATTTTTTAAGGAACCTCCATACTGTTCTCCATAGTGGCTGTACCAATTTATATTCCCACCAACGGTGTAGGAGGGTTCCCTTTTCTCTACACCCTCTCCAGCATTTATTGTTTGTAGATTTTTTTGATGATGGCCATTCTGACTGGTGTGAGGTGATAACCTCATTGTAGTTTTGATTTGTGTTTCTCTAATAATTAGTGATGTTGAGCATCTTTTCATGTTTGTTGGCCATCTGTATGTCTTCTTTGGAGAAATGTGATTGGGTGATTTGTTTTTTTTGATATTGAGCTGCATGAGCTGTTTGTATATTTGGGAGATTAATTCCTTATCAGTTGTCTCATTTGCAAATATTTCCCCCCATTCTGAGGGTTTCTTTTTGTCTTTTTTATGGTTTCCTTTGCTGTGCAAAAGTTTTAAGTTTAGTTAGATCCCATTTGTTTTTACTTTCATTACTCTAGGAAGTGGGTCAAAAAAGATCTTGCTGTGATTTATGTCATAGAGCGTTCTGCCTATGTTTTCCTCTAAGAGTTTTATAGTATCTGGCCTTACATTTAGGTTTTTAATCCATTTTGAGTTTATTTTTGCATATGGTGTTAGGGAGTGTTCTAATTTCATTCGAAAACTGGTGCTGTCCAGTTTTCCCAGCACCACTTACCGAAGAGACTGTCTTTTCTACATTGTACAATATATTCTTGCCTCCTTTGTCATAGACTAGGTGACCAACACATTTGGGTTCTTGGCAGGGGTGGATGGTTGGCTTGAAGGCTTGGCATAGCTAGCACTGTTATTCAGGGTATTTGTACAGAGCCTCTCCATCATCGAGGTCCAGGGGAGGTTGAATTTCTTACATGGCAAGTCAGTGATCCAGGGAAGAAGGTGGAAACTGCATAGCCTTTTATGACCTAGTCTGGGAAGATACATGGTGTCACTTCCACCAAACTCTATTGGTATAAGCAGTCATCAGCCCACCCAGACTTGCAGGGAGGAAACATAGACTCCACCTGTCAATAAGAGGAGTGTCAAATAATTTGTTGCCATTTAAAAAATGCTACACTTTTATTACTATTTTACAGATGAAGACACTAAACTCTAGGGAAATGAAATAATTTGCCAAAAATGTCATAGTCAGTAAGTGCCAGAAGTAGGTATCAAATCCAGGGACTCTGGTACCAAAGCCATTGTTCTATGAACAAGGCAAATACTTTCACCTACAATTTTCATGGGAAAATACTTTTCATGGAAAAAAGGAATAAAGAAATAAGCAAATAAAATAAATATTCAATATAATATCAAGTGGTGTGGCACTTATTCTGAATACTATGTTCTTAATCATTATGTTAATAGCGCCATCACCACTGATAGTAATGATACTGTTACACCAGCTATGATTGTTGCCACTGCTTCTGCTACTATTACTGCTATTAATATTCTGCTGCCACTAAAACTACTGCTGCTGTCTCCACTACTGTGACTGTTACTTCTACTGTTACAACTGCTATAACCACTACCACCATTACAACAACTATTACGAAAACTCTTGCTCCCAGGAGCCATTCATTGGGTATGGTTGATAACACTCATGTCAGCCTGTGTGAAAAGTTTTTTACAGACAACCTTGTATTAAAATGCTACATCATTTCCATCACAAAACTGGGATCACTCTCTTCTTTTGAGGAATGAAAGGACTAGGTCAGAAGTTAAGAACTTGAAGTTGGGTAACATGTTGTGGAGCCTGGGCTGTCAACCACCCCTGAGTCCTGTTCCCTAGTGCTAGCCACCCATGGCAGGTCGGAGGTACCCCGTCTACCACCCAAGTTTATTCTCAACTCAGGGTGAGGCTGTCCTTTTGATCTTGGAAGGAACATCCCCACCTTTTAGTGTTTGTCTATAAGGTAGCAATGTGAAGGGACATATAAATAGATGTTTTTGCTTTACTGATGGGGAAAAGGTTTCGGGGATACAAGGTTATAAGTAGAGGGAGCAGGGCTCTGGGGCTTGTCCTGGCCATTCCAGAGGCTGCATACCGTTGGCATTCAGTTCCTCTGGCTGCACCCTAATTTTTCCACTCTTTGATCAAGGGGCGGATAAAGCTTCTTTCACCTCTGGTATCTCATAGCCTAGAATAAAGTGGACAGTAGGGAGTGGGAGAGAGATGCAGCTTTCCTCAAGAAACCCCTGTTGAGAGCAGCTTCTCCGTGTGTTTATATTCAGTGGGTCCAACTTGTCTGGATCTAAAATTGGGTTGGGAGTTTCAACAGACCTCTCACCCACGGAGAAGCATAACTCATCTGTAAGAAGAAGCACAGGTGGGGAAAGGGTTTTAAAGTGTTTCCGATGCTGAAATTGGAGATGCTTTAGTCCTGAAAACTGTTGAACAAAGTGCAGATTCTATAAAACGATGGGACTTCAGAAACATTTTTATGAAGATTCTTCCAGTAATGAAATTACTTTGGATAATGCATTTCTTGGACATGTTTTATGTAAGGAGGGGAAAATAAACTTGTTCCAATTAAAACTCAAAAGTGAACTGGATGAACTGAAGCTATTAAAAATTCAAAAGATATAAACAATGATAGCACTTATTTTTTTTGTTTTGTCTTAACAGAAATACCAAAGAAGATATCCAATAAAATGTTAACATAAATGTGTGAACATTTGTGCAAATAAGTACTTCATTAAGGCAGTTCGCGCTGGGGTGGATTTTCTTCATTTTGCTACTCAGAAGTTTGTTTTGGGGTGTGTGTGTGTGTCCAAATGCCATGTCTAGGTTTACTTTATTGATAGCTTCCAAAACATGATTGATACCAGGTATCATACTTGCAATGTCAGCTTGTGACATAAGCTTTAATTCTGCTTTTCCTTGAGTGACTTGTCATTTCTGGGACAGATAATAATAAAAACAACCACAATAATGTTTACTGAGTGTTTATTTTCTGCTAGGCACTGTGCTGAGCGTTGCTTATTTAGGTCTTCCGAGATTACTTATGAGGTAGGTAGGTAGGTATTATTATCATCATCATCTCACAGATGAAGAACTTGAGTGTCAGAAACATTAAGGTCACACAGCTGCTGAGAGCCAGGAAAGCCCGGGTTTGACTCCACCTCAGTGAGAACCTAGAGCACAAGCTCTTAACCATCAGGGAACACTAGCATCTCACGGCATCCTTTCAGTACTGCATTCTTTGTTGCACTGATCTGGGAATAATGCTCTGATTCTATTCTGAAATTTGTGGCTAACGGTCTTTCATATAGACTTATTGCATCAACTGCCTGCTGTCCATGAAGCCAAGTATTACAGACTGAATGTTTGTGTCCCCTCCACGCCCCATCTTATACGTTGAAGCCTTAACACTCAAGGTGATGTATTTGGAGGCGGGGTCTTTGGTAGGTAGTTTGGTTTAGATGAGGTTGTGATGTTGGGGCCCCTGTGATGGAACTAGTGTCTTTATAAGAAGAGCAAGTGCTGGTAAAGCTCTGTCTCTCTTTGCCATGTGGGGACACAGTGAGAAGCTGGCCAACTGCAAGCCAGGAGGAGGGCCCCCACCAAGAGCTGAATCTGCTGACACCTTGATCTTAGACTTCCCGGCCTCCAAAACTATAAGAAATGAATGTCTGTTGTTTAGGCCACCCAGTCTGTGTATTTGGTTTTGACAGCTCAAGCTAAGATCCCAAGGTTTCAGCTATCTCGTGCGTGATGTTTACAATGAGAATGTCTCAGCTTGGTGCACCTGATCCCACATCTGCTTCCTCTCCAACTCAGCAGACCCCTCTTCAGCAGCACCTGACACCAGCTCTGTGCCAGCTCTCTGGAACTCCTTATAAGGTCTCCAAGGCCCTCACTGCGTCATGCCTCTTTGACTTTGCCTGGGCCCTTTCACCTTCCATCTTCATGCCTGGTAACCTTCTACCAATCACTCATGTTTCATCCCAGGTATCATCTCCTCTAGGAAGCCCTCCCTGACCTCCCAGGTAGAGCCTCATGCTCCTTTCATTGGCCTGATGCTCCAGCCTTTACGTTCAGTATTCTTTAACAGCACTACCCTGTTCTGTTGTAATTACTTCTTATCTTTTATTGCAGCAAAATCCCCACGTCACATAAAATCGCCCTCCCAACTATTTCCAAGTGTACAGTACAATATTGTCAACCACAGGCACGTCGTCATGCCACAGACCCATCTCATCCTGCGTGATTGCAACGCCACACCCATCAAATAACAACTCCCCACTTTTCCCTTCCCCCTGCCTCTGGCAACCTCCATTTTATTTTCTGTTTCTACGAGTTTAACTACTTTGGATACGTATATAAGTGGAATCCTGCAGTGTTTGAGTGTTTGTCACTTTGTGACTGCCTTATTTCACTTAGCGTAATATCCTCAAGATTCATCCATGTTGTGACAAGTGACAGGGTCCTCTTCATTCTGAGGCTGAATGATATTCCATTGTACGTGTATACCATACTTTCTCCAGTCATCAAGCCGTGGATCTATCTTTATTTTAGCTAAACATTTTTGTTAATATGTAAGCAAACTTTTAATTATTGTGATGTAATTGACAGATTACATTGTGTAAGTTGAAGGTGCACACCATGTTGATTTGATACATTTTTATATGTATGATTCCCACTGTAGCATTAGCTAATACCTCTGTCGCGTCGCATAATTATCATCTCTTTTTAGTGGTGAGAACTATTAAGATCTAGTTTCTTAGCAGCTTTGACGTTTATAACACACTATTGTTGACTATAATCACTATGCCGTGTGTGAGCTCTCCAGGACTTATTTATTTAGTAGTTGTAAGTTTGTGCCTTTAAACAACCTCTCCCCATTTCCCCTCCTTCCAGCCCCTGGTAAGCACGATTCTATGATTCTACTCGCTAGTTGTATGGGTTTGGCTTTTCTCGATGCCCCATTTAAGTGATACCATACAGTGCTTGTCTTTCTCTGTTTATCTCATTTATCAGAATACCCTCAAGGTCCATCCATGTCCTAAATGGCAAGATTTCCTTCTTTCTCATGGCTGAATTTTTTACATATATATATATACATACATATTTTTAATATATATATTTATATATATAATGTATGTATATAATATATATAAAAATAAAATATATATTATATGTATGTATGTATATATTGTCTAACATCTTCTTTATCCATTTATCTGTTGACACACTTAGGTTGTTTCTATATCTTGGTTATTACACATAATGGAGAAATGAACATGAGAGGGTGGGTAACTCTTCCATACATCCATGGATCTATGCAGTTCATTTTGATGTGGGCCATCTGCCTTATTAAATTCATTAGTGGGAAAGACCATTTCCTATTCTACCTTGTATTCCAAGTTCCTAGCAGTTTCTGACACATAATAGGGGCTTGATAAATATTCAGAATTCATTTCAATTTGAACAAACACAGAACAAATATTTGGAAAGAGGAACAATAAGCTTCCAACTAGAGGAAATACAGATTTTTTAAAAAGTAGCAGAGTAGGAATTTGAAGAGGAGCCTGAAACAAAAAAAAAATCAATTGTACGTTTTGCTGAGCTTTAAAATCATTCCCCAAACCACAATGATGTAACTACTTTTATAAATTCATTAATATATTCTGGGGTACTGTCTTCTGTCTGAAGGAAATTTTCTTGCCAAATTGAGAATTATCTTAAGCCCCCAAGTTTCCCGCCCCCACGTTTCCTGACTTTAAAAGGTTTGTACACAATTCCAGATAGAAGAAAGTAGTCCTTTCAGCCCCTCTTATTTCACCATTACTTTAATGAATGCTGGAACCAGTTCAACCTTAGAATTTGTGTTCCTACAATCTCTGGTCAGCATTTTTAAAGATCTCTTTGCATGTAAGTAATTCATATTAAAAATCCAAACATAATTTTCTATTCAGGAAAAGATGAACCCTGTAAAAATTTCCTTCTCCAAAAAGATAAAATGTCAGCATGTAGGAATGCTATCTGAGATTTCCAAAACCTTGTGCCTTACTTTTTTTTTTTTTTAAGTCAGAGAGATGGATCTGCTTCAGTCACTTCTCAAATTTTCATCCCCTGTGACTAGGGGCATATATTTTGTTAGAAACTTGGCTGGTCCAAGGACCACACTGGTGTTCGAGGAAGGCAAAGGGAAGGAAACTGGCCTTTGTTGAGAATTCATTTAAGATGTATCAGGGGCAACAGCTCCCCTTGTGGGGGTAGGTATGCTGTTCCCATTTCTATAGATCATAGCAAACAAAGGAAATCCAGACCACTCAAAACAACAATGAAACATGTTGTGTAGTGGCATCCATGACTTAGCCTTGGAGTAGCAATCCTCAAAGTAACTGAGCTGAGTTCTTCAAGGAGCAAAGCCATTTTTCTCTTCTTTATATGAAGAGGGGAGTTTTTGAAGATGTGCTATTTTACGGGGGGGAGTAGTATAAAGGAAACTCTTTGATCAAAAGTTTCCACAGGCATCCTATCCAGTCAGCTTCAGTGTGAGGTATTCTTAGAAAATTTTCTTTTGTTCCTTGGTTTATACACATTTTTCATGGGGGTCCACGGACTCCCAAAGGATTCTTAAATAGAATGCTGAGGTTGGACTTGGAAAGGAAAAAATTGCATCTTAAATGTCATTAATCTCTAACTACAATTTAACAGGTCTCTCATTATGAATTTAGGCAACATCCTTCAGTAATATTAGCAGTACTGTGCCCTTGTCATCAATAGAAAGCACAGATACTTTCATATTACATTAGAGTCATTGCTGATGTCTTGAAATGTCATGTTCCTCACTACTTTGAAACTATCATACCTACCACTGTGTATTGTTATTTAATGGAATAACAGAGGCATATATGTTTTGTATCACAAATTTGTTGCTTTAATATTGAGTAACTGTACTTACGATATAATTAGGTTCTTTTACAATCTTATGTATGCCATTTTATGCATTGAGAAATATTCTAAGAATGGGTCTGTAGTCTTCCACAGGGTCCATAGCATAAAAAGGTCTCCTAAATCTTTGCATCCTCAGTCTCTCCCTCCATCATTTCTTTTCCCTCCCTTTCATTTCTTCTTTTTTTTTCTCTCCATTTTCCTTCCTTTCTTCTTTCCTTTCTTTCTTCCTATACCTAGTGATGCTAAACATGGAGGGTCTATCCAGGCTTCTGTTTGTTCTGATAAATAGTGGAGTGAGATCTCCTTGACTCCAGTTTTCCTTATCTGACGCTGTCAGTCCCCTCCTCTGAGATACAGTGCACTGTACTTTACTTACCTGAATCTGAAGCGTTTGGAGGGAGTGGGGAATGCAGTTGGATCTGTGTGCCATCTTTGTGACTGAACCGAGTTCAGCTTTCTCTTCTGAGATTTGGTTACATGTCCCACATCATTTATGCCTTATTTGTTCAGGAATATTTCCTCCTCAAATAAGCTGAGGGGGGGGGCGGGCGGTGCCCATACTTTATACTGTTTCCCCAATTCAACAAAGACTACTGCAGCTTCTGTCTGAGAAAGAGCGAGTGAGAATCCTGGTCATTCATGTTTTGGCCTCCTTTCTAATAGTCTAAGGCAGGAGGATGTGAAAAGAACTTCTGGTCTTTTGTGTGCCTCTTTCCTATGAATCCAGATTTCACAAAGATACATATTTTTCATTTTCCTTCATGTTGTCTACATTTCTGTTAAGTTCCTATGTCTTACAGGTAATGATACTTCTGTGTCGTTATTGTTTTCCAGGTTTCTCTTGTCTTTTGACCTAGAGGCTTCAAATGTTACCCCACCCCAGTGACTTCAGGGAATGATTTTTTTTCTGTTTGGCCATGCCTTGTGGGATCTTAGTTCCCCAACCATGGATCGAACCCTTGCCCCTTGCAGTGGAAGCTTGGAGTCCTAACCACTGGACTGCCAGGGAATTCCCGGGAATGATTTTTAAGGCTCATAAAACATGGGTTAGGGGCATATAATTCTGTGTTTCCGTGGGGTTTAACTCAAGCTAGGTCATTAGATATTCTAAAACTACCATCCTACAATGACTCCCAATATAGGCCTGTACCGATATTTTTCTTTCTTATTTTTATTTTGGCTGTTCATGGCATGATCCTCATTCTTTATCTCTGTTCAGAAAGTGGGAGCCTAGGTTATTTAAAATCTGTTATTTGCAGGGCTGGAATTGGGCATAGAGGTGGGAGTGTGATCTGCTCTTAGGACACAAATTGTGGAGCCAAAGGGGGAAGGTATGAAAGACCTCATCTAGGGGCCAAGTCAGGAATGAGACAGACAGACAGAAAGTCATACTCAAGTCACTGGAGTGAGTGGTAAAAACTGAGTAAAAGGTACAACTTAGAGAGATCTAGATGGAACACTAGGATTCTGACCAGAGAGCAGGAGACAAAGCTTGGACAGAAGCTTGAAACACAGTGACCCAATGGTGACCGTTTTCTATAGGTGTTTGAGCTTTTCCAAGGCTGGGGAGAGAGAGCTCTCAAGGACATTTGGAAATTTTCTCTTTGTCTAACTTCTGTGTTCTAATGAATAATCATATTCTTTTATATCTCCGTTCTTCTATTGATTTAGGAAGTGTTCTCGTGATGATTACAAGAGAGAGGAGCTTCCTTGAGTATTTGAGGATTGGTGAAGATGCCCGTGCTGCTGTAATGGAATTAGAAAGAGAGAGAGTGGTAGGGGATAAGAATAAAGAGGAGAAGGGAGGCCACATTAGGTAGGATATGTTGGTTCTTCTGATAAAGACTTTGAGTTTGCTCTGAGTATGCTGGGGTGCTCTCTGAGGGTTTTAAGTAGAGGAAATAATATAATGCAGTTGGTATTTTCGAAGGGTCTCTTTAGCTGCTGTGTTGAGAAGAGATTACAGGAGTGTAGAAATAAAAAAGATCACTTTGGAGTTACTGCAGTTGTCCAGGCAGGAGATGATGCTGGCTTGGACTATACTGGGATAGAAGAGGTGGTGAGAAGTCTTATCAATTGGGCTTGCTGATGGGTTAGATCTTGGGTATGACAGAAAAAGAGTGTTATGGATGACACTGGGGATTTGGAACTGAGGAACACATAGAATAAGATTGCTGTTGACTTCAGTAGGGAAGCTCTAGAACAAACATTTTTGGAAAAAGATGAATCTAAAGCTCCCTAAGCAGTGATGTGGATCTGTGGCTCATCATCCAAATGTGGTGGCTTCTCCAGAATTGCTACATAGGAAGCATTGAGAAGCAGTGCTCCCCCATTCTAGGGATGGGGTGAAGCTTGGAACTACTTTTGCATATCACTTTGTGTGAAATTAAGAGAATTAAAGTGTACCTATTGTAGAATAAGATGCTATTGGAGAGTTTGCCTAACCAGTACCAGCCCTTTGATATCAGCACTGCCCAGAGGGAATTTTGAAGCTCCCGTTTGGGTCCTCTGATCTTCTTGGAAGTAACACCTTCACTGACTTTCTGAGAGTTCTTCCAGTGATTGCAATGGCTCTTGCACCAGAAGCAGAGGTATGAAAAATGCTACTATCATGGAGTTCAGTGACCCTTTTTGAGACCTTTCATGAAGAAAGAATCACCAGCGTATCTTCCTTTATCAAAGAGAGGATTCTGCCTGCCAGCAGAAGCTGTGCTAGGTAATTTAATAAAAGGAATCTATGACATGCATTTATGAAAATATCAGGAAGTGCAACCAGAAGGCAAGGGAACCTCAGAAATTGCCACTGTGGGAAGCTGCTACCAGCCCGAGGGTTGGAGGGGTGGAGAGAGGAGCTAGGCCACCCATGGACCCAGGGACCACACTGGTCTGCTCAGTGGGATCTGGGGCCACAGAGGTTGTACCAGAGAGAGATGCATCCTCTCAGGAGACGGTGCCTGAAGCAGAGATGGGGGGAAAGGCACTGGCTTTCTCTTTCTCTTCCTCCTGCCCTTCAGTCTCCTTCTTTGCTTCCCACCTGAAGGCGGGTGGCAAGGAGACCCAGAAACATGGTTGGCAGGGGGTTTGCCACTCATGCAATTCAGATCTGAAGGCAGACAAGCAAATGTGATCGGTGACCCTCCTCATAAAAAGTGCAAGAGGAATCAAGTTGGTGACTTCCTGTCTCAGGAATCAAAGGAAACAAAGGGATTATGTGGGGTTTCAGGTACAGTCATTGCAGAGTCGGGTCTTAGGGGATAGAGGTTGCTCTTAGTGAGAACTTTGTTAGATTTTGAAGCTTTGTAATATCCCCATGTTGATTTTTATTTTCCTTGTAGTGATAGATTCTTTAAACAAAGAGACAGCAAGGAAGGGAGACCCATGAAGACTACCTTCTGTTTTGCAGACACTCTTGAGGGAAGAAAACCCCATATGATGCAATGGGCAAGGGAAGATTTTAAGAGGACAGAGAATAGGCAATCATGTGGAATTATTAAGACAAAATAAAAACAAAAGAGAGGTGAAGCAGTAACCCTTTAATAGCACTCATTCTCAAGTTCAGCTTTCCTTTCTGATATCCTAGACCATGGTTGGAAGTTCTCACTGAAATAACTACTTTTTTTCCATCACCATTTTTTATTAGAGTTGTGGTAAGCAAACTTCTTTATTTTTCTTCCACGTTAAAGTCATTGCTTTTGCATCTAACATGACACCTACCCTCGGTGATGTAATATTATTTCCTCTGCAAGCATTATAATCTAGGAAGATTTGTGGGATACAGTCAATATGGAGTCTGGCATTCAGAGAATGAAAAGTTATATTTTGCAAAATCCTTTTTTTAGAGCAGGACTCTAAGGAGACAGTAAAGTCCAAACTTTGGTAATTCAAAATTCAGCTCCATGATTTGTCATTTTTGTAGACAAGCCAGATTTGATTTTGCCGTCTGTAAGTCTGAAGTTTATAATGCATGTAATTTGATTTTCTTTCTCTAGAGATATTTTATCTATCTGATAGCAGTCTTTATCGGCTTAAGCAAGGTAAAAATTTCCATAAAAGTTACTGTAAAGATTCCCTTTACTTTTAAAGAGACTCTTAGTACCTATTGCTAATTTTAAAAGACATTTCTAGAATTTATACTTGAAGTCCAGTAGGATGACTGCTGGACTTCAAATATAAATTCTAGTAATGTTTCTAATTCTGGATTTTACTGTTTATTGTACTAATTTGCTTTTCTTTTATATCCTCTGACATGTGATTGATATTTACCATGTTAAACTTTTGAAGATTCATCAAGCTGAAAGTCATTTTCATATATTGAAATTTGTATTTGAAACATATTTATGTCTTCTGATACCAACTGACTATTTCAAAACTTAAAATTCTGCCAGCTACTAACTATTAATAATCTCCCAATGTAGTAAGTGATTTACACTTTTCACATTTTACTTTTGTACTGTTATCTCAATAGCCCTATGGAATGGTTCGGGAACTTTCCTCTTTTGGAGGTGAGAACATTGTGGTTCAGAGGGGGATGTGTGACAGCTGTCACTGTGATAGTGTGGACCTATCAGAGGTCAGCTGACGTGGAGGCTCTCTTTAATGATTCTTAAGTCTAGTGCCCAGCAGACTGAGTGGTGTAGCAGAGGTACAGGAAATGTGTGCTTTACTCCATTTACTGCCCTGTACTTGGCACATTGTCTGATTCTAGAAAAAAAAAAAAAAAAAGGAAATTGCCTTGCCTCTCATAGGATTCTTTGCTATCTTTTAGGTATAGATAATATAATAGCTTTCAAAGCAGCAAATGAACCCCTTGACATTATGCCCGTCCTGTTAATCCTGAAGGGTGTCATTTAGGAAGATGAGGTTCAGAAACTTATGAAATAAGGGAATGCATAAGTAAAGTATAAGACACCTATGTGCTTTGAATAGTGATTTAACCTGAAAAGCCAATAATGTCCTGTTTCCTTAGAACTAGTGCTTCATTAGAAGGACTAGTGAATACTTAGAAGTCTTCCTCTAGTTAAGGTGAAGTCTAGTCCTCCACAGAGACAATAGATATCCTCTCTGTTATGATTTTTGTAAAATAATTTCTTTCCCTTTACTTTCCTCCCCTTCCTCAATCCCCTCCATCTAACATTGTCATTCACAGCAGAATTGTACTTTCTGGTTGGTACAGTCTGTAAATATGTATTGACCTCTAATTTGGGGTCAGGCACTATGCTTGGGAATATCAAAGAACAGGACACATTCCCTAACCTTGGAAATTCAGATGATTCCTCAATGGAATTCAGTAACTCTGCCATTATTGCACTAATTGCTTTCATATCCGCCATCTCATGAATTTTTCACCAGCGTCTTTGAGGATAGTATTAGTATTTTAATGAGGTTAAATATGCTTAATGTCTCTCAGAGATGAAGTGGGACCTAAAAGAGTGTGATCTGACTCTTTTTTCCAAGGTGGTGGTGTCACTGTTGCTCTGTGGGATCTACAGAAAGCCATCCTCTCCTCTAGGACATTTCACCCTCCCCTTGCCTTCATGGCTTTCACCATCTCTGCCCCAAGGGATACCATATAAGGCTCCATCTCCTTCCAGTTCTCTTGACATTACCTGATATAATGAGCATGGTGCCTGTGGGGAGTGGTGTGCCTTGGTCTGCTGCAGAGGTTGGAAAGGTAAAAGAAGAACCCTGCATTTCCTAGGCTCCTTTCCAGCTGTGGTTCTGAATATAGTTTATTTCCACTAATATCACACACTCACCTGAGATTTGGAAGGTAGTGTGAGGCAGAGGCCATCTTTCTATGCCTACTACTTTCTGTCATCAAGCATGGCCACGGTACTGGTCTTCCCACAGCCGTGTTCTGATATAGAGCCACTAGGTTCGGAGGGGTAATGAGAAGAAGCAGGGTGTGGGGCGTGACAAGATCTTAGTGTTGGGGTGCTGGCAGCTATCTCTGGATTGTAGCCTCGGTGTGTTGCTAGAACAAAAAGTTCCAGCAGTGGTCCCCTGATTTCCACCTCTCATTTACCCTCACAACAACTGGAAGGGTAGATACTACTATTACTGTTTCCATTGTATAGATAGGGAAACTAGCACAGAGAAGTTAAGAAAAACTGACCAGTTCACACGACTAATAAATGGCCAATGCAGGTTTTAATTGCCTGGTTAAATTGTCTGGCTTTGGGGAGGAGCTTCAAGATGGCGGAAGAGTAAGACACAGAGATCACCTTCCTCCCCACAAATACATCAGAAATACATCTACACGTGGAACAACTCCTACAGAACACCTACTGAACGCTGGCAGAAGACCTCAGACCTCCCAAAAGGCAAGAAACTCCCCACGTCTCTGGGTAGGGCAAAAGAAAAAAGAAAAAACAGAGACAATAGAATAGGGACGGGATCTGCACCAGTGGGAGGGAGCTGTGAAGGAGGAAAGGTTTCCACACACTAGAAGCCCCTTCACGGGCGGAGACTGCCGGTGGCAGATGGGGGAAGCTTCGGAGCCATGGAGGAGAGCACAGCAACAGGGGTGCGGAGGGCAAAGCGGAGAGATTCCCGGACAGAGGATCGGTGCTGACCGGCACTCACCAGCCCGAGAGGCTTGTCTGCTCACCCAACGGGCCGGGCGGGGCTGGGAGCTGAGGCTCGGGCTTCGGTCGGAGCGCAGTTGGCAGCGTGAACACAGCCTGAAGGGGTTAGTGCACCACGGCTAGCCGGGAGGGAGTCTGGGGAAAAGTCTGGACCTGCCGAAGAGACAAGAGACTTTTTCTTCCCTCTTTGTTTCCTGGTGCGTGAGGTGAGGGGATTAAGAGCGCTGCTTAAAGGAGCTCCAGAGACGGGCGCGAGCCGCGGCTAAAAGTGCAGACCCAGAGACGGGCATGAGACGCTAAGGCTGCTACTGCCGCCACCAAGAAGCCTGGGAGCGAGCACAGGTCACCATCCACACCTCCGCTCCCGGGAGCCTGTGCAGCCCGCCACTGCCAGGGTCCCGGGATCCGGGGACAACTTCCCCAGGAGAACGCACGGCGCACCTCAGGCTGGTGCAACGTCACGCCGGCCTCTACCGCCACAGGCTCACCCCGTACTCCATGCCCCTCCCTACCCCCGGCCTGAGTGAGCCACAGCCCCTGAATCAGCTCCTCCATTAACCCCCTCCTGTCTGAGAGAAGAACAGATGCCCTCAGGTGACCTAGACGCAGAGGTGGGGCTAAATCCAAAACTGAACCACAGGAGCTGTGCGAACAAAGAAGAGAAAGGGAAATCCCTGCCAGCAGCCTCAGAAGCAGCGGATGAAATCTCCGCAATCAACTTGATGTACCCTGCATCTGTGGAATCCCTGAATAGACAAGGAATCATCCCATATTGAGAAGGTGGACTTTGGGAACAACGATATATATATATATATATATATATATATATATTTCCCTTTTTCTCTTTTTGTTAGTGTGTATGTGTATGCTTCTGTGTGTGAGTTTGTCGGTGTAGCTTTGCTTTTACCATATGTCCTAGGGTTCTGTCTGTCCGATTTTTTTTCTTAAATTTTTTTTAATAATTAGTTTTTATTTTAATAACTTTATTTTATTTTACTTTATTTTATGTTTCTTTCTTCCTTCCTTCCTTCCCTCCTTTCTTTCTTTTCTATCTTTTCTTTCTTTCTCTCTCTCCCTTTTATTCTGAGCTGTATGGATGACAGGCTCTTGGTGCTCCAGCCAGGTGTCAGGGATGTGCCTCAGAGGTGGGAGAGCCACATTCAGGACATTGGTTGGTCCACAAGAGACCTCCCAGCTCAACATAATATCAAACTGCGAAAATCTCTCAGACATCTCCATCTCAACGCTGAGATGCAGCTTCACTCAATGACCAGCAAGCTACAATGCTGGACACCCTAGGCCGAACAACTAGCTAGACAGGAACACAACCCTACCCATTAGCAGAGAGGCTGCTTAAAATCATAATAAGGCCACAGACACCCAAAAACACACCACCAAAGGTGGACCTGCCCACCAGAAAGACAAGATCCAGCCTCATCCACCAGAACACAGGTACTAGTCCCCTCCACCAGGAAACCTACACAACCCACTGAACCAACCTTAGCCACTGGGGACAAACACCAAAAATAACGGGAAATACGAACATGCAGCCTGTGAAAAGGAGACCCCAAACAAAGTAAGTTAAGCAAAATGAGAAGACAGAGAAACATGCAGCAGATGAAGGAGCAAAGTAAAAACCAAACAAATGAAGAGGAAATAGGCAGTCTACCTGAAAAAGAATTCAGAATAATGGTAGTAAAGATGATCCAAAATCTTGGAAATGGAATGGAGAAAATACAAGAAACATTTAACAAGGACCTAGAAGAACTAAAAAGCAAACAAACAGTGATGAACAACACAATAAATGAAATTAAAAATTCTCTAGAAGGGATCAATAGCAGAATAACTGACATAGAAGAACAGAGAAGTGACCTGGAAGATAAAATAGTGGAAATAACTACTGCAGAGCAGAATAAAGAAAAAAGAATGAAAAGAACTGAGGACAGTCTCAGAGACCTCTGGGACAACAGTAAATGCACCAACATTCAAATTATAGGAGTCCCAGAGGGAGAAGAGTAAAAGAAAGGGACTGAGAAAATCTTTGAAGAGATTACAGTTGAAAACTTCCCTAATATGGGAAAGGAAATAGTTAATCAAGTCCAGGAAGTGCAGAGAGTTCCATACAGGATAAATCCAAGGAGAAACACACCAAGACACATATTAAACAAACTATCAAAAATTAAATACAAAGAAAAAATATTAAAAGCGGCAAGGGAAAAATGACAACACACAAGAGAATTCCCATAAGGTTAACAGCTGATCTTTCAGCAGAAACTCTGCAAGCCAGAAGGGAGTGGCAGAACATATTTTAAGTGATGAAGGGGAAAAACCTACAGCCAATATTACCCAGCAAGGATCTCATTCAGATTTCTCAGAGAAATTAAAACCTTTACAGACAAGCAAAAGCTAAGAGAATTCAGCACCACCAAACCATCTTTACAACAAGTGCTAAAGGAACTTCTCTAGGCAGGAAACACAAGACAAGAAAAAGACCTACAATAACGAACCCAAAACAATTAAGAAAATGGTAATAGGAGCATACATATTGATAATTACCTCAAATGTAAATGGATTAAATGCTCCCACCAAAAGACATAGACTGGCTGAATGGATACAAAAACAAGACCCATATATATGCTGTCTACAAGAGACCCACTTCAGACCTAGAGACACATACAGACTGAAAGTGAGGGGATGGAAAAAGATATTCCATGCAAATGGAAATCAAAAGAAAGCTGGAATAGCAATCCTCATATCAGACAAAATAGACTTTAAAGCAAAGACTATTACAAGAGACAAAGAAGGACACTACATAATGATCAAGGGATCAATCCAAGAAGAAAATATAACAATTGTAAATATTTATGCACCCAACATAGGAGCACCACAATACATAAGGCAAATACTAACATCCATGAAAGGACAAATTGACAGTAACACAATCATAGTAGGGGACTTTAACACCCCACTTTCACCAATGGACAGATCACCCAAAATGAAAATCAATAAGGAAACACAAGCTATAAATTATACATTAAACAAGATGGACTTAATTGATATTTATAGGACATTCCACACGAAAACACCAAAATACACTTTCTTCTCAAGTGATCATGGGACATTCTCCAGGATAGATCATATCTTGGGTCACAAATTAAGCCTTGGTAAATTTAAGAAAACTGAAATCGTATCAAGTATCTTTTACGACCGCAAGGCTATGAGACTAGATATCAATTACAGGAAAAAAAATCTGTAAAAACTACAAACACATGGAGGATAAACAATACACTACTTAATAACCAAAAACCACTGAAAAAATGAAAGAGGAAATCAAAAATTACTTAGAAACAAATGCCAATGAAAACACGATGACCCAAAACCTATGGGATGCAGCAAAAGCAGTTCTAAGAGGGAAGTTTACAGCAATACAATCCTACCTTAAGAAACAAGAAACATCTCAAATAAACAACCTAACCTTACACCTAAAGTAAATAGAGAAATAATAACAAAAAAAACCCAAAGTTAGCAGAAGGAAGGAAATCATAAAGATTAGATCAGAAATAAATGAAAAAGAAATGAAGCAAATGACAGCAAAGATCAATAAAACTAAAAGCTAGTTCTTTGAGAAGATAAACAAAATTGATAAACCATTAGCCAGACTTATCAAGAAAAAAAGGGAAAAGACTCAAATCAATAGAATTAGAAATGAAAAAGGCGAAGTAACAACTGACACTGCAGAAATACAAAGGATCATGAGAGATTACTACAAGCAACTATGTGCAAATAAAATGGACAACCTGGAAGAAATGCACAAATTCTTAGAAATGCACAACCTTCTGAGACTGAACCAGGAAGAAATAGAAAATATGAACAGATCAATCACAAGCAACGAAATTGAAACAGTGATTAAAAATCTTCCAACAACAAAAGTCCAGGACCAGGTGGTTTCACAGGCGAATTCTATCAAACATTTAGAGAAGAGCTAACACCTATTCTTCTCCAACTCTTCCAAAATATAGCAGAGGGAGGAACACTCCCAAACTCATTCTGCGAGGCCACTATCACCCTGATACCAAAACCAGACAAAGATGTCACAAAGAAAGAAAACTACAGGCCAATAACACTGATGAACATAGATGGAAAAATCCTCAACAAAATACTAGCACACAGAATTCAACAGCACGTTAAAAAACCATACACCATGATCAAGTGGAGTTTATCCTAGGAATGCAAGGATTCTTCAATCAATGTTATACACCATATTAAAAAATTGAAGGAGAAAAACCATATGATCATCTCAATGGATGCAGAGAAAGCTTTTGAGAAAATTCAACACCCATTAATGATAAAAACCATCCAGAAAGTCGGCATAGAGGAACTTATCTCAATGTAATAAAGACCTTATATGACAAACCCACAGCCAACATTCTCCTCAATGGTGAAAAACTGAAACCATTTCCACTAAGATCAGGAACAAGACAAGGTTGCCCACGCTCACCACTGTTATTCAACGTAGTTTTGGAAGTTTTAGCCACAGCAGTCAGAGAAGAAAAAGAAATAAAAGGAATTCAAATCAGAAAAGAAGAAATAAAGCTGTCACTGTTTGCAGATGACATGATACTATATGTAGAGAATCCTAAAGATGCTACTAGGAAACTACTAGAGCTAATCAATAAATTTGGTAAAGTTGCAGGATGCAAAATTAATGCACAGAAATCTCTTGCATTCCTATACACTGATGATGAAAAATCTGAAAGTGCAATTAAGAAAACACTCCCATTTACCATTGCAACAAAAAGAATAAAATATCTAGGAATAAATCTACCTACGGAGACAAAAGACCTGTATGCAGATCATTATAAGACACTGATGAAAGAAATTAAAGGTGATACAAACAGATGGAGAGATATACCATGTTCTTGGAATGGAAGAATCAACACTGTGAAAGTGAGTGTACTACCCAAAGCAATCTACAGATTCAATGTAATCCCTATCAAACTACCACTGGCATTTTTCACAGAGCTAGAACAAAAAACTTCACAATTTGTATGGAAACACAAAAGACCCCAAATAACCAAAGCAATGTTGAGAAAGAAAAATGGAGCTGGAGGAATCAGGCTCCCTGACTTCAGACTATACTACAAAGCTACAGTAATCAAGACAGTATGGTACTGCCACAAAAACAGAAATATAGATCACTGGAACAGGATAGAAAGCCCAGAGATAAACCCACGCACATATGGTCACCTTATCTTTGATAAAGGAGGCAAGAATATACAGTGGTGCAAAGACAGTCTCTTCAATAGTTGGTGCTGGGAAAACTGGACAGCTACATGTAAAAGAATGAAAGTAGAACACTCCCTAACACCATACACAAACTCAAAATGGATTAAAGACCTAAATGTAAGTCCAGACAGTATAAAACTCTTAGGGGAAAACATAGGCAAAACACCCTATGACACACATCACAGCAAGATCCTTTGTGACCCATCTCCTAGAGAAATGGAAATAAAAACAAAAATAAACAAGTGGGACCTAATGAAACTTCAAAGCTTTTGCACAGCAAAGGAAACCATAAAGAAGATGAAAAGACAGCTCTCAGAATGGGAGAAAATATTTGCAAATGAAATAAGTGACAAAGGATTAATCTCCAAAATTTAGAAGCAACTCATGCAGCTCAATATCTAAAAAACAAACAACCCTATCCAAAAATGGGCAGAAGACCTAAATAGACATTTCTCCAAAGAAGATATACAGTCTGCCAACAGACACATGAAAGAATGCTTAACATTATTAATCATTAGAGAAATGCAAATCAAAACTTCATTGAGATATCCTCTCACACCAGTCAGAATGGCCATCATCAAAAAATCTACAAACAGTAAATGCTGGAGAGGGTGTGGTGAAAAGGGAACCCTTTTGCACTGTTGGTGGGAATGTAAATTGATACAGCCACTATGGAGAACAGTATGGAGGTTCCTTAAAAAACTACAAATAGAACTAGCATATGACCCAGCAATCCCACTACTGGGCATATACCCTGAGAAAACCATAATTCAGGAAGTCATGTACCACAATGTTCATTTCAGCTCTATGTACAATAGCCACGAAATGGAAGCCACCTAAGCGTCCATCAGCAGATGAGTGGGTAAAGAAGATGTGGCACATATATACAATGGAATTACTCAGCCATAAAAAGAAACCAAATTGAGTCATTTGTGGTGAGGTGGATGGTCCTAGAATCTGTCATACAGAGTGAAGTAAGTCAGAAAGAGAAAAACAAATACCATATGGTAACACATATATATGGAATCTAAAAAACAAAAGGAAAATGGTCATGAAGAACCTAGGGGCAAGACGGGAATAAAGACACAGACCTACTAGAGAATGGACTTGAGGATATGGTTAGGGGGAAGGGTAAGCTGGGACAAAGTGAAAGAGTGGCATGGACATATATACACTACCAAATGTAAAATAGATAGCTAGTGGGAACCAGCCGCATAGCACAGGGAGGTCAGCTCGGTGCTTTGTGACCAACTAGAGGGGTGGGATAGGGAAGGTGGGAGGGAGGGAGATGCAAGAGATATGTGTATATGTGTATATGTATAACTGATTCACTTTGTTATAAAGCAGGAAGTAACACACCATTGTAAAGCAATTACACTCCAATAAAGATGTTAAAAAAAATTGTCTGGTTTTATGTCTGCTCTTTTAATCAGGCTCTGCTGACTTTTTAAATATTAGTTTGTGTTTAGTTCTCATATAAGTTACATGTCCACAGTGGCCTACGAATGGAGGAATAGTGCGAGGCCCTACTCAATAAATAGCAAGTAGCTAAGCAACACCTTCCATTTACAGACAAGGAATTGAAGGCCCAGATGGTGCAGAACTACCTCAGAGCTTTAACAGATAA
Organism: Delphinapterus leucas; assembly: GCF_059928025.1. Lineage (NCBI taxonomy): Eukaryota > Metazoa > Chordata > Mammalia > Artiodactyla > Monodontidae > Delphinapterus > Delphinapterus leucas. The sequence continues at coordinate 48,910,412 of NC_143133.1, read as the reverse complement.
AGTATTGGGGCTGAACTGCCAGGGTGTGTTCTGATTCTGTGTGTGTTGTTCTTCCCAGTCTAAAACTGATACGAGATTTTGATGAAAGCTTTACACCCTTTAATAAAAAAAATCCAAACACACACATGCATACAGTATTTTGTATAAAATTTACTTTATTGTTATAATTGGCTTCTTAGAATTATCTTAAGCCACCTTTTGGCAGTTTGGATTCCTTTTGGAAAGTTCCTTTCCCCCCACTGTCTGCAGACTTGGTGAGGGTGGGAAACTGCTTTGATGGTCCCAGCATCTTACCCCTCCCTCTATCCATGCCCTTTGCCTTGTGACTTAGCAGTTACTCTCACAGAAGCATTGGAGTATATTTTCCCTATCCCTCAATTCTGAGTGACCTCCAGGATGAGGTGGGGGTGAAAGAATGCCAGTTCTGGGTGGTGGCATAAAGAGACCTTGAGTATGTCTGCCCTTCCCCTTGTGTCTCTGTCTTTACCACCAGAATATGGTTGATCTAGCCTGATAGAAGAAGAGAGATGTGCAGAGTAGAGACATGTAAAGCTGAGGCCAACTTAGTTCATCCAACCACCAGCTGGTGCCAGACATGTGCGTAACTTCAGCTAAGATTAAAGATCTCCCTAGCTGACCCTGAGCTAACCTTGGATATTTGTGCAATAAACACTTGTTGCTACTGAGGTTTCATGATTGTTTATTATTATTAATTTTATTTATTTATATTTTTGGCTGTGTTGGGTCTTCGTTTCTGTGCGTGGGCTTTCGCTAGTTGCGGCGAGCGGGGGCCACTCTTCATCGCAGTGCGCGGGCCTCTCACTGTTGCGGCCTCTCTTGTTGCGGAGCACAAGCTCCAGACGCGCAGGCTCAGTAGTTGTGGTTCATGGGCTTAGTTGCTCCGCGGCATGTGGGATCTTCACAGACCAGGGCTCGAACCCGTGTCCCCCGCATTGGCAGGCAGATTCTCAACCACTGTGCCACTAGGGGAGCCCCTTATATGTTCTTTGTTATGTGAGGGTAGCTGGTCTTATTAAATGCTAGATATTTCCAAGAATCTTTCTTTTGGAGTTGAATTTATGATTTCATTTCCCTTGTCCTCAAGACAATGAGGGTATCTTTCCAGAAGTTTCACATTGACGCTAGGTATGTTTGCAGGAAAAGAATTATGAATCCCTTTTCCATCTCAGCAGAAGTAATTTTCATCAGACTTTTATAGTACTTCTGAGAATGTCTGCAGACTTCTGGCCAATTGACTAGATGTTATCATTTTCAACTTCAGCCTGCTGAAACACTCCCTTTAGCATCGGGGAGTTTTCACAAATTGTGGATTCTAATCTCTTCTTCCAATGTGGCAAGTTGGCCAGTGGAACCTACAGTTGTCCAGAAGCGGCATCCATCAAAGTTGACTGCAGAGCTTCCAGTGAAATGATTTACCTCATTCTTAAGTGCCCAGATAGCTGCCAGCTGAGACAAGGCATAAATGAACTCCCTCCCTTCTGACTGTTCTGGGGATATGATTTATTTTTCTCATAAAAACATGAAATTTCTGCCCAAATTTCAATTAAGCCCTTCAAGACTCATGCTCTTGTAAGCCAGGGGACATCTATGCAGAAGACATCTTTGTAATCAGCCTACTTCTAACCAAACCCAGCTCAGATGAAAGAGCCCATTTTCAGGGAGCAGATGACACTCCCTGGACCTTTGGCTGTCTGTGATTTCAAGACAAAGCAAAGAAACTTCATGACGTGAGCAGTTTCCCTCTTCATTAGAGCAGAAAAAATTGTCATGTGTGTGACAGGTGAAACATCTGCAGAGAGCACCAAGAATTTGTGTGCCAGGGTTGTAACTGACAAATAAACTCTTTCTGAGGTTATCAGCTGTATCCACTGTTTCCAAAAAGGGCTTAAAAAGGCAATTTTTTTTTTATAGATGCGTTAGCTAGGAAGGAAGTTTAGATACTGGCACCAGTGATAGTGGTAGTTCCATCTAGTCAGTGTTGAAGGAGAATAAAGTGCATAGTAGAAAGGATACTCACAATTTTGAAAAAGATAATATTATTGATAGGTGTAGTACTTCAGTTATTTGAATTTGGCCATTTCTAGGTCATGGGGTATTATGGGCTGAATTGTGTGCCCCCCAAATTTTTATTTTGAAGTTCTAACCCCTAGTACCTCAGAATGTGGCTGTATTTGGACATAGGGTCTTTAAAGAGATAATTAAATTAAAATGAGGTCATTAGGGTGGGTCCTAATCCAATATGACTGGTGTCTGTATACGAAGAGGCTATTAGAACACAGACATGTACAGAGAGGAGGCCATGTGAAGACACAGGAAGAAGATAACTGTCTACTAGCCAGGGAGAGATGCTTCAGAAAGGAAACCAGCCCTGACAAAACCTTGATCTTGGACTTCTAGCCACCAGAAGTAAATTTCTATTGCTTAAGCCTCCCAGTCTGTGGCACTTTATTATGGCAGCCCCAGCAAACTAATACATATGAATTATCTAAGATCTTATCCTGGGAGGCTTTTTTTTTTCCCTTGGCGATGTGATAAGCATTCTTGAAGGACACTTCAAAATTGTTCCAGTTAAGACAAATCCAAGTTTTGATAAAGTTGCAATCTTTTCAAAACAAGCCTCCTTCTCATGAAAAGATGTATAGTTCCTGCTGTCTCAACATGATGATCACTGAATATATTTGTCTAATTGTATTGACTGCAAGACTTGCCTGAGCACACAAGTGAACACAAGGGCTTTGGTGTCCTGTCTCTGGAATAAAGCAAAGCCAAAAGATACCTAAGCTTTATTCCATTGGCTGTTTTCAGTTGAAGGTAATCCTAATGAAAACTCAGAAGTTTCTCTAATTATAACGGGAAGGTATGTTTTCACTAATTCATTCTTTCTTTCTTTCTCTTTCTTTCTTTTTTGAATTTTATTTATTTTTTATACAGCAGATTCTTATTATCCATTTTATACATATTAGTGTATATATTCTTATCAGAGATAAATTATGAACTAGTCACTTGGTCACAGCTATGTGCAGAAAGGCTTGGACTGCACAGCCTCTTTCCAGTCACAACTCAAGTATTCTGTAGTGTATAGTATAGTCCGTTTGGGAAGGGGTGAGCAGACTTTTGTGGAGAGCTGGCTGACTCTGCCAGAATAGCTAACACCTATTTAGTACTCACTGCTCCAATTCCTTTCATAAGCCAAGTCCTCACAACAACTCATTAAGATCCATTAGTATTCCTAAGATATAGATGACAAATTGAGACAGAAATTAAATCAGTTGGTTACACTCATGCAGCTAGAAAATGAGGAAGCAGGATTTCAACTCAGCTCAAGTAATTATATTATTGTCTATAAAGGTAGCAATAAGATCATGAAATAGTGAAAAAAGTGTAGGACTTGGAAAAGACAGTGAAGGGTATTTTCTCAGGAAAACAGCTCAGCTAATGTCCTTTCTGCCTTCTTTCTAGCCAACCACAGTATTCCTAATTTTCCAAGACTTGAGTAAATCCCATGTCTTAGTCTGTTCGGGCTGCTATAACAAAGATGCCACAGACTGGTGGTTTACAAACAGCAGTTATTTATTTCTCATGGTTCTGGAGGCTGAGAAGTTCAAGATCAAGGGGCCAGCAGATTTGTTGTCTGGTGAAGGCCCATTTCCTGGTTCATAGACAGCCATCTTTTCCCTGTGTCTTCATCTGGAGGAAGGAGGGAAGAGAGTTCTCTGGCATCTCTTTTATGAGGGCACTAACCCCATTCATGATGGCCCTGCCCTCATGTCCTAATCATCTCCCAAAGGCCCTCCCTCTAAGTATCATCACTGGGGATTAGGTTTCACCATGCGAATGCTGGGGGACACAAACGTTGTCTGTAGCACCCCATCTCTTTCATATATCAGAGGTTCCCTTACCTCTCTAGACTACAGGAATACTTTCCTCCATTTAACTCCCAGAGCACGCTGTATCATGTATTTCGTTCATTTATAGATTTATTTATTAAGTTACTTATTGATCCATTCATCATCGATTAGTCATCCTTTAAGCATTTATTATGTTCCAGTTATAGTGTTAGGTACTGATGATATACTGAATAGAACATGAATTGTAATTTCAAGTTTTCATAGTACAAAAGAACGTGAATGTGGGAAATAGACACTGAATAGCTTATACTGTTGAATTCTCTTCTATGTGCTGTGTTTCACCAATGAAATTTTGGATTATAAGGTCTATCACTCCTCTCTCTCTCATTATGCCTAGTGCAGTGATAGTCACCTAATGGGAGCTTGAAAAATGCCTGTCCTCCTAAACATGCAAATTTTATTCTTTTTAGTAACTCCACATGTATCTTTCATTCACATGCATTTTGGAATAATATTTTAGCACTGGTTTGAAAATACACCAAGGAATAATAAGATACTCTATCAGAACATAAAGAAAGTTGAATTTAATAGCATGGTCAACATTTCTTGTACTATATAACTGCTTCCAGGCCTGGTCAATTTCTGCAGCCTGGAGTTTGAGTGGAATTTGATATTAGGAACTGGGCTATTGACACCGAGAGGGAAGGTATCACACGATGCCCAACCAATTTCTAACTCACTTAAATAAAATGTCACATCTGCTTACCTTTGACTGAGCTCACAATAGCTTATATATTGTACCTAACAATCAATTCCAACTTACATTTTTTGTGTGTGAGAAGACTAATATAAAGTACTGTACATTTATAACACAGGTACACGCAAGACACACACACACACACACACACACACACACACACACACACACACATACACATATACATGGCTAGAGGTAAGAACAGCTGTTCAATTTTACATTTGAATCCAAAACCTCAAAATACATTCTGCTCAGAGTTTGGGAACTCTTAATAATTAGTCTATCATACAGCCAACGGTGAGAAGAAAGCTAGTTGTCCTGTAAGCTCTAACAATTAATTCAAGAAGTGAGAAAAACTCAATTAGCCCACTAGATTGTGTTCAATGCATAATAATTTATCTGATTTTTCATTGGAAATGATAGAGCAACAGCCTCAAAAACTCCAGTTTTGGTTCTCTGGGTTTTAGGCTTTTTTTTTTTTTTTTTTAGAAATAAGAGTACTGTATTTGAGTTTGAGTAATCACTTTTGTAATGAATGTCTCTTTTAATAAAGTGCAGGGAAATTTTGATTCATTGATTTGTATAATTTTGGAGAAGTAATCTTTTATCCTTATATAGCTTAATTATTAAGACAAATGAATATTTTCAAATTAATTAAATGATTAATTACCCTAATCGTCACCTTAATTTTCCTATTAGTGATTTTTCTTGTTAATACTCTTAGCAGGATAAGGTCATCTCATAGTATTATTGTAGTTGCCAGTCTGGGGAAACAAAGTCTTCCACAGCAATACAAATGTTGTAGATTTTCACCATATTTACTCATGCATTTTTTGGCTCTTCATTCCCTGTCCAAAAAAGAATTGTAAACTTTTATATATGCAAAAGAAAATCAAGTATTTTCTCCAAAGAAATTCCTCCTGCCTACGGGAGATCTCAGGAAAATCCTCTCCCTTAGAACTGAGGCCCCCTTGTATTGTCACCAGGTAACACCGTTTCACTTTCATGAGACAGATGATGCAATGAGATTATGACTCTTGCCTGTTTTTAAACAAGGTGTGGAAGGCAGCCTCCAAGATGGCTCCCAAAGGTCTCCTGTTGGTACTCACGTTCTTGTTTAATCCCCTTTTCTTGAATTTACTGCCCGGCTCTAGCAAATAGAATATGGCTCATGGAATTCGCTCCTGAGATTAGGTTCTAAAAGATTGTAAGTGGAATCTAGAATTTTTAATATTTTCCGTTCAATATGCCATAGAACAAATCATTTTCCTTCATTGAAGGCTATACGTTTCCAGATTAATAGGGCCCCCTTCATGCCCAGCCGAATGCAGAAGAAGACCCACACCAAGGCCTATCATCAAGGATATGCAGAACATCAGCACGAGAAAGAGGATTCTAAAAAACTTCCAGAGGGAGAAAAAAAAAGCAGGTCACATATGATCTGGAGTTATAATGGCATCAAAATTCTCAATAGCAAGAGTGATAATAGAGAAATGCTTCACAATCCTGAGGAAAATGACTTCTAACTGGAATTACATTCTCAACCAAACTATAAATCAAGTGTGAGGGTGGAATAACAACATTTTCAGACACGCAAGATGTCCATGGATTCATTGCCCATGGCCTCACCTGGTGCATAGGGGCAAATAAGAGAATAAATGATAAAGTGTGAGATCCAGGAAACAGAGGGTTCCTGAGCAGAGACAGGGGGAAAAGAAGAGAAGGCCCATTACCCCTGCCATGCAGCTGGCCACGGGGGACCCAGTCCACACTGGAGCATGTGACTGAGGCTCCATGAGTGATGTCCCCAAGGAAAAAAGTAGATAAAAGTATGGATGTGTTTGACCTTGTTGGGAAATGTTTTGCGCCTCTGACAGAGTTTGAGGACACGGCGATGATCAGCACAGAGGACACTGAGCAAACAAAACCCTTGTCTTCCTTAGAAGGAGGAAATTAAGATAATGTCTATAACTATAAAGTCACAAGATTGCCAAACAAATAGCTTATGTTGAAATTAGGTGGTAAATATCAGAAGAAACAACTAAAGAGTTGAATATGATCATTCTGAAGATTAGGAAGTGAGAGTAAGAAGGGACAGAAGGGGAGTGCTTTAAAAAAAAATAGTTGCACTCTTTGACTCAGAATTATGCATTGATAAAAAATAACAAGTTCCCAGAACTCTTACTTTATAAACGTTAAAATGCCTTATCTTATTTTCCTTCCTCCCTGTGCTCCCTTCCCCTTCACACCTGGAGACCCTCGAGCTTTCACATTCTCACTGATGTGTCTTGTCTATAGAGACCCCAGAAGTTTCTGTCCCCCCATTCCTGTGTATCGTTCTCTCTTTTTCTCTGTCCTGTGCCTCTGCCCCTCCTTCCCACTGTGTATCAGGAAAGCTCCCAGGGAAAGGAGTTTACATAAACATGACCTTCTACATTTTCTCTTTCCCTCTCTAGAATTTCACAGTCAGCCTCTGGCAGGGACTCACCATCAGATGGGGTCATGAAGAGGTCTCTCTAAGGATTTTTCCTCTTCTCCATTTTTGTAATGGTTTGAAAACAATAGCTCTCCCATCTAGTCAGCCTAGGTCTTAGAGCACCTCGGGAATATTTCTTGCTTGTGTTCCGTCTCAGCCTAGTCTCTACCCTGGAAATTGAATTGTTTCTTTGCTCATTTAGACTTTTTAGTGAGATGTCATCCCATTAAGATGTGCTAAGGCATGCTTGCCTGTCATTGATTTCTACATGAATTTTGGACAGTCAGGCTGTTGAACAAACATTGTTCACCGAGTTCTTTTTTTTGAATGCACTCCTGGGAGGGAAGTCTGCAAACTCCTCTGAAGGTCATTATCACAGCAGTTCTAGCTGGCCACTGGGATAGAGGCAGGGGGAATGTATGCTGAGGCTTTCGCCATAAATTTATTTTCCTCATCTGAATTCCAGAATACTGAATCTGATCCGGTTCTTCAGTCAAAATCTGGTATGAATTAGCAGTGGGACAGTCTTCCTTTCTTTTGCTCTATATCTCATATGACTAAAGTCTTAGAATGGGCTGTGATGGGATGAGGACAGGCTGCTATAGAATCATATTAGAGAGGCACCTAGTTCAGTCTTGGCAAGTCAGGGAAAGCTTCCCTGGGCAGGGATGTGTAAGCAGTGACTTTGCATGAATCTCGAAGAATGCAATTGTGGTGAGCTCTTGAGCTAGACGGGAAGACAGCTAGGTACACAGTCATACTAACAACCACACCAACGATGATCTCTTACTTTGACCTAACATTTCACAGTTTGTTACACTGTCTCCAAATGCAAGATTAGGAAATAGACAAACAGCCTGTGCTTGGAGCATTTGCAAAGGTGGGCCTGAGAAAAGGAGCATAGTACAGCTTTAGCAAATTTATCCACAATTTTGTAATAAGAAAATCAACAAAGTCTATGTTAATTGCAAAATTAAGTTTTGCCTTTTGTAGTTGGTATTGGTTTTATTTTTGTAGAATATGCAGGATGAGAGGTGGTGGAATGGAGGAGACAGAATAATTTTCGAAGTGACTAATCTGGTCACTTTACATGTATTTTTCTTATAACAATCTTGAGAAAGTCTGGATAATAAAATATTACTATTATTGCCTTGTTAGTAGATGATGAGGCTTAGGTCAGAGAGCTGTTAAGGGATTTTTTCAAAATCACACTGCTGGTAAAAGGCAGAGGTGAGACTTGAACTCAGAAACCTCACTGAGAGACCAGGGCTTGGGAAGGCAGGTCGACCTGGACCCAAATCCTTTTTCTACCATGGGATGAAATTTCTTAACCTCATTCACCTTCATATGGGGCAAAAATATATATCCCATAGAGTTGTTGGGAAAATTAAATAAGATAGCATAGGGACAGTGTCTAGCCAAGGACTAGCTTGCAGTGCATGTTTAATAAATGGTAGTTATTATCGTCTCCTGGTTCTTGACTTTAGTGTCATTTCTCCTCTGCTGCAGCATGTGAAGAATAATCTTATTAGAAGCAGTGCAAGACAGTAGGCAATTAAGTGTTTAGTTGCTGTCAGGGCTAGAAGCCTTGTTAGAGCACTGGGGTGATTTTGATCATGCTGTTTATAAACCTTGGTGGTCTCTACCCTGCTTCTTCCATTTTGTAGAGAGGGTTGAAACAACTTAGGTTATTTCTATGTCCAGATTGTAGATAGAATTGCTATACAGGCCCATGTTTTTCAACGGATACTTTCTCTCTGATTTATTCAGTCTGAATGCAGTGATTAGAGGGAAAGCACAGGTGCCACAATGGCTGGATGGAAATCCTGGCTTTCTTTACTTTCTAGCTGCATTATGTCGGAGGCATTGATAAAACTGTGCTTCAGTTTCACTGCCCATAAAATGAGCATAAGACTAGTATCTACTTAGGTGGTTGAAAGGGTTCAATAAGTTATTCTGTGTAAATTGCCTTTAAAAGTGTCCAAAATCAGGTTCAGTGTTTATTGAGCATTTACTATATCTCAGGTTCTATTTTAAGTGCTGGAATGTTATCAATAACTGAGATAGGCAGAGTTTCTTTTTTTTTTTTTTTTGCGCGGTACGCGGGCCTCTCACTGTTGTGGCCTCTCCCCTTGCGGAGCACAGGCTCCAGACGCACAGGCTCAGCAGCCATGGCTCACGGGCCCAGCTGCTCCACGACATGTAGGATCTTCCCGGACCAGGGCATGAACCCGTGTTCCCTGCATCGGCAGGCGGACTCTCAACCACTGCACCACCAGGGAAGCCCCAGAGTTGCTTGATGTGAACAAATAAGTAATGCGAAGATTCTGAAACTCTGAGTTTTGTAATATGAGGATGTGTTTTGATGTCACTTGGTGAGAATGAAACAACAAATGTTTCCAGTGTTTCTCTGGGTTTTGCCAGATTATTCAGAACCTTGGTCAAAGCTTTAATTTTTTCTCAGGAATGACTTCCCACAAACTGGTACTTGTGACTTCACAGCAAGCAACTTCTTTATAAGAACCATTATGCAGAGGACAGATAAAGAAAATTGTGTGCTACAAGCGCAACAATTAGAACTGTCTTGTTTTGAGTTTAGCTATAACATATGGCGATGAGTTACCTGCTTAAATTAGAAGGACCTAATTTTTGTATCAAAATTTGCATTATGCTGAATATAACCGAGGCTCTGTTCTTGACAAAGAAATGTGATATGGTTTCTAATATTTTGATAATCCAAATCTAGATATGTCTTCCTTGTTTCTCGCTTATTAGCATTTTGTTTTAGTAACAACTGCAATCTACTTTTAACTGCTGTACTTTTCTGACCTGGAGAAGTCCTTTCCATTGAGTTACAGCCAGAAATTTGGCAACAGTTGGATTAAGACTGAAACATTGCCTTTATATTCAAAATACACACAAAGATGAACATAAACTCACAAATAACTTGAGATTATCCTAAACCTAAGTTGTGGATGAGCTTGTTCTGTGTAGACCATTCACACCTCAATTTCAGAAGAAGCAGGACCTTATTGGATAACTGATAGGCAGAGTCCCAATAGACACTGTTTCCTTTGACAATAGCACACTACCACTTTGTCTGTGTCACTTGTCATACACAGAGCAAGAAATTATGCATCATAATAGCAGAGGGCCAGTGGTTCTCTATATGTGATAGACAATCTGATTTATGTGCTTTGCAGTGGCCCAGGTGCAGAATGCACACCTCTATTTGGAAATTCACTCATAGGACCTCTCCAAACGTGCAGAAGGATTTAGAACCATTATACCATCATCTCAGACTTCAACTTTGGAGTTTAGTAACACCCCCCATAATGGCCATTTATGATATTTCTTGTCAAAATCCCTTCTTCTGGGAAATGCATCCTGCATCCCAGTCCATGTATTCATAGATAAGTTTGCCATAATTTAGTGTAAATCTAACCACAACCCACTAGCAAACACCAGCCACAGTAGTTGAGTTTAAATTTGAGTAGTGTGCTTTGCTCTATTACCAGATAAGGCTGATACTTTACCAGTAGGCATTGGTAAATCTTTACAGAAAAGCTTGTAATATCTTGCGGATTAAGTATTTTAAATATCTCTCTAGGTAATTTTGCAGCTCTCAGAATATTCTATCAGCTACCTACAAACTTTTGCATATTCATTTAGTCCATGTAGGTAAATTTTTGTGTCTTTACAAAGTTAAAAATCTTACCAGCCTAATTTTAGAGAACGTCTAGAACACACAGTTTTGGAGAAAATGATGAGCAATTCTTGTGTTAATCATGTTGGTACCATCTTCCCCCAACACTTAATAAAACATATGCTAATGAACTAATGCTCTTTAACAAGGAAAATAATATGTTGTAAAAATGTTGGCATGAAATTGTCTACTAATCCACTTTGAGTGCCATCTGAAATCACTGACTTGCTTTACTCAAGCATAGTATTTTTTTTCTTAATTAAGTAAAACTGGCACTTGTAAAACATCACACTTCTTTTTCAATTTAAAATGTGTAACTGAAGGAAATACATACTATGATGGAGTTTATAAGTCAAAATCCCAGTAACAGAAGAACATGACAAATTGATGTGCCTAAATATTTGTTTTTCAAACCAAGTATTTGGGGACTGAAACATAAGAGTCCTGGCTAACGTTTGTGAGCACTGACCTTATTTTATATACTGTTTTTGGATGTACAATAACCCAGTTAATGTACACTAGACCCTATGTGATACTTACACTCATTATCTCAATTTTACAGATGAGAAAACTGAAACAGATGAGTTAAAGTTTATACACCTAGAAGGTAGCAGACCCAGAATTCAAACTCAGGTCCCTGGCTTGAGAGCTCATGCCCATAACCACCACAGTATGAACCTCAAAATGAAACAGGGATTGGGAATATTATTGGTCTTTATTTGAAAGACAAACTATTAGAAAGCATATTTTGTGTACTCTAACTTTTCATCTCTCACTCCACTGAGCCTACAAATTGCTTTGGGATGTTAGCCACATGCATTCCAGGGCATAATCTAAACCCAACCCACCTATAAAAGTTAATTATTGTCTGTCCATTCTACCTATGGTTTGGACTCATGGACACTTTTTACACAGGAAGTTACTCATTAGTTCACTGATCTGTCCATATGGGTTCTTCCATATCTTTCTTTGGCCTCATTTACATTTCTCATCACTGGTGGCAATTCAGCAGGGCATGTTCCATGGAAGAGAACACTAGATGGAGACAGGCAAGTTCTGGGTCAATGTCTTAGTTCTGCATTTGGCATATTCTACATTAGGTGTGAGACAGAATGAATCTGGATTGGAGCAACCTGGATTCTAAGGTTGACTTTGTAAAGAACTTTTTCTATCTAGGTCTTAGTTTCTTCATTTGAGGAATAAAGAGACTGGTCCAGGGGATTATCTATGCTTCTGTCTAGCTTGGAAAATCCTTTTATGCAATACAGTTATCACACTGAGTTCCTCTTATCTACGTCAATATATAAAGCAGTGAGTGGTGTATTAGCTTTCCATTTCTGCATAAGAAATTATCACAAAAGTAGTGCATCATGACAATGTCCATTTCTTAGCTCACGGTTCTGTGAGTCAAAAGTCTGAGTAGTGATCTGTTGGGTTTTCTTCTGGGGTGTCTCAGAAGCCTAGGACTGGGTTCTCATCTGGGGTTGAAAGTCTTCTTTCAAGCTCCCTTGTTGCTGGGAGAATTTAGTGTCTTGTCGTTATAGGAGTGAAGTTTCTGGCGGTGAAGTAACTGGCGGTCAACTAGGACCGTTCTCAGCTCCTGGAGGCTGCCTGCTGTTCCCTGCCACATGGCCTCTCCACAACATGGCAGTTAGCTCTTTTAAGGGCATCAGGAGGATCTCTCTCACTTTGCATGATTCTGTCCTCTTTTAAGGGCTCATCTAATTAGGTGAAGCCTACCAAGTATAATCTCTCTTTTGATTAACTCAAAGTCAACTGATTAGGAATTTTAACATCTGCAGAATCCTTTCTGCTGTATAACATAACATCATAATGGGAGTGATATCCCAGCATATTCACAAGTCCTGCTTACAACCGCATGAGGGTAATTATACAGGTGTATACACCAGAGTGTGGGAATCCTGGGGACCATCTTAGAATTCTGCCTTCCAAAGAGTATCTGGGTAAAGGGAACCTGAAATCTTATTCAGTAAAAGAAACTGACAGTTGGAAGTCACCAGTAGGTCACAGTGGAAAAGATTATGTTTGGCTGCCTAGAAAATTTACATAAGAGCCCAGTTAACTCTAGGGGGAAAAAAAGTATGTCAAGTTCCTGGAAACTTTCCTGTAAAAGAAATTACGTTTTGAGAAATTCTGATTCTGGATTCAGAAGGTCTGCATTTAAATCATAGAGTCACAGCCTAGTAACTGTGAACCTAAAAACTGTGTGACTTTTGCAAGTTATTGAAAGGTTCTTGGCCTATTTCCTCATCTGTAATACAGGAATTTACATCACAGGGTGTTTTGAAACTAAATGGTTTAATACATGTAAACCATTTAGAAGAATGATGAACACATAGTGAACTAGCACATAAAGCTTCATTTTTATTTTATTTAATCAACATTCATACAACATTTTCTGTGGAACAGGCACTGTCATGAGAGCTCTGTGGGGTGGGTACTGTTACGATCTCCATTTTATAGATGAGGAAGCAGAATTAAACAGGAGCAGGGAATTTAACTTGCTCAAAGCCAGAGTGTTCGTAGGCATGGACTTAGGGTTTGAATCCAGGGGCCCTGGTCAGTCATAGAGTGCTGCTGTCAGAAAGACTCCAGAGGTCCTCAGGGGCAAACCGCTCATGCGCGAAGTTGGCCTTAAATCAATGCCTGGGCTTAGGTTGTTGGGACTTGGGAGTGGAGGCACTGGCTCTAGCCCAGCAAGTAAATGAGGACTAACGCCCTTCCCAAATATGTCACTCTGGAATGAATGGCATGCTTTGGAGAAAAGCAAACTCCAGGAAGGCAGAATGGTTGTACCTTGCTCATGATTGGATTCTCAACAGCTGTAACTGAGTTTTCCTTATGATGGATGCTTACAGTTGACTCAATTTTTATATCTCCCCAAAGCCTCCAAATTTACACATTGAAATCATAACCCTTAATATGATGGTATTAGGAAGTGCTACCTTTGGGAAGTCGTTAGGTCATGAGGGTGGAGCCCTCATGAATGGGATTAACGTCCAGAGAGCTCTCGCTCCTTCTTTCTACCATGTGAGAGTATAGGGAGAATTTGGTAGTCTGCAACCCAGAAGAGGGCCCTCATCAGAATCGAACCATGCTGGCACCCTGATCTTGGACTTCCAGCCCCCAGAACTATAAGATAAATTTCTGTTGTTGATAAGCCATCCAGTCTATGGTATTTTGTTATCGCAGCCTGAGCTAAGACAAAGCTCCATGAAAAATGATTGAATGCAAGAATGTAACTTAAGCCCTTGACCTGGGGAAGCCCAAGCCTTGAGCACTCTTGGCTGGACATAAGATGGCTAAAGGAATGAGATCGTCATCTTCCAAGAAATCTCAGGAGCCCATGCAGGGATTTCCACCAACAGTGGATATAACATCAGATGCACTAGCTCAAGGTGGCATGAGATTGCCCTGACTGAGCTTAACACTGAGTGGAAGTAGCTTTCCTCTCTCCCCTAATAAACCTTAAGTTACCACCGCCAGGTCCCATCACAACAGTGAGGAGAGACAACACCAGGCAACCCAGATTCTGAGTAGCCAAACTACAGCAAACAACACAGAAAATAGGACCTTCTAGTGGGTTCATCATAACACCCAGTTTTCCCCCAATAAAAGCATTATTATGCAGGGTAGGCCTCTAAGCAAGCTCTAACCTAAGACACTTCAGAGTCATTTGGTCATATAGAGATGGGATAATTAACTTCAGAAATATATAGATCATTAAAAAATGAAATTTAACTGTGTGCCCCATACTGAGTCTAAGGGTCAGAGTGGTTGATGTTGGAATCTCTGATGCCAAGATGACAAATGTTATACTTCTTTCATAAGAAATTGAAATGACAAGGCTGTTCATTCAGTGAGTCAAATCCGTGAAATGATCAAGACAATTTCCTAGCTCTCGCATCCTCCCAGACCAGTCTTCTATTTTGCTGAGTTTTTATGCTTTAAAACCCAGAGTTAATAAAATGGGAATTTTAAGCCTTTATCTTAATCATGATTCAAGGTCCAGACACCTTTTATTTCACTGAAATAGTATTCCAAACCAGATTCTGAACAATATCACACCTACCAAGGTAGGTAGATTTTATATTCTCGTTTTTTTCTAGGGTTTTGGTAAAATTGATAGAGTTGCCAAATATATTTTCAGACTGAAGACCTTTCAAAAAGCACAGCAGGGTGGCCAAAGACAATGAAGTGCCCCAAATAAGGTTGATCTCAAGGCCTTAACTGATAGCAGCCTCCTATCTCTTATTTTTTATGCCCAGCTTGATGTGATACTACTGGAAGCTTGTTAACTCAGCAGCATTTATCACAATTCTGTTTTGCTGTGCAAGAACAATTAGACTTTTTTTTTTTCTTTTAATCCATAAGTAAAAGTCTGGGGGGCGTCTAGGAGAGAGGAATCTGATTAGATTAATGGTTTCTGACTTATGGTGAAATCCAGCTGGAATATTACACTCACAGGCCTTCTGAGATGGCTGCTCCTAGGAGCACAGTATTTCCAAATAATTCAGTGGCATTGCTCCTATACATCACAGCTGCTATTTCATCTCTTCACCAAGGGTAGACACAGGAAGCATTTCAATCCATCAAGATTTGTGTCATTTAGAAGATAGACTTCTTGCAGGCAGGGCAAATGCAGATTTTGGGGGGTGCGTTTGCAGAAAAAGTAGGAGAGGAAGGTACACATTAGAGGCCTATCTGACTATCCAGCCAGATAGTGAAGGGACATAATTTAATTTACTCTCCTTCATAAATGAAGGGTGTTCTACCCTTATTTCATAAGAAAAGGCCTATGTATCCACTGGTTTAGAAAGCTTGAGCAATAGACTTAAGGTCCTGAGTCAGAAGATGTCAAATGTGGTTACAGACTAAGGTCTAAGGCCTGTGGGACTCAAAAGCCCAGTCTTTATTCTTTCTTTTTTCCCACACAGGCCACAGTTCTCTTGCTTAGGGTTTGTTTCTACAGTAATGGAGGGTGTACTTGCTATCTTGGTCTATAGTGAGTACTTGAGTGGGAATTTTCCCACAGAATGGAATGTTAGAGCATGTGTTTCACTTCTGCTCTTAGCCCACTTTCTTTACAGTAAAATAAGATTTGAGGAGACAAGACTTGACATAGTGAGTTTAAGAGAAAGGAAGAATTGCAGAAGTGTGTGCATATAAAAGGCTTTGATGAGATTAAAATGAGTTGTGTCGAGGATGAGGAGAGGGGATAAATTGGGAGATTGAGACTGAGATATACAAACTTCTATATATAAAACAGATAACTAATAAGGACCTACTGTATAGCACAGGGAACTCTACTCAATGCTCCGTAATGACCTAGATGGGAAAAGAATCTAAAAAAGAGTGGATATATGTATACGTATAACTGATTCACTTTGCTGTATAGCAGAAACGAACACAACATTGTAAATCAACTATAAATAAATAAATAAAATGAGTTGTGTGGTATAAGAAATACCAAAACCGTATTTGGTACGAAGTAAATGTGAAGAGGAAATGATCTGAGTTCTGGTGAAGCTCAGAGTCACACAAGGCCTCAAGGTTCCTTCTTGTCTGTCCTGAGTCATCGCCAGAGCCAGATGAGGGGTGAAGTGATACATTGGAGAGAGCAGAGCTTTGGAGACAGAATGACTTGCGTTGCATCAGGACCAACCCTGCCTAGCTCCATGTCATTTACTTAATCTCTCTGAACTTCAGTTTCCTTATTTGCCACACAGGCACGATAATACCTACCTGGTGGGCCTGCTGTGAAGATGAAATGCCAGACTGTACTTAGAAAACATTGTGCCTGGTACATGGTAGGCCCTCACTAAAAAAGCGAGATCCCCAAGTTCAACTTAAATGTTCATTAATAAAGGAAATATGCATTGAGAAAAAGATAGAAGGAAGAAGTTGAAAAAAAATGGTGTGAAAACATGACTCTTCCACGTGTGGCCATCCTTTGTGTAGTTACAACAGTATTCTACCAGACATGACTTATCTGGTGCTTGGAAGGCCCATAATCTAAAATGTGAGGGCCGGGGCTGGGGGGGTGTTCTGAAAAAATCAATCATTAGATTTATTTTGGCTCTTCAAGTCTTTTAGGAAATGACATTTTAGGAGTAAAGGATGGTAAGGAAACTGGGAGCAGGGAGATGGACCCACATCAAACTGAATTTTACCTGCATCACAATTTGCTAAGACCAGCCATGCTCCCCAAATCCCATAGTGACACTTATTGGAACCTGGAGGATGGCTCAGCTTAGATATATACTACCTTTGATTTCACTGTGAGAGAAGGCCAATCAGGACAAATGAGTCAGGAAAAGTTATTGCTCTTAGGGGCCTGAGCCAAGAAAGCCCAAGGCTTTCTTTTTGCTATTACATACCATTTCCCTCCCACCTTGCAGTCATTTCCAAAGCAGAATTTTACCTTCACGTGCTTTTCTTTCTCCCGCTCTCCTTGGAACAGCAAGATATGGTATCATTCTAGGAGGGAGAGCCCCTTCTGGGAGGAGATTAACCTGACATGTGATAGAAAGAGATGGAAGATAATGGAATGACATAAAACCTGACCATTTCTGGCAATGAGCTAGGTTATCTGTGACACTTAGGAATGTGTATTTAGGACCTTCTGAGTGCACTGCCCAAGCAGTGACTCACTCACTTAGCATGGACACCTGGAAACTTCTGTTCAGATATCATTATGACAAAGTATAATTTTCCCAGGCTGTGGTGTTTGCTCTGACTCAGCTGACACAAAGTCTACCATATTTCTCTCACTTGGGTCATGACTAACACACACGCTGAATTGAGAGTGTTATTATGCTGTCCCTCCAAAGAAGCAGTTAAGGTTGTTATCCTCATAAAGGGTCCGTTTAGCATTATACATTTGCCAAAACAAACAAAAGCCCACTGGTACACCTACAAGTAGAAGTACTTGTTAAGTATTGCATATGTAATTCCTCAGAAGTAACATATGAATTCTTCAGATTCCTTATCATGTACCTATTCTCTATAAGGGTGTTTGGAACTCATATCAAAACACTTGAAAATTAGACCACTTGAATTGAGACTAATAGAGTTCTCCATAAAACAGGAAAACATGGCCAGAAAGCTTTATTGTGCTGACAGTCTTAAATTTAAGAAGTAAGTTTCTGTTGTCTCCTAGACATGAGCATCTATTATGATGGGATAATATTGTTCAGATTTGTTAGAGCTGTGCCTGGCATTTCCAGAGATTAAAAAAACAGCTAGTTGAAAGCAAAGGATTCATTATTTTGAAAATGAACCAGTTAAATTCAAATAACCAGTTTCCAACTAGTTATTAGCCAAAATAAGAAGACTAAATTAATTGAGTCACTCATGGGGATATTCATACCCATTGTAGAGATAAGGAAAAATATTTAAGTATTTGATATGATCGTATTTTATTGGATCATTTATTTTCAACAATTTGATTTTGCCAAAGCTAGCATAGTGGGTTACATAGTAGGTACTGAATAACTCTTTCCTGAAAGAATGGATGGATGAAAAAAGGAGAGAAAATATATTATTTTGAAAAGAAGGCAGTGACATGAGTCTCTTGATCTTGAAGGAAGGCAAAATTCCTGTTAAGAAGGATAACTTTTCTTTTGTTAGAACAAATACCATAATAGTGATTTTTGATAAGTTGGGAAGGGAGGAAGTTGTCCCTCCCCCAGGGTGTGTTCTGAAAGTTAGTCTCTGCAAAACCAAGTCTCAGGAAATTTGTTATTACAGCAGCTCTATTGAAGGGGTGAGGGAAGAATGAGGGCTTGGAAAGGGTGAAAAAGAGGAGAGAGACTGGAATTAGGAGAGGAGCTTGAGAAATTTGGCAGGAAATAGGATCCTACAAACGGGCATGACCAACAGTTTTTTCTCCATGATAGGAATGGATTTGAAGTTTTAGGGGAGTAAAGTCTTGCTTTAAGCTCTTTGTTACCCAAACTTGAATCAAAAGGTTGTTACGCTTAGGAGTACTGGGAGAGTGTTTATTTTGGGAAAATGAAGGACTCTCGGTCTTTTTCAGTGTGGGGCAAAGTGGTAGGATTATGGTGAAAATAAAAAGGATGGGTGTTACAGAGGAGGTGGTACAAGGGAGATTCAGAAACCAATGGAAACAGGAAATTTGAGCAGTAGGAGCCCAGAGGAACCTAAAGCTACTTTGAACCTTGGAGATTTAGGACAAGACTGGCCTGGGGGCATGGAGAAGGTGCTGGCACGCGCTTTTTCCCTCACCACAAACATCCTCCCATGTCTGTGCGTTTTGTCTCTATCAACTACTTGTGAGCATCCCAGGAAGATCTAATGAAAAGTACCTCGATCAATACAGTTAACCGCTGCCAAGGGTTCCAGCCTTCTGGCAGCAAAGCATACTTTCATTTGATTTCTATTTAATTAACTAGTAGCTGATGAATGTATTTTGTTACAGTCGCCTAGAAGTAGGAGTTCTATCTTATTTGAGTATACTATTATTAACTAACTCCTAAATTCTCTCTGACTCTGAGAGCTTATCACCTTAGGATCTATTTAACAAATCCTCAGTTTCTTTTGGTCACTGCTTCATGCTGAAAACATTCAAGTGCTTCAATCTATGTCTCAAGCTTGTGTCTCGTTCCTAGAAAGAAGCTGAGAAAGAGTATTTTATATAAAAGTTAGGGAAAGATGACAGAGATGGGATTTGTGTGGAGTGTGTATGTGTGTGTATGAGTGTATGAGTGTGTGTGTGTGTGTGTGTGTGTATTGGATCTATTAAGGTTTTCAAGTTTTATTCCAAAAGTAAAGAGTGTTTAAGGTGGTAGGCAGGCTCTGCAGTGGTGGGAGCTAGGAATCCAGGTTTCATCCTTCTGCTTCCTGCTGAATCTAGCACAGAGTATGTGCTCAATAAATGTCTGCAGACTTAAATAGCAGAATTTTCAGGGTATATGAGGTCACTGTTTCTTTTTTTTTGTAGGGAAATCCACACAGATTATTGCTTACCTACCATAATAATTTGAGCCTGGTAGCTAGGCTGACATTTCTCGATAACTGTAAATTGTGTAGGAGACTTTTACTCATTTGACTGTCTCTTCAGTCTCTTTCTACAGAGACTAATGCTTGAAACATGGTGGCTTAGCCAGAGGGCAGCTCTTGATAGCACAGAGAGTAGACAAGTCCTTACTTTTTCTAGATTTCTTTCTCTGCGTTGATGCTAAACTGATCTTCCTTCTGATTCATCATCCTAGTGGAAGAACTTAAAACCCAAGTTTGACTGCCATTAAAAAGTTTTCTTCTATCAATATAGTAGATCAGGGGCATTCTTTATAGAATTTTGAGTAATTTAGCTCTAATTAAGGATATCTTATTCAATTGGGATGGAGTTCAAAGAGCTGTTTTCACCTCTAAGTGGGTAAAACCATAATGCTCTGAGTATGTAAGACTTTGTAATGAGCTTCTTGCCTTGGAATACAATTGCCCTTTTGTCTTACCACAAAGCAGTTTCTAAAAGCGGAGGGAGGGGAAGGTGTGGGGATATGGCTCAAAAAATGTAAAATCAGATTTTTAAAACTATGTTCTCTACACTCTTTGAAGATAGTCAGACACCTTGGTTGGTCAGGTTGCCATATGCAAATTTCCCCATTAATATCCTGTTGAGTTTCAAATGCAGTATTCACCACGGGCACTTATAATTGCAGATTTTGTACTACATTATCAACTTGGTACATGAGGGGAATAGCAAGATAATGGAAAACAGACTCTGTAAATGAATGTTGGATGTTAATAGGAATTCAAATTATGTTTTATTCAATTGTTGAACATCAAACTGTGTTATTAAGAGGCTCATAAGAATACATGTGGGAAACAGGGGAGAAGTAAGACAACACTATAACTTATCAACCAGGAGAAACTAAGAAGAAATGAAGACCTTTTATAGTTAAATCTTTTTAATTTCTTAAAGTTTTATAGGCAATTATATAACAAATCTAATATTCACAATTTTTTGTCCTAGAAAACAGATTGATTGTGGTGTGATTCCTATTGTATCAGATGGCAGGCCTGGAATATTGTTGTAGCTATTTAACTGATTGTGAGTTCATTGTTTTAATTACCAGAACTCCCTTCCATGCCCTCAAATACCATCACCTTATAATACTAAAACAAAAGAAAAGAACAATAACAAAAATGCTTAGGGAAAAAAATCCAAATTGATTGTTTTTTTTTTAAACATCTTTATTGGGGTATAATTACTTTACAAATTGATTGATTTTTATACTTCCAAAGGAGTTGCCTGGACTAGAAATGAATACAGAATCTCTTAAGAATCAGTCAAGAGATTCAGAGGTTAAAAAAAAAAAAAGTGGGACATTTTGAGAATTTAAATTCCTGACTAATTAGAAATACCCCCATAAAAGGGAGACCTACACAGAACTATGTCCTTTGCCCATTTTGCTAAAGGTTTTAGAGAGAAAATAACTAAGCTGATATAGAAAACTGTATCTGTATTTATATACGTAGTATATGTACATGTATATATGTATGTGTATATGTATAGAATTTCCTTCACTTTGTTTTATGCTGCTTTTCTTTCTCTAGACCGAAGATTCCCAATGGCATTTGCCATCATGAAATTGGCTTATCTTCACAACCTTGAAAGTACCCAGGTGACCTTGCCTCGGCAGATCGGAGTATTTATAACTAAATGGTCCCAGGGCTGATCAGGAATACTCTGAGCCTCTAAGAGGACAGGTCTCTCTAGGCACGGATCCAGTAGAGATCATCCCACAACCACTTTCACTTTTTCTAAACAAAATATTTTTCATTGAAACTAGCTGGTAAACACTTTTAAGCATATTCTGGTAAAGGAAATAATATATAATAAAATGCTCATTTTTAAACAAGAAAGAAGGAATATTCAGCCTAACAACATATCCAAACTCCTTTCTGCTCTTCAATTTCTTTTTCAACTGAAGTCTTATAAAATTCTTCCCCCCATCTTTATATCTTCTGAGTTAGACACACTCTATGATTTAAAGAGCCTCGGCCGGTGTTTGAAGTTTTGGTCGCACAGGGCCTAGAGCGCTTTCTCCGGCTCTTTGAGTCTTGGGAACATGATTTTTTTTCCAGGCTTTCAGTAATTCTGTTGACGTCCTTTGCAAAGTCCCTCTGTCCCCGCAGGCACAGGATTTCATTAAGTGCTGACTCTGCCATCTGGGGTCATATGACTTTACTTGCATTGTCCTCCTATCAGTGCCCCCTTTCCATCATGCTTTTTTTGAAATCAAAACAGAGATGGAAAAACCAGTGAGAAATCTCTTCTTCTCTAAGTGAGCCTGACTTAAGCTCCTGTTTTCTCTGTGTGACCCAGTGACTCAGATAATGTCTCTGGTTCAACATTCTTGTCTCGGCTCGTAATCTTATTTCCACGGGCCACCCTCAGACACTGTATGTTGAGAAGGGTTTCTGTATCCTGGGTTGGATTTCCTCCTTATTCTGGGAAGCCATCCACAGTACTTCCACCCCTGCCTCTGATCTGGGTTAGGGCACCTAGCCTTTTTGCTCCCATGACTCAATGTTCTAACTTTTCACACTGCAAAGAAATTGCCTGTTTTATGGCCTGTTATCCCTAAAAGGCAGAATTTTTTAAGAGCAGGAACTGTATCATGTTTTGTTGTATCCTGAGCTCTTAGAACAGTTCCGGCATATAAAAAGCACTCAGCTGAACTCAACTTCATTAAATCTGGCCTTCCCAAACATTTTTGACATTTAACAAGATGCCATAGCTTTCTACTAAAAGGGGCATTGCCTTATTTTTTTTTTAATGAACACTTTGAAATTATGGTATGGCAATAGCCAATCAGGCACACAAACAAATAAGACAGTTGTTGCAGGATGACAAGGCAGTGGTCTGTCTGTTTTTGACTGGACAGCAATCAATTCTCAGAGTAGGTAGGAGAGGGGTTGGGCTGACCTCCAGAGGAGGGCACCAAAGTGAGGCTCTGAGGAAGGTGAGGGGGCCAGGCCAACACTCCCCTTTCTTTCTAAATGTCCTGGTTCTGTGGTCTTTCAGATAGACTGGCCTTTTTTAAGAGGCAGATTTCAAAAGGAGTACAGAAGGCAAATCAGTAAGGCGGAGGGAACCAAGGAATCAGCTTGTTAATTAACTGAAGGAAAATGCTAGGAAAGTGCCATGCCATTTGTTACAAAAGCCCCAGGGACACCCATTAGACAGGCTGTGACATCTTCAAGAAACAGGAAGAACTGACTTCTTTTAAAAGTTAGTAGATATTATCATTCTTGTCTGGACAACTCTCAGCTTGGGCTCTGCATTTGTCTTTGCCTGTGTCTTCTCTACTGAGATGAAAACAACTTCAAGAAATACAGAGGAGTCTGAGTTCTGGAGCTATTGCCCAGAACTACTGAGGCTGGAAGCTTCTGAAATGCTTTTATTTGGTGACTAAAAGTCATTACTCAATCCTCATTATGTTGGTACCTATAACTCAGTGGTTCCTTCCCAGACCTCCTTGAGTGTCACCAAAATTGATCACCCACAGACTGTCAATGTGGATGGCATGGTGTAAAATGCTGTGCTCACCCTTTGCGTGCTATTGTGGCAATATCAATAATAATGATGATGATAATAATAATTTTAACACCTACAATGTGCCAGGCTTAGTAATATATACTTTTATATATCCCAGTTAATCCTCATGACAGGCTTTTTCCTAAGTGTGTATATCCACTCATATTATAAAAATTGAGTAAGTTGCTAAGATTGGATCATCATTCATCTTACTCTATGATTTCTGTTGTTCTTACTCATTCACCATACTGTAGGCTTGTGACATTTCTCCCCAACTAAAAAAAATGGGCATAATTCTAGAATGGTTCCGCTACTTTATAATCAGACAGTCTTATAACAGTTTTTCTTCATATCTCATTACCTTGTGATAGCTTGTCTGGGGCATTGTTTAAATCATTTCCCTTCTGGCTCTTTTTTTTTATTTGAGAGACATGGATTTGTTGACAAAGAAGCCAAGCAAAAAACAAAAATACAAAAATATTTCAAAGTCAACCACAAAAAGTTTAGTCTCTGGTTGTACATAAGAGAATCACTTTTGCAGCCCTCCACAATTTGCAGGTATGTTAAATACATGTGCCATTGCATAGTCTGGTGGTCCTGTTGACAGATAAAATATGCAGTATTAGTCTCATTTTAGAGATGAATATAGTTCAAAGTTTATTTACCAAAAGTATTAAATCCATATTTTCAAAAATATGTATTAAATGCTTACTACCTAAATCTCTGCTCTTATGAACTTTTCATGCAAATGAATGGAGATAGAAAGTAAGGAAAGAAACAAATGGGACAGAATCAGATGGTGATGACAAAAATGGGACAGAGAGGGATGGTATTCTGAGCTGAAATCTGAAGGCTCAGAGGAGCCTGTTGTGTGAAATCTTGGGGAATGGTGACGAGAGCAGAAGAAAGAGCAAATTCAAAGACCCTGAGACTGAACTAGTACCGGCAAGTTTGAGAACTAAAGACATGATCGGAGTGTGGTACTTAGGAAGAAAAGTGGCAGGAGTTGCTGTCAAGACAGCAAGGCAGTGCTTGATCCTAAAAACTTCAGAGGACAAACATTTTATTCTGTATGTAATAGGATGTTGAGAAGATTTTAATCATAGGATCAATAGAATAAGATATTATATTTCCCCCAAAGATCTTTTAAGCACATCTAGGCTAGGTGCCTGAATCCAGTGGAAACCAAAGCTTTTAGTTCTGTCTAGTAACTCTCACTAAGGACATTGGGGTGAAAAGCTTTTTAGGCTCCGACTGCCCTGGCCCATTTTCCATTTCTCAAATGTGTCAGGTTCATTTTAGACTCAGGGCTTTTGAATAAGCCCTACAAAATGCCTGAAATACAATTCCTTTCCTTCTGGCCTAACTCCTATTCACTTATTAGGTCTCTGGTTGAGTGTTACCTCTTCAGGAAAGACTTTGAGATCCCTAGACTAGCCTAACTCCTCTGTATTCATCATACAGTTGTGACTTACATCATGTGTAGTTATCTATTCAATGTCTATCTCTTCCGCTAAACTCTCAGCTCCCAGTGATGGTTAGTTGATGTGTCAACTTGGCCGGCTCTCATCCTCAGTTACTTCATCAAACACTAATCTAGGTATTGCCCTGAAGGTAGTTTGTGGATGTGGTTAACACCTATGGTTAGTTGAGTTTAAGTAAAGGAGATGACCCTCAATAACGTGAGTGGGCCTCACACAATAAGTTGAAAGGTATTAAGAGCAAAACTTAGGGGCTTCCCTGGTGGCGCAGTGGTTGAGAGTCCGCCTGCCGATGCAAGGGATGCAGGTTCGTGTCCCGGTCCGGGAGGATCCCACATGCCACGGAGCAGCTGGGCCCGTGAGCCATGGCCGCTGAGCCTGCGCGTCCGGATCCTGTGCTCCGCAATGGGAGAGGCCACAACAGTGAGGGGCCCGCGTACCGCAAAAAAAACCCCTAAGATTTCCCTGAGGAAGAAGAAATTCTATGTCAGGAATGTAATGTTGCCGTTTCCTACCTAAGAGTTTCCAGTCTGCCAGGTTTCCCTGTGGCTTTTGGTCTTGCCCGCCCACTGAAATCCCGTGAGCCAATTTCTTAAAATAAATTTCTCTCTGTGAGAGAGAGGGAGAGGGAGTGGGAAAGGGAGAGAGAGAGACATTTAAATGAGGGAAAGAAGATGCTTCTGGGGCCTCTGTGTTATACAAACCCAAACTTTCATATTAGTGTCAATCAAAAAGAGAAGTATTTGACATTTGAGAGTCATTCATGGCTTCAATTTACAAAACACAGCTCCCTCTTGCAAAAATGACCCAAGTCAAAGGACTGGCAGGAATGAAATAGGGGCCAGCTTCTATCAGCTTATCTTTTAATGCCTTTTTTCTATGTTCCCTCCTTTTATTTCTACTTTTTTATTTTTTAATTATTTATTTCTTTTTTCCTTTAACATCTTTATTGGAGTAAATTGCTTTACAGTATTGTATTAGTTTCTGCTGTATAACAAGGTGAATCAGCTATATGCCAACGTATATCCCCATATCCCCTCCATCTTGCCTTTCCCTCCCACCCTCCTTATCCCACCCCTCTAGGTGTTCGCAAAGCGCTGACCTGATCTCCCTCTGCTATGAGGCTGCTTCGCACTAGCTATCTGTTTTACATTTGGTAGTGTATATATGTCAGTGCTACTCTCTCACTTCGTCCCAGCTTACACTTCTCCCTCCCCGAATCCTCAAGTCCATTCTCTATGTCTGTGTCTTTATTCCTGTCCTGCCCCTAGGTTCATCAGAACCTTTATTTTTTTCAGATTTCATATATATGTGTTAGCATACGGTATTTGTTTTTCTCTTTCTGACTTACTTCACTCTGTATGACAGACTCTAGGTCCATCCACCTCACCACAAATAACTCAGTTTCATTTCTTTTCATGGTTGAGTAATATACCATTGTATATATGTGCCACATCTTCTTTATCCATTCATCTGTTGATGGACACTTAGGTTGCTTCCATGTCCTGGCTATTGTAAATAGAGCTGCAGTGAACATTGTGGTACATGACTCTTTTTGAATTATGGTTTTCTCAGGGTATATGCCCAGTAGTGGGATTGCTGGGTCATATGCTAGTTCTATTTGTAGTTTTTTAAGGAATCTCCATACTGTTCTCCATAGTGGCTGTATCAATTTACATTCCCACCAACAGTGCAAGAGGGTTCCCTTTTCTCCACATTCTCTCCAGCATTTATTGTATGTAGATTTTTTGATGATGGTTATTCTGACCGGTGTGAGGTGATACCTCATTGTAGTTTTGATTTGCATTTCGCTAATGATTAGTGATGTTGAGCATCCTTTCATGTGTGTGTTGGCAATCTGTATATCTTCTTAGGAGAAATGTCTATTTAGGACTTCTGCCTATTTTTGGATTGGGTTTTTTGTTTTTTTTTGATATTGAGCTGCATGAGCTGCTTGTAGATTTTGGAGATTAATCCTTTGTCAGTTGCTTCATTTGCAAATATTTTCTCCCATTCTGACGGTTGTCTTTTCATCTTGTTTATGTTATCCTTTGCTCTGCAAAAGTTTTTAAGTTTCATTAGGTCCCATTTGTTTATTTTTGTTTTTATTTCCATTTCTCTAGGAGGTGGGTCAAAAAGGATCTTACTGTGATTTACGTCAAAGAGTGTTCTGCCTATGTTTTCCTCTCAGAGTTTTATACTGTCTGGCCTTACATTTAGGTCTTTAATCCATTTTGAGTTTATTATTGTATACAGTGTTAGGAAGTGTTCTCGTTTCATTATTTTACATGTAGCTGTCCAGTTTTCCCAGCACCACTTATTGAAGTGGCTGTCTTTTCTCCATTGTATACTCTTTCTTCCTTTATCAAAGATAAGGTGACCATATGTGTGTGGGTTTATCTCTGGGCTTTCTATCCTGTTCCATTGATCTATATTTCTGTTTTTGTGCCAGTACCATACTATCTTGATTTCTGTAGCCTTGTAGTATAGTGTGAAGTCCGGGAGCCTGATTCCTCCAGCTCCATTTTTCGTTCTCAAGATTGCTTTGGCTATTCTGGATCTTTTGTGTTTCCATACAAATTGTGAAATTTTTTGTTCTAGTTCTGTGAAAAATGCCATTGGTAGTTTGATAGTGATTGTGTTGAATCTGTAGATTACTTTGGGTAGTATAGTCATTTTCACAATGTTGATTCTTCCAATCCAAGAACATGGTATATCTCTCCATCTGTTTGTATGATTAATTTCTTTCACTGGTGTCCTATAGTTTTCTGCATACAGGTGTTTTGTCTCCTTAGGTAGGTTTATTCCTAGGTATTTTATTCTTTTTGTTGCAGTGGTAAATGGGAGTGTTTCCTTAATTTCTCTTCCAGATATTTCATCATTAGTGTATAGGAATGCAAGAGCTATCTGTGAATTAATTTTGTATCCTACTTTACCAAATTTATTGATTAGCTCTAATAGTTTCCTGGTAGCATCTTTAGGATTAAATATGTATAGTATCATGTCATCTGCCAACAGTGATAGCTTTAGTTCTACTTTTCAATTTGGTTTCCTTTTATTTCTTGTTCTTCTCTGATTGCTGTGGGTAAAACTTTCAAAACTATGTTGAATAATAGTGGTGAGAGTGGACAACCTTGTCTTGTACCTGATCTTAGAGGAAATGGTTTCAGTTTTTCACCATTGAGAACAATGTTGGCTGTGAGTTTTATGGCCTTTATTATGTTGAGGTAAGTTCCCTCTTTGACTACTTTCTGGAGGGTTTTTAATCATAAATTGTTGTTAAATTTTGTCAAAAGCTTTTTCTGCATCTACTGAGATTATCATATTGTTTTTATCCTTCATTTTGTTAACACAGTGTATCACTTTGATTGATTTGCATATATTGAAGAATCCTTGCATTCCTGAAATAAACCCCACTTGATCATGGTGTAAAATCCTTTTAATGTGTTGTTGGATTCTGTTTGCTAGTATTTTGTTCCCGATTTTTGTATCTATGTTCATCAGAGATATTGGCCTGTAGTTTTCTTTTTTTGTGACATCTTTGTCTGGTTTTGGTATCAGGGTGATGGTGGCCTCGTTGAATGAGTTTGTGAGTGTTCCTCCCTCTGCTGTATTTTGGAAGAGTTGGAGAAGGATGGGTGTCAGCTCTTCTCTAAATGTTTGATAGAATTCGCCTGTGTAGCCATCTGGTCCTGGGCTTTTGTTTGTTGGAAGATTTTTAATCACAGTCTCAATTTCAGTGCTTGTGATTGATCTGTTCATATTTTCTATTTCTTCCTGGTTCAGTCTCAGAACGTTGTGCTTTTCTAAGAATTTGTCCATTTCTTCCAGGTTGTCCATTTTATTGGCATATAGTTGCTTGCAGTAATCTCTCATGGTCTTTTGTATTTTTTCAGTGTCAGTTGCTACTTCTCCTTTTTCACTTCTAATTCTGTTGATTTGAGGCTTCTCCCTTTTTTTCTTGATGAGTCTGGCTAATGGTTTATCAATTTTGTTTATCTTCTCAAAGAACCAGCTTTTAGTTTTATTGATCTTTACTGTTGTTTCCTTCATTTGTTTTTTATTTATTTATGATATGATCTTTATGATTTCTTTCCTTCTGCTAACTTTGGGGGTTTTTGGTCTTCTTTCTCTAATTGCTTTAGGTGTAAGGTAGGTTGTTTTAGATTTATCTTGTTTCTTGAGGTAGGATTGTATTGCTATCAACTTCCCTCTTAGAACAGCTTTTGCTGCATCCTATAGGTTTTGGGTTGTTGTGTTTTCATTGTCCTTTGTTTCTACGTATTTTTTGATTTCTTCTTTGATTTCTTCAGTGCTCTCTTGGTTACTTAGTAGCACATTGTTTAACATCCATATTTTTGTGTTTTTTACAGTTTTTTTTCCTGTAATTGATATAGTCTCATAGCATTGTGGTTGGAAAAGATACTTGATATGATTTCAATTTTCTTAAATTTACCAAGGCTTGATTTGTGACCCAAAATGTTGTCTATTCTGGAGAATGTGCCATGAGCACTTGAGAAGAAAGTGTATTGTGTTCTTTTTGAATGGAATGTCCTGTAAATATCAGTTAAGTCCATCTTGTTTTATGTGTCATTTAAAGCTTGTGTTTCCTTATTTATTTTCATTTTGGATGATCTGTCCATTAGTGAAAGTGGGGTGTTAAAGTCCCCTACTATGATTGTGTTACTGTCAATTTCCGCTTTTATGGCTGTTAGCATTTGCTTTATGTATTGAGGTGCTCCTATGTTGGGTGCATAAATATTTACAATTGTTATATCTTCTTCTTGGATTGATCCCTTGATCATTATGTAGTGTCCTTCTTTGTCTCTTGTAATAGTCTTTGTTTTAAAGTCTATTTTGTCTGATATGAGGATTGCTACTCCAGCTATCTTTTGATTTCCATTTGCATGGAGTATCTTTTTCCATCCCCTAACTTTCCATCTGTATGTGTTCCTAGCTCTGAAGTGGGTCTCTTGTAGACAGCATATGTACATGTCTTATTTTTGTATCCATTCAGCCAGTGTATTTCTTTTGGTTGGAGCATTTAATCCATTTACATTTAAAGTAGTTATCCATGTGTATGTTCCTATTACCATTTTCTTAATTGTTTTGGGTTTGTTTTTGCAGGCCTTTTGCTTCTCTTGTGTTTCCTGCCTACAGAAGTTCCTTTAGCATTTGTTGTAAAGCTGGTTTGGTGGTGCTGAGTTCTCTTAACTTTTGCTCATCTGTAAAGTTTGTTATTTCTCCATCGAATGTGAATGAGATCCTTGCTGGGTAGAGTAATCTTGGTTGTAGGTTTTTCCCTTTTATCACTTTAAATATGTCCTGCCACCCCCTTCTGGCTTGCAGAGTTTCTGCTGGAAAATCAGCTGTTATCCTTATGGGGATTCCTTGTATGTTATTTGCTGCTTTTCCCTTGCTGCTTTTAATATTTTTTCTTTGTATTTAATTTTTGATAGTTTCATTAATATGTGTCTCGGTGTGTTTCTCTTTGGGTTTATCCTGTATGGTACTCTGTGCTTCCTGGACTTGATTGACTATTTCCTTTCCCATGTTAGGGAAGTTTTCCACTATAATCTCTTCAAGTATTTTCTCAGACCCTTTCTTTTTCTCTTCTTCATCTAGGACCCCTATGAATCGAATGTTGGTACATTTAATGTTGTCCCAGAGGTCTCTGAGACTGTCCTCAATTCTTTTTATTCTTTTTTCTTTATTCTGCTCTCTGGGAGTTATTTCCACCATTTTATCTTCCAGCTTACTTATCCTTTCTTCTGCCTCAGTTATTCTGCTATTCATTCCTACTACAGTATTTTTCATTTCAGTAATTGTGCTGTTGATCACTGTTTGTTTGCTCTTTAGTTCTTCTAGATCCTTGTTAAATCTCGGGGCTTGGAGAGGGGGCAGAGAGAGAGTATTTCTATTCACCTTTAATATATGTTTACGAAAAAGCAATTTAAAAACAAGCCCACCACTTCTGTAAATATCTAAATATATTTTTAGAAGTGTGTAGGGTTGTGAATTTCTGATGCAGGACCTTTGTATAAACAGGTTAGAGTAGCATCCTACAGACTTATTTGGGTTTTTTTCCCCTATTTTTTTCTTATGTTGTGTTACTAATGTAATTTATATATATTTTTTAGATCCTCCCTTTCCTATAGAAATAAAAGTGATTTATCTTGGCTAAAAAAAAAAAAGGTTTTTTATTTCCAAGATTTTGGATCATTTTTACTATCATTAATCTGAATTATTTTTCAGGTAGGTTGCCTATTTCATCTTCATTTACCTGGTCTTGTAGGTTTTTACCTTGCTCCTTGGTCTGTAAAATATTTTTTGCTGATTAATTTTTTTTTTCTTTCTCTCTTTTTGATGGGTGGTGCTGTATTCCTGTCTTACTGGTTGTTTGGCCTGAGATGTTGAGAACTGTAATTTGCAGACAGTTCGATAGAGCCGGGTCTTGGTGCTGAGATGAGGACCTCTGGGAGCCCTCTCTCTGATTGATATTTCCTGGGGCCTGAGGTTCTCTGTTAGTCCAGTGGTTTGGACTCAGAGCTGGCACCACAGGAGCTCGGGCCTCACCTCTGGCCTGGGAGCCAAGGTCTCACAAGCTTTGTGATGTAGTAAGAAAAAAAAAAAAAGAAGAAAGAGAAAAAGGACCAGTGTAATATCAAAAAATAAAAAACAAAATAAAATTAGAAAGCTAAAAAAATACATTAGGAAAAATAAAGCTATAATTGAAACAACTGCAACAAGGTAAAATAAAACCACAAGAGAAAACAAAAGGGTGGGGACAAGGCAAAAGGAGAGAACAATAACGAAGTATAAAGAATAAAATAGAAAAATAAAAGATTTATTAGGAAAAATAAAAATATAAAAGAATCAACAACAGTGAATCAACAAGGTAACACAAAACCCCAATCTAAAAGAGGAAAGAAAAAACAAAAGCCTTGGCTATGGGGGTGGAGTTTAGGCGGGGTAGAAATTAGGCAGGGATGGGGTTTAGGGTGGGGTGGGACCTCGGTGGGTTGGGGGGTGATGTTCAAGCCTGGGGCGGGGCCTCTGCTTAGGACCTGCACGTGGAAGGGGAGAGGCAGCACATGGAAAGGAGGGCGTCTGGAGTGTGGAGTTCCGGAGTGTGGAGGTGGGGCCCTGAGTGAGGGTGTGTGGGTGGGGTTTAGGCCCAGCGCAGTTGGAGGGGTTCTCAGAGGGGGTCTCCGAGTGTGGAGGCGGGGCCCTGGGTGGGGTTGTAGGGGTGGGGCCCGGGTTCTGAGCGGCAGGAGGGAGGCTCTGAGGGCAGAGGATTAGGCTTGGGAGCCCAACAGGCTCCCTGGTGCCTAAGTGGACAGGGAAAGCACTCGCTGCATTCCTTTCCATTCCTTCGCACCCCTCCTCCACTGTCTCCCCCAGGGTCTCCCCTGTCACTGCTGGACCCCTAACCGTGGGTGGGTCCCTCTGGCTATAGGAACTCCTCTCCTCTCCCAGCTGCCCCTCAGGGGTGCCGGTCCCATAGGTCTGGCCTTTATTTTTGCTCCTCCTCCCCTCCCTCCCACTCCCTCAGGACCCGCTGCTGGAGGGGGCCTCAGTGGGCAGAGGATCAGGCCCGGGATTTCAGCAGGTTCCCCGGGGGCCCAGGTGGGCAGGGGAAACCTGGCCACGCTCCCTTTTGATCCTTTGCCCTTCAGTGGTCCCACAATTTCCCCCTTAGGGCGTGGGATCCCTTCCCCTCCCCCAGCTGCCCCTCAAGGGCGCCAGTCCCGTCCTGCCTCCACTTCTCCTCCCCGCTCACTCCCCCCATGCCCCACATCCTACCTGGTCTTTGGGGGTTCCTCCGGTTGTCCCCTTAGGTGTCCATGGCTCCCCACCGGTGCCTGGTAGGTGCCCTAGTTGTGAGGAGACACGAATTCCACGTCCTCCTAGTGCCCCATCTTGACTCTGCCCCTCTTCCCTCCTTTTAGATTTAATTTAGTTACTCATGCTACAAAACTGTGTAACATTTTCCTGTTAGGCAAGTGGTATCTGCTTATGGTTACTGGCACTGTCTGAAAGGCCTCTGAGATAAACATATGCCCAAAGCAAACTTTCTAGTTTTGCAGAAGTCAAAAGCCATTCAGTAGAGGGAAAAATTAAGCTACAAAGTTACATAGTATCGGGCCACGTCTTATCAATCATTAGAATTGATGCCATTATTCTAAAGCCGCTTGCAGAAATGGAGGAAAAGTTATTTGAACACAAATGGAGAACTTAAATTATTTAACAGGTTTTCAGTTTGACTCTGGGAGGGCCACAGTTTTTTTTTTGGACAATGCCCCAGAAGGGAGAACAGCCAATACTGTGACTCTGGGCTGTGTGAAGTGGTGAATCCGTGATTACTTGGGCTGTCACCATTCACCCATGCTGCTGAAAATCACTTAGCCAAATAAGAATTAGTATAATTTATGGTTTTGTTTTTACAACTGGGACAAGGATGGAATTGATCAAGTAGCAATCTGTCAGTCTTGCTCAAGGCCTTGCTGTTTTTTCCCTTTAAATTAAAATGAAAACCATGGAGAATATTGATCAAAAAATCTTCCCAATTCTATTTAATTCCCAGCTCCACCTCTGAAACTGTGATCACTTTTAAAGGTGAAATTGATTGCTTATTAGCTGCTTTCCTGAGGCTGTTTCATTTTTCACTTCCCCTCATTATCTCTGACTATCAGGTAAATTGTGTTGGTTCTCCTGTTTGTGCCTGTCCAGCTTGGGCCTTGTTGGAAATAAATATTTATTGAATACCCTTGGTATACCTACCATTGGGATACATCTGTTGCAAGGCACACAGAAGAGATGAACAGTCCCTGCCTTCGTTAACTTGCACTTGAAGGGTATAGATATGTCTGTATTTAAAAATTAAAATCACAAAAGGAGAAATGGCTGCAGAGTTTGAAGATTTGGGTCTCAGTCTTGACTTTTTCTCCAAGTAGCTACATAGCCTTGGGTAGGCTCCTGGACCTCTCTGGGCCTCTGTTTGCTCACATCATTCTGTGACTCCTAGGTGAGCATAATACGTTCTTAGGGCAAATGTTGTAAGAGCCAACTCAGAAAGGCACTGTGGCTATCAAGGTCATGTTGCTTGGGACAAGCAGGCCAAACACAGTTACATGACTGTTTGTTGAGCACCTACTGTATGCGAACTACTGTGTATATCACTGAGGCAATAGCAAGATGTGTAGAAAACATACCATCCCTGTCCTAAAAGGATCACAGGATAGTACTGAGGATGCATAACAGACTGGGAGCCAGGACTGAGGGTCTGACCTCTGGAACGTAGCTGTATTTGAATCTTTGCTTTGCCAATAACTGGCTGTGAGTGGATAATGTTGTTAATGATCGTTTTAGAATAGTGTAAGAGAGTTCCTACTTCATGGGCTTATTGAAATGATTAAATTATTTAATTTATTCAACAGAAAAATATTTGTTGAGTGTCTTCTTTATGCTAAAGACTGTAATAGATGCTTGGTATATATTGGTGAATAGAATAGACAAAGATATATGACTTTATATGGCTTAGTTTCCAGGGGAAGAAGATTGAAACTAAACAATAGATGTGATAAAGAAATGAATTGTGTAATATGTGATAAGCTGATGAATGATATGGGAGGAAAAAGGAAAAGTAGAGCACAGTAGAGGGAATCTGGGAATAGGGAGTAGGGAGGGGGCTACACTTTTAAATATAGTAGTCAGGGTAGGCTTCAGAGAGAAAGTTGCATTTGAGCAAAGGAGATGAGGAAGATTGCCAGTGCACGTTTTCGAAAGAGCAGTTCAGGGACAGAGAACAGCCAATACAAAGGCCGGAGGAGGGAGCAGGTCTGACATTCTGCAAAAAGAGCAAGAAGACCATTGTGAGACTGGGGCAGCAGAAGTGCTGGGAAGAGTTTTAAGAAATGAGATCAGGTAGGGAATGAAAGGGAAAGATCAGGTTGTGTGGGATCTTTTAGGCATTGTAGGGGTTTTGGCTTTCTTCTGAGGGTGAGGGGGTGGGACGTTGTAGAGTTTCAGTGAGGAGTGACATCATCTGACTTAAGTTTGAAGTATAATAGTAAATGTAGGGAGAGGCAGGAGCCATGGTGATGAGGGAGATGAATTCGGAGGCTATTGCAGTCATCCAGTCAAGGGAGAATGGTGCTAGGGTTAGGATGGTAGTAGCCGAGGTGGTGGGAAGGGATTGGAATCTGGATTTAACAGAAGAGTCAACAAGATTTTCTGATGGCTTGTAAGTGGGGCATGAGAGAGAACACAAGGACAATCTATAGCTTTTATCCTGAGTAAAAGAAAATTATAAAGCAGAGAATGCATGATAAAGCTTTGAAAGTACTTAGCACAGCGTTTAGTGCACAGTACCTAATCAGGTAAGAAATTAAGGTAAATGATGTGTAGAACCAAGTCACCAGTTGGCCTAACTCTTTTCATCTTTGAAAAGTTAGTTTAGATACCACTGACCCAGAAAATCTTCCCTGACTCCCTCTGGGTGAAGTGCCCTTTCTAATCCCATAGATCTTTCCAAGTCCTCCTCCATATTAACTCTTATTTATCTTATGATTTATATAAAGCACCTTCAGAGTCCACACATTTGCTCTGGGAGATCAGGAAGTATTTTCATGGAGGAAGCAACATTTCAGATGAAACTTGAAAGAAAGGCTAGGATACATGGCAGAAGTTGAGGGAATAAAGTAAACAGGGTAAATTTTCATGTTTCCTGGTTAGAGAATCTATAGAGGTGTCTACCTCACATTTCAGGTTGCCATTGGTGGCAAGCAAGCAAGAAAACCAACCACCTTCTAACTTGAGATTTCTGTACTATATCCTCTGGTCTGGCTAAAAAAGGTCACCAGACGGTGCCAGAGGGAGTGCTGGCATGCTTCCATCCTGTGAATGCATGTTTTATGCCTGTTGCCTGTGTTAAGAACAGATTAATGATGATTCTGCTTATAGGTGTTTTGCATGTGTGTGTGTGTGTGTGTGTGTGTGTGTGTGTGTGTGTGTGTGAGTAAGGTGGGGATGCCACTAAAATATACAATATATCATGTTTTTCCATTATTCCTTATTGACTTTTTCAGATCTTCCATATGGCTCTGGGCAAAGTATGGGAATAAGAGGAAACTGGGATTACGTCTGCGCATCACAAAAAGATATGCAAACCCTAAGATAAGAACGCTGCCTAGAGTTAGCTAATATTTGTGTAGGTACATACACCTTACCTTACCATCTTAAGGATTAATGAGATCTCCACCACGTATGTAGCTGTATTCCAAAGAAAACTTTGTTAATAGGCAGACCCAATAAAGGCACAAGTCTCCACTGATTTATGCTACAATATTATAAATATTGTACCATTAAAGTAAGAAAATAAAATGCAAATATATGCTTTTATTCACAAAATATGTACAACCAAGCAAAATGTAACCTCTCTTGAATCTGTTCTCATTGAAGGAATTCTTTTTCTTACATGGAATAGATAGGTTTTATGAAATGTGAGTTCAATAAAAGTGACTTTCTTTTTCTGATAGCTCACCTGCAGCAAGCAAAGATAGTCTTTGTTGCAACAAGAAAGAATTTCAAACTGTATTGAAATTAGGTTATTCTGTCCTGTAAATTTTTATTCTGTGTTCAATATGTATGAATGTCTCTGATGTGATTGAAGGTGTAAAAATGAATTTTGGTTATTGCTATGAAGGTTTTTATGATATAAGAGGTTTTTTTAAAATGTGAATGTAATCAAAGTACTTGGAGGTGGACTGTAGGAAGCCTACTTATGAGTAAATGGAGCACAGAGATGTTGATTTTAGGGTGGGTGGCATTGAGAAATACAGAGAAACAACTGGCATCAGAAAGTTTTGTCCACAATTCCAGGGTGGATCCAGACATAGGAATGGGAACCATAGATAGGTCTTCATTTCCTAGGAGGGAAAAGTTTAACAGTAAGTTAGGAGTCTCATTTTGTAGGAAACTGAGATCCCAAGCTATTTATCAGAGCAAGGACCAAGGGTGAACATGGGGTCAGAGCTCAGGCTTATATAGGACATAACATGGAGTTGGCCTGGCAGGAAAGGTTATCTATCTCACAGGTCAAGAACAGTGCTCTGAAGGAGTCCTGGAAATCTCCATCTACGGTCTGGACTTTTGCTGGGAATCTACAAATAAACCACAAAAGAAACACAGTGAGTGAATTTAGTAATGTTACAGTATACAAAAATTAATTGTATTTTTATTTATTACCAATGAATAATGGGAAAATATAAAATAATACCATTTTCAATAATACAAAAACATTAAATATTTATAAATAAATGTAATGGTATATGTGGAAGACATAAACTAGTAACTATAAGATAATTCTGAGCAATGAACTAAATAAGAGGAGAGATATAATATTAGACTGAAAGATCCAGTAGTGCTAAGATACCATTATCCCCCCAATATTCCATAAATTCCATGCAACCTCGATTGAAATCTTAGCAAGTTTTTTTATAGAAATTGACAAGGTGATTCTAAGAAATTATATGGAAGTGCAAAGGACTTCGAGTAACCAAGAGAATTTTGAAAAAGAAAGAAATTTGACTTACACTACCGAATTTCCAGACTTATTATAAAGCTATAATAATCTAGAAAGTATAGTTCTAGTATAAGTGTAGACAAAAAGAACAGTGGAAAAAAATAAACCCACACATACATATTCACTTGATTGACCACAGAGGTGCCAAAACAATTCAATACAAAAAGAAATTCTGTTTACCAATCAGTGCTGTAAAAGCCAGATATCCACATGAAACAAAATGAGCTTTGACTCCTATCACACATCTTACACAACATATTAATTCAATTTTAATCATATACATAAACATAAAAGCTAGAACTGTTAAGCTTCTAGAAAAAAACCCAGGAAGAATATACTTGTGATCTTGGAGTAGGCAGAGAAATTTTAGACAGGACACAGAAATTAGTAAGTATACACTAAATGATAAATTGAACTTTATGAAAATTAAAAACTTCCATTCATCAAAGCATACTGTTAAGAAAATGAATATGCAAGTCACAGACTTCGAGAACATATTTTATATCTCTATCTGTATCTATATATGTATATCTATATTTATATATCTGACAAAAGATTTATATCCAGATCATAAAGGACTCTTGTGAACAACCCAACTTAAAAATACAGAAAGTAATTGAACAGACTCTTCATAAAGGAAAATATACAGATGGCCAATAAACACATGGAAATGTGGTCAGTACTGTAATAATCAGGGAAATGCAAATTAAAGCTACAGTGGCATACCACTGTACTCCCTCTGGAACAGCTAAAATTAAAAAGTACTGAGTAAACCTAATGTTGGTGAGGATATGGAGCATCTAGAACTTTCAGACATTGTTGGTGAAATTGTAGAATGGTACAACTATCTTGGCAAACAGTTTGGAAGCTTCTTCTCATATTAAACATTCACCTACTCTATGTGCCAGCAATTTCACTCCTAGGTATTTAGCTGAGAGAAATGAAAACTTATGTCAGTAGAAAGATTTATACATAAATATTTATGGCAGCTTTATTTGTAATACTCAGGGGATAGAAAGGACTCAGATGTCTGTCAACAGGCGAATGGATCAGCAAATTGTGCCATACTCATACAATTCAGCAGTAAAACTGAATAATCAACTATACACACCAAAACATGGATGAATCACAAAAACATTATCCTAAAAGATAGGAGCCAGACCTTGATGTGTACTTGCTGCGTAATTCTATTTATGAGAAATTTTAGAACAGGCAAAACTGATCTATTGTAGTAGAAATGAGTGGGGTATCCTTTGGAGAGGGAGGATTTACTGTGAAGGAACTTGCTGGGGTGATGGAAATATTCCATTTCTGGATAATGATGTGGGTTACACAGTTGTAGATGTTTGTCAAAACTCAGGGCCTAGGTCTGTGCATTTTACTATATCAAAATTTCATCTCAACTGTTTTTAAGAAAAATATTAATTATATAATTCTGTTTGTGATATATAATTAAGCAAAAATATAAAATTTATAAATTTAAAATAATCCCTTTATGTAAGCAAGTATTTTCTCGGTCAAGATTCATGATTATAAGTAACAGGAAGACTCTAGTTAGAGGTTTATTAAAAAAATATTTAGTAGCATACCCAATATTCAGGATGGTCAAGGAATTAGCCTTGCCTGCTACACCGTCAAGAGCAAAACAGAAAGAGAATCACCCAGGCACACTCTGTAACTGTTCTAGGTGAACTCCCACTGCCACTGCCATCTGCTACTTGCACTCATGATGCCGGAGTGAAACCTCCATCAAAGCTACCCCAGAGAACCAGATGTCTTCACTGCTTTAGTTTCAAGGAGATCTTGTTTCCCTATGTGAGTTTGCCATCTCACACTGCTCAGTTCCCTCTTGCAAGACTTGTGCAGTGCAGTCTGCTGAGTGGAACCCTCTTTGCAGAAGACTTGGAAATATGTTATCCTGTTTCTAAAGTACAGGAAGATATGGTACAATCCTAAAAGGAAACGGGAGTGGGTGATAAATGAGCTGATCTGATTTGTCTGCCACTTCCATCCTTGGGGTGCTTTGTACACATTCTTTTCCATGTGCAAAATTCCAAACAACAGTAGTAGCGCAATGTGCTGATTTTTTAACATGTGGAACCATCTTTTACAAAACCAAGTTGGACCCATCTTATGCTCTCCAAAGGGGAGGTACAAACTCTTGTCAGTTATGACATGCACGTCTGGGTTTATTTTTTCTTACCTTAGCTGAATCACAGTCCTGCCTTGATATTTTATAACCCATGGACTAAGTGATAAATCTAACCACCATCAACATACTCCAAAAATACAGAGCTAAGAGGAATCTCAGTTCTGTACTTGGTCATGAGGCCATTGGTGTTATAATTCCCTTCCTCCATCATGCATTTCATGTTTCTTTTCTTTCTTTCTTTTTTTTTTTTTGGAAAAACACCTTGGCTGGTTGGGATATTTCACCTGACAGGATGAACTAAGTTTATAGTCCTGAGGTATTTGAGCCTTTGTTGGACTTTCCTATACGGGTTGCTTTAGTCTTAGACAAACATTTTACAGTGGATTTGGAGACACTAGAAGGTACTCAGAATGATCCTCAGTGGTCTAGAATGTTTCTCTTTGCCCTCATCATATAGCAGCAATTTTCCATTGGTAATTATGGTTAATAACCCTGTCCATCTTGTAACATAACATCTTGTAACATAAGGATCCCCAAATGGCCATATGGCAGTTTTAACTTTAAGTGCAATGGAAGAATTACTCTCTTGGGCACTCAGACCTGTAAATAAGCAAAGTCTGGAGTCCTAGAGACCATAAATTTGTTTATTTTTTTTGTAAGTAGGTCAATTTTTTAAAAACTTATTTAGTTATTTGGTTGCCCTGGGTCTTAGTTGTGGCTTGCCGGCTCCTTAGTTGCAGCATGTGAATTCTTAGCTGTGGCATGCATGTGGGATCTAGTTCCCTGACCAATGATCGACCAATGATCGAACCCGGGCCCCACGCATTGGGAGCATGGATTCTTAACCACTGCACCACCAGGGAAGTCCCTGTAAGTAGGTCAATTGATGTCACAGTGAAAGGTGCTCCAGTTTCATCCATTGGTTTTGTTTGACTCTGAGGGAAATAGCACAATATGTTGATTGCTTGTCAGAGCACATTCATATCCTTAGCTTCTCAAGGTGACATTTCCAATCTGGTGCTTATCTGAGTCTTCTATAGGCCACTGCATCATTCTTTAAAGTTTTCTTTTCTTAGGAAATCCAAAGATGGTGTTGCT
This sequence comes from Delphinapterus leucas, assembly GCF_059928025.1. Classification (NCBI taxonomy): domain Eukaryota; kingdom Metazoa; phylum Chordata; class Mammalia; order Artiodactyla; family Monodontidae; genus Delphinapterus; species Delphinapterus leucas. Next base: position 48,869,695 of record NC_143133.1, on the reverse strand, counting down.
AACAGAAGTGTGACTCAGGGAACGCCTGTGTACATTTCCCATGCTCTCTCTACTACCAGGTAGTAGGCTCAGAACCCTAGGATGTGATACCATGTCAAGTTTACAAGCAGTTATTGTTGATGAGAGCGAGACTTAGCTCTTTTAAAGGCCAGGCCAGATGTGGTGAGGGGAAGTTCCTGTTCTACACATGAACATTTTCTGTTTTTGCCAACATGGCCACTTTGTTCATGAGCAGTGTGAGCAATCACTGCCGTGGCTATGGAAGGAGGTGAAATGACATCCATAGAGGAGACCATTGTTATGAACCTTGTCAGCGAGAGTCTCCTCTGCTCTCCTCCCCCACCCTGGGGACCCCGTAGTTAACATTTATGTGGCCATACATAGTCATACTCTGAGCTCATTAAATGAGTGGCTCATCCACATATTTCTTTCACAAATCTTATTACCAAACTTAAAACTTATTTATTCTGACTCTGCTACCAGCTGTAGGGGAGCCTATTTTGCCACCCCAAAATGTCCCTTTGGTATAGGGATTGTTTTGAGCTGGAAACAGTCAAGGCCTAAAAGACTCAGGAAGAAACTTTGACCTTCCCCCTAACTGCCTAAAAGACTGTAGATAGAGGATCTATTCCAGGAAGAAAGCTATCCCCATAGATAAGTATAATATGAATTAAATATGGTAGACAGAGGGGAATCTAGCAAAGCCTGTTAAAATTCCTCTCTGTGTCCCATTGTCTCTGTATGGCCCAGCAAATAATTATTTACCAAACATTTGCTTTTCCATCTCCATGTGAATTGCCTTCCTCCCCATTTGAAGTCCCAAACATCCTCTCTTGTCTTTGGCTGAACACAGTATTTAAGGTGAGGGTTTTGGCCATTTTGGTGAGTTACTCAATTTTCCTGGGTCTCTTCCACATATACATGTTATTAAACTTCTGTTTGATTTTTTTCCTGTTAATCTGTCTCATGTCAGTTTATTTCTTAGACCAGTCAGAAGTACCTAGAAGGGTAGAGGAAAATTTCTTCCTCTTCAACACAGTCAATTCATGTAGCTATTACCCATGAACTGATACAGAGACTCATCTCAGGCCTTCATTCTTTCCATGCACAGGAGACTGTGAGATGTACTTCTTGTAGTTTTACCAACTAGGAGCATTTCCTACAGAACTGTCCTTCAGGCCTCAATTAAATGAGGCTATAACATCACAGTGTTCTACTTTCAGGTCAGCATATCATGCAAAGTCTTCTGTAAGTCACTTTTTTCCTTACTCGGTTGGTTATTGGGAATTCTTCATGAGGGCATAGGAGTGGATTGAGGAAAACATGATAGTACCTTAGGGGGCATTTAGGGACAGGCACACTTGTAGTGAGAACCAATTATGCAAATTACTTGTGTCTCCAAGGGTCCTCTTGTACTTACTTAATCTTGTACATTATAGCTTCCACTTGATCATGGATACTGCTGGGAACACCTAACTAGGTTTCTTTTAGGGTACACAGTTCCCTATTCTTTCATGGTGAGGTGTTCAGTCTCTAAAGAAGTCCAACAGCAAGCCAAGAACTATTTTCAAAAGAATAGCTACCCACCAAAAGGGGCATGAATCTGCCTCCATACTCACTGTGATTCTCTTTCTAAGGCTTGTAATAGACTCCATAGAGCATCCTTGCCAGCCACAGACATTTTAGGGCATCATTGGATCTATTGAGTTGTAGAGGTCAAATGGCAGAGGTGCTTGAATTGGAGTTCTTCCTAAGTTCCTCTCGACCTGGTAGCCATACAGGTTAATTAAGTAAATGGGGGCAGTACATCCATAGGATGTGTGTGATGTTTCCAAAATTGAAATAAGACTATTAAATATTGCCTTTTATTTTAGTAGTTAGAAAGTGTAAAGCACAACGATTTTTCTTTCAATTTGGAAAGGATATGCTCTCATGATAAACACCACTGTTTTTGAACTAAGATATGGAAATTAGATGAGAAGCCTTAATGTTTTGTTTAACATACTAGAGTTTTGTTTGTTTGTGGCACATGGATGAACTGGGATCTTAGTGGGTTACCATATACCAGTTCCTAGGGAGGGACTACCTTGTTGCACAATTCCAGGGGGTACTGTTCACCTGATAACATGCACTGTATCAGCCAAAGATCCCTTCGGGTCAAGCTGTCCTCTTTTCCATGCTGCAAATTATTGCCAGCTGTGCCATTGTGCAGCTGGTGGTTAAGTGCCGCCATGGGGTCTCATCATTTTCATTGTAATAAGGGAGTCCTCTCAATAGCATTGTTTCCTACCTTCCAAAGTACATCCACTTTTCAAAGAGGATGGTGCTCTGCTCCCCAGTGTATTTCTCAGTGTTGTAAGGAAGGGACTGTTCACTTGGAACTCTTAGGGGATATAGGGATTGGGTAAGTGGATCATGCATGATAGATTTACTATACAAATGCAATGTAAGAAAACAGAATTGGGGTTCAAATTCAGCCCTACCTATTCCCAAAGGCTGTGTTATAGAGCTGATTCTAAATAGGTCTTGAAGTCCCCTTTGCATCTCCAATTTGTCTTACCATTTCCTTACAATGAAGTCGATACATACTATGTACCTCAGGCAAAATGGCACCTGCAATTGGTCATTAATTTTTCTGAGGACATCCGGCAGTGGGTGGGGTCTAACTACTTGGGAATATTTTTCAGGCAAAACAAATAATTGTGACATCTTCTAGCATTTAGGCTGCCTAGTGGCTAGCGTCAAAAACTGAAGGTGACTTTACTCAGATAAAGTAACTCTGCCTGCACTCCTCTAAAGTGATTTAATGTCTAGTAATTCTGTATGCCATTAAGGAGCAATTAAAAGCAAGCACGTTAAGTTTCAATTCTATAAACATTGAAGTGCTAAGTCACAGATCTTGATTCCCATTTCATTTGTTTTAAGCAGCAAGGCAATCAGGGCCCAGATCTTTCTTACTTCTTTTCTTATTCCTCATTATCCTTCATGTCCCTCTTGCCATTTAAGAGACATTTGTCCTTATGACAGCCCTTCAGAAACAAAGGATTAGGCATGGTACAGGGGAGGAGGCACAGAAAATAATGACGACAGAAAAATCCAGAGGCCCTGACTTCCGGAATGATGCCCTTATTCTAAGTCCCTCTTGTTTGGCTCCTTGACCACACCTGACTGAACTAAGCTTTGTTACACTGGGTGAAAGGACTTAAGAAGAAAAATGGTCCCGGAAGAGGAGAACTCATTGATGGGAGCATAAAAGATGCCTTGTACCAGATTTTTCTTTTTTCTTTTTCTGAGAGCAGATTTTATTAGGGGGAAAGAAGAGGAGGAGAGCTCACAGCTTTGAGCACCTCTCTGCTCCCACCAGCATTGGGATAAACTCTTGAGACATTTAGCCTTCATGAGACTCCTGTGAGCTAGGTATTTACCATCTGGATTTTACAGTTGATGAAATCAAGAAAGTTCAATTAGTTGTCTAAGGGCATACAGCTGGAGAGGTTCAGAAGCAGGATTCAAGCTTGACTTTAAAAACTGATCTCTCTCTTTGGACGTCATCCCATTCACGGTTAACCTTTATTAATAAGTACTTTTTGAGCAGAGCACTGTTTTTGGTACTGGAGACAGGAAAAAACAACAAACAAAAACCCACTTAGCTATGAATGCTGCCCACTGTTGGAAAGGGGTGGAACTTTTCCTCCCTTGTGTTTTGTTTCCATATGGAGGGACTCTTATTAGAGTAACACTCATGGCTGCCTGCAGGTCCCTTGCTGTCCTGGGCAGGGTGGGATCCCTATGACTAGTGTTGCATACAGTTCAGCCCTCTCCTTCCTGTTTTGGGACCTGCCTGCTGGCAGAGGGGATGTACCCTTTCTCATCAGCTTTCATCCATCTGGTAATGTTAGGCTTCAAAGCCCTGCCCCTGTGAGTGAGTTTGGGCTTTCTAGTTCTGCCATTGAAGGGTGAGTAAAGTAACCTCTAGGGTGTATCACTTTCTAATGACAGATGCCATGTTACCTTGTCATGGGGTACATCTGGGTCCTCCTATGAGACTGTGAACCCATTCAAAGTTTGGGGGTTGCAGGTCAAATTCAAACTTCTGTTTATGTCCTGATGTTTTTCAGTATTAACTTGGATGATAAGTCATAATTCCAACCTCTATCTGGCTGAATGTTGCTTTGTTTTGACACTTTTTGACAATTAGTGTCAAAACCAGTTGCAACCCCCAAACTTTGAATGGGTTCACAGTCTCATAGGAGGACCCAGATGTACCCCATGACAAGGTAACATGGCATCTGTCATTAGAAAGTGATAATTTCTATAGAAAGAACCACACACACAGGGCTGGCTTCATGGGCTTTGATAAAAATAGTCTCTTGATTGAATAGCTGCTTTTTTTTTTAATTAAAAAAAGTGTTAACAGTAAACTCTAGTGTGTATCAACACAAAGAATTCCAATGAAGAAAAACGTCAAATAAGTCAACTTTTTCTCAGCATCTAGGGAAACATATTTTCCTCCTTTCAACCATAAGCTTTGGCCTCCAGCAGACATTGTCTTTTTCCGTATGTCACCTTGTGATCACCCTTATCCAACAAGAGGGCAAAGTACCAGAGAGAAAGCAACAGAATCAACCACATTCGACATTTTCCAATGATTATCCTGATGTTTGATGATTTGGTAATGTGGCCATCTTTCAAAGAAGTATTTTTCTTTAGATAGCCACTCTGCACATCAAATACACATAGATTAGCAATATTTGGCCATTATCTAAACATCTTGGCAGGTATGGTTTAGTAGATAGTACAAGTGGGTTCTCTTTTTTATCTAATTATCTGGGTCATTCAGAAAACCTTAAAATTCTTTTTTAGTCTAAAATACTCAAGTAACTGCTGTTGTATAGATCTTAGCTAGTTCTTAGGATTGTGAACTCGTTTGGCCATGGTTGGAAGGTGGTTTTAAAAATAACCAAAGGCTCAAAAGAAAGCTGACTGAAATCATAAGTAGATATTTAGATATATCAGAATTGAGTCAGCTGTTCCTTTTTATCTGCTTTTTAAGTGGAAGGTTTGATGCTATATCTATTGCCTCTTTTCAAAAGGCAGGCAGTAAAGGGAACAATCAGAATTTAATTCTCATGTCTTTTACTTAATGGGTTACCTAGGTAACTCTACCAGTTTTCAGTGGTCCTTAAAACTTACATTTTTATCTGGGAAGAGAAATGGATTATATAAGCTTGGAGGATTTATAAAGGATGCTTTGATATCTCTGGCTAAAGAGAGTCTGCAATAATCTTTTGGTTTGCACATTAATATACCTTTACTATGTGAACGAATTATTTGTACATTTATTGACCATCTTCTATGGTCCAGCATTATCCTGGGTATTGAAATAGACAATCATAACATACTTTATTGCTCATTTCCTTGTGATTTAGAATTATGTATATTGTGTATATATTATATAAAAATTATATGTACCCATGTTGTAGTTAAACTGTTTCATTTTCTCCAAGATGTTTTTTGGCCATTCTCACTACCACTTCTTGCCAAAGGCATTTATCCCTTCTAGAAATGTCCTCCCCATTGACTTCTGCCTATCTTAACTCAATCTTGCCTTCAAGGAAGATCAAACATCATTCCTTTATACAAACATCTCTGATTATTCCTACCCAAAGGGATGTTTCTCTAATATGGGCACTAACACCGGATCATTTACTTTTTTTTTTTAACATCTTTATTGGAGTATAATTGCTTTACAATGGTGTGTTAGTTTCTGCTTTATAACAAAGTGAATCAGTTATACATATACATATGTTCCCATATGTCTTCCCTCTTGCGTCTCCCTCCCTCCCACCCTCCCTATCCCACCCCTCTTGGTGGTCACAAACAACCTAGCTGATCTCGCTGTGCTATGAGGCTGCTTCCGACTAGCTATCTGTTTTACGTTTGGTAGTGTATATATGTCCATGCCACTCTCTCACTTTGTCCCAGATTACCCTTCCTCCTCCCCATATCCTCAAGTCCATGCTCTAGTAGGTCTGTGTCTTTATTTCTGTCTTACCCCTAGGTTCTTCATGACATTTTTCTTCTTAGATTCCATATATATGTGTTAGCATACGGTATTTGTTTTTCTCTTTCTGACTTACTTCACTCTGTATGACAGACTTTGGGTTCATCCACCTCACTACAAATAACTCAATTTCGTTTCTTTTTATGGCTGAGTAATATTCCGTTGTATATATATGCCATACCGTCTTTATCCATTCATCTGTTGATGGACACTTAGCTTGCTTCCATGTCCTGACTATTGTAAATAGAGCTGCAATGAACATTGTGGTACATGACTCTTTTTGAATTATGGTTTTCTCAGGGTATATGCCCAGTAGTGGGATTGCTGGGTCATATGGTAGTTCTATTTTTAGTTTTTTAAGGAACTTCCATACTGTTCTCCATAGTGGCTGTATCAATATACATTCCCACCAACAGTGCGAGAGTGTTCCCTTTTCTCCACACCCTCTCCAGCATTTATTGTTTCTAGATTTTTTGATGATGGCCATTCTGACCGGTGTGAGATGATATCTCATTGTACTTTTGATTTGCATTTCTCTAATGATTAATGATGTTGAGCATTCTTTCATGTGTTTATTGGCAATCTGTATATCTTTTTTGGAGAAATGTCTATTTAGGTCTTCTACCCATTTTTGGATTGGGTTGTTTGTTCTTTTGTTATTGAGCTGCATGAGCTGCTTGTAAATTTTGGAGATTAATCCTTTGTCAGTTGCTTCATTTGCAAATATTTTCTCCCAGTCTGAGGGCTGTCTTTTGGTCTTGTTTATGGTTTCCTTTGCTGTGCAAAAGCTTTGAAGTTTCATTAGGTCCCATTTGTTTATTTTTGTTTTTATTTCCATTTCTCTAGGAGGTGGGTCAAAAAGGATCTTGCTATGATTTATGTCATAGAGTGTTCTGCCTATGTTTTCCTTTATGAGTTTGATAGTGTCTGGCCTTACATTTAGGTCTTTAATCCATTTTGAGTTTATTTTTGTGTATGGTGTTAGGGAGTGTTCTAATTTCATACTTTTACATGTACCTGTCCAGTTTTCCCAGCATCAATTATTGAAGAGGCTGTCTTTTCTCCACTGTATGTTCTTGCCTCCTTTATCAAAGATAAGGTGACCATATGTGCGTGGGTTTATCTCTGGGCTTTCTATCCTGGTCCATTGATCTATCTTTCTGTTTTTGTGCCAGTACCATACTGTCTTGATTACCGTAGCTTTGTAGTATAGTCTGAAGTCAGGAAGCCTGATTCCTCCAGCTCCATTTTTCTTTCTCAACATTGCTTTGGCTATTTGGCATCTTTCGTGTTTCCATACAAATTGTGAAATTTTTTGTTTTAGTTCTGTGAAAAATGCCAGTGGTAGTTTGATAGGGATTGCATTGAATCTATAGATTGCTTTGGGTAGTAGAGTCATTTTCACAATGTTGATTCTTCCAATCCAAGAACATGGTATATCTCTCCATCTATTTGTATCTTTAATTTCTTTCATCAGTGACTTAAAATTTTCTGCCTACAAGTCTTTTGTCTTCTTAGGTAGGTTTATTCTTATATATTTTATTCTTTTTGTTGCAATGGTAAATGGGAGTGTTTTCTTAATTTCACTTTCAGATTTTTCATCATTAGTGTATACGAATGCTAGAGATTTCTGTGCATTAATTTTGTATCCTGCTACTTTGCCAAATTCATTGATTAGCTCTAGTAGTTTGCTGGTAGCATCTTTAGGATTCTCTATGTATAGTATCATGTCATCTGCAAACAGTGACAGCTTTACTTCTTCTTTTCTGATTTGGATTCCTTTTATTTCTTTTTCTTCTCTTATTGTTGTGGCTAGAACTTCCAAAACTATGTTGAATAATAGTGGTGAGAGTGGGCAACCTTGTCTTGTTCCTGATCTTAGTGGAAATGTTTTCAGTTTTTCACCATTGAGGAGAATGTTGGCTGTGGGTTTGTCATATATGGACTTTATTATGTTGAGGAAAGTTCCCTCTATGCTTACTTTCTCCAGGGTCTTTATCATAAATGGGTGTTGAATTTTGTCGAAAGCTTTCTCTGCATCTATTGAGATGATCATGTGGTTTTTTCCCTTCAGTTTGTTAATATGGTGTATCACGTTGATTGATTTGCATATATTGAAGAATCCTTGCATTCCTGAAATAAACCCCACTTGATCATGGTGTATGATCCTTTTTATGTGCTGTTGGATTCTGTTTGCTAGTAGTTTGTTGAGGATTTTTGTATGTATGTTCATCAGAGATATTGGCCTGTAGTTTTCTTTCTTTGTGACATCTTTGTCTGGCTTTGGTATCAGGGTGATGGTGGCCTCGTAGAATGAGTTTGGGAGTGTTCCTTCCTCTGCTATATTTTGGAAGAGTTTGAGAAGGATAGGTGTTAGCTCTTCTCTAAATGTTTGATAGAATTCGCCTGTGAAGCCATCTGGTCCTGGGCTTTTGTTTGTTGGAAGATTTTTAATCACAGTTTCAATTTCAGTGCTTGTGATTGGTCTGTTCATACTTTCTATTTCTTCCTGGTTCAGTCTTGGAAGGTTGTGCTTTTCTAAGGATTTGTCCATTTCTTCCAGGTTGTCCATTTTATTGGCATAGAGTTGCTTGTAGTAATCTCTCATGATCTTTTGCGTTTCTACAGTGTCAGTTGTTACTTCTCCTTTTTCATTTCTAATTCTATTGATTTTAATCTTCTCCTTTTTTTCTTGATGCATCTGGCTAATGTTTTATCAATTTTGTTTATCTTCTCAAAGAACCAGCTTTTAGTTTTATTGATCTTTGCTATCATTTCCTTCATTTCTTTTTCATTTATTTCTGATCTGATCTTTATGATTTCTTTCCTTCTGCTAATTTTGGGGTTTTTTTGTTTGTTTTTCTTTCTCTAATTGCTTTAGGTGTAAGGTTAGGTTTTTCATTTGAGATGTTTCCTGTTTCTTAAGGTAGGATTGTATTGCTATAAACTTCCGTCTTAGAACTGCTTTTGCTGCATCCCATAGGTTTTGGGTCGTCGTGGCTCCGTTTTCATTTGTTTCTAGGTATTTTTTTATTTCCTCTTTGATTTCTTCAGTGATCACTTCATTATTAAGTAGTGTATTGTTTAGCCTCCATGTGTTTGTATTTTTTGCAGATATTTTCCTGTAATTGATATCTACTCTCATAGCGTTGTGGTAGGAAAAGATACTTGATATGATTTCAGTTTTCTTAAATTTACCCAGGCTAGATTTGTGACCCAAGATATGATCTATCCTGGAGAATGTTCCATGAGCATTTGAGAAGAATGCGTATTCTGTTGTTTTTGGATGGAATGTCATATAAATATCAATTAAGTCCATCTTCTGTAATGTATCATTTACAGCTTGTGTTTCCTTATTGTACATTGGTGAAAATGGGGTGTTAAAGTCCCCTACTGTGATTGTGTTACTGTCGATTTCCCCTTTTATGGCTGTTAGTATTTGCCTTATGTATTGAGGTGCTCCTATGTTGGGTGCATAAATATTTACAGTTGTTATATCTTCTTCTTGGATCGATCCCTTGATCATTATGTAGTGTCCCAGATCACTTACTATGTATGATACTGGCTTATACTGTTCGTATTTTTCTGTTCTAGAGATCATGGTTCATAATGTAATAGGGCTAATTTCTCTAGCTCTGTTTTACAGCTACTTTTACTATTTCATAGTATGGTGTAGTCTTATCTCTTTGTGTATACTTCATCCCTCTTATAGGAAAGGAACATGGTCTTATACATGTTTGCTTCCATATATCACCAAGCACCGTACCTGGTACAGAGTAGGCTCTCTGTAAGTAGTTTTTTCTGAATTTAGTGTGGCAGCAGGCACAGTAGAAATGGTAGTGGATTGGAAATCAAGAGGCTTGGATTTGACTCTCTTGCTTGTGTCCTGTTGAGAAAATAATTTTCATTTTTCTGGACTTGTTTCATCAAGTGTGTAATGAGAGACTTGATGACTTGATGTTTAAATCACATATCAGCAACAACAGCATGTGATTGGTTTGGTAATAGAAGTCTTATTTCTCCCTCCAACTCAACAAATGCTGTAGTTAGTAGAATTTCCTATAGCTGCATGAAATTTATTAAGGGATTACTTTTTCTCATGTAGCAATGGAAATGGGCTTGGTACTGCAGAACTGGCTCAGGTACTTTTTCTCCTTTGCTTTACTATCTTTAGCATTTTATTTTTTTCTTTCTCAGTTGCAAGATGGCTGCTGTACCTCCAAGCTGTCATTCATGCTCTTTAGTCAGGAGGAAAAGGAAGGGATGAAGGGCAAAATGTGTGTCAACTGAGCATGTCCCCCTTTATCAGCAAAACAATAATATTCCTAGAAGCCCCAGCTGTAAGACTTCCACCCTCTTCTCCCAACCAACTGTATGGTATGTGGTTACCCTTGGTTGAAAGAGAGTCAAGGAAATAAAATGTTCTAGCTAGCCATGGCCATCTCAGGAAAGTTAATCTCAATCTCTCTTCCCTCTCTTTTTCTTTCTCTTTCCCCCACCCGCAATCAATCAATAAGGGAGAAATGGAGAATAAATTAGTAAGGTCATTAGTAATGGTGTTGCATAAATATTTATATCTTCACATATTTACATTTTATTATTGAATAATTGTTATAATGAAACATACTGTCTATAAGCAAATAAGAGTCAATAGAACATTTAGAGGAGGGGAGTTAAAGGACTTTAGACAATTTAGTTTGGGGATGTACTACAGTAAGTGTCTCTTCATCTTTGGATTTCCTTGTCCAGAAGGTTCTGTTGTATTTTTTAAATTGTAACTTTGTTGATAAATAATTTATGTACAATAACCCATATCTATTTTTAAAGTGTACAATTTGTTGAGTTTTGACTGGTGTATGTATTCATGAAACGACTACCAAAATCAAGATGCGAAACATTTCCAGCACCGCCCCTTGCCCCAAGTTTCTCATGCCCCTATGCAGCCCATCCCATTCCCTACCCCCTTCCTTGGACAACCACTCATCTGCTTTTTTTCACTATATATTAATTTGCATTTCTAGGTTTTTATATAAATGGAATCATTCAAGATCTACTCTTTTGTCTGGCTCCTCTGCCTCAGCATAATGATTTTGAGATTCCTCCATGTTGTTGCATGTATCAATAATTCATTCCTTTTTATGGCTGAAAAATATTCCGTTGTATGGGTATACCAAATTCTTTTTGTCATTCACTTGCTGATGGACTTTTGGTTGTTTCTAATTTTTGGCTATTATGAATAGTGCTGCTATGAGCATTCATGTACAAGTCTTTGTATGGACATACATTTTCAGGACTTCTGGCTAAATACCTAGGAATGGGATGTATGAATTGTTTGGTAATATAAGTTTCACTTTTAAGAATCTGCCAAGTTGTTTCCAAAGTGCTTGTGTCCTTTTCATTCCTACTAGCCATTCATAAGAATTTGAATTGCTCCACATTCTTGTCAGTACTTGGTGTGGTCAGTCTTTAATTTTAGCCATTTTGGTGGGAGTAGGAGGCATTGAATTTTTTTATATTCATTTTGATCCATTCGTGTCACTTACATTTATTTCTAGTGACATATTTCCATGATACGTAAGTTGATTATCTTAGGTTTTTGAAGTAGACAACTCATATTATCTGAAAATAATGATAATTTTGTTTCCTCCTTTTCAACTATAGAACTCATTTAAAAAATTTACATCTTGGGCTTCCCTGGTGGTGCAGTGGTTGAGAGTCCGCCTGCCAATGCAGGGGACACGGGTTTGTGCCCCGGTCTGGGAAGATCCCACATGCCGCGGAGCGGCTGGGCCTGTGAGCCATGGCCGCTGAGCCTGCGCGTCCGGAGCCTGTGCTCTGCAACGGGAGAGGCCACAACAGTGAGAGGCCTGCGTACCCAAAAAAAAAAAAAAAAAAATTACATCTTTATGCAGTGTTAAAACTCCTGAACTTATATTAAATAATATTATGTATAATGAATGCTCATTATTTGCTTATATGATATATTTATGTTATTCCCAGTCTAATGGCAATTTCTTTAGTGATTCAGCATTTGGGACAGGTGCTTTTCAACATATTAAAAAAAAAAGTTTTTGAAAATTATTGACAAAGAGTTTTGTTTTTCTAAAATCATAGCTGCATGATGAATTTTTAAAAATAACTTTTTGACATCTAGTGACATGACTTCCCCCAATTTGATTCAAATCCCTTAGGTGAATTTTATTGAGTACATATTATTACAAATTTTCTTTTGTTAGTATTTCATTTATAATTTTGTCATCAGTATTCATAAAGGATATTGATCTATATTTTCCAGGTTTTCATATCAGCATGGTACTATCCTTATAGTACCATGAAAATCAATATGAAATCAATATGGAAATCTTTATGGAAAAATCTTTATGGAAATCAACATGGAATCTTTCCAGCTGCATTCATGCTTTGGAGTAATTTATAAAGAATTGATAGACAGTTTCTTGACTGTTTGGAAGAACTCATAGTATAAACTTACATGTGCTTTTGGAAGAAAATCTCCAAAAACCTTTCTGAATATATTCCATAGTTATTAATTGATTAAGGTTTCCTACTTCATGAGTCTTTATTGGCTTTAACCACTCCCTGGTCCCTCTGACACACACAGTCATTCATTTCATTGTATAGTTAATTTCATTAGCACAGGGCATAATTTATATGCTTAGCAATTGAAAAAATACCTGTATCCATGGTTTGGCTCTTCCCTAGTTTCTGCATTTTCCTTTTATTAGATTATTGGTTTATTATTTATTAGACTTTCTTAGTTTTGCCAAAAATACTATTGGATGTGTTTATTCATTAGTACTTTTGCTGTTTTAAAAAATTATTTGGTTTTGACTTTCCTTTCTATACCTAGTTGCAAGTAGCATCTGTTCTAGCCTAGAGGTTCCTTTTCTCATCCCCACTTACGGGTGTTGGTGATTAGGTGAAGGAGCTATTAGGAGAATGGAGCTCCGAGAAGATACCAGCCAGTCCTTCCTGTCTTGTTCTGTCTGGTTTCTGAAGCCTGATTCATGTGTTTTCTCTGGTCAATTCCATGTTTCCTACTACTTTACTTCCACCTAGCATTCATTCATTCATGCATTCATCAGATATTTTTTAAAACGTTTTTTAAACCACAGGCACTGTAGCACTTGGAATCGAGGCTTAAACAAAGGAGATGAATTCCCTGCCTTCACAAAATTTGTGGTCCAGTAAAGTAGAGTTTACAGTAAAGAGATAAAATAAAGTTTAATGAAGGGTTACATTAGGAAAATACAGGGTGCTATTGAAACAAACCAAGAAAATGTAACGTAGATCTGGGAAGACCTGTTTTGTTTCTGATTTTTGTTCTAACCATTTATTTCCCACTATGGCCAGGAAGAAGCTACCCACTGTCTTTTATGAGGTACTCTGAGACCATGCAAGATTAAGTCATGTTTCTCATCCTCAGATTATTTTAATTTAAGCTACTTGGTGTGGGAGGAAGAGCTGAATCGATAATATCAATAAATCAGTAATGTTTGTGCTCCAGGTCTAAATTGCAAATAAATCCTTAAACAGAATTAAAATAAATGTAACAGTAGTAAGATTATGATTGCAGGGAGATGAACTAAAAAATGGAATAAAAATACTAAAAATGACTACATAGCTACTGGAGTTGTGTTCAAACATAATTCAGGAGAGACTGTTAGTCTTCAAATGAATAAAATTGATTTGGCTGTGTGGGTGGGATGAGGGAGAAAGGAAGAACAACACGTCTTCTTTCTACCCAATGTTATTGCAGCTACACAGCTATCAAGATGCTTAGCATTTCTCAGAAAGCAGGAGTCTAAAACCTGCTGCTAAAGGTAGGAGGAGCATCCATTGGTAGAGGGAACAACCTGTCATGAAGTGACATATCTCAAATGTGGTAGCTGCATTCAAAAAAAAAAAAAAGTAACAAGTTTCAACAGGAAAATCAGGTTACAGAAATGAGTATTTAGCATGGGTAGGATTTGCAGTGAGAGCGAACACTTACCACCATTTCTTCTATATTCTGAACCTATAGAGAAATAATCACAGTAGCCAGCTGAGATGTAAGGCACAGTATTTTTAATTGTTGATAAAGTGAAATTGGATAAGTGAACTTTAGTGGGAACCTCCTCTAACATCCTACAACTCTTGACTTTGAGACTTAATGGGGGTGATGAGTATGGAGAGGAGCTCCTTACTTAGACCCCAATGTTAGACCATGCTACCTAGGGCATGAGAGTCTGAGAGCCAAGGGTGAGGACTCACTTCTCAACAACAATCTTTAAGTACATGAATCCTGCCTCATGGAGAAACAGGAAAGGACGAATGTCAGACTCTCATTTTGTCAGCAATCAGATGAATCCCTCTCCTCCCATGGAGTGTGTGCATAGAAGAGGCAGGAGCTACTTCTCCCCAATGCTTGTCTGAGAATCTGGAGATTTGGGGAGATTTCTTATTGTATGAGTTGCTGCAGGAGAGGAAAGGACTGGTTCCCTTCAAGAGTATGTAAAAAAATGTATGAACGTATAGTATAATCACATAATTCCTGAAAAAAATACCAGAATGGAAAGTCATCATCATTTTGAAATATTTATCTCAGTTAAATGAGATTATGAGTGATTTTTATTTCTGTATTTTCTAATTATTCTCCAGTGATCATGGGTCTTTTTCATAATTGAGAGAAAGGCGATACCACTTATTTTAAAATATATTCATAGTGACGGATTGTATTTTGAGCTTTCCCATAATAAAGTGGTTCCTGAAAGCCCTTTACTTGGCAGACAGAAGATTATAAATTCTGGAAGGACAGGGATTTATTGTCAATAACAAATCAATGAATAGATTGTTATTTGATACCTGTCTCATACGAGACATCATTTTATGTCCTGCAAATACCCTGCTGTACAAGACAAAGTCTCATCCTTCTAAAAGCTTTTGTTCTAGTAGCGGTACAAACAATGAAAACATGAACAAACAAAAAAATACAATTTCAGGTACTGATAAGTGTTAAGATGAAAATAAAGTAGGATTAGGTGAATATCTGGAGGTGTGATTTTCCATGCAGAAGGCACTGAAAATAAAGGGCCTGACAGTTGGGATTTTAAAACCAAATGATGGTAGGGGAAAAAATGACACAGGCCATGAGGCAATATGGAGCAATGGGAACTCCGATAATCCGGAGAGTGCAGGTCCCATCTGAAGGAGTCAAGTGTCAGAAATATGAGCTTAATGTTACTGGATATTTTGATTTTTCTCCATAAGAAACCAGAAACACATATTGTTAAGTCTCCCGGTTTTTAAATGTTTACAACCAATTTACAGTATTTGGGGCCAACAACAAAAAAGCGCACAAAAATATGTCTGAATTGAAACAGTGCGCTTCCAAGTTCTAACTTCTTTTATAAACCATAGAGTTTAAGGGATCTTAGAGATCATAAAGTTCACCTAAGTGCTAAATATGTGAGAAAGTTGCGGCCCAGATAATTATTGGTCCACAGCTGAGAAAGTTGTTCAGGTGGGATTCATACGTGCTGTTCAGAGCTCTTTCTGTTACACAGGAGAATCTGATACATGTCTTATTTTCTCTCAGTCCATGGATTATTTTCTAGCATATGTGGTACCGTCCTGATTTATTTTGTTTTCCTTTCCATATAGAGATATATGAAGGGGCAAATGAAATGAACACATCTCAATTCTGTATAATAATCACAGCAGTTATTGGCATAATAGAGTGGATATTTGATGTGAGAACAGCATTTGAAAGAGACATAAAACGGTGTGTAGCTGTGAGAGTATTACATCACCTAAATGGTAATTGAGTCCATTCAAAAATGAGTCAAAAGCAAGGAAGTCTACCACTTTGATGCTGGACACTTTAAGGTGCGCTTTTACTTAGAAGAAGCCTTCAGGGGAATGCCATATAGGGCCCAGAGTAACTGGTGGAGAGATTCTGAAATAAATGCAGCCTCACTTTTTCTGTGTTGTTTTCATGAAGGGTGGTGTTCCCATCCTCACATGTTTTTTTTGTTTGTTTGTTTGTTTGTTTCTTTTGCGGTACGCGGGCCTCTCACTGCTGTGGCCTTTCCCGTTGCAGAGCACAGGCTCCGGATGCGCAGGCTCAGCGGCCATGGCTCACGGGCCCAGCCGCTCCGCGTCATGTGGGATCTTCCCAGACCAGGGCACGAACCCGTGTCCCCTGCTTCGGCAGGTGGACTCTCAACCACTGTGCCACCAGGGAAGCCCCACACATGTTTTTTATTATAATGTTTGTTGGCAGAAGAAAGTAACATAATAATTGATGAAATAGCAGAGAGAGTTAAGACAGAGCCCAGCCTGGACAAAAAGCACTCTGAACGTCTCTTTTGTAATTATTTTGCAATTGTGTTTGTTAATCGTTAATGTAAATGTTGATTTCCTAGTAAATTCCATTTCTGTCTGTTTTTTGCTGTGTCTCCATTTATCGAATGAAAGAAAGAATGAAAACACAAAGAATAATACTTAACATAATGCTTAACTTGAGTGAAAAAAAATCTGACTTGAAAATAGTTTAGCATTTGAATATCCTGGAGGGAGGTAACTACTTAGTGGTGAGCAGGAAACAAAGATACATCTTTGTTGTAGAACTGGAGTGGAGAATTTCTTTGGGACATCAATGGGCCCCATTTTGAATTCTGAAGATTGGTCCTATTATGGAAAGTTGGGAGGCAGTGAGGTATGTAATTCAGGAGACCTGTATACTAAGTACTGGATCTGTGATTGGTTAATGTTGGTTTAGTTCTTGAATTTTCTGTATGTATTCTCTTATCTATTAAATAGAGGCAATAACAATGTGATGCCGGACCAAAAGCTTTAAAGATAGAGAGTGCTGAACCAATGCCTAGATACTGAAGGATCTCAATTAATATGAAGACTCTTGGATGGAATGGTTCTGGGAAGTGGGTGCTTTCAATCAATGACCTAAATTTTTTTTTTTTTTTTTTTGCGGTACGCGGGCCTCTCACTATTGTGGCCTCTCCCGTTGCGGAGCACAGGCTCCGGATGTGCAGGCTCTGGACATGCAGGCTCAGCGGCCATGGCTCACGGGCCCAGCTGCTCAACGGCATGTGGGATCTTCCCGGACCGGGGCACGAACCCGTGTCCTCTGTATCAGCAGGCGGACTCTCAACCACTGCGCCACCAGGGAAGCCCAACGACCTAAATTTTTTTTCTTAAGATTTGTTCCTGGTGCAGCTAAGAATTGTCACCTATATTAAGTGAGGCAATTTACACAAAAGCACTCCCATGAGTACACTGACATATATATATATATATGTATATATCAGATGTGTGTGTGTGTGTGTGTGTGTGTGTGTGTGTGTGTGTGTGTAGACTGAATCAATGCTGGTTTGGTGAATTGAAAAGAAAGGCTGTCAGGTTGCTGTGTCCATAGCCTCCCAGTTGAGTCTTGTCTTGGTGGAATTTCTTTAGGTTAGTGTGATCCATCTTCTCCCTCCCTCACTCCCTTCCTTCCTTCTTTACTTCCTATCTATCATATATCTATAATGGACTGGATCTAGGAGACTGATTTATATTAACTAAACTCTCAAGACGTTTATCTAAAACCAGTTTGGCATTCACTGTTGGTTAGCTGACTCACCCACCATCTATAACCCCCTTCTCCCTAGCCACTATTTCAGTAAGGATAGCCATTGTCACAGTTCTGGCTAACAGATGTAAGCAGAAGTCTCTAGCACATGTTTTCTAGGAAGTTTTTGCTTTTTTGATGAAAAAGAACAGATTCAATAGGCACCCCTATTGCCTTTCATCCTTGTCTGTCTTCCTTATTTCTGCTTGGGATGAGGATATGATACTTATATCATATCCTTATGATACAGCAGCTATCTTGTGACCATGAGATTGCTCATCTAAAAACAATAGCCAAAAGAAATATATGAAGAGCCTGGGTTCTTTAAGGTGGTGCCTCTCAAACTATCTGTGATCAATATCATTAAAAACTATTTCCAGTCATTGTGGATTGATTAAAATACAGTAAAATGAATAAATAGAAAAATGAAATGAAAAAGACTTGAAAAATACACGTACAAATATTTTATCATTATATTCAACAGGCATAAAGTAATTCTGTCAAATTGTTATCCGAGTTTCTAAATGCTTACTCTGATTTTCTGTGCTTATCTATATTCATTTGCTAGGGTTGCCATAACAAAACACCACAGCCTGGGTGGCTTAAACAAGCAGAAATTTATTTCCTCACAGTTCTGGAGGCTGGAAGTCCATGATCAAGGTGATAGCAGATTGGGTTTCTCCTAAGGCCTCTTCCTTGGCTTACAGATGGCCATCTTCTTGCTGTGTCCTTGCTGTGACTTTTTCTCTCTATATCCCTGGTGTCTCTTCATCTTTTCATAAACACAGAAGTCATACTGGATTCGGGCCCCACCCTTATGACCTTGTTTAACGTTAATTACCTTTTCAAAGGTCTGTCTCCAAATACAGTCACACTGTGTTTAGGGCTTTGGTATATGAGTACTGGGGGCACATAAATCTGTCTATAGCATTATCACATATGAGTAAAAACCAACTAATGGACTGGCACCAGCAGCCCTTGGCCCACACTGTAAGATCAGCTGCCCTAAGATGCAAGTGGTTACTGTATCAGTCCTGGACTGGTACCTCCAGAATTCTTGTTTAGTGAGAAAAACACACTCCTATTTGTTGAAGCCACCAAGTGTCAGGTTTCTCTTACAACTGAAAGATTCTAAATGGATATTACCAGGAAGCACATTTATGTTAGGAAACATAGCTGACTTGAGAACCAAGCCAGTCACATCCATTGGAGAGTTTTTCATTATTTGGTTACTTTGCATTCCCAGTATCCATTCGTCTCTCTGCTGATAACAGATATCATTTTACTTTGGGAACTCTTCTCATACATTGCATGCAATTTTCATAGAACTGTCAATTAAGGTACTTTGCCCTCCTGAGGACAAAGGACTCAAATCAGTTCATGCCTGTTCTGTGAGCTTTGTCTTACAAAGAACCCTGCTAGTAGAGTAGGTTAATTCAGAAGACAAGGACTATGAAGTCTGTTTTGTAGCAGATAATCACAAGAAAGGGAGGTACTTGAAGCATCAGCCCAAACACTGCATCTTCTGAGAAGAATCTCTAGCTGATTCCAACACTTGAGATGCTTTGTCCTCTGTGTTTCTATAGTAGTTTGTACATACTTTCCCCAGAGTGATTATTGCATTATATATAGCAAATGTATGTTTACATCTCTCCTGCCCACTTAGCATACTCCATAAGGGGAAGACCTTTTTTTTAATCTTTGTATTTCTAGTACCCAGAATAGTCGAGATACATAATCGGCACTTAATAAATAATTGCTGAGTGGATGGACTGAATATTTCAATTTACTGATAAATTCAGTCAAGAAAAATAGTTCAGCATCCAGTATGCACTGTGGAGGCAGTGGTAGGGATGTGAAGGTGGATAATATATGAATCTGACTCAAGAGCTTTGTCATCCAGGAGATGGAGAGGTGCAATAGGAGAGCAGACCCAGAATACCTATTCATTCATCCGTACAGCAAGTATTATCTATGAGTTAGTTAGGCATCATGAGCAAATATGCACTAGCCGTGATGCAAACATACTTTCAAAGCACCTCATGGAAAGGTCAGAGAAAGCTCCTCGGAGAAGGCAACGCCTGAGCAAGCCATAAAGAATGAGGAGATAATTTGAAACAGTTGCTGAAGATGATATGAATTGGCTGAGAAGACAAATACCATCAGGTATATTTGAGGTCTCAGATGATGTTTGAGACAATAATTTTTGATAGTGTCTACATGTCTGACTGTGATTTTCTTCAGTGCTCAGGTACAGAGTCTTAGAAGCCAAGAATGTGGATGGATTTTAACAGTGACCCAACATTAGGGATTTATTGGGTGGATAATAATATAATAATGGCATTGAGTATGCTAATGAGAGAGTGGTTCATACAATCAACTCTTAGGTCCAGACTGGGTAGGAAAGAACAACCAGGAAGTGGGCGACCAAAGATGGAAGCTCCACTGATTCAAAGAGCTGATTGAGCTACACGTATATGTATGTACTTTATATGTATCATCTTACATCGTCCTTAAAACAACATTAAGAAGGAGATAATTTTATTGCCTGCATTTTTTTTTTAGGTGAAAGGAAATCGAGGTAGAGAAGTCTAGTCACTTAACTGAGATCATATACTCAGTAAGTATAGAGATGACATTAGGATAGGATCCAAGTCACCTGACCCTTCTCCATCCCCTGGACAACAAAGCTCTTGAGTCAGGTTCATATCTTATAGTGGAGATGACATTACGATAGGATCCAGGTCACTCCGCCCCAGAGCCTAGATTTTAAACTTTTATGTGGAAAGTATATTAATTTCTAAAATAGAAAAAATTAAAATGTTTCTAAAAGTATAGTAGTATAGAATCAATGCATGTTCTCCCAAAAGTAATACTAAATAGGCATTGGCAAATCCTTGCTTTTACAGAATTTGCTTTTCTCAGTTATTAGATTGAAGTACTTGATGTTTTGAAATTTCACCATTTCTGATCTCTAAAAACATTTAATATGGTTCAACATAACACTACAATGTTATGGCGCTGTATTCTTGGTACTCTTGGTGTAAATGACATTAACTTCTTGCTAGGCACATGATGCTATGTTTGGCCAGGTGACAGTGTCCTTTGTCCATTGAATTCTATTCTTTATGAAGGTCTGTTTGCTTTGGAGACACTTTAAGAACAACACAGAAGCAAGCCCCTTCTGGTGTGTTCCTTTGAATGAGGACTTATGAATCCTTAGGGAGCATCTTGTGGGCACCTGAAAGTCCATTATGTAATTATGAGTCTTTTCTCCTTCATGCCATATGTAATAAGAGAATTTAGATGAATAAGAATTAGAATAAGTCCTGGACAACATGGGTCTTATAACTGATCATTTATTCTGTATTGGTTATTTAATATCAGACTGTGCGGGTTTAAAGTTATGTGAACACAACATTAACCAAGGCTTGGGATATTGCTTTGAAATGCCCTGAGATAGTGTGATAAATAAAAACAGCAGAGGGAGAACATTTTCCTTGGAATACCTTATGTGAAAGCATTTGACCTGGTGCTAACAGGTATTGAAAAATGAAACCCTCAATTGCTGTTCGCCCTTCATTTATAATTTACAAATATCTCACAAAAAGAATTTTAGGCATCGGAAGGGGAATAAGTAATATAGCAATAGAAAGCCATCAAATAATTGTGAAAACAACCTCAGAAAAATCACACTTACTCCCTTTGTAAAATAAGCTTATTTCACTTTGTCACTTGTTGTAGGCCTGTCATTGAGGGGTTGACCTAATTCTGTCTTTTCTCTTGTCACCCCGCTAGAGGGAGGTGAGGGAGAATAACATTTACTGTATTAATTAAACTTATTCTTTATCCCCTGAGAACTAAAAGAATACTTTTCTCTGTTAAGTTTGATTATATAATTGTCCATTATTGCTATTACTAAAATCTTTTCTCCTAGTTGCATAAGATTTTTGATATGAGCAATAAAAATATGCCCAAACTGATATTTAAATTTAAAAAATAGGGGCTCCCCTGGTGGCACAGTGATTAAGAATCCACCTGCCAATGAAGGGGACACGGGTTCGAACCCTGGTCTGGGAAGATCCCACATGCCGTGGAGCAACTAAGCCCATGCACCACAACTACTGAGCCTGTGCTCTAGAGCCCGCGAGTCACAAGTACTGAGCCTGTGCTCTAGAACCCGCAAGCCACAACTACTGAGCCCGCGTGCCACAACTACTGAAGCCCATGCGCCTAGAACCCGCACACTTTAACGAAGAGTAGTCCCCACTCGCCGCAACTAGAGGAAGCCCGTGCACAGCAACAAAGACCCAACACAGCCAAAAATAAATAAATAAATAAATAATTTTTTTTTAAAGTAATTTTCTTAATCCCTAAAATCCTCTGTTTGGCTGCAACAACTTGTGATAGTGAACTTTGGAATATGTGACACTTTTTCTTTGAAGATATAATGGACTGTCAAATACTATAAAAATTGACCTTGTTTCTCTACTGCAGGATAACCAGTCTTTGGGCTCCTTATTATTTTTTTATGCAGATGGGATCAGTTTTTTTCCCCAGAAGCGTTCTTGTTGTTTTGCCTAAAGGTAGTATTCTAAATGCAGCTGTTAGAACTAGTTAGGCAACCAAATCAGTTAAAGCAAATTTTTACTGGGACGTTATTTTCTTGCATCTATGGCAAGGAAATGTTGAAGTACTCTTCTTCTTTTTTCTTTTTATACTTTTTTTTAAACATCTTTATTGGAGTATAATTGCTTTACAGTGGTGTGTTAGTTTCTGTTTTATAACAAAGTGAATCAGCTATACATATACACATATCCCCATATCTCCTCCCTCTTGAGTCTCCCTCCCACCCTCCCTATCCCATTCCTCTAGATGGACACAAAGCACCGAGCTGATCTCCCTGTGCTATGCAGCTGCTTCCCACTAGCTTTCTATTTTACCTTTGGTAGTGTGTATACGTCCATGCCACTCTCTCACTTCGTCCCAGCTTACCCTTGCCCCTCCCTGTGTCCTCAACTCCATTCTCTACATCTGAATCTTTATTCCTGTCCTGCCCCTAGGTTCTTCATGACCTTTTTTTTTTTTTTTTTTTTTAGATTCCATATATATGTGTTAGCATACGGTATTTGTTTTTCTCTTTCTGACTTACTTCACTCTGTATGACAGACTCTAGGTCTATCCACCTCACTACAAATAACTCAATTTCGTTTCTTTTTATGGCTGAGTAATATTCCATTGTATATATGTGCCACGTCTTCTTTATCCATTCATCTGTCGATGGACACTTAGGATGCTTCCATGTCCTGGCTATTGTAAATAGAGCTGCAGTGAACATTGTGGTACATGACTCTTTTTGAATTAATGGTTCTCTCAGGGTATATGCCCAGTAGTGGGATGAGGATAAAAAGCAATAACTTTTTTCCCCATGTTAAGGATCTTCCAGTGAATGCTTATGATGACAGGGATTATGTGTCTGTCACTGCTGTCAGGAGGCTTAATCCTCTGTGATCTTGTAGCAGTGACTGCACATTGAGAGCTTTTACATCATGTCCTTCTCCCTCAGAGCCAGGGCTCCCCAGTGGCAAACAGTGGTATGAGCTTTAGAAGACTCCATGGGCAATATTTTTGGTTCTTGTTTATAGTATTAAATTTGCTTCTATTTGACAAGATGGAGGGGTTTTGTTT
Source organism: Delphinapterus leucas (assembly GCF_059928025.1). Classification (NCBI taxonomy): domain Eukaryota; kingdom Metazoa; phylum Chordata; class Mammalia; order Artiodactyla; family Monodontidae; genus Delphinapterus; species Delphinapterus leucas. The sequence continues at coordinate 48,846,314 of NC_143133.1, read as the reverse complement.
AAAGGTTTCCTTTATGATACGATTCCTGCTAATGTTTCTATTTAGTTTACCTCTCTTGTCAACCTAATTTCCTCTGCATATGAATCAGTAAATCAGTTAACAAATATTTATTAAGCATCTACCAAGGGCCACTGTCCATGGGATTTCACTGGGAAAAATATAACTTCTACATTCAATAAAATCATAACTCAGTAATTCTGAAAGTGTGTTCGGAAAGGTACTAACCAAAGAGAGGTACATAGGCAAATATATTTGTAAAAATCTGAATTAAATAAAGGTAAACTGTATTCTTTAGGAATTTTCAGGACCTCAAGTATGGTAAATATGGATTGTAACCTTTCCCAGGGGAACATATAATGCAACATTTTCCAAATGTGATGGACCATTTGAAATTACTTTTTATCGAATAACTCAAAGGATGAGCTTTACTTTAAAGATATTTTGGGAAGTGTTCCATAATTTGAGGAGATATATTTAATACAATGAAATGTTATCAGAATCTTCCTCCATGTGGCTTAAATTCTATGCATTTTCTTGGTGAAAATTTCTCATGTCTGCAATAATCTAGAATAATCCAGGGGCGTGCAGATTCCTGGGATACATGGCATTTTCCGAGGGGTACCTGAGGAAATGGACACTTTTAAGGGAATCATTTTTCCAGATCCTCAAGCTTCACATGTTATTTCTGTTTTTCCCACAAATTGATGTGAGAGAGAATGAGCCTGGTTTTGAAGAATCCCACTTCCTTTCACAGCATGCGTTCTCTCACCTTACAAAAAAATCCTGGCTCTCAACCATCTAGATATTTTCTATGGCCATGGAGTGAAATTCTTACTCTACACCAAAACCAAGAGACAGGTTGGATAGTTGGTGGCATTGTTGAAAAGTGAATGACTTTAATGCCTAGGTAAAAATTTTCTTTTGTAAGACAGATGTTTTCAATTCAGTAATATTGCAGAAATATCTAATTGACTAGTCGTCTTATGGATCATTAAAAGTAGTTTTTGTGTGATTGCTATGTGATATTTTTGGCGACTATAGGGAAAGAGCTGGAGAATTAAATACCTGATAAAATCAAACTCCTTCCATTCCCATTCATTCGTTTAGATGAACAATTTTTCCCTGAGCTTAAATCTATAGAAAATAAAAACTAGGAATGGAATTAGAGCTGTACCCCATCTTATTATTCTATTTGTAGTAATGGTAATGTGTAGTATTCATCTTGGATTATGAACTGTATAGGGGAAAGCTCTAGCCTCATCCATTTAATTAAGAGATTATTACCAATAATAGTTATTGTGTTAATAATTATTTGTGTTTTGAAAAATTGAGCCCTATAATATTTATAATCATAACTCAATGCAGAAATAATTTTTAGTATTTAAAGCCTTCTGGTCACTCTGTGTTTAAAAATAATTTACCTTTCAATTTAGACACATGTTTTTGTTACACTGAAGTATGATTCAGTGATCATTAAAGTCTCTCAAGCACAAAACGTCTTTTCTTAGGGTAAAATTCTGTGGGAGAATTGAAATGAAAATACTTTAAAGGGAATAAAGAATGATGTGAAATTTCAGACTGGAAGAGTATGCTTTTATTTATTAAATGAATGGTGGTGGTTCTTAACTTGCTGTTGTGTTTGGATTACTTTGGATAAATTTTACAGAGTAATCTAATAATTTAAAAGTGTCATTATTTGTAATTTGCCAAAAATTATACCTTCTACAATTAGTTACAAACTAAAGAGGAAATTTTATTTATTTAGGGAACATTGATTTATAACATTATATGTTTCATGTGTACATTATGTTTATACTTCTGTATACACTACAGTGTGCTCACCACCACAAGTTTAGTCTCTGTCCATCACCATGTAGTTGACTCTACCCATTTTGCCCTCCCCTTTACTCCTTCCCCTCTGGTAACCACTACTCTGTTCTGTGTATCTATATGTTTGTTTTTCTTTGGTTTGTTCATTTATTTTTATTTTTTAATTCCACATATGAATGAAATCATGGTATTTGTTTTTCTTCATCTAATTTATTTCACTTAACATAACACCCTCAAGGTCCATCCATGTTGCTGTAAATGGCAAGATTTCATCTTTTCTTATGGCTGAGTAATATTCCATTATATACATATACCACATCTTCTTTATCCATTCATCCAATGATGGACATTTAGGTTGTTTCCATATCTTGGCTATTGGAATGAATATAGGGGTGCATATATCTTTTCAAATTAGTGTTTTTGTATTCTTCAGATAAATACCCAGAAGTAGGATAGTTGGATCATATCGTAGTTCTGTTCTTATTTTTTGAGGAGTCTCTGCACTGTTTTCCATAGTGGCTCCACCAATTTACATTCCACCAACAGTGCAGGAGGGTTCCCATTTCTCCACATCCTCATCAACACTTGCTATTTCTTGCTTTTTTGATAATGGCCATTCTAACAGGCATGAGGTAATGGTGAAATTTTAGATGTCAAATTATAGATGCACAAGTTTCTCCTAAAAACTTTTTCATGGAAAAAGGAGCAAACAATTGTTTAAAGACCACTGATTTAAGCCACCGTCTGTGATTACTAAATATTCTTCTGTTGTAATCCCCTCACTTACTATGAATTTGCAGTTTACTCTGTGGATTTTCATTGTTTTTGGATTGTTTTGAATTGTAGTCTGGGTTCTTCAATATATAATTGTGATCTGGATGCTTCCACACATAACCATTTCTTAGGGTCTTCTTCCTTAAACTGGTATTAACATGTGCTTTTCAGTGCAAAGTGTTGATCTCTTTCTTCTAGTACATGGTAGACATATGCTGCTATTACCATCATCCCTTGTCTCTGAAAAAGATGTAAAGTGGGAAGAGCTGGCTTATGCAAATGACTTCAAGTTTTTAGAGAACTGAGGGTGAAGTAGGATGTGGTATCAAAGAGAGAACACCAGGGCTTCCCTGGTGGCGCAGTGGTTGAGAGTCCGCCTGCCGGTGAAGGGGACACGGGTTGGTACCCTGGTCCGGGAGGATCCCACATGCCGCGGAGTGGCTGGACCCGTGAGCCATGGCCGCTGAGCCTGCGCGTCCGGATCCTGTGCTCCATGGCGGGAGGGGCCACAGCAGTGAGAGGCCCGCGTACAGCAAAAAAAAAAAAAAAGAGAGAACACCAGTGTTTAGAGACTAAAATTCAAGGTCTGTGTAACCTTGGATAAGTTATGCTGCTTCTCACAGCTTTAATATTTAATGGATTTATCAGTAAGAGCCCTTTCGGCACTAAGGTACTTATCTTTTACATTAAATTTTTTTAAAATTTTGGTAAGAACACTTAACTGATACCTACCTTCTTAACAAATTTTTTAAAATTTAAACTTCTCGTTTTGAGATAATTTCAGACCTAGAAAATGATGCAAAATTAATATAATGAATTTTCATGTACCTCTCATCTAGCTTCCCCAGATCTTAACATCTTACATAACAGAGTATCTTTATAAAAATCAATAAATTAGATTAGATGGTAGTATTATATTAATGTTAGAGACCTCATTCAAATTTCACCAATTGTCCCATTAAAGTCCTTTTATTTTCCCCTAGTCCAAGAGCCAGCCCAATCGCTTGTTGCATTAAGTTGTCATGTTTCCTTAACCTGGAACAGTTCCTAAATCTTTTAAAAATCTGGAACACTTCGTAAGACTTTTTTTTTTTTCCTCTTTCATTGCCTTGACCCATTAGAAGAGTACCGACAAAGATTCTTTTCTTGAACAACTCTAGTCTGGCTCCTGAGCCTTCTTCCAGGCCTGTCTGTGGCCTTCCTTATAACATACAGTTTTAGCAAGAACCCTGCAAAGTCAGTTTAGCAAGACTCCCCCACCTTCTATATTGGATCAGGTTCCTTATCCCTCACCATTCTCCAGGTGATGTCTGATGACCCTATCTTGTCTTCAGCAAGAATCCCGTGAGGTCAGTTTCCTCTTAGCAGTTTTCCATCTACTGATCCTCACCCTGCTCCTTGGCTATAAATTCTCACTTGCCCATGTTGTACTCAAAATGGAACCCAAACTTTCTCTACCCTCTGCAAAATCCCATTGCAGTGGTGTCTAAGTCTATTGCTAAGGTCCTGAATAAAGGCTGACTTACCGTCTTTAAAAGTGTCATGGGGCTTCCCTGGTGGCGCAGTGGTTGAGAGTCTGCCTGCTGATGCAGGGAACACGGGTTCATGCCCCGGTCTGGGAAGATCCCACATGCCGCGGAGCGGCTGGGCCCGTGAGCCATGGCTGCTGAGCTTGCGCGTCCGGAGCCTGTGATCCGCAACGGGAGAGGCCACAGCAGTGAGAGGCCTGCGTACCACAAAAAAAAAAAAAAAAGGTTAAAAAAAGTGTCATGAACATTTTTTTCTTTGACAGTACACACCAGTTATTTTGTAGTGTGGGCTGGCTTATCTTTCTTCATGATAAAATTCAGGTTATGCATTTTTGGACAGAATGTCACAGAAGACGTTGTATCCTTCTCAGGACAGCCTATGAGGAGGCATCTGATATCAATTTGTCTCATTATGTGAGAGCTTAACTTTGGTCACTTGGTTAAGGTACTTTTTGCCAAGTTTTTCCAATGAAAAGAGGAATTATTTTGAGTTCTTCATTGACGTAACTTTCCTTTACAAATAAAAGTCCTATGTGGGAACTTCCAACATTTCTGTCTGCCTTTTCTTAACCATCGAAACGTACAGAATCTGAACTCACGGTAGTTGGTGTTCATCTCTGACTTCACATTTCTTTACAAAGAATTGTAGAATGGAACTTTATTTAGACTTTTCATGGTGAATCTCTGCCAAACTACAGGCATAAAATTATAGCATGACATTTTAAAGAACTTATTTGGAAAAAAATACATAATTCTATATTAAAATAGTTAATCTTATTCTATTACCCAATTCAGCATAAAAAGTGAGTTTTGAATCAGAAGGCCTAGGATTACGTTCCTGCTCTGGTTTGTATTAGTTTCATGAACTTCCTGTATTTTTGTTTTTCAGTTTCCTCTTTTATAAAATGAAAGTACTTAAGCCTACATGAGTTAATCTTACAGAGCTCTTATGACGTTCAAAAAAAGATAACCATGTAAGTGTTGTGTGCCCTTTTGGGTCTCTGCGTGTCAGTGGCAGGAAGGTGGGAAGCGTACTGCTCAAGCATCCTGTGAATTCTGCACACCAGAACCTCCCCAGTTTGGTCCACAGATATACTTTCAACAATAGTGGAAGCAAGGTTTTAGAATGACCAGAAATGGATTAGTCAATAGTACTATAGATTATCTTTCACACACACACCCCCACACACACCCAAAACTACACTAATTGCAGGCATAATCAGCGCTTGATGCTGGTGTTGAAAACAAACACCTGTCCTTTAGGTATCAGTGGCCGAAAGAAATATCCCTACACTCTTTAATGTCCTAGGCTGAGTCATGACAGCTTACATGGGACTTACTTCCTTATGGCAATTTTTCCAACTGCAGGGGCCCAGTGTTTGAATTTAAAGGGTCAGCAACTGAATTTCTACAACTCTAGCTCATTCTTTTCCTATTTGTTACTGAACAACTCCGCGTAAACACACCAACTCCAGGAGCTGTGGCTCCATTTAAAAAAGTGTTTATCAAACCCTCTTTGAGCTGCCCAGGAATTCCCCCACCCATCTCCACTGTTGTCATATGCTGCATTTTATTTAGGTGATTGACTTTTAGAGACAAACGACTAAGTTATCATTAAAAAAGTGTATTCCCCTTATTCCTTCCAAGTTTATTTTCTCTTTAGTTATCTCCTACACTGTTCATCTCTTTATTAATCATTCAGCAGAAACTTCTTGAGCTCTTCACATGCATCAAGTGCTGTTATAGGAGGTAATGACCTCGAGATCTCATGGAACTTAATGGTCAAGTACAACAGGTAAACATAAAACTCTCTCCTTTCTGTGACTTCGCTCATTAGCCATTTCATGCCCGTTTCCATGTGCATTATAAAATATGTACTGTAAACTGTAATGAGTTACAATAAAAATGGATTATAATTATTGATGTTGCCTTCATTGTATGGTTACTATTGATAAGCCACTTGAGCCAGGTGATACACAATCAGGTAGTGAGCATGTAAAAGCACAAGTGTACCTCCTGAGTGGCTGTTGTATATCTCCTGCCTCTGCTTACACTCCCTGATTACTGTCTTTAGTCTTCAAGAAGCACTTCCATGCCCATCCCACTTCCCCACCAGGAGCCATTGAACAAAGCCTCAGCAGCAGCATGTCAGCTTAGAGGATGTCCAGATTGCACTCCTTTGTAAATTCACGTTGGCTTCTAGGGACTGGTGGGTCCTCTAATGCTTCCCACCGGGGCTCACTCCTTTGGTGTTTTTCCAAAGGACCACTTGCTTCGTAAGTAGTAGAACACCTTACATTCTGATACAGTGGAACTGGAGTGAGACTCAGGAATCAGCATTTTTAATGAAGATCAAGGGTAATTCTAATGTAACTGGTTAGTTTCAATAGAGTTGTAACTTGGCAAAACACTACCATAAACTATGTTTCTTTTTTTGTTGTGGTTGGTAGCCCTTGTCCCTATCATAGTGTCTAGAGCTTTTCACTCTATTTAAATGACTGACATTATACAGATGTTGTCTTAGACTCACTCTATATCCATGTCTCTCAGGTGCTCAAGAAAGAAACCTAAGGTTACCTTGGGAACATGACTTTTCAACAATTACTCAAATCAAGACATTTGTCTTCTGGAATTGGTTTTCCAAACCATATTATTTTAAATGGAAGAAAAGATTGAAAATTTTAAGCAGTCATTTACTTTTTCAGTAGAAAAGTATTAATCTACCAATTCTATTTTATCACTAATAAAGACCTCATTTGAGTAGCACAGGACTAAGATGAGGTTCACTTACAACAAAAAGCCAAAAGAATCAGGTGATGGTCATTGGCTCTTGACTTGTGCTGAACTGAACTGTTTATACCTCCCTTTGGGGTTTTACTTTTGCACTTTCTGTTATCACATTGTTTATATCACCTAAAACATTAATAACAGGGCTTCTAGTTGGTAAAAAAAAAAAAATTACTGTTGCTGTTTTTATATCTAGAATCGAAATCTAATAGACTTAAGTGGGCGTGAGTTATAGTAATTTAAGCATGTTGATTTCGCGTGTGTGTCTGTGCAGAATGTGGTGGTTGCCATGGCATCTCTGTGCATGATTTCTGTGAAGGTAGTGCTGATTGAATCTGTAAAAGGATGAGCACAGAAAAATATGTTTATAACAACCATTTTCTGATGAAATTGTTAAAGTGTTGCCAATCTGTGTGTGTTCTGTTTCAGTCCACATTCCATTATTAAATGTTTCTTAGAATTGTAGATATTTAGACTGCTGGATGGTTGCTTGAGTCTCTTACTGATGATTTATTAAATCATAATGCTCACTGGTGTGAGCTGAGACTGAAAGGTAGTTATTTATACAGTCCAGTTTACATGTATTCTTAGCTTTTATGCATGTGCTATATCTCTGAAAAGGTGGGTTTAATCGAATTTTTACAAATCAATTGAGACATCTGGCAATCTAAAACAAATCTATTGTAAGTTCGTACACGAATGACTTTTTTTTTTTTTGGCAGGGTAAAGCTAATAATCTCTCTTCCTGTCCCCTACTGTGAGTCTGAATGACAGATGAATTATTTTAAGTTTAGTTTTTGAAAATTAGAGATCCACCTGAATTCTCCCACTACCTGTGGGACCTGAGGCAAATCAGTCCTTCACTCTGGACCTCAGTTTCTTCTACTGTGACACCGAGGGGGTTGGCTAGAATAACTCTGGATTCCTTTCAGCTGTTAAAGATGATTGTGTGTGTGCACGCATACGTGCGTGTATATGCATATGTGCGTGTATGTATGTATGCAAACATGTTACATGTCAGATTTGTTTAAAGGAAGGACCGTTTTTCTTAAAAAGCTGGTAGTTCACGCTAGATGTATTTCAACATACCACAATTTGTTGAAATTAAGAGAACGCCATTTGGTTTCCTTTTCCATTCACAGATTTGTTCTTAATTTTAGGATAAGATACAGTAGAAAGAGGGTTGATGTTGAAGTCAGACAAAATGGACCTGAAATTGAGCTCTGCTACTGATGACCTGAGTATGTGAGAGAGACGTGATTTTGAATTTAGATAAAAGTTCAATGCCACGTTAGAAATGGTGGCACATGCTACACATGGTTTTTTCTCAAATGAATTGTATAGACTGAAAAATTTGAGAAAGATTTTCAGAAAAAAAGAGGTGTATTCACAAGGAGGGGGTTCTCAGATCCTTGGAACATAGACCGAGAGTCAGTAACTTAGGAATCAAAAGTTTCAGTTCCACTGGAAGGGAAACGTACTTTTGGTCACGTGGAAATAAGTGGGTCAAAAGTTCATGGAGCCTTTACATATCTGCTGAAAATAATGCTTGTTGTCTTAGATTGGGTTCCCGAGCAGCAGACATGGCAATGGAGAATTGTGCAGAGAAATTTTATTGGGCCGTGATCTGGGAGCGACATACCTGTAAGAAGTAGGAAATGGGGAAGACAGGATAGGACAGAGAGAAGCTGACCTGCTTTGTGGATGCAGCTGACTTCTTAGCTGGAGGTTCTGGAACTGGGATGGCCCTTCAGATTTGTCTCAAATTGAGAGAAGAGGGAGGAGCCTTTATATTTGTCATCAGCCGTCATTGGCTACAGGTCAGCCTCTGGGAGGCAGTTCCCTGGAGCTGAGGGCAATAGCCCAGTGGTAGTAGCACAGCTGGGAGCATTCAGCCCCAATATTTTCAGCAGCTGGGGGTGAGTGGGTTGGCCCTGAGAGGAATCCATGAGGAGCACATAGTATCCATTAGGCTTATTCATGTCCATATTAAGCAAAGTGTACTTTATTAAATGGTCCTGAGAAATGAATTTTCTATTAAAGTAAGTTGGTCAAACATGTACTCCTAAAGAACCATGCTATCATGCTGAAGTTCTATTAAGAACTTACCAACACTACTGGGCATATACCCTGAGAAAACCATAATTCAAAAAGAGTCATGTACCAAAATGTTCATTGCAGCTCTATTTACAATAGCCAGGAGATGGAAACAACCTAAGTGTCCATCATTGGATGAATGGATAAAGAAGATGTGGCACATATATACAATGGAATATTACTCAGCCATAAAAAGAAATGAAATTGAGTTATTTGTAATGAGGTGGATAGACCTAGAGTCTGTCATACAGAGTGAAGTAAGTCAGAAAGAGAAAGACAAATACCGTATGCTAACACATATATATGGAATTTAAGAAGAAAAAATGTCATGAAGAACCTAGGGGTAAGACAGGAATAAAGACACAGACCTACTAGAGAATGGACTTGAGGGTATGGGGAGGGGGAATGGCAAGCTGTGACAAAACGATAGAGAGGCATGGACATATATACACCACCAAATTTAAGGTAGATAGCTAGTGGGAAGCGGCCGCATAGCACAGGGAGATCAGCTCGGTGCTTTGTGACCGCCTGGAGGGGTGGGATAGGGAGGATGGGAGGGAGGGAGACTCAAGAGGGAAGAGATATGGGAACATATGTATATGTATAACTGATTCACTTTGTTATAAAGCAGAAACTAACACACCATTGTAAAGCAATTACACTCCAATAAAGATGTAAAAAAAAAAAGAACCTACCAAAAACCAAAACAAGTATAACTAAATGTTCCTCATCTTATTTCAACATAAGAATCTATTTTGGCTTGACACCAAGTAACAATATGCAGAATTAGATTCTAAAACCATTCTTTGAAAACTGTTGATTTACAAGCAAATGACTAGGGTGATGGCTATTTAATAGTGTCAATACTTAGAAAATATTTTAACGTTCCAACCACTCAAGAATTAAATATTAAACACACACAGGCGCACATGTGTGTACTTATCATTCTAGTTCTCCAGTTTATGCTTTGGATGACTTGGGCTGGTGGAAAAGAGACAAAGGTTAACTCTGTATTCCAGCTTAGATTAGCTTTACTCTATACAAACTTATCTATCCATTCATATGTTCCCTTGTTTACTCAACCATCCATTTATTCAAACAACATTTACTGTGGGTCTCAATGGCTGCTCTGGAAGCTAGAATGTAAGCTCCATGGAAGCAGGACTTTCTTGTTAACCATTTCTATGCTCAGTGTCAGCTTCAGGGTTTAGCACCACACAAATATTTGTTCAGTGAATGAATGCCAAGTGAAAGCAGTTAGGCTCTGTGCTAGGTACTGGGAATATAAAGAAAACATAGATCCTGGTTCCTGCACTGCAGAGGCCTGTATCTAGCAGGAACCTTTATAACAATGAAAGATTTAGGATGGAACTTATTATGTAAATGATTTTTAAAATATTATCTGTGGTAATTCAGAAGATCTCACACAGATAAAATATGTAGTAGATAATTCCCTTCTCATGCATATATAATACTCAAGGCCTAAGAGGAATAATCCTTGGATGTTGTTGTTTTGATATCATGTTTTAGGGCTGCTAGGAAGGGGGATTGTACAATAGGATGGGAAGGAAAGCGGTGGGTGGTAAAAATTGACAATAGTGGTGAGAAGGTGACAAAGTCCTTAAGTTTATTATGTCTAATACTGATCAACATTCTTTCCAGTTCTTTGCACATGTAATTAAATGTGCTGAGAGAATTTAGCAGAGCGAATGATAAGATTTGGACTCAGGCCTAAACCAGAAGTTGATAATGGAATCCTTACGGTATTTTTCTGACCCTCTGGTTAGTTCTAGGGCCAAGCCACGGGAGCACATCCGCCAGCACCGTGTCTTCCCAAACTGCCGATCTGATCTCCTTTACACGTCGGCTCTTCTTAAAGAGATAATCTCCCTGCCCAATTCTGCTAAATTCCTCAAGGCCAACAGGATCTTGGCTTTGGGTTGTCAGCAGCCGATACGTTCAAAAACAGATGGCTTAGGATTTAAGGGAATGAACACCTGTCATACGGTCAAAGCCAGGAAATATTCAAAGGTAAATATGAGGAGATGGTTTGGCAACAGATCCTTGTATATGAAGAAAGGAAATGAAGTAATGGTGATGGTATTTGGTCTGATTCAGTATGGTCTACATGTTCTTAGATGGAAATGTATGTACTGTGTTAGAAACCTAAAATATAAGTTGGAGGCCTCCTTTGCTATTTCTGCTTTTTTACTAGATCAGGTTGCCAGTCTTCTTCAGGCAGTTTGATATTATGTCTGTTTCTCTAATTCAGAAGAATATTCATGATAAATTTGAAAATAGGAAGTAATAGATCAGCAAGTTTTATGTCTTTCAGGTTCATCTTTTGCTTTCTTACTGCCTCAGTATTACTGAAGACTTCTTGTTGATAAAATTTCTAATTTTTGTCCTCTATTTTTTCCTTGTTTGTACTTTTTTCAGTAATAAAGCCATACCTCTGGCACTATGATGGCTTCTTTCTCTAAAACAGACTTGGAATTAGCACCAAATTGAAATTGGACAGCACAATTGACTACTTCTTTATTCTCTCAAACCTCCTGACAGAACTTTTGAATCAGTTGAGATTACTGAGTCTCAACCCTTCCACACACTTGAATGCATTTAAAAATTCAGATTCAGGATGAAGTAATTAAATATCCTTCATAGAGAAGTAAAATGATAAATAGAATATAGAAGTCAAAGAAATAGTGTTGCCTAGGTACAAATAAGAATATTTGGCTAACTGGGCTATATTCAACACAGCATCATTTAGTCTTGGGATAAGAATTCACTTGGGCTTTGCCACTGTATGCTTTCTCAGCTCCTTGAGAAGGTGGATGGCTAAATCCCAGAAGCTGACACCCTAATTTTCCCTCTGGCTGGTCCTATAATCTGTCTTTAAACAAGCTCTAACTTAAGACAAAAAAAAATCAGGAAAACAGGACTTCTGCAGCCATTAAAAAAATCTAGACACTCGATTTTTTCTACTCAATGTTGGATATCATTCTGCTCCAGTAAATCTGTGGAAGTGATAGTTGTCAGCAGGCATCCTTCCTGCACTGGCCCTCATTCATCTCCCATGGAAAAGGTAGTTCCAAATTCCAGTCTGTCCTCTTCCTCCAATCCCATCCCTCCATATAACTTTTCTGAGTCGTAATAGCCGGAAAAATGAACAAAATTGATTAATCCTTCTTTTCTCTCTTCTACTTGTGACTCAAAAACTAAGTACCTTCTGATCTGAAAACAGTTGCCTAACTGACAAAGTGGAATTTCTAAACACTTTTCTCAGGGTGTCTCGCTAAATCATATTACCTTCTGTCCTAATCAATAGCTAATTAAAACTGTGAGGCTTCTTGTTAAACTGATAGATGCCCTGCAGTTTTAGAACATCTTGAAAACTGATTATCAGCTACGTTTTCCTAAAACAAACAATAATTCTCAACATATTTTTAACCAACAGAACAATTCATAAACAGTAGTAGATTTTTTTACAGACCCATAAGCATGTATCTATAAATACATTTGTAAGGGAATGGAGTGGGGGGTAGAGTGGAACCATTATTTATCTTTTAAAAATATCTCAAGTCTTGTCTGATAATGTAATATTGAATAAGCATAATGAATGAAAGACTACAAGCAGTTCTCCTTGGTCCGAAGATGGTCCACAGGGCAGTGTGCAGAGCTTCAGTGCTGCCACTGGGTCCCCTCTTCCTGGGAGGCAAGCAGTACAGATAAAGAGCACAGACTTTGCAGCCCATTGGTCTTGGTTCAGATACTGACTCTGCTGATTTTTATAGCTGTGTGACATTGGGCAAATTACTCCATCTCTCTGTGCCTCTTTTGAAAAATGCGGATAACCATAGCACCTACCTCATAGGGTAGTGAGCCTTACATTTGTTAATACATGCAATGCCCTAAGAAACACGCTTGACGTGTGTTGAATGCTCTTTATACGCCCCTCTAACTACCATCAGACTTAATTTAAAAGTGTAGCAACAGTCTATTAGGAGACAGGAATATTCTGTAATTAAAATCTAGTAAATCAGCTTTAAACTATACCCAATATTAACTGTTTTCCTTCCATTAACACTGACATTGCTTGGCTTCATTATTTTCTTGGAATTTAGAATGGAAGCGCATCGTGCCGTGCAGTGCCAGGCAGGGAGAAGTAACTTTTACCAGCGCCCCTGTTTCCTCCTCTTTACACCTAAGTTGAGGCTTCGTTTAAGCGGATGCTTCCCAAGGGAGTTCTGGGCTGCAGCTAAAGCTCAACTGCTATTTACAGGGTGACCTAGGATGGTTCTTAGTCTGTGTGGATTTTAAGAGCCTGGGAGGCCTAGATCTGCTTTCATATACGAGAAGCAGGGGGTGCCGGATCAGATTCACTGTAAATGTGTTTTCCCATTCTCCTTCTCTCGTTGTATTCCTTCAATGCCCGAGGTCTAAAGCTAGGTCATGTGGTTTATATTTGGAGGTTTTACGTAAGATTTTAAAAAGGATCAGGTACTGAAAGTCACTACTGAAAACATCCTGCCTGTGACATAGATTTAGACAATCTCACGCAAGTAGACTTTGGTGGCAGTTGTTTCTGATCTCTTAGGGGTGATGATGGGGATGATACTAGTAGAATCCATTTTATTGGCTACCATTAAGTACCAGTAGCTACCGTTTACTGGCTAGACATTGTACTAGGTGTTGAGTGATTTAGTCTTCACAACAACCCTGTAAGGCATTATCCCAATTTTATAAAGAAAAATAAAATCAAAGAGGCTAGAAGCTTTCACAAGGTGACACAACCAGTAGATGTTTACCAGCCTCCAAAGCTCAGGCTCCTCCACCTCGCAACATCACTTTATGACCCGTCAACTATCCCCTTACAAATTTCTGCTTGGAAATGCCTTCACCCCTAATGGAGATACCTTGACATCTCCTTTATGTGCCTTTCTCTACTGCTTGCTAGTAAATTCGCGTTTATATAAATTGCCTTTGTTGACTCCAAGGTATTAGGTTACTTGATGTTATTCTAATTTATGCCCTTTCAAGATGCAGCCACAGAAGACAAAAGATCTTGAAAAGCTCATGCATTTCCAGATGAGTTTATAAATAGAAGTAACATCATCCAGTCTCTTGAAATAGAGAGACACCAGGAGAGAGGACATTTTCAGGCTTCGCTTGCGTTGACCAGGTCACTTCTTATTGTGTCCTCATTGACGAGTGAAAGTAATTGATCCCCTGTGTCTTTTGAAGGTTTACTGGGTGCTGTTAGTTACAAAGAGAAGCAACAGAATTCTGTTAGCTTCTGCCCATTCATCTCCTTTTAGTAGCCAGATAAAGCCACGCTAGCAGTTTGGAAAAAGACAGTGAAATGAACTTAGTCCAGGTTTATTTGATTCAACAAACGTAAGCAAACGATTAGTCAGGCTTTAAGTGTAAAATACTGTAGAGCACATTCATATTTAACTCAACAGCAGTGATAATAGTAATTCAGTGCAGTCTTACACTGAGTCATGCAGTAAGGGGTGTGACGTTATATATAAAGATGTGCACTTAAAAACTAGCAGTCATTAAGTCCCAACTACTTTTTTAAAAAGTCAGAACAAGACATTTTCCAATAACATTTCCTGGCTTCTCCATCTGCAACTTGTGCAGTGCATATTCTTTTACCCCTGCTTCCACTCAGAAGTTATTGGTTGGGGATTCATGTGAGGCAGATAACAGAATTTTCCGTCTTCTGACTAGCTACCTTCTTGATCTCATGCATTATAATTAATGAGACGGTGGCAGCAGAAAAAGCAAGGGCTTTGGTGGTAAATAGATATGGGTTGGAATGCTAGTCCACATCTTACTCTTAACTCATCTCTTAAAAAGTAGACACAAGGGACTTCCTTGGTGGCACAGTGGTTGAGAGTCCGCCTGCCGATGCAGGGGACGCGGGTTCGTTCCCCGGTCCGGGAAGATCCCACATGCTGCGGAGCGGCTGGGCCCGTGAGCCATGGCCACTGAGCCTGCGCGTCTGGAGCCTGTGCTCCGCAACGGGAGAGGCCACAACAGTGAGAGGCCCGCGTACCGCAAAAAAAAAAAAAAAAAAAAAAAAAAAAAAAAGACACAAGAATCCCAACCTTTTTTGGTTATTGTAAGGGTTAAGTGAGATGGGATATCTAATAGGCTAGACTGGTATCTATACATATATATGGCACCCTATGTATATATATGGTGCTTGATATCAGTGTCATCTTTCATTTCCCCATCACTGCCCACCTGTCCTGGTTCTAAAGAATACCTGAGTCTCATAGTCAGATGAGACTACAGGTTCCAAAGTCAGAGTCCAGACTTCAAGTTCTGTGTCCACCGCTTACTAAATTTTTCAGCCTAGAGCAAGTGTTTATCTCTTTTGAGAAGCCAATTTTTTTTTCTGTAAACTACTGATTATAATAGCACCTGTTCTCTAGGGTTGTTTTACATGAGATAATGCATGTAAAATGTCTAGCACATAAGAAACACTTAATACATGTTTGGTATTAACATTATTAATGGGAAAGATGTCCTACAAAGTGGTCCAATCCTATAATAATAAGGAATGGCCTCTCATGTGACAAGTGCAGGTCTAAGAACTTGAATTTGCATTAAATCATACAGTTCCTTTAATAACCTGATGAGGTAGGTGTTGTTATTTATAAATATGCCCATTTTCAAGATGAAAAAATTGAGGCCAAAACAGAGTAACTTTCCCAAAGGCTCACAGCTAGGAAGTGATAGAGCTGGGATTTGAATTCTGGCTGTTGAGTTTCAGGGTCCATATTTTTAATCATTTGCTCCATCTTATCTGCCTCACGTGTTATTTTATAAGAGCTCAGTGAGGTAGAAAGGTAAGGAATGTATCATTGTTTCTTATTTTGTAATGAAGAAATCGAGGGTCCAAAGGGTCAGGCTTGGTGAAACTGTTCCTCTCAATACATGAAACAAAAGAGCCAAACCATCCTTCAGAGGTCCCAAAAGACCAGTAAGAATTCCTGACCCCCTTTTGCTGTGCATATGGGGAAGAATGGGAAAGAAATTGCCTTGAAATCTCATGTCTTGTTTTAAAAATCCACCTAGTTTAGCACTTTACTCCATAAAGTAACTGTTTTTTCAATATAAAAAATATATTTTAAATTTCTTCGTGCTTGAGTGTAATGGATATTCCAGGAAGACGTGTCATGTTTTTCCTATGGATTTTGTGTCTACCAGTCTGAGAACTTGGCCTTAAGTGTAATGACAGCAATGCTAAATCAAAAATTCTTGGGCATCAGTAAGACTCTATATAACTTAATATCAGCATTGGGGACCTCTTTTTTATGCTATAAAGATACCGCTTAATGGTATGCATGAGAGAAGGGCCAAGATAAGCAAATTATCCTGGCAGCCATCCTGGTGAAGAAATAGCTCTTGCACTGGACTCTTGAACCCATACATTGATTGCTGAGAACTATCACAATTGGAGTCATTGCTCAAGGCATCGCTTATGGTGAGTTAAAGTAGCTCAGGACTGGTGAGCACACCCTGCCATCATACCTGCTCCTTCCCTCACCCTGGACACTTTAGTTGTGCCAGGTAATTGTGGTCCTTGAGTGCTGTGTGCTTCCTCATACCTCCCACCTTTGCACATGCTATCCCCTTGCCTCGCAATATCTTTGCCAACTTCAAAATCCAGCTTACATTAATACAGACTTTTTAACCTCTAACTGTTGAGTAAATTCAAATGATTCCTAATGGAGAAGAGAATGATGGTGGTGACTTAAAAAGTCAATATAACAAATGTTTATTGACTATTTGTTGAATGTCGAATGTTGTAGAGGGGACGTTATAGACATTATAAAGCCGGAGCCTGTAAGCTTTAAATTCAAAATAATAAATAACTATTTGGTACGTATTGTAAACCAGTGACTTCATTAGGTGTCGTGAATACAAACACGAGCAAGATGTCTTCTCTGACTTGGAAAAACTTACGGATCGTCAAGGGAACCAAACATACCAACAAAACCCATATTAAAATGTGATAAATGATAATATCAGATAAAGGCATGAAAAGCCCTGTATGGGGTAGAGTGGAGAAAGGGTCTAAGAAAACTATCTCATAGGCAGATATAAGGGCTGGACCACCAAGGAAAGAATATGAGTTTGCCATGCCGGAGTGCTGAGGACGATATCCCAGAGAGAGAAAACAGCATGAGCATCTTGCAGTTTAGTGCAGGACCCAGGGAAGGGTTTTGTATCTGGAATTAGATGTATACAAAACAGCACAAGTTATGACTTTTGATTTTGTGATTATGCCTCCATGTCTATGATCACCAGGCAATTACTGCTGCATCTTCAAGGTTAGGCACTGGACCACACTGGACAGACTTCGGCTGCTATAAATATTCACATCTGTAGATTGTCCATTGTGCAAGAAGCAAGGACTCTGTTGCCCTTCTACTTCCAAGTCTTGCATTTCTAGCTCTTACTGGCAGAACCTCCACTGCATTTTCAGCCATAGCTACAGAGGATATAATTGTGTACAGAGGATGTAATTTATTGTTTTTAGCTTTCCATTCCCTCCAATACAGAGTGGGAAGAACAAAAAAAGAGGTGGAAATGGATGCTAAGACTCAATATCTAATATCTCACTCACGGAATATACAAAATCTCTTTACAGAGAGGAAGTGTCTTTTATGCATCAGACACAAAGGACTGGGGATGTTAAGATGAATGACATGTGAGCCCTGTCTTCAGGCTGTTCCCTTTGTCAACATGAGAAAAGATGGTTTGAAAGAACATTGTGCTAAATTAGGGTAGAAATTTAAAAGCTTTCTTTACAGAGAATAATTCAAACAAAGAAACTGGTTTGGGGTCACTTGTAGAATTTAGCATCTGTCACCACTGCACCAGCAAAACATCTGTGGTCGATGAAGCTCTAGGTCTTTAAAAGCAAAAGTATTAGAAAGTGTAATCAATAAGTACTTAATACAATTGGAACTGAACTCTCCAAGTACTTGCAGAGAAATGTTCTGTTTCATGCCAGGAAGCCTGTTTGGCAGATTGCAATGTCGTAAGTAGTGAGAAAACATAAGTCACCTTGAGAGCTGATTGAGTATAATCAATGATTAATGGCAAATTTGTGGTCCCTTTAATGACCATAGCTAAATCAAATCATATTGAACCATAAATTTGGATGCTCTCTGGAATTAGGTCATGTAAAAGTAAGCTTTATGAAGAAGAAAAATCAATTTTGTAATATTGCTATGAGCAGACTCATAATTCACAACTTGGAGTTTTTTATTTGGTGAGGTTTGACTATCCATTTTACATATTTGCATATATTTAATTGGGATGGCAAAGCTGTGTAGATGTAATCTTAAAGGGTTTTCGTCAACAGCCATACATTTTCTTTTGGTTGATTTTATTTC
Source organism: Delphinapterus leucas (assembly GCF_059928025.1). Taxonomy (NCBI): domain Eukaryota; kingdom Metazoa; phylum Chordata; class Mammalia; order Artiodactyla; family Monodontidae; genus Delphinapterus; species Delphinapterus leucas. The sequence continues at coordinate 48,827,875 of NC_143133.1, read as the reverse complement.
AATCACATGCACTAAAATCAGCGTGGGTTCAATCACTTAAGACTAGAGATGCTTTAATTATCATTTTAATGAAAGAAATAAGGAAGTGGACTAGGTTAGTTCGCCGTACTAAGCTCTGCTTGAAATTAGTTGAATGGTTTCAGGTCCTCTGGAAGTTTGATGACATCTCATGTTTCCATCAAGATAAACTGAGCAAAATTGTAATCATGTTTTAAAATGTATGTGATTGGCGTATTGATCTCAGGATTTATTAACTGTGTGGGTACTGTCTCTGAGGCTATGGTGTCAATTTCTAGCTGAAATTTAGGAGTAAACAAAAATGGCCCTTTATTGTACCATGTGGCCAGTTCAGAAAAAAAAAGGGGGGGGATGGTGGATTTGGGGAGAGAGAAATTCACAGCAAGTGCACCCCCTGCTGCATGGTTTGATTTCCCCCAAGAGAAGTTGTAATGCTTCTGGTCTTGCACCTCCCATGTACCCCTAAAAATGTTTCTCTAGAGACTGCTGTAGGCACAGACAGCAGAGGAAAAGGCCTATCAGTTCGGTTCTGGATTCAGAGCCAAGAATCAGAGGCTAAGAGTAGAGTCAGCAAAAGGATTAGGGCATGGAGAGCAGACTGGAGACAAGAAAGTGGGACCTTGGGTGGATAAGGGCAGCCACACCCAAGTTGCAGTCATTCTTTACCTGTCAATTTAGTGAATGGTATAGAGAAAAAGTTACTCCTTTTCAGTCAATCAAATGTAATCCCAGCGACTGACATTTGACTGAAATCTTTATTAAATAAGTTTGTGGTCTTAGCGCCACCATAATTGAAGCTCATTCGGTAGAGAGAGAATTGGGTTGTAACATATCTTTGAAACAACAAAGCTAAGTATTATACGTTATAGAGAAAATAGTCTTCACCTTTTGAGGTTAAGTAATGGCACCCCGTCCAGATGAGCCGCCCCAGTCTCCGTTGCTCATTCTGTCTAAAGACACCAGCATTCACCAAATTGCTCAAACCCTCCAAAGTGGAGTTGTTCTTGGCACTTTTCTTCTTCTCACACTCTTCGTCTGTCATTGCAGCAATCCTTTAGAGACTGCCTTCACCCTGTATCGCGAGTGCTGTCCTTTTGTTGCATCATTACCACCCTCATCCTAAGCCGTGGACTACTGGCGGTGTCAGTGGACCACTTCAGGAGCTCTTCCCTGCTCTCTCTTCTTGCACTGAAACCAAAACTTAAAGTGTAAATCTGACAATGTTCCTTCTTGACAGAAAACCCTCCAAAGATTTCCAGCCTCAAGTAAAGTAAAATCAAAGGCTTCAGCACACCTCTAAGCTTCCCATGACGTGCTCCACTTACATCTTCCGATGCCAGCTCCTAGTGTTCTTTACCTCACAAGACTCCTTCCCCGCTCACTGAACGACCAGCACGCCCCACACTCAGAGTCCTTGTACTCGATTGTTCCTGTTTTTTCCCCCAGAAACGTCATGTCATTCATAGCTCTGCTCAAAAGTCATCTCCTGCGAGAAGCCTTCTCTGATCTCTTATTCAGTGTCCATAACACTCACAATTATTTCCTTACTCTGCTTTTATTAAACCTTCTGGCACATAGATAACTGACTTGACACCGTATCTTTTTTTATTTAGCACTTTTGCTTATCACTTATAAGCTTCTTGGGAATAAGGACTTCATCTTCACCACCTAGAACAGTACATGTCACACACTAAGTAATAAATGTTGATTGCATAAGGAAATGTATGAATTTTCACTTAAAATGGAGCCTGTTTCACTATTGTATATTAACTGCTAGGATTCTCATAAGCAATCAAGTTTCAGAACCATGTCTCAGATAATATAGCAAGAAGGGCAATGTATTACATAATCTACCAGCATAATTTAATCATTCCGGTTGTTCCAGTTGTACTGAAAAGGCTCCGCTGTGTTTTGACCTCACCACAGAGACTTCTAATAGCTAGTTTATGTTCATGAAGACGCAGAATATTATACACACATAGACATGCTTTGATCCACTTTGATCTATTTTAAAAATTACGTATTTTATGTTTTTCAGAGTTGTCTTTTATTTTTCCCAACTCCAAATATTAGAGATTCTCTAGTTCCAGGTCCACTATTGACTACAGTATTCAATCTTTCCTTCCTTTCTTCTTGGGGTAGTACCTTAAGAGTTCTTTCTGTTGTAGACAGCTTAAAATAGAGTTACACAAAAGATCACAGCAGCAATAAACTTGGAAAGGATTCTAACCATGGCATAAAGGGAAAAGCACAGTTCAGAGGAAAACTGCCAGAACATAAAAGAGAATTTACTTTCCACAGAGAGATATTTTTAGGAACTTTCTATAGCAGGGTTGGGGGATTTGACTGCCTGGCAAAATCTATCACCTCACAGCAAATTTATCATTCTCAGAGGTAGAAGATAAAGGTTCTTGCATGTGGTGATTTTAAGATTCTAAACGTCTTTTCTTCATTTTTATTTTTTCTTAGAAATGATTTTCACTTTGTATTTAAGCAGTAAATACCAGAGCCAACATTTCACTGAAATGTTGGTGGGAGGAAAGGTATTATGGAAACTAAACTAGAAGCCCTAGATTCAAGTGATTTGCTCTGCTTCTTAAAACTACATGATCTAAAGTAAACTATTCAATATGGTGGATGGAGATACTTGTTTGTCACCATATCTGTTTGCCCCTTCTTCCTGGGTACATAGACCATAGTAGCTTATTATGAATGTCCATGTGACCGAAGTTCTTGCTGTGTTAGTTTGCTAGGGCTGTTGTAACAAAGTACCATAGACTGGGTGGCTTAAGCAACAGAAATGTATTTTCTTATAATTTTGAAGTCTAGAAGTCCAAGATCAAGGTGTTGACAGGGTTGGTTTCTTATAAGGCCCCTCTCCTTGGCTTACAGACAGTCATCTTTCCCCTTCCTGTATCTTTACGTCATCTTCCCTGTATGTGTCTCTCTGTCCAAATTTCCTCTTCCTATAAATTTATTAGTCATATTGGGTTAGGGCACGTCCTAATGATCTTGTTTTAATTTAAAGTCACATTCTGAGGTACTGAGGTTAGGACTTCAACATACAAATTTTGGGAGGGTTACAATTCAGCCCATAGTATTCACCAATGGCAAGCAGAAGGGATTGTGTGCAATTGTCATCTCACCCACTTAAAAGATGTTTGTCCTAGACTTGCTTTCTCTTTTCCCTTCACTGCCTAGAAACAGCGACACGTGAAATCACCTTGAAGGCCACATGTTGGGTGCCCGGTTATGGGAATTGCTGAGATGTCTTCCTCAGGTAGAGCCTTCATTCTCACCTTGTAATGTCCTGGGAAAGAGAAATAGATATTGTTTGCGCCATCCCACCGATGTCCGTTTGTTACAGTAACTCACGGTTGACACTAACATATTTAACTCCTTTTGTCTGAGCCCAGCTTTTCTCATCTCAAAAATGGGAATAAGGAACTTGCTCGGACTGTTGTGATGAAAGATAAAATCTATGTGTGAAAGTGCCCAACACCACCATGAAGCTAAAACTATAATGGGAATGATTTTCTGCATCGCACTTGGAGAAAAGCCCTGTTGTGTTAATGTATGTGAAATTGTTCTATAAATTAAAAATCATCATTCAAATTTCACCCCTTAATGTCTAGACTCTGATTACAAAATTTAGTGACAGGCTTCAAGAGGTCTTTGAAAGCTGAATTTTTAGTATATGTGGTTATTTTTCTTCTTCAAAGGGTCCATAGGCTTCATCAGATTCTCAAATGTATTTCTGATTAGCCACTGAATGGTTTATCTTATCAGACTGAATAAAATCCAGGGTCTTTGAGGGATTGACCCAAAGGTGGTGCTTTTAGATAATACAGCTCTAGAGGACCAGAATGGGTCACCACTGGAAGGGGATGATAGGAGTTGAGGGAAAGGCCTCACAAAATCATTAGGATCCTAAAGACAGAGGTTAGAAAAAGAGGTAGGTGGAGATGGAGGGATGGATAGATTCTGGGGAAGCTGCGGTGACGTCCCATCTTTGCCTCAGGGTTTGCCTATCCTGTTGGCCCTTGATCTCCTCCGTTTGGCCTCCCCTCATTTATATGCTGGGTATCATCAAAAAGATGCTATGAAAGGAATCTAGAGATTTTCTAGTTCAACATCCCCTTGTGTAGGTGATAAAACTGAGACCCTGGGAGAAAAGGGAAATGTTGTAGCTAAGCTCACACAGCTAGTCAACATAAACAGGCTAGAATCTGGCTCTGCCACGCTCTGTCCACCATACTACATCAATTACAATGTCATTCCCAAAGAAATTAACAGGCCACAGGGTGAGAATTTCCCTCCAGTAGGAAAGAGCATGGCTCTACCTCTCACTTTCTCCTCTCCACTTCCTCCGTCTTTATTTTCTATTTTCATCAAAGTTAAACATGTCTAGAATTTGAAGAGTCAGCTAGTGCTACAAGATTGGTTATAAACAACAGCAGCTCCCTACCCTCCGTTACTGCGTTTCTCTTTCTATTATAGAAGCCACTTCCTCTTTTAGCCGATTATTTGGTATTATCATTCAGTGCTCTCAGTAACATATTAAATTACTTTTTTCCCCCAATTTTGGGCATCATCTGTTGACTTACCATTTTGAAAGATGGCGTTTCTGCTGTCTTTTTCTCCTCACTGCTGCTTACCACACATTCTAACTCTTCTTCTTCCCTGTCTTCCCAATACACTGACTTGGAATTTTGGTTATATTAATATCCCATAATTGCATTATTATGACTCGAGATATATAACATGGCAATCAAGAGCATGGAATCTGGAGCCAAATGCCCATGTTCAAAATCCACCTTTATCATTTACTAGCTGTGTGACCTTGGACAAATGACCAAATTCTGTGTACTTGAGTTACCTTACCTGTAAAATGGGGAAATGCTAGTACCCACCTCACAAGTTTGTTATGAGGATTAAATGAATTAACATACAAAGTTTTTAGAATCATGACTGCACTTGAAAGTAATATGTAAATATTTTCTTCAGAGCTTAGCCATATAATATATAATTTCTTTTCCTGCAGAATGCTTCCCCCGTAGTTAATTCTTGTATTGTTTTTTCTTACGAGTAATTAAACCCCACATCTTCAAAGTTGTCTACATCTTCCCTTAAGGTATTCAGATGCATCTCATGGTCTGTTGATTTCATCAGCCTAAAAAGTCTTTCCTAGGAATTCTGGAACTACTCCAACATGGACTAGTCACTTTCCATGCTTATGTCACAGCTGTCATCCTGGGATCACATTTCACTTTCGTTCTGGGAATTCTTTTAGCTTCTGTCAGTTTGGACTGCTTGTTTCCTGTGTCCCATGTCTTTCGTCTTTCTCTTTAGAAAGAGTGCACAAGAGAGAACTGTTTGAGAGAATTCTAGGTTGAAAATAATTTCCATCGAGAATTTTGAAGACATTCTTTAATTGCTTTCAAAGTGCTACTTTTGAGAAATCAAAGTCTTCTGATTCTGATAGTTATGTGTGTGTGTGACCTGCTTATTTTGTGCAGAATCTTGTAGGATCTTCATTTTCCCAGGTGTTTTAAAATCTAATAAAGTTGTGCTTGTGCTTTGGTGTAAGTTTCTTTCTAATCCATTGTTCTGGGAACTAATAGACTCCTTCAGTATGTAAACCCAAACATTTTCTTCAGTTCTAGGAAATAATCTTGATGTATGTATGTATATATGTATGAATGTATTTGTTTTGTTAACTTTCTTTCCTCCCTTTTCTCTCTTCTCTCTTTCTGGAACTCCAGTTATTCAGACATGGGCACACTTAAGCTTGTCCTCTAACTTTTTTCTGGCTTGTGATTTGGGAGAGTCTTTCAACTTTATAAATGTTATTTATTCGAACTATCATATTTTAAATATCTAAGTGCTCATTTTGGTCCCTGTTGCTTTTTGTTTCATTAAATTCTGTTCTTGGTTCCTGGTTACAATATTATTATTTTTTCCTCATGGACTGACTGGATTCCACAAAGCCACATTCATAAAAAATCTTACTTGGAGGGTGAAAGCCTGACTGTCAGCATTCTAAGAGCTGAGAGGGAGAAACAGAAAAAGGGGTCCAGCATCCACTCTGAACAAATCCATGCAATCCTCCTGTTTTCATTGTGGCACCTCCAACTTCATGTTTACCCGGTGTCTTCCAGTCCAGGGATTTAAAAATTTTTGTCATCTCCAGAAAATAAAACTCCAGACTTTGTTGAAGTAGGGGAGGGAAGATACCTAGCAGCACAGATTGGGGAAGGAGATCCGAGGATCTGATACCTTTATAAATGTATTTTAAATCAATTCTCTTTTTTTCTTTTCATCCCATGATTCATCCCCATATTTGGAGGTAACTGATAGTGTAAGTTCCTGGGCCTTTGGGAGCTGTTCTGTGATTGTTGTCTTTTTCCTATACCTGTTTTTCTCATCTGTAGAGACTTAGGTATTAGACAGTTTTTTCCTTCCTGTTGTTAGAATAGAGTTTTAGGAGAAAGCAAAAGTGAACATGAAGCTGCTTCCCTGGAATGAAAAACTATGGTCATCTTTTGTTGGTAACCTTACCTACACAGAGGGATCAGAATCTTCTCTAACTAGCTTTACCCAGAGGCCAGTCATTTGCTCTTTATGTGACTCAGTGAAAGTTTTTCATATTTTATTTCCTTGTATATAGTAGGGGATAATCAATATCTATGTATCAGGGAATCTGAGAAGACAAATGAGGTAGGGCATGTAAAGTTCTTCACACAGAAGTCTTGTCCGTATTAGGCACTCAACAAACACTAACTCCTTCAAATCCTTTAGAATGAGGTCACAAAACAATTTTTAAAGGACAGACAAAAGTTAGTTCCTCTTCCCTTTTTCTCTTCTACTTATAACCCTGAGGACTTATTTTCCAAAGCTGCCAAAATTTCCTAAGATTATAATGTCCTTCCATATTCAATTCAATGTCAGAATGACTTTTTTATTTATACCTTTTTTAAAAAAAATTAATTTTTATTGGAGTATAGTTGCTTTACAATGTTGTGTTAGTTTCTGCTGTACAGCAAAGTGAAGCAGCTATACATATATATATATATATATATATATCCCCTCTTTTTTGGATTTCCTTCCCATTTAGGTCACCACAGAGCACTGAGTAGAGTTCCCTATGCTATACAGTAGGTTCTCATTAGTTATCTATTTTATACATAATAGTATATATATGTCAACCCCAATCTCCCAATTCATCCCACTCCCCTTACCCCACCCTGTATCGATACTCCATTCTCTAAGTCTGTGTCTCTATTTCTGCTTTACAAATAAGTTCATCTGTATCATTTTTCTAGATTCCACATATAAGCGATATTATAATATGATATTTGTTTTTCTCTTTCTGACTAACTTCACTCTGTATGACAGTCTCTAGGTCCATTCATGTCTCTGCAAATTGCACTATTTTGTTCCTTTTATGGCTGAGTAATATTCCATTGTATATATGTACCACATCTTCTATATCCATTCTTCTGTTGGTCACCTAATCTATGACAAAGGAGGCAAGAATATACAATGGAGAAAACACAGTCTCTTCAATACATGGGGCTGGGAAAACTGGACAGCTACATGTAAACGAATGAAATTAGAACACTGCCTAACACCATACACAAAAATAAACTCAAAATGGATTAAAGGCTTAAATGTAAGGCCAGACACTATAAAACTCTTAGAGGAAAACATAAGCAGAACACTACTTATGCCTGTTTTGTACACATTAAGATTCTCAGTATTAGTAGTGAGGCAGGACTTAGTAAAATGCAGGCCTAACCTCAGAGACCTCATAGCTGAAAGCCTGGAACTAGGACTTCATTGTTTGGCGTAGGCTCCTTCCAATTCCAAATGGGCTAATAAAGACTCTATTAGGAAAACATAGACTCCCTCCTGGGAAACAAAAGGCTGTGAAGCTTCCTGTCTTTACATGCTGTTGGAGGGTTTGTACATTTGTTTTGACTTTCTCTAATTAAATTGGAAACATTTTCTTCAGGTGAAGGAGTCTATTTCCTTTCCACTATTTTGCACATTCCGGGTGGTGGAGGGATTTTGAATATCCTTGCTTCCCATCTTCATAGGTCCAACAAGATGCCAAGCTCCAAGGTTCAGTTCTGTTCTCTGTGAACTTTCCACAGCACCATCCTCCGGTCTGAAGTAATATCTCTGCATTGCTCCTTATATGTGTTCTTCTAGTGCCCCTCACTTCTTTTTACCTTGATAAAAGAAATGCTTTTTTCTTCTTCCCCGAGCTGGATATGTTGGAGTTCCTCCAGTGAATACGTTCATGCAAATATGACAGCAAAGAATATCTTTGGGAATCTAGAGGACTGACCCAGGTCCTCCCCGCTTGGCCCTATGTACAGTTTATTGACAAACTTGAATTTTTTGAAACCAAAAATCGTGTTCACACATGATTATTCTTAAGAGCGTTAACTCCTGTTTCATCGCAAAGGTATGATAGGTAAGTGGTACCATTAGGCTTTTCCAAGCTGAATCTAGTACCCAGAATTCTTGGGCCTGACTCCCCTCTCCCCATTGTGTGATAGCAGTATTGTGCATCCATACTCTTCCTTGGCCTCGTGGTGGGTGGAATGTATTTCCCCAAACTTTGTGCTTAGCCACAGGAATATTAGAGGATGTGATATAATAAGGGTCTGGAAATCTGCTACACAGCTGGCTTAGCCTCCTGGGCTTCTGCTGTTTCCAGGAGAAGAAGATATTGAAGGAAGCTCTCTCCTTTTATCCCCAGATTAGTCACACTGGTTGACATGCAGACTCCCAGACTGATGTGAAAACAGTTCAGCTGACTTGTAGATGCATGAGTGAGAAAGAAATGTTTGTTGTTGTAAGTTTTTGAGTTTTGTGGTAGTTTGATATGCACCATTGTTGAAAATATTGCAGACTAAGGCCAATAAACCTCTGTAATAATATATATTTTCAGCTGCTAGTATGGCTGATAATGTGGATTTCTCTCTCAGGTCTCTGTGGTACATGTGATCAAAGTACTATGGAGTTCCCCGTCATTGTTATTAAGTGATGACACTATTGAATGCCTTTCTTATTTAATGTCTTCTTTTTCTGCTGCTCTCTAAGTTCTGTGAATTCAAGGGTTATATCTGATTTATTTCTTATTATACCCCAGTGACTCTCATGGTACCTAACATATAGAAAGTACTCAATTAACGTTAATCAAATGAATGAAATAAATGAATGAATAAATAAAAACTAGATGGACAGGCCCCCTCCCCCAATGCAGGAAAGCTATGTATTCCCCCATCAGAAAAATTAACATAAAAATGTACATAAAAAGTGTTGTGCGGTATGGAAGAGCACATAATATTTTATGATCGATTCTTGAGCTGAAACTTTAGAACTCATGATCAAGATAATGTAGAAGCATCTCAGATAACAGGAGCTGAAAAGCCCCTAAGTTTTGCTCTGGTATTTTAGGAATGGATGTCTATATACATTGGCAAGACTCAGTAATTTTCCAGGGGACTGGTTATGTGGCCAGATGAGTCATTTTCCTGGTCATGCTGTGTATATTTCTGTATATTATTTCATCTTTTTCTCATCAAGTAGGATGAGGGGTAGAACAGGAACAAAAGGGAGAGGGCTCAAAGGTCATTTTTCTAGAACCTAGAAGGAGGGATAAAATATGACCAGAAAAAGTTAACAATATCTACCAGTGGTCAACACTGTGGATGATGTGATGCCTTATATACGGTGAGTGTGAGGCTGTATGCCAGGCACAGAAGAGAGAAGAGTAACAGGCGGGTCGCTCTTTGAGGGTATTTGTGTCTATACAGAAAGTGGGCAGAATGTCCTCATTCTTATTTCTCATGTTGTACCTCTTTAAAGCAGGCTCTTCCCAGTGACACTGGGAAAACAAAGGCAGCTCAGCAGACTGGCTGGATTTATGCTGGGGCCATCTGTTAGAATTAAATCCATTTAAATTTGGTTGGAGGAGATTTCACGTGTGGCCCCATGGAAATGGAGAGATAATTTTAAGCTTGGGTGGGATGGGGTTGTGGGTGGGAATTCAGAATGAAGATGAATGAGCTGCAGGCCAATGAGTGTTTCCTTTCTGAAGTCATCTTTTAATTAGATAATTTGTGGTGAGTCATTTGCTCTTTTATAAGCCTCAGAATGAGCCGGTTGGTAGTTTGATTTTGACTTCTATGGTTGGGAGTCTTATGATTTCTCCACTTTTAGACCATTCATTGTGGCTCTCAGGGTGACTTGCGTGAAGTGAACAAAATAGGGCAGAAGCAAAATAGATGCACACATTAAAAACGGGAAGATACGGCCTGTTCCTAATCTTGTGATTTTAGACAAGATACTTCTTTTCTCCAGGAAATGCCTTTCTCATCCCTTGAGATTATAACCCTCATTAACTTACATACATTGTTCCTGTTGAGATGATTCTTGATACCATAGGTCCATGGGAACCCAGCCATCTACTGAATAGCATTGACTGAAACATTCAAACTCATTTATAATTTTAAGCTGTTAGCAAGCCAAAAAAAACCCTTTTCCTTTTATCCCAAACAAAGAGTGAGAAAATTTATGGAATTGGCTGGTGTTCTGGCAATCTGTAGGCTTCAGTGTTGTATTTCATTATGAACAATGGAGTAAAAGCTATATTGAAAACAGCAGCCTTTAATACTGGACCCAAGCTCCCAACCCAAAAAGCTTATCCACATTTTGTTAAGTTTATACAATATTTGTATTTTATCACTAGAAAAATTCTCCAAATGTTTTATATAATAATATCTCATTTAAATTCAGTGCTTGACCTTAGCAAGAGGATAAATTACAAATTTTCCATCAGTCAATTTTCCAGATACTAAGGAATATATTTTAGTACTAACTAAAAGAAATTAACAGTATTCCATGGAAGTCTTTTAAAAAGGCTTAAGTGCATTTTTGCCTTACTGGATTTACTGTCTTGAATACAGGTTACTCTTTCTTTAATAACCAATCGTTATTCTTATGTTCATAAGAATAATGTTATATTTATCTTATGTTATAATTATCTAATGAACAGTAAGAGAGCATGCCTTTCTCTCACCTTTATTGATGGTTATCACCTCTAATGTTTTTCTTCCTCTGTAAACTTTTATAGTTTGTTTCCTATATTTAGGAAACGTCAGATGATCAAGTTGTTAGAATGGTATGTAAATTAAGAGTCAATAGCATGTGAAGTAAGACCCAAGAAAACTTACAGTAGGAAAGACCTTTAGAATGCATCTTGTTGTCTGTGAGAACTTCGCTATTTACTTCTTGATTTTCCAAAATCATGTTCTTGATATGTGAAGTCTGTATTGTGTATGTATGCGTATACTCCTACATAAATATGTACATATAAGTGTGTGTGTGCTTGTGTATGTGCATGTGTATAGGGATCCAACATGGCATATGGTCATTTTATCATCAAACAGACCTTGATCAAACCCTAACAATACTCCATTATAACTGTGTGGCCTTGGGCAAGTTTCTTGTACTTTTTTAGCCTCACTTTCCTCAATGGTTAAATGGGAATAGGAATATTTACTTTATAGCACCTAGGACAATTTCAGAGACATGGGGTTGTAAAAATATTAATTCCTTTTCTTCTCTTCTTTATAAAAATAGGTGATCTAGTCTTTTCATCCTGTATCTGTTGTCAAATAGATACTCACAGCTACTAGAAATATTGAACTTGTTTGCTATTATAATTAAAAATGGCATAGTGATTTCCTTAATTCAGTTATTTTGTCAGTTTATTTGTTTGGACTACTTAGTCCAAGAATTGTAGATACATAGTGTGTATGCCACCTCTTTTTCTCCCATAATTGATAATGATTCTCTTTTCCACTGAGCCTAGATGAAGCCTCAGAATCTTTCTCAACACAGTGCTAGCTTCCAAAACCAATCCACCGGAGCTGGCACATAGGATGAAACCAAAATCCTTGATTTAGTCACTAGATTGATGATTTCCAAAATATCATAATTTTCACTGATAAAGAAGCAGGTGAATTGAAAAGTAGGCAGAAGAGCTTCCCCTAATGCATTAGTGGGTAACAACGAGAGAAAACTCAGGATCTGTTTTGGAGCAGAAATATTTGATAGCAGAAGGAGGACAGTGAAGGTGTGATGGGGATTTCTCATTACTCTAGTCAGCATCCTCGGTCACGATGCCAAGAAAATAAGCTTGCTCAGCCCTGGCGCTGGTCCAGGTCCAAGTCTATCAACTCTTCTTATCAGCCCTCTGTCTGAAAGGCAGTCCTGTTTTCATGTTCATTTCAATTTAGATGTCTTTTTTTTTTTTTTTTTTTTGCGGTACGCGGGCCTCTCACTGTTGTGGCCTCTCCCGTTGCGGAGCACAGGCTCCGGATGCACAGGCTCAGCGGCCATGGCTCACGGGCCCAGCCACTCCGCGGCATGTGGGATCCTCCCAGACCGGGGCACGAACCCGTGTCCCCTGCATCGGCAGGTGGACTCCCAACCACTGCGCCACCAGGGGAGGCCTAGATGTCTTTTTTTGTTTGGTTCTATCATTTCAGAGATAATATTGTTCACCTTTCAATCCAATCTAGTGAGTATGTATTAAGCACCTACTATGTGTTAAGCATGCAATTCATACTGTATCCTTGAGGCTGTCTCAGCAGCGCTCAAGGTGCTGAAATGCAAGTGGAGATATGTACCTGCTGACACGTTGACCCTGTCCGCTGTGATAGGTTCCATGAGAGAGGAAGAGCACAGTCATCCTTCCCAGAATCTATTGTCTAGTCTTTTCACCCTGTACCAATTGTCAAACTCACTGCAGCTAGAACTATTGAACTTGTTTGCTATTATAATTAAAAATGGTAACGTGGGGCTTCCCTGGTGGCGCAGTGGTTGAGGGTCCGCTTGCCGATACAGGGGACACAGGTTCGTGCCCCGGTCTAGGAAGATCCCACATGCCGCGGAGCGGCTGGGCCCGTGAGCCATGGCAGCTGAGCCTGCGCGTCTGGAGCCTGTGCTCCGCAACGGGAGAGGCCACAGCGGTGAGAGGCCCGCGTACCACAAAAAAAAAAAAAAAAAATGGTAAAGTGATTATTTTCTGCCAGTTTATTTGTTTGCCCTACTTAGTCCAAGAATTGTAAATACAGTTGTATATGCCACCTCTTTTTCTCTCTTTTGAGTTAATAGCCATCTAGGTGGTTGACTTCCTAACGAGAGTGAATGGAAAAGTCTAAATCTTAGACGTAACCAACAGTGTGCTAACTTAAATCATCTTCATCAGCACTGCCCCCTTTAAAACGTCAGTCAGCCCCAGAGGCTAAGCAGGCTCTCTTGGATCTGCAGTGTGGCCTTGCAGAAATGAGTTCTGCAGCTTATTCTTTTGGAATAATCTTTAAATTTATTTGGCAGCCCTGTTATTTCTAAGCAGCAAACTTAACGCTGGGGATACAGAGGGAACTGAGATCTCTGACCGCCGGAGCTTCTCACAGTCCAGGGAGGTACCAACATGTAAATAAGTAATTAGCATAAAATGGAGGCACCAGGAGGCCATGGCTTCTGAATTGATATTGGATGGATGAGCAGACACTCATCAGGTAGAGAAACGGGACAAGGGCATTCCAGGAGAAGGAATTTCAGAAGGAAACAACAAGGCAGCAGGCATCGGAGCAATTTATGAGGTCATAGGGACGTGGGTTATCTGCCATGCTAGTACTTGTGGGATCAGAAGGAGGGAGGTGATCAGGAGATGGAGGAATGAGTCAAAATGCGATTAGAACTGAGGTTCAAGTGATGAGACATGTTGACGTTCATGTCAAAGTGTTTAAATATTAACCATAGGTAAGGAAGCTGCTCAAAAAATCAGTCTGGGAACGGCAGTATACTAAGAGTCAGCCTTTGAACGTATCTGTGACACTTCCGCTAATCATCATGAAATGACATTAAGCTGGTCCTTCTGTCATCCCCATTTTACAGGTTATAAAACTAAGCCTTAGAAAGATTAGGTAATTGTTTTAGGTTATACAACTAGTGAAGGTCAGAGCCATGATATGAACAGTTTTGTCTGTGGGCTCTGAACCAGTGAAATGGGAGAAGACTAGAAACAAGACATTTTGAGTGGAAATTGCAATATTTCAGGCAGAAGATAAAGACAGCGGGCGCCAGAGCATGGTAGTGTGGTTGAGATAAAGGCTCTGGTGTGGTATGTTTCAAGAGTGGATACTCCTCTGCCATTCTAGAAGGCCTAAGGAATCACATTCCCGTTATTTTAAAGTCGGTCCTGTTTAAACTTTAAAGCCCCGTTACCAACTTGACCATCTAGTTGGCTATTTGAAAATGGAACATTCAAGGGTAAAAATTCACAACCATTAAAGAAAGTTGAAACAAAAATATTGGAGTTAAATTCTAATGCAGAGTTCCAAAGTGTTCCAAGTAACCTCAGTGTTGCTGGAATGATGTATAGTAATTTTCTCACTTTTTTCACTCAACAGTCACTTATTGAGAACCTACTTTATTTCAGGCCCTGTGCAAGGAGATGGGGATGTAGTTATGGGATATAATTTAGCAAGGGCTGATGGGGGATCTTGTGCTTCAGGATATAAGCTCTCCACATTCCTTGGAAAATCATAGTAAAGTAACAGTTCTTATTGAAGTGTGTAGGTGTGATGTTTTTGTTAAAATATTTTTAAAAATCACTCTCTTAATACCTTTCATCCACACCTCATATTGGAGGCAATGTTATTATTAGAAGAAAGGTCCCCGTGATGTATTTTGCACATTTATCAAAGAACAGATTGTAGCAAAAGACTCTACTTCTGTGACAATAGCTTTGATTAACACCTATCAAAATAGAACCATTATTCGCTCACTTAAGCACTTGTTAAATAACCCAATCTGCTACTAAATTAGACCAGATGCCTCCATTTTCACACGTGCTGAGAGGGCAGTTGACACCTCCCTCTTATGCCCCCAGTCATTTATGGCCCTTGCCTACAGGATGTCTCGGTCCTGTTCTAGCTCAAGGTTCTAAGATTCTATAGAGTCAGGTGTTTTTTACCAGAGTGGCCTGTGGTATTTCAACTGTGTTGTTCCATGAATCAAGTAAAAGATCCCATAATGCTACCCACCAGAACAGTGCCCATTAGGAGTGATGCCATACTCTGGTAAGTCTTCATCACCCAGGCTAACTGCTGTGTCATCTGCAAAGCAGAGTGAGAATCTGGACCAATAGGTCATATCGATGGAAGGGGTTAACATCACAGAATCTCATACAAGTGGTGCTCAATCCATGACTAGCTGTAGGGCTAGGACTCACTATTAATATTCATTTTTAGAAGAGGCTTCATTATTAGGATCTGCTTTATTATACTTGGCTTAGGTCTGCTTGTAATTTTCATTCTGATTTTGCTCTCTGAAGCCAAACACAGTTAAGTTCATCACGACTGAATGACAACCCTCTCCCATCTGTATCAGGTCTTATTTTTCCTCAGTTAAGCAGCTAGATTTCCTGCTGTTCTTCAAGTGACACCAGGTTCAGACCCCCTCATTATCCTGAACACTTTCTCCTTTATATGCTCTAATACTTCAGTGTTCCTCATTAAAATGTGGTACCAGGAACTGAATTTAGCACAGCATCCTAAAGGAAATCTGACCTGTAAAAATTATAGGGCAACATTGATTGCTTACTGTTCTGTCACTGAAGTCTAAAATATCCTTAGTTTTTATCTGACAGCCACATTGTCAACTTCTAATACAGAACCCTCTTGCTTAAGGGCCTTTGCACTCGCTGTTCTCTCTGTCAGGAAAGCTCTTTCCTCAGGTATTCACGTGGCTCTCTCCTCACTTCATTCTGTTCACGTGTCACCACCTCAGCTCCCCCCCACCCCCAGTGCAAGCAGCGTTCCCCTTTCACTCTCTTGCCCCTTACATGGCTTTATTACTTTTTTCATACAGTTATCATCACCTGATGCATAATTGTTTTCTGTATGAACTGCCTGTCTCCTTCACAGAATGTGTGCTTTATGAGTCGGAGGACTGTTTTGTTCCCTGCTGCATCCCTCTGGTACACGAAATATAGAAAGCACTCAGTAAATATATGTTGAGTAAATGAAAATTGGGTGTATGATCAACTACGATTTCTAGAACCTTTTCTCATGAAACGCTGTTAGATTAAGTCTTTGCCTATTCTTCACGTGGCAAATAACTTGCTTCTCTAATTAAGAAATAGCTCCTATTTATTGCATATATTTAGACAATATAGATAAGCAAAAAAAAAAACAAACCCTACTCAAATTCTCTTGTATCTACACAGCATTTTAGTACATAATTTTCTAGACTTTTCAATCATATATATATATATATATATATATAACTAAAATCAGATAATTGTTTACATATTTTAACCTGAATTATTTTTACTGTATATTTTCCCTTATCAGAAATATTCTTATTAAGTAAGAGATACAGTACTTTACTATGCAGGTATATAATAAGTTAACATAATTTACTTAACCAGTCATCAGTTATTAGAGATGTAGCTTATTTCTACTTTATTCTAATAGTACTGTATCAAACAGTGTTGTAGCTAAATTTATGGTACATCCATAATTATTTCCTTGCAACAAGAAGAACTTTCTGCATCAAAGGGTATAAAATATACAATGCTGCTGTTCAGTATTGTAAATAGAAACATTTACACTTTCAACACCCAGGAATTTTTATTTTTTTAGAGGTGGAGAGAAGGCATCCATATACCACATGAATCACATACCATTTATATAGTTACTTAAAGTGCAAAGTGACATAGTATTTCTAAATGATGATTTAATTATACCTACCAAGCAAGGAAAACAACAATAAGTTTATAAGTTCATTCTTTTGTCTGTCAAATTTATAGGGTTTTTTTCCCTTGGCCTAAAGGAAAAATCAAAAAACATTTTTAGAAAGTTTTATTTCTTCTGTCCTGTTGAATTAATTAATTAATTAATTTTGAATCCTGAGTCTGTACCCAGCATAGGAGCCACTACTCTTAATGTTGCACATTTGATAGATAAATCTGAGTCTTCATTTACAATAAGTTATAAAATTATGAACAGGATAGACCATAAAACAAAATCATGTTGTGAGCTATTAGATGCCTTGTGAAAGTTTCATTGCTTTTTTTTGTTGTTTTAATGAAGATGGATGGGGATAAGTGAAATGATATTTAGTAGAGAGCTGCAAAAACAAATAAAATGAAGAGTTTGTAGAGGAATTTAAAACAAAGTAAAATATAAAGGAAGGCTGAATAACTAACAGCGATCTATTCCAACAAGAGAAGTCCTGAGTATGGCTCAATGTTCAAGCACCCTTCCTGACATTTCTACATCATTCCTTCAGCTGCTGAAGGACTTCTCAAAGGCAAATGCTGATCCATATCTCTACCGAGGATAGAAAAAGAAGACACTCAAAGGTCAAGGTTTTGATAAGAAAGGAGTCCTTAAGAGCACAGAAGTTCAAGTATTGGGACATTCTGCTAATGAAGATTTTATAATTCTTATATTATCTTTAAGAAATTAAATTGGTTCACTGTAACAGAACCTATGACCGTATAACCACCACCACCTCCCCTCCCCCCCCCAAATAAAAGAAGAACTGACAGTGGCTTAAAACAGTAATTTGTTATTTCTCAGTTTGTAGATCTGGCTTATATTGGTTGGCTTGCTTATGTGCCTGTAGGTAGCCCATGGGTTTGCTGGGGACTGACTTGTCTAGGAGTTTCTATGCTGGGATGATGCAGTTCTGCTCCATGTCATCTCCAGCAAGCTAGCACTCCTTCTCAAGAAGGAGGAGCAGGGGTGCAAGAGAGGAGCAGAAATACTCAAGCACTTTCCCAAGATCCTGCAGGCATCACTTGTTAATGTCCCGTTGTCTACTGCAAGTCACATGGCCAAGCTATTCGGTGTCAAGTCAGTTACCAAAAGGCACCAAAATGTAAAACCTGGGGACATTAATGTCACAGTCCTTTACATGAGAGTGTTTAGTAAGAGCATCTCTCATAGGTGGCCCCCAGGGATTACTAACCATCTCTGATTTGATTAGACCAAGGTACCCTGATGGCTCAGGCACAGTCACATCTGAAAGCAGAATAATTGTTCGAGGTGTCATTCACATTTATGACTCTATGACAAGATACCTGGACATTAAGATTTTCTTACTGCAGGAGATTGACAAGAATGATATGCATCTTTGTATTGGGAATATATTATGGCCCAATTTCAGAATTTTATTATAGGTCCATGTTGACAATAGAAATTTTTAATGCTCTCATTTGATCTTAAACCCTAGCCTCCTATATGATATATATGTGATTTCTGTGTTTATTTTACTACATTAGAAGATAAAAAAGAGATAACTGCTTAAAAATACCAGTAAATGTACTCTCTTCAACCTTCCCTGAGTTGTTATATCTGGGTCCCAACAGTGGGCAACATCTGCTAAGAATGTATCCAGTATAAATAAATGCAGGATTCCACAGTGGGTGAAAGAAAACCAAAAGAAGATCTATAAATAAGGTGTCTGAAGAGCAGTGTGTTTGGAAAAGCCAAGAAGATAGTTGTTAACTAAACATATTTTTAAAATTTTCCAACACTGATGCAAAAACAAACCAGTAATATTCCTGGAGAGGTATGTATATGTGTATGAAATAAAGAAGATATTCCTTTTCTCCCTGCTGGGAGAAAGTTGAAGGATGCGTGATTTTGACTAGATCACACAGTCATTATTATTATTATTATTATTATTTTTTTTTTTTTTTGCGGTACGCGGGCCTCTCACTGTTGTGGCCTCTCCCGTTGCGGAGCACAGGCTCCGGACGCGCAGGCTCAGTGGCCATGGCTCACAGGCCCAGCCGCTCCGCGGCATGTGGGATCTTCCCAGACCGGGGCACGAACCCACGTCCTCTGCATTGGCAGGCGGACTCTCAACCACTGCGCCACCAGGGAAGCCCCACACGGTCATTATTAATCTGGAGTTTACGAGACTGGAGCACTGTTGGTCGGATGAGAGGAGATAGAAGGGTAAATCATCAGGTCCTCTGGGGCGCAAAAGAATTGCTTTAAAGTTGCCTCAGTCTTAACGGCTGCAGTTATGACTACTGATGTAGTAAGTAGAGACTCTTCCTCCTCCTCTCTCTCTACTGGGTGTCATAATGATAATTAAAATGTGCCCATTACTTTCTGTTACCCCTGGAAAAATCCTTTGTTGAGACTCAAGTCACATTTATTATTCCCATTTTACAGATGAGGAAATGGAGGATGAGATGAGATCAAGTGACTTGATCAAGGTACGTAGTTAGTTGGGGCACTTCCAAATTCTAGCTCAAGGCTCTCCTTCTACAGCATACTCTCTATCTCTATATGGATTCAGGGTCATCTTCATCCTACTGTTTCCAAAGGCAGGTGATTGACTTTCTAGGGGAGGAAAGTGGAGGTTCAGGAGGAGAATCAAGCAAGAGATCATGGAGTAGGCATATTGAAAAAAGAAAAACAAAGTCGAGGTAGGAAATTTTATAAGAATTGAAAATAGGTGGTCTGAGAGTCAGATGTATTTCTGTATCTGACAACGTCATTTGATCTGGACAGTAGTTTGAAGCACAATCTGGTAGATATTTGGTTGCAACGCAGGCAGGTTAGCACCTACGGCATAATACTTACCCTTTTATATGTTTATGTTGTTTGTTTGACTTCTGCAGACATTTGATGTTGCAACTCTGAATCTGAATTTAAATTAAGGAGTTCAGTAAAATTGCATTTTAGACAGTAGGTCAAGAAGAAGAACGTATCCTTTCAGAACAGGAGATTGGCTGGTTCTTGTGACCGTTGGCCTGGTGGTCTGTAAGGAGCTGAAAGGAACGGAAACCAACTTCTGATTAAGGAAACCCTGGATGTGCATGGTGAGGCTGAAGCCTCCTCAGTGAGCCTGCGCAGAGCAGCCGCTGTGCTGGATGAGGTCAGCGTGGTGTTCGGTGTGTGCTCCCGCTTCCCTAGAGAGATCAGAGCTATTGCAACACAATATGTTCTCTGAAAACTGGCTCTGGGAGGAAAAACTGTCATCCTAATTATGTCACAGAAATTGGGGACTGTAATGAAGGTCAGTAACGAACACTCAGTAACATAGACTGGTGGGTTGGATTTGATCATGACACTTCACCTAAGCCTAGGAAACACTGGGGAAAAAATGTATCCCATTTGACTAAGGGAAAAAAAAAGGCTTTCTGCTTTTAATCACCTGCATTTTCTAGACTCTGTTTCAAGATACTGTAGAGCAGTTTTGTAGCTATTTTACAAAGCTAATAATTAGATTCACTAGGACCAACCAAATTTTTCTCGATCTACAGACTTCACATTGGATATCATCCTCTTCTAAGTCATGGGTGTCTTCTACCCCCTCCTAATTAGTTTATTTCCCTTACAGTTCTTCAAATCATTTGGTTAAGATCACTTAGCTTGTAATAGATACACTCTGACTTTCCCTAAACTTAGATTCCCATAGTGATCTGAGAAATTAGAAAGCAGACAGGAGAGGCTGAGAGAAATAAATTATTCTATTCCCAGTGATGGATGGTAAGAGCCAGACCTTATACAGAACTTACCATGTACCCAGCCCTGTCAGAAGTGGTTTACATACATCGACTCCCTCAATCCTCAGAACAACTCTATCCCCAATTTACTGCTATTGTCCCCATTTTACAGGAAACCGAGGCACGGAGAGAAGAGGTGAGGTATCTAAAGCAGTAAGTGCCAAGATAGTACAGACAGTAAGTGACAAGGCTGGGGTTTAAACATGGATTGTCTGTCTCCTGAGCTTCTGGTCTTGACCATTGTGCTATTCTTTTTCCCTTGGGGAACTAAACAAGCCATTCACACATTGCTACTCATTGTCTTTGCTTAGGATCCCCCTTTTCCTGGAATGTCTTTCATCAGAGTCTCTGCCTGCCAAGGTCAAGTTCAGTTATCACATCCTCTGTGAAGGCTTACCTAATCCCTCCTAGCTTCTCTGTTCTGTTGCCTCCCTTTGTCATGATATTTATCACTTGGTATTTTTGTCACTATATAGTCATCTCTCTCATCTGAAGTATAGCCACGTCCTTGACGAAGAAGGACATAATGTAATTTTTTTATTTTTGTATATCCATGGTGACTAGAGAAGGCATGGCACCCAGTAAGGACCCTTATTGTATTGGACATGATTGAAGATGTTTGGAGGTGCTTGTACATAAATAAGAGTAGGTTTTAAGTTTCTTTGAACTCTATATTATTTAGTTTCAATCTCTGGCCCAGTAGGTAGTATTTTTATTGGATATTCACTAGACATTATGATGACTCTGGGCATATGGGTCTCTGTTCATTTTAAAGCATTATTGAAATGAGAGAATGGATAACCTTGACTTAGATGAATTTGAATAACTTCTTTGATCTTGAGTCTGTTGTTTCTGAATCTTAATTGGCTACATTGCTCAGTAAATCAGCAGTGGCCCATGGGTTATTAAATGGTAAAATAAATGGTTTGGTGTAGTTCCTTTATGAATCTGACAGAGTGTCTACATTTCTCATATTTCATTAGATGACATTATTTTCCAGTAACTGCTTAATCTGAAATAATGACATTATGTGCAAATTATGTGAAACCCCATCCACTAATGTTTCTCTGAACACTTAGGATACTAGACTTCTTTTAATTATTTTCTCTGCATCAGAGTCCTCACTGTTTTCTCTGCTACTGCTCTGGGTATTCATGACTAAAGAAATCAGTTATTAAAATGGAAGCATGTTCTTTTTGTGCATTGCCTGGATGTCTTGAATCTCATTATTTGATGAGTGACTTATAGAAATATTTAACTCATCCTGTTTGACAGATGTCACATGCTCAACAAGAATAATGAACGTGCTCTCTGGTACTGAGAAGACTGTGTTCGCAATGGTTTTACTCTGTTTGTAGCACTGCCAGGTCTGAGAGGGTTCTGTTTTAATCAAAGCCATGTTTTGGCTCAGAAGTGTTGAGTTGTTTGATCTTGATAACCAGTTCCACAGAGTACATTTACAAGGTTAAAAAAAAAAAAAAGAAAAAAGAGAAAGAGAAAGATTGGCATCAGGTCAAGGTTAATTGTAGTTGGTATTTGCTTAACAATTCATCCCCTATCATTCTAGCTTATGATATGATAAATGAACTACTTGGGGGAGAAAAGGTCAATGCTACATTCAGTTTACTGCGGTAGGTGAGCTTCCAATTGGGAACTTAATTTAAAGAGGATTTCAATAAAGAGAGGTAGTTTTAAGCATCTAGGTCAACACAGCACATTGAAGGAATCACTCCTGCCTGTGGGATTCATTTATGTTCAGAAAAGAAAATTTCAGACCTAGGCTTAATGACCAGAGACTTGGTTTTCACCTGAATTCTTGACTTTTGAATTGTGTTTTTATAATCTGCATCTCCAAAAGCCTCTCAAGCATGTGCATCTCTAAGGGTTCCCACAATATTCTGCAGCCAGCATGATCATTTTGCACATTATACTTTGTTTGAATGGCTTTTTTCTTATATGTAGACCCTGCTGGAATAACCTTTTAAATGGAGATTGTGTCCTGCTAACACTGTATTTGTAGCACCTAGCACAGTGCCTGGGCCATGGTAGAAAAACAAGCTTTAAGTGACACAATAGACCAGATAGATTTAATTGATTTTTATAGGACATGCCATCTGAAAACAGCAGATTACACTTTCTTCTCAACTGCACATGGAACATTCTCCAGGATAGATCACATCCTGGGTCACAAATCAAGCCTTGGTAAATTTAAGAAAATTGAAATCATATCAAGCATCTTTTCCGACCACAAGGCTGTGAGATTAGAAAAAAATTACAGGGAAAAAAAAAAAAAGGAAAAAACACAAACACATGGAGGCTAAACAATATGTTACTAAATAACCAGGAGATCACTGAAGAAATCAAAGAGGAAATCAAAAAATACCTAGAGACAAATGACAATGACAACACGACGATCCAAAACCTATGGGATGCAGCAGAAGCAGTTCTAAGAAGGAAGTTTATAGCAGTACAATCCTACCTCAAGAAACAAGAAAAATCTCAAATAAACAATCTAAACTTACACCTAAAGGAACTAGAGATGGAAGAACGAACAAAACCCAAAGTTAGTAGAAGGAAAGAAATCATAAACATCAGAGCAGAAATAAATGAAATAGAAACGAAGAAAGCAATAGGAAAGATCAATAAAACTAAGGTGGTTCTTTGAGAAGACAAAATTGATAAAGCTTTAGCCAGACTCATCAAGAAAAAGAGGGAGAAGACTCAAATCAATAAAATTAGAAGTGAAAACGAAGTTATAACTGACACTGCAGAAATACAAAGCATCCTAAGAGACTACTACAAGCAACTCTATGCCAATAAAATGGACAACCTGGAAGAAATGGACAAATTCTTAGAAAGGTATAACCTTCCAAGACTGAACCAGGAAGAAATAGAAAATATGAACAGACCAATCACAAGTCATGAAATTGAAACTGTGATTAAAAATCTTCCAACAAACAAAGGTCCAGGACCAGATGGCTTCAGAGGTGAATTCTATCAAACATTTAGAGAACAGCTAACACCCATCCTTCTCAAATGCTTCCAAAAAGTTGCAGAGGAAGGACCACTCCCAAACTCATTCTACAAGGCCACCATCACCCTGATACCAAAACCAGACAGAAATACTACAAAAAAAGAAAATTACAGACCAATATCACTGATGAATATAGATGCAAAAATCCTCAACAGAATACTAGCAAACAGAATCCAACAACATTAAAAGGATCATACACCATGATCAAGTGGGGTTTATCACAGGAATGCAGGGATTCTTCAATATATGCAAATCAATCAATGTGGTACACCATATTAACAAACTGAAGAATAAAAACCATATGGTCGTCTCAATAGATGCAGAAAAAGCTTTTGATAAAATTCAACACCCATTTACGATAAAAAAAATCTCTTCAGAAAGTGGGCATAGAGGGAACCTACCTCAACATAATAAAGGTCATATATGACAAACCCACAGCAAACATCATTCTCAATGGTGAAAAACTGAAAGCATTTCCTCTATGATCAGGAATAAGACACGATGTCCACTCTTGCCACTATTATTCAACATAAGTTTGGAAGTCCTAGCCACGGCATTCAGAGAAGAAAAAGAAATAAAAGGAATCCAAACATCCTGTTATAACTGCTAAATTTTCCTCTTTTGAAAGCCTCTTGTCCAAATGGGAAGATGGAAAGCTCAATCGACTAAAATGCGGGAGACAAACCTGAATGACACCAAGGGTTGAATTTTTCTTACAGCTGACTCTTGGAAGCTGCTGAACTCACTGATCACTCTAAGGACTAGGCCGCGGCCCAAGGCTGTGAGCCATCAGTCAGACTTCCTAATGACCATGTCACTGAAGGGAAGCTCAGTGCTAAGAATATTCTTTATGCAAATAAAATATATAATCAAGGGTCATCACTTATAGGAAAGCTCTCAGGATATTATTCACCCCAGAGAAAATTTTGTTGATGCTGTTAAAGGAGATACTTTAAAACAGTGCTTTGGTCTAACGTTATTCCTTAAATTTTCCTTTTTTGAAGAAGAAAAACATTATATATAGTAGGGTTCCTTACCAGATCAGGTACTAGAAAAAATATAGCACAAATAAATCTTGGGTCC
Organism: Delphinapterus leucas; assembly: GCF_059928025.1. Lineage (NCBI taxonomy): Eukaryota > Metazoa > Chordata > Mammalia > Artiodactyla > Monodontidae > Delphinapterus > Delphinapterus leucas. The sequence continues at coordinate 48,803,111 of NC_143133.1, read as the reverse complement.
CCACATGACTCAGTGTATAGAATTACAGTAAAGAAACAAATCTCAACGGCCTAGTGGTAATATAAACTTTTCATTGACTTAGTTAAACGTGAAAAGATGCCAACAGAGCAGTTTTATTCTTTCTCCTATTGTTCCTTCATATTTGCTCTGTGGCCTATTTCTTCCTCGGCCCCTGGATGAAAATTTAGACACATACCACAGCTTTTCATCCTCCTTAGTTCTAAGGACTATCTCATTTCAGTAAGTAAAATGTCAGTCGTCAGTATAATAATCAAAACTCTGATCTAGTGACACATGTAGAGCTACTCACCTCCCACCATTTACGGTCTCTCATAGACTTTGCCTAATGCAGACCTTTGGCCAGCTCTTATTCAGTCTCCTTTCATATTTGTTACGATCCTTTAACCCGAGGGATGTTTGTCAAGCTGTTCTAGTTTCCCAGGACCTGCATGGGTCTCTTCTCTCAGGATGGGCCAGGGTAGCTGTGTGAACACCCAAGGCCTGAGCCTTGGCCAAGAGGGGACTCTTTGCAGGTGGCTGTGTAGACAGAGCATGGACACGAGGTCTTGGGTGTCCATACACTTGCTTGTGAAGTCCTGCACAGTACAGACCATGTATGGAACCAGATGGAGGCAGGCTGTGGACCAGGGCCTGGCCTACCCTCCCCTCTCCTACTCTCTGTTCTGGGACAGAACTTCAAGGAGGCCATGAATTCTAAATTCAAACCTGGCCTTCCTGGGTTTACATTTGTCAAATTAGGAAAATAGGTCATATTTTATTTATCTGTCTTTTGGCTTGGTTTATACTTTTAAAATGGAAACATACGGCATCTGGGCTATCCATGTGACTCTTACCATAGGGGCCCACGGGTTTGCGATGAACCTGGAAGTAAATGTAAATTCTATTTTCTCTTTAGTTTGGCCTTAAAGGATCTTCTGTGAAAGATTCTTGCAGAAACTGGACACCAATTTCACAGAGTTATTTTCCTTTGCTCCTTGACTCCATGTAAATAGGCCATAGTAGGTCTCACTTTATAGCTTTTTCCTGTAGCATCTTATAATTTAAAAATATCACCTAATATAGTGTATGATATACTTATATATTATGTTTATTTTTTATTGCTTGTCTTCCTATCCCCTGCCCACTGCCCTGTATCATCCCTATTTCCATTAGAACCTGATTTCCGTGAGGATATTCCAAGAATCAGAACAGTGTTTGTAACATAGTAGGCACACAATAAGTATTTGTGGAATAAAGGAATATATATATATATACGCACATATATATGAACATAAGGTAAAGTGAACATTAGGTACCTACTCTTTAGCTGGTGAGATTTGATGATGATTTCAATTTATTAATTGTAGTTTTACATATCTTATAAATGTTCTACAGTAAATCCATCTACTGTAATAATAAAGTGATACAGTGAGTATGTTAAATTACAGTGGATCTTCCTTATCTTTAAACGCTTTATTTCTTGAAAATTGAATATTGTTATGTATATGTAGTAGATGATAAAACGAAACTATGATTCTAATAGCTTCATCTTGTGAAGGATTTGGTGTCTCTCACGTTCTCCCCAGGGTCTTTGTACCCGAACATGATTGTGACTGTTTACCACATGAGATAAGTTTTTGTGTCCTACTCACTACCACCCTTTTAGTTTTGTGTTTGCACCTTAGTTGCAGCTACTCTGGCTGTTTTTTCCTTGCCTGCAGCCCAGAGAGCATATACTACAGAGTACACCTGCCTTGTGCTCAGAACATAGGCAGATATAATAATCAAACCACAATTTCTTGTCAAATACTTAATTTGTGCTCACTTCACACTATGAAAAGATGGTTCCCTTATTTTCAGAGCATACAATTCAATCGAGGTGTCATTTTTTAAAAAGTTGTCTTAAAAATATAAGGGTGATAGAGGGGACAACTGCATATAATGTACTTTTAAAAAGTTCTGTGTCTTTGGTGACACCAAAGCACCTAACTGCATACATTGCTCACAGTTAAAAAGCTGTGACTCTGTGTGCGTACATTGGGGGTGGGCGAAGTCATGATCTTGTTTCTTTTTGAATGTCAAGTATTGGACTCTTTTGAAACACCCCAATTTTTGGTGCTGTTTGAAATAAACAAGCATCTATCTAAGTCAAGATAGTCACCTGGCTGTTTGACCATCATAAGCCAGTAGGTATTTATGACCAACACAACAATTACTTTACTTTAACCGTGATGTTATATAGAGATGAAACTGGATTTACATTGTCTTCGTTTTAGAAACATAGATAGTACAGACTCGCCCTTGTTCTCTGAGCTCCTCTGCATTTTTTTTTATCCACTGCTTGCTCAAGAAACAGGAAAAATATGTTTCAGTATGCTTTCTAGGATATTTCATAGTATGTGGGTGAAATTTTTATGTTTCAGAAATCTCAATTCCAGTTTTAATGGAATTACAAATTCAAACTGAATTGAAAAACAAAGCTCTAGCACATTTTACTCGTATGGATGTTATTTAATCTCATGTTATTCTAGAAAAGTTATGACATTAAAAAGTTTGTAAGCCTAGTCCACAAATCACCTCCTTTATGAAAGTGACTGTAATTTCCTCATTTGAAAGAAGTATGTCTTTTTTTAAAAAACTCTGTAACACGTGACCAGATCTTTAGTAGGTACTCCATGTAGAATGAAAAGAAAGGAGACCAGCTCTCATCCTCCAAGAGCTTACATGCAGAATCATCAAACACGCACAAACAATTACATATATTTTTCTATTACAGAAGTGGATGAATGTTATGAAAAGACTGACAGGTGGTATAATTAAAATACTGAACTCTCTAAGGAGGAGACCTTGGGGCAGGTGGAAGAGGTAGGCCTGGTGGAACTGCATTCATGGCTGAGGCACTGAGGTCTTGAGTCCTACACTGCTTGACTGGTTTGAAATTTTGAGAGAATTTCAGTGTGGTTGCCCCATACAAGTGAGTGGTTTAGATTTTGTGGGGTGGATCCTTTCAGAACATTCCATGGGTAAATCTGTCAAATGCTGTGTTGAGAAACACTGAGAGAATTGAGCTGTCTTTTCCTTGGGAGTGTGCTGACTGCATTTCTTTAACTGGATTTTGTCATGGTTCATATAGCAGGAATAGGGACAGCTGGAGGTTGATTCAGATCTTTGCAAATGTGTAATTCAGTCACATTGATTTATGTTTTTCAGTACCTGTTATGTGCTTGGTGCTTCTCAGGCACTAATGATAATAATACTAACAATAACAATGATAGCTAACAAGTACACAGTTTTGCTATGTACCATAATAATATTCATTGATAGTTGTGTAGCTTTACTGTGTGCCAGAAACAGTTCTTAGTATTACATTTATATTTTTTATTTTTAAATTTTTTTCTGTATTCTCTCTCTTTTTTTTTTTTTTTTTTTGCCACACCACACAGCTTGTGAGATATTAGTTCCCTGACTAGGGATTGAACCAGGGCCTGTGACAGTGAAAGTGCTTAGTCCCAAACACTGGACTGCCAGGGAATTCCCAGTGTTACATTTATTAACTCTTTTGATCCTTATATCAAACTTTTGAGGCAAGTACTCTTATTATCCCTTTTTTTAATAGATGAAGAAAATGAGGCACAGAGAGGTTAAGTAATTTCCCCAAAGTCACATAACCGTAGAAAGTAGCAGGGCTGAACCCAAACTCACATATCCTCTTTCCAATGGCCATGTTTTTGTCTGCTATGCTGTGTTGAATTGTGATTTATATTTCCAACTCTAGAGAGGAGAGTGGAAGACACCAACAAAGCTGACTATATATAAGGAAGAATAAAATGCCATTAATTCTGACTTTGGAAAGGTGGACAGTTGGCAGGAGGCTTGGAGTGGAAGGAGAGGACTCTGGTAATACTTTGTCTATATAAATTATAATAAGCTCCCGATTAAAGGGAATTTAAGAAGTGGGCCCACCCGAGAACACCTACTAGCCAGGAAGTGCCCTAAATCAAGGTCAGACCTTGTGGTCAGGGTCATACAGCCCTACTACGCTACATGGACACTGAGAGCAGGGTTCATGCCAACCACAAGTAGACACAGAGAAGGGGTGTTGGGTAATAGGCAGGAACCAAGTTTTCTCCTTTCTTGATAAGTAGTTGGATAACAACCTTGGCACTTAGTCCTGTGTGCTGATTGCTGCCAATGACCAGTGATGATCAAACACAGGGCAGCATCTGTGCTGAGGCCTGGCACCAATTGCTGACAGTATCTTCAGCATCAGCTATAATGATCACCACAATTAGCCTCCACAGGGCATTTTACACATTACAAAAGAGTTTCCTGTGTATTGTATCATTTTAATGCCTGGAAATTGATTTAGTTTGCCCTCATTTTTGTAAAAAATATTTTGCTTTTGCCAAAAGTAATATATGTTTATAGTTTAAAAAGTGGTACTGATAAGCTTATAATGAAAAACAAGCGTCTTCACTCCCTCCTTCCAATTTCCACCTCTATAGAAGTAATTAGTTTTAACTTCTTTTTAGCTGCTGCTTTTGACATATGCCCTGATATATCTAAGTAACCTGCTTACATTGCTATTTCTTGATGTTTCCATTTTAAATATTATCCACTGACTTCTTATAAGAGAAGATGAGGATTTAACTTCTTAACCCTCTCCTTCCTCCCTCTTCCCATACACATACACACTCTCGTGTACCCACTTCTACTGTCCTTAGCCTTGCAATTCAGTTAAATTATACCTTTTGGTTATATCAGTATCTTGTTTTATTACCATGAAATTTAAATATAATTCACAATTTTAAAATTTATTATACCATGTATCTTATCATGTGTTACTTCTTTTCTTGTCCAACTCTGCTTGGAGTAAATTTTAGTTTTTAATTACATAATTTTCTCTGAATCTATCACTCATTAGTTCCTGAACTTTTGAACAGAACTTGAAAGTTGTCGTTGATACATTTATACTCATCGAGCGGTGTATCTTTTTTTTTTTTTTTCTGGAGGGATTCATTCCTGCAACCCTTTATCCTCTTTTTCTACTTTTAACTGGCTAATGTGTAGACTTGCTGCACCTGGGCTACCACCATCACCTTTGCCTGAGAACTCCCTCTCTTCCGGGTTGGTTCTTTGGTTCTTGAATCCCACTTTCTGATTTGTATCTCTGTTTTGTGGCAGCACGTTCTTCAGCAGCTTCCCAGGAAGGACGGCAGGAAACGTTTTTGAGATATTGTTTATTAGTTAGCATAGGCTATTGTGGTTTCTCAACTTCAGCACTGTTGACGTTGGGGCCAGATAATTCTTCTTTGAGGGAGGCTGTCCTGTGCATTGTAGAATGCTTAGCATCATCCCTGGGCTATACCCACTGGATGCCAGTAGCACTGTCTCAGTTGTGGTAACCAAAAGTATTTCAAGACACTGCTAAATGTTCCCTCGCAGGGCAACATCAACTCTGGTTGAGATCCACCAGGCTTTGTAAGCATATTAACCCTCAAGTCTCAGCTGCTTAACCAAACAAATGTTTGTTGCTTGTTCATGGTACATGTGCAGTGGAGGTGGGCACAGTATTCTGTTCCTCATATTAATTTATATAATTGTTCCAGAACCCAAGGTGACAGACATGCTTCCGTCTTTTATTGGCACAGTAATTGTATTCTAAGGTCAAAGTTGCTGAGGGGTTAAGGGAGCAGTGGAATTTTCACTCTCTCACTTTAGAACTGATAAGCTTCACTTCTCATGTTCTATTAGCCAGAATTAGTTACATATACATTTTTTAATTTCAAGGAAGAAAAGGAAAAATGATACCTATCACAGCTTACAATTCTGAAAATGTCTTCACTTTACCCTTATCTAATTAATAATTTGGCTGGGTTTAGAATTCTCCACAAGAAAGCAATTTTGTGGTATAAATGTCATTTCACAGATGAAGAAATACCATCAGAAAGTTACAGAACTAGTTAGTAGTAGAACTGAGAATGAACCAGTTGCCTGATTTCAAATCAGAGGCAATGCTTTGTGTTCACTGCACCCATTTTATTTTCCTTCCGGGCACACAGATGAACTGCATTTGCCAACTTCCTTCTGTTAGATTTGTCTCTGTGACAATTTTGGCCAGTGGAATGAAGCAGAAGTGATATATGCCTGGACCATAAAAATGCTCCACGTGCAGTTTTCTATTATTCACTTTCTTTTCTCATGGTGAACCCAGAAACCATGAGTTGAATGGTGGCACCATAAAATGGAAAGAGCTTGATTCTCTGAATGATGTTATAAAGAAGAATCCTGCTCCAACCTCACTGGACAGTGAATGATTAAATAATAAACTTTTACAATGTTAAGCCCCTGAGGTATTGAAGTTAATTATATTACCAGCTAGTGTTATTTCCCCTGACTAATAGAGGAATGGATACTAGAAGTAGAATGATGCCATTATAGAAATTTGAAATAAGTATCTTTCATTTAATGGCGAGAAGTAAACGGTAAGGAACTCATGGCAGAGATGGAAAGATAGTGACCCATGTTATGTGGTGGCCAAACATTTGGTGAAACTATTTCATGTACTGTATTGAAAGACAGACAATGTACCTCCTATGCCAGCAGCTCTAGGAAAAGTGATTGAAAAGAACTTCTATATTAATGTATAAGTTACAAGAGATGAGAATTTGCCAGTTTGCCAGCAGAAATGAAAGGATATAAAAAGAGTCCAGACACGTGAAATCTTGGAGAATTGGAAAAACCAAATGCTTCTCTATCACATAGAGTAGAAACACGAGATTTAGGAATACTTTGAGCAATTAAATTCCGTAAAGATCCAGTTGAGGCAAAGAACAGGTTAAGGATGTGGTCCGTTTTAGCCTGATAGCCTCAAGGCAGAAGCCATTCTATTAAGAGAGAAGCAGGGAGTGACAAGTCAAATAAAAGAGACTTGAGAGCTAGATCTAGAAAAGAGCTTTTGGATTAAAACTCTCAACAAATTAGGGATAGAAGGAAGTAACTCAACATAATAAAGGTCATGTATGATAAACCTACAGCTAACATCATACTCAACTGTGAAAAGCTAAAAAGCTTTTCCTCTAAGATCAGGAACAAGAGAAGGATGCCCACTCATCACTTCTATTCAATATAGTACCGGAAGTCCTAGTCAAAGCAGTTGGACAAGAAAAAGAAAAGGCATCTAAGTTGGAAAGGAAGAAATAAAATTGTCTCTATTTACAAATGACATGATGTTATATGTAGAAAACTGTAAAGCCTACACAAACACACACACACACACAAAATTGTTAGAACTAATGAACAAATTCAGTAAAGTTACAGGATACAAAATTAACATACAAAAATCAGTTGCATTTCTATACACTAACAACAAACTATCCAAAAAAGAAATAGCTTCAAAACAACATCACAAAAATAAAATACTTAGCAATAAATTTAACCAAGGAGGTGAAAGATATGTACATTGAAAAACCACAAAACACTGATGAAAGAAATTGAAAATACATGAATAAATGAAAAAATATCTTGTGTACATGGATTGAAAGAATTACATTGTTAAGATGTCCATAGAAATCCCTATTTGATAACAATCCCTATCAAAATTCCAGTGGCAGTTTTCACAGAATTAGAAAAAGCAATCCTAGAATTCATATGGCACCACAAAAGACAAAAAATAGCCAAAGCAGTCTTGAGCAAAAAGAACAAATTTGAAGTCATCATACCACCTGATTTCAAAATATACTATAGAGCTATAGTAGTAAAAGCAGCATGGTACTGGTATTAAAACAGAAACATAGATCTATGTTACAGAATAGAGAGCCCAGAAATAAGTTCACACATTTATGGTCAATTGATCTTTAACAAAGGTGCCAAGAATACACAATGGGAAAGGATGGTATCTTCAATAAATGTTGTTGGAAAACTTGTTTTCCAACAGAAGAATTAAATTGGACATTCATCTCACTCCATATACAAAAATCAAGTCAAAGTGGGTTGAAGACTTAAATGTAAGACCTGAAATCATAAAATGATTACAAGAAAAATCTTCTTGACATTGGTCTGGGCAATGATTTTTTGGATACGACCCCCCCAAGCACAGGCAACAAAACAGAAATAGACAAAAGGGATTGTATCAGACTAAAAAGCTTATGCACAGCAAAGGAAAGAGTCAACAGACTGAAAAGACTACCTACAGAATGGGGAAAACATCTGCAAACCATACATGTGATGGAGGTTAATATCCAAAATATATAAAGAACACAAGCAACTCAATAGCAAGAAAACAAATAACCCAATTAAAAAATGGGCAAAGGCCCTGAATAGATATTTCTGAAAAGATATACAAATGGCCAATAGATACATGAAAAGATTCTAAACATCAGTAATCACCAGGGAAATGCAAATCAAAACCACAGTGAGATATCGCCTCACACCTGTTAGAATGGCTATCATCAGAAAGAAAAAAAATAAGTGTTGGCAAGAATGAGGATATGTGGATATGCCTCATGTAGATATGGAATGCCTCATTCACTCTCATGATGTGTCACACATTACCTTTGCTTTACAGCTTATGAAATGGGGCATTGGCTCATATCTATGGAATTCACTGGCTTTCCATCTACCAAATCATCCAGAAGCAACTACACAGATAGACTGGTGGAATGGAATATTGATTGAAAAGGCTGACAGTGCCTTGAAGACTGGGGTTCTGTCTAGTGAGATGTATTCTTGGAGTGTCTGACCAGTTTATGATTCTCCCATATCCAGAATATAAAGGTCTTGGAATTAAAACGGTGGAAAGAAAGTGGCCTCTTCTTATTATCCTTAAAGGTCTACTTGTCAAGTTATGCTTCCCATCCCTGCAATGCTTGGATCTGATGGTTTTGAGGTCTTAGTTCATAATGGAGGAAAGTATCTAGCAGTAACCACTAAAGGTTGCATTGACTAGAAGTTGTGGATATCAGCTAGTCATTTGGGTTCTTCATACCAGTAAAATGACAGTTAAGAAAGGGAGTTACTGTATTGTCTGGGGTGATTGATCCTGATCATCAGGAACAAATAAGGTTGCTGCTACACAACAGGGTCAGGAGGAGATTTTTGGAACCCAGGGCATTTTATGAGACCTCTCTTCGTCCTTCAGTGCCTAGAGATCAAAGTAAATGGAAGACTAAAGCAACTCAGCACCATCAAGACCGCTGATGTTTCATTCCCTCAGGAATGGAAATTTGGGTTATTCCATCAAGTAAAGAACCATCACCAGCTGAGATTTGGCTGAGCATATAGGGAGCGTGGGACCACCAGTTACGGAACCGAGGATCGTAATAGCTATGCGTTTTCTTTTTTGATTGCTATAGATAGAAGTATTTACCAATTTCTTTTTTTCCTCCTCATTGTATTAAGAGTGTTGGTGGTAGTTACCTTATAATGTAGTCTTTAAAATAAGTAAGGGAATTGTAACTGAACTACAAGAGTAGTGAACATGACCCAGAGATGGATAGTTACTGGTAAGACTGGGTTTCCTGGTTTGGGGAGAGGATGAACATGTCATTATTCATGTGAGCGATAATTGGATCATATTCAGCAGAAGAAAAACGTTTTTGTCTTACTGCTTTGAAGTTTTAAGTATATGTATAAGGTTATATATGAACACTGAGTATCCAAAAGAGCAGACAGTGCCACGTATTGTTGGATCTCAGTGCTATTCCTGCCCATTTAGGCTGTCCGCCAGATGTAGGATCTAGTTTATAGGATAGATTTAGAAGGTGAGAGATAAAGGTAAACCATTCTTCTCTGGCAGCAGCTCCCGGCAGGCACATGGCCAGACAGCAGACATGAAATTTGCAGTGGCTTCCTGTGAACTCCTGCAAAACACCTGGTACCATGCTGCAGGCAGTAGGGTCCATCGGTGTCAACTTCTCTGCTTCCCTGCTCTTTCTGAGCTCCTAAAAATCAGGAGCGAGTTTCTTGACCTTTTTCGTCTAGTTCTTCCAAAAGTTTCTAAGCACTTAATTTACTGTCTTAATTCTCTTCCTATTTAAAATAGCCAGTGATTTCTGGTCTCCTGACCGACTGCTGATAAATACCTGTTTCCTCTTTTTTTTCTCCTCTATACCACACTACACCTATTTTGTGTTTAGCTCTCTGGGATGTGATTTAGGAAAGTCAGTAGAAGAAATGGCATAGCTATATTTGGTAACTACTTCCTATATAGCAAAGCACCCCAAATTTAGTAGCATTCAACACCAAATATTTTATTATACTCACAAATTCCATGGGCCAAGAATTGTGACATGAAAACACCATGGCTTGTTTCTGCCACATCACATTTTGGGCTATCTGGGAAGATGCATCATCTGAAGTTAACTCCACAGCTGGTTACGGAAATCATCTGAAGGTGTGTTTACTCACGTGCCTGGAACCTGGGGTGGGAGGACTTGATGACTAGTATTGCCGGCTGCAAGGAGCACAGGTGGCCTCTCCACAAGGCTTAGCTTCCCCACAACATGGCAGCCTCAGGGTAGCCAGACTTCTCAGGGGTGGCTCAGCACTCCAAGCCTGAGCCAGCAAACAAGGTGGGAGCTGCATCCCCTTTTATGACCCAGGTGGGAGCTGCATCCCCTTTTAAGACCCAGCATTAGAGATCACACAGCATTACTTCCACTAAACTGTCTTAGTCAATTAGAGCCAGAAGGCCATCAAGAGCCAAGGGGAGGTGCATAGACTCTCAACTACATAGGACTAATGTCTACATGTTTCAAACCTTCAGTACCATCTGATTGAGAAGACAGAACTGCTACACCTGCAGTTGTAGTTCCTCTTACCTGGATGCTTGCTCGTTATACAGATCTCAATACAAATTTCATCCCTGCAGAGAACCCTGATCTGACACCACAGAGAAGCGTGGTTAAGCACACTGACCATGAAGCCAGCAGCTCACTGCAAGCCCCAGCTCCACTACATACGAGCTGAGTGGCCACAGCAATTACCTACTCTTTCTGTATTGGAGTGTCTACACCTGTAAGAAGATGACAGTGATACCTACTTTAGAAGCTTGGTTGAAGACTTGTAGTGGATTGAATGGTGGCCCTCAACAAAAGATCTTTTCCACCTGGAACATGTGAACGTGACTTTACTTGGAGAAAGGGTTTTAGCAAGTGTATTTAGATTAAGAATCTTGAGATGGGATCGTCCTGGATTAGGGTGGGCTCTTAACCCATTAACAAGTGCCTTTATCAAGAGAACAATTATGTTTGACTTCATAAATAAGTGCTATATGAGTGTTACCTATCTTTACTTATCTCTCCTTCCATCGCTCAATCCCATGACTTTGTTTTATAGTACCTATCAATAGTTCAAATTTTCTTGTTTCTTTGCTTATATATAGAATGTAAATATAAACACCTTGATAGTAGGGTCCTTTTCCATCTTTTTCACTGTTGTATCCTCAGTCTTTTAAAACATGATAGTAGATATTAGATGATCATTATTTACTGAAAAAATGAGTAATCAAATGGATCTAAAAAAATCACAGAAAAAAGTAGATGCTAAACTATAGAGTCAAATAGGATTTCAAATGGGAGATACGTAGCGTAGTGGAGTAGTTTAAAAGTTCACGAAGGAGGTGGAAATTGAGGTGGGATTTAAGGACAGTGAGAGTTCAATGTGGGGAAGGTGTATTGAAGGTTGGAAGCAAGTCTTATTCATCTTTATATTCCCATTTTACAATATGAGTGTCTGGCATATAAAATATACTCATAATATATTTTTAAATTGAATTTAGGAAAGAAACATTCCAGGAAGTGAGTAGTATGAGCACCATATAGAAGGATTCTATGAGGAATAAATATGTAAGTAAAACAGGAACAATTAAATGTTCTGAACCCATTTATTTGACTGAAGTAGGATTGAAAATCCTTTTCTTATATAATCTCCTACAATTTATTTACTACTGATTCCATTTTACTTAGAAGGAGCCTCTGTTCTCCTGGAAATGTGCCCACAAGGAAGAGAAACCCCTAATATTTACCAAAACCAATGCCTACTCCAATTTGCTGTACTGAAGATAGATAGCTCTTCTAGCATTCTTAATCTCTGCTTACGAAACTAATGACTTTTCAGTTGGCCTGCTTGTCACAACTTTCTTCTTTCCCATGCATTAGAATGAATCTTCCCTTAAGTAAATCAGGCTGTTTTTCCTTTGCTTTCTTTTCTATAGCTCTTTCTCTTGGCTGCACATATGGTTATTGCTTCTTAAGGAAAAACAAACAAAACATGAACTCTTTCTGTATTTTCTGTGGCTCCAAGCTATTCCTTTTCAAAAACAATTTCCTTTTATTAATAGGTGAGTGAATTGAACTGATTTTCCAACTCAATTTCTAAGCATTTTACCACACTTCTAATTTAAATCTTCCTTTATTGTTATGACAGACCAGCAGACCATTTTCCTTTTTTGTCTCAGTTGTGCAATGACCCATATGAATAAAACTACTTTAAAAAGATGCCATAACAAGTAATCAGAATTGTAAACATTTTAAATCAACGTACATTGAAAAATAACTCTCCAGAAAAGGCAAGGATCTACCAGAAACACTATTGTAAAAATGAAATCATAAAAAGGAGACATTACAGTAAAATATAAAAATACAACTATAAGTATAAAATATAAATAATTTTGCTTCCTGAATAATGTTTTTCCTCTGTTTCGTTTTATCTCATATCTATGATGAAATAGTGTTGAATTTTAATGAGGAAGAGAAAAGTTAAAGCTAGTTTAAATATAGGCTTTTTTTTTTTTTTTTTTAACAATAGCATCTTCTGGGCTTCCCTGGTGGCGCAGTGGTTGAGAGTCCGCCTGCCGATGCAGGGGACACGGGTTCGTGCCCCGGTCCGGGAAGATCCCACATGCCGCGGAGCGGCTGGGCCCGTGAGCCGTGGCCGCTGAGCCTGCGCATCCGGAGCCTGTGCTCTGCAGCGGGAGAGGCCACAGCAGTGAGGGGCCCGCGTACCGCAAAAAAAAAAACCAAAACCAAAAACAATAGCATCTTCTTTTGGCCTCGGTTTCATGATCTGTAAAATGGAGATGGTTATGTGACTGTCTCTTGGGTCAATTCACTGATACATGATTTTGTGGGTTTTGTTTTATCTCATTCCTTAACACTGTGTTGAGATGGGGATGTTTACTAAAGGGAAATGAATAGACATGACATTGAAATATAGAGCCAGTCTAATGATTTGCTTTTTAAGTTTTTAAAGGACACTAGCTAAGTTTACCTAAATTGGAAAGAAAAGAATGAAACTCATCTTTATAAGAATTAGCAGAGTGGTTCATCCTCAAGAAATGCTCTGTAGAGCATGAGGCTGCAAAATGGGAATAGATCTTACAAAGATTCTGCTTTAATTCACGCTAGTGAGCAGTCTCCATAAAGGGCCAGAGTGGATCTGCTTGGGCATGTGGTGCCCAGGCTGGGCTATAGTGACAACCCCTAATCAACAGAGGTGTCACCTGTAGCACACATCTTTTACAAGGTCTGAGCTTATTTCACTCCAGGGCCTTCCTATATCACTCCCTGGTTCTGTAATTAAGTTAGGCACCTAGAGAGTCATATTATTATTACTTTTTCTACAACTGGGGTGTCACTTAGTTGAGTCCTGCAGTGTTTATTTAGATGGAGCAACGGAGAGCAGAAAGTCCAATTTACCATCGTCTAGTCTCCGATTAAATGGTGAATTCTCTTTTGGGTGGTAGGACATCAGCTCAGTGAAATTGTAAATGGCCACTTACCTCTTGGAAGTGACTCATTGCTAGTCTGTTTTCCCTTTGTCTCCCATAATAGGACAGTAAACAATTCAAGGGCAGGGTTATTTGTTCTTTTTTGATTCCTTGGTGCTTCACCAAGCATCTCCCAGCACACACCTACAGGCCTATTTACATAACAATTATCCCACACTGAGTCAGAGCAAATAAGAAAGCTTACTGTAGATTCATTTCAAACCCCGGTGAACAGGAAAGTCAAAACCTGGGAAATAAAACTAAAAAATAACTCAGCCTCTCTCAAGCTCAACAACTTGTACAGGCCAATGGCAAGTAGTGTCTGAAATATTAGTATCACTTCAAACTGTCGAATCACTTTTTCATCTTAATTTAGAGATAGATCTCTTATGTACTCAGTCAGTCATTATATAGTGATTAAGGAGAGTTAATAAAATATTATTTCTAAATACTGTACCGAAATTAACTCATTTATCAAAACACCACGAGGTAGATAATATTACGATCTCCATTTTACAGGTGACGTAACAGACGTGTAAATGTTCGGAACTGCCCAGAGTCACGCAGCTAACAGTGAGGCCAGAGGGATTTGATCCTAGGCAGTTTAGGTTAGAAACCCCAAACTCTTAGCATGTAGGCTCTTTTGACATCTGCTTATTGAAATATAAATTTAAAGAACATGTTTTGAAGTGTTCTCCCAACTTTGTTCCCATTGGAACATTATGGGAATTTCTCTATTCCCAGTATATGCCCTTTTCCCTATCCCTGCACCTTGTCTAACATTATGTCCTTGGGAAAAGAGTGGGAGTAGGTCTAAGAAGTTATGACATAGGGAGATTGCTTGGCCATAGAGAAGGAAGAGGGAAACCGTATTCTTGTCTCTCTGGGAGATTATGGAGAGATGAAGGAGACAGAATGGGAAGAAACAGAGTTGAGCCACTTGTGTGTTAATCTCTGCTCAGACCGAAGTCTGAGATGAGGAGGTAGGTTAGATAAGATGTGGGTAAAGCTAATAGCGGTGGGAATTTGCCCTGCCTCTAGATAGAGACTTTGGGAACCTGAATGTTAGGATCCCCTTGCAACACCCTTAGGAAACCACATGGTTAGATGACTTAGTGTTCTCGAATCATGGAAAGAACCCTGAAGTTCCCACAGGCTTCCCTAAGGTTCACGTTGAGGCCACTGAAAGCGTGATGAAAGTGATTACCAGAACCCAAAATGCAGGTGGACCACCTGAGTCTGGGTCAAAGTGGCAGGGATAGCTGGTCCTTGGGGGTCTGCAGGACCAATGAGCATTTTGATGAGGCTGAATCAGCAGCAGGGAGCCCCAGGACCTGATCGGGCTGGGCAAGAAGGACCAAGAGGTATACAAAGTGCAGACTTCAGTAGCAAATGCCAGTAGTACATCTACAGAGAGGGTCAGATCATGAAAACCCCAGCAGTGCAACTAGGGGCCAGCAAGGCACCTGGGCCCCCCATTTTTGCCATTTTTTAAAAGTTAGAAATGTTAAGACGAGATTTTTAAAAGCCTTATAGGTTACGTGCAAATGCTACCTTGAAGAGAAGTAGCTGGAAGAGGGCCCAAATCTGAAAAAAAAAGAAAGAAAAGAGTCATTTTAAAAAGGGTGAATTACCTTGAGAGACATTTTAAATTATTCCATTATATCCTGATTGAATTAAAATTAAAGTTTTATTTCCTACTACTTATTGCAGTCAGACTCACAAGGAAGATCAATGAAAAGAAATAAATAACTACCTTTTCTTCACCCTGGTAGTGTAGTGTTTAAATTTTGATTTGTCTGCAGAATTTTCTTTAAAACATGCAGGGCTCTGCATCGATCTCTATTGTATGAGCAGAGTGCAGTGTAATGTCACTTTTAAACTTTTTATTTCTAAGGGTGCACATCAGTTTAGACATTAGTTCCTGCTATAGGTAGAAAGGGCACCATACGTCTTCAACCCTCTTGAAGAACGTTCTTAAAAAGTTGGCAAAAATTTCTAAAATATTAAGTAAATGCTAAGCTTATCACATTTGCTCAAACCTCTGAACATTTAGGGATCAAATCATTGCTAAAATTCAATTGGCCTTATTATTATATGTTAGTTTGGTTATCTGTTGCTGCATAATAAGCTGCCCTAAAACTAATGGCTTAAAATAACAATGATTTATTCACTCACAGTTCTGCATTTTGATCCGGGTGCAGCTGGGTGGATTTCCTGCTCTTCTTGTCTGAGCTCGTTCATGGGGCTACAGATATCAATGATCTCCCTTGCCATTTGGTCTCCAGTTGGGTTTGGTCAATGGTAGGAACCAGTTCTAGATGGCAGAGAGGGAAGAAAGTAAGGTAGAGCCTGGTTTTTGGCCTTCGGCTTTCTCCTTGCAGGACTGCTGTGTGGCCACAGCTCCCACTGAGCAGCCTTCTACAATCACAGCTATTATCTCTGGGTTCTGGGATCTGTCCCCTCTTTGTGTACTTTTCAACTTTGAGGGTGTTAATGGCGCTCTGTTGTAGTAGTCCTGTTTCTTTACCTTTCATGCTGCCCACACTTTTATAAATTGTCCCTTGATTAAATTTGTCATAAACAGCCAGTTTGAATGTGCTCTTTCCTGGCAAGACCTTGATATTTGGAACATGTCTTAGCATTGGAAATGTAAAGTGAATCAGAAGGATAAACTATCTTCTATTCTCCAGGGCTTTAGTCCATGCTATATCACATAAGTCAAATAAGCAAAGGAGCTTGCATTTTAATGGAGGATGTATAACATAAACAGGATAAATAAACAAAATCCATAGCAATTTAGATAGTGATTAAGTACTAAGAACAACAACAGACTAATGAAAAATGGATGGGAGTTAGAAACTGCAGGCAGAGGAGTTTCAAAACTTTAACATATTTATATAAGCTAGAATTGAAACTCTTTGAGAAGGGAACTTTTTCTAGCTTAGTGTTGTTTCCCTAGCTCCTAGAATAGTGACATAATGGATCCTCAATAAATATTTGTTGAATGAATGAATGAGTATACATACAAATGCATTCATTCATTCATTCAGTTAATATTTGTTGAATGCCTACTTTGCTAGACACTCAGGATAATATAAAATGACAGAAGTTCTTGCCTTTGAGTAGACAACTAATATCTTGTCCATCCAATAGTATTATAATTTCCTTATAATGGATTTCATTTCCTGAACTTCTTTTAATTACCAGCACGTGCTGTGGCCCTCTACACATAATGCAATAAGCAGTGAACTTAGTCAAAACTCTTACAAGTGAATGAGTCAATTGATTTTAACAATAACATAGATTTATTGCATTGACTCACAGATAAGACAAATTTAGCTCAGGGTCCGGTTGCAGCCAGGCTCTCAGGAAGCATTAGGTATTGGTCTCTTTCCTTCTCCTGGTACTCTTTTTCTCTTTTACTTGTTGTAAGCTTAATTTTCAGCTGTTCTTTTCAGCTGTTCATGGGTGGTAGAAATTGGCTCATGTGCAGCCTCAGGCTTACAACCTCCTACTTTGTCAATGTCTGCAGGAAAACATTTCTTTCCTAAGAGTTTTCGCAAAAGTTCTGGATATATCTTTCATTGGCCCACTGTGAGTCACATGCCAATCTTTGAACAAGCAATTGCAGTCAGAAAAAAGGAAATCTCTGATTAGCCATGTCTGGCTCACACGTTACCCTTGGATTCAGTAGTGAGGTTCAAACCACCCAAATCACTTGGACTTAGAGAAGGTTCTAAGAAAAATTGGGTTTGTATTATCAAAAAGAGGAATGGATGCTGGTCAAACAAAAGCAGTAGATGTCCCAAATAGTCTACTAAAAAGCTTTATACTTTATATTTTAATATTCTAGTTAAAGCTTCTAATTTGGACTAACTGGGAGTGGAAATTTTGGCTAAATTCATAGCAACATTTTTTAAAAGTTTCTGTTTATTTTAAATGAATGTAGTGTAACAGAACAAATTCACAAAGCATTGCTTCCACTTCTTTGAGGCTAATTGCTCTAAAGAATACGTGGAAAGAGTTTATAATTAGCATGTCCTTTATTTCTGTAAAAGAAAGGATCCTTCTAAAGTATTTGAGAATGATTGCAAATGTGGTTCTTTGAGTGGTTTTAAACACTTTACTGCTTTTCTTCTTACACTATTAATTTATTTAGCCAAATTATCACAGATTCTGAATTAATGAGGTGTTAGTACATATGTAGATGGTGTTATCCGGTTCTCTTTAGATAATCCTCAAGGGGTAGTGTTCCCTTTACCACTGGGAAAGTTGAGCAAATGTTTGCTGAATCTTTTTAGAGCAAAAGCTTTAAAGATTAGCCCACTTATTTATTTAAATCATATAAATTTAGTTTGAAGCATAGACTTTTTTTTACTCAAGACAAAGTAGGTCTTGCTTATTTTAGATCTCTTCCTTTACAGCATTTCCTTACTGTCACTTGGAACAGTGTACCTCTAAGTGTCATTAAAGTGTGGGCCCTCTACAACCACAAATGTGCAAGAAACCAAGGTCAGAAATTGAGATTATTTAGAAACTTTTATAGCGATTAAATATTTTTGCAACATCCAAGTGCATACTCAGTGCATTAATCTTGTTGAACATGGTATGGACCAGATCAGGTGGTTCTTGAACTTGTGCCAAGAACTGCATCCTAATAATGCAAAATGGACCATATTGTGTTACCACAATGTTGGACCACATATCATTTGTAAAGGATTGAAAAAAAAAGGAAACCTTGTTTTTCACCTCAGATAGTTTGAAAAGAATTGAACAAAAAAATTTTGTTTGAGGGCTTCCCTGGTGGCGCAGTGGTTGAGAGTCCGCCTGCCGATGCAGGGGACACGGGTTCATGCCCCAGTCCGGGAAGATCCCATATGCCGCGGAGCGGCTGGGCCTGTGAGCCATGGCCGCTGAGCCTGCGCATCCGGAGCCTGTGCTCCGCAACGGGAGAGGCCACAACGGTGAGAGACCCGCGTACCGCAAAAAAAAAAAAAAAAAAACAAAACTACCAAGGCAGTGAAGAATTACTCAGCTCAAATGTGGAAGAAGATAGCATTATGCAAGGCCTCAAATGATTCCAGCAATTTTTTAATATGCAGTGTTTGGAACCCAAAAAAAACATTATACAGGCATATGAGGAACAAGACAATGTGATTAAAGATCAAAATAAACATTATTTAATATAAATAGGTTTACTGATAATCCAGATAATGGATTCCTTAGTTATGGAATTTAAAATAACTATGCTTAATATGCTTTAGAAATAAAATAAAATTGGGAATTCTGTTAGAACTGTAGCATATTTTATATAAGTACCAAGTGAAAATTATACAACTGAAAGATACAAAAACTGTATTAAGAATTCGACGAATGGATTTATCAGCAGATTAGACTCTGCTCAGAAAGAAAATTAGTGAAATAGAAGAATAGAAATTGCCTCAGATGAAAACATACAGAATGCAGCAAGGAGTGACAACATGATAGAGAACACACCACACAAAATATGAAAACATATGAGATACAGTGACAAGATCTATGTATGTGTAATTAGTCTCAGAACGAGAGAGGAGAGATAATGAAGCTGAATAATATTTGAAGATAAAATGGCAGTGAATTTTTCGAAATTCATGAAAGCTTTCAAGCCACGGATTCAAGAGGCACTATGAATCTTAAACTAGAAAAATATAAACAAAACCACACTGAGGCACATCACAGTCAAATTGCTGAAAACCCTCCAAATTAAGAAAATCTTCAAACCACCTAGAAAAAAATAATGTCACCTTCAAAGATCAACAGCAGATTTCTCAACAGAAGTAACTGATGAAGAAAGTGAATGAAATGAAATTTCAAATTGTAAAAAAACCAAAACAACTGTCAACCTACATTTATATACTCTGTGGAAATTGTCTTCAAAAATAACAGTGAAATAGGGAATTTTCAGACAAACGAAAACTGGGAGAATTTATCACCAGTATATGACCCCAGAGAAAATAAGGATATTCTGCAGGCAAAAGGGAAATGATCATATTTAGAAGCTCAGCGTTGCAGGAAGAGATGAAGAGCTGCGTAAAAGTAAACAGGTGGATAAGTCTAAATAAATATTGGTGGTGTAAAACAATAGAATTCCTTATGGGGTTTGAAATACAAAGAATTAAAATAGCAACAGGTATGTTGTAACAACTGAGAGGAGGGGTAAACAGAGATAAATGATGAAAGGCCTTTGCATGTCCAGGAAAAGGGGAAAAAGTCCTTATTTATATTAAAACTTGATGAGTCAAGGGCAATAGTTCTCAACCAAGGGTGATTTTGTCCTCTGAGAAACATTTGGCAATGTCTGGAGACATTTTTCATTGTCTCACAACTGAAAGGATGTGACTAACTTTCCATTGGTAGAAGCCAGAAGTGCTGCGAAAATCTTATGATGCGCAGGAAAACCTGTCTCGTAACAAAGGATTATCTGGGCCAAATTGTCAATAGTTCTGAGACTGAGAAAGCTAAATATAGAGTTATCACTGAAGGATTGAATAAGAGCATGATACTCAAGCCAATATAGAGGGAAAAATTGATATAAATAATAAATCATATGGGGGCAAAAAAGAGAAAAAAGGAAGATGGAGCAGGTGGGACAAATAGAAAAGTAAACCAGATGATGGTAAATTTGAAATCAGTTCTATCAGTAATTGCGTTAAATATAGATGGACAGATTCTCCAACTTAAAATGATTGTATTACTGGATAAAATAAGCAACCGTGTGCCACTTACATTAAATATACCTTAAAATAAAACGAACACGTATAATGCAGAAAGATTTAAAGAATGTCGAATATATTTCTTGCAAAATAAATGAATTAAAAAGAACAATTTCAGCGGTTTCCTATTGCTTTCTACAAGCATTTATACATAGTAATTTTTTCTCTCTCTCCTTATCCAAACACGTTGTTCAAAGCCTTTTTGGGCCACGACAGTCAGCAGTAAGTGTAGATTCAATTTTGTGATAGATTATTGTCTTCATGCCTCAATAGACCATGAACTTCGTGAGGGCAGAGATTAGGTTTGTTTTTTTATTTTTCTGCTATAAACATAGCCTACCTGGCATATAGCAAGTGTTCTCTACATAGAATGATTGAAAATGTTTGTGCCATTTTCTTACCCCAGTAGTTCTCTAACTTTTGGGTCTCAGATCCTTTTACACTATTAAGAATCATTGAGGGTTCCAAAGAGCTTGTGTAGTCATGTCTATTGATAATTTCCATATTCGATAATAAAATTGAGAAATTTAAAAATACCTTTATTTGTTAATTTAAAAATAGTAACCCTATTGTATGTTAACAAAAGTTACATATTATAAACATAACTGTTTTCAAAAGATGTAATGAGAATAATAACACTACCTTTTTTATAAATCTTTTGAATGTCTGGTTTAGTGGAATTCAGCTGGGTTCTTATAACTGCTTATGTATTGAATCTGCTGCAGTACATTATTTCGGTTGAAGTATATAAAGAAAATTCTGTCTTACAGAGACATGTAGTTGGAAAAGTGAAGAGTACCTTAATAGCCTTTTCAGAAATCGGTGGATGTTATTGTTTGATATTACACCAAAACTTGACAAGTAGTATTTTCTTAAAGGTTTATTGCATTATGCAGTTGGAAAACATATCAACTGCCTCTTCATACTCTGTTACTTGAAAATACATGCATCTATTTTGGATTTTGAATGGATCATTTATCCATAAATCAGTCCTTTGGAAAACATTGATTCATCGAATTGTGGAAGATCTTTCAAATGTTGTTACATTTCATTGTACAATACAAAAAACACATTCATTAATAACCAATTTCATCAGGAAATATTGTGAAGTGATCAAACTTATACTAAGTGATAGTTTCAAATATTCTAATTTTCATTTGAAAGCTCAAATTTTATCTTTGCAGCAATGGTTAACAGTTGTTTTCTTTAAAGTAACAGACTCACTTCATTCATTTTAAGAATATCTGCCATATACTAAAAAGTCTGAATAGCTGTAGTTTGTAATCTGTCAGTCATTTTTTTTCAAAGAAAAATGTGTTCTGTGGTAAAAAATAAAAAAGCAGCTATTTCAGCTTGCAACTCAAATAACCACACAGATACTTCTCCTGGAGATAAGTACTTTATGCATATTTCCCATTTTGTCAAATGGAAGATTAAAAAGGTATGTACTCAATGACCAGAATTTCATAAAATTAAAAATGTTAACTACTTCTTCAGGGACATTCTTAAAGAAACTGGCTTTTTTTTTTTTCTTCCTGTGAGTATATGGCAGTGAAGAATAGAATTACTAGCCAATAGTTTTGTCAGTTGGCCTTAATTTCTGCTAAGTAATCAACAGTTTTACTCAACATTGCTTTTGCACCATTAGTAAAAATGCCAACACGGTGTAAGAGGTAAATGATTTTCACCTCATGAGTTCTTTGAGAGTCTTGGGGGCTCCCAGAGGTTCCACAGGCCACACTTTGAGAAGCAGTGCTTTGCACATACGTATCCAATGTAACCATTGAACCGGCTAGCTTCTTGTCTCCATACACTTCTCACCTCCATGTTTGGGAATATCTCCATTAAAAAATGCTCCTTTCTCTCACCTTTGCCTTCTTGAATGTGGTTTTATCCTCCCCAAGGCATGGTGCATTGATTGGCTGACCCTCAAATCAGATTTGATCACACCCACTCTGAGTCCTGACACTGTTTTGAACATGTGATATAATTCACATTGCATGGGCTCTAATTGTGCCATCACTATTTTACTCTGAATGTTCTAAAGGGAGGGTGCTGTGTGCTATTTATCTTTGAAAACTACTTAGTGCCTAAGAAATAGTTCTGGACCTATTTTATGCCCCACATAAATATTTATACATTGAAATGAATCAAATATGATTTCACTGAAACTCATGGAATTAGCTCCAGGGGATTAGATTAATTTTACAAACCTGCATTTGCTTTATTTTAAGATATCTACTTTTATCATTTACCCTAAAAAATAGCATTAAAATGATTAAACTCAGTGAACTGGGAGATTTAATGCCAAATTTGATGGTTTGGGCAGAGACTGAATATTCATTCCTTCACTCACTTCATTCATTATTCCTTCATTAAGCTTAGTTTTTAAACGAGGATTTATTTAACACTTACTATGTAGTAGCCATGGCAGATACAATGAGGAATAAGACTCAGTGCCACATCCAAAGGACTTACATTCATCAGAAACTGTATTATGATCCCCTACTAAGTGTAAGGATTTCTCTAGTTATTTGCTAGATAGAGTTCCTGCCATCAAAATGTATATATAGTGTAATTGAAGAGACACGTAAATCAGTAAATTAAAATACAGTATGTTGGACACCATTACTGAAACAGGAATAATAGATGGTGGCAGTTCTGAAAGGGAGCATATAATTCTGTCTGGAGAAGTGGATGAAAGCATCACCAATGAGGTAACATTTGAACTACTTTAATTAAAAGAATTATGACAGGTGAAAAGGGAGACAAGGACAATTCTTGCAAAAAGTAATGATAGAAGCACGGAATCGTGATAGATCTTATTATGTTCATGGCATGGTTAAAGTCCAGTGGGCCAGGATCAGAGAATATATAGAAGGGACTGTCAGGAGACGAGGTTGGAGTGTAATTTGGACTTAGATTGTTCAAGGCCAAGTAAGTCATACTAAGGAGTTTGAATTTTATGTATGAGCATTAAGGATCCAATGCAAATTTTTAAAAAGAATAGTGATATGAATACCTCTGCTTTTTTTTTTTTTTTTTTTTTTTTTTTTTTTGCTGTACGCGGGCCTCTCACTGTTGTGGCCTCTCCTGTTGTGGAGCACAGGCTCCGGACGCGCAGGCTCAGCGGCCATGGCTCACGGGCCCAGCCGCTCCGCAGCATGTGGGATCTTCCCGGACCGGGGCATGAACCCGTGTCCCCTGCATCGGCAGACGGACTCTCAACCACTGCGCCACCGGCGAAGCCCCACCTCTGCTTTTTTTGGTAGGTCAGTCTGATGACCAAGTAGAAATAATGAGTGTGGGTAGATAATGCAGACAGAAGGCTACTTAAAGCAACATGGCACAATTTTAAGTCAGAAATAATGGAAACTGAATCTAGCACATTACCAGTAAAGAGTGAAGAGAAAGAGCCAGATTTGAGAGGTATTTCTGAAACAAATAGAATTGATGTGACTTGGCAATTATTTGGATTGTGAGCTAGAGGTAGAAGTGGAGGATAGCACAAATATTTGTACGTTGGGAAATTAGAAAAATGGAGGTGTTATTAGCCAAGATCAAAAATGCAAGAAGTGGAACAGGTTAGCAAGATGGGGAGAAAGTTTCTATTTTAGATAGAAGCTGGACCTTAGAAACAAATAGTCCCGTGTCCCAGCCATAGTTGTTCAACCTATTGTGTATGATATTTTTATTTAATCTATAAAATGGATATGCTCATATTGTAGTAAAGAATTTGTCCTTGCCCAAAGAGAGGTCTGGCTTTTGTTTCTGGCCCTGGAAGGTAACTTCTAAACCTTTGGATCTCAAGTGATAGGAGTGTTTTTGTTGTTCATCATGGGCCCCTAGAACCACACCTGATAGTTTATGTTAAAAAGGTGACTCATGATAGACCCCTTGGACCACATGGTATATCAGTCTATCAGTCAGTCAATCATACCAAGGTAACAAAGCCCCAGTAAAAATTCTGGACAGTGAAGCTCAGGTGATCTTCCCAGGTTGGCAGTATTTCACGTTTTTTGTCAAACATAAATGTTGGGAGGATAAAGCATCCTGAGGATAATGGGAGCTTCACATTTGGAGCCCTCTGAGATCCCACCTATACACCTCTTTGGCTGGTTCTAATTCATATTCTTTTTTTCTGTAATAAATCATATCTGTGAGTATAGTAGCTTTCAGTGTGTCCTGTGAAGCTTTCCAGGAATCATCAAACCTGAGGTTGATTTTGAGAAACTCCTGAACTTGCAGTTGGTGTCAGAAGTGAGGGTAGTTTTATGTGAACTTCCCCCTCTAACTGTGTGTTTGGGTCCTAACTCCTTATTGTTGGGGTCAGAAGTCTTGGACAGACTTGGCAGTAGGAAAAATGTATCCTTATCCTCACAGTTAGCTTAACTCCAGGTACTGACAGACTTGTGAAGAGTAACTCATTTATTCTACAAATGTTTGCACAAACTATGTAGTAGACATGGTGTATGGTGCTGGAGATAAAGCGATGAAAAGATATGCAGCCTCTGCCCTCATGGAGCATAGAATCCAGGATTAAGTGAGGTCAGGTATGTGCAACCTGACACAGTGTTTGTATCCCTCCCCAAATTCATATGTTAAAATCCTAATCCCCAATGTGATGGTATTAGGAGGTTGGGCCTTTGGGAGGTAATTAGGTCATGAGGGTAGAGCCCTCATGAATGGGATTAATACGCTTATAAATGAGACCTCAGAGAGCTGTCTCGGCTTCTTTCTGCCATGGGGGATACAACAAGATAGCACTCTGTAGTCCAAAAGAGGACCCTCATCAAAACTCAGCCATACTAACACCCTGATCTCAAACTTCCAGCCGCCAGAACTGTGAGAAACAAATTTCTATTATATATAAGCCACCCAGTCTATGGTACTTTGTTATAGCAACCTTTTGGTGTATAAATATAAATACGGGGGTCATCAGCATCTAGATGGTATTTGAATCCATGAATATAGATGAGTGCATATCGAAAGGATTTTTAGACAGACCACTTGACTCAAGAAACAAAAAGTCTCTTCAAGCTCAAGGAAAACAGAAGATCTTAGAAGAGAAGAGGCAGATTGTTCCATACCTGCTTCTCACCTGTAATTGACAGTGTACTGCTGAAACTCACAATCTGAAGTCATCAAAGTAATTTATTCCCAAGTGGCTAGGGAACCGAAACCCATTAAAATATTTGAAGCAAAAAAGAGAAACACATATACAGAAAGAAAACTCTCCATGAAGAGTTAATAGGAAGTTACATCTTATTTTTCTGATAAACTACATATGACTAGATTATAACATGTTGCAAGTGTAAGTACTCCTTTGGCCCCAGTGATCTGGAACGAACATGACCCCATTTTTAACATTTGTAATGGACATGTTAGCAAGAACACATTTTCTGAATTTTTCAAGTGAGATTTTCTGCTTTGAAAGCACTTTAGCATCCATTTCTGATCACTTTATAAATGTCATGGGCAAAACTAGAAGGAATTATTATATATTTCATGCCCAAATATAGTATGATAAAAAATAAGCCTAGAGAAAGGAAGTCATGGGCAAAACTTCA
The DNA here is from genome assembly GCF_059928025.1 of Delphinapterus leucas. Lineage (NCBI taxonomy): Eukaryota > Metazoa > Chordata > Mammalia > Artiodactyla > Monodontidae > Delphinapterus > Delphinapterus leucas. The sequence goes on along the minus strand of NC_143133.1, from coordinate 48,777,018 downwards.
GGTGAAATTGATTTTTGCAGATGACTTCATGACTGGGAAGAAATTTAATTGTACCCATGTCGTTTACTCTGGTTTCCTAGTACCCACATTGCAAAAGCTTATAATAGGCCTTCGGAGGTCCTTATGTGATAGAGAGAGCTAGCAAGATTTCTCAGGATGATAAAGCATGTTCTCCAAGTGATTGCTGGGGAAAATTGGTAATTGACTAGAGCAACTAGAGTTGGTATTTCCCTTCCCTCCTTGTCTTCATTTGTTCCTCTGTTATTAAGTAATATTTCAGCCCCAGTCAGCAAGTGACCCAAATATTAAAATACTCTTCGATTTTGTCTTATGCACAAAGCAAAACACTTCTTGAAAACCTATTTTTTTAAAAATCAATTGCTGGAGAACAATACCGGGAACAATCTATAAATCACTAGACCAAACATCTCTGTCTTTCTAGTTTTGGAAAAGGTAAGGATAACATATATTTTTGAAAAGAAGACTCGTGCAATGCAGACTAACCACATTTTCAGCAAGCCAAAGCATTACATTACATATGCTAATAAAGACGGAAACACTTAGCATTTCCCATTGTATTCAGCGGTCTCTGTCAGACCTAAACATCGTAATGAGTACAGGAAGAGTATAGTGAAATGAAGAGCTCTGCTTTGTTTTACGCCTTCTACTAAACTTTTCAATTACAGAAATTATTTTTGTAGGGTTTTCTCTGCTGTGTAAACTTATATATCTCAATGCACAGGTTGGCTGTATTGAAACTGGATGATTAAAAGTAGGCAAATATTTAAAATTCACAGAGTATTATTAATGTATTTATTCAACAAACATTTATAACAGGGGATTGTATTAAATTCTACATTAGGAAGACAATTCAAAAGTGAAAACCTTAACCACCAAAGAATCAGATCCTCACTGAGGGGTGAGTTCCCATGGCCTGATTTCATGCCCATAGTTGGAGAACTAGAATCAAAAGTTGCTCAGAATAGCAGAAGTTTCAGCTTGAGTAGGTACAGTTCACTACATTGCCAACTCATATCTTATAGAATTGCTTTTGGGCTTTATTTAAAGTATTAAAAACTAAATCAGAAGTTCATGTTTTTCTTCACTTTTCAAAACTTTATTTACACTATCATTTTCAGGTCCTTTTATCAGAATAAGGTTCTTCTTTCACCCACATCCATACCCACAAACACCCATAAACAATAGTTTATGTGTTTTCATGTGAGATTTTTTACGAAGACATTGCAATAATCACTGATGATCAAACTTAAAATATTAGTAACGCTAATTTTTAATACATTAAGTAAATTTAAAAAGTAATGTTGATACACTGAATCATTACTTCTTTCCTTTTGATTAGATTCTATTGAAAAGATATATGCAAACTTTTATTGAAAAGGTAAAAAAAAAAAAAAAGGAAGAAAAATGTAAGCAATGAATAGGAGGTATCTGTTTTTCCCCAGAACCTTCAGATCTGTTCACTTTCAGAGGTCACAATATCAGTGGTTTATTGTGTCATGAGAAATATTCTGTGCTTATAAAACTGTATATAATACTTGTGAGGTCTTTTTAAAGGTTTTTTTTTAAGTTTTTATTTTGAAATAATTTTAGATTTACTGGAAAGTTGCAAATACAGTACAGAACACTCATGCATATCTTAACTGATTTTATCTTATGCTAACAACTTGCAGGAAAATGATACAATTATCATAAGTAAAAATTAACATTACGTTGATAATAATAATAAATAATATTTACATTTCAGCGATTCCCTGCCCCCAATGCCTTTTTTTCAGGGATCAGGATACAATCCATAATCCCATATTGCTTTTAGTTGTGTCTCCTTAGTCTTCTCCAAAAGAGAGACAATTCCTCAGTTTTTCTGTTATTATTCTTGATGAGTACTAGTCAGTAATTTTAGAGAAAGTCTTTCAATTTGAGTTCATCTGATGTTTCTCATGATTAGATTGTATTTATATATTTTTTCAAGAATACCATGTCTGTTTGCATCGTAACAGAGGTACATGATGTGGATATATCTAAATATTGATGTTCTGCACTGATGTTATAAAAATTTAATACAGATTTTAGTATATTACACACATCACTTTGATATTTATTTAACTTTGAAAGCATTCCATTTCAGCATACTATTTTTCTTTTTCTTTTTTAACTTCTTTATTGGGGTATAATTACTTTACAATGTGGTGTTAGTTTCTGCTTTATAACAAAGTGAATTAGCTATACATATACGTATATCCCCATATCTCCTCCCTCTTGCGTCTCCCTCCCATCCTCCCTATCCCACCCCTCTAGGTGGACACAAAGCACTGAGCTGATCTCCCTGTGCTATGTGGCTGCTTCCCACTAGCTATCTATTTTACATTTGGTAGTGTATATATGTCCATGTTACTCTCTCACTTCGTCCCGGCTTACCCTCCCCTTTCCCCATGTCCTCAAGTCCGTTCTGTACATCTGCGTCTTTATACCTGTCTTGCCCCTAGCTTCTTCAGAACCTTTTTTTTTCTTTAGATTCCATATATATGTGTTAGCATACGGTATTTGTTTTTCTCTTTCTGAATTACTTCACTCTGTATGACAGTCTCTACATCCATCCACCTCACTACAAATAACTCAATTTTGTTTCTTTTTATGGCTAAATAATATTCCACTGTATATATTTGCCACATCTTCTTTATCCATTCATCTGTCAATGGACGCTTAGGTTGCTTCCATGTCCTGGCTATTGTAAATAGAGCTACAATGAACACTGTGGTACATAACTCTTTGAATTATGGTTTTCTCAGGGTATATGCCCAGTAGTGGGATTGCTGGGTCATATGGTAGTTCTATTTTTAGTTTTTTAAGGAACGTCCATACTGTTCTCCATAGTGGCTGTATCAATTTACATTCCCACCAACAGTGCAAGAGGGTTCCCTTTTCTCCACGCCCTCTCCAGCATTTGTATTTTGTAGATTTTCTGATGATGCCCATTCAAACTGGTGTGAGGTAGTAGTTTTGATTTGCATTTCTCTAATAATAAGTGACGTTGAGCAGCTTTTCATGTGCTTCTTGGCCATCCATATGTCTTCTTTGGAGAAATGTCTATTTAGGTCTTCTGCTCATTTTTAGATTGGGTTGTTTGTTTTTTTCTAATATTGAGCTGCATGAGCTGTTTATATACTTTGGAGATTAATCCTTTGTCCATTTATTCGTTTGCAAATATTTTCTCCCATTTTGAGGGTTGTCTTTTTGTCTTGTTTATGGTTTTCTTTGTTGTGCAAAAGCTTTTAAATTTTATTATGCCCCATTTGTTTATTTTTCTTTTTATTTCCATTACTCTAAGAGGTGAATCAAAAAAGATCTTGCTGTGATTTATGTCAAAGAGTGTTCTTCCTATGTTTTCCTCTAAGAGTTTTATAGTGTCCAGTCTTACATTTAGGTCTCTAATCCATTTTGAGTTTATTTTTATGTATGGTGTTAGGGAGTGTTCTAATTTCATTATTTTACATGTAGCTGTCCAGTTTTCCCAGCACCACTTATTGAAGAGGCTGTCTATTCTCCATTGTATATCCTTGTCTGCTTTATAAAATATAAGGTGACCATATGTGCATGGGTTTATGTCTGGGCTTTCTATCCTGTTCCATTGGTCTATATTTCTGTTCTTGTGCCAGTACCGTACTGTCTTGATTACTGTAACTTTGTAGTGTAGCCTGGAGTCGGGGAGCCTAATTGCTCCAGCTCCTTTTTTTTTTCTCAAGATTGCTTTGGCTATTCAGGGTCTTTCATGTTTCCATACAAATTGTGAAAGTTTTTGTTCTAGTTCTGTGAAAACTGCCAGTGGTAGTTTGGCAGGGATTGCATTGAATCTGTAGATTGCTTTGGGTATAATCATGTTCACGATGTTGATTCTTCCAATGCAAGAACATGGTATATGTCTCCATCTGTTTGTATCATCTTTAATTTCTTTCATCAGTGTCTTATAGTTTTCTGCATACAGGTGTTTTGTCTCCTTAGGTAGGTTTATTCCTAGGTATTTTATTTTATTTTTGTTGCAGTGGTAAATGGGAGTGTTTCCTTAATTTCTCTTCCAGATTTTTTTGTTGTTAGTGTATAGGAATGCCAGAGATATCTGTGCATTAATTTTGTATCCTCCTACTTTACCAAATTCATTGATTAGCCCTAGTAGTTTTCTGGTAGCATCCTTAGGATTCTCTATGTATAGTATCAAGTCATCTGCAAACAGTGACAGATTTACTTCTTCTTTTCCGATTTGGATTCCTTGCATTTCTTGTTTTTCTCTGATTGCTGTGCCTAGAACTGCCAAAACTATGTTGAATAATAGTGGTGAGAGTGGACAACCTTGTCTTTTCCCTGATCTTAGAGGAAATGGTTTCAGTTTTTCACCATTGAGAACGATGTTGGCTGTGCGTTTGTCATATATGGCCTTTATTATGTTGAGGTAAGTTCCCTCTATGCCTGCTTTCTGAAGGGTTTTTATCATAAATGGGTGTTAAATTTTATCAAATGCTTTTTCTGCATCTATTGAGATGATCATATGGTTTTTCTCCTTCAGTTTGTTAATATGTTTTATCATATTGATTGATTTGCGTATATTGAAGAATCCTTGCATTCCTGGAATAAACCCCACTTGATCATGGTGTATGATCCTTTTAATATGCTGTTGGATTCTGTTTGCTAGTATTTTGTTGAGGATTTTTGCATCTATGTTCATCAGAGATATTGGCCTGTAGTTTTCTTTCATTGTGACATCTTTGTCAGGTTTTGGTATCAGGGTGATGGTGGCCTCGCAGAATGAGTTTGGGAGTGTTCCTCCCTCTGCTATATTTTAGAAGAGTTTGAGAAGGATAGGTGTTAGCTCCTCTCTAAATGTTTGATAGAATTCGCCTGTGAAGCCATCTGGTCCTGGGCTTTTTTTTGTTGGAAGATTCTTCATCACAGTCTCAAATTCAGAGCTTGCGATTGGTCTGTTTATATTTTCTATTTCTTCCTGCTTCCGTCTCAGAAGGTTATGCTTTTCCAAGAATTTGTCCATTTCTTCCAGGTTGTCCATTTTATTGGCGCAGAGTTGCTTGTAGTAATCTCTCATGATCTTTTGTATTTCTGCGGTGTCTGTTGTTACGTCTCCTTTTTCATTTCTAATTCTATTGATTTGAGTCTTCTGCCTTTTTTTCTTGATGAGCCTGGCTAATGGTTTATCAATTTTGTTTATCTTCTCGAAGAACCAGCTTGTAGTTTTATTGATCTTTTCTATTCTTTCCTTCATTTCTTTTTCATTTATTTCTGATCTGATCTTTATGATTTCTTTCCTTCTGCTAACTTTGGGGTTTTTTTTGTTCTTCTTTCTCTAATTGCTTTAGGTGTAAGGTTGGGTTGTTTGTTTGGGATTTTTCTTGTTTCTTAAATTAGGATTGTAATGCTATAAACTTCCCGCTTAGAACTGCTTTTGCTGCATCCCATAGGTTTTGAGTCGTTGTATTTTCATTGTTGTTTCTAGGTATTTTTTGATTTCATCTTTGATTTTATTTGATTTTGAGTGATCTCTTGGTTATTTAGTAGTGTATTGTTTAGCCTCCATATATTTGTATTTTTTACAGATTTTTTCCTGTAATTGATATCTAGTCTCATGGTGTTGTGCTCAGAAAAGATACTTGGTACGATTTCAGTTTTCTTAAATTTACCAAGGCTTGATTTGTGACCCAAGATGTGATCTATCCTGGAGAATGTTCCATGAGCACTTGAGAAGCAAGTGTATTCTGCTGTTTTTGGATGGAATGTCCTATAAATATCAATTAAGTCCATCTTGTTTAATGTATTGTTTAAAGCTTGTATTTCCTTTTTTATTTTCATTTTGGATGATCTGTCCATCGGTGAAAGTGGGGTGTTAAAGTCCCCTCCTATGATTGTGTTACTGTCGATTTCCCCTTTTGTGGCTGTTAGCATTTGCCTTATGTACTGAGGGGCTCCTGTGTTGGGTACATAAATATTTACAATTGGTATATCTTCTTCTTGGATTGTTCCCTTGATTATTATGTAATGTCCTTCTTTGTCTCTCATAATAGTCTTTATTTTAAAGTCTATTTTGTCTGATATGAGAATTGCTACTCCAGCTTTCTTTTGATTTCCATTTGCATGGAATATCTTTTTCCATCCCCTCACTTTCAGTCTGTATGTGTCCCTAGGTGTGAAGTGGGTCTCTTGTAGACAGCATATATATGGGTCTTGTTTTTGTATCCATTCCTCCAGTCTATGTCTTTTGGTTGGAGCATTTAATCCATTTACATTAAGGTAGTTATTGATATGTATGTTCGTATTTCCATTTTCTTAATTGTTTTGGGTTTGCTGTTGTAGGTCTTTTCCTTCTCTTGTGTTTCTTGCCTAGAGAAGTTACTTTAGCATTTGTTGTAAAGCTGGTTTGGTGGTGCTGAATTCTCTTAGCTTTTGCTTGTCTGTAAAGGTTTTAATTTCTCTGTGTAATCTGAATGAGATCTTTGCTGGGTAGAGTAATCTTTGTTGTAAGATTTTCCCTTTCATCACTTTAAATATGTCCTTCCACTCCCTTCTGTCTTGCAGAGTTTCTGCTGAAAGATCAGCTGTTAACCTTATGGGGATTCCCTTGTATGTTATTTCTTGCTTTTCCCTTGCTGCTTTTAATATTTTTTCTTTGTATTTAATTTTTGATAGTTTGATTTATATGTGTCTTGGCGTGTTTCTCCTTGCATTTGTCCTGTATAGGACTCTGCACTTCCTGGACTTGATTGACTATTTCCTTTCCCATATTAGGGAAGTTTTCAACTATAATCTCTTCAAATATTTTCTCAGTCCCCTTCTTTTTCTGTTCTTCTTCTGGGACCCCTATAATTCAAATGTTGGTGTGTTTAATGTTGTCCCAGAGGTCTCTGAGACTGTCCTCAATTCTTTTCATTCTCTTTTCTTTATTCTGCTTTGTGGTAGTTGTTTCCAGTATTTTATCTTCCAGGTCAGTTATCCGTTCTTCTGCCTCAGTTATTCTGCTATTGATTCCTTCTAGAGGATTTTTAGTTTCATTTATTGTGTTCTCTGTCTTCTCATTTTGCTTAACTTACTGTGTTTGGGGTCTCCTTTTCACAGGCTGCAGGTTCGTAGTTCCTATTGTTTTTGGTGTCTGCCCCCAGTGGCTAGGGAATTTTAGTTTCATTTATTGTGTTCTCTGTCTTCTCATTTTGCTTAACTTACTGTGTTTGGGATCTCCTTTTCACAGGCTGCAGGTTCGTAGTTCCTGTTGTTTTTGGTGTCTGCCCCCAGTGGCTAAGGTTGGTTCAGTGTGTTGGTAGGCTTCCTGGTGAAGGGGACTGGCGTCTGTGTTCTCATGGATGAGGCTGGATCTTGTGTTTCTGGTGTGCAGGACTGTGTCCGGTGGTGTGTTTTGGGGTGTCTGTGACCTTATGATTTTAGGCATCCTCTCTGCTAATGGGTGGGGCTGTGTTCCTGTCTTCCTCGTTCCTTGGCATAGGGTGTCCAGAAGTGTAGCTTGCTGGTCGTTGAGTGGAGCTGGGTCTTAGCATTGAGGTGGAAATCTCTGGGAGAGCTTTCACTGTTTGATATTATGTGGAGCCGGGAGGTCTCTGGTGGACCAACCTCCTGAACTTGGCTCTCCCACCTCCAACGCACAGCCCTGACACCTGGCCACAGCACAAAGACCCTGTCAGCCAGATGGTTGATTTTGGAGGCTGAGAAGTACCTCTGAAAGCTGAAGGTCCAGGAAAGCTGGTGGTGTAGTTCCAGTCCAAGACCCAAGTCTGAAGGCCTGGAGAAACAGGTTGCAAACAAGCTTCCAGTGCAAAGAGGCGGGTACTGGATACCATGACCAACGTGCACGCCTAGACATTTTCCACTTGCACATCGCTGCCTGTCTTGGGATGTGTTGTGGGGAGGCAGAAGATGGCTGTTGTTCCCTCTGGGGTCATAAAAGCTGGTGGCAGAAATATCAGGGAGTGTTCATCTACTTGAACTCTTCTTGGGGGCGTACATCTTGCTGGAGGGCATACAGTCTTACGAATTAGGAGCCTCTAAGTGGTTGGCTAAGTGTTGCCCCAGCATACCATTCTTCCTGATGTCTACATAGTATTCAGTTGAACTATAGGTCATAATTTATTTAATTAGTCTATTAATTGTTGAACATTCAGGTTATTTCTGGTTGGTCATTTTAATTTTAACTAACAATGCTGCAAATGACATTATTTTAAATGTATTTGTGCATGTTTGTGTGTGTATATATATATATAGGGTAAATTTCTAGAAGTGGAATTGCTGGGTCAAAGTTGATGTGCATATTAATTTTGATGATATTGACTAATTTCCTGACAATTTACATGCCCTCCTGAGCCATGTAGCAGAGGGCTTATCATGTGCTGGCTGACACTTTTTGGTCTTTGCCGATAAGAGGAGAGCAGTACTTCATTATGGCTTTCCTTTTACACTTCTACTATTATGTCTGTCAATAAACTGTTGTAAATTTTGTGAACTTACTATTCTTGGTCTTTGCCCATTTTGCTACTGAGTCATTAGCCTTTTTCATGTTAAAGAGTTACTTAAATAATGTTATAATTAACCCATTGTCACCTAGTTGCCAGTGTTTTCCTCAGTATTTTATTTGTGTTTGAAATGTTTGCAGTTATCTGCTTGTGATGGTTTATTAATTCTTTTATTTTTTTTACATCTTTATTGGAGTATAATTGCTTTACAATGGTGTCTTTTTATTAACATCTTTATTGGGGTATAATTGCTTTACAATGGTGTGTTAGTTTCTGCTTTATAACAAAGCGAATCAGTTATACATATACATCTGTTCCCTTATCTCTTCCCTCTTGCATCTCCCTCCCTCCCACCCTCCCTATCCTACGCCTCTAGGTGGTCACAAAGCACCAAGCTGATCTCCCTGTGCTATGCGGCTGCTTCCCACTAGCTATCTATTTTACGTTTGGTAGTGTATATATGTCCATGCCACTCTCTCACTATGTCACAGCTTACCCTTCCCCCTCTCCATATCCTCAAGTCCATTCTCTAGTAGGTCTGTGTCTTTATTCCTGTCTTACCCCTAGGTTCTGCATGACATTTTTTTTTCTTAGATTCCATATATATGTGTTAGCATACGGTATTTGTCTTTCTCTTTCTGACTTACTTCACTCTGTATGACAGACTCTAGGTCCATCCACCTCACTACAAATAACTCAATTTCGATTCATTTTATGGTTGAGTAATATTTCATTGTATATATGTGCCACATCTTCTTTATCCATTCATCCGATGATGGACACTTAGGTTGTTTCCATGTCCTGGCTATTGTAAATAGAGCTGCAATGAACATTTTGGTACATGACTCTTTTTTTTTTTTGCGGTACGCGGGCCTCTCACTGTTGTGGCCTCTCCCGTTGCAGAGCACAGGCTCCGGACGCGCAGGCTCAGCGGGCATGGCTCACGGGCCCAGCCGCTCCGCGGCACGTGGGATCCTCCCGGACCAGGGCACGAACCTGTGTCCCCTGCATTAGCAGGCGGACTCTCAACCACTGGGCCACCAGGGAAGCCCACATGACTTTTTTTGAATTATGGTTTCCTCAGGGTATATGCCCAGTAGTGGGATTGCTGGGTCATATGGTAGTTCTATTTGTAGTTTTTTAAGGAACCTCAATACTGTTCTCCATAGTGGCTGTACCAATTCACATTCCTACCAGCAGGGCAAGAGTGTTCCCTTTTCTCCACACCCTCTCCAGCATTTATTGTTTCTAGATTTTTTGATGATGGCCATTCTGACCGGTGTGAGATGATATCTCATTGTAGTTTTCATTTGCATTTATCGAATGATTAATGATGTTGAGCATTCTTTCATGTGTTTGTTGGCAATCTGTATACCTTCTCTGGAGAAATGTCTATTTAGGTCTTCTGCCCATTTTTTGATTGGGTTGTTTGTTTTTTTGTTATTGAGCTGCATGAGATGCTTGTAAATTTTGGAGATTAATCCTTTGTCAGTTGCTTCATTTGAAAATATTTTCTCCTATTCTGAGGGTTGTCTTTTGGTCTTGTTTATGGTTTCCTTTGCTGTGCAAAAGCTTTGAAGTTTCATTAGGTCCCATTTGTTTATTTTTGTTTTTATTTCCATATCTCTAGGAGGTGGGTCGAAAAGCATCTTGCTGTGATTTATGTCATAGAGTGTTCTGCCTGTTTTCCTCTAAGAGTTTGATAGTTTCTGGCCTTACACCTAGGTCTTTAATCCATTTTGAGTTTATTTTTGTGTATGGTGTTAGGGAGTGTTCTAATCTCATACTTTTAAATGTACCTGTCCAGTTTTCCGAGCACCACTTATTGAAGAGGCTGTCCTTTCTCCACTGTACATTCCTGCCTCCTTTATCAAAGATAACGTGACCATATGTGTGTGGGTTTATCTCTGGGCTTTCTATCCTGTTCCACTGATCTATCTTTCTGTTTTTGTGCCAGTACCATACTGTAGCTTTGTAGTATAGTCTGAAGTCAGGGAGCCTCATTCCTCCAGCTCCGTTTTTCTTTCTCAACATTGCTTTGGCTATTCGGGGTCTTTTGTGTTCCATACAAATTGTGAAATTTTTTGTTCTAGTTCTGTGAAAAATGCCAGTGGTAGTTTGATAGGGATTGTATTGAATCTGTAAATTGCTTTGGGTAGTAGAGTCGTTTTCACAATGTTGATTCTTCCAATCCAAGAACATGGTATATCTCTCCATCTGTTGGTTTCATCTTTAATTTCTTTCATCAGTGTCTTATAGTTTTCTGCATACAGGTCTTTTGTCTCCCTAGGTACTTTTATTCCTAGGTATTTTATTCTTTTTGTTGCAGTAGTAAATGGGAGTGTTTCCTTAATTTCTCTTTCAGATTTTTCATCATTAGTGTATAGGAATGCCAGAGATATCTGTGCATTAATTTTGTATCCCGCTACTTTACCAAGTTCATTGATTAGCTCTAGTAGTTTTCTGGTAGCATCTTTAGGATTCTCTATGTATAGTATCATGTCATCTGCAAACAGTGACAGATTTACTGCTTCTTTTCCGATTTGGATTCCTTTTATTTCCTTTTCTTCTCTGATTGCTGTGGCTAAAACTTCCAAAACTATGCTGAATAAGAGTGGAGAGAGTGGACCACGTTGTCTTGTTCCTGATCTTAGTGGAAATGCTTTCAGTTTTTCACAATTGAGGACAATGTTGGCTGTGGTTTTGTCATATATGGCCTTTATTATGTTGAGGAAAGTTCCCTCTATGCCTACTTTCTGGAGGGTTTTTATCATTAATGGGTGTTGAATTTTGTCAAAAGCTTTCTCTGCATCTATTGAGATGACCATATGGTTTTTCTCCTTCAATTTGTTAATATGGAGTATCACACTGTTTGATTTGCGTATATTGAAGAATCCTTGCATTCCTGGGATAAACCCCACTTGATCATGGTGTATGATCATGGTGTATGTTGGATTCTGCTTGCTAGCTTTGTCTTTTCTAATAGTCTTTATTTTAAAGTCTATTTTGTCTGATATGAGAATTGCTACTCCAGCTTTCTTTTGGTTTCCTATTGCATGGAATAACTTTTTCCATCCCCTCACTTTCAGTCTGTATGTGTCTCTAGGTCTGAAGTGGGTCTCTTGTAGACAGCATACATATGGGTCTTGTTTTTGTATCCATTCAGCCAGTCTGTGTCTTTTGGTGGGAGCATTTAATTCATTTACATTTAAGGTAATTATCAATGTGTATGTTCCTATTCTCAATTTCTTAATTGTTTGGGGTTTGTTATTGTAGGTCTTTTCCTTTTCTTGTGTTTCTTGCCTAGAGAAGATCCTTTAGAATTTGTTGTAAAGCTGGTTTGTCGGTGCTGAACTCTCTCAGCTTTTGCTTGTCTGTAAAGGTTTTAATTTCTCCGTGTAATCTGAATGAGATCTTTGCTGGGTAGAGTAATCTTGGTTGTAGGTTTTTCTCCTTCATCACTTTAAATATGTCCTGCCAGTCCCTTCTGGCTTGCAGAGTTTCTGCTGAAAGATCAGCTGTTAACCTTATGGGGATTCCCTTGTGTGTTATTTGTTGTTTTTCCCTTGCTGCTTTTATTATATATATTTTTTGTATTTAATATTTCACAGTTTGATTAATATGTGTCTTGGCGTGTTTCTCCTTGGATTTATCCTGTATGGGACTCTTTGTGCTTCCTGGACTTGATTGACTATTTCCTTTCCCATATTAGGGAAGTTTTCAACTATAAACTCTTCAAATATTTTCTCAGTCCCTTTCTTTTTCTCTTCTTCTTCTGGAACCCCTATAATTCGAATGTTGGTGTGTTTAATGTTGTCCCAGAGGTCTCTGAGACTGTCCTCAATTCTTTTCATTCTTTTTTCTTTATTCTGCTCTGCTGTAGTTATTTCCACTATTTTATCTTCCAGGTCACTTATCCGTTCTTCTGCCTCAGTTATTCTGCTATTGATCCCATCTAGAGTATTTTTAATTTCATTTATTGTGTTGTTCATCATTGCTTGTTTCATCTTTAGTTTTTCTAGGTCCTTGTTAAATGTTTCTTGCATTTTCTCTATTCTATTTCCAAGATTTTGGATCATCTATACTATCATTATTCTCAATTCTTTTTCAGGTAGACTGCCTATTTCCTCTTCATTTGTTAGGTCTGGTGGGTTTTTATCTTGTTCCTTCATCTGCTGTGTGTTTTTCTGTCTTCTCATTTTCCTTATCTTACTGTGTTTGGGGTCTCCTTTTTGCAGGCTGCAGGTTAGTATTTCCCATTGTTTTCGGTGTCTGTCCCCAGTGGCTAAAGTTGGTTCAGTGGGTTGTGTAGGCTTCCTGGTGGAGGGGACTAGTGCCTGTGTTCTGGTGGATGAGGCTGGATCTTGTCTTTCTGGTGGGCAGGTCCACGTCTGGTGGTGTGTTTTGGGGTGTCTGTGGACTTATGATTTTAGGCAGCCTCTGTGCTAATGGGTGGGGTTGTGTTCCTGTCTTGCTAGTTGTTTGGCATAGGGTGTCCAGCACTGTAGCTTGCTGGTCACTGAGTGAAGCTGGGTGTTGGTGTTGAGATGGAGATCTCTGGGAGATTTTCGCTGTTTGATATTACCTGGAGCTGGGTATTGTCTTTTGGACCAGTGTCCTGAAGTTGGCTTTCTGACCTCAGAGGCACAGCACTGACTCCTGGCTGCAGCACCAAGAGCCTTTCATCCACACGGCTCAGAATAAAAGGGAGAAAAAGTAGAAAGAAGGAAAGAAAGAGGATAAAATAAAATAAAGTAAGATAAAATAAAATAGTTATTAAAATAAAAAATAATTATTAGGAAAAAATTTTTTAGAAAGTGAAAACAAACAAAAAAAACGGACAGATAGAACCCTAGGACACAAATGGTGAAAGCAAAGCTATACAGACAAAATCTCACACAGAAGGATACACATACACACTCTCAAAAAGAGGAAAAGGGGAAAAAATAATAAATCTTGCTCTCAAAGTCCACCTCCTCAATTTGGGATGATTCGTTGTCTATTCAGGTATTCCACAGATGCAGGGTACATCAAGTTGATAGTGGAGATTTAATCCGCTGCGTCTGAGGCTGCTGGGAGAGATTTCCCTTTCTCTCCTTTGTTCGCACATCTCCCGAGGCTCAGCTTTGGATTTGGCCCCGCCTCTATGTGTAGGTCTCCGGAGTGTGTCTGTTCTTCGCTCAGACAGGACGGGGTTAAAGGAGCAGCTGATTTGGGGGCTCTGGCTCACTCAGGCCAGGAGGAGGGAGGGGCACGATGCGGGGCGAGCCTGAGGCAGCAGAGGCCGGCGGGACGTTGCACCAGCCTGAGGCGCACCATGCGTTCTCCCGGGGAAGTTGTCCCTGGTTCCCGGGACCCTGGTAGTGGCGGGCTGCACAAGCTCCCTGGAAGGGAGGTGTGTATAGTGACCTGTGCTCGCAAACAGGCTTCTTGGTGGCGGCAGCAGCAGCCTTAGCGTCTCATGCCCGTCTCTGGGGTCCGCGCTGATAGCAGCGGCTTGCGCCTGTTTCTGGAGCTCCTTTAAGCAGCGCTCTTAATCCCCTCTCCTTGCGCACCAGGAAACAAAAAGGGAAGAAAAAGTCTCTTGCCTCTTCGGCAGGTCCAGACTTCTCTCCGGACTCCCTCCCGGCTAGCTGTTGTGCACTAACCCCTGCAGGCTGTGTTCACGCCGCCAACCCCAGTCCTCTCCCTGCGCTCCGACCGAAGCCCGAGCCTCAGCTCCGAGCCCCCGCCCGCCCCGGCGGGTGAGCAGAGAAGCCTCTCCGGCTGGTGAGTGCCGGTCAGCACCGATCCTCTGTGCGGGAATCTCTCCACTTTGCCCCCCGCACCCCTGTTGCTGCGCTCTCCTCCGCGGCTCCGACGCTTTCCCCCTCCGCCACCCGCAGTCTCCGCCCGCGAAGGGGCTTCGTAGTGTGTGGAAACATTTCCTCCTTCACAGCTCCCTCCCACTGGTGTGGGTCCCGTCCCTATTCTTTTGTCTCTGTTTATTCTTTTTTCTTTTGCCCTACCCAGGTACGTGGGAAGTTTCTTGCCTTTTGGGAGGTCTGAGGTCTTCTCCCAGCGTTCAGTAGGTGTTCTGTAGGAGTTGTTCCACGTGTAGATGTATTTCTGTTGTATCTGTGGGGAGGAAGGTGATCTCCACGTCTTACTCTTCCGCCATCTTCCCCTCTCTCTATTAATTCTTATAATGGCTGTTAAGTAACATGTTTCTCAGTGAAAGATCTGAAATTATTGTATAAAGTTACCCATGGTCATAATATCATTCATTCCTTTTATATCAATAAATGTTTCTTGTTTAAAGCCCATCGTTCACTTTAAGTGTGTAATATGATTTTAAATGTGTTTTGTGACTTACTTGCTTTTTTTTTGCTTTAAGTCTGAATAGTCATAGTAGTAGCAAAAAAGCCAAAAGGTAACAGCTTTTAACTGTCAAACAATTTCACCATTACACCCACATACCCTTTGGCTCAATTTATTTACTATTGTACTTGGCCCCAGTCTCAAACCTGTGCTGTGGAGTAAAATGGAATAATGACTACCTACTCGTATATGTATGTGTGTACCTACATCTATAAAGTTAAATATAGAGATATTTATGTATTTGTGTTTACATTTAAAAGTACAGAAGTCATAAGCTGACAAATGTGCTCTTATATGGATATCAGATGTTCCCAACCTGAAGAAGACCAATAGTTTTCTCTTAGAAAATACATCCTTTAACAAACTAGACTTAGCAATACTCTCCAGAGTGAAAGTGATGACTGCTCAAAAAGAATTAAAGATGTATCTTTGCTGTTTTTTTTGCTTTCTTCTGAGCTTATATGACCTTCCTATATCCTGCATTCATCAGAGCTCATTTACTTTTGACATGACAGGTACCAGATATGGTTGTGCTCGGTTTCTGAACTTGAAGCCAGGAAACATTTGGCTATTGAAAGGAGAGATGTGTTGGAACTGGTTGAATCCTGGACTAGAGTCATTAGATTCAACATTGGACGATGTCTACATGGCATGGGAATGTCCAGCCTTCCCTCATCACCAGCCTGTCCAGCCTCCCTCACATCTGGAGTCCTTGGCGTGCTCCTGACGAGAGCCCTGGCCCAGGCTCTAGTACAGATTCAGAGCTTAGAAAAGAGAGAGTGCTGTAGCTCTGACTCAGTTGTTCTTAACCTCAGTTGCAACCTTGGGGTAAGAGAACTAGTATGTGGTATTAATACTCGGGAGGACAAAGCCTGCAATTTATTCCTTGTATATAACCCAGAGGGCAGTTGGTACTTCCCAGCCACCTCAGAAATTTGGTTAAATTTGTTTTCAACATAATGTATGTGGCCTGTGACAGCACATACAATTTCCCTACATTTTCTAGGATTTCCTACAGTTGACACCCTCATACTTCTCTCTGTTCCTACAGTGCTGGTTCTGTCCTTTGCCCAGGGGTATACATACGCAAAGTCCATTCCCTTCACTGGTTCCAAAAGAAATGCATCAAGCATTTGGTGAGGCTGGGTTATATATGGGGAGAGCAGTATCATTGAGATGGGTCACATAAAGAGCAGTTAGCCTCCTGATGGACTCATAATAGTCCTATATATTTTATACATTTAAAATTTTCATTTTAGAGGTGAGAACCTTAGACCCAGAAGGGTTAAGTCATAAGACTAGTAAGTGTCAGAGTCAGTATTAAATTCCGATTCTTCTCAGTACCTTATATACTTCCATTACCAATATGTGTCTCTAATTGTCATATTTCACTGTAATGGGATTGAGTAGATATACATTATAAAATTAGTTTTGAATAAATGTACAAATACAATAATAATATGGTTTATTTCTGCAAGTAACACTGAAACAGACTCTAAACTCTAATGGAAATCTAAAAGACATCATTTTTAAAGTATTAATACATATTCCCTAGGCAGTTAATTTGCATTTCACCATATAAAGAGAGATGTTTTTGAGTATTTTACCAGTCCAAATCCACTTACTTTATGAAACCTAATAATATTCCAGGTTAAGATAGAAGCTCTGCCTATTAAGTAGGTCAATAAAATATGCCCGTGAATGTCTAGCATCATATTGACTCATACACCTTTCCATGTTAAAATATTTAGAAATTTCATCAGTTTGGGTACTTTGTGTAATATTCCAACCTTTCTGTCCTTAACTAACTTTTTTCTATGATGAAGTGGTTTTCTCTAGTGTTCCCAAGAAACGTAATTTATGTAGAAATGCACCAGTAAATGGTTCCTGTGCTCATCCTTGCCTAAACAATGTGCTTGTTCTATTATGGAAATTTACTTTTCTAAACAGAAGGCTCCCTGAGTGATAGACAGCTGTTTCTATAGGATGGTAATTAATGTTTTTCCCGTTAAAAAGAATGCTTTACGTACTTAAAAAAGAGATTAGCACAAAGGGTCATGATACATCCTAATTTTAAACCAGCTTTACTGAAACATATTAGATATAGATGAGATAATTACACAATCCAGGAATATCCTTCAGAAAAAATGTGCAGCTCTAAAGCAGTAGTCTTCACCCTTAGCATGCATCAGAATCACCTAGAAGGTCTGTTAAATTTTTCAGTTTCTATTTTAGTACGTATAGGGTTCGGCCTGATAATTTACATTTTCAGCAATTTCCCGAGTAATTCTGATGCTTTTGGTCCAGGGACCACACTTTGAGGAACACTGCTCTAAAGTATTGATGCTGTTTTCAAAAAAACATAAGTTATACATCCAAATGAATGTCTTTAAAATCATATACTTCTTCCAGTAATGGTGCTGTGTTCAGTAATCTCTGGAAAATTTCCCGCTTGGAATTGCCTTGAGGGTCAGTTCATGAACCAGATATGAAAGCTATTTCCCTTATTTAACAGTCACACAGTGTCTCCTGCTTTTTTCTCCCTGTCCTCATATTTCTATGGTGGTGGAAGTGTTACTGAAATACACATTACTGATCTTTCTACCCACTCCCTCCCTCACTCTCCTGGTAGGCCAGCTCAGGTGCTTTACTTGCTCTGAGCTTGAAACTAGCCTGGCTTGTTTCTTTAGTTGAAGTGGGAAAGAGTCAGAAATCCCATTTGGGCTCAGGTACCGTTCTGATAGCCACCTTTAACATTGGTAAAGCTGATGTTTTTGGTCTCCATTTAGTTGTAGAACCCTGGAACGGAACTAGGATGAGTGATTGAATTTAGACATGAAATCCCACCTTCAACCTTGAACCTGGTACTTCACAAGATTTAAATGGCATTTGAATGGAAAACTGAGGAATCAACCTTCAGTTTTATTTTTAAAATTTCCTTTCCCAGTGTCCTATGTCATGCTCCCTCTCTACTTTGAGTGAACAGTATTCATGTAGGTGCATATATTCAGTTCACAAATTACGTGTCCAAGTCCTATCATGCTAAGGTACCATATCAGATTCTTCAAGAGTTACAAAGGTGAATTTAACACAATATGTGTAAAACGCTTATGTTAGTTCAGGGAAGAGAATAAGAACAAAGAAAATGCTAAAAATTGGTGCTACTGGCAGTGTGAGCGAAGAAATCTGGGGGGAAAGGTGAGATCACTTTCTGTAGATAAGCTAAAGAGAAGGTCTCTATAAGAGGCAATATTTGAGATAGGCGCTGACTGATGATAAGTCATTGAACGGAAGGAAACTAGTGGGATTCGTAATGATCAAAGGAAACTGTATAAACAAAGGTAAAGGGCAGGTGATGGATAAGAAGGAGTAGTTTTAGGAGAGTAATTTATGTAAGCCCAGTGTAGGCATTAAGGAGAAGAGAGAAAGAAGGCTGGGGAAGTATGTGGTGGTAGACAGGGAAATGCCCCACCCACTGCCTGCCCACATGCCCTGCTGCGAGGAATTGGTAAAAAGCTTCCACCTCTCTCTTCCACCTTCAGAGTCTGCCTCAGCTGCGCAGAATCACTTTGCCCAAGATGATACCTAGGCCCTAGGTAAGTGGATGGGGGTATATGAAAGTGAGATTAAGTTTCATGAGGGACACTCTGATTGGCAATATTCTCTTGAGAGTTCCCTACTGAGTTGGCTTTGCTTGCTTCACCCTTTGACTTCTTCCTCTGCTCCACCTTTCTTCCTTATACAGGTGTTGATCCTTAATAAGTATCTTGTGAACTAATGCCTATGTTGTGGAGGACCTTGAATTCCAGAGTGAGGTAGATATTCATACTTAGACTCAGGTCGTTCCTGATTGTCTACAGAACTATCTTGAAGTCAAGTGACATGCTTAGAGATGTATTTTAGGAAAACCAATTGAGCAAGAGTGTGTGTAGAAGAGACTAAAAGGGAGAAAACTGGAGTAGAGACAGGTGAAAATTTTTTGCTGTAAACAAAGAGGATGTAATGAAGGCCTGGAAGAAGATACTCAAGGAATATGGATATGAATGTGAGGGATATTGAGACAGAAGAATTTGTAAAAGTCAGGAATTGATTGGACATGAGAGTTGAGGGGTGAGGAAAAGGTGGAACCCAGGTTTTCTCCAAGATTTTCAACTTGGTGGACTATGAAAATGGTAAGGCCATTAACAAAATTAAGGGAGTCAATTAAAGTAGTGTAAGGAATTAGGAATAAAGGTTATCTATGGTTTATGCCTTTTCATATGTTTTTTAACTTACATTTACAAATGTACATGTACATGTGTTGGTTCTTACTGTACAGCAAAGTGAATCAGCCATATGTATACATATATCCCCTTTATTTTGGATTTCCTTCCTATTTAGGTCACCACAGAGCACTGAGTAGAGATCCCTGTGCTATATAGTAGGTTATCATTAGTTATCTATTTTATACATGGTATCAATAGTGTATATATGTAAATCCCAATCTCCCAATACATACCACCCCCCACCCCTTTCCCCATTGGTATCCATATGTTTATTCTCTACGTCTTTGTCTCTATTTCTGCTTTGCAAATAAGATCATCTATACCATTTTTCTAGATATCACATATATGTGTTAATATACGATACTTGTTTTTCTCTTTCTGACTTACTTCACTTTTTATGACAGTCTTTAGATCCTTCCACATCTCTACAAATGTCGCAATTTTGTTTCCTTTTATGGCTGAGTAATATTCCATGGTATATATGTACCATATCTTCTTTATCCATTCCTCTGTTGATGGACATTTAGGTTGCTTCAGTGTTCTAGCTATTGTAAATAGTGCTGCAATGAACATTGGGGTGCATGTGTCTTTCTGAATTATGGTTTTCTCCCAGTAGTGGGATTGCTGGGTCATATGGTAGTTCTATTTTTAGTTTTTTAAGGAACTTCCATACTGTTCTCCATAGTGGCTATATCAACTCACATTCCCACCAACAGTGCAAGAGGGTTCCCTTTTCTCCACACCCTCTCCAGCATTTATTGTTTGCAGATTTTTTTTATGATGGCCATTATGACCGGTGTGAGGTGATACCTCATTGTAGTTTTAATTTGCATTTCTCTAATAATTAGTAATGTTGAGCATCCTTTCATGTGTTTGTTGGCAATCCATATATCTTCTTTGGAGAGATGTCTATTTAGGACTTCTACCCATTTTTTGATTGAGTTGTCTGCTTTTTAATATTGAGCTGCATGAGCTGTTTATATATTTTGGAGATTAATCCTTTGTCCGTTGATTGATTTGCAAATATTTTCTCCCATTCTGAGGGCTGTCTTTTCGTCTTGTTTATGGTTTCCTTTGCTGTGCAAAAGCTTTTAAGTTTCATTAGGTCCCATTTGTTTATTTTTGTTTTTATTTCCATTACTTTAGGAGGTGGGTGAAAAAAGATCTTGCTGCAATTTATGTCAAAGAGTGTTATGCCTATGTTTTCCTCTAAGAATTTTATAGTGTCTGGCCTTACATTTAGGTCTTTAATCCATTTTTAGTTTATTTTTGTTTATGGTATTAGGGAGTGCTCTAATTTCATTCTTTTACATGTAGCTGTCCAGTTTTCCCAGCACCACTTATTGAAGAGGCTGTCTATGCTCCATTGTATAGTCTTTGCCTCCTTTGTCATAGATTAGGTGACCCTAGGTGCGTGGGTTTATCTCTGGGCTTTCTATCCTGTTCCATTGATCTATATTTCTGTTTTTGTGCCAGTACCATACTGTCTTTATTGTTGTAGCTTTGTAGTATAGTCTGAAGTCAGGAAGCCTGTTTCCTCCAGCTCCATTTTTCTTTCTCAAGATAGCTTTGGCTATTCGGGGTCTATTGCATTTCCATACAAATTGTAAAATTTTCTGATCTAGTTCTGTGAAAAATGCCATTGGTAATTTGATAGGGATTGCATTGAATCTGTAGATTGCTTTGGGAGTATAGTCATTTTCACAATATTGATTCTTCCAATCCAAGAACAGTCTTTCCATCTGTTTGTGTCATCTTTGATTTCTTTCACCAGTATCTTATAGTTTTCTGCGTACAGATCTTTTGCCTCCTTAGGTAGGGTTATTCCTAGGTCTTTTCTTCTTTTTGTTGCAGTGGTAAATGGATTGTTTCCTGAATTTCTCTTTCTGATCTTTCATTTGTGTATAGGAATACAAGAGATTTCTGCATATTAATTTTGTATCCTGTGACTTTACTAAATTCATTGATTAGCTCTAGTAGTTTTCTGGTGGCATCTTTAGGATTTTCTATGTATAGTATCATGTAATCTACAAACAGGGGTAGTTTTACTTCTTCTTTTCCAATTTGTATTCCTTTTATCTCTTTTTCTTCTCTGATTGCCCTGGATAGGACTTCCAAAACTATGTTGAATAAGAGTGGAGAGAGTGGACATCCTTTTCTTGTTCCTGATCTTAGAGGAATTGCTTTCAGTTTTTCACCATTGAGAATGATGTTTGCTGTGGGTTTGTCCTATATGGCCTTTGTTGTGTTGAGGCAGGTTCCCTCTGTGCCCACTTTCTGGAGAGTTTTTATCATAAATGGGTGTTGAATTTTGTCAAAAGCTTTTTCTGCATCTATTGAGAGGATCATATGGTTTTTATTCTTCAATTTGTTAATATGGTATATCACATTGATTGATTTGCATATATTGAAGAATCCAAAGGCTCCTTCTTGATATCTGTTCCTCTGTATGTCTCAGACCTAGTTCACACGAAAGTTGGGGTATAGTGGCTTATTTTGAACCTGGCTTTTTGAACCAGTGAACATTTTGATGCTGCTATTTCAAATTAAGGTAGCTTTAATTTTGCATTTAGGAATACAACTATTTTAATTGACATTTTACATTCATTTGGTATATTTATTTTCTGCCTACTGTAGGAGACCCTTTTTAGCAGTGAGGAAAAAGCAATGAACAAGCTGAAAAAATTCTTGCAATTGTGGAGCTTATAGTCCAGTATGAGACAGAAGATAAACACATGTTTTTAAAAAGCAAGACAATTTTAGGTTGGGGTTATACTAAAAAGAATGATGCATTAGAAAGAAACTGTTAGGTAGCCAGTGAACACCCATCTGAAGTGACTGTTGAAATGCATCTTGAAGGGTGAGAGAGAGTCAGCCATGTGAAGAAAAGGTGATGGAAGGATATTTTGAGGCATGAAGAGCAGCCAAGGCATTGTGTTTAAGGTAAAAACATCTTGACATGTTTGAGGTACATAAAGGGCAGTGGAGAGAATCACAGTGTACAAGTAAAGAGGCACAAGAAGAGTTAGAGGGACTTGCAAGACTCCATGTAGTATCAAGACTTCAGACTTGACAGCAATTTGGAATTCATTCTCAGGTCAAGTGGGAGGTTTAGAGAGGATGATAACCTAACAGAATTCCAATATGATGTGTGTTATCAGTACTGATTCTTCTGTCTTTATATTCATGGACATGCCAGCCATGCCCATGATGGTCACAGAGTCTGGAATATTCATAAGAGAATATCAGAGGGCTTACTCTGGCTTTTCTCTCCTCTTTTCCTTGAGAACTGGAAGGATGTTTTAGGGTGTTGTTCCTGGTCTAATGTCTAAAAGCACTGAAAGTTCATGGTCTTAGAGTTCATTGTGTTCTTTTCCAAAAAGATATTTTCCACAGCTCCTGGATGCTAGAATCAAATAGGACCAATCAGATTCTCTTTAACATTAATTTAGAATTGGGATTCAGGACTTGCAGCCAACTAGCTATAAATATGAATCTGAGGTGGTGGTGGCCCTATGTGGTTAATATATATACCATTCCAGAGAATGAGAGAGGGAGGGGAGAGAGAAGGAGAGAAAAAAGACGAAGAATGAAATAGGTAGGGCAAAGCAGATAATGAAGGAAAGATTGGGCCCTTGGCCCAGATTCTCATGTAACTAGCTCCACTTTTCCTTAAAAGTGAGGTGGACTTTCTGCTTTTGCTTTTCATGAGGCATCTCTGCAGCTCACCGATAAATTCTACAGTTTTGCTTAAAGTAGTTTAGTAGGTTTCTTTTACTTACTACCCTAAAGGGAAAGGGGCCAAGGGAAAAGCATGGTTGGAGTGGAATAGGATGGGAGCAGATTTATTTGGGACATTTTTATGCATAAAATTTATGCCTTAGTACACTTAGAATAGGGGGAAGAAAAGGAAAGAATGTCATATGGCTTCAGCAGGCCCCCATACTTTACATGACATCCTGGTTAATTTCATCGTCTGCTTGAACTCTCCTTTTTCTGAATGTAAATTAGAAAAAGAGATAGAAAACAAAAGAGGATGAAAACAAAATCTTCTCCCTGGCATTTCGTATGCTCATGGTTAATCCCTTTTAGTGGTAACTGGAGAATTTGCCTTCTCTTCCTATGTGCTACTGTTACGATATCAAATTGCCACCTGGTGTTCAGATTACTACTTTCTGCTCATATCTGGACTTTAAAAGGACTCTACTTTTCAGTTTAGAGTTTGAAATGGTATGATTTACCTCTCTTTGGAAAAGTAGAGGACAAAACCTTCCATAATCAGATCATAGATTTTGCTTCTCCTGTGAAAGTCCCACATTATTTCATGAGTAATGTAAACTGTTCTGTTTTGTGTGTGGTTATTCTTTTATCATACTTGGTGCCAGAGAAGGAGTCATTGACCCCAGCTCTTGGGCCTGAGACCACATTGTCATGTGAATAATCCAAACTTACTGACAATTTATATGATCTGGAAACAACATTGATGATAAATGTATACTGTACACTTAAAAATATATAAAGGAGATAAATGTATATAAAGGAGATCTGATTTATGGGGCAATTATGTCTTTCAGAGCACACTTGTCCCCGCTACAAGATAACTTGAGTCTGGGGGGGGAATTTCATAGTGGACAAGCAGGTTGGAGGAATCTTATACATAGGATACTGCTTCTCCTTTTTAAAGAGCAATTATATAATATTATATAACAACATCGAGAGAAGAAATATTACTACTATTAGTTTCAATATTGTAACATATTCTTGTTAGCTTCTGTGCTTTCTGCCAGTACACAGTGATACATTTACCAAGTTGCAGTCATACAGTAAGATTTTGAAGTTTTTTAACTGAATATCATACAGAAAATACTTCTCACCATTAGTGTTGTGTATGTGATTACTTCTTTTTATGTACACAAACTTCGTATTGAAGTATCCAAAGCACAGAGAAGGTACAGTGCAAATTTTCACACAGTGGACACCCCTGTGGTCTCTACCCAGATCAAGAACCCGGATGTTACCAGCACTCTAGATTTCCCTCTGTGTCCCTTCCAGGCCCCATGCATGCCCCCAAAGGGTAACCGATATTCTGACTGCTACCTTCTTTGATTAGCTTTGCTTGTATGAATATTTGAACTTTGTATAAGTGAAACTGCATAGCACATCCCCTTTGGTGTTTGGCTTCTTTCACTCAGTGTTATTTTTGTGAGGGTCATATGGAGGATTGCATGTCCTTGAGATCTGTTCATTTTCATTGTTGTATAGTATTTCATTGTTTGAATAAACCATAATCTATCCATTCTAATGTTATTAATTGGACCTATTTTGAACAATGCTGCTATGA
The DNA here is from genome assembly GCF_059928025.1 of Delphinapterus leucas. NCBI lineage: Eukaryota > Metazoa > Chordata > Mammalia > Artiodactyla > Monodontidae > Delphinapterus > Delphinapterus leucas. Next base: position 48,752,518 of record NC_143133.1, on the reverse strand, counting down.
ACACTCTTGTACGTTGTGTGTGAACATAGGATTATTTTCTCTGTGTATCTACCTACATGTGGTTCCTTCTAAATCAATTGTGACTGACTGAAAAATAATGAGATGGTGGAACATATTCCCAATTTAAGTGCTTTTTTAGAAGATGTATTAAAAACCCATTATGGGTTGTTGTAACATTAAATGCGATCACACACACACATCACTTAACACAATGACTGCCACACAGTAGACACTTAATAAAGGTTAATTGCATGGATGGACATATTGAGCTTAACAAAAGGTGGTTTTAAAGGCAATAATGAAGATTAGCATTTATCTACTGAAATATATGACTTTGAAAACTCTCTGCTAACTATAATTCTGAAAATTTGGTTGTTTTATCATGAATCCTTTGCAAGTTTCTTCTTTCCCTTTGAACAGTAAATTTGAGAATTGGACAATAGTAGGGATCTGATAACACTAGATGTGATTCTTCTTTGGTAAATTTCCCTTTACTACCTTTGCTTAAGTGGTGCCAGTTTGCTCTAATCCTCCACTGCTGTATGGACTCCCTCTCAACCCAGTCAGCATTTGCAACACAATTTCATTGCTCTTGAATTTGCAGACAGTGGTTTTTTGTTAACATCTTTATTGGAGTATAATTGCTTTACAGTGTCATGTTAGTTTCTGCTTTATAACAAAGTGAATCATCTATATGTATGCATATATCCCCTCCCTCTTGCATCTCCCTCCCATCCTCCCTATCCCACCCCTCTAGGTGGTCACAAAGCACTGAGCTGATCTCCCTGTGCTATGCAGCTGCTTCCCACTAGCTATCTATTTTACGTTTGGTAGTGTATATATGTTAATGCTACTCTCCCACTTCTTCTCAGCTTACCTTTGCCCCTCCCCGTGTCCTCAAGTCCATTCTCTATGTCTGAGTCTTTATTCCTGCAGACAGAGTTTTGATTTTAGTATCAGGCCCATGAAACAGTACTTGTGCGTCTGTCCATTTAGAAAGCTTTCAACAGGAGACCAAATGCCTAAAGCTGGCAATAAGGGACTGCCGACGTTCCATGTTTTGTGTATGGATAGCTGACTGAGGCATCCAAATTTGAAAACTGGCTCCTATCTTCCTGTGCTGTATCATTTTATAAATGGCTCAAAGTGAAGCAAAAAGAAGAGACCTTAGGTTCTGTCCTTTTGCTCTTCTCTTTCTTTTGCCATGCTCTTCAAGCAAAAGCAAAATGTGGGGAAAGACCATTTCACGTGAGCTTGTTTCTGCAAGTTCTAATGTGCAGAATTTGAGCTCCCTCAAGAAGAGGCCCTGTCTTTCTCTTTAGTTTGATCAGAACATGGGCCGATAGCTGTCGTTTTTGTCCTCTACACCCAAGTTCGTGCCTACTCATTGGCCTCCCTCACGTTTTTAAATGTGCTCAGGGTATCTGGGAGACCACTGTAGAGCAGGGCAGTTGAGCAGAGGTATGAAGTCTAATGTCTTTTGGGGCCAGGCAGGTGAGAGGAAGGGTGAAGCTTTAGATAGAAGCTAAAAGGAAGGGCAGGGGCTGGTTATTATTATTATTTTTTTGTCTTTTTTTTTTTTCTTATTGGGATGTAGTTGCTTTCCAATGTTGTGTTAGTTTCTGCTGTACAATGAAGTGCATCAGCTCTATGTATACATATATCCCCTCCCTCTTGGACCTCCCTCCCACACCTCCCCATCTCATCCATCTAGGTCACCACAGAGCACCGAGCTGAGCTCAGGCAGGGGCTGCTTTAAGTAGAGAGTGCATGCTTCCCTGAAAGTATGCAGATATGTTAGAAAAAAAATTCTGATAGGAGTTGGTTTTCACCTCACCTCCATCCACATACACTTTGTGCATGCATGCATATGCACACACACATCCACACATGTATACCACACACACCCTTTCTCACTCATGCGTAAACATATTTCCTCCAAAACTGCTGGGACTGGAGGAATAAAACAGTTTGCTGCTAGATCGTATGTGTTGGGTGCCATTCTGTTACTCCCTTTAGACTATATGTGTATGATGAAGATTTAGCATAGTATTGTTCAGTGGACGGGGATGTTTAGTGAGAGTGTGTGTGTGTGTGTGTGTGTAAGAGGGGGAGAAGGAGAGAAATTATCTCATCACACACACGCTTACAGCTTACATACACATGCAAAAATGACTGATCTGAGGAACTGATCGTAGCAGAGATAGTGACCACTTTTCAGAACTTGAACTAGAGTGAAAGGGAAAACTAGAGGCTTAAATTAAGGAATAAAAAATGCATGTAAATTAGTGAGAAGCTAAGAAGTTCGCAGAGGGTCCTGATTTTTTTAATCTTACTCTGTTGACCGCTCAAGTCCCAACTAAAAATTATACACTAGCTAACACGAATAGTGATGACAATGAAAAATATCATTATTTAAGGGAAAAGAATGAACTAATCTAAGTTTTATTATAACCATTAGGATTGTTCTAGGAAGAGAACTGGATTTTTATGATGATGTTATGATGCTATTACTTGGTTTCTATCCTGTCCCATTTCCATCCACATATACTTTGCATACACACTTTCTCTGCCCTTCCCCTTCTCTTTCTCTCGCTCTCTCTCTCCCCCATGAACACTTTTCCTCCAAAACTGCTGAGGTTGGAGAAATAGAGTTAAGAGAGAGATTTTAGAGGAGAGTGAGAAAGATTTCAAAGTGCTTTAGCTTTCTGGACCTGATATCATCTTTTGTACATACATCTTATTTCATTATAAGGATTGCATTTTTAAAAATTTCATATCCCCATAAGCAGATATTTTAATGTGTTTAAAGTATATCCTTTAACATGGATGTATTCTTGCCAAGTGTTATATGTAGGTATATTTGAATTTATATAGACGATGTTATACTGTAGGTCCCTAATTGTTTCTTACTTTTTTCCACTAGACATCACATTTTTTAAGATCAATCTATGTTGACAAGTTTATATAACTAATTTGTATCTTTTTAAAAAATTGAGGCATAATTGACATATACTAACTTGTACCTTCTGGATAATTCTTTGTGATGGGCAACAACCTTTCCTTTCTCCTCATTGTGGACACTCAGCTTACCTCTAACTCTTTACCAACCCAAACAATGCTTTGAACCAATCTTTTTTAATTTTTTTTTTTTTTTTGCGGTACGTGGGCCTCTCACCGCTGTGGCCTCTCCCGCTGCAGAGCACAGGCTCCGGACGCGCAGGCTCAGGGGCCATGGCTCACGGGCCCAGCCGCTCCGCGGCACGTGGGATCTTCCCGGACCGGGGCACGAACCCGTGTCCCCCGCATCGGCAGGCAGACTCTCAACCACTGCGCCACCAGGGAAGCACTTGAACCAATCTTTATGGGGCTCTGTGAGAATTTTCCTGGTATATACATCCTGGACTTGTATACTTATATTTATATTAACATCTGGCAAGATGGTGCTGGATTGCTTTCCAGAATGCCAGACACCAGCCATCACTCATTAGCAATTCGTGACAGTCTCCACATCCCATGAACACTGGGCAATATCTGACTTTCTAACTGTTGCCAATTTAAAAGGTATAATGTGATATCTTATTGGTGTCTTTGCTTGCCTTTTCCTGATTGCCAGTAATTTTGAATGTCCTTTCACATTCTCATGAGCATTTGAGTTTCTTCCTCTGTGTACTGCTCATCTGTTTCCTTTGCCCATTTCCTACAGTCTTTCTCCAGCTGATCGTAGGAGTTCTCTGCCGGTGCTAGATATTGACACCTTAATTTTTTTTTTTTTTTGAGATTAATCTGCAAAAGCTTCCTGTGGGTGAATTTTTTTTTAACATCTTTATTGGAGTGTAATTGCTTTACAATGTTGTGTTAGTTGCTGCTGTATAACAAAGTGAATCAGCTATATGTATACGTATATCCCCATATCCCCTCCCTCTTGCTTCTCCCTCCCACCCTCTCTATCCCACCCCTTTAGGTGGACACAAAGCACCGAGCTGATCTCCCTGTTCTATGCAGCTGCTTCCCACTAGCTATCTATTTTACCTTTGGTAGTGTATATAGGTCCATGCCACTCTCTCACTTCGTCCCAGCTTCCCCTTCCCATGTCCTCAAGTCCATTCTCTACGTCTGTGTCTTTATTCCTGTCCTGCCCCTAGGTTCTTCAGAACCTTTTTTTTTTTTTTAGATTCCATATTTGTGTGTTAGCATATGGTATTTATTTTTCTCCTTCTGACTACTTCACTGTATGACAGTCTCTAGGTCCATCCACTTCACTACAAATAACTCACTTTCATTTCTTTTTATGGTGAGTAATATTCCATTGTATATATGTGCCACATCTTCTTTATCCATTCATCTGTCGATGGACACTTAGGTTGCTTCCATGTCCTGGCTATTGTAAATAGAGCTGCAGTGAACATTGTGGTACATGTTTCCTTTTGAATTATGGTTTTCTCAGGCTATATGCCCAGTAGTGGGATTGCTGGGTCGTATGGTAGTTCTGTTTTTAGTTTTTTAAGGAATCTCCATACTGTTCTCCATAGTGGCTGTACCAATTTACATTCCCACCAACAGTGCAAGAGGGTTCCCTTTTCTCCACATCCTCTCCAGCATTTATTGTTTGTAGATTTTTTGATGATGGCCATTCTCACTGGTGTGAGGTGATACCTCATTTTAGTTTTGATTTGCATTTCTCTAATGATTAGTGATGTTGAACATCCTTTCATGTGTTTGTTGGCAATCTGTATATCTTCTTTGGAGAAATGTCTATTTAGGTCTTCTGCCCATTTTTGAATTGGGTTGTTTGTTTTTTTGTTATTGAGCTGCATGAGCTGCTTGTATATTTGGGAGATTAATTCTTTGTCAGTTGCTTCATTTGCAAATATCTTCTCCCATTCTAAGGGTTGTCTTTTAGTCTTGTTTATGGTTTCCTTTGCTGTGCAAAAGCTTTTAAGTTTCATTAGGTCCCATTTGTTTATTTTTATTTCTATTTCTCTAGGAGGTGGGTCAAAAGGATCTTGCTGTGATTTATGTCATAGAGTGTTCTGCCTATGTTTTCCTCTCAGAGTGTTATAGTGTCTGGCCTTACATTTAGGTCTTTAATCCGTTTTGAGTTTATTTTTGTGTATGGTGTTAGGGAGTGTTCTAATTTCATTCTTTTACATGTTGCTGTCCTGTTTTCCCAGCACCAGTTATTGAATAGGCTGTCTTTTCTCCACTGTATATTCTTGCCTCCTTTATCAAAGATAAGGTGACCATAGGTGTGTGAGTTTATCTCTGGGCTTTTTTTTTTTTTAAACATCTTTATTAGAGAATAATTGCTTTACAATTTCTGCTTTATAACAAAGTGAATCAGTTATACATATACATATGTCCCCATATCTCTTCCGTCTTGCATCTCCCTCCCTCCCACCATCCCTGTTCCACCCTTCTAGGTGGTCACAAAGCCCTAAGCTGATCTCTCTGTGTTATGTGGCTGCTTTACACTAGCTATCTGTTTTACATTTGGTAGTGTATATATGTCCATGCCACTCTCTCACTTTGTCCCAGCTTACCCCCCACCCCGTAATATCTCTGGGCTTTCTATCCTGTTCCATTAGTCTAATTTCTGTTTTTGTGCCAGTACCATACTGTCTTGATTACTGTAGCTTTGTAGTGTAGCCTGAATTGACACCTTAATTAATACACTGTGCGTACCATCTCCATTTCTTTCACCCACTAACTCCTTTGTAAATTTCCTTAATTTTGCTGAAATCGGAGTAATGTTCTTTTGCTTCATAGACTGTGCTTCTGAAGTTTCATTGAAGAATTCGTTTAACCCAGTATGTCGTGAAGAAGGGACAGGTTTTATCCATGCCCCTCAGCAGAGACCTGGAGATGTTCTTAGAAATCACCTGTAGTAACAACCTCACAGCCAGTTCTTCAGTCCATGTAGATGCCTCACAAAAATCTATGCCCTGTCCTCCCTAGTAGTAAATATGCTTGGATATGGGACCACGAGCCAAATAAGTCATTTCTTTTTGTGAATGAAATATTAAGGGCTTGTCTAGTGGAACTGCACTTGTGCTGTGGCTCCCTCCATCAGATGTCTCTCCAGGAGCCCTTGAGCTGTATTGCTACACAACACTCTCATTCACTGACAAGAACCTTGACGAGGAATGAAGATCCTTCTGCTTCCCATGTCCTCTAGGAAATATTTAAAACTGAAAGACAAGCAAAGGGTATTTGGTCACTGTTATTTTGCATGTATTGCTCATTTTATATTTATAGGTATAATCTTGGCATAATGCAAAAGAGAATGAAATATTTGAATGTTCTACTTTGAAATGAAAATTGGAACAACATAAGCTCATGATGTTGTTTCTGAAATTTGAGACTATCTTTAGCTGATTTTTTTGGAGACCAAGATAGCATTACTCTCCTAAGGCCGGCATGAAATGACTCCTTCAGTTAAGTTCTCATTTGGCATTTGGGCATCCCAAGTCATCTAAGGAAAAGATATCCCCCATGAGAGCCCTACACTTGATCAGTGAGTCACTAAGATGTGAGATAACATAATTGAATGAAAAATACAGTCATGTAGGTTTGAGGGAGTCTTGTGGTTGCCAGTAATATATTTAAATATACAGAAGTTGCTTCTGGATGAATGTTTCACTGTTTCATCTGGTAGAGATGATTCCTCACACATGTATTACTGTGCAGGTTTTTGGAAGCCTTTTAGCTTGTACAACTTGAGCTATTTTTCTTGCATTCATTTTCCAACTCCTGGACATCCACATTTTACACCTATTTCCTTTTGACTAAGCCTGTTGTAGGAAGTCACCGTAATCTACTGCCTGTCAGGGATACTGGATTGCATTGCTTTGTAACTTTGCCTTCCTTTAGAGTTACTATGTAACATATCTTTTCAAGAGTGTCAAAAACACTTAAAAGTAATGTTTTTCATTGCATTTCCTAGTAACTGTCATGGTTAAAGTATTAGAATGTAAATGTAGAGTTATCAGTTTTACTCAAAATAATTTGGGGATATTAAAATCCTAAGTGTAGGTTTGAATCTATGAATAATTTTTAAACTTTTCTAACTGTTTTAGGATTTTAATCATTGATCTAAAAGTAGAGATAGCACATTAATAGATGCAATGAGTATTTAGAAATTGGACTCTGTTTCTTCTGCAAAATGAATATCTTCAACGGACAGGAACACTTGCTAATGTGATATCAAAATTTAAAATGTATTTTATCCCAGTTGACCCTAACCAGCTGAACTCATAAACTGTCATGAGTTTTAAGTGGCTCAGTACACCAGACTCTTACTAGACCATACTGAGGATCCTTTCTTGACCAGTGAACAATGGGAATTGTTTAGCCAAACATTGTAGACTTCTAGACTCATTCTGTGCCAAACAAGTGAAAGTTTTCAATGCTTAATGAGTACAACCACCATGAAAACCCCTTCCTAATTCTTGAAATTTCCCTCTCTGCAAACTGTACAGTGATTTTCTTCACTAATGTTCTGTTGCTTGGGAAACATTTTGTTTGTTTGTTTTTTGTTTTTAGCTCTGGAGTTCTTTGTTTTATTCCTTGATGCTGCTAAGTCATTTTTACAATAATATGACACAAAAAAGCAATATAATTATCTAAAAATGTCTTATTTTGATCATAAATACTTCAATTCCTTTTCCAATATTTTTAACCATAATTTTTATCCAAATGTTAGTGGACCGTTTATATTGGAGAATCTTGGATTGTCGTATACTCTGCCCCCCTCCCAATTTCTCTCCCTTTTCTCGCAGGAAACTTATTAGCAATGAAATTCAGCAGGGCAGCCAGTACATTGGCACCATTGGCAATGAGGAAATCATAAGTTGTGCCTTTAAATAATACCACTAAATAATTATAAAAAGTCAGCTGGTGGGATTATAAAACTGGTCAAAATAAGAAAGAGAAAGTAAGCATTATGGTAATAAGAGGAATTATTTTATTGAGTGCTTGCTATTGACTCATTATACTGACTAAAAAAAAGCTCCTGAAATCAGTTCTTCTAACAATCCTCAGAGGTAGATGAGGAGACTGAGGATCATGGAAATAAAGACTAAATCTCTATTCCGAATCATTCTGTGAACCAGTTTGGGAGAAGGCCTGATTCCCAAAGCACTCACTGAACGGCTGCATTTAAAGGTGTAGTGTTGTGTTGACCTTGATCCAGGACAGGGATGGCTAATTCCTGATGATGGATTACACAGGCTTTTACACTCTGCCACTTCAAACTGCTTATCTCTTTGAGAGCTATAAACCTCACAGAGTTCTGAATGAGAGGAGCAGTACTGTGGAGTGCATGAGAAAGCCTAATGAATGAAGAAGGGTAGGATGAATTATGGTCCATATACATTACAGAATATTATAATGCTCTATAAAGAAATGATCAAGTTATACCAGTTGAGTTGAGTAAGCCTCTGTGATGACTGGTACCGTTAAGTGAGAAAGATAAGAGTAATGTTTATAATGTTACTCATATTTTATAAAGCACAAAAATCTCTCTATACGTGCATGTGTGCGTGTGTGCGTGTGTGCGTAGATAAAAAAATCATGAACCAGGTGCTAACGCAGGTTACCTTAGAGAGATGGTTGTGGCTGTCATGGTGGAGAATGTAGTTGGAAGAGGGAATAAAACAAAACGAAGGCAGCATTAGATACACAGAAACAAACCAGAAACAACAAAAGCACCCCAGCATGTGAAATAACCTCTTATGTAAAATAATATATATGGGTTGTTATAGGCTGAACTGTGTCCTCCAAAAATGATATGTTGAAGTCCTAACCTCCTGTACATCACATTGTGATTTTTATTTGGAGATAGTGTCTTCACAGAGGTAATCAAGTTAAAGGGAGGTCATTAGGGTGAGGCCTAATCTTATATAACTGTGTTCTTATAAGCAGGGGGACATTGGGGCACAGAAAAGATGATGTGGAAAGAGACAAGGAGAAGATGGCCATCTGCAAGCGAGGGGATGCCTGGGGCTCAAAGAAGCTAGGAGAGAGGCCTGGAACGTGTCCTTCCCTCAGAAGGAACCAGCACTGCCAACACCTTGATTTCAGACTTCTAGCCTCCAGAACTATGAGACAAAAACATCTGTTGGTGAAACCATCCAGTTGGAGGCATATTTTTAAGGGCAGCCTTAGGAAACTGATAGATGGGTATATAAATTTATAAAGAAATTAGGGGATATAAAGGTAGAGTTTAACCACTTTCATTTGTGGAGATCCTTAGGATATATTGTCAAGCAAAAAAAGGAAAGGTATTACAGTAATGTCCATAGTGTGCTTGTATTAAATTAAAAGGGAGTAAGAAAGGCATCTCTGTGATTAGATGGGAATTGAAATACCAGCTTTACCACCTCTTATCTATGTGAACATGGGCAAATTACATCATTTTATCATGTACTCAGTGGGGCTAATGATGCCCACGTTGTAAGATTGCTTGTAGAATAAATGGCAGAATGATGCATGTAGAGCTCTAAGGCCTTCTTTGATGCTCCAAGTCTTCCAATTTGCTGCCTCCTATGTCTGGAAGTTTCTTTCTTTTTTTTTTAATATAAATTTATTTATTTATTTATTTATTTTTGGCTGTGTTGGGTCTTCTTCGTTGCTGCACGTGGGCTTTCTCTAGTTGTGGCGAGTGGGGGCTGCTCTTCATTGTGGTGTTCAGGCTTCTCATTGCGGTGGCTTCTCTTGTTGTGGAGCACAGGCTCTAGGTGCACGGGCTTCAGTAGCTGTGGCATGCGTGCTCAGTAGTTGTGGCTCACAGGCTCAGTAGTTGTGGTGTACCAGCTTAGTTGCTCTGCGGCATGTGGGATCTTCCCAGACCAGGGCTCGAATCCCTGTCCCCTGCACTGGCAGGCAGATTCTTAACCACTGTGCCACTAGGGAAGCCCCCTGTCTGGAAGTTTCTTGACATAGCTGACTCTTCATCCTACTTGTCACCACCTTGGATGGTCTCCCCTGACCATTTTCCTCCTCTTTTCTTTGTCACAAAACACCCATTTTTACCTTACTCGTAGCATGTTTTCCAAACCTCACGTTATTTCTTTGATTTCTAGTCTACCTCCTGTTTCCCCCACAGTCCATTCACTCCACGAAGGCAAGAATTATTCTTGTCCTATTCACCACTGACTCTCCAGTGCCGAGAACATTGTCAAGCACAGAGAAGGCAATCAAGAAGTATTTGTTGAATGAACGAAAGTGCTTTAAACAGTATTTGTCACATAATAACTACACAGTAAATATTGGTGATCTTTTCTTGTTCTTCTCATTATACAAGTATATGGTCCCCTCAGTGACATGTACAATAATCCATATGTGGAGAAAAAAGGAGGGTTTCTTTAATTCCTCACCATCCTTTTTCACCCCAAACATTGGGAACATGCTTTCCTTGGCCCAGAGGAGAAATCTGATCTGAGCCCTCTTTTAATTTTTTTGAAAATGCGATGGATTCAGGGATCACATGCCACAGAATCTACTCAAAATTACGATTAAGGACTTCTTAAGCAGGCAGATAGCTGTCCAACAGCCTACAGGTACTCTCTCTCATATTGTGACCTTACTTGGCTCAGGTAGTTATCAGAGGTGTAATTATGTTTAAAGAGAAAATAGGAACCACTGCTCTTCATCCAGAAATGTAGCAACACCCCATCTGGAGCATGATATGCTCGTTGCTGAGGAACAGCATACAGGGATAAAAAATTTTGGACAGAGTGTTAGCATAAAATCCAATAAGCATGAATAGATCCAGGTAAGCAAATTATAGTGATCCAAAGGCAGTTTATTTGGATTTGTAATCTAATTGTTAGAAAAGGTGGCCTGAATGTTATTACTGGAAAAATGGTGTAGGGGCACACGGGTTCAGAGCACTCAGTGTTAGGCTTTGCAGGCAGTGGTTTTTATTCCTCTTGTAGTTCGCATCAGGCACACGTGACAGCTGAGCACGTGAACCCGTGTGGTGTATCACTTGAATATTCCTTGAAGGGATCAAAATATGTCAAATTTTTAAAGCTTTAGGAGACAGATGGGACCACAGAGATTTCAGTAAACTTTGCTGTTTACCCTCTTCTTATGAACTTTCAGTGATGAGAAGTGGCTCCGGCATCAGAAACTCCTTCTCATTTTTCTTATTGCCAGAATTCTTACCTGTGCTGAGTGAAAATTGTCACCCCTCAATTGATGTCCTGCTCATTTATCTGATTCTGTAAAAATAGAATATGTCTATTCCATTTGACACTGCTTTAACAACTTGAAGATTGTAATAATGTCCCTGCCTTTCTTCAAGCTGAACATCCCAAATGACTTTACAACATTTATTTCACTGGAAAAGAGGGGCTGAATTGGCCCTGGGTCCCATCAAAGGTTTGAATCCTTTCAGAACCTAAGAGAGGAAGAGGCGGGGCTCATGGTGTGTGAAGGTGGAGCGTTGGACAGAGGGTTCCCTAGTCTGTCCAGGAGTTGTCTCTATTACCTGAACTCATCCTTGGATTTTCTCACACCCTCAATGGGGGCTAGGGCAAGTCCTCATGACAAAGTGAAACAGTGTGTGCAGATCCACACATAAGTCATTTTCCAAACACTTGAAATATTAATTTATGCATCATTCAAACAGATAAGTAGGCATTAGAATTGTTAGATGATTTACTCCTTTAATGGGGCAAAGACATGTATGAAATTGGCCTTGTATTCTAAATTTATTTTTAGAGTACACTTTATGAGGATTATTGCCATAATGAAACCAGAATTTGCCAAGCCATGTTCCATGCTATGCAAGTGGCTTTCAAGATATTAGTAGATATTCTTCAGAAAGAGGGTACCGTGAGACTCCAGGATCCACAAAGTTTCTGATCTTACCTTACACTATCATACCATGTGACAAGTGATATTTTAAAACAGGAGTTAGAAAGAACTGCTATACTATATTGCTATCCTAATATGTTCATTCCCCACAAAAAACATTTTATACAGATTCTCTGGATGTATGACCAGAGTATTGAGATTATTTATAGTGGCCATTTAAGATGTATTTTTTAAATACTAAATTTATGTGTTTAATAATTTCTCTATATAATTCTTCACTATATATTATATAGTTTGTCTTTTTTATTTTTGAACTTGCTTAGTACTGTCATTTCTTGGCATAATTTTAACACCAACTACAATGTTATTATGGTAGTATATTATACTTACTTTTTACTACTTAGTATATTTGAGGTATAATAATATTTAATAGTTCTTTTTGTTTTGTGTTTATTAAATATGATTATCTCATTCCTTCATATAGACTATTTTTGTGTGAATAATTTAAAATATTTACACACACAAACATACACTCATTATGAATTAGTAAAACACTTAAGTCACTGAAATGTTAAGGGCAAGTACTACTCTTAATAAAACAAAATATACCAATGAAGTTTTAGAAAAATCTTCTCAGGTGTTCTGCCTCTCAGTTTAGAACAGCTGAATGCTTCTAAAGTAAAGCAAATTACCCAGGAAACAAAAAAGAAGTGCTTTAGAAATTTAAATATTAGTTTTTAGATTATTATAGTGTTTATTTATTTAATCAAGACAGTAAGTCGGAAACCCAACTTCACAACCACCCTCAGCTGACTGCAAAAGTGTTCTTGCTCTTTCTTTAGAGGATAGATATTACCTAAGCACCCCCAAACAAATGGATTACATATTCTATGCTTTTCATTTCTCTTGAACATTGCAAACACATTGGGGTCTACTTATAATGTTGTTTTGGTGATTTATGCAGCTGAGCCCATCTTTATGGGGAAACCATCTTACATTTGGTGTTTTGGTATAAAATTACTTTTGAATGGGTCCCAAGATGGGTCTATCATTGTTCTACGTTCTGCGTGTTACACACAGTGATTGTGATTTTAAATTTTGTGTCTTGCTCTGTTCTATGCCCTGCAATAACTAGAAAGGCACATGAACACAGTCCATTACCAGAAGGAAGCCAGTTTACTTGGACCTCAGAGGATCTTATGAAACATATCTTTATTGTTCCCACGCATCTGTCTCTTTCTGCATGTATCAGGAATGGACACAGGAGGTCCACTGCTACTTGTTCTCCTTCTTGCTTCCTTTCTGACCTTTTCCTCCTTCGTTCTGGTTTTTGGCATCTGCTTAATCTACTGTGTCTACTCAGGTCAGGAGGATTCATTTATCCTCATGCTGAAAGCCAGCAATGCCATTAATATTGAAATTTTACATACCGTCCTGTGTCCTGATGTGTTTGAGATACACTCATTCATTAGGTTCTCATGTGCTCAAAGGCTGCTTTAATATCTTTTTGAGTATGAGAGCATTCTGTCTCACTGAGGCATTACTAGGCTAAAAGACTACCTTTAATCTTTGATAGGATTGTGTAGAAATAAGGGGATGAAGGAATCAGAAATTTGTTCTGAAGTATATAGTAATGTTAATGGTTAAATTTAGTAAATATTGATATATGTTTTTTATTTTATATATATATATATATATATATACCTCCAGTTTCCCAGGACTGTGGAAAGAATTGTTTGTACATGTAGTTAAGAGCGGCTTAACTCGTACGCATAACTGCAGTCAGGATCCATCTATTCCCATCACTCTCACCATCAGTCTTGCAACTAGAACTAAGGTGATTAACTGTCTCAGTTTGCCCAGGCCTTGGAAAGAGAGGGTCCTGGGACATAGAACTTCCATTACTAAAATATGGGAAGTCCTGGGAAATCCCAGTTTCACTGAGACTGAGAAGGTTCCCAGGAAGTGGGATTTTTAAAACTGAGAAAATCCCGGGGAACAAGTTGGTCACCTCACTTGCCACCAACTTCTGACTTCATCATGGAGGATTTCAGTGAATTTATGCCCTAGGACTAGTTGAATCAGTTCTTGCTTCAGATTATAGTGGAGGGCAAAAGTCTCTGTTATTTTTCAGGGAGAAAATGTCCTGTTGTGTTACTCCTGGTTGTCATAATGTATATCATCTCCCCATTTTCCTGTGGAAAAAGTCCCAGTTTCTCAACACAGCATATTAAACACTTCACAGCCTGGCCTATGCCTTCTCCTCTGTCTTTACCACACCCTGGCTTCCTATATGCTCCAGCTCACTGAACTTTGAGTCATTCATCTTCAAGCCTTGGGACCTGAGCATACATTTTTGTTTCTTCCCAGTCTCCCTTTTCCCCTTCTCTCCTACGTCCTCCCTCCATTAGGTATACTCATTTTGTAAGACAGCTCAAATGTCTTTGCCTCTGAATAACTGTTTCCATCTTTGCCAAGAAGAGTTATCCCCTATCTTTTGTCAACTGAAATTTAAAAATAATAACAACAAACTCTACAGTGTGAGAGCCGTGAGTTTGTTTTATTCAGGGACCTTACTGAGGACTATAGCCTGAAAGACAGCCTCTCAGGTAGCTCTGAGGAACTGCTCTGAAGAGGTAGGGAGAGAAGCCTCTGTGTGTGTGTGTGTGTGTGTGTGTGTGTGGTGAGGTATGTGTGTATATGTCTTTATTTTGACTAAGGAGTACTTGCAACCAAGCATAGGTAGAAGGTTATTGCTAGTCACAAGGAACAGATACTTCAGTTAATAATTTTAGTGCTTTTCTAAGTATGGGAAGATGCAAGAATTGGGTTCATAAAATTTTTCCCTGAAAAATATCTAACTATCTAAGGGCCTGTTTTGCCTGTTTTCCCAAAGCACAGAGTGCCTCATCCTGTTATTCCTGAAGCCCTTTCAGGGCGCACCATAGGTCAGTGACTACAATGGCTAGTGCCTTGATCCTTGTAGAACTGGTTGGTGGGCAACATTCTTTGTTTTATACCTCTAGTTCTGTTTATATCTTAATAATATACTTTATCATTTATATACTTTATCATAGTATTCCAAATATATAATCAAGACCCATCTTCTTTACTACACTATTTCTCAAAAGCAGTGATAGACTTATTTTTCTTTTTGCCTCTGATCTCGGAGAGGCAGCAACGAGTGGTGGCGTGAAGGAAGATCTTAATTCCCTGCCCAGGAATTGAACCTGGGTAGCCTGGATGAAAACCAGGAATCCTGGCCACTAGACCCCCTGGCTCTTGCCCCCAGTGAAAAATGCATTTCTCTCGGAGGCAAAAACTGTAAAAACTGGCGCAAAGTTTATTATTAGAGACATAGCACAACAACAAGTGGGAGAGCACACAGAGAAACAGTTTGTTTAGTTAAGATAGAAGCAAGGCAGAGATGCACACCTGGAGAGGAAGGGTGTGGGCGTCCTCCCGAATGAGGAGTGCAGTAGAGAGGCGGTGAAGTCATTTATATAGGGCAGTTCTTCCGGGTCTCTGTTTACCTTTGGCCAATTACCTGGTTTCTTTCTCCACACCTGACCTGCCCTAGGAACCGCCCCAACATTGGTGCACAATTTTTTTCCAAGCTGGATTTCAGCCCAGAGGCCTATGGGACGACCTTAGCATCACATATTATGTAGTGGTGCCCCCTCCTTTTTGACCCCCAAGGAGCCTTTCTGTGCATGTGCAGTGTCTCCCTTGCCCCAAGGATGGTTTATATGACCTCTTGAGCCTTTACTCAAACAACGTTTAGCCCCTCTCTGTCCCTGCCATGACTGTTATCTTAAGGTGTGCACAGGAGACAAAACCTGGCTGTTTACCCTGTTCCTGCTGTTACTTCCATTTCGGAGAGCAAACAGGAGGTTGATTTTAAATGTCTAACCTGGAGCCCATCTATCTCCTGTCTCAGGAAATGCAAGCAGGAGACTAGTTCTAAGTGTCCTGCCTGAAGCCCACTTTTTCCTGCCCCATGAAAAGTAAATGGGAGGCCAGTTGTAAATGCCTAGCTTGGGGTCCACCTATCTCCTGCCTCATCTCCCGTGCTTAAACTCTTGCCTGGTGCACAGTGAAATTTTTTGAGTCAACATCTTAGATTGATATGTTTTCAGTTCTTTTAAACAGATGAGAAAACTGAGATTTAAAGAAGTAAAATGATTTCACCTATATCAAGAGCAAAAAAGTGGCAGAAGCAGGGCTTGAACCTAAGTCTTCTAATTCTAAAGACCACGCATTCATTACCACTTCAATTGTATGTATTCATTGCCAATAACCTACACTCCCAACTTGAAAATAGAGAACTCTTGAAAGGGTCAGGGGAAATAAGTTTCAGGAGAGTGAGAAAGGAATTCCATATTTGAGGCAATGATCTGCATGCTACACAGTAGAATTTCTCAAAGGGAAAATGGTGCATTTGGATTAGCATGGCCTTACATTAAAAAGAGTCATTATTGTCTGTCTTGCATATTTCAGTTAAACTAAGACTAGACTTGTTAATTTAGGTCAGCTTGCTGTGCCTTAGATGACTTTAACTAGTATATGATATTTCTAAAACAAGTCTTAGAATAAACTGAAATAGGATTTTGTTTATAATGTCTTTTGTGCATTTAAGAGAGAGGTTACTCTTCTGTTAAATCAAGCCATTTAGTTAGCATTAATTTGAATTAAACTCCATGACTTTGTCACATTTCTATCAGGTTCAGTGTGAAAACATTGCCTAGTTCCCTCAATCAATTTAATTTTCAAAAATTAAGGTGGAGGTAAAGATTGTGGATGTGTAGAGTAACGTGCCTCTCAAGCCAAACTTAAGAGCTAACATCTTGTCTAAAACAATCTAGAGAATCTTAAGGAATAGTCACTTTAGGGCTTCCCTGGTGGCGCAGTGGTTGAGAGTCCGCCTGCCGATGCAGGGGACACGGGTTCGTGCCCCGGTCCGGGAAGATCCCACATGCCGCGGAGTGGCTGGGCCCGTGAGCCATGGCCGCTGAGCCTGTGCGTCCGGAGCCTGTGCTCCGCAACGGGAGAGGCCATAACAGTGAGAGGCCCGCGTACCGCAAAAAAAAAAATAAATAAAAATAAAGAAATGGTCACTTTCTAAATATTGAGTTAAAATAAAAGGTCTGGTGGTGAATTTTCACTGCTTTTAATGAAACACCAATGTTCCTAGTTTAGCTGGGATTTATTCTGTGTGCCTGGAACATATTTCCTGAGTTTTTAGATGCTCTGTTTCTCCTGCAATTAGAATAACTAAGTACTCAGTTGTCATGGAAATACTCCCCTCTATAAAAATTCTTGAAACAGAAGCTTTCTTGATTTGTCTCTCTTTGCAGAGAAAGCAGTTACTATTATTTTATCCTCCTTTCTTTGTGCTTCTTTTTGTATCTCTCTGTACCTTCCAATTCATATTGTTTTGTAGCACTTTTGTGGTGCTTGATCCCTAGTTAAAAATGCCTGTTCATTCATGAGAAGCAGTAATAATATTCAGATGGTGTTCCAAGCTTTTAGTAGTTGACAGTAATCACTGAAAAGGTGCATACATGTAGCTGAGGCATTGTTATGTTGGCTGCTTTTAGTTTAATCCAATTTCAGAATATTCTAGTAGTTACTTGGAAATAGAATATTGTGTTTTCAGAGGAAAATGATGGTGGGCCTCCGCAGCTGACACAACTAGGCGAGAACCATATCTGACTCATCTCAATGAGACTTCATCCTACACTATTTGGGAGGTCAGTTAATATTATCACCAGTGGAGTTTCCCTGGTGGCGCAGTGGTTGAGAGTCTGCCTGCTGATGCAGGGGACACGGGTTCGTGCCCTGGTCCGGGAAGATCCCACGTGCTGCGGAGCGGCTGGGCCCGTGAGCCATGGCCGCTGAGCCTGCGCATCCGGAGCCTGTGCTCCGCAACGGGAGAGGCCACAACAGTGAGAGACCCGCGTATCGCAAAAAAAAAAAAAAAAAAAGAAAAGAAAAAAATATATATATATCTCACCAGTGTATTTATCAGGATAGGCATATAATAATTATATGTTCTATGAAAGGAAACACTAAAGAGGTTCTGACATTAGATCCTTTTTTTCTCGGGGGTGAAGTAGGTGAGATTTTTGAGAACTGGTGGTTTAGTGATACAGAGCATGGAAATAGAGCCTATTATTTTCCTCTGTCATTTAGTTTTATATACATATTTTGCATCTTCAGTATGTGGACACTGTGCCTGGTGCCTGAAAGTTCTATAGTGACATCATAGTGTTAGGCAGCAGCCCAGCATAATGGTAACAGGCACAAGATTTGAAGCCAGACTGCCTGGGTTCACATCTAAATGTTTTTATTCGTTACCTCTGTGGCCTCAGTCTTCAATTTTCTCACTTGAGAAATTATGATTGCACTTCTTTGTAGGGTTGCTTTTGGTGTTGAATGATTTCATACTTGTAAATATTTCAGACTAGTACCAGGGACATAATAAGCACTCTGTTTGTAAAATGTAAATAAGACAAAATGTTGAGCAAGAGACAAAGTTTCTACACTCATGGAGTTAACTGCCGTGTCAATAATTCTTCATTGGTTGATATCACTCGCCAGGCACAGTGTCAGCACCAAATAAAACATGTCCCCAAGGCAGCTTTTGATAGAATAAATAAGAGAACAACAAGGGAAAAATTGAACAGGGGAGAGAGTTCACCAGCATTGAGATGCTCTTCAGTTAAGCACCCACACAATTTCCCCTTATATCTACCAATGCCCTTGAAGGAAGGGTGATAGGAGAAGTAGATTATAATGAATGCACATAAATATATGTATGAATCACAGGGCTGAGTTGGCAGAGACCAATACATCTTTCTCAACATAATGGATATCTTCCTAAAGAGTTGTAGATACACTGAGGGTCTTTAAATCCAATTATATTTCAAATACTCCAGGAGAGCCTGTTTAAAAGTACCTATGGTGGACCCTTATAAGGGAACTAACCATTACCTAATTCACTTAGTTTTTATATTTTGGCTTTTGCATTGGATTTTTAAGTCACATACTAGTGACTAGTTTTTCCTGAAGTATAGATTAATTTAAAATAATTGAATTTGTTTAAACTTTCTGAGAGCAGGTACTCAGTTTTTCTTAACAATATGAGCACTTGGCATATGAAGGCATTCAAAAGTGAATTGTTAAAATGAGTAAATGAATGTAGTATCATCTAAAATATAAAATATGTGAAATTTTAGCTTGGATTATTAAGCAGTAAATTTCTCTTCAAATTAACAATGACTAAATACTTTATTAAATGTTGTAGAAAGAGTCAGAAATAGAAAATATTTAAAAAACTGACAAACACAAATACAGCATCTCTAAATGATGTAAAGAGATGAATTTAGGCAGGAAAGGCTCAAGATTCACAGCTATCCCTGATTTTATTCCCTTCCTCCCTTCTTGGATTGCTAATTTCCATCATTTCACAGCACCACTTGGTTATTTAATATCCTAGAGTTAAGGCAGGGGCATAGAATATGGATCCAGATTCCCTTCATGTTGAAGCACGACCCTAGGAAAAGACTTGAGTCCTCATGGAAAGGGAGGCCAAGAGCCCTACAGATTGTCGGGACCCCGGTGGACATTCTGGAGTTGAATGTAGTTTTCAATCCATCAGAATGTTCAGTTCTACTCAGTATTTCTCAATTTCCTAATCCAGCTCCCTTTCCTAAGATTCTCATGGCAACTTAAACCTTCTCCAGGATTACTGGAACCTATTTCCCAGCTCCTGCCACACTCAAGGTCAATAGATGAGCTCACTCCTACTTCCCAGGAGAAAAGTAGGAGCCTTCATCTAGAAATACCCTCTACCAAAACTCAGTGCATGGACACCCATCTGTAACTGGGTTATGGATTATATCTTGTTCGTGATGATTCCTTCTCTTTTCCATATCTTTAAGTTATTCTTCTCTGCTGGTTTCTTCTCATCAACAGTTAAAGTGATTAAACCTCACCCATAAAAAAAAAAAAAAAGGCAAAGTTTTCTGGATTCCATGTCTCATTTAGCTACAACTCGAGTCATCGTTCATTTCCAACATAGCCAAGATTCTTTGAATAGTTATATATTCTGTCTCTGCTTTCTCTTCCTCTTTTCCTCAGTTGGAGGTAAGTATTTTGCCCAGCTGCTCTATCAAAATGTTCTTCCAAGGACACCTATGATGTCCTTGTCACAAATCCAGTGGAAAATTTTCAGTTTTTTCCTTGCTTGATATCCTTGCAGCATGGGACATCGTTGACCTCACCTAGGCACTTCTCTTCTTTTTCTCCTTTCTCCTAAACACTCCTTAAATGTTGATATTTCTCTGTTTTTGCCCTTGGCTCTTATTCATTAATGGTATATATTGACTGTCTTTTGTGTGCCAGGTACCATCTAGAACCTGCTTCACTTCTTATTCTGTTCGCTATCCTTGCTAATGCCATCCAGTCCCATGAATTAAATTATCAACTATATCCAGTGTTGGCAGATTTTATCAAATAAAAATATGACATACTGAAAAAATTATTCATTGTTCGCCTGAAATCTAAATTTAATTGGATGTCATATGTTTTATTTGGCAGCACTAACTACATCAAGACATCAAACTCAAATGCCTTCAGGAACCAGTTAGCTAACAAAAGGTATAAAAAAATAATAGTGGGGACTAGGGCAAACTGAAGAGCACACATCCCATCAGAAGACCTTGAAATTCAATTTCTTTCACACCCTTGTAGGCAAATACATTGGGTCAAGGGCCACAGGTGATCCAAGATTACACATTTGAAACTTCTAAAGTCTATATACTAATGATTCCTTCTAGTTCTGTGTATATAACTGTTTCCTAAATATCTTTACTTGGATATTCTCCTGGTAACTCAAGATGCACAAAAATAAAGTCCCTATGTTACAGCCAGAGTTATCACTCTATAGTGCAGATTGGATCATGCCACTTTCCAATTTAAATCTTTACCAGATTCTTCATTGCTTTTAAGATAAAATTCAGGAGTTTTATGTGTCCTTAGGTTTCTAGTCTCACCAGCTCCATTTTTATTTAGGATTCAGGCCTGAAATAGTCTTACGAAGAAGATGTATTTATAAATCACTGACTTTAATACAAAATAATAAGCCCTATTGTAGCAGAATACATTAGAGCTAAAAGATGAGATGAGGAGCATCTAACTCTGTCACTCACAAGGGGAATGTCATCAAATAACTTATGGAAGCTCAGGTGTACTTTAAACTTGTAGTAGGCAGAATAATGGCCCTCCCAAAGGTATGCATGTCTTAATCCCTGTAACTTGTAAATATATTAATTTATATAGCAAGGAGAATTAAGGTTGCAGATGGAATTAAGGTTGTCAGTTAGCTGACGTTGAAATTGGGAAATTATGCTGGATTATCTGGGTGGGCCCAGTGTAATCACAAGGATCCTTAAACATGTAAGAAGGAAGCAGGAAAGTCAGAGTCAAAGTGATGCAATGTGAGGAAGACTCAACTGCCCGTTCTTGGCTTCAGATGGAAGGAGGCCACAAGCCAAGGAAAGCAGGTGGTCTCCAGAAGCTGGAAAAGGTAAGAAAATAGATTCTTCCCTAGAGCCTTCAGAAAGGAATGCAGCTTTGCTGACACATTGATTTTAACTCAGTGAAACCCATTTCAGTCTTCTGACCCCCTCAGAGGTATAAGATAATACATTTGTGTTGGTTTAGGTCATTCGTTTGTGGTAATTTGTTACAGCAGCAGTACAAAACTAATGCAGAACTAAAGTGAACAAGTGATCAAGATGGGGACTGGCCCTCCCTACTTGGGCTTGACACATACAAGGGCCTGGAGTTGTAGGAGACTGTGGCTAATGGGAAGCACAGTATTTCTGTGTGTTTAGAGGGTAAGGGCCAGTGGATGGATGTTTGAATGTGACTCCAAAGGAAAGGGAGGGGATGAATTGTGGAAGGCCACACATATCCTTCAGAGGAAGTTGGGCTTTATCCTGAAGGCACTAGGGAATCCTTGAAGGGCTTTCATGATGAATAAGTGGATACTTCATAAACGAGGAGAAACTATTGAGAGTGGAAAGCTTTAAGTCGCCTTATTTAATGTACCCAAAATAGATCATTATTTGTTTTTGAGGTGTGATCTGAACTGTAAACTTGTCATATTTCCTAATTCCAAGTTTTGTCCTCTGCTGTTTTCTGGAGTGTGTACTCAAATGTTCATTTGTATTATTTCAATACTCTTGTTCCCTTGTTTACCCTCATTGGAGAAAGCATCATCCTAAGGTAACAGATGCAATGCCATGGTATTTTGATTCTCCCTTTAATTCCCTCCTTTGATGATTAGTTGTCCAGTTGTTGTATTTAGAAATGGAGTCTTCAGACTAAACTACGCCCTGTATAATGCCAAAATGATTCAGAAAAATCAGCCGATGAGGTGACTGTATCATCAGTTATCTTATTGAAGGGAGACAACTGTGCATTCTGGTGCAGAAGAAAGAATAACAGCAGACACAGGTCTTTTTACTCAAAAGTTTTTTATTGAGTAGCTATTTTGTGGTAGGCACTGAGCCTGGCACTGGATATCTGTTGGGGAAAAAAACCAAATGTGATTCTTGTCCTCCAAGAGACTACAGTTGAGGGACAGAGAGAGAGAGGGAGAAAGAGTTGGAAAATAGATATTAAGCAAGTAAATACACACAAAAATATGGATTTAACATTTGTGGTAAATGCTGGGAAAGAAAGGAACAAGGTAATTAGAGAGAGAGAAATAGACAGGAGGATGGGATATGTCTTTTATCCTGGGCAGTCAAGAACTTTCTAAGGAAGTGAGATTTGCAATGAAAGTTGAAGGATAGGAGGGAACAACTTAGAAGCAGTGAGCAGAAGTTCCTGGTAGAGAGAATATGGTACAGAAGGTCCTGAGGGTGGAAAGAAGGCCAGTGAACTAGGGCAAGTTGGGGGCAAGGGGCACAGACCTTGAGGAAGCAGAGGGTCAAGTGCCCACAGGTGCCTAGAGTCTTGGTTGCAACTGGAACTGACTGGGCAATTGTAGTCAAGCTGCTCAGTCTCTGGACTTTTCTGTACCCTGTGAAAGGCACTGAATGAACTTGATGCTCTCGCCTACCCTGCAAAAGAATAAGACATCAGGGCTTCCCTGGTGGCGCAGTGGTTGAGAGTCCACCTGCCGATGCAGGGGACACGGGTTTGTGCCCCGGTCCGGGAGGATCCGGCTGGGCCCGAGAGCCATGGCCGCTGAGCCTGCGCATCCGGAGCCTGTGCTCCGCAACAGGAGAGGCCACAGCAGTGAGAGGCCCGCGTACCACAAAAAAAAAAAAAAAAAAAAAAAAAAGACATCAATTCCGTTGTCACATAAGGAAGATGAAGGAAAAGCTATTTAGATTACTAAAAAAGCCTTGGTTCTTAGCAAATACTTACTGAGGACTTAATTTATGCAGAGTGCCGGGGGAGCAGGAGAAGAGAAATGCACCAGCATCTGCTGTCTAGCTGAGGCTGTTACTTCTGTTCTTTCATGCCTCTGTAGGCTGGTCTGTGGGAAGGATCCCCAAATACCACCACCCACAGATAACTTTGAAAGGATCACTGAGAAGCTCTGTGTAGCTTCTGAATATCTCAAACTTACCCCAAGACCTGAAGATGCTACTTCTGACTTCTGAACCTTCCTACACACAGGCTAGATACCATTAGCTTCATGATGTCACATGGAGCTGGTGCTCGACTTCCCTTCCCAGATCACATCTGCAGAGCAGGAAAGGTGAAGAGCGGGGGGACCCGGTCAGTGCAGGCTGCACACACTCAGAGAGTTTCCTGCAATGTCTGCTGTGGGTAAATGATTTAAAATAACTCGATTTGAGGATGATTTCTGGAGAAAATCACGTGATTCTCTCCAACATCTAAACATATCTCAGAAAAAGAGAATCTGGGTAGTGGGTGGAGAGACTGCTAACCAAAATGCCTAGAGAGTGTGTGTTCCTTGACATCAAGAGGGAGAATTTAGCTCAGGATTATTCATATAGGAATGTCAGGATCTAAAGTTAATCTTTGCCATTCCAATTTGCGTTGTTCATCCCAGTCGTCGTGTGGCAGGAGGGGGCACTTTTGTCTGCCTCTGTTGGTTAACTTCTGTTAGAAGCAACATTTTAAATGGAATCTCTGTTCTCGCAATTCCTTGTGAAAGGATTGCCACATATGGGGAAATTAAGAATATCATTTCTGTAGTAGTCCTTGTGTTCTTATCACCAAGCCAAAAAAAGCTGTTGTTAAGTGGGTATGAGGTGACATAAGGCGAGATAAGATTAGCCTTCTGGCTAATGTCTAAACTCTTAGTTCCTATGTGCTTTTCTTTGCCTTTATAATTTTATTTACCGAACTGTAAAATTTCTTATTTTAATTTCTTAATTACAAATAAATATGCTTCCAGGGAGGAAAACAGTATTATGAGTGAAATTGAAAGTAAATATATTAGACCTATCAGAGCAAATGAATGTTAATAAAGACAATTCCTTTAATTATATATATATAATATAATTACATATGTATATATGCAGTATTTATGTGTGTATAAAACAAGATTTATTTATTTATTTTTATCTTTTTTTTTTTACATCTTTATTGGAATATAATTGCTTTACAATGGTGTGTTAGTTTCTGCTTTATAACAAAGTGAATCAGTTATACATATACATATGTTCCCATATCTCTTCCCTCTTGCGTCTCCCTCCCTCCCACCCTCCCTATCCCACCCCTCTAGGTGGTCACAAAGCGCCTAGCTGATCTCCTTGTGCTATGAGGCTGCTTCCCACTAGCTATCTACCTTATGTTGATTTATTTTTAATAAGAACCAGGACTAAAAATTTACAAAGGCTTCATGTTGCTATTTTGAAGTTTCAAGATTTTGACCTCTCAAAATTTTATCAGCCAGATCAATAACTCTGTTAATCTTATATGTTTTTCAATGATATTTTCCTAGGCTTTAAAACTAGTTGTTAAAACTCAGGTGAACTTGTCCACAATAAGTTCAGAACCTTAGTGCAGAACAAGTAGAACCTCAGTACAGAATTAAAGAAGGGAGAAAAGCTAGGATGAAGCAAGTGTGTGTCTTAGAAAATAGAGCTTCAGTTCTGATTCCCAAAACAGTGTTAGAAAATCCACCTAATCATGTCTAGTGGGGCACTGGCAGCTGGGCCTTGAATTGGCTTTTGGCATGCCCATAAGAGATTTTAGAGTGGATCGATACAAAACACCAGGCAAATAGGAAGATTTGATAAATCATAGCGTGGATGTTAATTGTTCTCTTTTTATAAGTGTTCCTGAGATGAGCCTGCTCCCCAAGAAATACAGATTTGTATTTAGCCTTGAAGATCATCGGATCTTTTATACCTTTTGATGATAGTTCGAGTTACTGTTCCCTCATCTGAGAGGTAAATGAAAATATGGGAAGCATAATGGAATTTGCAGCTAGCTTTTTCCTTCCTGTCTTCCTCCCTCCCTCCCTCCCTTCCTTCCTTCCGTTATTTTTTATTTATTTAATTTTTTTGGGTGCATCATAGTCATTTGGCCTGTTGGGTTGAGGATGGGGCACTGACCTTCCCTGGTAGATAACACAGACATTTTCATTATCATCTAATTTCACAGAATACTGAGAGCATGACTGTGCTTCAGAAGACAAAATCTTTTGTCTTTCTCTTGAGGAACAACGATCCAGTTGTCCTGCTGCTCATAATTTGCGCCAACTGTGACCAGAACTTTTGTGATTGTCCATCAAATTTCAGTGTTAGATTCAAGAAGATAATAAGGGCAGGGATATAAGATATATCCTGAGCTGGAACCTGGAGGAAGGGATTACAGAGGGAGAATTATTAGAGTCCTAGAAAGTGGTCTGAACATATCAGGTGAACTAAGACAGGTGTTGAGGGCATTGTTCATGAGGTCAAGGTCAGATTCACCTTCTGAACTTCACCCAGAGTCTTTGCCCTTCATCCATCTGGGCTTATGAGTGAGAACTTTTATTGTGTGTGTATAAACCAACTGGGCAGCCACCTCAGGAGAGAGAGTGGCCACCAATGGCTGTCTAGAGAGGACAGTCTGCAGTGTCCACCAGACAACAGTAAGACCAAAGGTAACCCTGGAACTTAGTGGGGTGTTAGGGAGACTCACCTGTGCTTCCAGGTTGAACTGAGGATGCCTCAGCGGGGGCACTGGGGTTTGAACACCCCCGTTAATGCTGCTTTCTCCTTCCCGAATAGCTTCAGAGGCCAGCACCTCTTCAGAGGCAACCCCCCTGCTACACCCACAGGTAGTATGCACATCAGCCTCAGTAATGCTCCAGCGAAGCTTATAAAGTGCAGTACTTTCACTGTGTGAAAATAATGAGGTGTTCTTGACTGTGCATTGTGCCTTGAGGTGTAGCAGAAAGGATAACTCAGAACCAACAACGAACCATTCGTCCTTTTATCCAACAGATTTTTTTTTTTTTTTATTGAGTGTCTATTTTGTGCTTGGCACTGGGGCTGGCATCAAATATCCACTTGTCCAAAAACCAGTGATTACAGTAATTCCAGTCCTTCTGGAGACTATAATTATGTGTGTGTGTTGGGAGATGGTCACTGAACAGTTAAATGCACACAAATTATTTATTTACAATTTATGATAACTCCTATTTAAGAAAGGAACAAAGTGCTTTGAGAGAGAGAAAGAAATGAGGCAAAAGGAAGGTTTCATCTGCCTAACTTTGCTCTGGGCCATCAGAAACTTTACACCTTTTCCTGTTAGAATACTCACATCATGCTTTCAGCTCTATTATAATTTTGTGCACTGCTGTTCATGATCAGAAAATGACCTTTAATCCCAAGCATGATTTGTACTCATTTCTAACAATGTAAAACCATTGCATTCAGCTTGGTAACCAAAAACAATGATTATGTTTTACATTTACCATCTGCTTAGTTATTGATCCATGATGATGTGCCATCAGCTCAATTTCTATTAATTGAAAAAATAATGTTCTCATGCTCACCTAGCGTCCCAAATTGTCTCGTTAACTTTTATTCTTTTGATGATACTTACTGTAAGACCCCCTGGGCTTTTAGTTCATTGGACAGATGGATAATTCTAAATTGTTCTAAGATCTAACATATAAAATATGCAAATTACTAGGGTCTTTTTCACACACCATCACATTTAAAACTCACTTCACTGCAGAGAAGACTTGCAACTCTCATCTTACAGATGAGAAAACTAATGGTAAGAGAAGTTAAACATCCACTGAAACTCATACACATATAACTGACAGATGTAAACATCCACTTCATCTCACTCTAGAGTTAGTGATGGTTTCCCTGTTGGCCCAGTTTTCTCTGCTACCCCTGTGGATTTCTTTTCAGACCCAGCAGCCTTCTCGTTTCATACTTTGATTATTCTTGCCCTGATATGTTTTATTAATGATCTTTAGACTTTTCTTTTTGGACTCATTTTTATTTATCCTCCTTAGCTGGTAGTCCAGATTATCAACTGCCCGGAGAAGCTAGTGGCATTGGTAAGATGCTTCATCTCTCTTTACCTCAGTCTTTTCTTCTGTAAAATGGGCAGTTGGTAGTACCTTCCTCATACGAGTATTAAATGACATAATTCATGATACATATGATATATATATAATATATATACTTATTTTTTTAAGTGTCTGCTACATAAGTGTCAAAGGCTAGTTTTTAATGTCTAAATAGCTTTAAAAATTCTGTTATTCAAGAAGGAATACTCCATGTTATGGGTTATCTTTTATTCACTACAGACCCTTCACCCTTTAGATGCCATCAAAATGCCTACACCTACAAGCACAAGAACTAGGTTAAAATGAGCTGAGTTATGGGATCTTGAGGTCCAAAAAAGCCCCAGACTCCACGTGTCAAAGTCCACTTCAAAACTCCTCTTTGGAGGGTTTTCTCAGTCCTTTATTTACCTGTATAAATGAACTTACTCCACTCTGAGTAGTTTTAGATGGAGGCTGGGTTTGGACTGTTGAACTGGTCCCATTGTCAAATGCTGGCTTCAGTAACTGCCCTGGCTTGGAAACCACAGGGAAGAGGCACTACCCACCATCGATCTTACCTTTTCCAGAAAAAAAGAGATAAGATATCAGAACCTTTTCTTTATCCTCATCCTGTCTTCAGCTTCTGACCCTCTTATTACTTATTAAAACATCTCCATCAGTGAAGCTAGAGGATGCTTGAATTGGTATGGTTTAGAATTGCCAGCCAAAATTGTGAAGGGAGACAAAGTTGGAACAATTAATTAAAAGGTGATCCTTAAATCAGCAGATACCATTTATGCATTCCTACCCTCTTGTGTCACAGGAACTCAACAGAGATTCTACAGTGTAGTGAAAAACACAAGGTCTGTGAACTTGCGATTTCTGACTTGGCATGTTGGCTTTACTAATGATCAGACTTGTGATCTCAGATCACTGCTCTAAACCTGGGTATCCTCATTTGTCAAATGGAAGGGAAATCTGCTACCTTGTAGGTAGTTGTTAGACATAATAACAAGTGCCAATTTCAGAACTTGACATAAGATAGGTGCTCAAAAATGGTAGCTCTTCCTACAGTATTACTTGGAAATACCAATCATGCATAACTTTAGCCTGAAAAATAAAATGATGTTAATTTTCAAAGAGCAGCCTTAAACATATGAACAAGGAGTTGCTTGTTAACTCTTGTTAGAAGGTCACTAATGATCCTTAGTCCTAAATACAATGGATAAGTTGTTTCAGGTCTCTGTGGGCTTGACATCTTGTTATCTTTTGTTACTGTAGTCACTGCCTCTTTGGGACATTCTTTTCTTGGTTTCCACGGCACAGGGCTGGCCAGAATTCTGATAAAATGCATTTGAAAATTGACTCCAATCCTGTGCCCAGTCCCAGTTTTTCAGTGGGGCAAACTAACATGATTATCTTCTACGGGAGGAGTGATGGGGTGGAGTGAGATGGAATTAGAAAATGCTTCCTGTCCCCACTCCCTCCACTTTGTGATTATTTGGGACTTTTTCAGTTTATTGTATGATCACTTGGTACAGTTTTCACTATCTGTCTTTAGTAATGCGCTTTTTTGTGTGATCGTGCATAACGATTGAGACATATTTTTTCCCATCTACCTCAGAATGATACAACCCCACATTTATTAAGAATCTACATTTTTCAAGATTGGAATTTTATTCCCCACTCACCATGTTAAGCCAGAGTTTAACACTATTTGTATTGTGCAGGATCTTGCACTAGAATTTTGCCTCATTCTGCATAGAGGAGCAGTGTAACTTTATGATTAGCAGCATGGGTTCTTGTACCAGACTGCCCAGGTTTAATGCTGGCTTTAACCCCTTGTAGCTGTGTTCCTTAATTTTCTCATCTGTAAAATGGGTACGATAAGAATATCACCTAGGTGGTTTGTTTTGAGAATTAAACTTGTTAAATAATGTGAAGTGTTTTAAAATTGTTCCCAGTCCAGAACAAAATGGTAATAAATGCTATATATTATTAACGTTTTCTTACATTATTCTCCCTGGACAGTCGTTTCCATATACAGATGACTGTCATTTAAAGATCTGTTTCTCCATCCCAATCCCTCTCTGGAATTCAAGGCTCATTCCCACCTCACAGTGGATATGCTCATTTGGATGGAGTCCTGTAGACATCTCAAACTCAACACATGCAAATCAAAAGACATCATTTCCTTCCATGAAATGCTTTTTTCACTTTGTGACTTCCTGGTTCAGGTAATGGTACCATCATCCAAGCAGCATCTAAACCAAAAACTGAGTGTCATCATGACATCTTCATCACATTTTCTAGTCATCATGTCCTGTCCTCTAAATATCTTCCCGATGTGTCTTTTTCTCATCCACACTGCCATCTTAGTCCAGGCCTTCATACTTTATTGTCTGGTCACTGAAGGATCTTTGCAAATAATCTTCCTACTTGCAGTGTTGCCTGGTCTAATCCTTTCTCTTCATGGCCACCAGAGTGGTGACTATAAAAGGATTGAACCTTTCAATGGGCTGCTAATGTCTCTGATCAAAGCCTAAACCATAACTCACTTTTAAGAAATTCACAGTCTGGCCAAAGTTCCCCTCTCCTGCCACAGAGCTTGGCAGCTCTCTGTACCATTAACTTTCCCAATCTCTAGTGCTTTGCATATGTGGTCTCTTTAACAGGAAATGTTCCTGTCCTTTCCTCCTGTTCAGATGGTTAATCCATCCTTGTCCGTTAGGATTTGGATTTGACATTAGCTCTTCTGTGAAAGCTTCTCTAGTACCCAAGATTGAGTTAGGGCCCCTTCCTGAGTCTTCCCACAGCACATGAATCAGCCTTGTGTGGCACTTGTACTGTGGTGTAGAGGATACACTCATTGGTTATTGAGCTAGACTGCCTGGTTTGAATCCTGGCTCTGTCACTAGCCTGATAAGCTTGGAATAGTCACTTAAACTTGCTGTGCCTCACAGAGATACTAACAGTACCTCCCTAGAGTAGACTGAGAAGGTGGTCACAATTCTTCCCCTCCCTGTACATAGCCTTTTGTAATATGACTTTATAATTTCTGCCATCAATGGTACATTCTTATTTCATCCCTTGAATCTTGGCTGGCTTTGTGACTTGATATAGCCAATGGGACAGTACCAAGTGTGTCCCAAGCAGAGACTTAAAAAGTGCTGTACAGTGGCACCTACTCTCTGCTACTGCTCTTAAGAATCCGGCAACCATCACCAAATGAAGAAATCCAGGCCAGTCTGCTAGATGATGAGGGAGACAGGGTCCAGTTATCCCCACAACTCCAGCCAACTTCATGACATGTGAGATGGCTATATCGCTACCAGCTGACCACAGAGGCATGAGTAAGCCCAGCTGAGCACCACCTAAATTGGCAGACCACAGAATTGCAAGCTAAATAAATAAATAATTGTTATGTTAAGCCACTAAGTTTTGGGGAGGTTTCTTATATGACAAAACTAACTGATATATGCTCTTATGAAGCTGTGAGGATTACATAGGTTAACACTTGCCTGTGCTTTTACCAAGTACATAGTAGGTGTTTTGTAAGAATTCAGTCTTCTTACTGCAGTTGTTACTTACGTGTAGATCCACTCCGATATTGTCACCTCCTCGAAGGCAAGCAACTCAGCCTTTTCTTACATTATAACCTCTGTACATCACGCAGTGCCTGGCTTGATACGTGTTGAACGAATGAACAAACAATTTTGAGATTTAGTTGATAAGCAGAGCACCTGCTTATAGACAAAGAAATCAAGGTTCAGAGATGATGAAATATGCCTAGTCACTTGTGCATCTCCATCAGTCTGACCCTTGTATATTATTTTATTGTACCAAACTTTTATTTACTAAGAATATTGGAGTTGATAATACCAAATTTAATCTATTACCAACATCTTCCCAGTATAATCTTTTGCTACTTATGCAGTTATGCTGATTTACCCATCCAAGTATTCCTTTACCTAGGGGGAGAAAACGATTGCTCAAATAATTTATGAATTTTGTTTTATTAAACTTTGGTAATGTGTGAATGAATGGAAGCGAGTATTTTGATAGCTATTCTAATCACTGTGGATAAAATTTAGGTACTTGCCAAAAATCAATAAAGGAAGCAAAATATAAATGACTTGTCTGATAACCTTGTTTCTCTGTAGTCCGGTCACAGTGCCGTCTTATCTCTTTATCCCCACATCCTCCACCTGTGCCCTGAATTCTCGCTGACGACTGAGTCTGCCTCCATGTACCTTTCACTGCATTTCCACAAACGCCCCAAATCTTAGAGTGCTTGTTTTTTGTTTTTTTTTTTGCGGTACGCGGGCCTCTCACTGTTGTGGCCTCTCCCGTTGCGGAGCACAGGCTCCGGACGCGCAGGCTCAGCGGCCACGGCTCACGGGCCTAGCCGCTCCGCGGCATAGTGGGATCTTCCCGGACCGGGGCACGAACCCGTGTCCCCTGCACTGGCAGGCGGACTCTCAACCACTGCGCCACCAGGGAAGCCCAGAGTGCTTGTTTTATAAGTACTCACCATCCCAACACAGATTTTCATTCTTTGATACCATTTGTTAACATCACCCATCTAAAAGATTCTGGGCTTCTGAAAACCTAATGGCACTGAGACCTTGAAGGTCCCAGTCTTCCTTGTCCTCTCATTTGTCCATTTGTTGACAGGTTGTTAACTAACACCTGAGCTGGAGCATCAACTACTTCATCTATTTTGACAAGTATTATGCAGCCCTTTCACTATTCAATTCTGACAGGTTGTCAAACTTACTTTTGAGTTATCCATGCTCAGAATTGTGGCCATTTTTTTTACCTTAATCTGAAAAAAAATAGATTCTTGTTTTCCCTATAACATTTCTAATTTAAGAAAGAATTTTAATTTTCCTAATACTTTTTTTTTTTTTTTTTTTTTGCGGTATGCAGGCCTCTCACTGCTGTGGCCTCTCCCATTGTGGAGCACAGGCTACGGATGCGCAGGCTCAGCGGCCATGGCTCACGGGCCCAGCCGCTCCACGGCATGTGGGATCTTCCCGAACCGGGGCACGAACCCATGTCCCCTGCATCGGCAGGCGGACTCTCAACCACTGTGCCACCAGGGAATCCCTACCTAATACATTTTAAAACAAAAAAATTGTATCTGTTTCCTCAGAGGGTCAATTTATTGAAAAGTCTTCAATGTAGCAATTTAAATTTCTTATCAGCAATATAATACAGTACTTTGAACCACAGACACAAACACACACACACACACACACAGAAAGAAATGCATTTTCCTCTTTTTTAAGGACATAATCTGTTTGATTCAGATATTTGAAGAAAATAAGTGATTTAGAATGAAATTCAGTTTTCAGCTAATTCCAACTTTTGATTAAAAAGAACACCCTAGAAACAGGTTCATTTAGTCACAGTGAAATCATTTTTGGATAGTTTCATTCAAACTGCTAATAGATAAACTAGAAGAGTCTTACTCCCCAAGAACCTGGTTTTAGTATAAAGGCAGTACAATGAGCAATTAAAGAAAATACAAGGATGAAAGGTACAAAGTGGTTTGGAACTTAATGAACATATCCCCCAATAAGAACATACAGTTCAAATATAGAACCTAGAGATACGGAATTTAGTTAAAACCTTTTCAGCATTAACTTCATTCATGATTTAACTTTCAGTTCTTACAGGGCTCCCAGGCCAAACTAAATTTCTGTTCCGCAGCAAATCCCCTAATCACCTTTCCTGCCGCATAGAGAATGTCGTTAGTGGATTGCCTGAAGTTCAGAAGTCAGGAGAAATGCAGCTAAGCGATATAATAATTTTACATTTATAATATGGATTTATCCTAAAGACAAAGTTGCAGGCAAGTCTGAATTTTGCTGCTTAGAGAATTGCAGTTCATTTGGCAGTGCTCCAGCTTATATAAACTTGGCAAGGCTTATAGCACACGTGTTGAAAGATGTCAGATGATGAAGGTTTGTGTCCTGGCTGTACCCCATGCTCCTTGTGAAAATGCGAGTAAGTCACATACTTTCCGTGTGCCCTCGTTTCTCCATCTGCAAAATGGGGATAATAAAATCTGACCTGTCTACCTTTCAGAGCTCTAAAGACCACTTCAGCTACGGAATATAGAAATCCTACAGGAATGTCAGAATTCAGCTTGCTGCCCTAAAACTTTTACCTCATTTTTGTCTCATCGTGGCATATTCATATTCCCTTTAATGTGAGGATCTCAAAGTAGATTATTTTTGCTGATTATTATAATCACAAGAGAGATCAAGAGTCACAAAGCAATTTGCAAGTGTAGTCAGATGATCGAGGTTGTGAGTATTTGCTGCTTGAAACCTAATGAGGCAATAAACAATTATATCCATCTGAGTAGGGACTGCCACGAAAATTAAACAGGGTCGTCTCACTTGGGGGAAAATGCTATAAATTGGTTGTGATTATAGCACCAGCCTCCTCTCATGTCCATTGAGCTCTGGGTGCCTCCAAGGAGGCAGTACACATATCAGTGTCTTGATGAGCAGTGTCTCACTTTCCTCTGCATACCTAGAACCACTTGATAATGTTGTTAAAATAAGAATACTGCTTCAGGAGGTCTGGAATGGGGCCCCAGATTCTGAATTTCTGACAAGCTCCCAGATGCTACACGTGCCTTAGTTACCTCTGCTGTAGAGTAGTGATTTCTCAAAGTATGGTCTTGAGGTGTGTATTAGTCTGCTCAGGCTGCCATAACAAAATTCCATAGACTGAGTGGCTTGAACAATAGGAATTCATTTTCTCACAGTTCTAGAGACTGGAAATCCAAGATCAAGGTTGGGGCAGGTTTTAGTTTCTGGGGAATGTTCTCTTCCTGGCTTGCAGACGGTTGCTTTGTCCTCACGTGGCCTTTCCTCCAAGCTACCTCTCTTTCTCCTCCTCTTCATAAGGCTACCAGTTCTATCTTAAATTGTGGACTTTAGTTAATAATGATGTATTATTGGTTCATTTGTAACAAATGTACTGCACCAATGCAAGATGTTAATAATAGGGAAAACTGGGCAGGAGGAGAGGAGGTGTATGGGAACTCTATACTTTTTGACCAATTTTTCTGTAAACCTAAAGCTGCTTTAAAAAAATAAAATTTATTAATTAAAAAATAATTAGATTCCAAGACCTTTACCCCAAATTCAGTGAATCCATCATGGGGGATGGAGCACAGGTGTTTTCAAGCCAACCCTTTTGGCGATTCTCATGTACGCTGCTGTTTCAGAACCATCAGTAGAAACTGAAAGCTCTAGTTTTGTAATCAGATAAATGTGGGTTCAAATCTCAGCTGTAGCTCTTCAGAGCTGACTGATCTCGGGCTACTTACCCTCTCTGAATCTCAGTCTCATTTTAAAATCAGGGTAAAAATAACTCTATAAAGTGATTCTTCTGAGTGTTAAGTGATATCTGAGTGTTAAGTGATATACTGATGTAGAGTTTTTAACCCAGGTCATCATAGTAAGCACTCAAAAAGATTAAATACTAGAAGTTTTTCCATTATTGTTATTAAGTCCTGATGAGCAAGGGAGAATTGTGCTGAAATGTGAGGGGCTTTCAGAAAAGACTAGACAATAAAAGTAATAGGCAATAAAAGATCAGGACAATAATAAAAGCAATCCTGGATGCTTCTACAACATTCCAAGGTTTATATATAGCTTTCACTTTCATTACCTGACTTAATCCTGACAACGACCTTGCAACGCAGAAATTCCTCTTTTAACAGATGAGGAACAGAAGCTTAGAAACAATCAGTGACTTTCTGAAGGACACAGAGCTGGGAAATGTCAGAATCCACAGTTTCTAAATCCTAGACCAGGGTAGTAGTTTGAGGCTTCTTAAGTCAAACTGGTGGGTTCAAATCCTAGAAATATTGATTAGTACTGGTGAAAAATTGGCAAACCAGTTCACCTGAGTTGTAATGTCTTCGCTAGTTAAATAGGGATGACAACAGTGCTTTCCTCTTTGTGTTTTGTAAAGATTCAGGAAATCTGGGATTAAAGGCTGGCATGGGGTGAGTTTACTATATCTGCACCCATTTTACTATGTCTGAACCATTTAATATGGCTCCTTGAGGGGACAGTATGTATCCATGTTAGGCAATGAATAATCTAAGGTTAGTCAAAGAAGTTGTGGGAATCTTTGTGCTTATCTTGGGGGAATGAAGCGGGGGAGGGGGGCTGGGATTGCTACAGCTTTTAAGGAGGAGCAGTGGGCTGGCACAACATGCTGTGGCATATGAAGCTCTTCTCTATAACCGTTGCGACATCTGAAGCGCCAATAAGATGCTATAAGCAAGGCAGGGTCACCCTGGCCCTTCAGTCCCAAATACCAGAAATGACAGTAAAGGTGGCAACAAAAAGATGATTTTCCCTGTGATATTTGGCAATGACAGGATCCACATGAAGAGAAAGAATTCTGTATAAAGAAGAAATTAATTCCATGGTACCCAAGATCCCAAACAAGTATTCTGGGAACAATTTATTGCAAAGTTCTTGAGCACAGTGTCTACTTTACCTGATTGTGTTGCCTTCTTTATAGCTAGTCTAGGGATAAACACCTAGTAGGATCAAAATAGACAAATACTCATTGGCTAAAATTTGAAAAGTGGGTTGGTCCAACAAAGTATTCTATGTATTTTGCAGATGGAAGTGGAGTTGTATATTACTTCCCACACTGTGAGGGAAGGTTGGATATATTTGTCGTGGAAAAGGCGGTGATGCCTTTTCTCCTTTGAGTTCATCATGACAGAATAAGGTGATGATAATGATGATAGGTAAGTATCAGGATAGTGATAATAGTGGCAGCTCTTACTGAACTCTACCCACGTGCCAAGAACCTTTCTAAACACTTCACAGATGTTGCTTCATTTAATCTTTCCAACAGTTCATGGAAGCAGGCACCTTTACTTTCTACATTTTAGAGATGAGAAAGGGAGGCTATTAGCCCTTGGACACACCACTAGTATCACTTGGAACTGGGATTCTGACCCAGTCTGCTGGACCCAAATCAACACAGCTTTGGAAGCTATCTGATAGAAAATGATGGAATTTAGAGCTGGACAGGTGTTAGTGATCATCTGTAGAGTAAAAGTTGTGAGAGTGGTTTCTGGAAAGGGTTTCTGCAGAATTAGAGATTCCCGTGTGCCAGGCACTGCCCTAAGCCCTTTTCATCCACCGATTCCCTTAAATCCTCACAAAAGACCAATAAAATAGGCGCTGTTATTATCCCGTTGTTACAACTGATGTAAATAATTTGCACCAGGTCACACAATTAGTAAGCAGTAGACTTGAACCCAGGTAATGGTGGTGTCAGTACCACTCCCATTAACCATGAACTGAAACGAAAGTCAGAGGCATCGCAAGAGATCAAGTTTGTCTCTCCAGGGGTTGGGGGTGGGAAGAAGGACGAGAACGTGCGGTTGAGACAGTCTCGGAGTAAGGGGCACGATTTCAGCTGGTGAAATTGTCTAAGGGTGGGTGTGGGTGCTGCACAGGAAGAGCAGGTGATTTTGCAAAAAAAAATCATAAATGGCTTCCACCCAAATCATGGCCAGTTGAGAGTGGGAGGGAATTTTATTTCAGTTAGCCCAGAGAACTGGTCAACTTGACCTTTCTTCTCAAAAGATGCTTCATGCCCTTGACTTTTGGGGACACAGAAATCAGCATTTTGATTTTGGTTTTCTCAAGTAGCAACCGTGGCTACAAGTGGTTTATTGATTTGTCTTTATCTTCCCAAACATCCCTGGCCTTGGTTTGCTTAAGAGGGCAAGTGACACTGCGTGATGAACTCCCCGGGGCGGTGAGCGCCACCTCCCCGCAGAGCTGCCAAGGAGCCCTCAAGTGAAACCTTCCCTATGGATGCTTGTCCGAAACTCCTCCCCAGTCTCCTCCACTCCCTCTCTCCAAGGTGCCATTCTCATCTCGGCCTTGCCCGCGCCCCTGGGTGGGAAGAGCCTGCCTTGCCTTTCCCAACACCTAGCCAAGTCGCATGACTGGTTCTAACTTCAATTGGGAAAGTTTCCAGTCTAGGAGTTCCAGGACTTTCTGGCGCTCTGCCCGGTTCTGGAGAAGGCATCTCCTTGCTCTTCCCATCTGGTGTCCTTCGAATTCAGCCTAACTTTGCGCAGCAACATCGCGAGCTCTAGCCTTGACTTGGAGCCCCTGGGGGATCCGGCAGCGCGTTCTCTGCGAAGGCGCGGTGCCCTCGAGCCCCTCTGCAGAGCCGGCGCTGCGCGCACCAAGAAGGGGTCCGGGAGGCGCCGCTCACAACCCGCTGGCAACTCTCGGAGTCGCCTCCGGTCTCCTTAGGGTCTGGCTACTCGGTGGCCAGACCCCCGCGCCAGCACCCCCTCCCCCATCCGGTGACTCGGCCGCAGGTGGCAGAGGCGGCGCGCGGAGCGGGAGAGGGGAGGGGCGCCTCGCTCCCGGGCTCTCGGTTGGCGGCTCCCGCTTCCAGCCCGCCGCCCGCGCGCCCCCGCCGCCCAGCTCCGCGCAGCGCCCCCGGCGCCCCCCTCCGGCCTCCGCCCGCACCTGCACCCCGCTCCGCGCGCTTCGCAGCCGCCGCCGCTGCCGTCGCCTCTCTCTCTCCCAGCGCGGCGGACGCCCCCGGGCTGAGCGGCGAGGGCGCTCTGGTGCTAGACCCATCTCCAGACACCCCTGGGCCGGTTGACTCCCGAGTCCCGCTCCTGCACCCCGCGTCCCCAAAGATGAATGTGAGGAGGGTGGAAAGCATCTCGGCTCAGCTGGAGGAGGCGAGCTCCACAGGCGGTAGGATGCAATAAGCATTGGAGCGGGCGCCCGCTTCTACCCTCCTTCCCTTGCAAGCTCAGACGGGGACCCCTTCCCGGGCTGGGGACGCTTGTTGCCTCTGCTGCATGAGAAACAGTCACCGGGGTGGGACTGGGAAGGGGAGGCGGCAGCGGCGGGAATGGGGGTGCGAAGGAGAGGGGGTGCATGCGAGGTCCAGGTCGGGGAAGAAGAGGTGTTTGAAGTGTGTGTGAAACTCGCCGGTGGCGGGGTCCCCTGCGATCCTGTGCCTACTTTTGCCTTCTCTGAAAATTTCCCATGTTGTTGGTGCATCTGCCAGGTGACTTTAGACCACACACTTCCTTCTCCTAACACCTGGGGATAAATGAGCTGAAATAGTATTGATCCTCTCCCTCCACGTTGCCTTTATGCTCCCAAACATTTCTTCATTAAAACTCTGTTTTGGTCCCCTGGTAATATACAGGCGGAATGTTTCCCAGGTCAGATGCTTCAGCAGAACCGTTTATGTCTTGTTTTTGCCAGCTTCAGTTTGGTGTGTTCAGAGAAAATGGTCCTCAGTGGCCCTTGGAAATAATTTATACATAGTACAGCCTTGGAAAGGTACTGGGCACTCTGTGCAAGGAGCTTGGTTTCAGAGTTTTGTGCATTCTGCGAAAGCAGGGAAAGGGCACATTTTGATCAGTTTAGTGGTATCCGTAGCGAAATACGGGACGGTATCTCCCACCCCCCTCAACCCAATAAAGCCTCTTCGGTTGAATCAATTTGTTTTTAGATAGCTTCAATGTGTATAGTTTTTTAGAGGAGCCGTAAATCGAATGAAGGGTGTTGTAGGGAACCTGAGAGTGATTGAAAGCCGGACATTTCCCAGATTATATAAGATGAGGAGTCACATATGGCTATGAAAAACTTGCACTTGATGTAAAGTTGCAAGGAAAGAGGCATTTCCACATTCTACCTGTTTATATCCAGGGAAATGGGGCCACTTCAACTTGAGTCCATCACCCTAATTTATGGACATTGAGATTTGGACACATTCCCTTTCTTCCCTTCCCTCCATTAGTTCAGGTGATTGTAACTGGGAGGACTCTAGTCTTCTTAGTATGTGAAATTTTAAAGAAAATGTCCTTGTAGGCTAGAAAAAATAATATGACGGTCACCTTTAAAGCCCCAAATTTGACTTGTAATGATGTTTCGTTTAGGTCTTCCTTGTGACGATAGCTGCCACTCATTGCAAACTAAGTATGTCTAGGATATATTTTATGAGCGATACTCATAATCTTGAAGAGACTGAATTTTTCAGAATGGCAGTTTAAGTGTAGAGCGCTCAGTAGTTGTTGAGTTCATAGGCTCTCTGTCTTTGCAGTTCCTTTGACTCAGAATAGGGTAGGGAGCTAGCTATCCTTTCAGGGACTTACTCATGCACAAGGCAATAGTAGGTACTCAAAGATAGAGAGGGTTGTAGGATCATAAGTCCGGGCAACTGGGTGGCTTGCATCGTCCGGCCGCTCAGCGATAACAGCTTTTTGGCTGGGCCTAGTCTTTAATTGGCCAGATGGGGATTGAATCAGCACGTCTGGTCTATTCACAGTGCCATAGGTGACCATAATCTCTACTGGATAAAATGAGAAAGATGAAATCACATCTGGGGAGTATGATGTATTAAAAATAACTTTCAGTACCATCTCTAGAATCAACATGTGTTCATTGTTCCTTTGGAGAATAGAAAGATATTGATTTATATCTTGGCTCAGGTGGACCAAAAGGGAAGTGTTTTCTGGCTTGAATTGATTTGACACCTGTTTCTTGAATTGTACTCGCACGTTTTTAGAGTTAATTGTTATAGAAGAAAAAAGAAAAAAAAATGTTTGAAGCACCTTTTTTAAGCACCTTTTTTTTGTTCTTAGTGTAATTGTTTCAAGTTTATATTAGAGAATGATCCCCAGATATGTAGTCTATATTATTTTCAGCAAACATAAGCTTTAGTACGTTGGTGATTTGTGCTCAAATATAGGGTAGTCTTGACAATCCTGGGACAAGAAAAGTGTCATTTTTGAAGGTTTCAACTCTAGTTTCAATTCTTGTTTTAAAACAGTAGTCCCTGACCTCTTGTTTCCTTTCAAATAAGTGGGACATTAGCATAACTTCTTATGTGACCATGATGCTTTTCTCTTGAATATGTGCCTCTTGGATGGAGGTTTATAAAATGATTTAATTGAAATTTAAACAAAATTTAACTGGAGGATCAGACTGAGAGGAATGTATGAAGATGAGAGGGAAATCAGGAGTTGGAGAAGTGTGTGTGTGTGTGTGTGTGTGTGTGTGTGTGTGTGTGTGTGTGTGTGTGTGTGTGTGTGTGTGTGTGTGTGTGTGTGTGTTTTATGACCTGACTCTAGAGCCAGAATACTGTGAAAAACAGTTTGTTGAGAAACACAGGTGAAAACTACACTAAAGTGAAAGTAGGGAGGGAAATGCAGGACAGATGGGAGCAGGGTTGTGTTGCGTTGCTAAAAGTTGAAAATAAAATAACTAATAAAAGCGCATTCCTCACCCTTTTCAACAGGTAATACGTTTAATATGCTAACTGATTAATATCACTTCTAAGTCACTGTAGTTGACACTTAATACTGCGCAGAACAGAAAGTGGGCGCTTGTCAGTGACTTCATACAAGTAGAGAAGCTTTCTTCGGAATCATACTGCCCACTTTTACCCTCCCTCTCATCAGCTTCCACATTAACCCAAAAGCTTGCCCCAAATATATTTTTCATGTCATTGTCCACTCCCATTATTTTGCTCCCCTGCTGTAAAATCAAACATAATCCTGCTACTGGTGGAGAGGGAGATACCAATTCACTGGTGTACTTGAAAGAGAATCAGAAAGAAGGTCAGAGGAAATAGCCCCATAAAACTGTTCATCGGTGTCCTTAATTTGTGCCCTGTAACGTAGGGATGGCAGGTGTTACGTGATGTAGTCTACAGCTAAAAGTGGGGAGGGAAGTGGGTGTTTCGGCAGTTGCTGGAGGAGGTAGTAGAGTGGGCGTGGCCCGCAAATTGACCCAGAGCTGGACCTGGGTAATCAGAGGCCCCTCCCCCAGTCCCCTGTCCTTGGAATGTACGTTCTGCCCACTCTTCTCACAGCCCAAGCCATTTTCAAGGACACAGCCTTGAGAGAGTAACTTGTTGAGATCATCTGGGTGGTATACGTGACTGAACCTACTTAAAGCCTCTATATAAACCTTTAAGAATCTGGTGGGCAGGTGTGGAGATCTCCTCATCTTGCTTTGCCCAAGACAAGCCTTGTATTTAAGGTCACTTGCTTAGTGAGCCTGCCACCAGCCGATCTGGAGTGGTCCACCTCTTTCTTTGGTCTCTTTCTGTCCTCTGTGTATGGGGCCCAG
Source organism: Delphinapterus leucas (assembly GCF_059928025.1). Taxonomy (NCBI): domain Eukaryota; kingdom Metazoa; phylum Chordata; class Mammalia; order Artiodactyla; family Monodontidae; genus Delphinapterus; species Delphinapterus leucas. The sequence goes on along the minus strand of NC_143133.1, from coordinate 48,710,947 downwards.
TATCAAATTTCACCTGGGAAGCTCCTGAGTCTGGGAATCAACAATAGTGCAGTGAATAATCCTCTTCATTTTTGTATTGTGTGATGGATGTATCATGGCTCCAGCTTAAGTTTGGGGTTTATTAAGGATAAGGCAAACTCGGAGTAGTAATTCCACAAGGGTAGTAGTGAAAAGCCTATTTATTCTGAACCAAGGAGAAGAAGCTTTTTATGGCACAAGGCATTATTCTGTTTTCTCTGTGTTGTTGGATGTAAGAAGGTTCTAATCAAATGATATGGTGAAGTGTTAAAATTCAACAACCCTCTTCCCCTTGCTGCACTTTTTTTTTTTCTGGCCAATGCTTATGCAGAGTTTCATAAAATAGGGCTATAGATGGTTTGGAAATTAATGATCCATGCAATATCAAACATGTGTGCAAGATTTCTGTGGAATCGTAGACCAGATAGTAGCTGAATCTTTTGAAGGTCTATTTCTGGGCTTAAAGTTTATGGTCCTTCTTAATCTTTTTTTGTCCATTTATTTGTTTTTCTTGTCCTCTCTGGTTTTCTAGGACATATGGATAATATTGCTTTGCAATATTTCATTGCAGAGTGCGCTTGCTTACTTAATAACCTCCCTTCTTAGGGACTTTCAAGCAGATTAAAGAGTGTGTGTGTGTGTGTGTGTGTGTGTGAGAGAGAGAGAGAGAGAGAAGGAGAAATGGAGGTAAGGAGGGAAAATGAATTTTTAATTTGTTCAATGGGCCTTTACCATCCTTAAAAATATTTTAAAGTTATGTAACTACATCTGCCACTACACATTTATTCACCCTTGGGCATTAAATCACTCACTTCTTTTTCACAACTGTTCATTGCTTAAAAGTCCTAGTGGTCTTTTCTCCATTCACATTGTCCTGAACTCACTGCAATCCTTCATGCTGTTTATCCACCCTCCTTAGAAGACGGTGAACCCTGAGAGCAGAGCCGTTGTGTTGTGCCCACCACTGTGTCCCAGCATCTGGCCTGAAGCCTGACATACAATATTTGCTCAATAACAGATATTTGTTGAATGAAGTCTCCTCCCTTGCATTTTGTGACACTGCATTATTCTCCTTCCTCCTACTTCTCTCACACCTCATTTTCTGACCCTTATTTCTTCCTTTGCTCATTTTGTGCAACTTTGCACAAAGTTCTTTCTTCATTCTCTTCTCTCTCTCTCCTCCCTCCCTAATCTAATTGTGGTTTCGATGCATCTTACCTGGATGCAGAGGACTCCTTAGTCTATAGCTCTGGCCCAACCCCTTTCCACATTACCAGATGGACGTTTCCATGCCCTGTTGGTCAGACCTATGAGCAAGTTTTACCAGCGCCTCGAAATCAGTATGTCAGAAAAGACATATCCTCTCCTCTAAGAATAATTTCTTGTCCAAATTTTGATAATGGTGACATCATTTTCTGAGGTGTGCAGTTATAAAATAAAGCAAAGTGTTTCCTTCTGTATGGTACTTCCTACCTTGATTCTTTCCTCCCCTTCCACGTGGAATCAGTCACCAAGCCTTACTAATTCTCTTCTGATTCTCTTCTAGCTTTTATGTCCAGCTCCCCCCTCCAACTCCCATTGCATCACTCAAGATTATATTATTTCCAAGGCCGTCATGGCTGTCTCCTATTTGCACTGAGTGCCACTCCCTGCTCACAACCAAATAAATTTACTAAAACCTGATTTGAGTCAGGTCCTTCTCTTTGTATGCAAAATCCTTGCCATTACTTATGGAACTAAAAATACTGTTTTCTTAGCTTGATAGTCAAGGTTTCCATGGTGACAGTCCTGTATCCCAACATTTTCTTTTCATGACTCTTCTAGGTCTACACCTTGACCTGCTAAACTGAATTGTTCTCTAGTCCCTACACCTATCTCATGTTGTACCTCCTGCTTAGAATGAACTTCCTGCCCCAACATTACCCACTGAACATTGTTGAATGCTCAACATCGCACACGTCCTTCAAGACTCATCTCAAATGCCATGTCCTTTTCAATGCAGCCTTACTGATTTCTCCCTGTCTCCTCCCTGAAGAATTACACTTTGAATTTTCGTTGGTCATTCTCCTTTCATTTTGACTGATATCTGAATAACAAGGCAGAATACGCTATGTATATTTGTTTGCTGTGCAGTCTTAAGTTGTAACTCCTTGATGGCGAGTACCATACATGAATTGCTAAGTTTTGTACCCCTGCGGATGACTGGCACAGTGCTTCAAAAAATAGTAGGTGCTTAAAATGTAGTTACGGAATTTAAACCACACTGCCCAATGGTAGACCCATCAAAGACCCAAAATTACAATTCACGTTTGATTGCTTGTTCAGCCGTCTACCGGAAGTGGAGTTGTTTCTTGGTTCTGTCTTTTCCATTCAGTGGGCCAGGTCTATGAGCAGAGTCATCTGACACCAAGATAGTGCTGTTCTGAACTGTGCATGTTCTTGCATCTGTAATGCATGGCTGTGAGAGTTTACATCATTTCCAAAGAAGAGCTTAATAAGTAACCAGTGTTTTCTGTGTATTTAGAGCAATAGGCAGTGTCATCTTTGGATACTGTTGCTATGACTGTCCCTCATCCTTAATACCTTCCAGACTTATCACCCCTAGGATTGGTAGTTCAGGGGACCCCCAGTTAGTGATTCTCACCTCTCCTAGTTCCCCTTCCAATAAAAGAGTGGAAACATGAGTTAAGTACTCACTCTGAATCATGATCGTGATTGTCGATACTAGTCTGAGTTAGTGTTACAGAGAATAGGCCTTAACATTTCCCAACCCAGAGCCTAACTGGCTACACCACCATGTCTGCCATTATTATTACCATCATCATTATCTTCATCAGATGATAAATCCTTTCATTATAGCAGTGGCTGTGGAAAGGAATGGAAAAACTGAAGCATCATTCAGCGTATACACATCCACTTCCTCCGGCGCATTTTCTTTCATATCAGACTTCACAGAATCAGGCCGTGTTGGGAGGGAATTGGCAGAGCTGTGGAAACCATGGCAGGGCTGAGATGAGATGAGGTTCAGTATTTTTTACTCTCACCGCTGGGGCTGTCTCCCTTCTTGCCTAGTTTCTTTGCTGTAGGCCGCTCTATACACATACACATCCACATATTATTAGAAAGTCTGAAAAACAGAGAGACTCTCAGCGTTTACACATGTAACTTCTTTGTACACTCTGACCATCTAATGAATAATGTGAACATGGATATAAATGTAAAATTTGCCATATTGAGCACTTGGCCTTCATGCCAATATTTTTTTTTTTTTTTTTTTTTTTTTGCGGTACGCGGACCTCTCACTGTTGTGGCCTCTCCCGTTGCGGAGCACAGGCTCCGGATGCACGGGCTCAGTGGCCATGGCTCACGGGCCCAGCTGCTCTGCAGCATGTGGGATCTTCCCTGACCGGGGCACGAACCCGTGTCCCCTGCATTGGCAGGCGGACTCTCAACCACTGCGCCACCAGGGAAGCCCATGCCAATATGTTAAAGGCTGATTTTTCTTCTCTAATGGACACAGCCAGTGTGGTTGGATGACTGTCCCATTGGAAATAGGTTGTCCCTTTGGATATATTATTGACCTTTTGGAAACTTCTCTCTCCTACATAGTCTACCCTAATTATTTATTTAGGTAAAAATAAGTAGTCAACCCATTTTATAGTAACAGTGCATAACTTTTTGGTTACCTGGAATTTGGACTAGCTAGTTAGGAAAGTGTCCCCCCAGGTATTCGGGCAGCGTCTGCTCATGAACAGTTAATAAAAAGTCTTCAGGGAATTCGAACTGGCAACTTTTTATAGATCTTTACTCTAAAAAGGTTTTGGAGAAGAAGTAGACTTCATCCCCAGATGTCAACACTTCTTAATATTTGAAGGATCTTTTGAGTGAAGCAGCTTATTTAAGAAATGACATTATCTGTAGCCCAAATAGGAATCAAAATCAGATTTGACTGATATAGTAACTACTGCAGTCTAATGACTATGCATGCTTCCTCCCTTCCTCCCCCTCTCCCTCCCTCTCTCTTTCTCTCTCTCTCTCTCTCATGTCTTCATTATATTAGCATCTGCACACTGTATTACAGATGCCCGGGTGCCCTGAAGAATGTCCCCAAATATGATTTTTTTTAAACCAGAGAAAATGTGACTTCCAAAAGTCTTCATGAGCTTCATAATAAAATTGGGTGAAAATAGCACATGTAGCTATTAAACTGATCTACATCTCAGAATAGATATCCTGCCAGGGGCTTTATTTTGGGTTGTAACTTTTTTGTACTTTAATTAAATTTTCATTAGAATACCATGAGAAACTACTCACAAAAAAATTGATCTAGCCCATACCTTTTATCCATGTTTTGTATATGGTAAGTGCTCCAGGGATGTGTTGAATGAATAAAAGCATTTTATATTATGGTTATACCCTAAAGGTGGAGATACCCTCTCGTACTCCAATCCATTCCATCACTGTGGAAATGGGATCATTAGGTCTTCTTGTTGTGTCTGCAGGGAGTTTGGAAAAAAACCCAAACAATAATATAGAAATAACAAACAGACATTTCAAAAATAACCCTGTCAAATCCAGTCCTGAGAACAAGTTTGATTTAGAGCAATTTTATTTAATTCAGAAAGGTGGGAACATGGGAACATATAAAATAGCTACTGAGTATCATGTTGCTGTTCCTCTTTCTTCACCTATAAGATGGTGGTAATTATATCCATTTGTAGGTTACAGGGATGCATTCCGTAATGATGAAATGAGATTAATCAGCAAAAGTATGTATTTACAATGAAACTACTTGGTGCTGGGATGAGTGAGATGTAGAGACTGCCTTTAGAGACCTTACGGTTTATTCAAGAGATATTTACTGAGTATGCACCAGGTATGTAGAGTCGAGTAGGGGAGAAATAAATAAACATGTATATTTTAAAATATTCGTTGCCATACAGACATAAAGATGAAGTGAGATGGATGTTGAAAAGCAAGATTACCTCCAGTTGATATAAGTGCCATTCCTTTCCAAGGGGATGCAGTGAAAGCAGTGATATTGAACTTGATTTTTCTCTCCTTGGGATCTTACAAAATAAAGCTATCAAAAGAACTGAGCTCAAAATTCTATATTTGTTCTATCGTCCAATATTTTCCTGCCTTCCATTCTCCTGTAATATGGGTTTATGTGTCCACCACTTAAATACATTGTGACATTATCTAAGCCATTTTAAAGATTTTTAAAACCTATGATGCTGGGAGTCTGTGAAGAAGTGCACTTTTTTCATAAAACAAACATGATTTTGATGCTTGGAGAATACAAAATGAGTAATAACTTCTGTTTAAAGGTAGTCACAAAGGAACTGAAAATGCCTAGCTCTTTATTTGCCAGTTTAAATAATGTTCTGGTAAAGGAAGAGGCATTTCAAGTTAGTGTAGGATTTTAAAAAATTAAGTAGAGGCATGGACATATATACACTACCAAACGTAAGGTAGATAGCTAGTGGGAAGCAGCTGCATAGCACAGGGAGATCAGCTCGGTGCTTTGTGACGGCCTGGAGGGGTGGGATAGGGAGGGTGGGAGGGAGGGAGACGCAAGAGGGCAGAGATATGGGAACATATGTATATATGTAACTGATTCATTTTGTTGTAAAGCAGAAACTAACACACCATTGTAAAGCAGTTATACTCCAATAAAGATGTTAAAAAAATTAAGTAGAATATCACTCTAATTCTTAAATGTGACTTTATAGAATCAATCATTTATCATAAGGATATTATTATACCTGATTTAATACTGTGAGCACTTGTGAACATCAGATTCGCTAAGTCTTTCTTGCATCTTTTCCAAGAATTCCTCAAATACTCCTTTTGTATCATCTATTTCCCCAAACGCCCTTTAATTTGAGGCTTCCTTCTGGGCTGCGTGGTATTATTGCAATCTGTTTCCTATTTCCTTTTCTCGCTTGGTCCGGTTTCATCATAGTTTCCTGCTGAAGTTGTGATTTCTGAGAGAGTTGGTGCAGGTTCTGAAACACAGGTGCCTCACGTTAATTTGAAGGTTGTGGGGAGGGAAATCTTGGGAAACAAGAATAAAATAATGAGAGTTCAGAACCAGGCGTTGGGAAATGTGGAAAAAGGAAGATGGAAACTGTAAAATACAGCCATATGCGGGGACACAGAGGGAGAGAATTCTCCTGCTATTTATTTAAAGAATAAACCCCATTTTTGATTGTGGTTTTATAAGATAGTTTTTAAAAAGGCAGCACATCCTAAACTGCAAAACTCAAAGGTGATATAAATGCTAGTGCTTCTGACATAAGTACCAGATTTGCAGTTAAACCATATAAAACCTCCTAGTTCAATTAAAGTTGTGGGTATAGATTCTGAATGAAAATTAGTCACTACAAAACCTAATGCTTTAAGATTTTTGTTCACTTCTCAGGATAAATACAATGTAAAATCTACAAACACTACACTGGGAAGATTGAACTGTAGAAATAATTTGTTAGAAACATTGCAATTTAAAGCACAGTTACATTTATCTTGGATCCCTGATCATGAGATTGTGGCTTTTCATAAATATCATTAGAATAGAATTTCAGATCTCAAGCAGTGACAGTTATAACTTCTTAATGCAATTTATGTTCTGGTAGTTTCAAAATAGTTTTGAGGATGCTATTCAACAGTCCTTTGAAACACATTGATCAATTACCTACTAGAGGAGGGACACTGCAAGTCAATATTTCAGAAAATAAAAAAGCATGTTAGTTGTTTAGGAATTAAGCTTTTAAATCATATCTTCCTTCTCCACCCCAGAATTCTACTTGATCTGAATTGTATATTGATTAGGTAGAGCATGTTGGCTTGTCTCATTTTCACAGACACGTGCTAACTAAATACTTTCTAGGACCCTGGGGTAAGTCCTTGATGGAGGATATCAGAAGCTGCAGTCCTTGTCTTCTATGAAATAACAAGCTGAAGGAGCACAGAGTACACCTTTCATAATCACACGGTTTGTTACTAAGTGATACGGGTTTCAGAGTCACATAAAATACAAAACAAGTCCTATGTGGAAAAACTATCTAGTAGACTAGATAATATTGCTACTCCACATGTCAGTGGGGGATTCTCCAAATGGGAGGCAATTTATTCTTTTGTAAAACGTATTAAAATACCTATTATTTGTCAAGCATTGTTCTAAGTACTAGAATACAGAGATGAAAAATATCCCATGGGAAACCCTGAATCTAGTTAAAGAGATAGACATGTGAGATGGTAATTGGAATGTCAAAGTCTTAGGACAGCACTAAGCAGAGTGCTTTGGAAAGACATATATGAGTCACCTCATTCAGGTAGGTAGGATCACAGTAAGCTCCCTAGACTGGATGGGAATGGAGGATGAGAATGAGTTTTCCAGGTAAAGACAGCAGGTGGGATGATGGATGTTTTAGGCAGGGAACGCTGTGGTTCTGAGGCTGGTTCTAAGGAAACGTGGTGGTACAATCAGGGGACAGTGAGAAGTCCCGTGTTCAGTGAAGGTTGGGGTAGAAGGAAAATGGAGAGCTGGAGCAGTAGTCAGCATCAGGATGTGAAGGCATCGGGGAGCTACTGATACATTTCAGTCAAGAGCACAGCATGATCACATTTGCACATCGGGAAGATTACTGCAGTGATGTGGCAAATGGACCGAAGGGGAATGAAACAGTGGGCATGGAGACCTGCTGAGGTAGAATTGCAGGTGAGACACACTGGGATCGTAGTAAAGCACTGGTGATGTGGTGGAGGATGGAGGGTACACATGAGATAAGCAGAGGATGAGACCAAGAAGACTTGATGTTAGGTTGTAATTGGGGTTGACGGAGAAGTAGCAGCCTGGGTCATCTTCTAGATTTGTGGTTTGGGTGACTGGTGGGTGACATATGTTTATGAAGATGGGAAATACAGAAGGAGGTTTAGTTGAAAGAAAATGAGATCAGTTTGGGACTGTAACATTTAAGACCTTTTGGGATATCAAAATGGAGATGTCCAGTAGGTGCTGGGCTGTAGAAATCCAGTACATAAGAGTGAGATTTGATTCTGTAGACAGTGGGGAGCCAGTTGAATTTAGGAGTGACAGAATGAGGAATATTAATTTTGCATAGCTGTGTAGGCTGTACCGTTGACAAAGATGTCATTAGGAGGCTGTTGTATTAGTCTAAATGAGGGAAAATAAATGTTTGAACAATGCTAAAGGCAGTGGGAATGGAAGGGTGGGATGACTGGGAAGGAGAAAGATGGGGAGATTGGTGACGAGTGCCTCGTGGTGTCATGATGGAGAAGCAAGGAAGACAACAGGTTTTGGGGGGTAAGATAGCATGTTCATTTTTAGAAATATTGATTTTGATGTGCTAGGTGAGCATCCAGGTCAAACTGTCCCAAAGGCAGTTGGAAACATGGAGTTCAAGTTTAGTTGATTTCAGAGAAGCACACGTTTATTAAGCATCCAGTGTTGTGATAGGTATTGGGAATAGAGAGATAAATGAGCGATGGCCTTACTCCCAAGAGGCTGGCTATCAAACTAAGCTGGAGAGTCAAATTTGGGAGCCAGTTGCAAATAGATAAAGGTAATTGAAGACATGAAGGCGAGTAGGGGACAAAGTTTAGGATTAGAGCTATGAAGAATAAGGGTGGAAGATGGGTGTAAAATCAGGAAAACGTGTGGAGAAGAAATTGGAGAGGAGAATGTTATGGAAGTCAGTGCCCCGCACACGGATGGCCCATACTTCTCAACTAATGGGGAATAAAAGAGTTTCAAAAAGCCAGAGCTAGTTAACAGAGTGAATTGCTGCAGAACATTAATGGTATATAAAGAATGGGGTCTAAGGATAAGACTCTGGGGTCAGAGCTAGGGTTCAGGTACGGTGTCTGCTACCCTTGGAAGCCGCGTGGCCTCTTTGTAACTTAGCCTCTTTATGTGTGCCTGGAACATTCTTGCCCCATATACTCCATTGTTTTGCTTCCTCACTTTTTCAGGTTCCCATTTAAATATTACTTCTCTGATGACTTCATCTAATATAACAGTTCAGCTGTGTCTCCCTATTCCCTGACCCTACTTTCCTTCATAGCTTTTATACTATATTTTTTCAAAGAAAAAAAATAACATATACTGTACGACTATGATATTATTTATATATACTATAATGATATTTATATATACTATATTTTTGTGTCTATTTTTTTACTATCTTCTCTATTAAAATTCACTCAAATGTATGTTGAATGGTAAATCAATGAAAAGAACCCATTTCGACAGGTTGCATTGAGGACGAACTGAACTAATGTGTATATCAAGTGCTCAGCGTAGTGCCTGGCAAATAGTTAGGACCTGATAAATGTGAGTTGTGGTCATTTTTGTAATTATTTTGGACTGAGAAAAAGCCCTTTAATCCCGAGGATGGGCGGTCAGGAGAGTGGTGAGATTGGGAGCGTGGGGGCAGTTATAGAGGGAGGGAGTTGTGAGGAAGGGCACTTGCTCCTTGGAAGGGGTCAATCTTGTCCTCTAAGGCAGAAGGGAAGGAGAGGCAGTCCTGGAGGGGTCTGCTGCGGAGCACCCTGTGGAGGAGCTGGGCTGTGAGTGGCCAGGGGGGTTTAGAGAGGTTTCGAGGAAGCATTTAATGCGTGGCATGAAGGACTTTGCGGGGACAGCAGTTTGCAGTCGGTAATGGTCTGAGAGATATTGAGGCTGAGAAATGAGATTGGGGAGAGTCTCAGAATGGTGGATTTTATCCAGTGGACAACGAGTCAAGGTTTCTGAGAAGGATGATGGCATAATAAAAGCAACGCCGTAGGAAGAGTTGTCTTGTTTTGGTGTGAAGGAAGGATGAAAGGAGGAGAGGGTTCAGGTGGACAGGTGAGCTGAGGAGACATTGCTGTTATCCAGATTTTAAAAAGGATTGGCCACTTGGGGAGGGGTGTTAGAGGGGAAGAAGATGAATTTGTCAGAATTCTTGTGGCATTATGGGTGGTCTTTGTAACGATTGCATGTGGGTGTGGCGTTGGGTGGGGGATCAAGGAGCAGCGGGGTCAAAGATGTGCACATAAGCAGACTCCACACTCGACTTAGGGGTCTGAGTAGAGGCCTTTGCTTATGATGATGGGAAGCTATTATCTGGAAGACGGAGGAAGGAAATTGTGTGTGCCTGTTGTGTGTGTGTATATGTAGGGCCAGAAGTGCTATGTTCAACATTATATTTGGGGTACTAGAAGTGTACCCTGGTAAGGGGAACACCAGGTAGTTTTGAATATCCCTTTTATTGACAAATGAATGGAGGCTCAAAGGGGTTGAGCAGCGCACCCATCGCCACACAGCTAGTGATGGGAGAACAGGGATATCAACTAAGGCAATATTAATTGAGACATTCTGGCTACACAGAATATGCCTGGATGGGGCAGGGCTGTGGGTGAGTGAGGAGTGGCACTCTGGGCTGACCTGATATTGTTCTGGAAGGGTTGGGCTAAGCTCAGCAGATGCAGTGCCTATTGCCCTGTTTTGTGGTACATGGAGTTAAAGGGCAAGTGACCTGACACAGTTCCATGTGGATTTCTAGATCATGTCCGAGGTAAAGATCCAAAGCCAGGACCCAATTCAAGTGATGCTGCATGGGAAACGCCTTGATATCCAGCTTTGTGGGTTGGGAAAAAGAACCATTCATGCTTGAAGGGTTTGAATGAAAACAACCTGCAGGGCCTCCCTGAGCCTGAGTTGAAGGGCTGATGGAAGTGATTCATGTGGGCAAGCTAGTGGCAGGTGAGGGTCTGGGCAAACTGGGCATTGGAAGTGCCGTACACAGGGAAGCTTTTGAAGGATGTGTATTATCCCATGAAAAGATATGATTTTGATTCGGAGAGCATTCTACTTGCACAGCTGCCCTCGCTCCATTGCCTCCCCTCCCTGGACTACTTGATTCTGCATCACGTCTCCCACCCACCCTGTGGACACTGGGCACAGGCAATCTTGCTGAGACTAACCAAATGAGAATATATAGCGTTACTGCAAGCCATGGACTCCAGCCATCATCCTCCATCCTGCCACAATAAGTCATGAATCCTATTACTACTGTTCCTTAAGGAATACAGTTTTAATTAATTGTTTGGTATCTGCCAAGCCAGAGTAAAGAGGCTGTGCACACTTCCAGGACCCACAGGGGTGTTCAAATATTTGTTGACCAATGGATAATGAAGTGCCTCTAAATGTACTGACAGAAAAGCAGTCAAATATTGTTATAACTGTTAGGTGAGCCTCAAAATTCTGCCATCTTGAAATGCAATAAGCAAGCACTTAGGGAGCTCAAAGAAATTTTTTTCCTTCTCTTTCTCTCCCTCTCTCCCTGAGTCTCAGGACACACTTCACTCAAGTTCACTCTAGTCAGCACATTTATTTAGCATGTATTATAAATCAAACATTGTGCTGGGTGCTTGGGGGATACAGATACCATCTCTGTCTACACAAATGGCTAGCAAGGAGTGGAGACCTTCAACAATGCATTAGCAGCATGATGAGAATTTCAGAACAGTGAGCAAAAGGTGCTATAGGAACACATGGGAAAAAACTGAATACGTTTTAGGGGTCAGAAAACAACTCCTAAAGGGAGTGTAAATTAAGTTGACACCTGAATGATACTTAGAGGTAGAAACAAGATTGGAGAACACACTTGAACTAAAAATGTCCAAAAAAAAAAAGAGCGAGAGACTGGAGATAAATGCTGAAGAGGCAGGTAGGGCCAGATGGTTGAGTTTGAGTTTTATTAAGGATTTGGACTTTATCCTAAGGGCAATGAGAAGTGATCAGAGGTGTTAAGCAGGGGAACAAAATAACCAAATAACTACATCACATCTTCTGGCCTTGGGCCGTACACTCAGCAAAAAGTGTAATGCGGTTATCCCAGTGACCAGCAAACTGTTGATCTTGCCTTTCTGGCATCTGAAATTATTTTCTTGTTCTGTCTTGTTTTTTGTTTTTTTGTTTTTCCATTTACCTTTTCTCTTCTGCCTTGCCTACCATCTGAAATCTGGTTCTTTTCTGTGATTTAGAACTCTTTGCTAGCCATGTAGTGTCTAGGTCAGCAGTCTCCAAGGTGTTCTGAACTTGTACCCTATCTGTAAAAATATTTTGAGCATGTACTTTCATTTTTATAGGTTTCATCATAAATTATACACATACTTCAAGAAGTGTGCATACTAATTATTAGTAAAGCTTAACTTCTTTCTTTTCTTAGGTAATAATAAGCATGCTGGAAAGAGTAATGTCAAACCCAAAAGGTTTGATCCTGCTAACCTCTCATGGAGGCATTTCTATCTATTCTTGACTAGTATAAAGAGAAGAGTGTAATATACTCGAGTTTATAGCCTAGGACAAAACCGTGAGTGGCAAAGAACTATAAATGATGTGCAGTTATCAATGGTTAACTTCCATAAGTATTTATGTGTTTACTTTTACAGACATCAAGTGTTGCAGAGGTAATGCTACCTTGCAACGCTGTTATTAACTATTCACCCTTCCTCAGTGCTTCGGGCCAGTTGCAGCCATCCCCATCCCAACTGAGAACTTTTCTGCTCTGTTCGGACTCATCTTTGTCCTGATTTGTTTCTGGCATACTCTTTCTGCATTCTGAGTTTTCCACTGCTTCATGCATGATGGATGTTACAATTCCACAGAAGGCTCAATCTCTGTCTACATATACCCCAAGTTTACACGAGACACACATGAGCTAGTGTCCGATAAATTGAAAAAAATAAAGTGGAAAACTCAATGCAGAAAGAGTATGTTACAACAGTATGGGTTATCAGCACTAACATATGGACATTTTCTGACTCAACCACAGAGAGCTCACCTGTTATTATTTCTATTTCATGAACCCATGCAGTGTGAGTCTGATGCCTGCTGATTTGCGGGGAACCTGGGTCAACAGTGTCTACCCAATTACAATGTGTAATTGCAAACCCTTTAATGGAAAGGTTCCTTCAGGCCTTCATGGGAAGGGATAATTTCCATCAAGAAAGGGCTGAGCCTTAAATTTTAAAGGGTCTATAGGATGTGCACATGTGTGTAACTGGCACTCATGGGGTTGCAAAGAAGTGAAAGATAAGATCTAGTTGCAGAGGATGAGCTACAATGACATGCGAAAGCCACCACAGTCGTATGTGTTAACATTCTCATTTCGTGTTAGACTTACTAATGATTTAAACGAACACCTCCAAATCATGCCTCAGATTTGCTGACTGCAATTCAATCCTCTGGAATTTAGGCTCCATGAGCGTAGAGATGGGCTATTTTGTTCACTGTATATCCCATGCTCCTTGAACAGGGCCTTCCCGTAGTAGGTTCCAAATGTTTGTTGAATGAATCAACTATCACAAAAACCAGCGGAAGAGAGAGAAAGGGATTCCGAAGTAGTTAGAACAGCCTGTGCCAAGGCTCAGATTTTTATGAAAACTCAAACCGCGTCCAGGGAATGGTGAGAGGATCCAGGTGGACTGAATATTGGCCAGTGTGGGGAGACATATACCCCAAAGTGAGGCTGGAAGGGTGGATGGTGGTAGATTGTTTCAAGCCATTGCATTTTTGCCTGGGGAGTTAAAATTAAAATATACAGGCAGTGGGGAGCTATTGAAGGACGTTAAGCAAGGGAATGACACTTATTTGTGTTTTAGGGAGAAATGATGGATATAATTCCATAGACGTCAAGGGGGCTGGTTAGAAAAGTAGGGCAGACAGTTTGGAGTGGGAGACCTGAATTAAAGCAATGTGGCAGGTGGAGACAAGGTGATGGGTTCAAGAGTTGTGTTGCAGTAAGTCACTAAACATTGGTATGCGGATAAGAAAAGTAGGAGTCCAGAAGCTGTCCACGTTCTTAGCTTTAACCTTCAGTGAGAATTCTTGAGGATATGGTTGTCTTGGATTGAGACACAGGTAGAGAATGTAGGAAAAAGCCAGCTAGCAATTGAAGGTATGTGTCTAGATCTCAGAAGGGGCTAGAAATACAGATTTAGGAGCCGGTGGATTGCAGGGAAAGTCATGAGAACGGAGGGAATCATTTAGGGAGAGAACAGAGCTCAGCTTGGCATCTTAGGAGACAGACTAGAATCAAGTGGCTGTCCCCGGAGAAGGCACCAGCGAAAGGAGTCAGAGATGGATCATAAAGGGAGGTAGAAGCAGTGGCAGCCACGGGAAGGAAACTTTTCCAGTACTTGGTCAATTATCTTAAGTGCTTTGCGTGGTTAGGTAAAATGAGAACCGAAAGGATTTGGCAGTTAGGAGGTTGAAGCAATTTTAAGTGGGGCAGAAGCCAGATTGCAGTGGGTGTGGGTGTGAGCGAGGAAACAAAGGAGAGCAAGTGTAGGCAACTCTTCTAAGAAGTTTAGTTGTGAAGGAAAGTGGGAGAGGTGGAGCAGTTGCTTGAGGGAATAACTGCTCACAGATTCATTTAGTTAAATGATAAATTTGGGCATGTGTGTAGGCATTGACCCGGCAGTGGAGAGCTGTGGCCTGAAAACACAAGAGAGAGAATCATTCTTCTATTATATCACCATTCTGCCTTGTATATGGCACATAAAGCCCTTCTGCAATTGTCTATTGACATTTGAACTACTTGTAAAAATACAGAAAAGTATAGAGATTAATAAGCCCCTGAGGATTTCCTACCCAAAACTGATAATTAATAATTTTACAAGATTATTTGCTTCCAGCCTTCTTTACATGACAGCAACAAAATGTTAATAATAAAGTTGACAACCATTTTGTCACCTTCCGTGTTCCCCTTCCTGTCCCCTCTTTCCTGCAGCTACAACCATTACCATAGATTTGGTGTGCATCCTTCCAATTTACCTTAATATCCTTTTATCTGCAAATGTAAGTGTGCATGAACTGCGTGTCGTACGTTTCACGTTTCCCTTATTCCTTTTGGGCTGCTGTAATAAAATACCACAGACTGGGTAGCTTATAAACAGAAATTTGTTGCTCATGGCTCTGGAGGCTGCAAGTCTGAGATCAGAGTGCCAGCGTGGTCTTGCGAGGGCACTCTTCTGGGCCACAGACTTCTCCTTGTATCTTCACGTGGCTGAAGTGGGCTAGGGAGCTCTGTGGGGTCTCTCTTATAAAAGCACTAATCCCACTCATGAGGCCTCCACCCTTATGGCCTAATCACATCCCCCAAACCCCACCTACTAATACCATCACACTGGGAGGTTAGGATTTCAACGTATGAATTTGAGGAGGGAGGGACACGGACACAGACACAGACACAGACATTCAGACTACAGCAATGTGCGTGTTTTAAAATTTGCACAAATAGTGTATTTTAAGGCTTTTTCAGTTATTATGTCTTATCAGGAGATCTAGCTGCATTGATGGATATAGTTCACTCTCCCTGAGTGCTGTTATTTGTGCAATATTTTATTGCTATGTCTGTCTCCCCTAAGAGACTGAGTTCTTCTGGGCCAGGGATAGTTTGTTGTCATATTTGTATCCCCAGTGCCTAAATATCTCTTGTCTAAATGAATAAGTGGGCAGGTGGACAGGTGGGGCTTGAGAAGGAGTATAGGGTGGTGAGGCTCTTCTCTGAGACAGCAGGAAAGAAGTCAGGTTTTGGGAGGACTTCATACTCTACAGGTTATTCTGTGAAACAGAAGGGACTGTCATTTTCTGAGAAGTGAGCAGAGATAAGGGTTTGAGCAGTGTGGTATAGATTTATAATCTTTAGCTTAATTGGGGGGAAGATTATCCCAAATAGTTACTATTTCACCAAGAGCCATACACTTTCGGCTCACTTTATTTTGCATTTCTGAATGACCGGAACTAAGAAGACACCAAGTAGTCTCTGAAATATTGATTTGTCAGACATTCTTCTTTGCTAATTTATATGTTCCTTTAGCATTGGGTGGAATTGGTGGCTTGTTTTTTTGGCTACGGAGTATTTGGTGATTGAATTCAATGTGAAGATTGAGCAGCAATTCCAGGAGGTATGGAAATAACTCCAAATTATCAGCAAAGGCAGTGAATGCTGCAGGTAGTCAGAGAAGGATGAGCTCACAGAGGGCTAGAACGACCAGAGAGGAAGGCTTAAGGGATGGGCCTCTTGAGTTTGAGAATTGGTGGCATTTGGGTAATAGAAGCAGAAGGGAAAAGTATATCAAGTGGGTTGGCAGGTTGAGAAAGGGGAGTAGATAAGGCACCTTTGAGGGCCGGTGAGCAGGCTATTCTGTTGGTAGAGGATTAGTAGAATTTCCTTTGTATCTGAGATCAGAGAGTAATGGGAAATCGTGGCCCACAGGCAATGGGTGTTGATGGAGGGGGTGGGGTGGAGGCTGGCAGAGAGTAGGGGAACAGCTGTCAGGGAATTAGGAGAGCATCTATTTCATTGCAGTTGTACTTAATCTTCACCTTGCGTGACGATAAAAAATAGAATTGAGTGTGATTGAATCACATAAGGCATTTGGAAGTAGTGCCCTTAAATTTAGTAAAACGACTTTCAGGTTGTAATAACATTATGACATACAAAAAACAAATCCCTCCTTCTGTCTTTGTCATGTTTGGGGGCGTCATTACATGGGATTGAGAAGTGAAACCAATGCAGTATTTTCCTCTTTTAATTCATAGGACTCAACCTCTGACTCATTGGCATGTAGCAAATGTCACCTTCCCTCTGTATTCACCATTAATTTTGTTTCTCTCTATTCCTGATGCCTTTTGCACTAGCCAACATTAGTAGGTCTCTTAGTAGTTTGACCAGTCATTATTTATATTATGCTATTCATTTTCATGTCATTCTCTACCACTAGATTATGAATCTGCTGTCTCATTTTTCTTTGTATAGCAAAAACGTTTGGCACAGTAAATATTTCTTGATCGAATGAAGGGAGAATTGGCTTCAAAATGTATTTCCTGATTAATCTTAAAACCATGAAGAATATAACAGAAAGTACCTCTTTAAAGATGCCAAATGGAATGAAGAGTTTCCCTGGTACCAATAAACTTCACTGATTCACCAAATATTTATTGAGCATCTGTGGAGTGTCTAGGGACACAGTAATGAGAGAGTCAGACAAGGTCCCTGCTTTCAAGCAGTGTAGAATGTTTTGGAGGAAGCCAGGTAATAAATAGGTAAGAAAACATCAGATAACAATACTTGCTGTGAAGGAAGGAAAACAGCATGATGGACCAAGAGTAATAGGGTGGCTACTTGCAGCTTATTAGCCAGGGAGTGCTTCTCTGAAGAGGTGAGCTATGAGAAGAGCTCAGAAAACAGAGTCGTTTATGTGACTACCTGGGAGGAAAAGCTTTCCAGACAGAAGACACAGCTTTTACAAAGACCCAAAAACATAATAAACAGTGATTGTACAAAGGGCAGATAGGAGGACAGAGAAGTTGGAGTGTAGGAAGTAAGGTGGAGAGATTTAAGATGAGTCAGAAATGTGGGTGGGAGCCAGATCATGTGGGGAGGACCTTGGAGGCTAGAAGAAGGCATTTGGATCTGACTCTAAACATGATAGGACACAAATATGAGGGCTTTATGAAGAGAAGTGACAGGAATATAATTTACATTTTAAAAAAGAGCACTCTGGCCAATTTATGGGAAAAGAATGGTGAGGTAGAGAGAATGGAAGCAGGGAGCTGAGTTAGGAGGTAGGGGTGGTATCCCAGGCAGGAGATGTACTGCGTTTGAGACGTCAGTGGAGAGAAGTAGGAGGAGTCAAGATCTACTGTGCACGTAGAGTTGACCAGACTTGCTGATGAGTTGAATGTGGGGAATGAAGGACACAGAGGCAACAATGATGACATTTGGCCTGAGCTACCACATGGGTGGTGGTATTACTTGTTGACATGAGGAAAACTGGGGGAGAAGATTGAGAGAGGATTGAAAAACTAGGAGTTCAGTTTTGGATATGTTAGGGTTAAGGTACCTCTTAGACATGAGTGGAGATTTTTAGTAGGCAGTTGGATATATGATAGGTTTTAGGGTGGAGGTTAGGGCTGAAGATATAAATGTTTGAGTCTTATAATATACCTTTTATTTAACATTGAACCAAAATGAGATCATTCATGGCAAAAACATGCATAGGAAAGAGAAGGAGGTGAGAACTCTATCCTGGGACTCCCAATATTTAGAGGGAGAGAAAGGAAGGGCCCAGCAAATGACACCAAAGAGGTCAGAGATGGAGGAGACAGACCAGGAGCGTGTGATATCACACAAGCCAAATAGGAGGGAGTGATCAACTGATTCACATGCAACTGAGAGTTTGAATTAGAGAAGTAACAAATAATTTGTTGAATAAAAGAATGAATGAGTATAGTATTAAGGGTAAATGAAGTAACATCAGAGAGACTAAACAAACAATACTAAAAGCCCTTAAAGGTAAGTATCTTTCAAGAGGACTTTAAAAGTTCATTTATTGGATAGGCAATATTTATGTGGTCTGAGTTTATAAAATTCCATAAGATGTGAAAAGATTAACCTGGGGTAGAATTAGACAGTTTCTAGGAAGCTGCTTTTAAACGAAGAAGAGGAAAGGCATGGTAAAATGCTTGGCTGATTTTCAACTGTAAATTTCTATTGGCCTCTACAGTTCACTGGTAACTAGTCAGTTAACGCTCATTTAGTTTTAGTGCCATGATAGTTGTTTCGTCTATTTTGGTATAGTTTTGGCCATTTGTATATTCATTAAAAGTTCTACATACTACATAAATTGAGAATCAATTTAAAGAAAAGTTACTACTGTGTTAAAAGAACAGTTTCAAGAAGGAGAGATAACAATCTTAAGTCAGGATTCAGTGAGAATTTATTTTCATCATTTCTTTCTGTTCTTCGAATGTGTGTCCTTCTCCCATATCCTACATGTATGATCAGTTTGTGAAGTAGGCATGTTTTTAACAATAACGGAAATCTCAGTTATGACATCACTTATAAAGTTGACTTACTTGTTTATATAACAAGAAATATGGCCCCAGATTCTCCCATTCTTCTACCATCCCTGGCATGTGGGTTGTTTATCCTTGCATTCATTGTTTCATGGTCACAAAACAACTTACACATTTTTAAATTTACTTTTTATTTTATATTGGAGTATAGTTGATCTACAATGTTGTGTTAGTTTCAGGGGTACAGTAAAGTGTTTCAGTTGTACATATCCATATATCCATTCTTTTTCAGCTTCTTTTCCCGTGTAGGTTATTACAGAATATTGAGTAGAGTTCCCTGTGCTATCCAGTAGGTCCTTGTTGGTTATCTATCTTATATATAGTAACGTGTATATGTTCATCCCAACCTCCTAATTTACCCTCTCCCCTACCTGTCCCCACTGCTAACCATAAGTTTTTTTTCTAAGTCTGTGAGTCTGTTTCTGTTTGACTTAACACGTTTTGAGGTAGAAATAAAGGAAAATACTTTCTTTTATTAAAGTATAAGGCTTCACATATACCCACCCCAGTGAATTCACTCTTTAGGTCTCATTTGGCTAACTGGAGCTACAAGGATGATTGGGAAAGTGAGTTTTTGGCAAAAGACTCATGGTTTATCTAGATAGACCAGTCATGATTCATTCCCAGAGCTGGGAATAGTGCCATCTTAGATGTAATCATATTTCTGTTAGCAAGGAAGAAAGGGCAAATGGCTGTTGGGTAGGCTAGTGATGCTGAGTGCTGTGGTTCATTCATGTGACTATCCCACATTCATATCAAAACTTCTTCCCAAACATAGGTTTAACATTCCTGTCCTCGAGAGTGACCACACCAAGATTCATCCAGTTATCCATCTGAGAAATCCAAGATCTCTGGGTGACTGATGGTCTTCTCAATCGTATCTGGATATGGATTTTTATAATTGAGCAATCTAGTAAAAAGTTAACAGGCCCCCATTATTCTGATACAATCGTACACACAATTAGCCTCCCACTTAGCAGAGGAGAGGATGGGAAGAACACAGTCATCCACAGTCTGCAGCACACACATCTTGCTGAACAAGGATAGAAGTGTTAAGACAAAACTCTCTACTGTAACAGTGCACTAAGTTCTTTAGTCATCCGTTGGACAGTTTAGGTGATCTGCTCTCTGGAAGGATCTCTTTTGTCCATCATTCCCCTTGGCCACTGGTTCTGCCTTATAGGTTTTTGTTGGTATTTCTCCATGGTTCCAAATGAGGTAAATTGTAGGTAAGGTTGCCCTTCATGGGACTGCACAGATATAGCAATACAGGTCCCACGAAGTGAAGTCAAAAGATTGCAGAATCGGCTTAGGGGTGGGTGGCTAGTTTTTCGATTTCCTTGGCAATATCCTTTCCTCAAATACTTAGTAGGCTTCCAGTCTAGTTTTTTTTTTTTTTTCCTGAAAATTTCGTGCTCTGATTACACAGTCAGTTATCTTGCCTGGAAATAGTGTTAAAGTCAGAGGTTCCTTGTCTTTTACCTTAATGGCCTCTACCCTAAGAAAGTGAAGCTAATTTTAAATGAGAAGTACCAGTACTGTTTCTCTCTTGGCTGGCAGAACACCTTACCATGGAAGTGCATGAGAAAGAACTCATTCCCCCATCTTATAAGCCCTATCTCCTGCTAAGCTCCAGTTTCCCCAAACCCCTCACTTTATCATGATGTACCAAAATGTACTTTTCTTCCAGCAAAACTCCAAATTATAGGACTCAGAGTGTCCAAAATGCTTCTTTTATCATTGGTATCTTTCCTTGATTTTTAGTTCTTCTACTCTGATGTAGGTTCATGTCTCTTATGGGACAATTATGAAGGCTGCAGTATCTAGCCAACCTTCTTACTTTTTCCTAACATTACCACCTCAGCGGGCATAAGATCCGTAAACCAAGGTACATCAGGTGACAATCTGGCCAAACATTCTGCCACCACCTGATGAGGGTGTCACATGTCCTAGCCTAGACCTCCTGGCCCTTCCCTGTTCTTAAACCGACTCCATTCAGCTAATTTACATTTTAGTGTCTATACTTGTAGCACTCTATTTATAAGAACCAAATTCTTTGTAAGTTAGTGATATTTTCCACCTGCAAGGAATAGTGTCTGCTGTATCCTAATAACAGAATTTGAGGTCATTTCTGGGTGAGGGTTTTATAGCTGACTATTAAGAGAAGCTATCGTAAGACCTCTTGTTTTTGCCAACCCAGTACACATTAACTCTCCTTGTCATTGCAACTTGATTTTATTTGGGGATCTACCCTTCTCTTACTGGATATAGTTTTAATAAAACTGTCCCTAACGATGCTTCACCCTCCCTGGCAAAAGGTGACAGCTGGCCTAAACTCTACCCAATCAGATGTTGCATCTATGGAACAGGAATTTTGAAGAGAATGATACATCAAGATCACATATGTGGGTTTAAATCTTAGCTCTGTACCTTAGTAGCTCTTTGAAGTGGGTCAGATTCTTCACTTCACTAAGCCTTGGTTTCCTCATGTGAAAAATGGGAGTGATACTCTTTTGGGGTATATGTGTGTGTGTTTCTATTTGAATTAAATCAGTAATGCATATAAAGTACCAATACACAGCAGTCATTACTATCATGAATGTCCTGACCACTCTAGTTGGCATGTAGAGGATGGACCACAGGGGCACAAACCTGAAGGAAAGAAGCCATATGAAGAGTCTGTTCACCCATGGAGGTGAGAAATAGCAGAGGGCTCGGTTGATAGAGGTGGACAAGGAGATGACACAAGGGTAATTTCCGACGTAGGAAAGAGAATCCATAGTATTTAGTTGACTATTTTGACTCAAAGTTGAAAGAGAGGGGAGAGCTTTGATATTGATAACAAGAAGGAAAATCCTGACTCCTGATTGGTTCCAGTTCCACTCCAGACAGAACTCTGGCCAGGACAAGCTGGGTAACAAATAGGTCATTTGGGTTGTTATTTGTGGATTCTCAAAGCTCAGCTTTCCCTAAAATAGCTTTCACTTTGATTTCCAACACTGTGATCCATGCTAAATGCTGAAAGGTGGTGGGGCTTTGAAAATAATAGACTACATATTCTGTATATGACTTTTTCTTTTTATAGGTAGAATAAGATGTTGATGGACACTACACAGATGCTGTGAAATATTGATTCTATTTAAAGAAGAAGTTTAATGGGTTAGGAAAACATGTAGTCATTGAGAATCTCTGCGAAATGAACCCGTACTTTAAATTGGCTAGGTACAGGCTGACAAGGAAATAAAGGCAGTGGTTCCTGGGAAAAGAAGTCTGAGATGGCTGATGACAGCGAGACTTTTCTTTTCCTCAAACATTTTTCTCCAATATTGATGTTTTCCAGTTACTTTCTATACAATAACAAAAGCTGGACCGTAGCATTTTTCTGAGATATAATTTTCATAACTAGATAAGAAATATAGGGGGTTTCTGTTGGTTAAGCTGGAAGTCCCACAAGGCAGTGCTGCGGGGAAGCAGACATTTTCGAAATTAGATGCAAGTGCTATCTCCATGCACATCTCGACTCCTGAATCCATCGAAAACCCAGAAATAACACTCTGGTTACTGGCCCTGTGAGGATGGAAGGGTGTTTAACCCAGACATATGGAACCAATGCTTCAAGGACACAGTGAATCACACCATCTGAGTCAACTGGTAACAGAAAGCTGTGTAGCTCGGAATTGTCAGTGTAGAACAGCAGCCGGTGCTGTGGGCAGCGGTCTAATGGGGAAACTTCTCTGCAGGGAGACAGATAAGTGGAAAGCCTTGCACACAGACAAAAATCCACACCTATGGTTGTTTACAGAGGGCAGACAGGCCCACAGAAAAGATACCGTTCACGTGGTGGAAAGCACCAGTAGTAATTTTAGCAAAATAGAAGAGAATATAATATAGGAATGCCAAATGGTAGGCTTTGAAATTCAGTGTTGGATATTAACAAGCTGCAGTTTAGACAAATCATAGAGATGGTCTACAAGTCAAATACCATATGATGTCACTTACATGTAGAATCTAAAATATGATACGAATGAACTTATTTACAAAATGGAAACAGACACGTAGAAAACAAACTTATCATTGCTGAAGGGTAGAGGGGGTGGGAGAGGGATAAATTAAGAGGTTGGGATTAGCAGACACAAACTATGTGTGAAATAGATAAACAATAAGATCCTACTGTATAGCACAGGGAACTATATTCAATATCTTATAATAAACCATAATGGAAAAGATTATGAATGAATCACATATATATATTATCAATGAATCACTTTGCCCTACACCAGAAACTAACACAACATTGTAAATCAACTATAATTTAAAAAGAAAAGAGATGGTCTGCAAGTTGTGTATCCTAGCACCTGTCATACTGCGTGGCACACTATGTATTCCTTGGTGTTTGTGGAATTGAAATCAATGTATTCATGTCATGTGGACAAATTTTTATACCTCTTTCCAGAAAGAGGTAGGAAGGCAGTTTGAGGCTGTAAGAGGATAATTGATAAAAGGGTAAAAAACAAGGCTGAGAGTCAAAAAGACTTCCTGGATTTAAATCCTGGCTCCTTTAACTGTATGACCTGAGCAAGTTATTTCTCCTCTTTGAACTCTTAATTATTGCCAAATAGCTGTATTAATGCTTACCTACCAGAACCGTTAAAAACATCAGATGAGGTACATATGCAGAGAGTCTTGCACACCGTCTGGCACCTAGTAGAATCTCAATAAAGGTGAGTTTTGTCCTCCTTATGTGTTTCAATTATATGCTACCCTTTTGGAATGTACCTATTTTGGATTAGTCTAAAGCCAGAGTCGGCAGCTATGCCTCCCTGGCCAGTTTTGTCCTGTTTTTGTAAATAAGATTTTACTGCACCACAGCTATGCTCATTGGTTTATGTATTGTCTACGTCTGCTTTCGTGTTACCCCGGCAGAGTCGGGTAGTGGCAGCAGCATCCTTACAGCCTTGCGAAGCCCAAAATACTTACTGTCTGGGCCTTTACAGAAGGCGTTCACCGGTCCCTGGATTCAAGATTCAACTGGACTTCTTTCCTTTCTTCTGTGCATTGTTTTCATAGGTGTACCTTTCAATCTGTTTTCTATTTGAATCTTCTAAAACAGGAACCTTTTTGTTTTGGCAGCTTTACCACTCAGCTTTAAGCTCTGTATGTAGTTTGTTACCCAGTTCCTAAACTTCCATTCATTCATTCAAAAGAGTGCTATCAAGGCCCTAGAGGCAGTGCTGGACGAGGAAGGTGAGGCCGCTGCTGTTGTGGAGCTCAGCTGGAACCTTGACATCTACATAAACAGACACATAAACAGCAGTGTGAATAAACAAAGCTCTGAGAAAATTAACACATGAATAATTTAAGAGGAAGCTGATTTTAGAGAGGAGTGTGATGAACATGTGAAATCAAGGTTGGCTGAGGAGGATGGCGGAAGCCCTCTCTAGGGAAATGACGTGATCAGAGGCTTGAATGAGAAGGGACAGCTTGGCAAAGACCCAGGGAGAGAGCCTTCCAGGCCAGAAGGAGAGGGTGAAGCAGAGGCCATGAGCTGAAAAGGAGCTTGGTAGGTTCAAGGGCTGAAAGAAAGCTGGTGATGCCAAAGGTGTGCGAGAATGCTGGTATATGGGAGGTCAGAGAGTATATAAAGGGCATGTTTTAAAGGATTTTGCATATCATATTGTAGCAGACTGGAGTGTTGTCTCCCCACCCCGACCCTTGTGCACACATCTAAGTAGTGATCAAGTTCTGACCATTCCACATCCTTGACATCTTTCAGATCCACCCTGTTTTATCACCATCTTCACAGCCACCAGCATCTTAACCCCTGGATTGCACCCAGTGTTTGCTAATGGACCACCATGGCTAGCCTCCCTCCAACCGTCCTCCACAATGCCAAGTGCTTGAGAGTTGGAATTCATTCTCCTGCTTAAATCCCTTCCTTAGCTTTGCCCAGGCCTCTGCTGCAAGCTCTGGCCTCTGCTGGCTCCTCTTGTCTTGTCTCCCTTTTCTCTCCACATGGAACCCTTCAATCAAGCCTTCAGGATCTAGTCCTTAAACCTTTCCTACATCTAATTCTTCCATTCTCCCCCTTTTCCCCCTCCTTATATTATTAGGCCAATTCTTACTCGTGCTTCAGTTTAAGCCCACGTGTTTTCTCTCCTGAGAAGCCTCCCCCCACTCCCCAGGCTGATGTAGAACACTTTCTGAGCCTCTGTTATACTCCGAGCATAACCCATCAATACTCCTGACCTCTCTAATCCCTCACCCCACCTTCCTGGTCTTTGTAGCCCTTATTGCCACGTGACATGTAATGTTTATCTGACTACTTCTATTATCTCTCATCTCTCTTCCTAGAATTATGGCTCTTTGATAGGTAGGACTTTGATGTTTTCAGTGCTAAATCCCTGTTACAGTTCTTGGCAGAATAAACAGCTCCATAATTTTTTTGCTGAATGAATGGTCTAAGTCACCATCATCTCCTGGACTACTGCAGAGCCCCCGCTCTTGTTTTCTCTAATCTAGTCCCTACATGGTATTCAGAGGGGAATTTAAAAATATATAGATAGATAGGCAGGCTATGGACTATATCAAAAGAAGTCAGTGTTTCTTATTGTAATTAAGGGAATATATATTATGTCATAATATAATACGTACAGCACAATATACAGGTATCTCTCTAAAATCATCTGTTCACAGTCTGTTGCCCTCTCCATCTTTTTTCACCTCTGCTTTCTTTCTAGGCTCTAGTCACATTAGGTGTATGACTAGTCCCTCTAGTCCTTGGCTGTGCCAGGCTCCTTTTGGCCTCAGGATCTTTGCACGTGCAGCTCCTTTGGGCTGCACATGGATGGCTGGTCTTGGCATGGCCAGCAACTTCTGTGCTTCCAGTGTCAGGTTATATCCCACTTTCTCAGAGCCCCCTTTCTGTAGAGCCCTACTCCTCCCAGCGTACTCTACTCTTTCACCTGCTTTATCTCCTTCATAGCTCTTACCCAATTTGACTTTTAGATTGTGCTTACGTAAGTGTTTATTGTCTGTTCCCTACACTAGATTGTAACCTCTGTGAGCACATGGACAGAAACCAGAAATGATTTCTTCACCCTTGTATAACCCAATGCTTAGTGCAGTGACTGGTGCCTAGGAGGTGTTCAAATATTTGCTGAGTAAATCAGTGACTGGAGCTCCTCGCACTGCCATAAACATCAATCGGATTCTCCATTCCCCGGGCTAGATAATAAACACCTGGACTGCAGGGACAATACCATAATCACCTGGTGTCCCCAAAACCCATAACAATATTCAGCACATAGTAGGGACCCAATAAATATTCATTATAGATCATGAAACATGACAATGCTGAAAAGTCAGGTATGTGCTAGATGAGCGATAACAGAAGTAACGCTGCTGTTGTAGTTACAGCACAAGTCAGCTGCTGGATGGAAAAGGGATAAAAAAATGGTACCACCTCATTTTTTGTACTCTAGGAGATCTTTGGGGGTGAGGTGGTGCTTTGCAGAGGTTGCAGAATTACTGAGAGGAAAATATGCAACTGCAGATGTAAAGAGAATTATTATTTGAAAGAGCAGGGACTAAAAAGATAGCATTTGGGTCAAACAGATAATAACAATAAGGAATCCTTGTCTGTACCAGTGGGGGACTAGAAGCCTGTGATTGAATTGGGAACCATGACAATGATATCATTGAATTAAAAGATAGACCCAGCACCAAGTACTAAGGAACCTAACTATTGTTTATGATATTAGGCAGGGATCTGGCAGACATACATGTGCTACAAATTCCAGACTCAAGATGTGTGGTATGTGTGTGTGTGTGTGAGATGTGTTTTAACACCGAAACTGTCACCTACTTTCAGGACTTAGGAAAGCTTTTAGAAAGCCCACCTCAAAAAGTCAACTTGGTGTATCTCAGGATTGGAGCTGTAAAAAAAGAAATCTATTCTCTCTTTCAAGCTCAGATGGTTTCACTGCATGGGTAGAGATGCTAGGAAGTACTTAGTCAGTTAAAATGAGAGAATCCTATAACCAATTTTCCTTTTCTCCTTTAAGCCGTTAAAACTTCGTAGACTATGTAAATAGATGCTACCCTGTGTAGAGAAAAACCAGCGTCTTGTCTAATTGTCAAGCACAGGAGCCTTTGCAGTAGATGTTAAGGGCTGGATATCTTTTTATAAGCCTACCTTATTTTAAATCTTAATTTAAAAAGCAATAACACCTTAGGAGAGACTATATTTTGAGCTACTTTAAAAAAGAAGCCCTTTCAATGTGAAAGATACAAAAACTGATTCTTTAAAAAAAAAAAAACCAGTTCTTTGTTTAGCCAAAGCTGTCAGCTCATTGCATGCACCAAGAAAGCTCTAAACAGTCGATAAATAATAAGGTTGCTTTTCACTTTTATTTTGAATATGTTTTTAAAAAAATGGATAGCAGATTTCAGCTAGTCTTTAATTAAGGCCTCTTATTGGCCAAGCAAGGGTAAATCATAAAAAATGAAGGGCTTCTGCTCTTTAAAAACATTAATCGCTTAACGAATGAGCTTAAAAAGAGCAAAGTCAAGTTCAAATCTACATGTAAAAATAGTTCATAGGACATTTTCCAATCTTCTGAGGAAAAGTAAACTAAACGCAGAAGCTCTAAAGTAACTAGCTGGATAATCAAATTTCATTTGCCTCTTAACTCAGAGTGAGCTAGATTAGAGAGTAATGAAAAGCGTCCCCTAGATAATTTAGTTCCTTATGGCTTTGATTTTTCCCAAATTGCAGCTTTACTGAAGAGCAGGCATCTGTAGATGCCATGCTTAATCATGGTTGTTTTTAGAAATAAAATCTGTAATTTCAGAATGAATTTTGCGGGCATCTCTGGGGCTTCACAAACAGTTCCTAAATAAGACATATTTAATTCTGTGATGAAGCTAGGAGACTTGATCTGTAGAAGCATCCATTCTGCTTTGGCTTTATTTTTGGATGATCTCGAAGAGATCCAGATTTTCATGAGAAATCATTTAAGCCACTTGAAATAAAACACTCTTCTACATGTTGCTTGTGTGTTCTTCTCTTTAAAAGTTATTTTTTGAGTGTTAGTTTTGAGTGTAAGCTGACATCATGTGGACTTTACAGATAGCACCACTCGCACAGATGTTGGGGACTGGAGCTGTCTGCTCTGCTAGTCATAAGGGAAGATGCGACCCCACATCTCATCCTTGCCTTCTCGTCCTGGGTGGCGTGGATCAGTGTCTGAGCAGTGTGTTGCCGGGAATGCTGAAGCTCCTCTGAGTTCTCCTGGAGGCTCTGTGCCCTCCCTCTGCACTGCTTTATGCTGTCAGAGTGGAGACATCTTCATTTCTTTATTCACCGAATATCTTCTGAGTCCCTACTCAGGGGTAAACATTGTAATAGGAGTTGGAAATACAGAGAGGTAAGCCTTTATGCAGGTTCCATAGGGAAAAGAGTCAAGATCTGGAAAACAAAGCAAATTACAAAACAACGGGTCTTCAGCCTGGAAGGAGGTCTATGATATAAACAAGCCGGAGAAGGTAACTGAGTTGGAGGGGGATGGGATTGGCTTTAATAGGCTCTTCAGATGGGGTTTCTCTCAGGAGATGACATTCAAGCCAACATGAGAAAGATGAGGAGTTAGTCAAGTAAAGAGCTGGGAGAAGAAAATTTTAGGCAGAGGAAGTTTGGTGTGATCTGAGGAACTTAGAGAAACTTACTTGGAGGATGGCAAGGGACGGGGAGGATGATGTGAGGTTGGAGAGGGGGTAGGGAATCATTCATTGCCTTTTAGGGCTTAGCAAGGACTTTGGAGCTTATTCTAAATTTAATAGGAAACTATTTCATTTCTATGTGTCTGATTCCCTTTTTTCCCCAGTCATAAAGTACTTTTATCGTCCTTCCTTCTGTTCATTTCCTTTCCACAAATAATTACTGAGCATTTACCCTATATTATGCAGAATTCAGCCCTCGTGAAGCTTAAGGTCCAGGTGGGTCGATGGACATCGACCTGGATGGTACGTAATCTAGAGTTTATGTGGAATAAAACTCAAGGAAACACGTCCCCAGTACACAAACTTGGAAATAACATGGCATCAGGTACAAACAGTTGACTTTCATGGTTTGCCCAATCTTTATTCTCTGTTCTCAATTCTCAGTCCTTAATTTCTTGGGGAGAACCTCATCAGGACATGATACCTCATGTCTGTCTGGGACTCTCAGTTCAATCCACTCTGTACCATGTACCATTCACAGTTGATTTTTTCTGCATTCTGTGACTGTAGAGAGAAAGCGAAAAGTATTATTTTTCATACTGACATGACCCCACACTGTGTATGATTGCATGTTGATCCTCATTTATTGTATAATGATGGAGACCCAATGGTACTAAAAGGCTGGGCATGTTGACTAGGAGGCTGTCACAGGGGACTGTGATCTTGTTTGGAAGCTTGGGGACAGGACTCCTTAAAGAGGTGATACCTGACCGAGACCTGAAGGCGGGGAAGCATTAGCTAAGCCCAGACAGGAGGGGAATGTGTTCCAGGCAGAGGGCACAGCAGGTGGGAGGATCTGTGGCAAGAGGAAAGGAAGGAAGGCCAGGGTAGCTGGAGACAACTGGATCAACTCCTACTTTGTAGAGATTCTATAGGCGGATGCAGCAGAACACCACCCGGGGGACACATGAATGTTTTGTGCAGGTTATCATACATCCTGAATAAAAGAGGCATTAAAGTAATAGAATTGCCAAACTTGCTTGGGATTCTCTTTATTTCTTAATACAAGGAGAGACTTTCAGAGCAGGAAAGAGCCACAGGGAGACTAATTTAGCTGCCTGTTTAATGGGCAAGAAAACTTGCACTAGAGTTGAAAAGACACCTAAGTCACACACAGTTAATCCAGTGTTCTTGCCAGTACTCCAAACATACAGTGGATACAATTCAAACTAGGTTTATATTTCAGAAGGTCTTTCTTTTTTTTTTTTTCCCATTCTTTTTATCATTGTTTCTTTCATCACAGGCATACTGCCTTATGTCTAGTGTGAGTATACGATTGAGGAGTTATATTGGAAAACATTTTTACTGTCTAAGGAGAGCTTTACACTGAAGAGAATATGCTCACTTTATACACATGGAATTAGCAAATATTTAAAATCCTGCTTTTGCCAAGTGTTGGTGAGGATTAGGGAAATAGGAACACTTCAACACTGCTGCTTGCGGTATAGATTATTATATCCCTCTCAAAAGCAGTTCAGCACCATAAGATAGAGCTGAAGACACATACACCACATAGTCAAGAAGATCCATTCCTAAGTAAAATTCTTAGTCACGCTTGCAGTTGTGAATAAGAGATGTGTTTCAGAACATTCATGACAGTCCTGTTATGTAAATGTAAAAAGAGGTGCACAGGCTTGGTAGACATCACATTTAGACAATATCAGGAAGGGTCTGTAGATACTTACAACAATTTGTGTAAGGTTTTATTTTTCCTTAGGTTGGGTGATACATAAATAGTTTTTGTTTATTATTTAGTGTTTTTGTGTGTTTTAAAAAATATATATGTAATAAAAGAATAAAATATAAAAACACTGTCACAGTTGCAAAAATCTTAACTAATATTCTTTAATTTTTCCAAAAATATTAGAACAAAACTGTCTCAGTCCATTCAGGCTGCTGTAACAAAAATACCCTACACTGGGTGGCTTAAGCGGCAAACATTAATTTCTCGCAGTTGCAGGCTGTGAAGGCCAAGATCTAGTTGCTGGCAATCTGTTGTGTGGTGAAGGCCTGCTTCCTGGTTCCTGTCTTCTCACTGTGACCTCAGAATGTGGAAGGGGGTGAGGGAGCTCTCTGGAGTCTCTTATGAAAGCACTGATCCCACTCTCGAGGGCTCCACTCGCATGAACTGATCACTTCCCAAAGGTCCCGCCTCCTAATACCATCACATTGCAGGGCTGGGATTTCAAGGTATGCATTTTGAGGAGACACAAACATTCGGTCCATAACAAATACCTAGAAGGATTAATGCAGGTTTTGATTATTTGGAGACACCCTGATCTTCAGGCTTTTGGCTTAGTGCTTGAGGGTCACTGCGCTAGACAATTGTGGGGCAGGGGCGTGGCGGGGGGGACTAGCGCATTGAAGTCTATGCCAGGAGTCAGCACACTTTTTCTGTATAAGGCGAGTGTATTAGTCTCCCGGCATTGTTGAAATAAATGACCACAAACTTAGTGGCTTAACAAAAAGGAAAGACATTCATTCTCTTACAGTACTGGAGGCCAGAAATCCCAAATCAGGGCGTCAGCAGGACTGTGCTCCCTCCAGAGGCTCTGAAGGAATATCCCTCCTGGCCTTTTCCAGTTTCTGGTGTCTCCCGGCAGGTCTTCATATCCCCTGGCATGTGGCTGCATAATTCCAATTTTGGCCTCTGCACTTGTATTGCCTTCTCCTCTTCTATCTGTGTCTTATCTCCCTCTACCTCTCTCATATAAGGACACTTATCATATCATTTAGGGCCCACTCAGATAAAACAGGATAATCTCATTGTTTCAAGATCCTTAACTTAATTATATCTACAAAGACCTGTTTCCCAAATAAGATCACATTCACAGGTCAGTACATGGCTCTGTCTCTGGGAGTCATTAGCAGACTTCTACAGGGCAGGAGTAGATATTTTAGGATGGGTGGCCTATTTGGTCTCTTTCACAACTGCTCAGCTCTGCCATTGTAGTCTGAAAGTGGCCACTGATGGTATAAAAACAAATGAACTTGCTGTGTTTCATTACAACTTTACGAAACGGGTGAGTGACTGGATTTGACTGGCGGTGGCGCTAAAGTTTGCAGTCCTGGTATTCTGTGCAAGTGAGCGCTGTACGTAGCTTTAAAAGAATGTTTTTTGGCTTAACAATAAGGTATTTATTAGCACACACATCAGCATATGGTGAGATAGGCAGTCTCCCGACTGGGTGACGTGGAATAGAGTTAAAGCCATCACAACCTTCTTATGAAGAAGCAGTATTCACTTCTGCAAGCTACCGGGAGAACCCAGATCGCTATTAGCCATAGCTGAGTCTTGTCTGTGCCTTAAGCAGTCTGGCAGGATTAAATGAGGACCCCTCATAGGCTCGTACTGCTCATAATTCCCCTAAGGTTTCAGAAAGCAGAGGTCTGCATTTTCTGAGCATGTTTGGGTAACCAGCAGACCTTGGGACATGCCACAGGGTGGCACTGAGTTGATGCCAGTCTTTGGCTCTATGTGTGGCTGGCACAGGCTTGCACATGATTGCAGCTTCCTTCAGGCTCTCCTTTCTTTCAAAAAGCCTTCTGCCAAATTTACTATGTCACCAGCATTTTGCACATCTTCTGTGTGTGCTTCAAAGGTGCAGCTGTCACAAAGGAATGATTTCAACATTTGGATGGTGTTAGTAAATTCTTGAAAGAATATCCCAGAAAAGTAGAAATTTGTTAAAACAAAGGCATCTACATTTATAGGTGGCTTTCTTGGCCTCACCCCACTGGCATTAGAGCGTGGGATTGGTAATGAACCATCAGAAATGCCCTAATAGGTGCAGGCTGAGTGCCTACAACCGAGATTGTCTCAACACCACCCTGTGGCGTGTCGCAATGTCTGTTGGTTACCCAAACGTGCTCAGAAAATGCAGACCTCTGCTTTCCGAAACCTTAAGGGAATACGAGCCTTATGAAGAAGGAATGTTCGCTTCTGCAGCTATCAGGAGAACCCTGTTGCTGTCATGTGTTCAAGAAAACTCAGTCGGATTCCACTGTTTTGACTCTTAGCTTTTGTAGTAGATTGCTTGTCTTAGTCTAAATGTTTGTGTTTCCCCGCCCCCACATTCCCATGTTGGAATCCTAGTGCCCAATGTGATGGTGTTAGAAGGTAGGGCCGGGCCTTTGGGAAGTGATTTGGTCATGAGGGCGAAGACCTCATGAATGGAAGTAGTGCGCTTATAAAAGAGATCCCAGAGAGTTCCCTCGACCCTTCCACCATGTGAGACAGTGAAAGGTGCCAGCTGTGAACCAGGAAGGGCCTTTACCTGACCATCTGGCACCCTGATCTTAGACTCCCAGTCTCCAGAAGTGTGAGAAATAAATTTTTGCTCTTTATAAGCCACCCAGTCTGTGATATTTTATTATAGCAACCTGAATGGACTAAGACATTGCTAGACTTTGAAAAAGAAATTTGGTGAGACACAGGTTCAATGAGCCAGACTTTGAAAACATATACCCACTGACTTCTAAGGAAAGTGAACTTAATGTTTATAGAACATCCAATTAATGCTAAGTGTGTTATTAGATCCTGTTACATACATTGTAAGTAGTTCCTTTGGAGTATCATTGTGTCCATTTTCCAGAGTAGTAAGCTGAGGCCCAGAAACGGTTTAATAACTTATTCAAATGCACCGTTACGATAATAGAAGAGCAGGAATTTGAATTCAGGGATGTCTGACTCTAGAATCCAAATTCTTGTTAGGGCCCAAAAGCGGTAAGAGCTGAAGCTAGGGAAGGGACTGAAGACATTTTTTCCTGTTCCTTCTTTTTTTTTTTTTTTGGCTGTGTTGGGCCTTCGTTGCTGCGTGTGGGCTTTCTGTAGCTGCAGCGAGCGGAGGCTACTCTTCGTTGCAGTGTGTGGGCTTCTCATTGTGGTGGCTTCTCTCATTGTGGAACACGGGCTCTAGGCACGTGGGCTTCAGTAGTTGTGGCTCACGGGCTCTAAAGCACAGGCTCAGTAGTTGCGGCGCACAGGCTTAGTTGCTCCGCGGCATGTAGGATCTTCCTGGACCAGGGATCAAATGAACCCGTGTCCCCTGCATTGGCAGGCGGATTCTCAACCACTGCGCCACCAGGGAAGCCCCTTTTCCTGTTCCTTCTTAATGCAAATCCTTATGACAGAATTTTTTCAGAAAGTGTACAAGATGTCTGAAATTGTGGACCATTCATGGCCTTCGCTGTTTCCAGCCCCATACATCGTACTCCCTTAAGGTACAAGATAGCAGTGACAGCAAAGTTTAGAGTAAATTCATTCTCTATTTTGTTAACCACTAAGTGAGTCACATTTATTTTAACAAACTGCAGAATATATTTTGAAGAGATGTGACTATAAAATTGTTTAATTGTTAAAATTAAAATAGAATGTCTTTGTTTGAAATGTATTATGAAAAAATGAGACTTCTGAAATTTATGATAACGAATAAAATGGAGCATAGACATTAGGGTGATATGGAATTTATATGGTTGGAAAGAGAAACACACAACTTCGTAATGGATTTGCCATTTATGATTTAATAGTTCTTGTTCCCATTTAAAAATACATATTTCATTATAGCCCATTATCTTTCCCTTTGTTGATTTGGTAAGGTTTTTATAATTTACTCTGTATTAAAAAAAAGAATAATAAGTGGGTTTAATAATATCCTTAAGCTTCCTAACACTTTTTTTTTCCTTTTCATGACACTATTAAAAGAAAATCTATGCCTGCAGGCTTTCTTAAACTGATTCTAAATGGTCATTTCTGTTTGAGCTTTGAAAAACCAATTAATATTGAGGTGGCAACATTCGATCCTTTCTGCACTGATCTTATTGGTAACAGAATTAGTGTAGCAATGAAAACATTTTGTCCATATGATTAGTAATATATCACTGAAGCTCCTTTTTGCTTGAGATGGACTTGAATTTCAGTTATTTATTATTTTATTATTCCTACATCTAATCTACCTAAAGCGAGAAAAAAGTGTTCCTTCTATGACCTGCATTATCTGTATCAAAACGATCTCTTTAAGTTTAGAAGTAGATGACTTCAGAAGGAATAAAGAAATGAGCCATCATTTCACCTACAGTTCTATCAGATTTAAACATACTGTGCATGTTATAGACATAATTAGAGATTAGAGACACTGAATTCAGTTTTATTTCTTTCTTCCCTAAAGGATATTATTTGTTAGCACTAGTAGCTATGTGATAAAGTAGGACCTGAATGAGAAATGAGCATTCTGGCTTACTTGGTAACCATGCTCCACCATCTTGCTTAACCATTTGATGTGCTGGGCAGGGTTGCTTAACCATTTGATGTGATGGGTTGAGTTCACAGCAGTCCTATTTATATTGAGTCCCTTCCAGTCTAACCTGATGCAAATCCTTCTAAGCTTTAACCATATTATTCTGTCCACTGATCTCCAAATAGCTCTCCTGGTAAGTTGGTCCCTGCCTACATTTTCAACTTTATCTTATATCATTCTCCTACTTGTTCACTTCATTTCAGCCAACTGGTCTACCAGGGCTTCACATGCTACCCTTCCTGCTTAATGGCCTCCTATTTGCCATTTCCTTGACCAGAAATATCTTCCTTTTACTCCATAAAGTCTGGCTCTCTGCTCTCTGAGATTCAGATGGAACATCATCTTCCCAGAGAGGCTTTTTATGCCCACCCCATCTTACATAGGGGACCCTTTTCCTTCTCTGTCAGGCCATCCTATTCTCTTATATTATACCACATTTGAAAATATGTAATTTTACTTTATTTCTTATTTTATTAGTCTCTATTAAACTATAAGGGCCATGAGAGCAAAGTTTTGTCTACTTGATTTTCTTCTATATAGCCAGTATTACTCTGTGGTAATAACTTAGTTAAGTGCACTGAAAAATATTTGTTAATTTGTGAATGAATAACTGGCTGATGGTATCCTATGTATGACTAGGGAAGTGCCCTGCATTCATTAAGGTGCAGCCCCAGATCTTAAATGACAGCACCTGAGAAGTCCTCCTGTCTGCTAGCTCCTTCCTTCTTTGCTTAAATTTCCCAGATAATCCACATCACCCAGGCTACTGTAAAAGCACATACTCTTCAAGCATTTCAAGGGTTTCAAGTAATAAATCTGGTGACTTAACAATGACCCAGATACAGATTCTAATGTCCCCCAAAGCCTTTTGTAATTATGGTTCTCTTAAGTTTGTAAAGTGTCTGTGGTTGGTTGTATCTCAGGTGTTCCATGAGACTTTGTGGGTGTGTCTGGGCAGATCAGTAGGCTCAGGGAAAGGATAAGGGAAA
Source organism: Delphinapterus leucas (assembly GCF_059928025.1). NCBI lineage: Eukaryota > Metazoa > Chordata > Mammalia > Artiodactyla > Monodontidae > Delphinapterus > Delphinapterus leucas. The sequence continues at coordinate 48,674,927 of NC_143133.1, read as the reverse complement.
AAGGAAGAGAAGGGCTCATTTTGAACATAGAAATGTCCTACAGTTTGTCAACCCCCATGCTCAACTCTCCCTTTGAGCCCTTCAGTGGCCTCTTTTATGAAAACAAGAGTTTGTTGAGGGAGTATTGGATCAGGTTTGCAAGATTAAAGCATGAGTATCACTAGGTTTCAGTTTACCAGTTTTAACTTCCAGCAATAAATACATTTATCATTATTCTTATCATTATTTTTATAATAAAAGTAATTTGTTCATTTTTACAAATTTGGATACTGTATGTAGAAGAGAATAAACAGTCAACCATCATATCAGCCCCCACTTGACCTCTGAGAGCATGAACCTTATCTTGTTCAACATTCTGTCTCTAGCACTTAAGTAGTGTGGGCACTTGACAAGTGCACCATAAACATTGTTTAGTAACTAACCTATATATTGCCTGTGTCAGAAAATTGGTATATTCCTTTCTTTATGCATTTAAATGTACATAATTAAGAGCAGTGGCTGCCTAGGTTGTAGGCATAAGTGGGTAGTGTATTGTTTGTAGAGTTTAATGACAATAATAAGACCAACTAAAAGTGGGTCTGCTTTTCATTATCACCGTGCTCGTGCAGTTTTAGAAAATGACAGTGATGAATAGTTCCCTCCCAGCCAGACGCATTCCCACACCCCCACCTGGCAACCCAAAGATAAAGAGCACACTCTATGTTAAATTTTTTCCCAAGCACTTTAAATAACACTTTATCATAAGCAATTCCCAACTGAAAACTTTTACAACTTCTGGTGAAAGTACGTAGCCATGTATCTTAATAATCTTGAAAGTATTCCTGATCTTTGAATCTCTCTTGTGGGATTCTACCTTAAGCGCAGCATAAAAATGCAGATAAAAATTTAAGGGAAATGACGCTCATCCTAGCATTAGTAATAGCAAAAGTGTCGACATAGATTAAATGTTGAACACTGCAGAAATAAGCCGCTTAATCATGGTATACTCATAAGGGGGACTGTTATGCAGGAATTAAAATGCCATTTATTCAGGCTTTTAAAATGGTTCACAGAACACTCAGTATTTTTTTTAAGTGAATCTGAATATGAAGCGTCTACTAACTGATCAGAAGTATGTACAATAGAGAACATAGAAAACGGAAACACAGAAAAAATATATAGTTTTACTGAGAAGGGCAGTATTAGAATACTAGAAAAGTATAGATTCTGGCTAAAGTAACAGTGTTTTCAGTATTTCTGGGGACTAAGCTTTGGATCAGAAATCTAAACTTAAGATGGATGCAATTATTGTAAGTGTAGTAAACAAAGTATGGTTATAGAAAAGTTTGGAGAATGACTTATAAATAGTAAAATGCAGTGGGTGAGTCAGATGTGCAAAATTCTTGCTCAGTCTTTTGATGGCCTGTGTGACTCTCTTCACAAAAGCTATGGCAATTCCAGTGCAAGGTGCCAAATCCACTCCAGCTTCATGGATTGGTATTGCTTCCTCATTTAGGGGAACCAGGAGAGAAGCCCTCTTACTTGGCTAAAGTGAAGGCAAAGGTGACGGTTACTCATTCACGAAATGGATCAGCCAACCCAGCTAGCTCTAAACTCTCGGTAGATTTATATCAGCCTTAGCCAGGACACTCTGGCTTTCTATTAATACTATTGCCTTTATTTGTTTTTTTAAATTGAGGTGCCTCAGATTTTCTAATTAGTTTTCATTGTGACTTATCTTCATGATCTATCAGCAAATTCCCTTAGTGTTAATGTTCTGAACCCAAATTTTCAGAAATGATAAAAATTATTGATTTTATGTTTTTTATTCTTATTGAAACAGTTGATGTACAATGTTACATTAGTTTCGCATGTACTACTTAATAACTTGATATTTGCATACATTATGAAATGATCACCATGATAAGTCTAGTAACCATCTGTTCTCTTTCAAATTTATTGCAGTATTATTAACCATGTTTCTTATGCTACATATTACATCCCCATGACTTTTTATTGTTTAACTGAAAGTTTATACCTCTTAATCCCGTACACCTATTTCACCCTCCACCCCCTCACCTGGCACCTCCCACTCCCCAACCCCCTTTTGGCAACCACCTGTTTGTTCTCTGCATCTATGATCTGTTTTCATTTTGTTTTGTTTGTTTTGATTTTTAGATTCCACATATAAGTGAGATCCTGTGGTATTTGTCTTTCTCTGTCTGACTTACTACCATAATAACCTCTAGATCCATGCATGTTGTCACAAATGGCAAGATTTCATTATTTTTTATGGCTTAGTAATATTCCATTATATATATATATATATATATGCCACATCTTCTTTATCCATTTATCTATCAATGGACACTTAGGTTGCTTTCATATCTTGGCTATTGTAGATATTGCTACAATGAACATTGGAGTGCATATATCTTTTCAAATTAGTATTTTTGTTTTCTTTGGATAAATATCCAGAAGTAGACTTGTTGGATCATATGGTAGTTCTATTTATAATTTTTTGAGGGGCCTCCATACTGTTTTCCATAGTAGCTGTACCAATTTACATTCCCACCAACAGAGTAATACACATCCTTGCCAATATTTGTTATTTGTTATCTTTTTGATGATAAGCATTCTGAGAGGTGTGAGGTGGTATCTCACTGTGGTTCTGATTTGCATTTCCCTGATGGTAAGTGATGTTGGGCATCTTTTCATGTGTCTCTTGGCCATCCATATGTGTGTGGAAAAATGTCTTTCAGGCCCTGTGCCCATTTTTTAACCATGTTGTTTATTTTATTGATGTTGAGTTGTATGAGCTCTTTGCTATTTTGGTTATTAACCCCTTGTGAATATATTGCTTGCAAATATCTTTTCCCATTCAGTAGGTTGTCTTTTTGTTTTGTTGATAATTTCCTTCAGTGTGCAAAACCTTTTCAGTTTGATATAATCCCATTTGTTTATTTTTGTTTTTGTTGCCCTTGCCTGAGGAGACATATCAAAAAAAATATTGCTAAGACTGATGTCAAAGAACCTACTGACGATGTTTTCTTCTAGGCGTTTTATGGTTTCATGTCTTATATTTAAGTCTTTAAGCCATTTTGAGTTTATTTTTGTAGATAGTGTGAGAAAGTAGTTCAGTAGGATTCTTTTGCATGTAGCTGTCCATTTTTCCCAGCACCATTTATTGAAGAGGCAGTCTTTTCCCCATTATATATTCCTACCTCCTTTGTCATTGATTAAGTGACCATAAATGCATGGGTTTATTTCTGGGGTCTCTGTTCTGTTCCATTTATGTATGTGTCTGTTTTCGTGCCAGTATCATACTGTTTTGATGACTGTAGCTCTGTAGTATAGTTTGAAATCAGAGGGCATGATACCTCCAACTTTGTTCTTCTTTTCCAAGATTGTTTTGGCTATTCCAGGTTTTTTTGTGTTTCCTTACAAATTATTTGTTCTAGTTTTGTGAAAAATGCCATTGGTATTTTGGTAGGATTGCATTAAATCTGCAGATTGACTTGGATAGTATGATCATTTTAACATTATTAATTCCTTGAATGCATGAGCACAATATATCTTACCATTTGTTTGTGTTGTCTTCACATTTTCAGCATCTTGTAGTTTTCTCAGTACACATCTTTTACCTCCATGGTTAGATTTAGTCCTAGATATTTTATTCTTTTTGATGCAGTTGTAAATGGGATTGTTTTCTTAATTTCTCTTTCTGCCAGTTCATTGTTAGTATATAGAAACACCACAGATTCTGTATGTTAGTTTTGTATCCTACAACTTTACTGAATTCATTGATGAGTTCTAATAGTTTTTTGGTGGCATATTTAGGATTTTCTATGTATGGTATTATGTCATCTGCAGTCAGTGATAGTTTTACTTCTTTCTTCCAGTTTGGTTTCATTTTCTTTCTTTTTCTTGTCTGTTTGCTGTGGCTAGGACTTCCAATACTATGTTGTAGAAAAGTGGTGAGAGTGAGCATCCTTGTCTTGTTCCTGATCTTAAAGAAAATATTTTAGCTTTTCGCCATTGAGTATGATGTTTGCTGTGGGTTGTCATATATAGCCTTTATTATGTTGAGGTCTGTTACCTCCATACCCAACTTGCTGAGGGTTTTTATCATTAATGGATGTTGAATTTTTCAGAAGCTTTCCCTGCATCTGTTGAGATGATAATATGATTTTTATTCTTCAGTTTGTCAATGTGGTATATCATATTGGTTCACTTGTGGATACTGAACCATCTTTGCATCCCGGTGATAAATCCCACTTGATCATGGTGTCTGATCCTTTTCATGTATGATTGAATTAAGTTTGCTAATATTTTGTTGAGGATTTTTGCATCGATGTTCATCAGTGATAGGGACCTGTAATTTCTTTTTTGTGTTGTCTTTGTCTGGTTTTGGTATCAGAGTGATGTTGGCCTAAGAGAATGAGACCAACATCACCCTGATATGCGGAAGGAATACATCAAAAAACAAACAACCAAACCAGTTGTTTTAAATGTAAGGTTAGGTTTTGTCTTGTTCCTTCATTAGGAATGTATTCCTCTGTCTCCTCATTTTACCTCATTCTCTGTGCTTATTTCTGTGTATTATGTATGTTGGTTACCTTTCTCAATCTTGGAAAAGTGGCCAAAAAACAAACAACCAAACCAATTGTTTTAAATGTAAGGTTAGGTTTTGTCTTGTTCCTTCATTAGGAACATGTTCCTCTGTCTCCTCATTTTACCTCATTCTCTGTGCTTATTTCTATGTATTATGTATGTTGGTTACCTTTCTCAATCTTGGAGAAGTGGCCTTATGTAGGAGATGTCCTATGGGGTCCAGCAGCACACTCCCCTCTGGTCACCAGCTCTATATGCCGTAGGGGTGCCCCCTGTTGGGCTGCATGGGCGGTTCTGTTGTGGCATGGCCAACTACTATGGGTGTGCTGGTGGGCAGGGCTAACCCTTGTCCTGGTTGATTGCCAAGCCCTGTCTTATTTGGTGGTTGCTGGCCCACTGGTTCCGGCTGGGTTCTAGTATGGCTGGCTACACGGCCTGGGGAAACCTGGGGCTGGTGCCAGCCCACCGGTGTGTGAGGCTCTGTCTCAGGGTGGCTGGCTGTGGGACCTGGTTGGTCCTGGGACTGGTGCCGGTCCACTTTTGGTTGGTAAGTTCCTTGTGCTAATAGTTTAGACAGAGGACTCCAGATGGCTGCCACCAGTGTCTGTGTCTCCAGGGGGAGTCCCAGTTGCCTCCTACTTTTCCAGGAGGTGCTCCAAGATTAGCAAGTGGGCCTGACCCTGGCTCCTTTCGAATTACTGCCTTGCTGGGACTCAGAGTGTGTGATTTTTGCACATGCCTTTAAAAGCAGAGTATTTGTTTCTTATAGCCCTCTTGCTCTCTTGAATGCAAGTCTCACTGGCCTTCAGTGCCAGACGTCTGGGAGCTTATCTTCCAAGTGCAGGACCCACCTCAGGCTGGGGAGCCTGATGTGGGGCTCAGACCCCTCGCTCTTTGGGGAGAAACTCTGCAGTTATGATTATCCTTCTGTTTGTGGGTTGTTAACACAAGGGTGTGGGTCTTGACTATGTCTCCTCACCTCCTATCTGTCTCATTGTGGCTCCTTCTTTTTCTTTAGTTGTGTAAAATCTTTTCTGCTAGTCTTCAGGTAGTCATCGTAGATAGTTGCTCTGTAAATAGTTGTAATTTTGTTGTTTCCATGGGAGGAGGTGAGCTCAGAGTCTTCCTCCTCTACCATCTTGGCCACAACTTACTGATACATTTTCGCATTTGAAATATCAACTTCATATTTTCACACCATTTTTACAAACTATTGTTATTAGAAGAACAATCAAAGGATTAATGATCAAGTGTTGTTTAAATAGTTAGGTTTTAGTTTATGGGACAGAATAACTATGAAATATAATGTTTCCAATCTCAACAGAATTCTGAATGTTTTAGCTTGATCACTGGAAGTTCTACACAGTTTCCATTGTAAGGACCTTTCATGGTTTCTCTTTTTTTGTTGTTGTTGTTTTTTAAAAATTTTCTTGCCCTCCAAATTCTAACAGTTAGAAAGTGTGTCTCTTTCACTTTCATATTTCACACTGCAGCATGTTGCCTAGAACTTATTTATAAAGGAGTTAAAATAACACTGAATTATGACTAGGATGAAGTTTTAAGAACTTCTTTGTGTTATATAAATCTGTTTACTGTTTGAGGATTTTTAGAGCAAGAAAAAAAAGTTTGACACTTGGCCTAGAAGGAAGTGAAGTTGAAGATCTCATGGCCAATTAAGTTGCTATGTAAATTAGAACCCATGTTTTAAAGGTACGTTATTCTTTTGCTGTCTTATCAAAATTCCTGAAATACTGGAATGTTGGCAGAAGGGAAAATATCTTCTTAGTCCCAAATTCCTATTTCTGTAGTCAATACCTTTGCTGACTTTTCTTGAGGATTGTAAATATCCTCTTAAAAATGAAATGTGGCTGAAAGGCATACTGTTCCATTATTTTAAAAGTAAAGCGTAGATTTAAAAAATCTATTATATAAAGCTTTATACAGAAATATCACACAAGAGAGAAGGAAGAGTTAAATGTAAGAGAGAGAGGCAGTGTTCAATCTATATACTACAAACAAATATGAGCATGCCATTTCCATGATTAAAATATTTCAGCGGTTCTACATTATTTTATGAATCAAGTTTAAAATATTTTATGTGATCATGAGGCCTTGCGTTACTCAACCCCAACTGGCCTCAGTCACATTAACCTCTGCCATTCTCCTCCTTCTCTCTCTCTGTCTTCCAGCAATCCAGGTCTTCTTTTATATCCTAGAATGTGCCATGCTACCTCTTACTCCAGGTTCATTGCAAACACAAGTTCTTCTTCTTTTTTCTGCGGTGTGCGGGCCTCTCACTGTTGTGGCCTCTCCCGTTGCGGAGCACAGGCTCCGAACGCGCAGGCTCAGGGGCCATGGCTCACGGGCCTAGCCGTTCCGCAGCCTGTGGCATCTTCCCGGACCGGGGCACGAACCCATGTCCCCTGCATCGGCAGGTGGACTCTCAACCACTGCACCATGAGGGAAGCCCCTACAAGTCTTTTTTCTTTTTGGACTCCCACCACCCATCCCCAGTAACCACCTATCTGTATGCATATACTTGTTCTTGTCTGGATCCCTAGACTGAGATCCCCCTGAGATGTGAACTCATAGCACCTTGCACTGTTCCTTCAAGTATGTATCACAATTGTAAATAAATTGTATTGTTATTAGAGTTAACTGTCTAGTCTCTCTATGATAATGTCAGTTCTAGGAGTGTAATGATTGTGTCTGTCTGCATCATTTTTTATCCGTGGTTTTAAATGCCAGGCAGATAGTAAATGCATGTATGTAAAATGGAGAAAGTTAGAGACTTCGTTGTGTAGGAGAGTTGTAAGGAGGAAATGAGACAATCTGTGTAAAGAGTTTAGCCTAGATTAGAACAGACTTGTTTGTTTTAAGGCACCTAGAACCCTGTATTGGTGGCAAAGCTTCACCAATACAGACTGGACAGCTTTCCTCCCCACCCCTCTTTGACCTAGAGAAATCTAGGGATGCCTAGGTGATTCAGAGAGGGCACCATAGAATTTATTATGAAGTTACGGCACTTTGATAGAAAGATGGGAGATATTAATCAATTAATCAGTGAATGATCTGAGCTTTATTGAGTGTTGTCGGTGGCAACCAATTGGACGTAGACAGGAGATGGGTTTTTTTCGTATTCCCGATCAGAGGGCAGATGTTATGGGCCACTTTCTTTGTTTTTCCTTATTAATTTTTTATTGAAATATATTTGACATATAACATTATGTAAATTTAAATTGTACAACGTGCTGATTTGACACATTTATATATTATAATATGATTGCCGTTGTAGTGATAATTAGCACCTCTGTCGTGTCACATAATTATCCTTTCTTTTGAATGGTTAGAATAATTAAGACCTAGTATCTTAGCAATTTTGATGATTATGATACAATCTTGTATATTTCACTGTACTGTACGTGAGATCTGTAGGACTTATTTACTACTCATTGCAAGTTTGTACCTTTAAACAGCATCTCTCCTATCGTGCCAGTCTCCAGCGCCTGGCAACCACCATTTTACTCTGTTTTTACAAGTTTGGCTTTTTTAGATTCCACACAGAAGTGATCTCATACAGCATTTGTCTTTCTCTTTCTGACTTATCTCACTTACCGTGTCTTCATGGCACAGACGGCAGACTGTTCTTATCTTTCATGGCTGAAAAGTAGTCCACTGTATACATATACACTACATCTTCTTTATTCATTCATCCATTGATGGGCACTTAGGTTGTTTCCATATCTTGGCTATTGGTGAGTAGTGCTGCAGTAAACATGGGAGTGCATATCTCTCTTCAGTGTCTTGTTTTCATTTCCTTTGGGTATATATTCATAATTGGAATTGTGGATCACATGGTAGATCTAACTTTAATTTTATGAGGAACTTCCATATTGTTTTCCATAATGGGCCACTTTCTAATTCGTTTCTTTTGGATTATGAGAGGTATAGTGTGATCACTTTCTTCTTATCATGATTCTCACTATCATGACTGCATCATTGTCAGGACTCTCACTAGCCTAATGAAATCCAAAAGACATTAATAATAATTTAACATTTGAGCATTTATGTTATGCTAGATCCTATTTTAAGTGTCTGAAATGTATGAACTTATTTAAGTCCCACAGTGATCCTATGAAATCGGATTATTATCATTCCTAACACTGAGACAGAGAGTCTGCCCTGGTTACATAGCTAATAAATGGTAGAACTGGGGTTTGAACTTACGAAGTGTAGCTCTTAGTGGCCCATGATTCCACCACTGCACTGTGCTAGCGAAATGGTTCTAAAGGCAACACTGTTGTTCACTGCACCGTTAAATCTGTATTCTGACTGCCATTTGAGAGTTTTATCCTTTCTCCTTGTCACATACCAAGAGAGAAAGAAATGTATGTTGAAATCAATTGTCTGTCCCAGTTTGACTGAAAGTGACCTCATCATCCTAGATCTTTGCTCAGTCAAGGTTATCCTATCACCAAAACAGAAAAAAAAATAAAAGAAAAATAAAAGAATCGGGGCTTATTAAGTCTAGCAGGACATCCATATCAAAGTTGTTCCATGAAACTCTCCAATCCATCACTTTCTAGTTTAGAATTGGGGAAAAAGTGGTGGTCCCGTTGTATGTGGAAAAGACCCTCTACTCTCGTGGATAACAAGGGGAGAATGTCATGGGAAGAAGAGATGAGAAAACATGGATTAGAGGACAGTGGACAGTGAGAGACAGCTGCGAAAGTAAGCCTCGGAGGATGGAGAACAGCTCTGCAGGGAGGATAGGCTCCGGACGTGCAGGCTCAGCGGCCATGGCTCACGGGCCCAGCTGCTCCGCGGCATGTGGGATCTTCCTGGACCGGGGCACGAACCCGTGTCTCCTGCATCGGCAGGCGGACTCTCAACCACTGCGCCACCAGGGAAGACCCCAGATGCCTTTAAGAAGCAACATTTAGGGAAGAGGTTGAGTACTAAAATATCAAGACAGTTAACTCAGCGTATTCTCTTTACTAAGTTGTGGAAGGACTTCAGCCCTACACTGCATAAGAGGAAAAAAATGAAGGTTTCCTTTGAAAATAAAAAACAGCCAAAATAACTTTGGTTGAAAGTGCTAATACCTTAACAACGTCAAATAACAGGGCAGTACCAAACTTTTTATTTAAATTATTTGTAAGTGATAAAGTAACACTAATCAGAATATGAATTTTTAATGTTCACTCTTGAATATTCTATAATTCTCTGCATTTATGTCTTTGATGACACAATTGGCTGAAAAGGGAAAATTCCATATTATCCCAATATTATTACTCAGTTACTTCTTTGTAATTTCTGTTTTTCTTCAGGTACTCTTAGTCACAAATGATGTACCTATTATCTTTGTGGTGCTTTATTGTTCAAGATAGCTGGAAATTGATGAACGACACCTAATTAAAATCAAACAAGTTTCTAAGAAAAAATCTAAGCAAGTTTCTAAGAAGTTGAATTAATAAGTGGCCTCTCTTTTTTTTTTTTTAATTAATTCACATTGTTACCTAGTTGACAAATTCTTCCAGACATATATATGATAAAACTGTAGGATGCAGCTAGAATAGATTCTTTTCAGGCTATGAGTAATGCTAACCAGGATCCTAAAACAGGAAATAAAGGCAACTCTTAATATGCATCTAGCAGCATTAAAAATTCAATTCAGATGTAATCTACTGCAGCACTATATGTTGGCCTATAAAAGTCTCACGCAAATATAACTTTACAGATTCAATGAAGAGTTGTTAGTTTTAACTGCATTTTAACAACTAGACCGCATAAGATCTATGGGCTTACCTTTGGCTAGAGAAAATGATCTAGTCTCAAAATGACTAATCTGTTACATTCAGTAATTATTTATTAAGTGCCTCCTGTTGGGGCGTATTATACACAAGCAACATGCAAATGTTGGATTGCTTTGCTCTGAACCCTTTCTTGTGTGTAATGACTTTAGGAGAAAATTAGAAATTAGGGGGAGAGAAAAGAAGCAATTGGAATGTCGTAGGGATTCAAAGAAAAACCTCCAAAAAACATTCTGACTTTATGCATTTTACTCTTTGGTGGGAATTGATGTATTTCTTGAAGTCTAGCAAGTTTATAAGTCTAAAGAGTCATGCTATTGAAACAAGGTACTATTAACAACACAAAAAGGGATGTCAAAAGAAATATTATCAAAAACTGTTCCAACATCTGTTTTTCGTTTCCTCAGTGGAGGCAAAACAAAACCAAAGCATAAGTTAGATCATGATTCCTGAGATTTGCAATGGCATATATTTAGACTATGGATATTACTATGAAGATGTGCTGCTCTTCCAATTCATTTGTGAGTTTTTCACAAATAAAAAAGTATCTTGCTTCAGGGTACCTGGTTTAATATGAGATGCCTTTAGGCTCATCATACCTTTTGGCCCTTGCATACTCTGAAGGTATTTGTTATTCCACTGCATTAGACCTTTCTGAAAGTTCATTGTGTCTGCATCACTTGTGACTGGTAAAATGCAGATGGATAGCACGGATCCCAGAAATGAGCCTGAAATGCCATATGTGTTAGTTTATTTTCCCTGTTTTTTGTTTTTAATTTTTATTTTATATTGGAGCGTAGTTGGTTAACAATGTTGTGTTAGCTTCAGGTGTACAGGGAAGTGATTCAGTTATATAGAATCAATAGATACATGTATCTATTCTTTTTCAAATTCTTTTCCCATTTAGGTTATTACAGCATATTGAACAGAGTTCCCTGTGCTGTATAGTAGGTCCTTGTTGGTTATCTGTTTTAAATATAGTACTGTGTACCTGTCAATCCCTTTTTTCTAAATCGGTGGTCCAAAACCACTGTCACCTGTGGAGCTTCTGAAACTGGTCCTTCCCCAGACCTATGAATCAAAATCTCTAGGGCGGTGGTGGAACTAGGGCATCTATCTTGCTGCCCTCGTTCATCTCCTTAGGTGAATCTCACAGCTAGGGTTGCAAACCACTGGCCTAAAAAATTGATAGTTGTACAGAACTTTATAATTTACAAAGCATGTCACAATTTTTAATCTCACTTAATCTGGTGAGATGGGCATCAGTCCTGTGTTATAGACAAAGAATTCAAGCTTTAAGAGAGGTTAAGGGATTACCTAATAATGTACATCCTAACTTTAAGTCTAGACTTCTGATACAAAATCACTGGCTCTTTTTCCTTTTGACTTTTTTTGGGGCCATAATATACAGACAGGAAAAAAATGGCAATGCCATTAATGTACAGCCCAGTGAATTTTCACAGACTGAACATACCTTTGTAACCAGCTGCACAAATGCCCTCCTCTGGCCTCCTCCAATCACTAATTACTCTCACGAGAGCAGTCACTGTGCTGACTTCTACAGCATTGCTGAGATTCATCTACTGTTTTGTATTTAGGTAAATAGAATCACCCAATATGTACTCACTTGTGTATACCTTTTAATGATCATTATGTATGTGAGATCCATCCGTGTTGTACAGAAATGATTAATTTACCCTCACTGCTTATAGTGTTTCTTTGTGTGAATATACAACACTTATTATTCATTCTAGTACTGGTGGAAGTTTTCATAGTTCCAGTTTTTATCTGCTGCCAACAGAACTCTCTCAACATTCTAGAGCACATCTTTGGTAAACATGTACATATTTCTATTCAATAGATACCTAGGAAAATCTCGAGCTTTTCAAATTGTAATTTTTAAATTTTAAGTTGGCAGAAGTCAGCTCTAGCTCTTCCCTTCCAAACTTTTCTTTTCTTTTCTTTTCTTTTCTTTTACTTATTGTAATTCTTGCCACCATTCCCAACTTCATTAATCAAAACCTTTCTGAAATAAGGAAAAGGCAGATTAATTTACTCTAAGATATACCATGTCTATTAATTCCAAACTTATTTCAAAGGATAGTATCTTGATTTAAAGAGACAACTTTCTGACTGTGGAATTTCAGAGCATACGATCATCGTAGGCAGAGTTAAGCAAGTGGTTTTCTCTTATTTGGATAGGGAGTTTTGTTTTAAAATTTTTTGAACAAAACGTTATGAGGTAACACAAAGTGATTAAATAATTAATTGGTTACTCACTAACTATTGCTTGATTTTATGTATACTTAGACAGGTTTACTAACCCCTTTAAGTCCCAGCCCCATTCTATCAAATACCACTGATCAGAGTGTGTCAACCTGCTCTAAGAGTATGTTCATACAGCCTCAGTTTCAGCATCATTGTCTCTCCTTCAGGTGTTTGATTGCCCGGGGTCCTTTTCTTTGGATCCTAAGGATGCTGTGGGATTTCCCTATGGGCTCTCGTACATGGACCCTAGATCCTTAGCTTTAAGGTTCATTGATGTCATTAAGTCATATTAAATATTTCCTGGTGTCTTTATCCATGGAGCAGGAAGGGAGGAAAGATTGACTGATGGCAAGTGCATGGGTTTTTTCAGTAGGAAAAGTAGTTGCTTTTCTAGGCATTAGTTACCTCAAGTATGAAACTGGTATAGTATTTTCATTAGATTAAATAATGTAATAGATATTACAACCTAATATAAGTATTTGGTGCTGAATAAATGGTATCATTAATAGCTGCTGAAGGTCTGGGACACTGTCTTATTCATCTCTATAATTGTATTTGGTAGGAGGGTGCTTGTAAATTTTTAAGGGAACTTGTGTTTTATATAAGTCCTACTGGCTGGTGAATAATATTCTCATGAAAGAGGAAGCTCCTTTTCTCCCTGGCCCCTTTGCCCTTCTGGATGAATACTGAATTACTAACAAAACTATAAAATCTGTCTTTAAGCTCTCCACATCTATTCCCTGTAGGAGAACATTTCCAGGTAACAGCGTCACAGCTAGGGGATTCAGGTAGGGTTAGGCTGTATTTGCACAAGAGTCAGAGCATATTCTACAAGTGCAGAAATAATTATGTTAAGGATGTGATCATTAAGGAGTTTCAATTACTTAAATTCAGTTTTGCCCGAATCCTCAGGTCTACCTCTGGTCAAGCAATGTTAATAAAACCAGCTGAACTATTTTAATTGCCTTTCACCTCCTAGTCTAGGATTCATTGTTAGCTATTAATTTGCCTCTGAATGGTATGAATTGTCACATATGGCAAACGGGATACAGGCCTTCATTTAGGAAGTGATCATCAATAGACATTCACTGTGCTCCTATCACAGTGAATCCAAATACCATCACCAACACCACGGGCAATTCTGCCACCAAAAGTACCAACAATTCTACCATGCATACCACCACCAATTGCACCACAAATACTACCAACAGTTGCAGCACCGTAAACACTTCCACTACCTAATAACACTAGCAGTTTTGTCACCAGTACCACCAACAACTCCAAAACCAATATTCAAACTGACACTAAAGGTCAACAAATATGTTAGGCTTCGGGAGACCACGTGGACAGAACATGGTCCATGACTTTACTGTGTACATAGTTTAATGGAGGAAATACAAAATTGGCATTGTTTGATCCTGCTTTGCCTACCTGGCCCCATATGTCCTTCGTCTTGAGATACCCCACAGCTCTACTCCTCACACATTTTTTGATAGCCACATTAGCTAGTTCTAAATACCAGGGATTTTCCTACTTAAAGACATTTGCATCTACTGAAGCCTCTGCCTGGAGTAGTTTGTGATCTTTACAAATTGAAACCCTTCTCACACTTAAGTTCTTTGCTTAAATGTCACTTCCCAAGACAAACCTTCTCTAGCCTCCCCTCTACATTAGGACAACAGGGATTATAGTTTGTAATTTGCATGGTTGATCAGCATTTGAGGTAAATGAGTAGTCAGCATCTAGCATGATCCTTGTAGGTAGCTATTAGTAGCAGTAGTAAGAGTAGAACTGGACAGGTGATCCATTTGACTGGAAGTAAGGAGTCAAGCTGGATATGAAACCAAAGCCCAGGAGACTAGAAGGACTCACAAGAGAGACAGAAGTTTCAGGTCAGAGATTGGGAGCCAAAGCCTGGAACAGTTACACGAGCCACAGAGAGGGAACTAGTTCTAGACCAGCTCTGAGGCAGGACAGAGCCCTTTGGTAGGTGCTGGATAGTTAAAATACTGTGGTTGATGCAATGGAACAGCACATACAAAATATGAAAGTAGCAAAGGGGAGGGTATATCATGAACTACTTCTGGTACGATTGAACCCGAGGGTGAAAACAAACAGTTGTTGATGAGAGTGGCTCTTAATCAACATATGTGTCATGGACCTTTCAGAAAGTCTTGTGTACCTTTGTAATTTCCTTTTATCTCCTTTTCCTCCTTGGGCTCACAGGCTTTGGGTACAAAGTACAAATGTGCACTTGAAATTTTCACTCATCTTTACCGCAACTGATTCCTCTAAGTCTAGGCAAGATGAGTAACTCTTTAGTCAACAGTTGTATTTTTGTTGCTGTTCTGTTAAAAGATAAAAATTATCCAACATGCTTTGCATAAAATTCCACAGAGAATATTCCTAAGTAATTATTCTGACCCATGCCAGTTTCTCTCCTCTTTAATGTATTCTGTGTATGAGTCAGAGTGTTAAACTGGTCTTTGATTTATCCTTGTTCAGAGTTAGGTTAGTGTAGTGGAGTTAAGAGCAAAGATTGTGGAGCCAGACCACTTGGTTTTTGAATTCCAGCTCCAGGTCTTACTATCTGTGAGACCTCGGATAAGTCATTTAACCTCTCTCTGCCTTAGTTTTAACTATTACACCACTCTGTAAAGTAGTACTAATATTCATATCTAATACTCCATAAGCCACAGAGTCTGGCAATATAATGAAATCATGAACATGAATCAGCTAGAACAGTACCTGGAACATAGCAAGTGCTATACAAATATGAACTATCGTGATTGAACAACTAATAACAAAACACTAGATAGGAAGTTTTAACAGTTTTTGTAATTGTCCAAAGTTTATGTATGAAAGTCAGAAAGTAATTGCTAAGACTCTTCTATAAGCTCAGCAACTGTTCAGCAAAATTAACTGGTTTCGATCATCAGCAATGTTTTCTTTACGGGTTAGAATATATCAAAGGTAGTTACAACCTCTTTTAAGCTTTTCTGTTATGTAACCTCATCTATAATAATAACTGTGTTAGTTAAGGAACTCATTATTCAAAAGACTGAATCATCTACATGCAAATGAGTTTAGCATAATTTCCTTAAGCACGGTAATCATTAAAGACAGAAAATTCTGGGCTTCCCTGGTGGCGCAGTGGTTGAGAGTCCGCCTGCTGATGCAGGGGACACAGATTCCTGCCCCGGTCCGGGAAGATCCCACATGCCGCGGAGTGGCTAGGCCCGTGAGCCATGGCTGCTGAGCCTGCGCGTCCGGAGCCTGTGCCCCACAACGCGAGAGGCCACAACAGTGAGAGGCCCGCGTACCGCAAAAAAAAAAAAAAAAAAAAAAAAAGAAGACAGAAAATTTAGTTTCTTTGATAAGTCTATGTGTCTGAAACAATTCAGCAAAATAAATGGGGGGGAGGGGACAATCCAACATTTCAAATATCTTTGTGGCATCTTTGTAAAGTAAAATTCCCTGTCCCCAGCAATTATCATCTACCCTTAAAAACAGCATTTCCTATGTATTTTGTCTCAAGAGTATATATTTTTACACAGGAAAGTCAGTTTTCTTTTTTGAAAGGTGCTTAGGCTTTGTGCTGAAGCTGACAATTATGTCAAAAATTCGCTACTTGGGACATCTTTGATTAAGACTAGGGCTTTCAGCATATTTCCTTACTGTGTGACTTCATTCAGTCTTTTCAATGTCTTCAAACTTTTTTGTTTGTGCATCTCCAAGCCATAATCATTTGAGCACTCACAGCCTAAAACGCAAAAGCATCTACTTACATATGTTTTACTTTCCTAACATAATGAACATTAGAAGTATGAAAAAAATGAAGCATAAAAAGGACACAAGGAAATAGCTAAATATAACATTTCTTTGTGCCCTGAGTGCCACAGGTATTGGATGCATTTACTTAACTATGAATATCACTGATATTTTAATAAGTCTTTAGAGACATTTGAAGCTAATAAATACCATGTCTCTTCATAAGACACAAAAACCATGATGAAGTTTATTAGTGTGGAAAACCTTTGGATTCACAGATTTAAAGATTCACAGTTTTGATCTTAGCTTTAGTTATATTCTGTTGCCCCGCCCAGGAAGCTGGTTATATCTCTCTGACAATGGCAGAAAACCCATAGCTTGCTCCCTCATGGAAGAACACATGAGGAATAAATGTTGAAGAGGGGTGTTAAGTATATTTTAGTAACTCACTGAGAAATCTTCCCTGATATAGTTAGAGAAATTGAAGGACCTTTGGAAAATGGGCTTAGAGAGAAAATGAGGTATTGTGTGAAAATTTTTGTGTTGTGAACAAATACTTTCTGAAGATCTGCTTTTTGTTTGTTTTCTGGGATCTTTAGAGCCTTACCTCAGTCTAATATACTCCAACAAAGCTTTTCACAGTCATGGTTATCAGACTCTCAACATTAACCCTGGAAAATCATAATATTTTTTTTTTCTTTTATTTGCTCAAAATTTTATTGAATACTTTTCAACAGTTTCTCCTAAATCAAAGTTACAGTGTTTCCAGTTGTGAATTAGTCCAATTTCTCTCTATCTTTAATAGCCATTTCTAGACAATTAGGCTGTAAACAAGGCATTTGGAGGGAAAAATTGGTGTCAGAATCTTCTCAAGCTGTTGCTCATCTGTAGACATCTGTTGGTCATTATTAGTCACAGGAAAACAAGAATTTCCAAACTGTTTACAAAGACACTGTTTATAAAACTGTCAGAACCTTACTCATTCCTAAGCAATACACAGTGGTGTGTACTTAAGAACTGCTTACTTATAAGAGAAATAGGAATCTGCTGGCCTCATGCACATGGGAAAGGGATTCTAGATTATTGTGAAAATGAGTAACAACCACTGAAAACTGCTGACATATTAGGAGGTACAAGTTGATGGGTCTGCCTTTTAAGAGGTGATGTCTGTCCTTTGAATTTCAGTGTCTGTATCCCCATCTTGCTGGCAGTCAGGACATAGAGGCACGTTCTACGCTGATGGTCAGGATGCCTATTAGCAGTATACGGAGGCAGGCGTATTTAAAACGTAATATTCTTAGTACTTTGCATAAACTAGCAGTCCTTTTTTTATTGGAAAGAGATGTATCCTCCCCCTTAATTATTCCATCTGAGTATCCATTCCTGACATTTAAAGCGAAGCACGTTCAAATTTCCTTTGAAATTTAAAGTTTGTGCTAAATTAGGGTGTTTGGTGGGAAGTGAGTCTTGCATTTGTTAAGGAGAGATTTGGTTATAAAAGTTTGATTGACTTAAGACTCTGGAAGTGGGTGAACAGAGCCAGTGGCAAGAAAATGAGAAATAGAAGTTGGTGGGAAGGTGATTCATTGCCATTTCCTGTAGTTCCTAAATTGAAGGACAAAGAGCTGTGGGTTGGGGGTCAAGAAATGAACTGTTTCTTTCAGGATTTTGCAGTGAAGCAAAATGCTAAGCATTTACTAGACATGGTATCTGTATTTGTCTTCATGGAGAGACTTTCTTCACGAGAGATTGGTGCTAGCTTCTCTTCCTGTAGTCGACAGTAGCTGCTCAATAAATGAATATTGAATGGATTTTGGAAAGACTTTTATAAAATGAGATAGATTGGTCCAAGTATTTCTTCCGTGTGCTCCTGGCTCCCTCTCTTCTCTCTTCCCTTGATATTTATTTATCAAACTCAAGTTACATGCCAGGACTTGTATAAGGTGCTGAGGATGCAATTCCAAACAACAAAAAAGTTGGTCTTTCAAGGAGTGTATATTCTTAAGGGGCAAAATAGAATAAAGAAAGTAAATATATTAAATAATTACAGATTGTGACAAGTGCCATGGAGGACCCAATCAAGCAGCTAAATTAGAAAATAACAGTAGTGCTAGGGAGGACAAGGTACTACAGTCAGCAGAGCATCTGTGAGATGGTTACCTGAGGGATGGGTTGGAGCCAGCAGCTGTTGAAGATATGATGGGAGAGGGTTCTGGGAAGAGGGAATGGTAGTGGCTTTAGTGGTGACATCACCTTTCAGAATCTGGAAGAGAGGTGATATGGCTAGAAAGTACAGACTGTCCCTAACTTTTGATGGTTTCACTTTTGATTCTTTGGCTTTACGATGGTGAGAAAGTGGTACTCATTTGAAACCACACTTCGAACTTTGCGTTTTGATCTTTTTGGGAGTTGCAGCTTCCAGCCACGTGATCACAAGGGTAAACAACCGATACACTTATGACCATTCTGCACCTGGACAACTATTCTTTTTTTCACTTTCAGTACATTGTTCGATAAATTACACAAGATACTCAACACTTTATTATTGAAGAGTGGCCCCCGCTCGCCGCCACTGGAGAAAGCCCTAGCACAGAAACACAGCTAAAAATAATAAATTAATTAATTAATTAAAAAAAAACTGATGCAGCCACAGATAAAATAAAAATAAATTTAAAAAAAACAAAAAAAACCACTTTATTATAAAATAGGTTTCGTTTTAGATGATTTTGCCGAATTGTAGGCTACAGCAAGTGTCTGAGCACATTTAAGGTAGGCTCAGCTAAGCTCTGATGTCTGGTAGGTTAGGTATATTTAAGGCATTTTCAACTTACGATATTTTCAACTTATGATGGGCTTGTCAGGATGTAACTCCATCGTAAGTCAAGGAAGATCTGTAGTGGGAAAGCAGACTGTCATTTCTTTTCTTCTGGTTGTCCCTAGAAACAAATCTGAAAGACAGTGATTTAAGCCCTTCTCATTGGGCCCTCTTTAGTTCCTGTGCTGGGTGGGTTTCTGATTGGGCCATCATGATATTGCAGTCCATCCTTGTTACCAAACCCACCCAGTGCCCACATCCACTTGTGTAAGCACTTATTCATTCAGTCATTAGGTATGTTTCTAGGACTTACCAAGGCCAGGTACTATTTAAGGCACTAGGGAAACATCAGAAGAGAGACAAGGCCTGGGTGCAGGAAAGGTGGAGAGAACAGATGATAGAGAAGCAAAGTGAGAGTCAATGGAAAGTACCACATGGAGATTTGAACCAAGAAGTGTCATAGAGGACTGGTGGGGAGGGTCAGGTGAGTTCTCCCTGAAAGAGGTGACATGAATGAAATGAGGAGAAGAGCTACGAATATCTCAATGTGATGCTGAACGACATCTCAAAGTGAGGAGAGCCTGGCAGAAGTCAAGGGTCTGAGGTACACTGGCCCTTGAATTAGCTCTGGAGGAGCTCTCAGGTCATCCTGACTATAGATAATTTTTTCATATGCTATTCGTTGGGAGACAGGCAACACAGAAAGCCTCAGAAATTCAAGACTTGCTAATAGTGGCAGGGATATCATTTCCTGAGCACATATTATATGGCAGGTGTTAGGCTGAGTACTTTTATATGAGTTACTGTCCTGAAAGCTCATAACCCTCCAAAGTGGATATTGTCTTTATCTCCATTTACAAAGGAGGAAATGCATTCAGAGAAGGAGAGTCACCTGAGGTCATAGAACTTGAGTGCAAGGCTCAGGATTCGTGCCCTGGCAGCCTGGCCTCAAACCCCAGCTAATGGCCAGCTGGACGATATACTACTTTCCTACAAAGTGTTTCCGTTGTGTTTAGTGTTGAGTTATGTTTTGTTATCTGGAAGGATAGAATGCAGAATTAGCTCCCCATATATATTTTTGTCCGAGGCTTCAAAACACAGCTTTGTCTCTAGGTTGAAAATGTAAAGCATTTGTACTTTTGGTGTTGCTTAGTGGATCGTTATGCTGCTTGCACTTACATTCCATTTGGGTATGTGAAGAAAATATTACAAAGACAATTCATATTTGGGAAGGGAAGTAAATATGTCAAGATATATGTTCCATAAAATTCCAGATCTACTAGATAGTGTGTGGAAGTGGTAGAACTCACTTTTGTTTCTTTTGTTGAATCTGCAAGAAGACAAGGGAATTATCTTCCCCTTCTTTCTTCCTTCCTTTTCCCCTTCCTTCTTATTTGCTTATTCAAAATTGCAAAATTCAGAGCCCCAGATGGTCATTGCATTGGGGAATTATTTACAAATAAATCATATTTGTCCCCTTCTGAGTTTTCTAAAGGTAACAGGCCAGGCTTGGGGAACTGCTGGGGGACTGATGGTGCCCCTGACTCTGACATGGCGTTGGGATGATGTGGGATGGTTGGGAGACATGATGTGAGCATTCTCCTCTAGCGAGAGCTGCTCCAACTGTACTTTCTTCTCTGGTGGCGCTCCTCCCAAGGTTAAGGAGCATTGTATTCAGAACCAAGTGGCCCTCTGAGTACGGTCCTTCTGCATCTGCTCTTCACCATCACCTTCTGTTGAAATGGAGTATTATGTGTCACAGTAGCTTGTCCTCAAGAACTGGCCACCGTGCTATCAGCAAATGAAAGCACAGCATGCTTTATTTGTGATTTGGAATAAAAACGTCTGTTATTGCTATGGGTCGTATTGTCATCCTAAAATATATCTTCCTATATCTCCCCCAGATAAGCCACATCCTTTCATGCCATAAATAGCAAATAGAACGAAGGGCTCTCAGCTTGGCAGAAGCCTACAGAGCAAGCTTATTCTCTCATTCACCCCATGTTTGAGTTCCTTCTTCTGTATTCCCAGCAAATGGTGATGTGATCCACCCTTGAATAACTCTAATGATTAAAGTAGTTAGTTCCTGCATAGCTTATTCCAAACAAAGGAGTCTCCACTTAACCATTCGCTTGGGTACCCATCCATCCTTCAGTCATGGCAGTCATTGACCAGTTAGTTGGAAGGTTTTTAATCAGTCCGGAACTGAGCACTTTCTACGAGCCAGGACTTTTGTGAGCCACGGATGCAAAGACAAAAAAACACCTTGAAAAGATCCACACTCTTTTTTCAATAAACTTACAGTTCAAAAAAAAGGAACAAGATGTGGACAGTCAGTGACACTGTAGAATGACAATTGCTGTGATGAAAATATGTACAAAGTTAATTAGGATCATTTGTTTGCCAGAGCAGTGGTCAGAAAAAAATGTACATTCTTTGCTTTTAGATAGAACACAAGATCAGTGGTTCCTCACACATGGCTTTGTGGATCTAGGGTGTTTAAAAATTCTTCCATTAATATACCTTTGTCAGTCTAGTCTAACTCCCCTCACCTTTACCAGTGTTTTATAGTTTTGTCTATTTAAAAGTCCTTACTTTTATAGAGCTTATTTGCCTCACTTTGATGCCAATTTAGTGCTCTTAAAATTTTATCCTTTAGACCTAGATAGCACAGAAGATAAGGTCTATGATGAGTCTATTTTTATTTCAAGGTTCTGAATAGCTACATTGAATTTAAATGAATTTCAGGGAAAAAAAATCAAGTACTAAAATTTTTTGTCAAGCCGTTTATTTCTCATTTTTACACTCTCAGCGAAGTGCAGCATATCAGAAGCTCAAGCATGTAGCATCTGGTTATTCCAGATGAGAAGCTCTTGAGACCCTTATTCAGGAAAACCTCTCACCGATGAGGTTTCGCATTCCATTTTTGCTCATAAGTTCTCCATACCTTTATATAAATGTTAGAGCTTCACGAAGTCCATGCTAGTTGAAAGTCCCTCTGCTCTTTTTCCTACAGAAGGCAGGAACTCGGCGATTTGAAAGAGACTGCTCTAGGCTGCCTTTTGGCGCAATCTCAGTTTTTGTTTTAACCCTGCCTGGTCTCCTACACCCTTGCCTTTCTCCCTCGGCAGGCTTTTCCTCTGCCCATAAACTATCCCCACTGCCAGATTCCAAAAGGTCCTCCCCTCGTCTTCCTGAAATACACACATTCCTTAACTTCTAAGTCCACCTCTGAAACATTAAAGACCAAATAAGAATCAAAACATAAAATTTACAGAACTCTTCACGTTTCTGTAAAACGATTCCTTTCACTGTTTTCTGCCCTTTGTTTCTTGAGTAGCTTTTCAAGCCACACCTTCCGGATCTGAACGCTTTGTGATGTTAGGCTAATTATTCTCTCCAGCCTTGGTTTCTTCACCTACAAAGGTGAGATAGTAATACCCACTTCCTGGGGCAGATGACCATGAAATAAGCCAGCGTTGTTTAAATACTTAGCACAGTGCCTCTGAGGCACCTTACCCCTTGAGGTCTATTAATTATACAGTAATTTTAAAAAAGAGAAGGTAACGTCTCAGAGATGGAGCACGTATACTTAATAGCACTCATTATCATATGAACAGGGATACTTAACCATAAAAGTAGTAGATACAATTTCTGCTTAATAAACAGTATATCTGTCAATGGGAGTCAGCAGAGATCCTTTTCAATTCGTGTGCAAACATGTAGAAGAGGCTTACTCCACGCTTTACATATAACTTTACATGTCCATGGGGTATGGACTTGTAACAAATGAAGTGGCGGGCTCTGAGATCTCTATGAGCAGCTGCTATTGTTTGCTTTATACGAACCAACAGAAAAGTACTGAGCCGAATTTGAGTCAAGGCAATTTAACCTACTCAAAGGCTTTAAAGTTGAATGCTGATGCTTTTTGGAAACGGTCATTAACAGCGGGCTACCTGAAACTCACCTAAAAACATGTTTAGAAAATTATAGATATATAAATGAGCTTAAATTTTTACTTCTGTAAAAGACAGCTTGCACAAACCCGGATATTGTGCTGTTTCTTAACTCTACATATTACACATGAATCTGATGCTTTAATACTATTTCTAGGTACCAGAACCATTAGATTAGGCCAGAAACCCTTTCAAATCCACGGATGGTGACCTAGTTAAAATTGGGTATTTTCTTGAATGGATTTGAGATGAATGTTTTAAATCCTCATTATTATTTTATTAATTGAAAATAATAATTACTATTTTTCTCAAGGTACCATTTCCTTTTAGTTGCCTTAATATTTAGCTTCTGAAACTTAATACAATTAAACATATCAATGCTAGGAAAAAACTAGTTGGCTGCTCTATATTGACCCAATTATGATAGCACTTTTATTCTTTTCCTTTATTTTGATATAATAAGTGAATTTCTCTTTGAACAGTGTCTTTGATGAAGAACAATTGGCTAACTTATTTGCAAAAAAAGTGTTAGTCTAAAGAAGGGAGCAGGGTTTCTCTAAAGTGAACTAAAGGAACTTCCTTTAGAAGAAAGCTAGAAAACTAAGAACTTTGAGACTTAAAAATACCATCATATACAATACTGATTAAAAAGTCAACCACATTCCTAAAAGAATACGATTTCACAATTTGATATCAGAAAACTTCTCACATAAAGAAGGAGGTATCCTTGGGAAAGGAAGAAGTGGGAAAGCACAAGTTAATAAGGGTTTTATCTTTATTTTTGCCACTTCTGGCTTACTTTGGTTTTTGGTAAATTCATTTAAGGAGTAAGAGGTTAAAACTATAGAGTCATTAAGTTGCTCACATTGACAGCATCCCTGGAAGTGCACCATATTGCAAAGCTCAAAATTTTGGAGACAAACACAGCTGGGTTTGGATTCTAGCTCGTCTGTTTACTGGGTAATCTAGGTGGTTGCCCAGTAGAATAATTACAAGAGCTACTGCAAGATTGGGATAGATTTTTATACCTACCATATAGTAAGATCTTAATATTCCTCCCCTCCTTTTTTCCTTAGAAATTGACAGAAAAATGACATTTTGTTGAGGAAACTTTAAGTCAATGATAGAAAAATGGCCAAGGGACAGGTGTGACTAAAAAGCACCAAAAATGTTCAACCCCAGTAGGCTTTTAAGATGAAGAAATAAAAATAACTAAATGCTGACTTTGTAATTTTTAAATTAACTCTGGTTAACAATAGATACCAATATTAGAGATACAGGCATTCATACATTGATGGTAAGAGTGTAAACTAGGAAAACCAAAGTAATTAGGCTATGGGAATATCTCAAAATTTCATACCTTTTGACTTAGTAATTCTCCTCATTTGCTTACAGAGATAATTGCATTTTCTCATGATGATTTGTAAACAAAGATTTCCATTAGGCTGTTTTTAAAGAATAGACAAATATTATGTGGTGAAACATGTTGTGGTCCTTCAACACAATGATTTCAGAGATTGCTTCATAACGAGAAAAGTCTCTCAAGACCATATCGTTTTTTAAAAAAAGCAAGATAGCCAGCTGTACATAGAGTCTGATTCAAATTATGCCAGAAAAGAATATATGAATTATCAAAGGCAGGAAATTAAGGCTCAAATGGCAACACTGGTTGTCTTTGAATGATGATATTTTAGTAAGGTTTCTTACCCTTCTGTGTTCACTAAATCTCTTACAATGTTCATGGAATAATTATATATTCAGAAAAAAAATTAAGGAACAAATGAGTCAATCCATTGAGTTGAAGAAAGCCAGTCACCAAGCTTAGTGCAGGAGGGCATGGAACTCTTCAGTCTATAGCCAGCCTCACCTGAGGGCACCAGACATGATGGTCAGATCAGCCTCTGATCCAAGAAGAGCATCTCACAAGCTGTTGGCCTCTTCCAGGAGAGGCCACTGAGGGATGGGGCACAGTAGGGCTGATAGACATTTCTAACATGGGGTTTGCTTGGCTTCAACATGATTCTTCTGGGCTTCCAAACAAACTCAAGTTCAGCTATGCTCAGAAACTGTTGTACCTCGCGACTAGGATCTCGGATTTTCAGACTTCTCTACTTCTTGAAGATGTGTAATTTCTTAAGAAGTGGAGAGTCATAGCATGGCATAGGGTAATATTTTCATTTTGCAATCCCAGTACATCAGGGGAAAAACTACCACATATAATCATGGTGATTTTATAAAAGAAAGAGCGTTATCCCCAAATGTAGGCAGCACATTATAATTTGAGAATAAAAGACAATATTTCAATTGGATAGATGTTGCCTTATGAAAACCTATTGTATTTTTCTTTTAGTTTTATTCTGGATATGTGAAAGCATCACCACGGATCAGCATGAGTCGGGGAATTCCCATTTAAGGAACCGCTAACTTCCCTATAATCTCCTCACCGCATTCTAACGATAGTCACTATCCTTTTGTGGGAATGAGAGCACTGAGGCCCAGGTGGTTTAGGAGGAACTTGGGCTTGTCTGACCAGATTTTATTATATCATCTATGAGTCCCCCTGTTTGTGTTCATGTTGTCCAGAATAAAAAGAAAATGAAATAATTGATTAAATATAGAAATTACCTTAGGAGTGACCTAAGCTTTAAGTTAGTAAGTTTGTTCAACAGAATTGTTGAAAGCCTTGCTCATTGTCTAGATTTAGCCAGGAGGGGACCAGGAACCGGAATCTACAGAGGAGACATGTGCTTCTTAAGAGGGCGATGGTGATGGGTGACAAGATACCAACCAATGGTGGGAAATGATACAGCTTAATCAGTTATAGGCAGAAGATGCAATAACTATTTCATACACAGAGAACTCTGAGCAGAGAACACAGTGACCTTCCAGACAAAGAGACAAGCTCTCATGTCCCCATATTAAGGCCTTCTGAGAGGCTCCTACCTTTCTACTCTCAGAAGGAGTCTTTATGCTCTCTCAGCTCATCCTAATTGCTCTGAGGTCTGGCTCTTTGCCTGCAACCCCAGAAAATTCCTCAGTGTCTACTTGAAGGTTGAACGAGTTGGAGATAAATTTGTAGACCTTCCATCTCTTTGCTGGGCCAAGGTTTACTGCCTAAGAGGATTCTGTAAAAGGAGAAGGGCCAGAAATAGAACCAGGACTAGAGAACATCTGGTGACCCAGGAAGAGCTGGGGCATCTGAAGTGGGATTGTATAAAAAAGTGCACTAAGGGGCTTCCCCGGGGGCTTCGCCGGTGGCGCAGTGGTTGAGAGTCCGCCTGCCGATGCAGGGGACACAGGTTCATTACCCGGTCCGGTAAGATCCCACATGCCGCGGAGCGGCTGGGCCCGTGAGCCATGGCCGCTGAGCCTGTGCGTCCGGAGCCTGTGCTCTGCAACGGGAGAGGCCACAACAGTGAGAGGCCTGCGTACCACAAAAAAAAAAAAAAAATGCACTAAGTGTTTTAGGTCAGAATAAGCAGTGGTTAAGAAAGGGGTAGGCAGGAGGACAGTAACTACCAGAGAACAAAGAAGAGGGTTAGGAAAAATCAAGAACCCCCAAAATTCTTGTTTGACAGTTGAACTTTAGTTCACTTTGACATTGAAAAGAGAGGGAATTGGGAAAATAAAGCTAAGACACAAAGCATTAGGGTGCTAAGGTAATGTTAAAAGATAACCTGAAGCATGTTAAAAATTTTAAGAGTTTATTTGAGCAAAAATAACTTTTTATCAGGCAGCATCCAATCTAGCAGATAGAAAGGGGCTCCAAGGAGCTGTACAAATGAAAGACTTTTATAGGCAGAAGGAACAAGCAGATTGTTAGACAAAAAGTGGGTTGGTTATAGCAAGGTTACTTTCCTTTATTGCATGGCAGGCGTCTCTCAGGCAGGTGACCTAACTAGTGTTTATCAGGTGATTCCCAATTTACTGGTTTAAAATTCCATTTCTGGGAGAGCTGAAGATGTAATTAAGTCTTGGTTTGGTGTCGTGGGGCTTAGTATAAGCAACTCCATTTGGGGCCTGTTGTTTTTTGTTTTTGTTAATAGTAATCACCTGCTCCTGTTAGGAAGTACCCTCTCTATTCCCTTTATGTTATTGATTCTGCTGCTCAATTCTAGGATGTCCCCACATGATGGATCTTGGCACTGTATTAAACATTAAATGAGAATGGTAACAGTGTTTGCTTTTCATGGAGCTACTTTTTAATTTGCTGATTTTGATCTTGGTCACTGTGTTTTTGCTGACGTTTAATCCTCTTTGATTCAACTCCAGGCAATTAAGTGGTGCCTATTTGGGACTGGCTGGCCACTAACAGATGGGCTGGTCCACGGCTGGCCTATTATATGACTACAAATTTGAGAGTATGCTAATGCTAATAAACTAGATTCAAGCCCCCAGGAGACAGAACATATTTGCTTTTCTGGGTATATCAAATAAATGAGCAGTCCTACTATATTTTTCCTTTGAACTTTCATCCACTTTTGATAATGAAATATACATTAGAAATTTTAAAAGAGGCTTCGTGCTGTCAATCATTTAAAAATCCAGTACATTACTTTTTCAAAGACTTTCATGAGGCAGTCTGCTTGAAATCTATTTTAACTTATTTTTTTAATAGCATTTTATTTTATTCTGTGGAGCATGGATATATTTGGCTCTAAAATGAATCCCACTTGAACCGTTTTCACTTTCTCTCCGCTCAGTCTTGGAGAAAGGAAGGCTTTTCCCGGTTCCTTTCTTTCTGGTTACTGTATTTCCTCTTTAAATACGCTACCTATACTGCTTCTACTGTGTCAGGTTTCCTTCACCTGGGATCCAGCAACAGAATTCAGGGGTTCAGTAAATTTACATTGGAATATAAATTACATCTTTATTTTACTAACTTCTGGCTAACTGAAATTTAGCAAGTCCTTCAATTATAGGTATCAATAAACCAAAGAAATTATATGCAACCCATCACCAATGGAATCACAGATATACTATCACATTGCAGTTGCTGATATGGTTAAAAATTACAGTAGTTATTGGATGCACTACTACATACTGATAGTTAATATTTTTACAATGAAATATATTATGGTATCACGCAATTATTTTTGTAGTATTTTGATAGCTTTTCCCAGTATAGTTAGTTCCCTTTATAATCCTGTGTATGTTCCTTTATTCATTTAAAAGCATTGTTCTGCAAAGGGGTCCATAGGCTTCATAAAACTGCAAAAGGAGTCCGTAGTTCAAAAACTGTTAAGAATCTAAATTGGTTTCTCTGAAGTTTCCTTTTTCTGTGTAAACCATAGTTTGAATGTTCTTTACTTATCCTGAAATGCCCGTAAATCAACAAACTTGTATTTTCTTCCAAAATCCTATGATCTAATATGTTTTTACGTTGCATGTGAAATAAAAGCATTTTTCGTGCCAGTTAGAAAAATGAATCAGACATTAAATTAACATTTACTGTAATGAAATCAGACCTGTGTAATTACCACAGTGCAATTACACTCATCTGAAAATTTGCTGTTTCCCTTTTCAGCAGCATATAATCAAAACTCTTATTCTGCCATGAATGATAAGATGTTCTTTCTCCAACTGCTGAACACAGGCGTTGATTTTCTGTGACAAAAAGGCTTCTGTAACAATTTAATTGATTAAAATACCAAGGGCTTACAATATACCAGACAATGTGCAAATAATGTCCACTTTTACTGGTGTATGAATGTTTAATATACCACACAGGGTACTAAATGCAGCATGCCCAAATCACCGTAGAATTTTTTTGTTTGTTTTTTTTTGCGGTACGCGGGCCTCTCACTGTTGTGGCCCCTCCCGTTGCGGAGCACAGGCTCCGGACGCGCAGGCTCAGCGGCCATGGCTCACGGGCCCAGCCACTCCACGGAATGTGGGATCTTCCCGGAGCGGGGCACCAACCCGTGTCCCCTGCATCGGCAGGCCGACTCTCAACCACTGCGCCACCAGGGAAGCCCCACCTTAGAATATTTTAAGGTTAGAAAGCACTAATTGAGAAAACAGATGAAAAAAAATAAAGCGAGAAACATATTTTTGCATATTTATTTGTCTGAATTCCAGAATTAATCAGATCCCTAGTGTCTGTTGGCTCTTGGTGACTCTGTATCTAATGAAGATACAGATACTCCATTTGCAGTAATTGGTTAATTGGAGCAGGAGTCTTCCACTTCTTCTGTGAGAGATGATGTCAGATCTAGCATCTGAACTCAGGTGTCAGATGGACCCAAGTCTGCATCCTGGCCCTACTACTTCCTGGGTCTGAGACCATGTTAAAATTACATCTGAGCTTCCGATTGCCTGTCTTGAAAATGAGAATAATAAAATATGACTTGTAAAGTAGTTATGGGAGTCAAAGGAGTTATATGAAAAATGTCTGCCACAGTTGTCTGGTACATACTGATCCCTTAAATTGTTATTTGTTGTCAAAACTCTGCTCAGACACGTCCCTTTCCTAGCAATCAATTCAAGGATTATGTCAAATCCTAAACTCAGTTTAACTCTTACCATGACCCAGAGGACATAACATACTCCTTGTCTCAGGAAAATACAATTAAATTAGAAATTATATACATATGATTGCATATACATATAGATATATAATTAGCACTCTGTATCTGCAGGTTCTGCATCCAAGGAGTCAACCAACTGCAGCTTGAAAATAATTTTTTAAATATTCCAGAAAGTTCCAAAAAGCAAAACTTGAATTTGTCACACACAAGTAACTATTTACATAGCATTTACATTGTATTTACAACTATTTACATAGCATTTACATTATTTTAGATACTATAAGTAAGCTAGAGATGACAAAGTATATGGGAGGATGTGTGTAGGTTATATGCAAATACTGTATCACTTTATATGAGGGACTTGAGCATTCTTGGGTTTTGTTATCCAAGGGGTTCCTGGAAGCAATCCCCCAGGGTTACTGAAGGATGACTCTACATTAGAAATTACTCAGCCATGAAAAGGAACGAAATTGAGTTATTTATAATGAGGTGGATGGACCTAGAGTCTGCCGTACAGAGTGAAGTAAGTCAGAAAGAGAAAAACAAATACCGTATGTTAACACACACACGGAATCTAAAAAATTGGTACTGATGAACCAAGTGGCAGGACAGGAATAAAGACGCAGACATAGAGAACGGACTTGACACAGGGGTGGAAGAGGAAGCTGGGATGAAGTGAGAGTAGCATTGATGTATATACACTACCAAATGTAAAATGGCTGGCTAGTGGGAAGCTGCTACATAGCACAGGGAGATCAGCTCAATGCTTTGTGACGACGTAGAGGGGTGGCATAGGGATAGTGGGAGGGAGACGCAAGAGGGAGGAGATATGGGGATATATGTATACTTATAGCTGATTCACTTTGTTGTACAACAGAAACTAACACAACGTTGTAAAGCAATTATATTCCAATAAAGATATAAAAAATCCAATCCTGAATATCAAAAAAAAAGAAATTACATATGTATGTAGGTAATTCTAAATCCAACGTATATGTATATATGTTGGAATCAAATGGAAAATACCAAATGGCAGTAAAAACAAATGCTAAATGTTATGGCATATATTTATATTAATTATAATCCTCGCACAAAACAGAAGAGACTTTAATGAAAGGACAATTTACAAATATGTGGGTAAGGTTAAGGGAACCAATGCAGAATGGTGCTGCGCTGAAGGGTTGGCAAACATGGGGAGCCATTACTACTCCTTGAACTGGGGAGGGCAGGAAGCCATTACCAGAACCGGGAGCAAGCCATGGCTATCACTGTAGAAGAACCTCTTCTGATAGGAGTTTATAGCCACCACAATGTGGGAGAGAGCCCAGGGGGATATATATCCTAATCTCTGTCTTCACCAAACCTGAAAAGTGACTGGAAGCCAGAGATCTCAGGAACCCAGGACAGACAGCCTCGTGGAATAGGATGGGGAAGGATGGAGAGTGAATCTGAAGAGTCCAACAGAAAATAGTCAGCAAAATATTGTAAGAAGCATTTAGAAATTCAGAGAAGGAGGACACCATAAAAATTAAAATAGTCACAGGAAGCTGCTCTGACCATGAAACCTGGGTCCTATAAATAATTCCTGCTTTGGACACCTGTGTATACGTTAGAATAAAGTGTGACATCACCATTCAGCTGTAACAATTCTACCAAATGATATGGTCAGGAGGCCCCCTCAGATGACAGTGTGGTTCCTTTTTGAGGCTGTATCATCTGTCACAGTGAATGTGCTATAGCTCTACAAAAGTCCAGGATTGTTGCCTTGCAAGTCTGTGAAATACAGAGGGAGCTTCACAAGCAAATTACCTCGTGTGGACAGAGTGAACCAGTGCATGGGGAGGTAGACATTTCAACTAACCTGACAGTAGGTCTCAGCCTTGTTTTTCTCCCTGTTCTTAAGTGGCCAGACAAAGATAAATGCTCTCATTTGTCCTAGAGCCTGCTGAATCTTTCACCCAGCTGCCATTGATAACTCCTGCAAGACCTATTCATTTGAGGCTTTCTTTTGATCACTTTTCAGAAGGCAATTCAGGACTTATTTTTGTGACAGGGATGCTTTCAACAAGGGATTCCTTTGGGTCTTATTTATAATTTTGTTGTGGTAGATAAGGCTGTGTGTTCAAAGAAATTATTCCAAATGCTTGGTTTTATCATTTTACGCAAAAGAAAAATTTAGACCTTCAGCAGTCATTCATTCAGCGAATCATTCATTCACCATTTTCTCAGTGACTATTTTGTGCCAGGCACTGTGGTAGTTATTAAAGATACATTAGCTAGCTCTAATAGGGTAAGTCTCTAATAGGGTAAGTCACTTTCATTTCTTTTAATTCTAATAGACTGATAATACTGTTTTTGTATTGTTCTCTTGGGATCACTTCTCAGGTCTTGCTTGAGCTCAGCAGAAAAGAGTTCTGTCACTGATGAGCACTGTCTGTGACAGGCATGCACACGAGGAGTAGCACTTAGGCTCACCTGGTTGGCCATTGCGTCTGTCAGGTCTAGAACCACTTCTTTTCAATGAGAGGAAACCTTTGTAGTAACAGACAAGTTCACTTCAAGTACGAATTACTTCGCACCCAGAAGGCTCTCAAAATCTTTGTTGAGGGCTTCCCTGGTGGCGCAGTGGTTGAGAGTCCACCTGCTGATGCAGGGGACACGGGTTCGTGCCCCGGTCCGGGAAGATCCCACATGCCGCGGAGCAACTAAGACCGTGAGCCATGGCCGCTGAGCCTGTGCATCCGGAGCCTGTGCTCCGCAACGGGAGGGGCCGCAACGGTGAGAGGCCCGCGTACCACAAAAAAAAAGAAAAGAAAAAAAACTTTGTTGAATAAATTAATTTAACGGTTTAAACACTCAAAGGAATTAGCCTTTTTTGGGGCAAGGTGTGGTTCTCACTTTCTTCTTCCTACTTTTGTCATATTTTAAAAAGTGACAGTTAAAAATTCACATATAAATTGGTGAATACCTTTCTGTGGTTCACATTTCTAAAGATTTTCACTAATGGTATCTATGAATCTATATATGAATGGTGAGGCTAATGGAGCATATTTTACGAATCACTGAGTTTTAAACTACAGACCACTTCTAAGTGGAATCTGAGAAACAATCGCACGTTGAAGAATAAGGTTACATTTTCTGTCTGTGACAGTTACATGGATGTTCATCCCGGCTTCATAGAAAAAGTTGGTGATACATTTGTATCTTAGTTAGAAACAATGATACTTTACAACTGAGAATAATTTTAAGAATTCTTGAAAGATGTTTCTCAGTACCATATCTCTTCAGGAGCACCTATCTTGGTGAAATGAATTAAATCATTAGGTGTTACTGTGAGACAAGAAACCGTGGATGGGGCTTCCCTGGTGGCGCAGTGGTTAAGAATCCACCTGCCAATGCAGGGAACACGGGTTTGAGCCCTGGTCCAGGAAGATCCTATATGCCGTGGAGCAACTAAGCCCGTGCATCACAGCTACTGAGCCTGTGCTCTAGAGCCCATGAGCCACAACTACTGAGCCCATGTGCCACAGCTACTGAAGCCTGTGTGCCTAGAGCCCGTGCTCTGCAACAAGAGAAGCCACCACAATGAGAAGTCCACACACCACAAGGAAGAGTAGCTCCCGCTCGCCACCACTAGAGAAAGCCCGCGCGCAGCAACAAAGACCCAACGTAGCCTACATACATACATACGTACATACATACATACATAAAATAAAATAAGAAACCGTGGATGAATCGTAGTAATTGAATCCATTTTCTGTTCCTTCTTAAGGTAATTCTATTAAATGGTTTCAGGATTTTTTTCCCTCGCCTTCTTGTTCCCTTTTTCCCTCCCTCTCTTCTTAAGATGTTCAAAGGCACGAAAACATCTCACTAACCTTTGCTTCACTATTCTATACTTTAGCCTGGAATGAAGCAAGAGCATATTCATACCTAGTGGAAGGGAGAACAACTTTTCCTTTTTCCCCTGTTAGGTTCTTTGGCTGGTTTAATAATTAAATACATAAGCCAGATTAACAGGAGAAAAAAAATTAACTTCCTATGTATAGGAGACCCAGAGATTTGAGACTTAAGGACAAGTCGGGTAGTTGAGGCTTATAAGCCATCCTGAACTATATGGAATAGAGGTCTCGAGCTGCAAAGGGGAGGAGGGTAATCCACGGGAGGATAAGAAGAGCAGATGTTTGTAATTAGAAGTCTGCCTTGCCATGCAGATGGGTCTTTCAGATAAGAATTTCTCTCTAATAGCTCTCCTTCTGGTCCTGCTCCCCTGTCTTTTAGGTAGTTAAGGGAGAGGTAAACATTTTTCTTGAGTCTGCTAGGTCTTGATTGCCTTCGGCTCAAAATAATCGACATGCCAAAATGGCATATTTTGGGGTCATGTATTCTTCCCCGCTCTCTACAGTGGCAGAAACAGCTGCTGATTCCCTTTGACCTGTGAATGTCTTCTGCCTTTAGCAAGGATAATCAAAACACTCAGCAACCTTAGGGGCAAAGGCAGCAACCTGGTAGAATAGATGCTGGCTCCTAGTGCTGGAAGCCCTAGGCGTGAATGCCAGGAATTCATTCACCTTTAGTTATCAAACTGTGGGAGGGTGCCGGGGAAAGAAAAAAAGTAGGTGGGCTAGGAGGGATTTTATTCTTGGTGTCCAGGACAGTTGGCTACAGAGCAGTTCAGAAATAACCTGTGGTACAACCTTATGGATACTAACCAAATTTCAGCTCTTCCTAGTCAGGATCTTCTGGCTCTGCTGGCTGTCCCCTTTTCTGAGGGCTGCAGAGATTCCCAGGGGATGGGGTTACAGCTGCAGGGCAGTGCCTCACCATCCTCATTGCTTTTCCTCCTTCCCCCACAAGTTTTGTGGTGTGTTATTTTTTCCCCTTTTATTATTTATTTCTTTTTAAATTTGGTTAGCTGTTATTTATTTTACTAGTGCCTATTCTAATCCAGGCTGTACACTAATTGCTTTACATGCATCATGTAATCTTGCCAAGAAATCTGAAATGTGGTTACCTCTCTTACAGAAGAGGAAATGAATTCCAGAAAGGTTTCTTTCCTTTTTAAAAACAAATATATTTTGTGGAAGTAGAGTTGATTTACAATGTTATGTTAATTTCTGCTATATAGCAAAGTGATTCAGTTATACATATATATGCACTTTTAAAATACTCTTTTCTATTGTGGTTTATCACAGGATATTGATATAGTTCCCTGTGCTATAAAGTAGGACCTTGTTGTTTATTCATTCTATTTATAATAGTTGGCATCTGCTCATCCCAGAGTCTCCCAATCCATCCCTCCCCCACTCCCCTCCCTGTTCAGAAAGGTTTCTAAGATCTTGACTTATCCAAGGACACATAGCTGGTACGTGGTAGGCCTAGGATATGAACCCAGATTTAGCTGACTAAAAAGTCCACATGTTTACAATGACGGTATATTATATCTAGGCATTTTTATCTTTTTAATTTAAACACATTTAGACTGATGTGTTTTCTCTTGAATAGATCCTTTCGCCTTACACCAGGCATCATGCTGTGTATGTGCGTGTGTTTGCCTATGATATAGATAAACAGATCTAGATATCTGCATCTATATCTGTGTCTCTATATCCAAACGTATATCTGTAGAGAGACCCACAAAGGCCTTGCAGACACTTGACTTTGTGGTTCCCGCCCTCTAAGAAAAACATAATTTGTCCCTGGAGAAGACTGTTCTTTTAATTGGGAAAATACCTTAATGGGCCCTCAGATGACAAAGGTTAAGCCCTAAGGGCTGGTCTAACTGAGGGAGAATAAGAGGAAAAGAGCTGAATTGTTTTGCGTAATAAAGTGGCAGTTAACTTAGACCATTTCTGGAAGTTCAAAAAAAGTGTGGGGTGGTGGAATCTGGGGAGGAAGCAGAGGCCCAGAAGGGTCATGAGAAGGATAAAGGCCAAGGCAACAGACCAAGAGTTAAGCAGGAGATTGATCAGAGAGACAGAACACCTCAAAGGAGGGAAAGCCTAGAAACTTGAAGGTGTCAAAGAATACAGTTTATACTAAGTCCCCTGCATGTGAACCTTCAAGTTGCGAGCTTTCAAAGATGCGAACGTGCGTCTGCATGTCCAGTCACGTAAGTTAGTCTACGTGTCTGGCGTACATTGTCACGTGTGTGCATCCTGTACAAGTGGTTGTGCTTTTGTGTACTTTACAGTACTGTATAGAGTACAGCAGTACAGTATCTTTATTTCAAGCCCAGGATGTCCGGAAGCAAGTGTAAAAGCAGTGGTGATGTAGCTGGTACAGTACTATCCAGACATCACCAGATCCTTTTTTCAAGAGGGTAGATAGAATTGAATCCAGCAAGGAGCCAGAACCTGTGCCGTCAACGTCAGGCGTGAGTGAAACTGCAGCTTGCCCTCCATCTCCTATTGCTGAAGATCCTTCAGCTCTACCATCTCCCACCTCCTCCCCCTCCTCCAGTCAGTAACTCTTCTTGCCTGTTCGCTCGATGCCAGCCCTGTATGCCAGCTGTTGTCCTGTACTACTGTACTTTTCAAGGTACTGTGCTGTAAGATTAAAGCTGTTTTATTTTTTGTGTTTATTTTTTATGTATTGTTTGTGAGAAAAGTATTATAAACCTATTGCAGTACAGTACTACATAGCTGATTGTGTTAGTTGGGTAGCTAGGCTAACTTGGTTGGACTTATGAACAAATTGGACTTATGAACACACTCTCGGAACGGAACTCTTTCGTATGTAGGGGACTTGCTGTAAGTTATGTTTGGTTTTGGGTTCTACCCCCAGCATCATTCCTTTCCAGCTTTCCAGGGACCACTGGGTGTGTCTGATGTGCTGTGGAGAGTGAAGGAGAAAGAGCACAGCTGGGGCTGAGCTGAGCAGCCACAGGAAGTGGGGAGGGTGTGCGGGGTTGGGGGCATCAGTGAGGGTCCAGCCGGGAGAAGAAACTAGTGGTTGGAAGCGACAAGAAAATGTAGGCTACCTCCCCCCAGGAAGGCTCAGAAATAACAGCAGCTGTGCTGGACTTCCCCAGCCAAACAGGATAGAGACTGAAGTTGTGTTGCTTGGATATTATAGAGAACCTGTGACCCCAGATCACTGGGATATAGGAGGACACTTATTTAACAGAGTTTTCCGTGCTTTGAGGAAACAAAGAGTTGCTTCTCCTCAGATTTTTTTTTTTGGGGGGGGGACTCCTTGTTCTCCCAGTAAGAACATTTTAACAGGTATTTCTTTTGCTGTCAGCTAGTTTTATTTATAAACACCTTTTGCTCTCAACATATTGCATAAATATCTGGGCAGAGGAAGATTGGTTTCAATTGGCTTTGATCATTTTTCTTTATGGCGCTGTGTTCTGGGGGCATGAGATGGGATCACCTCTGCTCTATTATCCCACTCTGCTTTTGTGGATATTTTCCAAACGCAGCTCCCTGGAATGTGTTTCAAGATGGATTCTCATTATCTCCCAGTCAACAGTCAATTACTTTTTTTTTTTTTTTTTTTTTTTAAGGATCTCAGAACATTTGTGTTTCCTTGAGGAAATAGAACTAAATTCAGCAATAAAGGTCAGCACTTACCGGGGGCCTGTGAGCCAGACGCTGTTCCAAGTGCCTTAGAGTTAACCATCAAATCTTCACAATAACCCTATGAGGATGCTATTCTTCTTATTTCCATTTTAGTGGTAAAGAAACTGAGGGGGTGTTGACATGAGATCTTTTTTCCAGGGGGTCATAGCAGTGTCAGTAGCGGTTAGGACACAAACTCAGACCATCGTATTCCACTCTCAACCTGTACAGCCTCTTGATAAGATAATTTTAGGTTATTAGAAATAGCACAGTTTGGCTAATTCCACTCTATGGTTTTCAAGCCTTTTAAGAAAGCACCTTTGCTGCTTTGTCAAAGGGTGGTCAGTAATGAATGTGTTCAAATGACAGGCTTTGGGTACTGAAGTTTCTGGATGTACATGGAAATATTACCCAAAAGAATTCACAGACTGGAAAGGCTACTCTTTCTTCCCTCTGGTTAACCCAGAACAATTCAGGGCATCTAGGTGGAAAAACTTTTTTTGACTAGATACAGGATTCTCAGGTTTTAACTTCTGTTGAGTGAAAAATGATTTAAAAACTAAGGTAACAGGTAAAAATATAGGAAAGTAATTTTTGGTGAACTTGGTAGGGAGAATGACCTTGGAAGGGTTCTTGAAGATTATTTAAACACTTAAAAATGCAGACCATCTCTGTAAATTATGAGGTTATAAATGCTTTTCTTTCCTCCACTCACTGTGAAGAAAACATAGTTCTGAAAAATTAAGAAAATTTGGGTTGGACGACTCATTTTAGAATGACTATGTTGTCACATTTGAGTGACTCCTAGAATTATGGTTCCTGCCATTTAGGGAATTTTCACTTATTCAGTGGATTTGGTGAGAGCCAGTTTTCGACATGGGAGATTTGGGTCTGGCTGTGGCTTGTGCTAAAGGACCCTCTAGCAACTTGGCTTTCTCGTCTTGAGCAAGCTCAGACGTCAGTTTTATCAGCATCATTACCTTGCCAGTGCTGAGCTAACCAGTGGCTTGGTCTGGTGTAAACAATGGGAAGAGCAGTGTCGGTCCACTGTAGAAGCTGTATTAAACTAATGTGTACGTTTTGAATTCTAGAGACAAAGAATGTAGTGATGAAAAATTTGCGGATTAACTCTGATCCTTGTGATTTATATCAAGAGTTTACGAGACCAAAGGTAGTATGCCTGCTTTCTATAAGCTCCACTTCCAGTAAAATTGTTTTTTCATGAAAGGTGAGACCTATTCCTACTTCCAATTGGATGGATTATTTAAATGACCCCTTCCCCCAATTTGTGGCACTAAAAATTAATTCTGTTTAATTCAACAATTTATTGCATCTCTACTGTTTGCAGTGTATCATGGCAGACTATGATTTAGGTTACAGATTTAATATAATCTAGTGAGGAAGAAAGACACATACTTAAATAATTCTGATACAAGTTAGCACTGTAATAATCTTGAAAGCAGTATAATAAAGGATTCTACAAGCCGAGCTGTAGATGGGGGTAGAATTGGATTGGAAGTGTTGCTCTTTTTCTGAAACAAATACAATTTTACCTGTATTCTTAGACAATGTATTTTTGTTGTTATTGTTGATATGCATGGAGAGAGGCAGCATATGCTATACCTTCTTTTCCTTTTCCATTTCTCTGAGCTCTCCTTCTAGGCATCCTGTATGCATTATGCAAGTGGCTATTCTTACTATTTAAGAATGTTTTAGGGATCCAACCCTAAAACAGAGGAGATTAACCCTTTTCCTAGTATCTTGGCTTCCCGTAGGCAGACCTGCCTCCAGTTGGGGCCACCTGTGCTGGTGATGGGAGCAGCAACTTTCCACAGATATGATGGCAAAGGACAAAAGGCTAATTTATGGTAGTGGGACTCTTCCTCCTTCTTCCCCTGAATAAACACTCAGCATATGGCGTGATCCTGGTGCTCCTCTGGGAATTAGGGAGAAAGCAATATTATATAACAAATTTCAACTAGCAGTGCTAATGGAGAAGACTTGCTGTGAATTGCTGTGAATCCAGAGATGGTTTGCAAACAAAGTCTCAGTTCATAGTATTTGTACCAATTTTGATTTAAGCTGCAAATTAAAGCAGTATGCATTTATACATGTAGAAAAGCAAATTGTTTAGATTACCAAGCCTCAGGAATGTAACTCTGAAAGGTTTATTTAAAGCCATCATGCAGCTGTGGCAAGCATTTCAGAAACAGTTCTTCTGGTCTCATGGCATCTATTTTTGGGTTGAGATTTATTAATTAAAATATATTTTTTAAATTTTTATTTATTTTCATTTATTTATGTTTGGCTGCGTTGGGTCTTCATTGCTGCGCGCGGGCTTTCTCCAGTTGTGGCGAGCAGGGGCTACTCTTTGTTGCAGGGCGCAGGCTTCTCATTCCGGCGGCTTCTCTTGTAACGGAACATGGGCTCTAGGCATGTGGGCTTCAGTAGTTGTGGCACACGGGCTCAGAAGTTGTGGCTTGCAGGCTCTAGAGCATAGGCTCAGTAGTTGTGGCGCATGGGCTTAGTGGCTCTGCGGCATGTGGGATCTTCCTGGACCGGGGCTCAAACCCATGTCCCCTGCATTGTCAGGCAGATTCTTAACCACTGTGCCACCAGGGAAGCACGAGATTTATTTTTTATTGAGTTTGTCAAAGTCACTTTATAGATTCTTAATAGCTTGTTTCTTTTTTCTTTTTTTTTTTGGTGAATGTGTGATTGGAACCTTTCTAGTAATTTTAAAATAGTCTCATTTGTCGTATTTTAGTGTGCAATTTAGAAATCGATACATAAAGTAATGAGTTTTAGGTTGATCTCTTTTTCCTCGGGGTTTTCAGTTCTGTTCTGTTCTTTGCTTTTCCCTTCCCATCCTCACTTTTTCCTCCCTCCCTTCCTCCCTCCTTTTTCTACCTCTCCCCTTCCCTCCCTTTCCCTCCTTTGTTTTTGTTGATGATGGAAGTGATCACAAATAGTGAGTGATTGTGTCTCAAGAGGTTAATATATGATTGAATCATCTATTGTTTCTTCTGAGGATCCATCTTTCAGAAGTCAAACAGATGAATCATCATTTTGAAAAGAAATGTATTAGTCATTTAGAATTTTTTCTCTCTTCTCATGAATGAGTGCTTCTTTTATGTGTGACTTAAATTGTTGAAATATGAGACTGCAGAAAAAAAAAATCAGTTTCCAGTTATAGCTCCTTGGAATAACACATGCGGTTCCATCACTGAGTGCTGATTTTTAAAAAATGTTACTTCAGCCATCCAGTTTGTTTCTTGAAGCATAACCTTGTGAAAGTCAGATCATTAGCAGGTGGGATGTGCTAAACTCAGTTGTCCCTGTGTGTATCTAGTAGAGAAACCAGCTTTCTGAATTTATGTCTACCCACCAGTCTTCTTTCTCTCTTTTCTCTTACTGGAAGATCATTAAAATTACTTTTGTGAACTTACCTTCTTGGGCCTTTGGATCTTTGCTGTATCGACTTGGTGTTCAGCCTGAAGGATTCCAGGAGCTCCTTCTTTTTGACAAATCTGAAGTCTAGCCACAGCATTCTTTTCCCCAACACCAGATATGTGAATCAAAGTCAGTGTATGCACTACCATATATAAATAGGTAACTAATAAGGACCTGGTATATAGCACAGGGAACTCTATTCAGTGCTCTGTAATGACCTATATGGGAAAAGAATCTAAAAAAGAGTGGAGATATGTATATGTATAACAGATTCACTTTGCTGTACACCTAAAACTAACACAACATTGTAAATCAACTATACTCCAATAAAAACTTTAAAAGATAATAAAATAGCCAAAAAAATTCTAGCATGGGAAAAAAAATAAAGTTCTCAATAGTACTGTCAAAAAACAAAAAACAACCAAAAAAAACCCCAAAGTCAATGTATGAGTGGGAAAGAAACATTCCTAGTCTTTCATTTATTGAAAAACAAATCTTTGTTTCTAATACTTTCTATTTTTTGGCAACCCAGACATGCGCAGGAGTGACAGATGTCTAGTAACTGGAGAAATCCTGAGATTTCCAGTCTGGCAGTGTTGATACAAGAACCATACATGAGTATCTTCTCATTGCTTGTTCATATGGGCATCATCACATGCATGGCAGTCTTACATAAAGCACACATGCAAACATAAGCTTGCCCCAGAAAACAGGCTTATTATGAAAAAGCATGTTTGCATCACTAGGTGCCAGAAATAAATGAAGTTATTGTGTTGAATATTCTTAATAATAAGTAAAAATTCTTTATGACATATCATGCGTAGCTCGCTTACAAATATATGGGAACATTTTCATTTTGTATAGAATAGATTTCAGCAGTATTATCCATAGAAGTTAAGTAAGAGGCAGCATAAATGGAATTCAGACAGCTTAGCCATACCTCATAGTGAGGAAGTATGCTGAAGACTATAACTCATCTTTGGATTATTAGATACCAACAGTGTGAGTCCACAGGCATATGCAAATATTTATTTGTTGTGAATTATGTAACAAAGTCACCATTAGTCAAAGTGTCACAGAATTATTACATTGTTAGCTATGGAAAAAGTTACATATTCAAGTATATTACAGCAAAATCATAGACTAATTGCTTTTGCATTGAAAGCAAAATAGAATGTAGTTTGTTTAATATTTGTATTTGCCAAGCAAAACTGACATCCATGTAATAAATAAGTCCTTTATTTTGTAAATGTGTTCATAGGTCAGCTTGAGTCACAAATCTCAAACAAATTTCAAATTCCACAGCTAAAAAGAGCAAGTGGAAATGAGGGCACAGTTTCAAGTATGGTTGGATTTAGGAGCTCAAACAAAATCATGGCAGGTTTTTCTTTCTTTTCCTCCTTGGCCTATCTTGCTGTCCCTTCCTTTTCCTTGCTCTCAACCCTGCATGCTACTGCTTTGCTTTGGGACTAGCCTTGTTTTCCCTACATGCTGGGTAAGATGGGTTTTAGCATTCTTAAGTTTATCTCATTCTTTTCTTCTTTGTCCAGAAAGGAAAAGGGACACTCTCCTTTCCCATCTATGTATCAAAAATAATGGTAGGGAAACAATCTTTGCTAGGGTGATAGACCTACCGCCTTACGGGCAAATAAAGATTGAGAGGGGATGGTGCATATTTGATTGTTCAGTTATATGTCACATGCCCACTCCCACAGGCAGGAAGTAGAGTGCTGTTGCCGTCTACTATATCCAGGAATACCTAAAATAGTTTTTCCATCACGTTCTCGGAGAGACCATTTGCAAAACTAAAAGGATTTAATCTGTGAGGTTCATAAGCCATTTATATGGATAACGCACTTACTAAAAGCTGCCTAGGAATTATATGAAATTGACTCTGGTTGCCTTTGCTAAAGAATAAGTTTTCTTCATAGAGTAACATTTTCTGGTGATACTGTCAAAAACAACAATATAGACATTTAATTTTTTTGCTTAAGATGCATGCTTGAGAATTCGGCCTTAATTTCATTTATCCGTTCATTCAGCAAATATTTATTTTGAATACCTGCCACCAGACTGGGAATCACAAGTTATCAGGACAAATGTAGCCCTTTTTCAAATGTCACCTTCTCAACAAAGCCTTCCCTGCCTCTTCTACTGACAGAACCCCTCTGTCCTGCTTTACCCCTACACTTTTCCTGCTTTTTTGTCTCCATAGCAGTAGCTGCCATCTGATTATATTTTACGTATTTATTCTTATCTGTCTCT
The DNA here is from genome assembly GCF_059928025.1 of Delphinapterus leucas. Classification (NCBI taxonomy): domain Eukaryota; kingdom Metazoa; phylum Chordata; class Mammalia; order Artiodactyla; family Monodontidae; genus Delphinapterus; species Delphinapterus leucas. The sequence continues at coordinate 48,631,898 of NC_143133.1, read as the reverse complement.
CTTGATTAGGAATATAAGCTCCCTTAGGTCAGATTTTTTTTTAAATTTTATCATTAGTTTTATCATCAGTGTCTAGAACTGTGTCTGGAACAGTAAATGTGGTGTTGAATGAATAGATGAGGTCCTGGCTGTCATCTCCATTCTGTCTCTGTCCCTTATATGTGGATACTAGGTACGCTAACTAGTGTACATGCTAAACGTTTTCTAAGAAGCAAAGTGAAGCAATCTAAATTCACAGGGGATGACGGTGGAGATGCTAATTTGGATTAGATGGTCAAAGAGGCCTTGCAGAGCAGGTGACATTTGGACCCGAATGACAAAAGGGTGCTGTGCAGACCATTATCTGGGAGAGGAGACCTCACGGTAGGTAGAGTAAACAGATGTAAAGAACTCAGAGGTGGGATGGTGTCTGGGCTAGTCAAGGAGCAGTCAGATGGTCAAGGAGGCTGGAGTGGGCAGTGGGGCGTAAGAGGAAGACAGACAACGACTATGAATACTGGGTTCAGAACAAGCCCCATGGTTAAGACGGGATTCTATTCTTAGTAGGAAGAGAAGCAGTGTGAGGATTTTTGATCAGAAAGGTGACATGATCTGAGCTATGTTTTTAAAAAGATCGCTTGGGCTATTGTTTGTCGGCCAAGAAGGAAGACCAGTTGGAGGTCATTGTAAGAGTCCAGGTAGAAACCAGAGGCTTTGGACTAGTTAATAGCAGTGCAGGTGGTAAAAGTGGGTTCTGGACATATTTCAAAGGTTGAGTCAAAGAATAACAGATTGGATATGAAATGATAAAAAGAGGCGTTAAAGATGACTTTAAGATTTGATTTGACTTTTCAATTCAAATGATTGTGTAAGTTCACCAAGTCTGTTACACTTTTGAAACTAGTGAATTTTTAAAGTCCATTATATAGTTACACTTGAAAAAAATCTTTGAGGAAATGAATCCAATTCTGTAGTATTTGAAATATGAGAAGCATAGCTAAAATGAGCATACGTAACTACTGAGGGGGGAAGATAAATTCTAGGACTTTACAACTTGAATAACTGATGACAAAATACTCAGCCTTTAATATCCATGTGTGCCTAACATATGCTCTAATTCTGATGTTCTTGAGCAGTTTGTTCTGTGCTGGAAAATATAGCTGTCCTTTGTGGCACTGAGAATTGTGGAATGAGGTGGGAGTTGGCTGGATGGGAGGAATGTGCAACTTAGAGCTTAAGAAGATAGAATGTCAGAATTCTCAATACATAGAAGAAATTAATCAGTTCCAAGATATAGAAAAAAAAAAGAATGACTATAGACTGTGATACTAGCAGCGTCCCAGAGCCATATCTATGTCTATATTCATAGATCCATATAGGGTATGTATGTGACTTTGTGCACGGGGGCATCCACCTTGTGATTTAGGGTCTAAACTTCCTTTAGGAACAAAAAATTTTACCTGATTATGTTTTGATTGTAGGTAGAAAACTGATAGTATATATGGTAAACAGTTATCTTAAGTATGGCAGAGATATCCTCATAGGATTCAAATTCCATTGTTCAAGTTCCAGGCTGCTCTTTAAGCATATTTAGGTGAGATGAGATAATCACTCTTTTAGCAAAGAATAGGGAAAAAAATTCAATAACTTACTTAAAATTATAGTTATCTGAAATTTGAAACATTTTGAACCCTTCTAAATTATTCATCAAGCTATCTCTTGATCTTAAATACGTGAATTTGTTTTTGACAGTGTTTGATGCAACACCTCTTTGATTCACTTTCTTTTTTTTTTTTTTTTTTTTGCGGTACGCGGGCCTCTCACTGTTGTGGCCTCTCCCGTTGCGGAGCACAGGCTCCGGACGCGCAGGCTCAGCGGCATGTGGGATCCTCCCAGACCGGGGCACGAACCCGTGTCCCCTGCATCAGCAGGTGGACTCTCAACAACTGCGCCACCAGGGAAGCCCTGATTTGCTTTCTTAAACTCCCTTCAGAAACAAATTGATAACAACTCTCTAGTTGCAAAAATAAAGCTCTAGAGATGGTTCTTTAGGTAAATGAAGCACCGTTCTGAGTAAGTGGTTAGTATAACACAGCACACTAAAGGCCAATTAAATAAGGGAAAATGGTCCTTAATGGGACTGCAGGACAGTGGTAAATGTGAGTCAAATGTCTCCCTCGACCATTCTGCCTACTTGCACAAAAAAAAAATCATGAAATTTCCTGTCCTTTGCCAAATGTGAAAGGGGATCACTATTTCAGTAACAATTTGTCAGGTTATTTACATTTGCATAGAGCATGTTATCACACATACTCTTTTTGGTCTTATACCCTATGTCTGATAAGGTTTCCTTTTCCAAGAGCAGTGATTTTCAGAATCTCCTTTCTGTCTGTTGTTGTTTTAGGGTCATTTACAAGAAACTGGATAATCCTGTGTAATCCTGTCTTTGCTCCTCAAATCCTGTACAGTTTTATGATAATGTTTGCTTTTCTAAATGTTCAGTATTTTCTAACTACAGTCCTAATAACTGCAAACAACCAATATGTTATGAGTATGACTTAGAATACTCTGGTTTCAGTTATCAGCTACAATAATGTCAGGCAAATATGTTGTCTTAAAACTATAATCAGTAGGATATTCCAAACACTATTACAGGAAGAAAATATTCTTTGATTATAATTTATGAGGACAGTTTTGAAGCTGTATTAAAAATTTACTTAAAAAGAGTGTTAATAGCAAGAGTACACACAATTAGTAGTGATAGCAAGTTGATTTGCTTTTAAGTTTATTTTAAAGTGTCACTTTATTGTAGGCTAGACTGTATATTAAAAATACCATTGTGTTTCTAAAATTAATTTTTATTATAATATTATAGTTAACTTTTTGAGTTGAGTGCTTCATTGCATAACCATAACTTCTACTTGAATTCTACAAGAGAGTTGAATTCTACAGAGAGTTAGGGAATGAAATGTAGCAGAAATTAGGTCACTAGAGTTTTAAGTTAAATTCCATTTCTGAGAAATCTGAGACGTTTTCATTTTTTTCTCCTTATGTTAGTAATCAGTCCAGGAAATGACAAGAAAAGTGCTTCTCAGAGTTATCAAGAAATTAAACTTTTTCCCAGCCATTTTTCTTCTTTGTTCTCCCTTTACACTCCGAAGATCCAATTATAGATGTGGCACCGTGATAAAACTTGATAAGATATTAACTAAAATGTTTGTAAAGACAGTCATTCATAACTTTATATCCTCAGTGAGAACCCGCAGATAAATTTAAGCCTGGTTTGGGATTACCCCTCACATGTAGCTCTAAGTGTTTACTAATTATTATTCGGGCGTCCCTAGTTCTGGTGAGAAATCAGACTGCAGGATTGCAAATGACCACTGTCCCCAGGAACTGGCCAGGCTACGTGAGTGAGTGAAGTGTCTCTGGTGATACATCAGCACATGATAAATGGCCCCGCCTCAGGTAACATCAAAACAGTAGTGAGTGGAGAAGACTATGGCAAATGAGACAGCTCCTGTCCTTTCCTAAAGGGGCAGCCACTACTCAGCTCCATCGGATTACGGCCACCTGGGAATGGTGCCAGCTCTGTTAAGACAGAAATCTCATTTTAATGGAAAATCTGCTCATTTTTCAATGTTGGCAGCTAATTTAAATTTTGAAGGAAATTATTTGGGCTAGGAAACCTTGTTGAGAGTGTTTGAAGGGAAAATCCAGCTAAAGTTTTATGTTAACTATGGTAACCACCTGGGAGATGGAGGGAAGAGGGCATGGTTGGAGGCAGGAAGTAGTTAAGGACCAAATGGCCAGGTGAATGATATTGGAGGCTTGTATGGGAGCAGTGCAGATTGTTCCAGAGAAAGAATAAAGAGGTGAGACCTCTGGTGAGAGGTGAGAAAGAATTAAGAAATAGAGACCTTCTGGAGGTAGAACAGGCAGGACCTAGAAGCCAATTGTGTAGGGCTAAGAGCCCATGGAAGAACTGAAGTTTCAAGTTTCTCTGGGGTCCTAGGGGAAAAAAAAAAAAGCTGCTGGGGCTCAGGTGTAATGTGCATATTTTTATCAGTAATCTGAAATCCAATTATCTGTCTTCCACAAGTGCACACACCACTCCTGCGCACACAGAATAATTATACCGTGTATGGGCTCAGTTTTGATTTTTCAATCAGAAGATGCACGGATACCATTGCTACATTGCTTGAAAGGTCATGGCTTCAGAGGTTTAGAGGCTGGAAAGCAAAGATGAAAATAGAAGCAGAGTGATTTTATAAACAGATGGGGGAAAAACAAACAGAGCTCAGTCTACAGTCACTGGCAGGAGAGAAGAATGAGAAAAGCAGTCAGGCACTAAAATCTCTCATGGTGACCATGATGCTGGAAAAATAGGAAAGGGGAAATGCAGCTGTGAATCTCCCCATTCTGAATTAGCTTGATACTGAAAATTGAACAGCTGATGGTTCTCTCTTGAGCTTTCTGTTTATTGCATAAAGACAAAGTTTAAATCACCTTTGAACTTGTGGAGGTATCTATAATCTCTATTCAGAGATGAAAATAAGAAGAGTTGGCAGGGGGTGAATATTAGAACAGGGAATAAAAAGCAACAGTCGTGTCAGTTCAGTAGCATTTATTGGGCACTGTAAGATGCAAGACAAGGCCCCCATGATTCAATGTTGATTAAGACATAATCCAAGCACTCAAGACAGATTAACATTTAAACGATTGATAGCAATAGCATAGAACAGATATTGTATTCGCCATTTTATAGATGGAGCTCCAGTCTCCAAGGGATAGATATCTAAGTGGTGATGTCCAGTGGCTGGAAAGAAGGGCCTGATTTCCAAAAGAGACATCATGATTTAATACAGTTGTTCAAAATATAGCTTGGGAATCAATTCTAGCGAAGGTTCTTTCCCAAAGAGAAAATGTAAAGCAAAAAGAACAGTGTGCTAAAGGTAGAGCCCAGAAGCAGATTCTTGAAATCTGGTAAGCAGGGATTTACTAGATCCACACAGGATAAGCAATACTTTGTCATTCTTGACCTGTCCATTGAGAGACATTTAAGCAATTGGGGTCATAGACCCTGGAAAGAGGAGACGGCCAATAAAGATTTGGGGATGATGAAGTTAAATATGCCATTGAGGGTAAAAAGGGTTTCAAACCCTGCTCTGTTATTAAAATGTAGGATGACCTGGGACGCAATTTGAAGTTCAACATAAGTATGGATATTGTACTGAATCCCCACCCATCTGCTATTTCACCTTCTAGGTTTAAATCCTGTCCCCACTCCTTCAGGATGCCTTAGCTGATCAAGCAAACCCGTTGTTAATTTTTCCACTTCTGAGGCCCTAGAGCACTTACGTCTGTTCCTTCCTTGACAGTTACTGTTTTAGCATCTTGGCTTATCAGCTTGTGTGTATAATGTTTGATTACTAGGATGAGGTTTGTAAGTGGTCATCCATTTGGAGAGTGACACTGGGAGAGGGTGAGTGCTGTTGATGCTATTAATAATTACTGAGGGACGACAGGCATGAATGGGGGCTGTCCTGAGCCACCCAGGCTGTGTGGTCACTGGACTTATTTCCCTAGTTGGGCCACACGGTTCTTCTATCTCCTCAAGGCCTTGCACAGATTATCATTCAATGACTCCATTAGGTGCCATTGTAAGGACTATGGAGATAATTACATGACACCAAACTCTTCCTTTTCTAGATGAGGGAACTGAGGTCCAGAGAGGTCATGTGACTTGCCTGTGGTTGCACAGCTAGTTCTTACCTTGCAGCCCTGTTTTATTCACTGATACTTTTTTCCTCAGATCTTACCATGTGCTTATAGCCTGGATGATTAATAATGTTGTCTTGCGTCTTTGGTCAGATTTTGATGTCAGCTTTTTCTACCCAGATCCACATTCACTAATACTGTGCTGAGCATATTAAGTGCTCAGCAAATACTAATTGAATTAACAGATGATCATTGAGACGCTGATTCTTATCAATGAAAAGGGACTTGGAAATAACATAGTCAGGTACTCTCCTAAATAGTGAAGGTGAAACTCAGGACACGTCACGTGATTGGTTCTCAGCTCAATCGGCTAATTAGTGATAAACCCAAACTAAAACTCAGTTCTCCTAGGTCTTTTAATTCCCAGGCCAATATTTTTTCCTACTGTATCTCACTGCTTCCAGAGTGACAGGCAGCAAAATATTAGTGATCTAAAATCTAAAGTAACACCATAATGATTTATATTTTTTCTTGTAGTTTTCCAAATGCTGCCTTATGCTAACAGGACCCTCTGCTGCAACCCTAGGTGGCTAGCAAGGCAACTGAACTGTTTTACAAATTAGGCAGTCAAAAGTCAGAATTTTAAGGGATTTGGGGCCAAAGTGATTCAATTTCCTCAAATACAGAGAATCCAAAGAAACTTGTTCAATCTTAATACTGTCCTTGAAAGAATTTTTTTATTTTATTTTTTCCAATTCAGCAAGGCAAAGCTCTGTTAGCAAAGATGTTCTTCAAGGAAGGACTTGGGATGGTATGTTAAAAAGCTTTCTCCAAGTTTCTTGTCACCCAGGTTACATTATCCTGATCTGCTTTTGCTCTTGTGGGGAGTTCTTTTGGTAAGAAAATTGTGGCTCTTTGCTATTTTAGCTAGAAAGATGAAGAATTTTGAAATCGTGTTCTGAGTGGGCTAAGGCAAAGGTATATGATAAAACTTTCAGCATTCCAGTTAAAGATCTAAACAGAAAAAGGAAGAAAAATAAAATCTACAGATTGGTTGCATAGAGAGCCTGATTGAAGCTTGAATGCTTCAAGGGTGATGCTAAATTACGGATGTGACTTGCCCTGAGCAGCCTCCAGAGGGCCGGGTTTCCAAGCATGGCTTCAAGGGGAACATGGTCTCTGTGAGCTGCGCACTCTTTCCACTTAGAGAGCATTTAAGCTTATGCGTACTGTGCTAAAAACGTTGACCTAAATCAACCCAATTAACAAATCAAGTTCCCCAGGTTATTTTGTTGCTTTGCTCTGCTGAAGCTCCATTGAGACTCTTCCTGATTAAATTAAATGTGAATGAGAGAAGAGAGCAAAGAAGAGGGAAACATTTTCAGCTCTTGCAGAAACTTTGCTCAATAGCTGAATAGCTCTGTTCCTGGGGGGTTCCTTGGGATTGTTAGTTACCTAGTGGAAGGCAGGGATCATGCTTTGTTCACAGTACTTAAGTACTTATCTCCAGGACCTCAACAAGGGCAAGGGTTATAATGGAACCTAGTGAACACTGGCCAAATAAACCAGTGAGTTACAGTCTGGAACCTTCCCAGGTTGACTCCCTGGGTTTCCTCACCTGTGACCATATTGGGTTGTAATGGATTGTTTACATGTCTTTCCCACCAGAAAATCATCTCCCAGAAGGCAGGGACCTTTTATATATATATTTTATTTTTTTGTCAATTGTGAATCTCCTTTGCCTCTACATCATTGCCTAGTATGTTTAATGTGTATTTATTGAATAAAAGTTTAAGGAATGAGTTCTTGGTAGCATTTCCTCCCTAACTCATGAAGGTAAGGGTGGGGGGAATGATTATTTATAAAAAGAGCATAACGCTTCTATTTGATCTGAAGCACTATCATTGCATACTGAATATAACATAAATATAATATACTGTAATATAAATAGTATATAAATAATAAACTATAATATATTGTAAACAAAATATAAGACAATATAAATCATGTATATAAAACATACTGTAATAATATGTAATTGTTATATATAGGGAATAGCAAATAATACTAAGTGTAAAAGTAAGTGCTCTTTTGTTATACTTGGCTTCTTTTTTCCTCAATATACTTTATAAAATTTAAAGTGACAGGCATACCATCCAGACTCGGCTCAGTTAGTTCAGCCTTAAAGCTCTGGATTCAGTCTATTTTGTGTCCTATGGCAAGTTACTTAAACCTCACCAAGATTCAGCTTCCTCATTTTTAAAATCTGTGGTAACATCTACTTTGTGGGTTATTGTAATAATAACAGCTAACATTTATCGAGCACTTACGATGCTCAGGCCATCACCATGAACTCTTTCTCCATGCCAGCAACCTTGGGGTGTAAAGATTATTATCTCTCTCGCATAACAGGGCTGAACCTGAGGCCTAGAGTGGTCATTTATAAGAAGGATAAAGTACTTTGCAAACCACATATTGTCTTACACTAAAGTTAAAGAAGTCTTACTTAGAAACACAGAAGCATTTTTGAGGAGCATGCAAAAGACTTTCTTTTAGTTTTCAGGGAACGGAGTCAAGCATAGAACAAGAAACTCCATGTCATCCATTAGAAGCAAAAAAGATACCAGATGCTTGAGAGGAAAACAACCAAAGAATCAAGGCATAAATCCCCCCAGACTGTGCACTGGGGGGATACCTCAAATATTATTACAGGGTTGGATCCCACAGTGGGGACGGGTCCCAGGATTGACAGGAGAGGAAGACAGACATGGGGTGAGGAGAGGGTCCAACATGGAATATGGGGTTTAGAACCCAGTAAAAAGTTCCCAATGATTTTGTACAACAGCACCTACTTTTCATATTTTAGCTATACTTATGGACAGATAGGACATTGTGGTGATTAGTTTATAAATCTGTTGCTTTATATACTGACATCATTAGGAAAAAGGAAAATTTACTCTGGTACAAATTTTGTGTCAAAATATCATCACTGGTCTTCTATGCAAAGAAATCTGCCTGTAGCTCTGCCTAAGGGTTTCCATCTCACCCACAAACATTATCTCAACTCCCACCAATTCAAGGCTCCTGAACCACTGTTTCAGTCTCCAGGTAAGGTCACAAGGATTGTAGAGGCCTCCCAATGTGGGTGACCTATCCTGAACATAATCACACAAAATTGACGGAATGCTTCGAAATCTGTATTGCTGGAAGAGGTGGGAGAGAATCATATTTTGGAAATTTGGTCCTGTTCATCTTTTACGCGTAACTCTCCTTGTCTTTGAAACATTTTAATGCTGCTTGGATTTGAACACAGACAGGATTATTCCCAAGCCCAACATCTTAACCACTTTTCCATATTTCCTTTTCTCTGTGACATTTAAATAGAGTCATGCAAATGTTTAAGCCCATAGCCCATGCTCAGCAGCTGTTAGCTGGGGTCAATATTGCTATCATCGTCCTCGTCCTGATGTTGAAGGACACGTCCCTGGCACAGAGAGGTGTGCTCCTTCTAAGGTAGCTTTATTATAGGACTTATCATACTCTAATTGTTGGGTCAGTTCTCCCTTACCTCCACCAGCCTTTAAGAGCAAAGATTATGCCCATGACGCTGTACGTGCTGAGCAGGTGTTTGTTAAATTGAAAGAAGCTATGTTTAGCTAGATTCATTTATTTTCCTCATAGTACTTCGGGTGGATTCCCAGCTGACCTTGGAAAAGGCACTCGTTGATTACATTAAAAAGCAGGCATCTTGGGCTTCCGTGGTGGCGCAGTGGTTGGGAGTCCGCCTGCCAATGCAGGGGGCATGGGTTCGATCCCTGGCCCAGGAATATCCCACATGCCACAGAGCAACTAGGCCTGTGTGCCACAGCTGCTGAGCCTGCGCTCTAGAGCCCGTGAGCCACAACTGCTGAGCTCGTGTGCCACAACTACTGAGGGCCACGTGCCTAGAGCGGGTGATCCACAGCAAGAGAAGCCACCATAATGAGAAGCCCATGCACAGAAATGAAGATCCAAAGCAGGGTAAAAAAAAAAAAAAAAAAAAATGTAGGACTCTTTGGAACAAAATATTTCTTAAAGTGGGACTCTCTTTATTTCAAAAATAAAAATAAGGCCATGTCACAGGCTGTAATAATAAATGATGTTATCATGGCAGATAAAACAATCCAAGTGCATATGTGGTTCTGTTTGTGGCTTTGCAGTAGAAACTCAGGGCCTTGCTGTCACTGACTTTTCCAAAGGTTTTTTATACTATAAAAAAAGTCTATTTAAAACACACAAACAAAAGCTGTCACTGTTTGCAGATGACATGATACTATACATAGAGAATCCTAAAGATGCTACCAGAAAATTACTAGAGCTAATCAATGAATTTGGTAAAGTAGCAGGATACAAAATTAATGCACAGAAATCTCTTGCATTCCTATACACTAGTGATGAAAAATCTGAAAGTGAAATTAAGAAAACACTCCCATTTACCATTGCAACAAAAAGAATAAAATACCTAGGAATAAACCTACCTAAGGGGACAAAAGACCTGTATGCAGGAAATTATGACACTGATGAAAGAAATTAGAGGTGATACAAATAGATGGAGAGATATACCATATTCTTGGATTGGAAGAATCAACATTGTGAAAATGACTCTCCTACCCAAAGCAATCTACAGATTCAGCTGCAATCCCTCTCAAACTACCATTGGCATTTTTCACAGAACTAGAACAAAATATTTCACATTTTTGGAAACACAAAAGACCCCGAATAGCCAAAGCAATCTTGAGAAAGAAAAACGGAGCTGGAGAAATCAGGCTCCCTGACTTCAGACTATACTACAAAGCTACAGTAACCAGGACAGTATGGTACTGACACAAAAACAGAAATATAGATCAATGGAACAGGATAGAAATCCCAGAGATAAACCCACGCACATATGGTCACCTTATCTTTGATAAAGGAGGGAAGAATGTACAGTGGAGAAAAGACAGCCTCTTCAATAATTGGTGCTGGGAAAACTGGACAGCTACATGTAAAAGAATGAAATTAGAACACTCCCTAACACCATACACAAAAATGAGCTCAAAATGGATTAAACACCTAAATGTAAGGCCAGACACTATTAAACTCTTAGAGGAAAACATAGGCAGAACACTATAACATAAATCACAGCAAGATAGATCCTTTTTGACCCACCTCCTAGAGAAATGGAAATAAAAACAAAAATAAACAAATGGGACCTAATGAAACTTCAAAGCCTTTGCACAGCAAAGGAAACCATAAACAAGACGAAAAGACAGCCCTCAGAATGGGAGAAAATATTTGCAAATGAAGCAACTGACAAAGGATTAATCTCCAAAATTTACAAGCAGCTCATGCAGCTCAATATCAAAAAACAAACAACCCAATCCAAAACTGGGCAGAAGACCTAAATAGACATTTCTCCTAAGAAGATATATACAGATTGCCGACAAACACATGAAAGGATGCTCAACATCACTAATCATTAGAGAAATGCAAACCGAAACTACAATGAGATATCATCTCACACCAGTCAGAATGGCCATCATCAAAAAATCTACAAACAATAAATGCTGGAGAGGGTGTGGAGAAAAGGGAACCCTCTTGCACTATTGGTGGGAATGTAAATTGATACAGCCACTATGGAGAACAGTATGGAGGTTCCTTAAAAAACTAAAAATAGAACTACCATATGACCCAGCAATCCCACTACTGGGCATATACCCTGAGAAAACCATTAATTCAAAAAGAGTCGTGTACCAAAATGTTCATTGTAGCTCTATTTACAATAGCCAGGTCATGGACGCCACCTAAGTGTCCATCGACAGATGAATGGATAAAGAAGATGTGGCACATATATACAGTGGAATATAACTCAGCCATAAAAAGAAACGAAATTGAGTTATTTGTAGTGAGGTGGATAGACCTAGAGTCTGTCATACAGAGTGAAGTAAGTCAGAAAGAGAAAAACAACTACCGTATGCTAACACATATATATGGAATCTAAAAAAAAAAAAAATGGTCATGAGGAACCTAGGGGCAAGACGGGAATAAAGACACAGACCTACCAGGGAATGGACTTGAGGATATGGGGAGAGGGGAAGGGTAAGCTGGGACAAAGTGAGAGAAAGGCATGGACATATATACGCTACCAAATGTAAAATAGATAGCTAGTGGGAAGCAGCTGCATAGCACAGGGAGATCAGCTCGGTGCTTTGTGACCACCTAGAGGTGTGGGATAGGGAGGGCGGGAGGGAGGGAAACACAAGAGGGAAGAGATATGGGGATATATGTATATGTATAGGTGATTCACTTTGTTATAAAGTGGAAACTAACACACCGTTGTAAAGCAATTATACTCCAATAAAGATGTTAAGAAATAAATAAAAATAAAGACTCTTCCCTGAAAAGAAAAAAACAAACAAACAAAACCACACAAATACACACACACACACCATCACGTCTAGTACTTTCATTGAATTGTAAGTTTTTTTTTTTAAATGTGTAGCCTCTTTATGCTAAGAGACTGTCATAGACAGCATATAGATATGAAACAATTGATTTAAAATCACAAAGATTATTAAGGCAGAGCTGGGATGAGGATTCTGGTATCTGGTACCCTGATCAGTATTTTCCTCCCCATTTACTCATGCATTCATCTAACAATTATGGAAAAAAATGCTTTGGAAGTTCAAATGGCCTTTTTTTTTTTTTTTTTTAACAGATATGCTATGTGGCTAGTTTCCCAGAAATTAGCACCCTTCAGCATAGAGGGGGCTGTTTTCAGGTGCCCTCTCCCTGTGGGTTAAAGGAATGTGCTCTGGCATCTGAAGATCCTGAGTCTGAATCCGAGTGTTGCCTTCTGAGCTCATCCTCATCCCTGTAGTTGTAATTTGACTGCCTTCCTGGTGCCTCTCAGCTTTGTCTGTGCTTCCCCTGTGCCCTCCTCTTTCCACATACTCATTGCTGGGCTCCCTTCTCCCTCTCCTGGCAGGATCTAAAGTTTAAAAAGTCAGCATATTTCACATTTATTTTTATCTTTTTCCTTTTCTTTTTTCTCTAGAGTTAAGTATCACTCCTCCCTTCACCAAAGCAAGTGAGGTTCTTTACTTTCCCAGCACTCTCAGTGTTTGTGTGTTTGTGTGTGTGTGTCTGTGTGTGTAATTCTGGTCTGCATTAGTCTGCCTTGTGAGACTATAAGCTTCATGATGATGGGGGATTTTGTCTGCATTTTTCATGCATGCATGTCAGTCAGTTTAGAATCTTGCACAAGTGTTGTGTAACCAGTTAATGAAAGAATATGTAGTGTTTGGGTGGAAAATCATGAGAACCAGAGCATGCCTGACTTTGGAATGGATAAACTGAGTTGAATGGGACCATCCCCAGTTTCAAAGTCGTCTTATCCGGATCAAACTGAAATGAAACAATATAATTTTATATCATTTTTAAAGTTTAAAAATGGGAAGCCCATAGAATTGAAATTAAATGGGCCCTACAGCAAGACCACGTTATCACCAAGATTAGTAACCAATTAAAAAACTTCTCAGTAGTGTTCTCTGAGTTGCTGGGATAAGAGGACCCTGCTCAAGGATTTTGCTATTTATTATTGTGGGTTTGGGAGATGTTATTTTGTAAGTAAGTCCTAAAGAGCTGTATTGGATAGTGGCCAAGTATAAGAATTTCTGACATACCTTTGAAATAAATTATTTTATCAGTTTTTGAAGATATTTGAGGTTTGTAGGTTTTGTTGCTTATTTCACAAAATGGCTCTTTTAGTGGCTTTCTCTTGAATTTCTTATTTTTGCCATTTTAAGTATTGTGTAGGAATACTGGATTAGGATTTACAATACATGAGTTCTAGACCCACTTCGGCCACCAATGAGTCTTGTCATTATAGTTGTCATTGTAGTTAAGGTGCTTATCCTCTCTTTGTGTGGTGAACATGGAAACTTGTCGTATCATAACCTCTCCGATTTTCCAAAGCACATCCACTCTTTATCATAAATGTGGTAGTATATGATTGATTCAGTACTTCGGGGGTATTGAATTTGCTTGCTGTACATAAAGGTTATAGAAGAACAGCATCTACCTTCTTAGAAGTTTTCACATCCAGTATTCTTTTTCTATACTGTTAAAATAATTGTATTAATGATCTAAATTGAATATAAATTTAGATAGGCATTGCTGTCATTTTATATAGGTACTGTCATATGTGATACTGATTAATTTGTCTCTGACAACACAATAAAACATGGTGATCCATATTTACGATTGATTTTTTTTGCTGGAATGGTGTGAGTGTACACCAGCCAAGCTGATTTTTACTGCTGATCAGACTGGATGAAGCACAATTTCAGTAATTGTTTTGTTTTGGTGTTTCTTCTCTGATGTCCATATTGATTTGTGGGCAGATTCTGAAGATGTGCTCTTATAACAGAAAGAGACACGGTTAGATTAGAACAAAAGCCACTTATAGCAGAAATTATGTGTTAAGAATGTGGTTCACATTGATGTTCTCCCTTTACAGAGCCCCTTTTCAAGGTGTGCGTAACTGATATTGCCATAAGCATGCTACCATCCTTTTTGCACAACTAAGAGAATAGGGTGGTTTAGAATGCAGAATAAAGACCCAGGATTGTACAGCAGAATTAAGCCTGTTTTATTTCATGAAATATTCCATTCATTAGAAATGAATATTTTCATTGCAAATGAACTGAGACAGGCAGTTCTTTATTTTGTTTCTCCCAGAAGAGATGATTTCAACAGATGGTAAAAACTCAATGAAGGATTGGCATGTGCCAGTTATTTCGACCACCATATGTTTTTCAAAGGAAACGTGTGCTTCACAAAGTAACCCTTTTTCTCTTGGGGCATTACCTCCATAGGTAACCCTCATTTATAGACCATATATATGTTCTTTTTAAAAACTTTTTATTTTATATTGGAGTATAGTTGATTAACAATGTTGTGTTAGTTTCAGGTGTACAGCAAAGTGATTCAGTTATGCATACACATGTATCTATTCTTTTTCAAATTATTTTCCCATTGAGATTGTTACATAATATTGAGCAGAGTTTCCTGTGCTATAACAGTAGGTCCTTTTTGGTTATCTATTTTAAATACAGCAGTGTGGACATGTCAGTCACAAACTCGCCAACTATCCCTCCCCTCCACCCTTCCTACCTGATAACTGTAATTTCGTTCTCTGAGTCTGTTTCTGTTTTGTAAATAAGTTCATTTGCTGGCTATTGTAAACAGTGCTGCAATGAACATTGGGGTTCATTGTATCCTTTCAGACCATGTTTTTCTCTGGATATATGCCTAGGAGTGGGATTGCAGGATCATATGGTAGCTCTATTTTTAGTTTTTTAAGGAACCTCCATACTGTTCTCCATAGCAGCTGTATCAATTTACATTCCCACCAACAGTGTAGGAGGGTTCCCTTTTCTCCACACCCTCTCCAGCATTTATTGTTCGTGGATTCTTTGATGACTCTGAGATATTTGCTGCCAGAGTTAAAATGTTTTCCCAGCCATAATCTGATTCCAGAAAGAATCTCAGGATTGAGTACAATAAGGATTTTCATTTGGTTGGTGCCATCTGAGATCAAACACATGACATTTACCTGCAACAATGATCAGGAATGTCTCTGTTGGAGGAATCAGCCCTTCTGGATATTTTAGAACAATCTTGAGAGTTTCTTTATAATAAAAATGATAAAGGAAGGTGATAGATTCTGCTTGTCAAGTACTTTCTGTCCTCAAATCCATATGAGAAAGTGTTAATATGTCCTCCTTTTTTATGAAAGAGTAATCTGACACTCAGAACATTTAAATAACTTGCTGGAGGTCACACAGCTGGTAAGTGATGCAGCCAGAAAGTGAACTCAGCACTGCTGTCTTACCTACATGTTCTTCCGGCTTTGTGCTGCTGCCTCTTACTTCCGGGTTCAGTGTCAGGCTGATCAAGTCTTCCCAAACACCCACACGTGTTGAATCCTCGTACTGAAGGCAGGTGGCTCCATAGGCTTTTCATGTAGAGCTAGTGTTTCATTTTCCAAGAAGCACAGAGGATTAATGCAGAAAATGAAATATGAGAGGCTACTCAAATACCTGAGCTACTGGGGACAGTTCAATTTTTAAATTATCTGGAGTGAGACTTCACACAAAGGTGAATCCTTCTGAATGGTGCCAAACTCAGCAGCAAAACTCAGAAATCTTCTCTGCAGTGATTGTGAATACCCAGAATTAAGTCAAATAGCCAAGGTGAAATCAGGATCTGAACGTTCCAACCAGCATGCTGCAGTGGTTGCACCATGAATAAAAAAGAAAGGTGGGCTTTCAGCACCAGTGAAGGGACAAGGACCAATTAAAAAGGGAGGGAAGAAAAAAAAATCTAAGAGGGAATAAATGGAGATTAGTGTGACAGATAGCAGAGAAAGTGAATGCGTGTCTGTGTCAGAAAAGATAAGAGAAGGTGAAGTACTTTATATAAAGGGTGACAACAGGGTGTCAAGTGACAGCTATTCTAAGAGCAGAAAAGAAATCTAAGACTAAGGGGAGAAATCATTTCTGTGTTTAAGAGAAGGATTAGGGAACAAAAAACAATTTAATTATTAGAGGTAATATTGCTAATTCTTTTTACTAAATTTACTGATCACTTCTACATATGATATTTCATTTAATCCTCACAATAGTTCTGTGTAGTAGGTTAAGTGGATGCTTCAGTCTCTGTTTTAGAGATGTGGAACTCTATAGTGTCTGTGAGGCTAAGGGACTTGCCTACTTTCTTGAATAAGTGATGGAGCTGAAACAGGAAAATGTGTGTTCTGGCCCCATTTAGTTCTCTTTCACTATGGACTGCTGGGCATCCTTGTGTAAGGTTAAAAGTACATCTATCATAGGATGGCTTTGTCACATATGCTTGGGGCATTTAGTTACTGGACTAGTCTGGTCTTCTTAATTTGCAATAGCCATAGGGATAAAGGTATTGATATATGAAAGAACAGCACCGAGTATATTCCACCTGTTCCATTTTACTGACCTGGGCTAGTTATGGTTCATTCATTATAGAATAGGGGTCAAGTATGTCATAGGTATACTTGGACAGTCAGAGAGGGTTGTGAGCTGAAAACTCAGTAGCCTTTGCAATGGAAGCAGGAAGCCACATTGACTCACTTGCAGCACATAGAAAGGGAGTATGGACTACAGTGGTTACGTTGTTCCTATCTGCCCAGGATCCCTTTCCTGTCTTGTCTTCTTGGTTATGGTTACAGCAGGTGGGACTCAACCTTCACACCTCCTCTGCCCTCAAGCAACAGGGCTTGGCATATGCCCTTCACTGGGCCAATCAGTGTCCTCCTTGGTTACTTTCTGCCAGAGTAGGCAGAAAACACTGTTGCTTTCCCCAGGTATTGATCAGGGGGATGTGGGTTTGGGGTTGCCAGCTGCCATCTTACCCACCTCGTGGAGGGAGCCTGACAGAACACTCAGAACAGAAAGCCCTGGCCCCCACCTGTTTGACTGAGCCTCCAAAAAGAATCAGCATCAGTTCAAGGATGCAAGCGTCCCTTGCATCCTTGAACTTCCTACTTGAGGTAACAAATAAATCCTTAGATTAATATGACTTGAGATTTGGTTATTCTGCAAGTCAGAGTCATATACAGATACAGGTGGCTGGTGGGTAATGACAAAAGTCAGCACTTAGTGAAATGCACACTATACTGTGAGGCATTCTTCTAAGAACTTTCATGCATTAATCATTAAATTCTCACCACAATCCTATGAAGTATATACTGTTATTACTTCCATTTTACAGATGAAGAAACTAAAGCAAAGAGAGGTTAGGTGACTTGCCCTTAGATCACAGAGACAGGAAGAAGCAGAACTGGGATCTGAACGCAGAGGGAGAGGGAGAGGTGTTTATATACATAAATATGCTTTATCTTTATACACATGCACACACACACACACACACACACACACGCTTTATCTTTATATATATATATATATATATATATATATACACACACACTTTATCTGTCTGTAATGTGAGAATTTTCAGTAAGAATGGAATTAATGTTACACATTAGAGGGTTAATATTGGTTATGTGCATGGAAATGAGTATTTTAAATTTTATCCCAGGGTTATGGACAAAATAGAAATTACTACTAGAGCTTAAAAAACTATAGATTTATGAGTGTTTTGAAAGTGTATAAATAGGAAAATTAAAATGAATGAGAGTAATATTGAAACATCCATATTATATGGCATTAAGTCTCTGAAATAGCAGATAGTTCGCTGGTCAACTCTTTTTCAGAAGTAAAAAACAAAACAGAAACCTAGAAGCAGCTAGGTATAGGCACCAGAGCACATTTTTTATGATTGTTATTGAGGGAAACATTACGGTGAGATAGAATCTCTAAACAGATACTGAGAATGACAACATTTTGTGAGCCAGAACATAGAACCAAGCCAACTACTGGGACATTGCAAAGTTAGAGATGTTATCATAAAGCTAGAAAACAAAAAGACACTATATCAGAGAAATTACAGAATTACCTAGATACTTCAGAAAAAAAATATCTCGAAGCACCATCCAGTCAATAGGCTACTTTATGTCGATGAACCTGAGTCTATTTTGCAAGGATTCCCAACTCTAGGTGATAACTAGTGAATCCTGTGCCAAGATGTATCATGCAAACAAATGCAAAAAAGACTGTAGGTAAACACTTTTGAAAAGTCCGTTCTCATGCTTTTAGAAAAGAAATGTCTTAGAATCCTGATTGCATCTTAGGACTGTGGTAGGCAAATAAGACAAATCCGGCCCCTCCGTCTGTTCTTGTAGGACTGGTATACTAAGAATATTTTTAAAAGCTTGGAAAAAATCAAAGAAGAATAATATTCAGTGACTTAAAAATTAGATGAAGTTCAAGTTTCATTGTCCATAAATAAAGTTAATTGGAATATAACCTCAGTCATTAATTTACATATTGTCTATGGCTTTTTTTGTGCTGTGTCAGCAGAGTTGAGTAGGGACCGTGTTACCTGCCAAGCATAGCATGCTTACTGTCTGGACCTTTACAGAAACAATTTGTTGACCCTGTCTTAAAATTATAAATCTGTGATCCTGGGAAACACTTGAAATGCTCATCTCATCCTAGGGAAGCAGAGTTAGTGCCTGGAAACCAACAAATAAACAAATAGCCTAATAAATAAATATGTGTGTGTGTGTGTGTGTGTGTGTGTGTGTGTGATTTAACCATCCTGTCATTTATGTTGATATTACTTCCTGGATTAAAATCATAAACTATGGTTGACTCAAAATAAGTTATATTTTAGAATTTTTTTTTACTGACAAGTTTATACAATCATCTGACAAGTGATGTAGTGGGCTATCAATTCCATTCCCATATTTTATTCAATAATAGAAAGACTTTATATAAACTGTGTCCTGTTGAAATATGTTGCCTCATGAAGATAAAGAAGGAAAATATTTAGGTTTTGGAATGAGGTTTTCTTAAAATGCCTAATTTAACTTGTGAAATTCTTTCACCCATTAACAGATTTGGTAAGGCAGTTAGGATTAAAAAAATGCATGTCAGCTAGCAAGAAGATTATGATAACTGTGCTCCATTGCACTACAATGTAGAAATCTCAGTTAGATGGGTGTAGGTATATGATAGGAAAAGAACACACAAAAAAGGGCACGGTAACTCTACACTTGGAGTTTACAGCCAGAATTGTTGTGCTTATGTTGTCTGTCTGTCTATAATTACCAATCCCCTTGCTTTTCTTATCTCTACATTCATAAATTCTACCCATGTATTTTATTTCTTTAAAACATGTTTATTTCTTTAAAAATATTTAAAGCATAAAATATGTACAAAATATATATCTAATTCTGCAGATTGAAGAATGATAATATAATTGTCTGTGTGCCCACCTATTTCTTCTGCCATTTTTTTCTCTGTTCTTAGGGAATACTTTTTCTATCTTTGATTTTAATTGCTTGTGTCCTATATTCCTCTGAAATACTGTGAGTTTCTTCAAGGCGTGATCCTTCACTCATTCTTTTTTCCCCCGCTATAGTATCTAGGACATTAACAAAGTAAGTACTTAAATAAATATATGTAGAATGAATGAGTGAATATACTGCAAGCTCTCTGTGAAGAGAAAACTTTCATTATCTGTTTCTTATAGTTATTAGCTTAGGGGCATAGAGTAGGCACTTAGCAAATGTTGCAGTTGAATTGAATGAAAGGTCCTGTTTTTTTCATTCAGGTGCCCTTCTGAATGTCCGGAAACAGGCATTGTGAGTTATGAGTTGTTTGGATATTTTCTCCAAAGTCCTAAATACAGTATAGCAGGACCCTGAGAGGTTATTGAAGTGCTCAAAGCTACCTTATCCATTTATTGAAGACCTCCAGTTACATATACTATAATTGTCATATTCTTTCTCTCTCTTTCCAGCTGTTTCTGTTAGTCATGTCAAGTTGCTCTCCATTTTGATGCTCTCATTACATGTTTGAAAGTGTCCCTATAGCTCACGTCATTGGGTGCTTCAGCTCTAGGCTATTCTTTTCTCTTTTCCACTTTCCAGTTCCCCCTACTTCTTTTAAACCCTTTCCCTGTTCTCCTAATGACGCTTCTACACTACCGGATTTGGCTTTATCAGCCAGTGAGAACATCCTTTCTCCCAAGATGGCAGTTAACTTCAAACAAACCATGAATCTTTAATCTGTTCATCTCTGTTTGTCTTGGCTACTTTTGCCATTGCTTGCTTTGAGAGGCTTTTTTTCCCCCATTTTTTCTTACTTTCAATTGCTCTAAAAGATAATTATTAAAGCAAAAATAGTAGCAATACATTGTACATTTATAATGTATGTAAATCACAAATGATGGAGGGAGAAATATTGGGAATACATTGTCATAAGGTCCTTATAGAACACATACAATGATATATTATTTGAGCTAGACTCTAAATAAAGATGTGTATTTTATTTTATATTTTTTATGATTGAAGTATACTTAAGTTACAACATTGTGTTAGTTTCAGGTATACAGCAAAGTGATGCAGATTTATATAAATATATATATATAATTCAGATTATTTTCCATTATAGGTTATTACAACATATTGAATAGTTCCCTGTGCTATACAGTAAATCTTTGTTGTTTATCTGTTTTATGCATAGTGGTGTGTATCTGTTAATCCCATTCTCCTAATTTATCCCTCCTCCAAGAGGCTACTTTTTTTAAGTTCTAATTTCTAGCTCTTCTAAACAGGAAAAGGGGGTGGAATCTGATTGACTCATAAATAAAATAGTACCGTGATATGCTATCTTTACTCTAGGATTGTTACTCAAGAGCATTTTTATTTTTCAAGGCCAGCTGAATGAGTGAATACAGGGAACTTGAGACTTGATTCGATTATACGTGACCTTATCCTGGTACAGTAAACATTTTGATTGAGAGCCTTCATCGTGAACCACTTTTACATACTATGTGAAGGAGCTTCTTGAAATTCTCACTTGAACATAAATAATTTTGAATTCAGAACTAGAATTTATAGTTTGTGAAAAATATAGAGAAAGTGATACCAAGGGCCTGGGTATTAGGATATTAGTTACTACCAGACCTACCTATTGTATACATAAAATTCATTGGGTTGCCAGTCATCTCAAGCTGCAGCTAATATGTAAATAGTTAAGTTAAATAAACAGTATGTATTTCCATGTTGTAAACATAATCATTTGATATGGAGAGAGCGTTACTTAGAAACTAATTGTGAAGGTAGTTTCTTGGTACATTAATGTCATCAAAACATGTTGGTGCCTCTATAATGAAGTTTAGACTATTATAAGATTTTGGATTTATACCTTTTAGTGAGGAATGTGAGCTTTGACATCAGATCATGTTCAAAGTCTGGCTCTGTCCCTTATTAGCTGTGTTGTCTAAGCCTTGGTTACCTCATCCGGGGAGTAGAAATATCAGTCTCATAATGCTGATGAGAAGATTAAATGAAATAAAATATAAATCCCTTGATGAGGTATCTGGAATATAGAAGATGTTCAAGAAATGGTAGTTATTAATAGTTGGGTTTTATTCTTCCCATTCTCACAATAAATAGCAAAAGCTATTATTAAGTGTTAATTTAGATTTCAAAAGATGCTAATTGATGTGGTGAATAATATTTTATAAAATTAATTGGTTTGATTATATGAATTTTGAGACAGTATATAAGCACAAATTTTGTAGGATTTTGAGGCCATTAGCTTTTTCTTAATGAGGATTTTAGTAACATCCACTTTGAAAAATATAAAAACAAGAATCTATCTTTTTGGATGAAAAAAGTGTTTCCTACTATTAAGACACGGTATGAAACATGAATTTTTATTGAGCACTAATTAAGTGCCAGGGGCTGTCTTGTATACCTTACAATCAGTTAATTCTAAATCTTCACAACAACCCCATGAAGTTGGTACAATGTCTATCTTCACTTACAGATGAGAACATTGAGGTACAGAGAGGAATAGAAATGACAGAGCCCGGATGGAAGCCCAAACTTTTTAACTCTCAACCCTGCTCTTGTAATCATCATATAATGCTACCTCAGTATTAGGGAGAGTTACACTGGAGTAATGAGTCCTGTTCAAAGGCAAATATTACTTGTCAGAAATTTGTATTAGGTGAAAATATATACCACATAGAAATTGCAACATAGAATGTTTAGAAAAGGTAAAAGCATCTCCGTGGAGCTCCAAAAATCTAGTAAAAAAGTATTTGCACTTTTAAAATGTAGGTCAAATTCTTAATGAGATAATGTACGAGAAACCTCTTATCAGAGCACATGCATGATAGACATGTTAAAAATTCTTAGTTAACTCTGAATCAGATTTCTACATATTATAGCTATTTTGGAAAGTTATCAAGACATGAAGAATTACTTTGGGGTCTGAATTATCAGATAAGTCATTTTATTGATAATAATTTATCCTAGAAAGTTTTCAAAGCTTTTTACTTTTTCAGTATACATACATTCTGCCAAGGTATGTGGTTTCTTGTGATTGCCGTTAACTCTTGAGAGAAGGATTCCTAGAAAGAAGGGGAGTTCCAGTAGTTTCTGACAACACAGGTTTTGCTGCTGAAAGGATCCATCTTTAATTTCCTGCTGGGTACAATAAATAACTTTTTGACATCCAGAAGTTATAACAATACTTTTTTTTCAGATAATCTTAAGCACAAAAGAAACAGACTCTTTTAAAAAGGGAGCCACCATAACATTACTTATAATTTATTTATCTCAGAGGTTATTCTAAAAAATCTCAGTCCTGATCTTTTGACAATGTGGATATCCATTTATTTTAAGGACTCTTGAGAAGATTTCAAAACAACCATTTGACCTTTAGACTTCATATGGTTCAGTCATATGCATGGGATAATTTTGGGAGCACTGGGATATGTTCCATAAAATTGGATAGCCATCTTGAAATCATTGAAGAATGGACAGACGGAAGGCATCGCTCATGCAGAAATAGAATCTAAAGGCAGACATTTCTAGGTGTGTGTAAAGGGAAAAAAAGAGACATGAAGAGGGGGGATAAGATGGCAAATCAAATTGTATCTCCATGTAAGGAGGAACATTCTCATGATGAGATTCCACTAAAGTGGAATGGGTTGATCGAAGAAATTAATGAGAGTTTGAAAAGAGACCAGTCGACCATTCATTAAGAATGGTATGGAAAGAATTTCTTTTGAGTTGCTGAGTTTGGGTTAAATGATTTGTATGGACCTTTTTAAATGCCATGATCTGAGAAAGTAAAATGATAGAATGTTCCAACTTTAAAAACATTGAGGATCACTGCCTGAGTTCATGAGCATTATAAGGATTAAAGAGAGAAAATACCTCAGAGCTCTTCCTAAAAGGATAGCTTCAATAGAAAAAATAATTTTCATAGTTATTTTAAAAATACATGAAACAAGTATTTGGAAAGTAAATGAAAGCCAATTTATAGTGATTTCTTTCACATACTAGGTAGGAACAATTTCAGAGCAGACGTATCTCTGTTAGGAAAATACCTCAATGAGATCAGTTAGTGTGATTTGGTTGCAAGCAGTAGAAACTGGCGGTGCATGACATGAGAAATAATGGAATTTATTGATAAAACAAAATAACTCACAGAATTGAAGAAAATTCTGAGACATTGGCTTTAGGAAGGACGGGAACCAAAGCCTCTATGGAGATCGGGATATCAGGAACTCATGTATAGTGTCTCCAGGATACCATCAGGGGAAAATGCTGGCCATTTTAGGTCTCTGTGTCACTCTGCTCAATATTCAAATTGTGGTAAAAAGTTGTTAAGAGAATATAATTGCAAAGCCTGGCCTGGTTCATATGCTCACTCCTTGGCCTGGGAAAGAAAAACTCCTTAAATAACATATGATTCAGTGGTATGGGTGGGGGAGATAGTTTCCCAAAGCAAAACTGTGGTGCTTATTAGAAGGGGGAATATAAGCTGGACAGAGAAGAACACAGATATGCACCGTAATGAGCCACTTTGGTTTGAGCCATGAATTCTTAACTTCTCTCAGCTTCCTTCAGTGGTGCCCACCCTTCTTAAAATGCATGCGGAAGATTGGGGCACAATGTAGAGGTGAAGAAGTGTTGTGCATATAAAATGAAAGGCATTTAGAAATTCAGAGAGCAGCTTGTGCAAAGTTGTCTACAGTGGAAAGAAGAAATAGAGGAGCCCCACTAACGCAGAATGTCTGGGCTCTGTGGAGGGCCATGGCCAACATGAAATTCCTCCTGGTGGGGATGGTTGATGGAGGGTTACCACAGTCACATCTAATATTCTCTTTTAATTTGTTGCCTGTACTTTCCACGCCCTAAGTTTTCTCCATTACCCTAAACCTGCCGTACAAATCTAACTGTGCATAATGACCCCAAGTTCATGGTTCTTTGGAATGGTGAGGAATCAGTATGGAGTGAGATAATAACAGAAGAGGCCTCCACAAAAACCACAGACAGTTGTGGGGAAGCAAGCTCTTGACCAGGAAACTAAGCTGTCCTGAAATTCTTGAGAGTGGTAGGTAGGATGCAGGGTGGGGAGGGATAGTTTCCACATAATTTAAAATGGAGATTTAACGTATGGTACTTGCATTATAATAACCCCTATGACAGCTGTTTATCCTACAGCTGTTTTGTCCCATGCCAAACTTGAGTTTGTGCTCAGTATTGGGCCATGTTTTTCAAAAAGAGAGTATACTTATACAAGAGTATCTCTCTTTTGTAGGAAAGATGGAAGAAGTGAATCACCTCATATATTCAATATGTTACAGTGAATTCTTCAAATACCTGTTTGGCATTTAGAAAAATTCCTCTAGAGGATTTAGAGATATCTAACTTCAGATACTCATAATAGTCTGGTTTCATTACATGAACTTTAATACAGATCAATTATTGTCTAATTTAAATATAGTAGCTTGTAAATTCTAACAGAATATGATATTATTAATGGATTTAATTTTGATTTATTATTCATTCAACTACATTTTCCATGTGAAAGTAAATGTCAGGATATTTATCCATTTATATATACTTAATAACAAATTTAATAAAATTCAGTGTTGAGAGAAACAGCATTTTATCTTCATCTAAAATGTTAGTTATATTGCTTTAAAAAGGGTGATTTTAATTTAATTCAAGGAATACAGTTGTGTCCTTAAAAATAACTTATTCTCTTGCTTACTATATCTTAAGTAACTTAACTATTTGAGGGGAATTCATATAAAATCATGTACAGTGGTAAATATCATATAACTATCATGCATTATAGGAATATGAGATATTCAAGTGTAATTTTGTTCATACTTTGATTAAGTATAATACGAGAAGAAAATTTTGTGGTAGACTGGGAAAGTACAGAGGATTTTTTTTTTTTTTACCTGAGGATACAGAGCCCCAAACTGTATTTACCTCCCTATAGATATAAATGCATACCTTTTGAAACTGGCCAAAGGGAAATTGTGGGCAGTTCAGCATAAAATTTGATACTGACGGCTGAAGTATGTTTTAACTGATATCAACATTTGAAATATAGTCCAATATGAATTCATAAAAGGGTTATGTGATCATAATATTACACGTCAGGAGGTATAAAATGAGGATAAACCAGCAGGGAACCAGAATACATAGAAGGAATTCGTTAAGGAAGGATTTTCACTCTTCCTTAGCTGAGATGAGAAGGTTCTCCGTGAGGCCATGCCCTCTCACCACTGTCCCAGGGGGAGAGTCTTGTAGCCCCACTACTAGTCCAGGAAGGGGCCCTAGGGATCATTCATGGCCTTAGCCCCACTTTTACAGTACGAGGGTGTGAACAGTTTTTCAAGACAACAGAAATAATTGGGTTGGCATAAAAAGACCTGGCACCTTGGTCTCCTGATTTGTCTTCGTGTTACTTTCATGGGTTCCTCTTAATTACTGCTGCTGGTCCAGGGGGTTCGAGGATAAAAAGAATTTGCCCCCCTCTTTCTGCCATCTGGAGCCTGAAAGGAAATAATCCAGTGGAATATCTTCTTTTCCTCAGTATAGCAGAAGACGCAGGTCTTATTATCTGGTGTAAAGTATACGAATTAGAAATTACTTTTTCATGCTTAAATTTTATATTCAATATTTTATGGTACTTAAGTGAGTAATGAATTATTTTTGTCCTAATTCATTATTTATGGAATGCTTTTAACAGAATTTAATATAATTCCACAAAATGACAGACATAGGGAGAAAAATGTGCCTGGAGATAATTGGTCCAGTGGTGCCCCAAATAATTTAAGACATTCTTTTGGTAGAAATATTGATGGAATTTCTAAGAAAAGCCTATTCACTAGCAATGGCAGATAATCAACTTTAGATTATTCAGGGTCCAAAAGTCTGATTTATAAAGTTTTCTTTCTGTCTCTGTGCCATCTCAGTTAAGTGAATTTAAATTTGGGAGCAAACTCATTTTGAACAACTTCTATGGATGCGACTTAATTTATTTAATTATGCTCCTGAGCTGTAGAGGAGAAAGGGAAAATCTGTGGAAACCCTCAAAGTGGATGATTGTCAGTTTTGGGGGGGTCTGTTTGGTATCTTTGCCCTTGCCTGTTGGTATGTATCCCAGCTTGTGTTTAAGCTTCCAGATCTTCCCCACAAAGCCTCTGCACTTTGGGAAAAGATAAATCCATCCAGCTCCTAGATTAAGGCCATGAGTACATCTGAGGCTCTGACTGCAGGGCTGTTTTCAGGGCCCTGGAACTAATTAAACCAAGAAAACATGTACTGGGGTTTTCTGGGAAGAATTTTCTTTGCTCTTTGACAAGGGACTTTTTCTCTTTCCCATAGCATTTCCCTTTTCTTTAGGGAACAGCTCCCTTTACAGTGTGAAATAAAGTGTCATGTTAGAACATTGTAATGTTAGAGATCTAGTTAACTGCAAATTTACCAACAGCCACATTTTGTGACTTATTTCAAAATATGTTTTTTGGTTTTTTTCTGGAAATGTACTCTGAGGTAGAATAAAATGAGGTAAGTTTAAACACCATTCTCTTGGGTTAAAACTTGGAAAAATTGGCATCATTGAATACCTGGCTTCCCAGCAGGCTATAGCTTCTCAATCTGATAAAGTTGAGGCAATTATCTCCTTTCTTCTCTTGACTTTCAGGCAAAAGCTGTTGATGTACAATAATTGAGTTTTCCCAGTGTGTCTAAAGAAGAAAGGGCATGTCATCAGGAAGTACAGCTGAGTCCTTCTTTCATTTCTCTCTGTAATTTAAATTTTCTTGGTATGAAATATGTAATACTAAATGATGTATAACTTAAAGATTACCGAAATGAAAACCCATGTATCCACTTTCCAGCTCAAAAGGAAAACAACAGGTAATTTAGGGGCCCTCTTTGGGCCCCTTGTTGATTTTACAACCAGTAAGCCCAAAAGTAACTACCACCCTGAATTTTGCCTTGCTTTTCCTTATGGTTTTACCACCTATGCCTGTACCCATAAGTAAATATAATATCTATCATTTTGGTTGTAGTTGTATGAAAATTGAGTTATATTACATATATTCTTTTGTGATTTTAATTTGCTAAATATTACATGTTTAAGGTCAATCCATACTGAAGCGGTTACCCATGGTTCATTCATTTTCAATATTGAATGGAATAAATATACCTCATTCCATTTTTTCTATTTTTGATTAAAGTTTGGTTTGCTTCTAGTCTTTCTTATTACAAACAGCAAAGATCATTCTCATGCATGTCCCCATATGTGCAAACATTTCTATAGAGAAGAGTTACGAGGATATAGAGTATGAAAATTGAAAACATAATTTGTAATGCTAAAATGTTTTCCAAAGTTGTCGCACCATTTTACTATACTCCCTGATAGTTGCTGAAAGCCTGAATTGATTACTATGCTACTTATCATCTATGCTTACTACTGGACAATTTCAAATTTTTGAGGTGGTTGGTAGTTATACAATGATATTTCATAGTTATATTGCATTTACCAAATTACTAATGAGATTGACCATCTTTTTATTTTTGATAGGCAATTTAAAATCTTTTATTCTTTTTTTTAGACCAATTTTTGGAGCACTTTTAGGTTTACAGTGAAATTGAGAGACAGGTACAGCGGCACAGAGATTTCCCATATACCCTCATAACCACAGATAGTCTCCTCTGTTGTCAACATAACTCAACAGAATAGTGCATTTTTAAAAATTTATTTATTTTACCAAGGATGAACCTACACTGACACATAATCACCCCAGTTCCATAGGTTACCTTAGAGTTCATTCTTGGTGCTGTACGTTCTGTGGGTCTGGACAAATGTATAATGACATATATCCCTCATTATGTATCATATAGAATATTTTCACCACCCTAAAAATCCTCTACCTAATTCATCTCTCACCTCTAGCAACCACTGACTTTTTTACTGTCTCTATAGTTTTGCCTCTTCTAGAATGTCATAGGACTCCTACAGTATGTAGCTTTCTCAGATTGGCTTTTTTCACTTAGTAATATGCAGTTAATTTTCCTCTATGTCTTTTCATGGTTTGAGAACTCATTTCTTTTTGGTGCTGTATAATATTCCATTGTCTGGATGTACTGAAGTTTATTTATCTATTCACATACTAAAAGACATTTTGGTTGCTTCCAAGTTTTGGCAGTTATGAATGAAATGGCAATAAGCATCCCTATGCAGGTTTGGGTGTGAATATAAGTTTTCAACTCCTTTGGGTAAGTACCAAGGAGTGTGAATGCTGGACTGTATGGTAAGGGTGTTTTTAGTTGAGTAAGAAACCACCAAACTGTCTTCCAAAGTGGCTGTACCATTTTACATTTCCACTAGCAATGTTTGAGAGTTCCAGTTGCTCCACCAGTCCTCACCAGGATTTGGTATCATCAGTGTTCTGGCTTTTGGCCATTCTAATAGGTATATAGTGGTATCTCACTGTTGTTTTAATTTGCATTGTCTTGATGACATATGATGTGGAATATCTCTTCATATGTTTATTTGCCGTCTATATATTTCTTTGATGAGGTGAATGTGAAGGTCTTTGGCCCATATTTTAATCAGGTTTTTTATTATTGTTGAGTAGTAAGAGTTCTTTGTATATTTCAGATAACTGTCCATTATCAGATGTGTCTTTTGCAAATATTTTCCCTCAGTTGTGGCTTGTCTTCTAATTCTCTTGACATAGTCATTTGCATAGCAGAAGATTTTTTATTTTAATGAAGTCCAGTTTATCAATTCTTTCATTATGGATTATGTCTTTGGTATATTTTAAAAAGGCATTGTTATACCCAAGATCACCTAGGTTTTCTTCTATGTTATTTTCCAGGAAGTTTCATAGTTTTGCATTTTAGGTCTGTGATCCATTTTGAGTTTAATGATCCATTTGGAATACATTTGGTGAAATGTATAAGGTCTGTGTTGAGATTTTTTTTTTTTTTTTTGCGGTACGCGGGCTTCTCATTGTTGTGGCCTCTCCTGTTGTGGAACACAGGCTACGGACGCGCAGGCTCAGCGGCCATGGCTCACGGGCCCAGCCATTCCGCGGCATGTGGGATCTTCCCGGACCAGGGCACGAACCCGTGTCCCCTGCATCGGCAGGCGGACTCTCAACCACTCCGCCACCAGGGAAGCCCCGAGATTTTTTTTAATATGTAGATGTCTGCTTGTTCTAGCACCTTTTGTTGAAGAGACTCTCTTTGTTCCATTTTATTGTCTTTGCTCCTTGGTCAAAGATAAGTTGACTATATTATGGAGGTCTATTTCTGGGCTCTCTAATCTGTTCCACTGATCTGTTTGTCTATTCTTTTGCTAGTATCACACTGTCTTGAAGTGTTAAAAGTCTTAAAGTTGTATAGCATCAGTATTTCAACTTTGTTCTTCTTCAGTTCTGGGCCTTTTTCTTCTCCATATAAACTCTAGAATCAGTTTGTCAATATCCATAAAATAATTTGCTGGGATTTTTAGTGGGATTGCATTGAATCTATATATCAAGCTAGGAAAAACAGACATTTTGACAAGATTGAGGCTTCCTATCCATGAACATGGAGTATCTCTCCATTTATTTAGCTCTTTGATTTCATTCATCAAAGTTTTGTAGTTTTCCTCATATAGATATTGTGCATATTTTATTAGATTTGTACTTAAATATTTAATTTTTTGGTGCTAATGTAAATGGCATTGTGTTTTTAATTTCAAACTCTGCTCATTCACTGTTGGCACATAGGAAAGCAATTGACTGGTGTATATTAATCTTGTATCCTGCAACCTTGCTATAATTGCTTATTAGTTGCAGTGATTTTTTGGTGATTTTTTTTTTTTTTACATAGATGATCATGTTACCTGGGAAAAAAGACAGTTTTATGTCTGCCTTCCCAGTCTGTATAGCTTTTATTTCCTTTACTTGCCTTGTTAAATAAGCAAGTATACTTCTAGTAAGATATTGAAAAGGAATGGTAAAAGGGAACATCCTTGCCTTTGTACCTGATCTTAGTGTGAAAGCTTAAATTTTCTCGCCTTGAAGTATGATGTTAGATGTAGGTTTTTGGTAGATTGTCTTTAACAAGGTGAGAAATTTCCTCTCTTCCTAGTTTACTGAGATATTTTATCATGAGTGAGTATTGGATTTTGTCAAATGCTTCTTCTGTATCTATTGATGTGACCATGTGATTTTTCTTTTTCAGTGTGTTGCTGTGATAGATTACATTAACTGACTTTCAAATCTTGAACTGCCTTGCATACATTTGCTAATATTTTGTTGAGGATCTTTGCATCTATGTTCATGAGAAATACTGGTTTTCTTTTCTTGTAATGTCTGTCTAGTTTTGGTATTAGGGTAGTAGAATGGGTCTGTTTCTATCCTCTGAAGGAGATTATAGAAAGTTGGTATAATTTCTTCATTAAATGTTTAGTAGAATTCACCAGTGAACCCATCTGGACCTGGTTCTTTCTATTTTGGAAGGTTGTTAATTATGGATTCAACTTCTTTAGCAGATATAGGCTTACTGAGATCATCTATTCTTGTGGGTTGTTTTTCAATTATTAATTATTGTTTGTCAGCATAGTCAAACATCAGTTTAACTAGTGTTTTGTCATCTCTGGTTTGTCTTTTCATTCTTTCAAAACTTTTATATAGGTAGAATTTGTCTTTTATGGTTTACACTTTGTATCTTATTTAAAAAATCTTATTCCACTCTAAGTTCATAGTGATGTTTTTCTGTATTTTATTCTAAAAATGTAAAATATTTGCCTTTCATATTTATGAATTTGATTCATCTGGAATTTCTTTTGGATTGAGAGGGAGTTTCAGATTTATGTTTTTCCTGTATGGATAATTAGTTGCCCTGAGACCATATTTATTCCTCCAGTCCACAAATCCCACCCTGTCTCTGTATAATGCTGAGTCTGTCTTTGAGCTTGCCACATTATTCTTTCCATTCTTGTGCCAGTGCCGCAATACATTAATTATCATACCTTTGTTTTTTAAAAAAAAAACTTTATTTATGGCCAAGGAAATTTTCTACTTTGTTCTTTTCAAGTGCATCTTGGCTAGTTTTGTCTCTTTTCTTTTCCATATCATTTTTAGAATAAGTTTGTTAGGTTCTTTGGAAAAATGCTATTGAGATTTATTGAATCTTCCTATATGTGAACATGGGATATTCATTTATTCAGGGCTTTATTACTTTTCAACAGTGTATAATTTTCTCTATTAAGGCTTTTATATCTTTTGTTAGATTTGCTTCTAGGCATTTTATTGATTTTCTGGATAACCTAAAAAGTATCTTTCCTCAGTATAGAAGTTTTCTGGCTTTGGCTGGTTTATATAAATATAATTAAATTTTAATTGATTTTGTATCCATGTACTTAAATAAATGTCTTATTATTCCTTATTACCTATCTGTATACTTGTATGTGTGTGAATTCTGTGTAGACAAATCACGGACTAAGAATGTTTCTCCAAATATTTTATTTTATTTTTTGATTTGTTTTCTTGTCTTATTGTGCTGGCTAGGACCTGCATTACAATACAGAATAGAAGTGGTGATACCAGGCATTATCTTTTCCCTAGTTTAAAAAAATGACTTTAATATCTCACATTTCACCATTATGGAGAATGTTCACTCTAGGCTTTTTGTCCTTGTCATTTATTTATTTCAGAAAGTCCCTTCTATTTTGATTAATAAAGCCTTTTTAATATAGTTTGAAAGCAGAGAGTGTGATGCCTCTCACTTTGTCATTCATTCTCAAGATTGCTTTGGCTATTTGGGGTCTTTTTTGGTTCCATATACATTTTAGGATTACTTTTTCTACTTCTTTGAAAAATGCCACTGTAATTTTAATTGGGATCACATTGAATCTGTAGATCATTGTGGGTAATATAGACATTATAACGAAATTTTTCCAATCAAGCACAGGATGTCATTCCATTTATTTGTGTCTCTTTGTTTTTTTGAATTTTATTTTATTTTTTATACAGCAGGTTCTTATTAGTTATCTATTTTATACATATTAGTGTATATCTGTCAATCCCAATCTCCCAATTCATCCCACCAACCCCTGCTTTCCCCACTTGGTGTCCATACGTTTGCTCTCTACATCTCTGTCTCTCTTTCTGACTTGTAAACCGGTTCATCTACAGCATTTATCTAGATTCCACATATATGCGTTAATATATGATAGTTGTTTTTCTCTTTCTGATTTACTTCACTCTGAATGACAGTCTCTAGGTCCATCCATGTCTCTGCAAATGACCCAATTTCATTCCTTTTTATGGCTGAGTAATATTCCATTATATATATATATATATATATATATATATATATATATATATATACACCACATCTTCTTTATCCATTTGTCTGTTGATGGACATTTAGGTTACTTCCATGACCTGGCTATTGTAAATAGTGCTGCAGTGAACATTGGGGTGCATGTGTCTTTTTGAATTATGGTTTTCTCTGGGATATGCCCAGGAGTGGGATTGCTGGCTCATGTGGTAATACTATTTTTAGTTTTTTAAGGAACCACCATACTGTTCTCCATAGTGGCTGTATCACTTTACATTCCCACCAGTACATTCCACACCCTCCCCAGCATTTGTTGTTTGTAGATTTTCTGATGATGCCCATTCTAACTGGTGTCAGGTGGTACCTCATTGTAGTTTTGATTTGTATTTCTCTAATAATTAGTGATGTTGAGCAGCTTTTCATGTGCCTCTTGGCCATCTGTATGTCTTCTTTGGAGAAATGTCTATTTAGGTCTTCTGCCCATTTTTTGACTGGGTTGTTTATTTTTTTAATAATGAGGTGCATGAGCTGTTTATATATTTTGGACATTAATCCTTTGTTGATTCATTTGCAAATATTTTCTCCCATTCTTAGGGTTGTCTTTTCACCTTGCTTGTAGTTTCCTTTGCTTTGCAAAAGCTTTTAGGTTTCCTTAGGTCCCATTTGTTTATTTTTGTTTTTATTTCCATTACTCTGGAAGTGGATCAAAAAAGAGCTTGCTGTGACTTTTGTCAAAGAGTGTTCTTCCTATATTTTCCTCTAAGAGTTTTATAGGGTCTGGTCTTACATTTAGGTCTTTAATCCATTTTGAGTTCATTTTTGTGTATGGTGTTAGGGAGTGTTCTAATTTCATTCTTTTACATGTAGCTGTCCAGTTTTCCCAGCACCACTTATTGAAGAGACTGTCTTTTCTCCATTGTATATCCTTGCCTTCTTTATCATAGATTACTTGACCGTATGTGTATGGGTTTATCTCTGGCTTTTCTATCCTGTTCCATTTATCTATATTTCTGTTTTTGTGCCAGTACCTTATTGTCTTGATTACTGTAGCTTTGTAGTATAGTCTGAAGTCAGGAAGTCTGATTCTCCAGCTCTGTTTTTTTCCCTCAAGATTGCTTTGGCTATTCGGGGTCTTTTGTGTCTCCATACAAATTTTAAGATTATTTTGTTCTAGTTCTGTAAAAAATGCCATTGGTAATTTGATAGGACTTCCACTGAATTGGTAGATTACTTTGGGTAATACAGTAATTTTCACAACATTGATTCTTCGAATCCAAGAACATGGTATATCTCTCCATCTGTTTGTGTTGTCTTTGATTTCTTTCATCAGTGTCTTATAGTTTTCTGAGTAAAGGTCTTTTACCTCCCTAGGTAGGTTTATTCCTAAGTATTTTATTCTTTTTGTTGCAATGGTGAATGGTATTGTTTCCATAATTTCTCTTTCTGATCTTTTGTTGTTAGTGTATAGGAATGCAAGAGATTTCTGTGCATTAGTTTTGTATCCTGCAACATTACCAGATTCATTGATTAGCTCTAGTAGTTTTCCAGGGGCATCTTTAGGATTCTCTATGTATAGTATCATGTCATCAACAGAGAGTGACAGTTTTACTTCTTCTTTTCCAATTTGTATTCCTTTTATTTCTTTTTCTTCTCTGATTGCCGTGGCCAGGACTTCCCAAACCACGTTGAATAATAATGGCAAGAATGGACATCCTTGTCGTGTTCCTGATCCTAGAGGAAATGCTTTCCATTTTTCACCACTGAGAATGATGTTGGCTGTGGGTTTGTTGCATATGGCTGTTATTGTGTTGAGGTCAGTTCCCTCTATGCCCACTTTCTGCAGAGTTTTTATCATAAATGAGTGTTGAATTTTGTCAAAGGGTTTTTCTGTATCTATTGATATGATCATATGGTTTTTATTTTTCAATTTGTTAATATGATGTATCACATTGATTTGTGTATATTGAAGAATCCTTGCATCTCTGGGTTAAATCCCACTTGATCATGGTGTATGATCCTTTTAATGTGTTGTTGGATTCTGTTTGCTAGTATTTTGTTGAGGATTTTTGCATCTATATTCATCAGTGATATTGGTCTGTAATTTTCTTTTTTTTGTGTAGTATCTTTGTCTGGTTTTGTTATCAGGGTGATGGTGGCCTCGTAGAATGAGTTTGGGAGTGTTTCTTCCTCTGCAGTTTTTTGGAAGAGTTTGAGAAGGATGGGTGTTAGCTCTTCTCTAAATGTTTGATAGAATTCGCCTGTGAAGCCATCTGGTCCTGGACATTGTTTTGTTAGAAGATTTTTAATCACAGTTTCAAGTTCATAACTTGTGATTTGTCTGTTCATATTTTCTGTTTCTTCCTGGTTCCGTCATGGAAGGCTATACCTTTCTAAGAATTTGTCCATTTCTTCCACGTTGTCTATTTTATTGGCATAGAGTTGCTTGTAGTAGTCTCTTATTAGAATGCTTTGTATTTCTTCAGTGTCTGTTGTAACTTCTCCTTTTTCATTTCTAATTTTATTTATTTGATTCCTCTCCCTCTTTTTCTTCATGAGTCTGCCTAAAGGTTTATCCATTTTGTTTATCTTGTCAAAGAACCAGCTTTTAGATTTATTGATCTATGCTGTTGTTTTCTTTGTTTCTATTTCATTTATTTCTCTTCTGATCTTTATGATTTCTTTCCTTCTACTAACTTTATGTTTTGTTTGTTCTTCTTTCTCTAGTTCCTTTAGGTGTAAGGCTAGACTATGTTGAGATTTTTCTTGTTGCTTGAGGTAAGATTGTATTGCTATATACTTCCCTCTTAGAACTGCTTTTGGTGCATCTCATAGGTTTTGGATCGTCCTGTTGTCATTGTCATTTGTCTCTAGGTATTTTCTGATTTCCTCTTTGATTTCTTCAGTGACCTCTTGGTTATTTAAGTAATGTATTGTTTAGCCTCCATGTGTTAGTGTTTTTTACGTTTTTCCCCCCCCGTAATTTATTTCTACTCTCACAGCACTGTGGTCAGAAAAGGTGCTTGATACAATTTCAGTTTTCTTAAATTTACCGAGGCTTGATTTGTGATGCAGGATGCATCTCCAGGATCTATCCTGGAGAATGATCTGTGTGCACTTGAGAAGAAAGTGTGATCTGCTGCTTTTGGATGGAATGTCCTATAAATATCAATTAAACCTATCTGGTCTATTGTGTCATTTAAAGCTGTGTTTCCTTATTAATTTTCTGTTTGGATGATCTGTCCATTGGTGTAAGTGAGGTGTTAAAGTCCCCCACTATTATTGTGTTACTGTCCATTTCCTCTTTTATAGCTGTTAGCAGTTGCCTTATGTATTAAGATGCTCCTCTGTTGGGTGCATATATATTTAGAATTGTTATATCTTCTGCTTAGATTGATCCATTGATCATTATGTAGTGTTAGTGTACTTCCTTGTCTCTTGTAACATTCTTTATTTTAAAGTCTATGTTATCTGTATGAGTATTGCTACTTCAGCTTTCTTTTGATTTCCATTTGCATGGAATATCTTTTTCCATCCCCTCACTTTCAGTCTGTATGTGTCCCTAGGTCTGAAGTAGGTCTCTTGTAGACAGCATATATATGGGTCATGTTTTTGTATCCATTCAGCAAGCCTGTGTCTTTTGGAGCATTTAATCCATTCACATTCAAAGTAATTATCATTATGTATGTTCCTATTACAATTTTCTTAATTGTCATGGGTTTGTTTTTATAGGTCCTTTTCATCTCTTGTGTCTCCCACTTCGAGCAGTTCCTGTAGCATTTGTTGTAGAGCTGGTTTGGTCGTGCTGAATTCTCTTAGCTTTTGCTTGTGTGTAAAGCTTTTGATTTCTCCATTGAATCTAAATAAAGTCCTTGCCGGGTAGAGTCATCTTGGTTGTAGGTTCTTCCCTTTCATCACTTCCAGTGTATCGTGCCACTCCCATCTGACTTGTAGAGTTTCTGCTGAGAAACCAGCTCTTAACCTTATGGGAGTTCCTTTGTATGTTATTTGTCATTTTTCCCTTGTTGCTTCTAATAATTTTTCTTTGTCTTTAATTTTTGTCAATTTGATTACTGTGTGTCTAGGCGTGTTTCTCCTTGGGTTTATCATGCCTGGGACTCTCTGCGCTTCCTGAACTTGGGTGGCTATTTCCTTTCCCATGTCAGAGTATTTTTTCGACTATAATCTCTTCCAGTATTTTCTCAGGTCCTTTCTCGCTCCTCCTTCTGGGACTCCTAAAATGCAAATGTTGGTGCGTTTAATGTTGTCCCAGAGGTCTCTTTGGCTGTCTTCATTTCTTTCCATTCTTTTTGCTTTATTCTATTACACGGCAGTAAATTCCACCATTCTGTTTTCCAGGTCACTTATCCATTCTTCTGCCTTAGTTATTCTGCTATTGATTCCTTCTAGTATATTTTTCATTTCAGTTATTGTATTGTTCATCTCTGTCTGTTTGTTCGTTAATTCTTCTAGGTCTTTGTTAAACATTTCTTGCATCTTCTCGATCTTTGCCTCCATTCTTTTCCTGAGGTCCTGGATCATCTTCACTATCATTATTTTGAATTCTTTTTCTGGAAGGTTGCCCATTTCCACTTCATTTCATTTTTTTTTTTTTTTCTGGGGTTTTATCTCGTTCCTTCATCTGGCACATTGCCCTCTGTGTTTTCATTTTGTCTATTTTTCTGTGAATGTGGTTTTCCTTCCACAGTTTGCAGTATTGTAGTTCTTCTTGCTTCTGCTGTCTGCCCTCTGGTGGGTGAGGCTATCTAAGAGGTTTGTGCAAGCTTCCTGATGGGAGGGACTGGCGGTGGGCAGAGCTGGGTGTTGCTCTGGTGGGCAGAGCTCAGTAAAAATTTAATATGCTTTTCTGCTGATTTGTGGGCCTGAGTTCCCTCCCTGTTGGTTGTTTGACTTGAGGCGACCCTGCACTGGAGGCTACAGGCTTTTTGGTGGGTCCAGTGCCAGACTCCAGGATGGCTCATGCCAAGGAACACCTCCCAGAACCTCCACTGCCAGTGGCCCTGTCCCTGCAGTGAGCCAGAGCCACCCCCCACCTCTGCAGGAGACCCTCCAACACTAGCAGGTAGGTCTGGTTCAGTCTCCTATGGGGTCACTGCTCCTTCCCCCTGGGTCCTGATGTGCACACTACTTTGTGTGTGCCATCCAAGAGTGGAGTGTCTGTTTTCCTCAGTCCTGTCGAAGTCCCGCAGTCAATTCCCTCTAGCCTTCAAAGTCTGATTCTCTGGGAATTTCTCCTCTCGTTGCTGGATCCCAATGTTTGGAAGCCTGACATGGGGCTCAGAACCTTCACTCCAGTGGGTGGACTTCTGTGGTATAATTGTTCTGCAGTTTGTGAGTCACCCACCCAACAGTTATGGGATTTGATTTTATTGTGATTGCGCCCCTCATACCGTCTCATTGCAGCTTCTCTTTGTGTTTGGATGTGGGGTATCTTTTATGGTGAGTTCCAGTGTCTTCCTCTTGATGATTGTTCAGCAGTTAGTTGTGATTCCAGTGCTCTTGCAAGAGGGAGTGAGTGCATGCCCTTCTACTTTGCCATCTTGATCCAATCCAAAGTTATTCAGCTAAGTAGCAGAGCTGCAATCTGAAGTCACCTCTGTCTGACTCTAGAAACCACGTTCTTTTCAAGACACCACACAGCTTTTTCACAATAAGTTATCCCAGGTGAGCTACATTCCCCAGGACGAAAGCACTAACCCAGCCACAGTTGCCAGTTCCTGGAGCAAACGCACCTCTCCTTGTGTCTCTTTTTTTAACAATGGCACCTCTAAGACATTGATGAAATGCTTTTTTCTTTCATCAGTGTCTTACAGTATTCATTGTACATGTCTTTCACCTCTGTGGCTAAATTTATTCCTAAGTATTTGCTGTTTTTCATGTTTTTGTAATGGGATTGCTTTCTTAATTTTTCTTCCCAATAGTTCATTGTTAGTATATAGAACCACAATTGATTTTCATATGTTGTCATGCAACTCTACTTAGTTTGTCTATTAATTCCCACAGTTTTTGGTAGAGTATTGTTTTCTGTATATAAGTTTATGTCATCTGCAAACAAAGAAAATTTTACTTTTTCCTTTTCAATTTGTGTGCCTTTGCTTTTTCTTGCCTAATTGCTTTGGCTAGGACTTTCAGTACTGTGTTGAATAGAAGTGGTGAGAATGGGTATCTTTGTCTTATTCATGATCTTAGAGGAAAGACTTTAAGTTTTTTACCACTGAGTATGATGGTAGGTTTGCCTTTATTATGTTAAGTTGTTGGGAGTTTTTATCATGAAAGGATTGAATTTTGTCAAATGCTTTTCCTCAACTATTGAGGTAATCATGGTTTTTTACCCTTCATTCTGTTAGTGTGGTGTACACAGTAACTGATTTGTAGTACTCAAGGTAGTATGGCACTGGCATATAAACAGCACATAGATCAGTGGAACAGAATAGAGTGCCCAGAAATAAGCCCATAGTATATGGTCAACTAACATTTGATAAAAGCATCAAGAACACACAATGGGGAAAGGATATCCTCTGCAATAAATGTTACTGTGAATACCCACATGCGAAAAAATTAAAACTGGATCCCTACCCTACACCCATCATGAAAATTATCTTGAAAATTATTTTGAAATGGGCTAAAGACTTAAATGTAAGACCTGAAACCTTAAAACACTTAAATGAACACATAAGGGAAAAGCTTCTGGACTTTGGTCTTATTTGGTTATCACACCAAAAAAATAGGCAAGGAAGTACAAATAAATAAATAGGATTGCATCAAATAAAAAGCTTCTGGGGCTTCCCTAGTAGCGCAGTGGTTGAGATTTTTCTTCTTTTTGTTTTTTTGTTTGTTTGGTTTTTTCCTTTGGCTGCTTGGAAGTTTTACACTGACTTTCCGTTCCTTTAGTAGTTACTTTGACACTTCGCTATTCCTAATTAATAAAATCTAAGATTAATAAATGTGTACACATATTTTTTGAGCTGCATAAAGATCTAAGGACATATTAATGGCCATCACCTCCTTGCAATGTTAGTGCTATTTTTCCCCTCTATTGTCATTCTATCTTGCTTTCCCCATATGTATTTTTGCAGAGTTACCAAAATATTAACCAACATATTTCTCATCATTTCTTATTACATTTCAAAGCTCCCATCTGGTATCATTTTCCTTCAGTCTTAATTATATCTGTGATTATTTTAGTTAGCCTGTGGCACACTCTATTTTGGATTTTGTCTGAAATTTCATTAATTCACTTTTGGTTTTGGAGTATATAATTTTATTTTGATTTTTTTTCTTTTCAGCATTAGGAAGATACTATTTCACATTGCCTTTTATTGTTATCTCGAAAACAATCATCATTCTAATTGCTGTCTAGCCCTAAGTTATCTTTTTTTTCTACTTTAAGATCTTGTCATTGTCTTTGGTATTCTATAGGTTCACTATATGTATCTTGGAATGAATTTCTTTTTATTTATATTGTTTTCAATTTATATATTTTACTAGAGTTCAGGATTCATATCTTTCAACAGTTTTGCAATTTTCTGGTATCTCTTCAAATGTTGTTGCTTCTTCTTTATCTCTATGATCTTCTGCTGGAAATTTGATTATGTTGTGTTAGATCTTCTTATGATACCTTGGTGTATCTTAAGTGTTTTTCTTATTTCCCATATCTTTGTTTTTCTGTGCTTAAATTAGGGTGAATTCTTTGAAACTGCTTCCCAGCTTACAAGTCTAATATTCTGTCTAATCTGCTTAGTCATTTCTTTGAGTATTAATTTCTAATTATATATTATTTTAGAAATTTATTTTTAATATACTCAGTTATTTTAAAATTTGAGTTTCTTACTCCTAAGTCATATTTTAAATTTTAATTTTTGATGGTATTAATATATATAGTTAGCATTCTGTGGTGATAGTTCCAATAAGTGAAGTATTTGTGGATCTTATTCTACTGTGTTTTTTCTCCGACTCTTGTTAATGGTGACTTTTTCCTTGTTTTTAACTTAGAGCTTCTTATTTTACTTAAAATTTTATATATGGGAATTCTTTGAGGCCTGGGTTGAAGGAGTTTTCCCCTCGAGAAAGCTTTTGCTTGTTATTTCAGACATCAGGGAGCATACCACACCTGGAACACTTTAAATTAAATCCTAGCCTTGCTGCTTTTTCGTGACATGGTAGTATAAATTTAGACTGTGAATCCATATGAGGTCCAGCTTATGGTTGTGAAGTCTCAGGAGAGTTGATTTATTTACCCTCAACACAGTGCCAGATTTAAAACAGGCAGGTTTGCTTGTTATCCTTTTTGTGTGGCAAGATTATTCTTCAGTTTTGTGGTTCTGTATTTATGCATAGATTTCCTCTCCTCTGTTCTCTGGATATATTTCAAAGAAGAATCTTAAATTTTCCAGAATTTGGCAGAAACTCTCATGATGAAAGCAAACTTTGGTGCTTAATTATCTACTAGTTTCTGCTTTAACTATGTTTTTGGCCTCTCTGAAATTCTTCCTTTGTTTCAAATTATTAGTACATTAAATTTTTCAATATTTAAAAAAATATTTCCTCTGTAGTGTTAGACATTAAAGTCTCCCAAGGAGTACTTTTTTATTCCATTTCCTTCAGTTTGTTCCTAAGTCTCTTATGTTCTTCCCTTCTTACTTTTCCCTCACTAGTTGGTTATGGGACTTGAACACAGTTTTATCAGTTTTACTTGGAAAGAAGTTGAGATGTAGACTGTAGCCATTTTTTGTTACAGTATACTGTAGATTTTATTGAATACCTATTTAGTGTGAAATATTTAAACCTAAGTGAACATTATTTTGTGTTTTAGCATTTTACTGTTTATATACCATTAAAATTATTGACTGGTTGGATAATAAATTATCCAATAAATATTTGCTGTATTATTATTGTAAGATACAGTCTTAAGTTTGCTTTTATGAGGGAATCCATTACAGTCCCAAAATATTGCATGGAAAGAAATATTAACACTACACACCAGTTTATTCAAATTTATTTCCATGGTAATTTATATTCTATATTATTTAGTTCTGTATATTTTAAACATTTTTTCCTATTGTGTAAATAGACTCAAAAATTCTTTTAAGGATCCTTCTACCATCATTCCTAGATTTTCAGTATATACTTCAAATCTCAAACATAACCATTTCTATTTCTTATTAACTCAGTTCTCATCATATGCAAATGATATAATGTATATAGTTAGGGCTTCCCTGGTGGCGCAGTGGTTGAGAGCCCGCCTGCCGATGCAGGGGACACGGGTTCGTGCCCTGGTCTGGGAGGATCCCACGTGCCGCGAAGCGGCTGGGCCCCGTGAGCCATGGCCGCTGGGCCTGTGCGTCCGGAGCCCGTGCTCCACAATGGGAGAGGCCGCAGCAGTAAGGGGCCCGCGTACCGCAAGAAATAAAAAATTTAAAAAAAAATGTATATGGTTAATTTAGAAGAAATAAATTATCTTTTGTTATTTATAGCAGAGTTGTCTCCAGTTTATAAGTAGTTGGATTTTATTTTATTTATTTAATTTTATTTTTTTAGTGACTTTTTAAATTGAAGTATAGTTGGTATACAATATTATATAAGCTACAGGTGTACAATATAGTGATTCACAATTTTTAAAGGTTATATTCCATTATAGTTATTATGAATTATTGGCTATATTCTCCATGTTGTATAATATATCCTTGTAGCTTATTTTATACCTAATAGTTTGTACCTCTTAATCACCTACCCCTATATCTCCCCTCCCCTGTTCCCTCTACCCATTGGCAACCAGTAGTTTGTTCTCTGTATCTGTGAATCTGTTTCTTTTTTGTTATATTCACTAGTTTGTTGTATTTTTTAGATGCCACATATAAGTGATATCATACAGTATTTGTCTTTCTATGTCTGACTTATTTCACTTAGCATAGTGCCCTCCAGGCCCATCCATGTTGCTGCAAATGGCAAAATTTCATTCTTTTTTGTGGCTGAGTAGTATTCCATAGTATATATATATACCACATCTTCTTTAGACAGTCACTTGTTGATGGACACATACGTTGCTTCCATATGACTGACAATTGTAATTCATTGGATTTTAATAGAGTCATTGGACTTTAGATTATTCGCGAATTTTTTTCATCTTTTCTTTCCACACACGATGATATCTTTAATATGCCCAAACACTGATTTACTAAAACAGTCTAATTTTAGTGACCATTCTCCTAATTTCAATTAAGTCCTATAGCTTTTCTTCTAGACTTGTTTGAATAAGTTCTTTAAAAAGACACTTCATTGACTAGTTCTGTACTTGTTGTTGTTGTTGTTGCTGTTCTGTTAACACATGAACATGTTAAGGCCAAAGTATCTGGGTGGGAAGAGTTTGGGAAGTGTTTAAAGGGCTTTAACTAGGATGGTAAACGTTTTATGGAACCAAAATATTTTGCTGTTCCCAAATATTTCTGATTCTTACTCATTTAGTAGTCAATATGAAATCATTTCATTGCTTCAGTTAACATTCCATACAACTTGTATGCTTATGGTGTGTTTTCAATGTCAAATAGTTCTGTTGGCAAACAAAGCCATACACCTCTGTCAAAAATGACTTTGCAGGTTTCACATATACATAGACATTTAGGATAAGATCTGAATGAATTCTAGTGACTTCTAAGACTATGTCCTCCACCCCCTCTACACTTTTCTAATCTTCTTTATTAGCACTTTCCTTTTGGCTCACTGTGTATCAGTCATGCTGGCCTTCTTTTGGAATCCAAAAAGGACAGTATCATTCCTACTTTAGGTCCTTTGAACTTTCTGTCCTCCCATCTTAAAATTTGCATAACTGGCTTCTTTTTTTTAAATTTCAGATCCCATCTTAAATGTCACTTCCCCAAGAGATCCCTGATCCCCACTCTAAATTATCTGCCATGATCTTTCACATTTCCCTGTTTTGTTCTCTTCACAGGACTTATAAACTTTGGAAATTATCTTGTTCTTCCTGCTAAAATATAGTTTCCATTAGAACAGGACATTTTCCATCTTATTAACTTCAACATCCCTGACACTTAAACATGTGCGTGGCACAGAGTATGTACTCTTACATTAAATAAATCAAATGAATCTATGTAATGGAATTCTCCTCAATATAATATTATTGTTGTTATAATAATATGTAACATTTTATAGCCTAAGACAGTTTTTAAAGCGTATTCACATACTTTATGTCATTATCTTCAATCGTGTAGGAACAATTCTAATTGTCGTAAATGTAATAAAGAAATTTTATACAAAGGAAGCCTGATGATAGGATTTTCAAGATATCTTACACAAACATTATGATGAGAATTTCATGTTCTAGTATAGTTCACTTCAGCCTCTACAAATACCTTTGTTAGGAATAAAAGTGATGTATGAAGAAGCAGTTACCATGGTAAACTTAGATTTTCAATAATGCAAGTGAAATTCCTTTGTAAAAGTCAAAACTAAACGTC
The DNA here is from genome assembly GCF_059928025.1 of Delphinapterus leucas. NCBI lineage: Eukaryota > Metazoa > Chordata > Mammalia > Artiodactyla > Monodontidae > Delphinapterus > Delphinapterus leucas. The sequence goes on along the minus strand of NC_143133.1, from coordinate 48,587,351 downwards.
ACAGTTGATTTTCCAGTTGTGTGTTTTTTTCATGTTTATTTCTAGGAAGTATTTTTTTTTCTTCCTGAATGGGTAACATCTCTCAGTGGCATTTGATTAGGTAAGACAAAATATCTGGAATCCAGTTGGTCCTATACAAGCATGTTTACCACTTATATCAGGTCCTGAAATTTGAAATAATCCAAGAGTGTGGTAAAGTTTTAGCACCACCAAAATTGACTTCAAAAACTTTGTCTCCTATTTATTTTTTCTTTTTGTAAGAAGGGGTATATCAGTTCGCTTTTGCTATATAATAAACCACCCACAATATTAGTGTCCTAAAACAACAATCATTTATGAACTTACAGTAGTATGGGTTGGCATTTTGGGCTAGGCCCAGTCGGACAGTTTTTTTCCAGGTGCCTCCTGGGCTCACATTCACTGCTGCAGTCCACTAGGGGCAGGTTGGTACTGGATGGCCTTCTTCACATGTTTCACTGCTGACTGCAAGGACGAAGGCAACTGTATCATGTGTCTCTAGTATCAAGCAGGCTAGTCCAGGATTCTTCACATGGTAGCGACAAGATAGGGGATGCTCCATGGCACAAACCTCTGCTTCTGTCATGGTTGCTGAAGTATGTCACATGCCCAAGAACTGATAGCAAGAAGTAGAGATATATATATACCACCTCTTCCTAGAAGGAGCTGTGAAGTCACATTGTAGAGGGGTGTACATATAAGATTTGGAGGGATTGGTGATCATTTTTTGGGATTTCCTAGAAGGGCTTCCTAAAAATCATCTTTTAAAATCAAAATATCACAGAGCCAAGAAATTTCAAGGTTAAATCACTGAATTAATGTTTTTCTAACTTTTTAGCCTGCATTCCTAAAGTAGTAGTTCTCAGTTTTGATATGGGTAAGAATGGTCTTCTCAGATTCCAGCATTCTTTCTTTACCCGATTCTGATTCAGTGCATTTGGAGTGAGGTCCATGAATCTTATTTTATTTAAACTTACGTATGTATTGTAATGTAGGAGATTTAGAAGGACTGCATTTTCCTGAAGACAGAATAGAAATGGTATGCATGCTAGTGTCTGGACAAGAAGTATGAGACAATCTGTTGAAAGCTTGCATTTCTTCGAAATTCATGTTTTATCTGAAAAAAAATTAAATAATATATGGTTTTCTTTCATCTCTAGCTAAACTCAAGTTAAACTCTAGCGAGTTAAATTCCTGTTTTCCCATGTGATAAATTTTCTGTCATGTAAATAAACTTAAAGAGTATGAAAAACTATTTGTTAAAATATATATTATAGAAGTGCAATGTGTTGTTTTAATTGATAATATACCTTCCATGAAGTCAGATCTTGTATGAAGCATTTGTCTAAAAAAGACCTTTTTTTTAATTTTGAACATTGTGGATTTGAGAAAAGTGAGCAGATGAAATAGGGAAGTAGCAAACTAGATTTTTTCCAAGCGATATATGTGCTATTTCTAAATAATAAATTAGGAAAAATTATATTTAAGTTCTAACTCTTTGGCCAAGTTTGTTATTTATGTGAAAATGATTGGATAAATATTTCAATGAAATACTTTGTATTGGTAGTAATTTTATATTTTAACTTGTAAATTTGACTTATATCTGCTTAAATATAGGTAAACCATATGCTTTATATGCTAGCTAGGCAAATCATCTCTACAAGTTTATAATCCACTTGTTGAAACAACACCATGAAAACTAACAGTTTACCATGGAGCAGACCACTAGATGTATATATGGTTAGAAAACAAGAGACAAATTTGTGTTTAAAAACATTTGTTTTGGAGTAATATTATCAAAGAGTCCTGGGAAATATTTTGAGTTTAGTACCTTGTGGTTATATCTGCTTATTTGATTATTGGGTTGAGACTCTGGATTTGTCCTTAATAAAATCCCAGAGGAAAGAAACTCTTTTCCTTGCAACTTCGTATAGAAAATCACAGGAAGACTTCTGGAGAAGTGTTCTGCCTCTGGAGACGGACTAATTAAACAGTTTTATTATCATCTAATAAAAAATTCTCAGTGTGCTGTTTGCCATTTTATTTTCTGAAAGCGTAAGAAAAATTGAATTATGATTTGTCCTATCTTATGTCCTGTGAAGATAATATCAGTATGTCATATGTCTCTTGGAAAATCCTATGCTTGGATGCCAGGTAGAAATCCTGATGAATCCTTTTATAATCCTGATGCAAAGTCAATGCCTACTTTATTTCACTGGTCGTACATTTTGCTTCCAGAATAGGCTGGGGACCTCTTCTTTGCCCTTGTGTTTTATTTTGTAAACATTAGCTTCAGAGCTGCATCTTGAGCTAGTTTTAGTTTTTAGATGCATATGTCAGACATGCTTCCTTTCAGGAAACTCATTGTAAAGATGCGAATTAAGAAAGATGTTATTAAGCACATTTCTTATTTGTTTGCTAGGAAGTAATTCATAGTCCAAGTGAGAAATATCAGTCTTCCCTTTTTAAGTAAAATTCTCTCATTGTGAAATTTTAAAATAAGAGGTTTAATAAATAAGGTTTAAATTTTTTAAATTTAAATGTTTTAAGTAAGTTTACTTATATATAAGCAGTGTGAGTAATTGCTGAGATTTCAGGTACCTATTGACTCATTCATTCATCCATTCATTCATCTACCTCATCAACATGGTCCTTAGAATGAATTATAGAACACAGCTGAAACTATATTTCAGTGTCTTTTCTCACAATGCATATGCCTGATGGTCACTTAACGGTGATAATAATGTTCAGTTATCAGTTGCATGACATTCAGTTAATAGTGACAAGGATCTTGCAACCTGAGCATGGCCCTCTAATGTGGAAATGAGCTGTTTTCTGATGGGTTTGTTTGCATGTGAACAGTCCTATGAGCATGAACCAAATTTAGATTAAAGAAAAAAAAACCTTTAATGATCATTGAAACCAACTGAAATGTCAGTGAACTTTGAGAAATCCAATTATGAGGCCAATGTGAAATTATCAGCACAGCAAAATAAACAAAGCACCTGGACCTGTCTAAAGCCCGTTAGATTCCTAAAAATACATTAGATTAAGATAGTATCTTGACTTCATGAATTAAAATGGAAGAGAAAACAGAATTAGTTGCCCCTCTGGTAGTGATTTGTTTCTCTTGATCGGGGGAATTCAGTGCCCCATAATTCTGATGGTTTTTTTATAGCCTAAATGCTTTTCCAGATTGATACGGGTCCTGTTGGCTCATTTTCAGAAAGTGTTTTCTGGCTGTAAATAAATCAGTTCTGCATGTGGGTCAACATATATAGGAAATCAAGGTTACAATGCTGTGTGTGAGAGTGTGTGTGTGTGTGTGTGTGTGTATACATATCTTACAACTTAGTGTCGTTTAAAATGATTTTTTGTACTATATGTTGTTCCATTAACGTTTGATGTGAGCTACATAAGAGATGGGAAAAAAATAAGTCCAAAGGGGTATCTAATTTTTTATGATCATCTCATATTTTTTTAGATATCTGCCTTTATTTTATTTTTCAACTTTCTAATTCATCCCAACTAATAGAGTGAAAAATGCATTACTTTTATGGAAAGGCTGTTTTTTATTATTCACAGTTATATAGTTAGCTATATCAATCTTAAATATCTCGCCACTTTCCATCTGGGCACTGTTCCAGTATTTTAAGCCACTAAATATAATGAACATTGGAGATGAAATCCGAGTTCACAGTGTCCCTAAGAGTGACCAAATCTCATACTGTGCATCAAAAATGACTGCCTCATAATTTTCTCTCTAAAAATGTGTGAACGTCTCTCAGACCTTAGACGTTGGAACAAATGATAGAAATTATAATTTTATATGATATTTTGAATATAAAACCTCTCTCCCTCTGCCTCTCTCCATGTCTCCCCCCAACACACACACACACACACACACACACACACACACACACACACACCTATAAAGGCAATTACAAAAATGAGTTAGTTTAAAATTCATTTCTTTAAAATAAAAATCATTACATTGTTTCCTCCAACATAATCATGTCGGCATCTGGGATTCTGTTTCTTTCCTTTATTTAATAAATATTTCTTAAGTATTGAGCAGCCACAACGTAAGATGCTGGATAAATAGTGGAAACTAAAACAATATAGTCCTGGCATTCGCCAAACTTCATGTCTGTTGCAGGAAACAGGTTAACAAACAAATATCAAATTATAAATGAAGGGGAGTGAGAGATACTATAAAAAATAATAAAGAAAGGAGCTATTTTGTGTTGACTGGTTATGGAAGACGGCTCCAAGGAAGTGGAAATCAAAGTGAGGACTGGAGCAGTCTGCCCTTCAGTGTGCTGTGCAGTGTGTTGTTAGCTGTGTTGTGGGTGGAGAGCAGGGTTGGAAGGGGGAGAACTGCCTGTTCCGTGAACTGAAAGGAGGCCGGTATGGCTGGAAGCCAGCAGTCAGTGGAGACAGATGAAGCTTAAGTGGATAGGTAACTTCCAGAACATTCGACGAGGCTTGGATTTTATTCTAAGCGCAACAGGAAGCGTTTGCAAGGTTTTAGCCTCACCTCATGTTAGTGCACATTAAGCTATATGGTTCCCTTTTATTTCCTGGAAAATACTTATCTAAAACTTGATAAAGAAATTTAGAAATCTGGGCATGAATTTTATATGGATTAGCTATGGTTTGAGAGACTGGGCATTCTAGAACCAGAGAGTAGGTGGGCTTCCCATCATTCTGAAAGAGGGAGATGGCTTTCCCATGTTGGGATACTCTTCAGCTAGCTGCAAAAAGGAACTGGTTCTGCCCTCATTACTATCAATACTTACACTAGAAATGATTTTTTCACTAGTCCTATAGGATAAATTGATGATGTATATCTTGTTTTCATTTGAGCATCTGTTTGATAAAAGCTTATGGTGAGATAGAGTTTTTGAGAATATAATAATTCTAAAATCCAGAGGGGCTCTAAAAAATCATAAAACATTTATTTATTCAAGTACCATCTATTGCAACAGTGTCCAATAGAAGTTTCTGTGATGATGGAAATGTTCTGTATCTGTACTGTCCAGTATAGAAGCCAGTTCTCACAGGTGGCTTATTGACTATATAAAATTTGGCTAATGAGACTGAAGAACTGAATTAATAATTTTATTTCATTTTAATTAATTTAAAAGTTAAAAGCTGCATGTCACTAGTGACTACTGTACTGAACAGCCTGATCCATTATGTACTTACCATGAGTTCTCAGTTGGGCAGACCAGCAGGAAATAAAATACACAGAACCTGCTCTCTAAGGGTGCACAGACTTATAAATATGATAAGATGTACATGTGAATCTCTAGAATATAACATAGAAAGTGAGAAGCACATCAGAGTTTTGGGTTAACCACTAGAGGTTTCAAAAGAGGGATTGATGCTTTTTGGGTGAGAAACCAAGGGACAGTGGTGGAGGAAGTGGCGGTGGTCCTAGGCTTTGAAGGATGGGCAAGGTTGTTAACATGTGGGATTAGAATGAAGGGCATTCAGACAAAGGAACCAAGAGGAGAGGAGGAGAAAGGAGTCAGCATTATAGACATGGAAATAACAATAATAATAGTAATAGCTAATATCTACCAAGTGTTTACTACGAGACATCTTTTTAAGAGCTTTACATGCATCAATTAATTCTCACAACCACTTTCTGAGGTTAAATGCCATCATTGAATCTCAATTATTATCATCCTCAATCTACAGATAAGGAAACTGAGGGTGAGAAGGTCAAACACATTTCCCAAGGTTGAGGGGTAGTGCCAAAGCCATGATCTGAACTCAGGAAGTCTGAGACTCAGGCACAAAGTGCTCCAGATGGAAGCTTGAAGATCAAGTAGTAATGAAAGGAGTAGGATATGGAGAGCAGATAGGCAGACAGTTCCTCACAAGGAATCCTACACAGGATGGCAGGAGGATGAGAAAATAATAAGGACTTTACAGGTCGAGGGTTAAGGAGAGAACAAAGAAAGTGCTGTGTATTGGGAGATAGGGTTGGAGGACGTGTCATGGAGGAGATGTGATCAGCAGACTGTAGAGACCTCTGAAGTCTAAACCTCCAGCCTAAGCCTTTCTATAGACATTTTATTTGACCGGGGGTGAGGGTTGGCGGGGGGCGTCTTTCACCTTTTCAGTTTCCTAATTGCTTCCTCTTCTTTTTGATTGTTTCCCTTTCAAAGATGAATTGTATTACAGCTTGTTGAATTCCTAAGGTTTAATAAAATGTCCCTGGATATTCAGAGTTATGGTCACTATTAGCTAGAAATAGTTAATTGCAGTGTGTATGATGATGGGTCATCATCATACATCATACATACTGTGTTAAGGGTCATTTCTGTAGTGCCCATTCATGTGGTGATTTATTCCAAACCCACAGTTGGTTTCTGTTACAATCACTTTTTAAAATGATATAATAATTTTAGATTTGATTTTGGATGGGAGCAAAAGTACCCCAATGTTCCCACCAGCAATAGCTTTGATAGTAGAAACATTTCAGTCTCCCAAGGGACCTGCCTGTGAGAGTCATCTTCATTACTGAAATCAAGTCACCTGCCACAAAGACAAAACTGGATTTTAAATTTTTTATTTGTAAATACAGCTAATCTACAGTTTTTTCTTACTGAAAAACCTAATTTGTACCTACAATTGAGGAGATATTTCTGGAGATCATAGCAGCTGGTAGCCTAGATGGGGCAGATGGTCCAGAGCTCTTTAATGGGGGGAAGGTAATGTATTGGCTTGGAGAGATCTGAATAAGAGACTTCATGAACTCTGTTTTTCATTTAAAAACTATTCTATAATAATATTTTCACAAGCTGTACTTTCATGAGAATGGAGACTAGCTTTATAAACATGATCATTTGCATCTGGCTTTTATCAAGTGATAAAAATGATAAAACAGCATTTTTTTTTCTGTCTCAATGTGTACTTGTAGATATGTCTACATATCCTCCGAAAATAATTATTCTATGTTTGTTAAAGCTAGAGGTCAGAGTTTTGGGTTTTTTTTTTTTACTCTTACTTGAAAACTCTGAGGATTCTATCACTTAAAGAAATATTAGCGCTTTAGTGATCTTTACTAATAATGGTACTGGTGATGATGACGTGGTGGTGATGACTTCACTAATAATGATACATAGCCTATTCTTCCATTGTAAAAGTTTTTACATATATTTACATATTTATTCCTTTTATTATGTATTGTTTATTCCATTTATTGTTTTCTCCATTTTACATTTTTATCCTCATTTTACATTGCATGTTTAATGCTCACAAGTGTATTACTATCTCCATTTTACAGATAAGGAGATAGAGGCACCAATAGATCAAACACCTTGCCCAAGACCATATAGCTAATTAGTGCTTGAGACAAGAGTCAACTAGCAGATAGTTCTAGACTCTCCATTCTTAACCCAATGTACACTATGACCATAGGATTTCTTATGACTGATTAAATGAATTAATCACATGTATAATTTGTATAATTCTTTACAGTTTACCTAGTATATTTGCTTATATTATCTGACTCCCTGAAACTCTATGAAGTTGGTGAAAAATGGATTTAAGAAAGAGTGCATGACTTAGCCAAAAATGCACAAAAAACTCTTTGGTAGAGCTGGGATTCATTCCTCAGTTTTATGGCCACAAGTCCATGTCAATTTTAATAGTTTCTGCTGGAGCAGGACATTATATCCTGTGGGACTGAACATTGAGACTGTCATTAAGGACATCATGTGCCTGGAGGAGACACGTACTCTTAATTTTCTTTTTAATTGGAGTATAGTTGCTTTACAATGTTGTGTTAGTTTCTGCTGTACAACAAAGGGAATCAGCCACACACATGTGCTCTTAGTTTGAAGGTGGTGACAGAATTTGTGAAGTTTGGTTAAATGGAGCTTCAGGTCCTTCTTCTGCTTAGACCTGTGTCAGCCTAAAAAGGCTCCTCCTTAGTCTTTTGGTCTTGTTGGGGTTCAGTCAACTCCATTGATGCCTGGAGAATATATTAGATATTACTAAACTTTTAAGTTAGTATGTCTACTTAAGTATCCTTTTGATTAAGGATCCATGACATTTCATAGAGTCTTAGACTGGAAAATATTAGATTAGAAAGATGTGCATTATAAGTCTATGATCCCAGTGCAGCCTTGAAAACCTGGCTTATCTTCTCTGAGCCTTGCCTTCCTCACCTCTAAAAAGATAATAAATAAACTGACATAGAAGAATTTCTCTATTACATGAAATGGTGTGTATAAAGCACATAGCACTATGCCTGGCATATGAGAGGCACTCAGTACATCTGGAAATTATTTTTAGCATTATATTTCATTCAGTGGTAACTCTAGGACCTCAATGATTATACCTTAACACAGAAACCAGAAAAAGTGCTTCATGACACTGTTTCAGGGCATGTTTCTATCTCTGCATTAGTTGCTCATCTAGTGAAGGATAAATAGGTGTCTGAAGGGAGTATGCCCTCCTTCAGTTACACTTTACTGCATTTACTGCGTTATAGCATCTGTGTATGCTATAATGATAATTTTGACATAATGGAAATGTAGCTCTTATTTATTTTAAAGGGTTTTAACATGCAACCAAAATAATACGCTGGTGTTAGTCTACCGGTTTCTCTCCTTAGTACTCTCTACTTATGTTTGTTTATGGTTTTGTACCAGTGATAACTGGATATGTGTTCTTGAATTGCTATACTTGTGTTAAGTTTCATAGTTTGTGACCACTGGGCAGGTTTCTTGAAAGTTTTTCTCTAGGATGATGCTATGGACTGAATGTTTCTATCCCTCCAAAATTCGTATGTTGAAATCTCACCCATAATGTGATGGTATTTGGAGATGGGGCCTTTGGGAGGTAATTAGGTTATGAGGTTGGAGCTTTCTTTCTTTTTTTTTTTTTTTTTTTTTTTGCGGTACGCGGGCCTCACTGTTGTGGCCTCTCCCCCTGCGGAGCACAGGCTCCGGACGCGCAAGCTCAACGGCCATGGCCCACGGGCCTAGCTGCTCCGCGGCATGTGGGATCCTCCCGGACCGGGTCACAAACCCGTGTCCCCTGAATCGGCAGGCGGACTTCCAACCACTGCGCCACCAGGGAAGCCCGAGGGTGGAGCTTTCATGATGGGGTTAGTGACCTTATAAGAAGAGACTTGAGAGAGCTTGCTTCCTCTTTCTGTTCTCCACCAATGGCCTTACTAAAGGAGGTTCTCAATTCTTTAACATTATGTAGGAGCCTGAGATCTTTATATGTTCTCGTGGTTGATTTTCTATCACAAGATGTAATGTTAGCACAGACTTGGGTTTGTATTGATTTAAGAAAATAAAGAAATTGACACGTTTTGCAATTTGGATTTATGGACTGGGATTTTCACCCAGTACAATGATTACATAAATAACTCTTACAGAATTTTGATATTTAATAACAAGTCTAACCTTTTGACAGCTGATAGCTCACGATGTTGTCTTATAGTGCTGTTCAATTTTTCATTGTTTGTCTCGTTTTCTGAGCTAGAATGTGAGTCCCTTGAGTACAGAGTCCTTGCACTATTTCTTTGAATCCTCTACAATATTTGGGATATCACTTCAGGTATCTGTTCTTAATTCCCACCATTATATATTTTTCTGGAGAGTATTATAAAAATCAATATTTATTATTGATACAATGCTTATTCTCCTGGACTCTCAGAAGACTGTGATCAGTTAACAGTACTCACCTTAAGGCAAAAAATAAGAAACAAAGGGGTGGGATAATCTAAAATAGATTTCTGTTTCCCTAGAACTAGATGCATTCTTTTATTTTTTTTCCTGAGAAAAAGACAAAGGAATAAGGGGATGATTTTGAATCAGTTACAGCTGCATAATATCTATGCTAAGCATAGCTACCAAGAAGGCCCCAATTTTGTTATTACAAATATACCAATTTGTTGGGTATATAGGATACTTATGATACTTATTTTGTTGAGTCAAATAGTGTACATTTTATCCAGCATACTGTTGCTTACAACTCTTTAAACTTAACTTTGTTCAATGATGATTACTTAACTGAAAAATTAACATAACTCATGTCAAACACTAAGAGTATTTGTGGATATTAAGAATTTATGTATAATTGCCACTATTCATTCCCCTTTTGTCTCATTTACAACCATGACAGGGGCTCCCCCTGAGGCCTTGATTGTGTCCGTTGAGACACATTTCACAGCTTTCTTGGAACCCCCTTAAATGTGCCGATTTAAAATTCCTCCAGTCATCATGCTTATTGTATCCTTATCTGGCCACGTCACATACTCCTTATCGGGGTCAAATCATGCATACTACTTTTATTCAGTCTCTGAGAAAGGAAAAGAAAAAAAAAAGCAGTCAGACCTATATACCCAAGGTCATTTTAGCTCTTCTTTTTGAAGCTTTCCTTTTTGGACTCTAGTGGGCTAGTACTACTAGCTCTCTTCTGCACATGAGTGAAAGGCTCGGTAAATCCTGCCCACTTCTGAGTTTTGCTGTGGCTATACTTACACAAGTCCTAAAACAGGATCATAAGGGGAAGGCTTTATTGAAAACACGTGAAGAGCATTATATTATTATCCATTTAATTCATTTGTTTAGAAGCTTCCTTTAAAATATGAGCTGTGGTTTCATTAAAGTCTAGAAATTTCCTTCTTCTATTCCATCCACTTCCTTACATAGTACCATGTATGTACCCCACGGTGAGTAGTAATGGGAGGATTCAGGCAATAAAAAGATGCTGGGTTTTACCGTTATCCATCTTTCTCTAACTTTGGAGACTGAGGCAGCTTATCTATGTAGGATTAAATGACATGTTGGATCTTAGGTTTTTAAAATATTATAAATCTAAAATGTGTTGCTATTCATTAAGGAATCCCCAATGCTCTCATTCCGTGTTACATTCGTCCACATTTTTTTGAGCCAGAGGGCTAAGGTTAAGCATGTAATAAATATCTTTCTCTGCTTAGTATACGTGCTGATACCTGCTCTTCCCTCTTTCCCTACCCTGTCCCTGCCGAAAGAGCAAAATGGGAACCGAATATGTATTTAAATGCTAACTCAGTGGTTGGTATTGGAGGATAGCAAAATCTTCATTTCACTTTACCATGATCATAGCTTTCTTAATTTGTTGACCTTACTCAGACCCTTACTCAAGGATTTCTTGTTGAAATATAAAGGACTTTGTTTCCTCTTTTTTGGGAAAACACTGGCCTAACTATTGGTCAGTCACCTTCAGTAATAGTCCTTCTCCCTTGTCAAAAGTTTGTAGGTACCAGGGAGAATTTTCTGATTTGTATGGGGTTTGGGTGGAGAGAAGGTGGGTGAGGAGTGGATAAAGATTTAGAAGAGAGAACAGACTCCTAGGAATCTTAATGCCTGCTGTGTAATTTACTAGCTCTGTGATTTTACACAGTTTAATCCTGTTTGTACCACTTCGCTCGTTTATGAAATTGAGGAGTCTGTGTTTTATATACTTTACAGGATGACATGAAATCATGTGCATATGATCTCACCAAATGTGGTGTGCGTTGAGTGATAAATAAATGATAGTTTTATTATTTTTTTCTCTTAATCTTCTTTCCCCAAAAGGCTTTGCTATGTTTCACAGTCTCCGCTGGTGCCACTCCCCTTCATGGTGTCTTTCTCCATCCTCTTCGTCCTCTAACCCTAGTCCTTCCTAGTGAGCTGTTAAACTGGAGGCTCTGGAGTGAACCATTGAATTGTAAAATGTCACTTTCATCTACGTTACCTTAAAAGGAGGGCATAAGTTCTAAGCAGAGTAGGCACTTATATGGTCTGTATGATCCTTTGGTTAATGCTTCACTTCTCTCTGGGATGTCAGCTCTAAACAGGCAGGCCTGGGCCTCATTAATTAATTCCCTTTCAAATCCCAAATGCCTAACACAATGTCTGACCCATCAGAGAGGTGCTGTACGAGTAAAATAAACTCATGACAGAGTAATCCTTAATATGTAAAGTAAAAATAACTAAGCAGGAGTGAAAACTTCCTCTGGTTTGAATAAGTAACTAAACCATAGACACTCTAAGCCTATTAGGGGTATACAACGTAATATGAGGAGTGTCTTGTGTCATGTGATACACTAGATGAATGCCCAGGCGTGCATGAGGAAGCCTGGGAAGGTTAGAACCCTAAATTCAAAATGTGTTAGGTGAACCCATGCTTTCATATCCAGAGGGATTTATTCTGGACCTTTTGCTTCATTGAGGAAACATATTTCCTGAAACCTTTGATCTGTGAAGCCCAGCTTTGTATGTCAGGAATTCTCTGTTTTTAGAGAGTTTCTTTTCAGAGTAGCTTTCCCCTTGAGAAGTTCTAGCAGAGCTTTTGTGGCTTCTTTGTTCTTCTAGATTAGAGTGCAGGTCAGGTCATCCCCAAATTTTGGGGAGAGCCACCCCCAAAATAACAGATTTAGAGCTAATGGAATCATGCTCATGAAAGAGAAATGAAAGCAAATAGAATCTAGAGGGAATTCCAAACTTTGAAGATTTTCGTTAAAATGGACCTTACAGATCATTTATGACTCGCCATTTATTTTATATATTAACGATCCATGACCTAGGGAAAATGAGTGATGAAGGCAAATCCTGGTCCATGTTGGGGAGTGACAACATCAAAACTGTACCTGAGATTCTGAAACCATTGATTACCATTCATCGTACCCCCTGATAAATATATGCCAAATTCTAGGTGGCAGAATTTTCATTGTGATTAAATTACATTTTTTATATCATTTTCTTATCTTACCAAACACTTTGGACAATCATATGCAATCTCAACTTTCAGGGCAGTACAATATTTTGTCCATTCAGCTTATTCCTAAATTCTGTGTAAAGTTCTGCATGCAGATATCTTAGTTACAGAAGCAGTGTTAAGGCCAGGTTCCAGTTTCCGTAGTTGCCCTTGACTGAGGATGCACCAGGAGCCCATTTTCATTGCAGTGAGCAGTACATGGATGCAGCTAGTTGCGTGTGTAGTGAGGATTAGAAAGGTCAAAACTTTTGTTCCATTAAGTGGTCCTCTGAATAATAGGGGACTTTAATGCCAGTTGGCCAGTGGAGGCACATTGGCACAAATATAGAAATGACTTGACACATTATTTAATGTTCTCATCCTCCTGGGGCCATGGTTTATTGATATGGTTTCTGGGAACCTCCTCTGTATTCCTAGAAAGACTAGGCTCTTGATGAATTACTTAGTAACCATCAACTTGTATTAATTATATAGGTGATCTTGGGGTGGTTTACTGATATGCATGCCAAACCTTGTCCTTCAGACGAGCCCATAGTCCTGGTGGTTGGGACGGGCTGTGCTTGCTAACTGTCCAGGGCTCAGGATCAGTGTGGCTGGAAGGAGGAATTGTTCTGCTTCCCGTATTCCTCAAGAAAAAGTCCCTAGAAGGGGAAGCTTTGCAGTGGCAGATCGTAGAGAGATGGCATAGATGAGGATTTTTTTTTTTTTAACATCTTTATTGGGGTATAATTGCTTTACAATGGTGCGTTAGTTTCTGCTCTATAACAAAGTGAATCAGTTATACATACACATAGGTTCCCATATCTCTTCCCTCTTGCGTCTCCCTCCCTCCCACCCTCCCTATCCCACCCCTCCGGGCAGTCACAAAGCCGTGAGTCGATCTCCCTGTGCTATGCTATGCGGCTGCTTCCCACTAGCTATCTACCTTACGTTTGGTAGTGTATACATGTCCATGCCTCTCTCTCGCTTTGTCACCGCTCACCCTTCCCCCTCCCCATATCCTCAAGTCCCTTCTCTAGATGAGGATTTTTTAGAGTGAGACTACAGGAAAAAGGGTAAAAAACCTTGCAGCCCAGTTAGGTAAGCCACAAATCTAGATATCGTTCCACCAACTTTTGTTTTTTAACAGCTTTATTGAGGTATAATTTACATACTGTAAAATTCACCCATTTTAAGTGTACTATTCAAATTATTTTTAATAGATTTATAGAGTAATACAACCATTAAGACATGAGGTTATTCAAAAGGCTCTGGATTCCTCTCCTTCCTCAGCCCAACATACTGGGTGGGAGAATCCTCAAAGTGAGATTTTAATTTCTACTGGAGATTAAAGCTAGTGAAACAGTATTTTTAATTTGTGCTTTTTGTCTTCTCCATTAAATATTCCCTGCTCTGTATTCAGGTAGAAATTGTAAATCTGTTCTTAGGTTTCTACAGTTCAGGTTTGAATTTATTGTTTATTTGTGCGTGGAATGGGGTTAGAATGGGCAAGAACGACATTATACGTTTAGGAAAGTAAATGGTAGTGTAGTGAGAGGTAATAAAGTCTTTATCAAGTCACAAAATCCTATAATTTAGCTTTTTTCTTATAAAACCTGTGATCTTACATATGTTGTTATAAAGATATGAATATAAATTTTAAAACACTCTGGAATCATAGGTTTGCTTTTTCTTTTTTTTTGCATCTTTATTGGAGTATAATTGCTTTACAATGTTATGTTAGTTGATGCTTTATAACAAAGTGAATCAACTATATGTATACATATATCCCTGTATCTCCTCACTCTTGTGTCTCCCTCCCACCCTCCCTATCCCACCCCTCTAGGTGGTCACAAAGCACCTAGCTGATCTCCCTGTGCTATGTGGCTGCTTCCCACTACCTATCTGTTTTACATTTGGTAGTGTATATATGTCCATGCCACTCTCTCACTTCGTCCCAGCTTACCCGTCCCCCTCCCCGTATCCTCAAGTCCATTCTCTAAGTCTGTGTCTTTATTCCTGTCTTACCCCTAGGTTCTTCAGAACCTTTTTTTTTTTTTTTTAGATTCCATATGTATGTGTTAGTTAGCATACGGTATTTGTTTTTCTCTTTCTGACTTACTTTACTCTGTATGACAGACTCTAGGTCCATCCACCTCACTACAAATAACTCAATTTCATTTCTTTTTATGGCTAATATTCCATTGTATATATGGAGTCATAGGTTTATTTTAAATTTTATTTATTTTTTAACATCTTTATTGGAGTATAATTGCTTTACAATGGTGTGTTAGTTTCTGCTTTATAACAAAGTGAATCAGTTATACATATATCCCCGTATCTCTTCCCTCTTGCATCTCCCTCCCTCCCACCCTCCCTATCCCACACCTCTAGGTGGTCACAAAGCGCCTAGCTGATCTCCCTGTGCTCTGCGGCTGCTTCCCACTAGCTATCTATTTTACATTTGGTAGTGTATATATGTCCATGCCACTCTCACTTTGTCCCAGCTTACCCTTCCCCCTCCCAATATCCTCAAGTCCATTCTCTAGTAGGTCTGCGTCTTTATTCCCGTCTTGCCCCTAGGTTCCTCATGACCACTTTTTTTTTTTAGATTCCATATATATGTGTTAGCATACGTTAGTTGTTTTTCTCTTTCTGACTTACTTCACTCTGTATGACGGACTCTAGGTCCATCCACCTCACTACAAATAGCTCAATTTCATTTCTTTTTATGGCTGAGTAATATTCCATTGTATATACGTGCCACATCTTCTTTATCCATTCACCTGTTGATGGACACTTAGGTGGCTTCCATGTCCTGGCTATTGTAAATAGAGCTGCAATGAACATTGTGGTACGTGACTCTTTTTGAATTATGGTTTTCTCAGGGTATATGCCCAGTAGTGGGATTGCTGGGTCATATGGTAGTTCTATTTTTAGTTTTTTAAGGAACCTCCATACTGTTCTCCATAGTGGCTGTATCAATTTACATTCCCACCAACAGTGCAAGAGGGTTACCTTTTCTCCGCACCCTCTCCAGCATTTATTGTTTGTAGATTTTCTGATGATGCCCATTCTAACTGGTGTGAGGTGATACCTCATTGTAGTTTTGATTTGCATTTCTCTAATAATTAGTGATGTTGAGCAGCTTTTTATGTGCTTACTGCACGTCTGTATGTCTTCTCTGGAGAGATGTCTATTTAGGTCTTCTGCCCATTTTTTGATTGGGTTTATTTTTAAAATATTAATCTGCATGAGCTGTTTATATATTTTGGAGATTAATCCTTTGTTGATTTGTTTGCAAATATTTTCTCCCATTCTGAGGGTTGTTTTTTCGTCTTGTTTATAGTTTCCTTTGCTGTGCAAAAGCTTTTAAGTTTCATTAGGTCCCATTTGTTTATTTTTGTTTTAATTTCCATTTCTCTAGGAGGTGGGTCAAAAAGGATCTTGCTGTTATTTATGTCATGGAGTGTTCTGGAATCATAGCTTTTTAAAGTGGCAGGAGGCTAAAGTAATCTTCATATCTATTTTCGGGCCAGTGAAATATTGTCCAGAACATGAGACTGTTGAAGTTTAGAGAGTCTACATTTATTCATTCATTTTTTCGTCAATTATTTGAGTGAATTCTGCATTCAAGCCACAGAGTTAACTGTTAGTGAGAATTAAAAAAAAAAAAAAAAAAAACAGGTCCCCACTCCTGTCAGCTGAGCTGGCCTGGCTCTCACAGCAAACTCATGGTGTTTACCCATTTGACATACATACTCAATTTCCCGGAATACCTGCATCACATGGAGTCACCGTTTGATCATGATGGAGTGAGGCAAAAACAAGACAACTCCATAATCATGTCTGATGACAGACAAAACAAAAGCACAGCCCAAACCACAAAAATGACAAAGCATGCCTCTTTCCCAGCTTATGGGGAGACTGCTATCTTTACCAGTGAGCGACTGCTGTTTCTTTACCAATTATAGTTTTAACTTCACATTGCCATTCTTGCCTCCTAAATAAAAACAATTCACATATCCAGTCATCCCATTGCCCTTATATTCTAACAGCACCCAATCTAGAGCAAAATCACATTTTCTTGCCTCTTCCACAAAATCGTCTAACACAAATCCAAATCCTAAAACAAGCTCCTCTTAAATACCCCCTATTGAGATGCCCGCACCCACAGTTCCACGTGGTAGCTGTCTTTTACTGTATGGGCCAGTAAGTCTGACTTTGCTTGACTACTGATCTGTCCCTTGTGGTCTTTGACTGGGGGTCATTGACAACAGTGCTGGAGGTAAAACAGATGTTGTATCAACTCATATTGACCTTTCTTTCTTGTCAGAGAGACAGACATTATTAACAACTTGCTAATTAGTGGATAATTGCCAATGAAATCAATGCTTTGCCAAAAGGGATTTGACTGTATATGCAGCAGGGGTCTGGAAGCTTCACTGAGGAAACGTCTCTTGAGCTGAGACTTGAGAAGGATAATAAGGGGCTGATGTGAAGGGTCAAGGGAAAGAACCTGAGACTGGAGAAAGTGTTGCTCTGGAGAATCTGAGCTAAGACTAGATGGAATAGAGAGTAGGGAGGGTTAGGGGCAGATGAGGTAGGTTTTAGAGGTCTGGATGTTGAATGTTTAAGCTTTTCTTCCAAAGAGCAGACAAAAACCATTGAAGGGTCTTGAGGAGGATCATGATATTATCATATCACAGTGCATTGTGCAAAGATTTTTGGATGTTGTATAAAGAAGATTTTGGTGAGAATTCACAGTGGATGCGGGGAAACAGCGTAGGAGGTTTATTCAGGTAAGAAATAATGAAAGTGCAGATTACAACAGAGGGCGTAAAGGTGGAGAGGTATAGGCTCCACCTATAGGTTGGAGGAAGGGAGAAGTATTCTGACTTGGGCAACGAAACAGGTGGTGTGGTGTCATTCATTGGCTTGATACATGCTACATCTACTGACTTCACTAATGTTATAAAACTACTAAATGTTGGAACTAAAACTCACAGAAAGGTTTGTCTTCTGGAGCAAACCTTTCTGCCTTTTACTTTCAACCCTTGTTTGTATTATAAAAAGAAGTAAAAGGGAAGATGTGGAGCTAGGAGACTTCCAGAACAGGTTCATGGATTGGAGTGCAGCAAGCAGAGACACTGTCTTGAAATACAGCATCGTGCTGTACTAATCGTTTTTAAAGCTCTTTTTACATTCTGAGATCAATTATTTTAAATCAAACTCTGATTCCCCTGAACAGAAAAGGGTATTTTCTTTAAGTAGGTGAG
The DNA here is from genome assembly GCF_059928025.1 of Delphinapterus leucas. Lineage (NCBI taxonomy): Eukaryota > Metazoa > Chordata > Mammalia > Artiodactyla > Monodontidae > Delphinapterus > Delphinapterus leucas. The sequence continues at coordinate 48,569,292 of NC_143133.1, read as the reverse complement.
GGTGGAGGTTGGAGAGAGGAGAATGAGGTTGAGGAAATGTAATTGTATGTATGGAAACCACCTCTCTCCCTTAGATTTCATTAGAATTGGGACTCTGTGGTTTTAAATTAATGAGTCATCCTTTCATTCATTCACTCGACTTTTATCTTCATTCAAAAACATTTCTAGAGTGATTAATTCCCATGTCCTCTGCTAGAAGTTGAAGATAAATAACAATGAGTAATTGTTAGGTAATGTAGAGTATGGCCAAGGGGTCAGGAAACCTAGTTTTAGTCTCAGCTCTATTTCTGTTTTTCTGTATGTTTCTTTAAATAATTTATTTTTTCTTTTATTTTACTGACAGTATGGGAGTAAAAAATACATATCCTGATTACCTCATAGGTATCAACCTTTATTCTGAAAAGCAAAAACAAAAAAATGTGTCCCCCCAAACTGATGGGCAACATTAGGGAGGCAGTTGTACACTCTGAGCTTCAGTTTCTTATAAAATGAGGATAATATTATTTCTTTTCTAACATTTTCAGAATAAATAAATGAGATAAGACATGTAAAACTATGTTAAATATGAAATAGTCTAAATCATAAATAGTAGTCATAGTAAATATTAAAACACTAAGAAAACTAAAATATTTATTATTGAAGAAAGTCATAGATTTTAGCATTTTGGACACAGTGGACAAATGTTTTCATTTTGATTTGTAAGATAAATCGATGTCCCTAGGTCTTAGTAGCATGGGATTATGAAAAATTAGAGTAAAATTAATGCCCACAATCTTTCTCCCATGAAAAACTTCATGGTTATAGTCCCTTTTGTACCTATCCATGCCATCTAAAATATGTGTTTTTTTAATGTCTTGAATTCTGTGTTTTGTTCTCTATTCTTTTCCTCCCATTTTTTTCTTGATTTCTGTCTGTGCAGCTCCTAAGAGCAGTGTTTCATCACAGCTGTCTCTAAGAGAGAGCTGCTTCCCAGCCCAGCTTCTATATCCTCGTGTCACACAGCTGCATAAAAACACCCTTCATGTGCCAATTATCACCACTTTCCAAGTAGTGTTCCAGGCAGATGTGCTTTGTCACTCGTGTCCCAAATTAGTATTGCTTTGGCCACAAATCGCTTCATAGTGTCTTAAACCATTTCATGGCACAGTTTCCATAACCATCTGGTTAAATCATCTGAGGAAAATACATGAAATTCTCTGAACCTCAGCTTCCTATAAAATGGACATAATGCTTCACTGGATTTTTCTGAGAAATCAGAGAGGATATGTCCGAAAGGACCTTGCACAGTGCTTTGTAAAGTAACTGATTTATAGAATGAATGCAATGAAAATGTTTGCCCCAGGTGGACTAAAGAAAACAAGAGAGATTTCTTATGAGAAATGTTGGCAAATGTGATCACTAGAATTCGTTTTAGAAGCTGTATAGCGCTTGATTACCTGAGGCATCAGGGTGGGTTTATGTCCTCCATCACAAGATTGCATGTAATGTTTGGCAATGCATTGTATTCTGCTATATCTGCAATTTATTTTGGGAAAGAGTTTGTATGGGGAGTTCTATTAAAGTAAGCAGTATTGAATTTTTCCTTCAATTCCTCTAGGCCCTGCCTGCTTTATTATTGGCTTACTTATTTATTTTTCAGATCATCATGTGAACAATGATGAAAGTAAAAATCATTCATTGAAAACAGAATGCAGATGTTTGGGGAGTGGGTTGTTGTCTTAGGGCATATAATTCACTTACTTCTTCTGGTTTTAAAGTTCTATTTTATTTGGAAGTATTTTGCCTTGAGAGTCACTGTTCTGTTTGTATGTATGTGTGTGTTTTCTTTAGAAATGATGATAAAGAAATAAGCTTCATAGTATTACTTGATCCAGTCTGGTTCATGTTGTAATTCTCACTTTGGCTAAAAAGGAAAGAAAATGGTGGTAAAAGTCCTTTTGCTAAACATTTAAAAACCCAATATAAATCTAAAGTGAAGATTATATGCAAGAAATGAATTGCAGCAATCTTCAGTTGAAAACAATAAAATCAACAATGAAAGTTGCTAGTTACCAAGCCCCATAGCATAGGCAAAATTCCTAGTGGTCTAGAATTAATGTAGTAAATATCCTGATTCAAATAATCTCATTATTAATGACATAATTTTATTAATGAACTGGTAGAATGAACACTTTTAGGGGGAATGAACTCATTTCTAGTTCAGAGGTTAGAGAAGGTTCAGGAGCTTTGTCTATGCTCAACTGTCAAAGATTTGTGCTCTATGTAGAGATTATCTTCACGGAAAATTTTTGCTCAAACTGAACAGAGAAAAGGGCAAGACAGACTGTATTCCATAAAGAACCTCTACTACAAAGCAATTAAGAATACTGAATAAATATGCGAAGTATCTTTTCAAATGCATTGCTGAGCTGGCAAGAATTCAAGGGAGATCCTCAGAAGCCAAAAGCGAAAAGGAAGCTGAAATCTGTAGATGTAAGACTACAGTTCTAGAGCTGTTTTGATTTGCCCCAAGATACCTTCTCATCATGGATGTCTGTGAACTTCTATTTTGATGACAATAGGGGCATGAGGGAAAGGGAAGAAAGCTTAGAGCCGATGTTAGGTGGGGAACATGAAAATAAATCTCCGCCCTGCTGCAAAAAGCTGGGACCCTCAAGGTGTGCAGAGAATGGGTAACACAAAAAGTTTTTTGTTTCAAAACTTGGCAATGGATAGAGGGAAAGAGTAGAATTTCCCTTTGGCACTTGTAACCACAATCCAGCCCTTCCGTGGGTTAGTTAGTAGGTCAAATTTCTATTAACAGTACATTCCCCAAAACATTCAAGCTTAAAATGTAGTTTAAAGATGTCCACAAGATAATTACAGAAGCAGAACCATCACCAAAAAACCAAAGGGAGTCCAGGAGCCAGTCTCATGTGTTCCAGATAAGACTTACTATTCACATTCTCTTTATATCATTGACAGGAGTAATGAGATCCATTGTACCCATCATCATGTTCAAGCCAGGCCCACAGCAACTTAGATGTCCCAGGTCATCCCTTATCCAGTTAGACTTCATGCACAGTGAGGTTCTTCCCCTGTGGCACTCTACTCTCCCCCTCCCCTATCTCTTTTATTTATTAAAATAGCAGTTATTACCATCTGATATACATTTTGCTTATATATTTGTATGTTACTCCCACTGAAATCTAAATTTCATGAGGACAGTGCATTTTATTTTTTCTTCACTACTTTATCTCTGGTGCCTAGAACAGTAGCTGGTACATAGGGTATTTTCAATAAATATTTTTTAAATGAGTAAAGAAATAGACATTCTGGAAATAAAATATGTAATGATTAAAAGTGTGAGATAGATTTAAACTGCAGATTAGATACAAGTAAAGAAAGTATTAACAAACGATGGTAAAAACTGAGGAAATTATCCAGACCAGCAGAGACAGAGAACAGAATGGAAAACATAAGATTAAGAGATATAAAGAGCCACAGCAATCAGACAAGAAAAAGAAATAAAAGGTATCCAAATTGGAAGGGAAGAGTAAAACTGTCACTATTTGCAGATGACATAATCCCCCATATAAAGAACTCTAAAGACTCCACACACAAAGTATTAGAACTAATAAATGATTTTAGCAATGTAGCAGGATACAAGATTAATATATAGAAATGTTGCATTTCTGTACACCAATAATGAAATATCAGAGAAAGTAAAAAAAAAAATCTCGTTTAAAATTGCATCAAAACAAAGCAAAACAAACAAAAAAAGCACTCTAGGAATAAACTTAACCAAGGAGACAAAAGACCTATATGTTGAAAACTATCAAGGAAATTGAAGGCAATTCAAAGAAATGGAAAGCTATCCCATGCTCTTGTGTTGGAAGAATTGATACTGTTAAAATAGACTTACCACTCAAAGCAATCTACAGATTTAATGCAATTCCTATGAAAATACCTATGGCATTTTTTTCAGAGAACTAGAATAAATAATCGTAAAACTTCTATGAAACCACAAAAGGCCCAGAATTGCCAAAGCAACCCTGAGAAAAAAGAACAAAGCTGGAGGTATAAACCTTTAAGACTTCAGACTATACTACAAAGACACAGTGATTAAAAAAAACATGGCGTTGGCACAAAAACAGGCACATAGATCAGTGGAAGAGAACAGAGATCCCAGAAATAAACCCACACACTTACAGTCAATTAATCTATGACAAAGAGGCAAGAATTTACACAGAAAAAAGGAGAGTCTCTTCAACAAGTGGTGTTAGGAAAGCTGGACATCTACATGCAAAAGAATGAAATTGGAACATTCCCTCACACCATATACAAAAATAAACTCAAAATGGTGTAAAGTCCTAAATGTAAGACACGACACCATAGAACTCCTTGAAGAGAACATAGGTGAAAATTCTTTGACATAAATGGTAGTGATATTTTCTTAGGTCAGCCTCCCAAGGCAAAAGACATAAAAGTAAAAATAAACAAATGTGACCTAATCAAACTGAAAAGCTTTTGCACAGAAAAGGAAACCATCAACAAAACTGAAAGACAACCTACAGACTGGCAGAAAATATATGCAAATGATGTGACTGACAAGGAGTTAATATCCAAAATATGTGAACAGCTTGTACAGCTCAGTATCAGTAAAACAAACCAATCATAAAATGGGCAGAAAAGCTAAATAGACATTTTTCTAAAGAAGACGTACAGGTGGCCAACAGGCACATAAAAAGATGCTCGACATCGCTAATTATTAGAGAAATACAAATGAAAACCACAATCAGGTATCACCTCACACTGGTCAGAATGGCTATTATCAAAAAGTTATCAAAAAGTTAATAAATGCTATAGAAGATGTGGAGAAAAGGGAACCCTTGTACACTGTTGGTAGGGATGTAATTTGGTGCAGCTGCTATGGAAAATAGTATGGGGTCTCCTCAAAAAACTAAAAACAGAACTACCATCTGATCCAGCAATTCCATTCCTGGGTAAATACCCAGAAAAAATGAAAACTCTAATTCTAAAAGATACATGCAGCCAATGTTCAGAGCAGCACTATTTATAAGAGCCAAGAAATGGAAGCAACCAAAGTGTCCAGCAACAGATGAGTGGATTAAAAAGATGTGATAACTATATATACACACACACACGCACACACACACAATGGAATATTACTCAACGTAAAAAAGAATGAGATATTGCCATTTGCAGCAACATGGATGGACCTAGAGAATATTATGCTTAGTGATATAAGTCAGAGAAACATAAATGCTATATGATATCCCTTGTATATAGAATCTAAAAAATAATACAAATGAGTCTATCTGCAAAACAGAAACAGATTGCCAAAGAAAACAAACTTATGGTTACTGAAGGGGAGAGGTTGGTGGGAGGGACAAATTACAAGTATGAGATTAACAAATACAACTACTATACTTAAAATAGATAAACAATAAGGATTATAGCTCAGAGAATTACACCCAAAATCTTGTAGTAATCTATAATAGAATATAACCTACCCCCCCAAAAAAAGAGTGTATCACTATGCTATTTTCCTGAAACTAACACAATATTGTAAATAAACTATACTTCAATAGAAAGTAGAGACATAAAGATGTCTGTTTAAATAGGGAATGTCAGTATTTGAAAAGAAGAGCAGTTTCCTTCCTTGCGAAGTTCTAAATTAAATCGTTGGTTATTTTTTTTGAAGCAGTGAATAGAAGATTCTGAATTATGAGAGATAGATACAAGTCAAAGGGATTTTCAACAAACTTCCTTTTGTTTTCTGTTGGATTGACCAAAATGTTCATTCGTTTTTCCCTGTAAGCTGGCTCTAGTAGCGCTTAGTTGTCTTTAACTTCATTCAAAACAATTTTGTTAGATTGTATGTGACAGCTATCATATCAGTGTGCATTTAAAATTTGGCAAAATTAAAAAAAGAAAGTGGTCTATCTTCTGTGATGAATTCTTGACTAAATTCCAGAATATATCATTCGTATCACCAATTACAGATATTGGTAGGGCCCATGGTAGAGACCCTCATCTTGGTAAATCTCAGAGTTGAGAGCCGGTCCAGGCGTTCCTGTGGCGGCTCCATGGGCTCTTCCTCAGCCTACGGGCCTTCCCATGAGTTCTAGACTCTTCCTTGAGCTCATCTCTCAGCTCCGCAGGTCCCTCTGCTCCCCCATGAGTTCTAGACTCTTCCTTGAGCTCATCTCTCAGCTCTGCGGGTCCCTCTGCTCCCCCATTAGCAGTTTGCCACTTTTCACTTAATTGACAACTTTTCCCTGCTGCATTTTCTGACGTGGCCTCTCACTTCTGTATGAACCCTGACAGATACAGGGCATTGCAGGCTTTGAATTTTTATATTTTACTGGTGGATTCACTCTTTTCATCCTTATTTCTGGGGATTTTTTTTTTTTTTTTGCTTTATAGGCAAAGATATTACTTAATATCATTAGTTATTACCCACATTGGTTTCTTAGTTACTTTTTGATTCAGATTCTTTTCTATAATTATTTCACAAGTCTAAATGGTCCAGACATTTGTATCTTTGGCAGAGGTTTGCAACTTTTTCTGTAAATATTTTAGGCACAGACATACATAGTGTCTATCACATGCTCTTCTTTGTTTTCCCTTAAAACCCCTTCTACAATGTATATGTTTATCAAATCATCACGTTGTATACTTTAATTATATACAATTACACTTGTTAATTATTTCTCAATAGAGTTAAAAAAAAATCAAAGCTATTTTAGTTATGGTCCATACAAAAACAGTCCATGGGCTGGATTGGGCATGCACTGTAGTTTGCTGACCCTGTTTTAGGTGGTAAAGTCAGAGAGAAGCTGGTCTGTGGTCGGGTCCACAGACATGACTAGGTCACTGCTTTCCTGAGACGAGAAGACCTACTTCCTTCATCTATGCTGCACTTAGATGATTGATAGATTGACACCCACTTATAACTTCTTGTTTGTAGTACTGAGAAGAAGGTTTGTCACTTACGTAAAAATTACAAAGTAGCAAACCTGCAAAATTGCCCATGACTTAAAACGGGACATGAAGACACTGAAGAATATCCCATTCTTAAGTTTCTTCTTCTTGTAACCTTATATTGCGAACATCCTGGCAATGACACGATCTAAGCCTTTTGGTACCAGATTGTCAAATTAACAGCATATCAAGTCCAATTTTCTTCACCGAAAAAGGAAGGCTTGTCACAAGGTAAATTGCTCCTCAGACTTTAGGACAGGATTTTCCACCCCTGGCACAAGTACCCTTAGACATTTGTTCTGACATCTCTTACAGTGCTTAGCACTGCTTTTTAATTATTCACTAAAAATGTTTGTCTATCCTCACAAAGTTTCTTGATGACATGTACTCTGTCTTACTCATCTTTGTATTCTCAGATTTAGCATTTGTAATTTGTGTATGTGTGTGTGTGTGTGTATGTCCGTGTGTTAATAAAGAAGTGACTGTTGCTCTTAAAATATTTAGCATAGGGAAGGATTCGAAGAAAGAAACCAGTGAGAAAATGGGATTGTGTCTTTGTAGAAGCCTTGTTTCCAAAGGTATGTGGCTTTCGATACGTATTCAGTCACTTTGGTAGGAATTTATTTGTGTAACATAATATAACTAAAGGGCTGGCAAATTTTTTTGTAGGAAGCTAGATGGTAAGTATTTTAGACTTTGTAGTCATATAGTCTCTGTCATAACTGCTCTAGTCTATCCTGGTAGGGTAAAAGCAGACAGATGATATGTAAATGAATGGATGTGGCTATGTTCCAATAAAATCTATTTGCAAAAAGAGGCAGCATGTTGAATTTAGCCCCTAGATTGTATTTGCTAATTTCTGTTCTAGAGAGAAGGATGGGAGGGAAGCCACTCACTTCTGCCACATGGTTGATGTATAACATATACAACATAGTCAAAATTCTGGAGTTCAGGGGTCTTTCTTCAATGGTGTTGTGAGGGCCTAGACACTGAATTATGCCTCATACTGTCTCCAGTTCTCTACCTCCTTTGTACCAGGCCCATCCAGCACCATTTACTAACCAGTTTTTAACATGTTAAAGTCAAGATTCACCTTTTATTTAGGAAATAGCTAAGCAATTTGAGAATTCAAATTTAAGTAGGTTCTAGTGTGCCGTTTTGTTAGCCATTGCCTCTTCCTTCCTCCTACAATCAGGTATTGTATACCTTTCTACTCTGAGAACAATACTCTTAACCAATATTAGTATAAAGGATTATCAAAACAAATAAAGTAGGCCCTGATTAGCCCTTGGGGAAGTTTTTTCAATTTTAGTTTCATAGAAAAAAGTTTAAGAGTGTGGAATTTGGAGTTGTCCATATCTGGGTTAAACTCCTGGCTCTGCCATTTACTAGAATAAGACCTGCCCAAATTACTTCACCTCTTTAAATCTCAGCTACTCCATCTGTAAAAGAGGGACAGTGTGGTGCCTTATCATTAGGTTGTTGTGTATACCACAGGAAATTATTCTTGGAAAGCACTTAGCACAGTACCTGGTCTGTAAGAAGAGCTTGGTAATTGTCACCTATTATCATTACCAATGGTATATCATTAAAGTACCAAACAGGCTCTTGTTGGTATGTTCATGCTTTCAAGACTATAACAGTTTGAAATTATAAGTGTTTTTTCTGGATAGATTGTTACATAAAATCGGTCTCTCTTCCAGGAAAATGTCAGCTTATAGTTTGACAAATGAAAAAATTTTGATAGTGCTGTCAAAGATTGGAAGAGAAATTTATTATGTATGGGCAAAAAGTGTTCATAGACCAAATGACTAAGTCAAATATACTAGTAGTCTTTAACCTTCTTAAAGAACTGATTATTTTGCAGCAGAGTAACTTTTGTCCATCCTGATGTTGTTGGTTTGTTTCATGTGTTTTCTAAGCATAAGTAATGTAAAACATTCAATTAGTTTTGGAGAAATGCGCAAATATAAAACTGAAACTGAGTGTAATCTACAAATTTTCAGTGCCCATGGAACATAGATTTTTCTTTACTTTCATAGTCCGTTACCCAAGGGAGCCTATTGTTTTTCTCTCGCCGTTTAGATAATATCCTAAAAGAATGGCTCTATGAGGCTTCCCTGGTGGCGCAGTGGTTGAGAGTCTGCCTGCCGATGCCGGGGACACGGGTTCCTACCCCGGTCCGGGGAGATCCCACACGCCGCGGAGCGGCTGGGCCCGTGAGCCATGGCCGCTGACCCTGCTCGTCCGGAGGCTGTGCTCCGCAACGGGAGAGGCCACAACAGTGAGAGGCCCGCGTACTGCAAAAAAAAAAAAAAAGAATGGCTCTATGGACTTTTGTTTCTAATCTTCAGTGTATATAATACACATGCCCAAATCATATACACATATCTGTCTGAAATGGTTTAATGTGTCTGTACTTAATCTGCTAGAATTACAAGTTATCATGTGTGTATAAAATGTATGTATATTTTCATATTTCATATAGCCAAGTGAAACATCTTGAAAGGGAGAGAAAGAAGGAAAGGAGAATTACAACTACAAGGTACTTTTTGGTGGGCTAGGAGTGGAGGAGAATCTACTAACATCTCTCTTAAAATAAGGTTTTTATCCTTACATCATAAAATTCTGCTTTATATTTTGACATTATCTTTTCTCTTACAGTGTCTATTCCTTCATCTGCGTTAATCTCATACAGATAGTGGTGATAGTAGGAATGTGTGTAGGAATCTTACCAGAGTGTCATGTAAAACTAACAGCTACCCTACTCAACTGTTGCTGTTAACTAGTTTCTTCAGTCTCAGTTTATTCTCTAAGAATCAGAAGTAAATATATGTCTTGTTGTAATATTACATATTTCTCTTGGTATAAAATTGGAAGATCAGGTAAAATTCATTGTATCTGGGATAAGTAATCGTAGTAACAAGAACATATCCCATAGAAACTAAATGAGATGAAAACCAAGTACAATAATGAACCTCTGATGGCAGGGAGTTGCAAAGAAAACAGAAGTTTTAAACATTCAAGTGTGGAAATCTCTAGTGAGAACAAAGCCTACATTGTAAGAAATACCAAATCATAGGATATAAATGTTACATAAAAAAATGCAAACAGTCTAAGTAGAATGAACAAATCTTTTTGAGAAAATGAGTGAGGCAGCAGGCAGAGATGGGACAGTCATGTAATTCTGCATAGTGTCCATTGAAGGAAGCTGTTGAGAAGATGGGAAGTAGGAATGGTCTCTGTGATCAGTGATTGTAAGAGACACTACAGCACATTCATTCAAAATAAAAATGGGGCTCTTTGCTCAGAGTGTATGGAAGTTGTGCCAGTGTCAAAAGAATTAAATCTAAAGGGAGTATGATAGGCATCAACTATCGATGATAACTTTTCTCAATTTGTCCGTCATTTAACAATAGAACACCCAATCACCTAAAGGGTGACATGTCGACAAACTTTAAGCTTTTCCAGAATATATAATCTTTCCCCTTGCAGACCACAAATTAAATCATTGCTAAATACACCAGCCCCATATTCACACTCTGAATGTTTATTATTCACACATACAAATAATATTCTCAATCCACATTGTTATTAAGTAATAGATATACTATTTTATAAACTGTCATATCATTAAATAATATATAGATTTATTATTTAAAAATAAGAGTAGCACTCACATACAGTCAAGTGCTTAGAGATGGTTACTTCCTTTCAAAAATTAGAGGGAAAAGCTTTTAAAAAATGGCTAATTTTCTCTAATAGCTCAATCCTCAGGTACATAATTTACCAGCTTCATGGAGAATGAAAGGTTCCAGCGAACCTGTACTGCAAATAATTGGGGAAGAGAGAAAAATGGGTACGGAACATGTTTCAGGCAATGCAAGCCAAGTCCCCTAACATCCTATGAGAAATGGAAGTAAAGAATGCAACTTGGTTTAAAGTATTTTAATGTTATACCATGTAAGAACTAAACCACAGAGAGGTTCATGTTTATTGGGTTTTAAATGTGTTGCAGTTGTAGAATTTACCAGAGATTGTGCAACATGTGCTTTCATCTATTTTTATTAATCTGTTTTAAGGGAAACTGAAAGCAACAGAAAAGTATATTCTGTAGAATGTACACAATGAAGTGGCATCTAGAACACCCTTAACAATGCAAAGGGGGAGAACATTTAAAGCTTATCTGGAATTTTCACTTACTTTGACCGTATCCTAAGTAACCTATTTCTTTAAAAATTGTTCTATCCTGACAACTGAGGTTCTATAATAACATCCTTTTACTTCATGGACATTGTACAGTGTAGGTCCAAAGGGAATTTTCCCTCGAGAACTGTATTAGTTTGCTAAGGCTGCCATAACAAAATGCCACAGACTGGGTGGCTTAAATAACAGGAATTTATTGTCTCCCAGTTAAGAAAGCTAGAAAGTCCAAGGTCAAGGTGTCCACAGATTTAATTTCTTCTGAGGCCTCTCCCCTTGGCCTGCAGATGGCTGCCTTCTCCCTGTGTCCTTACATGGTCTATCCTCTGTGCAGTTGCATCCATGGTGCCTTATCTGTGTGTCCTAATTATATATAAGGACACCAGTCAGATTAGATTAGGGCGCACCTGAATTGCCTCATTTGAACTTAGTCACCTCTTTAAAAGCTCTGTCTCCAAATACAGCCACATTCTGAGGTACTGGGTTAGGGCTTCAACATATGAATTGGTGTTCGGGTAGCAGGGGTACAATTCAGTCCATAACAAGAGCCAACAGTACCTGACAGCAATCATGAGTTTTGCTGGAGAGAGAAAGGGAAATTCAGGTCTCAGCAATTTTTTAAGCCAGAGTCTCATGCTCTATGAATCTCCTCCAGAGTAAAAGCCTCCCCAGCAGGCAGCACTCTGTATTTTCAGCATCCCTCCTGTTGGAATTATTACTCTATACTCAGATGCCATCAGGAAGTTGCCAATGCTCATAGGTACACGTTTTCATGATGCAAAACAATTGATTTAAAAATGAACTGTTCAGTCAAACGTTTATGAGTATATGGCTCTTGACAAAGAATAAAATAAAGTAAAACCTGAGGTGATCCAATACATGCTCTCTTCCCCCCTGGTATATTTTCATGTTTTGTTTCTCCAAGTAGAGTGGAAGACAATTTATATAGAAAAATTTTGTACAATTAAATGGAAATAAATATTTATACATAAAGGAAGGATTCAGGTAGTATTTATTCTTTTCCAACCTCTTGAATTATAAGTTGTGAATTTTACTTTTGTTTTTTTCTATTATTGAATAACTACTTAGTTTTTTAGAAGACCAGAACATTTCTGGATGTGTCCCATAATACTTCCTGCAGAAGAGTCGATACTATTTTATATATACTGTATTTACAAATTTACAAGTTTATATTTGGTGTAGATTTTTTTTCAGGAACTCATTTTATGCTTTGTTACCTTTAAAGGTACAGGAAAATCTGTGATTGTACATTCCCACTGGCCATCCCTACTTGCGTTTGCTTCTCAGGAATAGAAAATTTCTACCTCCAAATGTATAAGGCAATAGCTCTCCCTCTCTCATCTCTTGACTCTGAGCCAAAGGATTCTTTCCAAATGTCTTTCACATACTCTTAGCATTGAGACTAGTGTCCTTCACTGTCATATCCAGTTTTCTAGGTTTGGTGTTTATAAAGAAATCAGAAACTATAGACGCTTCTCATTGTTATTTGTTGAAATCCAATAGATAATTTGTAAGTCATGGCCCTCTATGATTGAGGGATTCTCCCCCATGAACTTAGAGTGGTAGTTAAACCTTCAGATACACTTTATGTCTGCAGCCCGTGAAGTCACAATTGGGCTCCCCCAGGCAGAGAGTTCTTGCTCCTCCCTCGGCTGGCCTCAACCTAGCTGTTAAATCAAGACCTTCTCACCTACACCAGGCCTTCCTCCTCACTCTTGATCCTGACCTCCTGTCTCGTTCATTCTCCGTTTAGTGAGCTCCCCGATCTTTGGTTATTCATGACCGATTTAATAACTATTGCCAGTTACACATACCACCTATACCATTATTTACTTAATAGGTTTTTTTTTTCTAAATAGTTGTTTGACTTAATATGTTTATTTATGAAGGCGACTTTATGTCACTAGCACACATTTAAAAATCTATACCATTTGACGTTGATGGAAAGTAAATATAAAAATTCACATAATGGGAATGAAGTGTTACGGAAATTCTTAGGGCTTACCACGCGCCAGGCTCTGTGTTGGTATCTTCACTACATCTGGGGTGTAGCTTCACTACATCTCCTCACTGATTGCTTCATTTGGAATCACAACTTCCAAATGAAACATACAAACAAATTCCTTTATAATGAGAATATTTGTTGTGGGCTTACCATGCTCCAGACACTGGACATAAGGTGAAAGCCAAGACAAACAAGGTCTATGTGCTTGTGGCCCATTGAGGGAGAGCAATAAAAAAGATTAAAAAATAAGTGAGCCCCCCCAAAGATCAGAAAGTAGTAAGTGCTTTAAAAAATAGAGAGGGTATTGAGATAAGGAGTGATTAAGACATTGGTACCATTATTAAATATTTTCTTTCTACAGTTGAGGAAAGTAAAAGTTAAGTGTATAAAGTAACCTACCAAAGGTCACACAAGTAGTGAACAGTGGAGCCAGGCTTCCTCCAGCCCCCCTGAAAATGGACATGGGCATCTCATTCACCAGAGGGAATCCCAACATGGCACTCATTGCCTTGGCCCACATAAATGCCTGTTCCTGTCTTGTTTTCTGGAATAAGCTGAAAGTACTAAAAGGAGCACTTAAAACCCTTCACGTCCTTTAACCTTTTTTTTTCTTCCTTATTCTCTCACATGCGTGTTTTATTCATTTTCCAGTTAACCAAGAAAAATAGCAGTCCTCATAAAATGATGAATGCCAAAATAGAGATTTTTGTGGACTCTGCAAGCAAATAAGGGAATCATACATTTCAGTTGGGTAAATGCAACAGCTAAGCATTAAAGTTATAAATTGTGATGATTGTGGCGCTACAGAATGGCATCCTTTTTGCTTCTTTTGTCATTAGCTTAGGTAAATGATGGCTGCTCTTAGCACAGCAAGTGATGACATTCTGCAAGGCAGGAATTCCACCACATATTGTTATTTATATATATGATTAAGTTCTTTTTTAAAATTGTAATGCAGTGGTTAACCAGATTATGCTGAAGCATCATTCAGGATAGGAAAGGTACTTTATCAGTGGAGCGTGGGATTTTTAGGTCTGAGGATAGCGCCATCTTCTGGTGATTAACAGTACTTTTTCCCCTTAATATGTTTTCTATTTTCTATTCAAATGGAAATATAATACAGAACTTGTCCTGGAAATCCAATTTAAAAAAATTTCAAGTTGAACAGTAGAACATAAATTATCATGAAGTGAGGTTTTGGTAAGATAAATTCCTCTCTAATTCTGATGTGTATGAAATTTGAGTGTACTCTAAAATACTCTGAAAACAAGATAAAGCAAGTGTGTGTAGAGTGTCTTAATATTAAAGTAATTGCTTGTAAATATTTCCATCATTGATGGAATGTGTTTTTAATCCACAAGCAATTTTGAAAATGTTTTGAGGTTTGCACACCCTTATCAGGAAATGGTTAACAGTCGCTGTTATTTCCTAAAAATGAGCATGTTGATTACTTTGGATCATTTTCATTTTTCTTCCCAGCTTCTCATCCTCTCTTCCTACGACTTAAACCTAATGTGCACACAGGCTGTACGTGGTTTATTCCCAGGCTCCTTTCATTGGCGCCTCCATGTAATGGCTTTGCCTGGAGCCCTTTCCATGAAATGACACGCTGAGCTGGCCTCTCACGGCAGCTTTATAACCAAAATAACATTCCCATGCTTTTCCTGATGTCAAATGGATATCGAGACTGAAAAATGTGAAGATACCAAATTTCAGTTCTGGGCTCACATTCAAATCCATTTACTTTGAACCGACCACAAACTGAATCTGATGTTCATTTTCACGAGTAATTGTTAAAAAGCCAAATTTAGGCAGATTGCCTTAGAAATAATATTTATTTAATAGAAGATGTAACATAAGGCGATTTTGCCTCAGCCCTGATTTTTTAAAAAAGTGAATACAAATATAATACCTTCTTTTGTGCATAAAAGCAGTGATCTACACAGAATTAAATCTCTGTGTTTATGCAATTTTTAGGAAATTGTAATATATAAGTTGTAAACACGTTAGCTTAGCTGTCAAAGACACAACCAGTTCTTAACACAGATATAGTAAAGACGTTACATAGTCTTAAACAGCCATCCTTCTGTGACCCACTTGCCATACCTAATAATGATATGGAAATTTAAGTTTTTAAAAGAAGTACTTTTTGTGAAGCCAAGTGCTGAAATGGTGACCATTTTGCAGACTGGCCTTGGAATGAATGTGCAACTAACGCCATCTAGTGGTCATGTGCAGGAGACAAGCGCAAAACAGAAGGTTTCCTTGTCCAGTTAGGAGTAGCTCTCTTCTGTTGTTTCCTAAGATAAACTGTCAACTGAGATGAAATATTAAGACTGTAATCTGTATCTTCTTTTTAATCATTTACAAAGTAAATGAAAATTTTTATAGACCAAGATAGATATATTAAAATTTATCCCTAATAGTACTACATTAATATATATATTTTCCCAGTTTTGAGACATAATTGACATACAGCACTGTAAGTGTAAGGTGTACAGAATAATGATTCGACTTGCATGCGTCACGAAATGATTACCACAGTAAGTTTAGTCAACATCAGTCATCTCATATAGATTCAAAGTTAAAGAAAAAGAAAAAAATTTCCTTGTGATGAGAACCCTTAGGACTTATCTCTTGATAATTTCATATGTAACATACAGTGGTGTTAATAATATTAATCATGTTGTACATTAATCACTATTATTTCTTTATCTTATAACTGGAAGCTTGTACCTTTGACCACCTATGATTTTATTATTTGTTATCTCCTTGTGTCACTTCCTCTATAAAACCGTCCCTGATTTCTCCCAGCAAAGCTAGTCATTTCTCACTCTTAGCTGCCATTGTATGTAATTACTCTATGGGAATGGAATGCTGTAGAGAAAAATAGTGGACTTTGGAGTCAGGTGGGCCTGGGTTCTAATGCCTCTCTAGCTGTGTGACTGGAGGCAAGGCACACAACCTCTCTGAGCTTCAGCTACTCTGTTTTTACTATGACAAAGCCATGATCATAATCCACAGCAGGTTGTTGTTAACACGGCAGGGGCTCATGTGAGGCCTGGGAGGGTTGTGAATGGTAGCTATTTTTATAGTTACTTCGCATCAACTCTTATTAAAGAACTAAAACGTTAGTATTTGTTCATAGTCTTTTTTTTGTTGTCGTTGTTTTCCCCAAATCATCTGTGAATCCCTTGAGGGAAAAAGCTGCCTTAGCCATCTCGGTCGTAGATGGCTAGTGGCCTGCCTGGCACAGGGTAAATGTCTGTAGAATGCATGCATCTCATTCCATCTTGCCAACCAGGCTGTAGTTTCACATGGTTGGGGTTGGGGATGAGACTTCTCTGTACTCCTTATCATTTGTAGCACAGAGCTTAGAGTACCTGATTAGCATGTGAATGATGAATTTTGATTGATGTGCTAAAAATTATGTGCTGTCCACTTAGTTATTCAGCTAAGTATTAATGTCATTCAGCTAATTAGTGAAGTTCTACTTCAAGTATGTATTGAACGTCAATCCCAGTTTTTTTTTCCATTTTCCATTTCCCATAAAATTTCAACTCCTTGTTTCTATTGTTGATCGCTTAATCATCATGAATAGTATTACTATTAAAACTGTACGAAATTCATCTGTGAAAAGCAATACAGTTATTTTTTGTGATCTTTACCTCCCAAATGTTGAAATGTCCTATGTGGTTTACTTGCAAAAAAGTGAGTATCTCCCTGGTTGAAATAAGATGGACAAGGCTTATTGTCGACTTGTGGCACTTGACTTTAAATTTCTTTGGGGAGATAGCCTCATCCACCAGAGGGCAGACAGCAGAAGCAAGAAGAACTAGAATCCTGTAACCTGTGGAACGAAAAGCACATTCACAAAAAGATAGACAAAATGAAAAGGGAGAGGACTATGTACTAGATGAAGGAACAAGATAAAACCCCAGAAAAACAACTAAATGAAGTGGAAATGGGCAACCTTCCAGACAAAGAATTCAGAATAATGATAGTGAAGATGATCCAGGACCTTGGAAAAAGAATGGAGGCTAAGATCGAGAAGATGCAAGAAATGTTTAACAAAGACATCAGAAGAATTAAAGAACAAACACCTAGAAGAATTAAAGAACAAACAGACAGAGATGAACAATACAATAACTGTAATGAAAAATACACTAGAAGGAATCAATAGCAGAATAACTGAGGCAGAAGAATGGATAAGTGACCTGGAAGACAGACACTAGAAGGAATCAATAGCAGAATAACTGAGGCAGAAGAATGGATAAGTGACCTGGAAGACAGACACTAGAAGGAATCAATAGCAGAATAACTGAGGCAGAAGAATGGATAAGTGACCTGGAAGACAGAATGGTGGAATTCACTGCTGTGGAACAGAATAAAGAAAAAAGAATGAAAAGAAATGAAGACAGCCTAAGAGACCTCTGGGACAGCATTAAATACACCAACATTCGCATTATAGGGGTCCCAGAAAGAGAAGAGAGAGAGAAAGGACCTGAGAAAATATTTTAAGAGATTATAGTCGAAAACTTCCCTGACATGGTAAAGGAAATAGCCACCCAAGTCCAGGAAGTGCAGAGAGTCCCAGGCAGGATAAACCCAAGGAGAAATACACAGAGACACATACTAATCAAATTGACAAAAATTAAAGACAAAGAAAAATTATTAAAAGCAACAAGGGAAAAATGGCAAACAACATACAAGGGAACTCTGATAAGGTTAATAGCTGATTTTTCAGCAGAAACTCTACAAGCTAGATGGGAGTGGCACGATATATTGAAAGTGATGAAAGGGAAGAACCTATAACCAAGATGACTCTACCTGGCAAGGATCTCATTCAGATTTGACGGAGATATCAAAAGGCTTACAGACAAGCAAAAGCTAAGGGAATTCAGCACCACCAAACCCGCTCTATAACAAATGTTAAAGGAACTTCTCTAAGTGGGAAACACAAGAGAAGAAAGGACCTACAAAAGCAAACCCAAAACAATTAAGAGAATTGTCATAGGAACATACATATTGATAATTACCTTAAATGTGAATGGATTAAATACTCCAGTCAAAAGACACAGGCTTGATGAATGGATGCAAAACCATGACCCATATATATGCTGTCTACAAGAGACCAACTTCAGACCTAGGGACACATACAGACTGAAAGTGAGGGGATGGAAAAAGATATTCCATGCAAATGGAAATCAAAAGAAAGCTGGAGTAGCAATACTCATACAGATAAAATAGACTTTAAAATAAAGAATGTTACAAGAGACAAGGATGGACACTACATAATGATCAATGGATCAATCTAAGAAGAAGATACAACAATTATAAATATATATGCATCCAACATAGGAACACCTTAATACATAAGGCAACTGCTAACAGCTATAAAAGAGGAAATGGACAGTAACACAATAATAGTGGGGACTTTAACACCTCACTTACATCAATGGACAGATCATCCAGACAGAAAATTAATAAGGAAACACAGCTTTAAATGACACAATAGACCAGATAGATTTAATTGATATTTATAGGGCATTCCATCCGAAAACAGCAGATCACACTTTCTTCTCAAGTGCACACAGATAATTCTCCAGGATAGATCACATCTTGGGTCACAAATCAAGCCTCAGTAAATTTAAGAAAATTGAAATCATATCAAGCATCTTTTCTGACCACAATGCTGTAAGATTAGAAATAAATTACAGGGAGAAAAAATCCGTAAAAAACACAAACACATGGAGGCTAAACAATACGTTACTAAATAACCAAGAGATCACTGAAGAAATCAAAGAGGAAATCAAAAAATACCTAGAGACAAATGACAATGACAACAGGATGATCCAAAACCTATGAGATGCGGCAAAAGCCGTTCTAAAAGGGAAGTTTATAACAATACAATCCTACCTCAAGAAACCAGAAAAATCTCAAGATAGTCTAACCTTACACCTAAAGGAACTAGAGAAAGAAAAACAAACAAAATCTAAAGGTAGTAGAAGGAAAGAAATCACAAAGATCAGAGGAGAAATAAATGAAATAGAAACAAAGAAAACAATAGCATAGATCAATAAAACTAAAAGCTGGTTCTTTGACAAGATAAACAAAATTGATAAACCTTTAGGCAGACTCATGAAGAAAAAGAGGGAGAGGAATCAAATAAATAAAATTAGAAATGAAAAAGGAGAAGGTACAACAGACACTGCAGAAATACAAAGCATCCTAAGAGACTACTACAAGCAACTCTATGCCAATAAAATGGACAACCTGGAAGAAATGGACAAATTCTTAGAAAGGTATAACCTTCTAAGACTGAACCAGGAAGAAATAGAAAATATGAACAGACCAATCACAAGTTATGAAATTGAAACTGTGATTAAAAATCTTCCAACAAACCAAAGTCCAGGACCAGATGGCTTCACAGGTGAATTCTATCAAACATTTTGAGAAGAGCTAACACCTATCCTTCTTAACTCTCCCAAAAAATTGCAGAGGAAGAAACACTCCCAAACTCATTCTATGAGGCCACCATCACCCTGATACCAAAACCAGACAAAGATACTACAAAAAAAGAAAATTACAGACTACTATCACTGATGAATATAGATTCAAAAATTCTCAACAAGATACTAGCAAACAGAATCCAACAATACATTAAAAGGATCATACACTATGATCAAGTGAGGTTTATCCCAGGAATGCAAGGATTCTTCAGTATACACAAGTCAATCCATGTGATACACCATATTAACAAACTGAAGAAGAAAAACCATGTGATTATCTCAATAGATGCAGAAAAACCTTTGACAAAATTCAACACCCATTTGTGATAAACACTCTCCAGAAAGTGGGCATAGAGGGAACCTACCTCCACATAATGAAGGCCATATATGACAAACCCACAGCCAACATCATTCTCAATGGTGAAAAACTGAAGCCATTTCCTCTAAGTTCAGGAACACGACAAGGATGTCCACTCTCACCACTGTTATTCAACGTGGGTTTGGAAATCCTAGCCACGGCAATCAGAGAAGAAAAAGAAATAAAAGGAATCCAAATTGGAAAATAAGAAATAAAACTGTCACTGTTTGCAGATGACATTATACTATACATAGGTAATCCTAAAGATGCCACCAAAAAACTATTAGAGCTAATGAATGAATGTGGTAAAGTAGCAGGATACAAAATTAATGCACAGAAATCTCTTTCATTCCTATACAATAACAATGAAAGATCAGAAAGAGAAATTAAGGAAACAATCCCATTCACCATTGCAACAAAAAGAATAAAATACTTAGGAATAAACCTACCTAAGGAGGTAAAAGATCTGTACTCAGAAAACTATAAGACACTGATGAAAGAAATCAAAGATGACACAAACAGATGGAGAGATATACCATGTTATTGAATTCAAAGAATCAATATTGTGAAAATTACTATATTACCCAAAGCAATCTGCAGATTCAGTGCAAGTCCTATCAAATTACCAATGGCATTTTTTGCAGAACTAGAACAAAATAATCTTAAAATTTGTATGGAGACACAAAAGACCCTGAATAGCCAAAGCAATCTTGAGGGAAAAAAACAGAGCTGGAGAATCAGACTCCCTGACTTCAGACTATACTACAAAGCTACAGTAATCAAGACAATATGGTACTGGCACAAAAACAGAAATATAGATCAATGGAACATTATAGAAATCCCAGAGATAAACCCATACACCTACGGTCAACTAATCTATGACAAAGGAGGCAAGGCAATACAATGGAGAAAAGACAGTCTCTTCGAAAAGTGGTGCTGGGAAAACAGGGCAGCTACATGTAAAAGAATGAAATTAGGACACTCCCTAACACCATACACAAAAATAAACTCAAAATGGATTAAAGACCTAAATGTAAGACCGAACACTATAAAACTCTTAGATGAGGTAGACATAGAGAATGGACTTGTAGACATGGGGTGGGCGCACAAAGCTGGGGCAAAATGAGAGTGGCATTGACATATATACATACCAAATGCAAAATAGTTGGCTGGTGGGACGCAGCAGCATGGCACAGGGAGATCGACTTGGTGCTTTGTGATGACCTAGAGGGGTGGGATAGGGAGGATGGGAGGGAGGCTCAAGAGGGAGGGGATATGGGGACATGTGTATGCATACGGCTGATTCGCTTTGTTGTGCAACAGAAACTAACACAGTATTGTGAAGCAATTATGCTCCAATAAAGATCTATTAAAAAACAAAAACTCTTAGAGGAAAACATAGGAAGAACACTCTTTGACATAAATCACAGCAAGATCTTTTTTGACCCACCTCCTAGAGTAATGGAAATAAAAATAAAAATAAATGAATGGGACCTAATGAAACTTAAAAGCTTTTGCACAGCAAAGGAAACTATAAACAAGACGAAAAAACAACCCTCAGAATGGGAGAAAATATTTGCAAACAAATCAACAAAGGATTAATCTCCAAAATATATAAACAGCTCATGCAGGTTAATATTAAAAAAAAAAAATGGACAGAAGACCTAAATAGACATCTCTCCAGAGAAGACATACAGATGGCCAAGAGGCACATGGAAAGCTGCTCAACATCACTAATTATTAGAGAAATGCAAATCAAAACTACAATGAGGTATCACCTGACACTGGTTAGAATGGGCATCATCAGAAAATCTACAAACAATAAATGCTGTAGAGGGTGTGGAGAAAAGGGAACCCTCTTGCACTGTTGGTGGGAATATAAATTGATACAGCCACTATGGAGAACAGTATGGAGGTTCCTTAAAAAATGAAAAATAGAATTACCATATGACCCAGCAATCCCACTCCTGAGCATATACCCAGAGAAAACCATAATTCAAAAAGACACATGCACCCCAATGTTCATTGCAGCACTATTTACAATAGCCAGGTCATGGAAGCAACCTAGATGCCCATCGACAAATGAATGGATAAAGAAGATGTGGTACGTATATAGAATGGAATATTACTCAGCCATAGAAAGGAACAAAATTGGGTCATTTGTAGAGATGTGGATGGACCTAGAGACTGTCATACAGAGTGATGTAAGTCAGAAAGAGAAAAACAAATATCGTATATTAATGCATATATGTGGAATCTAGAAAAATGCTGCAGATGAACCAGTCTGCAAGGCAGAAATAGACACACAGATGTAGAGAACAAACGTACAGACACCAAGGGGCGAAAGCGGGGAGGTGGGTGGTGGTGGTGGTGTGATGAATTGGGACATTGGGATTGACATATAAACACTAATATGTAGAAAATAGGTAACTAATAAGAACCTGCTGTATAAAAATAAATAAAATTAAAAATAAATAAATTTCTTTGGGGAAATCTATCAAGTGGCCTGCCTTCAGATTTATAGATTTTTTTCCTCCTTTGTTCATTTGCTGTCCCACCTAGAGCAAGAGACATAGGATCTGAAGGAAGTTTCCATGGGACAGTTGATGGGTGAGTCCCTCCCTATCTTTTGCAGTGGCTCACTCCTTCTAAAATTAAATAGAAACATGGGGAGCTTAGAGAGTTGTATAGAAGTGTGTGGTTCAGCTCAGGGGGTTGTTGGCAGCATAAACCCTTCCCCCAACAGCCTGCGTGTTGTGCTTGACAGCTGTGATATTTTTCTGCAGGGACACCTTCTCATTGCTCATTCCCTCTCTGTCACTTTTTTTAAATAAAGTTATTTATTTATATTTTTGGCTGCGCGTGGGCTTTCTGTAGTTGCAGTGAGCAGGGGCTGCTCTTCATTTCGGTGCATGGATTTCTCACTGCGGTGGCTTCTCTTGTTGCAGAGCATGGGCTCTAGGCACGTGGGCTTCAGTCGTTGTGGCACGCAGGCTCAGTAGTTGTGGCTCGCGGGCTCTAGAGCACAGGCTCAGTAGTTGTGGTGCACGGGCTTAGTTGCTCTGTGGCATGTGGGATCTTCCCAGACCAGGGCTCGAACCCGTGTCCCCTGCGTTGGCAGGCGGATTCTTAACCACTACACCACCAGGGGAAGCCCCCTTCTCTGTCACTTTCCTGTGGCTTCTCAGGTTTCCCTCTGGTTACTTACAGATTCTGCTGGAGATGGATGCTATAAATGGGGAAAGTCCTGCCTTTGATTTGTATTACGTTTGTAAATGCTTTGGAATACCTGACACTGCAAAGATACAAAATACAAGTGGCTTAAGTTTCTGACACCTATAAATAAATCTCCTCACCAAAGCACAGCCTCTTGGAATCTAACTTGCTGAGGTTTCGAAGTTGTTGTACAGGGAATAGAGTTCTATGTTCAAATAGAATTTGAAAATCTAAGAGTTAGCTGCAGTGCAGAAAGTGATGTTCATGATTAGTTTAACGTTACTGGGAACAGATTTCGAGGTATAAATTCCAACACTGCTGCTCCCAACCTTGGGCAAGCTGCCTAACGTCCCCACACTCATTTCAGGGAAATGTCAAAAGTACCTCTGTGCCTAAGTTCTTATTCTCTGAGAACAGAACTTGGCATTAGTAGACATTCAATAAATGTCCTTAGTGTCATGTTAAATATTAGTAGTAGGATTAGTGTTTGTATTCATAGTTATATTATAAATGATAATCAGAGGTTGCCTTCCTTCTTGGGTTTTATGGTCATGATTGGTTTGACCCACACTGAGTATCCAGCAAAGTGATTTCTGGTCCCCACCACTCTATAAGAAGTCTATCATTGAAGTCCTTCCTTAACCAGGGTGGCTGCCACTGCGGCAGAGGCCATGGGGTTAATAAGATAACTTGCCATATTCAACACCCCTTGGAATTTCCAAAAAAAAACATTGAGGGCTGATTTTCCAAGGGATTAGAGACCCTGTAACTGTAGGTGAGAGCTTTAGCTACAGAAATATTGCTTACATGACTTAGATAATGGTAACTCCCACTTATAATGTGATTATACCATGCTGAGCACGTACTAAGTGATTTATGGCATTACCTTGTTTAATGGAGATAACACCTGTATGAAGTGACAATTATTATTTCTCTTTTATTAATGAGGCAATGGGTTCTGAGAGCTTATGTAACTTGCCAGTGTCACATGATATTAAGTCTCGGGGCAAAGTTCAAATCCAGGTTTATCTATTTCTCGAATCTACAAAAATACTTGAAAAATAAATTACCTTGCTTATGAGGTAATATGATGTAGTGAGAAGCATTCTGGGTGGGTATAATAAGAGAATACGTGTTCAGAACTTACTGTGTTCCAGATGCTCATTTAAGGCCCATAGGGACACTTTTATTTCCCTCGTGTTACAGACGAGGCACCTGAAGCACAGAGAGGTGACATGGCTCACCCAGGTCACGTGACTAGTAAGACGTGGAGCTGAGAGTCTGGCTGTTCAGTCTACCCAATGGTGATGATCACATCAGAGACCTGGGTTCCAGTCTCAGCAGGGGTACTTCCCAGGCAGTCACTGTGCAACTCACTTAAAAACTCCAGGTCTTGGTCTCCTCACTTGTAAGTTAGTGATCCTACTTGTTCTATCCTCTTGAGAAACTTTGTATGAGAGATAAGGCACTTATAAGCTATAACCATTGACTACTATTGTTATTAAGTCTTGTGCCCTGTGCAAACCAATGTGATGTACATAAAAATGCATATATTATAGAATCAATCTATTACTTCTATTTCCTATAACCGTTCACAAAATAAATAAGCAAACAAACAGATGCATAAAATGGGCTCGCTTTGTTTGTTTTAAGCTTTGAGATGGGCAAAAAGTATACAATGAATTGAAGTTAATGGAGAATTATTTTAGGCGCAGACAAGAAGCTTTGAAACAAATATAAAGGTTTACGTATACAAGCTTTTACATCAATCAGAGATGCAACCTGTTTTTGTAGAGGAAGTAATCACATTTTTAGTGCTTTTAATTTTTATTCTGAGTGCTAAGTGATTTGTCATTCTTGTCATTTTTGGCTGTAATTGATTCATTTCAGGGCACTTACGGGTGGATTTAATGAGTGGTTCAGGCTTCTGATGAGAATTGAGAAGTATATGTGACAATTAATTTATACAGTTAAAAAACAAAGCAGTGAAAGACAATGACGCATTGAAGTTAATGCTAGGTTCCCTAAACCCATGTTCTGTTCTACCTTTGGCCTGAGTGCTGTAATTCCGCTGGACAAATGGAGAAGTATTTGTAGAGATATAGAATGTTACCCATTGTCTGTTGTTGTGGTCTAGTTGCGTTGGTGTACAGCTGAAGCACAGGGCAGAGTGTGTTATTCCCAATTCAGTGAAAGGCCCTGAACTGCTTGTGGCTCTGAACATAGGGGTCAGAGACAAGGCTTCCATTTATTTGGATTTTCCTTGTACTTGAACATCTCTTCTCTCAGCCCACTCTCTGTCCTAATCACCCTCATTTGTTCATTCCACGGGTCTTTATTAAACCTCATGACGTTGTTGGGTGATGGCAACATGAAGATGAAACACTGTGTGGTTTTAGCCTTGAGGAAGGCAGGGGGAAGGAATAAGGGAAAGAAGGAAGGAACAGAGACTTAAATTTTAATGAACACTGGCTAGGTGGCAGATGGTGAGTTGAATTGCTTAATGCATGAACTCTTTTTATTGTCATAAGAACTTATGAGGTAGAAGTCAAAATCCTTTTGTTCAGATGTAGAAATTAAAATGATTAAGTTTGATATTTGTAGAGTCACTTGATTATTCACTACCATCTTTGATATCTCAGCTCACAGTGTGTCACGTCCTGACCTTACAGACAAGTTTAGTCTGAGCACTGTTTGTGACAAGCAATAGAAACCTGTTCCTGTTTTTTTTTTTTTCTTTTAAAGAGAGATTTTTTTACATTATTGCCTCAAACAAGAAAGTTCTGGAATATGCTGGCCTCAGAGGCTCCCTGAACTCAGTCTCTCAGCTTTGTTTTCTTGGTTTGGCCTCATTCTGCAGATGGTCCTCCATGTGGTAAGTGGAAGAAGAACTTGGCTTCACACAGTTCTAGGCTTACAGCATCTCAGTTTAGCGACTTGAAAAGAAAATGGGAACCGCAGAAAACTGTGGTGCCCCTCCCTACAAGAGGACTTTATATAGCCTTCCTTTATTATTATTTTTTTAATATATTGAGGTAACATTGGTTTATAACATTGTACTGCCACTTCTGGATACAGAAGCAGTATACAGTAGTTACCCCCTGGTAACACCCTCTGGAACATAGTGGTGCATATATCTTTCTGAATTAGTGTTTACATTTTCCTTGGATGAATACCCAGAAGTGAAATAGCTGGATCATAGGTAGTTCTAGTATTAATTTTTTGAGGAATCTTCCTACTGTTTTCCATAGTGGCTGCACCAATGTACATTCCCACCAACAGTGTATGAGGCTTCCCTTTTCTCCATATCCTTCCCAAACACTTCTTACTTTTTGCCTTTTTGATAATAGCCATTCTAACGGGTGTGAGATAATATCTCATTGTGGTTTTGATTTGCATTTCCCTAATAATAAGTGATGTTGAATCCCTTTTCATATGCCTGTTGGCCATCTGTATGTCATCTTTGGGAAAATGTTTGTTCAGCTCCTCTGCCCATTTGTAAATCTGGTTTTTTTGTTGTTGTTGAGTTGTATGAATTCTTTATGTATTTTGGATTTAAACCCTTTATTGGATATATTATTTGAAAATATCTTCTCCTATTCACTAGGTTGTGTTTTTGTTTTGTTAATGGTTTCCTTTGCTGTGCAGAAGCTTTTTAATTTGGTATAGTCTTATTGGGCTGTTTTTGTTTTTGCTTCCCTTGCATGAAGAGACATATCCAGAAAGATATTGCTAAGACTGATGTCAAAGAGCGTACTATGTTTTTCTTCTCAGAGTTTTATGGTTTCAGGTCTTAAATTCAAGTCTTTAATCCATTTTGAGTTGATTTTTGTGTATGGTATGAGTTAGGGGTTTCATTTTATCTGTGAGACTCTTTAGTTTTCCCAGCACCATTTATTGAAGAGACTCTCCTTTCTCCATTGTGTATTTTTTGCTCCTTTGTTGTAAATTGATTGTCCATATATGTGTCGGTTTATTTATGGGCTCTCAGTTTTGTTCCATTGATCTTTGTGTCCGTTTTTCTGCCAGCACCATGTTATTTTGATCATTATAGCTTTGTAATATAGTTTGAAATTGGGGGGTGATATCTCTAGCTTTGTTCTTGTTTCTCAGGATTGCTTTGGCTACTTGGGGTCTTTTGTGATTTCATATAAAATTTAGGATTTTTTATTTATGTGTAAAATGTCATGGGGATTTTGATAGGTATTGCATGGAATCTATAGATTGATTTAGGTAATATGGATATTTTAACAATGTTAATTCTTCCAGTCCATGAGCATGGAGTATCTTTCCATTTCTTTGTGTCTTCTTCAGTCTTTCAACAATCTTTTATAGTTTTCAGTGTACAAATCTTTTACCTCATTGGTTAAATTTTTTCCTAGGTATTTTATTCTTTTAGTTGTGATTGTAAATGAGATTGTTTTCTTAACTTCCCTTTATGCTAGCTCATTGTTAATGCATAGAAATATAATAGATTTTATATATTGATTTTTTATCCTGCAACTTTACTGTATATGTTTATTATTTCTAATAGATTTTTGGTCAAGTCTTGACTTTTATTAATATGTAAAATCAGGTCATCTGCACATACTGACAGTTTTACTTCTTCCTTTCCAATTTGGATGCTTTTTATTTCTTGCCTAATTTCTGTGGCCAGGGTTTTCAATACTGTGTTGAATAAGAGTGGCAAGAGTGGGCAACCTTGTCTTGTTCCTGATCTTAGAGGGATAACTTTCAGTTTTTCACTGTTGAGTATGTTGTTTGCTGTGGGTTTGTCATATATGGCCTTCATTATGTTGAGGTATGTTCCTTCTATACCCATTTTATTGAGAGTTTTTAACATAAGTGAATGTTGAATCTTGTCAAATGTACAGCCTTTCTTTTGAACTCAGTCACAGCATATGACTTGATTTGACCAAAGAAGTAAAGTGTTTTTTTGCTGAGAAGCAGATTTAAGAAACAGTATATGGTTCATGAAGCTGTTTTTTCCTTTCCTCTGGGATCAGGGAAGCCTATGCCAGCTGGAAACTCTGGCGTGGAAACTCGGTGTCCCTGAATGACTTCAATAAGCAGAGTCTCTATGTTGACTCATGATGGAAGTGTCATGTGAGCAAAAACTGTATTTTGCTGTTTTGAGCTGCTGAGATTTTTCTGGTTGATTATTATTACAACATTACCCGGCCTTCCCTGACTATTGGTAGACTAGGTTAGGATACTAGTCTACCTGACTCAGGTATTACGCCCCTCCATTGTATATTGACTGTGGCTGGGTGGGTAGTATACTATGGGTAACCAGGCTGAGTCAGGATACCAACTCTTTGGCCAGATTTGGGGTACTGTAATTGGCACACCCTTCCTAGAACATCACTGAGTGGGGAGGGACAGTCCCAGTGGAAATGATGGTACACAGGTAAATGGCCCTCAAAGTTAGAAACTGCAGATATTCTAATTGGCACTGTGTATCTCTTTTTGTTTTTTATCAGTTTGTATTAATGCATTTAAATATGGGGTTTTTGGATTCATATCTGCTTCCTCCACCAGAATATCAACTCCAAGAGGACAAGACTGCAATTATATGCCCAGTGCCTGTGCAGAATCAATATCCAATGTTGAGTGAATAAACACGTAAAGAAAAAATGAACAATTAATGGTGGAGAGAAAAAGTGCGGATTTTTTTTTCAGATTTTCAAGTACAGTATATCCCCCCCAATAGTTTCAGCTCTCTGTGAAATGTTATAATGGGAAGGCAAGAGAATCAATGTGAAGATCAGCAACTTGGGAGTCAAATAGTCTTGGGAACTAATCTTGGCTCTGCCATGTGCAAGGACCATGTACAAGTTAATCATTTAGATTCTCAACTTATCATCTTTAAAATTCGGTTAATTCAACATCATAGGGGTGTTTTGAGAAATGAATGACAAAGAAAATGTAAAGCACTTAATATAGGACCTGGAACATACTTAGTCCTCCCATGGCAGTGTAAATGAGAAAGCATCTAACACTGATTGGGAAGGGAAGGTTTTTCAGTTGGAGTTTCTTTGACAAAATGGAGTTGAAATGGTGGAGGAGAGTATAGTGCAGGAAGAAGGGCTAATCTGTGCATATATGAAGTGGCACTGATAAACAATTCCTGGTTGGGAGAATTAGTCATTCGTTAGAGTTTGAGATTTGGAGATGAGCTGGGAGTGGTGAGAGATGAGGCTGAAGTCTTCTGTAGCACGCAAATAAATATAGAAGTGATATGTGTATGTATATACGAAATGTGGTCACTGATTCGTTTGATTCACCTCCACTTGGCATATTTGACTTTCCAAGTTCCAAGGCTAGAGACATAACCTTTATTCTTATGTAGTCATTGTTGGTCACATGAGGCACTCTTTGATAAAGGCTAGAATAGTGACTCACAATCTTGGTTTCAAATACCTCAGTCTGGAGCTTAAAAACAAAACAAAACAAAACACAGTACCTGGACACAACAGGTATACTGAATGAATCAAACTCTCTTGGGGGCATCTACTACTATAGTTATAATAACATGGCAGATATTGGCCAGGATGAGAAGAAATTGGAGCCCTTTGTACTGCTGGTAGGATTATAAAATGGTGCATCCACTTTGGAAAAAAGTCTTACAGTTTCTCAAAAAGTTAAACGTAGAGTTACCCCATGACCTAGAGATTTCAGTCCTAGATATGTATCAAGAGAAGTGAAAAGATAGGTCCACACAAAAACTTGTACATGAATGGTAATCGTAGCATTATTCATAATGGCCAAAAAGTGAAACAACTCAAATGTCCATCAGCTGATGAATGGATAAGTAAAATGTGGTTTATCTAATACAATTGAATATTCTTTGTCAATAAAAAGAAAGAAGTACCAATTTATGCTATGGCATGGATGAAATTTATGCTAAGTCAAAGAAGCCAGATAAAAGGCCACATATTGTGTGATTCCATTTACATGAAATGTCCAGAATTGGCAAGTCCATAGAGACCGAAAGTAGGTTAGTGTTGACTTAGGGCTGGGGGGAAGCAATGATTGGGAATAATAGCTAATAGGTCTGGAGTTTTTTAAGAATCATGAAAATGTTCTAAAATTGATCGTGGTGATGGTTGTACAGCCCTGTAAGTATACTAAATCCACTGAATTGGACACTTTAAATGGGTGAATTGCATGGTATGTGAATTATATTCCAATAAAGCTGTTAGAAAAAAGAATCTCTGGATAAGGAGTCTGAGCAACTATGGCTTTTCTAAAAAAAAGTTCTCTGGGTGATTCTGATACACAGCAAGAGTTTAAAACGACTACTTTAGGTGGACCAAACTAATCCATCTCCACTGTTGTACATATAGTTTCAATGACCTGTTGTTTGGGAGCCATGGGGTGGGAGTGGGGACAGTCAATAATATATCTTCATAGTTCAAGAACAATTTCACTCCAGCTTTACATCAGCTAATTTAGCTTAAAAGACAATTTGTATGAAAGAAATGTCACTTGGTCCTGAAGGTTTTGGAAATATTAAATTAACATCAACTCAATGTTGACTCAAAAGTAGTTGATCAAATTTACTCTGGTAAAGAGTAGAAGGAAACTAAATTTAAGACATGATCATGATAAGATAAATAAAAATGCTGTGTGAAGAAACCAGGAGTTGTATTAGATGATAAGTTCTGCATTTCTACTTTACAAAGTTGAATTTTCATCAGATTTTTCCAAATGAAAATATATCTTCAGGGTTAAAATTTTTGGCTTTATGGTTACTCTGTTGAGGTTTTTGACATCTACTTATATGTATATATTTTCACATTTAAAATATGTCATTATATCTGGTTTCAAGAAGACATCCTTATGCAAATATTTCTGTTTGGCAGATTTACATCTTAGAATATGAATATGTCAAAGATAAAACCACTGACCTTCATAGCATTTTTTACAACTCCCAGTTTTTATTTAAAATATGAACATTTATTTTTTTAATCAGAAAATGTTTTCTCTAGGTTTAAGAATACTTTCTTTGGGCATGAAAGTTTTTGGTCATTTGAAAGGTTTTTAAGTTGCTGTTACACATGCAATGGTAGGGCATAGGATTTGTTGGAGTCATAGTATGTTTTGTTATATATGTATGTGGCTTTGATTAAATAAATATTTCTACAAAGCTTATTATGAAAAATAACACCCCTTTCCCCCAGTTCTTTCAACTCTATTTACTCTTTCTTTGGTCAAATAATATAGATATGTGTTCCTTCCTGATCTTTCAGTTTTGGATGTTATCTGCTGACTTACTACAGTGGAAGATGGGGATTTAGCTCTCTTTACCAACTCTTCCAAATGCTCACTTACAATACTTTCATCTTTCTACTGTAATTATATGATCACTCTAGATAAATCAATCTTCAATGTTTATATTATTATGGCTGTAAACCCTGATGTCTAGAGATCTATGTAATCATACTTACATTTCCTTTCTTTTCCATCCTTTTCTTTCCCAGGAGGTGATGTCTCCTGTTTTAATTTTCTTTAGTTTTATATGTGTTTATTACTAATTTATCTTTAAACTCTCCCCCAATTTTTTTTTTACCAATTCTTTCAATGTGATCAAGCACTTCAGTTTTTGTTTGTTTGTTTGTTTTAATCAATTTTACCTTCTTGGAGATAACTTCCCCTGGAGCCTCCTGCTTGCTTCTATCCACATTTATTCACTTCTAGGCCTGTTGTAAAAGTTTATGCTGTGATTTCTCTTTACTTCTCGCTTGTGTTGGATTTCCTGTATCTGGGATCTCATTCTTCCTCTTTTTAAGGTACTTTTCTGTTTAACTTTTTATTTTGAATTAAATGTAAATTAACAGGAAGTTGCAAAGATAGTAATGAGAGGACTCACATAACCTTCACTCAGTTTCTCTCAATTGTTACATCTTATGTCGCTACAGCCAAATATCAAATCCAGGAAATTGACATTGTTATAATATATAGATACAGTTCTATGTCATTTTACCATGTGTAGATTTATTTAGCCACTACCATAATCATAGATACACAGCTTTTCCATCCCAACCAAAATCTCCTGAGTGTTATTACCCTTTTACAGTCATACCCATCTCTCTCTCCCACCATGCCTTACTCTTGGCAACCACTAACCTGTTATCCATCCTGGTAATTTTGCCATTTGGGGAATGTTATATAAATGGAATTATACAGTATTTGAGATTGGCTTTTTTTCAGTAGGCATAATGCCCTTGAGGTTGTTTTAAATTGTTGCTTGTGTCAATAGTTCTTTTTTTATTACTGAATTGTATTCCATGGTAGGGAAGTACCACAGTTTAGCTAATTACCTATTGTAGGGCACTTTTATTGTTTCCAAGATTTTAGCTGTTACAAATAAAGCTACTGTAAGCAGTTGTATACAGATTTTGACATACAATTTCATTTATCTGGTATAAGTGTATATGAGTGTGATTGCTGGGTCATAAGGTGAGTATATGCTTAGTTTCTTATATTAATATAGCCACCCCTGCTTTCTGTTGGTCGTTGTTCCTATGATGTACCTGTTTTCATCCTTTAACTTTCAACCTCATACATCATTGAGGTAAGTTTCTTGTAGACAGCCTATAGTTGGGCCATGCTATTTTAATGTACTTTACCAATCTCTGTTTTTCACTTGGTGTATTTAGACCACTTGTATTTAATAAAATTAGTGGTATGTTAGGGTTTGAGTCTGCCATTTTATTTTTGTTTTCCCTTTTCTTTTTCATTCCTCCATTTTTTCCCTGCCTTCCTTTGAATTATCTGAATATTTTTTAGGTTTCCATTTTGATTTGTCTGTGGTGTCTTTATGTATATCTTTTCTACAGTTTTTAATTGGTTGCTCTAGCTATTTTATTGTGTATGCATTACTTGACAAGTCGATTTGTGTAAACATTTTACCAATTTGAGTATAGTGTAAAAACCTTCCCTTTAAGCCCCCTTTACTCTCTGTCATGTATGTACTACCTATAATTGTCTTAAATATTTCCTCTCTATATGTTGATAATTATATCAAACAATGTTATAATTTTTGCTTCAGCCATCAAACATAAGTTAAAAACTCAAGAGGAGGAGAACTATTTCATTTACCCCTATTTTCACTCTTTTTCTTTCTTCCTTGCTTATGTTCTAAGATTCCTTTGTTAATCATTTCCTTTTGGTTTAGATAATTCACTTTAGCTATTCTTTTGAGATAGACTTTTAGGCAAGAGAGTTTCTTAATATCCCTTCATCTGAATGGAATGTCTTTGTTATGGGTTAAAATGTATCCCCTCAGAAGATATGTTGAAAAGCTAATTCCCAGTACCTCAGAATGTGATCTTATTTGGCAAAGGAGTCATTGCAGATAAAATTAGTTAAGATGAAGTCATATTGGAGTAAGGTGGGCCCTTAATCCAGCATGACTGCTGTTCTTGTAAGAAGAGACCCAGACTCAGGCACACAGGAAGAGGGCCGTGTGAGGGTGAGAGCAGAGAAAGGACCTGGGGTTACCAGAAGCTGGAAGAGGCAAGGAAGGATTCTCCCCTAGAGGCTTTGGAGGGAGAATGGCCCAGTCAACACCTTAATTTCAGACTTCTCACCTCCAGAACTGTGAAAGAGTAAAATTCTCTTGTTGCAACCCACCTAGTTTCTGATAATTTGTGATGGCAGCCCTAGGAAACTAACACAATCTTGGTTCCTCCTCTATTCCTGAAAAGTATCTTTTTCAGGATTGTCTTGGGACTTTGTGCCTTTTGGCATGTTCGGGTTGTTTGCTTCTTCATCACTCTGGGATATTTGAGGCAACATGAAAACCCAAGGAATTCACCACCATGTCATTCCTTAGGTTCTTCAGTTCCTAGCCAATCTGTTTCCTTCTCTTTGCCTTTCAGAATCTTGTTATATTTGTTATATCTATAGTGCCCAGAGTTCTTAGTTGTACCCAGAAGGAAGAGTAGGGAAAAGGATGTCTAGTCCATCATTCTGGAAGCGGATATCTTCTTCTTTTGTTGTTTATTTTTTTAATTGAAGTATAGTTGCTGTAAAATATTACATAAGTGACAGGTGTGCAATATAGTGATTTTCAACTTTTAAAGGTTATACTCTATTTATAGTTATTATAAAATATTGGCTATATTCCCTGTGTTGTATAATATATCCTTGTACCTTATTTTATACCTAACAGTTTTTACCTCTTAACCCCCTACGCTTATATTTCCCCTCTCCTCCTTCCCTCTCCCTACTGATAACCACTGTTTTGTTCTCTGTATCTGAGTTCTTCTACTTTTTTGTTATACTCACTAGATTGCAGTATTTTTTAGCTTCCATGTATAAGTGATATCATACAGTATTTGTTTTTCTCTGTATGACTTATTTCACTTAGCATAATACCCTCCAAGTCCATCCATGTTGCTGCAAATGGCAAAATTTCCTTCTTTTTTATGGCCAAGTAGTATTCCATTGTATATGTAATACCACATATTCTTCATCCATTCATTTGTTGGTGGGCACTTAGGTTGCTTTCATGTCTTGACAGCTGCTGTGAACATGGGTATATGTATTTTTTTGAATTAGTGTTTTTGTTTTTTATGGAAGTCTTCTTTTAAGGCCTCTTATAAAGGATCTTCTCCAGTGGTTTTCTGTGGAAGGGTGCATGGGACTTAGTATTATTATTATTGTTATTTTTAGATTTTATAGGTCTGAAAATAATTTTTTTTTGTCTTCCCACTTTTTGGTAGTTTGACTGTATATAGAATTTTGGGTCTGAAAGCAGATATACCAAGAGATTCATGAAGCTTATGCTTTAGGGCCTCTCATTTACATATACCACTTTCAAGATCTTATGTCTAATTTCGCATTTACATTTCAGAATTATTTTTCTTAAAGAGGACTCTTCCAAATTGTATAAGCTTCACACCTCACAAGACCTAGAAATCCTTTTCCCTCAGAAGTTTAGAGGAATGACTCCTCCATTTTCTAGCTTTGGTGAAGTCCACTGACATTGTGATTCTTGGCTCTGTATTTAACTGTATTTCCCCCTCTCTGAGGATCTTTTATTATTATTATTACTACTACATTAGAGTACATTTGGATTATATTAGCTTAGCTCCTCTAAAAATCTTATTTTTACTCATGCATTCATTTTAATCAAAGGATACTTCTAAAGTTATGTAAAATGTTCTTCAACATTTGCTCTAAAAATGCTGTTTGTAATATTTTCTGTTATAGTATGCAAATCACCTCTGTAAAGTAATAAAAGAGAATAACTTTTTTAAACTTTAGGTTTAAGGAACACAAACAAAAAACATATAAACATATTTTATTTTAAGGAGTTGCTGTGTGACCTCCTTTTTGATCATAAGGGTTATAAAAATTGTGCATTTTTTTTCCTGCCCTGAAACTTGGTTTCAGAGGGAGAATAGAGAATTCAACCTAGTAATGGCAGGACAGTTGTTCTGTACTTATTTTTAAAGGACTATTTATATTTATAATAATCAAACTAACATTTATCTCACCTGAATGAGGATTTTAGTCTAACCATGATTATGGTCTAAAATTACAAATTTTATATGCAAATCTTCCCTTGGTTTGGACATTTAAAGAAAAACTTTAATTTTTACTAACGCGTGTATGTCAGTCCATTCAAGCTGTTAAACAAAAATACCATAGGTTGGGTGGCTTATAAACATCAGAAATTTACTTCTCACAGTTCTAGAGGCTGAAAGTCAAAGATCATTGCACTGGCAGATTTGGTGTCTGGTGAGGACCTGCTTCCTGGTTCATAGACAGCTGTCTTGTCAGTGTAATCTCATGTAGCAGAAGAGGGCAAGGGAGCCTCTGGAGCCTTTTTTAGGGCATTAATCCCATTCATGAGGGCTTTGCCCTCATGACATAATAACCCCAAAGGCCCCACCTCCTAATAACCATCACATTGGTGGCTTAGAATTTAATATGAATTTTGGGGGCAACACAAACATTCAGTATGTAGCACTATATGAAAGAGGAAAATCATTGAAAAGTATAAATTTTAAATAACATTTTTGAAGAATTAAAGAACTGAAATGTTAAGAAAAAAATAATAAGCCAAGAAAGTTCTATGTTTGTAATAGACTCATTAAGATAGCTGAGAGACAGTTTATATTTCCTTGCCTATAAATGATCAGTCATTTGCTAGTGGCAGAGTTCATAATATGAACCTTGACATGTGTAAGATTGTAGTTGTCTATGTAACGTAAACGTGATTAGAGGTGACAGATATTTTAGTTCCATTCCTTGGTGTGTTTGATGATGTCAGTTACCCACCATTGCATCCTACTGTAGAAATAGTACAATTTATTCATAAGTCATAGTATATTTAGTATAAGAATTTTCCATATTTCATTCTGTTCTCTTAAAATGACATGCTTTGTAGAGTATGAACATACTTCGATGATTGTTGTATATTATTAGAGTGATAATTGATTATTGATTACTATTTTGGAGCTGGATATTATCCAGGTGTGTCAGAAATATAAATTCATGGTGAGCTAGAGTGAAGACGTCTTTGAGATCTTTAACTTGAATTTCTTCATTTTCTATCAGAAGGAAAGAAGACATAGGAAGGGGTAAAGTAGATGATTTTCTGTAGGTCACAGTGCTTCTAGAGCCTCACTTTGTGATTTTTTTTGTTTACTACACTTTCTGCTTCACCATATTAGAAATGCAGAAACACCCCATGAAGCAAGGTGAATGTTTTTTTTTGTTTGTTTGATTTTTTTTTTTCGGTATGCGGGCCTCTTCCTGTTGTGGCCTCTCCCGTTGCGGAGCACAGGCTCCGGACGCGCAGGCTCAGTGGCCGTGGCTCACGGGCCCAGCCGCTCCGCGGCATGTGGGATCTTCCCGGACCGGGGCACGAACCCGTGTCCCCTGCATCGGCAGGCGGACTCTCAACCACTGCGCCACGGGGGAAGCCCTACAAGGTGAATGTTAAATCAAAATCTGGTATGAAGTGATTGGCAGCTGGCCAGTCTGTCCTCTGCCTAGTGCCCCTTCTCATTTCATTAACCTCACAATAATATCAATAGAACCCTGCATTTGTTTGTGGTTGAACTTAATGGTAAGTTTTTATTTGACATAAAATATGAGTTTAATTTTATGTTGATAATTGAACAGAGTTTATAAACGTAAATATAGACATGCTATGGAACAAAGCTAGCCCATCAAAACTAGGAGATTCCTTACAGTGTTCTCACAGTATTTTGCATATCAGTGTCATAATTCATGCAGGTGCAGAAAAGACAAGTGGCATGACGTGATAATGATTTATAGATTAACCTTCCTTCTCATGCCAGGTTACATCATGAACTTCCATAGGAAAAATATGGAGATAACATCTTCTTGCATAGAAAAGGAGATGTGAGCAATTTTCTTCAGAGTAAAATAATGACTGATTCCAAGAGCAGGGGCATAATTTCTAAGCATAAAACCATAGGGATGAAAACATGAAGGAGAGGACTAAAATATTTGACTAAATCAAAATTTTAAATGTCTACATATTAAAAAAAATACCACAGATAAAATGAAATCACATAGGACAGGGAAAATATTTGGAACATACATGAAAAGGTTTTGTTTATTTTTAATTCTGATGTAAACAATAAAGTAGAAAACCTGGCATAGAAACCTAAGGCATTTAGAAATATAGAAATGGCCAGGAGATATATGAAAAGAAAATGTCCACTACTAATAAAATAAACACAAATAGTAGCAGCATCCCATTTTTCTTCATTATCCTATTGGAGTAGGTTTTTGAAGTATATAAAAGGAAGTGTTGATGAGAATGTGAAGAGAGTAGCACTTTTGTAGGAGTATGAATTGGTATAGATTTCTGGGAATGAAATTGGCCCTGTATATTAAAAGCCTTCACATTTTGATATCCCTTGACTAAGGAGCTGTATTTCTAGTACTTTTTTATATTAAAAGTCAGAGCTGAGTATAAAGTTTTTAAATAGGATATTGCTACACCCCCCTAAAAACATAAATAAGATTAAAGAAACCCAAATGTTCAAAAATAAAATATTTCATATGGTTAAATATAGGCACTATAAGAATATTAAACAACAAATTTTAACCATATGTTTTAGATGAAAAACATCATATTTCAAGATTGTATGCTTTTGAAGTTTATGTACCTAGATCATCTTTGGGAAGTGGGAACGCAGGGATTATTTTTTATTTCTGTTTTTCTATATTTTAATGACTATGTACATTATATAATGAAAAATAATGTTACTTAATAATTTAAAATATGCGATGAACTTTCCTAAAACCTACCGAAGCCTAGGAGTATAAAATAAACCAAGGAAAAGAGGGGACGTGTATGAATTTATTGCCTGTAAAAGTATATTTTGGTGTTTACCAGCAGGTGGCAGTAGCAGACAGCAGTGTTTTAGAAATGAGGGCCTAGACTTCGAAGTGTTCCTTCTTTTTCCTAGATGTGCAGGATTGTAACCATAGTACCAGAGTGATGCTATGATTTACAGTCATTCATGTACTTAGATAAGAATTTATCTTCAAGTATAAATGATCAAAAAGGGTCAAACAAAACACCATTGGAGAAATTTCTAGTACTATTCAGAGGGAGAGCAGAATCTATACTTTACACGGTTCCATGTTTATTTTATCAGTATTCCTAGTCAACACAGAATCGATTATTTTTGTGTTAAAAATGTGAACCAAATTCATAATCTTGGGTCTTAAAAGCTCTCTCTAAATATGCCTCATTGTCAGCCTAGCTCAGTATTCTTTTTAATCTCAAATCATAAAATTCAGAAACTTATAACAATCGTTTTTTAATAACTGCAGACTTTTAGGGAATACTAAAGCGCACATGCACACTTTAGTGTAGTGTTACAATTATGTTATACTCCATTTCTAACTCAGTTAATGATTATGTGCTTATGATGGGCGCGTCGGAAGGTTTCTTGCTTGGAGGCTTGGAGGCAGTGATTGGTGGTGTAACTGAGATTGGTTTCCTGTATGGAGCATGTCTCTCAATTTCCCTTTGAGGAACGATGTATATTTAACAAGAGCAAATTCTCGGAAGTTTTGTCTTTTCCAATTTTGATTTGCTTGACCTTATCCAAGAGTCAAGTACACACTAAAATAGATAAGCCAGTGATAAATATGCTTTGGTACTCAGAGCAAGTTGGTGTTTGGTTAAATCACGAGTATATTACAAATCAATTGCTGAATGAAATTCTGTGTTCAATGGACTCCCACTGTATACATTTTTTTCTATGGCAGGGGAAGAATATGATTAATGTTTCGTATATTTCAGGATCTATTATTTTATTTTGTAAATTTGCTCTCATTCCAGACTTGCAAAGTTTTTAATAACTGTATTTTGAAATTAAAAACAGTTGAGACTGAGGGGTTAATTAAACTCAGGGTCACAGAACTTATAAGGATTTCAAAGTTGGGGGAAAAAAAGCAGCTGAAGTTACCACTCTATTCTGAGCTGTGGACCTCTCTCACCTAAACTGCTTCATCTGCTTCCTATCCCCATCTCCTTGATACCCCCCGCCATGGCTGCCTCATCACCCCACAGCTCTCTTGTGTAATCCCCACATAGCCAAGGGGCTGTCCTTTAAAATGAAGGTAGCTCTGCCACACCCCTGTCCCAAAGCCTCCCACAGTTTCCCTTCATTCTCAGAATAAAAATCCAACCTTCTCAGCAGGGTATGTCAAGGCCTGTGTGATCCGGCTCTGTCCCCTACTCCAGTGTCATTTCTTAGAGCTCGGGCTCCTCCGCTCTTGAGTCCAGTCACACTGGCCTCCTCAGCCTGTCATAAACACACTCCCTTCTAGACCTGTGACACTTGAAGTCTTCTCCCTGGGCTTCTTCCTCACCTCATCTCGGGGTCACTCTGTGAAGACAGATTCCCTGACACTTCCTGTGCCATCTGTCCATTTACTCAGTTTTGTTTTTCTTCATTGTAATGATCACTCTCTGACACTTGATCCAAAATACATTGTTTCACTGTATATTTTCTGTCTCTTTCATTAGACTGCAGTCTCCACAAGGGCAGGGAACTGTTTTGATCACTACTGTATCTCAGTGCCTAGAACAATGCCTGGTAGGTGGTGGACAGTCAGTGAATTTTTATTTACATAAGTGAATAAATGAAGAAATAAAGCCTTCACTTTCTCTCAGTCCACTACTCCACAGGTCAGTTTCCCAACGGGTGAAATAAGGTTTTGTTTAGGGCCAGCACCAGACTTTGCATTGAGAACATTAAGTGGTGCCCCTTGCTAGCTCTTTGCCGTAGGGCAAGTCAGAGAGCTTTCTTCTCTCTCTCTACGTTCCTCATTTATAAAATGACATAATAATTCATTTTCTTTTATCTACTTTATTAAGTTATAGGAAGATCAATAAGGAAAACAGTTTCACAAGATCTTGCTAAACTGTGAGAAATCAAGCAAAAAGTAATGGTTATTTGAGAATTTTAAGTTCACTACTCTGGCACATTTGCTGTAGACCAGCAGCAATGGCAGTAAAGGAGAGCCTGGGGACATTTATTTTCAGACTGTGAGAGGGGCAAGGAGAGCAGGATTGGAAGTTCAGGATTCTGAAGACAAATGAACTTGCATGTGAGTCCCTGCTCGGCCCCTTGCTGCGTAAGTGACTTTGGACAGATTATTCAAATTCTCTGGGCCTCAGTTTTCCTTGTATAAATGGTGTAACTGAAACTGCCTTGAGGATTATTACCGAGATGTTACATGTGATTGATGCATGTCAAGCACAGTGCTTTATTATTATTGCAAGTGGGATGACCTGGAGTAAACTTCACAGCACCCAAAGATCACATCTTCTCATTTAAAACAATGTATTTTTCAGACCACCACCCGCCGCATTAGTGGGAAGACACCTGAGTTTTCCTGTCCTTCCACTGCCTCCTCTCATTCCCATGTAATCCAAGAACTCTTACCCACAGAGGCTTAGTCTCAGGTGAAAGCCAAGTGGAGACAAGAACTACAATCCTGGTCCACAGCCGCTATTACACATTGTGTCCACATGGTGTCAATGTTGCAGATGGCTCCTTTACAGTCCAAAAGCAATTTGTTTACTTTATGCCTTTTCCTAACCAGCTCCCTGCAGTAGCACCCATGGTGCTTGGGCTCGGGGGTGCCAGCTCTCAGTCATTACACGCAGGGTGCTAAGTTCTCTGGATCCTGGGGGACTTCCAGCATCAACCACAGGCTGTGGTCAATAATGAGTGACCCCTGAGGCAGTGTCCAAGCTTGGCTTACCGTCCTGAGGAGTAATTTCCCCTCTATCAGGCAGCCCCTCACTCAGGAACTGCCCACCTTCTCCACTGGGAGCAGATCTGCAGAACCAGGGATTAAATAGCTTTGCTATGTAACACAAGCGCATGCACACACACACACACACACACACACACACACACACGCGCACACACACACACACACACACACACACACACACACACAGTCATTGACTGTCACTTTCTCTCAGGGCAGTGGACATCATTTGCATAATTAGCAAGGCTGCTTGAGGGACCTTAAAATACAAAAAAAAAAGATTAGATTCTTTTGATAGTAAAACAACAGAAACAACAACATGCCCGTCTTAAATTCCTGTTAATGTTGTTCTTATCTTGATTGTCACAGTGGTAGCATATATTCTGTAATAGTCACTCAGCTTAATCTCCATCTGAAGTGGGCACAGCTGTGATATGGGTCTCATAGAGTCACTGCGTCAATACAGAGCTTTTAAGGAGAAGAGTGAAGGGGTTATGAATTGACCCGCCAGGGCGCAAAGGCTCTCCTTTCCCAGACTCTGGCAAATACCTCTCTTCAGTGCTGTTGGTCTATTACCAGTTCTAAGAAGCACAAGGGGCAGCAGACAAGATGAAAGAGGGCTGGGCAGGAGGTCTCTTAGTCTTGTCCTCATCTGAGCCTTTGGTGGAAAGGGCAGCAGAGGTTTCTAAGGCTCCTGTATGGCCCAGTCCATTCAGGGTGGGGAGCAAAGCCTTAGCTAGTCTTAAAGAGCACATTCACCATCTTCTAGGGTCTTCTAGAAGCCAGGACAGTAGTTGGCAGTGATTTATGTATTCAGGGTTCTGATTCTGGCGAGACATGATTAATCATCACCAACTATGGGTACAAATATGCCACACTTCATTTTTATATAAATACCTTTCTGAAAACAAACGTCCTATTGTCATGACATAGCCCGAGGCTCTTTCTTCTTCCACTTTCTCTCCAAATCAGAGTAGCTCATTTATAAGCTTTCTCATTGGACTTTTCTTCTTCCTCTTCTGAGTTGCAAATTTAGCACATTAATTGGCACACACACTCAGTATTGCCACCTTTAGCATCTTTGCTTTTCCTCTTCTCCTGAACTTCAAAGTTTGTCTCCAGGCTGGTATTGTAGCCACATTCCTAGAATTGTCAGTCTGAACCCTCTCTTTTCTCCACACAATTGTCTGAAATAATTTACTTATCTTTAGCCATTATGGAAAAAATGCCTGTTTATCATACAGACATGATTTCCATTTCTGAAGGTCTGTGAAACTTCTGCAATAAATCAGATCTCTTCTGTTTTCTCCCTATTATTCTAGCGTTACCTACAGAATTATACTGTTCATTACTAAAACGTATAATCACATTTAGACCAAATGATCTAATTGCGTAAATTTTCTTCTGATCCAGAGTTCCTGGCACTCAGGCCATTTCCTAGCAAACCTATTATGACTCATAGGCTGCTTCCAAATTCTGTGTGTTTGGCTCCAGGTTCTTTTTTCAAACTATAAAAAGCAAACTTGAAAATTTTTACAATTTGAGATAAATCAGAGATAGTTTTTCTTCCTTTTGCCAGCCTTCATTTTTCAACCAAAAGAAGGATGCATGCACCAAAGCTGAAATGAAAAACTCAGCATCTACTGTAGAAAAAGCACTCAACATGTTATTGAATCCTCAGAAGAACCAACTGTGTGGGTTTAGTTTTCGTTATTCCCTTTTGCTGAGAAAATTGAGACTTGGAGAAGAGAAGTAACTTGCCCAAGGTTAATCAGTCCAGTGGACAGATCCCAGTCCTTCTGTACCTACCACTTCCAGTTAATGCCCCAGGTCCCAGAAGACATTCAACGATGGTGAATTTACCCTTTCCGACTACCTAAGGCTTTGCTCCACACCCCTGAATGGACTGTTGTTTTTAGTGGAATAATATTCCATGGCTGGAATTCAAAATTTAAACCAGTTCTTTATATTCAGTAAAAGACAAAGAAAAGAATGATAAACCATTGTGGGAAAAGAACAAATCTTAAGTGTATTTGTTAGTTACAACTCAGCTGACCTAGCAGTCTGTTTTGTCTCTGTACGGAGTCACAGTCACCATCCAGTCACTTGTGTTTAACAAGCCCTGGATGGCGTGTGCTGTTGTGTTACAGAATTACATAGCTTTATTATGATGTACTGTCAACAACAATAGTTAAAATGGTAACGGAAGTAGACAGATCGTTTGGGCAATGTTGTTCTCATTTCATTTGTGTGAACTCAACCATGGTTCAGGACTTGTTATCCAGGGAACCTGTGCTCCTTGTCGGGGATGCATTCTGGAGTGTCCTGTGACAAGTTCATTGTGTGCCAAGCACTGCCCTAGACAAGAAGACTTATACCCACTCTGTCATCTGGGGATGATAGACTTTGAAAGCTGGGGCACTTCTCAAATTCTTGCATGGATCCACCCCTTCCAGTTCCACCTCTCTCTGCACCTCCTCCCAACCTTCTGAGGTCCCCCTACCTATCTCACTCTTATAAAGACTCTGTGAGCCTTCATTCAAAGAAAGAAGCATCATGACTGGGGGAGAGTTTTGATTACTGGTAGAAGAA
The DNA here is from genome assembly GCF_059928025.1 of Delphinapterus leucas. Lineage (NCBI taxonomy): Eukaryota > Metazoa > Chordata > Mammalia > Artiodactyla > Monodontidae > Delphinapterus > Delphinapterus leucas. The sequence continues at coordinate 48,525,095 of NC_143133.1, read as the reverse complement.
TCTCATTGCCCCAGCCCGCTAATAACATGGATAAAGTGTTTAAGTGTTGGCCAGTGGTTGTCATCATTATTTATAGTAAACTTTATTGAAATTAATTCCACCTGTTTCTTTGTACTTTTAAAAATGTGACTAGTAGAAGAATTAAAGTTATCTATGCAGCATATATTATATTTCTATTAGACCTTGTGGCTCTAGTGGATTTCTGCTAGTTATTTTGGGGATTATTATATAGAGAGACTTATAATCTATTTTTTTTGTATTTAAGATTATATCATTAAATATTTTTTCTCAAGCCATGACTTTTTAATAGCTTCATAATTATCCATCATGTGAATGGCCAGCGTGTGCTTAAACACAACATCCTGTTCTGTCCCCATTTAGCCATTTAGGTCATTTCCAATTTGCAAAGTAAGGACTTTTAAAAAATGAATTTGTTTTTAACCAATACCATTTTTCTTCCCCACATCCATTGGAGTAAATTTGGAAAAGTTAAATCTAGAAGAAATCATTAAAAATTAAATACCTTCATTATAGGAAGTACTCACTTTTAATGTTATATTTCTTTTTTTTTCTTTTTCCTTTTTTTTTGATTTCTTGTTTTACAAACATATATTGAATTTTCATTCTTTTTTATTTGAACATATGTATTTTATGTTTTCCATTTTATTATAAGTTATTGTGAAAAGAAGAGAAGGAGATCATGTAATAGCTGTACAATGTTCTATTGAGTGAATATATCATTTTCCTTTGCTATTGGCTTTATAGGCTGAATTCAGTTTTGAACAGTTATATATAATGTATCTTTTTTCTCCAAATTTTAGATTATTTCCAGTTGTTCACTGCATAAGTCTCAGATGGGCATTTAAGAAAAAGTACCCAAAGAAGGACTGTGTATCAAATCCTAGTAAATGCCGTGCTTCAATTTAGAAGTTATATTGTTGAAAAGTTATAGGATGCTCTTCACAATTGAAATAATTAAGACCGCATGTCTCCTCGTTCTCTTTTTCATTTTGCTGTGCTGCCAGCAGAACAAATATATATTAATAAAGTCAATCTCTAAAAGCCCATCATTTTCCTATTGATTGAACAAATGCATGGTATTACTTTAATAAAAACATGTATTTAATTGGCTCTTGAATTTAAGCCAATTTTCCCATTAATAATAATTCTTATCATGAGTGTATGGGTGTGCTATGAGTGTTTTCACCCATTTAAATAGCACAGTTGCTACCAGAATTTTTCTTGGGCTGTCATGCTATTATAAATGTCAGCAGAACACTAAACAATCGTTCACTGCACACTAGATTCTAGTCACTGACTTTGGTTAAGTTTGGGCTGTGGAAGTAAAATATTAAGAAAGAAGCTTGGAGTGGGGGAGTAATTGAGCTAAATTTTCAGCAAGGGAAACCATGAGTAATTGAGATGCAGAGCAAGGTTATGGGCGAGGACATCATCACTCATATTTATATTCACATTGCTGCTAGTAGGATGGTGTTCTTGAGCATGAGTGCAGTGTAATGGATGAGTTGAAGGCCCACAGTCCTTTCTTTTTCAGGTTAGATGTAACAGGATATAGGTGTCAGTGAAAATAGAAAGGACAACAGGGAAATCAAGAGCAGGAAGCCTGAGTGGAGCAGTGTATTGAGCTCCAGCAGAGATGAAGGATGAGGATTTTAACCCATATTGTAACTCCATTTCTCCCAGGTCCACAGCTCTGTTCAGGTGGTCATTAAACAGCAGATCACAAGGAGTGGTGGCAAAAGCATAAACATGAGGATTCTGGAAACTTAGGTTGCCATTCCAGGTCTACTGCTCAGGAAAGTAAGTTCACCTCTGAGGAATTCAGAGTCCTCAGAAGTCAACTCTAATATGGGGACTGAGCCCGGATCAGGGTGGGTCAATATGTCTTCTCTTCTATAACTTGATGCTTGGGAATGACTTCCTAAAGTTCAGTGTTTAAGCCATATTCAGGGTCGGCTCGGGGATAAAAGTGTCCTGATCAATTATTGATGTCTGTGAAAAGTAATGTGATTACTCTGTTTAGACAAAATCATCTCAGCTGATCTTCTAAGTTAAATATTCTATAATTCTTTGACTTCAGAAGATGTGTTTGTCCTGCGAATGTAAAACTAGGAAGATTCAGTTGAAGGCTTTGTTAAAAAAATCAGTAATGTATTAAAATTTCTTGCATGATTTGTAAATAACACATAAAATAGAGCCAGCGTTAATTGAAGAGCTGTGTGGTGACAGTAAGACTCAATCTTAGGGAAATGTGTAAATCCATCAAAAAGGGCAAAATTATCCAAAGCAAGGGTTCTTGTTCACTGACCACATCGTTATGTTAAATAATAAATTATTTAATTATCATTATGATAAATTGAATTAATGTTTTAAAATTGTCAGAAGTGTAAGATACAAGAGTGGTGCAAGTGATTGCTCTTAGTACTAGGGAAATTTTGCATGGGAACAACTCAGCCCATCATATTTTCTAAGTCAAGGGTCCTTTCTTTCACAGTAGTCTATAAGCCCACGGTTATAGTCTATCATGACAGATGTCAAAATCATGGTGATACTAATACTGAGATTTAATGAGTTTTACTCTGTTCCAGGACCCATTCAAAGTGCTTCACACGACTCAGTTAATTTCTCATACAAGCCTAATAAGTCATTATTATTATTTTTATTATCATTCTCATAAATTAGGAAACTGAGGCACAGAAAAGTTATACAACCTACCCAAGGTCACAATGCTAGTAGACAGCAGAGTTCTTAACCTGATAGTGACAATAATTACCGTTTTGAGGGTCTACTCTGCACTAAGCACTATGCCAGAAGCATTCCATAGACGATCTTGTATCAGGTCTGTTTTACAGATGAGATAACTGAGGCTCAGGTTGTGTAAGTTACAAGTCCACTGTCACCCAGCTAGTAAGTCTCCTAGCTGAGAACCTCTAATTCCAAAGAACATGATGGGTTCAGTCCTCTCTTCTGTGAGTGGTTATATAACTGTGGATATTCTTTTTGCTAAATCAAAGTGAATAAAATACATGTATTGAAATCTGGATCCCATTTACTACTCTAGATTTACAGAATGATAGAAGGCGGAATGTCTGGAAATGCATCTTGAATAAGCATGTGCCACAGTCCTGCAGAAATTTACACCCTGTACAGCAGGCTGGTTATCATGATTTGGGTCAAAGCTCAAAGGTTACTTCCTCAGAGAGATATTCTGTGATCACCCTAAGTTATGTTTTTAAAGTACCTCCCGAAGATACATTCTCCCATACACACACCTGAAGTTACTCGCTGTTCACGTTACGTTGTTTTATTGTCTTCTGAGCATGTATCACTATTAATATTGTCCTATCTGTTCTTTACCGGGAAATAGTCTCATGAGAGTGGAGAGCGTGTGGTTTTATTGACTACTCTAACCTCAGAATCCAGGACACGAAGTACAACCTAAAATTTCTATTGAATGAATGAATTTTGCTTATTCTCCTTATTAAAAATACCCATAGCAGCAAATTTTTATTGACCAGTTCCCTATATGCCTTGCTTTGTGTTAATATACATTTTCTGAATTTATTTCTAACAGCAAATCAGGGAGTTGGTCCTATCAGCTTGAGGAAAATAAGGCATACTGAGATCAAATTACTTGCATAAGGACACACACCTAGTGGTTAAGAGCCACAAGCCAACCCACAGAGACCATACCCAATATTGCCCTCCCCTGTGACTACAAATGTCCTGAACAGTTTGATCTACTCCTTGGTTGGTCTTCCCAATAAGTTATTTATGTGGTTTCATTACTGACTTTACAGACAAGATATAAATTCAACTAACATTTATTGAACATGCTCATAGATTGTGTGGCAAACATCATTAGTCTCCCTTTACAAGGGGAAAAAAGGAAGTTCAGGTAAGTAATATCAGTATTGCTGGCAAGTGGTGAATCTGCAGTGCAAACCCAGGACCGTTGATTTCAAGTCTCCTGCTCACTCTGTTATGTATTAAAGACAAATGACATCCTCAGCCACGGGTTTCCTTACCATTATTTTCAAACTGTGTATCAAGCGGAAGAGTTGTAGCATGGTAGATATTGTGATTCCATTGTAAAGTGCTCTCTTGGGGCAGATAATATATGAATATAGATTCTGGATAGTGGTTTAGTCCACATCTATACATGAGTTGATTTTTTTGGCAGAGATCTCACCTACACAAAGAGGTGTCCTGGATGATTTTCTTTCTCTCCAATTTACATTTGTGTTCCGTATCCCTAAATGGCAGTTGACAAATTTCTGGATCTCTCATTGATTTGCTTTTGGGATAAAGAATAATTTCAGGAGTAATTCAGAAATACCAAAGCAAATTTGTGCCCCTTTTAAAGAGGTCAGATAGTTACTAAACTAATAAACATACATTTGGACTTCTCCTGTACAAGAAAGAGAGGCTGCAGTGGAAAGATATTTCTTATAATGAAATAATTATAAGAAAAATAATTATAAGAAAATAATTATAATTATAATAATTATAAGAAAATAATTATAAGAAATTTCTTAAATTTCTTATAATTATTTCTGAATAATCTATTCAGAAGAATTAATAGCAAAAAAGCAAACAAAATATAAAACCAAAAAAACAACCAAACTGCAACAATCTAGAGATTCCAAACTGACCAAATAGAAGAAAGAGAAATGTTTCTGCATTTCTCTAGGAAATAGGAAAAAATATTATGTTTTCAGGTATAATATGTCAATTGATATTCCTTTAAGGTAGACTAGCATGTTTAGGTTGTCAAGCAAATAATTCTGATTCTAAAATGGGAGACAGGCTCATAAAATTAAAAATATGTTATATTCCCCAGGGTGTTTGAGAAGTGATAGAACCGTTTGTAGCTTCTAATACAATCTAAGGAAAACATGCAACTTATTGTATCAATTCAGCCATAACATAGCAGAAGATCATTAGTACTCTGCTGTCAGCAACTGTAGAAGTTGTGAGCAGCTAAATTGCTAAGACCACATCAGAGTGAGGACATTAGTAAATTTTTTCTGAGACGTGTATTAATATAAATTCAAATGCTAAATTTCTGATGAATATATACTGACTGTTACCAATACTTTTATTAAAGATCTTTCATTAACTCCACGTTTTTCAACCGGATATTTGACTAGCAGATGGTAAGGTGATTTCCCTAAGAATGCTTGGGAAGTTCATTAGTTATGTCCAAATAAATATTTGGATACACCTCCTCCCCCAGCCTGATCAATTGATCAGCTTGATCAACAGCAAATAAACTGAAATTTGGGACATCTTTTGTGGGATTAGAGACCATTGCTTGTGACTGTCACAAGCCCCTTGTCCTTTAGTTTCATGTGCTCTGGAGAAAGGCATCTGTTCCTTTGAGATGCTCAGTTCTGGTTTTGTGTTATGTACTAACAGATGAATAACTTAAACCAAATTTTATTTCAGTCTATATGCTTAGGATGTATTAGAGTAATGTGACTGATGTCACTCATTCTACTTAAATTTGTCCCAGAAACGTCACATTCATTATTTCATTTCCTTGTGCCAACAACCTTGCTGGCGGGGGAGGCATCATCCCCACTTCATAGATAGGAAAACTGAGGTTGAGCAAGTGGACAGATAATTTGTGGCTGACATGATTAACATCCACACTTGACTCTTAAAGTTTTTTTCTTTCCATTTTCCCTCGATAGCACTTATTTTCATAACTCTGTCCAAGATGATACTCAAGTTTTATTCAGAAGTTTTTCAGAATTACATTTGCAGTTTTGTTGTTGCCTTTTTTCTACTGGGTTGGTCAAAGAGATCTTATGGTAAAACCCGAACGAACTGTTTGGCCAATCAAGTATATGTTCAGTGGCCTTTTTTCTCCTTACCGTCTTGGTCCCATCCTAGGAAGCTGAGGGCTTAGGGAAGTTTCAGTTATTAGACATGTTAAGGAAATGGTTACTTAAGTGGGAAAATTTAGGGGACTAAATTTGGGATAAACGGGACTTACTATAGGGGACTTAAAGTACTTAAAGTATGTAGGGGACTTACTATAATGTACATTTTCCCCCCAGGATCTTAGCTAATGTAAAAGACCTTTGTAGATCATGTTAAGTATTAGGAACCTCACCACAGTGTACCCTGCACTGTTTAATTGCAGATCTTGGAAACACTCATTCAAAGGTGCCAGGCATTTAACGCAGTTTCTGGTTCAGTTTTGCTAAATTGCAAACATCCTTGAAAAACTGATAAATAGGAATGAGCTTCCAAATGCCTCCAGAAAGGCAAAATGCTTAGAAAAAATAAAAATCTCTAATTACAGCAGCACATTTTATGGTCAATAAAGTGTTCAGTATGCTATGCAGCAGGGGTATTTCAACTGAGAGTCAAATAAAAATAACTGTGCATGTGATAGCTCAACGAAAAGTTTCTTTTCTCAGCAAGAGATAAAAAAGCCTCAGCTGTTTCCAGCCTGGCATATTTGTTTAATTGCTTGCACAAAGAGAATGTGTGGATTTAGTCTAGCTAAAACAAAACAAAACAAATAAATTCGTGGTAGTAGGCTACTAAGGAAAATTATGTATTTGATTCTGATTGATTTGGAATTATTTAAATGAAGTCTTTTCTTAAATGGGAGTCCCCATGCTGACCCCATTGATTTTTCTTCCCAGGAAGGAATAGCACTTCCTTCTTTATTTCTTCTCTCTTTCTTCCTTCTCCATTACCCATCCATCCATACATCCCTTCTACTAGTATTTCCTAAGCATATACTTGTACCACATTCCAAGGCTTATGCTTGTCAATATCCCTTTCTTCTTTTAAAATTTAAACTGAAAAGTATGAATAAAATTTTGTGGAATCTCAGAGGAGGGAACAGCTAAAAGCCTTGGGGAGCTGGCTAAAACCACACAGTAACTTTTGAGATGGGTCTTGAGGGAAGAGGAGGATTATGCCACAGAGAGTGGTTTTATTTTAGTACTATTGCCACCTTTTCCTTGAACTTCTCTTACCTGGAGTTCATTAACATCTTTCATATTGTGATTATGCACATAATTATTGATTGTTCCATCTGATGTTATGTTAATAATCTTCCTGCCTAAGGCTTCTAATCCTCATGGCTCTACTTGCTTTTTCCATCCCCATGTTCAGCCTAATTATGATTTCCTATGAATTTAAATGGATTTGGGCATTCTGGTTACATTAATAAAACGTTACCTGGCAGATGCAAATGTCCCTTTTTGAGATAAAAAGAATCAGTTCATTTACTTTTCTTAAGGCTCTTTATGATGAAAATTTGACATATAAATGAAAAGAGAGGCTATAGTATAATGAATTCCATGGACCCTTTACCCAGCTTCCACAACTGTCAACAATCGGCAGACTTATTTTGTCTATTAATTTATTTGGTGGGGGAAGCATTTTTTTAAATAAATGCTAGGCATGATATTTATCTTCTGCAAATTCTTACCTATGCAACTCCAGCTGAAAAGAACATGTTTATACGTAAGCCTCATGCAGTTATCACACTTAGCACAATTAATAATATTCTTAAAAAAATTAATACTCGGACCATATCTGCATATTCACATTTCCTCACTTGTCTCAAGAATTTTTTTTTTAATATTGTGTTTGTCACATCAGTCTGAACTTAGTCCTTTTATTGCATTTGACTGTTGTGTTTTCCAAGTCTATTTTGATATAAAACACTTGCTCCACTTTCCTTTTCATTCGGGCTTTTGATTTGTTTGAGAAACTTGGCATGTGTTCTGGATGATGTCTTACACCGTGGACTTGGCTGAGGGCTTCCTCATGGTACCTCTATCCACATCCCCTCTGTTCAGCCTGCCCCCTGTAGAGGCTGGATTAGATCAGGTTCCGTTCTGTTTGCAAGGCCTAGGTAATCAACCAGGCAGCAGTAGATGGAGGCAAATGAAACCCAGTGTGTTCCCCAGAACTGCCACTCAGGAAATTGTTCTCTGTGATTTGCTTTGGGGTAGAAGATAGGACACCTTAATCTGTGCAAAGGGGCAGCCTTAAGTAACAATAGATACCTGCAGTCTTATCTTACTAAGAGGTGGGTCACTCCATTTAACTGAGTTTATGTGCCTAATGGGATTCTGAATTTGTGGCCAGGGCTGCATTGTTTGAGGCCCTACAGGAGAAATGTTGTACTGACATCAGCAGTCTGCCTTCTCTCTTCTGCTCTACAGCTCACATTTCCAGTATAAATCAGTGTGGGGCACTTGGAAAATATAATTGGAAAGGCCAGTAGATTATTAGCCTTCTCAGGGCAACCACGTGACTCAATCTTGTACCTCAAGGTACACAGGATTAGATGAAAAAATGTATATAAAATATATAGCTACTTAATACTCGGTCCTAGTAAATGCTGAATAAATGGTAGCATTTATTTTGAAAATGTATATATAATTACCCACTTTTCTCAGGGGATGCCAGTGGCCCACTTATTTGATAGTAAAGCCATCTTCAGGCTCAACAGGTGCACCCTGATTCCCAGCACAGCCGCAGATCTGGAGGTTAGGATGAAGATCTCTGGGCTCTGAAATCGTTATGAAAATTCCCCTTCACGTTAGCATCATACCTCTTTATTTCTCCTTCTTCCCTCTCGATTTCCTTGGTCAGATTGGACTGTACATCCCTGGAATATGTATGAGCCCTCAAAATTCTATGGAGTCACACACTGTGAGGTGATTTCAGTGTCTAATTCCATACAGTATCAGTGAATTGGGTGCACTTTGATCAATCTGTAGATTTCTTTAAATGAAAATGATGGTCACAATCCTTTCATTTAAAAGAAACTTCAGAGTTTATGAAACGTATTTGTATATTCCATATCATTTAATCCTTAAGCAATGCTGTTTCAAATAATTTTATACAGGATAAACAATGAAGCATGCATGATGAATTTAAACAATTTGTTGAATGTTATAGAAGAGGAAATAAACTCTGGCTTTAATTCCACTGGCTTATTAAAAAGCATTCTTGGTACTTTCTTTGTGCTGGTTTTATGGTTACATAGTGTATCAGGGTAGAAGATGTAGTTCTACCTAGGAAACTTAGACTCTAAGTATGAAATATGAAGAGATGGGAGGTATACTCATAGGGAGCAAAAGAGAAGAACAGGAAATTCAGCTAGGAGCTGAGGTTCCGGAAGCATCGTGTGTTCTAAGCAGACATGCCCTACTGTTCTTTCTACTCAAAGGTCTAGAAGGGTGAGAGGGTCCAGGCCCTCTGTGTGATGGCAGCATAGCATGTGGGGAGTCAGTGGTGGGAGATGTAGATGCAGAAGTAATCAGAAGTCAAATGATGAAGGCCCCCACTGGTGACTACAGCAATGACCTATCCAAGAGCGAGTGAGGGTCTGAGCTCATGGATGAGGATGGACAGAAATTTGGGGGTGGTCAAGTTCTTTTTCATCATAGTTACCGCTGGCATGTCTGGGGGTGGTGTTTAGTGAGGAGAGGTCAATAAAGGTCAGAGCAGTGAGGAATTAGTACTTGCCACGTTGGTCCTCATTTGAACCCCAAAGACAGCAGGAGAACAAGGACAGGTCAAGGTAAACTTTCACTGAAAGACAGCAGTGATTCCCAGAGCTCATGACCTAACCTTGACAAAATGCTCCTTGAGGATATGGACTTCGGAGAAATTGTTTGTTGATTGATTGTTTTGATCGGAATGCCGTTGATTCCCCATCATCGATTAGGTTCACCATTGATTTCCCATTGGGAATGAGCACCGAGGAATGAGTCTTGCTTTCTGCTCTGATGGGGAAGAAAACAGGAGCACCAGGAGCTTGGATCGTATCTTCCATTTAATTTTGAAAACCTATTTGGATCACTTCAGTTCTGAGAGATTGTATCTGAAGTCATGTGCCTCGTTGATATTTTTATTGCATGAAGTGATTCACAGTCAAGAGCTATAAATTTAATTTTCTGAATAGTACGCCTAAGCTGTTAAAGAATTGAGTCATTTATTCTCTTGAATTTTTTAAAAGCAGTATTGAACTGTAGTTATTACTGAACTAACTAACTGCAATCCGTTTTCTTGCCTTTGATACCATCCATTGGATGCTCTTCTCAAGTACAGAGAATGCTGTAAAGACCCAGGACCTGGATGTGAACAGCAGGATGCTTTGTCGCTAACTTTTTGTTTTTTCCATCACCAAAGCTGAAACTGTCTTACCGTGGTCAGGGTCATCTATTTATTTTCTTATCCCAGCTCAGATGACTAAAAATACAACAAATGATTATTAATGACAGCACAACAACTCTAAAAATAACTGAGCAGTCAGTTACTCCCCTTTCAAAACATCCCCGATAAGTCACCTGTCTATATGATAAATGATTCATATCAGGGTCCAAAGTCAGTCTTCAGGATATAAGCCCACCCTTTAAGCAAAAAAGACTCTATGATAGAGAAAGAACTGAAAGGCAAATCAAACATATTCTTATATAAATTTCTCTCATATATTCAGTTTTCATATTTCATAAATACATATCTAGCACAAAATTGACATTTACTCTGAACCATTGACAGCAACAATAAAAAATCAAAATTTCTGTCTATATCTTATCAAATGCTTATTATATTGTCATCTCGTTTAATCTTGTCAACAGTACTGTGTGATTGACATTGTGATCGTGTCTATCTTTTGGAGATGTTAAATGGATATCAGAGAGGCTAACTGGATTGCCCAATGGAAAGCTGCAGTGTGGAAGCAATACCCTTTCACTCCAGCTCTTCCTATGCTCTTTCCATCACACCATTCTGCCTCCGATATAAAGAGGTAGTTTTTGTGAAATGTGACATTGTTCCCTCTGTAAACAACTATATTAGTTTCCTAGGGCTTCAATAGCAAATTGCCACAAACTAGGTGGGTTAAAACAGCAGAATTTTACTCTCTCATAGTTCTGCAGGTGAGAAGTCTGAAATTAGGGTGTTGGCTGGCCCAGGCTCCCTCCAAAGCCTCTAAGGGAGAATCCTTCCTTTTATCTTCCAGTTCTTGTGGCTCCTGGTATTCCTTGGTTTATGGCAGCATCACTGTCATCTCTGCCTCTGTCTTCACATGGCTTCTTCCCTGTATGTCCACGTGTCCTTCTCTGTCTCTTGTAAAGACACGCTCATCAGACTTAGGGCCCACACTAATCCAGTATGATCTCACTTTAGACCTTACCTTAATTACATCTGCAAAGACTATTTCCAAATATGGTTATGTTCTCAGCTTCCAGGGGTAGATAAATATTTTTTAAACTTATTTATTAATTAATTTATTTTTGGCTGCGTTGGGTCTTCGTTGCTGCACGCGGGCTTTCTCTAGTTGTAGCGAGCGGGGGCTACTCTTTGTTGCAGGGTGCAGGCTTCTCATTGCGGTGGCTTCTCTTGTTGCAGAGCACAGCCTCTAGGTGTGCGGCCTACAGTAGTTGTGGTGCACGGGCTTCAGTAGTTGTGGCTCGCGGGCTCTAGAGCACAGACTCAGTAGTTGTGGCGCACGGGATTAGTTGCCCCACAGCATATGGGATCTTCCCGGACCAGGGTTGGAACCCATGTCCCCTACATTCGCAGGCAGATTCTTAACCACTGTGCCACCAGGGAAGCCTAGGGGGTAGGAAAATTTTTGAAAAGACACTATCCAACCTATTATAATTATGTTTCTTATTTCTACTCTAGTAGGAAAATTAAACTATTGGTTAACAATACTATCAAATTAATGAACATGGTTTGAGTCCTGATATTTTTGATGGTCAATTGATTGCCCAAAGTTTAAAATTTAGGGCTCTTTATGATTGTGCTTTGAATCTCTATATTTTACCAAAGAGTAAACTATACCATTTCACTAGCTCCGATGGTACAATATTCTGTACCCTGTACTTACTAGAGCTGGTTCCCGTATGTTGGAACTTGCCAGAACTTGCTGTACATTTCCCTCACAGTCATAGAGAAAGACAGCAGGTGCTGAGCGTCTCCTGTTATTGAGATGTGTCCAGAACTTATAAAACATGGCTCTGACCATCAGGCCTATGCAGTGAATATTCTCAGGTTGACAGACTGAATAGGGAGTGGTCATCAGGGTTCCCTGGAAGGTGAGCTTGTTCAACCAGTGATTCTCAAATCCTTCTGATAGGAATCTCCAACTTTTTCCATAGATTGATCTCTTTTCATTTTTGCTAGGTCTGTAGTAACTGGGGAAGAATAAAGTGGGGTTGGCAATGGGGTCTTTAAGTGAAGGTGTCACTCATATCAACGTAACGGTTGTTAAAACATATGTAACAGTATGAAAGCAAAGCATTTAAGTAAGCAGCTGACATGTTAACCTAAGCTTGATAGAATTGAAACTGAACTTATGTAAATTCAATCCAATTTTACCTAAGGTACAATGATTATTTTAAATTATAGAAACGAATGCATGTTGCTTTTTGGAAATGAAAAATACGTAATACCAGAAAGAAAACAACAAAACTTCAGTTTTATTACCCTAAAGTAATGACTATAGGTTTATTTCTTGACTTCTTTTATTCTACGCACCCTTTTAACATATTCCTTGCATCCTGCTTTATTTTTAAAATATAAAATTATCGGTATTTTATGTTTTTCATGGTCTTTATAAATATTATATTTTCATAGCTGCATAATATCTTATCAAGGGTAGGTTTTACCTAGGAGTTTCCCCATTGTGGGCATATAAATTGTTTCAGATAATTTTGGTATTGTAAGTAATACTCAGATGGATAATATTTTATTAAAGATATCTCCCAGAAGGAAATATGCTGTTCTCCAGATATATTTTTATTATCTTTTTCTTGTTTATCTTGATCTATATTGAGAGTTAATATTTTTTATATTCCTAATCTGTATTGAAAATTTGTTTTCCAAAATGGTTTGCCAGTTTTTGTTTCTGTGTGTAGCATTCAGTGTCCTCATTGAACTGAATCCCTGCCAGTATTAAAATGCTAACAGCATTTAAATGTTTTTTCAATCATTACTAGTTTGAACAGATGAAAAATAGAATCATATTTTACCTTTAATTAACATTCTTTTACTTGCTAGCAAAGATAACATTTTAATGTTTTCTTAGACAGTATTTTTTGAATTGTTGATTTCTGCTATGAGACCAGTTGTGTTCCCCCAAATTCCTGCATTGAAGTCCTAGCCACCAGTACCTCAGAATGTGCTGTATTTGGAGATAGGACTTTTAAAGAGATAATAAGGGGAAATGAGGTCATATGGGTGGGCCCTAATTCAATGACTGGTGTCCTTATACAAAGAGATTAGGACACAGGCAACACAAAGACCAAGAGAGAACCATGTGAAGACACAGAAAGAAGGCAGCCATCTGTAAGCAAAGGAGAGAGGTCTCAGAAGAATCCAAACCTGGTAGCACCTTGATCTCAGACTTCTGGCTTCTAGAACTGTGAGACAATAAATTTCTGCTCCTTAAGCCATCCAGTCTGTAGTATTTTGTTATGGCACCTCTAACATAATAACACAGTGTTTCTTGCCAGTTTATTTTTTAGGGTCTTAGAGCTTTTCTTAGTAATTTGTACAGGCTCTTTTTATGTTAAACATATTTATTGTTTCCTTTTTGCATTTGTTGCAAAGTGATTATTTGCTTTTTCACATTTTCTTATTTTTTAGCTTACAACATGTGTATATTTAATATATTGCCACAATTATTCACCTTTTCCTTTGTGCTTCCCTTCCTAGTACTTCAAAGCTTAGAAAGTCCTTCTTCCTTAAGAGATTTGACACACTGTTGGTTCTATTTTTTGTTAGTTTTTCTGTGGCTTGATGTTGACCTGTATAATGTAACTATTCTCCAAGTTTGAGAATGCAGACTCACAAAAGTAGGTGAATTTCAAATTTACAGAGCAAAGCTTTCTTTAAGATTTTTATGCCCTGCCCAAAACCCAATCATCTTTATTTAAAATGACCCATTTAAGGTAACAGTTATTTTCAGTGGCTTTTACTTCATTTTGAAAACCTACATTGTCAAATGGAACAATAACCTCATTTTTTAAATCTTCAAATTTATTAAGATCAAAAGTTATAAGGATAGAAAACCTCAAGGTGGAGAATAGCTACAGCTCTCTGAAACCTGTTCAAATGTCTTTGAAATTCTACCGAAATCTTCTTTGAAGTGAAGGGCATGTTTTCTTATAAGATGAAAGGAACAGTCCCTTCTGTTTTTCCTTGTTTTCACTTGTGATTCTTGTGCTAAGAAAAAATTTAAAGTATTATTTTATGGATCATTTTATCCAACGTTTCTGCTTTTTCTATTTTTTTCCTGTGAAGATCTTTCTAGAACTTATTTAGAAATGTTTATTTCATTTAGTTTTACTCTCAGGCTCATTAAAAAGGCCATCTCTTAAAGACACTGTCATTTCTTTGTTGGTGGCATTCATTTCAAAATATAAAACTGTCTTGACTTGTGAGATAAAATTGTCTGACCGTTTTGGAATTCCTACTGAGTTGAACTAGCTTTATATCAATGCTAAATAGTAAAAAATGTCATCTGAGAAATTACTTTAAGGATTTGAATGGCCTTCTCAGAAGAGGTAAAGAATATATTTACTTTTTTTTTTAATTGAAGTACAGTTGATTTACAATGTTGTGTTAGTTTCAGGTATACAACCAAGTGATATATAGATATCTTTTTCAGATTCTTTTCCATTATAGATTATTACATTAGATTTATTATCAAGTTTAATGTGCATAGTTCTACAAAATATTTATTATAAAAGTCAGACCCTAACCTCACATTGTTTGAGGTTATAGTAGTGTCTCATTGATAGCGTCCTCCTCTGGTTTGAAAACACCTTGAGAGGGGGAACTAAGTCTGAACGTACTTCTCTGTGTCTCCCTCAGTGCTTTCAGTGGTTTAAGTACTGATTTGTATACACAAACCATTAACTTGGCAAATTTACCAGTATTTGAGTCTGGCCCTAACTCTTACATGCCTTAGTAGTTCCATCTTTTCAGTGTTGGACTTGGGGATGATGATTCATATTTAGAAAACTCACAAGAGACTGAGGCAGATGAGGTAGAATACCAACTTTTTACTTTACAGTGAGAAATAAAATTGTCAGATGGATCACAGGTTTCCAACCTGTCTTCTTTACTCACAGTAGAAGATCCACGTAGGGAACCAAATCATAATCAAAAAGTTGCTTGGCAAACGGGGAATCAGTCTGAGTGGAGTTAACTCTGTTGTGCACGCTCAGAGGCCTGACCTAACTGTTTGGAACATCCATCTGAAACAGAGGACTGTCTCTGTCAGGAGTTTCCTTAGTCTTGGCCCCCTCTCCCGTGCAGTGCTTGGTTGAACAACAAAAACACACTGAAACTCATTTTTGCACAACTCTGCAAAGCAATCTGCCTTTTCCTTAATACTTTTCCCATTAGATACAATAATGCCATTTCAGTACTACACTTGAGTTTCTTATTTATGGAGAAGAAACATTCGTTTTCTTTCTGGTGCCTTTAAATTAGGAGCTGATTTTATATTTTAACAACCAGAGTTTTGAAAGTGCTTTTCTTCTAACCACAGATCTGCACCTACCTTTGTTTCATGTTTTCGTAAAATTGTCTATTTAAAACTAAGATGATAGGGTAACAATCTGGATTGAGTCAGAGTTTCTGGAATGGTGTAGCAGGCAGTGGTGAGGCTTAAGATCTAAAGAATGCTGAATTCCACTGGAGCCCACTGCTTTCAAATCTCACTTAGAATCATCCAATCTATCCCAGTGATGAAGGATTCATCAATAGATGAGATAGCAGGATATGCCTTGCATTTCTGGAATACTCAGTGTGCCCCTAGGCAGTAATTTCCTGGTGAGAATATCCATTTTATTTGTTGTTTCCATCATTCTGAGTATCCAGCAGACCTCCTTCCCTCTCCAGCTCATTTATCTTTTATGCAGTAACTTGTTTTGTGGAAACAAAGAATATTGCCCACCATGGCTGGAGGCCGCCTTTCTGTAGCTGCCTTCCCAGTGATTGAAAGCACCTCCTATGTAAAAGTTAGAAAATAAAATTGGGATTGAGAATGTTACAAGTGGGCACCGAGGAATGATGCCACTTTTATGAACAGGAAAGGATATACTGATCACCTTTTAAACTGCCATATTGATGTCCACATGGGCTTATTTATTTTCCTACACTAGCTCTCCGTGTCATTGCCACTCACATTTTCTCTCTCTCTCTTTTTGATAATAGCCAACATGGTTTTCAATCACTGTTTCTTAAGTACTTCTTCTGAGTAAAATATTTATTTTAGAGCAATGTAAAACCCTGAGCATATTTTTTTTGACTATTTGCAAACCTGCAACAGTGAAACTTGGGTCTAATAGTAAATTCCTATTCAAATGTATATGAGGACAGCAGATATGTAATATTTATTGAGCATCTACTATGTGTCAGATTCCCCACTCTACTCTTTCCATTCATTATCTTATTTAATCTGTAAGATATAGGATGAGTTTTAAATTATTGGCATTTACCCTTTGTGAAAAAGGAAACACAGTGAAGTTAAGTAATTTCCCAAAGGTGCATAAGTTATGTTATCATGATTTGAATTAAGGTCTGTCTGATTTAAAATCCTATGATTTTTATCTGCCAACAAAATTACATCCAGTACAATTACAGCTCCATGAAGGCAGGGTCCTTCCATAATTATTCACCATTGGACCCTCGATACTTAACCAGTTTCCAGTATATATGATATGATTAATAATTTTTTGTGGATAGAAAATAGAGTGAAGGAAGGTGGTGGGGAAGGAAGGAAGAAAGAAGGAAGGAAAGATGGTAGGTCTGTGAAAATACTACTTTGCTCCAGGTAGCTCAAGCATCACTTCTGTAGAATATAAGGAATTTGTAAACTTGCTTAGTGTATATATGTAAATAATTATTGAAAAAGCATCACTGTGTATGTGTATATTTGTATATTTATATATATGCATATATGTGTATATATGCTATACATGTATATATAAATATAATATGTATGGTGTTATATACATATCTAGCCTTGAGTATTTGAAAATTTGCTTAACTGTGGTTACTCAAGTGTATTCAATGTCATCCATATTTTTGAAACACTCTTGGGCTAAGCTCATAGCAAAGATTGAAACTATTTGCTTTAATGATTGAGTGAATATAAAAGCAAATTAAATCAGAAATCCCTGCTTCCTTATAGATACCATTTTTGGTTTTGCTATGAATTAACCATTGGATACTTTTGTTCGAGCATTTTGTTTATTCATTTTGTTCTCCTTTGTCATAATGCTAGTTAGATTATAATGAGAGAAACAGAAAATTGACTTTGATGTAAAGGATTTACTTCAGAGGAGCTACTCAAGGACAAAAAGGAAAATGTTTCTGGACACAACTGTATTTTAACAAGTGTAATTTTTTTCACAGGTCATAATGATGTGCATAGAAGTGGGAGTTTTCTATGCAGAAAACAGTAGTTCTTTTATAATACAGAGATTCATTGGAGACAGTTATAAGCTGTCATGTATGTCTTTGGCAAGCAAATTTTTCCATATAAATTTTCCTGATACTTTTTTTGAAAAACATGTTCAACTATTCTGTAAATAATTTCGTCTAAATTATTTTGAGAGAAATAGAGATGAAGTAATCTGAGAGCTGCAAGCTTGAAAAATTGTCCTTTTTAAAATATTGATTCAATTTTTAAACCTTGAAGATAGCTTTTAGAGTTTATATTTTACTTCAAAGGCAAGTACATAAAACTTTTATTAGAGTATATATTTGACATAAATTTTTGAGCACTTTAACATTTTGTGGAATCAAGAGCAGGTGAGAAAAATATATTGCAAACCCAAGAGAAAAGTAGTATATTAAGAACACTGCAGACTTTTGATCCAGACTAACATGGGTTCAAGTCCTTGCTGTGTCACTTACTAATTAGTGTTCCTTTCTTTGACAAGCTACTTAACCTCTTTTGTTTCTTAATTCCATTCAGTCTCTAAAATACTAAGAGAATGCACACTTTACATGTACTGGATGTTAATCAGATTGTGATGAAAAAGTTCATTATCAAAGAGCAATCATTACAAATTGGTGGTAAAATTGATCCTCTTATGGTACACACAATATATAAACTTAAAGTGAATTGACACAAATCTTTATAACAAACATGAATTTTAGTATATTTTTCTATAACAAAGACACATGGTCTACGGGTTATACATTAACAATTCTTGGGAGATTACGAAAACAAACTTTTGAATATTATAGGAAAGCTCTTTTCTCAGTTTTGGAAACAGACTTAAACATTCAACGTTTTATGATGAGAAAGTTAAACTTAAATTTTATAACTTTCTGTATGTATTTTTACCTTTCCTTCCCTTTCTGAGCAATGTGTAGTAGTCTAGTGCTCTGTGTGTCTAAGGTACCTGGGTCAACAGTCTTTTACTCCCTAGTCGTTTCTTATTGAAATGTGTAGCCTATGATTTCACTATGAGTTTAATCAAAGCTTAATCAAGGTTATTTGTACCTTTTAATAGCGTTACTCAGTAATTCCAAGGTATCACAATATTTATATTCCCCAAACCCTTTGATTCTTCCTTTCATATTTAGAGGCAGATCATTATATATGTCTGCATATCTAGAGCTGTTGACTACAGATTACTATCCCAATTAAGCAGCATACATGATGCATGCTACTGGAAATTGAGGAGAAAAAGAGGAGGACAGGGAGAATCGCCAGACCAAAGGGCTGACCTTGATAGCTGGAGAAGCATCATGACGGATACATTGGATATGACTGACGATAAAGAATGAGTGGGTAAGGGTTCCAATTTTTTCACATACTGGCCGACACATTGTCTCTTGTTTTTTGATAATAGCTATCCTAATAGATGTGAGGTGATATCTCATTGTGGTTTTGATTTAGTTTCCCTGATGGTTAGTGACATTGAGCACCTTTTCATATAATTAGTAACCATTTGTATGTCTTCTTTGGAGAAACGTCTATTCAAGTCCTTAGCCCGTATTTTAGTTGGATTATTAGGGGATTTTTTCTAATGAGTTATAGGAGTCCCTTATATATTTTGCAGATTAACCCCTTAGTAGATATTTGGTTTACAAATATTTTCTCCCACTCTATAGGTTGCCTTTTCACTCTGTTGATTGTTTACTTTCTCAAAGAGATGATAGCACTCCCATGTTCATTGCAGCACTATTCCCAATAGCAAAGATGTGGAAACAACCTAAATGTCCATCGATAGATAAGTGTCTAGAGGAAATGTGATTTATACATAGGATGAAATATTGTTGTCCTTTAAAAAAAAGGAGGAAATACTGTAAGACGTGACAGCATGGATGAACCCGGGGAACTAAGTGAAAGAGGCCAGTCACCTCATGATCGGAGGTAAATACTCAGCCTCGTAGAAGCAGAGAGTAGAATGGTAGTTGCCAGGGGCTGGAGGGAGGGAGAATAATCAATGATGGGTATAAAGTTTCAGTTATGCAAGATGAATATGTTCTAGGGATCTTACAGCATTGTTATTAATACTGTATTGTACACTTAAAAATCTGTTAAGAGGGTAGACCTCATGTTAAGTGTTCTTACCACAATAAAATAAAAGTAAAAAATTAAAGTGTAACAAAGAAATAATAGAAGAGGATTTTCTTAATCTAGTAGAGTATCTACAAAAACAAAGTTTTAAAAAAATGGGTAGAGTTAGACAAATAAAAATGAGAGACAACATAGTCAAAGCTTACATTAATTTGACCAGAGCAACTGTGAAAGCAGGGCACGGGTAAGGATAAAATACATTCTTAATTGCTCAAACATCAGTGTAGCAAAAATCCAGAGCAATGCTATTAAGTCCGTACAGTGATGCTTTTCAGCCATTAAAAGGTTTTGTTTGAGGGACTCTTTTCAGAAGACTGAGAGTTGTTTTGTTTTGGTAAATTGTTAAAACAGTAATTTTCCATTTATTTCTAACATGTAACTACATATAGAATTTTACTCTAATCCCTTGCCTAATTGCCTGGAGTGGATGGTCAGATAGTTCCATTTCATTTAGAAAGCTTGAATTCCTTTTGCCGCTCATGTTTCATCTGAAGTGATCATCTTAATAGCATAAGGTTTTCTTCTAAAATCCAATAAGTAGGCTATAGAAGGAGAAATAAAGACACAAAAGGATTTCAGGAAACATAACATGTTTTCCTTCTCTCCTCTTTTTGTACTCCTTTAATTGTTTTTTATTAACATACTTACCTATGCCTTCTAAAATATTAATACATTTGTTTAACTTTTAAACCATTTTTAACCTTTCATTACCTTTGGTATTTAGATTTTACAGAATATGTTTCCTTCATTTTCTTCCTTTTTATTTGTATTTACATAAAAAAATATGAAGAACTTTATTTAGGTCACTTGTATTATTTAATTTAAGCCACAGAAATGGGACCCTGAGCTGGAAGGCAACAGTGATCAAGATTAATAGCAAAATAAAATCCTGTGTTTCGCTGGAGGAAGAGTCCTTGTCTTGGCGTTGAGAAATCTGAGTGTATTGTCCTGTTGGCTCCTATGGCCTTAATTAAATGTTGGCTCTGAGGCCTTAATTAAATCATGTTACCTTTTCTTATCTCTTCGAGTTCAGAAATTCTAAAATTGACAATAAATTGTTTTCCCTTTTCACTGGGTGACCGCTTCAAGAAATATTTCAGGGCATCAAAGCAATGTAAAGACTGGGTGAGGGGCTTCCCTGGTGGCGCAGTGGTTGGGAGTCCGCCTGCCGATGCAGGGGACGCGGGTTCGTGCCCCGGTCCGGGAGGATCCCACATGCCGCGGAGCGGCTGGGCCCGTGAGCCATGGCCGCTGAGCCTGTGCGTCCGGAGCCTGTGCTCCGCGGCGGGAGAGGTCACAGCAGTGAGAGGCCCGCATACCGCAAAAAAAAAAAGGACTGGGTGAGAGGAGAGATCAATGTATGGAATCAGGGCCGTGAAAATAAATTGAAAAATATTAACAAACAAATGACTGCTTTTCTCAGGCGTGAGGATGAGGGTGTGAACTTTAGTGCATGTTCAGATAATGTTATTACTGTAAGATGACACTCAAGATTGGTGAATGGCAGTTCCTCAGGGTGAGAAGGCCTCGGAATTTATTTCTGACTCAGTCACTGGATTGGCAGCATATCACCAGACATCTGTGGGCCTTGGTTTCTGTCCCTCAAATGAAGGGATTGGACTAAATGAGTAAACCTTTTTTTTCTACTTTCGTCAGGAATCCGAGATACAATCTTAATTAAATCAGCATCAAGAAAACCAAAGGGATAGTTCTGCTCTAGCTGACCATGTTTAGGGAATCAAAGATTAGTTCCTCATATATATTTCTTGCAGGCTTTAAATGAGCACTATGTGTCAAGCCCCAGGGATTCAAAAATAGATCCCGGAAGGCAAAGTCTAGATAGAGAAATATACAGAATTGTTTGTAGTACCATAAGATCTTTACTATCATAGAAATGTGAGCAAACTGCCTTTGAAAAATACAGAAGGGGGAAGAAGGCACTTATTTTGCTTGAGGTTTCCCATAATAAGTACTTGATGTATGAGCATGAGTTTGTCAAGAGGAGGATTTGAGATGAGAGCATGAAGACCCAAGGTTTGAGTGCTCTGAGGCCAGGAAACTTGTTTGGGAAACTGATTATTTCTGTGTGATTGGAGCCTGAGTATCAGGATACAGATCATGAGGACATTTTGAATATACCATTTTAAACTATTTAGATCTATCTTGTATATAATGAGGATCTTTTAGAGATGTTTAAACAGAAGAGTGTTTGGGGCCCCTACCTCACTCTATGGCACATAGGACAGATTGAAGGATGCTGAGACTGGAATCAAGAAGAGAAGTTAGGTGGCTGTTACAGTCATTCAGGTGAGGGATTATTAGGCGTGTGAACTGAGACAAAAGTTATGAAAGAACTATTTCAAAGAATCTATAATACTTGGCAATTGTATGAGTCCGGATGGTTTGGGTTATGCTGGAATCATGAATAACCTCCAAATATCTGTGGCTTAAAACAACAAAAATGTATATACATACACTGAATATACATAAGCTGTCCAAGTAGGAATTTAGAGGGAGACATTCAGATATTCTTTACCCGTCACAGTCCTTCAGGGACTCAGGTTGACTGGTTCCACAGTCACCATATTAGGGTTAAATGAACAGGGAAAGTCACACTGTCTCTAAAAGCTTCAACCTGGAAATTACCCATTTCGCTTCTGTACACACTGTACTGGCAAAGTCAAGTCATTTGGCCATGCTCAACTTCAAGGGAGCTGCAAAATGCAGTCCTGTGGGAGCTCTGGAAGTAAGAACTAGCATTAGATGAACAACTCTAATAACCGTGATAGTAAATAATTAGATTTAGAGGAGACAGGATGAGAGAAGCTAGGAAAACTTCAAAGATATTTCTAGCTTAGACTTTCATTTTTGCAGGCAGGTCCTCATTCTGTGTTGATAAATTTTACCTCTCCTTGCTTTCTCTTTTTCCAGGAAGCTCTCCTTAATCGTGGCTGGCAGGGGCCAAGGTTAGATGTTCTCAATGTTATACTGATCCATGTTTAATAACTGGCTATCTGTGAGGAAAAACAAACAAACAAACTCTGTTTGGTAGCATTTGTTAAATTCCCACCATGACAAACCTCAGGCTACCAACGTGATGCCACTGCACAAGGTTGGTAAGGGATGTCCAGAAGCACCCCCATTATACGGCATTTCCATCATACGTGTGCAATAGAACTAAGTAACCTCAAGTGCATAGATAATAGTAAAATGCAATAAAATGATTAGGAAGTGATGGAGTTTCAGGTATTTAGAAACTTTGTTTTAAATCTAATTTATTTAATTGAAACTTTGTCTAATTTAATTTTTAATAATGGCTGTATTCAGTGACCGGCTTACAAAATTCTTGAAAAGTTAGTTTGTAGTTGGCTCTCACAGGTGCTCACAGGCTGGCTCCAGCACAGCCCTGGAGCCTTCTTTTTCTCTGCACTCACACAATGCTCTGTACTTGTTCCATTATTGCTTTTATCAACTTTATTTTAATCATTCATTTACCCATCTGTCTTCTCCGCTGGAGAGTGAGCTCCTCAAGGCAAAGCGCCTTGTCTCACTATTGAATGCTTTAGTGCTTGACATGGTGCTTGGAACACAGCAGAAAGTCAGTAAATACTAGTTGAGATAATGAATTCATGAAAACATATTTTTCATGAAGTAAGCAAATCAGTGGTTTCTTTTTTCACTGACCCTTCTTTGCAGAGGCCAAGTCATTTCATTTTATTAAGAAAGAGCCACTCCACACAGTTGCTCTTACGTTAAACTATCCTTACCTGCAAATCCTCAGCTGTTTAAAAGAAATATCTTCAAGCCTGGCTTTGCTCCTTGCGTGAATGCCAATTTCTCTAGAAAACATCTTGAGGTAAATGTGCATTCAAGATCTAGAGTGTAGCTTTAGAAAATTCTGTTATTCTTTGGAGTTTTATTATTACATTTTCTTATGTAAATAATCTGTATGTAACCACTTACATTTTTTTCAGTCTCCCAAATGAGGTATTATTAAAATCAGTAATTGTGTCTTATGCTTTATTCACATCCCTTTAACCTGGCACATTACTGGTCATATCATAGTGACTCAAAGCATTTAAGATTTGACTGTTTTACTTCTACCACAAATACCAGGTCAAATAAATCCAAGAGTGCTTTCTGAAGCTCCTTATTTATCTTCTGTAGTTTCCATTTTAATGAGTTAGTTGTATCTTTATTATAGGAATGCCATTGCATTCTACTTTGAGATTAGTAGATGAAAATCTCATTGCATTGTGGTTTGTTTTTAGCTTGATTCACTCAGTGTCATGACAGTGACTTAAAGTGGTTTTCCCAGTGTATATTCAGCTGGACTAACGCGGCAAGGACAGCAGACCATTGCAGCTAAGAGTAAGAGTGCTTAGCATGACAAATTGCAGATACTTGTTGTAGCTAGACTATGAGAATCCTTATCTAAATTGTTTACATGTCAGGTTTCTTTGGTAGCCCAGAATAATTTGGATAAATTACATCAGTAATTACATTTCCCTAACAATATTTTAGTGAATGTACATAAAAGGTAATAATAGCTTCCACCAGCGTTCTGTCCTGCAGCATGTCACAGTCCCGGATTCTGATAGTGTCTGACACTTATTACTTAAGTCATATACTTCTAAAAGCAGAGGCCTCTGCAAGGTCTTTTCCTAAGTGATACTGTTTCAAGCTGCAAGGAGTGAAAAATCCGATCATGTCTGCAACTTTCCATGGATGTCATACGCATTTATGGGAAAGCCCAAACGTTCAGAATCTGGAATTATCAGGTAGAGAATATGAAATAGAATCTCTAGAAGGGGGGGCTTTCTGCCTTCCCCCTCCTCTCAAGACACTGCCGCACTCCTGAGAGGTTGTCCTGCTTCCCTCTCCTGACTGAGAATTCTCGCTCTCCTGGCTGTTTGTTGAGATCCATGGTATTCATGAGCAGGTGTTGTCTCAGGTAGTCAAGGACAGGAAAACGTGGGAAACATTATTCTATAGCTCTTTTTATCAGAAGAATAAAAAGAAAAATTGTTGACTTGCAGGTTTATAAAAATTGTACTTGCTATTCTCCACGAACAGGCATTGGTTTCAGATTTCTACCACGTAAAATTCAGCTATACCCGCAGGTTAAAACCCATAGTTGTGTCTCCAAAGATGCCCCACAGAACACTACCTTGTGCCAGCGTATGTATGTATGTATGTGTGTGGAGGAGTGTCTATATTAATATTTGTGAAATTCTGTACACAATTTATCCTTTTAAAAATTTGTCAAACATATTAATATACTTCAGAGTCTCTGAGAAATCCTCCAGTAAAAAATGTGTGTGTGTGCATGTGTGTTTGTGTGTGTGTGTTTATTCAGTCTGCTGTTTCCCAGACTCAGTTCACTGTGTGTATCAATCAGGGTCAACTCAGGAAACAGAAACTACCCAGTAATTTGAACTAAGGAATTTAATTATTTATGATAACAAGATTGAGTAAAAATCAGGATTGGCTCACAGAAAATAAAGCAAGCTCCAAAGACTCTATGCATTGCAGATATAAGGAGCTGCCGTTGCCCCTGAGGATGACAGTGCCCCCAGAAAGCCTCATTCTCCCTCACAGGGCTGAGATCCAGATTGCATTGGAGGGTTGTGTAGCTGTTGAAAATTAACACTTTTCTAGGAAACCATGTTATCTTTAATATCAATATAGTTTTTCATATTTTTGGTTAAGTGAAATTGTATAGAAATAGAATAGAAATAGAAGAGTGGTGTTTTGGAATAGGAATATTTTGGGATAGGTTTTTAAAACTTTTTGTTTCAAGTTCACTTCTCCCATTTACCATCATATGATGTGAATCCTGGTGATACTTAGAGTCTGAGCAGACACCAATGGATAGACTATAACTTTTCAACGCTAGTGTCCTCCTCCCTTGACTCCACCTTGAGAGGTGAATATATTGAGGCAATGACGTTGGAGTGAAATGAGGGGAGTAGAGGAAGGAACTTTTCTTTAGGGATGAGCCCTGGGAGGCACCACCATTGAATGGTAGTATGTTGCTGAGCTCTGGCTTTGGATGCAGCTCTGGGCTAACTCTTGCCTGCTATGAAATAGCTAGGTCGACTTTGGGCAAGATTAAATATTTTAGAGCTATTGTGAGGGATAAATTTAAAAATGCAGACCTTCAGAGTAGCCAGAAAGAACACAATAGGTAACAATCAATATTGTTTCTCTTCCTTCTCACTTCTCTGGAACTGAATTTAGTAATTAAGGGAAGACAAAACAATTACTGGTATGTTTTGAAATATGTTTTAAAATCTGGGGCTACTGTTTTAATAAGTTTCATATTATTTTCCCTATTATGTATCATTTCATCCTAGAATGTGTCACTGTAAAGGCTCAAGTATAACCTAATATAATTGATAAATGGAGCTCAGTTGAAGTAGAATAATTATTTTTACTAGTAGATTTCCCAAGCAGTCTTTTTCTCTGGTATATTATATACATTTTGCATATGCTACAAAATGGGAAACCAAAGAACTAAGTGACCAACTTACGTTGTAACTAAGAACTAAGCCAAGTTTATATAACCAAGGTTATTCAATCAAATTAAATATATATACACATACATATATATGTATATATATATAATTGGAATTATTTGAATACAGCTGACCCTTGAACAACACGGGTTTGAACTGTATGGGTCCACTTACATGTGAATTCTTTTTAATAGTAAATATTACAGTACTGCAAAGTCTGAGGTTGTTTGAATCTTCAGATGTGGAACTGTGGATGCAGAGGAACTTCAGATATAGGGCCAATTTATAGGGCCAACTGTACATTGAATGTGGATTTTTGATTGCATGGAGCCTCTAACACCACTAACTGCTGCATTGTTCAAGGGTCAACTGTATATATAAGAAATAAAGAATACTGGTCAACTCCCAGTTCTGGAGTTTCTCACTGAGTGCTAGGGTCTGCCCTGCCTCCAGTGTGTACCGGTACAGGACTGTCTTATCTGTTCTCATTTTTGTGTTTATGTTTTGCCAGAATATGATGATAATATTGTGATAGTATAGTATCACATAATTAAGTTCATCATGACTTATGTCCTGGATATCAGAAGACTATGCAAAGTATGGCTAGTTAGAGACTTGTTCCCATAAAGACCTAAGAGTTCACATCTTTGGATGTTGACTATCAGTAAATTTATACACTTTTCAGCCTTAGGATGTCTGGGATGAGGGACTGGTGTGGTGATCAAAAATGACTTGATTCAAGAATAACGTGGAGATGAGAATGATGAGAATGGCATTTGTGGCACATTATTTTTGCCATATATTCTTTGAACTTTCTAGCTCACTTAAAACGCAGTGTGGTTACCAATAAACTATTCTTCATATCTATGTTTTACTTCCAACTCTTTTCCCTCCCCTTCCCCCACCTCTTCCCTTATCCTCCACCATGTTGAAAGTATATTTCTATGTCTAAACATACAGAGATCTGCCACATCTCCTGTAAATAGTAGCTCTGTGTGCGTGTATGTGTGTGGTGTGTACCTTCTCTTAACATGTGCAGAAGCTAGATTATACTAGAAAGATTTATAATGAATAATATTGTCTAATAGTAGGACAGGCTCTCTAGTCAATAATGGGGGATTCAACCATGAGTTTGATGTCGTACATCAGGATGTATTCCTAAACTGAGCAGGAAAAAGGCCCAGGTGACATATGTGGTTCCTTCCACTTATAAGTTTGTGATTCTGAACAGATGCTAATTTCAAAGCAAATTAGAATCAAAACAAAATTCCAGTGAGCAAGAAACTAGACAGAGTTCTACAGCTGTCCTGTGACTCTCTTTGCTCGTAGGGTCATCCCAATATTTTAATTTTTTATTTCTTCCCTCATGAAACTTATTTTCCTTGAAGTATCTTAATATCTCCAAGCCTCACAACCTTCCTTACAAAGACAGTAGTAAGTATCCTGTCTTGCTGTCACTGGTGTGGTTTAGGGCTCTACCTGAACAAATCTAAAAAGCTGCTTATTCACCTGTATTCATTCATTCCTCAACACTGAGGGAGTGTCAGCTGGGTACCAACACTGTGCTACCTGGCCATAAAGTTAAACACGACACGGAATCCTTTCCTTCAAGGAGTTCACAGTCCAGAGAAAAAGATCTAAAGTTGACAGATTGTAATGGTAAGTGGCAAATGCCAATGAAGAGTTAGGAAGAAACAGATATCAGTGTGTTTAAGAGCTAAGACAGGTTTGAATCCCCTTCCTCAATTTAATAGCCAAGTGATCGTCAGTAAGGCATTTCTTATGTTCATTTTGAAATAATCTTATGTCCATATCATAAGACTGGATATTTTTGACATCTGATTCCAGTAAAGATGGAGTAAATAACAGGGACCAGATTTACCTCCCAACTGAAACAAGTGAAAAACAGGCCAGACCCTAAAATAACTGTTTTCAAAACATACGGCGTCAGCCTATAGAGGGCAGTGATCCTGGGAGATGGGAAATCAGCTAGCAATATCTGCCTCATGCAGAGTTTTCTGAAACAATTGTGTCAGTGAACCTTACACTGTATCTAATTTACGATTTGCTAAACTTTATGCATTAAATACTTTTCAAACAATACTTAACTTTCATAATGTGTCACATATTATGCATATACGTTTATGTATTTAACAGTGTATGGTAAAGTATTCAAATGAAAGTAAAAAAAATTTAGTTTGTGAAATATGTATTTCATTTATCAATAAAACTACTGTCATTTAAAATAGTTTCTTGGTTAAGATGCAAGTTTGCAAAGCCTTCTGATTTCTCCTATCCTTCCAGGAAATTTTCAGTGGAATGAGCCTTAGCCATACTTTTGCTTTAAGAATCTCTCCATTACTTATCTTCATTCACTGCAGTATTAATGTTTATTTAATCCATTCATTTGTTAAAATAAATTAATTTATTTTATTAATAAGCTGTACTTGTGCCTTCATATAACATAACAAAAATCTATAATCTGCATTAATGTGAGGGGGCATGGTGAAATTCTTATCACAGAAGTCTTGCACCTTGCCTGTAAGAATCGCTAGTGGGGTAATTCTATGCTTCTAACAAATTATATTCCCTAGATTAGCACTGGGATCAAAAGACTGACAGCAGCATCTCTTCTAAGTAGTCACTGGCGTATTCCTTGCTCCTTTCTAATTTAGGCTAAGCACGGCAAATTAAATGCAAAAGTGTCTCTAATAATGAAATAAAAAATTGTGTATCTATTAAGATGCCATTGGTCGAAAGTATGTGACTAAGCAAAAGGCACCCAAGAGGCCAATAATTCCTATCCAAATACAGATCTACAATTGTTTATTTACTTTAAAAGTATTTATTGAGGGCCTTATATGGATCAGGCACCTTATGAGGTGCTCAGCATATACCTCTAAGCACAGAGATAGAAGTCTATGCACTCACAGAGCTTAGCTTCTAAAGGAACAACTGCTTCATTGCTTGCCCCAGGAGCAAGTCATTTCAGTAGTACCATCATATTATTTATCCATGAGGAGTCTGAAAGGAGAAGTAAACATCTCTAGGCTAAAGATATAATGATGTCCTAGCTGCTTTGGATCTAAGCATCGAAATTAATGAAATTATGAGACAATAACGCTGTTATCCATAAACTTCTGACTGTATAGTTTGCAGATTTTATACAAACGAACTTGATAGGAATCAAACTATTTCCATTTGTGTACTTTTAACCTACATATAGCATTCGATTGCTCTATTTTAAGGAAATACATCTTGCCAAAGCAGGAGGAATCAGTGATGGATTTCCATTCATTTAATTATTTCTAGAAATGTTCAAACCGGAATTTATTTCCTTCCATTTAAAGTATGAGCCCAGGAGGGGACCTTCAAGATGGCAGAGGAGTAAGACATGGAGATCACCTTCCTCCCCACAAATACATCAAAAATACATCTACATATGGAACAACTCCTACAGAACACCTACTGAACTCTGGCAGAAGACCTCAGACCTCCCAAAAGGCAAGAAACTCCCCACATACCTGGGTAGGGCAAAGGACAAAAGAAAAAACAGAGACAAAAGAATAGGGATGGGACCTGCACCTCTGGGAGGGAGCTGTGAAGGAGGAAAAGTTTCCACACACTAGGAAGCCCCTTCACTGGTGGAGACAGGGGGTGGGCAGGGAGGAAGCTTCAGAGCCACAGAGGACAGCACAGCAACAGGGGTGCAGACGGCAAAGCGGAGAGGTTCCCCTACAGAAGATCGGTGTCGACCGGCACTCACCAGCTCGAGAGGCTTGTCTGCTCACCCGCCGGGGCGTGCGGGGCTGGGAGCTGAGGCTCGGTCGGAGCGCAGGGAGAGGACTGGGGTTGGCGGCATGAACACAGCCTGAAGGGGGCTAGTGCGCCGCGGCTAGCCTGGAGGGAGGCCAGGAAAAACTCTGGACCTGCCGAAGAGGCAAGACACCATTGTTTCAGGGTGCACAAGGAGAGGGGATTCCTTCCCTGTCTGCCCACAGAAGGCAGAGCACCGCCTAAACAAGCTCCAGAGATGGGTACAAGCCGCGGCTATCAGCTCAGACACCAGAGACAGGCATGAAACACTAACGCAGCTGCTGCAGCCACCAGGAATCCTGTGTGCAAGCACAGATCACTACCCGCACCCCTCCTCCCCGTGGAAGCCTGTGCAGCCTGCAACTGCCAGGGTCCAGAGACCCAGGGGCAACTTCCCCAGGAGAACACAGTACACCTCAGGCTGTTGCAACGTCCCTCTGGCCTCTGCTGCTGCAGGCTTGCCCCGCATTCCAATCAAAACTACCATACCCCTCTCTCCCCGCAACAGCATGAGTGAGCCAGAGCCCCCTAATCAGCCGCTCCTTTAACCCCGTCCTGTCTGGGCGGGAACAGAAGCCTGAGGACAACCTACACGCAGAGGCAGGGCCGAATCCAAAGCTGAACCCGGGGAGCTGTGCGAACAAAGAAGAGAAAGGGAAATCTCTCCCAGCAGCCTCAGGAGCAGCGGATTAAATCTGCACAGTCAACTTGACGTACCCTGCATCTGTGGAATACCTGAATAGGCCATGAATCAACCCAAACTTGACACCGTGGACTTTGGGAGCAACTGTAGACTTGGAGTTTGCTGTCTGCGACTGACTGGTTTCTGATTTTTATGTTTATCCTAGTATAGTTTTTAGCGCTTCTTATCACTGGTGGATTTGTTTATTGGTTTTGTTGCTCTCTTTAATTACTTTTTTATTTCTTATTTTAATAATTAAAAAATTATTTTAATAATTTTATTTAACTTTATTATTTTCTTATTATTTCTTTCTTTCTTGATTTCTCCCTTTTCTTCTGAGCCGTGTGCCTGACAGGGTCTTGGTGCTCTGGCCTGGTGTCAGACCTGAGCCTCTGAGGGGGGAGAGCCAAGTTCAGGACATTGGACCACCAGAGACCTCCCGGCCCCACGTAATATCAATCAGTGAGAGCTCTCCCAGAGATCTCCATCTCAACTCTAAGACCCAGCTCCACCCAACAGCCAAGAGCTCCAGTGCTGGACGCCCCATGCCAAAAAACTAGCAAGACAGGAACACAACCTCACCGAGGCTGCCTAAAATCATACTAAGTTTACAGACACCCCAAAACACACCACCAGACACAGCCCAACTCACCAGAAAGACAAAATCCAGCCCCACGCACCAGAACACAGGCACCAGTCCCCTCCACCAGGAAGCATACACAAGCCACTGAACCAACCTTACCCATTGGGGGCAGACACCAAACACAACAGGAACTATGAACCTGCAGCCTGCAAAAAGGAGACCCCAAACACAGTAAGTTAAGCAAAATGAGAAGACAGAGAAATACGCAGCAAATGAAGGAGCAAGGTAAAAACCCACCAGACCAAACAAATGAAGAGGAAATAGGCAGTCTACCTGAAAAAGAATTCAGAGTAATGTTAGTAAAGATGATCCAAAATCTTGGAAATAGAATGAAGAAAATACAAGAAACGTTTAACAAGGACCTAGAAGAACTAAAGAACAAACAAACAATGATGAACAACACAATAAATGAAATTAAAATTTTTCTAGAAGGAATCAATAGCAGAATAACTGACACAGAAGCAAGGATAAGTGACCTGGAAAATAAAATAATGGAAATAACTACTGTAGAGCAGAATAAAGAAAAAAAGAATGAGAAGATTTGAGGACAGACTCAGAGACCTCTGGGACAACATTAAACGCACCAACATTTGAATTATAGGGGTCCCAGAGAGGAAGAGAAAAAGAAAGGGTCTGAGAAAATATTTGAAGAGATTAGAGTTGAAAACTTCCCTAACATGGGAAAGGAAGTAGTCAATCAAGTCCAGGAAGTGCAGAGAGTCCCATATAGGATAAATCCAAGGAGAAACATGCCAAGACACAAATTAATCAAACTATCAAAAATTAAATTCAAAAAAATATTAAAAGTAGCAAGGGGAAAGCAACAAATAACATAACAGGGGAATCCCAATAAGGTTAAGAGCTGAGCTTTCAGCAGAAACTCTGCAAGCCAGAAGGGAGTAGCAGGACATATTTAAAGTGATGAAAGGGAAAAACCTACAAGCAAGATTACTCTACCCAGCAAGGATCTCATTCAGATTTGATGGTGAAATTAAAACCTTTAGGGACAAGCAAAAGTTAAGAGAATTCAGCACCACCAAACCAGCCTTACAACAAATGCTAAAGACACTTTTCTAAGTAGGAAAAACAAGAGAAGAAAAGGACCTGCAAAAAGAAGCACAAAACAATTAAGAAAATGGTAATAGGAACATACATATTGATAACTACCTTAAATGTTAATGGATTAAATGCTCCAACCAAAGGACATAGACTGGCTGAATGGATACAAAAACAAGACGTGTACATATGCTGTCTACAAGAGACCCACTTCAAACCTAGGGACACATACAGACTGAAAGTGAGTGGATGGAAAAAGATATTCCATGCAAATGAAAATCAAAAGAAAGCTGGAGTAGCAATTCTCATATCAGACAAAACAGTCTTTGAAATAAAGACTATTACAGAAGACAGAGAAGGACACAACATAAGGGTCAAGGGATCAATTCAAGAACATATAACAATTGTAAATATTTCTGCACCCAACATAGCACCTCCATACGTAAGGCAAATGCTAACAGCCATAAAAGGGGAAATCGATATTAACACAGTAATACTAGGGGACTTTAACACCCCACTTTCACCAAAGGACAGATCATCCAAAATGAGACAAAATAAGGAAACACAAGCTTTAAATGACACATAAGACAAGATGGGCTTAATTGATATTTATAGGACATTCCATCCACAAACAACAGAATACACTTTCTTCTCAAGTGCTCATGAAACATTCTCAAAGATAGATCACATCGTGGGTCACAAAACAAGCCTTGGTAAAATTAAGAAAATTGGAATCAAATATCTTTCCCGACCACAGCGCTATGAGACTAGATATCAATTACAGGAAAAAAACTATAAAAACTACAAACACATGGAGGCTAAATAATATGCTACTAAATAACCTAGAGATCACTAAAGAAATCAAAGAGGAAATCAAAAAATACCTAGAAACAAATGACAATGAAAACACGACAACCCAAAACCTATGGGATGCAGCAAAAGCAGTCCTAAGAGGGAAGATTATAGCAATACAATCCTACCTCAAGAAGTAAGAAACATCTCAAATAAGTAACCTAATCGTATACCTAAAGCAAGTAGAGAAAGAAGTACAAAAAAACACCAAAGTAAGCAGAAGAAAAGAAATCATAAAGATCAGATCAGAAATGAATGAAAAAGAAATGAAAGAAACAATAGCAAAGATCAATAAAACTAAACGGTGGTTCTTTGAGGAGATAAACAAAATTGATAAACCACTAGCCAGAGTCATCAAGAGAAAAAGGAAGAAGTCTCAAACGAACAGAATTAGAAATGAAAATGGAGAAGAACAACTGACACTGCAGAAATACAAAGGATCATGAGACATTACTACAAGCAACTATATGCCAATAAAATGGACAACCTGGAAGAAATGGACAAATTCTTAGAAATGCACAACCTTCCAAGAAGGAACCAGGAAGAAATAGAAAATATAAACAGACCAATCACAAGCACTGAAATTGAGACTGTGAATAAAATTCTTCCAACAAACAAAAGCCCAGGACCAGATGGCTTCACAGGAGAATTCTATCAAACATTTAGAGAAGAGCTAACACCTATACTTCTCAAAGTCTTCCAAAATATAGAAGAGGCAGGAACACTCCCAAACTCCTTCTATGAGGTCACCATCACCCTGATACCAAAACCAGACAAAGATGTCAGAAAGAAAACTCCAGGACAGATCACTGATGAACATAGATGCAAAAATCCTCAACAAAATACCAAGAAACAGAATCCAACCACACATTAAAAGGATCATACACCATGATCAAGTGGGGTTTATTCCAGGAATGCAAGGATTCTTCAATATATGCAAATAAATCAATGTGATATACCATATTAACAAATTGAAGGAGAAAAACCATATGGTCATCTCAATAAATGCAGAGAAAGCTTTCAACAAAATTCAACACCCATCTATGATAAAAACCCTGCAGAAAGTAGGCATAGAGGGAACTTTCCTCAACATAATAAAGGCCATATATGACACACCCACAGCCAACATCATTCTCCATGGTGAAAAGCTGAAACCATTTCCTCTAAAATCAGGAACAAGACAAGGATGCCCACTGTCACCACTGTTATTCAACATAGTTTTGGAAGTTTTAGCCACAGCAGTCAGAGGAGAAAAAAAAATAAAAGGAATCCAAATCAGAAAAGAAGAAGTAAAGCTGTCACTGTTTGCAGATGACATGATACTATACATAGAGAATCCTAAGGATGCCACCAGAAAACTATAAGTGCTAATCAATGAATTTGGTAAAGTAGCAAGATACAAAATTAATGCACAGAAATCTCTTGCATTCCTACACACTAATGATGAAAAATCTGAAAGAGAAATTAAGGAAACACTCCCATTTACCACTGCAACAAAAAGAATAAAATACCTAGGAATAAACCTACCTAAGGAGACAAAAAACCTGTATGCAAAAAACTACAAGGCACTGAAGAAAGAAATTAAAGATGATACAAACAGATGGAGAGATATACCATGTTCTTGGATTGGAAGAATCAACATTGTGAAAATGACTCTACTACCCAAAGCAATCTACAGATTCAATGCAATCCCTATCAAACTACCAATGGCATTTTTCACAAAACTAGAACAAAAAATTTCACCATTTATGTGGAAACACAAAAGACCCCGAATAGCCAAAGCAATTTGAGAAAGAAAAATGGAGCTGGAGGAATCAGGCTCCCAGACCTCAGACTATACTACAAAGCTACAGTAATCAAGACAGTATGGTACTGGCACAAAAACAGAAATATAGGTCAATGGAACAGGATAGAAAGCCCAGAGATAAACTCACACACATATGGTCACCTTACTTTTGATAAAGGAGGCAAGAATATACAATGGAGAAAAGACAGCCTCTTCAATAAGTGGTGCTAGGGAAATTGGACAGCTACATGTAAAAGAATGAAATTAGAACACTCCCTAACACCATACACAAAAATAAACTCAAAATGGATTAAAGACCTCAATTTAAGGCCAGACACTATCAAACTCTTAGAGGAAAACGTAGGCAGAACACTCTATGACATAAATCACAGCAAGATCCTTTTTGACCCACCTCCTAGAGAAATGGAAATGAAAACAAAAATAAACAAATGGGACCTAATGAAACTTCAAAGCTTTTGCACAGCAAAGGAAACCATAAACAAGACAAAATGACAACCCTCAGAATGGAGATAATATTTGCAAATGAAGCAACTGAAAAAGGATTAATCTTCAAGATATACAAGCAGCTTATGCAGCTCAATATCAAAAAAACAAACAACCCAAATCAAAAATGGGCAGAGGACCTAAATAGACACTTCTCCAAAGAAGATATACAGATTGCCAACAAACACATGAAAGGATGCTCAGCATCATTAGTCATTAGAGAAATGCTAATCAAAACTACAATGAGCTATCATCTCACACCTGTCAGAATGGCCACCATCAAAAAATCTAGAAACAATAAATGCTGGAGAGGGTGTGGAGAAAAGGGAACCCTCTTGCACTGTTTGTGGGAATGTAAAGTGATACAGCCATTATGGAGAACAGTATGGAGGTTCCTTAAAAAACTAAAAATAGAACTACCATATGACCCAGCAATCCAACTACTGGGCATATACCCTGAGAAAAGCATAATTCAAAAAGAGTCATGTACCACAATGTTCATTGCAGCATTATTTACAACAGCCAGGAAATGGAAGCAACCTAAGTGTCCATCGACAGATGAATGGATAAAGATGTGGCACGTATATACAATGGGATATTACTCAGCCATAAAAAATGAAAGTGAGTTATTTGTAGTGAGGTGGAAGGACCTAGAGTCTGTCATACAGAGTGAAGGAAGTCAGAAAGAGAAAAACAAATACCATATGCTAACACTTATATATGGAATCTAAAAAAAAAAAAAAAAAGGTTGACAAACCTAGGGACCAGACAGGAATAAAGACACAAATGTACAGAGTGGACTTGAGAACGTGGGGGAGGGGGAAGGGTAAGTTGGGATGAAGTGAGAGAGTGGCATTGACATATCTACACTACCAAACGTAAAATAGATAGCTAGTGGGAAGTATCTACATAGGACAGGGAGATCAGCTTGGTGCTTTGTGACCACCTAGAGGGGTGGGATAGGGAGGGTGGGAGTGAGACGCAAGAGGGAGGGGGTATGGGAGTATATGTATACATATAGCTGATTCACTTTGTTATACAGAAGAAACTAACACAACATTGTAAAACAATTATACTCCAATAAAGATGTTTAAAAAAAAAAGTGTGAGCTGCCTTTTAGTACAGAAGATCCTGGATTAATTAATTAATTAGTAAATTAATTTCGTATCATTTATTTCGTGCCTGCTACATGCCAGTTGCTTTGTTTGGAAATCCACAAGTTAGGAAAAACACAGTGTTTGTCAGAGTTTAATGATGAATATTCCACAGTTTTAAGGGGGAAATAGATCCTTATGAAGAAGAAAACTATTGCTAAATTAAGTTTTCTTGGTGTCCTCTACTTTCATTTATAGAGGAGATGTGATAAAACATGAAAATGATAAAATTGTTTGTTTTGGCTATATGTATACTCTATTTCTGGTAATGCCAACGTTACTGGGCCTTGATCTGAAGTGTTAATCCTCCACATTTGTCAGTAAGTGGAAGACTTATGTCTACCACTCTGCCAGAGTGAGACACGTCAGAGTTAGCAATTCTTTCTTTGAATGTTTCCTGTCTCTTCGAGTGGTCTACTGCTGATGACCAATTTCATTTTGTCCGCCTTGTAGCTGATGTTTTTTATTTGCCTTTTTTACGATGATTATTTTATGGATGACTTCTAAGTTTAAGTCTAAAAAATCCAATTTTTCAGCCATGCTCCAAAGCACCAGTTCCCGATTATTATTCACAAGTGGTGTGAATGTTGTGACAACCAGTCTAAGAAAAAAAGAGAGCTGGAGCCTTTCTCTAGATCTAGTTTTGAAATAGTTCCTGATAAGTCTGATTTTTGGGTCTGTATTTTGATAGAGAATTACTGACTTACAAGAAACCTTCAGTTCCTTAACAATAATATTTGGAATCAGAGCATAGTGAAGTCAGAGGTGTCAAACAAATCATATCCAAGATTGAACAGTTTGGATGCTGAGTCAGGTTGAGTAAATACAGAGTTGGAATATCTTGACATCTCACAGGAACTTTCACGAAGCTAAAATGTTTATAAAGCGGGTCCAAAAAGGAAGGAGTAAGGACTGAGAGGAGGAATCTCAAAAGATAATGTAGAGGAAAGAACATTAGGCCAGAAATACAAAGTACTTCCTTTGGCTTTTGGTTATGATGTGGTTGGCATCCCATCTAAATGCTGTGATCTCTTGTAAAGCAAGCTGTGCCTCATACTCCTTGCACCTGTTAAACAAGGTTTACATGCCCTTTTATTCTTCATTGAGCAACAGATATTTATGGCTACCTTGAAGTCTTCATTATCCCTTCCCTCTGGAATAAAAATACTGGGAAGCAAAAAAAAAAAAAAATACTGGGAAAAGTTATGTGTGGCGTACATATATTTACTAAATGAACATAAACCTGCATGCTAAATCTAGTAATTTAATAGCAGTTCTTAGGCCAACAGAAAAGAGTACAATATTTTTTCCTAGAACTTGAAAGGTTTGAAGATAACGGAAGATGTAAAAATGGCCCTCACACAGTTTACATAGGGGAGGCACTGTCAAGTGATGTGTTGTCCCACAAGCTATATTCAGAAATGCAGCACCTCATTTTATAGTTACAGTTCATCTAAATTTTTAGATGCTGTTTATGTAGTGATAATTCATACATGTTGAATGTCAAATGTGCACCAGATATCTCACATGCATTATTTATAACTCTTTTTACAATATTTTAGGGTTATATAGGTGATCCTGAGACTGAGAAAGGCCAAGAAAATGTTCTTAGGATAAATAATTATTAAGTTGGAAAGCTGGAATTCAAACTCTGGCTTTCATGACTCCAAAACCCGTTTTCATATTTCAACATTCATTGGTTCTCAGGAACCACTTATTGCGTGGATGCCTGTTATTACCTGGGCTCTGTGATAGTCGGTTCAGGTATATCTGATCAAAGAGAAGAGAGGTACAGATCCTGAGTCCACAAAATTATTTGCCATCATTTATGTAGGTTCTATCTCAATTCAGGAACTCTTTGAGTCTTCTCTCCAACGCCTAAGGCATTCACCTATGCTGATGCTCTGCCCTAGATCCTGTGCAAGTTGTATAATTATTCTGGCCCTTCCAGCATAAACCCTGCATATAAAATTGGTTGAGTGATGCCCTTGGCTCCTTTCCTAAAGATTATAATATGGTCCTGGCACATCGAGGCCTTAACACTGTCACAGAGTAAAGGCCCTGAAAAAGTAAACTCAAAGGAAACTGTGTTTTTCATAGTCATAGTCATAAGACTCACTTATATCAAAAGGACCACAACCCAGTAATTTCCCTGGGGAGGCTATTACATCAAAGTTGATGGAAAGGTTAGGCAGGAAGCCCTGCACTTACCTTGGAAAGCAGATTGTGTGTGTGGCCAATGGTTTATATGTGCAACTTCTCTAACCGTGTATGACTGAGCTATAGGGCACCCAACTTTCCTTGTGTCGTGAGGTTTGTTTTTGTTTTTGTTTTTACCTCGTCTCCTCCATTTCCCAACACACACTTCTCCATTAGCTATGCTAACCTCAACATTTCTTCTCTACAGCACTGTGGGTGGGTTATGCATTACTGGAAAGAGATGATACATAAATATACCAGGTGAAAGGCATACACCTGATTTAACCAGCCGTGTACTTAAAAACTTGTCAAAAGTGAGATTACTACACAGAAAAGGAGAAGCAGCAGGGATCATTAGCATAACCTTCTCCAGCAGCTCTTGGTTCCTAATTTGGGTCCCACAGACCATGCCTGAGGAATTTGGGAAATAGATGAATTTTAGCAGTGCAGAAAAAAAATTTTTTTTAATTGTTTTTTAGTAAGTGGGGTCTGAGTCGACATGTTTGAAGAACTTATGCCATCTGTGTGAAATCATGTCCCATGGAAAGTAAATGGGATTGGGGACAAAGGCAGCAAATGACCCATTAGATCTTTCTATATTGTTTACCTTTGTTACATGAAATACATATAAAGTAAAAATGTAGGTAAGTAGGTAGGTCATGAGTAGGTAGGCACATATATACATAGATATCTAGATAGTAATGATCCTTATGGAGCTGCTTGTCGTCTGAAGATGGCACTTGCCTTACATGTTGCTAACACTGGGGATCCTTTGATGGCCTCCTCTCTTCAACATTAGACATATTGACTGCAGATGTACATATATAGTTACAATAATGAAAGTGATGTTTAATCCTCAAATGGCACAAAAATATTACCATGTGATGTGGAAATAGCAAAATGTGATATGCGCAGTAAAACGGCAGCAGTAACGCATTTTCACGAGACTTCAGAGAGATACAACAGGCTGCCTGGGGAGCTGGTGCAAGAGAGCCAGAAGTCCATCATTCTCTCTAGAGTCAGGGAGATAGCAGGGGAGCAGCCGTGCCATCTTGCCAAATTTGCTTTTATAATTTGAACTGACTTGTGCTTTCTCTATTTTCAATTGAAAAATTCTGGTGGTTGTCCAAATGGTATGTGGAATTAAATCTGCATAAACTAACTAAAACTAAGAGTACTTTCGGCATCGAAGGAGCCCTTGTCACTCACCCAGTTCCCTTCCCTCTCCAGGCTTACTCATGTCT
This sequence comes from Delphinapterus leucas, assembly GCF_059928025.1. Classification (NCBI taxonomy): domain Eukaryota; kingdom Metazoa; phylum Chordata; class Mammalia; order Artiodactyla; family Monodontidae; genus Delphinapterus; species Delphinapterus leucas. Next base: position 48,485,005 of record NC_143133.1, on the reverse strand, counting down.
CTGTGCTGTTGAGGTGTTGCTCTTTCCTCAGGCTATGGGGTTTCCTTGTTTTCTCCTTTAGCCACTTGCAAAAACCCTACTCATTTCCTAAAATTCATCGCAAACTCCTTTTAGTAACGCCTACCCTGAACACATGGTCCCTCCTCTCCTCTCCCCATGTTAGTGTGCCCAAACCTTGGATCTAATCGCCCTGTGATGCACTGGGATGGTTTTCACATCTCTCTTCTCAACTGGGCTATTAGAGCCAAAAAATTCAGAGCTGGCTTAGATTCATTTTTACAGCTTTTTCAGCACCTAGCCATAGAATGAATAAATGAATGGTTCTTCGTAAAATATCTCGTTTTGTTTTCTGGTGAAAGACTGAATAATGAGCTCAGTGGAATAGTAATTGGACTGAATATTACATTTATGATCTTAAGAACTCTTAGGTTTTAGTGCAAATCAGAAAATGGATACCTTTGAAATAAAATAACCTGTCTTTCTTTACACCAGTGATGTACTCACATAAATAAAACTTGTAGGCTGTGCATAGAGCACCTTAAAGCATTATCTAAATGCAAAGTCATGTCTTGTGAATATGACATGTAATTGGGAAGAAATTTTCTTTAATGTGGTCATGAGTATGACTTTATGTTGGTTTATTATTATGGAAGAAGGAAAGAATTGTGTAGACCGTGTGAATAAGTGCTGAGTTCACAACCAGGCTTTATCGGTATGGCAGAAAAAGTGTTATTGGATGTATTAGAGTCATATCTGGACGCTCGAGTTCAACATCATAATGATAAAAACCAAAAAGTGTTTGATAACAAGAAGGTGGGTAAATTTTTATGTGGCATTTCTGTCAGTTGATCAAGAACTTCAACTCTTCTATGTACTTGCTCCCTGAAATTACTTATTTTCAAAAATTGTGCGGCTGGCTTATACTTTATTTTAACTGATTAAAATATGCAAACTATGTAGATTATAACTGACACTGAACTCTGTAAAGTGTATCACTAAAGGAGGTACCTAGTCTAATACTTCCTTTTTACTTACTGCCTTGTCATCACTTAGAGTTTCTTTCTTTTTAAAAATGTGTTCATTTTTGAAATCTCAGAAAACTGAAAAATAAAAACACAAAGAAGAAAATGTAAATCACCATCAATCCCCCAAATGCAGAAATAATCGTACATAATCTTTTGGCACAGAGAATTTAAGTAACTTGGCCAATGATACACAGCTAGTAAACGCAGTGATAAGATGCAAACCCAGGCATCCGTACTTTAAATCATTACACTATACTACCTTCACTGAAAAATTACTTTGTACATAAACATTGGAGTTAGCTCATTGAGCAGTTTAAGAAAACATTGAATTAAAGCTCTAAAGTTACATAACAGCTTTGAATCATTCCCTTTTACTGTGAAGCATGGTCATTTAAATCTGTGAGAACAGCTTGGTAATCATGGATAGATTCTTCAAACTAAAAAAAAAAACAAACAGGGAAAGGAGGAAGGAAAGAAGGAAGGAAGGAACAAACGAATGTTCCAGTGTTTAGATATGAAGATCAAGACAGTAGAATCTAGTTTAAATTTTCTTGACATCTCTCAGCTGTGAGGCTCTATTTGCCTTTGCAAGTTTGAATTATTTTCTTTTGTTCTCTTAATCATTTTATTCTACTTATACATGGAGACATTAGGGAAATACATACTGTACTTACCATTGAAAATACTTTATGTGATGTTTAATGCAACTGGCCAGTGCACATTTCTTGAGCATGAAATGTGGAGTCATGTTTAAACGAAGCCCTCAGGATTAGAAAGCAACTGTCATCAACTAGTGTAAACAGATAAAGAAAACATATCAAGTAACTGGCCCTCCCACTATTGTTTCTTCTTTTACCTGTCCCAAAAGTTTCCTTTCTGCACTGCTGATAAGAGGTCAGGGTCCAGTGCTAGCCTCTATTGCACCATGGATTTCTAGATGGCTTAGGAAAAGTCACATTCATTTATTTATTCAACAAATGTTTGTTGAACTTTTGTTCTACTTGCTCCATTGAGCTGGTAACACAAAACTTGGCCTTGATGAAGTACCATATTTTCACATTTACATCCCTTCTTAACACCATCACTCCAGGTTCATACAAAGAGAATGTATAAGCTTTTCTCCCCATAGGTTCTCTATGGAGCATCTGTTAGCAGCAGCTGAAGCAGCAGCAGGCAGATAAATTTAAATTGACTCCCTTATATTTCTTTATGTTCCTCTGAGATGAATGGAGTTCATTTCAGAGTTCTTGGGTATCTAATATAATTAGGTTTCCCTCTGTTTCCTTTCCTTCTCCTCTCTTTCTCTCTTCTATTCCATCTCATGTATTGAAGATGTGTCTTTCTTATTGATTTCCAACATTAGGTACCATCAGTGATTAGCAACTATGGGGGTTTCACTACGAAAGAAAAAATATTACTTCTTTATCGATCACTTTTTAGGGTAACAGTTGTGTTGTGAAACTTAATATGTATCTTTGACATGTTTTGTTTGTTAAATTCTTATTCTGAGTGCCGTCATCTTGAAAATGACAAATGCAATGCACATCATTGATCATGCTGCAAGAAATTAGAATCTGAAAAGTGCAAATTCTGACATCTAAAATTAAAATGCACTAACTTGGCAAAACAGAAATTTGAGGATTCAGGAGAGGTTTGTTGCAAATAAGTTTGCTCATTAAATTAATCAGTTTTATGTATCCCTTGGTTATATGGTTATAGTCTTGTAGAGTGATTTCTCACACTGTTTTAGTTTATCCTTTAATGTTCTTGGGTTCCTGTGATCATAAGAATATCCATGTTTAAAGAAAGAACTTATCAAATATTAGCAAAATAGGAATAAATTCTTTTTATGAAAGTTTAAATGTGTTTCCTTTGAAGGAGGCCCTCCTAGTTTGTATTAAGTATTTTCTTGTGTTTAGGAACTTCTTAGAATTACTGGGGTTGAAAATGTAATTGTCAATATTTGCCTGTAAAAAATATCAGCTTTATATGATTCAACCTAATAGGTATAAGTACAAAAAGGTTAATAAATATGCTGTTTAGGTAAGGTGGTATTTTAAATAAGTATATTTTTCAGATAACCAGAGCTCCCTTCAAGTGTTATAACTTCCCTATTAACCAGATGAGATGGAACTCTTTCCAAGCACAGTACCTACTTTCCTCTTTTCTCAAGTAGAGTATCCCTACTCCCTTATCGAAGGCTCAAAATCATTACTACAGATATTCTAGTCATAATCTAGTGTGATGATGTGATATTTTCAAAAGTTATGGAGTCTGCAGAAGTATTTCTGAGAATGTGTGCTTGGTTTTTATAGTCTTTTTCTTTTTGCTCCACTGGTAAACTGCTATCTCTTCTTTATGTTCTGCGTGTCTCTTAACACACCACAATATGGGCAGATTCAGGACAAAAAAGGCAAGAAGATGCCAGAACTAGGAGACAAGTTGGATTGATCCCAAGTAATGTTGGTGATACAAGACAAAGAAGCAAATTGATAATCATAGATTCAGAATATAAAGCAAACTTGTAGTGGGAGCAATATTAGAAGAGGAATTCTAAGCAGAAATAGGGAGCTGATGTAAGTGAACAGTGATCAAGAGCCTTGAAGTCAGAACACAAAGGAAGTAAAGAATCAGGTTAATGAGTTAAGATGTGCAAACTCTAATCAGTTCGACCCAGTCAAGAAAAATAAGCCAGCTAGCAAGAGTAAAATTAGGGGCTGTTGCCTTTTTGTCCCAGTCTTAGACTTTTGATAGAGTGTAAGCGGCCAAAAGCTTGCAAGGTGGGGTTTCCATTGGGAAAAGAGAGTCCCGTTGGCTCTGGCATAGCTTAATCCTTGCAAAGACAAAGACTCAGCTTTTCTAGAGGGTCACACAATGCTCAGTGCGTTTAACTTACTGCTTAGATTCTAGGGAGCTATTTACTTAATATATAGTAAGTTATGTAGTTAATTTTGTCAAAATCACACGTAAAATTCACGTCACTAGGGCTCTAAGCAAGAATCCGCAAAGATCTCATTAATCGGGTCATAGCCATAAAACAATGGTCCTTCCTCAGTGAGGGGTGATGTTTCCCCCAGGAGACCTTAGGAAATGTCTGGAGACACTCTTGGGTGTCACAAGTGGGGGGAGTACTTCTGACATTTAGTAGGCAGAGGCCAGGGATGCTGCTAAATATCCTACAATGCCTAGCAAAGTCCCCAACAAAAATTACCTGACCCAAAATAGTGTCAAGGTTGAGAAACGCTGGCTTAGGAAAACTGAGTATAAGAGAAGAAAATGGAATCTGCCAGCATCCTTTAAAGCCTGTAAAACGTAATAGTTTTAGAAGTACAGGGTGACATAAACTAAGTAACTCCAGTGTTGGTAGTTTCACCTTTGGAAGGAGAGTAGGCAAACGGACCCAGCACGAAACCTTGCTTCACCACCACCTTTACCTGGGTTTGGAGAGAAGTGATTTCTTAGAAGATGTTTCTAAACTTACTTATTCTGAGGTCTTAATAGTCAGTTACCTGGGAAGGTGGAATAGCTAAAGTAACTGAGTGCCAGCAATGTTTGGTCATATCCCTTAACTGCCATCAACGAGCCATTTTAGGAGGCAAGGATGAGTTAGGACCAGCATTGGAGGTAAGGAAATTTGAATGGGTTAATCAGCCTGGGAGGTGGAGGATGTGATCCCAACTGATTCACTTGTTGGGGTATGTCTATCAGATCATCTTATAATTAAGTGCCCTAAATTTACCTAAGAATGAATCCTTCTTATAGGATTTCAAGGAAGCAGAAGTTTCTGCCTTTTATCAGAAGCTCAAGACTGTTCCATATTGCTCCCATATGTGGACTGAGTTACTTTGGCTAATATAGTCGGGCTCTCCTAGACCACTATCTTACCATCAAAGCTGGCCAAGAATGATTTGGCTTATTCTTAGCCTTAGCTGCTCCCCATAAAAGTGAGATCATTATAGAAGAGGCTTTCACATGGCTATATTAATAAATTTTGCACACTAATTCCCTCCAGTTAGATGGATCCCAGGTGTCTCCACTTGAATGCCGATCTTAAAGAAACCAGAGCTTTATCAGAGTAACCTGATTTTACAGTTCCTTCCTTAATAAATGTTTGAATGAATGAGCGAATGAATAATGTAAGAGTCAAGTGAAATATTTTGCAATGATGGCACCAGAAGCACAAAGAAAATATTAAAATACTTATTATGAAAACTGTAGATCTTTTCAAAAGGAAAGCAAATTAATTTTTACAAAGTAACTTTTTCCAGTTAGTACTTTTTTGACAGATACAGTTCACCCCTAACATTTGTAGTCCTATACAGTTTCCAGAGCAGATATAATTCATCTACTTCTTGGGCTTGATATAAGGGAAGCCATAGGACCCAATTCTCATTTGTTAAACTGAATTGAAAATAATTTATCTTATAGCAGAAATGGCAACGATACACCATCTAAAGTTCTATCAAGACCAAAGACCAAAAATGGAACAGAAGGGATTTTGTTCCAGTTCACCAAGGAGCATGCTGTCCTCTCATCCATGCTGCAACAAATAAATTGTTTGGCAGTAAAGAAGAAATACACATCGATGTATAGTAACTTGATACAATAAAATATACTTTCAAAAGGCAGATTATTAAAAGATGCTATATCAGTCATAGGTAATTTTTTTTTTTTTCTTTTGCGGTACGCGGGCCTCTCACTGTTGTGGCCTCTCCCGTTGCGGAGCACAGGCTCCGGATGCGCAGGCTCAGCGGCCATGGCTCACGGGCCTAGCCGCTCCGCGGCATGTGAGATCTTCCCGGACCGGGGCACGAACCCGCGTCGCCTGCATCGGCAGGTGGACTCTCAACCACTGCGCCACCAGGGAAGCCCAGTCATAGGTAATTTTTAAACGTCATTCATAGGTAATTTTAAAAGCTATGATCAGAATATCCTCAAATGCTTCTCCTTTATCTCAGAGAAAATGTGCCGAGTGGGTAAGGGAGTTGAGGGGTTTGGGAGAGATGTCTCTCAGAAACCTACATATTACATATTAACATGCCAGAGCTACCAAGTCATAATCTCTCTTCCCTTTCTCTCTCTCCCTTCTTTCCTCCCTTTCTCCTTCCTTCCCTTCCTTCCTTCCCACCTCTTTCTTTTCTTCCCTTCTTCCCTTTTCCCTCCCTCTCTCCTCCCTCTCTATTCTCCATCCCTGTAAATGACTCTGTTATCTCTCTGCCCCATCTTCCTTCCTTCCCTTTCTTCTTCTGTTTTTCCTTCCCTCTCTGCCCTAGATGGCCAGTGATAAAGAAGAGCTCATTGTCATGACCTTCTCACAAAGAACAAGGGAGTTCGGGGGTGGGGGCAGATAAATGCCAGGGGAGATTGTAAAGTTGTCAATATACCGAGAAAGGGAGAGAAAGATCATTTCCAACCTCTGAGTGAGAGATTGCCACTAGGAACTATTGAAGGTGCAGTCATTTTGACTACAGTTCATTACTCTTAAGAGAAAGTTTATAATTTTCATATATTATCAAAGGGGACAATCACCTCAAAAAGATGACTAAACATGGCACTATATTTTATATTTTAGGACATAGTTTGATATATGCCTCAAATTTCTAGAGGGAAAAAAATCTGATGACATAAATTATTTACCTCAATATACCTAGTGTAGAATCACATCTTATTTTTAAGCTGTTAGAAACTTTTCAGCATTGAATGGAAGCTCTGAACTCTTTTGTCAAAAATATATACATACTCATACCATTTTCATACCATTTTATAATCTTTTGAAACCCATCCATGGGTCTGTCCATACTCTTGTACTGTGAAGTACAATTATTTTGGTAAGTTTTTCCCATTGACTATACAGCCTATGTTTACATGATAAAAGAAAGAATGCAGATATATTGCAATATTGCTTATAAAGTGATATAAACTATTATCCAAATAATAATCACAACAGTATTTGAGAAGCTTCTCCTAAGGTACTTAGAGGAACTTTAGATGCTTCCCACTGACTCTATTTGATATTTGCTTTAAAAGATTTCCTACTTAATTTTGAATCTAGAAATACCGCAGCAACTTCCACTGATGTGATATCTCCTGTATACCAGATATTTTCCAATGTGTTTAATATACATTATGTCATTTAATTCTCAAGACTTTTATTGGATAGTTTTATTAGATGGGCATCATTAGTTCCCTTACACGTGATTAAAATGAGGCATAGACATTTTTAAATGATCTGGCCAAAATCATGGACAGTAGGTCCAAAGGGCTGGCCTAGGAAGCTCAAATGGCCCACGTCCTTGGTTCTTGCTCTTTCCAAGGTGTCCAATGATAGAGTAAGTGCCTTATGTGACCTTATTTTCTTATTTTTTATATTTTTCCCGAAGCATTTTTAATTCAAAAAATTAAATTCTACATCATTTTTGAGTTGTATTTAATACATAATGAAATGCACAGATATTAAGTGTAGAGTTTGAATTGTTCTGACAAATACATACATCCTTGTCCTACACCCAATAAATATAGAGGACATTTCTATAAACTCAGTTACTTAGTGCCTTTTACAGTCAATGTTTGTCATACTCAGAGAAAATACTGTTCTAATTACTATCAATGTAGACATTAGTTTTCCTATTTTTTAAAACTTTTATTTTATATTGGAATATAGTTGATTAACAATGTGTTAGTTTCAGTTACACAGCAAATGATTCAGTTATGCATATACATATCTATTCTTTAAAGAATGCTAAGAAATTAAAGAAGAGGAGAATGAAGACTAAGTTGGCTGATTGCTGCTATGGCCAGATTTTTTCAGGTCTCTAAATGGAAAAATTGCCCTTAAATCCCACACAATAGCAGCTGTCCATGGCACTGGTCTAGACTTTGTGTGCAGGAGCAAACATTTGCAGAAATGAATCTGTGTCTCAGCAGCAAAATAAAATGGAGATTCTGGCTTTATCTGAGAAGACAGGTATGGAGAGAGTTTATCTAGGGAGATGGCTGCATGAAAAAGGTCTCAGCAATCATATTGTAAAAAAAAAAAAAAAAATCCAGGACTTTCCTGGTGGCACAGTGGTTAAGAATCTGCCTGCCAATGCAGGAGACACAGGTTCGAGCCCTGGTCCAGGAAGATCCCATATGCCATGGAGCAATTAAGCCCATGCGCCACAACTACTCAGCCCACGTGCCACAACTATCGAAGCCCGCGTGTCTAGAGCCCATGCTCCGCAACAAGAGAAGCCCACACACCTCAACGAAGAGTAGGCCCCACTTGCTGCAACTAGAGAAAGCCTGCATGCAGCAACGAAGACCCAATACAGCCAAAAGTAAATAAATAAAAAATAAATTAATTTTAAAAAATCCATCTACACTCAAAGACTGAGTGAATCTTCAAAATATGCCCAAATGGTTATGAGATAAACAGTCTTTTGCTAAAGGCAAAATTATAAAAACTTTGAAAACATACTTCTCAGATGATGAAAGATTGGGAGAAAAAGGTTTTCACCCTAAACCTGTTTCCCTGACACACAAGGAGTTACTCTATAGGACTAGTAACAGTAGACTTACCTCAGTTGAAAATAAATCCTGCTCAGTTTGCCAAGCTCTACCTTGTAAAATTCCTTAAATGAAATGTGGTATCTAGGTCCCTCTATGAAATGATTGTAGCCATTAAAAATATTTCAGAATGGTAAAGATGGTATTATTTAATAATATTTGTTATTTTTCTAAGCAATCATATTAACTTTTGCTTTGCGTACTTCTCACACATAGGGTTTATCTGTTGCATTTCATGGCTTCCATTGTAGGAAAGGCGGGGGGGTGGGGCTTTTGCTCTAAGCCATAGGAGTGATGTATGTGGGTTTGTCAGGCTTCACAGGAGGCAGAGAGGTGGGCACTGATGTTCCACGATGCTTCAGAGCATGGATTTGGGGGTCAGGCAAATTGTGGAACATATTTAGGATATGATACTTAATATCACAGTAAAAGAGATAGGAGAGTTAGTTAGTTAAATCTCAGTCTCAGTTCCTCCATCCTTTTTGGGGGAAATAAGAGGACCTACCTCAAAAGTTTCTTGGGAAGATTAGATAGCAAAAGTTTTCACCATGGTGGCCTGCCCATAAATAGATATCATTGGTATTTTGCAAGCATAGAACCTCTAAAGGAAGTTCATATCACAGACTCATTATTTTTCCTTTTGTCTAGGTGTTACTTTTCTGCAAAAACAATATAAAAATGGCAGAAGGGATTCAAGTAAAAGTTTGCCTACATTTCCCATCACTTCATGAAATTGTTTTCTTTTAATACATATATATTTCTCATAGATGTACATTAAAATCTTGCATATTTTCATAAATTGTATAGTTGTATATTCCAAATGTTAGCACTATACCATGAGAGCATCCATTTTGTGGCAGTCTCCTTTTTCTTATGTCATCTGTTCTCTCCCTCCAGCAAAGTAGGTTGCCATTCTTTGGCAAATGGCATGCACACATGCAGAGGATGTAGTTTTAGTTCACAAGAATAGGACCATATTACATACATGTCTTTGTAACTTGTTTTCGACATGAACACTATGTGGTAGGCGTGCATCTAAGTAAATGACACAAACCTATAGCAATGAGAGCTCCATATCATAAGGATATGTTTATAGGGTTATTTATTGTAGTATCATTTGTGGTAGCATAGCAGGACAACTGAAAAGTCCTGAATCTCTGTCAGTAGATGTATGGTGAATAGACTGAGTTACATCCATATTATGGAACATTATGTGGATATCTTAAAAAATATATTTAGAGCTCCTCTTGTAGATATTTTTAATTTTGAGTTGGAAAAGAAGGCAGAGCTTACTTAATCCAATGCCGTCATTTTACACACCAGGACACTGAGACCTGAAGCAACTCACTCAACTCTGGGCTTTGAGAGATCCAGAATGCCAGCCTGACTATCAGTCCAGTGCTCATCTCACAGCCTCCCACTCCTGCCACAAGGGCTATGGATTTTTTTTTTTTTTTTTGCGGTACGCGGGCCTCTCACTGCCGTGGCCTCTCCCGTTGCGGAGCACAGGCTCCGGACGCGCAGGCTCAGCGGCCATGGCTCATGGACCCAGCCGCTCCGCAGCATGTGGGATCCTCCTGGACCGGGGCACGAACCCATGTCCCCTGCGTCGGCAGGCGGACTCTCAACCACTGCGCCACCAGGGAAGCCTGGCTATGGAGTTTTACATAGAGCAGAGGGTCCGCTGTGGATGGATCTGAATATGAATTTGCAGCATGCATTAAAAAGGCTTTTAGTGTGACTACTACAGTGAGAGTTTAATAGTTCGTTTACCGTCCTGGAGAGTGTGTAACATGAAAACTTCATTAGGTGGTTTTCGGTTACAGCACACAGTTAGTGTCACTCATTGTCACACATTTGTTCCCTGAATGATGTTCCTGGAGAAGGTCAGAGCCCGTGTTATTTTGCTCGGCACTACTGTGGCAGGATCCTGAATATTTAATCATGCTACTCTGATGAGAAGGGGGTCTGGCAGCAAGTTTCAGGGGAGTATGTGCAGTGTTATCGTCCTCAGACTGCTGTTTGGAAATGAATCCGTGGAGCACACTCAAGGACATTCAAGAGGCACAGAGGATTCTGAGACATTCTTTTCCTTCAGCTAGTCAAAATTGAATTTAGAATTGTTAAACAATGCCCAAAGAAGTCTTTATTTTCAGCATAATTTAATATTTCCCTTTATGTGAGTCAAAACAAGACTATATCAATATAATTTGGGGGGAATCGCAGCAGTTGCATTTTGTTGTTGTTACATTGCTTCATTTTCCATAATGGGGTGCCAGTGTGTGCTCTCCCATCAATTTCATCTGAAAGTTGTATGTCCTGGCAGCTCTAGGAGTTATTATAATATGATGGAGGTTATCATAATTGGCTGCAGGGCTAGAATCTATGCTGTTTTTTGTCATTTGGCCTATTGCTTTCATGTAGTTATGAAAGCATCAGTGGAAGCTTTAGCAGGAACTTTGCAAAAGAGAATCATAAACAGGTATATTATATTAATGAGTAAATATGTTTCAGTGATTATCTAATGTCATTGCTGTTTACATAAGTGAGAAAATTATTTTTTGTTGAACAAATCAAGAAAATTTCAGGGGTATTTTTACAAAATAATTTTAAAAATTGAGTTATAAGTGACATATAGCATTGTGTAGTTTTAGGTGTACAGCATAATGATTTGATATATGTATATATTGTGAAATAATTACCATAATAAGTTAGTTAACATTCATTACCACACATAGCTACAAAATAATTGTTTTCTTATGATGAGAAATTTTAAGATTTGCGCTCCTTAGCAACGTTCACACATACAATAAGTACTGTTAACTGCAGTTACCATGCTGTACGTTACACCCCTCAGACTCATTTATCTTATAACTGGAAGTTTGTGTTTTTGATCATTTTCACCAATTTTGCCATCCCCCAGCCCCAGCTCACCAATATGTTCTCTGTATCTATAGCTGTTCGTTTTTGTTTGTGTCTTTGTTTTCTTTAAGATTCCACATGTAAGTGAGACCATACAGAATTTGTGGTATTTGTCTTTCTCCATCTGACTTATTTCAAATACCCTCAAGGTCCATCCATGTTGCAAATGGCAGCATTTCCATCTTGAAAATTTCAGTTTGAATATCACTGTTATTTCTCATAATCTTTAGACTAGTTTTTTGTTTCCTTGTTTTTTATTTTAAACTCTTCTTTGACTTTTTCAAATTTACATCTTCTCTTTTTAAAAAACTGTTTTATGATAAACAAATAGTGTAAGGCAGTTTGATCTTGATTGAAAAATAGGGCAAATCCATTTATAACTGAGACAATGTGACAGCAGCCTTGTAGGTCACCTCTGTCTCCTTCAGGAGTTCCATCCATAGTCAGCTTTAACTGTCAGTTCTACATGAATGACTTCTACATGTGACCTTCAACCTTGACCTTTCTTCTGACTGCTAGGTTAGCATTTCTAAATGCTCAGTATATACCTTAACATTATCTAAGAGTTAATTACTGACCTCTGCCTGGAAAATAGTAGAGACTCAATAAAAAAATTTCTGAAGCGATCATCTGTATGTGTTAGTTGGGATTTGGGGGAGGCCAACACATTTATCGCTCCTTTCAATTTTCTTTTTTTTTATTATTGTATACTGCCCTTAGTTACTTCAGTCTCAAAATTATCTTTTCTGAGCTCTCACCTCACAAGAGAATGAAGCAGAAAGCCCTGTGCCTATACGTTATGAAACAAAAACAAACAAACCTTGGTTGGGTTCAGCTTAATCATAATTATATTAGCCAAATTGTATATAACATGTGATAATTGAAAAAGAAAGACTAATCTTCAAAAAATATAATAGTGGGAGGGAGGGAAGCGAATTAGCATGCTGGATCCCAGTTCAGATCGTCTGTGTGGCCTAATTGTTTTTAAGTACGTTGCCATTCTATGAAATGTTGTAAAAAGCCAGTGTCAGGCTTCCCTGGTGGCTCAGTGGTTGAGAGTCCGCCTGCGGATGCAGGGGATACGGGTTCGAGCGCCGGTTCAGGAAGATCCCACATGCCGCGGAGTGGCTGGGCCCATGACCCATGGCCGCTGAGCCTGCGCGTCCGGAGCCTTTGCTCCGCAATGGGAGAGGCCACAACAGTGAGAGGCCAGCGTACCACAAAAAAAAAACAAAAAACAAAAAACCAGTGTCACCACACCTGTGTGTGTCCATTAGATTTGAATAGACACCACAGGACTGCTTTTGGTTGATGACTTTTGCTGAAGCCAAATGAGCAACCTGATTGTGTTAAACCAGCCTATTGATTGCCTTTGATATAAGTGAAAATGAAGCTTCCTTCACTCGTGATTTGTTTTGAAATGGAAGGCAGGGGATGCATTACTAAGATGATATCCCAGGCTCTCAACAATTGTAGGTGACTTTAGGCAGTAATATCTGGTGGATTATTGAAACATTCATAGAATCATAATTTTATCATCTTCAAGTTGCAATTGACTTTTCTTTGACTTTGCATTCCAAGACGGAAGTTGGTTTAGGTTGCTTTGATGATCAAAAGTCTGTGTTTTTTGAGAACTCAGGAGATTCTAAATTTGTAACATTTCCTACCCAAACCCAAGAATTCTGTGACTTTATGTGGAAGGGGCAGGGGAGAGGCAGGCAAGAAATCTTTCAGACAGGCATTACATTACAGCTAGTTCTGATGAAAATAGGTCAAGGACCATACTTTGCGAAAAACTGGGGAGGAGTGTGGGTAAAATTGAAGTGAATAAGTTCCAGGGGTCTCAATAAAGTAAAAGTATTTATATACGAACACTTTAAAATTGCTATATACTTATAGGATATTATTTTTATATTCTTAATAATACATGCATTTTTTTCATGCAGGGGATTACAAACCTGCTTAATAGTAGAATGAGTCTAAGTAAAGGTAACTAACTTGATATTTAATTTCAGTGCTAAATTAGAACCCAGTTCCTTAACTCTATATGGCTCATTAGAGAGTGGGGGGGGAGAAATCTATCACAAAGAAAATAAGCTAATATAAATTTTTTCAAGACGTGGTTTTCAGCCTACTTTTGTGAAAGAATGGGCCTTGGGATTCATCAGGTCCTCCTTTTTATAATCTGGGAGTAAATCTGTGGCTGGGAAGGTGGCAACTTTCCTCCTACTAGTGCCTCAGTCTACCCTGCTTCCAAGTTCTTCATGTTGACTTCTTTGAAGTACAACGCATGCATCTGACTCTGACTTTCAGGGCTCTCCATCAGCAAAATACATCTATCTGTTCCCAGCTCCCGTAACAATAATAATCAGGCTTTTAGATAGGGCTCCGGGTAGGTGGAGCCCCATCGAAGGAGTCCTCACTCAGCTCTTGCTGGCACATATTTACAACAGACTCTTTCCCTAAACTATGTCGTAAACAATTTTCACTTACCTCTGAATTCACGTGTATGAAAATCTATGTTTCTCCCTCTTAATTAGCAAACAAAAAATAGCTACAACTTCAGCCATCTGGGTGTTTTAAAATCTCACGATTTGTATTAAATACATACCTCTATGGATCTATTTGCATGTAAATATTTGTACTATCTCACCTCTTTTATGCCAGTGTGATGCAGAATTCTCATATCTATCAATAGTTTTGTTCTCATTTTATCACAGCAAATTATGGATAGTCTAATGAATTATTATATTATCTAGGTGTTACCTAGAATACTATTTAGATGGGTTTTTTGGGTTGATTTAGACCTAGGCACATGAAATGGGGACTTCTCCAGCCAGTAGTTTTGATTTTTGACTTGCTTTGTAGTCTCAAAGCTGTTTCCAAAGTTGATGCGAAAGTTATTCGTGTGTTGGTATGCTCTTTATTCATTGAAGTAGGTGGATTGTGATGTTTCTGGAATAATAATGGACCTAGCTTTGGCACATTCCTCTCTAATGGACAACTACCTAGTCTGATATTTTATCAAGACCCACTTTCAAAACCTGTGACTTTGCCGCAAGGCTCTGCTCTGCTTCTCTCTGCAGCCCCATGGTGAGCTATTTTTAAGCTGCACATGTTTAATTTTGCAACTTGTGACAATTGGAAAAGCATCATAATGTCTATTCCTACTGAGGCACACCAAATACACCAACATGTATTGAGAGGAGCAGCATTTGGGGGAAAACTTCATGGGGCAAGAGTCTTCTTGAGAATTACTGGATTCTTCCTTGAAGGAAAGCCAACACTCTTCCCTTAATCAATCATGTTTATTTATTTACTTTTCCATTCCAAGGAGCAATGAGCATAACCCAAGTGTATTTAAGATTTGCTTTACCTGGATTTGGACTTCTCAAGAAGAGCTGGTCAGAAAAATAAATACAATTCCAAAATGTAACTAGGAGAGATGCATGCTGAAATGAGCCTGTACTTTCACATTCCCTGTAAGTTACTTAACAAGACCAGTGGTTGGCTGTGGAATCATCTCTCATCGTAGGACCTTTGGTTTTTACTGCATGATGTACCGGCTTGCCTTTAAATTAAATTTAGCTGTAACTGTACTTCAGTTAACTTTAGTAGCCTCTGTACCATGTGCTAAAAGTGCTAACTAGTTTGTTCATCCAGAAAAGCCTTGAGCCCTTGTGAGCTGTTGTGAAGTTTACTCACATTTCTCTGTGAATGACAGTGGCTTTTACTCAAGCGCTTCTGAAACGTTAAGGACGTCTGTTCTTTTTGAACATGCAGCCTTGGTTATTGATATATTATAGGAGGTAATCGTTGTATTAATCCAAATTAGCTGATAATTAAGAGCATTTTTCTTTTTTGTTTTCTAACGCTCTGTGACATTTTATATTTGTTTTCCTAATTCTGTTTTGTAAGTTCCTGAGGATAGCATTAAGCAACAATATTTTCCCTACACATCCCCAGTGGTAAATAGACACAGGCAATGGATTCACCAACAAAATTGGTGATTTATAGTTGCCTTTCCTAGAGGAAAAATTGGTCAGATTGGTGCTCTGGGCTTTAACATCAAAAATGAGCCCTAAGGGCTGATTTCAAGAAAGTTCCTCAACAGAATGGTTTATAGAGTATTAATTAACTGTTCAGAGATTACAGAAATATGCATATACAGAGCAGGTACCCATATGTGTACTCTGGGTATCCACATGGCTTACTCTTGTACCTTGCCTTCTTCAAATGCTTACCCAAATATCACCTCGATGAGGACTCAGTGATCACCCCATTTTACTTGTACCACCATCCCCTCCCTTCATTCAGCATATTCAATTCTCCTTGTCCCACTCTATTGTCTTTTCCCCCCATTATGATGTAAGCTCCATGAATCACTGTTTTGTCTGTTTGGTTCACTTGTGTATATTCAGAACCTAAAATAGTAATGCATAATAGGTGTTCAGAACCTAAAATAGTAATGCATAATAGGTGTTCAAAAGGTATTTAAAATTTTTAATTTTAAGTGAACTCTGTATTTTGAGATAATTGTAAATTCACAGGCAATTGTAAGAAATGATACAAAGAGATCCATGGTAAAGTATTTAGTTTCCCCCAATGGTAACATCTTACAAAACTCTAGTAGAATATTACAACTAGGATATTGACATTGATACAGTCAACGTCAATTGACAATATTTCTATCAGCACAAGGATCTATCATGTTGCACTTTTATAGCTACGTTCACTTCCCTCTGGCCCCTACCCTTTCCTTAATCTTTGGCATCCACTAATCTGTCATCCATTTTAAAAATTTTGTCATTTCAAGACTGTTACATAAATATAATCGTGCAGTATGTAACCTTTTTAGATTGGCTTCCCCCCCAACCCCTCCCCTGCTCAGCATAATCTCCTTGAGATTCATCCAGGTTGTAGATATCAACAGTTCATTCCTTTTTTCTTGCTGGTGTGTATGAATCACTGTTTGTTTATAGGTTGTTTCCAGTTTGGGGCTGTTATAGACAAAAATGCTATAAGGGTTTATATAAAGATTTTTATCTAAACATATATTTTCATTTCTCTGGGATAGATGCTCAGGAGTGCAATTGCTGGGTTAAATGGTTGATATATGTTTAGAATTTTTTTAAAAAGCTACCAGACTGTTTTTCAGAGTGGCTGTACCATTTTACATTCCCACCAGCAATGTCTGAATGGTCCAGTGTCTCTGCATCCTTACTGGCCTTTGGTCTTATCACTAGTTTTTCATTTTAGCCATTCAGCTAGATGTGTAATGATGGACTCACTGTAGTTTTATTTTTCATTTAAGTAATGACTAATGGTATCAAACATCTTTGCATGTGCTTTGTTGCCATTTGAATATCTTATTTTGGTGAAATGTCTTCATGTCTTTTGTTCATGTTCTAACTGGGTTGTATGCGTTTTCCTGTTGAGTTTTGTACGTTCATTATATAGTCTAGATAATAGTGTTTTGTCAGATATGTGGTTTGCAAATATTTTCTCCCACTTTGGAGCTTGACTTTTCATCCTCTTAAATGAGTGAGAGTTTTAAAATTTGATGACATCCAACTTAGCAATTTTGCTTTTATAAATAATCCTTTGGTGTCAAGTCTGAAAAATCTTCACCTAGCCCCAAATTGTAGAGACTTTCTCTTATTATCTCTTAAACTTTTGTAGTTTTACGTTTAATTTTGTGATCCTTCGTGAGGTAATATTTGTATAAGATGTGAGATCTTGGTGAAGGTTCAGTTTTTGCCTATAGATGTCCAATTGTCCCAGCACCACCTGTTGAAAGGCTCTCTTTCCTCCACTGATTTTCTCTTGGCATCTTTGTCAAAAATCAGTTGTGGATAATTGTGTGGATTTACTTCTAGGTTTTCTATTCTGTTCCATTGAACTATGTACCCATCTCTCTACCAATACCACAGTCTTAACTAGTGAAGCTGCATAACTCTTGAAATCAGGTAGAATTATTTAAAGACTTAATCTTCTTTTAAAAATTGTTTCAGCTATTCTAGTTTCTTTTACTCTCCATACAATTAATATAATATTTTCTATATTAAAAATAGTCTTGCTCATATTTTGATTAGAACTGTTAAACCGTATGTCAATTTGGGAAGAATTGGCATCTTTACTGTGTCGAGTCTTCTAATACATGAACGCGAGTATCTCTCTGTTTATTCAAATCTTTTATTTCCTTCTCCAGAGGTTTTGTAATTTTCAGCATACAAATTTCATACATGTTTTGTTAGATTTAAACTTCAGTATTCATTTTTTTGAGCCACTGTTAATGATACTGTGTTTTAATTTTTGTGTTTATTGCTAGTACAAATGACTTCTCAGTAGTGCAATTAATGTTGAGCTCGTATTCTATGACTGCTGAACTCACTCTTCATTCTAGGAGTATTTTTAAGTTTTTTTGGTTTTTTTTTTGTATTTTCTACATAGACAATCATGTCATCCTCAAATAGGATGTTTATTTTTTTCTTTACAGTCTGTATGTCTTTAATTTCCTTTCTTATCTTATTGCACTGGTACTACTTCCAACTCTATATTGAATAATGCTGACGAAAGCAGACATTCTTACCTCATTCCTAATCTTTGGGTGAAACCATTCAGTCTCTAATCATTAAGTATAATGTTACCGGTAGGTTTTTGTAGGTGTGCTTTATCAAGTCGAGGAAGTTGTCCTCTATTCCTATTTCACTGAGATTTTTTTTTTTAAATTATGAATGCATGTTAACTCTGTCATATATTTTTTTCTGAATCAATATATGTGATTTTTTTTCTTTAGCTTGTTAATATGGTAAATTACTTTGCTTTTTCCATATCAAGTCAGTCTTGCGACCTTAGAGCCTTAGACTGAACCACACCTGGTTGTGGTAGATCATTCTTTTTATATATTGCTGAATTATTCTGTTAATGTTTATTAAGGATTTTTGCATGTGTATTAATGAGAGATATTTGTCTGTAGTTTCCTTTTTTGGTATTGTCTTTATTAGGGTAATACTGGTTCATAAAGTGAATTAGGAAGTGTTACTTCCTTTCTATTTTCTTGAAGATATTGTGAAGAATTGGTGTTAATTCTTCTTTACATATTTGGTAGAATTCTCCAATGAAACCGTGTGGCCTGAAGATTTTTTTGAGGGGGAGTTTTCAAATTGTAAATTCAATTTACTTAACAATTATAGGACCGTTCAAATTATTATCTGTTATTTCATGTTTGGTAGATTTTTTTAAAACAATTTGTCCATTTCATCTAGATTGTCAAATTTATTTCTCTAGCGTTTATGTAGTATTTTCCTAGTATCCTCTGATATCTGCAGGTTCTGTAGTGCTTTTCTCCTTTTAAAGAGATATTTTTAAATGAATGGGTTAATTGAAAAATGTATTAAATTTTGAATACATTAAAAATATCTCAGTGGGAGAGGCAGGTCGGGCAGCTTAGGCAGCGAACCGCTGTGCAGTCCTGGCGCTTGCCTGAGGACCTCGAAACTACCGTTCCCCTGCCGGGCAGCGTGGGCACCATGAACAACGTGGCAGGACTGAATTCAGGGAAGGTAGCTGCTCTGCTTCAGAAACTGAATTCCGATCCTCAGTTTGTACTGGCCCAGCATGCCGGCACCACCCACGACCTGCTGGACATCTGTCTGAAGAGGGCCACGGTCCAGGGTGTTCAGCACGTGTTCCAACAGGCTGTGCATCTGGAAGGCAAGCCCGTCACCAACCAGAAGAACTCAGGGCGATGCTGGATCTTTCCTTGTCTGAATGTTATGAGACTTCCATTCATGAGAAAATTAAATATTGAAGAATTTGAATTTAGTCAATCTTACCTCTTTTTCTGGGACAAGGTTGAATGCTGCTATTTCTTCTTAAATGCTTTTGTGGACACAGCACAGAAAAAGGAGCCTGAGGATGGTAGGCTGGTTCAGTATTTGCTTACAAATCCTGCAAATAATGGAGGATAATGGGATATGCTTGTCAATATTGTTGAAAAATATGGTGTTATTGCTAAGTGCTTCCCTGAATCTTATACAACAGAGGCAACCAGAAGGATGAATGATATTCTGAATCACAAGATGAGAGAATTCTGTATACGACTACGGAACCTGGTATACAACAGCACAACCAAAGGAGAAATCTCAGCCACACAGGGTACCACGATGGAGGAGATGTGCAGAGTGGTGTGCATCTATTTGGGTAATCCACCAGAGACGTTCGCCTGGCAGTATCAAGACAAAGATAAAAACTGTCAAAAGATTGGCCCCATAACACCCTTGAAGTTTTACAGGGAACATGTCAAGCCACTCTTCAATATGGAAGATAAGATTTGTTTAGTGAATGACCCTCGGCCCCAGCACAAGTACAATAAACTTTACACAGTGGACTACTTAAGCAATATGGTTGGAGGGAGAAAAACTCTATATAACAACCAGCCCATTGACTTATTGCAGAAGATGGTTGCTGCCTCCATCAAAGATGGAGAGGCTATATGGTTTGGCTGTGATGTTGGAAAACACTTCAGTGGCAAGTTGGGCCTCAGTGACATGAATGTCTATGACCTTGAGTTAGTGTTTGGTGTCTCCATGAAGAACATGAATAAAGCTGAGAGGCTGACTTTTGGTGAGTCACTTATGACCCACGCCATGACATTCACTGCTGTCTCAGAAAAGGATGATTAGGAGGGTGCTTTTGTGAAATGGAGAGTGGAAAATTTGTGGAGTGAAGACCATGGTCACTAAGGTTACCTGTGCATGACAGATGAGTGGTTCTCTGAATATGTCTACGAAGTGGTGTTGGATGAAGAGGTGCTAGCTGTACTAGAGCAGGAACCCATTGTCCTGCCAGCCTGGGACCCCATGGGGGCTTTGGCCGAGTGATATTGCCTCCAGCTTTTCCTCCTCCCATGGGACCTGAAGTAGTTGCAAAGGACAGATCCAGGGACTGAAGCCAGAGTTACACAGGTGACTGTGTGTTCCCACCGGACACAGTCAGACTCTTGGATTTCTCCTCCAGGAACCTCTTTGGGAAAGTGTGCTTTATGCTGAAACAAAATACTCTCTAAAGAAAAAAGAAGGAAAGATCAGCTCATACTATCGACTCTCCTCATCTCCAACAGCTCAGGGTCTCTTAGCATTTTAATCAGATGTAGTTGTTTGTCTCAAGTCTGTCACACCAGTTCGGTTCAGTGTCTGTTTTATAAGGCAGGAGAGGATGAGCAATTGAGGTGTGTGGAGAGAAAACAGACTTAGTGTTCCTTGTTCTGAGACTAGAGTAGGGGGAGGGTACCCTAATATTTGAGCTCTCAAAACTGCCTGACAGTAACACTGTCCCTCCTAGGTGGCAGTCACTGAATTCAGTTTTTTCAAGGTAATTTTATGTGCCTCTAATAGGCCAGGAATGTGAGGTTGATCAAAACTGACTGACATGATTCCTTCCTATTGTTCTGAACTGCGGGGGAACACAGCTCTACTTGAGTCACGGGTTAAGTAGAGGGTTGGAGAAAGTAGGTGAGAGAACAACCCAAACCTTATCATGATCTGAATTATAATCATTAGCAGGAGCTCTTGCCAAATGGTTTAACTTCTGCCTCTGGAATTGGGAGTTGGGTGGGCACGAAAAGGGGATATCCGTTCTTTCTGACAACTAAATGGTGCTGAGAAGCTCTTGAATAAAACACTTTGCTAAAACAAAGAAACAGAACCTCAATGCTAATATGTCCCAAGTAGAACTTTTGACTTTCTCAACTGTCATAGTCTACCCACAGTTGTTTTATTTTATTAATTCATTAGAGTTATCTATCTAATTGTTCAAGCCTCAAACTAAGTCATCCTTAATTTTTTGCTTTCCCTCATTTTCAACCCTACTAATTCTGTTTCAGGATATATCCAGAAATCAACCACTTCTCATTTCCACTCCAAGCCATGCCACCATCATCCTCCCCTAGACTACTGCGATGCCCCTCGTAGGTGTTCAGTCTTCTAATCTTGCTCCTCTACAGTTCATCCTTTACATAGCAGAGAGATCATATAATTTTCCTACTCCCTGGAGTGACTTTCCAGCTCACATGGACTAAATCCAAATTCCTTACCCTGGCTATAAGACCCTGCATACTTGTAGGCCCTGGTTTGTAGGCCCTGGCCTCCCCTATGAAATCATCTCCTATAAGGCTCTCCTGACTCAGTATGCTTCAGCAGTCACACCCTTCTTTCTGTTCCTTGAGGATGCCAAGCTCTTCTCCAGCTGGTGGTGTTGGCACAAGCTTTTCACTCTACTTGACATGCTCTTTCGCCTGAACA
Source organism: Delphinapterus leucas (assembly GCF_059928025.1). Lineage (NCBI taxonomy): Eukaryota > Metazoa > Chordata > Mammalia > Artiodactyla > Monodontidae > Delphinapterus > Delphinapterus leucas. The sequence continues at coordinate 48,463,206 of NC_143133.1, read as the reverse complement.
TCTTATGGTTGATGGCTGTCTCCTTCTTGTAATCTGTATTCCAGACGAAGAAATGTTTTCATTGACCATTCAATCTACTCACCTTCTATTCTGTTAATTGAGTTTTTAATAGTCTCCATAGCATCTATTTATATGTGATATTTTTTATTTATTCTTTGTTAATTTGTTGTTTTCTAATGTAAGGTGTAAGCTCTGTTTATGCAGAGGCTTTGCCTTTTTTCACTACTGCTGTATTGCCAGCACCTAGAACCATGTATTGAACAAAACAAGTGCTCAATACATAATTTCTGCATAAATGAATGAAAGTGCTCTGCTTAATGCCATCTGTACCATATCTTATTTCAGTCTCCAACAAATGAACAGTGTCCTGTTACCCATTTTATAGATAAGAAAGTGGGGCTTTAAAATAATTTGTCCCAGCTCTGGAACTACAATAGTGTGTTTCTTCTGGCAATTTCAAGCTTTGGGATGCCATCACTCATGGCAAATGCATGGGAGAAAGAACTTTAAGAAGTGTATTGCTAACCTTTGTTTATAAACCTGTTTTTATCTCAGATACTTCCAACTGAAGTCCTAAAAATTCTCGGAAAGCAGGCTTCATTATCTCCTTCAGAGGATGACATCACTGAGTCTGGTGGACATATGGGAGAGTCACAGAAAAGAGCAAGTTACTACTAGATCTTGTTAAGTCTGTGGTTCCAGGAGTACTTCTTTCTTTATTGTAAAAGAACATCATTTCATGTATAGTATTGTTGGGAAATATTAGCTCCAAGTAGAATTATTACAACTGTCAGAAAAAAAAATGGCCTGTCTAGGTATTTAAAATATGGAGGAGGCACATCCACGTGCATTAAATATCAAGGAGGTATCATACACTAAGTATCAAGGAGATATCAAGGAGATACACACACACACACACAAAATAAGCAAAAACAAATAAATTACCAAACACCCTGGAAATATAGAGTGTCGACAAATCTTAGAAACTGCCCAAGGCACTCAGGAATGAAAAACAACAACAACAAAAAAAACCCCCAAAAACTGCACATTCAAGGAAGTTTTCTAGCTTTCATAGCAACTGCCTACCTCTGTAACACTATCTTTAATAGAATGGTTCTTTGTGAAAATTGTGAGCTCTCGCAATTGTTCTCACTATTAAGTCAACTGGTAAGGAGCCAGCAAGTTGCAGTTTACCTTTTAGAAATATGAGGAAACTGAGGCAGTCGTTCTCTTAGGATAATGCAGTAAATTAGTTTTGGAGCTCTGTTGCCTGGAAGCAAGTATAGGGGCTTAAGAGTTGTGGTTTCCAGGCTACTGTATTTTAAAGGAGACAATGATTTTTTTTTCCCCCCTGATTTTCAAATCCCTGAGCCTGGACAGTGCAGAAAACACAGCCAGATTTAGGTAACAGCTTATTTTCCACCTCTGTGCCCATGAAGTGGAATATATTTATCTGTGACAAAAGAGCTTTGCCTCTATTTGGTGGTAAATCTTCAAATCTGTTTAGAATCAGGGTCAGCTTCTCAAATGAGCCTTTTCACCATTTAGGCTTTCTGAATCTGATTAACACTGTATCAGGGAATTGTCTGGTGTCTGACCTTGAACAACATGCTTTCCTACTTGCCTTTTTGGCGGGGGGAATCATTTTGTACAGCCTTGGACAATGAGATTCCTCCCCAGCAGGCTTGATGGCATTTGTGGTCTCCTTTTACTGATATCCAAAGGGTTTCAGCCCCAGTGACCTGTCATCTGTCCCCTCACCTGCTTACATGCTGATTCATTGATGAGCTGGCATTGCAGGCCCCGCCTCCCTCTGAATGGTCTGTGAGGTTGTGATTGCTCCTGGAGAGGGGATGTGGAGCTGAGCCACCGTGGGTTACTACACGTGGGAACCGGCAGCCTATCTGTTGCCACAGAAGAACTTGGTGACCTGAGAAGCAGCCCTTTCTCACCACCCTGTTACCGTTCTATCTATATCCGGCTTCTCTAGCTTTTTAAAGGAATTTCTGATTCAGGCACTAACAGCTAATTCCACAGGAGTTGTAAGGCAGCCTGTGACATAAACTGAGACAGAAGTTTCCCCTCAGAGACTGTCTTTTTTCTATTGGCAAAGACTTCTGGCTCTTCTCAGAGGAATACCTTGTTGCTTAAGATGAGTGGCTGTAGAAAACGATGTAAACGTGAAATATTGAAATTTGCCCAGTACCTTCTCAGGCTATTAACAGGTTCTCTTCATACAGGTAATGACTTTTTTTTTTTTTTTTTAATGGAGGCTGGTAGAGCATGGTACCGAAGTTGAAATGGAATAGGAAAGGCTCACTATTTCTATGTTGTGTTTATTTTTAATGCTGTCAATAAAATACAGTTGTGTTTGCTGAGATTCACGTTTCTAAAAATGTGTGCAATGCAGCTCTAATTTTGGGATAGAACTGGATTCTGTGGATATATCTTCTGTGTCTTTTTGGCAGTGTCGCTGTTAAATGTGTCTCAATCTAAGGAAGCAGTGTCTGCAGAGTAGATTTTTTTTTTTAAATGCATGATTGTGTGAGGGTTTTTCCCTTCCTCCTGCTTGCTGCAGTTTGCTGGAAAATCACAAAGCTGTTCTTCCTGCAGGTATTTAGAAATTCTCTACCTTTGATCATTATAATCCATAGATTATTTCTAGTATTTGATTATAGAACTCAGCAGTGAAAGAGTTAAGGACATTTCTTTTGGATTTCTGAATTCCTTGCAAAATGTGAGCCAATTGTGAAAACAGCTGAAGAGTATAATGTCCATGAGAGCTTTTATATTTGTTTCATTGCAGTGGATTTTAATGTTTAACAGTTTGCACAATTGAAATAGAAACTCTATTTAAATCTAAGCGTTGATAGAATATTTTTTTAAGGTGTTCCAAAATTATGAGCCTAAACCAGCAGTTTTGCTGTCCGTGAAATTCCTAGGCAATGCCGTAATTAAGGTAGTGACAGGTGGGACCAAAACTACTTTGACTCTGATAATAGATATTTTTAATGGACCCTCAAACTTCTGAGGAGCAAAGCTGGGTTGATGAAATACCACACTTTGATTCTGGCTACGAAGAACTATTGTTAGCTTTATTTTTTCAACTTACACGTGTCTTCTTTTATCTAAATCATGAGAAAGAAGAGTTAGTAAAAAAAAAAAAAAACCACCTATACACTATACTGCAAGGATGAGGGATGAATTTGAGCAACATTTTCTCTAGGAAGTAAAGTCTTTATGGTGAACAGCAGAACTGCATATATGATTATGTTGACAACCTGATCAGGAAAAACAGTTTTGAGGGGATAACTGTGAAAATCAAATGATTTTCTGAGAGCATTATTAAGTATTCATAAACATAATAACAGGATTGTTATCAGATACTAATCTTTAAGCAGTGCAAATTGTGGTGGCTTTTGACACTTTTAAGAATAGTTATTGAGAGTCTGTACCTGCCTTTTGTTAACTTGGAGCTCTGTTGTATACTTAGTCCCAATATGAGTTTGCTGTATCATGTCAATTGTGATCAATAATATCAATATATTTGCTATAAACGTTCAATTAAGGATGATGTGCCATTTATGATGTCATGTCTTATTGGACAATGCTCAATAGGGGATCTTTTATCTAGCTATGAAATTAGAGAAATTTTTTATAAAAGAAAGTTTTCCATGAGGTTTCCATGGTAATCTGTATTTTCCTCTTTGATAAGGCAGTTTTAAGGTTCTACCTGTTTCTTGCTGGATTTGGGTGCAGTGCTCTGCCTTTTCTTGCTCAGTTTGTGTATAGTTTTCTGAAACTTCTTCAAAGAATTTTATGAAGATGGTAAATGGTTGTGAAGTCATAAACCATAAGCATTGAATCCAAAATGTAGCGGTTGGCTAATGACTGCATGGTAATTTATAATATGAAATTTATGGAAAGCTAGTATAGCAGAAATATTTTAAGCCTTATTTAATGCGTATTTAGAAATCAATATAGGTGGGATTCATCCTCTTCTTTCTGAGCCACAGGAGAAAAATATAAGAACTTTGAGAAATAGGACAGATTATTATAAAATAGTAAGCTAGATTTATGACCTGGGAAATGTGATTACAGCAACTTGTTTCTCGTAAAAATTCTTTTCAGCTCAGTCTCTAATACTAAATCTTGTAAAATCCAGCCAGAATCTTTGCAACTGCTCAGAATGTAACTTGGAAAAACCAATTTATGCGTTTACTAGATGCTGTGATAATATACACTGTTCACATTGGAGAATCTAATGTAAAATTCATTAGAGCACTTACAAGTCCCTTAGCTAGTAATTAATGAAAAAGTAGGAAGCAGAGTTGAATTAGTTTAAAAAATTTGCTTTAAGGTTGGATGTGCAAGCAGTTGCTAATTGTATCCTGAACAATCAGCATATGTCTTTGTAGTTATCAAAAATTTAAAACAATATGAATATGCCTTAGATGATTTTTTTTCTTCATTTTACCAGCAAGCTCTTAATCTCCACTTTTTCAGTTAAAGATGTGATCTAAGGAAATAATGATTTTGTTTTACATTTGGAAACAGGTTATTTCTGAAATACTTAATCTGTGTTGTTGGCAGTTGCCTTTCATTTGATACCAAAATGCCGATGCCTTTATACAAACAGAAAATTTGAAGTGCAAAGAAATTTTCACGAAGACAAACTCTCCTTTGATGTGCCTTATTGCTATCACAAGTTAGAGAAAAGCAGTTTCCTTTTCTGGGAGGTTTTCATACAAGTTTTGGCAACGCCTAGGGTTGCTTATAAATAAATAATTTTAAATTAGTGATTTTTTCTAAAATAATCTTTATGTTAGAGAGTGCAAATTCAGTAATACAAATTTGTCCAGGTAAAATACGATGCTTTCATTTTACCAGAAACTTTTTACATATTCTTGTCATGGCAAATCATTTTACAAAGAGTTGGTTTTACAAACACATGTGTTGGCCTTACTTGTTATGAAAATATAAGCATTTTTAAAGATTCTTTTGTATATAATAAATCTCAGAAATCCATATGCGAATATTAAAAGTTAGTGGCCACCATGTTCAGTGTAGTGCTGTGCAATACAGGATCAGTTACCCTAATTCCTTTTCAATTTGACACCTACATCTTCTTGTACCATATTATATTCTAATCTAGGAGTGGCTCATGGTAACCAATATATTTTTGTACATCTAAAGAAATGGAGTTGATTTTGAGGATTTTAGTCTGACACTAGTAGTATGAGACATGTTCTATTGATGGGCAATTTGTGTTCTATAGGAGCCCAAGGAACACCCTGTCATATAAATGCTGACCCGTTGAAAAGGGTAAATGTTGCAGGTATTGAATTTTAAACTGTCTCTTCTTTATGTGTGAAGTTTAGTATTGGAATGTTTTATGGTTCTTTTTGGAAGGTTGTTTGGACATTTATCAATTCTCTGCACACAGTTTTCTTGAAAACTCAAGACCTGAACACATTTTCCTATTAGCAGGTATTCCCAAAACATATGTGTGAAGTGGCTATTGCCTGGAGCTCTGTTTCAGGCTTCAAGACGATGAGCTACAGGTGTGGTGAAGTTCAACTCTCCACCTGAGGGAAACAGAGGCAATTCAAACCAAAACATTCTTTTAAGCTTTGAATTGCTGTTTAAGTAGTGGGTTACAGTACTTCAAATTTAATAAAATTATATTACTAAAAGCATGACATAAGCATTCCTCATTTCATCAAGTAGAGAACTTTAAATGAGAGAGAGAGAGAGAGAGAGAGAGAGAGCATCTGTTTTACAAATTTGCATTGAATTGCTTCCAGCCTTATCATTGTCAAAGGGACTGTGGATCAAGCCATTCACAAGGCTAGTGATTTAAAGATTTAGATTTTTTTTCTGTTGCATTTTTAAAGTATGAAGAGAAAATAAAGGTTGATGCTTAGCAAAATAAGAGACTTAAGAAAAACTGTTTCTAGCTACGCACACTTCCTTCTTTCGCCTCCTGATTACAAATCACAGAATCATGTTTTCAATCCCCTCTGTCCTCTTCTGTCCGTCATCCCTGCCACATCTGAACACAGGGCCGACGCATCTCATGCAAAAGATGTGTCCCGGAAGACCTCACATAATTAAAGATTCATAAAACTCAGGTTTCATCGTGGCAAAAGGTGATAGGAGTTTTTATTTCTCAGTTCACGTGGGCCTGGCATGTGGCAGCTGAATGAAACAGCTTATATTTGCTTGGCCTGCCTGCTCTGAAACTATGCTATACTTGATTACATTTATGTTTTTTAATTCATTCAAACTTTGCTGATAAAGGGAGATCGTATTTCTTATAGCACTATGTAAAATTTGCATTATTGAAATGCGCATAAAATGCCACAAGTTATGCTCAATTTGCTTCTTCTATTGAAACCTGCCCTCAAATAGAAGAGAGCAAAGGATGATGTTTTTCTTGACTGCCAAGGACTATTTGTAATTAGGTTGCTTTTCCCAGTAAGAGTTTACATTTTAAGCTTTATCAGAAGAATTATTTTGGCCTCTATTCATAAATTTGACTTTTCATTCAGGAGTGAAGGGATATTTTGAGGGGTGCAGCTTCTTGCCTTATCTCAAATTCTGCCATGGCTACCAAATCTGGTTAGAGGATACCTAGGTTCAATGGATAAAACACCCATATATGCAGAATACTGGTTGCCCCTTTCATTTCTGAAGAAAATCTGCATATTAATGTTTATTAACTTTGTATTTTAAGTTCTTTACCACATAATTAGTGTATTAGGTAAAACTTATATGGCTTAAAGACTCTTCCAAAGAGCAGATTGTTTTGGTCATTGTGAGAACTTCAAAGTAGTAAGTGATCTGATTCCACAGTCTTAGTCATGTTAAACTCTTAAAACTCATGTCTTGACTAACTGCCAAAATTAATCATGTGCTCTCAAGGGAAGAGCTAATATTCATAGAAGGAGCTGTATTTGCCGCTATTGGTTAAAGTAATCAGACTTTCTTAGCAGAAACTTCAACAGTTACACATCAGTGCTTCATTTAACTATGCAAAGAAATATTGAAGTTTCACCATACAGGCTCTTGAGGATATTATACATTGATTTTGATATGTATCAGTTATTTCCTGGCAGGAAAGAAAGAGATCTCAGGAAAATAATTTACTAAAGGGGCCATGTATGTGGGCAGGGGTAAGGAAGTCAACCAGGGGTAAGGGGTACTCGAATAATAGCAGACCGCTGAAGGAGCAAGGGATGGGGGCCATTTCTGAAGCCTGGAGAGGGAACCCGTGGGCAGAAGACTGCTTGACAGGAGATGTGGCCTTTAGTCCAGGGACATAGCCAACACATGGAGACCTGACAGTAAGGGAGCTCAGGAAAAGAGAAAAAAAGAAAATTGCTGGCCTCTCCTTTCCCCAACCTTCCAATTTTTGCTAGTGCTTCCATTGGCTGACCCCATGCTAGAAGCCAGTGGGAAAACTAAGTAGGAGAAACATGCTCATGGCCATATTTATTATTTTATATTCACCGACTACCACTGACAAGGCTTGCTTTGTTTAAAATTACTAACATTAGTCACATTGCTTCCCCTCAAAATATATTGAAAGAGGCACAAGCAACCTAATCATATCCCTGGGTTGGCTTGTAAGGTTCCTGTCAATCCACCACATCTTTTACTATCGCCGTTTATCTTTTACTTTGACCATATAGCTTCTGCCCAAAATTTCTCTGTTTCTCTTAAACTTTGTAAGTAAAATGAACCTACACCTTCAAACAGATGGACTCTGTTTTTGAGGAGGTGTCACCGTAATCAGCCACATTAAGTGACACAGGAAGACAGTGTGATGTTTTTTGTAGAGGTAGATGGTATTACAGCCCAGGATGATATGGTTATGCTTTGTGCTTGCTGAGGACGATGATGGATTTTCTTTCATAAAGTATATTTTCTCTCCAAACTCCTTTTTCCAGCATGAGATACCTTGTTAGTTGCGGGGAAGGGGCTAAGATCTGAGGAGCTGCCCTTCCTTGCGGAAGAAAGCAAAGTACCTTGTGAGTTGCGGGGAAGGGGCTAAGATCTGAGGAGCTGCCCTTCCTTGTGGAAGAAAGCAAAGTCCAGCTGGCCGTGATGGAAATCATCATTGGTATATTTTTTGCAGTATATGCCAACAGTTTTGACAAACAAACTACTTTTGATCCAGCCTTTGCAAACCATGTTTCTATGCCTACCATTCTCCATTTCTTCTGCCTGATAGATAGACTCAATACCATCAGAATGTCTCAAGATGTTCTTTATGTGGGACCAATGTTCACTTTACTTTTTCAAATTAATTTTTATTGGAGTATTGTATTGTAAATATTGGAGTATTGTAAATCATTGATTTACAATGTTGTGTTAGTTTTAGGTGTACAGCAAAGTGAATCATTTATACATATACATGTATCTATTCTTTTTCAGATTCTTTTCCCATATAGGTTATTATAGAATATTGAATAGCGTTCCCTGTGCTATACAGTAGGTTCTTATTAGTTATCTATTATATATATATATTAGTGTGTATATGTTTAAAAGGTGAATGCATAGGACTCTGAGGCAGATCAACATGTAATAATGGCTGAGGAGGGCCAACTAATTATTTTCAGGAAGAGTGAGTCAGAGAACTGAATGAGTGGCTGAGGTAGGAGAAGAACTATGCCAAATTTTGCTTGGAGGAGTAAAATTTTGCTTGGAGGAGTAAAAGGCATTCCATCATTAGACACCCTTCTTTATGTGTCTCATGTCTGGCTCACTGTCTGACTCTGTTTTGCTCCCTCTAATGTCTTTACATCATAGTCTTAATGACCATAATATGAATATATTACATTAAAAACAAAAAATAATTCTTAGAATGTTCCAGAGGAGCTGTTCTCTCTGCTTAACCCCCAGCTATGCTTCTGGAGCGCAAGAGCATGCACAGAGGAAGAGTTAGGAGCCTTGTGCTGGACTTCCAGCTCTATCCTTATTTCTACGATTGTGAAGGTCATCCAGCTGCTCTGAGCTGGGTCAACTCATCTGTAAAATGGGGATATTCCTACATATATTTCTCTTGCTAGCCAACATCCCGTAAATGGGTAGCTTTTGTCATTATTACTGAGCTGATATCCATAGGATGTTCTGTTTTTTTAAAAATAAATTTTCCCTAAAGGTAATTGGATACCTAAACATTATGATGCCTGGTAATTCGGAATAAATCTAAAGTAACCAATATAAATGACTGCATTTTTAAAAACTATTTTGCCTTTTATTGTGTTAGTTTTCAATAACCATAACTGCCATTTATTGATTCAACTGAAGTTTATTAAGTGGTTGTTAAGGGCTGAGGCTTGTGGTTTTGTAAGCTATTTCACGATTCCCGCCTGCCCCACGTTGCTCTGCTAGTGCAGCAAACAAATGCAGGGCAGTTAACTCCACAAACCAACGTGTGCTTAGATTTCCGAAAGCAGAGGACAGCTGTCTCTTGTGGTTTTAGCCAAGGAGAGGCGAGGACAACGAGCAACCTAGGTGACGCAATAAGCCTTCAAAATATGCTCCTTTGGGGGCTTCCCTGGTGGCGCAGTGGTAGAGAGTCCGCCTGCCAATGCAGGGGACGCGGGTTCGTGCCGCGGAGCGGCTGGGCCCGTGAGCCATGGCTGCTGAGCCTGCGCGTCCAGAGCCTGTGCTCCGCAACGGTGAGAGGCCCGCGTACAGCAAAAAAAAAAAAAAAAAAAAAAAATATATATATATATATATATGCTCCTTTGAAGAAAATTGGAGGGAGAGAAGCCGATGAGAGGGAAGCCAAACAAGGAAGGTAAGAAAGCAGCTGGGAGAAAGAGGATCAGTGGGTTTATTTGCAGGAGAAGGAAGTTTTGCTGAAAAGCCAAATTGCTTACACTACCAGATTGCTGCAGAAACTACGAGCAAAGCAAGCCCACCAGAAGGTTCTGTTCCTTGTCCGGGAAAGTGCTTCTGTGGCTTACTGAGCGAATCAGGCAGTGAATCAGTTAAGTGCCTGTTCACATTCCATTTCTACCCGCTTGGATCTGTCTCCACTCTCTGATGTGCATTGATTTCATTCCCTTTTGAGCTCTCATAGTACAAGTTGTCTGTCCCCCATTGTTCAGCATTTAATTAGTCATCAACACTGTATTATTTAACAGATTCAGGTGTTAGAGGTGTATCTCAAGTAGACCTGAGTCTTCTAAGTGACATAAATATATTTAATTCTCCAGCTCTACCCTAACACAGTGTTTACCGTATATCTGTTCAAAAATATAGATTTGTGGGAGGATATTATAAATAAGTATCAGTTTCTTTCTCCATATAATTTAATGTGTTCCTTTCTGACTCACATTATCGGACTTAAAACGAGAGCACTTGAGCACCCTACGGGGAGCCTAGTCCATGGTGCCAAACCTAGGATGTGGTGGGAGTAAGATAGAAAACTAGATTTGGCAGAATCCAAACTATATCTTTGTTTCATTATACAATTCTCCCTTCTTAAACTCAAACTCACTCTGAAGAGCTGTCTGATGACTTTAATTCTCAGCTCAAGCGTCATCTTAGTAAGTCGTTTCCTGATCATCCAAACCAAAATAACCCCTCCTACAGTGACTTTCTTTTATATCACCTTTCTGAAATTTCTTTTACAGATAGGGTGGCCAAAATTGGGACACTTTGGAGAGTAAAGGGAGGCCATCTTAATAATCACAGCAAGAATATAGGCACAAACCAAGACTGTCACAGACAAACTGGGATATATGGTCACCTTTTCCACAGAAATGACCATGATCTAAAATAATTTAGATTATTTACAAGTGTCTGTGAAACTGGGATATGAACTTCTTTTTAAGGATCCTGTTTGTTCTGTTCATATTGTAATCTAGTGTGTAGACCATGCCTGGTGCATAATAAATGCAGTAGTCATTGGATGTTTGACTAAGTTGCACACCAGTGTATTTTAGGGGACAAAGTAACCACATCTTATACCGCTGTTTCACTACATGTCTTCCCCAAAGTTGGTACGGTTGTGATTGCTTGCCTATATCACTTCTTCAGATCTCAGCTATGTCAGCTACTCATTGTAATCTCTGCTGTAGTTCTGCTTTCTTATCTCTGCCCAGTACTTCTTCCCATTATAGAAACTGTTGTAGATAATCCAGAGCCCTGGAAGTCTGAATTCTCTCTAATTGTACACAAAGGAGTTATAACTACACATCAAATAGGAGTAGGTGATGTATATTTTCTCATTTGTTTCAAAAGTCATATATCCTATGAGGGATTTATATATAAAATTCTATGTATTTGTATTTTCTCATTTTTCTACAGTGAACATAGTATATGTGCAGTGATTGCACTATAATGTTTTTAATAATATAGAAATTTCTAGGTTCTTTCAATCTTTAACTATGGTAAACCTGTTGGAACAAAAAGTTACCACCTTGGATATGTGTGTGTGTATATATATATATATATATATATATATACATACATACATATACACACACACAATTATATATACTTATATTTATATGTAAGATATGTGTATATATATATATATATATATACACACACATATCCAAGGTGGTATCTGCAGTTTTCTTCTCCAGCTTGTATATACATTTGAGAAAGTTTTAATTTCCCCTAGCTCAGTATTATCACCTCTACAATGGGAAGATTTCCATTTTGCAAAGTTACCAGGTTAAGATAAGAGTTTTAAAGCCTACCAAGTCAGTCGTGTTCCTCTTCTGTAATATACCCTTGAGATACACAGAGCCTGTTTTATTATGGGGTATACATAAAAGAGTTTCCTAAACATTTTGCAATTCCCTGAGCCAAACAAAAGTCAAAAGTCTTCAAAGAGCTTTAAAGCCAGTTCTATAAACGGCTTTTAGAACTTTAAAGATCGGTTTTATGCTGTGTCTACTAAAGATTCCCCAAGGGAAACTATACAGCCAACTGCTGGGCATATACCCAAATGCATGCAAATGTGTCATCCAGTGATGCCCTCCTAGCCCATCTCCAAGTAAAGGCTTAATCTTTGATCTTGGAAGGTTAAAAAGCTTGTTCAAGTTCAAAATAGTGAAGGTGCACAACACACTGACAATAATAGAAACAATATTATGTAGATTATGCTACTTATATAAATAGTTTTGTTGGAATATGCTATTGGATCATAGACGTGTAAAATCTCAATGGATCATAAAAATTATTTGGTCTGACTTTATTTTCAGAAGAGAATGTTGAGGTCAGAGTTACTTAAGTGATTTTTATCAAGATCATGGGAGCTGGTTAGTCCTGTTACTAGTCCATTACACTGCTATTTCCAGAAGACATCGTTCTTTCAACCTTACATTGTGATAAGTGTCTATGGTGATGTCCTACTCTGATAGAAATACCTGGTGTTGGCAGCCCAGAAGACCTAAACTTAAATCTTAGCACCATCTCATTTTAGCAGGAGACCTTGGACAAGTTTACATTCTTCCATACCTGTTTGCTCATCAGAAAAATTAAGTTATCCCTGTTCAGGCTGCCACCAGGTACTTTTTCAGGCCAGCATTTTTTTTTTTTAATATTTATTTATTTATTTTCTTAATTTTTTTGGCTGCATCAGGTCTTCGTTGTAGCACGCAGGCTTCTCTCTAGTTGCAGCATGAGGCTTTCTCTCTAGTTGTGGCATACAGGCTCCAGGGCACGTGGGCTCTCTCATTGAGGCACACGAGCTCAGTAGTTGTGGTGTGTGGGCTTAGTTGCCCCGTGGCATGTGGGATCTTAGTTCCCCTACCAGGAATCGACCCCGCGTCCCCTGCATTGGAAGGCGGATTCTTTACCACAGGACCACCAGGGAAGTCCCCAGGCCAGCATTTTTTAGGACAGTAGTTGCGATCAATACTCATTCCAAGTAATCCTAAGCCCTCTTTCAGATACTGATAAATCAGTGCGAAGTATAGCAACTAACATCATTCAGTTGTTTTGGAGTCCTCAAAAGAGGTCAAAGTGTGTTCCATTTATATCAATTTAAAATTTTCTAAAAGCAAATAGAATATATAGCTCAAATATATGCTTCAAAAATAATAAAATTTAAGATCTGTATACTTGAAGAGTTATACTTCATTATGCTTTAGTGTTCTTTTATAAAAAATCCTCTTCTACCTAAAAAATGCCACATTATTTGTATATTGCTCCACTATGTGCAAAAGAGATATTTGAAGATGCATGAGACACCAGCTTGCACCAGAAAGAAGCTTGTAGAGAAGTTAAAACGTATATAAACAATCTTATTACAGGCTTGAATGTGTTAAATACCAGGAGAGAGGTACAGGCAGTGTTTTAGTAGAATTCGAAGAGGGAATCCACTTTGTGCTGGTGGCAAGAGAGACATTCTTAGCAGTGGTGGCGTTTAAGCTGCGTTTTAGTAGCTATGGGCTTGGAGATGCTGAATTGGCAACTGGACCTTTGAACAAGAACACAGAAAGAGAGGAAGGGGATACATAGAGATAATGTATTGTTAGGTTTCATTTATCCAGCAGGTATTTGTGAAGTATGTACCCTCTTGGTTGGCACTATTCTTGGAACCTGTAATACATCATACAAGCAAAAGATCATTGCCCTCGTATAGCAGAGAGTTGGATAATAATCATGCTAAGTGGATTAATTAAATAGTATGTTAGTGGGTGATAAAGTGCTCTGGGTAAAAATAGAACAAGTTCAGTGGGCTTGCAAGGGCTGTGGAAGTTAGGCTGTATGTTAGTTTGCTAGAGCTTCCATAACAAAATATCACAGATTTGGTGTCTTAAACAACAGAAATGTATTTTCTCACAGCTCTGGAGGCTGGAAGTCCAAAATCAAGGTGCCAGCTGGGTTGGTTTCTCCTGAGGCCTCCCTCCCTGGTTTGCAGGTGGCTGCCTTCTCATTGTGTCCTCACATGGCCTCTGCTGTCTGAGGGTAGGCCTCTGATATCTTCCTTTGTGTCCAAATTTCCTCTTCTTATAAAGACACTAGTCAAACTGGATTAGGCCTTGCTCAAATGGCCTCATTTAACTGAATCATCTCTTTAAAGACCTTATCTGCAAATACAGTCACATTCTGAATCTGAAGTACTGGAGGTTAGGGCTCCAACATACCAATAATCAACCCATAACAGCGTGGTTAAAATTTAAATAGAGTGGTCAGGATAGACTCTTTGAGAGAATGATGTTAGATCAAAATCTTGAAGCAAGCAAGACAGCCATGGAAACATATGAGGAAACAGATTCCAGGCAGAGAGACCAGCCAGTGCAAAGGCCCTGGGGCAGGCCTGTGTTCAGTGTGTTCAAGGAACAGAAAGCAGGTTAGTAAGCTGGAGCAGAGCAAAACCAAAGAGAGTAACTGAAGTAATTGGAGATAGAAACAAAGAAGACCAGACTGTATAAGGTTTTATATGGGCCATGGTGAAGACCTGAATGTTTGCCCTGAGTGGAACTGAGAGCCATTGCAGGATTCTGAGAAGGAGTTAAATTCAATCATGCTAATCACTGGCTGCTCTTTTGAGATGTACAGTAGAGTAGGTGTTAGCAAACCACAGCCCATGGAGCAATCTAGCCTATTGCCTGTTTTTGTATGGTCCATTAACTAAGAATTGTTTCTACATTAAGTGGTTGAAAAATATCACAAGAAGAATAGTATTTCATGACACAGGAAAATTATATAAAATTCAAATTTAGTACCCAAAAATAAAGTTTTAGTGGAACTCTGCTCATTCATTACATACCCCTACGGCTGTTTTTGTGTTATAATGATAGAGTTGAATAGTTGTAAGGGAAACTTCTAGGCCTACAAAGCCTATGGCATTTACCCTCTGACCCTTCCAGAGTAAGTCTCTGACCCCTGCTAGAGAGGATCAAGGACAGAAACAGGTAGAAAATGGTCAAGGATAGAAACAGAGTGATGGCTCCAATCAGGATTGTAGCTTTGGAGGCCATAGTGGGAGTTGGACACCATTGTTAGTGAAGCAAAGCGTTTGGGACAAATAATTGGAAATGTGCACTGGGAAGAAGTTGTAGGGTTTGAATGCACTGCAGTGAAACAGGATATTCTGCAGGCCTTTGAACAGAGATATGCCACCATTGTAGCAGTGTTTTAGGAAGCCTAGTTGGCAGCAGATGGCTACAGGGGACTGACTGCGATGGTGAAGGCAAGAGGTCCCGATGGCCTGGAAATGGAGAGACAACAACAGTAAAAAAAAAGGTAGATTCAAGAGCATGCTGAACAAATTGAGCAGCTTTTCCATTTTCTGTGCCAGAGAGGAACCTTCTGTGATAATATAGCGGTTTTCAAACAACTTTAAAAATACCTTGAAGTGCTAGAGTAGTAGTATTCTAATTATATATCCTTTGAGTTAAAATAGAGTTCTTCAAGTGAGTCAGGCTGGATGCCTTTTACAATTTAGACCTTTGGATGTGTGATATTGAAAATACAGACCCAGAAGAAGACCATTAGTAATCCGTGAGTGGTCTGAGGAACTACCAACCTGGATTTCCAGTGTATTTGATTTGTGTTTATTGGTTAAAAGCAAAAATCTTTAACTTTGCTTTTCTGTTTTGTTCTATGAGCTACTTTTATAATTCTCAACCTTATTTTTAAAGTACTTCTATAGATATCCATTATCTTTGCTAAGCTATTTGAGTCATGTTTTTTTCCCATATGTATTTTGGAAGATTGATGGGTGAAAGGACATTTAACTCAATTTTATGTGTTCCTTAAGTCATCTCAATCATATATATTCACAGAGAACTCTGCCTCTTCCTTAAAAGTAACCCTTTATTGTTATAAAGCGTGATTGTAATATTAATTATATAATCTTAGCTGGAATATTTAAAGAAATACTCAGTATTTCATGTATTATGTCCAAAGTTATACAAGTTTGCTTCCTAATATGTATATTCCAACTTTACTGAGCCCCACCTTTCCAAATGCAAGTGATGGTAAGTAAGGCTAAAACACAAAACACTCAAATATAAGGATAGAGTGGGCTAAAATCTTATAAATCTTCTTTAAGAAATAAAAAGTTACAAAGCATAAAATAGACCTCAAACTCAGAGATGATTTATTCATAAATGAAGGAGTATAACATTCCTTGAATGAATGTATTCCTGTTAACAGGCTCTTTCAGACGTCTATAGCTATATTCTGAATTTGGACTAGTTGAAAGAAGCATGAAATATCTCTGCTGCAATGAGGAGAGGACTGTAGGATCTCCTGCTCATCTAAAAATAATCATGCTTTACCAAAAACACAGAGGTGGTAGAGTATCCTTGCTAGGATTTCCAAGGCAAGAGTCATTTTCTGGAGAATATTTGAGGGTGACTTATCCACATTATGATGTGACTTTGGAAATTGCCTCTCTTAAATTTATATGCAGAGAGTTGAGTTAGGAAGATGCTAAAATTCATTTTATATTTTCTGGTTTATCTTTGTTAAAAGGGGGGTTCTTATTATGTCTTAAAAGTTGCCAAACTCTGGGAACGGAAAGTGTCACGAATGTTGATAATGAAAAGAGTCAGTGAAGACAGTGCACTCCAGGGTCTAGAAATGAGAGGCAGTGACTTTCCAATCCATTCTCATCATTTGGCAGAGGAGCCGGAGGCCCCAGGAGGCCAAGTCCATTGAGTGCCTTGATGCTTGGCATACTTGTATCAGCATATCTTTGTTGTTGGACCAGATTTACCTAACAATTTAGCTACCGTGCTCAGGCTAAAACTCCATTCTCAGCCTAAGAACCCCTTTCTCTTTCTGTAGGGTCTAGTTTACAAGTCCTCCAAGTGTGTAGCTTACATTGGTAGATGTAAGCTGACTTCACATGGCACTCAAACTTGATGTTAAAGAGCAGTTGGATCACATACTAAGGAATTAGCCCTTTTATGTTTTCTTTCAGTCTTTTTATGTCATCAGTGGACATCCTTGAGTTACTACAAATGTATCTTTATCACCACAGGAAAACCTGTGACTCTCAAGTTTTAACAAGAGAGCAAGGCAAGAAGATACATCTAAATTTTGAGACCATGCTCTCATTTTATTTAGAAGGTATTTTATGGATTTCTTCCATTTATGGCAAAATAATAATTTTATGAGGATGAAATTTGTATTTTATAATATATTTAACTAAAACTGATTTATTTTTAAAACATCAATCTAGAGGCTACACAGATACAGTAAAACTCTTGAAGGACGTAGTAGGTGGAATACAGATGATACACAACTCTGAATGGGGTCCACAGATGACCGAGCATTGGAGACATTTCTCTAGACATGACCAAGTCTGTCATATCTTGAGATGCAAGTGGTACAGTATAGGGTGAAAACCCCTGGAATAGGAGCAAGAAGACACATTCTAGCTCTTGGTTTATTAAGTAGGAATACTCGAAGCTCCATTTCTCAAAGGTACAATAAAGGAGATTACAGTTGGGAAGAGCTAAGTGTACTGCAGCTCTGCGTTCTAAAATAATTTGCAAAAGTTATAACACTACTGTCTTCAAGATGTAATATTCAAAACAATTATAGAACATTACCCACTCATCGTAACCATTAGAGACTAAATTGCCCCAATAATCACAGTACACTATTACTGCTTCAAAGTTACTTTTACTCAGAAGTATACAGATCATTTTAACCTTCCAGAAAGCTTATGTGAATTAGATGTAGAAAAAGCCCACACCCATGATCCTATAGAAGATGTAGAAAAGTGCATGGTGTGCATACACAGATACACACACACATACATTAAATCTTGCTCGATCTGTGAACTTCCATGTCTGCCAGGGCCAAGTTTCTGGTTATTACTGTAAGAAAAGATTTAGGCGAGGCTCTAACTCAATAAATATAGCAAAAAGCTGTAAGTATCGCTTTAAATCTGCTGACAAGTCATTAATATCCTCCATTCTAAATCCGATTTGTTGGTAGAATTTTTAATGCTAAAGTGTTTAAAAGATTGAGTCTGCTGATAGGACACAGTTTTATGTTCATTTCTCTTTCTGTTTCTGAACACTCCTTGCAAGTCATAGAATATGTGCTGGTGTCTTTGAGTCTGAAAATGAGTTGGGATTTTTAAAACTATAGAAGCATGTAATGTGTTGGTTAACTTCCATGAAAAATTTAACTAGGTCTTCAGTGACATTGAATACAACTCAGTCAAGTAGAAATGATGGACCAAGTAATGATTAGATAGTGTTTAATACTTACGCTGAAATCATCTGTTTAAAAAGAACTGTTTAAAGTTGGCTATTTATTTGGAATAACATAGGGGAATAGTTCATCACCATTATCATTAGCTCGCTCAGTATATACAGTACATTAGTATTATACTAATTGCCTACTCAAGATTAGAATAATGGTTTTAAAGAGATTACACTTCTCAAATATGAAATTGTTTACATATTTTTTTTTTTTTGCCAGAGGTATAAGTTAAATTTTTAGAATGTAGGATTTGGAATAAGGTCTTATAATAATGTTGTTACATTAAAGAGAGAATTCTCTCTTTTTTTCTTTTCTGATCTTCCATTAAAAAAAAATCCAGGGGCTTCCCTGGTGGCGCAGTGGTTGAGAGTCCACCTGCCGATGCAGGGGACACGGGTTCGTGCCCCGGTCCGGGAAGATCCCACATGCCGCGGAGCGGCTGGGCCCGTGAGCCATGGCCGCTGAGCCTGCGCTTCGCAACGGGAAAGGCCACAGCAGTGAGAAGCCCACGTACCGCAAAAAAAAAAAAAAATTCATTCTTATTGTTATAGCCTATTTGAATTAACTTTCTGTCCTCATAAAGTTATTTATATTTTTGTTATTAACGGTCACTTCTGTAACTGTTATAATTTATTCAAGATTAAGCTAGTTAGTGTCATTGTAGAAGATGGTATATCTTCATCAACTAAGGGAACTGAGAGGACTAAAGAAAATAATATGAAATAACATGCACTTCTGAGTCATTCTGAGTAGACACACTCAACAATTGTGGCCATAGGCAGGTAATTTAAACTTTCTTATTACTTACTTCATAGAGCAGTTTTCTTTGTGAACAGCACTTTATAACTTGAGAGATGCTATGTAAATGCTACTGGCCTCCAGTGATTTCTGGTGTTCACACCCTCAGGTAGTTCCTTCCCACACTGTACAAGTACCAGGGTTGATCTGTGTCACCATTACAATACAGAAGACATGATGGTATGTCACTTTCAAGATTAGGTTATAAAAGATACTATGGCTTTCACTGAAGTCACTCCCAGTTTCTGCTGGATCTCTTTGGGTAAGCCAGTGGCCATGTCGTGAGGTCAGTCTATGGAGAAGCACACATGGTAAGGAAGTGAGGCCTCCTGTCAATAGCCATGGGAGTGTACCATCTTGGAAACAGATCCTCTGGTCCTGTCAAACCTTCAAATGCTGGCAGCCCTATGTCTTGACGGCAACCTCATGAAAGACCCTCGGCCGGAACCACCCAGGTAAACCACTTGCAAAGTCCTGGCCCACTGGAAACTGTGCAATAAATGTTTACTGTTTTAATCCACTAAATTTGTTACCCAGTGACAGATAACGAGGACATTGTTGTTATCCCAAAAGTCACCCGCCCTCCCTCCAACCCTTATAAGGAACCTTATGGTATCTGAACTAGACAGAAACAAATTAGAAAGCAAACATACCTACCAACAAATATATGCTAGGCTGATAAAAAAAAAAACACGTGTTTAATATACACTGACCTTTATTTTTCTCTCCTAGTGATAAGTAAGTTGTGATCAGAAGGTTTTTACTCAGTTAAAGTCGCCGACAATTCTAGGAATGGGTGCTATTATCCCTCTTCTCAAAGGAGGAAACCACAACTGGCAGAGGTTAAGGAATGATCACAGGACAGAGATGGTGCAGATATATATCTTAAATCAGATCTCTCCTATCCCTGCCTTATATGTTAAGTAAGCAACAATCAAGCTCTAAGAGAAGGTCTATGAAGTACACAGCTTTACTGCAGCATCCTTGGTACATCTAGGAGAATTTATTTACTTCAAGTTTCAGGACTGGGCTCCAAGGGGATGTTTTTGCTTGAAGTATGGCCTTTGAGTGAGAGGGGCATTTCTGGGGTTTCATTCAGCTTTGTAAGTATCTAGCTTTCTTCCTGGGAATCATTAGACTTTTAAAATGAATACTTATTTTTGCAAGCTATTTGGGTTTGTTCCTGCCCTCCCCCACCCCTGCCCCCAACATGTGCATTGCAGCCTAGGTATCAGGCTGGTACTCTGGTGTAGAGCTCAAAGCCTTGTAACACCTCTGCTTCTGAGTAATGTTAGCAGAAGGGGATCCATAAATAATATAGATCCATTAATAGCAACAGAAAAGTGATGAAGTATAGCCGGGAGAAAAACTGGATTCTGCTGACAGTTGAAATGTGATGAAGATTCTGTGAAGTGGAGTTAACATAGGAAGAATGTCCACGTAGAAAATAACTCTAAATGGGCCAGTGGTGGGAATTATCCACAAATTTACTTGACCTCCATTATAATTCTAAAGTAGATCCAAATCACTCTGTGATGGGAATTATATTGGGCACCCATGCAGAAGGAAGAGTCTTCCAAAAACAGGTTACTGGCTTCTGAAAAATTGACATGCTATCAGTCATGGCACTTCAGAATCTTCTAGATCTCTGTATGAATTTCTTAAATGTGGCTGGCTATATCTGAAGAGTATTTGTTTGCTTTCATAGCCAACCATTCTTGTTAGATTTGGGGAATTCAATAAGCTCTGACTGTTCATAATTCAATATCTTAGTGACACATTTTTAGGTTTCTAAATTAGTTTTATGAGGCATGTGATAAAAATAAAATCAAAATCTGTTGAACACTTATGGTGCTCAGTCAACTCTGAATATGACCTGTAAGAAACGGAGTAGAAACAAAATGACACCAAGTGACCCATTTTTATTTCATTTTTTTTAACGTCTTTATTGGAGTATACTTGCTTTACAATGGTGTGTTAGTTTCTGCTTTATAACAAAGTGAATCAGCTTTACATATACATATATCCCCATATCTCCTACCTCTTGTGTCTCCCTCCCACCCTCCCTATCCCACCCCTCTAGGTGGTCACAAAGCACGAGCTGATCTCCCTGTGCTATGCGGCTCCTTCCCACTAGCTATCTATTTTACATTTGGTAGTGTATATAAGTCCATGCCACTCTCTCACTTCATCCCAGCTTACCCTTCCCCACCCCCCGTCCACAAGTCCATTCTCTACGTCTGCGTCTTTATTCCTGTCCTGCCCCTAGGTTCGTCAGAACCATTTTTTTTTCAGATTCCATACATATGTGTTAGCATATGGTATTTGTTTTTCTCTTTCTGACTTACTTCACTCTGTATGACAGACTCTAGGTCCATCCACCTCACTACAAATAACTCAATTTCATTTCCTTTTATGGCTGAGTTATATTCCATTGTATATATGTGCCACATCTTCTTTATCCATTCATCTGTCGATGGACACTTAGGTTGCTTCCATGTCCTGGCTATTATAAATAGAGCTGCAATGAACATTTTGGTACATGACTCTTTTTGAATTATGGTTTTCTCAGGGTATATGCCCAGTACTGGGATTGCTGGGTCATATGGTAGTTCTATTTTTAGTTTATTAAGGAATCTCCATACTGTTCTCTGTAGTGGCTGTATCAATTTACATTCCCACCAAGAGTGCAAGAGGGTTCCCTTTTCTCCACACCCTCTCCAGCATTTATTGTTTGTAGATTTTTTTGATGATGGTCATTCTGACTGGTGTGAGGTGATACCTCATTGTAATTTTGATTTGCATTTCTCTAATGGTTAGTGATGTTGAGCATCCTTTAATGTGTTTGTTGGCAATCTGTATGTCTGGAGATATGTCTGTTTAGGTCTTCTGCCCATTTTTGCATTGGGTTGTTTGTTTCTTTAATATTGAGCTGCATGAGCTGCTTGTATATTTTGGAGATTAATCCTTTGTCAGTTGCTTCCTTTGCAAATATCTTCCCCCATTCTGAGGGTTGCCTTTTCATCTCGTTTATGGTTTCCTTTGCTGTGCAAAAGCTTTGAAGTTTCATTAGGTCCCATTTGTTTATTTTTGTTTTTATTTCCATTTCTCTAGGAGGTGGGTCAAAAAGGATCTTGCTGTGATTTGTGTCATAGAGTGTTCTGCCTATGTTTTCCTCTAAGAATTTTATAGTGTCTAGCCTTACATTTAGGTCTTTAATCCATTTTGAGTTTATTTTTGTGTATGGTGTTAGGGAGTGTTCTAATTTCATTCTTTTACATGTAGCTGTCCAGTTTTCCCAACACCACTTATTGAAGAGGCTGTCTTTTCTCCATTGTATATTCTTGCCTCCTTTATCAAACATAAAGTGACCATATGTGTGTGGGTTTATCTCTGGGCTTTCTATTCTGTTCCATTGATCTATATTTCTGTTTTTGTTCCAATACCATACTGTCTTGATTACTGTAGCTTTGCAGTATAGTCTGAAGTCCAGGAGTCTGATTCCTCCAGCGCCGTTTTTCTTTCTCAAGATTGCTTCAGCTATTCGGGGTCTTTTGTGCTTCCATGCAAATTGTGAAATTTTTTGTTCTAGTTCTGTGAAAAATGCCATTGGTAATTTGATAGGGGTTGCATTGAATCTGTAGATTGCTTTGGGTAGTATAGTCATTTTCACAATGTTGATTCTTCCAATCCAAGAGCATGGTATATCTCTCCATCTGTTTGTATCATCTTTAATTTGTATCATCTTTAATCAGTGTCTTATAGTTTTCTTCATACAGGTGTTTTGTCTCCTTAGGTGGGTTTATTCCTAGGTATTTTATTCTTTTTGTTGCACTGGTAAATGGGAGTGTTTCTTTAATTTCTCTTTCAGATTTTTCATCATTAGTGTATAGGAATACAAGAGATTTCTGTGCATTAATTGTGTATCCTGCTACCTTACCACATTCATTCATTAGCTCTAGTATTTTTCTGGTAGCATCTTTAGGATTCTCTATGTATAGTATCATGTCATCTGCAAACAGTGACAGCTTTACTTCTTCTTTTCCGATTTGGATTCCTAAAGAAAATGAATGATTAAACCAGTGGCAAACAAAATGCATTACTAAAAATTTTTGAGAACTTTCTATTCATAAAGTTCTACCTATTTTATCAGATGTGGTTCAAAATTTAAATTAAATATAATTCATCTTAGTCTTCAAATTTAATGGAAATATTCTATTTCAGCATTAAGAAATATATTTTATGTGTTACAGTCTCATCGTTTCAGATGTGTGTCTTGTTCATCTTGGTAGCAAATCCTAAGTGAAGATTATTTTACTACGAATGAAAAAAAATTGGAATCTTACCAGTTATGGATATTTTCTTCAGAAAAATAACAAATATTTTAGCATAGACAAATTCTATCATGGAAGATTAGAAGACTTATATTTAAGGATTATTCAAAATAAGATTGTCATGAAAAATTTAATATCTTCTAAAGTATAGTAAGTGATTCATAAAAAGCAACCTTGGATTACAAAGAATACTGTTAATACATGCCCAGGACAAGAACATGGCAGAGGTGACTGTTCTGCTCACAGATTTTACTTTGAAAATCTCCATCTTTACCCACATAGATCCTTTTTCTATAACACAGAACAAAAAAGGTGCAAGAGACTTAACTCTGAATGCTTTTCAACTTTGGGGTTTATGTTCATGAAAAGTTCCATGTTTGGCAAAAGAATAGTGGTGAGATTATGGTAATGGAGAAAAAATAAGTCGTATAAATATGAATATGAAAATTGGCCTCTCTTGGCCTTAGTTTCTCCCTCAGTAAACAGCATAATGAGCAAGAATTTGGACTCTGGACCAGACTGCCTAATTCAAAACCTTTTTTTGCACCCAAAGTCTATATAACTTTGGGATTTAATTTCTCTATGCCTCAGTTTCTTCATCTGTAAAATGGGAACAGTAAAAGCCTTTATCTCACAGTGCTATTATGAGAATTAAATGAGTAATACAAAAAGTGCTTTAAACCACACTTGCTTATATGAGTGTTTTTGGGGGATTCATATGTGATGATGACATGAAAAAGAAAAAAAATGTTTTGGAAGTCCTGACATAAGCAGGTACTCAAGCAATGTGTCTCTCCCCTGCTCACCCTCTCTCTCTCCCTGTCTCTCTCTCTCTCCCTGTCTCTCTCTCTCTCCCTGTCTCTCTCTCTCTCCCTGTCTCTCTCTCTCTCTCTCTCTCTCTCTCTCTCTCTCTCTCTCTCTCTCTCCCTCCCTCCCTCCCTCTCCCCTTCCCTCCACATATATATATATATGGGGGTGTGTGTATGCACACGTGTGTGTAAGAAATGTATATGTACGTCTATGAAAAAAATATAGACTTCATTAGTTCTAGGCTTGAATTTAGCTCCCAAGTCAAACCAGATTAGCAGATTTTATAAACCAACCCACCAAGATTGCTGTATTGGTCAGAGAAATGCATTCTGCTTCAGCTGTTAGAGATCAGTAGGCCAAGACAGACTCCTCACAAAAGGCTGTTATTTAGACCATGCTTCTGCTTAATATTTTAGAAGCAGTGCTGCTTAGCTTGAAAGGTAATATCTTTAGTTGCATTGTCCTTTGATTAATTTTAGATATGTATGGAGGACACACATTGACTTGTGTCTGAAGTGGTTCCCTGTGGTCAACAACAGTGGTCATCATAGTGTTGATTATCTGCCTTACAAGTAAAATTAAAAAAAAAGAAATAGATATAGATAGGACATACTCCTTAATATGTGTGTCTTTATTTATTATACACATAACTACTCTACTAAAATATTGTGTGTATTATAAAAATACAAAAATTAAAATGTAAAATATTGAAATAGACATTAAATAAATATTTAAACATTTTAATTAACAAAACTTAAACCTTTTGTGTATTAAAATTTTAGAAAAATATATATCATGTTATTTCTTGTATATAATAACAGGATATTTATAATAACCTTAGTGAGAACAATATGATTATACCTTCTTAATTATTTTTGAAAATCTTGATTTTACTTTGGCTTGGGTTTTGTTTTTTTTTTCTATTAGTTCCAAACTTAGTTTTAAGTTCAGTATAGTCTATACTTGCTTTTAATGGTTGAAAAAGTTCTCACATACGTATGTATATCAAAATGAAAGAAGCACAACACACCTCCCACTTACTGAACATAAGTATTTTCCCTTGTATCCCTACCTTCATACAGCAGTTGTTAAAAGTCCACATCATGTATGTAGGGTAAAGTTCATTTTTAAGATACAGAATGTAACTCTAATGTCCATAGCGTCTGATCTGAATAAATCATTTATGCCTGATCTGAATAAATCATTTCCTTTACCTGTCATCTGACTGAAAGCAAGATCTTGCCAGGAGCAGAAGCGTCACCTCTGCCATGTTCTTGTCCTGGGTGTGCATCATGAGTATTGTTTACAATCCAAGCTTTCTTTTTACGAATCATTTATTTTTGTTGTTTTGTTTGTGAGTGTGAACTGCAATGGAATAACACTGAATAATGTGGTATATAAACCGACCTAACCAGGCACACACAAACTAGAAGACTTTGCAGCATGTTGAGTGTGAGGGTGCCTCACTGCACAGCGTGTCTCTCCTATCAGGTACTTCTGTGCTTTACTGGCATACAATCAATGAGTCCATTAAGGGTTAGTGCAATTTAATTGTCTTTTAAAAATAAACAGAAACATTATTCATATTAGTTAATAGTGTTTTCTTCCCACACCCATTGTAGAGACAGCCAATGTATGGAATAAGGAAGCAGTAATTGTCGTCTCATCTTTTTGTGGAATAAGACTTAGCTGTGCTGTGCACATAGGCAGTCATTGTGGATTTGAAAGTTTAATACAAAAACATAAAACCATGTCTGGGCACATGGTTATTGTGTGAAATCACACAGCACCCTATGCAAACTCTTACCATAGTGTAATTGTTATAGTCTATCCCTGGCTCTTTCTCCAGCGTCCTCCCTCATGTAGCCCAACCCCAAGACCAGGAGCCCAATAAGGGTAGTGATTATTGTTTATTATACTATGTCTTTAATTCGAGCAAAGCACGGTGAAGATTTTCAATAGATCTTTTTTTTTTTTTTTTTTTTTTTGCGGTACGCGGGCCTCTCACTGTTGTGGCCTCTCGCGTTGCGGAGCACAGGCTCTGGACGCGCAGGCTCAGCGGCCATGGCTCACGGGCCCAGCCCCTCCACGGCATGTGGGCTCTTCCCGGACCGGGGCACGAACCCGTGTCCCCTGCATCGGCAGGCGGACTCTCAACCACTGTGCCACCAGGGAAGCCCCAATAGATCATTTTTGAATTGCTGAACATGTGAAATCAAGAATAGAGGTGGCCGGGGCTACAGAGAAATATGTACGGTCCCCATAGACAAGTGTGGTCTGTATGTTTGTGTTCCTGCCAAATACATGTTGAAATATTAATGACCAGTGTGATGGTATTAAGAGTTGGGGCCTTTGGGGGATGTTTAGATCTTGAAGGTGGAGCCCTTATGAGTGGGATTAATGCTCATATAAAAGAAGCCTCACAAAGTTCCCCAGCCCTTTCCATGGGCAGCACCATCTATGAGCCAGGATGTGAGCCTTTGTCAGCCACCACACTGAATCTACCAGTGCCATGATCTTGGACCTCTCAGCCTCCAGTACAGTGAGAAATAAATGTATATTGTTTGTAAGCTACCTAGTCTGTGGTATTCTGTGATAGCAGCTCAAATTAACGAAGACAGGCCTATGAAATCATGAAAGCTTTCTGCAGCTTTTCCCTTTTATGTCTTACCATCTCTTTATTCCATGAAAGACCTGAAGGAATGTCTAAAGGAGTTTCCTTTATCGTTTTTTATCTAAAAGACAGCTTTGGCATTTTCACTTAATGTCTATAAAACTGCTCTGAGGAAGTACTATGTGAAACACAGAGATTAGTATTGTTCATTTAATGCAGTAAGCTTAGAGTCTTTATAAGATACCATCTCCTTTTGAACTTTATGTTCAAATCAGTGGAGACCAGAGCAGATTTTTTTTCCTGAAGAATATTAACTTTGCTACTTCATATGTTAAGCAAATAGAAAAGCCAGAGAAAATACAAATACTTGGGCTCTAACACTGGCATAAATTACACTGATATATGGGAAAGGAGGCCTTTTTTGATTTGTTTTTTCTCATAAACTGCTGGGGAAATTGGATGAACTTGCTCTATAGGTAATGGATACAGTAATGTGCAGAGATGATCTGCTGCAATGATGCATTTGCAAATGCTCTAATGAGGTAAAGATCTAGCTCAATTGATGACATAAAGAAAACAAAAGTTATTATGGACAAAGTACCATATATCTTACCGTCAAGCCATTCCTCTAAATCAGAGAGAAGCAGTGTTACCTCAGTGCATTATGCTCTCATCTTAAAAAAGTAACAAAGCTGAGACATTCCAGTTTTATTCTTATGCATTCACTTTGAAAAGTAATCTCTTATTTTGGCTCCAGTAAAATGTTTGAAAGGACTCTGATATTCTTCTATAGGCAGGAACCACAGCCATGTAGGTACAGTCAGAGAAAATAAAGAAGCTTTTGTCACTGATTGTTTTGACATTAATAAAACTGTCTTTTACTACATAAATTTTAATAAATTGTGTTATTTACGTTTTACTACAGCTGATATTAAAGTAAGTTTTTACCCTCCTCAATCCAGAATAACTGAAAATGACAAAAGACAGAGAGGGACTCCATGTGTGGTCAGGGGACAGATGAGGACTTCAAGGCTCATCACTACACAAGTTTTGCTACGGGGTTGATATGCTTTTATGATTTACCTTCTGACCCATTGCAAACAGTATCTCATAATGCTCCTAAAAGAAATTCCATTGTATGAAAAGCCATCTGACTGTGTGCCTGTTTGTCTAGTGGATACTCCATTTCAAATTTCCGTATTCTGCAATTCTTCTTAGTGCCATGACATGTTTTGGCATTAATGTCTTCTACAAAGAATGTGTGTGTGTTTATTTAAAACATGGGAGTGCGGGGGCAGGGCTGTGATGGTGAAAGCAATAGTGGCCATTCTTCAGCTTTTCCTGACTTCTTTCCAAGTTTTCAATTTTATTAAGAGTTAGGTTTATAACTATGTAGTACTTACTATGATATTTTCAGCCCCACACGTTTGTCTTTTATGCTTTCTCTTCCCATTGTCCCCAACTATTGAGGAAAAAGGAGAGTTAACGAGAACACATTTTCCTCTGTCTTATCCAGAGAGGCTCTGGACGTGGGAGAGGTCTACAGAGGTTTATAAAATTTTCATTTAAGATCCCTTACCTGAATTTTGACAGTACACTGGCTAATCAGAGAACCAGTAGTTAATTTTTAAAAGAGTGATTTTTCCTCTCTGAAAAATAACAATGGCAATGATTGATTGAGGTCCTTTATATATACTATTTTATTTAATCTTCACGCAAAAATAGTATATGGTAGCCATTAATAGCCAGCCCATGCTATAGATGAAGAAAGTAAGCATCACTGTGTTTAAATCAGGACCTTCCAAGGTCTAGAGAGCCACATCATGTTCATTTTTTTTTTCAGACTCTTGGAATATTAAAAATTCAAGAAATACCAAAAAAAGTCACAAAATTATTGTGATAATTTTGAAACAATATATGTAACAAAATAAAAATTTTAACACAAAAACAGTGCAATAAATTTGCACCAAAAAGATTTGCACAAAATCTTCACAGTATGTATATTTTAAAAATTAATGTGTTATAGATGGAATGGTTAGATTAAGGAACAGGGCTTACATTTATATTATGAATATCCTTTTTGAGTCTGTGTGTGTATATCTGGGAAGAGGCTGAGACACAGGGGATTAAATAAGCTGCCCATAGCCACACAGCTAGTAAATAACAAAGCTAAAAGATGAACTGAGGTGTCTGACCCCAGAGTCCATGCTTTTAATGGCTCTGCTAGGCTATTTCCCTAGGGAGGCCCACATCTGAACTTTTTTACTCACCATAAGCCACTTTCAGCTTTCAGATAGCAAGAAGAGGAGAAGAAATATCTATTTGGCTTAAATATATGATGAGAATAAGTACTTTCTCAGTGTCCTACCATCTTTGTGCCTGTTTAAGTACTAGGTTATAGAGGGCATTTCTTTCGGTGGCCTCTGTTTTTTATTTACAGGTAGACCTACTGAAGAGCATTCGTAGCATAGTTTGTATGTGACCAGTGCCCAGTAGGATAGTGTGGTTTAGGGGCACTAATGATGGATAGGAGCTCAGAGGACCTGGGTTTGAATCTCAGCACTGATGTTCTGTGCCTTGGATTTGTTACCTACAAAATAGTGGTGTTGTAGGGAGATTTCAGAAGCTGTATAAATGTTTTCTAACACAGGGACTTCAGTGTATTAGATGTCCAACTCTTCTGGAATGGATTTGGTCAGAGGTTGTCCCAAAGTATGTGTAGAAGTACCTGTAAGGAGGTTAGTGGGTTCTAAAGGGCTTTCAGAAATGAAACAGTGTCATACTCAACTCAAGGGTATTAGGCCTTAGCACAAGCCGGGTCATGATCACAGGTTCAAGGCCTATATGGCTCAATTAGCAACACCTAGAACCTACTTATAAGACTAACCCTATGCCACTGAAGGCATATAGGAAGCAGATACAATAGCCTCAAGGTAGTCCTGGCTGGCCTCTGAGCAAATGGGGAGCATCTGCCATCACAGTGCTCCCAAACTCTTACACCTCCCCTCCCCCCCCAACCCCCATTGCGGGCCAGGGTCAGCTTTCCATCGTCAGGAGACTATCATAAAACTCTCTACCTTACACTTTGCCAAAAGGGTTTTAAAAAAGAAGGTGACAGTCACCTTGATATGATATGCATTTTAATGTCATCCATGTATACTTTTCTTAAAAGGATCAAGAATGAAAATGAGTTAGAAACTAGTATTGACAAGGGCACATTAACAGTTTAAAAACTCATTTATAATCATTTTATAAGTCTTGTTGAGAAGAATTGCTTTTTCTTTTTCACTGATATTTCTAAAATAGCCCTCACTCTGGGGTCTTAACCTCCTCCCACTTGCCTGCCCCAAATAAGACTGTTTTGAAACATTTTCTGGGTAAATAGTTATTATAGCAACATGTTTAAAAAGTCAATATGTCTTCTTTTTCATATAGTGCAAATTATCAGTGTAAAATGTATCTACCGCATATATTGATATGTGTTTGATTTTCTTTTTCAAGCAGCCCTCAGACCAAATTATTAGAGTTATTGCTTAAATTTCCCACTGAAAATACTGGAGGATTCTGGAATAACCTTTCTCCTATTCCTCTTGCTTTTTCTTTTTTTCAGCTGTAACAAATATTTATTTGTGCAATACCAGCTTGAATCTTTTCCTTGGTTAATATTTTCATCCTTCTGTCGGTTCTGTGTATGGGATCTGTGGTTTTAAAAAGTGAACACGTATAAACTGCAAAGCTGTTACAATCATTTTTATATAGAAACAATTATTTTAGACCACAAACCAAAATTACATGAAGATGTTATGTAGGAGGCCTAAGTAGAAAGAAATATGGTCCTAATTAATGCTGCTTTTGTGCCGTTGTCATATTTCTGGGTGGATTACATAATGCTACATTTATAACAGGAGACAAGTTCCCATGTGGTTTAGCAAGTCAGTTTGTAGGCAGATATTATGTTGTGCCATCTTTAAGGCCAGTGGGCAACATTTATTTTATTCCGTGGTGTTAGTGGGTAGGGAGGAATATCTGTTGTGGATTTTGACAAGAGAAACACTATCTTCAGATAGTAAACCACGTAACTTTCAAAATTTTTTATGGACAAAAACAAAAAATGACTATGTAGAAGAAATAAAGAGCAGCTGTATTTTCTATCTCTGGAAGGATTTAACAAAAATATAACAACTGTCAATATCTCCCCAAGCTCTACAGGCCTGTGAAGTCAGACATATCTCAGGGCATCCCCATCTCTGCTTTCTGTTCCTTTACACTTCAGGATGAAGGTGACAGGGTGTTTAAAGTACCAGGAACAATCGCACTCTGGCTAATATCCATTGGTCTGAGAGGTGAGAGGGAGCCCTATCACACTTCTGAAAAGGAGCTTTGGACTCAGCCCTCTTTCTGAAGTGCCTGCAGACTACTTGGATTGTATTGTATCATGCGCTTCCAGGAAGGGAGGGTTCTACTTCACAGCTCCTTACTCAGTTCTGACCTAAGGCGTTCTTTTTTCCTTGAGAAATAAGGGCTTTCAGTAATTTCTTACACCAAAATTGTTTGATATTTTTTCCTTTGACTTTTGGCACTGGTTTAAAGTGCCAAAAATAGCAGATCTGCTATTTTATTTTTTATTTTGTTACTTGCCTCTCAACATTTCAGCGGTATCAGTTGGAAAATAAGGGTAAAGAGAAGCTATGAAGTGTGGTGTACTAGGAGGGTGGGGGAGGACTGAGAGAATAATTTTTGTCTGGAATCCTCTGTGGATATATTAGTAACTTTGGGTCAGTTCGGTTAGTCACTCTGAGCCACAGAGTTCTCATAATTAAGACAAATTGGATGAAACTATCTCACAGAATTGTGTTGCAACACAAATAAGGAAGTGAGAATGCTATGTAAATGAGGATAATAAGTATCAGTGTTATATTTTCATCACTACAACTACTACTGGAAAATGGTACTAGGTTTCAAGAATAGGCCTTCTTAGGACCTCTGGCTAGGGACAGCTTTAACAAGTTAGGGTAGTGAATGGAGAACCCCAGGCCTGGTGAGCCAACTCTGACCTCCACGTCCACGTTGACAGTGCTAGCCTCTTTCCTTCTGCTGAGTTGTCTTGTTTTGTTTATAATGTTAGAAGCAGGGCATGCCAGTTCACTGTTGAATTTCCTCTGAGCTATACTTACTCTAATCTTCTTCAGCTGTCCTCTGTGACTGTCCTAACCCATGATCCTACATCTTCAGGGAAAATTTGAAAAGATGTGTGGGTAAATCAATAGGAAGTTAAATATGTTATGTATTCTGCTTGATGTGAAATGCTCCTAAATGTAGAACTTACTTTAAATGGAAAGTAAAGAGTTCTGTAATAGAGTCCAGAATATATAGAAAAATCATAACATAGCTAACTCAAAGTTTACTGGATGTTTCTTATGTGCAGGGCGTTTGGAGTAGGTAATTTAAGAGACATGGAGAAGAATAACATGTCCATCCCTGCTTTTTATAGCTTAAAGTCTAGATGGGTGAAGGAAGTGTTATATATAAATAAGGAGGATATATACAAGTAATATATTTGGTATGATATAGGGGGCTATAGCGGGTAGTGAGGATATTTCTTAGTAAAAAAATCTCTGGAATTTTAATAAAGGATATATTTCAGATGAGCTTTTATATGATGGGTAAAGTGTTGAAAGATGGAGCTATAGGCGTTCTAGTTAAGGGACTAGCCCAAGAAAAACTTTGGTGGCAGGAAAGGACAGCTATAATAAATAAACAGTGATTAGCCTGAAGCTAGAGTATAGAGTACATAAATGATGAAAGAGAATGAAAACAAACTCTCCTTGTTTTTTTTTTTTAAACTACATTACCCTCATTAATTACTTAATCTAATACCACCTCGTATCAGTCAATCATCTATTATCCCTAGCTTACAAATGTAGAAACCAGAGCTCAAGGAGATTAATTCATCTGTGTGAAGACAAAGAGCTAGCTAGTAACATTTAGAGTTTGAAATCAGATTTTCTTTTCTTGCAGTAACCATACTATTTCTATCATGGAGTCTCAACAGTAACGATACTGAATATTGTGATTTATTGAGTAATTGTTGTGTGCCATAGTTTTCATTTTTCTTAACCCTAAGAAGTACCTATAATGTAGCAGCTATTATCCGAATATCCATGTGAGAAAATTAGCTCAGAAAATTTATTTTGGTGTATAAAAATAATGGACATAAAGGTTGAGAAAAAGAAATGTAGATGGAAATGGGATGGGTTTCAATACCAGGCAAAAGAGTCTCTATTCTGTGTAAAAACTAACAAGGTGACCGTTAAATGTATTAGTCTAAAAATGCGTGATTGGGATCATACTTAAAGAAGATTAATCTGCTAGCTGTATCGGGACTAAATGAAGAAATGAGAGATCCTTAGTAAAAATTTTTAAATGGATTAATATTCAAAATATACAAAGAACTTTTAAAACTGAATAATAAGAAAACAAACAACCTGATTAAAAGAATGGGTCAAAGATCATAATAGATACCTCACCAAAGAAGATAAACAGATGGTAAATAAACGTATGATAAGATACTCTATGTCATGTCATCAGGGAAATGTGAATTAAGACAACAATGTGATACCACTACACACCTGTTGGAATGGGCGAAATCTAGACCACCGACAACATCAAGTGCTGGTGAGAATGTGGAGCAACAGGAACTCTTATTCATTGCTGGTGAGAATGCAAAATGGCGCAGCCACTTTGGAAGACAGTTTGGCCGTTTCTTACAAAACTAAACATACTCTTACCATACTATTCAGCAGTCATGCTCCTTGGTAACTACCCAAAGGAGTTAAAAACTTACATCTACACAGAAACCTTCACATGGATGTTTTTAGCTTCTTTATCTATACATGCCAAAACTTGGAAGCCATTGAAGTATCTTTCTGTAGATGAATGGAAAAATAAACTGTGGTACGTCCAGACAATGGAATACTGTTCAGAACTAAAAATAAATGAGCTATCAAGCCATGAAAAGACATGGAAGAATCTTAAATGCATATTACTAAGTGAAAGAAGTCAATCTGAAAAGGCTACATGCTGTATGATTCCAACTATATGACCTTCTGGAAAAGGCAAAACTATGGAAACAGTGAAAAGATCAGTCGTTTCCAGGGGTTTGGGGATGGGGGAGTGATGAATAGGCAAAGCAAAGAGGATTTTTAGGGCAGTGAAAATGCTCTGTATGGTACCATAATGATAGATATACGTGCATCTGTCCAAACCCATAGAATGTACAGCACCAAAAGTAAACTGTAATGTAAACTATGGATTTTGGGTGATTATGATGTGTCAATGCAGGTTCATCAGTTGTAGCGAATGCATCACTGTGATGGGGTCTGTTGATCATAGGGGAGGCTGGGCACGTAGGGGCAGGGGACATGTGGGAAACCTGTGCACTTCCCCCTCAATTGTGCTGTGAATCTAAAACTGTTCTAGAAAAGAAGCTTTAATTTTAAACAGTGAAATAAACAGGTGATGGCTGAAAGTTGGATGGACGCAAATTTCAGCCACTCTTCAGGTTTTAAATACGTTTTAAAAAATCATTTTCCTGTCTTAACATGGTTAGGCTATGAGATGCTCAGGTAAAGTAAATATGTGAACTAAAAGGCCAGTTATACACAGATTACCAGTTTTTAAAGAAAATATAATACCTTATTTCCGGAGTGACAATTGTATGCAAATTACTCTGAGTTTGAAGTTTGATAGCATACCTGGCCTCCTGAGGATGTAAGATCTTAGCATTCCCAGAAGTTTGACTTATGTTATCAGTTTCTTTATGTCAGGTATATGGTAGGCTCTCAATGAAAGTCACTGGTTGAATAAATCAATGAGTGAGCGATTGCTGAATAGCCATGTTTTGTTCTCCGTGGTGTTGTCAGCTTATGAAGATGAGGCACCATCATACCTTGGAACATAAGTATGTTACTATCTTTCCTATTCATGACAATTATATTTTAGACAACTCCATCTTACATTTCTTTAGTTACCAAACCATTTAAATGCATTCATAAAAGACCCCATGGTAGATTTTTTAAAAATTATTTTAATCTATAACAAATGTTATTGTGATCTTCTAGTGTACCTTACTGATGAAATGTTCAAGCTTCAAAGAGCCTTAAATTGGACTTAACATTAAGTCAGCAGTATTTTTAGACTATTTTAAGAAGTAAACTGCCATATATGTTAGTAGTCGGGGCTAAAAGGTCTGGCTGATTCCTTTTTAACTTACATTCATATTAAATATTAATATTAAACATTCATATTAAATATAGCATCCAAACATTTTTTATAATATCTTAGTTACTTTTTTCACTGAAAAATGAAGAGTTTATGTATATAGGTTTTATTCCATTTCTTCTACTCACTCTTCACTCTATTAAACTACCCAATTGATTGCAAAGCAGCTAGAGCTAAATTTTCTCCAATAGATTTTCAGGTGAAATTTGTGAGGCCAATCTAATAATCAATGGACTACTTTGTAAACTGCATATAAATTATACTTATTATTTGAAGAGACTTTGAATTGGTCTATTTACTGATTCGGCTTTGTCAATAGGATACATTTGCAAACTGAGTGTTGTAATTCTACCGCATTACCAACCTCTTATTGGAGAGCATTTACAGAATCATTAAAGTCCTAAAGCTGAAGAGAAGATTTAGACCCTCCTCATTTCACAAGGGAGACAGAGGTCATGGTGCAATACAGGGAGGGAACGTAGGTCTCTTACCCTCAATCTAGTGCTCATGACACTCTGCTGCTCCTCTTCCCCCACCAAAACCAAAGTATATTGTATTAAGAATATGTATTATGCAATACTCTGGAGCTTTATTATGTCTTCTTGTGTCTGATATAGCATTGGTTACATTATCTAAGATGAAGTGGTGAATGTTTCAAGTTAAATAAGCAATCTACTTACCTCCTATAGAAGTAAATGTGTTTAATGAGATTTTTAACCGTTTGCTTCTGGAAAGCTTATTTGGTAGTTATAAGATTTTCCTTGTTTTCAGTATTTATCTCTGTGCTTGTGTATCTTAACTAAAATGATATTTAGAGATATTTAATGATACCTTAATAACACTGTGCTACAGATTGATGAAACATCAAATTATGAGCAAAGACAAGCCAAAAGCGTTTCCAAAGGATCTCAGTAGATTTCACAGGCTTGTGCACCAAAGCTTACATGCTGGCTCGTAGAAAAAGCCCTATTTAGAGTATAGTTAATCTCTTGTTACAGATAGGTCCAAAAGATAAGCTTTTCTACTTTTGGCCCTGTAGACTAGAAAAATAAATTATAGACTAAAAGAAACAAAAATACTAATTTTATAAATTAGTGATAATTCTAATTATAATAATTATCAAATAACAAGTATCTGAGTACCAATCATGAGTCAAGCACTATCCCAGATGTATGATATCTCTAATCCTCACATCAACTCTGCAACCTGAGAATTGTATCTTGATTTCAGAGATGATGAAATGAGGATTAGATATTATTTTTTGCCTTGCTCGAGATCAGTCACAAAGTGTGGAATGTGGAAAAGGGAGTTAATCTGACATCGGACCTGTAGATCTGTTATCACAGCAAAGTATGCATCAGAAAATAATAAACCAACAGAGATGTAACACCCTAATGCTCAGGAGCAGCCTTAATTTTCTTCCATTAAAAAACAGATGAAAACATTGTGAGAGAACTAAAAAGCAAATGATCACAGAGAAGGATTAGGAAGCCTCAGTATTGCTTTCTGTCATTGCTATGTGACTGCTCAATACTGTTTATATTTATCTGATATTATTCATATTATTCATAATACTAGCTGACATTCATTGAGCTAGATCAGGGAAGGCTTCCTGAAGGAAGGGACATAGTAGCAGTGACCTGAGCGATTAATTAGCCAATCGTAAAGGGCATGGGATACAGAGAAACAATGGTTGGGGGAGTGTTCTAAGTGTGGAAAACAGTGTGTGCAAAGGCACAGAGATAAGAGACCATTACAGATTGAATCGTGTCCCCCCCTCCCCCTGCCACAATCGTTTGTTGGATTCCTAACTCCCAGTGCCTCAGAATGTGACCTTATTTGGAAAGAGGGTTATCGCAGATGTAATTAGCTTAGATGAGGTCATACTGGAGTAGGGTGGGCCCCTAATCTACTATGACTGGTGTCCTTATAAGGGGAACTTTGGACAGAGACACACACAGGGAGAATGCGTGTGAAGATAAATGCCATGCAAAGGTAGGAGTGATGTATGTCCAAGGCAAATAACACCAAAAATTGCCAGCTAACCACCAGAAGGTAGGGGAGAAACATGGCACAGATTCTCACTCACAGCCCTCAAAAGGAATCAGCCCTGCTGATGCCTTGATCTGGACTTGTAGCTTCCAAAACTGTGAGAACTATAAACTTCTGTTCTTTAAGCCATTGGTCATAGGAACCCTAGCAAACGCATACAGAAGCTAAGGAGTTCAAAGACATGCAGTTTGGCTCATGACTCATTCATTAAAAAAGGGCAAACTGGGCTTCCCTGGTGGCGCAGTGGTTGCGAGTCCGCCTGCCGATGCAGGGGACGCGGGTTCGTGCCCCGGTCCGGGAGGATCCCACGTGCCGCGGAGCGGCTGGGCCCGTGAGCCATAGCCGCTGAGCCTGCGCGTCCGGAGCCTGTGCTCCGCAGCGGGAGAGGCCACGGCAGTGGGAGGCCCGCATACCTAAAAGAGGAAAAAAAAAAAAAAGGGCAAACTGTCCTCTAACAATTATTGAGATGGCAGAGAAATGTCCAGGAAATTTTAGAGCTATTCCATTCATAATGATCAACATATTAAAGAACAGATTGTGGGACTATAAGTTATGCGCTAGGAGCTGTTAAATTCAGTTAATAACAAACAATTGATATCACTGTGTTATATGGTTGTTCAGTGAACAAGTATTTAGCATCTATGATGTTCCATGTTCCGTAGGATGGTGGTCAAAAGCTTGGACTGTCAACAGAACTGTGAGTAGAGACCCCACATTTTAGGATGTTTTTGGAAAATATCCTGCCCTCTGAAATATCAAGGTCCTCATCAATTTCCGCAGAGAGAGGAGATTAAATAAGATTGAATAAGTAACATGTTTAGTTGATTGCATGTTTCATAGCAAGCTCACTGTAATAGAGCTGTGTTATTATGTTACTGTTATTTTGTTGTTATTTAGGACGGGGAGATGTTCATTTTATTATCCCATTCCTTTAGGCTCCTGGCCTCTCCCTGCCTGTGAGATGTGTTGGCAGTTTCTGGCTCTGTTCCCTGGCTCCTCACTTCTGGTTTTTGATGGGGCGTGATGATCAGATGGCCGTGATTAGTTCTTTGGTGTGCATTTCAGATTATCTATTAAGTAGCCATCTCCTCAGCCACTGAGGCATATGGTCAGCACTTCCGGGGCTTAAAATAAATCTGCATCTTAACATGTGGGATTTTATTATGCAAAAGAGAGCTCACATGGGGTCTAATCTTGTTATTTGTTATGCTACACACGTCTACAGTGTGCATTCTGGATAGAATTGCGCATTAGGCCCCAGGCCTTCCATTTCATAACATTGCACAGATATTCTGGGTGAGAACATCCTAGGAAGTAGCATCAGCCCTGAACTGTGCAGGGTGCAGGAGAGGAGAGAAGGGTGAGGAGTAATTTTCCCTTCATTCCTTTGCATACTAGTCATTCAGATTTTTTTTTTCTTAATCAAGCATTTATTTGGCACCTACTATGCACCAGCTGTTTCCCCAGTTACTTGGGTGGTGGTGAACAAGATGACACAATCTGGATGCAAGGTGCTTGCTAGAGGAGATCATCCCTTAATGCTGATTAGAAAAAATACACCCTTTCTCCAGGCTGACACGGCTCTGTCCTAGGACGCCTACCATCGCAAGTGGAGTGTGGAATGGATTTCAGGTTGCCTCCTCTTGACTAAGTGCTTTTGGATTAAGGCAATTAAGGCACACGATTAAGGCAATTAAATTGGCAAGTACTAAAGAGCATGCTCAACAGATAACAAACAAGGCAACTTAACTGTATAATGCGCCAAGGGCTGCTTGGTTTTGGGGGTGGAGGGGGCAGACGTGTGTACTGGAGAAGCTTATTATATTTCATTCTGTGCCCTCTAACTATTCGACTTTTTCATATGTGAATGGGTAAAAAGTCGTGGTTTACTCAGCATTTGGTTGAGCAAATATTTCAGGCTTTACTTTTTTTTTTTTTTTTTTTTTTTTGGTACGCGGGCCTCTCACTGTTGTGGCCTCTCCCGTTGCGGAGCACAGGCTCCGGACACGCAGACTCAGCGGCCATGGCTCACGGGCCCAGCCACTCTGCGGCATGTGGGATCTTCCCGGACCGGGGCACGAACCCCTGTCCCCTGCATCGGCAGACGGACTCTCAATCACTGCGCCACCAGGGAAGCCCAGGTTTTACATTTTAAAACTAGCTATTCTTTATTCTAAAATTTTTCCCAACATTATCATTCTAGAATCAAGTAGAAGAGATTAATGACAAATAAGAGATTTGTTTGTAGAAATTAGCTCAAGAGTATTTTCCTGTATTAATAGAAACTTATGAGTCTCCAAATCAGGGACTTTAAATTTTTTTTCAGAAGTGGCATGTCATCTAAATTAATAAATAGTGCAAAAGATAAAAAAATAACAGCACCAAAAACAAAAATTCAGGCTCTGGAGACAGAGAATTGGATTTGGATTCTAATTCCAGTTCCTCTGCCTACTTGTTTTGTTACCATGGGCAAGTTACTAATCCTGTAGAGGGCTTGTAATAATGCTACATTCTTTGTGAGGATTAAACGAGATAATGCAAGTGAAGTATTCAACACAGCCCCTGCACATTGTAAATATTCAATAAGTGGTAGTTCTAGTTGATGCTGCTGGTACTTTTTAAAATTCATAAGGATCTGCAACATGTAAAGTAGAATTGCATACACCAGAGCAATGGGTTTTCCAGAACAATGGGTTTTCCATTTATCTATATGGAACAGATGTGTGGAAATAGATGTGGTAAACCCACTGTTTTGCACATGGACAGTTATAAGCATGTTTACTTTTATGACATCGTAAAAAATAATATTAGCTAAATACATATATGACTGTGCCACACCCTTTCCTCTGTGCTTCATATTAAGTAACTCATAGCATCCTTCTAATAATCCTGTGGGTATATTCTATTATAACCATTTTGCAGATGAGAAAACTGAGACCCAAAGATGAGGCCCATAGGTAATAAGCTGCAGAGGTGGAATTTCAACCCAGGCAATCTGCTCCAAGTCTGTGTTTTTAACAGCAATGATATTCTGAACTTCACTGATAAATAGGTTAATGTATATATACAAACATATACATTACAATAAACAAATATGTGTATTTGCGCGTATTTGCCTAAAAAAGCTAATGCATCATGACTTTGTAGAATAGATCTTCCTCTCGTATTCTGTGAGGTCTGTAGCCACACTTACACTTTTCTGTTTGTGGTTCCCTTTTCCCTCTCAGGCTGATTGAATTATATGGCACCTCAGATGCAAAATGAGATGCTAAATTAAAACCTCTCTCTGTTGCCCAGCAGTGGATGATTGCTCTACATTGCTTTAAGTTATGGTTAAGCATATCCTTAGGTATTATTCTCCTTGTTTACTTCCTCTCACCCTGACTCAAGTTACTTGTACAGTGGTTCTATGTCCAATTACATGTCATCGAGTGGCAGAAGGATGGCATTAATATGGATTAACTATATTCTGTAAGCTCATTGGTGATCTTTGCCCTTCAGTGTTGAATAAACTGATATATCAGTTAAAAACTTGTGCCTGTCTGCATTTAACAGAAATCTCACTATTGTAGCTTACCAAAATAGGCATTTATTTTTCTCACAATTCAGGAAGTACAGGAGTACCCTGTCCAGTATTAATGCAGCAGATTCTCAAGCCCTCGATGCCCCAGACTCCCTATGTCTTCCACACTGCCATGCTTAATCTGTGTCTTTTTCTCTTCTACTTTATGCCTCAAAGTCAAAAAATGACCATTCCACCTCCTACCTCACAACCCCATGCCAGACAGGGAAATTCCAGGTATTTACGCCCACATCTTTTTTTTTTTTTTTATACCCACATCTTTTGGACAGAATTATACCACAAGGGATGATGGATCCATGAGGCCAGCATATTGTTCCCCCAAACCAAATCCAGGTTCTGTTAGTAAGAAGTGTAATGTAAACTGGGCGGCTAGCAGTGTCTGCCATAACTGAAAACTCATACTGCAAAAACGATTTACTGCTAAGGCATATGTGGTATTCAAGCAACTTGTATTTATAAGGTGTCTCCTGTGGGCCTAGAGGTATACATCAATGAGGAAGGAGCATGGCTCTCTCTTCTTAAGGTTAGATAGATGTGGGAGCAAATAACGACAATGTGCTGTGTTAGAGGCGTGCGCATTGGGAGCTTTGAGGTGTCAGTGGTAGGGTGGAGACATACAAAGTTTAGTACTGGATGGTATTAAGAGGAATATGAACAACTAATGGTAGTAATAATGACTGATTTTTATTGCATATTAAGTAAGCCAGGCATTTAAAAATTATATATATATTATATATAATTTTATATACGTTTATATATAATATAAAATTATGTAATATACATATATATTGCACATCAACTTTATATGTTTTTACAGCCAAGTTATATGAGACAAATGAAGTTGAATAACTTTCCCCAAGGTCAAATCACTAGTAAATTAGAGAGCTGGGATTCAAACCTAGATAGTCTATCACCAGAGCCCTCTTAATCTGCAATCCGCAGTGAGGATACTGAGGAAGAGCCCCATTTGGCTATTTTTGTTGCTGTTTTGTTTTGTTTCTGAAAAAGTATCCAGAAGTTCCTTTGGATATTGCCAATTGTGTTGAATCCTTTGATTCATTCAGCATTCATCACATTTCATAAGTTGGCCTTACCGAGGACACTTAGACTTTAGCTTGTACCCAGCTGCACAGAAGGGTACATACATGCTAGAATATTTTCAGGTAGGGAATGTTAAGTTACAAATATTCACATTTCTCTAACTATTGTGAATAGGATACTTTTAACTATGTCATTTCTTGGTCAAAATATCCTGTTTTAACCCTTAATCTTAACTAAGATTCTATCCTCACTCGTGTGAACATTCATATTTCCAGAGATGCTGTCTCCCTGCCTTTTCTGGACAGCCGTCCTGGAGATAACAGTTTACTTGCCTTGGCCCAAGCCTTGGTTTCATCATGCTCCCTTCAGTGCCTTATGTAGCAGACAGAATTCTAAGATGACCACCCAAGACCCATGCCCTTATATAATATCCTCCCCTTGATTGTGAGAAGGACCTGTGATGATGAGGTGATATCACAATATCACTCCCATAATTAGGTTTTGTTATTTGGCACAGTTAACTTTAAGAAAGGAGATTAGGTTCAGTGGGTCTGACCTAATCAAGCTAACCTTTAAGAGGTCAAGGCTCTTTCCGGCAACAGAGATTCAAATGAGAGAGGGATTCAACAGAAGGGAGATTCTTCATTGCTGGCTCTGCAGATGGAATGGGGCACAGGGCAAGGAACTGTGGATGGCTTCAAGG
This sequence comes from Delphinapterus leucas, assembly GCF_059928025.1. NCBI lineage: Eukaryota > Metazoa > Chordata > Mammalia > Artiodactyla > Monodontidae > Delphinapterus > Delphinapterus leucas. The sequence goes on along the minus strand of NC_143133.1, from coordinate 48,420,778 downwards.
AGCTGAGAGTGGCCCCATGCCGGTAGCCAGCAAAGAAATGGGGACCTCGGTCTTTCAACTGCAAGAAATTGAATTCTGCTACAGCCACATGAACTTGCATAAGGACCCCAGACTACAGATGTTGAGGGAGCCTGACTGACGCTATGATTTTGGAGCTGAGAGGCTATTAGCAAAGAACTTTGTTATTCTGTGCCTGGACTCCTGTCCCATGGAAACTGGGAGATGACAAATTCATGTTATGTTAAGCTACTAAGTTTTATATAATTTGTTATACAGCAAAAGGTAGCAAATATATCTTGGCTTTGGTTTCAAATGTTTAACTCTTCTGCCCTGACCTCAAAGTTTCACAAGTAGACTAACTCACCCAGGTCATTTACTGAGTACTAGAATTGGCTTTGCCCAAACTATACTAGAGGTATTACCATCAAGGTGAGAAACAGGGACCCAAATCATAAGTGTTTTTATTTTTGTTATCTTAACAATTTATACTAGAAAGATTTTACCAGTGTTTTCCCATATCACATACCTTTTAATATCCCCTACTATGACTACCAAAAGATAAAAACAAAACACCATATGATACACTGATTAAAAGTCACGGTTTAGTGGAACAAGGACAAAGTCCAAGGTGAAAGAAAATTTTAAAAATGCAAGATTAGTTAGCCCATGTACTAAGGGTTCTCCAAGTAGTGAGAAACACAATTTGATGCTTCTTTTCTTGCTGGGTGAAGTACGTACACTGTGGAGTGGGTTAGAAAGGAAAATGCTTTTTCTTTTGGTTTCTGCTACAAGGAGTACTCTAGAAATCTATTTCAGTCTTTATTAACATATGAAGATTGAGTTCAGGGTTAAAGCACAGTTGGCATCATTTGTCCAGAACTCACAATGGTTTTGCATGGGGATGGAAAGCCTAAAGATTTGTGGTTGTGTGCATTTTTGGTAACTGTTTGCAAAGTTGGAATAAGGCACCTGCCTGCAGTAAAATATGACCCTCACTCACTCTTGTAAATTGCTTTTGCCCATTCACATTTAGAGGTCATTAATCGTTTCCCTTTATGGATGGATATTCAGCACATTCCCCACAATTGATTCAGCTCTGTAGTTCAGAGTAGTATAAAAAATTCACAAAGTGCAGTTGGAGAAAAATGTCACACGGGTACAAATAAGAAGGGCCATTCTTTATCTTACCTACGGACAAACATAGGGATTTGCAAAAAGGGCTGTGAAAAGGATCAAAGAAACAAGACATAAATAGCCAATGAATAATCATAAATTCTTAGCCTAGCAGGGATTTGTTAAGGCCTACACAGTATAGGAACTCCTTTTTACACTATTGATAAGGAAACAGTCCTATAGCATATACTTGGAAATATCCTGAATATAGGAGAACTAACTAGTTATAAGACATCTTATTCTTTCCATGATCCCTTTATGGCCCGAGAGAGATGCTTACTTTGAACACACTTATATTATATTGCAGTTGTCATATTTTATTGTATTTCTTTCTGATTTTTATCTCTTCCTTGAATCTTCACCAAATAGTATTACATGTTGAATATTTGTAGGCACTTAGCATATTTTTACTAAATGTAAGTTTCAGTGAAATCCTAGATCCATTCATGAGAATTCTAGATACTATCTCCTTATCACGCGCATGGCTGTAAGAATGATAGTCAAAAAAATTAGCCCTGTGTACATGGCTCAGGTACTAATATTCTTTCCATGATCTTTATTTTCTGATGCTTTTCCTCCAAGCCATTCCAATACAGTTTGACAATTATTTCTTCAGTACACCTGATGGCCAATCAGAAATAAATGTGAGTTATGGTATCCAGTTACCTGGAAGCAAAGTGTTTCAGCCTTAAAGATAAGGCATAAGGCTGGGGATGGGAGGGAGCTTTAACTTCCTTTCCTTCTTTATCGCCCATTTAAATTGATTGAGAATGTTAAGCCATTATTGAGTTGATACTGGACAAAAGCTAGAGTATATTCATTACAACTAAAGTAGCATTTCATAAAGTGTTTAATCAGGAGGAAGGAAGTATATGTCACTGAGCAAACACAAGGGGTTTTAAAACCACATCATGGTGAAGTGAATACATATTTGACTTTCTGTGATGTACAGGGCCTGTCTTCTCTGGTGTATATGGAAAATAAAAGTGATAAATATCAGAGAATTTTTCCTCTCTATATGCCCTTACTTTGCTACTGCAATCAATTCATGATTGCCATGATTTTTTCTTGAAATGATCTATGCGTAAACCAAAATGTTGGCAAACAATTATTCAGCCAGTTTTTATTTTCTATTGAGTTTGCCTCTAATTGCTGACCTTCATGTTAGAAATTGATGTGAACTATTGGCTTCGCACATTTGTGCTTCAGAACCTGGGGATAAGGAAGGTGTGTCTGGTGGCTCTTTCCACTTCAGATAGGGTATAACCATGCCTGTGAACTGCTTCTCCCTCATAATTTGCAAAAGGCAAGAAATGACTAAAGAGTTTCTGAAGAGCCTCATATAGTTTCAGAATTTCTACTCTCCAAAAGGTAGCATATTCAATACAAGTTCTTGCCACTTCTTTGCATATTTAAATTCTCATTTTAGGTAATAAATTATGACATGTGTTACATACCAAAAATGTGGCCTTACAGCCTGATGGACTTAAAGTAGGAATGGCTTGAAGATTTAATCATTTAGAATTTATTTTCATATGGTTTTCTTCCATTTTCAGGATTTTTCAGGGATTGGGGGATAAGGAGATCAATGTATGCATCTGTTGTTTGAAAACAGTTCTTGGTCTAGTAGGATACCACCCAAGGGAAAGGCCTGAGGAACAGAAGATGTCTTTCTTCTGTGAATCTTGGTATGGCTGAGTGGGGTACACACTCTGAGGGCCAGAGCTGAACTGTTGAGAAAAATTAGAGATTTTTAGTCTATACTTTCCATAGGGGAAGACAGTGAGATGAAGAGCTAACAGGAAAATGGGGGATACTGACCACTAGAACTGAGATCTTTAAGAGGAATTTGACTAATTGTTCTTTTCTGTAATATGTAATGTGAATTTAATTTTCTTCTTTTCATGAGTTTTTCAGTCCCCTTCTTACTAGTAATTTGTAAGACTATATATATATATACATATATATATATATATATATATTTGGCTGCGTTGGGTCTTCATTGCTTCGCACAGGCTTTCTCTAGTTGCGGCGAGCGGGGGCTACTGTTCGTTGCGGTGCGCGGGCTTCTCATTGCGGTGGCCTCTCTTGTTGTGGAGCACGGGCTCTAGGCACGCAGGCTTCAGTAGTTGTGGCACATGGGCTCAGTAGCTGTGGCTCGCGGGCTCTAGAGCGCAGGCTCAGTGGTTGTGACGCACGGGCTTAGTTGCTCTGCAGCATATGGGATCTTCCTGGACCAGGGCTCGAACCCATGTCCCCTGCATTGGCAGGCGGATTCTTAACCACCGCGCCACCAGGGAAGCCAAGACTAGATCTTTTTGGGGAAATAGAATAAAATGAGGATTACAGTCTAAGGTAGGCAAAGAGTAAAGGTGCATGGAAAGTGCCCACCTTACCCCTCCCCCACACAAATTGGGCTTAAATATTGTTCTCACATTTGGGTCAGGGTAGGAGAAACAGAATGAAAATTTTAAAAAAATAGTTATGAGAATTTTATTATTATGGGAAAGAAAAATTATAGGAAGCAGTCTTCCTGGAGAATTCTAGAAACACGTGTATTATCATTCTTCAAAGAAAAGTATGTGGGTATGTGTGTACTGTGTTTTTCAGTAAGGTTAGTAAATATGGTGTGATGGTTAAAGTAAGATATGGTTAAGATATAAAATAACTAGCAACTTAAAGAGAATTAGATTGAAAGATAGAGTTAATATTAAAAGTATATTTTTAAAAATTAATTTTTGTTTTAGAGTATGCTTTACAGTTCTGGAGCATCTTTAAATCACTCTTTTGTTTTGTTTTTCCTTAAAACTTCCTAGCTCTTTTGATTCTAAACAAATTGAAATGGGGGGATGAAGTTGGGAGAAAATAAAATTGCAAATTTAACCTTTGCCACCTCATGTGAGACCATGCCTTCTCAAGAGAGACTGCGCCTTCTCAAGAGTGATTCCCCAGTTTGCTATTCAGTGAGAGAATCAAGTTGTTTACATTTAATGCAATGGATAATTGAATGAAGATTGACTTACTATCAGTTATAATCAGTGACTTGTGTTAAGTAACTTTATATATAGTGCTGGAGGGAGTACCACACAAAGAGAGACTGAAGGGGGCCACAGCTGGGCAGTGGAGAATAATGTCACATATTGCCATGTCCTATGCTCTTGTATTTACTATGCTGCTGGGCACAGGGTTGCATCCCTGGGTTCTTCAATGGCTGTTAAATTGAAGATATTAGTACAAAAATGTTTACAAACTATTTAATTAAGATACTGTTTTAAAAAATAACATCTGATTGAAAATCTAAAGTTGTGGTTGAGGATTATTCCTACAGTAATTCAATGCAGGGATTCAATATCTCTAATAATTCTACAGATCTATATGTGTTTCTTCTTACTTATACCAACCAGTGCCACAACATCAATTCATTAATGAGATGGACAGGGCTATAGAGGAGTTGGATTTAGCTAGAGAAGGAGGGTGTGTTTAATAGGATAGCAAGAAAGAAGTTTGATTGGGTAAGATGCTATTCTGGGCAGTTGGAACTAGATTGGCAACTGAGTCAAATTAGAGTTCAGTTCAGTATGGGCAATATTTTAGAGTCTACTATGCACAAGTCCCAGTCGGGGATTATAATGTAGTCTTTACTCTAGTAGATTGCCATCTTGATGGAGAAATCAAGAAAAAACAGCAGATTAGGGTGATAAAGTTCAGATATGAACACCGCTTACTAGAATTCAAACAAGATTATTTTATATGGCTGTGAGAATCAGGAAAGGCTTCATGAAGTAAGATTTGGCATATTCTCAGAGACTGAATGATATTGCAACAGATGGAGATGAGAAAGGGCATTTGAAGTAATGTGGACATTGACAGCAAAGGCAAAGACATATTTTAATGCAAAGTGTGTGACCAACTTATCTGAATTAATCATCTCATCGTAGAGTCTTCTGCTTTTATCGTAGTACGCGCTGGCGAAATGTTTCAGTAGTTGTGATCTTTAGTACTCGTGGCAGGAGGAGGCAGTCCCAGTTTTTGAAGAAGGCATGTTGGCACATGTGAGTCCCAACTGAGCAGATCATCCCAGGCAACATGCAGTGGTAGTGGACGGGCTTGGGACTTTGTTCTGGAATCGAGACTAGCACAAGGTAGAAGGTCAGATGTAAGGTCTCAGACTGTAATCTGTCCCACATTGAATCATAGCCAGCATAGGTCTGCTGATTCCAACCTGCGAGCTCTTGGGCTCTGTTTTGATTCTAACTAGCTTTGCTGTTGGCACATCAGCATTTCAAGTTTTTGTAACAGAAACAAAGTGCACTAATATCTCAGATACTAGATATTCTCTTTTTATTAAATGTTAACATCATCATTAGCATCACTTTTTCCAGTTGTCTTAATAGCTTCATCAACCTCTCAGACCTTCAGTTTCGTTTTTTTTTTAAGTTGTTGTTTGTTTTTTGCCTTTGAAATAGAAGGTACTGTTGTATGGTGGTAAAAATCATAGGCTTTGGTGCCAGACTGTTCTGGGTATGAATCTGGGCTCCACTTTTTAGAATCTATATGACTTTGGCAAGGTACTAAGCGAATTTGATGGCCAAGTTTTTCATTACTCAAATGAGGATGATAACAGTGTATGCCTAATTAGGAAATTATATTAACGGATTAATACAATGGTTAAAGTCACAGACTTGAGAACTGGCCTCTGGTTTGAATTTCTACTGCTTACTAAGTGTGTGACTTATTAAGTGTGTGACTTACTGAGTGTTTATTTAACGTCTCTGTCTCTTTACTTATCTCCAAGATGGGAGCAATAATGCTACAACCTCATATGGCTATCTCGAGGATTAAATTTATTCATATTTTTAATATACTTTGAAAACTGCCTGGCTTATAATAAATATATGCATGCTTATTATGCAAAAAAGTACTTAATAATTATTATGACTTTAAGGATTGTTTTTGTGAGTAAAGAAGATAATGTTAATATAGTTATATAACATTATATTACAATGTTAATATATCTGGTATATAATAGCATTCAATAAAATTTAGCTCTGGTACTCTAGGGAAACTTTATTATTTAACTCAAATATTCTCTGAATCCACAGTCTCAGGAAACTATTAGTAAATAATTACAAATTAGGTACTAAGCGAAATGAATTGTCTTGACCAATTTATATCTGATTATAGTATTCTTATTCCTAGAATCTTAAGATGCTTAAAGGAAATACAATAAATCACAGAGTTCAAAAATCAAAAAAAAAAAATTTTACAAGTTGTTATTCCATTTTAAAGACCAGAATGAAACAACAACGACAACCACCTGAGACCCAGATAGATCACCAAATCTACTAAAACAACTCTGGCAGAATTTATGAGATCAGCTGAGGATTCCAGAGGTCTCTGATGTTCTCATAGTGTACCCAGACCTTGACTACAACAACTCCAAAGCAAAAACAGTGTGGGTAACAGGGTAGCTTCGAACGTGGATATACTCTTTCCACATCTACTGGTTTTACATGCTGCAACCTCATCAGCTCTCAGAAGTGAAAATCAAGGCTTTGAAATAGGAAGTCTTATTGCCAAGGTCATATAATTTATTTGCAGTTCAGACACGGATTAAATCCAGGCCTCACTCCTCCCAGTGTGCTTCATTTCCCACTGAGCAAGCTGTGCCTCCCATCAATCTAGTTCTTTCAGAGTTTATTCATTATGCTATTCTAGACCATGGGTTGGATAAGAATTCTGTAAATTTGTCCCATTAGAATTCTCCAACCCTTTTTTGTTCAAAAGTAATATCAGATTTGATTTGTGATGTATCAGGTAGAAGTTCATTCTGCTTCTGTGTTTACTATCCTAGAGTCCAAAGTGACCCTGGATACATACATCAGTTCATGGATGTGCTGGAAAATGGAAAGATTAGAGCATTCAATAATTCTTCCAAGATTTTGTTTGATTTTTAAAAACCAGGACAGAATCCCTGTGGAGACCCATACACAGCTTAAAAGTTTCTTTCCTAGTATATAAATTTAGGGAAAAATATTTTGATCTTATGGCCCAAGTGGCAGAACAGTTTGTATGGAAACCCGGACCTGTTGCAGAATCTTCTCTTGTTCTTGGCCCTACTAAAAACTAGCAAGTCATTCGGTAAATGGGCCAGAGTAAGACACCCAAATAAGGAACACATTACCTTCAAAATCCAAAGAGGCCCACTAGGCAGAGATTCTAGATCCAATGTTGCAGCTCAGGGAACTAACAGTTTGGTTGGTTGACTAAAACATGGACCAAAAAGTGGCCACAGAAAATTAACTTCAAAAGCTAGACCTGGGCTTCCCTGGTGGTGCAGTGGTTGAGAGTCGGCCTGCCGATGCAGGGGACGCGGGTTTGTGCCCCGGTCCGGGAAGATCCCACATGCCGTGGAGCGGCTGGGCCCGTGAGCCATGGCCGCTGAGCCTGCGCGTCCAGAGCCTGTGCTCTGCCACGGGAGAGGCCACAGCAGTGAAAGGCCTGCGTACCGCAAAAAAAAAAAAAAAAGCTAGACCTGGTCTGATATACTCTAGGGGAAGGGATTCAAAGGTTTAGGAAGATAGAAATGTTACAGTGGATTTGTCACTAAGATCTGCTCACCCATCCTAGTAGGGTCCAGAGGACACACCTTTCACCAAGACTGTGAGAAATAAATTTGTGAGGGGAGCACAAACAACCTTGAAGAGCTCTCTGATCACTTTTGTCTGTAAGCCAGAAAGCAATGGGAACGGCTGCTGCTGAATTGGCAAAGCAAAATGCAGTGGCGGTAATTGCATCCCAAAGTGTCAGAGGCAAATGGGAGCCCTCAGTTGCCTAAGGCAAGGAGGGTGTGTTTAGCATCATGAAAATCAGAGTCAAAGCAGAGTTCAGAGTGGTCGGCCTAACAGAAATCTATATGGCATTGGCTAATTGATCATGGTGTTTGTAGAAGTTAAAAACTGGGAAGCCTACTAAATTCTTACTTGATCTGTATAAGTGGCAGACTTCTAGGACAAGTGAACAAAAGTGTAACATGAATCATAACAGAGTCATGGACTTGAGCCAGTTTACACAACCTCTTGAATAAAGGGGAGGCCTACAAGTCCCCTTGAGGAAGGATTCTGTCCTGTTAATCTTTCTCCCATCCTTTCCCAGAGTGACCTAGGGCCTTTTACCAGGGTGACTGTGCTGTGGGGAAAAGGAAATAATCAGGTCTTTCAGGGATTACTGAACACTGGCTATGAACTGACACCAGTTCCAGAAGATGCAAAATGTCTCTGTGGTCCACAGTCAGAGTAGGGGCTTAAGACGAATGGAGTTTTCCCTCAGGTCCATCTCACAGTGGGTCCAGTGGGTCCTGAAACTCATTTTGTGATTATTTCCCCAGGTCTGGAATAAATGCTTGGAATAGGTATACTCAGCAACTGGCAAGATCCCCAAATTTGAGTAAGATACTCTACTTAATTATCAAAGAACCCATAAACTAAGGAATGAGACAGGCATTTTCCCATTTATGTATAATGGGATAAACAATATTTTAATGAGACAGGCATTTTCCCACCTGTGTAAAATGGGATACACAATATTTTTAAAGTATATTCAATTCTCAAATTTGTTATAAAGTTTACTAAAATTTGGTTGTGTTATCTTTGAAACAAGAAGAAATTTTATTTGTGATTTATTGATACTCTTATCAGATTGATGTTTCATCATTTGAAGTTTTGTCTAGTTAGGGAAGAGGATTCTAGAGTTTTGAGATACAATATAAAAAACATTTGGTGGAAGGTTAATTAATCCTCCTCAAAATTATTTAGTGACATAGATTGCCTCTTTTTACTGACATTTATAGATATTTGTTGATTCTCAATTTCTTAGGTGTTTCCTATCCTATTGTCATACTTCAATTTTATCATTGCTATTTTTCAGGTCCCTAATTAGTTTTGCTGGTAGTTTTCTTCAGTTGGATAGTTAAATGTGTTTTGAAATCAATGTGATTAAGTCTAATGGATTGCGTTTCCTGCCACCTTTGTTTGACTGGCAATGTAGAGAAATAGAAGCAAATGCAGTCGATGAAAAGATTCAAGCAATCATTTCACATCCTGGAAAATCTTGAACATCTAAGTCTTCTTACTATCTCATTTCTTGGCTGTAGTCCTGTCAAGGACTTTGAATTTATGTCCAAATTTCTATGACATTCTTTTTTTTTTTTTTTTAAACATCTTTATTGGGGTATAATTGCTTTACAATGGTGTGTTAGTTTCTGCTTTATAACAAAGTGAATCAGTTATACATATACATATGTTCCCATATGTCTTCCCTCTTGCGTCTCCCTCCCTCCCACTCTCCCTATCCCACCCCTTATGACATTCTTTTAAAACCCAATTAATCCACAGAATAATTTGTATTAATGGCCTAACAAATCCCGTATAATTATTTTTCCTTTTTTTCTAAGATAATCCTTCACTCACAATTAACCAGTACATCAGTGAATTTAGGTTATTTTAAAAAATGTTATCAGAACACACCTGGAATACCTTATAAGCTCTTGCTTTGCTACATTATCACAAGTGACTTTTCTTGGGCCAAAAAGAGTCTCACTGGAGAATCTTTCGAGACTAGTGAAATGCTCTTTCTGTCTCACACAGTCAGACATGTAGGCTATAACAGAAAATATGTGTGTTTAGATGGAACATTTCTATAAAATGGACAACATTCTTTGCAGCAGATTTGTTTGGCTGTCAAAGCCTCAATTATGACAAACTAGAAGAGAGTTTCCAAAATCCAGAGTGCAAACATTGAAATCTCTGGTGCCCAAGGAATGTCAGTTGTCTGGGACTATGCTTGTATTTGTAGGAGAGGCTGCCAAGATCATGTTGCAGTTTGCCTTGTAAAGGTAGAGCTTTCACTACTGTAGTAAAAATATGGAAACGTTAGAAATGGCAGATGTTACTGCCCTCACTCTCTTTTCCGTGGTTGTACAATTTTGTTATATCTCCAAAGGATGCCTAAAAAAATAAACTGAACATTCTGCGCTAAGTACCAGAAAAACTTAAAAACCTTTGAACCTGGGCAGTACATTGAATGCCGTCTGCAGCAGACCCAAATCTAGAACACATCCGTGGAGTTCCTTTTAAAGTGCCTTTAACTCCATGCTGCCTCTTGGGTTGCTGATGAATATCATTGCTTTTGATGATTTGATCCTGGTTGGGGAATTTATTACGCAAGTATCCATCAAGATGAATGCAGTTCTGCTCCCTGTAATGCTCTTTTATTCTTCTAGAAAACGTTTCCTTTGGCAATTGAAATGGACCTTTTAGTTCAGCTAAATTATCGTTAGCATCTTTTGAACCTCCAAAGGCATTGGTGTGATATAGTGTCTTACTGTTTGGGGAACTGGATGAGGGGAAGAGAAGAAAATGAAAAGTGTGAATTTTACTCTGTGTGTGTGTTTTTTAACCTCTGGTTGGTGTAGAGGAAGGAACGTGGGCATTAAAATTAACAAGCACTATGGAATGATAGTTACAAGCTTGGAATTCTGGCACCAGACGGTTTTGGTGTGAATCACTGTTCAACCACTTACTGTCTTTGTGTTGAATGAGACAGCCCGTGTAAGTTGCTTAGCACAGTGCTTGTCATGTCATAAATCCATGTGGACAATTATTTATGCTGTTTGAATCTAAGTTATAGCAGTTACTACCTGGGTGACCTTTCCCTATGTACTCTTTCACACCTTTTTTCCTCAATTTAAACATGAAGATAAGAATACCCAACCTGGAGAACCACTGAGAGTTAAAACTGGTATAAACTGCCAAGTGTTTGACATTTAGTAGCTGACTGACATATACTAGTTTGCTCCCCTCTTTAGTGCCACTCCCAGTAACAACAACAAAATAACTGTAGCAACAACTATTACTAAAAGCTTCCCAAGTGTCAGTCACTATATATCCTACACAAAGACAGTCACTCACCATTGTGATTGTACTAAAATGATGCCATGAATCAATGGCTTGAATTCACAGTTTTGTCAAATTTCTCAGTTGCTATTGCTTTGCTATTAAATAATTTGAGCTTTTACTTTGGACCCATGTATAATGGTTTCCATTATACTATTTCTTATTTGCTCATCATGAAGTAATCAATTATTTTCTCTTTGCTATCCAGCTTCTGCTGGAAGTAAGATCTGATCTAAAGACTTGACTGAGGGTATGTGCCTTTCTGGGGTTCTTAGGTGAACTTTCTACCTCTACAGAGAGAGTTCTTTAGTAGACCCTGGAGAATTTCAAAGAGAATGTCAATGTTACATGTCATTGTCTGCAGCTCAGCAGGAAAAAACGTGGACCCTACACCAGGTGTCTAAGTAGAATCTACAACATAATGTTTCCCTTTCTAGTGCTGACTGGGTCCTTGCAGCTTTTCAAATAGGAAACAATTTTAAATCCTTAGGGATAAGTCACTTCTTTCACTATTTTCAAGAAATAGTTTTAGGAAAACATTTCCTTCTCATTTCTTGGCAATAGTTCTTCCAAGGACTTTTGAATTCAAATCCAAATTCGTAGCAGATTATTTTAAAACCCAATTAACCAACAGCATAATGTGTTAAAAGAAGCACATTCCGATGATTGATTTCCTTTCAGCTTCCATTCTCCTCCAGAACTCTGGGCTGTCTGTGTGGATGGAAAACAATGGATTGATTTCATGTATCTGGGCACTTAACACAGAACTTTAATAAGGATGTCGAGAATTGCCATTAGAAAGGAAGCTGCCATTTATTTGCTCATTTCCTAAGAGCAGAAAATCTATTACAGTGATTTGAATAAGTTTTGATGAAGTATGAAGAGGGCAGTGGATTTCATGACTTCTTGTTGGGTCAGAGTACCCATTTGCCAGAACAATTTATTTTAAAATAACTTTATATATGTGTTATATTCTTTTGACAAAAGAAGATGGAATTTTATATTACTGATTTTCCAGCCTTAGCTCTCTAAGATTTTAGGTTGAGAGAAGCTGAATAAAAGTGAATAAAATTTGTAACCTGGATTATTGTGGTATATTCTGAACTTTTGCATTTATTTTTGAATACAGCATATTAGTTGCTATTCCTACTAATTTGTCTCAAAATAGGAATTGCTAATTTATTACAAAATGTGAGTTATTTTAAAGACAGTATGATATAGTAATAACACTTGATTCAGAGTTGGTAAACCAGGTCTTTACCATTTTGTGAATTTAAGGAAGGAATTTTATCCCTCTGAGACTCTGTAGCTTTTTTCATAAATGAGGTTAATTTAGGTAGATGACCTCTATGTCTCCTTAAGTTCTAAAATTCTAAAAATCTATTTGCCTTTTTTGTCTCTTTGAAGGCATAGCGTTCTATCACTTAAGGTTTTTAAATAACTCTCACATTGAATAAATGATGTGTGATAACTTTGAAGTCTGTTTCTATTTCTACATTGTTGGTTTGTTACTGACTGCAAGCTCCTGTGCCCGATGACCGCACAGTGAGGCCAAACAAACCAAAACATTGGAGTTTGGCACAGAGAAAGGTTTATTGCATGGCTGTGCAAAGAGACAAGTGGCTCATGTCCCCAAAACCCTGACCTCCCCAAAGGGTTTCAGCAAAGCATTTTTAAAGGCAAGGTGAGAGAGGGGCATGGTTAGTTGTTGGTGTAGGAATCCTTTGTTCTTGCAGTTGTCCACATAGGTCAGGTCAAGATGTTCCTATAAACCTCCAACAAGACAGATGTTATTCTCTGTTCTGCAACTTTTTAATCTCTGTATGAATGGACTCTTAAAGATCAGAGCCCTGAGAATAGGCTATCCTGTATATTTTGGGCTATAGGCAACATTCTTTTAGAAAAGGTGCAGAGCCAGCATGACTAAGCACAGGCAAAAGAGCACAAAGGTTAAAGCAAAAGGAACAAATGTAATATGGAGTCAGATTTGTTCTTCCCTATTACATATTTATCACATTCATTGGGGCCTTGTGGGGAGTCACTTACCTTTCCCAGGTTTGCATAATCTGAATATAGAAATGAGGAATTTGAACAATATGGTATCTAAAGATCCTTCTAGTTTTAATATTTTCTGTTTCTAGTATATATTTATTGAAATCATGTCATGTATAATGTGTGTAATTCTCAGTATTCTAGGCGATACAAAATGGAAAAGACATGACAGACACCTGCCCTAGAGAAAGTTTTTAATTTCCATTGACTGATACCTATGGTATTTTAGTCTATTTGGTCTGCTATAACAAAAATAGTATAGACTGGGTGGCTTACAAGCAACAGAAATTTATTTCTCCCAGTTTTCTAGAGGCTGGAAATCCAAGATTGATGCGCTGGCAGATTTCGTGTCTGCTGAGAGCCCACTTCCAGGTTCATAGACAACTGTCTTCTTGCTGTGTCCTCACATGGGGAAGGGGTGAGGAATCTCTCTGGGGGGGTCTCTTTTTTTAGGGCACTAATCCCATTCATAAGGGCTCTACTCTCTTGACGTAATCATCTCCCAAAGTCCTGCTCTCCAAGCACAATCACACTGGGGCAATAGGTTCCAACATATGAATGGGGAAAGGGCACAAACATTTGGTTCATAGCACATGAGATTTGTGAAACCATTAAAATTATATGTAAAATGTTTGCTTATGTTCATTTTTTTTTGGAGAAGAGTATCTGTAGCTTTCATAAGAATGCTGAGTAATACATAGTAAATAAAATTGGAAGCTCTATGGTCAGAAATCTAGTGCAATGAGTCTTAAAATGTGATCAGTGAAGGGGTGAGGGGTCCCCTGAGTTGCTTTCAGGTGGTTCAGGAAGTGAAATCTACTTCTGGAATCTACTATGATGATATTTTCCCTTTTCATATCCATTCATGAATTAATGCACAGTTGATTTCTCTAGAAGCTCCATGATGTATGACATCATAACATTAAACGTAGAAGTATATGAGAATCCGGTTTTTATTCTATTAAGCCAGATAATATAGAGGCAAAAATGTAAAACAATGCCATTCTCCTCAATATTCTTTTTTGTTTTGGAAAATATGGTTATTTTTTCAAAAGATACTTATATGAATATATAACAAGTTTATTATTATTTTGAAATTAATATATATATTTTAAATTTCTCAGTTTAAATTTTAACACACTACATATCAACAGATAAAGCTCACATAAACAAAAGCTCTTTAGAGTCCTCAATAACTTTTAAGAGTGTCAAGGGCTCTTGGGACTAAAATGTCTGAGAAATGCTGACCTAGTGCCTCATTAAGGTAGGTTAATCTGTAGTAGTAAACAGAGCCTGTCTGTTATTAAGTTTACCCAAAAAGATTTATGTCTCTTTCACCTAATTGTCTAAGTAAGTGTTCAGGTTAGCAGGGTAACTCTCTAACGCATGATAATTCTGGGACTCAAGCTAATGGTATGACTTTGCCATCTTCAATACTTGACTTTCAAATTTGTCCTAGAAGACAGTGAGATTTGAGTCACCTGGAAAAGGGAATGAGCACAGAGGGATAGAAGTGGGAGAGAGAGACCCAGAAGTGTCACTTGTTGTGTTCACTCCATTGACTACAACTCAGTTTCCTGTCCAAAGCCAGCTAGCTGCATTGAAGGCTGGGAAATGCAGCCCAGGCCTGTGTCCAGGAAGAAACAAAAAACTTTCAGGAACAGTTGGATGTCTCTATCATACCTCAGTTTTAATCCAGGTCCTCCAAATATTAGCTAGGTCAACATAGGCCAATTCTATAGCTAGTAATTTTTAGTTTTCTCATATGTCAAATAGGTATGATAAACTTTCAACTTGAGAAGGTTTTTGTGAGGGAGCTTATACAAAAGTGTTTAAAAATGGATAGGTAAAATTTTATCAAATAATTATGTGTAAGATTTTTAGAAAGGTCTGTGACCCAAAAAATGTTAAATCAGTCTGCTAGAGGAATTTAATATTTAGAAATAGATATAAAACTTGTAGTAACAATAGCTACAATATAAGATCATGTGTGCTATGGGAAATAAAGGTTATGTAAACTGGAAGCAGTTTTCAGTTAGTGCTTTCATGGAAGCTCTTGAATTGGAAGTTCTTTAAGGATGTTCATAAAATGTCTAATTGCTATCTTTTTGCTCTGGAATTCCATCCTTTAAGATATCCTTCTAGTGGCACATATCTGACCTTCGTATAGTGGAGAGTTTTCTTATCCGCCTCCCTCTTTAGCTTTTAGCTCCTGTTAGCTCCACAAAAACAGAATTTCTATCTTATTCTACTTGTGTGTCTTGAAATTAGCATGATGCCTGGCCCATCGTAAGCCCTTGGAGAGGTATTTATTGAATGGGTAACATTTTATTTCGATAAGAGGATTGCATGAATGGAAGAGAGAAGGTCATTATAAAGGAGGATGTTAAGGGTTTGTGATCAAAGACATTTGTGAAGTTTAACGTATAGGCTGGTAAGTAACTAAAATGTAGTAATAATGTAGGACATCAAGATTCATGGAATCCACATTACTTCCATTACATGGAAGAGTCATTACTATGAAAGATCATATAACTAACCAAGGATGCAAGAAAGGATGGGAAAGAAAGGAAAAATGATTCATGTCCTAAAGTCATTAAAAGTTGTAGGAGTTTCTAGTGACAGGACAAAAATGGAGAGAGGCTGGGGTAAGATGGCATCCATCTTAAGGGATGGGAAGTTATTGAGAAAGTGTAATGGAATAATGGCTGGAAAGTTGCACCTCAAATATTTGTTGAATGAGCAGATATTCAAATATTGGGTAGATGTATAGATGATGGAATACCACCTTTCATTTTATTATATTACTTGAGCCTCAAGGCAAACGGTGCCAGGGGGAAATTAATTATCACTTTAGGTGAGCAGACTGAGAAACTTAGGAGGGCTTTGTTCTGAATAAAGCGTGGATGTCACGGAACTCAATTGGTCCATAATTTGGGTGCATAGAGATAGAGTTGAATTGACCTGACCTGATCTGGATTGAGGAGATATTATGAGAGAAAGTAGCAAAGGGTTTTGCATAGAGTGGAATTGTGGAAACTGTTTAAAGAGATATTAGCATTAGAGGAATAGAAAAAGTCAGTTTATGAAGTGTTTCTAGAATGAACTACATCCACTTTTCAATTTGGAGTACTGGTATGTTGGTTTAGACATGTCCAAGCTTGCATCTCAAATGTTAAGTTACTATTGATTTACCTCTTGAATCTAAGAAGAAAATAATTTCTTTGCAAAGTCCCTCTTTGATAGGTCAACTTTAGCTAATGTTTACATAGTTATTCTATTTTTAATTAAATGTTACTACTTAAATAAACAGAGAATTAGGTAGGTAACACTTTCAGAGGTATAATAAAAGTGAACTGGGGGATTCTATTATATAAAATTGAAGTGAATTATAACAACATATGGAAATAACATCATCAAACATGCTTGTGGGGTTTTTTTTGTTGTTAAAAATACCAGTAATCCAAATAAAACATGGCTTCTATTTGAATTGTTAACTCTTCTTTTAAGTTCATTTCTTCAATCTACAAATACCTACTTTGTGTTTATTATATAAGGGAGATTTTATACTGAATTCTAGGGATATGAAGATAAATAGGACAAAGCTTATACCTTTAGGAGTCTCGTGTTTTGGTAGGGGAAACAAAAGTGACAGATGAATGCACAACTTGTGATATGAGAAATAAGGGAAAAGTAATGTGACACAGAAGTAGTACATTTACCTTCCTGAAGATATCAAGGAGGCTTCACAGGGTACTATTACAGCACACTTTGAAGGCTGGGTAGAAAATCATCAGGTGAACTAGAGTCTGAAGACATTTCAGAATGAGTGCGCTGTGTGAGAAGAACCATGGCAGTGTAAAACAGCATATTGTGTTCAGGGCACTATAGGTTACTTACTATTTCTGAAAGGTAGGTGGGAGGAGAATAGCAGAAGATGGTTCTCAATACCTTAAGCAGAAATACCTTTCATGACACACCAAGAAGTTTGGGCTCTTTTTTGCAGGTTCGTGAAGCCTAGCATGGAGGAAGTAAATGTTTACTGGATGAATGAAAAGGGCATGACTGAAGGATTTTAAATAGGAAAGGTTTGCAGTCATATTCATTTATTTGTTTTTTAATCATTGTGTCTGCAATGAGGAAGGAGGTTTGAGGAACAACAGTAAGGAAATGATTGCAGTAAACCAGACACTTGATCATTTGAAACTAAACCAACAGAGTCAGGGGAAGGAGAAATAAGTTCAGGGCTTGCTTACAGAATAAGCAATCAATATAAGTTATGATGAAGATTCAGGTGGTATGAAGATGGATATGGTGATGTTAGAGAAAAGGCGATGAGCTTCAAGGGTATTTAAAATATACATATTATGCTGATATCAGAACATTAGTACCTTTCATGTGGAACTGCCCAGGAGTATAGCATATGCTCTGCCAGGTAGGACCCAGAACAGAAATGTTCTCTAAATTCTCTATAGGTATCCAGTTATTTCCAAATTTAAAAGAGTGTTTCATTTTAAGTTTCCCATTCAGTTTTAATGTCACCTAAAAGGACACCTTAGCATTTTCTGCTAATGAAGAACCTGCTGTATAGCAGGGGGCTCAGCTCGGAGCTCTGTGATAACCTAGATGGGTGGGATGGGGGTGGGATGGCGTGTGGGTGGCAGTGAGGTCCAAGAGGGAGGGGATATATGTATACATATAGCTGATTTGCTTCATTGTACAGCAGAAACTAACACAACATTGTAAAGCAATTATACTCTAATTAAAAAAAAAAAGATATGGTAGAAAAACCCTGTAGTGCCCATGGTGTATTTAGACTAATGATAGTAGCAGTGAATTGGACTCTAGCAGGACATCAAGTAAGAACATTTCACATTAAAGTGCCTACAACTGACAGCCTTCTTGTTGCTTTGAGAGTAGTTAGTATTATTGCTTCCTTAAGGAGCCATGAGACTAGACTAGTTAATTCCCCCACATAATTTTCTTGTATATTAGCCTGGTGTTGAAATGCAATCAGTTACGTCTGATAGAGCTGATCATTGATTTATTGTTCTTCTTGGGTGCTTAAACTTGAAAGTCACATTGTGACAACTATTGACACAATATGTCTTTCTTGAAAATAAATTCTCTGTTTCCAGCCCAGGTTTCTCTTTTGCACCTCTCTGGGGACTGCCTCTCCTGATAAATCCCGCTAGCATGTCAGCTCTCCTGGCTCAGCTTTCTGACCTGTGATCCACATAACACCTTGTGGAGGCACTGAGGAAATGAAATTTTATTACCTTAGGTCAATTGGAACTCAACCTTTTTAATTTTTATAATTCTTTAGTTCAGATTTTCTCAAAAAAGCACATATTCCTGCAATGTTTGTATAACTAAAAGCTGCATGCATTTTAAAATAAGAGAGTTTATATGAAAAGGCACTGTAAGCTTGCAAGTGCTAATCAAATGTAAGTGGGGAATAATATAATTATTATAGTATGAAGTTCAATGGTGACTTGGTATAGTAGAATTTTCTATTTACTTAAAAATGTTACTCTTGTGTGACTCATTATATTGGTAGGGAGACATTTGTTTCTGTTCTATTGTCATAGAAATTACCTTAAACATAGGAGCACAGTGGATATTAGTGAAAAGGATAAATGTAACTATGGTTAGCCTCAAACAGTATCAAATGCCAGAAACTAGCAAAACTTTTCAAGGTGATATTTCTGTAGATGGGATGAAATGTTTTCGATGGAAATTTAAAAACCTGTCTGTAGAGATTGCTTTGCTCTCAACCGCTTTACGGCCCCTAGACTTTTGAGTGCCTGGGTCATCATGCCTATTTTAAAGTCCGTATTTATTTGTCGGTTTGTCTATTGGGCCATATATCAAGTACCAGCCATGTACTAGGACTCATGCACATTGGGGAATAACAATCAGGCCTTGGTTTTGAGAAACGCGTGGTTTAGCAGGGGATACGGCCAAGCAACGCAATGATTGCACTTCAGCAGGATAACGGTATGCACAGGGCATTGGGTAATCACAGACTAGCAACACACCTACTCTCAGCTCATTAAACTGTATTTGATAGTCAGAATTTAGAGTTTTGGAGGAGGTGAAGAAGCAGGCTGAAAGGAAGTAAAACGCATCCACTGGGGAAATACCTTTTTCTAAAAAAGCACGAAGGAGCCATGAAATTAGTAATGAATTTGAAATGAAGTAAAGTAAGCAATACTTACAGAGGAAACCAGACTCGTGTAACTTATAATAAACCAATATCTAGCATTCTTATGTAAAATATATCTATTTTGGGTGGAAAAGCTCAGCCCAAGTCAGTTAAACAGGCATAACTGCATACATATTCTCTCCCATTGGATCTTTAAAAGTTGAGTAAATTTCATTCTTTGCATAATTCGGAAAGCTTTTCCTCCCAAGAATCATTTCCCTTCAACTTTTACTATACAAATGCACCTTTCCTAAGCCATTATCATGTTCTGAAAAGGTTTTATTAACGACCAACACTTATTAGACTCAATGATAATCCAAGCAAGCAAATTATCCTGTGCTTAAAGCTAAGGGCCAAAATGAAATGAAAGCTTTGGAGTGAAAAGATCAACATTCGGGAGGCCTAAAGTAAATTTCATAAACCACAATTCTTTTTGTATTATGTTTTTGAGAATATTTTGAGAAATTCCTTGAGAGTAACTGAACTTTTTTCCAGGCACAATCTTTCTCTTGTTTTCCTCTGAGATTAATAAGAGGGAAAAACTCAGAAATAATTTCATAAATCAGAAATAATTGAGCATAACTCAGGTTAATGGTGTCAGAAAACAATCAACAGCTGATGTAACTGATACATATTTAGCACTGTCTTAATTATGCTTAAAGGTGAATGCTAAATAAGTAAGACTTGATAGTCACAATGTGTGTGTGTATGTGTGTGTGTGTGTGTGTGTGTGTGTGTGAGAGAGACAGAGAGAGAGAGAGAGAGAGAGAGAGAAAGAGAGAGAGAGAGACTGTGGGGAAGGAAGAGGGAGAGGAAGAAACATTGAGTTTGGAATTGGGGTAAAAAGAGGCCAGGAATGGGAGAAAAAAAAATCTTTAGTCAAGAGCTAAACTGCCTAGTGGAGATTGAAGTGTAAAAATCCTTATAAGTCTGGGTGAATATGTGTGTGCTAAAGCAATTGGAAAAATTTATTTAACACGGGATTTTGGAGGTTACACACAAAACTTGTTGAAGAATTTTAAAATCTAGGCTGAGTTTTCCAGCTGTTCTGTAACAAATATTTTCTGAAGTGGAAAATAAAATTGGAATTCAGCATTCATTCACCAGCCTAGTGTAGTAGCTTTCATTCTTGCCTGAATCCACTAAACCCACTGCGTGGTAAAAATAACATTCAAGGTGCAACAGAGAAGGGGGCTGCTGACAACGGATAGGCAAGGGCTTTATATAGTTAATCCATTATTAGTGGGACTTAAAAGTGAAGACAGTTTATAAGTAGGACACTGTACAACAGTGTCTAGAACCTGGAAGAGTGTGGTCTGGGTAAAAGTAAAATGGAACCCAGTTTTGGAAAGATACAGGAAAAATATGGAAGCTGAGGAAGAGACTTTGTCTGAAGTGAGGCAGGAAAAGGGAACACGTATGACTCACCTTATACAGGGGACATTCTGAAGACCCAGGAAATTTAGGCAGAAAAAGTTATCCACACAGCCTGGTATGACCATTGGTGAAGACTTTGAGTGAGATCAGGGTAGCTGCTGCTGCCCAAGTCAAAGTACTTAGTACTTCTGTCTTAGTTGGCTTGGTTGTTGTAACAAAGTACCATACATGTTAGAGTCATTCTAAGCCTGTAAGAGAGTATATTAAGTGGGAAGAATAAGAGGTGAAAAAGAAAGTTGACATTCAATTTACAGCATCAGAGAGTCTCCTACTTTAGTGTTCCTCTTCAATTGTTGAAACAGTGCCTATTTTCAGATTTTATACTTTTCCTTTTATTTATAAAAAGGGAAAAAATCTATTCATTATTTTTTAAGATTCTAGTGAAAAATGAATATTATTTCCAAAGATTTTGGTACTGATATTTTAAGAGTCAATTTGATATCTATTAAAATATGAAATATAACTATTTGGTCATGTCAGATGATATACGTTCAGCTGACAATTTTAGCAAAATCCTATGGCAAATTACAGATACATAAATGTCTTAGACCATCAGGATACTATTTAAAAAATACCATAGATTGAGTGGCTTAAACAATAAACATTTATTTCTCATAGTTCCAAGGGCTGGGAAGTCTAAAATCCAGGTGCTGGAAGATTCAGTCTTGTGAGAACCTGCTTCTTGGTTCATAGAAGGCCATTTTCTCACTGTGTCCTTACATGGTGGAGGGCTCTCTGAGGTCTCTTTTATAAGGGCACTAATCCTATTCTTGTAGGCTCCACCCTCATGACCTAATCACCTCCCAAAGTCCCACCTCCTAATACTGTCATGTTGTGGATTTGGTTTTAACAGTTGAATTTTGGGGGCAGGGGGGGCACAAACATTCAGTCTATAGCAGTAAATAAGTCAGTGTGAATCATAGAATCTTCCAATCCTGGATTAAGAATGAATGTTAAAGATCACCTGTTTGACACCACTTATTTTTTGAAATCACAGTAACATTTTCACCTAGTATGCAAGTATATGTGGTTAATAATACAATATTTGTTTCCTTAACTTAGGGTCTATAAATGGAAAAAAAATAGCTACAATTCTGAAACATCTACTATGAAAAGGCATTAGGAAAAATAACTTACTCTATCTCTGTAAAAGCCCTCTGAACTAGTTATTATTCTATTTTATATGTTAGGGAGCTGACTTGGGAGTTTATGTTACTTGTGCAGATTCACTGTTGGTAAGTGTTGGAAGCCAAATTTGAAGCTCCTGGCTCTGTCTCATCCAGTGGCCGTGGCCTTCCCTGCCATAGTGCATGGCCTCTCTGGGAGAAAAGGAAGGTCTGACTGCTGCCTGGAGTGAGGGCTTGTTATTTCTGCACAGATTCTAGGTTTGTATGCACTCATATGTAAACATCCCTCTCTGCACCTCACTGGGCTGGAGCAGAGAGGAGGGCTCCTTTTCAGATTCCACTCTGACTCCATAAATACTCTGAGTGGTTCTCAACCCTACTCCCACAAGAAAGGCCTTTTGGTAGCTCTGAAGGCAGTATTTTCCAAGTGTGGTCTATAGGCTACAGCTTCTTAAGCCTCTCCAGAACCAGTTGCAAAGAATTTTGAGAGTAGAGGGTGGCAGAATTTAAACTCCCAGGTGATGCTAAAGCAATAGGAACCGCTAAAGTTTGAGAACCATCATATGCCAAGGAAACGAAGAATGAGAGGGCGGGGGCTTGGGGGGAGAAGGAGAGGGAGAGAAAGAAACTGAATTATATTAGAGCAGCAATTTAAAGTGCCATTCCATTCAACATTTGTTGAGTACTTAACTATTTGTAAAATATTGAGCTGAGCTTTATAGGGTACAAATATGAAAGGTGAATAGGGCATTTTTCCCCCAAATGTATAATCTCCTTTCATATAATTCATGTCTTATGTTTCATACCTTTTCTAACGTGTAGAATAATGCCATTCAGTATCTGGTCAATTCATACTTGTTTAGTGTGAATTTAGTATGAATCTGGTCAATTCATACTTGTTTAGTAGTCAGACTTGACTGTGTGTGTTATAATTCATCATTTGTAGGCCACTCACAATTTCTAGATCTGTTTTTCTAATATTTAAAATGAGGACCCATGCTGTCTAATTTAGAATGTTTATGATTTTGTGATTTCAAGGGAATCAAGGGAAGTATCTATCTGAAAATGTAGTGGAAACTGTAGTATTTCATAGAACATAAGGAATCATTTACTGCTAGTATTGTATCTGGCTAAACTCAAACTTCCTTAACACATTTGAGTTATTAAAGACAATCTATCATATTGACTGTTAAACATTTATACAAAAATATAAATGATTACATATTTTCACCTATTGTATTTGAAAGTTTTCTAAATGAGGACAGCAGAAATATAAAATACAAGTCACATTCAGAAATTGATGTGAATTTTCTAAGTAGAACCTGCCCTGACAATTCAGGTGTAACTCAACGAGTCTCCAGTTGGGACATTCAGGTCACTCCTTCCTTGGCACAGATGATTTTCCAACTAGTTTTTAAACTTGATACCTCTTAGTCGGTCTTTTGACTGGTATATTAAAAATTATAAAAATGGAGAATTACATACTTTCAGTAATAATCTCTAATCAACATTTTCCACTACAAACTGTGTTCCTTTATATGCAGGAGTCATGCTCCAGTCATATATATATATATATATATATATATATATATATATATATATATAAACATATTAAATTAACAGACATTATGAATGCATGTTTTTATTTCATAAAAGCTCTGCACAATGACTAAAAATCATAGCTCCTTCTCAGTAAAGACCAGAAAATCAGGGATGTGTTCCCTTTTTTATAGTGCTTTGGGGACTCAGAGATTTTACTAGGAAAAAAGAACACATATATTTAATAAACTTGTTTTTTAATTGGGGTGGAGTTGTGGGATAGGTGGGCGAAATGTTGAGAAACACATGGAATAACTGATTAAAAATATCAATCAATTATGGCCTCGATTAACATATTTGTAAGGTCCTTTTTTACTTGCCCCAGAGAGAAAATGAGGAGCACTTTTGGTAAAGCCATTACGAGATGAATAGCAAGCAGTTTTTAATTAAACACCATTTGTACATCCGCGAATAATTACCTGGAAATTGCTACCTGAGTGACAGTGGTTGACAGAAAGCTACCAGGCAAGCAACACATCTTTAATATGAGTAATGGATATAAGAACTTCACCTGCATGAAGACAGCAAAACAGAGCTGGGAATGCACCTGGACTCACAGTTGAGGGGTGAGATTTCCTGGCTTCCAAATCTTTGGGGTGCTTGGTTGCCGATGACAGCCCCTAATTAAGATGAGTATCCCTTGAGGGTCTTCATAGATGTGTGCCTTTTGCTGTTCTTATAGGGGGTTTATACCCTCTTAAGTTATTCTAACTAATTTTTATGTCTGCTTGCCCAGTAGGAGGAAAGTACTGCACTAACCTCAGAACATTCCTGTTACTGACAATCGCTCTGGGTGAATCAAACATCAATTTCCTTTGCATGATGTAACCCTTGTGGGGTTTACAGGCCTTCGTGCCCTAGTAGATTGGATCTTAAGAAAACCAGCTTAGGCCTTGTAGTCTATTGTGAAACCCAGTTTAAGCCTTTTGGTCCATTAAAAAAAGGCTGTAAGATGGCAAAATTATGGCACATTTTCATATGAAAAGTGCCCTCCAGGGTTAGAGGTGGCTGCAGATCTAACTGGAGAGCTCTGGGTAGCATTAAGTGTTTATCTAGGGCTGCAGACTGAGCCCCCAGGCCTGCAGACATATATTGTTTGGCTGGAATGATGTTTTGCCTTTTTAAGTTGAATTTGAGTATCTTTGGTTGGAGCATGGCTGCTGTCTGCCACAATTCAGAAACTCCCCACGTATTGCCTTTTCCTTGCCCCACTTCACGTCCACTGAAGGCATTTGTCTGTATTCCTAGTTTTATACTGTGAGTCTTGGTAAGATTTTCTGTCCAGAGCCTGGAATATCTACACATAAATAGGGAAAAGAAGGAAGTTTATTAGTTACACCACAAGAGTCAGGCTCTCAGGGAAACAATTATCAGCAACCGGGCAGAGGGCTGGCTGAACATCAAAGGAGGTATGGGGAACGTTGATGGTACAGGTCAGAAGCCAGCCCTGAAAGACGACGGGGTCAAGGTTATAAATCCAGACCATGAGGACTATATGACTGAGCCCCAAACCTTGGCCAAGTGCGTGGACAACAAATATAGCGACTAGTTGGAACACTGGTTAGGGCTAGTTAGCCAAGCAAATCTTTGTAACTAGTAGTCATTAATGCTATTTTTCCTGTTTTTTTAATCTGTTTTTTCTGTTCAAATAACAGCATTTCAGGATAGCCTTAGAAAGAAGGGCAAGAGCACTAAGAACTTCGACAGCCTACCTTATTTTTTACCTAACTATCCTTTATTTATGATTTATTTACTTCTGATTTCTACCCTTTTGCTCTTTATAGTATTTTTTAAAACTCGCTTTCTAATTCCTAATTTATAATTCCTGATTTCTTTCCTGGATCTCCAGAACTGATTATTGATACGCCCAGCACACTGCCCCTCCAGCCTAGAAGGCACGTTGCCTATCTTTACTTGCTCAAAAAAGCACTGAGCACTGCACTCTTTATATTACTTTGTTTCTTTCCTACCATCAGGTCAGGAAGCAGATACTATAGTACCCATTTTATAGATGACAAGACTGAATCTCAGAGAACTGTAGTTTATACATAGTCTATAAATAAACTTTGTAATTTATTATAAAAGGCCCAGAGCAATACACCTCCTAATTTGAACTCTCATCTTCTGGCTGCAAGGTTGTAATCTTTCTCTAATCTCTTGCTGCCTTCTAATTCTACACAGTTTCTTCAAGACCAAATTAATCATTCTGAACTCCTGAGGTACTGAACGTGTCTCTCTGTTATATCACTTACCATTTTGCATTATCTTTGATTTTGTTCAGGCTGCATCCTCCACTAGACTGTAAAAACTTGACAATGGTTACAACTTACTCATTTTAGTGTCCTCCATACTGGGTGAAGTCCTGATTCCTGAGTAGGGTCTTAATTATCAAGTAGATGATGAGTGAAATCTATGTATTTGATTAACATAATCAACAGAAGGAGCCTGGCCTTGGGACCCAGGCCTTATTCGGTTTATTTTAGGCACAAGTCACCTGGGATTGTTACTTTTCTTTTCCTGGTGTTCATGATCTGAACAAATCCAGACAGAAGTAATAAGCAGAGCTGCAATTAGAATTTGGACTGCCTGATTACATGTCTTGTGTAGTATGCAACACAGGTTAACAACTAGGATATGATCAAAGCATATGTAAATAACAAATACTGATTATCATTTTTCCTACTCTCTCTGAATCAGTGGTACTGCCCTGTTTAACATTTGCTTAATCAAGCACTAATTTTTTGAAAAGCTGTTAGTACATTAAAATATTTAATTGGATACTAATTTACAATTTTTTTCTCTTGTTTTTTAAAATGTAGAGGCCATCATTATCACTCTTAATTTCTGACTTTGGAAATGAATATTCAAGTAGTAAATGTGGGATGCATGGTACAGTAGAAATAATTCTGGACTAGGTGGAAGGTGGGTAGGGGAGTTAGTGATGGAGGTCAGAGGCCCGAGGACTGAGCCCCAACTCTGCTGTTACTCAACATGTACTGAGCCCCTACTATATGCTGGACATCATATCAGCTGATGGTTGCACAAAGATAAATAAAGTGAGATCCTAAGTAACTCACAGTTTACTACAGGAAGCAAATCAGAGAAGAAGTGGTAATAATATAGAAAATATATAAATACATATATACACAGAGAGAGGTAAGGAGAGGGATAAGGAGAGGAAAAAGAGAATGAAGGAACCAAGAGGAAAGAATGATTGACTCTCCAACTAGAGCAGTAACTCTTGAGCAGAGAAACAACTTTACCTCTTTATCTAGTCTGCTTCTCTGCTAGATCAGTGTTTCCTAAACTTCAGTGATTTTTGGTACCATCTTCATATTTTGGATAGATCTAAGGACTGGTTTCATACTATGTTTTTCAATGGACATTAGTTGACCTTTTTCTTTTTTTTTAATGTACATTCTCTTAAACAGCAGTGTCTCTGAAATCATAGGCTTGAAGAGCTGTTTCTTCTTGAAAAATCTATTTTGAATTTGGTAAAACTCCCCACCCATGCTAGGAGTAATATCTCTTTGAATCTTTTGCTTACCTCAGCAAACTGAATTGATTTGAATCTTTTGCTTAACTCAGGAAACTGAATTAATACATGTAATCAACTTTTAAAATAGTGTATTACTACCTAAAAACATCCTATGTACCCCCAGTGGCACCCAGCCCATCACGATTTGGAAAATTCTGGACAAGTTCTTCCTTTTGGAATACCTTCTGTCTTTAGTATATTAACTTCTGTAAAAGTTTTGTTGTTAAAAATAAAAATGTATCTTCTTATTAGCTGTCAGGTAATTCAAACTCAGACCTTTTGAATTCCTCCTAAGACTTTAATGTCAAAGAGGTGGACACAAATGATCAGAAGTCAAGGTGGGGCCTCCTCTTGTTGCCTGGGGGAGTTTGGAACATCACAGATCTAGGAAGAGGAGGACATCAATTTCTAAACATGTTTACTCAGACAAAGGAGGGTGGAATAAAATATTCCCTAATCCTTACATCACAGAAGCTTTTTTATTTGACTGAAAACTGGTTCCTGTCATAAATATAAATATTGAATTAAAGAGGAAGACGAGACATTAAAGTGAAAAAGCAGGAAAATTCTACTGAGCTCTGGAGAAAAATAATTATTTGATAATTTGCTTATTTATGATACAATAATGGTTTATTATTATTTTTTAACATCTTTATTGGAGTATAATTGTTCTACAGTGTTGTGTTAGTATCTGCTATATAACAAAGTGAATCAGCTATACGTATACATATATCCCCATATACCCTCCCTCTTGAGTCTCCCTCCCACCCTCCCTATCCCACCCCTCTAGGTGGTCACAAAGCACTGAGCTGATCTCCCTGTGCTATGTGGCTGCTTCCCACTAGCTATCTATTTTACATTTGGTAGTGTATATATGTCCATGCCACTCTCTCACTTCGTCCCAGCTTACCATTCCCCCCGCCCGTGTCCTCAAGTCCATTCTCTATGTCTGTGTCTTTATTCCTGCACTGCCGCTAGGTTCTTCAGAACCATTTTTTTTTTAAGTTCTATATATATATGTGTTAGCATACGGTATTTGTTTTTCTCTTTCTGACTTACTTCACTCTGTATGACAGTCTCTAGGTCCATCCACCTCACTACAAATAACTCAATTTCGTTTCTTTTTATGGCTGAGTAACATTCCATTGTATATATGTGCCACATCTTCTTTATCCATTCATCTGTTGATGGACACTTAGGTTGCTTGCATGTCCTGGCTATTGTAAATAGAGCTGCAATGAACATTGTGGTACGTGACTCCTTCTGAATTGTGGTTTTCTCAGGGTATATGCCCAGTACTGGGATTGCTGGGTCGTATGGTAGTTCTATTTTTAGTTTTTTAAGGAACCTCCATACTGTTCTCCATAGTGGCTGTATCACTTTACATTCACACCAACAGTGCAAGAGGGTTCCCTTTTCTCCACACCCTCTCCAGCATTTAATGTTTGTAGGTTTTTTGATGATGTCCATTCTGACTGGTGAAGGTGATACCTCATTGTAGTTTTGATTTGCATTTCTCTAATGATTAATGATGTTGAGCATCCTTTCATGTGTTTGTTGGCAAACTGTATATCTTCTTTGGAGAAATGTCTATTTAGGTCTTCTGCCCAGTTTTGCATTGGACTGTTTGGGTTGTTTTTGATACTGAGCTGCATGAGCTGCTTGTATATTTTGGAGATTAATCCTTTCTCAGTTGTTTCCTTTGCAAATCTTTTCTCCCATTCTGAGGGTTGTCTTTTACTCTTGTTTATGGTTTCCTTTGCTGTGCAAAAGCTTTGAAGTTTCATTAGATCCCATTTGTTTATTTTTGTTTTTATTTCCATTTCTCTAGGAGGTGGGTCAGAAAGGATCTTGCTGTGATTTATGTCATCGAGTGTCTGCCTGTGTTTTCCTCTAAGAGTTTTATAGTGTCCAGCCTTACATTTAGGTCCTTAATCCATTTTGAGGTTATTTTTGTATATGGTGGTAGGAAGTGTTCTAATTTCATTCTTTTACATGTAGCTGTTCAATTTTCCGAGCACCACCTATTGAAGAGGCTGTCTTTTCTTCATTGTATATTCTTGCCTCTTTTATCAAAGATAAGGTGACCATATGTGTGTGGGTTTATCTCTGGGCTTTCTATCCTGTTCCATTGATCTATATTTCTGTTTTTGTGCCAGTACCATACTGTCTTGATTACTGTAGCTTTGCAGTATAGTCTGAAGTCTGCGAGCCTGATTCCTCCAGCGCCGTTTTTCTTTCTCAAGATTGCTTTGGCTATTCGGGGTCTTTTTTGCTACCATACAAGTTGTGAAATTTTTTGTACTAGTTCTGTGAAAAATGCCATTGGTAATTTGATAGGGATTGCACTGAATCTGTAGATTGCTTTGGGTAGTATAGTCATTTTCACAATGTTGATTCTTCCAATGCAAGAACATGGTATATCTCTCCATCTATTTGTATCATCTTTAATTTCTTTCATCAGTGTCTTATAGTTTTCTGCATACAGGTGTTTTGTCTCCTTAGGTAGGTTTATTCCTAGGTATTTTATTCTTTTGGTTGCATAGGTAAATGGGAGTGTTTGCTTAAATTCTCTTTCAGATTTCTCATCATTAGTATATAGCAATGCAAAAGATTTCTGTGCATTAACTTTATATCCTGCTACTTTACCAAATTCATTCATTAGCTCTAGTAGTTTATTGGTAGCATCTTTAGGATTCTCTATGTACAGTATCATGTCACCTGCAAACAGTGACAGCTTTACTTATTTTTTTCCGATTTGGATTCCTTTTATTTCTTTTTCTTCTAATTGCTGTGGCTAAAACTTCCAAAACTATATTGAGTAATAATGGTGAGAGTGGGCAGCCTTGTCTTATTCCTGATCTTAATGGAAATGGTTTCAGTTTTTCACCATTGAGAACAATGTTGGCTGTGGGTTTGTCATATATGGCCTTTATTATGTTGAGCTAAGTTCCCTCTATGCCTAATTTCTGGAGGTTTTTTATCATAAATGGGTGTTGAATTTTGTCAAAAGCTTTTTCTGCATCTATTGAGATTATCATATGGTTTTTATCCTTCAGTTTGTTAATATGGTGTATCACATTGATTGATTTGCGTATATTGAAGAATCCTTGCATTCCTGGGATAAACCCCACTTGATCATGGTGTATGATCCTTTTAATGTGCTGTTGGATTCTGTTTGCTAGTATTTTGTTAAGGATATTTGCATCTTTGTTCATCAGTGATATTGGCCTGTAGTTTTTTTTGTGTGTGACATGTTTGTCTAGTTTTGGTATCAGGGTGATGGTGGCCTCATAGAATGAATTTGGGAGTGTTCCTGCCTCTGCTATATTTTGGAAGAGTTTGAGAAGGGTAGATATTAGTTCTTCCCTAAATGTTTGATAGAATTCGCCTGTGAAGCCATCTGGTCCTGGGCTTTTGTTTGTTGGAAGAGTTTTAATCACGGTTTCAATTTCTGTGCTTGTGCTTGGTCTGGTTATATTTTCTGTTTCTTCCTGGCTCAGTCTCAGAAGGCTGTGCTTTTCTAAGAATTTGTCCATTTCTTCCACATTGTCCATTTTATTGGCATAGAGCTGCTTGTAGTAATCTTTCATGATCCTTTGTATTTCTGCAGTGTCAGTTGTTACTTCTCCTTTTTCATTTCTAATTCTGTTGATATGAGTGTTTTCTCTTTTTTTCTTGATAAGTCTGGCTAATGGTTTATCAATTTTGTTTATCTTCTCAAAGAACCAGAATTTAGTTTCATTGATCTTTGCTATTGTTTTCTTCATTTCCTTTGCATTTATATCTTATCTAATTTTTATGATTTCTTTCCTCCTGCTAACTTTGTGGGGTTTTTTGTTCTTCTTTCTCTAATTGCTTTAGGCATAAGGTTAGGTTGTTTATTTGAGATGTTTCTTGTTTCTTGAGGTAGGATTGCATTGCTATAAACTTCCCACTTAGAACTGCTTTTGCTGCATCCCATAGTTTTTGCATTGTTGTGTTTTCATTATCATTTGTTTCTAGGTATCTTTTGATTTCCTCTTTGATTTCTTCAGTGATCTCTTCATTATTTAGTAGTGTATTGTTTAGTCTCCATGTGTTTATATTTTTTATAGTTTTTTTTTTCCTGTAATTGATATCTAGTCTCATAGCGTTGTGGTTTGAAAAGATACTTGATATGATTTCAATTTTCTTAAATTTACCAAGGCTTGGTTTGTGACCCAAGATATGATCTATCCTCCAGAGTGTTCCATGAGCACTTGAGAAGGAAGTCTATTCTGTTGTTTTGGGATGGACTGTCCTATGAATATCAATTAAGTCCATCTTGTTTAATGTGGCATTTAAAGCTTGTGTTTCCTTATTTATTTTCATTTTGGATGATCTGTCCATTGGTGAAAGTGGGGTGTTAAAGTCCCCTACTATTATTGTAGTACTGTCACTTTCCGCTTTTATGGCTGTAGCATTTGCCTTATGTATTGAGGTACTCCTATGTTGGGTGCATAAATATTTACAATTATTAAATCTTCTTCTTGGATTAATGCCTTGGTCATTATGCAGTGCCCTTCTTTTTCTCTTGTAATAGTCTTTATTTTAAAGTTTATTCTGTCTGATATGAGAATTGCTACTCCAGCTTCGGTTTTTTTGTGTGTGTGTGTGGTACGCAGGCCTCTCACTGCTGTGGCCTCTCCCGTTGCGGAGCACAGGCTCCGGATGCACAGGCTCAGCGGCCATGGCTCACGGGCCCAACCGCTCCGCAGCATGTGGGATCTTCCCGGACTGGGGTACGAACCCGTGTCCCCTGCATCGGCAGGTGGACTCTCAACCACTGCGCCACCAGGGAAGCCCTCCAGCTTTCTTTTGATTTCCATTTGCATGGAATATCTTTTTCTGTCCCTTCACTTTCAGTCTGTATGTGTCCCTAGGTCTGAAGTGTGTCTGCTGTAGACAGCATATATACGGGTGTTGTTTTTGCATCCATTCAGCCAGTCTATATCTTCTGGTTGGAGCATTTAATCCATTGACATTTAAGGTAGTTATCGATATGTATGTTCCTGTTACCATTTTCTTAGTTGTTTTGGGTTTGGTTTTGTAGGTCTTTTCCTTCTGTTGTGTTTCCTTCCTAGAGAAGTTCCTTTAGCGTTTATTGTAAAGCTGGTTTGGTGGTGCTGAATTCTCTTAACTTTTGCTTGTCTGTAAAGGTTTTAACTTCTCCATCGAATCTGAATGAGATCCTTGCTGGGTACAGTAATCTTGGTTGTAGGTTTTTCCCTTTCATCACTTTAAATATGTTCTGCCCCTCTGGCTTGCCGAGTTTCAGCTGAAGGATCAGCTGTTAACCTTATGGGGATTCCCTTGTATGTCATTTGTTGCTTTTCCCTTGCTGCTTTTAATATTTTTTCTTTGTATTTAATTTTTGATAGTTTGATTAATATGTTTCTTGGGGTGATTCTCCTTGGATTTATCCTGTATTGGACTCTCTGAGCTCCTGGACTTGACTGACTATTTCCTTTCCCATATTAGGGATGTTTTCAACTGTAACCTCTTCATATATTTTCTCAGTCCCTATCTTTTTCTCTTCTTCTTCTGGGACCCCATAATTCGAATGTCGTTGTGTTTAGTATTGTCCCAGAGGTCTCTGAGACTGTCCTCAATTCTTTTCATTGTTTTTTCTTTATTCTGCTCTGCAGTAATTAGTTCCACTGTTTATCTTCCAGGTCACTTATCCATTCTTCTGTCTCAGTTATTATGCTATTGATTCCTTCTAGAGCATTTTTAATTTCATTTATTGTGTTGTTCATCATTGTTTGTTTGCTCTTTAGTTCTTCTAGGTCCTTGTTAAATATTTCTTGTATTTTGTCCATTCTTTTTCCAAGATTTTGGATCATCTTTACTATCGTTACTCTGAATTCTTTTTCAGGTAGACTGCCTAT
The DNA here is from genome assembly GCF_059928025.1 of Delphinapterus leucas. Classification (NCBI taxonomy): domain Eukaryota; kingdom Metazoa; phylum Chordata; class Mammalia; order Artiodactyla; family Monodontidae; genus Delphinapterus; species Delphinapterus leucas. The sequence continues at coordinate 48,387,779 of NC_143133.1, read as the reverse complement.
TTCCTCTTCATTTGTTGGATCTGGTGGGTTTTCTCTTTGCTCCTTCATCTGCTGTGTATTTCTCTGTCTTCTGTTTTTGCCTAACTTACTGTGTTTGGGGTCTCCTTTTCCCAGGCTGCAGGTTCATAGTTCCCGTTGTTTTTGGTGTCTGCTCCCAGTAGGTAAGGTTGGTTTAGTGGGTTGTGTAGGCTTCCTGGTGGAGGGGACTGGTGCCTATGTTCTTGTGGATGAGGCTGGATCTTGTCTTTCTGGTGGGCAGGACTGCATCCAGTGGTGTGTTTTGGGGTGTCTGTGAACTTATTGTGATTTTAAGCAGCCTCTCTGCTAATGGTTGGGGCTGTGTTCCTGTCTTGCTAGTTGTTTGGCGTATGGTGTCCAGCACTGGAGATTGTTGGTCAATGAGTGGAGCTGGGTCTTAGTGTTGAGAGAGAGATCTCTGGGAGAGCTCTCGCCAATTGATATTACATGCGGCCAGGAGGTCTCTGGTTGTCTAATGTCCTGAACTCGGCTCTCCCACCTCAGAGGCTCAGGCCTGACACCTGGCCAAAGCACCAAGACCCTGTCAGCCACATGGCTCAGAGAAAAAGGGAGAAAAAAAAAAGAATAAAATAAAATAAATAAAAGTTATTAAAATAAAAAATTTTTTAAATTATTAAATTAAAAAATAATAAGAAAAAAAGAAGAGAGCAACCAAACCAATAAACAAATCCACCAATGATAACAAGCACTAAAAACTGTACTAAGTAAACATATAAATGAGAAACTAGTCAGTCACATACAGCAAACCCCAAGTCTACATTTGCTCCCAAAGTCCATCGCCTCAATTTTGGGATGATTTGTCATCTATTCACGTATTCCACAGATTCAGGGTGCCTTAAGTTGATTGTGGAGATTTAATCCTCTGCTCCTGAGGGTACACGGAGAGGTTTCCCTTTCTCTTCTTGTTCGCACAGCTCCTGGCGTTCAGCTTTGGATTTGGCCCCACTTCTGCATGTGGTTGCCCTCTGGCGTCTGTTCTTCACTCAGACAGGACGGGGTTAAGGCAGCGGCTGATTAGGGGCTCTCGCTCAGGGGCAGGGAGGGGTACGGAATGCTGGGCGAGCCTGCGGCAGCAGAGGCCAGCATGACAGTTCAACAGCCTGAGGTGTGCCGTGTGTTCTCCCAGGGAAGTTGTCCCTGGATCATTGGACCCTGGCTGTGGCGGGCTGCACAGGCTCCCGGGGTGGGGTGTGGGTAGTGACCTGTGCTTGCACACAGTCTTCTTGGTGGCTGCAGCAGCAGCCTTAGTGTCTCATGCCCGTCTCTGGGGTCCATGCTGTTAGCCACGGCTCACACCCATCTCTGGAGCTCTTTTAGGTGGTGCTCTGAATCCCCTCTTCTCATGGACCCTGAAACAATGGTCTCTTGCCTCTTAGGTCCAGGGTTTTTCCTGGACTCTCTCCCGGCTAGCTGTGGTGTAGTAGCCCCCTTCAGGCTGTGTTCATGCAGCCAACCCCAGTCCTCTCCCTGGGGTCTGACTTCCGAAGCCCGAGCCTCAGCTCCCAGCCCCCACCCGCCCCAGCGGTTGAGCAAACAAGCCTCTCAGGCTGGTGAGTGCTGGTCGGCACCGATCCTCTGTGAGGAATCTCTCCGCTTTGCCCTCTGCACCCCTGTTGCTGCACTCTCCTCCATGGCTCCGAAGCTTCCCCCCGCCACACCCCCGCCCCCTGTCTCCACCAGTGAAGGGACTTCCTAGTGTGTGGGAACTTTTCCTCCTTCACAGCTCCCTCCCACTGGTGCAGGTCCAGTCCCTCTTCTTTTGTCTCTGGTTTTTCTTTTTTCTTTTGCCCTACCCAGGTATGTGGGGAGTTTTTTGCCTTTTGGGAAGTCTGAGTTCTTCTGCCAACATTCAGTAGGTGTTCTGTAGGAGTTGTTCCACATGTAGATGTATTTTTGATGTATTTGTGGGGAGGAAGGTGATCTGCAAGTCTTACTCCTCTGTCATCTTGAAGCTCCTCTGGGTTTATTATTTAAAATTCCTAAAAGAAATTATGATGGCATGTAATTTAGAAATAAAGCTGTAGATCATTAGGGAAATTAAAGGAAAATGTGTTTCTACCAAAGGAAACATCAATAATTGTCATATTTGTAACAGCATGTTGGCGTTTTCCCTTATTGACATACAGTTTAAACTCACTTTTGTTGCCATCTTATTTTCTGAAACTAAGGCCCATTTCATTTGATTTCTGTTTGTTTTTGGCAGTGCCACATGGCATGTAGGATCTTAGTTCTCTGACCATGACCAGAGATTGAACCTGTCCCCCGTGCACTGGAAGTGCAGAGTCTTAACCACTGGACCCCCAGGGAAGTCCCTCATCATGATTTTCATAGCAGAGAGAATATGGGGTGGTGGTTTTTTTTTTAATTAATTAATTAATTTTTGGCTGCCTTGGGTCCTTGTTGCTGTGCGTGAGCTTTCTCTAGTTGTGGCGAGATGGGACCGATCTTCGTTGTGGTGCGTGGGCTTCTCATTGCGGTGGCTTCTCTTGTTGTGGAGCTTGGGCTCTAGGTGCACGGGCTTCAGTAGTTGTGGCTCACAGGCTCTAGAGCTCAGGCTCAGTAGTTGTGGCGCACGGGCTTAGTTGCTCTGTGGCATGTGGGATCTTCCCAGACCTGGGCTTGAACCTGTGTCCCCTGCACTGGCAGGTGGATTCTTAACCAGTGTACCACCAGGAAGTCCCAGTGGTATATTTTTTTAAAACATTTTCAATAGTATAATTGAAGATCATATTAAAGAATCACTACTAGTATTTTGTAATGTGAAGCCATATTTAAAAAAAAGGAATAATACACATTTTTTACCTTTATGAAAAGAGGGTAAAGGGTAAACACTTGTAAACTCAAAAGTAACTATGCAGGCAGCTACATGTGTCTTTTTAATGGATCTTCATTCAGAGGTGTTAACCGTAGTAAGAAACTTCCCTCATCATCCTCAGCCAAAGAACATTTCTAAGCACGTGTCACTTCCAAACTTCAAGTGATTTATTTAAAAACATACTGGGACACTGTTATGGGATGATTTTTGTCCCCCCAAAAGATATGTTCAAGTTCTGACCGCCAGTACCTCAGAATGTGATCTTATTGGAACATAGGGTCATTAATTACTTAGGTTAAATAATTAATGAGTTGTAACTAAAGTATTAAGATGAGCTTATACTGAGGTAGGGTGGGCCTTAATCCAGTATGACTGCTGTCCTTATAAGAAGAGACGAGACACAGAGAGAGACACACAGGGAGAATATCGTGTGGTGACAGAGACAGAGCCCGAAGGGCTGAAAGCCAAGGAACACCAAGGACTGTTAGAAAAACACCAGAATCTAGAGAGAAGATTCTCCTCTACAGGTATCATAGGGAGCATGGCCCTGCTGACACCTTGATCTCAGACTTCTAGCTTCCAGAACTATGAGACAATAAATTTCTGTTCTTTTAAGGCACCCATTTTGATGTAATTTGTTAGGGCAGCCCTATCAAACTGATATAGGCACGAACAATGCATTCAGGAACAGCTGTGGATATTTCAAATACATCAGTAAACAGTACAAACTAAGATTTCTGCACTGGTGGGGTTTATATTCTCAAGCAGGAAGAAAAACAAGTAAATTGGACAGTATGTTTTATGGTAGTGAATATCGGTATTGCAAAGTAGAGGTGGATGGAAGGGGAAGGATAGAAGGTTACAATGAAAAGTGTGGCCAGATATAAAGGTAACATTTGTGCAAAATGTGAAGATGGTGAAAGTGTAAAAATATTTGGGGAAAAAACATTCCCAGGAGCAGGAAGCCCGAGTTCAAAGCCTCAAGGCTGAAACATACCCAGTCTGTTGGAGGAACAGCCAGAAGACATGATGGCCTGAGTGAGCAAGTGGGAGAGTAAAGGAGCTGAGGTTAGGGCAGTAACTGGGGAACCAGTCTTCCACAGCCTTGCATGGATTTACGTTAAATGAAAAGGGGAGCCACTGAAGGTTAAAGCAGGGTCATGATGTGACCTGACCTACTTTTTAAAAGAATCACACTTGTGTCTGTGTTCACAGTTAACTGGAAAGGGCAAGAATAGGAGCCAGATGACCAATTCCTGGGTTATTTCGACAATCCAGACAAGAGATTACACTTAGACCAAGGTGGTGACAGGGAGGGGTAAACAGTGGTTGGATTATAGGGAGCCAACAAGATGTCCTGGCGTATTGGATATGGAGTGTGAACAGAAGAAGGGGGTTAAAGATGACTCCTGGAGTTCTATCCTCCAGAAGAAAGGAATTGATATCATCTAAAATGTGCAGGCAGATTGAGGGATAGAGGCCAGGGACCTCTTCCCTTTTAGAGATGTACTTCATCTGCTTCATTTTCTAATTCTTATTCCTCAATTTGTGTTCCCTTTTTTTGTTTGTTTGTTTAAAACATAGTCTGTTTCAGTGTTTAGTATCTAGATTTGTTACTTTCATATGGTGGCTGTTTCTTTTTAACTAAGACTTTATGTTTTAGAACAATTTTAGGTTCAGAGCAAAATTGAGGGGAAGGTACAGAGAATTCCTGTATGCCCCCTACCTCCATACAAGCATAGCCTCTCCCATTATCAGCATCCCCCACCAGAGTGGGGCATTTGCTGTAATTGATGAATCTACATTGACACATCATAATCAGCCAAAGTCCATAGTTTACGTTATGGTTTACTCTTGGTGTTGTATCACATTCTATGGGTTTAGACAAATGTATAATGACATAAATCCATCCTTACAGTACCATACAGAATAGCTTTACTGCCCTAAAAATCCTCTGTACTCCACTTATTCATCCCTCCCCCTCCCCCAACCCTGGAAACCACTGATCTTTTTACTGTTTTTGTAGTTTTGCATTTTCCAGAATGTCATATTGTTGGAATCATACAGTATGTAACCTCTTGAAAAAGAAGCTTTGGAAAAACTTTGGCTTTTTTCACTTAGTAATATGCATTTAAGGTTCCTCCATGTCTTTTCATGATTTGATAGCTCATTTCTTTATAGCACTGAATAATATTCCATTGTCTGGATGTACCACAGTTCACTTACCCATTCACCTATTGAAGGACATCATGGTTGCTTCCAAGTTTTGGCAATTATGAATAAAGCTACTATAAGCACCTGTGTTCAAGTTTTTGTGTGGACTTAATGTTTTCAGCTCATTTGAGTAAATACCAAGGAGCAACATTGCTAGATCTATGGCAAGAGAAAGTATTTTAAGAAATATTTTTCTTATTTTGTAAGAAATCACCAAACTGTCTTCCAAAGTGGCTGTGATATTTTACATTCCCACTAGCAGTAAATTAAAGTTTCTGTTATTCTACATCCTTACCAGGTGTTGGTGTTATCAGTGTTCCAGAGTTTGGCTATTTTAATTTGTATGTGTGCTATCTCATTGTTTTAACTTACATTCCCCTGATGACATGTGATAAGTAGCATAATTTCATATTCTTTTTTGCCATCTATATATCTTCTTTGTTGAGATGTGTGTTAAGGTCTTTGGCCCATTTTTTAATCAGGTTGCTTTCTTGTTGTTGAGTTTTGAGCTTTTGTATGTTTTGAATTCAGATATTCTTTATCAGATGTGTCTTTTGAAAATTTCCTTTCAGTCTGTGCTTTGTCTTTTCACTCTCTAACATTGTCTTTCAAAGGGCATAAGTTTTTTATTTTAATGAATTCCAGCTTATCAATTATTTCTTTCATGGATCTTACCTTCAGTATTGTTATCTAAAAAATCAGCACCATACTAAATCTCATTTAGGTTTTGCCCTATGTTGTTATCTCTAAGAGTTTTATAGATTGCCATTTTACATTTAGGGTTTTTTATCCATTTTGAGTTAATTTTTGTGAATGTGTCTAGATACTTTTTTTTTTTTTTTTGCACGCAGTGATCTAGTTGTTCCAGAACCATTTGTTGAAAAGACTATTGCTCCATTGTATTGACTTTGTTCTTTTGTCAAAGATCAATTGGCTATATTTATGTGGGTCTATTTCTGAGTTCCCTAAATGATCTATTTCTTTATTATTTTGCTTATACCACACTGTCTTGATTACTGTAGCTTTATAGTAAGTCTCCTCCGACTTTGTTCTTCTCCTTCAATACCATGTTGGCTGTTCTGGGTCTTTTGCCTCTCCATATAAACTTTAGAATCAGTTTGTTGATATACAGAAAATAATTTGCCAGGATTTTGATTGTGATGGCATTGAATCTATAGATTAAACAGGGAAGAACTGAAATCTTGATAATATTGATTCTTCCTATCTACAAACATGGAATAACTCCTCATTTAATTAGGTCTTCTTTGATTTTACTCCTCAGAGTTTTGTAGTTTTCTTCGTATAGATCTTGTACATATTTCATTGAATTTATACCTAAGTATTTCATTTTGTGGGATACTGAATGTAAATGGTATTATGCTTTTAATTTCAAATTCTACTTGTTTGTTGGTGGCATATAGAAAAGTGATTGACTTTTATATATTAATTTTATATCCATCAACCTTGCTATAATTGTTTATTAGTTCCAGTAATTTTTTGTTTGTTTGTTTTCAATTTGTTAGGATTTTCTATATATGATTGTGGCAACTGCCAACAAAGACAGTTTTATTTCATGTACAGTCTGTATACCTTTTATTTCCTTTTATCGTCTTATTGCATTAGCTACAGTTTTCAGTATGATGTTGAAAAGTAGTGGTGAGAGGAGATATCCTTTCCTTGTACATGATCTTAGATGGAAAACTTCAAGTTTCTCACCATGGAGTATTATGTAAGCTAAAGGTTTTTGCAGATAGTCTTTACCAGTTTGAGAAAGTTTCTCTCTATACCTAGTTTACTGAGAGTATTGTATTGGGTATTGGATTTTGTCATATGCTTTTTCTGCATCTGTTGATATGATCCTGTGATTTTTTGGGGGTGGGGTGTTGATGTGATGGATTACATTAATTGATGTTCAAGTGTTGAACCACCCTTGCATACCTCCTGTAAATCCCACTTGGTCTTGGTGTATAATTCTTTTTATAAATTTTTTGATTTGATTTGCTAATATTTTGTTGAGGATTTTGCATCCATGTCCATGAGAGAGATTCATCTATAGTTTCCTTTTCTTGTAATACTTTTGTCTGGTTTTGGTGTTAGGGTAATGCTGGCCTCATAGAATGAGTTAGGAGTATTCTTTCTGTTTCTAAAACGTCTATCTTTAATGTTATTCTTTTGCTTTAATTTACTCCAATCATTAATCTTTTTTTTTCTCTTTTCCTTTTACTTCCTTTTCCTTTTCCGTAACTTTAATTTTCATTATTTTTCCTCCCTCCATCCCTTCCTCCTTCCTTTTTTTTCATACTTTCTTTCTACCTATGTTACTCTTAACTTCCTGGTTTTTAACGAACTAGTTTTTAACCAGGGAAGTCCATCCCATGGAGATGGTCACACTCAGAAAAAGAAAACCTAATCCTCTATTTCCATGAACAGTACAGGTGTGCTCCACCTCAGAGGGATGTAGGTTGGCTTCACAGTCTGCCACATGTATATTAAAATCAATGGTTATGTTCCTTTAAGACCAGTTGGCACCATGAAATTTGCTCCTCAATGATTTAGACTCCTTTTCCAGAATATGACCATGGGTGATTGATTCTAACATACTAGCTTTTTTGATGGGCTTTAATATTGTATATCTGTATGCATGATGGATTTAGATAGTTAAGTGTTTTCCCCGAATACCTCTCTAGCTGCAGGGTAAAAACAGTCACTAATGAAGGTGGGAGTACGTCCCTTTTCTGTCAACTATAAAAGAGTTGCTTTTAAGCTGTGAACTTGGTTGACCAGAATATGTTTTGCTGGCATGGTTTTATACCCTGGCAGGTTGTATATTATATGCCTTAACAGTTGCATCCCTCATGTCAAGGAGAGTGCTGTCTGCATGAATACAAAGTCACACTCTAATAATCTTTTTAGTTTGTATTTATTCTATTCAGCTCAAGGCTGAATTAATTTTCTCTGAACAGCAGGAGAAATGAAAGTGTCAATGGCGTCCTATCTGGATCCACTGACAAATGGATGAGTTGCTTCCCCATAGAACATTCTTCCAGAGACAAATGTACATACATCCCTGGAACATTCCTCACCATATACCTTATGAAAATACCCAGGCCATATTTAATGGTAGTACTTGGGTAACATTGAGGGATTCCAGTAGATTATTTCAGATTTAGAGTATATTAGTTAACTTATTACTACCTAATAAATTACCTCAAAATTTAGCAACATAAGGATTTGTTATCTCATAGCTTTTGTGGGTGAGGAATCCAGGAGCTTAACTGTTTTCTGGCCTGGAATTTCTCAAGTTACCATCACTTCAAGGCTTCACAGGGTCTGGAGCTTCCTCTATCAAGGTAGCTCATTCATATGGTAAGTGAGTGGTGCTGGCTTTTGGCAGGAGGCCTCAGTTTCTCTCTGTGGAGCTCTCCACAGGGCTGCTGGAATGCCCTCCTGCATGGTTACTGGCTTCACCCACAGAGGATGATCCAAGAGGAAAAGCAAAGCTGAAGCTGCAATGTCTTATGTAACCTTGCCTCTGATGCCACACACTCATTTCTGCAATATACTGTTGGTTAGCCTACATCAGTCCTACTCAAGGTGGCAGAGGCCTATCCAAGGGCATGAGTATAGGGAAGTTGACTCACTGGGGGCCCTGACTGCAGCTGTCTACCTGTATGGATATAGGATATACTTGATTGAGGAAGGAATCTTAATTAGCTCTCATTTTACAGCCTGGTAGAGTATTCCCTGAGCTGGCAGGCACTCAAAATTAAACTGATGCAAACAGGATCTGGGAACACTAAAATGAGCAGTTTTTTTCCCCTAAAGATCTTTGAACACATGACTTATGTGTTCTTTGCTTGCCATTTTTAAAAACTAAGAACTCCTAGTAGTATATTACATCTACTAGGAGACCTTCATGATATCACCAAGGCAAGATACACTCCCTGTGTTTTTTATAATACCCTTTACACAGTGCTTATTATGATTTGCACTTACCATTTATCATGATTTGTATTGTGATTACTCTTCCCTCTATCAAGCCACCGTGCTTGAAGCCACTGGCTTTGATAAAAGGTGACAGTATTATTGAATACTTTGCTGAGTTAATCAGTTTTGATGTTGTATGTCCCTTTCTGCCCCATCTATACAAGGAATAATTGATCTGTCAAACATAATACTCAGCTTTTCATTAAAAAGCCGTAGCGTATTAGATGTCAATCTAAAATGTGCTGATATGGCTTAATTGTTTCCATCAGATACTTTCTATCTCTTTAGTTGAATTAAGTGTCCACCACAGACAACCCAAAAAGTCAGCCTCCAGCTTTGAAATTTTATGATTCAGTGACTCAAGGGTTCAGCCCAAATCAATGCATTATCAATAAACTAGTTTTCTGGACAAAAACAATTTGTTTTGCTTTCACTTTTATGGAATACAACCCAGTTCCATTCATTTAGTGCACATAATATTTCAACCAAGCTCAATAGTGACAACCAATTTCAGCCTAAAACAAAACAAAACAGAGAAAATGGCTGGTTTAAAAAAATCAATCTTCTTTCTCTCACAAAATAAATAGAAGGAAAGCGGAATGTTTACTTCGAGTTGACAGGCCTGTATCATACATTTTGAGGAGTTCTTTTTAAAAAAGCAATAATGTCACTACTGTACTGCATGAGTGGCTGTTGTAAAGGCTATCTAATGATTAAGGAAAGGTTAAAGCATTGAAAAAATGCAAAACATGCAGTTTCTCTAAGTTTATTTTACTAAGAAAGCAAACAGTGATCCTGGTCTTTATCTTACATGTTATGCTCAGAGGCATTAGATTCTTCTGTTCTTGTTTTCCCCATCTCCCTAACAATATGCCTAGGCATGAAGTGGTCCAACAAAAACAAGTGACATTGAAGAGTGTTATTTCCCAAGAAATATATGTGGTACACCTATATGCCTTTTCTTGGGATTGCAGAATGAAGGATTAGAGCACTTCTTGATATGGAAAAAAAAAAGTTTAAACCAGGTAAAGTTATAGAGAGATGTAGATATTAGGGGATCCATATTTATCTTTATCACTAATGTTAATAGGCCACAACAGTACCCTGGTAATTCCTTGATTGCTCATTTACATAAATGACTTCATATTCCTATTGGTATTTTATGTATTCCAATCCCCAATGTGATGATTTTCCCCTCTGTGTCATAGATTGGATTGTGTTCTCCCTCCAAAATTCATATGTTGAAGTTCTAAACCTCAGTACTGTAGAATGGAGCCATATTTGAAGGTAGAATCCTACTTTTTTTAAGATTTATTTTTTTTAATTTATTTATTTATATTTTATTTATCTTTGGCTGCATCGGGTCTTTGTCGCAGCACACGGGATCCTTGCTGAGGCATGGGGGATCTTTTGTTGCAGCGTGCGGGCTCTTCATTGTGGTGCGCAGGCTTCTCCCTAGTTGTGGCATGCGGGTTTTCTCTTCTCTAGTTGTGCAGGCTCCAGGGTGCGTGGGCTCTGTAGTTGTGGCATGCGGGCTCTAGTTGAGGCACATGAGGTCAGTAGTTGGGGCACATGGGCTTAGTTGCCCTGTGGCATGTGGGATCTTAGTTCTCTGAGCAGGGATCAAACTTGCATCCCCTGGATCGCAAGACGGATTCTTTACCACTGGACCACCAGGGAGGTCCCTGAAGATAGGATCTTTATAAAGGTCATTCAGTTAAAACAGGTCATTAGGTTAGGCCCCAATCCAGTATCACTGGTATCCTTATAAGAAGAGGAAATTTGGACACAGACATATCTAGAGGGAAGATGTGAAGACCCAGGGAGAAGATGGCCATCTGTAAGCCAGGGAGAGAGAGGTCTGGAACATGAGCTTCCCTCATAGTCCTCAGAAAGAACAAACCCTACTGATGCTTTGATCTTGAACTTCTAGCCTCCAGAACTGTGGGAAAATAAATTTCTTTTGGTTAAGCCATCAGTTTTTGGCTTTGTAATGGCAGTTGTGGTACTTTGTTATGGCAGCCCTAGCGAACTCATACACTGTGCTTTTAAATCTCTGCACTATCTGAGACAAAACCTCCAGTGTATTTAATACCTTCTTCAAATTTATCTCCCTCCTTATGCAAAGATCCTTTACCAATCTTTGTCTCACACACTTTTTACCATTCTTGTATTTGCAGTGTTAAGATAGGGAAACCCGTTGGCCAAAAACTTGCAAATGGCTCTAAGAGTTTGACCCATCATAACTTGTAACAGAAAAGTAGTTTGTAGTCCAAATCGTTTTATAATCTAAAGGAAATCCATAGTATAGCAATGGTGGTATCTACTCAGTATATTTTATCTGCAGGGTGTAACAGTTTCTGCCTGGTTCCTGCCTGTCACACACTCTGCATGCCAATATTCTTGGCATGACATGAGGAATCATAGGCATGGAATAATCTTTCAGGTCAGATAGTTTTGATTTCAAAGCCCACCTCCAACAGCACCAAGATATTTATCTAACTCCTTTGAATCTCAAGTTATTCATATATAAAATGAGCATTATAAAACCTACCTTACAGAGATTTTTCAGGTATTAAGTGTGATGAACACAAGAGTACTTAGATTACTGCAGTTTGGGCACATAGTAGGGTGCTCACTACATGTCTTCCTTGTTCTTATGTCAGTGTGTAGGCCAGTAACACTCACAGATTATTTTTCTGCAATTACTGTCCCGAACTGGTCAATGTCCATATTTTGATTAGATAATGTTGTCCTGTCCCTATTTTACCCTAAGGATATCTTCTTAAGATATATCATCTTCCTTTTGATTATATATTGCTCTAGTTTTTCAAGATCATTTTCAAATCTAGTCCTGTTTTATTTACTATTAACAAATTCTTTTGTCTTCAGGGAACTCTGGATTAATGAGTATGTCCTTTAGTCATTATTCTAATCTTTGATTCAAATAGATATACAGGCAATCTTTATTTTGTACAGAACCATGTTAACTGAAACTCATGCAAAATTAGGTATTGGTAAAAATGAATGTAGTTCAGTTAATACAGTGATGGTGTTGTGCAAAGGGAGGGCTATCTGTAACTCTATGAGAAAAATCAAAGAGATACACCTCAATTTGTTTCACCCTGTTGAGGTCAACCAATTGATAATATTGGTGTGCCTGATTTAAACATAAACACCCCCGTACATTTTTAAGTATGTTTTTGTTCAGAATGTATCTTTCTCAACATTCATAGACATGTATTTCTCTTTTATTTGATGATTTCTCCTACCCGCTCCCCTTCATCCTGCTGAACTTCCTACATATCTCAAAGCTAAAATTAAATGTAATCTTGAGGAAGATTTTTCTTTAATTCACCCAGGAAAGCCAGTTTATCTCTCATCTGTTCTCCCAGTACTTTGTCTGGGAGACAAATCTATTTTATACATATTAAGTATCTCTTAATATGTATAAAATAGATGGCCTTTGGCTAGGTCAGTGATGAGGCTGGGCTTTGGTTGTCAGAAAGCACCATCCACCTAGAGTCTGTGTGCTTTGGACTTTAATTGCTACATTCTTGGAGTATATCTTAGCTGTCACAGACTGTTCAGGGATGCTGAAAGAGGTGCTCAGCCATATGCCTTGATGTTCATTGAGAACCAGGGACTCTGTGGGAAAGAATTAGAACCAAGGAGATGAGATATATGCAGACCTAATAGACTGAGTGGGAGAGTGGGGGCAATGCTTGACTGAATAATGACCCCCAAAGATATCTATTCTTTAATCTCTAGGTCCTGTGAATATGTTATATTACATGTCCAAAGGACTTTGCAAATGTGAGTAAGGTTATGGAATATGATATGGAAAGATTATTCTGAATTATACTAGCAGGACCACTATAATCACACAAATCCTTAAAAGTGGAAGAAAAAGGCAGGGAGTCATCATAGAGATGTGTTATGAGAAGGACTCAACTTGCCACTTCTGCCTTTGAAGTGGAAGAAGGAGCCATAAGCCAAGGAATACAGGCAGTTTCTAGACTCTGAGAATGGCCCTCAGCTGACAGCCAGCAAGACAACAGGGACCTCAGTCCTACAACCACAAGGAACTGAACTCAGCCAACAGCCTGAATGAGCAAGGAAAAGGATTTTCCTCTAGAGCCTCTAGAAAGTAATGCAGGTTTGCTGAGACCTTGATTTTAGCCTTGTGAAATTGTAAATAGAGACTCAGATGAGCTCTCTAGACTTCTGACCTATGGAAAATATGAGCCAATAAATTAGTGTTTCTTTAAGCTGCTAAGAGTGTGGTAATCTGTAATGGAAGCAATAAAAAACTAATATAGGAACAGCGGGAGAAGTCCATAATGAAGACCACCATGGAAAAAAACATCATGGGGCCCTTAAGAGAAAAGTACCCTGGCAGAGTATAAATGTCTGGCAGAGTGGGCTAGATGAAGTATCCAAGCCTGCGTTAGACCTGGAAGTGGTTTTAGTCACCTTGCGTAGCTATGTAAAGCCTCTCTGCTCCCCAGATCTCGGAAGCCTGATTATCATGTGAAGAGGATGACTGTGGGACAGTGGAAATCATTGTTACCAGGGAGCCCATCAGCTTTGCTGTGGGAATATTCTGAAAATCCAGGGCAAGCAAAGGTTTTCCTATGGCCTAGAGGACAGGTAAGCAGATGCATGGTCGGGAGACGAGCCGTTCTATGCACAGCTGCTTGAGCAGCACCCTGTGGGCAGCTGGATGCCAACCTTCAATGGAGAAGAAGGACTAAGAAAAAGAGGTGAGCTGCACAAGGCACTCTGCTTGTATGTGTGAAGCCCTGTGTACAGGAATTCCCCGAGTGAATGGATGACTCAGGAGATCCTGAGAACAAATCAGGTCTTCGTTAATTATGTCCATGGGCACTTAGAGTGTTGACAGACAAGGGAGCACTGCAAATGTCTGTTTTCTACACCTATGATCAAATCCCCCTTTCTAGGTCTGAAGACTTTAGACATTCACTATACATAATGATTCTGCCCTTTTCTTTGGAGAAGTGAGAGGACATCAGTGTTGTTAACTTTAATTGAACACTTATTTTGTAATGGTCTAAGTATATTTAATAAATTAACTCATTTTATCCTTCTAAGAGCCCTAAGATAGACACTATTAGCTGCATTTTATAAATGAGGAAAATGAGGCATGGAGAGGCTGTCCATTAACACACAGTTGCCCAGCTAGTATGTGGTGGCCCTGGGATTGAATCTAGACAAGATGACTTGCAGTCATCATGTTTCTCACAGCTGCTGTGGTAGATAGAATAAAGACACCCTAAAATGTCCACATCCTAGTCCCTGGAACCTATGAATGTGTTATGTTACTGGACAAAAAAGAATTTAGGATTTTAATCAGCTGACCTTAAAATAGGGAGATTTTCCTGGAATATCTGTGTAGCCCCCATGTAATCAGAAGAGTCCTAAAATGTGAAAGAGGGAGACAGAGGAGAAGGCTGGAGTAATGTGAGGTGGGAAGAACTCACCCCACCATTTCTGGCTTTAAAGATGGAGACAGAGGTCAAGCCAAAGAATACAGCCAGCCACTAAAAGCAAGAAAATGAAAGAAAGGGATTCTCCCATAGAGCCTCCAGCAAAGAATGCAGCCCTGTTGACACCTTTATTTCAGTCCAGTGAAACCCTAATTAGACTTCTGACCTATAGCATCGTAAGAAAACAAACTTGTGTTGGTTGAAGCCACTGAGTTTGGGTAATTTGGTACAGCAGTAATAGAAATCTAATACATCTGCTAACTACCGTTCTCAAGTCATGTGTTTCTCAAAAAGAAGACTCCCTTAATCACAGCCAATCCTCAAGGCTGTGTCAAAGTGTCGTGCTGCCGTTCATATGGAGACACGAGAGTAATGTTCTACTGCACTTCCCCCCAAAATACTGTGATTTAGAAATTATGAAGTTGCTACATCTAGGGATATCCTTTCTCTGAGTTCCCACATCTGGATGACCATGGCCCCAATTCCCCTTCCAAATAATACTTTCTTTGGCTATTCATGCATGATTTGAACTTGTCCAAAGTGCTGGTTTTAATGTTTAAGGCATGTCTCATTCTTTCTACATATTTTCCTGCCCAAAGAGGAGGTAATGGAAAGAAGGAAACATTGGACAGCATTTCTAGGATATCAGAGGGGTAACTTCCTCTGGCTGGGAGAAGCCTCACTCCACTTCCACCCACTCATAGCCAGTGTCCTCCCACCACTAAATCACAGTGTCCACCACTTGTGATTTAGTGGTGATGGAAGCATGGGCTACATAGCTATCTTTGTTTACATACAAAAACTAACTTGTTACATTTTTGGTGGGGAAGTGGGTATCTTTGTTTTCATGTGAAAATGAATTTGTACTGGTTTTTAAAGTCAGTAAAATAAGCATTTTAAAAGGGACTGTTAAAAATAGAGTGTTTTCAGACTGGGTGTACTGATCATACCATGAAGCTTTGGGCCGTGGCCCAGGGCAGTGCAGGCCGCAGGACTGAATCATGTAAAGATCCTCAATAAGGACTCCGTTCTAAAATTCACTTGCCTCATTTATTACCTTTTGCTCATTTACTTTGGGAAAGAGCCTGTAGCACCCAAGGAAAAGTTTACTGAGCCTCTGAGCTATATTGTGAGCCTTTGCCAGTGTGCCATTTTAAACACAGCATAGACCAACAGAGTAAATGAGGGCCCAAGGAATCTGTTATTTCTGAAAACGGATCTACAGCAAACCAGATGGCATTGTCCCCTGGAGGGGTTGGTGTTCATGTTTATGACATGACCCATCTCTTGGTCTCTTAAGCTTCTGAGCCCTAGGCAGACAGTGTTTCCTCATTTCAATCAGAACTACATTTGCCTTCCAGGGATCAGCCCACCTAAAAGCCCACCAAGGAAGGCTTAATATTCTGTCCCCAGAAACATTCTTGTGTCCTTTCAAATTTAGAGAATGCTAAAGGCACAACACTTAGACTAAGTTAACTGGATTACGATGTCCATTTGCACTGGGGATGTTCTGACACAACTGGAGATCTAGAGTCAAGTAACTGGACCACTTTGAGGCTTGAAAGCTGTTTCCACTCAGCCCCTTTACTCTTCTGAGTTTATCTTCCAATCTCTTTGTCCCACGGTGACTTTCAAAAGAATTGCATGAGTTTGTCTAAATTTAGTGCGGCAAAAGGGGTATCAAAATGCATCTTAATTTCTTGAGACAAAATAGCATCCAATTTCTATTTTTCAAAGTTATTCCATGTGAAAGTTGGGTTTACTTTAACTAGAGCCAGTATATGAAAATCTGTATTGAAATAAAAGATAAAAGAGGGCCATTATTCACCTTTTAAAAAGAAGTTCAATAGCAAATAGACCCTCAGTTTAATTTGATTTGCTAAATTCCATTTATACCTGATATTTGAAGAGAAATACTTTTGTGATAAACAAGATAGAGGGGGATATTACCATTTACTGCTGGATTGCGAAGTTTAAGGATTTTACTCTCAAATCACAAAACTATTGAGTAAAAATTCTGGTTCCCAAAATGTTGTGTAAACTGGATCAGGTTACTTGAACTCCTTTTTCTCTAGTTTCTTTATTTATAAATAGAGGGAGTAAGAACAACTATCTTATAGGATTATCTATCTATATACACACAGCACTTGGTACACTGTCTAGCATAGAATAAGGGCAGTAAGTAATAGCTATCATCAACGTAGTTATCACTTAAAATAACAAAGAATAGTTATGCACTTGATACTCTTGGCAGGTTATTTGACTTGAGTTGAAGAAAGACTCCACTTCTGTAGTGTAGCAATAGATAGTATTTCATTAACCTCAATTATGTGCAGTCATAGAAGATATATAATTTATAATATATAATATATATATAATATATAACCACCAAAAGTAATATATTTTACTTCATTTTTAGGTAACTGACTTAGTCAAACTTTTCTGTGCACCAAATAATTATTGTGAAGCCAAAAAGTAAACATTAATAATCAGTGAACCAAAAAATGCTCTTTGGTCTCCCATTACTGCACGTAAGTCTACTAAAGTTAAAATCTCATATCTATGTAAATTACTTAATTTCACATTTTAAGTTATAATACATGACTATCACTTCAACAGAACACACTCCTTTCAGCATTTCATGGACATAAATTGCCTAAATGTGCAAATTCTCAGACATGAGGACTCAGTTGGGATAATTTTAAATACTATAATCTTGATTTTGTCAAATCCTTTTACTGTTGATTTTATGTCTTCTTTTAGATTGAGAGATGCATTCCTAATCAGAGACACTATTACCATTTCTGTTATCTGGGGTTATTTTCAATCACTGCTACTTAATTCTAATTCTTCTAGGGTTGGACAATGAGTGGCCACTCAGGCAATTGCCTTCCCCATAAATTACAGTTGGATCCAGTGATTTTAGCTCAGCTGGCAGGGTACTGGAGCTGCAGATGTCGTGGGCTTCAAAATTTTAAAAAAGGGGGTTAGCCTCTTTGTTCACATAATGTAATTCCCCATTTGTTCTCAGTATCCAACGAGGTAAATTGATTGACTGAATTTGGATTTTCTTCTTTCTTGAGGTCTTGCATTTTTCTTTCTTTCTTCCTTTCTCCCTTCTTTTTCTACCACACATTCTTATAGATATTCAAAATACCTGAATGAATTTCAGTTATCTCTGTGGCTTTATCTAACTTGCAGATACAACTCCACTCCAGGGTCATTTTGCTAACACAGTGGAGAGATTCAAAACACAGAATTTAGAAAACTAAAGAAACTGCAAAAGTTAGTTAATTAGTGCCCAAATAAGCTTATTCATCCATGTAATGAGGGGTGATAAAGGATTTTTTTAAAGCTCTTTGGCAGTAGCAACAGAAGAGGCTTGATCATGAGTCTCTTAAGGATTGTTAAAGTTGTTTTTCCTGAAAATAAATATATTAAATGCAGCTGCCAAAAAGAAAAGATAATTGAAACCGAATAGATATGTATATACAAGGGTACACTTACATTTATAGGAATGCGTATAAACATAGACATTATTACTTGTCCATTAATGGGTTTCATAACACTTGAAATGGAAGAATTGAAATCCAGTGATTAGTTCCCCACTGAATCTTTTTATTCATTTATTTATTCAATTAAGAAGTATTTTAAAGCCCCTTTTATGGACTAAGTTTTGTATATTAATTGATTCTTACCCTTCCTTCTTCATCCTAAACCTATCAATTTAGAAAAGTTTATGCACTTATAAATCAGCAAGATGAGTAAGCTACAACCAATTGTAGAATCATCAGTAAATGATCAAATATGTTGAAAAATATATTCTAAATAATATAATGAGGATCAACTGTACATAATTTCTTTAAATGATTGAACTTGAAGGTTATCCATGTTTTACATATTTCTGCATCTTTATATTAAAAGTAGATGTACAAACAAACATACACACACACACACACACACACACACACACACACATAGAGAGACTTTAAATTCAGCTTATTTATTAGTTTTAGACCTGTATCACTCAGATCATTACAGTTGTCACAACGTCTTATCTACCCTATGGCATAGATTATGGCAGCAAATTCATTGTGCTATGCAGAGAATACTGAGGTGAACAAGGCACAGTCTTTACTACAGGGAGTTCTAGATCGGAAGAAGGGCATGCAAACAATTATGAAACAGTCTGATGCTGTTACAGAGGTATGGACCATAAATAGCAGAGCCACAGCTGAGTGTGATCAACCCCATTTGGGGTAAAGAGTGAACTTCCCAGAAGAAGAGCTGTTTAAATCTAGGATTGAAGCATCACCAAGAGCTCATCAAGTAATCAGTGGACAGGTTGGAGAACCATATTCCAAACAGAAAAATACATATACAAAGCCACTGAGACATTCAACAAACACTTGCAGAGCCTAGTGCCTTGTGTATGGTAAGCTTACAATTGAGTGGGTGGAGGGGTGGGAGGGCATAAATAAATTAGTAAACTAATTAATTAAGAGTTATTTTCCATAGTGAGAGATGCCAGAAACAAAGTAAAATAATGTAATTCAAAGTTGTATACGTATAGCTGATTCACTTTGTTACAAAGCAGAAACTAACACACCATTCTAAAGCAATTATTCTCCAATAAAGATGTTAAAAACACACACACACACACACACAAAATAATATTGGAAACGTCTTTGAAAAGATTTGGTAGATTGTAAATGCTCAATAAATATCTATAAACAACACTGAATTTAAAAATCTAAAACAAAAACAAAGTTACTTTGAGTACAGCCAGCATTTGCTCCTGTGGTCAAGGAAAGCTTCTCTAATAAAGTGACAATTGAAACCTGCATAAATGGAAACCAGCCATGCATATGCAAGGAGAGAAGGCTACAGAAAGGTTCCAAGTGTAGAGTCCTTAAAGCAGAAACGAGCTTGCCTCATTTGAGGATCAGAAAGAAGGTCAGTTTGGTTGGAGTGATTTGAGTGGGAGAATGGAGAAAGGAGGGCAGAGAGTAGGCAAGAGTCAGATCATGTAGAGTCTTATAGACCAAGGTGTGGAGTATGGATTTTTTTATTCCAGGTTCAGTCACTGGTGAACCATGCAAAGGACTGGCATGATAATTATGTTTTGGAAATTCACTTTAGGGGTCAGGTGGAGAATATAACTAGGAGGTGAGAAGGAAGAAAAAGAGGATCTTGCCTAGGGTCAGAAAAACCTGATGGTGGTATGGTGGTTGGAGCTGGAGTGGTAGAAGCCAGAAACATTTGGGGCACTTTAAGTACTTATTATGGCTGGATGTCTGTATATTAAATATATATAGGGAGCAAGATGGAGATTGGTTTGGATATTGGCAGGGTCTAGGTTATAAATTAATTTTTAGTGGTATGAATATTGAAATTTCTTTTGGCAATATGAAAGCATGAAGTGTCTTAAGGAGAAAAGGATAGCACAGCATGATGAGATTTGGTTTTACAGCGTCATTCAGGCTGCACTGTAAAGAAAGAGCTGTGAGGAGGGAGACTGGAGCCAGGAAGACCAGACAGAACCCTATGACACTGATGCCTGAGAAATATTGAGAGTTTAAAGTAGGGCATATGTGGTAAGCATAAAGTAGAAGGGTTGGCTTTAAAGTAATATAGAATCAACGTCAGTTGGTGAGTGATTGGATGCTGGGCATAAGGAGAAATAAGAACTCCATGATAGCACCTGGTATTTGTTCTGTTCTGTTTGTTAACATAAGTGATTGGATGAGTGACAGCACAATTAAATAAGATTTAAAAACTCAGAAAGGGGCTCAGGTTTGAAGTGTTGATATGATGAGTTTGGGATCTCTTGGGATTTCCAAGGGGCGAAGTCCATCAGCCAGTAGAGGAGCAGGGAGACATAATTCAAGGCTTGGAATAAAAGATATTTCTAGATTTGAGAAGGAACTTCGGAACAAGTGCTCACCGTGGAAATGGAATGGAGCATGTGGTAGTCTGGAGGGAGTCTATTCAGGTACCAAAATGTGAAGAATAGCTCACAACCATATAGAAATAAAAAAGTATTATGAGGACATGCAGTGCATGAGTGTTTTTCCAGTACTTGGGCAAGAATTTAGGCAAGGCTGGAAAACCTAGATGAACCTTAAAAGTCAATAATTCAGAAAGTTTGGGAAGCATTGATCAAAACTTAGATTGTTCCAGTCAAGGATTCAGGTACAAAATACAAAAGGTTATCGTACGTTGATATTGTGTCAACATCTTGTCCAGCCTGAAAGCTTTTGTATTGTTTACCTGCTTTAGGGAGGAAGCAGTACCTTGACATGACCAGGGCAAGCCCTCCCAGTGGACTGAATGGGAGGACCTGGTTAGCAGAGAGAATAAAGGAATGAAGAAAGGCAGTCTCAGCAGCTCTTAGATTAATATCTTTTTTGAGTGTGATCTCAGGATCATCTAAAACAGGATCACTAGGAATTCTGTTTAAAAAAAAAACATGCTCCTGAATCCTACCCAGATCTACTCAAAATCACTAGGAATGGAGTTATAGTTCCTTTGTAATCAAGTCATATATCTAGTACTCTCCAGAACCTGCTTTGAGTCTGCCCCCAATTTTTATAGATTAGCTCAAAATTCTGATTCTCCAAAGTCAAGTCTCCTAGCATCTGGAACAATTCACCTTTGGTAGATAAACGAGGTAAGTTAGCACAGCTTGGTCAGAGCAAGTCTGCTCAAAATAGTTACTCACACCCCAAAACCAAAACTGCACTGGTAAAATCCAAACCCTAGGTATCATTTTATAAGAGAAGCACCTGAGGAAGGCTGTGAAGAAGTCTGTGCTCTTGCTTCTCCACAGTTCTGCCACCCAAGCTGGTTACAGTGATTATATTTTGCTCATGAATTTTCCTTTGCTTTTGTCTGCATATTAAAAGCAGTATATTTATGGTACTAAATATAGCCTGTGGTAGCTATTGAGCACTTAATACATGGTAGCTGCTATCACTTCTTTCATATTATTGTTATTATTTGCATTTTTTTCTCAGGGGAAGTTGTAAAATTGGAATGTAATTTAAGAAACCTCTGAAATTAAAGTACCATACAAATAATAAATCATAATTATAATAGCAACTTCGTAGAAAAGCCCTCTTGATTATTCTTCCCTTTCTAAGAAAGGAAAGTATAGATAAACAAAAGATTGTACAGAACTGAAACATAATTTTCAAAAAGTGTATTAATTCAAAATATATTATTTGTTTTAACATGTGAACAGGGGATAAATAGTCAAAGCAGGACCTAGGAGATACCAGAACATTCCCTAAAGGGTCCCTATCCTCACATAGAAGCTGGGCAAAAAGAGGGGCAATTATATCGCAAGGATGCCAAAATCAAGATCTGAAGACTGTTGACAGTGAAACGGTAATCTAGGCCTGGGGCTGCAGGGATGGTGCAGTTAATCAAATACATCAACTCATAAATTCTGATGTGTTCTGAGATCGCCGTCCCCTGAAGAGAAGTCTGATAAACCCGATGCAATGTGCCTTCCAGGAGCCATAATGTGGCTCTATTTAATAGAAAATCAGCTAGGAGGATATATGCACTTGGATGGGATGGGGAAACTATGGGAAGAGATGGAGAGAAAGTGAAAATCCATATATTGGAAGAGTTACGGGGCCCCACTGGTACATGAATGAAAAAGAACCAGGGCGCAGATGGGGAGATCTTACAAATAACTAATGTGCTTAGTTAAACCTTTTTAGCTAAAAAAAATCTCAGATCTGTCTTTTGGGGGGAAAGAGGGTTGGTGAGGTATTGTCTAAACAAAGCAGAGAAGAGAAACAGTGCCTTAAAGAATTAGAGAGGTTCTGTGACATATTAGTGAGGTGACTTTCTCACGATCATGGCCCCATCATCTAGTTCGTTAATAAATGCCAAGTCAAATCTGACTTGATGCCTGCTTTTGTAAATAAAGTTTTATTGGCACCAACCACTCTCATTCTTTGACTTATTGCCTACAGCTGCTTTCATATTACAGCTGCAAAGTTGAGTCGTTGCAACAGAGATAGTATGACTTGCAGAGCTTAAAATATTTATTATCTGGCACCTTACAGTAAAAGTTTTCTGACCCTGATCTTGTATAAAGCCTGGCATAGAGTAAGAGTTCAGTAACTCTTTAATGGACCTGAAATGTATACTAGTTATATTCCTTGGGCAAGCTGATTAATCTCCCTGGAACTCAGTTTTCCTCAGTACTAAAATGGGCATAATGATACCAAACTTAGAAAACCTTTGTGTGTTATAGCATACTGTTGGGAATATGGTTTATGGATAAAAATAGTATTTCATTCTTCCTCCTCCTATGACCTTCACTTAATGGTAGCAGGTACTGGTTTAATCCAGAAATGTCAGTGGCCTGCTAACTGGTAATTTTACAGCTTTCTAAATTTTCAGCCACACAGAAATAATTTACTCTCCCAACTGGATCAGTGGTTTATAATCATTTATGACTATCCTGAATCAAGATGTATTTTTTTCTTTTTCTTATCTCTCTTTCTCTCCTTTTAAGCTAAATGTTTGTTTTCCCAGACATCAAATAAGTCTTTTTATTTTCGTATTTACCACATGGAGTCTAATTCATTTCATTTCTTCTGAAAGACACAATATCATAAAAACCTGTAATGTCTGGTTGCCTGGCTGTTGAAGCAATAGAAATAACAAAGAGCATTTTTATTCCCTCAACCTTTTGGTGACCCCCTCAATCTGGTGAGAGGAGGAAAACTCTAACTGGGTGAATACAGTAGACCCAGGCAGAGACCCCAGTGAGGTGTGTATAATGAAGGAACCAATCAAAAGGAAAGTGTCTTCTACCCTTTGATAAAGTCTATGGGCTAAAGGGGGACGTGCCCTCTGATGGTGGGGTTTGTTGGTGTGGCCCTCACCTCAGCTTTCTGAGAGAAGCCTGGCTTTCATCCTGTGCTAATCTTGAAGCAGGCCCTCTTCCTAGAAAGTTGCACTGAGGCACTCGTGAGCAATATTTTATCAACGATAGTGTAGATGGAATGGCTTTATATTCACCCCTCATCATGTTTCACTTGACAAAATGTTTCATTAGACACTTCTTTTCCTCTCAGACTCCTCAGACCCAGTCCCACAGGCCGGCGCCTTTTGCTAGTAAATCTTCCCCATGCACTGACTCTCCACCCGCTCTGCTGCTGTTTCCTATTCCCAAATCGACCTGGAACTCAGTGGTTCTTCATTTCTTTATAATATCTTGGTCCTCTGTCAGCTTCTAGCTCCCTACCTGTTATCTCCAGTTTCTGGTTAGTACTATCTTAAGGATTCCATTGAGGGTGAAGATGTGGTTTTGCTAAGCAAACAAAAGACTGTCCCCTGATTAGGCTCCATCTTTCTAACAGAGCGATTCAGAGATATAAATAGCAGTGATAACAAAAGCTTTGTTCTTTCCTGTCTCCAAGCCAGGCCGAGGCAGCTTTCTTAAGCTTTCTATTTCTGTTTCTCTTTTATTCTTCCCAGAGGGGTGGATGGGGCTGGGAGGATTTCAAGACCCTCACACATATTTTATGTGGCTAAGACTTTAGCAACATTTCAAGTTAAATGAGACAACCTTTACCCCAGAAAGTGGAACAACTCTTAAAAGCAACAGTAGAAATAAATTTGTAATTTTAACAGTTGTCACCGTGCATTGAGTCAATAGATTTCTTCTAGTATATACATAGGAAGTGCTAATAAAATTGCTTTTGAAAGACAATTATGGTTTACGTAAATATTTGCTCATTAGAATTAGTCCAAACACTTGGAAAATTTTAGCGTTATATTGCAAAATGTAAATATTAATTGAACTGTGATTATGGATGGATTTACAGTATAACCAACCTAGCCTATCTTCATTTGAAACTCTGTGAGGTATGGACCGTTGTGTTAAACAATGAACAGAAAATGAGAGCTGGACAATTAGGAAAGTGGGCCAATGAAACAACATGTCGGCAGTATCAAAGGACAAACTCTAGCTATCTTCTAATAACAATTTCATATTTGGGGATTTATTGAGCCAGCAACCTGGGGTACCTCCTCGGTGCCTCAGCACAAGTTTTTCTGGAAAGCAGGAGATTTCAAGTGTCCCCTGGAGCTGCCTCATTCCCCACAGGCTCCTGAGGATTCTGTTATCAACCAACTGGGTACAGGATTGAGACTCATCACCGAACACAGTAGCCAGCATATAGTGGGCTCTCAATAAATATATTTTCCAAGGGAATAGGTAATACAAATATTCCAGATTGAAACCTTGAGGTCTTCTACTTCCATTGTGCAGTTGTACACACTTTTAAATTTTCAGTTGCATAGTCATTCAAATTTTCAGTTGAAGCCAAATGACCTAGGCTTAATCCCCAGCTCCAACATTTATCACTTTTTGTGAGAAAGTTGATTACCTACTTGTGCCTCAACTGACACATCTGTAAAATGGGAATAATAATAGTATCTAGGTCATTGGATTGTTGTGAGGATGCAATGAGGTGGTATGCGGTAAATGCTTAAAATAGTTCTGGGCCCATAGTAAGATCATAAATGTTGTCATTATGTCCTGTCTCTAACCCATGTTATGAAGGTATTAATCAGAATAGGATAGGCCATACTATACCCCAAATTAGCCCTGAAATTCCTTAAAGCAACAGAAGTTCAATTCTCATTCATGGCCCATATTCAGTGCTGGTCAGGGGGGATCTGAATTTCATACAGTCACCTGTCAACCCAGGCTTGTCCACTTTGAAACAGCATAATCTAGAGCATCTGGCTTCTTCAGTCATCTAGACAAGAGTTTGCTGGAAAGTCTCACACCAGTAATGAAATACTTTGGCCTGGAAATAACAGGTCTTACTTCTGCTCACAGCTTGATGGCCAGAGTTAGTTGCATGCCCGCACCGCCTTGTCCAGGGCACCCTTAGGAATATTCATTGAGCACATTGGTCGACATCATTGCTTCAGTGAATAAACTCCCTATGTTAACTGTGCTTAGCTCTATTTATGATCTCTTAAGAATCATGTCTTATTCATCTTTATATCTCCTAGAAGGCCTAAATACTGTTCACAGCGGGTGCCCGATAAGCATTCATGAAAGAAAGAAGAAGGGAAGGAGTCATGCTAAATCTTTGAGAACTCAGCAACTGAAGGAAGCTCTGTGCAATAGTCAGAAAATTAAAAAATAAAACAAAATAACAACAAGAGAAAAACCCCGGGCCTTACAGAAGAATTGACTGGCTTTATAAAATGGGTTCACCTTACCTAAACAGAAAACTCAGAGAGTGAATATTGTTAACCATCATTTGATGTGCTTGACTCAGGAATAAATCTGATGCATAAACCAAGATGCACCTATGAACAGATGAGAAGAGCAACGATATTTTTTTTCTGTAGTTGAAGCTAAAGATTCTCCTCTGAATATTCATAAATTTCAGATTAATGTATAATTTTTCTTTCTGTTCTTGTTCAATTTCACTTAAAATTCTTTTGTTCCATAAATGGATTACCCTTCAAAACCTAAAATTGTCTCATACAAAAAGCCTGAATTAGACATTATTTTTACTCTTCCCTTCTTACTTCTGTAAGAGAAAATGAGCAGAGACATGGAGTTGGGAAGAATTAAGTAGGAATTGAAATATTGGTCTAATATCAATCTCAGGTATGTTAGCTGAGTTAGACATCTCCTTACTCAAAAACTAAAACCTGTTCAAAGTTAGAACCTAATCAAGATAAAATTATTTAGAATCTAGAATTTCTAATTCAACCGTACTTTGTCCTCCCTTATTTGTAGACTTGGAAAACTGTCATATTGTTACTGGAACACCTATTATCCAATAGAGAGTAGATAGAAAAAGGAAATTAAGAGTTATAAATCCTACTCTGTATGGATATGGTACATAAAGGCAGTTTAGCATATTGGTAGAAACAAATCTAAATTATCTGGGTTCATATTCCAGTGTTTGTGCTTATTAGCCATGTTACCTCAGGCAGCTTGCCTAACCTCTTTCTGCCTCAGTGTATCTATCTCTGAAATAGGGGAAACAGAAGTGCTTACCTCAGGGCTTAGTGATGGCTAAGTGAGTTATTATATGTAAAGTACTTATTTCAGTTTCTGGTACACAGTGATCAATACGTGTTTGCTATGATTACCGGATGCTTAACCATGTGGTTTACCCAGATTATCACATTTTATCCCAGATCTTGGAGGCTGGGCATTTGACTCAAGGTCATATAGCTAAGAAGATGTGGCTGGCAAAATTGATACCCAACATCAGTTCCAAAGCCTTGGCTCTTTATGGTGTGCCAGGGACCTTGGTGCTAATGAGAAGGGCAATAAGGAAGTCAGGAGTATTGTCTTCTGGGACCTTGATTATCTTTGTTTTATAATAAACCTTTTTTTTTTTTTTTTTTTTTTTTTTTTTTTTGAGGTACGCAGGCCTCTCACCGTTGTGGCCTCTCCCGTTGCGGAGCACAGGGTCCGGACGCGCAGGCTCAGCGGCCATGGCTCACGGGCCCAGCCACTCCGTGGCATGTGGGATCCTCCCGGACCGGGACACGAACCCGTGTCCCCTGCATCGGCAGGCGGACTCTCAACCACTGCGCCACCGGGGAAGCCCATAAACCTTATTTTTAGAGTAGATTTAGGTTCATAGCAAAATTGAAGGGAATGTACAGAGAGTTCCCGTAGCTCCTTTACCCCCATGCATGTACAACTTCCCCTTCTATCAATATACCCCACCAGAGTAGTAGGTTTGTTACAAGAGATGAACCTGCATTGATACATCCTTATCACCCAAAACCCATAGTATACATTATGATTCACCCTAGACAGTGTACATTCTATGGATTTGGACAAATGTCTAATGACAGGTATCCATCATTATGGTATCATACAGAGTATTTTCACTGCCCTAAAAGTCCTCCGTGTTCTACCTATTCATCTCCCACCCCTGGCAACCACTGACAACCACTCATCTTTTTATTGTCTTTTTTTTTACTGTCTAGTTTTGTCTTTTCCAGAATATCGTATAGTTGGAATCATATACAATATCATATAGTTGGAATCATATACATATATAGTTGGAATCATATACAGTTGGAATCATATACATATATCAATATCGTATAGTTGGAATCATATACAATCAAGTTGGCTTATTTCACTTAGTAATATGCATTTTAATTTCTTTCATGTCTTTCTGTGGCATAAAATAACTCATTTCTTTTTAGCACTGAAAATATTCCTTTGTCTAAATGTATCAGTCTATTTATCCATTCATCTATTGAAGGACATCTTGGTTGCTTCCAAATCTGGGCAACCATGAATAAAGCTGATACAAACATTCATGTGCAGGTTTATGTGCAGGTGGACATAAGTTTTCAATTCACTGGATTGTATGGTAAAAGTATGTTTAGTTTTGTAAGTAACCTCAAAACTGTCTTCCAAAATGGCTGTTCCAATTTGCATTCCCACCAGCAATGAATGTGAGTTTCTTTTGTTCCACATCCTTGCCAGTATTTGGTGTGTCAGTGTTTTAGATTTTGACCGTTCTAATTGATGTGTAGTAGTATCTCATTTTTGTTTTCGTTAGTAATTCCCTAATGACATATGATATCAGACATCTTTTCATATGCCTGTTTGCCTTTCATTATTTTAAAATTCTACTTCCCAACATTTGTGGAGACTGTTCTTTTGTGGGACAGTGCAAATTTTTGTGACTTACTGGCATTTATTTTCCTTTTGTGACAATACTCACGAAAATTTTCTTGGGTAAGCATCTCTTCTCAACTCTCGGACGCCAGGTATCAGATGGAGTTGATTACATCTCTTCCCTTATTCTGGGAGGGAGCAAAAAAGTGAAGCCTGGCCAATCTGAGGATTGAATCCTCTGATCACAGTAATGGCTTCAGGAATAGGCACTTGACTCTTGCAGTCAATGACGTATGATGAAACTTATATTCATGTTGTCAGGAAAGCAGGTTCTCTTTTCTGCTGAACTTGAACTGGGAGAATCTTAGTTTAAAGCTGCCGCAGTTAACTTGCCACCAAGAGGTGAGAGGGAAAAAATGCTGGGAGCTATTTATTCCAGCTGTGGCATCTGACAAGTTTATCGAATAGTTTATGGTACTTTTACTCTCATTATTGCCTTGATTCTTAACGTTTTGTTTACAACCTATCTTCCCATCCAACTATACTTCCCAAACCAGTGAACTATACAAGATTTAACCAATCAATTTATTTTCTATTTAGGTAGCCAGTCTGTTACTATGATGTGTAACTAAAGACATCTGCTGAAACACGTGTGAAATATCACATTTCAGCTTGTCTCTATTTTAGAGAACTAGTCTCAGAAGAAATCTGACAGTTGCCACAGTTGCTGAATAGAAAAATATTCACTGTGGAGCTCTTGACCAAAAACAATGGACTCCAATTTTTGCGTTACTATAGAGATAGTTTTTTGCATTCAGACTTTGATTTTATTCCAGTTGCCCAACTGGTGAGGTAGTTTTAAAAGTGATAAGCCCTGAAAGAGATAGCTAATGAGTGTTTTATTAGTAGAGTACTAGACAAAAGTAAGCATCCTTGCTAATGCCATAGTTCTTGAGACTGAAAAAAAGTGTCCTTAGTTTAGCACTTTATTAGCATAAACTCTTGCAGAGACATTCTGTCTGGACAGTTTCCTCCAGGTTATTCTCTTGGCTAAGAGGCAGCAAGCCTGGCCGGGGATGGAGGAGACAGATAGTTCTCATTTCGTTAGGTATTTATGCAGTGGTTATCATGGTAGCAACCAACTCCTTACAAAACAGGGCATATCAAATTATTCTGAGTCATTGAGGTTCCAGTGACAAGATACTCCAGGGAGGAACTGGGAATAGGAAAAGAACTTTTAGATGAAAGCATTTATTGTTACTCCGAGGAAGAGGGAAGCCAAGAAGCCCCTTTTCATTTTCCCCAAAGCCCAACCTGTACCCTATCTGATCTCCCCAAAGATTCCATATTCTGCTACCAGGTGAGTTGAAAGAAAAATGAGCTTCTTTTTCATTAATAGTAAATACTGTGCCAAGTGTATGGGATACTCATCAGGGAATGAAGTGTTGAAATAGTGATCATGGTGATACTGTATAAAAGGATTTTACCAACCTGTCCATTTGGACCCAGAATTCCACAGATTCTAAGGACACAAATTCACTATTTCCATTGTAACTGCCTTTTAGTTAAAGAAAATTGCATGGCTTTTACCAATAGTTCATGCCAAAGCCATTTGTGAGTGGTGATTCAGTCAGATTGATAAGGACATGTAGCATTTATCTCCTCAAACTGGCCCCTTTTCTTTCATATATCAAGTTAGTGATTCTCAACACTATTCACCCATTAGAATTGGTTTGCAACCAGGACATCAGTATTGTTTTAAAAGCTCCCCGTGGGATACTAGTAGCATCTAACATTGAGCACTACTAATCTATAGGCACTCTACCTATAGCACTAGTCCATAATATTAAACATTTACTGTTAGTTTTACTAATCGATTTTCAGAGTTGACAGTGCAATCATTATACTGTGGGCAACTTCTTACAACTATGGCTTATGCTTCGATTCAAGATCAAGATATCTTAATCACTCACTGGCTGATCTCAGTGAGACACGTAAGCCACATGGCAGGTTCATGATCATGCATGTCCTTATTCTGAAACTATACTTGTAATATATACACTGAGAGGTAAGCTGCCATGGAAGCTTTATAGCTTACAGTCTGCAGAATGCTTAAGTCTGAATGTTATTGGTAACAAAATTCTCTTAATTAAAGGAAGCATTAAGATATATATATTCTTAAAATAGTGAACCTGTCCAAATATGAGAGCTTGCTTCATAAGTCAGAACTAGGGGAGCAAAAACAAATTTGGAAGTGGGAACATAATGAAGACCTAGACATGAATATAATTCCAGCAAGGAACCATGAGACTGTAACCCGTTTACCATTTATGAGGAACTGTCAAGTAGATCAGACTGTAAATTTAGAAACTTAGTTTAAAAAGCACAAAGTGTTGTGTAGGCAAAAATGCATTGAAGAGTTTTTAAAGTATATTAGTTAAAGCAATCTACTTGTTACAAATATTGTCTTGGCCTAGAGACACTTAGAATTGTGCATTTGTGTTCTAAGGTACTACAGCCTCTAAGTGTGATAAAAAGAGATCAGGTGTTGGACTTCCCTGGTGGTGCAGTGGTTAAGAATCTGCCTGCCAATGCAGGAGACATGGGTTTGAGCCCTGTCCAGGAAGATCCCACATGCCGCGGAGCAACTAAGCCCGTGTGCCACAACTACTGAGCCTGTGTGCCTAGAGCCTGCGAGCCACAGCTACTGACCCCACGTGCTGCAACTACTGAAGCCTACGTGTGGCAATAAGAGAAGCTACCACAGTGAGAAGCCTGCGCACTGCAACGAAGAGTAGCCCCGCTCGCTGCAACTAGAGAAACCCCGCACACAGTAATAAAGACCCGCCGCAGCAGAAAGTAAATAAATAAATTTATTTTAAAAAAAAGAGATCAGGTGTAATTATAGGCCTGTGACCTTAGTCATTTTCAAGCCCAAATCTTCATAAAATGTAGGTATGTCCTTTGTAACATTGAAAAACTAGCTAACCAACCTCTGAAAAGAGGAGGAAGAAGAACTCTAAATGTAAGACCTCACTGTGACCTTATAAAGCCCAGTCAGGTGGGACAAATAAGGAATTCTGTGCAATATACATGGATCAGGAGCCTACAAGTTTCCTTGCACATAACCGGATGTCATAATATTGATGTACTCAACTCGAGGAAGCCACCCAACATTGTCACATCTGGTGCAGCTTATTTCTTTACCAATATCCAGCCAGACTTATACACATAATTAATTCCCTCTAATATTTGCATATTTATGATGTTCTGTAATTGTAAATTATTTTATATGAATGTGGTCCCAATTTCCAATTAAATGCTAAGCACCACAGGAGCAGAAATGGTACACTCTCTTGTTCTAATTACTCTCCTTTCCTCTTCTCCAAATAATTGGCATCTGTAATTGTGATTGACTTGCCTTTTAATTCTGTTTATGGTTATTTCTTATGAGCAGATATTTTTTGTGCAGACACTCCTATTGATTTTTAGTCCCTTGTGATTTCTTCCATCACTTTTAGGCTTAGGCAGCATTTTTCCTTCCTGAGATCACATAAAATATTCACCCATATTTTGTGCTGTTCTAATTGACTGATTGATTGCATTTTGCTGTTCCTCTTTCTCCTTCTTTATGCTCCTGCTCTCATTATAATTTCTAATGCTGGTTTGCATTTACTAAAACCTCACTCTCTGCCAGGTATGGCCCTAAGCATTTTGTGTCTTGTATAGTCTGCTCACCAACCCTGTAGGTTGATACTAGTATTGTTCTAATAAAGGTTAAACTTTGCTCAAGGTCATGAAGTAATCAATCATATGTTTTCCAACCCAAAGCCTTTGCTCATAACTGTTATGCTATCTTTTATTTGTTTTTTTTTTTTACTGTTGTCGATTGAATTATCTTGCAACCTTGACTGATAGCTCATTTAAAAGATACTGAACTGCTTTATCCCACGTCTCTAAAATGGTATCCTAACATCCCTGACACATGGTGTAGTTGTGAGGATTCCCTGAGGCAGTACACATACAGCACAGAGCACGGCTTCATTCACAGAACAAATGTAATTGCCTTTGTCCCTTCACATTGGTCCTGTGGAGTTACTTTAGATCGTAAGAAACTTGGCATCATGTCTTTCAAGTTACTTGTGTTATTTCCCTTTCAACTGGTCTACAAGCCTCATTTCCTATCCTCCAACAGAGCACACCCATATAGGCCCCAAAATATACTAAGTCAGCAAATTGTTGGCTGATAGATTTTTAAAAGTTTTTTTGAACACAAATGCTTCCTATTTTACCTTGACACCACTAGAAAAAATGATTTTTCGGCTAGGAAGAACAGCCTCAGTCACAGCTCACTCAGTGACAATTCCTTGCATTATTTCTCTTTTTGTTGACATGTTATCAGTGCTGCTATGGAACAAGAGTTTTCAAAATCTCCATGATTCGGAGAATTGGACGAATTACCCTGTTGCAGGTCTTGGCATAGTTCCACTGAAGGGCATGTGTCTGTCTTTATGTGTCAAAAAAAAAAAAAAAATCCTCTTCAGCCAGGCTTGGAAACTTTCACCAGCTGGTTGGAGTGTGTTGCTGGGCAGTGGGGAGAGTGGGAAATGTGACCTGGCATGGAGATTGGTGCAGATCTGTGTGCTGAAGGGGAACAGCAGGGGAATGTAGTGAATCATTTTATGAAGACGAGGTTAGCTGTGTTTGTGCCAGTTCTGGAGACCATACTGTCAAGAGTGCTACAGACAGCAGCCTCTGAATTGAGAATTCTAATTAAGGTTAAGAAATGAACAGGACACTGACAGATTGTCAGCACACAAGCCTGGTGCCCAGACCACAAAACCACCGGAGGCTCCCACTGTCTTTGCCCTTTGATAGACAATAAATGCATCACATTTTTAATTCCTGCAATCTTAGGGTAGAGTTAACCAGCATGGGCATTCAGCCTAGTAGTGGCTACATAAGTTAAAAATTCTGTTCTTGAGTATATAGTTCCAGTGTGTTTATACACTCACTGTGTTCCTTGCCCCAGTGCCTATGGAGTAGCAGGATTTTTTTTCACTTTATAAAAACAGCAAAAATGATTTAAATTGCAAGATGAATATATGCAATGCAGCATTTTAGAGAGGAATAAAAAGGTGTTGGAAGGTGATTGGACATGTCTGCTCAGAACTCTTGGGAGGTTATAATATGGAGATTTCAGTGAACTCGTGTGTTTTTCCTTCCTATACATCTCATTTCAGTGGCCATCCCAGGCAACCACGAGATTGTCTCTTTGAAGAGAAACTAAGAAACTCCCTATAGCCATGGATTGTTGTTTCTTCCCTCCCCATCCCAAACACCAAACATTTTTTTCTGACTTGTTAGTCAGTTCTTTCAGTAATTTCTTTCTGGGCTTCCCTCGTGGCGTAGTGGTTGAGAGTCCGCCTGCCGATGCAGGGGACGCGGGTTCCTGCCCCGGTCCGGGAAGATCCCACGTGCCGCAGAGCGGCTGGGCCCGTGAGCCATGGCCGCTGAGCCTGCGCGTCCGGAGCCTGTGCTCTGCAGCGGGAGAGGCCACAACAGTGAGAGGCCCGCGTACCACAAAAATAAATAAATAAATAAAATAATTTCTTTCTTGCTAGATCCTTAAACAGAAGTGAAAATTATTAATTGTGCCTGCATGTTTGCTTTACTAGAAGAATTATAATTATACCTTTTTCAATGAAATAGAAAATTGAAGATTCAGCTTTTTTATAAGCCTTTTCCTTATAATAAAGATGAACTCAAGGATGAGGTGTTGGATTCAGGAATTCCTAGAATACAAGCAACCATGAACAAAATTATTGAGCTCTCCGTTCGAAAGAAGCCAAAATACCTAAGTTCTTCTTTTTGCCTATTAGTGATTACCAACCCTAACAAAGGTATCTGGGCCTTTTAAAATTCCAGTCAATTTATCAATCAATCAATCAATCAGCATTATCTCCCTTTGTCTAAGGAAAACCAGTGAAACTAAGGTGAAAAATTAAAAGCAAAAGTCAACATATTTTACAGTAGAATACAGTACATGACCACAGTGGTTCTGAGCTGAGCAATATTCAGTAGGGTAGTGGGATAATTACTTTCCTTTACTGAATACTGTTTCTCTTTATGTAGCTTAAAATGTTATGATCTGAGGTTGAGGTGAGGATAGAGGCCAATTTTCTTTGTAAGTGTAGCTTTACTGATGGAGTAGTCCAAACATGTTATGAAGTTCCCTTCTCTACAAAACATAAACTAATAATGTCACTAGATGCATTGAAGACAGCCATAACCTATTGAGATTACATAGTAGTGGAACTTGAAAGCTATGACAGACCATGTAATGAATTCATGTGTCTCTCTGTCATACAACTTGACTATATGGTCAAATAAAATTCTCTACACCTTTTCTACTCTCTTCCATCTCTTCCATCCCTCTTTTTATTCCTTCTTTCCTTTCTTCCTTCCTTAATATGGAATGTTTGTCAACAGGACCAGCTTCATGGGTGTGCAGTCTGTGTCCAAGCTGAGAAGGGGCTGGTACTTGTTTTAATGCCCTGCTGTCACTCTTTGGAAATTATTAATGCTTTTTAAACAAGGTACTGTGCAATTGCATTCTGTCATGGGCCCAGCAAGTTCTGTAGCTATTTCTGCTTACCAAATCAAGTCTGAGCCATTTTATTGACAAACAGTTGTTTGCTTGATAGCCATTCCTTTTCTCCCTCTCCATCCCTCTCTGAAACACTTTAGAACTTGTCCCTTTCCAGCTAGATCGAGTGGGGTCCCAGCTGACTGCAGTCAGTCCCCCTTTAACTCATTTGGCACATGGGACCTGAGGAAATCCTTAATATACCTTTTTCATCACTTTCATACTCAAAAAATCTCAACAATATTGTGTTTAAATTTTGCCTAATCTGCAAACAGTAATCTGTTCGTACCTTCTGATTAATCCTTTCTTAATTCCTGCTGCTCCCCCAAGTTTTCTCATTAATTTGTGTAGCATTATCAATTCACTAAAACGTGTGTATGTTATAAAATGTCTTACATGTTTTAGCATCTTTGGGAAATCAGTTTATTCATTCAATTCTTCAACTATTTAACAAATATTTACTAAACATGCAGTCTTTGACAAGCACTATGCTAGAAATAGTAGCAATGAAATGAAGAATAAAACATCCTTGACTCCATCCTCATGTAATTCACAGTTTAGAATAGGATAGAGATATTTAATAAGTAATTACCTTCTTGTTAAAGAAATCTTGAAGAAAGATAATTAGGAATTATGGAGGAGAATTAAAGGGAACATAATTTGCCTTTTGTCCTTTGACGATTAAAACCTCATACATAGTTCAAAATCCAGATAAATGGCCATTCTAACATGTAGCTTCTTGTTACTTATCTCTCTTGCTTACAGTATTTACAGTCTGCTTATCGAGTTCAACTCTTTTTCATTAATATTTTGTTTCTTGTTTCCCCAATTATACTGTGGTCTAGACTATGCCTCATATGCTTCTTTGTCCTTCAAGACTCAGTTCAGCTATTACCTTATCTAGAACCCTTGCCTAACTTTCCTTAGAAGCCTGAATAATATATATATATATGTGCATTAATTCTATTAGAGACCATTTTTTATCTCATTCTCAGTACTAACATAGCACTAGACCCAACAGCTCTGAATGAATGAAGAGATGCTCAACAGCTTCTACATGGATGAAAAAATGATTAGTTCTATTAAGTCTGCTAATCTCATGAATTTAAAAGTTCAGGAATATTCCAAATTATGAGTGCAGAATCCTGATATTACAGGGATCTATTACTATAACGTACAAACAAAGAGTCAGAATATTCACATAAGTACAAAACCTCATTCTTGGCTGAATATTCAACAATATTTCCTAGAGACAAGGTAGATTTCAATGATGATTGGTGCATAATGCATTTTTCTTTTTCATTACCAGATCCCTGTTCTAGAGTACCTCTGCTAATGCCCACTTTTTTAAAAATATTTATGTATTTTATTTATTTATTTTGGCTGCGCCAGGTCTAAGTTGCTGCACTCAGATCTTCGATGTGGCATACGGACTTCTTAGTTGCAGCATGCAAACTCTTAGTTGCGGCATGCATGTGGGATTTAGTTCCCGGACCAGGGATCGAACCTGGGCCGCCTGCAGTGGGAGCTCAGAGTCCTACCCGCTGGACCACCAGGGAAGTCCCTGCTAATGCCCCTTTGGTTGGTCGTTGCATTTAAGATCACAGCTCCCTGTAAGTAAAGATATAAAAATTAGAAGTATCCTCCATATTTGAAAGCTAGGTAGTTCAGTGTCTTTATAGGGCTTGAGATACCTAGGGTTCTGATCCTGCCCTACCTGGGTTGGCCTTATATACCATGGAGTATCAAAGAAAAAGGAGACAAAACCCTAAATGCCCAATCAGCCTCAGAATTTTTCCTCCTTCCTCTTTGGTTTGAGAGTTGCCGTGATAAAGAGAGGAGGACAGATCAGAGACAAGTTATTGGGAATTAAATGTTTTTTAGAGACTTTCCCTCACCATGCCAGCCTTTGATTTGGCAATTACCTGCCACCCATAGCATGTTAGATACACATGGTTGATAAATATGGCTCCTGGGAATGTGGTGTAGAGAGACGGTTCCCGATTTCCTTAAAATTAAGTAGATATGCAGTAATTTTTTTTCATTGGTAGAGACTAGAAATTATCTACATAAAATTTATTTTGTATCCTTTTCTTTCTATATCTGAAAATAGAAATAATGTTGATGGTTTTTGCTTGTCAATGAGGAGAAGAACTCTTAGCTAAGATATACTAGCTATCTTTAAATATTTAAGGGCTGTCACAAGGAACAGTTATTTGACTTATACAATTTGACCTCAAAAGGGAAAACTGAGATCAATGGATAGGAAAAACAGGAAACTAGATTTCAGTTAAAAAAGTGGCATTTTAGTAGTCAAGCCCACAAAAATGGAATGTAGCTGATTGACAAAGTAGTGAGTTGCCCCATACTTAAAGTTGTCAAATATTGGTTATGTGAACTTTTAATTGTGTTAGATGAATACTCTTTGGGAAAGACATGTGTTTTTACTATTTGCTAACATTCCTGCGCACCCTGATACATAATGGTTTCTGTACAATTTCTCCAACTAGTGAGGTAGTTGTTTCTGTGAGCATGCCAAGCAGAATGGTGCTCTAGATCATTCATGAGCTAGTTAATACTAGACCTGGAGCAAGATAGGTTTGTCTTAGTACAGATTATATGTAATGGTTTGGAAAACTCTGACAGAGTAAGCACTCAATACATGTTAACCATTATTACTATTGTGGGGTTTTTTTTGTTGTTGTTGTTATTTTTAGGGAAGACATTGCTTCCCAAAGCTCTCACTCTCTAGTTCCTCAGCTGGGTCTGCTGCTGCCACGGAGGACAAGTCAGTGTCTTTCTAGCCCCCAAATTGACACCTGGATGTAGGAATGAGGTGGAATGATGTAAAACAAGGGAGATTGGTTGATGTTAAAAGTACACTTTATGGTTTATGTGTGTTTTTATGTCACATTTATGTTTCTTCTGATAGATAGGTTAGGAATTATCATCCTATTTTGATATGAGAAAACTGAGAGTCAGAGTGGTTTTGTGGAATTTACAAGGTCACTCATAACCAATAGTGCAAGGTTTTAAAGTCCTTGTACTTAGTTGGTGAATCCAGGGCTTGTTCTAAAATTTAACAGTCTGTGTAGCAAGAAGACAAACCATATTGTACCGTCTTTAGTTGGAGTAAATGCCTTAATTGCTTAATGCAGATACAAAGCAATCCTTGCTGGGTGAAGGTTCTGAGACCAATTCCAACATCTCCACACATCCATTCAATTCTGTGACACCAGCTGGTGTCCTACAGTTTAGCTCAATTCTGACACTGTCTACCTCAGGCTATAGCATTAGATTCTACAGGTTAAGGGCTCAGCCCTACAACACTGCCCTCCCCCTCCCCCATTCAGACGCCAATTGAAAGTCCAGATTGTCACCTGTGCCTCTGACCAACCAGCTATAGATTGGTTCCAACAACCTCCTCCTTGGGTTTCGTTAATTTGCTAGAGCAACTCACAGAACACAGAGAAACATTTTACTTACTAGATCACCAGTTTATTATAAAAGGATATAACTCAGGAAGAACCAGATAAAAGAGATGTATAAGGCAAAGTATGTGAGAAGGGACGTGGAGCTTCAGTGCTTTCCCAGCACGCCACTCTGTCCAAGCCTTCATGTGCTCACCAACCCAGAAGCTCTCTGAACCTTGTCCTTTTGGGTTTTTATGGAGACTTCATTACATAGTCATGATAGATTAAATCAGTGAGCACTGGTGATTAAATCAACTTCCATCCCCTCTCCCCTCTTCAAAGTCAGGGGGATGAAATTGAAATTTCCAGCCCTCTAATCATGTGGTTTGTTCTGGCAACCAGCCTCCATCCTTAGGTGCAGTCCCCAAATAGCCTCATTAACATAACAAAAGACACCTTTATTGCTCACACCATTTGGGAAATGCCAAGGGTTTTAGGAGCCCTGTTCCAGAAATGGGGACGAAGACCAACTATATATGTCTTTTTTGTAAATCACAATATCATAGTAGGTAATAATTTCAACTTGAGAACAAGGATAATTTTGTTGATAACTGAATACAGTCTGACTCCTGACTAGTGAGAATAAGACTACAGCTTTTACTTTTTGTTGTAAATAATGATGCTAAACCTACCTCATGGGAGCTACTACTTTAAAATAATGAGGTTGAGACTTGATGGCTTATACCAATTAAAAAATAGCTTGAATTCTAAATACCACACACATAAATGATGGTTACTTGTTTTCTATACTAAGGAAGAATCCAAGGATTATTTTAATATCGGGAGAACTATATTTTTATTAATGGACTTGGAAGCTAAATACATTTTTCTCTTCAGTTATAAAGAAATGTTACCAAAGTGGCTAATGCTTTAGGCTGCATATTATCAGTTTTCTTTAGCCTTCTCTCTATTCTCTGTGAAGAGTTTCCAGTAAGTTGATCAGTGTCAAAGGAGAGATCTCATATCTTGAAGCTTTTCTTTTTAGAGGCCATTTAATTAGTTCCTGTCACACCTTCTTTAGACAATTTTTTTTAATCTCTCTCTATCAGTTTCATGATCTCAATGCCCTTTCTAACTCTTATCACATACTCACCCAAAGTGAGACACCAGGAGAGGCAACAGCATGGAATGTTTTATGCATAGAGATTTTGGAACTCCTGCTTCCCCTCTTTTATTCATTTATTTATTCAACACTTATTTTCTGATCACCTATAATGGGCCAGACACTGGATGTATAGGGATAAATAAAATCCACCATTCCTCTTCTCATGGAACAGATAATCTAAAATGAATAAAGACTTAAAATTATACAGATAAATATTAACATTTGGAAACGTGCTGCGAATGAAAACTGCAGGATGCTGCTAGAATAGGTCAAGTTCTTACTTTCCCCACCTTAGTCCCGTCATTTGTACAAGGAAGACATTGATACTTAACCTCACTGCAGAGACGGTTAAGTGACACAAAGCAGATGAATTCTTAGTACAGTGTCACAAATGTGCATGATCTTTAATCAATACTATTGTTATTCATAAATTTAAAAAGCAGTTTCTCTTCTTCACCAAGAAGCTGGTGACTCTCTTTTTAGGTAAATGTTAAATTTATCAGTAAGTATTCATTGGTGATCATTTGATTAATTGATAATCATGGTTCATTGCAGTCTTTCAAACTGACATTCATTAGCCATATTTCTTTCTTACGTGTCTCTTCCATTATCTCAAAGTTTTGCTTTCCCTCCAACACCCTCATTTCATAAAAATAGCAGTCAATAAATTAAGCTTCTTGGAAGTTCCTTTTGTGATTCCTGACATAATGGACTTTATACACTAATACTTTTATGATATATTCAAGCACAGTTGTTTTTATGGGAAACGCTTCCTGTAGTATATGTGTACTAATGAGTTTTCAAGTGTATTTCCCACTTTTCCTGACGACCTACCAGCATGGTGTTTAGAGAGCAAAGAGGAAGCTTCAGATCTGCTGGGATCAGTGGTTCTCATTCTTATGATGCAGTGAAATATAGTGCAGTTCCTTTCAATTGTTTCTATTTCATTTTGGTTGTGTAAGTATTATTTATTTTATTTTATGAGTAGTTTTTGTCTTGATAGTCAACTTTTAAAGTAAAAAGTTGTTTCACACGTAATCGGAATCAGCTAAGAAAGCCCTGATTATTCTATTCATTCAGTGAAGCCTAGTGGATAAGATCTGCTCCTGGGTTAGGCAAGATTCTCCACTGACTTGGAGGTAAGCATGTAACATACCCTCTCCGAGTGTCAGTTTCCTCATCCCTCACGGGGAATGGAGATGGGAATAGCAACTACCTTGCAGCATTTTCATGAGAAATGTGTCAGTTAATACGTGGAGAATACTTGCCTAGGGCCTGGTACATGGTAAGCACTCAGTGCACATTTGCTATTACTGTTGTGTATTCCAGAAATATTTATGAAGCACCTATATTTGCCAAGTCCTGTGCTAAGTGTAAGGATTCAGTATGTTAAACTTTTTTTTTCAATGTCTATTTCTACTCTTGAGCCACTTGCCTTCTCCAGCCTGGTTTGTTTTCTTCTTAAAAATGAAATAAAATGAAACCCAGTCAATCATAGGAAATGGTCAGGCTTGCTTGGAGAAAGTAATGCATCTTGCTCTTCTACAAAAGTTCAAACCGTTCAATACATTATTTCATCTTTCCTTGAAATTTCTACCTCTCTCCCTAATCACTATCACGCTTTCTTCCCTTTTTTTAAATTTTATTTTGTTCTTTCCAACTTGTTATCCCTGCAGTGAAGGGTACTGGAAAGAAATTGACCTTTGAAGGCTGACAGCCCTACGATTGAATCGAGGATCTGCCTTTCACTAGTTGTATGACCTGGAACGAGCCACAGTCTCTGAGCCTAAGCCTTGTTCTTTCTATATTGAGCAGGTTGGCTAATTGGTTATTTTGAGGATCAGTAATAATGGTAGGTGCTCAATAAATAGTGTTTATTGTTAATTCAGGTAATTTACTGTCTAAATTACATAAATTGTCAATCATATTCTGCCTTGCCATTTTATTAAATCTCTTTGTGTGTGTATATTGATTTGGATTTTAAATTTCTGTTATGGCAGGTAAGTTCTTCATGACTAGAATGATTTGGGATAAATGCATGGTATAATTCAGGCTGATGTGAGTCACCCTCTATGAATTAAACAAAACTTAAAAACAATTACATCTTTCAAAATTCATTTTATTTTTTAAAGGAAAACAAACTTTTTAGTCCTAACATCTAAACAGTATAGGAGGAAAAGTATACTCATTTAACTTTTTTCTCACTGAAGTCTAAATGATAAGGGGGAAAGAAAATAAAAAATGAGAGGAAGATTTATCCTCCAACTGCCCACTAGCCATGGGCTAGGCAGATTGCTCAGTGGTAAATCCTTGTTTAATTGTTTGTATAAATCATATGTCACCATCTTTCATTATAAATCTAATGACTGGCCAGCTATCTGCCAGGCGTCATGGATACTCTGGTGATATGAGGATGATTGAGACATATTTTGTGTTTGTAAATGGACAAATGGAGGAAAAGAATAGAAATTTTACACCACAAAAATCATCTTACAACGAAATATTTGAGGAGCTCTTCAGTGTCATGATAGCACAATGTCTGTCTCTCTCAAGTTCATAAAGTCAAATCGTCCACTCATTCATTTCTTCCTCATTTCTTCCCTGCTTGGAATGCAGAAGAAATGGGTAAAATAAAAGCATTTTTGTAATGGGCTTTGTTCAGTGTTTTAACCATGAACATTTATCTTTTATACATAAATTCATATTAGAATCACATTAAAATAGTACATAGTAATTTTAAAAGCTGATGTTAAAATGGTTTCCTTAATATAATTTATTTTATAGAAGGCCAGGTATATATTCCTGGCATTGTACCAAGTAACTAGTTCCTATGATTATGACTATTCTCACCCTGAGTAGCTACCAATTATTGAGTACTTATTATATGTCAGGTCCTGGCATAACCGTTTCATATATATTGCCTTATTTAAGCATCTCTTCTACCCTATAAAGTAGATGTCATTGTCCTTATTTTACCTATGAAGATACTGAGGCACAGAATGCCTAAGTAATTTTCCAAAGTCACAAAGCTAGACAATAGTTGAGTTGGCATTTGAACCCAGACTTTTACACTTCACATTTATCAAATTCTAAAATCCTTGGCCCTGAATGCTGCTATACAGCCTTTAATGAATGTGCTTATAAATTGTTCACAGTGTTTGAGTTGTTTGTAAACTCAGTTTTTAAAGATGATAGATGTGCATTATAATTGACTTTTGGTTGTTCTGAGGGCAGTTTTTCTCCAAAGAGGAATGTACTTAAAGGGGAAAAGAAAATACCACAAGCATGTACATGAGTCTGATTTCACAGATGAGTTCTCTCTTCCTAGTTAGAATTAGGGCAGTTACAGATATTTATTTAAGGGCCTGATTTAAGACAATTCCTAGTGTTGTAAGTAATCATCAAAGTTACTCTGACTTCTCTGAAATTACAAAGAAGGAAAGACAATGAGGATCTTTGAAGCTAAGAATCCTGTGAACTGGGGAGGTATGCACATACTAATTTTAATGTATTTGAGCTTCTTCTCATCCTTCCCCAAACACCACCCTCATCATGCTTGAGTAACTATCTCAATGTGAAATGGAGACTTCTCAGTTATCTCAGGGGCATTATATTTTTATACCAGATGCCCTGTTTGCATTCTTTATATCATGTATTCATGGTTTATTTACAAGGTAGATACATGGATTTGTGTTGGAAATGTTTTCCTTTGAAAACGCATCTCCGTAGAGAAATATTTTCATCCAGCAAATGGAAAATCATTATTTTAATATTTATATAAAAGTTCCAGGCAACAGAAATTTTCAAACTCCTATTTTTGTGCTGTTCGTGATGCATAATATATTCAGCAATGATTAAATTATATTCATTTTTCTGTGGAGATGGAGTGGAAAGGGCAATGATATGGTACTGTTACCATTTGAAGTCTAAATTTTATAAATTTCCATTAGTGAACCAGTACATTTAGGTAAAATCACCAGTTTATACAATCCTGAATCTTATTATACTCCAGTTCCCATCATATTAAACTACTTATCCCACTTCAAAAGTATAAAGGAGGCAAAATACATGGTATTCACTTTCTGGTCATGGGGTCATGAACATAGAGTGACCAAGGCTAGTTGCCACATGGGGAGTAGAGCTCCCAAGTTTGGGTGTCATCCTGTTCAGTGCTTCTCAGACATTTTTTATTATCACCTAGTAAGAAAATATGTTTCACTATAATCCAGCATATGTATGCACATACAGACATAGACAGACAGACATACACACACAGGTACACACTAACTGTAATAAAAGTTTTCAGAAATAACTTTTATCCTTACTTTGCTCTGATAGTGTCTGGTCTATTCCATTCCATTCCAGTCTAATTCCGCTCCATTCCGTTCTGTTCTGTTGTTTCTTCTTTTATTTTTCAGCCTCATCCTGACTCATCATTAAATTGATTTCATGACCCATTAGTGGATCAGGAACTAAAATTTGAAAAACACTATGTGTAAATAGTAGGTAATTCTAAGAGGTGAGTAAAGAAGAGAATGACATGATCGCAAAAGTCTGGCCAAGTGTGTCAGATGGACAGACTGGGAGCCAGTTCTCCA
This sequence comes from Delphinapterus leucas, assembly GCF_059928025.1. NCBI lineage: Eukaryota > Metazoa > Chordata > Mammalia > Artiodactyla > Monodontidae > Delphinapterus > Delphinapterus leucas. The sequence continues at coordinate 48,343,729 of NC_143133.1, read as the reverse complement.
ATAGAGATGATACGGGTCTGAGCCAACCAATGCAAATAATAATAAGTCCACGTTTATTGAACAATTTCTTGTTGAATGTCCTATGAAAAGCTTAGCTTTAAGTGCAATCTATCATTCCTACCATTTAAGCCCTTAAACAGCTACTTATATATGTAATAAGTATTATTTATTATCCCTGTTTTGCAGATGTAAGAGCTGACACTTTGAAAATATTTGTTCTCAAGTTCATATAGTTTGTATTTGGCAAAACCAGAATTTGAACACAGATTTATATGACTTAGGCCCAAGCTCTCATACATTCCGTTCCTATCTCCTTTCTTCTCAAAAATATTTGGTAGTTTACCGTGCAAAGTTCAGTACGTTTTGTTATGGATCAATAACGTGCATCCAAAGAAATGTCTGCAGTCTCTTCCAGATTTCTCAGGAGAGCGGGGGGCATGGAATTTTTCTAACAAGAAAGATATTTCGAATTTAGAATTGTGAATTAGTCAAGTTGTCAATTCCCTTGAAAATCGCAAAATAAACCTCCTGCAGATCTATTATTATGCCGTTCTTTTACCAAGGTGCTTGCTTTTATTTGTTTAGAAATATAATCATGTTTCACTTAAACATTTCAGAAACAGATATTTTCTCTGCAGGTCTATACTTAACGTCATCATGCAGGGTGACAGAGTAAAATGCAGAAAATAAAATAAATTGAACATGAACTAGGGTTTCTAAATTGAGCTCTGGTTGAGTGTCAGTTCTGATGGATAAGCTCTCAGCACACTCACTGAACTTGGTCATTTGCTCTTGGAAGGGGTGACATGTCCTTACAAAAGCACAAATGTTATGAGCTTTCCTTTTCTCTCTCCTTCTTCACTGTGATACTCAGGAAAGGAAATCCAATTTCTGTGTTCCATATCTTTAATGGCCCCTCCTAACAGTGTATAAAGTACTTGCTGGCACTGTGGCTGAGTTGATTTTCTAGAGGAAAGGAAAGGCACGTTGGGAGTTCACCATCCTTTATAGAATAATATTCTTTAAATATGTACTTGGCAATTGCAAGACGATGAGTTTGGGGGAATGCTGAGAATGATCACTTTTAAACATTTGTTTATACTTTGCATAAGGCATTTTATGTAATTACCTAGAGGAAAGTGTCTATTCCATGCCACCCTAGGCTAAATTTCATTTTTATTCTGTAATATTTATTTGTTTATCTTTTAAAAAATAATCTCTAGCTAATATTAAACATTCCCATCAAGGCATAATTCTTCATTTCACAGGGAACTACTTTATTCAATAAAGGCTGGTTTTAGAACAAGACATTTAGAGTTAAATGTAGTCTTTGGTGCCTGTTAACGGTATAACCTTGGATGTGGTGTTTAAATTTTCTGAGCTGAAGTGTCTTTATGTGCAACATAGGGCAATAATACTTAAAGGCAGTACTTGTGGATGTGAAGTGAGATAAATAAGGCCAAAAAGAGCTCGTGGCTCAAGGTCAAGGCTCAATAAAGCTTCATTCCCTTTTCTTTCTAAACATTGTGAACTCACGTATTGAGAACTCCTGTAGTTTTAAAGTTACCTAGATAAAATACAGTGGTAAAAAGATATTGACAGTCTACCACACCAATAAAAATATTTTATTACAGCATAGATTTGGGCACTTGTTATTATAATTGGAAGTGTTATATTTAGTAGAAGTTGGGGTCAGTTGATAGTTCTTATTGTAAAACATAATGGTTCTCAACTTATCTAAGTATTTCTGTATCAAAAGCTGGGTTTTATTGGATTGTGTCCAAGTTAACTAAAAAAATATATTTTTCAAAAGTAATTTTCACTGTGCTATACATTCTTGTTCTGCTACATGAGTCAGGATAGATGGAAACATTTAGTTAAATTATATTTTTATCTCTAGGTTGAAAGGCAGTTTATGGAGAATAATAACTAGAATGTCATTTTATTCAACATGCATTGAATTATCCATTGACTTTGAGAATATAGAAAGTATCAATAGAGTTTGCCCCCAATATAGTTCAAAGGTTTTCAGCAATGAAAAGCAGGGTGGTTGAGTGTAGTTGATTCTGGTAGGTTACTGAATCCAGAATTCTGAATGTGGAATTATGATAAAAAATAATCCATGGGAGGATAAACAAATATATAAGTGAATTTATGTAATTCAATTAAAACAGAAATTAATAGGGATGAAGTCCCCATTCTTCAGGGATGAGGTCAATTTAACATGTCAACTTTTCTCCAAAGTAGTTTTCTTTCTTTTGGACACATCCACAGACTCATCTTGTACTTGTGTTATGTTCAGACAGCACTGTGGCACAGTATGTTTTTCTGGATTCTCAAAAACTATAGGACACTGTGTTCTGGCTGAATGCCGATGTGACCATGGCTTATGATGTGCCTAGGGAAGCTGTCATAAGTAGCAAAGCAGAGCACTGGATTTTCATGCTTCTTGGGTTTCCACCATATAAAAGACATTTTATATGAAACAGCCTTAAATCAGTTGATCCCTTAGAATCTCTGATATAGAACTGTTTAAGTTGGAGAAGGAAGAAACAATACAAAAATGTAGACTTCTATGAGTAGAAACAAATGTTAAGTAGTAGCATTTATTTATTGACTCAGTAAGTCATTCTACAGAGCACCTGCAATATGCAAAGCAGTAATATTCTCAAGTCAGTGTGCAAGGTAAACATACTTTAAGAAGGTGCAACATTACAGACAGAGGGACTGCCTCTGAATTAGTCCAGTGTGGGTTGTATCACCCCCATGCTGGAAAAGGTCACCATTTCTTTGGTTGAATACAAGGTGAAGTCAGTGGCTTGTCCTGGGGTGTCAAGAGGTAGGGGAAAATACACATGATTAAAGACTAGAATCATGCTCAGGACTGTAAGATGCTCACATTAAGATCCCAAAAGTTGACGTGGGAAAGCAGCAGAGTCTCCTCCCTCTCTCTTTTCCACTTACCCTTGGTTATTCACCTAATGAGTAGAATGGTGTGTTGAAGAATTTGCCATATATAAATCCTTTCATTTTGCTCTCTTACTTTCTGTCTCTTCCTCTTTTCTTTTTCTTTCTTTCCTCTTTGAGTCTCTCGCTCATGTATATTACATATATATATATATATATATATATATGTAATTCAATTAGAACAAATTAATAGGCTGCATAGCAAGCAATTTACAAATAAGATATAAATAAATAAGATTAAATCAACATTTAACATGCACAAAGGAATCTGAATGGGAGCAAGGCATGCAAATGATATATATAAAATTGTATGACCCCAGATCATTAAGGGTCTTGAAATATACACATGCTTTATGAATTGACATTTGAGAGAGATTACTGTGGCTCTCCTTCTTAGAGTCAAGGGTTTTCCAGACATGGCCCACTGTTTGGACTGAAGTCACAGGGTAGGGTCCAGCAAAGTACATTCAAGGAACAAGTAAACACCTTTCACCTAAAGGGGTTTTGTTAGTGTGTAATGCAGGTTATGACTAGAAGGATAAGTTGGCATTAGTTATGGTGTAGAATTTATAAAACTAAAGAAAATATAGGCAAAACCGCAGTAGGTATGTAGCTGATTAATTTTTTAATGAAATTAACCATAAAACTAATATTTTAGAGAAAAAATCATGTTCAATAAATAATAAATTCTATTGCTATTATCAAAATCATTAAATGATAATGGAGTAATTGTAAAATAAAAATAAAATACTACAGTATTTTAATTAACCTAATTAAATCTTCAGTGGTTAAAACCTAGTGTTTCAAGTGAGTATAAGCTCTGAAGAAATTAGCATATTAACTTAAGATAATTATAATCATAGCACTTCACCTGTTATTAATTCAAGGGTTAGAGAAAATATATTATTGAAGAAAGTAATAATTTGATAAAATGAATAATCAAAATTAAACTTTGAAGTCTTCTAAAAAAATTTTTAATTTTGGTAAATTACTAATCAGAGATTTATAATTCATCTCTGAGATATATTTCCAGAAACAACTTTGAGCAGCATTTCAAATAATTCTGAGTGCATTAAGCAATTTTAGGACTTTGCTTTTTAGTCAGTGTGCAAGCCAGGTATAATGTTTCTACTTTGGTATTCAAAACTTTCCAAGGATTTTGTATTATTTTCAGTCAGAGGACATCCATAATCTAACACATTAGGCCAGTTCCTCTGAGAGATAAAATCAAAAAATTCAGTGGTTTAACCAAGTAGCAGTTTATTTTCTTGCTTATCTATAGACCAAAAGTTTACGCAGTTAAATAGCTCTCCTACAAGTGATGGCTCAGGAATTGCAGCTCCTTCTGTCTGTGGCTCCACCATCTTCAGAAAGTGATTGTCCAGGCCCTTCTACAGGTCACCTGCATTGGAAGATCTCAGGCAGGAGATTTTTTTTTTTTTTAACATCTTTATTGGAGTATAATTGCTTTACAATGGTGTGTTAGTTTCTGCTTTACAACAAATTGAATCAGTTATATATATACATATGTTCCCATATCTCTTCCCTCTTGCGTCTCCCTCCCTCCCACCCTCCCTATCCCACCCCTCCAGGCTGTCAAAAAGCACCGAGCTGATCTCCCTGTGCTATGCGGCTGCTTCCCACTAGCTATCTACCTTACGTTTGGTAGTGTATATATGTCCATGCCTCTCTCTCGCTTTGTCACAGCTCACCCTTCCCCCTGCCCATATCCTCAAGTCCATTCTCCAGTAGGTCTGTGTCTTTATTTCTGTCTTACCCCTAGGTTCTTCATGACATTTTTTTTCCCTTAAATTCCATATATATGTGTTAGCATACGGTATTTGCCTTTCTCTTTCTGACTTACTTCACTCTGTATGACAGACTCTAGGTCTATCCACCTCATTACAAATAGCTCAATTTCGTTTCTTTTTATGGCTGAGTAATATTCCATTGTATATATGTGCCACATCTTCTTTATCCATTCATCCGATGATGGACACTTAGGTTGTTTCCATCTCCAGGCTATTGTAAATAGAGCTGAAATGAACATTTTGGTACATGACTCTTTTTGAATTATGGTTTTCTCAGGGTATATGCCCAGTACTGGGATTGCTGGGTCATATGGTAGTTCTCTTTGTAGTTTTTTAAGGAACCTCCATACTGTTCTCCACAGTGGCTGTATCAATTTACATTCCCACCAACAGTGCAAGAGTGTTCCCTTTTCTCCACACCTTCTCCAGCATTTATTGTTTCTAGATTTTTTGATGATGGCCATTCTGACTGGTGTGAGATGATATCTCATTCCAGTTTTGATTCGCATTTCTCTAATGATTAGTGATGTTGAGCATTCTTTCATGTGTTTGCTGGCAGTCTGTATATCTTCTTTGGAGAAATGTCTATTTAGGTTTTCTGCCCATTTTTGGATTGGGTTGTTTGTTTTTTTGTTATTAAGCTGCATGAACTGCTTATAAATTTTGGAGATTAACCCTTTGTCAGTTGCTTCATTTGCAAATATTTTCTCCCATTCTGAGGGTTGTCTTTTGGTCTTGTTTATGGTTTCCTTTGCTGTGCAAAAGCTTTGAAGTTTCATTAGGTCCCATTTGTTTTTTTTTGTTTTTATTTCCATTTCTCTAGGAGGTGGGTCAAAAAGGATCTTGCTGTGATTTATGTCATAGAGTGTCCTGCCTATGTTTTCTTCTAAGAGTTTGATAGTTTCCGGCCTTACGTTTAGGTCTTTAATCCATTTTGAGCTCATTTTTGTGTTTGGTGTTAGGGAGTGATCTAATCTCATAATTTACATGTACCTGTCCAGTTTTCCCAGCACCACTTACTGAAGAGGCTGTCCTTTCTTCACTGTACGTTCCTGCCTCTTTTATCAAAGATAAGCTGACCATATGTGCGTGGGTTTATCTCTGGGCTTTCTATCCTGTTCCATTGATCTATCTTTCTGTTTTTGTGCCAGTACCATACTATCTTGATTACTGTAGCTTTGTAGTATACTCTGAAGTCCGGGAGCCTGATTCCTCCAGCTCAGTTTTTCGTTCTCAAGTTTGCTTTGGCTATTCGGGGTCTTTTGCACTTCCATACAAATTGTGAAATTTTTTGTTCTAGTTCTGTAAAACATGTCAGTGGTAGTTTAATAGGGATTGCATTGAATCTGTAGATTGCTTTGGGTAGTAGAGTCATTTTCACAATGTTGATTCTTCCAATCCAAGAACATGGTATATCTCTCCATCTATTTGTATCATCTTTAATTTCTTTCATCAGTGTCTTATAATTTTCTGCATACAGGTCTTTTGTCTCCTTAGGTAGGTTTATTCCTAGATATTTTATACTTCTTGTTGCAATGGTAAATGGGAGTGTTTTCTTGATTTCACTTTCAGGTTTTTCATCATTAGTGTATGGGAATGGCAGAGATTTCTGTGCATTAATTTTGTATCCTGCTACTTTACCAAATTCATTGATTAGCTCTAGTAGTTTTCTGGTAGCACCTTTAGGATTCTCTATGTATAGTATCATGTTATCTGCAAACAGTGACAGCATTACTTCTTCTTTTCCGATTTGGATTCCTTTCATTTCCTTTTCTTCTCTGATTGCTGTGGCTAAAACTTCCAAAACTATGCAGAATAAGAGTGGTGAGAGTGGGCAACATTGTCTTGTTCCTGATCTTAGTGGAAATCCTTTCAGTTTTTCACCATTGACGACGATGTTGGCTGTGGGTTTGTCATATATGGCCTTTATTATGTTGAGGAAAGTTCCCTCTATGCCTACTTTCTGCAGAGTTTTTATCATAAATGGGTGGTGAATTTTGTCGAAAGCTTTCTCTGCATCTATTGAGATGATCATATGGTTTTTCTCCTTCAATTTGTTAATATGGTGTATCACGTTGATTGATTTGCATATATTGAAGAATCCTTGCATTCCTGGAATAAACCCCACTTGATCATGGTGTATGATCCGTTTAGTGTGCTGTTGGATTCTGTTTGCTAGTATTTTGTTGAGGATTTTTGCATCTATGTTCATCAGTGATATTGGCCTGTAGTTTTCTTTCTTTGTGACATCCTTGTCTGGTTTTGGTATCAGGGTGATGGTGGCCTCGTAGAAGGAATTTGGGAGTGTTCCTGCCTCTGCTACATTTTGGAAGAGTTTGAGAGGGATAGGTATTAGCTCTTCTCTAAATGTTTGATAGAATTCACCTGTGAAGCCATCTGGTCCTGGGCTTTTGTTTGTTGGAAGATGTTTAATCACAGTTTCAATTTCAGTGCTTGTGATTCCTCTGTTCATATTTTCTATTTCTTCCTGATTCAGTCTTGGCAGGTTGTGCATTTCTAAGAATTTGTCCATTTCTTCCAGGGTGTCCATTTTATTGGCATAGAGTTGCTTGTAGTAATCTCTCATGATCTTTTGTATTTCTGCAGTGTCAGTTGTTACTTCTCCTTTTTCATTTCTAATTCTATTGATTTGAGTCTTCTCCCTTTTTTTCATGATGAGTCTGGCTAATGGTTTATCAATTTTGTTTATCTTCTCAAAGAACCAGCTTTTAGTTTTATTGATCTTTGCTATCGTTTCCTTCATTTCATATTCATTTATTTCTGATCTGATTTTTATGATTTCTTTCCTTCTGCTAACTTTGGGGTTTTTTATTTTCTTCTTCTACAGCTGCTTTAGGTGCAAGGTTAGGTTGTTTATTTGAGATGTTTCCTGTTTCTTAAGGCAGGATTGTACTGCTATAAACTTCCCTCTTAGAACTGCTTTTGTTGCATCCCATAGGTTTTGGATTGTCTTGTCTCCATTGTCATTTGTTTCTAGGTATTTTTAAATTTCCTCTTTGATTTCTTCAGTGATCACTTCGTTATTAAGTAGTGTATTGTTTAGCCTCCATGTGTTTGTAGTTTTTACAGATCTTTTCCTGTAATTGATATCTAGTTTCATAGCGTTGTGGTCGGAAAAGATACTTGATACAATTTCAATTTTCTTAACTTTACCAAGGCTTGATTTGTGACCCAAGATATGATCTATCCTGGAGAATGTTCCATGAGCACTTGAGAAAAATGTGTGTTCTGTTGTTTTTGGATGGAATGTCCTATAAATATCAATTAAGTCCATCTTGTTTAATGTATCATTTAAAGCTTGTGTTTCCTTATTTATTTTCATTTTGGACGATCTGTCCATTGGTGAAAGTGGGGTGTTAAAGTCCCCTACTATGAATGTGTTACTGTCGATTTCCCCTTTTATGGCTGTTAGTATTTGCCTTATGTATTGATGTGTTCCTATGTTGGGTGCATAAATATTTACAATTGTTATATTTTCTTCCTGGATTGATCCCTTGATCATTATGTAGTGTCCTTCTTTGTCTCTTCTAATAGTCTTTATTTTAAAGTCTATTTTGTCTGATATGAGAATCGCTACTCCAGCTTTCTTTTGGTTTCCATTTGCATGAAATATCTTTTTCCATCCCCTTACATTCAGTCTGTATGTGTCTCTAGGTCTGAAGTGGGTCTCTTGTACACAGCAAATATATGGGTTTTGTTTTTGTATCCATTCAGCCAATCTGTGTCTTTTGATGGGAGCATTTAGTCTATTTACATTTAAGTTAATTACAGTATGTATGTTCCCATTCCCATTTTCTTAATTCTTTTGGGTTCGTTATTGTAGGTCTTTTCCTTCTCTTGTGTTTCTTGCCTAGAGAAGTTCCTTTAGCAGTTGTTGTAGAGCTGGTTTGGTGGTGCTGAACTCTCTCAGCTTTTGCTTGTCTGTAAAGGTTTTAATTTCTCCATCAAATCTGAATGAGATCCTTGCTGGGAAGAGTAATCTTGGTTGCCGGTTTTTCTCCTTCATCACTTTAAATATGTCCTGTCAGTCCCTTCTGGCTTGCCGGGTTTCTACTGAAAGATCAGCTGTTAACCTTATGGGGATTCCCTTGTTTGTTATTTGTTGTTTTTCCCTTGCTGCTTTTAATATGTTTTCGTTGTATTTAATTTTGACACTTTGATTAATATGTGTCTTGGTGTATTTCTCCTTGGATTTATGCTGTATGGGACTCTCTGTGCTTCCTGGACTTGATTAAGTATTTCCTTTCCCGTATTAGGGAAGTTTTCAACTATGATCTCTTCAAATAATTTCTCAGTCCCTTTCTTTTTCTCTTCTTCTTCTGGGACCCCTATAATTCGAATGTTGGTGCATTTAATGTTGTCCCAGAGGCCTCTGAGACTGTCCTCAGTTCTTTTCATTCTTTTTTCTTTATTCTGCTCTGCAGTAGTTATTTCCACTATTTTATCTTCCAGGTCACTTATCCATTCTTCTGCCTCAGTTATTCTGCTATTGATCCCATCTAGAATATCTTTAATGTCATTTATTGTGCTGTTCATCGTTGTTTGTTTCATCTTTAGTTCTTCTAGGTCCTTGTTAAATGTTTCTTGCATTTTGTCTATTCTATTTCCAAGATTGTGGATCATCTTTACTATCATTATTCTGAATTCTTTTTTAGGTAGACTGCCTATTTCCTCTTCATTTGTTAGGTCTGGTGGGTTTTTATCTTGCTCCTTTCTCTGCTGTGTGTTTTTCTGTCTTCTCATTTTGCTTATCTTACTGTGTTTGGGGTCTCCTTTTTGTAGGCTGCAGGTTCGTAGTTCCCATTGTTTTTGGTGTCTGTCCCCAGTGGCTAAGGTTGGTTCAGTGGGTTGTGTAGGCTTCCTGGTGGAGGGGACTAGTGCCTGTGTTCTGGTGGATGAGGCTGGATCTTGTCTTTCTGGTGAGCAGGTCCATGTCTGGTGGTGTGTTTTGGGGTGTCTGTGGACTTATGATTTTAGGCAGCCTCTCTGCTAATGGGTGGGGTTGTGTTCCTGTCTTGCTCGTTGTTTGGCATAGGAGGTCCAGCACTATAGCTTGCTGGTCGTTGAGTGAAGCTGGGTGCTGGTGTTGAGATGGAGATCTCTGCAAGATTTTCGCTGTTTGATATTATGTAGAGCTGGGAGGTCTCTTGTGGAACAGTGTCCTGAAGTTGGCTCTCCCACCTCAGAGGCACAGCACTGACTCCTGGCTGCAGCACCAAGAGCCTTTCATCCACACGGCTCAGAATGAAAGGGAGAAAAAGTAGAAAGAAAGAATTAGTAGAAGTAGAAAGAAAGAAAGAAAGAAGGGAGGGAGGGAGGGAGGGAGGAAGGAAGGAAGGAATAAAAGAAGATAAAGTAAGATAAAATAAAGTAAGATAAAATATAATAAAATTATTCAAATAAAAAAATAATTCTTAAGAGAAAACAAAAAAGAAAACAACAACAACAAAAAAACGGACGGATAGAACCCTCGGACAAATGGTGAAAGCAAAGCTATGCAGACAAAATCTCACACAGAAGCATACAGATATACACTCACAAAAAGAGGAAAAGGGGAAAAAAATCATAAATCTTGCTTTCAAAGTCCACCTTCTTAATTTGGGATGATTCGTTGTGTATTCATGTATTCCACAGATGCAGGGTACATCAAGTTGATTGTGGAGCTTTAATCCGCTGCTTCTGAGGCTGCTAGGAGAGATTTCCCTTTCTCTTCTTTGTTCTCACAGCTCCCAGGGGCTCAGCTTTGGATTTGGCCCCGCCTGTGCGTGTAGGTCGCCGGAGGGCGTCTGTTCTTCGCTCAGACAGGACGGGGTTAAAGGAGCAGCTGATTGGGGTCTCTGGCTCACCCAGGCTGGGGGGAGGGAGGGGCACGGCGTGCGGGGCGGGCCTGCGGCGGCAGAGGCCGTCGTGACGTTGCAGCAGCCTGAGGCGCGCCGTGCGTTCTCCCGTGCATTCTCCTGGCAGTGGCGAGCTGCACAGGCTCCCGGAAGGGTGGTGTGGATAGTGATCTGTGGTCGCACCCAGGCTTCTTGGTGGTGGGCCTTAGCGTCCCATGCTCGTCTCTGGGGTCCGCGCTGATAGCTCCTGCTCACGCCCGTCTCTGGAGCTCCTTTAAGCAGCGCTCTTAATCCCCTCTCCTCGGGCACCAGGAAACAAAGAGGTAAGAAAAAGTCTCTTGCCTCTTCGGCAGCTCCAGACTTTTTCCCGGACTCCCTCCCGGCTAGCCGTGGCGCACTAACCCCCTTCAGGCTGTGTTCACGCCGCCAACCCCAGTCCTCTCCCTGCGCTCCAACCGAAGCCCGAGCCTCAGCTCCCAGCCCCGACCGCTCCGGCGGGTGAGCAGACAAGCCTCTCGGGCTGGTGAGTGCTGGTCGGCAGCGATCCTCCGTGCGGGAATCTCTCCGCTTTGCCCCCCGCACCCCTGTTGCTGTGCTCTCCTCTGCGGCTCCGAAGCTTTCCCCCTCCGCCACACGCAGTCTCTGCCCGCGAAGGGGCTTCTAGTGTGTGGAAACTTTTCCTCCTTTACAGCTCCCTCCCACTGGTGCAGGTCCCGTCCCTATCCTTTTGTCTCTGTTTATTCTTTTTTCTTTTTCCCTACCGAGGTACGTGGGGAGTTTCTGGCCTTTAGGGAGGTCTGAGGTCTTCTGCCGTCGTTCAGTAGGTGTTCTGTAGGAGTTGTTCCACGTGTAGATGTGTTTCTGGTGTATCTGTGGGGAGGAAGGTCATCTCCGCTTCTTAGTCTTCCGCCACCTTCCCGGAAGCCCCAGGCAGGAGATTTTTATGATCCTTTTTGAAAGTGGCTTATGTCACCTCCATGCACATTCCCTTGGCCAGAATTCAGTAACGTGGCCACTTCTAGAAGTCTGGTGTACGCTAGACTCCATGCACAGAAGGAAGAAAAGGGTGGCATGGTGAAGAGATTGCCAGTGCCAGCTGCTCATTCTGAGGAAGGAAAGGAGCTCAAGTACATGAAACCTACATGTGCCAAGTGTGTGTGTGGGGGTGCTGATAAGCGTGTTCACTCACTTTACCTCATTTAATCTTCACCACAAACTTACAAAGTAGGCAACAGCCCAAGAAACTTCTTTGTGGCACTTATTTCAACGTTTAAAAACAAGACTGTAGCTTGAGGTCTATCAGATCATTTCGTCTTGAGGTCTAGAAGCAGTATGGGCTCTGCAGCCCAACAGCCTTGATTTGCAGCCCAACTCCGCAGTTTGCTACTTATGTGACATTGGGTATATTAATTAATCTATTTGAGTTTTAATATTTTCATTGACAGACTTAGAATATTTATATTCATTTTCCATTTTTCCTGGCACAGACTAAGTCCTCTATAAATAGAAGCTAGCATTTATTTTTTTAAAAATTACATAATTTGTGATATCTTTTGTATTATCAAAGCTATAGGTAATCATTCTATGATTAATGAAATAAATAAGACTTGCTATAAACTATGACGTGAAGATTGTAATGTAAAATGTGCTTTAAGTATTTGACAATGAGCGTGAGTACAGGACAGTGAGTCTAGAGACTGTTTAAATGTATTAAACTCCCTTAAATTCCCCTTTGGAAATGACAAATTGTGTACATAATGGAAAAGTTAACTTATGGCTGAATAACTGCTAAGAAGTAAGCTGTAGGGAAAAAAAGGAAAGAAAGAAGAAAGCAAGGTGTTGGACATTATTCTCTTTCAATAGTCCAATTGTTTTCTGGGTATAAGAAACTACAGAGATATATTTTCCTTCTTAAGCTCTTGAAAATCTGACCTCTAATGTAGAAAGCATTGACTTTAATTCAAGACAGAATAAGTGATTTTGCCCTAAATTTCCTATCTGAAGACTTCCAAATCATATTGGACTCTTAATTCAATAAGTATTAGATTTCTAACCTCTCATCTACTTGTTCATGTGGCTCCTAATTCAAGCCCCATGGCTGTCTAACCATCACCTCCATGACTTACCTCCCTGCAGTCAGCTTGAGGGCAATACAAGCTCTACCACTGGTGCCAGACTAAGTGTAAAACATTTACTGATTATGAAGTGTTGATGAAAGTCTTATTTACACAGGATAAGTGAAATTATTCTAGAAGATACATAGATAGACTTTTTTAATTGTCATATTTAATGCCACACATTATATCATTCCATTAGTTCATGAATAGTGTGACTTAAAGCAAAGGTATGTACAGAGTAAATTGATAAAAAATAGATTTAAGGAAAGTTGTTAGGTTAATAATAGTAGAGATAATTCACAGAATTCTCAGAAATGACAAACATTTAAGGCAGAAATACTAAAAATGTTGAAGTAAGGCAAACACAGGAAGAAGAGAATGGATAAACTGGGCATAAGGCTTCCTTCTGCTTTACAGACACTTCTTTCTGATTCCACCCTGAAATCTAGTCTTATCTTCTGTTAGTCTCCATTTATTTTATTCAGTTCCTCAAGTATATATTTTGCCTTAGACTCCTGGTTTGAGTGTTCACCTTCAATAATTAAAGATAACCACTCTCCTTCAAATCTTGTTGCTTCTTTAATTTTTCAACTCCTGCTAAGATTACAGAATTTTATTTTATTTATAGCCCCATTTAAATTAAATTCTACCAAGTGTATAAGGATTCTGTTCCCTCAAAAGAGGAAAACCACCTTCTTTCAAATGCCCATGAAACACTGACAAGACTGATCATTTTGAGACTTACCAAAAAACCTCAGTAGATTATTTAAGCACGTAAATAATGTAGATACCATTCTCTGGTCTGCATGTAATAAAGCTGGAAATTAAAAACAAAACTGGAAAGCAGAAAGCCAGTATAACCTAGAGATTTCAAAATCCTTTCTTAAAGACACATTGATCAAAATGGAAATGAAAACAAAATTGTAAAGTTCTAGCAAGTCATAATTTTAAATATACCAGATGAACATTTTCATCAAATCTAAGACAACATAAGTTGTGGTATGCATAGTTATTTTATGTTCGTTAAGAAGAAAGTTTCTGCCAATAAACTATGACAATTCTTTTTTTATGCCTTAGAATTTCTTCCACTATACCGCCAACTACATTACTTAAGAGAGTGGTCCACAATTATCTGTAGAATTTTCTTCCAAGCCGTTGACATATTTTAAAGTGCTGCTTTCTTGATCTTCTTAGAAAGTGTCCATAGAATATTTTTAATTGAAAAAATGAAGATATTCGAAACAGGAACTAAACTCACCTCTTATAGCACCAGTAATGCACATAACTCAACTGGAGTGATGCCAGTAGGAACAACATGCCAGAGGCTGTGCAGGCTCTGAGAATAGCAACTATGTCAAAACTGCAGCCTGGCTGATACCCACTGGAATCTGATGAAAGTGGAGCTTAGTGTACTAATAGATACATATATTCATTCTTTGGTGAAGGCATCTCTTGATTCTAAGAAGTGTTACAAGTTGAAATGACCTTAAAAAATGTCTCAGAAATGATGAGAATGAATTTAGATAGTATGGAGCCCAACCAAGGCACTGCACCATGAAAGTTCATAGGCTTAAATACTTAATTCATTTAATTTTTCACATTTAATTTAAGTATCTAGGTTCAAACTGTTAAAAAAAAAAAGAAACAAAAATGAACCTAAGAAAAATGGGATTTAATAGAAAAAATCTGAAATCAGTGCTTTAGAAATCAGAAAAACAGAAGAACCAACATAAATATAAAAGATAATTCTTTGGGTAAAATAAATATAAATACATATATCTAAACTACTTAAGGGAGAAAAGGGGGTGTCATGAAAACAAAATAAGAATAAGGGAGAAATAGCAACAGATAAAGGAAATGAAAATAAATTTATTTTCCCTCAATAGTAAAGTAGGGATAATTAATTTATGCTAATCCATGGGACTTCAGTGGATTAGAGTTAATATATTTAAATCTTCTGATCCTGTGCACACAGGAGGCATTCAGGTCATGGCAAATACTGCTGCTGCTGGTGATGTAAGTTTTGATGTTAGTATCACTATTATTGCTCCTACTGCTGCTGTACTTGTACTGCTAGTACTAATACTACTACTGACTGTTCCTAGTATTATTGCCCAACTAAACGGTGGTGATAATAATAACTTGTCCAGGATGCTCTTGGAACATCTGAGATGGACACTTAACCCATCTGGTTACTCCTCTGAAGTACCTGCTTCAGAGGAGAGGTCAGGGAAGATTAGCTGAAGAGAAGAGGACCAAACTGAACTCTGAAATACTACTAAGAGATGGAGGAAAGGAAATGAGAAAAGAGAATGCACAAAGGCACATTAGGATGAGAAATCTTGGTGGACCCATTACATTTTTCAATACTGTTGTTCTATAAAATATGCATGCAGGGTTAAAGGGAAGATGATAAGAAATGAAGTGAATGCATGAATTGGGATATATATACATTAAGATATTAAGACTGATTTTGGCACAGTTATTTTATTGTGGTATTTTTTGGCTTATCTACATGATATCCTATACAGAATTTTAAAATGATTTGCCCTGGATGTGTGCTTTAAATTTCTTTTGCCCTAGAGTTTTAATGCATAAATAAAAGAATAAATAAAAGAGACCACGGTGAATTTACTTTAAATTCTTCAGGCAGAACAAACTAAGGTTTGCTGATGTATCTAAAAAAAGGAAAAATATATAAGCATCAGATTTTGTTAAAATTAGAGATTCAAACTGGCCATAACACATCGTACCCCCAAAACACACACTTGCCAGAAATTTTCACAATTAGCAGACTCTTTTAGAAATAGATGAAGTTGTTTTAGAGTACAAGTTACATGCTTTTAAGTGAACTGGGTCTTTCAAAGAGAAGAATCTCCAGCAATCAAGATGTGAGTTATGGCAGTTTGCTCTAGTAATTACTAACTTAGGCAGTTCTAGATTAAAATTCTCTTTCTACATCTTATTTTCTATATCTATACCATCTATGTATCTCTCTATGTATAAAATATATTTTAGAAAAGTTAAATAAAGAGTTGTAATAAAGTCACAACTCTGACTCTTTATTAATAAAATAGTGCACCTTACATATCCTGTACGTTTGAGGTGATAACGAGGTGTTAATGTAAGCAAAGCACTTAGCAGAGTGCTAGATAGATGTTATTAGGATTCTTACAAGTGCTTTCCCTTTCCTAAGTCATTTTGCATTTGTGTGCAAACTCCCCAGTAAGTCAAACATTTCAGAATTCGCAAGCTCTGGATTTTCTTTCAGTGCAATTACCCTTCTTGTGCCCCTGAACACCTTCCAACTCTGGGCAATAAGTGGCCCTTCTGTAAGCCAGATGAAGTTTAATTTAACCCACCTGCTCAGTGCGCCCTTCCTCCCCCTCCCCCCATTCTGCAGTGAAACCGATGGATGCGTGCTTCTGCTGATCAGCTTGGCTTAACACTTGCATGATATCTTGGCAAGAAAACACCAATGCACCTGCTGCTTATTTATGTGGAGGTTTTGTCTACTGTGTTTATACATGTAAGATAAAGAGCCAAGCCATTAAGGCATAGGAAATAGAGCAACTATCACCCATACGTTTGCATTTCTAAATTTAACTGTCCTTTCTTCCGAACAACTGTGATCAGGTCTGCATGGGTGTGTGAGCACACCCGTTGTAATTTGCACATATGTTAAAACAGCTGGGGCTGCTCTGTCTCAGATGCATCCTCTGTGAACCTCTTCTTGCCCACTCCTGGCAGCCTCTCCTGTTTATTAACTTTATATTACCACAGTCTCATCACCATCATTCAGCCTGTCATCTCAGAGGACTGTGACACACTTCAAAAAGTGAGAAGGACGGGAAGTAATACTCAGAGGGGATTATAAATGAGCTGAGCTAAGAACTTAGGAGAAATGGCTCAAGCTGCCAGGTGGTACTTGAGTCTTGAAATGACCTTGCTGATGAATATTTTGAAAGAATGTGGGAGTCTGGATGACTTTTCTGAGTTGTCGTAGAGTGCAGTGCTTCAGGGAAAGGGATTTGGAGGCAGACTTGCTTTTGAATCCAGGTTCAACATGCCTTTGACCAAATAATCATCTCTGATCTTCAGTTTCTTCTCACATAAAATTGAGGTCATAATACATATTCCATAGTGTTGTCTGGAGGGTTTGATGTGATGTAAGGAAAGTGCTCAATGCTTGCCAGAGAGTAAGTGCTGGATGAACAGCATAATAGTGATAATGTCAGTGATGATGATGATATTGGTAATAATGATAGAATGATAAGTTTGACTGTTAGAAAAGTAAATTTATTTTATGAAGTTCTCTAATGCTACTAACCCACTGACAGATATGCAGACCCATTCTCAAAAATGCTGAAGATTAAGCATGGTTTATAGGGTTAGCTGTACTTCCCTTTTATTGGTGCGCCAAGCTATCTAGAATACAGTTCTAGGCTTTTATTCTCCCTTTTCAGTCTAATTTCCTACTGCTCCCTTATACACACCTGTTACTCAAGTTAAATAGTCCACAAATAACTATTACCTGTTTTGCTCACTTTGCTACCTCCAGCACCTAGACTCATTCCTGACACATATCAGGAAATCAAAATCATTGACTGACCTTCCCATACCTGCCAGACTCTGCCTGTGCCCAGGCATTTCAAGTACCCTCTTTTCCCTACTTTTTTTAATCAAAACATTTACATCTCTGCATCTGTTGCCTATTGACTCTTAGTTCCAAGCCACTCCCTTATCTACTCTTTTCTGAGAAGTTGGGATTAAAACTCCAAAAATTACATTTCCCAGACTCTATTACCAGCCAATTTCTGGGTATTATTTTTTTTGGACTGTTCATATAGTTTATTATTCTAATTTACATTTTCAAGAGTTTAAAAATTGCCCCTAAAGAAATTGATCTCTAAATGATATATGATATAGCTGTTTAATAATATTTTAGAGACAGAGAAAAACAGTTTCACTACAAGGATAAAATTAAGTTGAACACTGTTTATATTCAAAGAATGTGGGAGTTCATAATCCTAAAAAATAGATTTATGTTGCACTAAAGCAAGCTTTACAAAGGGATCAGTTTTTCAGGTGGCAGAATGACACAGATGTTACTATACTCTGTGAAGATGGATTAATGAACTCTGAACTCTTGAGGTTTTTTGTTTTTTGTTTTTTTTATTTCATAGGATTTATTAACAGAGCTTCTTTTTTCCTTTAGTCAGTGTAAGGAGGAGCTTTATGATGATGATAATTCATCTGAGTCCCTTGTTTAATTTCAAGAAAGCAGGGGGTATGGGAAGGTCCTTATTATTTTTTTTTTTTACATCTTTATTGGAGTATAATTGCTTTACAATGGTGTGTTAGTTTCTGCTTTACAACAAATTGAATCAGTTATATATATACATATGTTCCCATATCTCTTCCCTCTTGCGTCTCCCTCCCTCCCACCCTCGCTATCCCATCCCTCTAGGTGGTCACAAAGCACCGAGCTGATCTCCCTGTGCTATGCGGCTGCTTCCCACTAGCTATCTACCTTACGTTTGGTAGTGTATATATGTCCATGCCCGTCTCTCGCTTTGTCACAGCTTACCGTTCCCCCTCCCCATATCCTCAAGTCCATTCTTTAGTGGGTCTGTGTCTTTATTCCTGTCTTACCCCTAGGTTCTTCATAACATTTTTTTTTCTTAAATTCCATATATATGTGTTAGCATACGGTATTTGTCTTTCTCTTTCTGACTTACTTCACTCTGTATGACAGACTCTAGGTCCATCCACCTCATTACAAATAGCTCAATTTTGTTTCTTTTATGGCTGAGTAATATTCCATTGTATATATGTGCCACATCTTCTTTATCCATTCATCCAATGATGGACACTTAGGTTGTTTCCATCTCCGGGCTATTGTAAATACAGCTGCAATGAACATTCTGGGTATTATTTTGCCAAGGGAAGCACTGGCAGGGGACTGGAAGGGGACAGACTGGGAGAAGGACTCTTTTGTGGCTTCCAGTTTGGGTCTTGCTCTCCATTAGAAGCAGACAACTATGGCTCCAGCTTCCAACTAACGTGGAAACTTCCAGACCCAGCTTTACTCCATCTGCAGCAGGAGAAGTACCAGACAGCTACACCCCAATCCCTCCAACACCCAGCTTTGCCCCTTTGGGTAGTCTGAGAAAACACCCAGGCCCCCTCAGTGGTCCAGTACCTGCAGGGCTGTGGCCCCCCTCCTCTGAGAGATCTGACCACCAACTGCAGGGGACCCATTCTTCCAGATTCTCTCTTTTTTTTCTGTCAGCCTGAGGGAGGGATGGTAGCTGCTTCCTAAAGCAACCCATGTTGACCTCTGGGTTATACCAGCATGGTGTGAAAGACCTCATCGTCTTCTTTAGCCTCTCAGTACCTGAGTAACCAATGCCCAGTATTAAATTCCCTCTGTCTGAAACACTAGTCACGGCTTCTGTTTTCCTCACTGGACCCTGATTGATAGAACATCTTTCAGAGTTCTCCAATGCCCGCTCCTTCTCTGACCCCACAGTGGATTCTTTCCACCATTACCCCTGAACTTCACCTTCTTTGCTTTATACAGAAGCCCTTTCTCAGTCTTTGAAAATGTGTCCTAAGAACAAATCCCCAAATACTGTACTACCAATATATTAAACTTCTATGCTTTCTGTCCAGTTCCTTCACCAACAGTCATTGTAAGCAGTTTTTGAAGAAGGCTGTTTGCTCTTCAAAAAGCAAAGTTTTCCCCTGTTTTCTTTCAAGTGTCGTGTTGAAATATTCAAGAAGTTGGGGTTACCCACTACCAGAGTTGCTGAGAACAAGTCTCTTAATGCATGTGATTCAGAAATGTCTCTCAGGAAACCTGTACATTCCATTGAGGTTTGTATTAGTTTGCTAAGGCTGCTGTAACAAAGTACCACACAGTGGGTGGCTTAAATAAAAGGAGTTTATTGTGTCACAGTTTTGGAGGCTAGAAGTCTGAAATCAAAGTGTCAGCAAGTTTGGTTCCTTCTGAGGGCTGTAAGGAGGAATCTGTTCCATGCCTCTTCCTTAGCTTCTGGTGGTTTGCTTGCAGTTTTGGACATTTCTTGGCCCTTAGAAGCATCACCCAGATCTCAGCCTTTCTCCTTTTGCATTCTCCTTTTGTGTGCAATTGTGTCCAAACTTCTCCTTTGAACAAGGACCTCAGGTGTATTGGGTTAGGGTCTCACTCTACCCCAGTATAGCCTCATCTTAAGTAATTATATCTGTAATGATCCTATTTCCAAATAAGATCAGATTCTGAGGTGCTGTTAGGACCTCAACATACGAATTTGGGGGGGACCCAATTCAACTCATAAAAAAATTACTTCCATAAAGTTGAAATCATGACTATTAAATTCACACAAGTCTACCATGTTATAATACCCTTTGAATGTCTCTTCTCCCCCTAGGAAGCTAGGCTTTAAAGTATTGTAACATTGTTTATCACTCCGGAATCTCTCCCCAGGGCATCTCATCCTGGGAGAATATTTGTTGAGTTGAAAGCTGCTTCGTAGTGCTTACTATGGCTATAACATATGTCATTTATTGTCAAGCACGACTCTGTCTCCCCTTCTGGTTTATAAACTGTTTGGAAGTAAGAATCCTGTCTTTCTTCCCCACCGGTACCTAGAAAAATATAGGGTTTTAAGACACCCCATGACCGATCACTCTAATTTATGTGATAGAGCGGTCATTCCTCATGATACTCAAGATTATCATGACTGCAAATGCCACTTTTCAATTTATATTACACTGTTGGGAGTGGGGATAAAAAAGTACTGGTTTTAGGGTTCTATCCTTCTGTAGTCTCTCACACCATTTATGCATTTTAGTTATTTTTGCTTTTCTTAACTCTAAGCATGTCACTAATCTATACTACATATTAATTAGTTTGGGTTGCATGCACCAGAAAATCCAAATAACATTACCTTATATAAATTAGGGTTATATTTTTATTGTACTGAGGTCGGCAGCAGGCTGAATTGGGCTGATATGGAAGAGGTGAGCTCCTTCTCTTTGTTCTACAAGGATTAGTATGTATTTCCATTCTTGTGCTATGGCCCTGATAGATACAATCCAAACAACAGGAAAAAAGGAATGCGGGGAGGGCAAAAGGGCTAGATTTCCATCTAAGTCTAGCTCCCTTTAAACTGTTTTTCCAGACACCTCACCCAGTTACTTCCATTTGACTGCTCCTGGTTTCATTAGACAATGGAAAAAAATTGGGCACCTTGCCAGTCTTAATAAAATCAGGGTTCTGTTCTTAAATTGGAAGCAAGAATGGTATTGGGTAGGTAATTAGCTATTTATGTCACAGTGATTATAGGAGATAACTAATAAATGTTTGTTTTCCATAATATAATTTTGAAAAATCAAATTAAAAAAATTCAAATAGGAGATTCCAGTTTCCTATACTGATAGTCATCATGGTGTTAAGGAGGTAGTTGGTAAGTCTGGCAGTTCCTTATTGATTTGCACAAATATGACATTACATAATATAGAGGTAGTTTGATGCATAATCTTTTTTTAAAGCTTTATTTATTTTTAAACATCTTTATTGGAGTATAATTGCTTTACACTGTTGTGTTAGTTTCTGCTGTATAACAAAGTGAATCAGCTATACGTATACGTATATCCACATATCCCCTCCCTCTTGCGTCTCCCTCCCACCCCTCTAGGTGGTCACAAAGCACCAAGCTGATCTCCCTGTTATGCAGCTGCTTCCCACTAGCTGTCTGTTTCACGTTTGGTAGTGTATGTATGTCCAGATGCGTAATCTTTTGCAGTTATTCTTCATGTCTTATATGTCTGCAAGGCTACATTTGTGGATTCCTTGATGTTGCGGTCATTAAATCTGACTCTACCCTAGCAACTAGTGTCTGCCTCTCTGTTTTCTCAGTAGATTTAAATCTCTTAATCCACCTAAAAATGGGGGCTTTAGGTCTACTTATGCAGCTCACTGGGTTATTTGGAGGATCAGCAAGAAAAAGGATGCAAGATCTTTTTTTGGACAAGTTTTATGATAAATATCTTGCTAAACATGACAATACCACTGTACATGGATGGCTATTTAAATCTAGAGTTGAGTTGTAAGAGCTATTATATATTTAATTGTGGAAAAATTGATTAAATCCTAATATAACTTAGAATTCTGCTAGCTTGAGTTAGGCAAGCATAATTTACATTCAAGAAATGTATAGCAAAAGGTTGTTTTTGCTAATATGTATTGGGCTAAGGGTCAGGGAAAAGTGGGAAGAAGGCTAATATAACTGCAAATAATTATACCTCCTCTGTATTTATTGGTTCCGTCCTTTATTTCATTACATGCCTACTTTTTAAGACTAGAAATCTTAACATTTTCTTCTTTCTGTTGCCTCAGATTCAGTCACCAACTTGTATTGATTCTGTCCAAATACCTCTCAGTGTTGCCTCTTCCTTTTTACCACTTGGATCAATCCATCCATCTTTTGTCTGGAGACTATGACACTGGTATCCTAACTGGTCTCCTTGCCACCAGTCTCTCCCTGGACCAATCCATCCCTCACACTGTTGCCAACATTAACTTAAAAATACTTTTTGGTTTTTCCCGGTATATTTATGTGGCACAAGAGGCCTCTCACAGTCTGAAGATCAACTGTATCTATCATTTCTTTATCCTTCCCTCTATGTGACTGCTGCTCCAATGATTCCTAATGTCTTTTAGTTTCCTTAATTTTTCTTTTTGTTTGCTTCCACATCAGATACTATTCTCTCTACCTACAGCATCCTGATCCCCTTTGTGCTAGATAGTAGAGAAGTTCTACTTGGATACCCAGATTTACCTGAAATGTCACTCTTCTTTAAAGGTTTTATTAATTTGCTTTGACAGAATTCGTCACAAGTTTTCCCCATCTTCTTATCCTATTTTATATTCCAGCAATCTCTTTAGAGTTCTGTCTACTCCTCACTGTTGTGTGAGCTTCTCAAGAGTAGGGACTTTATATTATACTTATTGTATATCTTTTTTTCTCTCCAGTATGCAGTACAGTGCCTGACATATAGAGCCCCCTCTAAATGATTACTGAAGAGCTATTAATCTGTAACGAATGCTATTGATATACAAGTCAATGGCTTTAGCACGTATTGTAGGAGATGTTACTGATGTGGACATAAAACATGAGTAGTCATGTAACAAATAGTTGCCAATTTTGGAGTGCTGATATTCCAAGTTTGAGGCTGAGCAGTTCACGTATTTATATTTATGAAAACTTCAAACTATTCTATGATATTTTTATCTCCACTTTATGCAATTTGCCTCAGGTCACACAGCTAGCAAGTAAAATTATGACTTTCCTCTACATTTGTCTCAATTAAAGCTCATGCTCTTAATGAATATACTCTGGTGCGCTTTTAAAACCCTGGGCAGGAATGAGGAGGAACCTGCATGTGAGAAGGGCAGGCGGAGGACTCCCCGAATACCTATGATTCAGGGGCATGTGGAAAGGGAGTCACAGGCTCATCCTTCTCCAAGACGTGTGGGGTTTTTTTCCATCTACATTAAATATGTAGTCTTTTGAGGAGTAGGTCATTGGAGGGCTGAGCAGGTGCCTATGCATGCTCATTTCTGAACTCTGATTTCTGATTAAACCCACCGGAGAAGGATCACTCTGGTCAGCTTGCTACTTCTCATTTAGGAGTGAGCACCATGGCTCTGCACTCATCAACTGGCCGCATGAAACATCAATGTAAAAATATTTTAAGTTATGCAATAAAATGAATCACCATCTACTTGAAAAATAGTATAATGGTGTAGGGGGCTGTGGAAAGGCATGATTTTATTTTATTTTAATTTTTAAATTTATTTTATTTATTTATTTTTGGCTGTGTTTGATCTGCGTTGCTGCACACGGGCTTTCTCTAGTTGCGGCGAGTGGGGGCCAGTCTTCGTTGCAGTGCGCGGGCTTCTCATTGCGGTGGCTTCTTTTGTTGTGGAGTAGAGGCCCTAGGCACGTGGGCTCGGTACTTGTGGCTCGCGGGCTCTAGAACTCAGCCTCAGTAGTTGTGGCGCATGGGCTTAGTTGCTCCGCAGCATGTGGGATCTTCCTGGACCAGGGCTCGAACCCTTGTCCCCTGCATTGGCAGGCAGATTCTTAACCACTGTGCCATCAGGGAAGCCCAAGGCATGATTTTAGATTCAGGTAATTCTTGGCTTACTTTCAATTCTAATCTGTAAGTGAACATAATAACAATAATACATCACAACATTGAGATACTAGATTTTAAAAAACCTTAATATCTTAGATATATTGATTGTTCAGTAAAGGGTATTTGATTATACTATTTGTTATCCTTCTGTTTCCCTCTTCCTTTTCTTTCAAAATCTTCAGTTGACTAAAGTCCTCTCAGTTGACTAAAGAGGTGACTTGCATGTTGTGTTCAAACTATGCCATAGATAATCCTCTTTTGGGCTTCCCTGGTGCGCAGTGGTTGAGAGTCTGCCTGCCGATGCAGGGGACACGGGTTCGTGCCCCGGTCCGGGAATATCCCACATGCAGCGGAGCGGCTGGGCCTGTGAGCCATGGCTGCTGAGCCTGCGCGTCCGGAGCCTGTGCTCTGCAACGGGAGAGGCCACAACAGCAAGAGGCCCGCGTACAGCAAAAAAACCCGTAGATAACTCTTTTCAAACCCGTAACCTCCTCTCCAACCTGTCTTCTCATCTAAAATCCAGGTGCTAGTATTTCCCAAGACCCATTTCAAATAGTGTCACTTTATTCTTTCTTTTTCCCTCTCTCTTAGTCAAAATCATCTTTCCCCTCCTCTGAACTCTGATAGCATTTGAACTGAACTGTTCTTATAGCAGTTGGTGTAATTTATGTATTTCTCCCATGATCCACTTTGAGTATTTTTTCTAAACCACCTCTATGTTTAGTAGTTTCTCATTAAATATTTGATTAGTCAATGATGGACAGGGCCAGTCATTAATTTGGCATTTGGTAATTTTCATTGCCTTTCATATTTATCATCCCTTTTGGTTCTCATATTAACTGTGGAGAGATCTGTCATGCAAGTAAAAGTGTTCTCAATTTGGATATTGTAAGGTACAGAGAGTTTAAGCAGTATGCCAAAAGTCATACAGCAAAGTAGTTACAGACCTTAAATAAAAATGTGATTTTTCAGACTCTCTTTCCAGTGCACATTTCATTATCCTTTCTGCCCTATCTGGAGAAATACTTCAAATACAGAGAAACTACAAAGCATTCGGTTGATAGAAGTAAGTCGTCTTGAGTTCAGATCAGTATTTAATATATCTGTTCCTTCTACCAATATATACCAATATATTTGCAGCAAAATACATCTGTCTTTCAAAGAGCTAATGATGATTAGCATTGCAAAATTATGGTCCTCTGCAGAAGCTAATCCGTTGAAGTGAAAACTGCTTATTTTACCATCTCTATTCATTGTATCAAACATATTTGAAATATCAGACCGACCAAGAAAGAAGTAATATTTTAAAAATCCAGTAAAATCTAGCTGACATTAACAAGGAATTACAATTTCAAATGCATTACCCTTGTAAGATAAATCAAAGGTAACAGTAATTAAGATAATTACAAAAGATATTTTGGGTTCTGTGTATTTGCTCAAGGGTTGAGAGGTGGAATATAAATGTGAAAGTATTTTTGTTCACTTTGGTATCTTGAGCTTGAAGTAATTTTTAGACTACAACATTTTTTTCATGCTGAGTTAAAATATGAAATTCATTGCTGCAATCTTATCTTTGTATGTGCACACAGTCTCATATTTTAAGACAAAATACTGATTAAACTAGGTTTGTTATTGTTGTTTGTCTTATATCAAATATGGATTTTACTACATGATATTTTCTTTTTAACATCTTTATTGGAGTATAACTGCTTTACAATGGTGTGTTAGTTTCTGCTTTGTAACAAAGTGAATCAGCTCTATATATACATATGTCCCCATGTCTCTTCCCTATTGTGTCTCCCTCCCTCCCACCCTCCCTATCCCACCCCTCTAGGTGGTCACAAAGCACCGAGCTGATCTCCCTGTGCTATGCGGCTGCTTCCCACTAGCTATCTATTTTACATTTGATAGTGTATATATGTCCATGCCACTCTCCCAGGTTACCCTTCCCCCTGCCCGTATCCTCAAGTCCATTCTCTAGTAGGTCTGTGTCTTTATTCCCGTCTTGCCCCTAGATTCTTCATGACCATTTAAAATTTTTTTTGGATTCCATATATATGTGTTAGCATATGGTATTTGTTTTTCTCTTTCTGACTTCACTCTGTATGACAGACTCTAGGTCCATCCACCTCACTACAAATAACAAATTTTGTTTCTTTTTATGGCTGAATAATATTCCACTGTATATATGTGCTACATCTTCTTTATCCATTCATCTGATGATGGACACTTAGGTTGCTTCCATGTCCTGGCTATTGTAAATAGAGCTGCAATGAACATTGTGGTACATGACTCTTTTCGAATTATGGTTTTCTCAGGGTATATGCCCAGTACTGGGATTGCTGGGTCGTACAGTATTCTGTATTAATTTTTAAAGGAACCTCCATACTGTTCTCCATAGTGGCTATATCAATTTACATTCCCACCAACAGTGCAAAGGGTTCCCTTTTCTCCACACCCTCTCCAGAATTTATTGTTTGTAGATTTTTTGATGATGGTGATTCTGACTGGTGTGAGGTGATATCTCATTGTAGTTTTGATTTATATTTCTCTAATGATAAGTGATGTTGAGCATCCTTTCATGTGTTTGTCAGCAGTCTGTATATCTTCTTTGGAGAAATGTCTATTTAGGTCTTCTGCCCATTTTTGAATTGGGTTGTTTGTTTCTTTGATATTGAGCTTCATGAGCTGCTTGTATATTTTGGAGATTAATCCTTTGTCATTTGCTTCCTTTGCAAATATTTTCCACCATTCTGATGGTTGCCTTTTCACCTTGTTATGGTTTCCTTTGCTGTGCAAAAGCTTTTAAGTTTCATTAGGTCCGATTTGTTTTTTCTTTTCTGTTTTTATTTCCATTTCTCTAGGAGGTGGGTCAAAAAGGATCTTGCTGTGATTTATGTCATAGAGTGTTCTGCCTATGTTCTCCTCTAAGAGTTTGATAGTTTCTGGCCTTACATTTAGGTCTTTAATCCATTTTTAGTTTATTTTTTGTATATGGTGTTAAGGAATGTGCTAATTTCATGCTTTTATGTGTAGCTGCCCAGTTTTCTGAGCACCACTTATTGAAGAAGCTGTCTTTTCTCCACTGTATATTCTTGGCTCCTTTATCAAAGATAAAGTTACCATATGTGTGTGGGCTTATCTCTGGGCTATATGTTCTGTTCCATTGATCTATATTTCTGTTTTGGTGCCACTACCATACTATCTTGATTACTGTAGCTTTGCAGTATAGTCTCAAGGCCAGGAGCCTGATTCTTCCAGCTCCATTTTTCATTCTCAAGATTGCTTTGGCTATTCGGGGTCTTTTGTGCTTCCATGCAAGTTGTGAAATTTTTTGTTCTAGTTCTGTGAAAAATGCCATTGATAGTTTGATAGGGATTGCATTGAATCTGTAGATTGCTTTGGGTAGTATAGTCATTTTCACAATGTTGATTCTTCCAATCCAAGAACGTGGTATATTTCTTTCATCAGTGTCTTATAATTTTCTGCATAGAGTCCTTTTGTCTCCTTAGGTAGGTTTATTCCTAGGTATTTTATTCTTTTTGTTGCAATGGTAAATGGGAGTGTTTTCTTAATTTCACTTTCAGAGTTTTCATCATTAGTGTACAGGAATGCAAGAGATTTCTGTGCATTAATGTTGTATCCTGCTACTTTACCAAATTCATTGATTAGCTTTAGTAGTTTTCTGACAGCATCTTTAGGATTCTCTATGTATAGTATCATGTCATCTGCAAACAGTGACAGCTTTACTTCTTATGTGGGTTCCTTTTATTTCTTGTTCTTCTCTGATTGCTGTGGCTAAAACTTCCAAAACTAGGTTGAATAATAGTGGTGAGAGTGGGCAACCTTGTCTTCTTCCTGATCTTACTGGGAATGTTTTCAGTTTTTCACTATTGACGATGATGTTGGCTGTGGGTCTGCCATATATGGCCTTTATTATGTTGAGCAAAGTTCCCTCTATGCCTACTTTCTGGAGGGTTATTACCATAAATGGGTGGTGAATGTTGTCAAAAGCTTTCTCTGCATCTATTGAGATGATCATATGGTTTTTCTCCTTCAATTTGTTATTATGGCGTATCACATCGATTGATTTGCATATATTGAAGAATCCTTGCGTTCCTGGAATAAACCCCACTTGATCATGGTGTATGATCCTTTTAATGTGCTGTTGGATTCTGTTTGCTAGTATTTTGTTGAGGATTTTTGCATCTATGTTCATCAGTGATATTGGCCTGTAGTTTTCTTTCTTTGTGATATCTTTGTCTGGTTTTGGTATCAGGGTGATGGTGGCCTCGTAGAATGAGTTTGGGAGTGTTCCTCCCTCTACTATATTTTGGAAGAGTTGGAGAAGGATAGGTGTGAGCTCTTCTCAAAATGTTTGATAGAATACGCCTGTGAAGCCATCTGGTCCTGGGCTTTTGTTGGAAGATTTTTAATCACAGTTTCAATTTCAGTGCTTGTGATTGGTCTGTTCATATTTTCTATTTCTTCCTGGTTCAGTCTTGGAAGGTTGTGCATTTCTAAGAATTTGTCCATTTCTTCCAGGTTGTCCATTTTATTGGCATACAGTTGCTTGTAGTAATCTCTCATGATCCTTTGTATTTCTGCAGTGTCAGTTGTTACTTCTCCTTTTTCATTTCTAATTCTATTGATTTTTCTCCCTTTTTTTCTTGATGAGTCTGGCTAATGGTTTATCAATTTTGTTTATCTTTTCAAAGAACCAGCTTTTAGTTTTACTGATCTTTGCTATCATTTCCTTCAGTTCTTTTTCATTTATTTCTGATCTGATTTTTATGATTTCTTTTCTTCTGCTAACTTTGGGGTTTTTCTGTTCTTCTTTCTCTAATTGCTTTAGGTGTAAGTTTAGGTTGTTATTTGATATGTTGCTTGTTTCTTAAGGTAGGATTGTATTGCTATATACTTCCCTCTTAGAACTGCTTTTGCTGCATCCCATAGGTTTTGGGTTGTTGTATTTTCATTGTCATTTCTTTCTAGGTATTTTTTGATTTTCTCTTTGATTTCTTCAATGATCTCTTGGTTATTAAGTAGTGTATTGTTTAGCCTCCATGTGGTTGTATTTTTTACAGATTCTTTCCTGTAATTGATACCTAGTCTCATAGCATTGTGGTCGGAAAAGATACTTGATACAATTTCAATTTTCTTAAATTTACTAAGGCTTGATTTGTGACCCAAGATATGATCTATCCTGGAGAATGTTCCATTAGCACTTGAGAAGAATGTGTATTCTGTTGTTTTTGGATGGAATGCCCTATAAATATCAATTAAGTCCATCTTGTTTAATGTGGCATTTAAAGTTTGTGTTTTCTTATTTATTTTCATTTTGGATGATCTGTCCATTGGTGAAAGTGGAGTGTTAAAGTCCCCTACTATGATTGTGTTACTGTTGATTTCCCCTTTGATGGCTGTTAGCGTTTGCCTTATGTATTGAGGTGCTCCTATGTTGGGTGCATAAATATTTACAATAGTTATATCTTCTTGGATTGATCCCTTGATCATTATGTAGTGTGCTTGTCTCTTGTAATAGTCTTTGTTTTCAAGTCTGTTTTGTGTGATATGAGAATTGCTACTCCAGCTTTCTTTTGACTTCTATTTGCATGGAATATCTTTTTCCATCCCCTCACTTTCAGTCTATATGTGTCCCTAGGTCTGAAGTGGTTCTCTTGTAGACAGCATATATATGGGTCTTGTTTTTGTATCCATTCAGGCAGTCTGTCTCTTTTGGTTGGAGCATTTAATCCATTTACATTTAAGGTAATTATCAATGTGTGTGTTCCTGTTACCATTTCCTTAATTGTTTTGGGTTTGTTATGTAGGTCTTTTCCTTCTCTTGTGTTTCCTGCCTAGAGAAGTTCCTTTAGCATTTGTTGTAAAGCTGGTTTGGTGGTGCTGAAATCTGTTAGCTTTTGCTTGTCTGTAAAGGTTTTAATTTCTCCATCAAATCTGAATGAGATTCTTGCTGGGTAGAGTAATCTTGGTTGCAGGTTTTTCTCCTTCATCACTTTAAATATGTCCTGCCACTCCCTTCTGGCTTGCAGAGTTTCTGCTGAAAGAACAGCTGTTA
Source organism: Delphinapterus leucas (assembly GCF_059928025.1). Taxonomy (NCBI): domain Eukaryota; kingdom Metazoa; phylum Chordata; class Mammalia; order Artiodactyla; family Monodontidae; genus Delphinapterus; species Delphinapterus leucas. The sequence goes on along the minus strand of NC_143133.1, from coordinate 48,313,683 downwards.
ACCTTGTGGGGATTCCCTTGTGTGTTATTCCCTTTCTGCTTTTAATATTTTTTCTTTGTATTTAATTTTGACACTTTGATTAATATGTGTCTTGGCGTGTTTCTCCTTGGATTTATCCTGTGTGGGGCTCTCTGTGCTTCCTGGACTTGTTTAACTATTTCCTTTCCCAAATTAGGGAAATTCTCAACTATGATCTCTTCAAATAATTTCTCAGTCCCTTTCTTTTTCTCTTCTTCTTCTGGGACCCCTATAATTCAAATGTTGGTGTATTTAGTATTGTCCCAAAGGTCTGTGAGACTGTCCTCAATTCTTTTGATTCTGTTTTCTTTATTCTGCTCTGCAGTAGTTATTTCCACTATTTTATCTTCCAGGTCATTTATCTGTTCTTCTGCCTGAGTTATTCTGCTATTGATCCATTCTAGAGAATTTTTAATTTCATTTATTGTGTTGTTTGCTCTTTAGTTCTTCTAGGTCCTTGTTAAACGTTTCTTGTATTTTCTGTATTCTATTTCCAAGATTTTGGATCATTTTTACTATCATTATTCTGAATTCTTTTTCAGGTAGACTGCCTATTTCCTCTTCATTTGTTAGGTCTGGTGGGTTTTTATCTTGCTCCTTCATCTGCTGTGTGTTTCTCTGTCTTCTCATTTTGCTTAACTTACTGTGTTTGGGTTCTCCTTTTCGCAGGCTGAAGGTTCATAGTTCCTGTTGTTTTTAGTGTCTGTCCCCAGTGGCTAAGGTTGTTTCAGTGGGTTGTGTAGGCTTCTTGGTGGAGGGGACTAGTGCCTGTGTTCTGGTGGATGAGCCTGGATCTTGTCTTTCTGTTGGGCAAGTCCATGTCTGGTGGTGTGTTTTGGGGTGTCTGTGGACTTACTATGATTTTAGGCAGCCTCTCTGCTAATGCATGGGGCTGTGTTCCTGTCTTGCTAGTTGTTTGGCATAGGGTGTCCAGCACTTTAGCTTGCTGGTCGTTGAGTGGAGGTGGGTCTAGGTGTTGAGATGGAGATCTCTGGGAGATTTTCGCCATTTGATATTACATGGAACTGGGAGGTCTTTTGTGGACCAGTGTCCTACAGCCATGCTGTAGCACCAAGAGCCTGTAATCCCCATGGCTCAGAATAAAAGGGAGGAAAAAAAAAAAAAGGAAAGAAAGAAGAAGATAAAATAAAATTTAAAAGTTATTTAACAGATAATTTTTTAAAAAAATTTTTAAGTAATTAAAAAAAAAAACAGACAGAACCCTAGGACAAAGCTATACAGAAAAAAATCACACACAGAAGGATACACATACACACTCACAAAAAGAGAAAAAGGGGAAAAGAAAAATATATCATTGCCCCCAAAGTGCACCTCCTCAATTTGGGATGATTCGTTGTCCATTCAGATATTCCACGGATGCAGGGTGCATCAAGTTGCTTGTGGAGATTTAGTCCGCTGCTTCTGAGGCTGTTGGGAGAGATTTCCCTTTCTCTTCTTTGTTCGCACAGCTCCCGGGGTTCAGCTTTGGATTTGGACCCGCCTCTGCGTGTAGGTCGCCTGAGGGCGTCTGTTCTTCTCTCAGACAGGACTGGGTTAAAGGAACCGCTGATTCGGGAGCTCTTGCTCACTCAGGCCGGGGGAGGGAGGGGCACGGAGTGTGGGGCGGGCCTGCGGCAGCAGAGGCCGTCATGACGTTGCAGCAGCCTGAGGCGCGCCGCGCGTTCGGGGAAGTTGTCCCTGGATCCCGGGACCTTGGCAGTGGCGGCCTGCACAGGCTCCCGGGAGGGGAGGTGTGGATAGTGACCTGTGCTCGCACAGAGGCTTCTTGGTGGCAGCGGCAGCGGCCTTAGCGTCCCATGCTTGTCTCTGGGGTCCGCGCTGATAGCCGCGGCTCGTGCCCGTCCCTGGAGCTCCTTTAAGCAGCGTTCTTAATCCCCTCTCCTCGCGCACCAGGAAACAAAGAGGTAAGAAAAAGTCTCTTGCTTCTTCGGCAGGTGCAGACTTTTCCCGGGCTCCCTCCCGGCTAGCCGTGGTGCACTAACCCCTTCAGGCTGTGTTCACGCCGCCAACCCCAGTCCTCTCCCTGCGCTCAGACCAAAGCCCAAGCCTCAGCTCCCAGCCCCGCCCGCCCTGGCGGGTGAGCAGAGAGGCCTCTCCGGCTGGTGAGTGCTGGTCAGCACCGATTCTCTGTGCGGGAATCTCTCCGCTTTGCCCTCCGCACCCCTGTGGCTGCGCTCTCCTCTGTGGCTCTGAAGCTTCCTCCCTGCCCACCCCCTGTGTCTGCCAGTGAAGGGGCTTTTAGTGTGTGGAAACTTTTCCTCCTTCATAGCTCCCTCTCACTTGTGCAGGTTCTGTCCCTATTCTTTTGTCTCTGTTTTTTGTTTTTTCTTTTGACCTACCCAGGTACGTGGGGAGTTTCTTGCCTTTTGGGAGGTCTGAGGTCTTTTGCCAGCGTTCAGTAGGTGTTCTGTAGGAGTTGTTCCACATGTAGATGTATTTCTGATGTATTTGTGGCGAGGAAGGTGATCGCGTCTTACTCTTCCGCCATCTTGAGGCTCCTCCCTGTTTTATTTTCTACATGTCTTTTTAATACTTTTTTTGTGTTGGTTATAAAAAGTTTTCCCATTACTATTTGATACACAATAAACATGTGATTCATTATTTAGTTCTGATATTTAAAGTCAGCAAGTTATCATTAAATCTCCAAATATTATATGTCATTTGGTTGGAGGAATTTAAGCACGAATGTTTATGAGAAGTACACAATTAATGCTCTTTTAGTTAGAAGTGATCCCAAGTTATCCCAAGAGGTGGGGGAGCCATTTAGCTGTAATGTGCACATACGTTCATTCTTGATAATGGCTCTTTAATATAATGGTGAAAGGCTGATCCTCCGCTGTAAATTAAATGTTAATGATAGCCACTTAAACCCTAATCATTCATTCTGACTCTTCTAGAATTGCTTATATGCTTCAATAATACTTTGATAGTCTTATATATCCCAGTGTTCAGCAACTTTTCAATAACAGTATATTAAAGCTTCATTTTATTTCTTTTAAAATGTAAAAATGATTTTTTCATAGTTTTCATGGTGAATGAGCTTACTACAAGTCTGATGAAAAGGGCAGGAGAGGGAATATAGGGAGAAAGAAAGGGAGGGAAAGACTTTACTAGTCATAGATCCACAATAGATGACCAGAGGGTTTTTCACAAAATTGGATGATTTCAGGAGATGTCCCAGGATTCTGTCATACTGGTCAGACACTTGTCCTCACATGTGCATTCCTAAACTAATCATTATCAAGGAGTTCTCTTTAACCAGCCTTGGATCATATGTTCACCCCACCAGCCAAGGGATGGGACCTTCCTTATAAATGAACAGTGTAGTAGGCATCATGATGTTCCAGAAAGCAAGGATGGGCTCTGGTATCAAAAAAATGATTTGAGGCAGGATGACATAAAAGATTAAATTATATTATGTATCAATATGTGAAACATTTCATACCACTCCTAGTAAATACTAAATGCTCAATTCATGGCACCTATTATAATCCTTTCCTTAGTAATGATAGTGAATAATATAATTGTCTTAACTTTTACTTCTATAACTGTTTTGGTCTGATGTTTCTGGTGGGATATAGAGCGTGCATCAAGCTGGCACATTCCTCTAAATGAGGAAAACCAGTGGAATCGGTGTTCATCAGAGATTAAGTGATCAAAATTAAAAGGACAAGTCCCATGAATTGTTTCTGAGATCACTTTTGAGGGGTAAGAGGAGAGTAAACCAATTCCTGAAGTCTGTTTAGTCTTTGGTCTGAGGAAGTGATCAAGCAGACTTTCCTGTCTCAATAGTGTCTAAGGACATTGTATTTCCATCCCTTCTGTTTTTAGTCTTTGATGGATTCTCCCTTTCACTCCCATTTTCTTTCCTTCCTATCAGGAAAGGATGCTGAAAGGAAAACCATCTTTTTCTAGTGCTTGTTGTTCACTTTGGACAATGGGTGGAAATGGTTACTTCACTCTTCTTTATATTCCTAGTAATCCTCCAAAAGGTCCTGAGGACATCGGAACTCCCCTAATGGGAAAGGTTATTTCCTTACTAATCTGTATTTCCCCCACTTGCTTCAGTGCACGTAACAAATAAGTGTGCAATCCAGACTCCAGCTGTGGCAAAGTGGAACACTGCATGTAATGAGTTCTATTATTTTTCCTCATGCAATTTAATAGACCAGTAACTTTAATACCAAAAAAAGTTTCCAAGACAAATCAAAATGTGGTTCTAATTGTCTTGTTTGTTTTCTTTTTCCAGCATTGATTTTTTCCCTTTTAATTATGTAGCATAATCTATTTAGTATCAATAAGAACAAGGTTTCATTGTTCATTCGTGGAGGCATCAACCTAGACACTTCATAGCAGCACACAGTTTTGTACTTGTTGGCTGAACCTTCCTAGAGGGTTACAGAAATTAAAGCTTGTTATCTTCTCTGAATAATCATAAAAAGAAATATGCCCAAATTTATTAACCTTTTAAAAGGGCCAGAATCAAGTCCATCAGTGAAGTAAGTAAGCCTAAAATGGTATCCTCGCCAATGCATTAAATAATATAATATTAGATGATACCTTATCATTGTTTAGACATTAACATTTCAGCTCCCATGAATGAGAGCTGTATTTGCTGGGTTCCCCAAATGAAATAAAATGTCCTCTTAAGCTATAAAAGAAGTTGCTTACCGTTAATACAGTATACTTAAGGCAGACATAACTAAGATAATTTGGTACTAAGTACTCCTATTATTTGGCTGTCAGTAATTTTGAGTGAGTGGTTTTGTAAAATGAGCTGTATTTGTGAATATTTACAGAACTTTGATCTGTAATAAGCACTTATTTATGGATACACTTTAACTTTTAACACGGCTCAATTGCAGAAACAACTATGAGCTATGGTCCATTTGCTGCAATGGCCTCTAACCCGAGTTATGATAAACATAACGATATAATAATCAGAAAATCAAACGCAGAGTTGGTTTTACAACTGGAATAACCCAAGGGTACATGACCTTAAGGTCAGGATATTGTGCATCAGGCCACACCAAGTGAAACAAAGTTCGATTTAGATCCCCATGAAATATCATTGGAAAACTATTTGCGTTTACATTATCTGCTTGTTTTTAGAATATGCATAAATTAACTCCCTGGGTGGGAGGCGAATTGCTATGTACAAAGAGAGAATGAAATATTCTCAAAGGAGCAGCACCTAATTAAGAAGGAAGAAGTCAAAGTAAAATGTAATAACAAGTAAAGGTATAAATCAAGTAAGAGAAAACTATTCCATGAAAAATGAAGAAATTAAGTAAAAAGTTATCCCCAGTGGAACTGAAAAGCTGAAATTACTTCTTCCTGCAAACACATTACTTGTTTGGGAGAATAAGAGAAAGAGTGGATTATAAAGCATTGAAGTATTAGTAGATATGGGTCACAGGACCTGAATTTCAGTTCCAATTCTGCCTCTAATCTGTTATGCGACCATGGACAATTGATGTGATTTTTCAAGTTCTTGGTTGTCTCATTAGTAAAGTAGAGTTGATACTCTCTCTGTCCACCCTACAAGGTATGGTCCACTCTTCTCCTTCTCTTCCTTCAAGACCCAGTAAGTCACCACCTTTTCTGTGAAGTAACTTTCACTGCAGAGTTATTGCTTCTTCTTTTCATTCATCAACACTGTTTAGACCTCCACCACATCCTGGGGTGCTTCGTGTGCATCGTTCCCTGTTTACACTCTGAACTCAAGAGGCAACTGCCATCAGTTATTTCTTAAATAAATCTGGGTATGAATAAGTAGTGTATATGCACTAATGGAGAATGTATGCACTTTGAATTTCCATTGCCTACCACAGAGCTTGACAAATGGTGGGTCTACGATATATTGCCAAATACATTTTTTAAAGTTCTTTGAGACTATTTAGAACTAAGTAATTCAGTGTCCTCATTCAACTAGTGAAATATTTGGATTGAATCACCCTTAAAAGTAGGTGATAATTATTATTATAATTATTTCTTACCATTTATTTGCTGACGATTTTGTGCTACATACTGTTCTAAAGCTTTATATTCATTCCATTTGGCCATAAATATTTAGGTAGCTTTTAGGTATTTAGGTAGCTTTTTAGGTAGCTTTTTACCTAGCTATTTAGGTAGCTTTCATTATCCAGTTTTTTACAGATGAAAAACAGAGGCTTAGAAAACTTGTCTTGTTCAAAACAGATGGCAGAGCTTACATGTAAGTTAAGGTCCCTTTGATTCCAAAGCCCATTCTCTCATCCACTAGGTAAAAAGGTACAGGGAAGGATCCTTACTCATGTGGGTTAATTTTATTGACTCAATGAAATACACTGAACAGAATGACAAGGATTAGGAGGTCACGTCAGCAAAGAGTAAATGGCCAAAGTAAGAACTGCTTATACCTCTCACAAGCTGCTTACTACTTTTTAATCACCACAGTCTTAACATTACAACATATGGTAAAGCATGATCTATAAAATCTTTGCTTCATGTTACAATTAATTTATTATCATGGCATGGCTCTAAACAAGCAAGAGATCATTGTTTTCTTTTAATCATCACTTTTGATTGTTGTATCTAAATAGATGGTGTTGATGTCCTTAGTTTTTGTACCTAGATATTTCTTTTTTATGTCACTCAATAAGGCAGCATTCCCTAATAAGGCTAGCAATGTATGGTTTGTATTACTTTGGTAAATTTATATCCTGAAAAACACAGACTGCTTCTCATTTAAGGTAACAGGAACAGTGACTGCAAATGTCCAAAATAGAGCTGATTTGTAGCACAGCCCTTGGATGCAGTGCACTCTGGTTTATGGGAAGTATCTGGCCACAGACACTTCTGGCCACAGCACACCTCCCTAGCTACTTTTAAAATCAGAAAGCATCAGAACCACCTCCCCTTCACAGTAGCTTCTATTCAGGCTCTCAGCCAGGAACTTCAGCTTGACATCCATGCTCTTTCCCCTTTTCCTCATCTATAAGTCCCGTGTGCCCTTCTCCATTGCTGGTCCAGCACCTGACCACCTGTAATGGAAGAATCCTGGTTCCTTCCTTGGTACCTGTTTTTTTTTTTTTTCTTTTTTCCTAGTTTTGTTGACATATAATTAACATATAATATTGTATTAGTTTAAGCTGTACATCATAATGATTTGATACATGTATATAATGCAAAATAATTAGCAAATAAGTGTAGTTTGCATTCATCACTCACATAGTTACAAAGTTTTTTTTTTTCTTGTGAGGAGGGCTTTTGAGATTTGCTGTCTTAGCAACCAGTATACAATACAGCATTGTTAAATATACCAGGGTGTACATTGCACCTCCAGAACTTATGACTACACGTTTGTACCTTCTGACCACCTTTACTCATTTCCCCCACCCTTGTTTTATAGAAAAACAAAACTATAGAAGTTATAAAACCCAGGAAGGAAAGTGAATTCACTGTGGCCTAAATAAAGTTATTTGCAAAACGTTTGACTTTGGATTCAAAATTGGAAAATGGGATGTACCATTATCTCAAGGATATCCTCACTACCAGGTACTGCTATGGGCCAGTGAATAGTGCTAATGAGACCTGAGTGGTGGATTTGAATCCACTTGGAAGTTTCCTACTCTCCGTTCCGTGTCGCCAGGGCACGTTGTTCTCTCTAGTTTTCTGATTTTAAGATGCAAAATATTGATAATCAGGGAGCTTAAAGTAGAGAATTTTTCATAAAATCACCAATGAAGTATTACTGGAGTCATAAATTTTATCTTTATACAGGACATTTTTCTATAACCATGTTAAAGACTAAGTATATATGGTGGCAATTTTCATTTTTATTTTTGTCTTTCCCCAATACTGTATTTAACTCTTCTGATCTTTCTTGCCATCTTTATGACTGTGAAATAATGCAGTTCTGGTAAGATCCATGGTGAAACCAGCCGGGGTAATTACATCAGTGTTGTCACAGTATAATTTACCCTGTGTGTGTTTTCTGTGGTGTATATTAAATCTAGGAAGGTCTATTACTATAGGGCACTAAACTTTCCATCAGTAGAGCATTCCTAAATAGTTATCTAGGGGAAAAATAATAAAGCAGTCATGTGGTCAAACATATTTAGGAAGTGCTGTGTACTCTACCCACTACTGGAAGGTATGCGATACACATATTTATATTTAAGGTGGTTGTTAAGTGCTGCAGTAAAGAAATCTGTTTCACATAATTTAAACCAGTGTTTTCCGTGACAACTTTTTAATATTGTTTTCAGTAATGTCTACTGATGTATTTTGGAATTAGTGTTCCGCAGAGGACCCTTTGCAATAAACTGTCCTGTAGAGTTATTTCAATGTAACTGGCAGTTTGAGAAATCAGTAATGGCAACCATTTCTGAAGTCGTCTGGAAGAAAGAAAACACATCATCCCATCCTTAAGGAGGGTAACCCTTCTCAGGAGGTTTGACTGTTTATTCCTACGTAAACCAGGAGATAAAGGACGAGTTTGTGTTCCATCTCTGACACAAACAACTGTGAGAACTGGGACAAATTATTTAACTCCTCAAAACTAGATGGTCCTAATCGCTAAATTGGATATAGTGATTGCTGAACCATGTACTTAACATATCTGTTGAGAGAACACTTCATAAAATGAAAGAACTATGTAACAAAGAGAATTGACATCAGATCAACACCCTTAGAATTATCCCTTGAAGGCTATCCAACTTGAAAGCCATTAATCTATGTACATTTCTCAGTGTTCTCAAAATTCATTTTAAAACATATGTTTCTTGTCCCTATAAAAACAAAAAACTGTTGGCTTTACAAATGTTTTGAGCAAAATTCATTTACCTCAATAGTATAGTGTGATGCAACAAACCAAAATATATTTTCCCTGCAACGTTTGAGATCTGAAATCATTCCATAGTTAACTAAGCCTGGGCTTTTTACAGCATACAGCTGTGTCCGCACACACACGTGGGCCAGCTGCTTCCAGCCTCTGATAGACCAGCTAACTAGACCTGGATCTGGAGTTGAGACCTGGATCTGACAACCGTGGGAATAACAGGGGACATTGGTCACAGTGATTCTATTTTTGCCACCTATAATGGTGGCCTCCCTCTCTGTTTAGATGCTCAGGCTAATTGGATAACTTCAATATTTATTTAAAGGAAGACATTTTTCAAACATGACATAGAAGTCCATCTGAAATATTTCTTACTCCCACCAATAATTGAGAATAGATGTCTAAAATGGTTCAGGTGCCTCTTCCTTCTGTAACATGCATCCGTTTTGGTTCTGTGTTCCTATTTCCACAACTCTCATGCTTTAACACAACTGTACATACTCACATCGGAGTTTTCATTGGAGACATTCAATCAGGAGAATTTGATTCATAAAAAAATTGAGTATTTCCAAAGACCCCATTGCCCTGAAGCATCACTGAAGGCCATGGCTGCTGGGTCCATTCATGCTGGAGTCATTGAAGGGAGCAGACTCTTTTCACTGCTTTTGTATGTGTAGTGGGGTGTACGGTTCACAGATTTTATTGATTTTTCAGGACTCAGGTGCCTGGAAATACAACACACCTCAGTGAGCTCAGTACACAACAGGGGTGGAAGAAAGCAGTTCCCTGAATCACAGATTTGGCTGCTCTGTTGCAGGGATTTGGTGGGTGGCCTCAGATGGGTGAATGCAGCTTTCTTTGTGTGTTATCTCAGACTTAATGTAGGGGAAACATTCTAGCATGCATCAGCATTTTGAGGCATTTCCAATTCAAGAATAATAGGCCAGTAGCTGAGAGCAATTCTAATGAACGGTTAGAAAAATGTTTAGCTTGTGTCCTGGCACTAACCCTCTACAAATTCACTAAACACCGAAAGAGAGTCTATGTTTAATTAATTAATGGGATGGAATGAATAAACCCCGGGCAAAATCAAGTTAAAAAAGACTGAGATTCCTTTACACATTTAACAGACATTTATTCGGCACCCATTATGCAGTATGCTAATTTCTGGGACTGCAAAGATGTGTAACACATCGACATGGCCATAAAGAACTGCAGAGTCCAGCGGGGGAAGCAGCCTTGTAAACAGACTGTGACAGTGCAGTGAAGGAAGTGCTCAGGGAATAGATGCCCTGGAGCATGGAGGGAGGGTGAGCTGCCTCTGACCAACCACGGCAGAGGGAAGAGGCACACGGGGAGGGCAGGCAGGCAGAAGGAATCGTTTATGCAGACGCATGACACGTTCACTGAAGCACAAGATAATGAAAAGAAATGGTAGGAAATCTCAAATTTAGTTTTAATATTGGCAAAGGATTGCTCTTAGAGTACTGTCTCATTATTAGAGCTAATTATTTGAGAACACAATATTTAAATGTTTAGGCCTATGTCGAGGGTTTGGCTTAAAATAGAATGTCTGCCTTAAAGATGAAGAAATCTGTGCTGCTCTCAGCCTCCCCATCAAACTTGGAATAAAACGCAAAATCCTCTCATGACCTGTATGCTCTTTAGTTCAGGCTGCTGTAACAAAATACCATAGACTGGGTGGCTTATCAGCAACAGGAATTTATTTCTCGCAGTTCTGGAGGCTAGAAGTCTAAGGTCAGGGTGTCAGCATGGCCAGGTTCTGGTGAGAGTCTTCTGGGTTGCAGATGTCCACCTTCTCCTTGGATCCTCTCATGGTGGAGGACAGAGACAAGAAGGGAGCTCTCTCATGTCTCTTCTTCTAAGGGCACTAATCTCATTACTGAGTACTCCACCCTCATGAACTCCCCGAAGCCCTCCTCCTAATGTCATCATATTGGGGATTAGGATTTCAACATATGAACTTGGGGGTGATGCATTCAGTTCATAACAACCCCCTCATCTCTTTCCCTACTTCCTTGCTGCCTCGCTGTGCTTCCAGCCACCCCAACTTTCTTGGTTTTCCTGTCTCTCTTTGCATTTGCTGCTCACTCTGTCTAGGACATGTGTCCTCCATTTGTTTCCATACCTTACTCTTTCATGGTGTCATTCAGCTCTTGGCTCAGGTGTCACCTTCGGAAGGCCTCTACTCATTGCTTTCTCCAAAGATCATCCCCCATTCATCCTTAACCCTTGTTCTTTAGAGCGCTATCACTACTCAGCATTACGTAATATGTCAATTTATATTCTTCACATTTGGATTGAATTGGGGTTCCTCCAAAGGTGTGACCATCTCCTATCACTGGGGAAACTATGAATGTAACCTTGTTTGGAAAAAGGATCTTTGAGGTTAGGATCCTGGGATGAAATCATCCTGGGGTTTAGGGTGGGCCCTAAGTCCAATGACAAGTGTCTTTATAAGAGAAGAGAAAGGGAGAAGGTAGAACCTTTTATTTTTTTGGTAGAACTTTTGACTCTCTCGTCCTGTACCAACAATGATGGTAATAATGACAAAGGCTAATATTAATATGTAAGGAAATTTGCTTTCATTTTCTACTTTAATGCTCATAACAAGTACATGAGATGGTGAATTATTATGATCCCATTTTATAAGTGACTAAATTCAAGCTCAGAAAATCTCAATAACATGCCCTGACATCACGTAACTACTAAGGTGCTTCCTCAAGCAGAATAGGGGTCTCAGGTGGCACACCTGTATCTCTGAAACCCCAGCTCTGTCTCTGTGTTCCTTGTAGAGCATTGCCTTCTAGCATTGGCATTAGTCCTAGGAAAAAGAAACAAACTTCCATGAAGGTGTAAGATATGCAAATATTACAATAGGTATTTTCATATACATTATCTCAATTCGTTCCTCTCCACACTTCTGCAAGGCTGCTATTGTTGGCTTCGATTTACAGATATGCTAGTGGAGATTAGCAAAAAGCTTAAAAGAGATGGATGGCATTTTGAAGTTGCTATGGTTGACTCAAGTTCCTGATCTTTCCACAGTAAGCAACTTTCAGACTATGCACACCCGTGCTCAGAACAAGTTATTTCAACTCTTTTATGCCCCATTTTGAGCTTCCAGGGGTTTCCTACAATTCTACAAGTATGCTGCATCGATTAGCCTTTTTCACCAGTGCTCTCTGCCCTTGTAAGAAAGATTTTATTTTTTCCCGTCACCACCTAGTGCTTATTCCCCAGGAGACTGAGCTTCTTGCTGCTTTCTTTTCTCAGGACAGCTGAGTAGGATGTGAGCTAGGACGTTGAAAAGCCACCTTTGGCATTTCAGAAGTTCTTCAACATCCTACTCTAACTTAGCAGAAACTTTGTTTTGATTGTATATTTTGTTCCCACATCCCCTTTATTTTCTGACTCTGCTTCTTCATAGCTTTGTGAACCCCAGGAGGCCTGGGAATAGTGCTCCACACCAAGATAAGCTACTCTAAGGAAAGGTCAGTCTGCTAAGAGAAGCCTAAAAAACGAGATATTTAAAAAATAGGCTGTGCTGCGGCAAATAGAGATAACGCTCTGACCTCCACATCCTTCTCAACCTCTAACCCTTTTGAAAATAAAAGTATTCACAGTCCTAGAGACTTTCAAACTCCATGGTTATATCCGATCAGGGTATGGGCAAGAAATATTCCATAGGTTGGGATTTCTTATAACTTCATAATAACAAAAGAAAATAGCAAAGTGATCTCTGCACACTATTTATTCAGTCTTGGAATGATCGATTTTTAGATGCTTAAAATAGCTCCTCTAATGCAAGATTGGTAAATGACCTCAATCCACTAAGTTGACTTCAAAGGAAAAAGACTAATGTCTTTTATTAGTACTTTTTTTGCAGATTAATCCTTTACCTGCATTTCTGTTATATCCAGTAAGAGCCTAACTTAATTTAATCAGCACTTTGCAGTATCTTGTGTTTGTGGTTTGAAGGAATTATCAATAAATGGTAAGATTAGAAGCTTGTTTTTCTTCAAATGAATGGAATTTTGGAAACTAAGTATTTAATTGACCTTTTCCTAATCACATGATTCAATACTATAATTTTACCACATGAATTCCATACTTACTAGTTGTAAAAATAAGAATGCCTATATTTTGCAACAAATAGGCATTTAATAAAGCTCTCCCCTATCTTTCTCAATCTATACAATAACCCAATGATCATCTAGAACTGGACAGACAAGCCATTTGAACTTGCCTGGAGTACCTGAATACTTTAACTGTATTTAAGTATCTCTTAACTGAAATCTTTTGTCACAATCCAGTATTTCTTCCATTCTCCATTTTGACTGCTACGTCTGTTCTTCAAAGATTAATTGCCATTTATGGAGGAAGGAAGACAAAAAATTCTAGGGCCAGTGAAAGGAACTAAGGTATAAAGACCCAAGGTGTGCCAGGCAAGGCTAGATATCTTGTATATACTATTTAATCCTCATGAAATAGCCTACTGTTTCACCAAGAGAGAAATTGAGAGCTCTAAAAGCTCCACAATTAATAGCTTTTGGCAGAATTATATCCTTTCCATTGAAAGAATAATAATTAATTTTTTATCAGGCTGTCAAGGATGCTTAGTCTTTTGGTAACAGTTCACAGCACTAAGACACATTGGACTGTCACATTTCTATGAACTGTAGCCAACTCCAAAGATCATTTAATAATTCAGTATGGAAAGTTCTTAGTATCATAATGGCAAGGCAGTGTGAGACTGGCTATGGATTTGGTACAGGTAGAAATTATAATTATTCAATATGGGAAGATTTATCGTTAAAAGCTAGGAGAATCAAAGAGTTCTATCATTTGCCTCATTGCATTACTCTTGAAAAAGCTAAGTGTGTTTCTGTTTTCCAAATATAATCATGCCCTTATGAAAAATTTTCAGAGTTTGAAGTGAAGAAGTAACAGAGCATTTTTCAGTTTTGTATAACAATTAAAGGATACATTTTTATACACAGCAGTTTACTCATAAATACATTTATTTGTATATATCATATATATATGATAATAACAATGGCTCATGTTTTCTGTGTTTTTTTGTTTGTATTATTTCTGTTTCTTAACATTTTCAAGAATGTAATTGGGTTATAAAACTATCTGAATATGCAGTGAATGACCATAAATGACCCTCTAAAGCATTTTAATTTATTTTTAACAAATTTCTTTATTGAAGTATAGTTGATTTACAATGTTATGTTAGTCTCTGGTGTATAGCAAAGTGATTCAGTTATACATATGTATATTCTTTTCCACATTATTTCCATTATGGTTTATTACAAGATATTGAATATAGTTCCCTGTGTTATACAATAGGATCTTGTTGCATTTTAAAGTGTGCTAATGCATCTGGCTATGGAAGGGGACAGAGGAGGGAGTCTTTGGCACTAGACATAGCACTGTGGGTTTCTGGCTCAGAAAGACTGAGGACTGTATTTTCTTTTGAAAAGTTTTGTTTATGGTGTACTTTCACAAAATTTCTCAGTCAAAAATCATAATAAATTCAGGACATAGCTCTCCTGGACTCTCCATTATGCCAAAAGTCATTTACCATGTAGGCAACTATATATACATCATTATTTTTCCATTGGAATTCCATTGGAATTTGTAAGAATACGTGTCTGGGATCATGTCTGTTAAGTGGTCAAGAATTTTGACCCATCAGGGATAGATGGGCTTTAAGGAATTGCGTGAACTGAGCAGTTACTGTTACAGAAAAGTGGGATTTTTTGGTTTTTTTAATTTAAATTTATTTATTGCTTTATTGATGTGTAGTTAATGTACAATATTATATGTTACAGGTGCACAATACAGTGATTCATAATTTTTCAAGGTTATACTCCATTTATAGTTATTATGTAACATTGGGTATATTCCCTGTGCTATACAATATATCCTTGTAGCTTGTTTTATACATAATAGTTTGTACCTCTTAACATCCTACCCCTCTACTGCCCCTCCCTCATTCCTCTCCCCACTGGTCACCACTAGTTTGTTCTCTGTATCCGTGGGTCTGCTTCTGTTTTATTCACTAGTTTGTTGTATTTTTTATATTCCACATATAAGTGATACATATAGTTTTTTTGTCTGTCTGACTTACTTCACTTAGCATAATGTGGAGAGGACTTTCATTTATAGGGAAGATGTTAGCTATACTGAGGGACACTCACCACCCATTCTGCCATGAGCCCCCATGACAGATGTATAATCATAGTTTCCATGGTCAATTATTAGGGTTCATGCATCTGCCCTTACTCAGCCACAGAAAATGTGGATTTAAAAGTGGTTTTAACAACACCTGAATAGGTTCATTGAGGGAGAAGAGAGGTTAGAGACAGATAAACTAGTGAAGGCAAATTTTCAGGGAGGTTACGGAATAGAATTTAGCATTTTCTCACGCACGGTAGTCTTCCAATTTGTTTTGAGAATGGGATTTACAGTAGGCATCTCAGATGAGGAAACTGGCTTCTTCCAGTGTTCATTATTAATTTAATTAACACTCTTGGGCTGATCACATTTTCTGGCACTTACTTCAAATGTTAGTCTTCGCTGTCATCTGGCTAGCAGTTAACTCCTTTCTGCCATTGGCTATGCAGGAAGGGAGAACTTATGTGTATTCTCTCTAAACATGTCTGTGATTGGCTGTGACCTTGAAAACCTTTTAAAGAGATCCATGAAAAAAATTGCAAGACTGTTTTGTGGGCAGTCTCTCTTCCTGCAGAGTTTTCTCACAGTGATGGGTTTAAGGAAATGTAGGCACTAAAACACTGTGAATTTCAATCAGTGAAGATGGATGCCTGCCATTAGGAAGTGAGCTGCTGTAGCTGGACATTATCTAATGTGTGGTTAACTTGCCTTTATTGAAATAAATCCAGCCAAATAGATCTACCTATAATTTAGGGACCCACAGATCCTTTGAGGTCATCAGGCTCAGCTCCCAGATGTAATAGATGAGCAAAGAGAGCTCCAAGGGGACACTGCTCATGTGTCCAGGGTCTTGCTGGAATCCCGATGTATACAAGCCCGTTTCATTTAGGACTTTCTCCCCATAAGGGGAGAAATTCCTGTGTTCAAATCCAGGCTCTATTTTTAGTTTTTTAAGGAACCTCCATACTGTTCTCCATAGTGGCTGTATCAATTCACATTCCCACCAGCAGTGCAAGAGTGTTGCCTTTTCTCCACATCCTCTCCAGCATTTATTGTATGTAGATTTTCTGTTGATGGTCATTCTGACTGGTGTGAGGTGATACCTCATTGAAGTTTTGATTTGCATTTCTCTAATGATTAGTGATGTTGAGCATCCTTTCATGTGTTTGTTGGCAGTCTGTATATCTTCTTTGGAAAAATGTCTATTTAGGTCTTCTGCCCGTTTTTGGATTGGGTTGTTTTTGTTTTTTTTTGTATTGAGCTGCATGAGCTGCTTGTAAATTTTGGAGATTAATCCTTTGTCAGTTGCTTCATTTGCAAATATTTTCTCCCATTCTGAGGGTTGTCTTTTCGTCTTATTTAACTGCTTGAGCAAGTCACTTAACTTCTTTATGCTTCAGTTTCTCATCAATAATATGGAGGTAATAGTAATATATAAGGCATTTCACTTTTGTGAGGAGTAAAATGAGTTACTCTGTGTCTGGCAAATAGTAAACATCATAAAATTGTGGCTCTTTTGGTGCTTGTGATTAGCATCTGGTATTGGAAGAAAGAACATATTGCATTACATTTCTCTAGATCATTGGTTTTCAGCTGGGGGTAATTTTGTCCCCAGGGAATATTTGGCCATGTATGAAGAAATCTTGGGTTGTCACAGCTTCAGGTCAGAGGGTGTTTCTGGTATCTAATATGTAGAAGCCAGGGATGCTGCTGAACATCTTATAATGAGCAGGTAAGCCCACACAACAAAGAATTACCCAGCCCCAAATGTCCACAGTGCTGAGGTTGAGAAACAGTGCTCTAGGTTTAAAAATATAACAATTTGAATCTAGAATATGAATTAAAATTGCGTTTAAAAAGAAAAATGATGGCGCCTCAATAATAATTTTATAAATGAGTGAGGGTTTCCTGGTTTCAGCCACATGTCATTGCATATGTGCTGTCCCTACCGGTGAAGAACTATGTGTAAGACAGTCCTTTACTCATTGCCAACCCTCCTTATTCTGCTGCAGCAATTGGTTGTAATGATTTCAGCAATTTGAAACCATCCAAGTTTTTTTAGATACAGAAGTTGGTAAGAATATATACATTTTCAGCACTTTACATATTTATCATTCACTTGGATTATGTGGTGTTGCCACTCAGTCTTTGATTTCATAGTGAGTAGGAAATCCTGTGGTCAGAAGTCTTTATAGACAATGATGTGCTTTTACAACTGTTGAAGTAGAAGAAGGCTTTCCCATTCATTTAAATTTATTTCAGCAGTGCTTTTGAAGTGTTCTTTCTGCCTCAGTATTCCTGTTTTTCTTTTGATGTTATTTTGATGCAAGCGGGACGGTTGTGACCTTGATGTGATTTACAAGTATTTTTCTCATATTTATGAAAATCAAACATCTCACAAAATTAGACGTTATGTATATTTGGAATATTTAGAAGGTCATAGCCTTCTCAAAAGGCCGTTTTCTGCATATGCCTATGTTTATAGAGTTATAAGATCCCTTTAAAATCATGAATAAGCAGGAGGCTACAGTGGCTGATAGTCGGACAAGGAAAAATAACACTTGCAGCTGCACTGCTGTTACATTTCACTGTGAGCAATATTATTATATAAGGACGTCTTTAAATATAAATTTTAGCATAAAATTATCTACGAAAGAGAGTAGTTTTATAAGTGTGATACACTGTTAAGAAAACACTACACATATACATAGGAATGTGCTATATATATATATGTATGTATATACGTGTATATATATATAGAGAGAGAGAATATAAATATGTATATATTTAACTGAATCAGATTTAAATCAAAATCTGTATCTCTAGGTTTTTTTCCTCCCTTTCTCTTTTCTATTAGTCAGCTCTTGCTAGAGCAATGCTGTGTAACAAACCATTCCAAATTCAATAGGCTTGCAACAGCAAGTATTTGTCTTCAAATTTACAGGTCTGTAGGTGACTCTGGTTTAGTGGATCAAGACCAGGTTCAACTGGGAGGCTCAGCTGATCAGCAGGCTTTGTCAGTTCTGCTCCATAGTTATGTGTTCTAGTGTGCGGTTTGAAGGGGTTTGGTTTTATCATAGTGGATCACCAGAGCACGAGAGGCAAGCCAAACCTTAAATATATTTAAGGACTCTTGTTACGTCACATTCACTAGAGTTCTGTTGGCCAAAGCAAGACACATGGCCAAGCCCAATGTTAAGGAACTAAAAAGTGTATTTTTCCCATAGTGAGAAAGGAAGGGAGACTGGAGTAGATATTTGCTCAAAAATATTTCCAGCTATCACACCTTCACCTTATTTCAGATAAGGGTAAGTTGTCTCTTTGTCCTGAAATTATGTTCTCTGCCTCCTTCTACCCCCAGAATTGAGGCCAGTTACCAGAAAGGCAAGCCCAGATCTGTGCAGAACCATTCAGCTAGACATTCTATGTCACACATCTATGTTTTCCCATGCTTATAATTATATGTTAATGTATATGTGGATATGGTTAATTTGTTAGAGACAGTAATTTAATTATAGGCTCAAACATTCCACAGCATAAACAACTTAAGGAAGGAAGATATAAGAATGTCTCAGAACTTCAGATTTGGTACTAGTGTGCAATTTTGAAATGACATACCGATTAGGAGATGCAAATAACTTTTAAGAAAAAAAACATTTTAGATGTTTCATGTCTTCTCTTAGAGAGGATACATTAGCAAATCAGAGAGGAAAAAGCATATGCACAGTATTTGGGGTCATGGCAAGTCTGTTTCTCTATTTTTCTCTCTCTTCTGCTCTATTGAATTATCTCTGTCTCTTGCTCTCTCTCCACCTTACTTCCTTAGCTTTATATGGACTAGGGTTCAAGCTCCCTGTGAAATCGTCAGCCTTGATTCCTCTTGCATTGAATCTGTTAATTGCTTTGGGTAGTAGAGTCATTTTCACAATGTTGATTCTTCCAATCCAAAACATGGTATATCTCTCCATCTATTTGTATCATATTTAATTTCTTTCATCAGTGTCTTATAGTTTTCTGCATACAGGTCTTTTGTCTCCTTAGGTAGATTTATTCCTAGGTATTTTATTCTTTTTGTTGCAATGGTAAATGGGAGTGTTTCCTTAATTTCTCTTTCAGATTTTTCATCATTAGTGTATAGGAATGCAAGAGATTTCTGTGCATTAATTTTGTATCCTGCTACTTTACCAAATTCATTGATTAGCTCTAGCAGATTTTTGGTAGCATCTTTAGGATTCTCTGTATATGCCAATAGGATTCTTAAAAAGCATGTGGAAGGGTGTCTGGTACAACATCTGAAACAGAATAAGCCCTCAGTGAATGTTAGCTCAATTCAGACATTAATATTTCGGTGGTCTTTTCATTTTTATAAGGTATTACATAAATTTATAAACAGTCATGGAGCATTATGCACAGTTAAAAAAATTCCTAATTTACAGCACCAAGGAAACCAGTATTAAGAATTTGAAGAACCCCTGGAATTCACTCATTATTTTTGTTCCCCCACCTTCCATCCACCCTCTTTCCCTCCCTCCCTCCCTTCCTTTCTTCTCTTCCTCCCTCCCTCTCTCTACTTCTCTCTCTTCCCTCCGTCTCTCCCTTCCATTCTCTAAATGAAACACTGTCTGCTGATTCTTTTAATTTAGGAAGAATTGCATTTTATAAAGACCACCTTATAAAAGGTGGTCCCCAAGTTTGACAAAAGACACTTTAACTGATGTGATGGTAGAGGTTAAACTAGAAAGCATGGGAGGCCCACTGCATTTGGGGGAGTCCAATTACTGTTTTCATGCATTGGATGGATTGTAAAAGCTATGTGTTTTTCAATGAACATCATAGTTTTATGATAATAGTTTTGTGGTTTTGGTCCTGCCACATTCACACAGGGCACACACTGGCATTGTAGAAGCTTGAGTGAGAGTGTGCCTAGCTCAGTGCTGGGACACAAGGCTTGATAAATACAACATGTAATATGTGCTCCGTGTGGAGAGTGTGTTTATACCTGTGCATTTTATTATATTGCAGGAAAACACAAGTACAAGGCATAACATATTGGAGAGAGAAGGAAATAGTAGGACTTTACTATGTAAGTGGCAGTTTTGGGAGATGAGGAGTAACGAGGAAGAGGGAAAAAAATAATAGTCTGGGGTTTCCCTGGTGGTGCAGTAGTTAAGAATCTGCCTGCGAATGTAGGGGACATAGGTTTGAGCCCTGGTCCGGGAAGATCCCACATGCCGTGAAGCAACTAAGCCTGTGCACCACCAATACTGAGCCTGCCCTCTAGAGCTCATGAGCCACAACTACTGAGCCCACGTGCCACAACTACTGAAGCCCACACGCCTAGAGCCTGTGCTCTGAAATAAGAGAAGCCACCGCAATGAGAAGCCCATACATTGCAATGAAGAGTAGCCCCCGCTCCCCGCAGCTAGAGAAAGCTTACGTGCAGCAACAAAGACCCAACGCAACCATAAATAAATAAATAAACAAACAAACATAAATAAAATAATAAATTAAAAAAATAATAATGGTCTGTGGCTGTTTAGAAGAGACATGGTAGGCTAGAGCTAAAAGGAAGTGGAACTTGTTTGCCTTCCTCCTGTATACCTGCAGGCACAGAACAGATATGGACCTCAGAAGCCAGGCACATATTCCCACTGGTCCATACTCTCAACACTGAGCATGGTGCGTTGCCCATAGTAGGTGGACATTTATGAATGACATATTCATTTCCTAGGGCTGCTGTAACAAAGTACCACAAACTGGGCAGCTTAAAACAACAGAAATGTATTGTCTCACAGTTCTGGAGGCTAGAAATCCAAAATCAAGGTGTTGGCAGGGCTGTACTGCCTCTGAAGGCTCTAGGGAAGAATCTTTCCTTACCTCTTCTACCTTCTTGTGGTTGAGGGCAATCCTTGTCATTCTTTGACTTATGAATGCATCACTCCAATCTCTGCCTCTGTCTTCTCATGGTCTTCTTTTCTGTTTCTGTTTTTGTGTCCAAACTTCCCTCTTCCTATAAGGACTCCAGTCTTACTAGATTTAGAGCCTACTCTAAACAAGCATGACCTCATCTTAACTTGATTACATATATAAAGACCCTATTTCCAAATAAGGTCACATTAACAGCGTAGACGTGACATTTTTAGGCAACACTCTTCAACCCAGTAGAGATAGTGATTTTTTTGTTTGTTTCTTCAGCGTGCCAAAAGCTGTGCCAAACACACAAAAATTGAGAAGCTTCTGTGCTTTAGAATATAAATGTTTAAAATTTTCCTACTGCTCTTTCAGTACCGTGAACTATAAAGCATAAGCAATGTTCAGTGGTGTGCAACACTGTCCATAAGCTGCTGTTAGGCACCAATTAAAAGCATCCTTCAACAGTATACTATCCACTGAACTTTGTCTAAAATACAAATTCAAAAATGACAACAGGGCTTCCCTGGTGGCGCAGTGGTTGAGAGTCTGCCTGCTGATGCAGGGGACACGGGTTCGTGCCCCGGTCTGGAAAGATCCCACATGCCGCGGAGCGGCTGGGCCCGTGAGCCATGGCCGCTGAGCCTGCGCGTCCGGAGCCTGTGCTCCGCAACGGGAGAGGCCACAACAGTGAGAGGCCCGCGTACCGCAAAAAAAAAAAAAAAGAAATGACAACAAAAGTTTTGAGTAGTGTTTACAGAGGCCAGAACCTTGATCTACTGCAGAGTTTGGGGAATAAAAGATTATCTGAAATATCTATTACAATTTAATCCTCAATGAGTGGTGCCCAGAGCAGACCCTGATTCTTCACTAAATGGATATGGAGTGTGACCCGGAGGAAATGAGACTGTTGTGTTACTTGATAGAAATTCTCTCTCATTACTGTATGGCCGCAGTCTACTTTCATAGTTGTTTTCTTTAAGTGGTACAGATTTGAGGGGAAGAAATGGAAGTAACATGGTATAGCAGAAGAGAGCATAGATTTTGCATTGGGTGTAGTAGGGCTTCACATCCAGTGCTGAGAGTTATTAACTTTGAATAAATTATTTATCCTCTTTTTGTTTTGTTTGCTTTATTTTTAATATGAAGACAGTGATATTCTCTCATTGGAGAGTGTGCAGATTAAATAAAGTAATAACAGTAGGTTCATAGAGAGTATTCTGTTCTTTCACCTCTTGCTTATTTGTTGTCATTTGTTGAAATGAAATGTAAAATACAAAGTAGAACAGACAAAACTATACTAAGAAAACAGAATTAGCAAATGCAGCTATACATCAGAATCTGTACAGCATGTTAACTTGTAACATTGCCTAGCTAGCTTGCAAAATCTCAAATATTCAGCCTCAGCAGGGCATCAGCTGGACCCATGGGTGTTAGCATTTATGCTCTGTTAGCCCAGTTTTCTCTTCTTGACTTCCTGGAAGTAAATGAAGCATCCAGGAGCCAATGAAACCTCCCCACCTGAGCCTTCCTTGCTCTCATAGTGCCTAATTTGCATGAGCTTGTATGGGTGAGATGCCCAGGAGTCACTGTCAGGCAGGTTAAGGAAAGCCCATGGCACCATCACTGGCCCTAATCACTATGCCAGCAGATTGATAAAGACAGAGGCTAAGATTCAATGAGGGAGAGTATTTGGAGACTTTGGCGTACTAGCTCCAAAGAGCCAGAATAAGGAATAAGGTGGGATCAGAGAGTAGACGACCCCAGGGATTGCTAATTTAGATAGTGCATAGGCTTATCTTTGAAAAATTCTAGAATAAAAGGGAAAATAATATATAGCAGAGAATGAGGAACCCAAAGATTGGACTATATCCCCCAAAGTAACAGCAAAAAGTGTTGAGCACATTTTGTTTCTCCAGCCAACTCATATGGAAGTATAATTTTTAAACATAGGGTTAATGCAACGAGGGGGCTTCTCAAATCTCTGCAGAAATTAAGTAGGCTGTTTTAGAAAAATAGAGTCTAGAATTCCTACAAATAATATGACATTTTCACTCTATTTGTCCTAGCTACCTGAGGTCATGATGCTTTACAGAAAGGAGGGATTGGCAAAAATGACAGAAAAAATGTGATCCGTATAAAATCTAGCAGTGATGGTTTAGCACATTCAAAGGAAAAGAGAACTTTGAGATTGTAGACTCTGGGTCTTAGTTGGAAGTATTCTCAGAATAGTGAAACACACCTTTCTAGTTTTCATGGTTCATTGGAAATATACCTTGAAACCGTCTTATTTTACTCTTACAATGAAGTTTGCAAGAATGAAATCTTCTAAGTAGACTCGTCTAGCAATAGGAAGAACGCTGTGACCGAATCTTGTTTTAGAGCCAGGAGTATTCAATTTATTTTATAATGCATTCTGTTTCACAGATTGAGATATGTTGTAAGTTACTAAGTTAGATTTTGGTTTTGTCAACCTCTTGAATGAAGCTTCATCAGCCTGAGAGCTCTTTGAGAGCAAAACCTAATCATTTTCAACTTTGTAGCAACAACTGCTTCTTTATTAGAGTCTAACTTGGGATAAGTAATCAATACATTGGAATGGAATGAACTGGAATAGAGTAGAGTGGAATGTAAAGGAATAGAGTGGAATGCAATGGCAAGGGATGAAATGGATGGAATGTGGAATGGAATGGAGTGAGTGGAAGCATAGCATTGGAAGCACCAGAGTTTTGGATCAACGCTGGATGAATTGATGACATCATGTCTCAGGGCCATAAAGATAAGGACCTGACTTGGGGATACTTCACTCAACTTCTGTCCTCATTTGTGACCCTGCCTACAGTTCAGCACCGTACTGTGCTAATCCTGAGTTGTCTCTGAGGTTGCAGATGGGAAATTGCTCAGTTGGCCCTCTGGTTCTCCTGGTCTGTGCTCTGTCAGGAAATGTGCTCTGGGATGATATACCCTACAGGCAGGCATTTAGTAGTCACTGTAACAGCCAGGGCACTTTGTAAAGCACTGTAAGAGCTGAAAATGAACAGGGAAGTTGCAGTTACCATTGGCACCATTCTATACCTGTCCACATTATTCCTTAAAAAGGCACCATAATGTAGCAATAGTTCTCAGGAGTATGAACTTAACGTCAGAATATCTGGATTTTAATATAGGCTCTACCACCATAGCTGTGAACTCAGGCAAGTTATTAAAGTTCATTGAACTTTATTTCCTCACCTGTAAAATGAGGACAACAGTACCTACATCAAAATGTTGTTAAAGTTAAATGAAAGTAAAATCCATATAAAGTCCTTAGCAAAATCCTTTCTCATGATAAATACTACATTAATGTTAGTAATTATTTAAAGGACAAGTTGTTACTGATATGATATTCCAGTATACTTTATGGAGTCTAAAGACAATATACTACAAAATCACAAGCAATTTGTCTTCACAGAAATAGAGCTAACATTCTATACATGATTAATGTAGACACAGGACTCTGCTAAGTGCTTTACATGCATGTAGACATTAATTTTCATAGATTCTATCCAGTAGGTATAATTCTCATTTTATAGTTGAGGAAACTGAGGCACAGAGATGGTAAATAGCTTACCTAGAGTCACATATTTAGTGAGTGGCGAAGTTGTAATTCAAACTCAGCAGTTTAGACTCAAAGATCATACTCAGCTACTATTTTATACAACTGTGACGGTCATTTTTTTTAATTGGCGTATAGTTGCTTTACAATGTTGTGTTAGTTTCTGCTGTACAACAAAGTGAATCAGCTATACGTTTACATATATCCCCTCCTTTTTGGATTTCCTTCCAATTTAGGTCACCACAGAGCATTGAGTAGAGTTCCTTGTGCCATATAGGTTCTCATTAGCTATCTATTGAGTTAGCCAAAATGTTTCTCTGGGTTTTTGCATAAGATGTTACGGAAAAACCCAAACAAACTTTTTGGCCAACCCAATATTTTATACATAATAGAGTATATATGTCAGTCCCAATCTCCCAATTCATCCCACCCCGTTTCCCCCCCTTGGTGTACATATGTTTTTTGTTTTTTGTTTTTTTTTTCTATCTGTATTGCTATCCTACAAAATTTTACTATATATTTTAATTTTAATTAATTACTTTTTTACATCTTTATTGGAGTATAATTGCTTTACAACGGTGTGTTAGTTTCTGCTTTATAACAAAGTGAATCAGTTATACATATACATATGTTCCCATATCTCTTCCCTCTTGCATCTCCCTCCCTCCCACCCTCCCTATCCCATCCCTCTAGGCGGTCACAAAGCACTGAGCTGATCTCCCTGTGCTATACGGCTGCTTCCCACTAGCTATCTACCTTACGTTTGGTAGTGTATATATGTCCATGCCTCTCTCTCGCTTTGTCACAGCTTGCCCTTCCCCCTCCCCATATCCTCAAGTCCATTTTCTAGTAGGTCTGTGTCTTTATTCCTGTCTTACCCCTAGGTTCTTCATGACATTTTTTTCCTTAAATTCCATATATATGTGTTAGCATATGGTATTTGTCTTTCTCTTTCTGACTTATTTCACTCTGTATGACAGACTCTAGGTCCATCCACCTCATTACAAATAGCTCAATTTCATTTCTTTTTATGGCTGAGTAATATTCCATTGTATATATGTGCCACATCTTCTTTATCCATTCATCTGATGATGGACACGTAGGTTGTTTCCATCTCTGAGCTATTGTAAATAGAGCTGAAATGAACATTTTGGTACATGACTCTTTTTGAATTATGGTTTTCTCAGGGTATATGCCCAGTAGTGGGATTGCTGGGTCATATGGTAGTTCTATTTTTAGTTTTTTAAGGAACCTCCATACTGTTCTCCACAGTGCGTGTATCACTTTACATTCACACCAACAGTGCAAGAGAGTTCCCTTTTCTCCACACCCTCTCCAGCATTTATTGTTTCTAGATTTTTTGATGATGGCCATTCTGACTGGTGTGAGATGATATCTCATTGTAGTTTTGATTTGCATTTCTCTAATGATTAATGATGTTGAACATTCTTTCATGTGTTTGTTGGCAGACTGTATATCTTCTTTGGAGAAATGTCTGTTTAGGTCTTCTGCCCATTTTTGGATTGGGTTGTTTGTTTTTTTTTGTTATTGAGCTGCATGAGCTGCTTATAAATTTTTGAGATTAATCCTTTGTCAGTTGCTTCATTTGCAAATATTTTCTCCCATTCGGAGGGTTGTCTTTTGGTCTTGTTTGTGGTTTCCTTTGCTGTGCAAAAGCTTTGAAGTTTCATTAGGTCCGATTTGTTTATTTTTGGTTTTATTTCCATTTGCCTAGGAGGTAGGTCAAAAAGGATCTTGCTGTGATTTATATCATAGAGTGTTCTGCCTATGTTTTCCTCTAAGGGTTTCATAGTTTCTGGCCTTACATTTAGGTCTTAAATCCATTTTGAGTCTATTTTTGTGTATGGTGTTAGGGAGTGATCTAATCTCATACTTTTACATGTACCTGTCCAGTTTTCCCAGCACCACTTACTGAAGAGGCTGTCCTTTCTCCATGTACATTCCTGCCTCCTTTATCAAAGATAAGGTGACCATATGTGCGTGGGTTTATCTCAGGGCTTTCTATCCTATTCCGTTGATCTATCTTTCTGTTTTTGTGCCAGTACCATACTGTTTTCATTACTGTAGCTTTGTAGTATAGTCTGAAGTCAGGGAGCCTGATTCCTCCAGCTCCGTTTTTCATTCTCAAGATTGCTTTGGCTCTTCAGGGCCTTTTGTGTTTCCATACAAATTGTGAAATTTTTTGTTCTAGTTCTGTAAAAAATGCCAGTGGTAGTTTAATAGGGATTGCATTGAATCTGTAGATTGCTTTGGGTAGTAGAGTCATTTTCACAATGTTGAATCTTCCAATCCAAGAACATGGTATATCTCTCCATCTATTTGTATCATCTTTAATTTCTTTCATCAGTGTCTTATGATTTTCTGCATACAGGTCTATTGTCTCCTAAGGTAGGTTTATCCCTAGATATTTTATTCTTTTTGTTGCAATGGTAAATGGGAGTGTTTCCTTAATTTCACTTTCAGATTTTTCATCATTAGTGTATAGGTATGCCAGATATTTCTGTGCATTAATGTTGTATCCTGCTACTTTACCAAATTTATTCATTAGCTCTAGTAGTTTTCTGGTAGCATCTTTAGGATTCTCTATGTATAGTATCATGTCATCTGCAAACAGTGACAACTTTACTTCTTCTTTTCCAATTTGGATTCCTTTTATTTCCTTTTCTTCTCTGACTGCTGTGGCTAAAACTTCCAAAACTATGTTGAATAAGAGTGGTGAGAGTGGGCAGCCTTGTCTTGTTCCTGATCTTAGTGGAAATGTTTTCAGTTTTTCACCATTGAGGACGATGTTGGCTGTGGGTTTGTGATATATGGCCTTTATTATGTTGAGGAAAGTTCCCTCTATGCCTACTTTCTGCAGGGTTTTTATTATAAATGGGTGTTGAATTTTGTCGAAAGCTTTCTCTGTATCTATTGAGATGATCATATGGTTTTTCTCCTTCAATTTGTTAATATGGTGTATCACGTTGATTGATTTGCATATATTGAAGAATCCTTGCATTCCTGGAATAAACCCCACTTGATCATGGTGTATGATCCGTTTAATGTGCTGATGGATTCTGTTTGCTAGTATTTTGTTGAGGATTTTTGCATCTATGTTCATCAGTGATATTGGCCTGTAGTTTTCTTTCTTTGTGGCATCCTTGTCTGGTTTTGGTATCAGGGTGATGGTGGCCTCGTAGAATGAGTTTGGGAGTGCTCCTCCCTTTAATATATTCTGGAAGAGTTTGAGAAGGATAGGTGTTAGCTCTTCCCTTAATGTTTGATAGAATTTGCCTGTGAAGACTTTTGGGCCTGGGCTTTTGTTTGTTGGAAGATTTTTAATCACAGTTTCAATTTCAGTACTTGTGATTGGTCTGTTCATATTTTCTATTTCTTTCTGATTCAGTCTTGGCAGGTTGTACATTTCTAAGAATTTGTCCATTTCTTCCAGGTTGTCCATTTTATTGGCATAGAGTTGCTTGTAGTAATATCTCATGATCTTTTGTATTTCTGCGGTGTCAGTTGTTACTTCTCCTTTTTCATTTCTAATTCTATTGATTTGAGTCTTCTCCCTTTTTTTCTTGATGAGTCTGGCTAACGGTTTATTAATTTTGTTTATCTTCTCAAAGAACCAGCTTTTAGTTTTATTGATCTTTGCTATCGTTTCCTTCATTTCTTTTTCATTTATTTCTGATCTGATTTTTATGATTTCTTTCCTTCTGCTAACTTTCGGGTTTTTTTGTTCTTCTTTCTCTAATTGCTTTAGGTGCAAGGTTAGGTTGTTTATTTGAGATGTTTCCTGTTTCTTAAGGTAGGATTGTATTGCTATAAACTTCTGTCTTAGACCTGCTTTTGCCGCATCCCATAGATTTTGGGTCGTCGTGTCTCCATTGTCATTTGTTTCTAGGTATTTTTTAATTTCCTCTTTGATTTCTTCAGTGATCACTTCGTTATTAAGTAGTGTATTGTTTAGTCTCCATGTGTTTGTATTTTTTACAGATCTTTTCCTGTAGTTGATATCTAGTCTCATAGCGTTGTGATCAGAAAAGATACTTGATACAATTTCAATTTTCTTAAATTTACCAAGTCTTGATTTGTGACCCAAGATATGATCTGTCCTGGAGAATGTTCCATGAGCACTTGAGAAAAATGTGTATTCTGTTGTTTTTCGATGGAATGTCCTATAAATATCAATTAAGTACCTCTTGTTTAATGTATCACTTAAAGCTTGTGTTTCCTTATTTATTTTCATTTTGCATTATCTGTCCATTGGTGAAAGTGGGGTGTTAAAGTCCCCTACTATCAATGTGTTACTGTCGATTTCCCCTTTGATGGCTGTTAGTATTTGCCTTATGTATTGAGGTGCTCCTATGTTGGATGCATAAATATTTACAATTGTTATATCTTCTTCTTGGATCGATCTCTTGATCATTATGTAGTGTCCTTCTTTGTCTCTTCTAATAGTCTTTATTTTAAAGTCTATTTTGTCTGATATGAGAATTGCTACTCCAGCTTTCTTTTGGTTTCCATTTGCATGAAATATCTTTTTCCATCCCCTAACTTTCAGTCTGTATGTGTGTCTAGGTCTGAAGTGGGTCTCTAGTAGACAGCAGATATATGGGTCTTGTTTTTGTATCCATTCAGCCAATTTGTGTCTTTTGGTGGGAGCATTTAGTGCATTTACATTTAAGGTAATTATCGATATGTACGTTCGTATTCCCATTTTCTTAATTGTTTTGGGTTCGTTATTGTAGGTCTTTTCCTTCTCTTGTGTTTCTTGCCTAGAGAAGTTCCTTTAGCAGTTGTTGTAAAGCTGGTTTGGTGGTGCTTAACTCTCTCAGCTTTTGCTTGTCTGTAAAGGTTTTAATTTCTCCATCAATCTGAATGAGATCCTTGCTGAGTAGAGTAATCTTGGTTGCCGGTTTTTCTCCTTCATCACTTTAAATATGTCCTGTCAGTCCCTTCTGGCTTGCAGCGTTTCTGCTGAAAGATCAGCTGTTAACCTTATGGGGATTCCCTTGTGTGTTATTTGTTGTCTTTCCCTTGCTGCTTTTAATATGTTTTCTTTGTATTTAATTTTTGACAGTTTGATTAATATGTGTCTTGGCGTATTTCTCCTTGGATTTATCCTGTGTGGGACTCTCTGTGCTTCCTGGACTTGATTAACTATTTCCTTTCCCATATCAGGGAAGTTTTCAACTATAATCTCTTCAAATATTTTCTCAGTCCCTTTCTTTTTCTCCTTCTGGAACCCCTATAATTCGAATGTTGGTGCATTTAATGTTGTCCCAGAGGTCTATGAGACTGTCCTCAGTTCTTTTCATTCTTTTTTCTTTATTCTGCTCTGCAGTAGTTATTTCCACTATTTTATCTTCCAGGTCACTTATCCATTCTTCTGCCTCAGTTATTCTGCTATTGATCCCAATTAGAGTATTTTTAATGTCATTTATTGTGTTGTTCATCGTTGTTTGTTTCATCTTTAGTTCTTCTAGGTCCTTGTTAAATGTTTCTTGCATTTTGTCTATTCTATTTCCAAGATTTTGGATCATCTTTACTATCATTATTCTGAATTCTTTTTCAGATAGACTGCCTATTTCCTCTTCATTTGTTAGGTCTGGTGGGTTTTTATCTTGCTCCTTCATCTGCTCTGTGTTTTTCTGTCTTCTCATTTTGCTTATCTTACTGTGTTTGGGGTCTCCTTTTTTGCAGGCTGCAGGTTCATAGTTCCCGTTGTTTTTGGTGTCTGTCCCCAGTGGCTAAGGTTTGTTCAGTGGGTTGTGTAGGCTTCCTGGTGGAGGGGACTAGTGCCTGTGTTCTGGTGGATGAGGCTGGATCGTGTCTTTCTGGTGGGCAGGTCCACGTTTGGTGGTGTTTTTTGGGGTGTCTGTGGACTTATTATGATTTTAGGTAGCCTTTCTGCTAATGGGTGGGGTTGTGTTCCTGTCTTGCTAGTTGTTTGGCATAGGATGTCCAGCACTATAGCTTGCTGGTCGTTGAGTGAAGCTGGGTGCTGGTGTTGAGACGGAGATCTCTGGGAGATTTTTGCTGTTTGATATTATGTGGAGCTGGGAGGTCTCTTGTGGACCAGTGTCCTGAAGTTGGCTCTCCCAGCTGAGAGGCACAGCACTGACTCCTGGCTGCAGCACCAAGAGCCTTTCATTCACACGGCTCAGAATAAAAGGCAGGTAAAGTAGAAAGAAAGAATTAGTAGAAGTAGAAACAAAGAAAGAAAGAAATGAGGGAGGGAGGGAGGAAGGAAGGAAGGAAGGACGGAAGGGAAAAAGAAAGAAAGAAGATAAAGTGAAATAAAATAAAGGTAAAATATAATAAAGTTATTAAAATAAAAAAATAATTTTTAAGAGAAAAAAATTTAAAAAAAACGGACGGATAAAACCCTAGGACACATGGTGGAAGCAAAGCTATACAGACAAAATCTCACACAGAAGCATACACATACACACTCACAAAAAGAGGAAATGGGGAAAAAATCATAAATCTTCCTCTCAGAGTCCATCTCCTTAATTTGGGACGATTCGTTGTCTATTCATGTATTCCACAGATGCAGGGAACGTCAAGTTGATTGTGGAGCTTTAATCCGCTGCTTCTGAGGCTGCTGGGAGAGATTTCCCTTTCTCTTTGTTCTCATAGCTCCCAGGGGCTCAGCTTTGGATTGGGCCCCGCCTCTGCGTGCAAGTCGCCGGAGGGCGTCTGTTCTTCGCTCAGACAGGACAGGGTTAAATGAGCGGCTGATTCGGGGACTCTGGCTCACCCAGGCCGGGGGGGAGGGAGGGGCATGGAGTGCGGGGTGAGCCTGCAGCGGCAGAGCGGCGTGACGTTGCAGCAGCCTGAGGCGCGCCGTGCGTTCTTCCGGGGGAGTTGTCCCTGGATCCCGGGACCCTGGCAGTGGTGGGCTGCACAGGCTCCCTGGGAGGGGGTGTGGATAGTGACCTGTGCTCGCACACAGGCTTCCTGGTGGCGGCAGCAGCAGCCTTAGTGTACCATGCCCGTCTCTGGAGTCTGCGCTTTTAGCTGTGGCTCGCGCCCGTCTCTGGAGCTCCTTTAAGCAGCGCTCTTAATCCCCTCTCCTCGCGCACCAGGAAACAAAGAGGAAAGAAAAAGCCTCTTGCCTCTTCGACAGGTCCAGACCTTTCTCCGGACTCCCTCCCAGCTAGTCGCGGCGCACCAACCCCCTGCAGGCTGTGCTCATGCCGCCAACTCCAGTCCTCTCCCGGCGCTCCAACCGAGGCCCGAGCCTCAGCTCCCAGCCCCGCCCGCCCTGGCGGGTGAGCAGACAAGCCTCTCGGGCTGGTGAGTGCCGGTCGGCACCGATCCTCTGTGCGGGAATCTCTCCGCTTTGCCCCCTGCACCCCTGTTGCTGTGCTCTCCACCGCGGCTCCAAAGCTTCCCCCTCCGCCACCCGCAGTCTCCGCCCACGAAGGGGCTTCCTAGTGTGTGGAAACCTTTCCTCCTTCACGGCTCCCTCCCACTGCTGCAGGTCCCGTCCCTATCCTTTTGTCTCTGTTTATTCTTTTTTCTTTTGCCCTACCCAGGTACGTGGGGGGTTTCTTGCCTTTTGGGAGGTCTGAGGACTTATGCCAGCGTTCAGTAGGTGTTTTGTAGGAGTTGTTCCACGTGTAGATATATTTCTGGTGTATCTTTGGGGAGGAAGGTGATCTCCGCATCTTACTCTTCCGCCATCTTCCCCAGCAATCTCCATATATTTTTTTTCTCTACATCTGTGTCTCTATTACCGTCATTTAAGGAACTTCAGGCTTTTTCGGTTTTCATGAAGCCTTCTACAGGAGTCATCTGTCTTATGTTCTATGTGTCTACATTGATGACTTTCCAAAGCTCAGTGGCTATCTAGAGCATTTGTTTTACTCTGAGTCTTTTTCTTGTTAACTTCCCAATGCTTTGTGAAAATTTTTCCAGTTTGCATTTCTTTTACATCACTTTTGTCTGTCCAACCTCAATTTCTTAGTAAGTTGGTTTTATAGGATTCACTGAAAAGAAGTAAATGAAATACCTGGGTAACATAGTACCTGTAATAAGTGAGGCACTTATTAAAATGCTTCCTGCTTTCTCTTTATTATCCATCCCTACTAAATTCCAAATCAATTTCAGTAAATTTAAAATCAACATGGCTGCTCTCCAGAACGTCATTATTGATTAAGATATTTTCCCATTGGATATTAAATTTGTGCTTGAATATAACAGATGAAAATGCTCTAAAATGGGATTAGATTTAGCTAACTGGCTAAAGCCAGTTAGCACACAAGACAAGCTATTGGTTCTGGGCCACATTTTGATGTCATCCTCCATTTGCTTCTTTGATTCTTTAAAAATCAGTTAATCCATCAAGCAAACATGCAATTAGCTTTTATAATACTTTAATAAAAGAGGAAGACTTTGGACAGCAAACAAGGCTGGAGTGAGTAGCACAGATATTAGGCAGCCACCTGGTATGTTGGGATAAACATAATCTTTGGAGTCAGACATAGTTGAGTTGGGGTCCTGGGTCCCACCTATGCTTCCTTGAGACTTTGCTTGTTATTCACCTTTGTTAGCTTCAGTGTATCAGAAAGGGGAAAAAGGAGGCTTGAGGACAGGATAGGGTGACCAGTATTTCCTGGTTTGCTTGGGTCTTTTCTGGTTTTATCACCGAAAGTCCTACATCCCAGGAAACCCCCCAGTCCCAAGCAGTGGCAGTCGATCACCCTGCAAAACCGTTGTGAGGATTTAGTGAAATGACAATGTGGAGTGCCTGTAAACTGGGCTTTGAAGGAATTGTATTATATTAATGATGTTGGTCTGTTTTAAGTGAGGGTCCACAGAGTCAGATTCACGTGCAGGTAGTTTATTGTGAGTGTGCTCAGGTGGACACATGAGGGAATGAGGGGGGCAGAGTAGGACAGCGCTTAACTAAGGTCAGTCCAGCTGAAGTTTTGCCTCAACCTGATTCTCTGGAAGATTCTGGCTTGTACATGGCACCACAGAGTTGCCCCACTTTGGGGTGAGGGGGTTGGCCATTTCTATGTTGCATCATTCAGCCACTGGCCGCAGGCCACTCCAGTTGAGCATTTCTAACCAAGGGCAATTCCTGGGAGAGGGGCACAGCTGTGCACTGCTACAAGCAACACTGTGCACTAGAGAACTGGTGCACCAGCCTGTGAAGTGGGCCTGAGCACGTGCCACCAGCTCTGCTACAAATGCTCAGGAGTTTCCTTAAAGAACATTCTAGCAGTCAGTTTAAATGAAGGAGCCCACGTTCATAATATGCCACTACTTCATGGCTTCTGTTTTGATACTTACATGTCTAGCTATTCCCCAGATTTTCAGAACTTTAAACATTAGTGATTAGTCATCCAAAGGGTATTTTAAACTCTTTTGGAAGAAGATACTATATAGTTACAAATATTATTGTTGGTTCTGGCTGGCAGGTGTAGAGGAGAATTCTTTTTTTTTCTTTAATTAATTAGCTTTCAATGGGCCATGTAACAATCTTAAGATACAAATTAGAAAAGAAATAAAAGCTGATTTTTAAAAAGCTTGGGTAATATAACCTGGTAGATTTCTGTAACTTAAAACAAATGCCAAGGTTAAGTAGAATGCATCTTCTCCAGAGGTCCATATGATTTAGAAAATGTTTCAATTAGTAAGCAGGATTAACATTGCTGATTTCCCAGCAACTGGGTAAAAAAGAAGCAAAACCACTTAAAGACAAAGTGCTAAATTAACTCGTTAGCAAGTTGATACACAGGGATTGATTTTAACCTTCTTAGGTTTAGAGATTTTCGAAAAAGGAAGTTATATTAATTATTGAAATAATTTTTTAGTACAGAACGTATCTACTGACTTGTGAGAATAGAATGTTGCTGATGTATGTGATATCCAGTTTATATTTCTAATATTTTCCTCCTTCTTATGTGTTTCCCAATTTGATTTTTGGCATGCATGAAAAAGGAGTGCATTCATTTTGAAATAACTTTGTGTTTTTATTAAAATCATATTTTATTGTAATAGAAATGTATGAACTTTAAATACGGGGAAAAAATAATATCACTATAAATGTTGTGAACCTCATCACAAAATGAGATGATTGCGGGCATGGATATGTTTTTAAAGTGCATTTGCAAAAAAACACCTAGTACTTTGGTACTCACAACAAAGAAATATTTTGTTATTGTTCTTATATAAAACTATTAGCCAAAAAAAACACCTTTTTGCAGTGGAGTATAATCTGATTTTTTCTTCTCTTAATAAATACCCATCTATTTCTTTGTATCTATATATTTACATAAACATATTCCTGTTTCAAAATCACAGTGATTTCATATTGCAGTTGAATGTTCAAAGAGTCAAAGTATATCAACATATTAGAAATACTCAGAAAATATTTATCACACACTAACCACCTTGAGGGTTGCTGAAAATAGCAGTACACTCTCAATTTCCGACCCGCATCATTTTTAACTTACTTGTAATAATTTTCCATATCAAGGTTTATAATAAGAATTTCGTATACTATGACTTGTACATTATATTATTGCTGACCATTAAGTACTTTATGTATTTCCACCTAAAATAGAATTTAAAGTGTATTCAATAATGCATTTTAATACAACATTTAGAAAATAGACAAAAATTCCACCCCACACAATAACTGTCTTTTTATTTTTTAAACCCCTTGCCATCACTATTTTTTCAGATGCAAGATTCCTGCCCTCTTCTGACTTTACAGTAATAACAAGTTTAAAAACAAACTGCAGTTTTCAAAACCACTTTCCAATTTCCCTTCTCTTTATCTTCTAATTCTAGATAAGGCAAGGCAAGCAGGTTGGTATTCACTTGGGAGCCTAGGATAATGAGCTCAAAGAGCAGGTTACGTCTCCAGTCTCTGTCAAAATCATAGGACCAGCTTTTCTCTTCTGCCAGTGGTTTTGTAGCTCAGAATGATATGCTTTGACAAAAGCCCTCAAATCACATTTTTTAAGGATTTTTAACCCCAACCTTTAGACTTTAGACCTGAATGTACACCTGCTTTGCAGCCTCTTGGAAACCGTCTCTGGCGTCTTTGCTTATACCCAGCCCACATAGCCCAGTTTCTTCCCTGTGGGTGCAACTCCTGCATTGGCTTACCTCTGGTGACCTGCACTGCTGTCTTCAATTTACTGAAGGTGGACACAATGTCTGCTGTTGTGTAAGTGCCAAGAAAGCAGAGACTTGGTTTCTGTCTTTTTTAGTAAGGTCCTTAAAAAGTTATCAGTAAATATTTATGGAATGAAGAAACAAATTGATGAATCTACTCATCTTATTGTGATATTTTAATTACCTTAGAAGCTTTTGATAACCCTTTATTCAATGATCTAGAAATAGCCTACACAATGAGTCATCTGTAGCATTTAAGACATTTATAAAGAGATGAGAGATCTCATGTTCCATGTACCTCTCCCCTATGTATTAATTCATTATAATATCAACAATCATTTTACCATATTGTCACCAAAATTTTTGCTAATATCTTAAAATATTATTGTGTTGTATACTGTATTCATTTAGACTGCAGTTACCTAATCCTAGACATTAATATATCACAATGTGTAAAGAAAAGACAAATATTTAAGGGATTAATACTAATATTAAAGTTAGTGACTTTAAAAATAGTTACTAACCAAAAATGAATTGTAAATAAAATATTTTAAAGAATAATGCAGTCATTTTTGTGACATTGTTTCCTCTCAATTTTAGTTTCTATAGGACACAGACCTGCACATAGGATGTATGACCTCAGAGCCCAAGGTACATTATGTATTTGCCAACATATTTTTTTTTTTTTTGCCGTATGCGGGCCTCTCACTGTTGTGGCCTCTCCCGTTGCGGAGCACAGGCTCCGGACGCACAGGCTCAGCAGCCATGGCTCACGGGCCTAGCCGCTCCGTGGCATGTGGGATCTTCCCGGACCGGGGCACGAACCCGCGTCCCCTGCATCGGCAGGCAGACTCTCAACCACTGCGCCACCAGGGAAGCCCTGCCAACATATTTTTTTATACCAAAAATTACAGTGAGAAAAATGAATACTCTTTGAGATATCTCAATGCCTCTTCCAAACTGTGTCTTAGAGAGGTCAAGGAACTTAGCCTTTGCCACATGATTCTATTTGTCTGAAAAACAAAGATGGTATTGACACCTCATATTGGAGTTGGGAAGATTAAATGAGCTCAGCTGTAGACATTTCATTACACAGCACCTGATATCTAGTAAGTGATTAATATGTACTAGTTATTAATTATTGAATAGTGGAATGATGACTAAAAGAAAAGATTTTACAGTTTCCCGACTGCTGTGATTTAAGCAAAAGCTCAATCGTCTCTGCTCACTCAGCATGATCAAAGTGTAAGTTTCCAAGACTTGCCATGATGCATTTAATGTCTAGAAAGACCAGACATCCTCAGATTCACAAAGTAATAACAGTCTTGTCTTTTATCTCATAACACCTGGGATCATGCATCAGAGACTGTAATGTTGATTATAATGTCTCTCTTGACAGTTGTTCCCAACTCTTTCCACTTAGAACCCTGCCAAGGAATCTAAGGATTTACTACTTCCCAGGGTAACATTAAAAAGTGTAACAAGCCTGGAAAGAGAACTGAGAATATTACATTGTAATAAACGTTCTTCAAGAGAATGTAAAAAAATGAAAAGACCAGGAAAATTGATTTGTATAAAATTATATAGCTGATTCCTAGTTTGGGCGTTCAGTCACCCCTCTCATCTCAAAACTGAACTCTCTTAGTTATGGTGTAGACTATTTTTAGTTCCTGAACTAATCTTAACTTGAAGACGTGTACTTTAACCACTGTCTCGAACTTGTATATATTCCTGATGCTCTGTGTCCCATCTTTGGATGACCAGTGGATGCTGGAGTTCTAAGAAGCTTTAATGTATTTTGTACCCTTTTCCCCTCCACTGTGTTCACATAGGTTTTATCACTTCTCTTCCCATTCCAAGACCGATTATGACCTAAACCCATTTATCTGGAATAAGGGTCAGCAATCAATAATTGTGGGCCTCTGATTCTTCATTCTGTCCCAACCTCTTTGGTTTTCATCCATCCAATGTCCAAATAGTCACTGTGCTGTACCTTCCTTCCAATTCTAGGCAGGAGAGAAGAACAAAAGCCATATGGAGGAAGGAGCAAAACCTATGAAAATACAGCATAATTTTAGCAGAAATCCTAAGCAGGGTCTACTTCTCATTGGCCAGAGCAGTGTCACATGACCACTTGTGAAGACAGCTGGAATGAACATGCAGTGTAGCTGACATCTTTGCCATATTTCCAAAACTGAGCTTTAGTTTCTATGGAGGAGAGCAAAAATTAGATTCTGAGTAGTCAACAAAGCCTGTATAATTATTCAAAAAATATTTTATTTGAGCCACAGATGAGTTTTAAATGAAGCCCTGGAGAAATGCAGAATTAATGGTTTAATCTAAAGGACCATTGATCTGGGATCAGTGAGAGCAAAATCCTGTAATAGCTGGAGATGTCAGAAAGTGCTATTCAATTAAGTACTTTCATTAATCATTATAAAATTAATCCTTAGTACTTGATGATAATGTATTAAAATTAAGTGCTGATTAGGGCTGACCCCATAGCAGTTTCTTCAGGAAGTTTTCAGAAAGTTATTCTTTAGGCAAGGTTTTGGCCTCTATTGATGGGACTTGTACCTAGGAAGACACCTTCATGGAACAGCAAACATAAATACAAGCAGGAAATGGCTGGACCCTGTGGTACAGGGGTTAAATGCAATGTATCCTCACTAATTTTGACTAATTAAAGACAAATGCAGATTGATTTTGAGAAGTCTAGTTGTACAATATTTAA
Source organism: Delphinapterus leucas (assembly GCF_059928025.1). NCBI lineage: Eukaryota > Metazoa > Chordata > Mammalia > Artiodactyla > Monodontidae > Delphinapterus > Delphinapterus leucas. The sequence continues at coordinate 48,275,220 of NC_143133.1, read as the reverse complement.
TGCGATTGTCCTGCTTTCACGTTTTATGACTATGCAAATTTGGTTTTAAAATCTGACATGGTAGAAAATTTTCAAAGCATGATAAATTATTTCTATTTTATCCATGACAGATTTCCTCTAAAACTGTTATGATGTAAAAGTTATTTAACATTTTTGATCACCTACTATATGTCAACTACGGTGGTAGTTTCTTTATATCCATCACCCATTTCACACTCCTAATAATCCTTTGAGTTAGGTTTTATCTCAGTTTCACCAGTCGAAAAACTGAACATTGCAGGGTCACTCTACTAGAACTATCGGGGCTGGGATTTGAACCAATTCTCTGCTGTCCAAGTCCACACCTTCTCCATTGTGCTGCATCACCTTCTATGAGCTGAAGTGTAAGGTATGTCAAGGAGTCCATGACTTCATATGTTAGGTAGCGTTGATTCTTTTGTCTTTCTCTTATTTCTTGTGTGTGTGTGTGTGTGTGTGTTTTTTTTTTTTAATATTAGACCTGGTGAGGAGATGAGGATAGAGGAATATCAGAATAAGTGAGGGACTATCTTAGGAAATTCTTTTCAGTTTTGTATTTATTTTTAGTACGCTCAGCATGTCACCTTACACATGTTTATCATTACCTTGGGAAATATATATTCATTTACTACCATTGATGGAAACTTTACTTGGGAGGAAACTGCAGCTTAGGCATTTTCTGAATATCACAGTCCTCTAAAGGGTGGCATCCTAATTAATGAGGTTCAAAATGCTGTAGACCAAATTCTGTCCTCTAAGATACATAAATGCATGTAGGAGAAGCATAAAGCAACATCATTCTGTCCCCTGAAAGCACGTTAAAAAGAACCCCTTTGTGATTTGTTGTGGGTTATATCCAATACAAAAGCATCTCCCCAAGTTGCTCAATTATTTTATTAAAAGACATCTGATAGTAAAAGAGTGAGTTGCTAACATTTTGTAGGCAGCTTGGAGTCCTCTGTGTATCCTTTAGTAACATTTCTTTGAAAAATTTTATGTTAGTTTGTTCGCTTGTAGAAACTCCATAGAGTTGAAAATCAGGCTGTAAATTTAGTCTCTGTAAATATGACCTCCACTACACTAGAATATGAGCCCTAGATCTCATAGAGATCTTATTTATATTTGTGTCCCATGTAGCATGATGCTTGGGATAATAGGCGATTCATAACTGTTAAAATGAACTGAAATTATATGTTCAAATCAAGGAAAGGCACATGGTTTCAATTTTCTTATATACAGATGCTTATTTATATATTTTTCTGTGTATCCATCCTTCTATACACTCAACATCCATCCATATACCCATCCATCCAAGAAATATGGCAGTAAAAAAAAATTCTGATTAATTTCTTGATGCAGTGATATGATAATGGCTTTATTTTTCTTTGTAGCAATATCATTTATAAGCTTAATATAACTTAATTTTCAAATCAAGAACAGCCCTTTCCTGCTTATTAATGATTGTAGAGATTAGACAGGAAATAATTACTGTTGATTTACTAAAATGTGTCACAATAACTTGAGGATTGAATTGGTATTAATTAATTCAGTTGTATATAGTTTCCCTCACTTAAGGAGCACAGTATCATGTTCACTGATTCCTTGCTACACCTCTAAATCCCTGATTTAGGGCAACCACAAGCATAGGAGCATGCTTTTCACAATAATCATTGTTCCAGTGATAATATGAACACTTGTATCCTTATTGTTTAAATGAAAAAAGAATGACCTTCTAGGTCCTGGGAAATGAGGCACTTCTATAACAGTGAGTAACTCTCTATGATACTAGTTATTTTGTGAAGCATCTTTCATTTTTAAAAATTTTTATAGGGATTTGGTTGGATATTTTCCCTGAAGTTAAAAATGTAAGCCTCTCTACTCTTCCTTCACATTTGAGTTCATAAGTAGCAGAACATACATATTTTACTTCGTCAGTATCTAACATAATATTATACATAATGTGAGAACTCAAAAGTTAATTCAGCATGTATTTATGGAATACCTACAAAGTATCCAGTTATTACTAGGCATTTTAAAGATTACAGAGCTAAAGTTAGGACTTTTGACTTCCATAATCTTTCTGTATCATTGGAAAGACAAGATACACAAAACAAATTTACATAATGGCATAAGTGTTTTTCCATATACTTGGTAAGATTTACATGTGGTTAGAAAACTAGACAGAGAGAGAAGTCTCCTTTGAGATACTTTTTTGGAGTTAAATTGCTCCTTCTTGTAATAAGTAGTTCTTTGTTGATGTTCTCTTTGTTAGTTGTTATTTGTCAAATGGAGCATGGAAATCCACAAAGCTAGCGGAAGGAAACGATGGGTATTTGATGGTTTCAAGTGGATTGCTACTGACTATATTGGAAAACAGTCTTCCAGAGGGCAAGGGTGCATGACTAACTTAGCAAAGTGCCTTTTTTTAACATGGTATATGATGAATTCATGGTTTGTTTAATGAAGACAGAAGCCATTTATGGATTCAACAAGTATGCATTGACTATGTATTATTATAAGTATGTATTGTTATGTGTTAGGCACTGTGCATGGTGCAAAAGAATTTATTGACAGGCAAACTGACAATACCTTTGTTTTCATGAAGCTTACAATCTGGTGAGGGAGACAGAGAGCAAATAGTTCAAAAAATAAGTTATAGAAAACTATGAGATGCTATAAGAGAGAATAACAGGGGCCTTACTTAAAGGATTTCTCTGAAAAGGTGATATTTAAAATAAAACCCAAGGAATGAAAAAGTGTTAAGTATGTGAAGAATGGGAAGACAGAGGAAAAAAGTTGGAAAAGGCAAAAATGAAAAAGAACTTGATGTGTTCGCAAGATTGAAAGAAGAAGAAAAGTCATAGTGACTGTAGCATAAGTCAGAAAGGAGCATCAGACAAAATATGAAGAAAAGTCAGGTGCAAGGTATATTTTACAGTTGTATGAACATGGGGGCGGTTCTCAGAAGGCTTATCAATAAATAGAATCTTATCCCTATCTGAATGTGGACAAAGTGATAAAATGCTAGGGTAAGCATGGAAGCCAAACCCTCCGTGGGCCCATGTCTGGAACACAGAAAGATGGACACCTCCAACTCGTTCATAAGAAGGACTGCACCAAGGCAGACCTACCTGAAGGCAGATGAGTAGAGGACCAAGCAAGGCAGAGTATGCCAACTAGTTCTTCCCACGTTCACTGTCAGGTATGTCTCACACCTTCTCAAGGGTGGAGCAAATTAAGGAGCAGGGAAGGGTCAGACTCACACCAAACCTGAGTCCTTCACAGGAAGGAAATGTCATACTGACAAAGAAACAGGGCAGGAATATTATACAATGTGAATGTTGTCTAAATCACCTTAAGGTTTTAGGATGATATACCTGATCCAATCAATACATGTTGTTAAAAGAGTAAAGTTGACCCTTGAGCAGTGTAGGGGTTAGGGGTTCCAACACTCGCACAGTTGAAAATTTGAGTATAACTTACAGTTGGCCCTTCATATCCGTTGTTCCTGCATATCATGACAGATTGTGTAATATTGTATTATTTACTATTGAAAAAACTCTGCATATATGTGGGCCCACTCAGTTCAAGCTAGTGTTGTCCAAGGGTCAGCTGTACTTCAGCGGCTTGATGTAATTGTGTTGAAAAAGAGAAATATCATAAATATTATTTAGAACTGAGTCATATCAAATCACTCTCATCCATGCAATTTCATATTTAATATAGCATTTGACAGTGGCAGGAGTAAAAGAGAAAGTTGTATAGAATTATAGAATTTATCATCTTTAGCACCAGATGCACTGACACATTACAAAAAAAAAATCACAGAAGTAAAAATAAAAGGCAAAATATCTTTTGATGTGAGGTAGACTATGTGCTAGGCAATGTTCCAGGTGCTTTACAAATATTAACTCAATGCACTTAATAACCTAATGAAGTAAGAGTTATGATATTTCATCCTCACTTTAGAGGTAAAGATCTCAAACATTAGAAGATTTGAAAGTTTAGTCTAAGGTCAAACTGAGAGGGGTAGTATTTGATTTTAACCACTCTGCTATAGATGAATAGGGTAGGGGTGGGAGAATTTAAGGACTAGTTTGCATTTTCTTTGTCTTATTTTTCATTTCACTGCTTTGGGTAGAAAGAACTGGTCATAACAAGAATATACTGTGACAAGTGAAAATGTATTTTGCTTTATTCATAATTACTTAAAAACATTGTATCACAGTATTATTCATTGAGAAAACATTTATAAAAAGGTTTAAAAATTCAATGCCTACTGTTATTTCTTTCCTGGAATTTCTGAAGGGTTAAACGCAACTCCTTAGTCAATTGGCTTGGGGTATGATAATGTGTAGACTGAAGTAAAATATCCTAATGCATATTATATTAAAATAGTCTTTTATTTTGCAATCACCTGTCAACTCATTTGCCTCTATTAATGCTACTTTAACTATGACAGACACGGGTTGAAGTAATTAGTGTTTAAAATGTCTCTGGAAATTGTACTACATTTCCCCATCATACCCTAGAGGTGGTAGATGTGTTGATACATTGTCCTGAAAGACAGCAGGCTTCTAAGAGCTATATAATGGCCCACGGTTTTTTATTGTAATGTTCCTTTACAGGTGTGTCTTTTTTTTTTTTTTTTTTTTTTTTTGCGATTCACATATGCTTTCCAGATTGTCTGGAACCTCTAAAGAAGACACATCATTGAAACAACTTCCATCCACTTCATGAGTAGAAATTACTCTGGCTGCTATGAAGAGAAGGGTGGAAGGTGATTAAGAATGAAAGTTGGGGGAGCATTTTGTAGACCATGTCAGTGGTCCAGACAAGAGATGATGGTGCCTAAGAGAGTAAAGATATATTTTTGATAGGCACTCTGAGACTTGTTGATAGATTAGGCAATGCAAGAAAGGAATTAGAAGACATCCCTACACTCAGGTTTTTTTCTTTTTAATTGAAGTGTAGTTGATTTACAATGTTGTGTTAATTACTGCTGTACAGCAAGGTGATTCAGTTTTACATATATATACATTCTTTTTTAATATTCTTTTCCATTATGGTTTATCATAGGATATTGAATATAGGTCTCTGTGCTATACAGTGGGACCTTATTGTTTATCCATTCTGTATATAAAAGCTCACATCTGCTAACCCCAATCTCCCACTACATCCCTCCCCCAATCCCCTCCCCCTTGGCAACCACCAGTCTGTTCTCTATGTCAGGGAGTCTGTTTCTGTTTCATTTGTGATAGGTTCACTTGTGTCATATTTTAGATTCCACATATAAGTGATATCATATGGTATTTGTCTTTCTCTTTCTGACTTAGTTCACTTAGTATGATAATCTCTAATTACATCCATTTTGCTGCAAATGGCATTATTTCGTTCTTTTTTATGGCTGAGTAGTATTCCATTGTACATATGTACCACATCTTTATCCATTCATCTGTTGATGGACATTTAGGTTGCTTCCATGTCTTGACTATTGTGATAGTGCTGCTGTGAACATAGGGGTGCATGTATCTTTTTGAATTATAGTTTTGTCTGGATATATGCCCAGGCGTGGGAATGCTGGGTCATATGGTAGTTCTCTTTTTAGTTTTCTGAGGAACTCCACATTGTTTTTCACAGTGGCTGACCGACTTACATTCCCACCAACAGCCTACATTTAGGTTTTTGATGTGAGGTAGACGATGATGATAATGCCATTCTTGAGTTAGGGAAGACAGGAGTGGGGGTATGGCAAATAGTCTTGGAGAATGGGATGATTCCAGTTTCAAATCTGTTAATTCTGAGATCCTTTTGAGACTTCCAAGCAAGGAACTCAAAGAAAAAGAACAATAACAGCTGACACTGCATAGAATACCTTGTGTTCTAAGTCTGTTCACAAAGTTTATATCATGAATTCATTGAATCCTTACAAGGACCGTACGTGGCTTTAGAGGGACTGTTATTACCATTTTACATGTGAAGGTAGTTGCTTATACAATGAAATGAATTATCTAAGTTAAAGTGCATAGATCAGTGATAAGCCCTAAGAAAATACTCAAAAAATACATGCATTAAGTTTCTTACTTAGAACATTCACTGATAATATTTTGGAAGCTGCTGGATGCCCAATTGTTGAAAAAGTGTGTTTCAAAAAGTGTGCTTCAAACCCAGGTACAGCTGTAGATGGTAATTAGAGGTGCAGCATAGATAAAGCTCTGAAGGACAAATGAAGAAGATGCAGTGATTATGACAAAAGTACTGGATGCCAAATTCTATGGTCCAACAAGTTCACAATTGTACTTCACAGAATGATAGTAGAGGACAATTTAATTAAAAGATAATGGAATAAATTAAGAATGCTCCGGTATCTTTGTATGCCTCAAAAGCATACATTTTCACCTCGTAGAAGTCAACCCAGGAATCTTTCTTACCCAAATTGAAGTAGTTTATAAATATCACACATTTGGGATAAAGTATATTGAAACAAATCTGGTGGAAATATTTTTCTAAGGTATTTTCTCAGATAGGCATACAGCATTTTCTCATTTAAAAATGAACTGAGTAAAAGTAAAAGCATGAATGCATTGCCTTGTAAAATTTCCTCTTTTGACTTCTTCCTTAAAATATTATTTACTGAGTGCCAAGCACTGTGCTCAGACATCAAGCCAAGTGCTGAGTTCACGTCCTAATAGATATCCCCACAGAAGAAAGAGAGTCTGCGAATTTTAAATAGCATCTGAAAAAGAAGAGACACTATTCTCTTTAGTGAAATGTAACGGTTAGGAGTGAGAGCTTGAGGTGCCTTGGGTTCAAATTCCAGCCCTACTAATTTGTATCTCTGTGACCTTGAGCAAGTTATTCAGGCTCTTTGTCTTCTATGGGTTAAATGGATAAAATAATGGTATTTCCTTATAGGCTTGGGAGTTAAGTGTATTAATAGGTATGTAAAGTGCTCAGAATAGGGCCTGGTCCATAAGAGGCACTCAGTAATTATTAGCTGCTATTAAATCTAAATCTGATTTTGGCCAGGGTTCGTATTCTCTCTTCTTGGACTCCAAGCAAGTTAGGAGGTTATTAGGTATCTGTTTCAGTGTCTCCAAATATACCCTGGCAGTTAGGCCACTTGGAATTGGCTGGTCTGCTCTGGCCACTTAGACAACTCACAGGGGATTCTGTTGTATCATTTCAGATACAAGCCTCTTAGAACCTCCTTTCTGATCTAGACAAAAGACCACTACACTCTTCTAAAAATCTCTTTTTGTATGTAAAGAAATGCTGTTTTTAGCTGGCATGTTCTAGTATTTTTCCAGGCTTAGCTCTTAAGGACCTATGCTTTAGCAAAGAAAATTGTGTCTGTCTCATAAGAAATAGGACCACTCCCACGCATTATAGAATCTGGTCAAACACACTGCTGATGGGCCCATGGGAAATACTGGTTACTGACAGGTTCCTCTCAGGGCCTGACTTCCCACCCTCTATAGTGAGGGTACATCTTTTCAGGTCCTTTCTACATCCTGAGGCCTCACTGAGTAGAAAGATTAGAGCTGAACGTGAACTGAGAGCTGTGGGGTTCAATCTACTGATTCTTTTGCTCTCTCTTCTGCTCACTCTTACCTGCTCCACCTCCCCTGCTGTGTCCCATGAGAGAGTTGCTGTTCGGCCTATTTGTGTTTTCTTGATGGTTAGGGAAGATTGTCTCCTCCCATTTTAAAGAAAATTCAATGGTTTATCTTAGTGTCTTAGAACGGATTGCTGAGAAGAAGGAAGAATAAATGGGGGATAGCATCTTCCTTTAACTTATTCTTTGGAGAGATGTTGGACTTGAGTCGTAAGTGCTCACACTTGTTTATGTATTTACCCAGGCCACTTAATTGGTTCCATGGAAAGTCAATGAATATTTGGTGGAGTGAGTTGGTGTGCTATAATTGATCGTAATAAAAATTCAGAGAAGAGGCACTGTGGAAATGTGGGAGAGTGGAATAGGTACAGGATTTGGAATAAAAAAGACCTGAGTTGGGAAATCCAATTTTCATGTCTTATTAGCTATATGACCTTGGGCCAGACTTCTGACTTCTCAAAGCTTTAGTTCTCTGTGTGAGATGGGAGTAGTAATGCCTGGTCATGGAATCTTGTGTAGAATAAATGGGATAATGTGCTATGTTGAGCATATAGCAGACCCCACAATAAATGGTAGTAGTCATTACAGAAGTCTCATAGTTTGAGTCTTCTATGATGGGTCACAGATGTCTGTGGATACAGAGAGTGTAACTGCAAAGTGAAGTATACTAGTGATGGCATTGTGGTCACATCACTGGGTGTTTCCTCAACCTTCTGCTAAGAGAAATTTGAATTTGTGTGCACAACGTTCTTCATTTCAACAAATACTCTTGAGGGTTAATCAGTGTCAGCAACAGGGTTAAGTACTATAGGTAAAGAGATTAGTAAGACAAAATCCTTGGCCCTGAAGGAGGGTAAGAACACAATAACTCATACTGGGTAAGAAAAATCAGTGATAAAGAGAAGCATAACCAGTTTATTGAAGAATCTCAATTCTTTGGAGCAAAAATGTGAAATGATTTTGTTTCTTTCAATAACTGCTTCATTTGAATATGCCTCCCCCTTCTTCCTGCCCCTTAATGACACCTTGGGAATCTTCTAGAACTTTTTACTTAATTTCAGATATTAAAGTTTAGTATTTTGAAGTTCTTTATCACATGTTTGGTACAAAACTCTCTACCTTCCCTCCCCTTTCGTTTATGACCTAGCTCCTCTAGTATGTGAGGCAGAGTGGGGGAAAGAAAAATACTTAAGTCCTGTGTGCGTGATTGTTTACGGGGAAAAAGTCCTTGATTCCAGTGTGATGTAGCTGTTTCTGAGTGTGTGGTACTCATGGTTTTTCTGGGTGTTGCTATTCAACTCCTGCCTCCACTGGGAACTCTTTATCTGTATCAGACTTGTCCACTGTTCAGGCAGCCCCAGAACCATCATTACCCTTCACATGGAGGCATGGACATCATTGGGATCTTCTCTGACATCCTTTTAGTGTCCCATGGACTTAGGATAAGTTGTACGCATTTTGCCTAGGCACACTACACATTTCTTGCACACCTGGGCTGCTCTACTAATTTTTCAATTTCCTTTATTCTTCAGACCAGACTACAACCAGGCATCAGTCTCTATTATCACGTATGTTCCTAAACTCCGGATCTTCCCAGGCACAAATCACCAGGCTCGTCTCTGATTTGCTGGCTATACTAAGGTGGACCTGAGTGTTCTGCACCTAGGCAGCCTACAGCTAAAGAAATAGATGCAAGTCTTTCCTTCTTCCAGGCACCTCAGATGATAACTAGAGACTCATGGGTGTCTGCAACCAATTTAGTTTGGAGGGTTGTGAGAGAAAAGAGGAAAGAAATTCTACCAATCTTGTCTCTGTTGTCTTTTCCTCCAAATCCTCTCATCAATTTTCCATGGTTAGAAGTGGAGAAGGGATTGTTGTTGGTAGGACCTGCTCTGCTCTTTTGGTCTGCACATGTGATGGCATCTGACTTCAATTATGGGTGATTCATTAGAGTTGAGTTACTTAGCACTTTGACTAAGCTTTGGGCTATAAGAAGAGACCCTCTCAACATCATAGAGCAGATACAAGTATCATTCTTTATAGCAATGAAGAGGGAAAATGACTAATTTTTCTGAAGAGCCTTAGGAGGGCTCCTCAGTGCCTCCCATACCCACTCCCTTGCTTCACATAGCACCTTGCTCAAACTTACAGCTCAATGTAGGTTTTCTCACTGGACATTTTTGATCATCAGCCAGTCTCTTGATTTGTTCCTTTATTATCTCATGCAACAGTCATCTGTTGAGCTACTACTCTGTGCAACTCGCCTGCAAGAAGACAACAGCACAGCGCACTAGAGAATAGGACAGATACAGCCCATTGAGGGAGAAACTTACAGGTGCAATGAGTATGATACTAGAGAAGAAGAGAGTTCTTCCAGAGTACGAGCACCTGTCACTAAGACCAAGCCAAGTCAAGGAGTTTATGGAAATCTTCTTTAGAGAAATGATGGTTAAGCGGGAACCCAAAGGATAAGTAAAAGCTAGTGAGAAAAAGAAGGCGACAACAGTTTCTAAGAAAAGAGAGTGCATGTTCAAGCCACTGAAAGAGATTTAAGATGGGTGGAATAGTATAGAGAATGAGTTGTGTTAGGTGATATTAGAAAATTGGTACTGAACAAACAGACTTCATAGATCATGTTTAGAATGGAGGTAAAAATAAATGAATGAATGAGTGAGTGAATGAATGGGTAGAAAATGAATTAACAGTCTTCTTTCAGGCACAGATCTCCCCCAAAAGGATGGATAGGTCAGGCTTAGATAGTGATATTTCCAGTGAGAAGGAGTAATCAGCCTACTTTCTCCCCCATTCTCCAAGTAGGATGTGGGGCTGGGCATTTGGGAATAAATAAATGAAAAGGCTCAGATGAGGAGATAGCCTTTTCTTTACTTTTTTGTTCAGTTCTAATTTAATTGTTACTTCCTATATCTATCCCTCCTTTTACTTTAATATTTCTTCCTCTCATTCTTTGTGTCTCATTCCCTTCTCTAACCTTACAATGGCCCTGTGCTGATTGGGTTTGTTTACCCACAAACGTACTTTTAATTCTTTAGAGGAAAGAAAAGCCATAGTCATTTAGTTACTATTTTTCTCCACTAGGGCTGTCTTTGTAGGCTCTACGTTCTCCATGGAAACATACACTTGGCTTGAAGTGGTTATGTTTTATTGTGTGGATATCAACAATCTGATGATGGCTTTTCTAAAGTATCTGCCCTTTTCCTCTGTGTGCCATATTGAAAAACATTAGCCTTGTAGGGATCCAATTGCCTTGAGTTAGTGACACCCTTTTCTCTGCTGAACTGAAAATGCTTTTACCTTGAGAAATATAACTGAAGACATCATATCACTGTCATTTCTGAAGGCATGAATACAACTTAGGAACAGTATCAGCACATGCAAATCACTCAAATGGTTTGTTTCTAAGGTTATATCAGGGAAATGGCATAATCTCTAAATGGTCAAGATGCATCTTACAGTTAAGATTTTTCTGGTTTCACAGGTCTGACAGTTTCACATTCGAAATATTAGGTGACAACACAAGGCTAATGTCTTCACTTTTCTCAGGGACTTTATTATCCTGTGATTTATGAGGCACCTTTGTTGAGAGGACCTACTATGTCTGTTTCATGAAAGGATACCAGACTTGGACCTGTTTACAATTTTTAACCTGTTTTCTTGAATATGAGATGCCACTTTTGCACCTCTGTTAAACTTGTTAGTAAATCAAGCTCTCCTAAATCTTTCTCCTACCTTCAGGTCTCACAGATAGATAGACCAGGCAGGATGGACTAAAGTTTTTTTGTGCCATTGTTAAAGCCAAAGATTTTGCTTCTTTTTATTCCTTTTCTGGATATCGAAATGGAATCTAAATAAAAACAGCCAAGTGGCAAAGTTGAATAAGAAGTTAACAGAGAGAAATTATTAAGGTGATAATAAAAACGTATTGGACATTTAGTGCATGCCCCTTAAAGGCTAAATGATTTGCCTATGTTCTGCCATTCAATTCTCACAACAAACCTTTGGGATAAATACTATTAATGGATGAAGAAATGTGCTTAAATTTGTTTAATAAATTGAACAAAATCCCACAGGTATTAGGAGAAATATCTAATATTCATACCCATGTTTTTCTGATTCCATTATGCTAGCGATAAAGGATTCATAGGTGTACTATATGGATCCCTCAATATTTTTTTCATTTAAAATAGGTCTGTGTGTTACTTAAGTTGGACAAAATACTTTATACCATACTACTTTTTACAAAACAGAATTGTAGCCCCAATCTTTCTCCTACTGGCTATGTGGTATTTGATAGAGCATATAAACTCTGGATCTCACTTCCTCTCCTGAAAGCATTAAAGGCTTGAATGTCTCTTTGTAAGATAAACGACTCTTTTAAAAATAACTTTATTAATTGGTAAGTATATTTATACAACAATTTATTTCATTAGTATGTGGATGATTACTTTTGTAATTACAAAGTAAATTACAGGATTGTATTCATAATGATGTCTTCAAGGTGTTGTCATTCTCTCATTACAGGATTTGAGTATAAGATATCTAATGACAAAGATACAAAACATAAAAATACCTCCATATATCTAAAAATGTGGACATCCCAAGGACAATTAATCCCTCCTTATTTTACATATATGCTGTTTTGTAGTACTTATCCGTCCAGTGCCAGCTCCCTAAATATCACTGAGGCAAGCTGTTGATAAGGCAAAGATGAGTTTGTTGTGTATCCTGGTATGGGAGAACTCCACCTTGGGATTGTTGGGGCAGTGTCTCCGAAGAGGGATAAGGTTGGATTTTACTGAGAATTTTAGCTTTGATTTAAGGCAGGTCTTTCAATGAGAGGCCTTGATTAGACTTGGGTAAGGATCACTACACAATTTTCCAGGACTGATGGAAACAGCAAGGCAAGATTTTGAGGTGAAAATTTGGTGTAGTCTCAGAGTATAAAGTGTTGATTGATGCTTCCCAGTGAAGGGTTAATGGGTATTTCTGGAAATTCCTGTAATGAACTATCAAGTTATTTGCCTGGGTAAGAGTCTCCTAGAATAGTAAAGGAATACTAATGAAGACAGAAGAATAGTAAGTCATGTCAATGTAGACAGTATGTTGGGGGTAGGAAGTAAATCATTTCAGTCCTCAGTGTTCAACCTGCATGGAGAGGTGAATGGTTTTGGTCTCATTTCACTTAGTGACAAGGTTACTTGATTACATGCTCACCTCTACTGCTAAAGGATGAACTCTTCCATGGCAGGGCCGCCCTCCTTGCCATTTGTGTTTCTCCACCTGGAACAGAGTGGTGCCATAGCAGTGGAGTGGGAAAGTGATGGTAGTGGTGGTATATATGGTAATCCTATAATGGCTTTTATCTACTGCTCACCTCCCATTTGCCAGATCAACTACTGCACGCTTCCTGTGAAATACCTCATCTGCTCTTGGTAACAACCTTATGGGTTTGCGTCTGTCTTCATTTCAATGATCTGTCGTAAACAGAGGTTTTTTCATTGTTTAATAAAAGGTAGGTACAATTAATTGGACATTCTTTGAATAGATTTATATCATGTAAATCAGGCTACTGTGTTTACCTTTACTCATTCCAAAACGAATATTAACATTTCCAAAAAATATTGCCTACTAAAAGCTAAGCAGGAACTTAAGCCCCTTAGTGGTCAGTGGGCGTGTTACAGTAAACATAAGCTCATTAACCAATATTTTCTTTTGTCAGAGTTTGAAGCACATAAAAATTGATTGGCATTTATCCCCGTGCATATTCCAGCTGAGAACCACTCTGGGCCTGGGTCTCCCTGAATCACTCTTGAATGACTTTTCCCCCCCAACACTGGTGGCTTCTCCCAGTTTTTAAGTCTCTGCTGCCACACTGTGGGGAAACACAGAATAATACATTAGCTTAGATATTTTTGTCATCTTTCTACCAAGGAGCAGTTGTCATTTACAGTGCCTCAAATTCAATTTAAAAATAAAAATAGCATAAAAGAAAAAAAGCTTTCAGGTAAAGGATGATGTTAGGTGAAGTCATTGCAGAGTGAGGGAGTGATGGTACTATTATTGATAGGGTTGCTTTATTGACTACTTGGGTAATAAGCTCAGTTCAAAACATAGTTGCTTTAAGAGAGGCAGCCTGGTGTAGTGAAACAAATATGAATTTTTGGTTCTGATTCTATTAATGATACAGACTTCCTTCTTCATATCCTTGCAATTTTTCTTCCTCTCAGCCTTCATTATTTTTCCTTTTCTCCTTCCACTAAAATTTATTGAATATCTACTACCCTCTTCCAGACATTTTGCTAATGTTATTAGTACAAAATCAAATTAGGCATTGTCTTGAAATCTCAATAGGGACACTCTTTAGTGATAAAGAAAGGTGTATAAAATGAAAATTAGAATATAAAGCAGGCTTGAGAGAGTTACACACAGGGTATCATGGGACTATAAAAAAGCAGCTTCCAAAGCCACAGTTTGAATTACTTGCAGCAAAATTCTGACACTTCCTCTCCTGAGAGTCAGAAATCACATCTTCCAATGACTGTGGCGGCTACTCTCTGTGGATGCCATGAGCTCCTGTTAGCCTCCTTATGATGAGAGCGATTGTTTGCCATCTTTGGTGGAAGGCAATCGGAATGGATAGGGATTAAGGCAAGTCATTATCAAACAGAGCATTTCTCTATAACTTAATCAATGCCATTTCAAAATAATTGAAAGAGCTTTACATGTAAAGGTAGAGATCTTTTCAACCTTCTTTAGAAATATACTTCTTTTTGTACACATATATTTTACCATTTGTATAATGCAGTATTGGTATTTATCTAGTTCTAAGCATCTCTAGGAAGCAACACCCAAGAATAAGGACACCCACCAGGGTTTAAAAATAGAATGTAGGGCTTCCCTGGTGGCGCAGTGGTTGAGAATCCGCCTGCCGATGCAGGGGACGCGGGTTCATGCCCCGGTCCGGGAAGATCCCACATGCCACGGAGTGGCTGGGCCCGTGAGCCATGGCCGCTGAGCCTGCACGTCCGGAGCCTGTGCTTTGCAACGGGAGAGGCCACAGCAGTGAGAGGCCCACGTACCGCAAAAAAAAAAAAAAAAAATAGAATGTAAATAATCTTACCTCAAAGAACATAGAAAATAGCTTTACAGTATTCAATATCAACTTTTTCTTTAGGTCATAAAAGTGGTAGCTATATACTAAAAATGACTTTTATTTATTGTTTTTTTAATATACTGTTTCCTAATTTCAAGTGCCTGGAAATACCTGCATCTATTTTAAGGCTCAACAAACCTGGGAAACAAGATTATAATGACCATCTTTGTTGGGGAGATTGAAGGAAGGAAGAGTGTGAATTAATGTTAAGTGGCTATTATGCACAGGCATGTGCCAGACAATTTATATACACTGGCTTAAACACTCGAAAGAGAAATAAAAGAGGTCGATATGTTAGCTCCATTTCAGAGATGAGAAAACTGAGGTTTAGAGAGTATAAGCAACTTGCTCAATGTCTCATAACTAGTAAATGACAAGAACTTGGATAAAACCAGACCCATGATGCTCCATTCCACTAACAGAACCAAAAGGAAGCATTTAAAAAAAAATCTACATTCAAGCAAAAATGTCCATTATCTAAATCTGCCTGAGTTTATTTTTGAAGAGGAATATAGTATCAATGACATCAGGAGGATAAGTACGAAGGCCTTGTTTTAAACCACATGAAAATGTATTTGCTTATCTTTGAAGTGCACACATTTTTATTAAGTACATTTTAAATTAAGCCTTATTCTTGAAAGTGGAATAAAACTGTAAGCTAATTTAAAAGTTATGAATCCAAGGAGTTCTTTTGAACTACAGGTTTTCAGAGCTGAAATTCATTAACATCAATTCAGTGGGAAGAGCAAGTCAAATAATTCAATGCTAAATTTTTTCATGATGTGAGACAGATGGTTGCCATTCTTAAATACAAGTGAAATTTACAGTCCAGTGGCAATGGAAAAAACAAACAAACAAACAAAAAGCAGAAGGTGGGGAGACTCTTGTTTAACAGCTTGATTTGGGCTCAAAGACAAAAATCCAGCCTCCTTGGATAGAAGGGTAGGAATGTGCTATGCAGGTTGATAAGGTGAGAACAGATTGATACAAGGGTAAGGCTGGTGGATTGTCCCTGGGCAGAACCTCACTTTCCTCATCTGTTATGGGGATGATAATAGTGCCAGGCCTAACATCATTGTGAGCATTGAATAAAGTAATATATGTAAAACTCTTAATGCACCGGATGCCCTTAGCCCATAGTACCTACTTAATAAATGTTAATCTTTATTATCATCCCTACAGACAACAGTGTTAAGTAGGCAAGATACAACTTACGGTATTGTCGTACTGAGTCTCCAGGAAGAAGTTTATATCATAATGGGCTGACCTTCTAGAATAACTTAATCGTTCTAAGGTTCAATTTCCATTCCTATAAAAATGGAATATTAATCATACCTACAGTGCAAAGTTGTTTTGGGGTCAAATGAAAGAGTGTTTGTGAAAGGCCTTTGTAAAGAGCTACTCAAATGCTGGTAATCATCTTTATCTCTTCCTGTTCCTTTCTAGTTTTCATAGAAGTCTCATCTTTAATGAATCAGATTCATGGTAATAATAATCTTAACAATACCACAATAATATAAAATATACGTGCTAGCTGGGATGAACTTTTCTAGCTCTCCTCTGTGAATACTGAACTATGAGGGGGAAAATCTCTGCAACTAGCCAGATGACAGCTCAGGCTTGGAGGGGACACAGAGATTCGTATTGATTGGATAGGAGGAAAATGAGGATTAGGGAGCAGAAAGAGGGAAGATGCATATATTAGGAATCTATTTGGCTACAAATAACATAGCCTTCAACTAACAGTGACTTAAATTAATGAGCTACTGTCTTCTCATATAACAAGTTTAGAGGGAGGTGGTTTCTTAGCCTTGGATCAGCTGGCAGCAATGCTGAGACCTAGGATCTCTCTGATCCTCTGTTCACAGTGTTCAGCCCCACGGTTGTGGCCTCATGGCAGCAGACAGTTGTATCAACTTCATTATCCATGTTCAAGGCAGGAAGGAGGGGAAAGGAATGGCACCAGCCCTATATGTTCCTTACAAAGAGACAAAAAGCTTTCCCAGAATCCCTGGCAAACTTTCTATTGTATCTCAAAGGCCAGAGTATGTCAGATGGCTACTCTTGGCTGCAGTCAACACTGGGAAAATAAATATTTAATGAGGCATTTGGCTAGTCCTAGGAAAATCTGAGTTAGGTTAACAAGGAATATGGGAAGAAAATGGGTAGGCAGCTAGCAGTACCTGTCACAGTGCAATTCTTAGAGCTGGTAGAGAAGGGACCATTCCCGATTAGAGGTATAGGAACTCTGTAGCCTAGTAAGCGTGATGGCATTTCCAGTGAGCTTGGGAACTTAAGTTATTTGTGCATGTGTTTTTGGGCTAAGAGATAAAGAACATAATAGGATAGATGGAGAATGAGAGAATTTTGAATTAGTTAAAGGGATGGAGTAAGAAAGTTGCTTTAAGTAACAGTTCCTTTACAAACCATTTCTGTTATAACTGTTGGAAAAATAATACATGTATTTTTCAAGTGCTACATCCTTACGTGAAAATATCACATTGTTCCTAATCCAAGTTTTTTTCGCCAGCGAAATAAATACCATCTACTGTACCCTCCAGAACAGATGTCATAGTGTTCAGGTACGGTGTTAAGTGTTGTTCAGAATTGTAAGTGAAAAAGAAATTTGGCTAAAGAAACCATGGTTCCAAACTGTGGTTCTAAGCTTATAGGGATAAAAAGATCCCATTAGATGCAATCTATCTGGTGAAATTAAACACATTATATAAAGTAGTTCCTCAGAAATTTTAAAATCTTATAGCCTTGCACATAAAATGGGCCTGGCAAACTTCAGAATATCTGTTTGAAGAAAATTGGGATTTGCCTGATTTTTAGTATTGCTGGTTTCTTATGATAAGATGATGCTTTTTTCCCATTAGTTCATCATAACTATCTTTGTAGAATCTGGAATCAGCATAACAATGGAACATGATATTGTAAGACTAAACTACATCATTTTAAGAACCTTTAGTTTATTCAAGAACAGCATTTGGCTTCAGCACCACCCAGTGACAAATCTAAAAACTGCATGTTATTGAGTCGGATGGCATCTTAGACATTTTTCTAATACACAGGCCATTGACCATGTGCTTGAAACGTGGTTAGTTCTAATTGAGATTTGCTGTAAGTGTAAATACACGTTGAATGCCATTAATAATTTTTATGTTGATTGCATGTTAAAATGAAAATATTTAGACATATTTGGTTAAAGAAAATATGTAGCTCATTTTTTAAATTATTTTTGATGTGATTATTAGAAATGTTAAAATTACACCCGTATTTTGCATGATATTTCTATGAGACAGTGCTTACTTAGAGATTTAACTGGGAGTTTTGCCCAGATAGGTCATTTGGCAAAAGTATGGAGGTAAACCATCTGAATTTATTCAAAAGAACATGTTGGATTATGAATAGAGGAGCAGGGAATAAATATATCCACCTTTCCTTTGTATGTATAATTCTGATCACAAGGATTTAATCATGTTATTAGATTTAATGACTCTTAAAGTGTCTGTATTGAGAATTCACTGAGTTGCAGGCATTGTTTTAAGAACTCTGCATGCGTTCACTTCTGAATCCCTACAAAAATTCTATGAGGCAGTTACTGTTATTTTTCACTCACACAACAGAGTAAGGCCCTGAGCCGAATGCCTTGGCCAAGATCACATGGCTGTGAAGAGGTAGAGTCGGGATTTGAGGATAGTCTGTCTGGCTCTGGAGTCTACATTTCTAACTGCTCTGCTGTCCTCCTGCTAAAGAGAAAATGTGGATGAAAAATAAAAACCACACCGGCCGTCGGAAAACTGCTTTAAAGCATCTTTACCCCAACATTAGAAAGTAATCATAGATTGTTGCCAAATTTTTAGTTATTGGGTTCTTATTAATAAAATTCAAATAGCTTTAGCTAGGAATGTAGTAGATTTAAATTCTATGTTTCAGGTAGTCCGTGGATTATTTAGCAGCCCCTGCAATTGGGAGACAGCATGCAGATCCTAAGATGAATAAGACCCATGATTTACCTTTCAGGCAATCACACTTGAGGGAAATTGCAACCATAAACAAATAACATAGATGAGGTATGCAAAAAGAAGGCCCCCAAGGGAGATGGCATTTTAGCAGAATCTGGAGGAAAACCAGGATTTGTCAGGCAGAAAAGAGAGAGAATCCAGAGGTCCCATGCAGAGGTGACAGTTTGGGCAAAGTTACATAATCATAAAACAGCATGACACATGTAGAAAACTAGAAATGGTTCCGTATTCCTTGAGCTTTCCATCATGGGGGAGGGTAAGGGTGTTAGTCTACTGGGCCAGTCCTGAACGTCTTTTCCACTCCCAAGCTGAACTCAGAAATGTGCCAGCCTGCCAACCTGAGTAGGAGAAAATGATTTTGTAGGGGAGATGATAAGTTCTGAGTTTGGTTTGATCTAATTTTTTTTGCTTTAATATTACAATTTCTATTTGATGAGATGAGTGCCCTGGGGGGAAAATCTATGAAACTGCAGTCACAAAAGTAGTTCAAGAACATGTCTCTCTAAACTTTGAATGCTCTCCAGGCCTTGTGAAGATCAAATGAACTCACGTATGTGACACCACTTTGAAAACAGCCAGTGCCACTTAGGTGTAGGTTTTATAATGATCACCACCTGGGAGTTGAATCAATCAGGCCATTTGAAGCTCTAGGATACCATTATTTTTAAAATAAAACTTTTGGATACCCTTTTTATTAGTTGTTACTATAGTGTATATTTTTTAAAAGTTTTATTGGCTACATCACTACAAGGGTGATAGGTTTACTCTGAGGATTTTTGAGGTCAGGTCACAACAAATTGGTACATTGATTTTGACTAAAATGCAAAGCAAATTTGGTAAAATGGTCAAAATGCCTGTGTATGTAGGCAAACTGAAACTAATTAAAAATACAGTTTGGTCTTATTCACGACATTTTTAAAAGGACCTTAATAAGTATCGCACATATCACCTGATGATATGCAATGTGAACCTCTACAATCATTTTAGTCTGAACTTGAGGAGCTAGAAGGACTCAGCATAGACGTTCCTCAAACTGAATGTTAGGTAAATTTGCCTCCGTAAAGAATGGCCCCTCATGTATAGCAGCAACACAGAGATGAGTCTTCAGTACGTCTGTCATCCCAACAGCATTGGCCCAGGGTTGGGTACAGACAGGTGCAAGTTCTGGTGATGGGTAGATTGAATCACCTCAGTGATGTTTAAAATGCAGATCTTTAAACCCTGTAGAACCAGATAATGAGAGCCTGTGGGGTATGGGAATTAGTATTTTGAACAAGCATCCTGGATGATTTTAATGCTTTCTGAAGTTTGAGAGGCTCAGGATCAGATTGTGGTTTATCAATAGTCTGTGTAATTAAGTATGTCACTGTTCCATGGGGATTCTCACTAACTACTTTTCCAGAAATCAAGAGCTGAGATCTGTTGCTAATATAGCTTCTCCCTTATCAAACACTGAGACACTGCTATCATGAAATTTGAAGCCTAAATTGGCCAGTGCTGTTCATTCAGTCTGATTTTATCTTGCCTCAGCATTCTAGGGAATTAAAGCTAAAACATCTCCCTGCAGACTTGCTCCATTGCCATCCTGGCAAATCCTTCCATCAGTCATTTTCCTGCCATAAAAGAAAAAAAAAGTACTAAGAGAGTAGATCTTAAAAGTTCTCATCAAAAGAAAAAAATTATAACTGTGGTAACGGATGTTAGACTTATTTTGGTGATTATTTTGTGATATATAAGTATTATTGAGTCATGCTGCATACCTGAAACTAATATAATGTTGTATGTCAATTACATCTCAATAAAAAAGGAAAAATGAAAAGGCTTTCCACTCTTCTATGGAGAAATTCCAGTCAATCAGTATGTTTTCTGAAAAGAAAAATATATGTATGTATGATTTCAATACATGATTTGAAATGAATAGTTCACCTAAGTTTCCAGTTTGACCAATAAGTAGATGGATCCATTCTGCATTCCTTATACGTTCAATGTAAAGTATAACAGATTATGTTTCTTACTATAACAATAATTGCTATTATATAATTCATGATTTATTAGGATGGTTGAATTTTATGATGACAGGTTTGTTTGTATATCTACCTCAAGGAACTATCGGTTATATTAGGTATTTGATGGTTTGTTTTGAATGCCTCCCTCCATTTTCACCCTGCCCTCCAAGACGGCTGTATACACGGCGAAAGGAATATTTAGGAGAATGTGGCTAAAAGACTAGTATTAAAGGCAAGACAAGTATTACAGGACAAGACTATGTGAGTTAAATGTTGGATGAAATGTTACAGCTCAGTTTATATTTTGCCTTAAATTTCATTCCCATCAAATATAATATTCTTTAAAGAAATGAAATATAGAAGCAGCAGACTTTTTAAGATGTTGTAATAAACCCAAGTTAAGACAGTGGGCTGGAATTTTATCACATTAGGCAAGTGCCAGTTCTCCACACCACATTTATTTCATGGCTGCATAATGAGACAACTGGTATATATGATTATAAAATCACTTTTAATAATAAAGAAAACGTGTTTATCAAAAAGAACTGGTCAATATAGATTCCACAAACTATGGATATATATTTCTTATAAAAACTTATATTGTATTAGCAACTACATGATTTTACATGGAAACCTGAAGATCCTCTTAGGATAAGCTAAGGGTTATAGTGAACCCTGTATTATGTGCAAAGTGTGATCAGGTTTGTACCTTTTAGTCTAAATTATGCCAACTTTCAAGGCTTTTTAGTAAGAAAAATGTATTCCCTCACTAAAGATAAAACTCACATTTCTGGCTTTATAATTTATTCCTGAAAGAGACAGTATTGGAGAAAAGAAGTAATGAAATTTCAGGGAAAAAGATAATCTTTAGGGAAAGTTTTGGCCAAAGGAAAGAGTATCATGGATTCAGGGAACATTGAAGAGGCAATATTGGATAAATCAGAAGATTTGGGTGAAAAATATATTGCAAAACTTGAAAAAAATCTCACTCAAAAACTAAGATCCTGGTGTTTATAGATTCTTGGGGAAAAAACTGGCAATGACAAAGAATTGTTTGATAATTTCTCATTTATGATAACTGTTCAGTTTCAAGTCATTTAGGTAAGATCTAACCTATGTTATGTCTGGTGATTAATATAGACAACCTGTACCTTCAACTACAGATTTGAAACTTCTGCTTCCTTCTGAATTCTGAATGATATTCAGGTAAATTTGTTCCTACAAAATCTCACTCTACTAGTAACCGAAATTTGTAAAAATCTGTAGTCCCCATCCCCCTTTTTAATGTAGAGATTTGAAATCAGGGCTTTCTGAAAGCTTGTGGCAATTCAAGAATCATTTGCTTAGATGATGCTATTTGCCCAACACCATAGTAAGACGCTGGGGATGTAAAGGTAGAGCTTACCATATCCAAAGAGTTTTCATATATTAGTACAGAATTTCCCACCAGAGTGCTGGGATCAGGTGGGTTAGCTGGCAGATGTGTTACCCACCCTTCTGAGTGGGCCCCAACAAGGGTCCTCCTGCCTGGTGTCACTTGCACCAGTAAAAGGAGACTGAGTTTGGTTCAGAAGCAAAGGAGAGCTTTATACTCTGATCAAAGAATGGAGAGGTGCTAACCCGGGCTGGGAGAGCACCAGGACAGGCTGTGGGCAGGGCTGCTTTATAGGGATCTGTCAGCGGGGAGGGGGAGGGGTTCTCAAGGGGTGGCACCACTGTGCTGCTCACGGCTCCAGATCGCAGTGCCAGGCGCACGGCCTGCCACCGCCATCTCAGATTGAGGTGCCCGGCATGATGCAGCGCTTCCCTTCTGCAAAAGGCCCATGAAGCTGAGGTGTCGGGCGTTTCACACTGGGAACTCTGGTCTGAAGGCCTCTTCCTACTGCCCCTGTGAGCAAGTGACATTAGACTAAGCACAAAGGAAAAGAAAAAAAAAAAACAGGTTAGACTTTATTTTATCACTTAGAGTCTACTTCTATTTCCTTGAAATTGTTAATGGTTGCTTTGCTGTGACAGATGGACACAAATTTTTTTGTTGCAATTATTATTTATTTTAGAATAATTTATGTACTGACTAACTTATGATAGTCATATAAAGTTTCCTTTGAAATAAATGTATGTAAGTGAAATTGCAGGTTGAGTTAGAGAAAGGTTAATTACAGTAAAGGTTTAGGACATTGTGGCATCAGTTTTGGAGGTGGTTTAATTCATGACATCGTTTGGGGCATATTCTTCTTGTAGAAACCTATAAATATGAAAGACTCATGACTATAACAATGGAGGTGTGGACTTGATATATTTTTAATGGAAAGGTGGGAGTAAAAACTAGGTGGAGTCAGGGAAGGCCACAGAAAGGAGACATCTAAGCCAGGGCTTGACAGATGTAAAGGAGTTCATCATTTGGGCAAGGGGATGCCTTTGAGCTGAAAGGTAGTGGTGGTAATGCATGAGGTATGCAGCTGCATTGATTACAAAACTATAAGTAACTTGCTAAGGATGGAAAATAAGAGTCATGTGGAGAAATGACAGAGGGATAATAATAGAGACTGCTCTTCCTGAGGCTGATACTTTCTGGGTATCAAATTATTTCATCTTCTTGACAATTATGTGAGGTATGTATTTTCAGATTGCTACACTGCCCTGCTCCAGGGGGTGCTTTTTACAACGTAGTTCATTTGAATGATGCCCTATATAATTTAATACATCTGTTTTATGGATGAGAAAACTTCAGCACAAGGAAGTTAAGTAACTTGTCCAATATCACATAGTTGTGGGTATGAAGGCTAGATTTGAACTCAACTAGTCTACTTTAGGTAAAGGAGAGATGATCCCTTCCACATGGCCATTAGAGGGAGACTGGATATTATCCTCTGGGCAATGGGAACTAAATATTATGATATAGACTACAGTGATTAGCCTGGTACTCAGAAAGTCATTTCTGGCTAAAGCATGTTGAGAGGACTGAATTAGGTTGAGCCTGAAGGCAGGAGACCAGTCATGTTGGATCAGTTAGGAGCTGCTGAAGGTCAAATGATGATCAAGGTGGCAGCACCAGTTTGGAAGTGTGTTGGGTGTCTGTCCGATTGCCAGAGTTAGGCTAGGCCATTTTTTTTCCCCTTAGGGCTTAAGAACCCAGACTCTGAATCTGTATCCCAGTCTGAGCTGTCCCACTGTACTGTACAACAAGGAAAGAAAGCGGTTGATTCACTCTTGTCACTAATCCCTGTTTTGGTCCCATGATTTTCCTTTGTTGATTCTCAGTGACATAGGTCAGCCTATCTCCAGCACCAAGACATCCCTTCCTCCTTCTCTGATTACCTGTAGTCTTACTCCCAATCTCCTGAGCTCCTTCTACAGGCATAAACTTCCATTTGAAATGGAATCCAAAGCTGTTGAATGGTGTAAGAGCATAAGAAAATCTTTTCTTCTTGTTCATTTATATTTAGCTTGTAATATCTTTTTGTTTTAGCTTGTAACATGTGAAAACATTAATTTATCTTAGAAGTGTCTTTCCAAAAGTGGCCCTTGAACCACCTCCATCAGAATCAGCTGAGGGTTTAAACTATGCAGATTACTGGGAACCACCCACAGACCTCTGGATGTGAGCTAGAATTTGCTATTTAACTGCCACCCACAGCTATTTCTGATGTTGACAGTCAACAGACTCTACTTTGAGAAAGACTAATGTAGGACCTAGCACTACTGGAACACTGTTTTTATTGAATTGTTAACTCCCTGTATTTAAACTCTAACTCTGTGTAGCTCACACTTTCTCTTATGGAAGAAATAGGGAATAAGTTGGTCTGTTTGTTTCAGCAGCCTCTAGTAGTAATCATATCAGAACTGGTGGAGAGTGAAGTTTCTGTACAGGGAAATGCAAAGGGTGCATTGAGTTCTGGACTGTGTAGGGATCCAGGCTGCACTACCACCATCAACAAAAAAGTCAGTTTTTAACAATGTTGCCACTCATCATACTCATTCCAAATTCCTAAGCATCCCCATCATCTATCATCATCTGGAGTCTTAACGTCACATTCTGGGGTTGGTTCCATACTTTGATTTGATCCAATCTCTTGCCCTTCTTCAACCTCACAGAGTCTTCCACTGTGTCCACTGGATTGCAGAGCCTGTCCTTGGCAAAGTCCCTTAAGTCCACACCTCTTACTGTTCCTTGCAGCTTCTCCTCCAGTCTTGTCAAATGGTGCTGTTCTCCACCCCTCTCCACCAATACCATAGAACCAGTAGGTGGAGTGTCTTCCTGCACCTTGATTGCTACTTTCAAAGCTTGTCCTTCTCTTCTTCCAGAAAAACCCCAGCTGCTCTGAGACACTTATTCATTCCCGAAGTATTGGATCCTGATCTTACTGGAGAGGGCATTGCAGTGATTCTAGGGAAAGCAGCTCCTGAGGAGGTGTCTTACTAGAGGTACTCTACTATAAAACTGCCTAAGAGAGGTGCTGGGCGGAGCTGCTGGCAGCTGTGCCCGAAGGGAGATGGTTCTGGAGAAATTATGTGCACTGTAGTATTCCGTCAAGAAAGCATGCGAGAGCCAGGAAGGAAAAGCCCTTCCTCCTGTAATGCCTACTCAGTGCCTTCTGCTGACTAAGCTTAACATCCAGCCAGCTGGCAAAGGAATAATATTTAAAGGGATTAGCTTCATTTTCAAACATCACTAAAGAAAGATAGATATGGAGTTGAGAGTCTATAAGTCAATAACCAGTACACACACACACACATTTATATTTTTAAAAATGTATTTAAGATTTATAGCTTGCTTTAGTATCTTTTGCAAATGTCTCTCATTGGTTATCTTTTTAATTTTTTTTTTTAACTCACCTTTTCTTCCAGAACCCATTATTGTGTCAGGCTCAAAATTAAATTCTCCTAGGATATTTTAATGTAGAATTGTGTTAAGCCTATAAATTAATTTGGAAAAAGAAGTGTTAACTTTGCCATGTTCAAACTTCCCAGATAAATATATAACATACCTCTCTTTAAAATATTATGTCTTACTAAACCTTTATTGGGATTTACTTTTTATAGAAGACTTTAAGATTTCCAGTTAGGTGTATTCCTAAATATTTTAAATTATATTATTAATATTGGTGGTAGTTCAGTTTTGCATTAGCTATTTCCCCCATTTTATTTTCTATTTTGTTGTCATTGGTATTTAGAAGATTATTAATTTTTAAAGTTCATCCCTTATGACTTCTAATAGATTTCTAATTAATTCTCCTAGATTTTTAAGGCCAACACTCATATTAATTAAAAATAATTGTGTCTCCTGTTTGTCTTCTCATGACTCTTTTAACGTTGAGGCAGTTTAAAATGGCATCGCCCAGCTGTGGGGCAGAGTCCCTCAGCTTGTTGCTATTTCATCATCTCTGACATTGTGGAGTAATTCTCTCTACATCATAAAATTGTCATAAGGATTAAAGGAGATAATGATTGTAAAATCCTTTATCAGAGCATGTAATAAATGTTCTCTTTAAATATTTAATAGGAAGTAGAATGAACCTTTTTCTGTTATCTTTATATTTGGGCTTTAGCTGTAGCTGCCAGACAACCCCTCCAGGAGCTTGCTAAGAGGTTGCCTAAGTGATCATTTGAACTCCCTTCCACCCTATTAAAAAGAAGCCCAAAGTCTTTGGGAGGTGAAATTTGTTACTATGGTAGTGAGTGTTAGATCTACTGAGGCAGGTCTTTGGCTTTTCTCCTACCCTCTGTAAATGGCAAGGATGTGCTCCGTTCAAGTGAAAGAAGGAATTCTCAAGAGATAATCTCAAAGATACTGTGTTGTCTGCTAGATGAGCAGACAGGACTCGTTGCCCTGCCAGGAACTTGCTGAGTAGCAGAACCTTAAGGGCCAATCTAGTGTATTAGAGTGGAGTGTAAGGATACAGTTCTTAGGAGACCTTAAAAATTTCCTCAGGAGTTAGTGGTGTGCATGCACCCAAGCATAGACTGGTCCTACTTTCTCGCTGGAGACTTCCAAAGGTGAATGATTCTCTAGAGCTCTTTGTGATGGGAGAACAGGATAGACAGGGAGTGTAGGAGCTGAAGCTACTACAAGGATGTATTGATTTCCCACTGGCCTAGTGGATGCCTTAGGAGATAATTACAACCCATCTAATGGGACCCCAACTAAGAGGACTGCCTACTAGGCAAAGGGAGCCCAGTGTTTAGAGCTGTGGGGTAGATTTGAATGAACAGGAAGTGCAGGATCTGTGATTAGAGGTCAGCCAGTTAATGTTCCACCTGTGTGAGAGAAGAGTGCCTTGCAAATAGCCCAGTGGGGACTCTACTTATGTCCCAATAGAGAGCCAGAATTTGGCATCCTCACCCCAAAGTAAAATCCAAAGCCAAAGGAGCCTCTAAGCAGCTCCATGTAACTAAAACCTGTCGCCTTCTCTTCTCAACTCCTTCCTTGCACAGACTTTGGAGGACTCTGAAGCAGCAGCATGAGTGGGATGAAGAGGTAAAAGGAAGAGAAAAGTGAGAGAGCGGTTTGTCTTCCTCCACTATAGCTCCTCAAGGCTGAAACACAGTCTGGGTGGAGGCTGCAGGGAAGAAGTGTGCACTGGAGGATGAAGTTTATTAGATTGGATTGAATGGGTTCATATAGGAGGTTGAATCCTAGATTTCAAAATGGGATTCTTCCTTAAAACATCAGTGACTCTAGTGCTTAGAATGATCCCCAGATATTATCCAGAGATAGGGAAGAGATATCCCACAGAACGTTTAAAGACAGTAGATGAAGAAAAATCAATTTACTTCCTGTTATACCTCATGAAGTTAAGACCATTCAATTGACGAGTCCCACATGTATCTGCTCAACGCTGTGAACTCACAAAATAGAATCTTGGCAGAAGAACCAGTGGCATATCATCAACAATGATGTTTTAAATATCTGCCCAAGGAAATCCTTGAAGAATGAATTAATAAAATGATATGTCAATGGATATATTATACTTACAGATCTTCCTTGGCTTATAGAGTTACCTTCTGATAAACCCTTCGTAAGTTGAAAATATCATAAGTTGAAAATGCATTTAATATACCTAACGTAACGAACACCATAGTGTAACCTAGGCTACCTTAAACGTACTCAGAATACTTACATTAGCTTACAGTTGGGCAAAATTGCAAAGGATATTTTATAATAAAGTGTTGAATATCTCATGTAACTTACTAAATACAGTGCTGAAAGTGAGAAGCAGAATGGTTGTCTGGGTGCAGAATGGTCGTATGTGTATCAGTTGTTTACCCTCATGATTGTGTGGCTGTCTGGGAGCTCTGGTCACTGCCACTGCTTAGCATCATGAGAGAATATCGCTAGCCCCCCAAAAGATCCAAATTCGAAGTACAGTTTCTACTGAGTACTTAGCACTTTTGTACCACCATAAAATAAAAAAATTTTAAGTAGAACCATCATAAATTGGGGACTGTCATACTGATATTTCCGTTTCAATCTTTTTTTTTTTAAATGGCCATCTACTTAAGCTGAAAATTATAGTAATCAGATTTCAACTGTAAAGCAAACTTTCTGTCACACTCCTGTTCAAAATCACAATTAGTTGTCCTTGGTTACAGTAGGTAATCTATCCTTGGAGGTAAAATGTCCACTTCTTAGATTGTGTGCCAGGGAGTTTTATCCAGTAAGTCTGTGATTCTATGATTCTCCCAAGCTTTACGATCTTTACCTTTTTCATTTAATCGGTTACTGCCCTGCATTTACTATTCCTCCCTGGGTTTTTAATTTCGGAGTTGCTGGCAGTTTAACTCTGACTATGTTATTTGAAGTAGCACCCAAACTTAGAGCAAATGCCTCTTAGTATGTTAGTTAAGCTAACACTTAGACCGTTAGTTGAGGCAACCTTGTTATAACAAACAAATCCCAAAGCAAACAGGTGGCTTGTCAGAACAAAAATTTATTTCTAGCCCTTTATAAAGTCCCAGTAGGTGTCTCTGATAAGCATAGAGCTCTGTTTTGAATGACATTTCAGGGACCCAGGTTTCTTTCATCTTCTGCCTCTGTAGCTTTAACACACGGCTTCCAAGGCTAGACCTGACCACAAGGGTGCCTGGGATGTGCTGTCTTGTCTTGACATGTGCCAGGAGGAAGAACAGAAGAGCTTTGTCAATAGCTAGCCAGTCTCTGGCACACTCGGCATGTTCTGTCTCCTTTCAAACCATCCTTCTTGTAACCATGCTTTTTTTTTTCTTTTTTAATAAGCATGACTTTACTTTAAATTGGGGAGTAATGGGGATTTTTGCCCCCTTTTTCCGGTTTTTGCACCTGTTCTTCTTTTTGCTTCAAATAATCTTTCTGTGGATCCTTAGGTCTCAATTCAATTGTTACCATTTCAGAAAGGCCTTTTTTTAAAATTTCAAGTTGGGCAAACTTCCCATCTACTCAGACACACACTAATACACACCGTACTTTTCCTTCATCTGAAATGTATATGTAAAGCATGTAGGACAGGAGAAGCCTGTGATTAATGCCGATTTCTTCTATTTGCCTCAGCCTATAAACTGGCATGTATTTCTGGCCAAAGCTAAGAACAATATGTTTTAGGTTAAGTAAAAAGATTTTCTTACAAAGAACTTTTCAAATATTAAATGGATAATGTGTGTGCTACTGACTTTCGTGGTTTTTCTAAATGACTCTGAACATGAATTAATCTCTTTGTTAGGAATCCTATTTCCTAAATGAGATATATAATATGAGTATTTGCTAATTCATGTTTGTAATATTTCCAGCTATATCCGTAGTTTTCTTTTTGGTTTTGTGTTTTGTTTTTTTTTTTCCTTCAGCCTTACTGCCTTGGTAGTATTTTGAAGTCTCTTAAGAGAGAAAGTCTTTATGAGTTTTGGGGGGTGATGATGGGGTAAGCACAGAGATATTTGTGCCCCAGGAAAGTAAATAAATGTGTTTCATTAGCTGATTTTTCTCCTATCAAATTTAAGTGCTCGAAGAGATCTCAGCTGCTATTCAAACCTTTCTTTCTTCAAATGAAGAGTATAGCCAATTTAATACTATCCCCTTTTCACAGAGGAGCTGGCAAAAGCCCAGGGAGCTAAATGACTTTCCCAATGTTACCAACCCAAAACCTATAAGATTATAAGAATGGAAAATACTTCAGAAGTTCTCTTTTAAGTACATTGCCTACCTACATAAAATCAAAAATATCTTTCAAAGCAAAAAAAGACCACTTTCCACTATTCTGTACCCTCAAATATTTCATATAAGATTATGCAAGTTAAATCAACCGTTTGAAAAATAAACTCTAGTCAGCCAAGAAATTGCAAGTCTCACTAAACTTATCAAAGTTTACTTTTTCTCCCAATCAAAGAACTTTGGGATGTCATGTTTTTCTTCATCCAGACTGGAAGAATGTGTCAAAATCTCAATGTTTATACAGTTCAGCTCATTCTACGAACAGTTTGGGAATGAAAGCTCCCAGTGATAAAAGTTGCCCATGTTCTGACTGTACAGAAAACTAGTGACATCTTTTAATTAGAGGACAAACTCAGAATATCTACCCTCCAGTCCTTTGCATCACCAAAGCAATTTCCAAAGATGGAATTGTCTGCAGAAAAGGATGATGCAATGAAATGTATTCTCAGTGCATCAAGCAGAAATTAGAGAACAACTGAAATGCCTAATAGTATAATTTCTTACCTATGTCTCCCTGAAAAAGAAAGGTGTAGGATTCTAGTGAGCTACCCATTAAAGAGACAGCCGAGTAATAGGATTAATGAAATGTGCTAATATAATTCATTTTCATCATAGATTTTAGTCATTTCAGACAGATTACTGAATTACCTATCATTGCATTAAAAAAAGATTTTTTAAAATGTCATTGGAAAAATCATCATGCCAAGGGCCCACCTTCTTAATGAACTGGAAGGGCATTGACTTAGTGCTAGGGGGAGTTTAGTGCTAGAGTTTCTTGAACTCTTTGTTCATAAACCCTCAGTGCCTGGGATTCTCACTTTCTCTTTGTTCTATTTATTCAACATGTACTGAGTTACTTTTTTTTTTTTTTTTTTTTTTTTGGCGGTACACGGGCCTCTCACTGTTGTGGCCTCTCCCGTTGCGGAGCACAGGCTCCGGACGCGCAGGCTCAGTGGCCATGGCTCATGGGCCCAGCTGCTCTGCAGCATGTGGGATCTTCCCGGACTGGGGCATGAACCCGTGTCCCCTGCATCGGCAGGCAGACTCTCAACCACTGCGCCACCAGGGAAGCCCCTGAGTTACTGCTTGTTGCCAAGCACGGTGCCAAGTGCTGATGATCAAAAGGAACTAAGGCATCGCCCTTGCCCTTACAGACTTCACTCTCTAGCTCACAAACATATAAGCAAATCATTACAGTATTTGATGAGAGCTGTAAGAGTGTGAACATTCTACTGTGAGATATAAATGAGGAACCCTTATCTACGAGCCTCAGAATGCTTCTTGGAGAGAAAGCTTTATGTTGGGTCCTGAAGGATATTATTCAGTGCTTGAGTTTAGCCAAATGCTCTTCATTTCTTTTCTTATCAGCTTTAATTCATCCATACTTAGACTTTTCCTCACAGGACCCATGTAAAATCCCTGAAATAAAGTAATGATGAGATCCTGTACCCACATATCATCAATTCTTCCCTTGCTAATGATATCTGGATTCTGAGATCCAAACCCTTTAGCCCTACTTTACTTTCAGTACATCTCCTAGCCTCTGACTATCTAACTGACTATCTATCTAATTCAAATTCATCTCCTAGCCTCGGACTATGTAATTCAAATCCCTTCTTCCCTGTTTTTTAATCAGGTTTCCTGATTCTGCAGCTGCCTTAATATAGGGCTTCTTTAACCACATTCAAATTCTTTGGTTTTGCCTCATTTAACTTGTCTTGACATTAGCTTTCCTCTTTTCCGTACACACTTCTTTCAAGTTCAAAAAAATATCCAAAATTAGAAATGAAATGTAGCTTGAAAAAATATGGGGTATGGGTTAACAACTCATAAATATATATATATATATATATATATATATATTCATATATATATGAATTGAACAATTACATAAATAGAGGAGGCTAGAAAAGTCCATGTGGTAAAGGATTATAGTCAGACATATTAGTGTGAACTCATGTTTAGCTTAATATAGGTACAAGTAACTAAATATAGAAATATCTATATTTGCATGGGCTAGTATTCAGACATATATTCTGTTTGCTCTGTCAGCTCAGTGGGCTTAGAGGCAACAACACCCAAGTAGCAATGAGCACACCTATTGCCCAGACTTTGGTTATTAATACCATTCTTCAATAAAAGGAACCAGGGCTCCTTGGAGAAATGGTTGATGCTAGGACTGAGCAGAACATATACAAGATGAGCCTGGATCACTTTGTAATGCCAGAAAGCAAGAAAATGCTAAATTAAAAAAAACCACTACAGTGCTGTCAAAGAGACACAGAAATCAACTGAATAATTTCGCAAGGGCCAGAGCTGGAATAATTTGAGCCACAAAATAATGTGGTATTTCATTACAACTCAACATATAAAATAAACATCCATGTTGAAGTAAATAAATGATGAAGTAACTTAATGGAGGAGAATAGACAAATCTCCATGCAGAAAATATCCAAATAAATTTTATAGATATTCTGCCCTCACAGAGGTGGGCCGTAATTCCCTATTCCTTAAGTGTGGACTGTACCTAGTGACTTTCTTCCAAAGAGCACAGCATAGAAAAAGGGGGAAAAGTGTAATTTTACAGTGAAGAAACCTGACAAATGCTACCTCACCGAGGTGATCAGGGTTAACATCGACAGTGATAAGTCATGTTGACAGTATGCACCCTTGATATGATGTGATGAAAATATATAACCCAAGTCTAATCATGAGACAAATAGATGACAAATCTTGATTGAGAGACATTGTACAAAATACCTGACCAGTACTCCTCAAAGTATACAAGGAAATTCTGAGAAACTGTCACAGCCAAGAGGAGCTTAAATAGACATGACAAGTAAACATGATTTGGTATCACGTATGGGATCCTGGAACAGAAAAAGACTTTAGAGAAGAAGTAAAGAACTTTGAATAAAGTGTGGACTTTAGTTAATTAATAAATATGTATAAATATTGTAACAAAATGTGCCAAAGTAATATAAGATGTTAATAATAGGGTAAATTGAGTGTGTGTCTATGGGAACTCTCTGTACACAATTTTTATATAAATATAAAACTGTTCTAAAATTTAGAAAAATTATTTTAAAATGGTACAGCTGTTAGGAAATGGCATAATGGGAGGAAAGTAACATTTGAGGAGAATATTTAGAATGAGAGTTTGGCTGACAAAATTGAGAAGTACTGTCCTAAGTGAAGTAGAGTTTTTAAAAAGAAAAAAAAAGGCTTTTCTATTTTCTCTTAATAATTTTTCAGTCAATAAATTAGGTAGAGCTAGAATTACATAAAATACAAATATGAGCCAAACTCACGGTTCCACTGAAGGTTCTTGAGATGAATCCTTCTATTTCCTTTCATCTTGGGGGATAGAGAGATAAAACACTAAAACCACCTAACATACATTACTTATTTCGTATCTTCTATGTTCAGAGCATCTCTCAATTTATGAATTCAGCTTTTATGTTGGAGATTGCTTTTGAGTTGTGGAATTATTCAGTCTGTGTCCTAATCCAAGCTCAAAGCATACTTCTAAGTCTCTGCCTGCAGCTCCCATCCACGGCATTGAGAAAGGAACTGAAAAATTCACTGTAAAAAAGAGTAGGAGACACATGTCGGGTCATTACAGTGCTGTACTGTCCAGAAGATTCTTAGTAATGATCAAAAAGCATCAGAGCGAATATATATATATATATATATATATATATATATATATAAGGTACATATATATAAAAGGTAAAGGAATGAAGCTCATTTGTGCTGCCAAGTTTCCAGGAAGCTGCCCTGAGATGGCCAGTGGTGTGAGGCACTGGCATGGAAAAAAGAGAAAGAAGTTGATTTTCCTGGAATTGTGAGTTTCCTTCTTATGCCACAGGGAAAAAAAAATAATAAGGTGAAAACCAAATCCCTGCCTGGCCCAGCTGTGGAAGGCAGCAGTGAGCTTCTTCCAAGGGGAACTTTTCACAAAACTAGTGACTGGGGACAGACCTGAACCAGACTCTCCTGTTTGCAGCTTCACCACTCATTGGTTAAGTAGCTAGTATGTGACTGCCATCAATATTTTTCTTGGATACTGGGGATTCATGAATAAGCAAGACTCAATTCTTGCTTTCAAAGAGGTAAAAGACAGATGTAAAATGTGACAAGTAAACAACTATAAATACTGTGGCATACCATAGAGTTTTATACCCAGGACTAGAAAAATTGAAGGCAAGGAGCCCATGATTCTACTGGGGTTGGGGGGAAAAGGTTTCACAGAGGATGCGATGTGGCTATTTTTTTTTCTAACATATTTATTGGAGTATAATTGCTTTACAATGGTGTGTTAGTTTCTGCTTTATAACAAAGTGAATCATCTATACATATACATATGTCCCCATATCTCCTCCCTCTTGCATTTCCCTCCCACCCTCCCTATCCCACTCTTCTAAGTGGTCACAAAGCACCCAGCTGATCTCCCTGTGCTATGTGGCTGCTTCCCACTAGCTATCTGTTTTACGTTTGGTAGTGTATATATGTCCATGCCACTCTCTCACTTCGTCCCAGCTTACCCTTTCCCTCCCCGTGTCCTCAAGTCCATTCTCTATGTCTGCATCTTAATTCCTGTCCTTGCCCCTAGGTTCATCAGAAACTTTTTTTGTTTTTTAGAGTCCATATATATATACTTTAGCATACAGTATTTGTTTTTCTCTTTCTGACTTACTTTACTCTGTATGACAGACTCTAGGTCCATACACCTCAGTACAAATAACTTGATTTCGTTTCTTTTTATGGCTGAGTAATATTCCATTGTATATATGTGCCACATCTTCTTTATCCATTAATCTGTGAATGGACACAGGTTGCTTCCATGCCCTGGCTATTGTAAATAGAGCTACAATGAACGTTGTGGTACATGACTCTTTTTGAATTATGGTTTTCTCAGGGTATACGCCCAGGAGTGTGATTGCCAGATCATATGGTAGCTCTATTTTTAGTTCTTTAAAGGACCTCTATACTGTTCTCCATAGTGGCTGTATCAATTTACATTTCCACCAGCAGTGCAAGAGGGTTCCCTTTTCTCCACACCCTCTGCAGTATTTATTGTTTGTAGATTTTTTGATGATGGCCATTCTGACTGGTGTGCGGTGATACCTCATTGTAGTTTTGATTAGCATTTCTCTAATGATTAGTGATGTTGAGCATCCTTTCATGTGTTTGTTGGCAATCTGTGTATCTTCTTTGGAGAAATGTCTATTTAGGTCTCCTACCCATTCTTGGATTGGGTTGCTTGTTTTTTTGTTACTGAACTGCATGAGCTGCTTGTAAATTTTGGAGATTAATCCTTTGTCAGATGCATCATTTGCAAATATTTTCTCCCATTCTGAGAATTGTCTTTTTGTCTTGTTTATGGTTTCCTTTGCTGTGGAAAAGCTTTTAAGTTTCATTAGGTCCCATTGTTTATTTTTCTTTTATTTCCATTTCTCTAGGAGGTAGGTCAAAAAGGATCGTGCTGTGATTTATGTCATAGAGTGTTCTGCCTATGTTTTCCTCTAAGAGTTTTATAGTGTCTGGCCTTAAACTTACATCTTTAATCCGTTTTGAGTTTATTTTTGAGTATGGTGTTAGAACGTGTTCTAATTTCATTCTTTTACATGTAGCTATCCAGTTTTCCCAGCACCACTTATTGAAGAGGCTGTCTTTTCTCTATTGTATATTCTTGCCTCCTTTATCAAAAATAAGATGACCATATGTGCCTGGGTTTATCTCTGGGCTTTCTACCTGTCCCATTGATGTATATTTCTGTTTTAGTGCCAATACCATACTTTTTTTTTTTTAACATCTTTATTGGGGTATAATTGCATTACAATGGTGTGTTAGTTTCTGCTTTATAACAAAGTGAATCAGTTATACATATACATATGTTCCCATATCTCTTCCCTCTTGCGTCTCCCTCCCTCCCACCCTCCCTATCCCACCCCTCCAGGCGGTCACAAAGCACCGAGCTGATATCTCTGTGCTGTGCGAGTGCCAGTACCATACTGTATTGATTACTGTAGCTTTGTAGTACAGTATGAATTCAGGGAGCCTGATTCCTCCAGCTCCATTTTTCATTCTCAAGATTGCTTTGGCTATTTGGGGTCTTTTGTGTTTCCATACAAATTGTGAAATTTTTTGTTCTAGTTCTGTGAAAAATGCCATTGATAGTTTGATAGGGATTGCATTAACTCTGTAGATTGCTTTGTGTAGTATAGTCATTTTCACAGTGTTGATTCTTCTAATCCAAGAACATGGTATATCTCTCCATCTGTTTGTATCATCTTTAATTTTTTCATTAGTGTCTTATAGTTTTCTGCATAGAGGTCTTTTGTCTCCTTAGGTAGGTTTATTCCTACGTATTTTATTCTTTTTGTTGCAATGGTAAATGGAACTGTTTCTTAATTTCTCTTTCAGATTTTTCATCATTAGTGTATAGGAATGCAGGAGATTTCTGTGTATTAATTTTGTAATCTGCTACTTTACCAGATTCATTGACTAGCTCTAGTAGTTTTCTGGTAGCATCTTTAGGATTCTCTATGTATAGTATCATGTCATCAAACAGTGTATAGTATCATCATCAAACAGTGACAGCTTTACTTCTTTTCCCATTTGGATTCCTTTTATTTCTTGTTCTTCTCTGATTGCTGTGGCTAAAACTTCCAAAACTATGTTGAATAATAGTGGTGAGACTAGACAACCTTGTCTTCGTCCTGATCTTAGAGGAAATGTTTTCAGTTTTTCACCATTGAGAACAGTGTTCACTGTGGTTTTGTCATATATGGCCTTTATTATGTTGAGGAAAGTTCTCTCTATGCCTACTTTCTGGAGGGTTTTTATCATAAATGAGTATTGAATTTTGTCAAAAGCTTTTTCTGCATCTATTGAGATAATCATATGTTTTTTTTCCTTCAGTTTGTTAATTTGTTTACCACATTGATTGATTTGCATATACTGAGGAATCCTTGCATTCCTGGGATAAACCCCATTTGTCATGGTGTATGATCCTTTTAATGTGCTGTTGGATTCTGTTTGCTAGTATTTTGTTTATCATTTCTGCATCTATGTCCATCAGTGATATTGGCCTGTACTTTTCTTTCTTTGTGACATCTTTGTCTGGTTTTGGTATCAGGGTGATAGTGGCCTCGTAGAATGAGTTTGGGAGTGTTCCTCCCTCTGCTATATTTTGGAAGAGTCTGAGAAGGACAGGTGTTAGCTCTTCTCTAAATGTTTGATAGAATTCACCTGTGAATCCATTTGGTCCTGGACTTTTGTTTGTTGGAAGATTTTTAATCACAGTCTCAATTTCAATGCTTGTGATTGGTCTGTTTATATTTTCTATTTCTTCCTGTTCAGTCTCAGAAGGTTGTGCTTTTCTAAGAATTTGTCCCATTTCATCCAGGTTGTCCATTTTATTGGCATATAGTTGCTTGTAGTAATTTTTCATGATCCTTTGTATTTCTGCAGTGTCAGCTGTTACTTCTCCTTTTCATTTCTAATTCTATTGATTTGAGTCTTCTCCCTTTTTTTCTTAATGAGTCTGGCTAATGGTTTATGAATTTTATTTATCATCTAAAGAACCAGCTTTTAGTTTTATTGACCTTTGCTATTGTTTCCTTCATTTCTTTTCCATCTATTTCTGATCTGATCATTATGATTTCTTTCCTTCTGCCAACTTTGGGGTTATTTTTGTTTCTCTTTCTTTAAGTGATTATAGGTGTAAGGTTA
Source organism: Delphinapterus leucas (assembly GCF_059928025.1). NCBI lineage: Eukaryota > Metazoa > Chordata > Mammalia > Artiodactyla > Monodontidae > Delphinapterus > Delphinapterus leucas. Next base: position 48,237,458 of record NC_143133.1, on the reverse strand, counting down.
AGTTATTTATTTGAGAAGTTTCTTGTTACTTCAGGTAGGATTGTATTGCTATCAATTTCCCTCTTAGAACTGCTTTTGCTACATCCCAAAGGTTTTGGGTCATAGTGTTTCATTTTCATTTTTTCTCGGTATTTTTTGATTTCCTCTTTGATTTCTTCAGTGATCTCTTGGTTATTAAGTAGTGTATTGTTTACTCTCCATGTGTATGTACTTTTCACAGACTTTTTCCTGTAATTGATATCTACTATCATAGTGTTGTGGTCGGAAAAGATACTTGATATGATTTCAATTTTCTTAAATTTACCAAGGCTTGATTTGTGACCCAAGATATGATCTATCCTGAAGAATGTTCCATGAGAAATTGAGAAGAAAGTGTATTCTGTTGTATTTGGATGAAATGTCCTATAAATACCAATTAAGTCCCTCTTGGTTAATGTATCATTTAAAGCTTGTATTTCCTTGTTTATTTTCATTTCGGATGATCTGACCATTGGTGAAAGTGCGGTGTTGAAGTCCCCTACTATGATTGTGTTTCTGTCAATTTCCAATTTTATGGCTGTTAGCATTTGCCTTATGTATTGAGGTGCTCCTATGTTCAGTGCATCAATATTTACAATTGGTATATCATCTTCTTGGATTGATCCATTGATTATTATGTAATGTCCTTTTTTGTCTCTTCTAATAGTCTTTATTTTAAAATCTATTTTATCTGCTATGAGAATTGCTACTCCAGCTTTCTTTTGATTTCTATTTGCATGGAATATCTTTTTCCATCCCTTCACTTTCAGTCTGTATGTGTCCCTAGGTCTGAAGTGGGTCTCTTGTAGATAGCATATATATGGGTCTTGTTTTTGTATCCATTTAGCCAGTCTATGTCTTTTGGTTGGAGCATTTAATCCATTTACATTTAAGGTTGTTATCAATATGTATGTTCCTATTACCATTTTCTGAATTGTTTTGGGTTTGTTATTATAGGTGTTTTCCTTCTCTTGTGTTTCCTGCCTAGAGAAGTTCCTTTAGCATTTGTCGTAAAGCTGGTTTGGTGGTGCTGAATTCTCTTAGCTTTTGCTTGTCTGTAAAGGTTATAATTTCTCCGTTGAATCTGAGATCCTTGCTGGGTAGAGTAATCTTGGTTGTAGGTTTTTCTGTTTCATCACTTTAAATATGTCCTGCCACTCCCTTCTGGCTTGCAGAGTTTCTGCTGAAAGATCAGCTGTTAACCTTATGGGGATTCCATTGTATGTTATTTGTTGTTTTTCCCTTGCTGCTTTTAATATTTTTTCTTTGTACTTAATATTTGATAGTTTGATTTATATGTGTCTTGATGTGTTTCTCCTTGGATTTATCCTGTATGGGACGCTCTGTACTTTCTGGACTTGCTTGACTATTTCCTTTCCCACATTAGGGAAGTTTTCAACTATAATCTCTTCAAATATTTTCTCAGTCCCTTTCTTTTTCTCTTATTCTTCTGGGATCCCTCTAATCCGAATGTTGGTGCATTTAATGATGTCCCAGAGGTCTCTGAGACTGTCCTCAATTCTTTTCATTCTTTTTTATTTTTTCTGCTCTGTGGTAGTTATTTCCTCTGTTTTATCTTGCAGGTCACTTATCTGTTCTTCTGCCTCAGTTATTCTGCTATTGATTCCTTCTAGAGAGTTTTTAATTTCATTTAATGTGGTGTTCTTCATTGTTTGTTTCATCTTTAGTTCTTCTAGGTCCTTGTTAAACGTTTCTTGTATTTTTTCCATTTTTTTCCAAGATTTTGGATCATCTTTACTATCATTACTCTGCATTTTATTTTTCAGGTAGACTGCCTATTTCCTCTTCATTTGTTTGGTCTGGTGGGTTTTTACCTTGATCATTCATCTGTTGTGTGTTTCTCTGTCTTCTGATTTTGCTTAACTTACTGTGTTTGGGGTCTCCTTTTCGCAGGCTGCAGTTTCGTAGTTCCCATTGTTTTTGCTGTCTGCCCCCAGTGGCTAGGGTTGGTTCAGTGTGTTGTGTAGGTTTCCTGGTGGAGGGGACTAGTGCCTGTGTTCTGGTGGGTGAGGCTGGATCTTGTCTTTCTGGTGGGCAGGACTGCATCTGGTGGTGGTTTTGGGGTGTCTGTGACCTTATTACGATTCTAGGCAGCCTCTCTGCTAACAGGTGGTGTTGTGTTTCTGTCTTGCTAGTTGTTTGGCATAGGGTGTCCAGCACTGTAGCTTGCTGGTTGTTGAGTGGAGCTGGGTCTTAGTGTCGAGATTGAGATCTCTGGGAGAGCTTTTGCTGTTTGATATTGCTTGGAGCCGGGAGGTCTCTTGTGGACCACTGTCCTGAACTCGGCTCTCCCACCTCAGGGGCACAGGCCTGACACCTGGCCGGAGCAACAAGACCCTGTCTGCCACACAACTAATAAGAAAAGGGAGAAAAAAAGAAAGAAAGGAAGAAAGGAAGAAAGAAAAAAATAAAATAAGTAAAATTTAATTATTATAAATAAAACAATTTTAAAATAATTTAAAAAAAGAAGAAAGAAGAGAGCAATCAAACCAAAACAAACTATCCACTAATGACAACAAGTGCTATAAACTATACTAAAAAGAAAACAAAAATGGACAGACAGAATCCTAGGACAAATTGTAACACAAAGCTATACAGACAAAATCACACAAAGAAGCCTACACATATACACTCACAAAAAGAGAAAAAGCAAAGAAAAATCTATATATATATATAGAAAAAGGAAAAGGAAGAGAGCAACCAAATCAGTAAACAAATCTACCAATGATAATAAACTCTAAATACTAAACTAAGATACACATAAAACCAGAAACAAATTAGATGCAGAAAGCAAACCCCAGGTCTACAGTTGCTCCCAAAGTTCATCACCTCAATTTTGGGATGATTCATTGTCTATTCAGGTATTCCAGAGATGCAGGGTACATCAAGTTGATTGTGGAGATTTAATCCGCTGCTCCTGAGGCTGTTGGGAGAAATTTCCCTTCCTCTTCTTTGTTCGCACAGCTCCTGGGGTTCAGCTTTGGATTTGGCCCTCCTCTGTGTGTAGGTCACCTGAGAGCATCTTTTCTTCACTCAGACAGGATGGGGTTAAAGTAGCCGCTGATTAGGGGGCTCTGGCTCACTCAGGCTGGGGAGAAGGAGGGGTATGGAATGCGTGGCAAGCCTGCAGTGGCAGCAGAGGCCGACGTGATGTTGCAACAGTGTGAGGTGCGCCGTGTGTTCTCCTGGGGAATTTGTCCCTGGATCATGGGACCCTGGCCGTGGCGGGCTGCAAGGTTCCCAGGAGGGGAGGTGTGGATAGTGACCTGTGCTTGCACACAGGCTTCTTGGTGGCTACAGCAGCAGACTTAGCGTCTCATGCCCATCTCTGGGGTCCGCGCTGATAGCCATGGCTCACATCCGTCTCTGGAGCTCATTTAGGCGGTATTCTGAATCCCCTCTCCTCATGCACCACAAAACAATGGTCTCTTGCTTCTTAGGCAGGTCCAGACTTTTTCTCGGACTCTCTCCCGGCTAGCTGTGGTGCACTAGCCCCCTTCAGGCTGTGTTCACACAGCCAACCCCAGTCCTCTCCCTGGGATCTGACCTCCGAAGCCTGAGCCTCAGCTCCCAGCCCCCACCCGCCATGGTGGGTGAGCAGAGAAGCCTCTCTGGCTGGTGAGTGCTGGTCGGCACCGATCCTCTGTGCTTGAATCTCTCCGCTTTGCCCTGTGCACCCCTATTGCTCTACTTTCCTCTGTGGCTCTGAAGCTTCCCCCTTGCCACCCCCTGTCTCTGCCAGTGAAGGGGCTTCCTAGTGTGTGGAAACTTTTCCTCCTTCACAGCCCTCTCCCAGAGGTGCAGGTCCCATCCCTATTCTTTTGTCTAAAAAAGGAATAGTTTATTCCTTTTTTCTTTTGCCCTACCCAGGGACAGGGGTGAGTTTCTTGCCTTTTGGGAAGCCTGAGGTCTTCTTCCAACATTTAGTAGATGTTCTGTAGGAGCTGTTCCACATGTAAATGTATTTCTGATGTATTTGTGTGGAGGAACGTGATCTCCACGTCTTACTCTTCTGCCATCTTGAACGTCTCCTGTGATGTGGTTTTTAAGCTGAAACTAAATTATGAGTAACAGCTTGAAGTCCTCCAAGAGTAGGAAGGATATTCTTGGGTGAAGTGACAGAATATGCCAAAGAATGAAGTTGAGAGATGATTTAAAGTATTGAGATTGGATCAGGGCAATTTCAAGCTGCAAAGTGTCTGAATATGTGGCACCTGTATGGTGTGGAAATCATGAGAGTGGGGAATGGGAGGAGCTAGGAGTATAGAAACTTAGAGAGACAAGGGCCAGGTTATCAATAGCATTCTTGGCCATATTAAGAATTTTGGATGTTAGTCAGGGAGGAGTATTTGAATGGTTTAGATGGAGTACTGTGTTAGCATTTAATAATTAAGAAAAAAAAAGAGTGGTAATTATGTTTCTTGCTAGCACTTTTATTTGCACTGCCACAAAACTTAATGTTGCAGTATTTATTTATAATGTTTAATAGTAAGTGCTGATAGGAGTGTTTTGCTAACTGTAAAGATTTTATAGCTGAGAACTGCCTCCTTGCTAATTAATGTGTGGTAAGACAACTATTCAATTCTTCTATGCCCTCAATGAAATGTTTGATAATATCACCAAGTGGGAGCAAAGAAAATGATATCTTGTAGATTGACATCCAGTAGAATATCCCAGTAGAGTATCCCTCTGGACCTTGTTATTTATTCAACAAATTTATTAAATACCTGACATGTACCAGATTCAGTACCAGGAACCATTTGTGCAACAATAAATAAGAATTCCTGAGCTCAAGCAGCTTGCAATCTGGTAGGGGAACCAAATGAGTAACTAAATAAACAAGATGAAGAGTTAACATTGTGGTAAGAGTTGTGTGTGGAAGGAATGATGGGACGATGGAGAAGACAGAGGTCAGATTTACCTTGTTCTAAGCGCCAGGACTGGACCAGGAAAAATCATTTAGAGAAAGTGGCCTTTGCATTGAGTCTTGAATGCTAAGCCTGTGTTCATGATGTAGATGGGGGAGGGCAGTTGGGACTGTAGTATATTAGGTGTGAAGGTGGCAAGACCTCACGGAATTTAGAAACTCTGGAAAGCTGCCAAGTTCAGTTATACAGCTGATATGCAGTACCACCGTGGAGCGTGCGACTTATCTCCCAAGTCTGTGAGAATGCCACCCCCTAAAAAACTCACACCAGTGAAGCTGTGCAGTGTACAACCTATACAACTTTACATGGTGGTCCTGCATATCAATTTAGTGTTAGTGTGTTATATTGATAATTAGTTATGTAATTAACTGTGAAATGGGAGTAGCACTACAGCTAGCTCATAAGTTGGAGTGAAAATTAAATGGGTCAATCAGTATGCATAAGCATTATTATAAATGCTATATAAACATATATAGACATCAGTTTTTAATTAAGCCCCATATAGAATTTTAAACATTTTATATAGTAAATTCAACCTTATTTTTTTAAAGTATATGACTTCTAGGTTTAGGCTTTATCCACCCCAAGAGTGTAAATTTATGCTCCTATATTTCTAGCAATATTTTTTCATATTTTTATCAATTCCATCTAAGGTGTATGCATAAATATATAGGTATGTGAAAGAAGTGTGGTAGAGATGGCTCTTATATTATATTGGCCCTAAGTTTTTTTACTTCAGACGCAGGCTGGGGCCCATTAGCTCAAAATCTCACCAGCACCAAATTCTTACACATACAGTTGTTTTAACCCTAACCCCAATAAGCAGATCCTTAGCCAGTTAGAGACTGCCTGCTTTGCATCTCCCACAAAACTGCACCCACCTCTATGAGACATAAATAAGACAAACTCCAGCACAATAAGACACCAAGCCATGCTGCCCTTCAGAGTAGTCAGACCCCCAGTGCGGCTGAGCAACATCACTTAGGCAAACCTCTCTCCCAGTCTCCTCCCCCGGAAAGTTCCCCTGCCCTCCTTCCATCTTGAGCAGTGACCTTGCACCACTACCTCTGGAAGGTCTCACGCTGGGAGGGACACTCCCTCCTACAATTCTGTCAAAGCACTGCCCCAAGTAAAACTCACTCTATGCTACTGCCACTTCTGGTCTTACCTTTTTCCTTGATCTCTCCCGCAAATCTCTTGAACTCACTACAGGATCTATTAAAGTTTCATTTGAATAACCAGCTTTACCTGTGACATTTATTGAGTAGTTTATACTTCCTACAGCAATTTTGATTTTCCAAATATCCATTGTTCTATTTCAGAACTTTTAAATCTGTTCCAATGATCAAATTTTCTGTGTTTGTACCAGTATCCCACTGCTGTAAATATTGTTTTGATAACTGGTAATACAGGTTTCTGCTAGTTATTATTTAATTTCTCTTGCTTTTCACTTTCCTTTATTCTATCAGCCCTATTTTTAAATGGGCATGCCTTATGCAATGAAACAGTCCCTTGGGATTTTGTTCAGGATTGTGAAAAATTTATAAATTACTAGGTGGGAGGTAAGTCATATCTCTACAATATTGGGTGTCCCCAGTAGGAACAGTTTATGTATTTCTACTTGTTTAGGTCTTCTTCTATGTTCTCCATTTATGTTTTATAGATTTCTGCATATGGGTCTTTAATTATTTTAATTAGACTTATCCTACATGTTTTATAGATTTTGTTAACTTTTGCAAACTGAATATTTTTTATATTTTCTCTGATTATTGCTGACATATACAAAATTATAGCTTTTTGAATGATTATTTTGTACCTTACTACCTTATTCAACTTTATTAGTTCTAAGTTTTTTATTTGACTGGTTTTATGTAAACAAGTATTCTTATCATTTTAGTGGAACTGACTGCTTCTAGTGAATCATCATTGTAAAGTATAATGTTTTGATGAGGTTCTTTAATTACCCTTTTACCAAGTTAAGGAAGATTCCTTATTTTATAACCCTACAAAGATTCTTTTTCTGTTTTACATAGAGTTTTTAATCTATACGAAAAAGATTTGGTTTTTGGCTTTTTTTTGTTTTGTTTTAGCTATCCCTGTCTGTTTTGTTTGGGTTTATTTTTATTTATTTGTTTTTGGTATCAGAGTTAGACTTAGTTGGTAGGATTAAATGAACTGGGAATTTGTCCATCTCTCTATTTGTTAACTTAGGAAACAGTTGATTTTTGAAAATTTGATTTCGTTTTCCTCTTAAAAATATTTTTCCCAAGTGTTTAGATGCAGTAGGCTGTGACTATATGACTACTTTAAAATTCTTATGTGACTCTTAGCCTGCTTAGGTTTCCTAAAGTTTTGAGTCATTTTGTTTCCTATAAAACCATTACCATTTAAATTTGTATATTATTATAAAAATTTTTAAATCTCTTTGTATCCAAGTTCTCTTTGTACACTCTTTCTTATTCCTAATACTCGTTATCTGTTTCTTGTTTGTTACTGATAATATCAAATAACTGGCTTTTTTATACAATTCAACTTTTCTGAATTTATTTTCTATATTATTAATGTTTATGATTTTTAAATATTTTTCTTATTTTGTAAATGTTTTCTCTATGTTATTAATTCACATACTTATTTTCAATATTATGCTTTCTACGAATGTATGTGAAACTATCTTTCACTCTGAATTGTTTTACTAAATACCCTATTTAATATTTTTATATGATTTTCATTTTATATGATAAACATATTGAGGTTACGTAAATATACGTGTATATACATGTACATGAAGATATATGCATGTGTATGTTTTAAAGACTAACCTTATACTTGCAGAGTTGCACAAGTACTATCTTCCTTCATGAAGTCAACCCTGCTTCACATGGTCCTCTGTTCTTAAATCCTACAGCTTTAAAGTCTTAGCCACACTGTTTATACTCAATCATATGTCCCTTTTAAAATGCATTACTGATTCCATGTGAGTCATGGAATATTGCTTTTTGAGGACAAGAATCATGTCAGACACATTTGCCTTTCCACAGAGTTAAACAATAGCCAATGCTCAGCAAATTATTTCTAATTTATTGTCATGATTTGCTGTGTTTTATCATATCAGCTTTATCTTCATGTACTTTATATTTTGCTTCATCTTTTGTTCTTCTTGGGTGGTGGCAGGATGAGATTGACTGGATACTGTAAAGAACAGGAGTTGGTAAGAGTAAGTGTCTCCTGGCCAACCCATGCCCTATGGAAACTGGGCTTTTTCACATTTCTCTTCCTTTTAAATCACAGAAGCTTATGTAAAAGTTCAGAGGTCTGGTTCAACAGTCCTTAAAGGGAAATGCCAAGGGGCCTTAAAGATCATCCACTGCACCTAAAAGGTCATCTGCTGCAGTGACTGGCATATTGCAGTCATTATGTATTTGTAATTAATTAAAATTTCACTTTGAAATTAGAAAACAGAGCAAGGTAAGTAGAAATGTTGGAACTTGAACTCAAGTTTCCTAACCCTGAAATCCAATTATGTATATTTTTAAATCCAATTATCTTTTTCCTATGGGATGTTGCCATCTAGATCATCTAATTCTGCTGAACATAGTAACAAAAGGCTCTCCTTCAGAAATGTATAAGGGATTCAGATTGAATTGATAAACCCTATAATCAAGCTGGAAGGATCAGAAACCTTTACTGAAAGCCATATTGCTTATTATTATGGCATTCACTGTGTTGCTGTCTCCTGGACATTCCTGTCCTAAAAGGGAATGAGAGATGACTAAAATCAAGGTCACTCCCCATGTCAGGGTTTTAGGGGAAAGCAGTGTTTATGGAGGCCAAAATAACTGTGCATTTGGAGTCTGAGTGGTAGCGATTTGGGAAGCCAGCTCATCTTCATATCCTCACTCCTTCAGTGACTTGAAAACATCCTTTTATTACTATACCTTTGATGTGTTTTTGTTTTGTTTTGCTTTGTTTTCCTTCTATTGAGGAGAATCTTAACTGCTTTACAGATAATTGTTTTTCTATACAATATAGATTTTTGTGGTACTACAACTGTAAAAGACACCAGGGAAACTTGTACTTTTAAACATTAGAGAAACTGGCTTTATCACCCTATTTTATTATGGAGCAGCAAGCAGAAAGTAGTTATTTAGGTCTTAGCTGGGATGGTGAAGTAGAAGTAATATGGGCCAGACTGGGATACATCAACAGGAGAAAAGCCTTACCTTTGGGATTTCTAAAGACTCAAGTCCTAGGTAGAAAGAAGTCATGGAATCTCTACTGAGATAAAGACTGCCTACAAAATAGCAGAGGACTCAATAAATAAACAAACAATGAAAACAACCTAGAGCCCTGAGTCTTTTGATGATAATTTGAACTGTTTTGTAAATGGAAAGTTAACCAGATTATAGGATTAAAAAAATAAGACACATCAAATAGAAATACTAACAGTGAAAGAAATCGAATAGAAAACCAAATGCCACTTACAAAAAGGAGAATGGCAGAAGTTTTTTTAAGAATGAGATATTTTTTATATTTTTTAATATATTTTTATTGAAGTATAGTTGATTTACAATGTTGTTAATTTCTGCTGTACAGCAAAGTGATTCAGTTATGTATATATATATACATTCTTTTTTAAAATATTCTTTTCCATTATGGTTTATCATAGGATATTGAATATATCAATAGTTCTCTGTGCTATACAGTAGGACCTTGTTATTTATCCATTCTGTATATAATAGCTTATATCTGCTAACCCCGACCTCCCACTCCATCCCTTCCCAAACCATCCCCCCACTTGGCAACCACAAGTCTGTTCTCTATATCCATGAGTCTGTTTCTGTTTCATAGATAGGTTCATTTGTGTCATATTTTAGATTCCACATGTAAGTGATATCATATAGCATTTGTCTTTCTCTTTCTGACTTACTTCACTTAGTGTGATAATCTCTAGGTCCATCCATGTTGCTGCAAAGGGCATTATTTCGTTCTTTTTATGGCTGAGCAGTATTCCATTGTATATATGTACCACATCTTCTTTATCCATTCATCTGTCAGTGGACATTTAGGTTGCTTCCATGTCTTGGCTAATGTAAATAGTGCTACTATGAACATAGTGGTGCATATATCTTTTTGAATTATAGTTTTTCTGGATCTATGCCTATGAGTGGGATTGCTGGATCATATGGTAATTCTATTTTTAGTTTTCTGAGGAACCTCCATACTGTTTTCCATTGTGGCTGCACCAACTTAACATCAAATGTGATATTTTTTGAATGGTAGGAGGATGTGTTGATAGGTTGATATTAAAAGGTTAGAGGCACTGAAGACAGGTTTTGTTTAATGGATTTGTTTATAACAACAAAATAAGGAAATAAAATGTGAATGAAGATTATAATAAATTATGTAGGAATATACCTCCAGGCTTGTATTCGTTGGGCTAAAATACTCTAGTTATTATGACACTTGGGGGATATTTCAGACTGATTTGGAGCCTGGAGAATGAGTCTGCAGTGGGATTGACTCACCTTCTATACACAATGCGCTCATAAGAAAATAATTATAACGTGGATTTAATAATGTTTTGAGAGATCCTATGAGAACTAACAATGATTTTTCAAATAGCACAGCCTCTTCCTATCGTGAATGAGCAGGTTTGGAGTGTCAAGGAAAGCCTTATAAATACTCACCTTCTTTCACAACAAGGCTACTAGTTTTGCCCCATGACATGCTTCAGTAAGCTGTGGATTTGTGGCCCCCATAATACGTGGATTAGTTGATATATTGTTGACTGGTATGTCCTACCAAGAGAGTGGGTATTTCTAAATTCAGAATGTAAGAAAAGTCAATGGCATTCAATGGGATTTTCAGTCTTGGTCCCTAGATTTAATATTTTCATCAAGACCTAGAGGAGAGACTATGATATGAGCTCATCACATTTGCTTCAGACACTAAGCTATGGGTGTCAGGCAAATTCCTGAGAAATAGCTTGGCAATGCAAACTTACCCTAGGGAGCTGCAGAAAGTTTAGTAAAGACAGTAGTTTGCAAAAGAAAAGAAACCTGAATGGACATGCTAAAGAGTAATTGGCTCTAGAAATATAGTCAGAATAAATTATAGGACTCTAAGTCATTATATCCCGACCATGGATCAGAGCTGAACTTTTAAAAACACACATTGATTTTTAAAAATTTATTCAACACATATTATTCAAGTGAGAAACTGCTGGCGATAAGCACAGCTAGTACATCCCTGGGGGTCAGGGGCTGTGCTCAGGCCGCTGTTGCACCCTGAGCCCCTAGAGCAGTGCCTGGTGCAGAGTCCTGCCTGGCTTTGTTAAAGGAGACAAGGGAAGTGGGAACAGGAACACAAAGAATAAAGCAGTGCCCTGTTTTATTAGCAGAACTCAAAGGACAGAGTTCCTGCAGGGAGAGGGAAGAACACACATACTTTGTCCGAGAGTCTAATGGAAAACACAAGAGTATTAAAGTATAAGAGGCTGACAACTTAAGTTTGACCCTCAGGTTTTACAGATTCTAACACATAGGCTATGCAAACTCTTCTCTGTGTTTCAGGGTCTTATTATTTAAAATAGGGCTAATAAATTCTACTTTCAACAATGTTATGAGAAACTCAGATAAATGATAGATAAATAGAAAAATATTACTTTTCCTCTCATTTTACCTCCATGAAATATAGAATGTTGTTGGCTCTCAAGTGAAGATAGAAACACCTAAAGTGAACTTTTCCTTTTGGGCTGGAGATGTTTATTTATTAAATACCAGATTTGAGCCAAACTCCATTTATCTAGAAGGCAGCATTCTGGGTCTTCATATGAAAAGCAATCAGATTATATATACATATATATATATTTTTTTTCTTTTCTTTTCCCTCTAGAGAACTAATCTGTGAGAAGATGCTGCAGGAATAAAAATTTAATAGTATTGAAGAGAAATATGTTCTTCATGATAAAATAGTTTATACATTTTAAATTGAGTTTATGGAATTTAAAAATTAAATAGCATGGCTATATCATCTAGATTTCTAATCTTCTAGAACTGGGTAAAAAATATGAATGCAATTTTTACTTGTCAGAATCAGAAATCACCAGTGAAATAGAGAAGAATAGTTCCTTGGCTATAGTATCAGAGTTTCACAAAGCTTTCATCTGTGCAGCTGCAATATAGCTGAATTTGCATTTCCTGGAATGTACCAGAGTACAGTTTTGCAAGCCCTGGAACTGAGAACTTATTTTTCATCACCCAAAAAGACTCTTTGAAAAATATACCAAGGGTGATCAGTATTAAATATGTGCTCTAAGTGTTTCATGATTGTTAGAACATTAGTTAAATCATGGTTCGTTTTTAGCAGCACCATTTTAACACATAGCTTGCCTTTGTTAGGAGATGTCAGTTAATGGAATTGAACTCAACTCATCAAGCTCTCAGTGTTGGTTCCACACGTAGGTAGTGGCATTTCCCATGTGATGTGAGCTGTGGGTGCAGTGGCTTGAGTTACTAGTCACTTCTGTCATGTCTTCTCCAAGCTTCATTTCATCTGCAAGACGAGGATATGCTTGATTAAGTGGATGCTTGATCCACACTGAATGCAACTCAGTGTTGATCTGGAGGTAAAGTGCAATCTGACGTGTAAACACTTGGCAAATTATAAAGCATGTTTAAAGTAAAAATAGAGAAGTGTGCATTCTTCAAAGTGTGCCTTTCAACAATATTTTAGAGAGAAGAGGTTGCCATGGTGTCAGTTAAGCCTCTAATAAAAAATACGGCATGATAAAGTGTGAAAGGAAAGCTCTGAAAAACATAAGGAAGGCAATGTAGGGCAGAGCTTTTTAAAAAAATGTGCTTGCTTTCTCCTTACACACAGGTTCTGCCTTTTCTTCCTGTCTTTTCCTTTACCCTTACCTGATCCAGGCCAGCCTCTGCATAAGGGTATGACCATTATAGATGATGTTATTTGGAAAAGGCATTCTTTCAAGGAATCTTAGCATCTGTGGGAGAAGAGGAGTGAGACTTCCATAACATTACAGTTTTGAACTAACTCTTTGGTTTTCCAAAGAATGTCCCATAAGGTAAGAACATAGCCTGTGGCATGCATTGCCCACAGGAGTTCAAGGAATTTATCTTCTGTGTTTTACTGTGAATTTAGTAAAATCAGCATGAAAACATTGTTTTCTCCATCTGCAGACTCTGAGTTAATAGGACTGTAGAGTAGCAAATTTCCAGGTGTACAGTAGTTTCCCCCCAACCCTTCAAAAATTAATAACAATAAAATGAGAAATTTAGAGTTATCAACAAAATGAACACTGACACTCATTTTTTTTCATTTTGCCCGTTCTTAAGTAAAATTTCAGTTAAATATTTCTCATCAATAGAACTCATGACAGAAAATAATTAAAGGCAATTATTTTTTTACCCTGGGCTTCTTGCCATTTGTCTGATATAGAATTATTCTACAGAGATGTCAATTTTCTATCAAGTTCCATTACTCTATAGCCCTGTTAAGAAATCCAAGTCTTTTGTGTTATTCCCCAAATACTGAATTTGCCTCATGTAAAGTATCATGCTCTTATCCAAGGCTTTCATTTTTACTCCCTAAAGCTATACAGTCTAATAAAATAGTGTAAATTGAATTTCTGTAAAGACCTAATTTCTATTTATTAAATATGAACTTCCAAAGACATCATGGAAATCAGATCTCATCTTCAGGTTTTTTTTTTTTTTAACTCTTTTTAACTACTGTCAGAAAATACTTCATTCTCTGTAAGTCTTATCACCTCTTAGAAGACAGAGCCTACGTTGTGTTTATTGTAAAGTAGTTATTCATAGGAGGCAAGGAAGGAGGGACAGGGAAAGTGCTAGATATCCTGGTTCTTGGTGGAGAGTTAGGAAATTTAAAGAATTTTTCCCGTAGTGTCTGGTTGAGAAACATATTTGATGCACTTGTCATAAAAGCTGGGGATGCTGTAGTAACATATGGCCCCCATATCCCCATGTCTTATAATATCAAAAGGTTGTCATTTGTCCCATTGTCAGGCAACTCTGGCTTTGCTCCATGTCATCTTCATTTCAGGATCCAGAGTTACGAAGCAATTTCTAATTAGAGTAGTGCCAGTCATCATGTCAGAAAGAAAAGAGGTCAGGCTTCAACTTCTAAGCAAGTAACACATCTTTTCCACTTACATTTCATTAACCAAGTAAGTCATATGGCCAAACCCAACAATAATGGGACAGAAAAGTATGATTCTCCTCCGGGAAGGTGCAGCACATATTTTTGAAACTACCACCAACTGTTAATACTAGCTAAGAGCCAGGCATTACACTAGGCATTTATGGATTTTAATTCTAATATTCATAATAATCTTAGAATATAGGGATTTGTAATCCTTACTTTGCCAGGAGAGGAGAAAAGCTCATCAGTTTGCCTATGCTCACATATCTGGTGGTAGAGCCTAATTAGATCCAGATCTATCTGAGCCGTATCTCAAATAGTACACTTTCCTTGAAGAGGAACAAAGAGGGGAAAAACCCATCAGTTTCCTCAAAACCAATGAGTGAAGAACCCAGATCATGAAACTTTATATAATCCATACTTTTACAAACATGGAAATTATCCTCAATAAAATTATCATCTAAGAGAAGAAATTAAATGCATTAATTAGGATATTGATAGTTGCAGTAATATACAAAACCCCAAATTTCAGCAGATTAACAATATAAAATTGGTTTTCTCACTCATGTAACTGGTTGGTGAGTGCATTCCATTTTCTTTATCCAAATGCAGACTATAATATTAAATATACATGTTTTTTCAAGAAATCTATTAAATGACCTTCCAGATCATTTAATCAGATGTTTTATTAGACATTGTTAGTAAAATCAAGTATGATGCATTTTCTGCCACAAAGGGATATCGTGGTCTTCTCCCACTTGAATGTCAAATCCTGGGACAGAAGGAATTGTTTGAATCTCATCCACAGCTGAACCAGTAGGTGGAGGAACCTGTGTCCTCACCTGTGAAAACAAAATAGTGATATACCTGTCTGGCTAATATGATATGGGATTAAAGTGGATTGTTTACTGTCTCATCCCCCCTTCCACAACCCATAGGAACTAGTATATACAAATATTTCTGAGCACAAAATGAAAATATAAGAAAAGTCATCCAGCTCCATTTATATAATCCTGGCAAAATATAAAATGCTCGCCTTCTAGAATTGAAATGTAGAGATAAAGGCCATCAGTAATTTTCTTATTATTCTTACCTAATTCCCTTTTTTTAAATTGAAGTATAGTTGGTTTACAATGTTGGGTTAAATTCTGCTGTACAGCAAAGTGATTCAGTTAAACATATGTATACATTCTTTTTAAAATATTCTTTTCCATTATGGTTTATCACAGGGTATTGAATATAGTTACCTGTGCTATATAGTATGACTTTGTTGTTATCCATTCTATGTATAGCAGTTTGCATCTGCTAACCCCAAACTCCCACTCCATCCCTCCCCCATGCTCCCTTCCCCTTGGTAACCACAAGTCAGTTCTTTATGTCTGTGAGTTGGTTTCTGTTTCATAAATAAGTTCATTTATGTCATATTTTAGATTCCACATATGTGTTATCGTAATGTATTTGCCTTTATCTATCTTTCTGATTTACTTCACTTAGTATGATAATCTCTAGGTCCATCCATGTTACTGCAAATGGCATTATTTCATTCTTTTTTATGGCTGAGTAGTATTCCATGTATATATGTACCACATCTTCTTTATCCATTCCTCTGTTGATGGACATTAAGGTTGTTCCCATGTCTTGGCTGTTGTGAATAGTGATGTTATGAACATTGGGGTGCATGTATCTTTTTGAATTATAGTTTTGTCCAGATATATGCTCAGGAGTGGGATTGCTGGATCATACTGTAACTCTATTTTTAGCTTTTTGAGGAACTTCCATACTGTTTTCCATAGTGGCTGCACCAACTTACATTCCCACCAACAGTATAGGAGGGTTCTCTTTTCTCCACACCCCCTCCAGCATTTATTTGTAGATTTTTTAATGATGGCCATTCTGACTGGTGTGAGGTGGTTCCTCGTTGTAGTTTTGATTTGCATTTCTCTAATAATTAGCAGTGTTGACTGTCTTTTCATGTGCTTCTTGGCCATCTGTATGTCTTCTTTAGAGAAATGTCTATTTAGTTCTTCTACCCATTTTTCGATTGGGTTGTTTGGTTTTTTGTTTGTTGAGTTGTATGAACTGTTTGCATATTTTGGAGATTAAGACCTTGTCAGTCGCATCATTTGCAAATGTTTTCTACCATTCCGTAGGTTGTCTTTACATTCTGTTTATGGTTTCCTTTGCTGTTCAAAAGCTTGTAAGGTTGATTAGGTCCCATTTGTTTATTTTTGCTTTTATATCTATTGCTTTGGGAGACTGCCCTAAGAAATTATTTGTATGATTTATGTCAGAGAATGTTTTGCCTATGTTCTCTTCTAGTATTATGGTGTAATGTCTTTTGTTTAAATCTTTGGCCATTTTGAGTTTATTTTTCTGTATGGTATGAGGGTGTGTTCTAACTTCATTGATTTACATGTGGCTGTCCAACTTTACCAACATCCCTTGCTGGAGAGACTGTCTTTTTCCCCTTGTATATTTGTGCCTCCTTTGTCAAAGTTTAATTGATGGTAGGTGTATGGGTTTGTTTCTGGGCTCTCTATTCTGTTTCATTGATGCATATGTCTGTTTTTGTGCCAGTACCACACTGTTTTGATTACTGTGGCTCTGTAGTATTGTCTGAAGTCTGGGGTTGGGTGGTGTTATGCCTCCTGCTTTGTTCTTTTTCCTTAGGATTGCTTTGGCAATTCTGGGTCTTCTTTGGTTCCATATAAATTTTAGGATCATTTGTTCTAGTTCTCTGAAAAATGCCATGGGTGATTTGATAGGGATCATATTAAAGCTGTAGATTGCTTTAGGTAGTATGGCCATTTTGACAATATTAATTCTTCCAATCCAAGAGCATGGGATATCTTTCCATTTCTTTGTAATTCCTTAACTTTTTAACTTGCCTAATTTCCTTCCTCTTCCCAGTTAGGAAATCAAATTTACTAGGACTCTGGGAATTGGTAGCCTACTGTCCTAATTTCAATCAATCCACAGCTAAAATGAGGGAAGAGAATTTGAATTACTTTACCTTTCTCCAGGGGAAAGGAGCATTTTATTAGGTCTATGGTAAAAGGTTCCCTCAATACCTACAGCAGGACCCATTAAGCTCACCTGATAGTAAAAGGAGCCCAGAGCATGTGCTAAAGGACTTATCCAAACCTAGTTCTCAAACTTAAGCATACCTCTAAATCCCCTGCAGAGCCTGCTAAAACACAGATTTATGGGCCGTGTCTCAGAAATTATTGTTTAATGGGTCTGAGAGTGGAGGAGTGCTGAAAATTTATATTTATGATAATTCCCAGGTGATAATGCTGCTGCTGGTCCAGGGACCACATTTTGAGAATCACAGAACTGAAAGCATTGATACTCAGCCCTAGCTCCTCATCCCTGTCAACCCTCGGATAGACAACTAGAGTTAAAAGCAGTATCCTAAAGACTATAGGCTTCCAAGGAGGACAGTTTATTTTTTATTATTTTATTAGTACCTGGGCCTTGAATTAGGAATTTGGCCAAGAATTCTCTTATAACAAACTGACTCGCTGTGGCTTTTCAGTGGGTCACCAAAGGCTCTTTGAGATTGTAATTACCCTTGCTCCCTCTTTCTGGTCTGTGACTGTTTGTTCCTCTTTTTCCTTTATATGCTTTAGTCTCTCCTGCTAGTTCCCTCTCTGGGACCCAGGAGGTTATTTGGTCAAGGCATTGAGAGGTGCAAGATAAGCAATGTCTAGTGCAGTTGCCTTTCTTTTCTGTACTTGGCTTTGCCACTTAACACTTGTATGACTAGACCAAATTAGCTTTTTAAAAAAATTTTTGAAGTTCAATTTTCTCATCTGTTAAAATAGGGATAACATCCTACATGTTTATGTGAACAAAGTACAGAGTGAAAAGTAGGGGCTCAAAAAATATTCTGTATTGCCTTTTCTTCCCTGACTTCTTTCTTTCCCATTTTTCTTCCCTTCTTCCATTCCTGACTTTTTTCCTTTACTTCCTACCCCACCTCCAATGTAAAAAAAAAAAAAAAAACAGACAAGAGATAGTTTTTCTCCATTTCCTACCTCTGCCAAAGGGTTCCACAAGGCCTATTTTTTGCCTATATCTTGTTTTCCTTCTCTGGAACAGTGCAATCTATCCTCAGGTTCTAAGAATCTCATCACACTTAAAGACCCAAGATCTCACTCTGTTCCAGTGTACACTATTAAAATGATCTCATGAAGCAACATAGAACACTTTCTGAAACAGTTTTATGTACTGTTCCTTAGATGGCATTCTCAATATTACCTATACTGTCCTCCATTTTTTCCTTGTAATGTATCTCTGTCATAATTATGGCATAGGTAGTATAAAAACACAAAAACACAATCTATAAACACCCTGAAAGGATTGAATGTTTTAAAACTCAAATGTCTGGCTACTGGCGTGGTTAGGTCATGTATTAAAATGTGAATAATAGGGGGCTTCGCTGGTGGCGCAGGGTTGAGAGTCCGCCTGCCGATGCAGGGGACACGAGTTCATGCCCCGGTCCGGGAAGATCCCATGCCGCGGAGCGGCTGGGCCCGTGAGCCATGGCCGCTGAGCCTGCGCGTCCAGAGCCTGTGCTCCGCAACGGGAGAGGCCACAACAGTGAGAGGCCCGCGTACCACACACACACACACACACAAATGTGAATAATAGGGACCTATTTAATAACTCTGGCATCAGGGATAAGATCGCTTACCTTCTAAGTTCTCTATTCTGTAATAGGTTTTGTCTTAATTGTAGACCTTCCATTTAAGCAAATGTGCCTAGCCACACTGCGTTGAGACTGGGAAATAATGAGTCTGATTCTCTCTGGGGTCTCACTAATTCTGGCATAGTATTTCAAATGAATAAATTACTGTCTTCAAAGTAGAGGTGTTATGTCGTTCTTGAGCTTCAGAGGGCAGTAAAGGAACTGTCTGAAAAATTTCTAGCTAACCAGGAAAAATATTTTTCTTTCCCAGGTTACTTCTATGAAGCTTTATCTTTGGAAGGAAAGTAAAGGATTATACTTTAAAAGGTGCTTGTAATATACTTCTTTTAAAATGAAGATATTACCTTCTAGTATATTTCATATATAGAAGACATTTGTTTTCTCTGTGAAAAATTTTATACTGATTATTAATTTGTGAAGATATCCAAAAGAATTTTTTGAAAGGAATTATTGGCTATAACACAATGATGTAGATTTTATTTTAAAATGTTTTATTCTGTGTATGTTTTACAATGTAAGTTTAGAAGGACAAAAATAGTTTTGGAGACTTGTGACTGTGTGTAAAGAATCAGTGGATGATATTGAGCAATTTGTACAAAAAATATGAATTTCAAAGGTAAAAAGAAAACTGTTTTGCTTTAAGATTTAAAAACACAACAAACAGAAAGCTTAAACAGAACTTTTGTTTTTGGTTGGAAAGTTACAGTTCACTTAACTAAATCAGATTTTGTCCAAACATTGAGACTCACAACATCTGAATTCAGCCATCATAGAGTTGAAGAGAAAATTATTCAAAAAGGACTTTCCAAGATCTAACTAAGCCTGCAATGAGAAATGCTCATCCTGGATTTCCTTCCACTCTCTGGGTAACCCCAGATCCACATCCACCACTATGATTCCAGTTTCCATAAAGAGGAACACAGTTATGTGTGAAGAGCCACCTGCACAACTTACACAGTTCCATGTATGAGTTTATTGCAAGTCTACAGTGCAAGAGAAGAAGAGTGCACTACATAGGATGAGTGATCAAAACAGAGTCCACCGAGCTTTCTCTTGGTGTGAAATGTTTCCTTTTGAGATTGGGTCTTCCTTGCCCTCTCTGCACTGGTGACAGCGGGTTTTGCTCAGAGCTGGTATTCTTACAGTAGAAGCCCAGAGCTTACACTTTGCAATAGACGCTCCCTTGCTTGCCTTGCCCAGATGATTTTCCATTGCTATGCAAAAGCATGAGCTCAGGACTTTCTCACACGCTTGGCATTTCTGACGTTTATTGTCTTTCCTAGTACATTTTAATTTTTCTAGTAACTATCTGATCATCCTTGTTTTCTGGCTTTCTTGTCACTTTTGACTCTTCATCTGGGAATATATCTTCTCCACCTCTTAGAACCTGGTTTGTAAGAAATCAGGCATGAGATTATGTAGCCCTATATTTTCTCCAGTAAACTAATTGGAGGCCGGTCAGTCTGTCCTGTTCATAACTCTCACAGGAGATCTTCTGGGGCAGATGTTCCAAGTTTGTTACCATAAGTACCAGCTTTCCATAGCAGAATCGTTCAGGGTCTGCTGATACTACCCAAGACTCTGCCCACACAGATGAGAAATCAGGAGGTTTGCTAAAGTTATGTGGCTCTTGTTTGTCAATATAGCCATATCCTCAGTGACCCTGAGCCATCTGGCTTTAAG
Source organism: Delphinapterus leucas (assembly GCF_059928025.1). Lineage (NCBI taxonomy): Eukaryota > Metazoa > Chordata > Mammalia > Artiodactyla > Monodontidae > Delphinapterus > Delphinapterus leucas. The sequence continues at coordinate 48,216,908 of NC_143133.1, read as the reverse complement.
AATGTATCCTGACCAATGTAGCATGCCCATTTGACACAACAAAGTGGGAGAGGGCCTCAGAAACTCCAAAAATGCGTCATGATGGCCATCAAACTTTCAGGAAATGCCATGCTCCCTTTATTCAAAAGTAACAGTCATTATAGAAGAGAAGGATTCCAGGAGTCTCAAAATTCCAATTCCAAAATTTTCTTTTTTAAAATTTTTATTGAAATATAGTAGATTTACAATGTTGTGTTAGTTTCAGGTATACAGCAAAGTGATTTAATTATATATGTGTGTGTATATATATATTATACTTTTTCATTATAGATTAGATTCTTTTTCAGATTTTTTTAATTATAGGTTATTACAAGATATTGAATATAGTTCCCTGTGCTATATGGTAGGTCCTTGGTTATCTATTTTATATATAGTAGTGTGTATATTTTAATCTCAAACTCCTAATTTATCCCTCCTTCCCATTTCCCCTTTGGTAACCATAGTTTGTTTTCTATGTCTGTGAGCCTATTTCTGTTTTGTAAATAAGTTCATTTGTAACTTTTTTTTTTAAAGAAAGATTCCACATATAAGTGATATCATATGATATTTGTCTTTCCCTGTCTGACTTCATTTAGTTTGATAATCTCTGGGTCTATCCATGTTGTTGCAAATGGCATTATTTCATTCTTTTTTATGGCTGAGTAATATCCCATTGTATGTATGTACCACTCCTTTATCCATTTATCTGTTTGTTAATGGACACTAGGTTGCTTTCATATCTTAGCTGTTGTAAATAGTGCTGCTGTGAACCTTGGGGTGCATATCTTTTCTAATTACAGTTTTCATCTTTTCCAGATATATGCTCAGAAGTGGGATGGCTGGGTCATATAACTCTATTTATAGTTTTTTTAAGGAACTTGCATACTGTTCTCCATAGTGGCTGTATCAGTTTACATTCTCAACAGTGCAAGAGGGTTCCCTTTTCTCTACACCCTCTCCAGCATTTATTGTAGATTTTTTGATGATGGTCATTCTGACTGGTGTGAGGTGATACCTCATTGTAGTTTTGATTTGCATTTCTCTAATGATTAGTGATGTTGAGCATCATTTCATGTGTTTGTTGGCAATCTATATATCTTCTTTGGAGAAATGTCTGTTTAGATCTCTGCCCATTTTTTATTTTTTATTTTTTTGGATATTGAGCTGTATGAGCTGTTTGTATATTTGGAAATTAATCCCATGTTGGTTGCATTGTTTGCAAATATTTTCTCCCAGTTCATAGGTTGCCTTTTCATTTTGTTTATGATTTCCTTTGCTATGCAAAAGCTTTTAAGTTTAATTAGGTCCCATTTGTTTATTTTTGTTTTTATTTCCATTGTTCTGGGAGACAGAGCTGAAAAAATATTGCTGTGATTTATGTCAAAAAGTATTCTGCCTATGTTTTCCTCTAGGAGTTTTATAGTACCCGGACTTACATTTAGGCCTTTAGTCCATTTTGAGTTTATTTTTGTATATGGTGTTAGAGAATGTTCTAATTTCATTCTTTTATAATTTCATTCATTCTTGAATGTTCATTTTATTCAAGCTGTCCAGTTTTCCCAGCACCACTTGTTGAAGAGACTATCTTTTCGTCATTGTATATTCTTGCCTCTTTGTTGTAGATTAATTGACCATAGTGTGTGGGCTTATTTCTGAGCTTTCTATCCCGTTCCATTGATCTGTATGTCTGTTTTTGTGCCAGTACTATACTGGCAGAAAAAACTAATTCCAAAATTTTCATTGTGTATTCTCATATCTTCTTCAGGCACGTCTCCTGTTACTTCAGTGTGGTACTCTTATCTGAGCATGTGTTCATGAAGATAAACATCTTTTGTTGCTTCTTTTCATTTATCATTTATGATTTTGCGGGCTGTCTATTCTAATTCCATAATTCCCGAGTGGTTCCACCGTCACTGAGAGGGGGTACCAGGGGAAGCTGCACATATTGAGGCATAGTGTCTGTGAATAAATAAGCTCTCACAGCAAATCCAAAAAGAGAGAAAGGCAGAGAAAGTTTTCAAGTTGGACAGACATTTCATTCAGGCATTTACCACATTTCCTCACTTAGCCTTTTAAATCAAACCACAATGCCTTGAATGCCTACTGTGTATGTGGAATAAAAAATCTTTAAGCAATAAAAATAATGTCAAGCCCAGATGAAAATTATTGTATCAGGTTTATTTCATTTTATTTTTTTGTTTAGATCCTTGCTACGCTATATGTCAGAAAAGATTTCTGACTGTTATGAAATGTCTTAGGGGAAGGGAAAGGGAAGTTGTTTCTTTTTAAAGTGTAGGGCGGTAAATATAATAATGGGCACTGATGTGTTATTTCTTTTGGGATTAGACGTGTTTGCTCCACTTCTACTGACCAATCCTCTGGATGGGTCACGTTATGACTTTAGAGTGGGGTGGTGGCATGAATTTTGGAAAAGACACAGCCAACTCTAAAGTATATTGATTTTCCTGATATAATATGGGAGCTCCATTAGGAGATGCTATGTGGGGTATTTCTGTAGGTGGGATGGGGTTTTGAGGACAGTAAAGAAATGGTGTGTCATACCTTCAATATTAAGACAAGCTGAGCATTATTTTATCTGCTTCGCTGTCTCTCATTCTCTTTTTTACTGTTACTTTACTTTCATTCTCTGTATTCTGAAGTGATTTCAGAATCATTTAGTGACACAGGTTATCACTATGATAATTAATTATCATTGAACTGTCATTGAATGTGTTAGTTAATGGATGGTATTTGTTGATAAAATGCCAGATAACAGATAATTAATTATAATGCCTCATTTTGGGGAAAAACAACTCCATCAGAATGAGGTTAATGATCAGTTTGCCATCTGGCCTAGATTAAAGGGCTGTCTGGGTCAGTGCTGAGAAACTGTAAGTTCCCTGAAGTGTCAGATGTGTCTATTGCCTAGTATGAACATTGTCGATATGACCCTGGAATTCAATGTTTACTGTCTGTAATTTAGCTGGGCTGAGTCCTAAGGGGTTTTTGGACTTAAGGAACCTGAATATATGGAACAATTATGGAAGCAACGGAATGAGGCAGGAGAGTGATCCTGGTCTCAGGTAGCAGTACCTGCAAAGGGTGTGCTTAGAATATAAAGAATCATGGTGAACTTGAGTGTTGTAGAAGCAAGATGCTAATGTCTAGCAGCTCTATGGGACCAGGTAGTCAATTCATTCACAGTAGAATTCCAGCTGGTAGCCAAAGGAATAGGAAGAGGCAACACTCCTGTTACCCATTCTTGCCCCCAAAAGAGTATCAGTTGTTTGCAGGTACTGGACAGGATGAGAAAGCAGGTCAGCAGTTTTGACTTTAGAATGAGCTCAACTTCTAGCTGAAAGTTGAAGTATAAACAGAAAAGAGAGTGAGAAGGTAAGGATTGTTACTGGTATGTTTTAAGCTCCTATTTGAGGAGAGTGCTATTATGTGCCATGAACTATAATGACCTTATCATATTTTAACATTTATTGCAACCCTGTAAAATTGATGTTTTCATGTCTGACTTCCAGATTAAAAGACTGAGGAACAGAGAAGGTAGGTAAATTGCTCAATGTCACATATCTAGTAAGTTCTAGAGTCAGGTTTTTATCATAAATGGTTGTTGAACTTTGTCAAAAGCGTTTCCTACATCTATTGAGATGATCATATTGTTTTCATGCTTCAATTTGTTAATGTGGTGTATCACACTGATTGACTTGCAGGTATTGAAGAATCCTTACATCCCTGGTTTGAATCATGATATATGATTGAATCCCACTTGAATCATGGTATATGATCCTCTCAATGTATTGTTGGATTTGGTTTGCTATTTTTTGTTGAGGATTTTTGCGTCTATGCTCATCAGTGATATTGGCCTGTAATTTTCTTTTTTTGTGGCTATCTTTGTCTGGTTTTGGTATTAGGGTGATGGTGGCCCATAGAATGAGTTTGGGAGTGTTCCTTCCTCTGTAAATTTTTGAAATAGTTTCAGAAAGATAAGTTTTAACTCTTCTCTAAATGTTTGATAGAATTTGCCTGTGAAGCCATCTGGTCCTGGACTTTCATTTGTTGGGAGTTTTTCTAAAATTTTTATTGGGATATAGTTGATTTACAATGTTGTGTTAGTTTCAGGTGTACAGCAAAGTGAATCTGTTATACATATACATATATCCACTGTTGGGAGATTTTAAATCACAGTTTCAATTTCAGTACTTGTGATTGGTCCATATTTTCTATTTCTTCCTGATTCAGTTTGGGAGATTCTTTCTAAGAATTTGTCCATTTCTTCCAGGTTGTTCATTTTATTAGCATATAGTTGCTTATAGTAGTCTCTTATGATCCTTGGTATTTCTATGGTGTCAGTTTTAACTTCTCATTTTTCATTTCTAATTTTATTGAGTTGAGCCCTCTCCCTTTTTTTCTTGGTGAGTCTGGCTAAAGGTTTATCAATTTTATTTATCTTTTCAAAGAACCAGCTTTTAGTTTCATTGATCTTTTCTATTGTTTTCTTCATACCTACTTCATTTATTTCTGCTCTGATCTTTATTATTTCTTCTGCTAACTTTGGGTTTTGTTTGTTCTTCTTTCTGTAGCTGCTTTAAGTATAAGTTTAGGTTGTTTATTTGGGGTTTTTCTTGTTTCCTAAGATTGTATTGCTATAAACTTCCCTCTTAGAACTGCTTTTGCTGCATCCCATAGGTTTTGGATCATCGTGCTTTCATTTTCATTTGTCTGTAGGTATTTTTTGATTTCCTCTTCGATTTTGTCAGTGATCCATTGGTTGTTTAGCAGCATATTGTTTAGCCTCCATGTGTTTTTTTTTACAGCTTTTTTTTCTTGTAGTTGATTTCTAATCTCATGGCATTGTGGTTGGAAAAGATGCTTGATATGATTTCAGTTTTCTTAAATTTACAAAGTCTTGCTTTATGGCCCAGCATATGATCTGTCCTGGAGAATGTTCCATGTGTACTTGAAAAGAATATGTATTCTGCTGCTTTTGGATGGAATACTCTATAAATATCAATTAAGTCCATCTGGTTTAATGTGTTATTTAAGGCCTGTGTTTCCTGATTTTCTGTCTTGATGATCTGTCCATTGATGTAAGTGGGGTGTTAAACTCCCCCGCTATTATTGTGTTACTGTCAATTTCTCCTTTTTATGGCTGTTAGCACTTACCTTATATATTAAGGTCCTCCTGTGTTTGTTTGGTGCATATATATTTACAATTGTTATATCTTTTTCTTGGATTGATCCCTCAATCATTTTATAGTGCCCTTGTCTCTTGTAATAGTCTTTATTTTAGTCTATTTTGTATGATATGAGTATTGCTACTCCAGCTGTCTTTTGATTTCCATTTGCATGGAATGCCTTTTTCCATTCCCTCACTTTCAGTCTGTATGTGTCCCTAGATCTGAAGTGGTCTCTTGCAGTCAGCATATGTATGGGTCTTTTTTTGTATCCATTCAGCCAGTCTATATCTTTTGGTTGGAGCAGTTAATCCTTGTCTGTCTTTATCCAGAGATCTTTCTGCTTCAAGACAGCAAGCAAGCCAATGTAATGGGAATGAGGGAGAAGGTTGCAACTGCTGAGCCCCCAGGACACTGGACATTGCCCTAGACAACTGATGAAAGTTAAATAAACCCAGTTTTAATTCCCACTAACTTGTATGCTGGGGTATTTATTAGGTAAAGCACTCTTTTTTGCTCAGATCTAGAATTGATTGGGACAAGGAAAGGGGTATTTGGTTAATCCTATGAGTAGAAAACAGCCATAAGTAAGTTTAGCTTTAATTTGGAAAAGGGAATCATCCACCTGTTGATTATGCCAGGTTATTACTTATTTTATTATTTTTTAAGAGAAATGGAAAAACAAAATGAATGCATTTTAAAATATATTAAAATTAAAAATACATCTTGAACTAGTCAGAAGATCAAGAAAATAGAAGAGTTGAACAACACTATAAACAGTGAAAACAAATAAATCTCTGTCTTTAAGAACACCCAAACAGGAGAATACACATTCTTCTCAAGTGTACATGGAACATTCTCCAGGATAGGCCATATGTTTGTTAGGACATAAAACAAGCCACAATAAATATAAAAGGACTGAGATCATACAAAGCATATTCTTAGATTACAATGTATGAAATTAGAAATCCATAACAAAAAAGAAATTTAGAAATTTGTAATTATGTGGAAATTAAGCACCAAACTGCTAAATAATCATCAATGGGTCAAAAAAAAACACAAGCAAAATTAGAAAATACTTTGAGATAAATGACAAACATATTAAAACTTACTTACTGTATGCAGCTAAAGCAGTGCTTAGAGGTTAATTTATAACTATAAATATCTATATTAATAATTTTATAAAAAGAATGATCTCAGATTGACATGACTTGCCAACTTAAAAAATTATTAAAAAATATATATAGGGGGCTTCCCTGGTGGCGCAGTGGTTGAGAGTCCACCTGCCGATACAGGGGACGCGGGTTTGTGCCCCGGTCCGGGAAGATCCCACATGCCATGGAGCGGCTGGGCCCGTTAGCCATGGCTGCTGAGCCTGCACATCCAGAGCCTGTGCTCTGCAACGGGAGAGGCCACAACAGTGAGAGGCCCGTGTACTGCAAAAAAAAAAAAAAGATATATGCACATCAATGTTTATTGCAGCATTATTTACAGTACCTAAGATTTATAAGCAATCTAAGTGTCCATTGATAGATGAATGGATAAAGAAGATGTGGTATAATATATACATACATATACACATACACAGAGAGGAATATTAGTCATAAGAAAAAGAAAATTAAATTTTGCTATTTGTAACACCATGGATGAACCTAGACGGTATTATGCTAAGTGAAATTAGTCAGAGAAAGACAAATACTGTATGATCTCACTTACATATGGAATCTAAAAAACAAATAAAATAAAAACAGACTCATAGATACAGAGAACAAACAAGTGGGTGCCAGAGGGGATGGGGGGGTGCAAAATAGGTGAAGGAGTTTAAGAGGTACAATTTCCAGTTATAAAATAAGTCACAGGGATATAATATACAGCATAAGGAATATGGCCAGAAATATTGCAATAACTTTGTATGGGTACAGATGGTTACTACACTTATGGTGATCACTTCATAATGTATGCCAATGTCAAATCACTATGTAGTACACCGGAAACTAACATAATATTGTATGTCACTTATATTTCAATTAAAAAATAACTAAATTGAGATACTACTTCACACTCAATATCATGGTTATAATCAAAACACAGATAATAAGAAGTATTGACAAGGATATGGAAAAACTGGAACTCCATACATTGCTAGTGGGAATGTAAAATGGTACAAACTGCTTTGGAAAACAGTCTGGAAGATCCTCAAAACACTAAAATAGCCTTATCACATATATTAGTTTCCTAGGACTGCCATAATAAATGACTACAAACTAACTTGGTAGCCTAAAAAAACAGAAATGTATTCTTTCACAGTTCTGGAGGTCAGAAGTCTAAAATAAAGTTTATTGATAGGGATACACTCCCTCTGAAGTCTCTAGGTGGGACTTCTTCCTTGCCTCCCTATTTTTGGTGGCTCTGAGTGTTTCTGTGGTTTGTGGCTGCATAACTCCAATCTCTGCTTTTATCGTCACATGGCCTTTTCCTCTGTATTTTTCTGTCTCTTATAAGGACACTTCTCATTGGACTTAGGGCCCATCCAGGTAATCCAAGATGATCTCATCCTTAACTTAATTACATCTATGATAATTTCTCATTCATAGATTCTAAGGTTGAGACATGGATATATCTTTTTGGGGAGCCACAATTTAACCTATTACATCATCTAACCCAGCAGTTATCCTCCGAGGTATATACTCAAGAGAAATGAGAACATATTTCCATGCAAAACCTTGTATGTGACTGTTCATAACAGTATTATTTTTAATAGCCAAAATGTAGAAACAAACTAAATGTCCCTTAGCTGATGAATAAATAAAATATGGCATACCCATGTAATGAAGTATTATTTAGCAACAAAAAGGAAAAAAGTATTGATTCATGCTACAATGTGGTTGAATCTTGAAACATATTATTCTAAGTGAAAGAAGCCAGACACAGAAAAACATATATTGTATAATTCAATTTATAGGAAAGTCCAGAACAGGAAATTCTATAGAGACAGAAAGTAGATTAGTGGTTTCCCCAGGGATGAGATATGGGCTGAGAGAGAAAGGAATTGACTACTAATGGGTACATGTTTGGGGAGATGATGAAAATGCTCTAAAATTGGTTGTGGTGATGGTTATACTACTCTGTGAATAATTAAAGGCCACTGAATTATATAGGTGAATTGTACTGTATGTAAATTATATCTTAATAAATCTGTTAAACAATAAATTCTGAATAATTACTTAGTAAATGATGTTGTGTTTGCTAGAGAGTGAATTCCCAAAGCAAGAGTTTGGATTTATTCATATCTACCAGTGAGACTATAGATCTTTGCACACTGCAGGTGGCCAATGCGTATTTGTGGTAGAGAAAATGATTCAAGAGAGGGGAATCAATTTTGGGATAAGTTTACCAGAATGCTGTGGAAGCACAGAGAAGCAACCCAGATCAGTGTAGAAGAATCTGAGGATTCTTCACAGAGCCAGGCTTTGGAGCTGGGTTTAGAAGGATAAAGAAAAGTGCACCAGGCCAGTAAGGAGGCCAAAGGCTTATCAAGCAAATGAACAGCCTGGACAAATGTGAGGCACAGAAAAACAAATTGACTCAGTTGGCATATAGGGTGCAACTGGAGAAATGGCAAGAAAGTAGCCCAGAAAACAAAAGTGGCAGCTGGATCTCAAAATGCTTTTTTTATACTTTTGGACTTTAACCTATGTTTCCCAATGTGTGCTTTAATAAATTGCTTCTCAAATTATCTGTGGTAAGGACCAGATTTTTTGTTTTTATTGTTATTTTTAATCTGTCATGAACTGATACTTTTTAAAAAACAATGATGATTACTAGAAAAATGAAATGAGAAAAACAAAACAAAACAAAAAACAAGCCTGCCGATAATGCTCTTGGCAGCAATGTCAAGTTACTATAAAATTTTCTAAATATTTACTCTTGATTTCTGTATTTTTCTCATTGCATATAATTAATAAACAATTTCTGAACCAGCACTGGTACACAGACTACATTTTGAGTAGCACAGGTCTAAAGAACATATCTCAAAAGATGCCCTGAGACACCAGTGATCAAATGTGTATGAGAAACATCAGGAATTGTATCTGCCATATCCTCCTCCAGGAGAGACATAAACAGCATTATCAAACTAAAAACCCTAAGAAATCTTGCAATAAATAAATTGACTTACATTTGCTTAAATTAGCATTTACAGTTTTTTCTTTTTTTCACTTATTCATGAATGCATTTATTTTACCTTTCATTAATCAAATGTTTGTTGAGTGCCTACTATTTGTCCAGTAACATTCTAGGCACTGAGGATACAGACAAAAGTCCCTGCTCTCATGTACCTTGTGTCCCAGTGGAGGAGACTGGCAAAAAACTAAATAAGTAAAGAAGATTAGAGTGAATTTGGTTATGATAAATGCTGGGGTGACAAGTGAGACAGTGACAGTGTCCAACAAGAGGTGCTGCAGTTAAATATGTTCTCACTGAAAAGATGACATTTGGGTAAAAACCAAAGGTGAGAAAGCAAACCATGCAGATCTGGGGTGGGAGGGAGAGTGATTAAAAAGAGAGATCATTATGTGCAAATGCTCTGATGCAGGTGGATGACTGTAAATTTGAGCAAGAGCTAGAACAAAATGAGTGGGAAGAGAGCGGTGAGAAAGAAAGTCAGAGGGGTAGGAGGGGGCCAGATCATGTAAGGCCTTATAGGCCTGTGTGAGATTATGGCTTTTACTCTGAGTAGGACTGGAAGCCATTGGAGGGTTGGATCAGAGGAGTGGCATCATCCAAGCTGTGTTTCCACAGGACCATTCTGGCTCCTCTGTAGAGAAGGGATTACAGGAAACAAAGTTTTAAGCAGGGATACCAACTCCTAAGTTATTGCGGTAATTCAAGCTTGAGATGGACAAAGCTTAGGGTGAAGTGTAAGTGATGGAGGTGGTGAAAGTGGTTGGATTCTGAATATACTACAGACGAAAGTCTGATTGAAGTATGTTAAAGAGGAATTTGGACTAACGGAGTTGAAGGGACACCATAGAAACTCTCTTGAGGAGTTTGGGGCAGTTGCTGGATGCGAAATGAGAATAAGTGGGGTTTTGATGATGATAATGGTGGTGGTGGTGGTGGTTATGAGAAAATAATATGTTCATATGCTGAGGAACAAAGTAACAATATAGGGGGGCGAGAACCAATGTCTTTGAGCAGGAAGAGGAAAAGGAGTCTTGTGCATAGATGGAGCAACTGGTCTTAACTAGGAGCAGCTTCAGAAAGGAGGGAGGTAAGAAATGCAAAGGAGCATAAGAGAATACTACAAGCAACTATATGTCAATAAAATGGACAACTTGGAAGAAATGGACAAATTCTTAGAATGGTACAATCTCCCAAAACTGAACCAGGAAAAAATAGAAAATACGGACAGACCAATCACAAATATTGAAATTGAAACTGTGATTAAAAAACTCCCAACAAACAAAACTCCAGGATGAGATGGCTTCTCAGGTGAATTCTATTAAACATTGACAAAAGAGTTTAACACCTATCCTTCTGAAACTATTCCAAAAAAATTGCAGAGGAAGGAATATTCCCAAGCTTATTCTGTGAGGCCACCATCACCCTGATACCAAAACCAGAAAAAGATACCACAAAAAAAAATTACAGGCCAATATCACTGATGAACAGAGACACAAAAATCCTCAACAAAATGCTAGCAATCCAAATCCAACAATACATTAAAAGGATAATACACCATGATCAAGTGGGATTTATCCCAGGGATACAAGGATTTTTCATGTCTGCAAATCAATCAGTGAGATACGTCACATCAACAAATTGAAGAATAAAAATCATATGATCATCTCAGTAGATGCAGAAAAAGCTTTTGACAAAATTCAGCACCCATTTATGATAAAAACTCTCCAGAAAGTGGGCACAGAGGGAACCTACCTCAACATAATAAAGGCCATTTATGACAAACCTACAGCTAACATCACACTCAACGGAAAAAATCTGAAAGCATTTCCTCTAAGATCAGGAACAAGGATGTTCACTCTTGCCACTTTTATTCAACATAGTTTTGGAAGTCCTAGCCATGGAAATGAGAAGAAAAAGAAAAGGAATCCAAATTGGAAAAAAAGAAGTAAAACTGTCACTGTTTGCAGATGACACGATACTATACATAGAAAATCCTAAAGATGCTACCAGAAAACTACTAGAGCTCATCAATGAATTTGGTAAAGTTACAGGATACAAAATTAATACACAGAAATCTGTTGCATTTCTATACACTAACAATGAAAGATCAGAAAGAGAAATTAAAGAAACAATCCCATTTACAATCACATCAAAAATAAAATACCTAGGAATAAACCTACCTAAGGAGACAGAAGACCTGTACTCCAAAAACTATAAGATGCTGATGAAAGAAATCGACAATGAAACAAACAGATGGAAAGATATACCATGTTCTTGGATTGGAAGAATCAATATTGTCAAAATGACTATGCTACCCAAGACAATCTACAGATTCAATGCAATCCCTATCAGCTTACCCACTGGTGGATTTTTTAGTGGCATTTTTCACAGAACTAGAACTAAACCCTTAAAATTTGTATGGAGACACATACAAAGCAATCTTGAGAAAGAAAAATGGAGCTGGAGGAATCAGGCTGCCTGACTTCAGACTATACTACAGGGCTATAGTCATCAAAACAGTATGGTGCTGGCACAAAAACAGAAATATAGATCAATGGAACAGGATAGAAAGCCCAGAAATAAACCCATGCACCTATGGTCAACTAATCTACAACGAAGGAGGCAAGAGTATACAATGGAGGAAAGTTGGTCTCTTCAATAAATGGTTCTGGGCAAACTGGACAGCTATGTGTAAAAAAATGAAATTAGAATGTTCTTTAACACCATACACAAAAATAAACTCAAAATGGATTAAAGACCTACATGTAAGACCAGATACTATAAAACTCTTAGAGGAAAACATAGGCAGAACACTCTGACATAAATTGCAACAATATCTTTTTCGATCTGTCTCCTAGAGTAATGGAAATAAAAATAAACAAATGGGACCTAATTAAACTTAAATGATTTTTGCACAGTAGGGAAACCATAAACAGAATGAAAAGACAGCCCACAGATGGGAGAAAATATTTGCAAACGATACAACCAAAAAGGGGTTAGCCTCCAAAATTTACAAACAGCTCATGCGGCTCAATATCAAAAAAACAAACAACCCAATCAAAAAACAGGCAGAAGGGACTTCCCTCGTGGTGCAGTGGTTAAGAATCCACCTGCCAATGCAGGGGACCAGGGTTCGAACCCTGGTCCGGGAAGATCCCACATGCTGTGGAGCAACTAAGCCCATGCACCACAACTACTGAGCCTGCGCTTTAGAGCCTGCAAGCCACAACTGCTGAGCCCACGTGCCACAACTACTGAAACCCACGCACCTAGAGCCCATGCTCCACAACAAGCGACACCACCACAATAAGAAGCCTGCGCACCACAAGGAAGAGTAGCCCCCACTTGCTGTAACTAGAGAAAGCCCGCACGCAGCAATGAAGAGCCAATGCAGCCAAAAATAATAAATTTTTTAAAACGGGCAGAAGAACTAAATAGACATTTCTCCAAAGAAGAAATACAGATGGCCAAGAGGCACGTGAAAAGATGCTCAACATTGCTAATTATTAGAGAAATGCAAATCAAAACTACAATGAGGTATCACCTCACAACAGTCAGAATGACCATCACCAAAAAAATCTATAAACAATAGATGCTGGAGAGGGTGTGGAGAAAAGGGAACCCTCCTGCACTGTTGGTGGGAATGTAAATTGGTACAGCCACTATGCAAAACAGTATGGAGGTTCCTCAAAAAACTAAAAGTAGAGTTTCCATATGATCCAGCAATCCCACTCCTGGGCATATATCTGGAGAAAAACATGGTTCAAAAGCATACATGCTCCCCCATGTTCATTGCAGTGCTCTTTACAATAGCCAAGACATGGAAGCAACCTAAATGTCCATCGACAGATGAATGGTTAAAAAAGATGTGGTACATATATACAATGGAATATTAATGAAATAACGCCATTTGCAGCAACATGGATGGACCTGGAGATTATCATATTAAGTGAAGTAAGTCAGAGAAAGACAAATATCATATGATATCACTTATATGTGATATCTAAAAAAAATGATACAAATGAACTTATTTACAAAATAGAAGCAGACTCACAGACTTAGAGAACAAACTTATGGTTACAAGGGGGGAGGGGGGAGGGATAGATTGGGAGTTTAGGATTGACATGTATACACTTCTATATTTAAAATAGATAACCAGCAAGGACCTACTGTATAGCACAGGGAACTCTGCTCAATATTCTGTAATAACCTAAATCAGAAAAGAATTTGAAAAAGAATAGATACAGGTATATGTATAACTGAATCACTTTGCTGTACACCTGAAACTAACATAACATTGTTAATCAACTATACTCCAATATAAAATAAAAATTTAAAAAAGAAAGGAGGGAGGTATATGAACATAGATAAAGATAGGTGGGTAGCTATAGTGGCAGAAGCTAGAGGAATTTCTTTTCTGATTGCTTCTATTTTTTCAGGAGGTTTTAAGCTGAGAATGAGGATGGGACAGGTACAAGAAAGGTGAGAGACAATATGAACCAGTTGTCTGGGAGAAGGGGCAAGTATGGTCTGTAGTAGATATTACCGTATCTACCACAGTAATGTGGTTTAATGGCCAGGCAGCCTTGAGGGCTCTCAGGTTAGTGACCATGAACTTAAGGTGAGACCTGTCAACATGGCTGGGTAGTTTAAGCACACTACCCTTTTTCATGCTATGCTTCTTGCCAATCAGCTGAAATTATTTGTGAAATACTATTCTAGGTCATAGGTGAACAGTTTTAGGCAGGACATAAAAATGTTCAAATTTACATAGTAAGAGGGTCCCCACGGCATCAGCAAGTAGGATGGATTCATAGGGAATGAGACGGAGGTTAAAAATTTAGGTAGTAGGCTATTGAGACAGTCAGGCAGGAATCGAGAATGAATAGAGATTCTTTTATTTTTGTTTGTGTCTATACGTGGTTCAGATAATGTCATATTTGAGGAGATATTCTCTTTTTCCACAGAGCAACGAAGGAGTACATCCCCTACAGTCCTCTATATAAGATGGTTTTGGCATTTGCTTTTGATTAACCTTGTTCTGGGACTGCCATATGCCAATTCCGCAGACCTCAGCATCCTCCATCTGCCTTTACTCTCTACAAGAGGCAGGAAAGAGAGATGCTGGCCAGGTTGTGTGATTTTTATTTGCATGAATGAACTAGTCTTGCACTGCTTACATTCTACTGTTTTCTAGCCCCAAAACTCTTCAATACCAGAAGAAATTTCTTATTGACATGAAGCCATTTCTGATTGTTTTATGAAGTTCTTTCTATGGAGGGAGAAGCTCAGAAGATGAGGAATTGAGACAGTAAATGATGGTGAAGTATTATCTGAAAAAATTGCTTACTGAGAATTGAGAGCTGGAGATATTTTTATCTCATTTTGGAAAAATTCTGAAAAACATAGCTGGCATGCTAAAAGGCATTAAACCTGGCAGGAAGGTAAAGAAAAGGGGCCAGTAAGCTGCCAACAAGGAATTAAAAGAGATCATGGAATATAGCCCAGAGCTCTGTCAGGCTGCTAGGGTCGGTCCAGGAGAAGCAGCAGGACATAACAAATGATCATAAGCTGAGACCTGATTCATTCAGTGGGAAATGAAGGTGGAAGCAAAGGAAGACACCTAGACTTTACTAAATGAAAGACTTCTTTTTTAAAGTAGCCTTAGTAACATGGACAGAGAGTGAGAATGGAAATGTTCAATACAATAGACATGATGGTGCTTCACACAACTGAAGAAGATATGTGCAAAGACCACAAAAAAGATCACCAGATTCAGAATTTGACTCATTAGAAATGTTCCATCAGAGGAGAAGATATAGGAAAAGCTCAGGACAGCCTGAATCCCCTGGATAAGCAAGGAGTGTCATATGAAGAAGTGTCCCTTGGAGTTCTTAAATCGCATATCTTGAGCTCTTTGGGAGTCTGGAAATTCATAAATAGCATCATACTCTGTAATTCATCCTGTAAAATGAACTAAATGTGACTGTGTAATGGAATAATTGCTCCAGCTATGTGGGCATGATGAAGGCTACCCAGGAATAATCAAAGAGTAGCAAATCTACATGGAGCTGGAGGGATGGGTCAGCCTAGCTGACTCCACAAATAAGCTTACTGAGCTTACCTGCTCTCTTGGAAACTGATTCAAACATATCCTAAGAGTGACTTAAAAATGAAGGCAGCAAATGTAAAGTTTCCCTAGACCAAGAGAAATTCCTTGTTTAAATTATTTGAATTTACAGAATGACACATCTTGACCCAAGCCAATCCAATTTGTTGAAAGACAAAAAATAGGAAAAATTGAATCAGATTCACATTAACTGCTAAATAGAAAGCCTACTGCAAGGTCTACATTAGTGTGACCAACTGTCCCAGTTTGCCTGGAACTGAGGGAATTCCCCAGAACTCAGGACTCTCAGTGCTAAAACTGGAACAGTCCTGGATAAACTAGGGTGGTTGGTCACCCTATGAGCTGCCCTGGTCACTACCCTATTCAAAGACTAATTTGTTCAAATCCCCCTTGAATTTCTCTGTGAACTTCATTTTAAACTTAAACTATCCAGAATTGAACCAAAAGAATCTGAAAAAGATAGTGCTATATGCAAAAAAAAAAAATTGAAGGAACACGAAAAAGAAGAAAACATTAATACAAAATAGAAACTGTTAAACCAAGCTGTCAACCTTGAACAAAATTCTTTATTTCCACTAATATTTGTGCTAAAAAACTACTGCTTAGTTGAGCTTTCAAAAAAGGATGCCTTTTCTAATGCTCCTTAATATTTGGGGAATTATGTTAGTAAATTGAGAAGGATTATCTACTTATTCTGTTTGGAAAATTGACTCATTACCTCTGTTACAGAAAGGGATGAGGGTGTCTCAGCATCAGAAGCATTTTACCCTGAAGTCATGATGATGAATCAGGAATTCAATCAGGCTGTATCTCCAGTGAATTGCACTGTCAAATAATGTTAATAGAACCAACTGAAGCCTTGCTCACGGCCTTCTCAAGTTTTAGTGTGCCTTAGAATCTCTTTGGGAGCGAGTTAAACACTTAGTCTCTTGGGCCTCCTCCCCAGAGTCTTACGCAGGGCCCCTGAATCTGCTGTTAACATTTTACCCCGAATTTTAAGCCATTATCCTCTTGCAGATAATTATGAAGTCTCAGCATTGGAAGGAGTCTTAGAAGTTGTAAGTCTCCTGCTTGTCTCACCCTCAAGTCTGCATGTTTTATCAGCACAGCTGACTCACATGTTACTATAAAATGAGCCTCTGTTTCCTAAACAAGAGAACCTTCTCTTTGAGTGTAAAATGACTGCCATAAAGCAGTGGAAAATACTTTACTGATGGTTAAAAGTGACCTAAAGTATGGGTAGCCCCAAGTGTCTCATCTGTGAAAATAATTTTCTTGAATAAGCACATATCAATAATGAAACAGGTTTATCAGTATTAAAATAAGAACAAAACTGTGTATTCCCTTTGTTAAGGAATACAGCCTCTCTTCACACTAAAAACTTTCATGGTATTAACCATTTTTAAAAGGCCCTGCAAAAAGGATTCTTTTTTCCCCCCAGAGATACCAGAAGCTTCGGCTTTCTTCTCACGCTCTGACTTCTCCAAAGAAACACAATTCCACATGCAGGACAAATGATAGTACTAGTGATGACAATAATAATAATGATTACAGCATCTGTCATCATGATAGTAGCTGCAATAATGGAGACTGATACTTATTATGTATTTAGTTTGTGCTAGGTGCTGTTTGAGCACTTTATTAAGTATTTGTCAAAACCACCCCATGAGGGAGATCTTATTA
This sequence comes from Delphinapterus leucas, assembly GCF_059928025.1. Classification (NCBI taxonomy): domain Eukaryota; kingdom Metazoa; phylum Chordata; class Mammalia; order Artiodactyla; family Monodontidae; genus Delphinapterus; species Delphinapterus leucas. The sequence goes on along the minus strand of NC_143133.1, from coordinate 48,199,706 downwards.
CTATTATCCCCATTCAGGTTAAATAAAGTGCCCAAGACCATATAGTTGGTAAACGTGGAAGCCAGTGTGGGAACCTAGGCAGTGTGATGACAGAGCCCAAACGCCTGATAACAGAGCATGCCAACTCACATAAAAGAGACTCATTCCCTGTCCAGGAATTTCTACCCTCTACTCTCCAGGATTCTTCTCTCCTGACAGCTTCTAACTGCCGCCTTTTCCTTCCATGTAGGCTGGATCTTGGATGTAAGTACTCCTAGCTGCGTATTAGAGAATTTAAAATATAGAATTTCCAATGCAGTGGCATTAATTCATAGAATTCTGCTTTTTTACTTCCTTCTTTTAGAATGTTAACTTTTGAAGTTCTTTGGCTTATTTCCAACATGTGCAATTATCACAGATTCGCTTAATGACTAAATCCCTAGCGGTTTAAACCAAGAAGTTGGGGAGGCAAATTCTCCCTGCTAGCTTCTGGAAGGTTAGAAAAAGGAGAATCACTTATTTTTTTCCTTTTTATTGAGCTGCCAACATACTAAACTTATTTCAGCTAGCTTAGGTTCTGTAAGGAATCATTGTATTTTCTTTTAAGTGACTAAAAATCCTTAACCATCTTAAATGTTCAGAAGCTCTAAGAATTGCTGTCTTACAATTTCCTTTTCCTTCAATCTTCACTTGACTTTGGACCAGAAAATAGACTTGAAACTTTGGTACACTGTAACCAGCAAAGATGTTTTCACATTTTCTCACATGTCTTTTTGCGAAAATTACTGAGACCACCTTAAGATCGTTTTGATTACTGTTACCACACCACTGATATATTCAGTAACCTTGTGACTACACGATGTGACTTCATTAAAGAATCTTTCATTTGTCATTGTGGAGAGAAAATCACTTTTGAGTTATCTTCCCTGCAACAAAAACAGCAGTAACCACTAACTTCTGTATGGTACACTACAACTTAAAGGGCATTCACACGCTTTTGATTCTACAAACAATGTTGCAGAATAGGGATTATTATTGTTTTTGTTTTATAAACAAAGAAAATCAGGAACCAAGAGATTAAGTGACATGTGTCTATAGTGGAACTAGGATTCAAACCACGTTTCTGACTTCAATCTCTTTTACTACCCCACAGACTTGGATTCACTTGCATTAGAATATTTTCCGGGATTTTATGCCACCATTGATGTTTGGGTCTGTGATCATATTTTACAAATGTTAGCAGTGACATTTCACCTTATGCTACTGCTCTTTTCAGCCACAAAATGCCAGATGGGAAAGCGATCTTGTTACTCATTACTCAGGAAGAGCAATAATTATGGAATGAAAACTATCTTCAGATTACAAACAACCACTAGCTCTTATTACAGGTCTAAGAAATTTATCCCATTGCCTGTGAATAGGACATTGAATTTCCATTATCAAAAAAAAAAAAGAGTATTCTTTTCAATGTATGAAATACTTCTCATGTGATTTACATTCAGTTTTATGTCATTTTTGCTCTGTTTAAACCCACCCATTTTTCCTCATATCTGTAAGCAGAATATCTAAAGTTTAATGCCTCGAATTCTCACTTTTGCAAATTCCAGATTATTTTATGACTTTGAAATTATTGTAAATACTGATTGGCACATGATAGAATCTCAATAAAATATCTTCACGAAAAATAACTTACATTTGTAAAGCAATTAAAATTTGTAAAGTATCGTCAAGTGCTTTTATTTAATCCCTATAATACTCCTATGAGTAGGCAAGGGAAATATTATTATTAAACTCAATTTATAGATGCTGAACAGAGTCACAGATATGAGAAGTGACTTATCCAAATCCATTGAACTATCAGGTATGGGAGAATCAAGTGGAAACTTGATGTAGAGGAAAAATTGAGAATTTAGCAGTGGCCCTGTAAAGTTGTAGGTGCCTATTAGATATCTAAGAGGAGTTTGATATGAATCCTGAGATGTCCAGGGCGTGGAGATGAAATTGAGAGTTGTTAGGATATTGACGGATTTAAAGCGATAAGCCTGGATGAGGTCATAGAGAGAATAAGTAAAGACAGAAAAAGAAGGGGAGATGACCTGAACCCTGAGGCACTCCAACATTCAGAGGTAAGAAAATAACAAAGCACCAACAAAGAAGAATAAGCAGAGGTATTGGTGAGAATGGAAAAAAGTAGTTAACTGTGTCCTGAAAGATAAGAAAACTTTTATAAGGAAAGGAAGTGGTCAGCTGATAAATATGCCAAGTAAGGTAAAGACTGGAAATTACATCTTACATTTAGCAATGTAGCAGTCATTACGGTCCTTGCTAAGAGAAATTTTGGATTAGAATAAATTCAAGAGAGTATGGGAGGAGAGGAATTGGACACAACAAATATAAACAATTCTACTGTAAAACAAAGGGTGGAGATTAAAGGTCTAAAGACTAAGTCTAGGGGATCTAAAGACCCTAAGACTAAAGGCTCTTCATTGTTTACTTGAAGATTAACTGATTTATTAGTCCCCAGTGGATAAAATCAATCAGGGCTTTTGGTATCAATGATGACATTATGAACCACAAGTGCTAGGAAGGGAGAATTATTAAAGGCCTCACTCTTTTTCCCTCCTGGGGATCTCTGTAAGCCCTGGGGAATAGGGTGTCCGTGGTAGCCTCTAACTGAATTTGTCAGTTATAATCTCTCACTGGCAGGGCCTGGAGTTGAAGACAGTGTTACTGAGAGCAAATCCTGATCTCAGCAATAATGAAAAAAAAAAAAAAAAAAAAAGGTGGAGGGAGGGGTAAAGTTGAAAAACTGAAAACAAAATAATAAAAGTACAATACAAAAGTAAAACATAAGTTGATAAGCAATGGAAAGTAGGACTTGTCTTGAGTATCTTATCTTTTTCAGTAGATATTTGCAGGTAGTTCTTAAATGAAGTAAAGTTGTCAGTAGATTAGATGTTCAATAAATATAATATCTTTTTCCAGGACCTCCAGACCTACCTTGTCATTCTTCCTCAGATCCCCTCTCTCCAGTATATCTGAGGAATGTGCAGTAGATTTGAAAGTCATCATAGAAGGATGAGTATTTACAACAGAAAGATAGAGAAGGAAGCCCTCGATCTTTTTTTTTTTTTTGCTTAGGGAGAGAAAAAAAGGTTCAGGGAAGTTATATAATTTATTTGCTCAAGTTCTGTGTTTTCTGACTCAGTGTATCATTCTTTCAATCAGTTATACTGCAGTATGAAAAGTCCTGTGAATAAGATGGACTCTAGCGAATGGACAATGGGGAAAGGGAAATTGAGAAAGGCATTGTAAACAAGGGCAGATGGAAGCCCCTGAAGCACTGAGAATAATTTAAATTTGATACAGAAGGTGACAGGCAGCCCTGGAGGTTTGAGAAAGGAAAATATGCAGTCAAAACTATGAGCAAGGAAGATTATTTTGACAGCTTTTGGTACTGATTGGACATTTCATAGTATAAAGCAATATTTGAGGTCTTGGGAAACATATTTTATATCCCTTGATTTTTGAAAATATTTCCAATATTACATAAATTGCTGTATATTCTAGGAATTAGGCGCTTTGTTTTGATTTGTTTCGCTTCGTTTCAGGAGGTCATGCAATTGAGTCATGTGACTGATACTTATTAGCTCAAACCCAATCATCTCATTTGGCTCAGGATGATTTTCACAATATAGAAATGATTCTGATATTTATTCAAGTTGAATAGAGATGTATGATTCCATCAAGTTAATTATTAGCAAGACAGAAAAAAATGAAAGTGTGATATTGTTTAAATAGCAGATGTGTTAATACAAAGTAATTATGTTGACTGAAAATGAGCAGTTCCATCAGGCAGATACCCAATTTTTCCCCCTACCAGTGTCTACACTGAATGTCTTTTAATACACCAGAAAATTACTGGGCAGACTTGAAATAACAAAGCAATCGTTCCAGGCTTTGTTTAAAATTCCTCTAGGGAATAGGACAAATAAAATGATTACAATGATTTGAGTGCCTGGAATTTTATAGCTATTCACTTAGAAAAACAATCTCCCAATTAGTTGAAAATTGATAGCTTTTGATATTTCCTGAAATGTTTTCTACATTAAGAGTATTGATCTGTACTTCTATTCAGTAGGTTACCTGAGAGGTTATCCTCGTTATAATGATCATATGCAAAGGCTGTACTTACAAACATACATTATTTTACTATTTCAAATTTATGGTCTAAATGTATTACCCATATAGGAACTTGTATTGTTTGTACTATTAACACTATTGCAACAATACTATGTTGAATATTAGTGAATCTGGAAGCTTTATTTTCTTCCACTCTAATTGTCTTGGCTAGGGTTCTAAATTTAATGCTTTCATTTCCTCTGTAATTTCGGTAGAGAAGCAAATTCACTGGATTTCCCAACCTGAGTATTTGAAAAGTCTGAGTGTGGATTGTGATTTTCTAAGGTCAAGTGTGTTAGAGTTATAAGTATTCAAGATATTTACTTATAAAGTGAAATGGATGGACTGTGAAATGAATACTGTGCCACCAAGTCTATTAGCTATATGCTTCCTCTGTAACGAAAAACCAAACAAATTTTGCCTTAAACAAGTAGACCTTAATTTCCTCTCATACCAAGAAGTTTGGAAGTAATTACTTACTTTGGTTTTGTGGATCAACCATGTTGAGCCATGATTTGGAATCCCTTGTATCTTTCACTCATGCTCACAAGACAGCTGCCTGGAGTCCAGGCAAAACATCCATGCTCGAGGCAAGAAGAAGGGAGAAGGGAAGTGTCAGCTCTGAGCATGTCAGTCCCATTTATCAGAAAGCACTAACTCTACCAGCAATCCAGCAGACTTCTGTTTACACCCCATTGGCTGGAACTGCATCACATGACCATCCCAACGTACAAGGGGGTCTGGGAAGATGTCCTTTTCACAGTCTTTCTAGTGGAGGCAGACAAGGAAGAGTCTGGGAATGAGCATTGCTTAATTAGTCAGCCAACCATGTCTGCAACAGTCAGTGAGTTATATGAAAGAGTTTCCGTACCCAGGGTTTCCGTGGCTCTGCTATACTTAATTCTGTTTAAGATTCCACTGGAAGTTAGGAAAGGATTACTAATGCAGACATCCAGGGGGTATGCATGAACATGGCCTTGAAATAGTCACCTACTCCCCAACAAGATACAAGAGGCACCAGGTCAGGTCAGGGTGCAGACTTCCCTCTTACTAGGTCAGGTCAGGGTGCAGACTTCCCTCTTACTGATTCCTTTCTCCTCTTTTGATCATTTCTAGTATTTAACATAACTTGGTTGTATCCCTGGAGTTCTCCTAAAACCGTGTCTTTGTTTTAAAAAGCAATGTTTTCTAAGTTATAGCCTCAAATGTATATTTAAATTAGCACAAACGTGTGAAACATCTATAATTAATAAAATTCCTATGTAAATGAACTTCAATTTGAATTGATTTTATTTACATGTCCACATTAGTTTAAATATCTACTTTATGGTATTTCACTAATAGTTTATAATTACCTTTCTTATTTTTTCATATAGCCATCTAGGTCCTTTATGAAAATCCCCTGATTTTTTTCATATACAATATTGGTAACTCAATTGTACATACACCAGCTCATTCATGTTTATAAAAACTAGCCATTCTTGAAGACAAAAAGCCCTAAAAAAGACATAATTTGAGTTATATTTTTGCACAGAAAGAAATATTATTATATGCTAAACATTTTATGGAAATGACAAAAATTCTGCATTGACTTAAGTTTAAAAAAGATTGTATATCTCTATATAATATATTGCATAAAGCTAACTTTATATATACTTATTAAACAGCAGCAAATTGTATAAAATTATATTCAGAATACTTAGAGAACTTTAGCTCTAGAAAAGAAATATTGCCTTCACCAACACCAAACTGGCCTTATCATGTCTCCTTCCTGGGCCTTGTTTGAGCTTCGAGGGGTATGTAACCTGCTATTGGCAGGTTATCTTCAACTGGAGGGCTAAACAGATGTTTCAGATAGAGAAATTTTGCTTTTAGGTGAACAAATGCTGTGAAAATATCTGGCAAGGAGGACTGTCTAATAATTCCAAGAGCAGAATGTTTCATCGTCATAAAAAGGCTCAAGAAATCTATTGCCGAAGAACAGAGTTAACAAGTATGAACTAAAATAACGAGAGCATAGAAATTTAATCAGTGCTGTCCTTCAGACCACTAACCAACCAAACACACACACACACACACACACACACACACACACACAGAGCCATTTGTAAAATAAAGAGACATAAAAACTTAAGTTCCATTGAGGTCATGTTGACTAATCACTTTAGCCACAGCAGTTTTAATTAAAAGGAAATTGAAGTAATGAAAGTTTTATCAGCCCTTTTTGTTACAGAGGAGTTAGCGTTTCTTTGCTATCTTGCTTAGCAACCCTATCACTGAGAGTTTAGTTAAGCCACTTTGGACGATCCACAATACCTTATTTATATATTTCAATTTTCCCTCTTTGCAAACTGGAAACAGTTCCATAACACGTGGAAGGAAATGAGGGGTTAATGGGAGCTGGGGCATCCAGAATTCCTGGGCCCCCGGCCAGAGATCTAAGATGGTGTTCCCTGAAACCCTGAAGGTTCATCAAAAATGCCTCCGGGGCTTAGGAGAAGGGAGTTAGAAAGAAACTGGGAGGAGGAGTGGCTGCCTGGTGAGTCCAAGGTTCCAGAATTCTTGCCTTTGAATTCTCTGGAGATATCCCAGAGCTGTGTGTTACTTGTTGTCTAATTTGGTTTCTATAAAAGAGTTTGTTCGAAGAAAGTGTGTTTTGTTTTAAAATGTGTGTTTTTGTTGTTGAAAGCAATTGTGCCTTTTTGATACTGAGCTCCATGAGCTATAAAAAGGGATGAAATTGGGTCATTTGTAGAGACGTGGATGGACCTAGAGTCTGTCATACAGTGTGAAGTAAGCCAGAAAAAGAAAAACAAGCATCGTATATTAACACATAAATGTGGACTCCAGAAAAATGGTACAGATGACCCTATTTGTAGGGCAGGAATACAGACATAGACGTAGAGAATGGACATGTGGACACAGGGGGTGAAGGGGAGGGTGGGACGAACTGGGAGATGAGGTTTGACATAAATACGCTACCACGTGTAAAATAGATAGCTAGTGGGAACCTGCTGTATAGCACTGTGCTCTGTGACAACCTAGATGGGTGGGATGAGGGTGAGTGGGAAGGAGGTCCAAGAGGGAGGGAATATAGGTATACATATAGATGATTCACTTCATTGTACAGCAGAAACTAACACAACATTGTAAAGCAATTACACTCCAATTAAAAAAAAAAGAAAACAATTGTGCCAAGGGGATACAGACATATGAAGAAAAAACAAAAAAAAAAGAAAAAAATAAGCCTGAGAAACTGTTGTGAGACATAGTGAAAGGAGCACCCAAAGGAGAAAATTAGTCCAGCAGGTTATGACTGGGCATCCCCATTGCCTAGCACTCTAATATGTCAGGGGATGAGACAAAATAAGTAACTTACGAAGGGATAGAGCTAAGGTAGGAAGAGCACTGCCCTTGAATTGGAAATTTGGTTTCCTCTACTGACTCCACCTGAAGGATTGGAGGCTACAGTTACTTGTCCTCTTATAAGTGACTTGTCAGTTAGTAAAATGGTGGCACGGTTCTTTGTTGAGCACCTGCTATGTGCCAGGCACTGTGCCGGGTCCCGAGGATTCAAATGTAAGTGTGATCTGTTGCCCTGCCCTGAAAGAACTCACCGAATAGTAATAGTCATCTGAACGGTAAACCAGGCAACATTTATTAGGTAATTGTTCTGGGCCCAGCAATGTTCTAAGCACTTTTACAAGAATTAGTTTTTAAATCTTCATGGCAGTCCCACTAGGTACATAATATATGTATTCCCGTTTTATAGGTATGGAAGTGAGATATAGATCAGTTCAATAACTTGTCCCCAAAGTGCAGAGATGTCTCTGAGCTTAGTTCTCAGAATTCAAGATCCTGTCCCATAGACAATTTCATTCTGTTGCCAACCCTGAATGGAGGAGATACGATAAGAAGGAAATAGGTAGTGGTTTTGTGAATGCATTTTGGAAACAGTGGTGTTTGTGCAAGTGTTAATTATTGTTAAATCAAGGACAGGTAAATGAATCAAAAGTTAAATAAGTCACTTGGACGTGTTCCCCCCAAAATGTAAAGATGCAAGCAAAATATAGAGTTGTTATATATTCTCAGGTTTCTAGAATATAAATAATATTTTATAAAGTATTCCTGTGCCTTCATTCAGAGTCCCTTCTGGATTAAATGTTGGTAGGAAGGAAATTAAAGACCAGGTATTTCTCAGGCTCTGACTATATGTATCTCATCCTCAGCAGCCAGCAAAACAATCCAAAGGTAGCTACATATGATTTTCATTACACTGAGTTCACCTATGCCAACGAGGAGCTGGGGTTGGGTGTCAGGAATGAAACAAGGGACCCCCTTTGAGCTAGAGGGTGAAAATGTACTGCCCAAATGATTTCACTTGTGTTCTAGAAATAAGCCACTGGGTGTTGTCAAGATATAGTAGTAAGGAGATGCTCGAGGGGTACACCTTTCCCTTCTCTGCTTGAGCCTGGATTTTGTCCTGCTATTGCATCTAAAATCTGTTCTGGTCCAAGCCTATTTGCAGAAATTGTATTTGTAACAAAAGCAGATTAGAATAACTTAAAGATCAATGGCAAATCTGAAATATTACCAATGTTAAACACAACACTTAGGAGATGACCTCCATAACAAGGTGCCTGAAAACATCTGAGGTTAGAAATTGGTTTTAATTCAGCTAGTGGGGGAGGAAAAAAAACCACCTTGTCCATATTTGTGATTTTGATATAGCTCCTAGTCTAGAAAATGTGCTCTTTATTAAGAGCATGAAAAATAGACATTTTAGAAATTTGTTATCCAGTGTCACTCTTTAATTAACTTCTATTCATTCAGCCAGCAAGAAACGGTGTTCAGCCCATTAAAAATAAGAGGCTTCCTTTTCTATCCCCTTTGCTGTTATTGATATTGTTAATCATTTTAATTAGTGGCTTCCCACGATTCCAATCAAGCCCAATTAGACTCAAACCCCATAAACAATGAAGAGGTGAAAACAGCTTCAAAACATGGATTAATCTCACTAGTACAAAGTGGAAGTAGCTGCATTTTAAATTGCTTCTATTCACCTCTAAACAATAGCATTTCCTGGTCCTACTGACTATAATAGCATTCGGTTGCTTATGTGAAATGCAATCTATAGTCATACCTTTCACTCTATGCCCTTTCATACAGTATATTTGCTTGTCCAGGTATTCTCCATCGTGCCATGGTTTACATTTTTCTATACCAGCTACCAAATCAGTTTAAATTTCTTGACTTTCCTTTTCCTCCTCCCCTTTGGTGTGCATGTTACCCTGCCTTTCTCTGCCCTTAATAAAAGTCCATTCTTCATTAGAAGAGTAATTCCCATTCTCAGTGATGTTATGAAGTTCAGTACATATATTTCAGGCAACTATATTTATCTGGATATAGTGCTAAATTATTTTATAGGACACTTTTCATTTAATTCCCTCAACAAATCTATGAGGTAGTTACTACTATTAGCCCCATTTTATGGATGAGAAAACTGAGGTGTCAGGAATATAAGTAACTTCATCAAGCCAGGAAAAGTTAGACTCCCAGGATGTAAACTCAGTTCTCTCTGGTTCCAGAGCCCAAGCACTGAACCGTTATGTTCAGACTTATGCTGGTCTTTCACTTCAGAAGAGAATCAAGACAGTCTCCCAGTTGGAAAATGTCCAAACACTAAAACTTCACCACTGATCTTTCTTAGAATGACTGCAATTAATAATATTTTTTTAATGAAAATTGCATCACCTTATCCAACCATCCTCATTTCTTCGAACTTACTTGCCAAGTGACATGATACTATTTTTTAGATGAGCCAAGGAAATTTTATCAGTAGTTTTAGGTCTACACAGTGGACAATTTTTATCCCTTGGAAACTATAACAATCAATCATAATATGGACAACTATCTTACTACTTCAAAACTTTGTGATCCTTCCATTTTAAATGTGTGACATGGAATAGCCTAAAAAGCAACAGTTGAGTTTGGACCATGGTTCTAGTATTTACTGTCTGAGGTGTCTTGAGCAGGTAACTTACCTTTTCTGAGCTGAAGGCCTTCTGAATATAGACATTATAAAGAATGAATGAATTTAACCCAGAAACTGGCAATTATAAAATTTGCCTTGCAATATTTTTTTAATTTTTAGAGAATTAACTGAAATATATAACTAAATGTGCCTGACCTGTAACTGTTTCTTAATAAATGGTAGTATTAGTTATTACCATTTATTTATCCTGCATCATGTGTAAAGCATATGATATTTATATATAGAAGCAGGTAGACAGTAGGTTTCAATTAGGCAGAATATCGGGAGTATGACAGCCTGTAGCAAAAATTCCAACCAAAGGGACTCAGATTAGAACGGAAATTGGGTATAGTAGAGCATTAGTCTGGTTACTGGAGATAAAGTAGAAGGCTGAGCTTGAAAAGAGCAAGGTAATTAAGATAGCGGTTACTAACACTCAGAAGCATTTGTATCAGTCAACTGTTGCCACAGTAATGCTGAGAAACAACAACTCCAAAATACAATGCTTACAAGAGTATTTATTCTCACACTTATTTCGTCTTATCTAAGATGGGCTCAGCTATATCTCTGCTTCATACTGTGGGTCAGCTAGCCTTGGCTAAAGGCTGAAGATTCAGTTTAGATCTGTTCCATGAGTTTTTGTTCTGATGCTCAGGCTAAAACGGCAGCAGGTTTTAGAGAATGTTTTTCTCATAGCAGATCACTAAATTGTAACAGAAAAAGCTCACTTATATATGCACACTTCAAGCTTCAGCTTTCATCAGATCTTCTAATATCCAGGTGGCTAAAGCAAATTACATGACTTCACATAGTGAATTATAGTCCACCCACCATCAGACAATAATATGGACATACAGTTTTATTGCAGGGGAATGAAAAACTGGGATGAGTTAAATTAATCTAACATACAAAACTTAGAGATTGCTAAACCTTTTAGCTATTGATCTAGAGATTCTCCTGCCTGCTCTGTAGACTTATTCTAGAATTTAGACCTGAAACTTCAGCTTGGGTTGAGAGATGTCAGTTCTAGAAATTGTATGAAAATTGCACTAGTAAAAGAACAAATCAGCCTGATTGTGACTGTGGTTCAATTATTTGACCTGGTCCATGTAAACCTTCTGTTTGTGGCATGCCACCCTTAAAAGCTTTGCTTTGGTTCCTGAGGTTTCATTTGTTTGCCTTTATCAGGGTTGCTGGTACACATTGATGGAGCTATTGATTACTTATCCATTTGCTTTCCTAATTTTTTTCCAGGAATTTCATGTCTAGCTATTAATTTTCCATTTCTTGAGCTGTATTTGTATAGAATGCAGAAAAATCAGTTGCTTCACCATTGGTCCTGGGCTTTTTCCCAGCTGACTAATTTGAACAGTGTTAGTAAAGATTCAATATGACTTTATCTCCTTGTTTTGTGCTTATGAATTGATGCACTCTGTAGAGCTGTTAAATATCATCATTTCTGTTACGCATTTGCAGTGCATATCTTCCCCCCAAATTGATATATGCAGAATCAATTCTGATTTAAGTGTTTTGCAGGTATCATACTGAGATTATTTCTTATTGTCAAAGTATGGGAAGCAACTTAGATTAAGTTTTATTGGGAACTCCTGCTGGCTCTCGGGAGAAACAACTGTGATTATTCATTGAGCGGCTTGAGCCTAATCTAGACTTTTTCTGACTTTGCTTAGAGTTAAGCAGCCTTACCTGGCATAATGCTTCCTTAATGTAGTTTTCTCTGGTAGAAATGGAGGACAATCTCCCTGCCTTCAGATCTCTATGCTCCTTTTATTAAATCACTGTAAATGAATTGTGAATATTATTTTATTTAATTTCCCTAATGAGCTTATGAGAACAATATGGCAGGTACAAAGCACTTATTTATTTATTTTTTTATTTTATTTTATTTGTTTGCAGTACGCGGGCAGCTCATTGCTGTGGCCTCTCCCGTTGCGGAGCACGGGCTCTGGACGCACAGGCCCAGCGGCCATGACCCACGGGCCCAGCCGCTCCGTGGCATGTGGGATCCCCCCGGACCGGGGCACGAACCCATGTCCCCTGCATCGGCAGGCGGACTCTCAACCACTGTGCCACCAGGGAAGCCCCAAAGCATTTATTCATGTGTGCATTCAGTACCTAAAATTACATTTTATTAAATGACAACTCATTGTGTTTAGGTGCACCATATCAAACATTATGATCAAGACTTCAATCATTAGCCACATTTTTTTTGTCAACAATTTTCCCTATTTGTGTTTCTTACGACATCTGAGAAATGGTGGCTTGTAGGCACTAATCTGTCCTAGCAGCTTATAGTTGTTTTTAATCATTTTAATCAAATGACTATATGCTGATACAAGATATTAATCTAACTTGAGATTTCATCCCTAGTTAAATCATCCCCCTATATTTTCTTGAACATTTCCATCCTGTATCATCTCAGTGATAATTCTTGTTCTGTACTTCTTTGGGAATGTATCATTCTTCTCCAGTTGTTACCTGAGATACATACAGCACATAATCTCTAACAAAAATACCCTTAGGGACCGGTTCTGAATTTGTACATGTCTGAATATCATTTACTGTTATCTTATGAAGGCATTTCAGTACTATTGTATAGTATATATACTCTTTAATCTTTAATCTGGGAAAAGTCAGAGTCAAAGCAAACCAGAGGACTGTGGTTGATACTATGGGGTTATAAAGATCAGTATTTCATTCATGGTCTTTTGTATTTATGATTTGTTCCTGATTTCACTTTTTAGTGATTGGAATGTTCTGAGATAGATCTTTCTTTCATTTATTTAGATTTTTTTCCTGCAGACTCTTAACTTTTTCCTGAATTTTTCAGTTCTCTTTGATATTCTTCTGTATCTTCTTATACACAGTTCTATATTCCTTTCCCTTTTCTTTGAATTTATTGGGTATCATGGCCCTTCTCCTCTTTTCTTCTTTAATTCAGTATATTTTATTAAAGGTATGCTCATGGCAAGTTGACAACATTCTGCCTCCACATCCCTCATATTTCTTTATATCTAATGAGATTGTTCTTATAAGAAGTGCACACCAGAAGTACATTCCATTCCATTTGTTACATTGCTTTGATGCTTTGTTTGAATTTCTTCTGTAAATAATATCTTAAATCAGTGCCTTTCTTTTGAAGGTCTTTGGATCTATTTGGAATAGTGTGCCTATTTTTATCTTCAGCTCCACTTATATTTCATGATCCAATTTAGAAGCAGTATAGTGGAGTATAAAGAGCTGGATTTACTCAATCTAAGGTTTTGAATCCTAGGTCAGCCACTTTACCTATATGACCTTGGGCAAATTACTGAACCTCTCTGAGCTTCAGATTTCTCACCTATTAGTCTTCTGTTTTCATCTATAGTGCTTTTAACCCTCACAGGCTATTTTGAGGATAAAGAAAAATACCTGACACATGGTATACCTTTTGTAAAAGATGTTTAAATGATGCTGACATCTACCTGAAAGATACTCAGAAAATTACTTTTGAGTCATTACCCATAGAATTAATCTGGGGTAGATTTAATTGAGGCTTCTTCACTCTCTTTAGCATCGTTGCACTCTGTTGATAATGGGTTTATGGCAGGCTTCCCTGAAGGTTATTGCATGACCTACCTCATACTGTGCTGATTTCTTCCATTTTCATAATAGAATATTGCTGATAACCTTTCCCCTATCGGGCTCTTCTGTTTACCTTCCCTTTGAAGAAAAGCCATTCATAAGAGCTGTTACCACTTTGAAATATTTGTGCAAATCATTAAAATATATGTAATATATTAATATATATGTAAATATGTAATGTGATGCAAGAATAGGCTATTATAGTCATTTTTATTTCAGTTTATTAGGATAAAAGATGTGTCAATAGGAGTAAATTGTACTAAATAAGAAAGGAAGGCTGATAGAAGAGAGAAGAAAAGCAGGAAAAAAACAAAAAGGAGAAAGTTAACTCTACCAAGTCTTACTAAGAACATATTTTGTGCAAGATACTGTTTTAGGTTTCTCAGTGATACCAGAGTGTTTCAAGCCTGTCAAGAATGACAATTTTGTCAGGAGAAAGTCTTGTTGAATTGGAAGTTCCTTTTTTAACACTCACAGTGACTGAAAAAGGATGGGTGCTGAGTGCATTTGGGGTGAATGAAGGAAAGATCAAACTAAAAAGGCTTAATTAATGTTACTTTGGAGGTAGGTGGATTGGAAGAGAAGTTAGAAACATTGTTTTGGTAAGAATGTTTTGGTCAAATAATAAGCGATATGTTTTTTGGGTTTTTTCAGAATATTTTCCTTTCCAGTTTATGGGTTAAGCAAGTAAACTTACAGAATTATAAATGACCAGAATAAAAAAGGGATCTTAGTGATAATTCTTGTCAACCTTCCTTATTTTAGAGGCTGATTTTAAAGTCATACTAGAAAATATGTACTTTAATTCCCACCATTTCTACCAGAGAGCATCACCTTTTATCTTGGCCAGTTAGCCAACCAGCATACTACCTTAAATGATACTTAGGTGTTGTCAGTTTGAATTATTTCTATAGGAATCGCATTTGTAAATTGTCTAAAAATTACTGTGGATTCCACGATAGCTTCCTCCTACCACTAAGCATAATTATGGGTTTCATTCCCTCATGTCAGCTATAGTGGTTTTTCAAGCTACAGGCTGATTTTAATTCTGGCCAAAGTAAGAATGAGTTACATGAATTCTCCTGATGAAAAAATATCAACTTTTATTTCAGTTGACTTTTATGCCTTCTCTCACTGTGGCCTCCTATCAGTATCACAGTGGCCTAATGTCCCTGCTGGACAATTGTGTGGCTGGCAAGTCAGGATATTACATTTAAAAAGGAGTGCATACAAATAAAATTGGAATCCTTCAGTGTGTCTACTTTAAAAATGACAATGCAATGCCCTTCTCTGATTCAGAAGTAACAGCATGAGAAAATATAGAGATGGTCCTTGGCTTGTAATAATTGTTTTATCTGCCATCCATTTGTCTGAGTCCTGCACACATAAAAGCCCACTCAGACACTTCTCAGCACCATTCCTTCCTCTAGGTTACCATACCCATTACTGCTCAAGCATGTTGTCCAATTTTCCGTGAAAACAAAGACAACGATCAATCATCCCCTATACCTTAGTTTGTTTTATGCTTACATTGGAAGGAGAATTCATGTTGGCTACAGTTAATGTCTGGCAGTAAGTTTCCTGAAGAATTTTCAAAAACGACAGGGAAACTCTTTGTTGAAAATCCTTTCCTGTTTCTGCCATACCTGGATAATTCTTATCCATATAATAACAAGACCTAGCTCCCACCCACTCCTAGTGAATTTCTCCAAAGGAGACATACAGATTGCCAACAAACACATGAAAAGATGCTCAACATCACTAATTATTAGAGAAATGCAAATCAAAACCACAGTGAGGAATCACCTCACACCAGTCAGAATGGCCATCATCAAAAAATCTACAAACAATAAATGCTGGAGAGGGTGTGGAGAAAAGGGAACACTCCTGCACTGTTGGTAGGAATGTAAATTGATACAGCCACTATGGAGAACAGTGTGGAGGTTCCTTATAAAAACTAAAAATAGAACTACCATACGACCCAGCAATCCCACTACTGGGCATATACCCTGAGAAAACCATAATTCCAAGAGTCATGTGCCACAATGTTCATTGCAGCACTATTTACAATAGCCAGGACATGGAAGCAACCTAAATGTCCATCAACAGATGAATGGATAAAGAAGATGTGACACATATATACAATGAAATATTACTCAGCCATAACAAGGAACAAAATTGAAGTATTTGTAATGAGGTGGATGGACCTAGAGTCTGTCATACTGAGTGAAGTCAGAAAGAGAAAAACAAAGACCGTATGCTAACGCATGTATATGGAATCTAAAAAAAACAGTACTGATGAACCTAGTGGCAGGGCAGGAAGAAAGACGCAGACATAGAGAACAGACTTGAGGACACAGGTGGGGAAGGGGAAGCTGGGGTGAATGAAGTGAGACAGAAGCACTGACATATATACACTACCAAATGTAAAACAGATAGCTAGTGGGAAGCAGCCGCATAGCACAGGGAGATCAGCTTGGTGCTTTGTGTCCACCTAGAGGGGCGGGATAGGTGGGAGGGAGGGAGATGCAAGAGGGAGGAGATATGGGGATATATGTATATGTATAGGTGATTCACTTTGTTGTACAGCAGAAACTAACAAAACATTGTAAAGCAATTATACTCCAATAAAGATATAAAAATAAATAAAGTGCAAAAAACACCACTTATGGTTATCAAAGGGGAAATTAGGGAAGTTGGGATAAATTATGAGTTTGGGATTAACATATACACAATACTATATATAAAATAGGTAACCAAAAAGGACCTATTATATAACATAGAGAATTATACTCAATAATTTATAATGACCTATAAGGGAAAACAATGTGAAAAAAACATATATGTATCACTGAATCACTTTGCTGTACACCTGAAACTGACACAAAATTTTAAATCAACTATACTTCAATAAAAAATAAAACTGAAAAAAAACCTATTAATACTGGGTTGTATATATGCAAGTTGCTTAGAGAGATCTTAAAAGTTCTCATCACAAGAAAACATTTTTATCTAATTATACATGGTGATGGATGTTAACTTAGTGTGGTAATCATTTTGCAATATATATATATATCAAATCATTATGTTGTACATTTAAAACTAACAAAATATTATCTACCATTTTGATCTCAATTTTTTAAAAAGCCATTAAATATTACTTTACTGAAATTTTGGAAGTAATGGACTGAAAAAAAAAAAAGAAAAGAACCTTAGGGCTTCCCTCGTGGCGCAGTGGTTGAGAGTCTGCCTGCCAATGCAGGGGGCACAGGTTCGTGCCCCGGTCTGGGAATATCCCACGTGCTGCGGAGCGGCTGGGCCCGTGGGCCATGGACGCTGGGCCTGCTCATCCGGAGCCTGTGCTCCAGAGGGGCCACAGCGGTAAGAGGCCCGCGTACCGCAAAAAAAAAAAAAAAAAAAACCTTAAAATTAGATTTTTTGTTCAGTTTTATACCCATGCCTATAACATTGCCGGACCCAGAGTAGATACTCAATAAATATTTGTTAAATAAAAAAATGCCAAGTGTGACTATTCCAGGGAAATAAATTATATCTTTGGTTTTTTTTCAACATCTCCTTTGGAGTGCAATTGCCCTACATTGCTGTGTTAGTTGCTGCTGTACAACAAAGTGAATCACCTATATGTATACATATATCCCCATATTCCCTCCCTCTTGAGTCTCCCTCCCACCCTCCCTATCCCACCCCTCTACATGGTCACAAAGCACCAAGCTGGTCCCCCTGTGCTGTATAGCTGCTTCCCACTAGCTATCTATTTTACATTTGGTAGTGTTTATATGTCCATGCCACTCTCTCACTTCATCCCAGCTTACCCTTCCCCCTCCCAATGTTCTCAAGTCCATTCTCTATGTCTGCGTCTTTATTCCTGTCCTCCTCCTAGGTTCTTCAGAACCATTTATTTTTTAGGTTCCATATATATATGGGTTAGCATACAGTATTTGTTTTTCTCTTTCTGACTTACTTCACTCTATATGACAGACTCTAGGTCCATCCACCTCATTACAAATAACTCAATTTCATTTCCTTTTATGGCTGAGTAATATTCCATTGTATATATGTGTCACATCTTCTTTATCCATTCATCTGTCGATGGACATTTAGGTTGCTTCCATGTCCTGGCTATTGTAAATACAGCTGCAAAGAGCACTGTAGCACATGACTCTTTTGGAATTCTGGTTTTCTCAGGGTATATGCCCAGTAGTGGGCTTTCTGGGTCATATGGTAGTTCTATTTTTAGTTTATTAAGGAACGTCCATACCGTTCTCCATAGTGGCTGTATCAATTTACATTCCCACCAACAGTGCAAGAGGGTTCCCTCTTCTCCACACCCTCTCCATCATTTATTGTTTGTAGATTTTTTTGATGATGGCCATTCTGACCAGTGTGAGGTGATACCTCATTGTAGTTTTGATTTGCATTTCTCTAATGATTAGTGATGTTGAGCATTCTTTCATGTGTCTGTTGGCAATCTGTATATCTTCTTTGGAGAAATGTCTATTTAGGTTTTCTGCCCATTTTTGGATTGGGTTGTTTGCTTCTTTGAAATTGAGCTGCAGGAGCTGCTTGTATATTTTGGAGATTGATACTCTGTCAGCTGCTTCATTTGCAAGCATTTTCCCCCAATCTGAGGGTTGTCTTTTCATCCTGTTTATGATTTCCTTTGCTGTGGAAAAGCTTTTAAGTTTCATTAGGTCCCTATTTTTGTTTTCATTTTTGTTTGTGTTCCCATTTCTCTAGGAGGTGGGTCAAAAAGGATCTTGCTGTGATTTATGTCATACAGCGTTCTGCCTATGTTTTCCTCTAAGAGTTTAATAGTGTCTGGCCTTACATTTAGGTCTTAAATCCATTTTGAGTTTATTTTTGTGTATGGTGTTAGGGAGTGTTCTAATTTCATTCTTTTACGTGTAGCTGTCCAGTTTTCCCAGCACCACTTATTGAAGAGGCTGTCTTTTATCCATTGTATATTCTTTCCTCCTTTATCAAAGGTAAGGTGACCATATGTGCATGGGTTTACCTCTGGGCTTTCTATCCTGTTCCATTAATCTATATTTCTGTTTTTGTGCCAGTACCATACTGTCTTGATTACTGTAGGTTTGTAGTATAGTCTGAAGTCAGGGAGCCTGATTCCTCCAGCTCCATTTTTCTTTCTCAATATTGCTTTGGCTATTCGGGGTCTTTTGTGTTTCCATACAAATTGTGAAATTTTTGTTGTAGTTCTTTGAAAAATTAGTAGTTTGATAGGGATTGCATTGAATCTGTAGATTGTTTTGGGTAGTATAGTCATTTCCACAATGTTGATTCTTCCAATCCAAAACATGGTATGTCTCTCCATCTGTTTGTATTATGTTTAATTTCTTTCATCACTGTCTTACAGTTTTCTGCATACAGGTCTTTTGCCTCCTTAGGTAGGTTTATTCCTAGGTATTTTATTCTTTTTGTTGCAATGGTAAATGGGAGTGTTTCCATAATTTTTCTTTTAGATTTTTAATCATTAGTGTATAAGAATGCAAGAGATTTCTCTGCATTAATTTTGTATCCTACTACTTTACCAAATTCATTGATTAGGTCTAGTACTTTTCTGGTAGCATCCTTAGGATTCTGTATATATAGTATCATGTCATCTACAAACAGTGACAGTTTTACTTCTTTTCAAATTTGGATTCCTTTTATATCTTTTCTGTCTCTGATTGCTGTGGCTAAAACTTCCAAAACTATGTTGAATAATACTGGTGAGAGTGGGCAACTGTTTCGTGTTCCTGATTTGAGAGGAAATGTTTTCAGTTTTTCACCATTGAGAATGATATTGGCTGTGAGTTTGTCATATAAGGCCTTTATTATGTTGAGATAAGTTCCCTCTATGCCTAATTTCTGGAGAGTTTTTATCATAAATGGGTGTTGAATTTTGTCAAAAGCTTTTTCTGCATCTATTGAGATTATTATATGCTTTTTATCCTTCAATTTGTTAATATGGTGTATCACATTGATTGATTTGTGTATACTGAAGAATTATTGTATTCCTGGGACAAACCCCACTTGATCATGGTGTATGATCCTTTTACTTTATGATCCTTTTGATCCTTTTAATCCTGTTGGATTCTGTTTGCTAGTATGTTCTTGAGGTTTTTCGCATCTACGTTCATCAGTGATTTTGGACTTTAGTTTTCTTTTTTTGTAACATCTTTGTGTGGTTTTGGTATCAGGGTGATGATGGCCTCATAGAATGAGTTTAGGAGTGTTCCTCCCTCTGCTATATTTTGGAAGAGTTTGAGAAGGATGGGTGTTAGCTCTTCTCTAAATGCTTGATAGAATTTGCCTGTGAATCCATCTGGTCTTGGTCTTTTGTTTATTGGAAGATTTTTAATCACAGTTTCAATTTCAGTGCTTGTGATTGGTCTGTTAAATTTTCCATTTCTTCCTGGTTCAGTCTCAGAAGGTGGTGCTTTTCTAAGAATTTGTCCATTTCTTCCAGGTTGTCCGTTTATTGGCATATAGCTGCTTGTAGTAATCTGTCATGATCCTTTGTATTTCTGCAGTGTCTGTTGTTACTTCTCCTTTTTCATTTCTAATTCTATTGATTTGAGTCTTCTCCCTTTTTTTCTTGATGAGTCTGGCTAATGGTTTATCAATTTTATCTTCTCAAAGAAGAAGCTTGTAGTCTTATTCTTCTTTCCTATTGTTTCCTTCATTTCTTTTTCATTTATTCCTGATCTGATCTTTATAATTTCTTTCCTTATGCTAACTTCGGAGTTTTCTGTTCTTCTTTTTCTAATTGCTTTAGGTGTAAGTTTAGGTTGTTTATTTGCGATGTTTCTTATTTCTTGAGGTACGATTGTATTGCTACAACTTCCCTTTAGAACTGCTTTTGCTGCATCCCATAATGATCCCTTGATCATTATGTAGTGTCCTTCTTTGTCTCTTCTAATAGTCTTTATTTTAAAGTCTATTTTGTCTGATATGAGAATTGCTACTTCAGCTTTCTTTTGATTTCCATTTGCATGGAATACCTTTTTCCATTCCCTCACTTTCAGTCTGTATGTGTCTCTAGGTCTGAAGTGGGTCTCTTGTAGACAGCATATATATGGGTGTTGTTTTTGTATCCATTCAGCGAGTCTACCTCTTTTGGTTGGAGCATTTAATCCATTTACATTTAAGGTTGTTATCAATATATATGTTCCTATTACCATTTTCTTAATTGTTTTGGGTTTGTTATTGTAGGTCTTTTCCTTCTCTTGTGTTTCCTGTCTAGAGAAGTTCCTTTAGCATTTGTTGTAAGGCTGGCTTGGTGGTGCTGAATTCTCTTAGCTTTTGCTTATCTGTAAAGTTTTCAATTTCTCTGTCAAATCTGAATGTTATCCTTGCTGGGTAGAGTAATCTTGGTTGTAGTTTTTTGCCTTTCATCACTTTAAATATGTCCTGCCATTCCCTTGTGGCTTGAAGAGTTTCTGCTGAAAGATCAACTGTTAACCTTATGGGGATTCCCTTGTATGTTATTTGTTGTTTTTCCCTTTCTGCTTTTAATATTTTTTCTTTGTATTTAGTTTTTGATAGTTTGATTAATATGTGTTTGGTGTGTTTCTCTTTGGATTTATCCTGTATGTGACTTTCTGAGCTTCCTGGACTTGATTTACTCTTTCCTTTCCCATATTAGGGAAGTTTTCAACTATAATCTCTTCAAATATTTTCTCAGTCCCTTTCTTTTTCTCCTCTTCTTCTTCTGGGACGCCTATAATTCAAATGTTGGTGCATTTAATGTTGTCCCAGATGTCTCTGAGACTGTCCTCAATTCCTTTCATTCTTTTTTCTTTAAACTTCTCTGCGGTAGTTATTTCCACTATTTTACCTTCCAGGTCACTTATCCATTCTTCTGCCTCAGTTTTCTGCTATTGATTCCTTGTAGAGAATTTTTAATTTCATTTATTGTGCTGGTCATCACTTTGTTTGCTCTTTAGTTCTCCTAGGCCCTTGTTAAACGTTTCTTTTATTTTCTCCATTCTATTTCCAAGATTTTGGATCATCTTTACTATCATTATTCTGAATTCTTTTTTCAGGTAGGCTGCCTATTTCCTCTTCATTTGTTAGGTCTGGTGGGTTTTTACCTTGCTCCTTCATCTGCTGTGTTTCTCTGTCTTCTCATTTTGCTTAACTTACTGTGTTTGGGGTCTCCTTTTCCCAGGCTGCAGGTTCGTAGTTCCCATTGCTTTTGGTGTCTGCGCCCTGTGGCTACAGTTGGTTCAGTGGGTTGTGTAGACTTCCCGGTGGAGGGGACTGGTGCCTGTGTTCTGGTGGATGAGGCTGGATCTTGTCTTTCTGGTAGGCAGGACTGCATGCAGTGGTGTGTTTTGTTGTGTTTGTGAACTTAGTATGATTTTAGGCAGCCTCTCTCCTAATGGGTGGGGTCGTGTTCCTGTCTTGCTAGTTGTTTGTCATAGGGTGTCCAGCACTGGAGTTTGCTGGTCATTGAGTGGATCTCGGTCTTAGCATTGAGATGGAGATCTCTGGGAGAGTTCTTGCTGATTGATGTTACATGGGGCCAGGAGGTCTCTGGTGGTCCAATGTCCTCAACTCGGCTCTCCCACCTCAGAGGCTCAGGCCTGACACCCCCCGGAGCACCAAGACCCCGTCAGCCACATGGCATCTTGACCCCCAAGAAAGCTGTTCACTGGACACACCACTGCAGTGGGGATCCGAGTGCCTTGCTGGGAATAGGAAACGATGCCACTGCTATGCCTCAGGCACCTGAGGGATGACCTGGATGCTCCAGGAACACCGTCCAGGGCAGGGTGAGAAGAGCTCCCACACTGAGGCAATAAATTATATCTTTACCTAAAATTTCCTCATGGGCATACCTGTTTCCTAGCCTAAAGTCCCTATTTTAAGTCCCACTTTTCTTGGTCTGGCTCCTACTAAGCCAAACATTTTCTTAGTTATGTATTGGAAATTTCACCTCCAGATTAGGAAAACGCTAAGCCCAGCACAAAAAGAGCTGGTCTTGCTGCCAGCCTGAATTAGACTGCATTTGTGAGAATAGAAAGGTAATGATCAATGTGAAAGGTATTGAGGATGTAACTTGATGTAAAGTATCTTGAGCAAAGAAGAAAAATAATAGGATATAATTGCTTAATTAAAATGTTTTCTTTTTTTAAAAAATAGTTTGGATTTTACAGAAAATAAACCCAATTCATGTCTTAAGGTATGTTGATTTCTTTTTATCAAAGGATATGCATTTTCCACATATTAACCAAAAGGAGTTGTATTTTAAAATACTCAAAGGTAATTCATGTAAAGAAGCAAAAAAAGAGTCTGCTCTAAAAGATTAATACCACAAAAATGTATATTTCCAGACTTTTAGAATCCTCTTGTTATACACTTTTCTCCTTTCTGTTGTATTCTAAATATTTAACTACTTTTTCCAAGAGTGAATGTACAGACTTTTAAAATAGCTTTATTAAAGGGTAATTTACATATAATAAGATTAACTCATTTTAAGTATATAATTCAATACTTTTCATTAAATTTACAGAGGTGTGCAACCATTAAAACCATCTGATTTTAGAACATTTCCGTCACACCCAAGAGACCCCTAGTGTCCATTTGCAATCTCTCTTGTCTCCACTCCTGGTCCCTGGAAACCACTAAAATACTTTCTGTATCTATGTCTTTGCCTTTTCTAGAGATTTCACATAAATTGAATCACACAATATGTATCTTTTGTGCCTGTTTATTTCACTTAGCATAATGTTTTTGAGGTTCATCCATGCTCTAGCATGTTCTTTTTATTGATGGGTAATATTCCCACACAGTGTTTTCAATATATATTAGCACGTGATACAGCACTGAAGACAAATGTGTTTGAAACTCTGAACAGTTTCTTTTTAAAAAAATGTAATTTATGTCACAACTCTGAAAGAGTTATAGTAAAGGCTAATGACACATAAATTATATATGCATAAAATCTGAATATACAGAAAAACCTTCCTAAATTTTGTGTGTTCATTTTATCTATTAATTCTTTAAACTATTATTTTCACTGAAATTCTTCTCTGAACTTAATATGCATACATACTTAAATATTTCCCTTCAAATATGAGGTATAGAAAGATGTGGGTGAGTTAAGTTTTAATATCTTACTAATTAATATAAAGAAAAAAAGAAACTGTAGTATTATCATAGGCAGTTTTAGTTGTCTTTTGAAAAGCCAAAATATCTAATGAATAGTGCTTAATTGAGAAAAGTTGGCTTAGGAAAGTTAGCCATTTTGAATCCTATCATATTGAACTCCAAGTTACGTTAGAGAAAGGAAGCATTTTATGCCTATTTTGTATTTCATTAATATTGTAAAAGAGTTACGGCAAGATAGAGAAAATGCCACATATAACCAGAGTCCTTCAAAGGTTAAGTGAAAACACATTGTTGAGGATTCTTATGTTTCTTTCATCTCTCCTGAGTTTTCTTGCTTCTCTTATTCACTGTCTCTTCCACCATTTTAAAATTTTCTATCTGTCTCATCTTAGACCTGGATAAATTTGTCCTCCTTTATGTTTTACCAACAGAACAAAACAAAAAACTTTGTTATGAGGGGCAGGGTATTTATGAAGAGTAGTTGGAAAATAAAAATAAAATAGCCTAAGCACATCTGGGGGCAAGATCTATTCTACCTAGCTTTTGTACCTCTCAGCATATGGCACTGGGTATCCTATTTAATGTTTACGAATTAGAAAGTATGCAATAGGGGAGAAATGGAAAACCTAAATATAATATCCTAGAGTTTTATTTTTTTTAATACTTGAGGTTTTTTTTTTTCTCTCTTTCTCTCTCTCTCTCTCTCTCATAATTTAGAAACCTTAGGTACAATTTTAGTAGGAGTGTTGTGAGATGGGCCTAAAAAAAGAAAGGAAACTTCCTTCAGTGTTTTTACTAAACATCTATTATAACTGGATAGTCCAAATGTAGAGCCCCTGTCCCTTTACTGATGCAAAAGGTAAATGTACTATTACACATCCCTTTACCTGTCTTCCATCCAACCTTGGCAAAGCAAGGAACCCCTGAATGAAAAAAATATATAAAGTCACATGGCTCAAATACAGGATGCTGTACATTCAAATGAAGTGCAAAGCTAGTAATGTGGCTTTCTGTCTATGGATTTTGTGAAAACACATCACCTCTCATCTCAAAGACTCTGAAACTTTAAAAAATCAATTAGGTTGAGCAATGTGACATGGACATAAGTACAGGGATGGGAGGGGTACAGAAAGAGTGACGTGGGAAACAGTTAAGGAAACATGTTAGAAATTAATCACTAAATTGTTCTCTTTCCTAAATTAGCATTACTAAGTTACTTCGTCATTCACCAAATGTTTACAAAGGATCTTTTTGTATGTGTGTGCTAAGCATGGTGTTAAAGATGCAAAGAATGAGCCATAGGGACACGGCTTCTATAAGTAGAGCAAAATGAAAATTCAGAAACTAAATCTCAGATAAGTGAACTCATATTGTTTTCACTTGGAGCATCACACCCAAGAGGGAAAAGAAACATTTAATCTCCCATATCTCTTCTACTTATCTTTCTCTTTCAATGGCGGGAGACTAATTCCACTTTCGGTCTTAGGGGCCTTTCCCTTAAATAAATCCTGCCAATTCTCTCCAACCTTTGGCTTATAATAAAACACTGTTTATAATGATATACTAGAAAAAAATCAGAATTAAAAAAAATCCTTTTCCATAATTTCAATAGCTTGGCTTTCGTGATAGTGTTCAGGCTCTCAGCTTTAAGTTAGTGTTTATGAAGCCAAAAGCTTCATTTCATTCCTTCTAATCCTACCTGTAGGAAAAGGATACCCCTCATTAAATGGGGGGGGGTAGGTTAGGTGCAAAGAACTGTTACTGTTACATGGTCCACATAGGGCCTATCAGAGACTACCAATGCTACATAAATAACACAATGTAAACAGTGATGTGGTAGAGGAAAAACAGATTCCACCAGAGGAAATGGCATATATTTAGTTTGGTAGGTCCTACATTGGTCTAGAATGAAGAGTGCCTTCTCAGAGTAAAAAACATTCTTAAGCTTTAAGTTCTTAAAGTTGAATAGCAGTCATTCTACTTAGAGAGAATTGCATATTCCAAAGGAGAAACAATGAAAAATGAAAGATGTGTGGAATAGGTAGAAGGTAAGAGCATCAGGGGCAATAAAGGACACTGGAGAAAAGCCAGTCCAGGAACTGGAAGATCACCTAAACCATTTTAAGGATTTTGGACTTCCCTAATGGGAGGTTATTGGAGGCTTTTCAGCAGGATGTTGACTTTATCTGATGTATATGTCATAGAGATTGCTGTGGAGAACAGATTGGCTGGAGGCAAGGAATAGAACAAGAGAGTAAAGAGGAAAACCTGTGGGCAGCTGTTAGAGCAGTTCAGGAACAAGATGATGGCAGCTTAAACTGGAGTGAAGTAGAGCGATGCCAGTGCGGAAGGGGAGGGATACAGGCAAGATTTAAATAAGATGCATTTTGTCCTTTTAACTTTGTTTTTTACAGTTGAATTAAAAAATAAATAAAGGACTTCCCTCGTGGCACAGTGGTTAAGAATCTACCTGTCAATGCAGGGGACACGGGTTCGAGCCCTTGTCTGGGAAGATCCCACATGCCATGGAACAAGTAAGCCCGTGCACCACAACTACTGAGCCTATTCTCTAGAGCCCACGTGCCAAAACTACTGAGCCCAAGTGCCACAACTACTGAAGCCTGCCCAACTAGAGCCCGTGCTCCACAACAAGAGAAGCCACCGCAATGAGAAGCCTGCAATCCGCAACGAAGAGTAGCCCCCGCTTGCTGCAACTAGAGAAAGCCCACGCTCTGCAACAAAGACCCAACGCAGCCAAAAATAAAAATTAATTTTTAAAAATTAAATAAGTAAAAACACAGATATCTAGTATAATACATTCCTCAATTATGATAATTTTGGTGCATTTCTTTTAGTGCATCTTGGAGTATTTCACCGATGTTGGAAATTAGGCATACAGTCAGTGTCTGTCTATTTCATGTGGCCACACAGGGCAGCTTTTACAAATAAAGAAAAGTGAGGCTGTAGCACTTGTGAGAGGTCCGACCCAGCTCATGCAAAATGTCAAAGCTACAACAGTTGTAAGTCTCTTTGACTGTGATTACTTTTGATGTCAGAATGACCCCTGTGCAAATTCAGAAGGAAAATCAAAGTTACAGCTCATTTATAATTATTCATCTGTTTCTGCCCAAATCTAACAGCTGTAGGCAATGTAATTTCTGCATGTACTGAGATTCATTTGGTCTCGTAGTTTTTTTCTAAATCTCTCTGCACAACCCATCTCTTCTTTGGATTGGTTATAACAATGACTTGGCAAGGAGCAACACCAAATAGAATTAAATCAAAAAAAATCAATCATTTACTTTTCTGCTTGCTTGCCTTCCTATGCTCTTTCTTTACCTCCTTTAAAAAAATCAATAATGATAACTAACAATAGCTCATTATTTTTGAGCCCTGCTAAGTGCTTTACACAATGCCAAGTACTGTACACATCTCATTTAGGTGTTCTAAGATAAATATCCTCTTATTAGATACAATGGATGTTGTTATTGATAATATTATTTCTACTATGTAGATGAGCAAACAAAGGCTTCTAAAATTAAAAACAAAAAACTTAGTGGTGGAAGTGGCATTGAACTCAGTCTTCTCTGACTCAACATAACTACCTGATTGTACACTTGTGCTCTCCGTTCTCTTCCACCAAAACCATCATCATCACCATCACCTTGCCATATACATAACTCCCTGGAAAGGAGGAATATGCTCTAGGAAACCATTTAGAAAGCTACTGCTTGGGATGAAAGGGGATAGTACTCTGCATCATTAATTTTTCAACACTTTTCACATTACAGATACTGTCATTGGTACTATACCTAGGAATACCATCATGAACAAGTTTCTGTCTCATTATAAAATAGTGTGGAAAAGAGGAAAACTACCATGGCAGAATGGCAATTGCAGAAGGATGCATCAGCCTTGATTCACATTACTGGAAGAGTGCAACGTGAAGTACAGATGAAAACTCCATAGTGAAAGGCCCTGCATGGGCACAGCTTTCCCCCCTTAGAAGCTGAAGGAAGTACACACTGACTTCATCTCTTTCCTGGCTTGCCCTTGTTTCCCTTTGCTTCTTATCTTCATCTCTGTATAATCTCATTCTAGCTTCAACCCATACTTAGAAGAATTTTTATTATCCCTGCTTTTGTGGGGAAACAACGCACCATGAATATTTTCATGTTTCTGAACAACTGGGGCTTTCTGAACAAAGAACATTGGCACCTGGGTTAAAGGATGATTGACTAGTAGCCCTCAAGGTGGAGCGCTCCATAGAGGAATAAAACTCTGATCTCTCCCCAGAGACACTGGATTACATCCCAGTATGTTGGAGTAGAGACCTTCCCCCTTCCCTCCACAAATACGAATTTTTACATTGCAGAGCAAAAGCAAAAGTTGCTTTTTCTCTCTCCAGACGGGCAGAGGGACAGATAGGAAAGCCACCCTATATAAACTCCAACTTCATAATTCTAAGGTTCATTTCCTATGGTACAAACCCCAACGTATACACAGGGCACATCTGGCTCTCACTGCATCACATTTGGGCATCAAGAACCGATTCAAGCTGCTCTGTGAGGAAATAAACAGTCCGATCCCTGATTCAGAGGTCCCGTGTTCCTATCTATGTGTGTGTGTGTGTGTGTGCGTGTGTGTACGTGTACATATATGTATAAAAAGAGATACAGATTATAACATCATAGACCCCTCACAGTTTTAAGCTGAACAATTACCCAGATAAATCAAGGCTAAAAACATGTTCTCATTACTACTTTCTAGAGGAATTCCTTTGTTCTACTATTCTTTGAATTTCTGTATAGAGGCCCAAAAGGCATAGGTAACTAACTCTACCGTTAAAGAGTATTGGTTCCTGCCTCTACCTTCCCTTTAAATACTCATTTCCATCAGCTCTTCTAATGTCTAACTTAGGTCACACTGAGAAACCATTTTCTGAGAAGGAAAGAAAATCTCAGAAGTATATGCCCTGGCCCAAGGGCTCCAACTGTAACTGAAGGGCCAGCATCTACTATAAAAGTTCTATCTATTGTTCTATATTGCCCTGCTATTATCTATGAGCAGATGTAGGAAGGCCCTACTTTCCTCCCCAAAGAGAATAAAAATCAGAAAGCTGCTTCATGACCTCTCTTGCTAGGGAAGGACTTTGCTGCCCTGGCGCATTCTCTCTGTTGGTATGTCACATAGAATGGGCCAGTGTGACCTGCTGAGCAGATCCTGCTCTGATTGGGTCCCTCCAGGAGATCATGAGCTCTTCTTTGTCCCCTGTTCAACACAGAAGAGAGAAGGACTTGGGAATGCTACTATATTTAACTGATTTATTCCTTAATACCACAAAACTAGGAAGAAAGTCACACATTTTAGATCCTTAGAGAGAATCCCAGCATTTTCCTGTTTTTCTTTTATCTTCCCACAATCTCTTTTCGAGTCCCTTGTCTGGTGTCCCCTCCTTCTGATACATTTTAAGGAACTCCAAGCTTTCCTACCTGTGATAGAAATGCAGGCCTTTAATCTCTCAACGTTCATGTGCTTTGCAAGCTCTTCCCTAATGTTCGGGCAGGATGTTAAACATGGCTTCCTTGTATACAGACTTTGCTGGCCCTACAGGGTGAGAGGGAGTGGGGAGCCTGATCTCTTGAGGGACAGAGTAATGATAGGTGCTGCAGTTCTAGTTCACACTTTCAAAGGGTGGAAGCTGCCATCTGTTTCCTTATGAATCACCAACGGCAAACATACTTGGCTGCAGCAAATACGATTCATTTTTTCTAAAGGAAACACAATTTTACACGGGGAAAGCATATTCCTCTGACTAGCATGACTTTGACTTACTCATTTCAAAGTAGTAACCTCGGCATCACTGTTGAAGGAACACGTGCTTCTGTCCTCTGAGTATACTGCACAAGTGGAATTCTTCCCAAATCAATTCTCCTCAAATAGGACTAACATATACTCCCCTGACGTGGTGGGAAAGAGGACCATACTGCAAATCACTCTCAATGAATTTACATATTCTATAGGATTCCTCCCTTGCTCCTGCATTTGAAGTAAGTTGTCTTAAGAAATATAGTTTATATTTATAAATTTGGGGAGCTTTATATGTGTCTAATGCTCAGTGTACTTTATTCATTTTCCTTTTTTCCTGTCTTCAGACTGTTTTCCTTTGCATATTTAAATGATGGTTAACTATGAAGACCAAAATAGACAAATTGCCCCTTGTGCCTTTGTCTCTCAGTGGCTTGCTGTGCTATAAATGTATTTAATCTAGACAAATCTGAGGAGGTAAAACCTAATTTAATAGCTATCAATCACAGGCAGCTGGCCTGCAAGAGGAGAAAACAGAAAGGTGGTTCTATTATGTAGTCCTCTCCCAGGAAAAACAAAGTGAAATATTAGACACTCCATATCTTTTCAAGATGCCTTCTAATCCCTCTACCGAGTTACACATAATTTGAAGCCCTGTGTATTTCATTTCCACTTATATGCCACCACCCTTATATTAAAAAGTGTGTAACTGACATGTTAGCTAAAATATTTAATAAGAATTAAATACATTGGGCTTCGTTAGAAGGAAACAGAGCAGCTTGATACGAAATTCAAATACTAATTAGATAAAGCCTCCCTGTGTGGAGCTAGGCAGATGCTTTTCTGAGCCCCAGAATAATACACATGGCCATGCCTTCGAGCCTTCTAATGGTGAGACTGTCATCCTGGGTTGCCTGTGAAATCCCTCCAGAACCTTCTCAATTTTCTCTGATTAAAAAAGCCAGTCAGACAAGTTCAGTGGCTTACCGATCAGCATTATTCTCTAATATTGTTGTTCCCTACCCTCCTTAATGATTTCCTTCTCACTCATTCTGCTCCAGTCTCCCTGGCCCCCTGGTTTTTCCTCTCATACACCAGGTGCTCCCCCATTAGAATCTTTGCACTTAACATTTTCCCTCCTGAACACTTTTCTGTAAGATGTGCGTATATCTCCCTCACCTCCTTTGGTTGTCACCATCTCAGTGAGGCTATCCTGATCACTCTGTTTAAAATTGCAATCCAACTACCTCCAGCATTCCCTGCCCTATTTCCTTGCTTTTTCTTTATAGACCTTATCACCATCTAACATACTCTATATTTTACTTATATATTTTTTTATAGTTTGAATCCCCCTGCTAGAACTGTAAGGGAAAGAATTTTGTTTACTATTGTATCCCCAGACCAGTGACCAATACGAGGCAAGCTTGAAATAAATACTTGTTGAATAAATGAACATGAAAGCACACTGTTGTGCAGAAGCTATAGGTAATTTCAAGAGGAAATTGACCTTAATGGAAATGGTATAAAGGTTACTTGGGGCAGAGACTGATAACCCTGTGAAAAATAGGTTGAACCACTGCAGACTGCATTACGCCAATCCAAACACTTTACTTAAACTCTTACTTTCCCCAGCTATTGAACGTATTGCTTCTTGTCAGGGGCTGAAATAAGGAACAAGGAAAAGGAGTCGAAGATTCATTCATTCACACATTGATAGCTTCTAAGGGAACTGGGCAGTGTGCAAGGCTCTGGGGATATAACGCTGAATAGGATTTGGTCTCCGTCCTTAATGAGCTCAGAGTGTACCCGGGAAACAGATAATGAAACAGTTCATTACAATTCAATACTTTCAATAGTATGAGTGCTGTATAAGCAGAGTTCTGGGGAAAAGAAGGGTCAATAAGCTGACCTGCCTATAGAGATTTGGGAGGGCCTTACAGAGGAAGATAAAGTTTATCTGGATTTTTGTTTAAGACACTTTGCAATTACAAGTAATGGAAAACTCAACTCAATTAGGCTTAAGCAATTAAGGAAACATCTTGGCTCAAGTAGCTGAAAACAGCCAGAGGTAGAGAGGACTTCAGAGCTAGAGATCAGAACTCCATGGCCTTCTCTCTGTGTGAGTTTCTCAGGATTGGTCTCTTTCCTATGGCAGCTTCACCCTCAGGCTGGCTTCTCTCATGGCTTGGAACTAGCTCCACCAGCACCACATCTCCTATCTGCCTACCCTACTGCCATACCATCCACATCAAGAGTTGGTTTTCCCCCAACTGCTGAATGGTTAATCTACCTGGATCACCTAAGCCCCTGCTCACTCTTTCCCCAGTTATTATACCCAGAAAATGCCGTGGATTAATTGACATGTGTATGGATTCCCTGCCCAGCCCTACACCCACCACTACATGCAAGGGTAATGGAACTATGGCCTCTGGCTTTTGACAGTGAAGGTCCATCTTTGAAGCAGAGTGCTGTGGTTGCTCCTCCCCAAACACAGAGCAGCTACACAAATGGGAAAGGAGCAGAGGAATGTCTGCATAGCAACTGCAGTATGCCCTATAATCTTACAGGATGAGTAAGGACTTTCCGGGGAGATGATGGAGAAGAGTAATGTTAAAGGTAGAAGGAACACAGCCACTGTAAGAAAAATGATGCAAATAGAAAATAGCGTGCACCATTGTGGGAAAATTGTGTTGGATGTGGTGGAAGATGAAATGTCTGGAAATTTTGGAAAATTTTAGATAAACCAAAAATGAGGCTGTAGACCGATCAGAATGGCTCCTTTGGGTCTTTTAAAAATCAAATAAACATATGAAAACGACTGATTACCAATAACCAACAAGATATGGAGGAAGTCACAGGAGCAGAAGTTATGGTCCCTAGTCTCCAAAAGCTGTGGAGACAATCAAGTTGGTTAACCGAAGTAGCAATCTAAAGTGCTTCATTGTGCAGGGAACTATATCTGATATCCTGAGATAATTAATTTTCCTCACTATCCCAAAGTTAACTTTCCTGCTACTTTTCTTCTTTTTAATTGACAATTACATGAAAGTCCACTTTTCACTAACATAGACTCTACCCTTATCCAACCTCAAGGCATTTGTGACCCTAAATTTTACTTTATCCAAAAGTGAACCCCTCTTCCTAAGCATCTATGGATTTTTCACCTAAGGCAATGTCAACCACCAAGATACTCTAGCTCAAAAATCTGGTGTCATCTTTGAATGAATAATTCCTGACATTTGTAGGTTTCACCTCTTTCATTTCTCTATCTCTTCTACCACTGCCCTTCTCCAGGTCACCTCTACTCTGGGAGACTAAAATAGACCCAGTCACCTTTCAGTGCTATCTGTCTCTCGGCCATCTGATCTTTTTGTCAATGTTGCCAGACTGTTACTGCCAAGATGGCATCATCATCATGACATTCCCCATTGCAAGTACCTACAGAGTATCAGAAAGGTCAGAAAACATAGGACATATTTATTTTAAACAGTATGTTTTCATTAGTCATTTACTGCTACATAAATTAGTACCACACAACTTATTGGTTTATAAGCGTCAGCATTAGTTATAATTCAGTTTCCTGTGGGTCCAGAATTTGGAAGCAGCTTGGCTGGATGATTCTGGCTCCATATTTAATGAGGTTGCAGTCACAATGTTGGTTCAGGCTTCTGTCACCTAAAGGCTTAACTGTGACTGGATGATCCACTTCGAAGATGGTTTACCTACGTGGCTGGTAAGGTGGTGCTGGCTTTGGTCAGGAGACCCAGTTCCTCTCCACGTGGGCTTCTCCATGGAGCAGCTTGAGTGTCTTCACAACATGATAGCTGCCTTCCCCCAGAGAGATGGATGCAAGAGAGAGAGCCAGGCAGAAACGATATCCTTTTGATGACCTTTCAAGTCACATAGCAAGTCACTTCTGTTACATTCTGTGCTTAGAAAGGAATCATTAAGTCTGACCTACGTTCCCAGGGAGGAGAATTAAGCATCACCTTTGGAAGAGAGAACTGTCAAAGAATTTGCAGACCTATTTTAAAACCACTACAACCTTAATTACGTTTTCCAGGAATATGTTCAATATAATTCTCTTCAATCTCCAGCACCTCTTTAGGTAAAATGCCTCTAAATCTAAAGAAATAAGTTCCATTGTTAATCTGAACAAAGTATAGTAAGTGCACTATTTTCTTTGTGTTTCCTGGCTGTTTGAACACTCTGTAGTGTATTTACCGTACTCCAGTAGAAGGAGTCACATCAACCGCATTTATTACAACTGTGCTTTATTACTTTTTCTTTCACTCTCTGAAAATATATTCCAGTTCAACCAAGCTGGTCTTCTCACCCTTCCAGGGCTTGTTGCTTTTATTGCTGCCTTCGTGGTTTTACTGAGACCATTCCTCCTTCCTCTGTTCAGTACTTATGACAGACAAATTCAAGTCTCATTTTTCTATGAAGACTTGACTATCTTTGCCATCTCTGTTTCGATAATAATGCCTGTTCATAGCAAATACTCAATATATATTTGTCGAATGAGCCAATCAATGTTAGATTAAAAGATTTTGTTTAACCCAATTATCCAATATATTATCAACATGTAATCAATATAAAAAATTAATAAGGTATTTTACATTATTTTTTGTACTAAGTTTTCCAAAATCTTGTGTGCCTTTTATATATCTCAATTCATATGCTAAATTTGCATCAGGAATACCTGATCTGTATTTAGATTTCATAAAATATATAGGTCAAAAAAGTAGATCCACATACATGTTATTGTAAAAATTCTTATAAGTTTTCCAATAATTAAATTTAGTATCCGTTTTAAAATTTTAATGAAGTAACATAAAAATTAAGTTTCTCAATCTCACTAGCCACATCTAAAGTGGTCAATAATAGTATATGACTGATGACTACCATATTGGACAGTACAACTGTAAAATCACAGAAGAAACAAATTTGGGATGTCCGTGGGCTGTAAACTAACCTTACTTAAAGCAATGCCTATGAGTGAAAAAGTGAAAAGAAATATAGCTCATATCAACACTATATGTGACCAAACTCCATAAATTAAATTTGGTTAGCAAATCCCTATAGCAATAATTATACCGAGTCTCCTTATGACAAAGATCCACACCTTGCTTGTTACATATAAAATAAAATAAATATAATTCCAAGTGCAAACTAGAATAGCAAAGTAATTTGGCTTTCATAACATTTCTCAAAAATGGTCTAAAGGATTAATTAAATTGCATTGCATGGAAACAATTGAATTGAAACAACTGCACCAAAAAAAATTACGTTCAACGAACACAGCAAAACATCTTCCAGATACCTTCAAGCACCTCTCTCCCCAAACCCTCACATCATAAGAGCTGCATCTAAAGTCTCCTCCTCAAACCCTCCTCAAAAATCCTCAGCCTATACTCCTCCAGTCCCTCCTCCTCTCTGCTCTCTTTCAGAAGCTTTATAACTTAAGTCAGTCCAAATTTCATACTTGTAATTTGTCTCTTCACACTTTCTCATGGTTAGCAAAACAGGCTATTACCCAAAACCTGAGCAGATCAACATTGAATTCTACCTGGGTGGGGAAGACAGAAAATTAAGACAAAGGATTTGAGAAGTCTCTGAATGCAAATATTTTATACTATCATATTGGTATATAAGATAAATCTTAACTTGTGTTGTTATTAGGTCTGAAAGACACTCATGGCCCTTTGATTAAAAAATTTGTATTAAAAAATTGTATAAGATTTTGAAATGGACCAAGAATGATTACTGGGTATCTTTGATGTCTACAGTCATTGTCTTGTTTTTTGGGTTTGTTTGTTTTTTTTTGATTCTATAGGGTTTGTGTGTCTGTGTGTTTTGAGCTGTTTTATAACCCTGTAAATTATCCATAGAAAATCAAAATTGTATCCCAGGGAGATTCTGCTGTTTTTTTTGCCCTGTGAATATTGATAAGTTTTGCAAGTTCTCATCTATCGAACAACTTATTCCAACATTCTGGATGACCTATGTTTGTATAGTAGGTAAGTCTTCTTACAAATGACTATACATCTTACTCTTTCTCTCCTTAATTAAATTATTTGAAGTGAAAGAGGAACAGCTTGCCTAACCAAAAACAAAAAATTCTTTTTAAATTAAGTTATATTATATGGCCTAAAATAAAAGCTGGCAAGGGAAATAGAGGGATAAGTACTTAGAGAACTCAAAATGTAGAAAACTGTACTATTTAAGGGTTTGGATTCTGGCATTAAACTGATATCAATTCTAGCTTTGTCACCAAAAATCTGTGTGAATTTTTTCAAGGTATTTACTCTTCTGACCCTGAGAATACTGAAATTTAAAACATTTATTCACTCATTGATCCATTCATTCAACCAACATTTACTGAGTACATAATATACCCCAGACATTGTTCAAGGCTCTGGCTGACATTAGTGAACAAGAGAGACAAAATAAATAAGTTCACAGAGCTTACATCCCCTTGGAAACACTTAATAAATTTGTTAGTGAATGGCCAGTAATTATTAGGACAATGAGGAAAACTGAACATATGGAGGAGGCTGCTTTGAATAGGGCTGTAGAGATGGTTTCTCTATGAAGGGGGCATTTATGGAGAGATCTGAATCAAGTTAAGACCTGCTATGTAACTGTGTTCTCCAGGAAGAGGAAATGCCATGAGAAGAGCCCAGAGGCATGTTAACCAAAACAAAACAAAACAAAACATAAGGAGTCCAGTCTTGTTGGAAGGCAGTTAACAAAGAGGAGGTGAGAGGAGAGACTTGGCGTAACCACGTAGAATTGCAGTTACTCTAAAAATCTACTGGATCCATCTTGAACCATGGATCTTTTACCCATGCATGGTATTGTAGCATCATGTATTGTAAAATGATGTATTGGTCATTTGGAAAATACTGAGTCACTAAGTTATGCACATTTTCCAAAAGTTGTCACATTTCATTATACGATATCAAAAAATCACATTCATTAATATTACCACCAATCTCATCAGAAAAGATTGAAGTATTGCAGAACTGCCAAGCTCATGGTGGCAGATCAGAGTTTTCCAAAATTCGAATTTCCGCTTGAAAACTCAAATTTTATCCTTAGTTGCAAATACTGTCAGTTGTTTCCCTGAAGGATTAAGCTCACTGATCATTCCCAATAACAATGATAGTTTGTCAGTTGTTCTCTCAAGTAAAAACACTGACCCTTGCAAAAGGTGACTAATTCAGCTCACAATTACACAAGTGCCATTCCTTGAGACATTCTTAGGTAGGCAACGGATGTACCATTTATATATACCTCCTATTTTGTCACAAAGAATATTAAACAGACGTGCTCAAGAGTTGAGATTTAATAAATGTACTTATTGTCATTAAATACATTATTAACTGAGACTGGCCTGCTTGTTCTCTGCCAGTGTGTGATGGTGAAGAATACAGTGACTACTAGTACTGCCTGATGCCACAGCTAAGACACTAGCTGTTTTACCCACCTCTGACTTGGGACCATTAGTATAAATATCAACTCAGTGGAAAAAAGCCAGTAACATTTACTATAACTATGAAAACATTTTTGCCTATTTTGTTGATGATAATATTTATATCCTCTGCTCTGTTGGATAGGGAGGAAAAGGCAAAAAAGGATCTCAATGTGCCTCTTTATAGAAGTTTTGTTTTTTTTTCTAACCAAATAAAGTATCTTCACAAAGTCCTCTAAGTTTCCACCTCCTCAGCCACTAGTCATTTATCTGCTTGAGAGGTTGAGCAATGTTGACTTTTGAAAGGAGAGCAAGGTCTTCTGTCTTTAAGACGTAAAAGTCCATCACTACCTGTGATGGACTGAGACTTCCTTGATAATTAGCTGCAGTGATCTCAGCCTGGCCCTACAGACTATAAGCAGTTTACATATTTGTAGGTAATACTTGGACTAACAGTAATAACAATAATAATGATAGTGACTGACATTTGCTGGGTCTTTCCATGTGTTACACATGATGCTCATTGCTTTATAGGCATTATTTCATTTTAATTCTCTTGAAGCACAGAAAAGATAAGCAAGTTACTGAGCTGGTAGGTGGCAGAGTAAAGATCTGAATCCACATCCGTGTGGCTTCAGAGATTGATTTCTTTACCCTACCACCTGAACACTTCCCTGCCTAATACATTGGGCTCCAATACTAGAAAAGAAATATCTGCTGGGGTTTTCCTTGGAAGGTTCTAGTTTAGAGGATATAATATCAGAAGTTTCTATTTTTATGAAATTATTACAAAACACTTAGAAATCTTAAAGTTATATTATAATTTAGTTACCAGTGATTTCTGATGTATGACAAATCAACTGCAATTACAATATGTCCCAATCTAATCATTCCCACTAAATCTAAAACTTTTCTCTCATTCAAACATTGTATATAATTCACTTATTGTTTGGTCCAAACACAATAGCTAGAAATTACTCTAACATTTTTAGAATATGTCTATAACACCTTTTCACATTAGATGTTGGTTAGATCATTTGAAAATTGTTCATATTTTATATGTGTGTGCATGTATACATATGTGTATGTAAATTAATATTTATGTGTTCATTTGTGTATACGATTGGGATATTTTAAAACAGAAAAATTACTCAGAATCTGATTGAGATTCTGAGGTATCCTGGGTTAGTAAGACAGACATAGATGATATTATATAGCAGAGATAGAGATTCATAGAGATTCATTCAACCACAGATATTTACTAAGTAGCTGTTAAGTGACTAGCGCTGTTGTAGATTCTGGGGGGACAGAAGAGAATAAAACAAATCCCTGCTATCATGGAGCTTATAATCTGAAGGAGGCAGACAACAATAACATAATTCTTTTTGTTTTAGTAAGTACTT
Organism: Delphinapterus leucas; assembly: GCF_059928025.1. Lineage (NCBI taxonomy): Eukaryota > Metazoa > Chordata > Mammalia > Artiodactyla > Monodontidae > Delphinapterus > Delphinapterus leucas. The sequence goes on along the minus strand of NC_143133.1, from coordinate 48,161,038 downwards.
AAAAAAATAAAGCAGGCTCAGGGGAATAGAGATTGATAGGAATGGGACGTCTAAATTTATTGGGCAACAGCTGAGTTATTTGGAGGAGCGAGTTGCTCAGATATCTGCTGGGAGAGCTCTCCAGACAGAGAAATATGTGAGCACAAGGCCCATGGATGAGAGTGTCCTTGGCATATTCAAGAAAGAGTAAGAAACCAAACCCACTGTGGCTGCTGGGTAGTAAGTGTAAGTCAGGGTAAAGGCATAAGGTAGAGTGGATCATGTTGAAGTTTTAAATTTTATTCCAAAGGAAAAGTGGAGGGATGAACTTACACTGGATTTTGAGCAGAACAGTGACATGATCTGACATATTTTAAAAGGAAGGCACTGGCTGCTGGGGCCCCTGGGTCGAGAACAGACTGTAGGTGGCGAAAGTGGCAGCTAGGCAACCTCTTAGGAGGACATTTCAATTGTACAGAGGGGAGAACATGTTGATATGGACTAAAGTGTTAGCAGTGGAAATCTTGAGTCATAAACAGCTCTTGGGTATATCTTCAATGCAGAGCCAACGCAATTCCAGTTGAGTGTACATAGACAATAACAGAGATTGGAGGACAGAACCCTGAGGCCTTGCAGTGTCTAAAGATCAATAAACAAAAAACGGAGACTGAGATGGAACAGCCTAGAGGTAGAGAGTCAAGAACATCTTACTGAAGCCAAGGGCAGAAAATGTTTCAAGGAGGAGAAAGTTATCAATTGTGTCAAATGCTGATGGTCAGTCCAGTAAGATGAGAGCTAGGAAAGGCCACTGATTTGACAAAGAGTTGTCATGTGTGACCATGGCAATGGAGTGGTACAGACTAAATTCTGACTGATGTGAGTTTATAGGTTTATGAATGAGTGAGAGGGGATATTGAAGCAAAGGGGTTTAATTTTAAAGGGGCGCAGGAAATCCCCGTCTAAGAGACATGAGGGGCCCAAGGAAGGCTTTATTAAAAATAGGATTTGTTATAGCATGTTTGTATGCCAAAAATTCAGTGAAGAGGGAAAATGATGATGTAAGAGAGAATAGGTACATCCTGGAGAGATAATGGGACCACAGAATGAGTAGAAGAGTACCTCTGAGATCCGAGCCTGGCTGTGCATCTATAACTAGAGAGAGAGATCTACACAAGCAGGTGCAGGTGAGAGATTGGCAGGTGGGATTATGTGGGCATTCCATTCTAAAGTTTCCATTGTAGGGCTGAAGACTTTTAGAAACGGTAGTAAAGGGAAGAGGAAGAGAGTTTTGTCTCTGTCTGCAACGAGCTATGTTAGGAAACCAGCATAAGAACGTAGTCACTCCCACCTACAAGGAGTCATTGGGGGATTGACAGGGCCTACTAGCCATTTCATGCTTTGGCTTTCTCTATGAACAGAATTCCATGATGAGATATTCCTATTTGGCGTGACCATATCATATACATGATTATGGTAATATGAAGAGACAGTAGTAGATGGGAATTTGCTGTGATTCATTTACTCTTTGAGGAAGAAATAGCCATGTATGTTTCCATTGAAGAAATAATGACTTTGCAACCATGAGAAGACTATCTGTTTTGAATAACTCTGCTTTCTTAAAAAATGTAGGCTTCAGATTTGGGGAAATTGAAGTAAATCCAGAGAATCCATCTAGCCAGTGAATATAAAGAAGACAAATCACTTTTTTTTCTCATTCTGCATTTCAAAGCAGTTAAGAATGTATCCGCTGTAAGTAACCTGGAGGATAAAGCATATGCTTTTAAAAGATAAATTACATCAAAGACCCTTTAATGCCTCATTTTAAATCAATAGGGCATTACTTGCTTCTTCATCCATGACATGCTGAAGGATCCTTTCCATGCAAGCAGAAGTGTATGCTTTGGGGGAAGTAAAAATCTGCACCATTATTTCATTATTAAGATATCAGAGGCTAGAGGTGTAAATAGCATGAGCTTCAGAAAAATAGACCTAAAATCTCCCTTCATCAAAGGACTACCCTCATGCTTGTCTAGCACCTCTATTTTCTAGAACTTGCCCTCCCTAGAGAAAGGCCCCAGAATCTTGCTAAATTATATAATGAACCTATGACATAAGTATAGAAAATGAGCTATGAATTAGCACATCAGGCTCATTTTCACTGGTAACCTGGTTTTACAGTGTGCATCTCATTGCCATAAGTAAAAGCAGTCAGGATCCTGTGCTCCTTAATTCTCTGTTGCCAGCCTTTCTTAAGTACATTAGTACAAGATTTTTAAGAAGCTGAAAATGATTCCTTTTCTTGCTACATTCACAACTGGAATAGGGAAATGGTTTCACTCAAGTTCAGCAGACCCACATCCAACATGGGCAAGTTCACTTGCTGCTGAGTTTTTTGAACAGTGACACCTTAATAGATCTGTCCCAGAAAAAGAGAAATGGAAGTGTTTGGGGAGCCCCTTGGGTTTCCCTTTGAGCACGGCGTAGGAGATTTGTAAAATGGGACAGTCCGCACACATCTTCATTCCTTAAAGAGAAAGTCCGTGCTTTTCCTGATCTGAGAAAGATCTAAATGAGATCGCTCTAGGTTGACAGAGAATAAGAGGAAAATAAAACTCAGGTGTATATTTTCACCTGGTAATCTTTGAGAGGGAATCATATTGGGGTAGAAGAAGCCTGCTGGTTAAATGCCCTCAAGTAAGGCAGAACAAGCCTGATTTTAGAGTCAACCTCACTGAGTTCTAGTCCCAGACCTGCAACTGTCATCAGCTATCTGATTTCCCGTTTGTTCTCTCACCTATGAAATCAGGGTTTGGTAAAGGTCCTTTCTAGCTCTAAAATTCTATGCATTTGAGGAATGCAAGTGTAACACAGTTTGAATTCTATATTCATGAGCCCTAACCAAGCCAGCACCACTTAAGCCCACTAGACTCCACCCTACCATTAGCTTTGCCCTTGACGGTGCTATCTTGCTAAACAACATCACTATTATTAGAAAAGCAGGAGGAAAGGGGGAAGAAGAGAAGAGCAATGGGGCAAAAGAGGGAGAAGGAAGAAGAGAGGAATTGTTAAGAGGGCATTTGTTCTTTTTGAGATGAACAGTCTGGGACCCTCACCCCATACCTCTCCCTCAAGGTCCAGCTTAAATGCCATCTCCTCCGAGACTGACCTTCTTATTCTCTCTGTACCAATGCAACCGGCATTACAATTCTCATGTTTCCACCTCTGTTTGTTCTTCTGGACAGATTAAGGCCTTTGAAGTGGAGGAATTGGGACCTTCTTACCCACCCTCCCCAACAATGCCCTGCATATCTGAAGTATAGGCAGTCTGAGTTAAGCTGAACTCCGAGAGAGAAAGTCATGCTTAAATTAACATAATGGCTGTTACTGCCTCCTTCCTGAGTGGATGAATTCCAGGACTTTGGGGTTGAAACCAACGTAGAGATAGGATGGGAAAGAAAGGATTTGGAACAGCAGCTTGATAAATACCTTGCATTTTCTTTTCTCTGTTATTTGTGTAAAGTAGCTCTTATTCCTCTAACGAGAAGTGTACACTACATCCCATGGTATTATTTGTCTCTGTTCTATGGTCACGGGTGTCTTCCTTTTCTTCACTGACCTTGCTCCACATCTAGAAATAGCTTGCTCTAGGAGTTAGGATTAAAGTTGCCCAATTTTCTAAATATTGCATGGGGCATACTTATATTGAAAAGTTATTTGCTGTTTTCTGAAATTCAGATTTAACGAGGCAGCCAGTATTTTATCTAGCAACCTTAGACAAGACTCAAGTGGCCTGAAACCTAGCCCAAAATGGCTTCAGCAACAGGAATGACAATTTATTGGTCCACGGAACTGAAAGGCCCAGGTGGTAATTCTGGGCTTCAAGTGGCACTTAATTTAATATGGCGTCAGAAATCCGTTTAATCTCTCACCTTTTGGCTTCTACCCTAATGGCTTTATTTTCTGGCTTTCCATGGTGCTAGGGGATTGCTAACAATGCTTGCCTCATATCCTGCTAGGGTCAATCGAAGTGGGTAAGAGCAGCTGCTTCCTGCCCACTGAGCAGATCCAGAAGAAGATTCCTCATGCCCCCTCTGGATCACATGCCCCATCCTGAATCTACTCTCTGGCCAGGACAACATCATGCTCTGATTGCTCAGACCTGGGCTGCATGCCTCAACCTTATGCCTCTTAAGCCTGGGCTGATGGTGAGAGAGGAGTCATTACTTACAAATTAAATTGTGGTGGCTAAGTTTTTTTTTTGAAGGAAAATGGATGCTGGGTGACAGAAGCAAAAGGAAAAACAAACAAGAAAACTCACTCACCACATTTGTCATAGATTCCTAAACCCTGTAATTATTTTTTGAAGAGATTTTGAAAGAAGAGATGGCAGCAGAAGCTCTGAGCATAAATTCTGGTTATTCTACTAACCTGTTCAAGCTGCTTTAATTTTGTGTTATCACTTTCCACACATGTAAGAGAAGGAGCTACGTAACAGGTGATTTCTGAAGTCCTTTCTCGTCTAACATTTCCCCATCCCATGAATGGTAGCAAGAAGATTATGAGAGAAAGATATGCAAAGAAAGGAATCCCAGAGCATCTTATGTGTTTGGGATCAAAGTGCTGGTGGGTTAGTCTTAGTATAAATTGAATGGGAGTTTTATGTTTACTATTTAGTTAGACTGTTCTCTACTTTTTTTGGGTTCTTTGTGGCTACTTAAAAAAAATGAATGTAACTCTGTCTATGCAAATTTGCATATGTGATGTGCATGCATTGAAATTACTGCTCAATCACTGACACTAAGTTGTTTTTTCTCTCCAAATTAATTTATTAGAGAGGAAAAAGAAACTGAAATCTCAGCAGAATGATCAAAACTCTTGTGATTTTATTTGAACATCATAGCATACCATTATAATGACATAGATCATTTTATGCCATGGGATTAATAGTAATTTGTGAGCTTTTGAAAGCACTTTGAAATGTTCAGATTAAAGGAGTTAAGTTAAATTTTAAAATAACAAGTATAATTACTGATTTTTCTGAACAGTCAAATGAAGAAAAAAGTCAATTTCCGTTTTTCCTGTCTTCAGATGTCTTTTAATTTGTTCTCTTATCACAGAGCCTTCAAGTTCAAAGGCAGTTTTCATCATTTTGCTTTAAACTCTGGGAAAACAGACGTGAATAGACTTGGCCAGACTTAACCTTGACAAAAAATTGAGTCCGAGAGGCCCAGGCCTTGGTTAAAATTGCAGCTGCCTATAACAAACTTGTGAGGTCTGGTTTCTCAGCCTCCTTCCACTAACTCCCCAAATCATCCCTGTGGGGAGTGACCCCATGGTGTGTGTGATTGCGTTTGCTTCCAATTTTTGAAAAATACATAAGAGCTGACCTGGGGCTTTCAGTACCCAGCCATCTTAGAATAACATGTTATTTTTATGACTTTCAGTCATGTAGTCCATCTCCCCCCTTCAATTGATGGGTGCAAAGCAGATTACCCTTTAGGGAAGAATGACGTGCCCAACGCCAGAGAGCTAAGGGATACAGGACATCCCACTTCTAGTCTTTAAGAGTTAAAGTGAACATTGATCTACTAGCATCTTTAGCTTTTCCACAAGAGCATCTAATTCATTAAAGTAATTCTAGGTCATTGGGTAAGGCAGAGGCAATGTTATATTTTAAATAGTTAAAGTATTTATGAACACTGATGATATGATTTCATGATAGAAATATGATTCTCAATGTTTCTCTCATTTCAAGTGTTCCCAGCATCCTCTATAATAATTGAAACACCAAGGGAGGGTTTCAAATGGATACTGCAGAGCCGGATAAGTTGATGTTTTCCAGAAGTTGTCTCCTAGCTATTTGGATATAATTTATTAAACTTAGAGTATCAACTGTAATGTCTTTTGTTTCATATTTAATTTTTTTCCTTTTTTAACATCTTTATTGGAGTATAATTGCTTCACAATGGTGTGTTAGTTTCTGCTTTATAACAAAGTGAATCAGCTATACATATACATATATACCCATATCTGCTCCCTCTTGCGTCTGCCTCCCACCCTCCCTATCCCACCCCTCTAGGTGGTCACAAAGCACCAAGCTGATCTCCCTGTGCTGTGCAGCTGCTTCCCACTAGCTCTCTGTTTTACATTTGGTAGTGTATATATGTCCATGCCACTCTCTCACTTCGTCCCAGCTTACTATTCCCCCTCCCATGTCCTCAAGTCCATCCTCTACATCTGTGTCTTTATTCCTGTCCTGCCCCTATGTTCATCAGAACCCTTTTTTTTTTTTTAGATTATGTATATATGTGTTAGCATATGGTATTTGTTATTCTCTTTCAGACTTACTTCACTCTGTATGACACACTCTAGGTCCATCCACCTCACTACAAATAACTCAATTTCATTCCCTTTTATGGCTGAGGAATATTCCATTGTATATATGTGCCACGTCTTCTTTATCCATTCATCTGCTGATGGACACTTACGTTGCTTCCATGTCCTGGCTATTGTAAATAGAGCTGCAATGAACATTGTGGTACATGTATCTTTTTGAATTATGGTTTTCTCAGGGTATATGCCCAGTAGTGGGATTGCTGGGTCATATGGTAGTTCTATTTTTAGTTTTTTAAGGAACCTCCATACTGTTCTCCATAGTGGCTGTATCAATTTACATTCCCACCAACAGTGCAAGAGGGTTCCCTTTTCTCCACAACCTCTCCAGCATTTATTGTTTGTAGATTTTTTGATGATGGCCATTCTGACTGGTATGAGGTGATACCTCATTATAGTTTTGATTTGCATTTCTCTAATAATTAATGATGTTGAGCATCCTTTCATGTGTTTGTTGGCAATCTGTACATGTTCTTTGGAGAAATGTCTGTTTAGCTCTTCCGCCCATTTTTGGATTGGGTTGTTTGTTTTTTCTGATATTGAGCTGCATGAGCTGCTAGTGAATTTTGGAGATTAAGCCTTTGTCAGTTGTTTCATTTGTAAATATTTTCTCCCATTCTGAAGGTTGTCTTTTCGTCTTGTTTATGTTTTCCTTTGCTGTTCAAAAGCTTTTAAGTTTCATTAGGTCCTATTTGTTTAGTTCTTTTTTATTCCCATTTCTCTAGGAGGTGGGTCAAAAAGGATCTTGCTGTGATTTATGCCATAGAGGGTTCTGCCTACGTTTTCCTCTAAGAGTTTTATAGTGTCTGGCCTTACATTTAGGTCTTTATTCCATTTTGAGTTTATATTTGTGTATGGTGTTAGGGAGTGTTCTAATTTCATTCTTTTACATGTAGCTGTCCAGTTTTCCCAGCACCACTTATTGAAGAGGCTGTCTTTTCTCCATTGTATATTCTTGCCTTCTTTATCAAAAGTAAGGTGACCATATGTGCCTGGGTTTATCTCTGGGCTTTCTGTCCTATTCCATTGATCTACATTTCTGCTTTTAGGCCAGTACCATACTGTCTTGATTAGTGTAGCTTTGTAGTATAGTATGAAATCTGGGAGCCTGATTCCTCCAGCTCCGTTTTTCTTTCTCAAAATTGCTTTCGCTATTCAGGGTCTTTTGTGTTTCCATACAAATTGTGAAATCTTTTATTCTAGTTCTGTGAAAAATGCCGTTGTTAGTTTGCCAGGGATTACACTAAATCTGTAGATTGCATTGAGTAGTATAGTCATTTTCACAGTGTTGATTCTTCCAATCCAAGAACATGGTATATCTCTCCATATGTTTGTATCATTTTAATTTCTTTCATCAGTGTCTTACAGTTCTCTGCATACAGGTCTTTTGTCTCCTTAGGTGGGTTTATTCCTAGGTATTTTATTCTTCCTGTTGCAATGGTAAATTGGAGTGTTTCCTTAATTTCACTTTCAGATTTTTCATCATTAGTGTATAGGTATGCCAGATATTTCTGTGCATTAATGTTGTATCCTGCTACTTTACCATATTCATTGATGAACTCTAGTAGTTTTCTGGTAGCATCTTTAGGATCCTCTATGTATAGTATCATGTCATCTGCAAACAGTGACAGCCTTACTTCTTCTTTTTGATTGGGATTCCTTTTATTTCTTTTTCTCCTATGATTGCTGTGGCTAAAACTTCCAAAACTATGTTGAATAATATTGGTGAGACTGGACCACCTTGTCTTGTTCCTGATCTTAAGGGAAATGGTTTCAGTTTTTCAATTTTGAGAACTATGTTGGTTTGGGGTTTATCATATATGGACTTTATTTTTTATTTATTTATTTTTTTTGCATTACACGGGCCTCTCACTGTTGTGGCCTCTCCCGTTGCGGAACACAGGCTCTGGATGCGCAGGCTCAGTGGACATGGCTCACGGGCCCAGCCGCTCCGCAGCATGTGGGATCCTCCCGGTCCGGGACATGAACCCGTGTCCCCTGCATCGGCAGGCAGACTGTCAACCACTGCGCCACCAGGGAAGCCCTATGGCCTTTATTATGTTGGGGTAAGTTCCCTCTATGCCTACTTTCTGGAAGGTTTTTATCATAAACGGGGGTTGAATTTTGTGGAAAGCTTCTTCTTCATCTACTGAGATGATCTTATGGTTTTTCTCCTTCAATTAGTTAATATGATTTATCACATTGATTGATTTGTGTATATTGAAGAATCCTTGCATTCCTGGGATAAACCGCCCTTGATCATGGTGTATGATCCTTTTAATGTGCTGCTGAATTCTGTTTGCTAGTATTTTGTTGAGGATTTTTGCATCTATGTTCATCAGTGATACTGGCCTTTAGCTTTCTTTCTTTGTGACATCTTTGTCTGGTTTTTGTATCAGGGTGATAGTGGCTTCGTAGAATGAGTTTGGGAGTGTTCCTCCCTCTGCTATATTTTGGAAGAGTCTGAGAAGGACAGGTGTTAGCTCTTCTCTAAATGTTTGATAGAATTCGCCTGTGAATCCATTTGGTCCTGGGCTTTTGTTTGTTGGAAGATTTTTAATCACAGTCTCAATTTCAGTGCTTGTGATTGGTCTGTTTATATTTTCTATTTCTTCCTGGCTCAGTATTGGAAGGTTGTGCTTTTCCAAGAATTTGTCCATTTCTTCCAGGTTGTCCATTTTATTGGCATAGAGTTGCTTGCGGTAATCTCTCATGATCCTTTGTATTTCTGCAGTGTCAGTTGTTACTTCTCCTTTTTCATTTCTAATTCTATTGATTTGAGTCTTCTCCCTTTTTTTCTTGATGAGTCTGGCTAATGGTTTATCAATTTTGTTTATCTTTTCAAAGAATGAACTTGTAGTTTTATTGATCTTTGCTGTTTCCTTCATTTCTTTTTCATTTATTTCTGCTCTGAACTTTATGATTTCTTTTCTTCTGCTAACTTTGGGGTTTTTTTGTTCTTCTTTCTCTAATTGCTTTAGGTGTAAGGTTAGGTTGTTTATATGAGATGTTTCTTGGGGTAGGATTGTATTGCTAAAAATATTCCTCTTAGAACTGCTTTTGCTGCATCATATAGGTTTTGGATCATCTTGTTTTCATTGTCATTTGTTTCTAAGTATTTTTTGATTTTCTCTTTGATTTCTTCAGTGATTTCTTGGTTACTTAGTAGTGTATTGTTTAGCCTCCATCGGTTTCTATTTTTTTACAGATATTTTCCTGTAATTGATACCTTGTCTCATAGTGTTGTGTTCGGAAAAGATACTTGATACGATTTCAATTTTCTTAAATTTACCAAGGCTTGATTTGTGACTCAAGATATTATCTATTCTGGAAAAAGCTCCATGAGCACTTGAGAAGAAAGTGTATTCTGTTGTTTTTGGGTGGAATGTCGTATAAATATCGTTTAAGTCCATCTTGTTTAGTGTGTCATTTAAAGCTTGTGTTTCCTTATTTATTTTCATTTTGGTTGATCTGTCCATTGGTGAAAGTGGGGTGTTAAAGTCCCCTACTATGATTGTGTTAGTGTCGATTTCCTCTTTTATTGCTGTTAGCATTTGCCTTATATATTGAGGTGCTCCTGTGTCGGGTGCATCAATATTTAAAATTGTTATATCTTCTTCTTGGATTGATCCCTTCATTATTATGTAGTGTCCTTCTTTGTCTCTTCTAATAGTCTATTTTAAAGTCTCTTTTGTCTGATATGAGAATTTTAAAATATTATTAAAAATTAAAACGTAATAAAACAAGAGAAATAAAGAAGAGAGCAACCAAAGCAAAAAACAAATCCACCCATGATAACAAGTGCTAAAAAAAAAAATGGACAGACAGAGAGAACGCTACGACAAATGGTAAAAGCAAGGCTATACAGACAAAATCACACAAAGAATCATATACATACACACTCGCAAAAGAGAAATAGGAAAAAAAAATACATCTATATTAAAAAAAAAAGACAAGTGCAACCAAATCAATAAACCAATCTACCAATGATAATAAACTCTAAATACTAAACTAAGATAGACACAATACCAGAAACAAATTAGATGCAGAAAGCAGACCCCATGTCTACAGTTGCTCCCAAAGTCCACCACCTCAGCTTTGGGATGATTCGTTGTCTGTTCAGGTATTCCAGAGATGCAGGGTCCATCAAGTTGATTGTGGAGATTTAATCCACTGCTTGTGAGGATGCTGGGAGAAATTTCCCTTTCTCTTCATTGTTCACAGAGCTTCTTGATTTCAGCTTTGGATTTGGCCTGCCTCTGTGTGTAGGTTGCCTGAGGCCATCTTTTCTTGGCTCACACAGGACGGGGTTAAAGTAGCGGCTGATTAGGCGGCCCTAGCTCCCTCAGTCTGGGGGCAGGGAGGGGTACACATGCAGCGCAAGCATGCAGTGGCAGAGGCTGGCCTGACATTGGAACAGCCTGAGGAGCGCTCTGTGTTCTCCTGGGCACGTTGTCACTGGATCACGAGACCCTGGCAGTGGCCGGCTGCACAGGCTCCCAGGAGGGTATGTGTGGATAGTGACCTGTGCTTGCCCACAGCCTTCTTGGTGGCTGCAACAGCAGCCTTAGCATCTCATGCCCGTCTCTTGGGTCCGCGCTGATAGCCATGGCTCACGCCCATCTCTGGAGCTCATTTAGGTGGTGCTCTGAATCCCCTCTCCTCACACACCCCAAAACAATGGTCTCTTGCTTCTTAGGCAGGTCCAGACTTTTTCCCAGACTCCCTCCTGGTTGGCTGTGGCCCACTAGCCTCCTTCAGGCTGTGTTCACGCAGACAACCCCAGTCCTCTCCCTGGGATCTGAGCTCTGAAGCCTGAGCCTCAGCTCCCAGCCCCCAGCCCCCGGCCGTCCCAGTGGGTGAGCAGACAAGCCTCTGAGGCTGGTGAGTGCTGGTCAGCACCTATCCTCTGTGCGGGAATCTCTCTGCGTTGCCCTCTTCACCCCTGTTGCTGCGCTCTCCTCCATGGCTCTGAGGCTTCCCCCCTGCCACTCCCGTTCTCCGCCAGTGAAGGGGCTTCCTAGTGTGTGGAAAGTTTTCTTCCTTCACAGCTCCCTCCGCAAGGTGCAGGTCCTGTCCCTATTCCTCTGTCTCTGTTTTTTCTTTTTTCTTTTGCCCTATCCAGGTATGTGGGGGAGTTTCTTGCCTTTTGGGAAGTCTGAGGTCTTCTGCCAGTGTTCAGTAGGTGTGCTGTAGGAGTTGTTCCACATGTAGATGTATTTCTGATGTATTTGTGGGGGGGAAGGTGATCTCCACGTCTTACTCCTCTGCCATCCTGAAGGTCTCCCCCCAGATTTAATTTTTAATGAGACCTGAATATGAACATGTCGCTTTGTCTTCTGCATTCCTTTTATATACATATATTTTCTTTTTTGCCTCAACTGAAGGTACTGATAATGCACTCACAGATGCAGAGGCAGATGCCATGTAAACATTGTGTTTTACTTCTCTTAGTGAGAAAACATGGGAAGCTGTATTAGTTACCTATTGTCGTGGTAATAAATTACCACAAACTGAGTGGCTTAAAACAATACAAATTTATCCTTTATAGTTCTGCACATCAGAAGTTCAAATTTGTTTCACTGGTTTAAAATTAAATTGTCAGCAGGACTAGGTTCCTTCTGGAATCTCCAGGGGAGAATCTGTTACTGCTTTTTTCAGCTTTTAACGACCTCCCATATCCCTTAGCTTAAGCCCCTCATTACTCCAAACCCTTCTTCCAACATTCCAGTTCCTTCCTTGACCCTAACCTGCCTCCTTCCCTCCTGTAAGAACCATTGTGATTACCTTGGGCCCACTCAGATAATCCGTACATGGTCACTGGTGAATTTGACAAGGCCTGGCTCCACCTTTAATATCGATACAACTTTCAATCATTTGCCAAATCTACTGTGTGTCAGAATCCCCACTTTTGAGATGAGGATAATAACAATGTCTATCTGTGGTCTATGCATGGTCTTTAGCACCAGTCCTTTCCACAGAGGGAAGGTGGATATATATATCTCAGCCATCAACGTAAAGCAAAAAATCTAAATATAAAAGCATTTTTCCATTTTGAGCAGTTTTCGATGAGAAGGAACCAAAGTGAAAGTTTGTGGAGAATAAATTGCATTTAGACCAAATAGGTAGTTTAGAACTTGGAAATGACTTGAAGTGTCAAAATTAAGATTCTGTGAAGGTTACTCCCCACTCCTGTGTCAGTTACAATGAGATTCCTTGATGATGATGATAATGATGATGACGATGGTGACAACATATGTGTATATGACTGTCTCTATAGACATTTTCTCTGGGCACGGTTTCTAACACTCATAATCACAGACTAAAAATACCAAAAAAAATTCTCCATGTTCATAGAGCATACTGTATACATTTTAATAGAACATACAAGTTTTTATTATAGTTAATGGTTTATGTGTAAGTTTCTCATAGAGTGAGAGCTTCCTAAATATAAGGATTATCGCTTCTGTTTTTGTGAGGCTAGTGCTTGGCATATAGTAGATGTTCAATAAATATAATTTTAATAAGAGTGTGGAAGCATGCTAACCAATGTATTCAGCAACATTAAAGGAGAAGTGCAAGCCAAGACTTTTTTCAGTTACAGGGGAAAAAAGTAATCACTGAATCAAAAGGGATTTATTGGCATATATTACTAGGAAGCACACTGTGCCTAATTCAAATCCAAGGATGGTCTATAGAGACCAGGAATCTCGACACTAGAATTGGGACTCAGAAATAGCAGGACTCTTTCCATCAATCTCTTATCTTTTGTTTTCTCTGCTTCCCATTGCATGTTGGTATCATCCTAGCCTACTCTAGTTAGCCTTCTTAAGTAGTATGGAACATAGAAGTCCCAACCTTACAGAATAAGAAAACATATTTACCCTGGGGTTTGTGTGAGTAATCCCAGAGAAGAACACTGATTTTTAAATGTGTTCCTTTTTGGTTTTTTTTTTTTATTAATCACTGGCATCAGGAAAATGGAATCCTCTGGACAATTCTGGGTCACATGACTTCTATAGCTATGTGTGTTGGGATAGGAAGAAGTTGAAGAATTAGAGGCAGAACTGTCCCCAAAAGAAAAGGGGAAATGGAAAAGATTATCAACACACTAAGTACTGTGGTCTATTATAAGAATTAAAGACCAGCAATTTTTTAAAAATTTAAAATATATTTTCCTTTTCATATAGTAAAAGAGACATTGCTTTTATGCAAATGGTAGTAAGGCTGAAATAATCCATTGCCATTAAGGAACCATGGATTTTTGTTTTCTTTTTCCTAAAATTTGTTCAAAGAATCTTAGACTGTCCATAGGTTCATACTTATTCCTCCAAAAGCCGCTCAGTAGATAAACAAAAACTAGAAATTTGTTTTTAGATAAATTAATAATACTTCACACAGTAGGCACCTAAGAATTCAGTCATTATTGGATGATTAAATAGATTATCCAGACATTTTGATCAGGGGATGTGAGGCCATAAGTCTTCATACAGATTCTGTAGATTCTGGATATCTGTATGACTAATTATTGGACCGATAACAGTATACTAAGGTGTCTTTAAAATTAGTTACCTAACTATAAAAGAATTTAGGCATTAGTTCAGTGGAAAAATTCAATTATGGTAGTAGGGAACATGATAATCACAACTAGAAAAGAAAATCACAGCGTGATTCAAATAGTTTGAAAAGACAAGATTTTGATAAAAATATCAATTCTTAATAACTTAAACTTCTTGGGGTTCAAATCAATAGTCACCATTGGTCTGTAGGACAGCTCTGTTTTGTGTACCAATAAACTAATAAATTTCAGGCCTGGGATACTGCACACCTTGCAGCATAGAATTCAGGGGATTATTGGATAGAGGGCCTTCTTCCTCACTCTTTGTGATGGAGTTTTAAAAAACAGGTAGAGCATGGTGTTAAAGAATGTTCTAATTTCATTTTTTACATGTAGATGTCCAGTTTTCCCAGCACCATTTATTGACGAGACTGTCTTTAGAACATTCTTTAACACCATACACAAAAATAAACTCAAAATGGATTATAGACCTAAATGTAAGACTGGATACTATAAAACCCTTAGAGGAAAACATAGGCAGAACACTCTTTGACATAAATCACAGCAAGATCTTTTCCAATCCATCTCCTAGAGTAATGGAAATAAAAACAAAATAAACAAATGGGACATAATTAAACTCAAAAGCTTTTGCACAGCAAAGGAAACCATAAACAAAATGAAGAAACAACCCACAGAATAGAAGAAAATATTTGTAAATGATGTGATGTGACAGACAAGGGATTAATGTCCAAAATTTACAAACAGCTCATACAGCTCAATATCAAAAACAAACAACCCAATCAAAAAATGGGCAGAAGACCTAAATAGGCAGTTCTCCAAAGAAGAAATACAGATGGCCAAGAACCACATGAAAAGATGCTCAACATTGCTAATTATTAGAGAAATGCAAATCAAAACTACAATGAGGTATCACCTCACACCTGTCAGAATGGCTACCATCAAAAAGTCTATAAACAATAAATGCTGGAGAGAGTGTGGAGAAAAGGGAACCCTCTTGCACTGTTGGTGGGAATGTAAATTGGTACAGCCACTATGGAGAACAGTATAGAGGTTCCTTAAAAAACTAAAAATAGAACGACCATATGATCCAGCAATCCCACTCCTGGGCATATATTTGGAAAAAAACATGGTTTGAAAGGATACATGCACCCTAATGTTCATTGCAGTGCTATTCACAACAGCCAAAACATGGAAACAACCTAAATGTTCATCAACAGATGAATGGATAAAGAAGATGTGGTACATATATACAATGGAATATTACTCAGCCATAAAAAATGAATGAAATAATACCATTTGCAGCAACATGGATGGACCTAGAGATTATCATGCTAAGTGAAGTAAGTCAGACAGAGAAAGACAAATATCATATGGTATTGCTTATATGGGAACCTAAAATAAATGATACAAATGAACTTATTTACAAAACAGAAACAAACTCACAGACTTAAAGAATGAACTTATGGTTGCCAGAGAGGAAGGGTTGGGGGGAGGGATAAATTGGGAGTTTGTGATTGACATATACACACTTCTATATTTAAAATAGATAACCAACAGAGACCTACTGTACAGCACAGGGAATGCTGCTCAATATTCTTTAATAACCTAAATCAGAAAAGAGTTTGAAAAAGAATAGATACATGTATATATATAACTGAACCACTTTGCTGTACACATGAAACTAACAAAACATTGTTAATCAATTATACTCCAATATAAAAAAAATTAAAAAAATAAATGAAAATAAAAACAGGTAGAGCACCTCATATTGTTATAGCATAACTCTGCTCTTCCTTCCTTTGCTTCTCTATATTCAAATTTTCTTCCATAATGTGAACTTTGTTATACATCTTGAAGATAAGACTTCAGAGTTAAATTAAGTAGAAAAGTATCTTCTAGATCTTCTTTTAAGGGGAAAAAATAAATTAAAAATGCAACAGTCAAGCATTAAACTACTTTTGACTAGACTTTAGATCTCGTGATGTGCCCTGCTAATGATATCTATTCCAATGGACATTTGAAAGAAGTTTTCTAATAATAACCTGACAGTCTTTAACAAATACCTCTCAGATACAGTCACATGTCCTCCTACTGATTAAATTTTTCCAGGAAAGTGAGACAACTCTTTGAACAATATATCATCGCAACAAATTTGATTCCCTTTTATGTTTATATTTTGGTGACAGGCCTAATACCTAAATCAATGTGTTTAAAAAGAAGCCCCCTTAGGTTTCTTTAAATGATTTATTGCCTTAGTTACATTATTGCTTCAGGTGTAATCAGGAATATTTGTCTTCATGTCATTGCAATGGAGATATGGGATAGAATATGCTAATAAGCCTGTCTTTGTATATAATACTTTATTACTCTTTTGTTTGTTTCAGTCTCTTAATTAGTGACAGTCATTTAAAGCCATCCATCTTTGTTCAAATTTATGCAAATATTGTAAGTTAATAATGAGAGTTTCAAAGGACCCTGTTTATCAGCATTTATTTTGAGTTTATTAGTCTGTCCGTTTGTTCAGCTAAATAAAATGTCTTTCTTTAAAGCTATAAAGCTAAAATTCGTCAATCAAATAATTATTAAAAATTCTTAAGGATAATTGTTTGTTTTACATCAGAGTACAAATACCACTTGTGAAATCCAATAGCTCTTCAATATCCCATTATTGCTTCCATCTCAGTGCAGCCCCCATCCATGTCTTAAGTGACTGCTCAGGAAAATGATAAGGTTTTGTTAACATTTACTCCCAAAATGCCATCTGGAATTTATTGACTCGTTGCAGTTTAAAACAGAATCTTCATAGTATACTAATGGTAATTGGAGTTAATGCCATAGAGGTTGATTAAGATGCTTGTTGGTACTATAAGAAATGCACCCTTAATTATGATCTTCTTAATAGTTAGCTCATGGGCTTCCCTGGTGGCGCAGTGGTTGAGGGTCCGCCTGCCGATGCAGGGGACACGGGTTCGTGCCCCGGTCCGGGAGCTGGGCCCGTGACCCATGGCCGCTGAGCCTGTGCTCCGCAACGGGAGAGGCCACAACAGTGAGAGGCCCGCCTACCGCAAAAAAAAAAAGTTAGCTCACACAGTCAAGGCAAAATTATCACTTAGTTCACAGCTTTGCATATTCATTGTGCCCTCACACCTTCACATTTGAGTTACATTGTTTTGTTCTAAAACTCATATGGCAGATAGCTTGGAAATGCTGATGTGCAGCTCTCAGCAGTATACTGCTGGATTCTCTCCCCGTTTATTGTTATTAGCAAGAGTCTATCTTCCTATGGAATGTATGAGGGTCAGTAGTTCCAGTAACATATCAGAATCACTTTCCTTAAAATCCAGATTTTTCCAGGGACTGTGCTTGGTAGTGAGATTAATGATATAATCCCTGGGCTCAGATCATTAACAGGATAGTGGTGAAAACAGACACGGACTAGAATGTAAGCTTTCTAGGGTCAGGGACTGAATCATGTCCACTATTATATTTCCACTGCTTTGCACACATCAAGAACATACTAGTTACAAAAGCAGTGTTGTTTGGATTAAGAAGAGGTATATGCACATAGGAGGGAAAGGAATGTGACTGCAGGTATCAAAGTGAATGACAAATTTTGAGCAGATGCCCACAGAATCAGTAGAATTTTTCTGGGAGACAAGAGTGCAAACTTGTATTAGGAAACTGGGAGACTTGTGGTTTTCCAGATATATGATGTACAGGGGCTAGGGGATGGCATAGAGTGAAGCTGGGATGATGGGGTTGCCAAGAATGGGAAGGCTTTGAGTGGCAATGCTGAGGAGTTTGAATGTTATTCACTATGTTGAAGGAGCCATCAAAAATGTGCGTTCAGGGTACATTCCTAATAGAAACCAGAGAAGGTAGCAAAACAGAGGATGAGCTCACATACCCCAGTATGCTCAGGTAGCCACCTAGCCTCAGAAAAATCAGCATACAGGCTTCATGTTAGTTAAATCTAAATCTGCCACATTTTTAGCTAGATAAATTTCTCCATTCTCTGACCTTTAGTATCCTAATCTAAAAAGCAGGGATTATAATACTAATTTGAAGGATTTCTTTTTAAATATTAGACACTATAAATATAAAGTACTTGGAACATAGCAAGTGTTCTTTAAATACTGAGAGGGTATAGGAATGAATTCATATTAACAACATTTGATACACAAATAATCCAATTAATAAAGGGCAAAGGATGTGAATCGACATTTTTCCAAAGAAGATATAAAAATGGCCAACGTACACATGAATAGATGCTCAACATCACTAGCTATTAGGAAAATGAAAATCAAAAGCACATGGAGAAACCACTTCACACCCACTAGGATGGCTATAATAAAAAACACTTAAAGACAACTGTTGGCAAGGAAGTAGAGAAATTAGAACCCTCGTGAACCACTGCAGGAATATAAAATGGTGTATTCACTGTAGAAAAAAACAGGCAGTTCCTCAGAAGGTTAAATGGAGAGTTACCGTATGACTCAGCAATTTCACTTCTAGGAATATACCTGAGAAAAATGAGAACGTAAGTCCATGCAAAACTTGCACTAGATTGTTCATAGCAGCATTATTCATAATACCTAAAAAGTGGAAACAGCCCAAATGCCCATCAAGTGGTGAAAAGATCAATAATGTACTACGTACAATGGAATATTGTTCAGCAATAAAAAAAGAATGAATTAGTGATAAATGCTGTAACATGGATAAACCTTGAAAACATTATGCTAAGTGAATAAAGCCAGTCACAAAAGACTCTATGATTGTATGATCCACAAAAACAGTATGTTCTATTTATACGTACTTTCTAGAATAGATAATTGTACGACATGCTTAGGGCTGGGGTGTTAAGGAGAAATGGAGGGGTACAAGGGTTTGTGGGGAGAGCAGGGCAGAGAAGATGTTCTAAAATTGATTGTGCTGATGGTTGCACAACTGTGAATACACTGAACACCATTGATTCCACTCAATACAATTCAAAGGGTGAAATGTGTGGTACCTGAATTATATCTCAATAAAGTTGTTATAAAAAAATGGAAAAGTAACATGAGTACTTCGTACATGAAAAGTAATATACATAAATTATCTCGTTTACTCATTGAAGCAAGCCTCCCTAAGAAATGGGGACATTTTTAACACCATTTTACGGGCAAGAAAGCCAAAACTTAGAGGCACAGTTTGTGGGTGGGATAGTTGTGAAACATATTAGTACGTATATATTTTATATGTATTATAACATATAATTATGTAGTATATATAATATGCTACTACTCTTTAAAATAAATATTTTTTTAAAACATTTTTTTAAATAGTGATCATCAGTATAGTTTTCTTACCTGTAGTTAATTTCCTAGATCCCCTCATTCTTGCTCAGGAACCTATTCTCAGGCAACCAGTGGCCCTCTCTAAACCTCTCTTCCTATGCAGTTTTGTGTGTAAATTCCCCCATCCCCACCCCAGAGAAAGGGTGTCTGAGTTGTCCCTGACATCAGTTATGCAAGCTGAGATATTCAGGAGCAGAGAAGCTTCATGCAAAAATAACTGCTTAGTATATAATACCTGTCTCTAGCAAGTCCATTAACAATAGCTGGCATTTTCAATGCTTATAAGTACTCAGCTTTTTATGATATGCCTTTAATAAGCATTGTTTTATTCAGTCATTACAACAAATTGATGAAGAGAGAGGTAAGGTGACCAAAGCATCCTGGTTTGCTGGGGATTTTCCCATTTTAGCACTGAAAATCCATGTCCCCAGAACCGCTTTAGTCCCAGGCAAACCAAAATGGTTGGTCAGCCTAGAGAGAGGATTCATATTGACTAACCTTCTCAACCAGGAATTTGACAGTGTGTATTGTTCTGTTTATTCAAAAATGAAAAAAAAAAAGTGTAATTTCTAACTCTTGCCCCCGTTTACAAGTTATTTTTGATGACATGTCATTTGTTGGTTGGATCACCTCGCTTCATGAAGAGAGGCTAAAGACATTCTCAGAATAGTAACCAAGTGTATTTTAGGATACATCAACAAAAGAGTTGATACAGTAATTAAGCACACCTGAAATCTGGTGTAAAATATAATTACACATTGCATAGAAACTTTTATATTGAACCAAAGGAAAACACATCTCCTATTTAAAATGTCAAACTGATCATTGTTCCTTATTGTTCTCTTGGTTATAGAGTGACATTTCCGTGAAAACTCATTTCTGGTTTAGTGATACAGAGAAACACAATAGCTATTACCAATTATTTAGTTCCTACTGAGCTGTCCATAAAGGACTTGTGAAAGCAGTGGCATCAATTCATATTCCTTCCCTTCCTCTCCTGCCTGCTCTATTTAAAGATAACATAGTCTGAGTCTAGGTATGAAATTAATCCATCTTCAGGCTCTTGTCTCCAAAATGCAGTTCATACATCTCATACCAAAAGGAAGTTATTTCTCTTTGGGGCTTTCCACTAAAGCGAGAATTTAAAGTTTAAGATGTGCAAGAGAGGAGTAGTGTCTAGGCAATAAGCTTTCTGAATATTCTGTTTTTGTTTTTTTTTTTAAAGTGTGTGGAAATTCTTTCTTTGAAGATAATGAGACCGGATGGATAGGTACAGTGGGGAGCTAGTTGCCTGGCTATACCTGTCAGAAGGTAAGCTGTCCCTCCGAAGATTTGTAGAGTGTCTAGCATGGTGCCTGGTACAATAAGCACTCAAGAAATGATAATCTTCCCTTCCTCGGGAAATACATGGAACTTAGTACTGTATGTTGAAGCTATTAAAAAGTAGGATTCATGAAGGTAGAGACTGAATATTTCTAGTCACTGCAGCCTCGGCATTGCCTAACAATGTGTAGCTAATAGGAATTCTTAGAAATATTTTATGAATTAATGAGTTTCTATGTCAAGGTGTATCTCACGAGGGGGAAATTGTGTGTTTTGCCAGCAGGTAGTGTGGAGAATATGGAAAGTACTTCCCTCATTTTTAAGACAATCACTCATGAATCTGGTTGGAATATAGAGAGCAGTCAAAGTGTAGCCCTAAGTGTAGGTCAATTTAGGGGCCAGGTGACTGAGAGCAAACACAGTGGAGCAGAGATCATCTCTCTCATGTACTCTTTGAGCAGCTTCATGTCTGTTACTGGGGGAAATTCATTGTCTCAGCAGTTGTTCAATCTCCCATTATTGTCTGAGAGCCCATTCCATTTCAAAAAAGATCATGGATATAAGAACATAATGAAAAATGCAATTACATACAAACCACCACGTTCTGAAAAGTAATAGTCACCTTCCTTATTGTTTCTAGAGCATCTGCTATTAAAACGTCATTCCCCAGAATTTATACCATCCATTATAGACTAAAATATAGTCTTAGAAAGAGATTAGAGTAATATTCTTTCTTTGGTTGACGAGTATTAGATCATCAACTTCCCTCGGCATGGTTTGTTCTAGTTCTCTCAAATTGATTGGTGTATCTACTCAATCCCTTGTTTGAGCAAGTTTTGACATGTCCAGCAAAATTATGAGGAGACAGGCAAAATTGTTTAGTGGTATTTGGAATGAAATAATTTCTCGAGCAGATTCTTTAAATCTGGCTTTCCACACATAAACCGTGTGACATCTGATCTGCAACATTTCTAGGTGGCTTCATCCGCTCTTGACCCATCTAAGCGCCCTCTCTAAGCTCCACAATGTCAATCCAGTACTTGATGGTGATGATGATAGTAATGAAAAACATTTACTGAGCACTTATTAGGACGTTGAAACTAATCTAGATGCTTAAAATACCTGAATCATTTTAATCTTCACAACCATCCTATAGGTTCTAGCATCGGTCCCTGATGGAGATGAAGAAACTGAGTCTCAAAGAAGTGAAGTCAGTTGCTTGAGTTCACCCCACGAGGAAACAGAAATTCAAATGCAGGCATTCTAGCACAGGAGCGCACACTTCTAACCACTGCACTATGTGCTCTTCGCTCTGGTGTTCTTATTTCCTCCTAGAACCAGTATCCTGCAAGGAGCCTCAGACACTTATGTGAAGCACTCTGTACTTAACTCCTATCCCACCTCTATCCAGTTGCTCCTAGTACTGTCTTTTAACCTTGAGGGTCTGTATCAATGAAGTCCCAGCAAGCTCTGCTTTTTTTTTTTTTTTTTTTTTTTTGCGGTACGCGGGCCTCTCACTGCTGTGGCCTCTCCCGTTGCGGAGCACAGGCTCCGGACGCGCAGGCTCAGCGGCCATGGCTCACGGGCCCAGTCGCTCCGCGGCGTGTGGGATCCTGCCGGACCGGGGCACGAACCCGTGTCCCCCGCATCGGCAGGCGGACTCTCAACCACTGTGCTACCAGGGAAGCCCCAAGCTCTGCTTTATTATGACATTGAAACTATATGGAGGAAGTTTATCTTCAGGAAAGAGCAAAGGCACCCCTCCTAGTGCCAGGAATAACCCAGTAAATCAGTGTAAATTATGTTGCAGATATACAGAGTTAACAGTATTTGGCTGCAGTCTATTTTACCTCCCCTCCCAACCTTCTACCCAGGGAGCTCAGCCACTTAAAACACAAATTCCATACCCGCCAAACTACTTCTGTGTGATAGAGACATGGCCAGTTATTGTCATCTATAGTTCACAGAATACTTTATATGATTAAATGTCTTTCTGACAATGCCAGTTGGCAAATCTTTTGGATCAATTCCTATCCCTTTGGATCACTGTGATTTGTGGACAGGCAAGAAATGGTCAGTGCATTAGACAGAGACTTAACAACACACCACATGATGCGGCTTTACTGCTGCCTTTATCTTCTTGTACCCTGGGGTAAATGTGTCTCTACTCTCTTGGCACGGTTCACATTTTCCCACTGTTCACTGTTTCATGTTAAAGATGGATGATGTGAATTTACAATTAGAATCAGCTTGAATGATATTATTCATTCAACACATTTTTTTTTTTTTTTTTTTTGGTACGCGGGCCTCTCACCGCCGCGGCCCCTCCTGCTGCGGAGCACAGGCTCCGGACGCGCAGGCCCTGCGGCCATGGCCCACGGGCGCAGCCGCTCCGCGGCATGTGGGATCCTCCCCGACCAGGGCACGAACCTACGTCCCCTGCACCGGCAGGCGGACTCTCAGCCACTACGCCACCAGGGAAGCCCTCATTCAACACATATTTATTTAATAATTACAGTGTGCCAGTTACTAAGCTGAGGAAAGGAGTGGACAAAGAGATGAGTTTCCTATTCCCATGGAGCTTAAATCATAGTGTGGGGAGAAAGAACAACGGCGAGTCAGGGGAAGCACTTAACTAAACACTATGGTTTAATATAAGTTCTATGAGAAAAAAATAGAGTCATACAATAGATATCACCATGGAGGAGTAGGAAGGAGGTACAGTTAGATAAGTTAGAGATGACTTTTCTGATGGGGTGATATTTTAGATGAGACCTGAAAGATAAGGAGATAGACATGCAAAACTCTGGCGAAAGAGTATTCTAAATAAAGGAAAGAGGAAGCCCGAAGGCCCTGAGGCAAGGGTGAACTTTGCAAGCTTTTGTGGAGCAGCAAGAAGCCAGTGTGGCCTAGGATGGGATGGGATAAGGGGATGGAGAGTAGAATTAAAGGAGGTGTGAGAGGTAAGCATGTGCTGGATCACATGGAGCTTTGCAGGTAAGAAGTTATCTATTTATTATGTGCTTATTTACTTATTTGTAAGTAGTGTGAGAAGTCCTCAAGGCTCTTTCAAAAGGGCAGTGACCTTATCTAATTTAGGTTTTTGAAGGCTCTTCCCATTGTTGTGGTGAGACAAGGTAATATAGAACAAGAATGGAATCAGGGAAAACAATCTGTAGGAATTTGCATCAATCCACATGAAATATGAGGATATTTTTTACCACAGTATGATAGATAAGCCTATAAAAGAATCAGCAAATATGCATGGAGGGACTCCTACTTGTCCTCTCGGCTTCTGCACACGTTCTTGCCTACGTTCTTTTTCTGAAACACTCCTCCACCCTCTTCCTTGCCTTGTTACTTCTACTTAGCCTTCAACCTAGATGTCAGTTTCTCCAGGGAGCCTTCCCTGATCCCCAAATTAAGATAAGTTACTTCATAGCAACTTACATTCCCCTTATCATGAAACTTACTGTCTTTCTGTATCTTTGCTTATCTCTGTTTCCCATTAGACAGTAAACTGCTTAAAGAAAGATCTACAGCTTTGTCACTGTATTGGTTTGGTCAGGCTGCCATAATAAGATACCACAGATTGGGTGGCTTAAACAACAGAAATTTATTTCATCACAGTTCTGGAGACTGGAAGTTCAAGATCATGGTGTCTGCCAGTTTGATTTCTTCTGAGGGCTCTCTCTTTGGCGTGCAGACGGTGGCCTTCTTGCTGTGTCCTCACATGGTCTTTCTCTTGTCACACACATTTCTGGTGTCTATTTTGGTGTCCAAGTTTCCTCTTCTTATAAGGACATCTGTCATTGGATTAGGTCCCTCCTGTATAACCTCCTTTTACCTTATTTGTCTCTTTAAAGGCCCTGTCTCTAAATTCAGTCACATTCTGAGGTACTGGGAGTTAGGATTCAATATATGAGTTTTGGGGAGAAACAGTTCAGCTCATAATAGTCACTGTTGTATATACCCAGTATCTGGAACATTGTAGGCATTCATAAATATGTGATGAATTATATCTTATTTTAGAATTATTATCTTAATAATAATTATATCAAAGGGTGATGTCTCATTTACAACTCCAAGTATATTGATTCCTGGATGATCCAGGGTTTGAGCCATGGGTTCAGCTTCCTTTTCAATAGATAAAACATTAAGTGGCAGCAGGCTTCTTTATTACCGAGATTCAAAGATTACTGTAGATGAAAATGTTACTATTTATTACCGAGATTCAAAGATTACTGTAGGTGAAGATGTTACTAACTCTTGAAATCTTCCATTAACACTCCATTTTTAGAGCAGGTTTCTAAAGTTTGAGCATTGGTCTATTTTGAATAATAGATTGAACCATATACCCTCATAGTTAAAGTTATATCCTGAGAGTGCATTCATTAACTCTACTAGATACTTTGTAATTTTAATTTTTACTTTGAATTTATTTGAATTTATTCATATGGCCCTCTTTGGTCATTATACTGATCCTTTGAAGCTGCCAATACAAGCCCTAATTATACTCAATTTTCAGTTGGGTAATCTCTTTTTAACATAAACCTGGTCAGATCAGTGCCCTGCTTAAAACTCATCTATGTTTCCCATTGCTTTTCAAATGAAAGCCATAATCCTCACCACATAGTCTATGATGCCCTGAATGCTCTCATTTACCTCACTGGGCTCTTGGCCTGCCATTCTCTCTCCTGTCCCTTGATCATTCCAAGTGTTACAGTTTTTTAGTACGTGCTGTTATCTCTGTCGGGAAATCTGTCCTTCCATCTCTTCTCATCCTACATTCATCTAGGTTATACAATATTTTCTTAAGACAACTTTTTGAGATATCTCCCCTTCCCTCAAACTAGTTGCTATGTTCCATTGGTCTGGGCTGCCTTAGCTCCTGCGAATTCTCCTGCATCCTTTACAACACTTTGATACTTTCAATTATTAACTTAAATACATATGTTTGACTAATGCATGCCTCCATGTTAGACTGTCAACACCACATGGGAGTTACTGGGTCTCTTTTTGTTCACTGCTGTATCTCCAGGGCTTATCTACTTGAACACTTAATTGGTGCTCAATGAATTGCTGTTGATGGAAAATAAATCTGGCAGTCACGGAAACATTAATTTACTCATTGGTAATTCCAAAATGGTAAGAAGATTGAAACGCCAGTCTCTCAATTCCATTGTGCTCTCTGACATGGTTATAAATAGTTAATTTGGGGGAGACTATGAAACCTAAGTAAGATTTTAAAACTAACAATAAATCAACTATAATGAATTCAAAATTTTAACTTACCTGCACTGATCATCAATTCAATGGGAAAGCTCTATTACACATGACCCATGATTTTCCCCTAAGTTTACATTTTACCTCTTTATCTTTTATTGGGGTAGGGGGAATAAGATGAACGAAATTAAAATTCTCAGTCTCAGTGATTTCAGTGGCAAAACTCAACATAACCTTAAAAGGTTTTACAAAAGAAATCTACTGTTATTCCCACTATGTACATGAATCACCCAAGAATGCCAAGTACTTTTATAAAAGCTAAGGAAGGGCTTTCCTGGTGGCGCAGTGGTTGAGAGTCCGCCTGCCGATGCAGGGGACACGGGTTCGTGCCCCGGTCCGGGAACATCCCACATGCCGCGGAGCGGCTGGGCCCGTGAGCCATGACCGCTGGGCCTGCGCGTCCGGAGCCTGTGCTCCGCAACGGGAGAGGCCACAGCAGTGAGAGGCCCGCGTACCGCAAAAAAAAAAAAAAAAAAAGCTAAGGAAAAATCCTACTTGGAGTGTAGATGCATATGAATGACAAAACTAGTCCCAAAATAGTATGTGTCATTGCTAATCATTACAAATCTACTACCTGCCTGCAATGCTGTGAAAACTATCCATTTCATGTTTCTTTCCTCCCGAAGAGACTCAGAGATCTTGAAAAAGTAAAATAAAAGCTTCAAGCTTAATTGGGTGACAGTGAAAAGGCAGAGAATTACTGTTTAAAGCTGAGTTTTCAATAAAGCCAGTGGGATAACTGGAAAAAATGACATATTGTACCTTCCCTCAAGCTGACATTTAGTTATTAATGAAGGTTCAGAATACCTCTTAGTTGTTTACTTAAACTCGTTGCCAAATCTGTAGACACTGACACTGCAGATCTCACCCACAGCTGCCTTTCACTACCAGTAAACAAGAGCTTTGACCCTTCAGATTAAAAGAAGCAAAACAGCAAACACACTTGAGCTTGCCTCCAAAGCTTAATAGGGCTGAGTTTAGAACAGGCACCTTTTGCCAAGTTTATCAAACGCCTCTTGCTGTATTGTAGTCAGTGGGCTGTTCCTCAATCAATGACACAGATGAGAATATGGTGTATATGTGAGTGGTGGGGAAAAGTACTGCACTGTGGAGAAAAGTGACTTTTGGAGATTAGGTATAAATGAAATAGATATGTCCGATATAGTAAATAATATGTAGTTAATCTATACCTAAAAATCTGATTTTTAATTCAAGTTAAAAAGTGTCTTTCTCCACTCACAGCAAGTTGGTTGGAATAAGTTTTAGGATGTTCCATCTCTCTTAGCATTTTAATGAGTCATTCCTGGAAACCAACCCATCAATAATCATCAAAAAATCCTCAAATTAAAAGTGATCTATACTTTACCTTGGGTGTAGAAGTAATATATAGAATCCCTCAGTCACTCTCCCTCTCCTTCTCCCTCTCTCTCTCTTTCTCTCTCTCTCTCTTCCTCTTTCTCTCTCTCCCTCTCTCTCTCTCTCTCTCTCACACACACACACACACACACACACACACACACACCCCAAGGGTGAAGGACAGATAAACTATATATTTTTTTTCCAGTTGTTGAGGCCATCTCTACTTAAGAATCAAAAT
This sequence comes from Delphinapterus leucas, assembly GCF_059928025.1. NCBI lineage: Eukaryota > Metazoa > Chordata > Mammalia > Artiodactyla > Monodontidae > Delphinapterus > Delphinapterus leucas. Next base: position 48,133,545 of record NC_143133.1, on the reverse strand, counting down.
ACTTAAGATCAAAGTAAATAAAAAATTAACAAAATTTGATATTGGCTAAACAGAATAGAATCCATCAATATCTATATAGTATCATCTAAGGAATATAGTATCATCTAAGGAATATATTCAACAACTATATATGAAGCACCTCCTGTATATCAGACAAGGAGACAAAAGAAGCACATGGTATGGTAAGATGAGCTTAGGTTTTAGAGTCTGGCAGTTTTACAACATAGGCCCTGCCTTTTCCTGGTTCTGTAACAGTGAGAAAATTGTGGCCCTCCATCTTCTCATCTGTAAAATGGGAATAATAAGAGTATCTATCACCAGTAATAATTGTGAATATGAAAAAGTTACGTGTGCAAGGAAATTGCCCTGTGCTTCATCACAGATGATCCACAAGTAGAAAATTTTCATTTTTCCTTCTTAGATACTAGGATGCAATGAAGACCCTGTCCCTGAGGTCAAGTAGGTCTATAAATAGGAGGGGGGAGGGGGAAGCAGAAATACATATTACAATATGAAATGCAGATGCCATAGTAAAAGTATTTACAAAATTTCCACAGAGCAAGGTCAAGCATAAATCTTTCTGAATGGGTTATATAAGAAGAGTTAAGGTGGGTGCATGTTGCAGAACTGTCCCTTGAAGGATGAAAGAGTTAAATAAATATTTACCATCTATTGTGTACAAGGTTGTATGCCAGGATGCTACAAAAGCATAAAAATGTCTTATACATTGCTGGTGTGATCATAAATTGGTATAATCGCTTGAGAAAGTAGCATGGAAGAAAGTAGTAATATTGAAAAAGATGTGTGATTCAGTGTTTCAAAAAGAATTTCCTTTATAGGACTTTGCCCTAGAGAAACTCTCCCACAAAGAAGTAAAAGGAGATTCAATCAGCAGTTTTTAAAGTGTCTAGTGAGAGGTGTGAAGTCACTTGAGGATTTTGAATAGGTTAATGACACAATATGACGTACATTTTAAAAGGATCCATCTGACTACGTTGAGAATAGGTTTTGGGAGTCTCCAAGGAGGTCACATGTAGACCAGTTGGAAGACTGTTTAATAATCCAGGTGAGACATGTGGTACCTTGGTCTGAGGGTGGAGGTAACAGTAGAGATAATGGGAAGTAGATGGATTCTGGATATATTTTGAAGATACAGCCAATGATATTCACATTGTGGTAAATTCATACAATGACACTATTCAACAGTTAAAAAGAATGAAGTAGGCTGATAATCTGAAGATTCTAGAAATCTCAAAAATAATGAACACCAAAACTAATATATATAATAATTCTATTCTCTGATAGAATTTATGTGAATCAAGAAACCCCTCACAATACTATATATGCATAGATACATGTCTATACAGTTTTAAAATGGATTATAAGGATACACAATAAATTCACTGAGTGATCTTACCTATGGGCAGAGTAGAAAGGGAGAAGAAATTAGACTGGAAAGAAGGAAAAAAAATGATTTCAACTATATGTTATATTTTATATCTTAAAAAAATTGAAAAATTGTGAATAAATGTTATGAGGGCAGCTATGTAGTGTGTATACAAGTAGTTTGCCACATTTCTTTTCTACTTTTTAAGAAAATTAAAAAAAAAGAATATAGTGATAAATAAGGCTAAATCCCTATAATCACTTAGGGATCTATAAATACAAGGCAATTCATCTTACGGGACATCTGGAAACTATTTTTAAATGCTATGAGGGTTGAAAATGTGACCTGATCAAATGTGACTGGGAGGGAAAAGGGCAGGTTTTAGGTGGTTCTAAATATTTGGTAATATTTCAAAAGGTAAAAACGCAAGAGAGTAATTGTGTCAGAATGAAAACAAGAGGAAAGACAGGAAACCACAGGCCAACTTTTGAAAAGAGCCTTGACTTTCAGTTTATAGAATTTAGACCCAATTGATGAAGGCTCTCTACCCACATCCCTCCCTCTAAAAAGAGAGAGCTGATTTCTATCACTGCCATTGTAAGATAATATTGTGCAGCAAATGTTTTTAAAAATGCATCCATTGGAGCATTTTTATTAAAAGAATTTATTATGGTTGTAGATACCAAGAGATACTGGGAAAAAAACATTAAAAATAGATAGCACTAACTTTTTGTTAACCAAGGAGTAAGATATATGAAAGTTTGAAATCTTAAGATTTTCAGAGAACAAAATTGAGCTGAAAGAGCTCAATCTGAGCGTTCCACTAGGTTTAAGCTAAAAGAATTATGTGGTAATTTGACGATCATCTCAGGAATTGACTTCTAAATCTGCAGGCTATTAAGTGTAACCCAGGCAGCAATTCAAGATCAAGTTTAAAGCATGTGAAATACTTGGAGTGAAGTGAATGTTTGAGCAAGCTGGTTAAACAAGGATATTGATGCAGCTTTCCTCCCACCCATATAGTAAATATCACCACCACCCCCATCGCTACCTCCACAAACAGACCACCGTCTCCCAGTGAAACACTCATTGCTCAGCCTTGGGTACTGCTGGCAAGTTCAGCAGTCAAACTGAAGGTTAGGAATGTGAGGTATTATCATTTAGAAGTCTGGCTTACAAAAATTAATGGACACACAACTCACTTCTTTCACCAGTATCCCAACCAGAGGAGTTGTAATATGCTTTAAAGGGCATGAAAAACAACTGTGCTACTGAAGCTTTGTCTCAGTCTCTGAATCTTTATATCCATGTGGCATTAATTTATCACTTCCTTTTATATGTGCTTAATATTCTGACAAATCGCTTGATAAACTCGAATGCTAACAAACAACAATAAGGTAGAATGAGGTACCAATGCCGTGCAATGATGTGGTGCCTGCAACTTCAGACCTGAGTTTTTAGTTTTTTCCTCCCTCAGCAGATCCTTTGTATAAAAAGATCTGATACAGGGCTTCCCTGGTGGCGCAGTGGTTGAGGGTCCGCCTGCCGATGCAGGGGACAAGGGTTCGTGCCCCGGTCCGGGAGGATCCCACATGCCGCGGAGTGGCTGGGCGCGTGAGCGATGGCCGCTGAGCCTGCACGTCCGGAGCCTGTGCTCCGCAACGGGAGAGGCCACAACAGTGAGAGGCCCGTGTACCACACACACACACAAAAAAGATCTGATACAAATATTTTATTTCAGTAAATTATCCTTATATTTACTATATAGTTATTTAAACCTTGTTGATAATTAATGGCCAAGGGAGCTAGAAAGCAGGAGTATTTTGTATTATTCTTTTTCTAATCGTCTCTGAATGCCCATCACCATTTATTTGTCATAGCTGGACTTTGTCTATAAATAGCTCTGTGAAATGATGGACAGTATTCAAGGCTTGTTGGCATGGAATCAATACGTAGCAAAAGGAACCATATGAATCAATTACATTGTCCCTGGCAGGGTTACCATGGAAGCCCTAGCTCCTCATTCCACCTTACGTCTCCTGTCTGGGTAGTATTCTCTGCGTATCTTTAATTAGAATAGATGCAATTTATTTAGTAATGGAAAGCTTACTTTAGTGAGTTCTGTGAAGGTGTCAGACAGAATTCAACCAGCCATGCATATTCAGAGAAGACTAATGTGAAAATGCAAATGCTTCTTCTAATTTAATTCCTTACTTTTAAAAAGAGGGCTCTCCAATCTTGGAAGGTAGCTTCCTTTGATGGTAAAGAAATTACGTTTGATACTCCATCTTTACCCAGACACAAAAGCAGTAGTTCTTAAAATAACCTCTTCTGCTGTGGATATAATAATCTGCTGTATGCGATTATTCAGTTACTCTGGCATTTCTTAGTGTTAATCTTGCCTGCAACAGCTTTGCTTTGGACATAAACCACAGGGCCAAACATGAATAATTACTGAGTTGCACTGTGTGCCTGGCCTTGTGGGGAGATAAAGACACACACCTGTTTTCCAGGCATGAACGAACAAGCTGCGGAGAAAAAGGAAAATAGGCAAATCTAACACAGAATAAGCTTCATAGTGCAGGTCTGCAGGGGATGCTTTAACTAAACAGAGGAAGAGCCAGAAATTCAGCAAGACGTGGTGGATGGGGACATGTAGAATGCACTTTACTGGGTAAGGTGTGCTTGAGATGAATCTAGAAGGATAGGCTGTAACTGGCTAGCCAGATGAGGTGCGGGAAGGAAAAATGGCCAGAAGGAAAATTATATGAAAATACAGGGATTACTTGAAAGACCAGGATGCGTCTGAGAAACTACAGATATACAGGCTGTCAGGACTGGAGAAATGCTTTGTATGGTCTAGCATCGAAGCTGGACACAGATCATGAAAGAACTTGCATAATACCGTCCTCAGGTTCTCGGTTTTATTTTGAAGGCAGTGATTCTGAAATACTTCTGCTTTAAGGAAAAGTAACATGTTGCCATGTGGGAAGAAGTATACTAGTTTTTTTTTTTTAATATTTTTATTGGAGTATAATTGCTTTACAATATTGTGTTCGTTTCTGCTGTATAACAAAGGGAATCAGCTATATGTATACATATATCCCCATATCCCCTCCCTCTTGTGTCTCCCTCCCACCCTCCTGATCCCACCCCTCTAGGTGTTCACAAAGCACCAAGCTGATCTTCCCGTGCGATGCAGCTGCTTCCTACTAGCTATCTATTTTACATTTGGTAGTGTATATATGTCAATGCTATTCTCTCATTGCGTCCCAGCTTACCCTTCCCCCCTTCCCGTGTCCTCAAGTCCATTCTCTATGTCTGCGTCTTTATTCCGGTCTTGCTCCTACGTTCATCAGAACCATTTTTTCTTAAGATTCCATATATATAAAAAGATTCACATATATATCAAAAGATTCCACCTTTTGATTCCATATTTATGTGTTAGCATATGATATTTGTTTTTCTCTTTCTGACTTACTTCACTCTGTATGACAGACTCTAGGTCCATCCACCTCACTACAGATAACTCAATTTTGTTTCCTTTTATGGCTGAGGAATATTCCATTGTATATATGTGCCACATCTTCTTTATCCATTCATCTGTCCATGGACACTTAGGTTGCTTCCATGTCCTGGCTATTGTAAATAGAGCTACAATGAACATTGTGGTACATGTATCTTTTTGAATTATGGTTTTCTCAGGGTATATGCCCAGTAGTGGGATTGCTGGGTCGTATAGTAGTTCTATTTTTAGTTTTTTAATGAACCTTCATACTGTTCTCCATAGTGGCTGTATCAATTTACATTCCCACCAACAGTGCAACAGGGTTCCCTTTTCTCCACACCCTCTCCAGAATTTATTGTTTGTAGATTTTTTGATGATGGCTACTCTGACTGGTATGAGGTGATACCTCATTGTAGTTTTGATTTGCATTTCTCTAATGATTAGTGATGTTGAGCATCCTTTCACATGTTTGTTGGCAATCTGTATATCATCTTTGGAGAAATGTCTATTTAGGTCTTCTGCCCATTTTTGGATTAGGTTGTTTGTTTCTTTAATATTGAGCTGCATGAGCTGCTTGTATATTTTGGAGATTAATCCTTTGTCCATTGATTTGTTTGCAAATATTTTCTCCCATTCTGAGGGCTGTCTTTTCATCTTGTTTATGGTTTCCTTTGCTGCGCAAAAGCTTTTAAGTTTCATTAGGTTTCATTTGTTTATTTTTTTTAAATTTCCATTTCTCTAGGAGGTGGATCAAAAAGGATCTTGCTATGATTTATGTCATAGAGTGTTCTTCCTTTGTTTTCCTCTAAGAGTTTGATAGTGTCTGGCTTACATTTAGATCTTTAATCCATTTTGAGTTTATTTTTGTGTATGGTGTTAGGGAGTATTCTAATTTCATTCTTTTACGTGTAGCTGTCCAGTTTTCCCAGCACCACTTATTGAAGAGGCTGTCTTTTCTCCATTGTATATTCTTGCCTCCTTTATCAAACATAAGGTGACCATATGTGCCTGGGTTTATCTCTGGGCTTTCTATCCTGTTCCATTGATCTATATTTCTGTTTTTGTGCCAGTACCATACTGTCTTGATTACTGTAGCTTTGTAATATAGTCTGAAGTCCGGGAGCCTGATTCCTCCAGCTCCATTTTCCTACCTCAGGATTGCTTTGGCTGTTCGGGTTCTTTTGTGTTTCTATACAAATTATGAAATTTTTTGTTCTAGTTCTGTGAAAAATGCCATTGGTGGTTTGATAGGGATTGCACTGAATCTGTAGATTGCTTTGGGTAGTATAGACATTTTCACAATGTTGATTCTTCTAATCCAAAACATGGTATATCTCTCCATCTGTTTGTATCATCTTTAATTTCTTTCATCAGTGTCCTACAGTTCTCTGCATACAGGTGTTTTATCTCCCTAGGTAGGTTTATTCCTAGTTATTTTATTCTTCTTGTTGCAATGGTAAATAGGAGTGTTTCCTTAATTTCTCTTTTAGATTTTTCATCATTAGTATATAGGAATGCAAGAGATTTCTGTGCATTAATTTTGTATCCTGCTACTTTACCAAATTCATTGATGAGCTCTAGTAGTTTTCTGGTAGCATCTTTAGGATTCTCTGTGTATAGTTAGTATCATATCATCTGCAAACAGTGACAGCTGTATTTCTTCTTTTCCGATTTGGCTTCCTTTTATTTATTATTCTTCTCTGATTGCTGTGGTTAAAACTTCCAAAACTATGTTGAATAATAGTGGTGAGAGTGGGCATCTTTGTCTTGTTCCTGATTTTAGAGGAAATGGTTTCAGTTTTTCCCCACTGAGAATGATGCTGGCTGTGAGTTTGTCATATATGACCTTTATTATGTTAAGTTCCCTCTATGCCTACTTTCTGGAGAGTTTTTATCATAAATGGGTGTTGAACTTTGTGGAAAGCTTTTTCTGCATCTTTTGAGATTATCATACGGCTTTTATCCTTCGGTTTGTTAATATGGTTTATCACACCAGTGGATTTGCATATATTGAAGAATCCTTAGAAGCATACTAGTTTTAGCAAAATTTTTCAAGTGGCAAATTTTGGGCAATGTTATTGTTTCAAACTCTTTTACACTTAAAATTGTTATCTATAACAAAAATTTTGAAAGAAGAAAAATAAGTTGGACAATAATAATTTGGACAGAAGTTATATCTGTACTTTTAGTGAAAAGTACACAAAAATTTTCCCCAGGGATTAAGCTATCCCTGAGTAGAAGCTAGAAGCCGAAGGATTAGACTGATTTCAAGGAGATGAGATACCCTGGCTACCTGTTTCTTTGTTTTTGGAATCCCTCCTCCCTCGGGGGGACACTCTGACTTGGCAGGTGAAATACCTTTTAGAATGTGGGACTTTTTCACTCCCCCACACTCTATTGAGAAGGCTAATAATTGTAATTATTTAATACACAATAAAATGCCCTACACTGGACCTAAGCTCTCTGCATACATTTCCCATGTTATCTTTACCACTGCACTGTGGGGGCATTGTAAGTCCCTCAGTTTATAGATGAAGAAACTGAGGCTCAGAAAATACAAATAAATGGCCCAAGGTCAATGGGCCACCCTAGCTGAGAAGAGGTGAACTGGTATTTCAGCCCAGGCTGGTTTTACTTCAGAGCCCTATTCTTATTCCACTGTGGAGGGGCTCAGCTTCCACAGACATTTTTGGATGCAGTCAGGTACCCATGTACCACCCTGTTAGACTATATGACTCAGGGTGAGACAGACTGTAAAAGAAAACAAACATAAAAGGCTACATTCTGTGGTCTTTATGACTAATATACATCCAGAAACTTCTGTTTTGAATACTTGAGTAACCCATCTGCAAGCTGTTGGGAAATTTAAATCTGCATGAAGTTTACTACACTCTTTAAGTTAACACACTAAGTGCTTTTCGTTCCCCATTACCTCTGAATTCTGTACCACTTCTTTTGTGTGTACAATGTGTAAGGAAAAAAATGAACGTAAAATAAGCTGTATTTCTACTGTCGCTAGGGCACTGTACAATCCTGAGGTAAACATGTTGTGGGCAAGTGGTTCTATCGCATTTACAAAAGGAAAACAGAATTAGCCTTGATGGTATAAATAACTCCAAGAGATGCTCTCCATGGTAGTGCTCGCTAGATGTGAATGGTTGGCAGGCCTGGGGCTCTCTGCCCAACCATTTCACCAGGCTGCACTCCTTTGCCAGGAAGCCAAAGCTAATATATCCAATGTCTCCCTCATGTCAGCCTGGCTCACAGGGAATGTCAAATGGGCATTAATCCAATCCCTCACTTTATATGAGATACATTTATTATCCTCATGTCAATAATGAAAAGGCCACTCCCTGATGAAAATAAGCTGCCCTCTTGTTTACAACAATCTATTAAGGTATCATGTACATACCATACAATTCATTTATTGTTTTTTTTTTAACATCTTTATTGGAGTATAACTGCTTTACAATGGTGTGTTAGTCTCTGCTTTATAACAAAGTGAATCAGTTATACAAATACATATGTCCCCATATCTCTTCCCTCTTGCATCTCCCTCCCTCCCACCCTCCCTATCCCACCCCTCTAGGTGGTCACAAAGCACCAAGCTGATCTCCCTGTGCTATGCAGCTGCTTCCCACTAGCTATCTATTTTACATTTGGTAGTGTATATATGTGCATGCCACTCTCTCACTGTGTCACAGCTTACCCTGCCCCCTCCCCATATACTCAAGTCCATTCTCTACTAGGTCTGTGTCTTTATTCCCATCTTGCCCCTAGGTTCTTCATGACCTTTTTTTTTTTCTTAGATTCCATATATATGTGTTAGCATATGGTATTTGTTTTTCTCTTTCAGACTTACTTCACTCTGTATGACAGACTCTAGGACCATCCAGTTCACTACACATAACTCAATTTCATTTCTTTTTATGGCCGAGTAATATTCCATTGTATATATGTGCCACATCTTCTTTATCCATTCATCTGTCAATGGACACTTAGGTTGCTTCCATGTCCTGGCTATTGTAAATAGAGCTGCAATGAACATTTTCATACATGTCTCTTTTTGAATTATGGTTTCCTCAGGGTATATGCCCAGTAGTGGGATTGCTGGGTCGGATGATAATTCTATTTTTAGTTTATTAAGGAACCTCCATACTGTTCTCCATAGTGGCTGTACCAATTTACATTCCCACCAACAGTGCAAGAGGGTTCCCTTTTCTCCACACCCTCTCCAGCATTTACTGTTTGTAGATTTTTTGATGATGGCCATTCTGACCAGTGTGAGATGATATCTCACTGTAGTTTTGATTTGCATTTCTCAAATGATTAATGATGTCAAGCATTCTTTCATGTATTTCTTGGCAATCTGTATATCTTCTTTGGAGAAATGTCTCTTTAGGTCTTCTGCCCATTTTTGGATTGTGCTGTTTGTTTTTTTGATATTGAGCTGCTTGTAAATATTGGGGGTTAATCCTTTGTCAGTTGCTTCATAGACAAATATTTTCTCCCATTCGGAGGGTTGTCTTTTGGTCTTGTTTATGGTTTCCTTTGCTGTGCAAAAGCTTTGAAGTTTCATTAGGTCCCATTTGTTTATTTTTGTTTTTATTTCCATTTCTCTAGTGGGTGGGTCAAAAAGGATCTTGCTGTAATTTATGTCCTAGAGTGTTCTGCCTATGTTTTTCTCTAAGAGTTTGATAGTGTCTGGTCTTACATTTAGGTCTGTAATCTATTTTGAGTTTATTTTTGTGTATGCTGTTAGGGAGTGTTCTAATTTCATACTTTTACATATGCTTGTCCAGTTTTCCCAGCACCACTTATTGAAGAGGCTGTCTTTTCTCCATTGTATATTCTTGCCTCCTTTATCTAACAGAGGTGACCATACGTGCCTGGGTTTATCTCTGGGCTTTCTATCCTGTTCCATTGATATATATTTCTGTTTTGGTGCCAGTACCATAGTGTCGTGATTACTGTAGCTTTGTAGTATAGTCTGAAGTCCGGGAGCCTGATTCTTCCAGCTCCGTTTATCTTTCTCAAGATTGCTTTGGCTATTCGGGATCTTTTGTGTTTCCATACAAAGTGTGAAGTTTATTGTTCTAGTTCTGTGAAAAATGCCAGTGGTAGTTTAATAGGGATTGCATTGAATCTGTAGATTGCTTTGGGCAGTAGAGTCATTTTCACAATGTTGGTTCTTCCAATGAAAGAACATGGTATATCTCTCCATCTGTTTTTATCATCTTTAATTTCTTTCATCAGTGTCTTATAATTTTCTGCATACAGGTCTTTTGTCTCCTTAGGTAGGTTTATTCCTAGATATTTTATTGTTTTTGTTGCAATGGCAAAAGGGAGTGTTTTCTTAATTTCACTTTCAGATTTTTCATCATTAGTGTACAGGAATGCTAGAGATTTCTGTGCATTAATTTTGTATCCTGGTACTTTACCAAATTCATTGATTAGCTCTAGTGGTTTTCTGGTAGCATCTTTAGGATTCTCTATGTACAGTATCATGTTATCTGCAAACAGTGACAGCTTTACTTCTTCTTTTCTGATTTGGATTCTTTTATTTCTTTTTCTTCTCTGATTGCTGTGGCTAAAACGTCCAAAACTACGCTAAATAATAGTGGTGAGAGTGGGCAGCCTTGTCTTATTCCTGATTTTAGAGGAAATGGTTTCAGTTTTTCACCATTGAGGATGATGTTGGCTGTGGTTTTGTCATATATGGCCTTTATTATGTTGAGGAAAGTTCCCTCTATGCCTACTTTCTGAAGGGTTTTTATCATAAATGGGTGTTGAATTTTGTCAAAAGCTTTCTCTGCATCTATTGAGATGATCATATGGTTTTTCTCCTTCAATTTGTTAATACAGTGTATCACATTGTTTGATTTATGTATATCGAAGAATCATTGCATTCCTGGGATAAACCCCACTTGATCATGGTGTATGATCCTTATAATGTGCTGCTGAATACTGTTTGCTAGTATTTTGTTGAGGATTTTTGCAACTATGTTCATCACTGATACTGGCCTGTAGTTTTCTTTCTTTGTGACATCTTTGTCTGGTTTTGGTATCAGGGTGATGGTGGCCTCATAGAATGGGTTTGGGAGTGTTCCTGCCTCTGCTATATTTTGGAAGACTTTGAGAAGGATAGGTGTTATCTCTTCTCTAAATGTTTGATAAAATTCGCCTGTGAAGCCATCTGGTCCTGGGCTTTTGTTTGTTGGAAGATATATATATATATATATATATATATATATATATATATTTTTTTTTTTTTTTTTTTTGCGGTACGCCAGCCTCTCACTGTTGTGGCCTCTCCCGTTGTGGAGCACAGGCTCCAAACGCGCAGGCTCAGCAGCCATGGCTCACGGGACTAGCCACTCCGCAGCATGTGGGGTCTTCCTGGACCGGGGCATGAACCCGTGTCCCCTGCATTGGCAGGCGGACTCTCAACCACTGCACCACCAGGGAAGCCCCTGTTGGAAGATTTTTAATCACAGTTTCAATTTCAGTGCTTGTGATTGGTCTGTTCATATTTTGTATTTCTTCCTGGTTCAGTCTCGGAAGGTTGTGCATTTCTAAGAATTTGTCCATTTCTTCCAGGTTGTCCATTTTATTGGCATAGAATTGCTTGTAGTAATCTCTCAGGATCCCTTGTATTTCTGCAGTGTCAGTTGTTACATCTCCTTTTTCATTTCTAATTCTGCTGATTTGAGTCTTCTCCCTATTTTCTTGGTGAGTCTGGCTAATGGTTTATCAATTTTGTTTATATTCTCAAAGAACCAGCTTTTACTTTTATTGATCTTTGCTATCATTCCCTTCATTTCTTTTTCATTTATTTCTGATCTGATCTTTATGATTTCTTTCCATATGCTCACTTTGGGTGTTTTTTGTTCTTTTTTCTCTAATTGCTTTAGAGGTTAGGTTAGGTTGTTTATTTGAGATGTTTCTTGTTCCTTAAGGTAGGATTGTATTGCTATAAACTTCCCTCTTAGAACTGCTTTTACTGCATCTCATAGGTTTTTGGGTCGTCAAGTTTTGATTGTCATTTGTTTCTTGGTATTTTTTGATTTCCTCTTTGATTTCTTCAGTGATCTCTTGGTTATTAAGTAGTGGATTGTTTAGCCTCCATGTGTTTGTATTTTTTATAGATTTTTTTCCTGTAATTGATATCTAGTCTCGTAGCGTTGTGGTCACAAAAGATACTTGATACGATTTCAGTTTCCTTAAATTTCCCAAGGCTTGATTTGTGACCCAACATATGATCCATCCTGGAGAATATTCCATACGCACTTGAGAAGAAAGTGTATTCTGTTGTTTTTGGATGGAATGTCCTACAAATATCACTTAAGTCCATCTCGTTTAATGTATCATTTAAAGCTTGTGTTTCCTTATTTATTTTCATTTTCGATGATCTGTCCATTGGTGAAAGTGGGATGTTAAATTCCCCTACTATGACTGTGTTATTGTCAACTTCCCCTTTTATGGATGTTAGTATTTGCCTTATGTATTGAGATGCTCCTATGTTGGGTGCATAAATATTTACAATTGTTATATCTTCTTCTTGGATCGATCCCTTCATCATTACGTAGTGTCCTTCTTTGGCTCTTGTAACAGTCTTTATTTTAAAGTCTCTTTTGTCTGATATGATAATTGCTACCCCAGCTTTCTTTTGATTTCCATTTGCATGGAGTATCTTTTTCCATTCCCTCACTTTCAGTCTGTATGTGTCCCTAAGTCTGAAGTTGATCTCTTGTAGACAGCATATATGCGGGTGTTGTTTTTGTATCCATTCAGCTAGTCTGTTTCTTTTGGTTGGACCACTTAATCCATTTACATTAAAGTAATTATCAAAATGTATGTTCCTATTCCCATTTTCCTAATTGTTTTGGGTTTGTTATTGTAGGTCTTTTCCTTCTCCTGTGTTTCCTGCCTAGAGAAGTTCCTTTAGCATTTATTGTAAAGCTGGTTTGGTGGTGCTGAATTCTCTTAGCTTTTGCTTATCTGTAAAGGTTTTAATTTCTCCAAATCTGAGTGAGATCCTTGCTGGGTAGAGTAATCTTGGGTGTAGGTTTTTCTCCTTCATCACTTTAAATATGTCCTGCCACTCCCTTCTGGCTTGCAGAGTTTCTGCTGAAAGATCAGCTGTTAACCTTGTGGGGATTCCCTTGTGTGTTATTTGTTGGTTTTCCCTTGCTGCTTTTAATATTTTTTCTTTATATTTACTTTTTGACAGTTTGATTAATATGTGTCTTGGCATGTTTCTCCTTGGATTTATCCTGTATGGGACTCTCTGTGCTTCCTGGACTTGATTAACTATTTCCTTTCCCATATTAGGGGAGTTTTCAACTATAATCTCTTCAAATATTTTCTCAGTCCCTTTCTTTTTCTCTTCTTCTTCTGGGACCCCTATAACTCGAATGTTGGTGTGTTTAATGTTGTCCCAGAGGTCTCTGAGATTGTCCTCAATTCTTCTCATTCTTTTTTCTTTATTCTGCTCTGCAGTAGTTATTTCCACTATTTTATCTTCCAGGTCACTTATCCATTCTCCTGCCTCAGTTATTCTGCTGTTGATCCCTTCTAGAGAATTTTTAATTTCATTTATTGTGCTGGTCATCACTGTTTGTTTTCTCTTTAGGTCTTCTAGGTCCTTGTTAAACGTTTCTTGTATTTTCTGTATTCTATTTTCAAGATTTTGGATCATCTTTACTATGATTATTCTAAATTCTTTTTCAGGTAGACTGCCTATTTCCTCTTCATTTTTTAGGTCTGGTGGGTTTTTGCCTTGCTCCTTCATCTGGTATGTGTTTTTCTTTCTTCTCATTTTGCCTAACTTACTGTGTTTTGGGTCTCCTTTTTGCAGGCTGCAGGTTCGTAGTTCCCGTTGATTTTGGTGTCTGTACCCAGTGGCTAAGGTTTGTTCAGTGGGTTGTGTTTGCTTCCTAGTGGAGGGGACTAGTGCCTGTGTTCTGGTGGATGAGGCTGGATCTTGTCTTTCTGTTGGGCAAGTCCATGTCTGGTGGTGTGTTTTGGGGTGTCTGTGGCCTTATTATGATTTTAGGCAGCCTCTCTGCTAATGGATGGGGCTGTGTTCCTGTCTTGCTAGTTGTTTTGCATAGGGTGTCCAGCACTTGCTGGTCGTTGTGTAAAGCTGGGTTTTGGCATTGAGATGGAGATCTCTGGGAGATTTTCGCCGTTTGATATTATGTGGAGCTGGGAAGTCTCTTGTGGACCAGTGTCCTGAACTTGGCTCTCCCACATCAGAGGCACAGCCCTGGCGCCTGGCTGGAGCACCAAGAGCCTGTCATTCCCGTGGCTCAGAAAAAAGGGAGATGAAAGAAAGAAAGAAAGGATAAAATAAAATGTTATTATAATAAAAAAAATTATTAAAAAAAATTTTAAAGTAATTTAAAAAAAACGGACAGACAGAACCCTAGGACAAATGGTGAAAGCAAAGCTATACAGAAAAAGATCACACACAGAAGCATATACATACACACTCACAAAAAGAGAAAAAGGGGAAAATATATATATCTCATTGCTCCCAAAGTCCACCTCCACAATTGGGGATGATTCGTTGTCTATTCAGGTATTCCACAGATGCAGGGTACATCAAGTTGATTGTGGAGATTTAATCCGTGGCTCCTGAGGCTGCTGGGAGAGATTTCCCTTTCTCTTCTTTGTTCGCACAGCTCCAGGGGTTCAGCTTTGGGTTTGGTCCTGCTTCTGTGTGTAGGTCGCCTGAGGGCGTCTGTTCTTCGCTCAGACAGGACGGGGTTAAAGAAGCCACTGATTTGGCGGCTCCGGCTCACTCAGGATGGGGGAAGGGAGGGGCACGTTGCGCGGGGCGAGCCTGCGGCGGCAGAGGCCGGCGTGACGTTGCACCAACCTGAGGCGCGCCATGCGTTCTCCCGGGGAAGTTGTCCCTGGATTCCGAGACCCTGGCAGTGGCGGGCTGCACAGGCTACCGAGAAGGGAGGTGTGGAGAGTGACCTGTGCTTGCACACAGGCTTCTTGGTGGCGGCAGCAGCAGTCTTAGCGTCTCATGCCTGTCTCTGGGGTCCGCGCTGATAGCCGCGGCTCGCGCCTGTCTCTGGAGCTCCTTTAAGCAGCGCTCTGAATCCCCTGTCCTCGCGCACCAGGAAACGAAGAGGTAAGAAAAAGTCTCTTGCCTCTTCGGCAGCTCTAGACTTTTCCCCGGACTCCCTCCCGGCTAGCTGTGGCGTACTAACCCCCTGCAGGCTGTGTTCACGCCGCCAACCCCAGTCCTCTCCCTGGAATTCGACCGAAGCCTGAGCCTCAGCTCCCAGACCCCGCCCGCCCCGGCGGGTGAGCAGAGAGGCCTCTCGGGCTGGTGAGTGCTGGTTGGCGCCGATCCTCTGTGCGGGAATCTCTCCACTTTGCCCTCCGCACCCCTGTGGCTGCGCTCTCCTCCGTGGCTCCGAAGCTTCCCCCCTCCACCACCCGCAGTCTCCGCTCGCGAAGGGGCTTCCTAGTGTATGGAATTCTTTCCTCTTTCACGGCTCCCTCCCACTGGTGCAGGTCCTGTCCCTATTCTTTTGTCTCTGTTTTTTCTTTTGCCCTACCCAGGTACGTGGGGAGTTTCTTGTCTTTTGGGAGGCCTGAGGTCTTCTGCCAGCGTTCAGTAGGTGTTCTGTAGGAGCTGTTCCACATGTAGATGTATTTCTGATGTATTTGTGTGGAGGAAGGTGATGTCTTACTCTTCCGCCATCTTGAAGCTCCTCCAATTCATTTATTGTTGCCTTCCTGTTTTTACCTTGTAGTAAGCTCACCAATCAGGGTCGGTCATACTGGGCTACCTTGGCAAGTGCCCCCTGGGTATTTTTAATATCTGTACAGCAATGTTTTCTCATGTATTACTTATGTAATCCTCAAAATAACCCTGTGAGGTATTTGTATTAATACTAGTATTGGTTTTAGTCTAAAAATGAAAAAACAAACTTTCCTGAAGGTTAACTGACTTGCCCAGAGTTACACTGGGCCAGAGCCTGGCCATGGACCTCAGTCTTCTGGCTTGTGTCCCTTGATCTTTCTCTTCAGTCACACTGATACCAAGATTATGTGACAGTGTGCGATGGGACAGAGACAGTTCCCCAAAGGAAAACCCAGCTTCTCTTATCAAAAGGAAAGAATACAGATACCGAGAAGAACCAAACACTAGATGTCCATCATACAAACCTCGGTAGGTCCCCCACACCATCTTGACTGCAAGTTGTGTTCAACTGGCTACTCTTTCTATCTCTACTTTCTAAATTTCACCAAAAATTTCTTTTATCACATCTTTGTATTTTAAGGCTGTTCTCATAGCCTTATTTGCCACTAGGAGACTTGTTCTTCAATATAATCTATTTATTGAGCCATTTTATCTACTACATTAAGACCAATTAATGAAGACATTATATTTAAATTACTTGTTATGCCCAATAATCTGGTAGGCTTGCATTCACTTAAATTGAATCCTCTCAACACAACCGTACATTTTCAGAAGTTGTGTCCTTTTTACCTGGGAGCCTGTCAACTTGGCAACAAAATGTGCCAGGCAAACTTGATTAAAGCTGTTGTATTCACTCTTGAACATTTTGGAATAGCCAGTATTTGGAGAACTGAACACAAAAGCTGATATCTGCCTGATAACTACTATCTAGTTGTTCCTGTGGTAGCCCCTTGCGATTGTTTTGTTCCTACTTCCTGTAGTTTTTTGTGATCAAAGAATGAGATTTCATGAATTTACTACAATTAAGCATCCCCTTTGACAAAAATTCT
Source organism: Delphinapterus leucas (assembly GCF_059928025.1). NCBI lineage: Eukaryota > Metazoa > Chordata > Mammalia > Artiodactyla > Monodontidae > Delphinapterus > Delphinapterus leucas. Next base: position 48,116,869 of record NC_143133.1, on the reverse strand, counting down.
TAATGCTGAGAGCTAAATCTGTTATCGTAAAACCAAATCAGTGTCTTTTCCCACTCCTAGTTGCAGATATTAGCTGAGTAGCCCCAAACAGAGTAGAACCTTATGATTACCTTTTAAAAACCTACCTGCTGTGATCTTTAATGCATAAAACAGAACTGAGTGGTAACTGATGCTGTTTCTCAGAGAAAAGCAAGGTATTTATTGCGACTGAGCTGGAAAACTCAAAAAAGAACTCTATCCAATTTGATTCATTAAGCACATATTAACTTTAAAGAAAAGTAATTTTAAGATAAAATTAAGAAACACATAGGTAGAAATTTATTCTTGTGATAAGTGAGATAAGAATCTGTTTATCATTTGGGTTTCTGGTAAATGTGAAGACCCCTTGTGAGGCAGGCTATAGTATAATGCATGTCCTTCTGGCTGAATTCTTCAATATGTTGATGCCTGCTGTCACATTCAAATAACTCTCATTACACAGAAGTGACCATCAATCAAACCTTCTTCTGAAGCACTGAATTTTGTTGCTAGCCTATTTGAATTCATAAAAAATGAAAATATGGCAGAAGGAGATAGGCATTATGTTTATTTAAAATGACACCTTTCTTTTAAGTTTTAAGGGCCATTCAGATATCCTTCCATTTCCAAAGCTTAAACATCCTAATTATTAATTTTATTAGAGCTGTTTTGACCTTTGTATTATCACAAGGGTTAGTCTACATAAACTCTGTTATAAGCTTTGGCCTTTTAGATTATGAATTTGGATATTAGGGATCAGTATTTAGATTCATGTAATATAATCAGCCTCCTGAAATCATAGTGCTTTCAATCACATTTCCTTCTATAACAATCCATAAACCTGGGGCCAATCTCTCCTATACCCTCCCAGCTCCCAAGATACTACATATAGTAACAGCTAACATTTTGTGAAAATTTACTGTGTGCCAGGCACAAAGCTAATACTTCATCCAAATTATTTGATGTAATTCTCCTTATGAGGGAGGTACTGTTAGTATCCCTAGTTTTTATAAGGAGTAAATAGATTAAGAGAAATTAGGTATCATGCCCAATGTTACAGAGATAGTATGTGGTAGAGTCAGGACCTAGTAAGCTAATTCCTATTTTCTAGTCTTTCCCCAGAAGGACCTGTTATCTACTGGTTTCCCATACACCAAACTCATTCTCATTCCAGCTTATCACTAGTAAATTCATGAAATTGTGACATGTTGACCTTTCTGTTTAGAATGTTTTCTCTCTTTTACCGTCTCATTTTTCCAACCCCATAAATGCCTCAAAGCTCAGCACAAGTCTCACCTTCATGGTGAAGCTCATTCCAACATTTCATTCCTGTCCCTAAAATTTTTTAAAGACACCCATTTTCAAAAGTCCAAACCTCTGAGCTTGGCATGGAAGACCCTTCATGATTTGGTCCCTACAAAACTCTAATTAAATCTCTGAACTGCCCTACTTGGCCTCCATCACTCTCCCCATCAATAAGCGAGCACACATTTTATATTCTATCCACACATTTTATATTCTATCCATACTTGTGAACCCTGCCCCTCCCACTACTCAAGGATTTTGCTCTGGAATTCTCCACTTTCTCTCCTGCATCGCCAGTTTTGTTTTTGGTTTTCTTCCCCTCTATGTTCATCTGAAAAGCTTTTCTTAACCTCATTTCTGCCTGCCTCTGTTCCTTCCTCCAAAGAGTTACCTAAGTACGTAGTCTCTAGTTTTTCTCCCCCGTCTCTCTCTCTAGCTCTCTCTGATCAGGGTTTTGCTCAGACCAATCTCCTCGGAATGCTCCTGTCAAGGTCACCAGTGGCTTCCATGTCGCTAAATCCAGTGACCTCGTGTCTGCTCATCAGTCATGCCAGTCACACTTCCTTCTTGGGCCTTCGTCGCCTCTACCCTGCAAACTTTCCCCCTAGATATCCTGAATGGCTCACTGTCCCCCACCTTCAGAGCTTTATTCTTATATCATCTGCTTCACTAAACCTTCCCTGTCTATTTAAAATCAGAAGATTTCCTTGCTCTCGGCGTACTCCAACCTCTTCCCTATTTCATTTTTCTCAATAGCAATTAGCACATAGGTTTTATATTTTACTGTATGTTTTTATGTTTTACTTTATAAAGAACTTCTTATTTTCTGTGAGTGTGTGTACGTGTGTGTGTGTGTGTGTGTGTGTGTGTTACTTTGGTCTCTCTCCAAGAGAATAAAGTCCACACAGGCAGGAATTTCAGTCTATGTCTCTTACAGCTTCATATATCCAATATCTTAAAAAGCCCCTGGCACATCATGGACCCTCAATAAATAGCCCTTGAATGAATACTGAATTACCCAAAGTTCCTAAATGTGTCACATGGTTTGATATCCTTTTGCCATTTTTCTTACTACTACCTATGTCCTGAATACCCTTTGCTACCTGATGACCAGAATGCCTGGTCATCACTGAAGACTCAGCTTAAAGGCTGCCTTGTTCGTTTTTCATGTTAGGAATAACTTGGGTTAAGTTCTCCACTCTTTTCTCCCTGAGTATATGACTCTGGGCAGATAGCTTCATTACTCTAAGCTTTATTTTCTTCATTTGTAGAATAGGGATAATATTAGTTCTTACTTCTTAGGGTCATAGTGAGAATTAAATGAGATAGCACGTGAGATGCCTAAGCACTTATCTCAGTGCTTGAAACATCAAAAAATTTCAACAGGGCTTCCCTGGCGGCACAGTGGTTGGGAGTCCGCCTTCCGATGCGGGGGACGCGGGTTCGTGCCCCGATCCGGGAAGATCCCACATGCCGCGGAGCGGCTGGGCCCGTGGGCCATGGCCGCTGAGCCTGCGCGTCCAGAGCCTGTGCTCCGCAGCGGGAGAGGCCACAACGGTGAGAGGCCCGCATACCACACAAAAAATTTTTTTTCAACAAATTATCATTATCATTCCATTCCTGATTCTTCTATACCTAAACCCTGGTAGAATTAACCATTCCACATTTATCACACTTATGCCGTGTCCCTACTAGATCGCTGGGTCTCATAGAGGGCAAGAGGTGTGTCTTATTCATCTTGATAGCTTTAGAACATAACTCGGCATAACATATAAAAGCCTGAATGTTAATATTAATAACCATCATATATTGAGTTTAATTTTGTACTATATACTGTGCTTAGAAGTCTACAAACATGATATCGTTTAATTCTCATAATACCCCATTGAGAAATACTTTAGAAAAAAATTTATACTTTAGGAGACTCAATCATGTAATCTTGCTTTCTCAGGATTACACAATTAGTGAGTGATAAAACTGGAACTAGAACTGAGGTCTACCTAATTCTAAAGTTTTACTCTGCATCACTTTGCTACAACCAGAAAGGATGGATGAATCGACAAATGACTGTTCTTGGTCATTCCAAATTTACTCTCTTCTTATTATCTTAACCTATATAATCTGGAGCACGTATAGACTATACTACAGTGTTTTACCAATTAACCAGATACTAGAAGTATTATATCAGTTTTTCTTTTCATCTTAAAACTATAGGGCAAGAATCTTAGTTACATTGACACTATATGGGGCTCCTTTCTTCTCTAACAAAAACTGTTGACTACCTAGGAATGGTATAGGAAGTATAGTACCGTAAGGAAATGCACAGGCTCTAGTACCAGACCGTTTGAGTCTACTTAGCCACAGCACTGACTACTGTGTAATGCTAGTCAAATTACTTAACCTCCCTGGGTCTTAGTTACCACAACTGCAAAGTGAAGATAATATTTAAATAATAATTGGGCTTAGTAAAAGTGGTTAGCACATGTAAATTATTTAGAACATGTCTTGGCTTATAGTATGTGTCTTATATATTTTAGCTATTTTTCCTTTGGATCTGTTTCTCTTATGTATGTATCTTAGACATGCTTTACTTAAGTAATTCGAGATGTCACTAGCAGAATAAGCTTTACCACAAATGTGAGCTTTATCCTCTTGTATTGTTCAGTCAATACTACTGTCATTGTAACTCACCATAATTTTTCTTCAGTGAAAACTTCTTAAATTCTAGTTACTTCAATAATACTCTCTTATACATTATTTCCATTCATCACACTAACCTCAGCAGGTACCACTACCCCCATCAAAGTATACCTTACAGACTCTCATACTGACAATAAAGGAGCCTGGATTCAAACTCACATCTTTCTGAATTCAAATCTGGCCTTCTTTCTAACACCCAGGCTGACCAGTTTGAAATGGCATTTTATTTTAGCCTAGCAGGAGGTGTTGAGAGTTAAAAATATTTTTGTTTCAGAATCTCTGCCAGTTACAAACAATAGCTGCAAGCCTGCTTGTATAGGGAGTCTTTGGGGAATCGCTTGCATTTTTGCTATCTCGGATCAAATGGAGCAGACATGGAAAGATGTCAGATTGCGAATGTTCCCAATAGACTCTGTGTTTACAAGCTGGTAACAGCCTTGACTTTGCATATGTAGACTTAAAAATTTCCTGACAGGTAAAATGTAGCTCTGTGTCTTCTTTTAATAGGAATTCCTACACAGGTGCATTTCAGCTACTGCACGCTCCTTGTGGAGCCATGGATTTCCGTCATGTGTCTGGTTTTTGATACAGCTGCACTGGTTGGGAGACATTCTTATCAAAACCTTTTAGGAATGGTAAATGTTCTCCAAGTTGTAAAATGCTTCTGAAAATAAAATGTCTGACTTTTCCCGAAATGAGTATCCTGGCCCCAGCCTTGATCTTGACCACCATCATCATTTACCACCACCATCTTGTGAGCTCTTGAAAGGCAATGAGTATGTCAGATCTCTAGCATGCAGAACAATGCTTGGCTAAGGCCCTGATAAAGAGCATAAAACAAACATAGGCAGAAAAACAAAGTAAGCAAAATAAAACAAGATGGGCTAGGAGAGAGTGGGTAAAGCAGGTACAAGCAGGACAAAATAGGTATAAGAAGCCAGGTGATGAGTCTACTTCCGCAGTCCACTTTAGGGTAATTTTGCCAAAGTAAGACTTCATTTTTTGTGTGTGTTTGTTTATTTGAGGTATGATTGAGACAGGGTAAACTGGAACCATCTCTCTTTTCTCTCTGTCTTATTCTTTCTTTTTCCCCCTGGATAAAGGCCAGGGATCGTGGAATTGGGATTGATTTTTTTTCCCCCTCTTCATCTGTAGGCTTAAGACTTAGGTATTGGAGAGCAAAAGCGGGATTTTCTTCAACCTTAGGATAAAAGCTGTCTTTCGGGGCTTCCCCGGTGGCACAGTGGTTGGGAGTGCGCCTGCCGATGCAGGGGACGCGGGTTCGTGCCCCGGGCCGGGAAGATCCTACATGCCGCAGAGCGGCTGGGCCCATGAGCCATGGCCGCTGAGCCTGTGCGTCCGGAGCCTGTGCTCCGCAACGGGAGAGGCCACAACGGTGAGAGGCCCGCGTAGCGCAAAAAAAAAAAAGCTGTCTTTTGTAGTTCAAGGGCTACCTGTGTAACATTCCTTTCACCACTTTCTTGAGCTGTCCAGCCCAAATACTTGTTGCACTCTCATGCTCTATGCCCTGGCTATTCTACCCTGGCAGTGACCCTGCAAGCACTAAAGCAAGAACCTTGAGCTCTCAAACCTCAAGGAGTTCCTTGTTTGCCCTCTGGCTTTGGTTTTTCTTCTAAAGACAAAGCTACAAGGGAGATTTCCATATGAGGTAGACAAACTGCTTAAATGGCTGAAATTTGGGAGGATTCATGATAATTTCATTGCAACGTAGCATCCTCTGCAGGTTGTGAACTAGAGTGCTTTAAAAAGTTTAAAAAGGGGTTGCTCTTTGCCAAACCAACCATATAATATTTCCTTCTTTGTCACCCCTGGGTTAGCTGGCTGAGCATAACGTATTCACAAACAGCATTCAAACCCTGTATATTTGAGAGTACATTTAACCATTAAAAGAAATAGTGACTACATTTCTCTTAATAGATATGTGTGGAAAATTCAATTCCTAAGCCTCAAATTTGTTGCTTATATCAAAGGATTGTGTATTCATGATAGAATGGTCAAGCAACATGAACGTGGTTAGGTGTTTTACCCCAGACGATCATCTATTTATAGTCGACTTGGCCAGAATAATCACCATGAGAAAAAGAGAATAATTTACATAAAAACTAACATTTGTAATTTCAGATATTTCAGAGTGTGAGTATTCTTGAGTTTGTTAGATGGATGTGAGGTAGTTAAAGCTGAGGTATGAATGTTTCCTTAATGAACACAAACACATTATCCAGATCTCAGGCTTGTAATTATTGCTAATCTGAATAATTTCTATTCTGAAGGTGTTTTAGATAAATGCTCACTGCCAAGATTAATAACCACAACAGAAACAGAATAAATAGCTATTGGGTGAGAGAACAAAATAGAGTAAGAAACAAACTGCAGATCGTTTCAAATCAATCAGACCTAAATGTGATGGAGAAAATACAACTGCTTCAGGAATGGAAAAGGTTTAATTTTTTTCAATATAATCTGGAAAATAAAGATAGTATTTATTGACGTATTTGAACTTTAGGGATAATCATGGTAGTCCTTGGCCCCAAACACTTTTAACATCTCCCTGTTGCTCACCATAAAGTCCTTGGGAGAACACTACCCTCTCTTTCGGTACAAACCTACCTTCCCAGCGTTCCCTTCCATCCTGGCGCTCCTGCCAAATTCAACATGTCCTGTAATTACCCACCTTCTTACTTTTGCTGTGCTATCTTACATCCACTAGTAATGCCCTTTCCTGACTTTGTTCTTTGCAAAAGTCCAACACATGCATCTGCATTTGTTTTCTCTGAAGATGAATGCCCCTGACCAATAGCACTCCTCATACTATGAAATCATCCACCTTTTATTTATATGATTCTCATTGTTCTTATCTCATGTTATCTTTTACTACAGTTAATTTGGTTCGTGTCTCCTCATGATCTACTTGCTTATATGGTTCTTGAGATTCTCTTTATTTTCCTCTGATATCTTTTCTTCCCATAACATAGATGCATTTGCTTGTTATTCATGTATTAATTCCTATCATATAACATGCATGTTATATTATAAATATTTAGTTTATAATGAGATACTGTCTTAAGATCCTTCCATCTGTGGATTACATGTTCTTGCATTTAATACATATTATTGATGTCTCCTGTGTTTGAGTACTCTGTCCAAATGTTTTTTCTCAGAACAGTTTCTACACATCACTGTTATAGCTCTCATCACACTATATGATAGTGTTCTGCCTTTCATAAATTCATAATATATCCCTCTTGACAGAAACCATGCCATTCAGTTTTAATCTCCCAGCACCTAGCATTTAATAGGCGCTAGATAAATGTCTGTTTAATAAACATATTAGGTTGGATTCATTGATAGAAGAATGAATACATGAATGAATTTAATATCTTATGTCTAAATAACACGGTTGCTGGGGGTATAGTGTGTTTGGAGCCAAAAGGTCCAATTGAGGGCACAATACTTAATATAATGTTACTTCAATTAAGTGTTAACAATGAGAATTGCAAAAGAAGGACCATTAAGATATAGAGACCTAATAGGGCTCACATTTTCTTGGTCTGAAGATGAATAGCTCCTGCCATACAAGCTTAGCCCCACTTTGTCCTCCCAGCCACCACAATCAAAACCACTCACATTTTATCGGGTAGCTATTTTCTGGACTCAAAATGATAATGAAGAGGAGAGCATTTTCTGAGCCCTGAGTATTTACTTTCTGATTTGGTGAATTAGTGTGCCAGCATTTAGGGCCTCGGTGACTACATCCTTACAGGTTCCTAAATGCTATGGAAAAAGAATGGAGATAATTCCTAATTATGCACTTCAGATCTCAAAGAGGACATCTTATCTCAACCCTCAGCATGGGGGATGGGACCACCTCAAGCTTTGGTCCCTTTCTGTGTTCCTGCTGTTCACATGGAGAGCGATGACACTCAAAACCATCATCTTTGAATTGCAAAGACCAGAAAGTGCAAATCAAAAAATCAGTAATGATGTTTTACAGCACAGCTTGCAAGCAAAAATTTGAAAAGTTCAATTTTCTCATTTCCAGAAGAGCTACATAACTTGTAAGCACACTGCGGATTTTTATTTTACAAATGAAAAATGTAAGCACCTGGTGATTTTCCTAATGCTAGTGCTGTTGGTGATAAAAACAGGGGGACAAACACTCCTGGTTCACTGCAGATACATTTATCCTAAAAGGTCAGGCCCCGCAGGGCTAGGGCAAGGCTTGAGAAACATCTTTTTATCCACTTGGGACCAGAAAGCAAGCCTGAAATAATGCCCAGGAGAAGGGCTCAGAACTACAACTTGAGAAGCATATCCAGCTGGGTAGTAATTGGATCAAGGAGGGCTGCAGGGATGGGATGGTCTTCAAAGTGCAATACCCAAGGATCAGAGGGACTGGAAAGATGAGCATAAGAGGAGAGAACATGGAATCAGATGGACAAGCATCTAAAGCATGGCTTCACCACTCACTAGCTACTCCCGAGCAAGTTCTCACCAGCTACTGTGCGGTCTTGAGCAAGTTACTTAACTTCTCTTAGCCTTGTTTCCTCATTATCAAAAAGGAGATAAAAAAGAGAACCAATCTCAAAGAGTAACAGAGGATTCAGTGAGAGTTCATGTACATAGTGGTTAGCACTTTGGCTCAATAAATGCTAGCTGTTACTACTATCATCATTAATTACAGTAAAATAGGTGAGTGGAGGTCTGGCTGAATAACACATACAAGAATTATTTCTTACGGTTTCTTATGTTTTATTCATGTATTTCATTCTTTAATCTTTGTGTGATTTTCAGAACATGGCTCGGTTGCAAATGGAAAAAAAAAAAAAGGAAAGAAAAGTAGAATAACATAATCTAAGAGACCTGAGGATTTGAGATCATAGCCACTTTAAAAGTTGTACTTAGTTCTTTAGATAAAGTAAACTTTAGCAGCAATTACAACTCAAATCCTTTTAGGAGCCAGACCATAAAAACAGTTAACATTGAGTATTAACTGTCCTGGATAATGTCCCTCTCTGGGTAAAGTCCACTGTAGAAGGGGTCGTAAATGCACATTTTAGGGAGCGGACAAGAATAATGGCTAACATTTCTTGAGCATCTTTACATGCCAGATGATGTTTGAGGCATTTTTAAGCAGTATTGCACTTAATTCTCACTACATGAAATTGAAGGCAGGACTATGATACTAACTTTATAGATGGAGAAACTGAAGCACTGAAAAGTGAAACAGTTAACAAGTGCTGGAGCAAGGTTAAAAACTAAGGCATCTGACCCAAGAGTCTTTGTCTTCAGCATTAAGCTTTTCCCTTCTAACTATCCAAAGTATCCAAGAGTAAGATAGTAGTAATTTAGGAAGCGGGGACTGCAGAGTATATATCTGCCTGAAGCATGTAAATAAAATGATGAGGATGATGAAGAAGAAGAACGGTGTGATGGCCAAGAAAAACACATCTTTGAGCCAGTTTCCACCTCTGGGCTGCCAAGGTGTAGCAGCCGATGCTGATTTAAAGCAAAATTTAAAAGATTTATGGACTTAACACTTGAGAATGATACTGGGGAATATTGATACTTGGCCCCTGACTTGAGAGAATGTGAGGATAATTGCTTTTTTACCTAAACCTGATAGGCAGAGGCTCATAATCTCAATTCAAAACTCCTAATTCATTCTTAGACTGCTTCACCTATATTTATATGATGAACAATATTATTTTGAATATTTTTTAACATATAAAAGAAAAGGGGGTACATTGTGAGGAAGTTTTAGAAACACAATATCTTCTTTCCGTTAAAGGCTGTTATGGAAGACACAACAAAGTAGATGGAGAGGGCTCATTGTTAGTTTAAAGAAATCCATTAATCTACAGTGTATTCTTGTACTTTTGAAAGATAATTATGCACTGACTAGGAACACTACCTGGACAAAAAACCACAGAAAACCAAAAAACCTAATTAAACATAAAGTTTCCTTCACAGCATATCAATTCTTTAAAAAGAAGGCCTCAAGAAACCAAAACACCAAAATCAATATTCTCTTTTAAAGCTCTGAATGACTTTTACTTGGATAGATAAGCAAGCTTCTTTATATCCTTTTATGAAACTAGGTGAGACATAAACAAAATTTATTATAAGACTGCTCTAAATTTGGAATATATTCACAAATAGAATATAATGGGTAATTTATCAAAATCATTTTTCTTGCTTGTATTTTTCTGGTAAATTGAAATAAATGTAAGACTGTGTCTACCAATCAGTAAAAGATTAAATATCTTTTAATTCTAAATTCTGAAAAAAGGGGAGGGACAAGATGGTGGAGTACAAGAACTTGAGCTCACCTCCTCTCACAAGCACACCAAAATCACAACTAACTGCTGAACAACCGTCAGTAAAAAAGAATGGAACCTACCAAAAAAGATATTCTACACCCAAAGACACAAAGAAGAAACCACAACGAGATGGTAAGAGGAGTGCACTTGATATAAAAAATTCCATACCAGCCAGAGAACAATTATATCACAGAAATTCTCCCACAGGAGTAAGAGTCCTGAGCCAGACGTCAGGCTCCCCAGCCCTGGGGTCCCACATCAGGAGGAGAATCCCCCAGAGTATTTGGCTTTGAAGGCAGCAGGGCTTGATTGTAAGAACTCCACAGGATGGGGGAAACAGACTCCACTCTTGGGGGATACACACAAGATCTCATGCACACTGGGACCCAGGGCAAAAGCAGTGACTCCACAGAAGCCTGGGCCAGACTTACCTGCTGGTCTTGGAGGGTCTCCTGGGGAGGCTGGGGGTGGCAGTAGCTCCCCCTGGGGATGTGGACACAGGTGGTGGTGGCAGAGATATCAGACAGTGCCATTACATGAACTCTCACTGAAGGGAGACGTCTGGTCTGGGTCATAAGCACGGAGACCTGGCCCCATCCAACAGCCTGGAGGCTCCAGTGCTGGGATGCCTCAGGCCAACCAACCAACAAGATGGGAACACATCCCCACCCATCAGCAGACAGGCGACCTAAAGGCTTCCTGAGCCCACAGCCACCTCTAGACACATCCCTTAACATGGTCCTGCCCACCAGAGGGCCAAGACCCAGCTCCATCCACCAGTGGGCAGGCACCAGCCTCTCCCACCAGGAAGCCTGCGCAAGCCTCCAGACCAGACTCACCCACCAGGGGGCAGACAGCAGAAGCAAGAAAACTATGATCCCACAGCCCGTGGAACTGAGTTCATAAACACAGGTCAGAAATTACCCTGGGAACAGCTGGTCCCTGGCCCTTGAGTGACAAGCGGGGAGTACGTGGATGGGACACATAGGACATCCTGTACAGAGGGCCACTTCTCCAAGGTTGAGAAATGTAATAACCTACCACAGACATAAAAATACAAACTTAAACAAAATGAGATGGTAAAGGAACATGCTTTAGACGAAGGAACAAGATAAAAGCCCCAAAGAACACCTAAGTGAAGTGGAGACAGGCAATCTACCCAATAAAGAGTTCAGAGTAATGATCATAAAGATGATCCAAGAACTTGGAAAAAGAATGGATGCACAGAGCAAGAATTTACAAGAAGTTTTTAACAGAGTTAGAAAATATAAAGAACAAGCAGAGATGAACAATACAATAACTGAAATGAAAATACACTAGAAGGAATCAATAGCAGAATAAATGAGGCAGAAGAAGTGAGCTGGAAGACAGAGTGGTGTAAATCATTGCCACGGAACAGAATAAAGAAAAAAATGAAGAGAAATGAGGAAAACTTAAGAGACCTCTGGGACAACATCAAATGTGCTAACATTTGCATTATAGAGAGAGAAATGGCCTGACAAAATATTTGAAGAGACAATAGCTGAAAAGTTCCCTAACATGGGAAAGGAAACTGTCACTCAAGTCTAGGAAGGGCAGAGAGTCCCAGGCAGGATAAACACAAGGAGGAACATGCCTAGACATACAGTAATCAAATTGACAAAAACTAGAGATAAAGAGAAAATTTTAAAAGCAACAAGGGAAAAGCAACAAATAACATACAAGGGAACTCCTATAAGGCCATCAGTCGATTTTTCAGCAAAAGCTGCAGGCCAGAAGGGAGTGGCAGGATATATTTAAAGTGATAGGGGTTGTAGGGGAAAACCCTACAACCAAGACTACTCTACCCAACAAGGCTCTCATTCAGATTAGATGGAGAAATCAAAAGCTTTACAGGGCTTCCCTGGTGGCGCAGTGGTTGAGAGTCTGCCTGCCGATGCAGGGGACACAGTTTCGTGCCCTGGTCCGGGAAGATCCCACATGCTGCGGAGCGGCTGGGTCCGAGAGCCGTGGCCGCTGAGCCTGCACGTCCGGAGCCTGTGCCCCGCAACGGGAGAGGCCGCAGCAGTGAGAGGCCCGCGTACCGCAAAAAAAAAAAAAAAAAACTTTACAGACAAGCAAAAGCTAAAAGAATTCACCACCACCAAACCAGCTTTACAACAAATGCTAAAGGAACTTCTCTAGGCAGAGAAGAAAAGCCACAACTAAAAACAAGAAAATTACAAAATAGGAAACTCACCAGTAAAGGCAAATATACAGTAAAGGTAGGAAATCATCCAGACACATATATGATATCAAAACATGTAACTGTGAAAGGAGAAGAGTACAAATGCAGGATATTTAAAATGCATTTGAAACTAAGAGATCAGCAACTTAAAACAACTGCTATATATATAGACTGCTATACCAAAACCTCATGGTAACTGCAAACAAAAAATCTATAATAGATATACACACAAAAGAAAAAGGAATCCAAACACAACACTAAAGATAGTCATCAAATCACAAGCACTTGTGCTTTGAGCATGCCTGCTTTCTTCTGCTCAGATCCTCAGCAAGGTACTACACTAGCTACCCAACCCTCCAACCAACAGGGTCAGAATTCAAAGAACCTGGAGCAGCCCTGAGGTCCATAGGCTCACATAAGACTATGATTCCCTCTATAATAAACATAATAGCAACTACCATTTAACTAAGCATCTACTATATGAGACCTCTATTAGGCCCTAGACATGCATTATCATTTGCCTAGGAAAACCATCTGAGGATAAAGTTACTCAAGGTCACACAAACCCAGCTTGGATTCTAGAACCCATGTTCTTTCTATGGCTCTGCTTATGAATAAGGCCCTGTCTACCTGGGTCTCCAAGTTAATGTGGCAGTCTCCTCCTTTTGGGGCTGTATCCCTATCCGGAACATAGGCAGTCTTGACTTAGGCTCTGACCACCCATATACGTCTTATTTGCCCCCTCCCTGCAATGGTTGGACCTGACTTGTGGACTCAGTCACGGGCTGGAGTCCTGCTCCTTCAGGGATGAGATTTCTGGCAACAAGGCCATTCACTGGTCCCTGTCAAGACCAGTACTGCTGGTGCCACCCACCACAGAAGCTCTGGGGTAGAGTTAGTTTGCCCAGTCTGATCTATTTTCAACACCACCTCCATAATGCTGATGAGAGATGTTTGGATGATCAACTACTGGGGGGCCAGCATTACATTAAGCACCTAAAATTTATTGCTGAACTTGAGTGGTACTCGTCCATCCCAGACCCTCAGGCTGCCTGTCATCCGAGCCCACATCAGATCATGGCCAAAAGCATGAAGAAATATTCCTTTGGTATATTGACATAGTTTGAAAAGGCCTTGTGCAAAAGATTAACCAAGAAACAACAGATGTGAGATGTACACAGAGAGACTCTGGGTTTCTGAAGAATCATGTGTTTGTTGGTCACAGTTCACATTGTCAGTGGGAAACTCATCGAACACGGGTTTGTAAAAGTACATTAGTGGCGGGATAAGGAAGTTGGGAAAAGTAGTGATTGGTAATGTTGAGAGTCACAATTAGTCTCAGGTGGGAGCAGTTCATCCTATAGGCTCTATACCATACACCAGTTCTTCACAATGTGCATAAAAATCACCTGGGGCTCTTGTTACAACGTGGATTCTGACTCCGTATATCTGAGGTGGGGCTTGAGGCTCTGCATTTCTAACAAGCTCCCCTAACATGCTGAAAGCCACTGATCCTCAGAATACACTTGCATAGCAAGCCCGTAGACCTTCTTGACACAGGTTTAAAAAAGGAAAAAAAAAACCGGTTGACTTGGATCTAAGTCATGCATATAGGTGGCATTAGAACTTTCCAGCCAAGGTACATGATCTTACCAGAAAAGTGATCATTCATAGAGGAAAAAGATCAAGCCAGCAGTGAGTCTCAGAGCGTGTGGGAGATGGAGCCTGGGGTTGAGGGGTCTGGAAACACACATAGAAATCAGGAGAGGGAAAGAATGGGCAGCATTCATAGAAATAGCAACAACGTTGTTCAACTGAATAAATAATCCATGTTTGAAAAGCAGAGAAGAAGGTAGCCTGGGTATTTGAAGTCAGGCTCGGGAATGCCAGACCCAGGACACTAGATTCACTGACCCAGAAAAGGCAAACTTCAAACTCTTAACAACAAGCAACGGAGAGAAATCAGCAGAAAGAAATCAGCGCAGGCAAACCAACACACTACCAAGATGAGCATAGGGCCACAAATGTCCAGAAGGTAACCAGGTCAATTCCCAGATGTGGGAAGTGAACTTACCTGCTTATCTTCAGCTTCCAGAAGGAACTGAACAAGGGAAGTCAGTGTCCTAGTCCCAGGGCTTCCCTGGTGGCGCAGTGATTGAGAGTCTGCCTGCCGATGCAGGGGACACAGGTTCGTGCCCCAGTCCGGGAAGATCCCACATGCCGCGGAGCGGCTGGGCCCGTGAGCCATGGCCGCTGAGCCTGCGCGTCCGGAGCCCGTGCTCCGCAACGGGAGAGGCCACAACAGCGAGAGGCCCGCATACCGCAAAACAACAACAACAAAAAAGTGTCCTAGTCCCAGAGGAAATAGCATGTCCAGCAAGGAATCCTGGAAGGAATAATGTACGGGAAATGGAAAACTCAGCAAAGGCTCAGCTCTGCTACCCACATCAAACCTGCCATAAAGTTACGTCGTTACGGAACCAATGAAAGGCCTGGATTCCTTCTTACCTGGGTGGGGCAGAATCAACACGTATGAGTTAAGTGGCTCTAGCTGTGAAAATTGGCAAACAGTACGAGGCATGAGGCGTGCTGGTAGAGGCCTGAGTTTCAAAGTGAGGTCAGTATCAGCATCACCTGGAAACCTGGAAGGAAATGTAAATTCTCAGCCCTGCTTGCTCCAGACTTACCAGTCAGAAATGGTAGGGGTAGTGCCCTGCAGCCTGTGGTCCAACAAGCCCTCCAGGTGATTCTGACGCACGCTCACTGCAGTAGAGTCTATTGAAAACATGGTGAAGGATAAGGCCAGGTGCGGCAAAGGACAGTCATTATAAGTAGGCTTGATAAGGGGGCTTTTAAAGAGCTAAGAAGACTAAAGCCTGTGTACAGGGAGAAGAAAACCCGGCAGAGATCATGTAAAATAATAATTAGTAAAACACTCTCAGTGATCCACAACAGGAACAACAAAAAAGTAAAGTGGATGAATGTAAATTGTAGCAAAAAATACAAGCGAAAATTTAATAATGGGTATTAACAGTCTTTGCCTCTTAAGCTTTTTATTTCCAACGACATAAATGTGTCTACTGGTAAGGACACCATTAGGAATTTTCGATAATTCATATGTCTCTTTCAAACGTATTTCTTCAGCATGGTAAGGGAGACCACCTTAAGTAAGAAGCTCTTTGGCCAGGGTAGTCATGTAATATAAATACATTAAAAAGAATATCCAGAAAACTTGCTAAAAATCTTGAGCCCAAAACATGTCTTCAGAAAGTCACGCAGTACAATAAAAATGGAGATAACAATGTGTATGGCGTGAGTGGTTTTTTTTTTTTGCAGATTCAAATGTTACATCCCTCTGAACTTATCAATGTAGATATCACCTAGCACCACATGTTTATCATGTCCCAAACCAATATTATTTCTCCCCCTTACATAATTTCTCCTTCTGTTCCCCTCCAAAAACTCCTGCTCTTCCTTCTTCTTGTTCCTTATTTTAGAGATAATGTCGCCAACATCTATGTGTTCTCCCAGCCTAAAAACATAGGTGTCATCTTTTTTTTTGGTACGCGGGCCTCCCACCATTGTGGCCTCTCCCGTTGCGGAGCACAGGCTCCGGACGCGCAGGCTCAGCGGCCATGGCTCACGGGCCCAGCCGCCCCGCGGCATGTGGGATCTTCCCGGACCGGGGCACGAACCCGTGTCCCCTGCATCGGCAGGCGGACTCTCAACCACTGCGCCACCAGGGAAGCCCCAGGTATCATCTTTGATTTTTCTTATTCTTTTGCCCATTGTTCTTTCGGATTGATTTTTTTTTTTTGGATATTAAAAAAACCTCTTGTCTGTGTTATGTAGGTGAATATGGTTCCCAGTTTATGGTTTACTTTTGTATATAGTATTTTTTTGTGTGTGGTGTAACTGTTTTAAATTTTTATGTGTTCAAATGTATTTTAGGTTTCTATATAACCAAATTTATCAGTAATTTTCTTTATGGTGTCTGGGTTTCATATTAAGTGTAGAAATACCCAGGCTATTTAATCAGTAAATATTATGATCACAGGCCTTGGGCCAAAGAGCTTTTCAAAAACTTATAAAAATACTTGAAACCTGAAACAAAATATTTTTGCTCCAGAAAACAAAAAGAATATTGCAAAATATAAATAAATGTTTATGTGTCTACAAATATGACACTATATCAGCTTCATTAATTATTAAATTTAGTGTTCACAAATAATTTTTTAAGAAAATGGACATCCATACCTTGCTATATTCTACCTGAATTTCAGTGGTTCTCTTATTCAGTCCCTTTTTTATATTCCTGCTGACACTAGCTAATTTCAAGCCCCCTAAAGGACTACCACAGTCTCCTAACTGGTCTACGTTCCACAAATTTCTAGGTTCTCCGATTCACTCTAGAATTATCATCCTAACACAGAGGCCAAATTATGCTACTCCTGTGCTCATAAATGTCAAACTTCTTAGTGTGGCTTTCAAGGCTTTGTATAGTTTGACTTAAATCTAGCCTCTCTCCTTTTGACTCTCTGTATTTATTGCTTCTCTGAGCTAGCAGACAGTTCTCTCAGCATTCCCTGTGCTCCCCTGCCTCTGTTAATGTTGTTTTTTCACTCTGCAGTGCCTTTCCTTCTCAGTTTACTTGGAATTTTACTCCATCCTCAAAGCTCAGCTTACATAGCACCTACTTGTGGTGTTTCTCCTGATCCCTCAACTTCCTCCCCCTGCCCCCCCTTTTGCACACCTTTTGCAGGTGTGCATGTGTCCCTTCCTGCCACAGTGTTGTTGTTGTTTTTTGTATAAATTTATTTATTTATTTTTGGCTGTGTTGGGTCTTTGTTGCTGCGCACGGGCTTCCTCTAGCTGCGGTTGTTTTTTGTATAAATTTATTTATTTATTTTTGGCTGTGTTGGGTCTTTGTTGCTGCACGCGGGCTTCCTCTAGCTGCGGCGAGTGGGAGCTACTCTTTGTGTGGTGCGCGGGCTTCTCACTGTGGTGGCTTCTTTTGTTGTGGAGCACAGGTTCTAGGCGCACGGGCTTCAGTAGTTGTGGCACGTGGGCTCAGTAGTTGTGGCTCGCGGGCTCTAGAGCGCAGGCTCAGTGGTGGTGGCGCACGGGCTTAGTTGCTCCGCGGCATGTGGGATCTTCCCGGACTAGGGCTCAAACCCGTGTCCCCTGCATTGGCAGGTGGATTCTTAACCACTGCACCACCAGGGAAGCCCTACCACAGTCTTCATTCATCCTTCTAAGTTCCTCAGAGCAGGAATCTTAACTGTATCCTTGATAGGACTGGTATGGTATGTATTCAATAAAATACTCATTGAATCAAACCCCTTAAAAAATAAATCCTACAAAAATCAGTTTGAATTTTGAGACAGGGGTTACCCATAGTAGGGCTCAATAAATATGTTTGAATGAATGGATAGATAGATGGCTGAATGAGTGAATGGCTCTATAATACAAACTACTTGCAAATTCTTGTACCTGCATAAATTAGGTTATGAATTAAATCTGAATCTTTTTTCCAGATTTGTCTTTATTTTCTTGATAACTCAGTGTTGGTGACTAATAGTAGAATGACCAATTTTCCAAATTTTATCTCTTCATCCAATGTAAATTGCATAAATGTGGAATGGAAGTGATTCATTCATCTGATTTCTTCATGGTATTCTCCAGGAACTATTTGAAGCCAGGACCAATTTGATTGCCAAGAGCACTATTTCATAGTGCGGTTATAAGTGTGTCATGAGCTGATGACATTGTTAAAAGTCACAAGAAGAAATTTATACCACTGGAAACAGTCACTGCAGGTGTTTCACAGGTCAGTGTCCTTCAAGGCAATGGAAGCGCTTTAAATGGTTTTGAATGTTTACAGTGGTATTTTACATGCTTTCTTCATTTATTTTTAATCGAAGAGAAGGCCAGGGCACAGTGTTTGCAGAGTAATAATTATCCTGTAAAGTTTATAAATACTTATGACCTCTCTGAACTTCAATTTGTTCATTGTATCTATAGTGATTAATGGGCTTCCCTGGTGGCACAGTGGTTGAGAGTCTGCCTGCCAATGCAGGGGACACGGGTTTGTGACCCGGTCTGGGAAGATCCCACATGCCGCGGAGCAGCTGGGCCCGTGAGCCATGGCCGCTGAGCCTGCGCGTCTGGAGCCTGTGCTCCACAACAGGAGAGGCCACAACAGTGAGAGGCCCGCGTACCGCAAAAAAAAAAAAAAGAAGAATATCACGTCCTCGTCTTTAAGAAAATAGAATAAAAAATGTTTTTCAAACCCACCCCTAAAGGCAAAATTATCTATATTAGTTTTCAAGGCTGCTTAACAAAGTACCATACCCTAGAGGCTTCAAACAACAGAAATTTATTGTCTCACAGCTCTGGAGGCTGGAAGTCTGAGATCAAAGTGTCAGCAGGGTTGGCTCCTTCTGAGGGCTGTGAGGGAGAATCTGTTCCATGCCTGTCCCCTAGCTTCTGGTGGTTTACTGGCAATATTTGACATTCCTAGGTTTATAGGAGCATTACCCCAGCTTCTGGATTCGTCTTCACATACCATTCTCTCTGTATGTGTCTCTATGTTCAGATTTCCCCTTTTTATAAGGACACCAGTCATAAAGGATTAGAGCTCACCCTAATGACTTCATTTTAACTTGATTACTTCTGTAAAGTTCCTATCTTCAAATAAGGTCACATTCTGAAGTACTAGAGGTTAGGACTTCAACACATCTTTTTTGGGGAAGACACAATTTAACTCATTACAGTCTTAAAAGGCAAATACCTCAGGATATTACAAAAAGAACAGTGCCCACCATATACCAGGCACTTTAGATTATTGTATTCAGTCCTTTGACAACCTGATGAGGTCGGAATCATCTCCATTTCAACAAACGAGAAATGTGGAGTTCAGAGAGATCAAATAGTTTGGGCGAACACACCCACTAGTGAAGAATGGGACCAAAGTTCAAATCCAAGATTCAAAGTGTGTGCTTTCACTCTACCCTGCCTTTACAGAATGTAGCCCACATTGGCAAGGCTTTTCGTATAATAATTCACTATTATATCTCCAGTACCTAAAATAGTGCCTGGCATAGAGTTCTCACTCAAATATTTGTTGAACAAATAAGTAAGAAAAGTTAACTGACATTCACAAGTGGTTTTTCTCATTGTAAGATGGAAAGAAAGTTTTTCTTCTGATGCTTGGACCATAATGGAAACCTGTCTAATATGTGGCCTTCCCACAAAATGATGTCATTGTGTACTATCAGCAGTCAGTTTGAGATGTGGAGAACCTTTGTTTTCTACAAGACTCTCAATCACTGGCTCCTATCAGAAAAGATATAAAAGGACATCTGGAAGGAATGGAGTGTAGATAAGGGGGAAGAAATAGAAGATGACTCAAGTAGTCTTTGACTTATAATTCTTAACTAAAATGTTAGTGATAACCTGGTATGTACATATCAGTTTTCTGAGGTTTCCCAAATAATTTTTTTTACTACTGGATAAAGTATCAACATTGATGAATGGCTTATTAAATAAATTAGAGTAGTTTCTCCTGTAATTACAATACACTTTCATGTTGATAAATGTTGAGAGAGGTGGAGTTATAGGAATATAGCAAGAGATTGCACATAACCTTGGTACACCCACAGGAGTATTTCCTAGACTAGAAGCTCATTATGTAAATCAGCATGAAAACATAAGGTTGAGAAGTGTTGCTCTATCTCTTTAGATCAAAGTTAATGTCCCTGAGAATTCCATCCCTTGTGCTTGCTTCCCTCATACTTTATGACCCTGGAGAGCTGATAGAAACATTTCCTGTGGTATCAGCTACTTGTTATTGCAATCTGTTGCCCCCCCATTTTGAGTCTGGGGAAGACTGGGTAACCTGCCCCTTCACCCTCCATCCTTAGGCACCCAGAGATCCCCAGGTTCTGGTGGCTGGCCATGTTAGCAGTCCATACATTCCACAAGGTGCAGTCCGTCATTGATGAGAGTCTCAATTACTTGTTAGGGCCCCCAGATTTATTGCTGGGGAATTAAATCCATTTTCTGGTGCCAAGAGATTCCTCATTGCAGTTTATCTACTGCTTCATTAAAGGTTCATAAAAGAAGTTGCTAGATGACACATTGCACTATACTAGCACTATACTGCTAGATTAATCCTTAAAAATAGCCCTCATTTTGCCTCTGCCTAACCCCAGTTCCTCCAACAGTGGCCCAGAGAACGTCTGCACCTTGGTCTACCATTGAATCATTTCATATTCTGACTCAGTTTATTCTTCTGCCTTCCATATAGCAGACACTCAACAAATATCTATGGGAAGAATAAATGCATTCTGCTCTTCAATGATAAAATAATAGTAGCAAATATTAATTGAGTGTTTATAATATGTTAGGCAGTTTCTCTGTTTCTTTGAGACTGGCAATAACCCCATGCGTCAGGTGCTAGTATTATTCGTATTTTGCTCTTGAGGAAACAGGTTAAGTGACTCGGGCAACGTTATTTATTAAATTACCAAGTGTGAAAGCCAAGGCTCTAACTTGGCCAAATGAGCTGTAGTAGGGTGCACGCTCTCGAACACTCTCTTGCACTTACTCTACCGATGCTCAGCCCACTCCTCCATTCCTACCACAATGCCTTTGCGGAAGCCACACTCCCAGCAGGAAGCCTCCATTCATTCTAGCTGGCCAGCTCCAACCAGCCCATCAAAACCCAACTTTATCCCTACTCTACCATGGAGACATCTTGAATCCTGCAATCCTCAGGTAACCCTCCTTCCCCAGAACTCACAGCACTCATTTTCTGCACCAGTTCTTTGGGCTCCCAGCATATGCCAGATGGTAAAGTCTTTAGATTATCACTCTGTATTATCTTTTAACTCAATAAGTGTGGAATGAATAGATAAAATATTACAATGCAGCACTGAAATATCCCAGAACTATACATTTTGGCTCCTTGTTTACAATTACCTTAATGCTCTTCCCTGTATAGTGTTTGCTGTTCAAACAGATCTATCTTCAGATGAACTGGTTTAAGGTTAGAATGAATTAGCTAAGTCAGTGTCGGTCGTTTGCAGGGAGAGACTGTTATGTTCAGTATGGGCTTGGCTTGCTGGCTCTCAAACAAGATGAACCAGGATGGAACCGCAAGACAGAATGCTGCATTTTGTATGCCGTAAAAACAGTCCAGGATATAAATTGGTTTGGTTATGTTTTCTTCCACAGAGGAGCTATTCGCTAGCACTCTGATTTCTTTGCAGTATAACCTAGCAGAGACATCTGGGTCTATTTTGTAAGCTTGATAAATTAACTTGGGGAACAGGTCTACTGAGGAAAACTGTTCTTTTCATCACCGAGGATTGTTAGTGCCTCAATAATGATGTAACTCCACAGTTAGGGCCACAGCATCTGGAAAGGCAGGCAGGGTTGGTCCTAGTCAAGAGAAAAAACAATCAAATTAGCAGTCAGTATCAACACTCCTGAAATCCAGATAAGCATAACGTGTATATCTGTATGTTCCACTGGGTAACCCTCAGGCACTCACAGTTGACCTTCATGGGTGGATGAGAGCACCTTTCCTTTCGTCTCCCTCCCTCTTCTTCCTTCTCCCTTGAACCTTTCTTTTTGCTCAACCCCACACCCCATGTCTCAATCCAAAATATGGTCCTCAAAAGGTTCTAGTGTCTCTCCTGAGTCCACTTCATTGAGAAATGTTGGGTCTTTACAGTGTGCCTGGTAGAAGACTTCAAGCTTTTCTGAGTCTATCATGTGGGTGAAACAAATAGATATTTTTCTACTTAATACAGATAATTTCTCACAGCATAATTTTGATATATTATTGTACTAATATTCTGTTTCTAATCTCCCTAACACTCCACATACCAACAAGGAAATGAGTGATAGAGAAAGGGATGAAGAGAAAATGTTCTCAGACCACAAAAAGATGATGAAGGCAAAAATTATGTACCAAGCCTCTACTAAGAGCTTTGTATGTAACATATCTCATTTAAATAACACAACATCTGTATTACAGATGTGTTTGAGTATTAGATGGAGTATTAGAGCATCAGTAACTTGATGTCCTGGTTCTTGGCCAGTTTGTTCTCAGATCCATCTCCTGCTCTTCCCTCACTCTGACCTACATCACAAGGGACTACATTTCAGGGTGTTTCGCTGACAGCCTATGTCTAAGTTCATCCTGTGGAATATACTGGAGGGGATTGGAGGGTGGGAGGGAGTAGTCAGGGTATCTCCCCACTCCTGCCTCAGCAGTGTCTCTGGCAGTGGCATCTCCTCTGTGGCTCCAGCTTTCCCCGGACAGTCCTATAACATCACCTCCTCCTTTTGTCCCTCTACTCATAAGGAAGATTGTGGCTTCCTCTATCTAGTTGTTGCTATCCTCTCCCTAGCCCTATTGGTCATTGTTTGGCTTCTAAACATTAACATTAGTAATATTAATTGTAATTAATATTAGTAATTAACATGCATAATACATGCCTTATATTAAATATTTTTGGCTTAAAATACCAAATGTGTTTTGTTTTTTTAATTTTTCTTTATTGGGCTCTGATTCACTTGTCCCAGGTCACACAGCTAGAACATTATAAACCTAGAATTCTCATCTGTGTGTATCTAACTTCAGACCTATGTTCTTAACCACTATACTTATCTCCTGGATCTTAAATTTCACAATAAGTAAAATAATATTTGATTTTAGGCCTAGATGTATGAATTTACTATTAAATGTCATCCTAATTTGGTGAAGTTTGACCTAAAGCCATAAGGTTCAGTGTTGAGTCATCTTTTGCAGCATGGAAAATCCACAGCTGCTTTCTTAAATTGTGCAGGGTAAAGTTTTGCTACTCCAAGGGTGGTCTTAGTTCCAGCAGGATTAATATCACTTGGGAGCCTTTTAGAACAACGCAGAACCCTGGGTCTGATGACAATGTGTTTTAACAAAATCCCCAGGTGATTTGTATACACAATAAAGTTTGAGAAACACTGTGAAATGAATGTGATTTGAGTAAAGAATAAAGCAAAAGCATCCTTAAAATTTAAAGACTAGGACCATTAAGAAGTTTGTAAGTCTGTGTTTTTCCAAATTTAACAGCCACTATGTTCCAGCCGTTATCCCAGCTTACAAATGAGTTATGTTCAACATTCTAGTTGTTGGTACAATTTTGGGAATCATTTCCTCATGAGAACTGTGTTATGGATCTTAATTAGGTTTACAGGCTGGCCCGTTAGAACTTAGGTTAAATCATGTTATGAAGAGTATCAGGTTGATTGCAGTAGGAAATAAAAGAAAACTCTTTTTTCTTGGCTATAAAGATTTTTGTTTGTTTGTTTGTTTTACACGCTTTGGCATCATGCTACTCCACCCAGGGTGCTGCTTTCCCACTTGATTATTCCTCTCCCAGGTATCAGCCCTCTGTGGCCCTTACCCAGGCCAGCTGTGTCCCCAAAGTGCTCCAAACAGAGCTAACACCATGCTGCCTTCATCCGTTCCCACACTTCTCAGCACAGGTTGTGTTGGCAAGGAGTTATGAAAGTAATGAACTTTAATTCAAACTAATGGGTGGATAACTAGTCATTTAAACACCCTCCGAGGATTTACATATTTGTAATGGGATAGTTGTTAGCTCAATTAAATCTCTAATTTGTGGAATTTCACCTAATATAATAAATGGAACAGAAACAAGTTCAAGACATGGAGGTGACTTGGTGACTATGTTCTTAACCACTATACTTACCTCCTGGATCTTAAATTGCTCCTTGGGAGCACACCCTTGAGAACTCCCCATTCACTTTCCTTGATCATCATAGCTTCTTTCCTTCATCTGCTCTAAATTTGTTGTTGCCATTGGTTTTCTTTTTACAGTGGTTCCCCTGGCATAGGACAAAGATTTCCTGTCTGAATATGTGATTTGCTTATAATTCAGGATTACCTGTAATGCAAAAATCAATCGATTGGTTCCTTACTCTATTACTTATCCATCTCTTGTAACAAATTACCCCAAACTTAGTGGCTTAAAATAACAAACCTTTCTTATCTCACAGATTTTGTGAATTAGCTGAGTGCCTCTGACTCAGGATCTCTTGTGAAGTTGCAGTCAAGCTGCCACCTGGGTCAGCAGTTAATTTAATCCTTATTTAATTCTTGACTGAGAGAGGATCCACTTTCAAGTTCACTCTAAGTCACTGATAGGCTTCAGTTCCTCACCACATTGGACCTCTCCAGAGGCTGCCTGAATGTTCTTGCACATGGTATCTGGCTTCTGTCTTACAAGGGCTGCTTCATGACATGGCAACTGTTGTTTCTCAGAGCCTAGAGTCAAGAGGGAGAGACAGAGAGACAGTGCACCTATGATGCAGGCCACAGTCTTTTTATAACCTAATCTCAGAAGTGATACCTCATCACTTCTGTAGTATTCTTCTTTCTAGAAGCAAGTCACTAAGTCAAGCCCACACTCAAGGAGAGAAGAATTAAGTTGCATCTCTTAAGGAGAGGAGTATCAAAAAATGTATGGACATATGTTTAAAACCGACACACCTACAGAATAAGTGGGTGCAGTGGCCAGATCTTTCTTCTACCAGATTTGAATTCTGTAGTGTTTGTGACTCTGGTGTGTTGATATTTGGGTAGAGCACTGTCATAGGAGTTAGAACCTGTTGTTAGTCCCAGATGCTACCTTTACAAGCAATGTGATCTTAAGAATTACCTATTTTTTTGGAGTTGGAAGAGATGTTATTCTTATTTCACTCTCTGGAAATTGGGGTATTGATGCCTATTCTGACTATAAACATCAACAATTTTGTGATGCTGTAATGAGATGATGTATTTGAACACACTTTGGAATATGCCAGGCCAGCAGCAGTTCTGAGGTTGGTTTACTTCATCTTCTCTACTCTTTGCATCATAACTGTATCTCAGGATTAGAGGGGCTTGGTAAATTCCCTATCTTCTCCTTTTGATCAGTGGCTGCTCCTTTAAGGTTCAAGAAATAAAACTTTTCTGTCCTACTGTTTTCTTTTGTTTTGTTTTTCCAAAGACTCTTCTTTTTAAGAGCATTTTCAGGTTCACAACAAAATTGAGAGAAAGGTACAGAGATTTTCCATATACCCCCTACCCTCACATGTGCATAACATCATTTACCAGAATGGTACATTTGTAACCAAGGGTGAACCTACATTGGCATATCATAATCACCCAAATCCATAGCTTAATTTAGGGTTCACTCTTGGTGCTGTACAGTCTATGAGTTTGGACAAATATACAATACCTTAACCATCATTATAATATCATACAGAGTATTTTCATTCCCCTAAAAATTCTCTGTTCCCTGCCTATTATTTTTCACATCCCACCCCAGGCAACCATGGATATGTTTATTATCTCCATAGTATTGCTGTCCCACTATTTTTAAAAACTCTCTTCCAATGTTCACAATTTGGTCTCTAAGACCTTTAGCTATTGAAATCTTACTAAGAAATGTGTTTATGGATCTAATGCCACATACCCAGATCGCCTCAGGGCTTAGTTTGCTGCTTATCCTCTGACACAGTTCTCTTGACCTTTCATTTTCCATAGTAAAAAAGCCATATTGGGCTTGCCTGGTGGCGCAGTGGTTGAGGGTCTGCCTGCTGATGCAGGGGACACGGGTTCGTGCCTCGGTCCGGGAAGATCCCACATGCCGCGGAGCGGCTGGGCGTCCGGAGCCTGTGCTCTGTAGCGGGAGAGGCCACAGCGCTGAGAGGCCCGTGTATCGCAAAAAAAAAAAAAGCCATATTAAGTCTTTCTTCTTGGCAACTTAATGTTCCTTTCAATAGTCCATATAAGGATTCTAATAATTAGACCCCTTACCCAACACCCAGCTTCCATTTGTGGGTTGGTCCTCCAGACTTACTAGGTTCTGCGGTTACGGGAAAGTTTTCTTCTTATACTCATTGACTGAACTTCTGATCCTTTGTCAATGCATGTTCTCTCAAATAATTGTATCCTTCCTAAGTTCTTTGCCTCTTCTGCTAACCTATTTCTCTAAGCAGCTATACTCCTATGTGATGAAGTGGAGAAGGGAAGGCAATGGGATGGATAGACGGGAGGACTTAATCTTGGTAATTTACCAATTATGATGTTTATCAGTATTCCCATTGGTAAAATGGAGTTCACAGCATCTGCCTTAGAGTGTTGTGAAAATTTAATGAGTTAAAAACAGTAGTTGTGTCCTCCTTATAAGTTTCAGGTATGGCAAGGAGGATTGACCTGAATCAAAATTAGCTAGGGGGCTTTTAAAATATGCGTGTTTGAAGCACTAAGAAAATTTCTGGGGGTGAAGTTAGAGAATGTGCGTTTTGTGCTCCATGGTGATTCTCATGGACAATAAAATTTGAGAATTATTGCTCCTAGGGCAATGCCCTGGGCTCACAGGTCCTAGCAAAGAGATTCTTAGACAAGTAGGGTTTTTTTTGTTTTTTTTTCCATAGGTGAGACCAGTAGCCTTTTTATTCTATGGGCTGAATTGTTCCAGAGTTAATAAAGAACAGGCTTATCATGATACAAGCCATTTTACTGACTTAAGGGAGATAATATACTTAGAAGAAGGGAATGTATAACTCCTTGAAGAGCTGCCTTCCCTGTCCAAAGTAGGTATACCAAGTACATGGATTTCTTTCTTTCTGAAGTTTCTCTGGCCTCTCTTTCCACTTTTTTTTTTTAAGGAGTATCTACCTAAATATGCCCTTGGCTTTTCATATTTCTTCTGCTTTCAGTGCATTTGTGACCCCATTTACCACCTTAACTCCAAGTACATTATATACATTTTTATTGACTTTGGAGTCACAGAATGCTTTTACTTAAGTCTATTTATCACAGACTTAAAAGCAGCTTCTCAACTTCCCTGCTGTCACCAGTATTATAAGAAAATGCAGACTGCTATAACTGGGTCCATCTTTCACAAACCTTTTCTTTCTCTTATTCACATATTGCTGGTTTCAAGCAGGCTGGAGCATCGCCTTCTGGAAGTGGATGGCAAGAAGTAGACCTTTAGAGGAAAATTCAAGGCTCAGAGAAGGCTCGGGCTATTTTTTCAGCATCTAACAACATGATCAGATGTTGCATACATGCAATTAGTAGAGAATAGGGGAGAATAAAAAATTTAGGTCATATTATAAATCATTGAATGGTTGGTAAATATTTGTGATTTTACTCATCCAGTGCTCGGAGGGCAGGAAAAAAAACACATAAATCAAGGATCATATGTAAAAGATTGGAACGAGAACAATGGATTTATAGTCAGAGGGAAGTGTGTTCGAGTTCTAACACTAGCAGTTAGTAGTTGTGTGTACTTGGGCATGTTATTTAATCTTTCAGTTTCCTCAAGAGAGAAATAGTGGCAATGCTGTATTTATAGGTTGCTTTGAGGATTCAGTGAAGTGATGTGAAGACAGCTGTACATATACTAAAATAATTTTTTCCCCTATATATAGAAAAAATGCAAAACATTCAATTTATTTATCCCTAGATGATGAGTCAGTGCCCTGACTCTCTCCCATCTTACCCCTTCACCCTGAGATGGAGACTTCCTGTCCTAATTTGCTGAGGATCCCATCCCTCCTAGCTCTGTCCCTCTGGTTGATCCTTCTGCACTTTGGAGTCACCACTCTTGCCTCCTTTCCTCCTTCCCCTGTATAGTCTTAGCCTGTTTTCTTGTTTTTTGTTTTTAAAGGGAAAAAATCAGCTTTGCAAACATGCCTCCAAGTCTCTACTTAGGTCTGTGGTTTCTCTGAATCCTTGTTTCTGGTGGGTGTGGTGCAGGGGAGGAAAACAGCTCCTTGAATATTAGTAACAGGGAACAAAAGAACAATGGAAACAATCGGATATATACTACAGAATAGCACCTCGTTGAGTGTAGATCTTGCATTCTTTCTAGTGTTAAGTTTGAAGTGACAAGTCAACCAACTACTGAAAGTGGGTGAAGGCATCAGACTAGAGATCAGGTCAAACATCAGATAGGATTGTGGATTTGGTGCCATCGAAGTGTAGTGATAGTAGAAACCGTGTGGGAGGACAAGCCCACCCAGGAAAGCCCAAAGAGCTGAGGGCCAAGAACTGAATCAAAGAGAGGTTTATATTCCAGGGGTGGTAGGAACTAGAACCACTGAGGAAGAGGAGTAGACAGAAAGATGCAGAAGATTCTACTTCTTCTTAGTTCCACTTAGAACTAAGTGTTTCAAGAAGAAAATACTGTTACATGTCTTCCCTTCTTACTGATCCCCTGGGTGCTGATAATTTGCACATCTAGGGAAGCAATAAGAATTGAGAATTAAAAGAAACTACATAAAATGACATTTTAAACTTGATTACCATTTTCCTTAAATTATTTTTCATTTGGAAACACTTTTGCCTAAAGATATCGAAGTGTGTGTGCTTTATCCTTGTCTTATACAATTACTTATCAAATCTGTGGGACAAGGGTCACTGTGGAGGTGGTACCACTCTGAGTCTGTACTTACGTAAGGGAAGCAAATAAAGTAAGAGTGGTCAATGTGTCACTGAGAGCCTCCATCAGTTTCTCGGAATGCCCTAACACATTGAGTGGCTTAAAAAACCAGAAATTTATTCTCTCACTGTCCTGGAGGCTAGAAGTCTGAAATCAACGTGTCTTCAGGGTCATGTTCCTTCTGAAGGCTCTAGGGAAAAAATCCTTGGTGTTGGTTGGCTCATAGCTACGTTGATCCAAACTACTTTTGTCATCTGGCCTTCTTCCCCCTCTGTGTCTTCGCATGTTCTTCTTATAACAATGCCAGCCATTGAATTTGGGGCCCACCCTAATCCAGATGACTTCATCTTAATGAATTACATCTGCAGACACCCTATTTCTAAATAAGGTCACATTCTGAGGTTCTGGGTAGACATGAAACTTGGGGGATAGTATGCAACTCAATACGGAGCCTTTTATCTGCCTTATGTACATGTAATGTAGAAAATGTAATGTATGGAGCTGGCCAGGTTGAGGCAAACCTGATGAATCCACTAAAGGTTTTTCTACTGAAGCTTCAGTTCCCATAAACTTGGCTACTGACTCTTGCCAGATTGGACCCTTGTCTGTGTATTTGAGATATTGCATGAAAAACAGAGATACATATTTTTTTTCTAAGAGTAGAATGTTTCTCTGGCTCTATATCAGCAGGGCATGTACTGATTATAGACAGAATTCTGAAATGTTTGTGCCCTTTAGATGCCCTTAGTAAATGTGTGTGATCTTGAATCTCAGTGGCAGTTATTTTGTAGATTTGTACCTACTGTAGCTGCTATGTGTGAGATCCTGCCAAGTTATTATTCTATACATACTAGAACTAACCAGGGATAATATAAATCAAATTCTTCTCTTTCACGTGCAACAAATTTGAATTTAAATAACAGATGGCTTCAAATAGTTTTCTGAAATCAGACCTGCAAGAAAATAATTAGAAGGAATAATCTGTTTAATACTGATAAGATTTTTGAAATGTAAATGGATATTTTAAAATGAGAAAACATTCATTAAAGAAAAATCTGCCAACAGGTGAGATAATAGATCTTGGAAAGTTTTAACAGGTCATAAATCTGTAAAAAGAATTACAGTTAAAAAAATTTTAATGATTTTGCATGGGCCCAAAATCTTATCCATAACTCACGGAATAGGAAGAAAAAAAGAGTAATAAGCCTTTCCTTTGGTTCACGAGTAAAGAAAAAAGTTAGGAAAGAATGTAGGCTGTCTCTGAGACTCAGTTACCTTTTTAAAAATAGGAAAAATGCTGCCTAAAGTGTACAGTGATTACTGGTTAAAGGGGTCATGTGAGATAGCATTACACAGAAGGGCGTAGAAACTGAACAGAATTAGGCATATGCAAAGTAATTGAGTGATTGATGAAGATGAGAATATGGTGTACAGCAAGACTAGAGGAAAAATATAGAACATTATGAAAAAAGACAAAGCACTTTCTATACCCTCAGCTCTGTTCTCTCATTGGCACCAGACATGTAATTCCAAATTCTGTATATATCCTAAGAGATATTCTATTGGCATTTCATACTATATAAAATGCAATGTCTTATCTTACTTCTTATGGCTGTTTTTCCTCTTCTGATCTCATTACTTTTCATGGAAGCAACACTTCAGTCAAGGTTGAATTCATAGGAAATCTTGAATGCTTTCATCCTTGCTTTCTAAAAATAATTTCAATTGACATTTTCTCTCTGCTATGCCTCCCTAATTCTCTCATCTATTCCCTTTCTGTCCATCTCCACTTCAGATCCCATATTTAGATGTATTGCCACATTCAGAAAATCATTGTTTCTGCTTTCCTATTCGTTCAACATACCAGATTGGGCCTCCAAATGCGTGGTTTTGATTTTGTCATGTTACTACTTAAATATATTCAGTTTCTTGCTAATGCTGCATAGTTTTTTGCTTCCTAAGTAATTGCCTTTCCATATCCTATGTTCAAACTAAAGCATTCTACCTGTCATTCGACAAATTAGGACTCTGCAGTACTGCATCTATATTGATTCACACCATTTACTCTGAAATAATTTCTCTCTCATTCTTACTGTAGACACTCAAAAGTATTAAGGTGAGCAAATATCTATTTTTGTAATTGGATAGCACTGAGCTATCATACTGTCATTTGGTCGAAATCAACTACTTATGTGCTTCGGACTTCGTAGTGCAGCGTAATCATGCTTTATCTATCTAGCAGCAAAACACTTCACCTATTTAGGGACAATCCCATTGTTGACCTTAGTGGGAAGCAGGTGCTTATTCCCTCCTATAGTAGTTCATGGAGCTCAAAATACACCCTTCGTGGTATTTACTTCCATGAAACTGCCTTAGCAGCTATCACTAGCTGTTTTCTCAATTCTATAATTTCAATGCATGACTTTTTTGCATGTTTGTCAGATTAATTTGTTTCATCAAGTGTAATGAAAAAGATGTGAGCAGCAGAATCAGGGAACTATCTTAGTAGGTGTGGCATTTGATCTGGGCCATGAAGGATTAACATGTCCTTGAAGGAATAGATATAACATTATCAATCATACCTTAATACAGTTATTTTGAGGTAAGAGTTATTGAATGTTTACTGTATGTTAAGACTTTCATTCATTTTGTTTTTAACTTTCAAGTAACTCTTTAATGATGCTATATAGCAGGCATTATTAGTTGTCTATCAAAATTTTATTTTGACATCTTTCTCAGTAAGAGAACCCTGATTTTGTGTTGGGTAGCAGTGTACTCGGCGGAAGTATTTGGTCTTCCAGTTTTCCATGCAACAAGGTGTGACCCTGTTTCTTAGTTTTGGCCAGTGAAACTTAAGTGACAGTCCCTTGAATAGAGTGCCTTTCTGAATAAAAATTTAAAGTATTGCAAAGGGAAATATTTTGGCCCCTTTTCCCTTGTTTCTGCCTCAAACTCAAAGCTACATATCAAGAATGATAGAAAATGTCTACTCAGGTCCTTTGCTCATTTTTTTCTTTTTTTTTTTTGCTATTGAGTTGCATGAGTTTCTTGTATATTTTGTATATAACCCCCAGTTATATATGTGGCTTAGAAATATTTTCTCCCATTCCATAGGTTGCCTTTTCATTTTGTTGATGGTTTCCTGTACTGTGAGTAAGATTTTTTAATTTGATGTAGCCAAATTTATTTATTTTTGTTATAGACATTTTCCCAAAGACATACAGGTGGTCAACAGGTATATGAAAAGGTGTTTTACATCACCAGTTATGAAGGAAATGCAAATCAAAACCACAGTGAGAGATCACCTCGCACATTTTAGAACATTTACTATCAAAAAGACAAGAGATAAAACATGCTGGCAGGGATGTGGAGAAAAAGGAACCCTTGTACACCTGTTGGTGGGAATGTAAACTCTACAGCCTCTATGGAAAACAGCATGGAGGGACCTCAAAAAACTAAAAATAGAACTACCATATGATCTAGCGATCCACTTCTGGGTGTATATCCAAAGAAAATAAAATCATTATCTTGCAGAGATATCTGCAGTCCCCTGTTCACTGCAGCATTATTCACAATAGCCAAAGTACAGAAACAACCTAAGTGTCCATCAGTTAATGAATGGATGGAAAGAAAATGTGGTATACAATGGACTACTCTTCAGCCTTAAAGGATATCCTGCCATTTGTGACAACACAGATAAATCTGGAGAGCAGTATGCTAAGTGAAATAAGCCAGACAGAGAAAAACAAATTCTGCATGGTATCACTTATATGTGAATCTAAAGAAAAATTTGAACTCATAGAAACAGAGAGTAGAATGGTGGTTGCCAGGAGCTAGAGGGGTGGAGGGAATGGGGAGAGTTTGGTAAAAGGATACAAATTTTCAGTTATGAGATGAATAAGGGTCGAGGGAGGATCTAATGTATAATGTAGTGACTGTAGTTGTTAATACTGATTCTTTAATTGAAACTTACCAAGAGGGTATAACATACTGTTCTCACCAAAAAAAAAAGGGGGGGGGGAAGAAGGTATACAGATGGCAAATAAACATATGAAAAGAATCTTCACATCATATGTCATCAAGGAAACATAAATTAAAACAACAGTGAGATACCATTACAAGCCTATTAAAATGGCCAAAATCTAGAATGCTGACAACACCAAATCCTGGTGAGGATGCAGAACAACATGAAGTCTCATACGTTGCTGGTAGGAATTCAAAATGGTATAGCCACTTTGGAGACTGTTTGGCACTTGTTACAAAACTAACTATACTCTTATTATACCATCCAGCGGTCGTGCTCCCTGGAATTTAGTAAAACGAGTTGAAAACTGTGTCCACACAAAAACCTGCATAAGGATGTTTATAGCGGCTTTATTCAAAATTTGCAAAACTTGGAAGAACCAACATGTCCCTCAGTAGGTGAATGAATAAACATACTCTGCTGCATCTAAACAACAGAATATTATTCAGCGTTAAAAAGAAATGAGCTTTCAAGCCATGACAAGACATGGAGGAAACTTGAATGCATATTGCTTAGAAAGGGAAGTCAGTCTGAAAAGGTTACATACTGTATGATTCCAACTATATGACATTCTGGAAAAAACGAAACTATGGAGATGGTAAAAAGATCAGTGGTTTCTGGGGTGGAGGAGGGATAAATGGGCAGAACACAGAGGATTGTTAGCGTTATAAAATAATATTATATTAAAAGGATAAATATACATCACTATATATTTGTCCAAAACCATAGATTTACAGCAGTAAGAGTGAAGCTTAAGGTAAACTAGGACCTTTGGGTGATTATTATGTACCTCCATTCTTGGTAACAAAGGTACCACTCTGGTGAGCAATGTTGATAGTGGGGGAAGCTGTATGTGTGTGGACCCAGGAGGTATATGGGAGATCTCTGTACCTTCTTTCAATTTTTGCTGTGAACGTAAAACTGCTCTAACAAAGTGAAGTATTAAAAAACAAAAAAACACACACAAAAAAAATGCTGAGTCAGAAAGATAGAGAAGGATATTGACCTGTTGATGACAATGAGTGGTACAGTGGAGCCACTGTACCACCCTTGAGCTGCCTGCCTCTGATTTCTTATTTTATGGGAAAAAGAGTAGTGACTTAAACATATGGAAATTGATTTAGATATTTTGCTGCATGTAGCCAAATGCAATTCTAATATTAGCAAACAGTATAAATAACTTGCTTAAATAAATATCGTAGTTTATAATGGGAGAGTCAAGATTTGTATCCATGTAAATATTTTGCCTGTTGTGTCCATATTCTTAACCAATGATAACAGCTTATTCAGAATCAGATACATAAATTATTTTTCAAAGTGAAATTCTCCGCCATTCTAGTATAAAATGTTATAGCTCCTTAGAAGGGATTTTGTTTTCCTCTCAGGAATAAAATATATTTTGTACTTTAGAAATTTTGCCTGGGAATGCTAAGATTCCATCAGGTTCTGAGAGTTTTGTGAACCAGGTATAACTGTAAATAATGGACTCTTTTAAACCAACCCACCAGAATTCAAAAATCCAAAGGAGCATGTTTACTCAAAGTAGTAAGCTGAGGAGGCTACATTCTTATTTCTACAATGCTTCTTCCTGTTTACCAAAATCCCTGGGCAATCTTGTTTGAGAAGTGACTATCCAGTCAGTCTATGAGCCTCACAGTAATTAGTTTTATGGCTTCATTTTCAAGTGAAAATAAATTGACCATCTGCCTTAGTTACAGATTTGATTCCAAGTTGCTTTGGGGGGTTTTAAAAATAAAATCATCAACAAAATAATGAAGATTTATTACACTTTGGCATAATAAAAATACCACGTACCTGCCCCCTGCACCCCCAGCACTTACCTCATACCTTGTACTGTAGCCACACCACCCCTCTACCTTTGTTCCCTTCACCCTCTCATCTTTAGGCCTCTCCCCAGGCTCTTTCCTCTCTCTGACTTTCCTTTCCTCCATTCATTCCTGAAAGTGTCCTCCATGCCATCCTGGATGCAGATCATCCAAACCTCTTTGATACAATCTTTCCAGTTCCTCCCTCTTTCCTATTTGCATCCCATCTTCTATACTCTCCTAATCTCTTATTTGTGTATTTTGCTGCTGTTACAGTTACTTACGTATATGCTGTTTCTTCTATGGGTTTGTAAGCTCCCATGGAGCATCATAGAGACAAGATCAGAGGTAAAAGGGGTCTGAAATTGCTGAAAAGAAATTTTCTTGTGAGGCCCTTAATATTACAGATGAAGAAATTGAGGCCTGAGAAGGTTAAGGAGTGAAGGCTGTATATTAGGTTCCTCCAAATCCATTACATCTTGCTTTGCATTCTATACGGAACCAAGTACAGAGGTATATCCAGAGTAGATACTCAGTGACTGTTAAATTAGATTTTTAAAAATCAAATTGGTAACTGGTAAAAATTAAAATGTGTAGACAACAGGAAGATACTGGAACTCACCAAAAAAGATACCCCACATCCAAAGACAAAGGAGAAACCACAATAAGATGGTAGGAGGGGCGCAATCACAATAAAATCAAATCCCATAACCACTGGGTGGGTGACTCACAAACTGGAGAACACTTATACCACAGAAGTCCACCCACTGGATTGAAGGTTCTGAGCCCCACGTCAGGCTTCCGAACCTGGGGGTCTGGCAATGGGAGGAGGAATTCCTAGAGAGTCAGACTTTGAAGCCTAGCAGGATTTGATTGCAGTACCTTGACAGGACTGGGGGAAACAGAGACTCCACTCTTGGAGGGCACACAAAGTAGTGTGCGCATTGGGACCCAGGGGAAGGAGCAGTGACCCCATAGAGATTGAACCAGACCTACCTGCTAGTGTTGGAGGGCCTCCTGCAAAGGCAGGGTGTGGCTCTGTCTCACCGTGAGGACAAGGACACTGGCAGCAGAAGTTCTGGGAAGTACTCCTTGGCATGAGCCCTCCCAGAGTCCGCCATTAGCCCCACCAAAGAGCCCCAGTAGGCTCCAGTGTTGGGTCACCTCAGGCCAAGCAACCAACAGGGAAGGGACCCAGCCCCACCCATCAGGAAGTGGATTAAAGTGGATTAAAATTTTACTGAGCTCTGCCAACCAGGACAACAATCAGCTCTACCCACCACCAGTCCCTCCGATCAGGAAACTTCCACAAGCCTCTTAGATAGCCTCATCCACCAGAGGGCAGACAGCAGAAGCAAGAAGAACTACAATCCTGCAGCCTGTGGAACAAAAACCACATTCACAGAAAGATAGACAAGATGAAAAGGCAGAGGGCTATGTACCAGATGAAGGAAAGGATAAAACCCCAGAAAAACAACTAAATTAAGTGGAGGTAGGCAACCTTCCAGAAAAAGAATTCAGAGTAATGATAGTGAAGATGATCCAGGACCTCGGAAAAAGAATGGAGGCAAAGATCGAGATGATGCAAGAAATGTTTAACAAAGATCTAGAAGAATTAAAGAACAAACAAACAGAGATGAACAATACAATGACTGAAATGAAAAATACACTAGAAGGAATCAGTAGCAGAATAACTGAGGCAAAGAATGGATAAGTGACCTGGAAGACACAATGGTGGAATTCCCTGCTGTGGAACAGAATAAAGAAAAAAGAATGAAAAGAAATGAAGACAGCCTAAGAGACTTCTGGGACAATATTAAATGCAACAACATTTGCATTTTAGGGGTCCCAGAAACAGAAGAGAGAGAAAAAGGACCTGAGAAAATATTTGAAGAGATTATAGTTGAAAACTTCCCTAACATGGGAAAGGAAATAGCCACCCAAGTCCAGGAAGTGCACAGAGTCCCATACAGGATACACCCAAGAAGAAACACACTGAGACACATAGTAATCAAATTGGCAAAAATTAAAGACAAAGAAAAATTACTGGAAGCAGCAAGGGAAAAATGAAAAATAATATACAAGGGAATTCCCATAAGGTTAACAGCTGATTTCTCAGCAGAAACTCTACAGGCCAGAACGGTGTGGCATGATAAAGTGATGAAAGGGAAGAACCTACAACCAAGATTACTCTACTCATCAAGGATCTCATTCAGATTCGATGGAGAAATCAATTCAGCACCACCAAACCAGCTCTACAACAAATGCTAAAGGAACGTCTCTAAGTGGGAAACACAAGAGAAAAAAAGGACCTACAAAAACAAACCCAAAACAATTAAGAAAATGGTAATAGGAACATACATATTGATAATTACCTTAAACACGAATGGATTAAATGCTCCAACCAAAAGACACAGGCTTGCTGAATGGACACAAAAACAAGACCCATATATATGCTGTCTACAAGAGACCCACTTCAGACCTAGGGACACATACAGACTGAAAGTGAGGGGATGGAAAAAGATATTCCATGCAAATGGAAATCAAAAGAAAGCTGAAGTAGCTATACTCATATCAGATAAAATAGACTTTAAAATAAAG
This sequence comes from Delphinapterus leucas, assembly GCF_059928025.1. Taxonomy (NCBI): domain Eukaryota; kingdom Metazoa; phylum Chordata; class Mammalia; order Artiodactyla; family Monodontidae; genus Delphinapterus; species Delphinapterus leucas. The sequence goes on along the minus strand of NC_143133.1, from coordinate 48,079,334 downwards.
AATGTTACAAGAGACAAGGAAGGACACTACATAATGATCAAGGGATCAATCCAAGAAGAAGATATAACAATTATAAATATATATGCACCCAACATAGGAGCACCTCAATACATAAGGCAACTGCTAACAGCTGTAAAAGAGGAAATGGACAGTAACACAGTAATAGTGGGGGACTTAAACACCTCACTTACACCAATGGACAGGTCATCCAAACAGAAAATTAATAAGGAAATACAAGCTTTAAATGACACAATAGACCAGATAGATTTAACTGAAATTTATAGGACATTCCATCCCTAAACAGCAGATTACACTTTCTTCTCAAGTGTGCACAGAACATTCTCCAGGATACATCACATCTTGGGTCACAAATCAAGCCTCAGTAAATTTAAGAAAATTGAAATCATATCAAGCATCTTTTCTGACCACAACTCAATGAGATTAGAAATGAATTACAGGGGAAAAAATGTAAAAAGCACAAACACATGGAGGCTAAACAATACGTTATGAAATAACCAAGAGATCACTGAAGACATCAAAGAAGATCTCAAAAGATACCTAGAGACAAATGACAATGAAAACATGGCAATCCAAAACCTATGGGGTGCAGCAAAAGCAGTTCTAAGAGGGACATTTATAGCTATACAAGCCTACCTCAAGAAACAAGAAAAATCTCAAATAAACATTCTAACCTTACACCTAAAGGAGCTGGAGAAAGAAGAACAAACAAAACCCAAGTTAACAGAAGGAAAGAAATCATAAAGATCAGAGCAGAAATAAATGAAGTAGAAACAAAGAAAACAATAGCAAAGATCAATAAAACTAAAAGCTGGTTCTTTGAGAAGATAAACAGAATTGATAAACCATTAGCCAGACTCAGCAAGAAAAAGAGGGAGAGGACTCAAATCAATAAAATTAGAAATGAAAAAGGAGAAGTTACAACAGACACCGCAGAAATACAAGGCATCCTAAGAGACTACTACAAGCAACTCTATGCCAATAAAATGGACAACCTACAAGAAATGGGTAAATTCTTAGGTATAACCTTCCAAGACTGAACCAAGAAGACATAGAAAATATGAACAGACCAATCACAAGTAATGAAACTGAAACTGTGAGTAAAAATCTTGCAACAGGGCTTCCCTGGTGGTGCAGTGGTTGAGAGTCTGCCTGCCAAAGCAGGGGACACGAGTTCGTGCCCCGGTCCAGGAAGATCCCACATACCGTGGAGCTTATAGACCTTTGAGCCATGGCCACTGAACCTGCACGTCTGGAGCCTGTGCTCTGCAACGGGAGAGGCCACAACAGTGAGAGGCCCACGTACCGCAAAAAAAAAACAAAACCTTGCAATAAACAAAAGTCCAGGACCAGATGGCTTCACAGGTGAATTCTATTAAACATTTAGAGAATAGCTAACACCCATCCTTCTTAAACTCTTCCAAAAAATTGCGGAGGAAGGAACACTCCCAAACACATTCTATGAGGCCACAATCACCCTGATACCAAAACCAGACAAAGATACTACAGAAAAAGAAAATTACAGACCATCATCACTGATGAATATAGATGCAAAAATCCTGACCAAAATACTAGCAAAGAGAATCCAACAGCACATTAAAAGGATCATAAACCATGATCAAGTGGGATTTATCCCAGGAATGCAAAGATTCTTCAATATATGCAAATCAATAAATGTGATACACCACATTAACAAATTGAAGAAGAAAAACCATATGATCATCTCAATAGATGCAGAAAAAGCTTTTGACAAAATTCAACACCCATTTATTATAAAAACTCTCCAGAAAGTGGGCATAGAGGGAACCTACCTCAACATAATAAAGGCCGTTTATGACAAACCCACAGCAAACATCATCTCAACGGTGAAAAACTGAAAACATTTCCTCTAAGATCAGGAAGATAACAAGGATATCCACTCTCACCACTGTTGTTCAACATAGTTTTGGAAGTCCTAGCATGGCAATCAGAGAAGAAAAAGAAATAAAAGGAATACAAATTGGAAAAGAAGAAGTAAAACTGTCACTGTTTGCAGATGACATGATACTATACATAGAGAATCCTAAAGATGCCACCAGAAACCTACTAGAGCTAATCAATGAATTCGGTAAAGTTGCAGGATACAAAATTAATGCACAGAAATCTCTTGCATTCCTATACATTAATGATGAAAAATCTGAAAGAGAAATTAAGGAAACACTCCCATTTACCATTGCAACAAAAGAATAAAATACCTAGAAATAAACCTCCCTAGGGGGACAAAAGACCTCCATGCAGAAAACTATAAGACACTGATGCAAGAAATTAAAGATGATACCAACAGATGGAGAGATATACCATGTTCTTGGATTGGAAGGATCAATATTGTGAAGATGACTATACTACCCAAAGCAATCTACAGATTCAATGCAATCCCTATCAAATTACTAATGGCATTTTTTACAGAACTAGAACAAAAAATCTTAAAAATTGTATGGCGACACAAAAGACTCCGAATATCCAAAGCAGTCTGAGGGAAAAAAATGTAGCTGGAGGAATCAGACTCCCTGACTTCAGAGTATACTACAAAGCTACAGTAATCAAGACAGTATGGTACTGGCACAAAAACAGAAATATAGGTCAGTGGAACAAGGTAGAAAGCCCAGAGAAAAACCCATGCACCTATGGTCAACTAATCTATGACAAAGGAGGCAAGGATATACAATGGGGGAAAGACAGTCTCTTCATTAAGTGGTGCTGGGAAAACTGGACAGCTACATGTAAAAGAATGAAATTAGGGCACTCCCTAACACCATACACAAAAATAAAGTCAAAACGGATTAGAGACCTAAATGTAAGACCAGACACTATAAAACTCTTAGAGGAAAACATAGGAAGAACACTCTTTGACATAAATAACAGCAAGATCTTTTTTGATCCACGTCCTAGAGTAATGGAAATAAAAACAAAAATAAATAAATGGGACCTAATGAAGCTTAAAAGCTTTTGCACATCAAACGAAACCATAAACAAGACGAAAAGACAACCCTCAAAGTGGGAGAAAATATTTGCACACAAATCAACAGACAAAGGATTAATCTCCAAAATATATAAACAGCTCATGCAGCTCAATATTAAAAATACAAGCAACCCAATCCAAAAATGGGCAGAAGACCTAAATAAATATTTCTGCAAAGAAGACAAACAGATGGACAAGAAGCACATGAAAAGCTGCTCAACATCACTAATTATTAGAGAAATGCAAAGCAAAATTACAATGAGGTATCACCTCACACCAGTTAGAATGGGCATCATCAGAAAATCTACAAACAACAAATGCTGGAGAGCGTGTGGAGCAAAGGGAGCCCTCTTGCACTGTTGGTGGGAATGTAAATTGATACAGCCACTATGGAGAACAGTATGGAGGTTCCTTAAAAAACCAAAAATAGAATTACCATGTGACCCATCAATCCCACTACTGGGCATATATGCAGAGAAAACCATAATTCAGAAAGACACATGCACCCCAATGTTCATTGCAGCACTATTTACCATAGCCAGGTCATGGAAGCAACCTAAGTGCCCATCGAGAGATGAATGGATAAAGAAGATGTGGCACATATATACAATGGAATATTACTCAGCCATAAAAAGGAACAAAATTGGGTTATTTGTAGTGAGGTGGATGGACCTTGAGTCTGTCTACAGAGTGAAGTAATTCACAAAGAGAAAAACAAATATCGTATATTAACGCATATATGTAGAACCTAGAAAAATGGTACAGATGAACCGGTTTGCAGGGCAGAAGTAGAGTCACAGATGTAGAGAACAAACGTATGGACACCAACAGGGGAAAGCAGTGGGGGGTGGGTGGGGGTGGGCGTGGGATGAATTGGAAGATTGGGATTGACATGTATACACTGATGTGTATAAAATGGATGACTAATGAGAACCTGCTGTATGAAAAAAATAAATAAAATTAAATTTAAAAATTCAAAAAAAAATTAAAATGTTTAACTGTACCAAGTTTGGGGTGGTTATAGAGAAATGAGAACTTTATACCCTGATGGGTAGAATGCAAGTTGATGCAAACACTTTGGAGAAAATTTAGTAATAAATAGTACAGGTGAAGATGTCCATTTGCCACAATATGGAAATTCCACTTCTAGGTATATACCCTGGAGAAACCCCTTGATATGTTCACAAAGGAGTTAGAAACAAAAATGTTTATTGGTAAAGTGTTTATGGTAGCAAAATATTGGATACCACCTAAATATACCTCAATAGTAAGATAAATAATTGAGAATTATTTAAAATAACGTGATGTTCCACAGTGTGAATATTTATGAGGAACTCACAAATCACCAAAGATAAATATCCATAGATAAATCTAACAAAATATTGAGTGAAAATTGAAAGTTGATAAGGAATACATATAATGTGATACCATCTATGTAAATATTTAAACCTGAAAAAACAATACCATATATTACTTAGGACAACATATATATGTAGGAAAGTATAAATATATGTGTGGGAATAGCTATGATCAAATGAGGAAAGTGTTGGGGATAGGACAGAGGGAATTGAGGAGAGATAGATGTGACCAAGGAGGGGTACAGATAGTCTTCTTAGCATTGCCAGTGAACTTTTTAAAGCTCTGTGATTGGTACATGCATGTTCACTTTATTATCCTTTGTACTTTTTGCTATATGTTACATATTTAATAATAAGTTTTTGAAATGAATTTTGAAAATTGTCTCTGCCACCAGCTTGGAGGGCAGTTCCAAAGTGAAATATGCTCTGAGAAATGTCAGAATAAATGAAAAAAAAAAAACCCTAATCATTGAGATGACTGCTTTGAAGGGAATGGTCATCACTTGAATTTAAATTTTTTAAAAGTGTTTGGTAAAATAAGCCACCCTATTCTGTTGTAGTGATGTTTGTTTTATGCCCAGTTAACTTTGAATGAAATGACTGCCTTAGAAACTATGGTCATAGAAATATAGTGACATGCGAGAAGAACCTCAAAAGCAGAAGAGACATATTTAGAGTGCCGACTTATAAATCCTGGATTCTGTGTGCCTAGGAGAGTATACAAATACTTTCTGTGTCATCCATTTCTTTTTTTTTTTTTTTTTTTTGCGGTACGTGGACCTCTCACTGTTGTGGCCTCTCCCATTGGGGAGCACAGGCTCCGGATGCTCAGGCTCAACGGCCATGGCTCACGGGCCCAGCCGCTCCGCAGCATGTGGGATCTTCCTGGACTGGGGCACAAACCTGTGTCCCCTGCATCGGCAGGCGGACTCTCAACCACTGTGCCTCCAGGGAAGCCCTGTGTCATCCATTTCTGTATCTTTTTTTGTAACTAGTTCTGGTCTCCCACATAGTGCCAGCCCAGAAAATGCCTGAGGCAAGGGAGATGATTCATTGATTGTGTTCTTGGTTTGTTTTTAAATTCTTTAATAACTGAAAATACTATATGCTTTTAAAGGTCAAAGCCAATTCAGAGAACATCTAGTTCCTGCCTTTGGTTCACAAATGGAGATACTTAGGTTCTGAGAGGTATGCTGCTTCTCTCCCAGGGTCACAAGGAAATTTATAGGGAAAAAGGTCAGAAACAAGAACTGATGTGCTTTCTCTACTTCATCGTATGAGCTGATTCAGTAGTTACAAGTGAGCTGGCATCAGAACTCTGCTCCTCTCCCCAGTGAGTTGCACTGGAGTCTGTCAGGGGCAGATTCTTTACTTAAAGTGGGGAAGGGAGATTCTTAGAATTATACCCAGAAGAAATGAAAACATGTATCTAGAAAAAGACTTGTAAGCAAATGTTTATGGTAGCAGTCAAAACTGGAAACAACTCAAATGTCAGTCAACTGGTGAATAGAGTAACATAGTGTATTAATAGAATGGAATACTATTTAGCAATAAAAAGGAACTAAGTATAGATACATGCTATCACAGGGCTGACTTTCACCTTATGTGACATGATAAAGCCAGACACTAAAGACCGCATATTGTGTAAGTCCATTTATATGAAATGTCAGGAAAAGGCAAGTCTATGGAGACAGAATGTAAGCTAGAGGTTGCCTGGGGCTGGGAGGAACGATCACAGATGGGCATGAGAGATCTTTTGAGGGGTGATAAAAATATTCTAGGGACTTCGCTGGTGGCACAGTGGTTAAGAATCCGCCTGCCAATGCAGGGGACACGGGTTCAATCCCTGGTTGGGAAGATCCCACATGCCATGGAGCAACTGAGCCCATGCGCCACAACTACTGAGCCCGCTAGCCACAACTACTGAAACCCATGCACCTAGAGCCCATGCTCCACAACAAGAGAAGCCACCGCAATGAGAAGCCCACACACGGCAACGAAGTGTAGCCCCAGCTCGCCACAACTAGAGAAAGCCCACACACAGCAGCAAAGACCCAACACAGCCAAAAATAAATAAATTTAAAAAAAAGATAATTGGAGAATATTAGAAACAATTAAAAAATATCTTCTCATGTTGGAATTTGGCAGTGGTTGTGCAACTCAGTGAATTTGCTAAAAGTTATTAATTTATTTAGTACACTTAAATGGGTGAATTTAATGCCATGCAAATTATACCTCAATAAAGCTGTTTTTAAAAATGGAGAAGGGGCACTGTTTATCCTTAAAAGACCCAAAGTTATTTAACTCCACCCACTCCACCAGGTACCTTTTCATCCTCTCCTAAAACTTATATTCTCAAATGCAGGATATCTTAAACATCTGTCTCTCAGGATACATTATTCTGTGGCAAAACTAACCTTTCTTTGTGACTTTACTATGTAGTGGACATTTTACTCATTTTATTTTCTTATTCCTTACCACAGCCTATGAAGTGGATATTATATTACCCTTATTTTAAGGATAAAGAAACTGAGTAATTTGTTTAATGCCACATGCTTGGACAAAGCTGAGGAGAGTCTTGAATCCTTGATTTCTGAATCCTGATCTCAACCATGATGCTACTGCTTGACTATTAGGTGCTCTATGAACGGTTGTTGGATGAATGAAAGATGAGATTTTGCGGCTGCCTTTCTGAACTGGCTTTGCAACAGACAGTGGGAACTTGTATTACAAACTCTTTCTGTCACAGTTTTTAGTGTATTTAGGAAAATAATGCCTTTACTGCAGTTTATTTCTGAAGTGATATGATGAAGTCGTGGTATAAAGACCCCAAGGTTTTTGGGCTAAGTTATCAAAAAGCAAGCAGACGATTGCCTTTTGGTCTCCAGTCATCAAGTCTTATCACGAGAAGGATCCATTCTCTCTCTTTAACCCATCTTTACTTTAGTGTGGCAGATTTATTTAGGAGATTTTTATTGATGAGTGTTTCGTTTTGTTTTTATAGAGGGAAAGCCAGTGTGTGTTGTTATGGGTTTTTTTTCCCTTGACTTTTTAAAAACGATTTACCTGGTGGAAGAAAATTTCATGGTGAAATGTCAGCAAGAGGTAAATTTGTTTTTAAATTAAACAATGGTTTTGATAATGTAGATTATGAAAAAAGTAGAACACTGAGATTAGATTCAAGAACTTCGGTTAAAATCTAAAAATGATTCTAACACTTTGAGAAACTTACTTTCCTTCTTGGTTTATGTCGGAATAAGCGTCTGTACCTTACAGTGCTATTGTGAATATTAAAGGTATATGAATGTGAGGATATACCTATGTGCAGAGAGTAGATGCTCATTCAGGCCTGTTGAGTTTATTTATTTTTAATTATTTTACTGCATTTGTGTTCAACACATATTATTTTAAGTGTTTTGCTCCATACTAGTCCCTGGAGATAAAATGTCAGACAGTCAGAGTTTTTGCATGACAGAGTTTATATGCTAAGGGGGAAGACAAATCAGACCCACGTAAAGAGAAGTATTATTAAAGTTACCAATTGTGTTAAGAGTTAAGAAGTAATCAAATAAGATGATGAGAATATATTTTAAATTATGTGTTTCTGTGGAGTTGAGGGGACAGCTATTTAAATAGCATGGTTAGGGAAGGTCTCTCTAAAAAGTAATATTTGAACAGAGGTCAGAATGCTGAGAAGAAACCAACAGTGAAAAGAATAAGGGGGAGGAACATTTCAGGAAGAAGGCATAACAGGTGCAAAGGTTCTGAGTCCATAAAGAACTTCTGTTGCAGATGCTCAAAGATCACTGAGGCTGGAACATTTCAGAACTATTAGAGAGGGAGGCAATACTTGATAAGTCATTAAAAGGATTTGAAATTTTATTCTAATAAAATGGGAAGCCACTGAATGGTTGTGTTACATATATATATATATATATATATATATATATATATATATATATATATATGGAATAAGATGATCCAATACGTATTTTAAGAAACCCCTTTGATTGCAAGGCATAAGAGAAGAAGTAAGGTGGACAAGTTAGAAGTTGTTTCACTACCAAAGTCAAGAAGTAATAGGGATTGTTACTAGTACAATACATTACAGGAGACAGAAGAGTTTGCTTTGTTTTGGATGGAGACTCAGCAAGACTTACTAAGGGCTGGAGGAGAGTAGAGAGAGAAAAGGCAGAGTTAAGACCACATCAAGGTCACTGTGCCTGCACTTCTTACTTGAGGTATTAGATGTGCCATTTACAGTGATGGGGAGGAATGAGGGTAGAATTGAGAGTCCTCTTTTGGACACGTCATGTGTTAAATGTCTCTGAGATATTCCAATGGAGGTGACGTGTACTGAGACGGGAAAGAAATTTGGAGTGTAGGGACTTCTGAGCTGGAGATATGAATGAGGAATCATTATCATAAAAAATGGTAAAATTGAATGGCTGTAGGTATATGATGGAGGAAGGGCCATTCTTCTAATAATAAACAATCAGAATCTTTGGATTCAGCCCTTCATAGTATTCAACTGAAAACAAAAAAAAAAAAAGCACAACCCGAAAGTTGAGAATTAAGTTTTATTCAGAGGACATAACTGAGGACTTAAGCCTGGGAGACAGCCTCTCAGATAGCTCTGAGGGACTGTTCTGAAGAGGTAAGGGAGAGGCGAGGATATATTGACGTTTTCGCAAAAAAAACCCCAAGTAGTTGAGCAACAAAAGATTACTGCTAATTAAAGAAAAAAAGACATCTCAGGTTAATGAATTTAATGCTTTTCTGTGTGTGGGAAGATGTAAGAATCTGGGCTCATTGAAATCATTCCTTTGACATGCACCTTAACCATCAAGGGCCAGTATCCTGTTGGGCCAGTATCCTGTTTTTCTACATCCTGAATCCCCTCAGGGTGCACAGTTGGGGCTACTGCAGTGGCTGAGGGCTTGACGGCCACAACATCTTTTGTTCACTGATAGTCTTCAGGTGACATTATTCATCCACGTAGTGTATCAACTTACTTAACTTACAGTATTCGCTATGTCTGGTTACAAAAGGGGGGTTAATATAAATTCCCAATGGGTTTTGCAACGTGTTGCATTTAGGAGATGGGACAATTAAATTTAGTGTTTATGATTCCATTAAAAAAATAAGCTGGTCAGGGGCTTCCCTGGTGGCGCAGTGGTTGAGAGTCTGCCTGCCGATGCAGGGGACGCGGGTTCGTACCCTGGTCCGGGAGGATCCCACGTGCTGCGGAGCGGCTGGGCCTGTGGACCATGGCCGCTGGGCCTGCGTGTCCGTAGCCTGTGCTCCGCAGCAGGAGAGGCCGCAGCAGTGAGAGGCCCGTGTACCGCAAAAAAAAAAAAAAAAAAAAAAATGCTGGTCTGAATTAACGCTAAAAGGCTTCTAAAATTTTAGAGGTCCCTGGAATTACTTGTTTTGGCTTGCTTATGGGTAACACTGTTAAAATGCAGGATGTTGACTTTATACTAAATCTGGCACATAGAGGTGCCCTTATTATCATATTTAGTTTACTATTGATTGAGGACCTACTATGTGCCATACATAGTAGACACAAGGACTGGGGAGGCAGAAATCACCTGTGTTCCCACAGAGTGAGTCTAGTTGGAAGAAGACAGACACATGAGCAAGTAATTACTATGAAATGTGGTAAAATGCCATATTCTGGGGTGATATTAAAGAGAAGGGACTGATCAACTTTTAAAGGTTAGAAAATATTTTATGAAAAACCTGATGTTTAAATTGAATCATGAATGATGAACAGAGATTTCTAAGAAGACCATGAAAAAGATATGTGCAACGTAGAGAAAGTAAAGCAGTATGAGAAATGTCATGCGGATGAATCTAATGTCCAGTGTAGAATTTAGTATGCCTAACATATATCAGGCATTCAGTAAATATCTGTTGAACGAATAAATGAGCCCAACAAGTTTATTCACTCAATACAATTTACTGAGCTCCAGTTTTCAGGCAAGGGAAATAGAAGGACTCCTTGTGTTTAGATTTTATGTATTAATATGAGATATAAACTATATACCTCTATATTATATATATGCATATATATATAAACTATATAACTATAAACATATAATCACATGTGAAATTCCTAGAGACAATTGTAAACAGGTATTTGATAATGTGGTAAAAATGTATATGTGTGTGTGTTAGGAGAGAGAGAGAAAAAAGAAGGAAAGGAGAATAAAAAATAATTTTAAAAAAGTATCTTGAAACAAATGAGCATTAAAGGAAATTGCTCTAAGTTGACACAAGGCAAAACCTGTAAAACAGAAACCAGGATGTATTGGGCTCAGGAAGGGAAAAACATACCTGAGTAGTGGTTTTATCCAAAAGAGCAAGACCAAAGACTGCAGTCAAAGCTTGTGATAGGAAGTCAAAATGAGAGACTCCATCAACCAAGGGAGAGCAGGATACAGTTTTATACACAAACCAGGCAAGATTATCAGTAACTGGGAAAACAGAAGTCAATAGGAAAATGGGGCTTGGAGCAAATCAGGATTTAATCCAATATAATTCAGTGCCTGATTCAGGTTTGAATTTGAAGGGACAGGTCTTAGCTTTCTGAACCAGCCGCTCAATGTCTTAAAGGTGCAACTGAGTCCTGCCAGAAGTGATGGGCAAGGCATGGCTAAGAAAAAAGTGGACTCTTTTCAGGAAGCAAAAAATAAAGAGGGAGAGGTAAAGACACTGCCGAGAGTGGAGTGGGGAAATTCTGTTAAAATTCATTTGCAAAAGGCAGTCATTCACAGGAGGTACGAGTGACCAAGTTCAATGACAACGTTGATTATGTTTGAAGAGGAAGCTCTAGAGTTCGTTATTCTTTAAGGATATCACGTTTTTGTTGAAAACCATTCATGTGGAATGTTTTATGAGGTTTCAATTAAATTTGTCCAGGGTTAAATGTGAACTTATTCCTTGTTTTCACTTTGAGAGAATTAATACATAAAGCTTTCCCTAACCTTAGAAATGGGCAAGGTGAATGTCATCACTCAGTTTTCTAGTTTATGTTTGTAGGAAAGTGAAGAGTGCAACTGTTTAATTCCTGGAATTCTTATAATCAGAATTCTGTGGCTGTAAACATTATTGTCTATAATTGTTATAACTTTGATTCCACTGTGCTCCTTACACTCAGCGCTTCAAAAGAATACTTCACAGCATTATTTGTGAGATTTAAGACTTATTCAGATTCAGAAATTTCTGTAACATATCCATTGCTGATCAATGTATACACTTTTATAAATGGGCATTTAAAAGAAATGATTCTCACTTCTTAGCTTTTAACTAATCAAATATTTCCTGATGCCTCTGCTGCAATTCTGATTAGTTTCCCAAAAGTGGATATGCTCTTGAACACTATTGAACATTTAAATTATATGATAGATGATTTATAAAATGTTAATGATGGTCCTCATATATTGGATATGCTAATCTAAACAGGAAGGCATGCTTTTGCTTATGTTGTCTGAATACATTCCTTTTAATGAGTTACCCTACAGTGAAGAAGGGAAACATGCCAATGTGCTGGTTGAATGTTAAGGTACTGCTTGAGAGCTCCTTGAATCCATCTCAGTATTCATGGCGTTCAAGTGAACCCGAAAAAAACTGTAATTGAATATTTTTAAGTAATATTTATACCATCCTGCCCATCAAATATTAGTAATTTTGCTAATAAGACTTCCTTATCACTACCTGCCACATTCTTCTATTATTTTTATGCCTGCCTAAACTAGTTGATAATATTTCCTCTTCTTGGAGTGTTCTCCCTTTTTGGCCTGAAAACTCCTACTTATTTGTCAGGACCCAGCTTGGGCCTCACCTCCTTTGGAAAGTCTTCGTTGATAAAACCTTCAGGCCCACTGTCAGCAGAGTTAAACCTTTCCTCACCTGCATTCCTTAGCACCATATGCCTTTCTCTAAAGGGTGAATCATTTTGTTTTGAAACTGTACATTTGAAAGTTTTCTTTCCCACTAGACCATAGGGTTCTTGAGACCAGTGATCCCATCTTACTCTTTTTTTGTATGCTGATACCTAATGCATATTCTGGTGCATAGTATGGCTCCCTAAATATTAGTTGAATGAAATCTATTGGAAAGGAAATCTCAAATGGCTATTTAAACCTTGATTTACCTTCCCATGCATTTATATCTTGACTTCCAGTGGAATTATAAGCTCTGTAAATACAGAGACTGGGTCTCCAGTTTCTCTGTATCCTCTTGGGAACACATGAACAGTACTTTTTATATTTAGGTAATCAAATAATGATTGTCAGTCTTCTCAGTCAGTCTAATACCATACAAGGCATGAAGTGATCATATATGTTGTTTTGTACAAGTTTAGCATTTATTGAAATAAAGCAGATGCTAGATCCATTTTCTGTTTATCCAAGGAAATCTAGCATATTTTGTGGTAACATAAGTACCAAAGAAGGCAAAGATACTTTGTTCTTCAAAAATGCCATTTTATAGATGTGTCTGTAATTGGCTCATATACAATTCAACAGTTGGTGAAAATTTGACAACACTTCAAGTTATGGCCACAGTTGTTGGAGATTCCTTTCACATCTCAATTATACCATCAATTCCCTTCAAATAAATCCATACATATTAATTGAATGCTTACTATGTGTTATGCACTGGGCAACTTGCTGAGTGTGAAGGTATAACAGAAATGCTTTGAAGATAAGCAGACTGGAATTCTATTCATTCCTAGCTCTTTCTCTTACTATCTAAGTGATTTAGGGCAAATTACTTAACTTCTTTGACCACAGATTTTTAACCTGTGAAATGAAGAATATGGATCTCAGTGGTGTAGAAGGTTATAAAAGAGGCAGGGCTGGCACAGTGTTTGGAACCTAGTTGGTGCTCAACCCATGTTAACCTTGTTATTCACCTAAAAGGAGCACCTTTTTCACCACTTTGCCATTTTACAGTAGAGGAAAGAAACGTGAAGGATGCCTTAAGAAGGCAGGTGCCAGCTACAAAGAGACAATGGGACCATAGGTTCTTTCCAGATGTCTTTATTTTAACAACATTGTTATGTGTTGGATTTTTAAAGTAGGATGTGTGCCAGGGCAGTCTTATAATTCAGTTTCAATTACAGTAACTGTTATGCGTAGCAATCTAGCCAAAGGTTGGCAAGTTCCCTGTGCCCAGGTCCTGAATTTAATAGCAGCAATGGCTTTGCAGGGCTTCATCAGCTCCCCATAACTGTCTCCTTTTGATTTAGTGGCAGCCTTCTCCCCTGAGGTAGAGTATCGATGCCATCTCCTTGTGGCTCAGTTTTCTGGGAAGATGTTTATGCTGCCTGGGACCTGCCAGAAATTTATTTCTGATATTTCCTATTAGATATGTCTTATATAGATATAAGACATAGTTTCCTATTTCTTTTTTTTTTTCTTTCTTCTTTGTCTGGTAACTTCTTTTGTAAAACAGAGCTGTTTTACAGAAGCATTCCTTACACTTTGGATTCTATTTTTAGTAAGTCACCAATGAACATTTATTTATTAAAATTATAATTATTCATGTCTTTTATATTTAAAAATTCTATTCAGAAACCAATATCAATATTGCTGGTGTATTTTGTAGAAAAATATATATAAGGGGGAAATTTTGAAATTTCCTCTCTCCCTTCCTTCCTTCTTTCCTTCCTTCCTCCCTCCCTCCCTGTCTCTCTCGGTCTCTCTCCCTCTCTCTCCGTCTCTCTCCCTCTCTCTCTCCCCCCTTTCCCTTTCTCTCTCCTTCCTTCTCTCCCTCCTTCCTTTTTCCTTTTTTGCTTTCTTTCTTCATACTCCCATTCTTTCTTCTTCTTCTCTCTTTCTCCCCTTTCTCCTCCCCCTTCTTTTATGTTTTACTACTCAACTTAATGAATCCCTTTCCCAAAGTCCTCTTCTTATTGTCTGCAATGTCACATTTTATTCCATTCCATTCCTTCTAGTTCCATCTTGTAGCACACTTCAAAGTCCTTTGTATTACCCGTATTTACAGTCTCCCAATATTTGTAGATTCTTATCATATCCCTCATTGTCACTTAGCCGAGTAATAGGCACTTATCTCCTTTAATATGGCCTCATAAATCAGACCTTTCTTTTCTCTAATCATTTTTTTTTATCATTCCCTAAATGGTTTCCAATTTGTCTGTGTCTTTCTGAAATGGAAGTGCCTCAAATGTAATGCAGGGATCCAAGGCTGAAACCTTACTGGCTACAGTTTGCCCTTCTTTCTGAACAAACATTTCATAGCAAGTAAGTGTAGTATGATTCCTATCTTGCCAATTTATTGTTTTGCAAATTCATGTAATATGTCCTTACTGAGGTTGTCTGAAGTAGATAAAAATTGCATTTTTCCCAGGAGTCAGGGGGACAAGTGTTTAAACCCAGAATCAGCACTATTAGTGACACTTGCCCTTAAATTCTGTGTACCTAAATTTCCTGATATCTAACACAGAATTAATGATATCTCCTCTCGTGATGACAGCCCAGATTAGGATGACATGAGCGAAGTGTGCAGGACACTTATGGGACCCTGAGAACGAGTACCTCCTTAAAGTTTGCACTTTGGTGCCTCACTTGCTTCATTTTAGTTCCACCCCTTCTCATGAGGATAAAATAATATAATAGGTGTGAAAAATGCTCTGAAAACTGTGAAGATATAGACAAATATCAGGTATCACCATCATTGTTCTTCACCAGTTCAGCTCAACACAACCCATCAACGCTGGAATAATTACACATATGGAGCTCCCTTTGCCAAGCCCTTCTCTCTAGTGTCATTAGTTCACTCTTCCAAGTTCATGTGGGTGCCCTGATTATGCTAGCCCCTGCATACCCAGGCACTTCCAGCCCCAAACTCACCCAGTATACTGTTCAGATACAGGCCTTATTATTTCCTTATCCTGCCATCAGAATTTACTCATCTAGATCCCCATTCCCTCAGAGCTTTGCTTATCTGCTTTCTTGAAATTAACAAATTTAGCAGATGAAACTACATTTGTTGTTGTATGTATAAGGAAGTACTGGCTTAATGTGTAACCCATTTAAGGTGACAAATTTGTAATTTCATTTAGGTATTTTGTAGATATGATGCCTTACTCTCCAAGTGCTCTAATGTATGGTTTTTTAAAAGTATTTGATCATGAACTGCAGTAAGAAGTGTATTTTTGTCATGACCTAGAACACATAAACATAATTAGAAAAGAATTCCACAAAATACTACAGACCCTTTCTACTTTCAGAGCATTCACCTATTCTCTTCTCTTCTCTCATCCTTAAGAATGAATTTCATTCCATTTTTTTCTAGTGTACTCAATTCAATATTAGTTTGTTCCATTTTTTAAAAAATTGTTGACCATGAACCCATTAAGTTGATTTTACTATTTGTTAATATGAAACAATAATTAGCAAAAAAACACAGACATAGAAAACAATACTGTGGCTACCAAAGGGGAAAAGAGGGGGGAGAGATAAATTAGGAGTTTAGGATTAAAGGATCCACACTATTATATGTAGAATAGATAAACAACAAGGACCTACTGTATAGCACAGGGAACTATATTCACTATCTTGTAATAACCTATAATAGAAAAGAATCTGAAAAAGAATATACATATATACATATATACACATATATATCACTTTGCTGTACACCTGAAACTAACACAACATTGTCAATCAAATATACTTCAATTAAAAAAAAACACTCAGAAGGATCGTTTTTCAGTGGAACTCAGTGGATTGCTAGGGAACAGACTTTTAACTGATTGTATGTACGACTGTATGCATACATGTATCTGTGTATGCCTGTGTAGGGTGGTAGAAGGCAAAGCTTGTCTGACTTCACCACGGGTAGAAGGGCATTAACCTTGATGGGTCATCCTTATCTCATGTGTACTGATATTTAACAGGTTACTAGGTAACTCAAGGATCAGACAAATTCCTCAAGAAGTAGTAGGCTCATATTGCGTGGATAGCTAGATTACCGCAGTGGGACACTGAGGAGACGGCAATCTCCAGAGACCCAGGGAGGTAACCAGTATTTGGGACTTTCTAAGCAAAAAGAGGAATTCTGGTAAATGGTAGACAGGTATTAGAGGTAAGCTATGGATTTAAATGTGAAGGAAAGGGCTTCCCTGGTGGCGCAGTGGTTGAGTCGGCCTGCCGATGCAGGGGACACGGGTTCGTGCCCCGGTCCGGGAAGATCCCACATGCCGCGGAGCGGCTGGGCCCGTTAGCCATGGCCGCTGAGCCTGTGCGTCCAGAGCCTGTGCTCCGCAACAGGAGAGGCCACAACAGTGAGAGGCCCGCGTACAGCAAAAAATATAATATAATAAAATAAATAAATAAATAAAAAGGAAAAACTAGTTGTTCACTGGATCCTAAGATCACAGCAGGGCTTCAGTCATTCTATGCTACATAATGTATCTGTTGCTTTGTTGCTGCTTAAGTCTATTTTTACTTCAGATGTAATTGATCCAACCACATGCAAATGGGACCAGGTGATCACAGCTGCAAGCAAAGCCTGTCTGAAGGACCAAAGAAAGAACGGTGCCTGGTAGATCTTGGGAAGCAGATGGGCCTTGGGCCCCTTTAAACTTATCTTTGGCATTTCCCTCTTTTTGCCTGTGAAGAGAGCAGGCCCTGAATACCACATTAGAATTTGTACCTCCCTGAATGTCTTTTAATGTATTTTTTTATGACTTACTTCATAAATTCTCTCTTCAAATTGGTCTGGTATATTATCTGCTTAGAGTTGCAACTCATTCTTCCCAGGTATGCACGGCCATTATCAAATTAGTAATATTCCAGAGTTGATTTTCTTAACAGGAAGAATTATATTGCGTTTTCTCCGTTGCTTATTTAAGGCTTAAATATAATTTTTTCTTAAACAATTCCTGATTGAATGACTCCATATTTCTGAAATCTTGGAAAAGTATAAGCTCTAAAGGGTTTTTACTAACCCTGTGAAGTTACAGGATTAAGTCCACAAAGAGAAAAATAAGCTTCTCTTTATGCCCAGGATCTTTAATAAAATGAATCCCAAGTTCATGTAGAAACTTGCAGTTTTAGGGACACATATCAGTGAGCACTACAACAGTAACAGGATTTTAGAACGAGAAGAAAGCACAGAGTAGTATGTCATTTTCTTTTCTACTATTTAGTGGTACAATAGTAAAAAAGTACTTTAATACACAGTGCATAAGTCTCAAAAATATAAAAGTAAATAACTGATATAATATATAGAAAAATGACCTTTTCAAAATCCCATTTCTAACTTTCCAAGTCAGGAGCTTAAGGGAATGGTGAATCCAAGATGCTTTTTCCAAATGGAATAGAATTGTAGAGGCTCATTTCTACCCTGGGTAGCAAGATGTTAATTATTAGGATTGCTGTGACTAACAATGATGCTGTGAATTGAACTTCTAATTATTCTGGTAATGTAGGCAAGGATACTACATAACTGAAATTCAATGATAATACAAAAGGCTTATTCTAACCATGGATTTCAACCTCCTTCCCTGGCAAACCTGTGCATAAGTCGATGAAAAGTAGCCATGTTGCTCTCTTCTTTGAAAATCTCCCTTTCTGGTGATGCAGTTTACAAGACAAAGTAGTTTAAATATGATGAGAAGAGTCTGTGCCTTTTCTGTGAGTTGGATAAAGCTTGAGTTATTTTTCATGCTAATGGCATTGAGCACACTAGTGGGCTTCAGGCAGACTTTAGGTTCTATTGCCTTTATGCATGAGGAAACCATTTGCAGATGGAACCTTGGCCAGCCACGCCAAGCTTCAGGAGCCCATATTTGCTGGTTAGCCAGATATGACACTCCTGGTGAGGTGAGAGGGACAAGCGACCATGGGAAGCTCAAGCCGTTACCAGGTTACTCATCACCAGGGCCCACAAGGCATCTGCCATGGGAGTCATCTGTCATTTTCAGAAATGCTTACCAGTAAAGATATCGTTCTAAAAATCCCATTCATTCTCATTCTCACTGGTACAGAGGATCGGAAGGTTTGAGCTTGATAGTAGCCAGAATTTAAAAGGAATTCCCAAAAGGGGAGCTAGAAAATATTTGAGCAAAGGCAGCATCATCGGAACCACTGCATAACTTTCCCACACAGCTTCTTTGAAGGGTAAAAGACCCATTTGGATACACAAGTTCTGACAGTAAATACTCACACATAATACACTTTCTGTTCTTTATAGTCATACTTTATCAACTCATAGATAAATAATAGAAATGAATGTTCTATTTATCATATTTTTGAAATGATCTAATTGTTAAAAAAAAACGCAGTTGATATAAATACATGTTTGCCCATTTGATTTCCTCCATGAATTTTATTGCTTTTCCCCCCCAAAATATAGAGAGTCATAGAAAAATGATGAAAGTGTTTTTTGGACACTGAGTAACAAACAGATTTTCACAATTTTATGTTAATCAAAATGATTTCTATGTTTATTAGTGAAAATGTGTTTGATTAACTTTATGTTAAAGTCATTAGAGTTTAAAAATTATGAAAGAGGATGAGTTGGCACGTGAATTGAGAGTTTGATCAAATCCAAGATTATGTAAAAACAATTTGAAATATGCGGTACCCCAGACCAAATGCCAGTTTTCTCCTCTTGCTAATGACAAGCATTTCTATCTTACAAGACACCTTTCCAGTGTCTCTTAAAAGCTGGCTATTCAAGAAATATGAAAGTCAGAGCAGCTCATAAGAAAAAAGCGATGTTACCGATGAGAATACCGTGTCGGGCAGTCCCTTGAGTCCCTAAAGAAAGGGAGTATATGAAACCCTAAGCTAGTTGTTCCCAGAGCAGAAGCTGGCCACTGAAAAGCTGGCTTGATAATTTGGGAGCCTGCATCCATCAGTGTGCATCAATGAACTTGATTGATTGCATCAACCACCAATGGGGTAGTGGCTATTAAATTATTATTTAGAAAAATAAATTTGGATGTTCAGTACAGTGAAACCTTAACAAAGACTAAGGAAGGCACACTTTTTCAGACTAGTGATTGTCTTAGAACCTCTGGACTGTCTTAGAATGTTCTGGATTTTCTTAGAATGACTCTAGATTTTCCAGTTCAACCAGCTGTTCTATTGGATGAGCTTCTATACCTGCTAATAAACTGGTTCTTAGATATATCTCCTTCATTATGCATTACTGTCATCAAGCATCAAATAGCCATGTTGCCAGTGGTCTCACTTTTCTTGCACAAAAGTAATGAAAGAAACTCTCACACCAAGGTGTTAGTGATTAATGTTTTCTGCCATTCAAGTTATTTTCAGGACATGAAAAATGATATAATTAATGGTGGGATTCTAGGCATGGTGATTCTTTTTTGGAGGGTTATGCATCTGGCTTAAATCCTCTTTGTGCCCTTCCTTCCTTCCAATCCTCCTTCATTTACTGCAACATTTACTGATCAACTAATGTATTCTAGTCACATGGATAAGTACTGATGCTAGAAAGATTAATAAGCTATGATTCCTCCTTTCAAGGACTCATAGTTTCATAAAGGAGGTAGTTATGCCAACCAGTTCATAAATCTTGAAAGGATCGTAGTTGAGATAAGTACAAAGCAGAAAGGAAAAGGGGGTCAATCTTGTCTGGTTAGGAGCTTGTGAAAGACCCCACCCAAGTGAAAACACTTAAGCTGATTCTTGAATTATGGATAATAATTTCTCAGAAGGAAAAGGAAGAAGTTGGAGAAATAAACCTGGTATTTTGGCTACAGCAGTAGTTCAGCATGACTTGAAGACAGATTGTTGGGAGATGAGGCTGGAGATCTCCTCGAAGGGTTGGAAGGAAACTTGTATGCCTTGCTGTGGTTTGGGAATTTCATTCTGGAGTCAGTGAGATACCACTGAAAATTGAAGATGGAGAGTGACATGTTCCTATCACTCTAACAACAGTGTAGACTGAGGGTACATCAGAACGGGGAAGATAGGCTTAACAGAGTTTTAACAGGCACACGTTGAGTGGATGTCATAGGCCAGGCATGGCACTAGATTCTGGGTATACCTTGGGAGCAAAGTAACTATAACACCCACCTCATTCTAGGTATAACAATAACGATAACAACAGTACCATGTCTTCTCTTTTTTCTTGGTACTTATCTGGGTTGCTTCACTCGTTTTAAGTATTTCGACTCAGAAACTCTGATTTGTTATTACTATGTATATTTTATAGGCAAGGTAACTAAGGTTAAGAGATGGTATCTTCCCAAAGCTGTGTTGCCAATAAACTGTCAAATTAGGATTTGCACCCAGGCAATAATTTCACTGTGATCTATTGTGAAGGGAGTAAAAGAGATATCTGTAAAATTGGCCATGACCACAGTAAGAACAGAGCTAGGCCACAGTCCCTTGCTATCAGAAGCAGGAAAAAAAAGCTAGTCTATAAAGAATCTATAATGAAGGTAATATGGAAGCTATAGCATTAGGGCACCAAACATGCTACTCTTCACCCTTTCCTAGATTGTTCTCTCTGCTTCCTGCATGTCAGTGGATGAAGCCAGCTGGTCAACGTGCAGTCTAGTGCCAGAGTGGACAACCAAAGTGCAGCTGTGGCTTTTTCTAGCCATTTTCACTTCTTGCTGCACTGAGTGGCTGGTGGACAGCTTCCACTCCAGGACTTCAAATCTGTCTGTTGGTTCCTGTACATTCAGCAGCCAAATGCCTCATAGCTCTCTGCTGAGCATCCTCCCAAATTTAGTTTGAAGAAAAATAATAGAATAAAAGTTGTCTTTCAGCATCCCATAACCACAGGACATCTGAAATGCTATTCAGAAGTTAGAGTAGAAATATACTGTGGTAGGCAGAATTCTAAAATGGCCACAAGGTTCCACACCCTGGTGTACGTGCCCTGTAAACTCCCTTTCCCTTGAGCATAATAAGTAGGATTTGTAACTATGATATCTGTGGATCTGTGGTAACTATGATATCTAAGTAGGATTTGTAACTGTGGTAGTGATATGGTATTAGTGCCATAATTATGGGACTGTATATGGCAGAAGTGATTTTGCAGATGTAAATAAGTTTCCTAATTAGTTGCCTTTGAGTTCATCAAAAAGGGACTATCCTGGGTGAGCCTGACCTAATCAAGTAATCCTTGAGAAGAGGTCAGAGAGAGATGAAACATAAGAGATGCTTTCCCACTGGCATCGAAGGAGAAAACTGCCCTGTTGTAGAGAGGGCAAAGAACTAAAAAACAACTTCTAGGAACTGAGAGTGGTCCCTGTCCAACAGCTAACAAGAAAATAGGGACCTCAGTCATACAATCACAAGGAAATGAATTCTGTGAACAACCAGTGTTTGCAAAAGCAGACCCAATGCTTCAGATGTGATCATAGCCCCAGTCTACACTTTGATTTAAGCCTGAGTGGAGGACTCAGAAAACCCATAACCAGACTCTTCATCCATGGCCACTTTAAAATATTCAATTTGTGTTTTTCGAAGTCCCTCAGTAAAATATTAAACTTGTGCTTTTCTAAGTCCCTCAGTTTGTGATAATTTGCTATGCAGCAGTGGAAAACTACTACACTAATGCCACAGTGCCGAGAGGTGCCTTCCTCAGTTATCAAACTAGCAGGTCTTGCTGGACTAGCTTGTTCTTATGCCGCTTTAAAAAAGTTTTAAGCTTTTCATGGCTCTCTATATAAGTTTAACATAGTATGCCATCAATTCTATATAAAAGTTAATCTTTTTAACTCTTTGAGGCCACTTTGTGTTGTTTAATGAGTTACGTTTCCATTGTACTGATGATCATTTTGCTTTTCAGTGTGGTCGTACTAAACCAAAGTCTTATGTGTGTGCTTCACATAAAACGTAAGCTTAATTATCATGCAAAATTTGATTCTTGCATGATGTAAATATCATGGCTAGTATCGTTGAAATATTCCTGTTGAAAAGCAAGTTTATTAAAAGGTGATTAAGTTAGAGTTGTTAGTAGTTAAACTACAACATATAAGTAGCATGAATAATTGTCAAGGGGATTGTGTATTACTTTTCATAGTTTGTATTTCTTTGGTGCAATAAAAGAATAAGCAATTTTTATACTCTATTACAGTAAGGAAGTACAGCATGTCAACTGTAATGAGGAATAATTGGTTGGAAGGAACAATATTTGGAATGAAATCTGGCTAAATATATATCTGCAACTAAGATTTCCATTAAGCAGGGCTAAAAATCTGTAGGAATTGCCCTGGGTTTAATGATCACATAAATAATCCTGTTTCAATTATTTGAGTCTTACATGATTTCATAATAAATGAATTATGCATCAGACAACTTTGTGTCTTTTGTTACTTTTATAGTATTGATTTAGATAAAGATTATCCCTGGCAGAGTCATGGGAAAAGGCTCCTTGTGGCTGCTGTTTTGTTTTTTATTAGATCTCAAACTGAAATGTTACTTTATCTAAGTCAGCTTCACACTTGCAAACATTAGCATCCATCAATTGCTATTTATTTCACTTTGCTTGGTTATTGAGACAGTTGCATATCAGTGTTCTCCCTCACTTAAGTGATTACATTTAGAGCTAAAAGGAGGATGCTGTAGAGATAGATTCAAGATGGAAGCGAGGATATGTAACAATGCGGAGAAGTGTGGAATGGTTTACAGTCTTGTTTCCATTTAAGTTTGCATCTGAAGTCCCTTGGTGAAAGAAGTTGTGATGGATGCTGGGAATGAATCATCAAAAAATACTTTGACAACATGGTATGGAAACTTGTATCTATTCACAAATGATTTACAGCTATCTTACTTCTAGTAGAAAAAAAAAAAAGACCTTCTAGACAAGTTTGAGAAACTGATGGAGCCCTTGTCTATTCTTAACCCTGTCGAGTTTGTAAAATGTGTGACTCTCAGCTAGTTTTTAATAAGGTGGGGAAATGTCTCCCTGGAGGCTGTGTTACTTACTGGGTGAGAGTGTTTAAGCAGATTAATGCGGTGTTTCTCATGGTGTGGTCCAGAGAAGTCCTGCTTTAGAATCATTGGAAAGTTTGATAAAAATGGAGATTCATGAGCTCTATCCAAGACCTATTAAATCAGAATCTCTGGGGAAGGTCTGAGGATTCACTTTGAAGAAGATTTCAAGGTAATTCTTTTGCACTCTAAATTTCGAGCACCGCCAGTTGATATATATGTATAATAGTTCTCTGTTCTCTCTTGCCAGTCCTGGATAATATTGCTACTATTTACAGTTCTTTCAATTTGTCTTCAATCCTGTAAAGATGCACTAATATACAGCTTCAAAGTGTGTCTGAGCCATGCCTGTTTTTCCTCTGTTTAACTACCTTCACCCATTGAGCAGACTGCCTTTGCTATTTATCCTGAGGACAAGGTTGCCTGGTGAAGTCTGGTGCAGTGTTGGTCCCTTACCATCCAGGATATCTAGTCATGGAATGTGAGTGTGATGCCTAGGTGGGGCTGATGAGACCGAAGGGGCAATGGAATATGTCCTTGAAAATGAATTTCCTTAGCACATGGCAGGGCTCTGAAAATCCAGTTGAACCTGAGTCTGTAGTCTGATGCCACACTAACACCTCACTGTACCTGTTCATTCTGTGGAGTGTTCCAGAATGGAAAGTGATTAAGATGTTCTCAAAAACCAGGGCCCAGGAAAGTTTCTTCAATGCTATTTACATTTTTTTTCCTTTGCAACAGGGATACCTAGATTTCCATTTTTCTTAAGAAGAGCAATTTAAAAGTCAAGTCATTATAAATGAATAGATTATCCTCATATCACTTGTGATGAAGATGATGGTAAACCTGATGAGCGGGTATGAGCAATGTATTTTCTTTAGAATCCCAACTCAATTGAAGATACCCTACTCCTTTTTTTTTTTTTTTTTTAAGAATGTGGACCATTTTAAAAGCCTTTACTGAATTTGTTACAATATTGCTTCTGTTTTATGTTTTGGTTTTTTGGCCCCGAGGCATATGGGATCTCAGCTTCTGGCCCAGGGATCGAACCAGCACCCCCTGCATTAGAAGGAGAAGTCTTAACCACTGGACCGCGAGGGAAGTCCCAAAGATACCCTACTCCTTCTTATCCACATGGTGTCTGGGAATAATAATAGTATTTAACTAATTGAGCTATTTAGGTTTATTGCGATAATTTGTATAAA
Organism: Delphinapterus leucas; assembly: GCF_059928025.1. Taxonomy (NCBI): domain Eukaryota; kingdom Metazoa; phylum Chordata; class Mammalia; order Artiodactyla; family Monodontidae; genus Delphinapterus; species Delphinapterus leucas. Next base: position 48,054,796 of record NC_143133.1, on the reverse strand, counting down.
GCAATTAGAACAGCACTTGATGTATAGCAATGGGCTCAATAAGTAATTACAGTAACACTTACCATTCATTGAGCATTTACCATGTGACAGTCTGTTCTAAATGCTTTACATGAATCATCTCAGCAACTTTGCTCGAAGTCAGGAAGCTCTGATGTAGCAGAACGGGGATTTGAACCCAAGCATGCTCCTAACTTCTGCATTATCCTACCACTTCCATAAATGCGGGTCATTATTTCTTCACATTAATATTGATACATTTCTCATTTGATGCCTCACTGCTTAATTTTATTTCAGTTCATTTATGCTCCCTATTCACTCAATCATAGGATTTAGCCAGGAATCTCTTGGTTTGAGTAACTGCCAAAGGAGAGGAAGGAGTTAAAAGAGGCAGGCAACTGCTGCTCATTTTGTGTGTCACAATGGGAAACGGCCTGAAAAGGATGCCAGGAACTTCATGGGGGTGTCAGGGCAAGTGATTTAGCTGGCTTTGAGTATTTTCCAGGCTCTGGTTGAATTCTCTGGTAAGACTAGTGTTATTCTCCACCGGTCTTGTAATGAAGACTGCCCTTGCTATGAAAAAAAAAAATGCCACTTAATATTTGTGTATGGTTGTGTATGGTACAAGCCAGATGCAGTGAACTTGATCTTGGTTCCATTCTCCTCCCTCCCACTCAGGTCTAAGTGGGACCTCCCACTCACACGGTACTTTCCATACTTCCTTAAAGGCTTTCACCAGATGCTGCTGTGCATCTAAAACGCTATCTGATCATGATCTCTGTGGAGTCACACCTAGGTTTAAATCCTGGCTTGGGTATTTCCTGATGTAATCTACTAAGCCCCCTACTCTTCAGTTTCTCCTGCACAGTGGAGATAATGGCACCTACCTCATAGGGTTTATGTGAGGATGCAGTGGAAGAATTCATATAAAGTGCTTGGTTCACTAATCTTTCAAATAGTGATTATCCTAAAAATATTAGGCACTATCATCTAAATTTTGTTTTAATAGATTTTAAGCTTTGCAAAGACTGAAGATAGGGTTTTTATTTCTCATACCACCTTGTATAGTACCTGGACCATAAATCTAACAAGTGAATGAATGAATAATCAGAACTATATGGAATGAAGTTTGGTTTTTGACCAGGCTAACTAATTGAGACTCTAAGACTAGGGTATGGAGAAAGCTCTTCCAGCCCACCCCATTTAATATCATCCCCAACTTGGAATCAAAAGACACAGATACAGGGCTTCCCTGATGGCGCAGTGGTTGAGAGTTCGCCTGCCGATGCAGGGGACACGGGTTCATGCCCCGGTCCGGGAAGGTCCCACATGCCGCGGAGCGGCTGGGCCTGTGAGCCGTGGCCGCTGAGCTTGCGCATCCGGAGCCTGTGCTGCGCAACGGGAGAGGCCACAACAGTGAGAGGCCTGCGTACCGCAAAAAAAAAAAAAAAAAAAAAGACACAGATACAAATAACTAGAATCCCTTTGTTTCCTGCCTCAGTTCATCAAAGGGCAGCCTCATCTCTCATCTTGGAAGGAAACATTGTTTTCCTTGCAAAAGCCATATTACTGAAAATGAAGCAGAAATGGGTTCATTCCTTCCAGTAACTGGTGATTTTGAAAAAACAGTACTTTAGGGATATGCTCTGAAGTGCAAAAGTATCTCTAATTAAGTGTTCATTTTTCTGGGGACAGGCCAAGGAAACCTTGTAGTGGCAGCAGGGTCTGAGCGACTCCCCAAAGTTGCTTTGTTGACGTTTCTTTTAAACAGATACCCGACTCTGCCTTTAACCCTCCTCGTTGGCTTCTTGAGAGTATGTCATGTAAAGCTTCTGGTAAACAATCCTAACAGCATCCCCTTTCTTTCACCACTACCTCATGCTCACCCCTCCGCCTCCAACCACCCCCAGGGCAGGGGCGCAGAACTTTCCTGGGTCTAAAATCACATCAACCCAGAAAGGGTAGGCCATCTTCTAAAAAGTCACCATGAAGTGTTGGTTATTTATCCCTGTGGAGTTAGTGAAGGAAAGCATGTGTCAAGCACTTAGTGTATATCTGGCCACTGTCAATGTATCGCTATCAGCTTGACTGGCCTCTGATGCTTTGGGACATGGGGCAATGTACCAATTCCACCTAAAACTCCACTTCTTCATCTGTTTGATGAGGATGAAAATCTTTATCTTCTTCAGAGTGGTTGTGAGGGCAGGACAGTCACTGTGCTTAGCCCTGTGTTTTGGCAAGTTATGTGCTCCATGAGCCTAATTATCATTTATGAATATTATCGCACCTAATCCTAACAAAACCCCCAAGGGAGGTATGTTGGCCCCATTTTGAAGACCAGCAAACTGAGGTTTAGAGAGTTGAAGTCGCTTGAGGGAGGTCAAAGGTCTGGAGTCTGTGCCCAGGTCCCTTCTTTCTATTGATTACTCTAGCTTTTCTCTTGTAAAAGGGAAGGCCAGGCTCTATAGGAAGAAAAAACATTGGATTAATGCTTTAATTTGAGTCCAAGCTATGAATCGAAGCTAAGAGTTATTGACAAAGTCACTTTACCTATTTAGACTGCAGTGTTCTTCCAGCTGCAGTCAAAGGATGGGAGTGGATGCCATGCCAGGGTCTTCTCACCCTCCATATCAATGGTGTTCAGGTATTTTGGACAGGGACACCTTCCTTGTATTGCTTTCCTTGGTCATGTTGTCAGGAATCACAGATACTACTCACGTTAAACACAGAAAAGAACATGGCCAAGACGTTTTGGTGTGCAGGCGCGTGGCTCACCTTAAGGAGAGGTACCAGCAGCACGGTGCTGTGGTAGCATCCTAAGAGAGTGTGCAGAAATCTTACAAGAATCCCCAGGCAGACTTGGCACTCTAGATAACAGAGAGTGAGGCCTTGGAATCAGTGAGAGAGCAGGTGGCTTTTAGGGAAGGCGAATGTATCGGTTACATTATTCATTCAAAAGCTAGTCACTGCCTCCTGTGTGCCAGGCACTATGCTAAGTTCAGGGATATCCCGGTGAACAAGATGGATAAAAATCTCTGCTTTCATAGGCAGGAGGTTATATTCTAGTAGGAAGAGATATTATATAAGTAAGTAGACAGATATACATAACAGGTGGTGACAGTGCTTTGGAGGAAAATAACGCCTGTTCAGAGTAGTGACTCCAAGGTCTGAGGGCTGGTGTGCTGTTCCACACACTGCAGCTACTGAGGGCCCCTCTGTGATGGGGCTTTAGAGCCAAGACCTAAATAAAGCCGCTTATTCATGGAGCAGTCTGGGAATAAGCATTCCAGTAGAGGGGATGGCAAGGGCAAAGGCCTGAGCGTATGACGTAAACAGTCCGAAAGGAAACCCCACAGGCACTGGGAAGAACAATTCAGCTCCAGAGGAACCCAGACTGGGTGGAAAGATCCTTATTCGGGCACTTTTCACTAGCAAACTGCCTACACACAGTTCTCAGTCCAAAAGCATCAATTTTATTTTATTTTAATAAAAATTATATAGATTTAAGGTATACAATACGATACTTTGATATACATATACATAGTGAAATGATTACTACAGTCAAGCTAATTAACATATCTATCTCCTTACATAGTTACCTTTTCTTTTTGTCATGACAGCACCAGAAATCTGCTCTCTTAGCAAATTTCAAGTATACAGTATGGTGTTGTTAACTATAATCATCATGCTGTACATTGAATGTCTAGAATTTATTCATCCTACATAACTACAACTTCGTACCCTTTGACCAACATCTACCCACCTGCCCCACCTCCCCACCCCTGGTTACGACCATTCTACTCTCAGCTTCTATGAATTCAGATTTTTTAGATCGCACAGAATAAGTGAGATCATGCAGTACTTGTCTTTTTTGTGTCTGGCTTATTTCACTTAGCATCATGTCCTCCAGGTTCATCCATTTCATCCGTGTTGTCACAAATGGCAGGATTACCTTCTTTTCCAAGACAGAATAATAGTCCTCTGTGTGTGTGTGTGTGTGTGTGTGTGTGTGTGTGAGTGTGAGTGTGTGTGTGAGGCATTTTCTTTATCCATTTATCCACTGACAGATACTTAAGTTGTTTCCATATTTTTGTTATTGTGAATAATGAACGTGCAGGAATCTTTTCAAAGTACTGATTTCATTTCCTTCGAATATATACTCAGAAGAGGGATTTCTGAATTATGTGGTAATTCTATTTTTAATTTTTTAAAGAACCTTCATAATGTTTTCCCAATGGTGGTACTAATTTACAGTGCATAAAATTACCCTTTCTCCTTATCCTTGCTAATACTTATCTTTTATCTTTTTGTTAACAGCTATCCTAACAGGTGTGAAGTGGTATCTCAGTGAGGTTTTGATTTGCATTTCCCTGGGGATTAATGATGTTGAGCACCTTTTCTCAACCTGCTGGCCATTTGTATGTCTTTTTTGGAAGAGTGTCTATTCAAGACTTTGCACATTTTTTAATCAAGTTGTTTGTCTTTTTCTGCTATTGAGCTGTATGAGTTCCTTATATATTTTGGATATTAATCCCTTATTAGATATATGGTTTGCAAATATTTTCCCCCATTCTGTAGGTTGCCTTTTTATTTTATTTTTATTTTGTTGATTCTTTATACTATGCAGAAGCTTTTTAAATTGATGTAGTCCCACTTGTTTATTTTTGCTTTTATTACCAAGACATCAGTTTTAAATATGAACATAAAAAACTCAATCATTGAATTTTATTTATGAGGCAAATTGAAGGGCTCTACTGAGTTCCCCGGGGGTAGAAAAACATAGAAAAATCCCTCAGTGGTCCCCTGAGGACCACAGGTTATGTGTGTTTAAGTAAGTAATAATCCTGTGAATGAGCAGGAAGGAAGAGCCATGAATTCAGTTAACTACTAGCTTGGAAACTTCTCATGTTGCAAAGTTATGGGGGTTAATGGATTAATTAGAATGTCACGAAACAGTTTGGGAGGGTCATTTGGGGTGTAACCTTCATTCCTGGGCTGATAAGTACTTGTGCCAATGCTTAGATTTTTATTTCATTTAAAGCTGTGTGGAATAATGGGAAGAAATAATGGACTTTGAGTTGAACAAATCAGAGTTTGAATCTTGGTCCCATCACTCAACAGCAGCATGGCCTTGAGCCTGTTATTTAAATTCTTTTTTTTTTTTTTTTTTTTTTTGTGGTACGCGGGCCTCTCACTGTTGTGGCCTCTCCCGTTGTGGAGCTCAGGCTCCGGACGCACAGGCTCAGCGGCCATGGCTCACGGGCCCAGCCGCTCCACGACATGTGGGATATCCCCGGACCGGGGCACGAACCCGTGTCCCCTGCATTGGCAGGCAGACTTTCAACCACTGCACCACCAGGGAAGCCCCATGTTATTTAAATTCTATGAGGTATAGTGTTTCTCTGTAAATCTCATCTAATTATATTTATTTTCAGAGTAACTAAGAGGGAAAAACAAAGTAAAGCATCTGGTATGTGGTAATTACATAATTAATGGTGACTGTTGTTATCCAACAAGTATCTATACTGCACGTCTATATGCCCTCCATGGAGGCATGTGGGGAGCTTAAAGGGAAGGAAGATGTGACTTATGCCCTCTAGAAACTTACTCTTAAGTTGTGAAGATGTCCACCCAATTGGCTATAATATAAAGTACTGTAAGAGAAAAACAAGTACTATAAAAACACAAAGAAGGAGAGATTTCTTCCAATTCTGCTTGGAGAAGTTTCATGGAAGAGTTTTAGGAGCCCGACAGGCAGAGTTAGTGTGGAAAGGATTTTCCAAATACATGCAGTATTTTTGAACAAAGCCCAGAGATGGAGAAGCTCAGAATGAGTCTGGAGGAAGGAAGCTGAGCTGTCAGGTAGAGTGAATGAACAGAAGTAGGGCCAATGAGGTGCAGTCCTCAAGCTGGGACCAGATCATGTAGCGACCAAGATGCTGTTCCAAGGATCTTGACTTTATTCAGTAGGCAGATAGGGAGCCATGGAAGGTTTCTGATTAAGGGAACAATAAGATGAGGGTTGCACCTCAAAGTAATTACCCTGGCAACTCTACGTGGTATGCATAGAGCATGGAGAGACTTGTGATAGAAACAAGAGCCAGTAGTGATTGAGCACTTACTCTGTTCTAACAGTATTACTCATTAATCCCCTCAACAGTCCAATGAGCTAAGTGCTACTGCCTTGCCCCCTTTTACAGATGAGGACATTAAGGAATAGAGATGTTAAGTAACTTACCCAAGGTCACACAGCTAATAAGAGGTCAGTCCTGAATCCAGGCAGTCAGACTCTGGAGTCCATCCTCCAAACCATTACTCTGTATTGCTTCAAAAGCGGACCAGGGTCTTCCCTGATGGCGCAGTGGTTGGGAGTCCGCCTGCCGATGCAGGGGACTCGGGTTCGTGCCCCGGTCCGGGAAGATCCCGCGTGCCGCGGAGCGGCTGGGCCCGTGAGCCATGGCCGCTGATCCTGCGCGTCCGGAGCCTGTGCTCCACAACGGGAGAGGCCACAACAGTGAGAGGCCTGCGTACCACAAAAAAAAAAAAAAAAAAAAGCTGACCAGAAGTTAAGGATGCCTGCATGCTACCCTGCCCTGCCTCTGCCTAATGTTTCTTCCTCTTCCTTGCTCCTCAGTTTGCTCATCTCTGAAATAGGAGACTTGAATTGGGTTTCTGAGATGCTTTCTAACTCGGGTTTTTTTTGTTGTTTTTTTCTCTTTTGTTTAAATTCTGTATTTGAATGTGGGCCTGATCTATTTGATCAGTACAGTAATGGAGGAAACACAAACGTGAAATGGTTGTGCAAGTTAGAGACAGAAACTCTAAACAAGTTTTGTTTCTGATTGATTTTTGTTTCTTCTGAAACTTTCTCTTGCTTCAAATTTACTCCAATCAATTAAAAACATACAAACAAGCATAGAAGGTACACAATGAAAAAAATATGTACATGTTTTGGTGTATTGAATGGCAATGAGCTAATACATAAGGTAACTGCTCAACTCTAAGATTTACAAACATTAAGAATACTTACTAATTTATCGTAATCATGCTTTGAAACGATGTGATAGTTACTACTCAAACCAGAGTATTAGTTCACAATGACTCACACAGAGCCCCAGGATAAGGCAACTCATTGAAAAAAGAAAGTCAATATTGAACAAGTCCCTTAAGCCGTATTTCTCTCTGCGCTCAGCTAGTTGGGACAAAATACACACTTTGCTTTTCCTGACTAGTAAACAGGGTTTCTGAAACAGCTGAATCCAAGCTGTCATTTCGCCTCTCAGCATTTTCCGGTTTTTCTTCTTATTTCAAGATGCGGTGCTCTGGTCCCTGTCTGCAGCGGGAGTCCAGACTCTGGTTAGTTTCCGTTTCCAAGGCAACTGACCAGCCCAACAAAGCCACAGCGGCGCCGGGCGCGCTGGTCCCGGGGCCGCGGAGCCATCACTGCCGTGCGTCCTGTTTTCTCCGGACCTTCCTGGTGATCTCCCGGGTCTTCGGGTGATCTGCGCGTTACTTCATGCGTGGCTGTCTCTTTGTGTAAGAGTGATAAAGAGGAAGCTGATAATTCGACAGGCCCGACTTTATCCGACTGCCACTTCTAGCCTCTGCTACAATAGACAGGATGAATGCATTTTCTCTCATTCACGCCCTCTCTCCATCTCGTCGTCTCCTCTCCCTGTCTCTCTCTCTCTCTCTTCCCCCCTCCTTCCCTCTCTCCCTCCCTCTCTCCCTCTCTCCCTCTCTCCCTCTCTCCCTCTCTCTCTAGCTCTCCTCCTCCCCTGGCAGTAGCCTTCTTAATGTAGTTTAATGGCTTTACAAAGAAAGCCAGGCAGAGGAGCACTTCTCAGTAGCTGTGGTCGGACCATGACCTAGCTGACCATGAACTTGGAAGGGCTTGAAATGATAGCAGTTCTGATCGTCATTGTGCTTTTTGTTAAATTATTGGAACAGTTTGGGCTGATTGAAGCAGGTTTAGAAGGTAAGGGAGTGCTTTTTAGTGACTTCTAAAAATTCTCTGTTTTGCAATAAAAATTTCTTAAGCAAGTATAAGAGGCACCTGAAATGAGATCAGAGAAATGTTACTCTGGGGTGGACATAAAGAGAGGTGGGTTTTTCAGGGTAGGAAAGATTAATAAAATAAACTTTTTGCAAGTTTCAGTAATGTTTTCAGAACAAAAGAACGTTAAAAGTATGAGAAACACTTTGAATCAAAATGTTAGAACCTAAACTGAGATAAAATGTTTATAATTGGTATGTCTGCTTATATTGAGAGTATTTAGTCCATATTGATGTTGTATTATTTTATCTAATATCCCCTTTTATTGTATCAGCAAATTTTATTTGGATATATTGTGAGGTCCACTTGTTTATTGCTATGTAAATGCATTCCAAATGGAAATGGTTGTACATTGATTATAATTTCTTGTGGTTTAAGATTGGAGCCTAAGAATGATAAGCTTTTTATAAGGTGTCTCAAGAAGTATTTATAACGTTACTTATTTTACATCCCAACGGAGATTCTAAGGGGCAGAGTCCCCAATTCATATGACAGATCTTAACATAGATTGCAAAGAGCCAATTGTTTTTCAGGTGTTGCTGTTTATATTCATCAGATGCTCATTCCCCTATTCTCCTTAACAATCTCTCTTTCTTTAAAAAATAAGGTGTGTACTTGCCTGTATCTTTTCCTGAATTTGATGTTTCTTTGAGAATCTGAGTAAATTCAGATGATTATTTTCTTACTGTGCAGAACACATTTGAGAGTATTTTTGCATATGGCCAGTAATTGTTTCTGTAAAGTTGTCAGAGCAATTTTAAAAGCATCCCTAGGTGATGTTTGAAGTAGTTATGTTTTGATATTCTTGTTTCAAATTTTAAGCTTGAGTAAAAATGCAAATATGTTATAAATGTATTTACGTTCACAACTAATTCAGTCCTCTGGAGAATGATTGCCACATGTGACATAAATAAGGCTGCATTTACAAATAGCCAACATCAAATTACAGTAAGTGTGTCACTCAGATGTAGGTTATAGAAACCTACATTTGTAATTGGTTGTGTGGGGGGATAGGGTGGAAAGCAGGGTTTGTTGAAGTAATTTTGAAGTAAGTTTGCAGAATGCTTTTTGCAAGCCCTTTCTGATGGCAATATTTGTAATTCTAAAAAGAGGATAAATTTCTAGATTCTGGGAGTAGTGATTGCTCTTTAAAATTGACTTTATCTTTTGCATTGTTGTGATAAAGCAATAACTTGGTTTGGCTTCTCTGCCCTTTAGTGTGTGTTATTTTCCTGGCAAATGTGATCGGGACCTCCCATTTTAATGCCCTGGTTTTTATTCTCTCTGAGACTGACAGTTCCTTGGAGTAGTGTTGGTATTTCTAGCTGTGTTGAGGGACTTTTTTTTTTTTTTTTTTACCTGAGTTCATGGATGATTTGTGGTCATTCTTTAAACTCTTTTGACATTTTACTGTGCATTTTGTGATGAAACCTCCTCTGGTATTGGTTTTGTTTTAGGAGCACGAACATTTACTCTCCCAAATGATAGCATGTGTTTCCTTCCTCTAAGGACTGCTAACCTTTATGAAACTATCTTTTCCTATTCTTTATTATATTTCAAAATATACTAATTTGCATGAACAGTTTCTATCTTGTATTTTATATTTTACAGTATCAGCATTTTCCAGGCCAACATTATACTAATACTATGGAGAGAATGTGCTTTCTCATAAACTTCAATATAAACCCATATCTGAATTCCAGGTTTTAGAAAGTATTTTGAAATGGTAAAATGTTAATGACCACGTGAAGGAGGAATTACACTCAATATGTCAAAGTTGATAGAGAAAGAGAGCAATAGTGCTTTCCATTTTGAGGTTTGTATAAGACTTATCACCAAAGTCAATGCTAGAGTCAGAAAACCTTCAAAACAATATTTAAGTTGACCACACACTTTGTTTACTGGAGATATAAAACAAATAAACAGACTGATAAGCTCTAATTCATTGAATATAGTTTAAATATATAGATCAGAATGCACACACTTTAAAGTTACAATCTAGTTTTAATGAATAAAAAGTATAAAGAACATTTAATATCAAAATAGCATCTTCATAGATTTTTCTGAAGCTTTCTTCAAAACAAACACGGGTGCTCATTTCATTCAGATTTATTTTCAAATAAGAGTTCTCTTTCTCCCCCCTCATTTACATATCTAAGTTGAGGATAATGATTTCTTTCACCTTCCTTATTTCTGTCTGCTCAAGTGACCTAGTAAAGAAATTTGAGTATTAAGTAGAAAAATTTGAACCTAGGTTAAAGCCCTATGAGGATGATTTTGAGGGTTTTTTTCCCCCTAAACAATTAAACCTTTTCATCTAAACTTATAACTGTTTTATAGTGTAGTTGTCATTCAGAATGTAGTTTTTTTGTATTATTATATATGCAACATGCATTATGTCCTCAAGGGCATGTATAATACTATGTTTGCATAATATAGTTATTATCTTGCTTTAAGTATGTATGGAAAAAATGTACTTCAAAATAAATTGGTAACATTAAAATCTGAAATATTTGTATTTGCTTATCTTTGAGTACTTTGAGCTTCCATCCTTTGCAGAAGACTGTGGAGTGGGTCCTGGATGTCCTGGGTCCTTCTCTTCCAGTCTATGTATGATATGCATAAACACATAATGCTACACATAGATCCATGGCATGTATTTATAAACAAAAAAAAGTTTCATTTAGCAGGTAACAGTCTTTAATATGAGAAAATAAGACAGTAGTAAGAGTACAGACTCTTACCCCTCCCTTGCCACTCTCTTGCTTTCTAACCTTGGGTAAGCTACGTTACCTCTTTAGTTGTCTAAAATGAGAAAACTGGACTTGATAACCTTCATGGAAGTTTCCATTTAAAAAGTTCTATAAGTCTATCAGGTAATTAAACTTTGATCATTTATATAACATATATCCTTTTTTATGAAATGGGTATCAATGGCCTACTTTGGGATTGATATGCAGTGCTGTTACTAGGCTGATCTTTCCTTCTCTTCCATAGTGGGATAATTCATCATACCTCAGGAGATTTTCGTTGTATTTCAGGAGAATAGAGAAATGTCCTTTCCTGTAGCTCTAGAATTTGACATTTGGGGCTGCTATTTTAGGCATCCATGTGATAGAGTTTCTCAAAACTTACATGGGATTTCAACGACACATAAACACATCATGTTATAATTTATTAATATTTCATAGTCCAATTCTTTTCTTTCTTTTCTTTTTCTGTTTTGCAATTCAAAGTTCAATATTTCTTTTTAAGAAAAGAAATATTAATACCAGGTCAGTATGCATGCAAATAATATTTTTAACTTGAGCAAAGTTTTGAGGATAATGCACAATGCCAGAGTTTTGAATTCACAGATTCTCTCTACTTAGTGAGGAGTTCAGGAAGTTCCAGGGTTATGCTGGTTTGGAACACTCCTAAAACCTCACAAGAGTAAATTACCTCTTTTCCAGCTATAAAAATGAAAGTGGTTTTCTGTTGACACATTCCAGGGAGAAATTGAATCAAAATTTTAATGGCAAAGCTATTTCATTATCTCTATATGCAACACTGGGCTGTGAAAATATCTACTTTTCATCCAAATATGTATTAAATCATGCTGAAGTAGTTACTGAATTGAGAAAGAGCCATTCTTCTCCCTACTACTAACCTTTATAAAAGGCAAAATTTTACAAAAATGCAATAATACACGTGACTTGAAAAAAAAATTTTATTGGTAATCCTCTTTGATAAAAAGACAAAAGAAATTAACTGACAATCTAATCCCTTTGTAGAATACACATTAGAATTTCTTTTATATTTATTGAGCTCACTTTATTTAGCAGATATCTGTGATGCTGTAATACAGCTTCCCCAAGAGGTCTAAGCAAGGCATTAGCCATATACTCAAAGATGGATTTTCAGAACCCTGGTTCTTAATTCTGCTGTGCTGTTGACAGAATTGTGGGTGTGTTGGGTCTGTCAATAAATTGGGCCAACTGGAAAACTGTACTGACTGTGTGACCATTCCATGATGTTTAATGAGGACCAAGGGACTGGAGACGACTGGGAGGGGGTTATGATTTCTATCTCGGATCACTTAATTGAAATTTACAAAGCAGACTCTTCTAAAATTCTCCTAGAATTCTGCTTCTCCAGATGCAATGGGATGCCAAAGCTATGTGTATTTCAACTATCCGGAAAGTCTTTCTAAAGTGAAATGTTTAAGAAAGATAAAAGAGTTTATAGAGATATTAGAAAACTTAAATTATTTTTTACACAGTCTCAGTGTGGAATAAAGGGAATACTCATACAGTTTGATCTTCTTTGGGGTCTTTTATAGTTAATATTTCAAAAACATTAATATCGACAAAGGGGCTATTGGAAGAAGAGGATTTAGTGTGGTCAGAGATTATACTCAGAGGATCCAGAATTATTTTGCTTGGATTCTAATCACTGTTTCACCTCTATAGTCGTATGATTTGGGGCTGTTACTTGACCTCTGTAATCCATATTTTTTATCCATAAAATGAAATAATGATAAATAATATTAATATCTTGCTTTATTGAGGGTTACCAATATGCAAGGCAAGTTTTAGACACCAGTATGATATTAAACTGTGTATTAAAATGTTCTCTAGGTTAGTATAGAATTAGGATTAATATTAGTATACTAATATCTTATTTAATCTTCACCCTGGTCCTCTGAGGTAGATACTATTGTTCTCAGTTTAATGATGAGAAAATTTAGAGCTATAGAGGCTAAGTAACTTGGCTCAAGGTTACTCAACCAATAAGTCATAAAGCTGGAATTCAAACTCAGGCCCTCAGGTTCTATATCCTATTCGTTAATTTCCTAGACATTACAGCATGATGGCAATGGCAGATAATTTGGTGAAGGGGAGAAAGTGTTAAGTCAAGTATCCATTAACTCTTTCTACAAGGCTTTCTTGAATACATTCTCTGTGTGAACACTCTCAATCACTAACATTGTTTAATAAGCAAAAATGTTCATACTGACTATAGTATTCTACGCATAGCATAGAGAATATTATAAAGCCCCTATCTTATAAATTAGACATAAAATCTTATAACATAAATGAATCTTCATTAAATTTCAGTCTAATCAAAGACAGTATTCAGTTGGGCTCAGGGGTAAAAATTGAGAAGAAAGTCGATATATGTGTTCCGTCTCAGACTGAGCCCAGTTCCTATCTGGTTTGTCTGTGGGTGACAGGTGGGACTGCTGGAAATAGGTGGGACAGAGAAGGGCTGGTGAAGGAGAAAACTCTATATATTACGTTACGGTGTAAAGATGAGACCCTGAGTCCGGGAAGGGGGTTATTTATAAAAGGGTCTAAGATTTATGAGCAGGAATGATTGGAGCATGGATAAAGGAATAGATGATCCACACTGGATTTTGGATCAAGTGCATCCAGTGTTGGTTTCTAGTACAAAACAAGGGTTTTAGTCTTGATAAGCATGGTCATCGACAGAAAACACATACTCCAGCCTTTATCAGCAGGTATAAAGCATGTAGGAACACAGTTCTAGCTATGGGGAACAGAGTTCAAGGGAGGGAGGAAAGCTTAACTTAGCTGAGAATTCACTACTGGGCAAACAGAGTAAGAGGAGTGTTACATATACTATGCCCTGGAATTATCTTATCCGGCAAGTGAGATTGTAGGTGTTATTTCTGTTTTGCAGATGGATGAAAATGGAGATTCAGAGAGATTAATAATTTGCTCGAGGTCACAGGGGAATAAGTGAAGGAACCTGGAATAGTTGCAATACCTTCAGGTCGTACTGATCCAAATGACGTTCACTATACTACAGAAAATAAATATTCAGAAATGGGATACATTTTACACAGATAGATAAAAGCCACATTTAATATAAACCTTAATACAGACTATCCCGAAAAATTGTTACTTTTTAAAATTTTGACTTTTATTTTTTGTTTTACTTCTGCTTCTATGTAGAGGCATTCTGTGTAAAAACACAGCTATGATAATGAACAAAAAGAAAATGAGGAAGAGGAAAAAAGGAAAGATACGTTTATAAATCACATAATTGAAGCTCTGATTTATTAAGGCTTCATAAAATGGAAAATACTTGGAAATTACCAATTCCAAATCAATCATTTCATAGATGAAGAAACTGAGTCCCAGAGAGAATAAATGACTTGCTGAATGACTTGATTTTGACAGGCTTGTCTCTGCAGAGAAAAATTCTAATGGATTATACTCAGACAATAAACTTCAAATATAATCTAAATTACACCAAATATTTATCCAAATTATAGCTCTCCTTAATTCTGCTAGTGGAGCAATCGCTCTAAAGTTCAAGGATTCTAAGATGTGGGTGATGGGAAGTGGTTTTTTGCCTTAGCTTTGTCATTAGAGACAGGTGCCACCACAAAGAATCCTTAGGTTGAGGGACTTGGTCATAAATTGAGGTGTTTTCCACCTTGATGACTTGTCTGAATAAGTTAGTGGTAGAGAGTCATTACCCCCTGACAGTCATTCAGTGACCCCAATGGATGAATTTCTGGAAGGCACAGGCTTAATAGCCAGTAGATACATTTACAAGTCACAAGCGTACTTATCCTAATTGTTCACCACTCTGATTATTAAAAACAAGAAGTACCTTGTTGATTGCTTGCACCATCTCGCACCCATGAAATTGGTGAAATTTACCCCCACTCTCCAGGCTGTTGGGGGCAATTATTTGAAAAGCATTGAACATCATCAAGATGAATCTTACTGCTAAAAATATACCAATAGTATGGTTCAGCTGTTACAGGGAGGCTGTAGAGTATAGATGCTAAGAACATACTCTGAAGCCAAAATAATTGGAATTAACAATAATTAAATCCTGTCTCTAATATGTATTAGTTGTATGATTTTGGATAAGCACCCCAACCTTCTGTGCCTCAGTGTCTTTATATCTTAAATAAGAATAATCATAGCACCTCCCTCTCCTGTGTGTTGTACAGACTGAAATGTTACTATTCGTGTGTGCTTAGAGCCAGCTCTAGAATATTATAAATGATTTGTGTGTTTTGCCATTATGGCCACGCACATCATCTTTCTTTCCAAAAAAAGGAAACCACCACTCAATATCTAAAACCAAAAGCTGAATTCATTGCTTGCTGAGCAAGTGAGAGCCGCACTTGTAGGATATAGTTGTTCAGAGAAAAACACTGCTAATGTTATTTAGAGTTTTAAGCTTTCCAAAGAGTGGTTATTATTAATGGGAAGTTGTCATTGATCAATTGAGTTGGGTTTAAAACTGGTTCTGGTGCTACTTGTTAATATAATTGAAAAACGATCATTCATTTCCTTTCTTGAAACTACAGTACAGGAACTTTTTATTTTCACAGTAAACAACATTTAAGATTATTTATTGAGCACCTCCCAAGTATTAGCCGCTGTTCTAGACACTGGAGATGCAGCCTTAAGGAAAGAGACAAAATCTTTGTTCTTGCAAGCTGATCTGCTAAATTTTGAGATACAAACTATAAATGCTACAGAAATGTATGGAAGACAGAGTAGTTATAGTATAATTCATTCATTCATTCACTAAATATGTGTTTCTCTACTATGCTTCACACATAGTTCTAGGCACAGTAATGAGCACAGTCCAAGTCCTTGTGGAATTTATATACTATTGGGGAAACAAGACAAAAAGATAAAGAAACAAAGGAATATATAATCTGATATTTAATAGAAACAAGCACAAAATGTAATAAGGGGACAGAAACAGGCATGTTATAATAGAGCGGTCAGAAAAGGCCTTTCTGAAGAATTGATTTTACTGCCAATAACTGAAAGAAATGAGTGTATGTGACATCGTAGAGTCTGGAACAAGAGGATTCCAAGCAAAGGGATGACCAAGTACAAGGGCCTTTGTTTACAAGTGTATTTCTTGTGTCCAAGGAGCACAGATTTGCTGGTGGAAGTGGAGCAGAGTGAGCTGGAAGGTTGGTGGTAACAGTGGAGGGATGGGCAAGGGCACAGCATACATGGCCATCACAAGGACTTTGGGTTTTGTTGTTTGTGTGCTGGGAAGTCACTAAAAGATTAGGCTAGGAAGCCTCTATGAGTCCCCTATTCCAGCTTATTTTCTGGGCCTTGATATTTTTCACACCATATCTGCCTGCCCCAATGTCAGCAAAGGGTAGGCAGACACCTCTTTGCCCTGCCCCAGACAACTGCCAGGACATTGACTCATTACCTTTTGTCAGACTTCTTTTATCTGGAAGAACTTCTATTTCCCATGACCGATCTTTAGCATATGCTGTGGACTAAATATTACTTTCTTTTTGTTGAGCTCGATCTGCCCTTTTACCAGCCCTGTGAGGCTGGAAAGCAGATCTAGTCTTCATTTCTCCTTACCAGGCTGCTTCAAGATCCTAGGATACAAACCCTACTCTTAATTGCATCTATAAGAACAGTGTAAATTGTCTCAGTAAGACTTTGCTAGAGAAGGTATTTTAAAAACAATCAAATAATATTCCTTGAGCACCTGCCATAGTGAGAGTATTAAGATAGTGGAGGCAAAGAGGCAGATTTCACAAAAAGGAAAGCCATGTTGTTATCCTTTGAGTAACTCCTCCTCCCCCACGTATTAGCTTCAAAGATAAATATTCAAATTGGACACATTCCATATTGAGATGAGAATAAGATCCCAGATATTTGTACTAATAACATTTTTTTGGAACTAGCAAGAATTATAGACACTGTAGTCCAACCCCCTCATTTTATGAGTAAATTGAGGCCCAGGAAGGTTAACTGACTTGTTAGAAATGACAAAACTAACTGGTAGCATTAGATACCATAATAAGTATACAATCTATGATAGAGTGATAAATTACATTCTAGGTGAGAAGCTAATAACTTTACATTTTATAGTATCTAATTTTACAAAACCGTGTAAGAATAATCTTATTAGCCATAATTACAGGAACTCTGGCTCTTAAGATTGTATTATGAACATTTTTTCATTATATTGCTATTTTTGGTGTTTTGTCTCAGGAAGATGTGGGGGAGGGGGAGGTTTCTGATACACAGACAGAAATAAGTCTCCTGAAAAAAACTGGTGAGGTATGCCAAAACGTGATCCACAATGGTGAAGACACACCAAATGCTTGGTGCTTAGGCATTCAGGCAGGCATCACATGAATATAGGAGTGGGGCCTCGAGTAGGGAGGTCCCAGAGCGGTGAGCAAGAAGTTGGCATTAGATGCTAATAATACCAGTAACACCTGAATGAGAGATTTGTGGAGTCTGTGCCAGGCACCGTGGCCAGCACTGTCTGTGCATTATTCATGTTGACAACAATTTTTATGAACCAGTTATATAACTGAAGATTAAAGAAATGAGAAAGTATATGCTGTGGAAGTTTCAACACTTGGATCATATACCTAGAGGTGGTCTAGCTGGGATTAAAATCCATGCTATCCACTGGAGAACACAGGTTCTCAGCCACCATGTACCTGCCTCTCAGGTAGGGCTAGGTCATGGTCAGAGACAGAATTACCTTGACGTAAATGAAGGTTAAGCTATAGATTTCCTTAAGTATGTGGGCCCCTTCCCATCCCCATTGTAAATAAATATTAACTTCCACACCAAATTTTATATATGTCATTTTTCCCTCTTTTTTAAAAGATTCTTATCTTCCAAATTATATAAGATTCAGGCCTGACCTAACCAAGATCTGCCCCTACTGTGAGCTTAGAAAATCTTGCATTTTCTGGCACATGAAGTCCATGGCTGGGGATACAGAAATAAAGGTTCATCCACTAAGACAGGAAGCTGGATACAAACTTCCCATTAGGGGTCCCCATGTCTCTCTGTGAATCTCCATGGCTACCCAGGCTTCACGACTGGCACGATAAGGAAGAGACCATCTGGCAGCATGACATCTCCAGGTGTGGCTGGCTGCAGGGGGAATGAAGTCCAGTTCCCCACAGAGTTGACTCAGGAACTAGTTGTGCTTCAACCTGCAGGAAGGTCCCAAGGACTGACTAGCAGCATGGCTGAGTGGAGAGAGCATGGACTTTCACATCAACAGATGTGGCTTTGAGTCTGACCTCCTTCACTTACTAGCTGACCTTGGGCAACTTACTGGATCTCTTTGAGCCTCAGTTTCATCATATGTAAACTGATCATTTTCGTGAAGACTAAAAGAGAGGAATGGACAGTCCCTGGCTCTATTATGGTGCTCTATAAATGTGGCCATTTATTGTACATACAGTATAAAAGCCAGGTAGGGCAAAGACTGAGGAAATGAGGCATGGGTAAGCATCATCTATTATTTATTTATCATTTGTTTTATATACGATTATCTAGCTGTACGCTACAGATCCGGAGTGCCACCCTAGAAATCTTTGTGCTTACCTTTGCCCTCCTCTTCATCTAGGACAAATGGACCCTTTCACGTTCATAGGTATTCATTCATTCATACATACATTTATTTAACCTATACTTACCAAGCTTCTACTGGATGCTGTTCTAGGGGCTGGAGATACGACAAGGACAAAAACACTGAGGTCCCTGCTGTTGCAGAGGAGTTGGCCTTGGTTGCAGCAGAGACTCTCCTTCCCTGTATTAGATGCTGGGGAAGGCAGAGAATATGGATGTAAATGTTGGTGCATTCATAACGGGAAGTTGAGAGACACTGTCTGATTGCTTTCTTCTGTTAAAATGAAGCAGAGTGAGGTAAAAAGCATTTGTGGGGTGGGGAGTAATGGATGTTTTAAAGAGAGAAAAAGTATAGTATAGTCTTTTCAGAGCTTGGGGGAGTGACTTTACTGAGCAAATGTGAGACCATTGCTGGGCAGTGCTTAGTGCCCATTTGAGATCTGTGGTCATCATTTTAAAAGAAGACTCTCCCTGGCTGGGATACAGTAAGCACTCTTTTGGGTACATTACTGCTAGATCATTCTTTCCAGACATGTTCAAAGAGAAGGGCAGAACGGGGTAGCAAGTGGAAAAATGAGAAAAATAGCAAGGGAATTAGAGGGAATATGGTTAATACAATCTCCAAATATGCAAAAACAGATATAGTGGCTCAGACTGTGGAGGTCCAACTATAGAAGACTTGAAATGGAACCAGGTGAGGATTGTGTCCTCCAGCTGTGTGATGAGGTGGAGACCAGTGATTGAAAATTTTATTTCTCAATTCTGTGGCCATAATGGTGTAGTATAAATCAAAACAACTAGTAAAATTGCTTGGGGTAGAGGATCCAACACAGTGTTTACAAATATTAGTTTATTTGTTATGGTGAAAATACTTGAGAAAATACTCTCAGACTGCTCTTCAAACAACAGATGAATTCCTTGAAGTTGTGTATTTAGTGTTCCTTCATAAATGGAGTAAAATTCAAATACACAGAAAGGAATTTTCTGCTTAAATTCTGAGTTTGAAACAAAGCTTTATTCATCAGATATTTTTAGTGATGATGTATTTGTGCTTTTCTTGTTTCCACAACTTTTAGCCACCAGTTTCTTCTTAGCTTTTGGGAAGTTCGATAACTGGTAGTTACTAATCTGATGCCCTACCTTCAAAACTGTGTGTTCAATGACTATTAAAATCAATGAGGTATGTAATTTTGTATGTTCATGTATACATACACACTTGTACCCAAATATGTGTTTGTGTAAGCATACACTAGACTCATGTGTGCACACACTTAAATACTTCACACACGCGTGCGCGCAAATACACAGGCACACACACACTCCCACAACATAAGCCATGAAGTTTATCAGTTGATATGATAAACCGTTGAGCTCTTTGAAGAACCTGATTCTTGATTCTTTTGCACCAAGACCTGTGAAGATTCCTTGGGAGAATGACTTACACTTAATCATATGTACAAGAACAAAGGCATAATGAAAAAGAGCACTGGAGGGAAAATGAAGCTTGACTATGGGTCGAAGTGGAATATGCCATATGTCTTTGGAATAAAAACACCCTGACTGCAGCCTCTAACTAGCTATGTGATCTCAGGCAAGTTATTTCACCTTCCTGATCCTCTATTTCTTCTGTAAAATCCTCTCATAGATCTAGCTCACAGACTATTGTCTGCAAACAGTACATTTTTAATGGACATAAAGTGCTTAGAAAGACTAGTTCTGGTCACTAGTAAGTGCCCAGGTAAATGCTTTTACGTCTTCCCGGTTTTTGCTCACCAGGTCCTACACCTCCCTCCTTGAGTTTGGAAAGGCCCTGTCTTGTGGTTTCCTGGATGCCTCTTGTGAGTTCAACTTGCTGCCCTTCCTAAGCTTGGATTCCTGCCTCGCGCGATCAGTGTCACCTCTCTTGGCCATGCTTCAGTTCTGAATTCATTCAGTTTGGGCAAGAGCCCCATTTCATTTGCATGTTGACAAATTCTCCCATTTGCCTAGCATATGTCTTATGAGACTGTCAAATACCACTGTGTTGAAAAGATGTTTACAACACATTTCTTAAGTTAAAAGAACAAATTTCAAAACGGTATGCAAAATGATGACCCCATTTAAAAATGTGTACACAGGGTGCAGAGAGAACAAACGCTGGCATTTTTGATTTCTCCTTTGAACTCGTCTATTTTGGGCTTGTGGGGTTTTTTTGTTTTTTGTTTTTTGTTTTTTTTGCGGTACGCGGGCCTCTCACTGTTGTGGCCTCTCCCGTTGCGGAGCACGGGCTCCGGATGCGCAGGCTCAGCGGCCATGGCTCACGGGTCCAACCGCTCCGCGGCATGTGGGATCCTCCCGGACCGGGGCACGAACCCGTGTGCCCTGCATCGGCAGGCGGACTCCCAACCACTGCACCACCAGGGAAGCTGTGGGCTTGTGTTTCTATAATATCTTAGAGGTTACTTTGAAAAGGAAAAGAATATTAATATGAAATACACATTATTTTTTTCCAGTAGGAGAAACACAGTACCCATTGGAACACAATCATTTATCAATTTAAAAATTAAAAACTCTTTTTTTGATCCAGAAAACATGTTTAAAATTGAGGAGTTCTGTGTTTATTTATCTTTAAAATAAGATCATTCAGAAGAAACATCTTGGAGCTTGAAGGTCAGATTTTTATACTTTGAAGTCATTTTTCAACTTCAAGTCAAACAATTTCCACAGTGGTTGATAAAGAGCTGTCTCTATAGGTATTCATATATCAAAGAAGTTATCAAAGGCCTGGGATATTGATATTTTACCTAAGAGCCTCACTTATCTAAAAGAGGAGCTCATTTTCTGCACCTTTTACAAGAAACTGTAGTTTTACGACTCTGAGGAAGAAACCATTTCACTCCATTTATGTGTTTTGCTTCATTTCCTCTGAAAGGGAAGACTGGACTGGCTGTGTGATATGTGAGAAAGGGCGGGGCAAGGAAGGAGAGTGCAGAGGGGGAGTCTGCTGCTTCTTGGCAATCCTTGGCTTCCCTCACTTCTGAGCTAAAATAATTCTCTTTCCGGACAGCAGCTTGCTTGCGTCTGAGTGGGCACCATTCATGCGAAAACCTAGGTACGAATTATTTAATCCGGGGAACAGATTGAAAGGAAAGGAGTGATATAAAGAGGCTTCAAGGAGTAGAAGGAAGCAGTTAAGACCATTGCAAAGATTCCACTGCATGGCTCCTTAGCAAGGAATTCTAAATACCCCTCATACATTTTTTTTTTCTTTCAAAAGTACTTTATAAAATTTGGCCATAGGGATGATCTGCATAATTTTCCTTTTTCATTACTAGATTTTTTTTTTCTTACATAATGAATGTGAAGAAAACTACACTGACCTTGATTCATATTGATGCAATTTGGGGGAGGAAAAAACTCTACATTGAGGCTCTAGGCTCTGATCTGGGAATATAAAGAAAGTAACATATGATCTGCACTTTGACAGAACTTAAGTCCAAAAACAACTCCCCTGAAATGATAGCATTGTGGAAAGAACACAGCATTGGTTTCAAACAATCTTGTTTTTATCCAGACTCAGCCACTAGCTAGTTATCTGATCTTAGTTTTCCTTCTCTGACAAGTGGGGATAAGACCGACCTTCTAGCATTCCTGTGAAGAGTAATGAGTTAATATATGACAAAATCAAGGGCAGTAGCCAGCAGAGGGGGGTCATCGAATCAGTACTTTTACACATTGTATCATAGATGGCCTGATGGTGTTAATAGTCTGACACTCTGGAGTCTGACAACTTGAGTTTGAAACCTAGCCCCGGCACTTACCTGCTTTGTAATCTTGGGCACACTGCTTATCCTTTTTGTGCTCCAGGGTCCTCATCCCTGGAGATGAGTGAAAAGATAATAATATTGATAGTATTGATATCATAGGGTTTTGAGGATAAATGAGTTAAGATATGTAAAGCACCTGCAGTGCCTGGTGCAAGGTAAGCACTGTGTAAGCATTTCCTCTTATTATTTTTAATAATTATTGATTCTTTCAAAATCTAGTCTAGGGGGTTTGTCCATTTTTTCCTCTTTCTTTTTTATCACTATTATTATTGTAATAGTGATAGTGGCTTCTGTTTTAGCTTAAGTCTCTTTCACTTTGCATTGTTTTGGATGTGTTTTGCTTATGGTCTATGCACACCCCCGTGCATGGTTAAAGCCTCACAGAGAAACAGGCAGGTTGCAGGTACAGTTAGCACCTTGGGGGATAGCTGTGCTGTGAGCCAGTACTGAGTTTGCAGCTTCCCCTGGGCTGGTCATCATATAGAGGTGCATATGCCTCTAGTAACAAGGAAGACCTCATGAGAGGCTGTGCATGAATCAACACTAATCCTGCCACCGGAGGAACAAACCCAACTTCTGGTAGTTAAACATCTTTCCTCTTCGGTAAAGCCAAGCATCTTTTTTCAGGCAGAAAGAGTTTGTAACTCATGCTTATATCCCCTGCAGTAGTACTTAATAGAAACTCCACGAGTGGATAAGAATAAGGGAGTAAGACAGGTGACTGTAAAATATGACTACGTTTACACTGCTAAATCAAATTTTATAGTTTTTTATTCTGAAATACCTTCAATATTATATATATATCATATTTCCCAAAAGTTCAAGAGGAGGAGCAAGTAGGGGTGGAAAGTTAAAGAGGGGAAGTAAAATAGGAAGAGCCCTTATTAGTCTTTACATAGGCTGCAGAAACCCTACAAAGGCATCTAGACTCCGTCGCAAAACAGGTTTAAGTGAGGGTCATAAACAGTATGGAACTAATAAAAAAAACATTTGGTACAAGATTCTGCCACACACCTGCTGGGGCACTAGTAGGACTTCTGAGAAGTAAATTAACCTGTGTTCCATGTTCCTCATGTATCACATGGAGATAATATTTATCTCAGGGGGTTGTTAATGATGATTAAATGAATTAGTACAATGTCTGACCTTACATAACTTTGTTTATTATTGACTTATTATTACACAGTTCTTCCTGGGTAACTGCTGGAGTTTGGTTCTAGGACCCCCTTGGACATCAGAATCTGAGGATGCTCAAGTCCCTCATATAAAATGACAGTAGTACAATTGGCCCTTTGTATCCGAGGGCTCTGCATCCGAGGACTCAACCAAATTCCATCAGCAGTTGGTTGAACCCGTGGATGCTGAACCCGAGAATATGGAGGGCTGATTATAATACTCATCAGACATTACATGAATATAGTCTCATTTTTGCCTTTACATAGTGATTATAAGAGATATGGGACTTTGTTTAGGACATTTCTTTTCATATATTTATAAATACGTTCTAATGGAAATTTACATAGTATTATTAGTATTATTTTAATAGTATTATTTTAATTCGTATAAACGATGCTTTGTTTTTTCTTTCCCAAATTAATGCAAGCTCGTAAAATTTCAGGCAAGGCATAAGTCTAAGAAATAAAAAAAACTTAAGCCCTTTCGCTTGCTATTCTCTCTTGTCTCCTGCTGGGGAATACTACCAGAGTAACCGAAGTTTCTAAAGCGTTTTCAGTAGAGTTGACGATCAGGCAGGAAAAGGCGTCTATGATCATGGAATTTTGGAAACACTGAGCTGCAGCCCCCTTTGGAGACTCCGAATATACTTGGCCATATTAAAAGTGTTGAGAAGCCTTGTAAACAAACTGGCCTGCTTTTACTGCACCTTAAGCAAAGCCTGCCTTCTATTAACATTCAACAGAACACGTTTGGGAAATGGTGTATTAGGCTATAGGCAGCATGAAAGAGTGGAAAGAGCATGAACATCTGGGTCAAAAAGGTCTGGATTTGAATCCAAGCTCTTTCTTTTAGTGAATCTGTGTTATTATTTTTCTTTTCTTTTTTGCTTTATTTTTAATTTCTCTAAGTGTCAGTTTTGTTGTCAGCAAAGAAGGATAATATTTTATCCTCAAGTATTCTTTGTGAAAATTAAATAACAGATGGAAGGCATAACGTATGTCACAAATATTACCTCCCTTTCGTTCTCCAATGAATGGAAAGACATTTACAGAGAGGTATCTGACATACATCTGGAATCCTTAGGGAAGTGTCTTGCAAATTGCTCATTGAGGAGAAATGTTTCTGGCTATGGTTTAAAATAGGATATAAGATGCCTCACTCTGTGTGATTCCTTTTCAGAGAAAATACTTCCAGGGACTTGGTCTCTGACTCATACTTCCTTTACCCCAAAGCAATATACCTTATCTCCCCATATTGTCACTTCCAAGCCTTAAAATGTAGCCAGCTTGGGATGCCATTTATCACATAACATGCTCAAGCCATGTTAATTTTCACCTGCTCAACCAATTATTGTGTCATGGTAATAGGGCATGGCAGCCTTATCACACGCAGCCATCCAGGGTAACATTTTATTTTCTACGTGAAATGCATACACACAATGTCATCTAATCAAACATTCTATTTACTCCAAATGTCCTGACCTCTTGGCTACTTATTCTAAAGTTGAGAGCTCTGAGACTGGCTTTCAAAATAGGTAAAATAAGAGGGAGTAGAGGAAAGAGAGGGATGCAAGGTGAGTGGAGGACATAGAAATCACCTGTATATCTGCGTTTAAATAGAAAGGATGCTGAATTGGGGGGCAGGAGAGAAATGGATGAACATAGGCTCCAGGGGCTCCAGCAAGAAATTTTCATTTAGAGTTTGTCATTCCTTACAGATAGTGCTTGGTGTTATTGCAATAAGTCGTGCCACTGTTGAACAAAGCCAACTCTTTTGTGCAGTGCTAGATGGCAGGCATCATGTTATGCTTTGGTATGTTTGTTTGATTTTTAGGTTGTAATTTCTAACATCAAATTCCACTTGCCTTTATGATTTTATTTCTGATAAAAAGAAAATTGAAAATACGTAGTAATTTCTCCAAAATTCAGACTGGCTCATTTGGAACGTGTAGTGATTGGATCACTGTCTGAACTGAAGTTCTAAGCAAATCTTTATTCATAGAATGTAAATGTGTTACTCTAACAAAGATTTGGCATGCAGAATATTTAAAATGCTGGAAGAAGTCAGCTGTTTTCCTGCAGCCTCCAAACTCCTCAGACGCTATTTAAATAATGCATGTAATTAAAAATTATTTTTATCTATTCATTAAAAGCAAGATTAAAGAAGGGTGTCAGGCTTGACTTTGTTATCCTAGTTTGAATTAATATTTAATTTAAAAATAAATGCTAATGGATCAACCTAGGCTGTAACAGAGGCGTTTGTGCATTTGTGTGTGTGTATGTGTGTGTTTGTGCATGCTTTAAGGGCAAAACATAACAAAATGTGATACTGAAGAAAAAAGGTAGAGAGTTAAGAGCACTGATGTAGAAATCAGAATTATTGGGTTTTAATCTGAGGTATACTTTTTACTAGGGATGTGATTTGGGCCAAGAGCTATAGTAGATACTGTTGGTGTCTGGTCAGGTCTCTTGGAACCCCTCTTCCTGGTGGGTGTGTCCATCCCCCAAATGTTGACACTTACTAAGGGCTCACACCTGAGACCTGCTCTGGAGGATTACCCTTGGGTGATTGCAGCCAAGGTGCCTGGGAGTTACACACACACACACACGCACGCACAAACACAATAGCTGGGACACTGTCAGTATATACCTCCTTTTGCCTCAAGACAGGACAGACTCTGCTCTCCTATTTATCCTCCTCAACTCCCCATGGATTAGACTATAGCTAGACTTCCCCTGGAGGTATCCTAGCTCCTTCCTCTTTCCTCTTTTGCTTCCTACATCTCATTTCTAGTTTCTCTTGAAAACACTCCCTCCATAAGCCATGAGCAGGGGAAATCTGCCTCAGGCTCTGCTCCCAGAGCACCCAACCTAAGACAAGTGGCTGAACTTCACTGTGCCTCATTTCTTTTTCTGGAATAATATCCACACAGTGAGAAACACCTAGCACCATCACCAGCCCAAAGTAAGTGTTCAGTAAAGTTAGTTCTCCTGATGTTTCTGCCTTTGCTGCTGCAATTATTATTATTCCTTGAATTAGTAGCTGTTGTGATGAGGTATTAAAGTACTACTTAAAGTTAAGTAAAAAGGGTAAATTTCAGATTTCATAGCAGCCAATTTAAGAATAACCACTACTGGGCATCTCCATGTGTGTTTTTTATTATAGTTAACCTTCCTTAAATAGAATTTCTTCCTATACTTAGAGTCAACAATATTTATTTTTACATGGACTAGTCCAAGGTATAGTTTGTGTCTTCAAAAACTTACAGTCCAGTAAGGATATTAGACAAGTACTCAAATTAATATAATGTAAGGAAGGGTTGAAAGGCAAATGACTAGAGTCCAACATATATAAAAACAAAATGGTGTGCTCTTTCAAAACAAGGACAGGCAACATTCAGATTGAGGCAGGAGAGAAAGACTCTTAAAGGAAAGAAGGTTGGGTGAGTGAATGGATAGTTGGCTGGGTGGCTGGCTGGAATTTTTAATAACTTTATTGAGGAATAATTTATATTCCACAAAATTCACTCACTTTAAGTACACAAATCAGTGAATTTTAGTAAATTCACCATGTTGTGCAACGATTATACCCATCCAGTTTTAGAACATACCCATCATCCTTGTAGGATCCCTTCTGCCCATTTTATGGTTAATCTCCACTCTCATCCATAGCTCCAGGCAACTACTAATCTACTTTTTGCCCTTATAGGTTTTCCTTTGGTGATAATTTCATACAAATGTGTTCATAGAATATGTGGCTTTTTGTACTGGCTTTTTAATTTAATGTTTGAGATCTGTGGATGTATCATATATCAATAATTCATTCTTTTTATTGCTAAATAGTATTCCATTGTATGGATGTAGTGCATTTTGTTTAACCACTCTCTTGTTGATGAACATTTAGATTGTTTCTACTTTTTGTCTATCTTGTGTGCAAGTCTTTGTGTGGAGGATAAATGCATTTTAACAGCTGAATATGAGCTGGCAGTGAAGGAAATGCCATGAGTGAGGAATGGCGATGAAGTTTGCGTTGTGATCGAGAGGGAGTGACTGCTTATTTAGCAAAAGCAAAGCGTATCATAGAGGCATGGAGGACTATGGAAAGCATTGAAAGCAACAACACAACTTACCAATATACATCAAGAGAAATATGTATCTTCCAATATATTCTGCCCAGAAAACTATTTCATGCTCAAAACATTTTGAAGAACACTGGATAACATATGCCCTTATGGGAAATGCTTGTTAGCATTTTAAAGGTTCTGAGAAGTTCTGTAGTAAAACTACCAATTTTAAAAATATATCTTAAAACATCTAAATTTCATTTAACCTGGAATTTCACATGCACACACAAAAAAGTAAGCATGGATTCTGTTCTTATTAATTAGCAGTATTAATACTTTGTGAATCTCATGTTCTATGAAAACACTTTGATTAATGCATATAAAACAGGTACATACAAGGTTCTGCCTTGAAGGCCAGGATAGGAAATATGAAAAAAATGACTGTATATAAAAGATAATGTGGACATTTATAAAATTAATGTAGCTCTTTGATTTCTCCCCAGCCTGTAATTCATACTTCTGTTAAGGCACATCACATTATGCTAGCATTTAAGATATTAAAATGAGGGTAACACCACTCTATCCCATTCCTGCAAGTTGATGTTTTACACAGTTATTGGTCATATGCCATTATTGGTTGAGACATCATTTTTGTGGGGTCTTACCAGTATTTCTAATGAAGTAGAAAAAACATTCCAGATGTGGTTAAGATAAGTATTGTTTTATGAAACTTTTGTTTCAGTTGTGTGTGTGCATGTGCATGTCTGTGTGTTATCCCAGTATGTGGTCAGTGAGTTACAGTTTAATAAAAAAATGAAAATCTTTTCCCTAAATTATCCTTTCCCAAAGTTTAAGAAAAGTATCATCATGATGCAAGATGCTTTTAGGTGATACATGGATAATCATTACAAATATTGTATTAGTAGGGAGTTATTTATACACTTCCTAATCCTAGTTCAATCCTTTGATTATAGAAATGAGATATTCTCCTTTCAGTGCCAGTCTTTAATACAATTGTTTGTGTCTTCTTTGAAAGGAGATGACAGTCCTGAGCTCAGACCTAAAACTTGAAAACGATGTTTCATTATATTTATATTGTAGTTACCTCTTTATGGCAATTGACACTTATTTGCCATTTGGTAGTGATACAATATTTCCTTTAAAAATAATATATTTAAGTGAATTACGTTAAGAAAAATAGCACTAGTGTAAGTGAAATATAGATTTTGGTAGAGATATTAAAGGTGATTGTGAATAAATGAAATCTGGGAAACACATTTCTAACCTCTACCTATCCTGAGAATATCTTTTACTTATGAGAACTCCCTTGATATTTAAAACATTTTTTAATTGTTTCACGTATTTTTGATGATCATATTCTCTTACCTGGGAATCAACTATTTTAGAAGTTAGTCAAGTAAATAATATGCAATGGTATAGAACTGAAGGTTCGCTGGTGAGAGGGGCAGGCATGGCTTGAAAACCACTCTTTTATATATAGAATTTCTTTTTCTTCTTTCTTTGCTAAAGAATCTGCAGAAAGTTTGCAGCCTGTGATGAAGGGCCCATAGCTGTTTCCGTGTCTCTATCTCATTAGATGTAATCAACTTAGTTGGCAATGCCACAGTGTTTCACTTAATCTAATATTCAGATCAATGGGAAGTTGCCATATGTACACAGATTACCAATTTTCAAATCATTAGAATGCAATAAAAATAGACCCAATGCTCTCTCGACACTGTGTATAATTTCATCTCTCCTTGTTGAATCACAATTGAATTCAGGGTCTCAAAGACTACGGAGAATATCAATTCGATTTATACCATATATGTGCAAAGATACCACTTAATCAAATTGCAGTTTATTGGATGCCAGATGAGAGTTTACTTGAGCTCAAGTGTATCTACCACTTTCAAGATGGGCCTGCCACTGTTCTAAATTTGACATCTCAAGTCAGTGTCTTGGTTCAATGCCGTGTGTGTCTCCTTTATGTCGGGTACTCTTACTACATCGACAGAGGTAACTAGTTTGTGCTTTGAGTGATAGTTTAAGTTATTCCAGGGAACATAAATTAGATCTTGTAGAATCAGAGAGATGATACGTATGGATTTAGAATTATAGGTGTATTTTCTGTCTTGTGTTTAACTAGATAACAACATAATTTCCAGGGCATTCTTGTCTCTAACTCGTGTTTACAAGGACTCCAAACCACTATGGCCAACATTGAACTTCTCCTCCTAACTTCCCCAAAAGTCCTTATTCATACCGTTTGTCCTGGATCCCAGGAATAGATTGTTTTACAATGTTCTGATTGCTTTTCATGTCTATTTTAACACCTAACAAATAACAGAGGGCAAGGATTGAGTCATATGTGTGACCTAAGTCTAACCGGTGATTGATTGATTCTTTCATTCAGCACATACTTTTTGTAGTTTACTGCAGGGAATTTGGCCTTTTGGGGAAGAAGATAAAGGTTTGTTCAGATGTTATGATATGGCTTATATTTTTAATGAGTCACTCTAGCTGATGTCTTCATGGGCAAGGGAGCAAGGCAGAAGTAAGGAAAATCAGTTTGGAGGCTTTTGCAATTACCAAGATGAGAAGTGATGGTGGCATAAACCAGGGTGGTGGAGGTCACAGGTGCTTGTTTTACACTTTTCAACGTGCCTGGTATGTTTCTGTTTTCAATATATTGTTTAATAAATAAGTGATACTATATTCCTGTCTGCCTATACCTTCACACTTTCCAAACTCTTGACCTTCCAATAAATATAAAAAGGGCTTGTCTCTGCATATTTACAAAGTAGTCTCAGTATCCAAGCTGATGGGTAGGGAATGTGGTGCATTATGTAGTTGCTGTGTTCAGCAGAATCATTCTTTTGCATCATATGCGGTTGAGTGCATTTCTATTTTGAATAGTTTCATTAGATTTTTAACATAGGCAGGGAAAAAGAATGGAATGGATATGGTTTGCATATTCTGCTAATAACAACATCAAAAAACCTGCACTATTTAGACAAAACCAAGTGACTAGATGCAGAATTCGTCAATCTGCCTGGTAGCACTAAAGACAAATGTGGCAGTCGTTTTGTGCTGTTAATGGCCTTATCACTAATAGTTCAGTTTGTTGGTGCTAGAAATGATTGTGAAATTAACCCTTTGAATATTAAAATAGTACTTGTTTTTGCTTTTGTTTTTTTTGCGGTACGCGGGCCCTCTCACCGTTGTGGCCTCTCCCATTGCGGAGCACAGGCTCCGGATGCGCAGGCTCAGCGGCCATGGCTCACCGGCCCAGCCGCTCTGCGGCATGTGGGATCTTCCAGACCGGGGCACGAACCCGTGTCCCCTGCATCGGCAGGCGGACTCTCAACCACTGCACCACCAGGGAAGCCCTAAAATGGTACTTTTTGAGATTATTTCTTTAGCACAGAAAAATTTTAATCTGGACATGTCCTCAAAATTCACTTTTGAAAGAATGGGCAGGTAATATTATGCCCATTTTACAAAGGAAGAAACCGGAGAACAAATAGAATACATGACTTGGCCAAGGTCATGCTACCCCAACACACCCAAAATAAAAGCTTGATGTCAGCAGAGTTTTGTCTATTATGTCCGCTCCTTATCCCGAAGGCTTAGTCTACTGCTGGCTGAATAAATATTTCAAGAGCAAATGACTGAACGCGTGGATAAATGAAAGTCACAGAACCAAGATTATAATAAAGACCTAACTTAAAATACTGGAAGGGGAATAACTTGATAAAGGTGTAGAAAATATGCCCTACACAGCCACAGTAGTGAAAAACTAGAAACAGTAACCAATACGTATGACATTTAAAAAATTCTGTATGGTGAAACAATAGGCCAATACCAAGTGGTCAGTATTCAAAAGGTAAATCCAAAATCAAATAGTATTATTTCATATTCACTTTCATCAAAGTGATAAATGAACTAAAATATAATAAAGGAAAAGTGTACCTTAAAGTTGTGACCCCCTCTCACAACAGAAAAACATGCAAATAAGATGAAAAAACCAAAAACCAGCCACGTGAGACACTCTACTTCTGAATTCCTCTCCCTAGATGCAACATCTTTGAACCTTTGGACTGTTTCTTCTACTATAGACTTTTATAATAAGTTTGTTCTTACTCACATTTCTTGACTTTTCAATTTCAGATATTACCTGTAGTCTTCCTGGCATAGAAAATGAGGATGACACTTCCTTACAACACCCCTTTTTCTACACCAAAGTCCCCTCCTCCATTCTCCCAAAGTTTTCACTCAACATTCAAGAGCTTACCATATAATATTATTCAAAGCTCTTCAAGATAGTAGACAGAAACTGCTTTACTTTCTCATTTTCCCTGGAGTTAATAACGGTTTCTTTCTTTTTAGTTTGCCTAAACATTCCATGCAGGTATGATTTCCCAATCCCAATCTCAATCTCAAACTGGAATTCTCCTCTCAGTACAAATAAACATATTCAAAAATCCCCTAAATCCATTTTTCCCCTTGGGAAATCCCTCCTTGATCCACTTCTCTTGTTCCAATTTACAGCTCTTGTTCTCTAGATCTGTTGCATAAGCCTCCGCTGGAGTCTCACTTAGAATTCCTTTTGCTTTCTCTTGGGTTGCATCCTATGGCCTCTTCTTATTTGCTAGTCTCTCCAGTTAGAGGAGTATGCCCTCCATCACTTCCTAAGACAGAAAGAAGTCATTTTTTAAAGAGATTTTTCATTCTCAATTTCTTTTGTTTAGTTTTATCATTCTATGTGACCTATACTTTGTGTTGGAATTCTAGGTTGGAGAACAACTTCCCTCAGAATTTTAAAAGCTTTACTTTTTCACTCTTCTAGTATCTAGTTTAAAAGCCCACTGTCATTCTTTAATCTAAAGAGTTTCTTTTTTCCCCTCTGGAAGGTGTTAGCATTTTGTCTTTATTCCTGAAATTCTTTATATCTTGAAATTCCAAATCCTGTTTCTCTGTGTGGGTTTCTTGCCTCTCACTGCTTTGTGCCTTTGGTAGGTCTTTGTAATCTGAAACCCTAAGCCTTCAATTCTGGGGAAACTTTCCATTTTATTGGATTGAAATGTATTTATCTACCAATGATTCTATTTTTTCTTTTTGCAACTTTTATTAGTCAGATATTGAGTCTTCTGAATTGATCTTGTACTTTTTTGTTTCTCTCCTATTTCCCAGCACTTTTTTTTCATATCTCTCTATGTAAGAATCTCTCAGATTTATGTCTCTGTCTTTTTTAATGTGTTCCTTTTTATGTCTGTAACACATTTTTTATTTCCCAGAGTTCATTATTATTCTAATTATTGCCTGTTTTACAATGGCTACTTGTTCTTGTTCCATTTTTGTGACCTTTTAAAAAATTTTATCTGAAGCTATCAAATATATTTTTTAATTTATTTTTATTTTGTTCCCTGTACTGAATGTTTCTTCTGAATCCCTTTTATCACTTGTTCGGCCTCTGCCTTTCCATCCTAGGCTGTCTATGAATATTTCAGAGTGAGATAATAACATACTGTGATTGCATCACCTGTGTGACTGAGCAGACCTTGTGTATTAGTGGTTTTCACTTTCCGCTGCTCAGTTAAAAATCCAGCCATTTCATCAGAAGATCCTGAAATGTTCCTATCTGTGAGTCTTTTCTCTGGGGCTAGAGCTGATTTCCTATCATTTATGAGTTGGATAATGGATTAGGCTGTAGGAAACAGAAATATAACTCCAGTTGCTTAATGCTGTGAGACTTTTTTCCCCTGCCCTCTCAATAAAAAGCCAAAGGCCTAATCGAGTTGTATTTTTACCACCACCAAACTTAGCATATGGTTTTTATCATCCACATTTATCACTCATGGTCTCAACATGTTTGCTCCAAATTCAACCTCATGTTCATGTTACAAAAAGGAGGGAGAAGAAATATTGAAGGAGGAAAGGGTAGCACCAATATTAAAATAAATAAATGTATTAATTAATAAATAAACATCCCAGAAGTCCCTAGCAGATCTCTTTGGTCAAAACTACGCCATAAATCCATTTCTAGTTGTAAGGGAGTCTGGTCTATAGCTGGACCACTGTCATCCCGAACAAAATCAGGCTTCCATTAGAAAGGAAGAAAGGAGGATGGATATTGAATAGGAAAACTAGCAGTATTCACTACATATAAAATAAAATAAAATAAAATAGATAAAATGCACTGTGTCCAAGGTCAAGTTGAAGAGCTTCAGACCCAATACACTGTGTGTCCTATTATTAATTCAGGATCCAGTGATACAGGATCTGACTTAAAAGGCATGAGTGTATTTGTGTGCTTACTCTAATAGTAAGGTTA
The DNA here is from genome assembly GCF_059928025.1 of Delphinapterus leucas. Taxonomy (NCBI): domain Eukaryota; kingdom Metazoa; phylum Chordata; class Mammalia; order Artiodactyla; family Monodontidae; genus Delphinapterus; species Delphinapterus leucas. Next base: position 48,020,955 of record NC_143133.1, on the reverse strand, counting down.
GGAAGCATTTATCCAGGCAAGACTCTGTTAGGTGCTCCGTTGTGCTTCCCAGCTCTCCTTAGAGTTAGCAAACTCTACTATAACTGAACTGTAATATTCTTAAGTATGGTAGCTGAAACTTGTTCATAATTATAAATTTAGCATCTAATATCTTTTTCTGACCAAGAGTAAGTAGTTGATAAGTAAAATGAACACATCAAAATATGTCATTGCTATATAACTAAATTTTTTATTGTGTAAATGATCATTCATTTCTTTTTTTTTTACATTGAGCATTTAAAGAGGAAGGAAAGAAGTGAAGAAGGAAGGGAGGGAGGAAGGGGAAGAAAATGAGAGAGAGAGAGAGAGAGGGAGAGAGAGAGAGAGAGAGAGAGAGAGAGAGAGAGAGAGAAGGAAAAGAAAGAAGAAGGAAGGAGGAAAATTTTGATCACTAGCAGCCAGCATGGTTTTATTTAAAAAAGGAAATCTTAACATCCCATAACTTTTTGTTGAAAGGCCATTGAACTAAAGTTGAGGGAAATGCAATGAAGGAGTTGATTTAGCTCCTGCTAAGGCAGCATCCTATAGTATGTGAGTATACACACTGTGATATCTGTCTGCCCAGATACAGCCCCAGCTGTGCTACTACCTAGCACTGTGACCTTAGGCAAATTGCTTAATATTCTTATCTCTCAGTTTTCTCATCTGTAAAACGGGGGTAGTAATAACACCTGGCTCATGTGATTGATGTGAGGATTAAATGACCCACATATATAAATACCTTTGGTCAGCATTTAATCAAAGTTAGCTATTTTTTTAAGCATATGGATACAAAGAATATTGCAATTAGATTACTCAATAAGAAATACAAAAAGGGATAATTCGAGTGATTATCAGCTGTAATTAAGATTCCCAGTGGGCACTATCTTCGCTCAGGCATTGTATTAGTTTTCTAAATCTTTCATACCAAGTACCACACACTGGGTGCCTTAAACAACAGGAATTCATTGTCTCACAGTTCTGGAAGTTAGATGTCTGAAATTAAGGTGTTAAGGAGTTTATTTACCTCTGAGGGCTCTGAGGGAGAATCTGTTTCTTGCCTCTTTCCCAGCCTTAGGTAGCCTTGGGCATTCCTTGGCTTGTAGTTGGTGTTCTCCCTGTGTCTTCACATCATTTTCCCTCTACATGTCTATCTCTGTGCTCGAATGTTCTCTTCTTATAAGGGCATCAGTTATGTTGGATCAGGGTCCACCCGAAAGACCTCATCTTAACTTAATCATAGCAAAGATTCTATTTTTAAATAGGGTCACATTCATAATTATGTTAGTACTTTAACATATTGGTGGCAATGGGATGCAATTCAACTTATATGAAGCATGACTCAGATGAGGCCATAGCTAATATTTTCACCAAATCTGTATGCAACCCAGGTGCTTTCGTGGGCTTTGAGCAACGGATGGGGTTGAGGCCCTAGGCTTCAGAATGATACCTGTGGATTCCTACTGACTTTTGCTCTCCTGGCTCTGTGGATCTCAGGCCATTACGTCCTTGTGGGCCGCACCGTGCCTCACTGACCCACATGTGAAACTCATCATGTCCTCAAAAATGATCCACTAACACAAAAATATCAGGGATCAATGCTGGCTCCAGTGAAAATTTTTGAGAGGAGGGAGAATTTCTAATACACACCATACAGTACCCGGGACACAACTTGTGAAAACTTCACTAAAACTTTCTTCTCTGCCAAGTCTGCTTCAGCCCCTTGTCCCTGAGGGAATTTTTTTTTTTCTTGGTCTATCCTCACTCCTATATTTTCACCAATTTCGTCCCCAGATATCCAGCTCTTTTCTCCTCTTTTAGGCAGAAAATTTTATTTCTCTCTGATTCCTAGATCTAAAATTTATATACAACCTCATCAAATAAACACCTCCCAGAAACTCTGATGCTCTCATTAATGAAAAGTCAGGGTTACATGTTATTTCTTACATAGAAATTATAGAGGGAAGTGAAAAACAATGCCAGGGATGGAAAAGTCAGAAAGAAAAAAAATCCACAAGGGGATGGAGTGGGAGAAGAGGAATGCTGAATTTAGAATGATGAAATTTCACAGAGATATATGAAATAATAAGTAAGATTTATGTTATGGTTACTGTGGAATACGCACTCAGTGATTTTTCTTGTGTGTGAGAAAAATTTACCTCCATCAGTCCTCACAAGAATCTTAACTTGCTCACTGTCACAAAGCTAATAAGCAAGGTGGGATTTACACCCAGTTACTAAAAATCCATAGACCGTTTAGGACCATAGGGTCCTAAAAAATACAAAGTGAAGGGTCCTCAGCTCATGAAAATGACACTAATTTTTACTGCTGAGTAGGTTCCTTTTGAGTGAAGAATGTGATTTTACTCTCAGAAAATATGATCTTAAATAAAAATATACTGTCCAGGATACAGAAATTATAGTCCTGCCCTACTTTTCTTTGGTCAGAGCAAGCCGTGGTGATTCTATTCATTTCTTGGCACTACACTCTGAGAGCGGACTTAGGCCAAACTGGACCAAAATCCCAGATCCATCACTTATTGGCTGAATGATTCTGGGTAAGTTATAAACTCTATCTGCCCTTGCTTTCCTCATTTGTGAAATGAGAAAAAAAATTACCTGCTTCATGAGAGTGAGAGGATTAAAATGGCATATACTGCAGTGACAGGTACTCAGTGGTTCCACAGTGAAAGAGTTCTATGGATATTAATCACTCTATTTGAATAATATAATTGATTAGAATTAGTCACTTTTTTTGAGAGTAATTCAGCATCGATATTGAACTCTTCCACTGAGCTGAACTCAGTTTTGAAAAAGAATTCTTAATTTGTTTTCACTTTTCATACTGCCTGAGGTTTTTTCCACTTAGCCTGAGGCCAGCGATATTTTGAGGAAATCCAGTGAAATGGATAGAACTTCTGTTTAGAACAGTGGTGCAATAGAGTGACCATGAGTACGGACCCTCAAGTATGGCTGCTTGCGTTCAAAGCATGAGTCTGGCACCTGCTAGTTGAAAAATTTGGGCAAGTTAATTTATCCCCCCTGTGCCTCACTGTTCACATGCGTAAAATCAGGACAGCTGTGCCTGATACTCAGTAAAGGCATAAAAGACCCATAGTTCCTACCGTGTGGTTTATTGGATATTTATTTGTGTTTAAATATATTTCTTTCCCTACCCAAGGTACTGTGGATTTATGCAATAAACTTCACATTTGCTTATGAAAGACTGTTAATTTTTTTTTATAAAATCACTGGCACATTTTATATTTAAAATCTCAATTCATATATTAATATAAAAGAATATTTTCATAGACCATATTTCATTGATTGTTGATTTCAGATACTTAATAATTATAACATGATAATGAAAGAAATACTACTGATTTTCAGGAGTAAATGCATACCAAGATCTTTACATTTTATTTAATGCTTATAATAACCCTATGGTACAGGTTTAGGCAGTTGCCTACGGCTGTTAAGGACTGAGATTCAGGTCCATGTAGCTCCGGACCATGAAACCTTCCAGAGCAGGTGTTGAAAGGGGAGCAGAGGGATGAGAGAAGCTGCTTCCCCCAGAGCCTTCCCCAAGGCCACCAAACTCAAGGTCTCACCATTACCCAGAGCAAGCTCAGCTCCTCACCCGTTCTGTGCTTCTTTCAGGTTTCTTTCAGATCTGATTTATTCCTAACTGAGATAACATTTGGAGAAGAAACCAAAACGTCTTTAATTTCCCTGGATGGGAAAAAAATATTTTTCACTCACGGGATTGTTGGGTTAGGATGAAGACCTACCAATATATGTACACTTGTAAATGACATGTTCATTCTGTTTTCTAATTCCAACTTGGACAGAATTCTTCCCTGGCACAATAAGATATCGCGGCCTCGTGTTCGCCTCACCCTTTCCTCACTGCTAGTCTCCAGAAAGCGCAGGGACAGGTAGGAGGAAGTTGTGCCAACACCTCTTCGGCTTCCTGAGGACCATGGTGGAGGGTGGCTGTGCACTGTTAACGGTGATTACTACTTTTGTGGAGTACTGTGCTGTACCAGTTGGGTTAAGCGTAGTGACACCATTCACAGATGATGCAGGAGGGCAATAGTCATCAACTCATGCTGCTCCCTTGTGCATTAAGAGGAGGCTTAAGCACTTGGCTTTCTACAAAGTTCATGAAAAATGCCCTGCTGTGAATTATCTGTTTTTTTTTTTTTTTTTGGTGTTTTGTTTGTTTTACAATAGGAGGGAGAAGGAGACAAGGTGGATTGTGGAAATATCAGAGAGAATAGAGTTTGAATCCTGTCCCAGGCATGTATTGTCAAGTTGTACTAGAGTTACCCTCTCATCTATTTTTTTTTTTGCGGTACGCGGGCCTCTCACTGTTATGGCCTCTCCCGTTGCGGAGCACAGGCTCCGGATGCGCAGGCTCAGCGGCCATGGCTCACGGGCCCAGCCGCTCTGCGGCATGCGGTATCTTCCCGGACCGGGGCATGAACCCGTGTACCCCGCATCGGCAGGCGGACTCTCAACCACTGCGCCACCAGGGAAGCCCCCTTTCATCTTTGAATGAGAATAACAGCCGTGACCACCCATAGGATTGTTGGGAGGATTGCGTGAATTCCTGTGTTTCATTGGGACCTGGCCTACACGAAGATCATAAATATATGGGAGTTATTTTAACAACTTTCATAACTCTAAGTATGAATACTTGTAGGATTTGAGGGCCCATTTGTTCATTCTGTTTCACTAGGCTGAATTCTGTGAGTTCAGATTTGTTTAACACTGTGATAAACATTTGTTTTATACATTTGTTTTATCATTTGTTTTATACATTTGTTTATCACTGTGATCTAATGTGGCCAATGGGATTTAATAAGGTCTCAAAAAAGTGTATGTTGAATATGGATGCCCAGGAGTATGACTGTCTAGGATGCAGTATCTCATAAGATAAGGAGCACTGGATTGAACATCAGAAGACTTGGATTATGATCATGGATCTGCCATAAGCCAACTGTGAGAATCTGGGGAGTCTGGCGAAATTCCTCTCAGGATCTCAGATGTTGTCATGTATAAATTAGAAATCCACAGATACAAACGCTGATCCATGAGTCTGCAGTGTGTGCCTATTAAGCATACAAAATCCTGGGCTTCATCCTAGACCAACATACTCTGAATATTAATGGCATGGCCTAGGCTAGTTTTCTTTTATGAATTGTCCTAGGGTTGGGTACAATGGGATGTGGTGATCAAGTTCTTTTAAATTTTGGCATTCTGTGGACCTAGATTATCACATTTAATTTTTCAAAAGTTCCTAAAAAAATCACTTGTTAAAAGAAGGAAAAAATCAAATTAACAGTCTTCATAGTGAATGTGAAATAAGATCTTCTCCACCTTTTCTAGAAATCAAACAGAAATGGGACATCTAAGAACAGAAACCACAGCTGAGTGAACTTGCTGGGGTCAACAAATTTAAAACTCATGCCATGATGTTTGAATATTTGGACTTTGGGCTCCAGAGTTCTTCAGATGCTGGGAAATTGTGCTTAGAGAGACTGAATGTATTTCCCAAATCATTCACAGTATTTGAGGAAATATAATGATTTTCATTAGAATTGAAGACATTATAGTTCTGTGCTATTTTAAGTAAAAAGCCCATTAGGAATCTCTAGTAATTGAATTTTTCCATTGTAGTAACCTTTTAGATACATAGCATTCTACATTAAAGCTGGAAGTGATTAGTACAAGTGTTCTCAATTTCACCTTAGCTCTGTTGGTCTTTAATGATTCTAAATTAATTTGTTAAATGTCGTATCCCAAAGAGAGAAATAAAGTTTCTTCTTCTTATCATTAGATTCCTAAACTTTTCCTCAAATTGTTGACTGTTAACTGAGACATGGTTTCCCAGAAGTACACATCTTGGAGCGTTTTCCAGGGTAGTTTTTCCTTCCTTATTCCTCCTTAATTAGATCTACAGTATATTAATCTCTCACACACTGGCATGGCCCTTTATGGCATATAGAAAGTTCTTACAAGTAGTTTGATTTTTACAAGAACATATGTTTTATGGGGCATACATTATTATGTGTTGTTTTTTTTTTTTAAATGACGAGTAAATTTAAGCAGAGAGAAGAAGTTAGGTGATTTCTCCAAGGTTACCCATCAACTGTTTACTCTAAGCACCTCCTGTCCTACCATGGACCAGGAACTCTACTATGCACTTGAAATTCAGATATAAATAAGACCTTGCCTGTGGAGAGCTCCAGTCTAACGGAAACACATACACACACACGCACATACACATACATATATGCACACATACATACATACATACAGTGTGGGAATTTCAACAGTAGAAGTAAGCACAAGATACAGCTGTAGAATACAGAAACAGTAATCAAATCTCCATGGGGGTTTGGGTGTAGTAAGAGAAAAAGTTGGTAGATCTGTAGCAGCCTTAGCTTTTCAGTAAAGGTGGAGCTTCGTTGCCCTACAATTTGGATAGAAATAGATGTTACATTGTTTGTCTTAAACCTGTTAGAAAAGAATTCTACGTAAGATTGAGAACATGTCAATTATCCAAATCACAGGATACAAAGAGTTTGCTGATGCCACTAGGCACCCCTTTTCAGTGTCGCTGTCAAAAGATGACTCTCAGATTCCTGGCTCGAGTGACTGGTTGGATGGAAATGGCTTTCGCAGAGATAGGTTAACACAGGAAGGAAGTAATACCCTATAGGTAATACAGGTAGTACAGATAGGTAATACAGGAAGGAAGGAAGGAATACTGCTGAATTCTCTCCCATAGAAGATATGTGATGTCTCCATTGCATCATGTTGCTTCCACCCAACATGCTTTCCATTAGTAACAATCCACAGTAGAAAGGAATTTCTCTAGAATTAGGTCTATAAATGGACTGATTAGCAGGCACTTGGGGTGTAGTGAGGCAGACACTTAGATTACATGGAATGAGGTCAAAGGGATCATGTACCCTTAGGAGAGGTCAAATCAATAAGGGAAATGTTTATTCAATTGTGTTTTTCAAGTTTTGATGTACTATTAGTAATAATTAAAAGTAAGAATAAATAGTGGCAACTGTATTGTCAACAAAGCGACAGAATCTTCCTGTATTGTCCTTGGCAATGACACAATGCGATGAGACACTGTTATGTAGCCATGTTATTCATAAAGCTATTGCCACTAAAATGCTTCATCTAAAAAAAGGTGATACTGTTAAGAAAATATGGAAGTGAAACTTGCTTAGTCTTACAGTAACTGTGCTGTAGATAATTGATAATTGGTCCTAAAGGAAAAATCAGAGGACCTTAGAATCCCATTAGCATATATATGCTTCCACATCCTAATGGCAAAAAAGAAGACTGTATAAAATATTTACATGTTCAAGTCGCCTCGTAAAATAATGACATTAAAGTGAAATAAAATGAGAGCAGTGTCATGGCTTATGGAGGTATGAATTGTTGAGCTGAATTAAATAAGAATAGCATGGCTTAATTCTTCTTTCCTTGGTTTAGCTCTTTTTTAAAATATACAAAATATATTCATTTCTATAATTGTTCTACGAGATGAAGGAAATGTTTGGAATTATTAGAAAAGGGAATACAAAATTCATATTCAAGAAATGGTGAAGCACTTCCAGCTTGGGTTTTGTTGCTGAATTTCTTGATCTGGAATATGAGGATAATTATACTTCTGTCTAATAGGTTGCCATGAGGATCCAATGATATACTTGCATACAGAATGCTATCTGACTCAGAGAGCACTCAAAAAACACTAGTTATTATCATAATTTAGTGTTATTTTTACATATGAATAAATAATAAAAGCCAACTCTAATATAGTATTTATAATATGTCAGATACTATTCTCAGTGCTTTTCAAGTAATAACCAATTTGCTCTTCCAACAACCTATGCAGTATTACTCTTATCCTGAATTATAGATGATGAAATGAAGGCACAGAGAGGTTAAGAAAAATGTCAAAAAATATCTAGTTGGGAATGGAACCTAGGAGTCTGCCTTTGAGACTATGTGCCTGACCACTATATGATAACCACCTCAAGGTAAATTGCTAGTAATTTAATAATGCTGTTTGACTAAGAAGTGGCATTCTTCATATTCTACAGTCTCTAGGAGATGATGGCTCTTTAAAAAATAGTAAAATAAGGAAGATGTATGGGGTGCTGATGAAGTGAGTGCTTCTAATAGTTTTACCTCTCTGTCTTGCCCTATCTTAAGAGCTTTTTTGATTGCTAAATGATTTGCTTTCCCATTCTTGATAAATTACTGCCAAAGTACTTGATAATTCTTTTCCTCTCCTGTTTTCGCCAATAGTTTCTGTCTTGTTTTCTTTCATTGTGAGCCTTTTAGCAACCTGCTGATTTATTTATGGAAAGATTTTATTTCTCCCATTGACCCTAGGCTTCCAGAGATAGTGCTTAAAAGCACCGTGCAGTGATTATGAGGCCAAGACCACTTTCACGTTTATACCTCCTCTCCTTACCCCTGTGATCAAAGACAAAAAGCCCCCCTTGAGGTATCTCCTTTTGGCTCCATCAGTCCTTCAGAAAATGTTAGTATAGTTGCTTCCAAGAACTATTTATAAGCACTGGTACCCTGAAAATCATAAATAACGCATGTTAAGAGCGCATGAACACAAGTTACATGAGTAATGACACATCCTCTAAGATTCTGTGTCTCAAAGTATGAATCAGTGTTTTTGACTGACTACCAACAGCTTTTGATTTGTCTAGATGGCAAGCTCAATATTTAGAAATAGAAAGCAATTCTTTCGTATCTGATTTTCTCCATTCTACCTGGAAACAGAAGAGCAGAATAGGAGCTCATCAAATGTCTCAGATTCGCCTGATCTCGAAAAACAAGAATGAAAGGCTATGCCGTGAATCTTCCAGACTAAAGATTCTAGACTAAAGACCAGGTCATTAGTGTCTGACTATGACCTGCCTGACACTGTTGCAGAAAAAATAAATAAATAAGTAAACGTTAGGTTAATGACCTCATAGAAGGTCCTATATGCCTCAGCTTTCGTATATTAAAATCAGATGACTAGATTAAAACATTGGTTCCTATCAGTATTTCAAGCTGAACCAACCTGCTTTTCTCTACCCTAAATTGAATAATGCAGGCATTTCCCATTTTTCAGGGAAAAAAAGTGTGGATAGAGCTTTTTCAATTTTAAGTTTCCTTCTATAATCTATACTTAAATTATTGATGTATGCTGAATAGCTCTGGAAGATGATAAATTGAATGAGCAAATAGCAAATATCTATTAATGGAGAAACCAATAAAGAGTGGCAGGTCATATTTTAATGTCTTCGGATCTCTTCGGGCATACGGGTAATTATTTCATGTGCAGTAGTCTTGCTTTTTACAATGAAAGTTGACATTGATCCACTTGACATAATTAAATTTGTGAATATTTTAAACTGTTGTACTATCAGTGGCATGGTTTCTAGGTGCTCTGTCATCTGAACACTTTTAATTGGCTATCGTCTCCTCAGCAAAAAGCCACCTTTCAGGTCTATGAATACAGGTGTGCACATCGGAAACACTTGTGAGTTCTGCTGAATTGCTAATTCTTGGGAGATGGGAGTGAGGGCCCATTGGCTGGGCCCTCATGCCTCCTCAACCAAAGCACTTTCATCCTTTTCATATTTGGCATTTTGGATTTCCATGTAAGTGCTACTTTAATTTTAAAAGATTAAAAGAAAAAATTGAGAACCACTGCCCTAGATAATGTTTAAGCTCACTCAGAGCTTGAAACATCTTTGAGCCTATGATATTCCTCGGTGGCTAAACTGTTTAACTAGAGTATGAAAAGCTGCCGCCCACATTCCACACCAACACACCTGACTTAATTATTGGGTGAGGCAGATGCTCAACATGCTAAACTCAAACAAGCTTTGCTCAAAAACAGAAGAGTAACAGGGCAGAACGGAGGTGCATTCAATTTAGGATGTCTTGCCAAACTGTTTCTTTTTAGGTCACGTGCAAAACCAAGGACAGTTCTGAGAGTCATGCAGCTGTTGCAGGTGGTGCTTAATTTGAGCTCTTGAACCCCAGAGTCCCAATGCTTTCCATGCAGCTTCCATCTTTTTTCCTCCTCGAACTTTTGAGCCATCTATTTTCTCTTTCCTGCTTGAAAGTTTCTAATTTAGTTTATGTGAGTCATGGCAGTATTCACCCAGGCCACTCTAAAAAAGAATGGGAGTGAAGGAGTCACAGTGAAAATGTAATAAAGGGATTCACTGGATTTGTCCAGACAGAGGCAGTCCCCTAACTTGTGATACCTAATCAATCACCAAACCATTTCTATTAGACATACCAATTATCTTTTGATCCAATACATCTTTTCTGTCTCTTCTATCACTAGAAAATCATGTTTCACTTAGGTCATTAAGGCAACCTTCTAAGATGTTTCTCCATCTTCTTCTTAGCAGCTTTCTAGTCCTCCTTCTTCACTATAGCCAAGTTATGACTCTACCACCCCTCTCTATAAAACCACGGCCAGGCTCTTAAACAAGGTGTATAAGTTCCCTGCTCATTGTTCTGGTTTAACCTTTTGATACCGCATCTCCGTGAACTCTACTTTCCAGCCATAGTGAAGTACTTGTAAGTTACTAATCAAGATGAAATATGCCAGTACTTGGGCATTTGCAGATATCATTTCTCCTGCCGGGTAGGCACACCTCATCTCCCCCTCCCCCAATTCCCATCTACCTTCCTCAGTTTTCACATCTTAGCTCTAGCCATGACTTTTGCCCAGGAAGCTCTCCCTGACTACCAATCTCAAGGCTAGACTAGGTGATTCTTGGTTGTCATCCCAGGGCACCCAAACTGACTTTAATCACCTGTTTCCTATTCAAACTCCCCAACCAGACTGTAAATCCCTCCAGGCAGGGGCTACTGTATCGTGTGTATTCTCTTATTTCCTGCCTTCCGATCTCCACCGCATACCTAAAACACTGCCTGCCATAAAATTGGTATTCAGGGCTTCCCTGGTGGCGCAGTGGCTGAGAGTCCGCCTGTCGATGCAGGGGACACGGGTTTGTGCCCTGGTCCGGGAAGATCCCACATGCCGCGGAGCGGCTGGGCCCGTGAGCCATGGCCGCTGATCCTGCGCGTCCGGAGCCTGTGCTCCACAACGGGAGAGGCCACAACAGTGAGAGGCCCGCGTACCGGTAAAAAAAAAAAAAAAAAATTGGTATTCAGAAAGTATTGGTGAGTGAGTTGCTCCTTAGTTCAGGTATCTCTCAGACTCAAAGACCACGTGTACAAGATACACTCTTCTCCTTAAAGGAAGCAGAGGTCAACACATGTCTATAACTTTCTGTTCTCCCCTGCATCCCTCACGACAAAGTCAAGCTTATTAATTTAGAACTGTCAGTGATCTATGTTTTCCAAGTTAATTTTGCGGAGCATTAATGGCTAATTAGTGAAAGAAAATATAGTAGTATTTGTATTAAAGTAATAAAAGATTAGAATGGGAAATGGCATCTCTATACAAATATTCATAAACATTGAGAGCACTGTTTGATGTTAAAGGTCTCTGTGTTTCAGTTGGTCCAATTAAAAGATCTGTAAAACCTGTTTATGTGCAGCCAGAGACTCTGTTTTCATCTAAAAATATTATTATGCAAATAGTCATTTCAAAATACACACTGAGACTGGAATATTTACTCAGTTAAAGAAAACTCTGCTTTTGATGTTCCAGAAAATGTAAATGTAGAAAGATTGATACATGAAAAGCCCAAATCATTAAAAGTGACCTTTTAAAATGTGTTGTAAAACTTAGCTGCAGGATTGTTATGTTGTACACAGGATAGATGGTATAAAAATAATTCTAGAAGAGTTTTTAAAAATTCACCTTTTCCATTCGGGGCCTGCGATTAGTCAAAGATAGGGCTATGACATTATCCTGATGAGAGAATTAAAAGGCAGCTTAATGCACTCGTCGGTGAAAAACAAATTCAATTAAAATTACACAAAAAAACAGTGGGAAACTGCCACTATGAATATTATTCACCTAGGCAAATCCAATCATACAAAATTTCTGAGTTTGTTATATTTGGGGAAAAAATAACCAAACTTGAGCCAATATTCATTATTTTCATCATCACTGTGTTATCCTATCTATAATATCTAGCTGAACTAGGTACTTTGCCTGTATCATCTCTTTTAATCTCATAGACTGCATTATAGTAGGCACCATTTTACAGATAAGGAAATTGGGGCTTAGAGAGACTATGTGACTTGCTGAATATCTCTCCAGTAGTAAACTATGGAGCTGGGATTTGAATTCCATCATGGCTGAATCACATTATCCAAGCTGTCATGACTGTATTATATCTCTTTCTATTAACAAGGAACTGTTATCAGATGGTCATTCTGGGTTACCCTCAATGTTTTTTTTTTTTTCTGTTTTTTTGCTTGCTTGGCATTCTGTTTTTAAGTAATAATTTGTTAGTGTAAGTCAGATGGTGAACCTCAATGAAAAAAACATTATATGAAAACCGAGGAATAATGTGTACAAAAACAGACTAAAATAGGAAAAATAATGTCTTTCCTGTTCATGGCACGCATTGTGAAGTTGTATGTTTATTTCCCTAAAAAGAAGGCCTAAATTCAAATACATATATGAGAAGAGCTGACCCCACACATGTAATCAGTATGAAATCCCTAACCTTCGAAAAGATGTGAGTTCTCTTCTCTGCCACCTGTTGTCCCTGTGACTTTAAACAAGTATTTAAATCTCTTTAAACCTCTATTCTCATCTGTGAAAGACTACTAATAATACCTATCTCATTGGATTATTGAGAGGACTAACTGAGATAATATATGCAATTTGCTAATATAATGGAAATGAGCAAGTGGTCAAGAAATTCTAACAATTATTACTATGGTCTTACTGAATGAATTCACCAATAATTATCTTAGTTATAGACGTTTTACACAGTTTCTTAACCCTTACAAATATATAATTGTTTTTTCCATGTTCCAAGCAGCATAAAAATTGATGGCTTATTCCATGTGTGCAAAAGTCAGAAAAAAATGGCATGTATTTAACTGCCCTTCCACTCATCAAATGGGTGAAGACTGTTGGCTTTTAATTTGGAGCATTGATTTCTGATTGTGAAGGTTATTTTTGATTGTGCTTCCGTCTCTTTGCCTCAGAGGTCAATATTTTCACTCAAAAAAAGCTACTACAAACTTGACCATTGCAAGCAAAATTGGTTTGTCTTTTGCTATCATTTACCAGAAATCTCCTTTCCCATAATAGTTTATTATTTTTGGCCCTTGCCACTCTTGCCTGTCTCACTCCTGCAGGCCAGTAGGTGGTTTCCATGTTCCCAGCTCCACTCAACAAAATCCATCCTCCACACTGTGGTCAGAGTGATCTTTGTAGATTGCAAATCTGATCATTAAATTCTTGCTTAACATTCTCTAAATGTACTTCATCAGTGACGTAAAGTCAGAACTCCGTTTTTATCCTGTAAGGCCCTTGATGGCCTGACTCCTCTTAACCAATACAATTATATCTCACCACTCCTCTTTTCTTACTACCTGCTCAAACACACTCAGGTATATATACAAGCAGCTTCTCATCTGCCAGACTTGGCCTGTGTTGTTCCTCTGCCTGTCCCCACCGCTCCCCCACCCCTTATCTTTCCTTCATTTCTTTCATTGGTGAATTCTAAATCATCTCTAAAGACTCACCTCAAATCTTACATCTCTGTGATCCTTTTCTGGTCTTTGTAGCTTCACTCTAGGCTGAATTAAGTATTCCCTTCTGTATGCCTGTAATATCTTGTGTCTATTTTATTCTAGCTCTGATCTCTTTGCTTTATTTATTGAACAAACTTATATTGGTGTTCATTATGTGTCAGGCATTATTCAAAGAAATTTGCAAATACTAACTCATTTAATCTTCAGGACAACTCTGAGGTGGGTGTAGTATTTTTATCCTCATTTTATACATGAAGAAACTCAGGCACAGAGAGATTAAGAAACATGGCTAATAAGTAAGACATAAAGCCAGCATTCAAATTCAGCACTAAGCCTACTGAACATAAACATTAAGTTCTACATTATGTTCTTAACCACATGCTAACCATCTCTATTCCCACACTGGTGTTGGAAGGACTCTTTCTGGTTCCTATTTTGCTGTGTCCTTCTCATATTAAGAGCCTATTTCCTATATGTATATGTTGGATACATAGAAGTAGTCGAATACATTAATAATTCAGTGCTTTTCCTAAATGATTCCCTTGGCTTTTCAAGCCTTCCAGATTGTTGTCTCCTTAGACCATAAGACCAAAATTTATTCTGTGAAATGGTTGTGGGCATCACAGCAGCTCTTCTAAAACTCCCATCCACCCATACTCTTCCTCTCTAACCTCAGAGTCTTTAACATTTTTCTTGGGGCATAGAAAGCAAAGACGTTTCCTTACCCTTAGTATCCCTTATCTTTAGCAGAAAGTGGGCTATAACTTGGGGATCAGACAAGCCTGTGCTAGATTACTGGCTCTGCCAAGGGCAGAAGTGGCGGTGGCATTTTAAACATCAAGGCCAGCAGGAGCTGAGTAGTTGCTGGAATAAGTCATGGCATTCTAGGCTTTGGCATCTATTTTAAAGGCCAAAATATCTATTTTGAAGGCTTACTCTTTTCACTTGATTAATCCCCAAGAGGATGACTGACGCTAAGCAAACCCCACATAGGACAGAGGCAGCGTGATAAGTTAAGGAAATGTGTTTCGCAGTCAGACTTGAGTTTTAATAGAGCCTTCACCACTGATGAGCCGGGTGACCTTGTGCACATTCTTTAGTTATGAAATTTAGTTTTCTCTCCTGACAAATATAGGTAGTGTACCTTCCTCGCTAAGGTGTTGTTAGCATTTAATAAAATGTTGTGTCTCTGCCTTACTACCTGGCACGTAGTAAACTCCTAAAGGATAATGATATGTTATAACAACTAGAATTGTCACATAGACAGAGTACTCGTGTCAGCATGACCAAGACATGCTGCCCTTTAGTCAAGCTCCATGAAAACCTGGAGCCTCATCAGAAACTACTTGATGGATGCCATGGAAACCAGAGAAGAGACAGGTAATTCATCCTGGTTGAAGAGCAGCATTGGAAAACGTTTTGTATTTATTCTTCATTAAACAAATATTAATTATGCAACTACTATGGACCAAACACTGTGCTAGGTGCTGGGGATATACTAGTTAAAGCGAAAGTTACAGTTCTGCCCTCGATTTGTTCACAGTCCATGGGAGATGAAGATAATAAACAAGTGAACAAGTGACTCAATCTATAAGAACAGCTTTTGACACATGCTAGAAAGAAAATGAAAGAAAATGAGGTGCATTGATGGAGAATAATTGGATAAAAGTTGGGGTAGTCTTGCTTGCTTTCCCTGAAGCAGATCCTCAGGTGAGATTTTGTGTCGATGTAATATATGAGAAGGTGCTCCCAGGGAAATGTGGCTGGGAAATGGGAATAGGTCCATAAAAGGAAGGCATGCAATATCAAGCAAAGACTCTCAGAGGGCAACTTTGGCTCAGTTCTGCAGGAGAGCTGTAAGGGAGTTGTAGTTCACCTTCAGAGTTGGACCCATCACAAATCGAGCATTTATATTCCTCACCCATCAGGCATTGGTTAAGGCTGTGCTCCAAGGTGGAGAGGAATATAAATCAATAGGCACTTCCAGCTCTCCAGGTACAGTCAAAGCCATTTGGGAAGCCTGAAATTCATCCTCTGACAAAGAGACACAGATGCCAGCAGTTGGGAGTGAAAGCACACTGGGAGTTCATGTTTGTGAAGGTAAAAGGGAGATGCAAGGTAAGATGAGCAGAGTACTGACAACATCTGCTTTGGGGGGTGTCATGTGATAAGATGATGTTAAAATCAAGACCTGAAAGAGAAGAAGAATCCAGCCTTGTGAAGAACAGGGAGTCACATTTTCCAGAAAGAGGAACTGTTTGTGGGAAGACAATGAGATGGGAAAGAGCACAGTGAGTTTAATAAATTGAACGGACCTGTATGCCAAGAGCACAGTGAGTGAGAAGAAGAAGGTTATGAGATAAGACTTAGGAAGTATGCAGGGTCCAGAAATTTGTAGGCCATGTAAAGGCGTTAGGATTTATTCTGGCTGCGATGATTTCCATTTGCAGGTTTCAAGCCTTGGAGTGACATTATGTGGTTCTGGTAGTAGGAAGATCTCCCTGACCGTTGTATGGAATATAGATTGGAGCAGGGGAAGAAGAGAAGAAGCAGGGCTGCTATTCTGTAGTTTATTGTTGTAGTTGAGGTGAGAGGGGATAGTAGTAGTAACCAGGGTGGGGAAGGAGTGATGACCAGGAGAGGAGGATGGGGGTAGCGTATATTGTGAACGTGAAGCCAATAGGACTTGCTCATGCGTCGGATGTGAAGGTGAGAGAATGGAAGGGGTTGAACGTAATTCTTGGGTTTCTGGAAGTAGTAACTGGGAGGATGGGGTGAGACTACAAAGAATAAAAACCAGTAAGACAAGTCAGATGGGGATAATGCTAAGGTCGATGAATAACCTTCAAACTGTGTGAAGATGCTGTGTTAAATCTAGGATTCTTTTTTTTTTTTTCCGGTATGCGGGCCTCTCGCTGTTGCGGCCTCTCCCGTTGCGGCGCACAGGCTCTGGACGCGCAGCCTCAGCGGCCATGGCTTATTACGGGCCCAGCCGCTCCGCGGCATGTGGGATCTTTCTGGACCGGGGCACGAACCCGTGTGCCCTGCATTGGCAGGCGGACTCTCAACCACTGCGCCACCAGGGAAGCCCTAAATCTAGGATTCTTAGTGATGTTCATGACAAAGGAGTGTAATTGGTTCAGTGGAAGGTGGTGACTTTAACACAAGGGATTTCTTCTTGATGTATACTCTAATCTGGCTCAGAAACGACACTGATGAAACCATTCCAATTCTCTATGTGATGTGTAAGCAGATCCACATTAAACATCATCTTGAACAAATCCTTTTTGAAAAATCTTGCCCTTTTCTCTCAGCAATGGATCATCTTTCAGTTTCTTTAGTGTTTGATATTATAATCAAGTCTTATATGGAAACAGAAAGAATAGTCCCTGCAAAAAAAAAAAATATATGAATAGGAGCAGACAATTTTAAACACAGGGAAGTGCAGTTGGCAGTTAAATTCTAGAATCACTGTGGGAGTGGGAAGGAGCTCTGCCAGTGAAAACCTGTTGATGTTAATGTTGATGAGAAAGCAGCTGAGAATTCAATCAAAACTCATCCCCTTGCCTCACACGATTTCCGTACCAAGCAGTTGGGCTAATGAGTAGAGGCAGCAAGTCATCTTGGCAGTAGTGGCAACTTGACTACTGACCTGCTTGACCTTGGGTAAGTCATAGTACCATTCTGAGAACCAGTCTTGTCCTCAGTAGATGAAAGAGTTTGATTTACAGTGGTATTGGCAAATAGATCCAATGTCATGGGCCCACTCATATCCATCATCAGTGAATGCTTGAAGCACTGTGTAGAGAAGGATTCTTAGACCATTTCTGGATTCTACAAAATAATATACCCCTGTAGAGAAGCTCTATCTACCGTGGACATCAGAAGCGCGTGTGACAGCTAGAAGATAGTGAAGTTCAATCCTCACATCTAATGGTTTGCCTTTACTCAGAAATTGAATACTGTACATGCCGTTTAACGTACTAAAGAACATTAAGCTGGTAATAATGAAAATGTCTGGCTTAAATCAATGTATTATAGCATGAGGCAGTCCACAATATCTACTTTATCAATAGCTATATGTGATCCTCTAGAGAAGACCTTGCCTCTCCAGATTGTCCAAAAAAGTAAAAATATAATCCTGATCTCATAGTTTTAGGATAGGGGCCTTTTGTTATAATTCAGCGATACTTTGAAACCCCAGAATATTTCAAATAGACCTTCTAAGAAAGCACAGTTAGGCATAGCTTCTTAAAGCAAGAGAATCCTTAGATGGAAATAGGATTCATACAGGATCCTTGCCTTTTTGGAGGCAAGGTCAAAATCTCAGAATTAAATTCGTGGCCATCCCGTCTTCTTGACTTAAATTATATGTAGTTACCATAAGTCTTTTTTTCTGCTTCGTAAGCTTTAAACTGGTTGCTTGTACTGAGGTCTGATAGGAAATAAGGATTTCTGTTCCACATAGCTTGCACACATGCACACGCGCACACACACAGGTTTGTCTGTCTTTGAGCACTCTGCCAAATGTCCAATCATCAGGATGGTGGTCCATTAGCTAGAAGTAGAAGCAGGAGACTTTTTTTTTTGCCAGAAAGAACCAGGGCAGCTGACACCCAGGGTGGCAGATAAGACAAGTTGCAAAGAGCTGAGGTTAAAATGTAAAAAGAACAAAATGCCTTATTTATTTACATGACTCCCTTCCCCACCTGACTGTAAGACCCTTTAGGGAAGAGACTGCTTTCCTCTATATTTCTCATGCTCAAAATGGACCTGATATGTAATAGGAGCTGAACACGTGTTTTTGAAATTACAAGAGTTCCGACATCCAAACCAGTAACAAGAGGCAGAAAATGACATGGGGGGAGGGGAGTGGTGGCGAAAAACAAAGATAAGAGATGGGATTAAATGGTATGAAAATCTGAGATTGCCAACAACCTTTATGGAAGAACTGTGGCATGGTTGTGATTAACCTTCGAACCAGGAAATTGAAGGAATTTTTCACTTTTCAACCAGGTGTATTTATGCCCATGTGGCTTAACAAAGCAAATATTTAATTCGAGTAGACCTGTTGCCTTTGACCATATGAACTAAATGAGTCTTTTCATTGCCTGAACCATTAACTCTGAATACAGGCTTCAAGGGTGTGTTGGTAATTGTGTTAAGGGAGTGAGAGTGGAAAAGGAGTTAATACCACAGGTTTTAAAGTCTGAAATTTCTGGGCTCAAATCTCAACTAGTAACTATGAGTGTGATTTGGGAGGTTATTTATACTCTTTGGACTATAGTTAGATCACCTGTAAAGTAAGGACAACAGTACTTCTCATGGGGTGGAGAAATGTTACCATCCATGTTAAAACATAGCCAAGTGGCTGGAACATCGTAGGCACTCAAAAAATACTTGCTATTATTAGTGGCATAATTATCAGCATCATTAATTTTCAGTAAATTACTGAATGAATGTAACTATGAATGAAATAATGCTCCCTCGTAGGTTTTAAAACCAAACAATTGTGTCTAGGTTATTCTAAACTAAGCCAAGTCAGATA
This sequence comes from Delphinapterus leucas, assembly GCF_059928025.1. Taxonomy (NCBI): domain Eukaryota; kingdom Metazoa; phylum Chordata; class Mammalia; order Artiodactyla; family Monodontidae; genus Delphinapterus; species Delphinapterus leucas. The sequence continues at coordinate 48,001,634 of NC_143133.1, read as the reverse complement.
ATGTAGTTTGAAAGCCCATTGAAAATTCTACGGGTTTATGCAAATAGGGAATGTTTCATTATCATCATCCACCTAATGCACTAAACGCAGTAGGAGAAGGAATGCATTTTAGGTTTAAACTAAAGAGAGACGGGTGACATTGGCAAGAAGCAATCTCAGCATGGCAGAGATGTTGCCAATTTTTTGCATTGCTCAGGTAATTCAAAACAGAGGTCAAAATACAAGAACATAGAAACACTTTCAAATGCACAATTAACTGTTAAGTATGAGAAGAGTAAAGCACCAAAAATTATAGAATTCTATATTAGTTATACTCTTAAAGAGCTAAGGAAGAAACTGACTAGTCAACTTCAGAGTATAATTTATGTCTCCCCCCAAATTCCCATGTTGCTGGCTATTGGGTCTGGATAGTGTTGCCAGATGTGATGAGCTGATTAATGGGTCTCCGATTAAAGAAAAGAACAGGATTATATATTATTCTGTTATATTTCTGTGTGTGTGTGTGTGTGTGTGTGTGTGTGTGTCTGGCTCTCTCTCATTTTCTCCTTTTTTTTCTTGCTAAGGTTTGTCTGCACTTTCTTGCAACCTACAGAATCTGTTTGAGGAATTATTCATTCAGTCAATGAATATTTATTGCACATCCATGATGTTCTAGATAGTACCAGAATATTACGAGGAAAACTTGAAATTGAGGCTTATTCCCATATTCACCAGCAATGAATTTTTGTCTCAGATCTGCCTAACCTTATCGTGTGATAGTCAATAAATCATCTAACAGGACTTTGGCTAAATATGTTCATATGTGATGTGAAATTTCATCTCTACTGTTTTATAGCTCCTCCGAAGCTAAAATTAAATGCCAGATGAGAAAGTGTTTTGAAATGCTAGAATTATTTTTGGAAAGTTCTGTTGTTACTATTGCTATATAATTTTAAAAAGTAGGAAAACATTTGATTCTGTGGACAAACAAAGCAGCTAAGAAAGGCTGACCAATAAAAGGAGATTTGACGAGAGGCAAGGAAAAAAAAAATCAGAAATGTGCTAGTTTGAACAGTCACCCCAAACTATTTTCTGTTCAGCTCTTTCTGATGACTATACCTAACAGTGTTTTAGACCAGTGTTCTCAAACTTGCGTGCATCAGAATCAGGAGGAAACCTTGTTAAAACACAGATCACTGGACCCCTCCCCTAGGGTTTCTAATTCACTTGGTCTGGGATGGGGCCCGAAATTTTGCATTTCTAACAAGTCCAGGTTAAGTTGATACTGTTGGTCTGGGGAGCACACTGGGATAATTGAAGGGAACACCTGCTCTTGCTGAGCTTGCAAATCAAATGGGGAGAAAAAAATTGAATGAATTAAAAAAAAAAAATCCTAGCCCTGAGATCCTAAAATGGAACTCTTGCTTTCCACCCACAAACCTCTTCTTTCTCCCAGTCCTTGGTTGAGGACACGCTCAGCCCAAGTGCTCAAATTAAAAACTTAGTGGTTTGGGCTTCCCTGGTGGCACAGTGGTTGAGAGTCCGCCTGCCGATGCAGGGGACACGGGTTCGTGCCCCGGTCCGGGAAGATCCCACATGCCGCGGAGTGACTGGGCCCGTGAGCCATGGCCGCTGAGCCTGCGCGTCCGGAGCCTGTGCTCTGCAACGGGAGAGGCCACAACAGTGAGAGGTCCGCGTACCGCAAAAAAAAAAAAAAAATTAATTGAATAAATAAGTAAATGAATGAAGCACTATAATTAATTGTCAAGATCTTCAAATCACTTCGAAGTTCCTTAACATCAGTGACCATGTCAATTTCATCTTTACACCCCAGTGTTTTATCTAGTGCTATACATATAGTAGATGCTTAATAAATGTTTGCTGAATGTCAATAAATAAAGTAGACATTTCACTTCCTTGTGCCTCTGTAATGACATCTTGAGCTCAATATTATTTCTTCTGTTTTAGAGGTAAAAATTCTGAGGTTCAAAAAAGTTTTGAGTCTTGTTTAAGTAGAGGCAAAGAACAAGAGAACTCAAAACAAAACTACAAAGGCTGATCATCCCAGAGGCTAAGGGCGGGGAGAGTTTAAGAAGATTAAAAGTGTCAGGTGAGCAGATGCTGAGGAGGTACTGAACATTGACAAATGAATTTGGCCTGAAGATGCATTTTGATAAATGAAGAGAGCTGCATCAAGGGGAGAACAGGGTTAAGGAGGAAAGTGGTAATGAGAAAATAGAGGAGAGAAACAGGAGAGATTGTTTGAGAAAATAGAAAGAGAACCCTTTTCAAACTCAGATAATTTTAGTACTTGGAAATGGTGGAATTTAAACAAAGGTGAGATTAGAGCTAGTGAAGAGGGAGAGTCCAGGGTGGGGCCCGAGTTTGGGCGTGAGAGTGCTCAGGAAGTGAGAAGGGGTGGGGTAACAGCAAAAGCTGCCTCTTCCTCTAGAGTTGTGGGAAAGATGGAGAGAGGCAGGCAGGAGGATGTGATGCAGCAGACAGGGCAGTATTAGAAGAGCTTATCCAAGACCGATTTGGTCTCAGTGAGATGTGATGAGCAAAGTTGAGGGGTCAGCTTCCCCTGAAGTCAGAAGGCCTAGAACCTTCAGGAAAAGATCACTGAAAATAGTGGTTCCTTTGTTGATGAGTCCAGGAGCAAGTGAAGGTGATCATTTGGTGAGTATAAGAGTGCTTAGCATTCCAGGGGCCATATTAAAATATAGAGCAATGGGATAAGGAGAGGCCAGGACCTGATGACTGGAGGGAATAAAGTAAGTGTCAAGGAGTAAAGTGTTAAAAGAGTTTTTGAGAAAGATAAACATCAGTTTGGTTGCTGGTTTTACCCTTTTCTAAATATGTAATTTTTTTTTTTTTTTGCGGTACGCGGGCCTTTCACTGTTGTGGCCTTTCCCGTTGCGGAGCACAGGCTCCGAACGCGCAGGCTCAGCGGCCATGGCTCACGGACCCAGCCGGTCCGCGGCATGTGGGATCTTCCCGGACCGGGGCACGAACCCGTGTCCCCTGCATCGGCAGGCGGACTCTCAGCCACTGCGCCACCAGAGAAGCCCTAAATATGTAATTTTGAGCAAGTCATTTCTCTCCTCTTGGCCTTAATTTCCTCTTCTGTGAGAATTGCTATCATTTGTAAAGATTAAAAGAGGTAATGTGCCCTAAACGCTTAGCAGAGGATCTGGGTCCTGAGTGTAAGGTCGGATCTTAACAAACGGCACCGCGAAACAGGAAAGCGTCAAGTGAGCTTTATTAGGGAGCGCTCCCGGGCGAGGTTCACTGGTCCGAGAGAAAGGGGCCAGAGAAGTCACACCCGCGCGAGGGTTGGGCAAGATTTTATAGGGAAAGAAGGGAAAGGGGTGTGGTGAATCTGGGAGGGCGCAGGGTATTCCTTATTTGGTGGTCTTTTCGGGTATCCTGGGGGACCGTTAGTCCCGCCCCTCGAAAGGCGGGAAGGCTGGGCTGGGTTCAAAGTCCCCAGGTCAGTTCCTGGAACTGGGTGGTCCGGAATGTCTCCAGGGCAGTTTCTGGAACTGGGTGGTCCGGAGAATTTCGGTCTGATGCAACCTGTGAATCTGATTGTGTTCCCCTGCCTCGGGCCAGTTGGCCTTACACTGAGAAAGGTCAAAAAATGATAGATAGGTAAGGAAAGGTCCAGAGAGGGTTTTAGACATTGTTTTAAAACTTAATACATAAGAATTAATCACTTGAGAAAATGATTTTAAATGCCTAACCCTACCCTATCTCCCTGCTATGAGGTTCTGAGTCTGTACGTCAGCGGTTGGGCCTGGGAATATGCATTTTTAACAAGCTATCACTCTAGTTGATGCTCTTATAAGCAATCCATGAGTCACTCAGAAGAGCCTTGAGAAATGCAGTGGTGATCGATGGAGTTGCACAGAACAGAGCCAGCACTTTACAGTTTCAATGGTACTAGTATCATAGCCATGTTTGACCCTCTAGATCAGGGGTCTTACTCAGTAAATACCTGGAAAACTATTTATTCATCCATTCAGTCATTTACGTTTACAACATATATTCACCACTTTTCAAACATCTCTGCAGAGCCATCAGCAGCCTCAGAGATTCTAATTTAACTCATCCTGTTAAAATCATCCAGGTGATTTTAATGTGGGACCAGTACTGCAAACTTCTGCTCAAGGTGTTGATTTGAAGAAAGATTTAAATTGCTCTGCAATTTCAGCACTATTTAGCAGGCAAATTCCTTTTCTAGGACTGATATAACATTCCTCTATAGGACTTAGTGCACAAGTGGACTCAATAATGCATGGATAGCTGGAGAAAGAGCTATGATTCTAGAAAAAGTCTGCATGAACAATTGGTGTGAGTGAATTAGTTCTGTCCTGCCTCAGATGCAGCCATAGCATAAATAACATCCTGGAATGTATTCTACTGGTTTTTCTTTGCCCCAGAAGATTGCTTTCTAGCAATGCCTAAAGAGAGAGGTAGGGGGTAACATATTTTATACCTGTCGGCTGAACAACGCAGCTGAATGAGCCAAAAATGAGCCTCAGAGACCCCTCACAGTGATCTGAGAAGGGTCGTCGGGTTTTGTCAAGGCTGCATGTGAACAATGTCCACATAAAAAAGAAAAGAAATTCCCATGGCAATTATTTTAATGAAAAGGACACTCAGTGTCACGCCTTTACATTATCCTATCCAGGAACCGTTCCCTGATGTCTCAGAAAGGTAAGAGCGTGTCCTTTGATGTAAGGCTTTGTACTTCTGTAAAAACTTACTTCTGAGAGGTTCAAAGTGCTTTCCACAGACTTCCTCAGTCCTTTCAACCCCTTTATGGGGGTGGATGGCAAATGTTATTCTCATCTCGCCGAGGATCGGAAAGCTGAAACACAGAGAGGTTAAGTGGTGTGTTCAAGGCTTATCCTTCCACCCTTTAGGATGACACTCAAGGCTCCTAACTTCCAGAGTTCTGAGAGTTGGCCCTGTCACCTCTCTGCCTTTTCATCACAAAGTTAACATATAATAGTTACTAAAACAAAAGAGAAAGTATCTACCAACGTAGAAGACAGATATTTTCAATTTATTACAGTCAACTGCCTGAACTGAGTTTTGTCAGGGTCAGGATATCATTACTGATTCACAACATAGGTAAATTTTTCACATTCATTTTTTTATTATTATTTTTGTTGGAAATCACACAGTTGCATTTATTTCATCAGTTGCACATATTTCATCAGGTCTCCATAAGGTGCTATCTTTAGGTCGTGGTGTGAAATGGTATACTTTCTTATCATATTTCATCTCACTCTCACAGAAGGGGTATTATAAAGCAACCTTGAGCATGTAGTCTACTTAAAAGATAACTGAGGTGTGATCATTTTTGAGTACAAGATAAATACTTTTCACCCTGGGCAAAATTTTAAATAATAATATTGGTTTGATTGCTCAGCACTCTAGTCATTAAACTTTATCCTAGGACACCAAAATCATATGAGGCCCACAGTGTTCTAATACAGAACAAACACCAGAACATTAGAATTTTGAATTTAAGTTATAAAAGTCATACATGTAAATACAAACTGAAAAGAATAAAATTTAGCTCACAGAAAAGGATTTAAGATGAGAAGTAAAAACCTTCTTCTCTGTATCATTTTGCTAAATTTTCTGGTCCATACTACAATATACCATATTCTAGCAATATATCTTGGATAGTTTTTCTTTAATCAATTTCAACTGTATAAATCTAACATTTGCTTTCTAATACTTACATAATATTCCATTGTTTGGCTAGATAATAATTTATTTAGTCAAATCCCCTAGTGTTGGACATTTAAATTGTCCCTTGTTCTTAAATAATCTTTTAAAAAGCTGTAATGACTGAACAGTCCTGAACATGAAGAATTTTACGTGTCAAAATAAAGGATATGTTTGTATATAAGGAATTTCTAGGAGAAAGTGTAGGTAGAGTTTGTATATTATCTTTTAAAATGTGTATACATTCATAACATATATAGGTATAAATGACTAAAAAATATATATATAATACATATCACATATATTCATATATTTTAACCAGTGCTCGGTATATATTGCTACTTTTTCCTGAGAAGATTTAAAACAAAAAACATAACCTCTTAAGCCCCAGCATAAAGTAGCCACTAGATCAGAATCTCCTAGGGTGTTTGCTGAATACAATTTTTTTTCTTTCTAAAGCCAAACAATTAATTCTGAATCACAGCTTAGTTAAATTCTCCAGCCTATAGGATTACCAGCCAAAAACATAAAGATCTCTTTCCAGTCTATAATCAATGTAAAAATCTAACTTTTAAAAATCGTAAGGAACAGATCTGTTTTTGTATATATTTGATACAGTAGAGAGGTCAGCATGAAATTTTCAGGTCACATTGTTCCTGAAAAACGAGCAGTAAAATTCAGCAAAATAGTAGGTTTCTGCTTCATGGGACAGAGATTTTTTAGTGACTGGCACTCATTGGAAGGATTACGTATCCACTCAAGCAGAACACTGGTTGTCATTATTACAGATGGAAGTTTCAGAGCTGAATGTGAGAAGAACTGAGCTAAAACTATAGAGAAGAGTTTTCACAGAATTTCCAAGTCTATAGAATTTCTGTTCCTTATTTTTATTATCAACAATTTAGTGGAGATATTAATATTTCTTAAGAGTTCTGGGATTTTGAGCAGGAGTGTAGTTGTCTGGATGCTTTTATGAGCACCTGTGGTCTTGCAGAGAACTATTCCTAGAAAACAAAAATGTAAGAAAGAAATGAGATGCTTTAGCCTTTCTGAGCAGTTTACTGCTCCCTTTACCAGTTTAGAAAATGTATTTCTTGCATAAGATCTCTTCTAAAAAGCCTTAAGGGATATCAAGAAATCACCCCTCTAAACCCTTCCTTATTAAAAAGTACGTAGGAACCAGTTTTGTCACAAGACAGTGCTCTTGGTTATCAGGAAGTTATTACACTTGCATGGAAATAAACTGCTGGCTATGAGATTACTGAATACTTTGAAGGAAAAAAATTATTTCATAGAAAAATATTGCACAAGCCTTAACATAATCCATGTTACTGGCATATTCAGTTTTTCATTCCCAAAATGTTGCTACATTTTGGATCACCGTGTTGATTTTAAGAGCAATTCTATTTAAATAAAAACATTTGTGCATATTCTAAATGAACAGTCTCATATAATCCTATTATATTAATACATTTAATATATATTAAATTAAATATTATTTTATTAATTTTGTATTAAAGAACAAAATGTTGTGGGGTGGAGTATTGGAGCAAAGGGGAAAGTAAGTATCATCTGAGAAGAAATACTAAATTATTTCATGTTTCACTGTCAAAAGTAAAGATACAAGTTTAAGAATTTATGGTGCTTGTAGTTACCTTGACTGAGGCTAAGGGCCAGCTACTGTTGTTCTTTACTGCTGTGCTCAGGTTTAGGCTTCTTAGCACAGAAACAAATTCATCTTCAAACACTACAGTTTATTAGACAAGTTAATCTGGGACAAATCATGTAATCTCTCCATAGTTCAACTTCATTGTCTATGAAATGGCTAAAATTATGGCAATTCTCTCACAAGATTGCCAGGAAGGTTAATTATTACTGGACATGCAAATTCATTATTGGACTTGGCACAGTGTCTAATACTAGGAAACATTCATCATTATCCTTCTAACTGGAGGCATCTTTGGACCCATTGTGGTTAGTTAGCCCTAAGAGAATTCTCCCCACTCCCCAGGCTTTGAAAGTCTTCTATGGGCAGAGAAACAATAAAGAGAAAAGCAAAGGGAAGAAGTGGTATTTATGGGTATCTACTCTGTTCTAAACACTCTGCTAGGAACTTGATAAATATTATTTCATTTAATCTTTTCACCAATCTTTACAAGGTCAAGAAAATAAGGCTTATAAGGTTATAAGGTTATTATTTGCCAAAGTTCACAAAGTTAGCAGGGTATGGAGCAAGTAACTGAAACTTAGTCTGTCTGCAAGGTTGGAAGGAAAGACTCAATACTCATATACCAATGACTTCACCCTGCTCCAACCCAATGCATCTCCAGCACCATCACTAATTTGTAATGAAAGGACCTGCAACTTTGAACTTCGATACTTCCATTTCAAACTATAAGCTTTTTTTCCTGTTAGTTTTCTATTATCCAGATCTGCTTTGTATATATGTATATATTACCACAACGGTGGGATACCCGCTGTAGTAGAATAATTACCCCAAGTTCTGAAAAATCAGCCTCTTTCCTTCTATTGAGTTGACCTCTGCATACAAGATATCAGAAAATCTAGACATTTCTACTCTAGACTCAAAAGAAAATATGATATTATAGTCTAAACTGAAAAGAAAATCGTGATCTAGATTGTTCGCTGTTGTATAGAGAAAGTATGTGGTACGTACTAAATTTTTCACTAGTTGACCACTTGTGTTCACATCATAGGGAGATACAGTAGCAAAAACATTGACTTTAAAATCATTATTATCTAGGTTCCAATCACACTCAACTACTTAATGGACGTGTGACTTTGAAAGTTGTTTAACCTATTTGAGCCTCAGTTTTTCCGATGAATTTGAACAGTAATAGTACCCATCCCATAGAGTGACCATTTGGATAAACGGGATAATGTATATAAAGCCCTTGCACTGTGCCTGACCTTCAGTAAGCCTGTTAAAATGGTACATGACATCAAGAACTGCTGAACACTCCACTTGTAGAAATGGGCTCCTTTAACACCTATAATAAGGAGAGATTAATCCCAGAAGGTAAATTAGATACTCCAGCACTGCTATAAAAGGGAGGCCATAAGTTCACATATACCATTACCATGCCATTTGGCTGGATAAAAAATGCAGCGTTTGGAAATTCCTCAGTTGTTAAGGTTTTGAGCAGTGTAGGCCATCACTAGTAACAACCAGATATTCAGAAAAACACAGTGAACAAGCCTATGCAAATATCTCCAGGGGAAAGGAGTGAATTTAAGCACAACTCATTTTAAAGATGTTCTTCATATATTGTGTATTTGCTAATTGGATGGACAACTTACTCTAGCTCTGCTCCTGTGAGGCCAGCAGCCAAGTTAAGAGCTTCAGGAAATTTCACAAACTCTATATCGTGATATCTTTGGGGAAAAAAAAATCAGAAGCTCTAGCAGCACTGGGCTCATGTACACACAGGGGAATATTGAGGCAGGGCTGAGTATGGCTGTGCCTTTTTAAGTGGGGCATTCAGCCTCCGGCAACCACAGCCCTCAACACAGTGTTGCACGTGCACTCACACCATGCACAAGTCACCCTTTTGTTTGAAATTCTCAGCTCCTGCAGGCATTTGAGTGTTTGACCCACCTTAAAGCTTATGTATATATCATCCTGCTGTAAATGTCCTTTGGCCACACGTTTCCTCTCCATGCATATTGAGGCTTATTTCTAGAGGAGAATACCAGGATTACATCTAAACTTTTTTAGCTCCTGTAGGTCCCTGCACGTCTATTCCAACATCTTTAACCCTTTGTTGCACCCTCCAATAAACTGAAGAGCCCTAATGAGCGAGAACCACGGTTCTGGCTCACAAAATCACAGCACCTTGCCCAGTACTCAGTTCTGCACAGTTAGGGAATAACTGGTATGGAATGGCTAACTGAAGGAATGGTAAATAGAATGCGGGGTGGTTTAGAAATTGGACCTGTTGGTGAGAGCTGTGAGACCTTACAGCAAGTCATTCATCCTCCTTCTCTTATTCTATATATAATGTAAAGGTTGGATTAGGTCTCTTCCAATTCTAAAATTCTTGCATCCAATGAAATACCTAATCTCCCTTGTTCATTTTGTCTCTATTTTAAGCTCAACTTTACTGACTCGGGGTAAGCTACTAAAGTCTGTACAACGGGGATATTAGTAATATCATCTTTATCTCTTGGGATCCCTGCAAGAACTAATTAATAAATAATGTAGAGAAACTTAGATAAAAGATAAAAAGAAATGGGAAATTACATTTTCATAATTGCATTTTAAATGGCAATAGTTGTAGGTCTATGTTTCACTTAATAACAGAACTTTAGCTATTAGTGCTTATAAAAAATTAGTTCTAATTTTACATTCCCTTTTCCATGAGGAACTAATTTTCCTTTCTTTTTTTTTCAACTTTTACGATAATTTTTTTAATAACCAATGGATCTGTTGCAGTAAACATGTGAACCCTGCATCCTTATGTCATGAGAATAAAGGGTTTGCAATATGCTTCTCCCTCCCAGTATCCCAAAGGCTAACAGTGCCTGGCAAGAAGTAGGTGCATCAAAGCTGTCTGACACTTGAGTGAAAGAAGAAAAGCAAAAATAACATCAACAGAAAACAACTCATGGCAACTGTATGGCCTAAACTGATAATGGATCGCCTATGATTTTAGGCGTTATGTCTTCAAATATTGTGTTTTAGCACTCGTAAGTATTTTGCAGGATGCCTCAAATACAAATACTCCAAAACGAAGCTCTAGTTAACAAAATCAGCTTAGGCTTAGAAGTATCTGCAGGGGAGCGGTGTTCATCTCTTCCACTTTGGATTGAGGTGGCGGCAGCTAAGATCAAGGCTGCCAGGCAACCTGTCTTCTGGTCCTTTCTGGGGAGAGGAGACTAGGATGTTTGAAAGCAGAGAACTTCTAGCAACCAAGGACTACAAATTTCTGCCACCTCTTTGTAGGGCAGGACCTCCCTGAGCTGTTGCACTGGGAGTCTGCACACCCCTGGATGACAGGTCACTATTCTACAAGGGTGACTGTGGCCCACACATAAACTGGGAGGATCAGAATTCCCAGTCTTGCTCACGTGCAGCAGGATTAGGTATGGTGTCCCACACAGAGCTAGAACTCCCTAAGCTGGAATAATTCTTTCTACTTTATATGATACCTCCGTCTAGTTACAAGATTTCTGCCATGTCCAGGAACACTTCCTCTTCATTAAGGAAACTCCTCAGGGTATTTGAAAAAACTTCTATCCTTGTGCTCCCTTCGCTGGTTTTTATGTAACAATTCACAATATCATTAGGCAAAATACTGCTACTTGCTTATGACATTCAAGCTATGTGTTATTTTTGGATCTCAAAGTGATGCTATTGACACGTACATTATAGCTTTTGTCATTAGTGATGAAGGATTTGCACTAATCTTTGCTCATCTCTTGTGATCAAGACACATTTTAATACATTTGTTTGGGGCAAAGAGCACAAGGCTGTGACTCTCAAGTGGAATAGTGTTATGTAGTTCACAAGAAAATTGTAACTAATATTGCATTAATGTTGCCCATGGCTCCAAGGTCTGGCTCCTTTGAGACAAGTTGGAGCTGATCTTATGAAGGTATCACTTCATGAATATTTTATGGCTTTAGAAAAATCTGATATGAATGTTTTTTTTTCTCTACCTGCGCATCTTTGAACCTTTGGTTTTGTTTCTTCTTTGCTTCTGTATCTTAACCTTGATTGCTTAGTATTAGTTTTCTATTTGTGTAACAAAGTAACACAAACTTGGTGGCTTAAACCATGCACATTTCTTATGTCACAGTTTTTGTGGGTCGGGAGTCTGGGCACAGCTTAGAGGGGTCCTATGCTTAGGGTCTCACAAGGTAGGAATCCAGCTGTCAGCTAGGAGTGGCTTCTCATCTGTAGATTCATTGAGGGAAGAATCTGTTTCACTGCTCATATGATTTTTGGTAGCATTCAGTTCCCTGTGACTGTACAGTTCATGGCAGCTGGCTTCTTCAAGCCAATAAGAGAAAGAGAGACTCTAGCAACACAGACATTGCAGTCTTATATAATGTAAGCATGCACATTGCATTGCCTTTGCCATATTCCCTAGGTTAGAATCAATTCACGGGTCCTGCCCAAACTCAGGGGAGAGGATTACATGAAGACATGACTTTCAGCAGGTGGGAGTCACGGAGGGAGCCACCTAGAGCATCTGTCTTCCACATGGTTCCTTCAGGTGCTCTCATTCTTAGTGTGGCCTCAGTTGCGCCTCTTGAATTTCTGGTTCCGAGTCTGATATATTCTACTTTTCTCATCTGACCCCGATTATTAGTTTTAGATAGTATTCCTCCCTCAAAACCTTATCACACTTGGTCTACAGGGATTTTGTGTGTTTGTTCACTCAGCAAGTGTCTGTTAAGCACCTACTATTTGAAAGTTATAGCAAAAACGTTGAATATACAAAAATGAGCAAAAATAATGCACCAAAACAAAGACCAAAGGTAAGCAAAATACTGCATTCATAGAGCTTACACTCAGAGCTCCTTGAATTTGGGATACCTATCTGTTTACCCAAGTCATAAATGAATAGAAACAAAAGAGCAGTTATAATTCATTCTAGTTCTGTAAGGTGTGTGAAGGGGTGTGATGTAATCAGGGCAGTCAGTGAAGGCCTGGGAGCAGAGTGAACCTTCAGAAACCAGTCCCCTCCTCATTGCCTAGAAAAGGCAGGGAAAAGGCATTTGTTTTCTCATTTTAACCTCACAGAAAACTAATAAGGTAGTATTAGTGGCCGCATTTAATAAAAAAAAAAAGAAAGCTGAGGTAAATAAATCAGTCATAGGTCAAATAATTTGTAAGTCATAAATGAAAGATTTGAGACCAGATCTTCATTCCACTAATAGCAGTGCCCCAGAATGTAATTCATATAGGATAGAAAGGAATTTGTTTCTTTTTCTACTTTCTCTTTATTTTGGAAGTAAATGTAATAGATGGAATAGATTTAAGTAAATGATCGGTCTACATTGACTTTTGATTCAGTAACATTCAAGATTTTCTTCTAAAATAAATTTTAATTTTAGTAGTACATAAACAATATTCAGTTTGTCATTTTATTAGTAATGAGATGGAAGCTTTAATTATTGTTATTGAGGACTTAGCAACTTAAGTAATCAGGTCTCAGTGATGTGTCTCATTTAAATGTGCATTTTAATAAAGCATTTATTCTAAAAGGTGAAAGATATTCTAATAGTTTCAACTAACCTCAAACTTAAGTATTTGGTGATGCATTAAAAGGAATGTTTTTAGAATCAGAACTCATCAACACTGGTGCAGAATTAACATTCTATGTCTCAGTTTGATAGAGAATTCAACTGGAAAGACATTCTCCTCTCCGTGAGATTTGTGTGTTTATATTCAATATTATAAATAGAATAGATTCGTAGCCAACTGCAAATGGCTTCTTCCAAAATTACATTTTTCTACTGGTGTAAACCAAGGCTGTCTGTCACTGTGATATAGCATTATAGCTAGTAAACATTTGTCTATTCAAAAAGCAAAGGTAAAGTATTCAAATTATCAACCAATTTATGAAGAAGCTACTTTAGGAATGACTTTGATCCTTAGCCATCCACAGCCTGGTTTTGGTGGAAAGTGGTATAAAGGGAAACTATTTATTTGCCAGCATTTGTTAGTCTTCACAATTAAGGAAAATGGATGAAAAATTAAAATGAATTTTTCATTAAAGTATTAAGTTAACTAAATGAGCCAGTGAAAAGTTTTTCCCTCATCTGGAAAGCCACTGTGGCAAGTGGTTGCCTCAGTAACAATTCATCCATGTTTGCTGCAACTTGCTAAATCTCTCCCTAACTTAATGAATTTAGTGATCCTGCAGGAAAATCTACACTTCTTGCCTATGGGGCTTGGCACATGTAATTTTCTCTAATAAACTGACCACTGATTTTCTCCAACCAGCAAGGCCTCTAGCAATTCATGCAATAAGCACTCTAAAGAACAGAGTTTTGTTTTCGTTTTGATTTTGTAATCATCAGTGACTCTATGTTCAGACAATAAAAAAATACAGGCAGGTTTTCTAAACTGGTTACCAAAGGACCAGAGTAAGTAATGGATTTCATTGTTTTTGTTTGCATGTTGTTTCCTGTACTGCAGAAAATATTTAAGGCAACTAATAATTACAGGTGGAGAGTTGCTAATTCCTGGAGTTTTTCCATGCAAAGCTCTTTTAAGCTTACAGATGACTTCCATGTCCCACTCTAATCCTGAGACCTGCAGGTTCTAACCACTCTGTGATGTAGACCCCCATTATAAGGATGCCAACCTACATTCTTAGCAGGATCACTTGCAGCTTTAATACATGATGCCATTTGCTTAGTAATTGTGATTAAAGATATTTCCACAGAAACATTAATTTCTTTCATCATTTCTATCTCTAACAGTAAAAATATCTGTTTGCTCCATATGCAAAACTATTCTATGAAAGGTCCTGAAATGACCAAAGGCTGTCTATTTTTAAATCATCATTGTACTTTTATCACCATAAATGAGTAAAACTATCTTCTAAAGAGTGGGCGCTATTCTGAAGCAGTTATTTTTGTTCAGAGAATAAATACATCTGAGGGAAGTACCAGCTACTTCTATGAATCACCCTGAGAAGAATGACAAATTCATAGAGAGTAAAGGGTATAATATTGATGTTGATAACAGTAATAATAATAAAAATGGCTAACAATAAGCACTAACCTATGCTAGACACCCTGCTTAGTATTTTATAGACACAGACACATTCAATCATTGTACCACGCTGTGAAGCGGTGACTGTTATTATCTCCATCTTACAGATGATATCAGAGTCTCAAAAACAGTTTAATATTTGCTCCAGTTCTCACCTAAGTGTAGTATTTACAAATTGCCATGTTTTCTCTTATACAGGATTGTTTGGTTAGTTGTTTGCTTTGGATTTGTGATGTATAATACATACTGAGAAAAGCACTTCACATTTCTCTGTCCCTTCCAACAACCCTGAGAGATTGTAGGGAAGCCATCCTTACACCCCACCCATGATATCAATAAGCATATCCCAGTTTCAGTAGCTAAATGCCCTGCACCACATCTTACAGTAAATTCATGGTGGGAAGCTTAGAGCTCAGCCTGTGCAGATTCTAGTTGGTACCTCAAGGCCTACTTGAGCTTAAAACGAAACCAAACAATGCAACACACACAAAGCCTCAGCCCATTTCAGAGCGTGACACATGCTACACAGTGACTTTCTTCACAGTAGAATAAAAGCCCCATTGGCTGATTCCCAAGGCCTCTGATTTATTCCTGTTATTTCTGAACAGAGACCCTCACATGCCATCTGGCTCATTTGTCTGCAAAGACCAAAGTTTATTATAAGCTCCATTCTGTGCTCTGCCTTTAGTCTGCACCTTTTTCACCTATAGGTCTAGCCATAAGCCTCTGACTTGGCTCTAACCCGCCACTTAAGTGTCAGAGGATGAACCTGTGGCCTCTTCAAGAAGTGTTCACCACTCAAAAGGAGGCACTTTGACAAAATAACATATTTTTCTGATTATAAAAGCTAACTCAGGGCTTCCCTGGTGGCGCAGTGGTTGAGAGTCCGCCTGCCGATGCAGGGGACACGGGTTCGTGCCCGGGTCCGGGAAGATCCCACATGCCGCGGAGCAGCTGGGCCCATGAACCATGGCCTCTGACCCTGCGCGTCCGGAGCCTGTGCTCTGCAACAGGAGAGGCCACAACAGTGAGAGGCCCGTGTACCACAAAAAAAAAAAAAAAAAAGAGAGTGTATACGCCTGATCTATTTACGTTGCTATATTAGTTTCCTAGGGCTGCTGAACAAATGACCACAAACTGGGTGGCCTAAAACTATAAAAATGTATCATTTCACAGTCTAAATCTGAAATCAAGGTGCCAGCAAGATCATGGTCTCTCTGAAGTCTCCAGGGGAGAGCGCTCCCATTGCTTCCTAGCTTCTGGTGGTTGTTGGAAATCCTTGGCATTTCTTGGCTTGTGGCTGCATCACCCCAATTTCTGCTTCCATCTTCACCTGGCCATTTTCTCTCTTTGTGTGTTCATCTCTCTGTCTTCAAATCTTCTCCATATAAGGACACCAGATAGATTTGGGGCCCATTCTCATCCAATATGAGTTCATCTTAACTAATTTCATCTGCAAAGACCCTATTTCCAAATAAGATCACATTCTCAAGTCCAGGGCATGAATTTTGGTGGGACTTAATTCAATCCAGTTCAGTTGCTAGACGGCTTTATTTGAAATAATGGTTGGTTAAATGACTCTTAGCCATACCCATCGAGTAGCCCTCAGATGCCTGTGAGTATACAAAGATATCTGAGAGACGAAACCACAGTTAGACACTTGAAATTGTGTCAAGGAGCAAAATCAAAAGGGAAAAAAATCAGATAGGTATAAGTACCTGTCTGTCAAACCAGCTTTTTGAATATTAGCATTATAGATGATTCTTCATTTACTTTTTAATATTGTTAGTGTTTATGTTTGCTTGTCAAACTATCTTGTTTGCAAGAAGTGTTTTGCTTCTTGACACTTGTGAATTATATGTGTCCCCTTCCTGAGTAGCCATCCCTCTCTCTCACACTTTATTCTCTATCTATTTGGCCTGTCTGTACCTCCTGTGTGCCCCATGTGGTGGTTTCCTGCCTTACAACCTTTGTCCAGGCTGTCCGCATGCCTCTCTTGGGCTTGCTTATCTTTTTTTTTTTTTTTTTGCAGTACGCGGGCCTCTCACTGTTGTGGCCTCTCCCGTTGCGGAGCACAGGCTCCGGACGCATAGGCTCAGGGGCCATGGCTCACGGGCCTAGCCGCTCCGCGACATGTGGGATCTTCCCGGACCGGGGCACGAACCCGCATCCCCTGCATCGGCAGGCGGACTCTCAACCACTGCGCCACCAGGGAAGCCCTTGCTTATCTTTTTTACTCTCATCTCTATTGGCACCTCCTAAAGAATGACTCCCTGGACATTGTTCTTTTATTCTGAGCTAGACATCCTCTCTCCATCTGCTGTGTTCAGTGCAAAACACTCTCTTTATACTTACCAAACAGCTTGATAATTACCTGTATCTGCTTTGTCCTGATGCACTGTGAGTTTGTGGAAGGCTGGGAAGGTATGGCCAGCACATAGTAGGTTCAGAAAATTCTATATAAGCAAATGAATAAGTAAATTATTGACACAGTGGCAAACCAAGGCACAGTGGTAGGTACCTACTAGAGAGTGAACAAGGAATCAATTCTGACGTGAGAGAACTTGCATGGATGGTGGATAATTGCCTACAAATCACCATGTTTTGAGAGAGTCTCAAGTGTCAGAAGAGAGGCAAAATGGAATACATTAGGAAACTGCAGACTGAGTGATTATTCCAGCTGTAGTACAATCTCTGGAGATTTCATGATAGGCATGGGATTCAAGGTGGGCATTGAGGAATAGCTCTTTTTTGTGGAGATGGTCTGGTGGGGCCGGTGGGACCACTAGGGAATAGTGAAGGGTGGGGAGAACTTTAAGGTGGAAGGGAAATAAAGCATGATTGAAGGCATGAAGATGTATACTTCTAGGACCCATTGAAGACCAGTAAATAATTCAGCTTTGATGCAGGGTTGCAAACATGATTAGGTAGTTGTGATGAAAACAACTGAAAATTAGATGGGAATTAGATCACAGAGGCCTTGGGGGCAGTGCAGAAAGGAGACATTATAGGGGCATAACAGAAGGAAGATGTGTTCAAAGCTCTGTCTGCCTTTGTGTGGTGAGCTTTTACTGTCCAGTCAAGACAGGCTCTGAAGAAGCATGAGAGGGGCTCAACGTAGAGCGTAAAGATAGCACACTGCTGAGGAACAGGCCCTTATTGGATAAGGGGCAGAAGGAAAAAATGCCGTAAATGAAAGGCAGAAGTGTGATTTGAAGGGTGGAGGTGACCAGATCTAGTAAATCTGATAGAAGTAAAGGGAAACTAGACTTGTAAGATGGAGGTACTTGTTGGCCTTCCAAAAACAAAGGTGGAGGAAGAAGAGAGCTAAAAAGTGGGTCCCAGTGTGACTCTATGAGATTGCTTTCATGCCCCAGCCAGGATGAACTGCATACTCATCTGTGTTCCAACAGCATCCATTTTCGTTTTTTAACTAAGTGCTACCCAAATTGTAGTCTGCGGGGTAAAGGCTGTTTTGCAAACTGATAGTTGCCCATTTGCAAGGATAAAATACAGAAATTGAGCGTAAGCATTTAGTAACTATGGTGGCAATTTGATATTGTCACAACATCCGTAAGTCTATTTTATATTTTACAAATGTACCTGTGTACCACAGATTGGGGAAACAAAAAACGAATTGATCCTCCACCATAGACAGTTTGAGAAGCTCCGTTCTATAAAACCAGTCAGTTTCACTGAAATAAAGCGTAGTTTATCTGTCGATTCCTCCAGTAGCTTGCCAGTTCAGTGGAGCAAATGGAGGGACGTGACTGCATCGTTCGAAAACCCCAACTTCAAGCATGGGTCAGAGCACAACACAAGTGATCAATAAATAATTAGAATAGGATTGATCTTGATAACTAGTTGGTCATTTTTCACCATTGAGAGAGCAAGCAGGTTCAGGTTGACTGCTTGGGGTAGAAGTCATGGAACTGGAACTTAGCAGACAGGAATAGACACAAGCAGGGATAAATTCAAATACATAAACATAAGTAAGCAGGACACAGTTCCCATAAGATGCCACAAAAGAGAGAAGAGCCGTGAAAGGGAGCTAGAAAAGGTAGACCATTTGTGTGCTTCACACTTTGGGGAAGAAACCCTTAGAAGAGAATGCGCTGAAGATGGGGACAAAGAGGCTGAAACTGACACTGTCTTCAAAACCGCAGGGCACAGTGAGACCTGCCTGATGAACACGCTTCCCTTCTGAGACGATAGCTTCTCTCTGGATCAAGTTAAACACCTATTAGTGCAGAATTGGAAAAGTGCTTCCAGTTTTCAAAGTCCTGAGCATGATCCATCCCAAAATAAGCAGCCTGATGTCCTTGACCCAACAGAACGCTGCTTTCAGTGATTACTTTCCCAAAGAAAAACAGGTGATTACTGATCTCACTGCAACACGCGCCGTGCTGTCGACAGATTGAAGCCGTTCTAAGGGTCTGCTACAGGTCTGTGTAAACCGTTGTTACACTTAATCTACCTACAGAATTTCCATTGGTTTCCATCTGTGAAATATAAAATTGAATCCTTCTGAATGCCCTGAGCTCTTTCTAAGCGCCAGGCTGTGTTGCCAAAGTGACAATTCGCATGGAATCTAGGCCATATTTCAGAGAATCTGGTCTGACCAGAGAGTCTGGTCAAACTTGATAGGATGTTAGTGACAGTCTAGCCAAGCTTCCATTTTGTAGAAGGGTAATTAAGTCACAAAGTAGTAAAATAACTAGTTCAAGTGCACGTAATGCGCTATTTCAGATCAACTAGAATGGAGTTTTCCTGTCTGCAAAACCCCTCACACTTTCCACTGCACCTCAGTGCTTCTCTGTCGACTGTCCAGTCATTGCATTATGAATTTACCATTGGTTACAACAACAAAAACAACAAAACTCCCAGACCTTGAAACCAGTTGATTGTTCTTGGAAAATAAAAAATTCTAATGTGTGATTTTTGTCACTCTGCAGGAACTACAGAGGGCCTCCCTGTGTCTCCAGATATTGTAGCATTCCATGGTGGTTAAGAATGGAACTACTAACAAATAGGAGTTGACATTGGCAGAATAAGGTCCGTAAAAATAAAGCAACCTTTACAATGAAGAAATACCTGTAAATTATTTAGAAATTTTAAGGACATTTTGAATGTTCCACTCTGCAAATACAAATTTTAGGTTTTTAATTATTTCACCAAAATTCCATGTGACCACCAAAAGTTTATTAGGAGGCAAGAGACTGGATTTTGACTACATGAATTTGCAAATCTCTTCTTCACAGTGAGGTGTTCATAGTACCTACATTCTAGGGTTCTTATAAAAATGATTCAAGGTAATAAGTGTAAGATGGCTGGCATGATGTTGTAGACATGGTATGCACTCTACAAATGTTAACCACTGATATTAATAATTAACGGACGGTCCTGCAAGGAGGTTTCAGTATATGAGAGGGGAGATTGGACTTGATGATGAGTAATATCTTTTCTGTTTCTGAGCTTCTTATGACTTTGGTGGTCCTTCCTAGATTTAGGCCACTGGCAAGTTGACTAAGCCTGTGTCTCCATCTCCAGCAAAACACTACTTTTAAATACTTTCTTCCAAATCTAATTAATCAATGGACCGCAGTCTGATTGCACTTCTTGCCTTGGTTTTAAGGTGCTCGGTCATTATTGAAAAGGAAGGAAACTAACCCAGAGGGAGCATCTACCGTATGCCATGATCATTACTCATGTTACATGATCTATCCAGCATCGTATGACGGGGATAGTGTCATTGCATTTTGTACATGAGGAATAAACCCTCAGACGTATTGACTCATCAAAAGTCCAAGTCAGAGTGACCATACAATTTATTGTATAAACCAGGACACTTTCAAGAGTAAAAAAGGGACATTATTAATAATTATTCTGGGTCAATGGTTAAAAATAATGACTGTCCCAGGTCAAGTGGGGCACATGGCCATTCTCCCTGTGGATAAAAAGAAGTTATAGAGCCAGAACCCAAACACAAGACAACCTCTAAATCCTGTGTTTCACTACTATGTTGAAAAGATCTTCCCTGTTATGATTTTATTATACTGGGCTGGCAGCCAGAGCCCAAATACAAGTGAAAACTGAGATACTAATATGAGAACCTAGTAACCTGAGGTGGATACAGGGGTCAGGGCATCAATAGCCCCTGGAGCTGGTACAGAGTCAAGAAAGCTGTTACACGCTGAATGTTGTTGCTTGTGTCCCCAAAATGCATATATTGAAGCCCTAGCACCCACTGTAATGGTATTTGGAGGTGGCATTTTGGGGAGGTAATTGGGTTTAAATTAGGCTGTGAAGGTAGGACCCTCGCAGTGGGATTAATGTCTTTGTAGAAAGAGGAGGAGACATGGACCTCTCCCTCTCTCTTCCTGCAAGCACCCAAAGCAGGCCACGTGAGCCACAGCAAGAAGGTGGCTATCTACAGGAAGCAGGCTCTCACCAGGCACCCAATCTTTCTGCACCTTGATCGTGGACTTCCCAACCTCCAGAACTGTCAGAAATAAATTTCTGTTGATTAATCCACCCAGTCTATGATAGTTCATTATAGCAGCACAAACTAAGACAGGAACAATTATGAAGGCATGTTCTTGAAGCACTAGGCAGATCTTTAGAACTGAGGACAAGGCAACTGATAGGCAAATCAAAGAGGGAAAGAAAGAGAGAGAGAGCAGATGTAGATAACTGGCACCTAAAGGTAACTCAGAGAATAAACATGACTGGGGGCTGTCTCTCCTTCCAGCAGATAAGCTAGCCAGACAGTCAAATTGAAGAATGTTATACAAAGAAAGACACACACTCATACCTGATTTTGGTCAACTAAGTAATTTTGGGAAATGTATCAACAATAGATTGTATTTACAAATTGAAGAATAAGAAAGGGATCATTAATATCTATTGCATTTGCTTGGTCATTTATACTTTACCAACAGTTAATGTTTGTTGAAGCCTTAGGACATGCCGCGCACTGCTCCGCATGTTTTGTATGTATCTGCAGATTTAAACTATGCTGTGAGGCAGGTACTGCTTTGTTTTCCATTTTACAGACAAGTAAAGTGAGGTGTAGAGATGATGATTAACTCGCCTGAGACTTTTCTTATACAGAGTGGGCAGGTTAGTTTCCCATAGCTGGTGGATCAGATGACCATAAACAGAGTGACTAAAAGCACCACAAATTTATTCTCTTATACATAGTTCTGGTGGTCAGACATCTAAGATGGTTTGGCAGAGCTGTTCCTTATGGAGGCTCTAGGGAGAATCTGTTTCCTCATCCCTTCTAGATTCTAGAGGCCACCTATGTTCCTTGGCCCACGGCTTTATTCTCCAACTTCAAAGCCAGTAGCATAGCGTCTTCCAATCTCTCTATGTATGTATGTATGTGTGTGTGTGTGTATATATCTGGGCTTCTTCCATCATCATGTCACCTCCTGCCTCCATTGCTTCCATTTGGGCCCACTGAATAATCCAGGATAATTATCCCATCTCAAGATACCTAATTTAGTCATACCTGTACATTTCCTTTTACTTTCCATTTCCATTTTCCTTTTACATGTCCTTTACTATGTAAAGTGACAAACAGTATTCTGCCTTCCACACAGGGTTCAAGCCCAAGTCTTGCTGTAAACTACTGCACCATAGTGCCTGAAAACATCTCAACAAATATTTATCTTCATTGTGTGCTGTATGCCAAGCCCTTGTCTCACGTTGGGCATGTGATTCTGAAGACACAACTGTGATCCTGACCTCATGTGCAATACTGGCATTAAAATATACACAATCACAAAGCAATGAACAGTGCACTATGGAAAAGAATAGAGGAGACAGGGAAGAGAAAAAATTACAAATTAGAGGTCAAGGAAGACTTCTCTAAGGAAGTAGCATTTAAGCAAAAATCCAAAAGATGAAAAAATTTACATAATGTGTTCATATAATATTGGAAATAGTTTTCAAAGGGGATTGATGCTGGTTATGTCAAGAGACTAAATCATGGGTAATTTCATCCTTCTTTCTGTTTCTTTCTCTTAGTTTTCCAAACTTTTTTTTTTTTTTTTTGCGGTACGTGGGCCTCTCACTGTTGTGGCCTCTCCCGTTGCAGAGCACAGGCTCCAGACGCGCAGGCTCAGTGGCCATGGCTCACGGGCCTAGTTGCTCCGCGGCATGCGGCATCCTCCCAGACGGGGGCACGAAGCTGTGTCCCCTGCGTCGGCAGGCGGACCCTCAACCACTGCGCCACCAGGGAAGCCCTAGTTTTCCAAAAATTTTTAAATGATGAAATATTACCTTCTTTAGAAAAATGAAAGAAACATTTTATGAAAGGGGTGGGGTGTGTGTTGCCCTTTAAGATTGAATCTGTAGAAAATTTTCTCAGTCATCTGTGAAGATGAATGCCAGACCTGTTTCCCAAGTTTGTCCGTAGAAGACAGTGTCTCTCATTCAAATGCATTAAAGTTTACTTTACGACCAGTGCTTCCTTAGATGGCAAATTTCTCTTTATACTCAGCATCATGCTGCTGTGAGAGAAAGTGGAAAGTCAACCCTCTAAAATACAACAAAAGTTGGAAAATACTTGGCTGTTTTAAACATTTAGCTTTTTCAGATTATACTGTTTTTAATTTCACGCTTGCTTGTGTTTTGTGTATGGGAAGGACACTGCCTTACTGGAATTCTGTTCTAGTCAATTCTATTGCTCTGGGAAACCCATCCAGTCTATATTTAGGACAATTGACTTAGTAGAGAAAGGAAACAGTCTCTTTCATCAATGTTTGATCTGATTGATGCCTCCAAATGCTGGTCAGCTTTCCACTGAACGTTACCATGGACAACAGTTTTAAGAACTTTATATGAATAAAAGAGAACAGGATAAAAAAATACTGTATGAACATTTGTCTGTGTGGCTATGCCCATTTTATTCATGTGGCTGTCTAGAGTTAGATCTTAACATTTTGCTGATTTATTTCTCTGAGCCCTTATGCATTCTCCCCTGGAATACTGAAATGCATACCTAATTGGTCTCCCTCTCCATTCCTCCTTATCCCATCCCAGTCTTTCAACCCACTTGCTGCCAAAGTAATCTGCCAAATGATGCTCTCACCACATCCCTCCCTGCTCAAGAAGTCAGTGTAATGCTAGACCTATTTACTATGTGACAAGTACTAAGCAAGGGCTGGGGAGTTACCCTTTACAATCTAGTAGAAAAAAGAAACATTTGAACAATGAGCTCTAATACAGGGCTGGATGACATCAGTGTCAACTGGAGTGTAAGAATCAGGCTTCCAGAGCACAGAGGAATGAACAATGAATTATCTAAAAACCCAAGCTCTAGCTAAATAGAGTACTTCTGAAGGGCCTTTGTTTCTGGTTTCAATCCTTCTACATTTAGCCCGTTCTTTGCGTTCATGAACTTTCATCTCTACATTTTTTATAAGCTACTAAAGAATATTCTCCATTAGGACTTTTCTAAAAAGCAGGTTTATAAAATTCATATCATACCAGTTAAAATAGTAATGGGAATATATTAATTCATGTACCTGAAAAGTTTAGAAATAATTCTAAACTTTGAGAAACTATCTCAAAGTGAAGCTTCAGGTGAGGCTTAATCCAGCAATTAAAATATCACAGCTGAGTCCTGGTTTCCTTCTTTTCCATGCCTTCCAGGCTGAGGACCCCTGGTTATTCTAGGCTCATTGTCAAGTAGCAGCAGAAGGGCTTAGTTCAGGACCCCAAATCCTCCTACCAACTGCAAAAAGGAAAACAATTCCTTAGGAGTCTAACACAGTTCCTAAACCTTATTTTCATTGACCTGAATTGAGCCACGACCCCATTTATGAATCAGTTTTTGTCACTGGAACATTATATCGATTGTCTTAACCTAATTTGGGCCCATCCCTAGAGTTGATAGTGGTGTTAGCTATTAGCTGATAGTGAAAATGGGGGAAGAGTGCTTACCTAAAAGGAGAACTTGGTACTGTTTTACCAAAAGAAGGGTGAATAAACTGGATGGTAAAATAAATAAGAAAGGAATGAATGAATTGAAAACCAGATAAATAATTAATAATGTTTTTTAGCCTCATCATTCTTGGACAGTATTTCCATAATATCTTCTTAGGCTGTTGGAGGAATCTCCAACTCAGACATCGTTTAAATTCAGAAAGTCTATATTATATATTGTGTTTTCCCAACAAAGCCTAGCATAGCATTTTGCATAAAACAAGCATTCAATAACTTTTTCATTATTCCTTATTCCAAAAATTTCCACTCCACCTTTCTACTAATTTTTTTTTCTTGAAAGTGACCAATGTTCTAATTTTAAAACCAAAGTGTCTTCCATGTCTTTTCATGGCTTTATTTCTTTTTAGCTCATTTATTTTCAGCACTGAATAACATTTCATTGTGTGGATGTACCACAGTATGTTTATCCATTCACCTACTGAAGGACATCTTAGTTTCTTCCAAGTTTTGGCAGTTATGAATAAAGTTGCTACAAACATGTGTGTGCAGGTTTTTGTGTGCACATAAATTTTCAGTTCCTTTGGATAAGTACCAAGGAACATGATTGCTGGATCATATGGAAGGAGTATGTTTAATTCTGTAAGAAGCTGGCAGACTGTCTTCCAAAGTGGCTGTACCGTTTTGCATTCCCACCAGCAATGAATGAAAATTCCCTGTTGCTCCACATTCTCACCAGCATTTGATGGTGTCAATCCAACTACATTTTTTGAAACCAATTTATCGTATCGGTGAAAACAATATTTCTAGAACTCCTAAAAACATTGTCAAGATTTGCAGTAGCCATCTCTGGAATTTGGACTCCTGATTTGTGTGCTTCAAACACTAACCTCTCCAGGGTGTAAATTAGAGTTAACTATATCACACATATATATATGAGATATTTTATTGAGATATTTTAAAATCAACTGTATAAAATATAGCAGAGGGCTTCCCTGGTGGCGCAGTGGTTGAGAGTCCACCTGCCGATGCAGGGGACATGGGTTCGTGCCCCAGTCCGGGAAGATCCCACATGCCGCGGAGCGGCTGGGCCCGTGAGCCATGGCCGCTGAGCCTGTGCGTCCGGAGCCTGTTCTCCGCAACGGGAGAGGCCACAACAGTGAGAGGCCCGCGTACCGCAAAAAAAAAAAAAAAAAAAAAAAAAAAAAATATATATATATATATATATATATAGTGGAAACCCTCAATTTAGGTCCTTCTCAAGGTTTGCAGTGAGATAAACACTGACTGAACCCATAGATTTTTATCGCAAGTTCCATGGAGACTAGTCCATGGGTCTCAGGGTATCTGAATTCTTCCTAATTGTGTGAGAAATTGCAGTGTGTGTGCCTTTTTCTAAGCAGGTAGTTTATAGGTCTCCTCATCTTCCTAGAAGGGTCAATGCCCTATTAGAAATCAAGAACAAGTTCTTCATCATGGATATAAAAACTGAGACCCCACTTTCTTCATCATTCATTCATTCACTCATTCATTCATATGAGCAGCATGCATTGGGTGCCTTCTGTATGCCAAGCATTACTCAGAAACCTAGGAATACAGTAGTGAACCAGTTGAACAAATTCCCCACAATCATGGAGTGAAGAATACAGGTAATAAAAATAAAGATAACTGTACATGGCATACATAATTTCAGGCACTGAAAATTCTGCCATCAATTAATCAATGTATACAAAGTGTTAGTAACCAGAAGCTGCTTTAGATACACTGAGTAAACATTAACCAATCTAATATTACACAGTTCTGGATCATTCCCAAATCTGCATTATTTATTAATCCTGTCTTTTCCTCTGATGGGCTAGGCTCAGGCACACAAATTTCAAAGAACCTGCTGGACACCGTCAGGTGTATGTCACACTGGCTCCTATAAGTCAGTTTCCCAAAACCTGGTTGATATTTTCCTCTCCTCACACGCTTCCATGATTTTTGACTCAGCTCCAGCCCCAACCCATTTTTATTCCTTTTTACCCTATTTTTATTTATGTTACCACCAAATCCTACTCACCCACTTAAGCTCAATTCCTCAAAACTTACTTTTTACTCTTTCTTTACCCCTCGCAGCTCATATCCAATCACTTTCCAAGTCTAGCTCAATGATCTCTCACTTCGAAATGTGAATTTTAAATGTGCATTTTAAAAGCTGGGTTGTTACTGGTCTGCTACAAAAGCTTTATGTTTCATGATCACTTCTTAAATCAAGGTCAGACTCCTTCTGACCTTAGTATGTGTGCACTTTGTGCTCCCAACTTGCCTTTTCACACATACCTCCAACCACTTGGAACACTAAGCCTTCATCAAGGGCACCGTGAAGACTTCTTTGAAATCATTCTTGGTAACTGCACTTTTGTGCCCTTGGAAATAATCTGACTGATAAGTGATAGCAGCCTTCATAATTATTACTGAGCACTTATTGTGGGTCTGACACCTGGCTAAGCACTTTCCAATTATGAATGGTAGGTCACGTAACACAAAGAGTGTGGACTTTGAATGTCAGCTCTGCAACCTATTTAACTGTGAGACTTGGGCAAGTTACTTAAATTCTGTACCTTAGTCTTCTGGGATATTGAATGAGACACAATAACATCCACTTCATAAGTTGTGGTGAGGAGTCGATAAGATAATGTAACTTCTCGCCCTGCCTGATGTATAGTAATCACTCAGTGAAACGTTCATTGTTAGTATTATCATTAAAATTCATAACTGGTATTCAGAATAGTTATTTTTATCTGTGTTTCTGTGTGAGACTCACTAGAAGGCTAGATGCTGTCTATTCTGTTAGATAGTCTCATTCTCACTTCAGCGTGTCAGAAATATTTGCAGATTCCTTGCAACCTTCTCCATGAAGCCTTACATTGATTTTCCTCCTTTAATATCATTATTCTTTGTTTATACTTGATCTAGGATATTCTTCACATAATAGGGATATTTATATATGTACTTCTTCCTGAATTGGATAGTTTTGGAGACAATATAGATAGAAAAAACGCAAGGCATGGGGAAAAAGGACCTGGTTTTGAACTCTGACTCTGCTGCTTCTTAGCTGTGTGACATTGAGCAAGTTACGCAACCTCTCTGGTCCTCAGTTTTCTAATCTCTAAAATGGGAACAATAATACCTTCCTTCTGGGCTGTTTATGAAAATTAAATAATCTGGCATAAGAAGAGCACCTAGTACTGTGCCTGGCATGTAGGCAGGGTCCAGTTAAGAATAAATTCTCCTTTTACAGTCTCTTCAGGAGGACACATTTACTCAGCCTCTTATTCTTCACAGAAGTTAGCACACTGTCTCACATATATTCGGTGCTTAGAAAATATTGAATCAAATTAAATTATTGTTACATCCAGTGACAGCAAATGATCATATAGACAGCAAGGACACATTGCAATATAAAGATATTAGCTGCATTTGTAGTTGCTGTAATATTTTCTATGATTTAGTAACTGCATATCAGAATGATCCCTGGGGTTACCTCTTACAATATCTCTTACAAATGGCTAGTGTGGAGAACTGATCTTTGTGAATTCTTCACCACCGTGAAGTGAATTCTCGCTAGTCTGTATTCATCACACTTTGGAGATACCCTGGTCATAGACTTTAACACTTGAGTTATAATTTTTAGTTTACATTTCTGCATTTCCTACTAAACTGAATCCCTCAAGGGGAGACTCCCCTCTTCTTCATCTTCCATTCCTAATCCCTGATACAGTGCCTTACCTGCAGAAATATGCCAGGCAGTAGCCTTGGTCCTCAAAATACTGAAGAGATGGAAGATCATTATGACATATAATTATGACCCTGGTGTGTGTGGAGTTCCAGGTGAGCGCAGAGGAGGAGCCCCCGACAGATGTAAGGAGCCCAGGAAGGAACTGATGCATGTCCAGAGTCTCAAAAGATAAAGGAGAGGAAAGTGTTACTAAGTAAAGATCACTCATTTGTTTGCATCAATGAATGTGTCTTTTAGTTAAATCTCAAAAGAAATGTAGATTATAGCACTGACTATTGAGTTCAAC
The DNA here is from genome assembly GCF_059928025.1 of Delphinapterus leucas. NCBI lineage: Eukaryota > Metazoa > Chordata > Mammalia > Artiodactyla > Monodontidae > Delphinapterus > Delphinapterus leucas. The sequence goes on along the minus strand of NC_143133.1, from coordinate 47,973,131 downwards.
CATATAAAGGCTCATATTTTTCATTACAACAAAGCTGCACCACTTGCTAATTGAAGTATGTACACTACACTGATTGAAAAAAATATACCAAGGGAAGGAAGATGCTTTACGAGCCATGTGTTATAAATCAGATCCTTTTAAACTACTCTAAGATGCTCTTTTGTTTCAAGCTCAGCCTTGAAGTGATCAAATAGGTCTCCCTGAAGACCTCCAAAAACATGTCAGAGTGAAGATAATACATTCTGTTATCACTTAGTTAATTTGCGAACGAGTAATTAGATCAGTTGGCTGTCAACATGTACCTATAGGATTAAGCACTATTGCAATTCTACAGATAAGGGCTGCCAGCACACACTGCACGGGTATCAGTGCATATCTTTCTCACTGGTATTTGGGTGCTGGTGCTCTTGGGACTCATAATACAAGGTCACAAGATAAATACTAAGAATCTTTTCAAAAAGTCCATCCAGGGCATTTGCTAAAAATTAGCCCTGGAGCACTGAGAAGACTATGTAAATGAATCCCCTCCTGCTTGTCTGCCCCCAGAGCTCAGTCTCAGTGTGTGAAAAGGACTGATAATAACTGAGAAAACAGCATGAAAAAAATCAACAAGTGTGGACTGTGGAAAACAGGGGCTGGGGTAAGTTTTTAAGTTTTGTTTTTTTTTTTTTTTTAGTTTTTAAGGTAGATTTCATATCAAAATGTTTACAGTGTATTCAAATTTTAAATTAATAAAAGATAAATTTGTATACAATGATATGTGGATAAAAGATATGTGCTGTATCTTTTTCATATATAGTTGGGAAGGCTATATTCATACAAGTAATCAAACTTGTAGAAATTATCTATATTCATCATTTAACAAAAATTACCAAATTACCAAAAATCTTTGTATAAACAGTACAAACAGTATAAACAGCACAACAAAAGATGCATGAACCAGGGACAGTTAGAGGAGAAGAGGCAGGGATGCAGGTGGAACTTTTTGCAGGAGATGATATCTGAGCTGTGATTCATGATTTTTAATGGGCACACACTATGTATTGTTAAAAATCTAAGGAGAGATTAAGTTAGTTGTTGAAACTATCTATTCTCATCAAGTAAACACCTCTACCAGCCAGGCACAGTGCTAAATGTTTTACATATTTTCTCCTCCTGGCCGTAAGGTGAGTACACATCAGTATTACAGATGGAAAAACTGCAATACAAGAAGAGGCTAAGTCAACTGCACCCAATCATAGGTCGCAGGGTCAGGGTTCAAATCCAGATCTCTGTAAATGCAACATCTGGGTTGTAAGGCACCCTGTACAGGGACATTAGACCATCCATCCCTAAGGAGAAAGAAGATGTAAGCTGGATAAGGCAAAGATTTCTTGGAAGAGTGGAGCTAGAACTGACTCCTGGGAGATGGATGGAGGGAAGAATGGCAGAGCATGATGGGAGGGCATTTTTTGTGGAGAGGAGACATGGCTTCCTCTTGTTTGATTATTTAGAATCATGATGGTTTGATCTGGCTGGTTCTTCTGGACTTGCATTGTACTGGATGTAATTTCAGCACTCCAGCACAGGGATTGAAAAGTGCCACTAATCTATCCCATGCATTCTAGGATAATATATGATGATACCCTTCATGGCTGAAGCAGCTGAGAAACGATTTTGACTTGGTTCTGACCGTGACAAGAACTAAAGTCAGTATAAATTTAGTTCACTATAGTTGCATTATTCTCTTCTTTGCTGCTGTTTCTCAATCTTTTTTCATTATTAGCCTTTTTAGAATTTATTTTCTAATCACCACTGATGATATTTTAATACCCCAGATATGTTGTGTATTTGTTTATTTACTATATGCATATCTTTGCTTTATACATAAAAAGAATAAGGCTTTTCACCATGAACCAATTTTCTCTCCCTTGGGACTATATACAGCCCCAGTGACAATGAAGGCCTTAAGCTATGCTGTGTTCCCTATTTTGCTTTCTGTTGTAATAGGACAAGGGCGACTTTGGAAACAGATACTTTGGAATCAAGCTAGCCTCCAAGACAAGTTACCTAACCTGACTGCATGCAAATTTATTCTGTTAAAAAAATGGTGATAATAATACATACCTTGGGAATTCTTATTAACAGATTAGATAACCCAGAAGCAAAGACATAATAGGAACTTAGAAAATATGACTTTTTTCTGTTTCTGTGGTATAGTTCCTTTTTAACTCAGCCTTTATACTTTGTTTTTCATCTTCTCATTTGCTCCCTTGTCTGAGAAGATAGAAGCAAGGAGGCAGAGTAACCACAGAAAAGATTGAATACATGGAAAAAGTAGGAAGACGTCACACTGGGAAAACTTGCGGAACAGGTGTACTGTCAGGGTTGTCTAAAGAGGGAGCATCTTCTGTCCTTTGTCTACATTGATAGGCAGGAACCATCTAAACCTTTATCATGGGGGTAGATTCCTCCCAGAAGTGGACTCTCACTTTTATCAGTCCTGTAGCAGAAGAGATTTTCAATGTCCTATGGTGGGGAAGAGGACAGTATTTGGAGAGAATCTAGGATTGAGCTAACTCTGGTATTTATGCTCTGACCTAGACAAGTATTTAACCTGTTTGAGCTTATGTTTCCTCAACCTGTAAACTGGATTTAAAATAAACACCTAAACTGGATTTAAAACAAACACCTAAGTTAGAGGCTTATTTTGTGAATTAACTCAAATAATGTCTGTATAAATATCTAGCACGTTTATAGTGCTAGACAATGTAAGTTAGTATCCAATGTAAGTTACTATAGTTTCTCTCTAATCAGCTTTTTTCTCTGAAATGCCATAGGGTACAATTATTCCATATACACAAGGGATTGAAACATGCATACTTTGTATAACAGTAAATATGAGGATATAATAACATATTTCTGGAGTATTTCACAGATGTAAAATATTTTCACATTCCTATTCTGCGAGACCACTTGGTGAAATAAGTAGGAATGACATTATTATCCCTACTTTAAAAGTCAGAAAACTCAGATATCATGTGACCAACACAAGATCACAGAGCAATAGATTGTGTAGCTGGAATTCAAATCCAGTTTCTCTGATTCTAAACCCAGAGCTAAACTCCACTACTGCTTAATATTGCTTACAAATCCTCGCTTTTCAAGCGTAACAGCTAGTGAATGTTTTAAGGTTCTTAAAAGTATATAAGTGGGCTTCATTTTGTTTCAATTTTATTAATTTTCCATTGTAAAAGGTTAAATTTTTGTGCATTATTTTGGTGATTCCTGTTCCTAACTTTCATTGAGATCGCCTTAGGTCTTTAAATAAAGCTGGAAATTTAGTTGAATTCTCCATTAAAGAAAGGATTTGAGAAAACAGTATTTTTTTTCATGGACTTAAGGTGGAAGGATTGAAAATTGTAGCCTTTTTGGCAGGTACTTGGAAGGAATACTAAAACTAAAACAGTTTTGCACAGAAGATGCGATATGGGGCAATAAGGAATAAAACTGATTTATTTTGTTTTTAAAACCTAAGTTATTAGATAAAGTCTACCCTTAGCGATTTTTCTGCAAATGTCTCTTAAAAAATAATTTTGCTTTAAAGGACAGTGCTAATAGGAATGTAACTGGTAATTATTTTATATAGAGTGTCTTCCTTTCTATGCCTGGATTTCTGCAATAGTAGACTTTTAGCTTTCAATGGCACTCAGAGCTTATTTTTAAGCTGCATATTAGTTCTCTAGGCTGTTTTGATGGTAGAAAACCTCACGAAGGGAGGATGCAGATCAGAATACTAAATTACAAAAGCACAACCCCTCCTTCCATATTGGATTTGGCAGTTTAATAAGAATAGCAGCTAAGTACAAAACTGCCCAGAAATATTTAGAGCAGTAAAAGAAATGAGGAAACAATTCTTCATGAACCCACAATCTTTAGCAAGCAGTTAATCTACTTAAGATAACTCTCCTATTATTCACAAGTCTTTGGGGGCACCACAATATAGGTTCCTTTATTAATAGCTCCCCTGTCATCCATTATTTAGGCATGACTCCATATTAAATCACCAATTTGTCAGCTTCCTAAAGCAACACACCTCAGAGTTTTAAATAACCACTTGACAGGAAGTTGTCAGAGGAAGAGCTTATTTTAACTAGTTAAGCATCTGAGCATGAGCAATGCTCCATTCAGAGATAAAAATATAAAATAGATGAAACATTAATTATTAAAGTTTGTTTAATTAGAATAATCTTGTACTTAAAAAATTTGATTTACAAATGATGGAATTGCATTTATTTGGTGGAGGATTCGATTCAATTAGTTATCATGAAGTTGAATGTGATTTAGAGAGATTTTGTCAAGCATCTGCTATGTTCTCAACACCGTACAAGACACTAATAGGGCTATAAAGGAAATACATGGATTTCTTCCCTTTCAAAAGTTTACAGTCCTGTTGGAGAGCCAAAGTTTTATATATATATATATATATATATATATTTAGTTATATAACTTCATATTATATGTAATATTTTATATTATATAAAACATTTTCATATTATATATATTTATATATTTATATTATATATTTATATTATATATTATATAAATAGCTATATATATATAACTCTCTCTCTCTCTCTCTCTCTCTCTATATATATATATATATACACACATATATAGCCACATATATATATATCCTAGAGAATAATTTAAAAAGTCTCATTAAATGATAAAATAGATGCTAAGGATTTGCATTACTAAAGGATAATTAAAAAGAGTGAGTTCAACATGCAAGGTAATTGGAGAAGGCTTTAAGAAGAGATCCCACTAGAAAGAAGATAAGCAGAAGAGAAGATGAAGACTGTCATGGGCCAGAAAAAAACAAGAATCAAAGCACAAGACCAGAGACTCAGCAAGGCATGAATATGGGACGGAAAGCCTGGGAAGGTAAGAGTCTAGGGTAATGTGCTTTGATGTAAAAGTGAGAGAACCAGATAATGAAGAGATTATTTTGTAACTATCTTGGAAAGACCCTATAGGTAATGTGGAAATCACTGTATGTACTCAAAACTGTGTCTTTCCCGTGTGATGTGTCTTAGAGAGACTAGTCTGGTGGCATTGTGTCTATGGTTAAGAGTCATGATTGGGATTGACATATATATACTAATATGTGTAAAATAGATAACTAATAAGAACCTGCTGTATAAAAAAATAAGTAAAATAAAATTCAAAAATTCAAAAAAAAAAGAATCATGGGAAGAAGGAAGGGCAATTGAGAACCTGCAATAAATCAGGAAAAGTCTAGGCATCCCGAATGGAGGACAAAATAAGAATACATAAAGAAGGATGCATTTCATAAATTGCAAGTGTTTTTAATTGATCCATTTTAATTGAAAGAAAGTAAATACAATTTTAAAAATGGGAATAATTAACTGATTGAAATAGGCTCTTCCCCTAAAGACTTCCTGTTGTATAGCTATTTAGGAGTTACATTACTTTAGGAAGACATCACACCAATGATTTAATATGGAATGAGGCTGAAATAATGAATGACATCAGAGATATTAACAAAGGGACATATGTTTTTTGATGCCACCATTGCCTAGGAAGTTAATCTAGTCTAGAAATTTGCTACAAAGTAAATTGCTGTCTTTGCTTGATGATTTTGTTATTTACTTGCCATAGGTATGTATATGTGTATGCATTTTTAAAAAAATATTTATTTATTTATTTATTTATGCCTGCGTTGGGTCTTCGTTGCTGCATGCGGGCTTTCTCTTGTGGCGAGCAGGGGCTACTCTTCGTTGTGGTGCGTGGGCTTCTCATTGCGGTGGCTTCTCTCGTTTCGGAGCACGGGCTCTAGGCCCGGGGGCTTCAGTAGTTGTGGCTCGCGGGTTCTAGAGCACAGGCTCAGTAGTTGTGGCTCACGGGCCCAGTTGCTCCATGGCATGTGGGATACTCCCAGACCAGAGATTGAACCCGTGTCCCCTGCATTGGCAGGCAAATTCTTAACCACCGTGCCACCAGGGAAGTCCCTGCATTAATTTTTTTTGGTACCCAAATAATGAATATTTACTTGGAAAAAGTTAACAAAGTTTCAAAAGAGAAAAGAAATGAGAAATTCTGCAATCCCACCATCCATGAATAAATAGTGTTAATGTTTTGGGGTATTTTGTTCTTGTAGATCCTCTAGGTATGTGTTTACTTGTTGTAAGAAGCATTTCTAAGAGTAATCTTTCTTCAACGGTTTCTCCCTCCCTGGCTTTTTTTTTTTTTTTTTTTTTTTTTGCGGTACGCGGGCCTCTCTCACTGTTGTGGCCTCTCCCATTGCGGAGCACAGGCCCCGGTCGCGCAGGCTCAGCGGCCGTGGCTCACGGGCCCAGCCACTCCGCGGCATGTGGGATCTTCCCGGACCGGGGCACGAACCCATGTCCCCTGCATCGGCAGGCGGACTCTCAACCACTGCGCCACCAGGGAAGCCCCCCCGGCTTATTTTTAACTCTTGTTTTCTCTTTTTGTCTCTTATTTTAAAATACACTTATTCTAATACGTCATAATTTCTAAAAGTAAAATCATAACATTTCTCTTAGTCCCGCAGTATGGAAACACAGAGAATCCCCTACTTTCTGTAAAAATTCAACGTACCCTTATACATACAGCCAGACAACCTGACTAACCAAGAATATGTCTAATTTCCAGAGTCTGGGAAAGCAAATGTTGTCAAAGAAACAGTCACTCAGGTTGCGATGGGCTGCCAAAAACCGTGAACATTTGACATTTTTAGGAGATAAATGGGAAGAAGGGGCAACAACAAAATGCACCAGGTCAAAAGAGACAATGAGTACAGTTATTAAATTGCAGAGCTGAATGGCACTGGAAGGGGCACTGAAATGGTGAAGGGCACAGCTTTTCCACTTGGACAGCCCCGAATGTGACTTGCCATTTGAGCATATTACTTAACCTCTCTAAGGATCAGCTTTCCCTTCTGTAAAATGTCAATAAAAACATGCACTTCGTAGGTTTGTTTTGAAGAGTAAATCAGATAATATACGTTAAGCGCCAGCCGCAATGTCATCCTTCAGTTTTGTCAGAACAATGATGCAATGTTGATGCACTATGACCCTTGACGCAATAAAGCAACCGAGCTTCTGAGGACATAAGAGACTTGCTCAAGATCACGTAGTACGTCAGTGGCAAAAATGAGACTTGAATCGAGGCCCGGTTCTCAGTCCAGTACTCTTCCCACTTTAGCAAGAAGCCATTCCATTTCATTCCCAATAGATGGAGTTTGCAAGAAACATTCAGAAAATCTCCTTATGCCATTCCCCCAAATCAATGAACTGTGGACCTCTAAATCCTCTCCATGATGTACTTACAACTATTTAAAGCAAAAACCAGCCACCTCTCAACAGAGTCTGTTTGACCCTTAGGAAGGGTCACAGCCACTTAGTATGACTAATTTGGGCTCGAACCTTTTCACTATCTCAGTATTCAGAAATAATTTATTATCCTGACATTATGTAAAAGAAGTAAGTGCAAAACAAATATTCAAGCTGCCATTTTAAAATATGTCAGTGGAGCGGATCAGAGTCCCCATTCTTTACTTTATATCACAATGAACCTGTTTGGTACCTGTTACTGAGTGAAGCTTATCTAGATGAGACAGGATGCAAAGATTATCTTTAACACAATGGAAAAGGGCAAATGAATGTTACTATTTAATTAAAGACACAGGAAGGGCAAAGTGTAGGTCAACAGTGGAAAGACTGGTGTGTTGGTGCTTTAAGGAGGCTGGGTGAGCACAGAGGTGCAAAATCTGTATACAGACTGTTGAATTAGCTCTCTTCGTGTCACTGAAGTTGTATCACAGTTGTTTGTCTTCAGAAGAGAGCACACCGAGGAAGAGGCCATTCGGTGCAGTGGTACCTATAAGGGCTCTGACGTCAGATCTAGCTGGATTTGAGAAGAAGCTCATGGACTGGTTACCAGCAAAGTTTGGGAACCAGACTGCCTGGCTTCAAACACCAGCTATGTACTGTTTACTAACTGTGTGCCTTCAGGCAAGTCACTGAGTCTCTGTCTCTTTCCTTCATAAAGGGGAACGATACTAGTATCTACTCATACAGTAGTTAGGAAGATTAAACAAAGGAGTTACTATTTGTGAAACACATGGTAAGTGTTATATAAGTATTTGTTAAATATAGTCCGGAGTCCCAGTGGTACCACTTACTTGCTACACACCTAACAGAAGTTACTTAGCTTTATAAGCCTCGAGTTCCTTATCTGGGAAATGGGTCTAAACACAGGGCCTGGCTTACTTAGTTGTGAAAGTTAAATGGGACCATGCATGCAAAGCATTTGGCAGGCACTAGTCAAAGAGTTTATAATATCTTGGTATTTACTTCACCAACTAGACCAGAAGCTCCCTGAAGCAAATGCTCTATCATGTTCTTTGGATCCACCTTGGGACTTTCTGTATTAATGTTTGTAAAAAGAGCCAAAAGATATAAAGACACCTATAAAATACTCTATATGCATGTAGCACAGAGCCATTCATGTCCAAACTTAGAACATGCCCTCGGAAAAGAATCACATGGACACCCACTAAGACATATGAGATATACATGGAACTAGACTCAGAAAATTGTGAAACAATGAAGTTTGATCGAGTAGTCACCCAACACAGTGATATTCTCTCTTGCATTCTTGACCAGCTTCTTACTGAAACTTCCAACAATCCATAAGTAAGTCTTTCTTGGATTAAATATATTCCTTTTTCTCTTACATTCAAGTGGAACTTTTAAGAATAGATCTGACATTAAATAGAACACTCTTAAAATAGATAACACTACTAAAAACTCCCACTTGTAGTTGTTCTTGAGCCTGTGTCCATTACTGAATGGTAAGTCCTCTGAGACAAAGGATAAAGGGTCACCAATTTACTCCTCTTTGTAGCTCCCAATTCCATATGGAGTATCCTATCCCTGTGCCCCTAGTAGATGCTCAGTAAATATTTATTGAGCAAATGAATTAAATGCTTAGGGGTCCCATATTATGTTTCCCTTCCTGAGGATGTGGCTTATTTTAAGTAAAACATCTCCTACTTTCAATCTTTCCTCTGTTTACATATAACTTATTACATTTAAAATCTTAAAATCTAAAGAGATCAGTTTTCATTTCCTGACTCAGGGTTGAATTTAGACTGTTTTTAAATATTTGACATTTTAATTTAATGGATTACTAGACCTCTAAAGAAAGTCAGACTTGTCTAGTCATTTTACTTACTGGGAATCCAAAACCAATCAGCAGCAGAGCCTGGTTTTAAGGCCGGGTTACCTGACTTAATCCCACGTTATTTCCACAGCACAATTCTGCAAGCACTTTACAATTTACAAAGCTCCTTTTTTTTTTTTTTTTGGCTGTGCCACAGGGCCTGTGGGATCTTAGTTCCCTGACCAGGGGTTGAATCTGGGTCATGGCAGTGAGAGCTCCAAGTACTGACCACTGGACTGCCAGGGAATTCCCAACAATGCTCCTTTAACCTATAAAAAGATATAGCTTTTTGATCCTTAAATCTATATTGTAAGAAGAATAAGCATTATGTTGTCATGTTTCAGAGAGAGGAAGAAAGTCTCAAAGAGGCCCAAGGACATCCTGCATTAGGGGAATAGTAAAGCTGAGCGAGAACCCAGGTCTTCAGGTTCAGTTCAGTTCTTTTTCCTTGCAATGGACCAAACTAGGAAAATGTACATAAAAATGGAGATCTCTTGCAAAAAACGGGAAGAATGGAAGAAAGGTAAGGTAAAGGTATATCCCAAGTGAATGGTGATAGTCAAAAGGATTTCCTACCAACTCCCCTCATCAAATACCAACTGGACAGTTCTGAGAAGTAGAATAACTGAGCTCTGCAAAGGAAACTAACCCAAGGACGAGCACGAAGCAAGTTACCCCCTCACTTAATTCATGAGAAAAATAATATTTCCCTCGACCTAGGGGGCATTTGGGGTGAAAAACAGGAAAAAGAGAACCAGCCCCTGCAGGGAATTGAACTTGGAATAATTTTTCTTACCAAAAAGAGAAAATTGAGATCTATCTAACTAGAAAATTCAAATCAGTACACCACTCCTCATCTCCTGCTATCTTCATCTCACTGGTATTATTAAAATACATAAAAATTCTTTAAGATCAGAAGAAATATATGAGGTTGACTCATGGATATCATATCTGACCTAAGGTTCTTAGAAGGATGCATGATTACTTACCGTGCTTCCCTGCGGAAGTAGTGCCTTCTCCCCACAGAGTGAGAGTCAGCAGGGGTGAGAACAGGGCAGTTGTCTGCCTCTTGGAGGCAGGAGCTCTAGGGCTAGCACAGAGGCTTAGCACGCTGGAGAAGTGTGTCTACCCAGGCAGAAAGAAATCGCAACACCCTTAATGGGGGATTGCAATTTGGCTGTTGTCAGTTGGAGTCAAAGTAGAGTAAGCTGAAGTTGTCTTGTAGATGGTGAATAATTAGCAACTCCAAGGAGAAAAAGAAAAAAGATGATTATAGCTCTTTCCTTGGGTTCCTGGGATGATCCCATTTATTGCAATGCACCTCTTTCCTGCCAATCATCCAGTTAAAAAACACTTTCTGAAGACTCATGGGTACTATTATTTTGAAGTGTTTATTATGGGTCTCTTCCAGCCATGCCCTCCCACGGGGCTAAGGAGACCTGATCACTTGTAGCCCACCCTCTGCCTTTTATTCCGCATTCTGAGTACCCAAGCGGCCCGAGTCAACTTTCAGGGCCTGCATGAGCCACTTTCCGGAGTCCAATTTCTGAATGGTGGACTGCACAAAAGGATGTGTAATTCTAGCCTGGAAGAATAGCCAAGTGTTATTTGTGAAGGGTATGGAGTGAGCTTGGACATACAGCCTGGAATGTCCCTCCTTAGGCACGCAAGGCTCCATATTGTGCAGAACTGAACTAGGAGTGAGAATAGAGAACAGGCCATCCGCCAAGAGCTTCCATGTACATTCTTGTCATGATCCGCAAATGTGAGGACTGGGCCCAGAAGCTTTTTAAAATTTTGCCAATCTGTTTTCTATTTAGTGAAGTAGCAAATAGGGCGCCTACCTGGCCCACTATAGGATTTATAAGTAAATGCCTAGGAATCTACTAAAGTCCTGGGAGCATGAAGGAATATGATAGAAGAAGCAATGTAAACAAGTGGGAAGAGCAGGGTTTGAATGGGACAGATCTGAGCACTGGGCCCTGACCTGACACTTCTCAGATCTGAGAACTTGTACAAATTACTGAACTTCTCTAAATCATGTCTCTAAAATGAAGCTTAAATTTTAACCTACCTTATAGAATTATAGTGGAGGGTAAAAATGTGAGTAGCATGCCCTAAGATACTTCACACACACAGTAGGCATTTTATAAAGGTAGTTATTTTATAGGTATGAAGGGTAATGAGGAAGTAGATCTTACAACATAGAAAAGACCTAGGATGAAGTGGGAACTATTGACCTCAGAAAGGTCAAGATTAATTGGAAGGTGATGTCTGCTGAATGTCAAACAGAGTAGATATTTCTGTTTTGAGAAAACTAATTTGCCTAATTTCTTAATGCAAGTAAAAAACATTTTCCTCTTTTTAAAGAGACTGTGATAAATGGGCAGTAGATGCTCACAATTCATAGTAATGGGCAACTGTATAACTATGAAAACTTGTGAGCACTTAGGAGTCCTGTAGATACCACTTCTGAATTCTTCCCTGACATTTAATCATGTTTCCAGTCCTTATTTTCGTATCTTTCTCATTCATTATCCTTCACTTGTCCTTTTAACTTAAATGTTTTCAAAGCATGTCAACCTCTGTACTGCAATAATTAAAAGATTTGAGTTAGCTTTACACTACATTAGTGCCTCAGTGTAAAAGCATTTGGGCAATAACAGATATTGCTAGAACAGAGGTCTGCACAAAGCTCACATTGGAGACTGTTACATCGACATCTGCAATCTCAAGTAAATCCTCAAAATACATTTTATAGTAAAATGATGTTACATATAATATAAGTTTATAGGGAGAAGAGTATGGGGAAAAGCCCATATTTGGAATGAGAAAGATCTGACCTATTGTATATCAGCCCCTCTCTCACTGGTGACCTTGGACAAGTCACTTAACCGCTCTTTGACTCAGTTTCCTCTTTTGTAAAGTGGGCACAATATGCTACCTATCTCATAGATGCGTTATGAAGATTAATTTTTTTAAAATGTTTATAAAGTGCTAAACATCATGTCTGGCACAGTGAGAAAGCCCTCGATACGGTCACCCTGAATAAATAAACATTCATACAGCCCCAAATATTCTGAAATTCTACTTGCCTATATCCTTCTTTTTTTTTTTTTTTAATTGAAGTAGAGTTGATTTAAAATATCCTGTTAGGGGCTTCCCTGGTGGCGCAGTGGTTGAGAGTCCGCCTGCCGATGCAGAGAACACGGGTTCGTGCCCCTGCCCGGGAAGATCCCACATGCCGCGGAGCGGCTGGGCCCGTGAGCCATGGCCGCTGAGCCTGCGCGTCCGGAGCCTGTGCTCTGCAACGGGAGAGGCCACAACAGTGAGAGGTCCGCGTACCGCAAAAAAAAAAAAAAAAAAAAAAAAATCCTGTTAGTTTCAGGTATACAAAACAGTGATTCAGTTTATATATATATATATTTTTTTTCAGATTCTTTTCCCTTATAGGTTATTAAAAAACATTGAGTATAATTCCCCGTGCTATACAGTTGGTCCTTGTTGGCAACCTATTTTATGTATAGTAGTGTGTATATGTTAATCCCATCCTCCTAATTTATCCCTCCTTGCCCCTTCCCCTTTGGTAACCGTAAGTTTATTTTCTTTGTCTGTGGGTCTATTTCTGTTTTGTAAATAAATTCACTTGTATCTTTTTTTTTCAGATTCCACATATAAGTGATATCATATGATATTTGTCTTTCTTTGTTTAACTTACCTCACTCAGTGTGATAATCTCTAGGTCTCCCCATGTTGCTGCAAATGGCATTATTTTATTATTTTATGGCTGAGTAATATTCCATTGTATACATGTACCACATCTTCTTTATCCATTCATCTGTCAATGGGCATTTAAGTTGCTTCCATGTCTTGGCTATTGTAAATAGTGCTGCAATGAACATTGGAATGCATGTATATTTTTGAATTAGAGTTTTCTCTGGATATATGCCCAAGAATGGGATTGCAGGATCATATGGTAACTCTATTTTTATTTTTTTAAGGAACCTCCATACTATTCTCCATAGTGGCTGCACCAATTTACATTCCCACCAACAGTGTAGAAGGGCTCCTTTTTCTCCAGACCCTCTCCAGAATTTATTATTTGTAGACTTTTTGTTGATGGCCATTCTGACTAGAGTGAGCTGATACATCGTTGTAGTTTTGACTTGCATTTCTCTAATAATTAGCAGTGTTGAACATTTTTTCTGATTAAGCTGTGTCACTGTGTTCTTATCAGTTGTGAACAGAAGGGAGCATTGATGATAGCAGTGGTTCTTCAGGTTAAAACTCTCAGTGGTGAATTCCTTCTGACAATGTTAAGCACATGAAGGAGGACTTTGGGGGAGAGTTGAGGAAACATGCCAAGCTGGCATTATTTTAAGAAGTAAGAACAACATGATTGGAAAATTTTACTCTTGGAATGCCAAATGTCTGCTTTATGCAGTAATTTGGTCTTAATATCCTTACCTGGATTTTCTGAAAAAAAAAATATAGTACTATATATAGGAGAGAAAGGTCTCTGTAGCGTTCCACATATTTTTAATACTTCTTTAAAATTATTAAATACTTTTAAAGTACTTTCAGTACTTCTTTTAAAGTATTAAATACTTCTTTTGCAAGAGTATCTTGACTTTTTAAATGAAATTGTTGAAGTTGTGATTCCTTACTCTAATATTTGAGGCATATTTATGGTGAGGTTTTCTTTACTCACTAGTGAGACCCAAGTATATTTGTGCTCCTGGGATGATGGTTCTGATTGAATCCAAAGTTATTCTTAGAACTAGAAATAATAAGTAACTTTAACAAAAATGTTCATAAAAATATAGATTGCTTATACAGGTTTTTGTTTCTAACTGGCAGATACTCACAGTTCAATATATATTTATGGAACAGTTATTAAGCATTTACTATGCACCAGGCATTTGGATTGGTGGTCTACTGGACCTTTCTTTGACTTTTGTTCTGTGACTACACTCTAATATATAAGTTCAATAAATGCAGATAGGTTACATGTCAATAGAAATTAAACTAGTATCATAACTAGATTCGATGCCATTTACTAACCTTGAGACTTTGGTCTGGTTGTAAATTCTCTAAATTGCAATATAGAAAAATATCTGTAAGTGTGGAGAGATTTTTCAATCTCAAAGTGTTGTAAGATTGATAAAAACAAAGCACAAACAAGAACAACAGAAAAACCAAGAACAGTAAACTACATTATGTAAGATTCCATTAATATGAAGTTCAAAAACAAGCAAAACTAATCTTTGGTGATATGTCAGAATAGTGGTTACCCTTGATATGGGGAGACATTGTAGGAAGAAGTATGATGTAGTCATATGATGGGTTGAAAATGTTCATTATCTTGAAATGGGTGGAAGTTACAAGTGTGTGTGTTTATGTGCATATAAAAATTCATCAATATATACATGTAAGATTTGTGTTCTTTATCTATTTTCTATCTCAATGTTAAATTGAATAGAGATAAGACTATACCTGTTTTCTCTGAATAATGAGCATTGTGTGAAATTTGGGCCTGTATCTTTGCTTTGTATTAAGTATTTGCATAGAGATAGGGATCAGTGTAAAATGAAAATACAATCCCCTTGTATTTTCATGATGGCAAGAGCAGAACATTAAACCAAGTGTAGGAATCTTCTAAGCCCGGGCCCTAATGTATGCCCATGAGGTCAGTCCTGCACAGAGATAACACAGAAAATATCTTCAAAATTGAGAAAGGCTTTCTAAGATCAGGCATCTGCATGGTGTAAAATGAATGTTGGAAATTCCTGGTTTTTCTAGGAAAGCATAGCTTTGAGTTAAAAGGGTTATGTCCTATTGGGCTGGATAACTAAGGCATGGTTCTACTCTTTTGAAAAGGCAACAGGATAAATACTTATTATGGAAAATACACTAAAACTGAGATTACATGGAGTGCTTTAATTAAGAGGGAAAAAAATTTACATGAGGGTTATGAATAGAAAACATGTGTTCTATTAAAATGAAATATTCGGGACTTCCCTGGTGGTCCAGTGGTTAAGACTGTGTGCTTCCAGTGCAAGGGGTTCAGATTCAATCCCTGGTCTGGAGACTAAGATCCCACATGTTACATGGTACAGCCAAAAAAATAAAAGAAAACACAGTCAGAAGGCACAAGATATGGAGTCTCAGAATATTAATACAAGAACATAGAGAAACCTTCAAAAGAGTGAGAATGAATAAAATATAATCTTATAAAATAAAATAAAATGAAATATTCAATGTTCTCCATGCCAGGGAAGAAACATTGAAATCGTACAGTGAGAATAAGCTAGAATAGCATGCGTATTGTGATAACTATTGTTTCCCTGATTGAGAATTTTTAATACTCTATTGTATTCTATTACTTTAATCATTAAATATATTGAAATTCTTTGGGAAATCCATGCCTCCAAGGTGAAGTATTTGACATAAGACAGCAAGATTAAGAGATCATGGAAACAAAGTATAGGAAACATAAAGGGAAGCTGGGAGGCTTGGGAATGCTCAGGTAGCTGGTCTCTGACTTTGTTTCCTTACAAGAGTGATGCTTACTCCCCACTAAACTGAGAACCAACCGGCAGGTGTGATGATGCAGTTCCTGCCTTTCAGAAACAGCATCTCCAGAGTCCAGAGGGTTCAGCATGCTGGAGGATGAGAGTCTACCTGATCAGGAAAAAGTCACATTATTCTTGTTTTTTTGTGATTTTTTTTTTTTTTTTTTTTTTTGCGGTACGCGGGCCTCTCACTGTTGTGGCCTCTCCCGTTGCAGAGCACAGGCTCCGGACGCGCAGGCTCAGCGGCCATGGCTCATGGGCCCAGCCGCTCCGCGGCATGTGGGAACTTCCCGGACCGGGGCACGAACCCGTGTCCCCTGCATCGGCAGGCAGACTCTCAACCACTGCGCCACCAGGGAAGCCCCACATTATTCTTAATGAGGCATTGCAACCTGGCTGTTCTCCGTTGGAATCCAAATGAGGGAAGTTGTCTTATAGATGGCAAATAACTGTTAACTTTGAGAAATCATAACAAAACTAAATTAATCGAATCGAAACTAAACTAAACTAAACTAAACTAACTGTTATTAGTTGTTTTGGATTCTTGAATGGCAGTTAATATTCCCATTTATATCAATGCCTCTTTTTCCTGCACAGTTGATCAATAAGAACTTTTTGAAGATCCAGTAGCATAAAGCAAGCACACTATTAAAATTAAAGTGTGATGACTCTGAGCTGCTTGGATACACAAGTGAATGTGGACCTTAAGACTTTTAGTAAAACTTTTCTCTGTTCCTTCAGGGATGGCTATGCTGACAATAAGTCTTTCATTCAGCAAACATTTGTAACATGAACTTTCCAAGGGGTAAGAAAGCTGCTGACATAAATGAAGCTTTATTTGTATGAACATTTGAATTTATCCCCACCTGCATTGTACTGGCAATCACCTCCCTCAGTTATCTCTGGGTGTCCTAAGATGTGTGTCATAAGTACTCACCTGCACTTCTGCCCTGGCCTCCTGCTGGATGCCCGCAGCTCCTGAGGCCACTTTGAAGTCTGTGCCTTATCGATGACCTTGGGGACGGAGACACTGTGACACTGAAGATGCCCTGGACAAGTGCCAAAAGGGAGAGTCATATGATACTAAGGAGAATGCAGAAGAGATGTGATCCAGGCAAGGGAGGAAGAAAAGTTTCCCCTAAGAAGTGACATTTGCACTGAGATCTAAAGGATATGTGGGAATTAACACATATCAGAACAGGAGGAGCAAAACCCTTTGGTGGGAGGGAGCTTGCTGTGGACAGGGGGAATATGTTAAAGAAAAAATGGGTGCTATAACGATAATGACAAAAAACAAAACAAAACAAAACCCCCTGAAATATCAGTGCCTTAACATAATACCTGTTTATTTTTTACTTACATAGTCCAAAATTACAGCAGGGGGCACTGCATCACACAGTCATTCAGGAACCATGGCTGACTGAGGTTCCACCATCTTCAGTGCTTGACCTTCAATGTCCATTTGTGCATTGACAGTCCAGCTGCAGAAGGGAAGAGAAAGAGCATGGAGGATAGTGTGGGGAGTTCCTGGGAGCCAGGTCTGGAAAGGGAATATAACCCTTCCACTCATATCTCAAGAATGTTGCCACAAAGGATGGTCAAACCCATGGAGGAACTGCAATTTTAAGAAAATAATTCAAAGTTCAGAAACTTTTCATCGATTATAACTGAGGCTATTAGAATCTGAGATTGTTTATCACTTGTGGCTGAGTTGAAATATATGCTCATCCCTTTACTCATTTATTCACTCTTTTATCCATTCATTCTTTGAACACTTCTCAGGTACCTATACTGTGCCATGCCAGTAGTCAATAAAGTGTATTTTCATGCAGAAATTAATAGGGTGAACAAGGTTCCAAAAATAAACATCAAAAGGAAACACGGGGGCTTCCCTGGTGGCACAGTGGTTAAGAATCTGCCTGCCAATGCAGGGGACAAGGGTTTGAGCCCCGGTCTGGGAAGGTCCCACATGCCGCGGAGCAGCTAAGCCCATGCGCCACAGCTACTGAGCCTGCGCTCTAGAGCCAGCGAGCCACAACTGTTGAGCCCACGTGCTTAAACTACTGAAGCCCACGCGCCTAGAGCCTGTGCTCTGCAACAAGAGAAGCCACTGTAATGAGAAGCCCGCACACCACAACAAAGAGTAGCACCTGCTCACAGCAACTAGAGAAAGCCCACACGCAACAACAAAGACCCAATGCAGCCAAAAATAAATTTTTAAAAAAAGGAAACATGGGAAAACTTCTTTAATTTCACATTTTTGGTAATCATTTAAGTAGAAAAATGTAACTGCTCATTGGTGCTTACATTTTTTTTTTTACATCTTTATTGGGGTATAATTGCTTTACAATGGTGTGTTAGTTTCTGCTTTATAACAAAGTGAATCAGTTATACATATGTTCCCATATCTCTTCCGTCTTGCGTCTCCCTCCCTCCCACCCTCCCTATCCCACCCCACAGGGAGTTGATCTCCCTGTGCTATGAGGCTGCTTCCCACTAGCTATGTATTTTACGTTCGGTAGTGTATATATGTCCATGCCACTCTCTTACTTTGTCACAGCTTACACTTCCCCCTCCGCATATCCTCAAGTCCATTCTCTAGTAGGTCTGTGTCTTTATTCCTGTCTTACTCCTAGATTCTTCATGACATTTTTTTTTCTTAGATTCCATATATATGTGTTAGCATAAGGTATTTGTCTTTCTCTTTCTGACTTACTTCACTCTGTATGACAGACTCTAGGTCCATCCACCTCACTACAAATAACTCAATTTCCTTTCTTTTTATGGCTGAGTAATATTCCATCGTATATATGTGCCACATCTTCTTTATCCATTCATCAGATGATGGACACTGAGGTTGTTTCCATCTCCTGCTATTGTAAATAGAGCTGCAATGAACATTGTGGTACATGACTCTTTCTGAATTATGGTTTCCTCAGGGTATATGCCCAGTAGTGGGATTGCTGGCTCATATGGTAGTTCTATTTGTAGTTTTTTAAGGAACCTCCATACTGTTCTCGATAGTGGCTGAACCAATTCACATTCCCACCAGCAGTGCAAGAGTGTTCCCTTTTCTCCACACCCTCTCCAGCATTTATTGTTTCTAGATTTTTTCATGATGGCCATTCTGACCGGTGTGAGATGATATCTCATTGTAGTTTTGATTTGCATTTCTCTAATGATTAAATAATGTTGAGCATTCTTTCATGTGTTTTTTGGCACTCTGTATATCTTCTTTGGAGAAATGTCTATTTAGGTCTTCTGCCCATTTTTGGATTGGGTTGTTTGTTTTTTTGTTATTGAGCTGCATGAGCTGCTTGTAAATTTTGGATATTAATCCTTTGTCAGTTGCTTCCTTTGCAAATATTTTCTCCCATTCGGAGGGTAGTCTTTTGGTCTTGTTTATGGTTTCCTTTGCTGTTCAAAAGCTTTTAAGTTTCATTAGGTCCCATTTGATTATTTTTGTTTTTATTTCCAATTCTCTAGGAGGTGGATCAAAAAGGATCTTGCTGTGATTTATGTCATAGAGTGTTCTGCCTATGTTTTCCTCTAAGAGTTTGATAGTTTCTGGCCTTACATTTAGGTCTTAAATCCATTTTGAGCTTATTTTTGTGCATGGTGTTAGGGAGTGATCTAATCTCGTACTTTTACATGTATCTGTCCAGTTTTCCCAGCACCACTTATTGAAGAGACTGTCCTTTCTCCACTGTATATTCCTGCCTCCTTTTTCAAAGATAAGGTGACCATATGTGCGTGGGTTTATCTCCGGGCTTTCTATCCTGTTCCATTGATCTATATTTCTGTTTTTGTGCCAGTACCATACTGTCTTGATTACTGTAGCTTTGTAGTATAGTCTGAAGTCAGGGAGCCTGATTCCTCCAGCTCTGTTTTTCGTTCTCAAGATTGCTTTGGCTATTCGGGGTCATTTGTGTTTCCATACAAAATGTGAAATTATTTGTTCTAGTTCTGTGAAAAATGCCATTGGTAGTTTGATAGGGATTGCATTGAATCTGGAAATTGCTTTGGGTAGTAGAGTCATTTTCACAATGTTGATTCTTCCAATCCAAGAACATGGTATATCTCTCCTTCTTTTTGTATCATCTTTAATTTCTTTCATCAGTGTCTTATAATTTTCTGCATACAGGTCTTTTGTCTCGTTAGGTAGGTTTATTCCTAGATACTTTATTCTTTTTGTTGCAATGGTAAATGGGAGTGTTTTCTTGATTTCACTTTCAGATTTTTCATCATTAGTGTATAGGAATGCCAGAGATTTCTGTGCATTAATTTTGTATCCTGCTGCTTTACCAAATTCATTGATTAGCTCTAGTAGTTTTCTTGTATCAACTTTAGGATTCTCTATGTATAGTATCATGTCATCTGGAAACAGTGACAGCTTTACTTCTTCTTTTCTGATTTGGATTCCTTTTATTTCCTTTTCTTCTCTGATTGCTGTGGCTAAAACTTCCAAAACTATGTTGAATAAGAGTGGTGAGGGCTTCCCTGGTGGTGCAGTGGTTGAGAGTCTGCCTGCCAATGCAGGGGACATGGGTTCGAGCCCTGGTCTGGGAAGATCCCACATGCCACGGAGCAACTGGGCCCGTGAGCCACAAATACTGAGCTCTGTGCGTCTGGAGCCTGTGCTCCGCAGCGAGAGAGGCTGTGACAGTGAGAGGCCTGCGCACCGCGATGAAGAGTGGCCCCCGCTTGCCACAACTAGAGAAAGCCCTCGCACAGAAACGAAGACCCAACACAGCCAAAAATAAATAAATGAATAAATAAATTAAAAAAAAAAAAGAGTGGTGAGAGTGGGCCAACTTGTGTTGTTCCTGATCTTAGTGGAAATGCTTTCAGTTTTTCACCATTGAGGACGATGTTGGCTGTGGGTGTGTCATATATGGCCTTTATTATGTTGAGGAAAGTTCCCTCTATGCCTACTTTCTGCAGGGTTTTTATCATAAATGGGTGTTGAATTTTGTCGAAAGCTTTCTCTACATCTATTGAGATGACCATATGGTTTTTCTCCTTCAGTTTGTTAATATGGTGTATCACATTGATTGATTTGCATATATTGAAGAATCCTTGCATTCCTGGAATAAACCCCACTTGATCATGGTGTATGATCCTCTTAATGTGCTGTTGGATTCTGTTTGCTAGTATTTTGTTGAGGATTTTTGCATCTATGTTCATCAGTGATATTGGCCTGTAGTTTTCTTTCTTTGTGACATCCTTGTCTAGTTTTGGTATCAGGGTGATGGTGGCCTCGTAGAATGAGTTTGGGAGTGTTCCTCCCTCTGCTATATTTTGGAAGAGTTTGAGAAGGATAGGTGTTAGCTTTTCTCTAAATGTTTGATAGAATTCGCCTGTGAAGCCATCTGGTCCTGGGCTTTTGTCTGTTGGAAGACTTTTAATCACAGTTTCAATTTCAGTGCTTTTGATTGGTCTGTTCATAATTTCTATTTCTTCCTGATTCAGTCTTGGCACGTTGTGCATTTCTAAGAATTTGTCCATTTCTTCCAGGGTGTCCATTTTATTGGCATAGAGTTGCTTGTAGTAATCTCTCATGATCTTTTGTATTTCTGCAGTGTCAGTTGTTACTTCTCCTTTTTTATTTCTAATTCTATTGATTTGAGTCTTCTCCCTTTTTTTCTTGATGAGTCTGGCTAATGGTTTATCAATTTTGTTTATCTTCTCAAAGAACCAGCTTTTAGTTTTATTGATCTTTGCTATCGTTTCCTTCATTTCTTTTTCATTTATTTCTGATCTGATCTTTATGATTTCTTTCCTTCTGCTAATTTTGGGGTTTTTTTGTTCTTCTTTCTCTAATTGCTTCAGGTGCAAGGTTAGGTTGTTTATTCGAGATGTTTCCTGTTTCTTAAGGTAGGATTGTATTGCAGTAAACTTCCCTCTTAGAACTGCTTTTGCTGCATCCCGTAGGTTTTGGGTCGTCATGTCTCCATTCTCATTTGTTTCTAGGTATTTTTTGATTTCCTCTTTGATTTCTTCAGTGATCACTTCGTTATTAAGTAGTGTATTGTTTAGCCTCCATTTGTTTGTATTTTTTACAGACCTTTCCCTGTAATTGATATCTAGTCTCATAGCGTTGTGGTCGGAAAAGATACTTGATACGATTTCAATTTTCTTAAATTTACCAAGGCTTGATTTGTGACCCAAGATATGATCTATCCTGGAGAATGTTCCATGAGCACTTGAGAAAAATGTGCATTCTGTTGTTTTTGGATGGAATGTCCTATAAATATCAATTAAGTCCATCTTGTTTAATGTATCATTTAAAGCTTGTGTTTCCTTATTTATTTTCATTTTGGATGATCTGTCCATTGGTGAAAGTGGGGTGTTCAAGTCCCCTACTTGAATGTGTTACTGTCGATTTCCCCTTTTATGGCTGTTAGTATTTGCCTTATGTATTGAGGTGCTCCTATGTTGGGTGCATAAATATTTACAATTGTTATATCTGCTTCTTGGATGGATCCTTTGATCATTATGTAGTGTCCTTCTTTGTCTCTTGTAATAGTCTTTATTTTAAAGTCTATTTTGTCTGATATAAGAATTGCTACTCCAGGTTTCTTTTGGTTTCCATTTGCATGGAATATCTTTTTCCATCCCCTCACTTTCAGTCTGTATGTGTGTCTAGGTCTGAAGTGGGTCTCTTGTAGATAGCATATATATGGATCTTGCTTTTGTATCCATTCAGCCAGTCTGTGTCTTTTGGTGGGAGCATTTAATCCATTTACATTTAAGGTAATTATCGATATGTATGTTCCTATTCCCATTTTTTTAATTGTTTTGGGTTTGTTATTGTAGGTCTTTTCCTTCTCTTGTGTTTCTTGCTTAGAGAAGATCCTTTAGCATTTGTTGTAAAGCTGGTTTGGTGGTGCTGAACTCTCTCAGCTTTTGCTTGTCTGTAACGGTTTTAATTTCTTCGTCAAATCGGAATGAGATCCTTGCTGGGTAGAGTAATCTTGGTTGTAGGTTTTTCTCCTTCATCACTTTAAATATGTCCTGCCAGTCCCTTCTGGCTTTCAGAGGTTCTGCTGCAAGATCAGCTGTTAACCTTATGGGGATTCCCTTGTGTGTTATTTGTTGTTTTTCCCTTGCTGCTTTTAATATGTTTTCGTTGTACTTAATTTTTGACAGTTTGATTAATATGTGTCTTTGTGTGTTTCTCCTTGGATTTATCCTGTATGGGACTCTCTGTGCTTCCTGGACTTGATTAAGTATTTCCTTTCCCATATTAGGGAAGTTTTCAACTATAATCTCTTAAAATATTTTCTCAGTCCCTTTCTTTTTCTTTTCTTCTTCTGGAACCCCTATAATTCGAATGTTGGTGCATTTAATGTTGTCCCAGAGGTCTATGAGACTGTCCTCAGTTCTTTTCATTCTTTTTCCTTTATTCTGCTCTGCAGTAGTTATTTCCACTATTTTATCTTCCAGGTCACTTATCCATTCTTCTGCCTCAGTTATTCTGCTATTGATCCCTTCTAGAGTATTTTTAATTTCATTTATTGTGTTGTTCATCGTTGCTTGTTTCATCTTTAGTTCTTCTAGGTCCTTGTTAAATGTTTCTTGCATTTTCTCTATTCTTTTTCCAAGATTTTGGTTCATCTTTTCTATCATTATTCTGAATTCTTTTTCAGGGAGACTGCCTATTTCCTCTTCATTTGTTAGGTCTGGTGGGTTTTTATCTTGCTCCTTCATCTGCTGTGTGTTTTTCTGTCTTCTCATTTTGCTTATCTTACTCTGTTTGGGGTCTCCTTTTTCATGCTGCAGGTTCGTAGTTTCCGTTGTTTTTGGTGTCTGTCCCCAGTGGCTAAAGTTGGTTCAGTGGGTTGTGTAGGCTTCCTGGTGGAGGGGAAGTGTGTTCTGGTGGATGAGGCTGGATCTTGTCCTTCTGGTGGGCAGGTCCACATCTGGTGGTGTGTTTTGGGGTGTCTGTGGACTTATTACGATTTTAGGCAGCCTCTGTGCTAATGGGTGGGGTTGTGTTCCTGTCTTGCTAGTTGTTTGGCATAGGGTGTCCAGCACTGTAGCTTGCTGGTCACTGAGTGAAGCTGGGTGTTGGTGTTGAGATGGAGATCTCTGGGAGATTTTCGCCATTTGATATTACGTGGAGCTGGGAGGTCTCTTGTGGACCAGTGTCCTGAAGTTGGCTCTCCCACCTCAGAGGCACAGCACTGACTCCTGGCTGCAGCACCAAGAGCCTTTCATCCACACGGCTCAGAATAAAAGGGGGGAAAATTAGAAAGAAAGAAAGAGGATAAAATAAAATAAAGTAAGATAAAATTATTAAAATAAAATATAATTATTAAGAAAAAAAATTTTTTAAGTAAAAAAAAAAAAATCGAAAAAAAAACGGACGGATAGAACCCTAGGCCAAATGGTGAAAGCAAAGCTATACAGACAAAATCACACACAGAAGCATACACATACACACTCACAAAAAGAGGAAAAGGGGAAAAAATAATAAATCTTGCTCTCAAAGGCCACCTCCTCAATTTGGGATGATTCGTTGTCTATTCATGCATTCCACAGATGCAGGGTACATCAAGTTGATTTTGGAGATTTAATCCGCTCCTCCTGAGGCTGCTGGGAGAGATTTCCCTTTCTCTTCTTTGTTCGCACGCCTCCCGGGGCTCAGCTTTGGATTTGGCCCCGTCTCTGCGTGTAGGTCGCCAGAGGGCGTCTGTTCTTCGCTCAGATAGGACGGGGTTAAAGGAGCCACTGATACGGGGGCTCTGGCTCACTCAGGCCGGGAGGGAGGGCGGGGCACGGAGGGCGGGGCGGGCCTGCGGCAGCAGAGGCCGGCGTGACGTTGCAGCAGCCTGAGGCGCGCCGTGCGTTCTCCCGGGGAAGTTGTCCCTGGGTCACGGAACCCTGGCAGTGGCGGGCTGCACAGGCTCCCCAGAAGGGAGGTGTGGATAGTGACCTGTGCTCGCACACAGGCTTCTTGGTGGCGGCAGCAGCGGCCTTATCGTCTGATGCCCGTCTCCGGGGTCCGCGCTGATAGCCGCGGCTCGCACCTGTCTCTGGAGCTCCTTTAAGCAGCGCTCTGAATCCCCTCTCCTCGCGCACCAGGAAACCAAGAGGTAAGAAAAAGTCTCTTGCCTCTTCGGCAGCTCCAGACTTTTCCCGGACTCCCTCCTGGCTAGCCGTGGTGCACTAACCCCTTCAGGCTGTGTTCGCGCCGCCAGTCCTCTCCCTGCGCTCCGACCGAAGCCCGAGCCTCAGCTCGCAGCCCCGCCCGCCCTGGCGGGTGAGCAAACAAGCCTCTCGGGCTGGTGAGTGCCGGTCGACACTGATCCTCTGTGCGGAAATCTCTCCGCTTTGCCCTCCGCACCCCTGTTGCTGTGCTCTCCTCCGTGGCTCCAAAGCTTCCCCCCCTCCGCCACCCGCCGTCTCCGCCCGTGAAGGGGCTTCTAGTGTGTGGAAACATTTCCTCCTTCACAGCTCCCTCCCACTGGTGCAGGTCCCGTCCCTATTCTTTTGTCTCTGTTTATTCTTTTTTATTTTGCCCTACCCAGGTACGTGGGGGGGGGGGGCGTTTGTTGACTTTTGGGAGGTCTGAGGTCTTCTGCCAGCGTTCAGTAGGTGTTCTGTAGGAGTTGTTCCACGTGTAGATGTATTTCTGATGTATCTGTGGGTAGGAAGGTGATTTCCGCGTCTTACACTTCCGCCATCTTCCCCCTTAGCCGGTGCTTAAATTCTTATCAGTATAGAACAGGTAGAATTAGGGAGAGAGTTTTGTTTTTTAATTTTAATGGCTCTTTATTGGAGTATCAGTGCTTCACAATACCTTGTTAGTTTCTGTTGCACAACAAAGCGAATCAGCCATATGCATACACATGTCCCCATATCCCCTCTCTCTTGAGCCTCCCTCCCACCCTCCCCATCCCACCCCTCTAGGTCATCACAAACCACTAAGCCGATCTCCCTGTGCTGTGCGGCTGCTTCCCACCAGCCAACTATTTTACATTCGGTAGTGTATGTATGTCGATGCTGCTCTAACTTCGCCCCAGCTTCGCCCTCCCACCCCGTGTCCTCAAGTCCATTCTCTATGTCTACCCCTTTATTCCTCCCCTGCAGCTAGGTTTATCAGTACCTGTTTTTATTTTTTTAGATTCCATATATATGCATTAGCATACTGTATTTGTTCTCTTTCTGACTTACTTCACTCTGTATGACAAACTCTAAGTCCATCCACCTCACTACAAATAAATCAATTTTGTTTCTTCTTACGGCTGAGTAATATTCCATTGTATATATGTGCCACATCTTCTTTACCCATTGATCTGTCGATGGACATTTAGGTTGGTTCCATATCCTGGCTATTGTACATAGTGCTGCAGTTTTAAAGTAGGGAGTTCATTATTTTTCTTGAAAGAAACAACTGATAAACTAAAATTTGTAAAATTGTCTTTAGTGCAATTCCATTGTTCCATTCTTTTCAAGTTTCTCGGTGCTACTAGATGTCCCAGGCATACTGTACATAAACCACCCGTTTTATGCCTTGAAAAGCTCAGGAGTTTGAGTTGCTTTACTAATGGCCAAGGAAGATGTTAAGAAATATGTAATAACTTTGCCATTCCCCTCTTGTAGTTTTAAAATAAAATTTTAAATTGCAATATGTGGTCAATACTGAATGACTACCGGAGAGGGATTTGCAGATTCACAAATTACCCAAACAGAGGGAAATGTGAGATTTGTTTCCATATTCTTAACCGTTTGGAGTCAGTTGGCTGATAAAATAGTTTTCTAAGTATGAGCAGGACCCTATTTAAACACCATGCCAACCATCTAATAAATCCATTAGCTTAGTTTACATTCACATTTGAAGAATTTGTGAGTTTTACTTTCTTCTTGGCTCAGCTGTGACACATAAAGATAGCTTTAAAAAGAATGTGAGTAATTAAAGCAACAAGCAATTAACTAATTGATTCTTTAAAAATAGCTTACCTGACACCAATAGCATAATTGCAGCCATTTTGTGGAGCAGCCTAGGCTATGATCATTTATGGGTCTTTATTGTTACTCTTTTGTAACAAACAACTAGACAAAAAAAATTTGCAAAAGCAAATTTTCACTGGTACTTTGAACTTTTTTACCCCAAGTTGTTATATCTTACCTATGTCCCTTTTCATGTTCCACCTACCTGGACCTGCTCCTCTCTGCAATCCTCCCATGTCAACTAACAGATTATCCATTACTTGTTGTGAGAAATCTTCCCTTACCACCTTTCCTGCCTTTCAGGAGTCCATTTGGACACTTGTTTTGGGCTTCTGTACCTCCCATTCTGCCACTTATCATAGCCAGGACTAGTTAAATAATTTGCATGCCTATTGAAAAATGAAAATGCAGAACCCATGTTAAAAAAGTATTAAGACTCTAAAAATGGTAACATTGGAGCATTAAATTAAGCCTGGAGGCCTAATGAGCATGGGGCCCTGTAGAAATGCAAAGATTGCTTGCCCATGAAGCTGGCCCAGGTCACAGTCCTATCACGTGATTTCTGTGATATTTCCCTACAAAACTACAATTGTACAAATCAAGAACCATGTGTAACTTGTTCTCCATATTGCCCTCAGCAACGAGTGCTGACCATGGTAGCATTGTCACGATCTATAAGGCATTATGTAACCTGGACTCTTCAGCTTCTGTGATTACATCACCTCCCTCTCTCTAGCCAACTATCCTGGAGCCACACTTGCCTTCCTGAAAATTCACTGTTTACCTCTGTCTCAGGGCCTTTGCATGTGCTTTGCTCTTCCCCAACAGAGCCATAGGTTTCTGCAAATCTTGTAGGTCTTTATTTGAATGCTTCTTCCTTAGAGGGATCTTCTCTGGCCACTACTAGCTCAAGTAGCCTTAGTTTATATTCTAGCACTGACTAATATTTGAATTTATGTATGTTGGATTTCTACTTTCTGTCTCCTGTCTCTAAAATGTAAGGTATATCAGGGCAAGGACTTAATCTCTCTTGATTTACACTATATCCCCAGAAGGAAAATAAGATATAATGCCTGATACCTACTAAGCATACAAATGAATGAACAAATGAATGAACAGTTCTAAAACTTCTTCTTGCCTAATCTTATTTATTTGACAAAAAATTAAGAATAAAAACTGTTTTTCTGTCCCCAAATGTAAGGGGTCCACAAACTACAACCCAACAGCCAAATCCAACCCACCTGGTTTGGGTAAATAAAAATTCACTGGAACATAACTGTGCCCATTCATTTCTGTCATATCAATGTGTATTTTTGTGAAACAGTGGCAGATCTGAATAGTTGCAACGGAGACCTTATGGTCTATGAAGCCTATTTACTCTCTGGCTTTTAGGGAAAATGTTTGCCAACCTCTGGCACAGAGCACATACCACTTGAGAATGTAAGAACAAATCATCTGTCAAACAAAATCAGTTCAGAGTCATCTGCATTAACAAAACAAACACGCAAAACATAAACCAACTGTGAAAAGCCATTTAATTTTCTTCTTAAAGAATTCTCACATGTATCTGCCTTTAAATGAACACCAGCTCAATCTGAGTCTGTTCAATGAATATGATGAATCAACTGGATGCTGTAGCTAATGGTTATTTAAGAATGGAAAGGGCAGGAGAGGGGAAAGAAAACAGTAAAAAAGAAAAGGCAAGACAGAAAAAAGATAAAGCTGTGCAAAGAGCAAGAAAGATGGAGACTGAAAGGACATTAAAAGAAGAGCAGAGAGGAAGACAGTTTGGTGGTTCCTCAAAAAGTTGAATATAGAATTACCATATGATCCAGTAATTCCTCTCCTAGGTATATACCCAAAAGAACTGACAGCAAGAACTCAGATACTTGTACACCAATGTTCATAGCAGCAGTCTTCACAATAGCCCCAAAGGGGGGAGAAAAACCAAATGTCTTTCAACAGATGAGTGGATAAACAAAATGTGGTATATACACACAAGGGAATAAAATTCTGATACATACTACATGGATGAACCTTGAGTTGTATTTTGGGATGATGAAAATTTCTAGAAATAGGTCATGGTGATGGTTACACAACATTGTGAATGTACTTAATGCCATTGAATTATACACATAAAAATGGTTACAATGGTAAATTTTATGTCCTATATATTTTACCACAATAAAAAATTCTTAAAAAAGAAGAAGGACAGAGATTGGCCACAGAGATCCCAGGCTCCTCTATGTCATGAAAGCCATGGACAATTCTAGAAAAAAGGTACGGAGCCTGAAACAACGGCTTATGGTCACATTTTTGTGGAAGGTAGGACTGGTGAGTGATGAAATTGGATATTTAGCTGTGAAGATTTCTAAGTGAAGTGCTGAAGAAGTGGTTTGGTTCCTCTTGACTGCTTATAATAAAATGCAAGATGAGAGAAATAAATTGAAGACAGAATTGTCAAGTAAAAAGGAACTAGAACTTAAAGATTTGGAAAACTCACAGCCTGTCCATGTTACAAAAAAGTGAGAAAGCGTGTTCAGAAGACAAGACCCAAAGTGTGGAAGACTTACCATTCGATAAGGAGATTCATGTGGGTGTGAACTGAAGGGGAGGGAGATGGAACCTGATGAAGGAAAGCTGTGAGTGTGTGCTATCCTTCAAGGAAAGGGAAGAAGGACCCTTAAGGCAGTCCAGAGATCATCAGGGTCATAGCCTAGGTTTCAACAGGTCAGACAGGCTGCACCAGAAGTGCTTGGGGAAGGGCCACTCAGAGCCATGGGGCACCGTCCCCAACAGGCAGAGAGCTGTGGCATGGCAGCATCCTTCCAAGTTGTGAGGATGGTATTGCCACCTCAGTGAGTCTAGAAGGTAGAGCATCGAGCCAAAGAGTATTACTTTCCAACCTTAAGATCTCTGGAGTTTTAGACTTCCTCGGGACCTGTCTTTCCTATTTCCTTTTTTCTTTCCTATTTCTCTCTTTTGAAATGGGATCTCTATCCTACGCCCATCATTGCATTTTGGGAGCATATAACTTGTTTGATTTCACGGACTCACAACTGGAGAGGAATTTTACCTGAGACTAATTGTACCTGGAGTCTTACCATATCTGGTTTAGATGATACTTAGATAAAACTTTGGACTTTACACTTAGGGTTGATGCTGGAACAAGTTAAGATTTGGGGACTATTAGGATGGAATGAATGTATCTTACATGGGATAAGGACATGGGTTTTGGGGGTATGGGTTACAAACATTAGATCCACAACATTTCACCAGAATGCTATGGATTAAATGTTTGTATCTCCCCACAAATTCATATGTTGAAGCGCTAATATGTTGAAGCGCTAATGTGATGGTATTTGAGGTGGAACTTTTGGGAGGTAATTAGGTCAAGAGGGTGGAGGCCCCATGGTGGAATTAGTGTCCTTATAAGAGAGGAAGAGAACTAGCCCTTTCTCTCTCTTTGCAATATGAGAAAATGAGAAGACCACCATTGCAAACCAGAAAGAGGGCCTTCACCAAGAACCCAACAATACTGGCACCTTGATTTTGGACTTCCAGTCTCTTGAACTGTGAGAAAGAAATTTTTGTTGTTTATGACACCCAGGGTATGTTATTTTGTTACAGCAGTCTGAACAGACTAAGACAAGAGTCAACCGGAGACTGAATAAGATGAGAGCTGTCACTAATAAAATGGGTGTAATTAGGCTCAGTGTTAATTCTTTTTTGATACTATAATTTTAAGTTACATTAACAGAACATAAAGGTATGTAAGACTCTATATATTTAATTTATGCTCACAAGTTACTATCATTTTCCTCAACAGGGAAGAAAAACACAGTTTATCTTAGAATGTTTCTAAAATCAGGATATGATTTATAATTAATCTGTACATTCAATAGAGTGTTTTTCTCAGAAGAGAAAAAAGTTGAGACTAAACCGATGATGTGAACAAAATTGATGTCATCATAGAATTAAAGCAATATAACATTTTGATGAAACTATTTACCTATAAGAAAATGCTGACATTACCCTACACACCGGAACTGTAATAAATTTTCCCTCTGAGTATAATTGGATGGCTGCTTGTAAGTTATAAGTCTAGAGGAAAGGATTCAAAATCAATTCATGTCCTTAAGAATAATATAAAACAATGTGAAATGGATGAATAGGAGGAAGAGTTATAATTAAGATCTCTATACGGAAGATAAAAATTAATCATGTGTTGAGGTTATGTCATTCTAGCAAGAAAAATAATCATAATAGTAACACAAATAAGATTTCTACCATTCACTGTATTTCTACTATGTGCCAGGCTGTGTATTCTCTGCCTTACAGATGTCCAAATAGTCAAGGAGGAGGGTATAAAGGAACTGACAAATCAGGAATAAAAACATTGCTTCCTTTTAAGTATTTTAAGCCATATTATTTGAGACTAACCCTGCCACCCTTAAATTGGTTTCATCCCTCACTTAAGAGCCTAAACTGATCTCTGGAAAAATCTGTCTCATCCATGAGGGATTGTTCATCTTCCAAGAGCGATACAGCTGTGTTTCATTACTGGGCACTGGCTGTGGTAAATGTGGATCCCTGGTCTTCATTTCCTAATTAACTAGCATTCTCTTGTGACCACCATCTTTCAGCACTAGGGAACATCTCCCTGACATGCTCAGAATGGGATTATTTGGTACCAGTAAAACAAATTGGCCTATGGCAGCACCCAGTATGTGGTTTCCTTGTAGCTTAAAAAGCTTCAGAAGACCTATGTCCACCTTCTATCATTAAGCTGTATGTGGTTGATCATTTATGAATTCTTTCCGGGCTTTCTATATAGCAGCATAAGATCCCAGTCTCATATTCCTTTAAAATATCATGTGCACCTTATCAGACATTTTAACATTCAATAAACATGATTTTTTCGTGCTCTGCTCTCAAATACACAAAACTCTCAGATGAGGTGACTAAGAATGCCAGATAAGTAATGTGTTATTTTTACCCCCATGTTTGTGCATGCTATCAAATTCTTTGTTCAGAATATCTCTGTGCTTACTGCAAACAATTTTCTTTTGAACCATTTTGCTTCTTACTGTAATAAATGACAGAGAAATTGAATGCATAGAGGGATTGATCGGAAAAATGATACTAGCAGATTGAATTTCAGGGTAATGCTATTATTTTTGAAAGCCACAATTCTCTGATTTACTAGGGTTTGCCTTTCTTTCCCTATCCAGGGAAGGATTACTGCGGACAAATTGTAACTTCTTTTCAAAATATTTACTTTTTTCTTTCAAGGTTTCCCTATGAAAACTTTGAAACACACAAATAAATGCTGTGAGGAAAGAGTACCAGAGCAGCTGTGCCATCTAAATGTAATTACATATTTAATTTGCATGGGAATTGGTAGGTGGAAGACTATGTAAATAGATTCTCATCTCCATCGGCCATTAGGATTTCTTTTTTCTGGTCTTTTTTTTTAAGGAGAGCAAATAAGGTACGAATGTCCCTAGGTTTACTTTTAAAGCCTGTGTAGTTTAGGATGTTGGTTGTAACTATTTGCTAACCTTTCTCTTTTGGTTACTGTTCATCTTTCCTTGAATCTCCAGCACCTGCTCACATGCCTGGAACATAGGAATTCCTACCCACCCCCAAGTCCCCTAAAAAAGAAACAAGGAGAAATTGCACTTAGTTTAATATGGTAAGATGGAGGTTGCACAGGCCACATTCTGTTAGGCAGTGCCTTCCTATAGACCTGAGGTCATGTTTCCAGCATGGCTAAAGGGCTAAAGCGAGATTAGCTCCATGGCTTCCATAGTTAGTTAACGGACAGGGCATGCGGTCTGTGGTTGACAGGCCCCAAGATTGTTTAGTAGATAGTACTTAGTAAAAGAAACAACAGCAATATAACTGATTAAAAGTACTAAGAAAAAGCCAAAAGCCCTTTCTCTGTTGTGTCCTCTTTCTGGGAGAACTGCAGTTTTAGAAGGAGCAAGGTTAGTATCGAGAAGTGTGAAATGGTCAAAGCCGGTAACGCTGACGAGGAAATTTTGAAATCTTTGACACTCTCTTCTCATATTTCTTAAGAATCATGTTTCTTCACAAAGATCACATTCGATTTTTTTCTTCTTCTTCAATATTTAACGGTAGGAATGGACTTGAACTACGAGGTTGTAGATACTCAGGCACATCAGTGGTTTGGTGATGAACATGTTTGAATCGTCATTGGTGTTGCTCAGGGCATAAAATGCAAAAAGAAATGCAAATTTTAGAAATAAAATGAAGGGGAAAGTGAAATCCCAGAATTTCGTGTTTTGCTAGACCTCTGGCATTTGAATAAACCTTTTATAAACCTAAATAAGGACTAAAAAGCATAACTTCTGTAAACACAATCTTTCCCTCTCAAGTGACAAAAAATAATTAACCAAAGAGAATAGGAGAGCTGAACTGATTCGCTTTCAGAAGGAGCATTTTCATTTTACATGGCAAGTATTTGTATGTTTTGCTTTCCTATATACCTATTAGATGACAACCTCATGTTGAAAGTGCTATCCTTAGTGAATTACCATTGGGCTTTTAAAACATAAGTAGGTTTTGTACACACTATGAAAAGCATTTTTATATTACTAATTGACATGAGCTGCTGCTAGCAATAATATATTTTGTTCTTCAAAATATTGATTGATAATAGGTGGAATCTTAAACAAATATTATATTTCATTGACATTACATTTGGTGCTGTAAGCTCCTTTCTGTTGAAGTGTAAAAGGGACCAGGAAGCTGGATGTACATTTCTACAAGGCATATGGGGCTTCCCTGGTGGCGCGGTGGTTGAGAGTCCGCCTGCCGATGCAGGGAACGCGGGTTCGTGCCCCGGTCCGGGGAGATCCCACATGCCGCGGAGCGGCTGGGCCCGTAATAAGCCATGGCCGCTGAGCCTGCGCATCCGGAGCCTGTGCTCCGCAACGGAAGAGGCCACAACAGCGAGAGGCCCGCGTACCGCAAAAAAAAAAAAAAAAAAAAAAGGCATATGGATAGAATTGTGAAGTGGGATGGTGGGGAGGGAGTGATACCTTTGAAAGCCTGGTCCTCATCATAACATTAAATAATTCATTTTACATGTATTCACTATCTAATAATCATGATACTGACAGCAATTATTTATGAAACACTTGACGTGTATAAGGTACAATCCTATGTGTTTGATATATGTTTTCCTTTACTCTTTACAATAGTGCTACAACATAAATAGCTTTCTCCTCATTTTATTGAAGAGGAAATTGATTAGGGAACTTAACAATTTTGCCCAAATATGCAAAGTGTAGGGTTTTATCCAGATTCAAATCTAGGTCTTTCTAAGTCTAAAGCTGTCTCCTCAGCATGGCCCGTTCTGCCTCTCCAAACTTTTCTTGAGGGTCTGCTATGCACTCAGTTTCTTTCCAGTTTCTAGGGACGAAGTAGTGAAGAGGTGTGACTCCTGCTTTTAGAGATATTCCTCTTAGTGAGTTAGATCTTAAATAGATTAGTAATTAATCCATTACCACAGTGATTAATGCTGTGAAGGAAAAGTCCAGGCTGATAGTGTGGGCAGGGGGATGGCACTCAAAAGAGACGGAAGGAAGTCCTAACATACATATGAAGGGATGATCATTACAGATGGCAGGAACCTTTTTTTAACTTAATTTCAAAAGTCATCAATTTAAAATATTCTTTCAATAATGTGTGTTTAATTTGCTGAAGACTGAATTGAATTTCTTAGCAGTTCTCTATAGATAATATAGTCATTTTTTTAGAAACCATAAGAAATGTTATATATATTATTATTATTTTCACCTTCAACATATTTTCATGCCAATTGAGAAGAAAAAAGAAGCCATACTTTGATTCAGTGTCTTATTTGAGTCAAGTGCTTGTTTGGGACCTCTGGCTTGCTGCTGTGGATTTAGCAGTTTAAGTGAGTAAAAGCAGGATAAGTTAGTCAAGAGGTTTTTGCTTTGAAGATTTGCTTTTCCCCTGCTGATTTTTTTCTTCAGCAAAAAACTGTCCCCTTTTATAAACCTGCGTCTATAAGGCAATTGCAGCAGGAATTCTTTGGAACAGTGTTGTCACCATGCAAAACTCATCATGAAGATAAGCAGCTGACAAAACTGTTAAATATGACAAGTCTTTCCTCCATCTAGAGAGGTAATATTTCCTGGCTGCTAACCAAGTGCCAGGTGCTACATGATTTGTAAAGGTTTTCTCATTTTACTGTGACACCAACCTGATGAAGCAGAACCGGTGCCAATGACTGTTGTTGATACTGTTAGACCCATTTGACAAATGAGAACACTGAGGCTCAGAAGAATTGAGTGAAATTCTCAAAGTCAAAGGCTAGTATGGTGCATAGTCAGGTCTCGATTCTGGGGCTGTTGGCTGCAGAGCCTATCTCGTTCCACCCTAGCCAGGAGGTTATTCTGTGCGAGCTGTCATTCTGCCTCAGGCCAATTAGAGTAGGAGCAGTATGTTGTCAGGATTATCAAGCATACAGTGAATGATCTGCAGGCAGAGCTATAAACTTGATGAAGAAGGAAATGCTAGAGAAAGAGTAAGGAAGATCTACCTGCCCAAATGCCAGAGTCATCAGGGTGCTGTAAAAGGCTGACCTGCAGGCAATGTGTTCCTGGAAAATGGTGCTCCTTTGTTCTTTTGAGTAATCAAAGTCCTGTTACATTTCTCACTTAGTTTCCTCTGTCCCTAGCAGGGGACAAGCACACATACTTAAAGAAAATAAAAATGCATTTCAGTAAAGTAGGTAGACATCTTCTCAGTGAGGATGAATGAGCGGGTCTTACTCTTAGAGGTTATACCCTTTGCAACTTGCAACAGTCTCTTGGATGTTCCTTTGCCCTTAATAAATAGCAGTGATCTTATTATATATTTATTACTTCTGCCATTAGAAGGTCCATTTGAATTCTACTGTCTGTAGTCACACATGGTTAGCTTCCTTGGAATTTCATATTTGCTTAGTTTGGAATGAGAAACTGAAATGTTTATATAAATAAACATATAAAATCACTGTTTGAAAAATAAATATCATGCTGTGGTTGAGGATTGTCAAAAATGGACCATGTAAATGATAACTTTGACATTTATTGGCTTCAGCTAAGCTGTCCCTTAGAGGTGTAACAAAAGAAATGAATTGCTTATTGCCATATTTCCCTGAAGAAAATGAAACAAGAAAATACCCATGTTGCCTTAAGCCAAACATATGGAGTCAAGAAAAATAAAATTAAAAGCCCATGCTACCATAAAATATGCTAGGTGGCTGTTTTTTCCAAAACCTAAGTTGGGCTATTTTAAAAAATGGGTTGAGAAAGGCAGGAAGGAAAATTGCATGTTTCATCTAAGTGCATAATGTGGTGCTGGTTTGAATATTATCTAAGTCCTGCTTTAATAAGTGAATTTTTAAACAAGATTAGGAATTTTGAACTAATTTCATTTCAATGATAAAGTGATATGTGTTCTTCAGGAGAATTTATTTCATCTGCCTTCTCTCTTCCTTACCTCTACCTTGGGCCTGCTACCCACTTCCCCAGAGTATATGGACATTAAAAATCCACTGATATACTGCGGTGGTTCTGTGACCACAGCAGGAGCCTTTGCCGGAAATGTTTGTAGATGTTGCTAGGTCTGTTTCAGTGTGAATTGAACTGGGTATATACTTCCCTCATAAAATCACTGACTCCTGGGGCTTCCCTGGTGGCGCAGTGGTTGAGAGTCCACTTGCCAATGCAGGGGACGTGGGTTCGTGCCCTGGTCCGGGAGGATACCACATGCCGCCAAGAGACTGGACACGTGAGCCATGGCCGCTGAGCCTGCGCGTCCGGAGCCTGTGCTCCGCAATAGGAGGGGCCGCGGCAATGAGAGGCCCACGTACCGCAAAAAAAAAAATCACTGACTCCTTATCACAATGTGGCTGTCATCTTTAGGATAATAAAAGTTTGGAGCAGAAAATTCTTAAAAGAGTAAGAGAATAGCAGAGAGAAAGGAAAGAGGGGATAAATATTTTTCCAGAGGTATTAAGGTTATACTTGATAAAGTGGACATGTGAGCAGGAAAGCAAATTAGAGGTAGATTGTTATTCATTTGGAAATAAGAATTAGGCTATTTTTGTTTGAAATCAAGAAGAGAAGGCATCTCTTAGTATTCTAGACAATAGAGAAAAAATGTGTTTCGAGCCTGCATTGAAAGATGTTCTGAGCTTTGAACAATTAGCAGTGTAGTTAAAGGATCAGAACTAAAGAAGACATGAAGAAAAGTGACAAAGACTTTGTGTTCAGCCGGTAGAAATTATTCTTTATGATGATGCTTCTCATTGCTGTCTGCTGGTGTTGCAGATGGCTAGTGTGGCCCCATTTGCCATTTGTGGAAATGAATGAAAAAAGAAACTCCTCTCAGATAAAGAAAATGAACTGGAAGTATTTTCCTCTTCAGGATTAGTTGGGAAGGTCCATGAGGTTGTTCATGATAACGATTACCTACCTTTTACTCAAGATTTGACAAGCTTTCACATTTGCAGAAACTGGTAAGTTGTGTATTTCTATCCCCTTTTCACTGATAAGTAGACTGAGGCAGGCAAAAGCATGAAGCTATGAATCAGGGAGGAGAAGCCAGGTGAATGTCCAAGGGAAAATGTAAAGACTTTTCCTGGAGCCCAGAAATCTGTGTGACTTACTGAGAAAAACAAATGTTTCCTTAAAATGAAAGTCTAAGTCGCAGGAAGATGAAGTTCTCTCTGAAATCTGAGTACAATTTGAATTTTAGAGAAAACCAAACATTGTTTTAAAAGTCCAGTCAAGAGTGATGTGTACTCTGAGTTACACAAGATTTATGCTTCTAGACATTATACGAAATGAAAACAATTTTTGCAACTCTTGGCAATTTTGTGTATAATAAAATTGCATTTTCCTATTTGGATGTGCTTACCTAGTATCACCTGGTGGCAG
This sequence comes from Delphinapterus leucas, assembly GCF_059928025.1. Taxonomy (NCBI): domain Eukaryota; kingdom Metazoa; phylum Chordata; class Mammalia; order Artiodactyla; family Monodontidae; genus Delphinapterus; species Delphinapterus leucas. Next base: position 47,935,360 of record NC_143133.1, on the reverse strand, counting down.
CTAAAAATATTTCAGGAAAGGAGAAGACAACATTTTCAATTTCTCAAATTCCAACTTCAGTCTCAGGGAGATGTCAAGCCCTGGAAATATTATTGGTGGGGTCATGTGTGCTAGGTGGTTTTAACTCAGTGGAGAGCTTAGTGCTGAAATCTCTTGTCATGTTGCCAATGCCAAGAATCACCCCACTATTTATAAGGAGAGTATTTTCTGGTGAATTTTCCTCGGCTATAATTGATAAATGTTTATTTCTTCATTCCCTTTCTCCCTGATTCCAGGCATTGATGCAAAAGACAGCTGACTAGCAGTAGGAAATGCCAAGTGAATGATCACTGCAAAGAACCAGCCAAAGTGGAATATACAGAGGTGTCAAACTTATCACCCTGGCCTCATTAGTATCAGGTTACAGCTAACTGTGCTAGCAACACTTTCCAGTTTCTCCCCCATCATTATGTAACAATGACTTTCTTTTCATTACTGATTTAAATTGGTTTTTTAGATCCAGTCCCCTGAAAATTTCTTATCTTCCTCGAGGCACTCTCCTATAAAACATTTATTCAACTAATATTGATTGAGTATCCACTATTGCCAAATGCTATGCTAGATTCTAGGGATTTAACGTTGAACTAGAGAGAGCTAAATTTTGACTCTTATTGTTCTACTGGAAGGAGACAACTACTACTGCTATACTCCTATTAATTTATTTAGTGCTGCTCTATGCCAGGCTCTGTTCCAAGTGGTTTATTTTGATTGATTAATTTAATTATCACAACAGCCCTATGAGGTAGGTACTATTTTTATCCCAACTTTATTAATGAAGGAATTGAAGTACAGGGAAATTAAGTAACTTGCCCATGGTCATCCAAACAATAAGTGGTAGGGATGTCATTCAAAACCCAAGCCAACTCGAGAGTCTGTTCTTAACCACTGCTCTCTACTGCCTCTCAGTAAACAAGAAAACAAATAGACAAGCCTACTAATAAACAGATTTACAATAATTTAAAAAAACAATTACTTTACAATTTACTATTATTATAAAATAATTTACAATAGCAAAATGAGCCATAAGGAAAATCAAATAAAACAGTAGGGATAGATTGGGTGTAGTGGTCTGGGAGGAGAGAAGGGAGGCTGATAGAGGGGCTCCTGTAGACTGGATGGCCAGAGATATTTCTGAGGAGATGATGTTAGAGCTGAGATCTGAATAATAAGAGAGAATCCATTCTGCAAAGATCAAGGGGGGAAGAGGCTCCCAGGCAGAAGGAACAGCAAGTTCAAAGGCAAGAAGACTGTTTGAGAAGGTTCAGGGAGGAGAATGATGGCTCTTGCAGTTGGAGTGTAGAGAAAAAGATGTGGAGGGGATGAAGCTGAAGAGGTAGCAGGGTCCTGATCCTGCAAAGCCTTAAACATGAAGGCAAAAAGTAAGAAAATGTGTTATCTGTTACTGCAGAGACTCTGCCAGGCCCTCTGAAGAGACTCATTCTATTCGCAATGAGAAGCCACTGGCTGGCTTTGAGCAAGGAAACGATACAAACCCTTTTGTTATCCAGATTGTTTCTGCTGAAAACGTTTTCCCTATTCATAGCTTCTACAACATTCCTCAAGATATTTCACCACATACATAGGTGACCTGCCTCTAATATCCCAAATGTCTTCGACTTATTTTCTCGTTGAAAGACCAACAGCTTTCTTTCTCTTGAGTATTCTTTTCCAGACATTCTTCTTTCTAATTGGTCTAAATGTCCACTTACAGCATCCAGTATCAGTGAAGGTATAGCCATAATTTTATCTCCTCTGACTAAGAGCTACAGAAGAGGCATTCTAACAGTGCTGAAAGCAAATGAAATCATGTTTTACTGCTAGAAAGTGGAGACTGTTTGGCATTTGGTAAAGCAAATGTTTGACCCAAGGGCACTATTGTACCAACGTTAGTCATGAATCTCTTCTATGTTTGTTTTAAGTTTCAAGGGTTTACTCTCTAATGAGTAATGTTCCCACAATGCTGAAGGCCCAAAGAATTATGGTGTCTATAGTAATGTATGTAATGAGTGCTGTGAGGGCAGAAGAAAAGCTGCCAGCTGTCAAAAAGGCACAGCACATGCTTCTTCAAATACATGGAGTCTGAACGTCCTCAGTATTCTGCCTTTACCTATGTCCTAGGCTTACGTATTAGAGCAAAAACTCCCTAAGCAGAGAAGCTTTACAGCTTTTTATTACCACAGCATGAAGCATGAAGCCTTGCAATTTACAAGGTACATATGGTTAGTTTGGACGGATGGGTGGGTGAATGGATGAATGGATAGATGGTTGAACAGGTGGATGAACAGATAAATGAGAATTCAAAGATCTTGAGAGGCAGAGTGCAGTCTAAGTAATGCTCTCTCCCACTGGGGCACTTTGGTGATAATCAAACCAGATGAGGTAACGTGTGATCTGAAATATTATTGATAATCAGTTTTAATATCTAGGGAATGGCTGATTTATACCTCTCCTATTTCCAAGTGTGGAGCAAGACAAGGACATTTAATCAAATGATATCAATTGACAAAACTTGTCAGTCTCTCCTGATCCCCTTTTAGACTGGCTAACTCTTTAGGTCTCAGCTTAGATGTCTTTAGGTCACTTTTTTCAGAAATATATTCCTAACCCCCAAGGCATGTTGAATGATTATCCCAGGTGCCTCCATTGTACAAGAATATACTATAGTTGCTGTGTAAATGTTACATCACATTGTTTCAAGTTATAACCTCAGTGTTTGAAACCTAGTATATACTAAAATTAGCAAAGGGATTGCCTCTGAGTGGAAGAAGTCACTCTACCTGGAGTTCAAACTTAAAATAGATCCTTTTCCTCCAGTATAAGTCTTTAAATATATCCCTGTAAGCAGGAGATTAGGATGTTACTATCATCACTTTGTGGTCAGTGTTGTATCCACTACATAAAGATACTACAGATAGAGAGGTATTCGCATTTTTAATTGAGAGGGGATATTTATGAAGACATAATATAGTCATTCTTCTATGGATTTGCCTGGAAGTATTCAGAGTGGGAAGGTGTGGGGGGCACTTGGAGGAGAGAAACCCTTGCAACTTGCCAACATTAGAAAAATTATATTTTAATATTTCTAAAGTAGAATTCTAAGCGTACAGTTGCAATATCAATCGTACGTTCTTATTTTTAAGCACTATAAATAAAGAAAATGTTAGTGGAATTCTAGTCATAAACCCTGGAACTGGAAGTCTTATTCACATAATTAATCTGGACTTACCTTAAGAGCATTTTAGGTATTTGTTTATGGATTCTGGTGTCAGGATTATGAGAGTTTGGGTGATTGTGTTTTTAGGCACTTATTTAAAATGTTACCATCAACATTTTTAATACTTCCTGCTTGAGTAATTAGATGCAGTGGAAAGAGTACTTGGTTTCTTAGCAGGCTGTTACAAGTCCTTGATGGAAAAAGACTATTTATTGTCTGAATAGTATCCCAGCTGCCACTATCATTATCACCTCAGTGACCTGCTCTGTACTTTGCACAGTGCGTGGCCCATAGTGGAGGCTCCATGAATTGGCATTGGGGTGAATACTAAATGAGCTGAAAGAAGTGGAGGTAGATGATGTAGACTGTACTTTAAGGAGATGGGTAGTTAAAAGAAAAAAATGAGATGTCATTTAGAAGAGGACATGGTACAATAAAAGCATTTATAAATGCCATTGTTTTCTCACCCATTATACAAGCAGCAGAAATTTGCTATAAGAAATTTAGAAAATTCAGAGAAACTCACAGAAAATTAACCCCCCCGGTCTCTCAAGCCAGAAATGACATTCTACTCTTTTCCCATTGTATGCACCCACATGCCCACACACCCACATACTAGTTTATATGATTCTTAAAACAAATTTGAGATATTTACTCATGACTAAGCAGTTTCCCATGTCATTTGTTATCTATCTAAAACATTCCATCATTCTCGTCCCCCTCCTCTATTTCTCCATCTCCTAATTTATTTAACCAACCTATATTCTTGGCCATTTGGGCATTTTCCAATATCTGCTACTATATTTCCACAATGGCTATCCTCAAGCAAAAATATTTAGACACATCTCTATTATTTCCTTAGGGTAGATTTAATGGAAGTATGATTTGTGGATTGAATATAGCTAAAACTACTTTCAGGCTTGAGGCAAATAAACTGGAGTGAACAGAAAGTTAGAAGTTTCACTAAGAGAACAGAGAGTAAATAATGGAGCAAGGGCTGGTGGAAGATCAAATGAAATGGCTAAACCATGACCTGAGAAATGTGTCTTTAAAAGGATCCAGGATCTACTTCCTCTAAGATAGAAAGGAAGAAGGAAAGATGGTGGAAAATATAGATGTTGGGTGTTGGAAGAGGGAAAAGCAGAGGGAGTCCTGATAATCCCTCTTTTCAGTGACACAGGAAATATGCTCATCTTATGAGAATGCGAAGTCGGGAATGCAGTTGAAGACTTGAGGTGACAAAACTTTAGAATAATCCACATTTGGAAGGGGAAGTAAGCAAAGTAGTACAAATACTGACACTTTCTGAATACCAGTCATGTGCCAGGAATGGGGCTTGGACTTTAATTGTACTGTTATTTAATTTCCTCACCAACCCCCCAAAATAGGACTACAGATGAAGAAATTAAGCTCATGGAACTTGAGTAACTATTATAGACACATGGTTACTACACCTGGAAATAAACCTAGATCTATGAATCCACTGCCCTCATATGAACTCCTCATATAACAATAATGGAACTGATACCAGATGACACTAGGTGACACCTGGAAGGTACCATCGTCAAATTTGAAAAACACTGCTCTGGACAAGAAGTGAAACTGCAACAATAAAATCTTCATTCTATCATATTTATGTGTTTCAACTAGAGAAAAGGTGAAAACTTACACTGACTTGCAAGCATATTTTCTAACTTATAATTGCATATATAATCAAAAGTAAATCTTGAAACTACCTTATCCCCTTTGGAGCCCCCAGACTAACCACTTTCATTAAGAGGTAGGACCTTATTTCTAAGGCAGATAATTAAAATATGTTGTAATGAAGACAGAAATGATAGTGTCTTATGCTAAGTCAGTCCACAGGGATTTGTAGCTGAACTAGGTTGAGGCTTTAATAGTGAAAAGATGTTTTTGATAAACCTGCCTGGCTCATGCTAATAGACAGGTCCTATTCAAGCTAAGGTTAAAAGTTGAATGCTGAATTTAATTTGGAAAAGTGTAATAGCTTATGAAATGTGGCAAAATTATTGGAAACTTTGTTTAAAGTTTGCATTTTGGATGTACTATAATGTTAATGCGGGAAGTATTTTTAAAATATTCACTCATACATTTAATAGCCATGTTTTAACCCCTAATATGTACAAGTTGCATGAAAGGTGGAGGGTCAGAGAGAAGAGATATAAAGATGAGCATAAGCTTCCCTAACCTTGGGAATCTCATAATCACCTGTTACCTGTAATGTATGATCTGATAAGACATCATGCACATACTTTATGCTTAAAGCATTCTTATTGAACTAGAACTCCAGAGAACCCAACCAGCCATTCTACTTTTCAAAATTTAGAATTCTAAGAATGCTGAGTCATGGCAAATATCTTCCACTCGATTGCATTCTTAGGAGGTCAAGGGCCACTTTATTTATTTATTTATTTTTTGCAGTACGCGGGCGTCTCACTGTTGTGGCCTCTCCCGCTGCAGAGCGCAGGCTCCGGACGTGCAGGCTCAGTGGCCACGGCTCACGGGCGCAGCCGCTCCGCGGCATGTGGGATCTTCCCAGACTAGGGCACGAACCTGTGTCCCCTGCATCAGCAGGCGGACTCTCAACGACTGCGCCACCAGAGAAGCCCCAGGGCCACTTTATTTTTACTCTACCCTCAAACACTTATACAATGTCTGCATACAGTAGGCGCTCAATAATTTGAATAAATAAGTTAATTGCAATAGTCATCCTAGTCCAGGGATCTGGAATTACCACCACCGAAGTGATTTTCTTTTATGGATTGGAAATTATCTCCAAAGTAGAGCCTGTAAAATGTAAATATGTATTATCTTAGGGGTATCTACCCACTGGATGCCTGTTTATCAGATTAATATATGAGAGAGCTGAAGTTTTGAAAGCAGCCCCCGAGAGAAGGAGAGAAGTGCTGGATTTGGTTTAATATCCTAGGAGGGGGTTTGAGGTTTGGGAAGAGCCTCAAAATATTAGAACTAAAAGAGACCTTAAAAATGTCAGAATGCAGTAATTTCACATTTTTCTAGCTGTAGCAGTACCTGTCTCCTCCTAATGAGGTCAGAACAGAAGCCCACTTTATTTTATTTTTTTGTTAAATGTAGATGATCTTGGAACTCCCACGTAGGCCCCTCATGGTCCCCCTTTCTCTTGTCCATGGAGGCTTGTGAGAGATCTGTCAGATTCAACTATGAAGCCAGGAATGTAGTCCAACTTTCTCATTTTTCAGAAGAGCAGAATTCAAAGCCATCTGAGTTAGATTATGCTTGCAGGATAATGCCCTTCTTAGGATAAGAATTCAGGCTACCATCTTGGACTTAAATCCTCTCTCAAGTCCATATGAAAGGAGCACAAATGATCTGACACAAATCCTAACTTTGCCTTGACTAATTGGGTAACTTTGGGCCAGTGTAAAAGAAAAATTTCACCGGACAAATTAAACAGTCAAGGAAAGTTTTATTCAAGAGTATTGCAACAAGGGTCAAGATTACTGCAATAGAGGAGAGAGATTAAACTCAACTCCTCTGAGGTAGAACGTGGAAGGATTTTTAAATATTGGGATAAACTAATGGAAAAGTCCTGGAGAATATTACGGGGAGTGATTGGTCGATGTTATTAGGCCATCTGTGTTTGGTAATTGTTGCTTATGGAAGTCGGGCTCCTATTCTCCCACAGAGATTGGAAATAGAAGCCCTACCTTTGTTGGTGATTACATTTCAAAGAAAATGTAATCAGGTCCTTGAGAAAGACGTTTCTGGGTTGTAGAAAATTTACATCTCAAAGAGTCAGAGAAAAAAATCTACAATCTTAAGTTTCATAAAGTACATGCTCCACAAAAAGGGAGGTCAGGAGCCTGTAGTCAGGAAGAAACTTAAGTTTAAAGTTAGTATAGACTTCAGTCTAAAGTTTAGTATAGCTGAGGCGATGTTCATTGACCTTATCTGTAAAGAGGAGGTAACAAAATTATATCTTAAGAAAGTTTTTGAAAATTACATGGGTTAATATTACTAATGCATTTTATACATATAACTTAATGTCATACAGATATCAAATACCAGAGAGCCAATGAGAGCTTCTTAGAGGAGACCAGCTTTGGTTAAAGGAGTAAATGAAATAAAAGGTAAAACTGATCATTTCTCTTGCATAACAAGTCCCTAATAAATGTCAAGTACCTACCTTATTTCTAATCCCCTACCAATTTATCATTATTCTAATTTTGTAGAGAAACAAATTAAGTCTCAGAGACTTTAAGTCTTTTGTTCAGGGACACATACCAGCAGGGGTAGAGCTCTTATCCAACCACAGTACTGTCTAACCTCCAAGCCCTTGTTTTTTCTAAAAGAACAAACTTCTCGAAACTTCATCATGCCTAAGCCCAGAGAAGGCACACCTATATAGTCACCCTGTCTAGAAAACAGAGTGGGCAACCTTTCCATTATTTTGTTCCCAATTTTGTTGACTGTGTGTCGGTGTTAAAATGAGAGGCAAAAATTGAGTGGGCCCATTGACTGGACCACAGAGCCATTCAGCTAAAGCCCAGCTAAGAATTATAAGGGTACAATTTGACATTTTCTGGGACAGGCCATGTGAGCACTTAAAGACATCAGTGGCCCATTAAGTAGAAAGCAGGTGACCTTTTCTTTCCCTGCCTTCTATACTTGGCATTAGCAGGAAAGAAGTGGTGTGTGCAGACACAAGGACAGCTCTCTGTCATAAGCAAGAACCTTTTGCCTCCTTGTGCACAGTTGGGCAAGAAGTATTCTATGAGGAGCCGCATACAAAACAGAAGCTTTTCTTTTTGCTCAGATGACAGCGTGTGACTTTCTCTTCTCTCCTGCTCGTCTTATCAGTTCAAAGAAAGTTTATTCAACAGTTCTGCTGGAGATGTGATTTAGGAGGTGAACTCACCCAGTTGAGGTCAGCAGCGCTCTGCAGACAGTACTGGACCTACTGCCACAAGCTTGGGTTTTAAGCTACTTTCAGTAAGAAGTTATAACTGTGGACAAAATTTTTTTCTCTGAGTCTCAGTTTCCTCCTCCATGGAAAACTGTAACTAAATCATTCCTAAAATTGGTTTCTTACTGTCTTGTAATTAGAATTCTAGAAAGCTGTCCAAATGATGTTACTTCCCAGGAATCTTTTGGCATCACCCCAGCCAGGAGAGAGCCTTCTTCCTCTGAGCTCCCATCCTGCTGACTGTTTGGACCTCTCAGAGGTACTGTCCTATTCTTTTTTGTGTGTGGGAGACGGCCTGGCTCAGCAGAACAACACCCAGAGCCAGGCAGATCTATGCCTGTATGCTCAGTGTGCTGCTTGCTACATATGTGTGATGTGGAATACATCATCTAACCTCAACCTCAGTCTTCTCCTCATCTGTAAAATGCAGGTGTAGTGGATATTTTCCAAGTGTTTTTTTTTTTTCCCCTTGCCTACCTTTTCTGTAATTGGAGAACCCCCATCTTATGAGTATTCCTCTCCAAATTTACACCACAAACTTACTTTGCAGCTTCCCTTGCAACCAGGATTCAGACGTCTGACCTAATCCTCTAGCCATCAGTCATGTACCATCGCAAGACTTTGACTTGAATGTGAGGAAACAGGTGCTGCTAAGAATGCAGTTCTGTAAAGGGTGGTGGTGGTAGAGTCACTTAGGTTCCAAGAGAAGAGGTGGGTATTTAGATGCCCAGCATTAGCTGTACAAGCTGCCGTGCTGCTCCCAGCAGCAGTCCCGGAGGTGTGGTTGAGCGTTGAATCTGACCAAGAATCACTTCAGAGTGATGTTTCCACTGTCTCAGAAATTCTTACAGCTAGTAACTATGTTTTAATGGATTCTGTTTTTGCTCTAACTCACTACAGGGGGGTCTGTGTCTTCCAACTGGAAACGCTGAGTTTTATATGTGGGTAGGCACAGCTATGGTGTAAAGTCAGTTTGAGGATTAAACAAGGTCAGTAATGTGCTGAACCTAATATCTGGAACAACATGGGGACTTTATAAATGGTGTTATGTTTTATTATCTTTGCATATTCAATCTCCTCTAATAAATGGAGAGCTTCTTGAAGACCAGTATGTGTGCTATGCCAGGGCACCATGTTGAGTGCTTAGAGGGCTTCAAAGAAACATTCATAATTATCTTTCCCTTAAGGACATTACATCTCAGTAGGAGAGGCTGTAGAGCATTTGCTCCTGTGTTAGATTATCTACATTCCAATCCCATCTTTCGTAGCTCTTAGATCTCCCACTAATTTTGCAATACAAGGCAATTCTATGCCTGTGTTATTTTTCTCTGTAAAGTAACATATTAGTTCCTTCCTTATATGGTTAATGTGAATACTAAATGAGTTAATGCAATTAAAACATTCGCAGTAGAGCCTGGCACATAGTAAGTACTCACTAGATATTCGCTCTTAGGAAAGTTAGATAGTTACTCTAAGTGAAGTTTTATTTATTAAGTGGTCAGAGTTTGTAGAGCAGAAGTTCCCAGTTGCCCAAAGAGCTGAGACAAGCCCTTGCAGAAATGTCAGCTAGCTCCCAGTGTCTCAGAAATTTGTGAGAGCTAGGCGCTCTAAGCCCCTTGCACATGCATCACCATATTTATTCTTCCAAGGAATCTTGGAGCTGATGACTATTCTGACTCTACAAGTAAGCAATTGCTTGGTGACCTGGCCAAGGGCCCCAAGTTAGAAAGATGACGGATCAGGACTTGAGTCCAGGCTTTCTGACCCTAAATCCACGTTCTTAATCCCTACACTGCAATTTTGTGAGGGTCCTGGATTCTCCTGACCGACTGACGCTGAGTGAATTTTGATCTTCTCAACCGTTCTAAAAATGCATTTAGTATTTATGTAGTATATGGACACTTGTTCATGCCAATTCGTTTAGAAATTTTAATGGTTTGGAAACTGCCCATTAAGATGATTCATGTTTGGCTATAGCAGCCCAGCTTTAGGACTTTAAGTGTCTCTAACAAAGAGAAGGAATCCTTTGGCAGCACAAGGCACTGTTTCATTTTACAAAATTTGCTTTCATTAGGTTTACATAGGTCACCATTTGTCTAGGAGCTTGTTAACAGTTGTTTTAGGAAAACGTTGACTATTTTCTCCTACATAGGACTTCTTTACTCCAGTGGTTTAGATAAAACTGACTTTGCAATGGATGCAGTTGGATTTGGCCATTTAGTACCTGAAAGCATAATTAGAAGTTTGCGAAAAGAATCAATAAAGAATATGGAAGCATTTATGTAGATGTATTTGTAATTCAAACCTGGACCAGTTGATACCTCAGTTGTTGAGGGCAGTTGAATTGAAAAATATTATTATCTCTCAGAATTACAAGTTAAAGCTAAGGAAAGCAAAATAGTTGGCATGTTAAATCAAAGCTTGTTTCTATATCATAGCCCATTTTTTCCACTTAAATATTAAACCTACTCTCAATTAAATGCAGCAGTTGGAGATAAAGGAATTATCTGACGCAGGGAATTGAAGAATTAGAATGATGAATCAAATTTTCATATCTGTAAAAGGGGAAATTTACCTTATATAAAATGTATTTCAGCTGATATATAAGCCATAGAAGTATTATCATAAATATTATAAATGTAGTTTAAAATTAATTTTTGGTGTTTTATTTTCCACATGTCAAATAAAATCTCGGCAATTTTAAAACACACAGAGCTACAGTGTATACCATGTAATCACAATGAAGTTAAATTCAGGTTTCACTAGATGTCCAAACTACATTTATTACAGTATTGGTTTTTGCAGCCTCTTTATTCTCTGAAACCAATGGTCTTCCCTTACCCTGCTCCTACTCTGCCTCAAATCCCAGGGACTACTTTTTAAAAATTAAAATAGAGAAAATTCATATTTGGGTAAAATGATTTTATGTTTATTCAGGGTCCCAAATATGACTTTTTCATGCTTATCTAAATTTTCCAGAGAGGTCTGGGGGCTTACACTAGTGGCTGACCACCCATGCAGAATTTCTTCAAAGACTTCTGTTAGAAACCCAAGCAAGCAAAGTATGCACTTTATTCCATAGTATACTCATGGTTATATTTATTACAAACAAAACAAAATGAAATGAAAACCTCCCCTTCATCCTGCCAAAAATTGCCTGGTAAAATTGATGCTAAAGAAAGATCTACCACGTTTAACCTATGATTTTAAGTATCTCCACACAGAACTCCATGAATGGGGAATCAGGGCAGTTTACAAAAATAAATCTCACTGGTAAAGCTCTGATAAATATAATTTAATATTTCCTTGAAGGTATTTTACTCTCAAGATTCCTTATTTTTTCTACAAACATTCTGTCTGTTTGAACTCCTAGTCAGTTATACTCTGAATAAATAGAAGTTTTATTTTTCTCTCTATAGAAATAGGATAACAAGGTAGGGATCCTCCTCTTTGGTATGTGGGGGGAATATTTGCAGGCATTATAGAATAGGCCTAACAGGGGTCTAATTGCTTAAGAGAATAAGGATTCTCCTAGAAAATAACTTAAGGTGAGAAAGCATAGAGATATACAAAAGACTTTAAATCCAAAAAATCAGGGCCAGAGGCTGAGAGAGTGTTTCAGTACCACATGGGGCCAATCATTCTGCTCTTTCAATTTAGGACTAAGTTCTTATATCGGAAGCCTGTGGAGAGAGGACTGCACTAATAAAGCAAATCTAAAACATAACACCACAAAAAATAAATAGAATCAAACAAAAACCTTCCAAGTCTGTGACCAAATTTAGCAGCATTGGGCTAGCATTTATGCGAAGAAATTTTTTTCCTAGTATCTGTTTTGCCAATAAACCATCTGGTACAGAGTTTGATAACACTCTTTGGAGTGCTTAAGTCACTGCCTCTGGAGTTTTAATTCCTGATTGCCATAGGCGTTCAAAGCTATAGGTATAGGCTGACTTACACATTCATGCATCAACTTCATGTAAAGAAGAATTTTTATATAAATGTACTTGCCGTGCCCAACATTCCCAATGCTATTGGCAGAACAGAAGTTGTTTAAGTGTGTTTCGTGACTGTCGCCAGCTCTAATAACAGTCATGGTTGAAAGGGAGACAGCAAAGAGTAAGAAACTGTCAGGTGAGAGGATTGCATTTGTGAGTATACGTGAGATATACCAGAAAACTCCCCGAATACTTGCCAAGTCATGTTTAAAAGAGGTGGTATTGCCATCCTACAACAGGCAATGAGGGCTGAGGCAGATATGCTATTTGATCATTTTTGTCTTGATCCCACTTTCTTTTTCCCAGGTTAATGGGATCCTGAGATATAGCGTTTACAAATACAAACTTCCTAATTGTGTTGGAATTAGGGGAAGTAGATAATGGGAACTCAGTAAATACTGTTATCTTCCTAATCTAGCAGAAGTTGTTCAGCTCTTTTCTGAGAATGTTTGAAATTAAGCCTCCATTTACTTTAGGATAATAGGCCTCCAGAGGTAGGAGAAAAATCGAGATGGTTTCTGTAAAGCTGTCTTTCCTTTATTTGCTTATCCATTTCTGTAGCCTGCCCAGCCTAGGAGTAGAGACCCTGCATACCTTTGCATAGTCTTTTCTAGGTATGGGCACCTCTCTCTGGTGCACCTGAGGCTGAGAGTCTACCATAGCCATCCACTTTCAGGAGGTATTGGATAGAGTTCAACACTCTTCGTGGAGGGCTACTAAGGTCAGAAACTCTTGATTCCCTGACACCACCTCTAAGGCTCTCTTTATAGTCATTACATCCGTGTAGATAAATATTTCCCAGTCAGTACCATCCCATCACCAAACATGGCTGGGATAAAGGCAATGATTAAAGCAAATTGCTTGAGTATATAAAACTAGTCTTCCTCCCTTCCTTCCTTCTTTCTTCCTTCTTTCTTCCTTCTTTCTTCCCTCTTTCTTCCTTCCTCCCTCCCTCCCTCCCTTTCTTTCTTTCTTTCTTTCGTTTCTTTCTTCTTTCTCTTTCTCTCTTTCTTTATTCTTTCTGTTTTTCTTCTTTTTCTTGGAAAAAAATTATGTTCTTCTGATCAAGCAAATGGCCAAAGAATCCCTTTAGAAGAACACCCTTTATTTAAAAAAAAAAAAAAAAAAAAAAAGCATTTACTTCCTGAAAGGCAAGGTGGTTTAAAGCGGCCCAGCTTTGTAATGATAATAGCTACAGCCTGACAGGACACTGATTTCCTGAGGACATTGAGGGGGCCTCATCAAATACCAGCAGTCTTCCCCAGGACCATGAATCACTGCATAATTTCCATCTAAGTACTTGCCTGTTCACAAAAGAACATAAGTGAATGCAAGTGTCAGTAAGAACTGGAAATGGCAGTTCATCATCTTTGTCACCCTCAGCTTCATTGTTAGGAGGCGAGCAAGAGGACGTTCATTTTGCATTCTGCACTCTTGGGTATAATTTGAATTCTTCTTAATCATAAGCATGTGATCAACTTATAATTTTGTAAATATTCATTAAATAAAAGTGATTACTCACGGCAATGACTCACTAATCTTTGAGGGAAAATAACGCTTTGAATGTCAATGCTGAAGAAAGTATCAGCAAATATGCATTTAACATATAATCTGTTTATGTTCACACTTTTTTTTAAAAAGTGAATTTTTAGCATTGGGAAGTAGAGGGACACTAGTTGTTGCTGCAGACCGAAGCGATCTTTAGCCCTCATACAAACGCTTGAGTGAACAAAGGGAAGCAGGGAGTTTGATGAATCTGTAATATATTTTGAATAAGGAAAAAATCCTAAATGATAATTCTTTTTGTTTTATATTTTTACATTAAAGCATATTGACATGCAATAAACTGAACATTTTAAAAGTGTTTAATATGACAAGTTTTGATATATGTAAATACCCATGAAATAATTTCAAGCAAAATAGTGAACCTATACACCTATCACCCTCAAAAGATTTTACGTGTCTCTTTGTAATCTCTCACTCCTGGCCTCCGCACCACCTTCCGCAAGCAACCACAGGTCTGTTTTCTATATAAACTATATTAGTTCATTTCTTTTGTAATGTTAAATAAATGGGATTATGAAGTCTGCACTCTTTTATCTGGCTTCTTATATTCTGCATGATTATTTTGAGATTCCTTATTGTGTGTATCTGTAGCTCATTCCTTTTTAATGCTGAGTAGTATTCCATTGTATACATATACAACATTTTATCTATTCATTTCTTGTTAAATATTTGGGTTATTCCAATTTGGGGCTATTAGGAATAATGCTGATATGAATATTTGTGTACCAGCCTTTGTATGCCCATATGTTTTCCTTCTCTTGGGTAAATCTCTAGGAGTGGGTTGGATGGATCATGTGGTAGGTATATGTTCAACCTTTTAAAAAAAACAGCTAAACTGTTTTCCAAGTTTTTCTAGCAGCATATGAGAATTCTAGCTGTTCTACCTCCTCACCAACACTTGGTATGATCAGAATTTTAATTTTAGTCAACTTGCTAGGCGTGTAAAGGTATCTCATTATCATGTGAATTTGCATTTTCCTATGACTGATGATACTGAGCATCTTACCTGTGCTCATATGCCATCTGTATATCTCTTTGGTGAAGTACCTGCTCAAAGCTTTTGCCCATTCTTTAAATGGGTTGTTTGTTTTATTATTAAATTTTGAGAGTTCTTAACATATTCTGCATACAAGTTCTTTTTTTCCCCTATGTATACTTCATAAGTATTTTCTTCTGTTGGTGTCTTTCAAAGAATACAAGCTTTAGATTTGATGAAGTCCAAATTAACGTATTTTCTCTATAATGGATTATGCTTTGTTTTTATATCTAGGAAATCTTTACTGAATCTATGATCACTAAGAGTTTTTTCCTCTAGAAATTTTATAGTTTTAGATTTTACATTGAAATCTATGACCCATTTTGAGGTATTTTTCGTGTATCGTGTGAGGTAAAGACTGAAGATACTGTTTTTCTTATGGATATCTAAGTGTGTTTGTGTCATTTGTCAAAGAGACTCTATTTTCTTAATTGTTTTGCCTGCACTGTTCTTAAAAATCAATTTTTCATTTATTCGGTGATCGATTGCTATTCCATTGATTTGTCTACTGTTACTCCCATGCCACACTGTATCGATAAATTCAGCTGTACAGTAAGTTTTGAAATTAAGTAGTGTTATTCCTCCAAATTTGTTCTTTTTAAATTTCCCTGGCTAGTATAGATTCTTTGAATTTCCATATGAATTTGGAATCAGCTTGTTCCTTTTTACCAAAAACAAACAAACAGAAAAAAAAAAAGCTCTCTGGGAATTTGATTTTGATTGTGTTGAATTTATAAGTCTTCTTGGGGAAAACTCACAACATTATTTAGCCTTCAATTTGTAATGCTATTATAAATAATATTATTTTATTTCAAGTTTTGTTGTTCAACATCAGTATAAAGAAATGCAAGTGTTTTTTATATTGATGTAATAACAACACTAAGTTGTTATTATTTCTGTTGGCTTTTTATGCAGATTTGATTGGGATTCATAGATAGTTATGTCATCTTCAAGTAAAGACAGGTTCACTTCTTTATTTTCAACAATACCTTCCTTCCTTCTTTCCCTTCCTTCTTTCTTTCTTCCTTCCTTTCTTTTTTTCTTTCTTGCTTGCTTGCTTTTTTCCTTTATTCCTTCCTTCCTTTTTTTTTTTTCTGATTGCACTGGCTAGAAGCTTCACTATAATGTTGGATATAAGAAGTAAGGGCAGATATCCTTCTCTTATTCCTCATATTAAAAGGAAAGCATTCAGTCTTTCACCATTAAGTTAACTGTAGGTTTTTCAAAGATGCTTTTGATTGGGCTGAGGAAATTTCCTTTTGTTCCTGTTTGCTGAGAGTTTTCATTAGGAAGTGATGTTGGAGATTTATCAAATGGTCTTTCAGCATCTGTTGAGGTGATCACTTTCATTGTAGTGTTCTTGCCTGGCTATGGCATTAGGATAGTGCTGACCTCATGGAATGTATTGGGAAGTCTTCTGTATTCTTCAGTTCTCTGGAAGAGCTTGCTTAGAATTTGTATGATTTCCTGCTTATATGTTTGGTAGAATCACCAGTGAAACTATCTGGGACTAGAATATTCTATGTTAGAAGGTCTTTAATTACAAATTCAATGACTTTAACAGAGTTATTCAGATTATCTATTATTTTATAAATTTCATATTTATTCCAGTATAATTGACAAAATTGTAAGATATTTAAAGTGTACATTGTGGTGATTTGATATACGTATACGTTGTGAAAGGATTCTGCCTATCTAGTCAGTTAACACACACATTCATCACGTCACACATTTCACATATCTTTTATTTCTTTTTTGTGAGAACATTTAAGTTCTATTCTCTTAGCAAATTTCAATGATGCAATAGAGTGTCATCAACTGTAGTACCATGTGTTACTTTAGATCTTCAGGCTTTATTCATCTTATAGTTGAAAGCCTGTACCATTTTACCGGTTATGTCTTCAAGTTCACTTATCTTTTCTTCTACAATGTCTGATATGCTATGAAGAATATATACTGTATTTTGCATCTCAGACACTGTAGTTTTTAATTCTAGGAGTTTTATCTGGGTTTTTTTTTTTTTACATCTTTCATGTTTCTACTTAATGATTTGAAAATATGAAATACATTTATAACAACTATTTTAATCTTATTAACTGCTTTTGCTAACCCTTGTGGCAGCTCTGGTTTAGTTTTAATTGAATAATTTTTATTCTCATTATTGGTTGTATTTTTCTGGTTCCTTGTATAGAACTGGTACTCTTTGACTAAACACCAAATATTGTAAATTTTATATTGTTGTGTGCTGGGATTCTTTTCCTTCTTGTAAATATTCTTATGCCTTGTTCTAGAATTCAGTTAAGTTGCTTAGGATCATATTTTTTTTTCCTTTTGGGTCTTTCTTTTAATATTTGTGAGCTAGGATGAGAACAGATTTTTGTCTATGGTAATTATTTCCTACTCTTGAGGCAAGACTTTTCTGAGTAGTCTACCCAGTGCTCTGATTGATGCTCCATTAATTAATTATGTGTTGTCCCAATCACATAATTTAGAGAACAATTACTGTAAGTTACTATGTCTGGTCCTGTGTGAGATCTGAGTATTGTCCCCTCTAATCTTTTGAAGTGGTTCTTTCCCCACAATTGGTTCATTTCTCATACACATGATGATCAGAACTCTAATCAGTAATCAAGAGAAATGCTCTGCAGATCTCTGAGTGTTCTCTCTGTACAGTTTCCTTTTCTCTAGTACCCTGTCCAGCAAACTCTGGCTGCCTAGGTCTCCCCAGACTCTCATATCTGTCTCCTTAATTCAGCAAGTCCACCTGAGTTCCTACTCCCTGCACTGTCACCTGGAAATTCTTTCAGATAGCAAGCTGGGGCAATTGTAGGGCTTATCTCATTCGTCCATCCCCAGTGTCTCAGAGATTGTTATCTATCATTGCCTTATGCCCAGGGTCTTCTAAAATGTTAATGAAGTAAATTTTGCCTGTTTCTGTTTTAGATTGGAGTGTAAATCTTATCCTTATTACTCCATCTGGGTCAGAATTAAATAGCTAAATTGTGATTTCTTTTATTATGGACTACTAGAAAAAATATGATGAAATGCAATATATTGAGTGCAGAGAGGCAGATATTTTAGTCGGTTTTTTAGTTATTGTATTTTTAGTGCCTGAAATGATGTCTTGCATATGGTTGGCATTAAATAAATAGTTCTTGATTGAATTACATAACCATCTACTGTATACTGAGTAATTCATTAGGATTTCCATCCTTATTTATAATATCTAGAATCATCCTAAAAAGCTGGTGATCTTATCTGTCTTTTGTAGAGGAAAAACTAAGGCTCAGAGAGGTTATATGTCTTACTGAAAGTCATATAAGTCATGGTCTGGTCCAGGTAATTCTGACTACTCAGCTCTTATACTTTCCTCTAAGTCATACAAGACCATCAATGAGAAAAACTGAGAGGACAATTAATTATAAATTAAACTTGAAGCAAAATATTAAATCCA
Source organism: Delphinapterus leucas (assembly GCF_059928025.1). Lineage (NCBI taxonomy): Eukaryota > Metazoa > Chordata > Mammalia > Artiodactyla > Monodontidae > Delphinapterus > Delphinapterus leucas. The sequence goes on along the minus strand of NC_143133.1, from coordinate 47,917,084 downwards.
AGATCATTCAGTTCCTCAAAGCAAATGTTACTTTTTAAGTGAAATGTATATTACCATCAGGAATGCATATTACCATATTATCTGGCTGTGGGGCTTTGTGAACATGGACTACATGCCTTAAAATGCAGGGTTTTAGAATTTCTCTCTAACTTATTAAAAAACAATAGCAACAACTGTTCATAAATTTATATAAAATGGTGGTGAAATTGAGTAATCGTTAAGAGTATGGAAACTGAAATGATATAACCCATGATCTAATCCCAGTTCTGCCATTTAATATCCTAGGCAAGTTACTTAATCTTCTCAAATCGTGTTTCCATGTGTATAAATGGTAATGTTAATAACACCCTCTATATCAGTTAGAAAAGGCCACATTTGGTTCAAAAGTATCCACAGCTTAAGAAAATTAATGTATATTTCTCATTTATGTCACAGTTTGGATGTGTCAGGTGACTCGCCTGAGTAGCTCTTTTCCATGCAATCTCTCAGGGATGCAGTGTGTCTCCAACTCATTGCTTCATCATCCCCTAGAATCTCTTTGGAGTTTACCTCCAAAGACCCTATGTTCAGCTGACTGATAAAGAAAATTCAGAGGGTATCTTCTGCACTTTCTTGACCACTTTGACCAAGAAGTAATAAACAACACTCTTGCTCACATTAATTGGTAAAATCCAGTCACAAAGATTCACTAAAATTCTGTAGCTACAAGGAAGTACAGTTCCTAGCTAGCTTTTTCCCAGTAGCCATTCTATACCATTGAAGGTGAACTTGAATCTTTTGTGGGAAGTTGACCTTCTCTGCCATACATTTTTCATGGGACTGTTATCAGGACTAAAGGGAGAATATATGTAGAGCCCTTAGCAATTGGCATATACTATCCTCTTAAAAATTGGGGAGATATTATTATGAATCAGTCTATTGATCTGGATACAATAAAGAATATTTAGCTAGAAACTGAGTTTTCTTACCTATTTATTGAAAGAAATAAGGAAATTCAGCTAAATGATATAAACTTATGTCAGATCACAGATGATTTTCTGGGTTTTGGAACAGTCTTTATTCTGTTGAAATAAGTACAATATAGGAAATAACATATAGGTAGGCAGCTAAAAATAACTATGGAAGTTATAAGAGCAGGGGTTTATTACCTGTAGGTATATTGGGCTTCTTGCTCCTCGCCTAATGCTGACATACATTTATTTAACGAATACTGGTCTACGTATTCTGCTCCTACCTGTGTTACATATCTCAAAATCAACTTTTCCTTCCCATTGTCATTTCACACTTTCAAGCTTTAGCCTTCCAGGATTATCAGCATGGAGCTGATATTCCAGTCCAGAATACATTGTTAACAAATGATTCTGAAACATGGCTTTCTGATGTCCTGCAATTGCTCTTTATTACCTGTTGAATCAAGTTCAACTGTTCAGCCTGACTTCCAGGCCTGCAATCAATAGTATTTGCCTGATATTACCAATGAAATAATATCTATCAAAATGTATTTCTGTAACCTCCACATCAAATTCTGACCTTCAACCTTCTCTCCTAAATGTGTCCTTGCAGTTTGCTCCCAACTACATGCTTTTGTGTATAGAATTTATCCTCAAAAGAATGTCTTCCAAGGTTCTTAGGCAGAGGTGGGATGAACATTTTCTTCAAGGAAGATTTATTAGTTAGAATTTGTTTGGCTGCATATAACTGACAACTCAAAGTAATAGTAACTCAAACAGTTGGATATTAATTTGTCTGTCATGTAAAGGAAATTTTGAGGCAGGTAAGAAAGGGCTGGCATGACAGCTCCATCATCGAGAGGAGCCCTCTACTCTTTCTCTTCCACCAGCCTAGAGCAGGGCTCGGCAAATTACAACCCACAGGAAGATATAGCCCACAGACTGTTTTTGTATGACCTACCAACTAAAAATGGTTGTTATATTTTTAAAGGATTATAAAACAAAAAGCAAACAAACAATGAAGAAAAATATGCAATGAAGACCAGATGTAACCCAGATGTAAAGCCTAAAATATTTCTCTTGCCCATTTACAGAGTTTGGTAACCCCTGCCCTAGAGCATAGTTTTCATTCATAAGCTCACCTCATGGTCAAACATAGCTGTTGGAGTTCCAGCCATCATTCTCTCAGTCCAAGCAACAGAAAGGATAAAAGAGGAAATGGCAAGAAGGGCATGCCTTCCAGGTGAAGCAGAGGGAAAGGAGCATTCCTGAAGTCTTACACATCACATTTTACTACACATGGGATTGAACTTTACCATGTGGTCAGATCAGGCAGCATCAAATCTGGATACATGGATTCTTTCAGCTGAGAACAGTATCACTCCTAATAATATCAACATTCTGTTATTAAAATGACTGTCGTTGGATATGCAAATATCCATCTGTGTTGCAGGTCTGATAATAACTCATATAAGCTCTCTAGGTTGCTGTTTCAACATTAATAAGACTTGTAGCAGTAATGAATCATACAATGCTTGTGCCATTAATGTGAACTGTAACATAATGGGTTGATCACAATTCTGAAATGAGTTGAAAGCACAACAATTAGTGACTGTTCAACATATACTTTGAGATCCAACTTACTTTGAATTTCTTGGCGCTCATGTATAAATATGCATTTACTCTTGCTCAACAGTCCCACTGTACTCTGAGCGCCTTTAAGGGCAAGGCCATATCTTATCCATCTTTGTATCTCTAGTGCCCTACAACTGTTATAGAGACAAAATTGAGATTTGGATTTTTGTTTTAAAGTAAATCCATCGCGTCACCTTACTTTAAAATCTATACCATAAGGAGGAATGTGCCTCTTCACTAACAAATAATTAGTGAGCACATACTGTAGCCAGGTAATGTACCAGGGGATATGGCAGGAAACAGAACAGACAAAAATCCCCACTATTATGGAACTTACATCCTACTACAATGGGAGAAAAAATAAATGTGTTGGTAATAAAAATACATATTGTGTTATATGGCAAATGTTTTCACAAAACTAAAGCAGAATAAACAAAACAGGATAGGGAATATTGGGGGGGGCAGGGGCTTAACAATTTTTAATAGGTGTTCAGGGAAGGCCTTAAGGACAATATGTGATATGAGCAAAGAGGTGAAGGAGGAAGGAAGAAAGCCACATGGCTAGCTGGAGAAGTACTCAAGACAGCGAAGACTTCCCATGTAAGGCTCTGAACAGTCACATGATGGGCATGTTCAAGAAACAGCAATGAAACTACTAGCATGTTTAGAGAAAAAGAAGTAAGAAAGAATAAAGTGAAAAATAAGCAGTTGATGTGAACCTTGTAAGCTATTATTAGGACTTTGAATTCTGCTCTGAGTGTCAAGGGAAACCATGGGAAGGTTTTGCACAGAGGAATGATATAATCTGGCTGATGTTTCAGAAGGATCACTCTGGTTGTTATGGTGAGAATATAGAGGAGGTGTGCCAGATTGAACCAGGGAGATCAGTAATCTGAAGAGAGTCCCTAGTGTCCAGGGCAAGGTGGTGGAGACGCTAGTGGTGAGAAATGTCAGATTGTAGACACACAGCTTTCTATATTGTTTGAATTTTGAAGCGTGGAGTTATTTCTTTTTTAAAATGAGATAATAGAAGGGAAGGAACTAGCGATAATGAATGTAAACGTATTACTTAGGGTAATTTGCTGAACTGGGGAGTAAGGAAATGAAGCAATAAACTGGAGGAGGATATAGAATCAAAAGGTCTTGAATTTTTATTTTATTTTCATATTTATTTAAAAAAAGGAACACTCATAGTATTATGTAGCCTGATCCAACCTACATAAGGAGAAAATTAAGGGTGTAGAAGAGAAAGGGGTGAATCCTTGGAGTGATGTCCGTGTGCAGGAAGAAATCCTGAGAGCCAGTGCATGAGGGGGTGTGGGTGGCCTTAGATAGGAGCCCTTACCATTCATAGGCAGGAAAGGAAAGGAAGAAAAGTAAAGGGAAGGCTGTCATATAAGCACAGAGGGACTGCTGTGGGCTGAATTGTGTTCCCCCCAAATTCCTAGGTCATACTAGCCCTAACTCCCAATGTGATACTGTTTGGAGGTGGGGCCTTCTGGAAGTAATTAGGTTTAGATGAGGTCATGAGGATGGTGCCTTCGTGATGGAATTAGTGCCCTTATAAAAAGAGACAAGAGAGAACTTTCTATCTCTCCATCATGTGAGGACAACTAGAAGGCAGCCATCTGCAAGCGGGAAAGACAGCCCTCACAAGAACCTGACCATGCTGACACCATGATCTCAGACTTCTCAGCCTCCAGAACTGTGAAAACAAATTTCAGTTGTTTAAGCCACCCAGACTATGTTATTTTGCTGTGACAGCCTGAGTAAACTAAGACAGAAAGCTAAGGGCCAGATGTGATTGTGGAAGCCTGTGGAAGTCATTAGTTACAGTTCTAACTTTACTAAAATCTTCATAGTTCTTTCATACAAATTGAATTACTTAGAGTTTGATCAATGATGTCAGTGCCATTAGGATTCATAGTTAAAATCAATCTCCTGTTACAAACTATATGTAAGCCTTTAAGGAACAAAGGTTTCTATTGCAATTGTTCTTAAAAAGACACTTTGACACACATTACTAGTCTTAAGTTTGTCTATAGTGCTTACAACTATTAAAAAGAAACTTTTCAATATTACAGGAAGGCTCTCTGTCCTTTCAGGAGGTACATTTTTAGATAGAAACATAAGTCTATGATGACAAGTTACAGAATGAGTGTAGAGATGTAACTTAAATGTTATGGTAACAGGGCTATAAATTTTGTATTCATTAGCTTATGTGTCGATTAACAAGAGTAGTGGCTAGCTCAGGGCTCGTCTTTTCAAAACACTAATTCAACAGATTGCCTTTATTTCAAGCCCCTTCATTAACTGTTTATTAAGACTGATAGTCTCTAGATTCAGGTCTAATTTTCTACCAGGGCAGAATTACAAAATAAGGGGCTTATAAATTTCTGATATGAATCAATTGAACTCTTGACAATTCTCTTCTTGAATGGGTAAACACACACACAATTTTAAGCTCAAAAGTTGTCTTCGATACTAACCAGTTTAATCATGTTGTTACTTTTTGCTCTCTTTATAATTATTCCCTCCCCAGTGCACACACGCACACACACACAATCGTCCAACTATATTGCACACTCCTCCAAGACAAGTGGTGATGTCTTCTACCAAGTTCTCAGTACCTGATCTGAGTCCCGAGGTTGGGACCAAGCTAACTGAGATCATAGTTCAGCGAGCCCTCCCAGAATATGAGTCAAGAGTGGCTTTGCAAGTGATCCAGCATAGATGCTTCCCTAACTGGACTCCCTTCTTGCAGTCCTGCCTCTCTCCAAACCCATTTCCACAGTGTATGCAGAGCACAAATAGACTGAAGCACTACCCCACCTAACACTCCCATCATTCTTACATCAATCCCAAACTTCCCTGAGCTCTGTATGTCCTAAGCATTGGCTGGAGCTCCACGCTTCTTGAAACGTGGAGGATTGGCTCCAGCTCTGCCATGTGAAAAGTCTCCTGCCTTCTTCAAGGTTTCTGCAGGTCCCAGAGTCACCTCTCACTCCTGCATTCTCCCTCCACCAAATACTACTTACTCTACATATTGATTCTAGCAGGAGTTCTGTTAGTTCATCTCTTCCCTGATATCACAACAGATGTGGAACTTGAATTCTTTCTTTGATTTTCCTAACTACAGAACAAAACACTACAAACCCATATATGTCTTTTATCTTTGTGGAAGACAAGGGTGAATATTTGGGGAAGGGTGATAAAAGGTCATTTTCAGCACAGTAAAATAATCGAATTAAAATCCCCATTCTTATACCTTCTTGTCCTCCCTTCATATTTCTATTCCTACTCTTTTTTTTCTCCTTGCTTCTCTGTTTTCTCATGTCCTCAAACCGTAAAATCCGGTTCATTTCCAGCGCAGATCAATTAGCTCTCTGTTTTCTTGCTTTCATTGTTTGCTAACAGCTCTCCTCAGAGTCTTGTCTCCCAGTCCAAAATTTGGATATATTCATAAACAAAGCTTGTTTTCTTCCGAACAGGGATTCTGGGGCCAAATACTAATATAATGTATATTTTTTTCACCTCGCTATTCTAAAACTTCTTTCCTCATCTTACTTTATGTAAACAATGCCTTCTTTCAAAACTTCTCTCACACCTTTGTTCCTGCCAAACTCAACTTCTTGAAATTTCTGGAATGGTCCAGGGCCCTCCCATCTCTAGACCTTTGAAGATGTTGCTACCTCTCCTTGGAAACTCCTTCACTTGTGACCCTTCTCTGTTCACCTAGACCATTCCACCTCATCTTTCAGGTCTCAACTTAGAATTCATCTCTCAGTTTCCTGAAGAATGAGGCAGAGTTATGTGTTTCTGAAACAGTCACTTAGAGCACTTTCAAATACATGGTAATTCCAGTTACTAGATGGAATATTCTGAATACTTTTCTCTTCTTTGAAGATAGGGAGGTGTCAATACCTAATTCCCACTTCCTTGAACAAACTTTGCACATAACAGTATTTCAATAAATAGTAAAATGCATAAATGCATGAAGAGAGACTGAAATTCAAAGTTCTGCTAAATTGTTTAGTCTGAAACTATAAAACCTTTTCTAATTCACTGCCAATGTCTTTGATCAAACTGGGTCTTTCTCTTTGTATAATCTTCTAAGCCATTTACTGAGTTTAGAATTTCAAGAACATTTCAAATATAGGGACCAAGACATAATCAATTACTATTTTAGTTTGCACACTTATGTAATTCATCTTAAGCAAAGTGTTTTGGTTTAAATAAAACTACTGGAAAGGTATTTCTAACTAACAGTTCTTCTTTTAATGCAGCATACTCAAATCCAATTTAATTCACATCTTCTTTTATTGTATCCAAATTTGACATGTTAGAAGCAGTGCAGTTTTCCATTCAGCAAAGTTTGAGTGTTCATCAAAACAGATCATTCGTATTGCTGCTTAGAGATAAATGAAATAATTTAGCAAATTGAATTGTGCTGTCTTTCTCAGTAGGGATAAACTGTCTGTTATTTCCTGTGATTTGTCACTTTACCTGGCCTTTTTTAATGTTATTTACTTCTGCTACTTTTTTTTTTCCTGAGTTTTCTCTTTTAGGAACAACACTCTTTACTGAAAAAAGAAAAATCAATGAACAGTGTATCTTGACAGCAGAAGTTTAGCTGTTTATATTTAAATATGTTAAAAATTAGTAAAATAATTATCATTTGGTAAAAGCATTATATGGAGGAATGGTGTAAGCATGCCTTGATATTAAATAAAACACAATTGTCATCATCAAATGCAAACACATTATACATGTAGGAGAAAAGTGTGGCATTAATTTAATCATCCAAATGTGGTTTTGGTAATGTCAGTATTCCATATTTCCATATTATTAACTCCACTACTCACCTTCTTGTCCAGGATCTCAAATTGTTGATACAAGCATATTCTACTTTTACTCTCTGAAGGTTATTTTGGGATAGATTTTTCTTGTATAATAAACAATGTTTAAGAGCATGTGGTTTCTTAGTCTAAGGGCAAACAATACAATACAACAAATATAAACACTGTCATGGATTTAAGATACTGAGCAAAATGTATTACATCAAAAGTAAGGCATTTGGCAACAGTTTCCCAATTTTTATACTCTGAAGAGATTAATATTTAGTCTATGATTTGGAAGAAAAAGTTGCTAATAATTTGTGTGGGCATAAATCTACTTAAATGCCAGAATTCATAGAAATATTACTTGATTTTCCTTTCCTCTTTTTTAATGGTTTAATCTATAACCTCAAAAAAAAAATCCTGCCATAAATCTATTTTGGAAACAAATTAGGAATAGGTACATCTTTTAAAAATCTTTGATAATAGACGAAGTTAAATTTTATGTTAGAAGCTAAACAACTTTCAGACTGTTCATAAGCAAAAAGCTTACAAATGGTAGTAACATTCAGTAAAGATATCAGTCAGGGAGTAAATATATCCGTTAACAAATCATGAAGGGATGGAACATGGGCATTGGGTAATTTGAGAAGAGTTTAATAAAGGAACTACTTACAAAGGGTATAGGGAAGCCATAAGAAATAGTTTAGTCTCTCAGGCTTGTAACAGCAGGACCAAGTGGATAATCCTGAGACCTGGAGAAATGAAGGAGGAGCAGCTGCTGGAAGTTGGTGAGGGTTGAGATGGGGGTTGTCTACAGAGGGCTGACAGATGGAACAGTGACCTTTAGTAAGAAGTACACCCACCTGCAGCCAGGACTCAGGGAAGGAGCCTACACACTCCCTCTCCCTCTCCTCCTGCTTATCAACTCAAGCCAGGGCACCCCAAGGGCTGAACCCAACCACAAGCTAGAGGGCATGGGAGCCTTTAGCACTTCTGTCTACCTCCTGAGCCAGAGAGCAGAGAGGGGCAAACGGAGACACACCTCCCAGTGAACACGAGAAACAGCGGAATGTGTTTTGCTGGAGTAATGAACAAAAGATATTTATTTACAACTCCCATTTTCCTTAATATTAAACTACTGCCTAGCTTGTTTTGCATATATTCAATCAATTCAGTATATGTTTTTATTCTGCTATGTTTTAAAATCTTATATTAGTTTCTGGAAGGAAAAACATTCTTTCACTGACAATATTTTCTTTTTTTCTTAACTTCTCAGAGACTTGCCATGTGTAAATACATACCTCTGATAATAAATTTGCTTGGAGTTCTATCTATGGGTGGTTATTCGGGGACTGTGAGACTGTGCCATAAAGTGACAGGAAGATTTATCCTCATCATTGTAGAAATACAGAGGACTCTCTAACCTGCCTTTCATTTGGGGTGGGCATATGTGGTGGGCATATAAGTATAATGCTGGTAACAGATAGTCCCTCTATGGACGACACTACCTTGATTCTTCATTTCAGTGTCCTGTTTTTAAGGAATTTTCTCTTTCACAGTATCTGAAAGAATTCTTTTAATAACGGATTTTACAAAGCCAATGTATAACTGAGAATGAATTCACACTTTAAAATGCATTGTATGTACTAAATTAAACAGTATAATTTAAGCATAATGATATTAGCAGTACATTACAAACAATATGCAGACATATTTGCAGTGTGGTCCTGATGCTTATGCCCAATCTCTTCTAGTTAAGGGCCCAGTGAAATCTTCAGTTGGGTGTGGCTATTGGAAACATCTTTTCCGGGTCCTGTCTGACTTCTCTTATACTTGAGATTCATTGCTCATCTCCTCTGAGTACCAGGCCATTTTCTGTGCTGTGATGATCCTCATAAGGCTGATTGCTTTACTTGAATCAAGGCCAATGTAGTTATGAGAGAAAAGCAGTTGCTTCGATTTCAGATTTTAATCAGAGCCCTTTTCACCTGCATTTTTTATGGCTTCTGCATTTCCTACTGTGCCCAGGAAATGTTGGAGGACTCCATCGCCCTTTGAGAGCTTAGCCCTTAGGGACATAGGGTCACGTTTCAGGTAGTTGAGCTAGAGCAGTGGTTTTCAAACTATAATTCATAGGCCAGCTGCATCCATTTCACCTACAGAGCTTTTTTTTTTTTTTAACATCTTTATTGGAGTATAATTGATTTACAATGGTGTGTTAGTTTATGCTTCATAACAAAGTGAATCAGCTATACATATACATATATCCCCATAACCCCTCCATCTTGCATCTCCCTCCCAATCCCACCCCTCTAGGAGGCCATAAAACACCAAGCTGATCTCCCTGTGCTATGCAGCTGCTTCCCACTAGCTATCTATTTTACATTTGGTAGTGTATATATGTCCATGCCACTCTCTCACTTCATCCCAGCTTACCCTTCCCCCTCTCTGTGTCCTCAAGTCCATTCTCTACATCTTTATGCCCCTAGGTTCATCAGAACCTTTTTTTTTTTTTAGATTCCATATATATGTGTTAGCATATGGTATTTGTTTTTCTCTTTCTGACTTACTTCACTCTGCATGACAGACTCTAGGTCCATCCACCTCACTACAAATAACTCAATTTCATTTCTTTTTATGGCTGAGTATTCCATTGTATATATGTGCCACGTTTTCTTTAATCATTCATCTGTTGCTGGACACTTAGGTTGCTTCCATGTCCTGGCTATTGTAAATAGTGCTGCAATGAACATTGTGGTACATGACTCTTTTTGAATTATGGTTTTCTTAGGTTATCCTGAGAAAACCACAGAGCTTGTTAAAAGAACAAATGCCCTGAAGTCTTATTCAGGATGTTGGGCCACAGTTCAGGAATCTGAGTGTTTAAAATCTCCTGGATTTGTAACCTTCCCCACCTCCATGAAGCTCTGAATAATTCTCTGGACCTCTCATTGCATAACTTATTTCCTTTACTAAGAGTGGGGAAAGATTTGACAGTGGACTGGAACGAAGTGTAAGTTTTAGGGACCCTCATTTGCATGGCCCCTGTGAATTCTCAGGTTACAGGAAGTTTAGAGTGGGGAGGGGGCCAGGTTACAATCAGAAATCATTACTATGTAAATATTACTGGTAAATTGCCATAAGAGATTGCAAAACAAAAGGACATGACACTTTAAGACTCTGTTAGTTCGTTATGATTTCTTTTCTCATTTTGAAGAAATATCTAAATTTATATTCATAACATGTTACTATTTTCTCCCTAAAGATGGCCCTCCAAATATTAGAAGTGTCAGGCACCCATCATTTGGGTCTGGCCCTGTTTGGGCTGCTATTAGTGTGAGAAAGAATGAGGATGATTGGAAGCAGAAACAGAAAGTGGAGGTGGCTACAGAAGAGACGGTAGTTGCTGAATTCACAGCATTTGAAAACCAGTTGGATACAGGGAGAAAGGGAAATGAAAGGACAAAATGGATTTATGTTGTAAAGCTTGAGTGATTAGGAAAATGTTGGCATCCAGAATGGACTAAGGAGAAATGTCTATTTAGGTCTTCCACCCAGTTTTTAACTGGTTTTTTTTTTTTGATATTGAGCTACATGAGTTGTTTGTATATTTTGGAGATTTATCACTTGTCAGTTGCTTCATTTGCAAATACTTTCTCCCATTCTGAGGGTTGTCTTTTCATCTCATTTACGGCTTTCTTTGCTGTGAAAAAGCTTTTAAGTTTAATTAGGTCCCATTTGTTTATTTTTGTTTTTATTTTCATTACTCTAAGAGGTGGGTCAAAAGAGATCCTGCTGTGATTTATATCAAAGAGTGTTCTGCCTGTGTTTTCCTCTAAGAGTTTTATAAAAATCTACAAACAATAAATGCTGGAGAGGGTGTGGAGAAAAGGGAACCCTCTTGCACTGTTGGTGGGAATGTAAATTGATACAGCCACTATGGAGAACAGTATGGAGGTTCCTTAAAAAACTAAAAATAGAACTACCATACGACCCAGCAATCCCACTACTGGGCATACACCCTGAGAAAACCATAATCCAAAAAGACACATGCACCCCAATGTTCACTGCAGCACTATTTACAACAACCAGGACATGGAAACAACCTAAATGCCCATTGACAGATGAATGGGTAAAGAAGAAGTGGTACGTATATACAATGGAATATTACTCAGCCATAAAAAGGAACGAAATTGGGTCATTTGTTGAGACGTGGATGGACCTAGAGTCTGTCATACAGAGTGAAGTAAGTCAGAAAGAGAAAAACAAATATCATATGTTAACACATATATGTGGAATCCAGAAAAATGGTACAGATGAACCTATTTGCAGGGCAGGAATAGAGACGCAGATATGGAGAATGGACGTGTAGACATGAGGGAGGGGAAGGGGAGGTGGGATGAATTGAGAGATGGGGATTGACATATATACACTACCATGTGTAAAACAGATAGCTAGTGGGAACCTGCTATATAGTGCAGGGGGCTCAGCTCAGTGCTCTGTGGTGACCTAGATAGGTGGGATGGGGTAGGTAAGGAGGTCCAAGAGGGAGAGGATATATGTATACATAGAGCTGATTCACTTTGTTGTACAGCAGAAACTAACACAACATTGTAAAGCAAATATACCCCAATTAAAAAAAAAATGAATGGAATAAGGAAATTGGGAAGGGTGTTGGATTACATAAAAGGAGATGAGTACCACTTGACATTGGAAAGCTGTATGGCAGGATGGAAGAAGGGGTAGCCCGAAATTATATTGTGTTAAAATCTCAGCTTCAAGATTCCAAAACTTTGTGCCTTTCAATAAATGATGTGATACGTCTGAGCCTTAATTTCCTTATTTTAAATGGGAATGCCTTTTACCAGGATCAGGGATTTGGTGTGAAGACTAGATGAGAATTTAAGTATGGTATTTAGCTCTCTTCTTGACCTAAATTATGAGGTAAATAGATATTTGTCCCTTCCCTATAACTTTTGGATATCCCTGAATGGATCTCTGTTAAATGATACCTTTTAAAAGAGGGTAAAAACACGACTTTTATACAGATACAAAATGAACACATGTCAAATATTTAAGTCATCAATGAATAAGGTAACCACTAGGATGTTACTACTGGATCAAAAGAGAATTTTAAGCACCACCCATATATAGGCAGATTTGGAATGCTGTAAGGAATTTACAAACAGAGACAATACTGACTATTCCATGGGGTAGAGGGAGATTGTATTTCTGATGAATAAAATTCATTTGCATGTCTCTGGACAAAAGTCATCTGTATTATTATGTTATCTGTGACTTACAGAGCTGCTTAAGAAAAATGAAAGTCATAAATACACTAGAAAAAAAAAAAACCCAGAAGATAGACATGCATTGTGTTAGTTTTCTATTACGGTGTGACAAATTACCACAAACTTTGTGGCTTAAAACATAGCCATTTATAGCTCATAGTTTTATCAGGCAGAAGTCGAGCATGGCTCAACTAGCTTCTCTGCTTAGGATTTTACAAAGAAAAGTCAAGGTGTCACCTAAGCTGGGCTCTTATCTGGAAGCTCTAGGGAGTAATTTCCTTCCAAGCTCACTCAAATCACTGGCAGAATTCAGTTGCATTTGATTGTAGCACTGAGATCCTGTTTCCCCGCTGACTGTTAGACAAGGGCCACTCTTGGCTCCTGGATCCCACCTGTATTTCTCCTCATCTTCAAACCAGCAATGGACCTTTGAGCTCCTCTCCCCTTTGAATCTTTCTGCTTCCTCTTCTGCCACGAACCTGAGAAAGATTCCTGCTTTTAAGGGCTTCTGTGATTAGATTAGGCCCGTGTGGATAATCCCCGTATTTTAACATCAATGGATTTTGGACTTCAATTGCATCTGCTAAATCCCTCCATAGCAATTCCTAAATTAGTGTTTGATTGAATAACCAGGAAACCGGAATCTTGAGGGGATGATATTTAGCATTCTGCCCACCACCCAATAATCCTTTCAGTCCATTTCAGTGTCTTTCATCATTTTTTCTTATATACCAGTATAAAGAAATTGCTTTCTGTTGTTTAATTTTCAGGATCCATTCTTGTGTGTTTTAGGTAGATATGAACTAAACATAGTAAGAATATAGTAATTACAAATGCTTCCTTCTCACTTATAGTTTTAGTCTCCATGTATAGCACCAGTTTTCAATATCCAAACATTAGATGTCATCCATAATTTTCACAGTTTAATCCCTTAATCCTCAAATCATTCCATGGCATTGGGGTTATTGTCACTTCTAAATAGCTGTGACATATTTTGCAGGTGTCTACACACATCTCATTTCTGTCAGTAGCTGCTGAGAAAGCCTGACAAAGGGATGGGATGCTGGTGAGACAGCAAGGCTAGGAGATGGACCAGAAGGAATCTAGCACGTCTGACCTCACATCTTTACTGCTTACCCTACAGCTCACACATCCAGGAGCCAGCAGTGCCCTAGGAACACTGGTGGGAAAGAGCATTTCTGCAGCAGCAAGTTAGAGATGATTGGATAATCTTCCCTGCCGAATCTCCGAAATGGGGTGGCAAAGTATACAGAAGCTCATTTAGCCTCCAGCAGACTCTTTTCTCCTTATCAAAACATGTTCTAATATCCCTCAGCCCTTGGCTGCCTTCTTTTTTTTGTTTTGTTTTTTCTTTTTTTGTCTTCTGTTATTCTCTTGTCCTGAAACACTCTACACAGACCTAAATACCAGCACGTTTTATCCCATTTATATTTTTTAATGCCCTAAAATAAAATTTTCTTGTCAAATCAATTCAGATTCATTTGAACCACTTACTTTCCATTGAAATACATTCATGGAATAAAGTGTGCCTGCCAATAAAAGATGGGGCATGCTTCTCCTATTTTTTTACTACCTGACTCTTTTGTGGTAAGTGTATATTCAAACATTTAACCAACACAGTAGACAACACAAATACTATATAGAAACAGGGAGTTCATAGCCTACAATGAAGAGGCAAAAATCTTCCTTATTCTTATTATTCTTCAAATCATAGCTGATAATTTTTCTCAGCCCAAACAAACAATACAAAAAGTCATCATGTAAATAGTCATTCAGTGAAAATTAATATCTAGTTATTGAATGTGTATGATAAGAATAATCACCATACTCCTCACTATGGAAAAGGGGCAACAACCAGACCCCTTGAACCTCAGGCACTCAGAATCTAGTTTACATACATGCCACACTTGACCAAGAAGATCAGTAGCAATATGCAGTTATTAGGAGCAAGAAACAAGTGATTGTTCCAAATAATACACGCTGGTGGGGGCAGAGAGGGAGGTAGGCTCTGGAGGGCAGGAAAGGCTTCATGGAGAAAACTGGGACTCCAAGGGCCTTAAAAGTGATAGAAGGTAGAGAGGAATTTTCCAACCATGGCAACTAACTCGAGTTAATGCACTCTTGCAGAAAGGACTATGTTAATTTGGCTAGATCAGCGAACATTGCTGGGGGGAAAAAGCCAGAAAGAAGACTGAAAAAGTGGGTATGAGTCAGACCCTAGTGGCTGTATTATTTCCTAGAACTGCCATAACAAAGTACCACAAACCGGGGAGCTTAAACAAAAGAAATTTATTGTCTCACAGCCTGGAGGATGCAAGACCAAGATCAAGGTGTTGGCAGGGTTGGTTCCTTCTGAGGGCAGTATAGGAGAATCTATTCCTTGCCTCTTTTCTAGGTTCTGGTGGTTTGCTGGCAATCTTTGTTGTTCCTTGGCTTGTAAACACATCATCACCCTGATCTCTGTCTTCAGGTTCATATAGCATTCTCTCTGGGTGTGCATGTCTTTGTCCAAACATCTACTTTTCATAAAGACACCAGTCATATAGGATTAGAGACTCACTCTACTCCAGTAAACTTATCTTAACTAATTATACCTGCAATGACTCTGACACTCACTCTCCTGCCGCCTTCTTTCACATATGACCCTTATGAATTCAATGAGCCCACACAGACAATCCAGGATAACCTCCCCAACTCAAGATTCTTAATCACATGTGCAAAGTCCCTTTTGCGGTGTTAGGTAACATATTCATAGGTCCTGGGGATTGGATATCTTTAGGAGGCAGTTACTCTACTTACCAGAAGGATGTAAACCAATTATGAGAGAACAAGAGAGAAGTGATTTACCTCTGCCCAGGGAGGTATTGGAAAAGACTTCAGAATTTGAGCTTTTAGGATTAGTAAGTGATTCCTAGGGGGAATAAAAATGAGGACAGACTTTCTTGGCAGAAAGACCACAGCATGAGAAAGTATATGTATGTCTGGAGAAATACAGAAATATATTAATTTTGTCATTCAAAGCAAGATATAAGTACAATAAGAAAAAATCAGATGGGAAAATCAGATGGAAAAGAGAGCATTTGAACTGGGTTTTGAGGAAATAATAATATTTAAACAATTTGAATGGGATCCAAAGGAAGCAGGGGTTAGAGGAAATTGGAAATACAAAGAAAATTCCAGAAGGTGTCAGAAACAGTACCAGCAAAGGCATAGAGATAGAGATGGCTAGGCATATTCATCTTGACTCCATCCTAGGGAACGCAAAGGATGTACTGGGAAATATGGTTATCAAAAATTTCTGTTAGACACAAAGTTGATGCTTCAGGATTCAAAAGCAAAACAAAACAGGTAAGGTAAAGGGGAAAACACTCATTTAGGGAAAATACATTTTTCTTTAAGTGTTATTTCTAAACATGGTCATACCAACATTCAAAGTTTTCCATTATTATAGAAAATGTTCCTGTTACTAAGTTTCCCATTACTATGTCAATTATAATTATCCTTTATCAAGTTCTTATGTACGAACATAGCAGTTAGTGCTAAGTTAGGAAACGTTATACCCATTGAACAGCTGAAGAACAGAGGGAGAGCCCGACAAGATAAAACATTACTTTAAATAACACAGAGGTAGATCCAAAATATTTCTTTAAAAACAACTTTATGATAAGACTATAAGAAGCTAAAATATTTTGCAAATTTGATAAAATGCAGAATCAAAAGAAGCCGCTTTCCCCCCTCAAGATATGTATCTTCAAATTTGTAAAGTATTACACACAAAAGAAATGAAAGAAGGAAAAATATGGAAGAGAGGGGGCAGAGAAAGAATCCCTTCTGACTCCCCTGATTAGAAAGCTTGCAGAATCAACTGTTGAGAGTTGAGAGATGCCTCTTTACAGGCATTAAGTGGTTAGGCTATTTGCCATCTCAGGAAATGCCACTCACTGCTGCTCTCTTTTGGCTGAAAGGGTTACTTTTTCTCCATGAAGATACAGTGATTTGCATTGTGATGGGCAGCTCTTCTAGTGTACCAGTGAGTAGTCAGGTACCCGAATTTTAAGGGGACTCTGAGGTCTTTCTGCCCTTGAAAATTCACCGTGAGTGTTGATCCTTTACCATGCTCCACCTTCATCATTATTGCTAGAATATTTCACCAAGACAACGGGACAGAAAAAGGAGACATTAACCTGATGTATTTGTTAGCTTAATAGGGTGATCAATGGAATGGAACACAGAGGTCAGTTTTGAGAAGGGGCTAGAAGTTCACAGGGTGTTGGCTAAGGAAGAGCATGGACATAGCTGAGGTTGTATAGATTAATAGTATGAAGTTAGGAGCGGTCTCGGAGAAGGTGCTTAAGGAGAAGGGATAGTGGCCACTGAAGACACGTTTTGCCAAATTACGAGTTTTGGGCTGAACCAGTTGTTGTCCCTGAGTGGTATCAGGACTCAGGGGTCTGACTGAATCCTGCTTTCTCTACCAAATCTACTGTAGATTCCATACTGCTGGAACCCTCCAGCAATGGTACTGAACTTCATGAATTGGTTTGGATTGGAAGATGACTCCCTAGCATGTCTCTTTGATATATGGTTCGCTGAACTGCATCCCAGGAGAATTGTAATTGACCTAGGTTTCCAAGATGGAGGAGAGGAGAGAAACCATATGGAACATTCTGGTTAGAGCCCATCTCTAACGGTTGGACAGTCTCCTCAAGATTCAGCACACTGAACTTCCAGCTGACGAGCCCCACAACTGCCCAATCCCTATTTACTGAACTAATAGCACATTTCAGTGTGGTGATGCTTGAAAAGAAGGATGCATGCTTGAGTCTGTGCACTTTGCTGCTTCCATTGTTCCTTCTAAAAAATATTCTTTGCTAATTTTCCCAAAAGATTACTAGCTTCCTCCAGTGGTTATTTGTTCTTCAGGCAAGTCATTAGGTGGGGAACAGAAGGTCAGAAAACAAAACACTTTGTACCATAGGCCATTAAGCAGTTGTAAATAAAATTAAAACCCAGAGATACGTTGGGACCTTGGGGCAAGGCAAGCATCTGGAAACATTTTCAAGGCTCTGAAAATTTAAGACATTACTTTAAATTACACAGTTAGTGTCAGAGCCAAGGCTATACTCTAAAAACAGCTTTCGCCAGTCACCTACAGAGTATATTTTAAACCTGTGGTAAAATAACTTTGTTTTGGAATATATAGTAAATTCTGCTACTTAGGTTGTATTATAAAATTAATGGTAACAGTTAAGATTTACTGACCATTTACTTTGTGCCAAGGACTGTCAAGCACTTAATATCGGATATTTTAATTATTATTTATAATAACAATATGAGGCAGATATTATTACTTTCCCCATTTGACGAGAGAGAAAAGTGGAGCTCAGTGATATTCAGTAATTGACCCAAAGCTAATAAGTGACATAAGCCTGGGCAAAACCTGTTGTGTTAGGGCTTTTGAGCCGAAGTTTGTCCTCACCATGCAGTACTCTTAGTATGCAAATATTCTGAGTAGTCACAAGCAATTACTGGTATACTTGCAAAAGTAAGTTTTCAATTAAAAAATTGTGGGGACTTCCCTGGTGGCACAGTGGTTAAGAACCCGCCTGCCAATGCAAGGGACATGGGTTCGAGCCCTGGTCTAGGAAGATCCCACATGCTGTGGAGCAACTAAGCCCCTGCGCCACAACTACTGAGCCTGTGCTCTAGAGCCCGCGAGCCACAACTACTGAAAGCCCACGCACCTAGAGCCCATGCTCTGCAACAAAGAGAAGCCACCACAATGAGAAGCCTGTGCACCGCAATGAAGAGTAGCCCCCACTCACCGCAACTAGAGAAAGCCCACACGCAGCAACGAAGACCCAACGCAGACAAAAATAAATAAATAAATAAATAAAATGTATAATTATATATAACTAAATTTAACCTTCTTTTAGGATTCAGAAAACTGTTTAGGATTTTGCACTGTATTGAGGTAATAATCTTTGATAGCATTTAATTATCCTGCAAAAATGCAAATATGATGGCTAATAGAAAGTTTGGCACTAAAACATTGTGACTAATGCTTGCTGAAATATGTGATATAGACCATATGCTTTATTAATTAAAGATCTATAAAAATAAAAATAAATATTAATTAGTGAAATTAGCTAGGCACTGGACAAATACTGCATGATTCAGCTTATATGAGGAATCTAAAATAGTCAAACTCATAGAAACAGAGAGTAGAATGGTGGTTGCCAGGGGCTTTGGGAAGAAGTGGAGAGTTGCTTTTCAGTGAGTATGCAGTTTCTTTTACATAAGATGAGTACGTTCTAGGACTCTGCTGTGCAATATTGTGCCTGTAGTCAACAATGCTGTATTGTGCACTTAAATGTTTGTCAGGAGTGTAAATCTCATGTTAAGTGTTCTTACTACAATAAGAAAACTGGTGATTGATTGCACATCTTTTCCATAGTGGTCCAATAGATCCTCGTTCAAATTAGTTTTTCTACATAAGAATATGTATCATCGCCAATGAAGTCATTTTAATGACAGTAGTTATCTAGCACCAGTCCATATCATCTTAAAAGCACTGTTCCTTCCCTCTTTGACCCTTAACCACATCTCTAATTTTAATTGAGGGGAATAATGCTTTTGACCAGCAGAGAGCAGCAATGATATACTTTATAAGAGCAAGTCTGGTGAACCTGATCGTCTTTTCTAAAATGTCCACTTTGTGAGATCCACAAAGATTCTGTCTTTAGTGATCCCAGTCTTTGAGTGGCTTATTGTTAAAAGATCCTGGGGATTGCCTGAACTCAGCGTAGGAGGTTGTTGCTGCTGGCCTAGATCTCCGTCTCATGGTATAGTCCTGCTGGTACCAAGGGAGGCATCAGCTCCTGCTTACAGCTTTGCCTTCTGGTCCAGCTTTGCCTGCTGCCAGCAGGGACCAGATGCCTGGGTCAAGAAGTCTCACTGCATCATGTGGTTTCTGTCTTTATTGCCCATCTCTGTTCAAGGCCAGACATTGTGGTGTGTCATGGAGTTTGTATGGTACTCTATGTTGATCCATAATGTGGCCTTCCCGTGTAAAAGGCTGTTATGGATCCTCAAGGATAATGGAAGGGATCACATTGATAAAGGAGTAGACAGAAGACATAAGCTTGGGGGTGTATATTTTCAGAAAACAAGAGTAAAGGAGATATCCATTGACAGAGGAATGGATAAAGAAGATGTGGTACCTATATATAATGGAATATTACTCAGCCATAAAAAGGAATGAAATTGGGTCATTTGTAGAGACATGGATGGACCTAGAGACTGTCATACAGAGTGAAGTAAGTCAGAAAGAGAAAAACAAATACTGTATATTAACACATACATGTGGAATCTAAAAAAATGGTATAGATCTTATTTGCAAAGCAGAAATAGAAACACAGACCTAGAGAACAAACATATGAAGGGGGAAAGGGAGGGGTGGGATGATTGCGAGATTGGGATTGACATATATACACCATTGATACTATACATAAAATAGGTAATTAATGAGAACCTACCGTATAGCACAGGGAACTACTCAGTGCTCTGCGGTGACCTAAATGGGAAGGAAATCCGAAAAAGAGGGGATGTATGTATACATATAGCTGATTCGCTTTGCTGTACAGTAGAAACTAACACAACATTGTAAAGCAACTATACTCCAATAAAAATTAAAAAAAAAAAAGAATAGAGGAGATAGAATAGGAACCTACGATAAAGGAAGAATCTGTGAGTAGAAGCCAAGAGAAGAGATCATTTCAAGAACAGGAAGTCCAATTTTTAAATCCCCTTGGTGATGGTGAAGGTGAACTTAGAAATAGTTGTTGACTTTGGAAACAAATGGTTTGGGGGGACCTCAACAACAAATAAGTCCTCTCATTTCGAGGACTCCAGCTAGATTACATGGGGTTGAAGGGAAGTAGTTTACGGAAGAATTGCACAGAAGCAAGTTGGTGTTAAAGCAACTTGGGAAAGAGGAGGGAAGTAGAAAGGTATGAATAATAACACAGAGACTTTAAATTAAAAGTAAATGAATGGTCTCAATCTGCTCATTAAAGCAAAAAACCTTAGCTTTCTGGTATATGTGTGCTTGTTTCTTTGAAGGCTGGTGGCTTGAGAGTAGAAAATAGAAATTGTACGAAATACAATTTAATAAAAAGAATGATGAATAGTCCCAAGAGTTTGGCTGAGATCATATAAAAAGAGATTGTGTTAGAATCAGGAAAAATTGTAATAATATTGTCTTAATTTCTGAGACTTCCAGTATTCAGAAGAGAGTGGGTGGTAAGATTTGCTGAGTCAGTGGCATTGATTAGGATGGTGGAAGATCAAGGAGGCTGATGAATCCAGGGAAAGGATGGTTGAATTGCCTAACCTTGGAGTTTAGAAAGAATACAAGACAAGAATAAGTGAGGCACCACAATGGACTAGGGAATATGAGTGTGAGAAAATGAGAGTCCCATTGGGCTCCATGAGATTATGGGACACAGAAGCATTGAAGATACTGTCCTGATTTTCCAATTGCCTCACTAATCTGCCTTGATCCTTCTAGTATTTGGCACATAGAAGATAGTACATATTGCTAAATCAGTTGATAATTATTGTCAAACCCATCTTAGCATCATGTAATAGTTACCAGTGAGGCAATTAATGAATTCCCATCCCTAAATAAGAGATTATTTTGACATTTTCCAAAACTTCTTATTCTAACATCCTATCGATCGCATCTGCTGCATAGCCAGAAACCCATAAAGAGGCCTTTGCACTTTCCCTACTCTGCCTGTGGAGTCCAGGCTCACATCTTCAGAGCTACTGAGGTCTAGAAAGCTAAACCTGGAAGATTCCTTGGGAGCAGTGAGCAGTGAGACCACATAATTTACTTTCCAAACCAAGACACCTTTGAAAGAGGACACTTTCAATAATTAGCCAGATTGTAATTAAAAACTGAGAATGTCATCTAGTGCAACCCCTTGTTCTACAGATGAGAAATGAAGGCTCCAAGAGGGTAAGTGAGTTATCCTAATCTAGTGTCTCCATTCAACAAGTATGAGGATTTGGGTAAACGTTGGAAGCCTCAGATGATTTGCTGGGTGCTGTGTTACAAAAGCAAGCGGCAAATCCATTTCTGCCAAATGTCCAAGCATCTAATAGCAAGTGGTACAAGAACAAGGTAGATGGATACAAGCTGTCCTTACACCCTTGGTGAAGTTCTGGCTCTTGGCCTCTTACGCACCTGATAAACATATTGTGTGAAAAGTTCTGAAAGCATGTGCAACAAAGTCCTCTTATTTTACATTTTAAATGATTTAATTTGAAATATTTTCAAACTCAGAGAAAGCCTACCAGATCAGCATAAAGTCCTATCCTTCATTTTACCCAGTTTCCCCATTACCTCTCCCCCCCTCCTTCCTTCTCTCTCTCCCTCCTTCCCACTTTCTGAATCAGAAATCAACACTGATCAACACTGCCATGTAATCCACTGACTCTATCTGAGAAACCGTATCTGGAAGACAGATTCTTCAACATGTGAACTAAGTGTTCCTGAGCTTTAGATTGAAGTTACCTCATATACAAGTATACGTCATATCATTTATGCCAAAGTACTTTTTAACTTTTACTGAAGCGTAAACTATGTTCATAAAAGTACACGTGTCCTAAATTTACATCTTGATGGATTTTTACAAACTGGACACACTTGTGTAACCGTTGACTAGTTCGAGAACATAACCGGCATCCCAGAACCCACCCTCATGCTCCCTTCCAGTCATTATAACCTCCCACTATGGTAACCAGTGTCCTGATTTCTAACAGCAGAGATGATTTTTTTACTTTTGGTTCTCTATGTAAATGTGAAACATACAGTATGCACTCTTTTGTTGTTGGCTTCATCTGCTCGAAATTATCTTTACTGCATTCATGCACATTGTTGCTGCATGGTAGTCTATGTGTGAATTCTAGGTCATAATCATTTTATCTATCCTGTTATCTATTCTATTTAATTTTTCTATTGATGGTCATTTTGGTCATTGTGGCTATTTAAAAATGTGCTGCTGTGAACATGTATATGCATTCCTGTTAGATATATAAATAGGGGTGACATTAGTGGGTCATAAAACATATGCATATGTTCAACTTTATATACTGTAGTATTTTAAAGCTACTTACAGTGGATATAACATCAGTTATACTACAAATCTACAAATAGACAAGTACCCAGAGCTATTAACCCCACTCAAATAATCTTTTCATCATTCACTCATTTATCTTTTAACATATTTATATATAGCTCCTATATGGACAGTTAGAGGCACTGTAGATACAAAAAGCAAACCACTTCCATCCCATGTCTTCACTTTCAAGGAATTAACAGTAGGGTGGAATCTATTAAGGATTAGGGTGAGCCATAGAGAATTTTTTTTTATTGAAGTACAGTTAATTTACAGTGTTGTGTTAATTTCTGCAGTACAGCAAAGCGATTCAGTTATACATACATATACATTCATTTTCATATCATTTTCCATTATGATTTATCACAGGTTATTGAACAGAGTTCCCTGTCCTATACAGTAGGACCTTGTTGTTTACCCATCCTATATATACTAGTTTGCATCTGCTAACCCTGAACTCTCACTCCATCCCTTCGCCACTCCCCATCCGCCTTGGCAACCACAAGTCTGTTCTCTATGTCTGTGAGTCTGTTTCTATTTCATAGACAAGTTCATTTGTGCATAGAGCAATTTTTTAATAAAAGGAGGAAGACCTACATTACTCAATGGAGAAGCTTCTTGGAACTGATGCTTCTGAATTGCATTTTGAAGAATGGCCAGGAATTACACAGATGATAAAGGGGAAAAAAGGAATTTTAGTTGTGCAGTGGTTCAGAGGCAGTAAAACAGTACAGTAATTCACAAACCTAGTTACACATTAGAATCATCTAGAAAATTTTTAGAAATATGATGCTTGGTATCCATCTCAGACCAATTAATTAAGAATCTCTGCAGGTAAGGCCTGGATATCTGAAATTTTTACAATCTTGCCAAGTGATTCTAATGTAAGGTCATGATTGAGAACCACTGGCTTAGTGGATTTACAAAACTTCAAGTCGTTCAGTATGGTTTATGCATAGTATAGGAGGGAGGAAATAGTAATAAAAAATCTTAGAACTGAAGATCAATGAGCAGGCTATTATCCAAGCCTTCCTCCTTGGTCAAAAGTTTCGACAAGAAAAAAAAAAAGACAACATTGACACTTTATGTAATTCAGCTAATATAGCATGAAAAAGAGGTAGAGGAGTGGTGTTTACAAAGTCTCCAAGTCAGGAATGTATAAAACCTAATTTACATTCAAACTGGTTTAGTTAGCATTTCTGCTTCAACACCAGTTACATTATCTCACATTTTTTGACACATTTGTCCCAAGAACATCAACTTATACCAAACAAACACGTTTTAAAGTAGCGAACTTAGAGAATCTGACCCTAAATATTTTACATTTATAATGACCCTAGGTCTGTGTCTCTCTATACTGTGAAGTGAGAAAAATTCCCCAGTGTTGAGAACCTCTGTAAATTCACTATCTCCAGGGTCACCAACAGCCTGTTCACTGCTTGGGAAGTGGGGAGTTTGGACGCCAGCAGTTGCTGTGTGTGAGTGAGGGAAGCCAAAGTGACGGTACGTGAAGTTTATACCTGAATTACACTCCCCGCACAAGAACCAGTGGAGTGTGGAGAAAAAACATGGTTTCTGTGGTTCGAGGGACCTGAGTTCCTGTTTCCTGAAATCCCAGTTTCATCAGTTCCCAAAGGGGTGAGCCTGGAGACAGTCATTCAGTCCTTCGGAACGATTTTCTTATTTGTAAAATGGAAGGATAACCAATATTTTATTGAGTGTGAACTCTTTCCCAAGCATTGCATGTATGCTTTTAACAAGTACAACCTTATTTAATCCCCCCAATGAATGAATTACTATGAAGTAATTAGCATTAATAGCCCATTTTACATATCAGGAAAAGGAAGCTTAAAACTTAAGTGACCAACTCCAAAACCTGATCTTTTACTTACCACATAGCATTCACTTCTTAACACAAAACATATCAAGAAATTGCATGTTCTCTGTTTCTGTGGAGGCAGTAAGATACGTAAAGAATGGCCTCCAGTCATAGTGCCCCTTACTGATCATATATAAGCAAGAGATGGGCTACATTGGTTTGAGTATGTTGCTAGTGAGAATCATTTCTCCCAGAAAAATGCCAATAATTATGCTTTCTATCTTTAAACGAAGTATTTATTGAGCACCTACCATATGCCAGGTCCTTTTCTAGGCACTGTGTATGAGAAGGGGTTGGAAAATATCCATATTCAGTATACGTTTGTCTCTTAGAAGGCAGGACATTTCAGGAAATACCATCTTCATCCTCAGTCCAGGTAGCTTCCTTTATGACTTGGTAGAGGGGAAAAAAACTGCTATAAATGCTCTTTTTTTTTTCTTGGGTGGTATTTGTTTATTTTATTTTATTTTTTAATAAGTTTATTTAATTTATTTATTTTTGGCTGAGTTGGGTCTTTTTTGTGGTGCGCGGGCTTCTCATTGTGGTGGCTTCTCTTGATGCAGAGCACGGGCTCTAGGCGCACGGGCTCAGTAATTGTGGCTTGTGGGCTCTAGAGTGCAGGCTGAGTAGTTGTGGCACCCAGGCTTAGTTGCTCCGCGGCATGTGGGATCTTCCTGGACCAGGGATCGAACCCATGTGCCCTGCATTGGCAGGCGGATTCTCAACCTCTGCGCCACCAAGGAAGCCCCAGTATTTGTTTATTTAAAAACCTGTTAACAGAAATATAACTATGTCATGTTTTGAAGCGTTGCCTGCTTCCAGAGCAAGTACTAAGTTGAATTTTGCTTTGAAAGTTTTTTTAACCAGGGGGGAAAGATCCTGAAAGTCATGGGCTTCTGTTATCTTCATTCCATGTGAGCATCTCTGTCTGGGCTCTTTTCCCTCGTCTTCCCCTCTTCATCTCTATGAAAGATGTTTGCAGCTTCCTGAGTTTTTATGTTGTTGTAGCTTCTCCTTGAAGCTCTTTGTAATACAGATGATTGAACAAGCTAGTATGATTTATTCTAATTCCCCAGCTTATTAAATCAAGCACTTGAAGGTCAGTGTTGAACAGAAACACAGTGTTAAACAGACCAGGAGTTCTTTTAATAAACATAGATGGTTATGCAAGGCAAATGTGATAGGAGCCAAAGGAACAGAGGCTTCTGTTTTAGGTTGTCTTTAATATACTCTTATGAATATAGATTGAGGTGGATAATGAATTTCTTTGCCCCAGAAGCCTAGAATGATTTGTATATACCTTTATAAACTTCTGATTATGCAGGACATCCCGTTTAACATAAAGTGACTGATCAAGGAGAGGCTACAAAAATGGAAGACTGATGGCCTCTAAATGGGAAAAAAGCAAACGGAGAATGCCAGTGATTTAGTAATTGAAGAATATAATGTGCTAGCCAAGATTTCTCTACATTGACATGTTGGAGAGTTCCTGATATTCAGCGTCTTAATTTATTCATTTCATTTATTCAACAAATGTATGTTGAACACCTGTTTTCTGCTGGGAGATATTCTAAGTTCTGGGGATATCGCAGGGAAGAGAACAGGCAAAGTCATGCCATCATAGGGTTTATATTCTACTGGGCCTCTGGTGGGGTGGAGGATGTTGGGGAGGCATTGGAGGGTCAGATAAGATGGCAGTGCAGGTGATAAATAAGTAAACAAATTATGAATAAGGTAATTGTAGATAGAAGTCGATGAAAAAATAAACAATCATGAGGAACAAGGTCAAGTATGACTTTATGTTTGGCTTGATGCAAAGCAGACCTTGAGACAAAGAACTGGAGGCAAGTGACTTATTTTGGAGTTGATCCCAAGAAGTACAGTGAGAAAGTAGGGAATTGAGACAGTAACATGAGGAGAGCCAGTTGAGACCAGAAAACAGCCTTCCTCTGGCAGTGGGTTGCAGAGAACCATTGCTCTGTCTGGGGACTGTCAGCCTGGGTCCTCAGGACAGGTTGACTACACAGCTTTTGCAGATATCAGAGTGAGGAAAGACCTTTTGGATGGTATCCTCTGGAGTTGAGACCTGAATGGTGAGGAAGACTTGGGCTTGTGAAGATCTGAATGCAGAATATTCCAGGTAGAGGGAATAGCAGATGCAAAGGCCCAGAGGTAGAAACAAGCTTGCCTCTTGCAGGAACAGAAAGACCAGTGCCTTTGCGGTAAGGGTGAAGATTTTGGATTTGATATTTATACCTGACCTTGGTAGAAAGCCCGTGTGAAAGCCTAGATACCAGTCTTCTTTCCATACTGATGGTTTGCCTTGGCAAGAAATAAACCTACTTTAAAAAATTTCTCTTTTGATTTAAAGGTGTCAGAGCACCATTATTATTTGCTTTGTGTCTATAAATAAACTATTTGTCTTCTCTGGACCATGATTTTCTCATGTGTAAAATGGGACTATGGACCTGGTCCCTTCCAGAAACATGCTTATTCCTCTTCACTCAGTTGTAAGCATCAGGAGAGCAGGAACTTTTTTTGCTAGCTTCTCTCCCTCTTACACAATGTTGGTGCTCAATACATATCCACTGACCCAGGGTTGCATTTTTGTTTCCCAAGGGCCATGGGCTTCAGAGTCAGATATACAGTAGCTCAAATCTGCCTTCTCCCTGTTTGAGCTGTGCTCCCTAGCACAAATTCTGTCATTTCTCAGAAACTCCATTTCCCTGTGTGTTCCATAGGGATTTTCTTTGTAGTGCTTCTCTTAACAAAAGCCACCAGAATTACATGAGATATTGTATGTGAAACCACCTAGCCCAACACCAAGTGCTTACCTGATTTATTACCATCCCATCTTTTGGCCCTATAAGGCCGGTAAGGGCTTACCCTGTAGCCATGATGGTCTCCAGGAAGTGCTCTGATTACAGTCCTGGGCTTCCAAGGAAGATCACCATTTGGATAACAGAATAGATCACATTTATTTTAATCATTAGAGTCTTTGATGTTGTGTTTATACTTGGTAAAAGGTCATGGAAAACTGAAGCTAAACTTAGACTGGAAAGGTTACAGGCTTGTCTGCTCAAGACAATTGCAGGGAATTTATAAACTCGAGTCTGAATCATTAACTGAAGCCCCCTGTTCACTCCAAATGCTTTACATCTGAACCCTAATAACTGAAAGGAATTGTCCAGATTAAGGAATCAGCCATACAGTAACCACTGCTATCCATCTGGGAAACCCCCCCTTTCCTCAACCCAAGAGAAAGTAAAATAACAAATAAACTTTTAAAAAAACGTTATGATTAGTGTGCTCCTTATGGAATCTCCCCTCAGAATAGCTGTGCTAAAGTATATAAAGAGTGATGTGACCCTCTTACTTCACTTTTAATAATAAGAGGTTAGATTGAAACAGACCATTATGTTGGGGAATGGGGGTTCGAAGTGTAGTTGTTTTGTAACCTGATTGCAGAGACATTCAGAGTTCAAAAGCCTCGTTATTTCCTTTCAGCTCAAATCACTTGTAATGTTTGGTATTCCAGTGGTTTTCAAAGTGTGGTCTGAGGTCCAGCAAACTGGACCATAAGATCACCTAGGAACTTGTTGAAAATACAAATTCTCGAATCTCACTGCAGATCTATTGAATTAGAAACTCTGGGAGTGGGCCTAGACATCTGTTTTAACAAGTCCTCCTGGAGGTTTTGATGCACACTGAAGTCTGAGAACCACTGCTTTATTCATTTATCAAAGAGTGGGGAAGGAGAGATTCTTTAGAGCAAAGGGCAGGGGCAGGGGCATCATTTGGGACTTGGGGTCCCACCATCTTCAGGTGGGGCAGACTTGCATGGGGACTCCTGTTTGCCTCCATCCTTTAGGTACCTTGGATAACTCTAAACTATCAATACTTCACTTCTGACTTCACTACCCCAAAGTCTCACCACTTCCTTTAAGACTTTGGCTTAAATGACTAATGTCAGTCATCAAGGTTTTCCAGGATAAGAGTGCTAAGGTATTGAGATCATGTGCATGAGATCATGCTGATAAGGGAAGGGACAAATAAATATGTATATAAAAGCTGCCCTTACCAGTCCATTCTGGGGCCAAACATCTGTTGACAATACTAAGCCAGCCTCACAGTCAAGGTGACATCATTGAATGATCTTGGGCTTTACTTTGCCAAGAGTCTGTAGCATTTTCATTGCTGAATGTCGTAAAGACTCCCTTCCTTTTTTTCTAGCTCAGTTAGTGCCAGGCCCAGAAAGATGGGGATAAGGGAAAATCAAAAGAAGAAGAAAAAAATCCATTCCATTAAAATATTAAATGACCAACTTAGAGAAGGCAGACAGCAAGGAATGTCATAGCTAGAAAAGATTCTGGCTATAATTTAATTTGAATCACTTGTTTTTAGATGGAGGAAGCAGAGGCTAAGAGGGGTGAAATAACGTCTGAAGATAACAGATTAGAGCTCCTTTTTTCCAAATGTGTGCTTTTGCCACTACCAGTAGTTTTCGAAATGGAGACCCTGAATTTCACTCCAGGGGTCCCTGAGATCGTCTTAGAGGTCCATAAAGTAAAAAATATTTTCATAGTAATAATAAAACCATATTTACCTTTTCTTTCTTATACTCTCAAATACAGAGGAGTTTTCCAAAGACTACATGCTATTAGTACCACAAATTCAATGAAGAAGCAGACATGAAAATCCAGCTATTCTATTAAACCAGACAGAAAAGAGATTTGCAAAAATGAAAACCAGTGTCACTCTTCTCACTATTTCTTTGTTTTAGAAAATATAGTTCTTTTCTGTAAAATATGTTATTTGGGGCATGTAATGGGTTTAGTTTTGTTTTTATAAATAAATAATGTTTTTAAACCATTAGTTTTCACTTTTAGTATAGTAAATACTGATAGATAAAACCTACATAAACAAAAGTTCTTTGTGGTCCTTAATTTTTAAGAGTGTAAAGAGGTCCTGAGAGCATAAAGATTGAGAACAGCTACACTCTACCATAACATTAAAAATAAATGGTTGAATCTCATTACAGTTAGAAAAAGGCAATTTTGAAATTATAAACTTCGTGAGGGAAGAGATATTTGTCTTTATCTGCTCAGAATTGTTTTCCAAGTTCTTAAATCAGTGCCTGGCATGTAGTAGGCATTCAATAAATATTAACTGAACAAATAAAAGAAAATATATTTTATACAAAAGTCAACAGTAAGTATTCAACATAGTTTTAAAATAATTCAGAGACAAAATTCTTTCACAGGAACTGCCCCATCTCTAGAGTCTTGGAAGTAGAAACTAGAATCAGTGGCAGATAACCCCAACCTCAAGAGACATCCTGATGTTCCAAAATCAGCATAAAGCAAGAAGTACCAAGATGATGTGCTGTAGCCCCTTTTCACCTGTGTTCCCTTCTCAGTTCCCCTTCTGCCTCCCCATCTTCTACATAATTCTGTTTTGAGTACCAGGTTTATCTTAAGATGCAGAGAGGTGACCTGGAAAATTATAACTTAGGGAAAATGAAGTTCTGGCCCCATTTCCATTTTTATCGTGCTCAGAATCATCAGATGACCCTGAATAACTGGGGAAAAAATATAGATTTATAAAAATTACACACTGATATATTTTCCTTAGGCTACAAGTTTTGTTTGGTTTTGTTGAGAAATAATTCCAACAAGAGAAATGTTTAATAGATTAAACCTACCATTCCAGCCCTCTGTAAAGTGTCAGGATTAATGCTTCTTCTCCAAAATGGAACTCTTCCTGACAGAGAAAATGTTCCTGTTTCATCATCAGAGTCTGCTGTGTATAAAACAGAGTGACTCTTTTGGTTTTAGTATTTTGCATGCATTGTCCTCTTGATTGATTGTGGCAGGTCCAAAGGTTGGCCATTATCTTAATCCATTCAGGCTGCTATAACAAAATACCATAGACTGGGTGATGTATAAAGAAAAAAAATTATTTCTCACAGTTCCAGAGGCTGGAAATCCAAGATCATGGTGCCTGCAGATTTGGTGTCTGGTGAGTATCCACTTCCTGGTTCATAGATGGCCAGCTTCTCCCTGTGTCCTCACATGGCAGAAGGGGCAAAGGAGAGAGCTCTGTGTTGTCTTTTCTTATAAGTGCACTCATTCCATTCATGAGAGTTCTACACTCATGACCTAAGCACCTCCCAAAGGCCCCACCTCCAAACACCATTACACTGGACATTATGATTTTAACATATGAGTTTGGAGGGTGGGGCACAAACATTCAGACCATAGCAACCATCATCTGCATTTCAATATCCAAAAGTCTGAGGCTCAAAGAGGCAAATTAACTCTGAATAAGACCTCAAATTAGGGTTACAATCCAGGCTTTTGGAGTCCTTTTGCAGGACCTTTTATTTTCATGACAATATATTGGAAAGGTCTGACTAAATCATATTGCCACTTTCATAATTAACCTAGAGAGGAGAAAGGCTATATGTTGGACAGTGTACTTTTTGTTTTACATGCCATACTTCACTTACTTCTTCCCTTACATTATGACATTTTAAATAATCAGGAATATTCAGTTCAGAGAAGTTAAGTAACTTGCCAAAAGTCACACAGCTGGAATTAGAGGTAGTATTTTAGTAAAACATGTTTTCTTTCTTTGCGGATTCCATTACAAAATAGTACCTTCAAAATGAGAAGTATCTTCAGAAGGAATATTACCTTTTCAGGTATAAGATTCTTTTTTTATATAATAAGACAGTGCTTTAAGCTTGGGTGCATGATTACCCAGCATCAAACAACAAAATAAAGAAAAGCTAAGATGATTTCAAACATTTAAGCAATTTAAATTGCCCAGCAATCAAGAAAATTAATGTTTAATACACATTAAGAATCACTAGAATGCAGTCTCTAAGTATGGGCACCACACAAATGCTTTTCCACCTCTGACTTTCAATTCCATCTCCTGGGGAACAGGGCAAGATAGAAGTGGAACAGAGGGCAAATTGTGGGCAGGAGACATCTGGGGTTGAATATGGATTGTAATAGCTTCTGAGATTGTAATTTCTCTCACCTTCACTGACCAGTTTTGCTGAAGAATGGGGGTTATGAAAGCATTTGTACCATTCCAGAATAAGATGGCTTGTGTATTCATGAAAAGCTAGTTTGTTATTTTAAAATAAATGCTTTCCTTCTCTACAAAATTCTCCAGCAGGCTGAATGGGCTGAATTCTATGCCCCCAAAATTCATATGTTGAAGGCCTAACCCCCAATAACTCAGCATGTGACTGTATTTAAAGATCAAGTCTTAAGGAGGTAATTATGGTTAATGATGTCATTGGGGTAGTCCTTCATCCAATATGACTAGTGTCCTTATATGTGAGGAGATTAGGACACACACAGAGGGAAAACCATGTGAAGGACACAGGACAAGACGGCCATCTACAAACCAGGGAGAGAAGCCTCAGAAGAAACCACCCAGCCTGGCACCTAGATCTCAGATTTCCAGCCACTAGTCCTTAATCCATCCAGAGAGTGGTACTTGTTATGGCAGCCATAGCACACTAACCAATAGGCCCAGCTTTTTTATGAGCACTTTGGCCTCTGTTATGGTCTGAATGTTTGTGTACCCTCAAAATGCGTATGTTGAAAACCTAATGCCCAAGGTGATGATGTCAGGAGGTAGGGTCTTTGAGAGGTGATTAGGTGATGAGGGCAGAGCTCTCATGAGTGGGATTAGTGCTCTTACAAAAGAAGCCATAGAGAGCTAGCTCACCTCTTCCACCACGTGGGGACACAGGGAGAAGTCAGCAGTCTGCAACATGGAAGAGAGCCTGCACTGAAACCCAATAATCCTGGGGCTCTGATCTCATATCTCCAGCCTCCAGAACTGTGAGAAATAAATGTCTCTTGTTTATAGGCCACCCAGTCTGTGGTATTTTGTTCTAGAGTCCAAACAGGCTAAGATAACCTCTTATAACTAGATATTGGCATCTAAGGCTCCCAAGCACAGATTTGCCAAAGTCTGGAAACAGGACAGACTCCCACTGCCACGGCCACCTTGGTGCTTTCACTGAAAGAAAAGGTGGGATCAGGATCCGAAAGGCTGGGACAGTCCCGGAGGTGACTGCTTCTTCATTCTCTCCCCGGAAGTTCACACCCCACTCAGCACCTTTCCCTTCCGCTCCCTTGGGTGTCAGCCTTTTCTCCTCTGTGTTTTTAAACCACACGTTGGGTTGTCAGTGCTGACACATTGAATAACAACACTTAATTAACAAGCACACACTACTCTAGCACCTTTTACTAATTAATTTACCCCAGCTTTAATTTCCTTTGACTCTCAGTTTCTAAATTCTAACTAAACCTGCTAATTACTTGTGCTAATTCTGCTGCATTCTTCTAGAAGAAAGAAAAAAATCTTTAAAATATCCATTTTGGAGATAAAGAGGGACAGTGAATTCAATAAAGGACCCAGTTTCTGATTAAGAAATGTAGGTTAGGTAGTAGGAAAAGACATTTTTTAAATTAAATATTCAGGCTTAATAAGAAATAGTTTCTCTTGGTGTTTGGTTATGCCTTTTTTAAACCACTCAGACACATATCTGATAATTGTGGAAATCCAAAAGAACCTCATCTTCACATCCAGGAAGTTATGAGTGAACTGATGTCAGTGGGTTGGTGTGAAATGAGCGGGGGTGCATTACAGCATCTTCCCACCCACCGAGTTGGTTCAGCCAGGGAAGGAATGGGGTGTGGTCATAGTGCTGACCTCTGTATTATCTTTATCTTATCTTCCTTGGTTAATTTCAACGAGGCATTTGTGCTAATGGCTCTGGGTTAGAGGGAGAGTAAAAAGTGCGCAGTATCAAAACCTTTCTCCTCTTTCTTGCTCGAGATACCGTCTCCTCCACGAATCAAGTGTGGAGATCCTACCTCTATCAGAGGAAATATGGAAAAAGGAAATATGTCCTCTCCTCCAAATTTCTGAGTAACCAACTCAAGTTAGCACCACTTAAGTAGTGAACTGGACCAAAATATAACTCTATTTTCCCCTAACTGAACTTGACTTCTATCTTGAACAGTCATTCTGTCCAATGTTAAAAAGAAAAAAACCTCACAATTTCCAGGTAAATTCCATAGATAGTGTGATTTTTCTTATCTCAGATATAAAGGTGATTGAATTCATGAGTTCATCTCTCTTTTGAGATTGATGCTAAGGTCTGAGGTTCTTACTTAAACACCACTGTGACATTGGCAACAGGTCAAGTCTTTGCTTCTTCAAGTTGATCTTTCCGGGTTGGATGCAGGTTCCAATCACCCTTTCTGTCATTGTGACTGCCACATCCCTGAAGACATCATAAGGGGGAGGCAAGGGAATTTCAAGGAAACACATATAAGAAGGCTCACCTGCCTGGCTCTTAGAGTGGGCTCAAAATTACAACACAGCCCCCTTCCCCTTGCTCTGTGGAAATAAATGAAGACTATTCAGTAAGAACAAATAGGGGTTATTTATTCAGAGCTTGCTGTATCAAAAGAGTCAACCACCACCACTTGTGTTTGGCAGTGACTCAAAGGCAGGCAGAGGAATGGGAAAGCTTTATAGGGAAAAAGGGGAGACTTCAGATGTGCTCTGGTTGGAGGTTGTTGGCATGGAAAAGCTGGAGGTGGGCTAACTAAAAGCAAGGTATCTTCTGTGACTGGTTCGAGAGGCATATTTAGCTTTTCTTCTGCTTGGTTCTGAGTTGCAAACAGGGACAAAAGTTAGGGAAGCTGACAGTCATTGTCCAAGTCCTGCCTGTTCTGGGTAGATTGCTGCAGAGGTTGTTTTTCGGCTGCCTGCCTTGGTTGCTACATTATTTGTGGATCAGAGTTTCACTGTTATCCATGGTCTTGCCATTGTCTGTTTATATATTCGGCTTCTCAGCCCTATGAGGAACGGGTAGGACTAGTTGAAGAAGGCAGTGGTTCTCAGACTTTAGCACGATCAGATTGAATCATACACATTGAGAGACAGACACACACACATATATTAACAAACAAGTTAAAACTTCACAACTCAACCTGCCCCATTTGTCTACATGCCCTCTCTCCAAGGTTATTAGCTCTTTGGAAATTTCTCTTAGTCATTTTCTACTATCAGTTTAGTGACTAACACATAGCAAATTGGTGCTTGACTAGTATTTGTAGTTTTGTCTAGGTTCTTTTATCTATAGCTTCAGGTTGACTGTGACTAACGGAAAAGATTTGACCCCAGAGTAGGAAATAAAGCTCCTGTTGCCTGCTCTGCTAATTGCTTAAATCTCTGTGGTTCCCACTCTGCAGCCAAGGCAAAGCAAGCAGGGACGACACATTAAGGATAATAGGGTGAGGGAACTGGAGAGCATAAAACAAAGAAATGGACCAAGGAGCCCATTTGAACAGCTTAAGTCGGTTTGATGTGCTCTGTCGCCTCCCCATTGTGGACCCTGTCCACATGAAAAAGTGAGTTAGACTGAGCTGGTCATTTACAGAATCCATTCACTGCCTCTCTCTGGGAAATAGCATTAACTCTTTGGCAAGTGGTCTAGTCAGGGTAAATCAATTTTGAAAAAATTGGTTTCATGATTTTCTCTGAGTGGCCAATAAAATGTTACAATTATTTTTATTTAAATAGATCTGTCAGTCCATACTTATTTTAAAAAATAGGCAATGAGGAGATAATGCATTAGCTTGTCCATTATCTCAATTATAACCTAATGGTTAATAACTTACTCCGTAGAGCAGCAGTTACATGCTTGGATGAATATTAGAATCACCTAGGGAGATGATAAAAAAAAATCCTCATCAGATCAATAAATCAGAAACTCTGGGGAAGGTACCCAGGGTAATTAAAGCTCCTCAGGTGATCCCAGTGTCCAGCCAAATTTGAAAGTGCTGCTATAGAGTGAGACTTCCTGATTTAAATCCCAGCAACTCTGCCTATTAACTGAGCAAGTTGCATAATATCACTGAGCCTCCATTTCCTCATCTGTAAAATGGTGAAGGGAATAGAATCTACCTCAAAGGTTTTAGGGAGGATTAAGGGAGATAATACATGAAAATGCTAGTACAGTTCCTGACACATAGTATGTTGTATATTATTAGCTTTACTATTATTTTAATCAATCATAATGATATTATTTCTATTGTCATTAAGCCCTATGGAAACACAGAACTAATAAAATATAAGGAAATATTTAATTATAATACTGAGCAGAATTATATTTTATGTAGCTATGAAGATAAAATCATGTGCTATGAGAAAAAGAAAGAAAAATGTAAAAGTGAATCTATGGAAGGTATTGTTGAAGTAGGACCAATTTAGTTGGATCTCAAGTCTTTTCTTCTAATGATTTGACTAATTAGAAGAAAATTTTATTGTTAATAATTGAGTTGAAAACTTTATTTTAAACAGATCAAAAAGAACTGATTAGTTTTGTTTTGTTTGTGAATTAATTTTTGTCCTTGGTGGGTTGGGCATAAATGGGGCAGGTGAGGATAGATTTAAACGTTGGGTCGTATTACACTTTTGGAAAATTCCAGAAGAGAAAAGCAAAACTGGTTAAGTTCCTAATGTGCCTAGCTTCCTGGGTAAGTAGGGATGAAAGACCATATTGAATAGCTCAAAGATTGCCATATCTAGTTTTTTTTCTGAGGGAAACCCTTCTACCCACAGTCCCTGCCAATGATATTTTCTGCACAGGTGGTCTGGTTCTGTCCGTATATCTTCACGCCCAGATATCCATTTAGCCAAAGCAGGGCATGTTATCAGTCGGCAGCCAATCTATGGCTGGAAAATGATCTTTCAGTTGATTAACTGTGAAAGCTTTGACCCACCAGGAATAACATCAGTTATAACAGAGCCAATCACTTGCTTATCTTGGGAATGGTAAACGCAAGATAGGATGAACTACTCAGAGCAAAAATTGTAAGATGAATGGAGCCGACCACAAAGTTGCAGGAGATAGTGAAGAAAAGGGAAGTGTGATATCTTCAGTTATTAGTGGCAGAAGCCATAGAGCAAGAGGTAGGAAGTTACAGTCATTATAGAGGTGTAAGACCAATGATTTCTACCTGCCAAGGAAGAAATTAAATATCTTGATGCCTAAAGCTTCCCTTTTCAATCTTTTCAGTTCAGAACTAGGTCGCTAGCACGGCAGAGTCTAGAGATGTTCCGATGCAACCTGAAGCCTGACTGCCTGAGACTATCTTGCTTATTTCCATGTTTCCTCACAAGTCCTTCCTCCTCCCCACATGACAGGAGACAAGGAGAATGTGTCTCTGTTCCTTGGAGAATGAATGAGTGAATGAATGAGCCTCAGATAACCAGAATAAAGAAAATCTTTGCCAAAAGGAATCTTAAAAGTCTCTTGGATTTCAAGGGAGTGCATGCTTATGGTCAAGGGGCTAACCAAGATTTGTGGGGCCTGAAGTTTAAACAGTTTGGAGGGCTCTCCTTAAGAAAAAGGGTTTAAATAATCTTACCTGCTATATATAAATGTAGAGAACTAGATGGGGCCTGAGTAAACAGGAAGACCTAAAGCTTTGGCTTC
The DNA here is from genome assembly GCF_059928025.1 of Delphinapterus leucas. Classification (NCBI taxonomy): domain Eukaryota; kingdom Metazoa; phylum Chordata; class Mammalia; order Artiodactyla; family Monodontidae; genus Delphinapterus; species Delphinapterus leucas. The sequence continues at coordinate 47,879,733 of NC_143133.1, read as the reverse complement.
ACTAGCTTCATGATGAGTCTGGTATGAAGTAGAGGCAACAAGAGTGAAAAGGAAAGTGAAGTATTCCAATGTCATCTGTTTCATCAATTCACCTAGGCCTGACCCTGGCCGAAACTTTGGAAATTCTTTTTATTTTTTGTCAGTGGTTCTAAATGACTTTATGACTTTAGCAGTTGAATTGATCCTCCCTCAAAGACTTTTGGTCACATGTGTGTCCTTAAAAAGCTTCTATCTGTTAGAGTTATTATTAAACATCAAGCATTCATTTATCTTGCTGAGTTTGTAATACATCTTATTTCATTCCAATGAAATATAGCATTGATCGTAAAATAATTTTGTCCACTCATTAGAGGTAGCTCAGAAAAACTTTACCTAAGTTTGCTTTTCTTCTTGGTACCCATGTATTCACAAAGACTAAAAATCCAATCTATTATTATTGGTCTTTCAGCATAGTGCAGACATCTTTTGGATTAGATTTTTTTCATCTTTTCTTACTTTCACTTTATATTTAAACTCCTGCTGAAGCTGAATTGTCAAACATCTTAATAAGTATTGAAAAAATATGTGCTTAATCTCTTTCCTACTATTTTGAAGCGACTTAAACCAGTGTAAAATTTCTAGAAAATTCGTGTGGTAATATTTTATTATGTTTAAAATTAGTTCTCATTTATTCACTTAAACAGTAAGAATTTATGCAGAGCTTTCTATGAGGTTAATATTCTGTTTTCAGGTAAAAAGACAAATTGTGAATCCATAGACCCTGATTTCAATGGATAAGAGTTTATTTTAGATAAAATATGAATGTAAGCTACATGAAACTATTACCTGTGGGAGCTAAAGTATGGATGTTAACTCTGATTGAAACTATATTAAACTGTGTGTGGTTAGAGACATGACCTGGAAGGTAGCATGCAGATGGAGTGACAGTGGGATTATGGGAAGAGAGGCAGGAAATGCATTTCAGAAGACCACTTTAGGGAAAACACGTGAAGGAAGGGGACAGAGGATCACTGAGCCACAGCAGGAACTTTAAGGATAATGGCCTGGTAGTGTGGCAGACCCCTGTGGAAGACTGGTGAAAATAAGGATTAAATTAACAAAAAGCAGCCAGATCACTGTAAATCTTTTTTTTTTTTTTTTTTTTTTTTTTTTTTGCGGTACGCGGGCCTCTCACCGTTGTGGCCTCTCCCGTTGCGGAGCACAGGCTCCGGACGCGCAGGCTCAGCGGCCATGGCCCACGGGCCCAGCCGCCCCGCGGCATGTGGGATGTTCCCGGACTGGGGCACAAACCTGTGTCCCCTGCATCGGCAGGCGGACTCCCAACCACTGCGCCACCAGAGAAGCCCAGATCACTGTAAATCTTAAGGTTTTTTGTTCCCCTGGTATAGGACATGAAGTCATTGATGATTTTTTAAAATTATTTCATGAAATTTTGATTTCAGTTGCATATATGAACTTAATTATTGTAGAATATATAAAAGAGGATGTAAAATGTATTTCTCTCTTATACATCTTTTCGTTATTAAATATATCATATACTCATAAAAGTACACAACCATAAATGTGTGACTTTTTTTTTTATTCTAACATTCTGTTTTAGTTTAATTTCAGAAGTTTCAAAAGCACATTTATTTCAGATTATTTTTAATATTTTTGGCTCAGAGATTAATATTACATTTTTATTCCCATTGATGATTCTTGATTGGAGGACTGACTTTGTTGTGTTGCCAAAGGATTAATAGCTCTGAATTTAAAGTCAAAGAGACATATGTTCGACTTATGTCTCCAGGACTTACTAGCTGAATAACTTTGGGCAGGTTCCTTAGCCTTCCTAACCTGAGTGTCTTCATCTGTAAATGGTGGTATTAATGGTTCTGTATTTCATAGAATTGTTACGAGTTTTTAATAAAATAACAATTAGTAAATATTTAGTATTGGTATCTGGGGACATAGTAAACACTCAGTATATGATAACTTTTGTCATGATTTCAAAGTTAGGATCTACTGCAGTTAGTATTTCAGTGCTCATACTTACTTAACTGGGAAGACAGTGAAGATTTTTGGTTTTGTTTTTAAAATATATTGAGTTTAAGACAAAAATGGAGCATGGAACTAGATATTATCAATAAAAGAATATATGCATTTTTAGGTCACATTATTTTATTTAGGTCCCTGGATAATCCAGAACATTGTACCAGTCTGTGGTACAATAGATTTGCGTGCTGTGTATACACGTGAAGGGGAAATGAAGAATTTAACAATTGGCAGATTAATCTTGGTCACAATTTGACTTTTGCTTGCAACTTAGAAAGCATAGATGGATTGTGCTTGTTTATTTAAAATGAGGCCTTTTGCTGATTGCATTGGCTCAGAGAATAGCAGAATCCATGCTGGGAAAGGCAAAGAAGGAATTTATATGTTGAACACAGCACTTCTGCCCAGTTACTTTATCATATTTGAAGCTGGCAGGGTAGTTTTACAGATTATGAAAGGAGATCTGATAAGGTTGATGTGGGAATAGGGAACAGGCTACAGATTGCTCTGGACCATTTCAAATTCTCTGGCTTCCCCATTTTATCCTGATCAATGTGACCAGCCAAAAGAAAGGCAGAAAAAAAATCTCAATTCTAGACTTAGATCAGAATTAACTAACTTTGGTTTTTTGATGGAGGAATGAACAACTTATGAAATATTAAACTTCAGTCAAATGTCCCCTGTTTTTTAGTATTGATTCAGATACCTGTGTATGTGTGTGTGTGGGGGGGGGTGGTTCTTTTCTTTTTTCAATTAAAATATAGTTAATTTACAATGTGTTAGTTTCAAGTGTACAGTGGAGTGATTTATATATATATTATATATATTTACATTTATATACTATTAAAAGTTCTTTTCCATTATAGGTTATTACAAGGTATCGATTATAGTTTCCTGTGCTATATGGTAGGTCCTTGTTGTTTACCTATTTTATATATATTAATGTGTATATTTGGTGTGTGTTTCTTTTTAATGACTTGGTGTGTGATTTTATTTCATTTTACACAAGTGTTAATCAAACACTCAGTAGTCAGGCACACACCAGCAGTATAAGACAAATTCTCTAAAGAGGTTACAAGCAGAGTTTCTCAGATTTTTAGTGTATCTAAAACTTCAGAGTTTATTAAAATGCAGATTTTTAGGACAAACCTCAGATTTTAATTTAGTAGGACTGGGATAAAGCCTAGGAACCTACAAATTATTGGCCAACTCAGTAACTCTGATAAGAGATAAAATATTACTGTGGAGTTAAGTTTGCCCTTATTTCTTATTTGAACTGGATAAATGGATGATGGGTAAGATAAGAGGAACATTATTAGGATAACCAAAGTAGAGTCAAGAACAAGCCAAGGTATTTTAGCCTAGCTTAAGAGGCTCTGATTAGAAAAGTCTACCAGGATCAAACTAAACAAACAAACAAAAAAACAAAAGCTGAGGATTAGAATCTTGAAATCATCTAAGGTTTCAGAATAGGGGAATAATCATATAAGAATGGTTTTTAAAGGAATGTTGATTTGATTGGATGAGTTGTAAAGCTGGAAAGTCAGTTGAGGTTTAGGATGTCACCTTGTGTAGTAGTTTTTGTCCCTTTTTTACTTTAAAAAAAAAAATTCAACCACTCATTCGGATGTTACCTGTGCAAATATTGAGCATCGGTGAAAATTCTCATGGCTTACACATGCTTCAATTCAACCCAAGGACAGTTCCATATGCTGACACATGGGCTGGAGCTGTGCAGTTGTTTTCAGTCCTTAAAGAAGACCTGCTGAGCAATCTCTCTCCCAACAGTAGAGCAAACTGTGATCTTAGATCTCTTAGTCTAGATTAGGCCCCAGAGAAGCTAACTGAAGTGTTTCTTCCACCGAGTACGTCTTTACCTTTCTTCACAGATAGATACAATCTCTACTTTATATTTCATTCAGTCTTCAAAAGCAAAAGAGAAAAGGCAAACCATAAACAGGGAAAGAGGAATCATTTTCTCAATTGAAGTAGCAAGGAAATGACTTCCCCTGCTGTTTGCCTCAGCTGAATTACAGCCCCATGTCTGTGTGAAATCCAACTTGATGAGATTTTCTTTGTCACTGGGGTTGAAAGAATCTGTTTCTTGAGAGTCCTACTTAGAACTAGATTGTGCTGTTGCCACCTGCAAAGTTTCTCATCTCTGTGTGTGGTCAGCAAGTCTCACTTTCCGCCATCCTTCTGCAGCTCCTTTGTACATTATCAGATATTTATTCCCCTTGAATTTGGACTCAGTGGAAGAGGTATTGTCAAGCATGTCAAAAATCTTATTTTTATGTTTTAAGTATTGATAACATTTATAAAATAGCAAAAAGTATAGAAGGGTTTACAATTAGGGAAGCATTAGAAAGCAAACACAGTCAGATCTTAAAAATGGTAACAGATTGGCTATTTTAATATCAGTGGGATGAGATTCTGTTTTTCTTCCATGGCTGTTAGACAAAAAGGAAAGAAGAGGATGAACATTTATACCAATCCCTAGGGGCCAGATGAGTAGGAAATAAGCTTCCCTTTTCTGTTTTCCTATTCAACTTGAGGCATATAGACTACAGGTTGTATTTAGGGGTCTGGTAGGCAGTCTCAGTGTTCTAGATGACTGAGAAGTAGATAGACCTGGTGAAGTTCAGATGGCTCTGATTCTAACCTCAGCGATCCAGGAACCACTCACCAGCAGACAGTCGGTATAAAGAATCCCAACATTGATTCCTTAATTGGAGATCTCTTGATTATAAGCAGAACATTCTCCCCTTTCTTCTTTTTGTGGCAGGCAGTCCATCTCCATCTTCTAAAGTGACACAAATGCTTCTCCTTACTTGGAGGATATTGGAAGTCTGGACCTCCCATTCCTGGCTCACTGTTTATCTCCTTGAACTTTATCCACAAGCAAAGTGGATAAATTGTATCCAGTGGATACACTTGTATCCATTGGAGCAGTGGACCATTGTACCCAGCCGTGCTTCTGCATCAGAACTCTAACATGATGACTATTCAGTATTATCAGGATTAAAACCCCAAAGTCCAACACTGTAGAAAATTCAGAGGTAGTCAGGGCAAGGCAGATTTCAAAGGATATTGATCTTAGGATCCCTCTAACAGCTACTTTTCTCCTAGTTCATTTTATCCTTTCAATTCCCATCCTAAAAGACTTCTTATATCTTAAATTCTATTACAGGCTTAATTTCCTCATGAATCTCAGTCTATCACAACTTCAGTTGGATGGAGAGGTAGATGGACAGATTTGTGGTTGGTTGTTTTTACTTTGTTTTATATAAGAAACTTTATTTCTATTTTAACCTCTCATTCCATTAGTTATTAGAAATGTGATTCCATTGAGTTAGCATGCTCCCTCCTCCCTTTCCTTTTACATGGAGCTTATGTAGTGCAAGGACCTGGTGGGGGCTTGTGGGTATGGGGTTGGGCTGTGGATCATGTCTGGGCCTTCCTCACCTGCCTGCACTGTCCCAGGTCCTGCCTCATTCCTGCCTATAAGAGCTCTTCAGGTCTGTGCTTCTCTGAGTCACCCCATCCCAATGCCCCACTGCAGGGTACACAGAAAGCATTCTACTTCTCCTGACTCCATTGTGGGCTAGAATAAACCCATTCTCAGAGCCCCTTTTGGGCATCAGGGAACTCCTTTGGTGCCACAGAATCTGAGAAGCTGAGAGACTGATTCAGGCCAGTCCACGGGCGACCCCAGGCAGGAGGTTTTTTCTGTTCCCACCTGTGCTAGATGAAGAGAACCCCAGGGGATTGCTGGTTCCTTGGGTTTTACTTGAAGGTAAAGGTCAATTTCCTCCTAAACCTCATTCCCTAAACCTGTCTGGGACTTATACTGTCTCCCTTACTTCCGCACCTTTGAATTCAGTCCTGTGGAATCTTGGCCTTGGCTGAGGATGGGAGTAGAGTGCAGGGACACATTTCTCTAATCATGCTATACATTCTGTTCAATCTTTTGTCTATGTTGGAGCTCAGCTATTTGAAACTCAAAGCCAAGGATCAATTCTTTTGTTCTTTCTATCTCCTATGTTCTGTCTTCTCTGGCTGCTGCCAAAAGTCGGGAAACAAAACAGAATTGATTAATAAATCAACTTATTATCCCTCTGTGGTGGTTGCTAAGATATCAGCAAATAAGAGCAGTTTGAAAATTCTGATGATTGGAGTCATTTTAATACAAAAAGTCCATCAGACTCAAAGGGGCAAAAGAACTAACATTTCATTGTGATTACTTTGTCTTATGATGTGCATTGTGTAAAAAAATGAAAAGATTAATGATTCCCCTTAACTTTCAAAACAAACTTGCAAGGTATATAATTATTGTTCCCAATTTAGAGATGACATACTTGAGACTCAAAACAGGAAGTAGTTCGCTTCAGGTCACACAACTAAAATGTGTTAGATACAGAATTAAATTTCAGATATATCAATCTGGCCTCACAGTCTGAGCTCATTCCCTGGTGCCACAATGACTAAGAAATGTCTAAGTTAGATCCAATTCAATTGGGGAAGTTACATTTGAAGCAGTTGCAAATAACTTTTTAAGATGGGGATGTATTTCATTTTGTGAACTAATGGTTTTTGGACATTATTATGTGCATAGCATTATGTCAGATAATGAGAAGGAAGAAAGTTATAAGATACCGTCCTTGTCATGAGAAATCTCGTACAAGAGTGACAGAGATGACATGGAAAGGATACACGTAAGGAGTTGTGATAGGTGCTACTATAGTGGTACAAGTTTGTGAGCGAAGAGAAATTGATCCTAAGCTTTATGTGGACGGGATGGGTGAGGCACAGAAAAGTCTTTAGAGAGGAAGTTACTACTGAACTCTCTTGGACGTAGAGCCAACTAAGCAGAAAGAAGGAAGGGTGTGTGTGGAGCCTAAGAGTTGTGACGCCATGGAATCTATGTGTTGTCAGAAGTTTCTAGAATACATTTAATAATATTAGCTATATTAATAAATGTACTTAATTATATTCTGAGCATTTTGTAACATTTTTCTGTAGTTTTCACTTTATTTTACATCAGTGTTGGTATCTACGATCTCACCAGCAAGATATGAGGCAGGAGTCACAAGAAAGCAAGCTTATGTGGTTCCCAAGAGTCTTTTGTACATTATTTAGAAGAAGGCAAGAAAATCATTCCCCCTAAAGGGAGCTGCTACTTAGAGGTGAAAGAGATCTTGAAAAAATTTTAGTTCAGTGTTTCTCAAACTTCAGAAAAGTACCAACCTCCTTTTAAAGGACAAAGTTCTCTAGAATGGCAAATGTGAAATTATATTTAATAAAATGTTATTTAAATTTGTACAGAGCGAAAACAAAACTCTTTATGTTTACAAATCTTAACCCAAGAGCCTAAAACTCATTTATAAATGAAATGGTATAAGCAAAATGACAAGGCCAGAGAATAATGAAATAACTGGCATTAACATGACAGAAGGTTACGGTACTCACTGCCAAGAGCAGGTTCAAGTTTGACATGTTTATTGCCACAGGTCATATATTAACTCAATTATTCTGTTGTTTTTCTCCTGCCAAACTCTAGCCAAACTTTCATTGGTACAGTGAGCTGTGATGATGTCTAATCTTCCTTGTTGTGGATGCATCATTTATATACATCTGGTTCTTTCCCTCCTTCCTAGCCCTCACCAAATGAAGTAGCATTACCAAGGTGACCATAAAGATTGAAATCAGATGACCATATTCAAGTGGTTGTCCTGATGATGCAGATTATGGTTACATTCATTTTTTGGTACAATCATCAAAATGAAAGCCCCAAATCTAAAATTCTCATTTAAAATAGCAATAACCAATACATTCCTGGAGACCTAAATTCTAATCTGATTACTTTATTTTGGAGATGGAGCTAAAATGATAGGTTCCAAAGGATTAAATACTTTTATTTTTTATTGAGGTTACATTGGTGTATAACATTATACAAATTTCATGTGTACGACTTTATATTTCTACTTTTGTACACCATGCAGTGTGCTCCCCCCGGCCCCTTCCCCTCTGGTAACCACTACTCTCTTTTCTATATCTCTGTCTGTGCTTTTCTTTGGTTTGATTTGTTCATTTATTTTGTTTTGCTTGTTTGTTTGCTTTTTATATTCCACAAATTAGTGAAATCACATAGTATTTATCTCTGTCCCTCTGACATTTCACTTACCATAATACCCTCAAGGTCCATCCATGTTGCTGCAAATGGCAAGATTTCATCTTTTTTTATGGGCAGGTATGTATCAAAAGAGTACGAACTCACTAATTCAAAAATATATATGTGGCACTTCCTTGGTGCTCAGTGGTTAAGAATCCACCTGCCAGCGCAGGGGACATGCATTCGAGCCCTGGTCCGGGAAGATCCCACATGCCACGTAGAAACTAAGCTCATGCGCCACAACTACTCAGCCTGCGCTCTAGACCCCGTGAGCCGTAATTATTGAGCCCGCATGCCACAACTACTGAAGCCCGTGTGTCTAGAGCCTGTGCTCCACAACAAGAGAAGCCACTGCAATGAGTAGCCTGTGCACCGCAACGAAGAGTAGCCCCTTCTCAACACAACTAGAGAAAGCCCACACAGCAACGAAGACCCAGTGCAGCCAAAAACAAATAAATAAATAAAATAACTTCTTTAAAAAAAAAAAAAGAAAGAAAATATACATGCACCTCTATGTTCAGCACAGCATTCTTTACTGTAGCCAAGATATGGAAACAACCTAAATGCCCATTAATGGATGAATGGATAAAGAAGATGTGATATATATGTGTGTGTGTGTGTGTGATTCAATATTTGACCCCAATGTTAATTATTAGAAAAATGCAAATCAAAACTACAATGAGGTATCATCTCACACCAGTCAGAATAGCCATCATACAAATAATAAATGCAGAGGGTGTGGAGAAAAGGGAGACCCTCCTACACTGTTGGTGGGAATGTAAATTGGTGCAGCCACTACAGAAAACAGTATGGAGGTTCCTTAAAAAGCTAAAAATAAAGTTAGCATATGATCCAGCAATCTCACTCCCGGACATATATCATGAAAAGACGAAAACTCTAATTTGAAAAGATACATGAACTATTTACAATAGCCAAGACATGGAAGTAACCTAAATATCCATCGAGAGATGAATAGATAAAGAAGATGTGAGATTATATATATATATTTATATATATATATAAATGAATATTACTCAGCCATAAAAAGGAATGAAATAATACCATTTGTAGCAACATGAATGAACCTAGAGATTATCATACTAAGTGAAGTAAGTCAGACAAATAGCATATGATATCACTTATATGTGGAATCTTTAAAAAAAAAGCTATAAATGAACTTATTTACAAAATGGAAATAGACCCACAGACACAGAAAACAAACTTATGGTTAACAAAGGGGAAAGGGGGGAGGGGTAAATTAAAAATTTGGGGTTAACACGTACATACTACTACATATAAAATAGATAAACAACAAGGACCTACTGTATAGCACAGGGAACTATATTCAATATCTTTTAATAACCTATAATGGAAAAGTATCTGAAAAAGAATATATATATATATATATTTAAAACTGAATCACTTTGTTGTACATATGAAATGTTGTAAATCAAGTATACTTCAATTTTAAAAAGCCAGTAAAAAAGTCATTATGAAACTCAAAAAAAAAAAAAAAATTGACCCCAAACTACGTACTTATCAGTAGAGCTGGAACTACAGCTGGAAGACCTCATTATGTTCAAGAATGTTTGGTGTTTTCTATGTGATTAATTTGTGTATTTTAAATAACTATATATATATTAACACTATCATCTGCTTTCCTTATATATTTTCTTAAAATTTAAATTCTTCAAAAAAGAGTAGTTTCAAGTAAGTAAGCAGTGAGTTTCTAAAAGCAGCTAAGATCAAAAGAAGGGAAGATTAGAGCAAAATAACACACAGAGGACAGTAGGAAAAAAAAACACATTTCAAGCTGCTCCAAAAAACTTGGCTACATTGACATTTTGTGGGAGATACATCTGAATAATGTCTTATCTGATTTAAGATCTCATTAGATGTGGAAAGCAATGGTATAATTAAAAGACACCTCCATAATTATCCTGCCAACCATCTACTAAGGATAAAGTCAGCAACCAATTTACTTGGGTTTATATATATTATCTTATGCAGCTCTCACCAAAACCCTACTGGGGACATAAATAAATTTAAATTTTATGGATGAAGAAACTGAATCTCAGAGAAATTATGTAATTTACTCAAAATCATAAAGCTAGTTAATGGAAAAGCTATTATTTAAGTCAAGCTTCACTTGACTCCAGATCATGGTTTTGTCCCCTCATAATCTATCTACCCCTGTTTGATAATATTTTAACAGCCCTACAAATGAAATGAATATTCAAATGCTACACAGCAAGAATGAGTGAATTTACATTGAATAAAAATAAACATTTGGGGGCTTCCCTGGTGGTGCAGTGGTTGAGAATCTGCCTGCTAATGCAGGGGGCACGGGTTCGAGCCCTGGTCTGGGAAGATCCCACATGCCGCGGAGCAACTAGGCCCATGAGCCACAACTACTGAGCCTGCGCGTTTGGAGCCTGTGCTCCGCAACAAGAGAGGCCGCGACAGTGAGAGGCCCGCGCACCGCGATGAAGAGTGGCCCCTGCTTGCCACAGCTAGAGAAAGCCCTCGCACAGAAACGAAGACCCAACACCGCAAAAATAAAATAAATAAATTAATAAACTCCTACCCCCAACACCTTCTTAAAAAAACAAAAAAGAAAGAAAAAAGAAACAATAAAGGAAAATAGTTATACTATTTTTCTTTTTTCCTACTAGTTCATCTGTGGATTGACTCGTATTTTCAGATTGTGGGTGCCTTAAAAGGAATATATTGTAGAAAAGTAACCAAGTGAGATTAGAAGGAGAAATTAATAACTGCAGGGTGAGTCTGTCTCAAAGAGACTTTCGCATGGTTGAAAGTAATTGGAGAGAACAGCAAATATTCTCTGAGCCAACAGAGGCAGCTTTGTTTACAGCTACTATTGTTCTCAAAGAAAATGCATTATGTTTGACGATTTTGGTAGGCTTTTAATCAGATTTAAAATCAGAGCCAAAAATTGAACTAATTAGGAATATTTTGTATATTATTTGAAATAAATTGATTTGTTATTGATTTTTAAGCCACAGACACCCATGAGTTAAACTACACTGAAAACTTCCAAATTTGTGTTTGCAGTCCAGAATCCTACACTGAGATACATGCTGGACAGCTCCAGTTCCTCAGGGTGAGGTCCTCTTAAATTCATCGTGTCCAAGACCAGCCTCATTATTTCCCACTCCATACTCCAAACCTGCTTTTCCTCCAAATTCTCTCTCATAGCCCATGCCCCATTGCCCTTGAATGATAATATATCGTGGATGTTTAATGTTTCAATGTATAGATAGTACAATAGTTCTTTTATTCCTCTATATAACAGATATTTGTTGAATGTCTACTATGTGTCAATCAGCAGAGCTGATTCAAATTTCTGCCTCAGCAAATGTAGCATATAAAGCAATGAGATACAGGTAAAATTTTCTTTCTAATATCTTACAAATGCTACACACATTCATTTTAAAAACCAAACACACACCAAAACCCTATATGGTATTACATTATGCCAACCTCCCTCCTAAAGAGATTTTCTAGTTGCTCTCCATGAGGGTACATAAAATTGATGGGTCTGCATAAGGAGTCACAAGGCTCATTCTTGTGATTTAGGTGCACTTGGGCTTCCTGAACCTGGCCTTCTTTCGTGCCTCTATGTTTCTACTTCCCTTAGCTTTCTATACATCTTCTTTTACCAAACATCTTTAAAGAGGAACTAACTTCAGTCACTTAAAGATAAACAAACTTAAACCACAGTTTCTATGTTTAAGCCACCTCTCTCTGTGATCTGAACCATATGTAGATTACAGAATTTCAATAACCATAGTAGTGTTAGTTTTATGTTTATACTGTATGTTTTAATAGCTTTACTGAAATGTAATTTGTATACCCTGAAATTCACACGTTTAAGTGTATAGTTCAATGGATTTTAGTATATTTATGTAGTTGTCACTGCAAACTAATAATAGAACATTTTCATCACCTACAAAAGAAACCTCATGTGTATTTAGTTACTGCCTATTCCTCCATCTTCCCCAGCTCTAAGCAACCATGAATCTACTTCCTGTCTCTATATATTTGCTCTTTTTTTTGGACATTTCATATAAATGGAATCATATAAATATGTGGTCTTTTGTGTCTGGCTTCTTTTCGATGTTTTTGAGGTTCATGTGTGTTATAGCATATATCAAGATTTTGCTCTTTTTTATTGTTGAATAATGTTTCCTTGTGTAGGTATAAGACATTTTGTTTATTCACCTGTTGATGGGTATTTGGGTTGTTTCAACTTTTGGGCCACTTAGAATAAAGCTGCTATGAACATTTGCATACAAGTATTGGTGCGGGCATGTGTTTTCATTTCTTTTGAGAAGATACCTAGGAGTGAAGTTGTTGAGTCATATGGTCATATGTTAAGTCCATATTTAACTTTTTAATACATGCTATTTGTTTTTTTGGTAGAATTGTGTGTTGTTTTGTTTGAATTTTGAGGTATTTGGAGGTTTATGCCTGAATGGAATTTGACAAAAGCTTTGTAGAAAGCATGTCACTTTGTGGCATTGTTTGTTCAGCTTTGAATTGGCTGTATGCTCTGGGGACTGGCCAGGTGTGCAGACAGAGCACCCTTTGAGTACCCTCATTCATTCCTTCTCATGAGATTTTCCAGTCGGGTTTCATAGCTATATAGTTATTGCACAATGTAAAAACTGTAAGAAGCTTTATGAAACAATTAAAAATTGTGTCTTCTTTTTAAATTAAAATTATTCTGAGACAAACATATCAAGAGAAAATCAAATACATATTTATAAATTTATATATTTAATGTATAAAGTATAAAATACAAGGAAATCCATTTTCTATATTCAAAAGAACTATTTTCAAATTAACTCTTGAAGAACTAGCTTCAGTGCTTTGGATCATGATGCTTGTTGGTTTCTATAATGAAAATTATTATGTTTGGTGTCCAGATGAGGAGATACCTGATTAAGACAACACACAGCGACAAAGAATATAAAAGTTTAAGAAGCCTAAAATGAGTATAGCCTATTAAGGAGCCTGTTACCTGCATAGTAACAGTTAGGGTTACTGTTACAGTTAGGGTTACTGTTACGGTTAGGGTTAGGGTTACAGTTAGGGTTACTGCATTAGGGTCCATTTAGAAATAGAATGTGACTATTAATAAAATACAGAAACAGTAAACAGCTGCGACTGAAGATAAATTCAGGATTCAGCAACATTGATTTTTAGAATCTGATTTTTTCTTCTATGCAAGTGACATAGGAACAAAAATGGCGTGGCACTAAGAAATGACAGTAAGTCATGAGATTGGCAGTAAATCAAGACAGGATGGTAGAACAAGAATATCCATTCATTACCAATAGTTTGGTTAATTACATTGTGCTGGCCATTGTTGGGTAAATTTTGTTTGTCTATCATAAAAGGAATTCAACCTTCCCTTGAGCATTTTTGTATATGGTAAATGTAAATCTCCCCAGGGAGTCTGTGATTTTTTTAATTTTGTTTTAGTGAAACACAAAGACAAGCCAAGTGACATATTCAGATTTGCAAGCACGCGCAATAGGATATTGTAGTGTATACATTATGTATTAGGATTTGTCCAATTTCACTTTTGCTGGTTTCCTGGGAATTTTTGTTGTTGCATTATGCTGAATTTTCTTGGCTATTACCTGCAGCAATGCATTACAACTAAACAGCTATGAATACATACATGACTCTTCAAAAATAACACCTGTGACATCTACCTTTTCATAGATGCCCATAGAGAGAATCTTATTTATTAACGTGACTAACATATTAAAATGAAATAAAGTCACATACATTTGTGGAACAAAAAAATAAAAAACTAACATTTCTCTTAGTGGTTACTAGCCATGAGAGAAAAATGGAGAAAACATTAATTCTCAAACTAGAATATTTTTTCTCACACACTAATGAAGCACAGGGTATACATTCAGAGTAGTCGTTTGTATTCCAGTTATTGCAAAGCAACTGGTCTAATTATTTTTTATTTCACTGACCTAATTTGACTGGATTTTACTTAATTGATATTTCTTTTTAAAGAGTCAATTTTATTTTTTTTAATTTTAGATTTTGTCCATACCTAGACTGATTGATAAAGATAAGATATAGTCAAAAAGAAATGGAGAGAGAAAATTTCTAATCTCCAGAAAGAGGGTAGTATAAATATTTTCATTTGAGAGAAGCCATCTTTTAATCATATGTTAGTGGAATGAAACCTCTTTGGAATTCTCCTTGCCTGGGAAAACTCGAATCAGGCATTTCCCAAACTAGTCCACTCATTACATTCCCTATGTATCTACTTTACTCTCTAAACTTTACTCTGTGAGTGATCACACACACAGATACATTTGTGAACACACCTGACTTCCTAAGCTGCTAGTGTCTGATACCCATCTTAATTAACAACCCTAATATCCTCCCTGTTATGCATATTTGAAATATTAGATCCTTTTTTAACCCTCTCCTTGCCCTCCCTAATGCCCCCATATCAAATTGGTTTCTGAATTTCAGCATTCTTTTTTTGTTGTTATTTTTATATTTCATGCAATTGCTAGTACTTTTCCATCCTGTTTCTTCTATCAAGAGACAGTATCATGTAGTGGATAAGGACACAGACTCTGGGTTTCTAATTCTACATCTGGCACTTCCTGTTGTGTAAACGTGGGCAAGTCTCTTATCCTCTGTGTCCCAGTTTTGTACAATGAGTGAACTGATGCTGGCTGTTGGCAGGAAGCTTCAGTTCTTCTCCACATGGACCTTTCCACGGGACTGCTTGAGTTTTCTCACAACATGGCAGATGGTTTCCTCCAGAGTAAGTGTTCAAAAAAGTACAAGGCAGAGGCCACAATATCTTTTATAACCTAGCCTCAGAAGTCAGACAGTGTCATTAATGTAATAACCTATTGGTTATATAGATCAGTATGGGACCCCTCACACAAAGTTGTGAATACCAGAAGGTGAGGCTCATTGGAGCCGATGTGAAGCCCAGTTAGCTATTCTTATTAACAATGCTTTTACTCCAAATCTGGCTTCCCTTTCCTCTTCTCTTGCAGTGTATTTCCAATTGAGATTTCCTTCATACCTCTCAAATCTCCAACAGTCTTATAGCCATTACCAAAACTTTTCCTTATCAATTTCAATGTACCTCTTATACAATTCAGATATTAACTCCTGTCATATTAGAAAATATCTTCTTTGATCGTATCCTTTTGTTTAGTTAACAATTTCCTTTGTATATGAGGCAGTTTTAATCTTTCTGTTGTCAAATCTGTTAGTACTTTCATTGTGATTTCTCCTCTCATGCAAAAATGTATATTCCTCTAAAAAGCTCACAAATATTTATTTCTAGTTTGGACTAGAATATTACTTAAATAAAGTTTATTTTTAAATAAAGTTTTGACTCGTTTGGAATTTGTTTTGCCATCTGCTATAAGGTATAGATCTAAATTAGTTTATTTTAAAAGCTTTTTCTTTTCATTTTTGTCATATCTACTCTACCTTATTTTCATTTCATATGTTCCACTGGTTTGTGTTTTTTAATTTTGGTAAATATAACATTTGTTATTAAAAAAACTTTGTCATATTCTTTTTATTTTAATAGTTTTGAAACTATTCATATATATTGGATAAATACATGTAGATATTAGATAAATTTATGTATTTCTTTTCTGGTATAAATTGGAGGTTTTTTAAATTATTGAGCTATAATTGACTTACAATACTATTTTAGTTTCAGGTGTGCCACATAGTGATTCAATATTTTTACACATTACGAAACGATCACCACAATCTAGTTACCATCCGTTGTCATACAAAGTTATTACAAGACTATTAACTATATTCCCTATGCTGTACATTACATCCTCCTGACTTATAACTGGAAGTTGGTACCTCTTAATCCCGTTCACGTGTTTTGCCCATCTCCCCACCCCCCACCCCCCGTGGCAACCACCAGCTTGTTGTCTGTGTTTATGAGTCTGTTTCTGTTTTGCTATATTTGTTCATTTGTTTTGTCTTTCAGATTCCACATATAAGTGAAATCATGCTGTATTTGTTTTTCTCTGTCCGACTTACTTTACTAAGCCATAATACCCTCTAGGTTTATGTTGTCATAAATGGCAAGATTTCATTCTTTTTTAATGGTTGAGAAATATTCCATTATATATTTAAATATGTTTATATAGATATCATATCTTCTTTTTTCATTCATCAATGGACACTTAGGTTGCTTTCATATCTTAACTATTGTAAATAATGCTGCAATGACCATTGGGGTGCATATATCTTTTCAAATTAATGTTTTTACTTTCTTTGGATAAATACTCAGAGGTAGAATTCCTGGGTCATGTGGTAGTTCTAGTTTTTATTTTTTGAGGAACCTCCATACTGTTTTCTGTAGTGGAATAAACTGTACCAATTTACATTCCCACCAACAGTGCAGGAGCGTTCCCTTTTCTCCACACCCTCTCCAGCATGTCTTACTTCTTGTCTTTTTGATAATAGCCATTCTGATGTGAGTGAGGTGATATCTCACTGTGGTTTTGATTTGCATTTCCCTGATGGTTAGTGATGTGAGCATCTTTTTTTTTTTTTTTTTTTTTTGCGGTACGTGGGCCTCTCACTGTTGCGGCCTCTCCCATTGTGGAGCACAGGCTCCGGACGCGCAGGCTCAGCGGCCATGGCCCACGGGCCCAGCCACTCCGCGGCACGTGGGATCCTCCCGGACCGGGGCACGAACCCGCGTCCCCTGCATCGGCAGGCGGACTCCCAACCAATGCGCCACCAGGGAAGCCCGATATGAGCATCTTTTAATGTGCCTGTTGACCATCTGTATGTCTTTTTTGGAAAAATGTCTATTCAGGTTCTCTGCCTATTTTTAATCAGGTTAGGGCTTTTTTGATATTGAGTTGTATAAGTTCTTTATACATTTTGGATATTAACCCTTTATCAGAGATATCTTTTGCAAATATCTTCTCCCATTCAGTAAGTGGACTTTTTAATTTTGTTGATTGTTTCTTTCACTATACAAAAGCTTTTTAGTTTGATATAATCCCATTAGTTTACTTTTGCTTTTGTTGTCCTTGCCTGAGGAGACAGATCCAGGAAAACATTACTAAGTCCAACGTCAAGGAGTGTCCTGCCTATGTTTTCTTCTAGGAGTTTTATGCTTTCAGTTCTTACATTTAAGTATTTAATCCATTTTGAGTATATTTTTGTATACGGTGTAAGAAAATATTCTAGTTTTCATTCCTTCACATGTAGTATTCCAGTTTTCCCAACACCATTTATTGAAAAGACATAATGAGTTCTTTCCTGGTGCTTTCAGATGATTTCAGCCCATATGTCTGCAATAGTACTTGTCATATTATATTATATTTAGTCATTTGTACCACTGGTTCCAGACTAGGTTGCAAGCTGATGCTTACCTGAGAAGTTTCCAGGGACCTGGCTAGTCATTGCTTGAGCAGCCTCGCTATTTAATTCTATCATGAAGCTATGCTCTCTGCCATTACTTACAATGCCCTTCATGGGGAACCTTGAGGCCTGATGCTGAGAGAAAGGAACCACATTGATTCCTCCCTCATTGGCTCTTTCTCCTTCTGCTAGAAATGTCTACATGTGGTTGAGAGTGGCAGTGGGAGGGGACGAGTCACGACAGAAATGTAAATAGATGGCTCTGATTCCAGATATTCACTCAGGTTCATTCTTTGCCATAATAAATATTTGCCAAACAGAGTGGGTAGGAAAGAAAAAAAAAATGTTGACTGTTCTGGGTTTGGAACATGCAATGAATTGTATATGTAATTTGAAAATGTCATATTTTCTGCCTGATGAATAATTAAGCATATATGACTGTGCTTTTTAGACTGACCTCTGCTGAGAAATATAGAGACCTTAGTCCTTTAATTCTCCATCTTTGGGACAGCAGATAGTGCTCAGGATACTACTGGGATAGGACCTACCTATTATTTTTGTGAGGATTACATAAGTTGATTTATGGGAAGTACCTTTAAGTTAATTCATAGGAAATATCCCTAAGGAGTGCCAGGTACATTTCAAATGCTCAATAACTGGTAGTTATTTATGATAATTAAATTATTCCACAGATACACGGGATTGAGTGAACTGGAATAGATAGGAAGCTAGCGAGTAGAGACACTGCATAGGTTTCAGGATTGGACAAACCAGAGTTTGAATACTGGCTCTGCTGTTTACACGAGTTACAGCTAGGCCTAGAAAATTGGAAGTTGGTTGATCAAAATGTCCCCAAGGATATTAAAGATGAACAGCATTTTCCTCTATATGCAATTATTCCTAACACAATTACATGTGTCAAAATCAAGTTTACTTTCACTGCCGTTGAAGCACAAGGTGTAATTGGCACTGATTCTATTAAAATCAGTCTGGTTTTGGTCTATAATTTTTGTAAATTTAGCATAGTAATATTTTCTCATTAGTCATTCACCCAATATTTTCACAAACATAGTTGAGAAAAAAATGTGTTTGTAATGTTTTAATCTTGTAGCTCACATTTTATTTCAAATCTGATTACTTTTCAAAATAAAACATAACAAATGTTACTGAGGTCCATAAATGCATTTGTGAGAGTTTTAAAAAAATATTTTTTTGGAAAAAATGAAATTATTACACTTAAACAATGATTAAAATAATTTTAAAATATCTGGGAGAAAAATAAAACAATAAAAAACTTTTTTTTTTTTTTTTTAATAGAAGGTCCTAAGTCACCTGACATAGTACAATGTGCATTGTCCTTAAACAAATCCTTTGGAAGGCAAGTCTATCCCTTACCTAACTTTTGGGGATATATATTGCTCCTTTTCAGCAGCACGCAGTGCCTCAGATCTAACCACTGGGTTTCTTATTGTCCTTGTTTTGGCAAAATGTGTCTGTTCCATTGCCTTATTCATTCAATAGATAATCATTTAGCACCTCGATTTTTGTCATGTTCTGGTATGTGATGCCCAATGACATCTTGATAGCTATCCTTATGGTACTCAAATTTCAGTGAAAGAGACAGGCATTATACACGTAAAAACACAAGTAAATATAGATTAAATCTTGAGATGAGGGCCATAAAGGAAGACAACAGGGTGTATGTTTGAAAAAGAATAATGGCAGAGGTGGAGGTTGGGGGACTGTTGATTTACAATGGTAGGATCACAGAACATCTTTCTGGGGAAAGTATGTTTATACTGAAACCTGTAAGTTGAGGAGCTAGAGAAGCAGTGAGGACAGTGAGTTGAAGAACAGTCTGGGTGAATGAAAGAGGTGGCATATTTTAGAAACTATCAGAAGAATACAAAGTAAGAGGAAATGCGTGTGATGTGACACAGAAGAAATAGCGGGGATGAGGTCATGCAGGGGTTTGTGTAGTGTAATCAAGTCTGCATTTTGAAATGGTCACTCTGGACGAATGGAGAATGAACTGGAGGTTGAAAAATGCAAGGGAAGATACCAGTTAGGAAACTACAGCTTCAGTATCTCAGGAATGAGGTGATGGTTCCATGGACCAAGGAGGAGGGAGTGGGGAGTATGGAGAGAAGTATGTGGATCTGAGATATGTTTTGGTACTTGTTGCCTTGTGGTCTTATCCATTTTTTCACTGTTTAACATCTGAAAGCTGGATGTGCCTTTTAGTCAACGGCATTTCATGGTTTATTTTCCAGCATTATTTTTCTTTCTTACTTGTATTTAAAATAATGACAACAGTTACAATCGTTGAAATCTTATTCAATGGAATATGATAAAAATTGCTAAAATTTTGTGAGGGATAATGACCTTAATTTCCTTTCTTAATATAGTTTCGTTTTTAACTAAGATATCTATTACAATTGGATGTGACAACATACAAAGAAACATTATATTTTCAAATGTGTATTCATTCATTTCACAAATATCTGTTGCATTCCCAGCACTGAGAGGGGGCCTGGGGATACAATGGTGAGTAAGAGGATAAAACAAGAACACAGGCCTCTTGGAGCTTCTGGTTTGGCTGGAAAGATAGACACTGAACAAATAATCAATGCTGCTGAGTTCTGTGAAGAAGTGTAGCTTCCAACAGCAGGGAGAAAAATATGTGCCTGATCATATCTGGGAAAAAAGGAAAAGTGTCTTGAGGAAATGGCATCGAATCTGAGACCTGTTAAGATGAAGAGTTAATATGGGAGAAGGAGGAAGGAGAAATCATTCCAGGCCTGTTTCCTGACACATTTGAGTAACGGGAAGGTTAGTAGTGCTGGAACACAGAGGGAGAGAGAGTGATGAAAGATGAGGCTGGTAGATGTGTGTAGCCAAATATTAGTGGGTCTTATGGATAATAAGAAGGGATGGAAGAGCTTTATATAATAATCATGTTTTTCATTAAGATCTTGTGGTCACAGTGTGCAGAAAGTATTTGGAAGGTAGGGGATGGAGTGCCAAAATGGATTCATGTACCCTTGTAGTGAGACAATAGTGGTAATCCTGGGCATGGAAATAATTGGACAGCTACAAGACTGTTTTTAGGTGGTAGAGTCCACAGGATTTGGTGCCATGTGTGAGGGTCACCAACCATCCTGATTTGACAAGGATCATCACAATTTTTGTACTGAGAGTTTCACATCCCAGGAAACCCCTCAGTTGCAGGCAAATAAGGATGTTTGGTCATTCTAAGTGGAAGAATGAGAAATCATGTAAGACTCTTCTCTGGCTTGAAGAATGAGGTAAATTATGATACCATTTCCTGTGTCAGATCCCTGATGGGGGCCAATTTTCAAGTAGCAATAGCTTGTGGATTTGAGTTGCTATTGAGACAACTAGTACACATTTGATTGAAAATTTCTGGAACTTAGATATAAGATCTGTGCAGTGATAGACATTTAAGATTTTGGATTTAAGTAACCAGGAAAGCCATTGTATACAAAAAGTGAGCTACTGAGATTATGTTGAGTGAGAAGAAGAATATGAGTCCTGAGGATTTTCAACTTTAAGTGTCTAATAAGGAAAAGCTTATTGAGGAAGAGTGGCTACAAAGAGAGGAAGAATAAAAGGAGGCCAAGACACTATGACTGTTTCAAGGGAGAAGTGAATTGTATTGAGTGTCACTGACACGTATATATGATGATAACTGAAATTTGTTGTATTTTGAGAGATTTTTGTAAGAGTCATGTTTGTAGATTACTAGAAATAAAGCCTGCTTGTGCGGGCATTGCATTGTGAACTCAGGGAGGAGTAGGGAAATGGAGACAGCAAGTGAAGTGGAGACATTTAAGATTTTGGATTTAAGTAACCAGGAAAGCCATGGTATTCAAAAAGTGAACTAGCTGTTTTGAAACTATAACAAATACAAAGAGGTTGTCACCTGAATGGGTTAAAGAGCATTTCCTTTCATGGTTTGAGAGAGACTTGAGCCGGCTGATTCAAGGAACTTGAAGGACTTAAAAAGAGAAAGCGTAGGGTCTTAAGAAAAAATAAAAGACAGAGGATCTAGAGAATGGTAGAGGAATTTCTCTTGGCTAAGAGAAGGACCACTTTCCTAATTGTAACAGGTGGAAAGGAGGAAAGGGAAGGTGCAGGGATGCATCTCAGAGTTGTGTTATATGTAAAAGTATGCTTCATAGGAAGCATTTCATTGAGCATTAATGTGTAAAATTATGCTTCATGAGAAAAAGTATAGCAAGCAGCCCAGTGAATGATTATGTATCATATATTCGTAATTGCATCTATTATAGCTTTACTATCTGAATAATTCTTTAAAATTTTTAAATTACATTTCTTATAAGCAAATGTATTGTAGATCTAATCATTGCCAGGCACTCATGGTGCAGAGATGGCACTGCCACTGCCATCAAGGACTTGCAGTGTAGTGATGGAGACAGGCATTTAAACAGATAACTGCAATACAACCCAACAAAAGGTGGGACTAGAATGTGGTGGAAGTGGAGAGCAGGAAACAATGTCATATGAGAATCACGTGGATTAGGACATGGGTTTAGCCATGTCCTTATTTTAGTCTAAATAAGACTAAAATAAGTTTGACTTTACAATATAGAATCATTATGCATCTCAAGGGTGGGTGGGTGGGAAGAATAAGGCTGCTGTGCTCCACCAAGTCATGCAAGGATCTAGATTTTTATAGCTTTGTTATTCCATTAAATCTATATGATGGAACCTGGCTTCAATAACCATGCTTCAGTGCACCGGAAGGGAGCAGAGGTGATGGAGGGCATGATCTGGGTGTTGAGCACATAATTTATGCTCAAATCCCATAGGCCCAGCTACACCTGGAGAATCCCTATGAAGGGCAAACCAGTCATATATGTCACTGGTGGGGACATTGATATATATCTTCAAGGATATGAGGAGTTATCAAGGAAAGTAAGAGATTTCTGAGATAAAGGACGAACATATGTAAAGGCAAAGGTAATATTTTAAAGTTTTAACAATCTTTATGGCACAAGTTTAAAGGAGACTCCTCCAGTGCCTCTCTCAGACCATCTCTGACATTAGCAACAATTTCACAGGAGCTCAGACTCACCTTGCAATCTCAGGGTTTTACTTCATTGCTCACTGCATAGCTTTCTGAGTCAGCCTCTTGGCCTAGGGTGGTGTCACTGGAGCTCCCTTAGCCTGTCTACAAATGCAGCCTGAAAGTGGCAAGAAATCAACAAACTCAGTCATTGATGGAAGAATCGAAGCTTTATTTTTCTGGATACATCTGGGAGCATTCCATAGGCATCTCAGAAGTCTTAGCATATGTGAACTTCTGATTTCTCAGCAGCAACCTTGGCAAGTCACATTTATGTTGGTTTTTCTCCATCCTTGTATCACTCTCACTGCTTCCTCACTCTTGCTTCCTGAGATCACCTGTCCAATTAACTACTTGTATCCAATTCATTATCTCAGACTCTGCCTTTTGAGGAGCCCAAACCAATCAATCAAATAGAGCAGATGCCCAGATCAGTCAGAATAGATGTCTTCTGGTTTGGGCTCACCAGTGCATCCCTACATTCAAAGCCTGTTTCCTGACACATTTGAGTAATGGAAAGGTTAGTAGTGCTGGAACACAGAGAGGGAGAGAGAGTAGTGAAAGATAAGACTGTGAGATAAGTGGGGCCAGATATTACTGGGCTTATGGACAATGAGAAGGGGCAGGAGAGGTTTATACAGTAATCTTGCTATAGAGCCAAGAAATTGGTGATTTCAAAAAGCCATGAGAAGTATGCATGGCTACAAAGCAGACTCCAAAGAAAAGGCAGAGGTAGCAGCAGAGGTAGATGGGGTTCAAATTAATATATAGAATATATAGTTTTAATATTGACATTATTATTATATAATATAGATATTATCAGATACAGATATAATATATTTAAGTGTGTGTATATGCATATATAATTATATATATAATTATGCATATTATTTACATATATATAATGAAATCTATATTTAATCCTGTGGGTGATAGGAAACCACAAGTGGTGACTTTTTCTGTATGTGGTCTTTATGTATTTATACGTTTTAATAGAGGAATTATATGTTTGAGTTGAGTTTCCAGAAATTTTGTGTTAAGAATTTCTGTAGAAAGAGGGGTCTCCGAAGAAGCAGTTTTGGACATCCAAGTGGGAAACAAGGATCCAAACAGAATCAGGGACTGGAGCCACATCACTGGGGATGGAAAGAAGGGAATGTCTATTCTAGAGAAAACGGATGAATTGAAATGATGTTAAAAATATTTGACAGCTGGTCCTACCAGGTACCCACTAGTAAAAATGGACTTTGACTGTGAAGCCCCAGGATGGTGGACCTGGTGCATTCTGGGCAATTAGCTGCCTGTGTGTGGAGGACCCACACTGAAAACCACCCGATCTATTCCCAGATCTGATTTTACTTCTCATAACTTCCCAACATGGGAGAATATTCCCATGTAATGCCATTTAGATTTATATATGCCCTGCCATTCCCATTTCTCTCACGTTTTAAAGATGTCTGAAAAAATCTAGTTTAATATATTAAAAATATGTATGAGTTTATCTTTGATGACTAAGTCACGATCGACACCGCACTCTGAGACTCTCCACATTCAGCATTGCATCTCTTACCTACCTCTTCTTTTCTTCAAGTTACAAAGGCTGGCTAGTTCTGACATTCCAATGCGTGTCAGAGCAGTCGTTAGCGTGTCCAAGAGAATTCAGGCAAGAATTAACTCTCCTCTCAGAATAAATTAAAATAAATAAAAGAAAATTTTATTCCTTCTTGAAATTTCTTGTTCTGCTGGAGCCACTGCAGTCAGGTTGATTTGTTCAACAAAAATCTATTGATCACGGGCTATGTTCCAGCAATCACAAGATTACCTTGTGGGACAAGAAAGTGGAAGAAGCCAGTCTGTGAAGCCGTCAGGAGTTTTATAGGCTTATGCAGAGGTAAAATGTGCCTATATTTCCTAAAGTATATCTGTATTTGCTATTACTTCACAGGCTAGAAGTTGGCATTGTGCTGTGTTTACACTGCAATTTCTCCTGCCACCGATTTCAGAATTTTAAAAGAGGAGAGTTATAGTAGTTTCTGTGGCTGTCACAACAAAGTACTACAAACTTTCTGGCTGACAACAACAGAAACGTATTTGTTCACAGATGTGGAAGCCAGAAGTCTGAAATCAAGGTGTCAACAGGGCCACACTCCCTCCAAGGGCTACTATAGGACAATCCATTCTTTGCCCTTCCAGCTTCTGGTGGCTCCAGGTGCTTCTTGGCTTGTGACTGCCTTACTCCAAGCTCTGTATCTGTGGTTGCATTACCTCCCCTTCTTCTGGTATCTTGTCCCTCTGAATCAAGAAACTCAGAGGCAACAGCTATCTCTCTTTTATAGGAAGATGTGTGATTACATTTAGGGACAATCTAGATACTTCACAATAAGCTCCTTCTCTTAAAATCTTCAACTTAATCACATACGCAAAGACCCATTTTCTGAATAAGGTAACAGTCACAGCTTCTGGGGTTAAGACCCGGGCATATCTTTTGGGAGAGTCATGATTCAATCAAAGGCTAGCTGTTTAGGGGGAGAAGGAAGGAGAAAGAGAGAATGAATCGGAATTCTGCATGGGGATAAAAATATTTGATTTTGTGAGGCTAAGAAGAGTCTTCACGTGTAGTCAGTTCTTACCTTTGCCTGAGTAAGAAACAGAGAGAGAAGTAAAGAGGAGAACAGAATAATGACCAATGTGATGTAGAATAAAGACCACAGACTTTGAAACCAATGAGACCTGCATTCAAATCCCACCTAAATGACTTACTAGCTATGCTACTCTGGGAGTGCCTTTAAAGTGGCAGTGGCAATGTCTAAAACATCGTTACTTTAGCACTTATATGAAATTATCTACATCTATAATTTTTATATTTATTTATCTATCATGGCACAGAACCTGGCACACAGTTAGGAACTTCACAGTCATTTCTCTAAAAAGTATTCAGTGCACATTAGTTATAAGCACATTTTCCCCCAGAGGAGACCAGATTTACAGCCATTTTCTTCAGCTCTAATTGAAATGGTAATCTTGGCTTCACTTATTTCACATCATTTCTTCATTTCTGATAATGACTTTATGTAACAGTTTTTTTTCTATAAGACTTTATTACTTCTGCCTCAGATGCCCCAGATGCTGTAAATTTCAGTGGTATCCAAGAGAAGAGGAAGTAAGTCTACTCTTTAAGGCAGACGTCTGTGATATTGATGTGATAAAGCAAGCTGTTGGGTTAGAATATTAGAGGATTGAGTTCATCATAACTCATCATAATCCAAATGATGTGTTAGTGGGGTTGCTCCCTGAGTGATATATCATTTTAAAACATGGGGCAAAGCATACATCAAAGCCTTTACAGAAACTCTCTGGGGTGTTTTTGCTTTTAGTAGCTTTCTTTGCTTAAGTGCCCCTAATAACACCCTCCAGTGGAAATGGAAGTGTTTGGCTAATGCATTATCAAAATGGGAGCTGTCAGCTCTTAGGGGAGTCTCATGTGTCTTGATGAGCTATCAACCCTTGTTTTCCTTTAAACACTTAAAAATCAGTATGAGAAAAAATCATTATAGTTATTTCTAAAACAGCAAAGAGAAATTGAAAAAAAGTCACTTACGCCAAAGGCTAAACAAATCTGAGAAAGTCAGTTTCTGCATTAGCAGATCAATTCAACCCACTAAAAAGAGTAGACTTACATAACAAGTCACGGGGTGGGATGTAATGTACAGCATAGGGAATATAGTCAATAATATTGTGACATGGAAATATATGGTAACTAGACTCATAGTGGTGATCATTTTGTAATATATAAGAATATCAAATCACTGTGTCGTATATCTGAAACTAATATAATATTGTAAGTCAATTGTATTTCAATAACAACAACAACATAAAAGAGTAGACTGCATATCAATGATAGTATCAGTGATCTGCCTTCTGAAAGGAAAATTAATTTCTGAGTGTGAAATTAGTGGGATCAGAAAGGAAGATGTATCTCTTCATTTGACGTAGTAGAGCTTTGAAAAGTTTGCAAACTGAAGACACAGTTCCTTCATTTATAAAGGATGCTCACTTCAAATATTGTCTTCAATATATTAATGTATGAGCCATTATGGTTTTTGTTTTCTATAAAAAGTTCCCTAATTACCTTCTCAAAAGTCAGTGAGCTCTTCAATGAATGTTCTTTCCTCAGTATAGCATGCATATGATGTAAGTAGACATTTTGACTTTTATATGTCTATTTTGTCAAGTATTATACTGGAATTACAAAATAATGACACAAAAGCAGAACCATGTGAATTGACATTCTTATTAAAGCTTCTAAATAAGAGTTTGTATTGTTTAAAAGATTTAATTTTCCCTCCACTCAAGAAATAACTTTTCCTTCCATAGTTTTAACAAAATTTAGAACTGTTTGGAGAGTAATTGTTTGGTATTACAAAAAATACCATCAAGGTTAATGGCAGTTGACCTCAGCTGGATTTCATTTCTTGTGCCATGACAGGATATAATAACCCTACAATAGTTAATAATGTTTTGAGATTAACTGTAGATATATACAAGAAAATGAATATAGCCACTAATGGGAATTTTAATTTTAGAACTTAAAATACTGATACCTGTGGCAATTACATTTGTACTTTTTTAAAATTCTGTTTCTGAAACACTATCAGCTTACTATTGCCACCAGAAAACCCTCTGCAGTCAACTTTATAACATACGCCAGTGTTAATTGAGAGATCCTAGAAGTTCAGAAATGCTAACTCCAGGCAAGTCTTTGCACAGAACTAAATTCAGGCCCCACAGTGCATCATGCTTCCTTATCAAAGAGATAAGCTTCAGAGTGGACTATAGAAAACAGACTTTATGGGCAAATAATTTTTAAAAAAACCTACTTGATCCAACATGTGATTTAAATTAAAGTTGAACATCTGGAGTGACTTCCTAACAAGTCTGAGCCCCCCTCCTAAATAATTGCAGAGAATATTTTGTATTAATTTAGTGACACTCTTTTAAGCTTTGATTAATACTTTGTATGGGTGTTGCTTGGCTGAATGGAGGGTGGTTTAGCTTGTTTCTTGAAATTGGTACAAGTGGAAAACACCATTGGCAGCTCAAAATATGTTTATTGAACACCTATGATATGCGAAACACTGGCTCAGAAACTATGGGAATAACAAGATTAACATAAATAAAGTAAAATAAACAAAACACGTATTAATGACTTTTTATAAGATCTTGTATCTTAGGATAGACAATTCAACAAAAAGTGATTTATCACTTTAATTACAAAAGCAATTAAATAAAATTTAGAAAGCCGAGTTCAATTAAAAAGTTGTAAATACAGGGCTTCCCTGGTGGCGCAGTGGTTGAGAGTCCACCTGCCGATGCAGGGGACACGGGCTCGTGCCCTGGTCCAGGAAGATCCCACATGCCACGGAGCGACTAGGCCCATGAGCCATGGCTGCTGAGCCTGCGCATCCGGAGCCTGTGCTCCGTGATGGGAGAGGCCACAACAGTGAGAGGCCCGCGTACCGCAAAAACAAACAAAACAAACAAACAAACAAAAGTTGTAAATACAAAGCCTTCTGTGGATTTAAGGAAGTGAGATCTGATTGTCCAGAAGAGGAAGAGAAGGGATAGGCATTTTTTATGGAAGAGGTGAGATTTGAACTGGTTATGAAATAATTTGTAGAGTTAGACATAATACTGCATAATAGCATACACTTTTATAGTGTTTACTATGTGCCTGCTGTTCTAAATGCTTTCACATGTATTAACTAATTTAATCTACTCAACAGCCCTACAAGGAAGGTATTATTATAATCCTCATTTTACAGACAAGGAAATAGTGGTTCAAAAGTTAACTAACTTGCCTGTGGTCACCGAATGAGCAAGTGGAAAAGCGGAGGAGCCAAGGTTCATCTCAGGCAGTCTGGGTGGGAGTCGATCCATCTATACACTGCCACTCAGAGAAGAGAGGGAGACTTGCAGGGTGAGTTGCAGAACACATTAGTTTTCTATTGCTGCTATAACAAATCACCACAAATTTCGTAGCTTAAAGCAACACAAATTCATTATCTTACAGTTCTGCAGTTCAGAAATCTGAAATGGGTCTCATGGGCTAAAATTAAATGTTATCAGGGTGCATTCCTTTCCAGAGGCTCTATAGATGAGTATGTTTTTGCTACTTTTCCAAGCTTCCAGAGTCTGTGCCCATCCCTTGACTTATGCCTCCCTTCTATGTTCAAAGCCAATTGCATTGTTTTACCTTCTGCTTCTGCTAGCACATCTTCTTCTCTGACTCGAACTCTCCTGCCTTCCTTTTTCACTTATAAGGACTCTTGTGATTACAGTGGAGCCACCCAGATAGTCCAGAATAATCTCCTTAATTTATAGTCAGCTGATTAGCAGCTGTAATTGCACCTGCAACCTTAATTCCCCCTCGCCATGTAACAACATATTCACAGGGTCTGGGAATTATGGTTTGGTAATCCTTAGAGGTTTATTATATCACCTACTATATAAAGCATGAACTTAGGTTCATTGACAAGAAAGAGAAAGGTCTATCATGGGAAAGGCAATCCAGTTCGGCAAAATTTGAAAGGGGGCAGTTCACAAACTACTAATTCAATGAATTAATATCTCTAAATTTCTCTAAAACAATCTTTTCAGTCAGGATAATTATTTTTCCCTCCTAATTTGAAATATGTAAACTCTACAGATACCTCTTAAGCATTTATTATGTACTTTGGAGGAATATAAAAGCATATGACATGCTTATATTATAGATGGCTCAACGTTTAAAAATTTGAGTCAGTTGTGCGAGATGCCAAAGGGAGTCTCAGATGTGTTGGTAAAATCATGGAAAGTTCAGAAAGATGGCCTTGTTGTGTGGTCTCTGAAGAGTCTTCAATAAGGTACACTCTTCTTTCCAGCCTCAGCCGTAAGAAATCACAGAAGTAAGGAGTAAAGATGAACGTCAAACCATGATTAGGTTAGGGCACATGACTTACAAATATGGGTATGTGGAACTGCTAATATGAACCACAAATTAATCTGGGCTGGGGCATTTTGTTCTCCAGAGGGCAGGCTCCTACACAACCTACAGATCTAGAGTATGGAGAAAAAGAGGAGAGACCATGCTCTCCATAGGCAGGTTGCTTCCTAATGGAGGAGTAACTCTGCCCATGTAACTTTTCCCAGTTTCACCAAAGAAATCATTCATCTCCCCAAGGGCAGAGTGTATAAAGGGAGAGAGAGAAGCCGGAAGTGTCACACTAGGGGAATTTTCTCTTCCTGGCAGGACATACAAGAAGTAGGGAGAAGCATTTCCCCATAACACACCTCAAGTTGCTACTGGCCCAAAGTAAATTCATCATTTCACTATATACTTAGTTTCCCAAACTAGACACTTGAGAATCATCTTCAACTCTTTTTCCTCAGTAATTGACTCATTCCAGTCAATCACAAAGTGTGACCTTTTCTCAAAAGAATTCCATCTGCCTTATCTCTCCTATCATGTGTCCTTATTTTACTGAAATAACTTTCACTAATGTCCTAATGTCATACTCTCCACTCTACCATATTCCCTCCTGATAAATGTATCTAGAATCTAAATATACCCAACCACCTTATTTCCAGAGTCTCCATGAATGACTTCTTTTAATCTCTAAGACTCATAATAAGAATCCTCTACTCTAAGTATACTTTCTGATATTTAGGTTTTGTGAGGTTCCCCCTTCTATGCTACTATGGCATCTTAGTCTAGTTCTAAAATTTCACTAGTTTTATTACATTTTAATCAACAATATATGCCCTACTCTAAATTTGAGGTTAACAATTATGATGATTATAATATTATTATATTATGATAAAAAAAAGAATGGCTCCCATATAGAGAGTAACTTATTCTTTATAATCTTGTGTTTTTCTGAATAGTGTTAAGCACATTTCTTATAAGAGAATCCTGAGAAATAAATATTGCTTTGTCCATTTCACCCATGAGGAAACTGAAGGCATTATATTTACTTAGAGTCACATAACTACTAAGTAACAAATCTGGAGTTTAAGCTCCCAAAACTCTGATTACAAAACATGTGAATTTTGGCTTTGTGGTGCTTATCTAAATACTAGCAGAAAAATGAGTCAAGTAGTAAAAACAATGTTTTTTGAACTTTCGATTAACTGGCAAAGGGACCCTTGTGACATTAAGCTTTGTTATGTAACTGCCAGGGCCTCTGGTCTATAAATGAGAAGGCTAGACTAGATGATTTCCAAGATCCCAGTGGTAACTTCCTCAAAGATGTGCACTTTTTCTTAAAATGAGATAAAAGAACTTTACAGAATTTTCCAAGAATAAAAACTTCCTAATCAAAGCCTCTTGTCTTAGTCCCATGGGGATCCAATCCATGTGTGAAACAGGTTAACACTCCATCACAAGTTAACCCTTCTGACCCTCTTGATTTACTTTGAGGCAATGGATACCAAAAGGTTGATGCCAACACAACTTAAGTAAATGGTGGAATAAAACTCAAATACTTAAAAAAAACACAAACTATTCTACTCAGTAGATGGTGAAAACTCACTCTCAGATTCAAAATGTATGGGAACTGCTTTGGATGGTCCTTTAATTCACCACTACTGTTTACTCTGTCAACAAGATATCTCAGTAGCTGTCAGAGTCCAGATATGTTGAATGGCTTTATCATTTGGGGTCATAATATGGGCATCTTTGGTCTTGTTCTCTGTACTTTTTTAATTTTGTAGAGCTAAAGAGTTATAATAAGCCTAGAAAAATCCTTTAGTCAATTAACAATTATTCTTTGAGCACCTGTTATATGCCTATATTTTCTAAATGCTAAAGGTGGAACAGAAACACATGAGACTTGGTCCTTTGCTGAGAAGTTACAAGCTAGCATGGGTGAGAAGATACCCATGACACACAGTTAGAAAACAAAACAAGTTACGAAACAATACAATAATATATAATTGAATGCCTAATTTTGTGGTACAGTTTATAAGAGCAATAAGATTTCAGAAAAGGGTGAGAGTAGAGTGGGCTGGAATTGTCAGAGAAAGTTCATGAGGGAGGTGAGGATATCAGTAGGATCTTGAAGAATGGGTAGGAAGAAATGAAGGGGAATAATGGCATGGGAAGCACAGGGTATATTTAAGAGACTGGCCTCATAGGAATAGATGTCTCATGTTGGAATGAAATGGGATTAAAGTGGACTCTTTTCCTTCTCCTTCTTCATGTTGTGTCTTTAAACTCCATTGGATAACAAATCTAATTTTAAATTTCCAGAAAAATAAATCTCATAATTAATTTCCTTGTTTTATATAATTACATGCAATTCTTTATCACACCTTTGTGTATGTTACATCACAGTCTTACAAAATAAACTCAAAATTATTGAATCTACTATATTTGCTTTGTCTGCACTTGTAATTGCTGATATGTTCTTCCTTGAGCATATTTTTTTATTTCTTTCCATTCTGCTGAATAAGGAGAATATTTGCAAGTATTTGAGTAATAATGATGGAGGTGAAAATAACGTTTTACACTTATAAATAGCTTAACAACTTATGAAATATTTGCACATATGTTATCTCATTTGATCCTTAACAATAATAACCTTGAGAAATAAGCAAAGCAGGTATTATCACCACTCTTTTACAGATTTGGAAGTTAAGTGCCTGGTTCTAAGAAAAACAGCAAGACATTAGAAGAACCAGGACTCTTAAATCTTCTGCCAGAACTCAGGAACATGTCTCCAACTGGAATATTTTCATGCAATATTGCAATATAGACAGTCAAAACAAATTTAGCATATTCTCTAACTTCTACCTGGTTTCAGTATAACCTAGGCATTTATATGATTTTTGATAACTTAATGACCATTGTATTCATATGAAGAGAGATTAATCTTTAAAAATATGCATATTTGGTACAAAGATCAGTACCATGAACAAACTGACCAGATACAATTGGATAGGGCACTTCTTTGTCCTACTTTCTTGTAAGTGCAATGGGGTTAATACCAGCCTTTTGTAATGATCTAATAGAGCAAAGAATAGAAACACACATTGAAAAGAGGTAACATTTGCTCTATAACTTCTAACTTCTTCTTCCAGAAAGAAGGATTACATGTACATTCCTCTATTCCTCCTGCTAGGTACAGTTGAAAACTCTGGAATACACACGCACACACACATATAAAACAAATGTAAGACGATTCTAATAGATGTAGAGTAGAAAGCACACCAGCTAGTAGGACCACAGGACAGTGAGGAACCCAGCAACTTGGAACCACCAATAGGTGCAGACAGAAGAAGCCCAAAGCAAAGCCTGCTCTCGTTAGCCAAGGAACCAGGATGGGGCACCCAAGCAGAACAGAATTTCAGGCAATAGTTCTACTCCAGCCAAACACCACCAAAAACACTGTGACCCTGCTCCCAACCCTGTCATCAAAGAACTAGTGGAGAGTCTAGACTTCTACTCTCACCAGGCTGTAACAAGTCACCCCAGCACACCAAGGTGATGTTACAGGAGGCCCAGCAGGGGACCCCAGCCTGCACAGTGACTGTGGAGACAACATGGGGAGCCTGGACATCCAGTACCGTCTGGCCAAAAAATGCTGATGGAAGAAACTAAAGAAGAGCTAAATAAATGGAGAGGCATGCACACTGGGAGGAACTCAGCACAGCAAAAAATGTCAGTTCTGCCCAAGTTGACATATAGGCTTAACACAATTTCTCTTAAGAATCCCAGCAAGGTATTTGTACACAAAGGCAAGATCATTCTAAAATTTATATAGGAAGCCAAAGAAACTACAGTGGTTAAGATCATTTTGCAAAAGGAAGAATAAAGTAGATGGAATCATTCTACCTGACTTCAAGACTTATTTTATAGCAATGGTAATCAAGACTCTGTGGTATTGGCAGAAAGATAGACACACAAATCAATGGAACAGAATAGAGAACCCAAAAATAGAACCATACAAGTATGCTCAAGTGAGTTTTCACAGAAGTACAAAAGCAATTTTTATAGAGGAAGAATCATCTTTTCAAAATATATTGGAGAAATCAGACAACAGTAAGCAAAAAAAAAAAAAAAAAAGGGAAGAAAGAACCTCAACTTAAACTTTATAAAATTAATTTAAAATAGACCATAGATTTAAATGTAAAACAAAAACTATAAAACTCTTAGGAGTCAGCATAGGAGAAAATCTTCAGAACCTATGAGTTCTTAGATGTGATCCATAAAAGAAAAAACAATCAGTAAATAAACTTCATCAAAATTAAACAAATTTTGCTCTGTGAAAATCCCTAAGAGGAACAAAAGGCAAGCAGAAGGCTGGAAGAAAATATTTGGCAACCACATATCTGATGAAGGACATTTCTAGAATACATAAAGAAATCTCAGAATTCAACAGTAAAAACAAAAGAAACAAACAATGCAATTAGAAAATGGGCAAAAGACGTAAAGAGGTATTTCACCAAAAAGAATATATGGGTGGCAAATAAGCACAAGAAACGATGATCAATATCACCAACCATTAGGAAAATATAACTAAGATGACAACGAAATACCACTACACACCTATTAGAGCAGCTAAAGTAAAACATAGGGCCTATAGGAGTGAAAACTAGTACAGCCACCCTAAAAACTAGTTAGGCAGTTTCTTGGAAAACTGAACATATAGTTACCATTCAACCCAGCAATTGCACTCCTGAGCATTTATCCCAGAGGGAAAAAACACTTGTGTCCACACGAGTTTGTACATGATTGTTCATAACAGCTTTATTTTTAACAGCCCAAAACTGGCAGTGATCAAATGTTCCTCTTTAGGTGAGTGGCTAAACAAACTGTGTTATATCCATTCCATGGAATTCTGCTCAGCAATAAGAGGAGCACACTACCAATATATACCACAACTAGGAAGCATCTCAAGGGCATTATGTTGAATGAGAAAACAATCTCTGTTGAATGAGAAAACAATCTCAAAAGGTCGTACACAGTATGATTCCATTTATATAACATTCTCTAAAAGACAAATTACACAGATGGACAACTGGTTGGTGATTGTCTGGAGTTAGGGATGGTGGAAGGGAAGGGGGTGGTGACTATAAAAGGGTAAGGGCAGGGAAAGCTTTGTGGTTATAAAATATTTCTGTATCTTACTTGCGGGGTTTACATGAATATCCACATGTGCTAAAATGAAACACAACTACACACATGTTATACCCATGTCAAATCCCTGTCTTGATATTAAGTGTTCTGTGAGATGTAACCATTGGGGGAAATGGGGGAGGGTACTCAGGATTTCTTTGCACTATCTTTGTAACTTCCTATGGATTTACAATTATTTCAAAATGA
This sequence comes from Delphinapterus leucas, assembly GCF_059928025.1. NCBI lineage: Eukaryota > Metazoa > Chordata > Mammalia > Artiodactyla > Monodontidae > Delphinapterus > Delphinapterus leucas. The sequence goes on along the minus strand of NC_143133.1, from coordinate 47,844,609 downwards.
AAAGTTAAAAAGTTGCTCTATAACTACGTTCCTGTTTTCAGCATCTCTTTCCCATAAGCCTGATCCTGGCCAGCCAAGGTGCCCATATTGCTTCATTCGTCTTCTTCTGTACCTCTTCTCTGTAGCCCTTATGCTTCCTCCAATGTGGTATATGCTTTGTAGAGACAGGTTGGGCATTCACAGGCCTCTGCTGGGGAGAAGAGAAAGGAAGCTGCAAGAGGATGTTGAGTATCTCAGATTTTAGATTAAGGCCCTGGTTCCAAATATCCAAAATGACATTTAATGAATAACAAAATTGAGATCTTCAGTATTTTCAACAGGTTCAAATATAATATGACAGAATAAAGCCAATCCATATAAAATGCTATAGTTGTGGCTCCCAAAAGGCAACAGCATGAGCCCCAAAATATAGAGGTGACACTACACAGCAGTACACAAAAAAAGACTCAGATAATTTTATATTATACTTCAAGGGTAATGCGAGTCAACAGTCAAACATGAAAAATTAGGCTGCATTACTATTGATTGTTAAGTTTATATAGCGGTTATCTGTGCGTCTCACACAAAGTTTTTTATTTAATCCTTATAATAAACTTGAGGCAAGTAACATTTTTATCCCCATTTCTTTGTATATATAAATTCAGACACAGAAATATTAAGTTTACTTGTTCCAAGTCTCACCTCTAGTAGGTGCAGATCAGCAATTCAGACCCAGGTTCAGACTCTTAGATCTTAATCACTTGATTTATTCACAGCCATGAATCTACTATCCTGTAGTCATACATGCATCCCTTCAACAATACTTATGTGCCAAGAATTGCTCTGAATAAAATGATTAAGATTACTGCTCTCCTGGGTCTTACCTCATTAAAGAAATAGACAGTAAACAAACAAACGATAATATATTTATGGTGGCAAGCATTATAGTATTAAAATAGGGTGACATGATAGAAAGTAATGAGAGAAGCTACTTCGTGTTCAGTGGCCAAGGAAGGCCTCATGAAGAGGGAACATACAAACTAAGACCTGAATGACAAGCAGGCAGCCATGCAAATATGTGGTGAAAGGGATTCCACACAAGAACAGGCAGTGAAAATGCCCTGAGATAGAATCAGCTTGGCCTGGTTGAGAAATGAGAAAAGGATAACTAAGGCCAGAGCACTGTGAGTGGTATGAGGGAGACTGAGGTAGGTGAGATTATGTAGCAACAGAGAGCAAGGGGTTAGGATTTCATTCTATTATAACGGGAAGTCTCTGGAGTGTTTCAAGCAGACGATTACTTGATCTACTTTATGCTTTCAAAAGAGCCCTTTAGGGCTTCTCTGGTGGCGCAGTGGTTGAGAGTCTGCCTGCTGATGCAGGGGACACGGGTTCGTGCCCCGGTCCAGGAAGATCCCACATGCCGCGGAGCGGCTGGGCCCGTGAGCCATGGCCGCTGAGCCTGCGTGTCCGGAGCCTGTGCTCCGCAACGGGAGAGGCCACAACAGTGAGAGGCCCGCGTACCGCAAAAAAAAAAGAGAGCCCTTTGGCTACTAAGTGGAGAATAAATTGTAAGGATGTACGAGGGGAAGAGATGGCCAGTTAAAAGCCTGTTTAGGTTGTCCAGGTGAGAGATCATTGTGATGTGGACGTGAGTTGTGCCAGAGGAAATGGAGAGAAATTGGGTACAGAAGGAAGTAGCTGTCAGTTCTGCTCAGTTTTCTGCTGGTCAAACCACATTCAGAGTAATGTATTCAACTCTTGGCATCATTTACTGGAAGGATAGTGACAGGATAGAGCAGGGATGAGAGCCTATTAGAATAGCCAGAGAACTTTCTGTATGTATACTATCACATTTTAAATAGTTTAACAAATAATTTATATTTTAATATAAAATTTTAACATTTTAATAAATTTAACATTAATTTTTTTTCTTTACATGAGCAACAAGCAAAACCTCCTTTTTCATAATGAAAACTATAGGAAACCAAACTTGATGAATTATGCTGATGAGACATATTATGAAAAAAGTTTGAGAAACTTCATACTAGGCCACATTCAGAGGAGATTCACCTGGATGATGAGTCGAAACCATGTTCTGTGAAGAAAAGTTGATGAAGTTGAGTGTTTAAGCTCATAAGGAGAAAACTGGGACTAAATATGTTCCTTCCAGTGTATAAGGAAAACAGGATTCTTTCATTTAGCACCAAAAGGAAGAGTAAAATTTAAAGAATGGAAGCTACAGATAAGTAAGTGTCTGCTCAGCACAAGGAAAAATCTTGGGACCATTAGAATTGTCCACAATAAGGTAGATTCTTGGATATTCCCCATCAGTAGAGTTTACCCTATAAGCAATCCACAAAAGCAAGAAACAAAGCCAAGGATGGCATTCTTCTAACCCTTTGATACTAAAAAAAAAGAAGAGGTTATTAATTATTAACTTTTAATGTATTTTTCCTAAGCTATACTATTTTTCTTCCATATTCTTAAGAAGAATTTTACAAGTAAGCATCTTGGCAAGTGGGGACTTTATACATGCTAAAATCACAAATATTAAAATATACTACTATTATTATTATTCCAGGGTCATGCTGAAAAGATCTATTTATGTTTTAATATGATTTAAAAACAGTAAATTATAAGATCTATTTTAACTCATTTGATATTTACATTTACTGTCTTTAAGAATAAAATTCTAGTTATATAGATCGTGACAAATAATACAAACATAATCTCTCATTACAGTGGTAACAGTTGGTAAACCCCTTCATTATACTGTAGTTTTAACTCTCACAGTATTATGCAGTCAACAAGTTGGAAAGATAATATTAGCTGTGTTACTCACGCTTGTGGAACTTGGAAAGAATTGTTCTTTAGCGGCGTATTCAGAAAATTGGTTAATAGCAATTGGTTAAAGCAATTAAATAAGGTATTTTAGCATTTGGGACACTAGAAGCTCTGTTCTCTTGAGCTGTAAATCAAACCAATTTCCGCAGAAGATAGGTCTTGCCGTGTGGATAAAATATTTGGAGGCAATTCCAATAGATCTTGATACTGTTGTCTGCCAAAATCTAGGCTCTCAAAGTGTTGTTTTCCCAAGCCCAGCCAAAGCCTGTCCGGTATTCATTTTCATGGCAGCCTCTTCAACTAGATTTGGTGCTGTGATGACTTAGGGAAGCTTAATCTTTTTAAGATGCTTGTAAGTTACCCACACACCATTCTGCTCAAGAGTGCCTCATAGACATGAAATAAGGAGTAACTGACATTAAAGGGAAGAAATGTGTGACTATGTGCTCCAGAAACAAAACATGGCCTATAAAGGCCAGGAAGTGAGTGCCCAAAACAGAGTGGACACTCATAAATGTTTGCTGAGTGCATGAATTGAATGCATAATTGAGTTAATTAATGAGCAGGTGCTTAACGTATTTAAGATTAAACTATTGGCAGTATGGTTTTTAAATAAAAGCCATAACATTTTGAAGTGAGATGATGACCCACACTTTGGCATTAAATTATTTCTGAAGGCATTGGTGACCACTAGTGTTGACAAATCATTCTTTTATTTATGTCGAGTTTCCTATTTTTCAATGTGCTTTCACATATGCCACCCGCTTTGTGTTTCACAACCTACTTTGTGAGGGTCTAAGAGAAGTGTGACTTTTTCATCTTTACGTCCTCACACCCTAGCCCAATACCTAGCACCTGAGTAATACCCAATAAGTAGTGATCATAGAAACCTCAAATAACAGTTATTCAATCCTATTTGATGTTTTCTCCATCTTAGTTTCCCATGGATTGTATTAGTCATTCCTTCTAAACTCCTCAAGGATCCCATGTTATAGCTGAGACATCTGTGGCATAAGAAGGTAAACCATATACCTAAACCACAGTGCTAGGTAGGTAACAGAAAATCCAAGATGTGCACCCTGGCCTACCAGTTTCCAACTTACACACTGTTAATTGCTATGACCTAATATTGTAGTATTTTCTTTCTTTATTGTGGTGAGAGAGATATAAAAATGTCAAAGCACTATTTTTATTGGTCAGACATTGTAAACGAGTCGGTTTGAATGCTTCAACAAAAAGTTTGGAAGCCACCTGCCAGTATGATGTATTTAAGAGAACAGTTCTTTTTCCAAAGCAGAAACATAAATCATTAACTAAAAGCCATATTTCTTGTCAGTATATCTAATTTCGGCTTGGAAATGTTTGTATTAAAGTGTGTAAAGCTGTAATGTGATAGTAAATTCCTGTGACAGGCTGTCAGTATGAAATTGTTGGATTAGCAAAAGGAGAAGAAAATTACTATTTTAGTGACAATCCTTGAAATGGAAAGTAAAAAATTATACAGCTTAAGAATTAATTATGTCCAAGATTCCATTCAATTACAGTTTTCTAACTCTGAGATGTTAGTATAAATCTTTAAACTTGTAGAAATTTAAACACAAAGTAGCTTCCTTGACACTGACACTGGGATACAGGTGTTGACTTTGTATGAAGCTTAAAAATATTTCATGTTACTATAGACTCAAGAGTCATTGGACTGAGAGCGTCATACCTGAATAATTCAAATCCATACTTCCTTTTCCCAAAACTATTATAGAAGTTCTTTCAAAATACTTGAAAAATTTATTGTTTTCCCTCTTTTAGGTAGCCCTAGATCTTATTTCCCAGAATCAGGACTTCTTTCCTAAAATCCTGGGATTTAGGATAAGAGTGGATCTGAACAATGTCACATCCTCTGAAATTTTTATCAATACTCAATCAAGAGTTGAATTTTCTTTCTAGTTCTCTTCTGATAATCATAACACATTACAACATTAAGACACGATGATGATGATAAATTTATACTTTTTAGCTGTTAAATGTCCTGGGATAAAGTAAAAAAAAAAAAAAAAGAGAGAGAATATGCACTGGCTATCAGAATCTTAGATTTTATTGGCACAGTCTTTTCTGAACTCCTTGGAGTTCCTTTTCTGAACTGATCCTTGGAATTTAGGCAATATCTTATTTCATGCTTTTCTCATAAAGATTGTATTATGTTTTATTGTATTTCAATAGGATATTTTTTCTCATTAAAGACATCTGCCCCCCTTCCCCTCCCCACATTACCATGAAAAACAAAGGGATTTTTATGCTATTTAGTCAAGGGCCCTAATCTTACCTTCTTTTATATCCAAAATGTACCCTCTCTCCATCCTAGCCCCACCACCAATAACCAGGCACTGAGATTTGAAGAAGCAAGTTATCCAAATTTTACTTACTGATGGCACTGGTTGCAATAGAGGGAATCTATAAACAGCCATGTTTTCTAAAGCAATTGTTTGGGCTAAACAAAAAGAACAGAGAGAAAGCCACGCAAGTTTTTTCCAACATTGCAATCAGAGAACTGTGAGAAGGCTAAAGTGTTACACTGTTGTAAAGTTTAGCGTAGCCTTTCATATGTTCTTGTATGCTACCACGTAATCAATGGAGTCAGTTTCTAAATCTAGACAGGTGTGTTTGCAAGTGTGAAGAGGTTAAAAAGAGGAGAGAAAAAAATAATAAGACAAGTAGTTTTTGTTTTTACTGTAAGAGCAATTAAATATTTACCCGGACCCAGGAAGGTAAAGGAGTAGGTTATTCTTAATACACAGCAAAATGCCATAAAATTTTGCTATCTCTTTTACTGTCATTGTTTCTTACACATCCAGGAATTGTTCAGAGAAAAACAGGACAAAACAAGACAGTAAGGAAAACCTTTCTTCATTCTCTCTTCTCATTTCCCCAAACTCTAAAATAACGAGAAGCTGTATCTTGTGTGTTCCTCTCCCACAGATATCTACTTTATTTTGTGATTTAAGTTTACATAGCCCATCTGGCCTCTTTGGTCTTCTTGTCCTTCAGTGTGTAATTAAAGGTGATATTATTACCTTTAGGATTTATTTTCTTTTGACTGGTGGAATATAAGAAATTTCATTTAAGAAAATAAATCAGTTTCAGGTCATTGTTTCATGTCTCCCTGAGAATTACAACATATTAAAATATGAGGTTGGCGTCTCCTGCTCATTGGTATTTACCACACTTTCTATGGCACAATATAAAGGATATGGATGAAGGTATTACTCAATAAGCATTGATTGAAAGAACAGGGGGTGCATCACTGAATAGTGTAAGACTGGCATGACTTGCTCCCCTGGTTCTAAATGTCAAGTAGCAGGATTTGTTTACTCATTCCAGAATTTAAAATGCTTAAATTAACCTTTATTGTGGAACGGATGATGCATTAGTTAGCTAAAGCAGCAGTAATGACATTCCACGGTTCCACAAACTGGGTGGCTTAAACAACAGAGATTTATTGTGTCACAGTTCTGGAAGCAGGTTGGTCTATCAGCAGGGTGGTTCTTCCTGAGAGCTGTGAGAGAGGATCTATTCCATGCCACTCTCCTAGCTTCTGGTAAACTCATGCCCTCCTTATAGATGGTGTTCTTCCTGTGTCTTTATGCTTGTCTGTCTCTCTGTTCAAACGTCCTCTTTTTATAAGGATGCCGGTCATGTTGAATTAGGGGCCCACCCCTAATCCAGTATAACCTCATCTTAACTAATTAAATTCACAACACCCATATTTCCAAATAAAATCACTTCCTGAGACACTGGGAGCTGACTTGAGGGGGACAAAATATAACCCATAACTAATGGAATATACTTTATTTACATAACATATTCCCTAAGAAGGAATAAATTATAATGGAAGGAAATATTTCCTATCCATTGTGTGTGATTTGCCTGAGGACATAGAATGATTTTCATTACCTTGTCATCTACATCAGTTAAGACAGGACATGTCACAAAATAAGTGCCAAGTAAAAGTTGAATGAATGAATGGATGGATGGTGTATTACTCATCGCATTAGTTTTCTAGGGCTGCCGTAACACAATATCACAGATTGGGTGACGTAAAGAACAGAAGTTTATTTTCTCACAGTTTTGGAAGCTAGATGCCAACATCAAGGTGTCCACAGGTTTGGTTTTTTCCTGAGGCCTCACTGGTTGGCTTACAGATGGCTGTCTTCTTACTGTGTTCTCACAGTCTTCCTTCTGTCTGTGTTGTCTGTGTCATATCTATCTCCTCTTCTTATAAAGACACCAGTCATACTGGATTAGGTCCCAACCTGAAGATTCCATTTTAACTTAATCACCTTTATCAAGCCCTGTCTCCAAATACAGTCACATTTTGAGGTTAGAGTCTCACAATGAATTTTGGGAGGATGGAATTCAGCCCATAACACTTTTGAATAGGTTAAGCTCCTGTAACAAAAAAATCCTAAAATGTAATTGAATCAAAGGAAATAAAAGTTTATTTATCTCTCATGTAAAAATAATTCAAAAGTAGGAAGAGGTACAGAGTGATTAATAGCCTCTGCTGTATAAAGTCATCTAAACATCTAGGTTCCATTTATCCTGTTGCTTCTCCATCCCTTAAGATACGATTCTCATTGGTACAGTTGAGACTGGCTCATCACCTTGCTTTCAGTTTGCCAGGATTTAGCACTTTTGCTTACATTATATTATTATAATTGTATTTTTAAAATACTGTCATAAAAAGAAAAATTATGAATGCATAGTATAAGTCAGCAAACTATTTGTCTTACTTTTCTTATCCCAATGGGAGAGTCCAGAATTACCTAACACATTGAGTAAATATGACACTATTTCCTTTCATAATTGTTGACAAAACCCCACAATGCATGTTTAAGACTCTGAACATATTTTCTGATGGTTATTTGTTAACTATTGATGCACATGTGAAAAGCCAAATGCCAGATTATAAAAGGTTAATCTTCAAGAGAATGAAGATTGAACAGTTTCCACTCATCCATCCACTTACAATATAAGATCTAGCCACAAGTGCATCGTTCTTTTAGAAGTGTAATTTGTCTTACTGGGAAAATGTAATAATGTTAAAATCTATTTAATCATTTGAAAATATGCATATCTTCTAATAGACTTGTGATATTGGACCCAATTTTTCATTAACATATATTTCTCCACCTTTCCATAAGAAATTCTTACACTCAACCCCAAGTTTGCAATATAGTTAAGGGAAATACACAAGTAGAAAGAGATTTCTCACTCTTGTAAGGTCTAAACCAGTATTTCTGATTAATGATCATTCTTTGAAGCCATGCTTCAAGGACTCAGTCTCTTTCCACCTATTTTGTCGTCTTCCCAGGATTCAGAGTCCTTAGCTTATCCCTGCATCTGAGGGGAAAGAAAGTGGAAATTGTCCCCCTGCTTCTTAACCACTTTTGCAGTGGTAATGTAGCTCTTGACTGGACAGCTACTTCCTAGCATTGCTCTGCACTAGACAGGAGAGCATGAATATTTGGTAAAAAGGCTAATTGTCTCTGCAACAAACATTTCCTTTAATTGAACAATGCAATGACCTTATACATCTTATTGGGACTGTTTCTTAGCAGCTAGTGAAATTAACATGATTTCTGTAAAAATAAAACAGTAGATTGTGTCCCTAATTTTGAATAGAGGAACAATTCTGAGTTAAGCCATGCAATATTATCTAGTGAAATATCTTCCTTAGTCAACCTGTTATTCAGTTAATATATATTATGCATCTAATTGTTTTAAGGCTGTTATCAATCAGCTCAAATCTATGGGTAAATCAACTGTCAGAATATTTATCCAAAGCCTCTGGGGATGCATTTAGCCAATTTTATTATTTTGTTATTGTAAAAATTTTAGCAGATACCTATAATACCTGCACAGGACACTAAAAAACTTCCAAGTTATAACTCTAAAAAATGGAACAGTATTTTTATAGTTTTCACTGACATAATCTTGCATCTTTACAGCTTCAGATTGCCTCTGTAAGACAAAATTGGTTGGGACATAAAAAATGGACCTGGCATGTGTATAATAGGATACAGTTATGTTGTATTGCAGGATAATGAGATGCAAATGTGAGGTGTTTTTTAAGGTCAAGGACCAGTTTTTAATGAACTCTATGTCCCAGTATCTAGCACAGTGCCCGGCATTATATAATTGTTTAGTTAGATCATATTGAATGACTAAAAGAATAAATAAATTCAATAGAAAGAGGCTGATATAGATGGATAATTATCATTCATTTTATTAGGTAAACATACTTCAGTAGTTTTTACTTTTCATTTTTTTCTCCAGTTCTCTAGAATCTATAATTAATGTCATAATTTACAATTCCCCTTGTCTATTTCATAAATGCACTCTCATTAAAATCACAAAGTTCAGATCAGTAATCCAGCCCTCATCCCTGGTGTTTTGCCCAAGACTTAGGACACCCACTGCCCTTCTTTTCTTGTATGGTCCCAGGCCTCTCTTCCCCAAGTCGTCCTCGAACAGAATATCAGCAGATTCCTACCGTGGTCTAAGAGGATCCTAGGTACTGAGGGTTTTCAGACAGCAGAACACTTAAGCCATGTAACTTTGTGAGTATAAAAAAGAAGGAATGAAAGCACTAGATTCTTGAAAGACTTTGAATGGCTGAAGCCAACCAAGGAGACTAGGTTCTTAAGAAGTTTGGTGTACAGGGATTAGAAGGCAGGGAGGAAGTACGATTACTTTAGATGAGGAAGTCTAATTATTGCAGGACCACAAAATCTCAACCAACCTCAGAGGGAGTGCTGGGGTGTCTGAGTCATCCTGTGGTTGCCAAAAGAGTTGCGACTTTCTTTTTTTTTTTTTGCGGTACGCGGGCCTCTCACTGTTGTGGCCTCTCCCGTTGTGGAGCACAGGCTCCGGACGCGCAGGCTCAGCGGCCATGGCTCACGGGCCCAGCCACTCCGCGGCATGTGGGATCTTCGCGGACCAGGGCACGAACCCGCGTCCCCTGCATCAGCAGGCGGACCCTCAACCACTGCGCCAGCAGGGAAGCCCAAGAGTTGTGACTTTCTACCGACCACAATTGGTCCTTGGACTAGGCAGCTCTGTGCAGCTGAGTCAAACCCCAAAGCTACTGACAGCTTGAGGCTCGGTGCTGGGGCAAAACAGCTTTCCTTGAAGGAGGGTCTGGGCAATGGAACCCCCTGTCTATCACATAGATCAAAAATAGAATAAAAGAAATCAGTCCCTTGATTCATCTATCTCTAATTCAATCATATACATCCTTGAACTATTAATATATTCTGGGACAATAGTCAAAATACCAAACAACTGCTGCCTCCCAACTCCAGCCATTAGATCCAACACCAAGCACCAGAAATCCATTTGGCCTTACCAGTGCAAGCTTCCTGAACACCAACATTCATGCAACACGATGTTCCTTTTGCAACCATGAGGGTAAAGTTCTCCTAATCCCTAGTGTTAGGAAAAGAGTTTGTTATGGAAAAAAAAAGTTTGGGTAACTGAGTTTATCAAAGGATGGATAAAATCCTTTATATATATTTGGTTATTAATATAATTGGGCATTATGATTGGACTTCATGAGGGCTTAGTAAATGCCAGGCATGGTGCTCAACACTTCAATATCTTGTTTAATACTCAGAGTGCTATGAGGCAGGTACCATTATTATTCCATTTACAGGTGATGAAATGAGTTGAGGAGGAGTAAGTGACATGCTCATGGATAAAAGTAATATACTATAGAGCAGGGTTAGAAACCAGTATATGTCTACTCTGGAGCTTGACGCCAGTGACTCTGCTGTGCTACCCATTTAATTTCTGAACAATCACAGATTTATCTTCCTTTTGTCCGTAACTTGTAAAAGACATGGGGTTGTGAACAATAAGGATAAATTTCCTTCTTGTCCAACTTGGTCTCTTCTTTCTCTATTGTTCTAAGCCACCAATCTTTAGACTTATCACCTACTGTTCCAAGTTATGTTTCTTGATTGGCCACTGAAAGTTTGCATCCTTCCTCTTTACTACTTTGCTAACCCCTAATTAGTCAGAAGAAATCCAGATGATCTAGGTAGGTTTTTACTTTCTTAACTCAGGTCATTGCCCTAAGATATATACCTACCTAGCCCTGACTGTCTTTATGCATACTTTTATTTCTTTTCTGTTCTTTAGATTATCTTTTCTAAAGATATATTCTGTGAATATAAAACATTATCATGATAGGTTTAAATAGCATGTAATGCCTGAAATTCTTTAAATTGTTCTTTCCTGTTTGGATGTCAATGTGACACTTTTAAAATATGCTATTGAATGAGATACAACATGCTACAGTAATGAGAACCTCCGTTTCCAGTGTGTTCATATATTTTAGCTGTTATCATTACAGTGCTTCTCCAGTGCTTTCCAAACAATGCATTGAAACACATTAGTAAGCCATGAGAATTTTTCTGTGAAATACACCCTAAGAGAGCTAATAAAACAGATAATTCTCACCTCTAAGATAACCACTATGCTATGAGTTATTTTTGAACCATTAAAAAAAAATTAAAGTTAATTTCAACCTTGTAGAAAAAGTCTCTTTCAAGTGGAGATGCTATTGTTCGACTCTCACTAAGATTATAAGAAACAATAGTTAATCCTTTTTTATGAAAAGTGGATTTCAGTCCATATTCACTCTTTCAGAAAATTTTTGAGGTAATCAAATAAGGTTTAAACATATTGTGTTGAGGTTTTTTTTTCCTTTTTTTTTTTTGAGAAATAATTGTTACAGCTACATTTTAGGCTAACAAAGGCTTCTTTCACAAATGACGAACTGTGAAAAGCATTGCAAGTGATTTCTCAAATAAATGCAAATAAAAAATGATTGAAAATATACTTTGTAGCAGAACTATGTGCTTCTTTTGAATCACTAAGAATAGTCTATATGGATGATGGCAGTGTAGACAAATACACAAATCATTGCTGGTCCCTAAGTGGTTCCCTACACAGATACCCAGTGACAACAACATCCATAGGGTGAAATGCAGGAATATATTGTTAATAAGTTATAACTAATTACATGTGAAAATAAGTAGCCAAACAATAAATATTTTGATATCCACCATGTATACATTACTCTCTAGATACTGTTTGTCTTAGCCCAGGCTGTTATAGCAAAATATCATAGACCAGGTCATGCCCTCATCTCAACCTAATTACTTCCCAAAGGCCCCACCCCCTAATACCATGATACTGGGATTAGAGCTTCAACACAGGAACTTTGAGGAAACACAAGCATTCAGCCAATAGCAATATGTCAGTACAAAAAGTCTGAGAATTTCAGCTGTCTCTCAACAGTTTATAATAAACCTCCGAGGAATTAGAGGGGTGTTAGATGTGCACTCATGGTGAGCTCTGAAGGGCAGAAAATGTGTAATCCCAGGTTTCATCTTCAGCGCCAAGTACAATGTTACAGAGTATGGAATAGGTGTTTGTAGGGTGAATAAATGAATAATGAAGAGAGATGAGACAGACATGAACATTCAAAAATAACAGCAACATCAAAAAGAATGTCTTATGGGCAAATATACGACAATTTGTCTTGTATGTGGTAGAGACAGCATATTGATTTGTTCTAGAAGGAAAAGTTTTCCTCATGGACGTAGATAACCTCGGCTTGGCAGAGTAAAGAGGTAGATGAGTGAAGAGAAGGAATTATTAGCTGAGGAAGTTTTATGAGAATAAGCCACAAGACAGGGGATTTCAAGGTGTTTGCTGGGAATACTAACTAGCCCAAATTTACTACAAATATGGTGGGAGAAAATAATTGAGGGGATTAAATTTTATACCAAATTTTGCAAACTTAGGCCTCTAGAGTCTGCATCAGCTAAGGTATGTTTTATCTTTGTTCTGTACACTTCTAAATGTTTCTAAGTAGCTGTCAATGCATACGCCTTAGAAAATATCACACACAAATTCAGATTCTCAGCTTTGCACAAAAATTATGTGATTTAACAACATTACCCACTTGTCCAATCAGTGAGATCAGTGGAAATGAAGAAGCAGCTGCCTAGACCTCACTCCTCTTGTTTACCATTGACCCCACTAGATCTTTTCACTCAGTTATGTTTATCTGTTTGGTCCCTTGCAGTTTGAGAGGTCTAATGAGAATGTCATTGGAGATCAGCTCTCTCTCTCTCTTTCTTTCTCCTCTTCTGGCACATGCACACAGTTAAATCACCATGAGCCTTAACTCTTCCAGCCCTAGAAGTTTGCAACTGTCCTTTCAGCTCACAAGTGGGAGTGTCAAGGCAGCAATGATCACAGCTCTGAATTGCGACTCTGATTTAAGTCAGCAGAAGACCCTATTAAACCTGAGAGCGACAGAGCAGGTACAGGAAGCGTAACAATTTGGGGAAGTTAGACTTTTCGCTCCATGCTGAAATTCTGCCAAGGGATAGGGAGTTATAAAAAGAGGAATTCTATGGTCCCTCTTTTGGTGACCAACTATCTTCAGGAAATCTTTTTGCATACTTTACAATCTGAAATGCTGCTACTTCACAGCATTTAAAAATATATATTCTCAGTGGTCTAGAAGCAATAGAATTTCTCAAATGCAGTGGGATAAGGGCTCCCTTTGAGCATTTTACAAAAGTCATGGACCCTAATCCCAGAAAAATTCGTACACAATTCTGCATATAATTTGAGAAGGTTCAGGGGATTCTTGGAAAGACCCTTCACTGGCATTTCAGTTGCATGTACAAATTCTAGTTTAAGGCATTTTGTTCAAGGATATTATCAAAAGAGGGTTTAAAGGATAAGCTGAGGACCTTTGGAATTCTCAGCAAAGGGCATGAGCAAGGCTCTCAATTCTATACACTTGGAAAATAGTGAGATTTATCTAAAGTGTAAGGATTATGGATGGGAGGAGATATGATGACAATTTGATACCCTAGGAGGGGAACAGAGAAAATAGAAAGGAGAAAATGGGGATAAGACATATGGAGGAAATAGAACCTGACTGATGTTCCCTCTATTTTCAAATCCCAATGTATTGAAGTTGTGGCTCTACCATGGAATACCCAAGATGGTCTGGAATTCCAGCAATTCTACATTGCCAATCCAACATCCAGGGCCAGTCTTTCCTGCAGTATAAACTTATTTTCTGTTTGAAAATTGCCTCTCCTTTGTGACCTATATCTTACTGCATGTTATAAAGCTGTGGTAGTGTACCTTTTTCAAACCTCTTACCATTGATATTAAACTGGAAGATTTTTGGAGCCAAATTAAACTTAATCTTCCATGCATCTTCTGCAATATGCTGTACACTCTCAAGTTTTAGTAGAAGCGCAGTACTTTCTATAATAAGTTAAAGATTGTAATTAAAGTTATGTTTTAGAGTCAAATGGATTTCAAATCTCAATGGAGGAGTTGTATTTTTTATTGCTACAACGTTTGAGAATGGTCAAACGTTTTCCATTATGTGTCATGTAAAAGAGAAGGAACTAAATAATATTTGGACAACATCTACACCTGTATTTTATGATTCAAAGCAATGAGATTTTTCTTTCTACAATCTGAATTTTTAGCTACATCATCGAATGACAAGTATGTGGTAGTAATATGTCATTAGGGAAAACTTAATTACCATTTTTAATTTTTAGAAAATCTGTGAATCATGAAAGCAAATGGACCTGAAAATTCAAATAACTGAAAGATACAACAGATATCTCAACAGAAAAGAATGTTTCCTGTTTATTCTTGGACTTGTCATTTATCTCACTTATCTATTAAAATTTAGACATATTCTCTTTAACACAACAAAATGCCTCGCAAAGATCTAACCTAGAAAAGGACATGCATGTGAAAAATAAGTGAAAGAAAAATGACAGATTTTGCTTTTGGTGTTCAAAGAAGCACGGCCCAAGTGCGATGTCCCACAGAGAATCGAATGTGAATAAAACATGTGCTCTGCTCCTTGAGGAACTTCCTGGCTGGCAGAGGAGCTAATGCCTAGAAATAATTGCAATTCAGAAGGGAAAATACGGATTTCCTGATGCGTGCTCTGTAGGGCAGCTTAGGAGGAGAGAAGAGTGGTTCTAGAAAGGAACCTCAGGAGCCATTTTTAAAATACGTGGCATTTGAACAGGTCTTAGAGAAAGAATTGAGTTTGAATATGACTCTTTTCAATGAGGTGCTGAATCTGAACTAAATTACAGAAAGCAGAAGAGGCCAGTAAATAAAAAACAGTGACATTCTTAATTGCATGCTTCTGATCTCCAGCTGCTCAAGTTACCAAGTAGCTTCGTCTAATTAGAATGTCTTGAGATAAATTTGATATTTTTGAACCTGTGTGATCAACCAAAGGAAAATATCTGTTAATGCTGTCATCACCCCTGATTCTTACTCAGTGTTTACTTGGCTGGGTTGACCTATCGTTTTTGCCATGATGTCATATTGCCATATTTTTGAAAAAGGATTATAGAAGTATGCAACTACGTGTGTTCCATTTAGTTTGTAAGCCAGATTTCTATTTTGAGAATATTCCAGGAAATATATCATTCTTGTTTGGAATGATCTTTTTTGTTTCGTCTCCTTCCTATGGGAACTTTGATTTAACTTTTCCAAATGTACTTAATATCTTAATATCTAACACACTAGATAAATGTTTACTTCTTTTTACCTTGCAACCAATAAGCCACAGAGTCATTGACGTGGGTCCGGGAGGAGAAATTTTCTTCCTAATTTTTTTATATTAATTTCGATCAAACTGCAATTATGACCATATATTGCGATACTTTCTTATATTTAAATACGATTTAAAACAGTACCACCATAATTTGATCCTTTTGTACTGCCAGGATAACGATATTATAATTGCACTGTAGCTTCAAATGGCTTGAAAATTTTAAAAATTAGGAACACGTCCAAAATATTACTTTCAGCTTTGTATATTTGCTGGTTACCTCCACTGAGTAACTGTGACTCAGGGATAAATCATACAGATTAAATCAAACCCTTAAGGGTTTACAGCTAATAGGAATAGAAATGCTTTCAAACATATGCATATATTAAAGCAGCTACCTTATCACCTCTGGTTGCTGGATAAGTGGGAATGTCAAGATGAGCTGTGAGGTGGATGGTATTCAGTTATAAAGTGTGCCCACAAGTAAACTTTAACTAATAAAAGCTAATGTGAATGACTGGCTTTTTAAATCGTTTCTAATACATGGGAATGCATTAAAAATTATCCTTCAGAGAGTATCACTCTCATTCACTTGTGTTTCAAATTATTTCCTTGGGTGGAAGATAGAGATGAGGAATAACTAGGGGCCCCTGAGAATGCTCCCTGGAATGTGTCGCACGGTGAGCACACTTGTCATGCAGATCACAGCAAATGAAGAATAAATATGTAGAAGTAATCAGGTGTCCTGCCTGAGTGCTATGAGAGATGCACACATACAGAGTATATCAAAGAAGACAGTCCTCAAAATCAGACCAGAGAGAAGGTAAAGATGTCTTGGTAGAGAATCATTTGTACATTAACATGAAAAAGTTAGCATCTCTTTAAAACGTTGAGCCCTAGGTCCTGAGAGAGAATGCATGCATTAGGGCTAAGACTGCGTGTATTGGGATTGAAAAGGCAAAATCAGTCACGGTGAAGGATTAGTCCAATTACCTAATGCTGCATAACAAACCAGCCCAAAAATTAGTGGCTTAAGAGAACGATTTATCATTATTACATATTATTTTGTCGATCAAATATTTGGACAAGGATGATGTGTCTTTGTTTCACACTGCCTGTGACCTTAGGTGGGATAAACAGAAGGTGCTGAAATAGCTGGGGGGGGGGGGTGTTTGGACATCTCTCTCTCTCTCTCTTCCTCCATGCATCCTCCACAGAGGACTAGCTTGTGCCTCCTTACAGCATGGCTGCCTCAGTATACCCAGACACCTTACATAGTGTTGTAGGGAAGAAAGTGAAACTGCCAGCTCTCTTACAGGCTCGGCCTGCAGCTGGCATAGTACTATTTCTGCCATAATGTATTGATCCAAGTTATCATGGGCCAGCCCAGATTCAAGGGGAGGGAGCATAGACCCCACTTCTCAATGAAAGAAAATCAAGTAATTTGTGACCATCTTCAATCAATTGTAAGTATTCTTTAATTTAACAACTGCTTATTGAGTACCCACCGTATACCACCTACTGTTCTACTTGATCTTGTTACCGTGGGAAACAAAGTAAAATCTATGACCATATGAAGGAATTTTCCAGTAAAAAAAAGAAAGAGGAGAAAAGCAAATAAATGTAAGTTTGATAGTAAGGTAGTGTGGCAATGATAGTGTTCACAAAATACACATAAGCTCCTTTATATTTCCCAGTTTTGCTTGCAATTAGTTTAGGGCCATCTGACTAGTTTAGGTCCATGGACTGAGAGCAAAAGTGATGTGTGTCACTTTCAGGCCAAGTGATGTGCCTCTTTCATCCTTTCTCATCCTTTTGTCTTTAGAATTTGCATGTACTAGATCATGTGGCAACAAGATAGAGGAGGGGCATTTAACCCATTCAGTCTCTGATGGAAGCAAGAAAAAACTTCTGTTGTGTTAACCCACTGAGGTTTGGGGTTTGTATATTACCACAGAATAATGCAGCGTTACTTAACCTGACTGATGCATGTAATTGGTGCTATGGAGTAAAAAAATTAAGGTAAAGGAATACAGAATGACTGTGGATGTAAGAGTACAATTGTAGACAAAGTGATCACGGCAAGAATTAAGACATCTTTTTATTAAAATGTACTAGAACTTTCAAACCCAGTCCCAGACTTTTCCTACCCCACCACACTGCCTCCTGTATATATTGGAGAGTTGCAGATGCCCTTGATATTTGGATACATATGATATTAGCATTTTTAAAAAACTGGTCTGTTGAGCTTTAAAGGAGAATAAGAAAAGATAATGTTGGAATTATCTAACAGAGGAAGATCTTGAAAGCCAGACTGTGTAGGCCAGGATATTTTTAGCAAATAACTTTGGAAACTACCCCACACTTTTGCATGTAGGGGTAGCTTTATAATAACGTTTGACAATGACTGTGGCGTGTAGAATTAGAAAGGATTGACAAAACAGACTAAACACAGCAGATAACACTATAAAATTTTCTTAAATACTATTTTCTTAGATAGATGCTTGTCCAGAGCTCACAGTGATGATGGATATGTTTGGAGCCAGAGAAAACCATCTTTTGCTTACTATTTCTGTGACATGAGACTCATCACTAAGTTCTCCAAGATTTAATATCCTCACATGTCAAAAAGGAATAATGACGCTGCCATAGATGGGTTATTGTAAGAAGTATCAATTATATGTGCACAAAACTTACCAGAATATTTGTCATATAGGGGATTCTCAATAAAACTGTAGCTATCATTTTATTATAACTAATGATGTAGACTGGTACTCATGAGACTATGCCAATCATTATATGAAAAGCACTTTGGAGGAGCCCAAGAATCTCATGACATAGCCCTTATCCTCATGCTCAAAGCCTTGTTGTAGAAGATAAGAGAAAAAAACATGATGAGATAAAGTAATGTACTGGCAAGAAAAGGCTTGGAAAAAGAGATGACACAATGCACTAAATAAACTTTAATATAATGACAGAGATAATATGTATTTTGTCAGTGAGAAAATAATCTATTCTAAAACCATTGGAAATTTATGTTATTATTTTTTAAATATATTATTACTAATAAGAACCCATGTAGATACTTTCACAGGTAGAGAAAGTGACAGTCCTAAGATTGTGCCTTTTATGTTTTGTTCCTTAGGGCTCATGCTCTTACAGTGGCAGGGTACAAGATATCTCATTAGGCTTTAAGTAAAAATATATAAAATATATATTTTATCTTTAATAAATTAGCCAGTAACTCTCTCCCTCAAAGATCTCTCATTTTTCAAACAGAATGTCCTGATGATTTAAAAGTCTAGAGCCTACCTTCTTCTACTCTGTTTACCACTCTGAGTTTGAAACTCGAAACAGAAATGTCAACACATAATGAACTAACACCTTTCCAGCCAGAACAGAAATTGAGTAAGAAGCCAAGATCCATATTTTATAATATGTTTCTGCAAAATAATAAGAACTTTAAGAGATTTCAGTGGTTCGACCCTTCTCTGTACTGGGGTCCAGGGCTTTGTTCTTTTGCTCTACGAGGTCCACTTTGGGTCTTTTCAATATGGCCAGTCATCTTCTATATATGATTCTCCTCATTCCTCAACACAAATTGGACCACAGTGTTTTCTTACTAGGAATCTTGGTAATTCCATGTCATGTTATTCTTTTCCTTTGCTTTGCACTCAAAATAGGTCAGTGTGAATGAAAACATTTCCGACTGCCTTTTGAATTTCAGTCAGCCCAGGTAATTCCAATAAATGCATTGAAATTTTGCTGTCATTGTGACAACCCCATCAAACATCTTGTCAATCATATCAAATTAAAATTCCCCATTCTCCTATTTAAATGCCTACCACTTCACAGTCATTGAAAAAAATCCAGCAATGTCATATAGCACAAAACAAAGGCAGTAGCTGCCCGAGTTTATCAAATTACGCAGATAATCAATCACTCATTGCTAGAGAATTTCATTACGCATGTAATGATATGCCTGGCACATGGGAAGTGCCCAATAAATGGCAGATATTATTTCTATTTGAAAGGCAAATTGTATTTTTAACTCATTATTCATGTTTGTTTTCCTCTTCAGGTTTCTCTGTTCATTTTTCCACAATTCTGTTTCCCTAACAGTTAAAATATGCATTTGAGAGCTATGATTTTACATCATCTATATTATTGAAGAATAGGTCTTAAATGTGCTCTTCATCTAAACTTACGTACAGTCTATGCTCAGTGGATCCAAGAGGAGAGTAGCATAGAGAAACCAAAAGAGTTGTTAGCAATTTTGGACTGTGATTCTCCCTTTAATTGCATGAGGCTTCTTATGCTTAGGATTCAGAGCTTTGGTCAATAAATAAAAGCTAGTGAAAAATGGAAGAAAGGAAATATTTTGCAACAAAGCAGATCATGGAGATTAGAAGTCACTTGAAATTTTGTAGGGATTTGTTACACAAAGTGTGGTCCATAAATCAGGAGCGTCAGCAGCATCTGGGTGCTTGCTGGACATGCAGGATCTGAGGTCCCACCCAGACCTACTGAATCAGTCTGCATTTGATCAAGATCCCCAGGGGATTTGTGTGCCCATTAAAACTTGAGAAGCACTATACTAGGACACACAAACACTAACCATGAACTTCAAAAACCCTTTAGCAGAGAGAGGAAGTGCAATGTACTGAGGGAGATTCAAGGAGAAAGGCTTCACACAAAGTTAAGGAAACTAGAACTCAGCTAGCTGTGTGGCTTGCCAACAGTTAGATGGTTGTAAGAGGTGGAAGCTGGATGTGACTATAGATCTGAGCCCACTTTGACCTTTTCCCTATATCACCTTGAAAAAGAATTTTATTGGTAATCTCTGAGAGCAGGATTTTCTTTCTCTTCTTTTGAAATTTAGATGATGAAACTAAAGTGGCTGACAAAACTTTTAAACATGTATCCTGAGTATTAAAGGAATGCCTATTCAACAATAATAATCTAAAAGACACTAAAAGTCACTTTTAAAGACATTACACAGTGCCTTCCATTTTTTCTTTATACATGCATCCAGTGCTCAGTATTTACATATTCCATATTTGCAAACTCATCAACTTGCTAAAATTTATTTGTAACCCCAGCATCCATACTCATGGCACTTTCACAATCATTGTGGACATCCATAGAATGTGGAAAATTTGAGTCTGATGTACACATTTCTGGCCGAGATTGAACAAGGTGATGCTCTGACTTCTTTTTTCAATTCTCACACTGTAAAAAAGTATCCTTTTCACTATCTATTTAGCTCCACGTTTTTCACATTTTTGTGCTTTTTTGTTGGTGATTCCACTCTAAGATGGTCCCCACATGGAGCGCTGGAGTGCTGTCTAGTTTTCCTGTGCTTTTTAAGGTTGTGGGGTAGTTATGGAGAAAATACGTGTGTTAGATAAGCTTTGTTCAGGTATGAGTTACAGTGTTGTTGGCTATGAACTCAATGCTAATGAATTAACAACATATATTAAATAAGGTAACCTTAAATAGAGGTACACATAAAACAAGGTTATGTATTGATTGGTTGATGAAAATCCTGTAACCAGGGGCTCACAGGACCCTAACCCTGTATTTTTCCTAAAGCAGTGGTTCAATATTTGCTGATTCAGTGTTCACAACAATTTTATAGAACATAGCTACTACAAATAATGAGAATTGATTTTTTTGTACTTTTTCTTGTTAGGAATACGCAATGTCATATTACCTTTCAGTCATTTTTCTGTGCCATTTTTAGCTGGACATCTACTATATATAGGTACTTTCTATACATTATTTTTTTCACGAACCATTAGGCCTATCAAGAGCATCTTCAGGCATTAATTTTCCCTAGGAAATCACAGTTGAATCTGATGATGTGGTATGTGTATGATAATTATGGAACACAGGCAATTAAAATTCAGGACAGAATAATGAATAATCCTATTGAGTTGCCTGATCAATGATGCCTGGAGTCATCATAAAAGCCTCCCAAGTGGAGGTGGCATTTAAACCAGACACTGATAAGGAAGTACAATTGTCTTACTTAATGAGGAAGAGGTCACAAAATCTACACATGGGAAACAAGGAAAAGGTACCAAGACCAAATCCAGCATGCTGTGGAGTTGTACAGAGGCCATGCAGAGGGATAATAAGAGTAGGGGGCTTCCCTGGTGGCTCAGTGGTTGAGAGTCCGCCTGCCGATGCAGGGGACACGGGTTCGTGCCCCACTCCGGGAAGATCCCACATGCCGCGGAGCGGCTGCGCCCGTGAGCCATGGCCGCTGAGCCTGCGCGTCCGGAGCCTGTGCTCCGCATCGGGAGAGGCCACAAGAGTGAGAGGCCCACGTACTGCAAAAAAAAAAAAAAAAGAGAAAAGCAAAAATTCTGTATCCCCTTTGTTGGGAAATACATAAGTCCCATAATAAATAATGAGGATGTCTTAGATTTGTATAAACCTTCAAAGCCCCTTCCAGATGCATGATCTCATTTATCCTTACCACAAACCTGCGATGTGCGAATTGTGATGATTATCCCAATGTTTTAAAGGTGAATGTTAATCAGCTGAAAAAGCCGGTGGTCCCATATTTAATCCCTAGCTATGTAAGGATCACTCAACAGTGTTGAGGAGTAGCGGGAGGAAGATACCCAGGGCAAGAGAAATTCACAGACTCATCAAAGTGACTTAGATAATAGAGAAAGGGGTGAACAAGAAGGCAGAGGAAAGGTGCCACCATAAGGGGGACCGGATATATCCTGGCAAGTGGATTTGGAGGTAAATATTAACAGTTTAGGGAGTTAGAGTTCTTGCTATGGGGACATTTGAGGGCAAGTCTGCATTTCTTTCAACAGGGGAAGGGATGGAACACAGGTGCAACTTACTTAGGAGGTAATTATTGGTGAGAAAACTGAGGCAATAACATCATTTATTGGAGAATTCAAATAAGAATGTTACAACAGTGACATGGAGAAAGATTGTTGGGGAGATAAGAGTGAGCTAAATGAGCAGGAAGCTAGCAACTGCCCCTTCCAGGAGATGCTATGGATTCTGTGAGAGACTCTGTTAGGATCATCCAGCTGTGGGCGGGACCAATCATAAAGTTTTCTGCAGATGTTTGCGGAGGTCATATCTGCCAGGACTCTGGAGGAGAACGTCTACTCCAGAATTATGACATGTGATTGATCTAACCCAGCTATAATCTTAATCCACCCGGTGGAAACCGATGACATTTTGTTGGAAGTTTTGATAAGTGTTCCGGACAGTATAGTACAGCAGTGAGATGTAGTGGATTTTGTGTCCACTGGATTTGAGTTTTGGCCATCTTTAGCAAATTTCCCTTTCTGTGCCTCAGTTTCCTCCTATGCATGTGAGAATGAAGGGACACGATGCATGCAAAACACTTGTCACAATACTTGATACATAAATGGTTATTTTGATATTATTTATCTGAAAAATATCTGGCATTTTCTGGCACGTATCAGGCTTCCAAAAAAATTGTTCTATTTTCTTCTTCTACTCTGTATTTAAAAAACAAGTACAAAGTAAAGCATACCTCTAAAAAGCATTGTTTGTCTCTTTGTCATGATCCATTTGTATTCTTTTAATTTAATGGAATTAGTTAAATAAGAATGTCTTTCCACTTTAGGTAAATATGAGGATTACAGAGACTGCTGTGCTGTCACAGACCAAGATAACTTTCTTTCCTGACAATTTGGCTCTTTCTTGGTGCTTAGAAACACCTCCAGTAACTACTTACGAAATAATCTCCGCAATGTAAGCAGAATACAGAAATATATTGAATGTTCCTCTAGGTAGCCTAATAAAGCCTTTAAACATGGAGCGCGAGCTGAGTCAATTTGCCTAGATAGTAAATTCTCCATGGTTATAATACATTAGTGTCACTTAGAACTCTGATTTCTCCTCTTAAGGAAAAGTCTTCCCCTCTCCTTTCTAGCGTCATAATACATATCTCTGTCTTTTTTATTTTCCCCCAAACAAAATTGTAGCATTGTGAAGTCACATTCTGACCCTCCTTTTAGAATCATAGGGAAACAAACAACACCTTTAAGACTGTTCCCATCTTACAGGTGTGGAAACTGAGACCTGAAACAGTCCGAAGGTATGCCCAGAGGAGGGAGGCAGAGAACGGAGATCGATGTTGACTGAGCATGTGGCCTGTTGCAGCACTGTGTTGGTTGTTTGCTCTTGGGTCATCTAATCTAATCCTTTCACCTGCCCCGCAAGAAGATTAGGTATCTTGTCTGTATTTTATAGGTAAGGGAACAGCAGGAAGTGGCAGGGCTAACATCAAACCCAATTCTCCTGATTCCCGCTTCCTCTACTTGATGCTGATTTCATCACAGAAGCTGTTGGCTGCCAAATCCACAATATGTTTCATTTAGATAAATAATATTTGCTTCCCAGATATGTATGCATGCTGTCTGCTTATGCTCCCATGTTTTCTCTAAAGTTGTTTTCCTTCTAGTTGCTTTGCAGACCAAAAAGCTTAGTTTCTTGTCATCATCATCATCTTTTCTGGCTTCTTGGATTTCCCTAGGATGAAATCAGATTTTTCTACCTGATTGCAACCAATTTGTGTTCAGTAGCAAACAGAGTACAGAGAGTGAAACTGTATTTGTGTGTTTCGCAAATGTGCAGTTTTTGAAATATGAACAGTTGCTTATTTGAGAAGGCCCTTCTCCTGGCTTGCTTGCTCCGTAATCCAAATTCAGTTACTTTAATTTGAAATTGCTTTGCATGGTTAGTTTTTGGAAATGTGAAGTTAAATCTTTAAGTTTGAGACTGCCTGAGAAACCCCTGATAGAATACTTCATTGAGCAAGGAAAGTAGAAAGGGTGCATATAATGATTGCTGACTCTCGCTAATGGGCCAGTTTTTCATGAAATTTACAGGCCAAAAGAGAAGTCCAGTAAAACTGCTTAATTTCACTAAGAGTCAACAGTCTATCTAGAACATGTCAGATGTTCATATTCAATATCTGAAAGACTATCTCACTCTACAATATCAATTCTCACTGTTTCGTATCTTCAGATATTCATATACGTTGTCAGATATCCTTGCTACAAAACTTTAGGCTTGAAGCTAAAAGAGTATTAGGGGTTAAAGGTTGAAGAAGACAAGCTGAGAAAATAAAGATAGGTAGAACATTGACTGGTCAGGCATTATATGGTAATTTATTTATTTTGCGGTACGCTGGCCTCTCACTGTTGTGGCCTCTCCCGTTGTGGAGCACAGGCTCCGGACGCGCAGGCTCAGCGGCCATGGCTCACGGGCCCAGTCGCTCCGCGGCGTGTGGGATCCTGCCAGACCGGGGCACGAACCCGTGTCCCCTGCATCGGCAGGTGGACTCTCAACCACTGCGCCACCAGGGAAGTCCTATATGGTAATTTTTATGTTCTTCAAAACTGAGTTCCATTTCAAGAAAAAAAACGCATTTATCTTAACACATGAAGAAAGTTAATCAAAATAGTAAGGTAGATGAAAAGGGAAATACATGCTATTTGAAAAAGAACTCCAGATGTTTTTGGACGAGGCATTTGAAAGCCTCTCTGGTCATTTCTGTCTACACACTTTGAGTCCTGTTTTTGTATTTTCAGGTGCCTGAGATCACATTCATTAGTCCTTAGTAACTTCAGATTTTGGTTTGGTCAAGATTAAGCTGAAGTGCAGATTATATCTTTGTTTGTTTCTTTTAAACTTATTTTTCATATATATCCTGCCTAAAGCAGCACTACAATAAAGAAGAGTATGGTTATACTGTGAAAACAGTGCTTTGATTTAAGGTCTGAGACAACTTTTAAAAGTTCAGTAGTAGGTAGAAATCAAGATGCACTTTTAAAATGTGACCATTTTCCTTTCTGTAAAAGGATCAGCTGCAATATTTTGACAGTGAACTTGCCTTCTAAACCCAACAAAGAAACTCAAATCTCCTAGGTCCTGAAGCCCCAAATCAATATTCCTTTTTAATTATTTTTAATCCTTGTTGGAAAATAGCCAGTTGTGACCTTGTTCCCCTTAAAGTGTTCATGGGAAGTGGCCACTTGTGGAAAATGTGACAGAGTCAAGTCTGCTTCTTATTATGGGAACACCAAATGTTTTAAAGACAGGAAGTCTGAAAGCATTTGGCTTCAATTTAAATGGAGAAAATAGGCCTTCCTTTGAGCTAGTCATTCTTGCAAGCTTTTGGAGCACTTGTTGATAGGCTGCTTCCTATGCTCACTAGTCTATTCATTCATTAAATGGCCACTTACTGAGTATCTAAAATCGTGCTAGACATTAGGCATGTAAAGATGAAGACAAAACGAAAGTACCACTCCCAGGAATTCACAATCTGTTAATGAAATCAGACATGTAAATAAATAAGACCCATGAAATGTTACTCTCCATTGTATCACTCTATCTCCTTAAAATAGCAGTTAGAACAACCTGAAATTGTCTAGTTTATTTTGTCTTTCCTATTAGAATGTAGGTGCTCTGAGGGCAGGGATCTGGCATACAGAAGACACCCAAAAGAATGAGTTTAATAATTAGAATAGTATAGGGCTTCCCTGGTGGCGCAGTGGTTGAGAGTCCGCCTGCCTATGCAGGGGACACGGGTTCGTGCCCCGGTCCGGGAAGATCCCACATGCCGCGGAGCGGCTGGGCCGTGAGCCATGGCCACTGAGCCTGCGCGTCCGGAGCCTGTGCTCCACAACGGGAGAGGCCACAACAGTGAGAGGCCCTCGTACCGCAAAAAGAAAAAATTAAAAAAAAATTAATAGTATAGAACAGAATACTGGATTCTTACAGGGGATTCCGGGGCTCATAAGTGATAAGTCTGTAGACGGCTACAAAATATTTTCTGCTGCTCTCTCGAAGCTTGTTTCTGCAGATATATCTACCCCATGTCTGCCACTTCAGGCTTCACTTTAAGGCATTTGGCAAAACTGCCTCAACTCACCCACGCAGACATGGCGATGGGAACTTGGAGAATTCCCTGTGGCCTCTCACGTTGCAGCCTTTCCCATTTTGGACCATTGAGGCCAAGGGTTCATCATAAAGGAGCTGCGGCACTGAG
This sequence comes from Delphinapterus leucas, assembly GCF_059928025.1. NCBI lineage: Eukaryota > Metazoa > Chordata > Mammalia > Artiodactyla > Monodontidae > Delphinapterus > Delphinapterus leucas. Next base: position 47,818,030 of record NC_143133.1, on the reverse strand, counting down.
CTCAAACTGGAGATTTATGGCTTTGAATCTCAGCTCTTCTGCTTATTGGAGTGAGCAAGTTTTCAATCTCAGACTCCTCACCTGTAAACTGGAGAGGTAATCGCACTTTCCTCACAAAGCTGTTTGTAAAATCCTCAGCCTTTAATGTGCATTAGTTGGATCTGCATTTGTTCAACCAATGTTTAGAGATTATCAAGCCATTTTCTGAGAGTCTCATGCCTTATAAGTCATTCCTCCAGCTGTGTGGTAGGACTCTGACTTCAGAACTTTTACCCCTCATATTGCCATTGCCTAATATTGGTGAGGGCGTTTGAAGCCCTTCAGCAGAAGGTGAAGTGGGCAGTGTTTATGTGTCCGACCTGAAAGCTCCAGGAAAGTGGGAGAACGAGGCCCGTCTCAAAGTCATGGCCCTGTGAGACTGTAGGCAGTACTTGTGTGAGTCATCAACAGCCCTGCCACTGTGGCATCTCTGAATTCCCCAAGCACCAAAGGCAAAAAAGAAACAAAGCAAAAGATAATGGAATCTTTGGGGTAAATTTAATGACAATCTAAGAGGAATGTTTTATTGTGGAAGTTGCGATAAGCATTTCTTTTGTTTGCTTTCAGGGCTACTTTATAAAACTAATTGTGGCAGATACACAGTGGAAGTAATTAATGAGAAAGATCAAGCTGAATGGGAACTATAATTCTATCCATTTGAGGCCATTAATTTGAACTAATTTGATATAAAAAATTCAAACTGAAGGTTTTCTGGATGTTTATCATTTTCTGCCAAGCTTGTTAACTTCCTTAGTAGGCAGCCAAGGGGCGACTTAATATTGATCTAGTGTTTGCAAAGATTTGTTTCAAGCAAACACCACGTTACAGTGAATCTAGTAACTTCTAACTCAAGTACTTTATTTTAAAAAGTAAGCATGAAACAACTCACACAGCCGTTTTCAAGATTCATTTCGCTTCCAGTGCCAAGAGATATGCTTGATGCTTGAAACTTTTTTCAGCAAACATAGAATACAACAAACCTGTGCTTATCTTTTCCTTCTCAAATGTTATCTTCTTGTAAGAAGTTAGCATTTTCATCAGGCCCAGTGTGTGGAAGCCATCTATCTCCAAGTGCATTTATTCCCTAAGTAGTCTTTATGCATTCCATACACTTTGCCATGCTGAGGATAAAAGGAATAAGACCTAGGTTCAAGAGACACATACTCTAATACCTTATAGCTCTATGATATTGGGCAGGTTAATTAAAATCACTGATCCTCAATTTCCTCCTAGAATTGTGCAGATTACATATACAGTATAATATAAAAAGCATAGCATATGTAATATAATACATGCAAAAAGCATAGCATATGTAATAGAGCACAAGTAAAAGGTTCAGCAGAGTGTATCCCAAGCAGACCCTGAGACAAGGATTCAGGGGCTAGTGATTTATTCAGGAAGTGCTCCCAGGAGAAAGGAGGAAAGCAGTGGGGGAAGGAAGGTTGGGAAGGGGAAGAACTCCAGCAAGGATATGATTTCAGGCGAAGTCCCAGCCTCAGCATGATTTTGTAGAGAGGAACTCCCTTGTGCAAATTACGGCTCAGAGTTTGCTGTAACTTAAGGCAAAAAAGCTGGGCCTCTTTCCTCCCTCAGTAATCATTGTAGCTGCAGGGTACAGTGAGGCCATAAACCTAAGGCACTTCCCACTCTCTGCCCCTGTGGACACCCAAAGGCCATCCACCGGAGCTGAGTCACAGACGCAGGCCATTAGAGGAAGCAGAAGCTTACTGAAGCAGCCAGAGGCTCTAGAAGCCGGTAACAGGGACCCAAGGGGATCTAGGCAGAGCACCGAGGCTGTCCACTACAATAGTACATAGTCTAGTCTCAGTAAATGTTATTTCCTTATTTTTTCCTAAACAGTCTCTACTTCTGCCATATGTATAGCCCCCTAGTTAATGAAGCCTTGAGGTCAGAGATTGTATATTTTTTGGCTTTCCAATGACTACACATCACCACCAATAAGAATTTGCTCAGCCCACTAGAATATGAACATGAGTCATAACTTGTGAAACTAAGATTGTTATTCATTTCTAGTTTGCTGTAAATCTCAGAGCCACATAGGGATGGTAGACAAAGATTGTTATTGCTTGTTGCTACAGACCACATGGCAATTTCAACCACTCTGCTTTTTATATTTGAATGATCAGTGAAATGTCATATTTTAACCTCAAAATGTTTTTTTAATATCTTTATTGGAGTATAATTGCTTTATAATGGTGTGTTAGTTTCTGCTTTATAACAAATTGAATCAGCTATACATGTACATAAATCCCCATATCCCCTCCCTCTTGCGTCTCCCTCCCACCCTCCCTATCCCACCCCTCTTGGTGGCCACAAAGCACTGAGCTGATCTCCCTGTGCTATGCAGCTACTTCCCACTAGCTATCTATTTTACATTTGGTACTGTATATATAAGTCCATGCCACTTTCTCACTTCGTCCCAGCTTACCTTTCCCCCTCCCCATGTCCTCAAGTACATTCTCTATGTCTGCATCTTTATTCCTGTCCTGCCCCTAGGTTCTTCAGAACCATTTTTTTTTTTTTAGATTCCATATATATGTGTTAGCATATGGTATTTGTTTTTCTCTTTCTGACTTACTTCACTCTGTATGACACACTCTAGGTCCATCCACCTCACTACAAATAACTCAATTTCGTTTCTTTTTATGGCTGAGTAATATTCCATTGTATATATGTGCCACATCTTCTTTATCCATTCATCTGTCAGTGGACACTTAGGTTGCTTCCATGTCCTGGCTATTGTAAATAGAGCTGCAATGAACATTGTGGTACATGACTCGTTGAATTATGGTTTTCTCAGGGTGTATGCCCAGTAGTGGGATTGCTGGGTCGTATGGTAGTTCTATTTTTAGCTTTTTAAGGAACCTCCATACTGTTCTCCATAGTGGCTGTATCAATTTACATTCCCACCAGCAGTGCAAGAGGGTTCCCTTTTCTCCACACCCTCTCCAGCATTTATTGTTTGTAGATTTTTTGATGATGCCCATTCTGACCAGTGTGAGGTGATACCTCACTGTAGTTTTGATTTGCATTTCTCTAATGATTAGTGATGTTGAGCTTCCTTTCATGTGTTTGTTGGCAATCTGTATATCTTCTTTGGAGAGATGTCTGTTTAGGTCTTCTGCCCATTTTTGGATTGGGTTGTTTTTGATACAAATATTTTTGATACATATTAAAATTAGCTTTGAGAGTTGCAGGCAAGGTAAATGATTCGATATTTAAGAAACTAGCAGTTCTGACAAATTCATCAGAGGGGCATCTGTTCTTCAATGTATTAAAGATGAGAACAGGAACCGACTAGCCACTGAGATGAGAAATGAAGCTCTATGCTCTCAGACAAAACACTGCATCTGAGAAACTTTCAGCAACTGCCAGCCGGGACTCATGTCCATTAAAAGCAAAGGTAATTGGGAGCCAGGGATAAGAGATGGGAATTGCTTTGGGCCATTATCAGGTTTCCTATTGATCACGTTGGACTGTAACATGCTGTTCGTGGATCTCACGTAGGCTTACCCTTATAGGCTCTGCAAATTGAAAGTGAGAAAGAACTGTCCAATGATCCTTACCACAGGGGGCAGGGCAGCTGTGAGGTTCTCCAGCTGTAAACCAGGTCTGAAACTGCCATATTGCCTAACCCCAATAGCTGTAACTCAGGCGAAAGGAAATATTTCCCCAAGCTGTGTTGACTAGGCTGAGTTTTAGGAAGTGACATTTACTTTTAATTCATTCAGTAAGTCTTTTGTCTGGCATGTAATCTCCACTAACACTTAGGATAACAGATGGAACTTATGCCGTGCCTTGAAAATTAATGTGTCCCTCCGCTGGTGACTGACAGACGGAAGCCATCGCTGGGACTAAAGATTTCTAAGCCTGTCCCAGCCACCCAGAGCTCAACTTTGAGAAGCATCGTGGGCTACCATGCTCAGGAAGACCAGAGTAAAGACGGGGGTACCCCTCGATCTTAGGCATTCGAGACTTTGGCTGAAGTTAAAAAGGCCATTCTAATTTTATGCACTCTGCATTTGAAAGTGGAAACAAAACAGAACAGCATAGAGAGCCCAGAGAGAACATTCTCAACACAGCTGTGTTATTAAAGAGGCAAACTGCCTCCATCCTGGACAGCTGAAGGCTCTGGCAGATTTGCGTTTAATACTGATGGGCAAACAGATACAAGTGATCCTTCTAATGAATCTTTAGGGTGATACATAATTAGGTTTGGTTCTGTTCTATGCCAGACCTCTAGGGTTCAGGAAAGGGACTGTTTTATAAGTTTGAACTAAATCCTAGTGATGGTATATGAAAAACTTTTCCCCTTTCTAGCCTGCCAACTGGTTAGGTTTTACATGAAAAACATAGATTTCTTTTTTTTTTGCTATGGCCCTGCGCAAAAATTTAAAACATGGATTACTTAGAAAACCAAATGGAATTATATTTTTGTTTATCATGTAATTATGTGTTTAGGACACTTGCCATACAAAGCAAATTTCTTTTCCCCGTAAATTCACTAGCTTTTGCCAGAAAACATACGTAGTTTCCTTCAGAGCCTGCACAATAAGTAAATCAATACTTGTCACCAGTAGTGGTTTCTACATAAGCTGAATGCCTGCTTATTGCTTTGAAGTTTACCACTAGAAGCAGTTTTCCCAAATTACTATAAAAATCCACATTGATTTTTATATTGAAATCCACCCAATATTTAAATCAGAAGATATTTGTTTCAAATTATCTCTTTTTATAGAAGGATTCAATATAGAATGTGTGTAATAATGACCTCAATCATGTATTCATTCAGGGAATTTTCATTGAGTACCTATCCTATCTGATACATACTTGATGGTAATATTTTTGGGGTTTTCCCTATTTTATGCTAATACCTTCCTACTTTTCACTGATTCTCTTTTGTTACCTAAGAGAGAAATAAATTTCTGTCATGTTAACAAAAAGAGTGAAGAGTCTCTCCCGACTCCTCTCTGATTCTATTTTTATTTAAGAGAATCTCAGCTTTAACGATGGAGAAAAATCTAAAAGTCATGTGAGGAAACAGCACAAATACTGTGCCCCTAAGGCCAAGATGCAGTAGGCTGTCGGATATTAACTAAAGGTTTCCTTTTTTCCCTAAAGGACTGAGTTCTCAGTAAGCACAGCTCTGCTTGACTTTTGAAGAGTTTACTTGTTAATGATGGTCAAAACCCTAAACCTGATGGCTATTCCCTGTGAATGGAAGACCTGTGGGGAATTTTCTACTCTTTCATGGGAAGTCGACTATAAAATTTACCGAGAATAAACAGGTTCCATGCTTACTAAGTGGAGATCAGGAGACACTTTGGAGAAAGATGGAAAGGGAAGAGTTCACATTTAGAATGTGTCAAAGCCTACTTGTAGGGAATTTAAAAATCTTAAGAGTTAGAAAAAATTGAAATCTCTTCTGGTTTAAAATTTATTTTCTTTATTTTTAAAAATTATTATTAGTATAACATTTTCTTTAAAGGAAGCACCCTTAATGCCCAAAATGTAAATTATGTAAAAGCAAAGCTTCTCCAAGGAGGGAATGGGAAGGAAGGCGGATGTGCAGTCCAGACACATTTTCTGGCCCCATCCTCAGTTTTTCCTAACAGGTGAGAAGGTGGGGCTCTGGGAGCCTATTTGCTCAAACCCTCACCTAATGCAAAGCCTCTAAGCAGCATCATTGGTGGGTTGTTATTCAACATCTGCTTGATTACATCTAATGACAAGGAACTCATTGCTTCACAAGGAAGCCTGTTTCATCTTTCCACCGCTCTAAGATACTTAGATAGGTTTCCTTAACTATCATTGATTACAAATTACTAGTCCAGGAAAGATTTTCAATAAAAATTGGATCAGAAATAATTTTAGACTATGTTTACTCATTGTCAGCTCAGTGAGCTGACTAAAAATTCAAGCATGAGGCATCAATTTCTTTCTTAGGATCTTTTGGGCTCCCTAAAAAAGGCTCAGGGAATTTTCCGTGGAAAACTTCTACAATGAAATGTATCTCTTGAATAACATCAAGTATGCCACATTCAAACTCAAAAAAATGTTTGTTCTGAGTCATGAGTCCTTTCAAAAAGCTTGGTATTAGAGAGGTTATAATGAAAATGCCAGTAATAGACCCTTAGCAAGCAAACCTGCTCAGAAACTTTGTTCAAAAAGAAAGTACATCCCAAATGCAATATTTATATGTTCTCCAGCTCTCCAGATGACAGCGCCATTGAGTATTGACTGTTCTTGGCCTTTAAGCCCAGCACAAACACAAACTCAAAACACTCCCTGTCAAACAGAAGCTGCTCAGATAGACTCAGACAAGAAAGACACAGAAGAACTTTCTTTTTCTTTGTTTTTTTGAGGGGCTATAAGAGAAGGATCACCAAAGTTTCTAAGAGACCAAGAAGACAGAAAATAAAAGCGCTGTCTGGAATTTTCCTGCCATCTCTCATCTGCCACATCTTGACATGAGGGCCTCATGGAAGTGTTTTCTGTGTGCTACATGGAGACCGTCCAGAGGCTTTGCTGCGTATTTTAGTAAATAGTTTCCTTGGAACCCATTCGTTTCTGTATTGTCTTTTGCTGCTTTCCAACTACAGTGGCAGGATTGAGTAATTGCAGCAGGCACCTTAAGGACCACGATGCCTGAAATATCTTCTGTCTGGCGCTTTATAGAAAAAGTTTGCCGATCTCTGCTTTAGAAGTGGTTATAAAGAGAATTCAACCTAAGAAAAACACTAGAGCAATAGGATTGGCCAGAGGGAGTAGACTACGCACCACTCAGGTTTGTATAACATTAACTCTTTAATGGACCCTAAAGATCATTTAGATCAAGGCTTTTCATTTTCCATCTGATGAAAATGAAGCCAAGAGCAGGGAGCAGGTGAGGTGCGGAGTCAATGGGAGATTGTCCAGCAAAGAGGAGCCACCTTTGCATGTGTCATAGAAACACAACTTTGTATCCTATAGGTCAAAACCCACTCAGAAATTTGAACTTTAGAGAATGTAACTATATAACAACAGTTAGTCTGTGTTCACTTTACTGATCAGCCCTCACCCCGTAAAAGCAAAGGATGGTGGTAAAACAATAAAAGCAATAGAAGAATAGAAATTGATTCTCAGCTTTGCCACCTGCTATGATTTATACATTATCTAAACCCCTTTAAACTTCAATTTATCCTCTGTAAAATGAGTATTATAATAATAGAACTTCTGTTGCTGAGGATTCAGACGTAATAAAGGAAAGATGCCTGGCACAGAGCAAGGATTCGATAAATCTCAAAAAATTAACAAGTAAATGTCTTGGTTAAGGTTCCCCTCTCTGTGCCCCTGAAATTAGATACCAAGACAAGCATGTAGGTGCAAGGAGTTTGTTTTGGATGTGACCCCAGGAAGCCATCTGAAAGAATGAGAGGAGGGCACAAGGAGGAAGGGAAGGTTAATAAAGCGTATATGGGCATGTGAGGCTTAGTCTCGCGGAGAACCTCTCAGAGTCCTGCCCAGTGGGACAGTTGCTGTCTCTTGTTGGGTGTTGGGTGAGGGTTGCTCCCATGCCATTACATCCGTGGTAGGCATTTTGCTGGGCTCAGGGAGCACCCTCAGGCAGCTGTAGTGTCTTAGGTGGCTTCCAGGATAGGTCAAGGGGATATGGCTAAGATATCGACTGTGTTTGCTATAGTAAACAAACAAAACAGATAATACTGGAGTCCCTTTTATCCTAGTTCAGTTATATAAATTCTAATCAACAGACATTTCAATCTAGTAGCAATTATTAAGTACACATTTTTTGAGCTTCTGAAGCAGTTGTCACATTTATTATTATTATATAAATTATATATAAATATTATAATATAATTTGTTATTATTAGTGCTATTATAAGTAAAAACGATAATGATAAAAGCAAACAATCTAAGTCCTGAGATCTTCCAGTTAGACAAAACATTCGTTAAGTCAGTCATTTCATGTGTGGTTTGACTAAGAGTGAGAAACAGACTGTTAAATGCTTTTGGTATTAGATGAAGTCTCCCACTGAATCATTTAAAAAGATAAAACTCCGAAGTTCAAGTCTTACTTCTATGGAGATAACTCAATAATGAGTGTTTGGGACATAGCAGTTGTGTGAACTATTAACACTAAATTTTTTTATATGATAGGAGTTCAGGTAAAATAACAATGAGTAAATCTGACTGAAAAAAGTCATTGTTTACATCCAGTCAGAGGCCTCTATGCAATTAAAGGCTCCCACATCGATGTAAAAGCGTGAAGGCCAACGTGGGGACGTGTGGGCCATTCATGTTTCCTAAGGATGCTCACCAACCAGTGTAATTAGGTACACTTCTGACAGTGACCTCCCTGATGGAGTCTAGGGGCCTCTAACAATGGAGACTCAAGGGGAAGGAACTAGATTCAATGGTTTCCCTCCAATGTGATTGTTCATGGTTAGTCTACCTCGGCCTTTACTGGGCAGGAAAGCATTTCAACCCACCCAATGGGCCACAGAAACTTCTCTCTCTGCTCTTCAGAACCCTAAGGGGATTTTCAAGTGCATCTTTAGCCCGTGTCTAATTTTGACTGGGTTATTTAAGAATCTATAACTTACTTCACTCTGTATGAGAATGGAGTAAGTCCATCCACTCTGTAGGTCCATCCACATCTCTACAAGTGACCCAATTTCATTCCTTTTTATGGCTGAACATTTAAGTTGGATTCTCTTAGAAAATTTCAATTATACAATATAGTGTTATTAACTGTAATATCATCATGTTATACATTAGATCCTCAGACCTTATTCATCTTATAGCTGAAAGTTTATACCCTCTTATCAGCCCCTCCCTATTTCCTCCACCCCCAGTCCCTGGCAACTACTTTTCTACTCTCTGTTTCTAAGAGTTTGACTTTTTTTTTTAAGATCCCTTGTATAAGTGACACCAGGCAGTATTTGTCTTTCTCTGTCTAGCTTATTTCATTTAGCATAATGCCCTCAAGTCCATCCATGTTTTCCCAAGAGGCAGAATTTCTTCTTTTGTAATAGCTGAATAAGATTCCATTGTGTATGTGTGTGTGTGTATATACATTATATATATATATATATATGTATATATCTTCTTTATGCACTCATTCATTGATCAGCACTTAGGTTGTTTCCCTATCTTGGCTATTGTGAATAGTGCTGCAATGAACATGGGGGTGCAAATATCTCTTTGATATCCTGTTTTTATTTCTTTTGGATAGATATCCAGAAGTAGGATTGCTTTTCCATACTGTTTTCCATAGAAGTTGCAATGTACATTCCTGCCAATCTCTTATCATGGATGCTAAGGGTAAAAACAACCTTGTTTTAACTGAAGGGAATATACTGTGTATGTGCCTTTGGTTTTCTATTTCCTTGGGCACTTTGCTTTATTAGAGAAAGTCATCAAGCTTTGATTACAATTTAGTTCTCAAATTATTGTTTACTCTGCAAAGTACTTTAGAGAGGTCTTGATTAGACCTGTCCTCAGGCTTCTAGACTCAGTATAATTTCAGGATGGCAATGTTCCCTATAACCATCATTGTCCCTAGTTCATGAAAAGAAAAAATAATGACAGGAACTTATAATGTTCTAGAGCTGGCAAAAGGAACTTAGTTCAGTGGTTAACTCATGCCACATAAGAGAGCATTGGCATGGCTACTTTTACCATGTAGGGCTACTTTTACCATGTAGACCTACTTGCCAGTCACTATATAATGTAGAATACCTGGGTGCTTCCAGACTACACTGGTTGGAATTATCTTATATGGTAAAGAATTATTGTTCCCAACTTCGACATGGTATTTTTTAACTGCATCCTACAGTTCTGTGTCTGCACTTATTACATTGTTTTGCATTAGCTGGTTTACATAAGAGTTTTCCCTACTGAATTGTGAATGCCAGGGTTTTATTGATTTTCCTATCTCCAGCATTTATCAGTCATATAACATGTATGAGAAGGTACTAAATGTTTTACCAAATGAATTATACAAGGGAGAAAGGTAAGAAGGAAGGAAGGAAGGAAAGAGAGAGAGAGGAGGAGAGACACCTCCAGCTATCTCACTAGGTCCTCTCTGGGAATTACATGTACTTTCCACTCCTGTATTACAGTTTATCTAGAGTAGGAACATGTTCATTCAAGGAGGCTCTTATGGTTGCAGTGGAGTAAAGGGTCAGAGGGACAAGTGAAGGCCAGATTATGTAAGGCTTTGTGGACAATTTTAAGGACTTTGGCTGAGTAACTGAAATTGGAGGCTCTTGCATAGTTTTCAACAGATAAGTGACATGGTCTGACTCCATGTTAAGTCTCACTCTGCCGCTTTGAAAGCAGAATGTATAGAGAGTAGAGATAGAAACATGTAGACCTATTAGAAAGTTATTACAGGAACTTGGGCTGGAGAAGATAACATCTCTGATCAGAGTGGCAGCAGTGGAGATGGTGAGAAGTGGTAAAACTCTGATCTGAAGGTAGAGACATCAGGGTTCCTAATGAAGGACTCCAGTGTTGTTGACTTGAATGACTGAAAGCATGATGTTTTCATTGACAAAAGTGAGAAATCTATGGGTGGAGCTGATTAGGAGGGAGGTCAGGAACTCAGTTTAGCACATGTTGATTATGACATATCTATTAGACATTCAAATGGGGATGTCCAGTAGGCAATTAGTTATGAATCTGGAGCTTAAGAGGTTAGGACTAGAAATATAAATTGTGAGTCGTCTACATATACAAGTTACTTAGAGCCATGAGGTTGCATAAGATCAAAAAGGAATAAGTATATGTAAAGGCCTGAGTTCTGATACACTCCAACAAAAATAGTGGTCCATTCCCTCTTAAGTTAAAGTTTTCTCTACTTTTGTTCTTCAGAGGAGAAGCTGAGTTTATTAAAAAAAAAAACAAAACAAAAAACTTCCCATGCAATGGAGTGTTACTCAGCTTTGGAATGATTGGGTGCCAATTCAAGAAGATTAGAGCTCAAAATGATGAGGGATCCTGTCTGAAATTGCAACATAACTGTCAAAACCAACTCTGAATAAATGTGACTGCATCAAACACTGCATTTATAAAAGTCTACCCTACAGACCAACACGCTTAAAACAAAAACAGGCCTTTGGCACACCATCCTCATTACTGGAAATTATCTTGATGCCTCTTACCACCCACAAGCCAGTGATTCCTCTTTACCTCCTCTTGTTACCATCACAAAGTGTCACTAACTCCTCCCACTGTCTAGGACAAGTGCCTCCCATTGGTTGAATCCAACTAGAAACGAGAAAGCAAGGGATCCTGAGAGAAGCAGTATGTAGAAGTCAGGTCTCCTCCTTACATGTTCTTTTAACAACTTTTTCCTTTATAATGCTCTTTATAATTGTAATTTGTCTTTATTTTCAGGACTATTAGAAATACCAGGACTATATTTTTCTTTCTCTTAGAATCTACACCACATGATGTCAAAGATTGTGCCAGTGTTGCTTATGATTATCTCACCAAATCCTGCTTTAGACCTGGCATATTGAAGGCACTCAATAAGTAGTTATTAAATATTTGAAAGAAAAAATCAATCAATCAGCTTTTTTCAGTTTGCTCTCTCCCTCAGTTGTTCTCACTCCATGAACCATCCTGGTTTCCACTTGGCTTCTGGCAGCAGTCTTGTCTTTGTCTCTGTAAGTCTCTTGCTAAATTCCTGGACTGGAGAACAAAAGTTGACTCCAACTGCTTTGATAATTGGCCCATCCTAGGACAAGATTTCTAACTCCTCTGGCCACTCAGTCCTCCTTTACCTCCTAAGCTCTAAGTGACCTAAGCAGTCACCAGAGATGAACCTGCCCCCTCTCTTCTCCCTGGCTACCTCTCCTGTATGGGGATCAGATAAACCCTATATGACAAATGATGAACTATGACGATCCACAGCAGTTTAAATAATGGCGACTATATGACTTTAACGTGCTAAATTCTCATGCTTTTCTTTCCTTAGGAAATTGTTCATAATCATAACTCGAAGTAAAAGCTCTTTTGGCTTTTCCAGTAGGTCTCCTCTCGGGTTCTGCTTGGTACCATCTCATGTTCTCATTCTGTTTTAGGGTAGTTCAATGAGACCTGTATATTTAAACAAGTAATATTTTACTTTGCTATTTCTTCTTAAAATTTTGAAAAAAAGATGAAAAAAAAAAGTCCCATGAAGGATTTGTCACTTTAAGAAAATAATACACTTACTGAACCCGGAAATGTATTTTCTAAGATTTGAGGTAATTTTTTTTTAAATCAGGATAAAGTCAATAACAATAGAATCCTTTTGAAAAAACCAGAAAGTTCACTCCTGAATTAAGTATCTTGACATTCACTAAATGCCAGCAGTAAGGTTGAAATTTTGAAGGGATCATTAAGGAAAACTTTCTACTCAGCCTAAGTATAGCCAATTAGTACAGATAATAATAGATTTATTGTTTGGTATTTAGTGAAAACTTTAGAAAATGTATCAACGCATAGGGATTTCTTTGGAAATATATGCAGATGAAATGCAAGCTTTAAAAATCCTACTGTAAACTCTATGATCTGGCAGGCTTAATCATATATTTTAGTTGTCAGAGAATCACTATACATACTACTCAATGTTTGCCAATTTTCCAAGAAGAAAACGGCTTAACAAAACATGGTACTGAATATAATTCAGTGTTTCACTCATGGTTCAGAAGAAAACTCAAAATTATGCCCAGTTCTCTTGTCAGCCACATCAACATTAGTCATCTTGAACTAGAGAATCTGTTAAAGACAGGACACTGTTGATGAATGATACCAATTGGTATTTAAAGACTCACTACACCAGCTAATAATGTTACAGGGGAAAGGCGTTAACTTACTTGATTTCAAACCATACTAAATTGAAAATATGTAGGTGTGATTTTATCAATAAAATAAGTTAATCAAAAATGGACAACAGAAACCATGATATAAAATTACAGTTACTTGCTAGATCATGAGGTACCTCTATGTTTAACTAAGGAATTGTCAGACTGCTTTCTAAGGAGGCCGCACAGTTTTACCTTCCACCATCAGTGTGTGAAGATTCCAATTTCCCCACATCCTCACTAAAGCTTTTCCTTATCAGTCTTTTTGATTATAGCCATAATAGTGGGTGTGAAAGAGTATCTTACTGTGATTTTGATTTTCGTTGCCCTAGTGACTTAAAGATGTGGCACATTTTTTGTGTGTGCTTATTGGTCATTTGTATATCTTGGAATAAATGTCTGTTAAGATCCTTTCCTCATTTTTTAAATTGGATTATTATCATTTGATTATTGAGTTCTAGGAATTCTTTACCTACTCTAGATATTTCCCTTATCAGATATGTGATTTACAAAAATTTTCTCCCATTCTGTGTGTTGTCTTTTCACTTTCTACTAGTGAATGTTTCATTTTGGTTATGATACTTCTTAACTCAAGCATTTCTATTTTGTTCTTTTTAAAAATAATTTCTATATCTTTACTGACACTCTCTGATGAGACACTGTCATCACAGCTTCCTTTACTTCTATAATCATGATTTCCTTTAGGTCTTGGAACATTTTTATAATAGCTGATAGTTAATGGCTTCACTACTGTTCTGGTATTTTCTTTCCTCAGGCATTAATTTTCTTATTTACATTTTTGGGATAAATATGGAATAAGAAAATTATGGGATAAGACATATTAAATGATGGTCAGAGTCATTTAGACCCAGTAATTTGTGATTTTTTTTTTGACAAAGAAAACTCTAGAGCTCATTTGTGATAGTTTTAGTAGGAATTAGAGGAATACCTTCTGAATTTTGTTTATTGTATTGTTGTATATGTGCTACTTCTGACATGCATCAAAAAAAAAAAAAAGAAAGAATCAAATTTTCTTCTTCAGATGATCTAATTCCAGGTTTAAATTCCTATGGATTCTCATTTTATGCTAGGGGATGCTAAAGACAGGGCAAAGGTACTGCTAGATATATAGTCAAAAGAGTCAAAATTATCTTGAAAATCCTATAAGTATTAACCTCTTTACCTCCCCCTCCCCAATCTATATGGCTTTGTCATTCTGCACAAACAGATTTTTAAAATAGCATCAAATGAAGTGGTTGGATTTGCCTAGGGCCTACATAATATGAAAAATGGGTTTGAGTTTGTTTATTTTTAAGATGCTTGTACAGGTTGATTGTTTATAGGCTAGGTGCATATGTAATGTAATTTTATCAAGTATGAGATATGCTCCATTCTCCAGTGGTCAAAGGTGTCATGAGGAAATGTGGAGTGACTGAGAAAATGGAAACACCAATTAAAGTTACTTTAAACATCTTAAATATATTTAAAGGCTTAACAGGTTTTCTCTGTACTGACTCCCCATTCTTGACAGACTCAGATAATTCTGTCTTCAGGAAGACAAGGTGTTACTCTTCCTTCCAGCTCCTCTTATGCTTTTTTTTTTTTTTAACGTTTTTATTGGAGTATAATTGCTTTACAATGGTGTGTTAGTTTCTCCTTTATAACGAAGTGAATCAGTTATACATATACATATATCCCCATATCTCTTCGTTCTTGCATCTCCCTCCCTCCCACCCTCCCTGTCCCACCCTTCTACCTGCTCACAAAGCACTGAGCTGATCTCCCAGTGCTACGCGACTGCTTCGACTAGCTATCTATTTTACATTTGGTAGTGTATATATATCCATATATACACTACCACTCTCTCACTTTGTCCCAGCTTACCCTTACCCCTCCCCATGTCCCCAAGTCCATTTTCTAGTAGGTCTACGTCTTTATTCCCATCTTGCCCCTAGGTTCTTCATGATCTTCCTTTTTTTTTTTTAGATTCCATACATATGTGTTAGCATATGGTATTTGTTTTTGTCTTTCTGGCTTACTTCACTCCGTATGACAGACTCTAGGTCCATCCCCCTCGCTACAGATAACTCAATTTCATGCCTTTTTATGGCTGAGTAATATTCCATTGTATATATTTGCCACATCTTCTTTATCCTTTCATCTGTCGATGGACACTTAGGTTGCTTCCACGTCCTGGCTATTGTAAATAGAGCTGCAATGAACATTGTGGTACATGACTCTTTTTGAATTATGGTTTTCTCGGGGTATATGCCCAGTACTGGGATTGCTGGGTCGTATGGTAGTTCAATTTTTAGTTTTTTACAGAACCTCCAAACTGTTCTCAATAGTGGCTGTATCAGTTTACATTCCCACCAGCAGTGTATGAGGGTTCCCTTTTCTCCACATCCTCTCCAGCATTTATTGTTTGTAGATTTTTTTGATGATGGCCATTCTGACTGGTGTGAGGTGATACCTCATTGGAGTTTTCATTCGCATTTCTCTAATGATTAGTGATGTTGAAGATCCTTTCATGTGTTTGTTGGCAATCTGTATATCTTCTTTGGAGAAACGTCTATTTAGGTCTTCTGCCCATTTTGGGATTGGGTTGTTTGTTTTTTTGATATTGAGCTGCACAAGCTGCTTGTAATTTTGGAGATTAATCCTTTGTCAGTTGCTTCATTTGCAAATATTTCCTCCCATTCTGAGGGTTGTCTTTTGGTCTTGTTTATGGTTTCCTTTGCTGTGCAAAAGCTTTTAAGTTTCATTAGGTCCCATTTGTTTATTTTTCTTTTTATTTCCATTTCTCTGGTAGCTGGGTCAAAAAGGATCTTGCTGTGATTTGTGTCATAGAGTGTTCTGCCTATGTTTTCCTCTAAGAGTTTTATAGTTCTGGCCTTACATTTAGGTCTTTAATCCATTTTGAGTTTATTTTTGCATATGGTGTTAGGGAGTGTTCTAATTTCATTCCTTTACATGTAGCTGTCCACTTTTCCCAGCACCACTTATTGAAGAGGAATTCTTTTCTCCATTCTATATTCTTGCCTCCTTTATCAAAGATAAGGTGACCATATGTGCATGGGTTTATCTCTGTGCTTTCTATCCTGTTCCATTGATCTATATTTCTGTTTTTGTGCCAGTACCATACTGTCTTGATTACTATAGCTTTGTAGTATAGTCTGAAGTCTGGGAGCCTGATTCCTCCAGCTCTGTTTTTCTTTCTCAAGATTGCTTGGGCTATTCGGGGTCTTTTGTGTTTCCATACAAATTGTGAAATTTTTTGTTCTAGTTCTGTGAAAAAGGCCAGTGATAGTTTGATAGGGATTGCATTGAATCTGTAGATTGCTTTGGGTAGTATAGTCATTTTCACAATATTGATTCTTCCAATCCAAGAACATGATATATCTCTCCATCTGTTTGTATTATCTTCAATTTCTTTCATCAGTGTCTTAAAATTTTTTGCATACAGGCCTTTTGTCTCCTTAGGTAGGTTTATTCCTAGATATTTTATTCTTTTTGTTGCAATGGTAAATGGGAGTGTTTTCTTAATTTCACTTTCAGATTTTTCATCATTAGTGTGTAGGAGTGCAAGAGATGTCTGTGCATTAATTTTGTATCCTGCTACTTTACCAAATTCATTGATTAGCTCTAGTAGTTTTCAGGTAGCATCTTTAGGATTCTCTATGTATAGTATCATGTCGTCTGCAAACAGTAACAGCTTTACTTCTTTTCCATTGTGGATTCCTTTTATTTCTTTTTCTTCTCTGATTGCTCTGGCTAAAACTTACAAAACTATGTTGAATAAGAGTGGTGAGAGTGGGGAACCTTGTCTTGCTCCTGATCTTAGTGGAAATGGTTCCAGTTTTTCACCATTGAGGACGATGTTGGCTGTGGGTTTGTCATATATGGCCTTTATTATATTGAGGTAAGTTCCCTCTATGCCTACTTTCTGCAGGGTTTTTATCATAAATGGTGTTGAATTTTATCAAAAGCTTTTTCTGCCTCTGTTGAGATGATCATATGGTTTCTCTCCTTCAATTTGTTAATATGGTGTATCGCATTGATTGACTTGCGTATATTGAAGAATCCTTGCATTCCTGGGATAAACCCCACTTGATCATGGTGTATGATCCTTTTAATGTGCTGTTGGATTCTGTTTGCTAGTATTTTGTTGAGGATTTTTGCATCTATGTTCATCAGTGATACTGGCCTGTAGTTTTCTTTCTTTGTGATATCTTTGTCTGATTTTGGTATCAGGGTGATGGTGGCCTCATAGAATGAGTTTGGGAGTGTTCCTCCCTCTGCTATATTTTGGAAGAGTTTGAGAAGGATAGGTGTTAGCTCTTCTCTAAATGTTTGATAGAATTCACCTGTGAAGCCATCTGGTCCTGGGCTTTTGTTTGTTGGAAGATTTTTAATCACAGTTTCAATTTCAGTGCTTGTGATTGGTCTGTTCATATTTTCGATTTCTTCCTGGTTTAGTCTCAGAAGGTTGTGCATTTCTAAGAAGTTGTCCATTTCTTCCAGGTTGTCCATTTTATTGGCATATAGTTGCTTGTAGTAATTTCTCATTATCCTTTGTATTTCTGCAGTGTCAGTTGTTACTTCCCCTTTTTCATTTCTATTTCTATTGATTTGAGTCTTCTCCCTTTATCTTGATGAGTCTGGCTAATGGTTTATCAATTTTGTTTATCTTCTCAAAGAACCAGCTTTTAGTTTTCTCGATCTTTCCTTCATTTCCTTCATTTTCGTTTCCTTCATTTCCTTTTCATTTATTTCTGGTCTGATCTTTATGATTTCTTTCCTTGTGCTAACTCTGGGTTTTCTTTGTTCTTCTTTCTCTAATTTCTTTAGGTGTAAGGTTAGGTCGTTTATTTGAGATGTTTCTTTTTTCTTGAGGTAGAATTGTATTGCTATAAACTTCGCTCTTAGACCTGCTTTTGCTGCATCCCATAGGTTTTGGGTCGTCGTGTTTTCATTGTCATTTGTTTCTAGGTATTTTTTGATTTCTTCAGTGATTTCTTGGTTATTAAGTAGTGTATTGTTTAGCCTCCATGTGTTTGTATTTTTTACAGATTTTTTCCTGTAATTGATATCTTGTCTCATAGCGTTGTGGTCAGAAAAGATACTTGATACGATTTCAGTTTTCTTAAATTTACCAAGGCTTGACTTGTGACCCATGATATGATCTATCCTGGAGGATGTTCCATGAGCACTTGAGAAGAAAGTTATTCTGTTGCTTTTGGATGGAATGTACTACAAATATCAATCAAGTCCATCTCGTGTAATGTATCATTTAAAGCTTGTGTTTCCTTATTTATATTCATTTTGGATGATCTGTCCATTGGTGAAAGTGGGGTGTTAAAGTCCCCTACTATGGTTGTGTTACAGTCGATTTCCCCTTTTATGGCTGTTAGCATTTGCCTTATATATTGAGGTGCTCCTATGTTGGGTGCATAAATATTTAAAATTGTTGTATCTTCTTGGATTGATCCTGTGATCATTATGTAGTGTCCTTCTTTGTCTCTTGTAATAGTCTTTATTTTAAGGTCTATTTTGTCTGATATGAGAATTGCTCCTCCAGCTTTCTTTTGATTTCCATTTGCATGGAATATCTTTTTCCATCCCCTCACTTTCAGTGTGTATGTGTCCCTAGGTCTGAAGTGGGTTTCTTGTAGACAGCATATATACAGGTCTTGTTTTTGTATCCATTCAGCCACTCTATTTCTTTTGGTTGGAGCATTTAATCTATTTACATTTAAGGTAATTATCAATATGTATGTTCCTATTACCATTTTCTTAATTGTTTTGGGTTTGTTATTGTTGGTCTTTTCCTTCTCTTGTGTTTTCTGCCTAGAGAAGCTCCTTTAGCATTTGTTGTAAAGCTGGTTTGGTTTTGCTGAATTCTCTTAGCTTTTGCTTGTCTGTAAAGGTTTTAATTTCTCCGTCAAATCTGAATGAGATCCTTGCTGGCTAGAGTAATCTTGGTTGTAGGTTTTTCCCTTTCATCACTTTAAATATGTCCTGCCAGTCCCTTCTGGCTTGCAGTTTCTGCTGAAAGATCAGCTGTTAACCTTATGGGTATTCCCTTGTATGTTATGTGTTGCTTTTCCCTTGCTGCTTTTAATATTTTTTATTTGTATTTAATTTTTGATAGTTTGATTAATACGTTTCTTGGCATGTTTCTCCTTGGATTTATCCTGTATGGGACTCTGTGTGCTTCCTGGACTTGATTAACTATTTCCTTACCCATATTTGGGAAGTCTTCAACTATAATCTCCTCAAATATTTTCTCAGTCCCTTTCTTTTTCTCTTCTTCTTCTGGGACCCCTATAATTCGAATTTTCGTGCATTTAACATTGTCCCAGAGGTCTCTGAGACTGTCCTCAATTCTTTTCATTTTTTTTTCTTTATTCCGCTCTGTGGTACTTGTTTCCACTATTTTATCTTCCAGGTCACTTATCCGTTTTTATGCCTCAGTTATTCTGCTACTGATTCCTAGAGAATTTTTAATTTCACTTATTGTGTTGTTCATGATTGTTTGTTTGCTCTTTAGTTCTTCTAGGTCCTTGTTAAACATTTCTTGTATTTTTTCCATTCTATTTCCAAGATTTTGGATCATCTTTACTATCATTATTCTGAATTCTTTTTCAGATAGACTGCCTATTTCCTCTTCATTTGTTAGGTCTGGTGGGTTTTTACCTTGCTCCTTCATCTGTTGTGTATTTCTTTGTCTTCTTATTTTGCTTAACTTACTGTTTTTGGGGTCTCCTTTTCGCAGGTTGCAGGTTCATAGTTCCCATTGTTTTTGGTGTCTGCCCCCAGTGGCTAACGTTGGTTCAGTGGGTTGTGTAGGCTTCTTGGTGGAAGGGACTATTGCCTGTGTTCTGGTGGATGAGGCTGGATCTTTTCTTTCTGGTGGGCAGGTCCACGTCTGGTGGTGTGTTTTGGGGTGTGTGTCATCTTATTATGACTTTAGGTGCCTCTCTGCTAAGGCATGGGGTTGTGTTCCTGTCTTTCTAGATTTTTGACATAGGGTGTCAAGCACTGTAGCTTGCTGGTCGAGTGGAGCTGGGTCTTGGCATTGAGATGAATGTCTCTGGTAGATCTTCACCGTTTGATATTACATGGAGCTGGGAGGTCTCCGGTGGACCAATGTCCTGAACTTGGCTCTCCTCAGAGGCACAGCCCTGACGCCTGGCTGGAGCACTGAGAGCCTGTCATCCACACGGCTCAGAATAAAAGGGATAAAAAAGGAAAGAAATAAAAAGATAAAATAAAATAAGATAAAATAAAAAGATACTAAAATTAAAAAAAATAATTATTAAAAAATTTTTTAAGTAATTAAAAGAAAAGAGAGAACAACCAAACCAAAAAACAAATCCACCAATGATAACAAGCGCTGAAAACTATACTAAAAGAAACAAAAACAAAAACGGACAGAACCCTAAGACAAATGGTAAAAGCAAAGCTATACAGACAAAATCACACACAGAAGCATACACGTACACACTCATAAAAAGAGAAAAAGGGAAAAATATATATATATCGTTGTCCCCAAAGTCCACCTCCTCAATTTGGGATGATTTGTTGTCTATTCAGGTATTCCACAGATGCAGGGTACATCAAGTTGACTGTGGAGAGTTAATCCACTGCTCCTGAGGTTGCTGGGAGAGATTTCCTTTTCTTTTCTTTGTTTGCGCAGCTCCTGGGATGCAGCTTCGGATTTGGCCCTGCCTCTCTGTGTAGGTCACCTGAGGGCATCTGTTCTTCGCTCAGACGGGATGGGGTTAAAGGAGTGGCTGCTTCGGGGGCTCTGGCTCACTCAGGCTGTGTGGAGGGAGGGGTATGGAGTGTGGCGCAAGCCTGTGGCAGCAGGGGCCAGCGTGACGTTGCACCAGCCTGAGGTGCGCTGTGTGTTCTCCCGGGGAAGTTGTCCCTGGATCACGGGACACTGGCAGTGGCGGGCTGCGCCGGCTCCCGGGAGGGGAGGTGTGGAGAGTGACCTGGGCTTGCACACAGGCTCCTTGGTGGCCGCAGCAGCAGCCTTTGCATCCCATGCCCGTTTCTGGGGTCCGCGCTGTTAGCCACGGCTCGCACCCGTCTCTGGAGCTCCTTTAAGCGGTGCTCTTTATCCCCTCTCCTCGAGCACCAGGAAACAAAGAGGCAAGAAAAAGTCTCTTGTCTCTTCAACAGCTCCAGACTTTTCCCCGGACTCCCTCTCGGCTAGCCGCGGTGCACTAACCCCTGCAGGCTGTGTTCACGCCGCCAACCCCAGTCCTCTCCCAGCGCTCCGACCGAAGCCCGAGCCTCAGCTCCCAGCCCCCGCCCGCCCCGGCAGTTGAGCAGACAAGCCTCTCAG
This sequence comes from Delphinapterus leucas, assembly GCF_059928025.1. Taxonomy (NCBI): domain Eukaryota; kingdom Metazoa; phylum Chordata; class Mammalia; order Artiodactyla; family Monodontidae; genus Delphinapterus; species Delphinapterus leucas. The sequence goes on along the minus strand of NC_143133.1, from coordinate 47,796,754 downwards.
GCTGGTGAGTGCCGGTCGGCACCGATCCTCTGTGCGAGAATCTCTCCGCTTTGCCCTCTGCACCCCTGTTACTGCGCTGTCCTCCATGGTTCTGAAGCTTACCCCCTCCACCACCTGCAGTCTCTGCCCGCGAAGGGGCTTCCCAGTGTGTGGAATCCTTTCCTCCTTCACAGCTCCCTCCCAGTGGTGCAGGTCCCATCCCTGTTCTTTTTTCTCTGTTTTTTCTTTTTTCTTTTGCCCTACCCAGGTACGTGGGGACTTTCTTGCCTTTTGGGAGGTCTGAGGTCTTCTGCCAGCGTTCAGTAGGTGTTCTGTAGGAGTTGTTCCACATGTAGATGTATTTCTGATGTATTTGTGGGGCGGAAGGTGATCTCCGCGTCTTACTCTTCCGCCATCTTGAAGCTCCTCCCTCCTCTTTTGCTTTGATACTCAGTCATACAAATCATTTTATTAAGTTTTTAATTGACTGTATTCACTCACTATTTTCATAACCATCTGAAGGAGTTAATCATGATAATACTTTCGGGTTACCTTCTAGTCTTGATAATGAAAATAATATAATAAAACTTGGAAAAGTGCTCTATTTTCTTGGATACCACATTACTGAAGTCATCCTTCTGAAGAAACAAGCTCATATATCTAAAGAATGATAGGATGGCAATACTGTGAAGCATCTAGATTAAAAAAAAAAATTCTCTGTGCATTCTAGAGATCGTGTCCTTTTTGGGTGGGTCAGTCATGAACAGTTGGAAATCCGGAGTGCAGAAGGTGCCTACCTTCCTACAGACTGGAGAGTATCACCTCAAATATACTGTGGTTCAAACTGAGTGTATGTTGATAAAAAGCCTCAGCCCATCACTCTCTTTGTTACTTTTTTAATTGATATGTATCTGTGGCCTGAGCCAGTGACATTATATATGTTATTATATTTTGAATAAAACTACATGGTAAATATATCATTTCTTATTTTACAGACTGTGGCTCAGTAGAGTCAAGTGACTGGCTGAAAGTTATTGGCTAGTGTTATAGGCCAAATTATGTTTCCCCAAAATTCATATGTTGAAGTCTTAACTATCAGTATTTCAGAATGTGACTGTATTTGGAGATAGGGCCTTTAAAGAGGTAATTAAATTAAAATGAGCCTTACTCCAATATGACTGGCATCTTTATAAGAAGAGGAACTTAGGACACAGACTCACATAAAAGGAATATGATGTGAAGACATAAGGAGAAGATGGACATCTAAAAGCCAAGGAGAGAGAACTCAAACAAACCCAACCCTGCCAACACCTTGAGTCGCCTCCAGAACTGTGAGAAAATACATTTTTGTTGTTTTACCTACATAGTTTTCGATACCTTGTTGTGGCAGCCCCAGCAAACTAATACAGTTAATAATTCATAAATTCAACTCAATATTGTCAGAATTTGGAATTAACTATACCCCAAACTTTCATAAACAAATTCAGCTTGAAATACCACTGACATTTATGTTGCTCATGTTAATATCTCCTGTGTTAGTCCAGGTTTTCCAAGAAGTAGATCTCAAGAAAATTATAAATGTACAAGAATTTTTTATAAATTTATTTTATTTTTGGCTGTGTTGGGTTTTCATTGCTGCCTAGGGGTTTTCCCTAGTTGTGGTGAGCGGGGACTACCCTTTGTTGCATTGCACAGGCTTCTCATTGCTGTGGCTTCTCTTGTTGTGGAGCACGGGCTCTAGGCACCCGGGCTTCAGTAGTTGTGGTACATGGGCTCAGTAGTGGCGGCTCGTGAGCTCTAGAGCACAGGCTCAGTAGTAAATGTACAAGAATTTTATTAAGAGAAATGCCTGTAAGAGAAAATGGGGAGAGAAAGGCTGGGAGAGTCATCAAACTATGATGTAAGTCTGACCCCAAGTGAAGAAGACAGAGAAGGAAAGTTGGAGGAACCATCTAGACTGTGTAATCCTTTGAGGATTCCTGAAATAAAGTTAGCTGTGAGAGGAGTCCCTGTCTCCCAGAGATAAGCCTGCCTTAGTATCTACAATAAGCTTTGTTGTTGGATGTACTAGTCTGTGGAATGTGTGACTTCAGTGCAAATGTGCAAAAGTGGTAGCAACTATGACCCTTAGTCAACTACCTCCTTGTGTTGGATGTCTGTAAGATACATTCTCATAGACATTGTTAAAGGAAAAATAATATTCTAACTGTTATGGAAAAATTTATTCAAGGACATTTGTTAAAGCACAGTAAGGTAGACTTTATTCTATGGGGCCATGGTGATAGGTGTAGGGACCAGTGAAATGGGATTTTACGGTGGGGTAGAAAGATTGAATTCAACTCTGAAAACAGCATGGAAAAGTGAGAATTTATAGCCAAGGAGAAGGGTGGTGATCAGTGGATGGAACATTACAAAAAGGGAACATCAGAGGGAAGAGAAGATTTTGGCTAAACCAATCTAACAGGATTCTTGCTGAAGACAGGCCAGGGTGATCACCTGGGGGAAGGTGGAGAATGAGAAACCCAATTAGATATAGAAAGTGAACATATATGGAGGACTGGGGATCCTGGCTAAACAATTAGCAGAATTCCTGCTAAAACTGGACAATACAAAGAGGAATACAGAAGTTCAAAAGTCAAGGCTTGGTTGAAAATTTCAAGGGAGCCTGAATAGAATTTGGTCAGGAGAAGGTTCTCCGCCAACACCTCATCTCCACATTTCCTAACCTTATGAAATAGCTTTGATTTTATAAGGGCAGATCATATGCACCATCTCTGAAGCAACAGGTATATTTTAGTCAACAGATACGTGTTGAATACTTAATGAAGGCTTGTCAACCATAAAGGAGCTAAGGAACTTTCAGGGAATCTAAAAACTTGTTGAGGAATCATGAGTTTTGCATGCAGGACCCTGGAGAATAATTCAAGAAAGCAGTCAATCATACAGTTCAGACTGATTTCCTATGATTCACATACCACATAGTTCAAGAAGATGACTTTAGGTGGCATATGTGTGACTTTTTATTTTATAGTTAATTATCTGTTTTAACATACTAGAAAAAATAAAACATAAAAGCTGTGATTTAATTGACAATATTGCTTAAGCTAAAGATGAACTTAATTAGACATTAGGACAACTAGTCCATGGGTAGAGCAAACACTATGAAGACTCATTAAAGTTTAGAAAACATTGACATGAAGAATGTATGATTCAGATATGAGTCATTAAATGATAGAATCAATGGTCAAAAGAAAAAATGGCTCCTGTTGAATTTCAAATGAAAATTAGACCTCTGGAAGGCAACGTTTTAGTTACTATGTGAAATTAGCATTTAATTATTTTCTTAAGAATTTTAGACTAAGATTTAAGATTTCCTCCAATCTTGATATTTTATTTTTAAAAAATTAGCTGCTTTCTCCTGAGCTCATTCTCTCAGTATTTATTGAGAGCCTACTGCATGTCAGGTGCTGTGCTCAGTCAAAAAACTCAGGATGTAAAAGACTCAGTTCTTTCCATTATGAAGCTCTCTATCTTATGAGGCAGTCAAAACCAGACCATTACAATGCAGTACGTTTGGGGTAAAGGATATGTGTGGAGCATTACTGGTCACTGAAACTGAGCCCCCCATCCAGCTTGTGAGGGAGCAGGGAAGGAGTCCTGGAGAGTCAGTCAAGTGTCAGGTTAACATAGACAGGGAGTGTGGTGTGGATGAAGATTGTATCAGTGACTATAGAGCTGCTGGAGACCAAGGGGTGAAGCAGGAAGTTGCATGTAATTAATTTTATTTTTATTCTGGTAAAATATATATAACATAAAATTTACCATTTTCACCATTTTAAGTGTAAAATTCAGTGACATTAAGTACATGTTGTGCAACCATCACCACTGTCCAGCTCCAGAACATATTTATCATCTCAAACTGAAACTCTTTACCTGTTAAACAATGATTTACAACAGCCTCTCCCCATAGTCCCTGGAACCACTATTCTACTTTCTATCTCTATGAATTTGCCGACTCTGGGTACCTCAGATAAGTGGAATCTTACAACATTCTTTCTTTTATGTCTGACATTTCACTTAGCATAATGTTTTCAAGGTTCACTCATGTTTCAGTGTGTATCAGAATTTCATTTCTTTTTAAATCTGGATAACATTCCATTATATGTATATTATACCACATTTTGTTTATCCATTCATCTCCTGATGGACAGTTGGATTGTTTCCACATTTTGGCTATCATGTAAATAACACTGCTGGGGAAGTTGATCTACAAATATCTGTCCAATACCTGCTTTGAACTCTTTTGGGTATATATCTAAAAGTAGCCTTGCTGGATCATATGGTAATTCTGTTTAACTTTTTGAGAAACCACCAAATTGTTTTCCACGGCAGCTACACCATTTTACATTCCTACTAGCAATGCACAAGTGTTCTAATTTTTCCACATCCTCACCTACACTTGCAATTTTCCATTTTTTAAACTAATAACCATCTGAATGGGGATGAAGTAATATCTCATTGTTGTTTTGATTTGCATTTCCCTAGCAAAGGGCATGCAGTTTTGAATGTTATTCTCTGAGTGATGTGCAGACACTGATTGGTTGTAATCATTGCTTTCCTGTGATTCAGGGGTACAAGTATATTTGCATTTTAAAAGATCACCCTGGCTACAATATAGCTGTTGGTTTTATGGAGAGGACTGGGGCAGGAAGGGCAGGAGCAAGGCCGATTCAGCAGTCCAGGAGAGAGGGACAGAAGACATGAGACCCAGTCAATAAAGTGTGGGAGGGCTTCCCTGGTGGCGCAGTGGTTGAGAGTCTGCCTGCCGATGCAGGGGACAGGGGTTCGTGCCCCGGTCCGGAAAGATCCCACATGCCACGGAGCGGCTGGGCCCGTGAGCCATGGCCACTGAGTCTGCGCGTCTGGAGCCTCTGCTCCGCAACGGGAGAGGCCACAGCAGTGAGAGGCCCGCGTACCACAAAAAAAATAAAAAATAAAATAAAATAAATAAACAGTGTGGGAGCAATGTGAGCAGGACTTGAGGGATTAGACATGATGAACTTTGAGGGAAAATAAGGAGTCAAGACATTGCCCTGGACCATGATATTCTACCCTCAAATTTCTGTAGAATGAGTCACACCTTCAGATTAAAGGCGTCTGTTCCAAGCTAAGTATGTTGCCTAGAAGAGCTAGCGCATTAAGCTGTCATTGCCTGTTAACATCACACCATGTAGAAAACTGGTCATTGCCCCAATGCCAAGTAAGATCTTGAGGGATACAGGACAGATGTACTTTCAAACACTGCTTCATTTTCAATTTGGAAGGTAGACATAATTTAGTCTTACTTCCTGTGTGGTACCCAAACCCCTACTTTATAAGCCTAATCTAGTTTCCAGGCCCTTGTTCATGACATGGAATGCCAAACATGAAAAGCACATATGTATTTGGAGAGTCTAGTGATTAGATTCTTCACCTTGACTTCACACCATTTTTTTTTTCTCCCTGGAAGAGCTTAGACCAAGTTATAGTCAATGACCATTTATTGAGTGCCTAGTCTATGCCAAGCACAATGCTCAGTGCTTAGCCCACCAAGCACCACGAGGCTTGATCTCTGCCCTCTACAAGCTTATGTTCTGTTGAAATGTTGGAATTCTGTGTAGAAATAATTCGTGAGACCCTTGTTCAGTTGTGCCACAATTGCTTCACTTACAAATTAGCTTAGAAAATTCTTATGACTCTGTTTGATTCTTCTTCTCTCTTTCTTTCTTTCTGAAAGACTCCAAGCATCAAAACTATTCTGAGACCAGTTTGGGCTTCTTTCACTATGAACCAGTTAGGAGATAATTCATCCAGCTTGTCTCTATTATGCCACAGAAGCTAAGTGATGAAATTAGATTCTAAATGGAACAAACAAAAAAAGTTAAGTACATATAAAAAGACATCTGTTGAATCTGGGGATAGTGAGAAAGTAAGGGAGTTTTTCAAAAGGCACTTTGGAAGTAGGATTTTAATGGGTTTGGTTATGCTTCATTAAGGCCAAATTTGGGAGTGTCATCTATATAGCCAGTATCAAAGAGCCTTAATATTTGTTGACTTAAACACAAAGTGAGAAAGAGATTTTATTATAAATGTGTTTTTCTAGCTGGAAATTAAGAAACTGAAACACTCAGTAAGCACATATGTGCCCAGAGATCTGGTTATCATGAACATTTTCTATAAATCTAAATTATAAATAATCATTTATAGTGCAGGAACAGGTACAACGTAAGTATGCAAAGCTGTTATGATAATTGATGCTATTTTTCCAAAGTTGGTTGTAAATAATACCATGCACAAGAAGATGGAGAAGTACTGAGGGAAATAATAGGTTTCTTCAAGAATCTGAGACCCTTTAAAGATCAGAACAATGACAACTTGAGAATAGCTAACCTTATGACTCAATGATCAGAAGACATTTCAGAAACAACGATTGTATGAAATCTTGAGTCAGTTACACAGAGTGCAAACAGATCTACTGCAATGCAACCAGGAAGTGAATATGGTAGAAGCAGCACTTCTAAAGTTAATGAGGAGAAATCATGATGCTGGGTTAGTGTATACTTCACAAGAAGGCAAAGATGCCAATTATTTCCAGTTGTTTTTTACATAACTGCATTTTATTCCCTGTCTCTTGATGCCCCTAATTATAATCAAAATTATCATTCATCTTTTGCCCAATTATTCTCCTATTATTCATATGTTGCTGCTAAATATCTGGAGACACTTAGTAGAATAATGAGGTATATGCCCAGATTATGTTTCCTGAAAGGTAGATCTTGGGACAGCCTGCGCCAACACAAAGTAATTTCTGAAACTGTTTGGTTTCATCAACCCTTGATCTGGTAGCATCAAATTACCTAGTGTCAACTGAAATTGATTTTATTTCAAATGAAAGTCAAAGTGTACAAAGAAAATCTTGAAAAAAATAAAAGTAAAAAAATCATAATTTACACTTTCAAACGTATCTTGTCCTACAAAATTTTCACCTAATCTATACACTTAATATACTATGTCATTTTTGCTAAAAATCAGTTGGAAAATATCCATAGTGTAATTGGTCTCCAAGCAAGTTTTGCAAACCTGATAGTGAAGGCATTCCTATTAGTCTATGGTATGTCCCAGTTTTGTCCCCAAAGCAGAATTCTGTAGTGTGTTCACTTAACTTGATTGCAGAACTGGTCTCCAAATACAATTTTTCTATTTCCAAAAATCAAATCCATGGTGTAAAGGGCAGGGATTTTCCTGACAGAGGACATTCAAAGAACACGCCACAAGTTCTGCAGGCATTTTGCATGGGGAATTCAAAAAAGTGTTCGAGCCTCAGTCACACCATTAAACTAAGCATGTGACTCCCCAAGGTACTTCTAGGGAAGGTACCATATTTCACTTAAATGTATACATTCTGCTTTAAAATTTTTTTCAGCTTTATTGAGGTATAGTTGGTGTGCAAAAAAACCTGCACATAATTAATGTATACAATTTGATGAATGTGGACATTTGTGTACACTCATGATAACATCATTACAATCAAGGTAACAAATACATATATCACCTCTAAAAGTTTCCTTGTGCCCCTTTGTTGTTATCGTTTTAATTTTAAAATCAAATACATGACTTTATAGTCACATCTAGCATTACTTCTGTGAATGGGGCAGGAAAAAAAAAGTGTAGACATATTTCTATAAGAAGGAACCAGAGAAAATGCCTGTTGCTTTTTCATTGCTGGTGTGGGTGGTGTTGTCTATGTCTCCTATGGCTTCTAGTATCTTCAAGACCCTCCATACTTAATTAGTAACAGAGGCACATCTAAGAAACAATAGGTATGTGACCTTAATTACCCCTCACAGAGAACTTTGTAGTTAGTATATACCTGTTACTTCCTAGGGAACCAGGGATGAGCCCTGAAATGATGTCTGTCTTAGAGCATCAAATATCATTGCCACACTTGAAAGGCAACCTCAGTATATACTAATCATGGGAATGAGTGAGCTGAGGTGCAGTGGTTTCTAAAACAGCCAAGAGTCAGAATCTCCTGTGGAGATGGTCCTATCCTCAGTCTGGCTGAATCCTTATAAAGGAGGGTGGGTCCTAGATGTTGGTGTTATTTGAAGGTCCCCATGTGTGAGACTAACACATCTGATCCTCAGATCAGTGTTTGTAGCCACCTAAGCTTAGTGAAATGAGACCTAGATGAGGGTCCCTGTGACACTGTTTCCTACCTATAAGACAAGGCACAAGTTACTTAACCTCTCTGAACCTCAGAGTCCCCATTACTGAAATGGAAGTCTATATTGCTACCCCATGATATTGTTAGGGTTTAATAAACCACACATGAGATATATCTGGTGCACAGTAGGCTCTCAAAAGAATTCCTGTTTCCTCTTCTTTTAACATCACTCCTCTCCCCAGTCAGTAGATGTTACAGACTGAATGTTGACCAAATGTAAGACTAAAATTCATGTTGAAGCCCTAACCAAAATGTGATGCTATTTGGAGATGGGGCCTTTGGAGGTAATTAGGATTAGATTAGATCGTGAGGCTGAGTCTTTGGAATGAGTTTAGTGGCTTTATAAGAAGATGAAGATTCTGTGTGTGTGTGTGTGTGTGTGTGTGTGTGTGTGTGTGGTGTATATACCAAGGAAAGGCCATGTGAGAACTTAGTGAGAAGTCAGCCATCTGCAAGCTAGGAAGAGAGCTTTCACCAGGAACCAAATCAACCAGCACCTTGATTTTGGACTTCCCAGCCAACTGTGAGAAATAAATCTCTGCTGTTTGATCCACCTAGTCTATGGTATTTTGTTATGGCAGCCCAAGCAGACTAAGGTGTAGGCAAACAAGACTTTTAAAATTGCATAGACACAGTCAGTACAGCTGAGTTGGAATGGGGTGTGGGCAGAATGTTTTTCCTGTAAGTAGACCTTTTTAGAGCATGTGTCTGGAGAAGCTCAGAGCAGGCAGCCTGTCTCAGCCACAGAGAGGAAGCTGAGCCCATGTTTTCCAGCTGCCTTAGGCAGGACATGGACTAAGATGCCCTAGGAACTTGGAAATAGAGGGGAAAATAATGTCTTCTGAGAATAAAGATAAATTAAAATGCATTACAATAGATATATGGGGAAAAACAAGAGATGGTAATTAAATGCATTACAGAGCAGTTTAGGAACAACCAAAGGTTCCATCAAGGAAATTTGGATTAATCTCTACGAGGCAGTCTGGAAGTGATTATATTATCTACCTGGAAACCTAACCAAACATGCATGCCCTGTTTAGATTTAAATTGTGTGGCAAGGAAGGATATGATCAATCCTTAACACAGAAAGGGAAAGAAAGTCTCCAGGGCCAGAAGAAATTTGGAGAATTCAGTTTCATAATGTTTTTCATTCATGGTGGAGGCTCTTAATCCAGAGTTTATTGAAACTAGCCTTCGTGGTCATCCAAACTTACCCTGAAATTTCATTTGTTACAGAACTCAGGTTTGGCTGCTTGCCACTCAAAAGCCAATAATCTAGAGGCAAGTGTTGGTAGAAAGGAAAGTTGCTTTAATCAGAAAAGCCAGCAATCTGGGGAGAAGATGGACTCATGTCCCCAAAACCAACTCTGAATATTCTGCTCAGCCATGGAAGTTTTTAAATGGAAAAGGGGAAGTAATTGCACTTAATCACTGAGATAGGGGATTGGACTTGTAGCTATCTCCCGCTGTGTGCATGCTTGTCGACTCCTTGTGATCTTTCTTTAGGTGCTATCTTTTCTCACACAGTTTGTTTGTGAGTTTACTGAATATGAAGCTAGGGAAGAGATCTGGTTATCTGTTAATTATTTATTCTTCATTGCTACTGCTTTGACCTTGGAAAGAGCCAACAAGTTAGACAAGGTAAAAAGTTTTGAAAGGTGTGCTTGAGCTGGAGATGAGTAGAGCATGGGAGTGCCTGGTTTAAGGTTAGTTACAATATAGCTCTGTTAAAGTGACAAGACAAAAGGGGGCCTTCTGCAAGGAGGTCTTTCCTGACAAAAGCTGCTTACACATTCACTCACTATTCATTCACTTGTTGAACAAATATTTATTGAGTATCAACCATGTGCCATTCACTGAGACAGGTGCAGGTGCACATGTCATGGATCCCACTGCTTATGTTCATGATGTGTGTAATAGGTTGTGTGAATTTGCCTTTTCTAAGGAGTTTCACACCTTTCATCAGATTTTCAAATGATTAAGAACCAGAAATCAATGGGCAAATTAGCTCACTCTAGTTTATTATTATGATCCAGGAATCATCTGCCCCTCTATTGTTTGTGAATGTTTTTTCTAGTACACTAGTTCAATAGTTTGCAAAATGTATAAGGCAGACAGCAGAAATCCTGAGATTCCAATCTTTGGAGGAGAGTGAAAGGGATGTATAAGTTTGAGGGTGAGGATTCTTGGCACTATATTATTTAAATGTTTCTCCTAAAGAAGCACCCAGTAATTAGCTCCTTGCAGTTTTCTAAAAGGAAATTGCCTATAGCTATAAGATGAAGTTGCCTTTATTCTGACCCATAAGAACGACTAATTTCATAAATAAGAGGTTTGTTTTTAACAAAGACATTTTATAGCATAGCAGCTCTATGACAAGCAGAATAGACAACCAAATTTTAGCCATCAACACTGGTAAGACTTAATGGTATGGACTCCCAACATTGTTTTTCACACTCTACAAATGAAAAACCAACTGGAAAACAAAGAGGATGGCGTGGGGATAGAGTGTGGTAGCAAACCTTAGGAAGTGAACACAATTCTAAGGTGTTTTTTTTAACAGCAAAAACCAGGGATAATTGGATGTGATTTTTTAAGCTAGAGCAATCAAGTTGTTTCTCTATTCCCATCCTACCTGCAGGCCTCAGTTCTGAGCAACATTGCTTGGTGGAAACATTTTGGCAGCTACCATATATTGCAGGCTTAAACAGGTTTTTAATCATCCCAGACGGGGGGGACATTTTATTTGCAACTAGAAGCAGGGTATAAAATGGGAAGCTCATTAGGAACAAAAACAGATGAGCTCCAATTAAACTAACTGTTCTCTGGCAAACCCCTGGTGTCTTGGAGGGTAACTTTGCTTAACTAAGGTTTACAGAAGCAAACAAGCGTGCTTCAGGTGTCATTATTGTAAAGCAAGTCAAGGCATGACTCACAATTACTTTCTCAGTCAGATTACTTCCCATTTCCTGTCGCTTGGGACTGTTCAAAATCAGAGCCTCCCTTTGGCACCACTGTTTTCTTCTGAGATAATTACTGAGGAGTGTTTGGGGCACCATTAAGTTCAGACCTCTCCATTACATTTCAGAGCCTGGTTGCATAATGATTACACTTCTTTCACTTGCTTAATTTTCAAAATGACTTTCTCTAAACCCTGGAACACTCTCAGTCCTCAGATCAGTCCTCGCCAGTTCCATCTCCTTTTATGGATGACCTTTTCCTGTAGGGTTTCTGCAATGCATGAGACGCCCCATGTCTTCAGGAGAACTCAGTTTCTCTGCTGATCCTTTTGGAAAGAGTGAGTCTCAACACAAATTGCCCATTAGATTTACCTGGGGAGCTTAGAAAACCACCAAAGTCTAAACTCCACTCCCAGATTTTAATTGTTCAGGTATTGACATTTTTTTAAAATTTATATTTCCTATAAATTCCTCTAGTTATTCTAATCGGCAGCCAGGGCTGAGAACTACTGACTTAAACAGTACACTTTTCATCTCATTCATTAAGAGAGCTTGGAAAGCCAGACAGGCACTGCCAGGAAATTCACCTAGAGCGTTTTCAGTGTCATTATCCTTAAAAACGGAGAGAAAAATTTGTTGCAAGGTCTTGACAAGCTAAATCATTTCCAGGTGCTGCATTTCATTGAACTATATCCCCTGCCACTCTTCCTTTGGAACCCCAAGTTAGCTTAGCCATGACAATGTATGGAATACCCCATGTTCCTTCATACCCCCCTGCCATTTCACATGTTGTTCTTTCCAGGCACAGTACATACCCACACACTTCCTGCCCCGTGTCCCAGGCAAAATCCTACTTCTCCTTCAAGACCCAGCTCAACCTGCACCTCCTTCCCCGGCACACTCACCCTACCCACAGCCACTTCCACTGCTCCATGCTTCTGTAGAATCTTGAACACATCTCCATCACAGTTCTTGGTATATAATACCAGCATTTATCATGTGACAGATCTGTTTTCCCCATTAGATCATGAGCCCTTGAAGGTAGACACTTGGGGCTTATCATAGGGAGTGTCTGATTTGAAAGATGGTCAAGAGTAAGCTTCTTCCTCTCTCAGGGCCTTTGCAGCTGCTCTTCCTTCACACAGTATATGTTGTTGCCATGCAAGGGTAGGAAGAAATTTAAATGTTACCTCCCAGAAGAAACATGCAAGAAGAAACTCCCCAATCTGTCTCTATCACCTAGCCCTATTTTACTTGCTTTATGGCATTTATAGCATCTAAATTTCCTTTATCTACTTGCTTAGTGTCCATCTCCCTCCTCTGGAATGCAAGCTTCTTGAAAGCAGATACCCCTCTATTCTCCTGTTATATGCCAGGACCTAGAATAGTGTCTCCATCAGCATAGTGGATGGTAAATAAATATTTGTTCTTGACCAGCTTTCAAATAAGATAAACCTGGGCTTAAATCGAGACTCTATTAATCCCAGTTTGTATCCATGGGCAAGATGTGTAATCTCTCTATGCCTCAGTCTCCTCCATTCTAAGGATCCTTATTGCTATCCTTTTGATATAACCACTTTTGTTTTTGTTTTTGTTTTTGTTTTTTTGCGGTACGCGGGCCTCTCACTGTTGTGGTCTCTCCTGTTGTGGAGCACAGGCTCCGGACGTGCAGGCTCAGCGGCCATGGCTCACGGGCCCAGCCGCTCCGCTGCATGTGGGATCTTCCCGGACTGGAGCACGAACCCATGTCCCCTGCATCGGCAGGCGGACTCTCAACCACTGCGCCACCAGGGAAGCCCAGATATAACCACTTTTAAGGGAAAAAATAAATGTATTCAATGAGCAGGTCAACCAAAAGTTGCATGCAAATTTCAGAAAACTAAAGTGTCAGCGGAAAATGTATGTTCCAGAATCACACTAATTCACAATAATTGTTCACAATATATTTGGATCATACTTCCCTGGAAAGGTGGCTGCTGTGATAAAATAAGAAGGTATCTGAGGCACCTAGCAAGAACTTGTTCTCTCTCTTGCACTGTCTCCAAAGTCATTCTATATTCAAATGATGCAAGAATGCTGGACACCAGCTCCCTCAAATTCGATCACTCTATTTTCACACAAAGTTGTGCCAAACCATATTCCCAGTGAAATTCACCAAACTTGTCCCACTGTTCAGCACAGCTTAGAAGCCCATTTGGTCTGAGCTCTCAGACAAGGTAAATATTGAAAAAAATGTTATATATAATACATATATATGTATTATACACACACAGACATATACTTATACACACACAGACATATCCACACTGTGTTTCAGGGAAGTTAATTTACTTTTTTTTAGTTAATTTTGATTGGAGTATATTTGCTTTACAATGTTGTGTTAGTTTCTGCTGTGAAGCAAACTGAATCAGTTATACATATACGTATGTCCACTCTTTTTTAGATATCCTTCCCATTTAGGTCACTGCAGAGCATCGAGTAGAGTTCCCTGTGTTATACAGTAGGTTCTCATTAGGTATCTATTTTTTACATAGTAGTGTATATATATGTCAATCCCAATCTCCCAATTCATACCACCCACCCTTCCCCTCTTGATATCCTATCCGTAAGTTTGTTCTCTACATCTGTGACTCTAATTCTGCTTTGCAAATAAGTTCATCTCTACCATTTTTCTAGATTCCACATATAAGTGATATTATATGATATTTGTTTTTCTCTTTCTGACTTACTCAACTCTGTATGACAATCTCTAGGTCCATCCACATCTCTGCAAATGGCACTATTTCATTCCTTTTTATGACTGAGTAATATTCCTTGTATATATGCAGCACATCTTCTTTATCCATTCCTCTGTTGATGGACATTTAGGTTGCTTCCATGTCCTGGTTATTGTAAATAGTGCTGCAGTGAAAAACAGGGTTCATGTGTCTTTTTGAATTATGGTTTTCTCCGGTTATATGCCTAGGAGTGGAATTGCTGGGTCGTATGGTAGTTCTATTTTTATCTTTTTAAGGAACCTCCATACTGTTCTCCATAGTGGCTGTATCAATTTACATTCCCACCAGCAGTGCAAGAGGGTTCCCTTTTATCCACACCCTCTCCAGCATTTATTGTTTGTAGATTTTTTGATGATGGCCATTCTGACTGGTGTGAGGTGATACTTCATTGTAGTTTTGATTTGCATTCTCTAGTGATTAGTGATGTTGAGCATCTTTTCATGTGTCTGTTGGCCATCTGTATGTCTTCTTTGGAGAGATGTCTATTTAGGTCTTCTGCCCATTTTTGGATTGGGTTGTTTGTTTTTTTGATATTGAGCTGCATGAGCTGCTTGTCTATTTTGGAGATTAATCCTTTGTCAGTTGCTTCATTTGCAAATATTTTCTCCCATTCTGAAGGTTGTCTTTTTGTTCTGTTTATGGTTTCATTTGCTGTGCAAAAGCTTTGAAGTTTCATTAGGTCCCATTTGTTTATTTTTGTTTTTATTTTCATAGGTTAGTTAATTTAATAAATATTAAATATAAATTCTCTGAAGCATCTGTTAAGACAGCTGAAACAATTAAAGCCTTCTACAATTAGGCCCTTTGGTATTTTTTCAGAAAACATTTCAATAAATGAGGGAAAGTGGGAAAGGCCCAATGATCATTGGTTAGTTTTATCTGTCATACCTGTATTGCTGGGGTATATTCTTCTGGTTATTAGAGAGATATGTAATGTGCTTGTCAAATCAGACTAGCTGTGCCTCTGGATGTGAGTGAGGCACTCCATGCCACCAGCTGAGTGTCGGAAAAAGTCATTAAGCATTTCCAGACATCTGATCTTCAGTTAACATTATAATCTTGGAATCCCTGTTGTTTTACAAGGAACCTCCAGCTGTAGTATGGAATTAACTCCCATGAAAGTAACATTTGATATGAAAACTTAAGTTTTCTCCAAGCCATTTCCAAATAACATCTTGTTGATTACTCCACTTTCAGAGATGCCCCATCAACTGTCCCATCTCTCTCAACTTTAACTTCTTTTTCTTTGCTGGCTCTTCAATATGTTTATACGTTATGCCTAAGTCATTCCATTCCTACATTCTCCCTCTCCTTTAACATTTTTTAAAAACCCTTAAAACAGAAACACTCCTGTTATTTGTTTTGTTTGGTTTTGTTTTGTTTTTGTAAAAGAAGATGTTGGGGGTAGGAGTTTATTAATTAATTTATTTATTTTTGCTGTTTTGGGTCTTCGTTTCTGTGCGAGGGCTTTCTCTAGTTGTGGCAAGCGGGGGCCACTCTTCATCGCGGTGCGCGGGCCTCTGACTATTGCGGCCTCTCTTGTTGCGGAGCACAGGCTCCAGACGCGCAGGCTCAGTAGTTGTGGCTCACAGGCCTAGTTGCTCCGCGGCACGTGGGATCCTCCCAGACCAGGGCTCGAACCCGTGTCCCCTGCATTAGCAGGCAGATTCTCAACCACTGCGCCACCAGGGAAGCCCCACTCCTGTTTTTAATGCTGCATCTAACATCCCCGTTCAATTGAGTTTCTATCCATACTGCTCTTCTGGACCAATGACCTATATTGAAACAATGGAATTAGTTTTTACTTTAATGGGACTCTGCCTTTAATTATCACTCACTAAGTGTGAAACCATTTGTTTCCTTTTTGACCTAAGGCTTTCCCTCTCCACTTCCAACTTTTCTGTTCTCTCTCCGTAGCCATTGTTGAGGCTCCTCCTCTTCTGCAGTGTTCTCCAAGACTCTGACCTTAATCGTGCTACCATCTTGCCTTAAGCAGAATTGTACATTACAATGGTTTTGGCCATATGTGTAGACTGTATGTAGCTCTTTATGAATTTCAAATGCCTTAGAATGACATATTCAGCCTTCAAGACCTGGCCATTCTGTATCTCTCCAGCCTCATTTCCAACTGCTTCCTAATTTGTAGTTTTTAATTTTCAGTACTATGGAGTCTTCTAATAGTTCCAGTAGTTTCTATTAGTTCCTCAGACACACCATTTGGTTCCAGAACCCCATACATTTGCTTATGTTGTTGTCTCTGCCCAGAATTATCATTCTAACTTTATTAGCTTTAATAATCCTTGCTTGTCGTTTAAGACTGTTGTACCCCATCTTCCTTATAAACCTCCCTTGAACATGGATGCGTGGTATATTGCTGCTCCTAAAATAAGGAATATTCAGTTTGATTTAATAAAACAGTATCAGCAAAAGTACCAGTTCAGGTGGACTGTAAGATACATTCTGGTTACATCTCTGCCACTAACCAGCTCTGTGACCTTGGACTAATCATTTAACTGCTTTGGTTCTAAATTTCCTTTTGCCTATAATGACCTTTTTAAGCTAGAAGCTTTCCAAAGTTCTCTCCAGCTTCCATTTTCTGCATCTTTTCATCAGGGACAAAGCATCTCAGAGTTGTCAATAAATCAGCAGCTTAGTACAACTACAGCCTTGTTTATTGATCACTCTTAGGTAAAGTGGCTTTTATATGAAGTCAATATATGTGTTAAATATATTCAAAGTAATTGCTTTATGAACTTAAAGGAAACAAACTATCTGGTCTACCTAGCCCTGTCTTGTGGACTGCAGTGATTTTTTGGTTTTCCTTCCACTAATGAAAGATACCAGTTCTGGGAAGATAGACCCTGGCAGAGGGGAAGGAGCATGGATTTTTGAAGTCAGATTTGGATTTAAATTCTGGCACTGTCTTTTACTTTCTTTGTGACCTTAGGTAAGTTACATAACCTCTGTAGGTTTTCTTAGTACTAAAATTGAAAGAATTACTACTAGAGAACATAGGTCAAACAAAAGTCACTACTCACAAAGTGCATGGCACACAGGAGGCACAAAGATATTATTATTGCTTTATTATTATTATTGTTATCATCGTCATTATTACACTAGCTATAAGAGAGAAGATCAGGCAGGTAATGATAACCAAATCTTTTATTAACGTGGGAGTCATTTATATCAGCATCAGGTAACCACAGGATGCTCTGATATTAGGGATATCACATCAAGGATGTTAGTTCAGTTCCTTTATTTTACAGACAAGGAACATGAAACTCAGAGTGGTTACATGATTTATCCCAAAATAGTTCTCTATCAAGTGATGCTACAGGGACTTGAATCCCATTCTCTGGGTCATAGTTTAGACCCTTCCCTTTAGTTCATATTTCTCAAAATTTAGCTTCATCACAATCACCTAGAGAGCTTGTAAAACACAGATTGCTGCACCCCCTCCCCAGAGATCCTCATTCAGTAGATCTGTTGTGGGCTGGAGAATTTGCATTTTCACAAGCTCCTAGGTATTGCTGATGCTGTACTTTGAGTAGCATTGTAATAGATAACTCTGTTCTGAATTGGCTGGGAGGAGTTCTTGGCTTTCTTAAACACCTCACTCTCAAGAAGTGTCAAAGAAAGATGAGGCCATTTGTCTTGATTACTTCCTACCAGGTTTTGTATGGATACAGCACTGCCAATGAAAGGAGTATGAGCTATTCTCCCATCCTTGCCTTTTCCTACTACACTCTTGGACAAGGACCCTTAGGTTTCAGAAAAACATACCTCCCAGATTTATTTTATAAAAATTACAGTTTGTTTTGGCTGACGTGTTTACAGTCTTATTTGAAGCTTGCAAGTGCACGCTGAAATCTGCCGTGTCTGAAATGAACAACTGGCTTTGGGGTTCAGCATTTACTTCTGTGTGGGAGAAAACCTTGCAGCTTTTGTACTTCGGTGGTGGGAGAAAATGTAACACAACCAAATGTTACCTGGAAAGGTGATACACAGAATGTGTTGAGGAATTGAACACTGCCACCGATTTATCTCCTTTGAGGAAAGGGAAACACATTACATCCACAAAGTTCATTTGTTAAATTGGCAGTTTAGCACTCTGGGCTCATATTTCCATAGAAACAATCATGTTCTTTTGGCTACATTATGTATTACAAAGGGTTTTAATGAACTTACTGGAAACCAAATTACCATTTGTAAAATAATTTCTAAGATAAAATGTCTCCTACTTTGCAGTGAGAAGGAAAGAGTGATTCAAAGCACAAACAAGCAGTGCTTCTTGGAGAAAGAAGTGTTACAGCAGATTAGGTTCAATCTCAGCACCAACAAATTCTGTGCAAAACAAAAGCTCTTTAAACCTCTCTCTGTTTCCTTATCTGCTGAGAGCAGATAATATACAGGTCACAGAGCCCTTGCGAAAATTAAACGGGATAATATATATGTGCACCCTCTCTGCTTCCCTATCTTGAACAAAGTAGGCACTCAATAAATTACTGTTGTCGTTTCTTAAGGAACATGCAGCCTCTGTCTCTACCCCTTCACTTCCATCCCTTTTTTTCACACACAGAACTATAGGCACGAAAGAGCGAGGAAACAGGAGGAAGGATGACACTTGAAATCCTACCTTTCTCAATTAAGCAGAGCAATTCCGCTCAGCCAGTTCAAATCTAAAACTTTATACCAGATCTACCTCAGCACTCAAAAACCATTAAGAGCTCTCCATTTCAGGACTCACCAGCCTCAAAAGGAAGATTAGTGACCTTTTTACCTCACTCAAACATTTTTTGAACTTTAGTTGCCTGTTATATTTTCAGTTTCTTTATAAGCAGTGCCTCAAATAATTTCATAGTGTTTTCTGCTAGAGGAAACATGGAATTTTTTCTCTATTTACTTGTATGTTACATTTAAGTATGAAATATTTAACGGTGATGTATTACATCTATTTGCGTTTATTAAGGGGAAAACTGTGTGTACTTATGAAGAATGTTTGTTGCTTTGAGTAAACACTTCGGCAACATTCATCAACTCATTATCTAGCACCTATTACGCATCAAGTCTGTTCTCAGGGCTAGGGATTGTGAATGCTTATGAAGGCGGTCATGCAATACTGACCTGATATTGCCAAGGGAGTGAGTCATGTAGAAATCTGGGTAAAGATTGGTCCAGGGAGAGGAAACCACAAGTGCAAAGACCCTGAGGCAGGAGCATGCCTTGGATGATCGAGGTACATTGAGGAGACCAGAGTGGCTGGAGTGAGTGAGTAAGTGGGAAGTAATGAGAGATGAGATCAGGAACTTATCGTAAAAGACTCAATACCCCCATTTTAAATGGGTTTTTACTTTTTTTAAAAAAAATGAGAGTTATTGGGAGATTTTGAGCAAGAGTCATCACATGGTTTGACATATGTTTTTAAAAGTTTACTCTGGCTGTTTTTCTTATAGAATAGACGTGGGAAGGCAAGGGCAGAAGCTGAGAGATGACTTAGAAGACAAAAGTCAGGAAGGAGAGGATGATGGCTTGGATCAGGAGTGTGGCAGTGAGTTGCTGAGAATTGGTCAGGTTCTGAATAGTCTTTAAGAAAGAACCAAATAAATTTGCTAATGCTTTGTATGCTAACTGGAGAGCCTCCTACTTGACATTACAAGAATAGATGGCATATACCTGCCTAGAGAATTCACCATTCTGAGCCAGGTGGAAGTGGGGAGGGTCCACTCAGCAAAAGCAGTTGATTTTAAATGGCCATGAACAAATGTTCACATGCCACTTACCCTCACTTCTCTTTTGCTCCATTCCGTGATAATGACTAGAAGTTCCAGAGGTGGAGATGATTGCTCTGGGAAGATTAATTTTCCCATACTAGCAAATTCCAAGTCATACGTACGTGACTTTTCTCCATCTTATCTCTGACTAGTTAGCATATTGTGTAGTCGCTAAACTTAACTCCTTGTTTCAAACCTACATGCATCAGTTTGTTAGGCCTTCATAATATAATTAATTTTGCAAATAATCTCATCTTTCAACTAGAGAGGGTAAATTTTTTGTTTTGTTTTGTTTTCTGGAAACTTGAACATCATTCAGGACTCTCTCTCTCTAGCTCTTATGGTTAATCAGTTCCCGGTATCCTGGAGATCTGTTACCTCGGCCACATTCCTAATTCGTCTCTCACTTGGACTTCTGGAGTAGCTTCATAGTTAGTCTCTTTGCCTGTAGTTCAGCCACACTAACTTCCCAATCAGTTCTCCATACAGCAACCACGATGATCTTTCTAAAGTACACATTTGATGCTGTCTTGCCTCTGCTTACAATCTTTCACTGGTCCCCAGTTCTCTCAAGATAAAAAAGCAAACTCCTTTAGCAGCTTAAAAAGCCTTTGTGATCTGGGTCCTGCTTACCTTAGCAGCCTCATATCTTGAAATACAATTTATTCCCATCCAATGTGTCCATTCTGTGTTTCTTCTGCCCAAACTCATTCAGGGCACTAAGCTCTTACCCATGTCTAAGATGTTTCACCTACTGTTCCCTCTACCAGTAACACGTTTTCCCCATCTTTATCTGACCCTGCTCATCCTTAAAATCTCAGCTCAGATAATATGTTTTTTCCCACAGACCTGTCCAAATTCAAGTGTGGGTTGTGTCTATCTAGTGAGATCCCATGATGAACCACCATTGCTCTCATTATAATATTTAATAACTGCCTGCTTACTTCTCTGCATTTGCCGTTGAACCCTAGGCTCCAAAAGAGCAGGGGCTAGTTCACTTGTGCACATGATATCCTCAGCACCTGCGTCAAAGTTGGGCACATACCGAATAGTCAGTAATACTTTAAAATTGTCTTGGGTTGAATGGAAAAAACTTAAGAATCAGTTGAAAATCCTTTCAAGCATTATCTCTCTTCTTTCACCCCTGTACTCCAGTCTTCTGTATGTGTACCCACATCCCATCCACAAACACTCCTCCCCATACACACACATATTTGCATACTTGTACTTTGACCCGCCTCAAATAATTTGTGCTAGGACTACACTTTAACTTGGAGAATGAATGGATTTCTGTATTTAACACAGGGGTCAATCCTCTCCTTGAAGCTCTCTTGTCTCTTGACTCCCATGAAAATATTACTTTCTAAAATCTCCTTGGATCTCTGTCACCATGTTTGTTCTGGTATACTTGGTATACTAGGCTGGTATACTTGGCTCCTCTTTTTCATACAGTGTTGATTCTTTGCTCTGGTCTCTGTCTCTGAACATCTCTCTTCCTTGAATATCTTATTCACTCTTGTCATTTCAACAATTACCTTTATATGGATGAATCCCAGCTTTTTATCTCTAGCTCTGGCCTCTCTCCCAAGGTATAGCTTCACATTTTAAGTTATCAACTCAGCAGCTCTCCCTGGATTCCCTGCTCATTACTCAAATATAGTTCTATCAAAACTTTAGTTATCTTTGCCTCCCTACATGTTCTCATTTCCATTTGCACCCGGGGATGACTTGGAGTGGCTGGCTGAACCCTCAAGAGTTTCCTTTCTGCTAAAGGGACCACCGACCACAAGAGTGAGGCCCCAGTGCTCTTCTGTACTAGGAGACCTGCCTTCTGGTTATAACTGATCCATCCAAGGGCTTTTGCCTGACCCAAGGTGGGCCAAGCAGGATTTCCTTTTTGAAGTTTGAAATTTGGAGATGGGTAGATGCCATGCTCAAGAGTGCCTGGAACACTTCTACTTAAGTGTAGCCCTCTCAAGTAGAGGGCTAGAGACTACTGATGTGGGCCACCCAGAGCTGCCCTCTTTCTTCCCCTTCCTAAGTCTTGGCTGTTCAGTTTTGATTTCAAGTTCATGCGTTATCCTTGCATCTTTTTAATATATTTCCACCAGCCTTTCATTTCACTAGTCAGTTCCAGGAAAATATTGACGGATATATCCCCCAGGTTTCACAATTAGTTCAGATCACCTTTGATGCCCCCTTTTCTCAGTCTCAGCTTCACACTGGCCTGCCAAGCTCATCTCTGCATCTCTTCTAGTGCCCGATCTCATCCCTGTCCCTTTCTGCCCACTGATGTGACCTCTGATTTAGACCCTTGCAGTAGCCTACTCACTGATCTCCTCGTCTTCAGTTTCTTTTCTTTTCTCTCCTTGCTGCGATTGCTTTTTTTTTTTTTTTTTTTACCGGAAGCAAAGAGGACCCTTCTCTGATCATGCCACTCTACTGCCCAGAAACACTTATTAGAGCCTCATCATTCAGCTCTCTTATAGATACTTATGCTTCTTCATAGTCTGGTAGCCCCCACAAGAGAATTCTCTCTTGAACCCACTGTACTATATAAAATGAAGTTAGTTGGTAATCTCTGATTATGACTGTTGCTGAGGCAATTCATGTGGTTTCAAATGCCTGCATGAGTGAAGAGCGCTGTCTTATGCCATTCATTTATTCATTCAACAAATAGTTATGAAAAGCCTACAGTCATCAAGCACTCTTCTGGGTGCTGGAGACAATATGACAAAGAGGTCATACTGGGAGTATTCTATACAAGTGGAAAGAGATAGGAAATGAATGAGCTAACAAACATGTTAAAAAAAAAGTTCAGGGAAAGTGACGAGTGCTATGGAGATAGAGAGTGACTGGCAGTAATGAGAGGGAGACACAGATTATTTATGGTCAAGGAAACTCCCTCTGAGAAGACAGCATTTGAGCCTAGAATTGAGTGATGAGAAAGAGCAAGAAATAAGGAGACAGGGACTTCCCTGGTGGTCCAGTGGTTGAGACTCCATGCTTCCACTGCAGGGCGCACAGGTTCGATCCCTGGTTGGGAAAATAAAATCCCATATGCTGTAATTGCCCGGCCAAAAAAAAAAGCCTATTAAAAAAAAAAAGAAAGAAAGAAAGAAGGAGGACTTCCCTGGTGGTACAGTGGTTAAGAATCTGCCTGCCAGTGCAGGGGACACGCGTTTGATCCCTGGCCGGGAAGATCTCACATGCCACGGAGCAACTAAGCCCATGCACCACAACTACTGAGCCCGCGCACCTAGAGCCCGTGCTCCGCAACAAGAGAAGCCACCACAATGAGAAGCCCGCGCACCACAATGAAGAGTAGCCCCCAGTCACCGCAACCAGAGAAAGCCCATGCACAGAAAAGAAGACCCAACGCAGTCAAAAATAAATAAATAGATTAATTAATTAATTAATATAAAATAAAAAAGAAAGAAGGGGACAGCCTTGGAGGAATGGGTAGTCTACACAGAGGGATCCCCAAACACAAGACCTTTGCCGGGAATAATCTTAGTTTGTTCAAAGGATTGAAAGACTATGTGAGAAGTGTGGTTGGGGACGGGGGAGAGATGGAATTGGTCTCAGATGAAATCAAAGAGAGGCCAGAACGTTATCCTCAATGTAATGGACGGCTGTCCCTCGGAAGGCCATAAGCAGGGAAGTTACGTGAAAATATACTCTGTAATTTGGCTGCTGTGTAAAAACAGACTGTAGAGGTGTGAGAGTGAAAGCAGGGAAATCAGATGGGAATGTGTCACATAGTGGTTTGAGTCAAGGGCTATGTTAGCAGAATTAGTCAGAATTAGTCAGAGAAAAGATATTTTTACGGTGGAGCCAACAGGATTTGTTGATTGGATTATATTGAGGGGTTTTGCATATTTTAGCACATAATAGACAATAAATGATGTTGACTGACTCACTGAAAAAAATGACTGAACCACTATGAAAGTCAAACTCAGACTTTATGAAGCATTCCCTAATGGACCTCACCTTCCTACTTCCCTGTTCCTCTTCTTCCTCTAAACCCCCATGGCTCTTTAAACATACCTTCTCATGAACACTAGTATTCTTCCTTGGATTTAGTGACTTATGTGCATTCCTTACCTCCCCTTCTGGACCATAAGGTTCTTCATTATATTTATCCCTCACAGTCCCTTGTATATTTTTCATGGCACATAATCAGTGCTAACTGTTTTGAAGAATGAATGAAGAAACGCATGAATGACATGAAATAGAAATAAGGTGGAGGTCAGATTTCTCAGGTGAAGAAATGATCCCTGAGCTAGGCATCTGAAATCTGAAGATCTTTCCAAATTGATGGAACAGTTTTGCAGCTTGGTTAGTTTAGGTTCTGCCCCACTTGGAAGTCCAGGTGTGTGCCTAAGAATGGCTCTGTTTTAAAGAACCAAGCCTAGAGAGTCAACCTGAAGCTGGCTTGTGTGAATGAGGATTCCTGTGGCTCACTTGGTCACATACCAGAAAAAGTGGTTAAGTGTCTTAACCATTTTGAACTGCAGTTTCTCCATGTGTCTAATGGGTGTAATAATAGAAACACCTCGGAGATGGCTTGTGAAGAAATGCTAATAATTACTCTTATAAATAGAGCACTTGCTAAATCTTCTGCGATGGCCTGAATGCTTTAAATGTACTGTGTACTAACCCATTTATTGCTCCTGACAACACTGGGAGCTATGCACTTATTCCCATTTTATAAATCACCGAAATAAAGCCCTCACCACAACACCCAACACAGAGAAACTATTCTGTAAATACTAGAGCAGAGAAAAAAAAAAAAAAAACTGGATATGGAGTCAAAAACCTAGTTTTAAAACCCAGTTTTGCTGCTTGGTTTTGACCTTGGATAAGGCCAAGTAACATCAGTGCTCTCATTTTTACAATGGACAGATAAAAAGAATAAATGAGACAAAGTCTGTGAAAGTGAAAATACACATAAAATTATAACAAAGTCTTGGATAAATGTAGATTTTTGGAAAGTGTTAGAATTGATTTTTTAGCTCAAGTGTGTAAGAACCAGCCCATTTAAAAGCAGTGTCCTTAGGAGAAAGCATCGTATGGATCTTCAAAGGGGAAAGTCCCTCATTTACCACAGTACTGTTAAAGCAGTGAGAAATCTTTCTGAAAGTCATGATCTGTGACTTACTCATGTTCAGAGGATTGACAACTTTAAGTAAAAATGAAAACCTCCATAGCTGCAGATCTTGGCTTATTTCTAGTCTTATCCGTCCTAGGATGCCTGGGAGAGTTAATTAGAGTGTTAACGTGTGAGTGCCTTTTCCCTGTTAAGAAGTGCCTCTTCCTTCACTATCTTCTGTGATCCTCCTAGAAATTCGGCAAAGGGGGAACATTATCCCAGTTCTGTCTACTCTGAGGTTCTATCTCCTGTACCTCCTAGGTTAGTTCCGGGCTCACAGGAAACACCTGCTCTGCATCTAATTGCTTCTGACCACTAAAATCAGAGTAGAATGTCCCTTGGTCTGATCATTAGCTTAAATCTTCTAAATTGTTTGCTGTTCCTTTTTAATATTTTAAAAGGTACTTTCTTCAGAGTCCTTTCTTAGTAAAACTTGGAAGTTCAAAGACAGAAATGCTAATTAAAGCTGCCCTTTGCTTCTCAAAGACAAGGTTCTTTTTATGTATATTAAATACACACACATATATCAATTGGCTTGCTCCTGATTAAATAGAGTTTATTTTTGTGGGTTTCATTTTAGGGTTAGCTTTTCTTTTCTTATTTAAAGGGGTGTTTTCTGTTAAAAGTAATTTATATGTTGTAACTGTAATAGCCAGAATAATGCCCGCCACCCCCCCGCTAAAGACATCCACATCCTAATCTCTGAAACCCATGGATATGCTAAGTTGCATGACAGGGTAATTAAAGTTGCAGATGGAATTAAGGTTGCTAATCAGTTGACCTTAACATAGAAAGGTTATCCTTGATTATCCAGACAGGCCTGATGGATTCACAAGGATAAATGAAAAAAAGAGGCAAATAGTATGGTTCAGAATGACACTACCTGAAAAAGACTTAACTTTGGCATTGTTGGCATTGAAGTCGGAGGTGGCCACCAGCGAAGGAATGTGTTCAGACTCTGGAACCTGGAAAAGCCTCTAGATTCTTTCCTAGAGCCTTCTAAAGGAACAGAACCCTGCTGACACCTTGATTTTAGCCCAGTGAGACCCATTTCAGACTTCTGACCTCCAGCACTGTAAGGTAACAAATTTGTGTTGTTTCAAGCCACCTGTTTTGTGTTAATTTGTTACAGCAGCAATAGGAAACTAATACAAACTGATTTTGGCATTACAGCAACATGAGTGTAATGATAGAAAACAAGTAATCTCCAGCAGTGATAAGCTACCACACTGATTGACTACCAAAGTTCTGGGAAACATGTAATTCCCAGAAGAGAAAGGATTCCCTTTCTAACTCTCCAGGCCTCTGTTTTTGGAGCTGGGGTAGGAAGAAAAAAAATTTTTTACCTCTTTTTTTATTTTTAATAAGGCTTAGTCCTATTTGCTAAAGAGATTTACGCAGACTCTGCCCCCAGGTTCATTGGCTGCTAGCTTGAAGCAGATCTTGGCAGCTAGTCATCAATTTGTCTGATTTGGGGTACTAGCGACAGCTGGCACTCATGAGCAATATCTGTACATAGGTAATATTAGGCCTAGCCTTCAAGGCCAGTTCACATGGCTTCTCTTTATTGTGGATTTTTCTGATCTTCTCACTAGGAGGAATGTCTCTATTCAATAGAGCATCGTCCCTTCTTGCTTGTATCTTGGTAATTGTGTAGACATCTTAAATTCCATTACAGTAAAAAGAGCACTAGATTGAGGGTCCAAAGACCCGGCTATGAATCCTGGCTGTCAGGCCCTGGCCAGTCGCTTCAGAGAACTTGCAATTAGAGCATAAATGCCTACCGTGGCCAACACCCTGCATCCTAAACATTTTCTTTGTAGACATTCACCAAGCCTTGTTTCTCACCCAGTAGGAAGGCACTAAGCTCAGTGCAGAGGGGACTTCTCTATTCATGGGGACTTGTTATAACCTGGCAAAGGAGGGAAATGATCCCAGTGATAATTATGTGTGTGTGTGCATGTACCTGGCAGAAGAGGGAAATGATCCCAGTGATAATTGTGTGTGTGTGTGTGTGCGCGCGCATGTACTTGCCTGCATGTGCACATTAGAAAGAGAGAGAGAAAGGAAAGAAGGAAGGAAGGAAGAGTGGGAGGGAGAGAGAAAAAGAAAGAAGAAAGAGAGAGAGGAAGGAAGGAAGGGAGAGAGAGAGAGAGAGAGAAAGAAAGAAAGAAAGAAAGAAAGAAGGAAAGAGAATAAACAAGAGGGGGTTGGAAGTGTTCTCAAAGAAGGATCTTGAGGACTCTGCAAATATCCTTTCCATGTAGTCCCTACAACCCTATACAACAAAACCTGACCACGGTAATCAGTGTCTCTTGAGATTCAGAATGCATTGAAGTCTAAACCAGTTGGGCTGTCTTTCCCAAAGTGCTGCTGTGGGACCGGAAATGAGCCAATGCAGCTGAGGACACTGGAGTCAAACTATGGTAATCTTGTGCCTAAAAACTGAGAGAATCAAGCTGATGAAGGGTCCTTCCCCAAGTGAAGGGAAAGGCATCACAGGGCCAAGAAACAGATACTGAATGCAGTGCCCAAGGCCCAGCTATGGCTAGTGCAATATCCATGGAGATGTCATTCATCTCACTT
The DNA here is from genome assembly GCF_059928025.1 of Delphinapterus leucas. NCBI lineage: Eukaryota > Metazoa > Chordata > Mammalia > Artiodactyla > Monodontidae > Delphinapterus > Delphinapterus leucas. Next base: position 47,769,260 of record NC_143133.1, on the reverse strand, counting down.
TTAAAACCGCCTGCTCTATTTCCAAGGTCATTTGAAGCTGTGGCTGAGAAAGTGGCGCTGAATGGATGTTCTGCATGTCTAGTTACAGAGGCCCCAGAGACTAATGGACCAGGGAGGTAGGACTAATTCAGGTAGAAATAACCCCTTACCCATTCCTTTCCTTTAGCCTTATTGACTCCTATTTTAGATCCCATCTCCCTGGAAGTCTCTGAGAATCTAGCAAACAGAAAATAGGCCACATCCATCTTTGTATTCTGAATCTCCCATGGTGGCTAGCATAGAGGATTGCTTGTCTTTTCTTGCTCTCATTTCTAACCCCCCCCCTTTCCTTCTTCTCTTCTCTTCCCCTTCAACTTTTCTCCTTCCTCCTCCTTCCCTCCTGAGCCCTTTCCCTTATCTCATTTCTCTTTCTTGCTCTCTTTACCTTGCTGCCAGGAAAGAACTTGATGCCAAGCATTATACTTCAGTGTGAAGTTAAGGCCACACCACATCTTTCTGAATACTGTTTGCATTTTAAATCTTGCTTCTCGGGCTTTCTTGGTGGCGCAGTGGTTGAGAGTCCACCTGCCGATGCAGGGGACACGGGTTCGTGCCCCGGTCCGGGAAGATCCCGCATGCCACGGAGCGGCCGGGCCCGTGAGCCATGGCCGCTGAGCCTGTGCTTCCGGAGCCTGTGCTCCGCAACGGGAGAGGCCACAACAGTGAGAGGCCTGCGTACCGAAAAAAAAAAAAAAAAAAAAAATCTTGCTTCTCTCTGTTTAATGGGGCCACAATAACAACAAAACAAAACAAAACAAAACAAAAATAGTGGTCTTTACATATACCTCCCCAAAGATGTAAAAACACTGGCTTTGGAGTGAGAATTCCTGAGGTTAAATCCCAACTCATTGACTTCTAGCATGTAATTATTAGGAAGGGAAAACTTTTCCTCTATCCTCTTATGTTAAGTAACTAGGGGCCTGCAAACTAGACTAACAAAGGAGAAACTAACAAAAGAAAAGGTATTCAATTTTTATTAATATTTATGGACATGGAAGTTCACAGAAAAGATGTGAAACACAAAGAAGCAGTTAGGGACTTCCCTGGTGGCGCAGAGGTTAAGAATCCACCTGCCAATGCAGGGGACACAGGTTCGAGCCCTGCTCTGGGAAGATCCCACATGCCACGGAACAACTAAGCCCGTGAGCCACAACTGCTGAATCCCACGAACCACAACGAGAAGCCACCGCAATAAGAAGCCCACGCACTGCAACGAAGAGTAGCCCCCACTTGCCACAACTAGAGAAAGCCTGCATGCAGCAATGGAGACCCAACACGGCCAAAAATAAGTAAATAATTTTTTTTTTTTTTAAAAAAAGAAGCAGTTAGATTCTGAGGCTTATGTACCATTTTAACAAAAGAAAGGGAGTTTGGGTTTCAAGGGATGATAAACTGTGGGGAAGTAGATAGGGGAAACTAATAGAAGGTAAGGCTTCTATGCAGTTAGTTTTGTTTATGCAGACTCATCGTGGTGATGACTTTTTGTCTCCCGTGATAAGATTTGCTCTCTGACTCCTGGAAAAGGAGGGATGGGGGCAGCTTCACAAAGTGAGATGTATGCCCTGCTTTTAGGTAGACAAGAGGAGGGCAGAAAACACTTCTCACACCTGCTGTTTCTCAGTTACTTTCCGCATAATCCTTATGCCAAGTGGCATTATTTTGAAGTGGCCTATTCTGATCCCCTTCATAATCTTGGGCAAGTTACTACTGATGAAAAATCAATAACCAGTCTGTAGCAAAGAACAAGAAAGAGTTTTATTCAAGCTAAGCTGAAGACTATAGCCCAGGAGAAAGGCTCTCAGATAGCTCTGAAAAACTGTTCCACTGAAGCATGACTTTCAGCATAGTGTTATACCTTGTGAGAACAAAGAACATACATCAAGTACAGCAGGGGGTACATTATTTCAAAAGTTCAACAGAGAAGTATAGTTACAGATTAGCACATACACAGCAGGTCAGCATGACACTGGCATCTGGGAAGGGGACAAGATTAACAGTATTAACATTAGCATCACAAGAAGAAAGGCAATGATCTATATCTTCAATGTAAGCATTCTTTACCCCAGGATAATGCATTCTTTCCTTTAATGAGTAAAGCGGGTGTACAATGTATGTTTGTTAGGCCATAAATCAGGCCCTCTAAACTCACATAGTTCACATAAACTTCAAGCTGCATCATGTAAAACCAAAATGGCTTTCCTATATCTCAATATGTGAAAATTTGAAATTTTTCTCTATCATTTCCCCTTTTTGATAGCAAATCTTTAGATAGAAAGCCTTAATTATCAAATTTTGTCAGTTGATGCCAGAGTGAGTGCTGTCTGCCATGGGTCCATCATGTCCCTTGATGCTTAGCATCTTTTTTTTTTTTTTTTTTAATTCTTTGGGGGTTTTTTAGGCCTCTTTTATCTCTGGATTTGCATAGTCATCTGTGTTGGGGAGTTATTTATATATGGTGAACAGGCACAAAGCTATATGCTGAAAGGGAAACATCTCATAGATTCTACCTTTTATCAACTACATCAAATTGTCTCACAGGCATTGTACCTGTGCTTTTAATAATAATTTTTAAAGAAATATTAATACATGTTACATTAATGATAATTGTTTATATAGAGTTATATATGTGATCAAATTATGTGGTCATCATTAATTTTGTCTGAGGCTTGGTTACACGTTGGGTAATGCAAGAAACAACAATCCTATAAAACAGACAGTATGTAAGTAATATAGTTAATAACATTAATAAGCTCATAAGTAGAAATTTAAGCCATGAACTTCCAGAGCCAAACCAGTTTTTTAAAGGTCACCAAGACTGGGAAGTGCTTCACCTAAAGCAGAAATTTTATTTTTCATGTGGGTCATTAAATGTGTTATAACAGAGGATTCATCTGGTATAAAACAGTATAAAATATAGCATTCAGTTTGATTTATGGGGCAGGTGACTTCTTGGGGCACTGTAGAAATGTCAAGTGCCAGGTGGTTTCATAATACTGCTTTTCTCATCATGGAGCTCTCAGAATTCAGTAGGACTATAGCCTGATTACTATCATTCAAGGCCTGTTGGGTGAATTTTGTGAGGGCCTTGATATGGATGATTATGTCTTCCAATCCTACTGAAGGCACTGAAATAGCTGCCAAATGGTCATACCAATGGAATATCTATTTTTGGGGGCCATTGGGCTTACATTAAGGGTAAATGTTGCTGGAGTTACATCTAAATTGGTATACATATTATCTTAAGACCAAGGGAATCCTAGAACGCATCTTCCTATCAATCCTGGCAGAAGCCAGGGCCGTAGGTTGGTACCACAGACCTATTGAGTTCCATTAGGTAAAACCCAGTGTATTCCTAGTTGTATAACCCAATCTGCCTCATACCGATTACTAACTTTAAGGGAAGTGATATGTTGACATTTTTTATAAGGCACCCAGCTTAATTTTCTAGTATTACTAGGCTGATTGCCCTTAGTATGATTTAATTGTTCCCAACATAGGGGAGCTCTTAAAATTAAACAGCCATAGCCTGGTGTTAGCCATATAAATCTATCCCATAGCTGAGGGAGGGTCCTATATAATTGGGAAGTTAAATTATTTGACTGAATTTTAGCTCATTGTTTAGACTGAGCTTGGGTGCCATTAAGAGAGAATTCATATTTATGGCCAGAGTCAGAGCAAGTATCACTGATTGACCAGGCGAGAGGGTCCCATCTAGTAATATCAGTAGTGGCCTAAACAGATCTATAACTTCTTTCTTCTGAAATAAATTTTCTAAGGGACATCCACTCAGAGCTTGGAGAGGAGAAATCCACCAAGGTAAGCCAGAAATGCTGAACATAAGTAATTAAACACAAACTCAACAATTGCGCTGATTCTTAAAATCTGCATAAGATTGTGCCCACAATAGGAAAAACATTTAAATCATATGCAAAAGTACAAAAAATCAAGAAAGTATTATAAATAATCATATGGGTCAGGTCTGGCATCTTGGCTTAGCGGTCTGCCTCTGCTGTTGTCTTCTCATTCTGGTTTGTTGATATCTGTCTTGGTCCGTTGAATCCAGGTATCAAAAACAAGGGTCAGTGTCCCATCAGGTGGAGGAGCCTTATTTTAAATGAAAGATGTGAATCCATGAATTTATGTCTTTCAGTTAGGCTCAGCATGGATTAGTTAATTATACCTGATAAGATCCTTTCCATTGTGGCTGCAAATAATCTTTTATTAATCCATGATCCTTAAGGTAGCTGCCTCTGGAGAACTTGCTGAAAAAGGAGTTAGCTACCAATTTTTTTATATCTTTTAAGTGCCTTAATAAGACCCTGAAAATAATGTAATATATCTCCCTTGAACCACTAATGGGTGAAAGTTTCCAAAAACATTGTTTTCCCACAAAACCATTTTTTCAGGTGCCAAATGAGTTAAAGAATGGCAATTGTTCTCCAACAGACACTATAGGTTTTTTTTTTAATCAGGTCCAAACTATATTTGTGTGATGGGGTCAAGAATTTCCCCTTTTTGTTGCCACATCTGTTTCTCTTCTTCAGTGGTGATCTCTTCTCTTCTTCTTGCGCCTGTAGAAGGAAATCTTTTACTGACTTAGCAGGGTTAACAGAGAACAGTGGACATTCTCGAGGCTGGACAGGTTGAGTATTTAAAGCTGCCTGTTTGGCTGCAGCATCAGTAGGCTTATTTTCATTAGCTTCCATAGTGTCAGAATGCTGGTGTTTTAATAATTGCTAACTTTTGTCAGGTGTATAGCAATTAATAACTCTGAAACCTGTTTTCCATTTTTTTATAGGTTGTCTTGAAGAGGTTAAAAACCTCATTGTTTCCATAGCATTCCAAAATCATGTGCCACTCCAAAGGGATAGGGACTGCCAATATAAATGTTTGCTATCTGTTCTTTAGCTAGGTGACAAGCTTGGGTTAAGATAATTAATTCAGCTTGTTGTGCTGACTTTGTTTTTGGTAAATAAGAGCTTTCAATTATGTCCACATATCCAGCTCAGTAATGTCCCTGCTCATCCTTTAAGGAGGACCCATCTGTAAATCAAATTAGATCCCCATTATCAATAGGAATTTCTTGTAAGTCATTCCTAGGAGCAAGAAGATAATCTGTTAATAAAATGCAGTTCTGGTTGTTTTCTTACTGTGGTGCTGGAAGCAAACTGAGTAGAGGACATAAATAGTTAAAGGAGACCCCCGCTACTATCTTTTCAGTAGCCTTGCGTTAAGAGAGCAATTGCTGAAATAGCCCTCATACATGGTGGAAGTCCTTTTGCTGCCTAGTCTAACTTCGTTTTGGAGCATAAAAGCAAGTCATCTATAAGCAGTTTTGTAAAAGCATCAGAGTAAGACAATGACTACCTATAAATTACAAAAGACTTAAAAAGCATGGTTAAAAACCTGATTACATTGCAATTGTTGAGGAAATTCAGCTATTTCTGTGACATACATTTTAAGATAATAGCTAAAATTATGACTGATGACATACCAGGACATTTCAAATTTTAGAAACTTCATATAATTTCTAGAACATATATATTAATAACATTCACTCATACAATAAAACCTAAGAAGGTTTATCACTACTCATTTGACAATGATTCCCATGTAATTTAACCTACCAAATAAGCCTAATTAGTTTAATATCTCCCTTTGAGCTGTTTTAGGGCTCTCTGAAGCATCCAAAAGTTAGCTAGAGGTCAAAAGAACTTCATTTAGAATTTGACTTGAGGAAGTTTGTCAAAGATATCAAAAGGTTTTAAACGCTTGGTGAAGTAGGATCATAAGTCACTGTGAAACACTACTTATTCACTTAATCAAGGTGACAATAAAATATTCTAAGACAAATACAGAAAGTTACAAGAGACTACTTAAGAGGTAAAGAAGCTTTACAGTCAGTTGTCAAAAACAACAGATCAATATTTCAAGAAAACTTTGTCCTCTTAGCAGAGAAAAACACAAATTCCAGTTTTCCACCATTTTACCTATAATATTAAAATTCATTCACTCAAATTCAACTTAATTACACACAAAACTCTTTTCTCAGGGTTCCTTTTCCACAAACCTTCCACAAATTTTTATATTCATATGTTTGTCCCTTCTTTCGTTTTCCATTTAGAAATAACCAGCTTCTGGACAAAATCACTTTCTTTTTCCTTAACAAAATATCTCAATTTTTTATACTTTCTCTTACCAACAACATATATCCTACTTTACGTATACAGTCCTTTTTAAAAATTAATTTCTAGGAACATACGACACTTTATTGTATAATACTGCAATAAAGCACAAAATATATTTACTTATAGTCTCAAATATATTTAGTATCATTGTAATAAGAGGTCAAAAATAGGTAAACATAGACTTCTTTAGCAATTAATGTTTCAGTATTTTATCTTATTTAAAAATGATCTAGAATTCAATGAATTTCCATCATTTAACTTAATTCAGTGAAACATTAAAGTTTCAAGTTACCAAAAATTGGGAGAAGCTTAGGTAGGCATATCATAACATAAGTATTCTTTTTTTTTTTTAACATCTTTATTGGGGTATAATTGCTTTACAATGGTGTGTTAGTTTCTGCTTTATAACAAAGTGAATCAGTTATACATATACATATGTTCCCATATCTCTTCCCTCTTGTATCTCCCTCCCTCCCACCCTCCCTATCCCACCCCTCCAGGCGGTCACAAAGCACTGAGCTGATCTCCCTGTGCTATGCGGCCGCTTCCCACTAGCTATCTACCTTACATTTGGTAGAGTATATATGTCCATGCCTCTCTCTCGCTTTGTCACAGCTCACACTTCCCCCTCCCCATATCCTCAAGTCCATTCTCTAGTAGGTCTGTGTCTTTATTCCTGTCTTACTCCTAGGTTCTTCATGACATTTTTTTTTCTTAAATTCCATATATATGTGTTAGCATATGGTATTTGTCTTTCTCTTTCTGACTTACTTCACTCTGTATGACAGACTCTAGGTCTATCCACCTCATTACAAATAGCTCAATTTCGTTTCTTTTTATGGCTGAGTAATATTCCATTGTATATATGTGCCACATCTTCTTTATCCATTCATCCGATGATGGGCACTTAGGTTGTTTCCATCTCCGGGCTATTGTAAATAGAGCTGCAATGAATATTTTGGTACATGACTCTTTTTGAATTACATAAGTATTCTTAAAGAGTTCACCCAAAAAACTTTTTTTTCCATTTATCTCTATTTCATTATTTATGAAAATATCATCATACCAAGTTAATTTTCTTGTTGACAAATTTTGTAACAGAGATAACATGAGCTTATTGACTTTCAGTAAACCTAAGTACAGTAAAAGTATTATACTTAATATTGATGACTCTAAATATGTCTAAAGACATATCTGTATTAATTAAACTAGCAACTTAAACTTGTTTTTATTCATTAAAGATTAATCCTAGATCATGTGGTCCTTTAAATTTTGGGTCTAGCTTATGTTACATTTAGAAATATTTGATTTGTAAGTGCTTACTTTCAAATCAATTAAATAGAGCTCTTTTACAAATTTATTTTGATAATACCATTCAGAGATAGAGATATCATATTTATAATGTACACGCAGGCATATATACATCCAGATAGACACAGACAGAAATCTCATAGTTTTCCTGCTTGAATTTTAAAAAATCTCTTTTCCTTTTTTTTTTTTCTTAGTTTTGGGTTCTACTAACTGAGCCAAGGCCTTAGTCTCAAGTGATGCTGGCTATGTTTACATTTCAAGGACATGATAAGAGTTATAACTTCAAGCTTTCTCCTAGGAATACTTTTATTCTCTTAGGGTCAGAATTTTGAAAAGATGTTTTATCAAGTTAGTTTCTCTAACTGAGTATATAAAAAAAAAAAAACAGTTTTGGAATGTCAAAAGCACCCCATCCTAGTGATTTGGGGGCAAGATGAGTATTGACTTTGTACCCATTGTATGTGAAGCCAACTGGAGTTCCAGTCTGTGGCTGTGCATCCAGGAGCTGGTAGGCTTTAGAAGCACAATCTCCAACCCCCTTTTTTGTTACATTTTACTATAAAGTACAAATCTTTCCAATTTTTAAGCCACATGTTTTAAAAAGTTGAGGCAACACAGTTGACTCGAATGGTCCTTCTGCTTTCTCTGCCTTAGGACTTTCCTAAAGTACCCTTCCACTTAAGAAATGTATTGGTACCTCCGTAAGATTCCAAGTCTTAACATTTTAACAGCTTGGGCAAAACTCAGGACTGTCACTTTTTAAAATCTATGAGGGCTGGATATCAGGAGAACTCACCAAAGCACTAGGAGAATGCTGGGAAGCCAGAGGGGCTCAAGGGGCCTGTGCTGATACTGAGTGCCTGTCCAAAGGAGAACACACGGAACCTCGGGTGAGCTTCTCTGATACCCTGTCGACTATGCCAAGCAATGCAGATGGAAAGTCAATAACCAATCTGTGACTAAGATTAAGAAAGAGTTTTATTCCAGCTAAGCTGAAGGCTATAGGCCATGAGACAGTCTCTCAGCTCTGAGAAATGCTCCATTGAAGCATGGTTTTTAGCATAGTCTTATACCTTGCTAGAAAAAAGAACATCAAGCCTGGCAGGGGGTTATTCTTTCAAAAGTTCATCAGAGAAGTATAGTTACAGATTAGCACATACATAGTGGGGCAGCATGATCCTGGTGTCTGGGAAGGAGACAATGAGTATGAATATCAGCATCACAGGAACAAAGGCAATGATCTGTATCTTACAAGTGAGCAGCAATCTTTACCTCAGGATAATGAAACCTTTAATGAGTAAAGCAGAAGCAGATGTACAATGTATGTTTGATAGGTCATCAGTCAGGCCGTCTGCACTCACATAGTTCACATAAATTTCAAGTTGGACCACACAAAGCCCAAATCACTTCCCCTATGTTGCAGTATAAGAAAATTTAAGTTTTTGCATTTCAGTGTCCTCAACTATCGAATGGAGTTAATATTACTTATCCTACCTGGACGTTGTAAGGATTCAGTGAGATAGTTTATGTAATGCACACTGTATACTGTTTGTCACATAGCAGGGGCTCAAAATTATTTGGATCCTAATTTTAAGATAATAAAGAAAGGATAATCATATTATTATCCTTGATCATCATTGCCCTAAAGCCAGCCCATTGTAGTGATAAGTGGCCGACACCTTTTATAGAAAGAGAACATGAAAAGGGTTTTGACATGAGTGACAAAGTTGTATGTCCTATTAAATTGGTGAACCCAGGAACCCACTCAGGTTAGGCCAGAAAGGCCAGGAAAAGGAAACTAAAGCAGGCAAAAAAAAAAAAAAAAAAATCATAAATCACAGGGGAAGATTAGATCCTTATAAAAGTTTTCTTGTTGCATTTCCAAGTAGTCTGACAATTGTTTATATGAAGATTACATACCCCACATACTTTGATCATAAGGTACATGAGGGGCTTCCCTGGTGGTGCAGTGGTTGAGACTCCGCCTGCCGATGTAGAGGACACGGGTTCATGCCCGGGTCCAGGAAGATCCCACATGCTGCGGAGCGGCTGGGCCCGTGAGCCATGGCCGCTGAGCCTGCGCGTCCGGAGCCTGTGCTCCGCAGCGGGAGAGGCCACAACAGTGAGAGGCCCGCGTACCGCAAAAAAAAAAAAAAAAAAAGGTACATGAGAACTCTTTTCAAAATACATTAGTGCAATATTGCTGGAATTCTTAAAGTGGAAGGTATTCTCCTACAAACAACTTACGGATTCAATGGGGCACTCAAACCAGGAGGCCGGTTGTTTAATGGGCAACCATATACATATTTTAAAGAAATACATGCCAGGCGCATTTACTGACCTTTCAGAATAAGCCCTGCGACTAAGTAAAATAGCTTGAGTCCTGTCACGTTTGAGTGAAAGTTTGTCTGGAGAACATTTAGGGATCTTTGCAAGTAATTGAGAAACCCCAAGATAGAGATATGTGATATACTAAGGGTAGAAGTAAGGGTTTGGGGTAGATTAGACGGCATTAGAAAGTGAATAGCTTTCATCATTTTGGTAAGAAAATCTTAAAATTAGAAGAGACACTAAGGGTCATACAACAACCTTGTCCTCATTACTTGCCTCTTCCAACAACTTTCCAGGACCATTTTTCTCTCCTGCTTAGGAGGCCTCAATCCAGCCACGCCACCATCGTGAATGCTGCCCTAGCGTGTGTGCATTTCTACTTCTGGGAAAGTCATTCCTCCTCTCCTCACTTATTTTTAAAGACCCAGATTAGTTTTTCTCTTCAATGGAACCTTCTCAGTGATGCCAACCACATTGATGTCTTGCTTCTCTTAACTCCTATTGACTGAGAGTAGAAGATTTTTCCTTTAGAACTTAATTTCTTTTTAACTTCTCAGTGTATCATCCTGGTTTCTCCTGTCATTAATAGCTCAGGAATCATGACATTCAAGACAATTTTGTCCATTTACCAAGTCCTTTGACCTTGAATAAGTCATTTCTGCTCTCTGCACCTCATTTTTAAGCCCCTATAATATAAAAAGATTGGATGATTTGATCTCTAAATGATCTCTAAAAGTTGACACAAGTATAAATTAATAAGATTAAATTTAAATTTGACTTCACTAGTTCCTGTATGTATTGTCATTCTACCTATATTTTGGAGAGGAAATAGGTAGGTAGGTAAATCTATCCAACTTTAATATTTTTTCTCAACTTGGTGAAATTTCAAACTGAAGCTACAAAAAGAAGAGGAAGTGATCAATTTCCAGTTTCAGACAAATTAGCTCACTTGAGATTACTTAAAGGATCACAGTGGATTGCTGCAAGAAAATTGAAAGTCTACTCACTGATCCTCTCTTCCTCAGACCAGTTAATTGGCTTGGCCATGCCTCCTTGAGTACATTTTAAAGTTCATTTTCCCAAGAGTTCCTGGCGATTCTTCAGGGTCCCTTAGCAGAGCCCCAGTTAAAGAACCCTTCATCATGGTGTGGAGAGGCACCATGGTGCATAGAATCTGGCACCCAAGATGCCTAAATTCAAATCTCAACTCTGCCAAGTACTCTTTACAAGACCTCAGGCAAATCACTTCACCTTTCCCCCCGCCACCCCCGCAGGCTCAGTGGCCGTGGCTCATGGGCCCAGCTGCTCCGCGGCATGTGGGATCTTCCTGGACCGGGGCACGAACCCGCGTCCCCTGCATCGGTAGGTGGACTCCCAACCACTGCGCCACCAGGGAAGCCCCACTTCACCTTTTAAAGCCTGAACTTTCTCCTTGAAACCCAAGTAATAATATAAATCTCAGGGAATTATGAAAGTATTAAATTAGTTAATATGCATAAAGATTTTAGAATAGTGCCTAACATTTATAAGTTCTCCATAAATGCTAGTGGCTATTAGTTTTAGAGTTAATCAGACATAAATCCTGAGTGCGCCCTTTATTGAATGTGACTTTGTGGAAATAATGTAATCTCAATAACGTTGGTTTTTATTTTTCTTTGAAATAGGAATAACAATACCTAACTCTGGTTTGTGGTAAGATTAAATTAATTTATACATGTAAAGTATATGGTGCCTGGCTTAGAGTAAGTGAGCATGAAATGTTAGTTTATTCCTTTGGTATTCCTTTCCTATGGTGGGTATTCCTTACAATGTAAAGAAAGCGGTGAGCCTGGGAATGGGGAGAGAAAGCCAGAGCATATTTTAATATAATAACCTGACTTGGGGCTAACAAATTATTGCAACAAAATGATAGAGCCTAAGCTGGAGTTGTTGCTTTTTTTAAATAATATGCAGCCAACTATTCTTTCCCAAAATGCCCCTAGAGAGACACTCTTCTCCAGGTGTTTCCCATTTCCCTAGATTTCCAGATGAAGAATGAAACTCTTCAATGGTGTTATTACCTTACAAAATCCTAGGGGGCTGCATGTGAAAGAGCCCATTGTATTCTTTGAGAGCTAGAAGATCGATAGCTGGAGCCAACAGAAAGTGTTCTGAAAACCGAGTACAAATGTAGCTAACGTAGATAGGAAAGGGATGGGCCTCCAAGACTCTCAGCAGGTGGATCCTACACTAGGAATGCCATTGTCCTGAAGGGAAATACTGCCTGGAATTAACAAAATCGTACCCATGGGGCTTTATGTGAATTTCAAGCAGGGCTGGGATTTCTTTCCTGGGAAATGGGATGTGGCAACTTTAAAATACTTTGCCTAACTCTATAATGCAAAAGATCAATTGACAAATATTTGCTGAAATCTGCTGAAATGCATAAAGGGAGAATAATAAATTTGGGTATCAAAGGGATATTTTAATTCTGACTCTATTACTTTCTAGCTGTGTGACATTGACTAAATCACTTAACCTCTCTGTACCTTAAGTTTTTTTAACTATAATATGGTATTGGGTAGGATTTTAAAATACAGTTATAGTTTGACCTAATTAATTTCTATAACTTCTTTTAACTTTTGACTTCCTATAGCTATATGTTGGCAGGAATTTCAGAGAATGGTTACTTAAAACATTTATTTTCCCATCAACTGCTGAGAACTGTTTCCCCTTCACTGGCTTGGTGATGCAACTGAAAACAACATGTTTAGATGGTTAGATGGGCCGATTGATATAAAGATATCTCCCATAAGCGTATTATCCAAAATGAAAAGAGCCAACTTGATGACCTAAAGTTGTATGTACCAGTTATTTTCCTGGTACCCAGAGGAGAAAAATAGCCCTGTGGGCTGGGGTGTTCAAAAAGTCTTTATGGAGAAAAGACTGCAACTAGACTTAGGGGCAGGGAGGAGTAGCAGGACCAGAGGAGAGCAAAGTCATTTCATCCATCTAGACCCAGCAGAGCCTCTAAAGAGTTGGCACTTCTATCATAATCCCACAGCTACCCTGTGCTGAGCAAGGGAATACCAGGGGCTGGGCTCAGCTCTCCACGGTCTGTTAACTCTCATGTCAACCATGACAAGGAAGCAGCTGCATTCCTATCTCGGATTTAGAAAACTGAGACTCAGAGATGGAGAGGTTCCCCCCAGTTCACATGACAGAATCAGGATTTAACCCAAGCCTGCCTACCCTGAAGCTTGTGTATGATACAATATTTCCCATAATGATGAAAGCTACCATCACTGACGGTTACTTCCTCCGTGAAGTCTCCTTCCTGTTACCACCACCCACCTTTCCCCAGGTGGAGCTGACGTTCCCTTCTTGTGCTCCCACTGTACTGTCAAAGATATCTACTCAAGTGCTAGAACATTTATGGGTCACATTCAATTTCATGCCTGCCTCCGCCATTAGCCTGTAAGTCCCCAAAGGATAGGTTTGGACGCTGTTTCCCATTTTATCATACTATAGCTCATAGTAGCAGCTTAATAAATGTTAAAGAATAACTGAATGAAAGAATGAATGCTCCTCGCCTACCAAGCGCTGTGCCCACAGCTTTGGCAAGTTAACCTCTTTATGTTTCCGTTTCCTCACCTATAAAATGAAGATGACCATAATCCCTGTCACATAGAGCTATGGGGATGAGTTAATGAGCTAATATTGATGAGCACATAGTAAATGCTGAGTAAATGTTAACTATTATTATGACCACTCTAAGTTGCCAGAGTTCCCTTTAAATGGAGAACTTTTTTTTTTTTTTTTTTTTTTTTTGCGGTATGTGGGCCTCTCACGTTGCGGAGCACAAGCTCCGGACGCACAGGCTCAACGGCCATGGCTCACGGGCCCAGCCGCTCTGCGGCATGTGGGATCTTCCCAGACTGGGGCACGAACCCGTGTCCCCTGCATCGGCAGGCGGACTCTCAACCACTGCGCCACCAGGGAAGCCCTAAATGGAGAACTTTAAATAAAGCATTGAAGGATCATAATCACAACTTCACAGAATAAGAACTGTTTTCAGAGTGGCTAAGTGTCTTGCAAAATAATCACAAAGCAAGAAAGTGGCAGAACCAGGAGATATCCCCTGGGGTCTAAGACATTACTCATAAGCCCTTATGTTTCATAGTGAGTTCCAGGGGCTAAAAATCCCTTCACATACAGAATACCAGTTCATTCTTTTCACCACCACTCTTGGGCTGGGGTTCTATGTCAAAACCACACTAAGCCAGTGTGGTTCTGACATAGCCCAGAATCCAGTGACCATTCCCACAAAGCTGCCTAGGCTGCTTGGTGTGGTTTGGAATAGACTACCCCTTGGGATCTTTCAGGACAGCAGGACTCATGCTTCCCTGATGGTAAGAATCACCTAGCTTCTAGTTTAAGAACACAAACTCCAGAATCCTCTGAATCAGACTCTCCACAAAAGATTGTTTTTAACAAGCCGAGTAATTTTTATCATTAGGGAAGTCTGAAACTTTGCTTTGAGACAGGCTAAAGCAAGAATTTAAGGACGATCGTAGCACTCACCTCCAGGGGGCAGTTACTGAGCAGCAGTGTTCTTGCAAGGCACTGCTCTGCCCACCCCTCTACCCATGTTTGTAAATATAATGACTAAATCAATCTCCCTAATAATGCTCTCAATCATGTGTCAACGGGGACCAGAACAGGCCCAGTGTAGTGGCAAGTGGGCTGCGGTTTGGATGCCCCTGCTTGAAAAAAGCCATTGAATCATGGATATTTTGCCCCTGCACTTTTCTCCCGAGAAAAGCTGCCCATGGGCTTCCGCAGGGGCTTTTTTAAGGGGCTGTAGGCACCAGCCACCAAAATTGATTTTTTCCTAGCAGCCTGAGAGCGAGCGGGTTGAACTTGCTCCGCGAAGAGAGAGCAGTTGCTATGGCAAAAAGAGGACGTTCGCAAGCTTACCAGGCTGCAAACTAGCGCGCAGACAGCTCTTCTCAGCACGGTGCTGCGTCGTCAGCGCGCGGAGCGCCGCTGTGCTCTCCAGGGCAAGTTTCCTGGGAGTGTCTCTTCTCAGCAGGGACACAGCAAACTCCCCGGTTCTCCAACAGATGTTTCCCTAGCAGCTTTGAAGTCCAAGTACTCGCTGGCTGCAGCGCAGAGTCCCAAGGCCGGCGCGCTGTGATTGAGGGACCCTACCAGGCAAATGCCAGCATCAGTATGAGAGCCTGGACTTCAGCCCAGGTCGGTCCTCACCCCGGGGGGCCGCTGCTTTGCCAGGTGCATCTTTGAGGAGCTGCTCACTTTCCCCCCTCCTGAGTCTTCGTTCCAAGCCAGATATTGCTCGGATTCTCTAATTAACTCCCTCCACTCCGAAGGGGTTCGGAGGCTGGTATGCTCTACCAGCTTGAAGGATGTTGACTCTCGAGTGGGAGTCGGAAGGACTGCAAACAGTGGGTATTGTTGTGATTATATGTGCATCTCTGAAGCTGCTTCATTTGCTGGGACTGATTGATTTTTCGGAAGGTAAAGTGGTCGCTCCCATCTGTGCCGTTGGTCAGGTCTGGTTCAGAAGTGGATACAGACGCTGCAGAAGTTGAGCAGGCTTAATACGCAAAGTAAAAGTTTTAAAATATGCATGCTTGACATGGAGCCGCCTAGCACTGGGCAGTTCATTTCTGTTTACCCAGATATTTGACATTGGAAAGGAAGGGGTATTGTGCCATTATCTTTCTATTTGAAACCTATTTGAGTTTAGGGTGATATTATGGGTTAAATATAGTTCCAAGGTGGGAAGTTAGGACTCTCTATTATGGGGTGATAATACAGGTTGCTGTTTTGGTTGTCAAGTTTCGTGTTGGCTACCACGCCGTAATGTCATTAGTAATTCCATCCTCTGGAGGAGTATCCAGATTTGTGAGGGAAATATGTGGCTGCCTCATTAGTTAGGAGGTATGGGGGTGGAGCTGGGTTATTGATTATGATATAAAATGGGTAAGCTTTTTTTTTTTTTCTTTCTGGGTAAGCTTTTGATTTAAAATTGAGTTAATGAATGCTTAGCAAAAATGTGCTGTGAACTCTTAATTTGCAAAAGTGTTCCATTTACATTTTCCAACGAAGCCACTTTGCTCATTTGTCTCTTGAGTGGGAACCCATATAAGCAAAGGACAGCATTGGTGCTACCAATAAATATTTTATCCATCTAATATAAGTTTTACTACCCAAATCAATTCTACTATACAACGATTGGGGAGTAAAAAAAGTTGATTAACTTCCATTTAATAGTTTTATATATATATATATATAGTTATATATATAGTTTTATATATACATATACAATCTTTCTACTGAAATAACATGCTTTGAATTATTTAAACCCTAATTATTTGATGTCAATTCTACATCCAAGCTCTTCTTTCTTCTCAAGAAAGAATGGAGTTCCTAAGGATATGATCTTTTACTGCCGAGTTATTTATGAATATTCACTTCTCACGTTGTGTGCAATGAGGGAAGATGAGGAACATATTTAAGCCTGCCCATGCTTCTAATCTTTCTGACCAAGTTAAGGAGCTAAGACGTGATAGCTAAGATAGCTAAGATAGCTAAGATCCCAAACTATATCCATCTGGTACACAGGTTGTTTCTGTTAATATGTTAATAATGGTCAATGTATGTTATCTTCAGAAAGTCCTTTTTTCTACAAGCCGGTTCATTAGGTTCTACTATTTAGACCTTATAAGAACAGAAAAAGTTCCATGCAATTTTCGTATCTTCTTTTAAGTATTCTCAATCTGTGACAAATTCTGCTCAGGCACACATAAGAATAATATTGTAATGGGATTAAATAAAACCTCAGAAAATAATTTCTGCTTTTTCTCATATTACACAGTAATTTTATTTAACCGTGGGAGTAATTTTATTTAACCTTACATTTTTTACTGGAAGGAAAACAATACAGAAACAAACTTTTCCAAGTGCTACACAACAATCTTGCATTATTTTGAGATTTCTGCCTCAGTACACTCACTAGTGGTGACTTAACAAAATACAGATAAGATCATTTCAATTTCTATGATTGGAATAATTTGCTTCTGTTTCATTCCTTCTCCATATTAGTTTTTGTTCTCTGGATTTAGTTGAGCCATAGCCCACAATTTTAGTGCACTATACTCAAGATGGCTTGTTTTCAGAACTAGATGAAGCAGGCTCTAAGGAAAACCATCATGGAGGTATTCGAGGAAGTCAACTTTCACAGCCCTATAAGATAGCGCACAGTTCTTTTATTGCCAGTGTTGGTAATGTAGACATTTAAAGTCAAAAGTCCCAAGTTTGCAAATAACTTAGCTTTTATTCTTTAAGTGCTGTTTTATGTCACTTAAAGATTTTCTGACAGAACCTTCAAATTTGGGTTCCAACAATACAAAAAGTAGAATTGTAAACCTAACTCCTGCAAATAGAATCACAGAATTTTGAGCTAGTCTGAAACATCTTTCTTGGGATAGGTATCCATATTCATACCCAAATAAGAATATCCATGTCCATATATGAATCTTTATTTCTAAACACACACATATATAGAGATGATGTGCCTACACATTTAAGATATTGTGTAAAATGTCCAATAAGCTGGGCAAACTTTGGATTCAATATGCAAGGCTTGGTTGTGCTAAAATAACAAAGATGCAGGTTATCACCATACATGAGGTATATTTCCTTGACAAGTAGAAAAAAAATGGGAAAAAAACCTTTTTTGTTCTGAAGTATATGTTAAAAAGTACTGGTCTAGTCCATCTGTCTCAGTTTACATAGAAGACCGCTGCAACCCAGAGATGTTGACTGATTTATCAGAAGGCAACACTAACTGGGAGCAGAGACAGAACCGAATCCAAGGACTGCTGAATCCTATACAGTGCTTTTCCTACTACAACACACTTTTCACTTATTTCTCTTTCCTAATACTGGGAAAGAGAATTAATGAAAACATTGGTGGGAAATTTCCTGAATTCCTGAATCTTGTACTGAACTGTCCACTAACACCCTATGAGATATCTGAGGGAAATGCATTCATAGGAAATAAGATTACACAATGGCTACACAATTTCCCAACCCAAGTATAGGACCCAAGCATGGCATGGAAGTGAGCTAAACCAGACTACTGACTTTAGAGGCAGGATTAGAATAGAAGCAAGCCAAATGGTTTCCTGAGACCCTTTCCCTCGAAGACCTGCCCTGAATTTTGACCATCTGTGACATATTCAATGTCCATGAATGGCTAGCCCAAGTAGAATCCAACAATGAGACCCAATGAAATCGTAAGAATTCTAGCCTAGGCCTCCTGTCTCTGTTTTCTCAGATTGGGGCACTCTCCAAGCAGAAACAGAACTTTTTGATCACCAGTCAAGTGGAGATAGAAGAAAAAAAGCCTTTACAGAGCAAGCCACAAAATATTAGATTATCAAGTCCTTCATCCTTTCTACCTGCAAATGATAAAAAGGCCAAAAAGGGCTTTCCCAATGTAGATTGCCAAACATTTAACTGTGATTGTACCACTTAGAAAATATAGCCCAGAAAATGGCCAGAGAATTAGCCACTCTTTTTGGTGGAGAAGTAAAGATGAGGCCCAGAGCAGAACTATGAGCTTCTTTTAGGAAACATCAAACTTTAAACTGTCTTCAGGGGGCAATGATTCTTCACTGGTACCATTGTGGAGTATTTTCTCTAGTGTGACTCCATGGATTGATTAACTTAGAAAGTAGTTCTGAGCCTATATGAATGAAAGCTTCTGTATTAGTGTCAAGATAAAGCAGTGTTACTTTATTATTATTTACAATGGCTAGTGAGAATTAGCCATGAATAGGAAAAGGTAAAGAGAAACATTTCTGCTCCCACCTAAATTAGATTCTGATTTCAATAAAGCCCTACTTTAAAAAATAATTCTCTTCCAGTTAAAATTCAAGGTTTAGGGAGCAAAAGCAATTTGTAAAGAGGATTAAAATGACTAATGGGATTTTAATATAATGAGTTGAGGTTTTACATTTATCCACTCATTAATAAAGGGAAGGAGGAGGAACACTCACAAGATTAATCTCATCATTTCACAGTGTTGCATGTAATATATAGCTTATTGGATTCTAAATGTGGGCAGGGCCTCTCTTAGGCATTGACTGAGTTGGTGGGAAGGGACAAGATGAACACTGAAGGAATGAACTCTCAGTAACCTTACATTCTAGAAAGGGAGACTAATTACCTAAAAAGACAGGAGAAATAAGCTCTGGGCACAAACTCAAGAAATGGCCCGTAGAGGCACAAATGGAGTGGAACATTCTGGAAAGGGCTCAAGGGAAGGTTTCATGGAGGAAAAAACCAGTTGTATAGGACTTAGAGTGTGAGAAGGAGTTCCCAGATGGGAGAATGGGGAAATAACATTCCAGGCTGAGCAAAGAGCTTGAATTGTGACCCTGAGCACTGACCGAGGGTAGCTTTCATGGAGAAGAGCAGCAGCTTGTAGCACGCGGGCATCAGAATGTTGAAATGAGATGTGTCTGAAGGCGTCCATTGGGGTGAATGCTGAGAGGACACATTCTCTCACTGGTGAAGAGCCATTTGCTCAAAGTCTTCAGCTTTGGGGAAATAATGAGCGATATGGCAGACCAGTGTTTCAGGTGCGTCAGCCTGGGAGTAGGTGAAGGTGAGTTCAGAGGTAAGAGAGTGGAAGCAGAGGTACCAGTTATGCTTCTGGAACAATTTAGGTGGGAGACAACATGGGCAAAATTCCACAGATTGCCCTCCTCAATAAGATATTTAATGTGAAAGGTCAATTTCCAGTTTTTCCAGAAACTCATGTTTAATACTCTTGACCTGCACCTGTTCTCAAATGGCATAATTGTTTTTTATTTCAGGGCAATGTTGTTTGGCCTCAAATGTATTTCTTATGAGAAAAAAAAAAAAAGAAATCTGGGGCACACAGAGGTTGTAGTTACCAATATAGTAGCTTCATTTACGGTGGGAATTTAAACATTTTGAAAGATACATCTGACATCCTGCAAGGTCTTCAATTACTTTGAACATTTATTTTGGAAAATTTTACACACAAAACGTGTAGAGAATAGTATAATGAACTTTGATGTACCCATCATACAACTTCAGTAATTACCAATACTTCGTTATTTGTGTTTCCGCAGTGGCTTACATTTGTTGTTTCTCATCTGTCTACAATATGCCAGGCACTCTGCTAGGTCCAGTATACAAAGATGAATTAAAAGTAGTTGCTACCCTCAAGGAACTCTCAGTTGTATAAGGGTATGTAGAGTATAAACAAAGAAAATGCAATACATTATGGTAGCTAAATCAGTATGAGTCCGAGATATAAAGAATGGAAAGTAATTAAGCCCAAGTGGAAGAGATAGAAGTGATCAGAGATGACTCCCCAGAGGACATGATTTCTAAGCTGGGTTTTTAATGGATAAAGAGAAGTTTATCAAATTCATATGCCAGAAAGTTGCTTGCACAAGTTCTACATGCAGGGTACTGGGTGAGGTAATACCAACATAGGAACATGGTATAAAATGTGAAATTCCTGGAACAAAAACAGAAAAAAATGTAAAGGGAAATAAACATAGTTTTAGTCCCTCTCCTTGATTATATAATTAACCTTGCTGTCCAGCACAATGCTTGATATGTAGAAAATACTAAAAAAATGATGGCCTGAGTGTAATTTACTCCCATACAGTAATAGTGCCAGTGCACTCCTACTTGTGCTACATACTTGAGAGCCTCTAGTGCCTCCTTCAAGTTTCCAAAGTAACTTGGAAACTGTTGATTAGTTGATTACGATTTTTTTACTTTCTTTTTTTCTCTGCTAGAAAGATTTAACATCAATATTACCCTGCAAAGCAGAGATAAACCACACACCAAAAGCATCTGAGGTAGCTGTTCGTTAGAACCTTATGGCCCTGGGAAATAATTTCAAATCAGACGTCCAGCAGAGAGCTGAAAAAGCCCAGCTTAGATGGACTTTGATTTGGCTGGGAAAGTAGCCCTTTCAATTCCATAACTGGGAAAAAACAACAACTACAACTTGGATTTCTAAGTGAAATTGAACAAATATCTACTAAGCCCCTACTGTGTGAAGGGGAATAAAGGACATGGGGCATTTTACTGTTCTTAGGAAGTTTTCAAATTAAAGACCAAACAGCTCATGATAACTAATCCAAGATGAAAAAGTGTCTGGTGGGGGGAGCAAGGCCTTTAGAAAACACAGAGAAGAGCATCTCATCCAGTTGGAAAATTTCAGGGAAGGCTACACAAAGATGGTGGTATTTGAAATCTGATGAGTTGACGGATCAGAAGACTTTGATAAGTAAAGACTGGAAGCTAAAAATAGGAATTTAAACTGTAATTTAAAGGAAAAAAAAGACAGCTTCCTGAAGTCATTATTGTAATCAGGTTGGTTCTAAAAAGCCCATTAATCCACTTGAGATATAATTAATCCATGTAAATGTCTGCTCTGAACCTGGCAATGTGCTTGGTACTGATTGGTTTGGGGACTATTATTGTTTTAGTTTTGCTTACTTTGGGAACCCATTTCCCACCCCAGCCTGGAGCAGAGAGGTGGAATCTTAGTGAGGAGGGATGAGAGTGGAGGAGTTGTACATTTCAATGACTTCCAGCCAGAAAGCACCAGGAACACACCTGTGGTCAAACAATTTGGCTTCGTTACTTTTCGCGGAAAAGGAGAACACACACCATGGAGAACTGTGGGGCATCTCGGTAACAGAGTGTTAGAAAGGACTTCTGGATTTGAGCTTGTGTTAGAGGATTATGATTTAGGAAGCAGGGCTTTGTTCAGTGAAGTCAGTAATCCAGGGTAATTGGCTTAATAAATCTTACGTACAAGCTGTAATTGGCAAAAAGCAAGCTACATTAGCTAGAATGGTGGATACTTGGTTATTTTTGTGGTTTAAACGGAGTTCATGTTTGTCCTCTTCTCAGCCTTGATTACAGAGTGGTCTTGTTTTTTTCTTGATCCATAGGTACACAGTGGTCTTGTCTGATGTTAGTACTCTGTGAAATTGTTTATATTCAACAAGAGAATGCCAAAGCCTACCTGATAAACCCGGGCAGCTCTCTCACGGTCTAAGGAGCTGCTTTCTCTCATACATGATAAGGGAGAGGGCAGAGTAAAGTGAGGGCAAGTGAAACTCTGAGTTTAAATCCTAATTCAGTAACTCTCAACCAATTACTTAACCTTCCTGAGTTCGAGTTCCTTCTGTAAAATGAGGCTAATAAGCCCAACCTTTCAGGATTGTTGTAGGGCATACAAACATATAAGTGAAATATCTAGCTCAGTGCTTGGGATACAAATAGAAGCCAATAAATGCCTTTCTTGTAATTATGAAAAGATAACACGTTCCTTGAGTTATGTCAGCAGTTCTCAAACTTTACGTGTATCAAAATCACCTAGATGGTGTGTTGGAATACAGATTGCTATTCCTCACCCTAAGAGTTTCAGATTCAGTAGATCTAGGTTAGTGTCTGAGAAGCTGCATTTCTAATGATTTCTCACTTTAGGCTGCTGTTCCAGGGCACACACTTTGAGAACCACTGAGTTAGGCAATAAATCTGAAAGGCCAAACCCATGATGTTTGCAATGATTTCTTCACTGAGTTCTTTGGCACCTGCTGAGCTTTATTCTAGAACAGTTGTCAGTCATCTTGTTATATGTTAAGTATCTTAAACTTTGTGGGTCATGAAGTCCGTTATAACTGCTCAGCTTTGTTGTTGTAGCACGAAAGATATAAAACTGAATGTGTGTGCCTGCCTTCCAATAACACTCAAATCTGAATTTCATACAATGTTCATGTGTCACAGAATTTTATTTTTTAACCATTGTAAATGTAAAACAATACCACTGAAAGATCAAAAACAGGTAGCAGGCTGGACTTGACCTTTCACTGTAATTTGCCAACCCCTACACTAGAGTTGGCAATAAAGGAACCCATTGAGAAGGGGTCTCAGGTTGGTAGGATGTCGCCTTTTGGAAACTTATCTAGGTTTTTTTGAGTCCTTAGTCTCATTGAGTGGATGGGGGTCTAGTCCTTCTTTTTGGGTTGATGGAATTATCTGCCAAATTAGCAAGTGATTTGAATTAGGATGTATGTGTTTGTGCAGTGTTTTCCCTTCCCCTAATTTTACAATTTCTAGGCCAATTTAGAGGGTTGTTATGTAAATTAGGCCATCAACATGATTGTGTTACACAATGAGTCAATGCTGGGGCTAGACAATTAGGGTCCCCCCTTCTTACTGATTTTTGTTTAGGTTTCATTGCCTCTTGGACAAGGAAGACATTATGCTTTTTTCATTGAGTTTATAAACCCTTATCTTGTGGGTTTGTTAAAGACACATTTCAACTCTTCAAAGTAAACTGGTCGTCCGACTATTGTATTACATTGAGTCTTATGCGTCGAGGACAAATACATTGAATCAACAAAGGTTTTAAAAAGTAAAATCACCTTAAGTCTGAATTCTCTTGAAAATGAAAAATCTATAAATAGTGGTGAATTTCATGTTTTTTGAAGTGAGACTGACTTGAAGTCAGTTCACAGCTCTGCTTTTGACTGTCCACATGGTCCTGGACAAAGTTTATAACCACCCTGAACGTCGGTTCTCTCAAAAATGGGGAGAATAATAGTAGCTACCTCATAGGATTATTGTGAGAAGTAAATTAAATGATATTTCTTAAAATTAAGTTTAGCACAGTGACTGGAACACAGAGCTCACCAAATACTTTGTATTACTTACAGAGTTAGTATCATTGCTGTCTTTGTTCTTAACTTCCATCATACCTATTATTAAACATGATTGTTTATTCAATCATCCATGAAATGAAGGTTCTTAAAAGTGATCTGTGTACCAGGCACTGTACTGGGAACTTAACGGTGCTAGTAATTGGGAACTTAAAGGCATAGTTTTAGCTAAGAGGGGTTTACACACAGACAAATTGGTTTAGTAAATTTTCCTGGTCTCACATCTTTGCAAGGCGTAGGGGGACATAAGAAGAGACTGACCAGTACTATTTAGAAGGTGGGGAACATCAGAAAGGACTCATAGAGGTGACCTTTGAGCTGAATCTGAGGGACACTTTTAAGCACTCAGCATCACACATCCTTGGGAACTACAGTTGATATAACCTAGTTTCACATTTTCAAGGACGCTTTGTGTTGATCCCAGTTTCTGAGTCTTCCCTCCCATTCTTCCCTTTTCTCCCACAATGCCTTCTCTTACCCAAATGCCACCCATATTTCCCCATTTCAGCCCAGATCAAAACCTACCCTCTCTCTAATACCACAGTTCCTCCTTAATCTGAATTCAGTCAGTCCTGATGTATGTCATACAAGGTATACTTGATAATAACAGACCTTCATGCACTGTTCCCCAAGTCGTTTACTTGGTGTTCATTTATGTTCTCAGCCAGAGAAGAGAACACTCTACCTCAGCACAGAGTGAATTTTCCCAGTATTTCCATAGGGTCCAGAGCAGTACAAAGTATATCATGGAAGCACAACAAATATGTATCAGTGGGTTTCTCACTGCATCTTTGATAGCTTGTCCCTTTAAATCAATACACGTGTCTCATCTTAACACCATCCCCATCCCACTTTCTTCCAACCTGACTTCATATTCTCAAAAGGGAAATCTTTCCGGACATGCGACTGAGCTGATACTCAAGATTCTTCTGTTTCACTTATAAAATAAAATCTCCATGTCTTTGCATATAATACAAAGGTCACTATCAGACCAGTGCCTATCTGACTGATCTCATCTCTAGTCATTTCTCCTTTTTTTTCCCTCTTTCTTCCCAACTTTATGTTTCAGCAACACTAAACTTAAGTTCTCTGAGCGTTTTGTGTGGTCTCCAGCTACCATACTTCTGCATATACTGTTCTCTCTCCCAGAATGCCCTTCCCTCCTCATATTCCTGGAGACATCTTTTCAACCTTCAAATCATAGTTCATATTCTTCCTTCTCTGGGAAGCATTTCTTGACTTCCTGAAGCAGAAAACGATGCTCTGGCCCTGAGGCCTCTGTGCCCCTTCCCCACCCTCACCTGGGCCCATTTTATGTTCCAAGGCTATCATACTCATTATTTCCCAAGCACCCCATGCTATTTCATGTGTCATGCCTTTCCCTGAATTATGACTGTCCCTCCTTCTAGAATAAAATTCTCATTGCCCCTCACCTGATTAACTCCTGCTTATCCTTTAAGCTCAGCTCAGGAACCACCTAATGGGATGAAGTACCCATATCTGTTATCCCAAAGCACTCTGCCTTAGCACTTCAAATTACATTAAACTTGATTTCTATGCCTTTCTCTTCTACTAAACTTCAAGCATCACATAGGCAGAGCACTTGTCTCTGTACCTTCAATGTCTATGGGATTGAGTAGATGGATGGAGTGATGATAGATAGTCAAGTGTATTCAGAGGTTCTGGTAATAAACCCAGAGTTCCCATTACAGTCTTGAATGAATATAATGTTTAAACATTTTGTTTAAGGCAGGCTTTCTCAACTTCAGCACTATCGACATTTTTGACTGGGTGATTTTTTGTTGAGCGTGCTGTCCTCTGCATGATAGGGCTATTGGCAGCATCCCCAGCCTCTACCTACAAAATGCCAGCAGCACCTTTCCGCAAACTTTGACGACCAAAAGTGTCTCCGGGCACTGCTGAATCCCGCGAGGGGAAGAAGGGCAGGCAAAAGTACCTCTCACCGGGTTGAGAACCACTGGGTTGCGGTATGATCAAACATAATTTGTGGGGGTTTTTTGTTTGTTTGTTTGTTTTTGCGGTACGTGGGCCTCTCACTGTTGTGGCCTCTCCCGTTGCGGAGCACAGGCTCCGGACGCGCAGGCTCAGCGGCCATGGCTCACGGGCCCAGCCGCTCCGCGGCATGTGGGACCTTCCCGGACCGGGGCACGAACCCGCGTCCTCTGCATCGGCAGGCAGACCCTCAACCACTGCGCCACCAGGGAAGCCCAATTATTGCTATTATTAATAAATGTATCCTGAGCCTTACTACTATATGCATTTTACTGAGATACATTTAAATAGCAGGGAGGGAGAGTAATGTCTCTTTTTAGAGGTATGCTTGTGTTCATCTCAAGTAAGAATGTGTGATATCTTGTTTATGTGACAAAGTCTGGAACTAAGAATCATAGATCTTTTGAGTAGGAAGATATGAAAGCCCATGCAGTCAAACTCCCTCCTATTACATGTCATGATAAAGTAATGAGCTACACAGAGTTCCTTTGTGAATTAATGGTAGAACTTGGCTGTAGAGGCAGGGCAACATTCAGGTTAGGAGACACTGAGCCTTGAAAATAGACAGACACTGGTCAAATCCCGCCCCTGAAACATGCTGGCTGTTGGTCCTATGTAAATCACCAAACTCCTTGAACTTCAGTTTCCTCATCCATAAAATAGAGGTCATCAAAATGTCAGCTTCATAGATCTTTAAAACCATAGAGTGATTTTGAATCATAGAATAATTTTGAGACAAGGCACACACCCTATGGTAACTCAAATTTTGTAATTATTGCTTCAGTCTCCCCTCTTCTTACAAAACCAGTTTAGGTAGAAAGGCTCCTAAACATTGTGAACAGAGCTGTCAAAAACGTAATTTTCTTTATGCTGATTCTGAGTACTTTGTGTTGCAACTTATACTATGCTGGGTTCTGCCACGTATCAGATAGTTCACAGGTATTTTCAATAACCACTTTTATAGGTGAGGAAATTTGTTCAAAGGAGCTAAGAAACTTGTCTCATTTCTGAGAAACCAAACAGCAGAGTTGGAATCAACCACAGACTTCAGAAGCTAGAACTTATGTTTTTTCCACTCTAACCTTCTTCGTAAGTGCTTTTTTGTTTTGTTTGTTTGCTTGTTCGTTTGTTTCTAAATCTCTACAAGTAAAGAAATGCTCTAAGGTTCCTAGATTAGTAAGATCAAGGTAGTATACTGGGGGCAAGTGCTTTCCCACACATCCATTTGAATAGAATTAAGTACATGAGTGACTCTATATCTCAGTAAACTCATGGTTATTAATGACTTGGTCACAGAAACTCTCTCATGAATAAACAGGAGAATACTGAAGACCCGGCAGCAATGAGATATATTGATGATGTGATTCCAAATTTAAACAAATTACAGGGGAAAATGGATAATGATAAAATAATTAGAAGCCAGAAGCACCTGAACAAACACCCAGATCCTACGTCTGTCTTCACTATATTCAGCAATTCCTAAATATCACTGGTGCCTTGAAGAAGAAATTAGCAGAAGCTTTTAAACATCACCTGAGTGAAAAGCAGAATTAACTCCTTCCTGTTATTGCAAATGTTCAAGGAGACACAGAGGGAATTAGCCAAATGCTTTCTTTCATGACAATAGAGGTTGCATAGCTAAAATTCTTTTTAGAAAATATACCTCTGTTACAAATTTGCACGTAAGCTGTAGGTCCCTAACAAGATTTTAGACTAAAAATATAATGCTCAAAATAGTAAGCTGGCTTCAGTATTCTTATATATCTCTTCTAGAATACAGCAACAATAAAACTAACATATAGCGTAGCATTTTGTAGGTGTTTTCAAGGGAAATGCAAAATCAGCAAAGAAACCGTGTAGTTGCAAAATCTTTGTAAACTTCAGAGTTGACCTGCCTTGCTAATATATTTCAAATACACACATTTTACAACAGTAAGAACTATTCTTGTCAGTGGCTATCTAAGGTGAGTCTAGAAATATTTCCATGAAGCACATCTCCTCACCCTACCACAGTCCAGAAGGACCTGAAATGTCTGTTCTTTAGGGAACAATTTAAATCCTAGAACAATTATTTAAGGAAAGTCTGTCAACTCCTTTAAATACATTTTCTCAGGCTGGGAAGGGAGGGAAGTTTTTCAAGTGGACAAGGATTGCTTGAGATCTTATGCCATGACGTCTACACCATGTCACCTCCTCTTAGAGAACTTCCAATCATTTCATTATAAATGGTGTCATTCCATTCGTGGTGTTTCCTTGCAGTGCTATGCTCTTCACTCTGGGATGTGGCTTATGTTTTACACAGTAAAGACACAGAAAGTCTGCTGATGCATCAAGTACATTATGGATTCTGAGGCACCAAGATTATTGGTCTGAGGCCAATCCCAGATATAGGCAGGGATATAGGATAGGAATTGACTAACTGGCCATCCTTTCCTTGCTTTGCTTCTTTGTGTACCTTCTCCTAAATATGGATGAGTGCTGACTACATTCATAACTATGCTGGGAAAGAGTAGAGGCAAATCCCAAGTAGAGAGGTAAAACTTACTTAATGACATTCTTATTTCCTTCTCTTTGATTATATAGGATTACTTAAAGTTGAAACAAAGTAAACAAATGAGAGATTTCTCTCTTCCCTGGAATCCATATGCTGCTAGAGAATATTTATGTAAAGTGCCTCCTAATTAAAATAATCTTCCCCAAACACTTTCTAACATAATGATAAATGTCTTACTCTGTAGATGAGAATTAGGAGTCTCATAATTGAGCTTTACCCTGTCTTATCACCGATTGCTCCATGTTAGCTCCGTTTTTTCCTTCACATGCTAGAAAATTTGGTTAAAGAGAGTCCAAAGACACTTTTTTACAGAGACCTTTAAAAGCCGTATTTTTGCCATATTCTTACCAAAAGCCATAACTGAGTAGTTGGCATGCATCCTTGTTCGCCTTGAAGAAACAGGACAATGCTTAGTGAGCTGCTTACCAAAGGGCAGGAAATCATCTTGCCCGACTACTCCAGCATTCACGGCATGTTTGCTCCTGTCTGATTCTGCCCACGTGTCTGTCTTCCCTGAAATTACCTACCTGCTCCCTTCCATCCACGTGAGTCGAGGATATCATTAAGGTCGAGCCCATTCTCCTTTCATTTCTTTAATCTCTGCTTTCCTTATGATTGTTACTGCACAAAATCTACTCTGCTATTCTAGTTTTTGTTTCCACTGTACTTCTTGCATCTCTTCTTTTAAGTAAAACTTCTTGAGCACAGGAAGCATGCACTAATGTGTATTATCCATAGCATATATAGCACCTGTCCCACTGAACGTAGGATTTCCTCAGTACATCGTTGTTTAATATGAAGAAATACATATAGCAGAGTTTACATGATTCCCTGAGAAAAATCAAATAACTGAGTAATAGGAATACTAATTTATAAAAAAATAATAATTCGTAATGATATTTTATTACTTATAAATCACTATGATAGGTACTCCCATCTTATTTTTGCCACAAATATATGAAGAGAAAAATGTTTATAACTTTCATTTACAGATGAAGAAACTGAAGGTTAGAGAAAATAAATGACTTCCCAATATTGTTCTGTCAGCATATTCTAACTAAATGCTTAGGCTTTATTTTAAGTCCAAATCAGATGGATAATAGATGAGTTGAATAACACTTGAGAGATTGGAGTAAACACCCTAGCTTAGATTGAGACTTAGTCATAAATCATGTTATTGCTACCTATAAATTTTTAAGTATTTTTCAACCTTTCAACATGTGATTTGGATGGTATGAATTTTTACTTTTAGTTTCTTTTTGTTTACTACTGAATGAATAAAATGATAAAAGAAATACAACTTTTTAGACTTGTTTTAAATAAAATGATACAAACATGGCTTGTTGGTTTCAGTGTTTGGATCAGTGACCAATACTGCTACTCCAGTGTTTACATGTATATCTGACAATAGCCCTTATTCTCACTCTGAGGATTTTGAAAGGAGCCAGATAAACAGCACCCCCTTTTACTCCCACCTTATTCTGAAGGAGTAAGAACTAAGATAAAGGAGTGGAAGATGGAGGATGTGGTGTGTTAATGTGGTCTGTTAATGATAGAAACCAGGTCAGAGGCTGTAGCCCAGTGTGAGAGCCACACGGTCCTGCTCACTGGTCCAGAATTAGGGAGTCTCTCAGTCAGAGGTGATGCTGCCCTGGATGGACCCCAGCACATAGCATGGGGAGGGTGGTGCTGCCTGGGGAGCCTTAGGCTTGGAAGAGCACAGGAGAATCCTGCTCCCTGTGGGCAGTTTGCTTCCAGAATGACAACAGAGAGAAATTAAGCAGAGCAGGGAAGTTATCCTTTCCAAATTTACCAATCAGTTAAGTCACTTCTCCCCGAGGAGGGAGGAAGTGAGGGTCAAGTGTTGCCAAGATGGTTTAGTGAAGACAGAAATCAAAAGGTGGGAAAGAGGGACTTTTGCCTAACACTGGCCTCTTGGTAATCTCCAAATAGAAAGTATCAGTTTTAAGAAGTAAAACACACATGGATTGTTAATTTTAAAGCCACTTCTAATCAAAGTGCGTGAAAATGTTCATGGATTGAGTGTACAGTGTGTTAATATTTCCTTAATAGAAGTGGATTTTTTGTTTCTTTGTTTTCATTGCATTTCAGGGACCACTGTTTTCTATCTGGGGACCCCTGGGACCTGAATATCCAGGGTACTTAATTCTCATGCAGATTCCGTGGTTCTATTTTCACATTCACATCTTGGGACTGGGCCTAGAACTTTGCATTTTTAACAAGCACCCAAGTGATTGCAAGGCAATTTAAGTTTATGGAACACTAAAGTAAATCTGAGTTATCAAAATCAATTTCCATTTTTAAAAAAAACTCTGTATATGTTCATTTTCAGTAATAGTTTGAATTGTTGCCTCTGATGAGTTTTGGGACTCTTTCATTTTTCACGAGAGATAAATGTTATTTATTTCTCAAAACCACAAGTGTCTTCCAAAGTCTCAGAAGTTGTGCCTTTATGCACAAAGAGGATTTTGCATAATCTGTGGTAGAACATGGGGGCAGAGGCTTGATGGAGTTGAATACCTTTTTAGTACACAAAGTTTTTTTTTTAATTTGAGCTATCACAGATTTTTTTTAAACATTTATTTATTAAATGATACCAAACATAAAACCAATTTGTTATTTTGTGATTTGCCTTGGGAATTATCATTGAAAAGCTAATAAACATAAACTTAATATTTACTGAACTTTTAAAGTTCTATTTCTTCTTGAGGCTTTTCTTTGCCTGAGAAATACATTGTTATTTATAAATTGGAAAAGCAATGAAAAAATATTCCTCAATAGTCAAAATGTATTAAGTAAGCAAATGTTTAAAATCATTCCTTTTCCATGAAATAAATTACACCAAAAAAAGAGCAGGCTCTATTTTCAAAAATACAAAAAGTCTCCCATATGTGTGCTTCATAAATGTTGTCTTAGTCCATTTGGCTGCTACAACAAATTACCATAGACTGGGTGGCTTAAACAACAAACACTTATTTCTCACAGTTCTGGAGGCTGAAGTCTGAGGTTAGGGTGCCAGCATGGTCAGGTTCTGGTAAGAACCCTCCTCCAGGTTGCAGACTGCCGACTTCTCACTGTCTCCTCACATGGTGGGAAAAAAACCAGCTAGCTCTCTGCCCGCTTCTTGTAAGTGCACCAATCCCATTCACGAGGGTTCCACCCTCATAACCTAATTATTCCCAAAGGCCCACAACCAAATACCATCACATTGGGATTACAGTTTTCGACATATAAACGTGGGGGACTCACTAACATTCAGTCCATTGCACGCATGATCAGAAATCTCTGAAGCCTCCATGGGGCCTTTCCTGATCCTCCCATTTAAAACTGCATGCCTCCTACCCTTTCTTCCAAGATTATCTGATCGCCTTTTCTATTTCATTTGTCCCCATAGTGCATCATTACTTTCTAATAGACTTTATTTTGTTTATGGTCTGTTTAATTGTTTATACTCTTGGGTAGTTCACTACTGGATTCCTAGCCCCTAAAATAGTGCCAGGACTTTGTATTGCTCAATACTGGTTGAAGGAATGAGCACATTTTGGTCAGAGTTTCAGTGGATTGTAGCCCCTGCTAGATGGAGTTCTTCTCAGGGTGAAGATACTGCTTTACATGAATCCCCATTCCCTTCACATATACCTGGGGTCCCACTCCCTGTGCATATGGCAAAACTTTTTCTGAGTGAAAAATTCATTGGCAGACAGGTGCACATAGGAGACAAAAGAGGAACTAGCAGCCAGTGTCTCCATGACCAGGTCACAGGAGAGCCAGCTAATGGAGTTTTCAGTGAATGAGAAGAGCAGATTCTTTATTCCTTCCCAGGCTATACCTAGTTATGTCAAAATGTTTCGGAAGATAGTCGTTTAATACAAACCTAGCCAACCATAGCCACTGTTCCTTACCTGAAGTCTGTTTTAGAACTCTGTAGGGTATAAATATGTTTACAGATACTCTTAATTCCTTATAAAATATTTTAGGAAAATATGTGGAAGTTTATTGAAGAGACTCTGATTTAGGATTAAGGGGGCCTTCAAGCTCAGTCCCGGAACACATACTTTCATCATATGTGCTCCTGTTTCATCATAATTATTGAAGAACTGATAAAGAACCATGCAAAAGTTAACACTTTAGAAGTACTTATTTATTATGGAATTTCTTCATCTTTTTTATACATAATCACAGTGCATCTACTCTATGCTTGACATTAAGCAAGACATGGTGATATTAAAAAGGAAATAATGCAAATATTTAACAGAGCCTGGTACTATTCAAAGCATTTTGTATGTTACTATCTAATTTAATCCTTGCAATAACACAATAAGGCAGATATTCCCATTTTCCTCATTTTACAGATGATATTGAGGATTATACCCATGGTTGCACAGCTGTAGAACCAGGGTTTGAGCATAGTCTGTCCGGTTGGAGAGCCCATTTTTAATAACCATATAATGATTCCATCAATGGTATGGTTTCCTTCCTAAAGAGTTCAAGATGGGAAGAGATACATAAACAGAAACATCATAAAATGTGATGAAAGGGGTGTGATAAAAACAAAAGACAAAGCAACAAACTCTGTTTACTGGAGCTGGGGAAAGCTTCAAAGAGAGATAGCATCATAGGCTTTGAGGGATGGCTAGAAGTTTTCCGAGTGAAGGAACAAGACAGACTGAAGATAGAAGGAAGAGGAATTTTAAGAATCAATCTCCTTTTTGAATTAGTTTATACTGGTTTTCAGCAGTTCCCATCCATACTCTTTCTTGCAGATACAGTTTGAGCATTGTGGAACCAATGCTCAAACTTAACTTGTGTTCATTTGTAAAGAAACCTAAGAGTCACTGTCTGAAACCATAACAAGTTAAATGCTAAGTGTATCCTTATAGGATAGCCATTGTAATAATAGAAGACAGTGAATACACAGTGCTAAATATAATTACTTAAAAGTACAAAAGTGGGCTTCCCTGGTGGCGCGTGGTTGAGAGTCCGCCTGCCGATGCAGGCGACACGGGTTCGTGCCCCGGTCCGGAAAGCCCACATGCCGCGGAGCAGCTGGGCGCGTGAGTCATGGCCGCTGGGCCTGCGCGTCCGGAGCCTGTGCTCCGCAACGGGAGAGGCCACAACAGTGAGAGGCCCGCCTACCGCAAAAAAAAAAAAAAAAAAAAAAAGTACAAAAGTTACTCTGGCTGCCGATTGTCAGAAGCCTAGAGTTGGACCATGTCATCCATTTGGCCTTGTGACTATCCTCTTTTATGCTATTCTTGAAATAATGGCCTTAGCGCATGTGAAAAATACCTTATTTTAAACCTTTCTTTCAGTGTTGTCAACTAAACTCTCTACAGCAGGTAGTAAATGGAACCTTCCCCCTCTGGTCAAAGTAACCATTTAGAGATTTCTATAGACCTACTGATTTCAACATGTTCCATCGTGGTTGGATTTCAGTTTTGTTCGGTATCCCACAGCTGTGAAGGATTAATCGCCAGGACTGTGCCCGGCAATGTTAATCTTTTCATAGGCTGTGCTTGTCCATCACTTACCTCCTCTAATAAGGTGTCTGCAACTGCTGATATTCATGCTGGTGAAAATCAACACAGCTCTTCCAGGAGCTGTTTGATGTCAAAGACACAGAGCAGGACTGAGTACTCTTATTCTTCCTGTCAGCTGCACATACCAGCTAATTTAGCTTAGATTATTTTAGAGGTTTGCCTGTCTCCCAGATAGCTCTATTGAAGGGGTCCTATAATAAACACCTAAGAAAGATACTGCTGCTTACTTCTGCAAATAAATGGCATTTAAGGAATGACTGGTCCAAAGTCTTACTTTCTCTCTCAATTTAGGTGATAAATCCACTGAGATCCACTTAAAGGGAAACCACACTTCCTGTGTCCTCTTTATCAGTTTTTATTATAGAGTAAGATGAAAAAAGTCTGTACTTACTCCTGCCTCCAGGGGAATTTGTAACTTTCCTGTTTTACTCAATAGTGTGATGTTGTTAGAAAGGACAGTCGGTTTCTTTTGCCCTTTGAATTTAGTAGAAATCTTTCTTTTCCATGCATTTCTCCATTCAGCACCGTATTTTCCACAGGAATGAGCACGGTGGTAAGTTTTGTAGATGTTACATTTGATTTGTGTTCTTCTGAGGAAGAAGTTCACTGGCCATTAGGAACCCCGCATACCACATCCTCTGGGCCATAAAAGTGGGTCTCCTCAGTCTGGTAAATGTCACATGGATCCTTCCTATAACACTTCCATTAGGACGTTTTAAATGCATACTGAGAAAGGTTACTGAGGCATCTGGAGGCCCAGGTAGTAGCAGTTTGTGACAGGTTGATGAAATGTACAACTGTAATCTTTGACTGGCTCAAGGATTAGACTCCTAATTTCCTCAGAAGATAAAACTGAGCCACATTTTGCAAGTATTCTTTTATTTTTAAAAAATTTTTTAATTTTTATTTTTTTAACATCTTTATTGGAGTATAATTGCTTTACAATGGTGTATTAGTTTCTGCTTTATAACAAAGTGAATCAGCTATACATATACATATGTCCCCATATCTACCCCCTCTTGCGTCTCCCTCCCACCCTCCCTATCCCACCCCTCTATGTGGTCACAAAGCACCCAGCTGATCTCCCTGTGCTCTGCGGCTGCTCCCCACTAGCTATCTGTTTTACATTTGGTAGTATATATATGTCCATGCCACTCTCTCCCTTTGTCCCAGCTTACCCTTCCCCCTCCCTGTGTCCTCAAGTCCATTCTCTACGTCTGCGTCTTTATTCCTGTCCTGCCCCTAGGTTCTTCAGAAGCATTTTTTTTTTTGTAGATTCCATAGATATGTGTTAGCATACGGTATTTGTTTTTCTCTTTCTGACTTACTTCGCTCTGTACGACAGACTCTAGGTCCATCCGCCTCACTACAAATAAGTCAATGTCGTTTCTCTTTATGGCTGAGAAGATGTGGCACATCTATGCAAGTATTCTTTTAAGAGAGTCATTGGGCAAACTCTTGCCTCCCTCCCTTCCTTCCTTCCCTGCAGGCTACACCCCTGAAAGGATCTGAGGCTAGAAATCAGAGACTACCATGAGAATCTGAGAATAACCAGAAACATCCCCTATACCATGTGCAAATCAAACCATTGCTTTTAGATAATTCTATATTCTGTTTGGTGATTTAATTATAGTTATTAATATTATTGATAGTGCAATTAGTGGATTTTCAATACCTATAATAGTACCCCAGAGGCTTCCACATGCATCTCATTATTTGCCTCCATGACCCTTTATGGCAGGAAAGGCACGGATCAATTATTCCATATCTGAAGATCATGGGCGATGAAGGTCTTGGGGAAGAGTGTAAACCTGCTCCAGGTCATGTGGTTGATTAGTGAGGAGGTGACTGGCCCAGCAGCAAAACATGGGCTTTGAATCCAGACAAACCTGATTCATTCTCTCTCTCTCTCTCTCTCTCTCTCCCACTTCTCTTTCTTCCTTGCTTGCTTGCTTGCTTTCTCTTTCTTCCATTTAAAAATTGGGACACTGCTAATAAACATAAACCTACACCAGAATTATTGTGTGCTAGGGTGAACTTTAATGTATACAAAATGTTTTTATATGATAGATGCTATGCAAATGTTAGTAATTATTTCTGTTACTCTGATTTCTGTTAGGTACTCTTTTCACCATATTGTTCGTTCTACTCAGTTCAAGGAAAAACTGTCTTCTCAAGCACTTTATAAACTTATATGTAGTGGTCACTGTTTTTTTGCAGGTGTTATGGTTTACTTCTTGCTTTTGCTGCTAGGAAGCTCAATGTCAGATTTAAAACCCACATTGAATAATTGCATACTGACTAAAAGCATTATAATTCATTCCTTTATATTTTTGACTCATCCCTCACTTTTAATCTATTATTTTATTCTTCTACAGTGAATATACATTTTTGAACATCACCTCAAATGAGGTGGGAAAACAACAAAACAATAAATACATAATAATAATGATGAAGTCAGAGCAAACTTTTAAAGGAAAGTACTCTGAATTTTTATCTATTTGACTCCTTATGGAGGTAAAAGTTTATTTGCTTTTAAGTATAACTTAAAGTAAATAATAACTAATGTTTATTGAATTCCTATGTGATACAAGGCACATCACGGTTCACTGAGAATGTTAAAAGCAGATCCTTATCAAAAAGTTTGCAATCAAATTTAGACATGTATAAACATGTATAGACATGTATAGACATGATGTGTTAGATGTCTGAAGTTGAACAATCATCAGAAATACACAAAGACACATGGCACAGAAACTGGTCGTATACTAAATGAGCTTTGCTGAGAAATAAAAATGTAAACCCTTAGTTTACACCCGTCATTCCATTCAAAGAATAAGCACCCAATTTTGCATTATATTCTTCCCTTTTTCTCTCTGGTAAAATTGGAATAATGAAAGGAGGATGTTACTGTATTTAACATAAGAAGCTAGTACCATCCCATAGATGTCTGAATTTAGGTAATTTCTCCTTAATGGTCCTAAGTTTCTATATTTGTAAAATGGAATTAGGAGCCCTAAAATTTCCTTAAGCTATAAGGTGCTTATCTCAGAAGTAGCTTCACGTCACCTCTCTCTCAAGTGATCAATTATATTTATTCAAAAAAAAAAAAAATTTCACCTTATGCAAGAAAATTGCAGAGTAGATGATAAGTAGATTTTTAAAATTTCTTGCATAGAGACAGATAGAAAATCATTTTATCAAGTGTAAAGATTGCTAGAGATGGAAGTGGCCTGGAATTTCTCTCATTTTACAGACGAGGAACCTGAGCCTCAGAGGAATTGAGGGAATTTTACAAAGTCATCTCTTAGCTGCAGATCTGGTGGCTGATGTCTTTCAATACTTAGCATGATATCAGCATCTGTTTACAGAAATCTATTTTCCAGATAAGGGGGGAAGTAGGAACTATTCTGCTTAGTTTGGGGGCAGACTTCATATTAAGAGCTATTTTAAGGGACAAAAGCTATATAGATTAGGGTTCAATTACAGACAAAAGGAATATTTTATCAGAGTTAAGAGAAAAGGATTTTAGTACCAGGTATTATGTGGCTTACAAACTAGTTGGAAGGGCTTGAAGAACAAGCTCTAGGAAGGGCTTCTAGGAAAAACTCTCAGCTCCCAGCTTCATCTCACGTCTGCCATAGTCAGCATAGCTGACCACTGCAACGTGGGACCCCATATTCAGAAGCTGTGATCTCAGAACCATGCTGTCTCTGCCCCAGCCTCTCCCCTTTGTTCTACATTCAAGTGAAACCAAAATATAGATCTGTAGCTGCAAGGGAGTCTGGATTAGGTATGGCGAACTTTCCTGTTTCTATAACAGAGAGTGACATGCCAGAAGGAGCTTGAAGTAGATGTTAAATGAGACAATCCAGACCATCTTCTGAGAATCCAATAGAGTGATAAATAATAGGATTAAGGGACCCGAACCATATCATGTGAGGAATAATATGACAGGGGTGAAAATAGATTTCATCTTGCTGGCCAGCCCTAGCTAATTGTCTGCCAAGAACACAGAATTGAGAAAGATTTGAGGGATACATCTTGGCCCAGCAGGATAAAGCCTGGTGGCTGATTAGTGATGTCTGCCAAAAGTATGGGTGTGAAGTGATCAGGATTCTCTGAATGCCACATACACCCCATAAGTTAGTTGCTGCCTGACCAGCTTGGTTCACAGATTATTCCATAAGCCTGTGGCACTCCTGCTGTTTTTGTTGCCACTATTTAATTATATCTTGATTGACTTCTTTGCTTTATCATGGTCATCATGCTTTATTGAATAAAAGCAAGCTATAAATTATTTGAGGATTTAATCATCTCTACACCCTGCACAGTACTTGATATACATTAAATTCATATCTATTGATTTGATTTTAAAATCTCAGTCACTCCATCAAAAGACATTAATTCAGTGTTCAGTTTGCACAAAATATCATATGTCATGGTCTTAGGCTCAGTGAAACCCGTGTTTTTAAGGGATCTCCCCACTCCCCTGCCAAGCCTCCTTTAGAAAAAGAGCGTGTTTTGTCTGCATGTACAGAATCCTAAGAAGTCAATTTGGAGCAACTTAGAAGGTATACTTGTTTATGGACTGTGGACTCAGTGTATTACTTGGAGCCCTTCAGAATTTTATGTTCTTTATATCTCTTTTTATCTTGAGCTCCTGTGTTCACTTGAGCTGATATTTGTTCATAAAGACAGCTTTGCTCTCAGAGTATGCAGACATATATCACGTAGAATGGATGTGCATAGACCTTTGAAATGGGGATGTTGATTTATGATTTCTGCACAATGTTTTCCTCAAATCCTGCACAGAAAGGCTGTCTGTTTCTTGAGAAAAACACAGGAAGTGTTCCATGTGTCTCCACGTGCTAACCTGTATGACCTACTCTAAGAAAAGCAAAGCCTGAATCACATTTCTAGGAGAAGAAAAATCTGGGCTGATCCATTTTTGGTGATTGATAACAGCTCTCTTTTGATAACTCTTCATGAAGAAGACCAAATTGGGGGGAACATTGATAAAATTAGAGTAAGCATACATGGCTTTGGAATACAGGGATGGATCTCATTAACACCATTCATTCATTCGGTAAATTACATTGTAATTATTATATACTGTACTTATTATTTATTATGCACTTTGCTAGGTCCCTGTGATATGGAAGTCTCAAGTTGCAGCTGGTCATTAGGGGTCAAACAGATAGATGCTATGAAAAGGAGGAAGTGCAATAAATTCTGCACAAGGCATTATGAGGCTCTCTGTGGAGAGACATTGAAGCCCTGGGAGTGGATGACAGAGGGGGAAGGTAACTCATGCTTTGCTGGCTGAAAGAAAGACTGTTGAGTCAAACAGACAAAGATTCAAATCCACCCTTCACCATTTAACAGCTTTGTAACCTTGGCAAGTTACACGAGGTCAGGGTCCTCATCCCTTAAGACTGCTGTGGTATTAAATCAATAATTAATTTTTTGATCTAATATAAAATTATTATGACAGATTAGTAATTCAAAAGTGGTATGAAGTCAGGTAAGGGCAAAAATTATGCTTTCTGTTGTAAATCAATTCTAAATGGGAAAATAATCTCTTAATATATCTGAACTTTATATGATTTCTTATAGCTTTTGAACATAGAGTTTTTGATTTACCGAAATGTACTTCTTGTCAAGATTTCTATTACTAGGTGGTAAAATTCTATATTTTTGAGGGTCGTGGCCAGGGAAGAATAAAGGTAGTAATAACTTTAGTACTTTATATTGTGATAATTGAATTCTTAAGTAATAACATCACTGTCACTGTATAAAGGAGTTTTGAGATGATAATGAAGGAGTAATTCTAAATTTGAATAATAAAATTAAATGCCCTTTGCTCCTTGAATACGTGAATCCATGAAAATGGTTAGCTATAATCTCTAACTTTTTTTTTTGTGAATCACTGTCATTTTGAGAAAAAACATTTTGCAATATATTATAGCTAAAACATACTTAATTTTATAATCTCAATCTCTTCTATTGTTAGGTTTATCATAGATAAATTATAAAAACGTAAATTATGTTTTCTTTCTTTTTTCTGATTAAGAAATGAGTTTGTAGTACAGCCAGACTTTTCATTAATAATTGATCAATTGTACCTATTTATAAAGTGCCCACACTGTGACAGGCACCCAGTCACCTACAGGAATGTAACAATAAGCAAAGTATATGTTTATTATTGTTGCTGTAGGAGAGTCGAGTTTGCTTCTTAACAAATTTACTATGTATTTTCATAAAGGAAGGAAGGAAAGAAACCTGGGTCCCTCTGAGTAAACACTTTTTGACTGCTCAGTTTCCAAATCCATTGTGCTATCTTCAACTACTTAAATAATCCCAGACTTTTCTCCTCCCATTTTCTTCCTTCTTCCGTCAGAAAACTAAATTCATTAACTCAGTAAAACACAGTAATGCAGGCCCAACACTCAAATGAATAGAATGTATTGTTAATCTGGTTTCAATTACATTGAAACTTGATTACCTTTAGACAGTAGTAGATGATGCCTATTCAAAAAGGTGTATGAGTGTGTTTGTGGGGGGAGGGAGAGGAGAGGGTTAGTATTTACTCTTCAGTTTGGAAGGAAACTGCTTGATCAGAAGCTGCTAGTTATTTGAGGCTTAAAAAAAAGATCATATGCTTAATCATTTCTAAAGGATCAGAAGTTTTCTCCTCAGTATTAATTTAATATTAATTCTAATCACATTTGCAAGGATTTTGAAATAATTCATCTAACACTTTACCCAATTGATTCAAATATTTAGAATTTCCCAGATCAATTGTGTATTAGTCAGCTCAGGCTACTATGACAAAATACCACACATTGGGTTGTTTAAACAACAGGCATTTATTTTCTCACAGTTCTGGAGGCCAGAGGTCCAACATCAAAGTTCCAGCATGATCAGGTTCTGCTGAGGGCTCTTTTCATGGCGCATAGATAGCTGCCTTCTCCCTGCATCCTTTATGTATGCAAGGAGAGAGAGAGAGAGAGAGAGAGAAAGAAAGCTCTCTGGTGTCTCTTCTTAAAAGGACACTAATCTTATCAGATCAGGGCCCCATCCTTATGACCACATTGAAACTTAAGTACTTCCTTCTGAGACCCCCATCTCCAAATATACACTGGGAGTTACAGGGCTTCAACATGTGAGTTTTAGGAGACACAAATATTTCAATCCATAACAAATAGAGCCCCATATCACTTTAGAAATGTAGTCCATAAAGGAGTGTGAGTATTTTGAAATGAAGAACAGAAAAGAAGTAGAGCAAAAACAAAAGAGAATGCAGCAAAGTTATGCCCCTTGCATTTAATGTTAGTTTTCTTCTTGAGCATTCTGGCATCAAATTCATCCGGGGAAGTCAGTTGGTTTTGTAAGAGTCCTGGAGCAAAAAGCTATGATTGCATTAATAACTGCAGTATTTGATTCAGGGGCTGTAATTTCATTGGCATCCACATCACATGCTTCTCCACTGCTTAGAAAAGCTAAATCTGTGAACCTACAAAGGGGAGAAAGTTTCTAATGGCAACACACTCGCTTGCACAGAGTATTGATTGCATCAACTTGGAGTTAAATTACCACCAAAAATATAGTTAGATCTCTCCTCAATGGATTGG
The DNA here is from genome assembly GCF_059928025.1 of Delphinapterus leucas. Lineage (NCBI taxonomy): Eukaryota > Metazoa > Chordata > Mammalia > Artiodactyla > Monodontidae > Delphinapterus > Delphinapterus leucas. The sequence goes on along the minus strand of NC_143133.1, from coordinate 47,727,827 downwards.
GGATTTTGATTGCAGAATGGCTATGAGTGGAATGTCTTCCAATATCAGAAAACAACAATGTAGATTTAAAGGAACAAAGACTTATTCATTCTAGCCAGGAAATATGGACAGAATAAAGTATCCACAGCAAAGGAACCAAATGAAACTTTGGGCAACTTTCTCACTTTCTACTCAACATCATAGCTTGAAATCAAGAGAAAAGGCAAAAGGTAAGAAGGCAAGGAGCTGAGATAATAGGGAGGCACACTAGCTAATGGCTATGGATCTTCCAGGTAAAGGAAACATTTCCCTAGAAATCTCCTTCCCTGATGGAAGAAGAATCAGTATTTCAATTGGTGGCGGATGAAATCTGCTTCACCCAATTAGTGAAGCACATGGGCAGAAAGCCCAAAGGAAAGACCCCATAGCCACAAAAAGTCTGTTAGAGTAATGTGTAGGGGACTTGGTACTATTTTTTTAACATAATACTTTCCGCTCGGGACTTTTGGGCGCTACAAAAGAAATTGTGACGGGATGTTTCAGGATTCATAAAGGATTTTTTCAAAGTGGCCCAAATTCATCCTCACTCTCTCTTCCAAGAAATCAGAATATTATACTCTCCTTTATTTGAGACAGCTATGAGGAATAATAGAAAAAAGGCCACATTTATATGTGCTCAAAATACACTGCCACCTGCCACCTGTGTGACCTGTGGGGAGTTACTATCCCCCTCTGACCTTCAGTTCTTACCATACAGAGGCCTGGTAGGGAGTCAAAGAGATGATGCAGTTAAAGGGCCTTACACACAGCCTGGAGTATGTGTTCTATAAAGCCCAGAACTTCCTTCTGTCAGAAAAGAGATCTTAATAGACAAACTGACACTAAGGTATTGATACTTTATAGATTACCATTCTCAGGAATATTATCATTATTTAAAAAAAAACAAAAACTCAGGAGAAAACAAAGTGGGTCAACTCCAATAATGATGCTGATGTTATTGAGAAGAAGACAAAAGGGTTTTCCTGTTTCCATTCAAATAATAGGCCCCCACTTCTCCTTGGAGGACCCCCAGCCCTATCTCCCAGAGAGCCACATCCTGAACTGTAAGTTTAGGCAAAGCTGCACCAGGCAGAAAAACTGTTTCCCAGGGACTGTAATTCTTTTCCTTGGTGGCTGCCATGCTGTGGAAGCATAGTGAAGATTCTCCCTCCAGCCAGGTGGGGTGGGTGACATCTTCCACTCCAGGATAGAAGAGCCCACTCAGAGCTAGCGTGGAGAAGAGAAGCAGAGATGAGAGCTGAGAACCAGGCCCTGCCAAGTCCAGCCTGTTATTTGAGTAGGAGAAACGCTGGTTTAATTAATTGAAAAATAAAGGTCATTGTCAAAGCAAGCTAGAAATGAAGGACCTTGGTCAATACTTATTGAATTTTGCTTACCTGGGCTTTTCAGCCTTCCAATATTATATTGAATCAAACTCTCTTTTACTTATGACCTGCTTCTGAGATAAGTCCAGAAATAACCAGTAACATGGCAATATTGCAAATAAATAAGATCCAATTCTGGAGCAGGAAAGTGAACCATCAGTTGCTTTTGGAATTCTGGCATTGCCCCAAAATTAAATTTTTCTTCTTCTTCACTTTTATGTCTAGCCTTCTTTAATATGTTTACATAGCACTTACTATGTTGCCTCATTTGATCCTCAGAACAACCTTGGAAAAGAGAAGAGTCAAGGGTTTATCGTCCCATTTTTCCAAATGTGTAAACTGAGGCTCAGAGAGCTTGAAAAGGACCACTGTATTACTCTAGTAATCCAAGTTTACTGGGAGCATTTCCCACCAGGCTGGGCCTTTTAGGATCAAATCCAGATTCATGTGGGTAGAGACTAGATAGAGAATAAATTAGATTATGAGATGGTGCATGCAGTTGGCACAGTATCTGGCACACGATGTGTCCAGTACAGACTAACCCTTATCAATGTCATTGGGTCAGTGTTATCTCTGTGATTATTTCTTCCCATCCTAAAATAAAGCTGAGACATCCTTGCCCCTTGAGACTTCTCTGTATTGAGGTTATTTTTATCAACAGCAATAGCTATTTCTTAACTTTCTATTGAGCAGGAGGCAGGATTCTGGGAGGATGAAATGATAAAGGATCAGCTCAAGTCCTGAAGGCGCTATACTTCAGCTGGGGGTGGGGGGACAGGGCAATGAGGACTTAAGGTCCAGGAATAGCACTCGGAGTAGTGTGAGTTAGAGATGCTCATGGAGACTTGATAACAGAGGAGAGGGGCTTTGATCTGATCCCTAAAGACTAAGGGCAGCTGCGGAAGCAGAGATGAGATGTTGGTACCCCAGAGAGAGGCCCAGACAAGAGGCTTGTGTGGTTTGCAGCATCACTTGTCATCCATGGGAGGCCCACCTCTCAAGATTCTTATCCAGTACAGCTGGATGGAATCCTTGTATTACATGTAACAAGTTCTGCAGTACAACAAAACGGAGTTGCTCTTGGCAATGGGGGACCATTGATTAAGTATCTGGTACTAATTCACAGAGATGAATCAAACTTAATAAGAAAGCCAAACGCTCATCCTTACAGAGACACAGTAGCTGACATGTAGTAAGTGTTTAATAAACATCTGAAAGGAAGAAAGGATGGAAGGTAGAAATAAAGTGAAGAAAGACACTACTGTTCCCCTGCTTTGAGTCTATTAACCTGTGCTGCTATGTTGGGATTCTGAGATTGTAATTTCTACTCTTAGGTAAATCACCAGTTGGATGGGCAGTGATAGCCTACTGCACTCAGACTGATGCCCACACCCCTGGCCATGACCCAAAAGGTGCCTGTGAACTAACCTAAATCAGCCTGTCTGACCTCATCCCCTACCTCCTTTGCTCTGACCACTCTCTGTTCCTTGGAGCACCAGCATCGCCTGGGAAGCCCTTTCCCCTTGTCTGCGCACAGCTTCGTGTCCTTAAGGTTGAATTTTCATCTCAGACAAGCCCCCTTGACCATGCATTCATAAGCAGAGCTCCACCCCCCCATCTCTGTGTTCCTCAAAGCACTTTTTTTTAACATGTAATACATTTTTTTTCTTTTTTTGTTTTTTGGCATGCCTTGCATCATGCAGGATCTTAGTTCCCCGACTAGGGATCAAACCTGGGCCACCTGCAGTGGAAGTGTGGAGCCTTAACTGCTGGACCACCAGGGAAGTCCCCCTCAAAGCACTTTTTGTGACCCCAAGGTATCCTGGTCATTTGTTTGCTTTTCCATGTACCTCCCTCTCCACTACCACCACTGGACCATCTAAGGGTGGGATCCTTATGAGATGGTGCATGGACTTGATCCACTGGACTTGATCATGGCTGTGTCCAAAATACCTAGAACAGTGTCTGCCATATAGAAATGGATCAATAAATATATGTTTCATGAATGGCTGGATACTGTCAACAGAATCCTCCTCCCCACCTTTGTCTTCTTCCTCTTCTCCCAATCTTTTTATTTTCCTGTCTCTTTCTCTTTCCCCTCTAAACCACACTTGATTTTAGTGGCTCTTGGGAATCAGAAAAATAAAAAAGCTGCCCACCTCTCCCCTGTAGTCTGTCCACCTGAGCTCACGCCCTGAGATCTAATACCATTGATATAAAGCCACCCGCGCTCTCAGGCTGCTTTGACTCTGGGGCAGTGGAAACACATTGGTGAGGCCCAGAGGGCCCATCCATTTTAAGAGCCCTTCTGAGATTTAAAGGAGAAAGGATTCTTTTTTTGGCAACTTGTCTGAGAATTAGGTTACATTGTCAATTAAGTAGGGCAAAATTTGTCATACGTGGCCCAGTTCTGCTCCTAGAACTCATGCGCACGTGACTGCATGCGCGCGCGCGCGCGCACACACACACACACACACAGTCTTCGAGGATTCAAGTTAGTTTGATTTGATATAATGGCGCACACATTTGTTTGCATAAGTCTTTGGCATTAATCAAGTGCTTTCACAGATCATCACATTTTATACCAAGAAAGAGACAGGCAGTTGTGAGTACCCTCATTTTACTGGTATGGAAACAAAGGCCCACAGAGGTTCACGATAGTGCCAAAAGTTATACTGCTGAATCAGAATCCTGGAATCCGAACTGGATTCTGCTGTGGGATGTACTGGAAAGTCATTTGGTTGAAGTTCAGTTTCCTTTCCTGGAAAATGAGGGGGCTTGAATGACCTCCAAGGCAGGACTTTCAAACTTCATTGTGTCAATGGATCACCTTGGGACTCTTGTTGAATTGCAGTCCTGAATCAGCAGGTCTGGGTAGGGCTTGCTACTCTGCATTTTTAACAAATATTAACTGCTCCCAAGTGATGCCCAAGCTGCTGGTTCATGGACTCCACTCCAAAAAATGAGGCATTAGAGAGAATCAGATTTCTGGTGGATGAAGGTCCCCTGAGATTTGCAGGCACATGGTGGTAGAATTGGAGGAGCACGATCTAATGAACTTCAGTTCTGAGGATAAGATCCTCCTCAGGTGCATCCCTATTTGAGCTGAGATCTTTGGAAAAGTCACTTAGCCTGATTGAGCTGGTTCATGGAGATCGAACTGTATCTGAAAGAGGCAATATATAATTTAAGTTTAGCAAGGAAGGGGGGTATTTGGCAAACAAAGGCTTTGAAAACAAAATTTTGAATTCCCCAGAAGCAGGAGGCATTTGTACATATGAATAAGTGACTGGATATAGTCCCCATACTTTCCTGGCTTATCTTTGTCTTGGTTTATCTTGGGAGGAAGGCAGAGGAAGGGTTACCTGGCAGTAGATGAGTAGCCTGAGGCTTAGACAGGCTCCTTCTCTCTGCCATCTATAGTCTTCCTAACACTCCCAAGAATATGTCCTTATACATTTGATCCTAGATTGGGCTACTAATTAAAAACACCAAGAATTTGACCAACTGAGGCTATAGTGCCTTGTGGAGCTTGTACAGGATCTGCCTGCCTAGCCCTCATTACAGAGCTGATACTGTTTCTTACATGGTCACATTACCATCCCTCTTTAGTCCTACAGTGTCACATAGGGAAGGAAACACAGGCTGTTAAATCAGACACCTGGGGTTCAAATGAGAGCTTTGCAGCTTATTAATTGCATGACCATTAACAAGTTTTTTTTCCTCTCTGAGCTCAGTTTTCTCCTCCATATAATGGGATTAATAATCCATCTTGGGACCATTAAGGGGACTAAATGTAAAGTGCCTGGAATAGTCCCTGACCCATAATGAGCATTCAGCAACATAATGAGCAGTGAACAGATCAGCTGCAGGAAGCTGCAAATCAGTTGTAGTAAATTGCAGAGCAGAGATTGGAACCTCAGCTCTTAATCACTAAAATATTGCCTCTGCCACAAATGGTAGCTTAGGCTATAAATAGATGCTCAATATTCATAAGGAGAGACTAAAGCATTACAGGGTGTGCACTGGTTGGCATGCACACAGCTGTTTTCTAAGAGCATTTGTAGCTGAGGCTCCACAATCCAGTGTCTAGGCAGCCTCTTGTCTTCTGACGAACTGAGACCGGTATAACACCACTGCATTTCTCACAGAATATATTCAGTTGGTTCTGTTTGAAAGGAAATGTTATCATAAATGTCAGCATAAAATGATTGAAAAAAAATTATAACTTAAACCAAAATATAAAGGCAAGGCCTGTATTTATACATTCTACATCTGTACTTTGGGATTTTATTATTCTCATAAATGCATTTCTTAAGCATATTGATTCTGATTCATGGTTGAAGTCAGTAACCTCAGGCAACATATATAAGCTCCTCAGAGAAAATGAAATAGCAGATATTAGCTTTTATTGTGGACCCATCATCACTTGGAACAAGTTACTTAACCCTCTCTAGTCTCAGTTTCCTTACTGAGCACTGTGGATAATAACATCCCTACCTCATAGGGGTATGGTGGGGACGAAAGGAGATAGTATAAAGAAAACCTCTGGTACTGAGCATGTTCTCAATAAAGGGTAAGCGTTAGAGTTGCTTCTGCAACTGTGCTAGCTTTAGGAATCTTCAGGGACGCAATATTGCATAGACTGTGGGTTGGAGACCGAATTATTAAGTTTACTAGCTGAAATTTACTAGCTGAGAGCCCCACGTGAGTTCCTTCAGTTTCATAAATCCCAGTTGCTTTATCTGTAGGGTAGAGGTAGCTCATCCTGTCTTATAGGTTGTTTAGGATGGGGAAATGTGACGGCTTTTATCAGATAGTGTGCTCAGTGCCCAGAGCATAATTCTTAATTCTCTCTCCACTCACCCACCACAGCAGCAGTGGCCAAAGATTGTAATGATGGGAGGCAAGCCAGGGAGCCACAACCAAATATTCTCAACTGTGCATGCAAGACTCCTGCCTGAGGTAGCCACATGTTTGCTCCCTCTCTTCAGTGAGGTCTCTTCTTAAATATCATCTCTTCAGAGAAATGTTAACCACCCATTATTACTATAGTGGGTAGCCAGGGAAAAGCAATGTCCAAACCCTACTTTCTTTCTTCATAACACCTGTTACTATAGGACATCACATTATGTGATGATTTCCCTACTGTAAGTCTTCCCCCACTAGAAGGTAAACTCCATATGGGGCCAGGAACTTTAGCTGTTTTGTTCATTCTCTTTCTTCAATGTCTAGAGCAGTACTTGGCATATAATAGGCCCTCCACACATACATTTTATTGTTGTTTGCAAATCTGCCTGGGGTGAGATCTGCATAAATCAAAATAATTCGGGTTCTAAGTCACTGTAGAAATGGTCAAATGTTAGTGTTTCAAATGAAGGATGAAAGCTCACTATTTTTTCTCATATTTTTATATACTGGACAAATAAAATATTTCTACCTCATTCTCTGGATCATGCAGTCTTTCCTGTTTTGTCAACAAACCCTGTTTCAAAACTAGTAACAATGGCATTTTAAATACAAGAATATATAACATTCTTTAAAACAGTTAACCTTTCCGTCTGACATTTCATTGGATGTCTAATTAGCAGTAACATTGTGTTGTTTGCCATCTTAAACATAACAGGTCCATAAGCCTCAAAAAACTAACCTTGCTTAAATAATCAGTCTTCATAATGAGAGAATTTCTAGCTTTAACGTTCCTCTCCTTTCGTCCTTATTTCTCCATCCCTTTGACCCTGGAATGTTCCATTTGCAGCTTTCTGTCTGTGCTAAGCTTTCTGTTAAGAATATCTGTCTTTAATAACTTTTGCTTTGAGGTAGGGTTGTTTTTTTTGGTTTTTTTTTTTTTTTGGCCAATTAAGAAAAGTTCATCCAATTTCTAATTTCATATAGTCAAGGACAAAGCTTTGGCAACCAGTCAAGCAAAGCAGGAATAAGTTCATTGTCCACGCAGGAAAAAAAAGATTCATATCATACTCGCTTTTATTTTATTTTAGTGACAACCTTACTTTTGAGAAGCCCTATTTTCACTATTCATGTTAATATGAATTAGAGAGCATGCAAATACTTAGAATATTCAAGCATTTATTTAGTTCTTTTAGGCTTTTCTATCTAGTCCTTGCATACCACCTTTAGATAGTGAAAAGGAAAATCAAATTATTGTGCCGGGTATCTTAAAGGCATCAGCTCATGTAATCTCACAAAATTCCAGTAGAGCAGCATTGTTATTCCTCTCGTAAAAGGAGATGAAATGAGGACCAAGTAGTTGAGAAACTTGCTCAGTGTCACCAAGTCATTAAATGCTTGATGTTAGGATCCAACGAGACCACCTCTAAGCCCGTGTTCTTTCCAGAATCTTGCCCTGCCGTCCTACAACAGGCAGGCAGTCCATGTCCGTGTTTACTTCTAAAGTTTAGTCTTTGGTGGAAGCAGAACAACACGAGCAAAGGTAGGTCAAAGAAGAATGTAAGAAAGAATGATAAGAACACTCCCCTAAATGAACAGAAATCTGAATATACTTCATAGGAAATGACTGCCTAAGAAATTTATTCCCTAAGCTTTATATCCTGAATGCTTAAAAATAAGGATCTGAAGAAAGTACTCTTCCCATTTATTCATCAACCTCTGAACATGAGAATCACATCTTATCCCTGTTTTTCATGGGAAAAATAAAAGTTAAAAATAAAAATTTAGGACTCACCTCCTCAATTGTCCATTTAATTTTTTTTAATGTCTATTTTGTGCCTGGCACCTTGCAGGATGCTGGGAGCCTCCAAGATGAATGAGATACAGACGATTCCCTCAAAGGGCTTCCAGGCTGTCACAGTTATAAGAATTACAGAACAGTTAAATGACAGCTATACTAATTGGTCGTTATAGAAGTACTGAGAGATGGCATATAATTCAACCTAGGATGGACAAGGAGGCTTCCTAGGAGACATGAAAACTGAGCTGTGTTTTAATGGACAAAAGAAAAATAGCTGATTGAAAGTAGACATAGAGGAGCATTTCAGGTTGAGGAGAACATTGTAAAACCAGAGGCACATCATTCTGAAATAATTGATGAATACAGGGATCTACATCAAGGGCAAGTCATGCAATTGTAAGAAATAAGTTTAGAAGTGAAATGACATAGTTATTTTTTTGCATCTTCATGGAGCATTGCTTGGGGTTTACATATGAAAAGACTAAAGCTAGAGGTAGGGAGGTGAGTTAGGGTGCTGTAGCACAAGCTCAGATGTTGATAAAAGCTGGAGCCAGAGCAATGGTCATTGAATGGTGTGTAAAGAACAGATGGAAAGAGGAACCAACAGATTCTATAAATATTTCAGAGCTCAAATTAACAGCAGCTTGTCATTAGTTGAAAGTGAGGTTGAGGATGGTCAAAGATGACTCCAGATTTGCCTTATGGGTGATTGGGTGAGACAGTAGTGCATTCCATTCAGATTAGAAGAAAAGATGTGTATGCTGTTTAGTGGAGAAGATCAGAGGTTCAAATTTTGACATCTAGCATGGAGGGAGACAATGAGAAATCTAAGAGGGTCTGCCTTGCAGGCTGTTAGATGAACGAGTCTTAGCATGGAGATGGCAAATGAGGGCACAGAGTTTAGAAGTGATCACTCAAAAAAATGTGTCGAGTGAGGTCAAAGATGATGTAATGCATTACAGAAATATTTAAGGATGAGGAAGAGTGAGAAGGACTGGTGAGAGATTTAGGGTGAGATATCAGGAAACCTTAAAGATTCCAGAATGTTCAGTATCAAATGTAATAGTTCAGTAAGTGATCTTAAAATAATTCATTGAATTTGCAGATTAGGGGATAGTAGATGAGGTTGTTGAAAACAGTTTTGCTAAAGGGGTGAGGGATGGAATCATTTCTGGTTGGTCGAATAGTAAATGGGCAATGAGAAATTGGAGAAATAAGCATAAAATAATATTTCAACAAATTTCCACATGAAGATTAGGAGAAGGAGGTGGAAATTCAGTTCTAAGGATCAGAGTCATCAGAGGCACGTGTGCCTTTTGTTTGTTTGGGGCTGGACTAAGCCAAGGCTCAGTAAAGAAAAGCAATAGAAAGAATGTTGTACAAAATTGGAGAATATGGAAGGGAAATTTTGTTTCTTTGTTTTGTTTTGTTCTTATGTTGAGATGTATGTCCCAGGAGTCTTAGTGGAAAGGGTTTGGTGGGGAGGCAAGTTGGAGGAATTGATGAACCTGTGAAGGGTTCAGTCTGGGCAGGAGTTTAGACATGCTTGTATGAGAAGAGTGTGGAAGGGGCTAGTTCTGTGTGCAGTGACCAAAGACAATAGGGAGGAGAGCCATAGTCAGAAAGATCTACTCTTAAATGTTATAACTCAAAGTCTAGTCATTCTGGTGCCTCAGTGATTGAGGACACTAGCCATCACAGAACAGTGGCAAAGCCTGGTAAAACGTAAAAAGGATCAGTGGCGACCTTGGTTACATGGTGGTGACAAGCACAGTGGTAGGAATACAGGCCACATTCAATTTGGCTTCATGAAATATGACTAATCTCTGAGCCCATCAGTGCAAAAATAAACACACAAGCTTTCTTGGGCTCCTCCTTATCTTGCTTCTCCTGATTCAATGTCTACCTTTAATTGAGCAGTGAACTTATACTGAAGTATTAAAAATTGAAAAGTCTTTGGTAATTTCCCCTTGCATATTGAAAATAAATTCTGAATGATCAGCTAAAGGCAAGAAAGTCAACCTGCATTCTGATTTTCCTATGATGGTTTCATAAATGCTTTTTTTCCCAATTTCAAATGTCAGATTCTTTCAAAAAACTCTTTGGGATCACCTTTTGCTAGTGCCCTAAGCATGTGCTTATGAGAAAATCCAGCACCAAGTAAAGAAATTCCCTACAAGTCATGCAAGTGCCCCCTGACTCTAGGTGGGTGTTGGATGTTTCAGCACCAAGCCAGCCCTTACCCTCAAGAAGGCTTTTACCCCTCTTCTTTCAAAGCAGCAAAGCTGTGCAAGGGAGTAGAGCAGACCCCAAGAAGAGGACAACTTTTTCCTTCAGCCAAGAGATTAATCCACTGAACTGCCTGCCTGAGCCAGTGCTCACATCCCAGAGTATCCACAGGGAAGGGGTAGCTATTATTCATGTTTGTGATCTGCACTCTGTTTGAATAACCGTGGTTTTATTACTAGCCATTTTTCAGATACCAGCCTTGGGCTAAATTTTAACTATTTTGCTTTACACTGGGTAGGAAGTGGTGAGGGATTAAAATATAAACGAGACACACGTTTTTCTTCAATTGCTTATGAGCTAGTTCATGATAGAGACATATGCAAACAATAGGGGAGAATAAAGAGATGAGTGGATATAGGTGGGATATGGGCAATATTGTATGCAGTCTGAATACTGACCTTTTTTGGTGGAGAATGTGGGCATCGAAAGTACTGACTTTTTTTATTGGGGTATAGTTGCTTTACAAGGTTGTGTTCGTTTCTGCTATACAGTGAAGTGAATCATCTATGTGTATACCTATATCCCCTCCCTCTTGGACCTCATTCCCACCCCCCACCCATCCCACCCTTCTAGGTCATCACAGAGCACCGAGCTGAACTCCCTGTTCTATATAGCAGGTTCCCACTAGCTATCTATTTTACACATGGTAGTGTATATATGTCAATCCTAATCTCCCAGTTCATCCCACCCTCTCCTTCCCACCCTGTGTCCACATGTCCAGTACTGACATTTTAAACCTCTACCCTGTAGATTGGAACATTGGGATATTTTTCATACCTATTAGAGCACAGAGGATAGAGTAAGTATTTAATAAATATTTATTGAAGAGTGAAAATTACTGTAGATTCATATATATATATATTGGTATATACATATATTAATGTCTTTTTGAATGATAAAAACTTTAGGACAGGATTTTTAAAAAAAAATAAATCTAGGTAATCTCAGAAGCTGGCATAGAAGAGATCCTGAAAGAATGTTTGTTAAATGACTGAGTGATTAGAACAATCTACTCTAAAGCTAGTCCTATCCTGTGGTTGTATCGGGTAATCCTACCTAAGTCTAAGGGGTAGGTATCTGTCCGCATGGAAAGAGAATTCTTTGCTGCTATTACAGGCTCAGGACTGACTTTTTCTTGGGCAGCACCTTTCCCTTGAGCACCTCCTTGTCTTCTGCCAGAAGATTGATTATAAGGCATGGTGAACTTTGTCATCATTATCATCATTGCTTGAAGACTTGCTAGGGTGCCAGTGTCTGTACTAAATATCTTTTTAAGTTAACCCTTAGAATGACAATTCTATGAGGTGAAAATTATTAACCCTAGTTTATATGTAACAAAACTTCATCCTGTGTATGATCTAGGACCTGCGGGTGAGAAACTTAAGCTCTTGTGTTCCGGCTTTCTAGTTTATGATATGGGAATTATAACACCTACCTCATTGGGGTTCTTATGTAAATTAAAAATTTTACATACAAAGTAGGCATGTACAAGAAAACACTGTCACATACGTTGTTGCTGCTCACTAAGTGGTGGGGGTGATGATGGTGATAGCCATGGCTGACTAGCAGGTAGCTACTAGTTGAGTATGACTGGTTTACAGAATGTTTGAATAGATTGTGGTGGGGAAGAATGGGGAATATTGGTTGATACAGGAGGAAAAAGGTCTTTAGAAACCCCAGAAAGAGTTTTTGAGTCATGGAAGGTTCTTTAGGAGTGTCTGTGGAATATCTTGTACTTGTAAGAGAGACCATAGTTTATCTCAAATATTGGAGAGCTGTTCAAAAAGGTTATGCAGAAGGGTGACATAATAAGGTTGTTCTTGTTGAAATTCCCTCTAAGGCAGTGTAGAGAATGTGAATGGGGAACTTGGACAGGAAAATGGCCTAAATAAAGGCAGTAGAGTAGGGATAGAGATACCTTGGTAGATTTCTAGGAAGTAAGACTAATAGATTTAGAGATTGTTAGGACATGGAGGTTTAGGCTGAGCAAGACCTAAGAGCCTAAGATGATTTCTAGTTTTCTAGGTGAGGACCAGGGTGAGTATTTGCAAGAGCTCAGAGCTGGCTTTAAGAGATAATTATGACTTCCACTTTGCATAGATTGAGTTTGAGGTCCTATGAGCTACCCGGATATCTCAGTGACTTCCTCATCTTCTCCATCTACCTCTGCAATCAACATTCCTTAGCCTCTATAGTGGGTGGAATAGTATCTCCTAAAAATCCATGTTTATCTGGAACCTGTGAATGTGACCTTATTTGGAAATAGGGTCTTTGAAGATGTACTCAAGTTAGGATGAAATCATATTAGACTTGGATATATCCTAAATCCAACCACTGGTATCCTTATAAGGAGAGGGAGATTTGGAGACACAGAGACATGCAAGAGACAGAAACACAGGGAAAAGCCATATGAGTATAAAGGCAGAGATTGGAGTTATGCTACTGCAAACCAATGAATGCCTAGAGCCATTGGAAAGGGCAAGAAATGATTCTCTCCTAGAGCCTTAGAAGAGAGTACAGCCTTACGGACACCTTGGTTTTAGACTTCTGGCCTCCAGAACTGTGAGGAATTAATTTCTGTTGTTTTAAGCCACTAAGCTTGAAGTAATTTGTTACGGTAGCCTTAAGGAACTAATACAGCCCCCTTCCCAGCTTTAATTTTCTCTGTAGCACTTGGAACCACCAGATAATCTATTTATATTTTTTAATGTATATAATGTACATTTTTCCTAACTAGAATTTAAGCACCATGATGGCAGAGATTTTTATTTTTTTATTTTTTTTATTTGTATTTTTTTTGCGGTACGCGGCCTCTCACTGTTGCAGCCTCTCCCGTTGCGGAGCACGGGCTCCGGACGCGCAGGCTCAGCGGCCATGGCTCACGGGCCCAGCTGCTCTGCGGCACGTGGGATCTTCCCGGATCGGGGCACGAACCCGTGTCCCCTTCATCGGCAGGCGGACTCTCAACCACTGCGCCACCAGGGAAGCCCTCTTTATTTTTTTAATCCACTGTAATATCTGCAATACCTTGTACAGTTGACCCTTGAACAATGGGAAGTTGGGGGCCCCAACCCTCCAAGCAGTAAAAAAATCCATGTATAATATATGGTTGGCGTTCTGCATACCCAGTTCCCCTATATCCTCAGTTCATCTGTGTAGGTGGATGCAACCAACCACAGATCATGTATTACTCCTGTACTTACCTATTGAAAAAAATCCATGATGCACCAGCTCGAACCTGTGTTGTTCAAGGGTCAACTGTATAAGTGTGGATTAAAGACAGAAGCAAACCAATGACAAAACTGCAAGGAATATGAATATTCAAATTTAAGGGCAATAGAAATAAGAGGATGCCCAAGTGCATATTGGGAAAGAATGGCCATGCATTTGTGAGAGGAAAACCAGGAGGATATGGTGTCAGTAAATCGAAAGAGGGGAGAAATTTAAGGAAGGAGTAGTTCCTAGTAGCACATGATACAAAATGATCTAGTAAATTGAGAAGAGATATGGAAATCCTTGATGAACTTTAGGAGAGAAGTTCAGGTGTGTGGTGGCCTGAACTTCTGGTATTAGATGGGAGCAGGTTGACGAATAAATTGTTTTATTTTGCTAAAATATAAGAGGCCTAAATATGCGTGTACATGAGGCAGGGAGGGGGTCAGGAACAAATGGATGGGGGAAAATTAGCAGAAGAGAAAACCAAGTTGGTCTATCTTCTGGACTCTACTCCGTTTACATCATAACTTCTTAGATTTGCCTTCTAAATTTTTCATCATTTATATAGCAAGTGCCTTTCTTGTGTATATTTTCCGTACTTACTACAAACAAGTGCTTGTTTCTGATCCCTTAGATGACATTCAACTTTACCAAACCTTTCCTCCCCTAAATGCACATATGCAAATAGAAGGGTAGAAATGTATCCCATTGATTGGGAAGAACCCATGATCAGTGTGACCAACCATTCGGTTTGTCTGGGGCTGAGCGGTTTCCTGAGACATGAGACTTTGAGTGCTAAAATCCTGAGAGACCACAGACAAACCAGGGTTGGTGGCCACCCTACTCATGAACATTGTTAAGTAATTTTAATTCAGAGCTGGCTAAATTTCTTCCTTTTTTTCTGTCTTTTTAGCTAGACATGGTATCTAAAGATTTTGGGAAAGGAAGGACTGGAGAGTCAAAATCAGTCTACTTCTAGCCTAAAGCAACAGTTGTTTGGGTTAACATTTTGAACATTTACTAATGTTGGGTCTGCCAGATCTTACCTTGAAATTGTTGTTAAAATATCAATATCGTGAATCGTGGATAACCTACTTGAATCTATGTAATAATCCAACTTCCGTGTCATTCCTTTGGAAACACATTCGTAAAAGTATCCTCTTCAGTTAGTGTAGTGTTGCATGCCCCTTCTGTGGATTTCCAAACATTTTTGTTAACTTAGAACATCATACTTATCAGGTTGTATTACAAATATCTATTTACTTGTATTCATCTCCCACTAGGACGTGAGATTTGATTAGAGAATTATGTTCTATGCTTACTAAGCACTTAATAAATACTGATAGAATTAGCTAGGTTCTACTCAGTATTCTTATACATAATAGGTCCAAAGGTAGAAAGGAATACTTAAGTTATAAGGATCACTGTAAATTTCAGTGATGTGAATACATGATTTTTGAAATCAAAGCCTATATTTTGCCTTATTACTCAAAAGTATAATGACTTGGCAATTTTTTTCTAATTTGTTTATTTACATTAATGTATGCCATAGCAAAATTTTAAAAATTAATTTATTTTAAAGTCTTTAAAAACTTAAAATTCAGTCTGCACTTAAGCACATTTTGACAAGTCAGTTGTGACAGAAAAGAATAAACGTGATAAAATTGGAACTATCTTAGAAATTCTGCATTTTCTAAGCATAAGGTAATATAATCTATAGCTTTTACGTAGTTTTAAAAGTGATATCAAAATGCCATATATTAGAGTGTACCCTGAAAAATGCATTTTTTTGAAAATATTTTATTACTTTTATTATTCTTCTCTGTGCTCAATTACACACACACACATAAGCACACAAAGTTAGTTTTTGTTCTAATATTTCTTTCGATTGTTCCTCTTAGAATTGAATAAGTTAGTCCCCTGGAAATAAATCATGTCTTCAATTTTTAAGAAGCCCTAGAAACAGTAGACATTTTAATATAACACCGCTTAAACAAATAATAGTTTAAAAATATATGCCATTGTATTGTTTTCTAGCTTTAAAATACCCTTTTAAAAATATAGATAAATGTGGCATTTTCCATGGCACTGAAACTGCTCCGCTGTATACAACTGAAATGGTATTAGGATATTATGACTAAATCCCACACATTTTAATTTAAACCGTAATAAATACTGAAAACAAACAGCTAGGATTCAGTCCCAAATCCTCCTCCAAAGGTCAAAATGCTAGCAAGAAGGAAATATTTTTATCTTTTTCTTTCTTTAGTAAAGCTATTCCATGAAGGCATTAATATTACATCAAGGAAAAGGCTTTTTTTTTTTTTTTTTTTTTACTTTTAATCAACTGTTATCACATTTCAAAGAACTGCAATTGAAAACATTATGGTACTCAAAATATTGTTAAGATAGAATTCTACATATTGTAGTCCCACCAGTTACAGACACTATTACAGCTGCAAAGAAAACAGCAATTTAAATATTTTATTCCAACACACTTCTTTCTCCTTTTCAGCTCACTAAAATAATCACTCACTTTCTTGGAAAGACGCCATCTAACCACAGTCCCAAATAAAACCAGCAAGAATATCTTAAGAAAAATACAAAAAGATTATATTTTGAAACAAATTGTTGATTTTATAATTTCTTGCTTTGTTTAGAGAGGTATAAGGATTTATTTTTGGATGTACAATTATTTCCAGTGGCCAAAACCTAAATTATTTGAGCAGGAGAAACTAACTTGAAAGCACAAATCCCATACCATAGCAAGAAGTCTAGGAGAAGCTTTTCTAAGTTCAGTAATTTCCAGGAAGGTCAGTATGTTGGAGTGATTCATGTAGAAACTCAGCTACAAAAAAAAGAGTCCCACAACTCTGCCTTTATTTTACAAAATCTCAAAAGACTAAACTCTGAATTTACAGGATGAATGACTTAAGAAGTGAACTTTATAAATAAATTTCTCACTTTGCCAAAGGGTTCTGCAGAGGTTGACTTTAAATTGTAAGTTCCAGTACATGCAAAACACAGGAACACAATATATGAGTACTTTTCAGGAAGCAGCTAAAGATGTCTTGCAATTACAATGGGTTGAAAATCACCTCTGTTTCCTCTATTATGAGCAGTAAAGTAAAAAAGGAAGACAGGAAGATGTTATAATTAATCCAGACACCATCCAAGCTTTTATCTCCTTCTGCCCAGAAGAGGGAAGGGGATACAGGACCCACTGTAATCTTGCTTTACTCTCTGTACCCCTCACCTCTCAAGCTTCCCTTTAGTCAATCATTGCTAAGACTCCAAAAGGCCAGGCATCTTTCTCAACCAAATGCCCTTAGTCATTGTGCAGAAAAGTTAACATACAGGACTGAGACTGATATCCATAGAAAGGCCTGCCTACAAGGTTGACCCTTGTCTGGCATCTGGGTACTTGGATTTCGGGAAGGTTCCCAGTATTCCCTAACTGGTAAGAGTGGCTCACTCTTCATAAACTGTTTGCTCAAAAAATATGGTTTATAGTGATTATCTAATTTCCTTCTGAGAGGCTGAAACTGTGGTACATCCTAGGTGGAGAATGTCTATGTGACCTGACCCCAGTAGAAACCTTGGGTACTGGGTGTTTAATAAACTTTCATAGTGGACAACAATTCAACATGTTGTCACAACTCTTGCTGGGGATATTGTGTGCCCCGTAAGACTCCACAGGGAGAGGACTCTTGGGTGCTTGCATCTGTTTTCCTCTGAACTTTGCCTGGCATGCCTGTCCCCTTTCTGATTTTCTTTTGTATGCTTTCATTGTAATAAGCCATAGCCATGAGTGGGACTATGTGCTGAGTCCTGTGTGTCCTCCAAGTGAATCATCAAACCTGGGGGTGGTCTTTGGGACTTCCAACACAAGCACTTGTGATGTAAAATGTGACTATACAGTATATAATAAATTAGACTCTCTCCTGTGCGTCTAGCATGGTAGTAGCTCTGTTCTTTTCTAGGAAGAACTGAAAAAAAAATCATTTTTTTGTGTTCCATGGTTCTGATGAGGAACGCTGGCAGAGAAAGACTCGGCATGCAAATTCCCAAATTGTCCCTAGATCTTCTTCATAGATAAAACTTCAAGAATATGCACAGTTTTCCTCTAAAGAAAAATGACAAGAGAGAGAAAATACTTGCTGAATGAATGCTCCCGTTCAACAGAGTTCTGGGCAATGAACGTTTTAAAATGTGGTGGGTGTGGATACCTATGGACTGAATCTGTATGATAAAATCTGGGAAGCAGACATTGCTAACCCACCTGAAATGTAAAGAAACAAACTTAAAGCATTTATCATACACTATTCTCTGTCTCTCACACTAGACTATGAATTACTAGAAAAATAACTTCTTTTTTCCCACTCATATGTTTCCGAGGTCTAGAGCAGCCTTTGTTAGGTAGTTGAATGAATGAATGAATGCGTTAATTTTGAAGTTTCTACAAGATGATAAGTAGAGCTGGGACTCAAACCTATGCCTCTTTAATGTAAAACCAATACTTCCCTTACGCTGATACTTTTCCTTATTACTAAGCACTTTCACATGTATTTTTACTAATGAGGAAACTATATCACAGAGGCTTGAAAACTGGCTCAAAGTCATTCATTCATTCAAAATTTATTTTGACCCACTATGTGCCAGGATTGTGCTAGGCCAAGGGATATATATTGAAAAAAAAAGGCAAAGAGAAAACAAAGTATTTTTTTGATACGGTAAATAAACCTTAATTTAAAAATGTATGAAGGAGCAATGGAACTGGAGGATTCTCTAGCTAAATAATCACATAATTAATATTTAGAAAAAAGTATAGGCATCCCAAAGTTTGACACAAACTTTGTCTTCAGACCCTTGGTACAACCATTCAGAGGAGTTCCACTCAACCTTACCAATCCAAGGTGCTTTGGTTGTGAAAAATATATATAGGTTTTCCACACTGAAGTAATGGCCTGGAAGTGTGGAGACATAACATGTTTCTAGTTTCAGCTTTTAATTTCACTCCTGGGTATATAGCCCCCAAAAAAACAAAAACTAATTCAAAAAGATACATGTATCCCAATGTTCACAGCAGCATTATTTATAATTGCCAAGGTATGGAAGCAACCTAAGTGTCCATCAACAGATGAATGGATAAAGAAGATGCAGTATATATATGCAATAGAATATTGCTCAACTGTAAAAAAACCAAAATTTTGCCACTTGGAGCAACATGGACTTGGAGGGCATATGCTGAGTTAAATAAGTCAGAGAGAAAGACAAATACTGTATGATATCCACATATAAGTTATGTGTGTAATCTAAAAAGTGCAACAAATTAGTGAATAAAACAAAATATAAGCAGACTCACAGACACAAAGAACAAACTAGTGGTTACCAGTGGGGAGAGGGTAAGCGGGGAGGAACAATGTAGGGGTAGGAGAGAAGAAAAGGGTTGTTATAGGATTATAGGAAATCATGTGTGTAAAACTTTTGAAAACTGTAAACCACTGTAGAATTTAAAGAATCTTTCATTCAATTAAAAAATAAAACATAACATGGACTATCACATGCTCTCAATCAAATCAAGGTAATCAGACTCAAAGTACAGAAGCTTCAAGACTGCTTACCTAGTGGTCAGCCCTTAATACCAAAACAATTTAAGCCATTACATACTCAAAACTCCTTAGGAATGTGTTAGTCATTTTACTATATCCCAGAGCTGGAATGACACAAACCTAATACAAGAAAAGAGTAAATCATGGGTAAGTGCCCACTATGTTCTAGTAGCTACACAATGAAGAATAAGATACAACATTTGATCTTGAGAAGGAACATGCAATTGAGTACATGACAAGATACTACAAAACTACAAATATATTGAATACGTTGGAGTTTAACTAGAGTGAATTTTGTGAACCTTTGAAAGAAATTTTTAAAAATGCATTGTTTAAGGAACCTCCATACTGTTCTCCATAGTGGCTGTATCAATTTACATTCCCACCAACAGTGCAAGAGGGTTCCCTTTTCTCCACACCCTCTCATTTATTGTTTGTTGACTTTTTGATGATGGCTATTCTGACCTGTGTGAGGTGATCCCTCATTGTAGTTTTGATTTGCATTTCTCTAATGATTAGTGATGTTGAGCATCCTTTCATGTGTTTGTTGGCAATCTGTATATCTTCTCTGGAGAAATGTCTATTTAGGTCTTCTGCGCGTTTTTGGATTAGGTTGTTAGTTTTTTTGATATTGAGCTGTATGAGTTGCTTGTATATTTTGGAGATTAATCCTTTGTCAGTTGCTTCATTTGCAAATATTTTCTCCCATTCTGAGGGTTGTCCTTCATCTTGTTTATGGTTTCCTTTGCTGTGCAAAAGCTTTGAAGTTTCATTAGGTCCCATTTGTTTATTTTTGTTTTTATTTCCATTTCTTTAGGAGGTGGGTCAAAAATGATCTTGCTCTGATTTATGTCATAGAGTGTTCTGCCTATGTTTTCCTCTAAGAGTTTTATAGTTCTGGCCTTACCTTTAGGTCTTTAATCCATTTTGAGTTAATTTTTGTGTAAGGTGTTAGGAAGTGTTCTAATTTCATTCTTTTACATGTACCTGTCCAGTTTTCCCAGCACCACTTACTGAAGAGGCTGTCTTTCCTCCATTGTATATTCTTCCCTCCTTTATCAAAGATAAGGTGGCCATATGTGCATGAGTTTATCTCTGCAGCACTATTTACAATAGCCAGGACATGGAAGCAACCTAAGTGTCCATCGACAGATGAGTGGATAAAGAAGATGTGGCACATATACACAATGGAATATTACTCAGCCTTAAAAAGAAACAAAATGGAGTTATTTGTAGTGAGGTGGATGGACCTAGAGTCTCTTACAGAGTGAAGTAAGTCAGAAAGAGAAAATCAAATACCGTATGCTAACACATATGTATGGATTTTTTTTTTTTTTTTTGCGGTACGTGGGCCTCTCACTGTTGTGGTCTCTCCCGTTGCGGAGCACAGGCTCCGGACGTGCAGGCTCAGCGGCCATGGCTCACGGGCCCAGCCGCTCCGCGGAATGTAGGATCTTCGTGGACCGGGGCATGAACCCGTGTCCCCTGCATCGGCAGGCGGACTCTCAACCACTGCACCACCAGGGAAGCCCTGTATGGAGTTTTAAAAAAATGGTCTGATGAACCTAGGGGCAGGACAGGAATAAAGATGCAGACACAGAGAATGGACTTGAGGACATGGGGAGGGGGAAGGGTAAGCTGGGACGAACTGAGAGAATAGCATTGACATATATACACTACCAAATGTAAAATAGATAGCTAGTGGGAAGCAGCCACATAGCACAGGGAGATCAGCTCAGGGCTTTGTGACCACCTAGAGGGGTGGGATCGGGAGGGTGGGAGGGAGATGCAAGAGGGAGGGGATATGGGGATGTATGTATACATATAGCTGTTTCACTTTGTTATATAGCAGAAACTAACACACAACTGTAAAGCAGTTATACTCCAGTAAAGTTGTTAAAAAAAAAAGTGGAGGGAAACTCAGACTATTACTTACCTTTACACAGCTGCAATTATAAAATAAGATAGCAAAACAAATAAAAATCATTGTTAAAGCTGAGTGAGTTAGACAGGCCTAGAAGCTGCTTTTATCCATTCTCTTTTCTTCCTCACTTACAGAACACCAAGTTTAATTGGGGCAGCAGTGAGCTGAGATGAAATACACAGTCATCCAGGCTTTCTTGCCATTTGAAATAGTCATATAATGCATTTGGAAACAATGAGCTACAAGTGCAAGTGTACTGGTCTTAGACCAGTATTGACCAATTGGGAAGACCAACTATTGTCTTCCCAATTAAAACAAAGAGGGGGAGGAGGGGGAACAAACTCAGCTGGCACTTGCCTTCTGCCCTTCAACCTTCCCCTTCTTTCTAATTGGAATGTAGATGGAATGTCTGGAGGTATCCATGGTAGCCATCTTTGAGCATGAGAATGTCCCCTCACTGACGCCATTTTAGAGTCACCCTGACAAATTGTGAATTAAATATTTGTGAGTGTTTTTCTGATGCTTCTGTACAATGAAGAATCCAGACAACATGCCGTCAAGAAGATACAAATGATTCAATGTCCACCGCAGAGATACCATTTCCAAAGCAGTAGAAAATAGCAAGAAAACAATAGGAGTGATTTGGAAATTCACAAACCCACACAATAGTTGAGTTTCCTGAGTGAATTTCAAATTTGTTTCCAATAATGCCTGTAGTCACACAGGTAAGTAAGCAGCTGAGTCTGAATTCGACCAGAGTCTGGCTCTATAGGGACCCTCTGAAGAGCAGCAAGTAGATTGGAAAGGAGTGAGTTTTGTAAAATAGTGTTATAGTTCTTTGAACTCCTTCCAACTTAATTGCCAAAAATCATCTAGTAAATAAAAAATAATTTTTGATGATCTATCAGCTGACAAGTTATATCCCCTATCAATTTTGTTGAAAGTGAAGAAGTAGAAATTGACTTTGAAAATGATTTTTACTCTAGAATTAGCATCTAACTGGTGAACCATGTATGATATTATCCCTGTATTTGACACACAGGAGGACTTTAAACCCCAGGGCCATTCACAATAGTAAGCTTCTGGAATGGGCAGGAGATTAGCTTTTTTGTTTTCCAATGTGAAAATGGTTTATGAAAGGGAAAGTATGCAAAGAAAATCTAGAAAATCGATTCTGTTAACACTACCTATGCTCCCTAGAACATATTTGCACCTATCTCCTTACTCTACACACCATACAGTTTTCTGTGTACGGAAATCAGTGAGATAGAATATAACATAAAATGGTTGTCTGCACCTTATTTATTCCAAGTTGTGCCTCTCATTGGAAAAAGGTAGCTAAATAACTAATAGTGCATTTCCAGAGGCCATCAGTCCTTGCACAGACAGAAGTACTCTTGGATTAAACGTGACATCCTAGGTTGGTCTATGTTATACATAGATGATTAAACAATTTGAGAAGTCCTGAAGGGGAGTTGGCTGTTTTCCTAGTATATTCCTAACAGGATGTATTGATTTAAAAAAAAAGAAGAAACTCTCATTCCTCTCTAGATTAAAAATAATCAAAATTATCATTAAGTAGTAGAGCAAAAGAGTCTCCTAAATATGGTACTAAAACCAGATTTTTTCTAAAAAAAAGTACAATTGTATAAAGACAGAATGCATAGGATGATGATTACCATTTGTTTCTAAAAGGAGTATCTACTTTAACCCCTTTACGCATATATATCTGTCCCTTAAAATGACCACGTGGAATCAAGACATCTGATGAATGCATGACAATGTTTAAAAGAGTTTTGCAAATAATCCATAATACAGACAATTAACATGGTTTACTGAGAATTCTAGTGGGTTAACTCATAAGGGTCTCTTCAATTCTAATAAATTGATTGCCTTACTACTGCACTCTTGTAAACTTAGACATGCATTTCAAATAAATCCTGAGAATGCAGAAGGAGTAATTTTGGATACTATGAGAGTATTTTCCAGATACACAGTACAACATTCCAGGAAAATTAATTATGTATCAAAACAAAGTTAGAGCCAAAGATACTTCATTTTGATTAAATCATCTGGTTTGGGTTTCACCATAAAATTCTAATTTAATAATTAGGCCATTAACAGACCATTATTCCAATAGTTGACAGTTAAGGAAATAGACTAATATGTGTTTTTCAGTAATTCTTCTTCTAGTAGATACATGTTGAATATATAGTTTGTATATAAATATGTCAAAAAAAAGATAAACTTATTAGCAGAACTACTCACTGATGACTCAAGAGACATAGTAATAATTGTCTTTGGAATTCTGGTGTCCATTTATTGATACCATAATTCTTGGCCCAAAAAGATATCAAAAGTCCCATGAACAAATATGGTAGAGATAGCCGTTCATTAATATTCAACTCTTAACATCAACCACACTGACATCAATAGTTGTTTCTAGCAATTCAGTAAAACCTATTCATTATTTTTTTAACATCTTTATTGGAGTATAATTGCTTTACAATGGTGTGTTAGTATCTGCTTTACAACAAAATGAATCAGTTATATATATACATATGTTCCCATATCTCTTCCCTCTTGCGTCTCCCTCCCTCCCACCCTCCCTATCCCACCCCTCCAGGCGGTCACAAAGCACCGAGCTGATCTCCCTGTGCTATGCGGCGGCTTCCCACTAGCTATCTACCGTACGTTTGGTAGTGTATATATGTCCATGCCTCTCTCTCGCTTTGTCACCGCTTACCCTTACCCCTCCCCATATCCTCAAGTCCATTCTCTAGTAGGTCTGTGTCTTTATTCCTGTTTTACCCCTAGGTTCTTCATGACATTTTTTTTCCTTAAATTCCATATATATGTGTTAGCATATGGTATTTGTCTCTCTCCTTCTGACTTACTTCACTCTGTATGACAGACTCTAGGTCTATCCACCTCATTACAAATAGCTCAATTTCGTTTCTTTTTATGGCTGAGTAATATTCCATTGTATTATATATGTGCCACATCTTCTTTATCCATTCATCCGATGATGGACACTTAGGTTGTTTCCATCTCTGGGCTATTGTAAATAGAGCTGCAATGAACATTTTGATACATGACTCTTTTTGAATTATGGTTTTCTCAGGGTATATGCCCAGTAGTGGGATTGCTGGGTCATATGGTAGTTCTATTTGTAGTTTTTTAAGGAACCTCCATACTGTTCTCCACAGTGGCTGTATCAATTTACATTCCCACCAACACTGCAAGAGGGATCCCTTTTCTCCACACCCTCTCCAGCATTTATTGTTTCTAGATTTTTTGATGATGCCCATTCTGACTGGTGTGAGATGATATCTCATTGTAGTTTTGATTTGCATTTCTCTAATGATTAGTGATGTTGAGCATTCTTTCATGTGTTTGCTGGCAGTCTGTATATCTTCTTTGGAGAAATGTCTATTTAGTTCTTCTGCCCATTTTTGGATTGGGTTGTTTGTTTTTTTGTTTTTAAGCTGCACAAGCTGCTTATAAATTTTGGAGATTAATCCTTTGTCAGTTGCTTCATTTGCAAATATTTTCTCCCATTCTGACGGTTGTCCTTCATCTTGTTTATGGTTTCATTTGCTGTGCAAAAGCTTTTAAGTTTCATTAGGTCCCATTTGTTTATTTTTGTTTTTATTTCCATTTCTCTAGGAGGTGGGACAAAAAGGATCTTGCTGTGATTTATGTCATAGAGTGTTCTGCCTATGTTTTCCTCTAAGAGTTTGATAGTTTCTGGCCTTACATTTAGGTCTTTAATCCATTTTGAGCTTATTTTTGTGTATGGTGTTAGGGAGTGATCTAATCTCATACTTTTACATGTACCTGTCCAGTTTTCCCAGCACCACTTATTGAAGAGGCTGTCCTTTCTCCACTGTACATTCCTGCCTCCTTTGTCAAAGATAAGGCGACCATATGTGCGTGGGTTTATCTCTGGGCTTTCTATCCTGTTCCATTGATCTATATTTCTGTTTTTGTGCCAGTACCATACTGTCTTGATTACTGTAGCTTTGTAGTATAGTCTGAAGTCAGGGAGCCTGATTCCTCCAGCTCCGTTTTTCATTCTCGAGATTGCTTTGGCTATTCGGGGTCTTTTGTGTTTCCATACAAATTGTGAAATTTTTTGTTCTAGTTCTGTGAAAAATGCCAGTGGTAGTTTGATAGGGATTGCATTGAATCTGTGTATTGCTTTGGGTAGTATAGTCACTTTCACAATGTTGATTCTTCCAATCCAAGAACCTGGTATATCTCTCCATCTATTTGTATCATCTTTAATTTCTTTCTTCAGTGTCTTATAATTTTCTGCATACAGGTCTTTTGTCTCCTTAGGTAGGTTTATTCCTAGATATTTTATTCTTTTTTTTGCAATGGGAAATGGGAGTGTTTTCTTGATTTCACTTTCAGAGTTTTCCTCATTAGTGTATAGGAATGCCAGAGATTTCTGTGCATTAATTTTGTATCCTGCTACTTTACCAAATTCATTGATTAGCTCTAGTAGTTTCCTGGTACCATCTTTAGGATTCTCTATGTATAGTATCATGTCATCTGAAAACAGTGACAGTTTTACTTCTTCTTTTCTGATTTGGATTCCTTTTATTTCTTTTTCTTCTCTGATTGCTATGGAAAACTTATTCATTATTGCTTTTATTTCCAAAGGATAACATGTTCCGCATAAGACCATACACACCAAAAAGAATATTGTGCAGTTGGCCACTGAACTTATTTTGTAATCACATTTTTTCATAATTTTAATTCTACAATTCCATTTTTTAAAATAAAAAGCAGATATCAAGCATCCAAATATGTTATAAATTTTATAATGCCAAATAGTTCTATTTCTACATGTAACTTTCTGTATTTCATTGGCTGTGTTTAATAAAAAATAACATGACATGGTAAGCAAATGAGTCTTTCCCTTATTATCAGGTGACCTTACCAACTGAATCCACTTCTCTGAGCCTTTGTTTCCTTATCTATGTAGCTACCTATTTCACAGAATTATTGTATGGCTCTAATAAAACAATGTGTTTGAAAATACTGTACACAATTTAAAGCACTATAGATATCTAGACATTTTACTAGTGGTCATTGTAAATCCATGGTGTGTCTCTTTCGGTTCAAAAATTGCAAATGGTAGCCAAAGCAACCATGCTCTGCGTGTTCTCAGCTGTACTCTCATCAGCCATGTCTTACAGCATGTCTTATCTTAGATTCCTCTCCCTCCAATCCTGTCAGTTTTGCCTCAGGAACATCTCTTGAATCTGGTATCTTTGTATTTTTCCAATGCTAATTAATACCTGTTTCAGCTTTTCATCTACTCTTGCTTGTACTATAGAAACAACATTTTGTATAATATTTCTGTTTCTATGTTTTTTTTTTCTATTCAAATCCATCCTCTACCCTGCTGCAAGTGTTATCTTTTCAAAAATACAAGTAGATCATTGTCATTCTCAGTAACTCCCAATTTTCTAAAATAACTAAGGCCTGTGTCCTCCATGTATTATGCAACTCCCATCAAAATCTGCTGGACCTAATTCCAGGCTAAACCCTGCCTCTCACACTGTACATCCTTTGCTTCAGCCACTTTGAATTTCACACTTTTCCACAAATATGACTCTTCATGATCTTAAGCCTATGCTGAGCTATCCTTTCCATATAAAATATTCTCAATGTGACAGGATTGTGTAAAGATAGAAATAAAAGTATTTAAAGTTGAGAAGTACTACACTATAAAATTATTGTTAATGTTATTGTACAAATCTTAATAATATAAAAAACTCTTAGCCTAGGCATACAATGACAATCCTTTTTTTTTTTTAATCTCCATCTATAAGACTGTCAAGGAACAGTCTAGTATGCCATTTAGCACACCAGAATTAAAAGATCTGACAAAATGAATGGTTTTAAAACTGAATGACTTTGGTAAAATTCAAATAGCCTCTTCTCATATCTCTTGGACATTGCATATAATTGTATATCATTTGATGTAAATTTTGGTGCATGAAAATTCCATTCTGAATTAATTTGTTTACTTAAGACTGGCATAATGACACTGTAATCTTCATTTTTTATAATTCTTTTATTCAAAATGCCTAAGCCCTTTAATAAACATTTCTGTGATAGGAAGAAGTAGAGAATAGTTCCTCTTCAGACATTAAGGCAAGGTCCTTGAAAGTGAAGAGGATCTTTTACTACGTGTATAGAGTGATGTGCAAGCCTGAAACTGGGTTTCTGAGGCCAGTTTCACTACAATTTGGTGATAGAGGAAGGGAGTCAGAGAGAATAATAATCCTTTAAAAAAACATTTACTGAGCACCTTCCATGTACTAGGTGCTTCCTCATTTGACCTTCAAAACAATACTAAGACATATATATTTATGAGAGTGAGAAAAGAGCAGGGACTCCTCCCTGGACATTTAAGTCTGAGGCAGCAGATCAGAAAGTCATCCTTTCATTCACAGCCATCCATTGAATGCCTTCCATGCTCCAATTCAGTGCCTGGTACCCGGAATGTAAGTGATCATTACACCAGAGACCCTGCTCAGCAAGAGCTCATGTCTATTGGGTTGACACTCAGGACCGCCTTGTAATACACTGAATAAGGCATGTCAAATTTAAAACACAATAGACCTGTTATTGTTATTTTCTTTACTAGTACGCTCTTTTTCTCTCACATCTGCCCTACTGTTAATCCTGATGACCTTACATTTCTTGATCGTTTTCTGTAATGAAGAACAAAGTGGTTGGAAAGGAGGACCTCCTGTCACTGGGCCTTTACACGTGGATGCCTTGTGTGAACCCCTTTGCATGTTAGCACCTGGGCAGAAGAGAGCTTTAGCCCTGAAATACCTGTGCTCCACATCATATCTTACTTATACTTGGCCTCCTTGCCATTGACCCTTTTTCTCACAGATTTGGTTTTCCCAGCTGTTTAGACTTCCCTTGTGGATTTTTGGACTGAGTCTAGACTTAATCCTAGAGTTTGATGTAGAGTGCATTCTTGGGTATACTTTGTGCAAGATTGTTTGAACTCAGGGAGGTGGTCTGTTGAACAAA
The DNA here is from genome assembly GCF_059928025.1 of Delphinapterus leucas. Lineage (NCBI taxonomy): Eukaryota > Metazoa > Chordata > Mammalia > Artiodactyla > Monodontidae > Delphinapterus > Delphinapterus leucas. The sequence continues at coordinate 47,699,603 of NC_143133.1, read as the reverse complement.
ATGAGCCCAAACTTCTTTACTGGACATTATGAGTTTTCTTGTGCCTAATAGAAGGCAAAGAGGGGTAAGAGACTACCTCCCCCAATTTTAAACCATGAAACCCCAAGGAGGAAGATTTAAGTGAGTGGAAGGGAACATAGAAGAAAGACAAGGAGGCAGGGTGAGACTACTCTGGCTAGGCTGCAGGCTTCCAAGGATAAGGGAACATGTCAGTCGTGTTTACCGCTGAATTTCCAACACCTAGCATAGCATCTGGAATCCAGTAGGAATTCACTAAATATGTGTCAAAAAACGAAGGCAGGGCAGGAAGAGCCATGGTGGGCTCAGGATTACAGAGTGCTTTTCCACCCCTCCAAAAAAATATTAGAAGAATAAAAGGATAGACTTGGTTCAACATCAATCCATGCCATGTACAGCTTGATCTACTGCTATATCTAGTACCTATGAATCCTTCTAATATCAGAGAAACCAATTATTACCAAGTATGTGTAGGGTTCTTTGTCTGTACTTAAGAATATAGACTTACAGTGCAAAAAAGAAGTAAGATGTAGAACTGTGTTCCAGTAGAGAGGTTGTGAAACCCTAGAGTATTTGACAGAGGAAGCCTCTGTCAGATTAGCATCCCCTCTGTATGATGGTTGAGCAGAGGAGCAGGCAACAGCAGAGATGAGCTTGTGCAACATCCCTTTAACTCTGTGACTTAGTGACTTTGAAAAATTCCTCCAAAAATAAATAATTCACAAAGAAGAAAACTTGCACCAAACGTGTTTCAGTACTTTTGCCTTTAATAAAGACTGAGAACTTTCTTGGAAAGGAGGAAAACTGAAACTAAAAGGTCTTACCTGAAGAAAATTAGATCTATGTCATGTGAAAATCATCCCCAATCCAGAAGACAGGCTATGTTAGCTATATTAAGACAAAAGGGCTCTAACATGGTAGTCTTTTCCACATACCTACAATTTATTAAATTTTACTCAGATGAGTTGACTGGCTAAAACAGATATCCATGGAAGAATCATACTTTATCTCTAATCGTTTTCTTGAGGGACTTATAATGCTTATAATCTGTGCAAGATTGTTTGAATTCTGGGATGTGATCTGTTGAACAGAGCACTCCCAAATTTCTTCACCAAACATTGCAGATTTTCTTGTGCCTAATAGAAGACAAAGATGGACTTCTACATTAATTCATTTTTTATAGAGCCATCAAATATTTCTAAGAACTTAGAACTACAGGTACTATGCTCGGTAGTCAGGGAAAAAGAGACCACGGTTTCTGCCCTCCAGGAACAAATAGTCTAGGAAAGGAGATACTCAAAAAAATATCAGCTCATTCTGTGACAAATCTCTGGTTCATGGAAAAGAATGATTATAAGCCTCATTCCTAGAGGCTGTAGAAAAAACAATGTTTAGAATTAATATTTTGAAATACTTTTGGTGATTTCAAATGAAAGCCAGAGTTCCTGCATGCTAACAAACTTCCCAACTAGGAATGTTCTTTGCATCACTCAAGTGGTTGGGAGATTGGTAACCAATGTTGGCTTATCATCTCTAGACTTTCCAGTACCTTCTCATAAGTCTCAAATAATAATTTTTAAAAACACTACTGTCATCACCATCAACAATATTTGCATAACATCTCCTATATGCTAAGCATCGTGCTTGATATTTAAATACTGTCTCAAATTGTCACAACAAACCTACAAAATGGGCATTATTCCTAGTTGAAAAACCAGGACTCAGAGAGACTACATATCTTCTCTAAAGTGATATAGCTGAAATGTATCAGTGCCAGGATTCAAATTCTGACTTAGAACATATATGCTCTCCACTGGACCATTCTGTCTTTCCAGAATCTACAATTTTTTCCCTTCCTAGACTACTTAGACCCTCACTAACCCTCAACAGTGCTCTATGTTTGCTATGGCTGCGTAACAAAGTATTACAGACTGGGTGGCCTAAACAGCAGGAATTAATTGTCACAGTTCTAGAGGCTAGAAGTCCAAGATCAAGGTGTCAACAGGCTTAGTTCATTCTGAGGACTGTGAGGGAAGGTTCTAGGCCTCTTTCCTTAAATTATTGATGGGTGTCTTCTCCCTACCTGTTCATATCATCTTCCCTCTGTGTATATCTCTGTGTCCAAATTTTTCCTTTTTAAAAGGACACCAGTCATATTGGATTAGGGCCCACCCTAATAACCTCACTTTAACTTGATTACCTCTGTAAAAACCCTATCTTCAAATAAGGTCACTGTCTCAACTAGTGAGGCTTAGGACTTTAACACTTGAATTTAGGGGGACATGAGTATTAGGTACAATTCAGGTCATAGCATGTGCATTTTGAAATCTAGCAACTAACATCTCTTTCTGGATCTCATCTATCTTGGCACTGCTATTGGAGTGAGCATTCTAAACCACATGTCTAATCACAGCTTGGCTCTCTTTAAAATCTTCAAGAAGTCCTCGTTGCTAGCAGTTAAGTTCTAAATTATAGGCATGACAAATAAAGGTTTTCACAATGAGGTCAGTAAGTAATTTTCCACCTTCATCTCCCATCACTCTGCTGTCAAAGAATATGCAAATACCTGCTGGAAGAATAGATTGTTCAATTTTCCAAATGCTTTCTTATTTTGTCATGTTACCGGAAAATTAATTTTATAATGTAATGTTACTCAGTTTTTTAGAGACGAAACTACTAAGATACAGAGAGGTAATGAGTTGCCTGGGATTATTCTCCTTCCTTGAGATCATATGGTCAATTATAGCAAAGATTCACTAGGGCTTAGCATTTCTCTCTATTAAAAAACTTGGAAACATCTGTCAGTTTTTCTTTCTCACCAAACTGTGATTTCCTGCCAAACCTTCTCACCAGTGCTTGATACAGTGCCTAGAATACAAGAGATAGTCAATAAAAGTTTGTTGAATTGAAATAAATCAAATATTCTAACAGCCAAATCACAAGATATTGTGTACTAACACAGATTCCAATGCTGTCATTTAAATGTCTAGGTATAATTGGAAAGACAGATCTTTTTTGATTGATTGATTGATTCATTCATTCATTGCCAGACACTGTTCCAAGTGTTAAAATTGAGTGATAAGTAAGACCCCACAAATTACCCTCTCCCAGAGCTTATATTCCAGTTGGAGAAGGGAGTTAAACAAGTAAGCCAAAGAAAAGCATAATTTTAGATAAAAACAAGTGCTATGAAGTAAACAAGCCAGGGCAATGTGATAAAGAATGGTTTGGAGGCATTCTTTGGGAGAAGTATGGCTCTAAAAAGGTGCCCAGGAAGGACTCCTTAGGAAACAGAGACATAAATAGAAAAAAGGAACCAGAGAAGTAAGAGCAAGTGCAATGCCCTGTGTCAGGAGGGTAGATAAAGCATCCAGTACTTAAAAAGAGTAGTAGAGATACCAGTATGTAAAAGAATGAGGTATTGCTACAAGAGAACTTTTCACAATAAAAAGAGCTTGTCATTATTATCTCAAGAGCAATGGGAATCCACTGAAAGGTTAGATTGAATTCGGGGTAAGGGTGGAATTTAATCAGATTTGTGTTACAAATGTAATCTACTCATCCCTGAGATGTCATCTCTGGCTGTCCTTAGAGTCTTTCCCAACATCCCAATCTTGGTTCATTCCATTCTTATTCTTTCTCAGGAACTCATTTTCCTATCTTTCAAGACATTGTCTCATTTGTAGCTATATAAACATTAATGTGAATAAGTCACCCACTCCTACTAGACTGTAAGCTTCATGAGGTCAAGACCGGGTCTGGTCTTTGCTCAACATTGCATTCTAGGGCGAGGCAGAGTTTGGTTCAGAAGGTGCTTGATGGACATTTCTTAAGACAATGAGGAGCAATTTAAATAATTACATGCATGCCCCCTCTAGAGAAAAGAGTTGAGGCACGAGTCCTTCAACAGTTATGTGATAAACATAAAATTGTTAATGGTAGAAGAACCAAAAAAAATTAAAAAGGGTGGGAAAGAAGAGAAGGGAAGGGAAAATAAGGTTGACTGGGGTTATGCAAAAACAGTTTAGCTTAGGACATTAGAGCAGCTAATCATATCAGATTATTAGAAAACTGTTCGTCCGTTATGGTTTTGGCTTAACCATTGCTGCAGGACAGTTAAGATTCAAAACAAATCGCTTGAAAGCTGATCAGCCATACTTTCTGTGAACAAGATTTGCTCCAGGGTTTGGGCGAGCAGGGAGAAATTTTAAACTAGATTTCAATTTATCTCACAAACTGCATCCAGAACATGCTGTGATCATAAGAAATATTCTTTCTGATTTTTTGAGTGGATGCTAAGGGCTACCAATTAAAATGAACTTCTAGAATCCCTTGAACTCATCTGTTCATGGAAAATTCATTTTCCCTTCCCCACTGTTTCTCTCTTCTATTTTGTAATACTACTATTTTTCTACTGGGTTGCCCATGGAGACCACATATATATTTTCTGTTAGTGGGTAAATCTACAGAAAATTTCATGAGAGAAATAGGCAATATCACTACTGTTTTTAACAGGATAAACCAAGTGTACCATGACAACCACAAAAAGGTAAGCACTTCTAAAAAGCCACCCTGTGGTCAGGTAGACAGGAAATGTTAGTGCATGTCAGAGAAGAGAGCTCTTTGGGGGCAGAAATAGTCAAAAGAGACTTGAGGGAGTGAAGAGGACATTTTATAAGAGAAGTGATTCTGAACTGAGGTGGACAGAGCTGATTGTGGTAGGACCACGAAGCAAGCTGTTGGATGGTAGGACTGAGCAGCATGAAAACTGGACTCATTCATTCTTTCCCGTAAACTGTCTCCCTCAGAAATGAACGCAGGAATATATATTTTGGGGCATAACAATATTTTCCCCATTATCCAGCTATATGATCAAAGAATCCAAAATGGGAAATTTAAAAATTCAGTTTGAAAAGGATTTTCAACTCCAGTGTGCCCATAAAAAATTTTTTCTCTGGCATTAAAGAAACATTCAGTTTTGTTCATTCCTTGCAATGTTAAACTGAGGGAAAACACTTTATCACACTTCTGTTTAAAGACAAGAGTAGAGTGAAGTTGGCAATGACAAGCCTGTGCTAAATATCGTATCTAAATTCATAAAATATTTACTTCTTTACTGACTAGTAGATTAAATACTATTCTGTTTCAAACCTGTTATATGTTTACTTATATACATATAAATGTATGTATCTATTTTCTTCCTTGCTCTACATTAGACAACATCAAATCCTTTACTGAACAAAACAGAAAACTGATTATGTCCCAGAGTGGCTTGAAGCTAATTTTAATGGAATGCTATTTTAGAAAAAAACCCTACTGACTATATAGGTATTTTCTTAATTTTACAGAAAGAGAATCAATTTCTATTAGTTGATGTATATTAATATGCTGCCTGTATGTAATAGCATACATAAATAAAAATTTCTCTTGCTCTTTTTGCCCAATCTGAAAATATGTACCACAAGGCAAATATCTTCATGGTTTTAACTTTCTTTCTGGAACTCATCCTTCCTAAAAATAAGTAATGAACCATTTTCTCATCTTGCTTTGCACTCCTGCTGAATAGATCTGAGGATGAACTTCAAAAAACATTGCTTACGGCTCAGTTGCAAGGGCTGGTGTAGAGGACAAGAAACTTATTTGAGTATAATACTTTCTTTCCTGGGGTATATAAGAGAAATACTCATATAGAGAATAAACAAAATTTTGGGCACTTAAAAAAATAGATATCATGCTGGAAGGTTATAAACTGAGGAGTAAAGTGGTCATTTGGAGAGAGAAGGCTACTAGATAGGGGATACAGACTACTATAGAGCTTATTTCCTACCTAGACTTTTCTTCTCTAGGATGTGTGAGCTGCCTCTCAGGGGCCCCAAAGGTCCAGGACTTCTCAGGGAATGATTATCTCTCAGAGCTCTCTCTTAATTCCCAAAGACTCTACTAAAGAAGCAGACCTTTCTGTGGTTGCATAGAGCTCTCTCTTAATTCCCAAAGACTCTACTAAAGAAGCAGACCTTTCTGTGGTCGCATAGAGCTCTCTCTTAATTCCCAAAGACTCTACTAAAGAAGCAGACCTTTCTGCGGTCGCATAGGCAAATACATTTTTTAGAAGAAGCAGATTACAGTATGCTTGGTATGTCATCCAGCTAACTAGGCTGGTCGCCATCTTGACGATTTTTACACAGTTTGGCTAAAGATATCATTACCAGCCTGCATTTGAGCTGTTGACTCTGAAGAGGCATGGTGTGACTCCAAATAAACTCTGGGACCAGTTACTGGGAAACAACAAATCTCAAAGTGCCTACATTGATAGAGAGCTGGGTAAAGTGCTGAAGAGACATAGCTACTACTATTAATAACAATAATAACAATAGATATAACCATTGCTTTAATAATAGTAGTAAATTTATTAAGCGCTTATTGAATGCCTGGTACAGCTCCAAGTGTTTTGCAATATTAATTCAGATGATCCTCACGACAACTCTATGAGCTAGGTCTATTATTATCAATATTTTACAGGTGAGGAAACTGAGGTCCAGTGAGATTAAGTAACTTGCCCACATTCGTACAGTTAGAAAGGAATTTTAAGAAAGGCACTATCTCTACTGTCCATCTGCTTAACCACTACACTTCATTGCCTATAATTGCAAACTGCCCGGGTGTAATTGGGGAAGGAGTGATGGAATTGGCCTTAGGGATTAGGAAGGTTTGCATAGAGAAGTTAGCAGCTGAGTTCCTTTTCAATTGAGGTATAATTTCCATATCATAAATTTCACCATTTAAAAATGTACAATTCAGTGGGTTTTAGTATATAAACAAGGTTGCGCAATCATTGCCACTCGCTAACCCCAGAACATTTTCATCACCCCAAAATGAAACCCGACACCCATTAATATTCACGCATCATTCTCCCTTCCCCTCAGCTCCTGTTAGCTAATAATCTACTTCCTGTCTTTATGGATTTATCTATTCTGGACATTTCATATAAATGGAATCATATAATATGTGGCATTTTGTGTCTGGCTTCTTTCACATGGTATGATGTTTTCAAGATCCATTCATGTTGTACCATGTATTATTCTTTTATTCTCTCTTACAGCTGAATAATATTCCATTGAATGAATATACCATATTTTGTTTACCCATTTATCAGTTGATATTTAGGTTGTTTGCACTTTTTGGCAATCATGAATAGGGCTTCTTTGAACATTTGTGTGCAAGTTTTTTGTGTGAGCATGTTTTCAATTATTTGGGGTATATGCCTAGGATTGGAATTGCTGCCCCTTATGGTAACTCTATATTTAAATTTTTGAGGAATTTTTAAATTGTTTTCCAAAGTGGCCACACCATTTTACATTCCCACCAGCAGGAATAAGTGTTCAAATATCTCCACATCTTCTCCAACAATCATTATTGTTCACCTTTTTGATTATAGTCATCCTAATAGCCATAAAATGATATCTCATTAAGGTTTTTATTTGCATTTCCCTAATAACTAATGATTTAAGCATCTTCTTCATGTACCTATTGGCCATTTTTGTATCTTTTTTGGACAAATGTCTACTGAAATCCCTTTCCCATTTTAAAATTGGGTTATTTTAAAATTTTTGTTGTTGAGATGTAAGAGTTCTTTATACATTCTAGATACTAGATCCTTACCAGATACATGATTTGCAAAAAATATTCTTTCATTCTATGGGTTGTTTTTGCCACTTTCTTGATGGTATCCTTTGAAACGCAAAAAGTTTTTAGCTTTGATGGTGTTCAATTTATTTTTTCTTTGGTTGCCTGTGCTTTAGGTGTTATACGTAAGAAACCTAATTCAAGGTCAGGAAGATTTACAACTATATTTTCTTATAAGAATTTCATCATTTTAGCTCTGACATGTAGATTTTTGACCCATTTTGAGTTAATTTTTGCATATGATATAAGTTATGGCCCCAAATTCATTCTTTTATATATGGAGAAAAAGAACCATTTGTTGTTCCAGGACCATTTGTTGAAAAGATTATTTCATTTCCCATTTAATTGTCTTGGCACCCTTGTAAAAAAAAAGTTGAACAGAGAGGGTGTGGAGAAAAGGGAACCCTCTTGCACTGTTAGTGGGAATGTAAATTGATACAGCCACTATGGAGAACAGTTTGGAGGTTCCTTAAAAAACTAAAAATAGAACTACCATATGACCCTGCAATACCACTACTGGGCATATACCCTGAGAAAACCATAATTCCAAAAGTCATGTACCACAATGTTCATTGCAGCACTATTTACAATAGCCAGGACATGGAAGCAACCTAAGTGTCCATTGACAGATGAATGATAAAGAAGATGTGGTACATATATGCAATGGAATATTACTCAGCCAAAAAAAGGAACAAAATTGAGTTATTGGTAGTGAGGTGGATGGACCTCGAGTCTGTCATACAGAGTGAAGTAAGTCAGAAAGAGAAAATCAAACACCATATGCTAACACATATATATGGAATCTAGTTCATAACTTGAACTAGAAAAACTTGAAAAAAATGGTTCTGATGAACATAGGAGCAGGACAGGAATAAAGATGCAGACATAGAGAATGGACTTGAGGGCACGGGGAGGGGGAAGGGTAAGCTGGGATGAACTGAGAGAGTAGCATTGACATATATACACTACCAAATGTAAAATAGATAGCTAGTGGGAAGCAGCCGCATAGCACAGGGAGATCAACTTGGTGCTTTGTGACCACCTAGAGAGGTGGGATAGCGAAGGTGGGAGGGAGACACAAGAGGGAGGGGATATGGGGATATATGTATAAATGTAGCTGATTCACTTTGTTATATAGCAGAAACTAACACAACATTGTAAAGCAATTATATTCCAATAAAGATGTTAAAAAAATGTGTAGGTTTATTTCTGGACTCTTCTGTTTCATTTACCTATATGTCTGTCCTCAGGCCGGTACCAGACAGCCTTGATTTATATAATACTACAGAGTTTTGAATCAAGAAATGTGAGTCTTCCAACTTTGTTCTTATTTTTCAAGATTTCTGTTAGGCATTCTGGATCCCTCATATTTCCATTTGAATTTTATAGTTAACCTGTCAATACCTGACAAAAATAGTCAACTGGGATTTTGATAGGGATTGCACTGAAACTGTAAATCAATTTGGAGTTATTACTATCTTAAAAATACTGGTTTCCAATCCATGAACATAGGTATTATTTCAGTTATTTAGGTATTCTTTAATTTCTTTCAACATTTCATAATTTCCAGTATAAAAGTCTCTCACTTCTTTTGTTAAACTTATTTCTGAGCATTATATTCTTTTTGATCCTGTAAGTGGAATTGTTCTCTTAATTTCATTTTCACTTGTTCACAGCTACTGTAGAGGAATAGAATTGAATTTTGTATGTTGATCTCATATACTGTGACCTTGCTGATCTCACTTATTAACTCTAATTATTTTTTGGTTATTGATATCCATGGTATAATTCTTTATTCCAATATAATTATCTCTTCTGATTCCATCTCTCCAATAAAACTCCCTTCCTCTTCTATTTGAGAAGTGATCTGATGACACTGGACTGAAGACACAGTTCTCTTTCTTGAGATCCAGATCTCAAGATCTGAATTCCTTCAGATTTTTTCTGTATACAAGATCATGTCATCTGAAAATAGATAGGTAGTTGTACTTCTTTCATAATCTGTGTTTGGAAATATATGTGGGACTTAACCTGGAGGATAGGCAGAGAAGTGCTTCTGACTACAGCCTCCAAGTGTAAACTAATCTGCCTTCTTGTAACCATAGTGCTAGATTATGAAGGCCCTAGTTTGAGCAAGTGTGTGGCAGGTGAGACTTAATAAGTAACCAAGGGGTGAAATTGGGGAGGCCTTTATTATCAAGCAGATAACTATCAAGCAGAGGAGTATAAGGAGGCATTGACGCATTGTGATCTGGGTTAGAATGTGATCAGATTATTGCTTCAGAAAATTCAATCTGGTGTCTATGTGGACAATTAATTGAAAGCAAAAGCCCTCTATAATGATTTCCAGTTTTCTGGCTTCTGCAGCTAGGGGGATAATAGAGTCATTCACAAACCCGTTTGATGGGCTTCTCAACTTTTTAAAAAAAATACTTGAAAATTTAAAATGTGAGAACTTATTTTCTAAATCAAGGAAGGCTGTGAATCCAATATGTGAAGGCCATTTCTACACCGATTTATTTTTAACAGAGAGAAAGGAAAGTCTTAGGAGCAAAGCCTCAGTTAATCACTGCCAGCCTAGGTCATCGAGATGTCAGGAGGATAGGAGAACAATGTGATTCAACCCCGCTGCGCTCATCTTTCACAGTGAGTCATGGGACCAGAAAACACTGAAGTTATGAACTAGCCCCAGAAATTTACCCACTCTCCTCTCCTTTGTACATAATCTTTTAAAATGAATTAAACCCACCCCAAAGCAGTAGACATAGGAGAATAAAGTCAACCTATTTCTGCTCATACTTTATTAGGGTTCACTGTGTTCTATCAAACTTGTAAGCCAAAAACCCATGGCTCTTGAATGATGAACCACGGAACACCATGAGCAGAGTTAGGGCTGTAAGCAATTAAAATGTACATTACAGTAAAGTACGTTACAGTAAACTTATTTTACTGACTTAGTAATAAGTATTGGACACTTATTTAATAATATTCATAACGATCATTGTGCTATACTGTAACCTTGGTCGTAAAATGAGGTCATTTTCATAAACAAGAATAATTTGTAATTTTCAGAGTCAAACAAACCATTTCTTTGTTTAGTAAGAGGAAAGGGTAACCCTGTGAGAGATCAACAGAAAACTCCTGCTACAACAAATCTAAATTTCTGTTTCACTCTTTCTCCTAATCTGTCTGATGTGGCTTTCTCTTAAGTTAGAAATATAGTTTGCACTGTAGCTCATTTTTTCTCTTTTTGAGTAAAACTCTTCATTGTGAGATTCCCAGAATATCAAAGGATTCAGACACCTATTATTTAATTCTCTAGGGAAAAAATCAAATTCTCAGCTAAAGTAAGAGGGAAAGCTTCCCTTAGTAAGGAAGTCCAAAGACGGACCCTGGGAGCTGTGTCACACTCAGAAGGGTCTGGGCCAGGCAGAGGCTCAAGAAAGAGAGCAACTGTGTCTTCAGTCCAATGTCATCAGATCACTTCTCAAATAGAAGAGGAGGGAAGTTTTATTGGAGAGATGGAATCAGAAGAGGTCATTATATTGGAATAAAGAGTTATACCATGGATATCAATAACCTGGGATACTCCAGGTTTTAGTAAATCAGAGGTGTTGCTATTAGATCACTAAACTTCTAGAGGAAAGGACCGGGAAGAGGTTACAATATGGGAGTAGGAAAGAGAAGTAAAAACTTTCTCCTGAAATTTTCTTTAGGTTTGTCCTGCTTCATTTCTTCTTCTTTTTTTTTTTTCAATTTATTCTTTGAGACCTAGATGATGGTCACAGTTCTTGTTAGGCTTAGCCCCCTGTCTTTCTTTCTTAACCCTGGTGTGGTGTTGAAGGAGGTGAGGCAGAGGAAGAGGAAGGAGCTAGGCAGAGTGAGGTCGATCTGAAAGGTGATGATGCTGGAAAAGGGCTAGTTTTACTTGGCCATGTGCTTTTGACAAAAAGTGTATGTGATGATCAAAAGCCCCTCCCCTTAACATACTACACACCCACAACCACACGTACAGTCACACAATCACACACACATACACACACTCTCTTCTTTGAATGGGAAATAGTCTTTGGAGGGCGGGGGCTAAGTTTACTATTTTAAAGTGAAAGTGAGTCAGTGCAGGAAATCCAAGTACACTAAAAGGAAAGAAAAACGTGATTATAACAAAATAATTCTTAAAAAAGAAACCCAAACTGGATCTGGATCCCAGTGGGACTAGGTAGGAATGTTGTATTGATTAGAGATATACTTTAGGGTTTCAATAATTTAAAAACTGTCTAGTGGATGCTTAAATCTATAGGAGTTTATTTTCTTCACTTTATGAGAAGACTGGAAGTAGAGAGTTTTTGTTGGCATTAATTTCTTGCCTCAATGATGTCAGGGCTGGCATCTGTGGGAATCGTTTAGCTTTTCATTCATGGCTGTAAAATAACTGCAACGGCTCAACCATACTTACTCTCAGGCAAGTGGGAGGGAAGCGATGTGCTAGTCGTAACTGTCATCTTTTCCTAAGGCTCAAACTGCCACCCACCCATGGAAACAACAAAATAGATACTGGCAAACATATTATTGCCCAAATTGTACTTCCTCACCAATCCTGAATGGAAAGAAGACAAGGGAAATGGATAATTTTTTTTCAGTCTTTACAGTGGAGGCAGGCAAGGGAAAAGAAGGCTGGAATAAGTAAGTGTAAATATGGCCAAATCCATGTACCCCAAATGACAGAATGACTGAGAGGAACATGGGAGAATGTTTCTGGCATTCATGGTCCCCAACCCACCTAGTGGGAGTGCCTATTGGGCTGGTTGTACATAAGAGACTTAGGGGAGAGTTGTGTGCATTATAAAATCTCACATTTCTGGGGTGGTGAGCCAAGGGTGGTGTGCATAACCAGTTCAATCTTTGTGTGAATATCTAATAATGGGAAGTATTATGAATGACAAGGACTACAGATTTCCTGTAAGCAGTTTTCCTTAATACATAAATAGCACTCTATGAAAAGCAGTGAAGAAAACAGAAAAATACAAAAGGAAAATAAAACAAACAAAAAATAAAAGTCCCACGATCCAAAGGTAACCACTAGGAATGTTCCAGTGGACGTTTTCCAGTCTATTCTATGACCAAACTATTCGTAGCCTACTTTTTCACTTAGCAACAGATCTAGAGCACATTCCTATCTTCCTGTTCTTCTGTAACAGAATATTTAATGACTTCATATCATTGTATGTCATCTTGAGTTACCATAATTAATGTTCCCAATTCCTGATTGTGAGCATGAGGGTGTTTCCACTCATCAATTGTCATAATTTACTGTGGTTAAAGTTATCCCAATAATAACAGTAACAAATATTTGTGAGCTATTTACTAAGTAGCAGGCCCTGTACTAAGTACTTTATATTAATGGTATAATTTAAGCTCTCAAACAACTAAATGAGTCAAACACTGTTAATATCGCTACCTATGAGGTATTATCTCTACCTATGAGGAAACTGAGCCTTAGCAATTTAAGTAACTTGCCAAGCAGCATGGCTCTCCGTGCCCTGCACATGTGTGTTAAGAGTTTCTCAAATGGCAGCTGTCAGTTCTGCAGGAAAATAGGGGTGTGAGGGAAAACTTCACTGAGGAGATGTTCCTAGAACTTGGTCACAAATACAGAATTATCCCGATCTGTTCCCTGTTGAAAATGGCAGAGTATAGGTGGCTCAATATGAATCTTCATCCATCCATTTGAGGGGAATTCTCACCAGGTTTACAATAAATAAATTATAGGGGGTGGTTTCGAACCATGTGAGGAAACAAACCTAAATCAATTTCAGCACAATTAATAGGCTGGGAAAACCATAATGACAATAAGTAGCATTCAAACTATTAGACTGTCAGAAAAAAATGACAAGAGGATGTCCAATAGATACAAAGAAACAGTTACATATAATTTGGTTAATTAAGTTAATACCCTTTAGTAGTTGCTCAGGAATATTACAAAAATGTATGATATTCTTGATCAGGAATCTCCTTTATCAGAAAAAGTTCTTATGAGTAAATATACATGAGGAACTAGCTTAAAAATGTTGATACTTTGATAACAGTCACTTATTCAAGGAAATTTGATTTATTTTTAATTCCTTATATTCTAACAACAGCACAAAGGGAAAAGCCAACGTGAATAGTCATATCTCTTAATTATCAAACTACCAATCTCTTTTAAATTCTCAATGAATACACTTTTAAATAACTAATGTGTTTCATACTTGAATTTGTCAATAGCAGAGTTTACTCAGCAAAACTATGTTATCATGGTCATCATGGCTGTATATAATATCCAATGAAGTTTTCAGTTTTTAATGTGTTTCAGTATTTATTATTCAACTTGATTTTTCATAATCACTGATCACATGGGATAGGTATATTATCTGCCTACATTTTACATAGATTTAAGGAGATGTGTTCAGTAACTTAACCAAAGTTGCAAATCTAGTGGGTCAACAGAGTCGGACTTAGGGCTTCCAGATGTTTAGTCAAAATTCTTGACCTCTGTATGTTAATTGACCAAAAAATATATTAAAATTAAATTTACATAAAGACATAATAAATCACCTCACCTCTAACCTATGTTAACATTTACAACCCAGTCTTCATTACAATGAGTCTCAAGAGTAAACTTGTTCCTTTTGTGGTGCTGGGATTTTATTTTATTGGAATAAATGGGTTCTTACTAGGTCTGTGTGATTTCTGATGTAGCATCATTTCCTTTGTTACCACAGTCTACAAACACATACTCATTAAGTCAAATGAGTGTTTCTGTGTTGCAAAAACTGTTCTAGGCACTGACAATTCAGCAATAAACAAATCAGATCAGTATGTTTTCATGGAGCTTCTAAAGCTGGGCTCAACACCCCAATATCATAACTCTTTTTTTTTTTTTATTAACATCTTTATTGGAGTATATTGCTTTACAATGTTGTGTTAGTTTCTGCTGTATAACAAAGTGAATCAGCTATACGTATACGTATATCCCCATATCCCCTCCCTCTTGCATCTTCTTTCCGCCCTCCCTATCTCACCCCTGTAGGTGGTCACAAAGCTGATCTCCCTGTGCTATGCGGCTGCTTCCCATTAGCTATCTATTTTACATTTGGTGGTGTATATATGTCCATGGCACTCTCTCACTTCGTCCCAGCTTACCCTTCCCTCTCCCCGTGTCCTCAAGTCCATTCTCTACACCTGTGTCTTTATTCCTGTCCTGCCCCTAGGTTCTTCAGAACCATTTTTTAAATTTTAGATTGCATGTATATGTGTTAGCATACGGTATTTGTTTTCCTCATTCTAACTTACTTCACTCTGTATGACACACTCTAGGTCCATCCACCTCACTACAGATAACTCAATTTCGTTTCTCTTTATGGCTGAGTAATATTCCATTGTGTATATGTGCCACATCTTCTTTATCCATTCATCTGTCAATGGACGCTTAGTTTGCTTCCATGTCCTGGATATTGTAAATAGTGCTGCAATGAACATTGTGGTACATGACTCTTTTGTAATAATGGTTTTCTCAGGGGATATGTGCAATAGTGGGAATGCTGGGTCGTATGGTAGTTCTATTTTCAGTTTTTTAAGGAACCTCCATACTGCTGTCCATAGTGGCTATATCAATTTACATTCCCACCAACAGTGTAAGAGGGTTCCCTTTTCTCCACACCCTCTCCAGCATTTATTCTTTGGAGATTTTCTGATGATGCCCATTCTAACCAGTGTGAGGTGATACCTCATTGTAGTATTGATTTGCATTTCTCTAATGATTAGTGATGTTGAGCATCCTTTCATGTGTTTGTTGCCATTCTGTATATCTTCTTTGGAGAAATGTCCATATGGGTCTTCTCCCCATTTTTGGATTGGGTTGTTTGTTTTCTTGATACTGAGCTGCATGAGCTGCTTGTATATTTTGGAGATTAATCCATTGTCAGTTGCTTCATTTGTAAATATTTTCTCCCATTCTGAGGGTTGTCTTTTCATCATGTTTATGGTTTCCTTTGCTGTGCAAAAGCTTTTAAGTTTCATTTGTCCCATTTGTTTGTTTTTTTTTAATTTCCATTTCCCTAGGAGGTGGGTCAAAAAGGATCTTACTGGGGGCTTCCCTGGTGGTACAGTGGTTGAGAGTCCACCTGCTGAAGCAGGGGACACGGGTTCGTGCCCTGGTCCAGGAAGATCCCACATGCCACGGAGCAGCTAGGCCCGTGAGCCATGGCCGCTGAGCCTGCGCGCCCAGAGCCTGTGCTCCGCAACGGGAGAGGCCATAACAGTGAGAGGCCTGTGTACCGCAAAAAAAAAAAAAAAAAGGATCTTGCTGTGATTTGTGTCGTAGAGTGTTCTGCCTGTGTTTCCTCTAAGAGTTTTATAGTGTCTGGCCTTACACTTAGGTCTTTAATCCATTTTGAATTTATTTTTGTGTATGGTGTTAAGGAGTGTTCTAATTTCATTCTATTACATGTAGCTGTCCAGTTTTCCCAGCACCACTTATTGAAGAGGATGTCTTTTCTCCATTCTATATTCTTGCCTCCTTTATCGAAGATAAGGTATGTGCATGGGTTTATCTCTGGACCATCTATCCTGTTCCATTGATCTATATTTCTGTTTTTGTGCCAGCACCATACTGCCTTGAGTACTGTAGCTTTGTAGTATAGTCTGAAGTCAGGGAGCCTGATTCCTCCAACCTTGTTTTTTTTCCTCAACATTGCTTTGGCTATTTGGGATCTTTTGTGTTTCCATACAAATTGTGAAATTTGTTGTTCTAGTTCTGTGAAAAATACCATTGCTAGTTTGATAGGGACTGCATTGAAGCTGTAGATTGCTTTGGGTAGTATAATCATTTTCACAATGTTGATTCTTCCAATCCAAGAACATGGTACATCTCTCCATCTGTTTGTATCATGTTTAATTTCTTTCATCAGTGTCTTATAGTTTTCTACATACAGGTGTTTTGTCTCCTTAGGTAGGTTTATTCCTAGGTATTTTATTCTTTTTGTTGCAATGGTAAATGGGAGTGTTTCCTTAATTTCTCTTTCAGATTTTTCATCATTAGTGTATAGGAATGCCAGAGATTTTTGTGCATTAATTTTGTATCCTGCTACTTTACCAAATTCATTGATTAGCTCTAGTAGTTTTCTGGTGACATCTTTAGGATTCTCTACGTATACTATCATGTCATCTGCAAAGAGTGACAGTTTTCCTTCTTCTTTTCCAATTTGGGTTCCTTTTATTTCTTTTTCTTCTCTGATTTTTGTGGCTAAAACGCCCAAAACTATGTTGAAAAATAGTGGTGAGAGTGGGCAACCTTGTCTTTTTCCTGATCTTAGTGGAAATGGTTTCAGTTTTTCACCATTGAGAATGATGTTGGCTGTGAGTTTGTCATATATGGCTTTTATCATGTTGAGGTAAGTTCCCTCTATGGCTACTTTTGGAGGATTTTTATCATAAATGGGTGTTGAATTTTGTCAAAAGCTTTTTCTGCATCTGTTGAGATTATCATAAGTTTTTTCTCCTTCAGTTTGTTATTATGGTGTATCACATTGATTGATTTGCGTATATAGAAGAACTCTTGCATTCCAGGGATAAACCCCACTTGATCATAGTGTATGATGCTTTTAATGTGCTGTTGTATTCTGTTTGCTAGTATTTCGTTGAGGATTTTTGCATCTATGTTCATCAGTGATATTGGCCTGTAGTTTTCTTTTTTTGTGACATCTTTGTCTGGTTTTGGTATCAGGGTGATGCTGGCCTTGTAGAATGAGTTTCAGAGTGATCCTCCCTTTGCTATATTTTGGAAGAGTTTGAGAAGGGTAAGTGTTAGCTCTTCTCTAAATATTTGACAGAATTTGCCTGTGAAGCCATCTAGTCCTGGGCTTTTGTTTGTTGGAAGATTTTTAATCACAGTTTCAATATCAGTGCTTGTAATTGGTCTGTTCATATTTTCTCTTTCTTCCTGGTTCAGTCTTGGAAACTTGTGCTTTTCTAAGAATTTTTCCATTTCTTTCAGGTTGTCCATAAAATGGACAATAAAATTGGCACATTGTTGCTTGTTGTAATCTCTCATGATCCTTTGTATTTCTGAAGTGTCAGTTGTTACTTCTCCTTTTTCATTTCTAATTCTGTTGATTTGAGTCTTCTCCCTTTTTTTCTTGATGAGTCTGGCTAATGGTTTATCAATTTTGTTTATCTTCTCAAAGAACCAGCTTTTAGTTTTACTGATGTTTGCTATTGTTTCCTTCATTTCTTTTCGTTTACTTCTGATCTGAGTTTTATGATTTGTTTCCTTCTGCTAACTTTGGGGGTTTTTTGTTCTTCTTTCTCTAATTGCTTTAGGTGTAAGGTTAGCTTGTTTATTTGAGATGTTTCTTCTTTCTTGAGTTAGGATTGCTATAAACTTCCCTCGTAGAACTGCCTTTGCTGCATCCCATTGGTTTTGGCTTGTCATGTTTTCATTGTCACTTGTTTCTAGATTTTTTTTATTTCTTCTTTGATTTCTTCAGTGATCTCTTGGTTACTTAGTAGTGTATTGTTTAGCCTCCATGTGTTTTTTTTGGTTTTGTTTTGTTTTTGCGGCACGCGGGCCTCTCACTGTTGTGGCCTCTCCCGTTGTGGAGCACAGGCTCCGGACGCGCAGGCTCAGTGGCCATGGCTCACGGGCCTAACTGCTCCCCGGCATGTGGGATCTTCCCAGACCGGGTCACACACCCGCGTCCCCTGCATCGGCAGGCAGACTCTCAACCACTGTGCCACCAGGGAAGCCCTGTGTTTGTATTTTTTACAGATTTTTTTCCTGTAATTGATATCTAGTCTCATAGCATGGTCAGAAAAGATACTTGATATGATTTCAATTTTCTTAAATTTACCAGGGCTTCATTTGTGACCCAAAATATGATCTATCCTGGAGAAGGTTCCATGAACACTTGAGAAGAAGGTGTGTACTGTTGTGTTTGGATGGAATGTCCTATAAATATCAGTTAAGTCCGTCTTGTTTAATGTGTCATTTAAAGTTTGTTTTTCTTTATTTAATTTCATTTTGGATGATCTGTCCATTGGTGAAAGTGGGTGTTAATGTCCCCTACTATGATTGTGTTACTGTTGATCTCCCCTTTTATGGCTGTTAGAATTTGCCTTATGTATTGAGGTACTCCTGTGTTGGGTGAATAAATATTTACAACTTTTATATCTGCTTCTTGGATTGATCCTGTGATCATTATGTAGTGTTCTTCTTTGTCTCTTGTAATAGTCTTTATTTTAAGGTTTATTTTGTCTGATATGAGAATTGCTCCTCCAGCTTTCTTTTGATTTCTATTTGCATGGAATATCTTTTTTCATCCCCTCCCTTTCACTCTGTATGTGTCCCTAGGTGTGAAGTGGGTCTCTTGTAGAGAGCATATATATGGGTCTTGTTTTTGTATCCATTCCTCCAGTCTATGTCTTTTGGTTGGAGCATTTAATCCATTTACATTAAGGTAGTTATCAATATGCATGTTCCTATTACCATTTTCTTAATTGTTTTGGGTTTGTTATTGTAGGTCTTTTCCTTCTCTTGTGTTTCCTGCCTAGAGTAGTTCCTTTAACATTTGTTGTAGATCTGGTTTGGTGGTGCTGAAATCTCATAGCTTTTTCTTGTCTATAAAGGCTTTAATTTCTCCATCGAAACTGAATAAGATCATTGCTGGGTAGAGTAATCTTGGTTGTAATTTTTTGCCTTTCATCACTTTAAATATGTCCTGCCACTCCCTTCTGGCTCGCAGAGTTTCTGCTGAAAGGTCAGCTGTTAACCTTGTGGGTATTCCCTTGTACGTTATTTGTTGCTTTTCCCTTGCTGCTTTTAATATTTTTTCTTTGTATTTAATTTTTGATAATTTGATTAATATTTGTCTTGTCATGTTTCTCCTTGATTTTATCCTGTATGGGACTCTCTGCGCTTCCCAGACTTGATGAACTATTTCCTTTCCCATATTAGGGAAGTTTTCAACTATAATCTCTTCAAACATTTTCTCAGTCCCTTTCTTTTCTCTTCTTCTTCTGAGACCCCTATAATTAGATTGTTGGTATGTTTAATGTTGTCCCAGAGGTCTCTGAGCCTGTCCTCAATTCTTTTCATTCTTTTTTCTTTTTTCTGCTCTGAAGTAGTTATTTCCACTATTTTATCTTCCAGGTCACTTATCCATTCTTCTGCCTCATTTATTCTGCTATTGATTCCTTGTAGAGAATTTTTAATTTCATTTATTGTGTTGTTCATTATTGTTTGCTCTTTAGTTCTTCTAAGTTCTTGTATTTTCTCCATTCTCTTTCCAAGGTTTTGGATCATCTTTACTATCATTACTCTGAATTCCTTTTCAGGTAGACTGCCTATTTCCTCCTCATTTGTTAGGTCTGGTGGGTTTTTACCTTGCTCCTTCATCTGCTGCGTATTTCTCTGTCTTCTCATTTTGCTTACCTTACTGTTTTGGGGTCTCCTTTTTGCAGCCTGCAGTTTCGTAGTTCCCGTTGTTTTTGGTGTCTGCCCCCAGTGGGTAAGGTTGGTTAAGTGGGTTGTATAGGCTTCCTGGTGGAGGGGACTGGTGCCTGTGTTCTGGTGGATGAGTTTGGATCTTGTCTTTCTGGTGGGCCGGACCACGTCTGGTGGTGTGTTTTGGGTGGTCTGTGAACTTATTATGATTTCAGAGAGCCTCTCTGCTAATGGGTGGGGTTGTGTTCCTGTCTTGCTAGTTGTTTGGCATGGGGTGTCCAGCACTGGAGCTTGCTGGTCTTTCAGTGGAGCTGGGTCTTAGTGTTGAGATGGAGATCTCTGCGAGAGTTTTCGCCGTTTGATATTATGCAGAGCCTGGAGGTCTCTGGTGGACCAATGTCCTGAACTCGGCTCTCCCACCTCAGAGGCTCAGGCCTGACACCCAGCTGGAGCACCAAGACCCTGTCAGCCACATGGCTACAGAGATCTAAGCTTTCTGTTCTTACAACCTTTGAGCTCTGTGGGCAGAAGCATTTTTGATGGAGTTCACAGCTCTTGAGGGCACTTTCCCTGTACAAAGCCCCAGTTCTTAAAAGCCTGGCTCGCGTCTCCAAGGAGTCCTGCATTTTCCTTGACATTGGAAGGCACCAGTTTCAGAAACAGGGCACATTTCAAAATGAAACAGAAAGTAACCTGGGGATCCAGACCAGACCCCCGACCTGCATTTGGCTTTGGCTCTCTGCAGCCTCTATGAGTCCTGGGGCTCAGCCCAGATGCCGCTTTTATGATCACTTTCTTGGCCTACTATTGTAAATTAAGAGTTAAAAGTAAATACAAAACTGGGCAACACAAAAGTAGCTTAAAGTTTTTTAAGGTGAAGAAAATTGAGTTAAAGCTAGAAACTAGGCACAACTAAATAAAAATGAGAGCAATTTAAGTGGCTAAAAGTCTGGCCTTAACAAGAAGAATAAATATAAGGTGGAAAAAAATAAATATCGATGATTATAAGCTATAAAAACTGGAGAAGTAATAAAATAATGATTCAAAACTTTTAAAATAGAATGAAATAATGTTGAAAAATTATGAGAAACCAGACAAAAGAAATAGACCCATATAAAACAACAAAAGGTGAAATAAAATACAATATGAAATGATAAAATATAGGCAATCATCAGTAAAAAATAACCAAAAGGCAAACGCAAAAGAAAAGTCTCAACGAGGTTAAAGAGAGAAATGAATTTTAATAAGTAGATGAAAAATAGAGGCAGATATTTCAAATTTAGCTCTGAAAGAAGCCACACATGAAAAATCATGTGGGTGAAGCTAGGCATCAACTAATTTATAATAATTGGAAGGTGACCCGCAGCTCCTTCGAAATATGGCAACGTGTTTACAGATTGATGTGGTTTTACTTCATATTTTAAAGAAAAATAATTATTTTCCATTTGAAAATTTAAAAAATTTTATATTTGGAGAGTTGGTAAAGTCCGTGGCCTATGATTTTTTATTTATATCTTTAAGTCTACATTGAAGAAAAAATTGTTTCTTTCCTTTGGCTAATCAAACTCGGGGTCCTATAACAGGAGGAATAGAGGTGGATTGAATGATCCTGGCAGATGAGGAAGAACAGCTTTAATCCCAGCCATGGCACTCATCTCCTCTGTTAATATTTGTCCAGTGGAAATCAGCGAGGAGGTGGAAGTGTCAAATTAAGTAATGGAGCAAAATAAAGATCAACAGAAAGATATAGGATTGTTCTTCAGTAGGAAAAGCAAGAAGAATGAAGATATGCCATTCATTTCCTTTTGCATTGTTAAATTCATTGTATGCCTCTTACAGTTTGCAGTGTTTTTGGATCCTTGCTTTCAACCTGCCTTTTATGGACTTGCTAGCTCTGTAAAGACCAATGATTCTGCATTCAGGAATAGCGTAGTGGTATTAGTCTCATATACTTTTACCCTAGTGGTTTATGATACCTAAATTTAAATTGTGCACCACACATATTGAAGCTAGAAAATTCTTCCCATATGAGAAACAATAGTACAACATTAATAACAAATCACTTCTTTATTTATTTTTTAAATTTTTATTGAAATATAGTTGATTTACAATGTTGTGTTAGTTTCAGATGTACAGCAAAGTGATTCACTTATTCTTTTTTTACATTCTCTTCCATTACAGGTTATTACAAGATATTGAGTATATTTCCCTGTGCTATGCAGTAGGTCCTTGATGGTTATATATTTTAATAACTCACTGCTGAATAATCCCTGAGGGAGAAGTCTAGAAAATGTGTCAAAGATTCCTTCTGGGATAGTTTATTGAAACTCACAATGACCTTGTGCCACTGGGTGGAATTCCAAAGGTCAGAGTTAATATGAAGTGATGAGTCTCTGTGATAGAGTTCAAAGGGTTAACTTGATGAAGAACCAAGAGAACCACTTTAAAAGTTTTTTTTGGTAATATGGGCAGCTAGAGTGAATCGTGCTTAAAATAATGAGCATTGCTGTGTGCTCACCGTGCGCCAGCTCTGAGTACTCATCTCCTTTGCCCTTCACAACAACCTCATGAGGTTGGTATGCTTATTATCCTCATTTCCAGATGAGAAACTGAAGCTTCAAGAGTTAGGGAGTGTTCCCAAAGCCACACAGGAAATGGCAAAACAGGACTCACAGTCTATAATCTTAACCTATACTGTACTGACGTCCTTGATGCCATCAGTATTTAAACCTGGTCATGTTTTGAGAAGATTCATAGATTGACAGCTTATTGTTAATGACAGTGCCCTTCCCTTACCTCTCATTTATATCAAGTTGAGATGAGATTTTCAAAGCAGGGGCATTGTAGATGACTAATGTGACATGATGTATACTGTGCTTTTCACAATTGAATGTGCATACAAATCACCTGAAGATCTTATTAAAATGCAAATTATGATTCAGTAGCTCAGGGGTGGTTCCAAAGAGTCTGCATTTCTAACAAGCTCCCAGATGAGGCTGATGGTTTGAGTACCATTTTAAGTAGCAACAACAGAAAGGAAAAGAGTAACCAGTGTGAGAGGCCTTGGAATAGAGTCTCAGCTAGACAGCAACTGAGCTGTACGTTTCCTAAGCTTCTTAATTTTCTCATTTGCAAAATGTGGACTGTAATACCAAACATGCATATCTCAGGACTGGTTTTTTGTTTGTTTTACTTTTGTTTGTTTTAAGCTTTTTTTAAAAAATTGAGGTATAGTTGATGTACAATATTATATGTTTCAGGTATGCAACATAGTGATTCACACTTTTTAAAGGTTATACTCCATTTACACTTATTACAAAGTACTGTCTGTATTCCCTGTGCTGCAATACATCCTTGTAGCTTATTTTATGAGGACTGTTTTGATGATCATATTGGATAGTGCTTTGTAAAGTGCTCAAAAAAAAGGCATGTGTTACTATCATCATTAACATGAAGTTCAGACTTGTTCAGTTCAGTGTCCCCAGAAGCCTAAATGAGCCTCAGATCTATCTTGGTTATAAAAATATTTATCAGACCAATTGTCCTGCTTGGCTCTATGTGCATGTGATCCTAAGGTCAGGTTGAATTCAGTGGATTTACTCATCCAGAGAATAAGATAGGATCCATAATTTTCCTTACCCAGAAAGCCATTTGCACAAGCTTCCTATGAAATTTTAGCCTGAGAGCACAATATTGCTTTCTCTCTGTAAGGATATCTTATCTCAATTTCATAACTCTAATCTGTTCCTTTTTATGATCTGAGTGTATTTTAACAGCACCGTTATCTCAGACTATTAGAGTTTGTTGACAATGCTGGGTTCCCTACTACTACCACCTCCCCTTCCCCCCCAGCTCCCAGTAACCAGCAGCCTAACATTGAAGGCCACCGAGTAAGGGCTGGCTCTGCAAGTTTTCAAGGCTCGATTTGCTGAATGCCCTTGTCTCCAACTGACAGATAGGTTTGCCAGGATCTGGCATTTCAGATTGTCCCAATGAAATGCTGATTGTTTTTGGAAACCTTGAAGAAGTCATGATTTATTCATTAACAAGGAGCCTTCCTTTCTCCTTTGGAATTCAACCAACATTGATTCATTCATTTAACAAATATGCATTGAACAGCCAATACTAGGCATCGTGCATGATGCTGGGGAGACAGAGATGAATGAAACATAAATAGTGTATATGCGGCCTTGGTATTCAGACAGACCAGGTTCTTAGACACATTCCATTATTTTTAGACTTCTGATCTTGGACAAGCTAAAATATTACTGAGTTCAGTTTGTTCCTTAATAAATGATTCTTACGAAGTTTATATGAGACAGTACTTATAATGTGCCTTTTATAATATTTAGTCATAGCAGATTTCTGAAATATGATGGTTTGGGGTTTCCTTAACAGCCCTCTATTTCATTTCATGGAGACCTGGAAGAGCCAGAGAATGTGATTGCTTCAATACAGTCTAAGGAGTTCTGAATGATAGAGGAAGGCACAGAATTAGCCTATGGAGTGAAGTGATTTTTTTCTAAATCATTTCACTTTTATCTCTTAAAAGTTAACCCTCTCTCCAATAAAACTCTAAGATCCCTGGAAAGAGAAGGCAGCAAGGAGCATTTAATGAGACTTAAGCATCAACAGACATTTGTGGATTTGAAATGAGTGATGCTAGGATTTTCAGAATCAAAATTTCAGTCCACTGTATTTGGGGTGAGGCCTGGTTAGTGTGAATTATAGAGGGATTATGTTTTATCCCTCTATAATTTAAAATCCCTTATGTTTTATTTATTTATCCCTCTATAATCTAAAATCCCTTGTGTTTTATTTATTCCTCAAGGGATTTAAGATTGTAATTGGATGTTTCCATAAGGCTGAAGAGGATGGCCAGAGTTTCTGTTACAAGCTTTAAGGGATATTGCCTTAAAGCAATATCCTACATAGCTCACCATTC
Organism: Delphinapterus leucas; assembly: GCF_059928025.1. Lineage (NCBI taxonomy): Eukaryota > Metazoa > Chordata > Mammalia > Artiodactyla > Monodontidae > Delphinapterus > Delphinapterus leucas. The sequence goes on along the minus strand of NC_143133.1, from coordinate 47,674,476 downwards.
ATTCAATCTCCCAGCTTTGAAGTTATGAAATTCTTGACAAATGTAACACAAATTTGAGTATTGCATTACTTTCAAATTGGCACATAGTGTGAGACTTTATTACATATATGGTACTATTTTGAATTTACATTTAAAATGTGACCTCACTTTATGCAACTCAGAGAATTCTCTTAGGCAATATTTTGATGTGGTCAAGTTAGTTACTTATGGAAGGTATCAGACAACATCTACCAAATTGGCGTGAAATTAATTTTCTTCTGCAGGACAGAGCCCCTTAGCTGCTGTGATAAATTTTAACATCAGATTTTCCTGACTCAATTTCTAATAAATAAAAGTGTCTAGAGGCAGACAGAGCTGCCTGTCTTCAAGGACAGTATTTCACAATGTGTGTCAGCATAAAGCATTAGTTACTAAAAATCAAATTAGCAGGAAGAGTCATATCTGTCTTAGGGACATTGATTTGTTGTCCTTGATTTTTCTGCAGTGTTGATAGAGAATTTAGGATTGAAGTTAGGGATCTTTCCAACTATACTGTTTAATTGAATATAACTTATTCTGGCTCCATATTGATATGTTTTGTGGGTATCACTTGTACCTCAACATGTACGATATTGTGCCTAGCAAGTATCGATCATTTCAGTAGATTTACAGCCTGAGCAATAAAGGATGGGCTCTGGGTGGCTGCTTCTTAAAAAAAAAAAAGAAAAGAAATCTGCATTTATGCTTTTTCCTAACCTCTGAGAATGTGCAAACATCTTTTTTGCATTAAGAGATGCAAACTGGAGTTTAAATCCTTAGCTACTTGTTGAGGGATATAGGAGAAGTGGCTTAAAATCTCTGAGATATTTAGGTTATTGAGTATAAAATAGGGATCATACCCAGCTTGCAAAGTTGTTGTAAGGGTGAGTGATGACATATGTAAGATGCCTAGTACCTGCCTTGCATGTAGCGGGTGCAAAATAATTGGTAGTCGTATTGAGATAGCTGTCTTTTATAGAAAGATAAGTGAACATCAACCACTCGGTACATTTTACATTTATTATTCAACATACATTTCATTGAGAAGCTACTATGTGCCAGACACTAAGGCTCTGGGTATAAAGCAATAAAAATACAGAAATTTCCTGCTCTCAAGGAATTTGCTATCCAGTGAAGACAGGCATGTAATAACTGCAAAATAAAGAACATGGCATTGCCACACAGTTAGAAATCCACTCAGTTGTAGTGTGAAGTGGATTAATTTACCTAGAATGAATATGCTTAGTAGCAATTTGCAAAACTTAACAGTACTATTAAGAAGATATCACAAGTATAGCACCATGTCTTATATATATACATATATATATATATATATTTTAATTTTATTTATTTATTTTTTTTTGCGGTACGCGGGCCTCTCACTGTTGTGGCCTCTCCCGCTGCGGAGCACAGGCTCCTTACGCGCAGGCTCAGCGGCCATGGCTCATGGGCCCAGCCGCTCCGCGGCATGTGGGATCCTCCCGGACCGGGGCATGAACCCGTGTCCCCCATATTGGCAGGCGGACTCTCAACCACTGCGCCACCAGGGAGGCCCAATATATTTTGAGGGACTCCATATATAAAGTTGAGAGTGAATATGTGGCTATGGCATAAATCGATTTTTTCTGGCCTTCTTAAAAATCTGTTAATTGATGCCTGTATTAGTTTCCTAGAGCATCTGTAATAAATTACCGCAAAGTAGATAGCTTAAAACAACAAGAATTTACTCTCTCACAGTTTGGGAGATCAGAATTCTGAAATTAAGGTGCCAGCATAAGTGGTTTCTTCTGGAGACTCTATTTCATGCCTGTTTCTTAGTTTCTGGTGGTTGACAGCAATCACTGGCCTTCCTTGGCTTATAGCTGCCTCACTCCAGTCTCTGCCTCCATCTTTACATGGCCTTCTTCCCTGTGTGGGGGGGGGGGGTAGGGGTGGGGGGAGAGGTGTCCTTTCTCTTATAAGGACACAAGTCATTCAATTTAGGGCCCACCCTAATTCAGTATGACCTCATTAACTAATTACATCTGAGAAACTCTCTTTCCAAATGAGGTCACATTGTGAGGTTCAGTGTGAACATGAATTTCTGAGAGACCATTCTCAACCCAGGACAATGTCCATGTAGAAGCAACTAGTTTGCAATTTCAGAGCTGTACAACTCCAGTTCTTTGGAAAATCTGTCTGGTATGGGATCAGCCCAGAACAGAACAATGGTTCTCAAATTTGGCTTCACATTTGCGTTACCTGATCCAGTTAGTCTGGAGTGATTAGGCAGGGCTGATTTTTCTAAGCCACCCTCTTGATTCTTATGAGCAGTAAAGACCAGGTCATTGGTATTCACAAAATTGTAAACATTAGCTTCATTCCATATTTTATTTGATTTTTATCCCAAGCACCTAGCACAGGGTCTGCCTTATAATATACTCAGTAAATATTATTCATTAGATTAATGAACAAATAGTTTTATAGAATAAACACATTGTTGAAAGATCAAGATTGAATACAGTGACCCAAAAGGATAGGAAAGTAGTGTTTCCAATTGGAAGTTATAATGGATTATATGTTATTTCTTCTACATTCATGAGATTTTACAGAAACAATTACCTCATTCATCTCCTAACTTCCTTGAGATTAGTAAGTGTCAAGTATTATTACCCCTATTTTTCAGATGAAGAAATTGGATCTCCTAGTGCAACCTTCTCTTCAACTGCCTTATTATTTTTTAATACTACCAGGAATTTGATGGATGTCCTGCAGAAAATGCAATTAGAGGCAGCATTTCTGGTGAAGGAACGCAGGTCACCAAGTTTTCAGTTCTATATTCAAGACAGGATGAGTTTTAAGAAGGCTAACTGAGGGGGCAGGGAAGGAAATAAAAATCGCTCTGCAAAGTGAAACAAATGTCCTGTAACTGAAGGTTACACAGTTAGACACACGCAGTAAGTGAAGTAGTCTAGTTATTTACTGGAGCCGTTACGAGTGCAGTAGGGAAGTCAGAATGTCAGACCCAGGAGGTAGACAGATGGACATGTGCTTACATCCTGGTCCTGCCACTTATAAGCTACATGCATCTCCCTATGCTTAATGGCCTCACCTGTGATTTGTCTATCATAATATTATCTGACACATGGAGTTCTTGTAAAGATTAAATGATACAATCCTTACATAATACTTGGCACATAGAAAGTTCTTATTACTGTTGTTAGAGACCTCAGTTGTAGGCTTTATTTATCTCCACCTTTCCTTAGGGCAAGATCATGTTCAAGTGAGGTCTAAAGGACTTTTCTGTTTTAATTGTTTAATTCTTCATATTTACGTTCCTCATTGGATTGTAAGTTTTATGAGAGCAGAAACTAGGTTTGTTTTTGACACTGCTTAGTAGGTGAACACTGAATATTTCTAGAATGAAACTTAAGTTAGATTACCTCACTAAAGACTTTGCTCAAAATCTTTCCCTTCTGCCTATTTCACGCTAAGTAAAAGCCAAAGTTCTTATAACACACTATGAGACTTTAGGACTTTATACTAAAAGGAGCTGAGTAGAGTGAAGAAAAGGAAGCAGTTTTTAAATTTTTTTGAAAAAATCCTCTCAAGCATGTTGTTAAAGGGCTTGTAGTCTGGTAACTGACCAATCATAAAATGAACAGGGTAGCCTAGGCTATACTAAAATTAATGCGACTGGGGTAGTGGAGGGGCAGAAAGATTCTTTATATAATAAAGACTCTGTTTGACAAGAAAATAAACTTTACAATCTCAAATCTTATTATAATTCAATTTAAAAATTGCATTTGTGGTTTCTTGTCATCAGAAAACTCAACTTCACTCAATTATAACTAACTTTCTAATTTAAAGTACATGATTGACTAATCCCAAAGGAAAATCTGAAGTTATACAATGCTTAATCATTCAAACACTTAAAAATATATTAAAAATTTTTTTAACATCTTTATTGGAGTATAATTGTTTTACAATGGTGTGTTAGCTTCTGCTGTATAACAAAGTGAATCAGCTATACATATACATATATCCCCATATCCCCTCCCTCTTGCGTCTCCCTCCCACCCTCCCTATCCCACCCCGCTAGGTGGTCACCAAGCAACGAGCTGATCTCCCTGTGCTATGCGGCTGCTTTCCACTAGCTGTCTATTTTAAATGGGTTATTTGTGTTAGCTTGAAGAAAAGAAATAGCACATTTGGATTTAGGTTTAATTCATATTTATGATACAATTATTATTAAAGGGGCAACACTCAAGATAGAGATTTGGAGGATGCTTTAATTGCTGTTATATCAAAAAAAGGCACTGCTATCATTTTTGAAATATTCCTTCTTGAGTTGGGTGCTGAGCATTAAACACATTTCAGGAGGAGAACATTATCAAGCCAGGAGCTGTGTATATGTAACCTCATTTCAACCTCCTAACACCCCGGGACATAGCAAAGGCTGACATTACTATCGTTCCCGTGATACAGGTGAGATCAAAGAGGCTCGTGAGTTTAAGTTACTTACCCAAAGTCTGGCAGAATTTATTCAAACCACTTCTTTCTGACTCCAAAGCTGCAAGTCTTTCCGCTACAAATGTTGCCCAAATTACTTACATTTCTTACGTTACATTTTTTTATGTTGGTACATTTTTTATGTTGTTTTATCACACAAGATGAGACCTAGCCCCTTGAATTTTTAAGTGCACCGCAGAGCGCTATGTTGTACAGCAGATCCCCAGACCTACTTCAACTTGGGTTAAGTGGAAGTTCATACCAGTTGAACATCATCTCCCCATCCCCTTCCCCCAGCCCCTAGCAACCAACAATCTACTCTCTGCTTCTATGAGCTTGACTATTCTTGATGCCTCCTCTCAGTGGAATCATGTCCTTCTGTGAGTGGCTTATTTCACTTTGCCTAATGCCCTCAAGGTTCATCCATGTTGTCACACGTGGCAAGATTCCCTTCTTTTTTTTAAGCTGAATAACATTCTATTGTATGCAAATATTTATATTTTAGCTCCCTGTCTCATCTCTCCTACTAATTACAGCTATTTTTAAATACGAGTTTTTAAAAAAAATTGGCACAATTTACATCAATGACAGTGGAATGACCTCAATGACTGCACATTGCTCTGTGGGAACGGACCTTACCAGTTGCTAATCCAGCATGACCAGATCATTTGTCATCTAAACCAGAACATTTCTGAACACAAAAAGGGGCTGCTAACGAATGGGATGTTAGGACAACGCATAAACTGTCACTGTCCTGGGCAAACCAGGAGGTCTTGTCACCCTACTTATAGGGAACTCCAAATAACTTCCCAACTCCCACAGGAAAGATCTCACCACATAAGCAGTTTTGGCAATCTATGCAGAGGAACAAAGGACAATAGGGCTTCAGTGATGAATCTTAAAGGATCCCAAAGAAAGTGGATGCCTTTACCATGTTGTTGTTTTCTGCTAACATCCTCTGGCTAGTATTGCCAATAGAGCAGGGCAGAAACGTGAACAAACACAAGCACTCAGTACTGGTTTGGAAAGCGTTAGAGCTTTTGACGATCTAGGTGTTTACTGAAATTCGCCTAGGAATAACTTACAATGATTATCCTATACTCAGCTGACTAAAACTCTCTCTAAATGTTTCATGATGCACACACTCAACACAGAGGTAAAGAAGATCAAATGGGACCCTGTCTTGTTTGAGAGAGAGACTGAGTCAGAGGCAGAGAGACAGACAGAGATAGAGCAGAGATACAGAAAGGAGAAATACAAAGAGACACCTAGAAGAACAAAGACATGGAGCCAGAGAAACACAGAGACAGAGATGGAGATGGAGACAGAGATAAGGAAGCAAGAAACACTGAAGAAAGGGAGAGATAAAGCTAAAGGAGACAGAGGCAGGGAGAAACAGGAGAGAGACGAAGAGGTTGACAGAGCAGCACTCGTTTTATGAGAAACAGGTGTCTTCAAATGGCAGCTCTGAGTCAAATTTACTCTATTTACATTTAGATTCTATAGATTATTGCCAGCAAATTCAAGCACTTTCTGGCTCCCTCTTCTGGATTAACTGATAAAGAAGGTAACTTGTTTCTCAACCAGGCAAAACAAAGCAGGTGGGTTAGGAAGGTCAGTGTGATACCTCCAAATTCATAGTTACAAAATTAAATGTAGATATTTTCCCCAGATTTTCAGCCACTAACCCTGCTGCTACCCTTCATACATGATGTCTTTCACTGCAAAGTAAAGGAGCCGTTACAGTGGAGGATTCCTGGATTGAATGTCAATAATATGACACAGTATGAGCGTGTTTCGTGTTTGGTAATTGCAATCATTGTTGCTTTTGTTATGGTTATCCATTTACAATGCTTGGTGTCAGTTGATTTATCTCTTGTAAAAATAAAATACAGTCTGTGTGTGTGAAAAAAAAAAAAGTGAATGATTACAATTGCGGGCTGACTGCAGCATCCGATAACAATTGGTGCAGTTTGACAGCAATTTTCAGCAAGAATCATCACAAGAGTACAAATTATCTGGGGCCCTGCTTCTTCAGGAATAAATTTGAAAAGGCAAAATGAACTCTGTGTGTGTGTATGTGTGTGGTGTGTGTGTGTGTGTGTGTGTGTGTGTGTGTCTTTTTGAGCCCCAAACCCATTTAACAAATAGACTTGTGAGTGGTACGTTCCCATTTGCGACCAGTGAAGAATGTGCTTCCTAGCCCAGCACTAAGTCACTGCTCATGAATCAGCTTGTCACCGATTCAAAGGAGATACAGGCAGGATCGCCGTGCCACTGCAATGCCCGGTGATTTTGTCATAGTTATTGATTCATGGAAGACACCATGTCTGTGGAAACATTATTAGCCATTTTCCTCCACCAGACATCCACAGGCTTAGGATCCAGAAAGAAAAACATCGTCCATAATTCAAAAGCACAAGATGGAAGCTTGAACAGGGCTGTGAATTCTGGGGCAGGAGCCTTTATTCCTATGCAAAACCACAGGAAATACTCGTTTTTGCTATCAGCTATCCTAGAAAAAGGAGGAAGATATAAGCGTAATTCTCATTATGGTGAAATTACCATTTCTATTACCATCATAGTTACTTATTAAATTCATAATTCATGGCCCATCACTCATCCCTGAAGCCTGACATTTACACGTAATGGCATTTCTTTGTGTAACAGGAAAAGCAGTCTGTGAAGAATGACCACTTGCATATACACCTTTGAGATGTGGAAGGGTCAGAAATACAGAGCAACCAGAGTGATGATGGGCTGATTGGTTCTCCGTAAAGTCAGGCTTTGTAAGATGAAACCTTTCCCATTGGTAAAAATGAATGCACTTTCATTCAGTTATATCATGATTTAAAGTGGCCTACTTACTTGCACACTTACTTTTTATTCTTTGGTTTGTATTCCTTTCTTTCATGATTTCTGAAGCACTAGGACGCTAGTAGACTGGAGTAACTTCTAGTTGCAGGGATAAGGGAGTTGACTTAATTTTTATTTGTAAGGCAATAAATTTGTTATAGATTATTGGATTCAGCAGTTTATATAGCCAATTAATTTACGGTATTCATCTGTCCATTATAGGTGTCAATAAATACTAATTGAATAAATTAATAAATGAGTAAGATTAATCACTCAATAAATATATATATATATTAGTGCCTAATATATGTAATACACTGTGGTAGTTGCTAATAATCAAAATAGGGTAAGAAACTTTCTCAGCTCATTAGGTATTTTTGCTAAAATATCACTCCAATGAAACCTCCCTGGCCACCACATTTAAAATTACAAGTCTTGGGCTTCCCTGGTGGCGCAGTGGTTGAGAGTCCGCCTGCCGATGCGGGGGACACGGGTTCGTGTCCCGGTCCAGGACGATCCCACATGCCGCGGAGCGGCTGGGCCCGTGAGCCATGGCTGCTGAGCCTGCGCGTCCGGAGCCTGTGCTTCGCAACGGGAGAGGCCGCGGCAGTGAGAGGCCCACGTACCGCAAAAAAAAAAAAAAAAATTACAAGTCTTCCTCATCCCATCTCCCAACCTGTTCCCCAGTAGGCCTCAGCCCTGCCTTCAATCTGACAAACTTTATATTTTGCTATTTATTTTTGTTTATTACTTCTTCTTCCCTGACTCTAATGTAAGATCGATTAAAGCCAGAATTTTTGTCTGGTTTATTCACTGAAGTATTCCCATCACCTGGGATAGTACAAAGCACAGTGAAGGCATTCAATAAATGTTTTTTGAAAGAGTGAAATAAGGAACGAATAGAATTCGTCCCTCAGAGAATGCAAGTTTAATAAAAGAAACTAATAAATCAGTCATGTAATATAATAGGTGTTACCATCAGTGTAGATGGTTAGACCTCAGAGAACAGGGACGTTTTCTTATATGACCACTGTGTATACACAATTCTACAACAAACACTATTTACAATATATGCATTATAATAAGCGCTTTTTAAATAAAAGAATAAATAAATATTTATGTGATGCAATTAATCTATCAAAGAGTATTTGGTTTCTATGGGGGTAAATTGCCCTCCAGGCTAAGGCATTTTGCTGCTGGAGCTACCTTCACCATCAATCTTCTTTCAGTGTTAATGGCTGGGGAATGCAGTCCATAGCATCCTCAGTAGAGTGCCTTCACACACAGCTGTCCAGTTGGAGTGTGGGAAGGACATTGCTTCACATGCTGCGAGGATGTATACCCCCATGCAGATTCCAAATGCATCTGCCAATTACAGACATGCAGCCAATCTGCACATTTGGAGACCGTGTCATAAGACATAGAGTCTGATTTCATGCTTTCATTAGATATTGATTGAACGCTCTTTATATTTTAGGAACTGTGGAAAGTAATGGGGATACAGTAGTGAATAAAAAAGATTGGGTTTCTGGTTTCATGATATGGTTGAGTGTAAGTCTACTGTCTTATATATTCTCCTTGCTTCTCTGTTCTTCTGTCCCTGACTTCTTTGGGGTGAACCAAATATTTTTGATATTACATTTTAATTCCTCGGTTGGAATTTTGACTGCCCTTCCTTTTATTATTTTCATTTGTCTTCCTAGCATCTAGCAATTGTAATCTGTCTTCTTCTCTTATTTAGACTACTTGCAGTTAATATTGTCCCACTTTGTGTAAAATGTACAACAGTAAAATTTCATTTACTTTCCCCCATACTTTATGCTATTATTGTCAGAAATGTAATATCTACAAATGAAATAAACCCCACAATATTTTTTGATTGTTTTAAACAAAGGAAATAAGAGGAAAATGAGATAATATTTTATATTTATTCACGTATTTTCAATTTCCAGTGCTCTTTATTTCTACCTGTACTTCTAACTTTTCATATCATGTAATTTCCTTTCGGCCTGAAGAAATTCCTTTATAATTGCTGGTAATAGAGGTCTAGTAGCTATGATTTCTCTCAGCTTTAGTTTATCTGAAAATATCTTTATTTCATCTTTATTCTCAAAAAACTATTTTCACTGAATATAGAATTCTGGGTTGAAAGTGTTTTTATTCCCCCCAGAACTTATTCCACTGTTTTCTGTCATCTATTGGTTCTGATAGAAAATCATTCTTATATTATTTAACCTCTATAACACATCTTTTTATTCTGTTTTTTTTTGAGAGTTTTCTAATTGTTTTCAATAACTTGACTATGACATGTCTATGTGATTCATCTTGTATTTATCTTGATTGAGGTTCAAGTTTCTTGGATATGTACGTTGATGTTTATAAACAAATTTGGAATGTTTTGGCCATTTATTTTTCTAATTTTTCTCTTCTATCTCATTTGGTTCTCTAATTACATTCATGTTAGACTATTTGATATTGTCTCACAAATCACTAAGGATCTGTTTATTTTTTAATTTCTTTTCCTCTCTGTTATTCAGATTGGATGATTTGTCTCTTTCCATCTCCATTCAAGCTCTTAACTCTTTTCTCAGTCGTCCCCAATCTGCTGTTAAGCCCATCTCAAAAAGCTCTTTCATTGTAGATATCTTACTTTTCACATACAAAATTTCCATGTGGTTCCTTTTGTAATTTTATTTTCACTGCTAAAATGTTTACTTATTATGACTAATTTTTTCTTTCAAGTCCAACATCTGTGTCATCCTAGGGTCTGTTTCTATTGACTGCTTTTTAAAAACTCTTGAGTATGGGTCCCATTTTTGTACTCCTTCACATGTCTACTAATGCTTGGTAGCATGACGGACATTGTTATAGTACGCTGTAAGGAGTTTAGATTGTGTTATCTTCTTTTAAAGTGTGTTGAGTATGCCTCTGGAAGGCTTTCCACAGTTGCTCGCACTTTTGGTGTTGCCAAGTTCAGTTCTGTTATATGTTAGGATAGGTCAATTTTGATTTTATACTTAGTTATAGGGTGTGGCTCTCACTCTGGGAAATGATACTTTCTCCGAAAGCATAGTCTTTCTGAGCTCTCCAGTGCATGCCAGAGGTGCTCAATGCACTGTGCAATTTCTTTCTTTCCTTCTTTCTCTCTTTTTTTTTCTCTTCTTTTTTATTTTAATTTTTTTGTGGGGAGCCTGGGCAAGAACTCCCACATCTTGCAGCACTGTACGATTTCTGATATCTCCATTCAGTTCTCAGTCCTAGAGCAGCTTCTGCTTGCTGAGTGTTATGAAGTCTGTCCCTGAGCGTGCATCACCCAGCCCTTGGTCAATGACTGTATTAGTCAGTGTTTTCTGGAGAAACAGGACCAAGAGGATATATACAGATAAACAGAAAGACACTTATTCTGAAAGATTGGCTCATTCAATTACAGAGGCTGAGAAGTCCCACAGTCTACCATCTGCAAGCTAGAGGCCCGGGAAAGCTGATGGTATAATTCCAGTCCAAACTCAAAGGCCTGAGAACCAGGGGAGCCAATGTCTGAAGGCAGGAGAAAATAGACGTCTGAACTCAGGCAGAGAACAAATCCGCCTTCCTCTACTTTTTTGTTCTGTTCAAGCCCTCAACCTATTGGATGATGCCCACCAGCACTGATGAATGTGATCTTTTTTATTCAGTCTACCAATTAAATTGCTAATCTATTCTAGAAACATCCTCACAGACATACCCAGAGATAATGTTTTGCCAGCTATCTGGACAACATTTAGCCCAGTTATGTTGACACATACAATTAACTATCACAGTGGCGCACATTCATTTAATTTTTACACAGCTCCTCCCCTCTGACACACATAACAGTTCTCTCTTCTTCGGCACCTTGCCCTGCAAACTCCAGTCTCTGCCACCTCAGCACAGTGAGCATGCACTCCACCTCTCTGAACTCTTGAAAGAAAATGCGCCCAGGCAGAGGGAGCTGGGCATTGTGGAGCTCACCTTTTGGGTTTTTCTCTCCAGTACCACTATTCTACATTGCTTGTTGTTCAGTGCTTAAAAACAGTTGCCTCATATACAGGCATACCTCATTTTATTGCACTTCACAGATATTGCTTTTTTTTTTTTTTTTTTACAAATTGAAGTTTTGTGGCAACACTGGGTTGTCAGATGATGGTACTGGGAAACAAAAAATGTGTGTGACTCATTTTATTGTGGCATTCACTTTATTGCAGTGGCCTGAAACAGAATCTGCAATGTCTCTGAGGTACGCATGTAACTTGCCAGTTATATGGTTGCTTATGGTGAGATAATACTTCCAATAATATTTATTTATTCTCTAAAGGCTGGAGGTAGAAATCTTCAATCTTACATTGCAGTAGGGAAGACATGTCAAATACATAATTGTATCATCAATTGTTTTAATTATATTTGTGATAAGGCTATAAAGGAGAAACACAGGAAACTATAGGAGCATAGAGTAAAGCTGTTCATAACCTAGTTTGGTCTGCCATGTAAAGTTTTCCTCAGAAAGTGATTATTGAACTGAAATCTCAAGTATGACAGAGCAGAAGTTAACTAGGCCACAATGAAGTAAAACAAAATCTCAGAGAGGGATAATAGCATGTGGAAAGGACCTGAGGGGTACTCTGAAGGACTGAAAAAAATTAATATCTAACATTCACTGAGTGTATGTTAGGAACAGTCACTGTGCTAAATGCTTTATATATTATCTCATTAGATTCTAACAACATTATGAGGCAGATACTATTACTAATCCATTTTTTTGATGAGGAAACTGAGATTCAGAGAGATTAAATACTTACCCCAAATCATATAGCACTGGGATCTACCTAGGCTGTTTTATTACCATGCTGGAATACTCAGACACTATAAGGGGAAAAGAGCAGAATGGTCTGATAGCAGAGAAGGAAAGATGGGGAGGGAGAGGAAGGGAGAGCTAAAGCTCTCTTTAGCTTTTTAGAAAGCTCTCATTGAGAAGAAAACACAATAAAAACCACCGTATACAATTTACATTTAAATATATTCCTAAGAGAAGGAAATGTGAGGTCATTAGTGAAAAACCAGGTTGAAGTTAAGGTGAAGAGGCATGAGGAAATGGTCAACTGTTACAGTATTACAAAGATCATCAAGAAGCATATCCATGAATGTGGTTTGTATTGCAATCTGCTGAAAAAGAGACAAATATCCTGGCCTGGCCTTCATGGAGATTATATTTTATTGATTCTGATAATAGATTATTGTTGAAAAGGGCCTCCTATAAATTATAACCATGCAAAGGCAGCAAGATAATTTTTTTTTTCTTTATGTATGTGTTTCTCATTCCTACTCACTTCTCTCTTAGGGGAAGAGAAAATCACAAAAAACAAAAATGTCAAATCTCAGCTATTCATTTTCAAAAGAAAAAAAATATATATATATTCCTAAAAGGGATTTAAAAAATATGTTTTGACAACCAAGATCTTTAGTATAAAGGCTTCGTTTGTTTTATAAAGAAAAGACAGACACCCTGAGAAGTTTAATAATCTGCCCAAGGTCACTACTAAAATCTAAGACTTTTAACTACTGACTGAAAACAGCAACCTGTAAAATTTGTAGCCCCAAGTACAGTTCAGAAGATGCTCCAGGGAAGATCATCATTAATTACCAAATTGGAGATGGGGACACGGAATGTAACGTTAATACTTAAGTACCTGGGAAGCAGAAAGGCCTGAGGGTCCAGGAATCTGTCACAGAGAGAGTGAGCTTGGCAGATTTCAGAATTTAAGGGAAAAGGAGGAAATCAAGCAACCAGCAAATATTTCTTGAGCGTCTGCCACATGCCAGTTTCAGGCATGTTTGTAGAGTTGGACTAGACAACAAGAAATCAAATCTGAAGCAAAGAAGCTGGGTAGGAGGTAACACTAGTCTCTCTCCTACTGCAGATGGCTGGTAGAACCTTCTCTCTCTAACTCCTTGTCAGGATAGGGTCTCAATCAGCAAGAGGGGACGATACCCAGAGCAATGGGGTGTGATACAGGGGCAATAGAGAAGATAGAGCAGAGGAGGGAGGGGGGTCCTTCTTCTCTCGGGAAGGCTGCAAACACGACAGGGAAAGTTTATCAAGGCAAGTGTGTTTGAACGGAGTTTTGAAGGCTGCACGGGCAGGTAGAAGTTGATAATTGGTGAAGGACCCACCAGACTGCGCATACAGTGGCACAGAGGTTTGAAAGAACATGAATGGAAGAAGCAGAATGTCCTGCTTGAGAAACTAAAGCAAAATCATCATGCTCCAGACACATTTACAAAGGAGAGGACACTTAGATGGCCGTGTCTCCTTAGAAATATACAAAGAAGCCAACTAGACTCTGTTTTATGTAAATCAGACTTATTTCACAAGTTTAAAAGCTCCCTTAGATACTAATCTAGGAAGTGAAATCAGGTCTTCTTTTGGTATTGAAAGTGAATCTATTCACTCATTTGTCAGACATTTATTGATCTCTTCTTATGTGCCAGACTCTCAACCAGCACTTGGCATATCAAGTAAGCAAGATATTTCACACCATATGTGTCAAGGGGAGAGGAGGGACCTGTTGTGTGAGTTTCAACAAAGGCGAGAAGGGTGGCATGGCTGTGGCTGATGGTCCAAGACAGGGAGGGTGGTGGACAATGCTGTAAGAGTGAGACAGGGCCAGATCATGCAGGGATTGGGGTCCGTGCTAGAAAGTGTGGATTTTTTTCCTGAAGGTTTTAGGGGGCTTTCAAGTATGTAAATGATCTGATGTGATTTTCGTAGCTACTAGTTTGCCATCAGCCCAACACAAGAGATCTATCAGGTTTTTTAGCCAGTGGACACCAATGGTAGGATGAACAGCTCCAAAGGGAAATAGATCAGTAGCCTTGCAGTCAGGACTCTTTATAATTCCAAGATGGGAATTATAAAGTAGAAAAGCAACAAGAGATACATTTGCCATGTTCATATTATAAAGATGGTCTAAACTTGATTTAAATTGGTCCTTTTGCTGTTGCTTTATACTTAGGGAAGCAATATATATAGCAACATGCAAATTCAGGCTTCTGGTCACTCAGAGTGGGCAAGTTGAGGCTGAGCTGAACAAGCGTGACTCCTGACACCAATAGTTTTTCAAGCGCTTGCTAGCTTGCCCACTGGGTCACTACTGATTTTTCTTGAGTCGTCTCCAGCTATCTGAAGTCACAGATACTGCTCCATCTACTCCTGGGTTAACGTTTTGTGAACACACCTTGTTTCTTTCGGAATCACTCTGTTTGAATGAGCCCCATCCATTAATGTCCACATGTGAATATGTGAAGGATGTCCCATCTCGGGGCACGTCAGCTTATGCTAATGAAGCTGTGTATGAAGGACATCTATTTTCTCACTTTCAGGGAAGGCAAAAGTACTAACAGATGATTGCGATGTGAATGATTTATGCAGAGCACCCACTCCTCTGGAATCAAAGATGGGGAGCAATGCATGCACAAAATTGTCACGTGGGCCCTTAATACTGGTTTCAATATTGAAATTTCAATCCAGTTAACTCTTTTAGTGCTATTTGTTGTATTCCCAATTTAAGACCAAAAGAAGCCAGCAAATTTTATTTTTGCCACTCAGAAGATATATTTGCATGATTCTTTTTTCATGGGGTAATCGTGATCTAATGCAACATAAAGGAAACCTAAAAAGTGAGAAAAGCAAAGGGAAAACAAGGATTTAATTTTTTCCTTCTGGGATCCCAACCCTCTGCCTGAGCGGATGGCTGCTCCCAGATCCTGCCTGCCCGGCGTCTGCTGACACACCCTGCAGCATGCCTGAGTTTCTCTCTGCAGACAGCATTAACAGAACCCATCCCGTATCTTCTAGGTTTCCTCTACACTCAGAACAGCACCAAGCGCAGCATTAAAGAGCGGCTCATGAAGCTCTTGCCCTGCTCAGCTGCCAAAACGTCGTCTCCTGCTGTTCAAAGCAAGTTTGTTTGTTTGTTTTTCTCCCCCAAACTTCGCTTGTTTTGTTTGTTTAGGTCTGCATGCATTGCAGTTCTCTGCTTCTAAAAAGAATCCATATATTATATTCCACAAAACTACTCTATTAATGTACTCGTGTTTACCTAAATACCCAGGGGAACCTCTGTGCAGTTGTGAGGCACTTCCCATTTGGCAGACTGACAGCACAGTGCTAGTGACAGGAGTCTGGGCTTCAAAACATTTGGAAATTTTTGGGTTTTTTTGTTTTGTTTTGTTTTGTTTTTTATTTTAGAGGGTAGGTATTATCATTTTAATTTTATAGATCAAAAATTTAATACCAGAGAGATTAAGCAAAAAGCCCAAGATCACCTAATTTGTTCGATATGTAGCTAATATTTGATTCCTGGCAGCTGTGTTCTATTGTCTGCACACTTATCCACCATGTGATTTTTTTTTTTTTTAACATCTTTATTGGAGTATGATCTGAGGTGTAGGGACGCGGCTCAGATAACTCTAGGAATTCCCATTGCCTAAATTGTTAGCAGAGCCGCTGTGCACTTTAAACTGCAATGCCTCGTAAATTTCCTGATTCACATACACGTATTTGTTGTGTAATTTAGATACTGCCAAACATCAGAAATGTTACTAGGTTTGAAAAACTACTATAAAGTGGAAAACATTTACCAAATATGACTTTTCTTCTCTGCCCACTCTTTCCCTGTATCATCAGGGGTCTCTAGGAGAACAAAACCAATACACATATACATGCAGGTCTTTCTTAGCTTACGTCCTGATAAACCCATCGTAAGTTGAAAATATTTGAAGTCTGAAATGCATTTAATATACCTGACCTACTGAACATTGTAGCTTAGACTAGCTTACCTCAAATGTGCTCAGAACACTTCCATTAGCCTACGGTTGGGCAAAATCATCTAACACAAAGCTTATTTTATAATAAAGTGTTGAATATCTCTTGTAATTTAGTAAGTACAGTACTGAAAGTGAAAAGCAGAATGGTTGTCCGGGTGCACAATAGACGTAAGCATATCGGTTGTTTACCTTCGTGAGCAATGGCTAACTGGGAGCTATGGGTTGCTGCCGCTGCCCAGCATCATGAGAGAGGATCTACCAGGTTGCATATCACCAGCCCAGGGAAAAGATCAAAATTCGAAGTACAGCTTCTACTGAATGCGTTTCACTTTTGCACCATTTGTAAAGTTAAAAAATCGTAAGTCAAACCATCCAAAGTCCGGGACCATCTGTATACATATACATACACCTACACATGTGCATACACATACACAGGCAAACATATATATATAAAGGGATTTATTTTAAGGAATTGGCTCACATGACTGTGGGAGCTGCCATGTCCAAAATTCATAGGCCTAACAGGCTGGAAACTCAGGCAAAATTTGATACTGCAGTCTTGGGTCAGAATTCTCCTTTCAAGAAAACTCACTTTTTGCTTAAAGCCTTTCAACTGATTGGATGAAGCCCACTCACATTATCCAGGGTAATCTCTTAAAGTCATCCGATTACAGATGGTAACCAGGCCTACAGAATACCTTCAGGGCAACAGTTAGATTAGTATTTGATTAAAGAACTGGGTACTATAGCCTAGCCAAATTGATACATCAGACTAGCCATCACCTCTTCATCCTCTTTTCCTCCAATTTTGTGGCATTCTTAAGCAGTAGAATATAGAGGATATGTAAAGGGACACCCTCTATTTTGTAAAGATAACTTACGCAATTTATAGTGAACATTTACAAGCATCCTATTTTTACAAAAATTCTTTCATGCACAATTTTTTTCTAGCATCAAACGTGTTAAAATCAGATAGAAAAGGTAGTGTTCTTTGCCAGTGAGGTAACAAACATTAAGAAGCTAGGTGAGCTATTCCAGGTGTAGGGCTACAACCCATATCTTCACCTACTCTCTTTCTTTTCTGCTGCATCATTTTGTAGGAACTGATGAACTCAATGAGTGATTAAAATATGTGAACGCTCTAAAATTCCACTAGTCTCGACAACACAGATAGAGAAAATATGGAACGTACCTCAGAGAACCCAGTATGTCCTGTCAGAAGTCCCAGAGTAGCATAGTAATTTATTTCAGTGGCACTGACCAAAGTTAATATATCATAATAATATTTTATTAATTCACTTATTCATTCAACGTATATTTATTATATATAAGTTCCTGTTCCTGTGCTGGGAGATAGGGAAGTAAATACAACAGCCTTTAAAAAGCTTTGTCCTACTAGAACCTTCTGTGGGGAAAGTGGGCAGGACAAAATTATTTTTATCAGTAATAATCCTATGGACAAAAAAATACATAGTTAAGATACATTGCTTTGATTTTTTTCCTTCATTGCACATACACACACACTATCTCACAAACAAAACATAACAGGCCATCAGCCTGGAAGGCCACAATTCAGAAAGATGCCAGAACCTTAATTCTACACGGTATTGAAGCTGTAGACATTTTTATTGCTACTGTTTGTCAGTGAATGTTGCTTATTAGAGCCATTGCTTTTCCCCTTTCAAGTTGAAATTAAAATTGCCAATTTATCAGATATTTACCAAAACCAGAGTCATCTGTACAAAGTAGACAAGTAAAATGTAACTTTGAGATCTCTCTGCTCACTTAGGGAAGAACAAAATCGTTGTGCCTTGCTAGCACTCTTCCTGAATCAGTACTGTGGAAAGCCACACCTCTAAATAAGTGTTCACAGAGGATGCAATGCAATTTTCAACTAAGTGTGAGGAAAAAGTCAGGACATTTCTTGAAAGGAAAAGAAAATAACAGAAGATACAAAAAAATTAGGAGACTGACCTAAAATCTAATATTTTTATAAAAATGGGATTTCACAAAACTGGCTGCTCTTGAACCCACACTAGATGTGGCCTAAGATTTGTGGACCCCCCCAAAGGTCCACAGATATAAAACTCCCTCCGCCACTAGCCACCACTTTCCCTCTTATCCACCTATCGCAAGAAAACCCCAGCACGTCAAAGCAGATTACTTGAAAAGGAGACCACATTAATTCCATTGCTATATTAGAAATGTTTTTTTTTTTTAATTAGATCCCTAACCATGTTCCGGGCCCTAAGCAGTTGGGCACAGGACTGAAAAGCTGATGTGAAAACATGAAGCAGGAGGCAGGTGGTTGGAGACAGGACCCTAGGCCCCCAGGAGAAAAAGCATGGGGACCAAACATCTCCATGTGGGACCACAGAGAGCCCTCCAGTGAGGTTTGGCTTGACTGGGTGAGTTCCAGGCTTGAATCACCTGCACAGGGGCTGCAGAAATATTCTCCACGAGATCCTATGCAGCTTCAAAGCTAGAGAGCTGAAATTTAGTTTAATAAGAGGCCAATACTCATTCTAAATTCCATTTTCTTTTTTCAGGAAGGCAGAAATGACAGGGTTTTTCATTCCTCTTGGCAGGAATGTGAGATTTATCAATATTATGCAAATAACAAAAGAAAAAAAAATCTTTTCTGTAGAGAAAAAGCAAACTTCTGCTGAGTTATAGAGCACTTGGATTCCCTAAACCAGAGAACCCAAGAGTTTGAAGGGAGCCTTCCCTCACGTCTGGTTCCCCTAAAGACTTCCTCTCTCATTACTAGGGAGCAGGCCTGCTTCTTTAAGAAAATAACCATTTGGTGATTGCCAGCTTTACAGAGCAATCTTCCTCATGCTGAGCCCAAAGCAGCCTTCCTTAAACTTCCAACGATAGTGGTCCTTGTTCTGCCCTTGGGAGAATCGGCCGGTCTGCTTCTTTTTCCCAGGGACAGGCTTCCGCCTCCTTCTCTGGAGTTGAGAGGGTGAATCGTTTTTTTATAAAAGTCACTCATGGCATTATTTCATTCTTTTTAATGGCTGAGTAATATTCCATTGTATATATGTACCACATCTTCTTTATCTATTCATCTGTCGATGGACATTTAGGCTGCTTCCATATCTTATATACAAAATAGAAACAGACTCACAGACTTAGAGAACGAACTTTTGGTTACCGGGGGGAAGGGTGGAGGGAGGGATATATTGGGAGTTTGGGACTGACATGTACACATGGCTATATTTTAAATAGATAACCAACAAGCACCTACTGTATAGCCCAGGGAATTCTGCTCAATATTCTGTAATAACCTAAATGGGAAAAGAACCTGAAAAAGAATAGATACATGTATATGTATGACTGAATCACTTTGCTGTATGCCTGAAACTAACACAACAGTGTTAATCAACTCTACTCCAATATAAAATAAAAAGTAAAAAAATATATTTTTTTAATAAATAAAGTCACTCATGTTCATGGCAGTAATTTGGAAAGTACAACACACAGCACATAACACACTCACACCACACAATCCTACTATGCTCCTGTACTTTGAAGTAACTACAAATAATAAGTAACATCTTTTTTCACCCGTGTGTGCATTAATGATCCCATCCATACCAAATATTTATCCTTTTCTTACATTGCATACCTTCATAAGTATTAACCTTGTTATTAAAATGTAAATATCATTTTAATGGCAAACATAATATTCCATTGTATAGTTACAATATGTTGTATTTGACCGCATTCCCTGGCTTTTGAATATTTAGATTTTTTCCCTTTTTCTCTTTTTCCCCCATAATATAAATAGCACTGAGATAAATATCTCTGTGTATATAACTATGTATGTCTTTTAGATTATTTTCTCCCAGATTTGAAATTATTGGATGAAAGAATTAATTTAAGTGAATGCAAGCTTCCCCATATATATTAGAAAATTGTTTTTTGAGTTGGTATTTCAAATATTTAAACACATCGCACATTATTACTTCTTGAGTGTTTTTAATATCCTCAATATTTGGAATCTGTATGTATTTTTTAGCCATTTATTAAATGCAGACTTGAAATATTAGCTCTGCTTCTTGTGCCTCAAATGAAAGCGTTAAAAGAAGTAGCACATGACAAAGATTTTCTGCATGAAAAACAATAAACATTATTACATTTTTCTGAAAATCAAGTGTATTGCTCACTTTTAACAAAAGGTAAAAATAATAAACCCTGATCTTCTTAGGTTAGAGCACACATCTTGACTTTGATGTTTGAGGAGACTGTCAGACAAATACGAAAGTCCAGCTGCCTTGGAAAGACATTGGGGAACAACAAACAAGGCTTTAGGAAGGAGGTGACAGATGCACGCAATGGCCTGCCTTGGGGCAGCCTGGCTAGTTGTTGATCAGAAGTGATAGATGTGATCTAGTGAGAGTTCATTTAGAACTTAGAATGTCTTCTCCGTGACTCAAATAACTCCCAACCAAGAGTGAGAAATGAATAAGAACTGAGGCTGGTGACACCTGGACCACGAGTTAAGGATTAGCTGTTTAAGATTTTTGCCCCTGTCCCCTGAGCTGGCCGGTTGCCCACTGCTCTTTGAACACCCAAGCCAGGACACAGACAAGACCATCCACCAGATGTGATGGCCTGATCACCATCGTTTATTCATTGGCATCACTAGCTGCCCAGTTGCTGAAGTTAGATTCACCCATCGTTCCCCTGCTTTCTGCCTGCCCCCCACCATCTTAAGGGTCACTAAACTCTGGTCAGTTTCTCCCTGAAATATCTTTTAAATTAACTTCTCCTTTCTATCTCTTGTCCTAGGACTGTCAAGTAAATCCTCATTACCTCTTCCAAGAACTACTGAAAAAGGCAAATTGGTGGCAGCCTGGGTTTAGTGTCATTCATACATTTGAATTCCTATTGTGCCTCTACTAAACAAAATGCCTGCAATTATTTACTTAAATCCTCTGCACCCTAGCTCCCTTATTGACTCATTCATCCCACAGTATTTTTGAGGGACTATATGTGGCAGGCACGATTCTAGGCACTGGATTTATAGTGGGAAATAGGATGTATCAGTTCACTGCCTTCATGGAGCTTATATGGGAAGAGAGATGATAAACATGAAAACCAAGATAATCTCAGGAATTGATGAGTATTATGAAGGCAGTAAACCTATGGTAATATAATGGAAACTGAATGCAGGTTGAGGAGATACTTTGCTTCATTGATGAGGTGACATTTGAGACCCTAAAACCAGAGTAGGCTGGTCATGAGAGGGTCTGGAGAGGTCCAAGGAAGAGGTAACAGCAACTGCAAAGGTTCTAAGGAGAAAAGTCTCATAGTTTATTCACAGTACAGAAAAAGACCATTGTGATCAGAAAAATGGGTTTCTGTGGGGATTAAAAAGTTGATTCATGCAAAGTACTTAGTAAATGAAATGTCATGAGTATGCATATATGACAAGTATTAACTCAGTTGATACTCCCAACCACCTTCTGAGGCAGGTGTACTATTTTCCCCATACAATGGCTGAGAAAACTGAGGCACAGAGAAGTGAAACAACTTTCTGTATTGACAGAACTGGGACTCCAACTCCAGAGCCTGCTGTCTTCATCACTTTATCAGACTGAGCTCTGATATTGATTGAGGAAGCCCCTTTAGGCATATAATTGTAGCTCTTTTTCGTTATATAAATCGCAGCTCTTAAAATTGTTAAGAAACGGGAAAGCATTAGGTCTGGCCCTCTGCCTCCAGGAAGCTAGGCCTTACGTCCCCATTTCACAGCTGAGACAGCGTGGTGTGAAAAGATTGTAATGATTTGTGCAGAATCACACAACTGAGAAGTTGGAATAAAACCCAAAAGCCCCTTAGTCCAGTGGTACAGATATACTTATTGAATAAGTGCATGAGACAGTCACATCAGTGGACGAAGCCTTAATGGAAAAATTCAAGGAGGGAGTGAAGGGCAGTTTCATGGGATTGGCACATGGGAGGGTCCATTGGACCAGATACTGTCTAAGGATATGTTCATCATACTTTAAACATTGTAAGTAACATAGCCTATTTTTATAATAATAATAGCCTATTAGTATGATAATATAGCTTATTTTATATGTGAGGAAACTGAGATCTAGATAAGGGAACCAATTTGCTTAAAATCACTGAGCTATTAAAAAAATCAGGAAGAGGGGCTTCCCTGGTGGCGCAGTGATTGAGAGTCCGCCTGCTGATGCAGGGGACACGGGTTTGTGCCCCGGTCCGGGAAGATCCCACATGCTGCAGAGCGGCTGGGCCCGTGAGCCATGGCCGCTGAGCCTGCACATCCGGAGCCCGTGCTCCGCAACGGGAGAGGCCGCAGCAGCGAGAGGCCCGTGGACCGCAAAAAAAAAAAAAAAAAAAAGAAAGAAAGAAAAAAAAAATCAGGAAGAGAAGCTTGGCTCCTAGTCCAGTACTTTCCAACACTGAAATTCTATGGTTTGGTATCAGTCAGGGTCCAGGCAGAAAACACAAAGCCCACTTAAATGGGGCAATGGAGGGGAGTTCAATAAAGGGACTATTTGCAAAGATGTGGGCAGGGTTTCTGGACCCAGCGAGACTGCTGAAGCACCCAGTGCTAGCAAGAGTGAGCATTATCATTTTTAGACCAATGGTTACTGGAAGATGAAAAAAGCCATAGCTATCGCTCTAACTATCAGAGAGGCTTTGCAAGAGGACTCTGGCCTTTGGAAGAGGAATGCAGCTAATATCAATCCAATCCCCAGCAAAGAGGGAGCCCAGTGGGAAGCCAGAGGACAGGGAGTTCAGATAACGTTATTCATAGAGGCAGCCTCCCAGACCCACAGCAGAATGTAGAAGGATTGAAGGTGGCTCAACAGGCCACATGAAGGTGTTTTCCAGATATTCCACATCCTGAAAGCTAGGGTTGGGGACCTACAAAATCAGTGGCAATTCTCAGAGTGAGTCACACTGCTCTTCTGGTAAGATTTGTTCCCAATTTCATGACATCTTGGAGGCTGACAACTGGCTTATAGGTGTATGTTGATATTGAGTAGATAATTGTAGAATTAATGAATCTAACTAGCTATTTCATGAATGGCTTGAAAAACTAAAAATAGAACTACCATATGATCCACCAATTCCACTCCTGGGTGTATATCCAAAGTAAATTAAAACTCTAATTCGAAAAGATATATGCACCCCAGTGTTCATAGCAGCACCATTTACAATAAACAAGACATGGAAGCAACCTCAGTGCCCATCAACAGAGGAATGGATAAAGAAAATGTAATATATATGTGTGTAATATATAATATATATGTAATGTTATATAGATACATATATGTATATAAAGGAATATTATTCAGCCGTTAAAAAAAAGAATGAAATTTTGCCATCTGCAACACAAGGATGGACTTGGAGGATATTATGCTTAGTGAAATAAGTCAGACAGAGAAAGAAAAATACTGTATGTTTTCACTTATATGTGGAATCTAAACATTAAAACAAATGAACAAATACAACAAAACAAAAGCAGACACAGATGTAGAGAACAAACTAGTAGTTACCAATGGGGAGAGGGGTGGGGCACGATAGGGGAAGGGGATTAAAAGATACAAACTCTAGGTTTAAAATAAATAATATACAAAGATGCAATGTACAACACAGGGAATATAGCCAATATTTTATAATAACTTATATGGAATGTAATCTATAAAAATATCAAGTCACTCTATAGTACACCTGAAACTAAAATGATGTTGTAGCTCAACTGTACTTAAGTTAAAAAAAAAAAAGAAAAGAAACCTGTAGCTACTGTACTCTACATGAGCACAGATACTTTTTCTTTGAAAAATGAATGATGTCAAGTCTGTAGTTGTATCTCCTCATTGGATAATTCCAACTCATTCACTTTATCTCTCTGTGCCCCAGTTACTTTTTTCTAAAGTAATCATTTCCCTGTTTATTCAAAGGACATTATGGTGATAAAAAGGTTACTAGGTAACAGTCAGGAACTAATGCAAAAGATAAAATATTGAACACTTGACTGTGTATTTATATGCACGTTTTCATTTAAATTTACTTCATAATAACTTCTACCCAATACAATCTCAGTGCCCACATTCAATCAAAAGAATTGATTCACTAAATTAAAACTTCATCCAGGGGTTTTTGTTGTTGGTTTGAGCAGACATAAGAGGGCAAATGTGACAAGGTTATTGTGAGGCCAGACTACTCATAACTGATAAGCCACCATCAGCTTTTGCCTTGTGTAATTGCAAAACATAATTTCCTAACTTGACTTCAGATCTTTGGTAACAAATACAGCATTACATTTCAGCGTGTTTTGTTTTTCCTGGTAGCGTATTGATCGTGGAAAGTTTTAGATGCCTTTTTTGGCAGAGAAACCATCAGCATTTGACTGTTGGAGAATTTGTTTTCAAAAAGTGACGAACTGGGCTTCCCTGGTGGCGCAGTGGTTGAGAGTCCGCCTGCCGATGCGGACACGGGTTCGTGCCCCGATCCGGGTAGATCCCACATGCCGCGGAGCGGCTGGGCCCGTGAGCCATGGCCGCTGAGCCTGCGCCTCCGGAGCCCGTGCTCTGCAACGGGAGAGGCCCGCGTATCGCAAAAAAAAAAAAAAAAAAAAGTGACGAACTGACAACATCCTGCCAATTAAAAACACAACAGTAACCTCCAGGAAAAGAAGTTTAACCTTCTGAAAATTAATTAATCTCATGCTAACTCCTTGGTGACTTTGCTAAAAACTCTGACCTGGGCATGTAGTGAGGAAAATCTTTGGAGGAACAGAAGCATAAACTGTGAAGGTTTATAAACATAATTTGCAAGTAGAAAGCATGGTCCCTCAATTTCATCATATGTATGAGTTCCAAAAATGCTATTTTCAAATTCTCAGATGTTTTTATTTAGTTAACAAGCATCTAGCACTTACTCTGTGGTTGGTACAGTTCTGAGAGTTTTGCACAGTTTAACTCATTATATCCTCAAATTACTCCTTTAAGATGGACACTTCACTATTTCAATTTTACAGACTAGGAAACTGAGGGATGAGAGGTTAATTAACTCACTTGAATCACATCATCAGTAAAGGGTGTGGTGGAAGAGAGAGCGGTTGACTCCAGAAATGGAGCTCCAGTGGTAAAGATCTGTACTTTACCAGATCTCTAGTTATGTTCATTGTTTTGGTCAGTTTTAGGGGGAAAAAAAAAAAAACCCAAGACAGTCTTTTTTTCCAATTATCTACTCTACATAGGACACCCTCATGCAGCCCATATTGTCCAAAAAGATGTAGTAACCCCTTGAATGAGTTGTTTCCCCTCTCTGGACCTCAGTCTCACCATCTACAAATGAGAAGCACAGATTGTGTTTCAAGTCTCCTTCCATATCTTGCACTGCGGGAGCCAGTGAGATGACATTTCTTGCTTCTACCTGTGACAAATGGTGGATGTCCCAAAGCTAGCACGAAATTTCCTCCTTTCGTGGCACTTCATTACCCATGAGAAGCAGGAAGTGGGAAAAGTTAAAAACTCCATTTAACCCAGATTTAATATTAATTGGCACCATCATTTACTTATAGTAATTAGAATGTTTGTCCCTTCCTTTTGCGTGGTCTTTTACAAGTCTTAGAATTCTTCCTCTCGAGTGTCTCATTTCATCCTCACGTTTCATTCACATTCTCCTGGGAGAATGAAAGATCCTAGGGGTTAAAGTCTCCATTTAACAAACTAAAAACTGGAGAGATTAAGTGGCTTGTCCAAAGTTACATAGGTATTTAGTGACAAATAGAAAGGTATGCATTCTTTTTTCTTTCATTTGTATTTTTATTATATTATTTATTTATTTTTGGCTGCATTGGGTCTTCGATGATGTGCACGGGATTTCTCTAGTTGCAGCGAGCGGGGGCTACTCTTTGTTGCAGTGCGCGGGCTTCTCACTGCTGTGGCTTCTCTTGTTGCAGAGCACAGGCTCTAGGCACACGGGCTTCAGTAGTTGTGACGCGCAGGCTCAGTAGTTGTGACACGCAGGCTCAGTAGTTGTGACTCGTGGGCTCTAGAGCACAGGCTCAGTAGTTGTGGCGCAGGGGCTTAGTTGCTCTGCAGATGTGGGATCTTCCCAGACTAGGGATCGAACCCGTGTACCCTGCATTGGCAGGCGGATTCTTAACCACTGCGCCACCAGGGAAGTCCCTGCATTCTTTTTTCTGGTCCATCATTTATCAACTGGGAGTCTTCATTAAATCATGAATGAGTCTTAGTACAGGAAAGCTGGAGGCGGGAGTCCCAGGGCAGCTGTTTCCTGTTGTCAGGTTTAGTAAATTTCATTTCGATGTGACAGACATTTATGGAGCACTAACTATTTGAAAAGTAATAGTGCCAGGAACAGGGGAACACTAAATCCCTGTCTGAAGGCTGACATTTTACAGAAATAAACAAACATGTATAAAAATCATTCAGATGCAATGAATACAGTTAAAATGCTGTGAGAGGCAATACTAGGGAGGTATTAGAGTCAAGAAGTTAAGAGTGATAACACTGGGAGCAGCTTATTTGGTTAAAATCTTGGTTCCATGACTGACTCGCTATAGAAATCTTAAGTAAGTTGCTTACCCTTTCTGAGTTTCATATTCCCACCTTCAAGGTGGAGGTAATAATAGTAAATATTACACATCTGATCAAAAGATTAGATGAGCACGTGAAGTGTTTACAACAGTGACTGGCTAGTTAAGTGGTCAAAATAAATGCTGGCTGTTAATGCTGTTATTCTGCCACTACTCGTGATGATCATGACGGCTACACACACAGAGATGGGACTGAATCTCCCCCGGGTGCATTTCACAAAGAGGTGGTATTTCAGCAGGGCTCTTTGGAGAAGAACTATTTCACTGGAGGGAGAAAAAGCAAGAGGAAAATTCTGGTATTGAAAAGATTAAGGCTAAGATAGTCAGAGGAATGAGAAATAGGGAAGGGAGGCAGCCAGAAAAGGTGAGCTGGGACCAGAGTTTGAAGTTCCTTACAGCCAACCCAAGGCTGGACTTCACTCTGAAGTAAAGGGAGGAAATGTTGAGTCAGCCAAGTTATTCATTTATTTATTTTTAATTTCAGCTTGATTGAGTTATAATTGAACATCTAAAACTGCAAGATATTTAAAGTGTACATTGTAGTGATTTGATATTCACGTATGTTGTGAGAGGGTTCCCCCCATTTAATTAATCAGCACATCCATCACTTTACACATTTATCTTCTTTTTGGTGAGAATAAGTTTTACTTTCTCAGAAAATTTCAATTATACAATACAGTGTTATCAACCATAATCAACATGTTTTACATTAGATCCTCAGACCTTATTCAGCTTATAGCTGAAAGTTTGTACCTTTTTACCAACCTCTCCCTATTTCCCCCACCCCCAGACCCTGGCAACCATCTTTTTTCTGTTTCTATGAGTTTGACTTTTTCAAATATTCCATATGTTAGTGGTACCACGCAGTGTTTGTCTCTGCCTGGCTCATTTCACTCGGCATAATGCCCTCAGAGTCTATCCATATTGTCACAAATGGCAGGATTTCCTTTTTTCTCATGGCCGAAGAATATTTCATTGAGTATATATACCACATCTTCTTTATCCATTCATCCATTGATGGACCCTTAAGCTGTTTCCATGTGTTGGCTATTGTGAATAGTGCTGCATTGAACATGGGAGTGCTAGTATCTCTTTGAGATCCTGTTTTCATTTCCTTTGGATATACACCCAGAAGTGGGATTGCTAGATCATGATGGGGCATGATTCTTTGCCTGGAAAAGGTTGTAAGATGGCTAAAGCCAGCCAATAGTCAAAGGAGCTGGACACAAATCCAACTTTAGAAGGGTTGCTGGTGAACTTGAAATCAGAGAAAAGAGTAGCAAAGGATAAGCATCATTTGAAGACAAGACAGAGACAAGTTCTCAAAACTGTCACCAAGAGCTAGTTGGGTATTAGTTTCCAAATCAAGGAGTCAACCAAACCTTGGAGTGAGAAAATGACACAAAAATAAATCAGAAAACAGGTAAATTGTTGAGGGAAGAGAAAAAAGAAAACAGGAAGATCAGTTGGAAAACTGCTTAAAAATCGTATGCAAGAAATAATATAAACAGCTAACTCTTACTGGGCACAGCACTATTCTAAGCCTGAACAAGTATTGTAAGTATGTCCTACAAACGTATGAGGAAAGCACAATTATAATCCCCACTTAGATGAGAGAACTAAACAAAGAAATTAAATCACTAACCCAAGGTCTCACGATTACCAAGTGTCAAAGCAAGGATTTGACCTTGGACAGAGTGATGCCAGAGCTTAAGGTGTTCACCACTAGACCTACAGGAGAGGAAAAAGTCCTACATATAAAGTAACAGTGGTAGGAGGGAAAGGATGGATTTGAAACACATGGTGAAAGTGTAACTGCAAACACTGGGAAACAGTTGGTGGTGTGAAGTGAAAAATAGCAAAAGGATAACACAGTTCTGCCAAAAGAATAATGGTGACAGTAAGCAAGATAAGAAACAGAGAAGATCATGAAAGTGGGTTAAGAAAAGATGATGATAGGTTTATTTTAGACACATTGGCTTAAAGTGTCTGAAGAACACAAGCCATGCTTGAATAAAGCTTTATTGTTGATTGATGTATTTTTGTCAAGTTACCTATATGATGAAATCTTTCGCTTCCCACTTGATTTTTCCACTATTTTCCTTACTGTTAATTTGGAACAGAAGAGGTAGAGGTGATGACTACTTATAAGAAGCTACGTAAAAGTTTAGATAAACAAAAATCTTCTCTTTTTGTCTTTTTTAATGAATGATTTCATGATCGGTCCCTCATGCAGTTTCTAATAGGAGTCATAAATACCTATTTTCCATTTGCATTGACCCAGAAGTAATATTTGGGCTAAACATGAGTCCAGGCAATGTTGGCTTCTGCTGGTTTCTTTAAGACACTAAAATGGGAGCCTAACACTTTAAGCGGACTCAATTTTACACTCCACCAGGTCTATAAAATATAGACCATGGCTATGTTATCTGCTTAGATTGCAAGGTTAAAGCTTAACTTTCTTAGTTTCAAATTGCCTTCTTGCCAGGGGATATAGAGCAGCAAGTGTGATGGGCAAAGTTTGTTTTACAGAAACACTGACCTCTCTTTGCTTGCAAGCTTTCAGAAAAACAAAAACCAAAAAACAGAAAAACAAGTTCTGGAGATGTACTGACAGGGGAAACCTTATTCCCCTCTTTGCAAAACACTCTCATTTGAGACCTTGGGTAGAACAACAGTTCCAACTATTACCTTGTAGTGTTCTCTGAATATGCTTGGAGGTAGATATATTCTCCAGTGAGTGCTCCTGAAGGTAATATAAATCACATTTAATTCATCTCAATGACACTGTAAAATTAGTTAATGCTTTAGATGAGCAGATGTTAGAGGGGTCAATGGCAAAATCATCATCATAATAGCAGAAAGCATGCATGTGGATTTTTATCATATACCATACACTTTACAAAATCCATACATTATTCCACTTAATCTTCAGTGTTTTTGTTAGTGCTATTATTATCTGCATTTTACAGATGAGGAGACTGAGGATTTGAGATTTTAAGTGACTCACCCCAAATTCCATAGCTACGAAGCAGCAGAGCTGAGACTCAAGCCCACGTCTCTCAATATTCAAGCAGGTCAATGATGTACAACTCAATCAAAGCGGACAACAGACAGTATACATGCTGCAAAAAAGTTTCAGGAGGCCTCTCCACTGTGAAACCCATTGAGATGAGCCTTAAAAAGAAAAGAGAGAGGTTGATGAGGAAGAAAAGCAGATCCATGTGGAGGAGATAGTGTAAGCAGAAGGATTTAAGTTGACAATGCAGGCTTTGTTCAAAGAATAGAGAATTGTCCCAGATATTAGATCATAAGGTGTGTGGGAGGAAATGACAGGCAATAAAGCTACGCTATTGCCTCAAATTTCATTCCAAAAAAGTGGTCCTTATTCTCGTGTCAACACCAAACAGAAGAGTATAAAAGGTTCCAAAGGGAGCTGTGGTTTCAGTGGATCCCATGAACAATAATTGGTCAGCATTGAGTCTCTGCAAAAAGAGACAACTGAGTGCAATTTTTAGGGCAAGGGCTTTGACAACTGATGGAATTACCCCTTTTCAACTGCCTTGTACCTCGATTTAGCCATCTAAAACGGGCAAAATAATACTCACCCTGAAGGACTTTTAAATAACTAAATGATAATAATATTTTAAACACTACGTGCCAGGCTCTATTTTTACACCCTTTTAACACATTATTTCATTTCAACCTCTTGACAGTTCTTTGTCGAGTCCTATTTTTATGCCCCTTTCATGGATGAAGAAACTGAGGCACAGACTGACTAAGCACCGTGCCCAAGGTCATACAGTTAACAAGAGTCAGAAAAGGGATTCACACTCAAGAAGTGTAGTAACAGAACCTTCACTCCTGAAGGTTCTAGAACAAAGCCTCACTAGGAAGTATGCAATAACTATTTGTAATCATAATTGTGGTCCTTTACTGATCAATACTGTATCAATATATTGATCAGTTGACAGATTGATACAATATATCAATATTGTATGTCAGTAACTAATTGAAGCAATCTCTCAAAACAATTTTATGAGATTGAAACAAATTTTATCCTTAGTTAGAAATTTTTAAATGGAAGCTTGGAGAGGTCAAACTCATTTTCCAGTGTCAGAATTGAGAAACAGACCCAGGAAAAAACAAAAATCTAGAGCTACTGAATAATTTCCTAGAATGAGGAGTTCCAGGCACCGTTCTGCTTTATCATGTGAAGGGTGACACCAGATGTTACTGTAATTAATATACAAATAATAACAATAACACTGTGATTGAGCATTTACTATGTGCCAGGTACATGCATCTTCTTATTTAGTCACTCTATGCTACAATACTGGGTACAATTTTATGCTCATTTCTATGGCATTGAACATATGGGAGCACTCAGGGATGGAATGTTTTACTAACTTATCCTAGTCACACAATAAATGTCCAGCTGACATTTGGACTACACAGTCTAACTTTCTCTGAACTAAGAAACTAGCTTAAACCTAGGAGAAACATAACAAAACCTAGATCACTGCTCAGTTTTCCTAGTACTCTGTTTTAAACATGGCCATGACGGATAAATGTTTTGTGGCAGAATATTACTGCCATCACTGATATTAGCTTGAAAACATTTCCCTAATATATCACCAAAAATTTATCTCTAAACTTACGCAAATTGTTTTTAACTCCCAGGATAACGAATCCCATTTATATACCCTCTACCAAAGCAACGTACAACACAGTAACATCTTATGAATCGGGCATTATATTTTGCATAAATAAAATTTCCAAATGTTTATTCCTTTACAGCAGATGTTATAAATGTAACATGTTTAATTAAGAATCTTTTAGAAACGTATCACCTGCATGCTACCTTCTGAAATGGCATAAAATGAAGACAGCGTTTTTCCTAACTATTAAAGATCAGAATTTGCTCCCTGATTCTTTTATTGTTATTATTATTTGCTGTAATATGCTCAAGCTCCTTTTCAACTTTATGTCCCTTCTGTTGTTCTCAGGTAATCAGCTGTCACTTCTAGACTTTACAGTTAGTAAACTTGGGTTTAAGTCCTGACTCTATAGCTAAGTTATAACATTCCTTCCAACAGTGATTTCCTCATCTATAAAAACAGGGTGACGTTACCTGTACACAGAGTAATCATGATGTTTAGCTATAGTAACGAAAGGGAAAATAACTTTGCTTACTACAAAGAGCCAGCCATCAGATGTCAGGTATTATTATGTGACTAAGGGACTGCTTCTAGTTGGTGGCCCTCCTTCAGCATCCCCACCTGCTCCTGAGGTGGGGTCAGAAGCTTATTAAAATACGAATGAAGTGAGGATGGGTCTGCTTATTGATTGTGACAGGACATTGCAACAGGCATTTGGCAAAGTGCTGCACTAGGAATCAAGGCCCAGTTCTGCCACTGATGTGCCCAATAGCTTTTGATTTACAACCACTAAATTTAAGACTCTGTATTTAAGTGTGCATTTATAAAGTTAAGGAGCTGGATTAAAGGCCACTTTCAATTCTAACTCTATCTTCTGCTTAAAGCCCTTTTGCTACTAACTTTCTGATTCTTGGTTGGGCGTGTCATTTGTAGATAAGTAGGGCATCATCCTCCCTCATTTTCTATGGGAGATAGAACAGCAGAATAGTTAATTATGCAAACCCTGGAACCAGTCTTGCCAGAGTTCATACCCTGGCTTTTCTTCTTTGTGACCATGGGCAAGTTATTTAATCTCTCTGTGCCAGTGTCTTCATCTATAGAACAGAATATAGCATCCAGAGTATGCTGATGGGGAGTATATGAGTTAATGTATGTAAATGTATTTGTTCTTGCATAGAACAAATGCTGTAAAAAGTGGTTTGCTATTATTATTAGATTTTTAGGACAAACAGGAGAAAGTCTATCAAGTTGCAAGAGAAACTCTTGTTAGGGCATTTTTAATTTAGTGAACTATTATGGGCTTTCTTCGTCTCTCTCCATGTTTCACTATGTTTAAAATTTTCTCTTTGATCAGAGTCCGTATCAGTTGTTGACTTTCCTGACTAAAATATCCATTTTTTGGTCTGCCTTTAAGTGAAAGTTCAATCACATTTCTTGTTCCTTCTCCCCCAACCTCAGCATTTCTATTGTAGATTTTCTCTCTGTGTATAATGACTGGCAACATAATTTTTATTTCCCCCATTTACCAAAAAGCCAGTTAGACCCTACCACCTATGAAATAATAGCTCCTATCATAAGGGGCTATTCATGAATGGTTGCAGTAATAATATGGTTCATGCTAATAGCAAGTATTCCAATAAGGCGATTATATTTTAAAACCTAAGCTTATGTAAAGAGTTACTTATGTTTATAAATAAGGTAGAGACAGTCCATTCATAAGTGTTGTGAGAAATAGCTCCATCAATTTCCCTTTGAGCAGTTACATTTTATAAGTGATTGAATTCAATCACGAAATTGCAAAGCAGTTCAAATTCTCCTGGAATGGAAACTGCAATGTCATTGCCAACAACCACCTCTAACAGAAGACATTCAAAATAGCTGGCCATTTTCAAAGTACTTTTCATTTTCCATTTGATATATGAATAGTAAATAGGATAAAGTACGAATTATAAAGGGCTTTTGGGGCCCTAATGTACTTTCAGGTCCAGAGTTGAGGAAACACATGTCTGACTAACAACAACTTGTGGGTACTCATTGTTCACAGTGGTCTGGGAAGTGCTAAGACTCCCGCAGTGCTTCGGATAGGTGTATGGCTTTCTGTTCATGGGCTGTGTGTGATTGGCTTGGAGTTAATCACTCATATACTCTTCTTGTGCACCCGAAAATAGCTCTTGACAGGAAGAGTCAAGAGGGCTCCCAGGCCTTCACATTCCTGAGATTAAGCATTTAAAGTTGGCAAAATGTAAAAATTTTCCTCAGGTTCTGGCTCAGGTTTGAACTCTCCACCCAGAGAAGCCAAATGATAAAACAAAAAGACAAGTTGGTGTCAGATCCGAGCTCCCCTGCTATCAACTGTGTAGCTGTGTAAACTTGAGCAAATTCCTTAACTCTTGAAAATCAGTTTCCTCAGCTGATTATAATTCCAACCCCTTTGGGCACTGGGAAGGGTGGAACTAAGGAATGGAGTGCTCAAGGTATATGGCATCTTACCGACGCCTTTACAGGAGAAAGAAAGGAAAGAAAGAATTTACATAGGTGTCATGAACAATAGCTTTGGAAATTTCTCCCAGGCAGTATCTTTGTCTCAGTGTATCAGACTTGAATATTAAACAGGCAATGGCATCTCCTCCTTATTCCGGAAGTTCTTAGGAGTAGTTTCCAAAGCTATAGTCAAGAATCTTCCAGCATCTTTTAGTGGAAAGGCAAAACGTGGAGCAAAATTAGTCAAAGTCTCTTCCAAATCCTGTCACTGGATTAAACTTCTAAATATTTAATAATATGTGTCATTAGACGTAATCATCCTCTCTGTGATGTTATTGCCGTACATGTCAAGTCACTATGAAACCAATCTAATAAAGGGCAAACACTGGGAGTAAAGACTCAGAGGGTATTTTTATAAATGAGATAAAGCAATATAAGTCAAGCCAGCTGAATTTTTGCTAGACAAATCAATCTCAGCTCAAATAGAATTTTAAAGTTATAGTTTTTATGATTTTTTACAATGAAAATAGATACATTTTTGTTTTGTTTTTTGTTTGTTTGCGGTACGCGGGCCTCTCACCGTTGTGGCCTCTCCCGTTGCGGAGCACAGGCTCCGGACGCGCAGGCTCAGCGGCCATGGCCCACGGGCCCAGCCGCTCCGCGGCATGTGGGATCCTCCCGGACCGGGGCACGAACCCGTGTCCTCTGCCTCGGCAGGCGGACTCCCAACCACTGCGCCACCAGGGAAGCCCAGGAATACGTTTTTTAAAGAAGAGTTATGCTGTACTGAGAGATGGACCTCTTGTAGATAGACCCACTATGATTGGGATTTTTCAAGTAGTGATTAATTGATTTCACATTTTTTTAATTGAGCATTTTTAGTCTGCCAAATCAGACGCAGTTGGGCTGGGCTATCCAGTAGTCTGGCAGGTCCCAGGTAGAAGAATGTGGCAACAGTCTTACAATGTTCCCTGCTGCGATAAGGCAAGGGCTCATCTCTGAACCAGCTTCTTGGAAGGAGTGATATTATTCTTCATAAACAGTTTTACTTTAACATTACAATCCTTGTTTACAAATGTGTGTCTTAGGAAGGCAGGCCTCACACTCGTATTTGTTTGTAAAGCAAGATGTTCTGGGGGATATGGTTTGACCTCGGATAGAGTCAAATTTGCATAATTATGAATTGGGCTGCAATAGGCTTCCACTGTATTTTAAGAGAAGTTGTGAGACATGAGAAAAAGAGGTCTATTATTAAAACTCATACTGTTGATCCCAGGGGATTTGAATTCCAATTTCTAGCCCAAATGTGTCATGGCCTGAGGGGACTGTTAACTCAGACATAGGACATCCTTGGCCCTGAGAGACTGAAATCTAAGTAACAAAGAACAAAAAGACAGTCAGGAAAGCTCAAGGTTGTCTGGGTTTGGGAATTTGTCATCTGATTAAAAATAAATCTGTTAGAAGGTACATGAATACTGCATACTAGTTGTAGGCAGTTTGTCTCAGGATGCAAAAGCAACATTGGAATTAGCAATCCTATTCCAACAGCAAGACGCCTACATAGTTGTACCTTGGCAGAAGCCTGGAGATGATTCAACAGACCAGAGTGCCACCTGGTTCTGACTTTAATCCACTATGGAGAACAGTATGGAGGTTCCCCTGTATATATGTACCACATTTTCTTTATCCATTCCTCTGTCAATAGACATTTAGGTTGCTTCCATGTCTTGGCTATTGTAAATAGTGCTGCAGTGAACATTGGGGTGCATGTATCTTTTCGGCTTTCTCAGGGTGTATGCCCAGTAGTGGGATTGCTGTGTCATATGGTGGTTCTATTTTTAGTTTATTAAGGAACCTCCATACTGTTCTCCATAGTGGCTGTACCAATTTACATTCCCACCAACAGTTTAGGACAGTTGCCTTTTCTCCACACCCTCTCCAGCATTTATTGTTTGTGGACTTTTTATAATGGCCATTCTGACCGGTGTGAGGTGACACCTCATTGTAGTTTAGGATTCTAATTTTTAAAAAATGATACAAATGAATTTATTTACAAAACAGAAACAGACTTACAGATGTCTAAAACAAACTTATGGTTACCAAAGGGGAAGCGTGGTGGGGAGGGATAAATCAGGAGCTTGGGATGAACACACACAGACTACTATATATAAGACAGATAACCAGCAAGGACCTACTGTATAGCACAGGGAACTCTACTCAGTATTCTGTGATAACCTATAAGAGAAGAGAATCTAAAAAAGAATGAATATATGTATATGGATAACTAAATCACTTTGCTGTACACCTGAAACTAACACAACATTATAAATCAACTATACTCCAGTAAAATTTAAAGTTTTAAAAATTAAATAAAAAGTTGGACTTTAGGGTGCTAGAGACAGCTGTCTGCTTCATGACTAACTAGTCATCCGAACTTGAACAATATACTTAGACTCTCTCTCCAAGCCTCAGTCTTCTCATCTATAAAATAGGGATGATAGGATGCTATAAAGATTAAATGATATGATTGGCTAGACTACCCAGTGCTCACTGGGCTCACTGTGAATAGCAAGACCTGCTTTTACTGGAGTTGTATGTCTTTTGAATATAGGTGCATATATTAGTCAGCTCGGGCTGCCATGACAAAATGCCACAGACTGGGTGGTTTAAACAACAGAAATTTATTTCTCACTGTTCTGGAGGCTGGAAGTCTAAAATCAAGATGCCAGCTGGGTTGGTTTCTCCTGAGGCCTCCCTCCCTGGTTTGCAGGTGGCTGCCTTCTCGCTGGGTTCTCACATGGCCTTTCCTCTGTGCCTGTGTATCCCTGGCGTCTCTCTCTCTCTTCTTATAAAGACACCATTTGTATTACATTAGGGTCCCACCCTTATGACTTCATTGAACTTTAATTATCTTCTTAAAGGTCACATCTCCAAATCCAGTCATATTGGAGGTTATGCCTTCAACATACAAATTTTAGGGGGGCATAATTCAACCCATAACAAGGCCAGAAGTCAGACTGCAGTAGATTAAAAAGAGAACAGGAGGTAGGAAATGGACGCAGTGGGTACAGTCAACTTTTCTGAGACATTTGACAGTGCAGGAGAGGAGAGAAAAATATTATTTATCATTGTTATTTCTGTCAGTATTGAGAGAGAGTTTGGCAAAGTAGAAAAAGCCTAAGGTTCGGCATCAAAGACTTGGGTATAAATTCTACCTCTGTCTTTTCTCCTGTGTAACACGTGGCCACTCATTTCTTCACCACTGTGAGACTCAGATTCCCCATACGTAAAACAATGGATAATTCTACCTCATTGCGGAGTTATTGTGAGGATTAGAATGATATCAATAGAGCACCTAGCCCATCTCTTGGCATATAACGAACTTAATAAATGTTAAGCACTCTATTAAAAACCCCCCAGAGTGCATGCTTTTAAATGGTGGCTGAGTCACACTGTGAAGGTCCCAGTCCTCTGAGGGATCATGCTGTGCTCTCCACAGAGCTTGCCTCCCGAATCAGCATCTTGATTGGGTTAGGTGATGTTGCTTTTATAACTTATCATATGCTGGTGATTGGGGATGACTTCAGGTGTGTTTTTAGAGCTTGTCAGCCTTCTAGAAATAGAAACAGCCCTTTGGCAGGTAGGAGTCATTAAGCAGTAAGGTATCAGTCAGCTAGGAAAACAAGAGTCTGCAGGCAGACTCTTCAAGTGTGGTGCTTTGAATACTGAACGTGATGCGCATCCTACCACACATGCTTAACTCATTTGCACTGACCCTTCAGCCCTGGTTCTTTTGTCTCAGTCTCATCTGCAAGTCTGGGCCAGCTGGAGGAAGAAACCTTGTTGGTAGTGTGGTTTTGACTGCTCTGTTGTTACAAAGGCTGAGAAGTTAATGTGCTATTTTGTTTCTTTCCAGTGGAAAGGTCATTAGGTTTAGAGGAGGTTATACTATGATTGAAAGATTGCTCAGATAACCTGATTAAAATTTCCTCTACTTTTGCCCATGCTGTGTTTCTCAGAACAATGCCTAGAGAATACTGTGATTCCAAAGAAAGCATTCAAGGTCCACCAACTGTCCACCAACCCCAGTTTGAGAAATAATTTTCTAGAGGGCAGCTAAGCTTCAAGGGGCTCCAAGGGGGTTGAAACTTCAGCGGCAATATCATTTGTTAATTGATTCACTTATTCATCCATCCTCCAAATGATTTTTGAGGAACTCTGGGGTATTAGACTCTATGTTAGGTCCAGGGGATATACAGATCTGTTAAGACATTGCTCCTGTCCTCATGGCACTCACAATGAGGAAGACAGACATGAACAGATCATAAATGTAATTAGTGTTTTACATGCTATATGAGAGGTAGGTAAGATGTGAGAACTCTGACCAGGGACCCATCAGTTCTGCATGGTGGAATAATTGGAAAGCCTTCAGAAAGAAGGCAGTAATATTTAAATGGGATTATAAAAGATAGATGTATTTCAATTGGAGGAAAAAGGAAAGAGGAATATTTTTTGTTTTGTTTTGTTTTCCTTTTTGCGGTACGTGGGCCTCTCACTGTTGTGGCCTCTGCCGTTGCAGAGCACAGGCTCTGGATGTGCAGTCTCAGCGGCCATGGCTTACGGGCCCACCCGCTCCACGACATGTGGGATCTTCCCAGACCGGGGCACGAACCCGTGTCCCCTGCATCGGCAGGTGGACTCTCAACCACTGCGCCACCAGGGAAGCCCAAGAGGAATATTTTAAGTTGAGGAAATTATACTGTAAATGATTCAAAAGATGCTTTCATCAAGACATTTTCAAGAAAGCAGAGTCTTTCCATCTGTTATTGTCTATATATATTAGGTCTATTCCGTGGCATGTATTTCTGCATTGACAACTGCAATAACTTCAACACAGTCCAATGCATTGGATCAACAGAAATTTTATGGAGGACCATCTTCCTACATCCTCTCAAGCTCAGGACCCAGAGTAGAATCAACCCATCCAATCCAGAGAACAAAAAAGAAAATTGAAAAAAACCCATTTTAGCTTTTTAAATTTTCCCCATAAAACCCAGCCTGAGGTCAGTTTGTTAATGCCTAGCTGCCTTTTCTCAGCTACTTTTAGCCCTGTGGAAATTCTTTAGGTACACACTGCACTTAGTTCCTTATCAGTTTTATCCTTGTCAGCTCAGACTTTATTCTTGGCCTGCCCATCTTTTCATAGACTTTTATTATTCTTATCCCCCCATCACTATTCTGCAGCTTTTTCATATCATTTTTCCAAAATAAACTATTATAATATGAAAAGTACAAAACAAATATTTGCTTTTATCTCCTCTTCCTCACTTTGACAAACACAACCTTTCCAAGTATTTATTTCATTGCCATTAGTGGTCTTTTGTAAACTGCTTGAGGGCAGTAATTAAGACACACCAAGATTAGGGTTCCACTGACTTTCTTTTCCCTGATAAGTGA
Organism: Delphinapterus leucas; assembly: GCF_059928025.1. Lineage (NCBI taxonomy): Eukaryota > Metazoa > Chordata > Mammalia > Artiodactyla > Monodontidae > Delphinapterus > Delphinapterus leucas. Next base: position 47,635,053 of record NC_143133.1, on the reverse strand, counting down.
GAGCTCTGGCCCCTCACTGCCCTCAGAGTGTCAGGGAAGTAAGTAGGCACAGATGTTAATGAGAGGCAGCATCATTAATTATCAAAAATTATGTGACTTTTGTAGTCAAAAATGTCTAAATTTCCAACTAACACATGAGCCATGGAATCAGGAGTGCGTGGCCCTGAGACCAGTTGATGAGAAGATGTTCTGAGCCTCAGCTGTCTGAGTTGGGAATCTGTAGCTAAGAGTAAGGGATATAATGGAGAGAAGCCATGGCTCCAGTACTGGCCCTGGATGTGAGGAGTTCCTTAGCTGAGGTGTGGACTGGACCATGGCAGGAAGAATCTCTTAGGTCTCCATTGGGCCCCACTGCAAAGCAGCTGAAATTACTTAAGGATGCTATACTTTGAGACCTGGGCACCCAGATCCTAATATATCCCAATACCTCCCGACTTGCATTCTACAGGACCCTAGGGCACAGATGAAGATGTTAGCAGAGGTTACTTGTGGGGAAAAAGAGTTCAGTGGACAAATGCCATTTGGGGTCAATGGGTTAAACCAAGTTAAACAGAATTCTTTGTTGCAAATCCTCTCAGAACCTTTATATTCCAGTGTTTTGCTCCCAAACTACATTAAACTTAACAGAATTTACCAAATTTACATGGATACAAAAGTCTTTTTTTGTGTAGAGCATCTCTGAGAAATTATAGTGTAAATATAATTCACAAAGCAAAGTATAATATTTCAGCATTTATCCGTAGCTATGGATTCCCTTGGCTGCAAAGTAGGGTGTAGCCAGAAGTTCCCTGGGCTCCAGTCCATCCAGTGTGCACCTATGAAGACTAGGTTTATGCCAGTCAAACTGGCAGCTGAGTACTTTACTCATTTCAGCACCTGATATCTCTGCTTTATTTGTAGCCCCAGGCAAAATATTTGATTTTAATGGAATCTTCAGAGTGTATTTAGCAGAGTCCTATCTCACAGTTGCATGATACAAGGGTGGTACAGACTGCTATCAAATTAAAATTCCATTTTTATAACTAGTGCTTGATATGTACACACATTTGAAGTGTTAAAATTTTCCATGATTTTTACACTTTTCAAACTGTACTGTAAAAATGTTCATAGTGTGGTGTCTGATGACTAGAAAGTTTGAAAAAATATTATGTAGAATTAGCAGAATACTGTATACTCTGGGAAATGTAAAGACCGTTATTAGCAGCGTGAGAACCCTTCCTCTGGAAAAATCAGACATGCAGTAAAGATTTCCTTCCATTTTCCTATGTTGCTGTGTATACACATTGGTGAGCAGTGACCGTTCTTAAGACTTTGGTTTTCCTCCACAGACAGCGTGGAAGATGAACTGGAGATGGCCACCGTCAGGCATCGGCCTGAGGCTCTCGAGCTTCTGGAAGCCCAGAGCAAATTTACCAAGAAGGAGCTCCAGATTCTTTACAGAGGATTTAAGAATGTAAGAACTTTCTTTTTGACTTTACCTTCACACAGTTCTCAGAGGAGCACTGAGAAAAGACAGGGAAAAAGGGAAAATGTGCAGTTCTGTGAGAGCCCCATCCTATGTACACTTCTTATAGATCTTTCCTAGATATGAAAATTGTTGATATCCATTTGGGCTTTGGTTCACTTTGGTACACCGTTGCTTGTCCAATCAAACAAGGATGAGTACAGAAGAAAGGTTTACTTTATTCAATTTCTAGTTGGGATTTTTTTTTTCCTTTTTGGTTATATCAACATCATTTCAATAAGCTCTAATTGTCTATAGGACTAATTGACTATCGATTGGAGCCTATCAAGGAACTCCACTCCTAGCATTGCAGAAAAGTCATGATAAGTTTGATAATTTCTAAAAGAGCGTGTTACCCATGACTCTGAACAACAGGTATCTGTAAGTAGTCCCTCCTTTCGGTTCTCTGTGATCCAGGAGCACCTATCATGCTCCTTCCTGAGTGAATCATCATCAAGAAGAGTGACAGTCCTTGCACACCAGAGGGTGACGGTGAGAGACAAGGAGTGGGCTGGGCAACCTGTCAGGCATACACTCTTAGTGATGCCTTGGTACGTGCTCAGGATTAAGCTAGATACTGCAGGGTATTTGAAAGCCAGCTTCTGTCCTCAAGGAGCTAATGGTCTAAATAGGCAGGGAACACTCGCCCTCGTGAGTTTATTTGAAAGTAATTCATCCTTAAAAGTATTAAATGGTCGCATATTAAGTGGCATACACAGCCCAAGATGTGTTATGCTCTTACACATATGTAAACCGTAGTTACATATGCTACAGGTGTCCCTTGAGATCCTAGTGAATTGCTTCAATTCCTCCTCAAATCCAGCCCCTAACAGCCTCCATTCCATGGTCTATAGGAATCTATAGAGTCCAAAGATTTCTGCTAATTCCATCCTCTTGAAATCTGTCCACCTCAATGCTATCTCTGTCCAGCCTCATGAAGATGAAAAACTGCCTCTTCTACGGTATCCACACAAAAATTTACTTACAGAATTTGTAATGCTAGTTGCTTTTCAGAATATTTTTATAAGGTCCCAACATGCATATTACACACAAACTTCCACCACCTCTCTGACTCCATGGGGTCTCTCTCTACCCCATTTCTGCTCTTCACTGCTCTCCCTGCCTGGGCTACCTAAATGTTTCCTTCCATTGCTCTTCTGAAGCCTGGTCCTCTTCTGACACCCAGGCATTTGTGGGGGTGGACTGGGGGGGGAGGAAGGTGATATAATGGAGATGGGTGCTTGCCCCACACAGGTAGGACTCATATTACACATCAAGATGTGTAATCTATCAAGATGACACATACAAATAAACAGACCTAAAGAGAAAGGGACTTTGAAAATTAGGCTCAAGAATTCTTAGTCATGGGCTTCCCTGGTGGCTCAGTGGTTGAGAGTCCGCCTGCCAATGCAGGGGACATGGGTTTGTGCCCCGGTCTGAGATCCTTGCTGGGTAGAGTAATCTTGGTTGTAGGTTCTTCCCTTTCATCACTTTAAATATTTCATGGCACTTCCCTCTGGCTTGTAAAGTTTCTGCTAAGAAATCAGCTGTTAAACTTATGGGAGTTCCCTTGTACGTTATTTGTTGTTTTTCCCTTGTTGCTTTCAATAATTTTTCTTTGTCTTTAATTCTTGTCAAGTTGATTACTATGTGTCTTAGTATGTTTCTCCTTGGGTTTATCCTGCCTGGGACTCTGCACTTCCTGGACATGGGTGACTATTTCCTTTCCCATGTTAGGGAAGTTTTCGACTATAATATCTTCAAATATTTTCTCGGGTCCTTTCTCTCTTTCTTCTCCTTCTGGGACACCTATAATTAGAATGTTGGTGCAATTAATGTTGTCCCAGAGGTCTCTTAGTCTGTCTTCATTTCTTTTCATTCTTTTCTCTTTATTCTGTTCCATGGCAGTGAATTCCACCATTCTGTCTTCCAGGTCACTTATCCGTTCTTCTGCCTCAGTTATTCTGCTATTGATTCCTTCTAGTGTAGTTTTCATTTCAGTCATTGTATTGTTCATCTCTGTTTGTTTGTTCTTTAATTCTTCTAGGTCTTTGTTAAACATTTCTTGTATCTTCTTGATCTTTGCCTCCATTTTTTTTCTGAGGTCCTGGATCATCTTCACTATCATTCTGAATTCTTTTTCTGGAAGGTTGCCTACTTCCACTTCATTTAGTTGTTTTTCTGGGGTTTTATCTTGTTCTTTCATCTGGTACATAGTCTTCTGCCTTTTCATTTTGTCTATCTTTATGTGAATGTGGTTTTCGTTCCACAGGCTGCAGAATTATAGTTATTTTTGCTTCTGCTGTCTGCCCTCTGGTGGATGAAGCGATCTAAGAGGCTTGTGCAAGCTTCCTGATGGGAGGGACCTGTGGTGGGTAGAGCTGGGTGTTACTGTGGTGGGCAGAGCTCAGTAAAACTTTTATTTACTTGTCTGCTGATGGGTGGAGCTGAGTTCCCTCCCTGTTGGTTGTTTGGCCTGAGGCAACCCAGCACTGGAGCCTACGGGCTCTTTGGTGTGGCTAATGGCAGACTCGGGGTGGGGGTGGGGGTGGGGGTGGGGGGTGGGGCTCACACCAAGGAGTACTTCCCAGAACTTCTGCTGCCAGTGTCCTTGTCCCTGCAGTGAGCCACAGCCACCCCCATCTGCAGGAGACCCTCCAACACTAGCAGGTAGGTCTGGTTCAGTCTCCTATGGGGTCACTGCTCCTTCCCCTGGTCCTGATGTGCACACTGCTTTGTGTGTGCCCTCCAAGAGTGGAGTCTCTGTTTCCCCCTGCCCCGTCCTGTTGAAGTCCTGCAATCAAATCCCACTAGCCTTCAAAGTCTGATTCTCTGGGAATTCCTCCTCCCATTGCCAGTCCCCCAGGTTGGGAAGCCTGACGTGGGGCTCAGAACCTTCACTCCAGTGGGTGGACTTTTGTGGTATAATTGTTCTCCAGTTTGTGAGTCACCCAGCCAGTGGTTATGGGATTTGATTTTATTGTGATTGTGCCCCTCCTACCGTCTCATTGCAGTTTCTCCTTTGTCTTTGGATGTGGAGTATCTTTTTTGGTGAGTTCCAGTTGATAATTGTTCAGCAGTTAGTTGTGATTCTGTGTGCTCTTGCAAGAGGGAGTGACAAACTCCCCATATTTTGATTAAAAGAATAAACCATTCATCAACATCTTAAACCAGTCACACTTATATGAAAGTGGTTGAACTCCCCTGCAAGTAAAGATTACCAGAGCTCCCCAATCTTTTTCCAGTGCTATATCTCTGACAGCATTTCTCCAACATATATTGTAAATATAAATGGGAAATTGGAGGAAAGGAAGATAGTGAGAGAAGATTTCTCTGCCCCTCACCCTGTCTTACCCACTGACTCATCCCCACATTTTTATTTCTCTTACCACATACTAAACTGAATCTTCAAAAGTAGGCAACTGATAGAAATGGAGAATATAGTACAGTGTATCTCAATCTTTACTGTCCCTCAGAATAACCTGAAGGATTTGTTAAAACAGATTGCTGGGCCCCAGACTGAAACATTATGATTTAGTGTCTGAGATTGGGATGGAGAATTTGCCTTTCTCATATGTTCCCAAGTGCTGCTGATGCTCCTTGTCTGGTGACCACACTAGTACAATGCAAACATCATAAACACTGGTGTCACTCAGACTCAGGTCCATATCTTATTTGTTTAGGGAGATTCCTCTGAATCAGTGGCTTGTGTGTCCTTGTCTCTACAAATTGGGATAATGATATCTACATTACATGGGTTTTGCCTTTGTTTTGCTGGGTTTTTTTTTAGTAAATTCAGATAATAAACATTAAGTTCAACAAAAAGGAATTATTATAGCGTGGCCCCAAATAGTCAACGTCAGTTTTATGTTCCATCGGAGTGGGGCAGTCATGGTTGACCTACATACCTCCTCAGCAGTGTTTTAGGTTTTGAGCTACATAATTATGTATTTAAAAGGTTGCAGAAAGATGCAAGTTATTAGGTACACATCAGCAGTCTCATGTTGCAGTCATTTAGGGAGCTTTAAAAACTACAGATAGCTGGGTATCATGCTTGGTGATTCTGATGTAATTGCTCCCAGAAGAAGCGTGAGCGTCAGGATTTATACCACTTTCCAGGTAATGAAAATGTGTAGCCAAGATTGAGAACCAACATTGAGAACGGTTCTCAGTGTATAAGATCATAGCCATAAAGGCGCTTCTATCACAAACAGAATTGACCTACTTGTGATGAGCCCTCTAATGTCAAATATCAATGGTTAAACTGGCTACACTGGAGCCTTATGAAACCCTTGGTGGGTGGGGTGGGCTGTGTGTGCAGGTGATCACTCTGATGACTGATTTAGTTAAATATGGGGTGATGTTTAATCTTTTTTTAAAAACTTCTTAGTTTAAAAAAAAAATCCCATTTTAATAAACTGCTAATAGAAGGTCACATTTGAAAAAGACTGACCTAGAAGGTCATACAAGTATCTGTATACATGACTCATAAACTTGCTTTGCTGTTCTCTTTCAGAATCAAGCATAACTTCACTCAACACTAGGTGATAATGAATGGTCCGTTGGGCATTAAGTTTTCATAAGGCTATGTCTCTTTGACATTTCCTCTCATTAATAAATAATTTACAGCATATTCTTCCCAATTTTTAAGGCACAGGATGAAAGATAGTTGCAGCTAGGTAGACCTAATATGTTTTGGACCTCTGACTGCTTCCTGTCCCAAATCTTTCTCTGCTTCCTTTTCTTTCACTATTTTGAATTGTAATAGGTCAAAATATCCTTTACATTCAAATACATCTTTAAAGTATCACTTTAATAATTGTTAATGTCATTCTTCCCTAAAAATTTTAAGTGTTAATATTCTTTTTACCTCAAAATGCAAGATGTTTGTATTAGTTTTCTATTGTGTGTAACAAATTACTACATATTTAGTGACTTAAAGAAATGCACATTCATTATCTCACAGTCTTGAAGGTTAGGAGTCCAGAAATGACTTACCTGGTTCCTCTGCTTGGGGTCTCATAAGGTTACCATCCAGGTGTTGGTAAGGCTGCATTTCTCTTTGGGTTTAGGAGTCCTCTTCTAAGCTCATGGGGTTGTTGGCAGAGTTCGTTTCCTTGTGGTTGTATTTCTGAGGTCCCCACTCTTGTGTTAGCTGTCAACCTGGGGCCACTCACCTCCTAGAGGCCTCCTGTAGTCCTTTGCCAATGGCGCTCTCACAGACTCTTTCATAGCACGGAAGCTCACTTCTACAAAGCCAGCAAGAGAGATTCTCTCTACTCAGCTAAAGCAGAGCCATATAATGTTATATAATCGTGGAACTAACATCTCCTCCCATCACTCTTGTACATCCCAGCACTCAAGGCAGGGGATTAAAAAGGGTGTGATTTATGGGGAGTCACATTTCCATGATATCCATCACAGTGGTCTTTGTGAGGAGGCAGCAACCCTTATGGAGTAGAGCTGCTAAATTTGGTCTGAAGTCACATTTCAAGCACAGTTAATACCCCCCCTCAGTTTTTTGCCTGCAATCCAGACTTCTCCTGAGGGATTTTACCAAAAGTGACACCAACCTTCCCCCCTGGTTTCTACAAGAGATTTGATGTTATGGCCAAAGGAACCAGTAAAAGAGGAAAGTTCTTTGATGGGGCTATTCCATCCCACTCGAAGGGTTTGAGAACGTCTGCACTTTAAAAATAGACGAAGGGAACTGACGATGAATTTACAGGGATCTACATTTTTGACAAAGGACATGTACGTAAAAAGCTCTAAATCCCACTTACGTGAAGGTGAGAGGGGGGAGTTCGGCACATGCGTGGGAAACAGTGGGATAGGTGGTTAGGATAGAGAAATAAGCTGCTCATTGTATGAGGCAATTTCTCTTTTGTCATGAGCCCTCAGTTATTCTTTTTAACATCTTTCCTGGAGTATAAATGCTTTACAATGGTGTGTTAGTTTATGCTTCATAATAAAGTGAATCAGCTATACATATACATATATCCCCATATACCCTCCCTCTTGCATCTCCCTCCCACCCTCCCTATCCCACCCTTCTAGGTGGACACAAAGCACCGAGCTGATCTCCCTGTGCTATGAAGCTACTTCCCACTAGCTATCTATTTTACATTTGGTAGTGTATATATAAGTCCATGTCACTTTCTCACTTCGTCCCAGCTTACCCTTCCCCCTCCCCATGTCCTCAAGTCCATTCTCTACGTCTGAGTCTTTATTCCTGTCCTGCCCCTAGGTTCTTCAGAACCATTTATTTTTTAGATTCCATATTTGTGTGTTAGCTTACAGTATTTGTTTTTCTCTTTCTGACTTACTTCAATCCGTATGACAGACTCTAGGTCCATCCACCTCAATAACTACAAATAAGTCAATTTTGTTTCTTTTTATGGCTGAATAATATTCCATTGTATATATGTGCCACATCTTCTTTATCCATTCATCTGTCGATGGACACTTAGGCTGCTTCCATGTCCTGGCTATTGTAAATAGAACTACAATGAATATTGTGGTACATGACTCTTTTTGAATTATGGTTTTCTCACGGTATATGCCCAGTAGTGGGGTTGCTAGGTCATATGGTAGTTCTATTTTTAGCTTTTTAAGGAACCTCCATACTGTTCTCCATAGTGTCTGTATCAATTTACATTTCCGCCAACAGTGCAAGAGGGTTCCCTTTCCTCCACACCCTCTCCAGCATTCATTGTTTGTAGATTTTTTGATGATGGCCATTCTGACCATTGTGAGGTGATACCTCATTGTAGTTTTGATTTTCATTTCTCTAATGATTAGTGATGTTGAGCATCTTCTGCCCATTTTTCGATTGGGTTGTTTGTTTTTTTGATATTGAGCTGAATGAGCGCTTGTAAATTTTGGAGATTAATCCTTTGTCAGTTGCTTCATTTGCAAATATTTTCTCCCATTCTGAGGGTTGTCTTTTCATCTTGTTTATGGTTTCCTTTGCTATTTAAAAGCTTTTAAGTTTCATTACATCCCATTTGTTTATTTTTGGTTTTATTTTCATTTCTCTAGGAGGTGGGTCAAAAAGGATCTTGCTGTGATTTATGTCATAGAGTACCCTGCCTGTTTTCCTCTAAGAGTTTTATAGTGTCTGGCCTTACATTTAGGTCTTTAATCCATTTTGAGTTTATTTTTGTGTATGGTGTTAAGAGGTGTTCTAATTTCATTCTTTTACATGTAGCTGTCCAGATTTTCCAGCACCACTTATTGAAAAGGCTGTCTCTTCTTCATTGGATATTCTTGCCTCCTTTATCAAAAATAAGGTGACCATATGTGTGTGGGTTTATCTCTGGGCTTTCTATCCTGTCCCATTGATCTATATTTCTGTTTTTGTGCCAGTACCATACTGTCTTTATTACTGTAGCTTTGTAGTATAGTCTTAAGTCAGGGAGACTGAGTCCTCTAGCTCCATTTTTCTTTCTCAAGATTGCTTTGGCTATTCGGGGTCTTTTGTGTTTCCATACAAATTGTGAAATCTTTTGTTCTAGTTCTGTGAAAAAGGCCAGTGGGGGCTTCCCTGGTGGCACAGTGGTTGGGAGTCCGCCTGCCGATGCAGGGGACACAGGTTCGTGCCCCAGTCCGGAGGATCCCACATGCCACGGAGCAGCTGGGCCCATGAGCCATGGCCACTGAGCCTGTGTGTTCAGAGCCTGTGCTTCGCAATGGGAGAGGCCACAACAGTGAGAGGCCCACGTACCGCAAAAAAAAAAAAAAAAAAGGCCAGTGGTAGTTTGATAAGGATTGCATTGAATCTGTAGATTGCTTTGGGTAGTATAGTCATTTTCACAATGTTAGTTCTTCCAATCCAAGAACATTGTATGTCTCTCCATCTGTTTGTATCATCTTTAATTTCTTTCATCAGTGTCTTACAGTTTTCTGCATACAGGTCTTTTGTCTCCTTATGTAGGTTTATTCCTAGGTATTTTATTCTTTTTGTTGCAATGGCAAATGGGAGTGTTTCCTTAATTTCTCTTTCAGATTATTCATCATGAGTGTATAGGAATGCAAGAGATTTCTGTGCATTAATGTTGTATTCTGCTACTTTACCAAATTCATTGATTAGCTCTAGTAGTTTTCTGGTAGCATCTTTAGGATTCTCTATGTATACTATCATGTCTTCTGCAAACAGTGACAGTTTTACCTCTTCTTTTCTCATTTGGATTCCTTTTATTTCTTTTTCTTCTCTGATTGCTGTGGCTAAAGCTTCCAAAACTATGTTGAATAATATTGGTGAGAATGGGCAACCTTGTCTTGTTCTGATCTTAGTGGAAATGTTTTCAGTTTTTCACATTCAGAACAATGTTGGCTGTGGGTTTGTCATATATGGCCTTTATTATGTTGAGGTAAGTTCCTTCTATGCCTACTTTCTGAAGTTTTTGTCATAAATGGGTGTTGAATTTTGTCAAAAGCTTTTTCTGCATCTATTGAGATTATCATATGGTTTCTCTCCTTCAATTTGTTAATATGGTTTATCACTTTAAGTGATTTTCATATATTGAAGAATTCTTGCATTCCAGTGATAAACCCCACTTGATCATGGTGTATGATCCTTTTAATGTGCTGTTGTAATCTATTTGCTGTATTTTGTATTTTGTTGAGAATTTTTGCATCTATGTTCATCAGTGATATTGGCCTGTCGTTTTCTTTCTTTGTGACATCTTTGTCTGGTTTTGGTATCAAGGTGATGGTCACCTCACAGAATGAGTTTGAGAGTGTTTCTCCCTCTGTTATATTTTGGAAGAGTTTGAGAAGGATAGGTGTTAAATCTCCTCTAAATGTTTGATAGGATTCTCCTGTGAAGCCATCTGGTCCTGGACTTTGTTGGAAGATTTTTAATCAGAGTCTCAATTTCAGTGCTTGTGATTGGTCAGTTTATATTTTCTGTTTCTTCCTGGTTCAGTCTCGTAAAGTTGTGCTTTTCTAAGAATTTTTCCATTTCTTTCAGGTTGTCCATTTTATTGGCATATAGTTACTTGTAGTAATCTCTCATGATCCTTTGGATTTCTGCAGTGTCAGTTGTTATGTCTCCTTTTTCATTTCTAATTCTATTGATTTGAGTCTCTCCCTGTTTTTCTTGATGAGTCTGGCTAGTGGTTTATCAATTTTGTTTATCTTCTCAAAGAACCATCTTTTGGTTTTATTGATCTTTGCTATCATTTCCTTCATTTCTTTTTCATTTATTTCTGATATGATCTTTATGATTTCTTTCCTTCTGCTAACTTTGAGGGGTTTTTTGGTTCTTCTTTCTCTAATTGCTTTAGTTATAAGGTTAGGTTATTTATTTGAAATTTTTCTTGTTTCTTGAGGTGGGATTCTATTGCTGTAAACTTCCCTCTTAGAACCACTTTTGCTGCATCCCATAGTTTTTGCATCATCCTGTTTTAATTGTCATTTGTTTCTAGGTATTTTTTTATTTCCTCTTTGATTTCTTCAGTGCTCTTGGTTATTTAGTAGTGTATTGTTTAGCCTCCATGTGTTTGTATTTTTTACAGATTTTTTCCTCTAATTGATATCTAGTCTTACAGCACTGTGATTGGAAAAGATACTTGATATGATTTCAATTTTCTTAAATTTACCAAGGCTTGATTTGTGACCCAAGATGTGATCTTTCCTGGAGAATGTTCCATGAGCACTTGAGAAGAAAATGTATTCCATTCTTTATGGATGGAATATCCTATAAATATCGATTAAGTTCATCTTGTTTATTGTAATATTTCAAGCTTGTGTTTCCTTATTTATTTTCATTTTGGATGATCTGTCCCTTGGTGAAAGTAGTGTGTTAAAGTCCCCTACTATGATTGTATTACTGTAGATTTCCCCTTTTATGGCTGTTAGCATTTGCCTTAAGTATTGAGGTGCTCCTATGTTGGGTGCCTAAATATTTACAATTGTTATATCTTCTCCTTGGATTGATCCCTTGAGCATTATGTAGTGTTCTTCTTTGTCTCTTGTAATAGTCTTTCTTTTAAAGCCTATTTTGTCTGATATGAGAATTGCTCCTCCAGCTTTCTTTTGATTTCCATTTGCATGGAATATCTTTTTCCATCCCCTCAGTTTCAGTCTGTATGTGTCCCTAGGTTTGAAATGGATCTCTTGTAGACAGCATACACGCGGGTCTTGTTTTTGTATCCATTCAGCCAGTCTATGTCTTTTGGTTGGAGCATTTAATCCATTTACATTTAAGGTAGTTATTGATATGTGTGTTCCTCTTCCCTTTTTCTTAATTGTTTTGGGTTTGTTATTGTAGGTCTTTTCCTTCTCTTGTGTTTCCTGCCTAGAGAAGTTCCTTTAGGGTTTGTTGCAAAGCTGGTTTTGTGGTGCTGAATTCTCTTACCTTTTGGTTGTCTGTAAAGGTTTTAATTTCTCCGTCGAATCTGAATGAGGTCCTTGCTGGGGCGAGTAATCTTGGTTGTAGGTTTTTCTCTTTCATCACTTTAAATAGGTCCTGCCACTCCCTTCTGACTTGGAGAGTTTCTGCTGAAAGACCACCTGTTAACTTTATGGGGATTCCCTTGTATGTTATTTGTTGTTTTCCCTTGCTGCTTTTAATATTTTTTCTTTGTACTTGATTTTTGATACTTTGATTAATATGTGCCTTTGCGTGTTTCTCCTTGGATTTATCCTATATGGGACTCTCTGTTCTTCATGGACTTGATTATTTCTTTTCCCATATTAGGGAAATTTTCAAGTATAATCTGTTCAAATATTTTCTCAGTCCCTTTTTTTTCTCTTCTTCTTCTGGAACCCCTATAATTCGAATGTTCGTGCATTTAATATTGTCCCAGAGGACTCTGAGACTGTCCTCAATTCTTTTCATTCTGTTTTCTTTATTTTGCTCTGAAGTAGTTATTTCCACTATTTTATCTTCCAGTTCACTTATTCATTCTCCTGCCTCAGTTAGTCTGCCATTGATTCCTTCTAGAGAATTTTTAATTTTATTTATTGTGTAGTCCTTCATTGTTTGTTTGCTCTTTAGTTCTTCTAGGTCCTTGTTAAACATTTCTTGTATTTTCACCATTCTATTTCCAAGATTTTGGATCATCTTTACTATCATTAGTCTGAATTCTTTTTCAGGAAGACTGCCTATTTCCTCTTCATTTGTTAGGTCTGGTGGGTTTTTACCTTGCTCCTTCATCTGCTGCGTATTTCTCTGTCTTCTCATTTTGCTTAACTTACTGTGTTTGGGGTCTCCTTTTTGCAGGCTGCAGGTTCGTAGTTCCCGTTGTTTTTGGTGTCTGCCCCCAGTGGGTAAGGTTGGTTCAGTGGGTTGTGTAGGCTTCCTGGTGGAGGGGACTGGTGCCTGTGTTCTGGTGGATGAGGCTGGATCTTGTCTTTCTGGTGGGCAGGAATACATCCAGTGGTGTATTTTGGGGATATCTCTGAACTTATGATTTTAGGCAGCCTCTCTGCTAGTGGGTAGGGTTGTGTTCCTGTCTTGCTAGTTGTTTAGCATAGGATGTCCAGCACTGTAGCTTGCTGGTCATTGAGTGGAGATGGGTCTTAGCATTGAGATGGAGATCTCTGAGACAGCTTTCGTTGTTTGATATTATGTGGGGCCTGGATGTCTCTGGTGGATCAATATCCAGAACATGGTTCTCCCACCTCAGAGGCTCAGGCCTGACACCCAGCTGGAGCACCAAGACTTTGTCAGCCACCCAGCTCAGAAGAAAAGGGAGAAAAAAGAAAGAAAAGAAAAGAAGAGAAGAGAAGAGAAAAGAAAAAGTTATTAAAATAAAAAAATTATTAAAAATGAAAAAGTAATTTAAAAAACCAGAAAGACAGAGCAACCAAACCAAAAAACAAATCCAGTTATGATAACAAGTGGTAAAAACTATACTAAAAAAAAAAAAAATTGACAGAATCCTAGGACAAATGGTAAAAACAAAGCTATACAGACAAAATCATACAAAGAAGCATACACATACTCACAAAAGGAGAAAAAGGAAAAACATATATATATATATATATATATTTATAAAAAGAAAGGAAGAGAGCCACCAAATCAATAAACAAATCTGCCAATAATAATAAGCTCTAAATACTAAACTAAGATAAACATAAAACCAGAAACAAATTAGATGCAGAAAGCACACCCGGTGTCTTCAATTGATCCCTAAGTCCACCACCTCAATTTTGGGATGATTTGTTGTCTATTCAAGTATTCCAGAGGTACAGCGTACATCAGGTTGATTGTGGAGATTTAATCTGCTGCTCCTCAGGCTACTGGTAGAGATTTCCCTTTCTCTTCTTTGTTCGCACAGCTCCTGGGGTTCAGCTTTGGATTTAACCCCGCCTCTGCTTTTAGGTCGCCTGAGGGCATCTGTTTCCCACCCAGACAGGACAGGGTTAAATAGGAGCTGATTACGGCTCTGGCTCACTCAGGCGGGGGGTGGGGAGGGTGGGAGGGAGGGGCACGGTATACGGGGTGAGCCTGTGGCAGCAAAGGCCAACATGACATTGCAACAGCCTGAGGCGCGCCGTGTGTTCTCCCAGGGAAGTTGTTCCTGGATCACGGGACCCTGGCAGTGGCGGGCTGCACAGGCTCCCGGGAGGGGAGGTGTGGATAGTGACCCGTACTTGTACACAGGCTTCATGATGGCTGCAGCAGCAGCCTTAGCGTCTCATGACTATCTCTGGTGTCTATGCTGATAGCCACAGCTCACACCCATCTCTGGAGCTCATTTAGGCGGTGCTCTGAATCCCCTCTTCTCTCGCACCCCAAAACAATGGTCTCTTGCCTCTTAGGCAGTTCCAGACTTTGTCCTGGACTCCCTCCTGGCTAGCTGTGGTGCACTAGCGCCCTGCAGGCTGTGTTCAAGCCGCCAACCCCAGTCCTCTCCCTGCGCTCCGACCGAAGCCGGAGCCTCAACTCCCAGCCCCACCCGGCCCGGCGGGTGAGCAGGCAAGCCTCTCGGGCTGGTGAGTGCCGGTCGGCCCTGATGCTCTGTGTGGGAATCTCTCTGCTTTGCCCTCCGCACCCCTGTTGCTGTGCTTTCCTCCGCACCTCCGAAGCTTTCCGCCTCCGCCACCCGCAGTCTCCGCCCGCAAAGGAGCTTCTAGTGTGTGGAAACCTTTCCTCCTCCACAGCTCCCTCCCACTGATGCAGGTCCCATTCCTATCCTTTTGTCTCTGTTTTTTCTTTTATCTTTTGCCCTACCCAGGTATGTGGGGAGTTTCTTGCCTTTTGGGAAGTCTGAGGTCTTCTGCCAGCGTTCAGTAGGTGTTCTGTAGGAGTTGTTCCACATGTAGATGCATTTTTGATGTATTTGTGGGGAGGAAGATGATCTCCACATCTTACTCCTCTGCCATCTTGAAGCTACCCCCTCGGAGTTATTCTTGAGGCTTTTGTAGACTGACTGTATGACCTTCAGTAAATCACTTCATCCCTGGCAGCTTCTGTTTCCCTGTCAGCAAATTAGGGATTAAGATCTTCCTTTCCACTCATGAAGGGAAGTGGGTAATAAATGGTTTTGTTCTGCTCTTGAAAGAGTCAGGTAAGTCTTCCTTAAGTACAAAGTATTACTCATGTACTCTAGAATCTAGGTAGAAGAACAGAGTTAAAGTGTTCCTATGCCCTAGCAGAGTTTTCTATCAGACTTCCAAGAAGCAGGGCTTTCTGAGGAGAAGGTTGTCTACAGGTCTAAGCAGATAAACATGGCAGCCCTTCTGAATCCCAGGGGCTGGCATGGTGCACATGTTCTCCTGGGCTTGAAACTTTCAATTGCCATTTCTTACACTGAGCAAGTAGTTTAGCTTCTCAGGATATCAAATTATCATTTGAAGACTCAGGATTTTAATACTGATGTAGATGAGAAGAGGATGAGAAATGTTTTGCATAATCCCTTTCATTTAGAGTGTGAAAAATAGACATTAGAGCCCTTCATTTTTTTCCTCTCATTCTTCTAAGTACAAAAGTAACTAAAATTCATAAGGAAGATCATGATGTCATCTTGAAGTATATGGCCTTAAGCATGAGTTTACGTTACATATATTCTGTGGCAATTGGATGCTTCTTGGTTTATTTGTTTCTTTTTTATCTTAACCTAATTAAGTGCCATGCAAAACATTTGAAATCATACTAGGGGTGTAAGTTGAGATATGTAAGTGTCCTATACACAGTCAACTCCCCACTCCACCTTGCTGGAGGTAACCACTCTTAATATTCTTTATTCTCCTAGATACTTTTTTCTTTTTTTTTTTTTTTTGAGGTATGTGGGCCTCTCACTGTTGTGGCCTCTCCCGTTGCGGGGCACAGGCTCCGGACGCGCAGGCTCAGCGGCCATGGCTCACGGGGCCCAGCCGCTCCGCGGCATGTGGGATCTTCCCGGACTGGGGCACGAACCCGTGTCCCCTACATTGGCAGGCGGACTCTCAACCATTGCGCCACCACGGAAGCCCTACTGAATTTTTCTAGAGAATCATACAGATTTCTTAAGTTAGTTCAATTCATCCTCCTGAGGCAAATTTTTTTAGTCTGGGAGTAATGTGTCTACTGACCTCAAACTCACATATCCCTTGAGGGATCAGGATTTGTTAAAAATAATAATAATGTTTCTGTCTTCTGAATACTTCAAGCCTTGCTACTTCCCTTAGCATTATATCAGAAATGCATACATAGCAAGTTCAAAAGCTGCTTCCTCTAAGGATTTGTGAATACAATTTGTTGTACGTGGAACCAAGTCTTCACAGCACAGAACCCAACACAGGGTGGTGGTAAGATGCTGTGTGAATCAACTTTAACAGCATTACTCCTTCATATTCATTTTGGAAGCACTAACTGGTTCACACAAATACATCACTGGGAGCCCAATAAATAATGTTTCAGATTCAGTACATGCTCCCTAAAGAGCCTTCTGTGCAACTTTAGATATTTTGTGGCTAAAACTAACAATAAATCCGGGGCAACATTCATCACTGCAAGCTCCTGGCGGTGAACCTACCCCATAAAGTCAGATCCTTTTCCATTTTTTTACAATTCCACTTCAACGTGTTCATTAATATAAGCCTAACTGACAATTATTCCAGTGACCCTGGCAGGTGTTCAAATCCTCATTGAAATAAAATAAGTTGCCAAAACTTTGTCTTTTCGATGCTACATTTGAGTTGAGTGCGTTAGGCTATAAATCCTCTTAAATCTGTGTTGAATAATTTAACTTCAGGGAAATACAAAGAAATGTGTCAAAAGAAAATGTGATAGAATCAGTAATTTCCTTATCTATGCACATTCTAATGAATTATGCTTAATTTATGACATTCTAACTCGCATAGAATTTTAGGAGATTGAGTCAAAACTTTACATCTCAAGCTCCCCCTGGTTGTGAATACTTTCCACAAACATATATGGAACACCAATCCTTTACTGCATACTCCCTATATGCCAGGTACTTTGATAATATTGGATATATATTTATGAATAAAAGAGAATTGTCCTCAACTCATAGACACTAGAGTTTGGTGTAGAAAGTGTATAATTAATAAGACAGGGTAAAATAATTAAGTGCAAACTGTGGTATATTTAATGAAGGAAAAGGACAGAATTCTGTGAGTGAGATTCATGTGGACACAGGGGACCTAGAAGGTGTGATGGTTAATTTTTACTTGTTGACTGAGTTAGGCCTTGGTTCCTGGTTGCTTAGTCAAACATCAGTCTAGATGTTGCTGTGAAGCTATTTTTGTAGGTGTGATTAACCTTGTAGGTGTAAGTAAAGGAGATGACCCTCGATAATCTGGTTAGCATCACCCAATCGATTGAAGGCCTTAAGAACAAAATCTGAGGTTTCCCAGAGAAGAAGGAATTCTGCCTCAAGACTGTAACAGAGAGTTCCCAGCCTACCAGCCTGCCCTACAGATCTCAGACTTGCCAGTCCCACAATCCCATGAACTAATTCCTTAAAATCCTCTCTCTCTCTCTCACACACGTGAACACAGTTCTGTTTCTCTGAATGGCTCTAACTCAGTGGTCCCCAACCTTTTTGGCACCAGGGACCGGTTTCATGGAAGACAATTTTTCCACAGACCAGGGGTGGCAGGGGGGGATGGTTCAGGTGGTAATGGGAGCGATGGGGAGTGATGGGGAGGGATGGGGGTCGATGGGGAGGGATGGGGAGAGGCAGAGGAAGCTTAGCTCGCTCACCCACTGCTCACCTCCTGCTGTGCAGCCTGGTTCCTAACAGGCCGCTGACCAGTACTGGTCCGCAGCCCCGGGGTTGGGGACCCCTACTCTAACTGATACAGAAAGCCTTTCTTAAGTCCAGGTGTTTTTTGTCATACCTAAAGAGAGAACCACTCATGAAACCAGCAAGGATAAAGTGATCCCCAGTTGAAGAAACAGCAAGTATGAACGTCCTAAGACAAGAAAGGGGAGATTAACATGACTGAGGTTGAAGGAGAGAGGGATTTATAAGATGAGGCCATCAGGGGGGCATTGAACAAGTCACACAGAGCCTTGTAGGCTAGATTGTTCAGAGTGTGGTAAGAAGCCATTGATAGTTTAAGTAGGGGAGTAACATGACCTGTGTTTTGGCAGATAAAGGGTTTGGTCAAGGAGGAAGGATGAAGAAGAGAAAAGCAGTAAGGAAGATATTGCAGGAGTCTAGCCAAAATATAATGGTGACTTGGACTAAAAATTGTGGTGTTTGGGATGTAAATGAGTGAAGGAGTTTGATCTCTATTTTGGAAATAAAAATGACAGAATTTGATGATGGATTGAAGGTGACCAGTAGAGAAAGAGAAACAGTACAGATGATTCCAAACTTTCTGACTTAAGCAAATGGACAGATATGGAAGCCGTTTGCTAAGACACAGAAAACTGGGAGAAAAAATGCTGAGTGGGAATGGGGTGTTAAGAGTCAGGGATCAAAAGTTCAGATTTAGTCTCATAAAGTTTTATAAGTTACTGTGGTTGGATATATGATTACAGAGGTAAGAGGGGAATTTTGGGCTGAAGGTATAAATTTAAGAGTCACCAGCATACAAGGTCATGAGAATGGATGATTAGTAAAAATTATAGTGACTCTAACATGTATTGAGTACATATGGTGAAATAAGCTCTGTCCAATGTACTTTAGAGGTAATTAATTGCCTTCATTCTCTTAGCAGCCCTATAAAGTAAACTTTTTAAATAAAGAAACTGAAGCACAGAATGGTTAAGTGACTTTCCCAGGGTCACACAGCTAGGAATGAACAAGTCTGGAATTTGAACCAACGTACTCTAGCTGCAGAGTCCATGCTTTTAACCATTGGGAATGACTGAAAAGAGAAAAGAGAGGAGGATTCAACCTTGAGGTGTGGGGAACTCTGACATTTAGAAGATCAGTAAAGGAGATGAGGCAGAGACAGCAAAAAAAATACTGAAGGAGAACAGAGATATGGGAGTAAAGCCAGGAGAATGTGGGATCACATCAGCCTAGAGACCATACTCCTCCAAGAAGTAAGAAATGTGTTGAGTGATGCTAAGTGGGCAAGCAAGAAAGCAAGATAAGGGTGGAGACGTGTCTATATCAGTTAGCGCTCTTGGATGGTAAGCAACAGAATCCTAGCCTGCTTAACAGGAGGGGAGAAAAGAAGTCTTTGGAAGGATCTAGGGCAGCTCACAGAACTGAATGAAGACACAAGCACCCAAGCCCTATAAGAAAGAAGCACTGGGGAAGCTCCAGAGAGTCAGGAATAAACTAATGATGGTGGCCACAGTATTCACTGAACTACAACTACATCTCTTTCAAGCACCCCTCATTCTCTCTGTTGGGCTACTTTCAGTTTCCTAGGCACAAGTGCTTTCCAGAGAAATAATCAAATTCTGACCCCTGCAGGAGGAAATGTGGAGGCAGGGCCTCTGCTTGGCTGGGAGAGTTGGGAGCACAAAACTATGCCTGCCAACTTTTCCTGCCTTTGCGCTGCCTTCTCCTCTTCTGCGAAAATCTTGTCTACAGGTTACATTTTTTTTTTTAACATCTTTGGAAGAAAATAACTTGCAGTGAAGAACTTCTGGTTCTTTCTGCTCTTACAGCCTTTTCACATGTTAGTTTCTGGGACACACTTTCCCTATTATTCAGTAGGCATGGTTCTTCCTATGGCTTTCAGTAGCATCTTAAATCTTGCCTTCCCTGATCACATGTCTACGTATCACATGTCTGTGTAGGTCAGATCACTACTCCCAGATACACTCTATCACTGCACCCAGTTTGTTCCTTTCTCAGCATTTATCATCATCGGTAATAATAAATTAACTTGTTTATTTGTTTTCGGAATCCCAGTGAGATGGGATATTGATGAAGGCAGGGCCACTGATGTTTGGGTCACCCACTTATATTCAGTACCCACTACTTTTCCTGGGACAGAATAGGTTTTTTTTTTTTTTTTTTTTTTTGCGGAACGCAGGCCTCTCACTGTTGTGGCCTCTCCCGTTGCGGAGCACAGGCTCCGGACGCGCAGGCTCAGCGGCCATGGCTCACGGGCCAGCCGCTCCGCGGCATGTGGGATCTTCCCGGACCGGGGCACGAACTCGTGTCCCCTGCATCGGCAGGCGTACTCTCAACCACTGCTCCACCAGGGAAGCCCAGAATAGGTTTTGATGGGTACTTGTTGCTTGAATAAATGAATATGTTCAAGACATCTCAGATAACTCCCTCCTTAACTATGAACAGGGCTGTGGGCACTCTGTAAAGGGCCCCTGGGGCTAAATCTCAGCCTCAGGGGATTCCTCTTGGCTAATTCTTCCCTTTAGAACCTGCTTACCATGTTATGGTATCTCTGGTCTCCGTCCCTGGTTTCTGCATTCTTTTCCAACCTTTTAGTTGAACTCTCTGTGGAGATCTAGATTCTGGATCCCCTCACAAGCTATCTTCCAGGTATTCTTGGATCCCAGGACCTGTAGCCCTGCACAGGACACACCCTTCCCTTCACCAAACACCTTGTTTAGGGGTGCTTCTCTGGCTCTATGTGTCTGCAAAAAGTTTTGGAACAAGGAGATACAAAGATTAAGGAAACAATGCTCTGTCTTCAAATGCTTTACAAGCTAATTACAAAATAAGCATCGAGTCTAAAAATCTATCTGCAAATAAGAAATACTTTTAAAACACCATTTGTGAGCATTACATCATTGTAATTGAGGTTAGCAACTTTGAGAAAAGAGTTAATATTTGAGCCAATCTGATCAAGTTAATCACCATAAAAATTAATTTGCATAAATGACAAATTTACATAATACCAAACCATGTTAGATAAATGGGTAGAAATATATCAGAGTTAATAGGTTATGGAAAACTTCAGGAATGGAAGGGCAAAGATGGAGAACTAGCAGGGGGCAAATATGACCCATAAAGATTTTGAGAATCATCATTGAAATACCTTAAGGGGAAAAGAGAGAATCATGTCACCAAATAAGGTATGTTGTTAATATGTTAATCAAGCTTGATGTATAGTGTGCACTAAACATTATCTTAAAATGCTTTAACATACATTAGGTTATATCATTTCAAAGCCATATCAAGGGAAATATTAACATTTTGTGAAAGAGGAAATAAGGAGTAGCACATTTGTAAGAATAACCCAGAATCACATTAGTGATTAACTTCTCAGAAGCAAACTACTCAGCCTTTTTTTTTTTGAACTGGCTTTGCATAAATGCTCAATGACACTTTCTCTTATTATTATTTTTTTTTCTTTTTAGGACCTCTCAGCATAGTTCCTAGTTATAGCCCTTCAACTTTAGGGCTAGTTAACTTTAGTTATCTAGCTATTTAGTCTAAACATGTAGCTTTCTAAACGTTATGCTCTGTCTTATTCCAAAAAGATATCGTAAAAAGATTTGTTGAAATATCTAGAAAAAAGAAAGAACATAAAATATTCCAAGGAGTAATTTAGTTCCTTATCACCAAGAAAGTAAATAACATAACTTCTGCAGTTAAAATCCATGTTTGGATCATCTTACCAAAAATGTGGTCCAATACAGAGCTCTTTATGAAAAAACAAAAACAAAAACAAAAACACCTAACTAAACATTATTTGACATAAACAAATTCCAGGAAAGGATATGATTAGTCCCTTTGCGGTGTATTGTTACAGCTCGCGGTCTGTAATTATGTTAGGGCTCTGGGTACCCATATGTTATCCATGGTGACTGGAAGTGGGGTAGGCAATACTGTTTTTCATGGAACTAATTGTTGATTAAACACATTTTAATACACCATACGCAGCTGAGCAATTTACTGCTTGTCAGCACAGAATCAAGGCACCATGTAATCTGTGCAATGAAGCAAATGCTAATCATGCCTACTTGGTTTCTTCTGGAACTCCACATAAAACCTCATATTAGTTCCCTAATGAAAGGCAAGCCTATTACTGAACACACGTTGTATTATCATGAATAAGTGCTACTGATTTATTAGATAGATTGCATTTATTGAAAACAGAATGGAGCATACAGTTAATTACTAGTTTTTCCTAATTAATTAGAGTTTTATGTGACTAGAATATTCTTCAGCTGATAATAGTGCTCTCTGCTAGAGTCAGATGAAGGTGGTATTTGAAGTGAGGCCACCCTCGGGAGCACCCTGCACTGCCCTCCTCCATGCGTCACTAGGCCTGGAGATTTAGGGAGGACGTGTGCTTCTGTGCATACGTGAGGAATTGAGAGGCACCTAATCTTGAATTCCAATCCCAGCTATGACACTTAGTAGCCTTTTTGCCCTGGGAAATCTCCCTGAACTTCATCTTCCTCATCTGTAAATAGGGGTAATATCTCCTCACAATATTGGTGAGGGCTCTAAAAGAAATCACGTGTAAGTGTAGATGTTTATGCATGGTCAGTCCTGATGCTGAGTTCCCAAGCCCTTCCACCGAATAGATCCAACACAAACAAAAATGTCCCGTGGTGACACTCTTTGGGCTTTGTGGGGAAAGTAAATTATGCAGTCAGAGCTCTGTAAATACACCATTGAGAACAACTTATCCCACCTTCTCCAAATTTTGCAGAGACAAATACTGAAGACTTGACCTAGGTGACGATTGTTTGTCCTGAAATCAAATAATTAATGAAATAGCCAATGAAATAATAAATCTCTGCCTTCTTTGCCTTCAGACCTTGTCTTCCACCTCTCAAGTCAGGGTTCTTTCTACTCTACCAAACCGCCTGTGGAATTTTAATTCACCTTGTCCATACCACATACCAAATCATGAAATCTGCAACCAGCAACTCACACATATTTATTGAGTTTCTGCAGAAGATGGACTGCAATAAGCTCTTGGAAAGTGGATAGTAAGCAAATAGACATGATTCTTGCCCTCAGGCAGTAAAGGGACCATGTAACTTGTTATTTATTTTTCTACATTATTACCATAGAGCCTGGACCAACTCTTGCATGTATGACATTTTGGGGGGCGGACTGATCATAAAAGAGGTTTAGAAACTTCCCAAGGTCATACAGGTAATTAGTAGCTGAGATAGAATTGTAACAGACACGTTTGAGCTTCCATCTCAAAATCCCAGCCTCCTCTCCAATAAGAACACACAGAATGTCTCTTAAAAAAATAGAGTGAAAATAAATTTTTAAAAACATCTTGGCCCTGAACAAAGGGAATTTTCAGCTCTTTTGTATGACAACTAGGTAGAACCAGAATTTATAATTCTAGCAAGACTGCCCTAGGGTGAACAGTTGATATGCAGGTCATGTCACGCAGTTTGTCATGCAGGTGCCATATGAAATTCCAAATTACATGTAAAGAAGTTTATAAGATAGAGAAGCAGCCTAATGTAAGTGTAAAGAGCATAGACCCAGAGTCAGACTACCTGGGTTCACAGCCTGACTCTGCTATTTACTTACTCATGAACTTGGAGATGTCATTTAGCCTCTCTGTATCTCTCAATTCCTGTTCAAAGATAACTCTGACCTTTTTGTCTCAGCAACCAGAAGAATGAATTGATGCTTTAAAAGACTGAAGGAGGACCATATTTGGAGAGGAGCCCCATGTTGTTTAAGGATTTAGGGTGCCTGGTAGTCATCCAAGGAGAGTTATGGCGTAGGCAGTAGCATATGTATGTCTAGAGTTCAAGGGGAGAGGTCCAGCCTGGGAAATAAGCATCAGTGACCTCAATATCTAAATCATATTTATCTCCATGAGGCTAGATGAGATCACCAAGGGAACAAGCACAAAATAGGTCAGATTTATGTTTTAGAAATGCCACTCTGACAGAGCAGAGTAAGAAGAATGAGAATAGAGGCTGTTAGGCCAGCTTGAAACCTACTGCAGTAGTTCAAGCTTGAGATAAGCAACGATGATAAACATCACCAGTAACCATGGTTATAACAGAAATGAATTGTAATGCAATGGAATCATAGTGAAAGATGAATACAATGCCAGTTACAGTAAAGATACAGCAAAAAGGCTGCAAGGGCCAGGCCACTCCTCTTATTTCTGTGATCTAAAGGCAAGGAAGGGGCTTCCCTGGTGGCGCAGTGGTTGGGAATCCGCCTGCCGATTCAGGGGACACGGGTTCGTGCCCCGGTCCGGGAGGATCCCGCATGCTGCGGAGCGGCTGGGCCCCTGAGCCATGGCCGCTGAGCCTGTGCGTCCGGAGCCTGTGCCCCGCAACGGGAGAGGCCACAACAGTGAGAGGCCCGCATACCTCAAAAAATAAAATAAAATAAAGGCAAGGAAGGCAGAGATTAATTTGTCTCTTGGAATTTGTGCCACTGCCCCAATGAGGGAAGACTGGACTCTCACTTTTAACTCATAAAAAACAAACTTCACAATCTTTTAAAGATGAGCTCTCACATATTTTTAGGATATATACTCTAATCCCTTAGATTTTGCCTTCACTCCACCCCTGCCCTCACCAACACAACCACCTAGAGACAATTACAAAGGAGGCAGTCAGGGAAGTTTCTGATATTTACTTTCTTTAGGATACTGTCTCCTTCCCAGAAAGTCTGGACATTAGAAAAGCCTGTCTTTCTCATTTCTCAGCATTCTCTTCTTCCAAGTGCCTAATTATAATTCTTTATTCCTTGTGTCCACCATTCATACATCACAAATCTCTATGTGTGCAGAGGTGGGAATAGGGCTAGGCGTGTTTCTGTGTATGTGTTAAAATTCAGTGAACAAGGTGCATAAGAAAATAAAGAACAAAATAGAAGAAACTGGAGCATATGTTGCTTAGAAAACAAAAGGAGTAAAAGGGGCCTGGTGATTCAGCTTTGGGAATACATTTATTGGAGTTTCAATTAGGATGCAGAGAAATGGTAAACTGGACAATTTCAAGTCTACCTGTTGATGAAGACGATCCTGCTTTTATTTAATATTGGGCCAATGTACGTCACTGAATGTTAATCCCCTACAATAATATGGATCTTCTCAAGGAATTACTTAAACTGGTGTCCTTTGACTTTCCATATACTTTAAAGTTTCAGATTTGTGACCTTTTCAAGGGATGTACAGAATGTTATTAGGCAGGAGGAAATCGCAGTTTACAATTCTCTCCATTCCACAAATTATTTAAGGTAAATCCAAAGAAAAATAAATATCCTCAGTGGGATCTGCTTGTATGTTACATATCACAACTGTATCAGAAGCCAGTGATGTTAGCGGGTTATTTTATTACTCTAATATGAAGTAGCACAGTCTCAGAAGCTAGGCTTGGGTGGGTTTTTTCTTTTTAATTATTTTACATGTCAAATCTAGTTCTATTAAGATATGTTAATGTGGGGGGTTTGTGTGTGAATTCCAAACAAAAAAGCATGCCTGCAGCATGAAATTGGTACCAGAGTTGGCACAGCTTTACTCTATATGCAGCAATGGCCTCATGGGAAGGATGATTCTATTTGTTAAAATACAAAGCTCTGAATAACGACTGATAGATCTTCACATTGTCCACGAGTCCTGTGACTTCTTAGTCAACTCCTGTTAGCTTCAGTATTTGTTTCAGTTGGCTATTGCTGCATAACAAACTTCCCTGAAATTTAGTGGTTAAACAACAAGGAAGCATAGAGAGAGTGCTCTAGATTCAGACTTTGGATTCTCATCATTCTTCAAACCAGACAGGGCTCCGGCAGAAAGTTCTTCGGTGTATGCAGTGTCTGGGAAGCTAGAATCTCTTAGAAAGCTTCTTCACTCGCAAATTGACTCCTCAGCAGGGAAGGTTGGAACAATGCGGACTAGTTGAGAATCTCTCTCTCTCCCATGACCTCTGTGCTTGGCTAGTGTTATGTGCTGAATTGTATCCCCCCTAGAAAAATTCATATGTTGAAATTCAAACCCCCCAGTATCTCAGAATGTGACCATATTCAGAGATAAGGTCCTTATAAAAGAGGCGATTAAGTTAAATAAGGATGTTAGGATGGAGCCCTAATCCAATATGACTGGTGTCCTTATAAGAAGAGGAAGAGACATCAGGGAGGCACGTGCACAGAAAAACAACCCCGTGAAGAGGCAGCAAGAGGGCAGCTACCTGCAAGTCAAGAAGAGAAGCTTCAGAGGAAACCACCCTGCCAACACCTTGAATCTGGACTTGTAGCTGCCAGAATTGTAAGAAAATAAATTTCTGTTGCTTCAGTCACCCAGCTGGTATTTTATTATTGCAGACCTAACAAAGTAATACAGCTCGTTTGAGTTTTCTCACAATATGCTGATTTCAGAACAGTTGAACACAGTAGCTGGTTTCCAAGAGAGAAGAAAGAGAAATCTACCAGTGCTTGTAAACCTTGGCCAGGAATTGGTATAACATCATATCTGTTGTATCCCGCTGACCAAAGCAAGTAACAAGGTCTGCCCAAATTCAAAGGAATGGGAAATAGATTCTACCTCTTGACATGTGGAGTAGCATTTGCTCACAGGGAGGGGAGAAATTGATGGTGGCCATCAATGGAGATCATCTACCACAGGCTCTATCAAAACTTCCCACTTCTCTTCAGCCCCTCTATTAAACATCTCTCCTGTTCGCTTTTAGATTTTGATTCCTACTTCAGTACACTGACACCGTCTAGTGTTAAAGCTCACAGTTTTCTACCTCTCTACTAAAATCACACAGTAATATCCATTATTTCTTTTGCTCCTTTCCTCCAGGCTTTAATAGGAAAGAATTTTCTTTCTACTCAAAGTTAATTCATGTACCTGGGCCCTAAAGTGTTCTTCATTCCAAGACATCTTCCTGCAGTCATCACTTTCTCTTTTGAGTCTGAAACTGCCACCTATCAACTCCTTCCTCATAGGCAAACGGCTTTCCTGGTCCCAATGTATCTCCCACCACGGGGCAGAGTTTTCCAAAGTGTGCTCTACCGTGATATTACTCTTTTCCTCTCCTCATCAGAAGCTTTGGAAGCAGGATTTACTCTCCGTATCTTCCCATCATTACCTAGGATTAGTTTCTCAACACTCTACAATGTGGTTTCTATCCCTAATGTCTCCCTGAAACTGCCCTGAATAAATTTTTTAAAATAGCCTGCTATTTTAAAAATACAAGGGAAGGGCTTCCCTGGTGGCGCAGTGGTTGGGAGTCCGCCTGCCGATGCAGGGGACGCGGGTTCGTGCCCCGGTCCGGCAGGATCCCACATGCCGCGGAGCGGCTGGGCCCATGAGCCATGGCCGCTGAGCCTGCGCGTCCGGAGCCTGTGCTCCGCAATGGGAGAGGCCACAGCAGTGAGAGGGCCACGTACCGCAAAAAAAAAACAAAAGAACAATGGAAGCTTTTCAATATTTACCATATTGGACGTGTCATATCATAGAATAGATATCTCCTCCTTGAAAATATTTTCTACTTTCTTGGTTTCTCTTGTGTTCTTTCTGTCTCTCTAATCCAGAATTCTTTCATCTTCAAGGGTTTCTTTTTCCTACGCACATCTATTAAACATTGCTTTGCCTTGGAATTTTGTTCTTGACCAATTGTTCTTTTTAATTTTCATTCTCCTAAGAGGAGCACATCCATGTTCATGGAACCATCTACCATCTATGCCAATAAATCTCAAATCAGCCTCACCAGCCCACGTCTCACTCAAGCTGTCCAATTATCTAATTGTCACATCTGCCTAACTCTGGCATAGGCCCTCTGAATTCAATATGTACAAACTAAGCATGCCATTTTTCATACCCTGAAACTGCATTTTTCTCTTGCATTTTCTGTCTTTTAGGGTCCTTGATTTTCCACCCAATTACTCAGCCTAGAAATCTGGGATCATCCTTGATCCTTTATTTTCCTTAGTGACCCATATCCAATCAGCCATCAAGTTTTGTCAGATTTTGTTTTCTCAGATTTATCCCCTCCTCTTCAGCCCAGTCCTTCATGCCGCAGCTCAAGCCTACATCATCTGTCTTATGAAATGGTCAAAGATGTTCTAATCAGCCTCCCTGCCTCTATCTTCTACTCAGACTTTCGTCTCCATCCCAACACCAGATCTTTCAAGTAAAACAGAAAACCAACCAGGCAATTCATACTGAAATTAATTCTTTACTGACTCTATTTTCTGTCAGTGAGACCAAATTTCTCAAGTTCTTGAGCCATGGCATTCTGCCTGCTCCTGAAGTTTACCCTGAGGAATGAGACGAGATAGAAAGTCTGAGTCCAACATAGAGTTAGAAGGAAAATACTCTTTAGTTCATGTTGTTATATTTTGCTTTAAAACAAATTAAAATCTTCAGAGCACATGGAATTCAGAAGTCAGTAATTTCAAATATAGGATCTAACCAAATTAAGGGTAATGCTATATTTAACTGCGTATCAGTAATTCTTGAGAACTGGATTGTCTGAGGTTATATATCTTTTAAATGCACATTGAGTAGTAATAAGAAGAAAAACAGTAATTATGAAAGCCAGTAATAACATGACAATTCTACCTATTCTGGAAAAATCTACCTCCAAAGTCATTACACCATGCAACTACAAGACCTCGAAAGGGCCACAAATATTAAACTATTGAAGTATCACATTTCACTTTCTATACAAATATGCAATTCTAAACCAGGCTGATTTTTGTGCCTTCTCAGTCTGAGTTTCATTTTAAGCAAATCAAATTCGCTTTAGGATGCAATTTTACAACAGGAAAAATAACAAATTTTGTCCATTGCGAAGATTAGGAAAAACTATATATAGATTGTTTGCAGTTTCCAGATGTCTCTTGAATAACCCTTTCTTTGTGCTAGGCAATATTTCAAGCACTTTACATTAACTGTACAATAATGTTCAACAATAATGTGTCATATTAAATACGAAGCATCGTATATTAACCTACACAACAACACTATGAACTACATACCACTATTATCTCAATTTTACAGAAGAGGAAACTTAAGCACAGAGATGATAGAGTTACCTAAGAACACACAGTCAGGGAGCAGCAGAGCTAGATTCAAGCTTAAGCAGTCAGCCCATAGTACATGCTCTTAACCACTCTCTATGTTTTCTACGCTCTCAAATTTGTTATCCGCTTTCCATTTCCACTCCCCCTACTCAATTTCAAGGGTTTGACTCTTGCAATGTCTTAACTTCCTTATTTCTAGTCTATCAGCAATCCATCCACCATGCTTTCATCAAAGTGATTTTTATAAATAACAAATCTACTGATGCTAATTCTGCTTAAATTCTTTAATCGCTCTCTTTTCTTTTATGTAGATAAAATTTAAATTCCTTTGCATGACTTTTGAAGTCCTTCAGGATTTGACATTTTCCTGTATTTCCACCCTCATTCCCTGCCACTCTCTACCTCATATTTTAAGTTCTAATCCTAAGGAACTAGACACCCAACCTTTCCAGAGCATGTGATATATTCTCTTGCCAAGTTGTAATTCGATTGTTTGAACTCAGGCACTCCATTTATTACTCTGACTCTCAGATGTCTGTGAAGCCTCCTCTGTCCTCCCCCACCTCCCAGACCATCCTGTGTACCTTGCTTATGGCGTGGTTACATTGTGTAGATGGTTTATGTGCCCATTTCTTTAGGGCAATGCTGTGTCCCTTCATCTTTGAGTCTTCAGTCCTCAGTGAATTTAAAGGAATAAATATATCAGTGTAGTGTGGTTTGAGTGTTGGCTCTGTCAGTTATTAACAGTGTAACTTTGTTTTCTCAACTGTAAAATGAGATAATGACAGCACCTACATATGTTATAAATTGTTGGTGAAGATTAAATGAGATAATATATACATAATGATTAGCCAGGTACCTGACACATGGTAAATATCCCAAAGTATTAGACAGCCTTCCTATGACTATTCTGGGTCATTTAACATCATCGTGTTCATGAAAGTATCATGCATATTTTTCTTTAATTCTGAATCTTAATTTGAAAGGGCAGTGATCCCACTTCATACCTATTGTACATTGAATTTAATTTCCCAACCGGCCTCAAGCCTGTTGGGTTAATGTTATAATTGACAGAAACACAAGTAGAGTCCTTCCTGGTGGATGCAGCAACAAGTTCCATCACTGTGGTGCTATAGATGTTCTGCTCAGACTCTGCACTTGGGACATTTGAAAATCAACCCTTAGTACTTGGAGAAGCTATGCTCTCACTAGACAGCTACTTATGTCAAGAGAATTTCAGCCTCCAACAATTGTGCCTTCACGCTGCAGTGGTTAAGGCTCCGTGCTCCCAATGCAGGGGGCCCGGGTTCGATCCCCGGTCAGGGACTAGATCTCACATGCATGCTGCAACTAAGAAGTTCACATGCCACAACTAAGGAGCCAGTGAGCTGCAACTAAGGAGCCCACCTGCCTCAACTAAGGCCCAGTGCAACCAAATAAATAAAATAAATGTTTTTTTTAAAAAAACTTTCTTATAATTAAAAAAAAAAAAGAATTGTGCCTCCATGGGATGGCACAGTTATGAGAGCTGAGTCAGTCCACTGACAAGCCACACCAAGGGCTAGAGTCAGCTGCTTCTGAAGAGGATTGCATTTCTCCTAGTAACTTGGAGCAGAAGTGTCATCATATGTGTGTACTAAAATAGCCTGTGCTACCTTTGTTTCAGAGACTCATATCTGATTACATGTACTGGGATTGATACTACCACAATTACCCCACCACCCTGGCCTTCTGTTACTGAATGCCTGTATCCCCTGAAATTCATATGCTGAAATCCTAGCCCCCAGTGTAATGAAATTAGGAGGTGGGGCCTTTGGGAGTTAATTAGGTCATGAGAGTGGAGCAATCAGGAATGAGACTAGTGCCCTTATAAAAAGAGACATGAGAAAGCTTGCCTCCTCTCTCTGCTTTCTAATATGTGAGGATACAACAAGACAGCCAATAAATAGGAAGCAGGTTCTCACCAGACACTGGATCTGCTGGCACCTTGATCTAGGATTCCCAGCTTCCAAAACTGTAAGAAATAAATTCTGTTGTTTAAGCCACCTGACCTGTGGTATTTTGTTACAGCAGCCTGAAATGATTAAGATATAGGCAATTTTTGTGAAGGACTCCCCTTTTAGTTTTTTGACATTTGAAATATCATTTGAACACCTCTGAACCTCAGATTCCCCATCTCTCAAACTGGGCAAGAAATGTCTCATGCAGCATTGTGATCATTAGAAATTACACTCATAAAGTATCTTGTACAGTGGAAGCCACATAACTTCTGCCAAATCTGTGGTGCTCAACAGCGATAGGTAGCACTCATTTTCAGTTAATCCTGTGAATATCAACTCAACATGAACGCATGTACATGGATCTAAAGAGTAACTTCTGTCTTGTTGTTTTTGCACAATTCCAGTGATTGATTTTATGACCATTTTAACTCACCTGTTCCTTTAATTCTCCCCATAGCCTGCCACCAACCCTCAAAGGAGCCACTGAATGGAAAAGAATAACTTTTCAAAGCAACATCTGATTATATAGCATATATAATAATTTGGTCTTAGATTTTAAAATGCACAGTAATTGCATCATTCAAGTTTATGTTTATTCCAGCATTTTGTGTATATTAGACCCTGGCCAGACAGGTCAAAACACATCCTAAAAGAGCTTGTACTCAAGGGGGAGAGAAAAATGGTAAAATGAGCTACCAAGATAAGCCACAATAAGACAATAGTAAAGGTAGAATGAAGTGGGAATAATTAAGCTTGCCGGGTCAGGTGAGAAGAGTGAAAAGGGGATCTAGGAAAGGTTTTATTTGAATCAAGACTTGAAAGACCACAGAGCATCTTCTAGACACGGAAGGGGCATTGCAGCCATTGGAAGGAGAGATAACCAGACATGGCAGGATGGGAGCAGCATGGAGTTGGGTTTACATCAAGTGTGGGACTCTTGGTGAGGAGACATCGATTAGCAGCTAAAGAGGGTATTCTAGCCACAATATTATGGGGTTTATACTCATAATAAGGGCTAGGAATTTTTCCTAAAGGCAGAATTTGAAATCTCCTTAGAAACCTGGCTTGAGGTAAAAGCCTCTTTTTACAAAGGGAAGGCTTGGGCTAATTCCACAGGCTCAACGACGGCTCAGAATTTACTACCAATGCATGTAAACTACACAGTCTCTTATGAACCCTTCTTCCTCTTCTAGTGATTGGTTGAACCTCCGTGACATTATTTTCTCAGCAAAAGGATTTCCTGACATAATGGTGTCAGTTCATATTCAGAATGAATAAAATACTGACTTGTTTCCTTCTCCATTAAAACTATGTTGAATGCCTCTAAATTACTACTCTCTATCAAACTGACCTGAACATCAGAGCATGAACTTTTGTTTCTGTATAGAATTACTTAGACAATCCAATGAGTAAGTCCCCCAGGCCAACACAAATTCAATTTCTCAAAGAAACAGAGAAAGGCTAACAGTATCTGAACTGACCCTTTCATAAGAAAATATGCAGTTCATTCTAGAGTCCCTATTGGTAGGTCTGCGCCAACCTTTCAAAAATCCAAATGGTTTATGCAACGTCCACAGTCCTTTCAGTTTTGCTTAGAACTTTCAAATAGAGAAAACGATTTTCAAAATAAAAATCTGCCCTTCCTTGGGGACACAATTACTGAGTTATTTAGTCCTCAAGATAAGAGAACTGCTAAAGGGTCTTCAACTCTTCATCTAAGGACTAGTCTCCTTCAGAAACATTTCCTCAGACCAATACACTAGAAAATAATGGTGATGCTGGGTTATGCTTGGCAGCAAAGCATCCTGCCAAGGATGAGGATACTTGATTTATTGTTCCATGGTAACTAGAACCGTCTGGCCCTGGATCTGCTTCTTACAGAGCTTGCTTTGTTGAGAAGTGTCCCTGGTGCCCTCCACTTTTTGCCAGTGACAACTCTGAATAAGAGGCAGTTTCTCCTGAAATCACCTTCCCTCCTTCTAGGAAAGGAGCATGTGAAATTCCAATTGGACAGCATCTTGAGAAAGGCTCTGCCTTCTACTCAGTGATTTCTAAGGGCGTTCCTGAGTGCATTCACCGAGAAGAACTATCTGTATTTGTCACAATAGTATTATTTTAGAAGGTGAGCTGGAAACCTTGGAAAAGTTATTTCACCTCTCAAAGCGTCACGCTTTTTAATACTAAAACATAGAAAATGATGCTTAACAAATGTTGTATTCTGAAAAGCATCTTAGTAAACCTTGCCATCCGAATGTGAGTTATTTTTTATCATTAACGCTGATAATAATAAACATCTTCCACTGGACAATGTCGAATATTTTATACATTCAATGGTCAATCTTTTGATGAAAATAGTTTGAGGTTTTCAAGAAGTCAGTATCTCAACACAAGGAACTCTACTTCATTTCACTGGGCACTAGAAACTAACACAACGTTGTAGAACAACTATACCCCCAATTAAAAAAAAAAAAAAAGAAGTCGGTATCTCAAGAAGCGATTCAGATTCGTTTCTGGGGTTGGCTGCCAGCTGAGATAAGGTTCTGCAGACTTGAACCTAGGCTATGTTATCTAAGCACCATGGTAGCAAATGGGACCTACAAGTATTCATTTTATAACTTGCTAGTGTTGTTACCTAGGTCACTGAGTTTACCTTTCTGGCTTCAGTTAGTGCTCCTGTGAAACCTGAGAAATAATTTGGCACATTACAGCCCTGAAGACTGAGACAACCCCATCTCTCCCTGGTACAGTGGTTAACGTATAAAAGTGCTCTTGAAAGGCAGCTACCGTCATGCTCAGTAATGGTTGGCATCATTAGTTTTTTAGTTAATTCTTTGAACATCAATCCATCAGTGATATTCTCCCCCATATTCAGATGATTGGTTTTCTTATAGTTTTGAGAATTAATTATCAGCTACTACACCTGAATGAAACGATCTGGTGTAGGAGGTATTCCAATAATAATCATGATGCTGATAATGTAATAGTAGAGATAATAATAATAATATGACCGTTTATTTAAAATTTATTGTTTAGTCTGGACTTTGGGGATTTAAGAAAATTTGTTAGAGTTGGGAGAGAGAGAAAGAGAGGGAGAGCGAGAGAACATGAGAAGGAGAGATTGATTACTGGGTAAATAAAAGGTATTTCAAGGAACTCAAAAAGGAGAAAGTACAAGTGAACTTCAGTAGAGATTGGGATCCAAAATTGAAAAACTATCAGGAATTAAGGTTCATATTTCTACAGCCATACTGTCTTTGCTTTTTCTTCATCTCTGAGCCCACAGCTGAGAAATAATCTCCCCAGATGTTCCTACGACTCCTCTTGGCTCAAACACCGAGACAGACAACTGGTGTCTCTAATTTCCCATCCAGATGTTCCAGGGAGCAAAGCTAACTGGCCAGTCTTCTTTTAGGTGCCCTCCCCAGCTGCCTCCGAGTGTCCTCCCCTGTTTCAGTCAGTGCCAGCCACCAGGAAAGAGTTAACAGTTACAAGCAGGGCTTCAGAGGCTCTTGTTTGTAAATTGGGCTGGGGGAGGCACAATCCCAGACCTGGATTCATTTGTCCCAGGTCAAATAACTAACATGAGGCAGAGCCTGCGATAAACCCAAACCCACCCAAGATCATACCATTTCCTTGAGTTCTGTTGCTCTCCGATCAAAGTGGTCCAAAGCAGTGCTCGCTGGTGACTCAGGGCTGGCCTCCATGTGGCACAACAGTGAGGGCCTTTGTGAAGCTGGGGCTCACTTGAGCACCCACATGCAACATCATGAAATGACAGCAAGGACGTGAAAGGGCCTTTGAGGGAAGCTAATTCTTTGCGCATCACATGAGGCGGCTTCAGACAAGTCCTTAAGATCAGTGTCTCTCGGGCACTGATGTGTGTGTACAAAAATCATGCGGAGGTCTTATTATTTTTTTTTTATTTATTAATCTCTTTTAAAAAAATTTTATTGGAGAATAGTTGATTTACAATGTTGTGTTAGTTTCTGCTGTACAGCAAAGTGAATAAGTTATACATATACATATCTCCACTCTTTTTTAGATTCTTTTCCCATGTAGGTCATTGCAGAGTATTGAGTAGAGTTCCCTGCGCTACACAATAGGTTCTTATTAGTTATCTGTTTTATATATAATAGTGTGTATATGTCAATTCCAATTTATCCCTCCCCCCTTTCCCCCCTGGTAACCATAAGTTTGTTTTCCACATCTGTGACTCTATTTCCGTTTTGTAAAGAGGTTCATTTGTACCATTTTTTTTTTAGATTCCACATATAAGCAATATCATATGATATTTGTCTTTCTCTGACTTACTTCACTCATCACGACAGTCTCATTAAAGGACAGATTCCGCTTCTGTTCTCCTGTGATGGAGCCTGAAAGTCTGCATTTTTAGCAAATTCTCAGGTGATGCTAATGTTGTGGATCCCGTCCCGGGAACACACGAGGTGGAGGAGGTTTTAGAGAAAAGAATTAGAGAAATTTAAGCTACAAGAAATCTGCAGTTTCCTAGACTTAACCCCACAGCTACACAGAGAGCTGGTTCCTTGGCAAGCTCGCTCATCTGTGTTTGCCTTTCCACCCAGCCCAGTGGGCAAGATGAGTGACCACACCTACGGCAGCTCGCTGGCCCAGCTAAATGAAGATCACATGTTGGCTAAAGAAAAATCGTTGGCAAATAATCTGTAGGTGCTACGGCAGCCAGCTTATATGGAGTTTGTCTTGTTCAGATATGCAGGCTGTTTTATGCCAGAAATGTTTTCCTTTTTCCTTAATTCAACTTTGGAGAAACTTACTAACATGCATGGTGAGTGGAATTTTTATACAGCTTGCTGATTAAAAAGTAAGTATAGTGCACTCAGAAGTCATTATCTGACATTATTTCTTATGTATAGGGGCTGTTGGTGCTCCCCTTCCTGCTTTGACAGGAGCTTAGAGAGTCTAGTCACCACCGCATATTTATTGGGTACTTAAGATATATTAGATACAATGTAAAATCAGTTACATGTGTTGTCTCATTTTGTCCTCACAAAAACCTGGGACCTAAGGGCTATTTCTGTTTCCATTTTAGTGATGATGAAACTGAAGCCCAAATATGTTATATGAGGTGACCCAGCACTGTCTAAAGCTGATCTGACCCCTTCATGGAACATTTCCACGCTGCCCTTGCTTCCCTATAGACACCCCATCCCTCTGCCTTTGGGCTGATGCGGTGTTCCAGGACGCATCTTGAACTCATCCTCAGTACAGATTTTCTCTTCTTTTGCCCCTTCATGGGGAAGTTGGAAATGCTGCAAAGCCATTCTAGCTACACCCAGTTTCCCTTCACTGTGGCTGTGCTATTTTTGCTACCTTCCTTTGGTTCATTTCATTAGCTGCGTTCTCAGTAACCGCTATGGTAGCTGCAGGTATTTTTCCACATATCCCAAACCCAAATCCCAGTTGTGCCTCCATCCCTCTCAGCAGATGATTCCTTTTTCACTTTAGTGAAAGGGGCCACACCCAAGACCAACTTAATCCAAATCATTAGTATTGGCCTAGACTGGGCACGTATATTTTTAACATCCATCCAACACAATCCTAAATACATACTGAAGTCTGAAGCCATGGCCTTACATCATACTTAATAAGCAAAACTGGTTCAATTAAGTATGGATACCCCCATTTTTCTAAGTATTTGTAATATCCATTTAAATTTTTTTATGAGGATGGGAAAGTCTCCAGAGTGGAAAATTGAACCAAGATCACTAGATCAATAAGCTTATTAAAAATTTTCCCTATTAACAATTTTATTCACCTGAAGGAGAATTCTGTCTCATTGCTTTAACTGTCTTCGAACAAAATTCACTAGATCATTTGTTTGTCCATTTGGATCTTTTGGTTTGAGTGCCTAATTCTTGAAAAGAACTTGTAGCCTGTGGTTTACTCTTCTTCTTTAACTTAGGGGAAGGTCCCCTCCTCCCGAGCTGTTTGGTGGCATCAATGGTGACACCAGCCACAGGTGGCCACTTGGTGTACTCCCCACTTGTGTTAAGTTCATTTCCTTCACTCACTTCCTGTGCATCAACCATCTCTACTGATGCCCCAGTGCCAACATTGCTAATTTCCCACATCCCTGGAAGCACCAAACGCTATGGGGTTTCACAAGCACACAGCTGCACTTAATGAAAGCATGCCAAGGTTCTAGTCAAAATTTGATTTGAAAGTTTTATGAAATTTTACAAAAGGCAAATCCAGAATATTTGTGAAAACAATTTGTTATCTCAAAAACATAACATTTTGCTATTTCAATGGCAAAAGACAATCTATTGTGTTCATTCTTGCTGCTGGTTATCTCCCCATTCTCCCTTCCCTTGCCATTCATCTTGGTGACCATGTAGATGGGATAAAATATTGATGGACTGTGACAACTGTAGCCATGTTGAAAATTTAAGTGGATTGTTACATTGTAAACAGCGTCAGGGTTAGTTGGGAAGATGGTCAGCGTTCCAGATCCAACTGTAGTCATTTTTCCCTTTCATACAGATGTAGCTTTAGTCTCAGTTGGTCTCTCTCTCTCTCTCTCCCCCCAACCCTTCCATTTTTGTTCCCTCTCTCTTCTTCCACTGACTCAGATAAATAAGTCCACCAAAACACATTGCTTTTGATATTGTCTCTGACCTGAGGTCATAGAGGAAAGACGCAAAATGAAAATAGAAATCAGATTAGATCCATAAACGGATGTCAGAGGGGACGATAAAATAAAGGACAAAGAGACTGGTCCAAGAATCTCATTTTCTCTACAAAATGAATTTCAGCTCGAACAATGGTTTGCTTTTGCAGTCTTTGTTCTCCAGGGACGACAACAATGGGGAAAACTGTTTCAAGTGAGGAGCCGTCCACGCTGGGAGCTAGAGAGCAGTAGATTGTCCCCGGTTGCCAAAGAGAGGTGAATATTCTTGAGAGCTGCAGTTGGTTGTACACATCAGAGTATTCACCTTGGTCTGAGTGAATCATGCCGAGTTCTCAAAGTTCACCTCCAGAGCAGCACTGCTGAAAACATCAGATTTCTCCGACTTTGCTTCTGAGTACCTGCCCTAAACAGCACGCTTGTCAGCACGCCAGCAGGCAGGACCCTCTGGATAGCTCATTTTGGAACGAGGGCTGGGTTTCAACCTGCCATGGAGGAGGAAGTGTAGAACAAACAGTGTGTACATGAGCATCTCATCCTGAGATGAGCTGCAGCTGCTTGCCGCCTCCAAGGAGCAACCACAAATTCGTAGTTTCCTGTTGAAAATGTCAGTTGAAGGAAAATTTCATATGAAATTGCAAGATAGTTAATTAGTTTATTACCCAAACTTTCCTGATAATAGGAAAGCGGATACTGCACCCTATGACTTCCAGGATTGATAATTGTATTATCATCGTGATAATACAGCTGATGGCCAGGAATGGTAGAAAATACGTAACCAGGTTGTTGAGAATTTATAAATTCATTTCAGGAGTGAAGAGAGACACAGAGAGAAAGAGAGAGAGAGAGGAAGAGGAAGCCCAAGTCCAAATCTAGGCAGAGAGGTGCCAGAAAGCAAGTTCCCCCAGTTAACCTTGCACTTTATAGTCAGAGTGTGAAAAGATTTAAGTAGGTCAAACAACAACGAAAATATAGGCACCACATGTTCCCCCATCCCAACCCTAAATCCCTCTAACCTCACAATTCACCAACTGAATGGCAGGAAGTCACACGTATGTTTATCAATTCTTGTTTTCTTCTTATTAACAAAAGTCATTGGCCAAAATCGCTCGGAGTGTTTCCCAAGTCCCAGTGATTTGCAGGGTATAGACCGTTACTGTCACTGGAGAGGTCAGACAACTAAAGAAGTACATGTGAGTTTGCCACCTCCGAAGGACTCTGATACTAAAGACATAAGTCATTTTAGCTCAGAGGGTCCCGAGTATAGAAGGTGTGGGGTAAAAATTGCATCTTCACTCCGTCACTGGGCTGAGTCCTGGAAATACAAATAACAGTAGCCTCTGATCCCAAAGGTCTCATCAACTTTGCTGGGGGTGAGAGAGGACTGGGCAGTAAACTGTTGATGGAAGATAAATCATTGACAGCTGATTTTAAAATCCAAGTTAAATAGAGTTTCCAGAAAAAAGTGTTGCCCACAGAGGTGGAGACAGGAGTGAGTGGCTCCAAACAGTGATCTGAAATCCTCTCATAACTAGTTCACCCTTATTAACTCTGGATGTGGACCTGTCTGATAGACCCAGAGTACAGCTGACCTTTAATCCAGCGTATATAACTGTATGTATAACAGCATATATATATAACAGCATATATAACTACTACTCCTTTAACAAAGAGCAAGTTGGGGTTTCACAGGACACTTTCTAAGAGGAGCACTTGGGCTGTGTGCGCTCTGATTTTATCACATTGACTGAACTGGCATAAAGTGTGATAAGCCAGGCCACTCAACAATTTCTAATAAAATATAAATGTGTTTATAAATAAATGTGAGTAATTATATCCTTTAAAGCATACAATTTAATAAATACAATGATCAGTCTCGCGGGAAAGCTACGTACAGTTGCTTCTCACCAAATCGAGGCAGAGATTTCATCTTGCCTGTTGACGTGAATGTCATTGCTGGGTTGTGACTGCTCATGGGTCCTTTGTCTTTTTCACTATACTTGAAGAGAGGAGCTGTCTCAGGCAGCAGATCTGTTGCTTTCATGGCATCATTGTTTTATTTATGTGTTTAATCCTACCCACAGAACTTTGCATTGCCATGCTCTCAGTTATATGCCATGTTGTTTCACAGTGAAGACATAAAGTAGGTATGAATTCAGCTGGCAACATAGACAAGCTGACCTTCAGTTGCGTGGCAAAGTGTTTCCTCATGTAGCCAAACATCTCCTCCAAGTGAAAGGATATCGAGGGAGATTTGCCCCAAGCGCCTCCAGTGTCTCCATACCCCAGAGGCTGCAATCTAGTCTAACATCTAGCCAGCTCAATAGAAAGCCAAATACCTGACCCACACTCTAAGGTCCCTTGAAAACTGCCTTTACTGAATCACATTTGGTATGACCTCCTCAGGCTATCTGTGGATTGTTGTACAAAACTTGCTGTTACATCTGTTGTAGGCACGCCAGGGAGGACGTCGTTACCTCCCACAGTGTCCTCTTTACGACAATCCTGGGAGTAATTTCTGTTTGGTTTTAGTACCAAGAATGGCTGTGCTTCTCCTGGGCAATGGTCTATTTGTGCTTTTATCTCACAAATATTGGACCATGAGTAACAGACCACATTCTCCAGTAGAAAAAAATGTGTTTTCCTCCTGGCTTTCTGAAAATGTGTTCCCAAGGGTCCTGAAGCTTTCCAAAAGATATTGTCCATCTTGTGTTTTTACTTCATGATAATCTTTACTTAAAAAAAAAAACCGATATAAGGATATTTGAGGACAGGGATCAGAAAAAGTTTTCTATAAAAAAGCTAAAATAGTAAATAATTCAGGTTTTGTGGGCCACATGCATCTCTGTCATATATATATATATATTTTCAGCTATTTAAAATTATAAAAACCGTTCTTTTTTATTTTTTTATTATTTTTATTGGAGTATAGTTGCTTTATAATATTGTGTTAGTTTCAACTGTACAGTAAAGTGAATCACCTATATGTATACATATATCCCCTCTTTTTTTGGATTTCCTTCCCATTAGGCCACCACAGAGCACTGAGTAGAGTTTCCTGAGCTATACAGTAGGTTCTCATTAGTTATCTATTTTATATGTAGCATTAATGCTGTATATATATGTCAATCCCAATCTCCCAATTCATCCCACCCTCCCTTTTGCCCTTGGTTTGTTCTCTACGTCTGTGTCTCTATTTCTTCTTTGCAAATAAGATCATCTATACCACTTTTCTAGATTCCACACATATGCATTAATATATTTGTCTTTCTCTTTCTGACTTACTTCACTCCGTATGACAGACTCTAGGTCCATCCACGTTGCTACAAATGACCCAATTTCATTCCTTTTTATGGCTGAGTAATATTCCATTGCATATATGTACCACATCTTCTTTATCCATTCCTCTGTTGATGGACATTTAGGTTGCTTCCATGTCTTAGCTATTGTAAATAGTGCTTCATTGAACATCGGGGTGTGTGTGTCTTCTTAAATTATAGTTTTCTCTGGGTATATGCCCAGTAGTGGGATTGCTGGGTCACATGGTAGTTCTATTTTTAGTTTTTTAAGGTATCTCCATACTGTTCTCCATAATGGCTGTATCAATTTACATTCCCACCAACAATGCAAGAGGGTTCCCTTTTCTCTACACCCTCTCCAGCATTTATTGTTTGTAGATTTTTGATGATGGCTGTTCTGACTGGTGTGAGGTAATACCTCAGTGTAGTTTTGATTTGCATTTCTCTAATGATTAGTGATATTGAACATCTTTTCATGTGTTTGTTGGCCATCTGTATGTCTTCTTTGGAGAGATGTCTGTTTAGGTCTTCTGTCCATTTTTTGATTGGGTTGTTTGTTTTTTTGACATTGAGCTGCATGAGCTGTTTGTATATTTTGGAGATTAATCCTTTGTCAGTTGCTTCATTTGCAAATATTTTCTCCCATTCTGAGGGTTGTCTTTTCGTCTTGTTTATGGTTTCCTTTGCTGTGCAAAAGCTTTTAAGTTTCATTAGGTCCCATTTGTTTAGTTTTGTTTTTATTTTCATAATTCTAGGAGATGGGTCAAAAACAGATCTTGCTGCAGTTATGTCAAAGAGTGTTCTTCATATGTTTTCCTCTAAGAGTTTTATAGTGTCTGGCCCTTCATTTAGAAGATGATTCTTTTTTTAAAATTTTTATTGAAATATTTTTTCAATAAATAAAATAAATACTGAAATATTTATTTTATTTACAATGATGTGTTAGTTTTAGGTGTACAGCAAAGTGACTCAGTTATACATATATATATATATATATATATATATTCTTTTTTAGATTCTTTTCCATGATAGGTTATTACAAGATACTGAGTATAGTTCCCTGTGCTATACAGTAGGTCCCTGCTGGTTATCTATTTCATATATAGTAGTATGTATATTTTAACTCCAAACTCCTAATTTATCCCTCTCTCCTTTCCCCTTTGTAACTGTATATAAGCACGTATAAGCAGTACTAAGTGAAGTGAGTCAGACAGAGAGAGACAAATTCATGTTAAGACCATTCTTAACTCATGGACCGTACAAAAATAGCAACATACCAAATTTGGCCCACAAGCCATAGTCTCCTGACCCCTGTTGCAAGATCACTGGATAACCTCATTTCTGAAAACTGCCATGTGATTGCAAGATCTTCAAATTGTGTTTGCGCTAAGGTTTTTGCTGGTGCCAAGTGGTGCTATTTGCACTGACATGGGGTAATGAGAAAATAAAGAAGGCTGGCATTAACTGTAGTTAACTGTAAATGGCATGTTTGGTGTAAGAAAAGCCAAATGTCAGAAAGGCAATCTACAAATAAAGATCTCGAGTTCTTCAAAAGGTGGTGAGAGAACGAGCTGAGCACACAACCTACAGCCATGGCAGAACCACGCAAACTCACAAGGATGTGATTTGTCCCATATGGAATAGAATCCTGTTCCATAGTCACACTGTGAGGGGCAATTTTGTTTTAGCAAAACAGCAGCACTTATTAAATCAAAGTTGTTAGTTCAAAATCGACTGGCTTTTTAATGTGTTTATGTTTAACTTGTTAGTTTAATTTGGTCTCGTGGCTGTACAAGAACATTATAGACTCCACAACGAGATTCCTTTGTTCAAAACCCAGTTCTGCCACTTCCTACCTATGTGTAACTTACTTGAGATTAACAAATTATATATATAAAGCTCTTAGAATGGATGATGCTACCATCACCATACACCTTGTTCATTTATACATATTTAAAAAAGGAATAATAAAAATAACATGAAGAAGGGAATCAAGAGAAAATTTTACATTTAAAAGGCTTTAGTATATTTCTGAAGGTTAAGAAAAACTGGAATAGTTATTAGGATATGCATTTTTCTTCCTTCCCCAGTACTTATTCATTTCAAGCATTGCTTTTATTCTTTTTTTGCACACTTTCTTACCCTTTAGCATTCCTTCTCCCTGCAACACACATCTATGTACCCTGTGACAAATGTGTTTTCATTTTTAAGCTGATTTTTAGGTTAAAAAGAAAAAAAAAGCCTGGTCATGATAACAAATCAAGAGTGCAGGTGGTAAACCTCCTCCCCATCCTATAACCCAACTTTCCTATCCCCTCCCCAGAGGAAAACTCTATGAATATTTTCTTGTGTTTCCATCCAAAAACCTTGAGTTCTGCTCCATTTGCAAAAATACCACCTTTTTGCATTTCAAAATAACTTTACATCTTTCAAGGACCCAAGTGGGCTAATTAAAAAATGTATATATATATATATATACAGTGAATTTTTGGTGTGACACGGAGGGACAGAGAACCCGAAGAAGAAACCCAAGCCTGATGTAGGTAGGATGGCTATGACAGAGGAAGGAGAGATCATTGCATTCTGAAAGGCTCCCAGGGGTTAAGAGAGTAAGGCCAGTCAGGAAATATACATCTTTACTCACTGCCAGAGAGCAGGGTGAGCTTGCATTCTGAGAGGTGGGCAAAAGAAGAGGTGAGATAAGATATGCTAGAGGGGGATGCAAATCAGATTCCCAGTGGCTTTGAAGTCATGCCATTTTTTGTTTTTTCCAGAAGACACTGGACAGCCAGTATCAGATTTTAAGCAGGATAATGGTACAATTAGAACTGCAATTCTATGAGAAAGTAAACTCCAGAGGCTGAGAGATCAATGTGGAGCCTCTTCCAGTGTCTGAGTGAGGTATGAGGGGATGGGGCCATGGATCACAGCCCCACCTCCACGGTTCCTGACTCATTAAGTCTGGTGTGAAGCCCAAGAATTTGCATCTCTAACAAATTCCAAGACATGTGGATGCTACTTGTCTGGGGACCACACTTTGAAAAAGATTGGATTAGAAAAAATAGACTCACAAGAGAGATTATGGCCTTC
This sequence comes from Delphinapterus leucas, assembly GCF_059928025.1. NCBI lineage: Eukaryota > Metazoa > Chordata > Mammalia > Artiodactyla > Monodontidae > Delphinapterus > Delphinapterus leucas. The sequence continues at coordinate 47,591,179 of NC_143133.1, read as the reverse complement.
CTTTCTCCACTTAAAATAGAGGGAAACAGATTCTAATATATTTATAAAAGCAATTAGCTAATTACTGAAGTGCTACATAGTTCATATAAATAATTTTCAGAGGAAGAAACTGAGGTAAAGGGAAACTAGCTTAAGTGACTGACTGAAGTCATTGCCAGGTCTCCAGAAGAACTTGTTATTTAAAGAAAATTTGTCATCAAACCTTGAAAATTGTAATAGAGAAAAAATGGGACATTGGGAATGTCCAGGAATAGAGAAATAAATATGCAACTTTGAAAATGAATGAACTAGATCTATATGTGGATACATGTATGATCCAAAAATATTTAGAAAAAAATAGCAAGAGTCGGAATATATTCATTATGATAGAGCTTATGCAAAAATCACAAAAACAGAACTATATATTTTATTTGAGATTTTTTTTGCCAAGTTGTTTTCTTCCCCTTGATTATTTTATTATGGAATATGTCATTTTTTGGTCTCTAAATTTATTTATTTTTACTTTTTTTCCTACTTTGAAAAAATTGAGATATAATTGACATATAACATTGCATTAGTTTTAGGTTTACAACATAATGATTTGATATATGTACATATTGTGAAATGATTACCACAATAAGGTTAGTTAACATTCATCACCACCCAGTTATTTTTTTCTTATGACGAGAACATTTAAGATTCACTTCCTTAGCAACTTTCAAATATAAAATACAATCTTAGTACCTACAGTCACCAGGCTGTACATTACATCCCCTGTGACTTTATGCTATACTTGAAGGTTTGTACCTTTTGACCACCACCACCCATGTTGCCCATCCTCCACTTCTCATAAAATATGTCAGATATTTTATAAAGTGTATACAACATGTGTATAGTTTAATGACTAGTAATACAACAAACACCCTTCTATCCACCACCCAGCTTAGAAAAGAGAGCATCAGCCTTCCTGACCCTTATCCAGTCACATTCCCCTACCTGACACCAGAAGTAAAAACTCTGCTAGACTTTGTGCTTATTATTTCCACATTTTCTTTATAGTTTCACAGCATATGTATATATACTATTCAATATATGTTTAGTTTTGTATATTTTAAACTTCATGTAAATTGAATCATACCTTTTATATTCTTATGTGATTTGCACTTTTGAGGCCTCATGTTATATTTGTGATATTGATTGATATATATGTATTGTGGATTGAGTTGCGTCCCTCAAAATTCAAAAGTTGAAGTCTTAACCCCAGGTGTCTCAGAATGTGACCTTATTTGGAAACAAGGTAATTGCAGATGTAATTATTTAAGATGAGGTTACATTAGAGTAGGGTGAGACCTAATTCAATATGACTGGTGTCCTTATAAAAAAGGGAAATTTGGACACAGAGACAGACAAACACATAGGAAGCACTCTGTGTGAAGAACAGACAATTATCTCCAGGCCAAAGAATGCCTAAGGCTGCCAGAAACTAGGAGAGAGGAAATAAATTTCTGTCACTTGAAGCCACCCAGTTGTGGCACTTTGTTACAGGAGCCCTAGGCAACTAATACATGTGGGAAACAATTCATTCATTTTCACTGATATATAGTATTCTATTAAATGAATATACCACAATTGTTTCTTCATCTTTCTGTCATGTGCATGACAGAAAGCGTCCAATAGTTTGCCCCTGTGAAGCCTCTTGTGAAAATTCTTGTACATGAAATTCTTGTACATCTCTCCTGGTGCATGTGAGTAAGGTTACATCTAAAGTATCTGCCCAGGAAAAAACATATTCTGACTTATAAGTTTTGCCCATTTTACTCAATAATTTGGAGGGGTTTCCAAAGAGATAGTGAGAGCATATAATCCAACAGCAAAATATAAATGATCCTGTTGGTCCACATCCTAGCCAACACTGTTATTGTCTGCAAGATTTTATATTTTCTACTGGAATATATGAATAAAAAGGTATTAAATGTGGTCTGGAAGGATACATAGCAAACACAAAATGTTGGTTACCGCTAAAGAAGGGAGGAAAGGACCATTACTGGAATTTGGGATAATTAGAAGTGAATAAAGACAGGAGAAAGGAAGAGATAGAGAAAGAGGGAGGGAGGGGGAGAGGGAGAGTTGAAGGGAAGGAAGAAGGAAATGAAAGAAGAACAGAAGGAGGGAGAGAAGGAAGGGAGGAAGGTTGAGAAGGAAGGAGGGAGGAGAGAAAGAATGAAAAAGAGAGAGAGGGAAGCTGAGGGGAAGAAAGAGAAAGGGAGAAAGAAAGAGAAGAGATTCTATGTTTCTCGGAAGAGACAGGGTACAACCTGATTAGCAATGCCTCAGTGCAGGAATCAAGTTGTCCCTCTCTCTTCCATTACCTGCAGATGCCATGAACGTCTGGCCACCAAATTTTTTCTCTTGTTCAGGAAGAAAGCTTTATGTTGAGCGGTGGTGTGTTAATTTGCTCTCTCTTGGTCTAATAAGCAAAACCCAGAGGAGGCCGAGGATTTCATTTCCCCAAAGGCATGAGATTTGCCTATGTGATGGAGTGGACATCGGCAGAGCCGGGAAGAATCATCTGACAGCAAACCCCACTCAGGTTCCCGTTTGCTTCCCCACCTCTGTGAAAAAAAAAAAATAATTAAAGTGGCCTGGGACACTGCATTTAGAACTTCTAGGCGTGATAGTCATTGGATATCTGAAAAACTAGGAGGAAATTTCAATAAGCCTGTGAGACAGCCAAAATAATTAGGCTGACATGCTGTCATCTACTGCCTTCATTTTTAAAAATATGGGCAATATCTACAGCTTTTCACAAGGCCTACCAAGCTTTCTAAATGAGCCACAAAACTACATACATACTGAATTCTTGGTTTCCCAACTTGCAGTGTCCATGTTTTCTGTATATCATCATGTTTGGAGAGAGAAGGTGATACTACATTCCAGTATCCTAATAACATTGTCTTCAGGCTGTGGGTCATGAAATTGCCTTGTAAGTTAAAAACTCCTGAGAAAGCTTGAGAGCCTGGCACACAGTATGCACTTAATTAATGCATTCTGAAATTAATGAATGGATAAATAAATTAATGAATATAAAATAATGAACAAAAATTCTTCGGGTAGGATCCAAACCATGTTTATTAGTTTTCTATGGCTGCATAACAAATTATCACAAATTTAAGGGTTAAAAATGCCCATTCATTAACCGACAATTGGGTGGGTTTGAAGTCCAGCACGGGATGACTGGGTTCCCTACCAAGGGAATCACAGAACCAAAATCCAGGTGTCAGCCAGGCTGAGTTATTTTCTGGAGACTCTGTAGGAAAATTCACTTCCAAGCTCATTCTTGCTATTGGCATATTTCAGTTCCTTGGGGCTATATTTCAGAGTTTCCTATCTCCTTGCTAATGACAAGCTAGGACTGCTTTCAGCTCCTAGAAGACAGCATCCGTTCCTTGCCATCTGATCCTGTCTATCCTTAAGCCAGCAATTGTGATTCAGATTTTCCTGCTTCCCCTTTCTGGTTTATTCCTCTTCAGTCAGCCAGAGAAAGCTCTGTTTTTAAAGGGCTCTGTAATCAGGTCAGACCCACCTGCCTGTTTTAACAGTTTACAGGTTAACTGTGCCATGTAGCATTACCCAATCACAAAATAAAGTCTATCAAATTCACGCAGGGTATGTACATAAGGGGCAGGTAATCTTGGGGGCCACCTTAGAATTCTTTCCTCCATACCATGGAAGACTGCTTCAGTGGACTGCAGGGTGTGCCACTGTACTTCTCTAAAGGCACAATTTTATATTCCAAGCATGCTTGACTATTATGTTGGAAGACCTCAGGGTTCAAAACCAATAAATCATTTTTGTTTTCCCTTTTGGGGTTTTTAAAATACGTTTTCTAACCTTGCATCTATATACTTCTGAAATAGCTTCTATAGCAGATAGAAAAATTCTATTACTTCCCTCCGTTAAATGAGTAGAATACAAATGTAGACAAGAACAGAAAATATCCCCTTAGAAAAATCTGGCAACACTTGAGCCCTTTTCAGTTGTAGCACTAAAATTGGATTTTTACATTCATTGTAAGGGTTGGCAAAGGGAAACATTTGAGCCAGCTAGGGTTAAGAGAAATGAAAAATAGAGAACTGCTGTTTATTTCAGAATTTTGCATTTGCACAAACTGCTGGGTTCTTTGAACATATATGTTATTAAAATAGCTATTTATTGAAATACTTGGTATTTAGGAAATCAACCTATGATGCAATACAGATTACTTCCATCTATTACTAGTCAATGTACCTGTTTTATGCATATTATATATTCATTTGAAACCATTTTTCTTTGGGGCCCTCAACTTTTGGGGGTTTTCTTTCTTAATTATTTTCATCTTTCCTGCTCACTCTGCATCAAAAACTTTTCTCAAATTTGAGAAATTAGACATGCTGGCTTGAGTCACTGGATCAAGAACATTAAAGCTGCAACTCAGAGAAAGACTCTGCAATATTGAGAATAATAATAGGAAATCGGTAAATTAAAAAAAAAAAATTACAGTGGAAACCAGGACATAGTTACTGATAGTAATGAAGCAAATCTTAAGAATTGCTACATTATTTGGTGCTGAGGGGTTTAAACATATTTTAACAGGTCTGTAACCTCTTGATTTCATAGTCACACTATGAGTAATTATTAATGTCCATTTCACAGAAGACATACGAATTTTTCTTGTTTTATGATTCTTTTATATTTAGTAATTTTAGTTATTTAATTTTTGTCTCCTTTTTTGGCTTTTTGTGTACTAGTCAGCGTTCCCCAGAAAAACAGAGCCAACTGGATGTGTGTACATGCAGAGAGAAAGAAATGTATTTTCACGGAATTGGCTTATACGATTGTAGAGGCTAGCAAGTCCAAAACCTGCAGGGTAGGCTGGTAGGCTGGAGAGCCAGGGAAGAGTTCAGAGGTGGTTTGCTAGCAGAATTCCCCTTCGCTCAAGGGCAGTCAGCCTTTTTCTTAAGGTCTTCAACTGATTGAATGACATCTTCTCATATTATGAAAGGCAATCTGCTTTACTCAAAGTTTAATGATTTGAATGTTTATCCCATTAAAAAATATCTTCAAAGAAACATCTAGAATAGTGTTTACCAAAAATCTGGGTTCTGAGGCCTAGCTAAGTTGACACATAAAATTAACTATCACATTAGTTATAAAGTTTAATTGTGCTGTTAGTGGTTTGTGGTTTCGTGGTCACTTTAGTGTTTATAGCACATATCTTTAACTTATCACAGTCTATCAAGTGATATCATTTTTCTCCACATATAGTAAAAAAAAAAAAACTCTTACCACAGTATACTTTCATTTCTCTGCCCCTGGCTTTTGTGCTGTTGTATTCATACATAGAATATGTATTTCATTTTACATAGAATATAACTAAAAAGCATTGTTACTAATTTTGCTTTAAACATTTTATCTTTTTTTAATTTTAAAAACTTTTCATTTTAAACTTACTTTAAACAATATTTTGCAAAAGAGTACAGAGGTCCCATGTATCCCTGACCCAGCTTCCCTCAACAATTGGTTGCCTTTTAAAGATACTTAAATAATAAAAAATGTTTTATTTATCCATGTAGTTACCACAGTCATTGCTCTCCATTCTTTATGTGGAACCAGGTTTCTATTGATACCATTTTTCTTCTGCTTGATTGACTTCCTTCAACAGTTCCTATAGTACAGGTATGCTGTTGCTGAAGTCTTTCTTCTCTTAATGTCTAACAATGTCTTTATTTTGCCTTTTGAATTGAAAGAGACTTTCACTGGATAAAGAATCCTAAGTTGACATTTTTTTTTTTCTTCCAGGATTTTAAAGATTTTGCTCTATTGTCTTCTAACTGGCATTGTTTATGATGAGAAATCTCTGCCATCATTACAGTCATTCCTGTGTATATAACATGCCTTTTTTCCTCTGGCCCCCAAAAGTAAGAATTTTTACAAACAGAAGAATTGAGAATGAGGTAGATTTAGTTTCCAACCCAGTAAGTTCTGGCCTCTCCTTTTCCTCCCTAAACTCTGTTTGCAAAATAAACCATCTTTATTTGAGTGATCTCTCTCTTTCCTTCCTCCACCTTAGCCAGCTAAAAAGGAATCTGAATGGCACTTGCAATAGTTTTCCTATAAACCCACTTGCCAAGTTCCATATGTTCCTTAGAGGCATTGTCTCTCCTCCATTGTTACTGCAGGTGACATTTTTCTTATTTCTGTATCAGCTAGAGCAGTTTGTTATTGCTTTTTCAGCTTCTGTTAATAGTTTGTTCACCATTTTTCCACAGTCTGCTGTTTCTTCACTGCTTTTCCATCTTCCACCTACTGCCTAGTCCAAAAACAAATGTCACATATTTTATGTCTTGTTACAGCAGCACCCCACCTCTAGGTGCCAATTTCTACACGTCAGCTTTTGCTGTGTAACAAACCACCCTAATGTTAGGAGCTAACCACAGCATGCATTTATTTAGCTCATGTTTGTGAGTCACCTGAGCAATGCTGCTCTTGATGGCTCAGCTGACATCTGCATTGCTCATTCATGCATATATGTCAGCTGGAACCTGGAAGATCTAGGATGGTGTCTCATAAATGTCCAACGGTTGGCAGGCTTTCAGCCAAGAAAACTAGCCTGTACTTCTTCACTTGACAGTAGTAGCAGATGTCCTGAGAGTAGCAGAAGGCGGCAAAGCTCAATGCACTAGCACTTCTCAAGCATGTAATTACAGCAGCTTTGTGATTGGCCAAAGAAAGTCACATGACAAAGCCAGCATAGTTGTGAAAGGGACTCCTGAAGGTCATGGGTTTAGGAAGAAGAGGAATTTCTGGCCATTTTTTGCAATCTAGTACTTATGGTTAGTGCTACTTTGAAGTCATAAATATGTTTTTCTACATCATCTTTAAAAAGTTTATTTTGCCTTTATCTGTCTTTCTTTAATCTGTGCTGTTCATTCCCTTGTTTCTTTTTTATTTGTTATCTAAGACAGATTTTAAATATATGAACTCTGGCTCTGTTAGAGATTTTTTAGATTATAGAAATTGTACAAACCTAACAAAATACTGGCAATATTTACGGACTATTGTGATTCTTGAGCTACTGTAGTAGTGTTTTAGCAAACGAGTTTTATTTTTTATTCATATAATGTTGGTTTATAACATTACATTTTTATGTGTACAACATTATATTTCTAGTTCTGTATACACTACAGTGTGCTCACCACCAAAAATTTAGTTTCTATCCATCACTGTACAGATAATCCCTTTACCTGTTTTACCCTCCGCCGTCCTCTCCTTCCCCTCTGGTAACCACTACTCTATTCTCTGCATCTACATGTTTTTGTTTGGTTTAGTTTGCTCATTTTTTTGTTTGATTGTTTGTTTGTTATATTCCACATATAAGTGAAGACATATGGTACTTGTCTTTCTCCATCTGACTTATTTCACATAGCATAATACCCTCAAGGTCCATCTATGTCATCATAAATGGAAGACTTTTAATATGAGGAAGTAAACCTTGGTAAAGCTTTCTTGAAGAGATGGGAGCTACGGAAAGGGAGGCTCCTTTCCTCTTTTTTTCGCCCTGGCAAACAGCTTTGCAATTGCAATAGACAGAATCTGCCTACCTAGTTTAGGCAAAAAATGATAATAACACATGTAGAAGTTGTGTTTGCTCATTTGTTTAACTTAGGAATTTAATATGAAAACAAATGGATTCTTTGAGAAGGACTAAATGCACACTATGGAAGGAGGCCTTAATGAATGGCTTCTTATTCATTAACTGAAGTCTTTATAGAAATAAAATATTTTACCCAATGATCAGGGAATTCTCACATCAACTCCCTCTTCCTCCGCACTATGGAACTCTTAGTTTAAACTCTTAGAAATGCTTTATTTTGTGTGGCTGAGAGAATAACATTTTTCTATTTTAGTTTGCTCTAAATTCACCAACTACTTATTGGATTGCGTCTAGTAGCTCTTTCTCCTCTTTTTGATAATTACACTGAGGTATCCCTGTGTTTTCATTAGAGCCTTATACAGTTTTCTGAAGATAGTCAGAAATAGTCTTTGCTTGTGCACTTATTGAAAGTTCTCTATGAGCATAGACTAAGTATAACTACATTACTTTGGGGTCTTTGCTTTCCTTCAGCATCCTCTATGAGATGCTGAATTCCAACATGATCTGCTGGCTTGGGATTGCCTTCTGTATCTATTTTTTCAGAGCTGAGTTTCCACCAGAAGACATAGTCAAGTGCATTCTCTGCTCATCTTCCACCATGTACTACAATGATAGGATGGGTGAAATTCTGCTCCTTTTGGTGGAAAGACTAATTTGTTGGGATCCAAGGTACTCCCATGTACTACAATGATAGGATGGGTGAAATTCTGCTCCTTTTGGTGGAAAGACTAATTTGCTGGGATCCAAGGTATTCCTCATTGCATGGAAACAACAATCATGGCATTTTTGGATAATACTTTAAAATATTTTGTCTGATATGTTTCAGAGGTTTATTTTTAATGTAACACGTCCATTATCATGTGGATTATATCTCCATGCATTTATATGTACATCTCTTCCCTTGTGTCTTGTAGTTTGTGGCACCTTCATTAATTCATTCAAAATACTAATCTGTTACTTATTAGGAACTGTGCTACATGTAGGAATACAGAGTTAACACGATATACAAAAAAGTCCCTTTCCCTACAGCGCTTACAATCTGATGAGCTATATATATATACAAGTAAATGAGTTATCAAAATACCAAGTGAAAAGTGTTTAAGGGGAAAATAAAATACCATGGAAGGAAGTATATAGTAAAACCCCTATAGTTAAGGGGGAAAAACTATTACAGAATAGCCCATTTTAAGATATAATCATATTTTAAATTTTCTTAAGTAAGAAAGTATAATTGGACACTCAGACAATTATCTCAGAGTCACTTATAAAAGAAAAAAAAAAACAACCCAAGTGAGAATTTCCACTAAAAACAAATTACGCTGGAAACAGAAGTAAATGATTTTTAAACAGTTTTGCCACTGTAAACTTAAAGGTGAACTAAGGCAACATTCATCAATCTTCTGATGACATAAATGCTCAAAAATCAGTAAAATGTGCTTATTGATTTAACAGCATTAAAATTTGGACAGCAAATTAATCATTGCATAATAGTCTCACACTAAAAGTAAGTGCATTGAAAAATGCCTGTATATGTATATATATGTAGTTATCTACCTTCACTTCATTCTTGAATGCCCTTCCCTTGTTTCAAAATCTGGTAAATTCCTAACAAATCTTCAGATGTTTTGTTTCCCTACAAATTCTTCCCAGCCTTCCAGCTCCCAGTCCTCTCCTCCGTAGTAAAGTGATCACTCCTTCTATTATGAACCATTAACCCACACATCACACTGTTTTATAATGACTTATTTATGCATCTTTCCTCTCACTGGATTTCGAACCCATTGTGAGCAGGGACCGTGCCTTACTCATTTTTATATCCCAGCATAAACACTCTACACATTGAATAATTTTGCGTGGAATAAATGATTGTGTAACAAAAGAATCAAAGAAAGAAGGGAAGAAAGTAGGAAAAATAAAGGAGAGAAGGAAGGGAAAAGAAAAGGAAGGCGGAATTTTTCCTTAATAATTCAAAGTACTTCTAGAGTGAGAGTTCCAATCTTATAGAATAAGTCATCCTAAATTTGACCACTCAAGTCAATAATAATAATATAATTACAGACTTAAAGAATATTATTTCCCATCACCCTTTGTACAACTGAAGAAGAAGAGGAGAGAATTTTAAACCTGACAATCTTGTATTTCTTCGCTGATTTTTGTCTTTTATAGACATGTGTGGTTTAGTGGAACAAATTTGGGCTGAGACTGATATTATGAGCATTTTATTCCTGCTCTGCCAAAATATGACCTTGAACAGATCACTTAGCATCCCTTGCCTCAGGTTGCTCAGATTAAAAATGAGACACTTGAGCACAATGAGCCTTTCTAACTCAAGCAAACTAATGTTCTGGGAATAATGATCAGTTATTTAGTTACCGAATTGCACAGGAATTAAGGATTCTATTTTGGGGTGACTAAAATAAAAATAATGAAACCATTTAAGAGAGAGAGACCTTTGTACTGTTTTATGACACTAGTGTTTGAATGTAAGTTTTATCACCTACTAAATGTAAAGAGTGAAATGATAATTACTATGATAATGATGCCTTGGAGTGTCCCCTGATATGTACTACAGGGCAAGGAACAAGAGCTGGACCTGTCTTTCTCACAGTTGTATTCCCCCAGTACCCAGCTCAGTGCCAGATAAATGGTAGGGACTCAAAAACAGTGTTAATGAGATAGATCCTTTGTGGTTTCCAAATAATAGCACTCAGGCTCTTTTAATTATCAGATAATGTAAGGAATTGAGGTATCTGAATTGCAATTATTACAGAATCTTATTGTCATAAAATCATCAATGTTTACTCATATTGACATACTATATTTCTCTCTGCCTAATTCATGGTAGACCTAGAGCTTCTAGTTCAGTGTTCTACCACACTTTACTTCTCAAAGCAGTTCATCATATAATGTAATTATTAGGCCACAACAAGAAGTCAATTCAAATTGTTCACCTATTCATTTATATGTGCCTGGCTTACAGTAGGGATTTAATAGAGATTTGTTGAATAGATTTGATTTGAATAAGAACAGCTGTGATATTGAAATTTCTTAAAATTTCAAATGTTCTTGTAGATTAATTTGTTTTGTTTCACTATTTTGCTTTCATTTTTGTTTTTGTTTGCATTGTCTCAGCATCCTGCTGGGTTTTGAAATAATTCTCTGAAGCTAAAACCCTCTGTTAGTGAAAGTAACGTTCATAAAATAAACTAATATATCATTTCTTGTGCCTGGGGTTAGAGATTGAAACAATAACTAAGAAAAATATGAACTCTCCCTCACTCATTTGATTGTTATCTCCTGAAGCACCAAAACACACCAACTAGAGAAACAAGGGACTACATTTATCCCTTTGTAACCATCCTACAAAGAATAAAAAGCAGGGAGAAAATACCGTTGTAGTATAGATTAGGATATTTTGGAGTATGTGTAATAAAAACTAATTCTAGGTAATTTTTTAAGACCATATTTTTTAGAGCAGTTTAAGGTTCACAACAAAATTGAAAGGAAGTTACGGAGATTCGCCATATATCCCAACCCGACACACATGCAGAGCCTCCTCCATTATCAGCATCACTCACAAGAATGGTACATTTGTTCCCAAGGATAAACCTAAACTGACACATGGTAATCACTCAAAGTCCATTGTTTATTTTAGGGTTCACTTTGGCATTATACACTGTATGGGTTTGGACTACTGTAGAATAACATATCCATCATTGTAATATCATATAGGGTATTTTCACTGCCCTAAAAATCCTCTGTGCTCTGCCTATTAATCCACCCCCCACCTTCACCTCTAGCAATAGCTGATTGTTTTACTGTCTCCATAGTTTTTGCCTTTTTCAAAATGTCATATAGTTCAAGTCATACAATATATAGCCTTCTCAGTTGGCTTCTTTCACTGAGTAATATGCATTTAAGATTCCTCCATGTCTTTTCATGGCTTGACAGATCATTTATTTTTAGCATTGAATGATATTCCATTGTCTGGATGTACCACAGTTTATTTATCCATTTACCTACTGAAGAGTATCTTTATGGCTTCCAAGTTTTGGCAATTATGGATAAGCCATCTGTGTGCAGATTTTTGTGTGGTTGTAACAATTCAACTCCTTCAGGTAAATACCAAGAAGCACGATTGCTGGATGGTATGGTAAGAACATGTTTACTTTTGTCTTCCAAAATGACTGTACCATTTTGCATTCTCACTAGCAGTGAAGGAACATTGTTATTGCTCCACCAGCATTTGGTGTTGTCAGTGCTCCAGATTGTGTTCATATTAATAGGTATATAGTGATATCCCATTGCCATTTTAATTTGCATTTCCCTGGTGACACATAATGTAAGCCCTTTTTCATCTTTTTGTTTGCCATCTGTATATCTTCTTTGATGAAGTGTCTGTGAGGTCTTTGGCCCATTTTTTAATCAGATTCTTTTTTTATTGTTGAGCTTTAAGGATTTTTTTTTTTGTATATTTTAGGTAACAGTTCTTTTACAGATGTAACTTTTGCAATTTTTTCTCCCAGTCTTTGGATTGTCTTCTAATTCTTTTGACATTGTCTTTTGCAGAAGTTTTTAATTTTAATGAGGTCCAGCTTACCAAATATTTATTGTATGGATTGTGTCTTTGGCGTTGTATCTAAAAAGACATCACCATACCGAAGATCATCTATGGGTTTTCGTCTATGTTTTTCTGGGAGTTTTACACTTTTGTGTTTCACTTTTGGGACTATGATCCATTTTGAGTTAGTTTTTGTGAGAGTGTAAGGTCTGTGTCTAGATTCTTTTTTTTTTTTTTTGCATGTGTATGTCCAGTTTTTACCGTACCATTTTTTAAAGTGACTATATCTGCTCCAGTGTATTGCCTTTGCTCCTGTCAAAGAGCAGTTGATTCTACTTATGTGGGCCTATTTTGGGGCTCACTATTGTGTTCCGTTGGTCTATTTGTCTGTTCTTTCACCAATACAGCCCTGTTTTGATTACTGTAGCTCCATACTAAGTCTTGAGGTAGGGTGGCATCAGTCTTCTAACTTTGTTCTTTTCCTTCCTGTTGGCTATTCTGGGTCCTTTTCCTTCCCATATAAACTTTAGAATCGGTTTGTCAATATTCATAAAATAACTTTGCTGGGATTTTGATTGGGATTGCTTTCAATCTATGGATACAGGTGGCAAGAACTGCCATCTTGACAATATTGAATTATCCTTTCCATGAACAAGGAATGTTTCTCCATTTGTTTAGTTATTTTTTGATTTCATTCATCAGAGTTTTATATTTTTCCTCATTTAGAACTTGTACATATTTTGCTAGATTTATACCTAAATATTTCATTTTGGGGGTGCCAATGTAAATGATATCATGTTTTTAATTTCAATTTTCACTTTTTCATCGTTGGTATATAGAAAAGCAATTGACTTTTGTATATTAATCTTGCATCCTGCAACCTTGGAACTAATTGCTTATTAGTTCCAAGAATTTTTTGGTTGATTCTTTCAGTTTTTGTACATAGATGATCATGTCATCTGAGAACAAAGATAGTTTTATGCCTTCTATTCCACTCTGTGTTTCCTTTTCTTGCCTTATTGAACAATTTCTCATCCTTATGGCACAATTCAAAGTATCTTAAATTAAAATTTTAGAAGTTTTATTGGCTCACATAACTGGGATAGAGAAATAATTAGAGCATCAGGCACAACTGGATCAGGGCTCTAATAGTATCATTAGGATTATCTTTTCTGTTCTCTCTTCATCAGTCCTGATAGCTCTAGCAAGGAAGGATCTGGCTTTAGTCACATGACATACCTGAACTAATCACTGTGACCTGGGAGATGGAGAATTGTTCTTAGATAAGCTTGCAACAATGAGTTAGCCCGGTGGCCAGGGGATATGGTAGGTACTGAGACTGAGAGCCCCACCAGTATCATGTGTTATGGGGGATTGACACTTCCTAAAGCAAGGAAGAGAGGAAAATAAAACAGAGCCACAGGAAGCTAAAGTCAGTGTATCTCATGCTGTCACTTTCAGAATCACTATATCATACTCATTTAAGACTTTGATCCCTGAATTTAAAATCTTCTTGATTCACTGGCCTGCAAGCAATATCCATGAAGCTGACCTCACAGGCACCCACCTGTCCTAACAGGCACCCACCTCCGGTGTTTTTTGACTTTTTAAATGCCATTATTTTCTTCTCCACTCAACTTTTCACTTTGATGGGCCTAACTTGAACCTTATCTTTACCTGACAATGTGCAACTCCTGAAGTCTTCAATTAGTTTCACCTTTTTGACCACAACTTTCCATCTGTTCAACTGTCTTGGGTCCTATCTCCTACTATATCCTGCTCATTGACTTTACAAACCAGAGCTTTATTACCACCAGCCCTTCCTTTGTCTCCCCAGTTTCATATTCCTCTGGGCTTGTATACCTTGGATCACTCAATACACCTCTTGAGCATCCCTACTCCCTTACTATTGTTGTATGATCATACTTGTATCAATTTCCTAGGGCTGCTGTAACAAAATACCACAAAATGGGTGGCTAACAACAGACATTTTTCCCTCACAGTCTGAGGCCAGCAGTGTGAAATCAGTAACACTGAGCCAAAATCGTGGCGTTGGCAGGGCTATGCTCTCTCCAGAGGCTCTGGGAGAAGATTTAATGCTTGCCTCTTCCAGTTTCTGGTGGGTGCCAGCCTACCTTGGCTTGGGACTGCATCACCCGATTTTTAAGACCAGCATCTTCAAAGTTCTCTCAGCTTCATCTTCACATTGCCGCCTCCTCTACATGTGTGTCAAATCTCTCTGCCTCTCTTTTACAAGGACACTTGTAATGGCATTTAGGGCCCACCTGGATAATCCAGGCTAATCTCTCTATCTCAAGATCCTTAAATTAAACACACCTGCAAAATATAAGGTAATATTCACAGTTTCCAGGGATTAGGGTGTGAATGTCTTTGGGGGGGGCATTTTTTTGCCTATCACAATACCCACGTGGCAAAAATCCAACTCAGCCAACAGTCTTCTCTCTTCACTCTTCTACTACTTGCCTAACCGTCACTATTTATTTACAGCGTTCACACACAAGCTGACAGTCTCATTACTTTCCCATGATCAAATATCTCCTCCTCTACGCTTCACTTCAGTTAGAACTATACATCCTGCAAAGCTCTCCTGATTCCATCAGTAAATGCATGTGCAGAAACATCTTTGCTCCCACAGAGAGTTATGAACAGAGGGATTTTGTCTATCTTCATCAGTCGTCACCACATCCTCAGTCCCCAGATCAAGGTCTAAAGCGTAGTTGGCACTTGATTTAGGTTTATTTACGGATTTATTCTTTCCAGTATAAAACAAGAGGTTGGTCAATTTCCCTTGTTCTTAATCCCATTCCCTCAGACATCTTGCTCCCTCTTTACCTATATCTGTAATTTCTCCCCATCCTCTCTCTCCTGGCTGCTTCCCTATATCCTCTAAACCTATTCAAGTCTCTTTCACCCTTAAAAAATGCAAAAGATTTCTGGAATATTTTCAGAAGCTTGTATAGGGACCAAACAATTCAAGCCTCCTCATCTCCCAACAAAAATAACAAAAACAGAGAAAACATGAGGCAAAGCTACCATCATTAACTCCAAACATTAATCTCTTTCTGGGAAGCACTAAGATTAACAGCAGATGAACCAGAGAATGAAAATATCTGTGAAATACTGAGGAAAACATGCATTGCTTTTCCTTCAGTATGTGGCGAGAACATAAAGCCTGTAGCTTTATGCCTCACTAAAGAGAGTACAAATTATCACAAACTTATATAGCATGAATTTTGAAGAGGATCTCTTGCTGATGGGAATAATGCCTTCACCATACTTACAAATAAATGTCTTGAATATCTATGAGCTCTAAAAATGAAGAAGTGCAGATATAAATGAAGAGTAAAAGTAGTAGAGTTTTGTGATTTGATGGTTCTTTTCTATGCCTGGAATATTTTTGAGAAGTCAAGATTTTTATGTGTTAAATAAATAAATAAATATGCACTATATAATATATTAAAACAGGTAAGCAGAGAAGAATACGAGTTAGAGTACTTCGGTTTTAGGGTAAACATATCCACACAGGCATTAGCTACATCTAACAGCTCACCAGTCTTCTAACCCTCCAGTGCCTCAGATATTATCATGGAGGTCTTATTAGCCCTTTCAACAGTATAGAGATCCAGCCTAATCAACTGTACCATGTACAGGTATGCACTGTAGAAATTAGCATCATCATTATTATTAATCATTAGCTAAAGCAAAGAAGGATGCAGAAGTAACGCCTACTTACAAATTATATAATCCTGAGTTATTTACATTGTAATCCACAGTAATGTGAATTTATTCTGTGTGTTTGATTTTTTTCTGTATTGGGAGATGGGAGCAGGAGATTTCATGTCTCAGCTATGCTGAAACTCTTGTTCAGCTGAAATAAATTTACACAACGCAAAGAACCTAATAGCTGATCAGTGGAAAGATTGATCAAGGCAAGGGCAAGACCATGTCTCTTTTGCCCCTTCTGTCTGTTCAGCTTGCAGCAAAGAGCCTGGTACAGAGTAGATGCGAAATAATTACGTGTTGAAAAAATACTATATCAGAGTTAGAAATTCAGCCCTGGTAGGACAAAAAGAAAACGGCCATATTGATTATGTATAATATGATTGGGACTTTTGCTGGGCACTTTAGGTAAATTATGTTAATTCTCTCCAGAGCCCTGTAAAGCACGTATATTATCCCCATCATATGACTGGTAAAGACCTAGATCCTTAACCCATCTAGGAGGCCTTGAACTAACTTTTTCTGAGACTATCACTTCTGACACATTTGTCATCACTTTAGTCCTTGAACAAATCCCAGGCTATGTACGGGCCCTTGGCTTCTACCCCGGCTCTTGCTAACTTCTACTCATCCTTGAAAGTCATTTAAGTGGGACTTCCTCAGGTAGGTCTCCTGTACTTCCTTTGTAGCATTTATCACAACGCTAAATGATTATCTGTGCAGCTCTTTGTTTTATGTGTACCTTCTCTGATAAGCTTCTAAGCTCCCCATGGGGGGGCTTCATCTGTCTTGTTGATTATTTTATCCCCAGCACTTATTACACTCTCTGACATATACTATATTTTCAAAACTATGTGATGAATAAATGAATGATGGGAAAACTCAGGATCACAGAAGTTAAGTAATTTATTCAAAGTCCCACAACTAGTAAGTGATATGAGTGGATTTTAAGCCAGGGACATCAAATTCCAAAAGCTATATCCTAGAGCAACTAAGAAAATGGAAGATTGGTTTGGGATTATAAAAAACCCTTTGAGATGAATAAGCAGATGGCATTTAATAAAGATAAATTTAATATCCTTGATAAAGGTGAAAACAACAACAAAACCTAAAAAGATTCATAATGAATATCCCCACCATTATACAAATAATCCCTGTCATAGTTAATGCCAAGTATCACACTAAACACTATATATGGGTTATCTTTTTTTAAGCCTTATAATAACCCCAAGATAGGTATTATCATTATTTCTGTTTTACGGAGGATTTAAAACTTTCCTCAATAAATAACCAAACAAGCAGAGCCCACATGTACTTAAAAGCAAATTTATAAGACTTTCATACTCAAACTTTAGAATTTTTGTGGCTGTCTTGTTTGTTTACTTGTTTCCTTAGGCCTACAACCTACAGATTTTTGGTGACTAAAATTAAGGGCTGCCCAACTGCCTAAAAAGAGATTGCAGTTTTAGGCTGACTTATTCCAACTATAATATCCAGAAAGGAGACAGTCTCTGGGTCCCTTTCCCTGAAATAGTTAATTTTGTTTCTACCTAATTTGGGAACAAGAGCTCTCCTGCCACGTTTCATAAAGAGAAAATATCTTTCTGGAGAGAAATCTACTCCAACTTGCCCCAAGCTTAGGGAATGGAAAGAACTGCCGAAGTGTATGAACTAGAAATGGAATTTCTAGCGATCGTGGAGGACACTGCTGCCCCCTTGTGCCTCAACACTGTAATGAAACACTCGGAGAATGAGGCCGCGCGTCCCGCGGGTCCCCGAAGCTCCAGAGGGCCATGTGATGTGCTCTACGACTGACAGTTAGCAGGCCGAGGTCTCTGGGGCCACTCCGCCGCCTTGGGAGCCTGGAAACAGTACAGGTCGAGACACATTGTCCTCTCAGGCAGCTTTTGTGACCCTGGCTAATTGCCCCCCCACTTTTAAAAAAATTTTTATTTTATATTGGAGTATCGTTGATTAACAATGTTGTGTTGGTTTCTGGTGTACAGCAAAGTGCTTCAGTTATACATACACATGTATCTATTCGTTTTCAAATTCTTTTTCCATTTAGGTTATTACAGAATATTGAGCGGAGTTCCCTGTGCTAGGACAAGGACAGTAGGCCCTTGTTGGTATCTATTTTAAAGATAGCAGTATGTATGCGTCAGTCCCAAACTCCCAATCTATCTTTCCCCCCAGGGGGTCACCCCTCCTCACTGGTGACCATGAATTTTTTCTCTAAGTCTGTGAGCCTGTTTCTGTTTCGTAAATAAGTTCATTTATATCATTTTTTTTAGATTCCGCATATAAGCAGTATCATGATATCTGTCTTTCTCTGTCTGACTTACTTCACTTAGTATGGTAATCTCCAGGTCCATCCATGTTGCTGAAAATGGCATTATTTCATTCTTTTTTTATGGCTGAGTAGCATTCCATTATATATATGTACCACGTCTTCTTTATCCATTAATCTGTCAGTGGACATTAACCTTGCTTCCATGTCTGGCTGTTGTTGTCCCCTTTAGAGAAGAACTTCTGAAGAATCACCAGAAGGCAGTGGGTAGAAACTTCTCTAGTATTTGCAACAAAGGGAAGTTAATTAAAGAGAATAAACATTCCTTTGACTTACAGCTAAGCTTCAGAGACTCAGGGCTGCTCCTGAAATTGTAACTTGATGAGAGGCAACTATGTGAGAAAGGGACAGAGCATTCCTTTCTCAGAACTGATAATAAGAAAGTAGAGGTAAATAAATCTGTAATAAAATGTGTTTAGAGCTGGATTGACCATGTCTTCCCCCTCCCTCACGAAAGCCAATGACCAGAGGACTTGAACTGCTACCCTACATCTCCTCACCTGTGACATTTGAATTCGTTTATGAAAAGCAGTTTGATTTTTCATGCTGCTTTGCCCCCATGGGTTTTAATATGATATGTATTTGTGTGAATATTTGAATAATACCCTTCTCCCTGATGGACTGTAAACTCCAAATGGATGGGGACTGTGCTTGGTGGTTTAGGAATATTTGTTGAATCATTGATTAATGATTTTTCGGTGAATTAATAGGGATGAAAAATATTGGGATAATTAGTTCTCTATTCGTTTATTTTTCTTTTCTGTAGTTACACTTGCTTTTCAGAGATGGCAGGTTTGTAAGGTATAAAGGCTTTATAGTCAAACTCAGGTTCAGATCTCTCCTACTGCCTAATATCTGTCTGATCTTGGGGAAGTTTCTTAAACTCCTCTGAGCTCATTTGTTATATACCATGTGAGAAAATATCTACCTCCTCTACTTGTTATGAGGGTTTAATGATTACATGTATCTCCTACACCATCAGGCTCAGTGTCCAGCAGACCACAGGTGAACATTAAACATCACTTCTGTTAATCCTCCAACCTCTACACTCCTTCACAGCTTCTTTGGATATACCTTAGAATGGGTTTTTCAAATATCTGGACCTAGGCAATCAAATCAACCCCATACACACACATACCACTGTAATCTCTAGCTTATTCTTCTGGGTCCGGTAGAACTTCCACTAAATTTGTCAGAAACCAATAAAGAGAACTCATTTTCATTTCCCCGTTCTGTAGAGAGATGTAATAAAATGACAAAAGGTTATTGCTTATGTTAAAGTGTCTTTGACTGCAAAGAACTGAAAACCAATAAATAAAAACAGCTTACAGAATGAGGAAAATGTATATTCTCACACAAGAAGTCAAGAGACAACAGACACAATGAAGTCATCAAAGAGCCAGAATCCAGCCAATTTGGTAGGTGGGGAAAATTAGACTGAAAGAGTATATGGTTATTGCAAAGCTTCAGAAAATAGATTCTCTTACAATTGTGTTTATGTCTGTACATGTACATGAATATCATCTTAGTGTTTTATTCTTTCTGATTGAAAAATTACATGATTTTGTGTTGTTGGTTTTTTTTGCGGTACACGGGCCTCTCACCGCTGTGGCCTCTCCCGTGGCGGAGCACAGGCTCCGGATGCGCAGGCTCAGCGGCCATGGCTCACGGGCCCAGCCGCTCCGCGGCATGTGGGATCTTCCCGGACCGGGGCACGAACCCGTGTCCCCTGCATCGGCAGGCGGACTCTCAACCACTGCGCCACCAGGGAAGCCCATGATTTTTTAAGTAGATTTTTTTTTTTCAATATCATTAGGCTGATGGCATGCCAATTTGAAAGTGATCTAATCAGTTCATAAAATCTGCATAATGACCTTGGTGATATAGGGCAGAAATAAATAAGGACAGGGCACACCTCAGCATATGGAATACTGTTCATAGCATTCATTAAAAAAATACTCAGTTTTGCAGTCTCAGCTGGTCCTGTACGCAGCTGAGCACAGCCTCGACAGGATATATTCCTTCCAAATCTGGTTAAATTAGGACTGCAAGTAGTATAGTTGCTAGTTGTGGTGAAAATAGTACAGTATTTGTACAAGTCTGAAGAGTTTCTGTTGTTTGATATACTGTAAATGTAACTATAGAAAAGACTGTTAGACAGAAACTGCTATGAAAACCAAAGTCAGCCCATACTGAGACAAAGCAGATGTGGTAGGCAGATAGCTAAGATGACCCACCCAAGACTCCTGTCTCCCGGTTATTCAGCTAAACATTAATCCAGGTATTACTGTGGAGAAATTTTGCAGATGTAATTGAAGTCCCAAATCAGTTGAACTTAAAATGGAGAGACCCTTATTAGTCTGATCTATTCACATGAGCCCTTTAAATGATAAGGGAAGTAGAGAGAATCAGTGGGTAAGAGGGACTCAATACACCTTTGCTGATTTGAAGATGGAGGAACTTATGGGAAAAGAATGCTGACAGAGGCCACTGGCTAATAGCCTGCAAGGTAACAGGGACCTCAGTCCTACAACCAAAAGGAACTGAATTCTGCCAAAGATCTGAATGAGCTTGGAAGAGGTTTACAAAGTCCAGGTGAGAACCAGAGTCAGCCAACATTTTGTGTGTGAGCCCCTGAGTGGAGAACACAGCCAAGCCATGACAGACTCTTTCCCCACAGAACTGTGAGGTAATAAGCTTGTGTTGTTTTAAGTCACCAAGTTTGTAGTATTGTTGTACAGCAATTGAAAACTGTACACAGACCAGCTCTCTGGGCACTTGTGTCTTTTTTTTCCTCAAACGATTTTGAGTACCTGTAGAATTTAATCGTGTTGTAAGCAACACAGTGAGTCGACCAATTGAACCCTCTTTTTGCATAAAGTTGGGAAAATCGTTTTTTGAATACTCTTTGAATCAAATAACTCTACACGCGTTCCAATAAAGGCTCAGGACTCGGGCCAGATCCTGGGAAGCCTTTTCCTGCAAAATATGGGCAATTTCATTTTGCAGGATCAACATAAGTGACTTGAAAAGAGAATGTTAAAAGAAATCAACATTTGTCTAATTCTTAGAATAGTACTAGGATCTTTATATACGTGATGGCAATGAGTTACCATTTCTTCACTATAGAATGCTGTTACTTTTCACATTTTATAGACTGAGACTCAGAATCCTGGGACATTTCAATGACTTCTTTGTTAGTACAGCTGAAACTGGAGCCTGTTTTTTGGTGTTTTGGGTTTTTTGTTTTGGCTGTAAATCTCACATAATATTTCCCTCTTCCACACAGTTAGAGAATAGAGCTGGAGATGAGGAGAAAGTGTGCCTTGTACCTTATATTTCTCCTTCATCCTGGGTGACAGTGGGGCCTCGTGGGGCTGAGGATGTGCCTACATCTCCACACTTTAGCAGCTGAGTCGAATCTTGATTATCACCCAGCACTCATCTCTTTTCCAATATTAAGTAGGAAAGTCTTTCTCCCCCTTTTTTTTCCAATCTGAAATTCATATTTAACCACTTTGGCCTCATTTTGGCCCCAAGGAGTATATTCAGGGAATACAGAAGGTTCTTAATGCAAATTTTGGAAGCAGCAAAATATCTAATGTGTTGGTTGTATCCAGGTTTTTTTTTTCCTTTTTCATTATCTATTTTAATTTTCATTTGTTTTATTTCCCTGTGATGTCAGTATTTCTTAGAGGTTATTTTACAGATGAGGAAACAGACAGAGAGAATAAATGACTTGCTAAGAGTTCAAATACCTGGGAATATTGGAACAAAAATTTAAAGCTAGTTTTAGTTCTTAGTGATCAAGTTGTATGCTCTGGAAACTGAAGGGCTAATCTTATCATTCTGAAATGAGTTTTTAACAGCCTAAATGTTGAATACGGTAAGGTTTTTAAAATTTGTGTTGAACTAAGAAGTGTTTTCTCTTTTTTTTTTTTTTTAATTTTATTTATTTATTTATTTTTGGCTGTGTTGGGTCTTCGTTTCTGTGTGTGGGCTTTCTCTAGTTGTGGCGAGCGGGGGCCACTCTTCATCGCGGTGCGCAGGCCTCTCACTGTCGCAGCCTCTCCTGTTGTGGAGCACAAGCTCCAGACGTGCAGGCTCAGTAGTTGTGGCTCACAGGCCTAGTTGCTCTGCGGCATGTGGGATCTTCCCAGACCAGGGCTCGAACCTGTGTCCCCTGCATTGGCAGGCAGACTCTCAACCACTGCGCCACCAGGGAAGCCCAGAAGTGTTTTCTCTTGACCCTGGTGGTCTCCCCTTAATTTCTGTGATTATATTTATGATAAGCAGTCACGAGGATTGGGAAGTGGAACCAAGATTTTGACCTCAAAAGTCCAGGGACAGAGATGTATTTAAGACAAAGTGGTGACCTTGAATAATACAGCACAAGGCATCAAAAATTCCCCCTCAGCACAACTGGCTAGAAGAGAACAGAAGAATTACAGAGAAAAAAAATTGTTTTGGAGTGCAAGGAGTTCTAAAAACTTGCACACAAGTTTTAAAGGAAACTGCCAGATCAAGTTTATTTTCTAGTTTCTTAAAAGCTAAGAATTGTTTCTGTATTTATCCATTCAAGATAAACATTTTTAATACTCTGTTGTGAACACTGCTGGGCTCTATAAAAATCAGTCCCTGCCTTCAAGGTATTTACCAAGTCTAAAGGGAGAAGACGAGTCCACAAACAGAATCTAGTGATAAGAGCAGTACAGTTCATGGCATTGCACCATGTGAATTTTGAAAATTCTCCTCCAACTGTACAATACCAAGTCATCTTTAAATTGTCATGCTACTAGGAGAGTGACTTTCCAGAGCAGCCCCAGTTTCAAACGAGGGAAGTGGAGAATGGAAATTTAATTTAAAAGAACCTATGCTTTTCCAATTGGATTACATATTAATCAGGGTGGAATAATATGTGAAGACAGTCATGCTTCCCAATGATACGTCTCTGAGAATGAAAGTCTCCATCCATCATCTTTATTGTATCAGTGAATTCACTTCATCTACCTTTCGAAAGTCATCCTTGCTGGAGGTGGTGGGGTGTTTTGTTTTCACAATTTAATCAACTAAGTAATGGGAGATATTTTTTAAAATCTCAAAGGATAAAAAGTTGTCTTGCCTATGAAATAATTATACTATAACTCAGCTTGATATGTTCACATCTTGAAAACTAAGAAAATAAAAGCCACTTTCTCAAATGTTAAATATATACAAACAATTATGATACATCTGTAGCATAAAACACAGTCAGACAAAAATACCACTCGTTTAAGCATCCTCCCATAAAGAGACTTTTTATCTGATCTGGGGGCACTCCAGACACCAGAATCTTAACTATAATAATTAGATGGAGTCCATGTGGTAATTTGAAAGTAGTTTTAAGTTATGACTTTGTAAAGTAGTAAGTAATTAATAAACAGTTGGATTCATACTCAAAATAAGAACTTAATAGCTCATGATTATATTCACTTAAGTATAAACAAATATATACATATATTACATAAACAGTTGAGTTCTCAGATGAATTTCAAATATGTCTTCGAGCATGCCACTCTCCCCAACTCTCAATGTGTTCACAAACCCCAAAACTCTCTGAACTTGTCCTTTGGGGGTTTGGGAGGTTTCATGGCATAAACGTGGTTGATTAAATCATTAGCCATTGGTGATGGAATTCAATCTCCAGACCCTTTCCCCTTCCTGGAGGTCAGGGGGTGGGACTGGAAGTTCCAAGCTCTAATCACCTGGTTGGCTCCTCTGGCAACCAGCCCCCATCCTTGGGTGGGGTCCAAAAGTCACCTCATCAACATAACAAGAGATAACTTTATCTCTCTCATGGTTTTAGGAGCTCTGTGCTAGAAATGGGGACTCAGACCAAACATATGTTTCTTATTATAAATCACAATATTACAGTGTCACTTCTACTTCCCATTCATTGGGCAGTTTGACACATGGTTCCAGCAAACCATTAAGGACTCATGAAACACAATCTTCCCATGGGTTTGGAAACAGGAAGAATTTGTTGATAAAAAACCCTAAAGACACACACCTGAAATCCTCTTCTTGTCTTGTCCAATTCATCAGGTTTCCTTTTGGTGTATCTCATGGGTTATTGCTGCATGTTCTTCTAAGTGTCCAAGATGCTTTCTGGTCTCTGCTTATGAACTCGTACCCAGCTCGCTTTAAGTGTGGTCTGTAACAATTGTACTGCTTAAGAAGGTAACTTACTCTAAGATGGCCAACTTACCTGCCATCTATTTTTGCCAGAAGAATGGATGCTCTTCTTATTTGGGGAGTGATGTGAGTCTCCCTCGTTTTCTTCTCTGGTCTGAGTGCCCAGTGTCCAGTCTTTGTGTTCCCTTTTTGTTCCGCCCACAGTCTGCTGTGCTACTTATCAAAGATGTCAGTCTACTTCCTTTGTCAGAAAGAATAACTGAAAAAACAGTCTCTGGATGAAACATGGATGTCATTACATTTCTGTGGGTAGAAATCTTAGGTTTTCAACTTAAGCACCTCACAACCATTGTCATGTATGCCTTCCTTGGCAAGAGGAGTAGGTGTGAGAGTTGATGAAAAACATAGATGCTTAAAAGATCTGACATTTAGATATCATAAAAGGGTTCCCAAGGAGTTATTTATTTCACAAGGACTTTTACTTTTTCCCCATGATATTTTTGTACCATAATTCCTTTTTTTTTTTTTTTTGATTCCTGAAGAGGTATCCCTAAATGTTTAATAATTGTTCTGAACCTGAGGAGATGGTATACATCAGAACAGAATCATTTATGGGAAGAGGAGATTTTAGCCAGTGGAGTAGTGGACAAATATTAGCATGAAAATACATCTGTAACCATTTCTAGAGCATGTCACTGTAACCATTTCTAGAGCATTCCACCAGAGTTCTGACAACTTTCAAGGAAATGCTGAAAGGCTTTCTTAAGAGGTAAAAATATAGGAACTCACAATGCACCTCAGGAAATAATTTCTTTAGCAATTTCCTATGCATACGTGGATCTCCCTTCAAAGCACCATTCCCAACACTTTTCATGGACTACTTTATTTCTAATGTACTCATCTAAGCATTAGTAGGGAAAACTTTTCCTTAAATTAATGAATAAAAAGTCTCCTGGGTTTCTACTGACATTTATTTCCAGTATGGTAGCCTTTATTCTTCTCAGCTGTCATTTACAACTGCAGTATTCCCCTGCCTTTGAGGGTAAACTCTGATGATATTAGAGAGAGCAGATTCAATTTATAAAACTAGAGGAGGAGGCATAACTCATATCTGTTTTATAGGCTCATTGCATTATATCAGACCGGTACTCTACTGGGTTCAACTGCTTTGATGAATACCATTTAACCTTGGTATAGCCATGTTGAGGTTACAGCGACTCTCTGTATCATGGAGTTCTGCTTACCAAATTCTAGATTATTAACGTTATACTAACAGCTCATATTTAATGAGCAAATACGGTGCACAAAGAAGAGGACTAAGATAATAACATAACGTGCGTTACCTTACTAATTCTCATAACACACCTCTGGTGTCAATAGTTATCCCCACGTTACAGAGGAGAACAATAGGACTTAGATGAAACAATTTGAAGCCATGCAGCTTTTAAGCAGAGGTTCAGTGCAGTCCTTCTACTTCACTCCAGAGCCCAGGAGCATAAGCATTTCACTAAATTATTCTAAATGCTTCCTGGCAGAACGATACCCGCTATTGTATGGACATGAGGGTGTTTGCAATGTCCACACATGAGCCTAGACATCAGGAAACACAGACACAAGGTAAGGTTCAGCAGCCCACCGTGTGGTTTATGGCAATTCCTGTAACCTCAACCTCAGTCTCCTTGTTTTTAAAATGAAGCCATTGGACTGGATTACAGGTATTCCCCGCTTTTCAAAAGTTCTCTGTACGAAAGACCTGTATTAGTACCTGTTTTCCCTAATCAAAAGAAGTCTGAAGAGGATTTTTCACTTTTATATAAAAAGGCGAAAAGTGAAAATAGTATTCAGCGTTCATTTTGCAGCTAACTGATATAGAGGCTGCACACCTCAAGCATAAAGGAACACCACCAATCTCCTTCCCCAAGAAGAACTACACTTTGCATCTCAGCATCAAGCCTCCATAGTTGTTTTTTTTAAAATAGATCTTTATTGGAATATAATTGCTTCACAATACTGTGTCATTTTCTGTTGCACAGCAAAGCAAATCAGCCATACGCATACATATATCCCCATATCCCCTCCCTCTTGAGTCTCCCTCTCACTCCTTATCTCACCCCTCTAGGTCGTTGCAAACCACGGAGCAGATCTCCTTGTGCTATGCGGCTGCTTCCCACCAGCCAACTATTTTACATTCAGTAGTGTATATATGTCAATGCTTCCCTCACTTCGCCCCAGCTTCCCCCTCCCACCCCATGTCCTCAAGTCCATTCTCTATGTCTACCTCTTTATTCCTGCCCTGCAACTAGGTTCATCAGTATCTTTTTTTCTTTTTTTGATTCCATATATATGTGTTAGCATACAGTATTTGTTTTTCTCTTTCTGACTTACTTGACTCTGTATGACAGACTCTAGGTCCATTTACCTCACTACAAATAACTTAATTTCATTTCTTTTTATGACTGAGTAATATCCCACTGTCTGTGAGCATCTCTGCTTTATCTCAACTTATTTTCTGCACACATTAGCAAGGTGTGTCCTAGGTAATTGCTTCTGTGTTTTCTGCCATTTCAACTTACAGAAGGTTTCATAGGAGCACACTACTTTTGGAGAGCAGGGGAAACCTGTATCTCTAAAGTTGCTTAAACACTCAAGTTTCCTGACTCTGTGATCAATAGACCAGGCTCTGCCATTTTCTAATTATGAGAACATGGGTAGTATCTCTCTAACAGTTTGCTCATGTAAAATGGAGGTAATGCTAGCATCTATCCATTCACATGAGAAAATCCATGTAAAGCATTTAACACAATGTATTAACTTATCATCATCATGATGCTAATTATTATTATAAAAATCTCTTTTATTAATGCTGATATTAGTAGCAGCAAAGTAATCATAGAACATTTACAACTGATCTTGACACATTCTCATAACCCTACCTAAGGGAGCTGAGACGAACACATCTACAAGGCCCCAAAAGGCAAGCGTCTCTTCACCACTTGACAAAAGTATGGCAGTTACGTGCTGAGAAAATCTCATTCCACATTCGTTGCATCCTGATCATATCATTGCAAAGGGTTTAAGAAGCACTAAAGGAAACTCGCTGGTCATAACAGATACATTTTTTTTAATTTAAAAAATTTTTTTCTTAATCAATATCCCCAGTTTGGGTTGAAAAGTCTGCCTTTTGCACATGGCTCTCTCCAACACAGCCATGATGGGTGGCTTTGGAGGCAAACAATGTTGTGCACCAGAAGGCCACTTTCTCAGTCCTGATGGAGAAAAAGATGATAATCCAGAAGGCTAACATTGCAATGAATGGAGTCAGGGAGATTGATTCCACTAATCTTTAAATTCCATAAAAGCAAAAATAAAATTTAAAAAAAAATTCACTTCTGTATCTTTGTTGCCCAGAACAGTGCTCGATGCACAGAAGGCACTATATAACTATTTGTTCAAAGAATAAACACATGTATGCCTCTGAAAACAATTGTGATGCCAACAGGTTTCTTCATTTTAATCTCTGCAAGCTTCGTTTTCCTCACCTCAGGGTTAGTGAAAATGTTAGAAGAGATGATGTATGTAAGAAGGCATTGAATGTACACTCATTAAACAGCTATGGTGATGTGGTCCAGCAGCCTGCCATCAAAGCATCCTTGTCTGCATGAAAAACTTGCACATCACTTTATCTCTTGGAGGGATCTGGACAAATGCCTTGATGTCCTCTGATAATTTTCAGAATGATGATTAGATTCATGAGGAAAGCAAATTACTGTTGCTTGTTCATGGGATTTGGTGAGTGTCAAATTACCACGTGACTGGTCAGCAGCCCCTCTCAATGTGAAACTTTCTCATAAACAAGTGGTGGTATCACATATGGGTACAGCCTTTCTGGAAATCAATGTGACTGTGCATTATGAAGAGCCTAACATAGTTTAAGCCCTTTGGTCTTGTGAGTCTCCTTCTGGGATTAGTCGTAAAGAAAGAACCACAGGTGCAATCACAGATATATGCACTAGAATGTTAATTACATTGTTATTCCTATGTAGTTCAAAAATATGCTGAAATCCCCTAAATATCCAACAATATGATAAGTGCAATGGACACATTATTATGCAGCCATTAATAATGATGACATGGAAAATGCTCAGGATATTTTGTTACAGTAAGAAAAAAGAAGGTGCAATACTATATTCTTACATTATTCTAATTTTATTTGTACAGCATATTAATACATGCTTAGATAGAAGACTAAAATAGTTTTACAGTAGCATAATTAAGGGTAATCTTTATTTTTTTCTATAGACAACATATATTCATGAAATGATCACTTGCTAATAATCAGATGAAATGTCATTAGAAAATATTATATAGAAGCCATAAAGCTTATAGAAGGTTATAGTAACTTCTCAAAGTATATACGAGTGAAGCTTTCCTCACTCTCTCTAAAGCTGGGAATCCTACTGCTTCTTGGGTTCTTCCTCTTAGAGTGAAGAAATCCTAATTAACAAATTCATACTTAGATATCTAGGCCTTACTGAACTTGTTTATTTGAAAATGTCATCCTTTAAAAATGACTCCAGGGGAAATGAAAAGAATTTATATGGCTAAGTGATGTGATGACGGTTCTATTAAAGCATCAGTGGGAGAACTATTTCAGAGCACAGACATTTGGAGCATTTTCAAATAAGGCTCCGAGACAGACACTGCTAACAGTTCACCAAGTTTGTGTTCTCCTCTTCTTCCTGGGCGCATGAGCCTTCTCTTGTGGTTTGGGGTGGACATATTAAGTGATTTCTCACCAAAAATATAAGAGTGGAAAGGATATGTACCACCTTAAGACCTGGTCCATAAACACCTTTAATGCTCACTCTTCAATGTCTTTTTCTCCTTCAGATTAAATGATCACATAGACGCCACATGACGATGGCCAAGCTTTCATTAGCCTCTGTCCCTTAAGCACTCTGATCTGTTCCCCACCCTCCAAGACTGTTGGATAAGCAAGAAATATACTGAATGCTTTTAAATTTATATATATTTAAGTTATATTTGGGAGCATGTTTGTTATAGCAGCAAGAGTTAACCTAACACAGCCACATCTTTTATGGTATACACTTAGCTGTACACAGGACCTCGTCAAATTCATTCTTAATGGAGAGGTGGAGATACCTCTTTTGTGCAGAAATGACTTCACAAAACTGGTGAGGGAAGAGTTAGAGAATAGATCATTCATACCATTTTGTAAATCACTAGAGTCTTAAAAAATCTGATTAATTTTTTTTTACCTGAAGGTAGTAAAATGAATTGCTTTCCCATAAGAACTCTTTAGAATAAATAAAAGATCACCATTCTATGGATTGTTATTTTTGTGTGTTCTTTTATGTTGCTTCTGACCTTTCTTGTTCTATTTGGATGTAGGTCCATGACGGCACAACATTTAACTTGTTTATTGCTGCTGCCTTGTTTCCCAGAAAAGTTCTTAGAATAATAAACATACAGTATGCATGGGTTAAAGATGTAAGTTAATGTAATAAATATAAGATGGATAAAGACAAATTCACTTGATGAGACTTACCACCCTAAAACTTGACCAGAAGTTTTTGTCTTTAATTTAAAAAAAAATATTTATTTATTTATTTATTTATTTATTTTTAGGGCTGCGTTGGGCCTTAGTTGTGGCATCCAGGATCTTTCATTGAGTACGCAGGCTCTTTGTTGTGGTGCACAGGTTACAGAGCACATGGACTCTGTAGTTGTAGCATGCAGGCTCTTTAGCTGAGGTGCGAGAGCTCAGTAGTTGTGGCGCGTGGGCTTAGTTGCTCCACAGCATGTGGGATCTTAGTTCTCCAACCAGGGATCAAACCCACGTCCCCTGTATTGGAAGGCAGATTCTTTACCACTGGACCACCAGGGAAGTCCCTGACCAGGAGTTTTTAGTTGGCAGAGGATGGATTTCGTTTGATACAGACATGTGATTAAACATAAAACAAACATATGAGACCATCAATTTCTGAATTTCATTTCACATTATAAGATATATCTATCAAATACATCTAGAGATTAGAGACAGCTGACAAGTTTGCTGGCTGCAGGTGTCCGTTCATTTCCCATCTTTGTCTCTGGCTAGAATCATTTGAACTCCAAGGCAAATTTCCAGCTTTGACCTTGCACAAATTCACCACCTGATGGCAGACAGCCATCTATTTGTTCTCGCCTTACTATCCCCAGCAGATGGCTCAGAGATAAATAGCCAATAAATCACAATTTCCATGCATGAGAGGGTCCAACTACAAAGTGCTTATTTGCTTTTAAAATTGGTTCTGTTGCTGCCAACTAGACAGAGTCATTTAGTCAAAACTTTTGAGTGATGAGCTATCTACATGCCATCTTCTTTCCTTTCGGAGTTGTAGCTGTTGATTGTTCATTTGCTTATGTATTAGTTAGGATTCGCCAGAGAAACAAAAACCAATAGATGTGTATATATACAGAAAGTAATTTATTTTAAGCAATTGGCTCACATGATTGTGAAGACTTAAAATCTGATGGAGGAGAGAGACAGACTGGAGACTCAGGAACTCAGGAAGGAATTGCAGTTCAAGTCCAAAGGCAGTCTGCTGTAGAACCAAGAAGAACCAATGTTGCATATTAGCTCCCAAGGCAATGTGCTGGAGAATTCCTTTTTGCTCTGGAGAGAATAGCATTTTGTTCTATTTAGGTCTTCAACTGATTGGGTGAGGCCCACCCATATTATGGAGGGTAATCTCTTTTACTCAAAATCCACCAACTTAAATGTAAACCTCATTCAAAAACACCCTATAGAAAGATCCAGAATAATGTTTGACCAAATAATTGGGCATATGGCCCAGACAAGTTGACATGTAAAATTAACCATCACAATTTGCTTGCTTGCTTTTTTCCTAATTTGTTGTTGCCTGTCTTTTTTTTGCTCCAATCCTCTTAGGTCCTTGGGGTCATTATTTCCACAGGGCTTATTTCATTCAAAACCTTGTGATGATCTGGAAAGTTCCAAGCTCACATTCCAGCTCTCCCACTGGCTAGCTGAGTAACAA
The DNA here is from genome assembly GCF_059928025.1 of Delphinapterus leucas. NCBI lineage: Eukaryota > Metazoa > Chordata > Mammalia > Artiodactyla > Monodontidae > Delphinapterus > Delphinapterus leucas. The sequence goes on along the minus strand of NC_143133.1, from coordinate 47,559,617 downwards.
GGCACTTTACCGCATAGCCTAGTTCTTCCTCGGTGAATAGAGATTCCTAAGCCATAGGTTTATTATAATGATCAAATGGGGAAAATCCACATTGACGAGCTCTGTAAACACAAGTTCACGTTGAAACTACTGTTCGAAACTGTGTTTATATATCAAAGGTACTACCTTTCAAACCAACAAAGGAAAAAACAGAAAATTCCTCATGTGAAGCACATTATAGTTGTGAATAACTGGCTCATTAGAATAAAGAAAGATCAAATTAATACATCAAGTTTATTCATGAAGGGACAGTGATTTTAAGAGTTAAGAAAAGCTTTAAAGACCACAAATGATTTTTGAAGATCCCAGTAACAGTGTCAGATTTAAAGTATACAGAATATTCATGTCTAAAGGCAGGGAAATGGGGTCCTGTGAGAACTGAAGCAAGGGAGCTCAGGTAAGATGCACCTGTTCACAAGAAGCTACTAAGAAGAAATGGATAGAACTTATCACTTCCCTACTTTCAGTGTACGATTAACGTCCCACACGTGGTTTGATGTTGGATTATTTTGTGATTGTCAGTCTCCACTGCTCAAGGAGTGTCTCCAGTTCAGAATCCTGACCAGATTGTTCTTGCAACTCCAAAGAGTGAAAGCGTTTTTGCGCTTACCTCAGTCTCAAGTCCACTTACTTAGTCCTGATTTCGGCATCAAGGCAAATCTTTTCTAACATTTTAGATTGCAGCTCCTTTTACAGAAAATGCCCAATCTCAGAGGGGTACCTTTACCCTCTGGTCCCACCAAGTCAGTAGTCCAACATTAGTGGAGTTCCCAAGGTCAATATCTTTTGGTCTTAAATAACTCCAACCAGACAAAGGTGGGAATTCATTATGTTCAGACCTGTTTCTTTTCAAACCTTCCTCTCCAGAAATTCAACAGATCTTCAGGTCCTGCCTTACTCAGAGTTACTTATTGCTAACAATGTTGTCGTTCAATCCTACAATCTGTTAACAGAAATTAGTAACTATTTCTGTTTGAGACTTATTGGGCTACCTTATACCCAAAGGGAGCACATCATTTTCTCATTGAACTAAAGATTATGGGGGTCCAGCACATCTCCAGAGGATACAGCACCAAGATCCAGCAAAGACCACATCAGAAACATCGTGCAATGTCCTTGATATATGAAAAACAAAGTAATTTTTTCCTACCTCGTTGATAATATACATACATGTTCTTAAAAACAGCAGTGTGCTTTTTTTAACATGTCAGACCAGCTTTGATGCTGATACTATGCAAAAATTTTTACAACAGCAACTTTTTTTTTCAGTCTGTGAGAACTGGAACAAAGAGAAGTTTATAGTGTGCTTTTTTTCTTTTTGTGATAATGGGTGGATGGAGAACTTTCTTGGTGCAGCATTGCACGGTAGGCAGTTCTATTTCAAATGGGCAAAAAATCAGTTTTATGAACACTTTGCTCATATTGCCTCTCTACCACTTTCTCTAGGAATGCCCCAGCGGGGTTGTTAATGAAGACACCTTCAAAGAGATTTACTCGCAGTTCTTTCCACAGGGAGGTAAGTACAAATGTGGATCAGTGAATTCTACTCTCAGTTAGAATTATGCTTGCAGTCTTGAGTTTGGTTTAATCTTTCATGGCATGACTCTACATTTTTCGTCTTTATGTCAGAGAATTAATACACAGTATGCAGTGCATACGATTCTCAATACATCATAAAAGTGAGCTACTTACAAATTATCAAATACCCTAGAGTTCACTCTTTAGCTTAATGCAAGCAGTATTACTGTGTGCTTGATACCACATCTCTCAAAGGCGCAGTGCTTTCTAACTGTGATGGGTGAGTCCTGGATATGCCACAAAGCTTTCACATGCATTATACGTCTCATTCTCCCAACTCTCAAAATTAGGACAAATGGAATGATCCTCAATTTTCAGATCTGAAATCCAGGGCTTAGAGAAGCTAAATGTTTTGCTCAGAGTCACACATCCACTAAGTGGTTAGAACCCAGATCTAGGTTAGAACCCAGATTTTTCTGTAACCTCATCTAATATTCTTTCTGCTCTTCCTCTCTCTTTCAGGAACTCTCCACTATCACCCCTACCCCTGCATCTAAGAAAATTAATACCACCCTAGACATTATTTTAATTGGAAAGAAAACAAGGAACTCAAAATGATAATACATACCTGTTAGAGATGAATGAGAGATATATTTGCCACTGGACCTTATAGTCTCTCCTTCAATCGCTCAGCAGGATGCCCAGCTCAAACTTGTCCTGCATCCTGCTCTGTGTCCAGCTGTGTATTAGGTGCTGATGATGTAAGAGGGGTGAGATGTGGTACCTGCCCCACAGACTGTTAGAGTCTAGAGGAGCAGGTGAACAATGTCAACATAAAAAAAAATGTGAGGATACGGGTTAAAAATACAGTATTATAAAAGCACAACGTAGGCACAATGAGACAAGCTGAACAACAGGGAGGAAATAAAAAAAGTCTATCCAGATAAATTGAGCCTGAGCTGAAGTAGCCACCTTTCATCACGTATCTAATACGTGTCTGGCCTTGGCATGTGTTACCCGTCACCTCCCAACAACCCGAGTTATGGTTCTCCCTTTCTAATGAATGTGGAAACTAAGGTGCAGAGAAATTCATCCATTTCCTTGCCATCATCTTTTCACTTCAATTCCACTTAAAAGATCCACCATCATCTGGTGCCAAAATAACTGCTGTGGTCTCTGAACTAAGTCTCCCTGATTCCACCCCTCTTCTCCACTCCCCAGCCATGCTGTATTTTCAACATGAGCCAGAGTAATCCTGGTAAAATGTAAGCCAGGTCGTCTCACTGCTCTGCACAGAATCTTCCATCCCCTCAGAGCATAAGCCAAGGTCACCGTCTCCTGTTCTATCTCTGCCTCGTCCTTCACTGACCCTCCCCTTCACTCACCTCATTCCAGAGGTCCTGGCCTCTTGCCCTTCCTCCAGCACAGCAGTCCTGCTGCTGCCTCTGGGCCTTTGTTTTTTTATTTTATTTTTTTATTTTTTATTTTTGGCCGTGCAGCATGTGGGATCTTAGTTCCCCACCCAGGGATTGAACCCACACACCCTGCAGTGGAAGCTTGGAGTCTTACCACTGGACCACCAGGGAAGTCCTATCTCTGGGCCTTTGAATTCACTCGTTATTCTCTCTGCCTGGAATTCTTTTCTCCCGAATATCCATCTCAATATCTCACCACCTCTGCTTTTATTCAAATGCCACCTTCTCAGTGAGGCTTCCTCTGGCCACCCTGGCTTAAATGACAACCCCTACATATCCCCCAGGGCTTTTCTTTATGTTTCTCTTTAGCTCTCAAGAGCATCTAATAATATATATTTCATTTGTTTGTGTTGTTGCTTACTGTCTCTTTTCCCACTAGAATGTCATCTCCAAGGGAACGGAAGTTTTTGTCTGCTTTGCTCACTGCTGTATCCACAGGTCGTGGAACAGTGAGTGACAAGTAGTTGCTCTAGATACTCACTGCAAAACAGGGTGAATGCATGGATGAACGAATGACATCCACCTCACCATGGGATAATATCTGTAAAAGGCACTTTGAATGTATACAACACTTAAATATTAATTATTTCATACAAAAATTAGATTCACTTTTGGCTTTAGATATTTAATAGGTTGAGTTTGAAATTGAAATTGAAAATTTCAATTTTGGGCATGGATTATCAAATTAGAAAGTTTCACTTAAGATGGACTTTTCAAAGAATTAAATTAGAATTCGGAGAAAACACAGGGTGACCCACTATTACATGAGTTTGGATATATCATAGGTGACAACTTCCCCAACCCCATCTCATTAATAACAGCCCACAGACAGGTATTGGTCATAGGGTCTGATGCCAGGATTGTAATGGATCCTTTGTCTGAATTGATAAGGAATTTAGAATATCATTTGTTTAACACATATTTCTAAATTATTAAAAACCATGGAATTTTTTAAAAGAATGATGTTTACTATAAACTAAGTGTCTGACAATATATTGATAGGCAATTAATATCAAAGCACTTAGCACAAATGGAGGGTGCAGTGGTTAAGAATCCGCCTGCCAATGCAGGGGACACGGGTTCAAGCCCTGGTCCGGGAAGATCCCACATGCCGCAGAGCAGCTAAGCCCGTGCACCACAAATACTGAGCCTGCGCTCTAGAGCCCGTGCTCTGCAACAAGAGAAGACACCGCAATGAGAAGCCCACACACCACAAGGAAGAGTAGCCCTGGCTCGCCGCAACTAGAGAAAGCCTGCACACAGCAACGAAAACCCAACAGAGCCAAAAATAAATAAGTAAATAAATAAAAATAAAAAACACTTAGCACAAATGGAAATCTTTTATTTTTTGATTATCTCAAATGAAAGTTATTACATGCTACAAATTGGATACAACTCCACATTAAAATTTTATCCTTATCTGAAAAATAACATTTCAACATTAGAGAACATCTACTTAAGCACAATCCTTTGCAAGGGATTCTTGTTACAAAGTCCAAAGGGATTTGTGGAAAGATCACTTTTGCACTCTTAAAAATTCATTGATTATTCCTGTTAATTGAATGCATAAATCTAAAAGCAGCCAGCATTACTGAAGGAAATGAAATATTTTTTAAAATGATGACTTGCAATTTAAAAAATTAATATTGCGCATGCAAATTGTATCTTGCAGTGCCGCTAGAAAAGGGAAAATGTCCTAAGGAGGAATGTATTCTCCGATGGCAGGCAAATCCATGTTATGGCCATCCTCACATTTCTGTGGAGTCATTTATTTAGGTTGATGGCCTGAAAGCAACAGATGTCTCTCATTATGAGTCGTAACAATGATGGGTCCATAAATCACAATGTCTCACAGTTTCCTCCAGGAAGGTTCTTTGTCTTATTGCCAGAACCTTCTGCAATTTGTACTGTGTCAGGCTCTTTAGTTTTCTCTGCTTCTTAGCAAGATGGTTTACCAAGCACGACTTCTTTGGAGTTCTGGATGTCAGCACAGCTGGACTGAACAGAATCTTCCTGTTTGTAAGGGATAAAGTATGTCTCCTATAAAACAAGCCGAGAGGAAATGGCTTGTTTGTGCCATTACCTGTATCATTACAGCAATGCTTTTCTTTTTTTTTTTTCCTTCGGTACGTGGGCCTCTCACTGTTGTGCCCTCTCCCGTGGCGAAGCACAGGCTCCAGACGCGCAGGCTCAGCGGCCATGGCTCACGGGCCCAGCTGCTCCGCGGCATGCGGGATCCTCCCAGACCGGGGCACAAACACACGTCCCCTGCATCAGCAGGTGGACTCTCAACCACTGCGCCACCAGGGAAGCCCAGCAATGCTTTTCAGTGCCACGTACAGGGGAAACCTTAGCTTAGAAACTCTTAGCTCACCAGACATTTTTAAAGCTCATGAAAATTCCAATTTCCTGGGCTACTCCTGCTTCTGTTGTAGGAATTTTGCATTTGCTTTGACTATACAAGGCACCTGATAAACAGCTACTCGAGGAACAAATCAATGAGCTTCAGTCAGAAGACTCTAAGTCAACAAATATTTATCGAACAATCACTGCGTTCAAGACACTTGAGGCACTTAGATGAGCTCTATGGACATAAAGGTTTAAATTTTTTTTCCAAATAACTCCACCCACTGAATATCCTTCTCATGTGCAGACAATATTTCTAGGAATTTTCAGGGTGATTTAGAGAGAACATACTTAACAGAGACTACCACTCATGTATGTGAACCTGCCTTACTGTAGTAACATTGCCATGAATTGTATATTCAAATGCATTAATCTAAGTCTGTACCTTTTGCTTGAACTCAGGTGAGAGTAGGGGATTTGTGGTGGGAAGAAAGAAATCAACCAGACTGATTTCAACCACAGACCTGGAACATGATAATCAAGCGTATTTGTTTAAATATTCTGAAATGTATGTGTGTCAATGGCCTTTTCAACCAAGGGATTAGTTGGTATCATCACTGTGCTCTGGTCATAACTGGGTTAAAGACACTGGACTAAGTCAAGAGTCCTGAGTTTACAGATAGACTCTCTGCCCCCATGAAAATGTGTGGCTCAAATAGCTTATTTCTCTGGGCCTCAGGTTGTTCCTTCACCAGATGTGGAACAGAAGAATCCTCATGTTTTCCTTCTGTTCTAACATCCTTTATTTCTAAGAGTTAGTGTTGGAATGTCTTGATTTCATTACCAACTCTACCGTTAACTAACTAGGTGACCATAACTACGTCCCTAACATTACCTACACCCACTTCCCGCCTTTGTTAAATGTAGATAAATAGCTAAATGGCATCCAAGATCACTTCCTATCTTAAGACTCCACAAATTTTGTCCCCTAACTGTAAAATTTCAACACTTAATTTTCAGCTTCACAAGTAAAATTACAGGAAACTGAGCAAAGTCATCGTATGATACTCAGTAACTTTTTGTTTTATGGAAGGAATTATGGTCAAAGAAGACTGTCAGCTCATATGGGAAGAGCAGAAACCATTGCCATTTCTTTTGAGCCCTGAACTGTACTGAAATCTAGAATCCAGGATGCCAGTTATTCATCCTTTTAGCAAATATTTACTGAGTATTTAAGAAGAGCACAGTCAGATGAAATCAGACCAAGATGGTTTTGTGGGCAGTGTCCTTTTTCTCTACAGAATCCACCTCTGTGCCCAGTCAGACACTTCCAATGCCTTATCTCCTTCCTCTCACCCCATCAAAGCTAGTAGCATCATTCCCCTTCTTTAAAATCTTTCACTGTCTCCGGATGTCTACTGAAGAAATCCAAACTGTCAGAAACTCAGTACCATTCATGATATAATTGTACTGGTTTTCACTGAGCATGAAGTTCCATTAGGTTAGAACTTCAGTCACTTAGATACACAATTGAGAGTTCACAAAACATAGAAATGTTTTCAGGTGAACTGTATTAATCTGTAAAAAAAAAAAATTGATCACATTTATTTAATAATGATAGCTAATAATTAGTGAAGGTTTAATATTTGCCTAGGACTGTTCTAAGAACTTTGGGTATAGTACCTCATTTAATCTCTTTATGATGACTCTCTGAAGTACATATTGTTATCATTTTGTAGCTGAGGAAACTGAGTCACAGAGAGGTTAAACAACACACCCAAGGTCACACGGTTAATAGTTGGTAGAGCTGAGATTCAAATTCGGGCAATCTGACTCCACTACTGTATTAGCAACCTCTCTCCTCCTGGTATATGTAGGTTAGAAAACTGGCTTCACTTCCAGGAAACTTGCCAAGGTACATTTAGAGGAAAAAGACGTCCTCTGAACCACATTAGGGAAAACCTTGAGAGTGTGTGTCCCATGTGTCAAGCTTTAAACTAGAACAACCTCATCTGAGAAGGATGGTAATTATTGTATGCCTACATTATCTTGTGTTTTAAGTTTTTAAAAGTTGCTAACATCGTTTGTTCTGAGCCATTATTCATGGTGAGTTCTGCTTGCTAAGGTAAAGGCACTTACTCTTACTGTATAAATAAAGTAACAAGAGACCTGCTTAATGAAGCTCATTTTAAAATATGCAAAATCCCTTATTTTTTCTTCCCTGAAAATAAGTTTAGCATACCATCTGTCAGCTCATTTCTCCATAGGGCACTAAATAGTTCAAGAAGTCTATGTAAAAGTACTGTTGAGAGCAAAACAACTTTGCAAATAGAAATAGACTGACAATTCTTGATAATTCTATATGGAACTTCTCAACAATCTCATTAAATTGATTGTAGTCAAAACCCTGGTTTCATACCCCAAAGGGCTTCTTCCTGTGACGAATAAACACAAGATAGACATCCACTATACAAACAACGGTTTTACATACTGTTAAGGCCCAATTGTGGTGCCTGTTTGGCTCATTGTAAACAGTGTTATTAATTCATACGTTTAAAAATAAGTGGTTCCTCACGTCATATTTCAAGATAAGAGGTGAAAGAAAGTGCCACCACCATTTTGAGAAACTGAGTATACAATTTGCCTTGTGAAATATATGGCCTGCAACAGAGTTAACCATTGGGGTGAAGCATTCAGGGAAGACAGTCCATACATAGGCCGTGGATGCTTGAGAGCTAGGAGAGAAGTTTGCATGACCTCTGACCTCCCTTATTTGGGGAGAGCCATTCTCTACTCCTGCTTCTATGACTTACTTTCTTGACAGTCTTCAAAAAGCAATTCATAAAGTAAAAGGCGAACAGAAGTTTTGCTAAATCCCAGTAAAAATAAAGGTTAAAAGTTATAAAATAGAAATAGATGAGGTTTTAAAAAGAAGATATAAGGCTAGAGCCAATGAGCTAAAAGGTTATAATTTTTTAATATAAAAAAGGTTACAATAAAAGGCTAAAACCCATGAGATGAAACATTTAAAAGAATCACGTAAATTTGATCAAGGGTCAAGCACAGAAGCGCTTAAAAATGAAAACTGTGCACTAAGAAAACAATAAGAAAAATACATATACTTTAAAAATATAAAGGCAGAAATTTCAGAGATTAGGGAGACAAAGGAGAAAAATGGAAGGAAAGAAAAATTAGAGGGAAATAACCTACTTGAAGCAAACTCAGAGGAAGTGTCAGATTTCAGAGAACTTCAGTATCATTAGGTACCATCGTGTGGCACTGGGACAAGAGAGCTGTCCAAAGCTGTCTACCATTGCCCAGAACCTCTAATCCCATCCAGGACCCAGGCAAAGCAGGAGCTCCTCACTGCTTTCAACTGGGAACCTTTGGGACCACACAATCCACTTTCAACATGGCCTCAGAAACTTCCCAAATCACCCTGGTTTCCACTTCATCAGGCAGCCTTACTGGCTATGGGCTAGCTTAACTTCTTGGTCAGAAAGACCTAAGTTATATTCCACTCTACTCCTTATGGACTGTGTGACTTTGGGCAAGTTTCTCAACTTCTCTGAGTCCTGATATCCTTATCTGGGTTGTAAAATGATGAACAAACTAATAATAACAGCATCAATAATAGCAATTCATCTGTGCCTCATTATTAGTATTTTTATTATTTTACTTCTTCTAGAGATAGTCCCTGCCAAGCACTATGCAATTTCCAGATGCGTCTTGTTAATCCTCACACCCACCTATGGTAACATTATTCATCCCAGGGTCAGTAACATCACCCAAGACTCCCATGTGTTCAGAGCATTTCCAGCCAAAATCTTAGAGAGCTTCTGTCACCAATGGCCTCCGTAGGTAACTCACACCTATGAATCTCAAATTACAATCCTCTATGGAGAGAAGGTGGGCAGCTGAGAAGAAAGCACAAGTCAAAGGAGGTAGAGTAAATTTTCCTGGATAGAAAGAGGCTTGGGACATGCTATACAAATCCTTTGTAGGATATTGAAATGCTAACTTATTATTTTATTTTCGACATTTCAGACTCTACCACATACGCACATTTTCTGTTCAATGCATTTGATACGGACCACAATGGAGCTGTAAGTTTTGAGGTAAGTCTTAGATTTTTTTTTTTTTAATATGCTTTGACTTTAGACACATTGAAAGGGATTTAGTGCTTCTAAGGTGAAAATTTGAGTTTGGTGGTGTAATTTTTTTTTTTGCTTTTTGAGCCTTTTATTCCTTTATTATTATTATTATTATTATTGTAATAAGAACACTCAACAAGAGTAGGCATCCTTGCCCTGCTCCTAATCCTAGAAAGAAAGGTTTCTATTTTTCTCCATTGAAAGGTTTCTGTTTTTCTCCACTGAGTGTGATGTTAGCTATGGCCTTTTCATGTATGGCCTTTATTATGTAGAGATACTTTCCTTCTATTCCTAGCTGACAGTATATATCATGAAAGGGTATTGTCTTTGTCAATAGATGCTTTTTCTGCATCTATTGAGATGATCATATGATTTGTACCCTTAATTCCGCCAGTGTGGTATATCACATTAATTGATTTTCATATGTTGATTCAGCTTTCCATCCCAGGGATAAATTCTACTTGGTCATGGTGCATGATCTTTCTAATGTCCTGTTGGATTTGGTTTACTAGTGTTTTGTTGAGGATTTTTGCATCTATGTTTATCAGGAATATTGGCCTGTAGTTTTCTTGTGATGTCTTTGTCTGGCTTTGGCACCAGGGTAATGCTGACCTCATTTGGAAGTATTCCTTCCACATCAATTCTTTGAAAGAGTTTGAAAAGCATTGGTGTTCTTTAAATGTTTGGAAGAATTCACCAGTGAAGACATCTGCTGCTGGGCTTTTCTTTGTTGGGAGGTTTTTGATTACTGAGTCAATCTCCTAGTTATAGGTCTGTTCAGACTTTCTATTTCTTCATGATTCAATCTTGGTAAGTTGTGTGTGTGTATCTAGGAATTTATACACTTTTTTTTTAGGTTATCCAATCTGTGGGCACAGAATTTTTCATAGTAGTCTCTTATGATTCTTTTTATTTCTGTAACATCAGTTACAATATTTCCTCTTTCAGTTCTGATTTATTTATTTATTTGAGTCTTCTCTCTTTTTTTCTTAGTCCAGCTAAGGGTTTGTCAATTTTGTCTATCTTTTCAAAACACCAACTCTTGGTTTCATTGATTTTTTTTCTATTGTTTTTCTATTCTCTATTTTATTTATTTCTGCTCTAATTTTTGTTATTTCCTTTTTCTAATTTAAGCTTAGTTTGTGCTTTCTCTGTCTCTTTGAGGGATAAAGTTACATTGCTTGTTTGAGACATCTCTCCTTTTTTAATGTAGGCATCTATTGTTATAAATTTCTCTCTTAGTACTGCCTGATAATTTTTGAGGAGAGGAAAGAAAAAGCCTAAGAACAGTTACTTTCCCTCATTGTATTGTCAAGAAGCTGCTCTTATCTTTCAGAATAAGTGCGAATGACAGCACACGTTGAGTTTGCTTTCTAGTACTTTCTATGTGTTTATACAAGAAAAGTCCAAACCCAGAAAGCAAACAATTTAATTAGTATTTACTGGCATCCACTGTGGGCCTGTTACTGTGGTAGGCCTTGGAAATACAAAGCTGATAAAAACCCTGCTCTCGAAGGTCCGTAAGTGAGAGATAGAAGAAAGAAATTAAATATAACAAAATGCTACATTCACCACACTGACAATTTTATAAGGAAATCCCTTTTCAAATTATGTACTTCAAGTGATTTGTATTTAATTTTGTTCATAAAATACTACATGTAAGCATCAGTAAGATGAAATATGTCCCGAGTATTCACACAGCTAAATACATTATTTATTTATAATAGAATAATAATAAATAAAATATTTTATTTATATTTATTTATATATTTATTACATTTGCTTATATATTATGTATTATTTTGTTTTATTATGTATATTTTATTTATATTACATGGGTAGAATGTGTAAATCATCTATTTGCTTATATTCTGAATGGCTGTGCTTTGTCTCTAGGGAGTAGAATTATTATCACTCTTTAATATATGTGTGATATTTTGATTTATAATAAGAAATATATATCCAAGAAAAGAAATATATATTTGGTCTTAGTCCCCAGTTTCTGACAAAGAGCTCCTAAAACATTGGGTTTTAAGTGAGGAGAACAACAAAGATGTCTTTTGTTATGTTAATGAGGTGAATTTTGAACCTCAGCTAGAGGTGGGGGCTGGTTGCCAGGAGAACCAACCACTAGATTATAGAGAGTTGGAACTTTCAGTCCCTCCGTCCTGTCCTCCTGAGAGGGGAGAGGAGCTAGAGACTGAGTTCAATCACCAATGGCCGATGATTTAATTAATCATGCCTCTGTAATGAAGCCTCCTTAAAAACCCAAAAGGACAGGATTCAGAGAGCTTCCCAGTTGGTGAACACCTGGAGATTTAGGGAGAGCTGGGGGCTCTGAGAGGGCATGGAAGCTCAAGCCCTTTCCCCATGCCTTGCTCTGTGCATCTCTTCCACTTGGATGTTCCTGAGATATATCCTCTTACAAAAAACAAGTAATCTAGTAAGTAAATGTTTCTCTGAGTTCTGTGAGCTGCTCTAGCAAAGTCATTGAACCCTAGAAAAGGTTTGTTGGAACCTCCAATATGTAACCCATTGGTCAGAAGCACAGGTGACAACCTATACTTGCAAGTAGCATCTGAAGCTGGGGGCTGGGAGCTTCAGCCCCAGTATCTGGCTCTGTCTCCAGGTAGAAAGTATCAGCGTTAAGTTCAATTATAAGACACACATCTGGTGTTGGAGATAACTTGATGGTGTGAGGAAATCCCCACTCACACACTGGAATTGGGGGCAGAATCGGCACTGTTTATAATGGGAACCAGATAATTTAGAGGGTATGCATATTTAGGATTGGGAAGGGTGCATCTTACACATGAGCAGAAATTTCAGTGAGTGCCGGGATAAAGGAAAGCAGGTGATGGTGTGGAATCAACAAGGAAGGGCACTGGCGGGGCTGTACAGGGAAGCCTGCCCATGGCCTTGATGAACTAGGTCTGAAGGACAAGCCGGAGATGCTCAAGAGAATAATGGCTCAGGATGGGAAGCAGTGGGAGTGAGGCAGAGGCCTGGGAATGAAGAGAAAGCATTTGTAAACCACCTAGAAGGTGGAATACAAAAGAGGAGGGTGACAGGAAAGCTGTGTAAGGAGGCGGAGGACAGATCCTCACACATCTGAGGCAGGATGCTAACGAGGCTGAATTATCTTGCAGGAGGTGAGGCGCCCTTGGAGAATTTTCAGCGGGGAAGTTAAGGTATCAGGGCTGTGTTCCTAGAAACAAGTCCATTTAGCAGCTATTTGTCCAAGAGTCCAGACAGGAGCTGGTGTCAGCCCGAACTACAGTTAAGGCATTGGAGAGGAGGAGACAAGTTCAAGAGATACTAAAATTAAATTGGTAGACTTACATTTCAACACTTTGTGGAGTCAGGATGACAAAAGGGAGGTGCAGCCTGCTGAGAGGTCACTCAGTTTGGCCCTGGGGCAGAGTGACCAGGGCAGCAAAGTGCTTCCTCACACATACGAGATGCTCATAGAGATTGAGCGCTACTAAAATGAAGATTCCGGGCCAGGAAACTCAATGTGTCATCTCACAACTTAACCAAGAAATATCACCGGGAAAATAGGAGGAGAAGCTGGCAGTGGTCAAGGCGAGGGCAGTTGGGTTGCCTCCGATGTGGCAGCAGCACTTAGTGGGGAAGACGTGAGATTGTCATAGGTACCAGTCCCCTGTAATGTTTCTTCCGATTTGGCAGCCTATGAACAATATCGTATTAGTATCTGCTGCACCGGCCTTAGTTTAGCCATAACATAAAAGTCAAACGTTCCAGTTCACCTGATACAATCTTTCATAGCTAGTTTGAGTAAGACAAAGACTGCTAGTGATTTCATTACTTGAACTTACTTAATGTATCAGAAACGTTCCATCAATTACTTATAGCACATTGTATCCAATTTCACATGTAAATTTAGTCTGGTGTTAATGATATGGAACCATGCCTAATGTCGCTATTGTAATACGTAATATTCGTCACAGTAATTGTGATGAATGCTGGTTAAAATTTGGGAAATTAGTTATAATGGCTATATACTATAAGCATGTTGGTAGAAAAATTGTTTTCTTTAAAGACAAACCAATGGTTAAATTAATAAATGTTAAATCAAAATTAAGTTATTGTAGTTATGTTTCTAAATTGATTACCTACCTGAAAAGTCTCTAGAAAACAGAAATGATTAGGCAATGAACATATTTGGGGTAACAATAGCATCTTGGGAGGCACAGCAGAGACCATCCTGATTCTGAGATAAAGGGAAATGGAAGTTTCCTACTTAATTTGCTTAATTCCAAAGGGTAGAGTGAGTAAGACAGGAGGGGCCCTGGATCCAGATATGACTGGATCTAACACCCCTTCAGCACCAAGTGGCTGTGAGACCCTGGGCTGAGTAGTTCAACCCTCTGGGCTTAGTGTTCATCTCTGCGAATCATCAGCAAGCAAAGCTACTTCACAGGGTAAAGGAAGGATGACAAAGTGATGTCAGTTAGGGGCTTGGCTGAGCACCCGGCACCAAATATGTCCTCAGTCTTTGTTAGATGTTAACCACCGTGGTTTCTACAAGGGAGATTTTTCTAATGAAGCCGGTTAAGAATGACATTGGTCATCTTATTACATAGTGATCTTATAACACTGAAAACATTCAAGCACAGGCCAGATGATTGCTCTGTGATGCTGTGAAAGATTGCTCTGCATCTGATTATAAAACAAGCACTTAATGTGTGTCAATCACTGTACTAAGTGTGTAAAAATAACGTTAACAATAGTAATAGCTACACACAATAATACCAGCTGACCCTTGTTTAGCGCTCATTATGAGTCAGGCATTGGGCTGAATGAATTACATATAGTAACTTGTCATTTTCGCAAATGAGGAAGGAGATTCACAGAGAAGTTAAGCAACCTGCCCAAGGTCACACAGCTAGAAAGTAGGAGAGCCAGGATTCAAACCCAAGCAGCCTGGCCCACAATGCATCTCTTAGCAACTGTGCTATCCTGCCGGTGAGGAATATGTAGGTCCCCAGTCCCTCATCTGAAGTCCTTGGAGCCAGCTGAGTTTCATTCAGAGTCTTGCAGATTTTAGAAACGTAATGCTGTGCCTATACTCTGTATTATCTAATGTCTCCTGCAGGGTCTGCAGTATGCTATAATCAAGGGTGTAACATTTGTTCAGTAAAACTATGATAAACAATAAATATGGCAGAGAGCACTACTGATCCAATGTCCATGTGCTCTGCTCTATGATCACATGATTAGGCCGTATTCCCAGCCTCTCCTGCAGCTAGGTGGGACCAGGACTGAGTTTTGACCACTGGGAGATTAGTGGAAGTGACCACATCTCCTTCCTCTGTCTTCCCATCTATGGAGACTGTGAGGTTACATATTTCAGTTTGCCTTCCAGCAAAGTAGAAGGCTGGATCTCTGAATGACTGCATGGAACAGAACCCCAGCCCCACTCGTATTTCACTGTGTGTGAGTGGTAAATAAGCTACTATGATTTGGAAGTATTAAAATAGCTTTTAGTGTCCTCTGATTAACGTGATCGATGGACAGATAATGGATAGTAGATGACAAAGGATAGAGATGATAGATAGATGATAGATAGACAGATAGATAGATAGATATTAGAATACTTTCATGCCATTTCAGTTCAGGTTTTGGCATGAGTTTTGGCACCAAAATTCACCACCTCCCCTGTCTTCCCGGTAAAGGTTTTTCTTTTTCAGTTTACAAAAGAATTTTTGGATGGGCGTGGTAAGTTGCAGATAAAAAATAAAGGACCTGTATTACTTGCCACATGTTAGAGATGAGGAATTACAAACTTAGGTTAAGTGACTTGTCCAAAGTCATATAGTTAGTAAATGGAAGAACCAGGATTGAACCTCAGCTCTACCTAAGTCTCTAAAACCTATTGGTTTTAATCAGGGGTCATCAAACTTTTCTGTAAAGGACCAAACTGTAAATATTTTTGGCTTTGCAGGCCATATAGTCTTCATTCTACCAATTCAGTTCTGCTGTTGTAGACAAAAGCAACCACAGACAAATCCGAAATAAGTGACCATGGCTGTGTTTCAATAAAGCTTTATTAACAAAAACACATAGTGGGCCGTATTTGAGCCCTGGACCATAGTTTTCCAACCTCCACTCTTAACCCTCACAATAGATTGCCTCCTGCAGAGGGAGATACTGAGGCACTATGTTTGCTGGAAGACATCTGAGATGGTCTTCTATGATTTGATTACTGAGTTATCACCAGTGTTTACAATTACCACTCAGTAATTCATCCCACGCACTGATTACTGAATGACCCAATTGCTGACTGCAAAAGCAACCCTGAACTTTTACCACTATTTCAACAGTTACCTTTTCTAGAATATTACCACCATCAGAGCAGTGCACCCCTCTGAGCACATCCCTAATGGCAAGTTTACTTGAACTGTTGTCTGAAAATGTACTTTTCCTTTGGAACAATTCTGGAATAGCTATCCCTGCTTACTACAGGTAACTGATGATTGACAGCAGGACTGCCGCAGTCCAGAGCTTCAAGAAAACACCATTCACTGACAATTCAATTATGACAGAATGAAATGTGAGTGGTACCCTGGGAGGCATTATAAACCCCCCAAAATAATCCTTTTGTCATTCACAGTGATGAGAAAAAATGGTTTTTTTCTCCCCAGATATCAATTATGGTTACAAGAAAACTTTCCTTCTAGGATGAGTCATTTTTGTCAAGTTAAATAGCTATTTTCTTTTGAGATGTCAGGCATCAAGGGGAATTATTTAGGCAATGTTACCAATAGGTATAGAATTCCATTTTGTTAGATTAAATCATTAAGTTTTATTATATCTCTCAACACACACACTTACACATCCTGTCCACATAATTCTCCTCTTCTTTTCTTGTGCCCATTCCAGGAGCTTTGCTCCTTGGCGAAGTAAAGGGAAAGGTAGCTGAGATGTCCTTTCATTTCGTTCCTGCATTTAACAAATATTTTTTGGACTTCCCTGGTGGGCCAGTGGTTAAGACAACGCGCTTCCACTGCGCGGGTGCGGTTTCGATCCCTGGTCTGGGAACTAAGATCCCATATGCGGCACGGGGCGGCAAAAAATAAATTAAAAAAATATATATATATATATTCAAGGTGCTGGGGATACAACAGTGAACAAAAGACACCAATTTTTGTCCTTATGGAGCTGACATGCCCCCATTTTCATGACTAATTTTTGTAGAATCCAACAATTCTTGCCACAAAGGTTCTTTAACCTGGGACTCACCCATGCATTTCTATTGATTCCCAAGGACTGTGGCCATGCTGCATGTGTCCTAGTTTTTGCTTGTCACCCTGTCCTTCTGGCCTGCTCTGTCCTTACAGTCTTGCTGTGGGGTATCCAGCTCCTCCAGCCATGGCTGCCCTTGTCTACATTCCTGTGGCCTCCAAGGGCAAGTTCTTTGAATCCCTCTTATCATACACTGAAATGTTTAATGAAAGTTGGGGTAGCAGAAGATTACTACAAGAGAGACAAGAGAAAAAGCATCCAATAAATATCTCTATCTGCTTCAAAAGTCTGAAGGTCAGGTCCCTCTTTTTTTAAATCATCTTTTAAATAAACTTTTTATTTTAGACCAGTTTTACATTTACAGAAAAACTGCAAAGATAGTACAGAGAGTTCCCATACACCTCGCACCCAGTTTCCTGTTATTCACATCACGCATTAATATGGTAAACTTGTTACAATTAATGGACTAATGTTGATACATTATTATTAACTAAAGTCCATGCTTTATTCCGATTCTCTTAGTTTTTACCAAAAGCCTTTCTTCTGTTCCAGAATTGTATTAGCATCTTACATTACCTTCACTCACCATGTCTCCTTAAGCTCCTTTTGGCTGTGACAGTTTCTCAAATTGTCCTTGTTTTGATAACCTTGACAGTTTTGAGGAGTGTTGGTCAGGTGTTTTGCAGAATGTCCCTCAGTTGGGATTTGTTTGATGTTTTTTCTCATGATTGGAATAGGGATATGTGTTTTGAGGAGGAAGACCACAGAGGTAAGGTGCTTTTATTATTACATAACAAGAGTCCATAGTATCAACATGATTTATGACCATTTGATGTAAAACTTGATCACCTGGTTGAAGTAGTGCTGGTAATTTCTTTACTGTAAAGTTACGCTTTTATCCCTCTTTCCAAACCATACTCTTTGGAAGGAAGTTATGCACAGATCACACTTACAGATTGGGAGTTATGCTCCGACTCCTTAAGGGTAGAGTATACATATAGTTGATTTGGAATTCTTCTCTTCCAAAGAAGAGAAGGATTTGTCTCTTCTCCTCCATTTATGAATGTATTCCACCAGTGATTCATATCGGTGTGGACTAATGGACATATATTTTATACTTGAGTTATAGTTCAATATCTTATCTTTTTGCTTAAATTGTTCCAGCTGGGCCACTGGAAGCTCTTTCAGTTGGCTTCAACATGGCCCCATCATTGTGGTTGTTTATTTTTTTGTTTTGCTTTGTTTCTTTCTTTGCTCATTCCTTACTTTTGGACACTACAAGATGTTCCAGCCTCATCTTCTATTTTTTCTGACCCGGTCCTAGAATTTTTCAGGCTCCTCTTTTAACACTCCAGTCTCCAAGGAGGTGCCAGAAATCTCTTCTCATCTGAAAGAGCACATGCTTGTGAGTCAGAAGGCTCAATCCAAACTCTACCACTTCTAGCTGGGATACCTGGGGCAGGTTCCTCAATCTCTCTGCACTTGAACTTCCTCAATGTAAAATGGAAATAATAAGGATAGATACCTCACAAGCTCGTTGTCAGATTAAATGATGAATCTAGAGAGTTTCGAAAACGGTCTGGCACAATTAATATGCTCAGTAATGTTAGTGATCCTGTATAACAACTGGTCAGTCTCAGAGAACTGATATCAATTTCTCTCTGTCTCTCTCTTGCTCACTCTCTTTTCTTCTGTTTCCTGGGCATCTAACTGTTGGGATTCTTCTTCAGCTGATCTTATCTTCTTATCCTGTTCCTAGTCACACATGTATTCACATACTGACTCACTTTCCCTTTTTAAAAGCTAAGGCCATTTTCTAATTCATTTATGCATGTCATTTCATGGCAAGAATTATGAATTCCTGGTATCTCCAAATGTTCTACAAATGTTATTAGTAAAATTGCAATCACTGTGAGTCACTGTTTCATATCACCCTACAATTATGTCCTATAGTATCAGAAAAAAGAGATGTAGCATTTGTTTATATCATACTTTTCTGTGTAACCACAGCCCATTGCTTCAGTTCTAGACAAAATGAGAGCCTGGGCTTTGAGTCAGAGTTCTGGGTTCAGTTTCCAGCTCTAATTCTCATTGGCTGCATCCCTTGCCTCGGTCACGTATTTTCTATGAGCCTCCATCTTTAATATAAGGACGACAATACCTATTTGCTATGGTTGTGTGAGGCTGACATAAAGTAACGCATAGAAATTGCCTAATACCAAGCCCCACACACTTGTCGATAAACTGTCCTCATTACTACTAATAAATTTCAGTGTTCCCAGAGCCCTTTAACCCAGGAATTCCACATCTTTCCTTAGGAAATAAGTCAGAATGATGGGAAGTAGTTGGAGAAAAATATTTACTACAGCATCATGTACAATAAAGAAAAATTTGAATTAATACACGTATATACCAATAAGAAAGAATGATTAAATAAATTACCAAGAGGGTCATTACCTCTTAATTACAGTATATTATATACTACAGGTTTAAATATGTTACAACAATTTTCCAGCAGATGGCAGAAAAATATTTTGAGGGAGCTGCAGCTTCCTGTAATTTGCACAAGTCACCTTATTGTCCAGGAGCAGGGCTGTCTCCTTCTCTCTCCTCAAACCTTCAGTTCTTATCCTTTCCACCATGTCCTTCACTCCCAAGCAGACAACACCCATTAAAGGTCTCGGATGAGGATTCGTTCATCTTCCCACCTCTTCTCAGCTGTGGGCATCTGCATGGTGTTCTCCTTCCTTCTGTATTAGCTGAGGAAATGTGCCTCCTCTCTTCCCAGGGCAGACCATCTCCATCTCTCCCACCATCGCAGGAGTAGTCCACTTCTCTCTCTCTCTCTCTCTCTCTCTCTGTCTTTTTCTGTCTCTCACACACACACATCTTTAGTATTTTCCTCTTTTTAGATTCGTCCCTTCAGTGTTCAAAGTGCTCATCTTCAAAACTCTCTTCTGTGGTCCTGTCCTCCTCTTCAGATATAGCCCTGTCCCTCTGTCTTCACATGCAGCCATGGTTGGTGAATTTTCTAACAGTCTCTATCACTCTTTGCTCCCTCCCCTCCACTGAAGCTTCTCCCTTTAGTCACTGGTGACCTCCATGTTGCTGACTCAGTAAGCTCTTTTCATTCCCCAGCAGATTGGTATGAAGATGAACCATCCTTTCCTAGTGAAATGCTTTCTTCTCTTGACCTCTCTTACCTCCTGAGAAACTTATTTTCAAGATTTGTTGCCTGCGTCTCTTCTTTTCTCTGCCTACTAAGGAATTCTTGTGGCCTCCTTTATAACAGCAACAGAGGGATTAAAATACCTAGAAATAAATATAACTAAGAAATGTGAAAGAACAACTTGGAAAAAACAAAAGGCCTTAAAATGTATTAGAGTTTGGTGTGCTGAATAAAGACCCGCCAAAAATGTCCACATCTTAATGTCCGGACGTAGGATGTGTTATCTTTCATGGTAAAGGAGGTTTTCTGCAGGTGTGATTAAGGATCTTGAGATGGGGAGATCACCTTGGATTATCTGGATGGGCCCAATGTAATCCCAAGGGTCCCTGTAAGAGGGAGGCAGGAAGATCAGGGTAGCAAAGAGGAGATACTACAACAGGAGGTTGGAGTACTGTGTTTTGAAGATGGAGGAAAGGGCCACAAGCCAATCAATGCAAGTGGCCTCTAGAGGCTGAAAAAAGCAAGAGAACAAATTCTATCCCTAGATCCACTGGGGAGACTGCAGCTCTGCCTCCAACTTGATTTCAGCCCAGTAAAACCCGTTTCAGACTTCTGATTTACAGATCTGGAGGATAATAAACAAGTATTATTTTAATCCTCCAAATCTGTGGTAGTCTGTTATAGCAGCAAGAGGAAACTAACATACTCAATGACAAAAATGACCTGGACAAGGGAAAGGTTTCTTATTGTCTTGAATAGGAAGACTCATCAACATGTAGTTGTCAGTTCTGCCCAAGTTGATCTGTAAATTTACCTCCAGCTCAATAAACATCCCAATAGGGGTCAGGTGGAATACTTAAATAAGGAAAAATGGAAAGAAAATAGCTGAAAAAGAAGGGTTGAGAGGAAATAGCCCTTACAGCTATTAAAATTACTAAAATGTTTTAATAATTAAAACAATGTAGTAGAGGTGCTTAGATAAACAGATATACTATGAAATAAAACATAAGTTCCAGAAATATAAATACATAAAAGAATTAAGGATATGATAAATCTTGCATCTCAAATCAGTGGGTAACAAATAATATTGTGAAACCAGACAGCTATCTAAAAACATTGGGTAAATTCCAAATGGAATAAAGCTTTAAATGTAAAAACGTAAACCTTAAAAGTACTAGAACAAAAACATGGGAGTATCCTTTTATAACTTCAGAATGGGAGAGGTATTTTCAGTATGACAGAAACCAAAAAATATAAAGTAAAAGGCTGACAAAATCTAGAATATAAAGATAAAAAGATGCCTACTTCACAAAAATCAACATAATAAAAATTGAAAGAAATCATAAACTGGGAAACAATACTTGAAGATATATCCCAGACAAGGGCTAATTTCACTAATATGTGAAGAGTTTCTATAAATCAAGACATTTGGAAAAAATGCTCAAATTTATTCATAATAAATACAAATTTTAAGTAATCTGAGAAAGAAATATTAACCTTTAAGATTGAAAAAGATAAAAAATTTGATGGCATATAGTATTGACAAGCTATACTATTCTCATATACAGATTTTGAGAGGGAAATTTGGGGGGAAATTTGAAAATAACTATAAAATTTACCAATGTTCAAATCCTTTGACCCAGCAATTCCACTTCTAGGAACTCATCCTACAGATATACTTGTTCAAAATGTAAGTTATGTATGTATAAGGTCACTCTTTGTGGCTTTGTTTTTAATAAGATTGGAAATCTTTAAATATTCATCAATGGGAGATTGGTTAAGTAAACTATGATATATTCATACATATGCAACAGTGAAAAAGATTGGAGTTATTTCCAAGATTTATTGCTAAGTTAAAAATAAAATAAAGTACAGAACAGCCTGTTAGACTATCATTTGTGTAAATAAATATGCCTTACACTTGTATATGCACAAAAATTCTCTGGAAGTGAATACAAGAAGCTACTAACGCCAGTTGTCTAGGGGAAAGAAATAGGGTGACTAGGGTCCAAGAATGGGAGGCATATTTTTTATCAGTAATCTTATATATTTTAAAATTTTGAACTACACGAATGTCACCCATTTAAAAAAAAAAAAGCATTTAAAGAAATTAAGACAGGAAAACAATTACAAAATATTGGAATGTAAAACTGTAGAGAGAATACAAATTCACCCAGAGGCCACTTCTGCATTTCCCTTTGTTACAGGGAAGAACAAAATCTGACTACATGTTGGATCTGTTTCTTCTACTTTAGCCTTTGCTTCCCCGTTGCTTTTGTTCACTAAAAGGATACTGCCTATACATAATGGCCTGCCTCGGGGAACACTGCCCCTCTGCCTGAATGGTAAACCAAAGTGCCTTTGTTCAGGGAAGCATCCTGACCCTGTCCACCTGTGAATGGCTGCAAGAAAAGAAGAAATTAACACATCCCCTCCCTGAGGCTGGCCATTCCAGGAGATATTCGCAAGACTCATGGCCTTTTTACTTTACTTCCTCACCTCCTCCCTCTCTCTGTTCTATAAAAGAAACTGGCATCCAGACCCTGATAAGATGGTCTTTCTGAGACACTAGTCTGCCATCTTCTCAGTCTGCTGGCTTTCCGAATAAAGTCATATTCCTTGCCTCAACACCTCGTCTCAAGATTTACTGTCCTGTCCTGCGGGGAGCAGAGAAAGCTCGGACTTGGTAACACCTTCTGCTCTTTCATTCCTACCTAACTACAGATTGTCAGTTCTATGTGAGATCAGAATTCACCATATTGTAATGTTAACCCTGCCTACAGAACAACAAATATATATGAATTTGATCAAGTTAATCTGGTTTGCCTGCCGTTCAGTCATATCAGCCTAACAGTGATACTGACTGAGGTTTCCATTTACTTGGACAAACACATAGCTGATGCCCTTGCCAGACACTGTTATAAACAGCTTAACTCTTTTAATCCTCATAAAAAATTTAAGAAGTAGATACTAACATATCCCTTCTACAGATATGAAAATAGAGGCAAAAGGATGGTAAGTTGTCTGAGGACAGAGCTATCAGATGAAACAGCTGGAATTTGAATTCAGGCAGCCTGGCTTTCAGCTCCATTCTCTTAACTTCTGCCCCCATGCATATTATAACTTGATTTCTAAATAAAGCCTTCAGTTGGCCTATATCTTAAGGACAGCCCATATTTCTTGTTAGCAGATCTTGTTCATGGGAACTGTGTTATGTGTGTGCTTGTATTTTTAAAGTTACAATGTTATTAGATTATTTTCAGTAAAAGAATTGTGTGCACTTGTAGTGGAAAGTAATACCACTTATACACATGCGTCTTATTGTTTGGGTGTCTGTTCTGACACAGTTTCCAGTTCCAAGGTTGATTTAAGTCATAGTTTCCAATTAGAAAGTAAGAATATTAAACCTAAGGAGTGGTTTATGCCCACAAAAAATCTCTGGAAAAAAAGATAATCAGGAACACATGGACCATTTTGCTATAAATAAATGGTTCAAAATCCAGAGGGTTGTAACCCTTGCTTCCATCATTTGACAGAGAATTATATTAGAGTTTGTGTTTTACTTTTCTTTTTTAGAAATGTCATATCAAATTATATTTTTATTTTTATTTTTTAGGATTTCATCAAGGGTCTTTCCATTTTGCTCCGGGGGACAGTACAAGAAAAACTCAACTGGGCATTTAATTTGTATGACATAAATAAAGATGGCTACATCACTAAAGAAGTAAGAAATGCCTCACCAACACAGCTAGCCTTCAGACCATTTTCATATTTTCACTTCAAAATGTTAAACAATCACAATTATTATTTTAGAATCACTTTTTCAGGAAGTCTAAAATATTTTCTGTAGTGCTGGGGAAATATTCTGATGAAAAATTTGGAATGCTAGAAATAGTTTATAGTTAATCTTCAAAGTAAATATAAAACATAGAAGGAGGGCTTCCCTGGTGGCACAGTGGTTGAGAGTCCACCTGCCGATGCAGGGGACACGAGTTCGTGCCCTGGTCTGGGAAGATCTCACATGCCGTGGAGCGGCTAGGCCTGTGAGCCATGGCCGCTGAGCCTGCGCGTCCAGAGCCTGTGCTCCGCAATAGGAGAGGCCACAACAGTGAGAGGCCCGTGTACCACAGGGAAAAAACAAAAACAAAAACAAAAACATAGAAGGATTACATCCTGATCTCCTAATAGCATTTTAATGAATACTGTACATGGAATAAAGACAGTAGTTGGAATCAAATAGGAAGGAAATATATCCACACGTTAGAATATTTGGCCTGTAACCTTTTTTCTATCATATAATGTGGTCCATATGGAAACAGATGCAATTTTAAAATCGTGTGGATTATGTAGTGACCTGTACTGTGTGGGAAATGACCTGATGTGATAGTGGAGCCCCAAATAAACTCCCACGTGGACTATCTAAAAAAGAAGCCTCACAGACCAAATTCAGATGCTCATATCAAGTGGTTTAATAAATTAATTTAAAACACAGCAAGAAGCAAGGAGGGCGGGATGGGGTAAGATAACAAATTTAGGATGGAGTGGAGGTAGGATTGAAAGACCACATTACCTGAAGCCTGGATGTGGTTCAATGTCCATATGTCCTCTTTCTCTTACTAGCTTTCCCCCGAGTTGAGTTTTGAGCATTGGGCTCTTCAAATACAAGGCATCTTGGGCCAATGACATCAACTTGCTCTATTGAAGACACAGGGACAAGTTCACCTGACCACAGTTACAATGTGACAATTAACCTGATCAATGGCCATGGGTTTTATTTGTTGAGCAGAAGACACGTGGGGCCAGATGGGTCTCGCAAATGGGTGGCTGAATTAAGACCTCATGAGTATTAAGTATTCAGGTATATCGAGCATATCTCCTGGATACTTAGTGTCTCTTGTATATTTAGTACACAATAAACATTTGGTACTCAGGTGCCTCCAGGATATTAGGTATCTCTTGGTCCTTTGATCCCTTTCTATCCCTTTCTATGTTTAACATAAACATGCTGTTCTTACCATTTACACCCAACACATCACATGAATTCTATGTCAAACAAACTTCTATGCTCAAAACATCTTAAAGGCCTTCACGTAAAATTTACAAACTACAAACTGCTTTATCATTTAAAATGGAACTGAATACTCTCAGAAGTAAATATATATTACATCCATATTATCAACTTAATCCATACTCTTCTGTGGAAACTTCGATATGAAGGAAACAAGTGTAAACAATAAATCTGAATGTCTAGGTTAACTAGATATTATTTTCACTAAGATTGAAAATTACAAATCAAAAACTAGATTTTAATTTAAAAAATTAAAATTTCGAAGTGTTTCCATTGTCATATTTTGACTTAATATACATGTGTGACTTTAGTTAAAGCCACAGTAGGAAAAACACAATGAAAACCCTAATGAGCTTTGAGACTTATCAGTTTTAGTATAATTCTCATGATGTGGAGTTTATTTTATTCTCAATAAACAGAAATTGATAATCAACAAATAAAATATATAATAACTCAATAAAGCAAAGATAGCCAATGTGAAGTCTACAGAAGTCCAAACATTAAACCAGAATGTTTCTTTCCTGATCATGTTAGATACATGGGAATTTCATTCATTTTGAAACCAAGATCCGACTTGATTCTTACATTCTGATTCTGCTGCTTTTAAGGCATAAGGCCATTGGCTTTTCCTCTGGGACAACCAAGACATTTAATGAAGAATCAAAGAAAAATAAAAAATTTGAAATTGAGTAGGGATAATCTGTCAAAGCTTCTCGGTGTGGTTTATTTTCACATTGCATGAGGCTTCATGTGACTGCCTTTTCCTTTTCAGGAAATGCTTGATATAATGAAAGCGATATACGATATGATGGGTAAATGCACATATCCTGTCCTCAAAGAAGATGCTCCCAGACAACACGTTGAAACATTTTTCCAGGTAGGAATGCAATAGAAGTCAAAGAGAAAGGGAAATTAAGAGCAAATTTCCTGATGTTTGCAAAGCATCATGATGATTCAAAAGAATGTAAAGGAAAATAATTTTTACTGAAAGACACAAAACTATAGAATATTTACCATCATACTAATTTAGTAATTTTGGTTTTGAATTTATCATAATATTGATAACTCCACTTATTGAACACTCACCATATCCTGGCTAGAACACCAAGCAATTGCCATGTCTCACATGTTTTGGGGTGTTTGTTTTCATTCATTTCTCACAAGCCCCTATGAGGTTATTTATAAATCCTCATTAGCCCCATCTCATAGATGAGAAAACCAAGGCTCTGAAAGTTTCAGCAAGTTGCCTGAAGTCTGTCATAGCTGGAGGGCAGGATTTTACTAGAACAGAGTGACTCTAGATCTATACCACATTCTATTGAAAAGGCAACAGCCTAAAATCAGTCAGCCACGATTCTTATCACTAAGAAGCTACTAGTTTGTGCTCTGAAGCAGTTCCTCCCCATAAAATAAGCAGCTGGGCTTGCTTTTCATCAGCTTCAGCTTGTTCAGTTCAGTGTGAGGGTATCAAGGGGTAAGTGTGAGCAAATTTTTTCGTTCTTTTCTTCCTGAACAGAAAATGGACAAAAATAAAGATGGAGTCGTTACCATAGATGAATTCATCGAAAGTTGCCAAAAAGTAAGTAACGATAGTAAAGGAACTATCCCTTTTGCTTCCTTAACAGCTGAACTTAGTCCTGCCAGCCAGCCACCATGAACTGAGCAAAGTATAAAGATCATACGCCTAAGATCACCACTTCTACATAGCTGAGATGAATAAGCCTACCACTCTGAAAACAATCACCAATTTGCACATTCAGTTCATCAGCATTTATTGTCTATCCCAAGGCAGGCTATGAGGGAAGCCCTGGAGAGATGAAGGTTGCACATGTGTGTTTTTGCTCTTCAGATCCTTTAGAATATTCATCACTGAGGATAAAACATATGTGAGACTTGAATTGTTCTTTCCCCAGAACTAGCATATAACATGTAACTTGTCTACCATATCCTCCATAGATTTAGAATTCCAGTACAGCCAAGAGTGTATCACTGGCCAAACTTATATCCGATTTCTAAGAGAAACATCATTGCTTCAATGTATGTGGACAACAGATGTCTTTGGCTGAACCAGTAATGGTCTTCAGTCACAAAATTAAACAGCAGAAAATTCTCCCCGAGGAAAAGTCCATGTGGTTCTCCACCATCTGGTGGCAGACCAGTATTAGCATACCTAGAGTTATTTGACTTGACGTGGGTAGAATCACGATTAAGAATTTTTAAAATAATTATGGAGACAGGACTTCCCTGGTGGCGCAGTGGTTGAGAGTCCGCCTGCCGATGCAGGGGACACGGGTTCGTGCCCCGGTCCGGGAAGATCCCAATGCTGTGGAGCGGCTGGGCCCGTGAGCCATGGCCACTGAGCCTGCGCGTCCGGAGCCTGTGCTCCGCAACAGGAGAGGCCACAACAGTGAGAGGCCCGCGTGCCGCAAAAAAAAAAAGAAAAAAAAAATTATGGAGACAAAGAAGTTTGCTGGTGCTTTAGTTTTTCTCATTATTTTCAAGTTGATATACTTTCCCTTTCCTGATGCCTGCCTTTTTCTCAACTCACATTTCAATGTGACGGTCTTTGAACGAACTTAGTGATATCAACCTACTTAATGGTGGTATTGTTACTTGGCATCTAGTAGTGGAAGTCATCATTAGTTCTGCTACCATTTTCCACTGCTATAAACAGTCACAATCTCCAAGTGCCCCTATCCTGCCCTAAGTCTGTCCCCCTAAGTTTCTAAGGAACATGCTAAACTGCAGACACTGGGCAATGGTTTCTCACAAACACTCCTTTCTCTGGCATTGAGAGACCATTCATTTTTAAAGGTTCCCAAAGTCCACACAGATTTAGCCCTAACAGACTCAGAAAGAGAGGTGTAATTACTGCAAACCTGTCTCCTAAACCCCAACCTCCAATCTTTATGAAGTTGGCTCTTAGCTCACACACAAACCCTGTATCCTTCCATGTGTACAAGTCTCTGTGATTTGGCGGGCGGTTACCTAAAATGCCAGTTTGCATTGCTCGCTTTGATTATGCTCTGCACCTCTCCAGTTTCCATGCTGGCATTCTATTAATAATTTGAGAAATAGCCCCTCTTAACACCAAGTCAGAGTAAAATAAAGTGTTTAAAGCCTAGTAGACTCAACAAAATGGGCTCTCCATACTTATCTGTGTGGAAAATGGGTAGAAGAGTATTTACATTTGCAGACCCCTAGTATCTGAACATTTGGCATAGGCGTTGGTGGAGGGTGGCAGTACTTAGAGGCAAAACAGTGCACTTTCCTTTGCCGATATGGTGAACTTAATTCCACGTTTTCTCCCTTACAGGATGAAAACATCATGCGCTCCATGCAGCTCTTTGAAAATGTGATCTAACTTGTCGAATGCATCCTCAATCAGACAAATGTGAACGATTCTATCACACAAAGTTGGAGCTACCACTTTTAGCATAGATTGCTCAGCTTTACACTGAGGCATATTATGCAAACAAGCTTTGTTTTAATATAAAGCAATCCCCAAAAGATTTGAGTTTTCCATTTATAAATTTGCATCCTTTTCATAATGCCACTGAGTTCATGGGATGTTCTAAGTCAGTTCATACCCTGTGAATATTCAGAAGTAACAGGATCTGGCATATAGTTTTATTGATTCTTTAGCCATGGGATTATTGAGGCTTTCACAGTATCGGTGATTTTAAAATATCATCTGTGTTTTTTGCTATTCATTTGTATGTATTCAGCCCCAGGATTTTAAATGGTTTTCTGAAATACTGGCATCTGCACTTAATTTCCAGATATTAGTTTTCATGTTTGTATGCTGTAATTCCATTTATACTTCAAGTAAACAAAACAAGGTTACTACAATTGGAAAAAAACAAACAAACACATAGTCGCAGTTTCTCTGGATTTGCTTCCTTCTGTTTGTTAAAGACATTCATTTACCTGGCATTTTTTTATAACATGAAACAAGTCAGTTTATCACCAGATGTCAGCATATGCCTAATAAAGCTTATTTAATAAGCATTTCTTAATTTTTCATAATACATATTACAGCCAAGGCCTACATGATGTATGTAATTTTGGATCTGTTCAGTCCTACAGGTTGACTATTATGTCACTAAGTGGAAGTCCAAGAAGGTGTGAAACAAAGCGAGGATGTCCACAGGCTTAGCAAAGGGTCAGGACATCTGTCATCCAGTACGTGGCAATGCTTAGCAACAAGTAATCCTTAACTGCATTCAAGGCCTATTCCATCCTCTTTCCTGACTCCCTCATGGCACCTTTACATTAGATGCCATTTAGGGACAAACAAACAAACCTTTGCTACCCTAATGCCTACCAGGAACAAACAGCAAGCAGAATTCACTTTGAAAGCACCAGTGATTCCATTATATCGAGAACTATAATATCAAAATTTAATAGAAAAGGAATATAAGTGCTAAGCAACTCATCTGGATTGTATTATGATTTAGCTCATCATAAAACTCCAATAATTCAGATTATTTTTAATGATCTTAAGCCAAAATTGTAAAGTTGCCACAATATTACTAAAGATACACACATCTTCCCTGTTTTGCAGAAATATCACAAAGACCAAGAGGCTAGAGTAGGAGGAAATTTGCAACTGTCTTTGCAACAATAAATCAGGTATCTATTCTGGTGTAGAGATAGGATGTTGAAAGCTGCCCTGCTATCACCAGTGTAGAAATTAAGAGTAGTACAATACATGTACACTGAACTTGGCCATCACGTGTTTGTGTAAATTCAATGTGCACATTTTGTATTTCAAAAAGAAAAAATAAAAGCAAATAAAATGTTTATAACTCTACTGTCTATGTTACAGGTCTTTATTGCAATAAATTTTATAATTACTAGATTAAAAACGTTACATTTTTCTTATGGCATTTTTCTAAAAGGTAGAGATCTCGGTCTTTGGGTGGAGCTAAGTGCAAGGATAGAGGAGTCAGGGCAAGGCCAGTGGGCAGGCAGGCCTGTGAGCAGATGCGACCTGAGGATGTGACTAGACACCTGAGGACAGAGTGTGCCAGCCAGGGGACCAGGAATGATAGGAGCTCTGAGGGAGGAGGAGCATTTCTGCTGTTAACACTCTTCAGAAGCTCCTCGTATTTTAAGTTACATCCGTGAGATTGGATCTGAAATGAGAATTACAAAGAGATCACTCTTGGTACCTGAGGATGGAGCAAAGAAAGGGTGTTCTCCGAGGCTTCTGGGACAGAATATTGCTGCCCCTAATCTCCAGCCCTTCAGAAGTCTGTTAGCCTTGGATTTGGTGTGGCCAGCTGGGTCCCTAACGGCGCTCTTCCTGCCCAGATGTTTCTCTCCCTCTACTCCTTTCTCTGTAGAATGATCCAGAATCAGCTTCTATAACATCAACATTCAGAGCTACACTTGTAACTTACGTTTTAAAAGCTTTTTCAACTGAATTAATTGTTAAACATAAGCAAGCACAACAAAATCACTGAATACATGTAAGACTTTTAAGATTTTAATTTCTGAGTATCTTCATGTACTGAA
Organism: Delphinapterus leucas; assembly: GCF_059928025.1. NCBI lineage: Eukaryota > Metazoa > Chordata > Mammalia > Artiodactyla > Monodontidae > Delphinapterus > Delphinapterus leucas. The sequence goes on along the minus strand of NC_143133.1, from coordinate 47,529,056 downwards.
TATCAGTATTTTCAGACTATGAATTACAAAAATAACATTTACTTAAATTAATACCTAAAGTTTAGGTAGTTTTAATGATTTGTAATAAACAACCATACTTATAAGAGAACTTACACATTAAAATTTTTTTTCTTAAATCTAGAATACTCAAAATTATTTCCAAGCATTCTACATTATAAAATACATATTTACAAACAATAATTAACAGTGAATTCACAAAGGTTTGTCCACTATTTGAAATTTTCATAGACTTAATATAAAACCCAGGAAATGGCAAAATGTCTAAAAGTAAGTGCACAGCTACACACGAACTGTATAAATGTTATATATAAAAGGCACTAGAAAATATATACAAACACATCCATTGTAAACCAAATAACTTGCTCACACAAACCATAAAACATATGAAAATATAAACCCAACAAGATTGTACTATTATAGAACTTATTTTTTAATAGTTTTCCATCAACCATTCTTTTTTTTTAATGAATAACTTGTACTATGATTCAGTGGAATTGTGTATACTCATCTAAAGCCAGGAATAATGAAGGGTGGTTGTGATTTACAAAAGGATAAAGTGAAGTGAATCTGAAAAGGTTCCGTGCATACCCGTGGTCAGCGTTTAACACCTGTCACCAGGGCTAGTTTCTTCAGCAGTATATGGAGCAATAGGTTGGAATTTTAGATTTGATGATGATAAGGCTTCCCTGTCAACAGAAAAAAATTTAGCCTCATTAGTATCATGCAGGGTTCCCCTAAGAGGTACTACATTTGCAGGAGCATGCCTAAAAAAGTACTCAAAACTCCAAACACACAAAATGGGATAGGAGCAGAGTGATGGAAACAGAACTTTTTTTCTGAGTTAAATAAAATATACGTTGTCTCTTTTTGTGGTTTAAAAATATTTAACTAGAAAAATAGTTAGGAACCAGACTACCAGTACTTGAATCCAGCTTCTGCCAGTCACTTCACTGTCAAATCTGGGGCTAATTACTTCTCTGCACCTCAGTTTCTAGCTCTTTACGGGGGGATAACAAAAATCCACCTCTGAGGGATGTAGCGAAGATTAAATGAGTTTAGTGTCTAAAATATACTCAATAGAGTACCTCTCATGTAATAAGTTCTTACTTGCTCGATAAAGATCAGGATGTATATATGTATGTATTTTTTTCAAGACTAATGTGTATATCGTTTAAAAAGAAAATTAGGGCTTCCCTGGTGGCGCAGTGGTTGAGAGTCCGCCTGCCGATGCAGGGGACATGGGTTCGTGCCCCAGTCTGGGAAGATCCCACATGCCGCGGAGCGGCTGGGCCCGTGAGCCATGGCCGCTGAGCCTGTGCATCCAGAGCCTGTGCTCCACAACGGGAGAGGCCACAACAGTGAGAGGCCCGCGTACCGCAAAAAAAAAAGAAAAAGAAAATTAAATCAGGCTGAGAATGAACCAATTTCAGTTTAAGGCAGATAGCAAACTGATTAGTTCTAAAAAATGACACTGGCTGTCTGTAACTGATATTTTAGTTTCTCTAGAAGTTGAGTCTTTTCATCATTGTGATACACGTGAGCCTTAAGAAATGAGAAACTATAATATTGAGAAGAATCTCTCATAAAGACTCATCTCCAATATTTAAAGAAAGAGAAAGATGTAAACATTTAAGTTTTTAGAAAGGAAAGAACATCATTAATTTCATGATGGATTATAAAGTACCTAAAGCAAGCACAATAATAATTAAGCCAAGGGGAAGTCTTTGATATGTGATTGAAACTTCCTGTTGCAATTACATTAATTATTACTAAAATATTATGCAGGACATTAGAAGGGGGAACAAGAAGAGCAAAAGTATGAGGGAATAAACAACACTTAATAGTGCTTATAACTTCAAAATCTTTTTAAATTCTGTATTAGCATGATTAAAAACTAATGTGATTGAGTGGCAATAAGAAAACTTCCTGGCTAGCTATCACTGGGACCCTTGGATTGGTCACCTACATCCTCAGTATTCCCCCTCCAAATCCTAGTGTGCTATTTCTAACCTGTATTTACTCAAAAACTATCCCCTCCTCCACACACACCCCCAAGAAATCTAACCTGCTGGGCCCACCCCTTTCTAATCGCCCATGTCCCATACCAGCACAGGATGTGTGAAAACCATCTGGGGAGAGTTTCAGATTGAAAAGCCTTGCCATGTTATTTAGCATGTGTTTATTTGCATTTCACAGAGAGGAAAGGGCGAATTATTTCGCATTCCAATTCTCAGAACAACACATTTGTAAGCAAGAAGAATCTCCTTTCTGCTGGGAAGGGACACTGGATTGACTGCGGGATGATTCTGTGCATCTCAACAAGGTGTCAGAAGGCTAACCCTCCGCCTAGACCCACACACAACAAAGAAATTCATCATCTAGTAGCCCAGGGACTGACTTCCTCCTCATAAACTTTATTCTAGGCATTCATCATGAAAAGAATATAATCAGTTTTAAAAGTCGCTGAAATTGGTCAAATTAAGTAATTTAGGCAATGCTTGAACTCAAACATCTGCTGTTTTAAGATTGTATCAATCATACAAATTTTCTTTATAATCAAATACCTAGAGTGTAACTAAGTTCTACAATGTTAAGATAATCACATGCAACTCTATCATTAAGATCTGATTAAATGTAATCTCCAAAACATGGTGGAATTACTGCATTATGGAAATATTTCCAAGACTAGATTATTTGAACACTTCTTTCAAGTGATGAAAACTCAATTAACCCAGTTTTTTCACAACACACAGACAGTAATGCAATCCCCCACGGCTCTGCACCTTCTCGCAAGTTAGACTAGTCAGCTGAATCATTCCTCTGTGTGCACGTGAGCATGTTCGAGCGAGCACACATGCCTTCCAGCCACCTGGGAACCTCATTTCAATCTTCGATTATGGGCAGATTGTAAATTTTTCAGACAGAGAAGATGGCAAATGAAAGGAAAAATAACACTTTTTCTTCAATAAGTTAAGTTAATCCTTTTGTTTTCTGAATTTCCCAAGGGTCAAAACAAAAACATCCAAAATACAAAATACAACCAAAATAAAAAAAAATGTACAGCTGTACTACACAGAGTGTGGTACAGTAAGCACGGTGCAGTGCACAGGCCCTATGTTAACCTGGGTCTGAATCCTCGTGCTTATAAACTGTGTGACCTACTGTATAGCACAGGGAACTATACTCAATATTTTGTAATAACCTATAAGGGAAAAGCATCTGAAAAAGAATATGTACACACACACACACATATATGTATAACTGAATCACTGTGCTGTACACCTGAAACTAACACAACATTGTAAAACAACTATACTTCAATTAAGAAAGATAAAACAAAACTGTGTGACCTCGGCAAGACAGAAACTCTGAGCTCTAAAATGAGAATAATAATATCAACTCCACGTGGTTACTTGAGCCTGAAGTGAGATAATATATGTTATTCAGTCAATTTCATAGTACAACTGAAATGTTTAAAAAGTATGATTTATGGGGAATAATGTTCACTTACACTTCCACCATGCTGCTCCAGCTTCTGTAATGCAGTGGTGATTGGTTCTTTGAATTTCTTGTCCCTTAGTCTCCTGGAAAGCTTTTCAAATAAGATTAAGGGAATGAAATGATTTGAAAAAGTAACACTATTCACTATAAACATAAGTAAAACTTCACTAATAGGCTAACTAGAAATAATACCATTGAGTTTTTACTGTATAGTAAGTACATAAACCCCACTTAATTTGTTTTAGATTTCAAGGCTTCTTTTAGGAAACATCTCATTGAAATTTACATATAATAGACACCACTGTATTTGTTTAAAAAAATGGATTTCTATTATCTGAAACAATACCAACCCTACAAAATCTACTACAGTACTAGCATACTGTAAGTTTTCCAGAGTAAGTTTTCTAAGAAATTGTATACATTCCCATTCTGTAATTTGCAAGAGCATCTGCAGGACTACGATGGAAAGCTAAGCTTCTAAAACACACGTGTTTCCTACAGTTAAAAAAGGAAGAGACAACAAAGAACAGAGCATTTACATGAATAACTCAGTAACAGTGGCAGGCAAAAGAATCAGACTAAAAACCACAAGACCACCTATCACCCCCAGCTATGTCCTGAAGGGGCCTCCTTGGACAGGTGGAGCTCTGGCTAAGAAGGAAGAGAGCACAGGTGAGCGAGAACAAGAGCAAAGAGGGAAACGGCACAATTCAGGCCCTCAGGCACAACTCATAACTGTGTTCTCCCACCAAGTGTCTGCAACACTCACCCAAAGACCTAAACATTTCAGCTACAGCAGGACTTGCTCACGGCTCCACCTTCTGGGGATAAAAATGGAGCCCAGGCAAGAATTCCTCATTGATCAAATACATAAAGCCCCTGTCCTAGAGTAGGTTTCTGGTTCTTCCTCTTCCCAGATCTGTGAGTAACCCCGGCATACTTCCCACCACTGAGCACTGAGGAATGGGTCCTTTCAGCAGGTCATCAAAGGTTAGGGAGGGTCAGAAGAGACACCCAGAAAGATTAAAAATGTGAGAAAAGCAACTCTAAAAGAGAGGACAGGCTGGGCTTATCAACATCCTGGGGATGAACAGAAAAGGCACCTCTTATAGATCTTAAGTTTGCTTTCTTCGAGACCATGTTCTCAGGCATGGGAGTGCAGGACAAACAATGAACCACCACCATCACAACCACCACAGGTGCCCATTTACAAAGTACGGATTCTTGGTCCCACCCCCTAAATTGCTCTATCAGAATCGCAGGACAAAGGCCCAGGTTCTGCACTTTTAGCAAGATTCCCAGGTGATTTCTTTCTTTCTTCCTTCAAGTTTGAGGATCACTGTCCTAGGGTCAGTGGACAGTCTCTCAGAGTTGAAGCTCAGAAAGGATATGACTTATTTCACATATGAAGAAAATCAGTTGTATATAGGTTCAGTAACTGGTTTTGAAATTCTTTTTCTAGAAGACGAGTCCTTTCTTAAAATAAACACCTAATGTAGAAGTTTATGAGACATGAAAGTGGAGCCTTTCTGGCTGAAGGCGGTGGTGGATGAGGGGAGGGGAGGGAAGGAGGGAGTATCTAGCGCCTCAGTGGTCCTCATGGTATGTAGCTAACAGACCAGGGACAAACCTCCACATGTCCTGTTTCCAAGGATCTCTCCTCTGTGGAATCCCACTGGGGTGTGAAGCCCAGTGTGGTAGCTAGGTCTCCCCAAAGTGTTGCCACCCCATGAAGGGAAGAGGTCCTTTCAGTCAGTCCTTGTCTTAGGAAAAGCAGAGCTGTGGGGAGGAATGTGACTGACCAAAGATTAATGCTACTGTCCCTTAAAAAAAAAAAGAAAATAGTTTAACTGTTGATCTGGTCTTCTCCCTCCGCCAACACTGGGCAGGAATGGGAGGCTGTTTAGGAAGCTCAACTTCCAGTTGGGGGAAGGATCCTTTTATCTCCACGTCACTTCCTCTTCACCTCATCCTAATTCTCTCAGAGGACATCCTTGCTACTTATTTCTCCCCCAAACAAAAACCAACCTCCACAAGGACAGGGGGCATATCTGGTTTTGTTCAGCATTATATTCCCTGTGCCTCACATGATACCTGACAAAATGGGAGGGCAGAGAACAGCAGATTTATGTTGAACTGCTGAATGTTTGAACGAAGCAATCAATCTACAGTGAGTCATTCTACATATTACTGTGAAATTCCTGTAGTTAGTTAGCCACAACCCAACCTGCTGACCTGAGGGTGATGAGCAAGTATCTGCCAGGATTCTCCTCCTTCTGTCCTGAGACTCCCCATATGTTAACATTTGAGAGTCTGGTCTCACTCTGTCTTCTTCCCACCAGACCCATGGTGAGACTTTATCTCCTACCATTTCTAACCACAGCACCCCTACTTGCACCACCACCCCTTCTTTCCATAGGCTTAGCCAGTTGGTTCCTGGGGTGTATTAGTCTATCTGCAGAATAAGAAGTTAAAAATACACTTCTAGGATCTCTCAGGTGGATGGGTCCAAGAAAAAAGTGGAACTATGATCAACATAGATGTCTCTGCTCTGAACTACAGAAGGATGCATGCAGAGAAATTCTAGCTACAGCTTATCCCAGCCAGGACTTTAATCTTTCTTTCAGTGTGTGCAGTAAAGGATTAACTTTGCATAAAGAAAGGCTTGGTCCTTGCCCCTGGCTCCTGGATGGAAACCTTGAAGCTCTTGGAAGGTCCTTCCAGATAAGAATGTCTTTGTTTACCTGGGGCCTTGGGCCACACCAGATAGTCAATGCTAACAAAAGTGATTTAAGTGGGGGCCTCGGGCCACAAGGTATCAGCTCAACTTCTAGAGGCTGGAGACCAAGGTCAACCAGGCAGGCAGGCGGTGATGCCATGTGACAAACTTCTAATGAGAACCCTGGACACCCAGGCTCAGGTGAGCTTCCCGTGCTGGCAATACTCCATGCATCATGCCAGACGTCACTGCTGGAAAATGCAAGCACTGGCCACACAGCTCCACCGGGAGAGGACAACTGAAGCTCCACACCTGGTCTCTCTCAGCCCTGCTCCATGCACCTCCTCCCTTGGCCGACTTCAATCTGTATCCTTCCTTTCACTGAAATAAACTGCAACACTGAATAACAGCTTCTCTGAGTTCCATGAGTCCTTTCAGCAAATTGTTCAACCTAAGGGTGGTCTTGGGGACCACTTGAACTGCAGAGTACCCCAATATAAGTTTGTGATATGGTTAAACTACTCCTAACAGGAAAATGTCTCATCCTGAATGCTAGAGACTCACTAAAAAACTTACAATGTGAAACAAAGAAAAAGAAAAAAGATGAAAAACATCACTTTGACAATATCCAATTCCACAAGAATACGTATAAGCTCTGCTTATAATTCATAGCCAATCCACATAGCCATGAAGTCCTCACACTGTTCATTAACTTTTGTCCATTCAACTTCTGCTTACTTTGATTACAGCTCTAAATTTGCTCATGTAGCTGCTTTCCATGTCCACTAGTAAAAAATATTTTATGAACAACTAGGTCTGACGTCTATAATTTTTGGTTAGGATGATAAGGTTTTCTTAATGTTTTGAATCATTTTAATGATTAATTTGAAGCCATTACATCAGGAAGAGATACATATACACAATCCCTATCTAATCTTTTCAGTACTTACACTTGTAAGCAGATGTTTCAGATGGTCATTTAGAGAAGGGCCAACAACGACACTTAACTGTACCAGAGCATTCAATCCTCTTTCAAACACTTCATCATCCAAGTGGACCTGGGGAGGGTTGGGTGGTTAAGGGTGCACAGGCAGGGACAGAAAGAGAGGAGAAGGAAGGATGGGTAAGGAGAAAGGGCAAGCAGGTAGAGAAAAAGAGATTGAACATTCAGTCCTAGAAGATAATCAACCAAACCCAGAATTTAAAACATAACCTTTAGTACAGGACATCTAGAAGCAAAAACCAAATTTGGCTTGACTGAAACATTAATTAAAATATGTTGTAGCCTATAGAAAGACTGATTTGAGGTTCATTATTTTCTCTAATTACTCAAGATGTCCCTTTTTACCTTTAGTACATCCTCCCAAGGTGTCTTCCAGGAAGTAACCATCTCGCCCTAAGTAACAGTGGCCTAATTCTGCACACACATCAAAATCACAGGTAAAGAACAAATTTGCATATAATTTGAAAGAAAAAAAGACATGAAATAGTCTAAATGTACCACAGAAAGTCTAAAGGAATAAAGCACATACCAGAGCTGCCTTCAGCACAGGAATCAGTCTAGGAAGCAAAGGCACAGCTTTTTCAAGAGCATCTGTGACCAAAAGTAATTCTCTAAAACCCTCCTTTGACACAAAGGTGTATGGATGTTTAGTCTCCCTCAGACCCTGCCAAAACAAAGACAAAAACATGATTTACTACCCATTTAGTGATGCTAATACCAAAAAAATTAATCCTTGTGTAAGTAAAAATCAAGTTTTATTATTATTGTTTTCCTATTTGTGAAATATAATTTCAGTAATTACAATTTCAATTAAACTAAGAAATCGTGGAACACAGGACATACATGAGGCAGGAGGGATCTCTAACCAAGAAAAGAAGGAAAGGAAAAGAAAAAGAATAAGAAAAAAATAAAAGAAACAGGAAAAATCAAAGGAGAAGCAAGGAAAAGTAAAAGAAATAAAGAAAAAGAAAACAGAAAAAAGAGAAAGGAGGACAGGAGGGAGAGGAAAGAAATAAAAAGAAATAAAGAGAAGGAAAAAAAACCTCACTAGGATACTAAAAACATGTTGTATATACTCCCAAACACTGCCTGAAATCAGAGCAAATTAGTCTAAAATGTATGTTAATAAACTCCACTTTATGAATGCAAAATTACTGGACCCCTTATCTTAAAGGTGATTTTGCAACTTGTTTAATGACTTTCTAAAATATTATATTTCCTTCATATTTAAATACTAAGACAAATCTTATACTATGTTTAAAATGCATTGTAAGATATCAAATGCCATTTTTAACATCAGAATGTCAAACAAAAATATGAAAAAAAACCCCACTGTAAGTCATTTCTTACTATGCCTTTCACCCCAAATGCATTAGGAACAATTAGACAGTAGTCTTTTGATGTAACTGATCACTTTGAGTCAGGATAAAATAGGTACCTTTTTTGAAAAGATAAAACAAAGGAAGAAATCTAGAGGGGTGGGATAGGGAGGGTGGGAGGGATACGCAAGAGAGGAGATATGGGGATATATGTTTATGTATAACTGATTCACTTTGTTATACAGCAGAAACTAACACACCATTGTAAAGCAATTATACTCCAATAAAGATGTTAAAAAAAAAAAAAGAAAGAAAGCAATGGCAACATTCCCTCAGTTTGACTAATTATTATTTGGAATAACTATAACCAGCTGCAGGGTCATGCCTAAAAATACTAATTTTCAAACAATTTGTCCTTGAGACCAAAATATCTGCTTCCAAACGGTGATGAAACACTTCTTCTCCTAGATGCCGTCATGCTTTTGAAAACTATGATGCCAAGCACACCAGCACCATTTTGGAACACAGGTTCTATGGTCTTAGGAGCACCCCTATCTTTTTCATTTTAGAGATGAGGGATCTCAGGTCAAGAGGAGAAATGGATTTAAATAGTGGTGGTTCTGTCACTATTTCCTCATTATTAACTGAGTGGAGTTTACCCAGTACACAAATAAAAGCATTGGTGTTTGGAAAACGGGTATTTAAAAGACTGACTTTATGAGGTCTAAACTAAACTCAGAGTCCCTTTGGGGACTCCCCAAGTTAAAGCACTCCCCGTTCCTTGTGATTAGCTAGAGTATGTTTGTAAAGGTATCACTATAGTTTTGATTCATCTAAAATATTGTTTGCTACCATATATAAAAAGTTTAAAAAAGAACTAATGAAATATTAGAACATCTTTAGTTTTCAATACCAAGTTTAAGAGACTAATTAAAATTTAATTTCAAAATAGGCTACCCATAAAAATACACTGCTTATTAACACCAAAATACCTTCGGCAAGCTGAGGTACAAATTAAGAAAAGTTGAGACCTAAGAAAATTCGGCAGTCTTCAGTAGTAACTGTTATGTCCATTTAAAAGAGTTAAGTATACTTGGAAAACTAAAGGAGGAACTAGAAATTCTAAGGATTCACTATAATTAAGAAATCTCAATCAGCACAATTATCTACTTTTCTGTTTTGCCGCCACCTGGCCCTCCCCACTAGTTTTATAGGAAAAGCAAATGATAATTAGCAATGATTTTTTAATAAGTAACATTATTTTTCAGATGTAAATCATTTAACCCTAACATGAATAATCTAAAGGCAAGCCAGGTTTTATCCCTGTTAAAGAGAAGAAAACTGAGGCCAGGAAGGTGCAATTCTCCCAAAGAACATTAGGTAGGTAATATCAGTTCCCTAAGAAACATATCATATTAAAGGTGCCTGCTTCTATAAAGAAAGACCAATCAGTAATTGTTATCTGATGCAATATAAGTTCAAATCAGTGATATTCTCCTGATTTGACTAATTCAATTTGATTCCAAGAACTTTTTTAAATTAAATATGAATATTTTATCCACTTATCTATAAATACCTGTGCAGATTTCATGTTTAATTTCATGTTTATAAAGCTGTTTAAACAGTTTAATAAACATATACCAATCATAATTAGTTCCTAAGGGAATCTGGTGCTTTAATACTGTTGTTTGGCTTTTATTTCAAAAGTATTTACTGATGAGTTACAAAATAACATTTAACACAATTTTAAAAATTTGTTTTCCATAAACATTTAGGAAAGATAGAGTATTTACCTCAGCTAAAGTAATAAGAAGAGGATCAAATGGAAGCTTTTCAGGAGGACACTCCCACTGTAACCTGTGTTTTACTGAACCATGGACCAATCTAAAATATAAAAGGCAGTGCATGTAACAAGGACAACATATATTAAGCAGTGATTATATAACATATACATATTCTTTCTAGAACATAATATTAGAATTATTTTGTAACATGTAGGAATACTATGACCTTAAATGATGTTACAAAGGCATCTTATAAAGCAATAATTATATATTTATAATCCTACAAATTCCTACTCTTTTAGCAAAATTGTTTGGTGGCAAAACTAAACTCCACATTTGTTTAGCCTACAATTTTGGAGTTCCAGCATGTTGCTATTTGTGTCTTAATGCAAATGTTACAGTTGATATGTTTCAGTTATAATTATAACCAAATAATATAGACAAAACTATAGCAAACCTACCACAAAACATGCAAACAAAATGTGATAATTAGCAATGATTTTTTAATAAGTAACATTATTTTTCAGATGTAAATCATTTAACCCTAACATGAATAATCTAAAGGCAAGCCAGGTTTTATCCCTGTTAAAGAGAAGAAAACTGAGGCCAGGAAGGTGCAATGGCCCATGCAGGGTAACAAAGAGGCAGCCCCTTGAATTAAAGTCACTGCTGCTGCTGCTTTTTTTCTTTTTAACAGCCTTTATTGAGACATAACCAACACATAATAAAATGGACATTGTTATACAGTATAAAATTTGGTAAGTTTTGATGTATGAATACACCCATGGAACCATCATCACACTCATGACCGTGAACTTATTCAACACACTCAACTGTTACTTCACACTCCTTTTGTAATGTTCTCAACTTGACACCTTCTTTTCATAACAGCAAGAAGCCTCGGCAAGACTGTTTTTACATTTTTAGCAATAATAAATTCTCAGAGTGGAGAAGGGGTATAAGATCCTTAAAATAGAGTTTCAATTCAGAATGCAAATACAAAATAATAACAATAAATTAAAGAATGCTTCCTGAGCTTATTTTTCACTCCTAGCCCTCCAAATCTGAAAATACCACTAAAAACTACATTTCTTTAACTTTAGAACAACAAAAAGAATGTTTTGATTATTCTTTCCACAATGAAAACAAAATTTTCTATCATCTATAACAGGCTAAAACTGGTTATACTTAGAAGAAATTAATGTTTCTCAGTAGTGAAATCTTAAAATGATATCAGTCCATTAGTAACCTGCATCGTCTGCTTTAAAATAGTTTTGATCTCTATCCAAGAGGGCTACAAGAACTGCATCAAAAGTAAACAAAAAGAGCTATATTACTCATTAATAAGTATAATTTCAATAAATAAAATTGTAAATCTTTGATTTTTGAAGTATAACTAAAAAAATAATGAAACAAGTTCATTAAATTGTCAACTTCCAGTTCACGAACAGAAAAGGATTATTTATTTGAAATTCGCCCAAGCCTATGGATGCTTAAATTGTTTTAGAAACTGGTTCATTCAATTTCTTAAATTATTTGGTGGTTTACTGTACATCTATCAGTAATTCTATTTTGGAATTAAAATGATTTTCTTCAACAATGTCCCAGGATCTATACCACTCCAACAGCCAAAGTATGAATAAGTCACCATTATTTCAACCGCCCTAGTAAATAAATCTTTCAAAATTTTAAACTGAAAACTGTATTGATTTTACTCAATTATTTTGAATAATATAGTCAATTATAACTTGTACTGATTTTACCTGCAAGGAACACCTCCCTTAGAGTAAACAGCTGCAAATGCAGAAGGGGCTCGTGACTGTTCACCAAACTGAAATAAAAAATGACAAGAATACAATAAATATTACTATCACCTCCACTCTGTGATGCCTAATCAACTTCAATCCTGTTGCGGTCAGAGGCAGATGGACACCCTGACTTCCAAGCCACCACACTCATATCAAGTACAACACCATTCTACTCAGAAAAATGGCTAAGAAAAATGATCAACCCTCTCAATACTGAAACCACAACCACAAACGCATTTTGTATATTTCCTTTTACCCTTAACTTGTTTCAGAAGGCTTGAAGGTAGCTGAAACCATATATAAAATAAATATACTATAGATAAATATTTTTAAATATAAATACTATAAACAAATGCAATAAAGATAATAACATCTTTCCACCCCTTCTGCACTGTGACCTTCCAAATTGAGGACTAAATGGAGAAAAGGTGTACAGGGAAAGTATAATGTGTTTTCAACCTCCCACACATCTCCTACTTCTCCTCCACTCAAATATGCACGGTCTTGGATGGTCAGAGAACCTGTAATTTCTCCAATCTGGTTTTGTGCTTCAATAAAAATCAAAGGCTTAGGATGAACAGGAGTGACAGAGTTGAAGACAGAGCAAGACTCTCACAAACACATGCCTGGGTGTGTCTGCTTAGATATATAACTTCACAACTTTCAGTTTTTCTATATAATTATTTTATGACTAAATTAATTCTATATGCACTCTCAAAGACAATTTAAAAGATGATCAATCACAACAGTTAAACAATCGCAGCATACATAATTTCAATGTAAGTGATCAGAGGCTTAAGAATTTAGGCACAGAAAGTAAATATTTTACCACATGGTACTTTGAACATAATCAAATGAAACATAGCCGTCTAAATTACAAAATATAAACTTACTAATCTATTTTAAAGATACAACTAGCTAAAAAAACTTTTTAAAGTCACATTCAGTAATTTTAAAATGTACATATAAGTTTAGAACGAACCCTTTTTCCTCTGGAAAAACACATGTTTTAAGTAAAAATACATAAATGACATTTCATTAAAATATATTATAATAAAAGATTAATTTACAAAGCTCAACCTATGTTCTGTGTGACAATTCACAGCAATACTAACGTTTCATTTATCTAATTATAATTCCTGCTAAGAAAAATGTAAGTCTTAAAAACTGTGTATAGATCAGTGAGTTCTCAAAAAGTGAATATACCTGTGTACCAACACTCAGGTGGAAAACCTGAATGTTACCGGTGCCTCTTTCCAACCCCTTCCCACCTTTTCTCCCAAAGGTAACCACTATCCCGACTTCCAACTGATTTGCTTTGGATCAGGAGTTTTTACATATCTTAGACATGGTCTTTTCTAATATACCCTATTCTCAAGTCAAATCGTTAAATTATTTCCCAAAGCTTTTCTTAATTTTTAATAAAATTTAGACTAGGGCCACTAAATATTACTAAAGTTTTTCTTTAAAGAAAGGGAGAAAATTGAAGTGTCACCATAAACTCCCTCAACGAAATATGAGAAAAGGAAGCAAGAGCACAGAGATATCAGGGCATTTTTCACGTGTTTGATTTCCTTGACACTGCAAATTACAGAAAGAAGTGAAGGAACACAGAAGCTTAAACTATTTTCCATTTTCCTTTTATAAAGTCAGAAAATCTCCCTCTGCCCTTGGATAGTTCATTGTATCCTTACTTAAGTATCTGCCATATTTTACCTGCCATCAAAATCCATGTCTCAGCCACTCTCATAATCCCCTTTAAAGGCTGAAACCATTATCATCTTACCCTATGTAAGGCTGGGCCAGACACCATCTGGTGTTGGAGCACAAATGTGTTCACTTTTTGGATAAACTGATCTAGAAACTTACAATTACCCACGTTTATGTACATGAATCTCATGTTTGCTAAATGTGATTAAATTGCTGTGAGAAGGCAAAAGAAAACTAGGGCTGTAGTTAAGAATTCTAGTGGAGCTCATTTACAGATGATAGACAAATGGTCAGAGACTTTATGCAACTATAGAAGCATGTAATTCATCCTATGGCAATTGAATACAAGTTTACTCATTGATATTAGGAAGTACAATAACCATAGTAAAGTAAAAAAAAAGAAAGCTGATAATGCAATTTATTTTATACTCTACAATACTCATCCATGAATGTGATAGGATATACCAAAGCTGGTTTTTACTTTACACCGTCTCACTTCCACACTCACATCATTATCTCCATTCTTCATCATGATTACCATATGCCTTCCTTCACCACTAGCTTAAAACTAACAAACAAAAGAACTTGGGATAGCATTCAGAATGGCTCAATAAAATGTCTACTACTTTGGAAATCTACTGAGTCAGGAATCTCTTTGGTACCTACAGGGTTAACTGTTTTAGGGTTAAGTTTATCACTTGGTCGAGGATGAAGTTTTCTTGCAGATTCTGGAGAACTGGTTGATGAGGAGGATTTCCTTTGTTGAACTATAGTCCTATGTTTTATTTGTGCACTTGATGATGTCCTTTGATCACAGTTATCTGGAAGAAACAGAATGTCAACAAGGAAGAGGTGAAAGCTCATCCTGCATCCATCAGTATAACAGAATGTGTCATTAACAAAATTTACCTCTTCATTTAAAAGCAACATTCTGTACCTGTCACTCTGTTTCTTAACTGTACGTCTCTATGGCACTCGGATTTCTGCATTGCTTCTCTTTTGCTCCTGCAGTCAAATGAAACTTGATTTCAACTTTTTTGGGGAGAAGGATTCATTAACAATATAAAGACCAAACAGAACACAGTAGGAAATACAGTAAAAGAACCACAAAATAGATATGGTATGGAACAAAATACCTGAAAGACCAATAAGAAAATATGAAATTATATCAACTTCAATATCGATAACAGTAAACTAAAAACCATCTGTAAGAAAGTAAGATGTATAAAAATATGCATTTTTCCATTCAAACAGTCAAAATATACGTTTAGAAACTCAATTGTAATCCTCTGGCTATATTCAGAAAATGCAGACCAGATTTCTGGAAAAAGTGGTTGGCATGTCCCATATTGTCTTCACCTTCTCTGGCCTCCATATTTCCAAAGTTCCAAATGTTAACATCTGTATAACAAGTCCTACTCTTCCAGTGACAAAATGAACTCTCCTACTAAATGTACCATAAGTTCCCTAAATTGAACGTAACCCAAACTGAAGTTATCACACTGAAGTTATGAACCTCTTGTTAATTCAAGGTACAACCAGTTTTCTGGTCCCTCAGGCTGAAAAATTTAGGATCACTGTTGTCTCCTTTTCTTCCGTTTCCTACACTCAACCCTACAGATGTGATCAGTGTGGTGTGACAAGGTAGGAGCTTTGGGCTCAGATCTGGGTCTGCATCTCATCTCTACAAATTATATGTTTAAGAATTTAAGCAGATTATTTAATCTCTCTGAGCCTTGACTTCTTGACCTATGAAAATGGGGGAAATAATACAAACCTATCAAGGCTGCTATTGAAGGTTAAATAAGGTAATATATAAAGTTGCTTATCCAGTGAATGGTGGTTCACTTCTCCCTCTTTCACAATTCCCTCTTTTCTGCTAATGGGAGAGCTCTCATTCATAGCCCTTGATTCCCTGCCTAATCAAATTATTTCAAAGAATCTTCCACCACAACACTCAGACTCATACACTCAACTGCCTGCTGGTAATTCTAGGTCTAGCTCCAATCCCGAGTGCCATGCAGCCTTTCCTGATCTTCTGTTTCTCAAATGTCCACATACATAGCACTCTGATTTACGCACTGCTTCCTTCTTCTTATTTCTATCTGATTACTCCATTCCCTCACTTATACGACACTGCAATTATTCTTCCATTAGAGCACTTCCCACTTTAAGTCTTTAATTATTTTTCTAAAAGATCTGTAAGATCTTCTCTTAAGGCAACACAGGTGAAGTCTTCTTCCACTTCCAAATGACAGCTTTTCAAATATTTGAAGACATGGGTCATAACTCCTTAGTTTTCTCTTCTTCAGGATAAATGCTGATGCCTTCTTAAATGAGTACTAACATGAGATTATTTTAATTCACTTGACAAATTAGAAATCTTCACAAGGACAAAGCTCCATGTAATAACATTCAGCCCCCAAATATTTCAAATACGATGTGACCAAAGTACCTTGTAAAAATAAACTAAATGTTAAGATTATTTCTGTACACAGAATAATTTTAAATTTCAACGTTCTTGATTTAATACACTGATCTAATTTTCTCATCCTACTACCAGCAGATGAGCTACTTCCCCATATTACACTTCACATTCATCCCCAAGGCATTTTCTAGGAATATGGTAATTAGCTCATTAAATTTGTCAGACAATATTCTAAGATAAGCTAAGG
The DNA here is from genome assembly GCF_059928025.1 of Delphinapterus leucas. NCBI lineage: Eukaryota > Metazoa > Chordata > Mammalia > Artiodactyla > Monodontidae > Delphinapterus > Delphinapterus leucas. The sequence continues at coordinate 47,512,516 of NC_143133.1, read as the reverse complement.
CAGGCTTTAATTACGTCAACCTAATACTGCACTTCAGTGATTATTCAACAAGTATTTACTGTTGCACCTGGTCTCTGTTTTGAGAACTCCTGATGGGGAACTATATGATCTAAGTTTCTGTTTAATAAAAAAAAAAAATCTGTGTCAAGGAAACTCGAGTTTCCTCAAGTCTATAACGGGATAATTACAGTAACTAGCTACTCTAAAAGTAGATGAAGACTTTAGAAAAGTGGTTGGCACATAGTAAGTACTATATGAGTTTAGCTATTGTCATTTTCTTTATAATGGTACAAAATGTTTTTAGTATTACTAATAATAGTGGGGGTCAATGTAACTAAATTATGTCTTCTCCTTTTTGAAAAATTTGGCTTAATACTTGTGCTATCAATTTGAAGACCTGATTTAAATTCAGTTTTTTTTTTTCTGGTTGTAAATTGTAATAGCTGTCATATCTGAAAAAGATGCATCACAAAGATACCTACTTACAAACAGAAAAATGGCATTGTTCACCACATCAAATCATGATGCACATTTTTCAATATTACCTTCCAATTCTGCAAAAGTTGTTGTTAGAATGACTCAATTTCTATCTATCTCCTTTTATGTCACATAGCTGTTTCTGTAAGGCACTAACATGAAAGTGCTACGTTATATTTTGAATACGTTCAAAAAGCCACTGAAACTCTTCACTTGAAAAACATGTTAGAAAGTTGAGCTTCCAAAGGTTTTAAGTATACAGGACAGTTTTTATGTGTAATACAATTATGTAATTTTCAGCAACAATATCAAAACACACACACACACAATGATGCAAACATTTCTCTGTCCACTTCCAAAACACCCTGTTAGTTTCTTTCCAAAACAATTAGTTTTTCAGTTACTGTTAAAAGTATCACCCTTTACTTTACAGACAAATGAAGCGTACTCAGTTTTTAAAAATAATATCCACCTCACAGCATACCACTGACAGCAAACCCAGAGCATAAGTTGTTTGTAAAGGGAAAAAAGCTTAGTTCATCTTACACTAAATTCTTTTGAGTGCTTTTTGGTTAAATAACATGTGGGGGGTGATGTAAAGGGTTAATGGTGGGAGGAAGTGAAAAAGTAAGAACTATTTTGTGTTCTAAATATTGCAACAGACACCCCTCAATCTTTTACAAAACAATATATAAATCCTAAATAGACACTAAAATCCATAAATCCACTTAACCCCATCACCTAAACTATGTCACAGTATCAGAGAGCAAACAAACCGAGGGCCCCCACTGTGGACCCCTCATTTTTACCTTAGGTTTCCTTAGATGCTGCAGGTCATCTACAAGGGATTACAGGCATCTGGGTCAATGCCAGGAAAGCGTACTCTTTTTTCATTGTTTTGGACAGTTCATATATCCTATTTCTTTTCCCACATGCATTTTCTTCCCGCACTTGGCTTTGAGACCACTGCACTAAACTATCTGGCAAATTCTCAGAGGCAGAGGCCACTTTTTTTCCCCTACTCTCTAATCTGGTGTTTGGGAAGTTCCAAAAGTGTAATAGGAGCCCCACAAAAGACGATGAGCTCCATCTCTAAAACTCCTACAAATTCCAAAGAACAGAGACACAGCCCAGTATTCGCCTATCCCAATCCTTTTCACCACAAAGTACTGTAAATCCAAAGAGCCAGTATTAAGGGTCTTAATATCTTTCCATTTTCCTAGCCTCTCCGCCTCCAACACCACACATTTCCAAATACCTAAGACCAGTTCAGAGCCGGGATGTTGTCAAAGTTAGAAAATGAGAAAGACATGGAGAGAAAAAAATGGAGAGAAAGCTGTTTTTTTTTTTGTTTTTTTAAGAAGGTCGGGGAGAGGGAGAAAGGCGGCCAGTTTCAAATAAGGCCGACAAGGCAACTCTCGGTCAAAGCCCGACCAGGAAGGGCGAGCTCTTGTCGCTCTACATCTCCAGGCTCCTTAGCAACGTGGTCCGGCGGCCATAGCAACAGGCCAGAGAGGAAGTCTCCTGCTCCGAGAGAATGCGGGCGGCACCACGGATTCCCGCACCTGCGCCGGTCACGGCTCCAAAGACCCGTTCCTACCGCGCCTCTCTCCCGCCGCGGTCTGTACACCAGCCGCCACCCCACGTGGGGCTTTTGCCCAGCGCCCGCTGGGCCAACAGCCACAGGTCCCGCCACCGGCCGCTGGGGACCCGGAAATGAGGTTTCGCAGCATTCCCGGATCTCGCGGCGCCGTGCAGTGACATCAGACGCACGCCGCGTCCGCTAAGCCAATAGCAGGGAGATCGCAGAGGCTCGCCAGGCGGGAAAGGGTTGTCCTGGCAACGAGGCGCTGGGTGTTGAAAGGGAAGCTCGGGAGCAAGGAGCTCTGTCTCCGGGGACAAAGGGGCTCCTGGTGGAGGGTATTTTAGGAGCAATAGAGCCAAGGAGCGGAGGAGAGCACAGGTTCCTTGTACCTGCGCCGCACCCTCTCCGCAGTCCGTGTATTTAACTCGTACGTTTTTCTCGCACTCTTAACTCGATGTTCTCCAAGTATCTTGCCCTAAACCCTCTGAGAGCTGAGGACCACCGTGAACTCCCACCCCAGACTCTTCTGCGGAGAGAGCCATCTGCCTGCCCATCTGTGGAATTTCCTTCCTGTCATATCTTACTATATGCTGTTGCAGTCAACTACATAATACATCCATATATTTTTTTAAAGTGTGTTTTTGTACTCCAGATTATTTTAATAAAACGGATACTGCAGGAAAATGCGTGTACCCTGGCAATTGCAACCAAAAGCAGTTTGGGTTGTCACAGTAAAAAAGCCAAGCCCTTTCAGACCTGTCCACTGTGTTCCTTTCTAGTGTCCTCTTCTGTTGTCAAGCCATGGTCTTAACTTTTCGCTCAGGTAATAGCTAACTAGACAGTTGGCATTGTCTGAACACTGCAGGCAGTGTAATCCTTCCCTGCCCTTGTAGCGCCATTCTTTGTACCTGAATTGCTGCCTCAGAAGCATCTTCACTAGGCTGTGAGTTTCTTCAGGACAAGGACTTCCATTTCGTTTCTCCAGCTTCTAGCACAGAGTGGGGACTCAGGAAATACTCTTTAAATAAATGCAATGAACGAATGAATTCCACGTGTATCTAATTTCTCTAATGTTCTGTGAACCTTGCATACAAGTCTATCTTAACTTCTAAATTTCATTATATTGTATTTACCTATCTTCTCCACCAGACTGAAATTGTTTCCATTACTTTTCTATCTCCAATATCTAGCCCAGTGCATGTTTAAGTAATTTTTTAAGAAAAAAAAATCCTATTTCTTAGCTATTATCACCTTATAATCTCTCTTCTCCAGTTTCTCCAAGACTTATTGTATCACCTTCTCCCCTTCTTCACTCCTAGCCTCTACAATGGCAGACTTGGCAGCACCTAGCTCATGACCTTTTAGCCCCTCTGCCTGGGGAGTAAGAATAATCCGTGTTCAATACTGCAGAGAAGTGAAGAACACATGTTCTGAAGTTAGGCTGTGTAGGTTGGAAACCCAGCTCCTTTGCTTCTCAGCTGTGAGGTCTTCTGCAAGTCGTTTAACCCCTCTTAGCCTTAATTTCCTCATCATAACAGGGTTCTTGTAAGACTTTCTACTTCATTTTAGAAAAATTAAAAAACAACAACAGAAAAAACAGGTCCACTGGCTTTGTGACTTGGTCTGGATATTATGCAGTAAATGGTGGATACTTTCTTGGACATAGTAATTTGAGAAGGCTGTGAGACATCCAGGTGTAGTTGCCCAGAAGGCAGATATGCCCATCTAGAGTGGAGGGGCAAGAGCTGGGTGAGCTGTGGATTTTAAAGTCATCAGCACATATGTTACCGACCAGGGTTCTTGGCCTCCTTAATCAATAGAAATTGATAAGAGGCCAGACAAGAAATTCACACAAGTCTTTGCTGGGGTTCCTGCTGCAGCAGGAGGGAGGGAGAACAAGTAACAGTTTCCCTTGCTCACTCCCTGAGGGGAGTGAACTTGTTCCTTACACAGGATGAGGGTAAGGGGTGGGTCTGTTAGGGGCAGGGGTGGTTTAGATGGCCTGCCCATCCCCCCTGGTTGGTGCTGTGTGGGTTTTTGGTCTTTTTGTATCCTGTTGTCCATAATTTGCCCCAACTGTGCACATGTGCAGTTATTTTTAGTCCCTTACAGTTTCTTTGTATTTTGTTGCTGGAGGACATGTTTGTCCAGGTGCAAGCACTGCAGCAAAGGGTCCCATGCACCAGGTCCCAGCCTATCTCATATACACAGTAAGTGAGGATATAGGAGTAGATGAGGTGCTCCAGGGAGAGCGTGCAGTGTGTGAGAAACAGAGAGCTGGTAGTGAACTTCTGTCTCCTAATTCTGTCCTGGTTCCAAGGTTTAATTTTTCAAGTTTCTTTTTTTGAAGAGAGAGAGGGAGAAGGGGAGGAAGGCTGACCTATGTGTTCAGCAATATGACAAATAATATAAAAAGACAGAATGTGCCATATATATCTCCCCTGTGTCCCTACAGATTTACTCTATACCTTTCTCCACCCTGCTGTATACTCTGGAAAGCCGATCTGTGTGGCCTGGCATCAGCAAAGCCCCCATGCCCTGTGGGTTGCATTTGGGACCGTATGGAGGGTGGGGAAGGCAAGTAATTATTGGGGATGATTAGTTGGTCTGTAATTTGTACAAAAATGAGCAGAGTTTCTTTAAAGTAATTAAGACAAGCCAATAATACCTCTGATATTTTCTTTAAAATGCTTGGTGACTAAATACATGTAGTTAAGAAAAATTCACAAGCGAAATATGAATCAAAAGACACTGTCTCTTTGCACTCAGATCTGGACCTTGACTCTGAATTATGACTTATTCTTCCAAATCTTCCAAATAATGACTGATCACTGAACTTGGTTTTGGAAACTTCAAAGCCAAAAATTTGACTTTTGTCAGTTTCTTTTTATGATGACATCCCCCTTCCTGAGGCAATAAGCATAAAATACTATAGCTGAAGATATTACTTTTGCAGAAACATTTTTTATTATATTAGTTTATAACCCATTTTGGGATCTTTTATAGGATATTTTTTGTTCCAAGGTGCAAGTCAGGATAATATACCATGTAAAGAGTTTTTCATCCCACTTAGTTCAAATATAGCCTATTAAATTGAAGGCTAGAGATAGACAGGAAAGGAATGGGTTTCTCATACGTCTATTAGAAAGTAGAAAATTAACCATAATTAAATCAGTTCATTAAGTCCTAGGTAATTAATTCTTGTTCTACTGATCTTGGGTTAATGATTCTTCTTTCATAAAATCATTTGCAACAGGGCTAAAAGAAATGGAAAGCCTCAGCTTTCTCTACCCTCTGACAGGTGTCCGTGGTGATGATGTCAGGTTATAATGGAAAACCTGTTCACACCACTTCATTCTCTATAACGTCAATGGTTAAGACTATCTGGTACAGTCTTTTGCTGAGGCAATTGTTTTGTTTGTTTGTTTTGGACTTTTGACTTAATTTCTGATCTGTGGCTTGTGGAGGTATCTTTATGTTCTTGCTACTCATGGTGTGGTTCTCAGATCATCATCACCACCATCATCGTCATCATCACCAACATCATCTAGGCGCTTGTTAGAAATAAAGAATCTCAGGCCCCACCCCAGGTCTGCTGAATCAGACTTTGCATTTCACCAAGATTCCCCAGATGAGGAAATGTACTTTACAGCTTAAACAGCATTGATTTAGGCACGGGTGAGGGAGAAGCAGAAACTGCCTCTTGATGTTTAAAAGTGTTTCCTCTTAAAGTATTATAAAACCCACAACACTGGAGTGAAGGAGAATGGAAATCTTCACTGAGGTACAATGCATAATAATTTTATAGTGATTTAGTCAAATATTACACTGAGGGTAAGAACATCTTATGAACATTCAGGCTGTTATGGGTTGAATTTTATCCCGTCAAAATTTATATGTTGAAATACTAACCCCCAGTACCTCAGAATGTGATCATATTTGGAAATAGGGTTGTTGAAGATGTAATTATTTAAGAGGAGGTCAGACTGGAGTAAGGTGGGCCCCTAATCCAATATGTCTGGTGTCCTTATAAAAAGAGGAAATTTGGACACAGATATACACACAAGGAGAACACCACGTGAAGATGAAGGTAGAGACTGGGTGGTTCAGCAGAAGCCAAGAAACACCAAAGATTTCTAGCAAACTACTAGAAGCTAGGAGAGAGGCATGGAACAGATTCTCCCTCAAGGCCTCAGAAAGACCCACCCTGCTGACACCTTGATTTCACACTTAGAGCCTCCAGAGCCATGAGACAATAAATTCCTATTGCTTTGAGGTAGCGAGTTTGTTATGGCAGTCCTACCAAGCTAATACAAGAGCATAGAAGAATCCTCAGAGCCCTCTAATTCATCCTGTAATGTGTGTATGATTGTCTTCTGCCGAAGAGTTATATTAAACCTGGAAACAAAATATTTCTTTTGGAAAAAATAAATCAATTTGTTGACAAGTATGCCAGTCTTTGCACATATGAACCTAAGTTGGCTTCTATGCAGACTGAGAGTAACACAATTGCTGAAAGATGTTTATATTGACAACATTTTGGAATTATATGTGTATAATTAACCCAGAAGGAGTTGAGACTCTCTTTTTGTTTTGTTAATTTTTTTTTGTACTCTGGTGTTGACCTAATTAAAAATCTGGAGATGCTAACTTTTTTCTTGTATCTTCCTTACTAACATGAGAAAGCAAACACTTGGTGTTGCCCAAAGCTGTCAAGAAAACCCCCAAATAGTTTAGGTATAGAAGACATACTAAGAGTTATATTTTGTCTGTGGGACCTGAATTCAGCAAAGATTTTTTTGTTTGTTTGTTTTTGCGGTACACGGGCCTCTCACTGTTGTGGCCTCTCCCATTGCGGAGCACAGGCTCCGGACACGCAGGCTCAGCAGCCATGGCTCACGGGCCCAGCCGCTCCGCGGCATGTGGGATCTTCCCGGACCGGGGCACGAACCCGTGTCCCCTGCATCGGCAGCAGGACTCTCAACCACTGCGCCACCAGGTAAGCCGGAGCAAAGGAGATTTTTAAAAGAATTGTCAAAAGAGGCAAGATGCGAATAAAATTTATAAGAATGTAAATATAAAAAGTGACTGTAGGCTTGGATCAGAGTGATAACATTTAAAATCAACACAGCAGCAAATAATAATTAAGAAGTCTAAACTTTTCAAAAGTAAACCTTTACTGAAATAGATTACAGATCATGAAAAAAAAATGCATGAAAGACAACAGGCTCTTGAGTGAAAATATTATGTGATATAAAAATGTTATTATCCAGACAAAACACACAGAAGGCACAGAATAAATTTTGCTGTTTCTTCCTAAAAGCAGACTGTATGATCAAAGTGCACATTTATCTACCCAATAAATAATTGTTGGATTAAGTAACTAATAGTTTCATTGGGAAAGAAAATAAAAACACTGCTCACTTAACTGTAGGGCTGTTTCTTGAATCTGGTTGTAGTTTGAGAAAGGCTCTATTTGGTTGGTTGGTTGAAACATGCACCAAAAAGTGGCCTACAGTAGATGCAGTTGAAATGCCAGAACAGCCTTGTTATACTGCAGCAGAAAGTATCCAAAGGCTTAGGGATATTGGAACATTAGAGTGAATTTACCATGGGAGACCTGCTCACCTGGCCTTAAGAGGGTGGTGGAAGCCACTAGGCCAAGTGGAAGGTAGTTTTCACCATAACTTAGAGAAATAAATTTGTGAGGAGAGCCCAGCATCCTTGAAGAGTTCTGTGGTCACTCTTTGTAGGTCAGAAATTAGAGTGGAAACTGCTGCCACTAAAGTTGGGTCCCTAAATATAATGGGGATAAAATGGATGTCAGGGTGGCAGAGACTATGTGTCTACATTTAATCACCAAAGATAAGGTGGGTGTGGTTGCCATGTGGACATTCGAGTCAAAGCAGTAATGAGAATAGTCTGACTCACAGAGACCTATGGCACTGGCTGTTGACGATGGTGTCCCTAGCAGAACATATTCTTACAGCTCTGTACAAGTGGAAGTGTCTATAGGTCAAGTGAACAGAAACTTAACTTGAATCACCAGTACCGAGAGAGTAACAGCCCCTCAACAAATTCCCAAGCTTGAGGAAGTTTACAGACGCAGAACCCCTCGGATGAAAGGGTGGATGAATCCTCTTGCAAAAATCTAAACTGTTAGTCTCTCTCCAAGGCTTCTCCCAAACAGACCTGTGGCCTTTTACCAGGGTGACTGTAAAAGTCACTGGGGAAAAAGAAATAATCATACTTCTCAAAGACTACTGGATGCTGGCTCTGAACTGAATTGATTCCAGGAGAGCCAAATGTCACTGTGTTCCACCAGGTCAGAATAAGGGCTTATAGAGGTCAGGTGATCAATGCAGTTTTAGCTCGGATCTGCCCACTGTGGCCCCAGTGAATCTCCCAAACCATTATTGGTTATTTCTCCAATATGGGAATGCATGATTAGAATAGACATACTCAGACACTGCCAGAATTTTCACACTCATTCTCTGACCTATGGAGAGAGGGCTATTATAGTAGAAAAGGCCAAGTAGAAGCCACTAGAACAGCCTCTACCCAGGAAAATAGTAAAGCACAATCAGTACCACATTCCTGGAGGAATGACAGAGACTAATGCCACCATCGAGGACTTAAATTATGTAGCGGTGATGGTTCTCACCACATCCTCATTCAATTCACCTATGTGGCCTGTGCGGAAAACAGATGGATCTTGGAGAAACTGGGTTATCATATACTTAACCAGGTGGTGATTCCTATTGTCCTATTGTAGTTGCTAGACCAGAAATAGTTTCATTGCTTGAGGACATAAACACATCCTGGCGTTTGCAGCTTTTGATCTGGCAAATGCTCTTTTCTCCACATCTGTCCATAGGCCCGCCAGAAGCAGTTTGCTTTTAGCTGGCCAAGTCAGCAATACACCTTCACTGTCGTATACCAGGGATATATCAACTCTCCAGCCCTCTGTCATAATTTAGTCTACAAGAACCTTGATCACCTTTCCCTTCCACAAGGTATCACACTGATCTATTACATTGATATTATTATACTGATTGGACCTAATGAACAAAAAGTAGCAACTACTTTAAGCTTATTGGGAAGGCATTTGCTTGTCAGAGTGCAGGAAATTAACCTAAATAAAATGCACGGGACTCCACGTCTGTGAAATTTCTAGGGATTCAGTAGCATGGGACATGTCGAGATATTCCTTCTAAGGTAAAGGGTAAGTTGTATCTAACCCCTCTTACAACCCCCAAATAGGCACAATGCCCACTGGGCCTCTTTGCATTTTGAAGGCAACTTATTTGTCATTTGCATGTATTACTCTAAACCATTTACTGAGTGAACTGAAAAGCTGCGAGTTTTGAGTGGGGCCCAGAACAAGAGAAGGCTCTGCAACTGGTCCAGCCTGCCTTGTAGGCCATTCTGCTACTTGGGCCACATGATCTAACAGATCCAATGTGCTTGAAGTGTTGGTGCCAAATAAAGATGCTGTTTAGAACCTCTGACCTAAAGCAATCATTTGATTGATGTGAATAATAAGCAGGTTTTAAAACTTTTCCAAATTCTCCCTTATTCTTTATTTTTCCCTCTGCACACTTCACCTGATGCGATGGTTCATCTTGTCTCTCCACTTGGCTGGGCCACAATATCTATGTGTATGGTCAACCAGTATTCTGGGTGTTTCTGTAAAGATGATTTTGGATGAGATTAACATTTATATTAGTGGACTTTGAGTAAAGCAGATTGCTCTCTATAATGTGGGTGGGCCTCGTCCAATCAGTTGAAGGCCCCAGTAGAATAGAAGGATGACCTCCCCTGAGCAAGAGGAAATTCTGTGGTCAACAGTCTTTGGACTTGAACTGCAACATGGATCTCTCCAGCCTGCTAGTCCATCCAGCAGATTTTAATCTTGCTAGTCTCCAAAACTGCGTCAGCCAAGTTCTTAAAATAAATATTTCTATATATTAACACATCCTGTGCGTTCTGTCTCTTTGGAGAATAATACAGTAGATTTCTCCATGCTGCAGAGTAATTTCTAGTTGCCCAACAGAGCAGCTTTGAAAAGCATTACCAAAGATCTGTAAAATAGTTACTCTGTGATCCAAATCTCTAGCTCTCAACTCCACAAACTCAAAAATACTTGCTGTGTGTTGAGAGGCACTGGTTGAATTTCGTCCCTAGATCCCACATTGGTTTAAAGAAAGAGATCAGTGCTGGAATAAATTGAGTAAGTTCAAAGAACAGAGTGAAGACAAATAACCAAGTTAGCTTCATCAGTGATGTCTATATATTTTCTAATTAACATCAAATACATTTAGGATGAAACTTTCTTGAATAGCTGTCTTGGCTGAGAAGATAACCAGATAACTGATAATTCTTGGGTTTACTGTTTGCTCCACATAATCTTACCTGACTTGCTATGGTTGAGCTATGAATAGTGGAGTTAAAATAAATTTAAATTTAATGTGTTTATTATACATTAGAACTTTTATTCAAATTTTTTAAAGAATCAAAATATTTTAAAATACTAGATGGGGGTGGTGGTGGGATGAATTGGGAGATTGGGATTGACATATATACACTAATATGTATAAAATGGATAACTAATAAGAACCTGCTGTATAAAAAGTAAATAAAAATTTAAAAATTTTAAATTTAAAAAATAAAATAAAATACTAGATAAAATACCACCAGCATTTATTCATTTCTCTAGTATGCTGCAGGGAAAGGAAGATCCAAAAACTCTGATTAAATTTTAACTTTTAGACACTAGATGGTGCTGACTAACCATCTCTCTCTTTCTCTCTCTCATTTTTTTGCCTTCATAACCTTCAACCCCAGTTAATGTTTTCTATTGTCAGCTGGCAAACTGAAGAGAGGAAGAAATATAAAGGCTATTTACTAAAAATGTTGAACAAGATAGAGGTTTATTAATGGAGAACCAAACACATATTGTAATTTAGTTGCCAGCAAAATTATTTTCTTTATTGTCATATATCTGTATGGTTAAAAGCAGGAAATAAGACCAGCACTGAAAGGTGGACAAAAAATATGGTCTGGCTAAGTGCAATCAGCATTGACTGGGAGTGCTTATCTTGACCAAATAATGTGGAGGGAAATGACTGTAACATAATACATCTGCGGAGCAGCTTTGAAAAACTGTTTTTGACCACACATAATAGACCATTTGCCTTTTCATCATTCCTGCACCCAAGAACACTAGTAGGGCTTGCAAATTTTAGAAAAGATTCTTTCTCTGGAGAACTTAACCTGAAAGTAAAGAGAAAAGGTCCCTGTAAGAAATTTTCTTGGAGGCCCAGTATTTGACTTGTATCACTGCTTGGCCCTTTGGATTCTATTTACCACTAGACTTGTCTAGCCTGTATAAATCATTCAGTGTGGTTTATAATGTTCTTTCAGTGATGGTCTGATTACAAAGTAGTGCTAAGATTAGAAATCAAGTGAGACATGAATAATACTACCTACTAGTTTTAAAAACATTTTCAGAGGCAAAATTCTGAATTTAAAATGCTCCAAGATCTTTGATAAGATAAATGGTGAAGATTTGGAGAATATCAATAATGAAGCAATCCAAAGAACATTGTAGGCCTTTCTCCCTGAAAGCCTAGACTAGGGAATATTAAAAATCACAAATGTTGAGCAAGGTATTTTTGGGCCTTAAAAACATGTTGAAGCAACAAGGGAAGAAAGTATTAACGTTCAATAGAGTGCTTCTCCAAAGGGAAAGAGGCAATAAACAAGGTTAAATTTAACAGCATCTGAAGTATTTATCAGTAATTTTAGAGACAGGCTAAGGAAGATCACCTTTAACAACCAAAGTTAGCATAATGGCCCTAATCAGGGCAGCCCCCAGCCCTTCAGCCTTCTTCCTGCTTCCTTTCAGTGCTGGAGTCAATCTATTACCAAGGTTGTTGCTCCAGAATCAAACCCATGTGCCTCCCTCAAATAGAAACCAACTACTCTTAGCAAAGTTTTGGAAGGAAGCTGCAAAGAGAAAAAAACAAGAACATGTTAGAACCAGCTGGGCCCAAGGTGGCAGGAGATTCCACTACCAGTAGATCTTGAGCCTCACTATACACTCATTGTAATACATTAGCATATGCTAAATGACACACCCACCAGCACCAGGACAGTTGACAATTGCCGTGACAACAACCGGTACAGCCCATACTAGGACTGAAAAAGAGAGCTGCAACTATTCCAGGTCCAAACCATGCCCCAGTACTCAGATAACTCATGACTATTCTTCCCATTCTTTCCAAATCCCTCCCTTTTACTTCTACCCTCCTATATATTTGCTGTCTCCTCTCATATTGGGTTGAGAAGTTGATTTGCAAACTACGTTCCAGCTCCTCCATTCTTTGGCCATTGAATAAAGCTCATGCTGTTCCAGTCTCAGTATTGGTTTCCTTATTGGCTGTGTAAGTTGGAAAAAGAACCTCCCTGGCCGAGACAGGGGGTCTTGGGTCGGGCTAGGACCCTGGCACAGGTCTGGTCGACCAGTTTGGTAACAAATATTCAGGTTATCTGGGGAGCCAAACTTTCAAAATATGTTAGGGGACTATAATCCTCCAGGGCACAGCCCCATCCTATTTTTATTTATGAATAAGCATTTCGGAGGCTTCCTTCTCTTCAGAGTGATAAACTCATGGCCCTCTTTGAGGTCACGATGAAGGATATAAGTATATACGATGAAGGATATAAGTATATACACATTGGGTGCTGTTCTCCAGATGCCATGTCTCTCTCCAGGTAGTAATTAGGAAGGAGTTTGACAGAACATTTAGTAATGGTGCCCTGGGAGTCTGAAAGAGTTAATTTCTCTCTTTAGACAAGTACTACCAAAGGGTTACTTCTGGGAGGAAATCTATTTTATTCTGTTCATAAAAGAGACGGAGCTGCAAGCTGAAGTGCGGTGGGGACAGACGTGCATTGTTAATATCTTTAAAAACAGAAAAGAAGAGGATTCAAGGGACCTCAATAAATCAAAGAAAAGACCTTTTAAAAATAGTGATAAGCGCCAGATGGCACACATAGAGATCAATACTCTGAGTCCTTTAGGGACTGGTTTAATTGTTTCAGGTCCCATGTAGCATCTGACACAGAGATTTGCACTTAGTGGGTGCCTAGTTAATATTTTCTGAATTAGATTGAATTGGGCACAAGTACACACACACACACACACACACACACACACACACACACAGGGCTGGTAATCAGAAGAACACAAGCTGAAAAGGTTGCTAATGCTACAATCTTATCTGGTGTGGACAAGTAATATTTCAGCTATAGTTGCTTAATTTCCAGGACATTTGTATTCAATTTTAAACGTAACAATTTAAAACTTGAGTCTGAGGTTAAATGAAGTAATTCAGAAAAATAACAATAGCATTATGTTAAAGGCATCATTGTATTCATTCATTCATTCACTTCATAAACATTTTGTGTTGAGATAGGTAACAGGCTGCCTCTGACTTGGAGAAGTTTACATTAGCACAGTGAATGATTCTTCTGAAGCACATCCATGTACAAGGCATTCTCTGAAGTGGGGTGGAGTAGGCTCCAAGGACCTCCTATGTAAAATAATAGCCTTCCTATGCAGGTTCCGTGGCTCTGACTCAACTTCAAACTTCCCTTCCACACCCTCCTGTGTAATGCTGGAGCTGGGCCTCTGTGGACTACATTTTCCCTGCGCCCCCTGGCTCCCTGTTAAAGTCTGCCAATAGAGGATGCTAGAGAGCAGCAGAGGTAAAGAGGAGACTCGCCCCTTTTGGTTGGTTTGCTGTTCATGTCAGTGTCAGGCCAGCTCAGCAGCTGGTTTCAGTGAACAGACTGCTTCCATATTTTCAGAAGCAGCCTCACCACATCCCTCAGAGACACTGTCCCCAGTGAGCCAGTCACCCCCAGCTGCCCCCAGACTTAATCCCAGCCCCTTAGGCACCAACAGCAGCCAGCGGTCCACCTCCTCAGTGGCCTGGATCCCACCTCCACTGGCATCTTTTCTAAGTTTCCAGGTTCTAGTCACTCCATCCTGTTCCCTTTGCTCCCCCAGCCCTGGGGGTAGCAGCAGCTTCCTAAAGTTCCATCTCTATGTGACCTCAGTATCCTCTCTTCATTTTTATAGCCTTTGCTGTTCTCCTACACTCTGTCAACCCATTCTCTGTATGACATTTTCCCTGTTAAAATTGCTGGTGTGTTTTCTGTTTTCCTAACCAGGCCCAGACTAACATCCTCTTCTGATCATTTGTTAACACCTGATACATTAGTGATCTTCTTATTCATTGTCCCCTACATTCCATTTGAATATAAGTTCCTTCAGAGCAGAGAATTTGTATTTGCTTTCATACCGAATCCCCAGCTCTTCTACTTAGTAAGCCCTCAATACACATTTGTTGAATTAACAAATAAATGGATGAAGAATGCTGAATCCATGAATGCATGCGTGAATGAATGAAACAGCGATGGCTATTACCAGTCTACTGCTTACATCCCCCTACTCTCCACTACCTTATCCCATTCCCATCCCTGTCACTCTGTTACCTTTCCTAGACTAAATTCAGCTTTTACTGCCACCCCCCATGCTAGTTGGTCCAGAATAAAACTATCAATATTGGATAATTTAGGTCAGTGTTTCTCAACTGACCTCCCCAAGGGACATTTGGCAGTGTCTGGAGAGGTTTTAGGTCGTCATGACTGGGAGATGAGGGCCTTTTGGCATCTAATGGGTAGAGGCCAGGGATGCTGCTACACATTGAACAAGACAGCCCTCCCCCCAACAAAGAATTATCTGGGCCAAAATCTCATGAATACTGCTATTTAGAAACCCTGGTTTAGCATTAACCTGTTTAGAAGCAAGGGATTCTTCAGATAATCTTTTTAGGCACCTTTTGGTATTGTGAATTTATTTCTTCATCTATACAAGGCCAAGTGTTCTCAATGAAAAAAGATACAACTGGCTTGATCATGGTCAAAGACCCAGATTGTTTGTTTGTTTTTAATGACATCTGGAATTCTGTAGACAGAATATCCAGGTGACTGGCTCTTTGGCTGGACTCTTTTTAGAGCTATAGAGACTGAACCTACGATTAAAAGGGGGTAATGATGTGATAACTGTGGAGGGGGGCAGCAGGTTGTTTATGAAAGTGCATAAGAAATGTTTAAAAGAATAGAGTGTCAGGCTTCCCTGGTGGCGCAGTGGTTGAGAGTCCGCCTGCCGGTGCAGGGGACATGGGTTCGTGCCCTGGTCCGGGAAGATCCCACATGCCACGGAGCAGCTAGGCCTGTGAGCCATGGCCGCTGAGCCTACGCGTCCAGAGCCTGTGCTCCGCAACGGGAGAGGCCACAACAGTGAGAGGCCCGCGTACCGCAAAGAAAAAAAAAAAAAAAAAAAGAATAGAGTGTCTTATTTACATTAATTCAAATCCCATAATGATAATAATTATAAAAACCAGCTGTTTTTTCCCAAATGATCCAGAGAGTAGCCATTAACTGGAGACACAGAGTTTAAAAGTGACATAAATCACTTGGGTATTTGCATTTTGAAGGTCATTTTGGATAAACCAGGTGGTTTCCTCCTGGACTTCAATTATCAAAATCTATTTTCTTAAAAAAAAATTGACCCACTTGGGTAATTGCTATTCTGATGAACTCCAACCCTAAGCTTCTTCCTCGACTCCCACAGTCCCCTGAGCAATTTCACTCTATCATCTTAGCTACCAAAATATCCAAGAGGCATATTTCTCTTCTCCATGTATGGCAGTAATCCCATCTAATACATCAAATGGAATACAAAGTACTATGTGACTATCATAAATTTTTCCAGCACAATTCCCAGAGTCATTACTTAGTGTCATCCTCTTTCCAAACTAGACTTACTAACTTTTTAGTAAACACATTTGAGACTTCATCCTTATTTAACATCTTTAAATTATAACTCCACTAATCAGATAATTAAATATGGTCATTAAAAGGACATTTAGTTGGGTTCACATACATGCTGCTACAATTGCAGTTGTTTAAAGCCATTAAAGATAGCATATGCCAGAGAGTACCTGTGAAGCCTGCCAGATAAAATAGAGCTGTCCGGTTAAATATCAGATAAACAACACTTTTTTCCAATATAAGTATGTCCCACGCAATACGTGAGACTTACTTGTACTAAAAATTTTGTGGTTTATATGAAATGCAAGTTTAACTGGGTGTCCTCTATTTTAGTTTGCTAATCTGACAATCCTAGTGCTTGTTTGCCAAGGGCTTACATCTCTGTAAGTGCCTGTAATACAGAATTCATTCTAAGTGATATTAGTAAGAATACTTTCTTCTTTTTATGTGATTCATGGGCACTTCTTCTAATGAGGGGATACTCATAAATCCATAGGAATGTTTATGTCACTGAAAATAATGCAGTCATAAATTCTACTTTCAAATTACGGAACCACAATATCCTGAAAACAGGATCTGTGATACCAAGAATTTGCAAAGAACATATTTGCTGTTTCCTTTATGCCTGACTGCAACTAAACTCAGTCCTCCTCTCCCTCCTTATCACAATTCCATGGAGAAAACCCAGTGATTCCCCTTTTGGTTGATGATCAGTGGACATGGCATGTGAAGAAAATAACTCCTTAGCCATGTCACATATGGTCATCGAACAGGACTCAGGCTCAGCTGACCTGATTACCTGAGTTTTCTCCTGATTAATTCTGAATGACATAGAGAAATCAATCATGAAGACAGCCAAAATAATCATCAAGTCAGTTGATTCAGTTATATAAACTTGACCTTAACCTCCTCCTCTCAACCTATGCTCATTTTCAAGAGATTTCAACAGATGCGAGAAAAAAATAAAAGTTACGGGGGTAATGTTTTTCTCAGAACCTGCCATCTGACAAACGATAATTTTAACTGATTCCATTAAACACAATTTACTAGCTTTAGGAATCCTTTTGTTTTACCTTTTCCTTTCCTTTACACTAAGTGAGAACACACACTATAAAATCTCAATCATATAAGACGTCTGCTCTGAATTGAATACTATACACTAGGTAAGGCAGCCCCAACTTTCCAACCCAAAATAAAAAGAATTACTTCTGACAATATACTGGTGATTTGTATTAGTGAAAAAAATATATCATTAAAAAAATAAAGTTAAATGGTTTGCCTTCCTATATCTCAGGGCATGCTGATAATAGAAGGTTCTTCTCTCCTAGGTGAAAATTCTGCCAGTCCTTCCTAATATAGACGTAAATATCTTCTTACTTTAAAATTTCAAAGGTTAAATTCCTAACTACCACATATGCATTAACTACTACATAATGATTGAAAGCCTTTTGTGTAAAAGATATTGTTACAGGACATGAGGTTGTCGACACTAAAATGAGGGGAAAGAAAAGGAAGAAGCCAAGTTTTACTGTGAAAACCAAATGCATCAATAACCATAGGAAGGAAGTTTAAAAGAAAAGCCAAAGGGAAGATTTAAATACTTATATCTAAGAGTCAAAGAACTCTCCTGAAAGTACTGTATAATGTAAGTTTTGAAGGACAAATATCAGCTTGTCACCTGAACCAAGCGAACAAGTATATACCCATGACAAAGAAAAAAAAAAAAACAGAAAATGAAGACAAAACAAGAAACAGCATCTGCATCATAGAGGACGTGATGCATTGGGAAAGTCCAGGTATTTTAAGAGGTTTGAGCACCAAGGTGAAGAAAAGAGTAGGAATGAAGCTACAGAAGTGAGAAAGGTGGTGACACTTCCTTTTGAAATGATGGATCATCTAAGAGAATCCAGGGACTGAGCTGTCAAAGGGAGCAGATTGGCTCATTGGAGTCCATGGAATGGTCCCCAACTGTTGTGAAAGTGAAAGGAGAACTAGAAGCATCTACAGAGAGGAACAAAGAACCCAGAGCATTCCAGGGGGATCAGAAACTTTGAAAGATAGGACGTTTGCTTTGTGACATTGGGACATCATTCATTCATTCACCCACCATTTATTAAGTAGCTGCTATGTGCCAGCACTGGGCTGAGTGTTCAAAGTGGAAGACAATTAAAATGCTTCTCCTATTATTTGTTTCCTATTGATGCTTTAACAAATTACCACGAACGTTGACTTAAAGCAACATAAATATATTAACTCACAGTTCTGGAGGTTGGAAGTCCATATGTGTCCCATAGGACTATAATCAAGGTGTTGGCAGGCTGCATTTCTCTCTGAAGTCTTGAAGGAAAAATACTTTCTTGCTTTTTCCATCTTCTAGAGGCCAACTGCTTTCCTTGGCTTCTGGTTTCCATATTCATCTTCAAAGCCAACAATGGCCAGTCAGATTTCTCTCATGTTACATCACTTTAAACAGAGAATCCTGCCTCCTTCTTTCATTTTTAAGGACGCCTGTAATTTCACTGGGCCCACCTGGATAATCCAGAATCCTCTTCCCATTTCAATGTCAGCTGATTAGCAAATTTAATTTTATCTGCAACCTTAATGCCCCCTTGCAATAAAACATAACATATTCACAGATCCCAGGAATTAGGACGTGAACATCTTTGAATGGGGAGGCATTATTCTGCTTACCACGCTCATCTTGGAAGTTTATGGTCTAGCACCAAAAGACTGTGGTGAGATGTACCACCAACAGAAGCCACAAGGCAGGCTTGGGGAAAGGAAAACACATTTTCCATCACCTGGTCTGTGATCAGGGCAGAATGCAAAGCCCAATCAACTCAAGGTCAAATGAGGTCAAAGCCAAGCACTGACACCTTGTAGATTTACTGGAATTGAGAAGCAGACATTTTGCTTATTTAGGATATCCCCTGTTAGAGATGGAATAGCCTGGTAAAACTACAGGAGAATATTCATCATTAAATAGAATAGGAATAAAAGACCAAGCAAGTGTGATGATCTTTTCCAGGTGGTATAAACAGTGAACTCTCAGTGGACAATGTTTTCCTATTGCTAGGCCGACTAGCTGTGGTGGCCGAGTTGTTTATCTTTAAGAAAACATACCTATATCTTTTTTCTTGACAACTACAATATAATCTGTCTGGGAGTTGTTCATCATTTAAGAAAGGGTAAAAAAAGTCCTCTCCCAGAAAGTGTTCGAATCCATGAGCCGAAATGATGATAACATCATGAGAGGCATCATAATTTATCTGGAGCATGTAAATCACCAGGGGCCCCCTCTGAGTATACTCACTAAAATGATGAATAGCTCTGTGAGCTGTAAGATCAACCCTGAGGAATTCACCAGCCAGCATTTGACAGGAGAGCTGCCTCCCAGTCTCTCCCTGTTGGGAAGAAGAAATGACTTAACAGATTCGAAAATCCAGTTTCTTAACCACTTGTTAAAATGTTCAATTTAAGATTTTACCCACAAAGGCAAAGTCTGGAAAGGGGTGAACAATTATCCCAGGAAACTGACCAAAATTTAAGATGGTATGGTTATTCCTGGCTTGCCAAACTTTTTTTTCAACTGATATTATTCTGATATGTCTCAGCTGGCTCTCACTTTGCCAGTGTAACTAGTCTTATAGCCAAAAGATCCTGTATTTTCCAAAACAGGAGGCTTCTAATGTGTTTTCTACTGCCGTTGCTGCCTCTGCTGCAAAGTAGAAGTGAAAATGTTGGAAAAAGGGAAATATCGTTTTGTGTGTTAGAAAACCTAACATTTATAGTAAAACATCAGTAGATAATAGTATATTGAAGTTTTCACTGTGTTACTCTGTATACATGTAGATGATATAATTCTTTTTAGTTTTGGTAGCTCTTATGGGCTGCATGTTTGTGTCTCTCTAAATTCCTATGTTGAAGCTCTAACCCCCAATGTGATGATATTTGCAGTAGAACCCTTGGGCTATAATTAGGATTAGATGAGGTCATGAGGATGGGGCCCTCATGATGGGATTAGTGCCCTTATAAAAACAGAAAGAAAGAGAAATATCTGTCTCTTTCTCTTAACACAAATGCACAGAGGAATGGCCATGTGAACACACAGCAAGAAGGTGGCTGTCTACAAGCCAGAAAATGAGCCCTCACCATGAACCAGATCTTCTGACACTTTGATCTTGGACTTTCTCAGTTCCAGAACAGTGAGAAATAAATGTCTGTTGTTTAAGCCACCCAGTCTATGGTATTTTTGTTATAGTAGTCCAAGCTGACCAAGACAGTAATTTAAGAGTAAGAAATATTAATTTTCACATTGCATGTATCATCTGTCAGAGTTCTTTGAATATTGAGAGCACTGAGTATTATTAAAAATAATGAATGATAATGGTGATCATAAGATACATGGTCTGGGTGCTTATTCTGTGTCAGGTACCAGGTTAAATACATTACATATTTTATCTCATTTAATTCTTACAGAAACCATGTGTGGTAGGTATTATTATCTATCCACATTATAGCTAAGGAATTAAAGTTTGAAGAATTAAAATTGACTTGTTCAAAGTCTCTCAGCTAGGAAACTGCAGACCTGGGATGTGAACCCTCATGTGCTTGACTCCACAGTGAGAATCTTAATCTGTGCTAACCTAACTGTATTAGTTTCCTAGGGTTTCCATAACAAATTATCTCAAACTGGTAGCTTAAAACAAGAGAAAGTTATTTTGCCACAGTTCTGGAGACTAGAATCAGGATGTCAGGAGGGCCACACTCCCTCTGAATGCTCTAAGGAAGAATATCTCCTTGCCTCTTTTTACCTTCTGGTGGGTCCCATCAATCCTTGGCTCTCCTTTCCTTGTAGACTGATGAGTCAATCTATGCCTCCATCTTCACATCGCCTACTTCCCTGCATCTTTCTGTTTGTCCCCTCCTGTTTACATAAGGACACCACTCATTGGATTAAAGGCCCACCCTAGTCTAGTATGATCTTATCTTAACTAATTAAGTCTGCAAAGACTCTATTTCTTAATAAGGTTACATTCTGAGGTCTGGGTGGACATGAATTTGGGGGAGAATACTATTCAATCTGCCACACTATTTTTTTCATCTCATCTTCTTCCACTCCCTGACCTGAGCATCCTCCTTTCTTGACAGGACTGTTAATGATCTTCCTTACTCACTATGCACATTTCTCTTCTTACCCTTTATTCACACTATTATCCCTGCTAAAATTGTGCCTTCTGCCCATTCATACAGACATACCTTCAAGCAGCGGCTTTAAATCTAACCCTATCATGAGATGCTTTTTTCTTATCTTATCTATGTCACTTAGTTGGTCCAAATCCTAAGTTGCTTCTAGAGATTTATGTATCTGATATTTTATTGCTGTTGAAGCCTCACATTGCTATTTAGAATTTCAAGTCTCCACCATGGGCTTGTTTGCTTCTTGGGATCTATGCCTGTTGGACATCACTCCTTGGTGTTTACCCTGTTCCTTAGCATGGTACCCAATTGAGCCAATAGTACATGTACAATGAACATTTGTTGGATGGCTAGATAGAGGGATGGGTGGATGGTTCTTGTGACCTCTCATCAATAGTACACCATCTCCAAGTTGCTTTTCTATTAACAAAGAAGAGTGAGTCACATGCATTAGGTTGGGCCCAGCATGTAAGAGGCATTGCAGACATGTGCATTCCCTTCCTTGGTAGGTTCTGGGACTATAAAGAAGAAAACAGCCTGCCAGGATGGAGTGCAAAATTCAAATGTTCTGGTTTGGGTGACCAAGGAAAGAGAGCTGAGTGAGAAAGAACAGTGTCTGAAGAGCCATGCCATGACCTCACTCATATATTTACTGACCGTATATCTAATGACAGCCCTTAGTTAGCTGACACCTTGCTCTCTCCTAAGACAACACTTCAGAGCTTGTAACTCTTATCTTTAAGAGTCACACAAAAGAACAGGGTCACCTTTATTAAGACAAAACACAAGACTCTATAGCTTTTAGAAAAGTGGGACAAGTTAGGTTATGGTTGTTGAAAAAGCAAGCCCAGGATGTATGCTTTTGTGGGGGGACTCCTTATAGTCACCCTCCATAAGGAGGACCCTGGTCCTTGTATAGAACTCTGGATGTGACATCAGCACAGCTCCTGGACACGGTTTATCTTTGCAAAAGTAAAGGAGGCTGGCGTTTTCAACACTGTGTTCACTAAATTCTAAGGGATATAAGCAAGACAGAAATTTAAGGGAAAGGGGGAGGGATGAAGAAAGTAGAAAGAAGGTGGGGCAATGAGGAAAAGGAAAGGAAAGGGAAGAAGAGGAAAAGGAAAGGAAAGGGAAGAAGAAGGGATAAGCTGCTTAAAAGTTTCTACAACTGCAGCGCACAGCAGGTAGGGCCGCGTGGTAGGTGCCCCACAGGCTTTTGGGATGGGTCTGCCAGAATGCTGGGCTCTGCCATCCCCTCTACCTAGGCTCTGTCCACTGGACCAGGTCTTTTGCAGCCACCTTGCCTTATTTCTCCCTCACAGCTCCCTTTCTGCCCACATCCTGTGCATGCCATCTTTGTTTCTACTCCCTGGGAGTCAAGTACCTGCATCAGCTCAAAATTCCTTCCAACAAGTTCAAAAGGCCACAGGCTCTTTAATTTTTGAACGTGGGTTGCTCCTTTCTGTTTCTGTTCCTAACTCCAGGAATCTCACCTGGAGCTTACTGACAGCACCATGGTACCTGTCAAGGTAACTGTGGTGGAGGGTGACCTCATTCAGGTGTGTCTGGCCTCATTCAGGTGTGAATGAATCAGTGGCTTCACTGATTCATTCAAATATCCTGAATAAAGCCTTTTTCTTGTTCTTGACAACATAAAGTCAAATAAGACAAATTTGGGATCTCAAGGTATTTACAGTGTAGGACGGAGAGTTAAGTTAGTAATTATAGAGAAGAGTGTAAATGTTGAGAAGAAGGCATGCACTAGGCGTTCAAGTACCAAAAAAGGGATTGATCTAAATTATTTTGGAGACATGGGGTTATGGAACACTTCTCAAAGGATGTAAACTCCTTATCCAGAACCTTCCATACTATGATCAGAACTTCCCTATATAAGAACCAATATTCTGGGGTGGAGGACCTTCAAGATGGCGGAGGAGTAAGACGTGGAGATCACCTTCCTCCCCATAAATACATTAGAAATACATCTACATGTGGAACAACTCCTACAGAACACCTACTGAACTCTGGCAGAAGACCTCCAACTTCCCAAAGGCAAGAAACTCCCCATGTACTTGGGTAGGGCAAAAGAAAAAGGAAAAAACAGAGACAAAAGAATAGGGATGGGACCTGCACCAGTGGGAGGGAGCTGTGGAGGAGGAAATGTTTCCACACAGTAGAAAGCCCCTTCACTGGTGGAGACGGGGGGTGGGCAGGGGGAAAGTTTCAGGGACACGGAGGAGAGCGCAGCAATAGGGGTGCAGAGGGCAAAGCGGAGAGATTCGCGCACAAAGGATCGGTGCCAACCAGCACTCACCAGCCTGAGAGGCTTG
Organism: Delphinapterus leucas; assembly: GCF_059928025.1. Classification (NCBI taxonomy): domain Eukaryota; kingdom Metazoa; phylum Chordata; class Mammalia; order Artiodactyla; family Monodontidae; genus Delphinapterus; species Delphinapterus leucas. The sequence continues at coordinate 47,489,014 of NC_143133.1, read as the reverse complement.
TCTGCTCACCCACCAGGGTGGGTGGGGGCTGGGAGCTGAGGCTTGGGCTTCTGAGGTCAGATCCCAGGGAGAGGACTGGGGTTGGCTGCATGAACACAGCCTGAAGGGGGCTAGTGTGCCACAGCTAGCCGGAGAGAGTCCGGGAGAAAGTCTGGAACTGCCTAAGAGGCAAGAGACCATTGTTTCGGGATGCGCAAGCAGAGGGGATTCAGAGCACCACCTAAATGAGCTCCAGAGATGGGCGCAAGCCGTGGCTATCAGTGCGGGCACGAGAGATGGTCATGAAATGCTAAGGCTGCTGCTGCAGCCACCAAGAAGCCTGTGTGCAAGCACAGGTCACTATCCACACCTCCCCTCCCGGGAGCCTTGCAGCCAGCCACTGCCAGGGTCCCGTGATCTAGGGACAACTTCCCTGGGAGAACACACGGCACACCTCAGGCTGTTGCAATGTCACAACAGCCTCTGCCACCACAGGCTCGCCCCGCATTCCATACCTTTACCTCTCCTCTGGCCTGAGTGAGCCAGAGCCCCCTAATCAGTCACTCCTTTAACCCCCTCCTGTCTGGGTGATGAAAAGACACCAGAGGGCAACCTACAAGCAGAGGTGGGGCCACATCCAAAGCTGAACCCCAGGAGCTGTGTGAACACAGAAGAGAAAGGGAAATTTCTCCCAGAAGCCTCAGGAGCAGCAGATTAAATTCCACAATCAACTCGATGTACCCTGAATCTGTGGAATAATTGAACAGACAACAAATCATCCCAAAATTGAGGCGGTGGGCTTTGGGAGCAACTGTAGACTTAGGGTTTGCTTTCTGCATCTTATTTATTTCTGGTGTTATGTTTATCTCAGTTTAGTATTTAGAGCTTATTATCATTTCCTTTTTCTCTTTTTGTGAGTGAATATGTGTATGTTTCTTTGTGTGATTTTTGTCTGTATAGGTTTGCTTTTACCATTTACTCAAGGGTTCTGTCTGTCTGTTTTTTGTTTTGTTTTGTTTTTTAGCACAGTTTTTAGTTCTGGTTATCATTGGTGGATTTGTTTTTTGGTTTGCTTTCTCTCTTCTTTCTTTTTCTTTATTACTTTTAAATTTTAATAATTTTTTATTTTAATAACATACTTTTCTTTTCTTTCTTTCTTTCTTTTTTAAAAAATTTCTCCCTTCTATTCTGAGCCACGTGGCTGACAGGACCTTGATGCTCTGGCCAGGTGTCAGGCCTGAGCCTCTGAGGTGGGAGAGCCAAATTCAGGACATTGGTCCACCAGAGACCTCCCGGCCCCACGTAATATCAATAGGCAAGAGCTCTCCCAGAGATCTCCGTCTCAATGCTAAAACCCAGCTCCACTCAATGACCAGCAAGCTCCAGTGCTGGAACCCCATGCCAAATAACTAGCAAGACAGGAACACATGCCACCCATTAGCAGAGAGGCTGCCTAAAATCATAATGAGTTCACAGATACCCCGAAACATACCAATGGACATGGTCCTGCCCAGCAGAAAGACAAGATCCAACCTTGTCCACCAGAACACAGGCATCAGTCCCCTCTACCAGGAAGCTTACACAACCCATTGAACCAACATTACCCACTGGGGGCAGACACCAAAAACAATGGGAATTATGAACCTGCAGCCTGTGAAAAGGAGAACCCAAAAACAGCAAGTTAAGCAAAATGAGAAGACAGAGAAATACACAACAGATGAAGGAGCAAGGTAAAAACCCAAGAGATCAAACAAATGAAGAGGAAATAGGCAGTCTACCTGAAAAAGAATTCAGAGTAATGATAGTAAAGATGATTCAAAATCTTGGAAATAGAATGGAGAAAATACAAGAAACATTTAACAAGGAACTAGAAGAACTAAAGAGAAAACAAACAATGATGAACAGCACGATAAATAAAATTAAAACTTCTCTAGAAGGAATCAGTAGCAGGATAACTGTGGCACAAGAACGGATAAGTGACCTGGAAGATAAAATAATGGAAATAACTATTGCAGAGCAGAATAAAGAAAATAGAATGAAAAGAATTGAGGACAGCATCAGAGACCTCTGGGACAACATTAAATGCACAACATTCGAATTATAGGGGTCACAGCAAAATAAGAGAAAAAGAAAGGGACTGAGAAAATATTTGAAGAGATTATAGTTGAAAATCTCCCTAATATGGGAAAGGAAATAGTCAATCAAGGCCAGGAAACACAGAGAGTCCCATACAGGATAAATCCAAGAGAAACACGCCAAGACACATATTAATCAAACTATCAAAAATTAAATACAAAGAAAAAATATTAAAAGCAGCAAGGGAAAAGCAACACATAGCATACAAGGGAATCCCCATAAGGTTAACAGCTGACCTTTCAGCAGAAACTCTGCAAGCCAGAAGGCTATGGCAGGACATATTTAGAGTGATGAAAAGGAAAAACCTACAACCATGATTACTCTACCCAGCAAGAATCTCATTCAGATTCGACACAGAAATTAAAACCTTTACAGACAAACAAAAGCTAAGAGAATTCAGCACCACGAAACCAACTTTACAACAAATGCTAAAGGAACTTCTCTAGGCAGGAAACACAAGAGAAGGAAAAGCTGGTACAATAAAAAACCCCAAACAATTAAGAAAATGGTAATAGGAACATACATATCAATAACTACCTTAAATGTAAATGGATTAAATGCTCCAACCAAAAGACATAGACTGGCTGAATGGATACAAAAACAAGACCTGTATATATGCTATCTACAAGAGACCCACTTCAGACCTAGGGACACATACAGTCTGAAAGTGAGGGGATAGGAAAAGATATTCCATGCAAATGGAAATCAAAAGAAAGCTGGAGTAGCAACCCTCATATCAGACAAAATAGACTTTAAAAGAAAGACTATTACAAGAGACAATGAAGGACACTACATAATGATCAAGGGATCAATCCAAGAAGAAGATATAACAATTGTAAATATTTATGTACCCAACAGAGGAGCACCTCAATACACAAGGCAAATACTAACAGCCATAAAAGGGGAAATCGACAGTAACAGATTCATAGTAGGGGACTTTAACACCCCACTTTCACCAATGGACAGATCATCTAAAATGAAAATAAATAAGGAAACACAAACTTTAAATATTACAATAAACAATATGGGCTTAATTGATATTTATAGGACATTCCATCCACAAAGAACAGAATACACATTCTTCTCAAGTGCTCATGGAACATTCTCCAGGATAGATCATATCTTGGGTCACAAATCAAGCTTTGGTAAATTTAAGAAAATTGAAATCATATCAAGTATCTTTTCTAACCACAACACTATGAGATTAGATATCAATTACAGGAAAAAATCTGTAAAAAATACAAACACATAGAGGCTAAACAATACACTACTAAATAACCAAGAGATCACTGAAGAAATCAAAGAGGAAATCAAAAAATACCTAGAAACAAATGACAATTAAAACAGGACGACGCAAAAACTTTGGGATGCAGCAAAAGTGGTTCTAAGAGGGAAGTTTACAGCAATAGACTCCTACCTCAAGAAACAAGAAAAATCTCAAATAAATAACCAAACCTTAAACCTAAAGCTATTAGAGAAAGAAGAACAAACCCCCCCCCCAAACTTAGCAGAAGGAAAGAAATCATAAAGATCAGATCAGAAATAAATGAAAAAGAAATGAAGGAGGGGATTCCCTGGTGGCGCAGTGGTTGGGAGTCTGCCTGCTGATGCAGGGGACATGGGTTCGTGCCCCAGTCCAGGAGGATCCCATGTGCTGCGGAGCAGCTGGGCCCGTGAGCCATGGCTGCTGAGCCTATGAGTCCGGAGCCTGTGCTCCGCAGTGGGAGAGGCCGCAGTGGTGAGAGGCCCATGTACCGCAAAAAGAAAAAAAAAAGAGAGAAACTGAGCTGGAGGAATCAGGGTCCCTTACTTCAGACTATACTACAAAGCTACATTAATCAAGACAGTATGGTACTGACACAAAAACAGACATATAAATCAATGGAACAGGATAGAAATACCAGAGATAAACCCACACATATATGGTCACCTTATCCTTGGTAAAGGAGGCAAGAATATACAATGGAGAAAAGACAGCCTCCTCAATAAGTGGTGCTGGGAAAACGGGACAGCTACATGTAAAAGAATGAAATTAGAACACTCCCTAACACCATACACAAAAAGAAACTCAAAATGGATTAAACACCCAAATGTAAGTCCAGACACTGTAAAATTCTTAGAGGAAAACATAGGCAGAACACTCTATGACATAAATCACAGCAAGGTCCTTATTGACCCGTTTCCTAGAGAAATGGAAATACAAACAAAAATAAACAAATGGGACCTAATGAAACTTAAAAGCTTTTGCACAGCAAAGGAAACATAAACAAGACGAAAAGACAACCTTCAGAATGGGAGAAAATATTTGCAAACGAAGCAACTGACAAAGGATTAATCTCCAAAATATACAAGCAGGTCATGCAGCTCAATATCTAAAAAACAAACAACTCAATCCAAATCGACATTTCTCCGAAGAAGATATAAAGATTTCCAACAAACACATGAAAGGATGTTCAACATCAGTAATCATTAGAGAAATGAAAATGAAAACAACAGTGAGGTATGACCTCACATCAGTCAGAATAGCTATCATCAAAAATTCTACAAACAGGGCTTCCCTGGTGGCGCAGTGGTCGAGAGTCCGCCTGCCGATGCAGGGGACGCGGCTTCGTGCCCCAGTCCGGGAGGATCCCACGTGCCATGGAGCGGCTGGGCCTGTGAGCCATGGCCGCTGGGCCTGCGTGTCCGGAGCCTGTGCTCCGCAACAGGAGAGGCCACAACAGTGAGAGGCCCACGTACTGCAATAAATAAATAAATAAATAAATTCTACAAACAATAAATGCTGGAGAGAGTGTGGAGAAAAAGGTACCCTCTTACACTGTTGGTGGGAATCTAAATTGATACAGCCACTATGGAGAACAGTATGGATGTTCCTTAAAAAATTAAAAATAGAACTACCATACCACCCAGCAATCTCTCTACTGGGCATATACTCTGAGAAAACCATAATTCAAAAAAGTCATGTACCACAATGTTCATTGCAGCTCTATTTACAATAGCCAGGACATGGAAGCAACCTAAGTGTCCATCAACAGATGAATGGATAAAGAAGATGTGGCACATATATACAATGGAGTATTACTCAGCCATGAAAGAAATGAAATTGAGTTATTTGTAGTGAGGTGGATGGACCTAGTGTTTGTCATACAGAGTGAAGTAAGTCAGAAAGAGAAAAACAAATACCGTATGCTAACACATATATATGGAATGTAAAAAAAAAAAAGTGGTTCTGAAGAACCTAGGGCAGGACAGGAATAAAGACGCAGACGTAGAGAATGAACTTGAGGACATGGGGAGGAGGAAGGGTAAGCTGGGACGAAGTGAGAGAGTGGCATGGACATATATACACTACCAAAGGTAAAACAGATAGCTAGTGGGAAGCAGCCACATAGCACAGGGAGATCAGCTCGGTGCTCTGTGACCACCTAGAGGGGTGGGAGGGAGACGCCAAAGGGAGGGGATATGAGGATATGTATATGTATCACTGATTCACTTTGTTATACAGCAGAAACTAACACACCATTGTAAAGCAATTATACGCCAATAAAGAGTTAAAAAAAAAGAACCAATATTCTTTCAGCAGAAATTATACTCAAGTACCTTAAAAAGCAACTTTTTGATAAGTTCATTGTATGTGTCTCACACAGAGTAAGTTAGAGGGATGTGTCTCTAGTACCTGCGTCCCTGGGTTGTTCCTTTGGGAAATCAGAAAAACTCTAGGAATACCTATTAATTTACCAGACTGCCATAACAAAGTATCTCAGACTGGGTGGCTTAACCAACAGCAATGTATTTTTTCACAGTTCTACAGGAGGCTGAAAATCCAAGATCAAGGGGTCAACAGGGTCAGTTTCTTCTGAGGCCTCTCTCCTTGGCTTGAAGATGGCCAACTTCTCCTGGTGTCTTCACATGGTCTTCCCTCTGTAACAGTCTGTGTCCAAATTTCCCCTTTATATAAGGAAACCAGCCATATTCGTTTAGGTCCCACCCAAATGAATTCATGTTGACTTATTGACCCCTTTAAAGGCCCTATCCCTTAGGACAGTCACATTCTGAGGCTAGGACTTCACCATGTGAATATCACGTGGTGGACACAATTCACCCCAACACAGGGGGATTGAGGAGGTGTGGACTTCAGAGCCAGATCAACGTGGGTTCAAATCTCAGCTCAAACTGTGTGATCTCAGGGAGTCACCTCCACACTCTGGCCTCCACAATGTCCATTAGGAAGGAGGATGAAAGACTTTGCAAGGGGTGAGTTGCACTTTGAGCTGGTGCCTGGCAAAGAGCAGCTCCTTGATAAATGGTAGCTATTCCATTGTTAAGGCTCCATGTCACCCAAGATAGTTGATGATGCTTCTCTGGACAGCAGATCCTTCTTCCTCCCCTGCCAAGTTTCCTGTAACTGGAGGACCTTGAGAAAAACGTCTGCCCAGCAGATTCCCGCCCCTCCTACCAGGACAGTTGGGACAATGGGAAATTTTCTGGTTTCTCTTTTGTCTTAGGTCCAGAGACTGACCCTGGACTTTGTGAACCTCTCCTTGACTCTCACTGGAAATAAGAAAAAAAGCGAGAGAAGACTGTGGTCTTTTCCTTCCCGTAATATAATGGAGTCTGTTTCCTTGGGGTTTGGCAGAAAGAAGTGCTGGTGGCAACATGACAGGGTCATGCCCTCTTGCCTATGGTTGCTGTTCCAATGAAAGCCCCCCTTAAACACAGACTGGGGCCGTGGGGAGCCCACAATACAACCTGTCACCAGGCAGCCCTGGGAAACACAAATCACGTTTTGGAATAAAACAAACACCAGCCTTTGAATACTTTCACACCCAAGGTCATCTGTGTCACCCACATGGCCTGCGGGACCCCAGAGAAATATAAAACCAGACATCAGCCCTTTGATCTTGCACCTTCTATGGAACGTTTTAATCATTTAACCATGAAGTCCCTCCACTTCACTTATGCAGGCCTATATATAAAATGACTTTGGTCTGGCTGACACTTTACTGCATCCGAGATCAAAGATTGAAGCAAATACCAAATTCAGCCAGGATAATTCTGAGGCTTTTCCCCAGCACATTCCTCCTCCACCTCTTAGAAGCACTTTTCTCTCAAGGACAGAAAGGGGAGAATTGGGATGCTGGTGGACACAAAAAAGGCTTCATGAGACTTTAAGGAGCCCATTAGGATGAGAGGCAAAGTGGTGGCCAATGGAGGATGCCGGGATCGACATCTAGAACAGAATCCAATTTAAAAGTTAAAAATGTGGGTGGGAGGAAAAAAGAAAGAAATATGTTTTCAAAGGAATTTTGAGAGAGGCCTCCTGTTTAAGAAATCAGGACATAGCTGTGAGATTAATTAGATCTATGGGAGCCAGCACTGAACCTCCTAGACTCAGGCTTGCTGTCTAACCTAGTCACCTGCTACTCGTATGATATACGAGGCTGTCATTCTCAGGAATAAATGCACACATTCCCAAGCATGTGTGCATTGGTGAGTGGATACGGGGATAAAACGGTGGTTCCCACTGTTTTACCATAAAGGAAGAGTTGAAAATGATCATTTGTGGGGAGTCTACTGTGTCTCGGGCCAGTGCTAGGCATTTTACATATTATCTCAATTTTCATCATCACTAACCCTGGGGAAGGCACAGTATATTATGAGCATTCTCAGAGGATGAACCCAAACCTCAGAGCCATTCAAAAGCTTGCTTATGGTCAGACAGAGACTCCAAAACCCCAGCTCTTTAATAGCACCCACTTGCCATGGCTCACTTGTGTAATTTTTCACCCTTGGGCTTCATTGTGTGAGAGATTTGCTCCACTCTACACCCACAAATAATTTATTTTCCTGATTTCAAATACAGACGTTTATAACTGCTGATCATAGCTTTTGGTCAGCATGAGCTAACCAGTGTCAGGACACTGAGCTCATAAATTCCCAATCAAAAGGGAAGAAAGTGCAGACTCATTGCCAGAAAATAAATTGTACTGTCCTGAAAGATTGAAAATAATCATAACTCTTTATTAAATACTTTTTATATGCCAGTCGTGGTGCTGGGAATCTTATTTATCTTATCATTAATTTTTTCCAGGTCCTGTGACATAGACATTTTTATCTCCGTTCTGCAGATTCAGAACCAAAGACTCAAAAAGGGGAAAAAAAACTTCCTCAGTCTTCCTCAGCTGGTAACTTGGATTTGAACCTCAAATCCCTTTCACACAGTTTCTGGATCTTTATTAATTATCTTGTTAGGATATTGGTGTTTGAGAATCCAGACTGGGAAGAGTTTGATGTAGGAAATACTATTAGAGCATTAAAGGAAAAGTCATATTTTTAAAAGGTCTTCCAAAATTTGCCAGATAAAGAGACCTCTCTGAATACTGTGGTCTTGACCTGAATGTGTACGTCCAGTGGATTTCCGACTTGGGAGGCTCTAATGAAGCCAGCAGCAACACACTTAAAGCGCTGTTAGGTTTAATTCTTATTTCATCTTGAAAGTATTTCCTAATGCTGGTCCCAATAGAAAAAGACAATCGGTTACTTAGAAGCTTTTAAAAATAACTGGCTCTAAATACTGTCAAACTAAGCAAAAGAAAAATTACAAAAGAGCAAAGTAAAATAGGCTTTCAATCCAATTCTGAGATGAGTCGAGAAGCTGAAGATACACGTAGGGTCCAAATGGGCAGAGTTGAGCCACCATCATCATGTGAAGCAAAGTGGAAAGTTTGAGGTGAGGTCTGGAAAGGCAGAGACCGTGTCTGTGTGGCTTGGGGATTGTGGTCCAAAGAGCTGGAGAGAGGAAGAACACCCCCTGCACCATGTCATCCTTGATAGCACACATGTGGCTGGCACTAGGATTAAAAGTACTGAATGGACTAAAAGATGATGTCTATGCGGTCAGTGGGACAACTTATTTGACCAGGAATTCTGAAAAATAGGATGATGGTTTAGGGTTATGATTCAGGAGGAAACCAGTGAGCAGAGGTGGTTCCAATACAGTAACCAAAGCATTAGGTGAGGATGCTCTCACATGTTCCGATTGGGTTTGGAATCTCCCTTCTGAGTAGCTATCTCCAAAAACATATCCGCTTTCAGCATAAACACCCCACAAGGGGAATGAGAGAGAATCACTGATAATAATAGTTAATATTTATTGAATGTTTAATAAGTGCTTACTTTAAGTACTCCATACAGTGTAAGTCATTTTACCCTTAAAACAATGCTTAAAGGTGGGTGCTATTCACAAGTGAGGCACTAGGGGTTGATTTGACTTGCCCAAGGTCGCACAGTGGATGTATGCAGGAGCTGGGGTTTTGAAAACCAGACGCTGGACATCAGAGGTTACCCACCAACTGCCATATTACAATGGCTCCCACTGCATATTAAAGCAGTGATGTATTCAGATTGCTTCTGTTCAATTGCATTCCCTCCAACAGATGAGGGAATTTCACTCCAGGGTGAGGAAGGGAATTAAATATTCCCTTATCATAATGTTTAATTTTTCCCTGGTGTGGAGTCTCTTTTCTAAAACAAGAACTTCAGAGATATTAGCATAGTCCCGATATCATGACTACGTGATTGCCTTAAAGGAATAATGTTAGCTAAATTTGAGCAAACATTTGATCTCTCTGGCGAGAAGCTGCCCCAGGGATAAATAAACTGGAGGCCCAGCAGTCGGGACAAAGCAGTTGAGCCTTTAAGGAGAACCCTTAAGGAGAGGCAAGTAACCTTCTGAGAGCACCTACTGTGCATCAAGCACTCAGATTGGGGTACTACCCACATTAATAGAGATGCCATCTACTCCATCCATCCACCCCCTGAGGAAAACAGAACTGGGATGGCATCATCGTTCCCTGTAACTCAGCTGTATTTGACCTTGGTGGTATTTGAACATGAACACTGTAATTTACTCAAGTATTGGCATCCTTTCCACTTATCATAGTGCCTCCCAAAGGCAAGGGAAACTTGGAAAATGAAAACCTTACAGGCTTTGGTCAGAGTACATAACCTTGGTAGCCTGCCCTGCAATTCTCATCAAAAGACGAACTGTGACAAAAAATAAATTCAGTATTCATGGATGATCAACTAAAACAGAGGATTTTTTATCATTTAAGTTAAAAAACATTTTGAGCCTATTTGACCAATATAGGTATATTCATTTGTTAATAGATGATATGCATGTAGTACTAGGAAAATATATACTTTGTGAAACAAATAAAAACAGAATAGGATGGGTAAAAATAAATGTAGATGAAAGTTGCAATATTTTCTTCCCTTGCCCCTTAGATTGTTTTTGCACACATCCTGGGGTGTTTGTACCCCCTTTGGGTGAACAAAGACATTAAGGATGTGTTCATTCATCCTGTGGATCTTTGACTGTTGTTCCCGGGTCAAGTTAAATAATTAGAATACTGCTTACTTGGATTTTATTTTGTTGATCCTGATAGAATTGGGTATTTTGGCTTTTTTTCCCCCAAATTTGGTTTTGGTAGTATGCCGCTGAGGGAAATTATGTCAATAAGAGATGGTTCTAGAATATTTGTTATTCATTTGAGGTCTTTGGTTGAGAATGTGACCCACTTCCTAAACCATTGTCCTTTCCCTAAAATTTCTCTCCAACTTCAGTGTCAGGAAATTCTGGGTTTCTCCAGACAGCTGATTCGTGTTCTGCACATGGGCTGTTATTTTGTTTCCCACTGTTTTGGCCACTAATTTTCTCAGAATTTAATGTGCCAGCCTCTAATTACCATTTTTCAAAGCTTTAAGACAGTCACGTATTAAATACTTTGACTTTCTCTTGTTAGCCAAACCTCATTTCACTGTACTCTCCTTTATTTTTCTTATTAGGAAAATCACATCAGACGAGCTACTATTCATTGAGCTTGTACTATTTACCAGGCATATTTGGGGGGGGAGGAGGGTGCTTTATGTGCATTATGTATCTGTAATAATTACACAGTAAAGTAAATACTATTCTACACAGCTTACAGATAAGGAAAACCAGATTTATTTGCTCCAAAACTAGTATTCTCTTCCCACTTTTGTCATAGGTATAATTAGGTAACTACCTCGAGTCCATTTTTGAAACTGAGGCTTATAAGCCAACAAATCAATGAGGATAAGCTGAACAACTGCCAAATTCTAAACATATGTGTATAAACAGTCGTGTGGGATCTAGATAAACAAAAAAAATCTCTTTTCAAATCCCTCTTCTGATATTCTTAGATCAACTGCAATGACAATTGGCTGATGTTGGAGAGACTGGCAACCTGTTTCACAAACTCATTTCTTCTTTTTTTTCAGGAAACAGCGAGTCCTTTTCCCAGACCCACTGAAGTCAGGTGTGGCCACGATCTGTGTTCTGGCCAGTGGGATGCCATCAGAAGTGACAGGCAGTGCTTCCAAAGCAGGCACTTAAAACTCTCCCTGACAATGTTCGCTTCCCTCCTCCCAGGGAGATACAGATTATCACCACAGTCTCGTTGACCATGGCAGAGCCACAGGGTGGAAGGGATCTGGGTCCTTGACTGTCACTTGGAGGAGAACTCCATGCCCACGAAGAACACCCTTTTTCATTTTATTTGAGTGAGAAATTAACTTCTATTTTTGAAAGCTTTTGAGATTTGGGGTTATTTGTTATAGTTGCCAATTTCCTTTTCTATAAATTGGGGTATCGATAATATTTATTCCGCAAGCTTATTGTGGAGACTAAATGAGACAATGCATGTAAACATGATATCTGGGATATAGCAGGTGTTCCATTAGTTACTGTAATTATTGGGATGATTATCATGTAACCCAAGTGATGTCAAGTTATGGAGCCTTCTGAATAGCCCTCCACTTTTCAAGAATTCTAGCCTCCTCTCAAGATTGCTAAGTGTCCCTAGGAGAAATACAGTTTCCTGATAATTGTCTGTCCTAGATTTCTTCCTGATTACTTCTGGCCACACCCTTACTTCACTCTCTGGTGCCTTAGCCTCCTTAGTTTGCCTTGTTCCACATTTATTCAGAAATCAGTGCTAACACGGAGTTGATGGGTACTGCTGGAAACCTGAGGATAGAGTAAGTAAAGGGACCACAACACAAGAAAGCAAATTTAAGTCGGCTGCTGGACTTCATTTCTCTGAAAGTTTCTCAGCCAGGTTCCATCTCACAGGTTTCCTTTGGGCCATTTCTATCTCTAGAACCCTGTGAGCAGCCCACTCAAATCAGAGTCACCTCTCCTTCCAGTTCCTTCCCAGACCTCCACAGCAAAGTCTAGAAATATCTTAATAATCATCACAAATCTCTCAGAACAGAAAAGTCCACAACAACCAGAACCACTACTTCCCTGGTCCACCCTCCCAGCCTTTCAGATGATTCAATAATTAACACTGTCATTTGTAGTATTTGCATAACAGTTTATCATCAAAGTGCAGGGTTACGATTAAGTGAGACACTAGACCCCTGATGTACATGAGCATGACAGAAGGATTTGCCAAACTGACCCCTTCTAGGAAAAAAGGAAAGAAAAACTTGGCTTCTACTCTTAGAGTCATAAGCAAATTCCATGTACCTTCAGAATCTTCCTTTTGTCCTTCTGTCCAGCCTTCCTTGCATTCCTCCAGCTCTTCTGTTCTGCTTGACTCAGAGCTTTGGCGCAAACTACCAGCCTAAACAGTTCATCAGATTTTAACAGAACTCTTTGTCTTTCAAACCAAAGGCTGCTTCCTCCCTTAAGAAACCCAAAACAGCTTTCTCAATCTGTCCAGGTTCTGGGAATCCTCTATAGTTACCAGCCTGTTATTCACAGAATTTACCATTACCTAGAGCAGTGCTCTCCTATAGGATTTTCCCTAATGGGGGGGATGTTCTTCATCTGCACTGCCCAATGGCAGCCACAAGTCACATGTGGCTGTGAAGCACTTGAAACATGCAGTTTTTAATATCCTATATATTCCCTCATTAACTAATATGTTAAGTAAAATCTTTGTCTCATGTTCATTTTATATTTATAAGAAAGATTTGCATTTACCTTTTTGAAAATTATACTGTAGCTGTAATGAACGGTCTACAGTGAATTCATCAAAAATGCTCCTCCTTGGAAACTCATGTCACCCTTAAATCTGGACCATTGTAATAAATGCTTATAACATTCTGAAGTCAACAGAGACAGCAATGGAGACTTGAAGTGAATCCCAGGTATCACATTATCTAATTGAGCCAGCACTTGAATAGACATGGAGTGATAATTATCATTCTTTCTTTTTTCTTTTTAAGCAAAAGACTTCTATATGTATATGAAGCCCCAATAAAGGGATATAGATGGAAACAAGAGTGAGACTTCCCTCACTAAAGTTTCAAAGGTGGGGTGGTGTGTTGGAGGCCTACTTTTTCAGCCTCTTTCACGTTCCACCTCCACCCCCTTTGCCACCTTAAAGATTCTAACAGCCAATTCCATTGTGTGGGTATGGGCAGGGGCTGGGACAAAGAAGGGGGATGGTGGGGGGGAGAAGGATACCACACCACCAAGCAATTCTGCAACCTCAGCTGGGTGTCCAACAATTCAACTCAATTCTGACACTATCTTCGTAGAAATAGCATCAGACCCCACGGGCTAAGGGCTCAGTCTCACAAGACTGCCCCCACCCACCCACCCTGCTTCAGATTCCAGTTGCAAGTCCAGATTGTCACCAGTGCCTCTGATCAAATGGCTGTGAATCAGAGGTTCCCATGAGCCCCTCCTTGAGTTTGATTAACTTGCTAGAATGGCTCACAGAACCCAGGAAACCTATTTATTCACCAGATTACTGGTTTACTACAAAGGATATTAAAGGATGCAATCAACAGTCAGATGAAGAGAAGCAAAAGAGAAGGTATGGGGAAAGGGCATGTGTCTTCTACTCCCTCTCCCAGCTTGCCATTCTCTCCAGTCTCCACATAGTCACCAACCCAGAAACTCTCCAAATGCCACCCCTGTGGGTTTTATGGAGGTTGCATTACATAAGCACGATTGATTCAATCACTGGCCTTGGCAATTGATTCAACCTCCAGCCCCTCTCCCCTCCCTGGATATCAGGGGGTGGGATTGAAAGTTGGACCTTCAGATCACATGGTTGGTTTTCCTGGGAACCAGCCTCCATCCTTAGGTGGGGTTCTAAAATGACATCATTAACATAACAAAAGACACATTTATGGCTCTCACCACTTAGGAAATTCCAAGGGTTTTAGGAGCTCTATGCTAGGAACAAATATGTATACATATTCACAATCACAGGCTCACACACTGCCATAGCCACAGTTTAAAAACTACTGACCTGTATCAACCTGTGGGTCCCTACTCAGTATCTCCTACCCACACTCCTAAACTTCTTTTACCTTTCCTTGTGTTCTCAAATCAGCCCAGATATTGTTATTGCCGCTTCCTTCATTTATCACACACCTTTGAAAGTCTACCATACGTAAAGCACTGAGCTAAATATTTTTGGCAATATAAATAGAAATCAGATGTAAAACCTGGCTTCACTACATTGATCCTCTAGAATGGGGGATGACGTTGTACATTAATAAGAGCACGGGAAAGAAGAAAGTGGTTGAAGCTGCTGGGAAATGACATATTATCCTTGTATTTCCCTTCTATATTTTCGGTTTCTGTGGAAGCTTTCTAGGCTAGGAACAGAAGAGTGATGGCAAGGGCATGTCGGAGGCTCTGCGTCTCTGATCTGGGAAAGTACAAGCATCTTAAGTATAATCATAAAATAAAAGCCAACACTTGAAGAAAACTTACTTGGGTGCCAGGAACTGTTCCAAGCACTTCAGCAGGTGTTTTAATCAATAATCTCACAATGACCCGCCGGGATGGCAGCTGATCTTTTTCTTCAGTTTACAAATGAGAAAACTGAAGCGCAGAGAGCTTGACACGTGCCCAAGGTCACAATTTCAGCATGGGAAGGCCTGGGATTTGAACCCTGGCTGGGTAGCTTTTGACTTGCTTCACAGTTCCATTTCTTACTATGGAAATGATCCTCTGATTAAATTTTTATCAGATATGTTGATTATCACAATTGACAAATATTTTTATCACTTACCCCATGCCAGACATTGAGCATATCACAGAGAAAAAAATACCCTTGGCTCTCACAGAACTGGTCTGAAAAGGAGAAAGACAAACTTTCAGCTCTAATTAACTAATGCAGTATTACAAGTACTACAGTAAGAGTACATGAGAATTATGAGAAATAGCTAATTTTTATATCCATAGTGATTAAGTAGTTTACAAAGTTCTTTCACATGCTAGATCCCTTTCAATATTTATATGGAAGAAAACAGCAATGAGGTAGGAAGGGCATGGATTAATATACCTATATAATGAGATGAAGAATCATTTATTCAACAGAATTCATCTTTTGAAGGACATTGGATTTTGGGAAGGAAAGAGGCTGATTTAGAAGATGAGTCAATGAAAGGGCCTGGATATGGGGGGAAACACTTTTGCTTCAAAGAAGCATTTGCATTCTCTTCTGGGGATGGAGCAAGAGAGGGAGAGGGAGGTAGGGAGGAAGAAGAGAAAATGGGTGGGAAATGCTGGGGGGAGTGGGGAGGGAGATCACTAAAGGCCAGTTCTGTAATGTAACCTTCTCTTTCGAGCCCTGGTATCCATGGCAAAGTGTCCTTCAAACAGAGTTTCCAACTACAGACTCCAGTTCATGTACTATTAACCCTTGTTTTGAATTATAAAACTATAAACAGTCAGTGAACAAAATATGGAAAATGCATGCTGGTATAAAATAGGCCCATTAGTCAAATGATCACTTTTTACATTTTACTGTTTTTTTCTTCCTATGTTTATCTTCTCATGTTATTGTTCAAAATTAGGGTATTAACTGCTTATGTTATTTTGTTGCCTGATTTTTTCACTTAAGATGTTGTGAACTTTTCCCTAAATGTCTCAATATCATCTGAATATTTGTTTCCCTCCACAGTAAATCTTCCCTTTGTATACCTTGGCCTTTCACAAAGCATCCTCACTTCGTTTCCTCACTGAGCTTCAGGACAACCTCTTTGACTTGGGGGGGGCAGCTATTCTTCCCTAGCCTAAATGATGAAGACATCTAGACTGTGGCTGAGAGTTTAGCTCAGTACTCCATGGTATTTCTGTCTGGCCAAGCCAGCTTTGGGGGGCCTTAAGCTGACACTAGCCACCCCACGCAAGTGCATGCCCTAGATAGCAGCCCAGAGAGTCACAAGCAAATCAAAGTTCCTGATGTGACTTCTCCAACAGCCCTTGTGAGCAACAGTCTTCCCTTTGTCCATCCCTTAGATGGAACACCCCCTGTGGAGTTTACCAAAATCTGCTCTTTTTGGTTTGAATCAACCAATCTGGCCTTAGCCCTGGAACCCCAGTGCACTTTACCCATGGACCCTAATAAAGGTATGTGCCCCAGGTCCTGCCCCTCTCTGCCTGCACCCTGCTTTGGCCACGTACCTTGTGGACACTTGTAGCATGCTGTATACTTCCTCCTGGACCTGTGAGTAATAAATTTCTCTCTTTCAGTTTCTCTTGTGATCTGTTGTTGAATGCTGAAAACATCTGCCACCCTGTGCCCCACTTAGCAAATATTAATTTAACAAAGTCATTACAACTATTCCGGTTGAACACTTGCCTAAGGGTAATAGAAGGTCAATAAGAGAAAACAAGCAAGCTGGGGTATCTCCTCAAGTTGTTTGAAAACTTGTGTATGAGTGTGTCCATCTAGGATACATATCTAGATAGTTTATACAGAATCCACAGCTCAGTATGGTGGCACAGAGCACACAGAAATTTCCAGCCCTACTTGCTGGAAAAGGCTGTAAAAGAAAAGTTTTGCCTGGGCATTTGTTAAAAATGGCAAGGAAGACTTTATTCAAGACTATTGCAATAGGGGAGAGAGATAGAATGCAACTCCAGATATAATAGGAGCAAGTGGGGATTTATACCCAATGGACAGAGTGAGGAATTGAATGGAAAATTACCAAGAGGAAATTTGTTAGCATTAGTGGAGGTGATGGTGGTGGTAAGAGTGACCTAATTAGAGATCAAGGATTTGGGAGGAGGAACTTAACTGACTATTAAGGGTGGGGGATTCTTTTTTTTTAGGATTTACCTTGGAATTTATTTAATATGTTAATATTTTATTTTTTATAATTTCTATTGGAGTGTAGTTGATTTACAATGCTGTGTTAGTTTCAGAAAAGTGAATCAGTTATACGTATACATATATCAACTCTTTTTAAGATTCTTTTTGCATATAGGCCATTACAGAGTATTGAGTAGAGTTCCCTTTGCTATACAGTAGGTCCTTATTCATTATCTATTTTATATATAGTAGTGTGTATATGTCAATCCCAATCTCCCAATTTATCCCTCCGCCATCCTTTTCCCACCTGGTGACCATAAGTTTGTTTTCTACATCTGTGATTCTATTTCTGTTTTGTGAATAAGTTCATTTGTACCATTTTTTAGATTACACATATAAGCGATATCATATGATATTTGTCTTTCTCTGTCTGACTTACTTCACTGAGTATGACAATCTCTAGGCCCATCCGTGTTGCTGCAAATGGCATTATTTCGTTCTTTTTTGTGGCCGAGTAATATTCCATTGTATACACATACCACATCTTCTTTTTCTTTTCTTCTGTCGATGGACATTTAGGTTGCTTCCATGTGTTGGCTAGTGTAAATAGTGCTTCAATGAACATTGGGGTGCATGTATTTTTTTGAATTATGGTTTTTTTCCAGATATTTGCCCAGGAGTGGGATTGCTGGTAGCTCTATTTTTAGTTTTTTAAAGAACCTCCACAGTGTTCTCCATAGTGGCTGTACCAATTTACATTCCCACCAACAGTGTAGGAGGGTTCCCTTTTCTCCACGCCCTCTCCAGCATTTATTGTTTGTAGATTTTTTGATAATGGCCATTCTGACCAAGGGGTGTGTGTGTGTGGGGGACTCTTGATAAACTGGCTTTGCAGGATTCTTTGCTAAAACTGAGATCAGCTCAAAAAGGAAGCTAAGAAGAAGACTCAGAGGAGCCTGACTGAAGGTTGGTCAAAGAAGGAGTCTTTGTTATGGTCATTGCCATGAGGTCCTAATGGCTCCTGGACTCTCCTTGCTTTTCTCCACCTGAGATTGTGGCTTTTCTCCTTTTTCACATCCCTTTCTCTTGGAAACAGAGAAGTCTGCAACCTGGAATGATCACTTCCTTGCTAGCTCTTCCATTTGTCCTGGGCTGGTTGAAGGCCAGAGAAAAGAGGATTAGCAGAAGGAGAGTAGGGCTGGAGATGGTTGATGGTGGTCAGAGAGGGGAAGATTAACTGGAAATTTACTCATATGGTATAAATTTTTTCTGAGAAAATACTTCCTGAGTTCTAAATATCAGGGAATTTACTCCACAGAGTTCAGAGCTGCCTTCCTGCTCCCAGGATATCTCCTTAGTGAAAATGCAGAGTCTGTGCAGTGATTCTGTGAAACTTTTTCTATGCAAAGTCCTATTATGTTTGCATGAATATTTATACAAAGTCATAGCCCAGGAGAGAAAACTGTTAATGTCCTGTAGGTCTAGACACTTTGTGTAGGTAATGGTAAAAATCAGTATTCTGGTCTCATTTGGGGACCATTACCATGACTTTAAAATTCAAGATATATCACTTTCCCAGCAGCCTGAGTGTAGACATAAAGTCTTTGGGTGATTAATGATTAGGATCCCTTAAGAGTGAGCCGTGAAGGCGCCAGACAAAATAGAATTAAAATGTTGTATGTTACCTAACCTTCCCTCAGGTGGCTCAGAAACTCCCTGAACACTTGTCATTTGTTGCATCCTCTTAGAAGTCCGTTGCATTTTCAAATATCTGAAGGCTTAGTGAGAATCTTGATTGAGGTAGAGTTTGTTTTATTTCTTTTTCCCAAATGATGATTGCCTTTTAGATGATGCTCCATTATTTCCATGGGTTTTTGTTTCCCAACAGGAAAATATGGGTACGAATACTTATACCATAAAAATGCTGTAAGAATGAATAAAATTATATGAACCTCCTAGTAAAGAGCCTAGCGTATAGTAGGCCCTCCATAATGGTAGACGTTGTAATCATTATTATGTGTGAGGGACATTTATTTTGGTCTATCCAGAATCTAGTTCCTATAATTGGATCCAGTTCCTGTAGTTCTTACAACATCTCTAATTTTCTTTGGGGTTCCGTTCCTCCCCAACTTTGAGTTTAAGTGGTTCAGATCATGCCGAGAAGATCATACCTTAGCAAACAGAAATGATAGTGACTATTCATTATTCACAAGAACTCTGCTAGGTGCCAGGCACTGTTCTAAGCACTGCCACGGATTGTCTCATTTATTATCTGCAACCATCGCACGAAGGAACGCATGATGAAGACCAGGTGCTATTACCTAGGCCCCCAGAATATTGTGGCTCAAAAGACACAGAAGCTGATTTTTCTCTCTCCTGTAATAGTTCTGATTAATGGGTCCAGGCTGGCTGGGTCAGCTCTGCTCTATGTGACCATTCAGAGACCCAGTTCCTGCCATCTGTATTTCTCAGTCATTCTCAGTGCACTCTTCTCATCTGCGTGGTCAAAGCTGGATCTCTGCCATGTTTGTATTTCAGCTGTCTAGATGGAAATAAAGAGCATGGAGAAGATATGCCCAATACCTTAATTCCCAGGTCTGAAAGAGGCTCACATCCTCTCACTACGTTCTGTTAGTCAGAACTTCTTCACATGGACACAGTTAAAACCAAGGGAAGCCGGGAAATGCAGTCTAGCTGGGAGCAAGTCTCTTCTATGAGTGAATAAAAGAGTTGACTTCAACAGGCACTAGGTATTATAAGCATTAGAGGAAATATAGATAATACAGGTAAATGGTTATTCACTCAGTTTTATGGAGTGGGACAGGCTAAGAGATAGTAAATCACCACAGGGCATTCTGTCTGTATATCCATAGACATAAATCTACTCGACAGTTCCTGTACCACTTTCCTGGAATCTCTGAGAGAGATTTCCAGCCATGGGAATAGAGTTGGATAGCTCGTAGAGTCAAAGGTCCCAGAGTGAGCATCAATCAATTATGGGCAAGGGTTAGTGGTTACCCAATACTCTCTATCCCTCCATGGCACTGTTCTGAGATGTGGTCCACAGAGTCAGAGGGACTCCAGTGTGACTTTCAATCGTCCACAGCAGTAACCTGTGATGAACACATCCTTTATTATCTTTCTGGCATTCTTTCTCTCACTCCTCTCTTTTCTCATATGCTTCATGGGATTACCTCCTAAATAAACTGCTTGCATCTAAGTCTCTTCTCAACTTCTATGTCTGGGCACTGAAACTAAGAAATTCACACAGTTAATAAATGGGGAACCAGATGTGAACTTGGCTGGTTCTATCCAGACCTGCCCTCTTAACGACCTCTCAAAACTTTCCCAAAATCCTGAGCAGGAGACCTGTATCTCACTCATCGTTTTATCTCCTGACAGTGGGTACAATGCCTGATATATACAGGGGCAGGGAAAGGAAGACAGATGGTTCAGCCCGGAATGTGAGCTTTCTGTGTGACAGGCATGGTGCTAGTTACTTTACCCACCTTATTTCATTTAATTTTTAAAATTATTTTATTATTTAATTTTTTTTTATTATTATTATTTCATTTCATCTTGCTTTGTATCCACAGGTACATTTTTGGATCTCCAGAACTCAGCATAGTGCTTGGCCCAAAGTATATGCTCAGCAAATGAGCAGTGAAGGACTACATTGAATGGATTAATTAATTACTCCTAATGAAAAAAGTGCTATTATTACCTCAATTTTTTCAGATAAAGAAACTTACATTTAAAAAAATTAATAGCATTTCAAGATGACACCTAGAAAGGAGCACGTGGAGGAACAAATTGTGATGCTTTTTGTGTATTTGTTGTAACCTTGACTCTATGTTAAGATCTTCACTTACACTAACTTAGTTAATCCTCACACTGATTCTATGATGGAGGATGTAAGTATATTTTCCAGATGAGGAATTGCGGGTCAGAGAGCCTAAACAAACACAAGATCACTCAGCTAATAAGAGATAAAGCTTCAATTTGAAGCCAGATCTGTTCATCTCCAACTTCTCTGTCTTTTCCACTATAATAATCATAAGTAATAACTGCAAACATTTAATTACTTACTAATTGAATAATTATTTCACTGTGCTAAGTCCCTTCTTTTTTTTTCTCATACTCCTCCTAGTGGTCATGTGTTAAACCTCTAATGATTGTTAACTTTTTTTTTTTTTAACATCTTTATTGGAGTATAATTGCTTTACAATGGTGTGTTAGTTTCTGCTTTGTAAAAAAGTGAATCAGTTATACATATACTTATGTTCCCATATCTCTTCCCTTTTGCATCTCCCTCCCTCCCACCCTCCATATCCCACCCTTCTAGGTGGTCACAAAGCACCGAGCTGATCTCCCTGTGCTATGCGGCTGCTTCCCACTAGCTATCTATTTTACGTTTGGTAGTGTATATATGTCCATGCCTCTCACTTTGTCCCAGCTTGCCCTTCCCCCTCCCCGTATCCTCAAGTCCATTCTCTAGTAGGTCTGTGTCTTTATTCCTGTCTTACCCCTAGGTTTTCATGACTTTTTTTTTTTTCTTAGATTCCATATATATGTGTTAGCATACGGTATTTGTTTTTCTCTTTCTGACTTACTTCACTCTGTATGACAGACTCTAGGTCCATCCACCTCACTACAAATAACTCAATTTCGTTTCTTTTTATGGCTGAGTAATATTCCATTGTATATATGTGCCACATCTTCTTTATCCATTCATCTGTTGATGGACACTTAGGTTGCTTCCATGCCCTGGCTATTGTAAATAGAGCTGCAATGAACATTTTGGTACATGACTCTTTTTGAATTATGGTTTTCTCAGGGTATATGCCCAGTAGTGATATCATTGGGATGATATCTCATTGTAGTTTTGATTTGCATTTCTCTAATGATTAATGATATTGAGCATTCTTTCATGTGTTTGTTGGCAATCTGTATATCTTCTTTGGAGAAATGTCTATTTAGGTCTTCTGCCCATTTTTGGATTGGGTTGTTTTTTTGTTATTGAGCTGCATGAGCTGCTTGTAAATTTTGGAGATTAATCCTTTGTAAGTTGCTTCATTTGCAAATATTTTCTCCCATTCTGAGGGTTGTCTTTCGTCTTGTTTATGTTTTCCTTTGCTGTGCAAAAGCTTTTAAGTTTAAGTCCCATTTATTTTTGTTTTTATTTCCATTTCTCTAGGAGGTGGGTCGAAAGGATCTTGCTGTGATTTATGTCATAGAGTGTTCTGCCTATGTTTTCCTCTAGGAGTTTGATAGTGTCTGGCCTTACATTTAGGTCTTTAATCCATTTTTAGTTTATTTTTGTGTATGGTGTTAGGGAGTGTTCTAATTTCATACTTGTACATGTACCTGTCCAGTTTTCCCAGCACCAGCTAAGTGCCCTTTTCATGCCTAATTCATTCAGCCCTTGTAACAATCCTACGAGGTAGGTACTATAATTACCCCCAGTTTTCCATTGAGCCAACACACTGCCTCTAGTTTACTAACATTGAACTGAACAATCTCACCCCTTGGAGGATTCATTACCACTGTCTTCTAACTTCCACTGCTGTCAATGAGAAGTATGCTTTCAATAAAATTGTGAATAATTAAGTACCTTGTAGATAATCTGTTTTCCTCTGGCTCACTGCTTTTAGGATCTTATTATCTTTGGTGTTCTGCAGTTTGGTTGTAATTATTAAGTTAATTTCTGTTTATTTATCTTGCCTCAGCTTTGCTGCATTTCCTAAACCAAAGGAATCATATTTTTGATCCATTCTGGAAAATCCTTAAACATTATCTCTTTTAATATTTACTCTCATCAATTCATTCTATTTTATTTTTCCTGAAAACTTGAGTAGATATGTTAAACTTTCTCATACTATCATCATTTTATCATTACCTCCCCCGCCCTTCCCCATATTTCCATCTCTTTGTCCCTTTATATTGCATTATAGGAATTTTCTTCAAATCTATTTCCTGGTTCATCGATTCTCTTTTCAATTGTATCTGTTATGCTGTTTAACTCATATTGGTGCTTAATTTCAACAGCTATATTTTTCATACTTCTTTGGTTCTTTCTAAAACCTACCTTGTCTTATTCCTGGCACATATTTTAATTTCTGATTATTTCTTTAAATATTTTAGATATGCTTTTCCTATATTTTATATATGATAATTCAAATATATGAATGCTAAGTGGATTTAATTCTCCTGATTCTTGTTCATGTTAACCCTATCTATGGTGGCTTACTTCCTCTAGTGTTTTATATTCTATCACTTTGGGTTTTCAGCTAATGTTTAAGTTGCTGGTATTCATCTTATTATCAGTGGTCTGATAGCTAAAGGCTGTCCAATAGCAGTGAGTCCAGCAGCTGGCAGGGTAAGTGCTTTGGTCCTGAAGTGTTTCTGGCAGATATGTCATGGTGTCCACATGAGATGGACTAAGGCATGCTGGTATATCCCAACAACAAGGGTTGGATACACACTTCCATTAACCTGGAATGTGAAAGGAGGAAGATCCAAGCTGAGGTGAGGAAAAGGAACTTGCAAAAGTAACCCCTTGATATTCTTAGGGCAAGGATGTCTTTCCAGATGTGCTTTTCTTACTATGAGCTCACCGGTCAGTTTCATATTGTACCATGACAGCCACAACTGAAATTGCTTCCTTGTGTATGGAGATTCTGCTCTTAAAAAGAATAGGATTCAGGTAAAGAAAATGTGAGTATGCAAAGCTGCAACTATTATTCTTTTAGATCTGGAGCTCAGGCAATTCTGTGAGTAACTTAATTTTTTCCCATGTGAGGGAAGATTAGATTTCTAGAATCCTGTTTCTCTCTCTCAGCTGATGAGCTCACACAGTCTCTGAGTTGGGCGCTCCAAAATTTCTGCAAATGTAGGTCCTTTAGCTGGGGCTAAAAGCTCAGGTGACCAGATATCATGGGGTTTTCCTTAATTTATTCTGACTTTGGAATTAGTGAGTTTATAGGTGAAATTTTGTTCTAGGAAACCACATGGTGTGTGTGCATGTGTGTGTGTGTGTGTGTGTGAGCATGTGTGCCCACGTATCAGGGCCAAGAAGGAGCCACTCTAGGTCTGACCAAATTGAACTGCCAGGGCCTCTTCCCTCTTTGTACGCTTGGCCTTTCAGTGTGCAGGGTTGTGATCACAGCTGTGATGAGATGTACACTCCCACTCTTCATTCTCAGACTATCCTTCCTAATGGTAAAGTCCTGTGTTAATGTTCTAAAATATGAAACCATTTAGAAGAAAGAGGGAAAAAGGAAAATCAGATTATATGAGACAGAATAGGGACTTCCACTTCATTCTCTGAGCTGTAAGACCACCATGCTTTTTTTGCCAAATGATAAGAGATTTATTTCCTAATCAAATGGAGTATTGTGCATGTCATTCAGAAATGTGTTCCTGCTCATTTCACAGCTCCAAAAAGGAGAGGACAGGCATCAGAAGGGAAGAATTGTAGCTAACGCAGGAATAATAGGAATGAAAAAATCAATGTAGAGATGTAATTGAAAGTAAGAACTGGTGGTCGAGGCAATTGAAAGGTGATATTGTGAGCAGAAACCAAGCAGCATCAAGTAACTGCAAGATCAGGCAATTCACAGATGTGCATCTTTCTCCTTTCTGGGATAATGCAGGCCTTTGAAATTGTGAACAGGGATGTTATCAGACATGCCTATTCAAAGAGAAGTTTCTCTCTAGTTCTTTTTCATGTCTTTTTTTTTCTTTTCTTACAGAGAATGCCTGAGACCTGGAATGAGTCCAAGCCTGCAACTTTGTGGCTGATATAACTGGACTAGGGCATGTCCCATTCTGTCCTTGAGACTATCTTAGCAACAGAATTCAATTGCTCCCGGCTGGCTCCCTCAGTCAAGGCACACCTGAGTGGAAGGATGACCAGGAATCCTTCAGCAGCCACATAAAACTCATTCCATCTCTCTGGGCTCAGTTTCTGAAAGAAAATTCCTGTAAAAAAGCACTATTTATTTTTCTTTACCAAATGAGAGATATAAAGAAGATTTTAATGTGTTTTTATTGGGCAAGCGAGTGCTATTCCTGGACATTTTTTAACAAAAAAAACAAGATAATTCCCCTTGAGAAATACTCATTTTTCTGGTATTACCTTATGAGGACATTCACAGACTTTGACCATCAATTCCAATAAAATCAATATCGCATTATGGTTGGAGTCAGGAAATCTGGACTGTGTGACCTTGGGCAAGTTACTTAATCTCTCTGCCACAATCTTATGAACAAACTGAAAATAATTCTAGCCATTTCAAGGAGGGAGAGTAAGATTAATGACAGCAAGTATTTTGGATGATTGTCTCTGTGGCTCTTTCTCCCACTCTCTCATTTTGTGTGTGTGCTTTTTTTACATTTGATTTTCTTTGGAATCCAAATTCAGCCACCTACATACTGACACAAAGGCAAAGGTAGTTTCAAATGCAAGATGGCAACGCCTCCACTGGGCTGAATTTTGTGTCTCTGGACACAGTTAGCACTTGCAATGTCCTCTATTTCCCTTCTGTGGGAGGAAGAGGCAACTGAGAAGTCCATTTGGAAAAGAACTGTTGCATATATATATATATATATATATATATATACATATATATATGCAATATATATATATATTACTCTCTCGACTCTGTTTCAATAATTTTGTGGCTTCTTGCTTTCAGGAATCCTGTTTCTTCAGCCCCAGTAAAACCTTCCAATGTTCAACTCGCTCATGTAAGAGATGAGCTGGTGTGGTCTTGCTCCTTCAGCTTAGACCTCTGTATTCCCTCCAGTATCTACCTCAAGTGTTTGCCCCACACCTTCACAAGCTGTCACTGCAGGGGATAAACCAGTCCTTACTGACCCACTGAATGAGTGCCATGTGACCTCACCAACTCTTCCAGTTGTCATCCCGACTCACCTCTTCTTTTGCTATCAGACTTATTGAGAGGGAAGTCTATTACTCATAACTTTTGTTCCTCTCCATGGCTATCCAGCTACTACTCCATCATTCTGTTAAAACTGCTCTTTCTTCACCTCCATTCTGGGACCACTTCATTCTAGAAATGTGAGCATTATCTAAAGTTGGGTCCTATTCTTCTGGTCAAGTTCATTCTATTGAGTATCTAAATTAGCTCATCCATTTTCTTGGCTTCAGCGACCACTTCTATGTGGATGAATCTTATACCATCTCAGCTCATAATTTGTTTTAAAATATCCTTTCCTACAATTTGGCAATCTAAGAGCATAAGTTACAGGCTTGGGGAGGTCACTTTGTGACGAATCTGGAATACCACACTAAAGAGTTCGGATGTTATCCTACAAAGGAGTTCAGTAAAGGCATTTAATTAAAGATAGTAAAGACATGATATAGAAAAATGCATTATTTTCATTCAGTGGAGTGGAAGTCGGGTTGAGAGCATAAGGGTCGGGCTTCCCAGGTCAGCAACTCTGATCCTCAAGTTCTTTCCAGCCCTGTGCAGTCACTATGCTGCAGCGAAACCCACATTTCAATTCTTGTGCTTTAAGGAAAAGCAGAAACAAACAGACAAGCTCAAAAGAAGTCATACCTGATTTCCCCTTCTTCCCTGCCAAACACCCAATTCATCATGAATTATTAATTCTCCCACTGTAACAATACACTCTGTAGAGTCTCTTCTAATTCATTTGCCATTTTCCCCCCTTTTTAATTCCTGGCTCTTACCTTTTTATACACTTAAGAAATAGCTACCTGATCAGTTGATTTTACATTCTGCTACCCATCTAAAATTCCCATATTTCAGGTCTTGACAAATCATTCTCTTACTCAGACAATCTCAATAAACTTCTATTGCCAACAAGAATTCTGAACTTCTTAGCTCTCACCCCCAAATATGGCCTGTAATTTCCACCACCATGCTTTTGCTCAAACCATATTACTTTGCTTAATAGTGAGCCATCTAATGCAATTGTTCTCTGAATTGATGAAGTACTTCTCTCTCCCATCATTCTAAGCAAGCATTGCTACCATGGCTCTTCTAGGCTCAATCCATATCTACAATGGTTTATTATAGAGACATCTCTCAAGATTCAGTGTAACACTGTATAGTATTTTTTGCACTGTTTTGGTTTCTTTAATGAGAATTGGAGCATCCTAGCAGATGAAGAACAATTTTGCCTCACTGGTTGGAGGAACAGCCCTTGGCATCCTCACAAAACGGTGCCCTTAATGCACAGGTATTTTTGTTTTTTCAGTTGACCCCTTTCCTGAGTCTCTGCCTTGGTGTCCAGAGCAAAGAATGCTCATGAGTTTCAAAGCATGGGTTGGCCAGCAGTTGTTTCTTTTAATCCAGCCTCATCAGCTTCTGAGTTCATGAAAACGCCTTTGAGATTCCAGAAATACTATTCTTAATCTTCAGTGCTATTGGAAGCGCTGATATTTTCTGTGTCTTCAGAGGTATTTCATTTGGAACTGCGTTAAACACTACTAGCTAGTTGCTATTTTACAATGAAAATCCATTTTTGTTGGCACTTTAAAAGCTTACCGTAGACAGACGCTCAAAAAAATAGATGAAGCGAGTTAATAAAGCCAGAAAATAGTCATTGTTGTATTACACACATGAAATAAATATATGCCTCACTCTGACCACACTGACTTCTTTTGTTCCCTTGACTACGCAAGAGTCTTTCCCTCCTCAGGCCTATAAAAAGGCTGTTCCCTCTGCACGGACTCCACCCCACTTGACCCTCACATACATTTCCCTCTGTTTCCATTGCACATCCTACTTTATCCTTCACAGCTTAGCTTCAGCGTCACTTCCTCACAGAGGCATTCCCTAACTCCCAATATGTATTTGATTGGATCCCTCTGCTCTACGTTTTTCTAGTACCTCATAATTTCTTTCAGGGAGATTATCACAATCTGAAATTATATATTAGTTCAGTCATTTGTATATTATCTATCAGCCATTTTAACCTCAACTCCAAAGGCATGGAGTGTGTGCTCTAAAACGGCAGAAGGAATATCTGTTTCGTTTGAAACTATATATCAGAAGTTTGGCATAAGTCCTTGCACATAACAGGAGATAGGAAATAAAAATTTAAGTCACTTTTGAGTACCCAAGAGAGGATTAAGAATGAAAAATAGCTTATGTATTTTATATAGCTTTATATACTTTATATAAAGCTTCACATACTTTTATAGCTTATATACTTTTACAGCTTATATACCTTTACAAACATGACTTTTGAAATAATGGTCACTCTCTGAGGCAGATGACACCATGACATTCAGGATCTTTAAGTCCTGAATCGATTTCCACAGTCTTTCAATCATTTCTCCAGAAAGAATTGCTGCTGACAAAGCAAGCCATCCAAAAAGAAAATGCTCAGAGCAATTCTAAACCCAGGGTTAGTCTATTAGTGCTTAGAAATAATTTCAGGAAATCTGTGGTGAACACAAATTCTGAAGATTGAGAGAGTTATTGTTCAATGAACACATCTTAAATTGAACACATGTCAAATCTCCATGGCATGTCCTTGACGGTACCGCCTCACTCATGTGAGACTTTATACACATTAAGGATGTTTAATTACTTTATCTTTTCATATTAAAACTATACATTACTGGGCTTCCCTGGTGGCACAGTGGTTGAGAGTCCGCCTGCCGATGCAGGGGACACGGGTTCATGCCCCGGTCCGGGAGGATCCCACATGCCGCGGAGCGGCTGGGCCTGTGAGCCATGGCCGCTGAGCCTGTGCATCCGGAGCCTGTGCTCTGCAACGGGAGAGGCCACAACAGTGAGAGGGCTGCATACTGCAAAAAAAAAAATCCAAAACTGTACATTACTCTGTGAAGCAGCCTTGACTCTGAGATATGCAAAATGCTTTTTGTTTTAATATATTGAATCTGTTGGAAATACTCCAAAATAGTTTCCTATTAAAGAAATCCTATGGTCTAGGCTTTGTAAGTAGGCAGCCTTTTGTAACATGAATAATGTCCTTGTCTCATTTACTAGTAATTATTTGACTATTGAATTTTCTCAAAGAAGGACTCTTGCAGAATGTAGCCCCATTACGAAGCAAATAATCCCCTAGGAAACTTGCTAAATCAGCCCAAATTCCAGGCAAACATAATTCTATTTTGTGTCTTTATAAGCAGGAAGGAGAAAGAATAACATTCTGTAAACTACTATATTTCACTTTTTTCCCCTTAAAAAACAAAAACAAAATAAAGTCTCTAATGTAGATTACTTAAATTGACATGATCAATAGAGAATAATTGTGCTGTGGAAATGAGTGCCAAGGCTTAAAAGTCCCTTAGTAGAGGGTAGTAATTACTGAGCTTCGGCCTTTACCTCTTGAACATAGACCATGTGATCTGAAGGGCCTGAGCTGGAATTCAGCTCCTCTGTTTTCGAGCTGTTTATGCCTGTGGAAAACAAGCAGCATAAAAATCCCACAGGTTTGTAGAGGGAGATGAATATTTCATATAAAGCCCATGGCATAGCACCTGCCATATAATAAGCCCTCGAAAAGCAATGACTATTAAGATAATGCAAACCCTTGAAGAAAAGAAGCAACCAATGGGAATAAATAAATGGTTTACAATGACTGCATAGTATTTATATTATTAAAATGTAGACATTTTAAACAAGAGTGAATAAATGATTGGACATTTGTGTCTGTGAAACAGCAGTATATGTGTGTGTGTGTGTGTACGCGTGCGCGTGCGCTTGCGCGGGTGTGCATGTGCACACGCGTGTCCACGTGAGTTCACGCACACATGATTTTCTTACAGGGAAATAAATGAAAAACTCTTAGCTGGTGGGTGAGGATTAATATCCCACCCAGTCAGTGTTATTTTCCTGTTCTGGATAGTATATCTAGATATTACCAACCCTTGCCTGACAGTACCTTTGGAGAAAAGTTCTCTTTTTCTTGTGTTATTTTCCATCTGGATCTAATTGAGGGGAAAAGAACAGCATAAAGGAAAATACCATTTTGGTTGAGTTAGATTTCATCTTATAATATTTTTTGGGGAAAAATTAATTGAATATGCACTGTTTTTCTTAGCCAAGAATATGTTCTTTTCTCCATCTCTTTCATGTGGCCATCCCAAAGTACCCAGGTGTGACACTATGCTGATCTCAAACCAATTTCTGGCAACAAAAAGGTATAGGTTTCCTTCCCTGTTCTTTTGGTATCACCTTGATTAAGAAATTCTTAAGGAGGAGACTCTAAATACTGTGCAGTTTCTAAGAAAACCAACAAGCTGTTAATGAAGTAAATATCTGTTTAATTTACAAACATCAGTAGTGTAACTGATATTAGTCTGGAGAAAGACAAAGCACACTGAATTATACATGTATGTCTAGTTTTCTTTGTAAAAATGTTTTTGGAAAGAAACATCTGCATCTTTACAGGGTACCCTGGGATTTTAATGAGGGAAGAGCACAGTCCACTATAAATCCTTATCAATTCTACATTGTAATTTAGCAGCAAACATGTTAACATGGGAACATTAAGGTAATAAAGGAGCTTTATTGTTTGGGAAAAAAAAAATCACAGTTCTTGACATTACAGCCTTTTCTCTCCCCGCCCCACCCTCGGTAAAAGGGCAAAAAAAGTCGAGGAAATAATTAACTTGTAAAAGATCTACTTTTCTAGTGTCGATTGCTACACACCATTTCTGTTCTGTGAGGACACGCTGCACAGGGGCGCTTTTTTCTGTACAATGACTGTCTCACGCATAGACTTTACATACCCTCTGCAGGTGTCCTGAATGAGGCCAGTAGGTCAGTGACACCAGTGGTCAGATGTCAAGGTAAACAAACAGATCAACACATATTTATCCCAAGATAACACCCTATGTTAGTACTATTGCCAAAAAAAACCACAAAAGAATCCTGATTTTTAAGTTTGAAAATGTACAAAAATATCAGGACAATTATAAATTAATATATATTAAAGCATTGAGAAACAGCAAAAGGATGGCCTAGAATGTTAAGTACAATGTACTTTGATACAATAAATATTTCTCATTGAAACCGAATACTGTATAGGGCTGTTTAGAACTCATAGAAACAAAAATTCATATTATTACTAATTTATTTATCAATAATCTATTGGTTCTTTATCATCTCCTTTGTCATTTATATTACAAAAAATTAATACTGGAAAACGGTAGATAAACACTTTTGTGTGCTTCTCCTGCTAACATGCTGACGTTTAAAAAGAAGATAAAATTTATTTTAGCACTCTCGTCTCCTCTGATGAATGGAACCCAGGTCTTCAGGATACTTTATGTTTTGCACAAAATATTTCTCATCCATTCATTCTGGCTGTGAATGCTGGAGTTCCATTCATCTGCCTTGCACCCTCACTCACACACATGTGCTTGGTCTGTCCTCATGAACTGCGTAGATGCAAACCAGGGCACAGGAGATTATGCTCTGGGCAACTTCACATCAGCAGAGAGAACCTCGTCTCTCCCCTGGGTATGTGCTTCTGCTGGTCTCCAGCAAGTTACGAAGATGAATCCAAGTTACCATGGTTTCCATCATTGCTCTAATGCCTTCAGGTGTATCATTCTTTATACTTCTCCAGTGTTGGGGAAGCTTTAGTTCAAGCATTTCTTTTTTTTTTCTAAATGCAGAAAAAAAGTCTTCATTCTCATAATAAAAATAAGTCTGTTCTGTATTTTACAATATATTTCAATTATTTCCACTATGAAGCATTCGTGAGTCCAACAGGGTCAAGAAGTATACAACATTTTCCAAAGACCAAAGCTGCCAGGGACGTGGTTTAGGAGGCGCAGTGGGTGCAGCCACACTTCACCACCTTCTCAACCTCGTCTACAAACGATGACCCATCAGTGCATTCGAAAGTGTATTTCCGTCGCTTGCTCCTCAGAGGTCCGCAGCACTGCCCGCCTGCACACCCCCCTCTGCATTCCAACCGGGAGACCTTCTTAGTTGTTTGGCAAGCGGCATAGCCCTGCTGCTTTTGGTAATAATCTCTTATCCGTTCCCCTCGACAAGAGATTTCTAGAAAAGAACAAAAAGCACAAGCAGTATAAGGGCAGTCGCTGTAAGTCGTGCGAAGTGGCCGTGAATCTACAACTCAGTTCAGGAGACACTGCTTTCGCTTCCTGTTTGTAACGGCTATTTTCAGTGTTATGCTGTTCCATATTATGGCCTGGTGGCACAGCCTTCAGTTCTTTGAAAAACACTTCTTTTCGGCCTTTATTTTGAGCAAAGTGAATACTTTATATGTGGACTGTAAATACTATGCTTTCGGGCTGACAAGAAAATTGGATTCCTAAATCTTTTCTTTTATAGCAAAAATATACATCTTCTGTTTTTACACTACTAACAGCTGGTTTTGTTTACCGAGGGCGCCGTTTCAGAGAGTACGCAATTTAATTTATTAGACCTGGAGTTTAATATCGTTCAATCTGTTACTTAATACAAGTAACATTCCACTAACTTCATAAATTACCCAAGTATGAACTAGTTCAAAAAGAGACATCTGCTAAAAGCCTCCATGGGCACGTTCCTCTCGTCTCATCCCTCCGATACACACAACAAAATCCCTGCCAGCTGGAGGCAAAGCACATTCTGATCACGCAGACACAGGAGAAGGAAATAGGTGGGCTGAAATGTCAGCCTGTTTCCATCCCTCTCACCTGCATAATTTACTGTGATAAATCAGTTGATTCTAAGGTCAAAGGTGATTTTATCCTAAAACTAGAGCAGAATTATTAGTACCGTCTTCTCTGTGCCAGAAGATGAATCAGTAATCTGTACAGATGAGAACAGCAGGTAAAGGTAAGAAAGAAGGAAAGTAAATGTGCTCCCGCCTAAGGGAAAAGTAGTATTTCATAGCAAATCAAGTGTGAGAAGACTTGTGAAGGGTGTATAATATCTTGCAACGGAGGTTTAGGACATTTCACATCTGTGCCTTCCTATAACACTGCTAAGTAAATCAACAACAGCAACTACAAATAGTGCAAAGACCTGGCGTTCCTCATATCACTCCCCCCTGTGTGTCTTCCTTTCTCTTTCTCTCTGTTCAAAATGGGGGCCCTTCTTGCTTTGCCAAGATAGAGGTCGGTGCCCAGCTGGGTTGGCTTACCGCGATCACAGCTGTCCCCAGTGTATCCACTGCTGCACTCACAGTAGGGCTGTCCCAGTCCTGAGAGCCTGCATTTCCCATGCTTACACTTGATCGCCTGGCAGGGGTTAAACAGATCCTCCTCTTCATCACAGAGGACGCCCCCATGGCCCTCCAGGCACTTGCAGCTGTAGGAGAACGCGTTGATGGGCAGACAGGTGCCATGGACGCATCTACAGTGGAGGACCGCAGAGATGGAAATGGGTCAGGCAGAGAGGATAAGAATGGAGGAGGGAGGATGATGGATGGAATATAAGGGAGACAATGCTAATGAACTGACTTCTTTCTCTCCCTTCCCCCTCCCCCTTTCCTTCTTTCCTCTCTGGGGTTTTGCTTTGAAGGTTGGAGTGTGTGGGTTT
This sequence comes from Delphinapterus leucas, assembly GCF_059928025.1. Lineage (NCBI taxonomy): Eukaryota > Metazoa > Chordata > Mammalia > Artiodactyla > Monodontidae > Delphinapterus > Delphinapterus leucas. The sequence continues at coordinate 47,455,272 of NC_143133.1, read as the reverse complement.
AACTACCAAGCAGCCCAGACTCACTTATTTCCAAGACAGGGGTCATTGGTCCTCTGGTCACAGAGGGGCCCCGTCCATCCTTCCTGGCACTCGCAGGTGAAGCCGGACTGGGTGCTAGGCTGGCACGTGCCGTGGGCACACACCTTCTTGTGGCACGGCTCACAGCCGGGCAGGATGCCGGTCTGCATGGGCACCTTCCGGAAGTCCTGCAGCTCGCTGTTGATGTAAAGGTTCCGGATGCAGCCGTGGAAGCTTGTGCCGTTCTGCCCGGGGGCCTGGCGCAGAGCTGCAGCCACGTTGTTCTTCCCGGGCATGCCTGCGGGGGAGCACCAAGTCAGAGGTCACGCCCTTCCGCGGCTCCCCAGCCAGTGGCCACCCGGACCCTCTTAGCTCTTCCAGCGGGGCAGGAGTCTGCGTGACTCTTATTCAGGAGAACCAGGCAGCACAAGCATCCCGTCCTGCGCTTCTCAACGGGGCTGCACATCAGAATCACATTGGATCTTTGAAGAAATACTGATGCTTGGGACCTCAGCCCAGACGGATTTGATCAGATTAACTGGGTGGAGTGGGGGAGGGAGAAGGGATGTGTGTTTCTTTGTTTTTGTTTTTTTGGAAGATGCTCCAGGCAATTCTAATGCACAACTAGAATAAAGAACCTAGTTCATTGGCGGTCAATCTTTAGTTTCTAACATCTGTTTTGTTTTTGGTTTTTGTTTTTTTAAATAAAAAAACCCTTATATGGAGGCGTGAATCTATAAAACCTAAAATCAGGGCCACTGTATTTAAAAGCAATGTTGGGAATGGGGGAGGGATTCGTACTCCCTTCTACCTCCACACCCACCCCCTAACCTGGACACACAGCCCAGAAGCCTAGAGCCAGGCTGATTCCCTGACCAATCCTGCCCTTTAAAGATGAAGGGGGCCCAGGGCCCAGAGAGCTCGGCGACATGCTCGGTGTCACCAGTAAGACTGGGTTGGAATTAAGACGATGACACAAACTCCCCCAATCTCAGGTCACGGTTCAGTCCCCTGATTTTCAGAGTGAGAGCAGAGCTGGGGTTCACAGGGACCATTCACCCCAGTCCTGCCAAATTCTAAGCTGGCAGCTAGTCCAGCTCACCACTGGCAATGTCCCAAACTCAGCCGTGGATGTCAGTGTCTGAAAGACTCACCCTGCTTCCAATCAGGACACCCTGCTTCATTCACATCCTTTTTATTCCCCTGCTAATTGAGAGTGAAACCTTCATATTCCAAGAAATCAGGACTATAAAAGAAATTCCTCCAAAACCAGAATTTGCAATCTTTGTGCATATATATATATATACATATATATATATATTCCACCAGTGACGGTCATCTGGTAACCCTTATCTGGCAAAACTGAGGAATCTTTCCATGGCCTAAGCCAGACCCTGAAATAGTTCCTGGATGGGATCCTACACGAGGCAACCATCCAGGTTGCTGCGGGGGAGGGGAGGGAACCAAGGCCTTTAGAGCAAATGACCTTCCCCCCAGTGCTCACACCATCCCTACACCTGGACTCTGAGCTACTGGTTGGAGGGTCGAGGCTGGAAAAGGCCAGGGCTGTCACTCTCTAGAGGGTTTGTTGGTTATAAAGACCACGAGCCACAGTACTCTACTCTCTGGGTGCTGCCTTGTGGCAGCATCTCCTTTCCCATTTGAAGGAGCTCCATTCGAGGTCTAGCAGGCACCAAAGTCAGATAGCCGCTTATACAAAACCACTAGGCTAGAGGTCAAAGTCTGTATTTTTGGCCTGTGTGCACTTGGGCCAGTCATTTCCCGTCTCTGGTGCTTAGTTTTCTCATCTGTAACATGAGTGGATGGACCAGATCAGTTGTTTCCAAGCCCGTCATACATAAGAGCCACCAGAGGGGCGCTGTTGAGAAGGCAGCTTCCCAGGCCCCCATCTCTCCTCACCTGAGATTCTAACCCAGAATGAAGGTGTGGGCATAGAAATTGCAATGTTAACATGCAAGCTCAGGTGACTCTGGTGCAGGTGGTCCTGGTCACATTTTGACAGGTACTGAATTAGTGTCTAGGATTTGAAGGTCATGAGTTCAAGTTTTTAGTCTGTGTGTGTCTGGCCTTGGGAACTGGGTTGCTTTGTAGAGTGGGGTCAAAAGGATGGAATGTTCCATTTCCAGGAGAGGACTAGTGACTGGGAATTCCTTGTTTGGGGGTAAGTTCTTCTACATAGTCATATGCATCCATCCAAAACATGTGGACTTTTTTTTTTGTGGCCTCTCCCGTTGCGGAGCACAGGCTCCGGATGCGCAAACTCGGCGGCCATGGCTCACGGGCCCAGCCGCTCCACGGCATGTGGGATCTTCCCAGACCGGGGCACGAACCCGTGTCCCCTGCATCGGCAGGCGGACTCTCAACCACTGCACCACCAGGGAAGCCCAAACATGTGGACTTTAATGTCCACACATTTACGGTCCTTTCTTCAGAGGTTAAAAAAGAACTTCTTCCAAGACTATTTTCAATTAGTCACGCAACACACATATGTGCACATGTCAAGACTAACTACAGACCCATGAAGTTCCACAGCAGGGAGGAGCAATTAGTAAATGTGTTCCTTCTATTCCCAAACTAACAATGATAAAGGTCTAGCTTTGATTGTAGTAATTTTTAAATGAAAATGTTGATACATCACACATATAGTTACTTTCAGTAGGATATCATGAAGTCAAGAACTATCTTAACTCAACCTTTTCAGGTGCTTGGTAGACTTCTGACCAGGGAACTAAGTCTTAACTGAAAAACAGAAGTAGATCCATGTTTGTTTTCCTTTAGCCTTTCCTCTATGCCATGGACCATAGCTGGAATTCAATCTATCAAACAATAGGTAACTTAGTGGACAGTTTTTAGCCTTAACAAGCTCTACATATTTCAAAATGACAATAAACGGACCAAGTGTCAACACTGATGTCTTCTGTACAATGGGGGCATTAGGAGAAGATTTGTGATGCACGGAGGGGTCTCTATGTGCAGGTCTTTACTTTTTAAAAAAAAACCCATTTAAGTAATGTATGTTCTGGTTGGACAATTATACAGAAAAACATAAAGATTACATTGCTTTGCATTAAGTAAAGCCTATATCATGGGTAGTTGAAAACCCAAAGGTAGGGAAACCTGCCTCCCTGTTTTGCTAGAAAATACTCCTGCAAGGTCCTAAGGCATGGAATGCATCACCTTTGGGCCATCTTCCTTGGGGAGTGTTCCTGTTTGCAGACTTTGAGAAAAAGGAGAGCTTGTTTACCTTGCTCTCCTTTGCTAATTCAAGTTCTCCTGCTTTTACCATAAAGAATTCAGGGCTGCAGTCTTAGGACTGCATTGTATTTTTAAAATCTGAATTACCCTTGAGACTGTCCTCTGAGTGGGAAGGAAATGAGCCCAGTGTGTTCTCTGGCAGTGAGGCTGGTTGGAAGTGGAAAGAGGCACCATCTGGATTCTTCCAGGCCCTCTACCCTTAGAAGGATTAGCACTTCTCAGTACTAATTTAAAACATTTTTTTCCCCTTTTTGTAAAAATGTTCTGGCCCAAGCACTCCCATTCTGTACTTATTATTTTCTCCACATTCTAAAGGGGTCTTAAAAGATTTAATGAAATGATGTCTAATAAAACATAATAAAATCAAGTGAAGGACAAGTCCAGAAATAAATGAAAAGCCACAGAACTTAGACTGCTTCCTTTTCTGCTCCATGTTAAGAAGGTGAGTGGCAATGCAGGTGGCTTTGGGGTTAGACAGACCTGAACTCAAACGAGGTCTCTATCAACTTGGACATATTCCATGAAGTCCCTTAGGGATTATAAAACAAAAAATCATACCTACTTCCTAAAGTCTCTGAGGGTTAAGACTGTAAAAGCAGCATTGCATTGAGCACACAGCATGTGCTTAGTAAATGATTTCTTTTCTCTCCAACCACAGGTAACATCTGTGACTTCACCCATACCAAAGCAACTGCCGTTCATGGTAATGCAAGCAAGAATGGACGGCCTTTGCCTGTTAATGAATCCCACAGTGTGATTCCCATGAAGCAAATAGATCAGTCAACTTGCTGCATGGACTTAATATGAGATACTTTTATTACAAATGTATTATGGTTTCATGAAGATGTGACTGCCTTCCCCACTCCCCTGGCACAGAAGGGATATTTCTTTTTGCTTTGTATTCTTCATGCACCTATTAATTTAGTTCTCAGCTTATGGGAGGTGCTCAATAAATATTTACAGAAATGAACCAAAGACTTTCAACTGCTTTAAAAAAAATCAAAAGTCTATCAGTGTTCAGATTTTCTACTGCTGAAATTATTAAAAACAGAAGTGCTCTGGAATTTCAGGAAATTTCCCAAAATGCTTTTAGGGAAGGCTTTGAGGGGTTAAGAAACTTATGCAGCATCCCAAGGTCGTTACTGTGAAAATGATGATGTGAAGTTCATGAAAATACCTGTCATGGTGAAGAAACTGGTTACATTGACCTGTTCAGAAACTTTAGCTTATTTATCTGTAAAATGAGTTAATTTTATCAGTCAATTCAATGTAATTTAATTCAGTGCAACTCAATTCAAAATCATATGCTTTCTTGGTCCTTTGCCTGAAATTTGAAATTGTGTCTCCAGTATATATTTATTCCTCCAGATAGAGGTAAAAGTACAAGCTCTCTCCATCACAGGTCTTTTCCTCTGAGCTCCTTTAGAAGTTTGCTCAGACTCTATCCCTCATCTATTTACTCATCTGCCTTCATGCAGCTTAAAGATGAAGTCGAGTCTTCACTCCGTCATTCCAGGCCCTAATCCACCTTTCTGACCGTCTCCCTTGTCTATTCACCATAAGGTCTTAGCTAAAGAGAAGTACTTCCTGCTGCCCCAATACAAGTTGTACGTTTAATTTGTTCATTCATTCATTTGATTTTAGTAATAATTATCCTATCCTGTACATGAGTTCGCAGCTGACAGTAGAGGCATTCCAGCATAGCGACATTTAACTGAAGCTGGTAGTGTTCGCCTCCTTAATAGTGCTGGGGTGGGTCATGCGCTCCTCAGTTTGCATCACACTTGACTCCCCATCTTCTTCATTGTCTGTATTTGACCTCTAACCAGCTTTCTTTTTCCTATACACCAGAACAGTAAGATTAGATTATATGATGTTTAAATCACCTAGTATGTGACAGACACAAAAGAAACATTAATGTCCTTCTCCACTCCAACCACACATTTTGTTAGACCCAGAGCCAGGGTTACAACATGGTCTCTTATCACCCATTTAGGGCTCTTTCTTTTCTATCCTTGCTGTCCATCTTTCAATGACTGATCAATGACCATGGCACCAGCATCAACAACTTCAGGATCAGTCTGTGATGAGCATCACAGGGTTTGGGAATCCACGGAATTTGGAAAAGCGCTTACCTCCGACATAGAGTGGGGAGTCAAAATTCAAAGTGGACTGCTTTGACAAGTTGGTGATGATTTTGGGGCTCCCTCCATCCACAGAGAGGGAGAGACTTTGATCCAGGGCGAGTAGTTCCACAATGTGAAAATTTCCATCATTGATCGTCTCCACGCTATTAAAAAAAAAAGATAACTGATCCTCCAATTTTATATTTATTAAAGAAAAGGAGTTACAATTCAAACTCCAATAAGCTCTTTTTGGGAAAAGATACTCCTATTTAACATTAATAAAGATAAAGGCCAGTAGTTGGTTTTAAAATAAAAGATATTTTCAAGGAGATATAATCATTTTTTATTTCTTGGGTAATACAAAATACAAGTTTGTTCTCCCATTGGGAGAAGTGGAAATGAATATATTTTATCATTATCCAATCACATTCTCCCAGTATGTAGAAATTCCAAAGCATAATTTATGCATTTGATTTTAAATGTCACTAAAGTTTCATTTGTTCAGATACTGTTACTCCAAATTGCATTCAAAAGACAACTAACTGATACCTGTGCCAAATATACTTTTTAGACATTGATCTTAGGGGATCATTGGTCTCTGCACTCTGAAGCACTACACAGTAATACTTATTAGAACCAAACATACATAGAAATGCAGGAAGAACCAACTTGGCAGGATCACTGCACTTTTTGAAATTTGTTAATTGATAATATACTCTCATTTTCTTTGCATTTTTCAGAAGGATGTCCATCAAATGATATTACTGTGAAGGTGATTATGCTCAGTGGAGAGGTGGGAATAATGGATTAAATAGAATGCTTAACATAGTCATGTCTAGGGAGTCTAGTTATGACAATGGTTCTTCAATTTCTCTTCTATAACTTTAAAGGGACAGGTCCAACAATCATTACATCCGCCTTCTTAACAATTTGAGAGGGTTTATGGAAATTCATAAAATGGACAAAAACAAAGAGATTAAGAAACAGGTAAACGGAAAACGACAATTGAAAATGAAGTTGGGTGCAATTAGCAGGTAGGTGCTATAAGGTTTTAAAGGGTGTCTGTCAACCTAACACAAGTGTTACATCAGGCAAAGATGCAAACAGGACAAATTGAAACAGGAGCAACAAAGAAAATAGGATCAATAGTGAATATTAAAGAACTAATATACTGAGATGTTGACTTGAAAGGCTGGAAAAAGGGCTCAAAAGGGGAAATATGGGAACATACTATAAGGAAGATCGTGAATACCTAATAGTCCCTATGCAAGAAGATTGCTTACATTTCCAGGCACTGATATTTAAATTTGCAAATACGTCAAGCCTGGAAAATAACAGAAAAATGTATAGATATTTCTTCATGGTTCTCACCACAGGAGTCTAATCTTATTCCATTGTTTGCCGACATGGAATAAAATGTTTTTGTGATTTGACAACAATATAAACCATTCTGCAGAGCTGTGAAAACACCTGAAGTTCTCTGGTGTTAAGTAGTTAAAAGTGTCCACGTGTGCAGGAATTTTTAATAACCTGTTTCAGATATCATCTTTAAAAAAATAAATGTTAGATGTGCCAATCAATATTTTTGCATTTTACACATTTAATTATCCCAACACTTGATACCACTAAAATCAACAGAGGAAACAATATACAAGGAAAATACTTTCTAAATAAAGTTGCATACCAGATGTTAGTGGTCTTAAATAATACCAACTACTGGTTAAACATACATATTTTAGAATCAGATAAGCCTGGATTTGAATGCTGGTCTTGCATTTATTAAATGTTTGACCTTAGATAAGTAACTTAATTGCTAATAAACTTCAATCTTCTCTTCAGTAAATGCTAACAAATATTCCCCCCTCCTATGGTTAATTTGAGGTCTATCCCTATGAAATGATTTTTTTAAATGCAGAACAAAACATATAGCCTATAGAAAGTGCAAAATTAAACACTAGATATTAGTATCATCACCGTCATCATTATTACCACCACCACCACTGTCATCATATAAATAATCCAATACTACTTCAGAATCTTCTTCAAGAAGAAATTAGTCAGGCTTTACTTTTAATATTAATTGTAAGATAATGCTAAAGACCGGCAGAAATATAATAACTTCTTTGGGGACATATCCAAATTATTAGAAGTTTTAAGTAAAACATTAATATGAAGATATACATAGAGAAGGTGGTAGTCAATTGCTTTTTCCTGTCATCATATACAACTCTTTAAGCGGTTTTATATGAATGCTCTGTGAACAATGACCTTATTTAATTTACAAATATTAATAATGGGCCCCCCTTTTCCCTTTACAGTTGCAAAGAAAAAGACTCATTTGTACTAGGGAACTGGTTCTTGGTCACACATCAGTCTTAGGCAATTTATCTAGGTATGTCATTGTTGATGATGATGTCTGGTGCAGTGTAACTGAAAGGTTTAATACCTTTAAAGTTCTGCACACTCTAAAGCAGTGTTTCAGCTGGGAAGCTGGAGGTAGGTAGCTTCATTATTAACTCATTTTACTTCCTACTCCTTTATTCCTTTCTTTCCTTTCTTTCTTCCTTTTTTTTTTTTTGTTTCCTGAGTACATGTCTTTAACTCCCACTAATTGTAAGCTCCTTTAAATCAGGGGCCCTGTATTATTTATTTCTTCCTTAATGTATCCAGTAGTGTTTGATAAATAGTAGATGCTCAATAAATGTATGTTAAGTAAATTAAAGATAGGGGAGTTGTATTAAGAATAACATATAGGGCTTCCCTGGTAGCACAGTGGTTGAGAGTCCGCCTGCCGATGCAGCGAACACGAGTTCGTGCCCCAGTCTGGGAAGATCCCACATGCCACAGAGCGGCTGGGCCCGTGAGCCATGGCCGTGTACAGCAAAAAAAAAAAAAAAAAAAAGAATAACATATAGAGTTTATTTAGTAATACTAGTTGGATTACAGTTATAGATAGTCAAGATCCTCCAGGCATATTTAGGACAGGACATCCAAAAGATGCATTTTATTAAAAAATTTGGAATTTTCAGTGGTGATATCCTGAAAGATAATGTTGGGAGGTAAGTCTTGCTCAGCTTATCCTAGCTCCTGTCAGATGTGTGACTTCAGGTAATTTTTCTCTGCTTTCTTTTCCTCACTAGGGAAATGCAAGTAATAAGATCAAAGAATTGCACAGCACCTACTATGGGGCAACTTCACATGCATTAACTCATTTAAGACTCACAACTTTAAATTTGGGCACTTAGGGTACCCAAGATGGCACAGCCAGTGGCTAAACAGATTTGAAGCCAGGTTGTCTGGTTCTAGAGTACGTGCTTTTAACTATTACCCATCACTTTTTTTTTTGCGGTACACTGGCCTCTCACTGTTGTGGCCTCTCCTGTTACGGAGCACAGGCTCCGGACGCGCAGGCTCAGCGGCCATGGCTCACGGGCCCAGCCGCTCCGCAGCATGTGGGATCTGACCGGACGGGGGCACGAACCCGTGTCTCCTGCGTCGGCAGGTGGACTCTCAACCACTGCGCCACCAGGGAAGCCCTATCCATCACTTTTAAAATAAAAAACCTGAAGAGTATCTAGTACTGTACAAATGGCATGTGTTTGTTCTCACCAGTAGCCAGCCTTTAATAGATGATTTCTCTCCCAAACAGCCCAGGAATAAAGTTCTATGGAAAAACATCTTATATGATGGTTGCACAACTTGGTACATTTACTAAAAATCATTGAATGCATATGAGATATACAGATTTGAAACTTGTTTTTGGCTTCTCTTTTCCCAATTATAAGTGAAGTTCAGACTGACTACACTTTTCTCCTCCCAAAAGCTTTCAATGTCTAATCTGATGATTCCAGAACTTGGTAAGAGTTACCACTGAGCTTAATTCGGTTTATATTTCTCAGAATTAAGTGAGGCTTTGCCCAGGCTTTTAACAGATAAGTATTGTGAAATTAATATTTTTAGATTCTTTGGTTTTAAGATGGTATTGTGTGTATGGGGCCTGAAGAGAATATGGCAGAGCTAAGAGTATTCTAAATTGGTGTTTCATGCTGTCTCCTAAAGCCAGAGATCTGGGGGATGCCCAGGAGTCCTTTGTTTATATACCCTTTCAAAATAAAAGCAGTGGTTGACACACCAGTTGTTGCAGAATAAAACTAAGACATCATCGATTTTACAGTCTATCACGGTCATCTCCTACCTATCCACCTGCAATGTGTAACATCCTTCTGGGTCCTGACTAGTACTGACAAACACTCACTACTCCCTAGGGAACTATATACTCCATGACTCACAAAAGTCGCAAGTGAACCACTTAACAGTGAGCCTTTCCACTAGGAAGATAAATTGCATTTACTACCTTTATTATGTAATTCAGTTTTACTACACTCATCTATTACCTGAGATTTTGTTTTCTTGGATTTCTAAATGGATGTGTGAAAACAAAGCCATTACTCAATTGTCTCTTGGTTTGCTATAGAAAAAGTTTAAAAACTTGGGGCTTAAAAGAAGAGTGACTCTAAATTGTCTTTGATTGTCTTTATGTCTTCAGGACTCATTAACAATGATATTGTTATATTTCTATCTCAATTGTAAATCTTAGGTATTTCAGTGGAGTAAAGATAAATAGTTCACTTTGCTTATGTGAACTCCTGCTTTTTCGCCAAGTATTTGTTGGCATATTCTGTGCAATAGAATAGGAATAAAAAACTAGACAAATTCAACTGGCCACCTCATTTTGATATATCTGGTCTAAAGATGCTTCATTTGTGAGGTGTGGATGCTAATAAAAAATTTCCCTGCCCACTTCTTTGAGTGGAAGGAATGGGAAGCCAAGTGGGATTAAAGGTATTTATGTATTAGCATAAGAGTTTTCAGAAGAAGGTTTTATAAAATAATTTGTCAAGTAAAGTTGTATTTTGAAGCAAATTACAGATCTTCCTGAACTTACGATGGGCTTAAGTTCCAATTAACCCATTGTAAATTGAAAATATGGTAAGTCAAAAATGCACTTAAAAGAAATGCACTTAATACACTTAATCTACTGAACATAATAGCTTAGCCTAGCCTGCCTTAAGCATGCTCAGGACACTTACACTGGCTTACAGTTTGCCAAAATCATCTAACACAAAGCCTATTCTATAACAAAGTGTTGACTAGCTCATGTAATTTATTGAATACTGGACGGAAAGTGAAAAGCAGAATGGTTGTCTGGGTGCAAAACGGTTGTAAGTGTATGGGGTGCTTACCCTTGTGATCGTGTGGCTGACTGGGACCTGAGGCTACTACTGCCCAGCATCATGAGAGAGCATCCTACTGCATATAGTTAGCCCGGGAAAAAAATCAAAAATCAAAATTCTAAGTATAGTTTCTACTGAATGCATATTGCTTTTGTATCATCATAACGTTGAAAAATCGTAAGTGGAAACATCGTAAGTTGGGGACCTTATGTATGTAATTTAAATAAAAATGCACTAAAATAGAAAGAGACTTCACATTTGAACATATGGTAAGAGTCACATGTAGGGCAACAGTACTTGCACTTGGGTATTTATTCTTCAGTATCTGGGTATCCAAGCATGAAGAGTATCCTTAAACCCCAGCATTACCAATTATTATACTCTGTGCCTAGTACTCGACTAGGCACTTTACATTAGTTGCTTCCAAGTCTCCCCATGAAATGGAAGCATAAAGGGTGAGGTAAATTGCTCAAAGTTGTGAAGCTGATAAAAAGTGGTGCCTTCTCATACAGCATAGTCAAGAATGGCTGAGCGTTTATCATGGAAATGGTCTGTCTTTCCAATGAGACTAATTCTTTTTTTTTTCCTAACATAAGCTTGTAAGTTGCATAACCCAGACACTGTGTAGCCAACCAACCTAACAGTCTGCGGGGGAAAGTCCCCTGAAGTTGTGCAGGTTTCCTGAATACTGAAACTGAGGAAGGCATGGTACAGTACTGTACCTTTGTAACATGTGCACCTGATTTCTTAATTTTTAAATAGTAGTCGACTATGTTTCCAAAGAAACTATCTGGTTTGGAAAATGACATTAAGTTGAACCTAAAGAAAGAAGCATACAATTGTCATTAACGATTTTTAAAAAAGTTTCTGCCCATCTAGATGAAAAGAAAGTCATTTTGAAGGGCAATCAGTGAACAGTTTAATTGAGAAAATAATGTGCTACTCTATGCCTGTCTGAGGGACTACCGCTGATGTTGGCTTCAAGTTTGGGCTGTCATTCATTTATTCATGGCACTACTACCACGTCCCTCTTTATGCTATTCTCCAAGCCCTGTAACAATTAGGCATGTGTGCCGTATTCTACATTCGTATTCTAGATAGCTAGTGGGAAGCAGCCGCATAGCACAGGGAGATCAGCTCGGTGCTTTGTGACCACCTGGAGGGGTGGGATAGGGAGGGTGGGAGGGAGGGAGATGCAAGAGGGAAGAGATATGGGAACATATGTATATGTATAACTGATTCACTTTGTTATAAAGCAGAAACTAACACACCATTGTAAAGCAATTATACTCCAATAAAGATGTAAAAAAAAAACAAACCAAAAAACCCCACAAAATCCATTTCCATCAGTGTTGAAAATTAACCAGGCAATTGAAACGAGGCACCTGATATATGACATTACTCCCATATGTGATGCTCCAATAGCACATTAGATACTGCATAATTTGGGAAACAAAGTTTTACCAAGGTAAATCTTATATAACATAAAATCATGCAATTAACTGAACTCAAATTCTCTGATGTAAGGATATGTAAAAATATTCCCTTTTAAAAACATCAGTGTGATTTTTTCTGGCCACATCATGTGGCTTGTGGGATCTTAGTTCCCTGACCAGGGATTGAACCCAGGCCCTCAGCAGTGAAAGCACTGAGTCCTAACCACTGGACAACCAGGGGATTCCCTAGTGTGATGCGTTTTTAATAAAGTTATATAAAGTGGAAACACATCAAGATTTGAAAATTTAATTCAACCAAACAAAATATTTATTAAGCTACTTATGGGAAATCTGATGGCAACAATATTATTGATGGATTTTGTTGTAATGATGGAGAAGTAGTACTTTTCATTAGAGTACGTATTCTAATAAGGCCTGAGCAAGGATAGAGGCATTTAGATGAATGCCAGAAAATTAGTAAGAGCAGAATTAAGACTTGGACAAACTTCAAATTGAAGGTGAAAGAAAAAGGTTAAGAGTAACTTCATTTCACCTAAGATGACCAAGAAGATGGTGATACCTCTCAATGATATTAGGAATGCACCAGGGTGAAGCAAAGGAAATGAACTTAGTTTTGGACATTCTGAATTTATGATCCCAACAGCTAGTAGTACTGCTTACTATTTAGTACGCCTTATTCTAAATACTCCACAGGTATCAAATCATAACATTCTTACCACGATCCTGCAAAGATGGAACTATGATTTATTATTTCCATTTACCAGGTGAGGACCAGAGAGCTTATGCAATCTGCCCAAGACACACAGTTAATAGATGGCAGAGCTGGGACTTGAATCAAGGCAGACTGTCTTTAGAGCACCTGCTCTTTTCTATTACTTCAATTTTAGTGTTGAGTTGTAATGACATTCAAATGGTTCAAAAATCAGAATGATATAAAATGGTATTTATACACAAGTTGTGACTCAGCCCCACTCTTTCCTCTCTATCCCAAGTTTTTTCCTTATGCAAGTACATGGAAATAAAAACACATATACTTATTTACCCACCTTGGACACTGTTCTGCCTTACTTTTTTTTTTATATACTGAGCAATAGACCTTGGAAATCTTTCAATATCATCGATAGAGAACTTTCTTGTTCCCTCTTTCCCTCTCTCACTCCCTCTTTCTTTTTAACAGCACATTCCATTGTGTGGCTGCCCCGGAGTTATTTAGTTAGAAACTTGGGTTGTTTCCTAACTTTTGTTTTTACAACCTCTGCCACAGTGAATTACCTTGTGCATATGTCATTTCTATGTCACAGGTATAACTTTAGGGTAAATTCCCAGTAGTGGGAAAGATGTTTCCAAATTGCTCTCCATAGAAATTGTAAACAACATGTACTTCCAGTGTCAATGTATGAGAAGAGAGGATTCACTTTCAACTCTTGCTACACTCCAGAAAGAGACACCAAAAAGATTTTCCTCTCTTGCTAGAAGGGAGACAGGAATGAAGACAAAGTGAGTGAGGAGTGAGGACAGAGCTGAATGTAGAATTAAATCCTTGTAGTGAATTGATGGGGCAGGTGTTACATTATTATTTACAGATATGGATTCTGAAACACATAAAAATTAAAGACCTTGCTAAAGTTTATATATAGTAATTGCTAAGCCTAGATTTGCACATACATCTCAGCCACTATGATTATTACTTGTTAAAAACTAGATTCACCTGGTGTGTTGAAATAATTTAATGTTCTCAGTAGCCTCTATTTCACAAAAGCATTTAAAAATGTCAACTGGAATACTACTATATTCATATATTATATATATACATATATATATAGTATCCATATATTATATCCACATCAATCAATTAATCAATTATCTCTCTATCTGAATTCTTGGTGATTGTTGCTTCTTTTCTTTAACTTAAAAATAATGCACTGGGACTTCCCTGGTGGCACGGTGGTTAAGAATCTGCCTGCCAATGCAGGGGACACGGGTTTGATCCCTGCTCTGGGAAGATCCCTCATGCCGCGGAGCAACTAAGCCCATGATCCACAACTACTGAGCCTGCGAACCACAACTACTGAGCCCACATGCCACGACTACTGAAGCCCACGTGCCTAGAGCCCATGCTCCGCAACAAGAGAAGCCACTACAATGAGAAGCCTGCGCACCACAACGAAGAGTAGCCCCCACTCACCGCAACTAGAGAAAGCCCACGTTCAGTAACGACCCAACACAGCCAAAAATAAATAAATTTCTTTAAAAAAATAAAAATAATGCACTAACTTTTGTTGATTGTTGGCCATAAACTAAAAAGCAATAAATAAATAAAAGTTATGTTTGCTCTGGACCTTATAACAGATGTCTCCATTAGATGGTGTGCAAGCAGAAACATCTACTTCTGGTTCATAACAAAAACTGTGTGATGTGATATTATCCTTTTTTATAGATGTTACAGGGTTTACTCTATTGTTAGGCAAAAATGGTAATGAACATAAACTCAAAATAAGCTCTTTAGAGTAAATCCTCATTTGGATATAATCACTTGGGTTTTTACAACTTATCTAGAAATATTTTAAGTACATTTTATGTGAACACTAGCTTTAGTAAGTCAACTCCAAGAACTTTCACTATGGTTCCTGACAGTTCTATGCTGTTTCATTGCATAAAACAAAACAAACACACAAAATACCAAAAATGAACCATAAGATCAATATTCTGAAATCTTTTCATGAGCTGAAACAAACTGAGGCTATAACATTTAAGGCCTAGCAACATTTAAAATATTGGCACTAATTCATCACCATTTAGAGATGAAGTAACTATTGTATTCTGCTTGGAAACCAATAATTATGTGTTTGTTTCCATGCTCTAAATATTCCCAAGTGGGTTAGCTTACCACCAAAAGGACTTACTGAATTCCATTCATGGCTACAATGGGCATCCAATTTCCCAGAACCGTTATGAAAGATTAAATAACATGTGAAGCACACTGAAAATATATAAGTATAATATCAAGATCATAAAGGCCAGTATCTCCATTTTATGTCTCCATCAATGGCCACAAACTTTTACCCAGCATGTTTGGGCTACAAACGTGTTTTGTTTGCCACATATGGTATTTTAAAAAAATGTGAATCCATACTGAAGAAGGGAAAACTTTATATTTAAAAAAGCCAAATTTCTGTCTTTTCTTGAAAAATCACAAGTTCTGGCAAAACCTGGGCCCACATTTTCACATGGCAGCATTCAGGGAGACCTGAGCAGATGTAGTCTAGTCCTGTTTTGACGAAGATTTGCTTTTAGTTCACTCCGGTCATAACCACTCCTATTATATTGCCAACACCAAGGCTATCTGTAACAGGGGAGTGCTTCTCTAAAAGCTTAAAATCTTTTCAAGAATAAAAGGATGAGAGAATATTCTTTTCTTGCAATTAGCCAGTTCAGTTCATTTAAGATATCTGCCTGGTAAAACAGACTGCCTATGACTTTGTGACCTTTCTCTAAATGGTAGCAGTTATTCCTACATGTGAAGAAATCAACTAGGTAACGTCTGCAGGGCGACTGGTGTTGAGATGCAACAGAGGGGCTCTGAAGGTTAGTCTTATGCAAAAAGCACACTTTCAGGAAAATCCCACCCCGTGAATCCCACCCCATTCACGTCTTCAATATATCATCAATACCATAATATTATTATAAAACTTCCAACAGAATGATCAGATAATACACATCTTGTAGCTGCCCATTGGCTTATTACATGTAAGCTTCCTAAGGGCAGGAGCTCTGTTGCTGAAAGCTTAGAACAGTGCCTGGCGCATAGTAGGTGCTCGATAAATACGTGTTGCATGAATAGTAACTTTAAATTTGTCCCTGTGCTGGGTATCCTGCAGCTGTTTCTCTAGGGCTACTCTCCACCTGTCTTCAGCCTGTTCTGAGCCCTGGGAGGCTCATGTGTGAGCTATATTACTGAGATCAGTGGGTTCCTTGTTTTCTGGCATCTGATTTGGCCAGAGGGAAGCAGGGGTACATGAGATTTTTAGGATCAGGTATTTAAAACCCTGGTTCCTTCCCTGAGCTCCTGTCATGCAGTCCTCTCCACAATTCCTTTTCTGAGCATCGATTTCCATAACTGCTGCCTCCCCTCTCTCTTTCAAGCCCATGGACACTAGCAGTATACCTAGTTACTAGCTCCAGATTACTATACTGTCCCAACCAATCTTTGTACAGTCCTCTTATAAATCTCTCCTTAATTATCCAACTTGAGTATGCTGTCTGTTACTGCCAGGCCTCTAACACACCTATCATAAAGTCTGCTGTAGCCAAATTATTCCCTCCCCTCCCCATGACACAATAAGAGAGGAGAAGCAGTTCTGCATTAAGCAATTATTTTCACCTTTACCAGTAACTGACAGATCTTCACCTGTAAATGGCAGAAGCTGGGTGGGAGCCGGTGTCATAGCTGGCACGAACACGTCCCCGGTAGAGCTCTACGGCGATATGGTCTTTGTCACCCTTATACAAGAGGATTCCACTATCTTCATCTGTGGCAATCTAGTGGGAAGTAACCTTGACATTAGTAGGACAAACAGTCATCCAGACATACTTCATTAAGAAGAAACAAGACTTCTTAGTAATGAGTTTTTTACTATGGTTTATTTCTTCTTTATGGCTCTGATAAAATACTAATGCACATTGAAATGATTACTTGAAAGATGACCTATTCCTGGATTACTCTGTTGCAAATAAATTCATAAAGAACTTCAAAAAGCTCTTTTTACATTCATGAACTTATATATTTATTCTCTTTCTGCATATTGGCAACGATAAAGCTTAAAGATTCATGTCCTATGAAATATGCAAAAACAAGGACATCACATAATTTATACTTCAGCAAATTAAAATTGAAAGATATTTTCCATATCATTAGAGTCCAGTGTTTAAAGTAAATCAAGCTTTCCCCCTTAGATATCAAACTATATTGTCTAAGCAGAGAATGATAAAATCTAATCAGGAACAAAATGATCACATTTCCGTTCTGTTAAAAAGAACAATAAGAAGTACTTAAGTTAACATCACTGAGCGTGCTTAGAATTTCCTTTGCTGGAGATTTTCACTTACCTGCTTTTTGCTCCTGTTATGGGCTTTATTTATGGCATATGTGAAATGTGATTCCATTGAGCAAGATGGATTTTCATATTACATGTTAAATTATGGTGTGACCAGGGAAAAATCTCTGTTTTTATCCTTCTTTCTGACTTTTCTGGGCTTCTGAAGGACCAGCTCAGTAAAAGTTAGGACTTAAGCCCGAACACCACTGGGTACTTTTCATAACAAGACAGGTGGCAAATGCTGGAAGTTAGGGGCCAGGCTTTTTTAAGGAAGGCTGGTCTGCCTTCCAGGGTCCCATTCCTCACAACTTCTCAAGAAGCCCCTGCCCCTCACTGAGGTGCCAGGGTAAACCAAATATGAAATGGGTTTTATAGGAAATTGGTTACACTTCTTTGAATTCAAAACAAAACAAACATGCAGCCCCAATTTGCCCCAGGTACCCTAAACTTATCACACTAATCTAGCCTAATCTTGTCTATAGGGGTTTCAATGGTTTGCTCAAAGGTACACGGTGACTTGGTGGAAAGACTTATGATAATACTTGAGTTTGTTAATTTCACGTCGAAGTTAAAAGACACCTGCTGACACTTCTGCCAAGGTGTGTTCTGTCTCACCTGTGCTGTTCTCAGCTGTAGGTTTCCTAACGAAAGCTTCCCCAGCGCCCGCCCCCCGCTACCGTGCAGAACCTGAACTGCAGAGCCATGAAATAAATGAATAAAATGCCATTACCTGAGCGCAAAACAAAGAGAGAGATTTTGTTGCTTTTTCTCTGTGTGTGTGTTTTATATGATCAAGTAGTGAATAAAAATACCTAGTGCCCATTTAGTTTTGAAAGACACAAATGTTAGAGAGAAGAATAGAAGTTTTCATACAAGTAGCATTTTCTGTACATTGTGTATGTAACTGTCTATTTAAGAAATAATATCACTCACAAACCACCACGTACGTTTATATTTGGCAGCTGAATTGGTTTAAAATGAGATTAGCTCTTGGTAGTGGGGGAATCTTACCTGAAGAGTGATGTTTGTTTGAGGCCGAACCTTGGCAGAAGGGATCTGAAGATAAGACTCTTTGTTTACAAAGTTCACACTGACCAATTTTTCACACTTCTCTCCCTGGTAGCCAGGCAAACACTGGCATATTGGCTCATTTATCCTGATGATGCACTGAGCTCCATTCTGACAATCAAAATTATCACAGGGGCTGGTACGAGGGAGAACCATGGGTGGAGAAAACTCACAAAACAAGCCACTGAAGAGTAAACAGAGAAAATACTTAATTAGACGTTACTTAATTGCCAATATGAATTAAGCTCTGTTAGCACCTAGCTCTAAATACAAATGTGTACTTGCACTTTTACCTGTAACCTTCGGGGCAGATGCATGTATAACTGTTCACTGCATCAGTGCAGTGGGCTCCGTTTTTACACTTGTTATCTTGGCAGTCATCAAAGTCAATGTCACAGTGTTCGCCTATGTATCCTGGCGTGCAGTCACATCTGTTTGAACAAGCAGGTACATAGTTTCAAACCCAGCTGAGCCAAAATAAGTAAAAGAGCTGCATTTCATCTAGGAAACAACTGGTGCTGTCTTTGCAAAAACATATTTAGAACAGGCTCATAAAGTTTAAAAATTAACAGATGCCTAGAAAATAGTACTGATCTGCAAAGCATGCCATGGTTTCTCACTGTGATCTCTCAGAGGAACAGCAATTTTCCCTCTCTGATGACAGTGGGCATCCACAATCCAAATAAGAATAGACTAATCACACCAGGGTTTGTCCCTTCCTTTTTCCCCCACTTTATCTGCCCGTGGTGTCCTCTATTTTCAGCTGTCTAATTCATTTGAGCTGCTGACACGGTAAAAGTGCTGTGTCGTAAAATTTATTGAGAATATTAAGCATATTTTAAGAACAATTAACATTTTAAATTTTCCAACAGAGACTGGGTGCATTACAGTAAAGTATAATTTTATGAAAAGCAAATATGTTAGCATTGGATACCCTAATTCACCATGAATCCAGATTATCGTTATGGCAGAATGGGGGCTGACCTAACTGGGTGGGGCAGGGGAACTGATACAAAATTCCTGGGGCCCATCCCCGGACAGCTTTTCAGCCTGTTCACTCTGGTGGTGTGGGACAGAAGGGGTCTCGGCTGCACTGATGGTGAAGAACCAGGGATAATAATACAGCTGATGTTCTTTGAGCACTTTGTTTCAGGCCCTGTTCTAATC
The DNA here is from genome assembly GCF_059928025.1 of Delphinapterus leucas. Classification (NCBI taxonomy): domain Eukaryota; kingdom Metazoa; phylum Chordata; class Mammalia; order Artiodactyla; family Monodontidae; genus Delphinapterus; species Delphinapterus leucas. Next base: position 47,435,830 of record NC_143133.1, on the reverse strand, counting down.
ATTTTGCATCATGGACTCATTGAATTCTCTCCACAGCCCTGTGACATCAGTGATACCATGACTCCACTCTACAGGTGAGGAAACAAGGCACAAATTGGTTAAATGTCTTGCCCAAGGACATCTAGCTTGTACACAGCCAGGAACTGAACCCAAGCAATCTGACAAGAAAGTCTGAATATCTAACCACTGCTCTGTACCGTTAGATAATTGATTACTCAGGGTTCCCTTTAAAATCTCTTTCACCAGTGCTGACCACTGGAATGTCTAGCTATGACACCAAGGATGCGGGATTTTAAGGGTGCCCAAGGAAAAGCAATATGGCACATGCAGTGGTTATTAAACTCTGCTTTGTGGAGCAATAGGGGACCATGGAACCCCCAAAGATATGGCCATAGACGGGGAGGGGGCCTCTGTCAGCTTCCCTCTGCACTGCCCCCCCCCAAACAATACTCTCATGCTATGATTCATTAGTTTTACACATTGGGCTTCCATAAGTGTTTCTATTTGAGGTTTAAGAAAGGGTTCACTGACTTTAAAAAAAAAAACAAATAAACCAGGAAATTATGTTTTAGCCTTATAGAATTTGCACTTTGCAATTAGGCAGAAGAACTGTGTTCGTATTCTGGTTTCATCCTTAAGTGTATGTAATCTTGACTACATTACTTCATCTCTCTAAGTGTTCCTTTCCTCATCTATAATATGTATATAATAATTTCCATCTCACAGGTTTGTTAAAAGATTAAATAAAAACACTATCTGTAAAATAATTACTATAGTAGTTAATATATAATGCATGATCAATAAATGGTAGGTTTAAAAAATAATTCTATGTAAGTTTTTATAATTCTAAAAAAGTATTTATGGTTTAGACTGTACTAATTATTCAGTTTTCTATTTCAAAGCCATTAGGATTTAAGTGAATGAGGATAATTAAAAACACCCTAGTGGATGTGGATATTATTGAATGCCAAGGGTTTTGCCTAAAAATGCAAAATCAGGATTTAAGAGTTACTGGAGAAACGATGAATTAATAAGATAAATGGGAGTATATACCCTCTAAGGGTAACACAGACTTTTAGCTCTGTGTGTATGAATTAAGAAATAAAATGAGCTCACTGCATCAGCATGCTTGCTCTAGAGCCAGTGGTTTTCATGCTAAATCGTAACAAAGCAAACAAGTCTGAAGTTAAATGGATTCTAAGCGGCCACAGACATTCTCAAAAAGATGGACGGGGCCTGAGAAAAGGGCTTCCATCAATGTTAATTTGACCAGAGCTGCTCAAGTACAGAGCATTAAAAGAAAGAAGAAATGCTTTGAAACACTCTGAATTATTTACCTGAGAAAATAAATCAAAGTAAAAGATAAGAGAACCACGTATTCACCATAGTGGCTGTTTAAGAGCTATTTTATATTTTTTTCTCTACAGATACTGTTTTCCGAGCCCATTAGGACCTGGAGTCACATTATGAGACCAACATTTTTGTCTTTCTTTGGCTCCTTAGACCGAGTTTCAAAACAGGAAGAAAATATTTAATTAAGAATTCCTTAAAGCTTGTATTATCAGTAAAAGGTATCACATTCCCTGAACTCTGGCAAGGAGTGAGGAAGAAAGCAAAGAATATAAAATATACTGTTTAGAAGCCCCAAAGCTGACTAAGTAAGATGCATGCTTGAAAATACTGCTTATGGCATATCATGGTCTAAAAATATCTCAAAACAATTTAGGAGATTGATGCGGTATATAATAAAGCAAGAAAAGTAAAACCAGCTCTGTTAGCTTAGTAGTAAGAAAATGTAGCTGAAGTTAACAGTACATCTTGTCCAAACAATATTTGTCAGTAGAAATTTTCTTTAGCAGCTTCATATAGTCCTGGTTTTTAAGTCCATTTATGTTTTGCAACTCCCTTTGTCACAGTGTGTGATTATTTATAATATGGGAGTAATAGCAAATGCTATGACTTAACCTGTTTCCTGCTAAACTACATAAAACTCACAAATTACTGCTGAAAACAATGGGTTCCCAAATCAGCTAATCCATAATCCAGTAAGATGCACTATAAAAAGTGTGCAATTTAACTGATAGTAATAGAAGATACTGAATTAATCGTTAGTCTTTTTGAAGATGAACTACTCAGTTTTTAATGGTTTCCGGTAAGTGTTACTAATACTTTATCTTGTAATTACAATGCACAAAGCTTATCCAGCAGATAGGCAGTTCTGGAAAACCATCTGCTTTACTGGCCAGTTTCTCTAAGAAATGATAACAGTTGTTACCTAAATGACTGACGTTCAATTTGCCAAATTCATTGTGTGCAGATCAAAGACAATATGAATTAAAATAATTTACATACAGTATTTGGATGAACAAAATGCAATACAGGATTTTGTATAAAATAAAGATTTCAATAAGACTTTTGTTTTTTCCACAGAGGGTTGTAAACTAAAATATAATGAAAAATAGAATCAAATATATTCTTTTCTTTCCCAAAAAGGCATCAAATGGTGCTGCAACTGAATCTGTATATTCTAAAATAATGAATTTTAAATCAAATTGAATCAAAAACTGTTCTCTAAATAAAACTTGAGAATAAATGTTTTATTCTGATTGGTCTTTGAAATCCAGGTGTGGTCAGGTGATACTGACCCCACCTCCCATTCAAGTAAGAATGTCTGATAATCTGTTGACAAGTATTAATATGTTAGAGTCCCATGGGAAAAGAATTTGAAAAAGAATAGATACAGGTATATGTATAACTGAATCACTTTGCTGTACACCTGAAACTAACACAACATTGGAAATCAACTACACTCCAATATAAAATAAAATTTAAAAAAATGTTAGAGTCCCAGCTCTAATCCCATCTACTCTTATAAAACTGTTCCTGACTGGAGTAATTTTTAATTCTCTGAACCCTATGGCAACTAAGCCTGAGTCATTTCACTGAGAAGATAAAGAATGGGAGAGTGAGTAGCTATAAAGTGCCAAAAAACAGAAGATGGTAACATTACTCGTGCCCTGACCCATGGCAGGTGCTCAATAAATATTGGGTAAAGAAACCAGTAATGCTATTTGCTAGTTGTCTCTTGTAGGCACAACTCAACCTGAACACTACAGTGTCATTTCTGAGAACCCAGCTCACCTTCTGTAACAAACCAACAGTAATGGTCATAAAGTATAAAGCTTCTTAGAGATAACCTGCACTAGAACAGTCACCCAACTGGGAAGTATAAAACCCAGCTCCAGCTCTGCCAGTGAATAACACTGAGACCTCTGGACAGCCACCGATCTCTCTTGGTTGTGGTTTCCTCATGTTTAAAGTGAAGAATTTGGACCAGATGATTTCTAATCTACGGCCTAAGAAGAGAAGTTGCTGTTGATAGACGCTTAAAATATTTCAGAATTGTGGCAAAGGAATAATTTCATTTGATACCAAACGTACTTCAGGAAGATTGCTACCTGGTGTGACTGTGTGTTTTATCATCCCACACAACACACACGTGTGTGAAGGAGACACTATTAATAGTTACACTGAGACAACAGGCATAAACGGATATTGTACTGAGGCAACCTGGGACATATGGTCACTCTGTCTTCCTCCTCTTGGGTAAAGTATTGTTGCATAAGAAAACATTTTCAGTTACATTAAGTGAAACTCCCTATTTTACCACAGACTTCAATTCAGATAATAAAGTTCCTAGTAGATATTATGAATTTATTTGGCCTCCAAATAACTTTAATTAAAAATAGCCAAAGGCTATTTTATTTCATACATGACTTCCCAGGAAAAGTCACAAAACAAAAGGAAACATTTTCTTTTCTTTGGTGTACTAAAAAAGGCCCATGCTGTAGATAAACATTTATAAAAATTCTATTGACACTGGAGAGTATGTCCTCTAAGTCCTGAGCAAAGGTGTGAAGCTAGGTCCTGAAAGAAGAGGGTTCCTTAAAGAAAGGCCCTCCTCCCCCATTTGTGAGCCCCAAAGCAGCCTCAGACTTACTTGAATCCCTTTGGCGTCAGGATGCACTTGGAGTCGTGTTGGCAGGGGTTCAGGTCCTGCGCACAGAAGTCCAGCTTCTCCTCACACAACTCACCTGTTAACATGGCAAACGATGTTAGGTCATAGACAAAGGTTAACAGGTTTCCTGCCAGCAGGCTGTGTCATGGGTCTGAGAGGTAAGCATAGCTTGTGATTGGAAAAAATAAAAAATCACAAGACATGGAAGCAGAAGATCTGAAATGCTGGTTCTGCTGCTAAATATCTTATGATTTGGGAAAACACAGCTATTGTTATCTGTAACTAACAGGAGTCCCTTTAGAATGTACTATTGGAGAAGGAAATCTGAATGCTTTTCGTTTTTATTCTTTTATTATTATTATTTTAAAATTTTGGACTTTTTATTGAGGTATAACATATATCCATAAGATAAATGAATAGCTAATAAATAGTCACAGACTGAACTCACTCAGGTAACCAGCATCCATATCCAAAAACACACCACTGACCATCACTCCAGAGGCCCAACCTCAAGGGTAAGTAACCACTACCCTGACAGGACCACAGATTATTTGCACCTGTTTTTGAACTTGACATAAATAGAATCATTTGGTATGTACACCTTTATGTCTGGCTTATTCTGTTGTTTTATGTTTGAAAAGATAATCCTCAAATCTTCACAGTCTCCAAGGTTCTACAAGTCTAGAGGAAAAAGACTTTGTTTCCCTTTTATGACTTATTGCAACAGCTCAAAAGTATACTCCTCAGCTACATCCGTCACGACAGAAAAAAGCAAAAGGAGAATCAATCTAGATAAAGAGCGTACACTTCTTTCTATCAGCTAGCTTATAAAGAATAATTGTCATCCATAAATGAGAGCTACAAGCATAACCATGAAGATTCTAGACACACTTTGTTGAATTGCATGTCCAATTATCTGTTAGGAAATTTCTTCATTTATAAATAACATGGTTATATTTTATTTTCAGGTACATTAGGCCAAATATGATTTTCGGTGAGAACACTTTCCCAATCATTGTGTGAGATTTTAAGGTGACTGGAAAGATGTAAAATTAAAAAGTTCTCTCCTTTTCTACCTTACCTTTAAATTAGTTTTTAATTATTTTATATGTAATAAATGAATGAATAAAGTGATACATCTATATGCAGCTGTTGTTCATTTCCAAGAAACTATTAGAACTTTGTTCAAAGTGTGTGGATTTAAAGCAACAGAGGTTAAAACATCAGGAGTCTGCAGCAAATCTCTTTGTTATAAGACTGTCCTTTTAAGGTAATACTTTGCTAACTGGTAGAAATAGTTGCTTAACAACTAAATGTGGCAAATCATTTACACTTCAAGGATCTTTTTCAGTGACTTAAATATATAAATGTACTAAGCTAGGTATTACATCAATATAGTGTATGATAAGTTAGGGTTTTTTCTGTCTCTTAAAGAGAGCTAATTGTACTAAAAGTCTCATATATTTCTTTTATAAGAAGCATTTCTGTGTCTGTAAATCTGTGATATAAAAAGTTTTTATCAAGATATACCTATACCTAATGAGCTATTTTTAAACAGGGTTTACTTAAAGCATCTTACATTCAATTATTATTACTTTAAGTAATACATCTTGATAGAATGTATTCGTTATAATTTCTCAGCCTATCATGATGAAATCCCTTTCAGTTTTCTAATCAAATCTACCTGGTTGGATAAAGGCTGTTTATAGTAGTCTATATGCAAGGCAGTTTAAATATCATTCTATGTATTCTTCACTTTATACCCAAATAAGAAATCATTTTAAAAATGATATGAAAGGGGGGGGATGCTTTACTTCTTATTCATTTTGATCTAATCCAATCCAATCCAATTAAGACAATCTAAACCATAGTTCATAAGGATTTACTATATGATGAGAGCAGTATGCTTAGAATATTTGTCTTTATATCTCTGTAGAGTATGGTATGGTGACATACTAAAATAATAGTTACTGACAGAAAAATTTATGCTTTTTAAGGCAAGAACTCCATCTTGTTGACCTATATTCAACTTGTTTCATATTCGCCTCCTGAAATGATAAAGCGTGTGATGTGACAGGATGGACGGAAAGATGGAAATGTTCTCTATTCTATTACACATAGCGCTGTACTCTATTACCTTATAAGCAGGTATTTATATTTTTCATATGGCATCAGGAAAGGTAAGTCAGCCCATTGGAGTGGTTAAGGGCAATGTGGTTGAACACAGGTTAAACTTCAGCGCCCAAGAGCCCCTCAAGAGATGGGAGACTAGACAAACATTGGCTTCATAATTTGGCTCCAACCCACTCCACAAAATCACAGGAAATCCTACTCATTGCTTTCAGCCTGGACCCTTAAAAGTCCCCAGTGATAAAGCAATAGCTTGGAACACAATGTTTGCCTGGCATTTGAGATTTCACTTTTGATCAGGCAAGCAAATTAATTTTCCTTGTGCTTCAGTTTTCAGCTTTTTTTGTTGATGAGAAGTTAAAGGGGTGTGTGTGTGTGTGTGTGTGTGTGTGTGTGTGTGTGTTGGTTGTTTCTGTTTTGGAGAAGAATTAGAGGGGTCAGCCAGGGAGCATACTGTTACCTCTTTAGGATAACAAGTTAGTGAATGATCGACTACAACTTGTGAAGAAAAAACACATGTCCTAAACAGAGGCATCTTTTTTTTTTTTTTTTGTAAGGAAGTGATGTTTAGTTTTTAGATCACCTCTTCCTGATTGTGTCTGTCAGGTAAGTATGGCAGAGAGTGGGATGGAAATGGACAAGTTCTACAGTTACACTAGTAACAGCTGTGAGGGAGTAAGGCAGGGGTGATGCCCTCTTCCCTAAAAGGGCATGATTCCTCGGAGTCCAGAAGATGTAATCCATTGCTTACTGAACATCTGTAAATGTGGTCTCTCTGAAGAATCTGATGTAGTGGTAATATGACCATACATCCTGGCTTGCTCAGGTTTATACGTGCCATCCCAGGGTAATTTTCAATAGTGTCCCCACACACTCACACAGATGCCCTGATTTGGATGACAAATGCTACGGTCACCTTGTGGGTGGGGCAGTAAAAGCTGGATCAACAGAGTTAATGCTCTCTTTGGAGTGAACCAGCATAAAGAGATCCTAGGGAGAAACTACTCCTAATTGGGTGAAATGACATTTGGGTTGCTGAGTTATTACTTGGGATGGCCTTCCACAACTTATTCAATATAAAACAGTGGACTGGTTGCAGAAAAATGAACTATTTTATTGTTCTGGTCCCCAATTCATGAGTAAAATGAGGTTCTGGAATTGAAGTTGTGCAAGGTCAACTGTGGCTATAAAAACCTTTTTTTTTTTTTAAAAAAAAAGGCAAAATGCTTAAGAGATGAATAATGCAGATAAGCAAGTTAGTAGAGAGAGAATTATGCTTTAACTCAACAGAACATCATCATTGTATTCAGTGGTAAAAACAGTGTCAGCATGTGCCCCAATCCCACTGAGGTACCAATACTGTGAATATTATTGTAATGAGGCAGAAATCTCAGTGCACTTGATGGTTCTTATGGGAAACAGTACCTGGAGTTGGCCTTGCTTCCTGCTTCATTTTAGATCCGTGCACCTAACTTTAATGTTCTTTCCTTATTATACACAAGGGGTCCTTCCTTAATCTTCATTTGTACTTCTGGTATCTAAAATTATCTTTTTGTTTGCACTCCTTATTACTGCACTTACTGAAATCGTTTTAGAACTATTCCACAAGCTTCTTCCCTGATACCCATGGCGAGATCTGCCTATGGATATTTTCAAATAATTCTGGTAGCAAACAACCAGATTTTTAACATTGCCATATATTTTGAGTGCAAACTGTGTAAGAGGACTTATGTTAACGCTAGGAGTATAATGGTGAATAACAAAAAACGATATCCTTGTTCTCATGGAGCTTATACGTGAGGGGAGGAGGAGAAAGATATTGATCCATTAATTTCACAAGTAACTGTAAAATTGCCTGAGTGATGAATGCTAAAAAATGTCCTGACGCTCTAGAAGGGGGACTGATGGTGAGGGAATTTTTTTCTGAAGAAGGAGGACTTGGATTGCAGGTGAAGGGCGGCGATAAAGAGCATTGGCAGTGGCTCTGTGCAGGAGGTGATAGGGCAAATATGAGCTCTGGGAGACTGGGAGTGAGCCCAGGAGAGCGTGGTGACAGAGAAGGCCACAGAGGTTGGCAGGGGCCACATGGCAGAATGTCTTTATTTAATGAGCAGTGGGTACCATTGAAGGGTTTTAGGATAGAGGATGGCCAGATGACATGCACACTTTGAAAAGAGCATTTGGGCTCTAGAGGAGGATGGATAGCACCAAGACAAATACAAATGGATATGAGTCATGATTTAGCTTGTATTCAGGTGGTGGTAGAGGAGATATGGATGGCCTGGATGTTTAGAAGCAAAATAAATGGGAATTTGTCATGGATTGGGTTAGGGGAGGGGAGAGAGGAAGCTGTCTGGGACTTCTAGTTTCTGGTATGAATATTTGGAAGTACCTTTCAGTGACATAGAGAACACTGAAAAGACCAGGTTTTCTGGGGCAAAAATCAAGAGTTTGTAAAATAAGGATGTGGTGTCACGGGTTGAACTGTGTCTCCCCACGCACCCCGCCCCCCTCAAAAAATATGTTGTAGCCCTCCAGTACCTCAGAATGTGACCTTATTTGGAGATAGTGTTTTTATAGAAGTAATCAAGTTAAAATGAGGTCCTTAGGGTGGGCCCTAAGCTGGTATGGCTAATGTTCTCACAGGACAAGGACATCTGGCATAGAGGGCAGCCCACGTGAAGAGACAGAGAGGGCAGATGACCACCAACAGTCCAGCTAGAGAAGTCTGCAACAGGTCCTTCTCTCACAGCCCTCAAAAGGAGCTAACACCGCTGACACCTTGATTTTGGACTTCTAACCTCCAGAACTGTGAGACGATACATTTCTATTATTTAAGCCACCCTGTTTGTGGTACTGGGTTATAATAACACTAGCGAACCCATACAGGTGGTAAATTCTAAATTATTGGAGGTTTATAGTGGGGAATAAAACTTTCAAATTATGCTACTATTTCTTTTCTTCTCTTTTCTCTCTCTCTCTTTTTCTCCTTCCTTCTTTCCCTCCCTCCTTCCCTCTCTTCCTTCGGTCTCTTTCCTTTCCTACTTCCTTCCACGCGGCTGTCCTCACCCATGCCTGAAATTTTCTTTAAGCTTCTCCAACAGAGTCTTTAATAAGCGATGCATGAGGAGAGGAAGTGGCCCCTAACCATGACCTTTGCACTTCAAAAGAGTCAAGGCTTGAACAGAGCGTATCAGCATAGTTTAGCCCTACATTTGCTGCCAGGGCTGGATGTCTCTCTGCAAAGCACTGTGAGTCTTGGTTGACTTGGACCAATCAGCCCTTGGCCCTCTCTCCAAGAGGCGTTGGTGTTAACAGGTAAGTTTTGCAGGACAGGCTGCCCAAACAGTAACAAAGACCCTCCTCCTCTTATGGCACTGAAGGTGACAAAGGCAAGAGAATCACAAACTACTGTGTCTTGTAGAGGGGGAGAAAAGTGAGTCCAATGTCTGTTTCATCTACTTTACAATAAATCTGGAGACTGACTTGAACTTTGAATGATAGCTGCAAGTAAAAATAACTACCAACATCTCTATTATCACTAATTATAAAGTAATAATCTTGAAAGTGATTAATTTAAATTATGTCAAAGACATTCAAGCTCATGGTAAGTGGATGACACCTGAGTTGTCTTGTCACTAAAAATGATTTACATTTTCTACACAGACACTGAAAATTTTTAAACATGCTTTTCCTTAAAATATACTGGTTTAACTTATGGCATTGTTGAAAATTCTTAGCTATAGTGATTCTTTGACAAATCAATGAATAATGAAGATATTATATAATCCACGAGCTAATATTAAATGTTTCCTGAAACTAATAAGAATAGTGTAAGAGGAAATTAACCACATATAGTAGGATTAATTTACATGTACTCTGGAGTGAGACTTTTTAATTTGACCAAAATTCAAACCTGCTTTAGTTTCATAATTTTCATTAAAAAATGTTGGGGGGAAGATATTTTGAGCTAGACTCAGCAAATGATAAAAGGATGTTCATGACGAAATCCTTACTCTGGAGAAGTTAAAATGTGGAAAAATTAGAGACATAAGATAGATGCTTAATTTTCCAGTATCGCTTAAGTTTCATTTAGTGACTGGAATATGGACAGCATCGTGGCCTACAAACTGGCTGAATGATATTTATTATTTTATTTATTATTGAAAACTAGACTACACAGATGCAAAGTTCATTATTACCCTTAAAGAGATTTCTTCTCTTGGCAAGGTAAACTGTGCTATTTAGAGAGAAGACATTTTTGAAGAGTTATTGGATGGACAACTAGTTGTTTTCTATCTACCAAGAAATTTGGGCAACAGCATGTCTTGCTGAGGCTTATTCAGTTCTCAAAGCCTGCTTAGCAGAGAAAAGGTTGGTCATCTTGTCCCTAGATCAGGATTTCAGGAATTTTCCAACTCAAACTACTCTGTTTAAAATATTCACTTTTTTCACTAATAGAGCAATAAGAAAGGGTGGGTTTGAATTAATAAGTATCTCATTTATATTTTTCCCAAATTTAGCCCTGTAAATTCAGGTTGGCCATGTTTACAAACACAAACAATTTTAGATATAGGTTCATGGCATTGTTGGAACACTTAACTCTCACTAGATTTTGCTAATGTAACCAGGTTAGTTTCTTTTTTCTCTGAAACAGAAATAATCTCAGAGTCCATTCTGGAGACCACGGATGTATGAAGGGGGTGGGGAGGATTCCAGGGCTGACACTGCAGCCTGTTCTTGTTCCTATTCATAAACTGTATCAAACTAGTTTCTTTTTTAATATGAAAGGATCATTACTATTGATAATAATGGAAAGGGAACTCATGACAGCAATCTGAATAACTGAACCAGCATTCTAGCATTATATTTAATCTGTTATGACATTTTCTAATATACTTATAACAAGGGAGGAAGTCTGGTTGAATTCCTGACAGCATCCCCAGGACACAGAGTTTTGGAGGGTCAAATGCATCATTCTTCAAATATTTGCATTTTGAGCTCTTGCTTCGCTCAAGAAAAACCTGGAAAAATGGTACTAATTTTACTCTGTTTGAATTGGCACAGAGAGGGAAGGTATCAAAAAAAGCAACCTATTGGAAATAAATTGAGATTTAATTTCTTAAAAGTACACTACTTGAGGGCAAGGGATAGACACCTTTATTTATAGTTTTGTATCTCTTCATTGCCCTTGCATTTGCTAGCAAATTATCTGGCACAAATTAGATACTCGATGGCTGTTGAAAAATGTGAAAACACTTATTTGATTGCTTTTCAAAGGAAAATACTTTACAAATTGTTAATGAAGGAGACCCAGATGGCATAAGGGGTAATTTAAGGAAGAAGAGAGAATAAGGAATACTGGTAGCAGATTTGTGTTTTGAGATCCCACCCTCACGTATGGCCTTGTAGGCCGAACTTGAGGGGTAGCCTATTGACTCAGATATCTTGACAATCTTGTCTGCCAAATGATGACTATCCCAATCAGAAACGGAGAGGATGAACTCGGGAATCAAGAGGAAGTGTGAGTGTAAATGGCTTGTCTGAGAAAGATTAAGATAAATGGACCTGAATGTTTCTCATTACATAATTTGAAAAATTCCATACATACAATTCCTAAAAAAAATTGTACATTTCCCATTTGTTCTTTATTCATGTAAAGAATAGCATTCTCTCTCCTCTCACAGACCTTGCAATGTAGCAGAGAGATGGATGAACTGTATTAGAGGGTGGACACAGCTGATGGGATTATGGGAGTCATTCCAGAACAGGTTAACTGAATTGGACCTGAAGGAAACATATTTCTGTTTTCTCCTCTTTTGCTGAACCAGACTAGCCCTATCTGTTGCCTACTCTGCTCAACATTATCATCCCAGGCACCAGAGCACATCAATGTGAGCAGATGCCCATTCTCCCATCTGAATATTTAGTATCCTTATCAGTAGTGATAGTAATAATTGAATTTATTTCATCAGTAAGTAAAGGATTACTTATGAACAGTGTGTTTCTGCTTCCTATTTTTATAAAAGAGCTAACTCTTCCTAAAGGTTCCTTTTAATAATAATCTGATGTTTTCTTATTTGTGTTTATTATCCTGAAACTTGTTCTATCAATCAGCAATAGTTAATTGTTTCATAATATGATCAATAAACTATCCAGATAATACCCACTTCTCTAAGCTTAATTAAATCCAATTGTTAGTAGAGAAATATTGGGACTTGATCTTGAGGAGCCAATAATTTTTGAAGATATATTAGCCACTGATAAATGTCCTCTTGGTGCAAAGGGTGTGCAAAATGGGACACAAGCATAAGCGGACAAAGCCAAAGTATAACCTCATGAGATAAAGTTTATCATAATTCAAAACAGGAAGGCTCAAGGAAATATGCTATAAATGTGGATACTGATGTTTCAGAAAAGAAAATCATTTTATAATCTCACTTTTGTTCTAATGACATGAAATGGGTTGCTCCATAATGCTTGTCTGCCTGAAAGTTTGATTAGTCTTTGTGTTCAGAAACAATTCTTTCTCTTTATTTAAAAACTAGTCAAGTAGCTATACTTTGCTGTTAACTTTCTTGGAATATGAGAAGTGATGGCTTTGTACTGGTGAAATAACTGACCTAATCTGAACTTGCAATGAAGAATCAAACCAAAGAGTCTGCCTGGTAGACAAGGGTAATGTTTTATGTATTTTCATATCACTTTCAATTCTGAGCATAGTATTCTGAATAAGGTATTTTCTCAATAAATATCTTTTGAATTTTTAAAATGGAAAAACTTACCTCTCCAAATAAATAAACAAAAAAGGAAGTGTTTTTCAGTACTTCCTCATTGGAACATTATGGCTAAATAATGTAGCCAATTCCAACAGCTACTGAAACTATAAAAATATTTAACTTCGTTTCAAAATAAATAAATCCAAATTAGATTGAATAAGCCTTGGTTAAGCTAAGTTCTGAACTCAATGGGCCCTGCCTATTAACTAAAGAGCAAATCGGATCTTTAAAATGTTTTCTGAGATTCAAATGCATTTAAGAAGGCTTTGAGAGGTTGGAACATGAATGCAAACCACAAAATATAATTAGGCTGCCAAAGTCCTCTCTCTAGTTAAAAACGACTGCAAGTATGAATGCAGCTATATTGACTTTGACAAAAAAGACCTTACACAGCTTGAGGCACAATTAATGAGAGAAGGAGTCACTGTTATTAAGAGATCATGACAATCCAAAAATATACAAAAAACCTAAAAAAATACAGCCAAATTCAAGAGTTCTTCAGTATTCAGTGTTTCCTTACACTTCAATGTAGAATAAGAGGGTAAAGAGAACCAAAGATTTATTCTCAAATAAAGCCTTTCCATTGGACGTGAGCATGGCAAATAAAATGACAAAATAATAATTTTTAAAAAGACAGTAAAACTGTCTTTTTACTGAAAAAAGACTGAAGACCATGAGGGGGAGGAATTTCCTTCACACATATAACTTACTTTAGGTAGAATTTTCTTTATCAAAATTCCGTAAGAATTCTTCCGTCATTAGGAATGACATCAAACCATCTACACCATGTCACTGTAGTGATGATGGTTGGAACTAAATGATCCAAAACTTAAATTTGTCCTCTCTGACAGCCCTTGATACTTCTGGAGTATAGACATCTAACATTTTCAAGTGTTTTCTTATACATTCTTCCATGTTATTCTCAAACATCTAAACGAGGTGGGACAGATGTCATTAGACTGTGACAGGCCCCACAGTTGATAAATTTTGGTGCCCAGATGAGAAATTTTAGCTTTTCCCATTAGCTTCATAAATTCATCAGTATCCCACCTGCCCTATGTGATGGAAGGTAGGCTAGTCATCAGGGGAATTAATTAATTAATTGTACAGACACTGAGTAGACACTTTCTTTTTTTCACGTGTAGATAAAGTAGACTGCCTGTCTGCACCTGAATTTTGTTTTCTTTTCAAATACACCTAAGGGTCAATTACTTACAGCCAGCTGAAGAGACAGCAGAAGAAAAGCTTATCTGGCACAAAGGATTAGTCAGAGCCACTGTGGATGTGAAAAGATGCCAAGTCTGGAAGATGGCAGCAAATAAGAAGGGACTGGTTCCAGGGGAAGGTCTCCAAATTACAGTGCAGGCCTTGGGGCCAGTTAGACACTGGTTTGCATCTAGATCCCTACTTACAAGGTATGTATCCTTGGGTAAGTACTTTGTCACTGTTTTACACAAGGTATTGCCCAAGTCCTTATTGCTCATATCTACAGAGTTCTTTTTAAATTAACAATATGTCAGCTAATAACAGAGTTTCTTTTTATTTAAGAAAATTATGCTGGGTGCTGTAAAGAAGTTGAAATTTCATTTCTAGTTATGTTTTGGATTCAAATAATAGAAAATGGTTTGACTGCTTTTTAAAGCAAATTCAGTCAGCAGCAGATTATTGAAAATAAGAGACATCTTTTATAAAGATAAGCATGAGGTTTAGTCAACACATGAAACCATGTGGTGATGTAAAACAATATCATACTGCCAAGCTTGCTCCCGAGAGTATATATAACTATTTAAGGACACTTTCCTGTGACAGAATAATTGCCATCGTGTTTTCTGAGATAGAATCGGACCTTAGACATCTCTGCCCCAGACCACCAACTGTTTTAGTACTTGTAAAAAAGAAAAGATGACATTTTACCAAGGATGGTATTGGATGCATTAATCCACAAAGAATGTACAGGCTATATTTTTTACATTCCCAAATAGGAAACAACTTTTTTTTCATGTTTTTTAACTTAACTCTGCACATAGTAAGTGTAAGTGACTAAACACAGTAAATCATCTGAACAATGCAACAGAAAAAAAAAAAATGAAGTCCTTAGCAAGAGGAGACAGAGGTGCTATACAATATAGTCCATGTTAGCCCTATAATCATACTGCTAATGCCTTACATACAACTGCAACTGTCAAGACAAGCACCCTTTTAGGACGCTGTGCCTGTACTTGGCACTTAAAGACTCTTGGTAAGCTGAGTGAAAATACAACGTTATTAGGTATAATTCTGAATCTTTAAGATAAAAATTTAACAAAGATTTCATGATGATTCCCCAGACATGCTGATCACCCTGAGCACTACAGGACTTCCTTTCCTGGGCCTTGAGGTATTTGGAAAGCCATGCAGACCATAAAGTGTCAATGATTAGATATGGCTCTTTTTATGCTTTAAAAACACTGCCTAGTACTCGTGACATTCTATGAGTTTGACAATGTCATTTTACAAATCAACCTCTTGGGCTTTGTAATTTTTATTTTATAAAATGTTTTAATAAATGTATATATCTTTTAATGCTTTTCATGTTTCAAATTACTAAAGATATTAATTTAAAGTTATGGGAAAATTCTCACTATTTAAATTTTTTTCTAGCTACAGCCTATGTACTGTACTAAATGACATGTTTTTCATGATAAAAATAATACATGTTTGGGATACCTTTAAAAAAGGAAAAGCATACAGACAAGTAGAAACTAGAAAGCATTAGTCTTTATTTTTAGCCACTTCTTCTGCCCACTCAGAAAATTTCTTTCACAGTCTTCCAGAAATTGGTAAAGTGCATTTCAGATACCCTCTTTATACTGTTTGGCATAGCTATCTACATATCAAGGATCTGAATGACTGATTTGACATATTGATCTCAGATTTCATTTTTGTCAACATTCCTTTTACCATGTCCACACCATGAAATCTATGTAGCTCTGAAAGAAAGAGGGAAACTAAAATAAAATAATAGACTTAAAAGGCAACTAACCTTTTTCCACCTCATTCAGATTAGCAGCTGGCAGCAACAAAGACAGAAGAGACAAAAGACGTTTTACATTGCAGTACACAGCGGAGCACAGGAAGCCAAAGCACAGCATTAACAACAGAGAAGCCCAGGGTGAGAGAGCAAACTGAAGCAAGGCTTAGATTTCTTACCTACAGCCGGGCCAAACGCACAAACAAGGAGAAAATGAGGTAAAAGGCAGATGCCATCACAGGCAGCAAGAGATCTGTGGCTAAACCGGTGATTTAACAACAGGCAACTTTACTTTGTAAGATGTGTACATAATGGTTTGTGTGCGGGCATTGGAGATTTGGAAAACAGCGAGATAATGGTACAAAATGGAAAAATTAAAATGTTCTGAATTTTTTTCCACAAAATACATTCTAAGCCTTTACACAACCAACTTGTATGGAAACTTTCATTTACTGAATGTATGCCATCCCATTAAGCAATACCCCATGGTTAAAATGTGATCAATTTTGTGTCATCTTTGTATGTGGTCCTGTGAGAAGAGGGTTAATTAAGAAACATAGTCTTGACACAGCAGATCCAGCGTTCTGGCTCTTAGGAAATATTCAAAACCACATTTTTCAATGCAATACCTGAATTCATACCAGAGCTTAAGAAAAGGTGTCAAGTTTTTCAACATTGCAGGGGTGCCATACTTACAATGTTCACTTTTATAAGTTTTGGGCTAGTGCAATTTGAGGAAGTTTTTAAAACTTTACTTTTAAGAAATGCCTTATTTTTAGAAAGGATATAATATTGATTTTAAAAGAATGACCAATCATCACCAAAAACACAATCTCTCAATCCACTATTAAAACCCTGGAGTGAATTTTTTAATTATTTGTTTAGCAATTTCAGTGTCTTATTAATCCTTAGCATAGTGATTTTAATTTAGAATCATAGTGAATTAAACTTCTCAAAAATCTTGTCTGAAGAATACTAGCAATCAACAGTCATATGTTATACATAGGACAGATGATGGATTGAATTAGGTAGAAAATAACAGTTTGGATGCTTTCGGTGGGGAGGGGATAATAACGGTTACATAACAGAAAAACAATACTGACCCTTAAAATTTATGTTGTCAATCCCTGCAGCAGGAAAGGACAGAGTTTTGTCCTATAATAAATCAATAACTATTTACTGTGAAGTTTTGGTTACATGGGCTTAAATAAATTTAATAAATTTCCCAACAGTGGTTCATTTTATTTTGAACACATGTAGCCATGTTTTACAGCCTGCCCGTCATATCATGACCTCTCTGTCAGACTGCTTTCAGATCTTTGAATTTTCTCTATTAATATATCATATCCATTCTGATTCTTAACGTGGGTGCCAAATGTAAAAACTTTCACCATATTAATTTACAAGTTTTTCCTATGAAGTCTTATTTGTTCCTACTAGAGAGTTAATTTTCTCACTGAATGCCTCAGAGATACAGAGTAAAAAAAAATCTCCAAACAGAAAAGCAGCTTATAACTTGAATGATTTTTAAGCAGTGACAACATTATTATATTCTCTGAGCACAGTAGGGGTTCTGTTCCAAGATCTCACGCTCATTAATCAGATTCCAAACTTAAATCAAAAACAATACAGCCACAATATAAGAAAATGCCTCCCTAACTGCAGACTTGGATGAAGCAGGATATAAAGCTCTGGAGTACAATTTATAACCTCCTATAATTAAAGGCCATTTATGTGCCACTGATTTCAAAATCTGCAGATGGTTGTTTGATACTTTGTAAATGAGCTCATTTCACATATGGACAAAAATGCTACAGCTAATAGATAATTTACAAATATGTCTGATTTAGGTATCTGCTCTAATGCCAATTTGCAAAACTCTTCACTTCCCACAAAACCCAACCCAAAGTTATAGTGATAGTATCTTCATGTTTTGTATGCTATGAACTTTCTATACAGTGCAATGTTTATCCTTAGCCCGAATTAAGGCAAACTGATACCTGCAATAGATATGACTGAAAAAACCAGAGGAGTCTCAATTCTCGTTGAGCACCAAATGGCCCTTGACAAATAGTCATGGCAGGTTCCCACATGATAGCTTTTATAGATGTCACGTTTTGGCTCTAAAGTGGTTGTGCTAATAAGCTTTGGAGTTTTTTGGATGTGTTTCAAAGAAAGAGATCTGACACAGGGAAATGAAGCTTCATAATACTTTTCAGAGGAAGTTGCACTGAACTGAATCACTTTAGGATGCAGAAAACGTGTTTAAGAAGATCAGGTGTAGGAAGGGAGCTTGGAAAACAAAGGGAGAGAAGGTAAAACAAAGACTCAAAGAGATGGATAAGGAATGAAGTAGAGCACATCTAAAGCCAAAGGCGGACCCAACCAAACCAACTCAGAAGAGGCTGCCACTTTATGTAAACTATCATGGAAAAGGTATTAAGCATCTGAATACAGCAGTGCTGTCAGGTCTAGGTTTTCATTGGTAAGGGGATATAGAAAAATTCCTGGTTTCTGTGCTCAAGAACACATTGGCTAACCAAACTGTGCTGGAAATACTCGGATCCAATTTGTCCTGGTCAGAGTAGGTTAGTTTAAAGAGGTCTCTGACATTAAGTGAATTAAGTTCTTCCTATAATTATCAGAACAATGACAGGATAGAGAACTATCTCTAAGAAGGTACTAGCTACAGATTTTGGTGCAAGCGTTGGGCTGCTTGTGTAAGTCTAAATTAGCCCATCCAGAAAAACTCAGATTCTCGGGGTAGCTCCAAGGGCTCGAGAATCAGTGCATTCAGGCTAATGGCATGTATGTGAGGTGTGACACAAGTAAAACTCGTGTGAATGTCAAAGCTACGTAACACCTAAACTCTTCCTAGCTATGTTAGAATGGGTGCATATTAGACATACTTGCTATCCTTAATTAATGCAAAATAACAAAGAATTCAAATTCTGGCCACTAAGGAGTCCAAGTGCTATATATATATAATAGAGTAACTGGTGATACATGTTAAAATTTCTACTGGAAACTCAGTATATTACTTCGTATGGCATCAGGTACTCACTGCTGTGAAAAAAAAAATCATACCATAGAAAAGGCAGCTGCAGAATCTCTCAAACAGACCCGGGATATCAAAACAAAAACTCATTCTATTTAGCATCTTCCCATCAAGAAAGTACCTCTTAAAATGCAAAGTTTGAGTATTCCATAAAAGCTTAAATTTCAGTGCTTTTCTAACAAATCCCTGGGAAAATTAATCATACAGATGTGCTTCCATTTTTCATGTCTAGGGATGTTAACCTCAGTCATCCAAGTAGCTATTTTACCCTCTGATATTCTTAACTATGTATATGGAAATAAATACAATTAATGAAAAATACCCAGCCGAATGAAAATGGTAACTTTGAATAGAGTGACAGAATCTACTTCTCCATTTTTTCTTACAAATAAAATATGTAACATTCTCCTTTTCTCTACAAATTTTAAAACTAAATGGTTTATTAAGAATGTAACTATGAAGTTTCTTATTCATAGCCACAAAAATTGATCAAAATAGATATTCTGACATAATAAGTAAGTTGTAAACTTGATGTTGACTTTATAGCAAATTGGTTTATCCAGGGCAGAAGTTTAGCAGTTTGGATAGTCTCATGAGAGTTACCACCTTTATTCCTGACATTTTGTATCAAGATAGAAAAAAAAAGGTGGGGTGGGGGGAGAATGGTCTGATAAGATTACCCAAAGTGATCAGTATCTTCCTAATGTGATCTATTTTGAAGGACCTGAGTTGCTACATGCAAACACTCACTGATGAATAAACAAGTATGGACACGAAGAATCTCAAATGCTTGGTTATTTTTTGCCTATGTAAAGAAATGCTCCCTTTTCACATATGTATCGGTGGGTTGGTCTGCATAGGAAAAGTGCTTTGCATGAAAATGTCATTCAGTTGTGGGACTAAAAGCTTCAGTATGATAACTTCCTTTGTGCTGGAAAGTATTACTTTATGATGGATGCTTATGTTCTAACTGAGCTCCCCAGGACTTTTATTTGGTTGGCTGAAACAATCTTTAACTCTGTCTGTTATTACATTACACCTAATTTCCAAAACACCTATCAGTTATTGAATAATACAATGGTCTACTAAACACATGCAGCATAGTGCCAGTGGTGCTTTCAAACAGATACACAGATTGATGGAATAGCATTTCCTAGTCTTCCTACCTGTGTACTCAGGTGGGCAAAGGCATGTGTAGTTATTAATTCCATCGACGCATGTAGAGTTATTTTCACAGTCATTATCTTCACAGTCATCAACATTGATTTCACAATTTTCTCCTTCAAATCCATCAGCACAAATACACCTGAACGCCAGGGGAAGAAAAGACAAAAGACATCTTCCTATATTTCCAAACCATATGGTCTAAATATTGAAAAAAACTAAATATACTCATCAATTACAGAGCTTTTAACGACAAGAAATTGATTTTTTAAATGCTTTTAAATGACACATTGTAAGCATCAATTTAAGGTAATATCCCCCAAATCAGAAACAATTTGAGAAAGAAAATTTATGCGGGCTGCAAGATGGCAAATGGCCCCATGGTCCTATAAGTCAATAAATCCAATACATTTGCAGGTTTAAAGGATGAGAAAAGTTTACTCTACAGCCCTAGATATCTTAATCTCTAGTTGTGTTCTAATAAAATAATTCATGCTTCTTTGCTCATAAATGAGGAGGAATGATTCTGATTTTTTAAAAATTACACTTACTAACCTATGTGTAATGTTCTTGATGTGTCAAAGCAAAAAAGAAATCTGAAAATAAAACTTTGTCTTCCTTGCAATTATAAAATATGAATATTCTCTTTAACTCTCAACAAATACAATTTTTCACTGGCATAATACATTGTACCTTTCATCTTGCTAGGCATCAGAATAATCTTTGAGTAAAGGCTTGATGAAAAAGAGACAACTTCATAACAGAATGAAGAAATGAAGTATATGTATTATAAAAAGTGGTATTTCTAACAAGATTTAGTAGTAGATTAGCATTCTTATGCGAAGTTATTAGTTTTCATTGTAAGAACTCTGTTTCATGATTCATGAAGTAGATCTGAAGTAACTGTACTGTATGATTAAATAACTCCTGATTAAAAATGTTCACAGCATGTTTTTCTACACATATTGTGGCTTGGAAATGAGTCATTACTTTTCTGTTTCAATGGGACCCACATCTTATCATTACACACAGTCTGTTAAAGCAACACACAAGACAACAGATGGATATATGCCTTGCAGTAGGGGACTATTTGACTATTAATTAGCTTAACAGAGCTACTAATTTGTCTTGACCTAATCTGACTTGATTAGTTCCAATGTACGCATGTGAGGGTTTTTAAATTGCTTGGCTTTGTAGCATCCTGAGCTGAGAATACTGTAATGTCTCAATTTGTTTTTATATCGAAATATCTCTGCAAGGGACTAATACATATTTTCCTTATGAACAGAATTTCTGGTACTCTTTTTAAAATAAAGCCCTTGGATTTAAAAAGGAAAAATGCATCTTTGCTTTCTTATGAACAGAATTTCTGGTACTCTTTTTAAAATAAAGCCCTTGGATTTAAAAAGGAAAAATGAATCTTTGCTTATTCTTGCTCCAATACGTCAGACACAGAAGATCACAGACCCATGACCTACCAGAAGCCATCTTTTTCTCCTTCTTTTAAGTGGCAAGTTCCTCCATGTTTACATGGGTTACTGATGCATGCATGAATTGGAACATCACAGTCCTGCCCCTGGACAAGGAATGGTCAAGTTGAGTGTAAATAAAGTAGTTCTCAGCACATAGAGAAAGCACAACAGAATAATAAAGACCCATCAAGGAAAGCTAAGTTTTCAGATCTTGGTTCCCACAACAGCTTCTACTTACCTTGAAACCATATGGACAGGTGCAGCGATAAAAGTCAACTGGATCATTGTTACAGGTGCCATCATTTTTACATGGATTTGATAAGCAGGGATTACATTTAGCTAGAATATTGACATCTACAGGACCTAAAAATTGATTGAAAAATATAAGAAGTGGATGCTTTCTGTTTTCAGTTCACTTAAAATTATTTCAATGCCTTAATGTAACAGTACATTTTGTATAAAATTATTATTGGTCACATATCCATATATGCTTCTCCTCCATGACAAAACCAGAAATCAGCATCATCATAATTATCTTTAAGAACGCAACAGGAGGCCATCTCATTGGGAGTTAATAGTGAAACTCTCTCATGTCAGAGTAGGGCTCTGAGTTGTGAGCTTAGGTAGTTAAGATCTGACATTAGTGATGCCAGCATCAAAGGGTCAGTCCCCTCATTAGCTGACTAGCTAATGCAGATGCTTTCCATGGCCAGTGCCTGCAACTTAACTCAGGCAGCTGGTATGGAAAGCCATGGATCCCAAAGAGGACTGTGGGTGTGTGTGCTAGGGGATGGGTGGGCAAGGTTTTGAATAAGTGTAAATTCAGGAGACCTTCAAGATGGTGGAGGAGTAAGACGTGGAGCTCACCTTCCTCCCCACAAATACATCAGAAATACATCTACATGTGGAACAACTCCTACAAAACCTACTGAATGCTGGCAGAAGACCTCAGACTTCCCAAAAGATATATATATATTTTCTTCCTTTTTACTTTTTGTGAGTGTGTATGTGTATGCTTCTTTGTGTTATTAAGTCTGTATAACTTTGCTTTACCATTTGTCCTAGAGTTCTGTCTGTCCATTTTTTTTTTAGTATAGCTTATAGCGCTTGTTACCATTGGTGGATTTGTTATTTGGTTTGGTTGTTCTCTTCTTTCTT
Source organism: Delphinapterus leucas (assembly GCF_059928025.1). Taxonomy (NCBI): domain Eukaryota; kingdom Metazoa; phylum Chordata; class Mammalia; order Artiodactyla; family Monodontidae; genus Delphinapterus; species Delphinapterus leucas. Next base: position 47,413,041 of record NC_143133.1, on the reverse strand, counting down.
TCTTTCTTTTATTACTTTTAATTTTTTTATTTTAAATAATTTTTCATTTTTTATTTTAATAACTATTTCCTCCCTTCCTTCCTTCCTTCCTTCCATCCATCCATCCATCCTTTTTTCTCCCTTATCTTCTGAGCCATGTGGCTGACAGGGTCTTGGTGCTCCAGGTGGGTGTCAGCCTTGTGCCTCTGAGGTGGGAGAGCCAAGTTCAGGACACTGGTCCACCAGAGACCTCCTGGCTCCGTGTAATATCAAATGGTGAAAGCTCTCCCAGAGATGTCCGTCTCAGTGGAAAGACCCAGTTCCACTCAATGACCAGCAAGCTACAGTGCTGGACACCCCATGCCAAACAACTAGCAAGACAGGGACACAGCCCCACCCATTACCAGAGAGGCTGCCTAAAATAATAATAAGGTCACAGACACCACAAAACATACCACTGGATGCAGTCCTGCCCACCAGAAAGACAAGATCCAGCCTCACCCACCACAACACAGGCACTAGTCCCCTCCACCAGGAAGCCTATACAACCCACTGAACCAACCTTAGCCACCCGGGGGCAGACACCAAAAACAATGGGACTATGAATCTGCACCCTGTGAAAAGGAGACCCCAAACACAGTAAGTTAAGCAAAATGAGAAGATAGAGAAACACACAGCAGATGAAAGAGCAAGGTTAAAACCTACCAGTAGAAACAAATGAAGGGGAAATAGGCAGTCTACCTGAAAAAGAATTCAGAGTAATGATACTAAAGATGATCCAAAATCTTGGAAATAGAAGGAAAAAATACAAGAAACATTTAACAAGGACAGAGAAGAACTAAAGGGCAAAAAACAATGATGAACAACACAATAAATGAAATTAAAAATTCTCTAGAAGGAATCAATGGCAGAATAACTGAGGCAGAAGAACAGAAAACTGACCTGGAAGATAAAATAGGGGATATAACTACCACGGAGCAGAATAAAGAAAAAAGAATGAAAAGAATTGAGGACAGTCTCAGAGACATCTGGGACAAAATTAAAAACACCAACATTCGAATTATAGGGGTCCCAGAAGAAGAAGAGAAAAAGAAAGGGACTGAGAAAATATTTGAAAAGATTATACTTAAAAACTTCCCTAATATGGGAAAGGAAATACTCAATCAAGTCCAGGAAGTGCAGAGAGTCCCATACAGGATAAATCCAAGGAGAAACACACAAAGACACATATTAATCAAACTATTAAAAATTAAATACAAAGAAAAAATATTAAAAGCAGCAAGGGAAAAGCAACAAATAACATACAAGGGAATCCACATAAGGTTAACAGCTGACCTTTCAGCAGAAACTCCGCAAACCAGAAGGGTATGGCAGGACATATTTAAAGTGATGAAAGGGAAAAACCCACAACCAAGATTACTCTATACCAGCAAGGCTGTCATTCAGATTCAACGGAGAAATTAAAACCTTTACAGACAAGAAAAGTTAAGAGAATTCAGCACCACCAAACCAGCTTTACAACAAATGCTAAAGGAACTTCTCTAGACAGGAAACAGAAGGGAAGGAAAAGACCTACAATAACAAACCCAAAACAATTAAGAAAATGATAATAGGAACATACATATCGATAACTACCTTAAATGTAAATGGATTAAATGCTCCAACCAAAAGACATAGACTGGCTCAATGGATACAAAAACAAGACCCATATACAGGCTGTCTACAAGACACCCACTTGAGACCTAGGAACACATACAGACTGAAAGTGAGGGGATAGAAAAAGATATTCCATGCAAATGGAAATCAAAAGAAGCTGGAGTAGCAATTCTCATATCAGACAAAGTAGACTTTAAAATAAAGACTATTACAAGAGACAATGAAGGATACTACATAATGATCAAGGGATCAATCCAAGAAGAAGATATAACAATTGTAAATATACATGCACCCAACATAGGAACACCTCAATACTTAAAGCAAATGCTAACAGCTATAAAACAGGAAATCGACAGTAACACAATAATAGTGGGGGACTTTAACACCTTACTTACACCAAGGCACAGATCATCCAAAATGAAAATAAATAAGGAAACACAAGCTTTAAATGACACAATAGACCAGATAGATTTAATTGACATTTATAGGACATTCCATCCCAAAACAACAGAATACACTTTCTTCTCAAGTGCTCATGGAACATTCTCCAGGATAGATCATATCTTGGGTCACAAATCAAGCCTTGGTAAATCTAAAAAAATTGAAATTGTATCAAGTATCTGTTCTGACCACAACGCTATGAGACTAGATATCAATTACAGGAAAAAAAATCTGTAAAAAATACAAACACATGGAGGCTAAACAATACACTACTAAATAATCAAGAGATCATTGAAGAAATCAAAGAGGAAATCAAAAAACCTAGAAACAAATGACAATTAAAACAGGACGACGCAAAAACTTTGGGATGCAGCAAAAACAGTTCTAAGAGGGCAGTTTATAGCAATGCAATCCTACCTTAAGAAACAAGAAACATCTCAAATAAACAACCTAACCTTACTCCTAAAGCAATTAGAGAAAGAAGAACAAAAAAACTCCAGATTTAGCAGAAGGAAAGAAATCATAAGATCAGATCAGAAATAAATGAAAAAGAAACAAAGGAAATGATAGTACAGATCAATAAAACTAAAAGCTGGTTCTTTGAGAAGATAAACAAAATTGATAAACCATTAGCCACTTTCATCAAGAAAAAAAGGGAGAAAACTCAAATCAGTAGAGTTACAAATGAAAAAGGAGAAGTAACAACTGACACTGCAGAAATACAAAGGATCATGAGAGATTATTGCAAGCAACTATATGCCAATAAAATGGACAACCTAGAAGAAATGGACAAATTCTTAGAAAAACACAACCTTGTGAGACTGAACCAGGAAGAAATAGAAAATATAAACAGACCAATCACAAGCACTGAAATTGAGACTGGGATTAAAAATCTTTCAACAAACAAAAGCCCAGGACCAGATGGCTTCACAGGAGAATTCTATCAAACATTTAGAGAAGAGCTAACAGCTACCCTTCTCAAACTCTTCCAAAATATAGCAGAGGGAGGAACACTCCAAAACTCATTCTACAAGGCCACCATCACCCTGATACCAAAACCAGACAAGGATGTCACAAAGAAAGAAAACTACTGGCCAATATCACTGATTAACAGTGATGCAAAAATCCTCAACAAAATACTAGCAAACAGAATTCACCAGCACATTAAAAGGATCATACACCATGATCAAGTGGGGTTTATCACAGGAATGCAAGGATTCTTCAATCTATGCAAATCAATCAACGTGATACACCATATTAACAAATTGAAGGAGAAAAATCATATGATCATCTCAATAGATGATCAAAAGCTTTCAACATATTCAACACCCATTTATGATAAAAACCCTCCAGAAAGTAGGCGTAGAGGGAACTTACCTCAACATAATAAAGACCATATATGACAAACCCACAGCCAACATCATTCTCAAGGGTGAAAAACTGAAACCATTTCCTCTAAGATCAGGAACTCTTGTTTCACTCTCACCACTATTATTGGTTGTCCATGCTCACCACTATTATTCAACATAGTTTTGGAATTTTTAGCCACAGCAATCAGAGAAGAAAAAGAAATAAAAGGAATCCAAATCGGAAAAGAAGAAGTAAAACTGTCACTTTGTAGATGACATGATACTATACATAGAGAATCCTAAAGATGCTACCAGAAAACTACTAGAGGTACTCAATGAATTTGATAAAGTAGCAGGATACAACATTAATGTACAGAAATCTCTTGCTTTCCTACACACTAATGATGAAAAATCTGAAAGAGAAATTAGGGGAACACTCCCATTTACAACTGCCATGAAAAGAATAAGTTTCCTAGGAATAAACCTACGTAAGGAGACAAAAGACCTGTATGCAGAAAACTATAAGACACTGATAAAAGAAGTTAAAGATGATACAAACAGATGGAGAGATATACCACGCTCTTGGATTGGAAGAATCAACATTGTGAAAATGACTCTACTATCCAAAGCAATTTACATATTCAGTGCAATCCCTATCAAACTATCAATGGCATTTTTCACAGAACTAGAACAAAAAATTTCACAATATGCATGGAAACACAAAGACCCTAATAGCCAATGCAATCTTGAGAAAGAAAAATGGAGCTAGAGGAATCAGGCTCCCTGACTTCAGGCTATATTACAAAGCTTCAGTAATCAAGACAGTATGGTATTGACACAAAAACAGAACTAGAGATAAATGGAACAGGATAGAAAGCCCAGGGATAAACCCACACACCTATGGTCACCTTATCTTTGATAAAGGAGGTAAGAATATACAATGGAGAAAAGAAAGCCTCTTCAGTAAGTGGTGCTGGGAAAACAGGACAGCTACATGTAAAAGAATGAAATTAGAACACTCCTAACACTATACACAAAAATAAACACAAAATGGATGAAATACCTAAATGTAAGGCCAGACACTATTAAACTCTTAGAGGAAAACATAGGCAGAACACTCTACGACATAAATCAGAGCAAGATCCTTTTTGACCCATCTCCTAGAGAAATGGAAATAAAAACAAAAATAAGCAAATGGGACCTAATGAAACTTAAAAGCTTTTGCACAGCAAAAGAAAAAATAAACAAGACAAAAAGACAACCCTCAGAATGGGAGAAAATATTTGCAAATGAAGCAACTGACAAAGGATTAATCTCCAAAATTTACAAGCAGCACATGTAGCTCAATATCAAAAAAACAAACAACCCAATCCAAAAACAGGCAGAAGGCCTAAATAGACATTTCTTAAAAGAAGATATACAGATTGCCAACAAACACATGAAAGGATGCTCAACATCACTAATCATTAGACAAATGCAAATCAAAACTACAATGAGGTATCACCTCATACCAGTCAGAATGGCCATAATCAAAAAATCTACAAACAATAAATGCTGGAGAGGGTGTGGAGAAAAGGGAACCCTCTTGCACGGTTGGTTGGAATGTAAATTGATACAGCCACTATGGAGAACAGTGTGGAGGTTCCTTAAAAAACTAAAAATAGAACTACCATATGACCCAGCAATCTCACTACTGGGCTTATACTCTGAGAAAACCATAATTCAAAAAGAGTCATGTACCACAATGTTCATTGCAGTTCTATTTACAATAGCCAGGATATGGAAGCAACCTAAGTGTCCATCGACAGATGAATGGATAAAGAAGATGTGACACATATATACAATGGAATATCACTCAGCCATAAAAAGAAACGAAATTGATTTATTTGTAGTGAGGTGGATGGACATAGAGACTGTCATACAGAGTGAAGCAAGTTAGAAAGAGAAAAACAAATACCGTATGCTAACACATAGATGTGGAGTCTAAAAAAAAAAAAAAAAAAAGGTTCTGAAGAACCTAGGGGCAGGACAGGAATAAAGATGCAGACGTAGAGAATGGACTTGAGGACACCTGAAGGGGAAGGGTAAGCTGGGACGAAGTGAGACAGTGGCATGGACATATATACACTACCAAATGTAAAACAGATAGCCAGTGGGAAGCAGCCACATAGCATAGGGAGATCAGCTCAGTGCTTTTTGACCACCTAGAGGGGTGGGATAGGGAGGGTGGGAGGGAGGGAGATGCAAGAGGGAGGAGATATGGGGATATATGTATATATATAGCTGATTCACTTTGATATAAAGCAGAAACTAACTCACCATTGTAAAGCAATTATACTCCAATAAAGATGTTAAAAAAATATAAAACAAATAAATAAAAAAAAGAAAAAAAATTTATCAGTGCAAATAAAAATGCAATAATATGCACCTGCCCTGATAATATTAGTCCAGTACTGTTATTTTCATACAGGAGATAGAGAACACTGCCACTTTTATGCTTAGGACAAGAAACCAAAAATGAAATCTTCATTATATCCTCCCTCATGTCCCTTCAGTTCAGTTTGTTAGCACATTAACACAGGCACAAGATGAGCGAGATTTCTGTGTCTTCCTTGTCGAGAAGAAAATACTGCTGAAGCGGTCTCTACTTGCAATCTCACCTTTTGGGATACACATTAAAAAAATGTCATAATCCATGAAAGGTCTAGATTAAATGCAGATTCAGTTGAAGATACATTCCTTTGGCCACACATATTTGTTCCACAAGTGGCTAAAAATGTAGATATTGTACCATCCTCAATAAAATTATGTTCCATTGATGCTACTTTTTGCACTGTTTGTGAGAGCGCACTAGACTGCCTTTTGGCAACTGTCTGATGGGTACACTCTGTCAGAGTGACACTTTTATATTTAAAATATAAATATTTTATAACATAAACATTAATTATATTTTTGCTTTCACCATCAATCTCTCTGTAGTTCCTTATCCTCACTGGAATTACCAGTGACAAGTCTAAGTGTATGTCTCACCACACATAATTTCTAGCAAGGTTATCTGAGGCAGCTGTATAGCATCCCTCCCCTGCCCCTACTCGTCTACCACCGCTCTAAGCTTCAAGGTACCTCCACCCAAAAAGCTGTATGACTTCTGCTAATATAAACCACCTTTAATCAAAATTTTCTACAGATTAGAGACCAACAGTAAGCTGTTGGTCTACTTACAGAAACTCATATATGAAAGAAAATGTGAAGTAACATGGTGGCCATTAAAACTCTTTATACCTAAATATTCCCTTACCCTAGGAAATATATATTCATATAATGGTTTTGGAGTACAATCCAAAAAAGGACAGCGTTCTATACTGTTCAGTTTTCCTATTAACAAAAACCCTGAAATATGTTTACATAGAGATTCCTGTTTCTTTTTCAACTGCTTGGAAATAAATGACAGTTCTGGGGAACACTATTAATGGGAAGGGTTGGTGTTTGCTCCCAGTGACACCTCAATCACTAGGGGAGGCCTTGCCTGTATCTCCTCTGCTTTTTCTTGGTACCAGAAAAACGAATGCAGTTGTTGTATCAAATTACAGTTGGGAAATTGCTGGGATGAATACTGAAGTGAGCCATGTAGAAATTTAATTTCTCACCCTCCTCCAATGTATTTATCAAATAAATTTAGCTATTCAGTACATTGGGGAAGTAAATGTAGCAGTTAATTAGAGCAGTATGTTAAATTAATGTCATACCCCACAATAAATGGCTTTGTGTTTGCTAAAATGATCACACTTACAATCAGCACTAGGAAAGGAAATATCTAAATGGTAATGGATTCCTGAGCTAGGCTAGAAGAAAGAAGACTCTTAGAACAAAGGCATAGGGTGAAGCAGCTAAGAATGTACGCCAGCAAAACAGCACGTCCGCAAATGCAAGGACTGTAAACATTCATCTGGCTACTTCCCAAGACCTTGAGGAAAATTGTCTTTTAGTCTAATTCTGTGCTTTCAACCTCAAAAGACTGTAGTTTGAATGGAGGGGTTCAGGGTTGGCAGTTTCTAGGTTTATTCTGTGGAATGTGACATTTTTCAAAAATTATGTTTGATTATTTAGATGAGGAGCTCGAGATTGTTTTAGAAAATAAACTGGGTATGTTTTGAAGAATTATTTTAATAGAGTATGCAGATAATGAAATTGCCAGGCTGAAGCAGCCTCTGTCCAGTTTTTAGCACAGTCGAGATTTATTGAATAAATATCCACTGAACCATATTTGATTAATAAGCACTATCTAATTTCTCCACTTTTTTTTCCAGGACCAAGTTTCATTTTTAATATAGCACGTCTGCTCAACTATTTTCAGTATCTGCAATTCCTTATTGCAGATATATGGAGGGAGTATATGGAGGTATATGGGGTATATGGAGGGAGATTGTTGCTCTCCCATACATATTCAGTTTAGCTACAAGAATCAAAATAACAAGATTTCTCATGTGCACAGGCTTCTTCTGATAAGTTCCTAAACCCACAAACTGTTCTGGCGGCATCAGGTTGAGGAATATATAAAATATTGAATTCTAATTTCTTCAGCTTGGTAAAGTTGACTACTAATAGCTACCATTCTATTTGCTTCTCCTTTTCTCAAATCCCTCTTTTAAAATCAATTTTTCAAAGATAATTTCTTATTTCTAGCACTTGAGCTTGAGTGAAAGGTAATTCAAAAGATGTTTATGAATTATAGAAATTCCAAATAGCAGCATTCTCTGATATGTCCAAATGTCTTAAAATGGTATGATTCCTTTTCCTATTTAGATTATAATTCCACCTCACTAAATGTTCTTCTTATAATGTGATTTTTACATCCACTTGGTTTATCTAAATCCATTTATTTTTACATTCTAACCCCTTGGAACTATATCCTTTGTATCTGGTTCTCTTCTCTCATTCATCTTCCCACCCATATTTTGCTTCTCTTCTAAGTCTACCTTCTATCTTGTCTTTGCCTTCAATCTGTGGTTCATTTTCCATCCGGGACAACTTCTCTGAGACCCTTTCTTGCAAAGTTCTTATTCAAGGGTAATCATATCTTTAATCTGTTTCTATAACAAGGAGATAATATCAGAGCCAAAGGGATATGCTAAAGTCAAAATAAAATGGTAGAAGGGTTAGCATAGTTCTCTAAGAGCAAACCAACACGTAGAATCTTGCACACTTGATTGGTCCCCGATGAAAAGAAGACGTCCAGGAACAAGAAATAGACAAGCTCTTATCATAATGCGTAGTAATCTTAGGAAGAGAATCAGAAGTCAACCAGGCCAAGTTAGTGATCTAGATGTGTTACTTAACTATGGAATTAGGAGAGTAATGGCAGTCATCTCAATGGGTTGCTTTAAGCTTTAAATGAGATGCTAATGAATTCTGAGCACAGAATATAGTGAGAACAAGCACAGAAGCCACAGAAAGCTCTGACACTCTTTAAAGCCTAGACATCCAAAGAAGGCAGGGGCTGGGAGGGACATAAGTGGTTTACTCAAAAGGAGAAAAGAGAGTAAGTCTTCCTCTGTATGTTTGTTCAAATTTTAGCACAAAGGCAAATTAGAGCTTGCTGTTTATTTATTCATTGCAAGTTCACTGAGTACCTTCAGTCTATGCCAGGAGCTTTTGAAATCTGGAAAAACTGTAGGGGCTATTATTAACTAAAACAAGGGAGAGTGGAAATGGGCACCGAGAGATAATTTCCCATTGGGTAACGACACCTAGAGTTAATGATTTTATGTTTTTAAGGACTGCAACTGTGATTTGTAAATCTGGCATGGATAACCACGAGGAATAACAGCACACAATTAAGAAGGAGAGGTTCTTTTTGTTCTTGCATTGATGCTTGGCAAGGAACTACAACTTGCTTGCTGATACAACTTCACCAATCTTCAAACTTTCTTTCTTCCAAAAGCCGGTTCCAAGAAGGGTTAAATTATTGCCAACACATTAGCCCTCAGAAGATGTGTGCCACAGAGGAGAAAGATGTTGCAGAGGAGAAAACAAATCTAGCTTCCTGAATACAAATGTTTACTAATGTCACTGAAATGAAGGCCAGTCTAGGATATCTAGATTGATTTAAGATTAGGTCTTGACTTAAGAGTGTTCTCTAGCATCAGCTATATGGAGTGGAGTTGTGTTTAGCTTAATAATTCAAAGGGAAAACGAGCAGAAAGTTTGGTTAACAATTTGTCTTTGTCAGTTACTTTAACTTTGATGGAAGAACTGCTGGACTGCAAATCCATTAAAGCTTGTAGGCTGACTTGCTTACTTGACTCAAATCACTAGCTATGCACCTGACACTAATATTGCCACCCACTGAGAATTGTATCTCACTTTGACTTATGACTAAAAGCTCCAAACACAAATTTCTAACTATATCCCAGAGTCTGCCTTCATTCTGGTGTCCCTTGGACACATGAGTCAAACAGTAGAACCCTCTGGTACTGCCCTTGTATAAAGTCAGATGTACATCAAAGACAACTCAGAAAAAACAAAGGGGATATTTGATATTGGGCATAACTAACTAATAGTTCAGTAATAGAGACATCTATGGATCAACTACAGGACAGTTGCAAGAGAATGTGGAAAATGGGAAAGCATATTTTGGAATATGTGTTTTAAGTTTCTGCAAGCCAGCAAGGGGGAGGAATTCACTAGGTGAATGGAAATATGAATCTGAAGTTCATAAGAAAAGTCATGGCTAGATACTTGAAGCCACAGGACCAAAATCAATTAAATTAGCAGGGCTAAGGAGAGAACCCCACATATGTCAATATTAAAGAGCGGGTAAGAAAGAGATGTCAGCAAAGGAATGAAGAGGCAATGGGAATGTACAAGAGGGAGCAGTGGCCACTACTGTCTAAGATGAAGAGGGCAAATAAAGAAGCTAAAAAGAAGCTATTGAAATGGGCAAGAGGGAAGTCACTGGTATCCCTATAGTTTCAGTGGAGGGGTAGAGATGGTCCCTAGGTGATAGGGGGGTTAAAATCCTACAAATTTGCATTTTATAAATGGTTAAACAAAAACATGAAGATGGGTATTACACCTCTGGGATTCCCTGGCTTGGCCATTTGCTACACACACATATGATCTTAAGCCAGTAAATAAACTTGAAGCACACTTAAAAGAAAAAGAGCAATAATTACTTCATGGAATTATTGTACCAGAGATGATATAGATGTATGATATTTAAGGATGGAATACAAATCATTAATTCTCATCACCTATTAAAATAAATGTCTGTTAAAAATTGTCTAGTGTTTTAAGTTTTTTAAAAAGTATAATGAAGGGCTTCCCTGATGGCGCAGTGGTTAAGAATCCGCCTGCCAATGCAGGAGACACGGGTTCGAACCCTGGTCTGGGAAGATCCCACATGCCGCGGAGCAACGAAGCCCGTGTGCCACAACTACTGAGCCTGTGCTTTAGAGCTCACGAGCCACAACTACTGAGCCTGTGCGCCTAGAGCGTGTGCTCCGCAACAAAAGAAGCCACTGCAATGAGAAGCCTGCGCACCACAACGAAGAGTAGCCCCAGTAGCCCCCGCTCGCCGCAACTAGAGAAAGCCAGCGCGCAGCAAGGAAGACCCGACGCAGCCAATACATACATACATACATATGTACATAAATAAATACAATTTATTTAAAAAAAAAAGTATAATGAAAAACAGCCCTTGTTTGTTTTTTAAAGATGGTGCTTTTGGCAAATAACTATGTAGAAACCTGAATATTTTCTTTAGTCAGCGAGCAAATCATAGTCCCCCAAAGCTAAGGTTATTTCAAATTTATAACTATGTTCTAGTGATACTAAATCTGAAAATGTAAAAAGGATTTGACGAAGTTTTAAATACTATTTCAAAACAGATCTAACTAGTAAATTTTTCATTACTTTAGGTTAAATTATTTAATCACCTTCATACTTTAATTAAATGATTAAGGACAATATTAACTAATAATTTTGAGGAAAAAAGAACCAAAAGACCTTGAACTTGTCAAGAACACCCCCCAAAAGGAAATGTTGATCTCACTGGGAAAAAAAAACGGACAATATTACAATGTTATTATTGAGAGATGTGGAATTTTTCCCAGAAATTCCAGAATCTAGAGGATTCTTCACCTATAAAAATAGCAGAAGAGATCAACCATGTGGTGGTGGAATGTTGATCATTCTGGGATGTGAAAAGGTCCCAGGTTTCCCAACCCCTTAGCTGATCTTTACAGATAACTAATGAGGTATGTTGAGCACCATACCCCTGCCTCTTCACTGGGTTCCTGGCTACCAGACACCTGACCACTGGGGGCTGCTTTCCCTGATTCATGCTCCATTCTCAGTTCCACTTGACTCACTATAAGAGTCTCCTGATGCCCTGATGGACCTGGTGGTATCGGTTACAATTCCACAATTGTTTGGTTTGGATATACATTATTAATATTGTATATATATTTCTATCACCAAACTTCCATATCGTTTTGCAATTATCCATTTAAATGTCATCTATCAGTAGAATATAAGCTCCATAAAGGCAGGGGTTTTTCTGTCCTATTTATTATTGTATTCTTAATACCTTGGATCTGTGCCTGGGGCATAACAGGAACTCATAATATTTGTTGAATGAAAGAGGCAATATACCACTTGTTTCCTTTAGACTGTTCACTCCTTAGCACATTTAAGTGCTTAATAAATGTCTGTAAAATTAAAAGTGAACAATTTAGTAGCCTGCATAGCTAAAGCTTCCTGAACCAAGAGCAATAAAGGGAATATTAGAAATTAACAGTATTCTACATTCCACGCTGACGTTTTCAAGGAAAACCTGGAGAGGGAAAAACCCTTCATTTTCTGCTTGAGCATTCTAATATCATCTGATATTTAAAAGAGGAAGACAGGACATTTGGGTTATAAGAACAAGTCATGACCATCTGCTTCCCATTCAAGAATGCCCTAATCTGGGTATTAATTAAACATGCTCTGATAATCTATTTCATTCAGTTCATTTATTTCTGTTGTGCGCTGAAACTATGAGATTATACTACAAAGAAAATACTCTGAAAAATGTAAGATAAAAATTGTATTGAAAGAATTAATTACTCAAAATAATATTATTGTCTTTTCTAGCAGAGAAAATATTTAAGTTATATTTAAATATAGCTATATAAACATGCTTTCAAATAAAGAATGTTCATATTCCTGCTGTAATTTGAAATTACATATTTACAAACTTTAATATTAGGAGTATGTACTTACATGATTTTCATGAATAAATAAAACACATTAAAACTGGCACAAAAGTTAAAATATAAAAACCTCAAATTATAAGATATTTAAAGAAGCGTAATTTTACTGCTTTCAAGCTCATAAAGCATGTAAACTCAAAAACACAGTACTCGGTAGATTTCCCAGAGTTAATTATTTTAATGAATGGATTAGAATACTTTGTCTTTACCAATCCATTTTTTATGAGTAAATATTTCTCGCAAAGAATATGAGAGTGGTTCACAATATTCTGACAAATATCGAGAAATGCTGGCAAAGATCATTATGAGTTTCAATGTTTGCTACCTCTCTAAAATTATGTTAAGTTATAGAGGAACTGAGTAAATCTTGAAGTTTGCTAAGTGCAATTACACTAAATTTGTTGAGTTCTGAATGTCTACACTTCTTGCCAACTGGCCTACACCTATGCTGTCTGCTTTGTAGTTTAGGATGTACCTTGAAATATGTGTGATTTGTTAATTCGATGAGTCAGTGAATATTAAATAAACTGTCAAAGTTCCAGCATTTTCCTATATCACAGCTGGGCTCCTGCAGTTCCACCCACCTGTAGCTCAAGTCCTCACACTTGCCTGCTTATCCAAACAACTGGCTTAGACACTCTTGTAAGAAACCTTTCACAGCCGCTCTCTGACAGGATTTCTTCATCTGAGTCCTGTAGCAACAGCACTATGCAATATGGTAGCCACTAGCTACATATGACTAAGTTTAAATTTAAATACAATTAAAAAAATCATTTCCACAGTTGCCTTAGCTACATTTCAACAACCACATGTGGCTAGTGGCTACCATATTGGATAGCACAGGTATGGAACATTTCTATCACTGCAGAAAGGTCTATTAGGCTACACTGATCCAGACCAAAGCATATTTCCATTCATGCTATACTAAGAACAAAAGATACTGTTAATGAAGAAAAGGTCAAATCAATTAGACAAATCTTGAGTTAAACAGACATTTATGCATGTATGTATGTATGTTTGTATTCACTGGCCTTCTGGGAACATTTAACAAATTAATGTGGGGACTTCCCTGGTAGCACAGTGGTTAAGAATCCACCTGTCAATTCAGGGGACATGGGTTCAAGCCCTGGTCCAGGGAGATCCCACATGCCGCAGAGCAACTAAGCCTGTGCGCCACAACTACTGAGCCTGCGCTCTAGAGCCCGTGAGCCACAACTACTGAGCCCATGTGCCACAACTACTGAAGCCTGTGCACCTAGAGTCCGTGCTCCACAACAAGAGAAGCCCATGCACTGCACCTAAGAGTAGCCCCCGCTCGCCGCAACTAGAGAAAAGCCCGTTCGCAGCAACGAAGACCCAACACAGCCCAAAATAAATAAATTAATTAATTAATTTTAAAAAAATTTAAAAAAAATATCTTCACAGAACTCTAAGCTTTAAGAATTGAAGATAAACACCAGCAGTTTTCAAAGTGGAGTGTGAGTATCCCTGGGTACAGAGAGTGTAACAGAATCAGTCTGCAGTTGCTCAACTTGTCTATATACTCTTTCTAGAATCAATCTGCCCAATAATATGCCTACAAGTAAGTTTTTATGCCAGTTTCTCCTCCCCTATCTCCCCTTTGACAATCATCTCCACCTTACAAAAAAATGATATACTTCTCAGCCCACCAGAAATTTACCATGGGGCACTGCCCCAAGGAAGCATCTGAGGTTACAAAAGAATAATTTAAAACACTGGTTATTTGCAAAGCCTCTTGCAATCAATGCACATAATCCCAGAGAGTCATTTCCAATAAAATTTTAATTTCAATTTTGAATAAATATTAGCATATTGATAAATAATTATGCTGTTGCAATCAGCGTTGCATTAAGCATTATTGACAATTAATTCTAATAAAAATTTAAAAACTCATAGATCTTTAGTGGCAGGAAATTTTAAATATTCAAATTATATACATATTTTTGGTAGTGAAGAATGATACAGTTCTCTGAGGTACTGGAAATAGAAATTCAAGGAGAAAAATCGAAGTTCGAGGAAAAAGAGCAACATAAAATATTGAGGATCTTGTTTTTGTTTCTTTTAAAATTGGCTGTGATATTTAGATTCCACAAAATACATTTAAAAGAATAATGGAAGAGTGTTGTTTTAAGATATCAATATTTACAATGCACTGTGAATTACATCTCCTGCTACCATTTATAACTATGAAATAACATCAGATGACCACTTAAAAATGTTTGGAGGAGGGAATACAGTTTTTGAAAATTCCTTCTTTCACCAACAGAACATAGCATGCCATCCCGCATCATATTTTTGCTGGTGTTTTGAAATGTTATAATAATAAAAATGGCAGCTAACCTATACTGAGAGCTGTTGTGCGTAAGGCAGTAAGCACGTTTTATATATATTAAATAAATGAATCCTTTTCCCCCAACTTTATTGAAAAATATTTTACAAATATAATTGTATGTACTTAAAATGTATAACCTGATGATTTGATATACATATACACTGTGTAGTGATTAACAAGAGCAAGATAATATACATCCATCACCTCACATAGTTAACTTTTGTGTGTGTAGGGGGAGAATGCTTAAGATTTACTCTCAGAAACTTTTAAGTATCCAATACCATATTATTAACTATTGTCACCATGCTGTACATTAGATCCTCAGAACTTATTGTCCTTATAACTGAAAGTTTGTACCCTTTCACCAACATCTCCCCATTTTCCCTCTCCCCCGGCCCCTGGAAACTACCCTGCTATTCTCTGTTTCTGTGAAAACGACATTTTCTTTTCTTTTTTCTTTTTTTTTTTTTAAGATTCCACTTATAATATCTCATCTAATCTTAAAAAACCCTTTCTGGTATGTATTATCATCACCTCTGCCTACAGACGAGGAATCTGAGCCACAGGCTGGTTAAGCTAGTAAACTAAAGTTACATAGCTATTGAAAATTGAAGCTGGGATTTAGCCCAGGTGAAACCAGGCTGGTCTTCATTCTGTGATTCACTGCACACTATTACCTACTTAAATATGTTTTCCCACCTACATGATCAAGTGTTGAAAGCTTATCTTTTCAGGTAGGTCTGCAACTTTCTCTATGCTCCACAATACCCAAGGTTTAGTTTTACCCATAAAAGAAGTTTAATAAGCATTTGCTGCTTACACATTTAGAATTTTTAAGAATCTCTCTCCTCCCTCTAATAATTAAAAGTGGCCCTCTTGAAACATCGAAAATTAAGGATTATAGTAACCTTCTACCCTATTTTTGGTAAGAAACTTAAATCCATATATTTGACTAGGAAAAGTGGAAAGATATACAAAACAAGTCTAATAGTGATTATCTTTTGGTATTGTCATTAACTGTTAGATTTAGATCTTTAGTTTCTTATCGTTTACATTTTCCTATTCTTTAGATTTTCTATGTTGGGCATAGATTACTTTTGTAATAAGAGAAGAAAATATTTGTTACTAAGTCACTGTGTAGAATTCACAAGTACATAAAACAAAGGGAAAAGAAAAGGATCCAAACAAGCAAGAAACAGCACCATCAACATAGGAAGAGTGAAGCACAGGAGGTGAGTCGGAAGGTCTGGCCTGAACACTGGGGAGGGCTCATTTCTCCTTACCCGGAATCAGGAAGCCACAGGGCCCTGGCAGCCCTAGGAGCAGGGTACACATTCAGACAAAGCAAAAGCAAAATATTTCACTTGTTAGAGGCTATGAGAAGAATTTCCAGAAATTGTGTACTCTTCATTTCTCCATACATTTTAAAGAAAACTTAGTCATTTCCAATGGGTTATTTCTGTGATTTATTTCAAAATAAATTCTTTCCTTGGGCTCCTCATGTAACTGCTCTGTCTTCTCCAAGTATGGGAAGAAACAGTAATTATTTATTGGAGTTTTTCAGCTATACCCATAAAATCTAGCAGCCCATGGTTTTCTTTTTTCTTTTAAATTAATACGGTGAAGTTTTATTTACAGAAGTACAACTGGTTAAGAACTATACCTTGACATGTAAATTTTTTGGAGGGAGTTGTGAGTAATAGTTTATCTGCCATTTCTCCAGGACCAGCACAGCGAGCAATTCCTGGTTCTTTGTATTCCGACTTTACCCAGTCGGATAACCACTGCATGTTACAATCACAGTAAAGAGGGTTGGCTCCAATTGCTCTGTAAAACAACACAACAAAAGCACACACAAGTATGGAAGCACCGTTATTATTTCCTAAGGGACCATAATTTATGGTGATGTTCAGTAGAAAATCCCTATCGATTGATTGATAAAAATTTAGAAGAAAATGGAGGCATTGGGGATTCCCCATTTTCCTGAATTATGTGCAACTGCGATTTAGTGAGTTGTCACCAGTGTTAACACTTACCTGGCTTTACAAAGTCTCCTTGTATTTGCAGACAGGTTTATACTGTGTGCAAGCACACGCCAAATGCACATTAACACTTCCTTCATTCACCAATGATTTACTTAGAACCCAATCATTATGCCAGGTTCTGGGGACCCAAATATGAATAATACATTATTTTTAACCCCAAAAAACTCCTTCTGCAAAGGAGATTAACATAGACTCATACATACAAGTAATTTTCATTAGAAGTGGTATAGCAGAAGAATTTACAAGATAACTATGAACAGAGGGTAACTCTTCTGGGAGACTGGAGGTTTAAGAAGTCTGAGCTTTTAGATATTTAGTTTCAAGTACGTGGAAAAGGTTGGAAAGGATGTTTCAGGGTAAAGGACCAGTAAAACGCAAGAAGATAAGGAAGGGCATAAAATACTAAAGACGTATAAAGTTAGTTCCCCAGAGCTGATTTGGAATTCCATTGGACGTTTGTCCCTTTAAAGTTTTTCATTTTAGAACTTTGGTTCCTACTCACATAAGCAGTTGTAGTGATAGGAAAAGTAATCAAGATAATGCTTGATTATAAATGCTAGCTATTTATTGTATCATTATGATATACAGGAATTGTGCTAAGCCATTTATATGAATTACCTCATTTTATCCTAAATAGAAACTCCATGAGATCAACATTATTAACAACCCATTTTACAGATTAAAAAACTGAGGCCAGAGATGTTAACCAATGGATTCACAAATTTGCCAAGCTTGGGCACAAGTAGTGTGTGCATAAAGTAGCATTTAAAAACTGATTAATGCTGATTTATAATTAACTTCAGGTTACTAATGTTACTAGGTATATAGTCTAAGCAAAATTATTCTTTTATGAAGAGACTTTCAAAATATACTTACAAAACCGTAATACTTTATATTGCAGCTGTCTTAATGCCAAACTCTAGCCAAGAATTGAAGTAAATGTTATGCTCATATGCTCAAACCTTTCTTTTAAATTAAAAATGAGGAAAATGATGTTTTTGAGTCATTTGATCTCATCTCTACTGACATTTGCTAAGTCCTTACTATGCCAGGAGAAACAGTAAAAACTGTGAATGGAGCATAGCTCTCTCTGGTCTGGGGTGTAAAAGACAATTGCATAAAATGAAATACATGACAAATAGGATGCATGACAAAGAAGATTCAAATTGCTCTCCCTGTTGGGGAGGAGGGTCACATAAAGGACAATCCTACTTAGCTCAAGCAGCACCTTTCCCACGTAGCCTTTTCTGATTCATCACCCTAACACTAGCTGAACAGCCACTTCCTCCTCTAGGCGGCATTCCCTGCCGCAGTGCTGCAGTCCTGCACCCCTGAGCCAGGGGTCTCATTTACATGGGATCTCAGGCAAGTGACTTCCATGGAGTTTGTAGAGAAGTGGCCCTGATGTCAACTTTGAGGTCGGAGCAGGGGCTCACACATGAAAAAATGGAGGTCTTGCCTCCAGGGACCTAGTAGTTTAATGTAATGGAAGGGATATTGACAGCAGCAGTCCCATTGACAAAAACCTACACTGATAACACAGCCCCTATAAGGGAAATTCAGATGTAGCATGATTGACTAATGGCTCCTATTCTCTGCCCATCCCCTTCTCTCAATTTTCTAAACTTCTTATCTTCTTGGGGTTTGGTAGACTTTGAAGAGGAGGGCAAATCCAAGAAAAAATATGGCAAGTAACCTCTTCTGGAGAACCAAGGGCCAACTGATATTGATATTTAGGCTGAAGTAGATAACTGTCACCAGGTGATGCCAAACTCAGCCTGACCTAAGAAGGCTTTGGATTCTAGGGCTGTTCTCTGAACTTCCTTCCAATTTGCCAAGGCCTTAACACTACAGCTAAAAATAATGGAACAATGGAATTTAACCCAGTTGTGTGCTTTGGACCTCATTATTAAATTGTTTTATTGTACTTCCAAGAAATATGGAGGTACAAACAGCCTGCTATGAGAGAGAATGCAAAGGAAACAAATTTCAGCCAATATGAGGATTTGGCTGTTTCCCTCTCCCACATCATAATGTCTTAAATTTTGTCTAATTTATTTCTGCATGGTGCCACAGTCAGTGCTGAGTAATATTTGCTAAATAAATGAATCCAGTTTGAGCAAATCAGGATAGGCTTCCTTGAGGAGGTGATATTTGGGATATGACTTGGAAAAGCAGGGTTTGGGCAGACTGAATTGAAGGGGAGCTGATATTTAGAATCAGAGAACATTAAAGAAAAGGCATAGGCTAGGAAGTTGGGGAGCCATGTTTGTAAGAAGAGACATTTTTGAAAGCAAAGAGAGCTCAACTAATGGGGAGTTAGGGCCAAAAGGATAAATTAAGGCTATTTTGTAGAAGGCACCATATCTAGATTGAAAATCTTTACAACTTCTTTAAAGATGGAACCAATAACATTTTATGATGTGACAATAAAAATGGTGGCAGAGGATCATTTGTTCCAAACTCACTTGCCAGGGAGAGTTTGACCCTAAACCCACATTCATGAACTAGATACTCACAGGTGTGATAATGCAGAAAGATCGTTGAAAGCACCTTCAGGCACAACTGAAATGTCATTTCCATGTAAAGAACTAAAAGCAAGAAAAAGCAAAATTAAATTTCCTGTTATTTCAGGGAGTTCAGAAAAATCCCCATGCATATATGAGACTTTAGTTTATAACAAGCTTTTAAAATTAGTGTAGAAAAGATGGTGTATTCAATAAATAGTCTTTACACAACTGGGTATCTATTTGGGGATGCAAAATGTTAGTTCCTTCTTCACATCATATGCATAAAGTAAATTCTAGATCGAAGAGTTAAATGTAAAAATAAAACTGAAAGTGTATTAAAATATAGACGAGCTCCTTTTTATAAACATGGGATATGGAAGGCTTTTTAAAGCCCTATATTCTAAAACTCAGAAATCATAATGGAAAAGAGTGATAAATTTTTGACAATGTAAAATATATCCATAGTATAAAAGATTACAAAACAATAAGGTCCTACTGCATAGCACAGGGAACTATATTCAGTATCTTGTAATAAACTATAAGGGAAAAGAGTATGAAAAAATATATACATATATGTATATATGTGTGTGTGTGTGTATATATATATATATATATATATACACACACACACACATATATAACCAAATCACTTTGCTGCAACCAGAAACTAACACAACATTGTAAATCAACTATATTTCAATTAAAAAAAAAGATTACATATAAAAAACAGAATGGGAAATATCTCCAACATATGTAAGCTATAAGGATTAATTCCTTTGTAAAAAGACCTGCAAACTTAGAGTCAAGTGCTTAAAGGCAGGTATATTAATAAGGAAAAGACAAAGTAACCACAGAAAATGGGAACTGATACAATCAGGCTCATAGAATAAGAAATACAAATGCTCAATAAACAAAATATACTCAAATGTTCTAGTAATTGGAATTGCAAATTAAAAGAGGAATGGAAAATAATGTTCCATCTGTCATATGACAAAAATGAAAGGATTAATAATACTCAATATTTACAAGAGTGCTTTGAAATAGGTACTCTGTTAAAATAGCATTGGTGGAAAATAAATTTGTAAATTGTTTGGGGGACAACAGGATGACTACTTTTGGTATTCTCCTAATATGCTTGACAGTAAGATGGATGTATAGGATGTTCATTCCAGCACTGTATAGAATAACTAAAATTTGGAATCAAACCAAATGATAGTAAAGATGAGGATGCTTAAATAATATATGGTCCCTTCATTCTATGGAACCCTCTTTACCAGTTAAACAGTTGAGGAATATTACATATGATGGAATGGAAAGTCTAAAGTCTAAAGCATATTGTTAAATAAAAATAGTCAATGACAGGCTAAGAAAAACCCTGTTTATGGTTTTTAAATTATACAGCTGTAGGCATACATATATCAATACATAAAAACAAACATAAAAAAGGACCAGAAGAGAACATTGAAGTGTTTAAGTGTCAATTCTGGGGAGAGGATTGGGATTGAGGACCACATTTTATTTCATGTACTTTAAGATAAATTTTGTATAGTAAAAATATGTTGTGTTGCATTATATAACTTTTAATGAAATTAAAATTTCCTATATTTCTTGCAAAATTAGATCTATATAAAACTACATCTTAATATCATATATTATCAAATAAGTCACCCTAGCAACAACATGTTACAAAAGAGAAAATTCTGTTGTCCAAGTAAAAGCTGTTGAGAATTGATACCGTAAGATAGAATTTTCCCATTTCCAAATTTTTAGTAAATCCGAATTTATATAACCCAAAATACCCCAAAATAAACAAAGCTGTTAAATCATTAAAAAGACAACCCCGAATCCAGATGCCTGAGAAAAGAAGTATTTTGTTAAACATAAGATGCTTACAGTAATCGAAGAGACTTCAATCCATCGAAGGTTCGAGGAGGAATGCATCTCAAACGGTTGTAACTAAGAATTCTGAAAGCAACACGTAAGCCAATTTATTTTACTCAAGTATCCCCAAATAGCCAAATGTCATTTTTAAAAATAAAGCAGTTAAGCAAAGGGTTACTTTAGCATCTTATAAATTGAGAATATTAACGCATAATATCCTTTCAATCTTTGTGCTATTTCGCCAATACAACATATTTATTTCTAAAATACAGTCTAGAATGCTTCCTACCACTGCTGTTGCTGTTGCCTCAACCGTGTCCTTCCTAAGGTGACTTCCTCTGAAAGTCTGTCTTAAGGATCTCTCCCAAACCTGCCACAAATGCAAATTATTCTTTGTTTCTTTTATAGAACCCAACACTTTTATTTATTTATTTTTTTTGCGGTACGCGGGCCTCTCACCGTTGTGGCCTCTCCGGTTGCGGAGCACAGGCTCCGGACGCGCAGGCTCACATGGCTCACGGGCCCAGCCGCTCCACGGCATGTGGGATCTTCCCGGACCGGGGCACGAACCCGCATCCCCTGCATCGGCAGGCGGACTCTCAACCACTGCGCCACCAGGGAAGCCCCCCAGCACTTTTTATACTATCTGTATTTGTTTACTGAGGTTTTTATTGGTCTGTTTCTCCCAACAGTATTAACATTCCTTGAGGGCAGAAACTCTGTCTTGTTTACCAGGAATGTCCAGTGAATTAAGGAATTAACTTAGTACCATACTTCCTACTCACAAGGTGAGGAGCTGGGTCATGTTGCTGAAGCTCTGATTAGAAAGGGTGCTTATTCGGTTGTTACTTAAGTCTCTAAAAGAGAAAAAGAAAGAAATGGAGTCTACTGTTACCATAGAAATTGACATATTAGTGATTCTTAGAAAGAAAAAGTTCTTCTTGCTCACAGTTATAGCAGCATTGTTAGGACTCAGCTTTTATCTGAAAATAACAAAACATTGGGTAATCCTCTGGGGTAGACTGTAATGTTATTCATAATTATTCATGCCCAAGCCTGCTGAAATTAGAAGTGACCATGTGCCTTGCTTTGGCCAGTGAAGTGTGGGCACCAGCAGTGGTTTCACTTCAGAGCAGAAGCTTTAGAGCTGAGACTCTTCTCATATTCCTTTGCTCCCACCTCTGCAAGGCTCCTATGTTCCACAGAGAGGCCGTACCCATTGCCTGGTCCCAGGGCAAAGACACGTGGAGGCCATTCACAACAGACACATTTGATAGGTGAGAAATAAAACTTTGTTCTTGAAAGTTCCATCAGTTACACATACTTTATCTTCACTGTCACATACAAATATTTAAACTGGATAACTGAAAGAATCCCTCATTTAGTTACGTTACAATGCCATCATTAAAAACAACACCATAATTAAAAACTTTGCCTGGCAAAGTCACTGGCCCCTAGATGGTCCTTAGTAAACGTCTGTTTAATAAATGATAAGTAAATGAGAGAGATGTGGATTTTTTATCAATGCTAAATGGGTATTTATAAGTGTAATTTGTACTACAGGTTGTAATTTATATTCAGTGAACTTGATCTTATTTTTATTATATATAATATATACATGATATATATAATATAATGACATATAATACATATTATAAATATAATATTGTAATGTATAATGTATTTTAATATATAATAACATCTATATAATGACATATTATATATATTTAGCATTTTGCTTTAGAAAAAATTAGTAAATATATACATACATTCACTCACATATATACGACAATGTGATACACATATTAGTGAATATTCACTAATTTTTATCTAAAGCAAAATGCCAGATATATGACTAAAGGAAGATTCATGAATAAATGGAAGATTATGGGTCATAATGTATGTTCATCTATGTCTCTGTGTGTACTTATGTTCACTATATTTTTCTGAAGCAAAATATGTGAAGAAATGCAAGGTTCAGAAAAGCTGCTGAAGATTATCCACATTCCCTTATTAAAATACCAAAGTATCAGTAAAATGGACCAATGAAATTGTGAAAATGGTAGGAATGTTATAGGAGCTTTATAATCCATCATCTTAGTTGCTGAAGTACTATGGCTAAATTAAAAAAATAAATAAATACATCGATACTAGCAGAAGTTACTTGCCTAGAGTTGTATAATGAGTCACTGGTAAAACCATTTCTGGATCTATAAATTCTCATTTCTCATTTCCAAACTGGTTTTAAATAATCACATGCTGTCTCACAAATGACCCAATTCTGCTGAAGTGACCCTTTGGAAATTGCAACAATTTAATGGTTTATTTAACAGAACAAATGTATGTAATCAGTTCTTGCTGCTATTAAATAAATAACTAGAGGCAGAACAAGGTATCTTAGAGGATGTTCTTTTTGCTTAATTTAATCATTTGTCATTTAAGCAGTTCTATACACTTCCTACAAAGTGTTTGGTTTTCACATACATTTAAGGAAAGCTGAAAAGGATCAACAGCATCCACGTGCTTAGGGTAAACTTCACAAAGAGAAACAACATTTTCTGCTACCTAGGTTTCTAGAATTCACTAATTAGGAACAAACCCCCTCTTTTCTAGGAACCCTGGAAATATAAGACAGCATATTTACTCTAAAATCAGATAGATGTAAAAAAGTATTTCCCTTTATATCCACTATCATTGCTGATTTTTTTGTTTTGTGACAAGTTTTATCAATTACCAACAAGGCTACTCTAAGTGTGACATTATATATAGTAAGATTGTATCTTTTTAAAAATATAGTGTGCATAACTAGATTGAAATGAAATGTTTGTATGTTTACATATAATCTTGTATTTACAACTTAAAGATTGTAAAAAATTGTTTACATAATGAAAGAGAGATGCTACTTTAGGAGGACATCAAACCAAACTGGTAAAAACAATTCAATGTTTTGACGTTTATACTCAGAATGTCAGTATCTTTGTCAAGTTTACTTAAATACTATATGAGTAAATATGGATTTTATAAAATAAATTTTAATACTGGAAGCCCATATGTTAATTCATAGTGTATTTAATAAGAAAATCAAGCCTAATAAACTATATTTATAATATATTCTCAGTAAAGCTATTACTATCTACTCTTTTATTTAAAGTCGAGAATAAAAACATTGTTTTCCATTTTTCTCTCCTTGGATTGTCATAAAATAGCTCATATTCATCTTCAATAGAAGTATGCAACTTACTGCCTTTCTGTAATTCTCTGATACTTAGACTTCATTGTATTTGTACTTTGAATAGAGGAGGACCTTTTTCTAAGACGCACCATTGCCTGATTGATATTCAATGAAAATGTGGCTAGTGATCCAGAACCACAGTGAGCAAGAAGGGAAGCATCTAACTGAAGATGATTTATATAATCTGAAAGGTTCACTAAATCTTCTGCCCCTTGCTATCCCCATTTTCATGAAATAAAATAAGAAGTCAAAGACAGAAAAATACATTACTCACATAAGTGTTAAATGCTTGTAGTTAGAGAGTTCCTTAGGAACCAGTGTAAACTGGTTTCCATCCAGATACCTGAAAACAAAGAAACAATATTATTTTTTTAAAAAGTAACAATAGTGAATCCTCAAATAGTTGAACAATATTTCACTCTCAGTTGAAGAAAGGAAACACTTGGAAATTTCAGCTTTAAGATGTCATGTTCCCAGCTAGGACTGCTATTTAAGAGAAGTAAAAAACCACAGTTGTCCAATCCAGCAGAATTCTTTTGTGGATTACTTAGGCTAAATTATAAAACCAAGGAGAGACTGGTGAGTCCGGTTCCTTGTGGTTTATCTAAAAAGGCAAGGCATGTATCCAACCATGTGTGTGTCAGCAAGAAGGGTCATTCAATCGCCTATATTTTAAGTCAGTCTTCAGTTCACTTGTGTTTATGTGGAAACAACACCATGAAATGCATTCACTACTGGCAGGAAGTTGCTACCACCAGCAAGACCAATCTTTGCTGCCTTACTTTGTATTAACACACTTAGTAAATAACAACGGATGATTCAAAGGATATATTTGGGAATTTGAATGTAATTAGATTTCAGTTAAAAAAAATCTTAGAAACAGTTCTACCCTTGTACATCTGCTTGGTGATATTAATTTTAGAAGGTTTCATAGAAAATCACAACATTTATCAAGTGTACAAGTACAGCACAGTAACGATACAGTAATA
Source organism: Delphinapterus leucas (assembly GCF_059928025.1). Lineage (NCBI taxonomy): Eukaryota > Metazoa > Chordata > Mammalia > Artiodactyla > Monodontidae > Delphinapterus > Delphinapterus leucas. Next base: position 47,387,349 of record NC_143133.1, on the reverse strand, counting down.
AGAAAATAACCACATGTAAGTCAAATTTCCTTTTCTGATTAGAGTCAGAAGAATGATCAGAAAATAAACAGTCTTTGGGCTAACAGTCAAGACACAGAAGTAAATGAATGCTTAAAGGTATATCCATGATGTCACAAAGAGAAAAATAATTTCATCTCCTCCCAAGGCTGTTCTTTCCCAGAATGTAGACGGTGATGGGTAAAAATGTCTTTCAGCAACTTGGGCCATCTGGTTATAGATGTGCCCACAAACAATTCTGCCACATTGGGCATGTTGCCCACCCTGCCCCAGGGCTGTGGCCTATCTCCAGATCCAAGGTTGAGGTTTGTATTTTTGCTGGATATAGAAGTAGCTGAGAAACTGCCTAAGAGAGCTATCTATTTCAAATCCTTAAAAATGAAAAAAGTTATATAAAAGGCACAAGTTATCAAAATATGTAATGAATATGTGATTAAGAGTCAGGCTTTTTATGACTTCTTATGCCTATTCAAATTTTCTGACTTCATGTTTCAACTCCTCTCCCCTCTTTCTTTTCTCTAGCTAAGCGTTTCTTGGTACCACTAGAGGGAAGCATAATCCCATGTACTTCAGCACTTTTCCTTTACTCTAAAAAGCATCCTAACACAAAGCTAAAAAGGTTCAGAATGTGCACTATGAATGCTTACAAGTAAAACAATCTAAGAGGGAAACTATATGGAACTGATTAAAAATAATGAATACCATTTGTTCAAAACTGTCCACCACTACATACTTATATTTGCCAAATTCTTTAATAATTTAATATAATATGCACATGGAAATTTTCTAATACATGCATATATGTTACTGGAGAGAGGGATCCTGCTGACTTGGTATGCTTCTAAGAATAAGCTCTTGGGGAGGCAAAGCTAGAATTCACAGGAGATGAGTTAATGTCTTCCTCACCTCTAAAACGTATTTTCTTTAAAAAAAGAATTACTTTTTAATAATTTGTAGAGGAATAGATTGAAGACTCAACTATCTGACAGAAGAAACACATAGATGGCATAGACAAATGAATCAAGCAGGTTCTCAGAAGTAATTTAACAAGGAAATTAAAAGACATTTAAAATTATTTGATGGGAATCAGGTAAAAGGACAAAGGCATGGGTCAGTTAAAATGGTAGAAGGAGGGATTTAGCATCAAAGGTGATCTAAATGTTATGCTGGGTATTATGTCCTTGGCTGGGGTGTTGTTATAATCAGTATTTTGCATATAGAATACTCTATAGGCATCTATCTTCCCAACACTGGATGGAGGGTAATCTTCTGAAATAAATACATATCAAAATAAGAATTAAGAATTTAATCACACACACACATAAAGCAGTGCTTACAGTTAACTAACAACTGTGATTGGTAACAAAAGAGAGAAACTGAGCCCTTTACAACAGTTCAGCTTCAAGAGGGAAGGTCACACACTTTTTCTCAAAGTATCAATTCAGGACCAAATTAGAATTCATAGAACTGCACATGATTTGAATATAAGTTCCTTGATAACTGAAGTGGCATCTTCTTGAACCTCATTGCCTATGTTCCAGGTTGCCAAAAGTTTATCAAATCTGCTCCTTTGCAATACTTGTACATTTGTGCATGAATTACAGGTAAACATCTGCATGAATTACATTTTTGATACATGGTTTCACACAGAAAAAAATAAACAGAGGCAGAATGATTCAATCACATATCAAGCATTTGTCCATGGTTCTTCGTATACAGATAAAGGAATGAAATGGAGCCTGCATGCACCATTGTTAAGCAGCTAATGCTTAGGCTTATTCCATTCCACATATAAAGCATAAGGCAGCTGAGGAAGTGTGCGTGGTGCTTAGCATCTTTATACGTCTATATTGGCTATGTAATTTGTAAATATCAGTTCTGAAAATATTAGGGATAATTGGCCCCATGCCCTTTATGATCTAAGGGACTCTGATTCAAGTCCAAAGGGCAGTATCTCCTTTTAAGGGTAAAGATTATGTCAGCTCCTTCCACACCCCACGTATTTATGTATCCCTTGTGTGAGATATTCTCCAAGGGGACACACAGTAAAGAATAATCAATCATATGAAACATCCCAGCCACCATAGATAAACTAAATACATAGCATTTCTTAAGGTGCATTTGATGGAACATGAGCATTGCAAGATACTCCGTGAGAAAAGGGCTATGGAGACAAGTATGGGAACTACCTTAGAGTTTACATCCTCTCTCGGAGCTCACGCTGCACACTAGCATAATAAAGCCTCTGAGAAATCCTACAGTGAGAAACAAAGAGAAACACACAACCAGCCTTTCCCAAGGGGACCTGAACTAGCTTTTATATTATTTGCTTAGGGTTTTCCATGATACTAATTAATGGCCCACAAAATGAATGTTATTTGCAAACAAGACTCAAAAAGATTTTTGTTTGGTCTCCATTTCCCTTGGTGTGTGAAATATTAATCCTTCAGGAAAGGGAAAGACAAGCTCTACTTACAATTCAGTGACATCTCTTGGAATACCTTTGGGCAAGACCTTCAAGGCTTTGTTGCTACATCGGACCACCGTGTCCAAGCAGGTACACTCCGTAGGACAGCGAGAGAGTGGGGAACAACTATTGTCATCATTTCCTAAATTGCCAAAAGAAATACAGGAAAACCCAGATTCGTGGCTTTGAAGATGATAGGAGGGATTTTATGCCTTTAACTTAACATACACAAGAGTCTTCAGCGATATGATGACTTATGTATAGGACATTAAGTATTTACAAATCTACACCATACATTCTGTGCAGGTCTCTTTTCAGACTGCCTAGGGCAGAATTCCAGAAAACAATTCACAGTTTGTATTATCAATACGATTATAATGTGTTCTTTGTTCAGTTGTTTATACAAATTATACTTTTAATTAGAATATGTAAACTGAATTATGGAGAAATTGAAAAGAGACAGACATGAAGAGACATAAAGGGACAGATTACTTTTACATGGTTAGCAAAATGTATATGGGCCCCTCATTTGAAACTATACAGCTCAAATGAGCTCTTCATTTATTGCCAACAATTATAGAACCTATGTTCTACCTACATTACAGGGCTATTATGAGAATTAAATGTGATGATATACAGAGAGTACTAAAAAGTGAAAACTATTATTCTTGTTAGGTTTACTAGAATTTCTATTTTATGAGTCAATTGCTTTTATCATTGGTAGTTAAATGGCAATTACTAAAGGAGACGCTTAGAATAGTAAAGAAAAACAAAAATGAAGCTATTTAAATAGTATCAACCACAAGCTGGAAATTAGAAAATCTTCTAAAACATTCAGAAACACAAACCAAGTAGAGCTAGATATGAGAGTACAGTCTGAGCAAGTAAGTGCCCTGTTGCTAAAACAAAACAGCAAAAACAAAGCAAAAAATGCATAATAACTATTCATTGCCTGAACTATGACGTACTGTCTAATTATGCCCCACAGCATCAGAACAATCACCACAGAGTGTCTGGTAGTCAAAGACCTGGCCAGGCTTTCTTACCATCATCACAAGTGAAGTCTTGAATGGCAACGTCCTGGATGGGGATTTCTTTGAGGAAGTAGGGTTTCTGACATCGAGGATTTCCCGTTACAATTCTTTTCTTCCTGAGCCATTCTCCCAACCAAGCCAGGTAGCAGTTACAATTAAAAGGATTGGCCAAGAGGTTTCTAAGCACCACATGCAAACAATGCAGAGCTCAGTTTAGAGGTTCGCTTTCTGACTTCTCAAAACCCCATGCTACCATTTTCCCATACTGTATCTGTTGGAATGATTCCTTCTTAGTCTTTGTATTCACTCCACCCCCAATTCATGCTCAATCACACACAACATATGGGATGCGTTCTTTGACTGAAATATCTATGTTTGGAACTTAAAAAATAAGAACAATATTTTCATATAAGAATTCTTCAAATAATTTCATATGAAAAATAAAGTGAAGGTGGCAATTCAGGGTTTAGGCAGTGAATCCTGATAGATATCTCATTTAGAGATAATTTAAACTTGTCAGAGATCTGACTTACTGTCAAACTTCCCTACACTGATAATGCAGTAATTTAATATAAAGATGAAGGCTGATTACCTTATATTATTGAGTTTAACCTGACAACAGCTATTTCATTAATTTGTCATTTCAAGATTTCCATCTCTTATTTGCTCCAGAGAATAGGTTTCCCATCTGAACTGACAGCTCAGTTGATTAAATGCCAGTTATAAAAATGAACTTACTTCTACAAATCTCAATACTTTTGGCATCTCACCATTTCAGCACAAACCTATTGACAATCCCATTATTTATAAACATGCCATCTTTAATATGCACAAATTAGTCACTTGATGGAAAATGTCACATTTTATGTGGAAAGAGGATTAAGTACCTTACTGATGGATGGATGCTTCTCTCAAATTATTTCTTCAGGGACTTGAGCTATGTTGAACATGATTTTTTTCCTTCTAACTACCTTTTCAGTTAAATTAGTATTTTTAGATGCCACCATTACCAGGAAGCCATGTCAGTTATAAGGTTTATCATTTCAAACACTGCTTTTTAAATACTGACATACAAGGGGCCTGAAACACTTGGAAAGTTTGTTTGTTTTCTGACACTTTCTGAATTCTATCTGTAGACCTACAAATATTCTTTATTCTCCAACCGTCTACATAAAATGTGCTCTTGGATAGGCTCAGCCTATTTCTTTAATATCTTCTTAATATCACAGTAAATGCCCTCTGGTGAGCTTTTATTGTTGGTCTGGTCATCCTAATATATCTCCTGTCATTGTGAATGATCCTTTTGAGTACAGTCTGTTGGCAATAACCCTATCAACTCTGTTTTTATAATACTTATATTGTGAAGACTCCAATGTGAGAGCACTGGGAAAAACAAATCTACATTGCTTTTATTTGTAAAAGAATAAAATAATTCTCAATCAAATTATAAGATTACCATTTATAAATTAATCCACATCACATTGTTATAAAAACAAATGACTGAAAAATACCATGATTTTTGTTAAATTTTAATATAGGATAGTAGGCAATGTTTTTAGAAAAATTAAAATAAGTTTAACATGAACAAATTTGTCCTTTTTAAAAAAAGTCTAAGTCTTTGATCTCATTTTTATGAAATGCTTAGTAATACATTAAAATCTTATCAATAAAAGTAATAAATATAATACACTGGCTCAATTAATACATAAATGAAGACTATTTGTCATACTTACAGAGTAGATAAAGAATGGAGAGTATCAAAAGCCCCTGGTGCGATTGTAGTAATTTGATTATCATATAAAGAAAGCAAACGCACAGAACTGAGTCCTGTGAAACTGTCGTTCCCTACGCAGCTTATACGATTACTTCTCAACATCCTGAGGGAAAAAAATACAACATCATTATGGAGATAAAATATCAGGCAATCAATTTTGCCTACCTTAAGACCGAAACAACCCCTCTTTGCAAATGTGTAGCATTCATTCCTGCTTTCTGAATGTTCTCCTGTCACTAGGATTTGCTGTAGATATGTACAAGTCATCCCTTGGCATCCCTGGGAGATTCATTTCAGGACCTCCTGCGTATACCAAAATCTGTGGCCCTCCATATCCACGGGTTCTGCATTAACCGCGGATGCTTGAATCTGCAGATGCAGAACACGTGGATATGGAGAGCCGAGTATATTAAGAACCTTGTGCTAGAATAAAATGCTTAGAGTTGTCAGTGATAACATTCAGTTACAAAAACTCATGAGGCTCAGCACCAGCTTACAACCCCATCTAGTGAGGGCAGAATGTTTTCCTTTAATGATACAATTATGTTTGCCCTATTACGTAATGTCCTAATTCACCTACAGCTCTCTAAGCCCTTGAAGCCCCATGATTTATATATTCTAAGAAGCATTACATTTGCTGCTGAAGAGAAAGGAGGCAAAAAAGAATCAATAGCCACAGAAAATGAAGAATTGAGGGCATCTCAGGGACTCACAGCCAAGTCAATGTCAACACGGGCTGGAGGAGGCAAACCTGACTGAGCTTCCACAAAGCCTGAACAAATTATTTGTTTTGAGTTTAGACTTAAAAGGAGGCAATACTTAAGAGATCCCAGTTGTTCACAATAAAATTCCTCTTGAAAAAAATTCTGACCATTTTTTCTTTAGTCATTGCCATTAACAGGATTAACACTTTTGTCATTTCTTCATCACTGCTAAAATTTTAGCTGTTTCTCGATTCTTTTCCCAAAATGTTTATTTGTGGGGCTTAGAAAAGGAATGAAAAGCTTCTTAAACTCCCATGTAAAGATGAACAGTTGCCATAAACTTTATTCAGAATTTCTGAAAAGTTAATATTTTCCTTAATGCTTCTAGACATGGGTTGATCACCCTGATAGAAGACTGCAAAAAGAACAACAAAGCATTCCTTTAAAATTCTAGATTGTCCTATAATAAATAAGAAATATCAGCTGTTGCATTCTGCTAAGTCGCAGACAACAAGAAAGGATAATGCCCTCCTTATCAAGGCATCGTTTTATGTTAGGAAACAAATGCACAACAGAAAAGTAGTCCTATCAGTACTATCCTTTGTCATAAATAGTAAAGAACATTTGGTCTTAATCTTGTTGGAGTCACGGACTCCTGGGAAAAGTCGAAAAAAGCTTTGTTTCCGTCACTGGAAAAATCCACAAGCCCACATATGTACCACATTTTGCCTGCAACGTCGGGGGTTCAAAGACCCACTGAAATATGTACATGTACGAACTAAGAGGTTTACTAGTCCTAAAGGGTTGAGAAGTCTACAGGCTGTGAGGAGGGTCTTGTCAAAATCTTTATAGCTCCAAGCTGAAAGAGACCACTTAAAGCAATAGCTATGTCCCAATAAACGCACAGAAGAACTGTTAATACTCCTAGCTTGGTCTAAATGATCTGTTTTGCTGCTTGAGGTACAGTGGGATTAAGTAGAGAGTCAGTGGGTGTCTGTCTCAGGTGCCAAAACACAAGAGGCACAAAAACATTGCTAGAAATATAACAAAGGAGAAGGCTGAATTTAGAGAACTTGTCTCACAGAGAGTCCTGTGACTGGACCTAGCCAGAAAAAAATACTTTGATAAACTCTTTGGAGTGGTGCTATGGACAGAACTGTGTCCCCCTAAAATTCATTTCCTTAAGCCCTAACCCCCAGTATGACTGTATTTGGAGACAGGGCCTTTAGGGAGGTAGTTAAGGTGAAATGAGGCCCTAAGGGTGGGGCCCTAATCTGATAGGACTGGTGTCCTTAGAGGAAGGGGCACCAGAGCTCTCTTTTCCCACACAGAGAGGAAAGGCCACGCAAGGTCACAGAGAGAAGGTAGCCATCTACAAGCCAAGAAAAGAGTCCTCACCAGAAACCAACCCTCTCAGCACCTTGATCTTGGACTTCCAGCCTCCAGAACAATGACAAAACAAATTCCTGTTGCTTAAGTCACTTATCTTGTTACAGCAGCCCAAGGCTATCTAATGTAGGTAGTTACAGGCTCACCCCTCATCCTCCCCTCCCCATCCCGACTCACACTGCCCCCTTAAGGAGAAGGCTCTAGTTACAACAGTCACTTGGCCACTATTTAAGAAGGGAGACTTTTGCCTGCTGCAGGATTTATGTTTTGCTGAGTTACCTGAGGCAGCTTGGGGGAGGGGAATAGGGGCAGGAGTAGATATAACCACTGCTTATAGTATATAAGTATATCTTCTCTGTCCGCGTTCTACACTCCCAGGATCTCCTCCATAAAAAGACCAAAGGGATATTTGCATTACATTTTGCATTTCGAAGGGACTCCTAGTTAGCCCATGGGAGCGGTCAGCAGGTGGCAGGCTGTGTTGGATGGTTCGGCTCCAGGCTACCCCAGGAAGCTCTCCTTTCATGGGCAGGGGCTTTTTTGAGTAGGATATGAATTGGGGATGCTGCTGGCTAGGGAAATGCCTTCTCCCTCTACATCTGATAAAGGGCAGGCAATGAACTTCCTTGGTTCTCAGTTACCCTGGGCACGAGGGCTCTTGGTGGCTGCATGGGGCAGGGTGAGGGTTTGGGGGAGACAGTAGAGCTTGCAATTCCCAAGGGCGTGTCTTGGTTACAAATAATTTCCTTCGTGTCTTCCAAAGGCTTCAGAGTTTCGTTGGTGTCTCTTCCAATGTTTAGGCCACCACTTTTGTCAAACATAATTTTATGCTTTAGAGATTATGAAAAATACGCATACACACAGAAGAAAATTCAAGTAACTCAAAGTGTTGTCCTTACTCGTCAATTCAAGCCCCATCTTCCTTGGCCAACAACCTTCTGGAAACACATAGGATTTCTTTTTCCCAACCTCCCTACCACTGAGTAAGTAGACATACACTTAGCATGTTTTCTTTGAAATAGACAGTAAAAGATATACCACCAGCCAGTTTCTCTCTTTTTCACTAAGACCTTGCAGGGGCAGATGAAGGCAGTCTCCAGCTAGGCTTATTCTGCTGCAGGTGTTGGAGTGGGTTCTGAAGCTAGTGACCTTGGGCCAAGAGAGAGTATTAGGTGGAGGTATTTGAGGAAAAGGAAAGAGAATGATTGTTCTAAGGAAGAACAGAGGAGCCAGATCTGTACAAGCACTGGAGCAAAAAAATCTTTTTTGTTGAAGATTCAACAGCCAGGAGAGGTTCTTTTGATTATTTGCAAGCGGCATACTGAAGTCAGAGGTATCAGAGTCAAGGACTGTTTTTTTTTTTTTAATAAATTAATTTATTTTTGGCTGCGTTGGGTCTTTGTAGCTGCGTGGGCTTTCTCTGGCTGCAGTAAGCAGGGCCTACTCTTGGTTGCAGTGTGCAGTCTTCTCATTGTGGTGGCTTCTCTTGTTGCAGAGCTTGTGCTCTAGGCGTGTGGGCTTCCGTAGTTGTGGCACGCAGGCTCAGTAGTTGTGGCGCACGGGCTTAGTTGCTCCGTGCATGGCCTGTGGGATCTTCCAGGACCAGGGCTCAAACCCATGTCCCCTGCATTGGCAGGCGGATTCTTAACCACTGTGCCACCAGGGAAGCCCCAAGGACGTTTGCCTCTACAAAATGTGCGTGTGTGTGTGTGTGTGTGTGTGTGTGTGTGTGTGTGATAGAGAGAAAGAGAGAGAGAGAGAGATACAGACAGAGAGAGAGACAGATACAGAGACAGATATAGAGAGACAGAGACAGAGCAGAGATCGGGGGTATGAGGAAAAGCAAGAGCTATTCCCCCTCCCAGGAATATAATGACCTGGGAATTACAATCCTGTGGTAGAAGAATCACAATGCAAATACGAATACTTACAAAGTTTTGAGGCTTTCCAATCCCTTGAACATCTTATGCTGAACATTTTCCAAACGATTACTCGTGAGAAGTATTTCGTTTACACCAGCTGCGCCTTCAAATGCTCCCTCTTCAATGTCTGTGATCTTATTGTTGCTAAAATTTCTAAATGAAAATGGTTGAAACAAATATTTGAAACAAGTTCTTTCTAACAACGAGGGCACTGAGACAACATGTCTGATCATTTTCTTCTACTGAATGAACGTCTTCCACAAAAACTCTAAGCTCTTTACTGCCTGGCATTCCCAAGGCTCTGAAAAGTCACCACTTCCTGATTCCATCACGCCAAAGTGATAATAATACAAAGGAGAAATATCTATGCTGAAAAGTACCAGACTGATCAATGATCTGCCAGGGCCCCCAGGGATATAAAACTCTTGAGGTCAGGTACTGAGTTGTGTAAACTTTTATGTTTGCCACCACACTTACTAAGAAACTTTTCAAAGAAGTGCCCGATTAAAACTGTTGAATGAATTAATGACTCAAAGAAGACAACTGGATAGAGAAAAGAAGGAAAGACTATGTTTGCATTTAGATAGCATCAGAAATGTATCTGAATCTGAGATTGTTCCCAGTTAAACTTCTCATGTAATAATATGTCAAAACAACCAACTTAACTGCCAGTATTTTGTATCATACAAAATACTAAGGCTTGCCCAGAGGGCAAGAACATCCAGTTGAGGTAACATCTTCCTATAGGTTCTCTCTCTTTCTCAAGGCTCACTCCAAGACCAGGGATGCCCACAGAACAAGGATCATTTTTAGGTACCATTTTATTCCTTTCAGAACACTGCACATAGCAGCTGCTGAATAAATATGTATTGAATTGAAAAGCATCTTAGAGCTAAAAAGAAAAAGCAGTTAACGTCAGTGAAAAAGGAGGACAGTTAAGAACTTAGAAACTCTTTGGGAGGCAGTATAATATGTGGGTCAAGTGCACAGGAAATGCTTTCAGTCTGCTCTGCCACTTATAGCCTATGTGGCTGTGGACCAGTTACCTATATGAAAGCACAGATATCACAGAACTATGCATCTTTCCTTCTCCTGATGTTTCCTGTTATGTGGAGGGTGCTCCATGGACCCTCATTCTTGGCCTCTGTCCTGTCCCTCTTTCCATCCACCTTGGGTGGGGGAGGGTTACTGTCAGAGTGTTGCTGAAACTGCTGAGCTTATAAACTTATTTTAAAATCTGAGTTGCGGACATGTAGTAACACAAATGAGCTATCAAGTCAGTTTACCAATCATTAATTTTGACTTTCTTCTAATGAAAGTTTAATGAAGCAAAAAGTCAAACAGTTGACATGAACGTGCTGAAAGAGAAATAACAGCATGGTTTGGGGAACAGTAAAGGAAGTTACGAAACATTACTGAACTCATCTCTAATTCACTTAGTTTGCTGGATTCCTGCTGTGGCCACATAACAAACTAGCTGTCTGAGTTAAGGTAAGATGCTAGGGTTCTGCTACAGAAAACATGGTTGCCATCACTGGAATACATAGGAAAGAGCCAATTACTTAGGTTCCTCTCAGAGTTTACCCTAAATTCATGTCACAGGTAGTCACTGTATAGACATGTCTCTGAATCTTTTGTATTTTCCAATTTCCTACGAAATCTAAATAAAACTGCAAAGGTATAAGAAAACACAGCACTACAGATATTTAAAAAGATGGTTAATATACGGCTTACATTTTACGTAATTGAGGAAGTTTCTTGAAGATGCCCGTAGCTTCCAACACTGTAAATTCATTATTATTGAGGCGTCTAGGGAAAACAGAAACAGAAAAGTTTCATTCCCAACAGTCAGGAAGAGATTAAATTTTATTTCTTGTACAGAATTATAACATTATTTAATGAATATCCTAAAGCAAAATATAGGACACATATCACAGAAAATTTGTGGGAAGTACAGATCTTTTCCAATTTATCCTATATTTTAATGACCAAAATAAAACATATTAAGAAGCACGTAGTGAAGAAAACCAATCATCGAAATTCAAAACCAACTCTCATTCAGTAATCTGTAGAACAAAGTTTCTCAAACTTTTTTTTCCACTATTACCCCTGCCTCCAAAAGCACTTTAGGATATTTTATTTCTAGTCACTTCTCCATAAATATGTATCAACAGCTTTACTGATAGACAGTTTACACACCACACAATGTACCCTTTTAAAGTGTACAATTCGGTGGTTTTTAAAATATTCACCAGCTTGTGCAACCGTCTTTGCTTCCTAATTCCAGAACATACTCATCATCCAAAAAAGAAACCCCATACCCATTAGCGGTCATTCTCAGTCTGCTGCCCCCCACTGCCTCAATCCCTGGCAACCACTAATTTACCTGCTGTCTCTGTGGATTTTCCTATTCTGAATATTTCTTATAAATGGGATCACACAAAATGTGGCCTTTTGTGTCTGTTTTTTTCACGAGGCATAATATTTACAAGGTTCTTGCATGTTTAGCATAGATTAGTACTTCATTCTGTTTTATGGCCAAATTACATTCCATTGTGTGGACATACCACATGTGTTTATCCATTCATCAGCTGATGGATATTTGAGTTGCTTTCACTTCTTAATCATTATAAATAATGCCGCTAGGACACCGGCATACAAGATTTTGTATGGCTGTATGTTTTCAATTCTCTTGGTTATGTACATTGATGTGAAATTGCTGTGTCACGTGGTCCAGCAATGTATGAGGGGCCCAATTTCTCTCACCTGTTACTGTCTTTTTAAAAAGCCATTCCACTGGATGTGAAGTGCTTTCTTATTATGTTTTTTTGTTTTTCCTCATTACGGTTTTGATTTGCACTTTCTTCATGCCTAATGATACTGAGTATTTTTTGTGTGTGTGTGTGGTACGCGGGCCTCTCACTGTTGTGGCCCCTTCCGCTGCGAAGCACAGGCTCTGGACACACAGGCTCAGCGGCCATGGCTCATGGGCCCAGCCGCTCCACGGCGCAGCATGTGGGATCTTCCTGGACCGGGGCACGAACCCACGTCCCCTGCATCGGCAGGCGGACTCTCAACCACTGCACCACCAGGGAAGCCCGATACTGGGTATTTTTTCATGTGCTTATTGCTCATTTGTATATCTCTTTGGAGAAATGTCCATACAAATAATTTGACCACTTTTTAACCGGGTAAGGTACATTTTAATTGTTGGGTTGTAAGAGCTCCTTATGTATTCTGGATATGAGTCCCTGAGCAGATATATATATATATATATATATATATATATATATATATATAGATATAGATATAGATATATGTTTTACAAATATTTTCTTCCCAGTACTGATTTTTAAAGGTATAATTTAAAAAAAATCTTAATTTCTTAAAACACACACAACTTTTGCTGAAAGATGAATTAGATATGAATTTCTAAATTCCTGAGTGACAAGTAAACTTATTTAAAGTGTTATCATGCTGGAAGATAAAATTTGAATTATTGTTTGTGGTATTATTGGAAATATATGTAACTCCCTACATGATAGTAAATAGAGAGTTCATGGCTTTTACTGCATGGTCTCCATGCATTTCTAAAGTCCTGGACCTATGAAATAGCTTCATGAACTAACAGAAATTTTAAAAAGCATCATTATAACCACTAGGTAGTGAGTTTCTGCCATCTTTTTGAAAGCATTATATGATTTTTAATTATTCAAATTGCTTAAAATTCATTAAGTAACAGGCATGAGTATAGGCACTGTGGGAGATAAACTATAAAACACAATCTCTGTCATCAAGGGGCTATAATCTAGTTGAAGACAAGAGAATTATACATGCACAAAAAGACAACCAACTTTGCAAAGCAGTTAATGAAAAATACCAGATGGTGCTAGACATAAACATTACTAAGATGTTCTAAAAATGATGAGGTTTCACTAGGTTTTTCTTGGATTTTTAGAAACACTAACATTAAATGTCATACTTTTATAAATAAAGTCAGTGAAGGCCAACATACATGGGCACAGAATCTATAAATGATTCAAACATATTTTAGACCCTCGTATGTGTTAGGCCCTATGTTAGTGTTATAAATATAGATCTGATTACACTCTTTTTAGCTTTTCCTGCTATGATATCCATTGTTCAGAAAAAAACCATCCTTTGTGCTTCATACTTGGTAAACATTGAATCCTTCCACTTGTGAGTCAGTGAAGTAGCACAGCTGATAAAAAAATGACTCTGATTGAATTCATAATTAACACAGATTCAAAATGGTGACTCCAAACTATTTTATTTGGTTGCTGAAAAGACTACATTAAAAATCTATTAAGTGCTTAGAAATGGGTTTGGACATAAGTAATATCCAAGAAATAAATATCAAATGAATGTATTATTATTAGCACTACTAATGCTAACTGAATTTTTTGAGAGGTGAGTTAATTTCTGTAGTTGTATCTTGGGCCAGAAAGATGAAGTAAGAAAACCTCTAATACATATACTTGTACAAAGAAGAGTTATGCCAATGTGTGTCAATTAAAATTAATGTAATTATTGAGAATGAAAGGGCAAGACAAAAATCCCAATGCTTTGATGCTTTCATTCCTTCCCTCCCAAACAGGATTTTGTTGGGAGATGAACTTACAGCTCTGCAGTGTACTGGGGAATGTGGTCCGGGATTTTGGTGAGTTTTTGATTGGAGCAGTCTACTGTGGTCCCTTCACAGCGGCACTTTTCAGGGCAAGCCAGATCGGCAAAGCAGTCCCCACTTAATTTTGATCGATAATCTTCTGTACCTATTGAGGATTCAAGCCAGAAAAGAAGATACTGAGTCTGAAGGTTAGAATATTTGTTTATTTGTAGGAAGAAAAAAGTAAGATAACTATAGATTATGCAGCAGGGAGACAACTTGGGGAATTTTGGTCAATGGATGTCAGGAGAGGGTTAAAACAAGGGCTTGGAATTTGCTGGAAAAAAGAGTAACCAGATTCACAGGACAGGAAAACATTAACAGAGTTGAGCTTTTCACAGCTGTACTTTCTGCTGATCCAGTTATGAGCCATTCTAGACTATTTGACAGCTAATCACACAATGGCTACTAGTCGTGAAAAAGTTTATTTTTTCTCTGAGTCAAGAATTTAAAATGTATCCAGTAATAAACATATGCCTAGATATCATTTTCAATTAGGGCTTTCAAGGCAAATAGATGGACTCAGGTTTTTAAATTTTCTATGGTCTTTTATTATTCTCTCCCTCTCACATAATCTTCAGAAATGCTTAAAAAGCCCTCTTTTGTTCATTTTGATTTTATAAAAAGAAACAAGTAAATCCTGATTTAAGCCTCAGCAGCTTGTCATGCTGTAGAAAGCTGCGTGACGTTCCATGGTGCTTGACGGAACCATGTTTTACTCATACCTGGCAACCACATGGTTAGATCAAGCACAACAGAAAATCTCGCTACATAACCACTACACCATCCACTAGGCCAAAGGTAAGACCAAGAGGAAAGATGAAGGGAAGCAGGAGAAAAGCTACAGACGTTCTGGAAACGTAATACTGTTTACATGACATGCATTCTCCCCGCAGAATGTTTATGACCATAGTAAGAGTATTACTACCGAAGATTCCCTGGAAACACAAAGAAGGGGCTATACTGAAAGGTGCCTCCAACGTTCCTCAGAGCTGCAGAATGGAAACAACAGCTTTCGGGAAAAAACATCCAGGAAGAAGTTGAAGGTGCGCTACAAGGACAACAGAGAGGCTCAAAAGATCTGTGGTTTCTTCTTGGAAAAAAAAAAAAAGGGTGCAAAAGAGTGAGACTAAAAGAAGATACATCAGGATTGAAAAGGGAGGATATCATGTTTCAGATCAGACACTTTTACTTACAGCCAAAATGGTGAATTCCTGCAAAAGTAAAGATCACCGAGAAGGAAAGAAAGACAGTAAACCCAGTTAAGATTCACATACACGTATATAAAACTCACTCAGGTCTCTTCCTTCCTCCCTTACTGTGGCAATTATCGGGGAATGGCCTGGTGTGACAAGAATCGTCATGCTTTGTAAACTTTCATAATCATTTTTTGAAGCACAGCAGTACAGGAAAAGCAATGGCATACAAGATGCACAGCACAAATTAAGTTCTTATCAATTCCTCTAAAAAAATGAAGTCTCCACAAGATAAATTTTCTTTGAGTGCTCACTGTAATCTCTAGATGCTATCCAGAATGGTGGTAGGCAAGTAGACATGTAAAATGAAGTGAAAAACTAATCGTGAGATCTTCAAGGACTATCACCGGAACACTTGGATTAAACCTTAGGTTGTGGCTTACATGCTTCATAATAATCTTTCCAACTTATAAATAATGTCACTTAATTGAACTGGAATCAGGATCTCGGAAGAAGTTTGCAAAGCTGAATATAACAGTTTCATTACATTTGCCAATTAATGTTGTGGCATTTATTGAGGATCTGTTGTATTGTAGTTTAAGCTTTCATTTAAAAAGGGAAATAAGGAAATACAGGGAACAAAGTCTAAGTGACAGACACACGAGGTATTTTACATTGAAAATAATCTGCATTCAATGCAATGGCAATGCTTATTTTATGGTTGCTCTTTAGGCAAGCTCATATTTTAATTAAAATCTGGAAAAAAAAAGGGAGGAGAGGCCCAAAGAATTCTTCTGAGTCCTGACTTCTATAATTATTTGTTTAAATCATGTAAATTGAATGACCAGAAATTGACAATTAAGCCATGATATCTGATATAAAAATTTTGGGTTTTTTTTTTTCCCCAAACCTATTTTGGCTGCTGTTAATAAGAGGACAAAACTGTATCAGAATTTATGAAAACAACCTGACTTTTGTTCCTTATTTGGTGAATTTGAAATATTAATTTCTAAATTATTGATAAAGCATATTTAAATGTGACAGATTGAATAATTTGATAATTATATTCACTTCTCTAATTTGGGGATTTAAGTAATATCGATGTTTTATCCTATAGGGGTTCTGTTTTTCAAAATGGCTTTTTCTGGGTAATAGCTATCAGATGACTTTCTACCTAATAATTGGGTAAAAACACTGAATTTCAAAGATTGCCGATGAAGGCCAATCAACTGTTCTTTTCAACATGTTACTTCTTATGCAGCCAGTGTAATATATATATTACTGATCATTCAAGTCAAAATGTGTAATGAAACAAAATCTGTTAAATGCATACAATTATTCATATTATAATTCAACAATGGCAAGCAACGCGTATCTCCTTAAAATAGAGACCAAACCCAGAGTTCTTCTTAAGAAAATAAGTATGTTTTTTCATACTAACACCTTATATTTTTTAAATTTATAACTATTAAGATATATTATAGTCTAGAATATACCCAGGATATTGTAAATGTAGCCAATGAACCACTAACATGTATTTTTATATAATGGTTTAAAACAAACAAGTCAAGAGGCATTTTACACAATTGGCAGGCAAGGAAAAAATAGGTAAAGAAACATATTTCAAAGAGCTAGTTCTAGAATCATCAGCCTTGATAGTGTTAAGACTGAAGTGGTAAAACATTTCAATTATTTTTCTAAGAAACATTCCATTCATCTGCCTAAGTTATCCAAGGCACTTGGTGCCCATGAACTTCTGATGCTTTCAGGATGGATGTCAATATTGTTTTCGTGGAGTTATTATACTGTGACTCCAGGGATGTAAGAATTTTAAATCACAAGCAAAGTCCAACTGCAGATAAATCAGCAGGAAGTTACTGCTTTGGTATAAAAAGTGAAGCAACAGCAAGCAAAGTAAAGCAAAAAGTAAGGGATACTTTTTTAGTATAAAAAATCTCTATAAAAGAGTAAATCTCATGATGGAAAACACAGTTCTGTGTGTTTGAGACTGATTTCATGTAGAACTAGTTCTTTGACAACAGAAAGGTCTCTGTCTTTAAAACCAGCTTAAGATGCTATATTTTAAAAACAGGTTGAAAGGGCAGATATACAACATAAGGAGAGAAAATTATTTAAGTAGAAAGCCATAGATTGAAACATTTTAGCTACTGTGAGAAATTTCAGGTAATGTGCCAAAGTGAGAGAGAGAGAAAAAGGTGGGAGTTTAATAGTAATATGTTTAACATCAGAGCTGCATGCAAAGGTCAGGTTTTCAGGAAACAGCTACAAGTGATCTATGCAGAAGGAAATATAGCTACAGAGTACCCACTGGATTTTCCAAAGCATGCATATCAAAGTTTTAGAAGCTACATTTTATAAGGTGAGGAAAAGGTGTCTGCAGTTAGTCCTACTACCAAGCAAAACCTACCTGGAATGAAATACTGTTCTTTAGCTAAATAAAAAAAGAGAAAAAAAATAGAAGATGCACCTGAATGTCAGCAAGCAGAGATATGAGTTATATTAGATTAAGAATGGACTAAAGTTACTATAGATAATTAAGTGAAAATGTATATTCACAGCAGTGGCTGAAGTATAATCATGTACAGTGAGTAGGAAATGCATCTGGAACCATGGACAATAAAGGGCTTTGTTTTGATATTAGCTTCTTAGTATAAATTAACTGCCGAATGTGAAATAACTCCTGGAATAGTTAGGTAGCATACTACGCAAAACATATAGAATGCACTTTATTATGAGAAAATAGAAAAGATTATACCTAAGCAAACAGTAAATTTCAACGAAGTTTTCCCTTTAATATTAATAAAATGCATCTATATTTCACTTTTTATAAGTAAATGTAATATTCCCAAAGTGTTAAAAGATGGCCTTTTGGAAAAAGAATGTACCCTCACAGTCCTATTCAAAATGTGAGAATGCAAAACAAGAAAACAGCATTCGGTGTGAGAAGCAAGGAATCCGGAGCTTTTTTTCCCCCTACTTCTGAGCCTGAGCAAATCAAGTAACCAAATCTCAGTCCACTTTCTTAAAGAAATGGAAACATGATTAATTACTTTACTGTTGCTCAGTGAAAAACAATACAACAAACTTGGGACTTACAGCCTTTTAAAGGCACTGAGTTAGATAAAAGGCCCCTGTTAAATTCAAACCCTGGGATTATAGTATGAAGTATCCAGGCGTCTTTTTTTCTTTATTTCTTCTGCTGGATATTGTGTTAAAAAGGTTACATGTAGGAGTGCTACATGAATTGTGACTACAGTTCTTTTCCTTCATGGGCAGAAGAAAAAGAAATACGATTCTGCAATGTTTGGTAATTCAGCTCAAGGCCAGCTGTCTGTACATCTCACTACTGTTTTGGGTAACGCTGGGGAAATGTTACACAAAGTAAGAAATTACCTGAACAACGGAATTTCTTGCTTTTGATCTGTCCAATTCTTTTATTTGCCAGACGCCGGGGGCTGGTGCAGCGGGCACCACTGGTCTCGATTGGGTTGGTATGAAGATAATCCGCCAGCCACTTGAGATGGCAGTCACAAATAAAGGGGTTCTGGGCCAAATGCCTTTCAGAAACACATACGGAACACTTTTACACATGACTTGCAATGAATTCAACTCTCCAATTCAGAGTGAATACAATGGTCATCACGTTTGATCCAAATCCTATATACATACATGGTTTGAATGGCACGGAGAGGTGAAAAGGTCCCCTTGGCGATGGTCTGAAGCTTGTTGTCATATAAGGAGAGAAGGTTCAGGTTGTGCAGATCCTGAAAAGCATCTACCCGAAGGCAGTTTATCTTGTTGGCATTCAATAATCTGTTTGATTAAATAGTCGTAGAATTAAAGTGTAGTATCTCATTAACCCATCTTCAAGACTCTGTTGTTCTTGAAAAAACCCAATCAAGAAATCCATTTCTTTTACCCTTAACATTAAGTAATCATTGAGGTATCACAGGCTGAAGATTTGGGGTCATGGCAGATAAAGCATGGGTCATGTCTAATGATTGGATTGCCTAAATCTAGTGGTACTTATACATTTATTCAACAAAAATTATTAAATATATTCTCTGGAATGTGTAGAAGTACAGCAATAGACAAAGGTGGGTGAGAGCCAGTTTCTCCTGTCAAGGGAACCATAAAGTTCTTATAAAACATTAGTTCCTGGAGCTGCTCTGTGAAAAAGAAGTTCAGTCCATTCTCAAAACAGTAGCCAGAGTGAGACTTCTAAACATAGACCAGAATACATCACTCCTCTCTCAAAACCATGCAACAACTCCCAGTTTGCTCTGAATAAAACCTAAGACTTGACAATAGCCCATAATGCCCAATGGGATCTTTGGTTCCTTTTTTGAACTTTACAACCTCCAAGTTTTCTATTCCTGGCTGTTTCAGCTCCAGCCACACAGGTCTCCTTGCCAGACTCTCTTCTCTGCTTGGAAGGCTCTTCTCCCAGATGTCTGCCTGGTTAACTATGTTGCTTCTTCGAGTCGGCTGCAATGTCACCTTTTCCATTCAGCCTCCCCCCGCCACTCCCTCCAATACCATCAGCCTGTCTTTGCCCCTCCCCTATCCTTAGCATCTCAATTCCTTTACTTTAATCTACTTTTTCTATTTTCTTAAATACACATTTCTTTCTGTTATGTGTGATTTGCTTATTTATTATGTTCTTGCTGACTGCCATCTGCATGAACCCTCTCCCAAGGGTATAAGGTCCAGACAACAGGGATATTAGTCTATTTTGTTCTCTGTTGTTTCCCACATGCCTGGCATGTGCTAGGTGCTCAATAAATATTTGTTGTTGAACGACTACTTTATAACCCTCTTGGAGAGTGGCATTATCACAGGAAGACCCTCATTCTGCATTATACATATCCATTTCACTTGGTTTAACATAATATCCCACAAACTTGTATTTTCTCATATATACCAGTGGTATTCTGCATCAATATTCTGTGGAACTGTGGTTTACAGATCACACTTGGGCAAACATCATTCTTGTAGGTTATATGTCCCTGTGTCTGCCCGACTCTCCACCTGCCTCAACCTTCTGGCCTATCAAGGTCTCACAGAAGGCCCACCTTCTCCAGAACAAGACTTTTCCAGAATACAACTGCCACCCAACTAATGTATTCCTTCCTCTAGGAAGTCAGTCAGTGCTACCTAGCCTTGTCAACTATTTTATAGAGGCCCTCATGTTTGCCCAAAGACAGTTTAGCCCTCCAGGGGAAGAGAATTTTCTTTGATACTTCTTTTTCTCTGTCACCATTCAGTTCAGAGCTTTGATACTTCGGACTTTAACAAATATTTAGTAGCTCAAAAAATATGTGCTATGTGGTTTGGGTATGATGCTTTCTCATCTAACACACTGAAAACTGTTTTCCCATTTGCCCACCAGAATCTCTGTAATTCAGGGTATTCCAGTTTTACTTGCCTTTTTAAGACCTCAATTCCCTGCACATGCAAAGCCAGGACTTTCTAGTGGTGGTTCTCCCTGCTGTGCTCTTTTTTTTATCTTCCTTCAGAAACTGCAGTTTTGGCTTTCTCTGTGATCTATATAGTACTTTCTTAAGAGCTTAGAGGCATGGTTTGAGGTGTGGACTGATTAATCCTATACCTCCCCACTTGGGGCCACAACACACGGCCCACTGGCCATGTTCCCTAACTAGTGAGCTAAGAAAGGAGCTGGAAAGCACAATGCTAAGGACAAGGAAAAGATGCAGAGCCTGGAAGACACAACTAACGAAAGTGCCATTCTGAGCACTTTGTACTTAGTTTACATTCAGGTGGTCCAGAAATTAGGGGGAAAGTACTGAACACTACTTTCTTTTGTTCCTTCCATTTACCTACTTCTTCTCAATATGTCATCTGTTCAAGCAGATCTAAGACGTTTAACCTAACCAAATTCTCAACTAACCATAAAGAGTCAATTGTGCCACATTAGCTGTGGCAGGCTTAGTCTAGAGATACAACTTAAGGCAGAGGGAGAAAGCTGGCTTTTTTAGTAAGGTTTATCTACATACAGATTCCCAGTGTTTATCAACCCACTTGTTACAACAACTACCAATAAGTGTGTGTGGAAAGAAAAAGGTGCCATTTTTAGTGTTGATACTAGGCAGGACAGTGGTAGCAAGAGAATGTAAGTGAATGGTGAGGAGAATAATGCTAAGAAGATGTGAAAGAATGACACAAAAGTAAATAACAAATAGGCAACACTTGGCTATAGTACCTAGCTATGCCTATAATGTGTATAGAGTCATCCTATTCAAGATCAGAAACAATATTTGCTAACTCACTGCAAATGAAGGGTTAAAAAATAATTTGATGCCCAAATAAAGTCACTAGGTGACAAAGGTCAGTATTTATCATGACGGATTGGTCTGTTGTAAAATCAGTTTATTGAGTTATGTAGCATTAAGAAGAGAGAGAGAATGGAACAGAATTGACAGTACTATACATAGTGAGGTTAAACAGTTTTGTTAATGATTTGCTTCATTTGTGTGTCTGTATGAACAGACACATGTGTATGTGTACATATGTATACACACGTATATGTGTACATATATGTATGACACATATGTGTATATGTATGAACTGTGTTGTGATACAAAATATGTTTCTGCATAATAATGAAAGGTTTAAAATGTGGATAATAGGATGTAATTATAAACATACATTTATCAAGTAAGGAAAAAAATCAACCTTTGGGCTGTTTGTGAGACCAGGAATAAATTTTTACCAAGTAAGTGGTTCAAACCCCAACTCCAACAAATACACACATCCAAAAGAGAAAATAGCATTCTAAACTTAAGAATTTTAAAGTAGACTGACTGTGGGCTAGTTGAGAGAAAAAATTATATCATACTCATCTTTCTATCCACAGTAGCTAGGTCAGTGTGTACCCCAAATGAGATACCCTATAAGTGTTTGGTGATTTGAATAGACGTTGATGGTCCAACACTAACAATCTTAGTATTATCATATTTTTTCAATCTCATTTTCATATGAGCATTAATTAAGACATCTGGGGTCAAGTCTTATTCTTATAAATATGTATCATAAATACTTCTTTCGAGACAAATAAGTTGTAGCTATTCTCTAAGCAGAGTTGTCTTTAAAGACAAAATCCAGGAAATTGACAGATAATTCTCTCACTAAAGATTAGTTTGAGTGTTACCACTCTGTCCTAGGCTACTAAACACCATCTTTGTGTTGGGGGATGTTATTCTAGTATTGTCACTGTTGCAGATTCTTTGGACAAAGGTGGATAAACATATTACCAGGTCTTTCTCCTTTCCAATTATTGGTAAATCAAACCAGAGAAATTTCATAAAGGTCAAGGATTCCACAAACTATAAATGACAGAACAGCCAGGATGCCCACATTTATGACAACGTGGAAAGAAAGGTTTGGGAACAATTTCAAAGTGTTGTGTCTTCAAATAAATAACCATCATCAATGTTAGCTCCACTAGACTAATCTTTTCCATTTCATTAAGCTATGTCATTTTGGGTCAAATTTTTCTGAAGCCTCCATGAAAATATGAGATGATACACTGGCTAAAATATATATTTGGGTTCAACAGATCAGAAAAAATCAAATACTTACAGTAGCTGTAAGGAAAACAGTCCTTCAAATAAACTTTTTGGGAGTTCTGTGATTTTATTTCCATAGAGGACACTGGAAAAACATGATTTGAACAAACAAAAAAATTAGACATCAACCAGCAAAACAAATTCAGCCAAACATATGTTCAGGCATATAGGAGGTCAGTAAGCTCCATACGTCATAAAAGCCATAGTTGAGTAAACAAACTTCAATTTGCAAATGTTTTTTCCCTGATTATAGATTAGACGTAGCTTATGGTAGAAAGTTTGGAAAACATAGAAAAACAAAAAAATTAACATAATTTATAATTTTATTCCCCTTTCATAGAAATGTCCACTGTTAAATTGTCATGTGTTTCTACACACACACACACACACACGCACACACAGTTCATATGTAATGAGAGCACACAGTATATAACAAAGGAGAACAGCAAATGTGGAACCTACTGTTCTTTAAAGGGATGAGGTTTAGGATTATCATAATGGAAAACAGTGAAAGGAATCCACATAAGTGTAAAATTTTCGTTTTAAACATATAATGTATATGCATAAGAAATGTAAGATTTGTGAAGACAGTGATCATTAATATTGATACAGGAGAATTTTTTAAATGTATGTTCCCCAAAGAAATATGAATAGGAATGTATTGTCATGTCTCTACCTCTGATTAGCCACTAAGTGTAGCCACAAAGTGCAGGGACCATGACTTAATTACTTCAGCATACCTGGTGCCTAGGTTTTGACACACAGTGATGTTCTAACATTGGATTGATGAGTGAATATTGTTTGAAGAGTAAAATGAGTAATAAATTAGCACAGGAACAAATTAAGGAATAAATTAATGTATTCACAGAAAGGGTGAAATGAGGGGATTTCAACAGCAAATAAATGAAAATGATTGACTCATCATGTTGGCTATTGACCACAGATCTGCAATGATGCCCCTCTATTCTCAGGCCTCAAAAGCGGAGGACCACAATTATGTGTAGGAAAAGACAGAAATTATATTTTTAGAGGAACAATTTGACAACATGTATCAAGAGTCATAAAGATGTTTATATAAATTTTAACTTAGTAGTTTCTCTCAAGATTTTAAGAAAAAAATCGGAGACAAACACAATATTTTATCTGTCAAATGTTGTTCATGGAATAATTTATAACAGTGAAAAATTAAATACAAATAAAGTGTATCCAAGTTCCAAAGAAGGGGATTGGCTAAATATATATTTCACATTGATAAAAATCATGTTCTGAAGAATATTTAGTGAAATGAAAGTATTCATGATACAACACTAAGTTTAAAAGAGCATAATACAAAAGAATATATTATAGTATAATTTTAACTTTGTTTAGAAGAATATATACATATATACATAGAAAAAAAAAGTGGAAAATCTCTAGATGGTAAGTGACTTACTGTCCAGAGGTCATTTGAATTTGAATCTATATATACTGTCTTTATTTTTAAAATATTCTCTAGGATGGGCATAAATTACTTTAAAAAGTCAGAAGTATTCTTTTGGAAGAGAAATAAATGATGTCATAAAATGTGGAGGAGGGTGGGAGGGAGGGAGACGCAAGAGGGAAGAGATATGGGAACATATGTATATGTATAACTGATTGACTTTGTTATAAAGCAGAAACTAACACACCATTGTAAAGCAATTATACTCCAATAAAGATGTAAAAAAAATGTGGAGGAAAAAGCCAAAATGAGAATCAAAATAATTAATATGTTTGGCAGCTGTACATGATTTCTGTTTGGAAAGGAGGAAAATAATGCAAGAGAGATGAATCAGAGTGAGGAAAAAGCTGTTCCCTTTTAAGATGTCAGTGAGAGGTGGGATATATTACAAAATATGAAGAAAATTCTTAAGGGAACAAATAAAGCTGGGTGCTATACTGTACAATGTGACATTTCATTTGTATAGATTCCAGTGGTATAGTTATACAGTATAACATAAAAATTCATTTGTGTAGAATATAGATTTTTTTAAAAACTTAACACAATTAGAGAAGAAACAATTTTAAAAATACCAGAACAAAAGAGAGAATTCTACATTGTCAGGCTCAAGGAAGTAAGGGCATTAAGAAAGGGTAGAGCAATAATAATATATATCTTAAGGTCAAGAATAAGAGAACAGAGGGCTTTAGGGAACAAATGATCAGATCAAGGTGGCACCAATTCGGGATATTCAACTGAATATCATTCAAGTAATGCACTCAGCAATAGGTATCGTACACTCATTATGTGCCAGGAACTTTGCCAGGTTCTAGGCTTCGTGCCCAATTAAACTGAATCCAGCTGTTACTTGTTCAATGTTCACCATTGGCCTGTGTGCCAGCCGCTGATACAACTGAGATGAATAAAAGGTATGGCTTCGAAGAGACACCCAAAAGGGCTATTTTGAATATTGAAGGAGTTTCACATTTTGAACCCATCGAGATCTAAAAAGGAAACAGGATGTGTAAGAACTGTGGGGAACCCACATTAGAATCAAATTTAGTAGGTTGTTCACTTGGGTCTTTTGTTTCAAATGTTGGTTCAAATAGCACAAAAGGAGGACTAGCTAGACAGTGTGCCATACTTACACTGTGAACATTTTCTTTTCCAACAAATCATTCTGTTTTCTTTAAGATCATGATGAGAAAATAGATGTTTACTATTAATGAGGCAATTTGGGTACAGGGGAGAAAAAGACGAAAATCACAAAAGGATGTAGGAAATCTGTAAGTGTAGGTATAATTGGATATATGGACTATCATAAAAATATTATAATAAATACTTGATATGATGGGGATGAGATTTCTCTACAAAACGGTATAGCAATACTAGGGCTGAATAGTTTTTTTTACACACAGTGAGATCGAAATGGTAGGAAGGAAAAAGGGATTTAAAAATATCAAAAGTCCAAAGACCAGGACAGAACAATTGGATGGCAGCCAAGAAAATAGGGCCAAAGTCTATAAAAATGAGGGAAAGGAGTATCATCACATAAAGATACAAACTGCAAGAGGGCCAATGAGAATCTTGCTACACTCATGAGAGGGAATGAAAATTTTTAAAAATCAAGATAAAAATAATTCAGGTGAAAAGAAAATAAATACATGAGTAATATGCACAATTTCCAAATACCAAGAATGACAAATTGGGTAGCTTTTCTACAGTTTTCTTATACATGGCTTATATTTGCCATTCTATATACAGTACAGTTATGCTGATAGAGAATTTTTTATAGTCGTTTGAAACAACAGGGAAATCTTATGGCAGCTTTTGTACCTGCTACAAGAAGGAAGGCTAAGAATACTAAACCCAGTTTCACTCTGGTGTTTCAATACTGGGACAGTAAGATACAGCAACCACTGCTGGCCAGTCTTTGACTTCTCCTGCCCTTGCTGAAAGCAGAAGACAGAACTCCTACTAAAGAGAAAAAATGTCCAAAATAGAAATCTACATGATGGCTATCATGAAAAAGGTGCAATGGGCAGACTTACTATCCAAATAAATGTTAAAGAGCTACACTTACTTATAAATGAAAAACCACGTGTACTTGAGAATTAAAACACTAAGCAAATTTAAAGAGAGTACAGTAAAGAGAGAGCAGAGGTCGCTACATTTTCACTGAAAACCAGTGGTAAATGCAAGGTACTGTGCTGGACAGTTAACATCAGTCCAAGAAAAGCCTGTAGGAAATGCAAATACAGCAATCAAGCCTTACACTATAGACCCCTGTGGAATTTGTGAGCTGGTTAGTGAAGAGAGGAAATAAGAATTAGTGAACTACAATAGTTTGTAAAAGGTTAATGAAAAAGTGAGAAGAGGGGAAAATCATATTCTGAGGATCTTGGGCATAAAAATTCCCTGGGATAATTAAAATCCAAAATCATACACATTGATAAGTATCAGGAGAAGAATTTGCCATGGTCTTATTGTAATATCTCTTGAAAGTTTACTCTGTGTTTTTAACAAAGCCAGGAGAGGAATAATCTCATCCCCATCTTAGAGATGAGATAACTGAAGAACAGCGAAATTAGTAACTAGCTCTGTGTACCAGTGAGTTAGAGCCAGTATTCGAATACAAGCCATCCAGCATTCTAAAGGAGATATGCTTAGCCACTATGCTGCACTGCTATAACACTTAATATAAAGTTATTTTGTTAATATAAATATATATAATTATAATATAATATAAATCCAACCAGTAAATGAAAAATAAAAAATGTTTAGAGGCAATGCTAAATGTACTTGTACGCCAGGTTCTTAAGAAATGATTATTAAATATTATAGAAATTTTGTTGATGTCACAGTGAAAGTAATAAAAAGCCCTGAGGATAAAATGATTTCATAGATGCATGTATTTTGAATGATATTTTGTTAATAATATGTAATACATTGTTATATAATAAAATATGTTAATATATAATAGTGGTATATAATATATAATAGTGATATATAATAATATGTAACAAAATAAATGTTAATAAAAATAAATAAATGTTAATGAATTTAATAGGAGGGACCTTAAAAAACACTCAACAGATGAAATCCAGTTTTCTCTAAGATATACTATTTTGGTAATTGAATAAAAAATCAATTTATTAAATAAAATGCATTAGAGGTATTTGGCAACATACCACCTTTAAATATTTCGCTTCTTTAGCAAATGTAGTGATTAAATTAAGCTGGCTATATAATTGAGTACAGCTGCAGTAAGACATATAAAAGCAACTTGTACAAGTAAACACTTCAGTTAAAGAAAGAAATGTGGCCTATTTGCATCCCTCTTGCAGTTAATCTACATACACCTAAGTCACTTCACCCCTTTCTGGAAGACTTAAACTCCTGGCTCACTATTTCAGTCTCCAACATGACTCTTTTCCAGCAAACTTTCACCATATTTATCCCTCTATCCTCGTGGCTGTACCCGAGACCTTGCCATTACCAACAACTGCAACCTTTTCATTATTTGAATTTCAAGCATCTGCTCCCCTCAAGTCATACTGACTTTTTCTTGCTCTGTCTTGAAACACTCTGCACACTCCTACCTCAGAGCCTCAGTATTTAGCTGTTCCCTCTGTTTTTTTAATACTTTTATTTTATTTATTTATTCATTTTTGGCTGCATTGGGTCTTTGCTGCTGCATGTGGGGCTTTCTCTAGCTGCGGCGAGCGGGGGCTACTCTTCGTCGTGGTGCACGGGCTTCTCATTGCAGTGGCTTCTCTTGTTGCAGAGCACAGGCTCTAGGCGCACAGGCTTCAGTAGTTGTGGCATGTGGGCTCAGCAGTTGTGGGTCACGGGCTCTAGAGCGCAGGCTCAGCAGTTGTGGTGCACAGGCTTAGTTGCTCCACGGCATGTGGGATCTTCCCGTACCAGGGCTCGAACCCGGGTCCCCTGCATTGGCAGGCGGATTCTCAACCACTGCTTCACCAGGGAAGCCCTGTTCCCTCTGTCTTGAATGCTCTTTCTCCATATCTCTGCAGAGCTCACTCCTACAATCCCAATCTTCAGATCTTTGCCCAACATCACTTTCCTGGGGGGCCTTTGTTAATTGTTCTATTTAAAATTTTAGCTCTCCCCTCCTCTAGCATTCCTTATCCCCTTTCCTTTCTTAGTTTTCCTTCATAGCACCTGTATCATCAGATATACTATATTTCTGTCCATAGTTTACTTTATCATTGGTCACCTCCATGAGGGAGGGATTTTGGTGTTTCGTTCACTCACGTGGGGACTAGTACACAAGAGGGGCCCAAATACATTTCTGTTGAATTTATGATTGTGTTTAAATGAAGAAAAGGGTGATTGCAAATCCGGGTAGTTATATATTTTATGGAGGGGGTAAATAATTTAATCTTCGGAAGGCCAATTCAGAACATGAACACAAAGAGGAAAATGATATTAGTTATAATATATGGACTTTCTCTGTGATATCATAGCTATTTGATTTTCTCCTAGCTTTTCTGTTTTATAATGTTATAAGGCATTCCAGAAGTGGGTATTCCACTTCTGGAAAAAGGTTCCTACTTTTCCATGTACTGCTATGATTTGAACTAGAAATTCCTCAGTGACTTAGCGTCCTGACTGAAATGCAGTTCTACAAGGAAAGATAATGCTTTTCTATAGCTTTCCAAAAGAGCTATGTACATGAGAGCTATGATCTTGAAGACTAAGATCCCAATTCAGCAAGCAAGTTATTTTACATGTGTTGTCATTTCTTTTCCAATTTGCCATTAGTTTATTATATATGTAGATTAGTAAATAAGTTATAATCATTAATTATAATAAATATATATTTAATAAATATAATGTAATTTACTGTGATGATTAATTAACAAAATTAAGATGATTACTCTTTTATTTATCTTATTATTTCTTTTTACCATTTAATTCTCACAACCACAGGTGTCAACATCATTAAGGCAGTAGAACTTAACAGTAAACTCTGCAAGCAAGCAGATATAAATCAGAATTCTCCATCCATTTCTCTCTTTTTTTGACATTTAATGGTTATCTTTGAGGCACAGATACTTGAAGGACCAAGACTTTGTACACTGACTTGACTTTTGTTCTGTCCTTTTGTATGGCTGGGAGGTTGTCTATGTTTACTTTGGATAGTATTACTGTCCAGGATGGTATGTACTTTACGGACAATTTGGGTGATTTAATAGAGTTTTGCACTGCGCTTTGCGATTTTAGAATCTGACAGCCCACCCTGAGAACAGTGCATGACTGTACTTTACACTTTCTGCCAATAGTTGTTTCCCTGGTCTTGGACTTCATCTATTAAAATAAAAATCCAAAACAAAAACCAAACAGAAATGAACCTAGGCAGACACTGCAGGTGAAGTGATAGTTTTCCATTTTTTTCTTCAAAGAAAACTGCAGTTTTCTGAGCAGACCAGCATAGCAACTTGAACATCCATGTGCCCAGAAGAGCTGGTTCATCTCCTCCCCTTGGTATGAGTGTAAACTGTTATACAAACCAAAGGTGTTTATCTGAGTATCACACATGTGTATCCTGAAATTCTCACTGGCTACCATTGACTTCTGAAGTTTCTAAGTGCCCTGCAGTAATTTACAACAATAAGAACCCTTCAC
This sequence comes from Delphinapterus leucas, assembly GCF_059928025.1. NCBI lineage: Eukaryota > Metazoa > Chordata > Mammalia > Artiodactyla > Monodontidae > Delphinapterus > Delphinapterus leucas. Next base: position 47,357,437 of record NC_143133.1, on the reverse strand, counting down.
TAAGCATCATCTCTTAAAAAAATACCAGATTTCATTTCCAAACTTTAAAATTAAAATTTGAAATAAAAGCTAACTCTACTCGGTGGACTTCTGAAGATTTTGTACAAGTTTGAAGGAATAATGGCCTTTATAAATTCACTTCAGAACCACTTTAATTTACATAGCTATCTCCCTGGAAGTCCTTTTGACATTAAAAAGCTGTCATACTTTCTTATCTTTGTTCTTTGAGAGATTAAAGCTGGTCTGTCAGGGAAGTCTTTAGGCGGTGAAGCAGGGGGTTGGGGGGCCCTCTCGACGGTCGTCTTCCATTGTTCTCTGCAAGACTTCGCCCAACATCATTCTAAAGGGGACTGTAATTGTCCCCAGAGACAGCAGCTATGGGCTTAAGGATTATCAACACAACACTGACCAGAGCACTCCAAAATAAACATTTTCCCTTTACTTCAGAAAGAAAACATTGTCAAAAAAGGGGCTCATACTCTTGCTCTCTAAACAGCAGAACTGTCAAACCTTAAAATATATACCCCTAAAAATTGGCTAATTTTAGTGGCAGGTAGCAGTTCTCCATAAAAATGATGAAATTCACTAAAGATCCATACTAATTATTATTAATAATTCATAATAAAAAACTGAAAGAGTATATCCCTTAAATCCAAATTTAAAACTAGTGCCACTATTCCTTGTGCATGCTGCTTTCCTTCAGTGATGTGGTCAATACTTACAGTGAATTCAGAGAGCGTAGTCCTTGGAAAGCATCTGGTGCTAGCTCAGAGATCTGATTATTGCTCAGGTCGCTAAGATTAAAAATAGGTTAGGTTAAACTAAATAGAATATCAGTGAGATTTACTGCAGGAGAAAGCTATTTATTGCCTTTGCATGTCAGTTTTGCACCTATCAATACATATATAAAATTTGCAACATGAAACATCTGAAGCATCCTAAATTAAAAAAAAATCACACTTTTAAATCAATTATTGGCTATTTTCCTAAATTATTATTAAAGATGGCATGTGTTATTTTTGAAAATAGAATATTTAAGAATTTGATTGCATAATATATTGACCACGTACATTCACACTAGTGTGAATTAATATGCTAAATTACAGAGAACTTAAAAAATTAAGAGTTTAGCTTTTAACATTACAATATTATAGAACTAGCAACAGATAGTCACATCATTTAATATTTAATCTGTCGAGTACTTATTCATACTTAAATGGATGTCTTCGCATGGTCATGACTTGTATAATTTTTAAAAATTACACTGATTTCAGAATATTATTCACTCACATTCTTCTAAGCTTTTTATATGGTGAGAAAGCTCCAGGAGGAATGACCTTGATTGAGTTCTGTTCCAAACGTCTGCAATGAAAAAAAAATTAAGTTTTAAATAGAAATGTGAGCTCCCAGATATGTTTAATTCAAGCCATGTCAAGAGCAAAGGTGATATGCTTTATAAGTGATATTTTCTTTTTTTTCTCAAAAAAGACTACTAAAATTAATTGTGCTCTGCCCTAAATGTGGTACAAGATTGGGAATAAAAACAAAGCAACTCTAAAAACAATAAAAATATTCTGATTTTTTAGGCATTACAAGTTCATTAATATTTAAGTCTGGAGTTTGTATAAAAGAAAGAACACCTGTAAGAAGCTAAGTTGGGAATACGTTTTGCTAACTTCAATATCAGGAAGAAATACGTTGTAACACTGAAAAGATGTAGAACATGTTTTAGAGATAACCATAACTCTTCCACAAAAGACATTATGGTTGAATACTAAATTTTATAAACCATTTCCTCTACAGAAAGCATATTATAGCTTGAAAGAATTGTTATATGCAGAAAATTAATTTTGAAGCTTCTTCTGAGGCAAAAATCCTATATTTTAAATTTATAAGTGCTACAGATATTTTCAGTAAAACTGTCTGGACTCTGTCAATCCATTATGTGAATATTTCATGTGAAAACCACTGCAGCAAAGTGCATTTAAACACAACTGCCATGTTTTTATGATGCACTAAAATCTGAGAGGTGAAAGTAACCCTCTAACATTAACTATTCCATGGTTCTGCTATCAAAGAAAGACAAGATTTTACCCATCTAGTTATGAAAGACACAAGACAGTATATTTCACAGGGTGTTTCGGTAAATATTTTAGTCCATCAAAAAATGCTGTCTCTCAGCCTCATTTCTACCCATGTAAATATGCTAATACACATTTCCCATCCCTTCTCCTCGCTTCTGCTCTGTATCCCAGAGAGCTGACTCCTGTGAACCATTTAGTCCAGGCTCAGTTGCTAACTGGCTTTTGTGAGACTTCATCAGTGAGAGGAACTGGTGGGAGACCCAAGGTGGGACGAAGGGAGAAGCCAGGGTATTCTCCCCTTTTCTGCCTCAGGATATGTCCTCAGCAGTGGTCTCATCTCCTCCTTAATTTTAGCTCCTGCTAAGGGCCAGCTCCTAACTTTGTATATCATCAACTTCTTAGTTCTTTGTAGCCCTGGGGGTGGAAGCAGCTTTCTAATCTGTGTCACTTTCTAGAGCTGTTTAACTCATTTGTCATATTAAATCCCTCTGTTGAAATACCTGGCATGAGCTCCATTTTCTTGCCCAATTTAAAAAAAATATATATATAAAATACACATATATGTATATACACTTATATTGGTATATTTATATATAAATATTATATATATAGAGAGGCCATATATAGGCTATATATGTGTCATATACAGTGATTCATTTTTATTGAATGTTGGTAATACTTTGACATTATATGTATTACAAGCATTTAATGGACATCAGATCAACATAAATAAAATATCACTAGGAGGTTAAGTCAAATTGCTTAAATTACGGTCTCTTCTGATTCAAAGGCCTTATATTACAATGTAATGTTTTCTTCAACAGTCTCAGGGTTCACCCTCTGACCTCCTTGTCTCTAAAGGCAATGGGTTTCCCCAGTCTTCACTGCTCTTGAACTCACTGTAGCATATGATATTGTGAACAATCCTTCCTCCCTTGGATGTGACACTATATGTTCCTGATTCTCGCTCTGCTTTTCTCTTTCTATTTATGGCTTCATTTTCTAGTCCTCCAAATTGAGTTATTCCCCAAGTTTCTGTACCTTGCTTTCTCACAAAAAGGTAAAATCTTTTCTGTAACTTGCAATATTAGTCCAGAAAGCAGAAGTTATTTTGTTCACATTAAAGAAAAACTTAAACTTAAGCTATTTACGAAATATGTTAAGGAAGCAAATGAAAATCACTCATATTACAGTACTCAGATCTGTGAATCTTACTTTAGTTTTTCTGCACGCATATTTATTTTATATAATTAAAATCTTACTGTATAGAGAATTTTGAGTTGACTCCTTTACACTAAACATCATATCATCCATGTTTTCCTATATCATTAAAACTTTCGCAAGACATTATTTTTAATGTTTTCATGACAATTCAATTGTGAAAATGTGCCATATTTCCTTAATCATTCCTTATTGTTAGCCGTTGAAGTTAATAATAATTTCACATCAATATTAATAATATTGTTTAGTTATTTTAAGATGACTAGAGCACAGCCTCCTTTTGAAGCTTTCCTTTACTTTCTTAGGTATAGTTAATTGTATCTTTCTCTCTGCTCAAGGGCATTTTCTTCTAAACTCCTCTGCTCTTATCTGACTGTATTCTATTTATTTTTCACATATCCCTCCTCCACCAAGTTGTTGGCCCCTAAGGGGCAGACTTACCCTAGAAGACAAGAAATAAACTCATGAAGCAAATATGTATTTCCTTCATATGGATTATTTATCTAGGTCTTAAAAAAGGGTTACTTTTTTCAAAAGCTCTAAGTATAGCAAAGGATATTTTAATCATTTCACTGTTACATTATTGATTAGAACATTATGAATTGATGGTTTAGAGACACATTTTTTTTTGCTGTGATCCATTCTTGTAGTTGGATTTTAAGAAGTTTAAAATGTAATCGACGAAAATATAGTAAAAACAAGCTATAGATGGAATACTCTTGATTAAAGGACTTTCTTCAAATCCAGGCCAATGAAACATCATTTCATTTTGTTAAAGATTTTCTCAAAATAATATAATGCGATATGAGAAAAAATAAAAATTCTTAGTGTCTAGCAGGTTTCTTTCAACAGTCATGCAAAACTAGATCATACAATTACTTTTCGTAAATATAATTTCAGTTTCTTGAAAATAAGGAATCAGCAATTATTCATTCATTCATTCAATCTGCAAATATTTAATGACGGTCCTGTGTAACATATTGTATTACATAATTGGAATTCAATGGTGATCAAAAGCAGATATGTTTATACCCTCATGGATGTTTTATTGATAAAGTGTCCAGTTTTACAGTTACATTTCCAACTAATTTGTTCAATATAAGTTTTTTTAAAAATGAGATATTTAGTACTGAGACTTCTGAAATGTCAATAACATTAACTTACAAATGTGGTCAAACTAATTCTATCGCTTAATATAATTAAAAAGCTTCTTTAGAAATTTTAAAATTCATTTATTATTTTAAAGTCTCAGAACCTAGAATACTTATAATGATCACTAATTGTTCTAATGGCTTTTAAATATATATATATATATATATATATATATATATATATATTTTTTTTTTTTGCGGTACGCGGGCCTCTCACTGTTGTGGCCTCTCCCATTGCGGAGCACAGGCTCCGGACGCGCAGGCTCAGTGGCCATCGCTCACAGGCCTAGCTGCTCCACGGCATGTGGGATCTTCCCGGACCGGGGCACGAACCCGTGTCCCCTGCATCGGCAGGCAGACTCTCAACCACTGCGCCACCAGGGAAGCCCTTAAATATATTTTATTGTAACTTAGTTTGTGTTGAATCTGCAGTTAATTTCATTGATAACTATTCCTGCTAAAGCAAACAAAACAAAAAGATATAAGTGGGCCATCTATTTTTTTAGGAAATGCATGCTCAAAAAGTTACAAAACAAAGAGAATTGGTGATGAAAACATATTTAATTTTATATGCAAAAATAACTCAAACATAATATAGCAATACTGGAGGTATTATTCCTTATTGGAATGTCCCATGACTTAATCTACATATGGCAAACCATATCATTTACAACATATGCAACAGAAAGCTGAACGATGACATGTACAATGGATTTGCTTGCTTTTCTTTATTTATCTATTTACTTCCAACCTTGTTCCAAAAAAAGAGTATTTGAAACGAAGCTTAAATGGTTATTTACATTGACTCAGCAGCTAATTGGTTTTTATGGCACTGTCTAGCAGTCCATTAAGGCACAACATAATTGCCTCCTTCATTCAAAGAGACAGATTCTCACGCAGGGAAATATTCTACCACTGATAGATGTCAAACCATAAGTTTTAAAACGTTTAAAATTGGCCATTTTCTTGTTTTCAGTGGACAAACAATAAACTAATGTGTACTTCCTGTAAACTTCTAGGTCTCTAGGATAAATAATTTCTGTGTTTCATTACAAGAGCCTCATAATATATTTGACAAACTACAAACAACACACATCTCAAATGTTGCCCTTCCTCCTAAAACAAGAGGGGGGACTATTAAAACCAGATTATAAAAAGTAAGGAGGAAAAATATTAGAGTTTTCAGATGAAGGTTAAAAAAAAAAGGAAGGGTAAGCTGGGACAAAGTGAGAGAGTAGCATTGACATATATACACTACCAAATGTAAAATAGATAGCAAATGGGAAGCAGCCGCATAGCACAGGGAGATCAGCTTGGTGCTTTGTGACCACCTAGAGGGGTGGGATAGGGAGGGTGGGAGGGAGATGCAAGAGGGAGGGGATATGGGGATATATGTATACGTATAGCTGATTCACTTTGTTATACAGCAGAAACCAACACACCATTGTAAAGCAATTATACTCCAATAAAGATGTTAAAAAAATTATATACCTAATAACACAGCTTCAAAATATAAGAAGCAAACATTGGAAAAAAGTATAAGAAACAGACATCCACAATCATAAAAAAAAACAAACAAACAAACAAAAAATTCCAGGGTTACAAAAAGAGATAGTGTAATGGCTGAGATATATTTGCTTGCTGTAGATAAAATCCACCATAATTAAGAGCCTTCCAAATGCTAGCCCTTCATAAAAAAAAAATTCATATTTAAAATTTCAAAGTAAAAATAGGTTTAGAAAACTGAGTAAGAGAGGGAGAAAATTTTATAAACCCCATATAATAAAGGAAGACTTTTTCATATAAAAGGAGCCAGAACCTTTTCTCCACGGAATGTATGTGAACAATTACAAAACATTTCATCGCTGTGTGTACGTATATCTCAAAGCAATCTGCTGCTACACTTCATCAAAACAAGAAGGAAATTTTAGTTAGAAGTTCAATTTTAGTTAGAAGACAGTTTTCTAACTGTTCCAATCAAAAAATTCACAAGTATGTTTAACCAATAAAAAGAACTTTTTCCTCCCACTCCCATATATCTTTTTCTCTTGTTCTCTACTGCTTTTTTTTAAAAAGAAATATATGTCTTCACACTTTTAGAGTTCCTAAAGAATGAACAGCTACCAATATACGTCACTTTTCTGGTGCCTATTTCAAAGATGGTAGAAAATGGGAAATTATCAGTAAATCTCTCTGCTGTAATACTGTGGACACTTAAAACCTGGAAATTATGTGCAGGTATAGCTGGGCTCTGTGGCATATAAATACTTTACCATGGTTATCAATTAGCAGATCTTACATCAGGAAAGTATACAACATACAGTGTAATTGGGTAGTTAAATATTCCAACTAGTTCTGAGGATATTTACACTATATTAAACAACATTAGTTTATTTTAAATGACACTTTCGACTCACTAGCTTTCAATACTCAGGCATTCGTTTCAATATTTTTCAAATTAAATTATCTTGATAAACTATAAAAAATAACATCCACATGCCAAAGCTGAAATAGCTCTCCCAAGAGGTATTTATGTTTTGTATATGTATCGACATAAAGATAAAAAGTGGAGTTTAGTGATTAAAAGTATGAGCTTTATACAGACTTGGATTAAATTCAGAATCTGCCACTGATTAGCTCTGCGGACCTTGCAAAAGTTACTGTTTGTTTCTCTGTGTCTCAGTTTCTCTTTCTGAAAAATGAGAAAATAAAACCTACTATAAATGTTTTGGTAAAAATTATGAGATGTAAAGAAACATATATGGTATGTTTTTTCCTGCTCAAAAAATAGTGGAAAAAATTAAAATGAAGATATATATGTGTATATATGTAACATATAATATATGGCATTATATAATATAATGTCTATAGCATGTATTAGTCACACATATACACACAGATTATAGAAAGGAATAAATCTGACACATGACTTGATCTCTAATGTGAAATAAACATTTATGGTTCCAAAACACATTTTAAAACAAATTAGCAAAACAGTTTTGCAGATAACTCCCAACTGTCTATTAAACACATATACTCAAGCATCATTCACATACATGGAGGCTGAAAAAAAAATACAAATGGTTGCTATTTCCATGATCAACATGATTAAAATAGAGCACTTACTCTAATTTGAAAACTGAGAAACTCAAAAAAAGTTTTTACACCACCAGTAAAGTATGAGTTTGGATTGAGTGTTCCTGTAACATACAGCCCAGATGCTGATTATACATGGCAATAAAACTGACAGTTCTTTGCATTCTCCCCATCTGCTTTTAGCGTAAATGGCAAAAACAGCTGCCAAAGAACAGAACAGATTTAATGGGGTGAAGGCTGGAGCTGCAGAATGACTTTAGTTTTTGAGTCATGGACTGCTGAGTGTAGCCAAATATTCTCATCATAGGTAACACCAGTCCTGCATTTGTAAAGGAGGAAGCAGCGATATTACTTTGACATCAGGGATCCTCTTGCCTATTACATAATAATTCTAAAGTAAGTACTTTATATTTTTGGAATATTACTTCTAACTTGAGCAGTAAATGCATGCCATTGAAATCCTTCAGATGTCTCTACATAAAATGACCCAAGATTATCTTAGACTAGAATATTATTGCTGTTATGTAATTGCGATTTCCAGGACTTTTTAAGTTTAACAAATATTTTTAACAGCTGAGTGAATATTGGCCTCTAGAGAGACATACTTTGCATATAGCTAGCATTTTTGCCTTAAGACTCTGTCCATCCTAATTGATTATCAGCGATCCCTATGTTGGGATGACTTGTTCCTGAAAATTGTCCACTTCCTTAATCTTATTTTATTTCTTGTGATGTCATTCTGGGGACATTTCCCTCAGTGCAAATTCAATTGATGTTTTCATAATAAAAATAATCTTTTTCCATTTGGTCTTTAAGCATTTAAAGTAAAACAAAAATGTGTGTGTGTGAGTTCCTATTGACCTCATATTTCAGGCAATGAACTTCTGAATGAGTGTTAAAATTTTTATGTATATATTTATATGGACACACTCAAATGCAAAAACAAGTACATTCAATACACAGAATCACATAATTTAGATTTAGAGGGAAAAATGGGCTAAGACACATGGCTCGCCGATTTCAGGGGCACAGAGTACAGATTCATAATGTCAGTAACACTCAGTTTTCATAATTTTTCTTTTGCAATCCAAGAAAGACAAATGGAAGTTTTGCTGCTTTGTTTTTCATTATAACTAAAACCTCTTGGACGCTTAATATGAGTTAGGCACTGAGCTAAGTCCCCCATTTGGTAATAATTTTAGTTTTAAAAACATTATGCAAATTACCTTTATACATCATTTGTTTAACAGTATTACTCAGTGAATAGATAGCAACTAGCCTTCTCCCCGATGCCTGTACTGAGTTATTGTCCAAGTCATCCGTCATTTCCCCCCTAAAGTTCAGATAACACTGTGATCACTAGTAGAATTTGAACCAAACAAATTTTCAACTTACTCTTTCTGGCTGATTTTACAACCATAAATCAATAACTTAATTCTTTAAAAAAGTGACAATTTCATTCACATGAGAATGAATACTACTTTTTGCCCCAGCTGTCTTCATTTCTATGTTAAAGTCTACATAGGTCTTATTTACATCTGATGGGTCTCCATTTCTTTCCTGTAGAAGTTTTTAGTGACTCAACCACAACAGCACTTGGGTCATTTCTTGGAATAACTTCTCACTAGTATCTGCTGCTAAGCCTGTCTTTATCATGCCTTACGTAACTGTTTGTATCACAAGTGGATTCTCTATTCCATGTTAGAGTGATTTTTCTAACTAACAAATCAAATCATACTACTACACTGCTGAAAATTTCCCCTTGTATCCTGTTAACATCAGGACAGTGATTCTTCAAGATTAGGCTTGTACTTTAGGCTCTAACAACTAAAACTGTTTTAATTTCTCAAAGACACATAACTCTTTCACTTTTCTCGGGCTTTGCACATGCTCTTTCCACTGTCTAGAAAGCCCACAATTTCTCTGCCTTCAAAACACATCCTCATACCCCAAGATTCTTTTAGTCTCCCAGGGAAATCAAGATATTCCCTTCTCTGTGCATATGTATTTCTCCATGCATATGTATTTTATTGCTTATCATATAGCTTTTAAAATTTCTGTGTGTGTAAAGCTTCAATTCTCTGCATTGTAAACATTTTCAAAGCTGGAACTGTGACCTCTCATCCATAATGCCTGATGCAGAGTAGGCACTCAAAAATATTTGTTGACTATGTAGTACATGAAAAAAATGTTACTTTTCCACATGCCATTGTCTGCTGCAATAACGTTCATCAGACTCCTTGGGATTTTTAAGAGAAACCAGTTGGAGCATCTGCTTTGCCTTACCACTCTAGTCATTTTAAGATTTCTTTTTCACCAATTTATTTATAATTTTACCATACTTATTTTCACATCTTAACTAATATTACAAAAGTTTGACTCATTCTTCTATATGTTTCTCTTATGAAAGGCACTGTGGTTTTCTCCTGAAATGATCAAACAACAACAAAAGCATATAAAGGGTGCGTGTGTGTATACGTATATATAACATACACATTATACATATAAATTTTTGTGAAATTAGGTACAAATAAGAAAAAAAATCAATATATTGAAAAGGCAACCAAGAGAATGGGAGAAAATATTTGCAAATCATATATCTGATAGAGGGTTAATAACCTAAATATGTAGAGAACTCATACAACTCAATAGTAAAAAAGAAAATAATCCAAATAATAAATGAAGAAAGGAACTAAATAGATATTTTCCCAAAGAAAACATACAAATCAAGAGTAGGTACATGAAGAGGTGCTCGACATCACTAATCATCGGAGAAATGCAAATGAAGAACACAATGAGATATCACACCAATCAGGATGGTTATTATCAGAAAGATAAGAGATAAATGCTGGCAAATATGTGGAGAGAAGGGACTCTTTATACACTGTTGGCAGGAATGTAAATTGGTACAACCATTATGGAAAACAGTATGTGGTTCCAATAAAACTGATATTGAACTACCATATGCTCTAGCAATCCCACTCCTGGGTTTATACCTGAAGGAATTGAAATCACTATCTTGAAGAGATATCTGAATCTCCATGTTTACTGCAGCTTTATTCACAATAGTCAAGGTATGGAAACAATCTAAATGTCCTACAACAGATGAATGGATAAAGAAATTGTGGTATATATACAATGGAATATTATACAGCCATAAAAGTCAGGAAATCCTGTCATTTGTGACAACATGGATGAACCTGGAAGGCATATGCTAAGTGAAATAAGCCAAACAGGTAAATACAAATAATGTATGCTATCATTTACATGCAGAATCGAAAAAAAAAATCTGATTTCATAAAAACAGAATAGAATAGTGGTCGCAGAGGTTGGTGGCTGGGAAGATGAAGGTCAAAAGGTATAAATTTTTAGTTATAAGAAGAATAAGTTCTGAGGGTCAAATGTACGGCACAGTGGCTACAGTTAATAATATATTTCAAATATTATATACTTGAAAATTGTGGAGAGTAGAACTTAAGCATTCTTACCACACACAAAAAAAGAGTTAACTATTTGAGGTGATGAATGTGTTAATTATCTTGATCTTGGTAATCATTTCACAATGAGTAAGTATATCAAATCATCATGTTGTAGCCTTTAAATATATACAACTGTATTTGTCAATTATTCCTCAGTAAATATGGAAAAAAGGAAGTAAATTGAGGGAAATAAGAGCAAATAATTTTCTTTTCATGAACCCACACTCTTAATAAAGATGAATTCTCTTTACAAAGATGATTATCCTACTATTTCATTCAATAGGAATTAAAGATTGTTCAAGATATGCATATAAAATTGAGAATTTTGCCAAAATAAAGATGAAAACGCTCCAATGATTATTAGTGAACTCAATAATGGTCTATGGAACTACAGGTTTAGTTTAGTTTTAAATGTATTTTACCTAATTTATCTTATACTATTTTGCTGTGGAACTATCAAAACTGCTGTAGGGATTACACTAAGCATGGCTACTGACGACTAAGAATTAAGTGAGATGTTTGTTGTGAGGAAACTCAGTGGTGATCTTAGTTTGTATACTGAACAATGAATTGGCTTTCTGCATTCTGTAAGAAGCTAAATTATTATGTCTTTTTCTAAGCTCCTAACTTATGATGAAATCATGATGTGAAAACTTCAGAGATATTTTATCGATATTGTCTAAATAGTAAAGTCAAGGTAATTTACATGTGCTGTAAAAATTAGTCAAACTGTTATGTTATATTTATTTTTCAAATTTATTTTCAAAATTTGGGCATAATTAAAAGAAAATGAACCAATTACACAGCATGACAGCTGTGCTATTAGCTGAGATATTCCTGAGTGCATGTTAAATAGTCAAAAAGTCATGCTTGATATCATGAGTACTTGTAACTTTCCTAATAAGCTAGTATAGAATAGGTTATTTAACAACAAGTTGATCAAATCTAATTTACATATTCCTACCAACAGAAACTTTGAAATATGCAGATTCAAAATTTGGCAAGTATTATTTAATAGAAATAAGGATGCCCCTTTTGGAAGGGGCAAATGCAGAAATAGCATGCAAAAGGGTTAAACACAGGAAGAGTGCCTAAACAGAAATGGAGGACAAAGATGTATTTTTTAAATTATATTCAGTATCATAAATGCAGTTTGTAATCAGAGCATTCAAGAATCATTCTCACTTTCATTTCTTTATAATTATGCATGCAAATGATCCAGAGTAAACAAAAGGGAAAAAAATGTACTCCTAACTTCATATCCAACCTCTAATACTGTGAATCTTTTTGAAATAGGCTTCTTTACTACTAGCAGAGTAAAAGCAGTCCAATAAGTTTATACAACAAAGTGAGTTCCCTTTCCATTTTACCTATTTGAATAGCACATCCAAAACAAATACTATAACTTCTGAAAATTTGCAATACATCTTAGAAAACAGAGACAGCCCTCATAAGACCTGGCCTAAGAACTTTGCTACCATACTTTCCTTTCCCGAAATTTGAACGCTTCCTTATCTTCTCTCAGACAAATAAAAGGAAGAATTGTATGGCTCCCAGCTTTGGAGCCCCGAAAAATGCAACCAAGATTAAAAGCAGTAAGACCCAAGAGTGAACAAGACATACTAAATTGTTCAACCTATGTTTTTACTAACTGTTCTCCGTGATTTATGGAATTTCTGTATAATGGTTTGGACAGGTGCTATGCCACAAGAAATCTATAACTGGATTGAAGAGAACTAAATGTCTACTTTACAGCAATCTATCACATCACATTCAAAGTATTACACCTCAAGACAAGATTTAAGAAATTAATTCTGAGGATTTGATATATAGAGAATCAATTTGCTATTAATGACTTTGTTGCCATGGGTCAGGCCTTGTATAGACTTGCCTAAGGCATTCCATGTGTATGAAAACAAGGTACCCAACCAACAATGTTCAAAGCAGCCAAGTGCTGGAAAGATTCCACGGCAGCAACAACTTCTTTCTTCTAAACCTAATTTTACCTGATATTACACATTCTATTTCCCCCCATCTATCTTCATTAGTCCATACTCCTTTGTCACATTTTCTTTTACTAGGAAGAATGGAGGCTTGGAGGCTTTCCTGATTGTATGTCCCAGACCCCCCACCCCAGTACTGTTCTTCTCCCTGCCCACACTGTGCTAAGTTTTGGGACAAAAATGGTGAGGAAAAAAGACATGATCCTGCCCTCATTAAGCTTGCAGTCTAATAGGGTAGTTTGACATTAACCAGAATATCAAATTAAGCTGTGATAACTTCTATGTAGACAAAATCTAGGGAGATATGAAATTACTTAATAGAGACTAGGAAAGAAGACAACAGTTGTAGATATAAAGTCATATGAAACAGTTCTTAGTTTTGTAAACATTCCTATACCTTCATGCCTTGTCTTTCTCTATGCTCCTTCTATGTTCCCTTCACGTGTAAGTTTCTTAAAGTGTCCTGTTTTTCTGATATCTACCTCTCTTCATTTTTTTCAATCATCCCTTTTATAATATCCCAACAAGCTAAGCCACATCTATCTTTCTTTTGCAGCTGGATGGAGGATGGAAAACAGACTTTGGAGTCAAATAAATCTAAGACTGAGGCCAGTTTAGTCACTTCATAATTGGAAAGTTGTTTTTTTATAAGATTTCTTAACTTTTTTGAGCCTGGTCTTTTTTTAAATAGCAAAATGAAGTTGTCAACTTTTGAGGGATTTGAGGTAAACGTCTATAGGCTTTGTTACAGAGAAAATGTGACCTTAGAGAAAGATGTCTAAGATGTCTATAAAAAGATTGAATTAATTATTACATCTAAAGAAGGAGGGTACCTATTAGATACTGGCTTGGTCAACCTAGAGCAGAAAAAAGTTGCTCTCAGATGCATGTAGAGAGTAGAATCCAAGCCAGGACAGGAAGCAGGGAATTTAACAAAGGAATTTTTAGTTAGCCCATTTTAGCTCATTTCATTAAGCATTCTATTCATAACTTTTTTTCATTAAAATTTCTCTTATTGATTTTATGCTTAAAAAGCATCATTTCATTTTTCTATGGGAAGAGAATGGACTGCTCCTTCAGATTTTTTTTTTAATCGTGCTTAATATAACTCCACCCTTTCAGAGATAAATCTGCTTTAAATGTTTAATTTTTACATTATCCATTCATTCAATAAATATTTATCTTATATTTATCAAGGGCCTACTATGTGCCAGGAACTAGATTTGTTGCTGGGTGTTCAGTGGTGATTAGAACAGAAGCAGTTCCTGTCTTCATAGAGCTGCTTTAGTAGTGAAGACAAACACACAACACAAATATATATATATACACATATACGTATATGGATATATAGTTACAAAATGTAATAATTAAGTGCAGTCAAAATCAGATTGATAGTCTGCAAATGGGAGGACAGATCCTGGACCATGGTAAAATCATCAGGATAATGAGGCCTCTTGGAGAAATAAAACCAACCTTTATCTAACACATGCCTCTGCATTAGTTTTCCTATTTTATTTAAATTGCACATATACATCCATCAAAGGTCAATGAGAAGATCAAATGCTACAATATGTGCATAGTATCCAACACTGCAGGCATTAGATAAATGCTAGTCTCTTTTCTATTCCTTCTTCTCCAATTATTTCAATTCTGACTTTAAAGGAATAGTTCCCTTCTATATCTTAACAAATTTAAGCACATACCACAAGTGTGAAGTTATAGTTGCAAGCACAAATCAAATAAAAGGAAAGGGTGAGGCAAGTTTTTCTACCCAGATTTACAGGCAGTTGATCACTGCTACATATCATACATACATACTTTCTTTTTGTCACAATATGAGATAGTTACAGGAATAAAGACACACTAAACAGTAGGAAGTCAACTCAACATTACTGAATGAAATGTCTGATAATTTTCAATAAAGAAATTCTACTAATAATTTACTGGTAAAATCCAATTTTAAAACATTATATGAAAAATATGAAGGGAGTTTATAATGTTCAGTTCATCATGTATTAAAAATATAGAATGTATAAAAATTTTTAAAGATGTTGCTAACTTTATTTCTACACTTTATGAATCTTACTGATTCTTTTTTTTTTTTTTTTTGCGGTATGCGGGCCTCTCACTGCTGTGGCCTCTCCTGTTGTAGAGCACAGGCTCCGGACGCGCAGGCCCAGAAGCCATGGCTCACGGGCCCAGCTGCTCCGTGGCATGTGGGATCCTCCCGGACCGGGGCACAAACCCATGTCCCCTGCATCGGCAGGCTGACTCTCAACCACTGCGCCACCAGGGAAGCCCCTTACTGATTCTTTAATAAAAAAGTAAAAGAGTAATAAAAGAAGTGAGTCACTAAGCTAGTAAGTTGTGCCACTATAATGAATGGTAATGGGTGTATTTTGTTGGAGTTGAAGATCAATATGATTTTTTACCAGATGCTCTACTGATAAAGCTGATAATGTAATAATCAGAGAAGTAAAATTCACCTAGAGCTTCACATATGTTTTCATCTCTACTTATGAATTTATTATAGCTTTGCCTGATAAACCACCACCTCAACACAGACAAACTCGTTGGGACATATTAGTTAGTCTAACTTTTATGCTACTAAATTCCACCATCATACAAAATCTATAGAGCATACAAAATGTAAGAAAAGCTCTGTGACAAAACATAAAATAGACTACATGAGATAAACCATTTGAAATGTTTCATATTCCTTTCAGTCTGTTATGTCTACAACTCACTCCTCTTTTGTCAACCAGCAACAGCATTTTTGTCTCCTTTTCTATCGTCAGGATTTGATCAATCCCCTCCTGGGCCCAGAACAATCTTGCTTCCACATATATCTTATCTAACTCTCACACTCTCATGTCTCTCTAAACCTATTCTTCCTCTCTGACTTTCTAATGACTGCAGGTTTCTGCACCTTAAAATAAACCCGTCTGTCCTTTATCATTGCAATTGTCTTCTTTAAAAAATCCTTTCTCAGCTAAACTCTTCAAACTACTCCATATCTGCTCTCTCCAATATTCATCACCTCTGACCTTTCTTAACACTCTGAAGAGCAGCTTACTTACCTATCACTCTATCTTGAATCCTTCAAGAACAATATGCTGGTCAAATTGTAAGACCTGTTCTCAGATCTCCTCTTGGTTCATCGCCCGGAGTTATCTGACTCGGGAGCATCATTTTTCCCAGAAGCTCCTTCCTCCCTTACCTATTGTGGCCCTCTGCTGTTTTTGTTTAGTCCCCTCGGGTTTCTCTTCTGTTTTTCTCCTTTCCATTGGCCATCTGATGGCGTTAACCATCTACTTTTTATTTTTTTAAATAATATTAATTACTCCAAAATCTTTGCCTCAAATCCTGTCTTCTTCCAAATTATCATAGTCTGTATTATTTTAGTGTCTCTAAATATCTTACTGGAACTTCGGTATCTCACAAATTTTGCTCACCATCATCTTCCTTCCTAGTTTTGGTCCTGTTCCTCAGCTTCTTATATACAACGCCATAACCACCATCTCCCCAGCCCTCATACTTGAAATTTTGGCATCATCTTTGAGTCCTTTTTCTCATCTCATCAAAGGCCAAATCCTATTAATTCTGCTTCTGTATTAGCTATCATAGCTGCTTCCACATCATCATTCCTACTATTACTTACTAGCTCCTGATCTCATGACAACTCCCCTCGACCAACATAATAGTCTCCTAAGAAGCCTTAAGCCTGGTTTTCTCTCCTTTTGCCAAACCACTGGTGCACAGCTGTCATATTAATTCTTCTTAGAGATTCAAACTCCTGTGTTCAAATGCATTCCAAAGAAAGATTTAGATCCTTATACTATCAAAGTCCTCCATGAATTAGCTCCAACCTACCTTTTCAACTTTGTTTCCTTAACTCTCTCAGGTACCAAATACCAATCAAATTGAGTTCCTGTGTGGCAGTATCTTGGATTTCCATTCTTATTGTCTATGCTCATAAGGTTCATTACTGCTGAAAGCTCTTTTCTCATCTTTGCAGCTCCATTCACTAATTATCCTTCAAGGCCTACCGCACACGTTACCTCCTACATGAAGGCTTGAGATCGAGGTATCATTCAATGAGTACTATCGTCTAAGCACATGAAGCTCTACATGTGTTAATTCTTTCACTACAAACTGACGACAGTTAGTTCAGATGAGAAGATAACCCCATAGAGGATAAGTAACTTGCATACGGTCTCACAGTTAGTAAATGATAGGTAGACCTCAGGTTCTAACTAAAGCTTTCTGACTCTAGTTAACCACTGCAACTTGTTCTCCACTTTACGCCCTCTGTAATAAATACCTTAAACTTACATTTAGGTCTTTAATCCATTTGAGCTTATTTTTGTGTCTGGTGTTAGGGAGTGTTCTAATTTCATTCTTTTACATGTAGCTGTCCAGTTTTCCCAGCACCACTTATTGAAGAGACCGTCTTTTCTCCATTGTATATTCTTGCCTCCTTTGTCATAGATTAGGAGACCATAGGTGCGTGGGTTTATCTCTGGGCTTTCTATCCTGTTCCATTGATCTATATTTCTGTTTTTGTGCCAGTACCATACTGTCTTGGTTACCGTAGCTTTGTAGTATAGTCTGAAGTCAGGGAGCCTGATTCCTCCAGCTCTGTTTTTCTTTCTCAAGACTGCTTTGGCTATTCGGGGTCTTTTGTTTTTCCATAAAAATTGTAAAATTTTTTGTTCTAATTCTGTAAAAACTGCCATTGGTAATTTGATAGGCAAAGCAGAAATAGAGTCACTGATGTAGAGAACAAACTTACAGTTACCAAGGGGGGAAAGGGGGATGGGATGAATTGGGAGATTGGGATTGACATATATACACTACTATGTATAACTAATGAGAACCTACTGTTTAGCACAGGGAACCCTACTCAATGATCTGTGGTGACCTAAGTGGGAAGGAAATCTAAAAAAGAGTGGATATATGTATATGTATAACTGATTCACTTTGCTGTACAGCAGAAACTGACACAACATTGTAAAGCAGCTATACTCCAATAAAAATTAATGAAAAAAATAAAAACCTTGACCTTTAGTTTTTCCTCTCTTACAACATGTATTACTTTGTACCTCATTTTATAGCTTTTAACTTGCATGTCACTTGATGGAGATCAGTGGAGAATTCATGCTGCCTTTATGTAATAATAAGTGTTTACTTAATAAATGCTTGTGCCTGGAGAGATGGATATACTATTTCTCTGTGTGAACAGTTACTATGTCTTTCTACTATCTACTTCATCATATATTACAACTTCTAAGATGAGAGGCCTTATGCAATCCGTGGCTTTAGAATTAGATGGAGATGTTGTTTTTGAAGCATTATTTTCCATGATGCCTCAACATGCACCTCTTACTCTAATTAGGCTCAACTGTGCAATCCCCAAAACAAAATGTTCACTGCCACCTCTACCCTTTGTCCCCAATGTTTCTCTTTCACAGAATGCCTCTTCCCAAGCCATATATTGTTCTTCTTTCAAGGTTCAGCTAAAAATACAAATGTCTTTTATGACCAAGGTAGTGTTTCATCAATTAAAATTTGATGAGAATAATATTATTATGTGCATACATATATTCTTTGTCTGTGTCAAGTACTGCATCTCTCTAAGTACACTTTTAAGCACATATTAAATACTTTAAAATAATGTTAGTGGGTCTTATGAATTAAGATTATTCTCATATAAGATAAATTAGGGCAGTTAACAGTCAAAAAAATAATGAATAGTTCTTGAAAATAACTTATTTTTTTTGGTGCCTACTATGAAGGCCTATCTAAAGAAGTTGATCGTACTTTATTATTTCAACCAAATATGTCCCAAAATATTTATTTAATTCAAATTTAGAATTAACTTCTAAAACAATATATGGTAGGCTGGGTGGTTAAGAGGTGCTTTCTTCGTTAATAGATATTAAGGTAAAGATTTTTCCTAATGCTTACTTCCCAAGATGGTAAAAGTAGTCCACTTTACATCTTATGTGACCTTGTTTTAGCCACATGACTTATATTTGGCTAGGACACAGAAATGAATCCAGCAGCTGCATACAAAATAGGCATGAAATATTTTGTTGAGAGAATTTAATTTTTGATGGAGGTAGCCATTGGCTCAAATAAGCTAAAATGCTCACTAATTTAAAAATCTTATACATTTTGACTTGATAATATTATCTCTTTTATCCTTTGTGGTGGACTATACAACGGTTCAAACAAAACAGTGAAACTGTGTTTTAAAACGTGTTGCCTTGAGAAGGCAGACATCGTCTAGTTATCTTGTTTCTATGCTTTATTACCCCAGCTTTGTTTTTCTTTTATTTTCCACCACTCCAAGCTAGAAATGGGCAGAAACAGATCTCCAGAACCAATTGGATAAATGAGGTACTCATACTCTTATTTTTCCTAAAGCGCCTAATAACACCTTCTGAAGAAAACTGAAAGTATTATTTTTCCTTGAAATGCATTCCTTTTAATTCTACCTGTGTTGAAAAAAAGAGAAAGAAAAATCCTAGCCACTTCAATAAGATATTTAGTTAAACAGAGTCAAGGTCAATACAATTCTGAAAGAAACATTTGTCTAAGCTAATGGATCAGTTTGGCCTTTGATAAACCCAGAATCTCCTAAAGAAAGTCATGGCTTGGGTTATTGAGGAGGTGGGGGTATATGAGGGAATTCAGGGAACATACATTTCCGTGATAGTCTCTGGCAGATTTGTGGGGATCTCAGTGAGACCTTTCCCACGGCAGTCTACGATATTGTTGCTACAGGTACAAGCAGCTGGACAATGCAAAACACTGCAAGACGGCGCCATAAATGATTGGTGACCTGAAAAAGAAACAAACGGAAGTTATAGTTTTTCCTCCTCAATCTCATCATTGTGAAACACACAAACTTAGCTAAAATAACAAAGCACGTTATTAAACAGAAATGCATTTCTCTAAATACCTGATTATAAAATGATACTATATTTCTACAATATATTTTAGGAAGCATGCATGTATGTTTTGGGGTCAGTACCGATAAAGCAAATGAGATTTTTAAAACTAATTACAAAAATGATAATTTTTAAAATTTGAAAGATTTGTGAGAGAGGTTAAATTCTGATTTGAAACTAGAATTCTATTCAAATTTATTATGAGTTCCAAAAAAAGCAGCAACTTCAGACTAATCTATATTTCATTTCTAATAAGCTTAGATAGAGCATGGTCTTTATTGAATTTAAGTAGCTTAACTTACTTTAACTCAAAGAAGGAAAGGAAAACAGTAAAACTTCCCTCTCGGTAGACATAACTGTCTAAATAAGTAATCATGTGCCAATAAGTGTGGGGGAAATAGATGATGCTAAGTTTGATTTCTGGGTAGGTTCAAAATTACCGCTTTTTTTGAAGTTGTAATAATTTGTATCAGGTCATTCTGTTAGTTGTAATCTAGATGATTCCTTTTTTGACTTTGTATGGCTTAAAATTTTAGGCTAAGTAGTTACCCAGAGGTATATATTTTACTACTCAGTATTGAAATTTTACTGTTCAAATGGTGAACAACAGGCTGTCAGGCATTTTGTACCAAATAGGCATCTGCAAATGCTGAGTTTGTCCCTGCAGCAGGGCCAGACCTCTCTGCCCTGCAGAGAAAGGGCCCGAGTGGTGGTGATACCCAGGGAGGAAGCTACAGGCTAATTACTAACCAGGTCCCTCTCAACAAGTTCTCACACTTTACAAAAACAGTCTCAGTCTAAACAAGAAACGTGAACTTGCCTTCTTCCTCATCTAGAAAACAGGAAGGAAAAAAGTGAAAAGAGAAAAAAGTGGTTAGGAACGAATTGTTAGTCATTTCCTTACTTAATTTTTTATAAAGCAATCAGACCTACTGAGCACATTCCATGACATTATAAGAAAATTTTGTTTGGGTTACAAAAAGCATGAGAAAATACATAAAAAGGTCTAAAGGACAGCAATAAAATAGAATCCTGAACTAGTATGTCTTCTCACTCTTCCTTTAGGAAACTGGTATTTATGATGCATTACAAATATTTAAAATTTCTGTTTTATTGTTATTTTGAACAGACACTTCTGAAACAGAAATAATTTATATGGATTGGGAATCAGACTGCCTAGGTTGAGATCCTTGGACTTAACTCTACAACCTTCGACAAGGTTACTTACCATTTCTTTTTCTCAGCATTTTAAACTTTAATGTAATGTTACATTTCTCGACAGATGTTATGAGGGAGGTAAAAATGAGGTAAATATTTCTGAAATACTTAGACTGATGCTTAAGCACAAAGAAAGAACTAACTGAATGTCACCTATTGATACTTTACATAACCGGTGTCTTATTTTTGTTTTCAGATTTTTGTTACTAAAGTTAGTCATTTATCTCTTTTAGGTAGGATTGCATCACATGAAAAGTATTTTGTCACTTTGCAACTACAGTTCTGTTACTTTTTCAATTTCCCAGCCGGGATCCAAGATTAGTTCATCATTTTTGCAACTGTTAACATCAAAATAGAAATAAATTCTTACCTAAAGGTAAAATCATGAGTAGCAAACAGAACTGTAATTTAGGAATTTCTTATCTTTCCCTTGGACTGAAAACTGAAAAATCCTTCATCATAACTTAGGTGAAAGTAATCAGTAATTGCCAACCATGCACGAATGTCTTAGAGCCTATGACATCATCCCTAACACAGAGGATTTCCACAGAGTATTAGTGCATAACTGCACATTAGTGAGGAACAGTGAAACCTCTGAAGCATGCACCTTACACAGTTCCTTACATCATAGCATACGGGAATATGAAAACAGAAAGGTTCTTTCTCCCTTACCACTGCAGACAAATTCTCGTTTTTGAACCTCAGCTACGTTATGGCCCCTTAGGTGGGATGGCCCCATACATTGAGTGTAGAGGCCCACCCGAGGCCTTTGGCGTAGCCAGTCCGAGAGCCAGGCCAGGTGGCAGTCACAATACAGGTTGTTCGAATGGAGTCGACTAAATGAGAGCCAAGAAGTTTAAAGCAAGAAAACAGAAAAGAGTCATTTCAAAACTTGGAAAATTCATTCATAATAACATATAACTTCGTCTCTACCTATAAATAGGTTAAAGCTTAATAAATGCCAATCTAATTATTTTCCTAAAAATTAAACTGGTTTATAACCACAGAGTCAAGTCCCTCTTCATCTACCTCTGAGCTAAGTAAGTATACAGAAGCTTGAACATGACCATGAAAATCTTTTGCCTACGTCTATTCAAAGGGACAAAGAGACACAAAGAAGTCCAAGGCAAATTGCTCTGCAGTCCCAACATACCGGCAGCCAGTGGGGGTGGGGTGGAGGAATGGGGAAGTCTGGGCTCAGGCAGGGGTAGGAGGCATGTTAAGAAAAGTTGTGGCTCCCAGTTTGAAATACCAGTTAGTCTTGTCATTATTAGTCTCTGTGGCAACTGCTGGCAAAACTTTTTTAGCAGGTCACTTTCATTTTTTGCTGAACCCGACAGAATAATAATTCAATATAAACCATTTCTTTTCACATCCCTATTCTGATTTCCTTCTTTTTGTTTAATCGCAGTAAAAGGGATTAGCTGCTTTTGGCTCTTGGGGACATAGCCTCAAAGAGCAGGAACTGAAATTAAAAGACGTAAATGGCTGGGAGTGAAGGAATTATGCCAGCCCCCTCTACGCTGGCAGGGATCCACACCAGATCATGGATCCCTTCCAAGTGGTAAATAGCACTTCTCCATTAATAAAATATCAGACAAATGTATCCACTAAATTAGGTAAATGACTTCAAACTGGCTTTTATGTTTTTTCAAACTAAAGAAAAGGACATCCAAAGCTATAAATCAAAGCATCATTCCCAGAATCATCTATGCCATGGTAATACCATTTTAGCCCTTTTTAGCTGATGTGCTCGATTATAACCCAATAACAGTAATGGATATTAAAACATGAAACCCAGTCCAGAAAGCTAATTGGACCATAAAAATGGAATTTTTAAGTAGCAATGATAATACAGAATAATGAAACAACCAAAGCAAGGGAATTTAAAGTCAGATGACTGTTTTATATTCTCCTTGAGCCTCGAGGTATGGAATAGACTGTCTTGCATCCAAACTAGACAGCATGCCACAGGACAGAAAGGCACATTTTGGGAACGCTGGGCGACCTCTGGTGAAGTTTGCTTGGAGGTCAAAGTGGCATCTTTTGGAAGCCACAAGGCATGTTCCACATCATTGCTCTCTAAATATTTCCATTGAAACCAAGTACATTACGATGATTCAATTAGATGTGCACACATTTGAAATGAGAAAAGAATATAAAAATTTAAAAACCTGATTAGTAAGACAAACTGTAGTGGATTTCCACAAGAAAATAAGACTCACTATACTATTTAATTTGTTTTTAAAAACTTAGCTAAAACTAATGAGAAACCAACTTCATTAAATATAGTTTGAGTGAACTGGGCTCTTCATTTTGCCAGTTAGTCTCAATCTGATAGCCCCAAGAAAACAAAACTTAGTTATGCCTGCTTACTTTTAGAATGATTTTATTTTGCTTAATTATATTCCAAGGAAATTATAGCCCATGAAGAGCTCAGTTTTAGTGAGGAAAAAATGACATTAGTATTGGTATTATCTAATTCATTAAAAAGTGGCAATTCAACTGATTTTTGACTAAAGAGAGAAAATAAATGTAATGTTCTCAGTTATAAATTATTGTAAAACGAAAATATTTTGAAAACCCTATCAAAATATATTTACTCTACTTAAAAACGCATATTTTTTCAAAAAGTCCAATGCTTGGTTTTGTTTCTCACCATTTCTCACATGTTGTATATAATATATATTTTTAGGTCAAGGTGATTCTGAAACCCAGTTCAAATGCTATTTATCTCTGAAAATGCTTTAACTAAATACCCCACCCTGGGCTTTGAGGATTAATTTTTCTCTAAGAGAAAAAAATAGCTGTATCAAACACTTTTATTAGAGAATCATTTTTATCCATCTAAAATATTTTAATGTCCATCTGTAACTCCTGAAAAGATATTTTAAAATATAAATGCTGACACAACCTTGATTACAGAAGCACTAAAGGGTGATGCTGTAATTTTACGTCACAAAGAATGCTGGAGAGCCAGTTTAGCTTTATTAGGATTGCTTGCCATACAGTAATAAAATCATAAAGATTTACCATTTATCATTTCTGACAGCCAATCAAGGAGTCTTCCATTTCTTAATGAAATGTGATCTCCACAATAGCTCAAAGTAAATGTTTTTCTCCCTCCCCCAAACTTCCCATAACGCACATCATTTAAAAGGAAGCTTTCAAGTTTTCAGAATAGTAGTTCATTTATTCAAATATCATATCCAGAACTTTTTAAAAAGTGGTGTTTCCCTTGTCTACCCCATGATGATCTAGTGGTCATATTCTTTACTTACTAAAAACAGTACTTAAGGGGAATCATTAATTGATTAAATTGACTTTATATATATATTGTGGCTACTTACAAAGTCCTAAGTTTAGGCATATGGTTGAAACTTGCCACAGAAAGTCTAGTAATGTTGTTATTGTTGAGAGTGCTGTAGAACAAAAAAAGGTTAGAAATTTTAGATATGAAAATTTATTGATCACTCCATATGTTAACACAGAAAAAACCTCTTGTGATTATGTTTATGCAGAACGATTACCTGGTAAAGATGGCATCAAGAATGAACTGTATTATACACAAGATGATAAATAAATTTCATACTTTAACATATTACTATGCATTCATCAAATATGTATTACTAATTTGTGACTTGAGTCATAGTATCTTTGACCATGTAGCTTTATGCACTGTGTACATACATGTCGATTTACGATACTGGCTAAGAAATGAACGAGAGATAGTCACAGTTGGAAAAATTAAACAGTTATATTTCCTTTAAGGGTATTATGTATAATTAGTGTCCACGAGTAAATGAACCCATTTGAATTCTCCAATTGAAATCTCATAGCAATGGCACAGAATCAGTACTTTCAGGTCCTGGAACAGAGTCCTGTTAATTGCCCTTTACTGTGGACAGCAGCTGCTGTTGAAATTTGAGTAGGAAGAACAAAATCTATATTTGGTACTTGCATTGGGTAGGAAACAAGTGACATGCTGTAGCAATATAGTAAAAGCTTAATATATTCTAGCGGTTTTTAGTTGCAGCCACATATCCTGTTCTTTGTTTAGTGCTGTGTAGTGATCATGGTTTCTGGAAGCCAGGGTCAAGAAGATGGGTGGTCAAGGGAGATACGATGAAAATAAGTATACTTCTCACTTGGTTCAAATGTTTCCTAATTTCCCTCTAACACAAGCATTGTTAGTTGTATTATTACTACTATTTCTACTACAACTACTACTCATTCATTCATCAAATATGTCCTGAATGGCTCTTATTTTTATGGCAACATGGAATTTCTAAAAATAAGTCAGGCATAAATCTTGTCCTAAAATAGCATACAGCCTAACTGCAGAGGTGAATTACACAAATTACAAAAACTTAGAGTTAGTAAGGTTTAGAAGAGAGATATCTTTTTGTCTCCATTTGGAGAAGTCTGATTGTGACAAGACAGTGAGAAAGACAGTTATCCCAGGAATGGGTGAGCAGAGTGTGGAGATGACAAATGATTCCAGTATACAGAAGATATAGTAGGGTGATGACTAAACAGGGCAGTGGCTGAAGAAGGCAGGAAAGATGGATCTTGATACAGGTGGATGATGTTTAATATTCAAGAAGGGTTTGAATTAGAGGTTGCACATTCACTTGCCTACAGAGGCCATGCAGGAAACATACATGAGAGAAGCAGGCTGCTTGTAAAGAAATAAAATGGGGAAGAGAGACGGGGAAGAGCAGACCGATCCCTGGGGACAAAGAGGACCTTGGTGATAGTGATGATATTCTCTGTTGTAGCAACTAATATTCAGCTCTGATGGACTGCTGCTCTGCTGTAATGGAAAGCTGCCAAACAATCTGATTTTCTCAAGAGAAACTAAAAACGGAAGTTTTTAGATCAATCTTCCTAATTTTTAAATACTGGCAACTAACTCAAATATTTCAGAGCCCACGGGCCACGTCTGCTTGGGCTAAGCAAGATACATTGAGGCCACTTTAGGCCAGCTAGTGGCTATGGTTATCAATGGTGGGATATGGGGTGTTCAGGGGTAGAGGGATTTACTTAAACTTCTCAGTAAAGCAGGGCACGACAGCTACAGATCTAGAACATGCACTGACTCTCTTTACTATCCAGTTTAGCAATGTATTGAATGATATAAGAACTAATGCAAATGATCTGAACTAAGTCGTATAGAAAAAACCCCACTGAATGAAGGATCTATAAAGCACTGAATTGGTCGGCTCATGTTATCTGAAAGCCTCTAGTATTTTCCTGTACTCGAGTGAAATGAGACTTTTTTTCAAGCACCATTAAAACATATCCTGATGTCTGAACTAAAAGGTTTCACTTCTCAAAGGGATTTGCTTTAAATGACACCTTTTCCTACCCTCAAAATTTATGCTGATTTTATATGGCTTAAATCTTCAGAGTATACAGCATACTGAAATGTGATTTTGGGGACAACTTTTTTTTTAAGCAATTCACACTAGGCAGACATGCGTTAATTTTGAACTATAGTTTCTTATAATTCCACACAAAAGAGCTATCATTGCATGCCAAAGCCAGTGGCTATCAATTTGAAGACTTTTCTCAAAATGTTAATTTGTTTAACGCAACTAAAAAAATAGATCATCTCATTATTTTTATTCAGTATTGATGCTGGCAAAGCAATATTGATATTAATACCTGGTAACTGAACAATATGTGGAATCAATGAAATTAAGTTATTTTGAAATTAACAATAAATATAATTTTTGATTAGGTATGATGACATGTATGTGTTATGGCCACGATCAATTCCTATTATGAAACAATGTGAAGTTATATGCTGTACTTCTTTATTTGTGAACACTTTTTCCTGCATGGAAGTCTATTTCTATGTTCAACCTCAAGATTTTCTCTATGTAATGAGAATATATTCTGGCACAAAGGACATCCTGGTGTGTAAATAAGAAATGTTAGTCTTGGTAATCACGTAGGCCCTCTTGGACTTAGATCTTGATTTATTCTTTCTTATTCCCTAGTGCTAAGCATAGGATTTGGCAGAAAGTCTGATATTGAATGGATCTGAACCACTATGTTTCAATTCAATTCAATTATGTCCATTCTATAGAAAAGAAAAATAAACCATATAAAACTGGCAACTCAAGCAGTGTATTTCATTTCTGAATCTAGTGTCCAAAGAAAAAGAAAATATTGATCTACATTTAGTTTCCAATGCTATTTTTGAGACATCATCTTCTTATTAAGAAAACAAAGTTAATTCTAAACCCTATCAATGAGAATTCCACAAAAAGTCAGTTCATTTTACATGCAAGCGATAAGCTGCCTCCTTGCTTTCATCTACCTTGGCTTTTCCTTCTTGAACTTTATTCATTCTCTCCCTTAATATATATTTTAATCTAACAAATTTCCATCAATGGTTCAGTATGATTACCCCCATCTTATCCCGTTTGGCCTCAGTATATTCATATATTCACACATGATTCACAGAATCAAAATTTTAAAATATCTAAAACATTAGAAATCCAAAATTTAAGGTGATGTGCAAATTAATGCTCTTTCATTATTTCCTCATAATAAAAAGATATATCTTAAAGAGTCATGGATGATAAAAATAAGCAAAACAGGTAAATTTCTTTCTGGAACTCTATATAAAAAATGGTAACTCTATATTAAAAAAGCCCCAGACTAGACATTTGTAATGGGTAAACCTTTGATCTACTTGACAAGAGATTATGGCTTAACAAAGTCAGTCTTTCCAGCGTTCTAGCCAATTTAGCCTTAAATTCTTCATTAATTAATTTCTCTAAAGGCTGCATAAATTATGAGCATTAAAAATTAATATATATTAAAAGAATGTCTGCTTGACTTTATATTTAATATAAACTATTAAAATTATTTTGAAAAAATTCACATTTTCTCGTATTGTGCTAATTTTAATTCTTTTCTTTAGCAAACAAACTCTATCCATTAGATACTCTTTGAGACCTATCTATTGAGGTCCTCAAAAGAGTTCCCAACATTTTAGATTCTGATTTTAATTCCATGAACCACGAGATGTTTATCACACTTTGGTGTGTTTCATGATAGTGGGTCTTGCAAAAGTCACCTTTTAGATATGTTGCTAACCTGACAAAATATAGGAGGTGACTGTGTTTTCTTGAACTTCCTGCTTCTAAAAACAATGATACTAGTTTAGAACTAAAAAAGCAAATGAATAGTTATTGTATTTGTGGGTAAAGTGTTTTCAATGTCTAGCACAGAGCTTGACACATAGCAGGAACTTTCTCTCTCTTCCTCTCTCTCTCTCTCTCAATATATACGGAGCACTCAATACCTCCTCAGTATATTAAACATATATTAGTTATTCTATAGCTAATAAGTATTTAAGTTCTTTTACTTAATAATAAAGTACTTTATGGGGTTTAATTCATTCAAAACATTTAGCAAATTTTTCATTAAATGTTTGGTATCATTCATATTCTCAGTTAGGTGCACTGACTTAATAACAAATTCTTTGACTTATTCTGCTCTGTTCAACTAAGTAACACTTGTGGTAGTCTCCTCACATATAAAGTTTAGTGATATTGACTATGGTTTTGACGTCAGACCACTATCATGAAATCATAGTTGTATCGCAATTATTCTCACTCTGAAATAGCATTAGTGAGCTTTCTATATTAAAAATGGCTCTGGAACACAATTTTAAAAGTGGCCTTATAACTACAATGTGTATGACAAGCACTTTGATTTTTTTTTTCCTTTAGAATAAGTTAGATTGTTATCAACAGAAACAAAGGTGATCTCTCAAGTGGTTAGAGAACGGTATATACTCTCAGAGCAATTTCCCTCAATCAACTCATTCTTACATAATTCTTTAAAAATAATTAATAACTTAGCAGCACATGACACACTGAGAAATTCGATTCATTTACTTGCAAATAAAACCAAAATCATATAGAAAATATTGGAAAAATAAGCCGTTCTAGTTGAAACAATCAACTTTTTTCAGAATTACATTCTGCTCTTCAAACTCAATTTATAAAGCAATGGGATCTTTTTCTCAGGAGGATTTCTGGATAACATTTAACACATGGACTGAAAATTCAAAACCTCTTCACATTTAATTCAGTTTCAGATTTCTGAACAAACTGAGTCAGGGGAGAATTATAGCATAGAAATATATTTTATTGGGGGGAGAAATCTGTAAGTATACTTAAAAAGTTAGAAAGGTGAATCTTTGGGGAAATTTTTCAGAAATGTACAGGTGGCTTAAGCGGCTTTAGTAACTCTAGTTTTCATTAAAATTATTTTTCATTATAATTAACAATGCCATTAAAATTATTTTACAGTGTCAAAAGTCTGTAGAGATTACTCAGTTACCTCTAACCAATTTTGTCAGCCATGTCTGTCCAGCAAGGAAAGACAGAAAATGTCAATTATAATTCAAATCTGTGTGTAGTGCTTTACAAAGTCAGTAGTGAAGACTTTAAAATGGACCTAGTGGGCGGCTTATTAAATTTAGACAGTACATTTCAAAGTAACCTTACAGAGATGGTAAGTTATCTAGTTAAAATGACATTTTAAAATGAGAAAATGTCTTTCCATTGCACAGCAACTAAAACATACCAACATATCAGCTATTAAGGTTTATTTTTTGTTGTAATGTTTCCTATGCAACTGATGTTATCTTAATATATAGCAATTCTGGGAATTCTCACAAATCCTGTGTAGGAGACTATTTTATCATAAGGAGAAGCACTTAAAAGACAATACGTGTGAACATTTGAGTGTCGTTCCTAAATCAGACAATTTTACCTAAGCATATAGATATGCTATGCAAGGTTTTGCACACACACATTTCAACTCTTCTCTGTATTCGCTGTGAGTTATTTAAGGGCTCTCTTTGGGAAACCATTTTGACACAAGGTTTCAAGCTAACAGATAAGCATCCGCCTTAGCACTCCCCAGACACAAAGCTCCTGTTAAAAGAGTAAGAAATAAGCGGTACTTACAGCACCTCCAGGTCCCGGAGAGCCCTAAATGCCCCATCTTCAATACAGCTGATCTGGTTGTAATCCAGTTGCCTGTTAAACAGATTAGAAGAATATATGTAAGAGATTGGACACTAGCAGGGTTAGGTGAAAGGGAGTCTCCTGAAGGGTCTCTGAAGCCTTGGCTGCACTAACTGAAATGCTCTCACAAATACACTCATCTGCTTAAGAATGTCACAAGCCATTCTGGCGTCGGTGCCGTCACTGAAACCTCTTTTTGTTCTGAACTGTGTGTGCAAATAGCAGCCCATGGAAAGCTCCAGTAAATAATAACTGCACCTTATATTAAATGCCATAGGAATGCAATTTCATTACATCAAGAAAAGCTATCCATTAAGAGCTTTCAGCGTCATCTTGCTGAAACAATTTCATTAAGGTAAAGGACTGTAAATCACTTAATGTCACATGCACCCCCTCAGTGACCTAACAGAATCCATTTATCAGAGACACCCAGCTGCATGTTAATTTCACTATCCTTGGCAAGAAAGAGCAAGAATACTTTTAGGTTTTCTTCTTTTAAAAGCAGTTTTCTTTCAAGAACTCCAAATCAGGAAAGAGAAATGACGTCCCACCTATCTCCTTGCTATTTCCCAACTAGACATACACCTTACAAAGCTACCAGTTGTTTTATATTAAGCTTCACTATATGCAAGCATTGTTATCATTAAATGCGACTTCTTGGCACTGTAAATATTAGACTTTTCAGTTAAGGAACTTCCCAAATTACACCACTCTCCAGAAAACAAGTTTTTTAAAAGTATTAAGAAATTTTAAAAAATTTGCTTTTCTCAAAGCTGCTAATTTCGGCCCAAAACACTATGAAACACATATAGCAGCAAGATTGTTAAAACACCACACATCTCTACAGTCAAACATTTAAAAGCTGTATCAGCTCATTCTAAATAATACAGAATTCAAATAAATGAACGGTCTCCAGAAGTTTAAGTACTCATTTGCTAAAATTCAAAGATTGAAAAAAATGGCTGCTCCAAACTTATTTGCTTTTTCCTGCCGCTTGTCTGGGGAATTAAAATTTCCTTCTTCATACTAAGAAATTTACTTGGTTGAAATGGACAACTAAGTACTAAATCCCACAGCACTCTCCTTTTTGTTTAACAAATAAGCAGTTTTTATTTAAATCTAGTAGCTTGATGCTTAGCGATATTATTATTCCTGTAAAGAAAAAGTATTTTAATGCTTCACTTGAGATAGAAACAAAATGTTTAATGAAATAGTCAGGTGAGTTGTCAGCTCTGCATGCGTTGGGAAGGGAGGTACATGTACAGGGTAAGACTATGATCCTAATACAAATGAATCTTGTCCTTGTTTCAAGTGTAGAATTCACCAAAAGGGCTAATTCAAATCTGAGGTCGGTTTTTAAGGGAAATGTTGCAATAGCTGTTTCTCTCACAAGACGACTGAATAAAGGTGAAGTGATTTAAACCAGTGACTTTCAGAGGGGCCTTTTCAAAGTCCTTACTTTAGAAATTATTTACATAGAGAATGTCTCATGAAATATACATCTCATTTTTAAGAAGGTCTCTGGAGGACATAATCATATAAGAGGCTACCTTGATGCCGTGCAAATGGTGCGTACTAAGATGTGCAATATAAAAAACGTGAGCCCTTGAGAAGATACAATTTTATTGCTTGTATAAACTAAGGCTTTCCCCAAACAGCAGCTACCACTCATGCTACCGTAACAGCTGAAAGCATTTCTGCTTATTAGGAAGTATGCAGAGGTATAATTTTATTTTCTAAGAAGACTTTTTAAAGACTCATGATGTAATATGGTTGCTGCAGTTCCAAGAAAACACTTAACATTCTTGAGCACTTTTGATTTTTACAGATTAAATTCATTTAACAATTAAGTTAATAGCCATTTTTTATTTTTAAAGTGCTAAATATATATCTACACTACTATTCTCTAACCTCTTGAACAATTTATCAAAGCCATTTAAATTAGCACAATGGCATGAAGTGTTACCCTTGACACACTACAAAAGAGAAATTGTTTCCAGACAAATTGGCAAAATCTTTTAATGCTATCAAATTTGCCTAATGCAGTCTCCAGGTTAATCTGTAAAAGGGTGAGCTGTATGTTTGCCCATATCTTATTATCCTTAGCTGTCAATGTATAAATCAGTGCTGACACAGCTTCTTTTAAATCATGCATACTATACACAAAGGGGAAGCCCTAGTTTGCCAGAAAGCACTCAAGCAAATCTTGTCCTACAAGTACTGAAAGACAGATTACTTTTTGTATACCACTAGAAGTTGAGACGCTGCTGGAAACTTTTCTAATTTTACCCCTCTTTAACGTTGCTCATGGTTATATGCTTCTTCTGATTCTTAACAGAAATCTAAGCCCTTACTGGCACTAAACCATTAAGAATATTCAGCTCTCATAGGACCAAAGTCATCCCTAAAAGTTTCCTGAATGCCATCATATCCCAGTTCAAATATCTTCTGAGAAGGAAGGTATTTTGTGAAAACATTACTCATTTGAAAGGACAATGAAAATCGAAGTAAATAATATTTTCATCAGTGGGTAGATTTTGTAGTATTCAAAGGTATGTTTATGGAAAGTGTTGTACCCGCAAGACTGCTCATGGGAAAAATCTCTGCACAAACCTCTATTTGTCTGCATATGGTTCAAGATAAACAGTGTCAAAACTACGCAAAAGTGTAATTTATTTCAGAGTTTCTGGACTAATTTTCTTCACCTTGTTTCCTCTCATGCTACTCACTTCCTTCTCTACCGCCTCTCAAACCCTGGGCACTCCTGCTTTCTGTAAACAGGAAAGGATCTGTTCAGCCAAGACTTTAGTGACGTGTTTAGATGTGATTATAAATTGTGCCGTAAAATTGTTCCGAATTAAGGAATTAGTAAGAAGAGAATTTTTTCACTTCTCCAAAAAGTAATGTTACAGCTATTTACCCAGACATAAGGTAAATGTGTTGATCTTTAGATGATAAGAGCACTAGGTGCATCAGAGACGGCTTGAGGATCCTTTCCTGACACAGGAGCTACTTCCCAGGGGGAAGCAAGCTAGTGCTTTTCTTATTTTCCCAGGAGAAAGAACGGTATGGATAGTACCACTGGTGGTTTCTTTCAGACATTTAGCCTACATGTTCTTGCCCAGACTGCTGTGTCTTCTCCTCATTTCCTACCCCCAGCCCTCCTCTCTTGTTTCTGTTCAAATTCCGACCCATCCTCTCTGATCCTCCACCGTCCTAGTTTGTAAGAGTGTGACTTGAAGCAACTGCTTTATCTTTAATTTCATGAAAATAATGTTGTTAAAAAATATACTCTCTTTAAGATTTCTCTCAGCATTAACATTCTATGATTCTCTTTTCAGTGGTAGGTGCTCCTCTTCTGATGCTCTAGAATAACTCTAGACTGCCTATTTTATTTTTTCCTAGCACTGGTAAATTTAGTCTTAGAGAATGCAGTATGCTTTTATTAAGAGAGATCACTCTGTGCCTCACTCACATAAAATTTCGGAAGCTGATCTGATTGTCTTTAAGACTAAAAATAATTTAGCCTAGCTTCAGATTTTGATTAATTCTCAGAATGAGAGACAATATATAATGTTGCTAAGTATAAATTTTACAAAAGAGGTATATTAAATGACAAAAACGGTTGGACATTTGCTTACTTGGCATCCTGAAATATAACTGGAGGCACTGCACTCTGTTACTTTTTTTTTTAACATCTTTATTGGAGTATAATTGCTTTGCAATGTTGTGTTAGTTTCTGCTGTATAACAAAGTGAATCAGCTATACGTATACATATATCCCCATATCCCCTCCCCATTCTGTTACTTTTAAGTAAGTCTTTTTCAGGATTTCCTGTTGTCATTTTTAGAAATCTAGATACCATACTGTTTGAATTACATACAAAACATACCTTCCTGCATTAACTTTAGTTGGTTTTGTCCTTACTCATAGAAAATCCATATTTCAGTGCAGTGTCCAAGTAATAAAATCTTATTACTAATTCTCTTTTTGTAAAAATTAGAACTCCATAAAATATACTTAACTCTGAAACAATAGTGAACATAAAAATTCTTTAATAATTTCTAAGCCAGGCAGAGTTTCTCAATGTCTCAACAAAATTATTATCACTATGCTCCACTTTCCCAGGGTTTTTTAGGTATGAGAAATAGAAGTTTCGTTCATATTTATCTCACCACTGTAAGATGACAAACTCCAAGAATCTAGTTGACTTAAAACACATCAAAGTGACTACAGTCAATATGAGGGAAAAACAACATTTCACTATTTTACAAGCAACCTGATAAAACATAAATATAATGGGAGAAAAAGAAAAAAAAATGCTGGTAAGGATATGGGCAGCATCTGTTCTATTTCTTCCCTGTGTGTATAAAATTCAGGTGAATATGAGTGCCTAAATATACAAATCTTATGCTAATAATGATTGTTTAAGAAGCAGTTCAAGATTTAAATTATAATACATAGAGGGAACAAAAAAATTTAAATTAATCCATATAAATGAACATCCTAGAGAGAAGTATCAGCAAACATTTACCTTGGCATGAAAGCTCATCTGTTAGCCTGGACATTAATGAAGAACATAACCAAGGAAAGGACTCTTCTTAGGAACCCAAAATAATTTATGCTATTTGAGAATTTAACCCTTTTGCAATCTTTCAAGTAACATTTTGTTTTTCTCATAGGAATAAAGAATCTCAGTTTTTTTTGGAATAAGCTGTGGTATAAAGTTATATCCATTTGATAATTTATTAGAAGGAAGCTAAAGGTAGTTCTAACAGAGATGGTAATAGACACTGGAGGAAAGACAACTAAGTTGACCTTCACGTTCTGGTAAGTCTAAGTAGACTAATCAAGGGAGGTAGAAATTGAAACTGACAATGATAATTGCTAGCATTTATTGAATGCATAGCAAATGGCAGGGTCTGTAGATATACCCATCTCATTATTTCTCACAATTACTTGAAAAGGTAGGTATTATCATTATTCTGATTTTATAGATAAGAAAATGAGGCTCACAGAAGTTCAATAAATTATGCAAAATAGGTAGTAAATATTTAGTGAAACCTTGATTCAAATTTAAATCTATGTATTGCTGAAGCCCTCACTAGATACACAGGTGGCTAGGAAAAGAGATTCAGGAGCTATTCATTCTGCGAATGGAGGTTTCTGCTGAATTTCTAATGGCCAAGTTTCAAGGAAGAAGCCAGTAGACGAAGAATGTTACAGAATTTCAGAAAAGGAAGAGATTACCCTAGGCAAAAATAATTGTGTGAGGAAGAGAAAAAAAATCCCCCGATCCCTAAAAGATGGATAGAATCCAGTAAGACAGAAATAAAAGTGGGCATTCCCTCTGGAGGAGACTGGTTCAAAGAACACTTGTGAGCAGAGGTTCTACAATGTTCACAGTAAATGTCTGCAAGAGAGGGGCCATTCTGATGTGAGCGAAGAACTTGTGTGCAGATTCGGGGGGAGAGAGGGCTGGGAGCCTGCATGGGTGTCAGAACATTGGGATTAGTCAGAATATCTAAAGAGGCTAGATGGCATGCCATTTGATAAAAGTCGCTGCTCTCTCAGGGAAGAGCCTATATTCCTACAGACCCTGCAGAACTACTGTAGACAATACTCTGCTAAATCCCCAAGGCTTTGCCATAATGCCTATAGCAAAATGTTTTTGTTTTTAATAATCTGTATGATTTTGAACCAGGTAGTGATGGGATGAAAAGCAATGCTTTATGAAAACAAATCTGGCTGCAATGTTACAACTATCTAATGAGAATATAAACTGGAGATCAAAACTCAATTAGCAGGTTATTGTAACTGCTCAGAGATAGAAAAGGGTGGCTCTCCAGGGTTGGGGAAGTAAGAAACCTAAAGATCTGTTCTGTCTCAAGGACAACACGCAGCCACAGAAAGATCATGACAATTACTATTTTATACTGATACATATGTGAATTAGATTCCCAACTACTCAATCAAAATGTCTTGTGTTTTTTTCTTTTTAGTTTTATTGTTTTGGAAAATGTTGATGAAGATACGTTATTTAGACTCATTTTTTACATGAGAGAAAGCTATCAGTAATAAAGAGTGCTAAGACATCCAGGAGAAACAGCAAAATGCGATGTTGGAGAGGTTATTGGTAGGAAACTTGACCATAGTTGTTGCGGATTATCACAATTCAGTGTGGTTTTTTAGACTGAGTTTAAACCAGGCAAATTCTAGGACCATGGACAGTTCCCATGGTACTGACTGTGGCAACTGCTGAGTTCCTAATACATTTTACATCTAAGAACCCAAACAACTGCTGGTTGCTGGTTGTCCCCTATGTCCACAGGCAGCATTCTGGATGTTAAGAGACGCTCTGGTCCTTATACCATAAAACTCAACTTCATTTGCTATTCATCTAAATGAAGAGCCATTGTTACAGGTTTGTTCAGAAGGTTCTACCTCCCACTAAAGACCTGTATGCGGTATTTAATCTAATGCTAAAGACAGCAAGCCCCTTGAGTGAGAAACCAACCTCCCCTTCAAAGTCTCTTCAGCCTCAGGCTTACTGAAAACACTTTTGGGAGAAGCTAGGGGCACTAAAAGTTACAATTTCTATTTGATATACATGGATTTTATTTTTATGATAATTATGTAAAAAGTATGTAATTAAGTATGACAAGAAATGTAGTAAACTAAACATGAAAAGTAGCTGATTATGGTAGTCATTCTGTAAATATGACTTAATTTATAGGACAAAGCTAAAGTAAGTCTTGCATTTGAATGGTTAAATATATAATACACTCTTCTGGTTGTTACATATTTATTCTATATTACGTGAGCAACCTTGTTCCCTTATCATCATGAAGAATGCAGATGACAGAGGAAAAGAAACCAGTAGATTGATATTTTAAAATAGAGAAGTGTGAAAAAATAGCAAAATATATGTCTTTCTGTGTACCTAGTATAGAACTGTGAATTTTCCTCCTATGGGTTTTAATTGATCCATTAATAAAATAAATTGAAGATGACAGAGTTCCAGAAAAAAATTAAATTTCTAAATAACATAAATAGCTGTGTAGCAACATACAGATTAACCTTCTCTTTCCTATTTGCCAAATCTTATCACCAAGAATCAGTGCATCCCAAATTGGGTTATCTGTTTCCTAAAAAGTCATGGCCATGCATTCTTGTTTCCCAAATGATACCATGACTTACTCAAAGAGAACCAAGCTAAATCATCTTATAACTTAAATTATCTTATAACCCTTGTCTGTAAACTAATGTATGTTATAAAAGAATGAATATAAATATTTTCCTTAACCTATTTGTTAACAACAGGTAGTTTTATTGGAAAAGGAGGGTAAGATTCATAACAGATGAAAATTTAATGGAATTGGTATAATGCAAGCAAATAGAAAAGGACTGTATTTATTAATGAACAGTAAATAGTAAAGTTTGGAACATAGAGTACATTTTGAGGATATACCGCAACATGAAAGAAGAATAAAAACCAGGTATGACGTACTTTAAAAAGTCTACCTAAAATAATGCTTGTTGGAATTTAGTTATTTTAAGTATTCAGGTTCAACTCATTAAAGAAACTAATGTAAGGTATGTTAGAGTTTGCTTTTGTAGTGTGAGTAACTCTTGGCAATCCATTTGATTTTTAAGTTCATATATTTGCACTTCTTTGCTTAAATCCTAAGATAACATGACTAGAAATGATTTCTCATAAAAACAAGAGACTCTTGGAAAAATTTTATATTCATAAAATACCTACTTAGAGAATAATTTTGCAAGTCTCAGCAATAAGGCAAGATTTATTATAATTTGAATATTCTCTTAAATTATTCAATTAAATAGAAATGCCTCATACATACTTGTAAACAAAACTGGCACAATGTAACATGTCTTTGTTCAGAAACTGATCAGGAGGCAGCCAAGGCTTTATTAGTCAGTGTTAAATAT
Source organism: Delphinapterus leucas (assembly GCF_059928025.1). Lineage (NCBI taxonomy): Eukaryota > Metazoa > Chordata > Mammalia > Artiodactyla > Monodontidae > Delphinapterus > Delphinapterus leucas. The sequence goes on along the minus strand of NC_143133.1, from coordinate 47,319,210 downwards.
ATTAAATACATATACAAAGTTTATCAAGGAAAATCATATAAACATTGATTATCATTTTGGTGAGGCATCATTTGGTAATGATATGGTATCAGTATTTGAATTCATACTTGGAGAGTTCAAACACACAGATGTAAATCCTATGTAAAAGTGCTGCCAGTGACTTTTATAAACACTATTATTTAGTTGATATTTTAATACGATCTTGTTATTCTCAGATCTCACTGTGTACAATGCCAGAAAAAAGAAACTGGTTTAAGTAGCAGGTAGAGAAAATTGGGTAACAAAATAAAATATAAAGAGTTTTAATCCAGCTTGGAAATTAATAGGGGTAAGCAAAAAAGTTATGGGAAGTTCTCCCTGGAGATGTTTAACAGCAAGATAAATGTCCAGCTGTCTAGAATAGTTTTACTGTGGCTTGCCTGGAGGAAGAGGAATAAAATCTGCTAATTTGCAAAATTTCCACAGCATCAATTTCATATTGTCAGGATACTGCCTTAAGCATATTTAGCCAATCCACAAGATTAAAGCAAGTGCTTCCAGTGAAAATCTTCTGATAACTGGAATTTTTTCTGAATAAGGCCTGAATATGTGGTAAATCCAATAAACTCGGTACAGTGCACTAGACTAGTCTTTTAGACAGCGCTATACAAAATATCGGCTTGATTCAACTAAAGCACGTATTCCTTCTGTGCAGCCTTACTTCTCTTTTACTCCCTGAATGACTCGAAACACTAGCCATTATGGCACCATGCAGGGTTGTCCAAACTGTAAACGTACACACTGGAATAATAAATAAGACAAAGCACTATGCCTCTCCTTCCCACACTGAATGTTAATAGTATTAATAATGTCAATATTTATGGACTTTTACTGAGTCATTACTTAATGACATACAGTACCATTTTAACAATAATACAAATTAAAATTTACTCTCAGTTCTAACATATTTTACAAAATATCCTTCTTAATTTTTAATGATAAAACTAAACTTCACACAAAGTCCCATGAAATTGAAATTTTTTTGAATAATGTAGTTTGAACTATTTTTTAATTATAGCAAAATGCTTTTTAAACGTGAAATTTTAGAAAATTGTAACTATGATCTTATTTAATTAAATAAACCTGTAAATGCATTGTGGTGTTTCAATGTTGTCATGGTCTTTCTCACTGTTACATGGAAGGCATTGAGAGTAGCAGGAATAAATTGTTCTTTTGATCATCACATCATCATTTAGCACTCACATAGTTTCTTAAGCCCCCTTTCCTCCATAAGAACAGAAACCTCCAAAGTTAAAATCATTTGGATGCCATTCTACTTGGCTTCCTCCATATGCAGATTGCTATGCTTCTTACCACTGCTGCTATTCCGAATTAGTATTCGTTCGCCTTGAAACGAAGGTAATATTCCTTACATCATGCACACGCGCGCACACACACACACACACAATACACACACACACACATTCCACTGCACTTTAATTTTAATCCTCCGAACCAATCGAAACCCAGAAATCAGGCCTTGCGTAGGTCTTAATAAATTCTTACTTTCTCAGTCTGCTTTTACCGGCCACTACTCACCAGTATACAGTATGAGCCAACCTCCTTGAAGATTCCTTTATATTTTCTTTCAGTAAGTCTTTTCTAAAGTATTCCCTGATAACTTCAAGCAATATCAATACTTTTATCTCTTTCTTTCCTCAGTACCTGTTGCATTTAATTTGTTTATAAATCAGAGTCTTGTGTATATTCATTTAGTACTTTCTGATAGATTTTTTTCCCCATTATTGCAGCTCCATGTCTAATTGACCCATGATAGACATGGGTCTATCTGATTGATTACTAATATTGCAAACTAGTTTATGCTCTCCTTTCCTCTCTCCTTAGTATAAATTTTTCAGTGCTAAATTCTAGCAGTTGCTGAATGAATACTGTACTATATTTTGTAGCATATTACTGTTTTAAGGTTTTTCACATATGGTTTTTCTCTAATAACCACAGCAAATGTAAGAAATTATTATACTGATTTCATAAAAGTAAAAATTAAGGCTCAATGAAGTTTACTGATTTGTTACGTTTACAAAACAAAAAAATGGCAAGAGATTCTGAGACAGTCCTAAACTCATCTCACAGTATACATAATAACTGCCTTTAAAATGGTAGAGAGGGGGGATGATGTCATGGGGAGAAATATTTCAAAAATCCTGCTAAATCAATATTGCTTTCTTCAAAGTATAAGGGCTAGCATTTTACTTTTCTTTTTATCTCTAAACTTTTAAAATCACATTTTTAAAGAACAAATGAAGAGGAATTAAGGAAGAATCCCACTATGACCGGTATCTCACTCCCAAATGCATCCTTAAATATGGGAGAAGGATTACTTAATAGACTTGGATTCCCTAAATATCTTTGCTAAGATTAAAAGCCACCTGTTTTAAGGCTTTAGAAAAAATACTATTGTAAGATTGCAAGTGGCATTCTCAAAGGGTGGTCAACTTTGGCCATTACTGTCCTTTTACAGAGACATATAGGCAACTCGGGTAGGTGCTACATTGGGATCTTTATGTTGTTCTGATCAGACGTAATATACAGAGGCGGTTCTGAACACCCTACATCTCTGAATCTATCTGAAGGCTTCCCTAAGTTTTCATTAGAGATTAAAAACAAAGCAAATAAAATCTCTTTAACATGTAAATGCTCATAAAAACCTAGGGCCAGGATTTTGACGGCTCTACACATTTATACCTAGAAGTCTATATTTTTCTGTCTTTACCTATACACTTAAAAAAAGTACAAATTAAAGTACAAATTTTAAAAAAGTACAAATTAAAAAAAAAGTTACATTGAGGAGAGGATGTAGAGGCCATAAATTGTAGCTTTATAAACAGTCCTCTTTGACGAAGGAAAACATCTGTCTCACTTTCGCTACTGGAGAAATATTGTTGGATCCCACCATGGAGAATTCGGAATATAAGTTAATTCTTAAAGTGCCTGCACTGTTTATTACTAGCTAAGAAATACTGAATTCCTGATAGTTAATCTCAGCACACAGGGGCCTTTTCCCCCCACATTCCAAACTAATGGAAAAGCTACAGAAAATGTTTTACATTTTAGATTCACGGTGAGTCAAAAACCATCATTTTAAAAGGCTAACAAGGTATTTTTAAATTTATTAAGATATATATCAATGATATTAGGATTGCCACTGTGATCTTAAACCTGGTATGTAAAGAGCTATCCACACTTACAAAAAACACATCTACATAAGACACTAGATTAAAGATTTATCAAGGGATAATACAGAAACATAGTTTTCTTTTTCTTTCTTTTTTTTTTTTGCTTTTTAAAGAAGGCTATACATATATTCTTTCATAAAGATATAAGAGGGAAAAGATGCAAGAAAAGTATTCACACAAAGGGAAAGACAATTTTCTCATTCGCACACTGTTGGCATTTAATGAAAATGGTGATCTAAAAGCTATTTTAAAAAGCTGTAGCTCTAGGCCACAGGTATCTCTAACAAGAAAATATTATCTACTCTTTCCAGAAAAAAATATTCTGCATTTCCAATAAACACCGATAACAAGTGAAAAAGGAGCTATTGAAATTAGCTCACAGTAAGGGGAAGAAAATACATTGTAAATACCTTATAATCAAATAATTTCTTTAGATTTCACAAGATTAATCACAAGGTTTGAAGAATGAATTTGATAACAACTTCAGTTTCAAGACATCTTCTAAACGAGAATCTCTTCAGATAGCTTGTGAAAACAATTTAAAACTTATTGTTACAAGCTCTCCTAAGGAAGCATAAAGATGTATATAGGCTTTCACCATTTTTTTCTGACACTTTATTTAATATAAATTAAACTTGGAAAATGGGTAATTAAAAGAAAAACAGTATCAATTAGGAAAAATACTTACAGATTTTTAATATCAACTGCCCCACGGAAAGCTTTCCTTGGAACTGCCTGAATTTGGTTTTCACTGAGGTCACTAAAAATAACAAAAAAAGAAAAAAGATCAAGTTATAAATGTTATTTAAGAATTATTTTAATCAATGTGTTTGAAAAGTGATAGGACACTTCCAAAAAAAAAAAGAAAGCTAAAATAATACGAAAGGAGCATAATTAAATCCATAGCATTAGATGCAATTTCTAATACAAATATTTTATATATCTAATATAAATTAAAAAGTTGGACTAAATGGTTTCTTGAAGTAATTTTTCAGATATTTAATTTCATAATAAATTATTAAATATGGTTCTCTTAAATTTAAGAGTTGATTCACTTCTGTGTAATAAAATGTATTTTTTAAAACAAATAGTAAATCGTTCATAACTCAATTTCAAGGGGTTCTAAAGTTTTAGTACTTCATATTTCTCCAATATCACTAACATAACTTAAGACGTATATAGGAAAGCAGTCCCTTTTAACATCCTAGAGAAGACTGGGCAAAAACTGATAAAACCTGGGCAGTGTGATTAAGTTTTCATAGCACTTTAAGTAATCTTGAAAATGGAACACGGCAGTACTGGCCCAACAATAAAACCCACAGTTCTTGCATGAAATATTAGCAGCAGGTTGATTTAGAACCTTCTTTAAATAATTCTATTATAACCATAAACACAGACTGTCTATATTTGCATTTTAATTTAATCGAGAAATACATTTTAATCAAGGGAAAAAAAGCACTCTTTGAGTTGAAATGAGAGTTTGTAAAAATCACTCATCTCGTGAAATGGATCATTATTTTTCCTTCAGAGTTCAGATGCAATTCTATAAGCTCACATAGTATTACTAGCTTTAACAAGTAGGATATAAATACACATGCAAGAAATGTCACTGAAAAGAGGAAATTTTAAATAACACTACCACATAGCAGAAAGCTGAAATATCAAATAAAGTATTAAAGTAACAATGAAGGTACTAAAATTATCTTTAAATTCAAGATAACTGACGCTCACAAAGAAAGATGAAGCTACTGACCATGGGTACATGCCTGCCAAAACGGAGTCATTTTCCAATTTTGTGGAGGCATATTGGACGAATTCACCAGCATTCTCTCCCCCAATGCTTCTTATGACCAGAGCTGGTTGCTCACACACTTCTCGCCACACAATAGAGATAACTGGCAGACACAGAGATTTACTGTGTGGTTTTGACCTCATTAGCACTAAGTTTTAAACAAGTGAGATTTGCATTTATATCTCAATATCTGCAATGTTCAAATAAAAAGAAGTTTGCTAAGCAATTTGTAGAGAAATAATGTTAGTCTAAAGAGTAAAGGTCTTTAGCAAAAAAGCAAAGAAAAACACATACATATTTTATTCCAAACAGTAAGTTTGGAATATGTGCTTACGTAGGAGTTAAGGCAGCCATTCATGTCCTAAGTGAACTGTTATCAATAGCTTCAGTATATCCCTAAGAGTAATAAAACTTCATTTCCTTAAAAATTGCTTATTTCTCCAGCTTGTCATTGATCTCAGACTGACTTCCCTCCTTTGTTTAATTACATCGAGTTAAGAAATGTTTAATAGCATATATTTTAAAAGCCTAATGTCAGAAACAGTGCTCAAAGGAGGCTACTGAGCTAGGAGAAGGTAAAGAGAGATACTGGAGAAAGAAAATTCAGGAAGTAATAAGAAATGAGGAGGGAAAAAACTGAATTCAAGCAAATTTAATTCTAGAGCACTCCGTGAAAACAGATAGTGTTTTAATTGTTGTGCCCCTGTCAGTTCAATGTTTTCTCACCACTTATTTTTTTTTCCCACTTCCCCTAGAACAAAGACTGCTTTAGAGACTGTGTAGGTGAATAAAAATGGCAGAGATGTTGGCTTCAGACCTTGCCTGCTTCCCAGGCTCTGCAGTCTTCCCCTCCCACCAGCTGGGGCCATTTCATGCGCCACCTCGGGCACAGGTTTTCTAGGGTCATGGTCTCAAAGAGGGTGAGGGTGTGGTGGGAGGCTAGTCAGGAGGATGACTTCAGGCGGCTCATAGAGACATGGCTGAAGAGCACTGAAACACAGGCAGAACACCATTCCTTCTGAATGTGATTTTAGTCCTTTTGACTGCCTCAGGCAGAAGTCTAGGGCATTAGAAGGGTTTTATTCTGCTAACACCTACTATCTTATCTTTTATAGAACGGTGAGGGACAGTCAGGCTCAGAGCCTCCCTATGGTCAGTGGCTTATGTGTCTCTGCCCCCCTGAGTAGACTATTCTATGGGGTCTCTGCTCTTGTGCTCCACTTACTCTGGTAGCCAAATTCAGTTGTGGATCTCAGGTCCCTTCAGTTAAGTGGGCAATAATATTCACCCATGACAGGAGGAAGAAACTTAACAAGTTTTCAGTACCTGCTATGTGCAATACTTAAATTTTTAGAGATAATATAATATCAAATTTATGTTTTTTAACCCACATGGCCATCTTGTGAAGTAGATATTATTATTATCATTATTATTGCTATTTGTTATGATTAAAGAAACCAAGCTTCAATGATATCAGGTGCTAAACAATGACAGAAAGTGTTGAAGTGTCAAAAGATGTAGAGGAAATCCAGATAAATATTGAGTCAGGATGTGGGGATTTCTAAAGATGACACTGAGGGCTACTTAATCCATCTCAATATGTCCTTCCTGTGGCCTAAAACTTAGGAGATTTTTTTCTTAACTCATCCTAGCCTCTGACTTATGTCATTTGCATTTTTGTGTGAAATACATAGCACAAGCAAGAGTATGGAGGTAGAAAAATAGAACTTCTATGGGAGTAGATTTTGGTCTGGTTTGCTTAGAAGGTATAACATGCAGTGCAGTAATAGGAGATGAGGTTGGAAGGAAAAGTGAGGGGTGTGAGGAGTAGACATTCTGATACCGATTGAAGAGTGAGTTCTTATTTCAGCAGACAGTGGTTGCGAGGGAAGAGTGATGTATGGGAGCAGGACAGATACTCTTCCTTAGATTAAACTGGCAGTAGAATTTAGGAGAATACCAGGGGTCAAAGACTCAAATCTGGATAACCAGATACAAGATTTTTATGATAGTTAGGGAAAAAGTAATGAGAATTATGAAGCAACATAATAACCATCAATACATTGCTTGTTTACCCTGGCCTTGTTAATGGATGGGCTCCCACCCTTTAGACAGAAAAGGTACAAGAGATTAAGAGTGGTATCAGGGATGCATGAAGAACCAAAACTTAGAAGTGAATTGTATGTGGATATGGATTAGGCAAAGAAGAGAGAGAAGATAGAAGTCATTTTGAACTTTGATAGAGGAACCATTAACAAAATTGGGAAATCAAAATTCACAGTGTCTATTATGAGTTTGGTTGTGGAAGTTTTTCAGTCTCATTGGAGAGATGTGATTTATATCTCACAGTTGGATGATAACAAAGGTAGTATAGAATAAGTAAAGCATGAGTGGAATCTTAGAAAAGTGATCCAGGAGATCAGAGAAGTAACAGTCATTGGAGGCTTGGTTGATTCAGGCCACTTTCAAAATAGAAAGGGAATTTTTTGAAATTTGATGAAAATTACTGAGCTCAATATTTCTCATCTTCCAGTGTTGGTATGGGTGAGTAGGAGAAATCCAGGGAGAGAGGAGGTATGCCAGAGGAATTAAGAGCATAGGCTGCAGACTGAGAAGTGAAGTAGGTATTATTATTATCATTATTATTACTGTTTGTTACTATTAAAGAAACCAAGCTTCAGCGATATCAGGTATCAGTGCTAAACATTTATTAACCATGTGACCTTGCGAAAATTGCTTACATTTTCTGTATGTCAGTTTCTTCATCTGTAAAATGAAACAATAACAGTGTCTATATCACAGGACTATTAAGTGGATTCAATGAAATACTCTTTAAAGTGCTCACAAAGTGACTGGCACACAGTAACTACTGTAGAGGCATTGGTTACATACATATTACAATTATGCTACTAGGAGAATTTGCTCTGTGCCCCTAAGTGTATCTGCTCTGTTCCTTGAAGACCATTGTAGGCAATGTGATACATTACTGATGGGAGTGCATTGTTTTGTGAACTACGTGTATGAGAAAAATGAGTCAGAACTACTGAGCTAGCAGGATAGTGCTGCCAAGGGAAGAGTCTGTAATTATATCACTAGGCAATAGAGTGTAAAAATGTGCTTCCGAGTAGGAAAATGGCTTGATTGGAGTTGATTTTTAGGAAGATTGATCTGGAAATTGAAATTCGGAGCAGGCAAGGACAATGGGCAGAGAGTGGCACTGGGCAGTAGTGTGGAGAAATGGTGGGTCTCCAGTGAACTAGGCAATTCTTTTTGGAGAGCATTAAATAATAAAGTTGAGAGTTGGAGTTAGGTCCAAATATAAGGTCTTTGATGCAAGTTAAGGTGCTTGTCATCTTGGGGAGAGTTTGGAACCACTCAACTTTTCTGAGGAATGGAATAGCAAAATGCAAAAAGCATTTGGGGAAAACAAGTGTGATAATTGGGGAGCTGGGATGGAAGACAAGGAGACTAAATTAGCTTTGTAAACTTTTGGACACAAGTAAATGGAAAGATATTACATGCTTATGGACCAGAAGAACTAATAACGTTAAAACGTTCAAAGTCATCTACAGATTCAGTGCAATCCTTATCAAAATTCCAATGGCATTTTTCACAGAAATAAACAAACAACGCTAAAATTTATTTGGTCCCACAAAAGAACCTGAAGAGCCAAAGCAACCTTAAGAAAGAATAACAAAGCTGGTGGTATCACATTTCTTGATTTCAAGCTATGCTACAAAGTATAGTAATAAAAACAGCATGGTATTGGCAGAAAAACAGAGAGATCAATGGAATAGAGTTGAGAGCCCAGAAATAAATCCACACATATATGGAAACTTAATTTATGACAAAGGAGTGAAGAATGTACAATGGAGAAAGGACAGTCTCTTCAGTAAATGGTTTTGGAAAAACTGGACTTCCACATGCAAAAGAATGGAACTGGACCACTGTATAACATCATACATAGACACTCAAATTGAATTAAAGACTTCGACATAAGACCTGAACCATAAAACTCCTAGAAGAATATGTAGGCGGTAAGCACCTTGACACTGGTCTTAGCAATGACTGTTTTATACCTGTTACCAAAAGCAAAGGCAACAAAAGCAAAATTAAACAAGTGGGACTATCTCAAACTAAAAGCTCCTGCATAGCAAAGAAAACCATCAAAAAATGAAAAGGCAGCCTATAGAACCGAGAAAATATTTGCAAAATATTTATCTGATAAGGGATTAATATCTATAATGTGCAAAGAACTCATGCAACTAAACATCAAAATTCAAACAACCCAATTAAATGGGCAGAGGATTTGAATAGATGTTTTCCAAAGAATACATATAGATGCATGAAAAGATTCTCAACATCACTAATCATTAGAAAAATGCAAATCAAAACCACAATGAGATATCACCTCACACCTGTCAGAATGGCCATCATCAAAAAGACAACACATAACAAGTGTTGGCAAGGATGTGGAGAAAAGGGAATACTTTTGCACTGTTGATGGGAATGTAAAATGGTGCAACCACTATGGAAAACAGTATAGCAGGTCTTCAAAAGATTAAAAATGGAACTACCATACGATCCAGCAATCCTACTCCTGATTATATATGCAGAGAAACAAAATCTCTCTCTTATAAGAATATCTGCACCCCTATGCAGCATTATTTACAATAGCCAAGACATAGAAACAACCTAAGTCTCCATCAGCAGATGAATGGATAAAGATGTTATATACATATATATATGTGTGTGTGTGTGTGTGTGTGTGTATATATACATGCATATATATATATACACACACACATACATGCACAATGGAATATTATTCAGTCACGATAAAGAAGGAAATCTTGCTATTTGCCACAACATGGATAGACCCTGAGGGCACATGCTAAGTGCAGTAAGTCAAGCACAGAAAGACAAATACTGCATGATCTCTCTTACATGTGGAATCAAATAAAAGTGGAACTCATAGAAAGAGAGAACAGATTGGTGGTTGCCGGAAAAGGAAGGTGGAGGATGGGAGAAATGGGTGAAGGTGGTCAAAAAGTACAAACTTCCAGTTGTAAGATTAATATGTTCTGGGGATGTAATGTACAGCAAGGTGACCGTACTTAACAATAATGCATTGTATATTTGAAGATGCTAAGATGGTAAATCTGAATAGTTCTTATCACAAAAGAACCTCTAACTATGTGAGGTAATTAATGTTAACAAAACTCATTGCAGTGATCATTTTGTAGTATAGCAAATATGTTATATGTCAATCAACCTGGAAAAATACAAACAAAAAAGTTACTGCAAATGCTCAGGCATAATTTGGAATTTTCCATATGAATTAAAATACTGAACATCTTAAATCTGAAAGCCTGGTTTATTCATTTTCTGAAATGACAAGGAAGTGAGAAGAGCTGGAAAGACTGTCCCATTCTGAAGCTAATCTTGATATGAAGGATATGAACGAGGGTGAATATAAGTGGTTTCAAACAGGAAAGGTTCTACGTTCTTGGTATTTGCACAACTGGAAAGATATAGGCCTCCCAGAGCTAGGCCTGAGAAGTGGCCCTAGTGGTCTTCACCCTGGAGTTTCCCATTTTAGATCCTTCTCCTTCTGCTACATACAACCCATTCACAAAACCACTTCAGCAGTGTCTTCAACCAAGCCTCTTCCTCCCATTCTCTATTGCCATGGTCCTTGTTAGAATATCATCACCATTTCACACATGACTGAGATTCCAAACCGATATCTTTGCCTCAACTTATGATCCCTTCCAAGGCATCCGCCACATCGGCACCACACTTATATTTCCAAAATTGACATCATGTCAAATAACCGCCTCCTGAATTCTTCTCCATCTCAGTTAAGAGGACACCATTCTTACAGTTGTTCAGACCAAAAACTCTGGAGTCCTCACTGACATCTCATATTCTTCCACACCCAACATCCAACCCACCAGCAAATTCCCCTGATTCTTCAAAATATATTCAGAATTTGATTTACCTACACCTCTGCTCCCCTGACAAAGCCACCATCCCCCCTTCTGTGGATTGTCTTAATCCCAACTCTCTCTCTGCTCCTCCCTTTGCCTTCCTATAATCATATCTTGCCACAGCTCCAATCAAAATTCTTCATTGGACTTATAAATTCTACCAAATGTAAAATAGACAGCTAGTGGGAAGCATCCGCATAGCACAGGGAGATCAGCTCGGTGCTTTGTGATGACCTAGAGGGGAGGGATAGGGACGGTGGGAGGGAGACACAAGAGGGAGGAGATATGGGAACATATGTATATGTATAGCTGATTCACTTTGTTATACAGCAGAAACTAACACACCACTGTAAAGCAATTATACTCCAATAAAGATGTTAAAAAAAAATTCTTCGCTGATGTCCCATATCATAAGGAGGGAAAAACTCAAAGCATTACAAGGTCTACAAGTCCCCCAAATCTACTGATTGACACCTTTGACCTCATCTCTTTCTCCTCCCCACATCGCACACTCTTCTCCAGTCACACTGGTTTTCTTGGCATTTCTTGAAACCTTCAGATTGTGTCTCACTTGTGGGCCTTCTTTGATACTTTCTGTGCTTCTATTTCCACCTCAGATACTTTCTGTGCCTTCTATTTCATTCATTAATTATATTCTCTTAATTCACCTTTTATAAAATCATTCTTCCAAATCTTCAGATTATCCACATTTTATTTTGTCTTACGCACCTAGTTCCTATCGCCATGAAATGCAGGGTTAAATATTGTTCAAGACACAGAGCAAATAGTACCTCTTTCAGCATAGTTCTTCTCCAATCCCCCAGCTGAGCCACGTGCTAAGATCTCTGTAACCTATTAGTAGCTATGTTATGCTGTGCAAGTCACCTATCCTCTTTCTCCATTTGTTCATCTGTAAAATAGCTAAGATAAATGGCTCTTAGGGTCATTTTGCCTGGTCCAAACAACAATATTATTTGTAATGTAAATTAATATTCAAATAACTAAATATCAATAAAATTATTACATAATTACAAATTAATTATAAAACGTTCTTATTGATTATTGGGAAGTCAGTTGTTCCTATCTTCTGTGCTCTTAAGGTGACCTGCACACATATTTACTGTAACACTCCAAAATTTTTAGTTGAATTCTTTTCTTAGATAACTGTCTCTCCTGTTAGACAATATGATAAATGAAGTTAGAGATTTTAGTTTATCTTGCTTGTATAGAATTCCTGGCATATGAAAGGCCTTTAATAAGCAAAGTTTTATGGAAAGGAGGTAGGGAAAGAAAAATAAATTCTGAAGAAAAATCTTACAAAACATGACAACACGCTGGATGAGTGTGAATAAGGAAGAGAGGCGATAAGTATAAGCCTGTGGTTGGAGCCCTGATAAGCAGCAAAATCTAGTATGATAGACACAACGAGGCAACACAGGAGAGGTAAGTGTCACTGTTTCACAAAACCTTGGAGATATTAAACTAGAGCTCAATAAAGAGATTAGAGGGAAAAATACAGACTAATGAGTCTTTGTACCATAGTGAGAATCGAGTTATGCACGGTACATATAAATCTCCTTTCAGATGATATGCATTGATGAATTTCACATTTGCAGGTTAGTGTCCCCAAGAACCAAGATTTAGTGTACTCAAGATTTCAATCTCTGAAGGTGGGAAAGTCAGCTGTGTTCTTTTCTCTCTCTCACTTCTATTCTCTCATTCATGCATTCAAAAGCATTTATTAACAGCATAAAATCTGATGTAATCATTGCTTTGTGATAATTCTGTTTCTTTTATGATACATTTTTAACCAACAACTTGACCGCCGATTCTTCATAAATAGGGCTGTCTCTTCTACACATATCCTGTCTCTTCCACATCTTAAATATAATCTTATGTAGAGCAGTTTTCTTTTTAAATCATTCTTTGTCAGATGTATGAACAGTCTCTTCTTTAGGGATTGTCAGTGCTGTTCGTCCACTGAAAACTGTTTTGTCACTCAGGATCAGCAACTTCTCATACTCAGCAACCAAAACTTTATTGAACATAGTAGTAATAATACACATCTATTTTTCTTCTAATCTCTAATATGCATTGATAACAGTGCAGATTTAGGTATATGACAGTGATTCAATATGTGTGTATATTGTGAAATGATGGAGTTTCTTAAGTTTACATATGGACTCATGGAATATACAGTTAACCCTTGAACAACATGGGTTTGAACGGCACGGGTCCACTTATATTCAGATTTTTTTCAGTAAATATACAGTCAGCCCTCCATATCCATGGATGTGGAACCTGTGGATACAGAGGGCTGACTGTAACACACTCACAATGTAATATGCATGCATGTATTCCTGTCAAGTCTTTGTATATCCATTTCCCTCTGCCTGGAATATTCACAAGTAGTCCTTCACTTGGTTAATCCTCCCACTCAACCTTTGGAGCAGAGTTTAAATAGTCTCTCTTCTAAAAATTGTCTCAGAAATATCCTAATGCTGGAGTAGGCTCTCTTCCTCATGCTCCTGTAACATGTCACACTTAACTGATATACTGGATTATAATTGCTAGTTTACTTGTTGACACATCCCATGAGAGCCAAAAGTTCCCGAGAACAGGTACTGAATAATTCATCATTGTGTCCCCAATGCCGAATACAGTGCCTGGCTGTGGTCAATAAAGTGTAAATAAAAATGTCCAGAGCTGATTAGCAAATTAGTAGTATACTTATTGACATTTAGGTTCTCAAGCAGATTACTGATTTAATAGGTACTCGACGTCTTTCTTAGGATATATTACATGAAAATGTCATCATCTACTCTGGTATATTAAGATCATGATATACTTATTATTTTCTTCCCAAAGATATGGTAAAAAATATTCTTTTTGTGATCCAAATATTTTTACTGAGATCAGTAAGATAAAGGTAACAGCAAAGTTAGAATGATGGTGTTAGTACAAATGTCACACATTTCAAGTGGAAAACCGTCATTGAAAACCATTATTCAGCCTAAACAACAGTATCAGTTTCAGCTGATGAAATAAAAACTCTAATTTTCTCAATATTAGGCTCAGGGATATATGTAACTTTCATAGTTTAGTCAATAAAACATGGATGCCAACCAAGAAATAACAGTTTCCTGAATATAACTCCATGTATTTGTGTCAGGAATTGCACTATTCATGTATCGAGACATATCAAAGATGTGATGCTATTTTTTCATCAAAAAATTGTAATATAGCCAGGAAGACCAGGCATATATATATGAATAAAGAGCAAACACACACTCATGGTAACATGCATGAGAAAATTAAATAGTGAGAGATAACAGAATGATGTGACATATAAATCAAGAGATGCTTTTGCAAGGGGAAGGCATTTGTGTCTTAGGAAAAGCAATGGGGATACTTTGTTAAGAAGAAATGGGAAGTTGTTTCTAAAGAGACCAGTATGGGAAGACCAGAGACATACAGGTATATTAAGGGTGACATATTTGGGGAGTGAATGGTAAGAAGACAGAATTTTGTTGCATTTAACAATTAATTAGAAGGAAAGAGAGTTTGTATTGGGATTCCAGAACATTCAAATAAGATGACTATGGAGTTTTCAGTTAATCTTATTAGCAGTAAGAAACAAGATGAGCAAGTAATAAAATAAGACAAAACAAAAGTTTCAGAAATCTTCATGCAAGAATGACTAGAGAACAACACTTCACCACTTCAGAACAGAAAGTTTTGTTGTTTTCTCTTCCTCAATTGTTCTTAAAGGTACACTTGTCAATGAAGAGCCTTCATCAATATGTATACTCAATTCTGACTTTATAAAAACTCTTGGTCTATAAAGATAGCCAACCATCAGGTTTTCCTTCCAGAATTTACAGATTTCAACTAAAAAGTGATTCTTGATAATTATGAAAACATTTTCAGTGGAAGACAAGCTTCAGTTGAAAAAAACTCTAAATCAAAGATTAATAAATAAAATTGGCAAACATCAAATCTCAACAAATTATGACCCCCACCAACAGAAAACTTTTGCAAATAGACTTTACTGAGATAAAACTTACATACCTACAAGTCTATTAGTTTATATTACACAATTTAATGGTTTTTAGATTATTTAGAGTTGTGTAACAATCATAACAATCTAAATTTAAAACATTTTCATTACTCCTGAAAGAAACTTTGGACTTATGAACAGTCACTTCCCTTTCCCTCCCCCATGTTGTAGGGTGTATCCACAGTTCATTTTTATTGTCAAATAATATTCCATTGTATGGATATAGCACACTTGTTTATCTACTCTTCAGTTGATACATGCAATAGGCTTTGTAAGGCAATTTAAAAATCAATAACTGGGCTTCCCTGGTGGCGCAGTGGTTGAGAGACCACCTGCCGATGCAGGGGACATGGGTTCGTGCCCCGGTCCGGGAGGATCCCACATGCCGCGGAGCGGCTGGGCCTGTAAGCCATGGCCGCTGAGCCTGCGCTTCTGGAGCCTGTGCTCCGCAATGGGAGAGGCCACAACAGTGAGAGGCCTGCATATGGCAAAAAATTAAAAAAAAAAAAAAAAATCAATAACTACTTGTGCTGGGGACAAGTCTATTTAATATGCTCTTTGAATCCTTTGTGATAGTTTTGTACTGGTTTAATATTCTTTTTAATATAACAGAAGCCCAATTATTGAGCCATGGCCATCAAGGAGTGGTCACTACTTTAGACCAGCCTGAACCCATTTTACATACCATCCTCTCTTAGAAGGTTTGTTTGTTTCTGTTCAACTCTGTACACTGAGCTATAGTCTTCTTCCCCTAATTTTACCTCCATATACCCACAACAGCTCTACAATATATGATATATTCTTTTGATCACGCTCACAGAATTTGTATAGGCTATAAAAACAGCTCTTGATGTGTTTCGTTTTGAATTTGGGATAAAACTGTATTCAAAAATGGAAATAGATGTATTTTCCTATCCCTGCTTTTTATCTACATATGCATATCCATACTGATATTGATCTGAATATTAAATTATATATATACGTGTTTTTTCTAAATCTATGTACATGTGTGTACAGACAAAGACAGAGACACAAGAAAGAGAAAGAGAAATACTGGAGAAAAAGGAAAGATACAGAGAGATAAAAACTCACTGTGAAAATATGGGTATATGGAGAGATATATATTAGTTATGTAGATATCTTATTAATATATCTCACTATCTGTAATTTAGGTAGAAAAAATGTAAAACATTATGACATAAGGAAGTTTTTCTGTCCAGAGTTAAACAGATCTCAATCATTTTCAATTTTTTTGACAGTTTTTAAAATTTTTTTTTTCATTTATTTTTGGCTACATTGGTTCTTCATTGCTGCCTGCAGGCTTTCTCTAGTTGCAGCAAGCAGGGGCTACTCTTCGTTGCGGTGCGCGGGCTTCTCATTGCGGTGCCTTCTCTTGTTGTGGAGCATGGGCTCTAGGCACGCGGGCTTCAGTAGTTGTTGTACACAGGCTCAGTAGTTGTGGCTCACGGGCTCTAGAGCGCAGCCTCAGTAGTTGTGGTGCACGGGCTTAGCTGCTCCATGACATGTGGGATCTTCCCAGACCAGGGCTCGAACCCATGTCCCCTGCATTGGCAGGCGGATTCTTAACCTCTGCGCCACCAGGGATGTCCCTCATTTTCGATTTAAAACAATCCTATATTATAACTCCTGATGATAATTTTAGAAACCTCACTTGAAGCATTCTCTGGAATATTCTCCAGAAAATTTATTTTCAATAGGAGGTAGAATGAAAACAACTGGCAAATAACATTTATCCTAAGCACTCTTTATAGACCCTCATTTAATCCTTCTGTTCCTAAAAAATAAAAGCAACTTTCAAGAATATGTTCTTTTTAATCAGCATATCTCTCTTACTTGTTCTAAAGATTTTTAAAAGGTAGAATGTAATCTAATTGTGCTGAAATACTGCATCAGCTTTTAACAAAAGAGCCAATACTGCAAAGCTGCTATTTTATTGCTCACGACGTATGGTTTCCAGTTGGGTATCCCATTAACCTCAGAGTGCAATGATATCATTTTAATTATATAAATTGAAACAGCAGTGTATAATACTTATATCATGTAAAAATGGATCTGCTTTATGTGAAAGTGTCTAAACTATCTTTCACTATGAAGCCATAAATTTGCTTTAGATGGCAAACTTGCTGGTAAATTTAATTACTGGTAATTTTATTTTCCTCCACAGTTTAACCTCTCTTAGAGTCTGACCGGGAATATCATAAATTTGTACTTCCATGGACTACTTTGGAAACTACTGAGTAATGATAAATTAGTATTTGCTCAGATTTTAACTTAGAAAAGCAAATAAATATAAATGTAGGTAGAAAATAAGTATGCCAACCTGTAAAAGTCATCACAGCCTAAATTCCTAATTTGTTAAAAAGCATGGTTTATTTAGTGAAACTTTAAAGTTATAATATATAATCAAATAATACATTGCACAGAAGATGACTATTTTTATGCATCTGAAGATCTAAATAGCTGTGAGTGGATAAGAAAAAAAATGAGTTTCACGTAAGAAAGAGATGTTTGCATTAGTTGAAGAGAAAGACTATATGTAGTAAAGTCTCGTATTACATACTCATAGAATTATCTGGTATCATTAGAGTATTTCAGGGGTCACATCCCAAGGAACTCATGCAAGTTTGGGGAGAGGATGGGGGTGCAAGAGAAGTGTTCCCCGTCAATGTTTCTCTCCTTCCTCAGAATTCCCCACAGGGTAGCTATCCTAATGGGAGAAGAAAGGAAGCTTGGCTGTGATGGGCCAAAGTTAGTACATTTCAATCTTAATTAAATGTGACACACCAGGTGAGAACAATTCTGTCTTCCTGTGAACAGAGAGAAGAGTACAGCACATGTTAAAGAGCCCCATCACTCAAACCAGAGGGTCTGGACCCACATCTGGGCTCTGCCACTTACTGACTTTGTTACACGGGCAAGCTATTCCACCTCTCTAAACCTTCACCCCCTCATCTGTAAAATGGGGATAATAAAACCACCTACTTCATAAGGTTATTGTTTGGAAGAGCTGGGATAAAGCTTGTGCAATGCTTAGTGGGGTGCTCAGCACAGAGCAAGCACCGGATAATGGTAGATTTGCCACAGCTGCATACAAGTTTCTGTCTGTTCCCTCCCCTTCAGGGTGAACTTGAGGGCTTGGTCTCCACCTTAATCATCTAAAAGTTCCATCCTGGATGTGCTGGATGTGCCCTTCATTAGCTCTATGACCTTGTGCCAGTTTTTTTTTTAACTTCTCCAAGCTTTCATTTCCTAATCTTTAAATTAAGACTAACATTTAGAACATATTTCATAGGGTTGTTGGGAAGATTATATGAAATATTTAACACAGGACCTCACAAGTATTAACAATATTCAGTAAATGTTACATATGATCATTTTAACGTGGAAATATATACCAATAAACAGGATTTTGGAAGACGTCCTATAATTTAGGTAGAATTTTTAGCTTACCAATTTTATCTATAAAAGTACAATTTAGCAGAAGACAGAAAAGCCTTTTTCACAGTTAAACATAGTATAGTATCTGTGAATTATATTGCTGTCATTATCAATAAATACTTAAAACAATCCCAGTAAGCTCTTAGCTATTCTAAGATACATTTTAAATTCAGGGAATTTAAATTCATCATATTACAGTTGCTGGATTACAAGGAAGGATAAGAGTATACGGGTATGTTGTAATGTTCTGAACGTAACAAAGCCATTTTATAATTTTTAAAAGGCAATCTTAAACTAATGCTTCCACTCAATGCACAATCCACTCTTGATTATGCAGCTAGCAGACATTTTAATCCAGAGCCCACATTTTCTGATACCATGATTTCTGAACTATATCTAAAAAAGAACTAACTACAGATATAAAACCTGAAAAGCAACTTCTGGTTCTGAATTTAGTGGGCTACCCTGGGTGGGGCCTGCTAGGTGGAGGAAGTGGGGGTGAGTATCTCCATCACCAGGTATCTGGTCACCTGCTCTGCCAGGAGAAAGGCTTCGATTCAGGAGCAGCAGGCAGGTGCTTCTCACTGTAAGCCGTCTGCTTTCCCAAGCGAACCATGTTGATGGGGCAGAAAGGAAACTGCCATAGTGCAGAGAATTAAACAAGATTTGGAAAATCAAAGAAACAACTCAGAGCTGTGTTGAAGTAAGAAAGAGGGAGAAAAGAAAGGGGCAGAGAGAGAGAAGGGGTGAGGGGGGGGCTGCAAAATAAGAGAGGATGAGATTAAGAGGAAAAAACGATGAATGGTGTTAAGGCGAAACAAATAGCAAGACAACAGCAACTAGTGCAAAAGAAAAATCAGGGCTGAATAGTTTAAACTGCACAGTTCATTCCTTTTATACGCTTCGTAGAAATGCATTTCTACTCAGCCATCGTTCTATTGTTTTAAACATATCACGCATTTAATATCCACAAACCTAAGAAGCGGGTATTGGTATCACCCACACATAGACGAGGAAACGGAGCCTGAGAAATTACAGGAACTTACCCTCAGCATTTAAGAGGTATTGGGGGAATTTAGAAGTGAATAGAAAGTTCCTGCCCTCAGGAAGCTAAACCTAAAATGACCCAGGATGGATTTTTTCTGGGTTTGGAAATATGTCAGGGGAAAGTACAAAGGCATCCTCCACATATATCCATTTGTAACGTTGTTTCTTTATCTTGTGCTGCAGGGTTTTGCAGTTAGAACGACTCAACAATTCTACTTTGACCATGTCAGATTATACCTTTACAAGGAGATAAAATTAGATAAAATTTACTTTAAAATGTCTAATGCAACTCAAATATTTTGTCTTGTCGTTGCCAGCCGTCAATGGGTATTGTAACCCATGGTACTTTACTGACTCTCTTTTAATAACAAGTGTCACAGCATTTCACAGACTAAGTTGACGGAGAACTTACTCTATAGCACTACTGACCGTTCCATTTGCTTAAAACACTATTTAAACGCCAGAATCAATCCAGCCACAATTGTGCTGTATAAGTCAATCTAGCAGCCACAGAATCAATTCTGCCCAACAACTGTTCCAAAAGGGCACTTAAATCAATTTGCCACAAAAGTACTGCATAAAATGGTATATGCACAAACTCTACTTAGTTATTATACATAGAAAATTAGCTGCTGCAGATTCAGGGCTCACATTTAAGTGCAGTTCTTAGCCTCAGTATATCTGTGTGAGGAATATTCACTGATAAAATAATTCCAACACACATATCATTTGTGTGTGTATTAGTAGGAAATTAACCTACCAAGTAGGAGTAGTTTTCTATTTACAAGATCTTAGAAATTTTATATGTCTTAACAAAATTTGATATATCCTTTTCTAATTGTAGTATTTCTTTCTTGCTGTTTAGGGAACAAAGGGACCATTTACAAAGGATGCATTGTCTGCACTACCTAAGATTTTTTTTTTTACATCTTTATTGGAACATAATTGCTTTACAATGGTGTGTTAGTTTCTGCTTTATAACAAAGTTAATCAGTTATACATATACCTCCATATCTCTTCCCTCTTGCGTCTCCCTCACTCCCACCCCTCTAGGTGGTCAAAAAGCACTGAGCTGATCTCCCTGTGCTGTGTGGCTGCTTCCCACTAGCTATCTATTTTACATTTGGTAGTGTATATATGTCCATGCCACTCTCTCACTTTGTCCCAGCCTACCCTTCCCCCTCCCTGTGTCCTCAAGTCCATTCTCTAGTAGGCCTGCGTCTTTATTCCCATCCTGCCCCTGGGCTCTTCATGACCATTTTTTTTTGTTTTGTTTTTTAGATTCCATATATATGTTAGCATATGGTATTTGTTTTTCTCTTTCTGACTTACTTCACTCTGTATAACGGACTCTAGGTCCATCCACCTCACTACAAATAACTCAGTTTCGTTTCTTTCTATGGCTGAGTAATATTCCATTGTATATATGTGCCACATCTTCTTTATCTATTCATCTGTTGATGGTTACTTAGGTTGCTTCCACGTCCTGGCTATTGTAAATAGAGCTGCAATGAACATTATGGTACATGACTCTTTTTGAATTATGGTTTTCTCAGGGTGTATGCCCAGTAGTGGGATTGCTGGGTCATATGGTAGTTCTATTTTTAGGTTTTTAAGGAACCTCCATATTGTTCTCCATAGTAGCTGTATCAATTTATGTTCCTACCAATAGTGCAAGAGGGTTCCCTTTTGTCCACACCTTCTCCAGCATTTATGTTTGTAGACTTTTTTGATGATGGCCATTCTGACCGGTGTGAGATGATATCTCATTGTAGTTTTGATTTGCATAAGATTTTTTTTAATGGATTAATTCCAAAGAAATCATAATCTTAACATTGAGGGAGAAATGTGAGGTTTTTGTTTTATCCCACACAGAAAAAGTCATATCAGAAAGTGGGACTGAGTGACAGCTCCTGACAGCACACTGAACTTCAGGACTGTAAGGGAGGTGCAGGGCCTCCAGGACTGGTAACTGAGCAGAAAAGCTGGGAATGTGACCTATGGCGCACCAGTGACCTACGTCCAGGCTAAGGCTGCTAGGTGACTTAGAATTGAAGAAAAAAAACTTCTGTGGAGGTTTAAAAAATATGTGTATTTGTAAACACACCCACAAACTTGCATTCTTTTAATACTCTTTTTTTGGAATATACTTGATTTACACTATATTAGTTTCAGGTGTACAGCATAATGATTCATTATTACTACAGATTATACTCCACTTAAAGTTATTACAAGATAATGGCTATAATTCCCTGTGCTATGCAATATATCCTCATTGCTAATCTATTTTATATATAGTAGTTTGCATCTCTTAATCCCACACCCCTAATTTTTTCCTCTCCCCTTTGGTAACCACTAGTTTCTTTTCTATGTCTGTGAGTCTGTTTCTGTTTTGCACATACACTCATTTGTATTATTTGTTAGATTCCACATATAAGTGATATTATACAGTATTTTTTTCTCTGTCTGACTTACTTCACTAAGCATAATATTCTCTAGGTCTATCCACATTGCTGTAAATGGCAGAATTCCATTCTTTTTTATGGCTGAGTAATATTTTAACATTTTAATATTCTTATTCTTCTGTTTTGGCTGAATTTGAATATTTTACTTTTTTGTAAGCATAGATTATTCTGACACAAATACTGGGGTCGCTCTTTTTCTTTTTCTTTGGTTACTCAAGTTACTTCACCCCAAATATGGATTCAGGTGCTGTAATTGACTTGGTCATAATTTGTGAAATACACAACATAACTTTCACTGTTGTATAGGAAGGAGTATAATTCCAAATGAAATATTCGATTTAGAATATGGCTTTTCCAAATATACTTAATGAGCAGGTATCTTAGTGGAATTCTTCATAACATTTTGACTCAGCAGAGGAGGTTGCTAAAATTGGAAGAGAGTAAAAACAAAATCCTATTTGTAGTATTTGCATAATTAATAAAATCATCAAACCTAGCTGGATCAAAGTTTTCCTTCTTCGATAATATAGGTGTATGTTTTTCTGTAGAGCAGATCTTTGAAAATAGGATATGGTCTCCTCTATCTGGAGTGATTTACATGTTCTCTGACAGTAAGTGAGGAGATGGGATGAAGTGACACTTCCAGATTCCTTCTATTGTAATACTTATCGTTTGTTCTTTCTAATTAATTAGAGTGATGTACCATAAGAAATTCAGATAGGATAAAATGGAATAGAACTGTAAATATCTAAAATGTGGCTTAAAATATAAAATTCCAATATAAAATTAATAAAATTAATTTGTGATGCTGTTTTTAATATCCCTTTGAATGAAATGTAGCCCAACATTACAGAGTATCCACATGGCTCAGTCAATTTGATGGGATTTTATATTCATTCTTGTAGCATCACCTAGAGAAGGAAAGTGATATTGCTTTCATTTTATGTATGGAGAGACCGAAGTGGCATGATTCTCTAATGGTCTGCTAGAGTTAAAAGAAGTAGCATCAACATATGATGGAGATTCAGTTGCCCAATTCTAATTTGATCAAGTTCAGAATTTATCAAAAGTACTTTTCCTCAACCAAGGAAACTAAAGTTGATGACTCTGAAAAAAAGGTTACAGGTTCTCAGTTATTGACTATACTCTTGACAGGTTAGACATTTCAAATCATATTTTCAGGAATTCAGACACAAACACTGAGCTGTCAATCCTGAAATAAATCATAGCACTGGGTTCCAGATTGTATTTTAATTTTTTAGCATTAGTTATTAATTAAATAGCTTCAATAATTTTATTTTTAAATTTAAATGTTGTCATACCTCTTTTATTTTTCCTTATACTTCTAGTTTTTAATTATCAGTCATTTTTAATTCCTTATAGTCTAGCTAATACTTGTATTATTGATGTTCTGTTTTCTTCTTTTTAAGCACATCAAAATAAAAAAAATAGGTTTCTTCTCTGTAAACTAGAAAACAGTGCAACAGAATGAAATTTATACATTGTCTCTACTTTTCAAATGATTTGACTGAATGAAAATATTTAACAATTCCCCATGGACGAAGTTTCCCCATAAGTAAAAAATAGTACGAATAAGTCAAAAACTAAGCTGTTTCCAAATGCTCCTACCTAGATTTCTTCCAGTCCCTGAGTATATAGACTATCACTATTTTCATAGTTACTAATAATAACAATTAAAAACAATTGAAGTAATTTTCAAGAAAAGCAATGAATCTTTCACAGTTCAAACTGAAAGCCCTTCTAGGGATGACTGGAATATTCTTTTCCTGTTCCTCTCAAAGAAAAAGTAATTCTTAAAAATCATACTCTGGGTTGCTTAAACAACAATGGCCATTGGATCATATAAAAGTGCAGACTATTAAATACACAATCAGGATATTTAGTACTGTTCAAGTAGTGCGTTACCAGCACATCGATATCAGTGAATATTCATGAAAGGTTAGGAAATACACAGATTTCTTAAGTCTCTCGGAAAGACAATAGATGTCAAGTTAGGTAGATAGACATAGATTTACTCATGTTACTTTCTGGGCTCCAAATGTGACTGTCTGGGTATAGGCTTGGTAAAATTCCAGCCTATCCAATTTCCATTGGCTTTTGACCAGTCATTTCTCTTTCTTCAAATTATTCTGAACATCTTTTCATTGAGAAAGATCTGTGGATTCTTCTAATACTATTTCCCATTCTCTTCTTTTATCTAGTGAGTCAAGCGGCCAAAAAATGCAATGATTCTCACTTTATTGCTACTGTGAACTAGTTGCTTCTGAATTCACTCCCTGCTTTATTTATCGTGAGTATGTGAGAGAGAGAGTGTGTGCGTGTGTGAGAGAGACAGAGGTGTTTTTAGGTTTTACTCTTTTCTGAAGAACTGTTTCTTTCCAACTAGCCATGGCTTGGCAAACAAAGATGCTCATCCTTCCTCTGTATCCCCCCTCCCACAGAAAGGGCACATACTTGTTGGCTTTCATAGCAGTTTGCAACCCACTTCTTTCCATGACACACAGGATATGGCATTCTCCCATGAGAATGTCTTACCAATTAGCTCCATCTTTTCTCCCCAAATCAAGAAAGGATGTTGGGATTCAAATGAGAGCCATGTTATAATATGGATAACCTTGAACAGACTTTAAAAATGGAATCATTTGAATTAAAGTTACTGCAGCGGCTTTAACTCATGTTATGCATGATGCACCTCACAACTGGTCACCACAGCACCCAGCGCAAACCTCTGGCTCTTTCTTGGACAGTTGCACTGGCCTGGCCCCTTCTCCCTTGCTCACTAGATGCGCAGATCTCTCACTGTAGGCTCTGGCTCCTCATAGAAAGTGCTGCCTTTCCATCTGACAAGTCAAACTGCTGGGCTTAAAAGTTGTCGCCAAGAAACCTAAGGGTTTTTATTAATACGCATAGGAAGTCAGAATCTTACAGATAATGTGTGACTAACAGGAAAGGAGAATCAATATTGTGTGTCCAATGGATGGCCTTCTGAAGAATATCATTTCCTTCTGCAAAGTTACCTCCTTAAAACAAGCATTCATCAGGGCCACCTCTCTTTCTGTCCTGCTCCCAATTCCCATATATCAGGGACTCCTAGGTTCTGCCTCGAAGTTTTCTCCTGCTTTTGTTCTAGGAAAAATATTAGCAACAAATCAGACCAAAAACTAAAAACGTATAAGATATTTTCATCTTTCTCATTTGACACAATAAAGAGGAACTGGGTGTATACTGGATTTTCTGAACATCACTTATTTGATGGAGTTACCTATTCACTCTCTGTACATACAGTTTTAATAATATGAATAGCTGGTCTTAAATTCAGGATTGTAATATTTTGCATCTAGAATTCAGTTAACTATTTGAATAGATAAACATGTCGAGGGGGCTTTTTGAGGCAGTGATTCATTTATATAATGCATATTTTCTTTTATATGGTCTTAATTTGAAATTGTAAAGTCCTTGCTTTTAAAAGCTGCCTGATTCATTTCTGACAGTAAGGAAAGAGCTATGTGAACGGTTCGTTTTGCATACTGACTTTTGGCTTTTCTTGGCTCCAGACTGGCTGGAAATCCTGGAAACAATTTCTAACACTTTTTCCAGACTTCTCCCACTATTGCTGCTTCATTCTTTCTTCTTCATTACCCATCCCTTAAGAATTAGCACTTCCTCATACTCACTTCCCATTTCTAGGCAGAAGTGGTGTTCAGGGCTGATGGGAACCATGTAACAACCTATTGGGTTGATCACTCCTTTACTGATAAACAGAGACAACCAGGGCAGAAACACAAGAACCCAAGCCCACACTCGGCTCTGCTGTTAACAATACCTGCTTCCCCCTTTCAAGCGCTTGCCTCCAGAGACATACTGCCTTAAGTGGGCAAACCACTGAGAAAATTCCCATCTGACAACTGGCTTCGAAGAAGGGTCAAAGGAATTAACCTGTGGTTAAGAAGGCAAGGGTTGGCTTAAGTACTTTAAGCACACAGACAGTTGTCGTGCACAAACACTGGAGCAGCTGGATTCTATCTCTGATGATGAATGAATCAGAGCAACATTACAGTGGGAATGATGACTTTTAGACAAGAAGGACGAAGTCTCCATCGCATTTAGGAAGCAACCACTGTGGGCTAGGGCTTTGCATATTTTGTTTCATTTAGCCCACTTGACATCTTCAGGGAACTCTAAAGGAAACCAAGGTTAGAGAGTCGCTTACTTCCTTCAAGGCTGCAAAACAAGTTCAGTGGTAGAACTTGTGTTTGAAGCTAATTTTATAGAAGTGAGAAGTCCTTTCCACTATAGCGGTGATTCTTATATTTATGAGGGAAAAGGGAACTTAGAACTCTTGGAAACTCTCACAAAATCGGTGGACCTGACCCTGGAAAAATACACATGGACACGCCCACAGGTCATACACATGTTTGTAGCTGGTGCATGAAATACAGACCCCAATAAATGCTCTGTGGTAAAGTGTGCTGCTGCTAACAGAATAACAGCAAAAACCGGGCCCAGTTACAGGATGAAAACAATAACTTGGAGAAGAAATGGCAATATCGAAAAGAGAGGAGATGGCATAAGTCCCTTTCAGTCTTCTGATTCTATGTAAATCCTTCTCAATATGTTCAACAAACATCCCTACAATTCTTACCTGTGGAAAATTCACTTAATTTTAAGACATTCTCTAAAATATCTTTTTTAAAGGATCCAAATTAATAATAGAAATAAAGGGTAAAGTCTTGAAAATATGATGTTCAGGTAAGAAATATCGCCTTTTAAAGTAACACATTCATATAAAAGCAAGGCTCTGGAAAGAGCAGTCTTCAAGCACATTGAATTACTGAAGCAGAAACCAATTTATCATTTTAATAGCAGATAATTTAATAACAGTGTTAGGTGCAGAGCTCTCTAACAGACAGCTGGAGAGGGGCAAGGAGAATGGAGGAAACTGACACGGCGCTTAGTAGGCTGGGGCTCACAGGTACGGCCAGCGCTCTACTGAATCACCCCTCCGCAGCTCCCTTTGAGGTACTGGATACAGAGAGGACACTTATGTTGTGCCCATGTAACAGGGCTGACACTATTGCAAAGGTAAAGAAAGTATGGGTTAGGATATCTGGACAGAGTGCAATTAAATCTTAAAGAATATTACAGAGACATAGGCATTAGGAAGCAAGTGCAGAGATGAGTGGCCCTACAGTATCAGAGAAAGCTTCATGGAAGAGGTGGACTTTACAATTAAAAAGGTTCAGTGCTCTGTGACCACCTAGAGGGGTGGGATAGGGAGGGTGGGAGGGAGATGCAAGAGGGAGGAGATATGGGGATATATGTACATGTATAGCTGATTCACTTTGTTATACAGCAGAAACTAACACACCATTCTAAAGCAATTATGCTCCAATAAAGATGTTAAAAAATGTTAATAAATAAATAAAAGGTGTTGAACGCAGTAGAAGGCAGACATAGAACTGAGAACCTGGCAGGCTAAGAGACTTTAAAGTTTTCTCTTAAAAAAGAAATTAATAAGCAAGTTCTATGTTATTAAAAGATAGTGATAAAAATGACAATGGCAATAGTAAACGTGTATCACACTCATTCTGTACTGGGCTATCCACTGTTACATTATTGCTAATTCTAAAAAAAAAATACACAGTGATTCTGTGTATAAAAATGTTCTCCATTTATAGCTGATGAAGGCTCCTGAGTTACAGCTTATGCCGGGATTCTAACATAGGTGTGTCTGATCCAGAGCCTAGAGACAAGGAACCCCCCTATGAGAAAGGCTACCACAACTGCAGTAAAACCTACACGACAGTTACATTTAAATATCAGTTGAGTTGAATTTTTTTCTGAAGGCAACTTTTAGGGAAAACAGTAGAATAAAAATAAAACAAGATAATAATATTATTGCACATTTATGGTTTTCACTTTCAATGGGCCCCCCACCATCCTCCTGACTTGAGCCCATCTTGTTCTTTTCCATTTGCCACAATGGCAGCTGGTGGGAGCGGATCGCTTGATCATTCTCTTCAAGTTTCCCACCCTAGGCTTAGCCTCCTGAGTCTAGGAAAATAAGTATGTCTTCTAATTCGCTGAGAACATGGAAGCCCTCTGGAGAATGTTCTTTTCCTTCCCTTTCTACACTGACCCAGGAACCTGTAACCATGGTGGCCCCTGCCCACTTTGAGGATAACATCCTGTGTCTCACATCAACACAGACCTCTCTCAGCAAGTGTTAAACTAGTATTCCTTTTATCCTCCAGAGTCAAATGGTGTTGTCACTGCCAAACCAACAGATGCTTCAGCCCAGCATCTGCCACTTTCGACTTCTTTGTCTTCCTTTGTCTTTGTCTCCTGGTTCTTTTCTTGCCACACTGAGTACCCCATATCTCAATCTCACGTTTTATTCCTCTTCTCCAGGAAAACCATTACATAATGATGATCTGCATGGGTTATTAAGTCACCTACCTTCAAGGCTTCAGCTATCCTCAAATATTTCAGGATGACTTCTAGAATGGAATACTTCCACCACCAAGTCTGCCTAGTGCCTAGCAAGTGTTCAACAGATACTTGGTAATCATGGTTATAAAGCCATTCATGGTCTAGTTCCAAAATACATTTTTAATTTCTTTTTTAGGCTATTCTACTTCAATAGCTGATATTTTAGCCACGGTTCAATCAACTTGTGAGGAATGAATGAGTGACCGATCCATGCAAGCGCCTTGAGCTAAAAGTTGTCTGCTTGGGCCAAAATGCATTTAAACTTTATGAGAAAATGTATCATTTCCATGTCTTGTCCCCTGAGGCACTGGTCTCTTGAAACTTTAGTCTTCCAGGATCTGTCCTTGAGAAATATTTTAGGCCTTTTCCGAGAAGGCAGCTATGTCTCATGAGGAAAGAAATTAAATCCCATCTGTTTGTGTCTGCACACAGTAAAATGTAAGTCAAAATTTCAATAGTCCTTTTAAAAAGACCAAAGTGAATCCTCTGTGCCCTACTCGATACTTCATCTTTTAATAAAGGACTTTCTAATCACTAAAGCTGTGTGTGCATGCACAAATAATGTGAACAGTATACAGGAAAAACGTCACTGCATTCCCTGATATATTGCTATAAAGAACTTGGAGATTTCCCAGGCACGATATGACCTACGAGAAATAGAATTCTATTCAATTCTAATACTCCTATTCATGTGACTTATTCTAGTCACTTCTAAACTACTGGAGCAAGGAAAAGTAGCCTTTTTCTATTTTAAATACATTATTAGCAAAATTTTCATTTATTTTCCTCAGTCTTCTTTCACATCTCAAAAAGTCTTCATCTGTAACCTGTTTAAGCATTCCCTAGAAAAGTATTAAGCAGGCATGAAACTTCAGCCATCATTTCAATTGAAGGGAAAATTCCATGGAGCTCTCTGGCAATACAGCAAAGCCTCCTAATATTTCTTCTTCACTCTCAAGATAAATCTCACAGTGAACATGAAGACCCTGTTTCCGGCCTATGCCCTCTCCCATTTAGCCTCCAGAGCTCTGAGGAACTTTTTAAAACACAAATATAGTCACCTCTTCCTACCCTGCCGAGCTTTCGAAGTTTGCAGGGTGTGATTTTGCTGCTTTTCCAGTTTCACATTGTAGCCTCATCCGCGTTCCATACCCTTCATGAAACTGGTCCCCTTTCCTAACACACACTGCCTCCCCCGACTTGGCTGGGTGCTCTGTACAGACCACCTGTCTACCTGCCCCTCATCCCACACGCACCCCCTTTCTCCACTGAGGAGCCTGAGCTCAGTAAGACCCCCATCTAAACCCAGTTTGCCTTTCCCCAAACATTCTCCTCCCCACTCACAACTATCAGGTCTGTATTTTTCTAAGTTCTCACACAGTGATTTGTGCACACCTCGATGGAACCATTTGCGTGGTTGTAAGATTATTATATTCTTACTTTACTAAAATGATCTTAAAAATATGAGTTGGGTTCTCTGACTAGGCTAAATTATGACTGGGACATAATAATTACACAGAAAATGTTCTTCTGGATAAAGTCCTTTAAGGTCCTCATAGCATGGAAATAAACGGGTTAACAAGTAAAATTCTCGGCTGAGGTACAGTAGGCAGAATGCTTGTAGATGCTCTACAAAGGAATTATCAGAGTCAGCGACACATGGGCAGGCAAGACACACTTTTAAGAAGCTTTTCTTGCACCTTGGAAGTTATGCTCTTCTAAACAACCTTCAAGGGCTATAACATCTTTAACTCAGAGAGACATAAAGGACATAGATTATGGGTATGTGTGTGCATATTGTGTATTTGTGTGAGTGCCCGTTTGTGTGTGTGAGAGAGAAAGGTGAAGAGAAAGAGAAGGAGAGAATGAATGAATGAATGAGTATGTTTGGATGAGGAAGCATGGTTCTCAGTTACCAGTACCTCTATTATTTTGCAGCAAATCCATATAGGAAGCAAGCAAAATAACCTAGACATGCTGTTGACTGTATTAAAACTGCATTTGAGCCAAATTTAAATGAAAGATTGGAAATTTTTTGCAAGAATTATAAAGACCTGATGTAAAGAAATGGTCACCTGTGCATGGGGCACACAACATATCAGTGAAAAGGGCATCAGTGAATGATGTTAAATCTAGGTTGTAAAAGAAGAGGGTCGGGCTTCCCTGGTGGCACAGTGGTTGAGAATCTGCCTGCTAATGCAGGGGACATGGGTTCGAGCCCTGGTCTGGGAGGATCCCACATGCCACGGAGCAACTAAGCCCACAAGCCACAACTACTGAGCCTGCACGTCTGGAGCCTGTGCTCCGCGACAAGAGAGGCCGCGATTGTGAGAGGCCCGCGCACCGCGATGAAGACTGGCCCCCACTTGCCACAACTAGAGAAAGCCCTCACACAGAAACAAAGACCCAACGCAGCAAAAATAAATTAATTAATAAACTCCTACACCCAACATCTTCTTTAAAAAAAAAAAACAACAGAAGACGGTCTACGCTGGACCAGAACACAGCCGCCCCCCTTTGCCACACTGACCACCATAGGTTTTCATCAGTTCCTCGTGGACAGGGGATTTAAAGTCCATATTAACATCACATTGTCTAAACATTTGTTGTTTAGGAAGAGAATATTTTTTCATATGGAAGCTTTGCCATTTCCAATTAATCCTGTTGTGGCCCTAGGTAAAAAGTCTTATTAACCCAAAGTTAGATATTTCAGTCAGGGGTAGAGTACAATTTTAATTCTACAGGGAAAAATCTGTACTCTGAAGTGCAGAGAAACTAAAATGCTTGGTAAGGGCCTGGTTTCACAGGGTCATTCTAACTCCTTCACTGGTGAATTTGCTAATAATTATGCCTACCCACTTTCCCAAACATTAGAGTACAATTAAATGCATTTTAGTTGGACTTTCAAGAAACTAAAGATATCTAAATATAGGTGTACATTACTTTACAAATATATCCAATTCATTCCAAATAATAAGGGCCACAAAATACTTCTGGAATTTAAAAGTCACAAAGATTCTGCATCAATCTGAGAAAATGGTAAGTTCAAGTTCAGTGGTAATATTATTTAAAGGGCGTCGTTAAACAGATGAGATCATTTCAGTGAATTTTGTGCAGTCCCTGGTTTATTCTTTGCGTTGTTTTCTATTGCCCCATATTTCAGCGTTTTCTTAGGCTGTCCACATCAGCTGAAGTTCACAATATACTATGCTATTTACAAACCTGCAGCAGTCAACATCTGTAGAAAGGTCTCAGAAATTTATTTAAAGACTGCAACATAAGCATATCCAATCCTAATAGTACACAAGACTATATATCTTCTTTGGGAGACTGACACATGGTTCGCACTCTAACTAGTGCT
Source organism: Delphinapterus leucas (assembly GCF_059928025.1). NCBI lineage: Eukaryota > Metazoa > Chordata > Mammalia > Artiodactyla > Monodontidae > Delphinapterus > Delphinapterus leucas. The sequence continues at coordinate 47,287,287 of NC_143133.1, read as the reverse complement.
AACGCATCTTTGCCAAGCCCAGAAGTAGTTTCAACTCCAAGGAGATGCAACCTAATGATGGCTCGGTATAAACCAATCATGCTAACATTTGTATTTGGAAACCCTACAGTGTAGTACTGACAATATCTTTTTTACTTCCCCTACCATGTTTCTTCAAGTATATCAAGATGTTCTGCCAGGATGACAAGCATATGATTGAATTTAATGGTATATAAAGATAGGCCAGAGTGCTTTCCAAAGCGAAATTTCATAGTTGGAACTTGTATCAATTAATTGCACTTCTGGCAACCCCACTGAAAATTAAATTAAATGGTGGAACAATTTCATTAGAAGGCTTTGGCAAAATAAGCCTAATAGATGGAAAGCTCTACATAATTAAAAATGGCAGGTGAGTTGCTTTCTGGACGCTTTTAACTCATAGGTCTTAACTTTATGTCTTTCTTTCCTGCTTCGTAGTGAGTTCCTCAAGGGCAATGGCTGAACCCTATCTATAGTTTCCTAGCAGAGTCCATAGCACAAAGTAGGCACTTAATAAATATAACTAAATTCTCAAAGATGGATGCGAATATTAGTACACTGTGAGCTTTGTAATCCAAGTTTGAATCAAAGCCCCTCCACTAATGAAATGAATGGCTATTATGGGTTGAATTGTGTTCCCCTCAAATTCATATCTGAATTCTTAACCCCCAGTACCTCATAATGTGCCCTTATTTGGAGATAGGGTTTTTTCAGAGGTGATCAACTTAAAATGAGGTCATTATGATGGGACCTAATCCAACATGGCTGGCATCCTTATAAAAAGGGTAAATTTGGACACCAAGAGAGATGCACACGAAGGGAGAATGTCACATGGAGAGGACATGACTCTTCTATAAGCTAGAGAACATTAGGGATTGCCAGCACCAGAAACTAGGATGAAAGCCATGGAACTGATTCTCCTTCATGGCCCTCAGAAGGAACCAGCCATGATGACACCTATGACTTCAGGCCTGCAGAACTGGAATACAATACATTTCTGTGGTTTAAGTCACCCAGTTTGTCACCCTTTGTCATAGCAGTTCTAGCAAACTAAAACACTGGCTTCAAAAAAGTCATTTTAGCCTCTGTGAGCCTCATTCATAAGATGGAAATAATACCTCAGCACTGTGCCTGACACATGGTTAGTACACAGTAAATGGCAGGCTTGAAAATGATGAGGAAAATAATAATCCATTCAACAAATACATAGTAGGCACCTTTTATGTGCAGAGACCTGATTTACTTTCTGGGTAATAGCTGTTAATAAGACTTAACGCTCACAGAGCTAACATCCTAATGAAAGAAGACAAAGAGCAGATAAGTAAACAATACAGTATGTCAGATGATAAGAAACTCTAGACAAAAACAGAGCAGGGAAGGAGAATATGAAGTAAAGGGTTGAAGGAATAAAATTTTATATAGTCTTGCCTGCGTTGATAAAAATCTGAAAAAAAGATTTATAAAGGATATGAAGGAGGTAACAAACTGTGTGGTGAACTGGGGGAAGAACACACCAGGCAGAGAAAGCAGCAAATGCAAAGGCCCTGAGGTGGAAATATTCCTGACATACTGTGGTAACAACAAGGTGGCAAGCGTTGCTGAGCAGAGCAGAGCAGAGAGAGCAGGGTGAGAGCTGTCGGAGATGAGGTCTCGGAGGGAGTGTGGGAGTCAAGATAAGATTGGGACTAGTAGACCTAGGACAAAGCCACTAGGCTTCTTGAAGGCCACTGCAGCACTGGCCACTGCAGAGGAGATGACACAGTCTAACTTATATTTTAACAAGATCACTCAGCCTGCTCTTTGGAGAATCATAGGAAAGGTGTTAAAGTGGAAGCTGAAAAACCAGTTAAGAGGTTATTCTGATAACTGAGTGCGTGTTGTAGGCAGCTTGGACTAAGTAGTGGAGATGATGGGAAGTGGTAAGATGCTGCATATTTTGAAGGCAGAGCTAACAGGATTTGCTTTAGGACTGAATGTGGAGTCTGTGCTCAAGAGGGAAGTCAAGGATGACCCTAGCTGTTTGACTTGAACAGGTAGAAGATGCCATTAATGAGAAGAGAAAATAAGCAGGAGAAGCTGGTTTGGGAAGCAGGACCAGGAACTCAGTTTTGCACAAGATAAGATGGAGATTTTGCCGATCAGACATCCAAATGGAGATGGAGGATAGGCTGTGGGATACAAGTCTGGATTTTGGAGATCAGACACTGGCTAGAGATGTAAATTTGGGACTCCTTAGAGGATTTAAGTTCAAGAAACTGCATGAGATCACTAAGTAAATTCGACAAAAAACGCTAACGTTTATTAAGTGCTTACAGCATTCCTGACGATTTTCTAAATGTTTTACATATGTTATCTCATTAACCCTTGTAGCTAACCCTAAGGTGATTCAATAGCTTGCATTTTACATTCTAATTTTTCGACTTTGCCCACTTTTACAGAGAAAGCTGTTTTTCATCATTTTAAGTACTGCTGATCACAGCAACAGAGAGCAACACAATCATTTTGCATCTAAATCAAGGGTCAGCAAACTTCCTCCGTAAAGGGCCAGATAGTAAATATTTTAGGCTGTGCAAGCCATATGGTCCCTGTTACAATTCTATGATTGCAGTGAGAAAGCAGCCATAGACTATACATAACACGGTGGGCGTGGCTGTGGGCCAACGAAATTTTATTTATAAAACCTGGCAAAGGGCAGGATTTGTCTTGTAGGCTATAGTTTGCAGATCCCTGATCTAAACAAATGACTTGAATTAATTTGACTTCGTGTTGATAACATCAGAAAACAAATATTCAGAAAAGGAGGGCAAAATATCCCAGTGGGCAAGGCACTCTCAATATTAAATTAGACGCTTTCAGGTTTCATATTATGTTGCTCTTAAGATTCAGAGTATCCCAGAATCCAGGAAATTCCATTAAAAAATGTGACTTGGTGGGCCTCACCTGAGAGGACTCCAGATTTTCCATAAGAAGGGTTCCAGAGATGGAAATATGATGGAAGGAAGAAGGACAGGTACATGTATTGAGGTATCGATTGCCTTAGCAATCACACAGTTGTTACCTAGATTGTTTAAGACTAGTTGTTACCTAGATTTAACTAGTTGTTACCTAGATTGTTTAAGACTAGTTGTTACCTAGATTTAACTAGTTGTTACCTAGATTTACCTAATTTAACTAGATTTACCTAGTTTAACACAGTTGTTACCTAGATTGTTTAAGTTGTTACCTAGATTGTTTAAGAGGCGGTATGACTGTGGGGAAGCTAATGGACATTTCATGCAGGGAGGTCATTTTGTGTATTGGAGTACTTAATCCTTTACTCTGGAAAATGGTTGTTTCCTAGTAGGAAGTCTCACAACTTCAGAAGGACTTTTATAATTTGAATGCTTAATATGAGATGATATATATGACAGGATATATAAATTATAGCTCATACTATCAGACAATAATTAAAGTTAACAATTCCAAGGATAATTAATAATATAAAGATATGTTCATTTTGCTATGGTAAGTGAATATGTAGGAGACAATATTCCATATGCGATAAGTTCTCAATTTTTATAATTTAGGTAACTTCAAAATATTAATGCATATATGTGGAATCTAGAAAAATGGTACAGATGAACCTATTTGCAGGGCAGGAATAGAGAAGCAGATGTAGAGAATGGACAAGTGGACATGGGTGGCGGGGGGAAGGGAAGGGTGGGATGAATTGGGAGATTAGGTTTGATATATATACACTAGCATGTGTAAAATAGCTAAGGCAACCTGCTGTATAGCACAGGGAGCTCAGCTCAGCGCTCTGTGATGACCTAGATGGGTAGGATTGGTGGGGGGCAGTGGGAAGGAGGTCCAAGCGGGACGGGATATATGTATACATATAGATGATGCACTTCATTGTACAGCAGAAACTAACACAACATTGCAAAGCAATTATACTCCAATAAAAAAAAATGTTGCTTGCATCTGTAATCTTCTTTCCATTTCTACACTCTTGGTCAGGCCTTATCATTTTTCACCTAAACTGTAATATTAGCTTCCTAAACAAGCTTTTACATACCAACTTACTCCTTTAAATCTCTAGCCCTCAGCCCCCCCAATCAAAACGTCTAATAGATGTGCCATCACTTTTTTTTTTAACGTGGACCTCATAATAATCACTTCTTTCTCCAAATCTGTTAAATGGTTCTTTAATGCAAATAGAGTAACATCCTGATGATAAAGTTCCTGCTCTAACTATTCCATCCTACCTTTTCACTTACATCTGTGATCCAGTCCAACCATTTATTGAACACGCTTTCCCCCTTCCCACCCCTCAACATTTCCCAAGGTTCCTACTCATCCATCCTAAACTGCAAGTCTCTTTTCTTATTTTAGTGGTGAAGTCCAATGATCTGAAATCCCACCTCTTACAAGAACAATTCCTTCCCCCATTTTCCCACTCCACTTCCTCTCATCTCTCTACTTGCATCCCAGTCTGCTCCGTGCTATTCTTTTTAAGAGTCAGTATCTGCCTCTTCCAGATGGCCATCCTCTGGAGTTCAGAAACCCTGTTATTTTTCATATTGGTATCTCTCCAAGTCTAAAACACAGAGCAGTATACTACAAGAGAGTCTGTAACTCTTTTAATTTAATTTAAAATTTAGAAAGGTATTTGATATCCTTACTAAGCGATGTTTAAGAGAACTTTTGTCTGAAACTATCTGGTAATATAATGATTTTTGGTTAGAATTAGTTATTCAAGGAACTTTACCCTCCAAACATATGCATCACTCACAGAAATTAACGATGAGCACTAGGGCTTCCCTGGTGGCGCAGTGGTTGAGAGTCCGCCTGCCGATGCAGGGGACACGGGTTTGTGCCCCGGTCCCGGAAGATCCCACATGCCGCGGAGCGGCTGGGCCCGTGAGCCATGGCCGCTGAGCCTGCGCATCCGGAGCCTGTGCTCCGCAACGGGAGAGGCCACAACAGTGAGAGGCCCGCGTACCGCAAAAAAAAAAAAAAAAAAAAAAAAAAAGATGAGCACTAATCATTTAAAATCCATCATAGTGTACAAAGCATCTTTGAATAAATTAGAATGACGCAGATAAATTATAAATTATCACGAAGGCACTCCTTCTGCCAGGAAAGCGGGAGTTAAAAACCCACTAGCCAGTTGGGTATCCTTGTTCAGAGAGAAACTTGCCCAACCATACAAAATGGCCCTGCATTACTACTCTCTTTTTCTAGGAGATTAATTTCACATTGCATCCTAAAACTAAACTAAGAACTGAGGATACAATGGCTAAAACAGTTTCATATACTGAGGCGGGGTGGGGGCGACATGACAGTTTTATTGTGACATGAAAAGAATATACAATGTATTTTATCTAAACAGGAGGAGAAAGGAACATAAACAAACCAGTCTCTGGGAATATAAAAACACACATTTGGGCTTCTTTATTTAAGTTAATTATGCCATATTTTAACAAGGTGTCATTAGGGGGATTTAATTGGTTTTCCTTGTCCAATAAGTTCTTTTGTCAATTAGCCTTCTTTCACCTCTGGATAGATAATGTAAGCTCCACTTCTATGGAGCCACTAGGCACTTCATTCAACAGAAATGCCTGCTGTTTCCTCTTCTGGTCTTAAGTCAAGGCTATGCCAAAGGCAGGCCAAAAGGCTTTCTAACAACTACTGATGGTTTTGACCTGGTTGGTGGTTGCTGTATGATTCAGAAGTTAACTTAATAAAGTACATGGTGTCCACATACATAGATACTCTGAAGACTTTTTTTCCTAGTATTATTTTGGAAGTATTCTTTAATTCACAGACAATAATAGTACAGTTGATAACAGGTTTTTTTTTTTTTTTTTTTTGGCGGTACGTGGGCCTCTCACTGCTGTGGCTTCTCCCGTTGCAGAGCACAGGCTCCGGATGTGCAGGCTCAGCGGCCGTGGCTCACGGGCCCAGCCGCTCCGCGACATGTGGGATCATCCCGGACCGGGGCACGAACCCATGTCCCTTGCATCGGCAGGCGGACTCTCAACCACTGCGCCACCAGGGAAGCCCGATAACAGGTTTTTAAGAGGATGGGGAGGAGATGAGAGGATACAATGTGGTTAAAAAGATAAAAATTTACTTTTTGTAATTTAAAAAGAAATTCAAATGGTTCTCTTCTTAAGTGTATTTTAATCACAGTGAAAACTGTCCATATTAAAGCACAAATACTTAAATAAGTACTTTAAGCATAGAACACGCCCCCTCACATTTCTGTTTGCAACATTTTTCTTTGCAATAATTAATCTATTCAAGAACATCAGGGATTTTTTTTAACGAGTTCTCCTAACTGCATAATTTTTTCCAGTTTGTAGAATGCCTGATAAGAGCTCTTCAGATTTTCCAAAACATACCCTTTATATCACGTTGTGAGAAATCCTTTGAAGGCAGCATTTATGCACTTACAACAGAATACTCTGGGTCCAGGAAAAACAGCAGTTAACTCTAACATTGAGTAAGTCACTTTTCTTCACACCTCTGGTGGCCCAAGTTGAGAAAAAAAAAAAAAAAAAAAAGGCAAACAGTCTGCAGCAATGAATGAAGGCTCTGGAGTCCTTTCATAACATTCAAGTTGATCAGGGTCCTCGTTGAGGGTCTTACCTCATTTCCCACACATTTTTCTGACCTATTTTGTCTGCCTTTTCTCAGAAGGATTTTGCTTGTTCCACTGTCAACTAAGCGGTAAACTAATTATCTTGTTCAAATCCCTTTGTAACGCCCCTAATCCTATTAGTTATAAGAATGTCTGAATACTGATTGCAAACCTTTTTTTTCCCCCTTTCTTTTTAGAGAGAGCGAAAGGTCCATGGGTTTGGTCCTGGAGAGTGGGAGTCTAGCCAGTTGATCGGACCGAGGCAAAGACAATTCTGGCCATCCAAAATCCCAGGCCACTGAAGCATACAGAAAAAATACTCTCCTATACTCATTCATTGCTTCCTATTCTGTCTTTTACACACACACACACACACACACACACACACTGGATTTAGTAATCATCTTCTGAACACTCCTACTCACACAGTAGAGCATGGTGAACGCTGGGCCCAGCTAGGCGCTCAACTTCACTTTCCTTCTTTTAACTGGAACATTTTAATGAAGAGGGTGACGCTATTACAGGAAGTCAAAGCAGCCATACGAAACAGAGGAAATGAACAAATGTTACGACAGACCTCTACCAGCTCAGGGAGTCTTAACTTCTTTTCTTCAAAGCACTCTCACAAGTCTTGTTAAAGGACTCTCTCTGCCTCTGTAGAAGATGCCAAGACCACTGCCTCCTGCTATCTATTACTGAGGGAACTTTAATCACTTTTCCTTTTTTGTTCCCACTGGGGAAGGAGCCAGACCGCTGTGAAAGGCCTGCAGTCAGAAGCAATGTTAAGGAGCATGAAATTTATCTGACTTCCACAAAAGATGTGTTATGCCCTTCCCATTCTGCTTTTGCCAGGCAGGCTGCTCTGGGTTGGCTACATTGTCTTAGAAAAAACAAACATTTGCTTTAAACATAGAGGCACGATGCTACCTGTGAGGATCCGGTCTTCCTAGGCCACCTCTTCTCTACCTACAAAGGATATCTCTGTCCTTGGCACAGAAAGTCAACTTTTTTACTTTAATAAAATAGCATCTCACCCCACGCGTTATTTTTTCTTGGTAGCACAGGAAAGGATTGTTTAAGAGATGACCTTGAAGACATTACGGTATGTGTTAGAGGAGAATCCCCTCTTTAACATCTTTCTGGCGTCTGAGAAAAATATTACAAATAAGAGAAAAGTGCAGATTCCTCAGGTAAGAATACAAGACTGCCAACTTAACAAATTTCAAGTACTAAGCGCTTATATTTGATTTATCATCACCTTTAGTGGCCAACAGAGTCTGTTAACACACGGAAGGCTGGGTTTCTCCTGGACAGACTCCTGGCATACAAGAAAGAGTTAGTGTGTGTCGGTGTGTGTGCCCGTGGTGGGTGCGTGTGGATGTCAGTGTACAGAGAAGGAGGTGCAGGCTGTGATGAAAGGGAGGGGTATACACTCCTAGCCATGGCCTGCTGCTCTAGGGAAATTCAAGCCCTAATGAAAGTGCTAAGTACCTGTTAGCAGCAGTTTGAAAATAGTGAGAATACAGGCCTGGGGGTGGTGGAGAGAGTGGTGAGCAGTTTTATGGTATCTATGTATTCTATTATCTGATGCAGAAAGGATTCTAGGCAGTTTACAGAAATGTGTTTGATGCAAGAAGATGCAGAAATAGATAAGTAACTTTTGATGAAGGGTAAGTTAAGAGTTGTTCACTCATGGAAACCCTTGTCCCAAGTAAGAAGCAGACTTAGTTCTGTGTTCCTGGCAAGAGCAAAGACACCCTATGTTTGAGATTAAAAGCATTCCAGCTCTCCAGGAAAAGCACATTTACTTTCCCTGATGCTGCAGCAGGGAGCATACCTACCTGAGAGGTCACATGATGAGATGGTGCATAATGTCCTTAAAAACATTTCTACATAAATACAAGAGTAAATATAGCAGCAGCTTCTCATAATATCCCTCAAGAAAGTCAGGGGCATAATAGCAAGTACGTATGCTGGGACCAAATACAACTAAGCATAGGCATGTGACTTGGCAGCAGTTTAGCTTGTGAGATACTATCTAAATCTCGAAAACTGAGTATGTGTCAGTAAATAAAAAGTGAAAGAAACAAGAAAAAAAAAAGAGCTTTGAGAAATTGTAAACTAATCTGAAAACAATAATTCTTACATTGTGTTTCCTCAGTTGTTTGGTTTGTGTCTGCTTCATTATGATATAACCAACATCCTACATCCTATATACAATTTTAAAAGCTCATAAATCTCCCATTGATTTTAGTTTTTCTTAAAAAAAAATCTACATGCAAATGTAATTTGTTATCAACCATTTCCAGCGATGGCCACTGTCTACAGATAAAATCCACACATGGCCCAAAGGGACTGGACCTGGCCCCTCTTCACTGCCCTACTTCATTCTTACTACTCTCTTCTTCTCTCACTGATCACCTTTCTGTTTCTCAGATGCATTGAAAAACATTTATGCTGCTCGGATTCTGCATTTTTTGGTCTCTCTGTCTCAAATGCTGTCCAGTTCTTGATTCACTCTGCATTGACAGCTAAGCTCAAAGATCCTATTCTAAGAGAAGCGTTCCCTGACTCTTACATCTAAAGTAACTCTTCTCTCTTCCAAGCATTCTCCAACCAAAGAACCTCTTTTCTTTTCTTCATATTTCTTGCTGTCATCTGAAATTACCTCATTTATTTTTAAAATTTATTCACTTATTTAATCATTCCTTCCAGTTCTTTGCTATAGAACATCTGTCATGAAAATAGGAACCTTTTCACCTTATTTATGCCAATAATTTTGGCATATACTTGTTCCCTCCATAAATATTGGCTTAATATGTGAATAAACCAAATTTTCCACTAGAAAAGACTGTCAAAATATAGATAGTGATTTAAATTAATGTCCATTTTTTCAAGCTTTAGAAAATTTAGGGTTGCCTATGGGACTTCATGGAGAAACATGAAAAAAGAATTTCTGCCTTGATTATGAAACAGAGGAACCAATAAATTCCCTCTAAGGTTAAGTCTTAAGAACATTCTTAAGTTATCATCTTTTCTTTACTAAAAGTATCTCCCCACGCCCAGTAAATGCCCACAAATTCACGTGTTCAGTGGCAGGCTGCTCCCCATGAAGCACCTTCAAAAGAGAGTAAAAATCAAAAGTCCACCTATGCCATTAAGCGACCTGACAAAAACAGCAAATGGACCTGTTTCTAAGTCATGAACGCCATGAACAGGAAGGAGAAGCGAGGCATATCTGAGCACCAGCAGGTCTGCGACCACAGCTCCCACCTAGTCCCAAACTGATAGGACTGCAGTGATGAGGGCTAATGGGGAGTCCCAAGGCGGGGAGCAGGACAGACGGCCACCTCTGCTGTCAGCGATTTCCCACTTAATATTAACGCTGCACAAAGGCCCTCCGTAAGCAGTCAAATTAAAGTACCTGGAGCCCTCGTTTAACAAAAAGAGGACGAAGAACACAGGAGGAGCATGGCCAGGAACCCAAAGGAAAGTCTATAGCTGTTAGTTGGCAGGATAGTCTCTGAGTTGTCAAATGCTGTATTTTCTGTTATGGCCACTTAGGGGCGCTGGAAGCCTGAGAAATGGCCGCCTGAGCCCAAATTTCAAGACTCCTGTGAGAAAGGCAAACAATGCAACAGAGGCATATTCCTGCATACCTTCCTACTGCATAGCTGTGCTTCTCACCTGGATATGACTGTGTTTTCTTGGGTAATGATAACGAAAAAACTTCTGAAGAGGTTTCGAGGAAAAGGAAAGCAAGGAAGTGATTACCATGAATTAGGATAGTATTTTCTCTAGGTGGGCAAGAGGCAGGTGTGAGAGGAAAAGACAGGAGGGGACACGTGTGGTGTGATGGCAAGGTTTCATCTCTGCTCTGAGTGGCAGGTATTTAGGTACTTGCTTTAAAGTTTTCTGTGTTTCTGTATGATCCTCTGTGTGTGCATGTGTGTGTGTGTGTTTCACAAGACACTGCTTCTGATAACAGTCACCTTTCACAATAGAACTGCACAAATACATACTAAAAGTGAATTTGAATGCAAGAGTCTTTAAGGACAGAGAAAAGAAGCACGGCATTAGGTGACAAACATCGGTTTCGATCTCCCTCCCTTACTCCCTGTGAGACTCTGCACAATTCATTTCATTTTTCTAGCTTTGGTTTTCTTTTCAGTATAAGTAGGTATAAAAATACCGACTTTGCAGGGCTGTGGTGTGGACAGATGAGCGTGAAGGCAATTAGCACAGTAGGGACCATGAAAGGGCCTCAAAACGGTTTTCTTTCCTTCTCCCCCCACCCACGCACTGCCCTCTTTAACCCCTTCAAGTTAGTAATTGCAGTCAGAAGCCTTAGAAATGAATGGAAACGAGGTTAAAAATGGTAGAGAACACGTGCTTCAGGGAAGTGATTTTAGATAACATTCTACATGTGGCTGGGGGGTGGGGAAGACCTGGAGAGAAAAAGCAACAATAATCTGCTGATCATATCTAATCATTATTGGTAAATTTTTAGAGGCCACTGTTACTACCTGACATTGTTGTAAGGCTTCATTTAAAAAGAAAAATGCAGGCTTCCCTGGTGGCGCAGTGGTTGAGAGTCTACCTGCTGATGCAGGGGACACGGGTTCGTGCCCCGGTCCGGGAAGATCCCACATGCGGCAGAGCGGCTGGGCCCGTGAGCCATGGCCGCTGAGCCTGCGCTTCTGGAGCCTGTGCTCCGCAGCGGGGGAGGCCACAGCAGTGAGAGACCCGCGTACCGCAAAAAAACCAAAAAGAATGCAAACTCATAGTTTTCCCCACACAGCTTCGCTTCACTTGTTCAAAGACATCAGCAGTATTGAAACACACCAGCAGCTTGTAGAAGAACTCTGGCCTGCAGCTGTTATTAACTAACTCAGGACACAAATACCACGTAAGTACCTTATGTAGACAAGTTTTTAAAATGCAGCCGTATGCTTTCAACCTTAATTGTATTTATTTATTTATTTTTAACATCTTTATTGGAGTATAACTGCTTTACAATGGCGTGTTAGTTTCTGCTTTATAACAAAGTGAATCAGCTGCACATATACATACATCCCCATATCTCTTGCGTCTCCCTCCCTCGCACCCTCCCTATCCCACCCCTTTAGGTGGTCACAAAGCACTGAGCTGATCTCCCTGTGCCATGCGGCTGCTTCCCACTAGCTATCTATTTTACATTTGGTAGGGTATATATGTCCATGCCACTCTCTCACTTTGTCCTTTAGAATCCACGATGATAAAGCGTTCGCAAAATACCTTTTGCTTCTCTAAATGTACAGACCCATTCTGTAAGAATACAGTTTTCCCTATGACCTTTGGCCTTGGTGAAATGGTATCCAACAGGTTCTAGCATAAGTACGTGTGCGTACAGACACACGACACTTAACTATATTATAATAAAAATATGGACTTGAAGACTCTTTCTCTAATGGAGCAACCCTCTGTGGAGGAAGAGTGGTTTAGTGGAAACTGTGGTGTTATTAGAACTAAAAGCTATTGGTTTAGGTTTGACCACTACTATTCACAGGTTGTACAGACCTGGGCACCTCTCCAGCTTCCCTTTAAGCCTGTTTCTTTGCCTTTCAGTTGAGGATGGTAACACCTTCTTGCTTATCTTGTAGATTTTCCAAGGATCAAATGAGATAAAATAAACATAATTCTTAAACCCTGGACAGCTATATCACAACCATTGCATAGAGTTTGGTTAAAACTTAGACTACAGCATAGAAAGTAAAACGTTCTAAATGGGTTCCCTTCCCAACTCTAAAGTTACTAGGTTTGGGGACCCTGGGCAAGTCACCTGCCTCTCAGTCACTATTGACTTCTTTGGGGATAACAATGAAATCTTCCCCGGATGGTTGTTCTGAGGTTTAAATGAAATAATGAAAGCCTGGCCCCTGCTACACACTATTTACAATTATATATATATAAATTAATATATAAATTATTATCATTGTTACACACCAGGTAATGTTTTTATTCTGCACCAGTGGCTTTTCAGCCAAGTCTCATGTCCTGCTTTCTAAGCTCAGTTCTTCTTTCTTAAGTTATGGTTTAAGGTTATCCCTTTTTTTTTCCTTTGCAATACATTTGCAAAAATTAAAGCTACGATATGTATCTATTCCTATCTATCACCAGCATACAAATAACCCTACCTGTCAAACTCTGGAGTCCTTCCCATTAATAAAATATTCAAAATGAATTTTCTCCATGTCATCTCTGATCAGATAATCCACTGCCAAATCAAGTGAAATATGATTATTTAGAAAACTAGTTTTCTTCTACCACCTTTCCTTATGCCTACCTCCTTATTCTCTGAAGAATTTGATTCCCTGTCTCCATGTTTCATTCTTTTCCTAGCTTCAAATTTCTGTCCATATATAGCATTCTGCTAATTTTCCCCTTCTATTCAGCTTCCTACACAGTGAACGTTTTAGTTAATGAATGCTCATCTTTTAGTCAATGAATGCTGTGCTCCATCTGTCAACAGTCCTGGTGATGTCCTTTCTTCCGTGTCAGCTCCTCATTCCAGGCTCAGAGCTCCTTCATCCAATGCAGGTGTTGGTTGAGCGGCAGTCAGCTGGCATGAGTTAGTAACCACATTAGGCACTGAGAATGCAATGATGAAGCCGGCAGCATCCCTGCCCTCAAGAAGCTCACAGTCTGGAAAGGAGCACTGACCAAGAATACTCATTCACACATTAATGTGAGAGGGAAAAAACTGCAGCAACAAAGGTGACATCAAAGCTCAACTGAGGGTTCGGGGATGTTACAGAAGAGTGCTGAAAAACACATGTTGGTGAAAAAGACTGAGGTCTGAGGGAACGGCAGGCAAAGGAAGCTATGTATGAAAAAGTGTGGAAGCCAGCTGGGGAATGCAAATAGCTTAATGAAGCTGGAAATCAACCCAAACTTGAGTTTTCTCCATGTACAACTTCAAGCTTTCCACTAAAGAGCTACTTTCCAACATGAAGTATCCATTATTATCTTTTCTGATTTTTTAAAGACTCTATGCATTTCCTAGGAACTTAAAATTGAACTTACTAAAGGAATTTCTACTGCTTGAAAGTGTTTTTTTTTTTTCTGTCAAACTGATTTATGTACAGGAAGATTTAGAAAACATATCTTTAGAAAACAAAACAATTTTTGGTAAGTTTTGATTGTAGCTAATTTTTAAATGGGAACTTACTCTCTACAATAGATATACACCACACACACACACACACACACACACACATTTATGGACTTTTTTCCCCCCTGAGACTATTTCATTTATACAAATAAAAGCCATCAGAAGCTTGGGCAATATTTATTAAAAAAAAGAAAAGAAAAAAACCTTGAAAGTTCAGAAACAAATGAGCCACAGGTTTAAAAAAAATGACATTAAAGAAACCTCAAAGCAATAATAAAAAACCTTCAAAAATACAATAAAATGAACAAAGCACAAAACTTTGTGACAAAATAAAAAATCCTTTTCCATAAAAAGAAAAGCCATCTATTAAAAACAAAGTTTTCCCAAGCCATAAAGTCTGAAGGTCAAAAACAATCTAGAAATAACTAGAGCTAAAACAAAACTTCATGGAACACTTACGATGAACTTCAAACAGTGTTTAAAATGCACAGAAAATTCAGGGAAAATAAACAGTACAATTTCTTAGGAAATGGACAAAGGTTTTCCTAAGTCAAATCACGCCTTATTGATCAACTAAAGTACTGGGCAAGAACAAAGAAGTATGTGAACAAAGGAAATACACAGACCTAATTTATTTGAACTCACAAATCTGATGTTAGTTAAGTCTCACTCACTGTTACTTTAAAATTGGAGTTACTGTGGAACTGGGGCAAATGAGGGCTGATGGATATGAAACTAACGGCTAAGGGATCGGAGATGGGAAACAAAGAGCAATGCCCACCTGGTAAATCTCTCAAAGCAGGAGGGCATCTCACAGCATCCTAACCAATGTTTCTATGACTGTTTATAAAAACATAAAAAATGCTCAGAAAGGGGATGTATACATTAACTTCAAATGTTCCTTAGTGACAAATACTGCATTAAAACCATGTCAACTAGAAAACTGAGTTCTACAGAATCGTATTGGGCTACTGTATTTTTGTTGCTAATCCTAAATATTTTAATAAATTTAACCAATAATATGAAATGAAGTTTGAAATAGGAAACTGTTATAAAATATTAAACATTGTTATTTAAATTATTTGGATATTTTAAATACTGAAATACACTGTATGAAACCGCAATAATAAAATGTACAAATCTTTAAGTAGAACAAAGCAGGCCACTGATAATTTTAAAATATCAATTTATAACATAACATACATGTGGATAGTAGCTAACTTTTCAAGCTTTATTTGTGAAAAATGGTCACTACAGTATTTGAAAAAATGCATATATGTGAAATTTTATTACATAAGATGCTGTAATGTGGTTGGTATTTTTAAAGCTATGACAAATTTCATGGGCCTTTTGCATCTTTTTAACTTCATGACTTACTTTCTCAAATTATTTTTCAATATTTTTCTTTACTAGAATTTTATTCTGGAATTCCATAGATATCATAATGGGTAAGTAATGTAATTCAAAAGCAAGAACTGTCAGAGAACAATGAGACTTTGTCATTTTTGTGAAGTTAAGGTGCTCTGAAATTGATAAGCAGATAAAAATGTTTCATGGATAGGTTTTACTTTCTTTTTTTTTGCGGTACGTGGGCCTCTCACTGTTGTGGCCTCTCCCATTGCAGAGCACAGGCTCTGGACGCACAGGTTCAGTGGCCATGGCTCACGGGCCTAGCAGCTCCGCGGCATGTGGGATCTTCCCGGACCGGGGCACGAACCCATGTCCCCTGCGTCGGCAGGCGGACTCTCAACCACTGCGCCACCAGGGAAGACCCAGTTTGTACTTTCTTGATTCAATTTAACATTCCTGGAAAGTGTCAGTAGTCAATGGAAAAAGTGCCAATAAAAACATTAGTCTCATGCATCTTACTTCTATGTGAACTATGGGTAACTTGGCAATAAGCAAATTGTTTCATTTGTACATTTAATTTACAAACTCTATGAAACAATGTGAAATGTTACCTTTGCCTGATAAATCAATCTAAAAAGGTAACCAATAAAGAGAGAGACAGATCCTTTAACCATACAAGGGGTATAATAAAATGATCACATGAGCCAAGATTACATTCCTTTAAGAAAAGACATGTAATGGAAATCTATACTTAAAACTCAAATATTTAAATGAACACATAATCACTATTTGTTAGTGGTGTAAATAAATACATATCAGGCTTACCACTTTCCTTACTTATGAAAATAATGTTAACACATAGCATGATGACTAAACATTTATTTTGCATTATGTTTATACGTTATATTTTCCCTATTTCATTCTTTTATTTAGTAAACACATGTTTACTGTATGTACGTTAAATGCCAACCACAGTACTAAAGGCTTAAAAGAGACGCCCTCTGTGAAACTGTAAGCAGTGAGAATCAAATACAGACTCCTGGGCAAGTGAGAATTCTACCATTAACCATTTATAATCAGAGAAATGCTCTATTTTTCTACCTTGAAATACAGTTTAAATTCCAAATCTGTATAAACATGTTAAACGCTGTATTTATCAAATTCTGGTTTAGTTACACTAAAATAATAAATTTAAAAATATCTAGTTTGTAGGTTCTTTGCTTTGGCAAATAGTCGGGTATTGCAAAAAATGCAGAGAATGAGCACTTGTGGTATGTTCACTAAAGGCGTTTATAATCTTTCCATTGCCTCAAGCCTTTTTTCTTGGTTTTTAAATATCCCTCCTCCATCCCAATTAAGTTGGTTTTGGGGGAAATTTAACGAAATAAAGATCCCACCAATCTCAATGTGTCCTATTATGTCTACATGTGAATGTACTTTGGATGTACTTAAAAAATTTGGTTGTACCTATATGGGAAAAGAATCTAAAAAAGAGTGGATATATGTATATCTATAACAGATTCACTTTGCTGTACAGCAGAAACTGACACAACATTGTAAATCAACTATACTCCAATAAAAATTAATTAAAAAAATTTAAAAACATAAAAAGTTTGGTTGTTTTACATGCAAATTGTGAGTCACTCCTATGATGGAGCCTGGGGGGTGGGAGAGACACAAAAGGAATACAGGGTAAACTAAATGGCTGAGCAGTGGTAAAGAATGGTTCATAATATCTTAGAAAGCATAAGGAAACTTAAGGGAAAGGAAACAAAAGCAAGGTGAGTAGGTTATATACACATTATCTAAAGTCCTCCAAATAATTTTAAACAGAATTGCTGGAGTTAATAGTTCCAAATGATAACAAAAAAAGGTATTGAATATTCTGTACACCCACTTTACTCTGAAGTTTCTTACAGCTGATTATTTGTAATTCACAATGGAAACAAAGCATCCAATTTGTGAGATCTTTGTGTGATATAGATATATTGATATATAAATTTAGGCCATCTCAGTAAAATGACAATTCAAAATGTATTAGGGGCTATGAAGTAGGATAAGGTAGATAAAAAAATGAGCCAAGGGACTTCCCTGGTGGTGCAGTGGTTAAGGATCCACCTGTCAATGCAGGGGACACGGGTTTGATCCCTGGTCCAGGAAGATCCCCCATGTCATGGAACAACTAAGCCCGTGCACCACAACTACTGAGGCTGTGCTCTAGAGCCCGTGAGCCACAACTACTAAGCCCGTGTGCCACAACTACTGAAGCCCATGTGCTTAGAGCCCGTGCCCTGCAACAAGAGAAGCCACCGCAGTGAGAAGCACACGCATTGCAATGAAGGGTAGCCCCCGCTCGCCGCAACTAGAGAAAGCCCGCGCACAACAACAAAGACCCAACGCAGCCAAAAAAGAAAAAAGAAAGAAAAAACAGCTGGAAGAAGCCTTCAAAACAGGATGAGCCAAGAAATGACCTTTGAAATATGACTATCTCCTCATGACAAAGTGCAGGGGCAGCAGAAACACATTGTGATGTTATTCCATCCATGTATCCATTAGTACCATTCTGAAACAATTTCTGTAGATCTCTGATAAATGTAGGCTGAATAATCTAACAAAAATGAACGTGAAAGCAAAGCACAGATGTGCCAAATATCTTGCATGGGCGTGCGTTAAGTACTGTCAAATGGAGAACACGGAGGAGGAAGGCAAAGGAAACATTCCGTCAGGAATTATAAAATGCTTACAGCCTCTTGACATCGAGCTGGATTTGATAGGCTGTGTATTACTGAATCATAAGACTCTTATCAGCTTCTCACAGGATCCCCCTCCTCTCATTACATTGTAGAAGTAAATCTATTTACGATACTTTTCTTAGCCTTTTGGGGAAAAGGGAATATTGAGACTTCCAATACAATAAGCTTCTGCAAAATATGAACAAAGTGGTTCACAATACATTTTAAATGGATTTATAAGAAAATGTGACCCATGCTTTTAAAAAGTTCGTCATTAAATTCAAAGCATTCATGCTAACTCCTTAATACATGTTTCTCCTTTTAATGTCAACAGGAAATCAACACTAAGGAGGAGACATATGGTGAAGGGAAGGACAGAGGAACTCATCATGAATCAGCTTTCTTCACTGAAGGAGAAAATAAGATGTTTATATTTTTAAATGTTACTACAAAATGTTCCACCAGCAAGGCTGGGAATTCTAAGTGGCATGTAACCATCAGACTTAACTCGCTTTCAAAACATACTCTGGATTTGAAAGTTATGCACGACTTCTTGGAAAAGGCAAAATGACTATTTCTGTATAATGGCATTCATGAGATTCTTTATCAAATTTAGGGAACTGATCTCCATTTTAATATCTGAACTAAGCTCTGGCGATGCTGATTAATATTTAATTTCCTCTATTCTAGTTCCAAGGACTAGTTCCAGAAGAGCAAAAATAGTGTCCTAATCTACTTGGACTGCCATAATAAAATACCATAGAATGGGTGGCTTAAAAACAGAAAAATTTCCTCTCTCACTTCTAGAGCTGAGAAGTCCAAGATCAAGGTGTCAGCATGGTTGGTTTCCAGTGAGAGCTCTATTTCTGACTTGCAAACAACCACCTTCTCACTGTGTCTTCACATGCCAGAGAAAGAAGGAAAGCTAGATTTCTGGTGTCTGTTCTAATCCCATCCTAAGGGTCTCACCCTTACAACCTCGTCTAAACCTAATTACCCTCAAGACCCCATCTCCAAATCTGTCACCTTGGGTGTTAGGGCTTCAATACATGAATTTAGGGGGAGGGGCACAATTCAGTCCATAGCAAATGTAGAAAGACTGAATGAAACAATGAAGATCATACATTTTAGGAAAGACAGAAGTGAAAAAAGGATAGTACAAAATAAAGATATGGTAAGGTTTGTGGAAAACACACCTTAAGTTCACTCCTGGTTGGTTGAGAAAAGTTACTGCTAAATCTAAGCGCTGACATTGCTACTGAGTGATTGGTTTCTGGCTGAATCTTGGCTTTTGTCAATTGCCTAATGGGGGTGGACTATTAGAGTCGAAGCTAAAAACTCTTATTAACATTCTCCTTCTCATCAACAATCAAAATATATAGATTTCTCTAGCAGGCTTGAACCTCCTGGGAAAACAAAATTTGTCTAGTACCTGAAGAGTTACATAAATGACACCAAATGTTTTGGGAGAGGGAATACTGGTAAAGAATCAGATCTTATCCCATTTACTATATATGCAACATAACAAACAGTATCTATTCTATGATCATTAATGTGTAATGCTGATAATCATAATTATTGTGACTAAGCATTTTCAAACTGTCTACACCTGTCTTTCATTTGTAAGTCTGTGTAAGTTGCTGGACAAGGAAGGACATTTTTCTGGGTTTAATTTGTGACTCAGATGTCATCCAGCAATATAAGTACTTTGTCTCAGGAATGAGGGTAAGGTTTCATGTTTTCTCCTACTTACAGAGTTGTTCAGGAAGGAAATATGCATGCAAGTATTCTAGATACTATACATATCTAAAGGATCTCTATGATTCATATTTTTAGTTACTAATACAAAACCTTGGAATGACATACTTTAAGCACTGGAAGAATACATAATGAGGTAGGAATACAAACAGCATCACAAAAGTTGCCAAAGTCAGTTTTTAACAAGGTAAATGCAACAGCAATGGACTGCTTAGTACTTTCCAGCATTTCTTCTTCAACTTAGACATAAATTGCCACTCCTTCTGTAGCAGAAGCTATTAGTGCTCTGCCATGTCTCCTTGGATGGATTCCTTTCCTATTTTTGTTTATGCCAGTCCTCAATATGATTTCACTCTCCATAACTGACAGGCTCATTTCCAGCAGGGTACTCTCAAGAATGCCAGAACGTGTTTTACCTGTGCACACAGTGAACAGAGAGGACCTGGGAACTGGTTCCCCTGACCCCTAAACAGCTGGCCTTTAACCAACGACCGTCTCGGAGCTGCAACTCCCTAGTTTCTGATCAGAACAAGTCTTGGTTTGAACTATGATGTCCTCAGCACTTGCTCATCTTTGGAATTGAACTAATGTGATCCTCTGCTAAACTTTGCTTGACATCTCATCCTTTCTGTTCCCAGTTTCTCCTCCCCTCTTAGAGACACTTCCTGCAAATTATTTCACATAAATCTTTGTGTCAGAGCCTGCTTCTGAGGAACCCAATCTAAAACATCCCTGCGACCTTCATATCTCAACACATAACCTCTAAGCTGGTCCTGGCATCTGGCCATTCTTTATAATAGCAAATGGTGATTCTTTGAAACAGTGACTCAGCAACAAATGGTGACCTGTTCAGCAGCTTTCTGCTTTAACTGACATTATCCTCAACCTCGAACAATGCTGCGTTATTTCCTTTTTGTCTTTGTCCAGTGAGTGGCCACCTTGCTCCTCCCTAGGGCTAAATAAAATCTTTATGCTAATGCTATTCTAGCCTGGAATCTCATTCAACTTGGTGTCTGTTGGTCAAGCATATTTTAAATATCTGGCTTATAGGAATTTTATAATAGCATTATATAATATATAAATGTATGATAACCAGTACTTTGAAATGTCTGAATACATTTATGAATGACAAAGATTGTTACTGTGTTCCAGCAAGATTTTTTAAGAGAAGCAATAAAATAAACCACCATTAGAAGATAAAAAAAAAGAAAAGAATAATAATGGTTAACCTTCTTATAATGCTAACCATGTGCTATACTAAGCAAATTACTTTTTGCTCATCACAACCCTCACAGGTATATCCTATTATATTGCCTATATTCCAGACCACGAAACTGAGGAATAGTGCCTTTCAGTAACTTGCTGAAGGTCACGTGGTTAGCAAATGCACAGCTGGGCTCCATACACAGGGAGTTTGGCATTAGACTCTATACTGTAAACCACTCTGCTATATAGGCTCTGCAAAAAAGCAAAGAAAATAGCAACTCATGCAAAACATTCAACTCAGGTTGAAGAGGGAAAAGGGAACTTCTTAGATTTATGATTTTCAATGTTTGTTCAAGATATAATTACTATTTGCACTGCTCTTAAAACTTTACTTAAGTGTTACCCCAATAGACAGACCTATTAATATGGTTAGGCTCTAAGAATTCAGATTTACAAGTAGTCCAGAGCATAAAGATAATGTGATGAAGGCACTGACTTTATAAATAACACCAACAAAAACACCAAGAACAAGATGAAGCGGCTTCTGTCGGAGCGTAGGGAGAGGACTGGCGGCGCGAACACAGCCTGAAGGGGTTAGTGCACCACGGTTACCCGGGAGGGAGTCTGGAGCAAGAGAATTTTTCTTCCCTCTTTGTTTCCTGCTGGGCGAGGAGAGGGGATTAAGAGCGTTGCTTGAAGGAGCTCCAGAGACGGGCTGGAGCCGTGGCTAACAGCGCGGACCCCAGAGACGGGCATGAGACGCTAAGGCTGCTGCTGCTGCCACCAAGAAGCCTGTGTGTGAGCACAGGTCACTCTCCACATCTCCCTTCCGGGAGCCTGTGCAGCCCGCCACTGCCAGGGTCCCGGGATTTACGGACAACTTCCCCGGGAAAACGCACGGCGCACCTCAGGCTGATGCAAGGTCACGCCAGCCTCTGCCGCCGCAGGCTCGCCCCGCACTCCGTGCCCCTCCCTTCCCCCCGGCCTGAGTGAGCCAGAGCCCCCGAATCAGTGGCTCCTTTAACCCCGTCCTGTCTGAGCGAAGAACAGATGCCCTCAGGCGACTTACATGCAGAGGCGGGGCCAAATCCAAAGCTGAACACCGGGAGCTGTGCGAACAAAGAGAAAGGGAAATCTGTCCCAGCAGCCTCAGGAGCAGTGGATTAAATCTCGACAATCAACTTGATGTACCCTGCATCTGTGGAATACCTGAATAGACAACGAATCATCCCAAATTGAGGAGGTGGACTTTGAGGGCAAGATTTATTATTTTTTCCCCTTTTCTGCTTATTGTGAGTGTGTATGTGTATACTTCTGTGTGAGATTTTGTCTGTATAGCTTTGCTTTCACCATATGTCCTAGGATTCTATCCGTCCGTTTTTTTTTTACTTAAAAAAATTTCTATAAATTATTTTTTTATTTTAATAACTTTATTTTATTTTACCTTGCTTTATTTTATTTTCTTTTATCCTCTTTCTTTCTTTCTTTCTACATTTTCTCCCTTCTACTCTGAGCCGTGTGGATGAAAGGCTCTTGGTGCTGCAGCCAGGAGTCAGTACTGTGCCTCTGAGGCGGGAGAGCCAACTTCAGGACACTGGTCCACAAGGGACCTCCCAGCTCCATGTAATATCAAATGGCGAAAATCTCCCAGAGATCTCCATCTCAACACTAATACCCAGCTTCACTCAACGACCAGCAAGCTACAGTGCTGGAAACCCTATGCCAAACAACTAGCAAGACAGGAACACAACCCCACCCATTAGCAGAGAGGCTGCCTAAAATCATAATAAGTCCACAGACACCCCAAAGCACACCACCAGACATGGACCTGCCCACTAGAAAGACAAGATCCAGCCTCATCCACCAGAACACAGGCACTAGTCCCCTCCACCAGGAAGTCTACACAACCCACTGAACCAACTTTAGCCAGTGGGGACAGACACAAAAAACAATGGGAACTACGAACCTGCAGGCTGCAAAAAGGAAACCCCAAACACAGTAAGATAAGCAAAATGAGAAGACACAAAAACACACAGCAGATAAAGGAGCAAGATAAAAACCCACCAGACCTAACAAATGAAGAGGAAATAGGCAGTCTACCTGAAAAACAATTCAGAATAATGATAGTAAAGATGATCCAAAATCTTGGAAAAAGAATAGAGAAAATGCAAGAAACATTTAACAAGGACGTAGAAGAACTAAAGATGAAACAAGCAACAATGAACAACACAATAAATGAAATTAAAAATACTCTAGAAGGGATCAATAGCAGAATAACTGAGGCAGAAGAATGGATAAGTGACCTGGAAGATAAAATAGTGGAAATAACTACTGCGGAGCAGAATAAAGAAAAAAGAATGAGAAGAACTGAGGACAGTCTCAGAGACCTCTGGGACAATATTAAACGCACCAACATTCGAATTATAGGGGTTCCAGAAGAAGAAGAGAAAAAGAAAGGGACTGAGAAAATATTTGAAGAGATTATAGTTGAAAACTTCCCTAATATGGGAAAGGAAACAGTTAATCAAGTCCAGGAAGCACAGAGAGTCCCATACAGGATAAATCCAAGGAGAAACAAGCTAAGACACATATTCATCAAACTGTCAAAAATTAAATACAAAGAACACATATTAAAAGCAGCAAGGGAAAAACAACAAATAACACACAAGGGAATCCCCATAAAGTTAACAGCTGATCTTTTAGCAGAAACTGAAGGGACTGGCAAGACATATTTAAAGTGATGAAGGAGAAAAACCTACAACCAAGACTACTCTACCCAGCAAGGATCTCATTCAGATTTGATGGAGAAATTAAAACCTTTACAGAAAAGCAAAAGCTGAGAGAGTTCAGCACCACCAAACCAGCTTTACAACAAATGCTAAAGGATCTTCTCTAGGCAAGAAACACAAGAGAGGGAGAAGACCTACAATAACAAACCCAAAACCGTTAAGAAAATGGTAATAGGAACACATATATCGATAAATACCTCAAAGGTAAATGGATTAAATGCTCCGACCAAAAGACATAGACTGGCTGAGTGGATATAAAAACAAAACCCATATATATGCTGTCTACAAGAGACCCACTACAGACCTAGGAACACATACAGACTGAAAATGAGGGGATGGAAAAAGATATTCCATGCAAATGGAAATCAAAAGAAAGCTGCAGTAGCAATTCTCATATCAGACAAAATAGACTTAAAAATAAAGACTATTACAAGAGACAAAGAAGGACACTACATAATGATCAAGTGATCAATCCAAGAAGAAGATATAACAATTGTAAATATTTATGCACCCAACATAGGAACACCTCAATACATAAGGCAAGAGCTAACAGCCATAATAGGGTAAATTGACAGTAACACATTCATAGTCAGGGACTTTAACACCCCACTTTCACCATTGGACAGATCATCCAAAATGAAAATAAATAAGGAAACACAAGCTTTACATGATAAACTGAACAAGATGGACTTAATTGATATTTATAGGACATTCCATCCAAAAACAACAGAATACACATTTTTCTCAAGTGCTCATGGAACATTCTCCAGGATAGATCATATCTTGGGTCACAAATCAAGCCTTGGTAAATTTAAGAAAATTGAAATTGTATCAAGTATCTTTTTCAATCACAATGCTATGAGACTAGATATCAATTACAGGAAAAGATCTGTAAAAAATACAAACACATGGAGGCTAAACAATACATTACTTACTAACGAAGTGATCACTGAAGAAATCAAAGAGGAAACAAAAAAATACCTAGACACAAATGACAATGGAGACACGATGACCCAAAACCTATGGGATGCAGCAAAAGCAGTTCTAAGAGGGAAGTATATAGCAATACAATCCTACCTTAAGAAATAGGAAACATCTCAAATAAACAACCTAACCTTGCACCTAAAGCAATTAGAGAAAGAAGAACAAAAAATCCCCAAAGTTAGCAGAAGGAAAGAAATCATAAAGATCAGATCAGAAATAAATGCAAAAGAAATGAATGAAATGATAGCAAAGATCAATAAAACTAAAATCTGGTTCTTTGAGAAGATAAACAAAATTGATAAACCATTAGCCAGACTCATCAAGATAAAAAGGGAGAAGACTTAAATGAATAGAATTAGAAATGAAAAAGGAGAAGTAACAACTGACACTGCAGAAATACAAAAGATCATAAGAGATTACTACAAGCAACTCTATGCCAATAAAATGGACAACCTGGAAGAAATGGACAAATTCTTAGAAATGCACAACCTGCCAAGACTGAATCAGGAAGAAATAGAAAATATGAACAAACCAATCACAAGCACTGAAATTGAAACTGTGATTAAAAATCTTCCAAAAAACAAAAGCCCAGGACCACATGGCTTCACAGGCAAATTCCATCAACCAATTAGAGAAGAGCTAACACCAATCCTTCTCAAACTCTCCCAATCTACAGCAGAGGGAGGAACACTCCCAAACTCATTCTACGAGGCCACCATCACCCTGATACCAAAACCAGGCAAGGATGTCACAAAGAAAGAAAACTACAGGCCAATATCACTGATGAACATAGATGCAAAAATCCTCAACAAAATACTAGCAAACAGAATCCAACAGCACATTAAAAGGATCATACACCATGATCAAGTGGGGTTTATTCCAGGAATGCAAGGATTCTTCAATATACGCAAATCAATCAATGTGATATACAATATTAACAAATTGAAGGAGAAAAACCATATGGTCATCTCAATAAATGCAGAGAAAGCTTTCAACAAAATTCAACACCGATTTATGATAAAAACCCTCCAGAAAGTAGGCACAGAGGGAACTTTCCTCAACATAATAAAGGCCATATATGACAAACCCACATCTAACATCATCCTCAATGGTGAAAAACTGAAAGCATTTCCACTAAGATTAGGAACAAAACAAGGTTGCCTACTCTCACCACTCTTATTCAACATAGTTTTGGAAGTTTTAGCCACAGCAGTCAGAGAAGAAAAGGAAATAAAAGGAATCCAAATCGGAAAAGAAGAAGTAAAGCTGTCACTGTTTGCAGATGACATGATACTATATATAGAGAATCCTTAAGATGCTACCAGAAAACTACTAGAGGTAATCAATGAATATGGTAAAGTAGCAGGATACAAAATTAATGCACAGAAATCTCTGGCACTGCTATAAACTAATGATGGAAAATCTGAAAGTGAAATCAAGAAAACACTCCCATTTACAATTGCAACAAAAAGAATAAGATATCTAGGAATAAACCTACCTAAGGAGACAAAAGACCTGTATGCAGAAAATTATAAGACACTGATGAAAGAAATTAAAGATGATACAAATAGATGGAGAGATATACCTTGTTCTTGGATTGGAAGAATCCACATTGTGAAAATGAATATACTACCCAAAGCAATCAACAGATTCAATGCAATCCCTATCAAACTACCACTGGCATTTTTCACAGAACTAGAACAAAAACTTTCACAATTTGTATGGAAACACAAAAGACCCCGAATAGCCAAAGCAATCTTGAGAACGAAAAACGGAGCTGGAGGAATCAGGCTACCTGACTTCAGACTATACTACAAAGTTACAGTAATCAAGACAGTATGGTACTGGCACAAAAACAGAAAGATAGATCAATGGAACAGGATAGAAAGCCCAGAGATAAACCCACACACATATGGTCACCTTATCTTTGATAAAGGAGGCAGGAATGTACGGTGGAGAAAGGACAGTCTCTTCAATAAGTGGTGCTGAGAAAACTGGACAGGTACATGTAAAAGTATGAGATTAGATCATTCCCTAACACCGTACACAAAAATAAGCTCAAAATGGATTAAAGACCTAAATGTAAGGGCTGAAACTACCAAACTCTTAGAGGAAAACATAGGCAGAACATTCTATGACATAAATCACAGTAAGATCCATTTTGACCCACCTCCTAGAGAAATGGAAATAAAAACAAAAATAAACAAATGGGACCTAATGAAGCTTCAAAGCTTTTGCACAGCAAAGGAAACCATAAACAAGACCAAAAGACAACCCTCAGAATGGGAGAAAATATTTGCAAATGAAGCATCTGACAAAGTATTAACCTACAAAATTTACAAACAGCTCATGCAGCTCAATAACAAAAAACAAACAACCCAATCCAAAAATGGGCAGAAGACCTAAATAGACATTTCTCCAAAGAAGATATACAGACTGCCAACAAACACATGAAAGAATGCTCAACATCATTAATCACTAGAGAAATGCAAATCAAAACTACAATGAGATATCATCTCACACCGGTCAGAATGGCCATCATCAAAAAATCTAGAAACAATAAATGCTGGAAAGGGTGTGGAGAAAAGGTAACACTCTTGCACTGCTGGTGGGAATGTGAATTGGTACAGCCACTATGAAGAACACTATGGAGGTTACTTAAAAAACTACAAGTGGAACTACCATATGACCCAGCAATCCCACTACTGGGCATATACCCTAAGTAAACCATAATTCAAAAAGAGTCATGTACCGAAATGTTCATTGCAGCTTTATTTACAATAGCCAGGACATGGAAACAACCTAACTATCCATCATCGGATGAATGGATAAAGAAGATGTGGCACATGTATACAATGGAATATTACTCAGCCATAAAAAGAAACAAAATTGAGCTATTTGTAGTGAGGTGGATGGACCTAGAGTCTGTCATACAGAGTGAAGTAAGTCAGAGAGAGAAAGACAAATACCATATGCTAACACATATATATGGAATTTAAGGGAAAAAAAATGTCAAGAAGAACCTAGGGGTAAGACAGGAATAAAGACACAGACCTAGTAGAGAATGGACTTGAGGATATGGGGAGGGGGAAGGTTAAGCTGTGAGAAAGTGAGAGAGTGGCATGGACATATATACACTACCAAACGTAAAATAGATAGCTAGTGGGAAGCAGCCGCATAGCACAGGGAGATCAGCTCGGTGCTTTGTGACCACCTAGAGGGGTGGGATAGGGAGGGTGGGAGGGAGGGAGATGCAAGAGGGAAGAGATATGGGAACATATGTATATGTATAACTGATTCACTTTGTTATAAAGCAGAAACTAACACAACATTGTAAAGCAATTATACTCCAATAAAGATGTAAAAAAAAAAAAAAGAACTTAATATAATTACTTTAGTGACTATACTATAAAAAAAAAGAATGAAGCTATTTATGGAGTAATTACCATGAATCAAATATATAACCAACAAAAACCTACTGTATAGCACATGGAACTCTGCTCAATATTCTGTAATAACCTAAATGGGAAAAGAGCTTGCAAAAGAATAGATACATGTATTTGTATAACTGAATCACTTTGCTCTACACCTGAAACTAACACAACATTGTTAATCAACTATACTTCAATATAAAATAAAAATTAAAACAAAACAAACAAACAAATTTACCATGATTCAGGTACTATGTTACAGCAGTACCAAGATTATTCTACGAAAACTCCACAAACATTCTGTGAAGTAAAACTTTTATTTACCCCATTCTAGAGATGAGAAAACTGAGGCCCTGGGAGTTTAAGATTTGTTTGAAGTCAAATAAATAAAGTAAAATATGTAACCTGATATATTATCCAGTAAGGAGTTGGGCAGTAATACTAGTAAATAAATGGCCTTCACATCTTTATAGGGTCATATTTTGTCAATGCTAAGTATTTACTTATTTTATGATTTATGATTGCCTGGTAAGTCTCATGGAGTAGCCACTAGATGGAAGCCATGCAGCGTGGTTAGAGGTCAGAATCAGAGCTCCGGTTTAGAATGTGCTGGTGAGATCTGCTAAGTGCCAAAGATGGACAGTAAATCAATAAGTTTCACGGTAATTGTCTTTTATCACAGTTTTCTTGACCATCATTTCATAACTTCCCAAAAATGCCCTACTGAAATTCATAAATATATACATTAAAAATGACAACTATCTACAGATACGAAGTTCTTTCTTTTTCTTTCCTTAAAAGCTATTCAGAAATTTCTTTCTTCTTGAAATTCAGATTCATCAGGACAGTGAGAAGAGCCAACATATTTATTAAAGTAGTAATCTAATACAAGGACTCCAGCTAAGCAAAAAACAAACAAACAAACAAAAAAACCCTGAAAATTCATAGTTAACTTGAGCAATTCAGTGACTTTTCCAAATCTTATTTAATGCTGTCTCACCTTCAAGCCAAAAAAACCTTAAACTTGAAATGCTGAGAATTATTTTGGCTGATTAAAAATGAGATACTCTCATTAGGTTACAACTTCCGACAGTTGTTTACAAATGTAACTGTAAAATAACTTCCTCTCTTCCTTCCTCCCTCCCTTCCTCCCTTCCTTCCTTCCTTCCTTCCTTCCTTCCCTCCCTCCGTCCCTCCCTTCTTTCTCTTGCTGTCTGTCTTTCTTTCTTTATGCGTTTGCTCATTGATCCCTATTCACTACTTCATCCTAACCGCAAGGGGACAAAAATTACTTTCAAAACCTCTTGTAACTTTCCCAACCACATGCAAGCCTATATATTTAATAAACTTGGCTCAGTTATGCCTTTGTGGCTATCTATGTATGCACATAGTGTAACATATTGAATCATTATTTAATATAGCTTTATCCTTCCTACCTAACATTAGAAGGCCTCTCTTGCCAGCACCTGGCGGTGCACCCAAGCATGCAGAGCATTCAGCTTTGGAATCAGAGGAGCCTCTACTGGAATGGTAGTTCTGCTACTTACTCTTTTGTATTTTACTTCCCCTTCCTCCTTCCCTCTCTCCCTCCCTCTCTTCCTTTCTCCTTTTTTCCTTCATTTTTTGGGTAACCTTCTTATCCTCTACATCTTAGTTTCCAATTCTGTAATCTATGACCCTTCGTTCACAGTGTTCTACAAGGATGAAATTAGGCAATGTTTGTAAAACACTTGACACCTAGGATGTGTTCAGTAAATGATGGACAATATTTTTAGACAAAGTTGAAGGACCACAAGGGCAAACATAGTGCCTGATGTAGTAACTGGCTTACTAAGTGCTCCATCAATATTTGTTGAATGAATTAATGAATAAAAGACTGGTCATTTGGAGAGAGGAATATACGAGAGCTTCCAGAAGCACAGTGTGGTTCCCAAAGGCCACTCAGAACTACATATCTGCTTTAACCCTATGGGGCCAAGTTAGAATTCAGGTTAGTCATCTGCCCACAGTTTTTGCAGCACATGGACAGAGAGACCCTCACCAAAGCCTGTTGCTAAACCGACATGAATGGGATGGGGAGAAGTGGGGTTTTGTCTTGGGTAATTATTTAGGGAGATGGTGCAATGAATTGTGAGCCTGGTGGAGAAAGATGGGCAGTAATGACTTGGATATTAGAGGCAGTGGTTATTGCTTATTGTTGGAATGATCTGTTCAAAGTGCCTGGGCTGGCTCTATTTTATTCAAAGGATCCATACAGACCCTTAACAGAACCTCCATGAGCCATGTTTATGTGTTATATTGAGTTACTTTAAAGCTTTGGAGTTTACCAGGACTAAAAATTTTAAAAAGCAGAGACACAGCCCAGAGGAAGTCTCTGAAAGCTTATACTTATTCTAAGATGGAGAAAACTGTGTGAGGTCATAAAACATAATCAATCTCCTGCTTTTAGTACTTAACTTCAATACAGGTAGTAGAGTAATGCAGCTGCATGTATACATTGGTGGTATATATACATACATGTGTGTGTATACACGCATGTATATACAAATATGTATCTTATATTTATACACACATACACAAACACACACAACAAATCTTGTTTAATCCTTATCCTTACAGTAACACTGCCAGGTAGGGCCATCTTTCTCATTTTGAAGACAGGAAAACTGAGTCTCGAGAGGCTATGTTACCTGCTTTACCCAAAGCAGGTAGAAAGGAGAAGAGCTGGGGTTGGTGACCAGTGGCTTAGGATCTGGAATCACTATCCCCCATCCCTTTCTCATAGGAACAACTGAAGCCCATGGGAATTTCCAGTTTCTCTGAGTAACTCGCCAAAATATATCCAGATAATAATAATTAGCAAGAGTAGGAAGTAAATAATATAAGTAAATAGGTACAAATAGTGAGTTAATAACTAACTGGGAAGGTACTGAAATCCACTGATGTTTATTTGACACCAGTCCTTTTCTTTAACCACTATGCTCTATCGTCTCAAAGTCACAGAGAATTTACCAGATCACAGATTAAAATGTCATTATGGATTACCCAGACAACCCAACAATCATTAAAATACCGTTCCTAGGGCTTCCCTGGTGGCGCAGTGGTTGAGAATCTGCCTGCCAATGCAGGGGACACGGGTTTGAGCCCTGGTCTGGGAAGATCCCACATGCCGCGGAGCATCTGGGCCCGTGAGCCATAATTACTGAGCCTGCGCGTCTGGAGCCTGTGCTCTGCAACAACAGAGGCTGCGATAGTGAGAGGCCCGTGCACCGCGATGAAGAGTGGCCCGTGCTTGCCACAACTACAGAAAGCCCACGTACAGAAACAAAGACCCAGACATAACAAACAAAAACACAGACATAAATAAATAAATAAATAAATAAATAAAAATTAAAAAAAAATACCGTTCCTACAGAAAAATGCGTTCCCAATTTTACATAGGCAACTTGCACATAAATCTTTAAGACACAAATGTGGGAATTGCTTTTTAGTTACTAGCAAAGTTAGATTGGATATTACTCTGGGAATTGAGAGCATGGAAAACCAAATATAAATTCTTGTAACTGTTAGAGATTCATAGATTTGTACATTTAGAAGCCTCCTTTAGCCTAGGTAATGCACACAGGTAGAAGTCCAGCTGTCTAGATATAAAGTGTTACCTTTAGTGACCCTCATATTCTTGCCCCACTCATGGCTATAGTATGTGCAGAAAATGGGCAAGAATGTGAGGGGTTAACAGAAATCCTCGTGAAAGGTTTCAGAATTTATAAGAGGAGAGAGAGATTAAATATGCATATGTGTCTGTGTTTGTATTCACATTCCTTATAAAAAATAATTTCAATAGTTTAAATTTAAAATTACAAAAATCATTAGATACAAAAAGTTATATATACACGGTGGGAGTTCTTGTGACATTTATTGGTTTCAACAGTTGACTTATTTTCTAGATATTGTAGGAGTATTTGTTTTCTAAGGCAACTGCAAGTGTTACTATATCTCACTATTTACAGATGCTTTGAAATTGCAAGTGTTTCATGACACTTCCTTATCAAGATGAAGCAACACTGAGTCTCAATGGTGCCATCTACTGGGAAGCTACTAAACTCTGAAAATAGACAGTACCCTTGTATGCATTTAATGGAAACAGAAAGTAATCTGATATTCTTTTAATGAAGAAATGCCATGAATTAGTATTTTTTTTAATTTTGGGGGGCATTAATGGGTATAGTTAGTGTCCTGGGAAGCAGAAAGTTCCCACCACAGCTCTCTCACACTTGTTTTCTCCCTTTTAATTTGATGTAATTCCTGTGTGTGTATGTGTATATGTGTGTGTGTGTGTGTGTGTGTGTGTGAGAGAGAGAGAGAGAGAGAGAGAGAGAGAGCCAGAAACAAGAGAAAGTGACTTCTCAATTAATATTTAATTGCTAATGTTTAATAGTGAATAAATTAACAATTAAACACAAATTTCAGTATGTGACAAGTTAGAGGAGTTGTTCTTAAGGCTAATATGCAGTTACTTCTCCCAGGAATTTCACCGGTATTTAAAAAGTCTTTGATGTCTTCGTTTGTGCAACAGATAATATCAGGTTTGAGTCAGTGAAATCACCCTCAAGCTTTCACTACTGCTTGTCAAAGGATCATCTGACTCTTGTATCAAAAGGAAACTAAATATTCAATATATCCCATGGCAGATCTAACTGTTACCCTGAACCTATAACGAGACTTTTGGAATGAAAATGACACCAATATGCTGCATTATCAAATTTTCAGCAAAACCTAACAGAGAAAAATATTTTGTTACACGAATATATCCATAAGGTGGCAGATAACAAGTCTTAACTAACCATGTGTGTTTTACATACATTGTAAATTTACAACAATACATCTTGATTCCTTGTCTCAGTTTCCATCATCACTTGGAACTTTTTGGGACCACTTTATCTACCATGTGTGACTCAGAGAATTCCATCTAATAACTACCCAAGGGATAAAATATGCTGCTAAGTCGGATAAAAGATGTTTAAATTGTTATTTACTTAGTTTTAATGTGTAGATTCTTCTATTCATATATAATTCGATAGATATTTATTGTCAAACCCTCATATGCTCAGAATATTGAGTTAAGACAGAAAATGTCTCTGTCCCTCCCAGTCATATATTCTAGTGTAGAAGAGAGCCAGCAAACACTTAAGATCATTTCATATAGTAAAAAGTGCTGGAAACTTAACAAGGTGAAGGATAAAGAGTTAATGTGTCTAGGGCTGGAGGTTGAAGGAAGGTATGTGTTCTTTTTTTTTTTAATTTTTATTGGTTTTTTTTTTTTTGGCTGCATTGGGTCTTCGTTGCTGTGTGTGGGCTTTCTCTAGCTGCGGCGAGTGGGGGCTACTCTTCATTGTGGTGCACGGGCTTCTCATTGTTGTGGCTTCTCTTGTGGAGCACGGGCTCTAGGCACACAGGCTTCAGTGGTTGTGCCTCACGGGATCAGTAGCTGTGGCTCATGGGCTCTAGAGAGCAGGTTCAGTAGTTGTGGCGCACAGGCTTAGTTGGTCCGTGGCATGTGGGATCTTCTCGGACCAGGGCTCGAACCCGGGTCCCCTGTATTGGCAGATGGATTCTTAACCACTGCGCCACCAGGGAAGTCCATGTGTTCTTAGAACAAGTGAATCTGAGGCCACTAGAAGAGGTAGTTTTTGTGCAGGCCAAAGGGATAAGAAGGCCGCTCTGTAAAAATCTGGAGCAACAAGAGTCAAGATAGAAGGAAAAGCACATACAGTCTTGAAGTGGGAGTGAGCTGGGCAGGAAAGAAGACAGCTCTCATGTTATTGACAGAGGATGAGAGTGGTAGGAAATAAGTTAGAAGAGGAAGTGGGAGCCTAGCTCCAAAGCAGGAGGACAAAGATATAAATAGATCAACAAATAAGAACATAGTGAGTAGGTATGAAGGGAATTAGGATGAGTCCAGCAATGCAACAGGCTCTCATAAATGTCACCTTTTTTTAATCTCCACATTCACCACATGTGGTGGATATTACTATCTTGATTCCAAAGCCAAGGCAGTGAAGGACAAGATGAAGTAATTTGTTCAAGGTCTCACTGATCAGTATAAAGGAAAGCCCAGATTTGAACCCAAGGCTTCATTCTGTTTCCACTTGCTCATGTAGCTATACTCAAACTTATCACACTTGAGTGAAGAAAAGAGTCTATAAAAGCTTAATGATAGGCAGGAGGAAGCTTCTGTGGCTGCAAGAACATTGAAGGCAAGTCAGATACATTTAAGATCAGACTTAACTTGTTTAACTGAACGAAGAAAGTTTTCCAAACAAGTCTTATGTAAACCAAATGAAGAGCTGAATGGAAAACATACTGAGCGGAAATCATATTTTTCTAATTGTTTTCAGAACAATTTGCTCATTCTAAAATTTCTCAGTTGCTTTAACGCTTGTGTTCAACTCAATTAACGGGATTTATAGTCTTTTAAAACACATGCCAGAATAAGCATTATTAAAACAAATAACACTTTAATGTTAATTTTAACTTTAAAAGTTAAATGGGGAAGGGAGGTGATATGATTTTTTTCTCCATTTGTAGATATTTTCAAAAAACATTTTCCTCAGTATCTAGAATCATTATGTAAGAGAAAGTATTATACACTGAATTGTGCACCCCTCCATTCATATGTTGAAGCTCTAACTCTCATTTGACTATATTTGGTGATAAGGCCTTTAAGGAAGTAACTGAAGTTAAATGAAGTCATAGGGTGTGGCCCTAATCCTATAGGACTGGTTTCTTATGAGAAGTGTCTTCCATGAGAGAGATGTCTCTCTCTCTCTCTCCCCTGCCCCCCATGGATGCATAGAGGAAAGGCTATATGAGGATACAGTAAGAAGGTGGCTGTCTGCAAGTCAAGGAGAGAGACCTTATAAGAAACCAACCGCTGCTGACATCGTTATCCTGGACTTCCAGCCTCCAGAACAGTGAGAAAGTAAGTTTGTGTTTTTTCAGCCACCCCAGTCTGTGGTATTCTGTTATGGTAGCCTTGGCAGACTAATACAGAGAAATGAAAACAATACATTCAAGACTTACTTTTTTAATACATAAACCATCATGTTTCTTTCTTTTTCTAATGATTTAGAAATATAAAGTGAGAACTCAGAGAACACATGCCTAAACAACAGGTCCTGGATAGAATAAAAAGTTGACTGATTTTAATACTATATCTTCATTAACTGAGTGTCTACTATGTTTCTATAATGGAAAAAAAGAATTGAATAAGTAAGACCACTGGTGACAAAGTATAATCAACCCTTCTTGAACTTAATTTCAACTATCTTTGATATATACAAATATAACAAAAGATAGTGTTGAGTAAAATGGAAATAAAGAATCATTCTACATATGAACTACAGAGGTTCAAAATTTCCATACTTCATGGGAAGAGTGCATTGACCCTGCTCTCCACCAAGAGGTAGTGACAGCTGTAACTATAATAAAGTTAACTTGGGACTTTCAGATAAATAGGCTTAAATTGCTTTAGAGATTTTAACCTATTCTTAAAGCTTCTATAATTATATTATGTAAATTATTAAATGTGGTAATATTTGAAAAAGACTAAAGCTTAGTAAGTGATCAAAAAATGATAACCTGCTACTATTATAATAGCTGAAACACTCCTAGAATCAAATACTTCTTCCAGTCAGTTGCAGTTTCTAGCACTTTAAATATTTACAGACTTTTCATGTGCTCAAATGAGATATCTCGTTCTCTCACAGCATACTTGTAGACATTCCTTCCCTGAAACTATCCAAACTTTATTTTATCTTTATTATCATAATTACACAAAATATGAGAATGCTTAAATAGAATGTTACGTCTCATCTAGGTCATCAAGAAGAGATTCTTCAGATGCCATAAATATGTTAGTTGTTCAAAGACAAAAACATCTAGTCAAAATTAATCAGTCTCTGCAACCTGTGGAATACCACTAATGTACTAAAATCTGCATTAAGGGGTTACAATAGGTAGAGGAGAGAAAAAGAGGGGGCAGAAGGAATATTTAAAGAAATAATGGCTGATAATTCCAAAATTTTATGAAAACATGATACACACCCAAGAAGCTCCAACAAACTCCAAGTGAGATAAAATCAAAGAGGTCCAAAATACATGGGAAAAAAAGAAACAGACAAAATTGAAGGGAGAAAGACAATTCATAAATAATAGTTGAAGACTTCAACACCTAATTTTCAGTTATGGATAGAAAACTTAAACAGAAGATCAGTAAAGAAATAAAGACTCAACAACACTATAAACTGACTAGATATTACAGACATGTATGGAATATTCCACCTAGCTATATAGTAGAGTACACATTCATTTTATATGCACCTGGAACATTCTCCAGGATAGACTATATGTTACTCCTTAAAACACATCTCAGTACATTTAAAAGCATTGAAATCATACATAAGTATGTTCTCTTACCAAAAAAGAATGAGATTAGAAATCAGTAACAAAAGAAAATTTGGGAAATTCCCAAATATGTGTTAATTAAACAACATACTCCTAAATAGCAATGGCTCAAAGGAAAAATACTAAGGGGAATTACAAAATATTTTAGGGTGAATGGAAATGAAATAACAACACAGTAAAGAAAACTTATTTGATGCAACTAAAGCAGCACTTAGAAGGAAATAAATAAATGAGAAAAATATCCCATGTTCATGGATTGGAAGATACTCTCCAAATTGACCTATAGTTTCAAAACAATTGCTATTGAAATACTAGCTGGATTTTTTTGTTTGTTTGTTTTGCAGCAATCGATAAGCTGGTACTAAAACTCATACATAAATTCAAGGGACACAGAATTATAAAAAAAAAATCTTGAAAATAAAGAACAAAATTGGAGGACTCACACTTCCCAATTTCAAAACTTACTACTAAACTACAGTAATCACTGTGTGTTATCGACATAGGCATAGACATAGATCAGAGGAGCATAAATAATTGTATAGAAATAAGCCCTTACATTCATTGTCAATTGGTTTTCAACAAGCTCTCAAGACAATTAAAAACTAGTCTTTTCAACCAATGTTGCCAGGACAACTGAATATCCACATGCAAGAGAATGAAACTGCACCTCTACCTCACACCATATACATAAAAATAATTAGCTCAAATGAAGTCAGACCTGAATGTAAGACCTAAAACTAAAGAAATCCTAGAATAAAAGACAGAAGTAAGTCTTTGTGACCTTGCATTAGGCAGTGTGCTTTAGATATGACACCAAAAGCACAACTGACAAAAGCTAAACAAACTGGACTTCGTCAGTATTAAAAATGTGTCATGCTTCAAAAGACACCTTCAAAAATGTGAAAAGGCAACTTATGGAATGGGAGAACATATTTGCTAATCAAATATCTAATAAGGAGCTTGTAGCAAGAGTATATAAAGAACTCTTACAACTCAGCAATTAAAAGACAAATAACCCAATTTAAAAGCTAAACATAGAGTTACCATATGACCCAGCAATTTCACTCTTGAGTATACAACCAAGAGAATTGAAAACATATCTCCACATAAAATTTGTTCATAAATCTTCATAGCAAGGTTATTAAAAAATAGCTAAAAACTGGAAACAATTCAAATGCCCATTAACTAAAAAATAAATAAAATGTGTTAAGTCCATATAATGGAATATTATTTGGACACAAAAAGGAATAAGTACTGATACATGCTACAACATGGCTAAACATTGAACATCATGCTCAGTGAAAGAAGGCAGACACAAAAGACCACACTTTGTATGATTCCATTTATATGAAATGTCCAGAACACGCAAATTCATATGCAGAAAGTAGATTAGCAGTTGCTAGGGGCAAACACAACTAAGGTGAGGGAAGCAAGAATGGGGAGTGAGTGGTAATGGGTCCAAGGTTTCTTTTTGGGGTGATAAAACTGTTCTGAAGTTAGACAGTGGTGATGACTGCACAACTCTAAGAATAAACCAAAAAACACTGAATTGTATGCATTAAAAGCATGAATTTTACATTATGTGAACTCTGTCTCTAAAAAAGCATTTATTTAAAAAAAAAATCATTTGTAATAAAGCAACTTACCAGATCTTGTCTGTGAAATAAAATGATTCTTGCAAGCCAAAAAGTATTTGTTTATTTACTCTTATAGTTTACAGCATAAATGTAAAAGATTTCATCATAGCATGGGAAAAAATTAATTTGGATTTTCTTTCCTATTAAGTTAATAGCTCTGATACAAGCTGAGGCTAATAATAACAATAATATGCAGGGAAATACTGTCAAAATTTTTTCTCTATATAAAATGATTAATTTATATTAAATTACATCTAATGGGCTAAGAGCATAAATTAATCCTATATTAATTGTGTTTTATTCAGCCGTAGAAAAAATCTAACGTACAATAGAAGACTCAAAGTGAGTAAATTTGTTTTGCATAAACTTTTTAAACATAAAATGTGCATTTATTAGTTTTTATTAACCAAGGAATCTAAGTTGAATAATGATCACCTTTGAAGAGTTAAATATAAATGAATATATATGCATATATAAATACATACGTGTGTGTATACAAATATTTTACCATGAGAAAAATAATTGAACCTGAGTCAAAATAAGTCTGAAAATATTATCTTCCCAAGCTCATATCCAAAATAATATAAAATGAGAGATCATTAATGACGGCTTTTCATAACTCTCATTTTGAAGTAGGGTAGCTCTGCCCTCTCATGCTCTCCTCTTTGGCTCTGCCCTCCCTTCCCAACTTTCTTGCACAAATTTACAAGTCCACATATTAAAGAACTTTCTAATTCTTTGTCTCAACACTATATACAAAAGCCAAACAGCTTAAAACACAGTGCCTCAAACAACCCTACAGTGGCTCAAACAACCCTACAGTGGCTCAAACAACCCTACATTGGCATTTTCCCATCTTTGTCCTTTCCCCTGAAAGGACCTACCATGTGCCAGATGCTTTGAAGTCAGGTGTCGTGTAAAGGCCATGGTTTTTGGAGTAAGATCCATCTGGGTTCATATGCAAGACCTACCACAAACTAATAGGTAAATGACCTAAAATAATTTATTCTACCATGCTGCACTTAGGTTTCTTGGACTATAAAATGGGTATAAGCATTCTTACTTCCTGGTAAGGCGCTGAGATGATGTAATGCACCAAGATTCTAGAGAATCAGATCCATGGGATCCTAGGAATTATATACAAACATGTATGAGCACAGGTGCATTTGAAAGGTGGGAATGGAAGAGGGTCAACACATTTCATATGATTTTTCCAATGCGACACAGACCAAATTTAAGAAGCCCCAGGAGCTCAAAGTTTAAAAGTGGATAATATTCTTTCTTCATTAGGTATTGTGTAGGACACAAAAAACTATATAAGAAAACTGTCACTTAGAACAATGCCATGAGCTACAGTGACACAAGCTGTTTCTTCCCCATGTTTCTGTGGTTCTACCAGGTAGATTGCATCATCATGTCCCCTAGGCTTCTCAGACTGAGGCTCACTTACTATTGACTCAATGAGTATAAATTAAGTTCCAGAGTCAGAAGCTGGGTTTCCACACTGAATGAAATAAGAATGGCCTTGCTCCTAAAGGAATTTATAATCTGGTAGGAGTAGAAAGATGGTAAAAGTCAAGTGTAGTATCATGAACAAAAGGGAGGTTGGCTGAGCACAGAGCAGGGTCAGCAAACTGAAATTTTACCCTGTAGGGGAAAAGGGAATCAGGGTCAGCTTTGGGGCAAAGTGATGCTTAAGCTACGATATGAGCATAAATAGTAGAGAAGGGAGCTGGTCTCACACATTCTGCCCTAGAATAAAAAACTGGATGTGTAAAAGTCCTGAAGTTCAAACAGAGGAAGTAATACAAAATTGAAGCCTGAAAAGCGTTTCTGTCATGCATGAGCTTGGAGTTGGGGATTACATTCTCCTGGTGGATTTACTTTATTTTTGTATATTTCTTTTTATTACATTATAGTGTAGTAACTTGTTTCTATCCAACTTATTTCTCCTATAATTTGTCTGTGAGCCCCTTGAGCTAGGTGCCAGGTCATATGAATACTGCATCCCAAGCTAATCACTGAGATTGAAAAGCTGTTTAACAAGCCTTTGTTGAACAAATGAGTTTTTAAAAAAACGCTAACATCACAGACTGTTTTGATGCAGGTGGAGATAAGGAACAATTGCTGATCACCACCATTCTCAGATTTCCTCTGCTTTTCTTTATCTGTAGTCCCATCTCAGCATCTGTCTCAAAAGACTTGTCCATCATAAGCACTGCCAATCAAAGTGCTTTGTTTTGCTTTTGCTTCTGACCACAGAACAGGCCTTTCACAGTGCAGTAGATATAATCTTTGGTGTTTGGCTCTTCTCCACTATGCTAATTTTCCATTGGATATGGAGGAGCTTGAACTTTGCAAAGAAATATTTAGTTTTTCCCAGCTATGTCCATATACAGAACTCAGTCAAAAGCTTGAGAATAAGGGGCACCTCATATTCTGCTGAAATCATGCTCATTGAACTTTGCTCAAATAAGGTGGACAAACAGAAGTTTCACGTGACATCACTTGGCCTTCTGAAGATACTTTCATGCTTCTGCCAACTGAGAGTCCTAATGTTTTGCTGGCTTGTTTGGGACTAAGCTGTTGAGACTGTGAAGTCAAGTTCTCCACTACTGCCTGCCAACTAGGAATGCTGAATTAGAATAGTTGAGGGGATGGCAGGGCCAGTGAAAGGGTAGACATTATTTGGTTAAAACTGAAAAGAAATAACAAGAGGCAGACATTTCTAGATAGTTTTTAGTCCAGTTTTGTTATTCACAACTTGAAAAACATATTTTGACCCGGATTACACTACTGGTGATTTTGTTACCATATTTAAGTATGTATGTCCATTGATTTTCTTCCATACCGGTCCCTTCACTTGTTTTCCCTAAAGGCAAAACTCTAACCTAAAATAACTATTAAAGGGGAAGAGCAGGCACTGGGGAATTAAATTTCAGTATCTGGAAGACAGTCTAACAGTCTGTGCTTTAAAATCCTTTCTCATCACAAAACAAGCTGCTAGCATTTTTGTAATACGTTGCATCCCTTTGAAAATCTCAGGGCAGCAATCCTATATGTTTACAGACAGCGGCATCCTGGGAAGATGAGCAGTGCACATGTGGACCAAAGTTAGACCGCACAAAAGTCTGATTTTAAAAGTAATAAGATTTGGCTGATTTGAAAGGAGAGGAGATGTTCCTAGTGTAATTATCAACGTAGCCTTTTTGTAATAAGTTGCTTACAGATTCAGTGTTGAATTTTTTAGCAATATAACATATATAACTAAAAGTGCACAAGTCCTAAGAACACAGCTTGATGAAGTTTAACAAAATAAACACACCCATGTAAGAACAGCAAGGAAACAAAACACTACCAGTAAATCCCTTCCCCATGACTCTTCTCATTTAGTTCCCTAAAGGAAAGCACAATTCTGATTCTTACTATAGCAGATTAGTTTTGTCTATTTTTAGACTTATTTATAAATAAGATTTATGGACAAGAAATCATGCAGTCTGGACCTTATTCACCTGGCATTTTTTTCTCAACATTATGTTTGTAAGAGTATATGTTGTTGTATGTAGCCATAGTTTATTTTCATCGCATACTGTATTCATACCCAAAGTTTGAAT
The DNA here is from genome assembly GCF_059928025.1 of Delphinapterus leucas. Lineage (NCBI taxonomy): Eukaryota > Metazoa > Chordata > Mammalia > Artiodactyla > Monodontidae > Delphinapterus > Delphinapterus leucas. The sequence goes on along the minus strand of NC_143133.1, from coordinate 47,245,521 downwards.
ATTCTCCAATTTATTTTTTATGTCCCATTGTTGATGAAAATTTAGGTTGTTTCCACTGGAGGTTTTAATAATACTCCTGTTACGAATATTCTGGAACACATCTTTTAAAACACAAATCTACATATTTCTGTTGAGCATCTACCTAGAAGTGGAATTGTTAGACCATAAGGAATGAGTAAGTAATTGTTGTACCATAAGGAATGAGTAAGTTCAGTTTTAGAGGATATTACAAAACAGTTTTCTAAACAGGTTATGCCAATTTACACCCCAAATGGCAATTTTTGAGAGTTTTAGTAGGTCTACGGTCCTTGTCAGCCCTCGGTGTTATCAGTTTTTTGATTTTTGTTTCTAATGGTTGTATTAATGGGTAAGTAATGGTGTCTTACTGTGGCTTTAATTAGCATTGTCCTAATAAATAATGATGTTGAACATATTTTAATGTGTTTATTGTCCATTTGCATATTCTCATTTTGAAGCGCCTGTCCAAGACTTTTGTCCCCCTTTCTTTTTTTAAATTTTTATTTTCTATTGAAGTATAGTTGATTAACAATGTTGTGTTAGTTTCAGGTGTACAGCAAAGTGATTCAGTTATACATATACAGGTATATATTCTTTTTCCCATTTAGGTTATTAAAGAATTTTGAGCAGAGGTCCCTGTGCTATACAGTAGGTCCTTGTTGGTTATCTATTTAAAATATAGCAGTGTGTACATGTCAATCCCAGCCTCCCAATCTATCCCTCCCTCCACCCTTCCCCCCTGGTAACCATAAAGTCGTTCTCTAAGTCTGTGAGTCTGTTTCTGTTTTGTAAGTAAGTTCACTTGTATTATTATTTTTCTTTTAGATTCCGCATATAAGCGGTAATAATATGATATTTGTCTGACTCTCTTTCGTTTATTTTCTTGGGCTATCTGCTCTTTCTTATTGATTTATAGAAGTTTAAAATATAATTATAATTTGTATAAGAATCCTTTTGTGGTTACATTTACATATATTACAAATACTCCTCTATTCTTATTTATGAAGTGGTGTCTCTGATAAAGGTTTTAAAAATTTTAATAGAGTTCAAATTCTCATTCTTTTCATTTAAGGTTTGTGCTTTATGTGTCTCATTTTTTTAAAATGTGCCTAACCAAAGATTTTGAGAATATTCTATGACATTTTCAAGAAATATTATTGTTGGGCATTTCCTATTTCAATCTTCAATCTACCTGAAATTAATGTTTGTGTATATCTGAGATAAGATGCAGTTGTTTTTCTTTGTAAATCCAGTTAACCTAGGACTATTTATTGAAAAGACTCATTTCCTTATGGCAGGTGAAGAAAGACTACACTATCACACAAGGGCTGAGTCAATCCAGAAGCGACACACATCACATGCTATTGTCCAGATCTAGTCACAGGGCCCAACTAGCTGCAAGAGCACCAAGAACAGAAAATGAAGTATCTGAATATTATTGTTGTTGTAGTATTTGCCAAGATAATCACACTTCTATCATATGAAAACATACTTTCTGAATTACTTTACTACTCATGCACTGGAGAGAGTAAACAATAACACATTCCTTTATAACAGAGAGCCCAAATGGAGACCAATTTTTAAGAATCAACTAAAGGCAGGAATTAACTTGCTAAATTGTTGTTTTCCAAATGCAAATCACATGGAAAGTTTGATTACGGCCACCACGTATTACTTAGTACATCAATACCATCTTCCATTTTCGCTGAATTTAGTAACAGTAGTCTCAATGTTTTCTTGTTGATAATCACAGATTAATTAAAAAAGAGTGAAGAAAGCCCAAACAGACAGACAGATAAAAAAGAGTGAAGAAAGCCCAAACAATGAAAATAATATGCCAGGCATGCTGCTTTGCATTCCCACACATGGGAACAATCATGGGGGAAAAAAACCCCTCCAACACTACCATAAATTACTGTGATTGCAAAATAAAAGTACATACATCATTAACAATGATGTCTCTATCTTACTCATATTTCTTAGTATAGTACAAAATAACTAACTCCCATAATGAAAATTTTATATTTTCACCTTTTTCCTAGACCAGAACTTTCTGAGAGTTCTAAAAAATGATTAAGATGATTCCCTTACTTCAGCAGTTCCCCATAAATCTGTTTCAAAGGGAAGCAGAACATTCTTAGTAGTGGAAGGAAACTTCCTTATTTTCTTAAACTCCTAGGACACAGACTTGGAGTAATAATACTTTATTTAGAGCAATGATACTGTATTACTTTATTAGCAATAAAGTAATAATTACTTTATTAGTAATAATTACTTTATTACTAAGTACTTGAATTTACACGTATATATGTATGTGTGTATAATATATATATACTACCTATTACATATATCTTATGTGTATAAAATAATAGTATATATACAATATATATAATTCGATTTATCATGTGTTACAACTATCTACACAAGTAGATTAATTACACCTTCCTTAGGAGTAGGAACAATGACTTAGTTATTTTTGTTTCGTTTTTGAATATTCATCATATCTGGCAAAGAACATGAGGAACTCAGTCCATGAAGTGACTCCCCCAGTCCCCTCCCCTTACCTGTTCAATTCAGACATCAGGGAACCGTATACAAACAAGCTCTTCTTCTTAAGGGTTATAAGGCATATTTTTAAAAAATCTTTGCAAGTTTTTCACAGTATTTTATTAAGATGAATTTTTAAATTCTATTTCTAGTCATCCAGACTCATAGAATGTTACAAATTAATGTTCAAAATTTTGAGAGACTATATATATATATATATATATATATATATATATATATATATATATATATAGTAATGGCTTAGGGATAATAAGGATCTATTATCTAAATATAGATTTTAAGTTCTTCTGAGCCTCTCCCACATTTGGCTGTAATTTTATAACTACAGAGAAATGTGCTGTTTTGTTTAAAAGTATAGGGCAGAGACGGGTTTATAATGATTCTAAGTTTTATGGACAACACTTCCTCTTGTCCATTCACTCATTAAATAATGCATTTATGAATTCTTTATTGCACACACGACTGGCACCAGGTTTGTGCTGGATTATCAAGAAATATATAAAATAACTGCTAACACCCACTGAGCAATTCTTATGTGGTAGGCAGTCTGCCAAGAGCTCTTCGAAGAGCTTGCCTTGTATTAACTCTCACTATCCCTATTAAGTTAACCTTATGCGATTCAGGGAATTCAGTTGTTTGCCCAGGGTCACAAAGCTAGTGAGCGACAGAGCAGTGACTGGGATCAAGGCTGTCTTGTTCTAGAGCCAGAGTATCTCTAATCATTACATTATTCTGCCTCTACTCTCAGGATAAGCAGTTATTAAACTGGTGTTCTAGAAAACATCTGAGGTTTTAATTTAGAGGATATTTAAATCACATCTTAGGAAATTTCCTTATTACACTTAAGAGTTTGATAAGGTACAGTAGAAACTAGTCCTCAATTCTAAAAGAAAAAGATGTAAAATATATTATCCGACTTTGTTCATCATGATGTTTAGGTCTCATAAACTCTGTTTTTGCCTGAGAGTGGATGCAGCATTAAATAATGATGCAACTGACAAACTGTGAAGGTTTTAAAACTTAAGGATACACTGTTCAAGCCCACATCTGGACACTGTTATGGACCAACAATATTTATTGGAGAAAAATTAAAGTTTGTGTGGCCCAAAGAATAAATCTTCTAAACTTCACAACTGGGTTTTTTTTTTTTTTTTAAAGAACATCATTGACTTGTCTTCAACTTCTGCATTGGATGACTAACACTTACCAAAACGGCAAACAGCTCTAGCACTGCAAATTAAAATTTCACATAAGCTTTGTACCTGCAAAACACCCTGACTTTGAGAAGGCTCTGTGAATCAAATGCTTTGCTAACAGCACCTATCTGTATCAAAACCACAGCACTCTCTTACCTAATAAAGTCCTTCTTTCTTTGCTAATTAAGACAGTACCAAAGAAATAAATAGATAAATAAAGTTACTTATTCAGTCAAGAGTACTGAATGTTCCCAGTAGGCAGTCTTTTCACAATTCAATTTCCCCAGTGGGACTAGAAGAGGAAATGAAACAACAAATTGTACTCCTGATGAACTAAGCAGAAGCCGCTATTCTAAAGGGAGTCCTGCTAGGCCAATTAGCTCATCATGTTAACAGAGGAGCAATCCAGAAACCAATGCCCCAACAGCAAAGGTTCAAAAACGCAAAGCTCAATGGCCTCTTGGAACACTGTCTCCAGTGGACACTCCTGGAAATTGTTGAGTGGTTTGCCAATGGTATTTTAATATATGATACAAAGCAAAGATTCATGTTAAGTCAAAATAGGAGCATTATTGCATCATTGCATATCTACATTAATATACTTAACCATTTATACATATTTTTCATTAAGTGGCACTTACTTGTATTTCCTGAGTCAACTTAAGCAAAAATGGCACAGAATAGCAATATTTTAAATTACTGTGGTTTCCCCAGTTTTCCAGGTGTATATTGTTTAACTCCCAAAGATAAAATATAGCTAGCCTTCAATTTAACAAGTTCAACTATCTAAAAAATGTATATGTGTACAAAAACATACTTTAGAATTAAATGGAATTTAGTGTGAACAATTATTAAATACATTATTATAATTAAAATAACATAGATACATCTCTTAAGAAATTTGGGAATTTTATATGAATGGTTTTGTAATATCAATATCATCTTACATTTATAGACTACAGCTTACAGAGTACTTCTACTTGTATTACCTTTTTCAGTATCTCAATATTTTGTTGTTTTAAAACTAAAAAAAAGGACCTCTAAGTCAAATCCTTCACCACTTTATGTTCTCTTACAATTTTTCCACATTTAAATCTTTATTTAAAAAACATACTAACATCTTTTCATGCAGGCGTTTAATTTTTTTTTATCAAGACTGTGAAAATGGATCAGTGCTACTGTCCTTATTTTACCTAAAGGAACTGAGGAACTGTGATGAGAAATGGTATTTATTGACGATCGGCAAATCCTGAGTAAACCTTCAACCTCTCAGTTCCAGAATCCTAACTGCACTTGAGGTATATTAACCCAGTAATGGATAAACCAGCATGTGCTGAATGGATGCTCAAGATGAAGTGTGTAGGGTAGAAAGTATGGAAGTATGAGGTGAAAGTAATCAGGCGGGCAATGAATTTGCTAAAACTAACAACCACATTATTAATTGTAAACAGTTTTTTCCTCAGTATAACAATAATGCTAACTTACTTTTATTTTTTTATTAGATATGTAGTACATACTCAGTGTATAAACTGAATACCAATAACTAAAAACGTACTATATAACAACAATAAAAACCAATGAATAAATATGAAATATTTCATATGAGTTTTTAAATGAGAAACAGAATTAGTATTGTTTTCATATCTTTGGTCTTTATTTTATTTATTTATTTATTTTTTTTTTTGCGGTACGCGGGCCTCTCACTGTTGTGGCCTCTCCCGTTGTGGAGCACAGCCTCCGGACGCACAGGCTCAGCGGCCATGGCTCAGGGACTCAGCCGCTCCGCGGCACGTGGGATCTTCCCAGACCAGGGCACGAACCCGCGTCCCCTGCATCGGCAAGCGGACTCTCAACCACTGCGCCACCAGGGAAGCCCCATATCTTTGCTCTTATTCCAACTAACAAATATAGCTAGTTATATTGTGATACATTACATATACAACAAATAATTCAAGTTTTACACAGATAATTTAACTCTAGTTTTCACTTCTGACTTAAGCAATAACTGTTACTCAGTTTTCTTAGGTGCAGTGCAAACAACTTGGTAATAGTGTTGGGGGCAGATTTAAGCCTTGGGAGCCTTATGAGTCTCTGATTTGAATTTTAGGTTCCACATCTTCCCAGTCATGTGAGTCTAAGCATTTTATTTATTTATGGTACCCGTCCTTCAAGGCCCATCTTCCTGTTTCTCCCTTTTATCCTCTCAGTTACCTCCAGGAGCTCTGCTGTTTCTCTGTCGTTCAGGACTCAGTGTTCCCCAGCTTCCCACTTCTCCCTCTTTCCCTCCAGAGTAAAAATGAGGTACATACTCTCTAAGATCACCAATCAAATGAGAAAAGAGTAAAACATTATAAAATAAAAAATTTTTTAAGTTAAAATAAATCTAAGCACATTCTGGACAGAGAGATACACATGTAACCGAGCAAGAAGTCATGTGCCCGTGGTGCAGAAAGCCGAACTCTGACAACAGGCATTTGCGGCAAAGTAAGGATTTATTTGCAGGGCATCAAGCAAAGGAGTGGGAGACAAGTCTCAGATACACTTCATCTTGGTCTTTGAGTTAGGAATGTTTTAAGGGGGAAGAACAAAGGAACTAGAATTAATCGTTGCCTCGTGACATTTCTTAATCATGGTTTCAGGAATCAGGATGTCTCCTTTTTATAATTCTCTGTCCAGGTAGTCCATGGCTTGGGGATCTGTGGGCTCATCTTGCCCTGGAGAAACACCTGAGTTTGTAAGTTAATGATGATGTAGTACAATGTAATGATGATGTAGCAATTTTAATACATTGATGATGTTATCAACAATAGCCGACTCTGGTTGATAAGTGTTCAGTTAGCATAGGATTGAGGCCAGAGGGGACAAGAAAGGGATTGAGGTCAGAGGAGACAAGCAAGGGAATAAAGTTTTGGATAGAGAGATTAATCATAAACTCAGTAAGGGAACTCGGTTTTAGGGGGACTTGGTTTCACACATAAACAAACACATAAATAAACGACATGTGACGGACCTGGGAGCAAGTGTGACCTTCCCGGGGAACAGGCCAAAAGTTAGAAATAGGGGTAGGACAGGCCCAGCAGAACCTGGACAGTGGGGAGTGGGGGGAGACTGTGCCCTGGAGGGCCCCTGCACTTGAGCTAATGGCAGGTTATAAGACCGACTTCATACCCATTCAACTCAGCAAGTGCAGGCCATGCAACAGGCACCAGGCCCTAGCGGGCCACATAGCTTCCAGTAATGGACCTGTGACTCCTTGGTCCTCATGCCAGAGAAACCCACATCCTCACCGAGGTCCAGCCCCAACACAGAGGTAGACTGGAAGTCCCCCTCCACTGGAAAAGAAAGATCCACGTCCAATCTCAGAATATCCTGTTGGCTCTACCCTCAAAATATATCCAGAACAACACCACTTCTCACCATCTTCACTGCTGTCACTCTGACTCAGTTCACCATCATCTCTTGCCTGGATTTTTGCAGTAGCCTCCAGTGGTAGTCAGAATATTGGCCCTCCAAAGATGTCCACATTCTATAGAATGTCACCTTAAGTGGCAAAATGGGCTTTGCAAAAGAATTAAGAATCTTGAGATGGGGAGATTATCCTGGTGGGCCCAATGTAATCACAAGAAGAAAGCAGGAGAGTCAGAGTCAGAGAGAGACTGGAAGATGCTACCTTTCTGGCTTTGAAGCCAGAAAGGGGCCACAAGCCAAGGAACGCAGGTGGCTTCTAGAAACTGGAAAAGGCGTGGGAATGGATTCTCCCCAAGAGCCTCCAAAAGGAACATACCCTGCCAACAACTTGATCTCAGTCCATTGAGAACCACACCAGACCCCTGACCTCCAACACTGAAAGATAATAAACTTGTGTTGTTTTAATACAAAAAAAAAAAAACCCAAAACTAATCACCTTCTAAAATAACATTAAGAGCCCACTGGTAACTTAATAATTCATTTTTAAAAACTAATATTTATTAAGTATGATACTTTAGGTATTGGATAAGTGTTTTACATGCATTAACTTGTTCGGTCTTCATTACCAACCTGTGAGATGGGTATTATTAGTGTTCCACTTTTAGATGAAAAATCGGGAGCTTAAATAACCTGGTCAAAGACCCATAGTTAGAGATCAAATGCAGACAACAAAACCCCATTCATAACCTCTCCATTATACCAGATGGGAGAACAAAGTTTAGGCTTGAGGCTAAAAGGGATCTTTTGCCTTCCACTCTAACCTAGATCTTGGAACAGCGCCCCCAGGTACGCCTGCAGAGATATCACAGAGCTGGCTGTGAAGGGAACCCACACCTCCAGCCGCATGGATGAGGACGCAGGTCTGCTGGATGGAATGGGTTAGAGTCAGCAGGCAGAGAGAAGGTTTTCCTAGCTGACGTGCTTTCCCCTTCAGCTCCGCCCTTCCCCCAGAAACATGATGTGTGAGAGCGTTCACCCAACAGGAGGGCAAGCAAATGGAGGAGAAAGCCAGAAAGCGGGTGGTCACAAAGGAATCAGCCAGATTGGCTCTGGCTCTTGAGGTACAAAGTTCTGGCTTGCCAGCAAAACTTGTTCCAACAAATGTCTATCTCTGACCACCAAGATTAACTAACTAACTAATTCCCAAGAATTGGATGGAGAGACAATGTTCTTTCGACACAGTGTCTTTGTGGTGATAGAGGCATGATGAGATGGGAGAATCCTTCATCCGTTACCAACCACTCTGTCTACTTTCTTCCTTTTTTTCAGGCATTTCTGACTTCAATTCCATCCTTATTCAGAAGATGATAATGGATGAAGATAATGATGACAAAGATGAAGCCCATCCAGCTTGGATTCAGTGGTTCATCTTTGCAGTCATATCCTCACCAATAACCTAAGCTCACTTGCGTTTTGGGGCTTTTATTGCACCTGCCCTAAAATCCCCAACCCTGAATGAATCCAACTGCCCATCTTCTCTGTACAAGCATCTTAGTTGCTGAGTGCTCATGGAACAATCTCAGAGTTGGCTAACATCCATATAAAATATATGGTCACCACCTTTGAGAAGAATTTACCAGCACATGGCAATCCACGTGTTTGGTCAGCTCTGATTCTCTCATTCTCCTGTTCTGAAAATCTCAACTGTTCTCCAACCCCTGGTCCCCACTCTACTGGCCTTCCCCTCACACTTTATGGAAGCTACTGCCTTCTATTCACCAAGGAAATGGAGAAGTGTTAAACAGAAACTCCCTTGATGTCCAACATCTGAATGTATGAACCAACCTGCTTCTGCATGGCACCTTTTCCTTTCCTTCTGTGTTCTGCATCCCTCTTACCTTCCCAGGACCCTGGAGGTGGTCTATTACAAACTTTCTTCCCCATCTTTAGTCATTCTCTCCATACTGACTCCTGCCCTAAATGGGCAAATCTTACTTCCCTTCTTATAACAAAAACAAAAACAAATAAATGCTCTCTCAATTCCATTTCCTCTTCTGGACAATCACATTTGCTCTTTTTTTCCAAACTCAAATATCCAACAAGACATTTACCCTTTATTTCCTCACTTCCTGCTTATTCTAGTGTTTCTTCCACTCTCACTGCTGTACCTAATGTGTTCTCACTACAGTTGTTTTGGCCTCAATAACCACTTTACTAAACCTAATGAAACACTCTTAGCTCTCATTTTATTTAACTTAACATTATTCTACCCTGTGGGCCCATTCTCTCCTTTTTCAAAACTCTCTTTCCTAGATATCTAATGTGCCACATTCCCATTTTTTTCTCTAGCTTCCTTTCATAAGTAGTTCCTCCTTCTTTAACTGATCATTAAATGCTGGCTCTTTTTCAGGCTCTAGTTGCTCCAAGGTGCTCCTCTTTGTTATTCTATATTCTTTCCTCCATTATAACATGATTTACTTCCATACCTTCAATTTCCATCTCTGTGTCTATGACTTGTAGATTTATATTACAATGGAGAGCTTTCTTCTGCACTCCAGACCATATACTCATCTCAACATTGCATTTGCCCCACAGTAGTACAGACCTAATTCGAAAAGAAAAAAATACTACTTTAATGCTAAACTTATAAACTTCCCCATATCCAAACCTGTACCTCGTCCTATATTCCACACCTCATACACTCAAACCAGAAATATGGGAACCATAGTAAACTCATCTCTTTTCCTATCCATCAACTGCCAAGTTTTACAAATTGTCTCTTCTAAAGATTCTAAAATTATCCACTTTTCTTCATTCCAAGAGCCATCCTTCCAGGCCGAGATGCAATAATCTCTCTCCTGCATTACTAAATTGCCTCCTATCTGCTCTCTCCACATCTTCCATTCAATTAATCTTCCCATAGTAGTCAGAGTCATCATCAAAATAAGATTTATAGGATTTATAGGTATGCTTATTAAATCAAATACATACAGTTCAAAGGTACAGAACATTAAAGTGAGCCCCTTCATTAAAAATATAACCTTAGTAATTTCACGTTCATGTTAGTAAGGAAACAAAAACACAAACAAAAAGACTTAGGGTCCATCAAGTCACTATCTTTTTTCTTTTTTTCTAGGTCCCAGGCTTCTTTAAGAACAAAGTGATGAGTGATGCAGGGATTAAAATCAAGAGCATCACTGAACTTCACCTTCCCTCCAACCAGTTCCCCCAAACTCCCTGCCCCCACACCCTGTGTGCTCCCAATTCCTTTCTAAGTGAATGAAGAACTTAATCCCAAAGCCCTGGTACGAATCCCAGGGTTTTCTCCCTAGCTGTCCCCCTTCCTCTGTCCTCATTCCTGGGAAGGGCTGACACCTCTGTTGGAATGCATGGGGGAGCCCCAGAGTGGTGACAGACACCGAGGGAAAGGCCTCAGCCTCAGGAAATGGGACCAAGGAGTACAGCGTAGTGAAATGAGGACCCCCATAGCCTGGGGTGCCAAAATGGGGCCCTGGCGCCAGAGGAAAGGATACTGGTCCCCCTGAGAAAGGAGATCCAGCAGCCTCAAAATCCTCTCGCTGCGAAAAGTCACTGCTTGATCGTTTGCCCTTCTGGCGATGGTTGCAGAATCACACTCGGACCACATCCTTCTCAAGCCCGAGGTGCTGAGCCATGTGGCTAATCTGCTGCAGGATGGGCTTTGGGCACTGCAGGAACATGCTCTCCAGGTCGCCTCTCACTCGGTTCTCAATACTGGTCTGCTTTCTCTTCCGGGCCTGCATGACGGTCTCTGCCTTGCATATCCCCTGCAGATTCTCGTTGTTGTCAGCTTCCTCCACCCACTTCTGCAGCAGGGTCTGCAGCTTACACATGTTCTTGAAACTGAGCTGCAAAGCCTCAAAACGGCAGATGGTTGCTTGGCTGAACACCTTTCCAAAGAGAACCCCCAGGGTGAGCCCCACATCGGCCTGGGTGTATTCCAGGGGGATCCTCTTCTGCTTTAGGAGCTTGGCAAATTGTTCGAGGTCTTTCTGAAGAGCTTTGATGGCCTGGGACTCCTCGGGGGTCGGCCAAGTCACTATTTTTTTTTTTTTGCGGTACGCGGGCCTCTCACTGTTGTGGCCTCTCCCGTTGCAGAGCACAGGCTCCAGACGCACAGGCTCAGCGTCCATGGCTCACGGGCCCAGCCGCTCCGCGGCATGTGGGATCTTCCCAGACCAGGGAACGAACCCGTGTCCCCTGCATCGGCAGGCGGACTCTCAACCACTGCGCCACCAGGGAAGCCCCAAGTCACTATCTTTAACAGGAACTCTGAGCTCTAGGAGTTCTGGCTTCTCTTTCCGTCCCCAGCATCACATCACACCTGTATTTCTCTACAGTCAGTACACATGTCATGTAAACTCCCATACCCCATGCTTTCTACTTGGTACTTTTCCTCCTCAGGTAGCTAAAGTTTTCATTCTTTGATCTCAGGTTATTATAGCACTTCAGTTAGGGTGGCTTTTGCACCCAGCACCAGGAGAGATGTCCTCTTTTAGTATAATATTACTATAACTTTTTCTTTGTAGTACCAATACTTATTTGTTTGATGTAACTCTTGCCCTCCAGTGTATAAGCTGCCTCAAGGCAATAACTGCACCTGTCTTAAGCATTAAAATCATAGTATAGGGACTTCCCTGGTGGCGCAGTGGTTAAGAATCTGCCTGCCAATGCAGGGGACATGGGTTCGATCCCCGGTCCAGGAAGACCCCACATGCCGCGGAGCAACTAAGTCCATGTGCCACAACTACTGAGCCTGTGCTCTAGAGCCCACGAGCCACAACTACTGAGCCCGTGTGCCACAACTACTGAAGGCCGTGTGCCTAGAGCCCATGCTCCATAACAAGAGAAGCCAACGCAATGAGATGTCCGTGCACCGCAACGAAGAGTAGCCCCAGCTCGCCGCAACTAAGAGAAAGCCTGAGCCCAGCAACAAAGACCCAACGCAGGGAAGAATAAATTAATTAACTAATTATTTTAAAAAATCATAGTATAATATTTGATACATATTAGATACTCAAGGAACACTGATTAACTGAGTCCCTAGAAAGAAGAGTAGGGAAAAGATTAAATTCAAGTAATGGTAACTGTCAACATACTGTGTGAGACACATTTCGTATAGGTTTTAAATAGGATCTAATCTACCCTTAACTCTATCATCAATTTAACTATTTCATTTGGTAGAACAGTTCTATCATCTACACCTAAGTCTGAGCTACCTATCATGAGAATAGTACTATGTAAGGATAAAATGTCATTCCCAGTGATATTCATATAATTGCATGCACACTGAAAAGAGCTGTGTATAGATGCAAATGAATTATGATGCTAGCAAACAATTGCAGGACACTTAATATGTTCAATTACTGTTCTGATCATTTTACATATATTAATCTAATCAAAACTCACAACTTCCTGTGATGTACACACCACTATTAACCCCTTTTAGATATGCAAAAATTGAGGGTCAGAGGGTTTAGTAATTTGCCTAGGGTCACTCAGTTCTTAAATGGCAAAACCAGGATTTAAACTCAGACTGTCCTATCAGGCTTCAGATTTAAAGACTATGGTGTGGGCACCCTCATTATAATATTAAAAGAATTAATATTACTCTATAATTTGAAGAGAATATTTTTCTTAAACCAAATAGTATAGTATTGAAAACTTATATTCTGCTACTGACTTCTGTACTTTTAAAATTCAGCCACAGTATAAAAAGAATAAAGTTTAACTTCCCCATTAATGAAACACTGGATATAGAGAACACATTTCTTTTAATTTTTTACCATGCTGAATATTTTTCATGCTAGTCAGCTTAACAATAAGCTGCTTATTATTTTTTACAAGATTGTACATATGCCAGGAAGTATATTTGTGTTATCCCAAAATTAATCTTTAATTTAATAGTATATATTTTGATTCAGTGATAATCTTATGTATTTACCATGGGTAAAATTTTCAATTAATTTAAAATATAGCTAAATCAATTTATAATAACATTAGGCAAAGGATGGATATTACTGATTGAGGTAAATATAAATAGAATTGAAATATATCCCAGATGTTATACTGAATATAATGAAATATACTTGGTTTCAGGATTTCTGGAAATAATAATTGATAATTGACAAAGGAATCCACAGACTACCAGAATGGAATATACGTATAAACAGCAAAACTGAAACCTAAAATCAATATACAAATGAATAGCATGTTATTTATATTAGGAACTGAAAAACAAAGAAACAGTACATGCTTGGATAAAACAAAATCAGAGAATATTGTATGGCAACAACATAATAAAGTCCCCTGAGGAACAGATGATAAAAGATCGCCCAACTTAAAGTACACAAAGCATCTCCAAAAATTCTGGCCATAATGCTACTTCTACCTCCTTGATTCTCCATGGTATTTTCAAATACTGAATTCTCTGTTCTCCTTTTCAAACTCCAAATTCTGGAACCATTTGTACGTACCATCTGCCTCTCCTTCTTTATGTCCCATAACTCTTTTTTTTTTAAACATCTTTATTGGGGTATAATTGCTTTACAATGTTATGTTAGTTTCTGCTATATAACAAAGTGAATCAGCTATATGTATACATATATCCCCATATCCCCTCCCTCTTGCGTCTCCCTCGCATCCTCCCTATCCCACCCCTCTAGGTGGTCACAAAGCACCAAGCTGATCTCCCTGTGCTATGCAGCTGCTTCCCACTAGCTATCTATTTTACATTTGGTAGTGTATATATGTCCATGCCACTCTCCTACTTCATCCAAGCTTAACCCTCCCCCTCCTTGTGTGCTCAAGTCCATTCTCTACGTCTGCGTTTTTATTCCTCTCCTGCCCCTAGATTCTTCAGAACCATTTATATATTTTTTTAAGATTCCATATATGCGTTAGCATACGGTATTTGTTTTTTTTCTTTCTGACATACTTCACTCTTGTATGACAGACTCTAGGTCCATCCCCCTCACTACAAAAAATTCAATTTTGTTTCTTTATATGGCTGAGTAATATTCCATTGTATATATGTGCCACATCTTCTTTATCCATTCATCCGATGATGGATAGTTAGGTTGTTTCCATGTCCTGGCTATTGTAAATAGTGCTGCAATTAACATTGTGGTACATGACTCTTCGAATTATGGTTTTCTCAGGGTTTATGCCCAGTAGCAGGATTGCTGGGTCGTATGGTGGTTCTATTTTTAGTTTTTTAAGGAACCTCCATACTGTTCTCCATAGTGGCTGTACCAATTTACATTCCCACCAATAGTGAAAGAGGGTTCCCTTTGCTCCAAACCCTCTCCAGCATTTATTGTTTGTAGATTTTTTAATGTTATATGATTTTTTATATTAATACAACTGTACTACATTTATGTTTAGATAACTGTTTATCTCAGTTATTTAATACATTTTTTAAACAACTTTATTGGAGTATAATTGCTTTACAATGGTGTGTTACTTTCTGCTTTATAACAAAGTGAATAAGCCATACATACACATATATCCCCATATCTACACCCTCTCGCATCTCCCTCTCACCCTCTCTATCCCACCCCTCTAGGTGGTCACAAAGCACTGAGCTGATCTCTGTGTGCTATGTGGCTGCTTCCCACTAGCTATCTATTTTACATTTGGTACTGTATATAAGTCCATGACACTCTCTCACTTTGTCCCAGCTTACCCTTCCCCCTCCCCACGTCAAGTCCATTCTCTACGCCTGCGTCTTTACTCCTGTCCTGCCCTTAGGTTCTTCAGACCTTTTTTTTTTTTCAGATTCCATATATATGTGTTAGCATACAGCACCTCTTTCTGACTTACTTCACTCTGTATGACAGACTCTAGGTCCATCCACCTCACTACAAATAACTCAATTTCATTTCTTTTTATGGCTGAGTAATATTCCATTGTATATATGTGCCACATCTTCTTTATCCATTCTTCTGTTGATGAACACTTAGATTGATTCCATGCCCTGGCTATTGTAAATACAGCTGCAATGAACATTGTTGTTCATGACTTTTTTGAATTATGGTTTTCTCAGGGTATATCCCAGTAGTGGGATTGCTGGGTCATATGGTAGTTCTATTTGTAGTTTTTTAAGGAACGTCCATACTGTTCTCCATAGTGGCTGTATCAATTTACATTCCCACCAACAGTGCAAGAGGGTTCCCTTTTCTCCACACACTCTCCAGCATTTATTGTTTCTAGATTTTTTGATGATGGCCATTCTGACTGGTGTGAGGTGATACCTCATTGTAGTTATGATTTGCATTTGTCTAATGATTAGTGATGTTGAGCATTCTTTCATGTATTTGTTGGCAACCTATATATCTTCTTTGGAGGAATGTCGCTTTAGGTCTTCTGCCCATTTTTGGATTGGGTTTTTTCATTTTTTGATACTGAGCTGCATGAGCTGCTTATAAATTTTGGAGATAAATCCTTTGTCAGATGCTTCATTTGCAAATATTTTCTCCCATTCTAAGGGTTGTCTTTTCGTCTTGTTTATGGTTTCCTTTGCTGTGCAAAAGCTTTGAAGTTTCATTAGGTCCCATTTGTTTATTATTGTTTTTATTTCCATTTCTCTAGGAGGTGGGCCAAAATGGATCTTGCTGTGATTTATGTCATAGAGGGTTATGCCTATGTTTTCCTCTAAGTGTTTTATAGTGTCTGGCTGTACATTTAGGTGTTTAATCCATTTTTAGTTTATTTTTGAGTATGGTGTTAGGGAGTGTTCTAATTTAATTCTTTTACATGTAGTTGTCTAGTTTTCCCAGCACAACTTTTTGAAGATGCTGTCTTTTCTCCATTGTATATTCTTGTCTCCTTTATCAAAAATAAGGTGACCATATGTGCATGGGTTTATCTCTGGCCTTTCTATCCTGTTCCATTGATCTATATTTCTGTTTCTGTGCCAGTACCATACTGTCTTGATTACTGTAGCTTTGTAGTATAGTCTGAAGTCAGGGAGTCTGATTCCTCCAGTTCTGCTTTTCTTTCTCAAGACTGCTTTGGCTCTTCAGAGTCTTTTGTATTTCCATAAAAATTGTGAAATTTTTTGTTCTAGTTCTGTGAAAAATGCCATTGGTAGTTTGCTAGGGATTGCATTGAATCTGGAAATTGCTCTGGGTAGTATATTCATTTTCACAATGTTGATTCTTCCAATCCAAGGTCATGGTAGGTCTCTCCATCTGTTTGTATCTTCTTTAATTTCTTTCATCAGTGTCTTATAGTTTTCTGCATACAAGCCTTTTGTCTTCTTAGGTAGGTTTATTCCTAGGTATTTTATTCTTTTTTTGCAATGCTGAATGGGAGCATTTCCTTAATTTCTCTTTCAGATTTTTCATCATTAGTGTATAGGAATGCAAGAGATTTCTATGCATTAATTTTGTATCCTGCTACTTTATCAAATTCACTGATTAGCTCCAGTAGTTTTCTGGTAGCATCTTTAGGATTCTCTATGTATACTATCATGTCATCTGCAAACAATGACAGCTTTACTTCTTCTTTTCCAATTTGGATTCTTTTTATCTCTTTTACTTCTCTGACTGCCGTGGCTAAAACTTCGAAAACTATGTTGAATAATAGTGCTGAGAGTGGGCAACCTTGTCTCTTTCCTGATCTTAGTGGAAATGGTTTCAGTTTTTCATCATTGAGGACGATGTTGGCTGTGGGTTTGTCATATATGGCCTTTATTCTGTTGAGGTAATCCCCTCTATGCCTATTTTCTGGAGGGTTTTTATCATAAATGGGTGTTGAATTTTGTCGAAAGCTTTTTCTGCATCTATTAAGATGATCATATAGTTTTTCTCCTTCAGTTTGTTAATATGGTGTATCACATTGATCGATTTGCTTAGATTGAAGAATCCTTGCATTCCTGGAATAAACCCCACTTGATCATGGTGTATGATCCTTTTAATGTGCTGTTGGATTCTGTTTGCTAGTATTTTGTTGAGGATTTTTGCATCTATGTTCATCAGTGATATTGGCCTGGAGTTTTCTTTCTTTGTGACATCTTTGTCTGGTTTTGTTATCAGAGTGACGGTGGCCTTGCAGAATGAGTTTGGGAGTATTCCTCCCTCTGCTATATTTTGGAAGAGTTTGAGAAGGATAGGTGTTAGCTCTTCTCTAAATGTTTGATATAATTTGCGTGTGAAGCCATATGGTCCTGGGCTTTTGTTTGTTGGAAGATGTTTAATCACAGTTTCAATTTCAGTGCTTGTGATTGATCTGTTCATATTTTCTATTTCTTCCTGGTTCAGTCTCGGAAGGTTGTGCATTTCTAAGAATTCGTCCATTTTATTGCTATGTAGTTGCTTGTAGCAATCTCTCATGATCCTTTGTATTTCTGCAGTGTCAGTTGTTACTTCTACTTTCTCATTTCTAATTCTATTGATTTGAGTCTTCTCCCTTGTTTTCTTGATGAGTCTGGCTAATGGTTTATTAATTTTGTTTATCTTCACAAAGAACCAGCTTTTGATTTTATTGATCTTTGCTATTGCTTCCTTCATTTCTTTTTCATTTATTTCTGATCTGATCTTTATGATTTCTTTCCTTCTGCTAATTTTGGGGGTTTTCTGTTCTTCTTTCTCTAATTGCTTTAGGTGTAAGGTTAGGTTGTTTATTTGAGCTGTTTTCTTGTTTCTTGAGGTAGGATTGTAATGCTATACCCTTCTCTCATAGAACTGGTTTTGCTGCAATCCATAGGTTTTGGGTTGTAGGGCTTTCATTGTCATTTGTTTCTAGGTATTTTTTGAGTTCCTCTTTGATTTCTTCAGTGATCTCTTGGTTATTTAGTAGGGAATTGTTTAGCCTCCATGTGTTTGTATGTTTTACAGATTTTTTCCTGTAATTGATATCTAGTCTAGGCATTGTGGTCAAAAAAGATACTTGATATGATTTCAATTTTCTTAAATTTACCAAGGCTCGATTTGTGACCCAAGATATGATCTACCCTGGAGAATGTTCCATGAGCTATTGAGAAGAAAGTGTATTCTGTTGTTTTTGGATGGAATGTGCTTTAAATATCAATTAATTCCATCTTCTTTTATGTATCAATGAAAGCTTGTGTTTCCTTATTTATTTTCATTTTGGATGATCTGTCCATTAGTGAGAGTGGGGTGTTAAAGTCCCCTACTATGATTGTGTTAATGTTGATTTCCCCTTTTATGGCTGTTAGCATTTGCCTTATGTATTGAGGTGCTCCTATGCTGGGTGCATAAATATTTACAATTGCTATATCTTCTTCTTAGATTGATCCCTTGATCATCATGAGGTGTCCTTCTTTTTCTCTTGTAATAGTCTTTATTTTAAAGTCCATTTTGTCTGATATGAGAATTGCTACTCCAGCTTTCTTTTGATTTCCATTTGAATGGAATATCTTTTTCCATCCCCTCACTTTCAGTCTGCATGTGTCCCTAGGTCTGACGTAGGTCTCTTGTAGACAGCATATATATGGGTCTTTTTTTTTTTATCCATTTAGCCAGTCTGTGTCTTTTGGTTGGAGCATTTAATCCATTTAGATTTAAGGTAATTATTGATATGTATGTTCCTATTACCATTTTCTTAATTGTTTTGGGTTTGTTATTGTAGGTCTCTTGTGTTTCCTGCTTGGAGAAGTTCCTTTAGTATTTGTTGTAAAGCTGATTTGGTGGTGCTGAATTCTCTTAACTTTTGCTTGTCTGTAAAGGTTTTAATTTCTCCATCGAATCTGAATGAGATCCTTGCTGGGTAGAGTAATCTTGGGTGTAGGTTTTTCCCTTTCATCACTTTAAATATGTCCTGCCACTCCCTTCTGGCTTGCAGAGTTTCTGCTGAAAGATCAGCTGTTAACCTTATGGGGATCCTCTTGTATGTTATTTGTTGCTTTTCCCTTGCTGCTTTTAATATTTTTTCTTTGTACTTAATATTTGATAGTTTGATTTATATGTGTCTTGATGTGTTTCTCCTTGGATTTATCCTGTATGGGACGCTCTGTACTTTCTGGACTTGCTTGACTATTTCCTTTCCCACATTAGGGAAGTTTTCAACTATAATCTCTTCAAATATTTTCTCAGTCCCTTTCTTTTTCTTTTCTTCTTCTGGGACCCCTATAATTCAAATGTTGGTGTATTTAATGCTGTCCGAGAAGTCTCTGAGACTGTCCTCAATTCTTTTCATTCTCTTTTCTTTATTCTGCTCTGAGGTAGTTATTTCCACTATTTTATCTTCCAGGTCACTTATCTGTTCTTCTGCCTCAGTTATTCTGCTATTGATTCCTTCTAGAGAATTTTTAATTCCATTTAAAATTGGAATTAAATGGAATTTAATGTTCATCATTAAATTGTTCATCATTGTTGTTTGCTCTTTAGTTCTTCCTGGTCCTTGTTAAACATTTCTTGTATTTTCTCCATTTTATTTCTAGGATTTTGGATCAACTTTACTATGATTACTCTTAATTCTTTTTCAGGTAGACTTCCTATTTTCTCTTCATTTGTTTGGTCTCGTGGGTTTTTATCTTGCTCCTTCATCTGCTGTGTGTTTCTCTGTCTTTTCATTTTCCTTAATTTACTGTGTTTGGGGTCTCCTTTTTGCAGGTTGCAGGTTCATAGTTCCCGTTGTTTTTGGTGTCTGCCACCAGTGGCTACAGTTGGTACACTGGGTTGTGTACGCTTCCTGGTGGAGGGGGCTAGTGCTTGTGTTCTGGTGGATGAGGCTGGATCTTTCTGGTGGGCAGGACCACATCCAGTGGTGTGTTTTGGGGTGTCTGTGACCTTATTATGATTTTAGGCAGCCTCTCTACTAATGGGTGGGGTTGTGTTCCTGCCTTGCTAGTTGTTTGGCATAGGGTGTCCAGCACTGTACCTTGCTGGTCGTTTAGTGGAGCTGGGTCTTAGCATTGAGATGGAGATCTCTGGGAGTGCTTTTGCCATTTGATATTATGCAGAGCCGGGAGGTCTCTGGTGGACCAATGTCCTGAAGGCGGCTCTCCCACCTCAGAGGCAGAGGCCAGACACCCAAGTGGAGCACTAAGACCCTATCAGCCAAACGGCTCAGAAGAAAAGGGACAAAAAAGAAAAAAGAAAGAAAAGAGTAAAATAAAATAAACTTATTAAAATAAAAAATTATTAAGAATAAAAAAATTAAAAAGTAGTAAAAAATCGAAGCAAATAAAAAGAAGAGAGGAACCAAACCAAAAAACATATCTACCAATGATAACAAGTGCTAAAAACTGTACTAAAAAAACCCCAACAAAAACAAACAAAAAAAAAACGGACAGACAGAACCCTAGCACAAATGATAAAAGCAAAGCTTTATGGAGAAGGTCACACAAAGAAGCATACACCTACACACTCAGAAAAAGGAAAAAAATATATATATCATTGCTCCCAATGTCCACCACCTCAATTTTGGGACGATTCATTGTCTATTCAGGTATTCCAGAGATGCAGGGTACATGACGTTGATTGTGGAGATTTAATCCACTGCTCCTGAGGCTGCTGGGAGAAATTTCCCTTTCTCTTCTTTGTTCGCACAGCTCCTGGGGTTCAGCTTTGGATTTGACCCCGTCTCTGTGTGTAGGTCACCTGAGGGCGTCTGTTCTTCGCTCAGACAGGACAGGGTTAAAGGAGCAGCTGATTAGGGGGCTCTGGCTCACTCAGGCTGGGGGGAGGGAGGGGTATGGAATGCGGGGTGAGCCTCCGGCAACAGAGGCAAGTGTAACGTTGCAACAGGCTGAGGTGCACCATGTGTTCTCCAGGGTAATTTGTCCCTGGATCACGGGACCCTGGCAGTGGCGGGCTGCACAGGCTCCCAGTAGGGGAGCTGTGGATAGTGACCTGTGCTTGCACACAGGATTCTTGGTGGCTGCAGCAGCAGCCTTAGCATCTCATGCCCGTCTCTGGTGTCTACGCTGATAGACGCAGCTCGCGCACATCTCTGGAGCTTGTTTAGGTGGTGCTCTGAATCCCCTCTCCTGGCACACCCCGAAATATTTGTCTCTTGCCTCTTAGGCAGGTCCAGACTTTTTCCCGGACTACCTCCTGGCTAGCTGTGGCGCACTAGCCCCCTTCAGGCTGTGTTCACGCAGCCAACACCAGTCCTCTCCTTGGGATCTGAACACCGAAGCCAGAGCCTCAGCTCCCAGCCCCCACCAGTCCCGGTGAGTGAGCACACAAGCCTCTCAGGCTGGTGAGTGCTGGTCAGCACCGATTCCCTGTGCAGAAATCTCTCCGCTTTGCCCTCTGCACCCCTGTTGCTGTGCTCTCCTCCGTGGCTCCGAAGCTTCCCCCTCACCACCCCTAGTCTCTGCCCACAAAGGGGCTTCCTAGTGTGTGGAAACTTTTCCTCTTTCACAGCTCCCTCCCCAAGGTGCAGGTCCCGTCCCTATTCTTTTGCGTCTGTTTTTTCTTTTGCCCTACCCAGGTACGTGGGGACTTTTTTATTGCCTTTTGGAAGTCTGAGGTCTTCTGCCAGTGTTCAGTAGGTGTGCTGTAGGAGTTGTTCCACATGTAGATGTATTTCTGATGTATTTGTGGGGAGGAAGTTGACCTTCACGTCTTACTCTTCCACCATCTTGAAGGTCTCTCTGTAGATTTTTTGATGATGGCCATTCTGACCAGTGTAAGGTGATACCTCATTGTAGTTTTGATTTGCATTTCTCTAATGATTAGTGATGTTAAGCATCTTTTCATGTGTTTGTTGGCAATCTGTACCTCTTTGTTGGAGAAATGTCTATTCAGGTGTTCTGCCCATTTTTGGATTGGGGTTTTGTTTTTTTCATATTGAGCTGCATGAGCTGCTTGTAAATTTTGGAGATTAATCCTTTATCAGTGCTTCGTTGGCAAATATTTTCTCCCATTCTGAGGGTTGTCTTTTTGTCTTGTTTATGGTTTCCTTTGCTGTGCAAAAGCTTTTAAGTTTCATTAGGTCTCATTTGTTTATTTTTGTTTTTATTTCCATCTTGGAAAAAAGAGAAAAAGGACCTTGCTGTGATTTATATCATAGAGTGTTCTGCCTACGTTTTCCTCTAAGTTTTATAGTGTCTGGCCTTACCTTTAGGTCTTTAATCCAATTTGAGTTTACTTTTGTGTATGGTGTTAGAGAGTGTTCTAATTTCATTATTTTACATGTAGCTCTCCAGTTTTCCCAGCACCACTTATTAAAGAGGCTGTCTTTTCTCCATTGTATATTCTTGCTTCCTTTATCAAAGTTAAGGTGACCATATGTGCATGGGTTTATCTCTGGGCTTTCTATCCTGTTCCATTGATCTATATCTCTATTTTTGTGCCAGTACCATACTCTCTTGATTCCTATAGCTTTGTAGTATATGTCCTGTAACCTTTTTTGTTTTTTTTGCGGTACGCGGGCCTCTCACTGTTGTGGCCTCTCCCATTGCTGAGCACAGGCTCCGGTCGCGCAGGCTCAGCAGCCATGGCTCACAGGCCCAGCCGCTCCACAGAATGTGGGATCTTCCCGGACCGGGGCACAAACCCGTGTCCCTTGCATCGGCAGGCAGACTCTAAACCACTGAGCCACCAGGGAAGCCCTCCTGTAACTCTTGAACCCACTTTTGACTGAGCTGTGAAAGCTCAGCTGAATCTACTGAAGCCAACACAGCCAAACCAAACGCAAAAACTCTTTAACTCATGTGACTTCTCTGCAAGAAATCAACAAAAGCAACAAAAATCTGGTTTTTCTTGAAACATTCACCTCCTCAATTGTTCTTTCAGTCTCTCCTAGGTCCTCTACTAGCTCCTCTTTGTTCTCCCTCTTCACCACATTCATTCAGGGGTGTAAGCTAGTTTCATGCTGTCCCTTTTCACAACAGCTTTTCCCCCAGAGCTCCATCATCTCAACCCAGGTGTCTCATGGAAATGTCTACATGGGTATTTTACAGATGCCCCCAACATAATATGTCAAAAACTGAAATCATCCTGTACCGTCTCAACTCTGCTCCTTTTTCCCCAGAGATCTATATGAGTAATGATTGCATCACCCATTCAATTATACAAGTCAGAAATCTGGGTGCCACACTTGAGTCCTCTCCCTCCCTAGACTCCATGTAAACTGAAGTTCTTGATCACATCTGGAATAATGTGTCCAATTTTGACAACCACATAGGATAGAAAAATCAAACTTAAAACTGTAAGGGAGGAGAGTGTATATATGGAAACTCTCTGAATTTTCTACTCAATGTCTTAAACACCTAAAATTACTCTGAAAAATTAAAATCTACTAATTAAAAAAACACTTGGCGGTATATAGAGGAGCATGGCAATGGCAAGAGATTTAAAACTGTTTCATATAAAAATTTTAAAAGATATGCACACTTGAAATATTCATCTTCACGAAGAAAATTAAGAAAAGTCATGATAGCTATCTTACAAAATTGTAGAGGAAAAAGGAAGATATGTTCATTTGACTCCATGAAAACAAAGGAATATTCTCTAGGAGAAACTATAGAGAAGTGGTTTTCAGATTCTTACAAAAGAACAAACTATTTAGTAAACAAAACACTTTGAGAAGCAGTGAGCTACTAAATCATTTGTTCAACACAGTGCTATTGGATTTAGGAAGTGCTTTTTATTATCTGTTACCCTATTTAATTACCATCCCAACTCTGTTTCTAGGTAGGAGGACAAATATTATTATCCTCATTTTATCAGTAGAAAATGAAGACAAAGAGCCTTAGATTATTGGCGTGATTTGGCCAAAGTTAGTGAAGTAGATCCTTGCATACAGCACTTAAATATTTATTACTACACAGTGGGGTCTTATCTAATAGATTCTCTATTCCTGGGGTCACTCACCAGCATACAAAAAGTGTTCAGAAAATATGATTTGAAAAAAGAAATTAATTGATCATTTAATGAATAAATCAATCCAAAGTTTAACTCTAGGCCTTTTAAGTCTTAACAGGGATTGAAGTATAATTAAATGACTAGTAATATGGAAAACAAACAACAGAAATATATATAAAGGGTTTAGAAGAGAGAGATAACAAGGGGTAATTTGGCCAGATATATGATATTAAAATCAGCCTTATAGGATGTGTAGAATACAGAGAGGAGAAAAAAGCAAAATCTATTTTGGAAGCAGTCTGATAAAGAGCACCTTTAGAGGGCCTAAACTGATCTTCTTCTGGCCCTGTCTTTCCCCTGGATAGAAGAAATGTAAAAGGAATAAAGAAGACAAAAACAGATGGGAAGATAACTCATGTTTGTGTTATCAGAAGATTTAATATTATTAAAATGTTCATACCCAAAGTAATCTACAGGTTCAATGCAATCCTTATCAAAATTCTAATAGCAATTTTATAGAAATAAAAAAAATTCAATAATTCATATGGAACCACAAAAGACCATGAATAGCCAAATAATCTTGAGAAAGAAAAACAAAGCAGGAGACATCACAACTCCTGACTTCAAAATATATTACAATGCTACAGTAATCAAAACTGTATTGTACCGGCAAAAAGAAAGACATATAGACCAATAGAACAGATAGCCCAGAAATAAAACTATTATGTGTATAGTCAATCATGCTAAAAATACAAAATCAATAAAGGATAGTCTCTTCAACAAATGGTGTTGGGAAAACTAGATATTCACATGCAAAAGAATAAAATTGAACTTCTATCTTATACCATATATAAAATCAATTCAAAATGGATTTTTGAACATAAGACCTGAAACCATAAAACTCCTAGAAGAAAACATAGGAGAAAGGCTTCATGACACTGGTTTTGGCAACAATTTTATGAATGTGACACCAAAAACACAGGCAACAAGAACAACAACAACAACTAAAGTGGGACTACATCAAACTAAAAAGCTTCTACCCAGCAAAGGAAACAATCAACATAATGAAAAGGCAACTTATGGAATGGGAGAAAACATTTGCAAACCATATATGTTACAAGAGGTTAATCCCCCAAGTACATGAAGAACTCCTACAAATCAATAGCAAAACCACTAAAAACCCTATTAAAATAACTATAATCCAATGGGCTAAGGAATCAAACAGACATTTCTCAAAAAAAAGACATACAAAAGGCAAATATGAAAAAATGATCATCATCACTAATCAGCAAGTTAAATGCAAATCAAAACCACATTGATATATCACATTACACCTGTCAGGATGGCTATTATCAAAAAACAAAGATAAGTTTTGGGGAGGATGTGGAGAAATCAGAACCCCTGTACACTGTTGCTGAGAATACAAAATGGTGCAGTTGCTATGGAAAACATTAGGGATGTTCCTCAAAATATTAGAAACAGAACTACTTTATGATCCAGCAATCAATTTCACTCTGGGTATTTATTCAAAAGAACTGAAATCAGGATCTCAAAGGACCATTAGCCCTCCCAAGTTCACTTCAGCATTATTCATATTAGCCAAGATGTAGAAACAACCTGAGTGTCAATTGACAGGTGAATGGATAAAGAAAATGTGATATATATATATATATGATGGAATATTATATAATATAATATATATAATGGAATATTATTCAGCCTTAAAAAGAAGGAAATCCTGACTTTTGTAGCAACATGGATGAACCCTGAAGACATTATGCTAAGTGAAATACATCAGCTACAGAAAGATGAATACTATATGATTCCACTTATATGAGGTACCTAAAATAGTCAAATTCATAGAATCAAAGAGTGGAATGGTGTTTGCCAGGGGCTAGGAGGAGGAGGACATGGGGAGTTACTAATCAACAGGCATAAAGTTTCAGTTCAGCAAGAGTTAAGTTCTAGAGATCTGCTGTACAACATTGCATCTATTATTAACAATACAGTATTGGATAATTAAAAATTTGTTAAAGAGTAGATCTTATGTTGTGCTCTTACCACAATAAAAATTTAAAACAAGAAAGATAAAAAGATTAGGTTTCAGAAGAAAAAGTTCCTTCTCTTATCTTTGCTTCTTTTATATTTACCTCTCTGGTAATAACATCAGGCCCAGGATTGTTATGAAGATCACATGATATGCATGTGAAAAGAACCAAATGTAAAACACTTTGCCCACTTTTATAACTAGGTGAGGATTCCATACACAGCATGGCAATAGAGTGCTCAATCTCTCAAGAATGGGGAAAAATATTTGAGCTTTGATATCTTCTTAATTTTTAGTCATCCATTAATTATTTTTAATTAAATTAGTTAACAACTTCAAAACTGCTGGGAACAGTATCTTGCACATAATTAGACCTACATGGTATTTGTTAATATATACATAAAATAGACATTTATTAAATACCTACTATATCCAAGGTCAGGGATCTAAAGACAAAACAAAGTCATGATCCACTTTTGTTTTTATTATTATATGCTCTACACCAGATTATTTAAAAGGTGTGCAGGTGGATAAGAATAATAAAATGCAGTTTGGGAGTACTTTTAAATATTTACTACAGATCGTTCATTGCTAGGATTCATCTTTCAAAAATATTATTTTACTTATGTTAATTATATCATGATGGCTAATATTAAAAAATCAAAACAATTCTTGTCTAGTCTGTTTTGAAAATTCCAGCATCATAAAATAAATTGCTTTAAAATGTATGGGGTTTTGCTGTGACTAGCTTTCTTCTAAAAAGTTTTTATAATTGGGTTTTAAGGAAGGTATAAGACCAGGGTTTAACTTTCATATTTTCAACAAAGTTTGGTCTGTATGAGAGGAGTTAACTGGTTAAAATTTTTAAAGTGTAATGCTCTATGCCAAGAGCTAGCATGCAGCTATTTACAAAGGGAACATATGCATTTTTATGTGCAATCTGACCAATGAGGCTATGGTTATTTAAACCAGCCAAGCAACAGAATAAAATAATGGCTCAACTTTATATTGTTGCTGTAATGCTCTGCCTAATAGGCAAATTTGGATCACATCACTTATCTCCTGAAAAAATCCCCCAAAGGCCCCTAATCCCTGCAAAATAAAATCTAAAATTTTTTGGTCCAGGCCCTTTGTCAGGTCCCTGCTTATGTATCTTTACCTTCAGAAACACTGCCCACTACAGGCACCTGCCAAAATAGCCCATCTGAAATATTGATATGTTGCATTTCCCCATGTTCTGCCCATCCTCCAAATCTGTGTGTGTGTGTGCGTGTGTGTGTGTGTATGTGTGTGTCTCCTTATGCTGGGATGGGCCAACAAATTTCTATTCGTACTTCAAGTCTCAGCTCAGGAATTACATTCTAATTATGTTATCTAGCAAAATACCCACTCATAAATGTTTAATGTTTACAGAATATAGAGAAATTGTAATTATGTAATGTAAATGACAGCATGGTTATAAATTTAAGGTAAATAGATTTCCATATTGTTTATCTTAGAGTAAAAAATGTTCGGGACAGTTAGACAGGTGGTTATGCAAATAATAAACAACAGTTTTTACCAGAAAGTCTCTGAGCCATTATGGTTTTACTGTACAAATATCCAGCCACTACCAACAGTAACGAAGCCTTAAGATCATAATTTCAAGACCGGCTGTGAACTATTAAGATATATAAAGAAAAAGAAATTGCTCTGTCCAAGATTACTGCCATCAGCTACTACGGTTTAGACCTCAGTGCTTTATTTACAGAACTCCCTATTGACAAATGACAGAATTGCATAATGAGTACACAAATGCCTTTTCAAGAATAGATCTTGAAGGCTGTTTTTATAAAAATGCCTTCTGGCTGAATTATCAAAATGCAGTGTGCTGACAGGAGGGACAGCAATACACATGGGCTTTGTTGGCTTCTAATGGATTCCATTTCTAGTGCATGAAAAAGATGGAAACTAAAGTACTTTAGTAGGATTTGGATCTCTCTCTCCATGTGCTCCTACAATTTGAAGAATAGCAGGATATGTGGACAGTAGTTTTCTGTTTAAAAGGGAACACAGTTCTTTAAAAAATTCCCATCTAATAGACAAGATTAGTAGGTTGCTTGGAGAGATGTAATGCTACAGAACATACCCATGGGGGTAAAACCTTGTTATTTTGAAATAGTAACCCAACAAAGACTCTAAACCGGGAGTTTTTAGAATTTCAAATTTCTTTAGGGAAATTTTTAAATAAAGTTGTGCTATTTCTAAGGGAAGATGGAGAGACATACTTAAAAAAATAAAATAAGATGTTTTCTTAAAATGGGGTTTATCCTGTAAAAATAGTCAACGTTTTATTTCCCTCAATAGTTATGTATTTTCAAATTTATTTTTATTGAAAACCCTTTACACCTGCCTGACTTTAAACCATCGGAAGGAGTCAAATGATGGCAGGTCTCACACTTTCTATGCAGTTGCCAAGAATTATTTTATTGTGCAGTTGAGGCTGATGCTAATGCAACCAAAAAAAATCATCATAGTTATAATAAAATAATACCACCACGACTGACCATTTTTCACTAAGTCATACTGTGCAAAGGCAAGCTGCATACAGATGCAAGCACAACAGGATGTGATTGATTCGCTCCTGCTGGCTGTCCCAAGAAAGAGTGCTGCCCTCAGTCCCTGTGATCACCAGTACAGCCAACCAATGTTAATGCACGGGGCTTGCAAGGCAAACAGCTAACACTGGTTCATCCTGGCAAGCCATGAATCGTCAGTAATGAGCATAAGCCGTCAAAGTGTAAAAAATGATGACAGCTTCATCCTCTTACGAAGAAACCTCTTGCAGAAAGAAAAGCATTAAAGGAGGAGCAGCACAATGAAAGCACTCAAGCCTAAACTGTAGTGTCTGGAAACCTCGTAACTCAAATGGCTCAGTCATTTACTTCACATTCCTGGGGACACATGCACACATGCCAGTTACCTGGAGTAGATTCAGGGGGCTTCTCTCAATCAACCAAGAAGGTACGGATGTAATTAAAAATCAAATAGTCAAGGTTTTAAAGATTTTCAAGATACCAGAGCAGAAAAATAACCTATAGGAAGACACTTGCTAACTGCAGGTAATACAGTAAGTCCCCTACATACGAACCTTCAAGTTTCGAACTTTCAAAGATGAACATGCATCTGGTTCCAGCAAGGAACCAGAACCTGTGCCGTCAACGTCAGGCGTGAGTGAAATTGCTGCTTGCCCTCCGTCTCCTATTGCTGATGATCCTTCAGCTCTACCATCTCCCACCTCCTCTCCCTCCTCCAGTCAGTAACTCTTCTTGCCTGTTCACTCGATGCCAGCCCTGTACGCCAGCTGTTGTCCTGTACTACTGTACTTTTCAAGGTACTCTGCTGTAAGATTAAAAATGTTGGGCTTCCCTGGTGGCGCAGTGGTTGAGAATCTGCCTGCCAATGCAGGGGACACGGGTTCGAGCCCTGGTCTGGGAAGGTCCCACATGCCGCGGAGCAACTAGGCCCGTGAGCCACACTACTGAGCCTGCGCGTCTGGAGCCTGTGCTCTGCAACAAGAGAGGCCGCGACAGTGAGAGGCCCGCGCACTGCGACGAAGAGTGGCCCCCACTCGCCGCAACTAGAGAAAGCCCTCGCACAGAAACGAAGGCCCAACACAGCCAAAAATTAATTAAATTTTTAAAAAAATGTTTTCTGTATTTTTTGTGTTTGTTTGTTTTTATGTATTATTTGTGCAAAAAGTATTATAAACCTATTATAATACAATACTATATAGCCATTGTTAGTCGGGTACCTAGGCTAACTTCGTTGTACTTACGAACAAAACTGGACTTACGAATGCACTCTCAGAACAGAACTCGTTCATATGTAAGGGACTTACTGTAATGCCAACACTCTGCTTGCCAGAAGATGACTATACCCATATATCTGCTTAATGTTTCCCACTCAGAACTCATTCCCAAGGGTCAGGATACTGAGGGGACCAGAAGGCAAGAAATCTAATCAGGCTTCTATCTCCTCAGTAGACTCTCAAAATGGAAGAAATCAGAAGAAATTCAAATAGTATGAACAAGGAAGCACTTACGTATGTTTCTTAAATATTAGATATAAACATCTCTCAAGCTGACAATTGGCATACTGTCAATTGCACCTGAAGAACACAGGTTTATAATCACCATTGGACTGATTGGTGATAGCTGGTATCCATTATAACAGGGGTCCCCAACCCCCGGGGGGGGCCTGTTCAGCAAGAGGTGAGTGGTGGGCAAGCGAAGCGTCATCTGCCACTCCCCATCGCTCCCCGTCGCTCACATTACCGCCTGAACCATCCCCCCACCACCACCCCTGGCCATGGAAAAACTGTCTTCCATGAAACCAGTCCCCGGCACCAAAAAGGTTGGGGACCGCTGCCTTACAGATCTTGCCTTCCTATCTTAATTCAGTACCCTATTTCTTCCTGTAGGGGTCAGCACGCTAGGGCTGTCAATGATAACCTGTTTCGAAAATATTTTTATAAGTAGAATTAAGTTGTCTTCAAATAGAAAGAAAAGGAGTACAAAGATGCCAAGAAATCTTTACTGAGTCTACCTTTTAAAATAACCACATCCATGGGCTTCCCTGGTGGCGCAGTGGTTGAGAGTTAGCCTGCCGATGCAGGGGACACGGGTTCGTGCCCTGGTCCGGGAAGATCCCACATGCCGCGGAGCGGCTGGGCCCGTGAGCCGTGGCCGCTGAGCCTGCGCGTCCGGAGCCTGTGCTCCGCAACGGGAGAGGCCAGAACAGTGAGAGGCCCGCGTACAGCAAAAAAAAAACAAAAACAAAAACAAAACAAAACAAAAAAACACACATAGAAACCTCTCCTGACAACAGGAGTCAGTTTAGGAGTTAGCAAAACCCACAATTCAAAAAGATAACCAACTCACTAATCACTGATTCAAATATTCTGTCATCAGTACTATGCAGTTGATAAATCAGATGTCACGCTGAAACATATTTTTAACCATGTACTTTAAAGTATTGAGATTTTTCAACAATATAGTTTCAATAAATGAATTGTTTCATAAAAATTCCAGCTTCAGTCTAATGCATCAGCCATAAAAGCGATATATCTGCTGAACAATGAGGTCAGCTTCTCTAAAGAATGTACTTTCTATGCCAAATAAGGTTTTTTCCACAGTTAAACAAACACTTGGTGCAATGAAATTACTAGCAGTTCTCTTGGTGGTCTCTGATCATGTGTATTTTCCTGCCTGTTACATCTCCATCTGTCACACTTTGCCTATTGTTCAAAAGAGTCATTTCACGCATCAGGAATACTATGATGCTTCTGAGATGGGTTATGTGCATTCTGGCTGATGCACTTTAGAAAACTACCAGATCATCACCAACAAGAGAAGCCTGGAGAATCACATGCGCGCTTTTATAACAAATTCTGTGGTTTAATTTATATAGAAAAAAAAATTGCACCAACAACTCAAACTAATAGTTTTTACAAAAAAGCTTTTTGGCCTTTAGAACCAAACAGATATTTGTGATAAAAGCAACTTGTCTGGATACTCCCTGAGGCACAGTGTATTTTCCATCCTTAAATGGATTATTTATGGGCACTGTAAAATTACAATTCTGGAAACAAAATTATGGAAGATTATGTATGCTGGGAATGTGGGGTTTTGTTTCAATTCACTTGAAAATTAGCTTGAAAGCAATCAGGTACTGTTGTAAGCATATACTTAAGTAATGAGTTTCAGTAATTTTCAATGAAATAGCAAAAACAAAAGCACAGTTTTAAGGTGTTTTAGGAATAGTCTAATTAACTCAGCAATTTCTAAAAGCATAAAAGATCTTTTTCAAAATGTTCAAGAATTATGAGTTTGAAAATAAGCTGATATTTTCAAAGTTGTTTTAATTATGCTTCATTTTAATAAATTTTAATTTTAAAATGTCAATTCAAGGGGCACAACTTCTAGATGGAGAATAGGACAAAAACCTACACTAGTTCATTCTTCAATGCAGAAGTAGGCCTGCAATGCCACAGTAAGTTTGTGATTTTTTTTTTTTTTTTTTTTGTGGTACGCGGGCCTCTCACCACTGTGGCCTCTCCCGTTGCGGAGCACAGGCTCAGGACACGCAGGCTCAGCGGCCATGGCTCACGGGCCCAGCCGCTCTGCGGCATGTGGGATCTTCCCAGGCCGGGGCACGAACCCGTGTCCCCTGCATCAGCACCAGGGAAGCCCTGTGATGTATTTTTCAAAATACTTTTCAACTCAACCTGCTAGGTGGTTTTAAAAAGTCAATCCGTGCCCTGGAACCCCTCTGTTAGAAGATATCAAAGCCTGTACAGCTTGCACCCTAATACTATCTCTATATGATTTTTCCTATAGTCCATGGCAAACCATCAGCCTGGAAAACTCTGTGATAGTATTTTCCAACACCATGTTAGTATTTTATATTTAAAGATGCTTATTGGTGAATATAAGATCAATAGGGCCAATTATTCAATGAATTGCTGCTTTCCTCTTCAAATATTACTTACCTAGAAAATTTTGCATTTCAATAAGACAGCTGACTTTGTATTTAATTAGAATAGTGAGGTTAAATTTTGGAATAATGAATTCTGGTCAAGCAAGATTTACCTGGTCTATAAAAGTGATCTAAGTTTCTGGCAGGGAGATATATTGGGGTTATAGGCTCACATGTTTTCCTGATGTGGAATATGACCAAAGAAGTTTGGAGACACCCCTAAAGAGCAAAACCTCACTTACCTGACTGTGCAAAGCTAGATGGTGTTCTTATAGGCAAAGAATAGAGCTCTGGGTAATTTAAGCAGGGAGGAAAGTTACCGGAAGACTGGAGAACCAAGTTCATAAGCAGGGAAGAAGATATTCAGTTCTGTCAAACAAAGTCAGACACCCATTTGTCTGTCAATAGCTGAACAATGAGGAGTGAACAAGGCTTGCAGGTACCAGCGGTTTTGCTGCTACTGGTCTCTGCCAGCTTCTCACTGGAATAAACTCTTATCTGTACCTCTTCCTTAACATCTGTTCTAGACTCAAAATGCCAGATAGGCATATTGAATAGGCTGCAAATAAGGTTTGTGCTCACTCCTCTGGTTGCTAGAGCTTCAACAAAGTGAGTATCTGGACCTTTCCACTTCAGTTTGGAAAAGTGTAATAATTAGGATGAGCTATATTGTGCTATAGCAACAAAACCTCAAAATCTCAGTGGCTAAAAGAAAAACCACTTTATTTCTCACATTCTTTACAATCCCCATTGTTCATCAGCTGAGGACACTGCTACATGCTGTATTC
Source organism: Delphinapterus leucas (assembly GCF_059928025.1). Taxonomy (NCBI): domain Eukaryota; kingdom Metazoa; phylum Chordata; class Mammalia; order Artiodactyla; family Monodontidae; genus Delphinapterus; species Delphinapterus leucas. Next base: position 47,212,154 of record NC_143133.1, on the reverse strand, counting down.
ACCCAAACGAAGACAGTCACTTGATCTAGTCGCCATGTCTGAGAAAAGGAGTCATAGAATGATGATTATCAAGTGGAGTCCAGGGATTCCTGGGAATCTGCAAGTTCAAAACGATTTTCATAATCATATTAAGATGTTATCTGCCTATTTTTTGTTTCCTTTTGATGATATATAGCAACTCATCTTTAATAATAATAATTATAATAATATATTGACAATACCCCATAATAATAATTAAAATATATTACTGATGGTAATAACCCCTCTTATGGCAATTTACAGTTACAAATTACACTCACAGAAATGATCTCATTTGATTATCATATTCTTTAAAGATAAGTAATAATAGCTATCCACCACACACATACATGTACACATAAACTTTAAAGATAAGGAGAACAAGAAAAGATATTTTAAAACTCAAGCTATAATAAACGAACATTACTTAAAACTCATTTTGTTCAGATCTCCACAATATTTTTTAAAATTCTGTATTAATTTTTATTGGAGTATAGTTGCTTTACAATGTGTTAGTTTCTGCTGTACAGCAAAGTGAATCAGCTATACATATACATATCTCCTCTTTTTTGGATTTCCTTCCCATTTAGGTCACACAGAGCACTGAGTAGAGCTCCCTGTGCTATACAGTAGGTTCTCATTAGTTATCTATTTTATACATAGTAGTGTATATATGTCAATTCCAATCTCCCAATTCATCCCATCCCCCCCCCACCTGGTATCCATATGTCCGTTCTCTACGTCTGTGTCTCTATTTCTGCTTTGCAAATAAGTACATCTGTATCATTTTTCTAGATTCCACATATAAGCAATATTATATTGATATTTGTTTTTCTCTTTTTGACTTACTTCACTCTGTATGATAGTTTCTAGGTCCATCCACATCTCTGCAAATTGAGCAATTCTGTTCCTTTTTATGGCTGAGTAATATTCCATTGTATATATGCACCACATCTTCTTTATCCATTCTTCTGTTGATGGACATTTAGGTTACTTCCATGTCCTGGCTATTGCAAATAGAGCTGCAGTGAACATTGTGGTACATGACTCTTTTTGAATTATGGTTTTCTCTGGGTATGTGCCCAGGAGTGGGATTGCTGGGTCATATGGTAGTTCTATTTTTAGCTTTTATATATTTTTTTATTTTTGCGGTACGCGGGCCTCTCACTGTTGTGGCCTCTCCTGTTGCGGAGCACAGGCTCTGGACGCGCAGGCTCAGTGGCCATGGCTCACGGGCCTAGCCGCTCCGCAGCATGTGGGATCTTCCCGGACCGGGGCACGAACCCGTGTCCCCTGCATCGGCAGGCGGACTCTCAACCACTGAGCCACCAGGGAAGCCCCCTATATTTAGCTTTTTAAGGAACCTCCATATTGTTCTCCCATAGTGGCTGTATCATTTATAATCCCACCAACAGTGTAAGAGGGTTCCCTTTTCTTCACACCCTCTCCAGAATTTATTGCTTGATGATGGCCATTCTGACTGGTGTGAGGTGATACCTCATTGCAGTCTTGATTTGCATTTCTCTAATAATTAGTGATGTTGAGCATCTTTTCATGTGCCTCTTGGTCATCTGTATGTCTTCTTTGGACAAATGTCTATTTAGGTCTTCTGCCTAAATAGAAGTCTTTATGGGTCTAAATGGGTCTTCTTCCCATTTTTTGATTAGGTTATTTGTTTTTTTGATATTGAGCTGCATGAGCTGTTTGTATATTTTGGAGATTAATCCCTTGTCAGTTGCTTCATTTGCAAATATCTTCTCCCATTCTGAGGGTTGTCATTTCATCTTGTTTATGGATTCCTTTGCCGTGCAAAACCTTTTAAGTTTCATTAGGTCCCAATTGTTTATTTTTGTTTTTATTTCCATTACTCTAGGAGGTGGGTCAAAAAAGATCTTGCTGTGATTTATGTCAGAGTGTTCCGCCTATGTTTTTCTCTAAGAGTTTTATAGTGTCAGGTCTTACATTTCGGTCTTTAATCCATTTTGAGTTTATATTTGTGTATGGTGTTAGGGAGTGTTCTAATTTCATTCTTTTACATGTAGCTGTTGAGTTTTCCCAGCACCACTTATTGAAGAGGCTGTCTTTTCTCCGTTGTATATTCTTGCCTCCTTTGTCATAAATTAGGTGACCATAGGTATGTCTCCATAATATTTTTAATGCTGCTCCTCTGTCTAGGAATTCACTTCTCTCTTTTCAGCCTGTTTTTTCTGTCTATGACCTAAATGTATTTTAAATTGCCTTTTATTGGGTAATTTGTTTTCTTAGTTTTGAGTTTTGTGAATTCTTCATACATTCTGGATACAATTTTATTATCAGATATAAGATTTGCAAATATGTTCTCCTAGTTTGTGGCTTGTCTTTTCATTCTCTAACAGTGCCATTCAAAGACCAGAAGTTTTACATTTTAATAAAGTCCAATGTTTCAATTTGGTCTTTTAGGACTGTGCTTTTGGTATCATATCTGAGAAATGTTTGTGTTCAGTCTTTGGGCAGGAAGTATGATGCTCTACACGGATTTTTCATAGGTTCCATGTATCAGCTTGAGGAAATTCCCGTTACTTCTTAGTTTCATGAAGAATTTTATCAGGAAAGGATTTTAGATTTTGTCAAGTGCTTTTTCTATGAGTATAGAGATGAACATATGGTCTTTCTTTTTTTAGTTTGTTACTATGACGAATTACATTCTTTGATTTGCGGGGTGATGGTGACTTAAAACAACAGAAGCTTTCAAGTCCAGTGAACTGCAAGTCTCTCAGGGTCAAAATCAAGGTGTCAGCAGAGCTGAATTCCATTCTGTTGGCACGAAGGGAGAATGCACTTGCAGGCTTATTCAGGTTGCTGGCAGAATTCACTTACATGTGGTGCTAGGACTGAGGTTTCACTTCCTTGCTGTGTCAGCTGGGGGTCATCCTTGGCTCCTAGAGGGCTCTCTCTGGACCTTGCAGATGGGGCCCTAAATCTCAGAACCAGCAATGGCACATGGATTCCTTCTCATGCTGCCACATTTCATCTGCCTTCTCTTTGTCTGCTGTGCCTAGCATTTTCCTTTTGCACTCTTATTTTCTTACTAATTAACACACAGTGGAATTTTCCAGAGGCTACATGATAGTGCGATATTTCAACAGGTCGAAAACAGAAGCTGATATGAGCATCTAGGCTGTCTTCTTTTGAGACAGAAAAATAAGATTTGCAAAAATGTAAAACAATGCTACTCTTTCCACTTTTTAGTGTGTATATATATACTATATGTACTATATATAGACATATATATACTGTGTATATTATATACACTACCTGTACACATACTATATACTGTGACAATATGTAATGGGTTTGTTTTGCTATTTTAAATGATTTAATACACGTTTTAAAAATTTCTGTTTCAAGTTCTAATACAGTAAATATAGATATATAGGTATAAAAATAACACATAGATAATGCATAGCTATATAATCAACATAAACCAAATCTTTTACAAGCCTCAAAAATTTCTAAGACTGTAAAGGGGCCTTGAAACAAACAAACAAAAAAATTAAAGTTTAAGAATGGCTCCAGCAAGTCTCACACCAGCAATGAGATGATCTGACTCAAAAGACCTCCTCACTGTTGCTCACACCTGACTGGCCAGAAGTAGAAATGGACCCATCCTACCGGAAGGCAGCCAGGAAATTCTATCCTGTAGGGCAGAGAGCTGGAAATAATGAGAAAACGCTGATGACTACCAAAAAAGGCACACCCTACCTCCACTAAGACACTTCTTTCCCCCAAAGGAAAAGCATACAAGAGGCTGGGAAGCTAAAACTATAACAAAAGCCCACCACGTACTCTGTGGGTTTATCTAAATGGGCTTCAATGTTCAGAACATGCTACTTTTCAGTACCTCCAATTGCAACAAAGAACTTAAATCTGTCTACATACAAGAGATGTCACGACGTATCATTTGCACAGTCTGATATCTCACTGTTATTTTGGTCCTTGTTGGTGATAAGTCCCAGATTATCCTCTTAAACATTTATATTTTTACATTTCCAGATTATGCCTGGTATCAAACTATGCCAATATCTGTTAAGGAGAGAGATGATTGTCTGATACATATAAATAGTTCTCACTAAATCAGTGTCTGAGAACTCAAGAACAGATTTTTGATATTATGTTTAAAAATGGAAAAATGAGGTTTGCACACTCTACTTCTAGTTTTTTTCTATTGCAGGCTCATCATTATCCATGTTTCAGTAAGTTTAATTCAATTTGTAAAACTTCAAATGTTGCTTAATGAAGAAATGCTTTCTGAGTTATTTATGTTTGGGATGTTTTGTAAAGATACATGTTTCTTAACACAAACACAACCCTTTATCAAAGAAATAGGTTTAGCATAAATGATATTTACATCTCAGATGAAGCCATATACCTTGTATTATTGAGATTAATGAAGAGTACAGCCTGTGAAAAATTAATTCCTACTGTTGTCAGTTTTCTTGCCTTCTTTTAATTGGCTAGATTCAATCAGCTCTGGGTGGGAAAATCTGAAAATTCACCTTAAGAGAATTATATTCAAAAAGGGTCAATGAGCTGTGAGTACATTTCAAATTATTCTCCTATGAGTCAAATGTGTGAGCTTTTATACACTTATACATACTTCATACATATTATGGCATTTATTTGGAGTAAGGTCAAAGTACTCTATGGTTAGCTCCTGTTTTTTTTTTTAATTCCTCGATTTTGGCCATGTTATAAAGAGCTGAAATTAAGTGAAGAGTAGTTTCCAGATAAATTAGATTCTACTAAATTTGAGAAGATACGTTATCTAATTGGGACCAAAAACTCACAAAAGGACACGCAAAAAGATACACAGTAATAAGCAGAACTTGCAGAAGGAAGATAAAGAAACGACACGGATTTATTTCTACTAAGATGAAAACTGTGTTCCTTTTGTTCCTTTATTCTACAAAAAGAACGTTTATTTCACAAGGATGATGGAATGACAAGAATCAAAGAAATTATGATCAGAGATCCTGAATTTTAATTGGTAGTTCCTAAGTGCCTGGCATGTGCTGTCACGTCTGCAAACATTTTCCTACTTAATGCTTCTTAAGACCTGGAAAAGGTAAGTGCAATCGTTACCTTGATTTCACACATGAAAAAGTTGAGGCTAAGCAGGTTAAGGTCCAGATCTGAGTGCAAAGCCTGCAAATTTAATTGCACACTGTATTCTACTGCTTTCCTTTAATGTGTGCCAGGCCCTGTGCCCTTGGCCAAGATATATAACTTCTATGAACATCACTGATTTATTCATCTCTGCATCAATCCATTTATTAATTTCTTCACAATATACTTCAACAAATATTTACTGAGTGCCTACTAAGAGCTGCTCACTGGACAAGGAACTGAAAAGACTCATCTGTAAAAAGAAGAGTTTAAAATGACTGTCATAGGGATCTGATGAAATGATATACTAAAGAGGTTTTATATTTTAAAATACCAGTCAGGCCACAACTACTTCTGATAAAAATTGCCATGGGTATAGTGCCATAATTGTGCTGGTGCCATATGATTTCATCATACCCATCCAGACCAGGGCTAACCGCTGTCCTCAAAACAACAACCCCTTACCCTGGGCAATGAATTGATCTGATACAAAAAAGTCTTCTCAGTGGGCATCCACCATCTTGGAAAATGACTCAGTCAAATCAAATCCTATCTCAGAGAGTTGGAATGTGGGATGTCCAAAATGAGATCCTCAGAAAGTAAGAACAGCAGAGGCAGACAGATGAGCAGAATGGCTGTAAAGACTTGGGAAGTTATTTTGCATTCTGAACAGCATTCTAATTTTTGGTGATGCCTATTTATACCCATGAACATATTTTCTTGCTCTCATGGCCAGAACATGTCTCAGGCCTTAAGATCTTTCAGGTAATGCAGCAATGGATTCTAAATTGCTTTCAAAACTGTAAAGCAAATACATATGAAATTTGCCACCACCATTATAATTACTAACAAGTGCCGCAGCTTGGTCCAAGTTCATTAAATAATGGAAGATTTGAACTTTTGGCTAGGATTTACTGATCTCCTTACGTGGCTATATTCCAGCATTATCTTTCAATGGTTGCTTTCTAAAATACTATTAAGCTCTTTTTTTGGGGTTTGCTTTCATCCACTTATCAGCCCACAACTCTGAACCAATTACTGAAAAATATCCTTGGTGACACTCTGTCAGTATAACTATTAAGAGCTATCTGAAGATAGAGTCTTACGTCTTATTTTAAGTCAGCTTTACAGAAGTGTAATTTATGAGAAATAAAATTGATTTTAAATATACAATTCAAACACTTTTAACAAATGTATGCAGTCCTGTAACCATTAAACCCATCATGATACAGAATTATTCTGTCACTCCAAAAAGTTCCTTCATGACCCTTTGCTGCCAATCCCTCCCTGGGCCCTTGACCACTGCAACCACTGTTCTATTTCTATTTACTATAATTTTGCCTCTCCTAGAATATCACATAAATTATATCGCAGCATAGAGTCTTTTAGGTCCAGCTTCTTTCACTTGGCATAAGGCTTTTGAGAGTTGTTATAGGTACCAATAGCTCAGTGCTGTTTTATTGCTGAGTAGTAGTATTCCATTGTGTATGGATACCACTATGTTTGTTAAAACACAGTAATAGCTGATAAACAATGAGCTCTTTTCTGCTGTTTGACTATTATTTCAAAAGCTACACTGAATATTTGCATGGGTGGGTTTTTTGATGAATCCTCAAGATGTTCCACAAAATACCGTGATGTTAGAGAGTTCTGCTTCTTCCTTATGAAGCTGTATAATTTTTCTTTAGACTTCTTGGACTGGCTAGGATATTCTATACAATGTCAAGTAGGGTTGGTCAGAGTCGACATACTTGCTTTGCTTCTGAACTGAGAGGAAAAGTATTTTACCATACTTGGAGGATGTTAACTATACGGTTTTTCAATGATGCCCTTTATCAGTTTGCAGATGTTCCCTTCTATTTCTAGTTTGCCAAGAGTTTTCATCATGCATGAGTGCTAAATGTTGTTGTTTTCTCTTTTTAAAAAATCTGTTAATATGTCAAATTGCAATGACTGATTTTTCAAAATTTAAAGCAACCTTGTATTCCTGGGATAAAACCCCTTGGTCATAATGTATTACTTTTTATTTATCACTATATTAATTAAATTTTTTGAAAAGGAATTTTGCATATATGTTCATGAGTGATATTGGATTGCAGTTTTTTTAATGGAATTGTCTGATTTTATTATCATATGATGTTTTGGGAAAAAGTCTCTCTTTTACTATTTTCTGGAGAGGTCTATGTAGACTTGACATTATTTCTCCAATAAAAGTTGGTAGAATTTGCCAGTGAAGACATCTGGCTTTGGAGTTTTTTGTCTGATTTTGTCTGGTGGAGAGCTTTTCTTTTTTTCTTTCAATAGACTTTAGAACAGTTTTAGGTTCACAGAAAAACTGGACAGAAAGTACAGAGATTTCCCATATACTCCTTGCCTCACACACACAAGCACAGCCTTTAGTGTCACCTCATTCTATAAAACTTGAAAAAACATGAAAATCACACACTGATTTCATTTGTCTGACACACTCTTTTCCTTTGCTCTCAATCTAAGGTTCACCTCGAGGGCCTTAGTGGCCATGGATTGGTTTCTGCTCCCAATTCATTTATTCTCTGATGTAGAATACAGATACCTTGGCTATTGTTCTCAAAGGGGAGAAATGGTGTCTACAGACATTGAAGCAATCAAGCTTGCATGGATCCCTACATGCTGTCAGCAGTGTGTTGGAGATCTGGTCTTCCTTCTTGGACTTGAAACCCTCGGTAGTGAGGAACTCACTACCTCACAAGCAGCTGTTACATTTAAAGTGTTCCCACTGTTAGATCATTCTTCTGTGGGAGGACATGTAAGTTCAGAGAGGCTGAATAAGCAGCTTATGATCAGATTGCTATGTGCAATCAGCACCAAAATCCAGGTGATCTGATTCCAAGTGGCATGAGAGTTCTTTTATGGATCTCTTTTTATGGATCCCTTATTACAACTCTGCCTGATAGGAGAATAGGGCTCATGATTAGTTTATAATACTACAAATACCTCTTGCTTAATACATATAGCAGTAAATATTTCCATTCTTTTAGGCAAGTACATACACTTGTACATTGTTAGAGGTTTTCTTCACTCCATTTAAAATTTCTGAATAGACACATTCACTTTCAGCGGACTTCTTCATATTTTATCCGAGAAACTATAAAGTATTCATATACTCACTGTATATTAAATTTTGATCACTTTTTTTTCCATTTGGGAATGATCTAGACATTTGAAGAACTAATATCCTCAAGCAAAGACTTGGCATTTTATTCAATGTTTGTTAATATGTTCTTTTGTTCCTTCCTATCTTTTTTTCTTTATTCAGGTATTTAATGTATATTTTTTGAGCAAGCAAGTACATCAGACACAGTATTGAATACTCCCTCCCCTTATGGAGCTTATGGTCAAGTGAAGAATAAAAATTTGTAAACATATAAGATCTCTTAAATTGGCTAAAAGGGAAGAAAATTATTTGGAAAGCATCTCACTCATGTTTTTAACTGTCATAAACATAGGCAGTAGAAAAACCTGATGCACAGGCAAGAGATTTTCAATGTTAAAAATCAAATGAAAATTTTGAAAATTGAATGATACACCAAAATTCCAAATTTTGGAGTCACACTTCCTACAACAAAATTATCTCGCATTAAAAATTTGTAGAATAGTAGTTCTCAAAGAGCATTCCAGGGACCTCTGGAGGTCACTGAGATACTTCTTAGTGGGTCTCTTGAGGTCAAAACTATTGTCATAAAAATACTAAGAATTCTTGGCTTTTTCATTCTCAATCTTTCATGAGTGTACAGTGGAGTTTCCGCAAGGCTACCTGTTGTCTGATATCACAACAGTTTGAATACAGAAGTAGATAGAAGAATCCAGGTGTCTTCTAACAAGCCAGGCACTAAAGAGATTTACAAATATTTAAAACAATGATGTTCTTCTCACTATTTTTTGTTTTGAAAAATACGTTCTTTTATAAATAAATGTTATTTATGTTAATACATAATGGGTTTATTATTTTTTAAAAATTTACAAAATAAACCTCTTAACATTTCCATATTAATTTATATTATATGTATGTGTGTGTGTGTGTGTATATATATATAAAAATATATATTCCACGTGATCATAAGCTCTTTGTGGTCCTCAATAAGTTCTAACAGTTTATAGGGACCCTGACACCTTGAAGTTAGAAACAGTGATACAGAATACAAAAAAACAACAACATATCGGACCTTTTAATCCTTGTCAATTTCATATTTCTTCCTCAGAAATCTACAAAGTATAAAATGAAACTCTAAAATTAAACCCTTTTCAGGGTTAATATGCAGATGTTATTGTAATGACCAGGTCATTAAGAATATGAAAAATAAACTAAATCAACATATTAAAATATTTTTAAAGTATAAATATATTTTCAGGTCTCTATATACCAGGAAAAAGAAAACTGTTAAAAAATTTTAGGCAAAGCTGTTGTACATGTTGATTGTCATAGAATCTGCCTAGTTTAATTGTTCATCAACCTTTTGGACGTTCTCTACCATCACATGCAATGTGAGGCACCAGAACTTGAAGAACAAATCTCTTCTAAAGAACTGATGATGCCACTCCTGCTTCAACAATTACACAATGCCTGGATGTGTGTTCTACTATTAATCCACCTAAAATCTGAAAGGAAAAAACATGATAAGCAACATAAAAATGCCACTTCCGACAGGGTCTTCCTCGGTTTCATGCCTCCTGAGCTAGTATGGTTAAGCAGAAGCAATCGAATACAAAGGTTAAAGTAAAAGAAACTGATCCAGTATGGAGTCAGATTTGTTCTTCCCAATTACACACTGAGTTTCTACAATGGACCGGGCATTGTAATAGGCACTAGAGAAACAAGGATATGCCCTGTCCTCAAGGATCTTCCCTTGTGGTTTGCGAGGAAATGCCGTGTGACTGACAGAATCGTGGTGATCCGGCCAGGTGTCAGGCCTGAGCCTCTGAGGTGGGAGAGCTGAGTTCAGGACATTGGACCACCAGAGGCCTCCCGGCCCCACGTAATATCAACTGGCAAGAGCTCTCCCAGAGATCTCTGACTCAACACTAAGACCCAGCTCCACTCAAGGACCAGCAGACTCCACTGCTGGACACCCCATGCCAAACAACTAGCCAGACAGGAACACAACCCCACCCACTAGCAGAAAGGATGCCTAAAATCATAATAAGGTCACAGACACCCCAAAACACACCACCAGACACGGTCCTGCCCACCAGAAAGACAAGATCCAGCCTCATCCACCAGAACACAGGCACCAGTCCCCTCCACCAGGAAGCCTACAAAACCCACTGAATCAATCTTACCCACTGGGGTCAGACACCAAAAATAACAGGAACTATGAACCTGAAGCTTGTGAAAAGGAGACCCAAAGCACAGTAAGTTAAGCAAAGTGAGAAGACAGAGAAATACACAGCAGATGAAGGAGCAAGGTAAAAACCCAACAGACCAAAAAAATGAACAGGAAAAAGGCAGTCTATCTGAAAAAGAATTCAAAGTAATGATAGTAAAGATGATCCAAAATCTTGGAAATAGAATGGAGAAAATACAAGAAATGTTTAAGAAGATGCTATGAGGTTAGATATCAATTACAGGAAAAAAACTGTAAAAAATACAAACACATGGAGGGTAAACAATATGCTACAAAATAACCAAGAGATCACTGAAGAAATCAAAGAGGGAATCAAAAAATACCAAGAAACAAATGACGATGAACACACCACGACCCAAAACCTATGGGATGCAGCAAAAGCAGTTCTAAGAGGGAAGTATATAGAAATACAATACCACCTCAAGAAACAAGAAACATCTCAAATAAACAACCTAACCTTACACCTAAATCAATTAGAGAAAGAAGAACAAAAAATAAAACGCAAAGCTGGCAGAAGGAAAGAAATCACAAAGATCAGATCAGAAATAAATGAAAAAGAAATGAAAACAACAGCAAATATCAAAGAAACTAAAAGCTGGTTCTTTGAGAAGATAAACAACATTGAAAAACCATTAGCCAGACTCATCAAGAAAAAAGGGAGAAGACTCAAATCAACAGAATTAGAAATGAAAAAGGAGAAGTGACAACTGACACTGCAGAAATACAAAGGATCATGAGAGATTACTACAAGCAACTATATGCCAATAAAATGGACAACCTGGAAGAAATGGACAAATTCTTACAGAAGCATAACCTTCCGAGACTGAACCAGAAAGAAATAGAAAATTTAAACAGACCAATCACAAGCACTGATATTGAGACTGTGATTAAAAATCTTCCAACAAACAAAAGCCCAGGACCAGATGGCTTCACAGGCAAATTCCATCAAACATTTAGAGAAGAGCTAACACCTATCCTTCTCAAACTCTTCCAAAATATAGCAGAGGGAGGAACACTCCCAAACTCATTCTACGAGGCCACCATCACCTGGATACCAAAACTAGAAAAAGATGTCACAAAAAAAGAAAACTACAGGCCAATACCACTGATTAACACAGATGCAAAATTCCTCAACAAAATACAAGCAAACAGAATCTAACAGCACATTAAACAGATCACACACCATGACCAAGTGGGGTTTAATCCCAGGAATGCAAGGATTCTTCAATATACACAAATAAATAAATGTGATACAGCATATTAACAAACTGGAGGAGAAAAACCATATGATCATCTCAACAGTGCAGAAAAAGCTTTTGACAAAATTCAACACCCATTTATGAAAAAAACCCTCCAGAAAGTAGGCATAGAAGGAACTTACCTCATCATAAAAAAGGTCATATATGACAAACCCACAGCCAACATCATCCTCAATGGTGAAAAACTGAAACCATTTTCACTAAGATCAGGAACGAGACAAGGTTGTCCACTCTTACCACTATTATTCAACATAGTTTTGGAGGTTTTAGTCACAGCAGTCAGGGAAGAAAAAGAAATAAAAGGAATACAAATCGGAAAAGAAGGAAAGCTGTCACTGTTTTCAGATGACATGATAATATACATACAGAATCCTAAACATGCTACCAGAAAACTAGAGCTAATCAATGAATTTGGTAAAGTAGCAGGATACAAAATTAATGCACAGAAGTCTCTTGCATTCCTATACACTAATGATGAAAAATCCAAAAGAGAAATTAAGGAAACACTCCCATTTACCATTGCAACTAAAAACACCTAGGAATAAACCTACCTAAGGAGACAAAAGACCTGTATGCAGAAAACTATAAGACACTGATGAAAGAAATTAAAGATAATACAAACACATGGAGAGACATACCATGTTCTTGGATTGGAAGAATCAACATTGTGAAAATGATTATCCTACCCAAAGCAATCTACAGATTCAGTGCAATCCATATCAAATTACCAATCGCATTTTTCAAAGAACTAGAACAAAAACTTTTACAATTTGTACTGAAACACAAAAGACCCCGAATAGCCAAAGCAATTTTGAGAAAGAAAAACAGAGCTGGAGTAATCAGGCTCCCGGACTTCAGACTATACTACAAAGCTGTAGTAATCAAGCCAGTATGGTAGTGGCACAACAGAAATATAGATCAATGGAACAGGATAGAAAGCCCAGAGATAAACCCACACACATATGGTCACCTTATCTTTGATAAAGGAGGCAAGAATATACAATGGAGAAAAGACAGCATCTTCAATAAGTGGTGCTGGGAAAACTGGACAGTTACATGTAAAATAATGAAATTAGAACACTCCCTAACACCATACACAAAAATAAACTCAAAATGGTTTAAAGACCTAAATGTAAGGCCAGACACTGTAAAACTCTTAAGATGAAAACATAGGCAGTACACTCTATGACATAAATCACAGCAAGATCCTTTCTGAAATGGAAATAAAAACAAAAGTAAACAAATGGGACCTAATGAAACGTAAAAGCTTTTACACAGCAAAGGAAACCATAAACAAGATGAAAAGACAACTCTCAGAATGGGAGAAAAGATTTGCAAATGAAGCAACTGACAAAGGATTAATCTCTAAAATTTACAAGCAGCTCATGCAGCTCAATATCAAAAAAACAAAGAACCCAATGCAAAAATGGGCAGAAGACCTAAATAGACATTTCTCCAAAGAAGATATACAGATTGCCAGCAAACACATGAAAGGATGCTCAACATCATTAATCATCAGAGAAATGCAAATCAAAACAACAATGAGATATCATCTCACACCGGTCAGAATGGCCATAATCAAAAAATCTAGAAACAATAAATGCTGGAGAGGGTGTGGAGAAAAGGGAACACTCTTGCACTGTTGGTGGGAATGTAAATTGATACAGCCACTATGGAGAGCAGTATGGAGGTTCCTTAAAAACCTAAAAATAGAACTACCATATGACCCAGCAATCCCACTACTGGGCATATACCCTGAGAAAACCATAATTCAAAAAGAGTCATGTACCAAAATGTTCACTGCAGCTCTATTTACAATAGCCAGGACATGGAAACAACCTAAGTGTCCATCACCAGATGAATGGATAAAGAAGATATGGCACATATATACAATGGAATATTACTCAGCCATAAAAAGAAATGAAATTGAGTTATTTGTAGTGAGGTGGGTGGACCTAGAGTCTGTGATACAAAGTGAAGTAAGTCAGAAAGAGAAAAACAAATACCGCATGCTAACACATATATATGGAATCTAAGGAAAAAAAAAATAAAGGTCATGAAGAATCTAGGGGTAAGATGGGAATAAAGACACAGACCTACTAGAGAATGGACTTGAGGATATGGGGAGGGGGGAGGGTAAGCTGTGACAAAGTGAGAGAGTGGCATGGATATATATACACTACCAAACACAAAATAGATAGCTAGTGGGAAGCAGCCACATAGCACAGGGAGATCAGCTCGGTGCTTTGTGACCACCTAGAGGGGTGGGATAGGGAGGGTGGGAGGGAAGGGGACATAAGAGGGAAGAGATATGGGAACATATGTATATGTATAACTGATTCACTTTGTTATAAAGCAGAAAGTAACACACCATTGTAAAGCAATTATACTCTAATAAAGATGTTAAAAAAAAAAAGCCAGCTGCCCAAGCTAAAATTTTTAGAAATCACACTAATTTTATCTAATTGCTTAATACCCACTTATACACATACACATTAGCCCTGTAACAACTGTTTCTCCATGTTTCATCACTCCATTCTCCCTAACTAGAACATCAATGACGCTGTAAGAAAAAAAAAAGACCAATAGAAAAAAATGCTAAATCTCACATTTGACAACACCATATTGATGTCTGAAATGTTAGCAGATTTCAACTCCATGGCTTACTGACACTTAGGATTTTTAGAGTTGGCAGAAAAGTCATCAATGTAGGGAGCGAACATAAACTCTGAGTTTATATTGTCACAGCTAGGAAACCATAAACAGTATCTTCCAAGGTACTAATATATGAAGATTCAGTAACAATTGAAGTTATGTTTCCTATTTACCGTCTGTAGAAGGAACAGGAAAATAAGGGATGGAGATGCAAAGGACAAGGGGGAGGGGAAGAAAGGGAAGGAAAGGGAGAGAGGAGAGAGGGGGAAAGAGTAAAGAATGAAACAGTGGAAGGCAGGGCAGGAAGGGAGCCATAGGGATGGAAGAGGAGTCCTCAGTTAGCAAAAGACTCCATTTATCAGCTGGAGGGGCAGCAGGAAATGACTGACTCTTAGGTAAGAAAAAGGACTGAACTGCTTAAGAAGAGGCTACTTCAGTGCTAAAGAACAGAGAAATGGCAACGCAGATAAAAAGTCCAATTACAACGAGTAGTTAGGGTAAAATTGAAAGCAACAGATTAAAGCACAATTTTACCCATTTCTTCTGTAAGCAATTTTTCTCTTCACACAGATTATAAGCAAGTTAGGAAAGTAAATGTTGCTGAAGGCAACTGAGTGCCTGTGAGGCACAAGTAAGGTAGGTGCCACTGATGTCCTCTTACCTCAAGGGGCTTAGTGGCCAGAGGGGAAGATAGTCAGGGCCATGAGGGTGGTAATAAAGGCTTCTTTAGCCACTTTCCTGTACCTCTCCTCTCCAAGTGAGATGGCTGGAATTGTTGATCTCTAAGTTCTATCATAGCTCAGAAATATATAACTATGATTTTCAGTAAGAGGCAACCAAAAGTAGAACTTTAGCTTCAATTTAAGAAGTGAAAACATTAACTAGCACAGAATGAAAACATGGACTTTGGCATTTTTCTCATAGTATCAAAAGTATGCCAGAACAGACCTTTGCAGTGCTGGGCAATGACTGTTACCTTCCAAAGGGGCAGCTGCTTCCATTCAAATTTCCTCCTTCTTCTCACCTGTCTTGTCCAAACATTCACCTTTTTTGCAAGAAAACATGAGCACTTTTTAAAAACTGGGCACTGTTATGAGTTGAATTGTGCCCTACTCCAATTCATTTGTTGAAGTCTAACGCTCAGTACTTCAGAATGTGACCTTATTTGGAAATAGGGTTGCCATAGATGTAATTAGTTAAGATGAGGTCACTAGGGTGGGCCCTAATCCAACATGACTAGTGTCCTTGTACAAAGGGGAAATTTGGACACATAGACATGCATAGAGGGAAGACAATACACGAAGAGATTCAGGGAGAAAACTGGCCATCTGTAAGCCAAGGAGAGAGGCCAGGAACAGATCCTTCTCTCACAGTACCCAGAAAGAACCAACTCTGCAGGCACCTTGGTCTCGGACTTCTGGTCTCCAGAACTGTGAGGTAATAAATTTCTCTTGTTTAATCCACTCAGTTTGTGGTACTCTGATACTCAGCCCTAACAAACCAATAGAAGTACTCTCAAAGTACTTGCTGCCCATTATTCTAAGCACCCTGTCTATATCACTATATATAATCCCCACTGTACCTTCACAAGGTACACATTTTAAAACCCACTTTTAAAATGCGGAAGCTGAGACACACAGAAGTGATGCTAACAACTCACATTCCATAAGTGTCAGAGCCAAGATCCAAACTGAGGCAGCTTGCTTCTGGGTGCACAAGTTTAACCACCATATCTACTGTTTCTCATAGAGGAGAGCAGTTCCTAGGAGACAAACTCTGCCAGGTTTTGCTAATACTTCTTTCTTCTACTCGCTGCTCACTGTTTCCCCTGCCAAAAACCCTCTTGCCCCAGATGGTTCTAGCAGATCATTCCTTATCTCATAACCTTTCCTGGAATGGGCTGTGCATCTTCTATGTGTTACTCCAGAGAAACATTTACTATACGGTTTTATAAATTGCTATTCAAATGCTTGTTTCTCCCAGTAGATTTTGAGCCCCTGGAGGAACTGAATGTGGTCACCCTTGGTTAGTTTCATATCTGTGGCTCTTAGAATCAAACCTAGCACATCGAAAGAATTCAATACATATTTGTCGAATGAGTGAATTACCGTTAAAGGAAGCCCTAAGGAATTCTGTCAGAGCTAACTTTATTATACTCACACACATATACCCATGTGTATTACACATACATACATATTAGCTATTTTAAAGGATAGACAAGATTTTAGAATGAATGACACCAAGACTTTAATACTGGTTATTATTAAACTTATATTTGAAACGGCAAGCACTTTAAAACTTTCCTTCAAAGAAATGGAACAGACTATTTATGAAACACTGCATACATTAATGAGTTAGGCATTTCAAACATTGGGGTTCATGTTACACATACTGGTAAATTGAAATCCAGGAGAGCTGATCCAATAGAAGTCAACAACAGAGTTAAACTCAATGGCAAAAAGTTTCTTGAGTGTGATAATAAAGTTTTCTTGAGTGTGATAATAAAGGCAGAATAAGTTGATGTTTTTCTTCCAGCAAGGAACATTTGTTTCTACCTTTCAGAAAGCTGTCAAACTAATTTTTTTTTTTTTTTTTTTTTTTTTTTTTTTTTTTGCGGTACGCAGGCCTCTCACTGTTGTGGCCTCTCCCATTGCGGAGCACAGGCTCTGGACGCGCAGGTTCAGCGGCCATGGCTCACGGGCCCAGCCGCTCCGCGGTATGTGGGATCTTCCCAGACCAGGGCACGAACCCGTGTCCCCTGCATTGTCAGGCGGACTCTCAACCACTGCGCCACCAGGGAAGCCCTGTCAAACTAATTTTGATTATAAATTCCCTAGCAACTCTAAAATGCCACAGGGAGAGAGGTCAAAGACAGATGTGTTAGTTGAAAGAACTCACTTGAGATTAGAAATGCTGCTTAACATATAGATATAATGACATTTAGCATCCAACACCTATTATTTACAAGGAACTGAGTAGGAAATGGGGGAAAATAATATTTGTATATGTAAACACACTCCTACAATACATCCATCCATCTCTGGTGGTTTCTTTAAAGGCCACTTGTCCTCTCTTTTAGGTTTATAAAATATTTATCCCATTGTAGACACATTTAAAACAAAATGGTGTTTCATAATAAAAGAGATATAATCTAGTAGATCTTTTCAAACTCTAGAGATAAATATTACTCAACATCAATATGCTTGCCTTCAGTTTTGGTATTATAATGCTTGAATCTGTGAATGGCCTTAAATGTCTCCTTGTCTACGGTTTGTTTTATCCTATCCAGTATTTGCAGATGTGTAAAATTGAGAGAGCAAATATACCAGCAAGGATCATAAAAGTGGAAAGTATTTTTCCCCAGTGTGAAAGTCAAAATTTAGCAGGATCCATGCTATAGGACAGAGTGAAATATAAAAATTAGCAAAGACCGTTTACACTTACAAATAGAACAATGTTAACTTTGCAAGTTAGAGAATTCATATATAAACACAAATATATTTGTATATTTTATAGGTAATAAAAATAATTTCTTTAGGAGTCTAAAAAATGGTTATATTAAACTGTATTTCACCCTTTCCTCTTTGGGTTCCTTTTCCACTCTAATTTTTACAAAATTTAATGAGGTCTAAAAAGAATGTCCAGTAATCATTATAAAAATCACAAACTCTGAAAGCAGATAAACCGGAGTTTGAGGCCAAGCTCTGCCCTTTATGCGCCCTTTGACATCAAGGAAATTCCTCTCAAAATGTATTTCCCCCATGTGTGGAATGGGAATAAGAATCACCTCATCCCCAGAACTGGTTTGAAGACTAAATGAAATTATGCTTCAAAAGTATCTGGCATAGTGGGTGGTACATATAAACAGTTCCCCAAAGGTGTTAGATAGCGAAAGACTCTAAATGTGGCTTAAGAACAAGACAGCCAGAACGCTGTAGCCCACTCAAAGGAGCAGAGTGATGACAGTGGCTGAGGACTGGAATTTCTGTTCTTGCTAAAAATGTATGACACAGGTTATTAATGAAACCTAAGAAGTGGTTAGGTATGTTTTATCAAGTTCTTCCTCATAATTAAAATAAGTAAATATGTAATCACCGGGCAATTTAAGAAAAAGACGGGCAAGTTAAGAAACCCTTACAATATTTCTGTGACTGAATCCATATATACGGAAAGTGGCCCCCCAAACAACATTCACTGCCCATTGGTGGATGAAAAAAATGAAAAAATAATTTACTACACATCTCCTTTTGGTCAGGTACAAGGTTGGGTACCAATGAGAGTCTCACAGGAATTTTCAACCTCAGGGGAGTGTCGGGACAATAAACAACGATGCATGTCTGAGAAGGCATAAAGTGCCGTGGGAGATGGTCCAGGGAACCTGAAGGGGTTGGGGGCATCTTACAGAATCATTCTGGAAGCTCTTGAAGAAAATATGAGAGAGGACAGCAGAGATTCCCTTATGACACCTCCATGTGGATTACAGAAAAGTGTTACTTTCTCAATACAGTCACAGAAATGTATATTCTGCTGAAAAAAATGCTTTGCTCTTTTTTCATAATAAGTATACAAATGTGTGTGTGAATGCGAATGAGTGTGAGTGGGTGTGTGTGGCAGGTGATCTCTGAGTTCATGTGTGTACGTGTGTGTGTTTGAATGTCTACGTCAGTGTGTGTGGTGTGCGTGTGGCTATGTGATAGTGTGTATGTGGGTGAGTATGAGTATGTGTGAAAGGGAGGTCTCACTGACCTTGGAATGGTCCCCCTTAGATGGGTGCCTTGTGCGTTCTAGACCCTGCAAAACCGTAAGTGGCAGCTCCAAGAGGTGAGCCAAAGAGAGGTGGGAAGAACAAACAAGAAACCATGTCATCCCCAAAATAACTGAAGATGGTCTTTGCTAGCGGTAGTGATTTGTTGAAAGGAAAACAATATTACTTGAAAGGTATTTATGGAAGTGCTGCCTAGTGACTTGGTCACTAAGAGGATATTAAGGAGGTGGCAAGTTTAGGATAATAAATACCATTTATCAGGCATATGTTTTCACCAAATCTCCAAAATTTACCCCTGGGAATTGGGACTTCCTCCATGTTACAGGAAAATGTAGAAAGGTCGGTTGTCCAAGGTCACAACACTAATAAAACAAATGCTCGTAGTCACTGTCCCAGAGCTATTCACCAAGGCTGAGAATTCAGGAAATGGAGGGTAGTTTGAGGGGAAAGAAAAGGAATGACCTCTCACTCCTGCCAAGTCTGAAATGCCCATGGCAGGTCTAAATGAAATTCTCTGGGTAAGCTGAAGATTTCAATCTTGGAGCCATCATCACACTCAGAGCCTAGAGTTAAAACTCCTGACTCAGCAAATCATGTTGCTGGTCCCAGGTACGTACACTATCATATAGATAAATTTGTGTCATGAATGCATAGAAGAGAAGTATTCAGGAAAACTGTACCCTAATAAGATGCTTATTCTTCCCGTGTGTGTAACCTTATTTAATTAGAGTCATTGAGTACCTCAGGAATAATGAGAATTATTAGACCAGAAATGCAAGGAGAAAAAGGAATCTGTTTTAATTTTAAAAACAGAATTTTTGAGTCTACTCCAGCCTATTTTTGTGGAAAGAGAAAGGAGTTTTCTACATTTTGAAAGCTCTCTGTCACATACCAAGAATGAAACCTGGTCAACACGGATCATCTAGTTTTAGTTGCAGTTATGATATAAGGCCGTGGTTCTCAAACTTTGGCAAACATCACAGTCACCGGGAGGGCTTGCTAAAACACAGCTTGCCAGGTCCCTCCCCTAGATGTTCTGATTCAGGTTGGGGTCGGGGCCGGAGAATTTTCATTCCTAGCAATTTGTCATATGATGTGGTATTGCTAGTACACAGTACTCTGAGAATCATTCATGTAAGGAAAGTCCTCTCCCTCCCGGCCCCAGCCAATACAAAGTAGAAAGCCTTTCTTGGAAAGAAGAAGAACAGAGATTTGGAAGGGACATAACTAAGTTGAAAATGATACATGAGTCTGTAAGAAAATACCAAAGTTCTTCAGCCAAGAGAGTGGAATCTTAAAATACAGTCACTTCCAATATCCCCAGTTATGATGAGCAATAGGGACGGGCTGAGATTGGACTGGTGCTTTGCTTCCTTTTTACATCCAGCGTGATACAAAAGCAGTGAAGCAGGAGAGGGAGAGGGACAGGGAGGTCTCTACACAGATGCATCTGACATAGCTCCCTGATCTGGGTTTGCTGTGCATGAAACCCAATCATTCCTGTGTGCCTGGAAAAGATGAAACATGTCAAGAAGAAGGACAGGCAAAGAAGTGGTCAACACCAAAATTCTAGAAATCAGGGGTTGGCACTTTTTTTAAATTGAGGTAAGTTTGGTTTATAACATTACACGTTTCACGTGTACAACATTATATTTCAACTTCTGTATACCCTGCAGTGTGCTCACCACCAAAGGTTTAATTTCCATCTGTCACCGTATAGTGGACCTCCTTCACCGATATCACCCTCCCCCTCAAGCCTCTTTCTCCTTTGGTAACCACTAATCTTTTCTCTGTATCTATGTGTTTGTTTTTGTTTTGTGTTGTTTGTTTTATTTTATAGTCCACACGAGTAAAATCATATGGTATTTGTCTTTCTCATCTGAGTCATTTCACTTAATACCCACAAGATCCATCCATGTTGTCACAAATGGCAGGATTTATCTTTTTTATGACTGAGTAGTATTCCATTGTGTGTATATGTATATATACATATACCACATCTTCTTTATCTGTTCTTCTGTAGATGCACATTTAGGTTGTTTCCATATCTTGGCTATTGTAAATAATGTTGGAAAGAACATAAACATAGAGGTGCATGTATCTTTTTGAATTAGTGATTTCATATTTTTCAAATAAATACCCAGAAGTGGAATATCTGGATCATATGGTAGTTCTATTCTTAATTTCTTTTTGAGAAATTGCCATACTGTTTTCTATAATGGTTACACCAATGTCCATTACCACCAGCAGTGTATAAGTGTTCTCTTTTTTCCACACTTTCTCCAACACTTCTTCTTGCCTTTTTGATAATAGTCATTATAAAGGGCATGAGGTGATAGATATCTCATTGTCATTTTGATTTGCATTTCCCCAATAATTACTGATGTTGAACATCCTTCCACGTGCCACACTGGCCATCTGATGCCTTCTTTGGAAAATGTCTATTCAAGTCCCAAGCCAATTTTTCAATTGAGTTGTTTGCTTTATCATTGTTGAGTTGTATGAGTTCTTTATATTTTTTGGATATTAACCCCTTATTGGATATATGACTTGCAAATATCTTCACTGATTTGGTAGGCTGGCTTTTCATTTTGTTTCTCTGGGAAAGGCCTTATTTTTTCTTAGTACCTGAAGGATAACTTTGCTGGGTAGAGCTTTCTTGGCTGATAGCTTTTATCTTTCAGTATTTTGAGTATGTCATTCCACCCTCTCTTGGCCTGTAGAGTTTCTGTTGAAAAATATGCTGATAGCTTAATGGGGGCTCCTTGATAGGTCACTGTTTTTATTTCCTGTTTGCCTTTAAAATTCTTTCTTTGTCATTGCCTTTTGACAATTTTAATATTATGTGTCTTGGAGAAGGTCTTTTTGCACTGAGGTAATTAGGTGCTCTCTTAGCTTCATGGACTTGTATAATCCAGTTCCTTCCTCAGGTTTGGGAAGTTCTCAGCTGTTATTTCTTTAAACAAACTCTCTGCTTCCTTCTCCCTCTCTTCTCATGCTGGGATACCCGTTATCCTTATGTTGCCTTTCCTAAGGGAGTCACATAGTTCTCATAAAATTTCTTCATTAAAAAAAAAAAAAACTCAGTTCTCTCTCCTCTTCTACCTGAATCATTTCCATATTTCTATCTTCGAGCTCATTAATTCTCTCTTCCATATGATCTGCTCTATTTACAATGCTTTCTAATGCATTCTTCATCTCATTTATTGAACTCTTCAGCTCCAAACTTCTGTTTTGTTCTTTTTTAGAGTTCCAATCTTTTTGGTAGAATATTACTTCTGTTCATCAATTTTATTCCTGCACTCACTGAACTTCCTCTTTGTTTTCTTGTAGCTTGTTGAGTTTCTTCATGACAGCTAGTTTGAATTCTCTATCAGACTGCAATATTCCATGACTTTAAATGAGTTTGGTTCCTGGAGAATTGTCATTATCACCTTGTGATACCATGTTATTGTGGTTTTTCATGAAGCTCGATGAGTTGGTCCTCTGCCGTCATATTTCAAGTAGCATCAACTTTCTTATTTAGGTAAAGCTTCTTTTACTTTGAGTCTAACTATTCAACAGGTTGTTAATTTGAGGCCCTTCTTTTGTTTTTCAGTAGGTGGCACTATAGCACAGGTTTCTGAGCAGCCTCTGGTATATTTGAGAATCAGCATTTTCCACCCTCTACTACCTCTTACGGACATGTTGACAGTGCCTGCCTTGTCACTACTCATGCCTTTAGGGTCACAAGTGCCTTGCTGTTGCCTACTGCCAATGTCACCACCGTCACTGGCATTGATGCTGGGCCCATTGGGTGCCTCCACCACAACAGCGGGTGGGGTAGGACGTGGGGAGCATCAGGATTGCAGGTGCTTCGTGGTTGCTGGGTTTGTGGGTGCTGTTGCCCCAGGCAGGGGGACCAGTGTTATGGATGTTGCTGCAGCTGGAGGAACTGGGGTCACAGGCCCCGCCATCACTGACTCCTAGTTCCTTTATGCCATTGATGCTGCTGAGGCTGGGAAGCCAGAATCGTGTGCACTGGCTCCCCTGCTACTACTGGATTCTCTGGGGCTGCAGGTCAACCAGGGCTGGAGGGTCAGAATCATAGGCACCATCTCAGCTGTTCCCTCAGTTCTGCCTCCTCTCTGTGTTCCAGTCTACCCACCTTCAGATGTACAGATGCGAGGATCTCTCCAGCATTCTGGTGTATTGAGCAGAGGAGGCTTGGTTGAGATACGGATGTTTTATTAGTTGTAGACTGAGAGGGAGAGACAAAGAGAGCATCTCCTACTGGCATGATGCTGACCTTTCTCTAGGCAAACTTTTTCTGAAAAGGGCCAGTTAGTAAATGTTTTAGGCTTTGTGGGCCATGCAGTCTCTGTAGAAGCTACTAACCTACATTGCTATAGAACTAAAACAGACATAGGCAATGCATAAATGGATCGGCGTGGCTGGATTTGGCCCTCAGGCAGCTGGATTTTGTCTGCCTGCCATAGTTTGCCAACCCTTGCTATAAACTACAGGGCTCTCAAAACCCAATAGCAACAGAACCTCCTTTCACAGCCTATATAAGCATTAACAACCCCAAATGGCTGGCCCTTGGTGGACAAGAACACAAGATATTTGGGGACAATACAAGGCATTGTATCTAGACAATACCAGACAATACCTCTGACCCCAGAGGAAATTAATGACGACAAAGACAGCACACAGATCAGAAGCATCTTGCTCTCTTATTATGGGACATGGGGATTTAGCCCTTCTCTCAGCGCCATTTTGGGAAGAATACAGAAGGAGTGTGGACTCATTGAGAGAAGACACCTTCCTGACATGGAATAGGAACTTCAAACTGACTGAGGATTTAGTCAATTGCAATTGAATTCATCTGAAAGAGACCAATATAAACCAAAGATGGCTAAAATAACTTTGTTTAGCAAAGTTACTTTCTCTCTCCATCATTGTGGGCAGGATGTATTTATTGACAAATAAAATAGAACACCGTTTTTGTATATCTGAGTGTGATGTGTAAATATCCACTCCATTATAGAAGGAAAAAAGTCATTTCTGCCATCCTATAGGTTCACAGGGGACCTCCTAAAACTGGAGTCAGGATATAAAGTACTTCCTTAGAGCATATGATGTCAAAAGTAAAGGTTCCGTTAATTCCTCATATTTACTGCTCTCAAAGCCCCTGTCAAATTGTATCATGAGCATTTTTCACTTTTTTATATTCCTATCACTAGATCAAATGCATCAATTATAAGAATTACTTAAAAGGAGTTTTCCAGATCCCCAAAAAGACTCTGGGTACAGAGTAGGTGTTTAAATTTTATGTTGAATTTATTTGAATTGATTTTTACTTGACTAGAATTGCTGTGAAACATCCTCATTAACTTGTTCTAGTGGCATATTTTGAGCACGACACTACAGAGAGATTGCTGTGGTTTACCACAAACACATATAATTATTTTCAATTAACTTTAAAAAAGCCAAAAATTGTGTTTAGAAATTTCTCTTTCCAGAAGGCTACTGAGAACTTTAATCTTAGTCTGTTAAAAGACTAGTTTTAGAAATTCTCTTGCATCTCTCCCTTCACACCACCCGTTGCTCCCTCTATCTTTTTCTATCTCATCATGCCATTTCAAAAATCAGAAAAACTACCCTACAGAGCTGGATTATATAAGTGATTTCAGCTTAGCTAGAGTCCCGTTAAAAGTTCCTCAGCTCCAAGAATCAGGTTTAGAGAACTACATAAAGCATGGACACAAAATCTATCAAGTAAGACTTCTTATTGCATACAACTATCAAGCTTTCAAGAATGGAAAAAGTGAGAAAAAAGAGTAGCACTTTCAGTCTTTCTTTGTAAACCAATCAGTCTTCAAAAGAAAACCAAGAGGAATGCTGTTCCAGGGCAGGCCCACTGAAATAATTTCCAAGCCTTATTACCCCTGTAAGAATGGGCTGAAAGGATCCAGCCTCGGGAAGCTTTCCCTGACAGATTCAGCCTGCTTTCTGGAGAGATAATGACTAGGTGCAGCAGTGACAAAGAGGCAACCATGCTTCAAGTTCATCCTTTACTCATCCCAAACACTGATGGCAAAAGATAGGGGGCAATGGCAATGAACTTCTCAGAAGTCTTTAATGAACTGAGTTATTCGAGGCAAATAGAAAAAAATAAGGAGAAATAAATGCTACAATCTTTCACCCCAGAACAACTCTGAATCAAGTAACTGAGAAATAAAATGTGTAAATATAAACTTATTTTATTTGGAGTTATATGCTTATGTTTAGGATGTTTTTTGAGAGACCTAAAAATGTATCAAATGCCTCTTTGTTTGGTTTAAAATAAATAGGGCTAAATATCTGAATTCATTTCCTTAAGTTTCTTATTTCCATAAACTAGAGTTGAATACACCACTATACCACTTTATAAGAAGCTTTAAGGAAGTAAATGGTTCCCTGAATATATTTTACTTGCTACCTATGTCATCACCTGTTATTTTCTCTATCAGATTAACATTTTCATTAAGTATAGAGGAAAAACATCTCAATTACCTTCACCAAAAGAATAAAACACTTTCCACTTTGTGCCTTAGCATAGAGTAGGCACTCAATAAATATTTGCTGAAAGAGCAATTGGTAAGATAACATAGTTTTGGATGTGATTTTGGGTTAAAATGTCTTGTTTTTAAAAAAATTTGAATGACTTATCTACTAGGAATTCATATGAATTCAAAATGTAAAATGGCATTGCATGATCTAAATACAGCTTGTGAAATGCTACCTGGTTTTCTCCTCTTGCGTACAGGTCAGCTCAGTTCTTCTCTTATCCTATTTTTCCATTCTCTTCTTCAAATACTTACTGAGCTCCTATCTACTTTGTCAGGCGCATATACATGGAGTGGAAAATGATAGGAAAATTAACAGATATTATTTTGCTTGCACAGCATTTTCCCTCAACTTCACATATGGCTGTGGTAGGACCATCAATTATAGTCCTCTCCACCCCTGGGCCACCAGAATGGTCACATGACCTAGACTTAACCGATCTTAACATTCTATTCTCCGCTGCAGCTATGGGTTAAAGGGTAGAAATGTGGCCAAACAAGGCTAATCATATTTCTTCCAGAAACATTTGATAAGTGCCTGTGGGAGCAGGAGAGGTTCCCTGACTCTGTCATAATGAAAAATCAAGTAAGAGCCACAAATAGCTATCTTTTACACAATGTGTTGAGAACCTAGTTCAGAATGGAGCAAAACAGAGGAAAGTAGAATAAAGAATGAGAGAAAGACAGGAGAGGGAAGGAGAACAGAAGAGGAGAGAGGGGAAGGGAGGGAGGATGGACAAGTCTGCGAGTGAGACTAGATACAGAGGATAACAATATGCACATCATTTCAGCCTTTGCATCCAGACATGCCTGAAGCCAGCAAATCCCTGGACTTTCATGTTAAATGAATCAGTGAATTATGGAATAAACTAGTTTAAATAATTTTTTGACACTTAAAACTCAGTGATACAGTCTTCAACCTCAAGATTAAGACACAGCTGCACATAGCTAGTTACAGGTATTTTGCCTTGTATTATAAAGGTTAAAATGTGATATTCCACAGGAAAATATAACCAACATCTGATAGGCCCTCATCTGAAATGGGACAAAAGCTGCGGATGAAAGGCACAGGAGAGATGACAGAAAGAGCATTCCAAGTGGAGGGATAAATGTGAGCAAAAGGCATTGTGGTAGAGTGCTCATTCAATGACCCAATCCTCACTTGCATTTCCTCCTCCTTAGCCATCTTCCAGGAAGAGGCAGCCATGACACAGTGTTGTCTGATGAAATGTGAGTCAACGACTACTGGGTAGGGTTTCTACTTTACTTAAAAAAACAAAACAAAATGAAACAAAACAAAACAAAACACCATGAACTGGCACAGCCCTTTAACTATTGCTCCTTTACACTTAACGATTTTCCTTGCTGGAATATGGATGAAAAGTTGGAGGTACAGCAGCCACATTATGCATATGAGGTGATAATCATAAGGACAAAAGCCAACATGCTAAAGATGGTGCAGCAGAGAGGCAGAAAGAGCCTGGGTTCCTTAGTCACTGCTGAGGATTTACACTAGCCCTGAACTGCCTACCTCTAGACTTTTCTTATATAAATACCAACAGTTGAAGACTCAGCAGTTGTATGCTGTGTTACATGAATCATTCTTAACTGAAATAGGGATGTCAGAAATTACAGAACATATATGA
Source organism: Delphinapterus leucas (assembly GCF_059928025.1). NCBI lineage: Eukaryota > Metazoa > Chordata > Mammalia > Artiodactyla > Monodontidae > Delphinapterus > Delphinapterus leucas. Next base: position 47,184,695 of record NC_143133.1, on the reverse strand, counting down.
GAAAAAATTAGAGCTGATATCCAGCAGTTAAACGCTTACAGGATGTACAAATCTATGTTCTGAATAGTTGGTAACTATGCTGAACCTGTTGTTAAATAATTTGAGAATCACCACTCAGAATAACAAAAAGTTTAGTCAACTGAGGGGTATGAAGCAGTGAGAATTCAAGTTGGAAACTTCACTAGGACTAGGACTTCACTTGGAGTAGATTGTGGAGAATGTGAAATATAATGCTAAGGAGGACAATTTTATTTAGTAGAGAACATATAAAATTATATATATGTAAATGAAACATGCTATATTGATGAGTTAAATTAAGTGCAATATTGAGAACACCTCTCAGAAATTCTCTAAAGTTAGCATGTAAACCTGGAGGAATGTCACAATATACTGCAATTAACAGTTTGATATCATGACCTCGTAGTACCTCAATTCACTGCCTGAAAGTTTATTTTAAAACTTTAGAGTATTTGGGTTATAAGATTCATAGTCTGGAATTAATTATTAAATCACTGAAAACACCTGGGTTCTCATAGAAGCTATTTGCTTACACTGGCTAATTTACATATGAGTGAGAGAAAATGAAGTTCTAGCTTTTCTCAAAATAACCTTCAGAATAGGAAAATGCCTTACATGAAACAATTTTAATATAATTACATAAAGTGGCAGTTATGATATTAAGCATAAAATTTTTGCACTTAAAGAAAAATGGAAACAAAGTCAAATTTTAATAAGATGGATACTGTCTGAATTTTAGATTTTCTTGTTCTTAATTATCTGCTAACATCATAAACTAGACAGTTAAGCTTTCTTTTCCTCTTTGTAGTGGAAAGCTAGTGGGTGAGTAGTCCAGCTATCCTGAAATGCAGCCCCTTTATGTTCCAATTATTTGAATCATTATTGAAAATGAACACTTAAGCTTGCATAAGTGCAGGCAGGCAGGATACATGAAGCTGGCTTCCCTGATGCATTACTGCATTTGAAAACACTCCATGGAGCACTAATACTCCATTCTGGAATTTCTCTAAGTGTAAAGTCTGCTTTTCAGAATAAATCATTTGCGTACAAACTGACTGGCATAACACTCTGATGGAGGAGAGCAAAGACCAACTTTCCCTTCCCTGTCCCTTTCAAGTTGAAAAATCGATGGAAGATGGCCTTTCTGGTCTGATTTTTTTTGACACATACACAAATCTGATCTTTTTCCCTATTGCTAACTTAAAATATAAATGGGGAAATACAAACTCAAAATACTTCTGCAAATTTTCAAGCAAAAACGGTTTTTCCTCTGCCTTCTCCAATTCACAGCAATCTTTCCAAAGACAGAAATATTTCCAACTTCTTAAAAACATTACTCTATAATAATCTGTTCTCTTATAATTTGTTGCAGGAAAATACATGCTACCTAGATTCTATCTATCAGGATTTATGTTTAAATATTCCCTTCCTGGATCCTTATGGAAGTGAGCTGATTTCCTTATTCATAAAGCTTTTAAGTCGGCACAGGAAGTTTGTGTCTGTTCATAGATTTCTTCTTTTTTTTTTTTTTTCTTTTGAGGGGTGCAGTCTTTCAGGAAGACCTTTCATTTTATTGACTTCAGCTTTCTATTATTATTATTGTTCTCATTAACTTACCTCAGATTTCCAGAAGAACTCTGATTAGGAATATACTTCTGTGCTCTATTTACCCAAACTGAAAGCCCAGTGGAAAACAGGTGGTCCTACTTTTACATATTACCATGGGACAGAAGTGAAACCCAAGGACAAAAACAAAATTAAGCAAAAGTAAATGCAAATTCTCTCCAAGTTATTCTTCTTGTCTGCAGAAATAATTATAGTAAGGAAGACAAAGTACTATCATTTAAATTATTACTGCAGATTAATGGAATATATCTTTGTTTTCTTTTGTTTTCAAAATGGCATTCAAAATGGCTTACGTGTATTTTTATTTTTTGCTGTATATGTTAAAGATCATACACATGCTTCAAATTAAGAAAATGACATTAATACCAAATATTTCTATTCTCTTGTTTTAATGTCATGATTATTCACTCTATTTTTTCTTGCAACTCATTGTAATTTACTCACTTAACATATTTTTAATTAGACATCTGAAGCAGAATCTAGTTCTAGTATTTATTTTTATTTTATTGATTTTATTATCAGGGTTTAATCAACCATAAGTCCTATTATTTTTTCAGTATTTGAAGGTGTACTTAACCTACAGACCAAGTCCGAAAGCAATCTGTAAACATTAAAACCTCTCTTTTGAATATTTTCATTCCTCTTGGACAATGAATTTTTAAAGGAAACATTTTAATATTTAAGTTCTATAACAGAAGTGTGTGGTTAAAATAACTTAATTTATAAAAATTAAGCAGAAAAGCCAAACCTTCAGGATTAAGTTTCAGGAAAAATATGTTTGTGCATATGTATTTGAGAGATAGTTTTAGATATAAAAGTACCTATTTTTAAGAGAATGTATGCATTGCTGGGGACTTAAAAAATATACAAAAGTTTACAAAACAAAATACAAAGATTTAAAACATAGCATTCTCAGAATATAAAAATTAATTTAACTGAAATGTATATAAGCCACATCAAAATTAGGACAATCTGTAAATCTGCTGAGAAAATTAAACCATGAAAAACAAGCTGTTCCTCTTTTTACCCCCAAATCCTCAGAATCCAGTAAAAGTATCCAATCAGCCCGCCATTTCTCAAGCACTCAATACCCTTATTTCATCCCCTTGAGATTTTGTAAGTGTCCTTGTTACTCTCCCCTCTGCCTTCACCCGCCCGCCAATCCTGAACTTCAGGCCCCAACACAAGTTTTAAGTCAGGTGAATAGAACCAACTTTAATAAGATGGTTTAAATCTTCAATAGAAATGAAGATTCTATTTCTGGCTTTATAATTTCTCTGAGTGTAGTTCCAGGCTCTCTCACCTACCTCAGGGAAGCTGTCCTCTAGTATGGGAGAGGAGACAGGGAGAGACAGAGGGGGAAGCATATTTTAATTAGGCTGCCCCTGGGAAAGCATTTTTAATCAGGAGAAACCAGGCTTTTAGTCAATATTTCTTTCTTAATGTAGTATGGCAGAACTGGAAAGGAAAAGATACAAAAAAGAAAACAAAAAAAAAATCACAATGGTGTATTTTGAGTCAAGATTGAAAATCACTTTAAAGTTTCTGAATACACTTATTAAGAAAAAAGATTTAGAGATAATCTAACATTTCATAATCAAAAATGTTTTTCTGCTGTCCAATCTTTAAAGGTACATATGATCTACTTTAAAATTAAGTATTGCATTTTAATGTGCTATACATTTAATCAGGAAAGACCAAAGTTTTTAATGCACTGATACTTAGTAGCTAACGTATTTGCTCATAAATTTGGATTTAATAATATTGCTGACATTAATGAAGTGATTTGCACAAGCTCTAGAAAGATCCTGAAATCTAAAATTTTAAATGCCCTGTTCTCCAATTGGAGTTTTATTGCTTTTAATACTACATACTTTAAATATTTAAGGGGAAAAATATAGTTAATTGATTTTATTTTCCTTTCCAGAAACAATCTGTTTTTCCATTCTGAACAATGGCCTACTACCACATGTCAATTCAGATAGATTAGCGTGAGCTCAGATCATGTCAATCAAACCATCAAGGCCGGATGTTTGTAAAAACTTCACCCTTCTTGGCTTGAAGTTCATAAAAAATTAAAAAGGGAAATAATCATTTCCTATACAGGAAACTGCATCTGCATTCCCATAGCCAAGGTCTACATAACTCCTCAAAGCTGGACACAACTTCCATCTCTCTCTCTTAAGAGAGAACATCTTTGATTCTAATAAAAAGGATAACATATAACATATAAATAATATTTTTCCAAAATATTTAATATGTGAAATTAAACAAAATTGTGTTTTAAATTCACTCTCTGTGATACATATTGATTGGTTGGTTGGTCGGTTGGTTGACTGGTTGGTTGATTGGATGTTTGTATAGATAGATAAATGGAGGGAGGGAGGGAGGGAAGGAGGGAGGGAGGGAGGGATGGATGGATGAATGGATGGATAAATGGATGGATAAAAAGAAGGAGGGTAGGAGGAAAAAATGGAGGGATAAAGGAAGGAAGGAAAGAAGGAAGGGGAGGGCTCTAATAATGAAACCTAATATATAAAACAGATATACCTGGAGTGAATATGAATGAAAAGGATGTGATGTTCTTCATGAAATTCCTGGGGATCCTTGGGGCACAGTTTGAAAACTACTCACCTAAGAAGGCTTTATATTAATGATTCTATCATAGGTTAAAATAAATAATAATCTGTAAAAATTAAGAACAGCCTCCTAAAGTAAATAAAATATCAAATATTGAACATGTTGATCATCATTTGTTAATCAGCTCTGGTTAGCAATTATTGAGATCTTTGGTTGATACAAAATGAGAATGTAGATTCATTTTTACATAATAAGTAACAGCTGTTTAATGTTGGGCAAGTTTCTTAAACTCTCTATCCCTCAATTTCTTTGTTTATAAAATGGGGATAATAGCTCACAGGGTGACGGTAAAAATTAGAGTTCATACATGTAATCTGTTTACAACAGTGACTAAGACCTAGTAAGCACTCAATAAATGGTACCTATCAAAAAAAAAAAAAAAAAGAAAGACATCATCCCTTACAACTATGATTGCTTCTAAGGGCATAGTGTGTACCAGGCACAGTTCTTAGTAAATTGTATGAAAAAATCTAACTTATCTATTCTACAAATCCTGACTTTAGCTTATCACATATACTTTTATCTAATTTACACAATTTTTACAACTTCGTTGGCTTCTTCTACTACTTTGAGACACTATGTTTCTTATAAAGTAGATGACAAAGAAGTATAAGTTATTGCCCTTAAGGATTCACTATATAAAGAAAACTCATTTTCTAAGAACATTAAAATTTACAAAGTATTTTCACACTGAGAACTTCACACTGAGTAGAAAAAGCCTATTTCACAACATAGGAATAAAATCATTATCCTTATGTTATAAAAAAGAGGGCGCTGAGGTACTGAGAGTTTAAACAAGCTACCGAAGGTCATAGAACATTCAAAATTCTGGGATCTACTTTCATTGAGGGTACATTAACTAAAAAAAGAAATTTTATGCCATTCAATTATTCCTTTTTTGTTTCCTTCCTTCTTTCTTTCTTTCTCTTCTTTCCTCTCTCTTTCCTCTTTCAAAAAATAACTTGTCAAAAGGAAGGCTTATATCCATAATTTGGAGTCCTGAGGCTCTCCTGCTCTCCTCTCCTGGCTATTAAAGCCCTCCTGCATTTGTCTGGGATGAAATGAGGTGATGAAACCGTTTAGAAGTTCCAAGGGGGAAGACAGAGCCCAAATGTGAAATGTCTTCTCTCCCACTTTCAGACACATCTAATACTCTCACTAATGTGTGATGGGTCCTCTGTTCAGCTCAATGGAGGAGGACTACAATAACAGCTATTTAATTAATGTCTGTTGTTTTTCTTTTTAGTAGAAGACCTTAATGCAGAGAGAAAGCGAGGAGTTAATACAATTTTCCTTTCAGTGGAGGTTCACTTAAGCGAAGATAGGGAATGAGCAGAGCACTGTCTGAGGACCAGAGCTAGAGGAGAAAATGAAGAATCTTTCATTCCTTTTCATGCCTAAGTATCACACCTTTCCTCCACTATGTCGCTCACTGAATACTCTCTTCTCTCACAGATTACCTCATCTTCACATCCTCTCTAAAGCGCAGACCCACTCTTGGGAAGAGCCATCCCATTTCACTTACTCATTCTATCAAGCCATCTCCATCCTACCATGTTAAATCTACTTCCTGCTTGAAGTCTTTGTAGGTCTGTTACACATGAGGATAGCTAACTGCCAGGCATGTCACAGCTGACTTTTCCTTACTGCCTCCACCAATGCATTCATTCATTAAAAAACAAAATAAAATAAAATAAAAGCTGAATGTCTTGTGTAGTAAATACAGGGTTCCCAAGATTTTTTTTTTGTTTTGAGAGAAACATGTGTGTATTTTATTAGTGCCAGAAAGTCCTCTCTCATTTCCTCATTATAAAAGCTAATGAGTTTGGACTTCTGTCAAAGTGTTAAACGCAGAGTTACCATATGATCCATCAATTCCATTCCTAGGTACATATCCAAAAGAATTAAAAGCAAGACATGGAGATGAGTTTTAAATACTTAAATGACATTGATTCAAGGTTTCTGAGTCTCTCTTCTTTGGTCTTATTCACATTCTTGGTTCAAGCCCTGAGCATTGGTTGCCTAGAGCCTAAGATCTTTAGACTGAACGTAATATCCTTACTGTTGTTACTGTAATCCCTTTTCCTTTACCATATCTTCTTGAGTACCACATATGCAATCTTTCCAACATATGAGTCTGCACATTTTTGCCTATAATTAATAAATGATTTATAGATCTCCTCTTTATCCAATAAGGTGGCATGTAAATTCCTTAGCATGTCATTTAAGGGACTTTGTGATACTGGCTCCATGGACTTAACCAGAAGCTTCTCCTGACTCAACAAAACACATTCTTTTTTTTGTTTTCTTTTTTTGCAGTACGTGGGCCTCTCACTGTTGTGGCCTCTCCCGTTGCGGAGCACAGGCTCCGGACGCGCTGGCTCAGCGGCCATGGCTCACGGGCCCAGCCGCTCCGCGGCATGTGGGATCTTCCCGGACCGGGGCACGAACCCGGGTCCCCTGCATCGGCAGGCGGACTCTCAACCACTGCGCCACCAGGCAAGCCCAAAACACATTCTTTATGGGTCACGTGGAGCTGCTCACCAAGCCATCCTCACCTCTGCGCCAGCATGAAATCCTCCTCCCTTCCTCCCTCCTCCATGAACGCGTCCTTCCAGACCCTGAATGTCACTCCTCAGTGACACCTTCCATTTGCCCGTAGCACATTATACTATGCCTTCACAATCACCACAGTTGATTATAATGAGTTTCTATAGTTGTGATTTTCATGGGTAGGAGTTCCATGGGGGCAGAGACCATTTCTTAACTTATTTTTACATCTCTTACTGTGGGCTTGGCACATAATGGTCCTCAAAGGTCCAGAGTATTTTTCCTGGTTTCTATGGAAATATCAGAATACCTATTAATCCTTATCTATTTCTGTTAAAAGCTCAAAATGCATGGCCCAATTTTACAGAAACTTTAATGGTGCTCTACTTGTGGTGATGGCTGTTTTTCACATACTGAATACATTATTGTTTAGTACACTATTGATGTGAACAATCCAAATCCCTGGCAGTTATGTTTCTCTATCCTTAAGGTGATTACTTTTTATGCCACCAGAGATATCATCTGTTCCCATATTAGTGAGGAAGTTAGAGGTGTAGTAGGAAAGTATATCTGCTGGAATTCAAAATGACTGGGAGAAATCAGATTTTAATTAACCTCAAAAAGCTTGAGTTTCTCAATTTGTAAAATGGGAATAAAACTATGCAAGTCATAGGGCCTTTCCCAGGATGGAGAGAGGTAAAATATGTAAAGCACCTTGGAAACAGATTGTCTCACACAGAGTAAATACTTGAACACTTTCTCTCATCTTTTCCTTGATAATTATTTCAGAATCACTATGATAAGCTTGTTTTGATATTCTACCTGCCTTAACAATTTAAATTCACGTGAAAATCAGACTCCCACCCTGATGGCAATGAGAGCACCAGACTTCTAAGTCACTGCAGCAAACTGTGGCCCACAACTAATTGTTCTGCATCAATGATAGAGTGGATACATGCTTAAACAGGTAGCAATATGCCTCTGCTTTATTCTTCTGCCTTGCTCCCAGTACTCTATGTAAATCAAACCAATCTCACCACTTTGTGGTATCTGAGATATAACATAACATAACTAAACAATTTCGTTAGCAATTGACAAGCAGATCCAACACTTTATCCTAAAGAGACATTTTGGCTTATGAGACAAAAGGAAAGAGGATGGGAAGGAATGTATTTGATTTTCTTGACCAATGATTTAAATTCTTAACTTCATAACTTCTTAACAACATAATGAGTGAATCTAAATCAGTAAAACAACCAAGGGTCATATAGGCATTTAAAACTAATTAACATTATGAGTAACCTTAAAATGAATTTCTGCAGCAACTACAGTTCAGACATCAGTAGAAACAATTATTTAAATTAAAAAGATAGAGAAAAGTATTCAAAGAAATTTGAATACATGATATGATAGAGAAGTTTTAATATTTAGTAACCAATTTAACCTACGTAATCTACCAATAGGGAGTTGTTGGCAATATTTATATCATACAACTAGAATTAGTGACAATCTGAGTTTGAAACTAAACTGGGAAAAAAGAAAACTGTTAGGAGAGCAAAGTCTAACAAACTTTAAATGTAGGTGAGACACATCTGATGACTGTATACCTTTCAAACACCACAGAGCACATATTTACTTTCTTGTCCTATATCACAAACCAATAATTCTTCCTACTTAAAACAAAAGGACCAAAACCCACCTGGTGCTACTTTTAAAAAGAATCTTAAATCGTAATGGTATATGGATATTATGGAGTGGCATATATTTAACTCATGCATGATGATATAATACTCCCCCTTTACACTTCAAAATTAGGAATTTCTGCTAATGGTGGAAAAATTATATCAAAGATATTTTCAATTCTTAATTTGCAGCTAAAGTGACTGAGTTATACTTTAAAGAGAAAATGACTTAATAGCAAAGTCAAGTTAAGACCAGTTGAATCAGTATTATTAAACATCACACCAATTTGATATTCCAAAAAACCTCTCAAGGTTAACTCAAACCAAGGAAAAAAGCAAATAATGATCACAACCTGCTACCTAATAACGTTACTTATTTTAAAATGTAATAAAAGCATAAAAATTTCAAATCAAGGTGGCTGACTTTCAAACTTTTCCAATTTAAAGGGGTCATGGGAATACGATGCAACCTTGATGGGAAAAGAACCAAATTTGTAGACTGAGAAACTGTGGTAGATGTTAATTTTAAATATTTCCAAATAATATTACACATTACAAAATACTGGTTTAACAAAACTTTATATCAAGTTCACTTAGAAGAAAATTTTCAATTTGTTTTAACTTGTAACAATTTTAAAATTTTTTGAAAGTTTTTTGTTTTGTTTTAAACATGCATGCCCCATAGGCTGTGAAGCTGTTTTCCTATTTTCTACATTTACAAGATGATTATTTTACTAAGGAGATTTTGAAAAGAAACACCAGTGGCTGGATTTCCTGAATCTTTAAGCCCTGGACTGGGAGGTATGGAAAGTGGCTGGAGAGCTTTGCACTGAAGAAGGAGCGTTTCCAGGCAACCTTGCACAATCGAGCAGCAACAAGCAACTGAAACAATGGCTAACACAGGCAGAGATCCATTAAAGGGGAGTCTACAGAAATACACTGAGCGTGTGTGTGTTTACCCTTTCTTTAAAAAAAAAAATTAACGCAGCTTAAATATGAGCTAGAGTAAATAATAAAGAGAGAAATAGTGGAGAAACCAATCTAGAGAAAACCAGTATATTCTCCACGTTCTTGTAACAGTTTTCAATGCCATGGACACTACTTCGGGAATGTTAACCTATTTGTGTGAATAAAGGATTCACCTTTTTCTTAGTTTCAGTTCATATTATGAATACAGCCTGTTAGGCTATATTTTACGATGCACCAATACATAAGTAGGAGATCTGATCTTATACCACTGGTAACCTCAACTTTAGTTTGAAATGAAAACACACAAATTAAAATTGATGATGCTTAAATGATATGTATTGTGGGATATTTGGCTGGGGATGGAGAGGGAGAAATAGAGTAGACATATATAGCCTTTCTCTAATCTTTTGGAGAATCATCTGTCTGGGAAATCCAAGTGTCTAGAAGTTTTAAATATATCTTCTCATGCTAGCTTTTGTTCTAACACAGATTAACTCATGTCTGTTTCATTTAATGATCTCAAGTTATCGAATGTCAATCCAGAATAAAATGTCCATTAAAACAAAGAATGAATATTGAAAAGATCCATATAACTTTGTAATCATTTAGCTGGATTCCCATTTAACAATATTATTTACGGCATGACCTAATCTGTGTATTTTAAACAAAGATAGATTTCTTATAACACTAGTTCCTAAAAAGCCTCACTTCCATCAGTCAAATATGTATATTGGGTCTATAAATTAAATGATAATGGATGATCAAAAAATAATAATAGTAATAATAATAAAAATAAATTGTTATCTCTTTCATGAGATATTTAAGGAAGATTTTGGGTTTTATAACAATCAGAGATATATAAAAGATAATATTTGATAGATAATTATTCACTCTCTTGCCTATTTACAGGTGGGAGTCAGTCTGAAAGGATCACCTAGAATATTAGAAACAATGTAAAATTGAGACTTCACTAAATATCATGGATTATATTGTCTTCTTAGAGTTGATTTGTATTAGAGGATGATATTTATGTTTTAATTCAAAGGTTTCATTTCATTTGTGCTTCATACAAAGACCACCTGAATTTGTTAGGAACAGCAGCACTTAAAACACAAGGTGTCTTAAGAAAATGAATTTTTTAAAAAAAATGTCATCTGTCATGAACACGCACCTTGCAACCAAAAACTATAGCAGTGTATTCTTTTTGGAGAGAATTCTATGAAAGAAAATGTGAGTAGTAATTAAACACGTCACTTTTTTTTTCGTTAAATGAAATGAAACTAGCTTTCTGTCAAGCTCTAACAAATACAGAAAACCCTGAAAGGCACAAATTACCCCATTCAATGGCTTTGTAGTAAAAGAAATCTATAGAAGCAGGATCGATTTACAGGCCATGGCCGCAGCTTTATCTGTTTACTAGCAGAGAAGGTGTTAGGCAGTATGATTTAATATTCATTCAGCCAGAAAAAATGCATTACACATTGAAGCTATGTGCAATGCTGATAATTGCACACCTGTTGCCATGGTAATTTTGGAAGCTGCCATGGATATAATTAAAATTCCAAACTATAAAATCACCTTACCAAAACCTGATAACCTGATTTGAGTTAATCGACTCAAAAATTAGGAAAAAGTCTTTCCGATTATTTTAAACAATAATTGACAAAATGAGGAAAGTAAAAAAGAACATACAAGATGCTATTCTTTCTTGCTTTTGCTATTCTCTATCTTTCTCTCTCTCTCTCTCTCTCTCTCTCTCACACACACACACACACACACACACACACACACAAACGCTACACGTGCGATTTTTTTCAGAAGTTTTTTTCCTTTGAAATTCTGACAGTAATTGTACTAATTCTGTTATCATATTTCAGCAGATGGTGACAATATATAATTAGATTTGGTAGGCTGCTCACCGAGATCAATTTCTATAGTTTCCTCTACCATTTAACCATTTAGATTGTTTGCAAACCCTACTTAATAAAGAGTAAAGACATTTATAGCATGCTGTGCTCATTCACGCAAAAATATCCCCAGGTTTTTTTTTAAGCTATACAAGGCACCTCCATGAGCCTTTCTAAGCGTAGGCCAGGAAGAAAAGGTTTATATATTTTTGTTTAAAACAGTCATCAAAACTTTGGAATAATTTTAGTGCCCTTAAAAATGTGCACGGTGATTGCACAGTTGGATGAGAATTTTGTGCCCTTGGTCATCCAATCAGTTCGGGACCCAGATTAGGACTGTCAAGTTGTGTCAGGACTTTGAGTGCTCACTGGAGTGCCTTTAATCCTCCAAGGTTTTCTCAAATGTCACAGCCATCTGGAGGAAAAGGAGCTTCCCTGCTGGGCTCCACTGACCACAAATTACTTTCTAAAGAGAAAGACAACAATAGAAAGCAGTTAATAAATATTTGATTTTTTTTCCAGAAAGGGAAGGTAAAACACTACCTTGCCATCTTAATTTAGCATTAAATGCTTTTATACAATATACAAAAATGAGAAAATAACGCTTTCCTGGTATTTAATTTGAAGACAAATGCAAAAATTCATTACAAAATTAAAGAAACATTTGAGAGGATATTTGAGTAACTGCTAATGTAGTGCTCATTTTTCTTTGCAGTTTTTTCTGGTTTTAGAACCATTTAATCCTATGCAAGGAACAGGATTATTTTTAAGTTACGAAAAGTACACATTATTCTGTGGTCCCATCTACTTCCAAAGTTGAATGTGCAGAGTTACCAAAATTTTAGTAACTCAAGTTCAGAATAAACTAAAATTCAGTGCAATGTTTCTTCAGAATCCCCACTGCAAGTTCTAAAAAGAAATCTGGCCCTAGTTTCCTTGTTTGAGGATATGACTGTAATCCTCTTCTCTAAGGAAAGTCACTTCCTCGTCTGGCACAAAAAAGACTGGGAAACCAGCTGCACTCTCTTTTAAGGGACACTATTTGCAGCTGCATTCAGGATCCATAAGGTTCTGATGGCCTTACCTGTGCTGCTCTCCAAGTGCAAGAAAAAATGTCAATAATAAAGGGTTGTAAAATATTTTGTATACAGCGTAGTAAATGATGTACGTGTCTGCTCTCAGTAAAAATGCTTTTTGTTATTGTTAAATGTTATGCGTTATTTGCATTGGCTCCTGCCTTTGTGGTTTATGCAATTTGTGAAACAAATTACAATATGTCTAGATATATTAAAAGCCTTATTATATCACAAGCTTAATTGTATTGTCATTATACTTGGTTTTTTAAGATGCCTTTTGAAAGTATCGTCTTTAAGTTCCAAATAAAACAACTGAGTTATGCATTAATTCCACAATTTCATCATGTTTTAAAACAAAGAGGCTTTTTCTATAAAGTTAAAACTTTAATTTTCACGAAGGACTAAAGTTTTACCTTGGCCAGGTGTTAATTCTCTGTCAGAAGGCATATAAATTTACACCTGTTACGCACCTCAAATCTGAGTCAATAAAAACCTATTTTTCCTTCTATAACACCTCTAGTCAAAAACAGGCTCTAATTTAGAACAAAGGCAAGATGTGAGAGAACTCATCTGATGCTTCTCCCTGCTCCACTTCTATATTCAAATGGCATCTCCTGATTATACAACAGCAAATTTCATAAAGGTATTTACGACATAATATTTTTTCTGTATTACTGTAAATTTATTTATCTAATCAGATATTTCTTAAAAGGCAAAACTCAGATAGTCTGCTCTGAAATTAACATGCTTTGAGACTTAGTAAATTTGAAGATCCAAAATAATTTTTCCTTTCCAACAGCCAAAATATTAAGTAATGTTTACCCAGTCTGACATGCTTATAAGACTGAAATCTCTAGCCCTGGTGATTAATATTTAATATGCATTAACAAAGTGTTCAACTTTTTAGCTTGTATTGATATTAATCTGGGTCAGGAAATATCTTAACTCCTAATAACAAATACCAGAGATATACAAAATGCCAGTCAAAATATGAGCATAACATATAAGAAAAAATAAAAGGCGAGAAGTGGCTTCTATTCTGCACAACCAGCAGGAGTGATGGGATGGCCCGACCGAGAGTAGAGTTATGCAGTGAGCTATGGTGATGATTTCAAGTTCAGTAAGTGACAGGTTAAGTACTGCTATCACACAGTCGTTCAAACAATCATTGGAATACTAAGAGAAAAATGACTGTACGAAAGAAAAATCACATACATTGAGACATACGGCACTGACATTTTGCAAGCCTAGAGCAAGAGTCTATTCAACAAGCAACAGATGCACTGTCATTCTCCTTCCGTAAAAGACATTTGAATATCTGCATGATAAAAAAAAAAACACAAATGAAACCCAGGAATGTGACTGTCACATGTCAATCATGAATAAATAAGTACTGAGACAAGAACTAAGAAAAGCTATTAAGGACCCCCACTGGGAAGACAATCCTCACAACACAAACTGCATTATCATTTAGGGAACTCTGTTGATATTCAGGATCACAAACAAACTCAGATGCCTAGGCAGAAGTACTGTTCCAACACCTCATCCAAGCACTCTTCTTTATGTGATGTGATAAGGACTTGCAGATGCTCACTACTAACACTTTTCCTAAAATATCCTGGAGTCAAAAATGCATGTCATAGCAAAGCAATGTTTATGCCATTTAAGAAACAAACTACACCAAACCTCAAAAAATAAACATGTACAAGGATGTTGTGTTTCAAAGTCTACTGCTATAAATAAACAATTACAATGCTGTGCTAATACTTTTCAAGTATTTCATTTGCAGTATGTAAAGATATTAAAAGGAGAACCTATACAACATTGTAAATCAACTACACTTCAATTAAAAAATGTAAAAGTAAAGGAAAAATAAAAAGTAAAAGGAGAACCTAACAGAGGAAAAAAAATAAGTAGTCTAACATTATGTTGTTTTTATAAATAAAAGTCGAAATTATTTGGATATTCAAAGAGAAAAAAACTTAACACAGTATTTCTGTAGAAACTGAATACCTGTTAGTAGCTTTTGCTTTTTAATTAAAAAAATTAAATATTCACATAACAGTGGTGTACCTGATATTTTAAATACATTTTATTTTCTGGACTATGGGACGAGACTGAAATAGAAGTTATTCTACACAATCAGTAGGAGTGACAGTTTCATGAGAAAGAGAGTAATATTATAAGATGAGCTGCAGTGATGTAATGACAATGGAATGATGACCCATTATATCTCATACATGAACTAGGGACATACAAAGATTACTGACTCTAGCAAAATAAAACTTGCATATACTTTGGGAAACCTACTGCTCCAGATTACATTTAAGTTATTTAAAAAATCAGCTCAGCTTGGTGCTCTGTGACGACCTGGATGGGCGGGATGGGGGTGGGGGGAGGTGGGAGGGAGGTCCAAGAGGGAGGGGATATATGTATACATATAACTGATTCACTTCGTTGTACAGCAGAAACTAACACAACATGGTAAAGCAATTATACCCCAGTAAAAAAAAAAATTAAAAAAATAGAAAATCAGTTTGTAAGATATAGACTCTACACAATTAAAACAACAAACAAGCTAGGAGAAAACCCTAATCAATGAGAAAATATCAACTACTCTAAGGAAAAAAAATCAGTTCAAGATCAAAAGCATGCTCTGCTCATTCCTTATTAATTAAGCCACGTTACACATGATTAAGTTTAAAGGAACAAAGTCAAAAACTTCAGAGGGTTTACAACCTGAATAAAAAATACATGCTGCCCACCTCCAGTTATTTAAGCCAATATGTGAACAATCCAGAGCTTAGAAGACAAAAGCATCATTAATGGTGCAGTTTATTTTAAATACAAACGTAAGATAAAATGCAAATACTGAGACGAGCTACTACATGGAGGACATCAATTAGATTCAGGACTCATAAGATCAAAGAATAACATAATATACCGTGAAGCTGTGTGGTAGCTGAGTAGACATATGTCATTTTACTCTTGAGGAGACGGGAGAGATGTGCAGCACCATCTTAGAGCTCTTTGGGTCAAAATGCAAAAGGAATTGGATCTCTATGCTGAGAGTGTCCACCAGTCCAGACTTCTTACCTAAACTCAACCCAAACAGTCAACATTTGATTCTCCATCTCTACACAGATGTCTAATAGGAAATTCAAATATAAAATTTCTAAGACCATGGTTCCCAAACTGTGCACCAAGGCAACTTGGGGAATTCACAGGGGTTGTTATTATATTTTATGTCTAGAGTAACACAGTGATACTTAACATCTTTGGCAATCACACCAAAAATTAGCTTAAGATAGTTCACAGTTCCAAGAAATATGTGTTCATAATACATTCCTTTTGATGACATCATCTATTTGTAAAGCTGAGATTTAGGACCTGCTATTAGAAAAACAGGGATTTATTGCACAAAAATCATTGTAGAACAGGAAATGAGGGCGGCAGTATCCAATCTTAACCTGAGGTCAAGAAATTGTGTGGATATAGCACAGGATGATCAGCTCGGTGCTTTGTGACCACCTAGAGGGGTGGGATAGGGAGGGTGGGAGGGAGACACAAGAGGGAGGCAATATGGGGATATATGTATACATATATCTGATTCACTTTGTTATAAAGCAGAAACTAACACACCATTGTAAAGCAGTTATACTCCAATAAAGATGTTAAAAAAAAAAAAAAGAAATTGTGTGGAGCCCAACAGGTGCACACATCCCCTGAGAAAGGGATTGTGGTCACTTAAGAATGAAACAAAAATAGCATTTTTCTTTTAATTATACGCAATATTTTATCAAGCAGCTACTTAATGGTTAGGACAAAAATCTTATTAAGTTGTTTGGACTTTACTTAATAAACATAACTCTAGTAAGTTGTTAGAATATAAATCCTTATTAAGTTATTACGACCTAACTACCAAATAAATTGTTAGGTATTTCATTGGGACTTGAGCTCCAGGAAAAAATTCCTAAAAAATTAAGAACATTTGGAAACCCCTGGTATACATTCACTCACCATATATAGGAGAAATCTAATCACCTTTTCAGTTCAGTATCCTGATTTTTCCTTGGGAATGACACACTTTCCCCATTATTAGTCCAAGCACTTCAGATGGAGTTGACTCTACTACTGATTCCAGGAATGGACAAACTCAGGCCAGGCTAATTGGAACATCACAATCCTCCTGACCCAGTGATTTGTTCAGAAGTACACATATGACTTAACTGGAGTCAATGCAATACCATGAAACTTTTCACTGGGGCTGCTGGCAAATAGGTGAGTAATTTATTTCTACCAAACTTGAACCTGGGAGGATGAGCTCCCAGAGCTGCAGAAGGATACTACAGGAAGCCAGAAAGTGAACCCAACATAGTAAGGTCAAAGCTGGAGGGGAAGGCAAACCGACTCCTAATAACAAAGTTGAGCCACCTATATTGCAGTCACCTGGGACCGCATGCTCAACACTACCTGCCATTACTTTATTCTTCCAGTATCCAGCACAGAGGATGTTATTTAGAACCTCACTACCCACAACACTGCCTATGAACTAGAAGCACTGGCACCATCTGGAAGCTTATAACGAATGTAGAATCTTAGGCTTCATCTAAACCTAATGCATGAGAATCTACGTTTACCAGATGATTTGGATGCACATTAAAGTTTGAGAAGTTGTGAATTAGAAAAAAAATTTTTTAATGTAAATGAATAAATAAAAGTCACCACTGGCACTATTTTAGTGCAGGACCTCAATTTTATTGATTGGATTATACCAACAGCATCTTTTTTTTCTTTTAATTTTATTATTTTTTAATACAGCAGTTCTTATTAGTTACCTATTTTATACATATTAGTGTATACATGTCAATCCCAATCTCCCAATTCATCCCACCACCACCACTGCCCCCCTCTCCCCCTACTTTCCCCCCTTGGTGTCCATATGTTTGTTCTCTACATCTGTGACTCTATTCCTGCCTTGCAAACTGGTTCATCTGTACCATTTATCTAGATTCCACATATATGCATTAATATACGATATTTATTTTTCTCCTTCTGACTTACTTCACTTTATATGACAGTCTCTAGGTCCATCCACATCTACAAATGACCCAATTTCGTTCCTTTTTTATGGCTGCGTAATATTCCATTGTATATATGTACCACATCTTCTTTATCCATTCATCCATCAGTGAGCATTTAGGTTGCTTCCATGACCTGGCTATTGTAAATAGTGCTGCAATGAACATTGTGGTGCATGACTCTTTCTGAATTATGGTTTTCTCTGGGTATATGCCCAGTAGTGGGATTGCTGGGTCATATGGTAATTCAATTTTCAGTTTTTTAAGGAACTTCCATTCTGTTCTCCATAGTGGCTGTATCGATTTACATTCCCACCAACAGTGCAAGAGGGTTCCCTTTTCTCCACACCCTCTCCAGCATTTGTTGTTTGTAGATTTTCTGATGATGCGCATTCTAACCGGTGTGAGGTGATACCTCATTGTTGTTTTGATTTGCATTTCTCTAATAATTAGTGATGTTGAGCAGCTTTTCATGTGCTTCTTGGCCATCTGTATGTCTTCTTTGGAGAAATGTCTATTTAGATCTTCTGTCCATTTTTTGATTGGGTTGTTTGTTTTTTTTAATATTGAGCTGCGTGAGCTGTTTATAGACTTTGGAGATTAATCCTTTTTCTGTTGATTCATTTGCAAATATTTTCTCCCATCTGAGGGTTGTCTTTTTGTCTTGTTTATAGTCTCCTTTGCTGTGCAAAAGCTTTTAAGTTTCATTAGGTCCCATTTGTTTACTTTTGTTTTTATTTCCATTACTTTAGGAGGTGGGTCAAAAAAGATCTTGCTGTGATTTATGTCAAAGAGTGTTCTTCCTATGTTTTCTTCTAAGAGTTCTATAGTGTCCGATCTTACATTTAGGTCTTTAATCCATTTTGGGTTTATTTTTGTGTATGGTGTTAGGGAGTGTTCTAATTTCATTCTTTTACACTGTAGCTGTCCAGTTTTCCCAGAACCACTTATTGAAGAGACTGTCTTTTCTCCACTGTATATCCTTGCCTCCTTTGTCATAGATTAGTTGACCATAGGTGCGTGGCTTTATCTCTGGGCTTTTTATCCTGTTCCATTGATCTATATTTCTGTTTTTGTGCCAGTACCATATTGTAGCTTTGTAGTATAGTCTGAAGTCAGGAAGTCTGATTACTCCAGCTCTGTTTTTTCCCAAGACTGCTTTGGCTATGCCGGGTCTTTTGTGTCTCCATACAAATTTTAAGATTTTTTTGTTCTAGTTCTGTAAAAAATGCCATTGGTAATTTGATAGGGATTGCACTGAATCTGTAGATTGCTTTGGGTAGTATAGTCATTTTCACAATATTGATTCTTCCAATTCAAGAACACGGTGTATCTCTTCATCGGTTTGTGTCATCTTTGATTTCTTTCACCAGTGACTTATAAATTTCTAAGTACAGGTCGTTTACCTCCTTAGGTAGGTTTATTCCCAGGTATTTTATTCTTTTTACCAACAGCATCTTAACTCTTTTCTTTCAGAGACTTTTCCCCACTCAAATCCAATGTTCATATTATAACAGCAATAGTTTTTTTCCCCCTTGAAACACAGATCTGTTCATGAAATGCTACTGCTTGAAATTCTTCAATGGCTCCCTAATGGCTTAAAGAATAAATTCAGAGGAGCAGAAAAAGACCTCACCACAAATACCTAACTATCTACAGATTCATTCCCCTTCATTCATACTTTGCATTTGCTGCATCTGCCTTATTACAAACTTGCAGTTAAACACTGCTTCATCTTTATATGCGCTTCTTCCTCTTTAGAAGTTCTCCACTCCCACCTTTGCTCACTCAATTCTCTCACATTCTATTTAGTTGCCTTACTTGTCCTAAAAGAACCAGAGTCTAGCAAAACAGCATGGGTTTTGAGTTAATCATGATGTTTCTTCTGCAGACAGTCTACAAAAGTCATAACCTTTAAGAACTCTAGATACATCTGCTACTCAAATTTGAATGAGCTCATGGGCATTTCACATTTTGACTCATTTTTTGGTGAAATATGTTTATACCTGTAATCTAGTGCCCAATACAAAATGGCACATTACAAAGTAAAGCGAAGAATGCAGTCTTCTTAAGTATGCACTAAAATATTTGGCAAAGTAAACAGCATAGCTGGATTAGTATATGGTATCATGAAAAGTACTTGAAATCTGAGGTTGGATGGATGTGGGCTTGAAACCTGCCTCTTCTGCCTGATAAATAAGCAGTCCTGAGATACAGTTTCTTAGTGCTCAGTAAAATGTGAATAACATCTTGCTGACACATAAGTGCCATTCCCCTTCCTTTTGCATTATCATCCCCCACTTGGCTACTAATCCAACTAATTTTCTCATTTTTTCTAAAGGAGAATTAATATCTCCTGACTATATATTTGTGACTGTATAATTTATATAGAGTTTTTCATATCTCAGTAAGTTTGAATTATAACAGTGACTCATAATCAAAGGTGATTTTGTCTCCCCAGGGGATATTTGGCAGTGTGTGGAGACGTTTTTGACTGTCACAAGTGGGAGATGCTTCTGACATCTGTTTGGTAGAGGCCAGCAATGCTAAACCTCCTACAGTAATCAGAACAGCCATTCACAACAAAGAATTATCTGGTCCAAAATGTCAATAGTGTTGAGGTTGAGAAACCTCAGTTACAGGAGCAAATGCAAAATTTGCAGACTTCTTTCTACTAGGTTTGTCTTTTCCCAGGAAGCTGGTTCCACCAAGCTAGGAGAAACAGGATAAAGAGCAGCCACATAGGAAGAAGAATTTATTCCAGATGAGGAAAGGGCCAAAGGTCCTTAAAGCACCCATAGGGAGTAGCAGGACCTCTGCAGGGAAAAGGTCCAAGTATGTAAAAGGATGCTGGCCCAGGGCACTCAAGATCTCAGCGTTGGTGAAAATTCCTGTGCCTAATTAAGGCACAGAGCCAAAGAGTCACAGGTTTTCAAGGACCCATGGAGATTTTGGAAGAAAATATATCAGCACTGACCAAGATGAACTAGAGAGGTTCTGTCATTATTTTCTGGGTAGTACCTAATACCCTCAATTCTTATAGGATCCTGGAGGATGCCATTCATGACTGAGATTTAAGTTCCCACCCGCCTTGTGGACTATGGATTTAAAATCAAATTTAATTTGATTTAAAAGATATTGTTGATTCTTACAAAGATTAGTGAAAAAATATCTACATCCGTCATGCATTCCACAAGCAATAACTAATGGTGGGTACCACCAATATAAATCCTCCCCAAAAGAATCTGCATGTATTTATAGAGCATCTATTATATTCTTGGCAAGGTAGGCATTGCAGGAAGTAAAATTAACCATGTTTCCTTGCCTTCCAAAAATGTATTATAGCAGAGAAGAAAAACAGCTCTCGTGTTTAAAGAAAAGATATATGAAAGATACTGTCCTAAGAGAGAAAAGGATTTTAGGAAGCTAGGGGTTATCAGTAGTGCTTCCTAACCCACAGGTTAACCAGGATTAGTAAGATTAAACATTCTTCTCTTTGGTTAGATGGAGGTCAAGGGCAACCATTCAGAAAATGGGTCACTAGAATGAATGGAATTAAAACCCCCAGGGTTTCAAGGAGGGAGACAAGGGAAGGATACAAACCACATGCAGGGAGTTTGGCAGGAAAAGGAAAAGAAAGAGGAAATGGATCCACTCTGCCTGAAACAGATGATTATTCTATTCGTGTAAGCCCTCATATGCCCAGGTAAAGTCAAAATTTTTACTAGTAATATTGCAATGTAGGAGTGTGGGAAGGAGAATATTATCAAAATATTGAAGACAAGGAAAAGGTGGATAATATTTAAGAAAATTTCTCTAAGAATTCTTCCCAGATCATCCCAATGAGAATGAATTTTCTGTCCCTCCAATCCCATAGCAGGTTGTTTATTTTCTCTGTACAGCACTTATATCACCGTCACCTTGATCAGAGGGGTGTCCCCGTGTGTCTGTCTACTCTGCCTGCTAGACTGTAAGCTATGACGGCAAAAAGACCGTATGTTTCTATCTTTGTGGTTTTGACTGTATTTTTAAAAAGATATTTTGCACAGACTGGGTTCTAAACAAACAAAAGAAGATTACCGAATGAATGGCCATGAAAAATTGTAGAAAAAGCTTTATGGTTCTGAAGGTCAAGATCATTATCAGAAATAGAGGGTTGGTTGGTTTCCTAACAGAAACATTTACGCTTCTAATCATTAATCACTCTTTCTATCCTAGACGGGCATGTGGTTGATAGTGCCTGTATATCCAGCACCTGGAACAGTGACTACTACTCAATAAAGGTTCAAAAAGAAACAAATAGATAAATTAAATCAATGGTTTCATTTTAAAGCAGCATATTTAAATTTAGATTCTGGTCCTAGGTTTATTAGGCTTGCGCTAAGTGTTCTAGTCTTGGTAAAACTTTGTTATGAAATATAGCTCAGATTTAGATATAGCATAGGTCAAACTCCACCCCCCCCTTAATTCTAAAGCCATACAGAGAATCTCTGAAGGGAAAATGATGTGGTACATCCCTGTTAACATGTGTGATGGGTCTTGATTATTCCTGATATCAACACTGAAGTAAACAGCACTGTAACTCTTCATTTTGTTGTTTTAGCATGCGTTGTGGATTTTGAAATACTATAAAATTTACCTTAATTTCCATTGTTTTTAATACATTTCTACTAATCAGAAAAAGGTGCTTATGCAATCTACATTATTAACCATAGACTTTGGCACACAGTGTTAAGCAGATGTTCATATAATTTAAAAGCATCGTGGGATGAAAACTTAAGGGAAAACACTAATTTCCTAAATGTGATTAATCATTAGTAATCACAAATTGTACACATTTCTAAAAATCATGTTCCAATCTGTCCATTTATACAAAAAAATCTAGCAACTGAATTCAACCCATTGAACACAAAATATGTTCTATGGCCTCTCTAACCTAATATAATTACTAATAAATTTATCTTTGATTACGACTCCCAAAAACAAGTTCTATGAAGTAAACCATCTGGACAAAAATGCAATTTTACACAAAAAATTTACAACAACCTGTTTGACAAATATTAGGCAAAATACAATCTAAAATCAGTACCTTCAAAGATGATTTAAAAATTCGGAGTAAAGGCACACATTAGAGAATCTACTTTACACCAAAAGAAGCTACAACTATTTCAAATCCTTAGTGCGGGCATGCACTATAATTACTGAATAGTAATTAATCTCTTAGAAATGTATCTGTCAATAAAGAGTTAATTACTGACTGGAGTGAATTTTTTGTTGATGTTGTTATTTTTCCAACTCATACAATTTTAAAAGGGCACGGTGTTTACGGTAAAGGGAAGGCCTGCGCACATTCCCTTGCTCTAATTACTTCTGTCAAATGAGCGTGCTCAGTGGTGTTCCACTAGATTAACTTGCAGATGGATTTATCCACTCACTCCTGCACCACTGCTCCAGGTTCGTGTGGAATAAGGAATGACAAATGCCTCAAGGAAAGTTTCTTTCCCTCTATTTGAAAACAAGTTGAATAAAATGCACATGAAATTGTGGTTATGAAACACTGAAAGTTACAGTAAACAGAACAAGAGGTGGAGCTGTGTAAGCCACTCTAGCAGCTAGTTTACTGTCAGCGTGAGGGAATGGAAATTGTTGAGGTTCAAACACAGACTCGGTATAACGTCTCATCCAATTCTTTTGTACCCAACAGAGGACACATTCTCTATGGGCGTCCAAGGGGAAAGCAATTCCTTTACTTTCCCTTTGCTAAACTCTATGCCTCTGAGAAGGGCAATGTCTTCCTTGCTCTTTATTTCAATACTCTGCGAACACATCTTCAAGGTGCAAGACCTTCACCACCTGGGGTCCTATGGGTGATCCTCCATAAGGCCTCTGCACTGGCTGGCTTCTTTGTTCACCCTCACGTATCTATACAGCAACCTCCCTCTACACCTTGAAGTGTCTGTCCTTATCTCACCTTCTAAGTAGGGGTATCCAGCCACTCTATTTGAAATTGAAAACAACCATTCCAATCCTCCTTATCCTTTCTTTCTTTCCATAGAACTTAAGCTCTAATATATTGTACAACTTACTTATTAATTATGTATTGCTTATTTTCTATCTTCTCTGGCCAGAAAGTATGTTCTATGAGTTTGGGCATTCTTTTGTTCTTCTGTTCATTATTATACCCTAAGCACCCAGAAGAGAAGCAGCACTGGAAATTTTTCAGTAAATATTTAATGAACAAGACACAGCTACTCCCTTGGCTTAAGAGAGATAATAACAGATGAATGAATAACTATGAGACACAACTGAATGTGTCAAGGGATTTTGGGTTTTGTGGTTATTCTTTCCTCCCATTCTCTCAGGATTGGAGGAATATGAAAGAAAGAAAGTAGCAAGAAAGGGACGAACTTAGATTAAGAGAGAGAGGATAAAGAAGAAAAGTTTTTGGAGGGTATTCAGAAAACAGGTATAATTATAATGAGCTTAGATTCATTTGACAATGTGTTAGCAATCACTGGGGCCCTAGAAGGATATATAAACAGGATCCTAGAAAGATATTGGGGCCCTAGAAAGACACATAATGATGATATACATTGTGGTAAGAACCAAAATGGTATTTCTGAATCTCAATTAGGTATTTTTACACTGACTGCTAAGTTTTCCAATGACTTAGGACCCTTCAGGATAAAAACCCAAGACCCTGGCGGCGCATACAAGCCATTTTAGGATAGTGCCCTGGTCTGTCATTAGACTAGTGGTTCAGATCACGTCACTGCCTTCAAAACAATCTATGCTCCAGCCACACCTAATCCCTTACGGTACCGAAAAAGGATAATGACATTTCATGCCTCTTTAATGCCACTTGCTGTGGCTCCTTCTTAGAATGTCCTTTGCCCCAGAGTCCATACGAAAAATGCATATAAATTCACTTGCTAAGACTCCTTTTAAACAACCTTTTCTCTGAAGATTCCTTCAAACAGTCCAAGGATAATTAGGAACATCCATCCCCCTTTTCCTCATGAAATCCTTGTTTGTGTGCCTGCCTCGATATTAAATTTTAAATTCTGAGCCACTAGAAAGCAGAGAGTGTGTTCAATTATTATTTACAGCCCTGGTACTAAGATTCTTTCTGGCATACAATGGCTTTTAAAAAATATTTCTTGAATAAGTAAGCAAGTAGACTTCTGAGAAAAAAATCCTTAACTGCCTTGTCAGGAAACACCTTCCCCCACCAAAATTAAAAAAAAAGTAAATCAGGTTCAGTTGCATTATCATGTTAAAGAGTTGGTTATTATTTTTTTCAGTATTATAAACATTTGCAATCCATACGGAATATATAATGTATGTCACTTTGTCAAAATATTCAATTAACCACAATAGTCCATTTATTGATCAAGGGAACAAAAGATTATTGGTTATTTGTTTTCATAGAAAGGGATTATATAAATAACAGAGGACCCCCTCCCCGATGTCTTCTAATAATACATTCTTTTTTTTTTTTTCTGGAAAATGTTCAGACAGTGGGCTCATGAGCCCAATCTTCCTGAACATATGTAGCCATTATCCCAAAATAAGCTTCACTGTGTGTGTCAGGAAATAATGTGAATTTGCCTTGATGCAGGGCTCCTTGCCCAATTCTATTATTTACCACAAGACTCCACAGGAGTGAGATATGTAAATCACATTAACATATACCCTCCATATTTCTGACTAAATGTGATGCTGGGACTATCTTGCCCCAAAGCTGCCATCAAAGGATCATGTTCTGAATCTTTTAGGGACAGATTGCAGCACCACCTTAATTCACTCTGATAATATGCAAGTAATTTTTGCCATCAGAAAGGGAGTCACTGGGACCAACAATGTATTGATGGGAGTAAAATGGACCATTGTAGGCTGGATAGCACCTTCCCCTCTTGAGCAATAGATACTTAAAAATACTTTCATCCTCTGTAAGTTTAACAGAAAGGAAGAAAAATTCTTAGGAGCAACCCTGTCAAGATGTGACAATGTGAATGAGAAAATTTTTTTAATTTATAAGAGACAAAAGATGAATCATTTAAATAAAAATAATCCTTACTTGTGAGTGATATCCTTGAAAAATTACCTAATTATTTATCCAAAATGAGTAACCCTTTTCAAACGAGTGGCATTTGGAAGGTTTTCTTGTATTTCCCCTGGATTAACAACTATTTATTAAGCAAGCTTTCAAGAAATTACTCTGAACTTAAAGTTTTTGATCCACTGAAAAACCTGGCATATTAAGTGGCATCATTTTTTTCTTTTAAAATATAATTGAATGGTACCTTTACAGTTTTTAGTTCCTTTTAACCCAGGAGAAGCAAAGAGGAAAAGATCAAAGTTTGATCAGTTGAGAAAAGAATATGGAAGCCACTTGTTGCCTGAGGAGATCAGCCTCTTTGCTTCTTATCCACTCATGTATAGATTAGCCTAAAAATACTTGTACAGCAGTCCAATTCTGACTTGTTTAGGTGAGGTATCATTATCATCTTTTAACATTAAGCTCTAGAGAAATAACTGAAATTAATGTCAAGTTGTCTAAGTTTCAGTCCTGACTCCACAACTACCCAGTTGATCTAGTGGCTATTACTTAAAAGCTTTGCTAGCTAACCTGCCCTTTGTTTAAAAGTGATAATAATACCTATACATCATATTGTAGCAGCTTATTGAAAGAACTGTAATAAAACACTTTGAAAACTCTTATGAGAGAATTAGGGAAGCAATTAGACCCCTGAAAAAAATTGTGCATAATTCTAAACTGCTTTACCGGGAGCCAACCACAAACAAATATTTATAAAGCAGTAAATTTTTTAAGAAAAAAATAACGTGGAAGCCCTATATGATAGCAACATCTCTGATGGTGTGGTTGTTGATCAAATAACTGCAGTAATTTGTGGGGAGGGGCAGCAAGTAGTTGAAAGGTTAATGAGATGCAGGTAGCCCTTTTCCAACTCTGTGAAAACTGTTCTTCAACTGTGCTTATAACTGCTCCAGATAAGTCCACATCTTCACATTTTAAAGGAGAAATGAATTTCAGCTCGTTGGTAGAGGGAACTGGGGGCTAAAGAGACAACAAAAAAAACTGCATTATGCTGGTGAACGTGCCTGAGCTAAGTGCAAACTCTGACATGCCTAAATGTCACCATGGGATGAGATGTTATACACTATCACCCTATGCACTTGCATTATAACTGGATGGACCTTTGACATGATAATCTCCATCGTAGATATATCACAAAGGACATGCTGTTAGCTAACCTCGGTCTTCTATCTCTTTCTCCATCTGTCAGTTATTAGGGGCATGACGTCTATGTAGCAGAACAGTTCTGGCCCTATCTTGAAGGATGAGCAGAGAAAGTAAGCAAACCCTACATTAAGTAAGGCCTTTGCATTTTCTGTTCACCCTCACTCAAACGTTCTTTCCCCTGACAGTCACACTTTCTCTTCTCAAATATTACTTCTTGAGAAGGTGACTGCCTGCCTAGAAAAGCATCGATCCGTCTAAAACAGCATCTCCAATGAGTCTGTCTTCTTCCCTGTTTTCTTTTTCTTAATAGCACATACCACACCCTGACATTGTTTTATATTTGTTTACTTTTTACTGTCTGACCCCTCTACATAACAGCAAGAAATTTTCTGCTTGGGACATCCTGTATCTAATGTGCCCAGAGCTTCAGTCCTTAGCGCATACTAGGGGGTGAATCAATACTGGGATTAATTAATGAATGCCAAAATCTAATCATAGGCAACAGAGTTTCTCAAGATTATAAACACAATCTAGCATATCAGTTACAGCATGACCACCTACAATGGATCAGTAACTGTAGGGGTGTTAAGTTGACAAGTAGGATTTGACACTAAAAATGAAATAAGTCAACAGGGAAAAGAGGAAGCTGATAGCTCCCTGGACTGCAAGAGGTGGAAGGAGGTACAGCACATCCCGGAGAACATGGGAGAACACAATATACAAAGACGAAGCACGACAGCCTTATCAACATCCATTTATTAACTGTATGGTTGTGGAGAAGTTACTTAACTATTCGGAGCCTCAGATTCCTAATCTATGAAATGGGGGGAAATGATATAATTTCTTTTCCAGATTGGATAGACAGCTGGATCGAAAATTACATAACTAAATTATACAGTATCTAGTATCATGGCTGGTATGTTGTGAGCCCTCCATAAATGATAGTTATTACTAATTTTGTTACCATACTACTACTACTACTACCAAGTAATCCTGAGACAATAATATTTTTTTATTTTCCCATCTGCTGATTTATCTCAGTCTACAGGTCCAAATCAATTTTGCCTTGAGACTAGAAGCTTTTAAGCAGTTTTGAGGTCCCTCTCTGGTATACTTAGCCACAAATAATCTGTACTCTTCTTCTAACCTGAAATTTGGTGAGCCAACGCTGATTCTTGGACTCCTGAATTTTGTTTTAACTCGCAGTTTTTCTTCCTTGTGCTCCAACTTGAGAACATTTTGGCGGGATGGGGCACAGCAAATGCACTAATATGTCAACTCATATTTATTTCTTTACTCACTCTGTTTCAAAAGAAAAGCTCAATAACCACTACAATATCCTTTTATACCTGACATCAAAAAGGTAATCCATTATATAGTATTGTCACATTTCACACATTCATTAAACAATAAACCATGTCATTTTATCTTTATACTGATTCAACTTCTGCTATTAAAAGTAAAGAGTATGGGCACTGACTATGCACGCTGGTGATACTTTCTGTCCTCTTCCCTCAGCTCCATTCTCCTAATTTGTGCACTATGGGTCTGACTCTTGAGAAGAATCACTCAAGCTCCCAAATCATTTCTTTTCCTGTTTGGTCCATCCAATGGGAGGTACTGCTAGGTCTTGGCTGTGTCTTTGCCTGGGTTCCATTCTGACAGTAGTGCTGCCTCTCCTACAGCACCGACTCTCCCTGGGTTTTGGTAACACTGTTCTCTCTCAGTCCTTTGAGCTGAGCCCTCTAGTCCTTTGGCTTTTGGCTGTTGCTAGTCCCTAAGTATGTCACTGTTCCCTGCTGTTTCTTATCGCTGCCCAATTAAACATTTCAATCTCCCATCTCATGACTGTTGGGAACTTGATTAATATAATGCCATTATACATATTATACAGAACATATATTTCAAACATAATTAAGGTAGGATCACTTATTCATATATTCAACCTGGTACATAATAGATATACAATAAATGCTTTGATTATTTCATAGTCCCTCATTTTGATTTCTTTGACTCCAGACTCCTAAAAATGTTCTTAAAGCATTCTAACATCTCTAATTGCTAAAAATAGAACACAGTGTATATGTAATTTGATTAGGTATGATTGGTTAATTGTCACCAAATTCAATGGTATTTTTCCAGTGTTTACCCTCCTTAACTCTGTTTTCTGGAACACACTGTTCCTGGATCCTCTCTTTTTTCCTTCTTGCTATGGATTTCCCTGTTTTTTTTTATTCTCCAAATGTAGGTAGTCCCTGAAAACAAGCCTTAAGCTTGTTCTCATTAGTCATTCAACTGGAACTTTCATGCAAATTAATGGCTTGATAGTAATATTTCCTCTATATGAATAATACCTACTGTGGGTGTACCTTCAGCCTTGGCCTCTCTCTGCATTTTCAGCACAACTCTTTTTTGTTTGTTTCAGAACCACTCTTAGATATCCAGAAATGAATGCTAAAGCATTTTTAATGGCTTCAGATTAAAAACTGAACTTAACATTTCCCATCCTAAATATGCTTCTCTTATTTCCATTAATGGAAACTGAATCTTCCTGGATACTGAGAATCAAACCTCATGGTCATCACCAGTGACTGAACTCTCTCTCCCTTTCCCCGCCCAAAATTAGCAGCCACCTCCATGGGCCTTTATCCATTTCACTTTCTGGTTCCATTCCTTCTTCTCTATTTTCACTGCCACTGGCCTAAACTAGGACTCTCACCTGAACTATTACAATAACCTAAAATGGTTCTCCCAGATTTTACCTCTTTGATCCATTTCACACATTACTACCAGCTATATCTTCCTAAATAACTAACTAAACGTGTTACTTTCCCAGTTAAAAACTTTCAGTGTTTCCCATTTGCCATATAATAATGCATAAATCCTTTACCTTGATATTCAAGGAATTTCATTAAATTATCTCAACAAAATAGTCCATTCTTAATACCAGTGATTTTGTTTTATGATTCTAAGTTAATATACACTAGTCAAGTCAAAATAAACTAGTCAACATAAACAAGTACTTCATACACATTCATTCTTCTCCTAACTCTATGCTTTTGTTCCATCTTTAACTTCTGCTTGAAGCCCTACCCACCCCATCCCCCCATCTTCACATGTCTAAATTCTATCCATCTTAAGGGGCCACCTCAAAAGCCAGCTTCTTTATAAATTCTTCCCTTTACCCACAATTCTTTTCAAGTCCTATGTTCCTGTATTTAAACCTCTCTAGATAAACTTTTAGCTGTCTACATAGAAATACAGAAAACTTCTAGATTCTATGTGGCCTTTCCGAAGGCTGGACACCATTTTAATGGGTTTCATCTGCACCTTTCAAAACATATACGAAATAAAATCAAAATTATATTTTGTAATCATCTACCAAAATGGTTAAATTTCCTACATTTGCATATATAGTGGACTCTTGAACAACACATTGGTCAGGGGCCCTGATTCTTTACACAGTTGAAAATCCAAGTATAACTTATAGCTGGCCCACTGTATCCATGGTTCCTCCATATCAGAAGATTCAACCAACCAACCATGGATCATGTAGTACTATAGTATTTGCTATTGAAAAAAATGTGCATATAAATGAACCCATGTACTTTTTTTTTTTCCTGTATGAGCTGTTTTAGAACACCTATGTCTTTTGCAGACTTTTTGGTAAATGTAAACTTACCAATCCAGACTTTCCCATTTCTGTCAACACCTGGAGAGAAAGGAATCCCAGGATCCTGTGAGATTAGTCTCTTGTGTGCTCATTCTAACTGGTCATATTAATTCTACTAGGATCAGAAACAGAGAAGTCTCCTAGGCCCTTTGATACTGGCTCTTTTTTTCTTCCTTGTTTGCCGTAGTGATTAATCTGAAGAGAATGGAGGCTGTATTGTCTGGATATTGCGGGAACAAGAGAACATAAACCACTTTTTTTTTATTCATACACCACTTTTGATATTTCGTGGCTTAATTCCTTCTTCTCACCCTTCTATCTCAAAAGGTACTTTGGAAGGGCAACAATAAAGAATAAAATAAAACTAAATTTAAAATTGTTTAGGAGAGATATCTGACCTTAACTTAGTTGTTCCTGTTCTAATTGGCACAAGCTCTGAGTTAAAAGAAAGTACATAATCCTTCCCTAGGCACTAAATCACTTCTGCTTTATCCACCAAATGTCATCTTCCTTGAATTCACTGAAAATCCTTGAGGAAAAGGTCTATGTCGAATTCATCTTTGTGGTCCTGTTCACTCTTCTTCTTTGTATGAGTTGTACCCAGTGAATGAGACTGCCTGGGTTTGAATCCTGAAAAATGTAGCAAGTCAATTAAATCTCTAGGAGCCTCAGTTTTCTCATGTGTAAAATTAGGATAATAAAACCTCACAGGGTGGTTGGGAAGATTAAATGAACTAATATATGTGATGTATTGGCATAAAATCTAGCACACTGAAGCAACACTTTTTTAAACAAAGTAGTAAGTGTCTTTTAGGAAATGAATAAAAAAATTCAGAATCCTCTGATGGAACCATTAGTTCTACAAATTGAATGTTAAGTTAGCAATTTTCAGCTGAGATATATGCTATGGTTTTTCTCCTGTCAACTCCTGATCTTTCTTGCAAAACTATTTTAAAATAATCACTTTTGCCAAGATATTTTTCCTGATTCTCTTTGTCTCAAAATGAGCTTCACTTCGGTGACTGTGTGTGTCAGTTGCACTGTAATGGGTAAGTTTTTGAGGGAAGGGGTCATGTTTTACTCCATTTTCTCTCTCGTGCTTAGAACATGTCTGGTACTGGTAAGCTTTTGATAAACTGAAGATTATATTAAAATGGCTGACTGCTTTTGCTTGTGATTATGTACTTATAAATGTAAATAGATACCAGATGTGAATATACCATCAATGGTTATCCAGGGTTGCTGTATGATAGTGATGCACTAGGTACAACCATTCTCATCGGCAACATCCTAAGTCTAATATAGAGGGGCCCATGTCATACTAGTTGAATACCAAGTTGCTTTTTCTTTTAATTTGAAAATATCCAATAGATACTCTGATTCTGAGAATTCAGAACATCTATTTTTTTGTATACAAATTTCCTAATCATTGCTGATTCTATTGTATTTTATATAAAAGCTAAGCATTTTTTGCTTCTTGTATTATCAAACAAGAAATAAAAAAAATTAAAAACCTAACAAATTTCTCACACAATCTTTTTAAGGTACCAATATTTTGATAGCACTATAAAATAAAATAAATGGAATATAATTGGGGACAGGTAAAATCAGAAAGAGGACTGGCAGTTTCTTAAGATTAATTTTCGATAACCATTATAAAATTTTGCACAAAATACATCTTTTTTTTTTTTTTTTTTTTGCGGTACTCCGGCAGCTCACTGTTGTGGCCTCTCCCGTTGCGGAGCACAGGCTCCGGACGCGCAGGCTCAGTGGCCATGGCTCACGGGACCAGCCGCTCCGCGGCATGGGGGATCTTCCCAGACCGGGGTACGAACCTGTGTCCCCTGCCTCAGCAGGCGGACTCTCAACCACTGCGCCACCAGGGAAGGGAAGCCCTGCAGAAAATACATCTTTAATTGAACTTAGCAACTCTGGGTACAGGAGAGCTTCTCAACGTGTGTTTGTATGTACACATACAGACACACACACAAATGATATTACCTCTATTCCAACTCTGGAATATTTGTGAATTAAAAAAAAAAGCGTCAGTAGAAGTGACATAAACAAACTTTAGAATTCAGGTAAAGTCTGGATGAGGTTAAATAAAGAAGTTTTTATGGATGGTTCTACATAAAGATAATATAGGGCACGCACACTCAATGGGGGTAATGTCACCCACAAGGGGGCAATAATTGAGTTTGGGGGGCTGCAGAAGTCTTGGATACTACAAAGCTTTGTGCCTCTCCTAAGCTCAATGCAAATGCAACGAAATATTTTACCTTAGTATGTAATTTCTCTAGCAAGGTAGAATTATATTTAATATAATTTTTCTCCCTGGTCAGAGGTGATAATGAAAAACTATAGATGCGTAGAAAATGTTACCATTATAACACCTAAGCATAAGGAGTTTTGCCTATTTTCCAGCGAAATGAAATAAACTGCTTTTAATTTTAAAGCACTTTAGCAACAGTCTTTGACTATAAACAACTAACTTACTAATTACAAATAATGCTTGCCAAATCATTAAAAGACAGAAGAAAAACAAGTATTAAATGTTCCTGCCAGTCTTAAATGTTGTAAATAACAGCAATAAAGCTACATTTACTCATTTTTTAAATAAATTTTTTCAAAAGTGTTGTTTATTTATTTATAGGAATTTACTCAACCTAGCTATTGATATTATATGACCAAAATCATTTATACTGAGTTATGAGGTTTCATTTTATAACCAAACTAAATTAGTTTCCTGGAAAATAAATAAGCAGTTAAAGGAAAAGGTATCATTCCCAATTAGCTAGATTTCTGCTGGTCCATGTTTAATGTCATAATACAATAAAATAATCTGGCAAATGTTGCTGTTTAGGAACTAGCTTCATTATGAAATTCAGGAAAAAGCTGTAGCTCTGCATGTCCTTAGCATATACTTGATAATTAAAGCCATATGCCTCCATCAGTCTGGAAAGAGTATGAATAAAGGGGGAGAAACAAAGAAACTAGCTTAGGAACCTGTTTGAAATGGATGAATGTACAACTATGTCAAAAACTGTGCTGCACTTCTCTAAGTTTAAATTTAAATTTCCTGGAAATGATTATCATCTTAACTCCTGATAAAATGTTTGTTAAGACAAACATCATCAAGATTCTGTGTTTTAACCTGAGCGACTAAGAGCCAACATCATTTAACGAACATTCCTTCATTCCATAGAACATTGAACTATGTGGTTCAGGGATAATATAAAAAAGGAAAAGAAGACACAGTCTGAGAAACAATTAGCAAATTTTCTAAGTGGAGAGCCAGAACTCATTCTTGTACTTTAAAAAGGGCTTCAGAACACTTTCAACATGTCATACAAATAAGGGCAAATTAACAGAGTAAAAACTGAGTAGATAATCCCAAGGAGACATGGAAAAAGAGTCACTTGGAGTTCATTAAGTGAATCTTACCAAAAGAGGTTATACCTAAGCCAGGTTTTGAAAGACAAGACAAGTGGAACAGTTGAAAAGCAAACAGAAAAAAAAACAAACAAAAGAAAAGCAAAGAAAAAGAAAAAGCATGCAAATGCAAAGAAATCCAGAGAGAACAAAAGCTTATGAAGTAAATAAGCAAGATGGGCAGCTATGCTTTCTGGGGGAGAGAAATCCATAGTGGGATTGGTACAATTAAGAAAATCAGGGCCTATGAGAGGACTCAAGAGAGTCAAATGCCCTTCAACACATCAGTTTGATAAAATTAGCCAAACTGAGTCATTGTGCGTTTTTGGGTAGAGAGAGAAATGTTTTGATGGGAAGAAAAACAACAAAACAAGAAACACTAGCATCTTAGAAAAGTTTTGTGATGATCAAAATGATTCTAAAATATATTTAGACATATATCCAATAACTTTACTTGCAGACTGAATCATCCTTAACATGGAATTATCCTTACAACTGTAAATGTCAGAATATGCAGTTTATTTTTTTATGCTATTTATACGCCAGCTACTTCCAAAACAGATTTTTGAAGGGCACAGAGTAAAATCATAAAAGAACATTAAAATAGTAAATGAGGGTGAGCAAGAATATAGCAGGAACACTTAACTAAGAAAAGCTACTGCCATTAAACACAAAACTGAGCACTAAATTCCTGGTAGCCAAAGCAAAAGCTAAATAAGATGAATTCTCTCATTCCTTTATTTATTTCATCATGAAGCAAATATTTATTGATAACATAACATGTATAAAATTATGGTCAAATATTTTCAAGAAACCCAGTTCATCAGCAGCTAATTTTTTTCCTAGTTTTTAATTCAAAAAGGAATTTTTTGTTTTGATAATTAAATGAGAGATACCAATTAGCATAAGGAAGGAATGGTGTTCCCTTTTGTCAAAATTACAAAAACTGCAAATGTTCTACTTAGGTCTATTTCTTAAAACAAACGCTAATGAAACTGAGGGCAAAATACTTGTAAATATTATGTAAAGGCAAGGCTTTAAACAATGCAGATATACTCCATTTTAGTAATCTGATATAGGAATTAGGAAGAATGAATGGTGTCCTTTCTAGCAAAATTACAACAGTAAATGTTCTTCTACCTAGGGGTAATAACAAACCCTGATCAAGCTGTGGACAAAATATTTGGTTATATATACATAAAGGCAAATAATGTAGGTAAGCTCTGTTTTGGCAATTTGACGTACTAATTTGGAAGAATGACTGGTGTAGCAGATACTTTTCAGGATATTTGCTGAGCCAAAATTGATGTTTCCTTCTCTTTTTTCTTCTTTTCCTTCCCCTTCTCCTTTTTTTTAATGTCTCACCTTACCCTTACCTTCTCCAATATATAGGGGTGGGTTTGGACTTCATGACCGTGTGCCATTGGCCACAGTTAATTGGATCAGAGTTGGAAAGCAGACTAAAGATGTCTTGTAAGATTCTTTTTTACCACAACATTGTTCTGAAATACTTTTACTGAGTTTAAGCCATTCCTCTAAACAGAAGGGAAATAAACCAGAGAGCAGTTAAAAGCCATCTTCTACTACTGCTTCTCTTTGGATTTGGTGAAAGATAAGGTGGAGGAAGAGGGGAAGAAAGGGAAGAAAGGGGCAGAGGAGTGAGGGAAGTAGGAGGGAAAAAGAGCTTAGGAAGAGGAGAAGGAAAGGAGGAGAGAGAGAGGAGGAAGAAACACTAGAGAGAGAGAGACAGACACAGAGACAGAGGTGGGCTGCCTGCTTTCCTTCCAATGGGTTTTCAATACTTGATTCTATTTTCAGAGCTTATTGAGGACTTCTTTTTTTTTTGCCCTTTTTATGTCTTTCACTATTTTAAAGGAGCTTTTAAAAAGAATATCTTCATAATCACTGCCTCTGCTTTAACACCACTGGAAGAAGAGCAGGGAATGCCTGATCAGGGTAAGCAGCATTTCACCAACACAGTATTCTAGTTCATCCAAATTGCTGCAATCCACTGGGAACATGAAGATGGCAAAACCAGCACTGTCATGCCTAGATGGTGTCCTGGTCTTCTACTCCAGGGGTCTCAAATGCCACATGGTTTGGCCTCAGATTGCTTTGCTTGTGCCGTGATGACTGGCCAACCTTAGATATTTTTAGCCATCTCTATTTTGCTACCCTTGTGCTTCTGACTTGCTTTCCGTTTTTTTTCTCACAACTGCTCACATCTTATTATTTCTTCCCCTCTCTTTCAAAATTTAGTTATCATTAACCCAAAGTTGTCCGAAGTGCCTAAGGGTCATGGTATGAACTTACAAATTAAATATATTGTTTCAGGTATATAGTAAACGATTCAGTAGATACAAATTGAATACACGCTATATACAATATAATGTACAAGACACATGGGAAGAATTAAAGAGGGAACATCAACAACACACTGTTTATGGTAATTCTTCAGTGACACGATAACTGAATTTAGCTTATAGCAGTTTCTGTCTACCTGCTTTTCCTAGGACAATTTTGACTCTGCCCAACCAGGTATTTTTTCTAGAACCGGCAGGGTTCTAGAGCTAACAGAATTGGAATATTCCTTTTCCATGGAATATTAAGGGCAAGTTCCAGTTTGGCTAACTCTGGTATCTACATATATACTGGATTATTTCCCTCTTCTGCTTCTGTTGCAGAAAAATTCAGAATAAAAACTAAGACTTACATGTATCTCTGTTGTGTATTTGCCATAATGTACAAAAAATGTTTTTAATCTTGTTAATTCAGTGTATACAGCTAAAGTTCTTACTTTATGTTAATTTTAAACATGAATGTGTGTACATATAAACATTTATTCTGAAAATTGTTTCTAATCCTTTAAATGTTAATGTCTTCATTCAAAGACAGAATCCATTCTCTTCTCCATCTACGCTACTCTCTTCAACTACATTTGACTGAAAAGGTTAGGTTACTCTTGCCTGGAAAGCAAGATATCAGAAAATACTCTAGAAATCCAAGGTCACAATATATTTTTCAGCTGAAATCTTCTACAGAGAAAATTAAATTATTAGTATCTTTGCCTGTGTGAGAGATTCCCGCTCTGATCTCCACAGTCTTTCATGTGGAGAGTACTACTCTCAAACACAAAGATATTTAGTCCTTTTATCTGCAAAATGGAGATAATAAAAGTACTTATATCACAGAATTTTTATGAGGATCTAGTGACATGTTTCTATGAAAGTACTCTTCAAGCTCTGAAGCATATTTTAAATGGTACTTATTTACCTAATGCAGTGATGAAGAAGATCTGTCTAACATAGTGTTCCTAAGAGAAGTGGTTAGAAGGTGACATCATACTGATGAGGGGTAATAAAGTGCTCAGAGTGTTCAACAACATTAGTGTGTGTAGTCCTGAAAGTTCATCATCAAAGACTGTAAGGAAGCCCCAAGCTAAACACTATGGGGAATTAAAATGGGCCTTGGACATTGACTTTATTTTCCTAGAGCTTATTTTCGGGCATAAGGCATGAAATACAATGATTAAAGAGAATAATGCATGATCACTCTTAAAGAAATAGCATCACTACTGAAATAAACACCTCAAGATTTCATTTCAGAGGAGTTTCATGGAAGTGAGACATAAACCTAGACTGTGAGGAAATGGTTGGCTTAAACAAACAGAAAAAAATGTGATGAACAATATGAAAGGCACAGAGGGCCCTGTAATCATAAAGGGCTAAGCTGTGAAGGAGAGGTTTGGGGGGAGAAGAAAACAGAAAACATAAAGCTGGAATCTGATTGGCCTGTACAGAGGAGGATGCTCCTGGGTACTTCATGCTTTGTGACTCTTCCCTCATGATTCCAACCCAGCAAATGGACAAGTGTTAAACAGTATTTTTCGTGGATTCTCTCAGAAAAGTATCTCATCTCTTGCAGCCTAATTGGGCCCTAGAGTGAGGAAAAAATCTCTATGTGTTAAGGTCTCTTGGACACTGGATCAGAAGCCAGTCATTGAGAGCCAATACCTTGAATGACTGCTGAAGGCATTTGGATTTTATGGCTTCTCATTTTCTACAAAGGCTAGAAATGGTGTGGCCAGGGAGGAATTTCCTGCTACTAGAAGAGGTAAGAGGTAGTAAAAGCCAGGCACAGAGAAGGCAAGGGATGTGGCAGGTCTGAAGGACAGAGATGGGGGAAAAATCAGTAGAATTCTGGCAAGTGATTGGTTATCAAATGTCTCAGTGATTTGTAGCCTGGGCATCTAAGGAGAATTGGGGGATCATTAACAGAAAGAGGAAAAACACAAGGAGAGGCTAGTTTAGAGGAAAGGTGATAAGCTGGGTTTTTAGCTGGTTGATTGGAGTTGCCTGGGAGTGTCTAGCCAGCAGTCAGAGATAAAAGGCCTATGAGATATAGGCTGAAGTGGAATATACAGATCTATACATCATGTACAGAATGTAATATCTAACATAAGGCCTACATGTTAGTGGAAGGGTGGGGAGTGATAAGAAGCTCAAAAAGAAGGAGAAAATGCTTTCAAAAACAGGGATGAGGAAAAGAGAGCAGGGAAAGAGAAGAAAGGTAAGTGATTAAAGAGACCATCAGATTTAGTGATAAGAACACACAACAAGTGAATTTTCAGAACACAGTCTCAGACAGGAAGCAGGGAGGAGAGCGAGTGTGTGTTGAGTGAATGGAAGACAAGTAGATCAAGGGAATCTTGAGGGCAAAAGAGAGAAAACAGCAAAAAGGAGAAAAAAGATGGAGACTATGCAAAGATTGGAGGAGCAACTGACAGAAGATGGAGGGTAAGATGCAGTCACTGATCTCAAATGTTATAGAAACTCTTTGTGTTCTGAAACAGGAGGGGAGGAGAAAGGTCGAGAGGAAAACAGAAGAAATTTTGAGGAAAACAGAAGAAATGTTTCAGGAAATTAAGTCAGATGCTCACCAAAGTAGAAAGTAAGACCATTGCTGAGGGGTAAGAAGTCAAGGCTTAAGTGGAAAATCATTAGGGTTCATCTGGCTCAGAAGGGCAGGAATGAACTAGAACAGGAAGAACAGGCAGAAGAGACAGAGTCATAACAAGCGTAAGGAACAGGTGAGTGAGCATGAGGAATCGGGCAGGGTGGATGCTGCAGTCCAAACTGGGCCAACTCCCTACTTCCTAAGCTTTACATTTACACTGCTGGCAGATCAGAATGATAACTGCTTATAAAATTGCCTTGAAATATCAATAGTTTGTATTTTAAATTAAAATAATGTGTATATGTGCAACTGACTTCTTGATATGTGTACTTGACAATGACACTATATGGTAAATAGATTATTATCCATAATAATGGTAATAGTATTAATAATAACAAAGTAGTACGCTCAAAGTACATAGCTTAGACTAATTTTCAGCCAAATTCTAAGAGCTCAGTGCCATTATTACCCCCATTTTACATCTAAAGAGCCCAGAGCTTAGAAAAGTTGACTTGATTTAGATTATACGGAGAGTAAATGGCAGGCCAGAGATGCAAACCCAGGGCCAGATGATCCCACTGTGATATCAAGGACCCTCATTTCTGCTCACTGAGAGAATAGATACATCTCGCAATTGAGAATTGATGTGTACTATGCGAACTCAGGAGGGAGCTGAGTGAAGGTGCTGGAGCTGGGGATGCAGCAGTTGGTGTGAAACAGTCATAATATACAGGATAAATACATAAACAGGCCGACTTATATATTCTTCTCTATGTTTATCTGTACATTTTTCCTAATACCAGCCTGACTCACAATAGAGTTAAGAGAAACTGTGTGTGTCCACACAACAGATCAATAAGCCAACCGCTGTATATGGTGACTACCTCCCTTGAAACCAGACATCCGGTGTGAAAGGGTCCTTTGATCACTGGTGGGGATCGCAACAGCCCTGAGGACTCTCACAGCCCTGGACGATCTGCTGGATCGTCATGCCTGAGCCTTGCTGAGAGACAAGAAACATCTTTATCAGAGGAAGTCATTCCAAACCAGGGCTCTTTAAAGAGATTTGCAGAAAATTATTTCAGATTTTGTTGTTGTTGTTGTTTGCTTTTGTTTTTTTTTTTTAGTGCCTGGCCCAAAGCCAGTACAGCACCGACTCCTCAGTCTCTAAAATCAGAAAAGAGAGTCATGAGAAAATGATGGCTTACATGCAATTCCATTTGCAAACCCATTTTATTCATCCCTTCAACAATTTTTAGTGAGTGGCTAATATTTGCAAAGCCCTGGGCTAGACAGTGTGATGCTGGCTGTCATGGAATTTCAGACTGCAATTAGCTAAAAATCACACCAAAAAATTAATTATTAATTAAATTTAAAATAAATATAAAAAGCACACAAATAAATGTAACTCCAAACTTAGTTACGTAAATCAGTGGCGTTATTACTCTTAAACAGCATTTTTTTCCAAAGTAAAAATCAAAAGGATACATCCCTCCTTTTCTAGATGTAATACCTCTCTCCTGCTTCCCATTTCAAGTTAGATCTAATAACGATTGTTAAAGGAAAAGACCTGAAAAAAACGTGCGATTTTATAGTCTAAGAATCACATCTCATTTTACCACCTGTCTTTGACAGCCTTCATAGTTTTAAATAACAATTGCAAGTACAGTTATATTTCTGCACTGGTACAATGGACTGTGTAACAAATTTGAAAACACAGGAACTACTTAAGAGAAATATTTAGATTGTGTCTAATTTAAATAGATAGTCCATTGGGCAAGGACTGTGTCTAATTCTATATTAGGTTCAGCACATTGCAAAATGTTGGCACTCAATAAACGTAAAATAATAACAGTCTTTTCCCCTTTAAAGTATATAATTACATCTACCCCCTACCGTGCACCAAGCTCACTGACAGATCTTTTGTTTATTAAATCCACAGCCCTGAAGGCATACAGTACTGCCGCTTCAATACGAATTGCAGTAAAGTCCTCTCTCCTTTAGGTAAAACTTTAAATATCTACAAATCCCTGAAGAACATCTTAATTTAGCCGTCCACCAACTATTTTACTTAACCAAGTGCAGGAAACCTTTTCAAAGTCCCCAAAGTGGAATCCAAACACTAAGTGGAAATGTGTTCTCAAAGTTAGTTTGGAAATATGTCATGGAATAAAATTACTTTTAGCTAATTTGCCATTTCTCTCTCCTAAAGAAACATGTCAAGCTGCTGAGCCAAGCTCTAAGCTTTATGCAGGAAACATTCAATAGGTTCCCATGCTTGTGTTCAAAGTGTGCTATTATCCAAGTAGCCTGAACTGAGGAGAAAAAAAAAAAAATGACTCATGTACAGCTTTATTCGAGACATTTGCACTACAATGAACTAAGCAAAGCAACAGGTCAAGTTAAAAAATATTGCAAAAAGCAACAGCGGCCGAAGCCCCTTCAAGGGGAATTTTGGACTGGAAAGCCCTTTTGCTTCATTTCATCATTATTTTCTTCTAGTTTCCCGTGTTTGTATTTGAATGCTTGCACTTGAACATTAGTTTCACAATCACCTATTCTACATTTGGTATTGATGAAGTTCAACATATGCTCAGCAATTCACTGCTACTAAAATAAGAAATGCAAATTCAGCTAAGTGCGCTCCAAGTCTAATGTTAAGCTGGGCCCGGGTTCCTTTGTAGTTTTTGTAGAGTATTATCATTAGTAGAGAAGGGTTAATGGCAAAGGCGAATGATTGTTTAAAAATTCACATTACCAAAGTGGATTACATTGCATCTACTGAGGGGATCAACAATGTAAGCCTACACTAAGCCATTATTGCAGAAACAAAGCTTTCATTTTAAGCCTTTGGAAACAAGCATAAAATGGACAAAAGAAAAAATTCTTCTGATGTAAGAACAAGGCAAGCACTACATGCTTTTCATCCTTACTCACTTTTAGAGCCATGATGAATGTGCAAAAAATGGACCATCTCCCCAAAGAACACATCATTAAATTATAACATATCGGCATTTCAGAAAATGCTTCTTCTCTATAGTTAGAAATCCAACAGAAATCCTTTATGGAAACGTCTTTTTCCTTTTGTTGAGAATCAGTCACAACATGGAGAAGTACATTTTTTAGGACTGTCTCACCATTTGTTCTTTTATCTTCTAATGAGAAGGAAAAGAATGATTCTGAAAAATACATTCCCACAGCCAGTGTCATGGTTTACTCTTTGCAGTAGTAATTCATTACAAACAATATTGGTATGTGGTAACTGAATGCTAAAGCACCAGTTACTAACAGGAACAGGGTCTGGTTGGAGGCTACATGTACTTGATAAGTATTATTTTCCACAACAAATTCAGAAGTGCATTACTGATATCACCTTAGAGATGTAGAAACTGAGGCTCAGAGTGTAATAATGCTACCCAAAAATATTCACAAGAGTTAAAAATGCATGGATACCAATAGGTAAAAAATATGCATAGTAGTTCTAGTAGATTTACTAGAATATATAAC
The DNA here is from genome assembly GCF_059928025.1 of Delphinapterus leucas. NCBI lineage: Eukaryota > Metazoa > Chordata > Mammalia > Artiodactyla > Monodontidae > Delphinapterus > Delphinapterus leucas. The sequence continues at coordinate 47,142,310 of NC_143133.1, read as the reverse complement.
AAGATACACATGTAAACATATAAAAATAATATATCTTATTGTTATATTAAATAAATATTTTATGTTATGTAAAACTATATATGTGTATATTTTGTTAAAGATATATTATATATATTTGATTATATATTAAATAATATATTAAAGATAAACACATGAAAACATGACTATAATAAAAGTCAATGTTTTCACAACGAGAATCCTAGGAATAAAAGTATCTACTAGAACACTTTTTTCTGCTTAGAATTCTGGGCTTAAAGAATGGAAGTTTTATTAGATGGAAGTTTTTTTAGTAGGTAAGTGTAACTGAGGCTAGTTAAACTAGAATGTTTAGTCCAGCAAGTATAATGCCCATGGTAGCCATTTTTATAGTATGTCTAAACTGTCGTCTATAGCTTATTGTTTTTTTATACATAAGAAACATCATGCATAAACATATGTAAAAAAACACCTTCAGGGCTTCCCTGGTGGCGCAGTGGTTGAGAGTCCGCCTGCTGGTGCAGGGGACACAGGTTCGTGCCCCGGTCTGGGAAGATCCCACATGCCGCAGAGCGGCTAGGCCCATGAGCCATGGCCGCTGAGCCTGCGCGTCCGGAGCCTGTGCTCCGCAACGGGAGAGGCCACAACAGTGAGAGGCCCGCGTACCGCAAAAAAAAACCCCAAAAAAACGCACCTTCATCGGTCCCTCTGTAAAATCACACCCTTGCTTCACCTCCTTACACTAAGAATATATTTAAGGGTTAGGAATGGAGGGGTTTTGATTTTGGAGTAAAAGTTGATAATAAGTATGTAATAAAACCATAATCTATGCTGAAAAGAAAAAAATTAAGTGACATGGAATTGATGACATGTTTATAACCTGCAGAACGGTAAACTCCTTATAGGCAAAAGGCCCATGAATAAATCGTTGTTTCCCCCATAAGGCTTAGCAAGCAATAAACCTTGGAATAACTGAGTGAATGAATGCATAAAGTTCATTATGCCTTGCCCAGCTCACATTTTTGGAGACTGGGAGGAAGCTGGTGGGAGATGACTTTATTATGGGCTCTGTTACTATCTATGCTTGGTTCATTCCCACTACCAAAACAACAGAAGTCCACGCTAAGCAGGAAGGTCATTTCAAGACAAAAGTACCTTCTATGCAAGAGCTCTCAAACGTATTTTTATGTATAAATGTATCATAAATAATAAGTAAATATTGTATATACATATGTAGAGAGAGAAAGAGGGAGATACACATACATATAGGCAGGTGTTAAAAGTCCTCAGTACATTTTACTTAATGGATTATTGAAATATTTACTAAACACCTACTATAATGCAAAGCATTGCAGTAGATTCTGTAACTAACCTCCACACTGATAAGGGATATACCAATTAAACCCTAAATAGACCATTTCTAATAGCTTGAAATTCTAATTTTTCTATTTTGTTTCTTTATTACAACATTATACATGATAATTGTAACAAGTCAAACAATCAGAGAGAAGAAAGTCAAGTGCTGTGACTTTCCATCTCCCATCAACAACCCTCACAGAGGTAAGTTTCATATACATTCTTCCCTATCTTTCTCTATGTTCACAAAACATCTTCAAATTTGAAATATCCATGTATATAGAAGTATTAAAACAAAAATGTGATCATAAGTTCATTACAAGCCTCTTGCTTTTCTCACTTAATAATATATCATAGACACCCACTGAGGTCAATGCTGATAGCTCCTATTCATCGTTTTGAATATCTACATAATGCCGCATACTTTGGGTTCACCACACTTCATTGAACTACTCCATTATTAATGAAAATTCATGATTTTTTCCAGACTTTTGTTCTCACAAACACTGTTGAATAGTTTTGAAGACATATTTCAAATATTAGTATATTTGTGTTGAAATGTCCCTTTATTGAGAGACTTGATTTTTTTCTTAGCTTTTTTTATTACACATAGTAATGCAGTACAGTGTTGAAAACACTTTTACTTATTTGTACCTTTACTTCTCCAAGACAGGTTACTAAAAGTGAAACAGCTGAATCAGGGGTAAATGATCACATTCGTTTTTATTTTATTAGGTAATACAGATCGCTTTCCAAAAAAAAAATTATAATTCATATCCCTTTGTAGAAATTTGCTTGTTTTCCCCATACCTTCACATACCAACACTGGATAATATCAATATTTCTCCCTTTTGCCACTTTTGTGAACAAAATACCAGATATTCTTTTATTTGCATTTCCCATGTTACTGGGGAGTTTGAGCAGGTTTCCATGAATTTATTAGCCATCTGCATTTCTTCTTCTGTGAATTACCTACTAATATCATTTACTCACTTTCCCATATATCCTTTGTCTTTTCGAATCAATTCATAAGACCTCTTTTCACACGAGAAATTTTCTTCTCTCCATTATTTCATGGAAATATGAGTATAGTGAGAACCAAGAAAACACATAGCCCAAATCGCTGGACTGGTTTAAAATAAACATTAGTGACACCGAAAGAAAGTTTGCAATATTCACTTTCTAAATTATTACGCTGCACAAGGACTGGGGCCTTTGTTTTGTTAAATCACGTATCTCAAGAATCTAGAACAGAGCCTGGCAAAAAGTAGAAACTCATATACATATCTACATATACATGTATTTAATATACAATTTTTAAAATAAATGTGCATGTATATGTACTAACCTCTAAAACTGTAAAATATTTGTGGGAAGGAAGGTTGTTTGTACTTTGTCATTATGTAGTGTTTCTAATCCTTAGCACATCTTAACATTCATTTAATCCTCAGAGGCACATATTGTTACTTCTGTATTAAGGATGAAAGACTGAGAAAGTTGTCCAAGATAACACAGCCGATAAATAGAGAGCTGGAATATAAATCCAGGCTTTTCTGACGTGGGAGGTGGATATTTTCCACTATGTCATCCTGCCCATCAGAATGTAATCTGACCTGGGGTTGGCAGAAATATGCTTATCATCTAATTTTCAGCTTTAACTGCCCCAGGACTGAGAAACAACCTAACTAAGATCTACAAACCAAGAACAACATTCTACTTGTAGTCATAATACATAAAATATTTATTTTTGTGACACTAAAAATAGCTGTAAAAACATGGACTCTAAGACACTTAAGCAGTGATGTGGATAAACTTAAAAAGAAAAAAATAGGAGGCAGAAAGCAATAAGAAGGCTACCTTCTACAAAAAGCCAAATATTGTGCCAAGAAACTAGAGGAGAATGTGATTAAAGCAGTGTGGTTTACAAACAGTATCTTACAACTAGGTCTAGAAGCACCTATACCAATCATAGAACTGAAGAAGCTCTTAATTATGTCAAATTGTAACACAATCACACAGAGATTGTCAAAGACATATGTTTAACAATAAAAGCATAAAAGTATTTCAGGCTACAAAATAAATTTATAATAACTTGAAATAAGAAAGATGTGAACTTTATTAACCAAGTTTGTGTGTGTGTTTGCACGAGCATGAGTATGTAAATTAAATCTCATTTATTTGAAGAAACAACTGTAGATAAATATATATATATATATAGAGAGAGAGAGAGAGATACATATATATAAAGCTCCAAGCTGTTAAATGACAATTGAGCAACCTGTACTGAATAACATATGATTATCATTGACTGGACTATTTTCTGTAACTCCAGAATGTTCTTTTTCGTGCAGTGGAATCATTACATTTTTTTCTTCTTTTATTTTTTTAAATGCTATTTCTCATAATGATTGCCAAGGATTATCAGTAATTGGTTACCACAAGTTCACCTAGCAGATATGATTTTAAAAAATTCCTCAGGCAAAAATGTTGGCTTTTTTTTTTACATTCAGACTCAGCACAGTCTGTTTTTACTGTAAGTGAGACGAAAACAGAAATCTCTCAGCTAAGAATTTGATAAAGGTGAGCAAACACACAAATAATAAACTATTAGCTAAAATACCAATGATTACCATGTTTGGGGTCTGACAGATACAGTTACTGCTAGAATGTAATATTGCCATGGAATCACTTGGCTAATAGTATTGAATGAAAACTCTCCTACCGAAACGCCACACAGTTTGCTGTGGCAATCCAAAACCTTTGGTATTATTCTTTGTTAGGGTTAGAGTTCTCTCCTTTTCTGTCAATTTTCTATGTGAAAGAACATTCTTAGAAGACAAAAAGCTTAGATTAAAGGTTAACATTGACCCAATACATTTTATTTTATTTTATTTTATTTTTGCGGTACGCGGGCCTCTCACTGTCGCGGCCCCTCCCGTTGCGGAGCACAGGCTCTGGACGTGCAGGCTCAGTGGCCATGGCTCACAGGCCTAGCCGCTCCGCGGCACGTGGGATCCTCCCGGACCAGGGCACGAACCCGTGTCCCCTGCATCGGCAGGCGGACTCTCAACCACTGCGCCACCAGGGAAGTCCCGACCCAATACATTTTTAATAGCTAAATAATAACAACCCCTCTACTGAAAATTAAACATCAAAAATTAAAGTCAATTTATAATCAATTTCAGAGTCTCATGAAAATTATTAGAATGACAGTTAATTATTAAAACAAAAAAAAACTTTGTAAATTTGTCATTTGAAGAGAGATGAAAATATTAATTATAAGTTCTATTCTAAATAATATTTTGGAATTTTTGTCCCTCAATATGTATTTTAATTTTATCTAAAACTATAGCATATAATTTCTATAACATTCTATAAATCTAATCACTCATAAAAATGTTTGGAGAATTTTAATTTAAAATGAAAATCTGAAACAATTTGTATTTCTCTGAGATATACACATTTCTGTTTTTCAAAAGATATAACATATATCCACAAAATTTATATAACTTTCAATGTAAATTTATGAAGTCTATAGGAGACAAGGAAAAGGCAATTGACCTTTTGTTCGATGCGGTACTCATAATATGATTTAATCATGAAAAGAAATGCTTACCTGGTATTATAAAATAAACAATTCCTTATAAATTCATTCCAATGTTTTACCACAATGACAGTTATTTAATTTTCATGAAATAGTATCAATCCAATAAGCCACCAAAATGACTTAGATCTTAGTTAGTTCTTAGTTACTAGAACTGTAACATTCTTTCCTAGGAGATGTTTCTAGGAGTTTTAAGAATGTTTTTTATACAAGTTCTTTGTTTCTTTCTCTGTATTCTTAAAAGATCTTCACAACAACAAAGACATTTATTTGACAGGCTTCAAGAATTTAAATGGAGCCAAAGATGCCATGTCTAAAATCCAATCATGATAGGAAACATCAAACTTTGCTCCCCTGGACCTTAGTTTTCTTTTTGCTGCTGAAGTCCTGTTGCCTCAGAGAAGAGAAGGTCCCAGTCTTGCCTCTGGTCCAGCCACCCCAGAACGGCCCCCCTCCTCTCCCATCCCCCTCCAACCTTCTGACCCTGCTGCCCACATAGCAAACTGTGTGTGGTGAGGGCAGAAGGGAAAGGCGTGAGGATGGCAAGAAACAAAAGCCCCCAGGACACTCCGACAGAGATGAAATAATAAAATTCTTAGTATTCCGCTAAAGAATAAATTTGCCATCCCACCATCCTATCTGTATGACAGTTTTCAATTGTAATTATTAAACTCTTCTTGGTTCACATTAAAATGCCTAAATAAGTGAGTAACCTAAATTTTCCATACCGTAACTTAAAACCAGATATTTAACACAGTTAGTGGAAACCCAATATCTGATCCTATAAGAAAGAGTTTCATTTTCTTTAAAATAACATGCTGAAAAACTGTTCTGAAAATACAAACTTCTCGTGTTGCACACCTAAACTGTCATGGTTATAAAATGAGACTAAATTCTTTAGCTAATCTTATTCGTGAAATATTTCACGTGCTTTTAGAAAATACCACATTGCGGTTAAACACCATTATTCCATTATGCCTGAAAATAACCAGTGGCTTACAGCAGTAAACAATTCAAATTGCATTCCTTGTACTGGAAAGCTAAAATGCTTACAGAAATAGAACTGATATTAAAAGCCCTAAGAAACTCAATATGTTTTCATCTGAATACTAATTCATTGAATAACTTACTGGATACACATTTATAGTGGCTTAACAAAGTGTATTTCAAATAAGATTACATTAATTTTGCAAGTAATCAAGCCTCAGTATTCTGTATAATTTACTAAATATTCCACAAAGAATAGTCCATTTCAATTATAATAGTAAAACACAACAAAGAAAACCTTCCAGTCAAGCTAGAACTATTCACTGCCAGTAACAGCATGTGATATAAGTTGGGGAAAAATTTAGTAAAAATGTTTTAATTTTATAAATTGGTTTCCATATTAACTTATATTTAAAATACAATCAGAATGCCCATCTACAATGCACCAAGTCCTACCTCATTTTTATTTTATAACACTGCCATCTTAATACAATATAAAGATATTCAAAATTATTTCATCACATTTTTAAAAAGTTAATGTTATATTTACCTGAAAACATAAACATCTGAGGGATATCTTGTTATAACAACATGGTATTAAAACGGGATGTAGAGTTTAAACTTAAAAAATGTTTTCTAATTTCCCAATTTTCCTATACATTATTTTTTTAATTAAAATTATTTTAGTATAAAATATTGAGTTCAGTTCATAGGGATTTATGGACTACCTTTCCTGTGATAGGTTCTTGAGAATACAGATAATAATAAACACATTCCCTTCTTTTGAGGATTTATAAATGAAAGCTATTTGAAATTAAGTTAGAGAATGGGTCCGAGTAGCATTAAAGAGATTTCAGTATAATTACATGGGGAGACTTAGGTTTGGGACAGAGTACCCTGCAGTAATTGGGGCAAGTTCATTGATGGGAAGAAGCAGGTCTCCAGCCAGCAAGACCATTTTAGACTAATGTAATAATCTAGGGTAATAGTAAACAGGATAGGAAAGGAAGAGAAAGATTCAAGAAATACTTAGGAGTCAAAATCGTCAGGGATTAAGGTTTACGGGATGTGAGATGAGAGGAACATCTGAGTCTGACACCAGGTTTGTGTCCTAGGTGACTCAGGGAAGGATGGTGCTGGGGACTGCAAAAGAAAACGGAGGGAACGGAACACATTCTTGACCGGGGTGAAGGAGGAGGAGATCAGCATAGAGAGAGAAAGAGACATTTTTGTGCTGGGTAAGTCTGAGTTACTAGTTTTTCACCCAAGTTTATATGGGCAGCAAGTATTTTCTTGTGTGAATCTGAAGTTCTGGGATGAAGATCTAGATCTTAAGGATGTTAGTTGGTGGTACAGTTTAAAACTGGAAATTGGTGAGCTTGTCCAGGAAACATGTATAGAATAAGAACAAAAAAAGAATGGGAAAGATATCTGAGGAAATATTCATGTGTGAAGAGAGAGGATGGTGCTAAATTCTGTCCAATGTAGCAGAAGAAGATTAAGACTGAATCACTGGATTTGGGAAAAGGAGATTCAGAGGATTAACAATAATTTTAGTAAAAGGAGCTTTAGAGGTGTGGCAAAGGGTAGAGGTTATCACAGTGGATTGAGGAATGATGACAAATTAGGTAGCAAATAGATAACCATACCAAGATGTCTAGCTGTTTAGAGGAAAGCGATAGAATTTTAACAAGTAGAGAAACACTGAACAAGAGGAGATTCATTTGTTGCTTGAACTGCTAATCCTCCAAGGCCCCGTCACCTCTCAAATCTGATCTACAACTTTCCACGAGGTGCAACTCTCTCCAGGCAGCTAATGGTCCCCTCCCCGCAGGCCCATAGGACATGTTTCAAGCACTTATCACTCAGAATCATAATAATAACTTTAATCTCTCCCCTGCTGGAATGTGAGCCTTTCAGAGACAGGGATAGTATTTTATTCAATGTAGAATCAATAGTCCATAAAGCAGTATGTGGCAGATAGTAGATACTAAATAAGTATTTGCTGTGTGGTAAAAACACCGTGGGCTTTGAGGGTTGTGTGGGGAGATGAGCAGCGTCTCAAATCCCACTTCTGTCTCACACCATCTATGTGAGCTTGGGCAAGTCACAGCCTGTGAGCTCATGTTCACATCTGCATGGACATATTACCCATCTTAAAGAGTGAGAACTGACACTGACAAAATTAGAGTCCCTGGCACACATTTAAGCACTTAATAAATGTTAGTTTCCTGTCTTTTCACCCCTACCTTCTGAATGCCTGAATGCAGTATAGGTAAGATTTAACAAGGATAAGTCTATTTATTGACTGAACAAATACTGCTCAAATGTGTAACAAGAGTAAGAAACTATTGTAGGTGCTGTGTGTATGTCAGAGAGAGAAATTTTTGCACTCAAAGAGTTGAGGATCTCATGAGGAAAACACAAATTTTATGCAAACGATGATTTTTTTTTAATAAGGTAGAAAACCACGTCCTATTAGTGCATGAATACCGCTAGAGAAAATGCACGGAGGGTGCAGCTATTTTGGTTGGGAAATACTGGAAGTGGTCACCAATAATCTGGAATCTAAAATAAGTTTTGAAGATTGATTGTAAGCTGGAGTCATGAATATACAGGAAACCTAAGTAAAAAGTTCAGTATGAGCAAAGGAACAGAGGCAGGAGAGCAAAGAATTTCTCTAGGAATAAAGACTGGTTTGCCTGACTTGCTAGAATACAAGAAGCATGAGAAAGTATAGTGGGATAAAGACCTCAAACTCCAGCAAAAAGAACACTGCATATCTACTGAAAAATTAAACACAATTCATCCTCTGGTTTATAATTCTCATGCTTCCTAATTTGAGTCCCTTTACTTATTAGGACTTTTAAAAGTTATACACAAGAGGAAAAGGGAATTAAAACACAAATTGGTATTACATATTGTGCATAGAAGCAAATTCTATTGACTGATTTAGTTGAGAAAGGAGCAAAAGTTATTTTTTTCTAAAGTAGTGGCTTCACTTACTATTAATGTTGGACTATATCTGACTATTCAACCCCATCTTGCAGGATGGTGAGAACAGGAAATATGAGTAATGATTAAAAAGAGTCTTGGGTATAAAATTTTTAAAAATAAAAAATAACACTTCCTGAGAGACACCAATGTCCTTCTCCACTGACCAGTCCTCCTTTCCCTCTGTTCCATACTCAAATGTTCTACTGCCCCCTGCTGCTTTAAGCTTCAGAAGCAAAAAAAAAAAAAAATTCTTGTCATCATCTTCCACTGATTTAACTGATTCCACCATTTTTCTTTTCTTCCAGGATGACCAAAATTCTAGGGCTTATTTCTTGGCCAAATGAAATTTTGATAGCAATGAAGGTATAAGAATTATGCAAAACTCTGTAGGAGGAAATCACAGCTTTGAAAATCTACACACTCAAGCAATCCTATTAGACCTCACAGCTCATTTAGGATTTCTAAACTGTACATTTTCATCAGGAAGTAGTAACCAATCCCTAAACACATCATTTGCCTCTCATTCAGATGGAACCCCAAACTTTCAAACCCAAGTATACAAACTTGTGTATAATTAGAGGTTTACCATGCAAGGTATTCTTCATATATTAGATTAAATGTAATACAACAGATAACCCTGGCTTATCCTATGTTACTGAAATTTTTTCATTAACTTCAGGTTTCTTTTTTAAATTTTATTTATTTTTTATTTATTTCTAGCTGTGTAGGGTCTTTGTTGCTGCGCTCGGGCTTTCTCTAGTTGCAGAGAGCAGGGGCTACTCTTCCTTGCGGTGCAAAGGCTTCTCATTGTGGGGGCTTCTCTTTTTGCGGAGCACGGGCTCTAGGTGCGCGGGCTTCAGTAGTTGTAGCAAGCGAGCTCAGTAGTTGTGGCTCGCGGGCTCTAGAGCACAGGCTCAGTAGTTGTGACGCACAGGCTTAGCTGCTCCACGGCATGTGGGATCTTCCTGGACCAGGGCTTGAACCCGTGTCCCCTGCATTGGCAGGAGGATTCTTAACCACTGCGCCACCAGAGAAGCCCGACTTCAGTTTTTTTAACATATGGTGTAGACCTTAAATTTATTTTCCATGTGTTTTCATCTAAGCTGTTCCAGTTGAAAGAATATCGTGCCTTCCTTTTTGATGTGTGTGTGTGTGTGTGTGTGTGTGTGTGTGTGTGTGTTTCCACCTCCTATTACCATTCAGAATGTTAGGTCACAGGGTTCTATGATAACCAAAAGCAGCAATAAAAAAGAAAGCTATTTGGAAAGTTCTCTATCTAACATTGATCAAATGTCACATCAATATCCTAAGTATGACTTTCTTTCAATATTGCATTCAGCAAACAGTTTTGAGTAGCTTTTATGAGCTAAAATGCAGTAAAAAAATATTTAATCCTCTTTTCAGGAGTTCAGTCTAGTGTGCTAGCAAGGGGCTACTCCGCTTGCGTTTCTGATCTTAGCTAAATGAAGGTATCACGGTCCACCAACTAATTCAGCCCAGGTATATGAAAGTTATTCTTGATTCCCGTTTGAGTTATACACTGCTATGTAACAAAGCACCCTCAAACTTAGTCACTGAAGAGGACAATCAATGATTATCTCAATATGCTGTGGTTTAAGCAGGCAGTTTTTATCCTTCATACGGTAAATAAAGCCAGGGTGCTGAGAGGCCTAGAAGCTGCAAAATGCCCTGACAGTTGGGATTGGCTGGGAGCAAAGATGGGACTGTTGGCTGGGGTCTCAGTTTCACTCCACATGGACCTTTCTACATCACTTCTTGGGCTTCCTCATGGCATGGTAGCTGTTCTAAGAAGGTGCACTCTAACTGCAAGCATTCCAAGAGGACAATTCCCAATGTGCCAACATTTATCAAACCTCTGCTTGCATCTCACTAATGTCTCATTAACCAATGCCAGTCACAAGGCCAAACCCGTACTCAACCAAAGGGGCTATAGAAGGCCATGAGTACTGGGAGGTGTTTCTCAGTGGGGCCAATGTAATATAGTCTGCCACAATTCCTCTTCTTCCTTCACAAACAAGTACCTTTGAAATGTTCCCCCAATACATTTATATTATCCATTTTCATTGCCTTAATTCAATTTTTAGTTCTCTTTCACTTTCTTTTTCTTTCTTTTTTTTTTTTTGGTAAATATCTAGCTGGGCTTTTTAATTAAGGGTAGGGGGAATAATAGTGATATTCATGCAGTGAATAAACACGTATTGAGTAGTAGTGAGGAATACACTGTAGTTAGAACTGTGTGTGACACATGACTGAACAAGGTACTTCCTCTGCCTTCATAGCTAAAACTCTGCAGGGGAAAATAAATAAAAATATGCCCCTAGTCCCTCAAACCCGCACTCCTAATTGTAATGATTTTTCTAACATACAGATTTCAATATGTCACAACTCTACTTAAACAATTTCAGTGTTTGCCCCAAACAACTAGATGAGATCCAAACTCTGTAGCACCTCATTTAAGGGAACTCAAACCAGCCTTTCCATATTCATCTCCTACGGCTTCCCCTCAACTTAACTCTCATTCTCTTTCATAGGTCTGTGTCTTTATTCCTGCCATTGCATCTAGCTAGAATGCTCTTTCAGCTCCAGGAACATGTAATTTTCTTTTTAGAGCCACACTCAAAATACTTTTCTATAAGACCTCCAGAAAGAGAAAGAACGAATCACACATATGCCTCCACAGACTGCAATGATCTCTCTAGCTCAGTATTGATGCTGTTCCACTGCTCTTCGCATGTTTGTCCTTTCAATGGACGCTAGGCTCCCCGTGGGCACCTTGTTCACAGTTACACAACTTGGCATTTTCAACACCTAATACAGCTTGGTACATAGGAGGAAATAGAGGAGGCGGCATCTCATATAATTTCTTTCATTTCTATGAAATGTGCTGCTTTGCATGCACTACATCTGAAATAAAAATATCATCACAGTTGTAACTAAATATTGAATTTATGACGTCAGAGCTTCTCCAAGATAAAATGTGCTCTAATGAGAAATGAGGGCTAATAAAGAAATTTCTTTTCTGTGAAAAATAAATAAGTGAAATGTAAATATAAAGAGCCAGTACACTTTGGTTCAAGCCTTGTTTCAATGCCTTGGAATAAGCAAAATGTCTGCCTTCCAAGGGTGCTGATAAGATAAGGCTATATCTTGCAAATCAGGCCACTGAATGTCTTTGAATGAAATTCTGCATTCTTATGAATAGAAGCCAAAGAGTGAAACTGTATTAAAAGTAAGTCTTACACAATATAAAATTAAAGTATTCCATATAACACTACTTCCATTTAAAATTCATCATGAGGATATATCCACTGAATTTTTCGAAAGTATAATATTTGAATTAATGATAAAATATGCCTCACGTTAAACTTTAATTGTAGTTATAAGACTTCCAAAAGTGAATGGATTTTTAACATAGTCATATAGATCATGACAGGATGTAAATTTATATCATGCAAACTCCTATCACATGCAGTCAGATACGAACAGTTGTGTAATTCAATAAGCCATTGAATTCGCGGTAATAGACATTATTGGATGATAAATGTTTGCTTTCAAAACTCAAGGCCTTCTAGAGTCAGGCCCCATTTAACATTCCACCTTATACCGCATCACTTATTCTTCTTTCTTGCTCTCTCATCACGCTGGATTACACAAGTCATTTCCCTTAGTGGATGTTGTACCCCCAACTTAACCTCCCTCCACAAAATGGGCCCCTTCTGGAAGTGAACATGGTATGCATGACATCATGCAGCAGTTTTGATTTCAATACTCTGAAGGTTGGCCACTGCTTTGTATAGATGTGCCCTTCCATCCCTCCAACAGGGACTGTGTTCTACTGAACTTGAACATTCCACATTGCCTAGCATGTAGAAGGCACTGGATAAATGTCTGATGACTGATACAACAAATGAATGCACAAAATAAAATTTGAATCATGTCTTTTAATGCGAATAGTCATTTACTTCAATCTTGAACACTCAATAAAAAGACTGACGTTTGTATTGGATATTTTCATTTGAGCTAAGTCTTCATTCATCTACTTCAGAATAAAATATTTCAAATTGAAAAGATACGAATTCTAGGATATAAAAAAATGGATTACAACCTGAGTAAAAGCACAATTCTGAAATGTGTCATGTGCTTCTGCACCCTTTAGCAAAACGATGAAAAGAAAAAACTATTCCACATTTCTTTAGTTCTAATTTTGCCACTTATTAGACATGAAATCTTCTTAAGGTCAATAATATCTCATTTTCTTACCTCACAGAATACTAATATAAATATGCATATGAAAAACTTCTCCTTAAGCTGAACTGTAAAGCTTTAGTATTGTTGAGCCCAAAAGTTGATATCCAGTGTATTTTTTTGCGCTAGAAATCATTGAGCCTGATGAACATTTAGCCCAATCACTGTCATGCATACTGAGGGAGAATTTTCCTTTGAGAAATAAAATGTTCATCACTTCTAATTATAAATGGTACTGTTGTCAAGACAACTTTTCTCAAGAGGGATAGGATTATTCTAAAATAGGCTTCTTTAACAATTTTTTAAATCTCAGCACTTATTTACAAATGAAAATACGTCACCCCTACTAATATCTCATTAATCAAAATACTCTCATCAATTAAAAAAAATGTTATTTGGGAAATGTTTCAATAGAATCCTCTTCCTTAGCTCTACTAGGGAATTAGAATTCATGACATGAGAATTTAACTACGTAGCACTTCAATTAAAAGCAGGGAGTCTGGAACTAATGTTACGTAAGTAGCAGGCACAATAGAGTTAGCATGCCCCATTAATGTCTTGCTATTGGGGCAAAATGACATTCTGAGGCATGAAGAACAAAAGGGTAATTGGATATAACAGGAATCTCATTTTGACAAACATGAATCTACTTGGCCATTCCTATAAGCATGATTCACTGCAACACTGCAAAATAAGAGACATTCTTATATTGGAACTTTCTTAAGATTATAATAAGGATATATCCCAGATAGTCAATATTATAAATTATAAAAGTGTAGTGTTAATATTATTCATAAGTTCATAATTATAAAATGTTTATAATTTTTAAGTTTCTTCCATACCTCATCTGATTCTCTCAACAACCTTGTGAACAAACAGGGCAGTAAGCATGTAATTTTATACATGAGAAAGCAGATATATACACTCTTCAAGGTCTTATAGCCAGTAAGAATTCACCCCCTCATTCATTCATTCATTGATGCACATTTTTACAAAGTCCCCACCATGTATCTTTTACAAAGATACAAAGTATCTGCCCTGTTGAAAACACTGTACTGTATGTTAGGGAATAGCAAAGACTGAGATTAATCTTTTAATTAGAAAATTATATATAGCAGATCCAATTTTTGTTTAAACTGCAAATTCACTAAATCCTATTATATTTTAGGCTCCTACTAGCATATCGATATTCCAATGAAGCTCTAGGTATCACAGAAGCTAAGTTCAAAGAAAAAATAAAAGAGTTTCACAGAGGAAAAATATATGTAAATTTTCTCTTTTGCTAAAATCAATCAATAAGCTGGAGATTTATCTCTCCTGAAATTTAAGATAAGCAATTAATCATTAATTAGTTATTTAGTACATAATATACATCTATCACTATGTTAGTCACTGACTACATAGGAAAATGAAGACCAAAGTTTTGTTATAATTGAGAACACAAAGGATGTATATTTGTGTGTTGTGTGTGTGTGTTTTCTTGCAGGTGCCTAAATGTGAGACAACCCAAATACATTCATCATATATTATAACCTAGGAGATGCATGTATATATATATATTTGTAGCTAGCTAATGAATGAAGATTTCAAAATAAAATTATTGCAGAGAATATTATGAAATAATATGTATTCTAAACTGTGAAAACAATGTCCTTGCACAATATAATTCCATGCCTTTTGTCAAGATAGATGTAAATATCAGACTGAAAAGTTTTCTAATCTTTGAGAATGTCTTATGACAAAGTATAGCCTACAGCAATATAAATAAGTAAAACCATTCCACTCTCTTCCTTGAGAATAGAACACAGAACGAAACAATTATGAAAATTCAATACCACCCTAAATGATTCATCGTGGTAGACCCTGAACTTAGTCAAAAATCTTTATTTTAAAGAAAGCAAGGTATGCGGTTTTTAAAAAATCCGTATAATAGAGTCATATGATTTTAATTATTTTATAAATTTGATTAGTTTAAAAAGCAGAAAATATATTTTCCATCTTTATTAACTTAATCATAATATACTATATCTAAATGATTTTTATGAGCATTAAAATGTTCTATATTTTCCATGTTGATTTTTATTGTGAAAAGATTATAAGATTACCTTTACCTTGACTAAAAATATACACTTGAAAATAATGAACTTTATTTCAGACTTTTCTAGGCATGACCATAATAGAGTAATAAATTTAGTATTACAGACTAAAACATAATTAGTATAAAACACTGCATCATTTTTTAATGATTACCTGTTATGGGGCCCTGTAAATGGCCAAGGTGAGACAAAGAAAGTATTTTTTGGCTTTGACAAATGGATAACAAATTACAGCAGTAATGCCAAGCAACCTCAATAGAATATGGAATTGGCTCCCCCTGTTGGGCCTGAAAAGTCCACATTTTTGAGAATCACATAACAAATCTTAAAAAAAAAAAAAAAAGCAAAGGAATGAAAAAGCCAAGATTTACACAGGTATATAATTTTTGTCTGTTTTTATAAATAAAACTGAAGACCTACAAGCACATTGGAAATCTATGTTTTTTAATAGATTTTATTTTATTTTTATATATATTTTTTTCTGGATAAAAAGAAGTCATGAAAATCAGCATATATTCAATAGTTACTTAAGAAAACTGGAATTAATTTTCAATTTAATGAAATAGACAAAACGGCCAAATGAAGCGTATAATGTCTAGAAAGCATGTCATCCTTTGAACTAAACACAGAAAATAAAACATTTACTCCTCACTAAAAATATTATCTCAAATAATATTTTGGTAATAAAACTTGTTTTTACCCTTGTTGGTATGTAAATGCATTAGAAAGAACAGTTTTTTAAGTGTGCATGTTCTTATTATTCAGAGCAATGCAGAGGTTTATATCTCTTAAGAAACACCTACATCTCTTGAGAATGGCTATCATGATTCAGCTGTTGGGTGGGTTGTCTTTAACCTGCTTGCCCCAGGAGGTCTGTCTGAGAACATTTCAAATCGAGTGGCAAGAGTGGGAATTAGTACAGAGCAAAGAAAACAAAAAAGCAATAAAATCCCTACTCACTTAGAATGTAGGACAGTGGGGAAAGCACAGTCCACAAAGCCAATGAAATAAATGTAAAATTACAACTATGAATAATAGCAAGTTTACATAATTGAAAAATAATGCAATAAATTACAATCCCCTATTTGCACACTAAGAATTCATTATCAACCTCCCCATGACACTGCCTCACCTCAACAAAGGCTCTGAGGGTTACTGTAAAAAATTACAAAGTTTTGGGCTTCCCTGGTGGTGCAGTGGTTGAGAGTCCACCTGCCGATGCAGGGGACACGGGTTCATGCCCCGGTCCGGGAAGATCCCACATGCCGCGGAACAGCTGGACCCGTGAGCCATGGCCGCTGAGCCTGTGCGTCCAGAGCCTGTGCTCCGCAACGGGAGAGGCCACAACAGTGAGAGGCCCACGTACCACAGAAAAAAAAAAAAAAAAAAACTACGAAGTTTTGATAGAAATGAGACATTTGAAGGGGGACAAAGTGGAAAGCAATTAAAAATCACAACTAAGCCCTAAAGACTTTAAATATCTAGCAACGCATCAAGATGTTTCTGTCAAACCCTAATTGTCGTTTTTCATACTTCATATTTTTTTAACTTTATCTTGTTATTTTTCTTAAAATTTGGTCATTTAGAAAGTTGAGGTTAATGAGCCTTCTCAAAAAGTCCAGAACGATAAAAGGGTCAAAATGCCATTACCTACAGTGAATATGTTAAAGATGATTGCTTTCCTTTTCAAGGTCAGGTGAGATAACAACCTGTGGTCCCTGCCTTGACTGTAAGTTCATAGGAGGCCTCTGGGACACGAATAAGCAGAGCAAAAGGAACAAGTATCAAAAATAGTTCCTTTGGAAAATTCCTATGGGACCATTTTCTTTCCGGAAAATTGAGAGAAAATACTCATCAATGCACTCTTTCCTGCACATATGCTTTTAGGACCCAGAACTCAGGCAAACATTGGTACTGTATCTTAGATACATATGGATTAAATAGGCTATATGTACTGGCCTGGGAACTGAACCAATATTTACAACATTGTTTCTATGGGAAACATGTTCCAAGTTCTAAATAACTTACAAACGTTTGGAATATACTGACATAAAACGTTTTTGTTATGAGATATATTAGGAAGACAGGATATAGATTACAGTTGACTTGGAGTCAATTCATGTTGACCTCCTTTTCCTTCTTTTTTTTTTTTTTTTACCTCCCACTTTTCCTTCAGTCTGGCAAAGGAATGAAAATGCCAAGATTTACAGAGGTATATAATTTTTGTTTGCAAAAACCCTATGCGACTTTTAAAATTAGCAACAAGAATACACACCAAATCTCTAGCAACCTTAAAATTCTACCATATTCACCCTACCTTATTTCAGTTAGTCCTATTGACATTTATTAGATTGACAATTTTGCCTGAGGAATCTCAAAAATGCGATTTTCCAGATTTTGTTGGTTAGCAAACACAGATCATATGATACTTCTTTTCTCTTTTATCTGGAATGAATTGTCATCTGCTGGCAAATAGCTCATTTAAAACTTCCAAGTTCTTAGCATTCAAGTTTAAGAGGAAAAAAAATTACGAATATTTTGTCTCCAAACTCTGAGGCAATCATTTGAACATTTTAGAAATACAAAATGGTAAGAAACAGAAGAATTTCTTTCAAACTTTAAAAATCAGGAAAACAAAGTTTTACTTCAGATCCATCCTTTACTTTTGAATTTACTAGAAAAAAAATGTGGTTATGATTTAAAAGAATCATAACTTATAGCAGCACTCATCTATTTTTATTACCTATTTCAAAATATTTTATCAAAGCAGGCTGTAATAAAGATATTTTAGAAAGAAATGAGACCTAAGAAGTACAGTAAGAAATGCATATGAATTAAGAAAACTACGTGTAAAGAAGCAGGAAAAGCAAGTCTTGATCCAAGAGAGAAAAAAATGACACTCTGAAAATCAAGATATATTAACAGTAGACTGCTTTCAAGGACAATTACAAGAGCTTCTGATTGCACATAACATAATGCTGTGTGTACATGCTGAGCTGTCACCTTTGCATTATCAGAGAAGAAAAGGGCAATTTCACTCAGACTCTGGTAAGTCATAAACAGAAAATTTCAAGTTGGAAATGCTGTCCCTTTCATTCACATTTACATGGTTTCGATCTGTTTGATGAAATCTGCACTTTGCTTTCCTTTCCAGAGTTTAAATTCAGTTAAACATACTAAAGGAAAGTTTCCATTTGTTCACATTGCATCTATCCCACCACACTGAGGAAGGATGGTACAGCAGCTCCAAAGAAAGCGGCTTATTTAGGCAGCTAATGAACAATATTGTTTACATCCATGAAGCCAAGCATTTAATAAAAATTGGATGGTGGTAACTTCCTGAGGCTTACTTAGTATCTATAGTCTAGCATCACAGAATGGAATATAAGGGCACAGTGAGGTTGTTTACATGTCAATCACTTGTCAGTTTCATGAGTTCTCTACAAATACCCCTTGTACTTGGAAATTTCTTTACCAATGTTGTAACTAGAATTTTTAAACACAGCGATAGACACTTTTTTTCTAAAACTACTAAATTAAATCACCAGCAGACACAAAAGGAAAGGTAATGCCATGGTAACTTCTGTGTAACTGAAAAATTACATTTTTTTTAACTTGTTTCCAGCTTGGGTCACTCGTTTATTTTTGGTTTTATTCTCTTTGTTACACAAAAAATTCCACTCTCCACATCTTTTTTTAACACTTGATATTATTATAAGTAGGTGGAGTAATAAAATAAGCAATAAGTTAACTAATATATCTGCATTCAAAGCGAGAGAATATGAATTGTTTTACCAGTCTGCTCTCATAAGCATAACAAGAGGTAATTAATGAAGAGTTGTTTGCTTTGCTAGTATTTCTAGCATGTCTACAGTATGCAAAAGGTCAGTGGACAACAATCAGTAGAAAACTTGTTTGAACATACTACCGTTTCCTAGACATTTTCTTGGATGAAATAGATTTCAAGTATGACACAGATCATCATATAAATAAAGTGAAAATGTAGTTTACACAAGAGCTTTCTGTATGAAAGAACATAATAATCTGAGCATGTAACTCTACTATTTAATAATATCTGTCCTTCCTTATTCTCCATTCTTTGTTTCTAAAAGTGGTCTGTTAAGAAAAAAATCAAGCCTATAAATTTAAGTAGATTTACTTATAATTATGCTTTCTCAATTGAGCATAGATTTTTAGAAGAAAAAGATCACTGTGTTCAGAAAAAAATGTCTGAAGATATCTCCTTAAAATCCTGAAAATAATATAAGATTTTTTTTGTTCTACTTCATTTCATTGGGTTAAATAGCTTCTCAGGCAGCTCAAATACCTTTCAAGAGGGCTTGGGGGAGGACTGGATTTAATTGGCAATAAATTAATTGAGTTGGATCTTCTGGCTATGAAGATACTGATATGTCTTCGGCCCAAGTACAAACCTGTGTGAGAATCTTCCCCAACACTCATGTACAAATCAGAAGTCAGATGCACAAACTGACCTTGTTCTAAATTGAAGTTAAATTAACATCTTTCCATTGAAATGGAAATTGGAAATTATTTACCGAAGGGATTTTCAAATTAAGATTACTGCATACACAGTGTTTCAGAGAGGGCCCTCAGGGAGCTTCCCAGAGTAGGGGGGACGCCTTATCATCCTTGATTCAGAGAAATTATGGTTAACAATATATACGTCATTTTGTATCAGATTCACTTTTAAATGGAATTCAGCGACAGAAAAATTAGAAACATTTAAGACACATTCTTGTGCAATCTTCCAGCTATGGGGTAGTACCAGATATCTGGCCCCAAGCCCTCTGCAAAGACTTTTGAGGCAAACAGTTCCATTGCCAAATTACTCTGGTCCCTTTGAGCTATCTAGTGTTTAAAACTTCTTTGAGAGGATAATACCTCAGATGTTTTAGAAAGTCTGATTAAGTAGCACCCAGATTAACTATCTCTTTCTCCTAAACCTCTCAAGTTTCTTCAACTGATTCTCATATGATATTCCATTCAGGCCTTTTAACATCCTTAGCGTTTTTCTCTGAGTGTCTTTCAGTTTGCCAATGTCAATATTAGGATGTCACTTCTCAATAGGTCTATTTTATGGACCCAAGAAGATATGAATTCCAATCATGGCTTTACCTTTTATAAGCGAGTCTAGCCAATTTTCAGCTTTTTCATCTGTAAACTAAGGTAAGGTATATAAACTAATAGCTCTTCTAGAAAGAATGTTAACATGTATAAATTAAAAATACACCTATAGATTCTTGCAAAAGAAAAGCAGCATGTGAATTTCCTTTCCATCTTCCTTAGAACCAAAACTATTAGCCAGAATTAAAAACAAAACAAAGCAAAAAACCATCTAAGTAAGAATGGAGAATTTAGGAGAAAACTGCTACTTAAACATTTACTCATACACTGGGATATAAACCCCAGTGTATGAAATATGAGACGCAGTGGGAGCTAAGGCCTTTGTATATCTATCTGGCTTTAAACAGAGCCTAGCATAGCACCCTTAACATGTGGGTACTTTCTAAAGACAGTAATAATAATAAACATCATGTATATTCTATGAATTTCAGGGAAGTGCCTTTAAATAACAACAAATGCAAACGTGCGAAATGGTAATAAAAAGAAGGAAAAAGGACCTGGGTTCCTGGAGCAGGTGTAGACTGGGCAGCACAGAGTCTTAGGAGGATCTGTACGTGAGGAGCCTGGTTCCCTGAGCCACAGTGAAGGCTCCTCCACAGGCTGGGCAACGTTGGGCAGGTCACATAACATCTCTGGCACCTAGTTCTTCACCTAAGTTTCCAAGGTCCTTTCCAGCATGGGAGTATACATCGTTTTATTCTAATACGAAAACTGAAGGTCACATCAATACAGCTAAGCCTCTACTTCTTCAAACAACAGGAAAATGGAACCTGGGCATATGTGTCAGGAAAAAAGAAGTGATTCCAAACTCTGAAATAAAAGTAGTGCTTTTCCTTGCAGGATCCTATTTCACACTACTATAGTTTAAGAACTTCACTTGATAATCATTAGTACCTTAATTAATCAAAACGCTTTCAGAATTGGCTTTCTTTGTTGTTTATATAGGCTTTGCTTAAAATTTTAAAATCCTGTTCTCTACCTAAAACTATCATGCTACACACCTATGCAATTTCACCGCAAATACCGTCCTCCTCTTTTCCTAACAGTATCACCCTGAATTTAGGACTCTGGACCATGGCATTATTTCTGTGACTGATCTCTAGGCTTCAAGTCTTTCTTCACTTCAATTTACAGTCATTATCTTCCCAGAGAATTACCTTGATCAGATGACCCCTGCCTGCCAAATAAAATCTGAATGAAGTCCTTAGCCTAGCATTTCCAAGCCTTTAAAATGGTCTCAGTTTACATTTCTTGACTATTTCTCCTTAATCCAATACCACAAACATATGACATTTTTCTTTGTCAATAAACATACTTTTTAACCATTTCAAATAATGTTATTCTCTCTGTATGGATGCTTTTATTTTTCCCTCTCTTATGGTTTTGGAGATTACAGAAATCCACTTAACATGGATTTTTGTGTTGCCTTCCTAGATACTGCAGTGAGAAGTGACTTTCACTCCTCTAGAGCCCTGTAGCACCTATATGACTCAACAATATTCAGGGCACTGATGGAAGCTCCATCACTGTCTCATTATTAAGCGCTGTAGTATGGCTGCTTAGAGTAGACAAAAAAAAAAAAAGGCTAGGAGATTGTTATTTCCTCAGAAAACAGATTAATCCATAAGCCAATTATCTAACCATACAGTCACATTTTAACTAGTTTAATACAGAGAAGGAGCAAACTTTTACCTTAAAGCAACCATCCCATCAGACCTCACAGGCAAGCAACTGTGATTTTAGTGTTGCTAATAAATATGAAAAAGGATTCTGCAGTTAGCATGCTCAAAACTCAAAAATTCTATAAACTGTCTATTTCATACTATGCCAGCCACTTTCACATATGCTTATTTACTTCTTTCAACAAATCTGTGAATTAATTACTATTTTCATCTTACAGCAAAAGAAACAGAAGCTCAGAGAGGTTAATTACTTGTCCGAATCACACATTTGGAAAGTGGCTGGGCCATGATTTCAGTTAAGATATTCTGAATCCAAGCATATTTGTCTATTCTGTGATCAGAAACCTACCATTCATTCATTAGTATCATAACCCAGAGGCAGAGAAGAAATGAAATATTTGCTTTATACCTAAAGATTAAGAGTAAGCCAATAATGGGGAAACAAGGCTCATCGTATACTACTCATCTGCAAGGGGAACTGGCTCAAGAATCTTGAAATGAGGGTATATGCTTTCCCAAAAAGGAAGGCATTGGGGTGGATCTGGACAAAGGCTGCGGACAAACCTTAGCCACAGTTCATCCATTCTCTTCTTCAGCACAAGCACAAGAACAAGAGGCAGACATGAAATTCACATGTACACACATGCTGTGGTACACGGGTTGTCCAGGATGTCATTACCCTAACACACCTTTCTTAACACATCTGAAAATGACATCAATAAGAAGCTGTAAATCAACTTGGAAACTCCCATGATGTTGGAATTATATGTTAAATCAAAGTTCTCCATGACTGTTTTCATCGTGTATCATCATTAGTACAGTTTTTTGAGCATATGTCCCCACCATTTATAATTTATTCACGTTATAAATTAATATTACAGTACCACTGTACCATGAGAATTTAAAACATAGACAAGAGTAGAGAGTTTTCAAAGTTGAGAGAAAACTTTAAATAGAAATTTAAATAGAAAATTCTAACATTTTCTTCCTGTATCTAGGGCCGTTCTATCACACACAGCATCTCTGTGAAAAAACTTTAAAGGCAGCCTCTCAGTGGCAGAAATAGCCTAATAAGCAAAGGCCAAGCTGGATTTCCTTTCCCATTCTCCTCCCCAGCCAGGCACTTGTATGCAGCATCCAACATGCACTGCAATTTTTAAGACCACTAAAAAGTAGATTATTGTAAGCAATCTTTGAAGGATGCATATGCCACACTGAAGACACTGAATTAAATTATAATGGTTTACTGAATGTTTTTTCTAGGAATGATTGTCATACCTGGGGAATATCATACAAGTGCAGGACATGCATTCAGTCATTGGGGAAAATATCTCTGGTGTGTACCATGCCAGGTATTGTGCTGAGCGAAGGGCAAATATCTTAGACTAGATTCAGTCTACTTTTTAGCTCAAAAGAGAGACAGATGAGAAGAACAGATACATGATAACTACATTAATGGGGGGAGAGGGGTGATCAGGTCACCCAGACAAGGGACACATCATCTAGCCTTGAGTGAAGTGAAGTCCAGTGAAGGTAAATTCTAAGCTGAGCCCTAAAATAAGAGAAGGAAATAAGGATACAGATTTGAGGCAGGGAAGCAGTGGCTGATCCTGAAGACTTTACAATTTTCCAGTATTTAGGTTATTGTGAGAAAAGATACATGAAAAAAAATGAGGGACTAGGGGGCTTCCCTGGTGGCGCAGTGGTTGAGAGTCCGCCTGCCGATGCAGGGGACACGGGTTCGTGCCCCGGTCCGGGAGGATCCCACATGCCACGGGGCAGCTGGGCCCGTGAGCCATGGCCGCTGAGCCTGCATGTCCGGAGCCTGTGCGCCGCAACGGGAGAGGCCACAACAGTGAGAGGCCCGTGTATTGCAAAAGAAAAAAAGAGGGACTAATACAAAACACTAACCTTTCTTCTGCAAACTGTAAATATAATTTATGAGTAACACATGAAAATAGGCTGACAAGACAAAGTTTGGTGACATTCATTCAACACATGTTTATTGAGCACCTAGGATATGTCAGATACTCGTCAGGCTTTAGGGAACCAATAATTAGTAAAAACCCATGCTGTTTTCAGAAGCTCTAGTGAAGAAAGCATTCATAAAAATAACCATACAAATACACAAGCATTTAAAAACTATATCCTGGGGCTTCCCTGGCGGCACAGTGGTTAAGAATCCACCTGCCAATGCAGGGGACACAGGTTCGAGCCCTGTTCTGGGAAGATCCCACATGCCACGGAGCAACTAAGCCCATGCGCCACAGCTACTGAGCCTGTGCTCTAGAGCCCGCGAGCCACAATTACTGAGCCCACGTGCCACAACTACTGAAGCCCGCGTGCCTAAAGCCCGTGTTCTGCAACAAGAGAAGCCACCTCAACGAGAAGCCCGCGCACCGCAATGCAGAGTAGCCCCCGCTCGCCACAACTAGAGAAAGCCCACACGCAGCAGTGAAGACCCAACACAGCCAAAAATAAATAAATAAAATAAATTTAAAAAAATTTAAAAGTATATCCTTATAGTATGGGGATGTGTAAAGAGAAGGTGAGTTAATCTGGAGGAGCAAGGAAGGCTTTTCCAGCGGAAGTCGTGTTTGAACTGGAAAATGAAGGCTCTAGAGTAAACTAGGGATATTATGGGACAATGACCGGGTATAGGAAGGCAGCAGGGGGCTGAGTAGGTAGAGCCACCGGCCTGGGAATCTGTATACGCGAAGGCCCTATGGAAGTGAAAAGCATGGATTATCTTGGGAACTGCATGTGCTCATGCAGCTGAGCACAGAGAGAAAAAAGGAGGGTGAAGAAAGCAGGATGAAGCTAAAGAGTGAGGGGTGGGTGTACAGGTCTCAGGCCCCCAAAGAATGGGGATTCATATCTTCAGTGCAAAGTCATGAACTGAGAGAGTCCTTTACTCTCAGTAGCTCGCATTGAACTCCTCCCTGCCTCACTCTCTCCTTTCCTTCAACAAACACTGATTGAGCATCTACCAGTCTGCCATTGTGATGTGCTACTTTGGATGCTGAGGATACCACCGTGGAGAAAACAGACTGAGTCTCTGTCCTCAGGAAACTCACATTTTCGAGGAGGAGGCAAGTAAAGAGATCTGCAGAATAGCATAAATGATATCTACATCACAGGCTGCTGTGAGGATCACAGGAGATTGCATGATTACACAGTTTACAAAAGGTCAACTGTTTTGTTAAAGAAAGAACTTGATGAGTTTTCTTCTTGGGTGTATAAACTTAGATGTGACAATCAGGCACCCGTGAGGATTCATAATGTAAATATTTGGAATGGAAAACTGGAATACAGATGAGACAAAGATGAAATAAAGAAATTCTGACCAAGGAAATACAAGTGCAACTACTTAAAGCAAGTCTGTATCACACACTTCACACACTTCATTTCAAGTGTGTGCCTTACACACACTTCATTTTTAATCATCTCAAAAACCTGAAAGGTAAGTTTTATTAGCCCTACATGTGAAAATGAAGCACAAATAAATCAACAAATCTAAGAGGTTCAGTTTTATGCGCCGAAACTAAAAGTTGCTATAATAGCAACTTTTCTAAATTCCTACAGTAAAATCAAATGAACAATTAAAAAATTTTAAGTTCTTAACTGTAGCAGACAC
The DNA here is from genome assembly GCF_059928025.1 of Delphinapterus leucas. Classification (NCBI taxonomy): domain Eukaryota; kingdom Metazoa; phylum Chordata; class Mammalia; order Artiodactyla; family Monodontidae; genus Delphinapterus; species Delphinapterus leucas. Next base: position 47,116,564 of record NC_143133.1, on the reverse strand, counting down.
TGTTGATTATTGCCTCACATCAATCAGCGCCCCTTCCTGTTTCCTGATAGAATCCTAACCTGATTCACTTACCCATCCACCCAAAAGTCCAGAGAGATACCTTAACTAGTCTAAATCAATCGCTACCTGCCATTTCTTTGGCAACCTTTGTTCTAAAGTTATACATTTTACCTAAATTGTTTCAGTGGATTGAAAGAAGGGATTTAGAATCCACTGGGCAGGAGGAAATATCGCCTCCCGTCTCTCTGTCTTTCCTTTTCTTCTTTTTCTCTCTCGCTTCTTTTCTCCTCTTTCTCCCACTGCAATATGAACCAGTGGGATTCCAACATGAAGGCCTAAACGATGGCCATTTTGAGACCAGGAGCAAAGCCTTAGGATAAGCTGCCCTCGAGGATGGAAAAGTGAAGAGAGAGAAACAAATGAAACGCTACCTCTAAGTTTCTTGCTCTGCGTGATCATAATTTTCCTTATTATTGAAGCCAGATTCAGACAGGTGTCATTCATTTACAACTGAACCCATATAACTAATCCACCAACCACAACCACCTATTTTACATCTTACTGAGGAATTCAACAAGACTTTAAAATGGAAGAGCTTTTCCAAAAGCAACCACAATAAGCTGGCTGACCTGAAATATTATCCTGGGTAGAGAGCATTTCAGAAAATAAAGTGAAATATTCTCATTTTCAAGCACATGTGTAGAGTATGTGAATTCAGTGAAGTGTCAGTGTTTCTAATAACTAGTGATATTTATGGAGAATTTATTAAGTGTAAGCACTTTGCTGACACCACAAACTAAATCTTCACAGCGACCCAGTAACATGTGTAGTATATTATCTTCACTTAACAGGTAAGGAAACCAGGTCAGAGACTGTTTCCCACCCAGCACACTGCTAAAACTAGAGTTTGAACTCCATCCCACAAAATCTTGGCTCTCTCTACCATAGCATGCTGACTCACTTGCCATTTTTTAAATTCTAAAATAAATTAACAACATAACGTTCCCATAATAAACACGATGGAATACAACAACTGCAGGGCTTTTTGTCTGGACACTGATTTAGCAATCTGCATAAACATGCTCTGGTTCTGTCAAATATGAACTGTTTAAAAATCAGATACAATATTACTGATTAAAAAAAATTTTTTTTTTCAGACACAAGTTTTCTGTTTCAACGACAGAAATGTGACTTGGAGGAAAAGAATGTAAAGTCCTTACTAAATGTATTTAATAAGCATTTATCAAGCCCCTACTACATGCTCAGTGATATAGTAGGTGCTTTGGAAGGCATATAAATGAAAAAGACTTAGAACCTGCCACCAGAAGCTTGGATTCTAGAAGGAGAGAGAGAAGAAAAAATTAACTATGCTAAAAGGAAACTGTTACATAAAACTAACAGAGGCCTAAGAAAAACTATGAGGCAGGGCTGCAAAGGGAGCAGGCTCAGATTAAGCGCTCCAAAAAAAGCCTCAGAGAAGAATTCATTTGAATTCATTATCAAAGTCTTCATGTAAGCTCGTTTAGTCAACAAAGTAGTCCCAACTTTGGGCCAGGACCTAAGGTGACTGAGATAACTAACGTATGACCTCTGCTGTAACAGCCTCTTGAGACATAAGGCATACTGTTATTAAAAAAGGGGGTGAGCAGTATTCTGTCAGGTAGTAAAGGAGAAGGAAGAGGGATAATCTGTGTGAGGCTGCTGTGACCTCTGAATGGAGAGTACTGTTTGCCTGAAGCATTGAGTTAATGGGGTCACATTTTCCTGGGTGAAATCAAGGAGGCCTTCACTGTGGAAGAGGCATGATCTGGATCTCAGAGAGTGAATAGAAGCTTGCCTGATGAAGAAGGCAGAGGAAATACCAGAGGCAAAAGTCCACAGGCTCAACAGTAGCTGACTTAACATGTGTAACTCTTCAAGTACATGGTATAATAAGAGAACATCAGGAAACAAGAATGATAAATTGGGACCACTGAGGAAACCTGAAAGCCAAGGTAGGAGTTTAGACTACAGACCCTGGTGTTAGTAAAGGTTTAGAGAAAAGTAACTGTTCTATTATTTACCAGCCTTATTACAGTGGGCTAGTAATTCAGTTAACCACTGTAGGCTACAGTTATTTCATCTATACAATTGAAGCAATGATATGTATTTATCTGAGTTCCTGTGACTGTCATGGGACAATGTTTTGCTAAATCTAAACTGCTATGCTTATAGACTAAATGATTTTGACTGGGGAAAGGACCTAATCCAAACTGTACTTTAAGAAGATACCTCTGGGCGCAGTGGTTGAGAGTCTGCCTGCCGATGCAGGGGACGCGGGTTCGTGCCCCGGTCCGGGAAGATCCCACATGCCGCGGAGCAGCTGGGCCTGTGAGCCATGGCCGCTGAGCCTGCGCGTCTGGAGCCTGTGCTCGGCAACGGGAGAGGCCACAACAGTGAGAGGACCGTGTACCGCAAAAAAAAAAAAAAAAAGAAGATATCTCTGGATGAAGAAATCCTGGAGCAGGGGACCCTAGTTAGGAAGTAAAAAGACAGGGAAAGGAGAGGATGGATGGGTGTGGTTGTCAGGATCTAGAATCAACAGAACTTGAGAGTCTGAATAAAGGAAGAGGAAATGAGTCAAGGTGACACGAAGCTTCAGGTTTGGATCTGTGATGGGACAAGTAGAAGACAGAGGAGAACAAGCTCTCTATAAGCACCTATGAACAGTTAACAATGCATCAAACACCGTGAAGATTTTAAATAGATTATAAGGATCATGGCTTTTGTAGCATTTTTACCTAATTAAAGGAAACTCTTGACCCCCGTCCAGTCAAAACATGTGGTAACGAGCACTGCACTGTAATCAAATGCCAGCCTGCCACTTGGGCAAATTACATGATCTCTTTGGGTCTCAGTTTTCCCATCTGTAATTTGGATCCCCTTCATATTGCTGAAGATCCAGTGAGTAACTATTAATACGAATAAACCTCTGAGAAGAGCTCCTGGGTCATGTGCTGAATCCATGAGAGTGACACAGCTGACCTCAACATTTCCACCCTCATCACCACCACTTCCTTCAATCAGAAAATATTTCTTTGTGGAATGAAGGCTGTATTAGAGTAAAGCACCAAAGTTTCTACAGACTTGTTCTACAGCCTGCCTCTGGCCATACACACGAAATATCAGTGTGTTTATCCCGTGGGAAAAAAAAAAAGAAAAAAAGGTGCTTTGATTTGGGGCAAGAAGAATAACAGTGTAATATAGTCTCCTGAGTTGTTTGTAAAAGCTACAACTAAATCAAGACTATAGGCAGAGCACACTCCCTGGGTGCAAACTTCAGTCAGTCTGCTAAACGGTCTATCAGGCCAAGATCGGCAGAGGGATGCTAACCTTTGCTGCTGCTGATGGACTCACCACCACCCCAGTCATAGGCTTCATCAATGACTCACACTCAGTATCTCACCCTCCTTGGTACACTTCCCTTCCCAGCTTCCCAGCTGAGCTGTCATGATGCACTGTCTCTATAGGGCTGGATTTGCTAAGATAAGATAATGGCCTTTTATGTGCAGGCGCTGTGAATTCCTCTCCATCCCTTGTACAGGGAAGACAATTTAAGTGGAAAGGAATAAATTGCTCGATTTAATACAGTGACCAAACACAAAAGCCTAATCAAAATGTCAGAAGTACTTGCTCTAGAATGGCAAAGAATTGTGGAAGCACACTAAATGTGTGAGCTGTGCCTTAGCAACCCAAGCAAGGATACAAAATGATGAGATGAAACTAGCTGCCTCAATTGCTTCCTATTATTTTAGCAATTTCAATTTTGTAGTTAATTCGGTAGCACTATTGCTTTATTTGCAAATTACCCAAAATCACACACACACAAATGTGTAAAATATTAGGAAAGAATTTATAAATGCTATCAAAGATGCTGTAGAATAGCCTTTTCTAGACACTCAATATCACAGTGAGGAAACTGGTACAAAAAGCCACCTATGTTTAAGTGCATATCTTACATTGACATAAGATATGTTGATTGAACAAGTTTACTAATTGCTACTCTTTTTAAATTTAAACACTATCAAGGGAGAATAAATGCAAAGATACTAAAAAGTTAAAACTTCAGATGCTTTTGGTAGCTCATTTGGCATGCAAGATGACTGTGGATCCTCGTACTGCCTGCACTTTTATTTCAGCTTACAAATATTTACATGTCCACTATCTGTGAAAACTGCTCTATGGTGATAGAGATGAAAGTGCCCAAACCCTGGAGGGGTGTACAACATACAGAGGGGATTTTGTTAACAAACTAATAAGGATAATATAAAAATTAAACTATTTCTATAATATACTAGACTTAGTCAAATATCTTTAACTCCCTAGGCTAGAGGTGTATGGATTAATCATGGTAAAAAGTCAGTAAAAACACCTGCATATTGGCAGGTATCTACTGTTTGGTATTGCACAGCCACACAAAGGAAGGACCCCTCTCCCCAGGCGGGTGGTGGCACCTTCTGAATGGCAGCAGTCTCTGTAGACAGGAAGTAAAGCAGTGCCTGGTTAGTAGCAAAGCCAGGCGGGACTTTCAACATTCCAGAAGCAGGACTGCGAAGGTAGAGAACGCCATGAAAATGGAGAACTCATGAAACATGAGAAGAAAGAAGGAAAGAACAAGCAGTTTGTGATGTGTCTCTGAACAGTTAGGCTTCCCATTCTAGTACAGAGGGGGGTGCGGGGAAGGGCAGACTCAGTCAAAAATCAAAAAGCAATAACAAATAATTTTAATAGATAATGGTAAATGTTTGGTTATTTGCCCTTAACCCATTCAAGAGTTGTTTTGTGAAAAATATTTAACATCAATTAAACTCTGGCAGATAGGTTACATATTTTAATCCTCTCAGTGACTCGGTGACATTGATGCTCTAATTATTTCCACCTAAGGAAGAGGATGTTGATTGAGGTGGAGAGGTTAAGTAACGTCCAAGTCACACAGTTAGGAAGCTTGGAAGCTAGGCTTCAAATCCTGCCAGTCTGTTGCAAAACCTGTATTCATTCATTCAACTGTTATTTCTTGCGCACCTACTACTATGCTCTGCCTTCATGAAACTTGCGTTTTAATTGGGAGGGAAAGACAACCAGATAAGTAAAACACACAATATGATAGATGGCGATGGAGCATAAAAGAAAAACAGGGAAGTGGGAAGACAGGGTTGGGGTACTCGGTTTCCTCACACAGAAGGAACCCAAACTATGACACAATGGATTATTTTTATGCTTATAATAAAATCTGAAGAATGTGCTTGTAAATGGTGAATAATTTGAAGTGATTATTTCGATTAAACCCATTTCATCAGGCTCTGAAGTAGTTATGTTTTAGCCATAACCTGGTGTTTTCTTTGATATCTTTTCCCTATTTAATATAAATAAGAATTGGCATTCAAGCAACATGCTAGGTGAACTAACAGAAAGGACAGCAATTTTCTGTAATGACCAGTATAAGTATCCTGTTGAGAAGTACCTATGAGGTACAAAACTGTCTTAGGAGATTTCAATACTATTAATTTTTTTTCTTTTTTCTTTCTTTCCTGTCTTTAACCTAATCTAATCTGAATTATTTTGTCCTTTAGTCCTTGGAGACATGGGTTTTGGTCGAAAATACTGAACATATGAAACTCTATGTTGATTTCAAAGTCCGTTAACCAACTACAAATTGTATATAAAATACTTTTAGCTTCAACACTCTGTGGAGTGAGAAAGACTCCTGCAGCTTCACACCCAGCTGAGAGGATGCAGACTTCCCTGTGTTGCTAAAGAATGCTGTGCACAGCGGGCTTCAGGTGTTACAATGACAAAATCAGGGAAAAGAGAAAGAGTTAAGTGATAAAATGTTCTCAGTCATTAAAACAGAGTTCAGTGGCGCTGTGTGTGTGATAGAGAAATTTAGATCCTTGCATAAGAATTTCAATACCTTAGCACTGGTATCTGCTTATACGTGTGTGCGTGTGTGTGTGTGTATACATATAACAAATGGTTTTATATATGACACACACACACACACACACACACACACACATGCACACACATAAGCAAATACCAGTGCTAAGATATCAAAATTCTTACCCAAGGATCTAAGTTTCTCCGTCCCTAGAGTTAACAAACGAATACCAAGTTTACTTTCAAAGGTGGGCTGAAAAGAACAGATTAGACCAATGCACTATAAAGAGTTGTTTACCTGACCATGTTGGTACAAGAAAAATAATATTAAATTTCAACAATCCATGACTAAAAGTTTTTATTTTTAAAAACTCTCAATGAGAATGAATGAAAAGTAGTTATTTTTTGGAACAGCTAAAGGCTACTCTTGCTATTTGGATTAACTGGTATTAGTGGGGGAAGCAGGGAAAAGGGGGGCCTGTATAGTCAAATAACTTTGAGAAACAAATTTTTTAAGTTAGACAGATTTCTTCATTGCAAGATGCCTTGGAGATTAACACACAAGTGTCCACTGCAGTCACCACAGGGGATACGACTTTCATTATTTCCCAAAACATCTGACCACAGAATACTTTGCTCTTGGATCATTGGAGAGCACATTTTAGGAATCACTGCTTTGAAATATAATACATATAAAATAATCAGCATACCAACAAATACAAGGCACTAAAATAACATATGCTTGAGAACTGGGGAGAAGACCTATACCTAAAATAAAAATCTAAATCTGAATCATCTTATAAAAATACAACGAAAGTAAGTACACCTTGTAAGTACACATGACACTGATGATGTGAAGATAACATTTATTTGGAAATAGCTAAATGTCTAGCAAAACGTGTTTACCTATACTTTAATAGTGTTATTCAACTTGGTCACTTAATTTAGAAAATAAAGCAATATCTGGACTGTATTATTGTTGATTTATATCATTCTTCTCTCTTTAAATTAGCATATGGTTTTTGAATGGGAAAGAGTTAAAAGAATAACATTTGTCCATTTTAATAACATTCCTTTATGATTCTTTTTTGCCCCTCTGTCATACTGAGGTCAAGTTCTTCATCTGATTTTGATGTAGTATCCCATCTTAGGCAACAGAATGATATCTGATAACTCAGAAAAGAACAAAAAAAAATGTTGATAACAGTGGTACTGCCCATTGTGTAATTCTTTGCTATAAGATTAACAAGAATAGAAGAAAAATTATTTCAAGACCCCCTCAGGTGAAAACTCTTGCCCTGAAATACTCTGAGTAATACACTTTATGATTTTTAATGTAATTACTGTAGCTACAAGTGTTATTCTTGTTTGTCCAACTTAGCTTTTCCAAATAGGCTATTTGCTGCAGTAATTTCTCACGCTGCAGTAATTTCCCGCGCTGCAGTAATTTCCCGAGTCAACTAAATTCCAGAGGATTACATGGTGGGTGGGGATAAGAAAAAAGGTATTTCCTTTTATCAAATGTAACTATGTTGCCTTCTCATTCCATCAGTTCCTCTGTAATAAAAGAATCCAGGGTGGTCACTTGGAGTACCTGATTAACAACTTTTCTTGAAACTATTCATTATGTGCGGAATTCATTCTCCTTAAAGAGAGGGAAAGAAAACCACACCAACTCTGAGAGCGAGCCTGTCTTTTAGAAACAGACTACAGATTTCAGTTGCCTTCAGAGTATTTGGGTTCTATACATTCTATTATCCTCAAAAAGTCAGGAAAATTAATTGTCCAGGGTGCACAGTCCATTTAGTAGGGTGAATTACAGAAAATGAAGGCCCCTGCGCACAAACCTGTTAAAATCAAAAGATAACACAAGTATGAACATAAACACCTGCGTCAACCATTATTCTTCCTTGATTTGCCTTGTTTGATTTTTAACTCATTTCTTCATGCTACCATTAGTGATGTTTGAGAGGCAGGTGATTATTGAAATTACTTCAATTACACACCACTTATCTCATATTGAGGGATTATCAAGTATCAGGATAACCACTTAATACTTCATAACCATCAAATCTCCCAAATCTCCTTCAATTGTTTTTTTTTTTAACCTAAGTCTTCAAACAATTTACATTTAATAGCAAAGCCATGCAAAATGTAAGCAGGTTATATTTATCTCATACAGAAACTGCTTTTATTTTTTAAACTGCGAATAGGAAAGAGAACAAAATCATTCATTCACAATCTCATCATCTTATTCCCGGTTTATCACCATGAATAATTCCACCATTATAGTTCTTGCAAGTCCCGTGAAGAGTTCCCTATACATTTTTGAAAAAGAGGTAGAGCAAATCTTTGATATATTTTTATTTCCTCTTCTTCCCTCAGTTATGTTTGCACATTCCCTAAAGACCAGGAGGCGTTATGCTGAATTCTTGTCCCTCTCTTATATGAACTACCAAATACTTTTATAAGCCAAGAAACTGGTCCTCAAATCAAGTACCTTTACTTAGCGTCTGCAGCTAGTGACCAGCAGAGTTAGGAATACAACTAGTATGTCTTTTGACTTCTGATCCACATGACATATATTTCATTCCGAATTCAAACTACTGTTAGTGTCTTTTTCAGGCGGAGTTCCATCAAGCATTCAGTTGGAAAGTATTTATTAATCAGCCTGCACTAGGCTAGATGCTGTATGTAAAACAAAGACAAATGTAAGACAGGAGTCTTGGCAAAGTTAACACATGTTTTGAATAGAAAATAATACCTAACAGCACATTGTATGAGACAGATAATAATCATGGTAGCCTATATAATAAAAAACAAAAAATACTTAGCACTTACTATTGTCAAGCATCATACTAAGCTTTGTTCATTCAGTGAATAATTTATTCTACACAACACCTCCATGAGGTAAGTTCTAACTATCATCCTCGTTTTACAAGAAGGAAAACTGGGGCACAGGGCAGGAAACTGAGTGACATTCCCAAGTTTACCCATTAAGTGATTCAAATTTTGGCAGTCTGAGTCAACAGTCTGTACTCAGAACCACTACATTATAATTAATGATCATTTGGAGGTAACGAAAGCAGTTGAGAAAGGTTTGATAGAGGAGGTGAGGCTTACGTGAGGATGGCAGACTAGGCTACTCCAAATTGGAAGCAAGGAAGGAGTCCAGAAATGTGCTGGGAATTTCCAATCAGTAACAGGAAAATGTGCTCGCCTGGAACATAACATATATGCTGTGACAGCCATGAGAAAGTTAAAGTCTAAAGCAGAACTAGATTGTCGTGGGGATTGAAAGTCAGGCAAAAGAGTTTTACGCAAAAGGGAAGTTAATTTTAACTACCTAATCCCCGCAGAGTGGACTAGAGTATTTCTAGATATTATATCTCCCAATCTCTTATAAGCAGTGGTTTTAATAGAATAACTATCAAACATATTTGTTACCGTGTAATTATTTGTATTTAGAATAGTTATTACTATTTTTAAGAGGCAAACCTGGAGACTTTATCTAAAATAAATCCTGAAATCTTTCCCCTTGGTTTCTACTTAGAGATTCCAAATAATTAATGCATAAAATTTTAACACTGACTTTTTCTCATATAAGAGCATATCGTTGCTTTCTTAGTGTAAAAGCAACAAATTTATTTGTTAAATGAAATTTCCTATAATTTCCCTACCTATTTATTCTTCAAACATTTTTGAACATTCACAAAATATTTGTTTCCCTAGCTCTCAGTATCCCCATTTCCAACTATACACACACACGTGCACGTGCACGTGTACACAAACACACACACACACACACACACACACATACACACCTGCACACAGCACCTAGTTGGCTTGGAATTTCAATTGGTATAAAGAACTACATCGTTTAGAATATACTAGTTATCCAGTATGTTAAGTAACCAGATATCGTCACTCCTCTCTCTCTTTCATACCTTTTAACTTTTGAGCATTTTGTGTCTTATAACTACCTCAATCAAAATGTGGGTATGTGTGTAAAGGAGATAACATTTAAAGCAATATTCCTACTTGGGGGTTTTGTTACTAGACTCTGGATGGAGAAACAGCTTTGGGAAGAAAAAAATCATGTGGGTTAAGAAAAAAAGAGAAAAGTTTTAGAGAAATGCTGAAACTTGATAGAAGTAAGGAGAGCATATAACGTTGTACAAAGTGGCTATGTAATGCTGAGTAATATTTTGTGAATGAGAATATAATTCTTGGTTCAAAGCAGGGCAAGAGATTTCTTTTTTAACATCTTTATTGGAGTATAATTGCTTTACAATGGGGTGTTAGTTTCTGCTGTATAACAAAGTGAATCAGCTATACATATACATATGTTCCCATATCTCCTTCCTCTTGCCTCTCCCTCCCACCCTCCCTATCCCACCCCTCTAGGTGGACACAAAGCACCAAGCTGATCTCCCTGTGCTATGTGGCTGCTTCCCACTAGCTATCTATTTTACATTTGGTAGTGATCTATTAAGAGATTTTAATAACATTCAAGCCTCCTTGCACTCTTTTACCATGAATAATACAGAAAGCAGGTTTTATCCTGAGGCATTTGAATTTAAACTTAAAAAAAAATGGGAATAAACATGTTTAGTTGCAATATGAATAAAAATAGTGTACTTACAAAAACTACACTATAATGGTATAATCATTTCTGGAAAAATTAAGAAAGATTTTACTTTAACAGCAAGTAACAACAAATATTTTTTAATATTTCATATATTAAAATATGACGTTGCATACCTAGATAAAATGAGAAGAGTAACAGATATAAATTTTTTAATAATTCTTTTAGAAAAAGACAGTGTTACTGAGTGTGCGGCTGCCCTTGGCAGTACATTTTATATTTTCCAAATATTATCAATTTGTCTCAAGACCACTCTATCTTAGGGAATTGTTTTTATAAAAGATCAGGAATAAGTGAAGGCATTTGATAGCATCAAATCTTTTAGCAATTAATGAAGTAAATCTGAATTTTCATATTAATGGCATCATTCTTCCTATTGTCTATATATAAACTTCTTGCATCATATGAGAATAATGATCTCTAATTACATAATGATGATGATAATATAATAACAATGTACCTCCACCCCCGACCCCCGACCCTAGAATCATTTGACAATGTTTACCTATTTTGACCCTTATTCTTAAAACAATGTAACTATAGTGGTAGTTTAAAAGATGTAAAATTCATATAGTTAATACTGTAAATATATTACACCTAAGGTAAATTAATTGGCAATTTCAAATGTTTTACAGCAGAAAGTTTAGAATGTAAATTAAATAACATTTAAATGCCAGATGTTTACATAGAAATAGTGTTTAATTAAGACATACTTTTGAGATACGAATCTAGAAACCTTTTAAATAAGCACACCAGATTTAAAATGTAATTTAAATTAATATTTTAGGGAAAAAAGGGTCAAGGTTAAACTGTTTGTCTTCCTTAAAAAGTGTATAATGTCTTTTGTGTCTCTACTAACAAAAAGAAATCTCAATGAATCTCGGATATTAAAACCTCCCAGGAAACCAACAGTAAAAGCTGCTAAGAATTTCACAACTTTTTTTTTCCTTAGGTGTTAATTAAATGATCATTTAACACTGCAATGTAAACACAACATTTTCATCTCCTGACAGCACAGCCTATTATAAATCCTGGGTAATAAAAGTCTTGGTGTTAATGCTCTGAACCAAGTTCCCACCACACTCTAAGATGCCTTGTCGTGTCTAAGGTTAAGCATCTAGACACAAAACAAAGCTTGCGCCTACTCTACTTCCAGTGCAATTTTCCCATCGCCCAGTGACCTAGGTAACACTTTGAGCAATAAAGAATAAATTTAATTTCTCCAGCATTTTGTGAGGATTAGGAACAATTGTTGGCTTGCAATGACTTTTTATCCTTGGATTCTTTTCCTCCAGAGCATTCCTCTGGTCCTAAAAGAGAATTCTGATGGTTTAAGACATAGAACAAACAAAACTTTAGGCTTTTTTCAATCAGTTGGAACTGTTGGAGGGGAAGCAATCAACCTTTCTCTGTGCTATTCTCAGCTATTCACATACTTCAAGCTTTAATCTTTCACTAGTAGAAGAAACCTATCATGAGGGGGCAAAGCTATCTTTTTCCATTCTGTTTCCAGACTTATTTATTTCTCTTTTCTTTACATCTTTTTTATAAAACACTTAAATCAAGTTGCCATACTTAGCTGTTCACATTCATTTGGGGGACATTTCAAGAGGCACAGATGTTCTCTTAATAACATTTCACACAGCCATGTTGTACCCTAGACCATGGGTATTGCCAAAGACTGGACTTTTTACTCTTCATTGCTTCCTTCTCTAGAGTTTAGGCTTTCTTAAACTCTTGCCCTAAGTTTCTTATATCACAATTTATCAAATGTTTTAAGGTTAACCCTCTATAAATAATTCCTTGATAGCAAATAACTTGGTTGTGGGTAACAGGTAATGAAGAGGACATATAAACATTCATCTGACTGCAAAGCTTATGTACATATAAAAAGTATTGGAGTTATGATAAAAACAGTCAAAATAAAAATAACTGCAGGCTCAAAGCTATTTCATTATCAATCATTGTTTAAATCCAAAGTGCTAAACAGTTTGCAATTTGAACTGCATTTTGACAAAATGTTTAGTCTAAAAATGCACTGAAAATCACACATGGGACATGCAGCTTATGTAAAGGTGGCAGGATGTTCCACAGATCAAATCATATTTGTATATTACAAGTTCAATGAACTAATTCTTTTATATTGTTTTTAAAACTGAAATCTTAGTAATAAAAATATTCTTTAGCAACACAACCTAAATCTTCTGAATAACTTTCAATATAGTTTACCTATACCTTAAGGAGTTTACTCAGCATTTTCTAACTAATTCATATTTTTCCTTCATTTTGTTATTCAAGGCAACACATCATTAAAACGACAATTTAATATGTGGACTAACATAAATAGTTCCTGAATCACAGCCTCTTTTTCTATCCTTGATTCATTTTATATAAGAGTTTTAAAATTATATGAATCATCAACTGGGAGTTGGTAAGAGATCTCATTAAAAACATTCTGGCCTTAATGTAACTTGTGTTGCCAAGTAAGGAGAATTGGAATGATGCAAATGCACATTTTATGCTAATTTGCAGTGTTAAAAAATTAATGTGGTTATGCTTATGTATGTGTTATTACACGGAGAATAAATGTAAGAGAGACGTGAAAGAGAACTGGGAGATTTGCTGACTGTGGGCAACTTGCAAGGACATCTGTGACTATTATTTCATGCTATTTTGCAATGAGAGGATGATAATCCTACAAGCATCATTTCTATCATACTGGAAAGTTGACAATGTTCTTTTGAATACAGAATTTATCTTGTGAATTGAAATATTCTCAGGAGGTAAATATCATCCCCATTTTACAGATAAGGAACCTTATCTCCAGAGGTATCCATTGATTGACAAAGATAGCAAAGCTACTAATATCTGAGTAGGCATTTAAACACTAGTATTTTATGCAAACTCTCATAAAATAAATTGATTTCAGTGTCTTAAAACATAATGTAAACACATTAAAATTAGTCCATTAGAACTAACACACTATGGACACTTGTTCCTAGAATTAATATTTATATAAACTTCAGTCCCCAAATTGTAATCTTGAGATGGCAGTGGCAATTTTATGATTTATAGTCAAATTTTAAAATATTCCCTGATGATGTGTATTGAATAATATCTTTTCGACATGAGAATCATATACTTAAATTCATCTTTCAAAAAAAACACAGTCTCCATGAACATTGTACGCTTTAATTTACATATTACAGGTCAGATGTTAGCAATGGTTGAGGTCAACAAATGTCCCATATTACAGAGGGCCACACACCATGCCAGCTTTTCTCCCCTGCACCTATCACAGGATTCGCCAAATTCAAGTTGGCTAACCATGATTATTTGCTGGTGGAAATAGAAACATTTACATTTGGGAAAGCAACTATTTAAACTAGTACACTTGAGTGGGAAAGACCTTTCTGCACTTGACTTTCCTCTGCCAGGAACTATGCTGTGGATTTCACACTCAAAAAGTCTATTGGTGGCTTGGCAATAGTAGAAACTTGCCAATTTCTGACGTTCTCCGGTAACAAGTCTTTTATTAGTGATCCCTTTAAAGTAAAAACTACCCACAGGACGCCTGGCAAAAATCTCAAATACAGTCTTAATCTTCACTGCTTTCATAACTTCTAAATCATACGATTGCATGTTGATTTATAAACAAAAGTCCCATTCAATGGCTTGCCTAATTTTTTTTCGTGGCAAGTGGTAATGGCTACTCTGAAGTGTGTCCAGATATCAGTCTATGAAGTGTTCTGTCTACCTATTTAAAAACAAACCTTCGGTTATATAACAGTAATCTCTTTCAATGAAATACTCCTCATATATCTGTTTTTTAAGTGGCAAGATCAGAGTCCCTTGGGCTCAGTAATAATAAGTAATTAATAAGTTACTTAATAAATAATAAGGGACTTGAGGTTTTAATCACTGACAGTTAACACCTTCCTAAGTGTTATCTCTCACATGAAGTCTTTGTTTTCAAAGATAAAGAGTCAATCTGTTCCCCTTAGCAAGGTATCAGTATTAACAATACAAATAGTGTATCCTTGCATCAAATGATGACACAGACAAACCACCTCCGAACAACTTTTCTTCTCCGCACCTGAAGCTCTCTAGCAGTCTTGGCAACAGAGATCAGCGGCAGCTATCATGGCAGCTCCCTGGATGATTAATGATGCCGATCTGGCGGGGCCACAGTAACCTTGGCAACTATAACCTGCAATTCCTGCACTACCACTGTCGGATTTACTGTGGCAGGGGCCAAACAGACCAAGAGTAAAATGAAGCAGGAAACTACACACCTGACACCTCTAAGGAGCCCACATTTTAATCAGAGCTGGCAGAAATTAATTCAAGAGGAATTCTGACACAGGCACCACGGCTCTCTTCTGCTTTTATCCTTGAATCCAAGAATCCTGACACTTAATTGGCATCAGAGAACTGGGGGAGGGGGGAGGTTAGTTTTATATAAGTGCAGTATTAAGGTATATTTTGCTTAGGTGGAAAATGGATCATTTTGATTTTTCAGTGCCTACCGATACCCTTCAATGTTTAGAAAGCCTAAGGGGACAAACGTTTAATTAGCCAAGGTACCCTTTAAATTTAATTTGGTTCCCCATTATTCATACTACCTTCCCAGTGTTACTATTTGCTCATTCAAGTTACAAACCCTGAGCCCAATGGAGATTTAATTCAATACATCAAACACTGAGAGCTTTCTAAAGGTCAAGCCTTATACTAAACCCTGGGGATACTAAAAAAAAATGTTTTTGTAATGCATGTATACCAGCATTTATAGCATAATTAAAAGAAAAAGAAAACTAATCTACTAATAATTGTCAAGTATACTAGCGGTTATATCTGAATGGTGAGATCATGAATAATTTCTATCCCCACTTACTTTTCTCTTTTTCTGAACTGTCTAAACCTTTTTTTTTTTTTTTTTTCCTTGGCCACGAGGCATGTGGGATCTTAGTTCACCAACCAGGGATCGAACCTGAGTCCCCTGCAGTGGAAGGGCAGAGGCTTAACCACTGGACTGCCAGGGAAGTCCCCTAAACCTTTTTAATATAAGCATGTGTTACCCTTGTAACTATTAAAAACCAAAATCAAAAGCTAAGGCTCCTTCTATGAGAAAGGGAAATAAGGACAGCTTCACTGTATATTTGTTATGTTTCACAAATCAATTTTTACCTTAATAGAAATTAAATTTTCCTCTTAAATATTCCCAATAATTATTATCAAAGAGTATCTGGAGAATCTGAGATCCTATCCAACAGCAAAGGAATTGTGATCTGACCAATTGAATTAAGCGCTCAAAATTTATTTATCTCAGGTAAGGAGTCACTAGGCCATAAAAAGAGTCCTTGGCTTTAAAAATACTACTTATAAAGTTAGATAATTTAGTGGCTCCAAAGGTCTCTAGGGAAACACCACTTGTTAACCAGAAATAAAGAGGTTTTATTTAAAGAAGTAAAAAAAATGAATCACTGGGACCTATGTATTTGTTTTTGTTTGTTAGTTTTGCTTTGTTTCAGTAGATACAAGTGAAAAATGAATTTCTGCACTGTGGTTTGGCTACTTAAGCTTATGTTAGAAGTCTGGGTAAATATATAATACTCAAAGAAATAAACTGAAAACCACAAAACAAATATTTGTAACGGAATGCTTAACCACAGTACTAGCAATGAAATTCCTCTCTAATGAGCCCAGATGAGTGGCCGCAAACTCTAGCTGGTAAGTCACCTTTAAGGTTATGTTTTTCAGGAACATCTGTATAAGCTACTCATAAATTTCAATCATAATCGACCATTTCAAAAGTCACTGAAATTTCTGTCCGTTAACCAGCTCCTAATTGTTCTGAAAATCATGTTCTCCACTCTTAAACTGATAATAAAAGTGCAACCTCAGTTTTGGAGGAGGAGCAAAGGGGGAGGACAGAGAATCTACATAAGCTAAGAAAACTATGTGCTGTCTCTTAACCTCCAATCTATGGCCCTTTACTTTTCTTTTTTCTTTACTTACACTTTCCATCTGTCAACAAGCGCTTGTAATTTTATTACACTGTCCTGTAGTTTATGCAGAGTTGGTATTATTTTACAGAGTTCTGTTAATGGACTGGATAAATGGTAATGCTATTTAAACTAGTCTCCTGCTCCAACAAACACAGCTGCAACTGTACTACTATTTCTGAGCAAACATCGTGACCTGAACATGGAGTGCTCTCTCAACCCGTCCAAAGAGAAATTGGAGCAGACAGCAAAGGAAAAGCATATTTGGCCGCTAGCAGCAACCAACCGTGTCGAATCATGATTCATATACAGTGTACCCTCTTTTTCTTTTATACTGCATTTAGAGTTTTTTTTAAAAAGCATGTGTGCTTCTTCACCTGGCATCTCATTTTCAGCCAAGAGTCAAATGGCGATTATTCATTACAGAGACACAAAGAAAATCTGTATAATGTCCAGTTTGCTTAGATTTAATCTAAGCAAACAATGATAAAAGTCAAACATCAGTGTATGAACTATATAGTAAAACAAGTAAACCTTTTCATTGATTATGTATCAGGAAACAATAGTATTAAGTAAGGGTAAAAGATAAAATAAGTTAGGAAAAGAACCAGAGGTACGAATTAGCATTACGCATCAATTTATAAAGAGAAAATAAATCTAAATTTGTTTCTTTCATGATTTCTAGATGTGTATGGCTCTACTGAATTATACAGTAGGGAACTGTAGATCATTTGATATGCAAATACAGCTACCAGTCGACTTTTCCCTGTCACAACATATTGTCCTGTTGTTTGTCCAAAATTCCGTATCTTTTGTTTGGTCACTTATCCTTCTTGTGAAAGAAAAGTTCATTTTTAAATGAACATTTTAAAGGACATTTTTGTATGTAGATTTGTGCATATTTTTCCATCTGTTAGAACAGTTGTTTCCGGTTAGCTACTAGGCACCTGTAGCAGATGAAGAATACTTGAACTTGCATCCTTCCTCTTGGAAATTAAACTAGACAGGCAGCTAGCTTCACAAGCTTTTGTTCCTTTATTTATTAAATACTCTTAATGGTGGTTGTTTAATCAGTTAGTGATCACCATCATAAAAAACTGGTTACATGTAGCTTATAACTTTCCTCTTAAGAGAAAGATCATTGCTAACAATCCACTAGGTCTAATTCAGGTGAGAGAACAGTGCCTCAACTCAAAAGAAGATTCCTTTTTCCTGATGCAGAAAAAAATTATACCTCTATGTTTCCATGTGTATCCAGTGTCTATGTCAGGTGTCAAGTCACAATCAGTACTGAACACTAAGCCATCAAGCTCTAACTTCAGGAAATCAAAGCTTTCAAGTCCCTCTTGCAACTAGTCCCACATCAGAAACAAAATTTTATCTTCCATTACTCCCCAGGGGAAATCCTTTGAGCCAAACAGGCACAACATGACTCTGAACACATTTTCTAGCTGCCTATGGCCCCACTTATTAACATGCTTTTAATTAACTAGAAAATGTTGCCTTATAGTTTTATGGGTTCTGTTTCTTTAACTCACATAAGGATTCCGAGTCATCTTCTTTCATACAGCAGCTTCATAAAGTTATAAAATCATAACAAAACATAAGGGAAAACCCCTTGGTCCATTATATGACATTGTAAAAGGGGGCAAAATATTGAACAGAATATAATTTGCTGATAAGTGATTCTGCACTAGATTATACCACCTGAATCCCTCTAAGAAAATTAATCCAAGTACTTCCAGACTAAAAATCAAACATTCTAGTTTCTCAGAGATAGCTTTAAAATTACTTCCTATATTTTCCTCTCTTCAGCTTAATAATTTTAATTCTAGCTATAACAGTCATTCCATTTAAATTATATTTTCATATTTTCACAGCTACATAGGAAACAGAATATTTTCTAGACAACGTGGATTGTTTTCATATGCACATTGTGAGCAAAGTAGTAATTTAATAGCACTCAATGTATACTAGCTTTGAAATCAATTCTACAAAATCCCCTCAATCAAAAAAGTTAAAGCAGAAAGTAGAATCTATTAAAACCATCTCTGTAGCCCTTCTTGCAAACTAAGCACAAATAATTAAATACAAATATCAATTTATATTCATACATATAATTTTCATAACAGCCTACATCTAGTTTCCTTGGTAAAAATAGTCCTTAGAGAATTCTTGTTAAAAAGGCAGTCTCAAGGTTTCTTTATTTGATTCTTTTAAATTTACTTAAATTGGGTCAATTAACCAGCAGGGAACACAACGCAGAGGAGAAATACTGCTAGGTGACTTTGGTTATCCTTAGAGGAACAGAATCAGGAAAGTCAAACTCTAGAGAGAAGACCTGGTATGTAGCTGGCTCCACCTTCACCTGCTGAGAAAATTCTCTCTATAGTCAGCTAAGGTGTCGGGAGGACCTAACACAGAGCCTAACTGAGATACAA
This sequence comes from Delphinapterus leucas, assembly GCF_059928025.1. Lineage (NCBI taxonomy): Eukaryota > Metazoa > Chordata > Mammalia > Artiodactyla > Monodontidae > Delphinapterus > Delphinapterus leucas. Next base: position 47,097,554 of record NC_143133.1, on the reverse strand, counting down.
TGTCGGGGGAGGGCTGTGGGAAGAGGGCCTTCCTACTTCTGGAATTCATAACAACAATATTGAACTAATAGGCTACCACAAAGCCGTGGCTACAAAGTCAAGTTCAGAAAAAGCAATCTCTTCACTTACCCCACAAGCATGACCATATGGGACTTTCCCCACCATCCAGGTGGGAGCCAGGCTGAGCAATTTATTCTATATATCCCAACGATTTTTCACAACATCCACAAACATCAATAATCATTGTTATTTATTTTTCCAACACTTTGTAGCTTATCTCCCATCTGCACAAAATCATTCATGTGGCTGAAAATCTAATTTTAAAAGCTTTCAAAAGTATATTTTCACTATGCACATTAGGTCAGTGAACAAGCATTCCAGGGAAGAAAAACCGATTCTGCCTAAAACTCACATTACGCTCCTTCCAAAGTACTTCTGTTAACAGTCAATGACGTATTTGATATGAAACCCTTACAGTCGTTCATATTGCACAGTTTGGAATTCTGGCTTTAAAAGGAATATTTAAGAGGAAATTTACAGTCCTCTTTAAATACCTTATAATAATATTTCCAGACTAATAAACACTATGTGAATACAGAAACAATATCAAAAAAGCTGACATTAAAAACCTCAACTTTACAAGAAAACACTGCCAACTTCCTCTGAAGAGGAAGTGCAGTGGCAATCTTTCCCTTCAGAACTTAATCAAAAGTTTCCATAAAGAAGTTAGGTAAATCTCCCCATCAGGACCAAAAAAGAATAATACAATTACAATAACATATACACGAATCAGTAAATGCTAACCAAATAAAAGAACTGGAACTACTGGAAAACCAATCATAAATTTCAAAAAAAACAAAAAAGAAAAGAGAGAGAAAAGAAGAAAAGGAAGAAAGGCAAACTTTTAATCCATTAATCTACGGATGAATAGATGAATAGATTCCAGGAAAGCACAAGGAAACAGATCCAAAATACATTTAATAAAACGCGAGGTACTACCCAAAGCAACAATAACTATTTCTGTCTACTTACAGTCTGTATAGCTTCGAAGTCCCAAGAAACAGCAACTCAGGAAACAGCTGAAGGTGATTTCTGTTTAAACGCCTTTTGAGAAAAACAAAAACAAAGCATATGTTACATAGAAAGTACCCAACAATGAGACTGTGATTGGGTAGTGTCATGCCTCATCCTGTATTTCAGGAAAGAATGAAACGACATTCAAGAGAATTCAAGCATTGAAAATCAGAAGTTGGTTACACCTTTTGTTACATGACTCTTTAAAGCAATTTTCCATTGTGCTTACTCAGATGATGATTACTGGGGCCTAAACTCTAAATTCACATCCCCTGCAACATCAGTCAACCAGCACAGATGCAATGAAACAGGATTTCTGGACTCAGACTCTGGTGTCTAGGTTAGGCAAGTTCAACATACAGCAGAAATACCATATTAAGTGGTGCCCTAAAATAATTCATACGCTGTCCCAAATGACCTAAATTTTCAGCCAAGGTACTGAGGGGAGGTGGAAATTTCATTTTTTTTAGCTTTTCATTTAGTTTCAGAAAAATGTATAAGAAAGTGTCAGCATGGTTTCTACCTCTAGGCAAAATCACAAGAAAACCTCAATCCACAGTTCTTGACTCTTAACTGAATAAGGCTGAGTTATAACTAACAATGAGGGCAAAAATGTTTAAGTAATGTTTTCTTAATGTTTAACTGATATTGGGATGTTTTAAATATTTTAGAAAAGAATTTGATTGCAACTCTAACTCAATTTAAGCCCCGGTACTACATAACTAAGCTCTTTTGGACTATGCACACTACCTAAAGAGTAGCAAAATCTAGCCCTCATGTACTCATATCCCAATCTCATTCGTTTTAAGTGTACAATTTAACATTTCAGTAAAAATAAATATCTATCCTCTCTACTTTTCCCAAATTTAAATAAAATGATGACAAGCTAATGTAAAATGCACACTTAAATGATTTATAGCCTGCTATAGCTCTACAGGAGAGTAAGGACGTCCAGAAACTAACATCACACTGAAGAAACTTGAGGTGTTTTTTGTGGTAAAGATAAATGTTAAGGTGGCAGGAAAAGAGGGCATATCAATCTTGCCCCCTTTTAAATATGATGACATATTTAAACGGTCATCAGATGGGAGCAGAATTACAGTTATTTAGTCTCTAGAGGGCAGGAATAGCACTAGTAATTATAACTCAAGAAAGTAGATCATAAGGAAGACCTTTCTAAGTATAAAAGATATTAAGAAATGGAAGGATCGGCTTTAGGAAGCTCTCAACTCCTTACTCCACATATATTCAAGCAGAGGCTACGCATTTTTTTCCCTGCAATGGATGTAATAAAAAGAAATTCTGCATTAAGTGAAAAGTTGGACAAGGTGAACTTCAGAACTTCTTCCAACTCTAAAATGCCATGAGGCAATGATAGCTATGCTTACCATCTTTTGCTACATAACTCATATTATTAAGAAGTTGGTCATCTATAGAAATACTTCAGCACTTAATAAAATGTTTGCTCATAAAAATGTATGCTGAGACAATCAGAGGGAAAAATAGTAAAATCAGTAGTGAAAGGATGGACTTACTTTTCACCTACACTAATTTTGATGAATAAAGCACTTAACAAGGTTAACTGTAAAGTGAAACCAAAAGCTTTTATTTTTTTTCTTTGCCAGGCATGGTTCTGAGGAAAGAGTACTTCCAGAGTCTACTATTAAACATTTTCAATAAAATATAACTTAATGATGACCTTGTTATATTGTGTCTGAAAAAATAGATTACAAGTATTCACAACAGGGTTAATGAGAATTTGTCTAGGGAAGACTCCCCATTGTCCAAAGAGGCAATTGCAATTTCTGAAATGACAGAGATGTGCTTTCATAATCTGATCCAAACCACTGGACTAACAAACATCGTCCATGATTCTCCAGCCAAAACAAGCACGCTCCTTCAGGTCCCCAGCCCCTGCACAGGCAACTCTCTGTACGGAGCTTTCCCTTTTCTCCAAATGGTACTTTCTTACATCCTCTGTGTAATTCCCCTGATTCTCCTAAAGTTGATTCCTCCCTTGCCTGTGTCTCCATATGCCCATAGTATTTGATAAATAAGAGCCCCTCACACTATATTATATTTATTCACATACTGGTCTGATTCCCACTACACCGTAAACTCTTCAAGTGTAAAGGCCATATCTGTGTATTTCCTTCCTTCTTCCCGGGCACTTATTAGGTCCTTAGGAAAAACTGCTCTTTGCATTTTGATATAGTTCAGCAAAATCCTAGCATGTGCATTTTATGTTCAGGCAACTTTCTCCAGGCATGTTCCCTAAGGTACCTGCCTTAGGTTTTATGGCACCCTCCAGATAACCTAAGACCCGCCACCAAACCGGCTTTCATGTGCTCTATACAGCAATTGCCTCCTTTCCCTTCCTTCAACCTCCCCCAGCCATGCCATTCTCAACGTCATCTAGAAATTGGAAGGAATTCAATATGGTGAAACAAATTCAGATACCCAAGTGACTGAGGGCTGCTACTAGATTTCTTGTTAATGGGTCTACATTGGTCTCATTTCAGATATTGTAAGAAAGTAGATAATTTAGATACGGTGCAAGCAGTGTCTTTTCCCAATTCTTTTTCAAATTCTTAGTGGTTCTTAATTCATTCCCAAAGTAATAGCTAACATATATTAAGCTTACTAGGTGAGAAGTTTACATGAATTATCACATTCATTCTACCCCATGAGTAGGTCCTACTGTCACTGCTGTTTTGGATGAAGGTACACAGCTCATAGAAAGTAGAGCTAGAACCTGAATTCAGGTGGGCTGACTCCAGAACATACCCTCTGAATCACTCCTTTCAAAGAGTCAGTCTATACATTCCTCAAAATAATGTAATCCTCAACTTTCCTTTTCACCAATCTTTTTTTGGGAAAAATGTAGTTTTACATAGCCCACTTCCTAAATATCTATGAATGAATCACCTAAAAATAAAACACCAAGTTTTATTAAAAAAAAAAAAAACTAGCTGTATAGGCAGTTCACTATTTTCATGATCTATTTAAAATACCTAAAGTTGAGAGCAAAACAAAAATACGTATAAAATATTTTTCTCAGAATTCAAGTAATTTATCACTATTCTATGAAAATTATTATGAATGATCTTAATGTGTCTAAGCCTACCATGTGTATAAGACACAGTAGTATACAAAAAAAGGCAGATAACAGGTGACATGGTAACATGCATAGAAAAATAGTATGATTCCACTTTTTTTCTTTAAAAGAGTATCAATACACTTTTGCTTCCTGTTCTGTTTCCTCTTCCATTAGAACTAAGAATAAATTGAAATACAAACATTAAAATAAAAAGTGAAACTCTTCCAAAATATCCAATAAAGGAAAAAAATTTAAGCAGAATTTCTAATACAATGACCAGAAATTAAGTTTTTAAACTAAAGAGGATTTTTTTAAATCCAGAATTAAGTTAGACTATCAAGGTGCACAACAATTTCTAAACACAGCTCGAGAAAAAGTAACCTAGCTTCTTCTAATACCACAGAATATTTATTAGTAGCTTGAAGATGAGTGTGTCATAATAATAACTCTAATGTAAATGTGTCAAAGAAGTTAAAATCTGATAGTCCAAGAACAGATAAACAGCATGTAGTGAATTAAGGGCATCTCAGAGGAGGATTTATGGGAACCAACATGAATTTGCTGCATTAAGCAGACCAGGTGGGTCAATTACCAATTGTTCCCAGCAAGGATACTCAATTGTGTCAAAGGACAGATAAGAGATTCAGTGATATTCAGCTCCTGTGTCATCACCGGCTAGATGGAATCTGCCCACAAGATCTCAGGAGACTGACTGAAAATTCGCTGGATAGAAATTCATGGTTTCAGAAAGGAGTGTAATGTGTGTCTCCGAGACACATATTTTTAGGGTAAAGATAAGAAAGATCTCAGCAACTGTTTCCCCTGTGCTATGGGCTATTTTTTCAGTGTGACCTTCAGCAGGGTGAACGATCTTTCTGGGTCACACTAAAGATCACCGGCCTCTGAAATGCAGGTTCTTAACAACCTCAACTTGAAGGGCAGCATAAGCATTACTGACAAGCATTGTTTCAAATTATTATCTGCCAGCTGCTCCTGTGACTTGTCCATTACTAGAGGTTGGAGGTCTCTTATTGTTTCAACTTTCACCTCAATTCAATTAACATTTGCAAAGTTCACCCCAATCCAAAATGTAAAATGAAAACGATTTTACCAAAGCTAGTAAAAAATGCAAGTCTCATATTTACCTGTCATTGTAAATGTAAGGTATTTACAATGTGCCTGATCTGTAACGAGTATTTGATAAATGCTGCCTTAAAAAGTCTATCTTTTACAATCTTCTATTTCTCAAACATAAATGCCTTCTTCTCAGGTAAATTACCATTTGCCTTTTATGCTAACATTTTTAAAGCAAAGATTTTTAACATTTAGCTAGTATTAGATAAAGTTTATACTTTCAGCAGTTATATCAGTATTTTCACCCTTTATACTCTGTGGTAGGGAGATCAAAACCTATTAATAAAAATGTTGCTTCCTATTCATTCCCGTTACTTCTTGATATTCTCTATACATTCATAGATTTTGATAAATACTCTGAAAAAAATTTGGAGAAGGTTTTGTACTTTCTTCACATCTCGTCTATTGATTATATGCTATAAGAAAATCAGAAGGAAAATGATGGTAAATATGGATATTTAAAAGTCAAATTTATTTTAGACACATTTTGTTAGCTCAATAAGATAAAATAATTCAGAAACTCAGTTTCTGAAAAACAGGAAGGGAGATGCTGAAATGTATAATAATAATAGTTCCTTACGTGCTAACTCTGTGTCAAGCATTTTGTGAAACTCTGTGCATTATCTTGCTAAAATCGTGTACCAATACTATGAGATATGATAATTGTTTCTGTTTTAATGATGATAAAACTGCAGTTTTAAAAGATGAAGCAATTTGATCAAGATCTCACAGTGGAATTGAAACCAAGGGTTTTTTGATGCCACTCCTATCTAATGTTTTAAAAGCAGGTAGAAGAGTTTGTATCTGTTTAGAAAGATAATCAACAGCACAACCAATGAATGTCTGCCAATATTCATAGGACACCAGGCAATAGCATATAAAATTACAAGGTGCCTACACTGAGGGGAGTCTAGGTTATCTACACTGAGTGGGGCAGCAGCAGAGAGATGAAGCCCCACCTTCATCCAGGGCGGACAGACACTGCCAAGATGACAATCAAACAAATTTTTGTTAATATTATCTTAAAGCAAGATTCCAATTGCATTAAAACCAAATCAGTGCTATTGTTACCAAACTTTCATTCTGAAAGTGTTTTCACCAATATTCCTCCCAGTCCAGCAGATATAAATTGGTTTGAAAACAGATAAGAGCAATATATACAAAGTCCATACAGAAAAGTCTCTCCTTCCATGTAAAGTTGTGGAATTCAGTCTAGAAGGCATAATTCAGGCAGAAAGGTATCCAACAGGAATGAAAGACAGAGTTCAATGTAAAATATTTGACATTCGTTCCTTCCACAAATACATTGTAACAGTGCAAACTAAACTACTCATTTCAGGGGAGGTATAAAGGACACAGCATCCAGCAAACACTATCACAAAGGATGAGCCCAAAACAGATGTGGGAAAAATAAACAGCCTTGCTGTTTCAGAATTTATAAAACGGTCCACAAAGAGCAAACAGGCCTTCTCACCACCGTTCAACTTCAAGGCCCATAAAAAAAAAACGCTGCATGAGAAACCCTCTCAGACAGATTGAATGTTCTGCAAAACTTCTAATAGTGCACTTGCATTAAAGCCTTCTAAGACCATAGTCAGTAAATGTAATTTAAAATCGTTCAGTATTGCTTACAAACAGGTGAAAATAATTTGATATTTGGCTATCACAGATAGTGATACACTCTTGAACATCTAGGTGCATGATTTATCTCATACAATGTACATACTGAGCCTTTCTGCCGAGTTTGAGATGTTCTTTAAAGAGCCTTTCCCAAGAAAATAACTGCCGTGATTTTAAACTTGGGTATAAAGGTGCCAGAGAACAATTCTTTTAAGATGAGCTTGCATTCTTTTCCAAGGAGATTAGCACTGTTAATTTGCCCTTACTTCAAGAAAAAGGACGTTATGTGTTGCCTATAAACTTGCAGGATGAGCCAGAAGAGGGATTCTCCACCTTCATGAACAGGGGATAAGGGGAGCCTTCCTTCAGACCTGTTCCACAACATATTCTCTATCTGAACTCATGTATAGTGACCTACAACAAAAATTCTAGAGTGCCGTAGTTCCTCAGCCTCACATTGGCTGTCTCATGCCTACGCATGGTGTGCACACCCAGGGAGAAATAACTCAGCACCAACTTCAAAAAATACATGTGCCTTTTAGATATCCTTTAAGGAGAGGATAGTGTCTAGTCAAATTTAGGCTCTATTGTAAAGACATTTCTAAATTAAAATGAGTATTTTCTTTGTATTTACTTGATAGAAACTTTAAAATAGCTAAGTGAACAGGCTTTGCATGCCTTCATTATAATAATATTTTCAGGACTCTTTTTTTCAAGTAAAAATGAGTATCAAATGACAACGTTAGTAGAAAAAAGGTAATCTCAAATCCAAAGATACCAAAATTTGGAATGTTTAAAGCAATATTGTCTTATAGGGATGCCTTTACAACTTATTGGTAGGAAAAAAAGTGCAGTCCAAGCCTTTGCCTTTATCACTTCTGCAATTTCCTTATTGCAGGGGTATGACTGTGAAGTTAATGAAATATCTAATATACAAGGTTTTCAATGGTATGCTATTGGTTCTCATTAATGTAACCTAGGCATATACACATTTTATTTTGCATTGAGTGTTTCGTTGTATTTCAGACAAAATACCCTCATTTCTTTTGGACAACCTTTAAAAGATTTCAAAACCTTTCTCATACTCTTGCATTTGTATTATCCAGCAACTTACAAAAGCAGACGATTTGCGGTAGTGAAATACTGAACTGGCCATAAAATAGAACTTTAATGACTGCAGCATAATCCCATAAGACATAAGTGAACAACATAACTTTACACCAGCATAGAAAAGTCAGGGGTCCCAATGTGATTTTTTTAGCCTTCTAACACATTATACACTAACCAAGAAATACCTTGAATTAATAATTTTGCATGGAGACTTTATTGCAAGTATACACAGGCATCTTCCGTGAAACATAAAGAAGTATAATTCTTAAATGTTTCTTTACTGTAGCTTATTTGTAGTCTGTTTTTCCTTAATTAATTTCCATTGACTATCTAGTCACTTAACTATATTAGATTTCATTTGAACATTTGATTAAACAATGAGACCTGTTAATGCAATCTACATGAGGCACATTCTCAAGGCTTCATTCTCATCCCAGATAAGCAGGTACTACCGGCAACACAGAGCATCCATGGGAATCCACCAGTGCACATGTTAGGTCTCGGCATAAAGAAGGAAACTATCAAAACAGGAAGTACTGTGTGCTCATAGTGTGTAGGCATGAATAAAACTTATTCCTTTTACAATGATTCATAACCACATTCTGATCATCATATCATCTGCTGTTGTTCTCCATATAATACAAAGAAGGAAGTGAAGGGAAAGGAGGCAGTGAGACAGAAAAGGGAGGAAGGGAGGGAGGATTTCAATACCCATCTACTACTTGACATTTTGACTGATAACCTTGTATTTCATCAATTCTTTGAAGTGGAAAAAATGTGTTTCTTTTGTAGCTATAATGCTTTGATTTGCCAATAATGATTTTCTCATCCTATACTAAAATTAAATCCAACCTAATCACATGACCCTGTTTCTTAGAGATTAAAAGTTGGATTTCTAAAAGGCACAGCTCTTATCTTCTGTTCTCAGATGTCTTCTTTCTGATCAAGTTAAAACTCTAGCAACATAAGATAAAAAGAAAAAAACTTATAATTTTGAAATACTCACAAAATATTTGGAATTGTTCTGATTTTATCATTTTAAAATGAAAAAATAACTTAGAACCATAAATTGCATATGAATAAAGTTAATGTTTTTATTTTTTGTTCTTCACACAAAGAAAGAAAATTAACTTGCTATATTATATATACAGTATAAATGGCATTCACAAGATAAACCTGCATTTATACACCTTTTCATAATTTGGAGTTTGAATTTAAAACACATTTAAATTGCTAAAAAAACATATAAACTCACACAAGGTATAATTATTTATAAGTTAATTCACTGATTACTTCCTGTTTATTACATTGTCTCTTGCAACTTTCGGGGGAAAAAAAGGCAATTTGTGTGATGTTAATGACATCACCTACTACAATAAGAATATATACCATAATAATATTATTATAAGGCCACAGTAATTTGATTATAGAACTCTCTGGGTAGCTTTTTTAATTTTTTTTAAATTAATATACTGAAAAAAATTTAAAATAGTTTGTTCCACAATAACCTGAATGCATTCTTTAGCAAAACTGCTTGCCATTTAATGTATTTAAAGAAATAAATATTTGAAAAGTGTATCCACAATGTTCCTAAGAAATGGTTTTGAATTCCAGAGTCCCAAGGAGATGAATTGGCTGTCAGATAACAATGTGCTTCCATCAGATGGACTTGGCAGTTGTAAACAAAAGGAATTTTCTCAGCTTTTCCTCACAAATATGAAATATTTGCTCTCGGCCAACAGCTGGGGTGATTTAAAGAAGTCCTGCATATATATTAGTTTTCATTCAAAATTACAAATCCTCCTCCCACTCTGCAACATCTGACTGCATCTCCGTAGAACAGAAAATTGTTCTGAGATGAAGTGACATTCCCGGGGAAGTAAAAGTCAAAAAATAGTACCTACTTACAACTTTAATCGAATTTCAGATCATAAGGTATCTGGTTAATAATTTTTAGGAAAAGTTCATTTATTCAAGATGAAAGTTCAAATGGTACTCCAAAGTGGCTTGAAAAATAATGAGAAAGTTTGTTTTGTTCCAGTGTTTCTGAAAATATTTAAAATTACAATATAAACAAAATACAGACTTCATGAAAAGCCACTGAGAATCCTTCAATGATATCGAAGTTGTTTAAGAAAAAAATATACATATACATACATATATATCTCTCTCTCTCTCACATGGAAAAATGTTTATATGTGACTACTAAACACATATATATGAATAAATAAAAGCTACTCATGGAAAAAACTGTTAATGCTTAAATGATAATTTTAAATTATCTATTCATCTTACTAAACATTTAAATTATATTAATGCTTAGTTTTTAATGGATGGATTAAAAATACTTTTGCCAAGTTCTCACTAGAGATTAGCTATTCATAAAAGATATCAAAGAATAAATACTTTCAGAGTATTTTTATATATTAAGAAACAGCTTACGAACTTATAAACTTAACCAAATATTTAACTTATTTTTATTTCCTCCCCAAAACTAACTCTAAGTAGTGGTTTTAAATTTATTTTGAATTCCACAATTATATCGCTATATTGTAATATTATTCATGAACAAAATTTTATAGCAAAATAAATTAGATATCTCTGTTTAATTTTACTTTAGGTTATAAAAATGTAGCCTATATTTACAAATACCTTAGAAATTGACAAGCCACTTTTATATTTACAGTTACACAGAATTAACTTTTGCCCTTGGGCCCAGTGAATCTGAGCACGTGCTATGCCCTAAATGAACTTCATATTTCACTATTTTAAATAAATAAATAAATTTTATTTTAAATAAAATTTTTATTTTTACCTAAAGTGCCTCTTAAAGCAGGCATGGAAACATTAAAATAATTGTTGCTACTTTTAAGAGAGCTGATATTTGCCCTTAGAAATGCAAAGCTACTAAACCTGAATTATCAAGACATATGGAGATATGTTATTCATATTTCAAATGACAAACTGTATTTTATCTAATTATTTCAGCAGAGGTTTTTGTCTTTTGTATGTATACACTATAGGCATTAAATAATAATGGTCCTCCAGTAATATATAACAATCCATAAAATTTTGTGTCTGAAAAAATAAAAATGTATTTTAAATCCTGAAGTTCACATTTGATCTTCTTGGAAAAAAACAATCAATGTTAAATGATGTGCTTTGATAACATAACTCTTACTTCCATTTCTACTAAATTCTTTTTCCAGCAAAAACAAATTTAGAAAGCTACTCTAAAATAATGAAATAAAACTGTAAATAGCAGGTATTAATAATATTCACCACAAGTGTTAAGTATCAGAAAGCAAATCTTTATCACTAAGAACTTTAAATATTTCCTCAAATGTCACTAATGACACACATAGCAATAGCATGGGAACTAAAATAACTATCAGCAAAACTCTTCTTTTCCATAATGTACCATAAATGCAAATAAAATTACCACCTTTCTTCCTACATAAGCAAACAAAACAAACTAGATGAAAAATAAGAAAAAATGTACATCTCTAAGTACCAAAGCAATGGTTACCAAGGAAGTAAATGTCTCAGGAAAGTAAGTCTGTATTTTTGAACTTGTACAAGTTAGTACTATTTATGCAAAAATTCTATTATTTCTAATTGTAAATTAGTTTGAAAATCACTTTATCAACTTCTTGTTTCCGTAAACTTACAAAGACTAAGACATGAAATTGAAGACATGGTCCTTGAAATGCAACTATTTTTTAAAATATAGTTATGTCGTCATAAGTTTGGAATTGAAAATACTTACAGTCTCTCCAGTTCTTTAAGATCCTGGAATGCTCCTCTTTCAATGGTGCTAATCTTATTCTCCATAAGCTGACTGAAATGCAAAGTATAACAGGAGTCTTAATGTTACCACTCACCATCTGAAAAAGTGTCAGTTCAGCAACTGAAAACTTGTCCCTTTATGAAGTTAAATACTGCTCTGGTTTGAGATTCAATATCAAATCTAACAATGTTATATCTGAGAAAAATCAGGGAAGGAAAATAGCATCCTCATCACGAAACTTTCAGAAAAAATACTAATTCAGTTTCTCACAAAATTTCATCAGAATCCTGAACCTTAAACTATAGTACATCCCGAAAAGTAACCCATGACACTACAACTCTGATGGCTGTTTTTCAAGTGAGTTCTTAACTGAAAGAAACAACATACAATAATTCATCATACACATACTTCAATTCACTGATGGATATATGTCAGAAATTGGAAGAATTCATAAAGGCCAAAAATGTGTTTTTCAAAAGTGAACAATGAACACGCATGATCAAAAGTATATGTGCACTGCAATGTAAACATTTATAAATCTATAGGTAAAAACAATTTTATATTACACTGAATCTCAAATGATTGTTTATTCACAACTAACTTAACACATTAATTTAAAAAGTAATCATACTGCAACAATTTTATAAGAGTTGCAAAGCTTTAAAATACAAGAAATGATTCAAAATATGACCAACATATTTTTATAGAGAAACAGTTCCCACTAAAAACTCTGCGAAAACCTGGATTGTTTGATTTTAATGTTACAAACTATAGGTACATGTTTCTTGCTAGAAAAGTCTGAACATTTTTATATTAGCAATAATAAAATGCAGGCCCACTTAAATTCTTTATAGTTAATCTCAAATCCTAAAAGTATATCAAATGTCTCACATTACTCATTCATATTGTAAAAGCAACTATTCTACATTTTTATATGCATAAGGCACTTACGGTATGGTATAGCAAACATTTGAAGTCATTTCCATTATACCGTTTCTATGGCTTGCATCCAACCTTAAAATAAAGGCCTACATTTTTATTAAAATTGAAGTACACTGATAAACCAAAAAAAAAAAGGAAACCAAGGCCTTTTAAAATTTTATGTTTCTGTCATTGAGGCAGTTATTAAAACTGAGATCAGTAACAACTCAAAATACACAACCTTAAAAAACAAAAGAGAATTCTCCAAAACACAGAAGAACATACTTACAGAACTCTTAGGTGTCGAAGACCAGCAAAATCTGTCTTAGTAATCCGTGTGATGTTATTTCCATTCAAATCCCTAAGATAAAACAAGTAAGAAAATGAAAGTTCTGTTTAATTTCTACCACTATCTAGTTAAACAAAGACAAATATAAACTAAATAAGAGCTTTGAGATAAAGGATCAGTTCCAATTACTAAAGTAGTTTGCAAAGTAAAAGAGAGAGAAAGAAAAGGAAGTCATCTTTGAAAGAAAATTTTTCAAATGATTAAGTTTACAGAGTCCATGCTTGCTGTCATATGACAAGAAAATGAAGTGATTCTGTTATCAAGAGATGTTCTCTTTTGTGCGTATATGGGATGCTTTCAATTTTTGCTTTTATAAGGAGGTGTATATTAATTTCACAGGTATTCTGCTATTTACTATTATTGTTAGTAACATTCCCAAAAAGTTACCTTCAGGAAGTTAAAGGAACACTTTTCTAATACTATTCAGGAAGAAAATTTTAAAAATTCAGAACCCTATCCTTAGGTGGCACCATGGCTAAACTTCCTAAGGCAAAGAATAAAGTTAGAGTGCCATCAAAAGAACTGCACTTCAAAGACTCGCATTTATAAGCATTTACCTTCCAACAATTCTATGTTTGTATGAAAACGAAACTCTTCATTTGCAGCTCAGGGACACCCGCTGTGACTGTAAAGTGAAAACTACTAGCAAGGGCAATAGTGGAAATAGTATTCAGGCCCTGACATTTTTGTTCAGATTTCAGCACCACGTTTCCCTCAAGAGTCACAAACCCCTTTTCTGGCATCTTAGGTCAAGATCTAAATTTGCCCTGGTTCCAATCATTTCAAATAAAACCAGGCTTTGCTGCGGTTTGAATGTTCTCCTTCACGGAAGTAAACCCTACCTTGACTTTGAAAACATCATGTGTATTTAATGTGTTTATGTTGTCAATGACATAATTTTATAAGCCAGCACTGAGTAAACTATTTTCTGAAACTTCTTTATAGATCCCTCATAGGGGTAAATTTTTTTTCAAGGACCTTAAAACTCAATTGCTATTTTTTCCCCGAACCGTTCCCTTTTTGCTGAATAAGACATGTTAGTGCTTAAACTTTAAACTGTTCTGAATAGCATGAAATGACAAGGGCTAAAAGAGAGTTCTGCACTGCTTTCTCCCCAACCCATTTTCCGTGCTGAGCAAAGTACCATCGAATTGTTCCTACAGTGGTTGGGGTCTTTCTTTATCCGGGCTACTTGCCATAAGCTGAGTCCCAACCGCCACCGCCAGCCCCCCAGTCCCAGACAAACTTGGGAGATCATATTCTGACAAGATACCCTGGGTAGGGACTCAACCTGCCCAGCGCTGCGGGCCAGGGAAGGAGGGCAGAGACGGAGTAGCGGGCGGCCCAGTGGGGCTCGGGATGGGGCAGCCACTGGCAAGGGAAGGAACGGCTCAACTCTGGCCTTTAAACTGAGGGCGAGGAAAATGGGTTGGATAAGAAGATCGACTCGACGCGCTGCGGGCCGCGCTGGTGGAAACCTGCGAGTCCAAGGCGTCCCCTCCGCCGTCCGCCCCCCTCACAGCCTGGGGGCGCAGGGCCCCGGGGAGCGCAGCCTGAGAGCGCTGCCCCGGCCGCCCTCGCCCCGCCGGGCCCAAGCTCAGCGGTGAGGGGAGCGCGCCCCGGGCGTCCGGGAAGCGCGGGGCGGCGGCCTCTGCGTTCACAAAGAGAACGGCCTCCACGCTCCACTTCCCTGAACTCGGAAAGCGCCCCACAAGCGGCGCGTGGGCCGTCAACACCCGCGTTGCGATTACTTCTTCATTAGAGGCTCACAGAGACAGGGAGGCGGGGATGTCTGCGGGCAGCAGAGCGCGAAGAGAGGAAGGAAGGGGAGAGGCTGCCACGAGCAGGGACGCAGAAACTGCCAGAAAGGTGGAAAGGGGGCACTAGGGCTCAGCAGGAAGGGCCGAAGGGGGCAGCCGAGGGCCGCGGGGTCACCAAATTGGTCAGACCCGACTTGGCCGGCTCCGCTTGGAGAACCAGCCCTAACTTCGCCTAGCCGACGGGACGTGGTCCGCCTCCGGAGCCTCCCCCCTCGGACAGGTCCTTGGGGCTCGCCGCCGCCGCCGCCGCCTCCTCCCAGGGTAAATGAAAGGCGGGGGAAGAGTCGCTGGGGGCTGCGCGCGGCCACCGCGAAAGCTGCTGCCGTCCTGGGGCATCCTTCCTTCCGCGGCCTGTAGAAGCGCCCCTGGGCGGGCTCAGCCGCCCCACGACCCCGTCTCCTCTCCCTCAGTCCCCAGGAGGGCGACACAAAGCCGGGGAGCGGAGGTTTCTCTCTTTTGAGTAACCCCCCTCCCGCGTCAATCCCCCTTCTTCGCGCCACCCCGCGATGACAAGAGCCGGGACTCGGCCCTGAACCGACCCGCGACAGTTCCCAACCGCAAGGTGACTCAGTTTGCAGAGTCCGAGGAACAAAGTCGCGTCTCCCTTGCCCCAGGCATCCGCGACTATTCGTCCCCCATCTCCCCGTCTCCCCAGCCTCACAGAACTCGCCCGCAAAGGGCTGCGAGTGTCGGGACTGGAGCGGGAAGAAGGGACCAAGCGCAGCAGCCAGCGGGCCCGCCCCTCCTTGGGCAGTGGCCCCTCCCCGGGCAGCGCCCTCCCAGAGAGTTCAAGACCAGGATGCGCCTTCGGGAAAGCTAGTGAGGAGTGACCCAGGCACAGTTCTCTGTGCCGCTCAGTCCCTCCAGTCTCGACGCAGGGGCTGCGCGACCCCGATGGTGGGGAGGAAGGGGGAGGAAGAGCCCATACTCACAGTCTCTCAGTGCTGCGGGGGATGTTCCTGGGCACACTGCGCAGCGCCAGCCCGTGACAGTCCACTGTGCTCCCGGAGCAGGAGCACTGCGCCGGACACGCTTGCGGCGCCACCTTGTTCAGGATCGCCAGCACTAACCCCAGCGACAGGGACAGCGTCTGCCAGCCCACGCCGCGCATCTTCCCCCGCCGCCTCCTAGCTCGCCGGCGCCAGGGGTTTTCTCTTTAGCTTGCTGCTCTGTTGGAACTGCGCTGTGCCTGAGGCCCAGTGCCTGGCGCGAGTCTAGCAACCCAGAGTGTCCGGATAACGTGCACAAGATAATATAGAAGTAACAGTAATATTCAAGGCAGTAAAGCTAACACAGATACACGCCTCTCAGCTCCCCTCACCCTCCTCCTGCAAGGCAGGCGCTCCTTGGGCAACTTTAGGTCCTGAAGATCAGTTGGCCCGGCCAAGGCTACAGGGAGACCCCAAAGCAGCGGGGAGGAGATCACGCGTCGTCTGCCTCACAAATAGCAACTTGGAGGTAAAAGACCTGGAGCTCCCAACCGCGGTGAAGATCGTGAAGATGCAGGGGCCAGTTGCGCGTGGAACAGGGGTGATCCGGTTCCACCGACCCCCTCTGCAAATCCAATTCCAGTGGGGACGGTAGGAGACAGAAGAAGGAGGCTCAGTAGGAATGGTGGCCTCGGTCAAAGTGGGCTCTCCGAAACTAGAAGGCGCAGGAGCCCCGCGGGCCGGGAGCGGAGCGCGCTGGACGACCGGACATGGCGCGCGGGGGCGCACCGGGCTGACGCGCAGCCTAGGGGGCGCGGGACCGCGCTGCGGGGCTCCTGGCGAGGCTCACTCACGCGGCCTGCCCCACCGGCCTGCTGCTTCTCCGCAGCCCGGGCCGGTCCTCGTCGTCTACCGACAGCGGAAGACGATTTGCAAACACACATGCACTTCGCTGAAGGATGTCTGGGCAATTCCGCCTCCCGCCCCGGCGTCCTTGGAGACGCTCCGCACGAGGGCCTTCCCCGGGGTCACGCAGAAAAGACAAAAGGGCAATCGAGCCGCCCAGCAGGCAGGAATATCCACTAGTCACGACCCCGGGAGAGGAAATCCAAGAGGCCAAGTTGAGGATGAGAGCTCCTGCTAAGGCTGACTAGGGAATGGCTGGCCGGCCGGCCAGAAAGAGTGCAAAGGCCAAGCTGGAGGTGTCCGCTTCCCGGGTCCTCCCGGGGCGTTCCGGACGGTGGAGAGATGGCAGCTGGGTCTGTGGTATCTGCTAATCCGAGGAGACCCCGGGAGGCAGCTGAACGGCAGTCCTATGTGCGTGCGTGTGTCAGCCCCTCTCGTCTCCCGGATACGCCGCAGCTCCGCAGCAGACACCTGATGGCAAAGGTGGAAGAAATAAGAGAAGGCTCCTGGGCCGGGGCAGCCCCTCGGTCTCCCCCCGACAGCCCACAAGTGGGTCCTCCTTCTCAAAGTGCAGGAACTTTTCCCAGGGTTTGAATCCAGTCCCCACAGCCACGGTGGGAGTCGTACCGCCGACGTCGCGACGCCGCCCGACTCTGGGCGCTGCACCTGACTCGGCGGCCGCAGTCCGGAGCAGCTTGTCTCCTTCCAGGCTCTTCCCCCTCTCCAGGTGGCTTTCTGCGCCCCTTTCTTGGGGGAGGGAAGTGGGGAAGAGAGAAAGCGGCGATAGGGAGCGGGGACTCGGTGGCTCTGCTGACTCCCGAGCTCCTGGCAAGTGTCTAAACAATAGGACGGACGCAGCAGCCCTAGTCTCGCTCGGCTGCGGGAAGGTGGGTTGTTGTTGTAACTGGAGTTGTTGGCTCGGGCTGCCTGGCGCTCAGCGCAGCCGAACAAAAACCCAGCCCGCGCCTCTGGAGCCGGGCGCGAGACCCCGGACGCTCCCCTTTCTCCTCAGCGCTCCCGCCTTGCCCGGAAAGCTCGATAGCTCCCGCCTGCGCCCGGGAGCCACGGCGCTCCCATCACTCGCCGCCGCCGCCTTTTTTCAACCACCGTCTGCGGCAGCCACCACCGCCGCCGCCGCCGCCAGCCTCCGCCAGCCTCCGCCGTCCGCGAACTCCCCAAATAAATAACCCCAAGTCAGAAGTTAAGCCGGCGCCGGCTTTATATACCCGGCGGAGCCCCCACCCCCCTCGGCTCCGCCCCGCGCGGCCCGGCACCGCCCACTGGCTGAGCGCTGGGAGCCCGCACCTCGCAGCTGAGAGGTGAGGCCCCCGGCTGCCAGCGCCGGGCGGAGGCGGCGGTCGGCGGCGCGTTCCCGCGCACCGCGGCTCGCGCCCTCGCTCCCACGCCCGGGTAAAGTTTGGCGGAGGAAGGAGGTTCCCGGGCCCCCGCCCCCAACTCCAGGGCCCCAGAGGTGACCCAGACTCGAAGACGGTAGTTCGCCGCGGGGGAAGGACGAGAGGGTGGCTTTGAGCGCGGCTCGTAAATAGCGCTGCCGGTGCCTCTGCTGCAGCTTTTGCCAAGCGATCCTAAGGGGGCTGCTCGGTGTTTGAAGCACAGAGAGAGAGAGAGAGAGATTACGATTTTAATTTTTTTTTAATTCTACCGAAATAGATCTGCGTGAGCTCACAGACACACACATGTGTATTTTTGGGTGCTTAAAAGTTCAGAGTTTTTGCAAGTTGGAAAATGGTGTTTTTGAACCTTCTCGCCAGCCTTCCCATCTCCGACCCACCCCCTTCCGTTTAACCCTTTCTTTATAGTCACGCACTTAACACCATGCTCAGTTGACGTCCTGAATACACAATATGCTCACAAAACTCTAAGGGCTTGAATGTGTCTGCGTGATTTTACTCTCTTAGGAAAGGAGGAAAAAAATAAATCCCTAGCAACGCACGTTGTAGCCAGAAGGCTTCCTTTATTTCAGGGAAGTTCTGGATATTTTTTCCTCACTGTTTTGGAAGAAAATTTCCTTGTTTCTTCTTGTCTTTTTAGTGTGATGTGTGTCCGACAACTGCTACCACTCTCCTGCCTCCCACCCCACGCCCCGCCGCCCCCAGCAAAAACCAAAGTCACTATTGTTTGAAATGGCCTCTAAATGAGTCAACAATTTAGCTTGAATTTAAAACGCCTCACCTCGTTGTTCCTGCTTCCATTCCACCTTTCACCGCTTTCACAGGAATTTGTGCAAGTCCCCAGCCTAATACCAGTCTCACAGTGTGATAATTATTTGTGTAATTATCTGTCACCCCCTTGAAGGCAAGAGGACCCATCCAATTCATTTTTCTATTCCCAGCACCTAACAATACGCCCGACACACAGGAGGTGCTCTGAAAATTGACCGGTTTCTTTACCACAAGAATATCCTCAATCTGAAATTTCTCCCACATCCCCAGTAACTTTTTTCCTACTTATATTTTCCGAAATATCTTTGCAAAATGGCTACCTCTACCTATGTCATTTTGCCTGCCCTGGAAAACTTAAAGCCACTGTGAGGGCATCTCCAAAGACGGGGTACCCATTAGATAACTGAATTGGAACTCTGAGGAGTACTCATTTTAATGCCACAGATTTAATAGTCCTCTGTTCTTTTAAATACTTCAAAAGCATTTAACATTCATTAACTCATTTGTCCTTCTAGATTTTAGCTAAAAGGTCTGTTACATAACTTCCTTAAGAAAGAAAAAGTGGAAGCCAGAGTCACATTTTTCCTGTAAGGAAAATGAGACGAAGAACAAGTACCTATCACTGATGAAGGATTCTTCCATCGCTCCCCACCGCACACAGCCCTAGGGAATTTTCTTTAGTCTTTACTAGTGAATTATGTGGTTGAAATATGTTTACCCCTACACTAATTAACCTAATTCCACAACTTTGATACCCTGTCAGCAACAAGATATGAGTATTTATGTTCAACTTCATCCACCACATAGAATCATGGTTCTGTATTTTACTTGCAAAAACATATCTTGCATTCCAAATATTCACAAGTCATGCTATTTATAGCATTGCACAATGCAAGTCATAGACGTGAGTTCAAGTTTGATTCCTTCTCTGGCTCCCTTTCCATTCTGTGTAAAACCAAGAAAAGAGCCAAAAATAACATTCACAGCCTACAGAAACATATTTTTTAATTTGATACAAATTTGAATGAGAAGATATGTCCAGTGGATTTCATTAAGAAAGAAAGGAAAACTACAACTAATTCCTGAGAGACATGACGTATTAATTTCTTTGTGTCATCAACTTTTCAGTTAATAAAGGGAAATTTATACATGAGTGACCAGATTTCTCATTCAAAAAAATATAATTATATTTTTCCTTCAGTATTATTTCAGGATGTTTTTGGAGGCTTCACATGCTTCAGGACCATTAACTTCTAGGTCTTAGTTCTTTCTAGATTATGTTGTTCCCAAATGAGTTCTGAATTTCTCTTTGACTCTGTTACACCCATCCTGAAGAAAGCCTTCTGTGGTCCCTTTTGTCACCACATGAGCTCTCCATAAATCCCGACCTAGATTAAACAGAAGTAGAATCCACTAGAGTCAACATTCAAGTCCCCTATTACCTTGAGAAAATAAATCCAGTTGCTAGAATGATTGAGAAAACAATTTAAACATTTAAACACTCATACAGTAAAAAAACAAAATGAAACAAAAATGACAAGGCATTCTCTCAATTTGCATTTTCTATGGAGGAAAATTTGGTGAAATTGGGATACATGGGGAAAAGGAATAAGAAAGGAGAATTGATGAAAAATAGGTAAATATGAGTAAAAACAGAGTTAGATAACAGTAATAGCATTGATTGAATTCATGAAACTTACAGAATAATTCTGTGGATTTTACTTTCATGTTACTATTTACCATTGTTTCAAAATGTTTTCATGTTAATTACATAATTTTTCTTATAATATTTTTATATTGGAAATGTAAATATGGAACCATAACATCATGGAGATGAAGATTTAATTAAAATTTGTTTCATGCCTCCTAGGTTCCAAGCTATTTGATAGAGTTAAAACCACAGTGTAGTTCTAGATGGTGGCTATTTTATTTGTGTTCAGGTGAGGATGTTGGTCTTCAGCCAGGTCTGATTACATGACACAGTTGAAACCAGAACCTTAGTTCTCTGACCTCATACCTCAAATGGTTCTCCTACACCTACCCTATAGAGTCTCTGGAATTCCCAGAGATCAAGGAATCTATAGTTCATCAGGAAGTGTCACCCTCATACAGATGTCCACATCTCTCTGCACACGCTGTTTACATCATCTAAAGGGAGCAGGGGAGAACTAGTATTGACAGTAGCTGTGCCCAATTACTGAAACCGGACCAGCTTCTGGAGCTAGCTTAAACTTTGAGATGATTCTCTAGGGCAGTGGTTTTCAGAATGTGGTCCCTGGACCAGCAGCATCAGAAACACCAGGGATTATAGTTAGAAATGCACATTTTCAGGCCCCACCTCTGCACACTCAGTCAGAAACTCTGGGGCTGGAGTCCATAAACCTGAGTTCTAATAAGCTGCCAGGTGGTTTTCATACTCACTGAAGCTGGAGAATCACAGCTCTCTAGAGTTCCTCTGTGGTTGTATCTAAGTTTGGAGACTCAGGCAGCAATGAATGATAGGTAACACCTGCTGAATTGACTTCAGCTTCCCATTTCCTGGCATTTGACAAGTGTACATTCCTGATAACCTCTAGGGGGCACCAAAATGTTTTCATGGGCAGCCCCACAGAGGTAACAAGAATTTAGGCTCATTTTCCAAAGAAATGGCCTTGAGAAATGGAAGGAGCTTCCATCTCAGCAAGCTGTTCTAATTGTTATGTCTCAGCAAGGTACCAAATTCATTACACAAATTTTTTCCAGTTTAGTATTTCATATGTATGGGAATAAAAATGCCTGCTTTTCATGATTATCAGGAAGATTAAGATCATATCTGTCAAACTAACAGCACAATACCTCTATGCTAGTATAGAGGTATTGTGCTGTTAGGTATTTATTTATTAAATAAAGGGCAGTATAATTATTTTCATCATTTCTAAAATATTTTATTTGTATTGTGAGAATAGATTAGATATTTCAATTAACTATTACAATGATCAAGTAGCTCCTGTGCTGAGCCCTGGGAAACCCTGGGAAAGGTATTTTAAGAGTAGAGGAAAGATCAAGAACAAAAGAGGGAAGATGGATACAATTAGCTTCATGATAATTATGTCCCATAATACTCTTTTGAAGAGGTGGAGTTGGTTTTCCAGTGACATAATAAAATATCCTGTTGATGGTTTAGTGAAATGAAAATGAAAATCTGAAATTTGGATATGCTGCTAAGTGGGAATGCTTGGGAAGCTTCGGATATATCACTTAGATTTTCTGGACTTAATTTTTCTCAATTATATAATGTTGGGATTAGACCAGTTGAACTATCCTTCCCAGTTCTCAGTAATAATGTAACTATATTTATTAAGTAATATCTGGTTCCAGACCCTGAGCTCCTCACCATGTATGTCTCAGCTTCTTTAATTCTGAGACATTAAAGATGTCTCAGTGATGCAGGTTAAAAAACACATTAATATTTAAAAGCCCAAGGGAAAATAAACAGCAAAAATGTTAATAGTTTTATGAGGTTAAAATAAATTTACAAGAAATTAACCTTTGAGGAAAAGGAAATTCAGTTGTAAAAGTAGTTTTAAATTGCCTAGTCTTTTGACTTACTAAATTTAAAATGCCTCCTGGATTTTCACAGAAGAAAAATATCTTTCCGTGTTATTTGGGAAAGAGGGGGCAGGAACCCCTCACAACATCTGCAGGCTTCTTCTGCTAATTTCAGAAAGGTTGACTGTTCTCATACAGGGTCACAACATCACGCTAAAATTTCAAAGAAATTTGCTGTTATCTAACATAAACCCAAAATAAATATTTTCAAATCCCAAGGCTAAATATTATATATTTTATATAAAAATCAAATCTGATTAACAGAGGCAATTCATAACCACTATTGGAAAAATATAGTTCAAAGTGTATACCTGCCTGATGGTCAAAAAGCCATTTACTCATGCAAAATAGTCACATTAATGTCTTAGACCAAGAGTTAGCAAACTTTTTCTGTTAAGAACCAGAGAGTACTTTAGGTCTTGAAGGCCAATAGGCAAAATCAGGGATATTATGAAGACACTTAACATAATAAAGAAAGCAAACAAATTTCCACAACTGTTTTGCTGGTGTAATTAAAAATGTAACTATTGATTACAAATTTTTGTAATACAGATCTACTAATGAGAATTATGGAATTCTTTTGGGGGGGATAACATTCATTTAATTGGGGTCCAAAATAAGTGTTTTCTATCAGCAAATCACTTGCTAAGTTTAATATATAAAAATCGGTTTTAGCTCACTGGTGATATAAAAAAGGGTGGCAGGTCCAGTTTGGCCTTAGTCCAAAGAGGTGGTTGTTCAATGGAGGAGGTCATAGTTTTCTCAAGGGTTATGTTAGAATTCAGAGGGAAGTTGTAAAGATAAGAGCTCTGAGCTCCAAAGTGACTGCTCTGTGACAAGCAGTAAATGTCTTTCTCTGTATTATCTATGCTCTACTTCTTGAGTTCTGAAATGTAACTCCGCAAAAGCATTTAAAGAAAATTTAAATTCATTTCATTTTAATGTAAAATAAATTTGTATAAGATATGCTGCATATCCACTTCTTGCAGGTGCTTATCTGTTGAACCAGATGGTCCTCATGTATAAAATGGAGATAACAATAAGTAACATTTATTAAGTATTTACTATGTGCAGGCATTATTCCAAGTGTTTTACTTCATTTCCTCATTTAATCCTCCTGGAAAACTGTATCATCTTAGAGATGAGGAAGTTAAGGGACAAAATAGTTGAGTAATTTGCTCATGTTACCTTAGGGATGAGGAAAATGAAGCCAAGAAAGGTTAAGTAACCTGTCCAAGGTCATTCAGCTAGAAAAGGGTAGAGCTAGGATTTTAACCCCAGCAGCCAGGGTCCAAAGCTCTAGGCCTCTCACTAATTCATGAATCATAGGAAATTCATGTTAATGAAATGCAAACTATGAATCTGAAAGAACTATATACACTGTAAAATAATGTATTATTGTTCTTATTCGCTTTATGGCTATTGTTTTTAATGGAAGATGGTAAATGCAAAAACAACATACAAACATTTAGTAGAGAATCACTGGGGTGAATATAATCTGACTTGAGCCAACCCTTTTTATCTCCTTCTTTTCATATTAATAGGATTATTTCATTTCTCTTTCATGACTTGGGCTACACTCTCCTTAGTTACATAAGACAAAAGGAATATTTTTCCCACCAAAACAACATGGAAATTCTACAGCAGATGAGACATGAATGATAAACAAGTCTGTGTAAATTTAGGAAAAACCATAATACAAAGAAGAATCTCTAAGTATAAACAAAGAAGTTTATTCAATAAATACAATGTTGTGTCTGAAAACCCAGAAACGTTACTTTAGTACTTTCTGACTACTTGTATCTTGTTGTGTAAGAAATATCAACTCAGGGACTTGCCTGGTGGCGCAGTGGTTGAGAACCTGCCTGCCAATGCAGGGGACATGGGTTCGAGCCCTGGTCCGGGAAGATCCCACATGCCACAGAGCAACTAAGCCCATGTGCCACGACTACTGAGCCCACATGCCACAACTACTGAAGCCTGCGCACCTAGAGCCCGTGCTCCACAAAAAGAGAAGCCACTGCAATGAGAAGCCTGTACGCCTCCACAAAGAGTAGGCCCCCGCTCACTGCAACTAGAGAAAGCCAGCGCAGTAACAAAGACCCAATGCAGCCAAAAATAAATAAATAAATTTATATATAAAAAAAAGAAATATCAACTCATAAAACTGTGTGCTGTTCATTGTGATTATGAGATAACACAACAGAAAAATATCTCCATGTATGGTTTCCCAAACAATGTAATGAAAAATTATGAAAAATAAAATGTGAATCATAATGCTGTTCAAAATAGTATATAAAAATAACTTCTAAAAACTTGTTCATGCATTCTAAGTTGCTTTATTTTGTGATTAAAGTAGGCACTATAGCTATAAATCTATTCAAGATCATAGCTATAACTCTGTGTGTGCATGTGTGCATGCATGAGTACACAAAAATATATGTGTATATATTTCACTTATATATTCTTCTTCCTTGGTGTCTCTGGCAGGATCTTATTAATTTTCATTTTTCTTCCTTAACCTATCATATGTGGAAAATAAGAGATTCTATATTACCCTACTTCAAAGAAGTTGTCAAGATTAAATAAGTTAATACATAAAAGCACTTAGAGACTTCCAGTTCTGGAACAAGATACTATAGGCTAATGTATACCCACTCCTTCCTCTAAGTACAACTAAATGCCCTGGAAATAATTCAACAGATGATGATAAAAGGATTTAAAGAGGTGGAAAGAAAAAGGTGGACTGGCAAGGGGACTCAGGACCTGAGGAATGACAACACTGTGAGTTTCCTAGGTTTTCCTTCTATCTCACATGGTGCCGAGAAAGGGCAAGTCCAAGACCTGGCTTCCCGAGGGGAAGCCCCAGCACCTGCTCCATAGCTAGGGCACCAGCTGGCTGAACCCTACCTGAAGCAGCAGCTTCAAAGCCCCCAAAGCCCAACCCACCACTGCTGCACAAAGGCACCCTAGCAGATAAGCTGACACACAGCTTATCTCGAGGCAGTGTCATTGGAGCCCAGCTTTTCCTGCCCTCCACACAGTGGCATAAGAAACCCAGGCCCAACATCTTCTGGCTCTCATCCACCCCCTGGCAGAAGATGAGCCAAGATATTACTTCAGCACCAGTAGGAATTGAGCAGGAGACCCAGCAGCACCAGGATAGCAAAACAGGCCAGAATTGCATTGCAAATCTTACGAAAACTAAACTGTCATTAGAACTAAAACCCACAGAAGTAGGCCAGAAACTATATGCTAAATCTGAACAGGGTGACTACAAGCTAAAATAGAAGATTTAAATAGCATCAAGAGTCTCCTAACAAACAAAATGTCCAGGATACAATAGGAAACTCACTCATCATACCAAAACCCAGGAAAACCACAATTTGAATGAGAAAGGCAGTCAGTTGATATCAATCAGATGGCAGAGGAGGACATCAAGACATCCCAGATGAAAGAATACTAAGAGAGTTTGTCTTGCCAGTTGACCTACCCTAACCGAATAGCTAAAGGAAGTTCTCTAAGACAAAAGGAAATGATGAAAGAAGGAAACTTGTAACATCGGGAAGGAAGAAAAAACAAAGGAGGGAGAAAAATATGGATAAAGACAATAGATTTTCCTTCTCTTGTGCTTTCTAAATCCTGTTTGATTGTAGAAGCAAAATCACAGCACTGTGTTATGTGATTTTCAATGTATGTAGATGAAATATTGAAGACAATTCTATTATAAATAAGTGAGAGAATTACCATTTCCACATTATAAGATTATTTGACTTAGCTCAGAAAAAAATGTGTATTGGGCCTTTTAAACTGCTTGATACTGATCTAGATGCCAGAGAAATAAAGATAGAAAAGACATAAATCTTTCTGTTGGGGAGCTTGTTGGCTAGCAGGTAGATGATGTAAAAATAAGATTAACAATCACTCTGATGCATGTGATGAGAAATATATATATATATATAGCAGTGTAACAAAAGCTAGAAGGATAATGCTGTCCTATGATACCAGGAAAAACCCAAGGAAGACAGGACAATAACTAGAGTTTGAAGAAATGAAAGGAGCTTTCTTGGTGCACAATTTGAATGATTACAGATGCGAACACACAAAAAACATGATCCAAATGCTTTAGTCTGTAAGAAAATATATTATCTCACATCACAATAAACCCAGAGGCAGAATGGCCCCAGAGTTTATAGACTGGGTAGTGTATGTATGTGTTAACAGAAGGCTGAAAAACTCTTACAGAAAACCCATGATAATAATGTTTATATCTCATTCATGCTTCATGTCTATACTAGGTCTGTTGTGCTCCATTTCATGTCATCGGCACTGTTTTTCCACATCGTCTTCATTCCAAGAACCAGACTCACTGAGCATCCTGTCCTTAAAACATTTGTGATCACCATAGGAGAGGAAAGACAATAGGAAGATTCACCCTTTGGCTTTTGCATGATATACACATGACATACATAACTTCTCACCTTTTCTCGGCCACATAAAGTCACACGACTATATATATATATATATATATATATGCACACAAAATAAATGTACATATGATGTACATATGTATATATAAAGATATATTTAAAAATATTTATACATACATGAGTAAAATTATATATGTGTATATACATATATTTTATAAGGTATTTACTATAAGGAATTGGCTTATACAATTATGGAAGCTGCCACATCCCAAGATCTGCAGTCAGCAAGCTGAATACCCAGGAGATCTGATTGTATAAATTCCAATCTGAAGGTCAGAAGATTCAAGATCAAGGACAAACAAATGTTTCAGTTCAAGTCTGAAGGCAGGTAAAAACAAACAAAGAACCAATGTTCCAACTCAAAGCGGTCAGGCAGGAGGAATTCCCACTTGTGCAGGGGAAGGTAAGCCTTTTTATTCTATTCAGGCCTTCAGCTGATTGGGTAAGGTCCATTCACATTAGGGAGGACAGTATGCTTTACTCAGTCTATCAATTTACATGCTAACCTCACTTAAAAACACCCTCACAGAACCACCCAGAATAATGCTTGATCAAATATCTGGGCAGCTCATGTCCCAGTTAAATTGACACATGAAATTAATTCTCACACTCTCCAAAGTATTTACACTTGCTGGATTCAGGGTGTGCTTGGGCATCAGAATTTTTTAAGGCTCCCACATGATCTAAGGTGCAGAGTTTAAGAACCACTATGCAAGAGGGTGATGTGCCTTATAGGAGACTGGGGAGTGTGGGATTAACCCTCCCTACTCAGGTAAGTAATGTGGAAAAGTATTCACATTGTTTAAAAACCTTAAAAATAAAAAATACCCATAAAACTCCACGTTAATCACATACGAGATGGATTCATAAATTGAAACCTGCTTAACTGGCAATTAAAAGCTGTAGGACAATGTTGTCTTTCTGTATTTTCAGAATTAAGTTCCAGCTGTTTTGAGAAAGCAACCAGAAGATTGAGAGAAACTGCCAAGTACCCTGGGGAGAAGCTGGGAGTAAAGAGCCACATTAACTTCTGTTATTCTAAAGTCATTGTACCACAAGCAGTGACTGTTAATACTGGAAGTGGAATAAAAGATCCCAAATTCAGAACTTCACCTGCTTTTCACGGGGAAAAGCATTGTACTTTTCTGGGTCTGAACTTCATCGCAGGACCAACAAATTTCAAAAACAAATTTGAGACAATATGCATGATTCATAAGCTTTCCTCACCAGTTTAACCATTAAATGTTTATTTAATTTGGAGAAGGCTTCATTTTCATTAAAGAAGCCCGTGTGTTTAATGTCACTATAGCCATCGGGAAAGTCTACCTTATAATGTAGTAAACAACTCCCATCTCTGTATGACTCGTAACAACACAAGTTATTTCTCACTCATGCACCTGACTGTTGGGTATTGGCTGTGAGCTTTGTTTCATGGTTTACCCTCTCCGGACTCAGGTTGATGGAGCAGCTACTATCTCAAACATTGCTGGTCATCACATCCCACTTCCAGGGTAACGCACTGACCTGATTTGGTCACATGCTCTACTCAACAACAAATGGGACAGGATGTATAATCTTCTACATGCCCAGGAGACTGCAAGCTGGACATATATGGTGAACAGCATTACGGACTATCACTTTCTGCCCTTCGGGTCACCAAAATATTCAACTCACTCTACTTCTCACAGGCAAAATATACTCAGTCCTTCCCAGAGAAGTCAACCCCAAAGTCCCATTTTGCCATGATGTCAAATTCAAAACCTAGGCTCCTTGGGAATGATGCAGGAGATTCCACATCAAATCTGAGTGTGATTTCTCTTGCTCTAGACACTCACAGATAAAAAGATAAGTTACTTTTCCATGCTCTCCAAATATACAATAGTAGAACACGGACAGAGTAACTGTATTAAACACTTCCCTTTGGAAAGAAGAATAGAAAATCCATGGCAGACACTAATCTGATATACAACTATTCTGAAATCTTACCAGGCAGAGGTGGTGAGGACCTTCTACTTTAGAAAGCGAGTATGGGATGGAAATGTTCCTGGATTAGACCCTGATTTTGCTTCCCACCAGAGAAGTCTCAAGCCCATTACTTTTCTCCGTGATCTTTGGCTGTGCCCTATTTGTCCCACCTGTGGTGGGCATTCCTTAGGAATATGTTTTCCTTATGTTCTGAGTGGCTTTCTCCCTCTGCTGCATGCCTACCAAAGGAAGGGAACCAAGGGTCATTTTAAGTCTCTTACAGTCTCAGATATTTGTAATTTGGGTTTATATTTTCTCTGTACAATTTTCTTAATAATGTTCTAGGGCTTTTAATCTATTTGGTTCAGTTGGCAGTATTTGGTGATAGCTGCCCACACTTCTTTTCCAGATAGGTTTTTTAGATTGGTGGTAATTTTTTGAAAAATTTTGCTCTGCTGAGGCAGTAGTAAATGAAATTGCTAACAAATTTTGTAAAGCAATATTTAAATTCAGAAATAAACTATAGATTTTTTTTAACATATCATGTTCAAACAATATAAGGGGGTCCATAGGTAAATTATCAAATCATAGAAAATATTTTGATTTTATGTATTGAATTATTATCATATCTATTATCTTTTCACCATCTTTTTAAAGTGATATTTAGATCCACCTAAATGGATCTGTAATACAGATCCATCTGTATTACATATTTTGTTCTTTCAAATTTTTAAAAGTTGCATGTTATAGGCAAACCAAAAAGAGCAGTATTTTTTCAATTTTATCAAATTTCTATTCTATCAGGACTATAATTTAATTGCTGTAGTTTAAGGGTACAAACTTTCAATGAGTAGTAAATACATCATAAAGATCTAATGCACACGGGCTTCCCTGGTGGCGCAGTGGTTGAGAGTCCGCCTGCCGATGCAGGGGACACAGGTTCGTGCCCTGGTCCGGGAGGATCCCACGTGCCGCGGAGCGGCTGGGCCCATGAGCCACGGCCGCTGAGCCTGCGCAACCGGAGCCTGTGCTCCGCAATGGAAAACGCCACAACAGTGAGAGGCCTGTGTACCGCAAAAAAAAAAAAAAAAAAAAAAAAAAGATCTAATGCACAGTATAATGAATATAGACAACAATACTGTAATTACATAGTGGGATAAATATTGCTACAAATGCAATCATATTACAATATGTAAATGTATCCATGTAACACATTGTACACCTTAAATTTATACAGCTTATATGTCAAATTTATTCAATAAAAATATGACTATATTTTAATCTTAAACTGACAAGAAATACAAATCAACAATACAAAGATTTTAAAAAGTCTAATTATGAAGTGGCATAGGATTTGAATAAACATTTCTCCTAAGAAGCTCTACTAATTGCCAATAAGCATATGAAAAGGTGCTCAACATCATTAGTCATTAAGGAAATGCAAATCTAAACCACTATGTCATACCACTCGGCACACACTAAGATGGCTATAATCAAAAAGACAGATAATAGCAAGTGTTAACAAGGATATGGAGAAATTAGAACCCTCATGTATTGTTTGTGGGGATGTAAAATGGTGCCACTAATTTAAAAACTAGTTTAGCAGTTCCCCAGAAAATTAAAATAGAGTTATCATGACTCAGTAATCCACTCCTAGGTGTATATCCAAGACAACTGAAAACATATGCCCACACAAAAACATGTGCACAAGTGTTCATAATAGCATTACTTATAATAGCTGAAACGTGGAAACAACCCAAATGTCCATCAACTGTTAAATGGTTAAATAAAATGTGGTACATCTATACATGTGAATATTATTGGGTCATAAAAAGGAATGAAGTTCTGATATATGCTACAAGGTGGATATAACTTGAAAACATTATGTTTAGTGAAGGAAGACAGACATAAAAGGCCATATTTCTATTTATATGAGATATCCAGAAAAGATATATACACAGAGGCAGAAAGTAGATTAGTGTTTTTCAGGAGTGGAGAAAAGTTGCTTTTGGGCAGGGGAGAAAGGAGAAATGACTAGTGGCTGGTGACTAGTGACCAGCGATTGGTAAGAGGTTTCTTTGCAGAATATGGAAATGTCCTGGAATTAGATGGTGGTCATGGTTACACAACTCCGAATATACTAAAAACTACTGAATTGTTCACTTTAAAAAGGTGAATATTACTGTATGTGAATTATATCAATAAATTTGTGATTAAAAAATATGACAAAATTAGATTATGGTGATGGTTGCACAACTCTGTGAATATACTAAAAACCATTGAACTGATCACTTTAAACGGGTGAATTTTATGGTGTGTGAAATTATCTCAATAAGTCTGCCAAAAAAAAAAACAACAAAAGACCAGGAAACAGTTTCTGTAGAAATTGGTGATTATTGCAATATTCTTTCTCCTTTATAGGCTTAAAACATTTTTGTTTCCTTATTCTAAACTCTTATATTTTGTTGCAATGTCATTTTTGCTGCATATTTCATGTGTAGTTTCTATTGATTTAAAAACACATATAAAGTTTTTTTTTATATAAGCAGTTTTTAATA
This sequence comes from Delphinapterus leucas, assembly GCF_059928025.1. NCBI lineage: Eukaryota > Metazoa > Chordata > Mammalia > Artiodactyla > Monodontidae > Delphinapterus > Delphinapterus leucas. Next base: position 47,066,017 of record NC_143133.1, on the reverse strand, counting down.
CGTATTTTTTTAACTTTTAAAAAGTGTCACAGCCAAATTTAGATTTTTTTTTTTTTTGGTACGCTTCTGTTAACCTTTTTACTAACAAGCAACAGTTTGTAGTATATAACTTAATAGCACATATTCACTATTAATTTAAATCTTCACCTAAGGTCACGTTTCACTCTTTAAGAGTCTTCTGTTAGCTTATCTCTAGTCTTCTAAAACATCTCATATCTTGCCTAATCAAATCCAATTGCTTTAATAATATTTAGTTAACATTATCATCACGTTTCCATGTGTATTTATGAGGTCAATATTTTATATTTGTTTTATCAAGTTATTTGTTCCATCTTTGGACAGATAAAAAAACTGTATGTAATCTCTAAATTTTTCTAAGGAATGTCATTGCTATTAGTAAGTCATGGCCATGTCTCCTAGCAACAAAATCTAACTATATACTCTACATGTTCCTGGGTTTTTGGCCCAGATTCTAATTTGTATACATTTTAAATTATTAATTATGCTAACACTGTTATCATAGCTATAGAAAATCTTTTAAACCAATGCTGAAAATTGTTTCTTAGTTCTTAAGTCAGAATGCATACTTGATACATTAGGTGTAAAACCAATGAATTCAACTCTATTATTTTCTTTTGGGAATTCAAAAATAATTATAATAAATACTAGTTGTTCAACATAACTTTTGTCCTTGCTACAATCAAATTGAATTGAATAGTATTTACTTTTTATTTATTTATAATTTCTTATTTTATTACTCATTAAACTAGTAATCTAATATTTATTTCTCCATCCCAGATAGTAAAACTCATTATTTTTAATTTTAACTCTATTTTACATGATCAGTTTTGCTTGCAACAAATTTGGAAATAATTTCTAATAAACTGAGCTTTTTCCTTTCCTTTCTGTAAGTATTGTTCTTTTTTTTTTTTTTTTTTTTTTTTTGCGGTACGCGGGCCTCTCACTGCTGTGGCCTCTCCCGTTGCGGAGCACAGGCTCCGGACGCGCAGGCTCAGCGGCCATGGCTCACGGGTCCAGCCGCTCCGCGGCATGTGGGATCTTCCCAGACCGGGGCACGAACCCGTGTCCCCTGCATTGGCAGGCGGACTCTCAACCACTGCGCCACCAGGGAAGCCCAGTATTGTTCTTTTTGTGCCATAAAAAGCATTCTATGCTCAGCTAATATTAAACATGTGATGTTATTATTTTCTATACTGGCAGTAATATGTTGGCATTTACTTACCTTTGTTGAATGTTATTTATTTATATTTACTCAGACTTTTGAATACTAGTAATTGCATTTTTGAATTATTTTTATTTTTTCAATTGGAAAGTGGTATTTTGCGTTTCTCTAATAAGAAACTTGTGTATCCAGTTATGGATATCTTCATTAGTCAAGGCTGGACTTGAAGATTAGTTGGGATACATATAAATATAGTAGCAATTCTTTGCCATTGATTTAGAATACAAATGCCAATGTCTACAATTTTTCTCCATTTAAAATAATTTTTATGTAAAATTAAATACTAAATGTTCATCCGTGTGTATCCAGTAAAATTATACAATCATTAATTTGAGTCAGATTGTGTTTTACTAAAAACACTCTCATGCTGTCAGAAGGATGTGACAGCCATTTTCTAGGATCATAATCTGAAAAACACAGTAATTTTTGTCTTTTTCTTTCAATTTTCCTATTTTATAAATGTAGTTTTCTTCATCCTTTAATAGGGAGACCATTAAAGAGTTTACTTGTTTCTTCTGAGCTGTGAATTTGATGTGGATAACTCTCTTTTTCATTCTCATTGTTTTGGACTGATATTTACCTTTTCAGTTATTAAAGAAAATGAGGTTGCTGGGATTTCATCTGACCTGTTGTTTATTTTTATGTTTTAACTGGTAAATCTTCATTAAATAAAGAAAATATAGTGCCTTACTTGTAAATTTTACACAGAGCATATTAAAGAAAAGTACGCTCACTTCCATTGTTTCTAGATTTAAAAAATTTTAAGCAAACAGCTTTTTTGAAGATTTTCCATTTCTTTCCTGATCTGCACTTTTCTGTTATCTATTCCTATCATAATCTCAAATTGTACATTCTAAAGGACTAAAAATCACACATCACTTATTATTCAAAATACACAAAATGTTACATTTCATCCAAAAGCATAACTAAAAGAAAATGAAAAACATTGAAAGTTACAATTGTTTTCAAGAAGTTACTTTTCTAAAACATTCAAACTTATGTATTAAGTTAAAAAGAAAGATACACTATTTTTCTACAAATATGATATACATTTTAAAATAAAAATTTTAAGTCAAAATTATTTAAAGCAAAATTAAATGTAATTCTAGCATCAGTGCCCATCTAGTGGCCAGCATAAAAATATCAGTACCATGTTTTCCACGTTAGGTATGTATGTTTGTATATAATAGTACCCAAACATACATACGTAATACATCTCTCTCTATATATATATATATAAATCTGTATTTTTAAATTAATATGAAATTTTTAATATTGGGAAGTGTTGTTACGCTATGAGCAACTCAGACATATATACTTATGCATGGTTTATTCACTGTTATCCTTTATGCCCCTATACCAATATATAGATTTGTACTAGAATTGTATATCTGGTATTTTTTGTAGTATCTTTTGTAGTACATTAGTTGCATAAATCTCTGAATGAAGATTTCAGGAAATTCCAAACTTATGGTGCTATTTGCTCTGTATAGTGACATTGGTTTATTGCTTCTTTGCATCTGTTCTTGCACCCTTCGTAAATATACTCAGATATTCATTTGGTTGTTTTCTTCCCCTATGCAATGTATAGGAGTAGAGAAAAGATGACTATTATCACCAGCAATAAGTACAGTCTTTACCTCCTATAAATCATCATCTTCTAATTCTATGGTCTCACAACCATTCAGAATTAATTTCAGACTCATGCCTAGAATGGTAGGATAAAAGTATTCTCTCTCTCACTAGCTATAAACAGCTGAGATCTAATTACCTACGTAACTCCTAACAAAGCTGACTGTCAGTCCTACAAACTCCAGTGTCATCCTCCTTAAAATGAAGCTGACACTCCATCTTGGATGGCAGATAGGAAAGACAAAATAAAAATGAGTCACTGTTTGCATCACCACTTCCTGATGGCCAAGCAAAGGAGCAGGTACATGAACCAACCACGGCTCAACAGATGTGCTCTTCTTGGAATTTTAAACTTGATTGGAGTGACACAAAGAGTAAAAATGGTTGGTGTTCATCCACCTGGGGAACAGTACCTACAGAGACTATCTTTTGGTTCCTCCTACATAGACCCCTGGATCCATTCTCTTTCCTTTACAAGCCTGATTCTTCAGGTCTTCCTTTGCTCCTTTGAGCTATGCTGTATCTTTGCAATAAATTGATCTTTGGCTTAAGTTAGTCAGAGTCTTTCAAGTTTAGATTATTGTTTAGCAAATATCCTCTTTATTTTTCCTTCCACTTGGGCACAATATATTTCCTCATTCTATTGATATTGAGCTTGGCTATGTGGCTTGCTTTGGCCAATGGAACTAAGCCTTGTCAAGGCCACTATAGGTCAGCCAGTGCTCTGCTGATCTATAGTTGTGTGAGCATGGATGAATAATGGTTGTTTTAAGCTACAAATTTTGGGATGATTTGATAAAATTTATTATTGTAGTAATATATGACTGTTACAGTTTGTTACTTGCAAATATCTGACGTTACTTTCTTTTGCAAAACCAACATTGCAGAGGGGTGAAGGAAAAATAAAGTTAAAAGTCTCACTGGCAGATTCAGCTCCAGCTCCTGCTGTGGGACAGGCCTATATCCAAATCATACTTTCTGTGTGACCAAGACAGCTAGCTAAAATCCAGTAAATCAGTTATCTGGTACTTCTTCTTGAGCAATAGCTTCATATAACATATCTCTCAAGAAGTATTGTTACTATAACATGAAAAAGTAATAGGAATGTAAGAGTAATGCCACTCTTAGAGAGTTCTTCACTAAAAGCACATTTAGACCTGTCTCTTTAAGTAGAACATGATACTCTAGGGTACCTTTAAAATAGTCAACTTGGCAAAAGCAGCTAGAAAAAAACTTCAAAAATATTTTTAAAACATGTTTATAGAAGCATTTGGAGCAGGTAATCAGATGCTGTTTTTACCACTACACACTTAGTGGATTGATGGTTAAGCTATTTGCAGTGTTTAGATATTTCTCAACCTCTAAACTATTAAAATTTCAAACCAAAGCTGTAGTCCGTATTTAAGGAATGAAGTTTGGTGATTTATTAAAGGTATCTATAGATTTTCATAGATACAGCAATGCTAGGGCTGTCCAAGAGGAAATTCATCCCTCCACCTGATATTTACTCCATCACTGTTACCAAGACTATGCCCTATAACTTTAGACAGAGTGTAGCATTTTATGATCTTCTACTGGAATAGGTTAACAATATTCCACTTCCACTTCTTGTTTATGAACTATAAGGGAAATGTATTATAATAACTCTATTATTCCATTTGAGGAGGTACTAAAAGGCATGGGTAAAGCAATTCAATTAATAATTGTTTGTGTTTGGCTTTAGAATTCATGTAGTTGGACAAACGTGTTCAGGAATGGATACGAATGTGGGCTCTCAACACTGCTGTTTCAGTCCATATGTATTGAAGGCAGCAGTGTGAGTGCTGATACCGTTCTGAGTAACCAGAGATGATTCAATAAATGTTTATTAACTCACAATGCCATATTTCTCTACTTATGTGTTTACCACAGTTGAAGAATAAAAGTATAAAATTAGATCTGATAGTCTCTCCCAGAGCTTCTCATGCAAAGCGGATCATTCCTGAACTCAGAGGTGGATTCAGAGTGGCCTTCAAATGGTTCTGTGTCCAGTAGGTCCAAAGAAGATGCTCACTGCTGGCTATTTTCATATATGCCTGTCATGACTGTTCTCAATTTTTTAACAATTGCAGTACCCTAAGTAGGACTTAAGTATTAGTTTCCTGTTGCTGTTGTAACAAGTCACCATAAACTTGGTCACTTAAAAGAACACAGATTATTATCTTATGATTCTGGAGGTCAGAAGTCCTACAACCAAATTGTAGGTAGGGCTGCATTTTTTCTGCAGGCTCTAGGAGAATATTTCCTTGACTTTTCCGGCTTCTATAAGCCACTTGAATTCAGTGGCTTGTGATTTCTCCAAGCAAGCAGTGTAGCAGCGGCTTCAAATCTCTCGCTGACTTTTTTTCTCATTGTCACATCTCCTTCTCTGACTTTAGTTCTCCTCCCTCCTTTTTCCACTTATAAGGTTTTTGTGGTTACACTGGACACACCCAGATAATCCAGGATAATGACTCCATATCAAAACCCTTATTTTAATCACATTTGCAAAGTCCCTTTTGACATGGAAGGCACGACGGTCACATGTTCTGATGATTAGGATGTGAACATCTTTGGGGGGACATTATTCTGTCTATCATGAGGACCAAGACTCCAAGGATTATAAAACCCCATTATATTCCAACTGTTAACTGAGAAAAAAATTTTTGGAGAGGAAATACTTGTCTTTGCAGAAAACTTGCTGCTAGCAACACATAAATAGCTTATTATTTACTTGAGAGAAAATAATTGAAATAGTATACATAATTCCTATATTATTAATAATATGCTCTAAATTTAAAAATTGCCCACTGCTTTAACCACTACTTATCTTGATAATATGTTGCAGGATTTTTCGAGTAGTATTCAGTGTGAGGTAGCATATTACCAAGAAAAAGTCAAGTTACAAGGAATTTATGGGAGAATCTACATTAGTGACAAAAAATATGAATAATTTATATTAAAATTTGAGTGCATACAATTCTGAAGGTTTAGTTATTGGAAAAGCATAATCCCCAAACATAAATATGTGTTGCTATATACTATAGAACTGCTTCAACATTTGCAACAAAACTGATATTGATAAAGCCAAATCAATATAAATTTTTGCAAGAACAGCTGAGGAAAACCACCACCAAATCCAGTAACACTATGGTGCACTGACAGAAAAGCATCTTTTCTGAATGTTTTAGAAATATTCTATCAATGTAAACATGAAATAGAAGCTCAAGCATTTCCTGGAGCCAGATTTCTTAGTAAAATGCTAAATTAGAGTATTTCAGTATTTAGCTCTTTCAGTATTTCAGTAATTAGCTCTTTGAAATGAGCTAATTCTAATACAAGACTCCAAGATACATTGACACTTAATAACTCACTCAGTAGATTACTAGTAAGTAGCCCTTAGTTGTATGTAAATCAGGACAGTTCTGAAATATGTTCCATTCACACTTTGAAAGCCCAGAATTTTTTGCCTTTTTCAGAACAGGCTCATGAGGATTCCTGTGCCTTCCAGGGTTGTTATTTTAAGAATCCTTACTTTAGATATCACCCTTCTCTCCTGGAATCCCCTTCCTATTCCCACCAAACATCCTACATTTTGCTAATTCCTTCTCATCCATAAGAAAGCAGCCTCAGGCACTGTTAGGTTATTAGGTGTATATTTCCACATGATCTCAGAGCACCTTATTCAGTTTCCTCTCTTAGCATTTGCATATTGTGAGTTTATTGGAACCTGTGTTATTCATCTTTGTAACCCAGTATATCTCATAGTATGCCAGAACATGGTCAAAGTGTGGCAAACATTTAAAGAAGGAAAGGTGTTAAGAAAGGATTATAATAGTTTTAATAGACAACCTTTGTAGAAGATGTACTAGATGCTAAGCATTCTTCCAAGTATACTTTACATATACCTTACAATCAAAATACAAAAACAGTTTATCTTTACAAAAATATAATGAGGTGTGTTCTACTTAAAAGGTAAGGAAATTGAGGCACAGAGAGATTAAGTAATTTGTTCAAGGCCATTTAGAAGTGAAACAACAAAAAAGGCAATAAATAAATAAGGGAGGCAGGAAAAGGGGAAGGGAAAGGGAGATTTCAGCAATATTTTGATCCCACTGGAACCTTCATTGGTTCTATGAGCTGTTCACTGTTTTTCGCCTTCCTCATGCCATCATCTTTCTTGTTACTTACACTGAGTTCAGGAACATGATTTTAATCACTCACTCACAACTTTCTCATTGTATCCTACTTGCTAAGCAAGGTCCAACATTGATCAAATAACAGTACTTTGCTTATTGCACATCTGTATCTGTAGTTGGAGAAAAAAAGTGAACATAGCTGAAGATGGCTAAGGAAAAAACAACAACAAAAAACCTTGTGTTTACTGACACATCACTTTGAATTCATGATCACTAACTTCAAGTGACCCTATACATGCCCTTACTCTAGTCTCTCACGCTTCTAGATGATTCTTTCACAGCTTCTATTCTCTCTTCAACCCCCAACAATTCTTCACCATTTCTCACTCTAAGATGACAATCTTGTTCCAATCACACTGAAAAAATAACAGCACTCAGAAAGAACTGCCACACAACCCTCAAAACACATCCACCCAACTTCCAGCACTATGTATATAATCTGCCTTCCCTGTTTTCACTATGAAAGAGCTACTTTCAAGTAAAACCAAACCCTCCACTTATACTCCAGATACCATCTCCTCTCACCTGCTCAAGAATAATGCTCCAGTAATCCCTCTCTCTTCCCAGCATTGTCAATTTTTTCCCTTTTACCACCAGCATACAAACAGGTGGTAATTTCTCTCATCTAAACAAACAAAAAAAACTAAAAAAAATCGATTTGACCTCACATTGCCTTCCAGCTGTACCCCGCTAAAGCAAATCTCCTTGAAAGTTTAGTCCATGCTTACTGCACTAAGTTCCTCTCCCCCATTTTCTCTTGAACACACTTCAGTTAGGCTTTTGGCCCACAACTCTCCCAGCCAAGGACACCTATGACCCCTAACTGGCAAGTCCAGTGGTGAGTTCTCTGTCCTCATTTTAGCTAAACTTTCAGCAGTGTTGTATTAGTCAGAGCTGATCCTGTCTCCCTGGTAGAAACATTATTTCCAGAGACCATTGCTCTCCTAGTTTTCCTTTTGTTCTCTTGGCAGTTCAATCTCAGGATGCTTTGCTGTATTTTCTTATACCCCTGACCTCTAAACCAGTGGTCTTCAAACTTTTTTATTCATGCATCTCCTGGACCATTCCTTTTTTTATTTGACGTCTAAATATTTTCATCTTAAGTTTACATAGTTGCAAAAGTTATGTGCCCACATATTTTAAATAGGGCCATTTTGCATAGAACTATGACACCACGCTTACAAATGTAGCCAGTGAAATAATAATACTATAACAATTTGACATACACCTTTATCTATTTTAAAGCACATGAACATGGCTTTCTTTAGCAGTAGGAAATTATAAACCATTCTCTTTTCTCCTCAGACTATTATTTCCATTGCAGTCCCATCACAGAATTTTATCCTAGTGTAATTTTAAGCCATTTTATTGTGAATTACACCTTTAGAAGGATTCACAAAATGAAGATGTACAGCTCAATAGTTTATCACAATGCAGACTCATGTAACCACCATCCGCGAGATAAAATAGAGCATTTACACAACATAGAAGCACCCCTCCTTCCCAATCATGACTTTTTCCTCCCTCTTCGATATAATCACTTGCATTTCTTAATGCTTTGTATGGAGCTTTCTCTTTTATTAGCTCATGTATGTGTCAGTGAATATTACTCTGCTCTACATCTATTCCTCTTTTTCATTGTTGCATGTGTACTCCCTGAGGAACACAGTTCAGATAGATGGAGATAAGAGAGGTCTCCTTATAAAAATATCACTTAGCTCTTCAACTACCTTTCAAACTCTATGCTCCCAAATTAAATGATCCATCGTCACAAATTACTTTTAATAATATTTTAGGTAATATTTGTATTAGAGCCCCTCCAATTTCATGGCAATAGAAAAACTGGAAACAACCTGACGTGTATAAAAATGTGTTGTCAGTCATTAGAGTCCAATTAGACACTAATATGTTCAAATTTCCCCCCGTTTGGAGTCCAAAGGTATTAACCCCTGGGGCAATGCAACATAGGAAGATTCATAATCTGTGAAAAGTATATCATACGTAAAGAGCATAAAGGTAAAGTATATATATATATTTTGGCCATGCTGTGTGGCTTGTGGGATCTTAGTTCCCTGACCAGGGATTGAACCTGGGCCATAGCTGTGAAAGCGCCGAGTCCTAACCACTGGATTGCCAGGGAACTCCTAGGGTAAAATATTTTGAAAAGAAAGATGGGAAATAAAAACATACAGGTTACTCAACTGAAGCATCTCAGGTCAATCAATTCTAGTCATGATTACTTACCTCAATGTTGAGGGCAAGGAAAATGATTTCCCCCAAAGTATCCCAGCCTGAATATTCCTTTGAAAACTTTATGTGTATTCCCAGAATACACATAATTCAGTTAGAAATCCCCAATTTACACATTAGAATTTTCAGGATTTTTTCCTTGGATCATTTCTCTTTCTTATATACTCACGTATTCAATCTCATGGTATGACTTTAAATATCACACACACACACACACACACACACAGACACACACACACACTGTGGTCTCCCAAATCTATATCTACAGCCCAGACATCTCCCATAACCTCACATGGATATACACAACTTGATATTTGATATCTCCATTTGGATGTCTACTTCACATCTCAAAATGGGTACTTCCAAACCTGAAATTGTGATGCCCATCCCCCCCCAAATCCTGCCCTCCTTTAGTCTTGCCTCTCTTAGTAAATCGAAAATTCATCCTTCAAGTTACTCAGACTAAATACGTCTTGCTGTTCTTGCTTCTGATTCTTTGTATTTGTTTCGTGGGTATAGAACATTCTTCCCCCAGAAGCCTCCATGCCCTGTTTCTTCACTTCTTTCCAGCCTTTGCTCAAATATCACCATATTTCTGATGCTTTCTCTAATCATTCTCAATACTACAAGCCTCGTCTCACCTACCTACTGCACACTCTCTCTCTTCCTGGCTTTATTTTTCTCTAGAGTGCTTATCATCTGACCTCCTATAAATTTTACTTAATTGTTTATTGTATATCTCTTCCCACTAGAATGTAAGATTCATGACTGCTGGACCTCTGTGGGTTTGTTTTTTTTTCATTTTATTCTATATTCCTAAAACCTAGAAGAGTGCCTTGAATATGGTAGCCACTTAATAACTATTTACTGAGTTGACGAATGAATAAATTAATCATGGGGTAGAAGTCAACAAAATAACTCAAGCTCTCTGCCACAAGCTTATGGGATGATTTGAAGGTCAAGCCAAGCATGATGCTGATGAAAAGAATATGAGTAGTGAAACAGAAACGGAACTTATCTTACAAGAACTATCTGTCAAAAAGAAAGACTGATATATAGCAGCATTGAAAGAAATGAACGTCTAATCCATTTGAGTTACTACTGACTGAGAAAATGTAAATATTCATTGAACAGTGGCAGCAGAATTTTCACAGCTGACTACTTCCAAGGGAACCACAGTGGGTCCACAATACTGAAGGTGTAAATTCTTACACAATGACTTTTAAAACTCCCATCATTTTTAATAACATCTCATATATAAGCAATCAAATCAGAAAAAGTTCACTGGTAGCAATGTTGAAAAATAAATGTCTCTCTATTTGTTTTTCAAATTTCATGATCAATTCTGGTTTACTGAATATGATCAACAATGCAAAGTTTTGTAGGAAAAAAAGGAGTACTGGAGATGAGATATCAATCCTTCTATCGGAAAAAGAACTGACATCATAAATTTATTCTGAATGTGGAAATTAGACTGTCTGAACTTTTAGAGTAAAAGCCCTTTCAGATAAATTACCTTATTGCATTGCAAACTTTTGCTTCATTCCTCATGTCAACTAAGTTGGCATTTGAATATTTGATCAGTAAGAGAACTTGGTACATTTTGGAATCAAGCATTTTCTTCAACTTGTGTAGTTTCTTGGTGCAGGGTTTGAAGCACTGGAATTTTTCTTTGTGTGTGTTTGGATCATTGTGACAACCTTCTTTTATCTAGTTTCAGTGGTGCATTACAGGGCTTTGACTTAAAGTCTGAATTCTCCTCCCATCAGGATACAGGCATAAAATCAATGTGTAAATGGTGACTCACTCCCATTAGTGGGGCAGGATTTCATAATTTTACAAAGATTTCCCTAGAAAATCACTCATGCTTTATTGTGTACATATCCAATTGCTATGAAATTGGCACAGCACATCCATCCCTCCCCCTGGCTGCCTGGTACTGTATATCTGAATTCTGGAAGTGCTCCATGCTGTTAAACATGCAAGTAATTTGTAGCATGTTCTTCATGCTACTACCTACCTAAAAGGTTAATAAGTAGATTCACCTCCTTAAAACTGATTATCACAGTGATCTGCATGCAATGGGTCCTCAAAACACATTGGTTCACTTTCTGTAAATATGGGAGCTAGACATTTATTAACATTTTCAGAAAGCAGAATTTCCTAATTTTTTGTTTAAGGTCAGAATTTCAGATTCTATGCAGACAGATAGAGTAGATAATTTTAGTGCCATGATCCATTTATGGACGAAGTCAATCCTATATATTAGGAGGAATGATTTTTTGCAGCACCAAAAAAAAAATCATTGAAAACATTATTGTATAACATCTCTCAAACTTTTCTGCTGAAAAATTTACTCTTGCAAAATATGTTCTCACCTCTATTTAAAGGTAAGTATTCTGAGGATCTAACTTAGAAAATCTACAGTTTTCTTTTTTACATAAAGATTCGTTTTGGAAAATAACATTATAAATGAAGTGAGATATAAATAATACTTGCTTAAAATTGTGTTTACTAAGCCAAAATGGCTTTGGTAAATTATATTTAATTTAAGCTTAGGGAAAACTTACATAATATCCATGAAATTGGTTTAGCTTTTTTTTGTTGAGATTTGCTTATCTTGATTATGAAAATATTTAAAAATAACTCTTCCACCTATCATTAAACAAATAAGTCTCTGCCACTACTGACCATTCAAACAAGAGAAATAGTTCGTTTGATAATCACCTTTCCAATTGGGGTCTTGTTACTTTTTAAGAGTTCCCTGGAAATTACTGTTTTTTGTATCTTCACAGTCCTACTTTTAATTAGCACAACCTATTTCAACAAATTGGATGAAAATTCATGTAGCCTTTTTGTAGGTGTGTATGCACTAGCAGTATCAAATATAAAACAAAACAATTTTTTCAAATGTATAGATATCTATCTTTACTTTAAAATATTTTTATTAATTAATTGGTTAGTTAAAAATCTACTGTCATACTGAGATATTCATTGGGTTGAATTCTCCTAGAATTTAAATTAATATTTGAAATTAAGCATCAAGGGCTTCCCTGGTGGCACAGTGGTTGAGAGTCCGCCTGCCGATGCAGGGGACATGGGTTCGTGCCCCGGTCCGGGAAGATCCCACATGCCACGGAGTGGGTGGGCCCGTGAGCCATGGCCACTGAGCCTGCGCGTCCGGAGCCTGTGCTCCTCAATGGGAGAGGCCACAACGGTGAGAAGCCCGAATACCGCAAAAAAAAAGCATCAAATTCTCATCCTAGCAATATAGTAAGTGAAGTGTTTTAAATTCTCCTCCAAATACAAAACACTTAATGATACACTGTTTAAAGAAGAAACACTTAAAGATGCATGGATAATCTATTAAGAAAGTAATGGAAAATCTGGAAAGGAGGGAAGGATATAACATAAGAAAACAAAAGCAAACTAAAAACTGGTCCAGTAATCCAGATCAGTGAGTATTTGAGTGTTGAAACAAGCAGGATTTCTAAAACCTCAGTAAAAGAGTTATTTGGCTGGGATTGATGGGAAGGCATTCTTCAAAGATGAAAAACTGACAACTGAAGTGTCTCTGGGTTGGCGGGGTAGGAGTATCCTTTGAGACTCTCCCTCGAGACATCCCTCTAGCCAGTTTAAGGGTCACATCTCCACTACCCAAGATGAGAACTGAATTTAAAGAGCTTTGGGTTTCATTCATGGGGAAATGCATCTCCAAGACTGTACTCAAGAAATTATCACATACAATGTTCCTCAGAAGTGAGCTTAAGACATAAACACAAAACACATAAGCACATAAGGAAATAAGATACCATGAATGAGAGTCAACAGAAACAATAAAAGGCACAATCAGATTCAGAAAAACCTATGCTGTTAGAATTATTATATACAGAATTCATTGAATGGGTTAAAAAATCTGATGGAGCTGAAATTAAGATGAATGTGAAGAATTACTCAGAGAAGATCAAGGAGGCAAAAAGAAGAACTATTAAAAAGAGCTTTAAGGATTTGAACTATAGAGCTACACATTCTAAGAAATGACTGATCAGATTTTCAGAAAGTGGAAATAAACAGAATAGTAATAAAAATAATACTTATTATATTATAAATGACATGTTATAAATACATTTATTATAGCCCAGGGAGTATTCTAACCCTACCAGGTGGGTATTAATCATTGTCATCATCATCATCATATAATTATTATTATTAATACTTTTTATAGGTAAGGAAAGTGAGGCAGAAATTGACTAAATAACTTCACCAAGATACCGTAACTGTTAAGTGGCAGAGCCAAGAGTCAAATTTAGGCAGTCTAGCAGCAGAGACTGTGCTTTTAATTAATAACATTTAAAAGACAATGAGTACAGACCAGTCCCTCCCATCAGGAAACTTCCACAAGCCTCTTAGATAGCCTCATCCACCAGAGGGCAGACAGCAGAAGCAAGAAGAACTACAATCCTGCAGCCTGTGGAACAAAAACCACATTCACAGAAAGATAGACAAGATGAAAGGGCAGAGGGCTATGTACCAGATGAAGGAACAAGATAAAATCCCAGATAAACAACTAAATGAAGTGGAGATAGGCAACCTTCCAGAAAAAGAATTCAGAATAATGATAGTGAAGATGATCCAGGACATCAGAAAAAGAATGGAGGCAAAGATAGAGAAGATGCAAGAAATGTTTAACAAACACCTAGAAGAATTAAAGAACAAACAAACAGGATGAAAAATACAATAACTGAAATGAAAAACACACTAGAAGGAATCAATAACAGAATAACTGAGGCAGAAGAACGGATAAGTGACCTGGAAGACAGAATGGTGGTATTCACTGCCACAGAACAGAATAAAGAAAAAAGAATGAAAAGAAATGAAGACAGCATAAGAGACCTCTGGGACAACATTAAATGCAACAACATTCACATTATAGGTGTCCCAGAAGGAGAAGAAAGAGAGAAAGGACCTGAGAAAAAATTTGAAGAGATTATAATCGAGAACTTCCCTAACATGGGACAGGAAATAGCCACCCAAGTCCAGGAAGTGCAGAGAGTCCCATACAGGATAAACCCAAGGAGAAACACGCTGAGACACATAATAATCAAATTGGCAAAAATTAAAGACAAAGAAAAATTATTAAAAGCAGCAAGGGAAAAATGACAAATAACATACAAGGGAACTCCCATAAGGTTAACAGCCGATTTCTCAGCAGAAGCTCTACAAGCCAGAAGGGCTTGACATATTTAAAGTGATGAAAGGGAAGAACCTACAACCAAGATTACTCTACCTGGCAAGGATCTCATTCAGATTCGATGGAGAAATCAAAAGCTTTGCAGACAATCAAAAGCTAAGAGAATTCAGCACCAGCAAACCAGCTCTACAACAAATGCTAAAGGAACTTCTCTAGGCAGGAAATGCAGGAAATGCAAGAGAAGGAAAAGAGCAAGAACAAGGACAAACCCAAAACAATTAAGAAAATGGTACTAGGAACATACATATCGATAACTACCTTAAATGTAAAATGGATTAAATGCTCCCACCAAAAGACATATACTGGCTGAATGGATACAAAAACAGCACCAGTATATATGCTGTTTACAAGAGACCCACTTCAGACTTAGGGACACATACAGACAAAGTGAGGGGATGGAAAAAGATATTCCATGCAAATGGAAATCAAAAGAAAGCTGGAGTAGCAATTCTCATATCAGACAAAATAAACTTTAAAATAAAGACTATTACAAGAGACAGAGAAGGACACTATATAATGACCAAGGGGTCAAACCATGAAGAAGGTATAACAATTGTAAATATTTATGCACCCAACATAGGAGCACCTCAATACATAAGGCAACTGCTAACAGCTATAGAAGAGGAAATTGACAGTAACACAATAATAGTGGGAGACTTTAACACCTACTTACACCAATGGACAGATCATCCAAACAGAAAATTAATAAGGAAACACAAGCTTTAAATGACACAATAGACCATATAGATTTAATTGATATTTATAGGACATTCCATCCAAAAACTGCAGATGACACTTTCTTCTCAAGTGTGTATGGAACATTCTCCAGGATAGATCACATCTTGGGTCGCAAATCAAGTCTCAGTAAATTTAAGAAAATTGAAATCATATCAAGCATCTTTTCTGACCACAACACTACGAGATTAGAAATCAATTACAGGGAGAAAAACATAAAAAACACAAACACATGGAGGCTAAACAATACGTTATTAAATAAACAAGAGATCACTGAAGAAATCAAAGAGGAAATTAAAAAATACCTAGAGACAAATGATAATGCAAACACGAGGATCCAAAACCTACGGGATGCAGCAAGAGCAGTTCTAAGAGGGAAGTTTATGGCAATACAAGTCTACCTCAAGAAACAAGAAAAATCTCAAATAAACAATCTAACCTTACACTAAAGGAACTAGAGAAAGAAGAACAAACAAAACCCAAAGTTAGCAGAAGGAAAGAAATCATAAAGATCAGAGCAGAAATAAATGAAATAGAAACAAAACAATAGCAAAGATCAATAAAACTAAAAGCTGGTTCTTTGAGAAGATAAACAAAATTGATAAACCATTAGCCAGACTCATCAAGAAAAAGAGAGAGAGGATTCAAATCAGTAAAATTAGAAATGAAAAAGGAGAAGTTAAAACAGACACAGCAGAAATACAAAGCATCCTAAGAGACTACTACAAGCAACTCTATGCCAAAAAAATGGACAACCTGGAAGAAATGGACAAATTCTTAGAGAGTTATAACCTTCCAAGACTGAACCAGGAAGAAATAAAAAATATGAACAGACCAATCACAAGTAATGAAATTGAAACTGTAATTAAAAATCTTCCAACAAACAAAAGTTCAGGACCAGATGGCTTCACAGGTGAATTCTATCAAACATTTACAGAGGAGCTAATACCCATCCTTCTCAAACACTTCCAAAACATTGCAGAAGAAGAAACACTCCCAAACTCATTCTACGAGGCCACCATCACCCTGATAGCAAAACCAGACAAAGATACTACAAAAAAAGAAAATTAGAGACCAATATCACTGATGAATATAGATGCAAAAATCCTCAACAAAATACTAGCAAACAGACTCCAACAACACAGTAAAAGGATCACACACCATGATCAAGTGGGATTTATCCCAGGGATGCAAGGATTCTTCAATATATGCAAATCAATCAATGTGATACACCATATTAACAAATTGAAGAAGAAAAACCATATGATCATCTCAATAAATGCAGAAAAAGCTTTTGACAAAATTCAACACCCATTTATGATAAAAACTCTCCAGAAAGTGGGCATAGAGGGAACCTGCCTCAACATAATAAAGGCCATATACAACAAACCCACAGCAAACATCATTCTCAATGGTGAAAAACTGAAAGCATTTCGTCTAAGATCAGGAACAAGACAAGGATGTCCACTCTCAACACTATTATTCAACATAGCTTTGGAAGTCCTAGCCACAGCAATCAGAGAAGAAAAGGAAATAAAAGGAATCCAAATTGGAAAAGAAGAAGTAAAACTGTCATTGTTTGCAGATGACATGATACTATACATAGAGAATCCTAAAGATGCCACCAGAAAACTACTAGAGCTAATCAATTAATTTGGTAAAGTTGCAGGATACAAAATTAATGCACAGAGATCTCTTGCATTCCTATACACTAATGATGCAAAATCTGAAAGAGAAATTAAGGAAGCACTCCCATTTACCACTGCAACAAAAAGAATGAAATACCTAGGAATAAACCTACCTAAGGAGACAAAAGACCTGTATGGAGAAAACTATAAGACACTGATGAAAGAAATTAAAGATGATGCAAACAGATAGGGAGATAGACCATGTTCTTGGATTGGAAGAATCAACATTATGAAAATAACTCTACTACCCAAAGCAATCTACAGATTCAATGCAATCCCTATCAAATTACCAATGGCATTTTTTACAGAACTAGAACAAAAAATCTTACAATTTTTGTGCAGACAAAAAAGACCCCGAATAGCCAAATCAGTCTTTAGGGAAAAAAAAGGAGCTGCAGGAATCAGACTCTCTGACTTCAGACTATACTACAAAGCTACAGTAATCAAGAAAATAATGTACTGGCACAAAAACAGAAATATAGATCAATGGAACAGGATAGAAAGCCCAGAGATAAACCCATGCACCTATGGTCAACTAATCTATGACAAAGGAGGCGAGGATATACAGTGGAGAAAAGACAGTCTCTTCAATAAGTGGTGCTGGGAAAACTGGACAGCTGCAATGTAAAAGAATGAAATTAGAACACTCCTTAACACCATACACAAAAATAAACCCAAAACGGGTTAAAGACCTAAATATAAGACCGGGCACTATAAAACTCTTAGAGGAAAACATAGGAAGAACACTCTTTGACATAAATCAAAGCAAGATCTTTTTTGACCCACCTCCTAAAGTAATGGAAATAAAAACAAAAGTAAACAAATGGGACCTAATGAAACTTAAAAGCTTTTGCACAGCAAAGGAGACTATAAACAAGATGAAAAGACAACCCTCAGATGGGAGAAAATATTTGCAAATGAATCAACAGAAAAAGGATTAATCTCCAAAGTCTATAAACAGCTCATGCAGCTCAATATTAAAAAAAAACAACAACAACCTAATCAAAAATGGACAGAAGACCTAAATAGACATTTCTCCAAAAAAGACATAACAGATGGCCAAGAGGCATATGAAAAGCTGCTCAACATCACTAATTACTAGAGAAATGCAAATCAAAAGTACAATGAAGTATCACCTCACACCAGTTAGAATGCACATCATCAGAAAATATATGAACAACAAATGCTGGAGAAGTTGTGGAGGAAAGGGAACCCTCTTGTACTGTTGGTGGGAGTGTAAATTGATACAGCCACTATGGAGAACAGAATGGAAGTTCCTTAAAAAACTGAAAATTGAATTACCATATGACCCAGCAATCCCACTACTGGACATATACCCAGAGAAAACCATAATTCAGAAAGAGTCATGCACCACAATGTTCATTGCAGCACTATTTACAATAGCCAGGTCATGGAAGCAACGTAAATGCTCATTGACAGACGAATGGATAAAGAAGATGTGGTACATATATACAATGGAATATTATGCAGCCATAAAAAGGAATGAAATTGGGTCATTTGTAGAGATGTGGATGGACCTAGAGACTGTCATACAGAGTGAAGTAAGTCAGAAAGAGAAAAACAAATATTGTATATTAATGCATATATGTGGAACCTAGAAAAATGGTACAGATGAAGCCGTTTGCAGGGCAGAAATAGAGACACAGATGTAGAGAACAAATCTATGGACACCAATTGGGGAAAGTGGTGGGGGAAGGGTGGTGGTGGTGGGATGAATTGGGAGATAGGAATTGACATATATACACTAATATGTATAAAATGGATAAGTAGTAAGAACCTGCTGTATAAAAACATAAATAAAATTAAATTTAAAAATTCCAAAAAAAAAGATAATGAGTACAAATTTTCTAAAAACTGACAAAAGGCAAAAAACATGAATCTTTAGATTTGGAAAGTTCAATATATCCAAGAAGGATAAAAAAAAAAAATCGCAGTGAAACTACTAAACACCAAAGACAGAAATACAGAAATTTGACAAAAGAGTGTGAAGAAACAATATATTTAAAATATTGAGGAATAATAATCATTTACCTAGGACTATATAGCCTACAAAAAATATTTCAAGAGCAAGGACCACAGAAGACATTTTCAGACAAATAAAAGTAAATTATTAAAGAAATGGAGACATTTCAGGAAGAAGAAAAATGATTCCAAAAGAAAGGCATGATTTTCTTAAAAAGTTGGTGAGCAAAGGAAATTGTAAGCATGTTATAATAACATTTACATTGAAGAGATTAGAAAAAACAAGATGGGGATTTTGTGTGCATGCACACGTGTACATGTATGTGTGTGACTGATTAGAGTTTGAACAATAATGCCTTTGAACTGCTTTTATAAAGAGTAAATACATTGATTTATTTAGTCTTTGTTAAGTAAAATATGAAAGTTAAAAAATGTAACTATTTAAAGATGAGAAGAATTTGGAGTATATAACTTCCAAACTGCTAACAGAAAAAAGACAGAAAAAGAAAAATTAATAAATGCAAGAGAAGAAAAGAAAGGAGAAGAACAAAAAGGAGCACAGCAAACAAGGAACAGAACAGAAACTAAGATGATAAAATAAATCCATTTATATCAGTTATTACAAAAAATGTAACTGATAAATACCACTCTTGCCAGAGGTGGAAAAATTTTATCAAACTTTCAACAGAATTACCATTTAGCTTTGTTGACCTTCTTCAACGTTTCTCATGCAACATGATACTGTTTACAATGTGTGCATCTTTGATCCTATAAGAATAGCTGTAAGAGAAAGGGTACAAAATGATATATTAAACAAATTTTAATCAGATAAAGCTTGTGTGGCTAGATAATGATTAAAGGATCAAATCACCAGAAAAATACAATAATTCTAAACTTATATACACTGGACATCATAGGTTCAAAATTCATTAGAGCAAACTTTTCCACAATTACAATAAGAAACAGATGGTACAGATGGTACAACAACAAAATTGGATATTTAAATATACTATTATTAGTATTGGATAGCTCAAGTAGATAAAACAAGCAATAGATAAGCTTAGATGTACGGAGGATACAATAAATAAGTTTGATCCAATACAGAACAATAGAAAGTATTTATTCTTTTCAAGCTCACATGAACTTTTATTAATTTAATCAATGTCATAAAGCTATAGGCCATAGAGCAAGACTTAACAAATTTCAGAGAACTGGTATCATTTAGACCACATTCTCTGTTCATAATGGATAGATAGATAGATAATATACATATAAACTATATATAAACTATATGTATATAAACTAAAAGAAGGCATACATTTCCTATACATTTGGAAGTTAAAAACTCACTCTTGAAACAAAGGTACAAACAGTCATTTCACAGAATATGAGAATTTCAATAAACATAAGAAAGACTCAGCATCATTAAAACTATGAAATGCAAATGAAATCGTCAGTGAGATGCTTTTTTAGTCCCAACAGATTGGCGTATTTTTAAAAGTCTGACAATACCAAGTGTTGAGGGGAAAGTAAACCTTTCCACACACACTGTAGGTGGGAATATATATTGCTACAAGCATTTTGGAAACAAGTTGGCATTATGTGGTCAAGTTGAGGATTTGCAAACTTTTCAACCCTGTGATTGAACTCCTGAATATATACCCTTCAGAATTTCTTGCACATATGCACAGGGAGACATGCATAAGAAAGTCCTCAACCACACTGTTTGTAATACCAAAATAGCTGGATACAACCCATGTGTCCATTAACAAGACATGGATAAATTATAGTATCAGTATGAATGAATCGCACATTATTTTGAGCAAATAAAACAGTAATAAAAAATACTTGGAGTCTTTGTTTGCTTTCCTATTGGAGTGGTTGACATTTTACTGATTTGCATGTTTCGTTTGGTCATATCTGGAGGCAGGAATTCATTCCTTTCCTTCTGGCTACTTTGTACCAGGGGGCTTATTAATGTGAAGGTTTAAAACCTAGCTGTGTGGACACCTACCCAGCTCTGGGGGTTTTCAGCTTCTCCAGGCTCTAGCTAGGGAGCACAGCAAGGTCTCCTTTTCTTTGAGTTCCCAACCTTACGTGAAGTTCTCCTCTGACTGCAGGGTGGGCAAACCCCCCTTCCCAGAACCCGCCAGTGGCAGCATCCTCATCACACTGTGAACATTACAGCACCTCTCCCCCTGCCCAGGACCCTGCCCAGCCCAAGGGAATCTTTCTTATTTTAAGGAGAAGGAAGAAATCTCTCTTCTGAGAGTCCTCTCTGGTTTCCTAAAGACATTAGCTTTTGAATAACAAGCAAAGAACAAGCCCTCTTTTCTCTGTTTTAACCTGCTATATCCCATTGTTTTCTTTACCCAGGTGTTGTGAAAATGCAGAGTCTGGAGGCCAGAAGTCAGTTCCAAAGTTTGGACTTGCCTCTGTGTGTGTTTGTATGTGTGTGTGGGTCAGGTATGTGTGTTCCTTTTCTTCCTATGAAGCTGTTGTCACTTTTGTACTAGGGTCCAGCTCTGGGCATCTGATTTTCAGTTTTCTGTATTTCTGTTATAGGAAAGCAGGAAACTAGGCCTCTACTCCTTTCTGTAGTTTTTGCATTTTGAGTTTGAGTAAGCCTCTTTGAAATATATTTAAAAGACTATCGTGTTGGGGATGAAAAATCAGGCTAGAAAAAAGCATCCCTCCAGCCTGTAGATCTCCTTTTTGGCATGGTCATGAGTATCTTCCTTGGATTCTTGGTCTGTAGTGGCTAAAGGTTCCAAGCATCTTCTGTAATGGCTGCTTTGGGGACCAGCCAGGACTCCTGTTAGGATTGAAGGTACTTGAGTCCCAGCTGGTGGATGCATTGCTTGTTGCCGGCTCACTGCAGAGGCCTCCCCTAGGAATTGCCCTGCCCCAAAGTAGCTACTTCTCCCATAGGTAGGCTCCTCGTCAAGGACAGCCACTAACCAGTGTCTGGTCTGTGATTTCTGAAGGATAATCCCAGTATCAAATCTTCACATGGCATAGGCTGAAACCTTTGTCACAGCTGCATTGAATTTCCACTGCTTCTTCTACCCAGTCCTACTGGTCTCATTTCCATACAGGATAATCCCTAATGTAGGCAAATTTCCATATCAGAGTCTGTTTCCTGAAGTGCCCTACCTAAGACACTATCTCTCTACTGGACCACCACACCTTCAAAATTCACCCTTCCAGATTTTTAGTTATGTTTGTAATAATCTTCAAGACCTAGTGAGATATTCCTGTGTTTGAGTTTACTTAGCATTACCTTATTTTGTTTTCACAACTCAGTGAGGTAGGCACTATTATTCTTCCCACTTTACAGATGAGTAAATGGAGACTTACAGAGAATGAATAACTTGTCCATTTTCACATACTACATCCAGGCTGGTCTTCTATTAAGAGATGAGTAAAGAGACAAGAAATGTACCCCCAGGCATTCTTTCCTCAAATATCTCAAAAGGGCCATAAGATGCTGCATCTGATTATGTTTCATCCAAATAAAAGAACCCCAAGTAGAGGTCCTCATTACCCATGCAGGAAACTCTTGACTATAAACCTTGCCTCTGAATAAGGATGACTCTGATGTTATGCCAGAAGTTTTTAATACTTCCTGCCATTCTGCATTATTTTCTTGGACAGAATAGTATGAGTCTGTCTTTCAATCTGTCTCCATCTGTAATATACTAGTCAAAATTCCTTGACATTTGTGTCTGATGCTGTTCCTTCATTTCACTGCTGATTAAAATGTCCTACACCTTTACATTCTTTGGTCCTTTTGTTTGGTCTCTTGAGAGGGCAACGTAGGGTTTGAAGCTGGCATTTGAGCTTTCATATTTTATAAGTTTCCTGGCTTTTATTGTGCAATGATATTTTGCATTTTCCCCTGTCATTAGCTGTTATTTAAAAATCAAATCACTAGACTAACTAATTAATCTCCCTCTATTGATGGACCAAGTGCTGTGACTTTTTTTTTTTTTTACTATTTTAATGATATGTTGTACATACTTAGATATACTTAATTGGCATCTCTTTAATTTTTAATTTGGTTAGGTTCCTAGAAATGGGATTAGTACATCAAAAGTTAAGAATCCTTTAACATTCTTTACAAATAGTGTTACGTTTCTTTTCATAGTTTGTTTTTCCTTTTTGCCAATTTAAATTTATTTCTACCATCAATATATGCAAACAGCTTTGCTAGGAAAAATATGTCAAGTTGATGTATTCAAATGTTATGTTTTAGAATTTCTAGTCAGTGTTTGATTTTTCTTATTGTCATTTTAGGGCTTTTTATGTATTAAGAATATTTACCTTTTATGTGTCATTCTTGTATCCAGTGTCTTTCCTGCTTTGCAGTTTGCCTTTGGTGTGGATTTTGATGAGCATCTCTATGTCTATTTTCTTTCACTGATCCAGATTCAGTTCTTGTGCAGTGCTATACTTTTTGGACCGCTATAACTTTAGAGGGCGTTTTAATATCTGGGAGATAAATTGCTACTCATCTTCCTCATCAAATTTTTCACAATAATTCTCCACAGTTTAAACTTCCAGATATGCTTCAAATTATTATTACTATTTTTCAAATTATAAAACCACCAAGTTGGGATTTAAATGCTAATATAAGTATGTGCACCATATCATTAATATAACAAAAATGGAACGGGCACAATCCTGTGTTCATTCATAAGAAAAAATTAACTCAATGGGAGGTTATTAATTAATGCATGAAGGAATTTTTAAAAGAGGTTCACTAAAAGTAATGAGTATAAGGTGTTTTAAGTCAGTGAAGAGACAATGTTATTAGGGCAGTTGACTTATATTCGAAGAGGATAAGGGATTAGACTGGGAGGGTAAGAATTGATTATGGCCTCCTCTGAAAGACAGAAAAGAAGTTTAGTTTGATTTGAAGATTATGGGACACCATGAAAGACTTTGAACAAGTGACTGATTTGTTGAAATTAACATTTAATAATGATAAGAACTAACATTGATTGTGTCCTTGTTATATGCCAGGAACTCTTCCAACTACTTTATAATCCATTCAACCCTTGTGAAAACTCCATGCACTTGCTATTACTCTCATCCCACTCTACATATGGTGAAAAGGAAACACAGTGGAATCAAGTAACTTTTTCAAGGTTGCACAGCTGAAAAGTGGCAATATGGCTTCAGACTTCACACTTTTCACTGTTCATTTATATTTGCAATAGTGCAGACTCATTCTCTTCTTTTCTATCTCTCCCTACCAACACCAAACAAGAAAAACAAAAACCCAACAAACAAATCTGCTGTAAGATTTTTTCAATACCATTTTCCCCTCCAAGAATTTCCACAGAGCAAAGCCTAAAATACTAAGGTTCATTGGAGAAATCATCAAAATCATAGCTATGCATAAAGGAAAAACAGAAAAAAAACAAAAACCAACCCATATTGTCTGATTATACATGATGCAGAGAGAGGGATTTCTGAAACTGTACCCAGTGCTCAAGTAAACTCATTTCATGTGTCTCTAAGTGGTTATTCTTGTTTCTTAGAAAATATGTGTGTACTTATAAATAAAGCTCTAAGAACATACTTCCTAGAATCTTTTTAAGTGGTGCTGAAAAGTTTAGCTTTGTCAAGACTGTTTCTTAGAAAGGCTCTATTTTTAATATTCTATATAATTTATATTATTATTTGAACATGCTGATGGTTTGTCTTAGTGAAATCTCCCAAAAAACAAATAATGCTTTGAAAATGTGTTGACTAAAAGAAATTCCCAGGAAAATAGTTTTTGCCGTCAAAAGCATCATAAAACTGCTAATAATTGGTGGGTGGGGGCAAGTTTAACATTACAGCAATTGACTTCTAAATCTGTATTCTGCATAGCTAGTGCCCCAAGTTTTGTTTCAAGTAGAAATCAGTAATAAAAGGAAATTGCTGAAATTTCAATGAGCAGTAAAAAGCTAGCTGCCGTAATATAGCACAAGTGAGGTCTACTCAAGACAGCCATACTATACTATGCATCAACCCAATAATAAGGTATAAAAAATAGTATGTTTCAGAGGGATTTACAAATTAGGATAGGTATTTCTATTCATGGAAGGGGATGAGGTGAGAAAGCTTTGTGGAACTCATCTGGAGAATATAATGGACAAAATATTTGAAATTGAGGGGTCCCACAGCATTTACAAAAGGCTCTCAGCATTACTCTCCCAATTCCATAGGTCATGCTCTTAGAATGGCTGTCAACTTCTCTTTCAATTCTGACCTTGACACATCAGCCATCACCTGTCTCGTTTTCTCACTGTCTTGAAGATGCACTCCTCAGATCTTCTTCCATTACCAATCTCACCCATGAGCAAAACACCTGATTGCCACTGCAACTCTATGGGTAGCTGTTTTTCCTACTCTTTCTTCTTTCAAGTACTCAAAAAACAACTGCTTACATCAGCTCATTTGCCTATTCAGGTATCTGTCCATCCATCCATTTGACAAGTATATAAAGGCAGCTATTACATCCAGAACACAGGCTTGGAAGTCAGATTGCTTAAGTCTGTCTCCTTTTTCTATCACTTTTTATTCTTATAAGCTTGAAGAATCTATTTAACCTCTTTCTTCAGTGCCCTCATCAATAGAATGTAAAAATAATTAAACCACTTTCACGGAGATTTGATAATTAAAGGGGTTAATTTGTAGCAATGGTGTTAAGTGCTTCAAAGGAGAGGTAAATGGTACCATGAGACCTTAAAACAGGAATTTGACCTAGTCAGGTAAGTCAGGGGAGGATGCCATGGGATGTGCTATTTAAGAACAAAGCCAAAGAATGAGTTCATATGAACTTGGTCAAAAAGGAGAGAACATTGAAAACACAGGTCATGTGTCTGAGAGAAATCAAGATGAGTACAAATAGAGATGGAAGGTCAGTGAGTCTGGTACAAAGAGAACAAGTTGAGGCTGGAGAGATAGCTGGAGGACAGTTGATAAAGGGCTTCACAGGGCAATTTGTGGAAGTTGTGAGCAGCTGGCTACGTTATCAGTTTTAATGCGATGAGATACTGGATTGCAGAGGGACCTGACTGGCTGACAGTAGACACATTAGGCTATTTTAATAAAATAATTCAGAAGAAAGACAATGGGAGCTTGTGTTAGGATGGTGGTGATAGAGATGGAGAGAAGCAAATGAATTTAAGAGATGTCTAGGAAGTAAAGTTGCCAGAACTTGGAATAAATTGTATTGGGAGAGGGAGAGTGAGGAAGAGAGGAAGTTAAGGATGACTCAAGTCCCAGGTTTGTGAAACTTGTGACTTAAAGGATAGAAGGTCAAGTGTTTGGGACATTTTGCATTTCAGGTACCCAAAAGGCGAAACTCCTAAGGAGTCTTTTCATTCATTAACTATTTTTGACGACTTCATGATCAAATTTAGACGTTGAACTCTAGAATTCAATGATTTTTACCAGTTCCAAATGTTTCCACTCTTTCCCTTTCTAAGCTGTCCCCACAAGCTAAGCACATCACTGTCTTTGAACATTTAACCTACCACCTCTCCTTTTCTCCCCACACATTCTTATTTTCTGTCTTTTTAAAAAAAATAAATTTATTTACTTTTGGCTGCATTGGGCCTTTGCTGCCGTGCGCGGGCTTTCTCTAGTTGCGGCTACTCTTTGTCACAGAGCACGGGCTCTAGGCGCGGGCTCAGTAGTTGTGGCACATGGGCTTAGTTGTCCCTCAGCCTGTGGGAAATTTCCCAGACCAGGGCTTGTATCTGTATCCCCTGAATTGGCAGGCGGATTCTTAACCACTGCACCACCAGGGAAGTCCTCTATCTTTTTGAAATTTGTTAAAAGTAACCTCCTTCAGGTAGCCTTTCATAAGTAGTCTGTCTGATTATGAGAAAAGTTTGCTTCCACTTCCATCTCTATGCCCAGCACTGTAGTGCCTATTTGCATGTTAATTTGCACTTACTAATCCATGGCTTTATAAAGATCATTCTTTCCTTATTTTATGTGTGTAGTTTCTTCCTATGTATATTGTATATTGCCTCAGATCAGAAATCAAATGTTGTATTTCTTTTCTATTTGTCCTTTTTTCCTAGGACAATCTGCAGAATTACTGGAACAAACAAAAAATAAATTTTTTCTCTGACCAAATTTTCCAAGATGGGTGGGAGGGGGTAGGAAAATGAGTGACTAATGCATGGTTTGTTCATTGTCTCCAAGCCACAGAAATCTTTCATAATGTTCCATTTCCAATTTTTTTCCCTCATACCCCTCTCAGTGGATTGAATTCTTTCAGAAATGCCAAAAAATAACAAATCAATGTGGGGTAGTAGAACAAGCATGATTGTTGGGCCCAGACAGCAGGTTAACTGTGTGACCTTGGACATATCACTTAATCTCTCTGAGTCTGAATCTCCTTATTTTAAAAATGGAAATGTTAATATCTAACCTACATACTCATTCAGAGTCTCATTTGTCGCTTCAGATCCTAGCCTCATTATATTTCCATTTATAAGGTAGTAACCTGCATAAATACATTCACAATCTAAATATGTAGTTCCATTTGAACTTGATGCTGTCTCCTTGTATTAGTATTTGCAGAAAGCAAAATTCTAAACCAAATTTACATTGAAGATATTGAAAAATAACATTAAAACACAATAACTCTTTCAAAAACTTCTATAATGGTCAAATAGACACTCTCAATGCCAAAATATTCTGGAACTGGAAAGTGACAAATATATTAGAACACCCATAGAGAAACCTGTTTTCACTTTGGAGTAAATATTTCTTTTTCTCATGAAAAGATTGCTGCACTGAATGGTAGAAAACTGCCAAAATTTAGAGGAAGTTAAGCAATGTCAGTATGCAATTAAAAATAAATTAGTCATAGCTGTGATCAAGGGGATTTCCAAAATGCATTTGCGATCACAAAAATTAGCATTAAACTGTCATTGAAAAGCAAAATATTACTTAAATCATTTTAAGTAAGAACTTAAAAATTCAGTGAAGATATGGGGTGATGTTCACTATTTTTTAATCTGTTTCTTCAACCTATACCAAATTAACCAATTTGGACTTTTCTCTAATAACCAGTGAAGCAGTTTCTGTCTTTATTATGGAGACAGAAGTTGATGAAAAGTTGGCAGGCACCCTAATCCCATAGTTATCAGGAATGCTGGCTAAGCTTGCGCTTCTTGGCTGCCAGACTCCTCCAAAGCCACATCACCTCGGGGTGTGTTCTGGGAAGGTAAATCCTTGCATTTCTAGTGCTGCCCCAGCCCTTCAAGGCAGTGCTCACTGGTGGATTTGACTGCCAGATTCAGCTCATTCTGAATCCAATATAGTTGATTTACTACGTTGTAAATGTGTTAGTTGCTGCATGTGGAATCTAAAAAAGAATACAAATGAGTCTATATACAAAACAGAAACAGACTGACAGACATAGAAACAAATTTATGGTTACTGAAGGGGAAAGGGAGGGATAGGAATAAATTAGGAGTTTGGGATTAACAGATACAAACTACTCTACATAAAATAGAGAAGCAATAAGGATGTACTGTATAACACAGGGAATAATATTCAACATCTTGTAATAACCTATAATGGAAAATAATCTGTAAAAAAAATGTATCTATAGCTGAATCAGCTCAATTTTTCTCCGAACCTCTCAACCGTGTAGTGCTGCCTGTGCTCTTCCCAGGAAGGAGCTGTCTATTGGCTGCTGTTGGAGACACTGGGGTCGCTGTCAAGAACTAAGGGTTGGGCTTCCCTGGTGGCGCAGTGGTTGAGAATCTGCCTGCTAATGCAGCGGACACGGGTTTGAGCCCTGGTCTGGGAGGATCCCACATGCTGTGGAGCAACTAGGCCCGTGAGCCACAACTACTGAGCCTGCGTGTCTGGAGCCTGTGCTCCGCAACAAGAGAGGCTGCAGTAGTGAGAGGCCCACGCACCATGACGAAGAGTGGTCCCCGCTTGCCACAACTAGAGAGAGCCCTTGCACAGAAACGAAGACCCAACATAGCAAAAATAAATAAATTCATTAATAAACTCCTACCCCCAACAACTTCTTTAAAAAAAAAAAAAGAACTAAGGGTTGATGTATGATTTTGCACTTATGTGGAATATTAAAAAACTAATAAACAAACACACAAAGTAAAAGAACAAAACAAACAAAAACAAACACACAGCTACAGCATAATGTTTACCATAGGGGGAGGAGCAGGGCAAGAGGGTGAATGGGTCAAGGAGATCAACTGTGGTGATAGATGAAAACTAAATTTTCAGTGGTGAGCACATTGTAGCATATACAGAAGTAGAAATAATGTACACATGATAACATAGTGTTATAAACAAATGTTATCTCAGTAAAAAATAAATTATAATAAAGTACTGCAAGGTGGTCTTAATTTCTTGTTGTCTTGCTGTGTATCTGAAAATAGAGGATGAATGCCTTTAGTCATTATGCCGGGTGTGGAGAGTCGTGTCATAGTTATGAGGAGTATTTGAAGAAGGAAAGAAGAGAGAAGAGCTGAAAGCTGGAGTAATCATTGAAAGAGGAGGGCTGCCTCCTCCTCCTCTTCCATCCTTAATGGGAATCACTGAGTGTCCTTTTCATGCTGATAGATAATCCAGCAGAGAAAGAGAACTTAAAAATACAAGAAGTAAGGGGAAAGGGACTTCCCTGGTGGTACAGTGGTTAAGAATCCAACTGCCATTGCAGGGCACACAGGTTCGAGCTCTGGTCCGGGAAGATCCCACATGCCGTGGAGCAACTTTAAGCCCCTGCACTACAACTACTGAGCCTGCGTTCTAGAGCCCACGAGCCACAACTACTGAAGCCCTCGTGCCTAGAGCCCGTGCTCAGCAACAAGAGAAGCCACCGCAATGAGAAGCCCGGGCACCGCAATGAAGAGTAACCCCCGCTCGCCACATCTAGAGAAAGCCAGCCCGCAGCAATGAAGACCCTATGCAGACAAAAATAAATAAATAAATTAAAAAAATATATTTATAGAAAAAGAAAAAAATGACGTAAGGGGATAACCAAAGAGATTAAAACCTTGGAGGAGACAACAGAAAACTTGATGGGAACCTGAGCATTTGATAGATTAATTTTTGAAAGATGGGACATTTTCTTCATTGAAATCAGAGGAAGAAGGAAAAGTGGGAGTGGAGAAAGTCAAGGAGGGCTTAGATGATCCTTGGGAAGATTTTCCTTCTGATTGCTTCTGTTTTCACAAAAGGTATGAGAGGAAGTTTTCAGCTTCAGGAGGGGTACTGAGAAGACGAGGTGGGAGATTCTAAGGGAAAGAAAAAGATATGAAATATTGTGAGTAACTGGAGAAAACGAGTACCAGAGGAATGTAATGGGCTGCAGGGCAGATTTGAGGACTCCATTTAAACATTGGTGAATTTCTTAGCATTAGATTCACATACCTAGAAAATTTAAAGTTGGCTGTTCTCTAATTTCACTGGTAATTATATCTATTTAAGCATAAATCTCAAGCTTTTTACTGAAACTTGCAATCCATATTTTAGCAGATCAAGTCAATGGGAAAAGAGAAAGAAAGGAGTATATTAACATCACTTTTATAGAGATTCCAGGTCTCATCCAGGGTAAGAGTTTCTTGGTATTTGTAAGATGTCTGAACATTTTTGAGTTAAAATATTAAACTTTTCAATGTCTAAAACAAACAAACAAAAAATTGGGAATATGAATTTAAAATGAACTTCTCTCTCTGGCCTGGAAGAAGCTGGTATCATGTACAAAACTTTTTCCATGGCTATAGATGCAGGTCAAGAAGAGGAAATCTTTACCCTAGAATTAAGTAATTCACTAGCAACTACTGTGGGTATTTTGCAGTGATCCAAGACAGTTGCACCTACAGGGCAAACACAATAAGAACAGCTAAGGCCACATCCACTGATCTCTCTCTCTCTCTTTCAGCCCTACCCTAGTTCAGGATCACAAGATCTTTCACCCACATTATTACATAGGTTTTCTGATTTCAAAGCTAAATGTTTACAACCCAGCCTACTTAACATGATTCAATGGATTTCCATTGCACTCAAAATAAAATGAACATCCATGCCACTGCCTTAAGGTCCTGAATATCTGGCTCCTGCTGTCCTCTCCAGGCTCAACCACTCACACTTCACTCTACCACAGTACCCTTTTCTCAGAGCCTAGAACAAGCTGTGCTCTCTGGTGGTCCTGGGGCCTTTGCCCAGTTGTATTAGCCAGAGTTCTCCCCAGAGGACAGACCAATAAGAGAGATGTAGATATATCTATATATATACAGTAAGTCTATAATCTGCAGGGCATGACAGCAGGCTCCAGACCTAGGCAAGAGTTGATATTACAGCCTCCAGTCCAAAGGCCTTTTGGAGGCCGAAATCCTTCCCCAAGGAGACCTCAGTCTTTTCTCTCAAGCTTTAAAGCATTAAATGAGGCTCATTTACATTATGAAAGATAATCTATTTTACTCAAAGTCCACTGATTTAAATGTTAGTGTCATCTAAAAAATACCTTCACAACAACATCTAGACTGGTGTTTGACCCAAAACCAAGTACCATGACCTAGCCAAGCTAACACATGCAATTAACTACCACACCTATGCTGTCACCTCTGCCCACAAAGCTCTCTTTCTCTCTTCTTCCTCTTGACTAAAGTGTTACTTCTCTGACCTTCTTGATAATCTCCTACCAAGACTAGGTCATATCCTTCCTTTATGTTCCCAGGCAGCCCTGTATTTCTCCATCAAAATCATGATTTAATTCAGAATCACGTGTTTGTCTCTTTCTTCTCATGAGGACAGAAGCCATATCTAATTGTTCATTACTGTGATCACCAGTCCCAGGCACTGTCTTGCACAAGGTGGATGGTCAATCGAAACGAATGAATTAATGAACATCCTTAATTATAATTAATGACTACATAATTAATGAATATAAGAAATCTCCATATATCTACTGTGCTATTTGTAATGTATTTATAACCATCAAGCCCCTGTTTCAAATGTTTCATCTGTAATAATTGTAAATAATAGACGAATAACATTTGCTGGTGCTTCCAATATGACAAACATGTTTCTAAGAAGGCACTCAATATTAACTTACTCTATCAGACACCTCTTTTATACCATTTCAGATCCTCTCAACCTCATTGTGTCCAAGGCTCTTGGCCACACCTTCTGCTCCATTCGTGGTATCTGCAAAACCAAT
Source organism: Delphinapterus leucas (assembly GCF_059928025.1). NCBI lineage: Eukaryota > Metazoa > Chordata > Mammalia > Artiodactyla > Monodontidae > Delphinapterus > Delphinapterus leucas. The sequence goes on along the minus strand of NC_143133.1, from coordinate 47,033,799 downwards.
TTCTCTGGAACACACTGAGCTACCCCTTGTCTTAAGCCTCCCTGTTACATCTCCCACCTCCAGTCCCTTGACGCTGGATGTGGCAATGATAAAGCAGGCACACCTATTGCCCATGGAAGCTCATAGCCCTGTGGAAGAGACAGAGAAGTTACACATAAAAACCTGCTGTATTATATAATGGCAGATGTGAGGAAACTTAGTCAGGTGAAAGCAGGGTGGGGTTACGGAGGTGACAGAAAGTGCTTCTTTGGAAGAGTGTCATGTGGGGCTTATCTGGAGAGTTGATAGTTGAGCAGAGACCTGACGACAGTGAAGGAGGGAGTAATGAGAACAGCTTGGGGGTGAGGATGGGAGTCATTCCAGGCAGAGGTAACAAAAAATGCAGGGGTCTGAGTGAGAATGTCTTTGGCCTCTTTAAAGCAAATCAGGAGCTGCAGAGGAGTGAGCAAGGGAGAATGAACCGAGAGGCCCAGGGGTAGGAATGGCTTTAGCCAAGACTTGGTTCAGGGTTTAAGTTCAAATTTGGTGTTGCTCAAACTTGTTTTCTCTTCCTCTATCTCTTGGCTCTACTTCCCCTCTTCTGGTTCTATGCTCATGCAAGCTTCCTCCTCATGGTGTCCAGATATTTCCACAGATCCAGGCATCTTGGATTCATTGGAGAGAGAGTCACCCTTTTCCTGGTCACTCTTGCAAACCCCCTAGATTCTCTGTAATTTGACCAACATATATCCATACACATCCCTACAAAATCACAGGACCAACAGTTGGTTCTGTGACCTGGTCTTTGGCCATGCAACTTGTTCTATCAGGGACTAGGAAGTGGAGTAAGAACAAGAAAGGGGGGCTTCCCTGGTGGCGCAGTGGTTGAGAGTCCGCCTGCCGATGCAGGAGACACGGGTTCATGCCCCGGTCCGGGAAGATCTCACATGCCGCGGAGTGGCTGGGCCCGTGAGCCATGGCCACTGAGCCTGCGCGTCCGGAGCCTGTGCTCCGCAACGAGAGAGGCCACAACGGTGCGAGGCCCGCGTACCGCAAAAAAAAAAAAAAAAAAAAAAGAACAAGAAAGGGGTGCCCAAGAATATTAGGGCAGTGTTATTCAAAGAAAAAAATCCAGAGCTATTAATGGACATAGGGTGATGAATGCTGGATGGGACAAAAGTCTACTACACAGGAGGGACCATAATAACTTCTATCATCATCACCATCATCACCACTAATGCTATTACCAATGTTGGGAAAAAGGCATTGTAATGAAGATTGTAGATCACATCCTTTTGTGTTTAATTTTACTTTAGGTTAACAATTTAGTTAACTTTATCTATGCAGTTCTTTTAAAATATGAGTTCAGTTCTTCACAATGAATCTTTTTTAAAAAAAAAAAATTTCTAATCTTTTTAAAGTTCCTGATTAAAGAATCCTATCCTTTATTGCTCACTAGAACCAGATGGATCTATCCGAGAGCAGATAGGATTCTGATGACCAAATTTGGGAGATTTCAGCAGCTCTTACTGACTATAATGGGGACAGCCAGGCTGACCTTACCTCTGTAAGCACATGTGACTTAATATAGTGGCCTGTGATAGAAGATTGTGAGCATGGAATTAATTTATTTCTGTGTGTGTGAAAAAAGGGAAAAACATTATGATATGGTCAATAAAGTTAATGAGATAAAAGTAGTTTTAATCTGTCAAGTAGGTATTACCAACATTTAATTAAAGATCACAATTGGCCTCACAGGTCTTAAAGTTTGGCAGACCATTGACAATTTTAGTTGCCTATTTAGGTACACTATGGGAAAAATACCAACCACACAATTCTGTTATGTACAACCTGAAATATTAGACTTGTGTCCTGTTTATCAATTTAGTACTTAAAATGCACTAGGCCTGTTTTTTAGATAGTTAAAATATTTTCAGCTTTATAATATTCCTGTATGTATAGGGTTACCAACATTAAAAAGTAAAACAAGTTTATTTCTCTGAAAATAATTAAAATGTTTTACCCCACACAGCACATACTGTAAGCAGTGGAAACATTTTAAACCATATTTGTAGTTTGGAAAATTGTCCTTTATGTTGTGGTTTGGCTCAAAAAACAGATTTTCAGTTTCAAAATAGATATTTGTGCCCATGCATTTACTTCTTCTCCCTCCTCCCAAATTATTGAAATTACGCAAGGGGTCTAAAGATAAAAATATATCTATGTGGCATTGGAAACACAGGATTTCCATCAAGGATCAAGAATCTTTGAGAAATTTTTGGAAAATATGAAGCAGATGGAGTCAAAGGAGCTGTCCTGCCTATTAGGTAGGTGGGTAGCTTTTCTCCCTACAAGACTGGGAAAATAGAAAGCTAAGCTTGGAATAATAAGGACCAGAGGTGAGAGTTAGCTAGCTAGACAATTTGGATGTGAGTACTATATGTTAACGTTCTTTGTACTTAAGTGACCAGCCACAGAAGATTTCCTCAACCTCTCCTGATACACAACAAACCGGGGGAAAAAAACCCACCAGTTGCAATAGTAAGAGATTTTCCTTAAGCCTTAGCTTTACAGTAACTTTTACCTTTCCATTTGAAAATGCAATTCAGAATTAATTCTTGACCACCTTACAGGCTAGAATGGGCCAGAAATCAGTTACTTGCTTTAGCGGTTGGACAGAACCTGCTAGAAAAGATGAAACAAACACATCCTTCCCTATGTCTTGTGGCCATCTGGATCCCCAGGCCAGCAGAATCAAACCACAGAAAATGTAAACATTCTCTTCCTCTTTCATAGGGGACGAAAATTTAAACACAACCTCTGAAAAATAAACCACAAATCACATTACCAGGCAAATATAGACCTCTTGTTTAAGAATATGCAGACAGAGAAAAATTACCAGGTGGATGAAAAGACTCAGTAGTCCAAAAGAAGGTAGTGCTGAAGAATCAGTACAGATGCATTCCTGTGAAATGGTCTTACTACATGAAACAGGGAAGAAGAGAAATCAAAAGTTCCTCTATCTTTTATTCACAACAAAATTTGAGAAACAAGATTAGGAACTGTTATTCCTAAGGAAAAACATAACTAAATTTTTAACAGTAAACTTCAGACAAATAAGGAAATGTATGATAAGTCAATTAGTAACTTAGAAAATAAGGTAAAGAAATTCTCCAGAAGTAAATAAAAATATAAGGGAGGGATGATAATTTACTGAGGATAGAGCTCTAAGAAAGCCAATGTATTTATAGTACAAATGCCAGAGTAAAAGCAGAATAAATGGAAGAGAAGCAAAAATCAAAGTAATAGAAAGAAACTTTCTGAGAGGAAGAAAGACTATAATCTTAAAATTAAAAAGGATTATTGAATTCAAAATAAAGTAATGAAAAAAAGTATATATGTACATGTTTGAATTTTTCTCTATAATTCCAGAGATAAATATCAAGTTCAGAAAATGCATGTTGAGAAGAGAAAAAGGAGATATTACTTACAAAAATGAAAAATATGGATAATTACTTTTCATTTAAGACAAGATATTTGTCTTGTCTTAATTAATTAAGCAATATTGACAGAGATTTTAGAAAGAAAGTTTGTGACCCCCAAATTTTATTTATTCATAAAATTTATTTATTCATAAAAAGTAATGCTCAGTTATGTAGCCAGAACTTGTATGTACTTTCAAATTTCCATTCTCTCCTTCAATTTTAGTCAGGCACATTTCTTAATTTTCCTTGCAATTATGTGCGTTGATTTGACAATTTTCTTCCTATTGGTTCAATGAGATATAACTGGAAGTGTGTAAACTTCCACGAATTCTCCTTGAAAGGAGGGAGTAACTTTATTTTCTCATCTCTCTGTTCCTCGATTCTTCTGCCTGGAAAGGGCTTGTGATGACTGGCACTTCAGCAACCACCTTGGACCATAAGAATGCTGTGAACTCCAGGGATGGCAAAGTATAAAGACTGGATCACTAACAAAATTCATGAAACTACCAGATCAGGTCTGGACTTCGTATGCCCAGGCTTCATTTATGTGAGAGAGAAATAAATGTTAACCTATTTTAAGCAATTTTTCATTTAGGATTTTCTCTTAGATGTAGCCAAACTTGTTCCTAAACAATATGACATACAAAAAGGAAAAAAAAAGTCATAGGCTTGTAAGCATTAATAAAATAAAGAATCTGAATATCTTTCCTAAAAAAAAAAACACATTTAGAAAATTACCCTTTTCATCTGATAAATGAAAAAAAAAATGATCTGAAATATGGGCAAACTGGTTGTAAGAGAAGTGGCCGTAGGCAGAGTAAAACTTGATAATTGATTGTCAAACAAGTGTTAAAATGGATATAATACAGCTGTTTTAAATGTGTAATGTAACAATTAAGTTAATACTAATAATCGGGTTGTAAAAAGCTAGATTATTCTCCATAATGTGATAATTGTCAGTTATGGAGGAGAGGAAATACAGCATGCAAGCTCCTCATCCAAAGAGGCAGGATAAATAATTTATTTTAAAATGATTGTTACATTGGAGGAAAAATAGAGGCTCACATTTAAAAATATATATGCATTCGCTACTAGAATGAAAATAAAGTTTTATACCATTGGAGACAAGATAAAGCAATAGGAACAATGGAGGTATAGCAAAAGATAGGATAAGAAAAGACAAAACAGTCAGGCAGTATAAATAGCCAAAAGTATATTATAAGGTGATAGAACTCATTAATCAGAACTATCTGAAATGCAAGTGGGACTAATTTGACTTCAAGTTCAGAAACACAGTTAAGAGTTATTTAAGCAAAAGTATAGAATTTGTTGCTTCGTTCTTCTGAAAAGCCCAGGAGTCAAAAGCCCTGGTGCCCATTCTCAAATGAGGAATCTCTTACCCTTCATCCTTTCTGTCCTTTCTGGAATTTATAAACTTCCCTAACAAAAGCTAAAGAGTCTGGACTGGTTGAAAAAATAACATTCAAATGTTTACTATGTATATAACAAATGCACTAAAATAATTAAACACAATATTTAAAAAGGATTGGGCAGGTATATATTGGATAAATTCAAATAAAAAGAAACAAGGAGTAGTACTTAAATAATAAATAAATAATGATAAAATAATAGAACTATATTACTACAATAATACACCTGATAAAATGTGATGGTTAATTTTATATATTAACTTGACTGAGCCATGGGGTGCCCAGATATTTGGTTAAACATTATTTCTAGGTGAGTCTGTGAGGATGTTTCTGGATGAGATTAACATTTGAATTCGTGAACTGAGTAACGTAGATTGTCCTTCCCAGTGTGGATGGACCTCATCCAATCAGCTGAAGCACTGAATAGAATAAAAGGCTGAGTAAGAAATAATTCTTTTTTGAGCGGGTACATTGGATTTCTCCTGCATTTGGACTCAGATTTGTACTGGAACTATACCACTGGCTCTCCTGGACCTAGACTTCTCAGCTTCCATGATGAGAGCCTATTCCTTTCAAGAAGTCATATATATATATGTATATATGTATGCATATATAAAATTCAAGAAGTCATATATATATAATTATAGTATACATTGGCTCTGCTTCTCTAAAAAACCCTGGCTAAAACATAAAATAATGTTTATTTCATGACGGCAAAAATGTTGGGACAATAACTAAATTCCTTCTGTAGTCCCTCCTCTGATACCTACGATTGCCCTTCTCTACTTTTTTTAAACATGAGCAAGAACGAGTGACCCAGTGAAATGTGAGTGGAAGTGACATGTGTTACTTAGGGGCAGAAACTTTAAAACCAGTCTGATTTTCCAGGTTCTCTTCCTGCTTCTCTGATGATTGTGGCAGCTGTTAAGGGGAAGTCTTTGTTAACCTGAATTCCTAAGCTTTCACATGGTGTCCCCTTGGCACCCCCAAGTAAGCCTCTCATATGAGCAAGAAAAGCTTTTCTTGTGTTACTCTAACAGGATTTGTGGTTGTTTTCTTACTGAAAATATAAGAGCCTAGACTCTCCTGCCTGGTACTATTAATAATAATCCAACATTTTATCTGAACAAATAAAAATCGTATGATGCTTTCTAAAAATACTGATAAAAGTATTAGAAAAATTCAACACTAATACCTGATAAGACCTTACAGTAAAATATGAATAGAAGGATACTTCTATAGTATGACAAAGAAATTGACTAAAGCTAACAGCACATATATACATAAGGTGAAGTACTTGTTAAAGCTAATTAGTGTTTTCCTAAGGCTATTTAATATTGTTCTGAAAATACTGGATAAAAAAAATAAGAAGTAAAAATATTTGTAAGGAGAAGATGATATTGTTATTTTCAAGTGACATATTGTCTACCTGGAAAGTACTAGAAAATCCATTGAAAAAGTACATGTATGATAATTCAGAAAGATGACTGAATTTTAAAAATGCAAACTTTAATAGCTTTCATATATTACAGAATATATAAACTAAGGGTTAATATACAACTAAAAGATCTGTCTGAACTTCAAGAGATCACTGAGTCTCTGAAATTGTATGCAAAATTATATGTGGGTAGTTTATTCAGACAAGTTTCCAGAGATTTTATCAGGTCTTCAAGGAATCTGCAAGTCAAAACAAAGACACAACAATATAACAACATCAATCAGCAGGAGATAAAATAGGGGGAAAGTAGCAACAAATACTTAAAAATTACTTGTTTTCAGAATCTATTTGAATACAAACAAAAAGTTCTAGAATCCTATGTAAAGCTAGAAAAGACAAGACAAGTATACATAAATGTATGTCATGGTAATGAAGAGTCAATATTTTAATGATGTAAATTCTCCTCCAAATGAGCAAATGTACATGTATATAGAAAATACCGTAAAGTTAAAAGACCAATGATGATTATGCATTCTATAGTGCTGAGAAATACATATTATACTATAAGTACATATATGTATTGTATATAAGCTATATATTATTGGTATTAATTCTATTAATTATATAATTAATGAATATATAACACATCAATATAATGTATTATATATTACATTTAACTTATGAAGAGATCTTATAACTCAATAAGAAAAAAAAACAAATAGAAAATATAGGTGTGGATATAAAAAGATAAAGAAGAAAGGTCCAATAAATATACAAACCTAGGAAACAATGAAAGAAACGTACATAAAGTTGTGTGGGATACCACTTTTTAATGGAAAAATTCCACCACTGTTGCCGCACTTCTAATTGTTTATTTCCTGTTTTATTTTTCTTCATAACAAAATCAATTTATAACATGCTATATGTATTATTTAACATGCTGTAATATAAATTTTCTATTTGTTTTGTTTATTATCTGTCTCTTTCTACTAGAATGTAAGCTCCTTGAAGGCAGAGAATGTTATATGATGATTGCTCATTCTCAGAACTTAGAAAAGAGACTGGCCTATATAGGCTCTCAAATATTTTTTATATAAAATCAGATTATCAAAACTTAATGATAACTCCTAATATTGGTAAGGTTTTGGAGAAATGGATATGCTCATATACTATTTTGTAGATAAACTGGTAAATTATCTACTGGACAGATTTTATGTATACATAATGTATCTATTTCTTCCTTTCTTTCTTCCTTCCTTCCTTTCTTTTTTCTTTCTTTCTTTCTTTCTTTCTTTCTTTCTTTTTTTCTTTCATCTATCATATATCTATCTACCTATCTATCTGGATGTATAAGTAAATACAGCAATTACCACCTAGGAGTTTATTATGAAGAAATCAGAGAACAAGAACAATATGATATTTGTTTAAAGATATTCCTTTCAGGATTATTTATGAAAGCAAAACTTGGCAATCTATATTTACCAGTAGGACATTGTTTAAATCAATTAGTATCTAAGTTCATTGAATTACTATTCAACTACTAAATACATGATGTAAGTTTTAAAAACTCTGTGTGTGTGTGTGTGAGTGTGTGTGTGTGTTGTAGGTGGACATGTAGGAAACATTTTTTGAAAGATTTCAACAATAACAACAGCTATATCTAGGTGATATTGGATTTTTATATTTCATGAGATATAAAAATGTTTTTTACAACAAAATAAAAACTAAATATTTTTCAAGGATTTTTATGTGATTTTTTAAATTCTTAAACATTTTCTTCTGTGGATATGGGTGTGGGTTTGTGATCTGTTCATACATTTTTGGATGTTTGTCTCATAGGTACAGAAGGGATATAGGAGTAATTCTATGTTTTGCCTTGCAAAAAAAACTTCATTTATTTCTTTAATATTCATGCTTTCCAGATTTTCTCAGTATGAAAAATGGAAGTATTGTTTGTGCCTACAATAATACATAGAGTATCTTTCAGATTCTAAGTAATGCTTGATGGCTTTGTCCCCAACAGTCAGGTTTCCTACACTTTCAATTAAAGTCTTTTTAGGCAATAATTCATCTTCTTCATTTAAAATCCACACACTCATTAACACACTCTCTAACTTATCTCATATGGACCCCTTGCCTACCTAGCCTCTATGTCTGTTCCATCTTTCTGCAATAATATCGTTGCAATGTCACTACATCCACAAAGCCTTTCCAGATTGTCTTATCAAGGGATAAATAAAGGTTCGTTTATTTAGGACTTACAGAAGGAAGTCATTTCAGTCTACATCATAACAGAAAGATGAGTAGACTTCTAATTCTTAATCAAATCATAATATAAGGGCAATTCTCCCACCTCATTTATTTTCTCTGCTTTTATAATTTTGCTTCAAACATTTGTGTACTTGATTATCTTAACCAAAACCTAACACTAACCTGTTCCATAATTTTCTCATATCAAATTGCCCTGAATTTATTACTTTTTTATTCCTTGTGATCATATGAAAAAACTTACATAAGAGAAGCCCTACTTTACTGTATGTTCACTATGGCCAAATTCACTTTAAAATATTCTTTTTACAACTCTTAATAACACATTATCAAAAATTGTCCTAAATGCAAAAGCACTTGCTCTGGTACATTTCAAAGAGATCAGGTTTATAATTGTCTTGTAGTTGCCTTATTACTTATGGACCTGTAGCATATGTTCTGTAAAGAGACATCAATATGATTCTGCCTTGTTCATTCTGGTTCTGTATTGTTTATCTGCACCACATGATCCAAACTACAGACTTTTACTTGCAAGTATAATTCAATAGCACTCAGCAATGTCATGACCCATAGGGGATTAGAATTGACACCACCAGGCATTACTCTGTTCCAGTGCACTGACCATGCTATGTGGGTCTTGGGATTGCTAAATGAAGATTTCTCAGAGAAACCACAAATTAGGCTAAAAATGAAGTAAGTGGAGCAATTTTAAATGCTCAATGGACCTATTTCCTCCTCCTCTTCCTCCTCTTCTACCTTCTCCTCCTTCTTCTTCTTCCTCTTTTATGATGAACCACAAAAACTTCTCAAAATTGGACTTTGATATGTCAGAGAAGGTCACATGGTAAAGATCACAGGATTTTCTTTCCGGTTTCTGACAGCTAAACTTACTATTAACAGCAAGCAGAGGAGAATGAGAAACAATAACTTCTCATTTATGGTCATAAGAAAAGTTTTAAGATCATTCTTCAACACAGACCATTGTTTTGAATGCAACAAAAGAATTCATAGTAAAAGTCAAATTATTTAATAAGTGGAAATCATTGAATGGGCACTAACTCCCAATTAATTATTTACAGTCTGTCTTCGCATTGAGGATTACAATGACTAAAATTAAGAATCAGAATTTCAATACATTTTGGAAACCTATAACATTTTTGCTTAATTTTATACTGCCCGTCTTCATAGGGCAGATGTTGAAAATTCTTAATTAAAAAAATCAAATGAAAAAAACGAACCTAAATGCAATAGGGCCCAAGCACTGGCTGATGAACACAAGGCTTGTCATGATGTGGCCACCACCAACCTCCCCTAATCTTGCATCACTCCACCATCTTCACTTCACCCTCAGACACTATGGAAGAGTTGAAAGTTCTGCAGAAATGCTGTACTACTTCGTGCCTCTGTGCCCTTGCTAAAGGGAACACAACGGCGAAGTCATAAGTGTCTTTCTTGAGAACTTTGTCACTCTATCAGGGCATTAATGTTACCAAATGCAAGTTCGTGTGCCCAACACGGTGAGGCCAAACAAACCTAAATGTCGGAGTTTGGAGCAGAGAAAGGTTTATTGAAGGACCAAGCAAGGAGAACAGTTAGCTCATGCCCAAAAATCCTGAACTCCCAGATAGTTTTTGGGGAGAAGTTTTTATAGGCAAAATTTGGGGTGAGGGCTGCAGGGTGTGTGGCTTTTTTCTGATTGGCTGGTGGTGAGGTAACAGGGTAGTGCTCCAGGAATCTTGTGTTCAGCCTGAAGTTACCATCCTCCACCTGGATAGGGATCTTAGCTCCTGAAGAAGAACTCAAAGGTATTGTTATGTATATTCCTTCAGGAGGAACCAGAAACCAGCAGCAAGGCTGTACTATTGTTTCTTGACTGTTCCTCCCTTGTCTCTGCATTCCCTCCCTTCCCTGATTAGCAACTGTTTGAATCTGCCCTTTGGAACTCAAGGAAGGTCAAGGAGGTGGAATGAAGCCTATTTCCTACAAACGAGAAATGGGGGACACGGAAAGGAAAGGATTTGCACCAAGGAGGGACCCACAGGGTCCTGCACCTTTTTATTAGGACATGCTTCTGAGGATAGTGAGAAACAATTGAGAAGGTTAACTGGGGGATGGTGTACCATTATTGAAATTCAATTTTAGAATGCTTACTCCATGTACAGTTTGTAGAATGTAAAGAAAGACTATCCCCAGAGACATGAATTAAGATGAAGTTGTCCCAATCCATGTGAGAAATAATGGAAGCCTGAACAGGGGGAGTTTATTAGGATTGAAAAAAAATTAAATGAATAAATGCACAATTCATTATGGAGGAATCATAGGACTCAATATGAAATTATATATGGGGCTCTGTAGCAGGAGCTGTCACAATAATGTCTAGATTTCCGGTTTCTACAACCTGAACGAAGGTTTCCTTGCTGTGCTAAGGAATATGAAAGTAGGAAAATGTTTGATGGTTGCATGTTTATATTAGATAGTTTCTGGAAGTATCTGTAGTCTACAATAATTATAAGTGGGTGAGGACTATAGGGGTCCTTCAATAATTCTCATTCCTAGATTAGAAAGAAAGCATTCTCGGAGCTTCCCTGGTGGCGCAGTGGTTGAGAGTCCGCCTGCCGATGCAGGGGACACGGGTTCGTGCCCTAGTCCGGGAAGATCCCACATGCTGTGGAGCGGCTAGGCCCGTGAGCCATGGCCGCTGAGCCTGTGCGTCCGGAGCCTGTGCTCTCCAACGGGAGAGGCCACAACAGTGAGAGGCCCACGTACTGCAAAAAAAAAAAAAAAAAAGAAAGCATTCTCAGAAAAATGCTGCCATGCATATAGGCATTTATCAGCAATCAGGTTATAAACACAGACATCCAACCTGTTATGTAAGTGTAAACAACTCTGGATCTTTGTCCTTTTAGGGACAGCAGATTTCATAAAAAGTTCGTTGGAGGCAAATGTGCTAATATTCTAGGGGCAGGATTTAGCTAGCCATCTAATTGGAGGGAGGTGTCCAAGAATCCTCTAATGAGTTTTTAGATTTAAGGCAAGAGAATTATTTCTATAGGTACAGATGATTGGTCTCTTTAGCTTCCTAAAATTTGTTCTAGCTTATGTACGTGTCTTTAATACCACTAATGTCACAAACAAAACCTCCTTCTTAATGTCCATTATGCTAATTAGCAAAACCTCTGCTCTTGTTTGGGGAAAAAAAGATAGCTAAATTACTTCAAGTAACTATATCTTTTAATTGCCAAGACCCACCCTGGGAGTGTTTTGTAGATTAGGACAATTGACTGCCCCTAGGGTGTGAATGAAAACTAACACACACATATTATACTGACAATGCTGAAGTGGTTTAAGCAGATTTCAGACAAAGCAACAGAAGAAAATTATGTGTTTGGTTTGGGGCATGTTTAATTGGAGGTGGCTGGTGGAAAGAGCTCAGCAAATGTTCAATTATACAGGTTTGATCTCTGGAAAAAAGATATGGCTGCACATTCAATCTGGAAATCACTAGAGTGTGATGTGTTTTTCTATTTTTGTTCATAAAATGTACATATGTGTGTGTATGTGTATATATATATATATATATATATAGAGAGAGAGAGAGAGAGAGAGAGAGAGAGAGAATATTATTTAGCCATAAAAAGGGAAATCTTGCCATTTGTAACAACATGGATGAAACTTGAGGGCATTATGATAAGTGAAATAAGTCAGATGAAGACAGACTGCTGAGCTCACTTACATGTGGAACCTAAAAACACCAAATTCATAGAAACAGGGAGTAGAAGCTGATTGCCAGGGGTTGAGGGCAGGCTGTAGGGGGACATGTTGGTTAAAGGGTACAGACTTCCAGTTACAAGATGAATAAGTTCTGGAATCTAATGTACAGCATGGTGACTATAGTTAACAATACTGTATTGTTTATGCGAAAGTTGCTATGAGAGGTTTTTTTGGGGGGAGTGAGAATAGAAAGAACAACTATTTATTTTTAAAGAGAAATCCAGTTGGGTGAAGCCAATTTTATGGAGCTTAGATGTGAGCAATAAAGATGTAAGCATGTTATAGGTTTCTTACACGGTTGTCTAGGGAAAACCCTAGGTCACTTTTCTGAGTAGTGGCCCATTGTGGAAAATTGCTGATATGTATTGTAATTTCTTTAATGCCATCAGTTATGCTGGGCATTAAAAGATACTTTTAAATTATCCACATATAATAACACATACTAGATAACTCCAGATGAATAAACTCTTAAACAATTGTGACTTTTGGAAGGCGGAAGCCAGGATGGCATACAGGCTTCCACTCCTCATTATATAGGCAGTCATTACTAATTGATCACGGCACATTTCCTACCATGTCTAGACATGACTTCAAAGTTCTTAACCCAGCACTTCAGGCAGAACTACTACTTGATTGGAGTTGTCATGTGAGGTGAAGCCTTTTGCCATCGTTGATGTAGATCATAAGAAAAAGTTATCTTTTTCTTCTCTCTTTGCTGGTTTTTTGTTTGTTTTCTGCCTTATGGAAATGCTTAAGGAGAAGCAGCCTGGGCTTTGTATTTCTGGCTGAATCACTAAATGGCTCATTGCTTTTTATGCCACTTTGAAAGGTGGGCCATTTTAGAAGTTCCAGTGGGGAATTTGAAAGAATTGCTGAGGCTTTTTACTCCACACCAGATATTGATGGGCACCAACTCCTGGAACAGATGGAAAATTGCATATTTCAGGAGAGACAGTAAATAGATTGCACCACATGAGAATCCAGTCCTTTAGCGGGAGAAGGTTTTCTCTGATGGCAAGGGAACACCAAGGGACCCCGAATGCTCTGGTCAACGTACCTGGTTTCTTCCTTCTTGTATCTTGAGCAAAGGCTGCTAGTGTTGGAGGGTCTCCTGCAGAGGCGGGGGCTGGCCACGGCCCACCGTGAGGACAAGGACACTGGCAGCAGGAGTTCTGGGAAGCACTCCCTGGCGTGAGCCCTCCCAGAGTCCACCATTAGCCCAACCAAAGAGCCGGGCAGGCTCCAGTGCTGGGTCGCCTCAGGCCAAACTGCTATGAGAGTTTTAATGTTTTCACCATAATGACATTAACAAAGTTATGTGAAGTGAAGGATGTGTTAACTAAATTTTTGTGGTGAACATTTCACTATATATATATATATATATATATATATATATATACATCAAATCATCACATTGTACACCTTAAACTTACACGATGTTATATGTCAATTATATCTCAATAAAACTGGAAAATAAAAAAGAAGGGATTAGGGCTATCCATAAAATTAGGGGAATCTGGAGAACCATAGTAACAATCTGTCATAGGCCATGGAACATAGCCTGTAGGAATTCTACCATGCAGATAATATTTATGACACAAAAGCTCACTTCCTAAAGAAGTGAGCATTTGAAGATGAGCCTCCAGGTGCTATAGTACCGTAGAAGTTTGGTGAATAATTAAATTTTTTCCATATTTTAAAAATTCTAGCAAAAAATTGATCTCTGGTTTAAAGTAATGGGATTAGGTAATGTATACTCAGGTATCACCAGAAGTCAAAAGTTGAGGTACAAACTTTCCACTTGAAACTGTAAAATTAAAAAAATAAATGATTATATATATATGTATGCACACATACATATATACACATATATACATATACATTTTCACTCTCCATGTGTGTAAATTTATTATATATTTTTTATTGGGAATGGAAGAACCCAGCCTGCTTTAAGTTCTGAAAAACATCTTGAATGCCTTTACAAATGTTACAAAATTTCCCAAACTGGCCAATCACAGTTTCTTAATTTTATAACAAGTGGATGTCAAGGGAAATTTAATCCTTATGTTTCTGAGTCTTTTATATTTGGCCCATCCAAGTGTTTCATGAGACCATTTGATGTCTAAAGGATCTTAACAGCTTTTTGTTTCAAGCATGTTTAAGATTATTTATTCAGAGTCAAGCAGCATTTTATCAAGATCAAATGGAAGTGAAATTCAGAAGCCTTAAATTATTTTGAAAATTTAAAGACTAATAAACATCATCAATATATATTTAGCACTTGAAGTTTTACTCTGGTCAAAATGTGAATATACCAAAGTGATCTTAGATCAATTTACTATATATTTTTTTAAAATATACTTTTTTTCTTTATGAGAAAGCAACAGAAATTAGGATAAATAACCTTTTGAACGAACACCAAATTGGAACTTACATGGTATGAGCTGAAAGGTCCTGGTAATATAGTGAGTGAAGATATTTATCCTGATCTTGTATTTATTTATTTATAATGTATTATTTATTTATTTTTGGATGCATTGGTCCTTTGTTGCTGTACGCAGGCTTTCTCTAGTTGTGGTGAGCGGCGGCTACTCTTTGTGGCTTCTCTTGTTGCGGAACACAGGCTCTAGGCATGTGGGCTTCAGTAGTTGTGGCACGTGGCCTCAGTAGTTGTGGCTCATGGGCTCTAGAGCGCAGGCTCAGTAGTTGTGGCTCATAGGCTTAGTTGCTCTGCGGCATGTGGGATCTTCCCGGACCAGGGCTTGAACCCACATCCCCTGCATTGGCAGGCAGATTCTTAACCACTGCGCCACCAGGGAAGGCCCCCTAATCTTGTCTTTAACCTGTAAGTACTTCCTGAGAGGTGACTAGGGAAAGCATATGTAGGAGAACTGTAGCTAGCAAAGGATCAGTCTATTTGAGTACTGCACTTTGGTTCCCAAATCCAACATAAAACTCTATGACCTAAGCTGAATCCTGTAAATTATGCATGGGCCCTGGGACAGACTTGTTAGGTTTGAATTTTGAGTAAATGTGACCTTAGAGTTATGTAATCTCTTGAAGACCTCAAATTCTTTAGCTGTAACATAGAGATGATCACAGTTCCTGCTTGTTATAATGTCTGTAATTTATCTTCAAATATTGTAATATAGGTGCAGTTAATACTATATTTAGAAATGATGCACACTAGGAAACCATATTGAAATGTATGTGAATTCTGTTATTGATATCATAATAAACATAATATACTTTGTTAATTATACTTTGTAATTTTACTTTGCTAATGGTGAATTTCAGGAATAAGTTGTTATTTGTAAAATTGGTGGCTTGATAATTAGAATAACAAATGTTAGAAATGGTCTTTATTTAGTTAAAGTTTTTTCAAGATATGAGGATTGACTTAAATATTTAAAAAATATTACCAGTGTGCTCCATCTTTTCAGAACAAGACAGAAGCATCTAGGGAGGCCAGTAGTCTTTACCCTGAGAGTGTCCATGTGGTCCTTGATTGGTTTGGGGGTTTCTTTAGTCGATGCTGACTTTATTGTAAATGGAACTCTGCCTTTAAAATATGTGGTCATCTGTCTTAAATAATATTCCTTCATGTTGAAGTTTGGAGCACTAAAGGGACAGATTTGGGGTTGATCAAACCGGCAGAATACATTGTATGAACTGTTCTGTTCCTGCTTAATAATAAATAATCTTTAATTAATGACTTTAATATGTGGCAGATTTTGATCTGAGATTTGTTTTCTCTATAACCTCCTGGTAGAGAGGTTGTGACAAAGTAGCAAACTCATACGTCTCAAATTGCTACTGTGGACAATATCTACCACCAAGAATAAAAGAGTTAGAATTGTCTTATTCAAGTCATAATGCAACCTTGTATGGTTGATATGAGAGTTAAGGAAGTGATCCATGTGAGCACTCAGGACAATTACTGGCATGAAGTCAGAGCACTGGAAATAGTTACTACTATTAGGCTTAAATGGTCTGGAACCAAAACAAGACATATGCCTTCTATTTCCTCTAATACATGCCTGAGGGTCAGCTTTTACCACCAGCTACAGAGATAGCCTCTTCTTTTGCAGAAAGAACATAAGAGTTTGTGCTATTGCACATGCAAAGGTGGACCCAGCCGCCCACTGCAGGCCTTCTTACATGAGGCACAGGTGTAGCACATGGGCTTGTCTTTGTAATACATTTGGAAGGCAGAGAATTTTCAGAATAGAAAAGTAGCAGCCAGGGAAAGATTTTATTTCTTTAGCTCTGAGAAACTAGTAGGTCCTACAGATCCTCACCACATGCCTAGTGAATTCGTGAGCCTCTGGAACTTAGGCCCCATGGGAGATTGTGAAATTTAACTAATCTACCTTGTCTTCTTGAACGTGGGGGTGAGGCGGACTGGAAGAGAAGTTTTTGACTTGCTTTTCCAACCCCCAAAAAAAGGGCACTACGAAGATTAATATGTATGCTCCGTACTCCGAACAGTGGCTTGACCGAAGTGATGCATTAAATTATTTATCTATATACACACACACATACACGTGCATATGTTATACATATACTAAATACACATACACACATATACACATGTATATATTTATATACATATAAAATATATGGATACATATGGAAATGTGATTGTTCAATTTTTGGCGCTTACTTATTTCTTTGTGCAAATATCTGTAGTTTACCAATGGATGTATATAAGTAAAATGGTGACAATAAGTCCACAAATAAAATTAGTTTCTTTGTATTGTTTTCTCTTTCTTGCTTGTCTTTTTGTTTGTTTGTTATTTTAATAACATTAAAATTCTCCATTCTCCTGAGAAGACCAAATTAAGGCCAGAGCAATGTTGTGTGAATGTGTTTGTCAAAATGGCATCTCTTTTAATATAGTTAGTGGTCCTTAATGTGACCTGAGGTTGATTATGAACTCAGAGTTGGTGGCAGAATATCTTAGAAAATGGAGGTACACTGTATAAAATAAAGAAATCCTTCCTCATTCAAATCTGGTGCAGAAGTTGTCTAGGGTAATTGGGAGAAGTTTGATAGGCTCAGCTTTTATTTATTTTTAAAGTTTAACCCTGAGTAATTTTACCTAAATCAAGAAGCTATTTTTATGTCCAATCATGCATGCTTTTCATAAGCAGCAGAGGTACTGCATATCTGTTCCAAGTCAAATTTTGGAAGCACTTATTCTTCTTGAAAGTTATTTTTTTTTTCCTGTGGCATTTCATGGAAAACACTTGCTCTGGCCAACAAGTATGTATATGTTTTTTAAGATTGAAAAGATTCTTAATATGAGTAAGCTAATTGAATCATGGGAATAAGTGCAATTAAAGAAATTTTGGTTTATAATACAATCATGTAGTTGGAAAGAATCTTGAGAAATCATCTACTTCAACTCTTCTATTTAGGCGAAAGGATACCACCAACTCTCCCCTACCCCAAACACAAACACAGACACACACACACACACACACACACAAATTGGTATCTGTTCTATTTTCAAAGCAATTTAGGAAATGCGGTACAAGCCCATATGGTGAATTCTGCCCTGTAGTAGTTCTTATGATTGTGAAGTTATTTGAATATCTTCTGTTGCCAATTATAAAACGCCATAAGAATGTCATTTTATTATTATTATTTTTGTACTATCATTTGTTATCTGATTCTGGGGCCTCCATATATCTTCTTCTCTTTTATCTATCATTTTCCACTCCTCTCCTGTGGAAGTTAGGAATTACTATTATTTATTGTTGTTGTTACAAGCAACAAAGGTGTACCTGAGTTAGCATCACAATTTGATGACTTTGTAATATATCAATATATCTAGGCTGAATCACCCTTCCCAGAATGCCCTTTTTTGGTATATTTCATTAACGGGGGATACAGAGAAGATTCTATCCAGAGCTGGAGAGAGGAAGGAAGGCAGAGGCCATTTTGTAGGACACATATATTGTTGCTGATCAGCTGACTACCCTCCTTGGTGTGAAGCAGCAGGTGGACCTGCAACTGCTCTCCCTTCACACTGGATGTTCTTTCAGTTGTCTTACTGCTTGGCCAGGTGTGTGTCTACGTGTGTGTTCAGCATCTTGGGAAAAGGACATGTCTTCTGCAAGATAACCATTACAAGGTCAGTGGCAATAAAAATGCACACAAGTTTCAGTCTACTGTTGTGGAGTTCCAACTTGTTCTCATGGAATTCCAGTAAGCTGGTAAGCTTCTCTTCCAGACTGTCTGCCCTGGGAACTTTGGGCTCTAGCAAGAGATGCGGAGGCAGCCTTGTAAAGACTTCTTAGCCAGCCCCCAAAATTGGGCATGCAAATTCCCTGTAATAAATTTCTTAATATATATCTCTATATCCTAATGGTTCTGCTTCTTTGGTTGAATCCTGTCTGTTACCTGCAGGAAACAAAGCTAGGGACCAGGAATCAAGATTAGAAATCAAGACTGTCCCTCATTTCTGTCCTTCCTCAGTCTTGCTTCAAGCTTCTCTTTCTCTTTGTATAAGTATCTTTGTGCATCTCCAGAAAATATGGTGGAAAACACTGCCCTGAGAGTTGGTAGAATCTCTTAAATGTCCAACCACCTGACGAGACACTAATTCTTTTACTGATTATTTATCTTACACCATGACAAATTCTAAGTCCTCAGGAAAGAGACTCTGTTGAACCCATTTGAATCATACACTCTGGCCTGGAATGATCTGTAGTATCTGAGGAGGCAGGCTGAAAGGAAGGAAATGGGCTATGTCTGGTGCCCACCACTATTCCAAACAACTTTGTCAAATGCAGCAAAGGTAGGTTAAACAAAATGACTGCTAGCATTCCAATGGTATTTTCACGTGGACAGGAGAAATTAGGGATGGAGCTGAGCACTTTTGGACAGGCCTGTTATTAGACCATACTGATACCATTATCATAGTGATGATAGTTGTTTTTGGCTGGTGCCTGTTTTGATTAGCTGGTGTCTATGCCATGTAAGTTGTCAAACATTTCCAATATCACCCCTGCCCACAGATTTAACTCAAAATGCTCATTTATTCAAGTCAAACATTTGTAGAGTTTGTAATAGGTTGTTAGCACAATACTGATATGAGGGAAAACAAAGATGAATAAGGAGGCAAGACTGTGGTCTAAGAGTGTCAGGAGAGACAGACACTTCCAACTTTGAGTGTAGGAAGCATTGGACTTAGAGTCAAATATATTCAATTTATTCTTTGCCCTGTAATTTACTATCTTTTAGACCAGGTAACTTAATGGCACAGTAAGTCTATAAGGAAACAGACTACCTGCATTCTAACTTGTTCACTAAATAATCTGAATGCCCTTGGGTCAGCTATTTAATTTTTTCAGGGTAAAAAAATAGAGATAGGACTGCTAAAATTTTTTTTAAAGTATGTGAAAGAACCTAGCAAAACAATGGCAGTGACCTTTTATTTTTAATTTCATTAAATTTTTAAAAATTGAGAATGTTGAATTTTTTTCAAATTCCTTTTCAGCAGCTAGAAGTAGAATCATAATTTTTAACTTTGGCCATTAATTTGATCAATTATATAAATAGACTGTTCAATATTTAACCATTCTTATATTTGTAGAATTATCCCAGTTTGATTTTTTATTATTCTCCCCGATTTAATTTACTAGAAATATACTTAAGAAAATTTTGAATCTGTATGAAGTGGGTATGATCTTAATGTGCAAACTCAGTTGTGACAGAAATATCACAGTTTTTATTACTTTTAAATCAATTTACTTCCAAGTCCAAGTACATATGCCCCTAGATTGGCAGGAAATTCAGTCAGTTATTCTTGAGTCTCTTTCCTATTACTGAGGTGGTATAAAGTTTCTGGGGTCTTACAAAGTACCAAGGCATTGGAGGTAACCCTTGTCATCAGTCATCTCTGCTCCTCAGTTGCTCCCAAGCCACCTATTATTCAGTCCTAGATCCATGTGCTGCCATTTTCCCCAGAGGTTTTACTGCTTTCTAGAACATGCCAGAGCACAGAGTGCAGGTCCCTGATGTTTTGGGGAATTATAAATCTTTCTTAGCAGTTCAAGGGAATTTCTTCTTGGCTTTCCTCTAAGGAAAAACTGGTCTCCACCACGAAAATACTTAAACTGATCTCTTCAATGGAGTTTTTGCAAAAGAGGAGAGAGAATTGTTCAAAAATCCTTGAGGCAGCAAATTACAAATCATAACAGCTTGGGTCTGAGTGGGGGGAAGAGTAGTTAGAGAGAACAGCAACATAATTTGATAACATGAATTGTGACATTTTGCATTTCTTCCATGCTTTGTAACAGTTTAAACAGGACAAAAATATCATTCCTTCTCAGAATTTGGAAGAACTTCTTGCTAAAACCATCTGAGCTTCACGCCTTTCCAGAGACTATCTCTTTTACAAGTGTTTCACTTTATCACATGGTTATTGGTATATTCAGATTTTCTGCTTTTTCTTAAATTAACTTTGGTAATCTCAATTTTTCTAAAATTATCATTTATTTCATTAGGGATTATCGTATATACCAGAGAATTATGCATAGTATTGTAATTTTAAAAATCTTACCTGTTTCTGGAATTGTATTTTTTTCTTCCTTCTGAATAATAATGTTTCACTTTTTACTTGATCAGATTACTTAAAAGGATTGTGTATTTTGCTGTTGTTTTCCAATGGTTCAGCTCTTGGGTTTTTTATTCATTCTAATTTAATTTTTCTAGTTTCAAATGTATTAACTTCTGCCTCTTCTTTCATCCTCTTTCTCTAGGTTTGTTTCCTTTCTCTCTTTCTAACTTCTTGGGTTGAAGGCTTGGTTCATTTATTCCCAGCAATCTTGTTTGATAAGAAATGCACTCAGTGTTGTGCATAGGCCTCAGATTCCAGGAATGGCCATATCTTAGATGTAATGTGGCTTGTTATCACTCTACTTGTTTTGTAATCTGTAATAACAGTTTTGTTTTCATTGACCAAAAGTTGTTTTTGGTATTTTTTTAGGAGAATATTTAAAATTCACCATTATTTGGTGTATTTGTTTTATACATACATGTATATACATACATTTTCCCCTAGTTTTATTGAGTTGTGATCTGCAAAGATATCCTTTGAAATTTTAGTTTTGAAGAGTTTATACAAATTATCTTATATTTTAAATATTAAAGTCCTACTTTAATCCCCACTTTCTCCTCCCTAAAGAATATTCAGCAGTGAGGTTGCGTTCAAACTAGTTCCAGATCCTTTTCTATATGCCTTGCCCTGAATTTGTTCTATCTGTGGCTCCTTCTTGCTTCAGGAACTCCATTAGTGATTATCCATTATTCCCTTATTCTCTGGTAAAATGTTGGTGTCTCATTATTTTGTGAAACTTTCTCTTTTACTCATAAAACCCTTGACTTTAGCCCTCTTTTTACCTCCTCCACTATTATTCTTCAGACGTTTTACTAGCTACTTTTTCTCTGTGCATCCCTTTATTGCAGTTTTCACCAGAATTTTTATCTTTGGTTCTCTGTCTCTGTCTCTCTATCTCTATCTCTGTGTGTGTGTCTCTCTCTCTTTTTTTGCAGATCACATTGTGTTGGGCAAGCTCTTTTATTTCTGTAATATCAGCTATCTATTTTACTTTTTCTTATCAGTACCTAAGTCCACCTTTTTTTAAACAACCACCTACTGAGCATAAACACCAGAACATAATGTGGTCTCCATGAAATTAATATCATATCAAATATAAGCTAATAATAAAAAATAATTTCTGCCACAATGAAGTTGAAATATTCTTGAAGACTTCAACCATAAGTACATGAAAAGTTTCTTGATTAGTACAACATAACCTATAATAAAGGAATGGAATATGTCTCTCACACAATAAATATAAAAATTCAAAGAAAAGATGGCCTTTGAATTCATTTAGGTGTATTATCATTTATTCCCTATATTATATCTCTGTAATTTTCTCTTTTAGGTAAATTTCTTTTTGTTTTCTGAATTTCTTTCTATTAAATTTTATTATTATCATTATTAGGCCTAATTTATCCAGTTATAGAGAATTCTGGAATTGTTTGAAGATATGTTCTAGATTATGGATAAAATATATAAATGCAGCCAAGATTTCAACATTAGCCTCTGGGAAATCCTGTTAGTTATCTTTCCTATCTATCTCCAAGTCAATGGTGAGGAAAGTTTTGTGAACATTATTTGCCAACCAGTTATGTATCAACCTAATGAGTGTATAATATGCAAATGAGATTTTTCTCATTAATTAGTATGTATTTTATGACATACAAATTATACAGTGTTGTATGACAAAATATCTTATTAAAATAAAGGTAACGTACTTTTAAAAATCTTCCATGCTTATCAATCTTCAACATAATTAAATGTCAGACAGAAGTGTTTTTTAGTAAGTTACACTGGCATTTATCTAGTTTCCAAATTCCTTTAGATATTTTCAGATTTACTTTAAAAAGCAGTATAACCTGAAAATTTTTTTTGAATCTGGATATCTCTTTTCATGTGAATATAAGCAAAGCATACATTTTAATGAAGTAAATGGATTATATTAAGTGTGTTGATATGGTTAATTGATAGATTATTTATAGGACAAGCATGAATTATTCTTAAAATAAATCACTTTTGACTCCCAGTTTCTCTTCTCAACAGCTTCTCTTTCTGGCCAAATAAATTCAGTTACATTTAATATTTGACAACTTGGACGAAGCTGCAAAAAAAAAAAAAAAAAATCAGTTGGCTCTGGTGAAAACTTTGATGATAGTTTGTTACCATAAACATATGACCATTGCAACAATGGAATCTGATATAATGACATAATCTCTATATTAACATTGCACATCTGCTTATTAAAAGCATCATTTTATCATGTGTTCCTTTGCTTGCTTGCCAAATGACCAACTTTATATTTATCACTTTAATCCTAAATCAAGTTGAGCTATCCAAACTAGAACATTTCTGCCCCCTGTCTTTGACTTTACTTTGGAAATCCTTAAGTTCTCATTTATATTCTATAGCTGTGGATCACATAGAAGTAATAGTGACAGCCAGGCTTGGTTCATAATGGTCCAGAGAGAAAAATGACTTTTGAGCAAAGATTTCAATAAGAGAACATTCAGATTTTGCAAACATCAGTTAGTGGCTTATTCTTGCTTGCATTTTGTTTTTATTACTTAATCCCCATAGATAGTTGCTGTCTGAGGCTAGGGGAAGGTGCTTATTGCTCCAATCCTGATTTGATGACTAGGTGGGCAGGTTTAGTAAGTGATGCCCTGAAAAAGAGCAAGATTGACAGCCCGGAAAATATTCAGTCAAAGAGGATAGAACAGTTGTTTTCAGTTTATATTCCTGTTACAATATACTTAAGGGGACAGTACTCACAAAGGATTTTTAGGACAATGAAAATGCTCTGTATGCAACTATAATGATGGATACATGTTAATATTCATTTGTCTAAACCCATAAATTGTACACCACCGAGAATAAGTCATAATGTAAACTATGGACTTCAGGTAATTATGATGTGTCAATGTAGGTTCATCAACTGCAGCAAATGTAGCTCTCTGGTAGGGGATTTTGGCAATGGGAGAGGCTATACATGTGTGGCGGTAGGGGGTACATGAGAAATCTCTATATCTTTTGCTCAATTTTACTGTGAATCTTAAACTTCTCTATAATATAGTCTTAAAAATAAATAAATAATAAAAATTTAAAAATCCTTGCTGTACCCTGGTAATACCTGGATGATATTTGGGTACTCAATTATGATACTCAGTAGACTATTTAGACCTAATGCATGTAATAGGCTATTCCATTGGTATACCAAAGGACTATCCCTCCCAGAATTCAGATCCTTGTAAGAGTCAGTCCTCTCCCACATTACCTCTGGGCCAATGGGTTATTAGCAAGTGTGATGCAATAGAGTCTTGATACATACTTACACATTAACGCATTTCTGATTGGAACACTGTCTCTTAGAACTCAGCCACCATGCTTAAAGATGTCCAAGCTATTCTGCTGGAGAAAGAGGTCACAAGAAGAGGTCCTTCAAGGTAAAACAGCACATGGACAGATAGCCCACATGGAAGAGGCTGGAGGGCCCTGGCTGAGCTTTCACATTCATGAGTGACCCCTGCTGACACCACATGAAGCAGAGGAACACTCCGTCAACCCACAGAACTTTGAGAAATAGTAAATACTTGTTTTAAGCCACTAAGTTTTAAGATGGTATGCTACCCAGCTATAATTAACCGAAACACTGTCTGTTCAGTTTCAGCTCCTGTTATGAGAACCTCATAAAATGTCACTCTGGGTACTATGATTCTCCAACTTTCCTTCTCCTACACTTTGATCTTTGATTCTCCAAATTTCTCTCCCCACACTTTGGTCTTTAGTACTCCTCAGTCATTCTTTTCCTGGCATTCCTAGTTTTGCTTTGTTCCTTGATTTTTACTCTTTATCTGTTGTGAGTTGAAGTGGGGAATGTCCATAGGATCCTTATAGAGGATCATATTAGATTCATCTGGAGGGTTTTTTAGATCAACCTGCAAAGAAGTTTTGTTAATTGTTTCTACTCTCTCACTCCGTCTATTCATGTGACATTATTTGCTTAGTGAGACACTGGGCCTGAATAGAATGAGTATTGTCTCCTTAAGTATATCATAACATGAGTAAAAACTGAAAACAACTGTTCTATTCCCTTTGATTTAATATTTTCCTGGCTGTTGATCTTATTCTCTTTCAGGACATTATGTACTGAATCTGCCCACCTACTCATCTAATTAGGATTGGAGCAATTAACACTCCACCGGCCTCAGCCAGAAACTATTATGAGAATGAAATAATAAAAACAAAACACAAATAAAAATAAGCCATGCATTGATATTTGCAGAATTTGAATGTTCTCTTATTGAAATATTTGCTCATACCACTAATTTTTTTCACTAACTCTATAGTTTTGCCTTTTCCAGAATGTGATCTAGTTGGAATCATACATTATGTAGCTTTTTCAGATTGGCTTCTTTCATTTAGTAATATGCATTTGAGGTGACTCTATGTCATTCTGTGGCTTGATAGCTCATTTTTTTTTAGTGATAAATGGTATCCCATCACCTGAACATTTCACAGTTTTTTTATCCATTCATCTACTGAAAGACACTTTGGTTGTTTCCTAGTTTTGGCAATTATGAATGAAATTGCTATAAACATTCATGTGTAGACATACGTGTGGACATAAGTTTTCAACTGTTTTGGGTAAACACCAAAGACTGTGATTGTGGGACCATAGCATAAGAGCATGGTTAGTTTTCTAAGAAACTGCCAAACTGTCTTCCAAAGTAGCTGAACCATTTTGCATTCTCACCAGCAATGAATAAGAGTTCCTGTTGCTCCAGATTCTTGTCAGCGCTTGATGTCGTCAGTGTTCTGGATTTTGGCCACTTCAGTAGGTTTGTAGTGGTATCACATTGCTGTTTTAATTTGCATTTTCCTGATGACATATAATGTGGAGCATCTTCTTATATGCTTACTTGCCATCTGTATATCTTCTTTGGTGAAGCTTCTGTTGCAGTCTTTAGCTCATTTTTAAATCTGATTGTTTTCTTATTGCTGAGTTTTGAGTTCTTTGTATATATTGGATATCAGTCCTTTATCAGATGTGTCTTTGCAAATACATACTGTCAGTCTGTGGTTTATCTTATTCTTTTAATATTATCTTTTGTAGAGCAGAAATTTTGAATTTTAATGAAGTCTCACTTATCAATTATTTCTTTTATAGATTGTGCATTTGGTATTGTATACCAAAGGTCATTGCCCTACCCAAGGTGGTCTCTATTTCTCCTATATTATCTTCTAAAAGTTTTATAGTTTTGCATTTTACATTTGAGTCTGTGATTCATTTTGAGTTAATTTTTGTGAAGGCTGTAAGTTCTGTGATTTGATTTCATTTATCAGAGTTTTGTAGTTTTCCTTGTATAGATCTTGTACAAATTTTGTTAGATTTATACTTAACTATTTCACTTTGGAGGGGGTTAATGTATGTGGTATTGTGTTTTTAACTTCAAATTCCATTTGCTCATTGCTGGGATATAGGAAAGCAATTGACTTCTGTATATTATTCTTCTATCCTGCAACCTTGATAAATTGCCTGTTGGTTTCAGAAGTTTTAGTCTGTTTCTTCCAGATTTTCTACATAGATGATCATGTCATTTGCAAACAAAAAGTTTTCTTTCTTCCTTCCAATCTGTATAACTTTTATTTTTTCTTGTCTTACTGCATTAGCTCAACTTTCCAGTACAGTGTTGAAAATGAGTGGTAAGAGGTGATATCCTTGTTTTAACCCCATTTTAGTGGGAAAGCTTCAAGATTGTCACCATTGGTTTTTGATTGTCACTGTGGTTTTTTGTAAACAATCCTAATCAAGTTGAATAAATTTCCCTGTATTCCTAGTTTACTAAGAGACTTTTATCATAAAACAGTGTTGGATTTTGTCAAATGCTTTTTCTGCATCTATTAATTATGTTCATGTGATTTTTCTTTTTTAGCCTGTGGATGTGATGGTTTATGTTACTTGGTTCCCAAGTGTTGAATCAGACTTGCATACCTGGGATAAATCACACTTTTGTTTTTTTTTTTTTGCAGTACGCGGGCCTCTCACTGTTGTGGCCTCTCCCATTGCAGAGCACAGGCTCCGGATGCGCGGGCTCAGTGGCCATGGCTCATGGGCCTAGCCACTCTGCAGCATGTGGGATCTTCCCGGACCAGGGCACGAACCTGTGTCACCTGCATTGGCAGGTGGACTCTCAACCACTGTGCCACCAGGGAAGCCCAAATCACACTTTTTTGTTGTTTATCATTCTTTTTATATATTGTTGGATTAAATTTGCTAATATCTTGTTGAGAATTTTTTACATCTATGTTTATAGAGATATTGATATGGATTTTTCTTTTCTTGTAAATCTTTGTATGGTTTTGGTATTAGAGTAATCTTGGCATCATAAAATAAGTTAGGAAGTATTCCTTCTTTTATACTCTGCAAGAGATTTTGGAAAATTGGTATAAGTTCTTTCTTACATGTTGGCAGAATTCACAAATAAGGTCATCCGGGCCTGCTGCTTTCTGGTTTAGAATGTTATTAATTATGGATTTGATTT
This sequence comes from Delphinapterus leucas, assembly GCF_059928025.1. Taxonomy (NCBI): domain Eukaryota; kingdom Metazoa; phylum Chordata; class Mammalia; order Artiodactyla; family Monodontidae; genus Delphinapterus; species Delphinapterus leucas. The sequence continues at coordinate 47,006,269 of NC_143133.1, read as the reverse complement.
CTTTAATAGATGTAGGCTTATTCATATTGTCTATTTCTTGTTGTGTGAGTTTAGAAAATAGCCTGTTATGAGGAAATGGTCTATTTCATCTAGGATATCAAATTTGTCAACATAAACTTGTTCAAAGTATTTTTAAAATTTTCCTTATAAAATCCATAGGATATATAATAATGTTCCCTCTTTCATTTCTTGTATTAAAAATTCATAGCCTCTTTCTTTTTTTCTTATTTAGCCTGCCTGGAGGCTTATCAGTTTTACTGACCTTTTCAAAGAACTAGTTTTTTTTCATTGATTTTCCTGGGTGTTTTTTATTTAGAAAGTGTTACTGTCATCCTTTACTAGAGCAGAATTCATTTGTACTCTCTTCACTTCATTCACCTCCCCATGTAGAAGAGGTGACAAGAAAGTATGTGAAATAGTCTGGTACATCACATGTGATTTTTTCTCAGGTCTACAAAGAATGCTTTCTTGGTCTACAATACATTAAATTGAAGTAGAACAAACAAATGTTCTTCAATTTTGCACAATACTAGTAAAATTTCTGCCACAACATAAATCTTGTTGGAGAATAGAGTTCATTGTCCTAACAAATAGTATTGTAAATCTGGCTTACTTGATTTGTTTTTTGCAGCAGATACTGCTATGGACAGAATGTTTATTCCCCTCAGAGTTCAAAAGTTGAAGCCTAATCCCCCATTTGATGATATTTGGATATGGGGCCATTGGGAGGTGATTAGGTCATGCAGGTGGAGCTCTGATTAATGGAATTAGTGTCCTTCTAAAAGAGACCCCACTACCTTGTTGCTCTTAGGTCATGTGAGGACACAGTGAGAAGATGGTTGTCAATGGATCGGGAAGTGGGCTCTCGCAAGACAGCAAATCTGCTGGTGGCTTGACTTTGGACTTACAGCCCTGAGAGCTGTAAGAAATAAATATTTGTTGTTTAAGCCACCCAGTCTACAGTATTTTTGTTATAGCAGCCTGAAGGCTAAAGAGGCGCCAAGAAAAAAATTTATTTTATCTTACTGATATATTTCTAACTAGCCTAAGGAAAAAAATTCTGATTTCTCTGATTCTGTTTCCTAGTGCATGATTTCTTTCTTTTTCTCTTCTTTTCTTTTTTGTTTTTTGAATTATATCCTTTAATGTCATAAAGGTTCCATCTCATAATTAAATATGTATCTCACACTTAATGTTTTCAGTATACCTGGCAGATATTGCTAGTTATTCCTTTGAACAAGACTGTGAAGTAAGTTACTACTGAGCTGAGAACATGATCTTTTAGATGAAGGAGATGAGGCTTAAGAGATTACCCAAGATCATTTAATATATTAATGACAGAGATGGGATTAGAATTCTGTCTTCGGTATCTCTGCTTTCACATAATCAGATGGATCTGAGCTGACTGTTGCCTTAAATGAAGAAAGAAGTTTTAAAGAAGGGGCATGTGGCTCTAGCCTGAGGAATGGCACTTTAGCAATTTAGTGGGTGTAATTTTAAGAATACATTTGTCTTCCATTCTGACATGGTTTTCTTTATCACTCCTCATAATTTCTCCTGTTGATGATTTTAGCAAGAAGAGAGCTTATGTTAGATATAGGAGATGTAAATAGCCTAATACGGTAAGTAGGCTGCCTCTTGTAAGTAAAAACTGAGTGAAATAAGGAAGCATTTGCAATGATGGTGTATTTAATGCAGATCCACTTCTCATTTCAGCTTTTGTTAGTGACGAACTCTCACTCCTCAAACAAACTATGTAGTTACCCAACTAGAGTATTACATGGAGTGCATATCAAATCATTATTGCTAACATATAATATATTTGGCTATACATATGGAACCCATTAAAAGAACATCATTTTACTACATTAATTTTGACTTGTTTGGGGCAGATATATAAAGCATAATATCAAAGAAAATAGAACACTACTAGCCTCTGTACTTCTATTTTTGCTCAGGATTTTGTTTATTTTCATTGATTCATTTTAGTAATGTGTATTAAATTAATTAGCTTCAACATAAACGTAATAATTCAAAGAGGCACTTTAGGAAAATTACCTTTTTTTCCAACAGGCTACATCATAAGTTTGTTATGATGAATAGTAGTGAGGCAGCTCTTTGGGTTGATTTATTGTTCTTACATAAAAAATTCATATTATAATTTTTAGCAGAAATGAGGCTATTTATAGTAATTACCTTTTTCAAAGACTTCATTGCAGAGTTGCAAGGGAATTCACAGTAGTATTCATTATTCTGAAACTTAAAAGATAACATGTGCTACAGGATCAAGAGGAAGTAAGAATCAAAGCTGTACTATTCAATCCAGCTTGTTGGAACTGTTATAAATTTGTTGAATCCAAGAACATTTTTTATGTTCCTGTTTTTACTGTGATTTTTGACTCAAAGCATTTTTTTGGAAAAATATTAATTTTCTTAGTGTACTTCCAATCAGCCTTTTGTTTTCAATTTTTCTCATTAACAAAATCTGTTGAAAATGATTTCTCAGTGTGCTGGCTTTTATCGGTTTGCTCTGCCTCTCACCCCACCCCATTCTCCAATTCCATCCATACACTCACCCAATCTCCCTTCTCTGTTGTTCTCTGCATTTCTCTTTGACCTGGAATTATAACTTCTATAGACTCCCTCACTAGATTTTTTTTAGCCCTTTTGGACCATGAGTTTAGACCTCTGTCCAGTAGCCTCTCCACGTAGTCAAGGCTTCTGTAGATCTTTCAAACTAACTGCTTTTGGAATGTGGGTGATTTGGCAAGACTAATGAATTCTATGAAAGTTTTGTCATTAAACATCTTATTGGTTGCGGGCGGATGTATGAAATGCTTGACAATGGATACAGTATTCTATAAGTCCACAGTTGTGGTGCTGGCAGAAGTATAATGGACATGGATGGTAAACATATATCCAGAGAATGTGTTAAGTCCTATTAGGAAAAGCCCTTGCTTTACCTACCAGCTGTCTATCTGGTCCCCCCAGAGGATGGTGCCATACAAGGATTCAGAATTGGATTCATCTCTTGGCAGACTGAGCAAATAGAACCTATGCATACACTCCAATATTGTTATCATGGTCAAGTTGCACTTGGCCTTTTGAAGAATGTGATGATAACTGGGGAGCAGATCAAAATGATATCTATGGGAAAGGAAATCTTGTCTACCTGATTTCTGAGCTCACAGTGAACTTCTTTTGCTCCTGATCAGTCTGGCTAGAGGCTTATCAATTTTATTGAATTTTTCAAACATCCATCTTTTGGCTTCACAGATATTCTGTATTATTTTCTCTTTCATTCATTTCCACTATGATAGTGATTATTCTCTTTCATTTACATACCTTGGGCTTAATTTTCTCTTCCACTTTTTAAAAAATAATTTTTATTTGGGTATGGTTGATTTACAATGTTGTGTTAGTTTCAGGTATACAGCAAAATGAATTAGGTATACATATACATATATCCACTCTATTTTAGATTCTTTACCCATATATATCATTACAGAGTATTGAGTAGAGTTCCTTGTGTTATATAGTAGGTCCTTATTAATTATCTATTTTGTATATAGTAGTGTGTATGTCTTAATGTTAACCTCACATTTTTTTATTCAAGTAAAATACAGAATCGGTTTTTTTTGTGTTTTTTTTTTTTTTTTTTTGCGATACGTGGGCCTCTCACTGCTGTGGTCTCTCCCATTGCAGAGCACAGGCTCTGGACGCGCAGGCTCAGCAGCCATGGCTCACGGGCCCAGCCACTCCGCGGCATGTGGGATCTTCCTGGACCAGGGCACGAACCTGTGTCCCCTGCATCGGCAGGCAGACTCTCAACCACTGCACCACCAGGGAAGCCCCGTTTTTTGAACATAAGAATTTAGTGCTATAAATTTCCAAGTACTACTTTAGTTATGTCCCACAAATTTTTATATGTTGGATTTTCATTTTTACTTATTTCAATATATTTTCTAATTTCCCTTTGATATATTCTTGATCTATGGGTTATTTACTTTCAAAATTTAGTTACCACATGCCTTTGTGTTTTCTTATTACAAACCTAATTCCATTGTGATCAGAAAATATAGTTTGTTTAATCTGAATAATTTTAATTTAAGAATATTTTATGGCCTATGCAACTAGAGAAAAGCCTGTGGGCAGCAACGAACACCCAATGCAGCCAAAAATTAATAAATAAACAAAATAAAGAAATTTATTAAAAAAGAATATATTATGGCCTAGATTATGGATTTTTTTGGTAAATATTTTGTGTGTACTTTATTTTTTAAAATTTTTTTAAAGTCTTTATTGGAGTATAATTGCTTTACAATATTGTGTTAGTTTCTGCTGTATAACAAAGTGAATCAGCTATATGTATACATATATCCCCATATCTCCTCCCTCTTGCATCTACCTCCTACCCTCCCTATAGCACCTCTCTAGGTGGTCACAAAGCACCGAGCTGATCTCCCTGTGCTATTCGGCTGCTTCGCACTAGCTATCTATTTTACATTTGGTAGGGTATGTATGTCCATGCCACTCTCTCACTTTATCCCAGCTTACCCTTTCCCCTCCCTGTGTCCTCAAGTCTGTTCTCTATGTCTGTGTCTTTATTCTTGTTCTGCCCCTAGGTTCTTCAGAACCCCCCTTTTTTTAAGATTCCGTATATATGTGTTAGTATACGGTATTTTTTTTTCTTTTTCTGACTTATTTCACTCTGTATGACAGACAATAGGTCCAACGACCTCACTACAAATAACTCAGCTTCATTTCTTTTTATGGCTGAGTAATATTCCATTGTATATATGGGCCACATCTTCTTTATCCATTCATCTGTCAATGGGCACTTAGGTGACTTCCATATCCTGGCTATTGTAAATAAAGCTGCAATGAACATTGTGGTACTTGACTCTTTTTGAATTATGGTTTTCTCAGAGTATATGCCTAGTAGTGGGATTGCTGGGTTGTATGGTAGTTCTATTTTCAGTTTTATAAGGAACCTTCATACTGTTCTCCATAGTGGCTGCATCAATTTACATTCCTACCAACAGTGCAAGAGGGTTCCCTTTTCTCCACACCCTCTCCAGCATTTATTGCTTGTATATTTTTTGATGATGGCCATCCTGACTGGTGTGAGGTGATAGCTCATTGTAGTTTTGATTTGAATTTCTCTAATGATTAGTGATGTTGAGCATCCTTTCCTGTGTTTGTTGGCAGTCTGAAAATCTTCTTTGGTGAAATGTCTATTTAGCTCTTCTGCCTATTTTTGGATTGGGTTGTTTGTTTTTTTGATATTGAGCTGCATGAGCTGCTTGTAAATTTTTTTCTTTTTTTTTTCAGTATGTGGGCCTCTCACTGTTGTGGCCTCTCCCGTTGCGGAGCACAGGCTCCAGAAGTGCAGGCTCAGCGGCCATGGCTCACGGGCCTGGCCGCTCCGCAGCATGTGGGATCTTCCTGGACCGGGGCACTAACCCGCGTCCCCTGCATCAGCAGGCGGACTCTCAACCGCTGCGCCACCAGGGAAGCCCCTGCTTGTAAATTTTGGAGAATAATCCTTTATCAGTTGCTTCATTCACAAACATTTTCTCCCATTCAGAGCGTTGTCTTTTCGTCTTGTTTATGGTTTCCTTTGCTGTGCAAAATCTTTTAACTTTCATTAGGTCCAATTTGTTTATTTTTGTTTTTATTTCCATTTCTCTAGGAGGTGGGTCAAAAAAGATCTTGCTGTTATTTATGTCATAGAGTGTTCTGCCTATGTTTTGCTCTAAGAGTTTCATAGTGTCTGGTCTTACATTTAGGTTTTTAATCCATTTGGAGTTTATTTTTGTGTATGGTGTTAGGGAGTGTTCTAAATTCATTCTTTTACATGTAGCTGTCCAGTTTTCCCAGCACCATTTATTGAGGAGGATGTCTTTTCTCCATTGTATATTCTTGCCTCCTTTATCAAAAATAAGGTGACCATATGTGCATGAGTTTACCTCTGGGCTTTCTATCTTGCTCCATTGATCTACATTTCTGGTTTTGTGCCAGTACCATACTGTCTTGATTACTGTAGCTTTGTAGTATAGTCTGAAGTCCAGGAGCCTGATTTCTCAAGCTCAATTTTTCTTTCTCAAGATTGTTTTGTCTATTCGGGGTCTCTTGTGTTTCCATACAAATTGTGAAATTTTTTGTTCTAGTTCTGTGAAAAATGCCATTGGTAGTTTGATAGCAATTCCATTGAATCTGTAGACTGCTTTTGATAGTATAGTCATTTTCACAATGTTGATTCTTTCAATCCAAGAACATGGTATATCTCTCCATATGCTTGTATCATCTTTAATTTTTTTCATCAGTGTCATAGCTTTCTGCATACAGGTCTTTTGTCTCCTTAGGTAGGTTTATTCTTAGGTATTTAATTCTTTTTGTTGCAAAGGTAAGTGGGAGTATTTCCTTAATTTCTCTTTCAGATTTTTCATCATTAGTGTGTAGGAATGCAAGAGATTTCTGCACATTAATTTTGTGTCCTTCAACTTTAACAAATTCATTGATTAGGTCTAGCAGCTTTCTGGTGGCATCTTTGGGATTTTCTATGTATAATATCATGTCATCTGGAAAGAGGGACAGTTTTGCTTATTCTTTTCCTATTTGTATTCCTTTTATTTCTTTTTCCTTTCTGATGGCTGTGGCTAGGACTTCCAAAATGATGTTCAAAATAGTGGCGGGAGGGCTTCCCTGGTGGCACAGTTGTTGAGAGTCCGCCTGCCGATGCAGGGGACATGGCTTCATGCCCCGGTCCGGGAAGATCCCACATGTCGCGGAGCAGCTGGGCCCGTGAGCCATGGCTGCTGAGCCTGCGTTCCTGGAGCCTGTGCTCCACGACGGAAGAGGCCACAACAGTGAGAGGCCCACATACCGTGAAAAAAAAAATAGTGGTGCGAGTGAACATCCTTGTCTTCTTCCTGATCTTTGAGGAAATGCTTTCATTTTTTCACCATTGAGAACATTGTTGGCTGTGGGTTTGTCATATATGGCCTTCATTATGTTGAGGTAAGTTCCTTCTATGCGTACTTTCTGGAGGGCTTTTATCATAAATGGGTGTTGAATTTTGTCAAAAGTTTTTTCTGCCTCTATTGAGACGATCATATTGTTTTGCTCCTACAATTTGTTAATATGGTTTGTCACATTGGTTGTTTTGCATATTGAAGAATCCTTGCATTCCTGGGATAAACCCAACTTGACCATGGTGTATGATCCTTTTAATGTGTTGTTGGATTCTGTTTGCTAGTATTTTGTTGAGTAGTTTTTCATCTATGTTCATCAGTGATATTGGCCTGTAGTTATCTTTCTTTGTGACATCTTTGTTTGGTTTTGGTATCAGGGTGATGGAGGCCTCATAGAATGAGTTTGCAAGTGTTCCTCCTTCTGCTATGTTTTGGAAGAGTTTGAGAAGGATAGGTGTTAGCTCTTCTCTAAATGTTTGATAGAATTTGCCTGTGAAGCCATCTGGCCCTTGGCTTTTGCTTGTTGGAAAATTTTTAATCACAGTTTCATTTTCTGTGCTTGTGATTGGTCTGTTTATATTTTCTGTTTCTTCTTGGTTCAGTCTAGGAAGGTTGTGCTTTTCTAAGAATTTGTCCATTTCTTCCAGGTTGTCCATTTTATTGGCATATAGTTGCTTGTAGTAATCTCTCATGATCCTTTGTATTTCTGCAGTGTCAGTTGTCACTTCTCCTTTTTCATTTCTAACTCTGTTGATTTGAATCTTCTCCTTTTTTTTCTTGATGAGACTGAGTAGTTGTTTATCAAATTTGTTTATCTTCTCAAAGAACCAGCTTTTAGTATTATTGATCTTTGCTATTGTTTCCTTCATTTCTTTTTCCTTTATTTCTGATCTGATCTTTATGATTTCTTTCCTTCTGCTAACTTTGGGGTTTTTTGTTCTTCTTTCTCTAATTGCTCTAGGTGTAAGGTTAGGTTGCGTTTTGGAGATGTTTCTTTTTTCTTGAGGTAGGATCGTATTGCTATAAACTTCCCTCTTAGAACTGATTTTACTGCATCCCATGGGTTTTGGGTGGTTGTGTTTTCATTGTCATTTGTTTCTAGGTATTTTTTTTTTTTTATGGTACGCGGGCCCCTCACTGTTGTGGCCTCTCCCGTTGCGGAGCACAGGCTTCAGACACACCGGCTCAGCTGCCATGGCTCACGAGCCCAGCCGCTCCACGGCATGTGGGATCTTCCCAGACCAGGGCATGAACCCGTGTCCCCTGCATCAGCAGGTGGACTCTCAAGCACTGCGCCACCAGGGAAGCCCTGTTTCCAGGAATTTTTTGATTTCCTCTTTGATTTCTTCAGTGATCTCTTTGTTATTTAGTAGCATATTGTTTAGCCTCCATGTGTTGGTATTTTTTACAGTATTTTTCCTGTAATTGATATCTAGTCTCATAGCATTGTAGTCAGAAAAAATACTTGATATGATTTTAATTTTCTTAAATTTGCCAAGGCTTGATTTGTGACCCAAGATATGATCTATCCTGGAGAATGTTCCATGACCACTTTAGAAGAAAGTGTATTCTGTTGTTTTTGGATGGAATGTCCTATAAATATCAATTAAGTTCATCTTGTTTAATGTATCATTTAAAGCTTGTGTTTCCTTATTTATTTTCATTTTGAATGATCTGTCCATTGGTGAAAGTGGGGTGTTAAAGTCCCCTACTATGATTGTGTTACTGTTGATTTCCGCTTTTATGGCTCTTAGCATTTGCTTTTTGTATTGAGGTGCTCCTATGTTGCATGCATAAATATTTACAATTGTTATATCTTCTTCTTGGATTGATCCCTTGATCATTATGCAGTGTCCTTCTTTGTCTCTTGGAATAGTGTTTATTTTAAAGTCTATTTTGTCTGATATGAGAATTGCTACTCAAACTTTCTTTTGATTTTCATTTGCATGGAATATCTTTTTCCATCCCCTCACTTTCAGCCTGTATGTGTCCCTAAGTCTGAAGTAGGTCTCTTGTAGACAGCACATACACTGGTCTTGTTTTTGTGTCCATTCAGCCAGTGTATTTCTTTTAGTGGGAGCATTTAATCCATTTACATTTAAGGTAGTTATCCATATGTATATTCCTATTACCATTTTCTTAATTTTTGGGGTTTGTTATTGTAGGTCTTTTCTTTCTCTTGTGTTTCCTGCCTAGAGAAGTTCCTTTAGCATTTATTGTAAAGCTGGTTTGGTGGTTCTGAATTCTTTTAGCTTTTGCTTCTCTTTAAAGATTTAAATTTTGCCATGGAATTTGAATTAGATCTTTGCTGGGTAGAGTAATCTTGGTTGTCCGTTTTTTCCCTTTCATCACTTTAAATATGTCCTGCCACTCCCTTCTGGTTTGCAGAGCTTCCTCTGAAAGATAAGCTGTTAAACTTATGGGGATTCCTTTGTATGTTATTTGTTGCTTTCCTGTTGCTGCTTTTAATATTTTTTCTGTGTACTTAATTTTTGATAGTTTGATTAATATGTGTCTTGGTGTGTTTCTCCTTGGGTTTACACTATATGGAACTCTCTGTGCTTCCTGGACTTGATTGACTATTTCCTTTCTCATATTAGGGAAGTTTTCAACTATAAACTCTTCAAATATTTTCTGAGTCCCTTTCTTTTTCTCTGCTTCTGGGAACTCTATAATTCAAATGTTGGTGCATTTAATGTTGTCCCAGAAGTCTCTAAGAATGTCCTCAATTCTTTTCATTCTTTTTTCTTTATTTTGCTCTGTGGTAGTTATTTCCACTATTTTATCTTCCAGGTCACTTATCCGTTCTTGTCTCAGTTAGTCTGCTATTGATTTCTTCTAGAGAATTATTAATTTCATTTATTGTGTTGTTCATCATTGTTTGCTGTTTAGTTCGTCTAGGTCCTTGTTAAATGTTTCTTGTATTTTCTCCATTCTATTTCCAAGATTTTGTATCATCTTTACTATCTTTACTCTGAATTCTTTTTCAGGTAGACTGCCTTTCCTCTTCATATTTTTGGTCTGGTGGGTTTTTACCTTGCTCCTTCATCTGCTGTGTGTTTCTCTGTCTTCTCATTTTGCTTAACTTACTGTGTTTTGCATTCCCTTTTGCAGAGTGCAGGTTCATAGTTCCCATTTTTTTTGGTGTCTGCCACCAGTGCATAAGGTTGGTTCAGTGGGTTATGTAGGTTTCCTGGTTGGGGGGATTGGTGCCCATGTTCTGGTGGATGAGGCTGGATCTTGTCTCTCTGGTGCTAAGACCACATCTGGTAATGTGTTTTAGGGTGTCTGGAACCTTATTATGATTTTAGGCAGCATCTCTGCTAATGGGTGGGAATGTTTTCCTGTCTTGCTAGTTGTTTGGCATAGGGTGTCCAGCACTGTAGTTTGATGGTTGTTGAGTGGAGCTGGGTCTTAGTGTCGAGATGGAGATCTCTGGGAGAGGTTTCACCTTTTGATATTACATGGAGCTGGGAGGTCTCTTGTAGACCAATGTCCTGAACTCTGCTCTCCCACCTCAGGGGCACAGGCGTGATCCTCAGCTGGAGCACCAAGACCCTGTCAGCCACACGGCTCAGAAGAAAAGGGAGAAAAAAAAAGAGAAAGAAAGAAAAATAAATAAAATAAAATAAATTTCTTAAAATAAAAAATAAGAAAAATTATTAAAAATAAAAAATTTAACTTTTTTAAAGAATAAAAAATAAATAATAATGAAATAAGTAATAAAATAAAGTAATAATAAAATAATAATAGTAATAATAAAATAATAATAAAATAAGTAATAAAGAAAAATATGGAAGAAAGAAAGAAAGAAGACAGCAACCAAACCAAAACACAAATCCACTAATGATAAGAAGCACTAAAACCTATACTAAAAAAGAAAAAAAAGACAGACAGAACCTAGGACAAATGGTAAAAGCAAAGCTATACAGACACAATCACTCAAAGAAGCATGCCCATACACACGCACAAAAAGAGAAAAAGGAAAAAATATATATATATCTCTATTAAAAAAAAAAAGGAAGAGAGCAACCAAATCAATAAACAAATCCATCAATGATAATGAACTCTTAATGCTAAACTAAGATAGACATAAAACCAGAATGAAATTTGATGCAGAAAGCAAACCCCAAGTCTACAGTTGCTCTCAAACTCCACTGCTTCAATTTTGGGTTGATTCATTGTCTGTTCAGGTGTACCAGAGATGCAGGGTACATTAAGTTGATTGTGTAGATTTAATCCGCTGCTCCTGAGGCTGTTGGGAGAAATTTCCCTTTGTCTTTTTGTTTGCACATCTCCTGGGGTTCAGCTTTGGATTTGACCCTGTCTCTGTGTGTAGGTCACCTGAGGGCAACTCTTCTTTGCTCAGACAGGACGGCGTTAAAGTAGCATCTGATTAGGGAGCTCTGGCTCACTCAGACCAGGGTGAGGAAGGGGTACAGAATGTGGGGTGAGCCTGCGGTGGCAGAGGCTGGCATGACGTTGCAACAGCCTGAGGCACACTGTGTGTTCTCCTGGGGAAGTTTTCCCTGGATCACGGGACCCTGGCAGTGGCGGGCTGCACAGGCTCTCGGGAGGGGAGGTGTGGATAGTGACCTGTGCTTGCACACAGGCTTCATGATGGCTGCAGCAGCAATCTTAACGTTTCATGCCCGTTCCTGGTGTCCACGCTGATAGCCGCAGATCGCCCCATCTCTGGAGCTCTTTTAGGCGGTGCTCTGAATCCCCTCTCCTCGCACACCCCAAAACAATGGTCTCTTGCCTCTTAGGCAGTTCCAGACTTTTTCCTGGACTCCCTCCCACCTAGCTGTGGTGAACTAACCCCCTTCAGGCTGTGCTCACGCAGCCAACCCCAGTCCTCTCCATGGGATCTGACCTCCGAAGCCTGAGCCTCAGCTCCCAGCCCCATCTGCCCTGGCGGGTGAGTAGACAAGCCTCTCAGGCTGGTGAGTGCTGGTCAACACTGACCCTCTGTGCGGGAATCTCTCTGCTTTACCCTCTGCACTCCTATTGCTGTGCTGTCCTCCGTGGCTCCAAAGCGTCTCCCCTGCCACCCCCTTCTCTGCAAATGAAGGGGCTTCCTAGTGTGTGGAAACTTTTCCTCCTTTACAGCTACTTCCCAGAGGTGCAGGTCCAGTCCCTATTCTTTTGTCTCTGTTTTTTCTTTTGCCCTACCCAGGTATGTGGGGCATTTCTTACCTTTTGGGAAGTCTGAGGTCTTCTGCCAGCGTTTAGTAGGTGTTCTGTAGGAGTTGTTCCACATGTAGAAGTTTTCCTGATGTATTTGTGGGGAGGAAAGTGATCTGTACATCTTACTCCTCCACCATCTTGGAGGTCTCTCCCTTGTGTGCACTTTAAAACAATGTGTATTCTGTTATCATTAGGTTGAGAGATCCATAAATTGTTATTTAAATACAATCGGTTGGTAGTGTTATTCAGCCTTTTATATTTTTATTGATTTTTTGTCCATTCATTATTGGAAAGAAGTGTTAAAATCCAACTTTTATTGTGGATTTACCTATTTCTCCTGGAAGTTGTACTAAAAAGCTGTTATAATTATTAGGTGTATAAATATTTGGAACTATTATGTCCTCTTGATGAATTGACCTCTTTGTTAGATGAAATGGCTCCCTTTATCCCTAGCTATATGTTTTGTTTTGAATTTATTAAGTCTGACATAAATAGAGTCACACCACATTTGTTTAAATTGTTAACGTAGCACATCTCTTACCACACTTTTACTTTATTCTCGTTGTTGCTTTATATTAAAGTATGTTTCTTTTAAGCAACATACTGTTAATAATTGCTTTTTTTAATACAATCTGACAATCTCTGTCTTTCAGTTGGGCTGTTTAGACCATTTACATTCGATTTGATTACTTGTATGGTTGGCTTTAAGTTTACCATTTTGTCATTCATTTTCGATTTGCACTATTTGTTTCCTTTTTCTTTTTTTCCCTGCCTTCTTTTGGGTTGAGTATATTTAATGATTTATTTCTATTTTTTAAATTGACATATTAGCTAAAACTTTGTCATATTATTTTGGCATATATTATATATGTTTAGCTTCTCACCGTCAACCTTCAGGTTGTATTATACTTCTTCACCTATAATATAAGAATCTCACAACACAATATTTCCATTTTTCTCTTCCTGGTCTTTCTGCTATTGTCATATACACTTTAGTTCTACTTATTTTGTAAATCCCCAAATACATAGTTTTAATTTGACATTCAATCATCTTTTAAAATATTTAAATTCTTAGAAAAATATTTTACATATTCCTATATAGTTACCATTTATGATGCCCTTCATTTCTTTGTGTTGATTCATAATTTCACCTGGTATAATTTTTTGATAGTACATTTCTTATAGTGCAGGTCTTGGTTATGAATTCTTTCAATTTTTATATTTCTGAAAACTTCTTGATTTTCCCTTTGTTTCTGAAAGATGTTTTAACTAGGTGTGGCATTCTAGGTTGGTAGTTTATTTTCTTTTGGTACTTAAACATGTTCTGGCTTTTCAAATGAAAAAAATCACCTTATCTTTGTTCCTAGCTACATAATGTATCTTATTCCACTGGCTACTTCTATGATTTTTCTCTTTTCACTGGTTTACTCAAATTGACTGTGATCTTTCATGGTTTATTTTTTTTTCATATTTCTTGTTCTTGAGGTTTATTGAGCTTCTTGTAACTATAGGTTCATAATTTTTATCAGTTATAGAGAATTTCAGCCCTTATATTTTCAGATATTGTTGTCATCCTCTTTTCCCCTTCTTCAGAGACCCTGATTAAACACATACATGCCCTCTTAAAGTTATACCACAGTACAATGATGTTATGCTCATTTTTTTCAGTCTTTTTTCCTCTGTGTTTCATTTTGGATAGATTTTGTTGCTACTCTTCAAATTTACTAATCCTTTTTTTTTTTTTCAATTTCTAACCTGCTCTTAAGCCATTAATTATTTTTTAATTTTAGACATTATAGTTTTCATCTCTAGGATATCAACTTCAACCCTATTTCTATATTTTGTGTCCACTTAAAAATGTTTAATTTTTCTTCTTGCTTCTTGAACATGTGGAATATAGTTACATTAAAGTTTTAAAGTAACTGTCTTTTACTTCTACCATCTGTACCATTTTCAGTTGATTAATATTTTCTTTCCTGTTTCTTTAAATGCCTAGTGATTTCTAGATTTAATGCCAGCCATTATGGATTTCACCTTGTTTGGAGATGGATATTTTTGTAGTCCCATAAACTTCATTTCTGTAAATATTATTGAGCTTTTTCCTAGAATTCAGTGCTGTTATTCATGAACAATATGATCTTTGGTCTTTTTTTGAAAGCTTTTTTAGAAGTAGCATTTAATCTGGGACTAGTTTTGGCCAACTACCAAGGTCAAAACATTTTGGGTACTCTGATGCCCCTTGAACTGTGAGGTCTTCTAATCTGGCTGGCAGAAATAGGAGCTATTCCAAGGCTTCTGTGATCCTCACTTGGTAATTATTCTACATAATTCTTTCAAGTGATTCCTTTTCAAGTCTTACATAATTTTCTCACATGGATATGCTGGCCAGTACTCAGCTGAAGTCTTTAGGGGGACCCTCTGAAAATCTCTTCACTCTTGGCTCTCACCTGGTACTTTGCCATGTAAACCTAGCTGCCTTCTCTTTCTCAAATTCCCAGAGCTATCTTGTCCAGCTTAGGGACATCTCTGGGCTCTGTCTAGGTCCCTTGTCCCTTAGACACAGCTTGGAAACAAACTGTCACTTGTTTCTCCTCTTTCAGGGATGATTATCTTTCACTGCCAATGCCCAATATTTTGAAAAGTTGTTTCCATCCAGTTTTTCAGCTGTTTTAGATGTGAGGGTAAATCCAGTCACTGTTTATCTTTAACATCTAATTTTAATTGAATGAGATAATCATCATTTAATAATGAGAAGTTCATTTCTCATAGACGTGTGATCAGGTATTCAATATTAAAAAGAGCCCAACTGTCAGTATAAAAATGATTTTCAAATGGATATGAATTTTTGGCAGAAAAGTATAAATGGTCTTATAGCAGAACTGCAGAATTGTGCACAGTTACGTTCTTCTTTTTGAGTTTTCCAGAAGCTTCATGTAACTTCTTTGTATCAAACAACTACTTCTGCTGGCATAGGACCCAAGTGGTGGCAGTTTGCACTGCAGCATAGACCGACTGAAGAGCCTGTTTTAATTCAGGCTCCAATCTTAGGACATCTAATGAATTAGCCAGTGAATTAGTCAGATAATCATGCCTAAAGGTAGTGTATTTTACTTCCACAATAGGCTCAACCAGTTTTATGCCTCTTAAAAGTAGGTGGTGCAAGTTTCAGTAATTTATCTTTCACTTTAGAAGAAATATCCTGTCCTATCCCAGACCACTAAAACGTTATATCAGTGTGGCAGGCTCAGGCTTTTGAACTTTTACAGGGTTTATCTCTCAACCCTTGGTACCCATATGTCTTAATAAGGTATCTAGTATGTGCCACTTCCTACTTATAGACCAATTAACATAAGGGCATCAATTTTATAGGACACAAAATGATTAAGTTCTCTCCAGTTTATATTATGAAAGACAGCATGAAACATGACTAGACAGTACAGATGAGTTACTATCCTTGCCTTGTGAAGGCAAATTGCTTATGAGTATTTTTCATGTTAGGAATTGGGGAAAAAAATTGATCTAAGTCAGTGTTTCTCTAAAAAAAAGGGCAAAAGAATCATCTTAAAGGCTTGTTAAAACACAGATTTGGGGGCCTCACTTCTAGAGTTTCTGGTTTAGTCTATCAGGAATGAGATCCAAGAATTTGCATTTTTAATAAGTTTGTAGGTGATGCTGCTGCTGCTGATCCACTATTCTTTAAACCACGCAAGTGGCAGGGGTAATACTGATTTTCTCCAGTAAAGATGCTGCATCTGAAAACAGAGCTGCTATAGGCATTAATGCCTGATTTTGTTTGTAATGATCCATAGTCAGTCTCCAAAACTGGCTTTCCATCAGCCAAAAATGTGAGTTAATTGGGTATGTATTAAGAATTCCTTGTACCCCTAACTACACACATCTTTCTAGCATTTGATGGTGATACTGTTCTGCATTACCCCTAGTGATTGAGCATTGCTTTTGATTTACTGTCTTAGCCACGGATGCAGATTGAGAAGCTTTCACTTGCTTTGTCCTAATGTAAATAACCCACAAAGTCCCCTTAGATTCACTCTGATATGAATCAAGTCAAGATTCCATCTATCACCTGACTTTAATAAATGCCCACTCTCAGGGTACCAAGATATATTTAGAGTCTCTAATGATTAGTAGCAGTTCAGAACCTTTACTTAATAATCCCCCAGAAATTCTGAGTATTTCCCTTTCACCAGTGCATAACCTGGTAAAGGGCTAGAAGTCACAGAGAGAAGGTTTGGGGAATACACAATATTCATCAATGGCTATGTTGCAGATCCTTTCTCAAAGGGAAGCAACTTTTCCTTCAGTGGAGGTGCTTTAGGCATGTGTATTGACTTAGATTTTGGACCTGGATAAAAGGGTATGAATTCCCATTATGATGACTTGAATTAGATTTTCAACACCAGACAGACGTAGGAATTTTCTGCTTTTATATATTAAGCCACACCTCAGTAGGCTGTTCATCTATTTCATTCTGAGGGACCTAGTGGTTAGACAGCCGATGACACAGGTTAATGCAGATCAGAACACTATGATCAGCTCAACACATGCCTTATTAATGTAATTTTAAACACCTTGTTTCTGATGGTTAAGCAACTTGATCTGGGCTCTACTACACTGGCATGCTATTTTTCCACTGAAATTTTGAGCCATTTCTATTGCAGTATCTTCTACCATCAGTCATCTTTGGCCCATAGGAGGCATTCACCACAGAGATTTTCAAAGATGCTTTGGTAGGGGAAGTATCCTCCAGGCTCTTTCAGGGTGATTGGTAGAGGGAAGCTGAGGAGGTTACACATGATAAAACTGCTCTAATAGTCCCATATCGTAAACCTTCAGATTCCTTCTCCATCATCAGTGATTTTCAAATCAGGCTGCACATTAGAATCACCTGGGGGAGCTTCAGAAAACTCAAATGCCCAGAATGTACCCCAGAATGTTAAAATCAGACTCTATGTGGGTGGGACCAAGACATGAATTTTTTTTAATGCTTCTTTGGTGATTCCAATGTACAACCAAGGTTTAGAGCCACTGCAGTATGTCAGAGAATTTCTAGCATTGCTTCCTCATTATCTGTAAGCCAATGTTAAGCCCATACGTTAATTAACTAGCCTTGTGGATGTGAACACTCCTCCTTGGGTACTGAAATCCAATTCGTTACCTTTCAAATCTCAGTTGAGTATACCCAGAATTTGGAGATTCAAAATTCTCCTCCTTTTCCTTGTTTTCCCAAATGTCTTATTCTTTTTCCAATAGTAGTCTTACCTTAGCATAAGAAACCTGGCTGTTTTTTTCATTTAGTGGGCTTTAACCACTGTGCAATTACATTCAGTCCTTGGGCTTGATTCTCATTCATACCTTCCCTATGGCTACTGGAGATAAGGGATGCTTTTAGGTTTCCATAGAAGCGTTCTGATTTTTCATTCATGTTCTGAAGCAGACCTTCATTTTTTTTTCTTTTCTCTCACTACAATCTTTGTAATAACCACTGTTGCCATAGTGACTAAGAGCCACAGCCACTTGATCTCCCAACGCCTTCATTGCATCTACACTTCATCTTATGCCACCACCAGTGATTATTCGACTAATCATGATGTCACAGCATGCCAGAGGTTATCAGTGTCCCATTTCCCAAAGAAAAGAAGCTATCTGTGAGCTTCTCAAATATTCTACCTACCCATTCCAGGAACCTATTTTAAGGATGTTTCCTGGGGCCACTTCTTGTGCCAATTACTGAATTACTCAAGATCCTGACAGGAAACAGATGTACATTCAAATGGTCTCATTAAGGAGAGTTTAATAAGAATTGTGTATAGGGATAAGAGAAACCAAAATCAAAAAGAGTCGGTAAAGCACCCTGGGGCTAGCAAAGGCTGGGAGCTTTTACTATTCCTACACGTGAACTTTACTCTCCTTTCATCCTCTGATCTTCTGGTATCTCCCACTGGACAAACTCAACCAAGATAACTCTCTGCCCAGAGGTCGAGGGATACAGTTGATGCATCTCATAAAAAACAAAAACAAAAAGAAAACATACAGAAAGACAGGGGAAAATGTGGGGTAGGTCTAGAAACACAAATGGGAAAATCAGCAGAATGTTCAAATTGGATATCTCCTGTATTTCCAACATGTATATAAAGCTTTTATTTGACACCTTCAGTTGGATGATAAAGCATCTCAGACCCAGTATATTGAAACACATATGCATTTTCACTTAAATCCAGTCTGCTTGCTGTCAGAAAGGAAAGCTGTCTGACAGCAAGAAAGCTAAAAGTAATCTTTAACACCACCCTCTCTTTTCTCTTTCAATTCACTTCCAATTCTTGTTGGATTTTTAAAATCTCAAATATTTCATGTTATCTCTTTACTTCTTTTTATCATCATTAGAACATTGTTACTAGTGTAATACTTCCAAACAATTGTTCCTTCTTTATGTCATGGGTAGAAATACATTTATCACTATTTAAAAAAATTATTTAGACATTTTATTTTGAAGTATAAGATAGACCCAGCAAATGTATAAATCCTAAATGTACTGCTCAATGGATGACAACAAAGAGAACACTCACGTAACCACCACTTGGTGAAGAACTAGGACATTGTTAATACACCGGTTCCCCTTGAGTCTCTTCCAACCATTCCCTCCTTTCTCTCCTAAGGGAGATCTGTTATCTTGACCATTAACACTGTATAATAATTTAGTCTTGTCATTCATACTTTTTAAACAGCTTTGTTGGGATAGAATTCACTTATTTTAGAATATTTTTATCATCCTAGAAAGAAACTATACCCATCAACAGTCACTCCCCATTCTCCCCAGGTCCCCACCCCAGAGTCCTAGGCAGGACATTTTCCTTTCTGTCTCTATAGATTTACCTATTCTGGATATTTCATAGAATAGAATCATAACATGTGGTCTTTCATGACTGACTGGCTTCTTTTGCTTAGCATAATGCTTTCAAAGTTCACCTTAGCATGTATCAGTACTTCATTCCTTCTGATTGCCTAATAATATCACACTGTATGGATTTACATTTTATTTATTCATATTCAATTTATTCATATTCAACATATATTCAATGTTGGTGGACATTTGGGTTATTTCTACTTTTTGTCTAGTATGAATAATGCCTCCATGAACATTTGTGTACAGTTTTTCTTGTGTGGCACAATTATTATTTAAATTAGATCATAGTAAAAGAATGATTTAGTAAAGAGTGGTAGGAAAAATAATGACCCTGCAAAGATATCTATGCTTTAATCCCAGAATCTGTGAATTTTTTACCTTACGTGGCATAAAGGACATGATAGATGTGACTAAAGTTGTGGACTTTGAGGTGGGGAGATTATCTGAATTTTTCAGGGGGTTGGTCTAATCTAATCTCAATTTTCACTATTTGTTTTTTCAATCTACCTATACCCTACCTACTTCTTACTCTGTATGTCCAAAGGAGGCTGTTCTTTACGGTATGCATTGACTGTGTTCCTTGATCCTTGGATGGTTGTCCTGGTTAGGTTTGAGGCATCATAATGTACCATTGGTATCAGAAGGTGAACGGAGAGTTAAAGTTGGATTATTTATTCCTTTGGCTCTTTATGTTTCTGGCTATGGACTTACAATGGTAACATTCTTCTATTGCTTTCTCCTAGAGCACATTTTGAAAAGACTATTCTTTCCCCTTTGAACTATTTCAGCCCCACTGTGGAAAATCAATTGACCATAAACCTAAGAGTTTATTTCTGGGCTTTCAATTGTGTTTCATTTATCTGTATGTTTATCTTTATTCTAGCACCACAATGTCTTGATTACTGTAGCCTTGCAGTAATATTTGAAATCAGAATGTGTAAGTCCTCCAACTTTGTTCTTCTTTTCCAAGATTATTTTGGCTATTCTGGGCCCCTTGAATTTCTATATACATTTCAGGATCAGCTTGTCATTTTCTGCAAAGTGGCCAGACGGGGTTTTGACAAGAATTGCTTTGAATCTGTAAATCAGTTTTCGGAGTATTGCTATCTTAAAATTAAGTCTTCTGATCTCTGATTAGGGGCTGTCTTCTCATTTTTTTGGTTCCTCTTTAATTTCTTTCAATAATTGTTTTTTAGTTCTCAAGGTACAAGTATTATATTTTTGTTAAATTTATTCCTTTTTATTATTGTTGATTCTACTGCAAATGAAATTGTTTTCTTAATTTCATTTTGGCATTGTTCATTGCTAGTGTATAAAAACAATTAATTTTGGTATACTGATCTTGTATTCTGTAATCTGGCTGTATTTATGTACTTTTAGTTCTAAGAGCATTTTTATGGATTCCTTAAGATTTTCTATAAACAAGTACTTGTCATCTTCAGGTAGAGATAGTTTTACTTCTTCCTTTCCAATATGGCTGCCTTTAATTTTTAAGTTTAATTTTTATTTTGTTTAATTGTCTTGGCTAGAATCTCCAATATATTGTTGAATGGAAGTGGCAAGAGTGGTCTTCCTTATCTTTCTTCTGATCTTAAGGAAAAAGCATTCAGTTCTTTCATGTTAATTATGCTGTTAGCTGTGGGGTTTTTGTACCTCAACTTTTTATTAGGTCAGGGAGCTTCCTTTTATAAATGGTTTGTTGATTATTTTTATCGTAAAAAAGTCTTATCAAGTTTGTTCTTTTGCATTTATTGAGATAATCATATGGTTTTTATTCTTTATGAATGAGGTGTATTAGTTTGATTTTTTATTCTTGCAAGTTTGCATTCCTGGTATACATACTACTTGCTCATGGTACATAATCTTTTTTATATGTTGCCAGATTTAATTAGCTTTTTTTTTTTTTTTGAGGATTTTATGTCTATGTTCATAAGGGAATTGGTTTCTAGTTTTCTTTTCTTAGGATGTCATTGTCTCGTTTTGGTATTAGGGTATACTGCCAGCATACAATAAATTGGGAAGTGTCCCTTCTTCTATTTTTTTGGATGAGTTTGTAATGGATTTGTGTTAATTCTACTTTAAATATTATGTAGAATTCACCAGTGAAGCTATCAAATCCTGGGATTTTTCTTTGTTGAATATTTTGAAATTACGAATTCCATGCTTGCGTTAGGCCTATTCAGATTATTTCTTCTTGAGTCAGTTTTGCTAATGTCTTTCTAGGAATTTTACATTTTGTCTCATTTATCTAATTTGTTGGCAAATCCTTTTACTCTTACCTATTAGTTTCTTTACATACAATGTAGGTTTCTTGTGGATAATATATAGCAAATAATAGGGTCTTACTTTTATATTTGTTCTGAATTATTTTGCCTTTTAATTGGGGGGTTTAGACCACTTACATTTCAATGTATTATGGGACATAAATTTATCATCTTTCCATTTGTTTTCCTTTTGTTGTATTTGATTTTTATGCCACCTCTTTTCTCTCTTCTTTTGTATTAATAACATGTTTTGTATAATTCGATTTTATCTTATTTTTGGCTTTATTAGATATAAATTTTTGTTTCTTCAGTGTTTGTGCTACAGTTTTTGGTATTCATCTTTAGGTTATAGAGTCCATTATAATTTTTTTTTTTTTTTTTTTGCCCACACTGCATGGCAGGCAGAACTTCCCCAACCAGGGATTGAACCCGTGGTCCCTGCAGTGGAAGAGCAGAGTCTTAACCACTGGACCACCAAGGAAGTCCTCATTATAATTTCTAGTTTACCTCCAAGTGATATTATACATTTCACATAGAGCATAACACTCTTACACCAGTGTACTTCCAGTTTTCTTCTCCTGGCTTTTGTGTTATTGTCATTTTTACTTCTGAATGTGGTATAAACCCCAAAATGCATTAATATTCACGCTGCTGTAAACAGTCAAATATCTTTAAAATTTCTTTAAATCATATTAAAAAATACCTCTTTTACATACCACCACATAGTTACCATTTCTGGGTCTCTCTGGTCCTTTGTATAAACCCATATATCAATCTGATACAATTTTTTTTTTTTGCCTGAAGGACTTTCTTTCACGTTTCATATCATGCAAGTCTACTGGTTATGCATTCTTTCAGCTTTTGTATGTCTGAGAAAATGTTTATTTGCTTTAGTTGCTGAGAGATACTTTTTCTAGGCATAAACTTCGAAGTTAAAAAATTTTTTTTCAGTATTTCAAAAGTTTTGCTCCATCATCTAGCTTGCGCTTTTTTCTCTGGTGAGAAATCTTGTCTTTCTTATTTTTGTTCTTCCCTAAGTAATGTGTCTTTTTTCACAGGCTGAATTTGAGGTTCTCTCTTGGTCACTACTTTAAAGATAATCATTATGTAAATGGATGTAGTTTACTTTATGTTTATTTATTTATTAACATATTTATTGGACTAAAATTGCTTTACAATATTGTGTTAGTTTCTGCTGTATACCAAAGTGAATCAGCTATATGTATATGTATACATATATCCCCATATACACTCTCTCGTATCTCCCTCCCACCGTCCCTATCCCACCCCTTTAAGTGGCCAAAAAGCACTGAGCTGATCTCCCCCTGCGATGCGACTGCGTCCCACTAGCCAGTTTACATTTGGTAGTGTATATATGCTACCTTCTCACTTTGCTTGTTCTTTTTCATATTGTCGTGTAAAAATTCCATCTCTGCTTTTTAATTAATGTGTTTTGCCTATTTTAATGGATGTAAATTTTGGTATGATTAGGTTTAATATGACAGTATTGTTATTTCTTATCTATGTTTTTTAAACACATTTATTTATTTATTGGCCATGTCACATGTCCTGAGGGATCTCAGTTCCCTGACCAGGGATAGAACCTGCACCCCCTGCAGTGGAAGCGCCACTGGGTCTTAACCACTGGTCTGCCAGGGAAGTCCCCATTGCTATTTATTTTCTATTTGACCCATTTGTCCATCCTTCCTTCCCTCCATTCTTCCTTCCTTCTTTCTTTCTTGCCTGTCTTCACGATTGTTTTAAAAACAAAGACAATTTAGATAAGCTTTTCATTTTAGAACAGTTTTACATTTACAGAAAAGTTATCAAGATATCATATACCTCAACTTATTCTTCCCTATTATTAATATCTTGGATTAGTATTGTATCTTTGTTAGAATTAATAAATCAATATTGATACATCATTGTTAACTAAAACCCATACTCTTTTTTTTTTTTTTTTTTTTTTGCGGTACGTGGGCCTCTCACTGTTGTGGCCTCTCCCGTTGCGGAGTACAGGCTCCGGACGCGCAGGCTCAGTGGCCGTGGCTCATGGGCCCAGCCGCTCCGTGGCATGTGGGATCTTCACGGACCGGGGCATGAACCCGTGTCCCCTGCATCGGCAGGCGGCCTCTCAACCACTGCGCCACCAGGGAAGCCCAAGCCCATGCTCTTATCAGAGTTACTTAATTTTTACCTAATGTCTGTTTTCTGGTCCAGGATTCCATCCAGGAAACCAGATTGTATTTAATAGTCATGTCTCCTTAGTTTCCCCTTGGTGATGACATTTTCTTAGACTTCCGTGTTTTTGCGAACCGAGGCCATTTGTAGGAATGTTGGTAATTTTGTATAATGATCCTCAATTGGAATTCGATATTTTTCTCATGATTTCACTGGGGCTATGGGTTTTGGGAGGAATACCAGAGAGGTAAAGTGCTATTTTCATCATGTCATATTGAGTACATTCTATCAACATGACATCACTGTTGATGTTAATCTTGATCACCTGGCTGAGGTAGCGTTTGTCAGGTTTCTCCGTGTAAAGTTAGTGTTTCATTTACCCCTTCCCATACTGTATTCTTCAGAAGGAGGTCTCTCTATGCAGTACTCACTTAAGAAGTGGGGAGTTAAGCTTCACCTCCTTGAGGGGGCAGTATCTACATAAATTATTTGGAATTCTAAACAGAAGTTTTGCCTACTCTCTCCCATTTACTAATTTATTCAATCATTTATTTATATTAGTATAAATTTATAGACATTTATTTTATACTTTAGGTAATAATCCAATACTACTTTATTATATTGCTTAAATTTTTTCAGCTCTGGCCACTGGGAGCTCTTTTGGTTGGCTCCTCTGCTTTTTTGATATACCCCTTAATCAGTGTGTGTGTGTGTGTGTGTGTGTGTGTGTGTGTGTGTGTGTGTGTGTGTGTGTTTGGAGGGGGAGGAGTGCACTTCCTTACTTCCTGACACTTCAAGATGCTCCAGGATCCTTTGGCAGAGTCCCTGATCCAGTGTTACAAGAAGCCATTTCTCTAAGGAATCTCGGTTCCTTTTTTCAAAGAATGATAATAGAATGATACTACTAGGGTGTTGATGCTTCTAGGCCCTCTAAAATGACAGAGCAATGGAATATAAATGTGTATACTAACCCATGTGTACACCTATGAATTTTCATATATGGAACAATCTACATCTGTAGTAAGTTAAACATGAATTTTTACTCATGTCTCTAATTTATTACATATGGAGCATTCTAGCCTCTTTTCCTTGCTTATCTGTGTGCTCTCACTCCAACAGTGAAAAGAGTGGCTCCCACCATCTGCCATCAGTTCGCTTAGTTGTTCAGTTCCAATATACATGCATAGCAGTATCAGAATCCTTAATTCATACCCCTTGGGAAATGCCCTTATCAACTAGAGTACAATGCTAAATGTATAGTTCCTTTTGCCTTTAGTCTTATAGATTTCACTTATTTCCAAAGATATTTAGTCAGCACCTTCCCCCCTCCCCCACCCTCTTCAGTGACGTTCTACATTCTATCCTGGGGGCCTCCAATCTTTTAGATGATGTTTTCTTAAATTTTTATACACTTTTTGTGCTGCAAAATTTTGTGGGTTTTCACAAATGCATTTTGTTGTGTATCCAACATTATAGCCCTCTTGGCATTCTTTCAGCTTCCATTTTATTTCCTTTATTTGTTTTTAGCCATATTATTTCATATATTTATATGTATAACTTTTATATATTTGTATAAAATATGTATTTTATTTTTGATAATAGCTGTAGCATTCATAAATACATTATTGACCTAACACTATTTATTTTGAATTAACATAATGGCAATTCATAGATAATGTAAGAACCTTACTGCAGTATAATTCCATTTACCCATCATCATTCTTTGTACTGTGCTGTTATTTATTTTATTTCTATATGTTATTAACCATAAAAATGGTTTACTTTTAAAATGGTACTTTAAAAGTCAGTTTTTTCTTTAAGATTTTACTAAAAGAAGGAAAAATGTATTTTATTTACATTTCCCAACATATTAACCATCATTGGTTATTTTTATTCTTTACTCTAGGTATTAGTGACTGTTATCATCTACTTCAGCCTGAAAACCTCTCTTTACCATTAACTGTAGTGTTGGTATATTGGAAATGAATTTTCAACATATTTTTATCTAAATATTTCCTCATTATGTGTTTGTATTGAAGTATATTTTCACTGGGCATAGAATTCTAAGTTGACATTTCTTTTTTTTCAACACTTTAGAAGGTAGTGTTTCACTGACATCTGGTTCCCCTTCCCTTATACTCATTTGGTCTTATTTATTTGGTGACTGCTTTTAGAATTTTTTCTTTATATTTGTTTTCAAAAGTTTGACTATGCTGTGCCTAGGTGTGAATTTCTTTGTTCTTATTTTCCTTGGTGTTTCCTGTGTTTTTTGGGCCTGTAAATTGAGATTTTTTAAATTAAATTTTAAAAGTGCTTTGCTATTGTTTCTTTAAGTATTTTTCTGCCTAATTCTTTATATCCTCTCATACTAGGACTCAAATTACATACATGTTTACTAATTTAATATTTTCCCGTCAAACACTTATCCCTTGATTAGTTTTTTCCCAATCTTATATTCCTTGTGTACTTTCATTTGGATAATTACTATTGACATATCTTTATGTTCACCAGTGGTTTCTTCTGCTTTTTTTTCTATCTGATGTTAAAACACTCTAATAAATTTCTATTTCTTATTTTGTACTTTTCAGTACAAAAATGTCAGCTTGATTCTCTGTTATATATTTGATATCCTCCTAGAAACATTCATATATTCAGTCATTTGTTCCATCTTACACTATACATGATTTAACACTTTTATAGTAGTTGTCTTAAAGTCCTTGATAACGAATTATGCCATCTGAACTATCTGCGATTTTGTTTCTGTTGATTAATTTTGCTCCTGATTGTAGGCCACATTTTCCTACTTCTTCATATCTCTTCACATGGCAACATGATATGTCTAAAAGAATAATGGATTTTAAATTGTTATATCTTTATCTCCAACTTTCAAAGTGTGCAGTTCCTTTCTTTCATTGCACACCTATGGTGAGGGACTGCTCTCTGATTCCAACAAGGCCTGAACTGAATTTTTTAAAAATAATTTTTTAAGAGCAATTTGAGGTTCACAGCAAAATTGAGAGGAAGATACAGAGATTTCCCATATATCGCTTACCTCTACACATGCATAAACTCCTTTATTATTAACATCTCCCACCAGAGTAGTACATATGTTACAACTGATGAAACAACACTGACACATCATAATCACCCAAAGTCCATAGTTTACATACCTAAGGTCCATAGTTTACATTAGGGTTCACTCTTGGTGATGTACAGTCTATGGGGTTGGACGAAATGTATAATGATTTGCATCCATCATTACAGTACCATGCAGAATATTTCCACTGCCCTGCAAATCCTCTGTGCTCTGAGTATTCATGCCTCCTTCCACTCCCATTAGATTGTCTTCACCACTGGTTTCAAATGGGACTGTGGAGACTGTACTTTGCCCTTTAGCCTAACTCCCAACTTTCAGGGCAGCAGCCTCAGAAGGGTTATCCTTTGATCTTTTCAGGATTTGTTCTGGGAGTGGCTTGGGTTCTAGCCTTAGTTGAGTTCGGTTTACTTTTGTGTTATACTTCAGCAAGCCCTGGGATCTGAGCATGGTGAGACTATGCAAACACTGTTTTTCATCCATTGCTAGTTCTGCCACTTTTCCTGCCCTTCCCTCATCAAAATTTCTAGGGGAGGGGATTGTCAAGATAAAATATTTATTTTTGCATTTGGGGCTTTTTCAGATAACAATCTATCTTGCCACCCATGCTGTCATTTAAAATTCACCTGATTTCTCTTTGTAAACCTTTCCATCTAAGGCATGCCTCTCCTCTGCACATTTGCACTCATACCAGACACTTGTCTCTAGGTACTGAAGCATCTGTACTTCTTTGTCTACCTATGAAGACTTCATCCTTCTTTGATATTATCTTATTATGAATTAACTGCTCTTCAATAGCATTATAAAAAATTATGTTTTATATCTTATTCGTTTTTTTTCTTTCTTGTTAACACAAGTGCTATGGTCTTCCTTATCCTACTCTATCTTAATCAAGAGTGAAACTCTCCACAATTGCTTACTTCTTGGATTTCTCTAATAACCTACTAATGTGTTTTATCTCATCCACTCTTTCCCTTTCTTCCACAACATGACACAATTACAACAATAAAACCAAAGCTATCTTTTGAAAAATAGCATAAACCTGTTTATGTTTCCCTAGTGAGTAAAATGCTTTATTTTGATAGAGGAATCATGAGATATTCTCTCCCTGAAATCCTTCAGGCAAATGCTGTTTTATTTTTATATATTTTTAAATTTTATTTATTTATTTTTGGCTGTGTTGGGTCTTTGTTGCTGCACACGGGCTTTCTCTAGTTGTGGCGGGTGTGGGCTACTCTTCATTGTGTGCGGGCTTCTCATTGTGGTGGCTTCTCTTGTTGCAGAGCACAGGCTCTAGGCGTGTGGGCTTCAGTAGTTGTGGTACGTGGGCTCAGTAGTTGTGGCTCGCAAGCTCTAGAGTGCAGGCTCAGTAGCTGTGGCGCACGGGCTTAGTTGCTCCGCGGCATGTGGGATCTTCTCAGCCCAGAGCTCGAACCTGTGTCCCCTGCATTGGCAGGCAGATTCTTAACCACTGTGCCACCAGGGAAGCTCTAAATGCTGTTTTATAATGAGGCTTTCTTTAGTTATCAGTTTATCTACTCAAATAACTGAAGTCTGTAGACATTAGATTTAAAGCTGACAAATGAACTTGATTATTCTTCAATTGTTTGAAGATTAGTGAATTAGTCAACTTGAGCTGCTATAAGAAAATAGCACAGCCTGCATGTCTTAAACAACAAATTTATTTTCTCACAGTCCTGGAGGCTAGAAGTTCATGGTCAAAATGCTGGCAAATTTGATTTCTAGTAAAAGCTCCCTTCCTGGCTTATAGATGGCTCCCTTCTTGCTATGTCCTCACATGACCTTTCTTCTCTGTGAGCCCTGAGCAAGGGCAGTTTCTGGTGTCTCTTTCTCTTCTTATAAGGGCACCAGTCCTATTGAATTAGACTCCCACCCTTCCGACCTCATCTACTTAAGTACCTCCATAAAGACCCTATATCTAAATACAGTCACATTGGGTTTGGGGGCTTCAACATATGAATTTGGTGGGGGGGCACAATTCAGTCCATGATAGTTGATTCCAATGTTATATCCAAAATGCAAGTATATATTTGATTTTTAATCTGTGTACTCATGTGTTACTTATGCCTAGTTAGCCAGGTACCTGAAGGCTTGGCAACACTCAGTTTCCTGAATTAGTCTGTACTCTATAACCCCATAAAGAAAGGGTCTGAAGTCTTTTTTCTAAATCATCTTGAAGCAATGGGGTGAAGACTCAGTGGGTTCCATTACTAACTGAGACTCACTGTGATTCATATGCAATTAAATGAGGCAGGAAAGACTCACTTTCATTGTGATCTCCAAATGGTAGGGATGAATCAGCCCCTACTCCTTCTATGACTGTTGTATGTGGAAGCCTGTCTAGGGTAGGGAGGAATTTTAACTCTTAACTTTCTCCTTTTAATAAGTCCCTCCATTTACTTTGCACTGTGTCTATTGTAGATGGAAGGTAGTCTTAAGGGTTACTTTTACTTTGTCCATAAGTAGTAGTCATTGTGAAAGAGACCAATCACCCATTCTACCCTCAGTGATTTGTCTGAGCCAATTATGATCATTCTACTTCACTCTTTGATTGGGTAAAGAATGCCCATGTAACTCAACTCTGGCCTTTGCTATGTAAGGAGAAGTTTGCTGGGAGGCTTCTGAGAATTATTTTTTATCATTTTTAAAAAAGCTAGAAGAGCAGGTGTATGGGGTCTTGACTGAATGTGAGGTCAGCAGCCATTTTTTGGCCAGCTTAATTATGAAACTAACACTGAGGGTAGCAGAACAAAATGGTAGAATGAACCTTTCACCCTGATAAATTTTTGAGCCACTGAATTGGTCAGTTTTATAGCTCACTCTACCTCTGGGTTTCTGTTATGAGTAACATAATAAATTTCTTGGTCTCTATTTCTTGTAGCCAAATGTATCTGAAACAATACAGCATAAGTGGTGAGTCTGTCATGTATACAAGTTAATTCATTTGGAAGATAAAAGTATCTGCTTCTAGCTTTACCTCTAGAACTAGACCCATTATTCTTTCATCAGACTGTATTTTTCAAGGCTTCTTGGTACTCTTAGGATGCTCTTAATATGACCCACAAAGTCTAGCATAGCTTTTCCCTGCCCCCTATTTTTCATATATTCTCAAGAGCCACATAAGCCTTTATTTAATTCCTCCAGTGAATCTGGCTGCATCCTACAATATTATCTTTCTACAAGTTGTTCCTTCAACTCTCATGGCCCCTGACTCCCAATTCATCTAGTTAGCTTTTAGTCATTTCAAAACTTTCAATAACAATGTTGCTTTCTCAGTGCTAATTCCCCAGACCAGTCAGGTTCCTTTACTATGTGCCTTCATAGTTTCCTGGATTTTTCCCCTCTTAGCTCCTCCCGGGTTTGTAATTATATAGTTGTATAATTGTTCATGTATTTATATTTCTTGATAATTAGATTTTAAGCTTCAAGGGTGAAGTCTGAGCTTTATACACAGTGCTTCCATATTTTGCTTGGGCTTCTATAAAAAAAAAAAATACCACAGACTAGATGGCTTAAACAACAGATATTTATTTCTCACAATTCTGGAGCTAAAAGTCCAAGATGTTGACAGTTTTGTTTTTTCCGAGGCATCTTTCCTTTGCTTGCAATGTCTACCTTCTTTGTGTCCTCACATGGTCTTTCCCCCAAGCACGCACATCCCTAGTCTCTCACTCTGTGTCCAAATTTCCTCTTCTTATAAGGACACCAGTCATATTGAATTAGGGCCCACCCTAAAGTCCTTATTTTAAATTAATCACCTCTTTAAAGAATTCCTCTCCAAATTCAGTTGCATTCTGAGATATTGGAGGTCAGGGCTTCAGCATATGAATTTTCGGGAACACAATTCAGCCCATAACAGTGCCTCACAGAGTGTTTTTCCATAGAAGGAGCTCATTAAACAACAGTTTATTGAATTAATGAACACATGAATGTATTTTCCTTCTATAATATGATTATAGTGAACTACCATACTTATTGCTTGCTTTTGAATACAGTCTGGTATGCGTGTATCTTTCTTATGGTGAAAAATCCAAAAATAAGCAAAATAGCCCATTTATTATTTGCCTTCTGCTAGAGTGGTGATTCATAGTTTTCACATGTGACTTCAGAGCCCATGATCTTTCTGTCCTTCCACTATCCCACCTTTACATGGAGAAAACTGAAATGAGGTGTATGCATGGCTGAGGGAAAATGAAACGGAATATAACAATTGGCCAGTTTCCATGATATTTGTTTTAACAAGCATGTTTATTGTAAAGACCTGATAAAAATTTTAAAAATTATTACTATGCAGGAGCAGTTAGATAGTATTGACATTCATTTAGCAAATTTTTATTGACCATCTACCATGAATCAGATACTGGATAAAGCACAGGACATAAAAAGTGAATAATTTATAATGCTTTCTTTTAAGATTTGTATAGTCTAGATGAATAAGACTGACAAGTAAAGAGGAAAATACATCTAAGTTTTTAAAATGCTGTGAAAACAGAAATCATAGGTTATCACGGAAACACATGTAAAGACTACCTGACCTAATTTGGGACATCTGTTATGATTTTCTTATTGAAAGTGATGGAAAACCCACCCTGAACTGGGCTTTGAAAAATGAATTTCTGTGGTTTGGTATCTGAAAAGTCCAAGAGTTCAGTGCTTTAAACACAGTTGGATTTAAGGCTCAAACAATGTCATCAGGCCTGAATTTATCTCCAATCCTTGGTTTTACTCATTTCTTGTCTGTATGTTAACTTCTCTTTCGGGCTTCTGGAGGTGGACTCTGACAGTAGCAGCTGAAGTCTACATACTCTCATTTACAAGTCCAGGAGAAAAGAAAGGCCCTCTTCTATAGTAGTCATCACAAACGTCAGATTATTCTTACTGAATTAGCTCTGGTCACACATCTGCTGCTTAGATAATAACTATGGCTAGGCCCACCTACTTCCCAGGTGCCCACTCAGCCTACAAGGACTGAAAATGCGAGGCACTGATTCCAAATGAAAATTGCCAGAATGTTCATCCATCCATTCCATAAGTATTTATTGAGCACCTGTTATGATCAGGATCTATTCTAGGTGCTAGAGAGATAGAAGGGACTGAAACCGAATCTCTGATCTCTTGAGTCTTATATTCTTGTGGGGAAAGATAGTGATAAATGAATAAGCACATACATAAGTAAATAGACTGTATACCAGATACACATAAATATTATAGAGAAGAATAGAGCTGGGTAAGAGGTAGAGTACAGCGGTGTTGGGCAGAGGGTTTGCTGTTTACTGGAGTGGCCAAGAATGGATACTCTCATTAAGAGATCTGAAGTGAGGATCCATTTATACAGGTATTTGAGTGAAGAGGGGCAGTCCAGACAGAAAAAAAGATCAAGGCCACAACCTAGAAGCATGTTTGCTGGGTTTGAAAAAAGAACAGAGGCCTGTGAGCCTGGAGAAGAGTGAACAATAAAGAGAGAGGTAGGAGATGATACAGATTTGGTGGCAAAAGACAAATAGGGTTGAAATTAAGATGTTGGTTTTTATCTCAGTGAGCCAGTGGAAGGTTTCGGGGAAAGGAATGACATGCTCTGATTTGTGTCTTACAGCAATAATTCTTGCAGTTTTGTAAATCATAGACTCTGGATGGGTAAAGGAGTAGATAGATCAATTTAGAGACTACTAACATAATCCAGGCGAGAGATCATGCTGACAAATAACACTTTTGTCTAGAGTGTTATTGGTAGAGGTGTGGAGAAGTGGCCTGACATGGGATATATTCTGAAAGCTGAGTTCACAAGGACTTGCTGACAGATACGAGGTGTGTGAGTAAAAAGAGGAGTTATGGGTGACTCCAAGGTTCTCTCCCTGACCAACTGGAAAAATAAATGGGATTGCTTTTTACTGAGATGGGTAATGGTGTAGGAAAAGCAGGCTTTGGGGAAGAGATCAGGAACCCCATTTTAGAAATGATAATTTTGAAATGCTACTAGCGATTCTACTAGAGATATCAAGTGGGTTGTTAGACATATTAGTCCAGACTACAAGGCAAAGAACTGGGTAGAGTTAAAAGCTGACATCTATATGATGTCTGCATAGAAATGTCAGTTAAGCCAGGAGACTGGATAAGACCCCTTAGTCGGTGAATATAGATGGGAAAGAGAAGAGGATTGAGAACTGAGACCCGGAAACTCTATCAGTCAGAAGGCAAGTTGATGAGAATGAACTGACAGAGGATATTACGTAGGATTAGCTTGCAGGGTAGGAGGAGAAACAAGAAAGTGTGGTGTCTAAGATTCTAAAACAAAGAAAACCTGTTCATAGGGTGGGAGTGATTTGGGAGGGCCAAATATTTCTGATAGGTCCAGTGAGATAAGGATGGAGAGCTGACCCCCGGATTTAGTGATGTATGTAGGTCATTGGTAATGAAGAAGAAATGATACATTAGTAGAATCAATGAATGAATGAATGATTCAGTAGAATGGTGGAAATAAAAGCTCATTTGCAGGGATTTAAGGGAGCAATGGGAAGAAGGGATTCAGATAATGCATACAGACTACATTTTTAAGGTGTTTGTTTTTGGTAAAGAGGAGCAGATATTTTTGGTAGTTGGAAAGGGAAGAGGCATCATGAGGGGGTCTTTTTTTTAGATGGTCAAAATAATGTGTTTTCTGCTTATAGAAGTAATCGAATAATCATGGAAAATTTCATGATTCCACAGAGAGGGGAATAACCGATGGAATGTTACTCTTGTGAAGGAAGCAGGCAATGAGACAGATCCAAGTATTTGGCTTTAGATAAAAATATGGATAGTTTCGGGTTTCCCTGGTGGCGTAGTGGTTGAGAGTCCGCCTGCCGATGCAGGGGACACGAGTTCGTGTCCCGGTCTGGGAAGATCCCACATGCCGCGGAGCGGCTGGGCCCGTGAGCCATGGCCGCTGAGTCTGCGCGTCCGGAGCCTGTGCTCCGCAACGGGAGAGACCACAACAGTGAGAGGCCCGCGTACTGCAAAAAAACAAAAACAAAAACAAAATATGGATAGCTTCCCTGTAATAAAATTGCACAAAAGACAAGGCAGGATATATGGGCACAGATGTAGGGGAGTGGGTGGATGTGTAGTTGGGAGCCTGGAAGTTTTATTGTTATTACTTCAGTATTTGTACTGATGTAGGAAACACAGATATTAAATGATAATGAGGATGGGACAACATAGTCTGGAGGTTGTAGGGGAGAGAAAAAGGTATGAAATTGTCAACTGGGATGATGGGAGAAAAACTGGCCTCAGAAATTCTTAACAGTATTGTTGGGTGTCTGTAAGAGCCCTGTTGGTTCATAAATAAATCATTGCATGGTTGTGTGTCTTCCTCTAGGCACTTTCAGCTAGGAAAAGGCAGGTACAGAATGGGTAGAAAGATGGATTTATCCAGAAGTGGGGTTTTTTGGTACTAAGAATGTAGAAATTAGTGGAGAAATGTAGGTACATGCACATCAATAGTTATAATAATGATCCATGGAATATAAACTGAGTCAAAGGGAAAGTGAGGAAAGTGAAGACCTGCTATTTTTGGAACAAAGAAATATGTATTTTGGGAAGAGTAATAATATATTTCTACTGCAAAATTGACCTTTACTGGGCTTTGCATCCAATGTTATGTAAAGTTTGGTAGTGAACTGACACACATAAACCTCATATCAAATCTGAATACCTCTAAATCATATTAAAATATAAATCTATATAACAAAGATATATTAAAATATAACTGTTGTACAGGCTTGCAACAATTGAGAATAGTCAAAGTTGAAGCATAAATTTGTTAATTCATTTATTTATTCAAAGTCATAGCAGCATAAATAATAAGAATATTAAAATTGCATGCATTTTTGGAGAAATTGATATTTCAGAACCTTCTCCTGCAAAGAGCTACAGTAAATTTGGGAAATATACAATAAATCAGGACTGAAAGGGTTTTTTTGGAACAGTAAGGAAAATAATTGATATCCACAGAACATGGTAGAAAGTGACACATGTTGATAGGAAGTTTCAGATTAAATGATCTGATTCAGAGGAATGATAAATTATTTCTCATGGGAAAAGTGGTATCAATCAGGAAAAAGAAAAGAGAGAGAAAATGATACTGCTTCCTGGTATGAAATTTAATCCTTTTCTGAATAATCTTGTTTTAAGCCAATTAAATATGTATTTGACTAGAGAATCTGGGGATTGTAGCAGTTATAATAATTTGGCCACTTCATTATTTTTTCTAACTTCCTTCAAGTATTTCTTCTTGGCCTGAAGAGACTAGAAAACTAAAATTTCCCCAGACTCACTTTCACCAAGTTTTTATATATCCATGAATCCAATCCAGCTGCATAAGATTTGAATACAGAACTGAGGTGACATGGAGAGAGAAGTGGGTGGCGGTCATCCATCCTGCTTGTGTGTTTAGCGTGGAGGTGGCGTGGTTCCAGAGCTGGAAGTTATCACAACACTGTCCTGATTTAGCAGCTTTCTTCTCTTACAGCCACTGATGTTAGGAGAGGCAGAAATGTCTCCAGATGTTGCTCTAGATTTGTTGTCACTTTGAGACTTGTTCCTCCTATCTGTTTGATTCTGCTTCCCAAGAATTGAGAAAGTCATTCAACACCTGGTAATAAATCTCTGTTCAAACTAGTTAGAATAGATTCTGTTTTTTGCATCAGAACCCCAATGGAAACAGATAAATAACCTTATAAAGTCAGAAAAGTGATCTGACCAATGAGTGTCCCACACATCACAATCACCTTGAACCTATGCTAGAAATAAACATTCCTGGGATACATTCTTCTGACTAATGCAAAAGGAACTGAGGGTCTCTATTTTTATCTAATGTCCTTACATGACTCTGATGTAGCCAATTCCCAGAGCAGTGAACATTTAGTGTCCTTGAATTCAGAGAAATTATTCAGAGGTCCTAATGAAATTTGATATTAAAAAAAGTACCTGCTGTTTTTCTATGGTGTGGGTTAAGTGAATTTGTAGGTAAAGAAGAATCATTAATTTATGATTCGCAAATCTCTGGCAGTATCAGTATAGTTAATTCCCAAATCGTTGACGGTATAAGGGCCTGTGCACTCACATACCCACATGCACACCCCACATAACTTTTTATATATATTTTCTGAGATAAAGTTAGTTTTCTGGATTTAAAAAGGCATGATGTAAGGTAATTGGTATCTATTTTTCGCTTTCATTTTGAAGAAAGAACTGAGTGTATGGTACCTAGTGCTCTGTGTTGAACATACAATTAATGAAAAGGACTACTTTTATTTTGTTTTGTTTTTCTACGAAGAAAAATTTATCCTCCTATCAAAAGCTATATGCTGGAAAAAAATAAATAAGTTTTTCATTATTTCTCTTTTGAACAGTCACAATTCTCTTCTCAAATATTTCCTTTCCAGAGTCACTTTTTAAGAATTGCATTTTTTAAATTAAAAAATCTAACTAATCATGATTATAGATGTTGCTAGGAAGCTAAGGAAAAAATATAAACATTCATCATAAAATCATTACTGAACAAATGAAAGTTTTCCTTTCTGCCTCCCTGCTCATATGTATTCTTGTAATGCCTATTAGCACAGCAAAATTTCTTTTTCTATTTTTTTCTATATAATAAGCTCCATTTACTGAGCATTTATTAATATCTTAAATATATTAAATAATTTTTATACATATCAGTACTATGGGAATGTTTCTATTACTATCTCCATCTTACAAATGGGGAAATTGAGTTTCAGAATTTAAGTAAGTTTCCTAAGAAAGAACACAGGGACTTCCCTGGTGGCATAGTGGTTAAGAATTCACCTGCCGGGCTTCCCTAGTGGTGCAGCGGTTAAGAATCCGTCTGCCAATGCAGGGGACACGGGTTCGAGCCCTGGTTGGGGAAGATCCCACATGCTGCAGAGCAACTAAGCCCGGGCGCTACAACTACTGAGCCTGCACTCTAGGGTCCGCAAGCCACAGCTACTGAGCCCATGCACCACAACTACTGAAGCCTGCGCGCCTACAGCCTGTGCTCCACAACAAGAGAAGCCACCTAATGAGAAGCCCGTCGACACAACTAGAGAAAGCCCGCGCACAGCAACGAAGACCCAACGCAGCCAAAAGTAAATAAATTAAATTAAATTAAATTTAAAAAAAAAAAAAGAAAAGGAATTCACCTGCCAGTGCAGGGGACACGGGTTCGAGCCCTGGTCCGGGAAGATCCCACATGCCGCAGAGCAGCCAAACCCCTGTGCCACAACTACTGTAGCCTGTGCGCCTAGAGCCTGTGTTCCACAGCAAGGGAAGCCGCCGCAATGAGAAGCCCACGCACCGCAATGAAGAGTAGCCCCCGCTCTCTGCAACTAGAGAAAGTCTCCGCGCAGCAACAAAGACCCAATGCAGCCAAAAATAAATAAATAAATTTATCAAAAAAAAAAAAAAAAAAGAAAAAACACAGATTAAGAAGCCTTTAATATCATGTCTCATGCTTGTTGCTATATTTATACAATCGTCTTTTTAATATGTCATATCAAGGAAGTGGTTAAACATGCATTATATAATAAGATCCAACCATCTTTGTACTGAAGATGATTTATCTTATCTCTGTCTTCCTAGATACATTCTGCTGCAGAGATAGCTTCTATCAATTTAACTTCCTTGATATTTTAAATTGCCTTATTGAAATAAAAACTTCAGCTGATGGAGCAGGATCAAAAATTATGAACATTTTGGAGATCTTGACTGGTATTTCCAAAATACATTATACATGCACAAACAGATCTGAAATATTTGTAGATGTTTCTCTAATTTTTGACAAGACTAATAATTAACTTAAAAAATTTCAGCTTGATCAATA
This sequence comes from Delphinapterus leucas, assembly GCF_059928025.1. Classification (NCBI taxonomy): domain Eukaryota; kingdom Metazoa; phylum Chordata; class Mammalia; order Artiodactyla; family Monodontidae; genus Delphinapterus; species Delphinapterus leucas. The sequence goes on along the minus strand of NC_143133.1, from coordinate 46,968,759 downwards.
GAAATTGGTACTTCATTGTAATTTCAATTTGCATTGTAATTACTAGTGCAGTTGGTATTTTACCCCTTTCAACAATCAATAAATATTTTGTGTTCGCCTACCAATAGTATTTTCTCATTCAGGGAAGCAGCATTGTTTAGAAGAAAGAATATGGATCTTTAAGCAGATACTGCTGATTACAGCTTCTGTGATCTTAGATCTGTTTCTTAACATCATTAAACCTATTCTGTCAATTGTAACTAAAGGAAAATTATAATTTGGAAGGGTTATTATCAAGATTCAAGAGAATGCTTGCAAATCCTCTAATCTGTTACATAAAGAACAGTCTAAAATAATATGCCAATAGTTGACATTACTATTTATTATTATCATTACTGTTGAATATTTGTTTATAATCTCTATTCACTGGAATTTTGCAATTTATATAATTTTCTATGTATCGTACATATCAAGTCTTTGTTGTATTAGGTGGAAGAAAAGTGAAATCTGTTTTGAATTGGTTTTGGACTAACAAAAAAAAAGGTTAATATTAATCAGAATATTCAAATTTTTGGTGATCAGAGAGTTAAATGCAAATAAGCAAAATACAATTCCCTTCCAAATGCATGGTAATTTAAAATCTATAAATTTAGTGCCTTTATAATAAAAAATACATTCAATTATGTTTCAAAATGCAGTTGATTAAAAATAAGAATACTTATGCATAGTAAAACAGATAAAAATTATGTCAGGTAAATTTTTGAAGTTATTGAAAATAAAGGAACAAAAATTATACCTTTTGTACATGTTGTTGAATAAAATAAAGCTGATAGTTGGGATGTCAAGAAATTGAAATGCTATATTAGTATCTTTATTGGAAACATTATCAGTCATATTGGATATACTAAAAAACTCAAATTTGGGGATCTGATCACTTCATACCAATAGTTTTGCCTGTCATGACAGAAAAAAATCCCCATGGTTTTAAAATTACAATTATTTTCTATTATCATAACAGAATTTCAATGGACAGATTTTCTTTCTTTTTATCCACCCAAATGTATGAAAACTGTATGCATATAAACACGCTGATTCTATCCTTAGCAAACTTACAATATTCATGAATCTAAAAATTTCACTTCTCTTCATGTTTAGTCCAATAATGCCTCTTGTTCTCTCAAAGAAAGCGTCATATCCCCCAGATGTAAACATTGCTTTAAGAGCCAATGCCATATGCTGACAGATGGCATCCCATCTGTGGTTCAGTTATTAAAAATAAATTTCTTGGCTATGTTCAATAAATATAAGATATTCTTATCCATTTTTTCCAGAAATGTTTAGTTTTCAACCATAGGTTTAGCATACCAAACCACAAAGCTCAATCCCATGTAATAACTTGAGTAACAAAATAAGCTTTATGTCAGACTAAAACTATATATTTAGGCTAAGATGTTCAGAAGAGAAAAAAAAACAGAGAAAGATAAATGTAAACTAATTTCTCTCAGTATTATACTTTTGATTTGGCTCAGCTATAACTATTAGATAGGACATTAGAAAAAAGTGTCCTCAGTTCTAGGAGTTAAACAGTTGTGGATGAGGAGAATGAAATCCAAAGTACTTGAAATGTTTTACACATTGCTCAAACTTCAAAATGCTTATCAGTTCTTTTCTTGATGTCTTCGAACCTTCAGATTAGTCACTTTTTTCACATTTTCATTACTAAACAAGATTTTGAAGATAACATGGGAAATACAGTAACAAATTTCTACTCATCATAAAATGACAGAGTTTTGTAGGAAGGACAGAAATAGAAGAAAGGCATTGTGCATCCCTGACAGTGTTTAATAAGGTGGGTTTCATAGACAGAACTTCGATAACTGGTGATCTCAGGAGAGAGAAGTGCAGACAAAGCAAGTGGGAAAAAAGGAGAAACATGTTTGAAGGCCCTCTTCCAAAAAATCAAGAGATCTTGTGTGTGAAAGGCTTCAATATCCGTATTCAAGGTTCTCCTTCCCCCTAGCATCTTTGTCTTTTTGACGGAGACTGGACATTCTTTTGTCCTTTCTTTCTCTCTCTTTTATCCCCCATCTCTTTTCCTTCTGTACTGTCTTCCTTCTTTTGTAAAAAATGAATTAATTAATTTTTGTTATGATATAATGGACATGTAACATTGTGTAAGCTTAAGGTGTACAACATATTGATTTGATGATGCATTTTATATATTGCGATATTATTACCACCTTAGCATTAGCTAACACTACTATCAAGTCACATACTTATCATTGATCTTTGGTGTGAGAACAGTTAAGATCTATTCTCTTAGCAAATTTGAAATGTATAATATAGTATTGTTGACTATAATCACTGCGCTGTGCATTAGATCTCCAGAACTTATTTATCTACTAGTTGCAAGATGGCATCTTCTAACAACATTACCCCGGTTCCCCGCACCTCTCAGCCCCTGGTAAACACCATTCTACTCTGTTTTTCTGAGTTCAGTATTTTAGGTTCCACATATGAGTGTTATCATACAATATTTGTCTGACAGCTCACTTAGCATAATGCTCTCAAAGTTCATCTACGTTGTCACAAATGGCAAGATTTTTTTTTATGGCTGCATAGTGTTCCATTGTGGATATATATATATATATATATATATATATATATATATATATGACATCTTCTTTATCCATTCATCCACTGATGGGCACTTGTTTCATATCTTGTTTCCATATCTTGGTTGCTGTGAACAATGCTGCAATACCTTCTTTCTTCTCTACAGAGAGTTATAAAGGGCCAGGCATGGGGATAGGAATTGAGTGATCAGGAGGGATAGCCCCTACTCTCATGAATTTTATAATCTATAGGTGAACATAGGCAACTGAAGAGATAAATAAAATAGCATCATAGGCAACTGAAGAGATAAATAAAATATCATCAAAGTCCTACAACTGTAGGGGTATTTTGGGGGATGCGTGTGAAAGTAGGGAAGTGTTCCTAGAAAAAAATATCCAAACTATGAGTTATTCTTTACCCACCCCCTTCTCTTCTAAAACCTTCTTTGGCTTCTGGAGTAAATGACAGATTTCACCTTAATTTCACTTACTTTAGTTTTGTTTAGTTTTTTTTTATTGGTTGAGGTTTGCAGGGACTTACTTCCCTTCCCTCCTACTGTCTAGATTTATCCTTTATGACAGGACTACACACTGAATGGAAGTAAGGAACTCCTTCTTTCTGTCTCACTTTCTGTTACCAAAAAAAGCCTGTAGGTATACAATAATTTAAATGGATAAGCATTATTCTGGAAGCAAATAAAGTATGGAAATAAATACATTTAGGTAATTGACATTGACCCGTTAAATATTGTCTAGCCTCTTGGCACATAAACACCATCACCACCTTTCCATCTTTGAGTTGCATATCTTGTCTTGCTTTGTAAAACCACTTTTATATTTGTAAACATAATCTGATCTGTTTCATCAGGAAAACCCTGTATGCTAGGCTGGACTGTAACAGCTCTCTAACTCTCAAAAGAGTCTAAGAATTCTTAAGTTTATATACTTATTCATATTCTGAGAGCAAACACAGAATGTCTGGGTCAAAAAGATAGTCCATTTATCCATTTAGTACTCAGGGCATCTCAGCACCTGTTCCACATGTCTCTATTCTCCACAAGGTAAGGACAAGATGTTCATCTCCACATATGCTGGGATTGCAACACATAAGAGGAGCCCCCAAAATTATGAGACTCTGGACTTATGTACGAAGGCTGGCACTTTGGCAAATCCTTCCCTGCAAAGACAGGATCCTTTAGAATGTAAACAAATCCTTTCTGATGAGGGGGAGGGAAAGGCCTTTACCTTGGCATGTAAACAAATGGCTCTGGGCATGATAATTCTCTAATTCTCCCTGGAGCAATATGCTACCTCTAACTTCTAAGGCATATTTGTCATTCCATCACTGTTTAACAAAGTTTGCTAACCCTTTTTGCTCAGAAAGCCTGCAGCATGTAGAAACATGAAAATGTTCATTGGAAGTTGTCTTCCAACAGGAATTAGAAAGTGATTTAATGAACATCAATGTCATGGTGGCCAATGATGAATTTGAAACTAAAATCTAGTCTTCCAAATTCTGATCTCATGATCTTGACACTACATCACCCATGTATTGTGTGTCCATATTGGAGACAGAATCAGTGACTGATGAAACTGAGAGATTTGGAATAGTATATCTATCACTCCTATCAGTTGGATCTGATACAACAGAGAGCTAGAAGACGAACCAATGAAGGGAAGAAGGGAGAGTGGTTAATTGCAGCTCAAGCAGTATTTTGAAAATGTTAAATATTAATGAGTACATTAAAATCTATATCCAGAGAAGAAAACAAGAGTTAATACTCTTCCAACACCGTGATTAGGATTAAGTTTATACTCCAAAAAATAAGGTTAGTATAAAATAAAACATGATATCCAATTTCACTTACAAGCATAGTAAGAAAATTCCTAAATTATGTTAGGAAACTGGTAAACAGAATCTCAAGATGGCCCCTGCGATTCTCATCTCTTTTTAATTTCTCCCTTTGAATGTGAGTTGACTCTGTGTATATGATACAATATCACTCTCATGCTTATACAACAACTTGTGACAATGATAACAGAACTTCACAGATGTAAGTGAAGTCCCTAATCAATGTACTTTGAGTTGATTGGAAGGCAAATCATCCCAGGTGGGCCTTATCTGATCAGGTGAGCTCTTACATGAGAGAGTCTGGCTTGGGGTAAGTAAGTCTTGAAGAGTTAGAAGTGGTCCCAGTCAACAGAGAAAAAAAATGGGACATCAGTCATATAACCACCTAAAAATGAATTCTGGGAATTCCCTGACGGTCCAGTGGTTAGGACATCACACTTCCACTGCAGGGGGCACAGGTTCAACCCCTGGTAGGGGAAATAAGATCCCGCAAGCTTCAGTGTGGTAATAAATAAATAAATAATAAAAGTAAAAATGAATTCTACCAACAACCAGTGAGCTTGACAGAAGATCTCATGCTTCAGGCGAGATCACAACCCTGAATAACACCTTGATTTCTGCCTGCTAAGACCTTGAGAAGAGGGTCCAGCTAACATTAGTTCTGGACTGTTTCTTGGAAATGGAAACTGTGAGATAATAAATGTACATTGTTTTAAGCCATTGTGTTTATGATAATTTGTTATGCAGTAATAGAAAACTAATTAACCAAATCCCAAAGTATATAAAATAAATATTATGATCATAAGGGTAATAACTAATTGATATTAGAAGATATATTGGTATAATTAACCACATTAAATAAAAGAGAAAAATCATGGAATCATCTCTGTAAGTGCAGAAAAATTGTAAAATTTTATGTTCATCCATGATAAAAATTATTAACACCAGGAATAGAAGAGAGGACTCCCCTATCATTGTCTCTATTCAAACTGTAGTAGACAAATTAGCTAATATATTAGCAAAAGATATAAATATCAGAGATATAGAATTTAAAATAAGAAAAATGTATTATTTTCAAATAATATAATTGTTAATATTGGAAATTCATGAGATTTTGTGGACAAATTAATAAAATAATTCAGCAAGTTTAGAGAATATAAGAACAATATACAAAAATCTCTTGTAATTCTGTGCACAAGCAATCGCAATTACAAAATGTAAAATAATAAACCACACATTTATATTAGTGACAAAACTACAAGGTTATGGGAAATAAAACTAATAAAATATGAAAACTGAAAGACAAAGATCTAAATAAATGGAGAGTTAGGCCATTTTCTGGGAAGGAAACCCTCAATATTGTAAACATGGCAATTATCCACTAATTAATCTATATATCCATTTCAGTTTCAATTAAAATTTCACAAAAGTTTCTCATTAAACCTGAAAAGCTGATTATAAAATTCACATATAAGAGTAAAGGCCTAAAAATAGATAAGAAATCCTTAAGGGAGAGGGGAGAGGATATGGCTTCTTAGATTCTAGGTTGTTAAAAAAAATAAAGCAAGTTGATATTTACACAAGCATAGAAAAACAGAGCAAATAAACAAAGAAGAGTTTTTAAGACCCCAAATTTATATGACTGCTTGGTGCATGAATTAAAAATAGTGTTAGAAGTCATGCCAGAAGAGATTGACAATTCATATATGGTGTTGAGGCCACTGACCATCCGAACAGAAAATTAAACCAAATTCTCACATTACACCAGAGACACAAGTATATTTCATATACATTAAAGATGATGTGGAAAATTAAAATTATACAACTTTTGGAATACAATAAATATTATTAGAATGAGAAAGAACTTCTAAGAAAAGATAACTTATAAACTATAAAGTGATAGATTGATAATTTTGATTATATTAAACTAACAACAACAATAATAATAAACTGTTATGTAATGAAACATATCGTGACGTTTAAAGAAGTGCCACAGACTGGAGAAGAGGCTTGTAATGTGCATAGGTAAAATTAGTAATCACAATATATAAAGTGTTTCTACCAATCAGTAAGAAAAAGAATGTCCCTTCCCCTCAAAACTCAAGGGCAGCAAGTAATATATGAAGAATGAAATACCAATGGCCAATAAACCATTTCTGAGCATAGAAAAATGCTCAACATCACTGATAATGGCAAAATTCATATTAAATGAATAATTTGTTAACCAATACATGGTAAAAATTAGTAAGTCTGATAACTTCAAATGCTGTCAAAGATGTGGGCACACAAAAGCTATTATATCTTGTGCAAGCGTAAATTAGTAATCACTTTTTCAAACCTAGGAATGTTGAAAGTGCCCATAACTTACTAAAGCAGACCAGTTTCATTTCTGTATACCTAAGGTAGAAAATTCTCACAGAACATGTGCATAGAGAGTATGTGTAAAGATATTCATTGTAATACTGCTTGTAAAAATACCATAACAATCTTTCACAGGGCAAATAGATACCTCTCAAAAACTTAGACTGGGAAAGAAGTAACCACATGATTCCTATATATAAAACAATGCATAAATGAATTATGGGTGGACAAATATGTGGTAAAATTACATAATGATATATGGGAAAATGCACACCAGATTCAAAATTGTGGTTGCCTCTAGGGAGAAATGGAGGCTATAATAAGGACAGGGTGAAGCCTTAGCTGCGTCTGTAACATCATGTCCCTTGAGAGAGATGTGTGGAGGGGAAGAAGGGGGGAGGGGAGGACAGAGAGGAGATAGAGCACAAGGTTAATGTCTATTAGTGCATAGGTATCTATTATTGGTTTCTTAACTTTTGGTAAGTGTAGAAAATTTCATAAATAAAAAAATTAAAATAAGTTAAAGGGGACAAAATCAGAAAAGCCAGGTTAGAAGTGGTGTTTTCTTCTAGCAAATGTGAAAGAGTGATTAAAGAAGGCAAATGGTCTAATTTATTCTTTCTAACCTTTTTTTTGCTGTGAGTCATGGCCCAAAATGACTCACAGCAAAAAAAAAAAAAAAAAAAAAAAAAAGGCTTTTTACCTATTGACCCAATATATGCAAAAGTTTTATAAAACAGTACTTAGCCCTTACTATGCTAGACACATGAGGTTTTCTTTTGTTTGTTTTGCTTCATTTTGTTTTCCAGTTTATGTTACTCTATGCCGTACAGGTCATGCTATCCCTGCTATTCTGTCATTTTTCTCTCTTCTCTTTCCTTTTAAAAATGCCAGTTCTGACCAGTTATATTGACGTTGAGAGTCACTCATGGATCATGGCCCAAAGTTTGAAATATAGTGGTCTAGTGCCAAGAAAAAGACGTTTGAATTAGATCCACAATTTAATTCTGAATTTGACGTTGTCTGTAAAATCTGTAAACTGAACTGTGTTGGCTGTTTCATCACAGGAGAAATGGAAATGACAGTGGTATAGACTCATTCCTTAATTATTTACCAAGCATCTATCAATGCTGATCCTTCTCAAATACTGAGGGGAATCAAGATAGTTGTTGTTTATTGATGTTTTTATTAATGAAAGGACTACACTATTTTCATTATTTTACAAAATAACAAGACAGAGATTCAGCAAAATGTAGATAGTAAAATACAAAATCAGTCTCAGTTACTCCAAAGGTTTTTTATAAGAACTGGAGGTTCTCAAATGTTGTCCTCTGCAGAATGTCAAACACGTGAACGTTGGAAATAGAATGTTTTACAGGAAAACTTTTCATGGTATGTATTAAATATGACTTGTATTCTTTAATTCTCTGGTGAATAACAATGTGGTAACACTTTCAAAAATCAAATTAATCTTACTCCCAGCTCTCACATACTAATTTGTTCTTTGGGGAACCTCTCGCCCTCTCCTTTTACCTCCCTCAAGTCATATTCAGGATGAAGTGCTGTGGTGTTTAGAAAATAAGAGAAGGAGCTTCAGTCTTCAGTCCACTGTGCTTGCTTCTGGGGTTTCCTATGGCCCATCCTCCCCTTTGCCAAAATGGAGCAAGGAGACTCTTTCTTGTAGTTCCTGGACCATGGTCCTTGGATACCATAAACCTCAGTGTCTATACCCCAACCTATCAGAGGCTTTAGGGTGGTATGGATACCCACAACCTAACCCCTACACGACTCTCACCACCATAAAAACACACAAACAAATAAGCACCATCTCTTCTCCACCTCTGTCAGCCTTGGAAGCTGCCTGCCATCTCCTGACAACCTAGACTTCCTACTCTCTAAACCCCAGGCCCTCATTCCACTGTCAGAGCCTAGGACAATTTAGTTCCTCCTGAAAAATTAACTCTCTTAATTGTGGCCTGAGGGGAAAGTTTTCGTGCACCTTGTTGGTCCTTGGTGTATGTGAAGAGGACAAATGTAAGAGTAATTCTTATTATTCCTGATTATTCCACAGCTGCAAAGCAAAATACAAAATAATATCACAATAAATTACTTTGAAACACTACTGTGATGTATAGGCATAAACGCTTATAGAAGGCAATGTTTCTACATGTAACATTTGGTGATAAAATTTTTTCTTTTGAAAATGATTTATTTTGCAATTTCTAATTATGTGCTGTCTTCTAACAAGAAATAGTGACTCAGATGAACATATTATTAATTGATATATTTATTAATTACTCAGATTGTTATGTTCAAATCTCCCACTTGGAAGTTAATCTTGTCAATTTTGTCTTCATATATGTTGAGAATATTAGGTGTATAAATGTTGCTTCTTGCTGATCTTCTGCTTCTATTTTCATTATTCTTTTGTAGTAATTTGTTGTCTGTTTTTATGGCTGCTTTTAAGATCTCATTCTCTTTGTTGTTCTACAGTTTCAATATAATGTTTCTAAGGATTGATTTCAATTTATTTTATTGTGAGCTCAGCTATGGGTTTAAAATGAAGTTTATTTCATATATATCTAATATTTCTAGGTCTTTTTTAGATGAACGATTTTTAGGATATGTTGTGTACAGTATTTCCAGAAATCAAGGTGCCAGGTACCCATTCTCAGGACAATTTTTCTTTTCTTTTTGCAACATTTGCCATACCAAGAGGAAGTCATTGGACCTTTAAACACACACACACACACACACTCACACACACACGACAACAGCAACAAACAGAAAACAGACAAGGGGGGAAATTCCAGAATGACAAGTATACAGCAATTGGAGGGCAGTTAGATCAAATGGGAGCAGTCAGAATGAGGTTCCAGGAGGTATGGTGCAGAAATGAATAAACAATAGACAAACACACAGACAAGTGATGAAAATGCTAGGTCACCTGATCCGAAAAGTAGTATTCAGAGGGATTTTACTCCTGTGTTAGAAAGGATTAAACATGTTAAATGAAAAAAACAAAAAAGCCATTATCTCCAACCAAAACAAAAAAGAAAGAAAAACAAAGGCAATAGAATCCCAGTATATTACTAAGCTCAGGTATAAACAATTCTGATTTAATCACAATGTAGATATAAATTTTTTTTTATAAATTTATTTATTTATCCATTTATTTATTGTCTGTGTTGGGTCTTTGTTTCTGTGCGAGGGCTTTCTCCAGTTGCAGCGAGCGGGGGCCACTTCTCATCGCGGTGCACGGGCCTTTCACTATCGCGGCCTCTCTTGTTGCGGAGCACAGGCTCCAGACAGGCTCAGCAGCTGTGGCTCACAGGCCCAGTTGCTCCCCGGCATGTGGGATCCTCCCAGACCAGGGCTCGAACCCATGTCCCCTGCACTGGCAGGCAGATTCTCAACCACTGCGTCACCAGGGAAGCCCCGTAGATATAAATATTGATTCAACTAGAAGTGTTAGTATATTTATACAATATATACATTTATATTGGAAGGACAGAGTGGGTGGATATGAGTGCCCTTATTGTTTATCTATTTTATATATAGTAGTGTGTATCTGTTAATCCTAAATTCCTAATTTATCCCTCTCCCCCTTTCCCCTTTTGTAACCATAAGTTTGTTTGCTATGTCTGTGAGTCTATTTCTGTTTTGTAAATTAAGTTCATTTGTACCATTTTTTAGATTCCACATATAAGTGATATCATATGATATTTGTCTTTCTCTGTCTGACTTTCTTCACTTAGTACGATAATCTCTAGGTCCATCCATGTTGCTGCAAATAACATTATTTCATTCTTTTTTATGGCTGAGTAATATTCCATTGTATATAAATACCACATCTTCTTTATCCATTCATCTGTTGATGGAAATTTATGTTGCTTTCATGTCATGGCTATTGTAAATAGTGCTGCTATGAACACTGGGGTGCATGTATCTATTTTTTTTTGTATGTATCTTTTTGAATTAGAGTTTTCATCTTTTCCAGATATATGCCTAGAAATGGGGTTGCTGGATCATATGGTAATTTTATTTTAAGATTTTTGAGGAGCTGCAATACTGTTTTCCATAGTGGTTGCACCAATATACATTCCTACCAACAGTGTTGGAGAGTCCCCTTTCCTCTACACCCTCTCCAGCATTTAAATAAAAGGGACCTAATTAAACTTAAAAGATTTGGGCAACAAAGGAAACCATAAACAAAACAAAAAGACAACCTATAGAATGGGAGAAAATATTTGCAAATGGTGCTACCATGGGATTAATTTCCAAAATATATAAGCAGTTTATACAGCTCAATATCAAAAAAAATCAACCCAGTCAAAAAATGGGCAGAAGACCTAAATAGATATTTCTCCAAAGAAGACATACATTTGGCCAATAAGCACATGGAAAGATGCTCAACATCACTAATTATTAGAGAAATACAAATCAAAACTATCAATACAATGAGGTATCACCTCACACTGGACAGAATGGAATGGCCATCATCAAAAAGTCTACAAACCATCTTTCACCTTTTTACTTTGCAAAGAGATTCAAACACCCTAAAACTTAGTTTTGTGATGGAGGAAGACAATTGCAGGCCTTCAGTAGGAAGTTATGTCAATTGAGAGGAGAAAAACCACAACCAAAGTTTAAAGGCAGTTTAATTTCCTGTAGACTAAGAGCAAATGTGGGCAAAAGTAAGTATTGCTTTTGTCTTAATTTCAGAAAATGTTATTTTAGTCCTGACAGGAGGCTAGAAGGGTAGAAAGAGTGGTGGAAAAACTAGATTTGACTTGGTCATTGAAGAGTGGTTTTGAATCCTAGAAAGAACTCAGGCAGTTATTCTGTTTAATGTGCTTACATAGAAATTAAATAGAGTACTGGCTGACCTTTTCAGTCTGAAAATATTGGTGTATTTGCTAACCAATTTATAAACTCTTTTGACATCTGCTGCTAATGTGATTACATGTGGATTATTTTCACGGCTGTACCAAAGAGACATTAGATGCTTGCTTTCCTTCTTGCCTGGAAATTGAATTTCAGCTTCTATTTGCTACTTTCATGGAAGCTTTGGTCTAAGAACTTGCAGAGCTTGATTGTTTTGATAAAACTCTATTATCCAAGCAGATCTTCACTCCTCATGCAGGTGCTCCCTGCAGAATCTCCCTACAGTTGAGAGATTTTGCTCTATGAACAGAGAACATAGTTAGAACCTGGAGGCTGAAAAGCTGTTTTATTTCCTAATTTTTATTTCCTACTTATTTTGTCTTATTTATATTTCATCATTACATCTGAGAGAGTGGGAGTTCATTGGAACCTGTCTCCCAGAAACAGAACAGTGATTTAGGAAATATTTTGGTTTTTTCCCTCTCCTACTTACGTATTTCTTTTATTTTTAAAATTTTGTTTTGTTTTAAATTTATTTTTTATTGAAGTATAGTCAATTTACAAAGTTGTATTAATTTCTGCTGTACAGCAAAGTAACTCAATTATACACACATATATATATATATATATATATATATATATATATATTCTTTTTCATGTTCCTTTCCACTACAGTTTATCCCAGGATATTGAATATGGTTAGTTCCCTGTGCTATACAGTAGGACCTTGATGTTTATCCATTCTATATGTAATAGTTTGCATCTACTAACCCCAAATTCCCAGTCTATCCCACTCCCAGCCCCCTCCCCCTCCTTGGTAATCACAAGTCTGTTCTCTACGTCTGTGATTCTGTTTCTGTTTCATAGATAGGTTCATTTGTGCCATATTTTAGATCCCACATATAAGTGATATCATATGGTATTTGTCTTTCTCTCTTTGACTTACTTCACTTAATGTGATAATCTCTAGTTGCAGACATGTTGCTGTAAATGGCATTATTTCATTCTTAATGGCTGAGTAGTATTCCATTGTATATATGTACCACATCTTCTTTATCCATTCATCTGTTGATGGACACTTAGGTTGTTTCCATGTCTTGGCTATTGGTCATCTGAAATAGTGGGAATTCTTTGGAACCAACCTCCTGGAAACAGAACAGTGGCTTAGGAAATATTTCCTTTTTTTCCCTCTCCTACGTACATATTTCTTTCTTAATCAAAAACTTTCTCTTATGATTTAAAAATCTGAACTTTTGAAAGAAATTCTCATGGGCTTGGGAGATGATGAAAGTATAGTAATATCAAATAACTTCTCCCACTGAAAACAGTCAATCAGATTCTCATTGTATATGACTCTTGGGCATTTTGCCTACTGTGTCAACTGTCTAGGGATTCTAGCCCAGGTGGTAGCTCTAATTATCCCCATTTTCTTATTTCCTGGCAAGGAAAATTCTTTCTAATTATTTAATAATTCTGATTCATTCTGAAATAAATTTCAGCATGTTATATTTTGCCATCAGTGAAAGCAATGTGTTAATTTCATTTTAATTGTCACTATTCAGGAGGCCATTAAGACCAGGAATATCACTTGGAGCAGAAACTTATGGAATATGGATTGAAATCAAATGATTAAATTCTTAATGAATATATTAATTTTTGCCTTTTATTGCATTTTTATTTAAACATATATCGTATACCGTAAATCCATGAAGGTAGATGTCATATAGATTTTGTTCACCACTGTACCTTCACCCCTTAACAATTTGCCTGGTATGTAGTAACATGCCCATCAAATATTTGTAAAACTTGTTATTGAATGAATCAATGGATGTATCCAGATATGCATATGTATATTTGCATAAAATGTCAAAGTAGACAAGTTTCTTCTGCTTCATGCTGGTGTAAAAATGCTTCCTAAATGTTTTAGGCTGTACCAGAATAAAATAACATTTAGAAAGTACAAATTCTTACCTGGACTCATGTATCCCAAACAGTGGTGAAGCTAACAATTTAAGATGAGGTGTGATGTAGCAAGGAAAATTGTGCCAACCAGGCTCTTCTTAAGTGACATTTCCCACAGTATGTAGGTGGTTAATGTGATCTGATACAGAAAAAGCATTTTTAAAAAGCATGGCCTGACTTCACAGGTTTCCAGTGCAATTATTTGAAGAGATTTCAGTTTAAAGAAATTCACTCTGTAACTAGTTGAGAGCTTTGGCAGAGCACATTTTCTATAGAAGTATTTATATAAACCTGTTTCCATAGTATCTAGGCTCTCTGAAACCTTGCTTTAGCAGAAGACAAATGAAAATTTCAAGAATATTCAGGTGATTTCCATCAGGATATGTTCACTGAACACACTTGGTTAACATTGTGCTGTTCTTGGGAATCCAGGAATATAAAGACACAGAGGAAGATAAAGTTCTCCAATACAGGAAGGCTAAGGATAATCAGCAAGTGGGAAAGAGATATCTAAGATAAGAATTACTTAATTAATATGGCGCTAGAACTGAGACTTAAATTCTTCTACTACTACAGAACCACCATCTAGAAAAGAGGGATTGAACAAAATGTTTCTGTTGGTGATGGGGCAGTCCAAAGCAGGAGACAGCTATATTCTCTGGGTGAATGGCTTTTTGTAGGAGTATGAATAGAAATGGGGAGTTCTCTGGGCAGAGAATGATAGACAGAGCATGGTGGAATAGTAAAAATATGCACAGAAATGATGAAGGGTATGGAATGGTTAGAATAAGTGAGTAATGAATAGACTTAGCTCATATAAGTAGCTTATAAAAACATATAAATAGCTCATAAAAACAATTTAAACATGTATGTCTTCTTTTCACTGACTGTGACCATCATATTCCTCCAGTCAATAGTGCAAATATACCTCCATCATCTGAGAAAATTGTTTTAAGAGAATATCCAACTTGTCTCCATATATTCCAAGCTCCAGGAGCAGTCATGAAGGCTACAGAGGGGGATGGTCCAGTTAATTTCTTGACCAATGAATATATATTAAATTAGTGCTCATGTGTTTATGTTCTACTGAATACAAGTAGTCAGTACTGCTTAGTATGCCTAAGTCCTAAGTAACTGGATAGTAAATATATCTATCAGTATATATCTGTATCTATATCTATATCTATCTATATCTCCCATGATCTGCTCTCTCTAAGCTGGAGACCTAGAAAAATTGGTATAATTCAGCCCAAGTCCAAAGGCCTGAGAACCAGGTGAATAGATGACTTATATCTCAGTCCATGGGCAGGAAAGATGAGATGCCCCAGTTCAAACAGTGAGTCAGTGAGGCAGCAAAAAAAAAAAGGATGAAGGCTTCCCTGGTGGCGCCGTGGTTGAGAGTCCGCCTGCCAATGCAGGGGACATGGGTTCATGCCCCAGTCTGGGAAGATCCCACATGCCGTGGAGCGGCTGGGCCCGTGAGCCATGGCCGGTGAGCCTGCGCATCTGGAGCCTGTGCTCTGCAACGAGAGAGGCCACAACAGTGAGAGGCCCGCATACCGCAAAAAAAAAAAACAAAAAAAAAAGGATGAATTTCTATTTCTTCCTTTTTCTGTTCTATTTAGGCTCTCAGTGGATTGGATGATGCCCACCCACATTGGACAGGACAGTCTTCTTTAATGTGTCTACTGATTCAGATGGTAATCTCATCTGGAAACACCCTGAAAGACACAGCCAGAAAGAATGTTTAATCTGGGCACCTGTGATTCACTCAAATTAGCACATGAAATTAACCATTACATGAATGGAGAGGAAGGAAGAGCTGTTTACTGTTTTGTGCAATCCATGTGATTCTAAGTGGTAGAAGAGATTTGTAATAGGGAAGAACCTTTGTGTTCTATTGATATTACAAGTTAACCATTAAGGGGATGTTGCCTATAAGCTTAAATTAATGGCCCATCTCTGGGAATCCTGCCTCCCAGAAATGAGTGTTAAGCTAAAATATCTTTGTTTAGCTCACAGGAAACATTCTGACCAGGCCCACCTGTGAATGACTGCAGGACGGAAGAAATCTCCTCCGGAGGCTGATGGGAACCAGGAAATGATTGACATTACACCCTCCCCTTCTAGTATAAAAGAAGCCTGAATTCTAATTCTAACTCAGGCAAGATGGTTCACCTGGGACACTAGTCCACCATCTTCTCAGTCTGCTGGCTTTCCAAATAAAGTCACTATTCCTTGCCCTAACAACTCGTTTCTAGATTTATTGGCCTGCTGTGTGGCAGTCAGTATGAGTTTGAGTTTGGACTCAGTAACAAGATATTTTCTCTGTTCTACTGATAAAATACTTACATCACTGAGAGACCATATGCCTTATCTAAATATTATAGCAGGCCACAGTGAAACTTGGACTACACCAAAATTTCCTATCCTTCATCCAGAGCTTTTTCCTGCTATTATGTTTCCTTACAGAACTGTTAGCATATTAATGTTTGTATGTTCTTTGAGGTGTCATCTGCCATCTGTGACTTATGTCTTGGTATATCACAGTCTGTATGACACCTTTCCTCAAAATGAGTCACTGCATCTTTGATTACTATATACCAACTTGGCCCACAGCCATAGTCCTTAGTATTTTACCACTATGCCACATTGCCTTACTCAGGGTTTCAAAAACTGAAGGAGAAGCTCTTACCATAGAATCCCTTTTAGCTCTGTCTTTTGGGTTTGTAGAGGTAAGTACAAAGTTCCAAAACTGCTGGGCAGAGTTTTGTAAACTTTAAGTTTTTTACTGGAATGCCTCAAAAACTTTTACTTAGCTTCTCTCCTAAACTGTATAAATTGCAAACTCCTTTGCTGGCATTCAAGGGTTTCTGTGGTCTGATTTCAACTGACCTTACACCCTTTTTTACCATTATGTCTCAAAATGAACCTCATGCATCCATTCAGATAACTCAGCTCCTGGCCATTCCACACCTATGCCATGGTTTCCCTACTGATTTTTTTTTTTTTAACTTTATTGGAGTATAGTTGATTTACAATGTTGTGTTAGTTTCAGGTGTACAGCAAAGTGATTCGTGCCTTTCTTTATGTACATGGGCTCCTCATCACTTTTCCCTCTGCTGTGATGATTATTTTATCCTTCCCATGGCTCAGACCAAACACGCTGGAGACATCCTCGAATTTCTCTCATTCTCCATATCAAATCCATCAGCATAACTTGTTGGCTTTTCCGTCCAGAATATTTCTAGACACCAATATTTTTTTCCTTATTCTATTATTCTGATCCATGTATAATTATCTCTTGCCTGAATTTCCAAAGGCAGCCAAATAACTGGTCCATTAGCTTCAGACCACATACACCTTCAGTCTATCATAGTGCGAGTGGCCAGAATAATCGTGTTAAGGCAGATGGCATGTCCTAGCCGCCCTCCACTCCCTGGAAGGCCATGACATATCAGTTAGTCTGCAAACGTACTTAACTCAAATTTGGTTATTTCAATTCAACTAAAGGGCTTGCTTCTTCCCTCACTTTTAACCACGTTACAAATGTTTCAAATGATATTGCTCTTGTGAGAATTGGAGCATTTTACATGAAAATATTCATATCAATCAATTTGGAGATCTAGTATTGGATTGGATATTTATTACAAACAAAAAAAGATTAATCAAATGAAGAAAAGTTCATATCCTCAATTCTCAATTATAAATAGTGGTTTCAAATGTGAAACTACTATTTTTCTATTTTTACAATTTTGTACCTATATGAGATGATGAATGTTCACTAAACTTACTGTGATAGTCATTTCATGATGTATATATGTCAAATTATTATGCTGTGCACCTGAATCATACAGAGTGCTGTATGTCAATTATTTCTTAATACAACTGGAAGAAACCAAAAAAAGACAGGTCAGATCACCTCTCTGTTCAAACTGCTCGCATGTATTTTCATACCACTCAGATTCAAATCCAATGCCCTAACCAGGGACCACAGGACTGAGTGTGACTGGTACTGACCACTGACTTGCTACTCACTTGACCTCATTTCTGTTCCTTCCCACCACCCTCCGGGACCACACTCACACTGCTCTGACCTTATTCATCGATCAGTTATATGATAATACCAAACATACTTCTTCCTCAGGAGATTTATTTGTACAGTCTTTTCTCCACGGCCATATCATCTCTCAGGTCTTTCAGGTCTTTGCTCAAATAGAATCTCATTTGAAAGTATTTTCCTGACTACCCTGTTTTAAAAAGCACCCTCTTTAATACTCACTGACTTTACATGTATTATCTTGCCTTATTTTATGCACAGTATTATGTAACCTAATATATGCCTATCTGTTTTTGATTGTCAGACTCCCCTACCCCTCCACCCCAATATACACACACACACACACAAACGCACACACACACAAAGATGAATATAAATCTACATGAGAACACAGGTTTAGTCTGTTTTTATTCATTCAGCCAGTAACTACCTAGTGTCTGCTATGGGGCATGCACTGTTGTGAAAATTATTAATATAACAGTGAGAAGAAACAAATAGAAACCAATATTTCTGCCTACAAAGACTTTACATTCAAATTGTGCTCTAGTTTTGTTTGTTGGCTTATCCTCAATACCTGCAAGAGTGCCTGAAACATAGTAGGAGCCCAGTGAATGTTCATTGAATGAATATGCAATTGAGTTGAGGTCCTAGAAAGAAGAAGTCAGGAAAGAAACTGCAGGTATAGAATCAATAGGGTATAGAGGTGACTAAATGTTTGTGAAAGTGAGGAAGGGGGAATCATTTAGGATGGCTGCCAGTTTTGTAGTTTATGATGTTATTTGTTCAGTCATGGTAGCTGTACATTGTGTTACCAGATCATAATTATTTCTTAAAGTGATGTTCTTGTACTGCCAAGATATTTCCTTTCAATCTCTAAATTTGATATCTACCCATTTTTCACGATAAGTATGGGAGTGGGGAATAGACTATCAAATCCATATATAATGCTTAAAGCTGAGAAACCAGCCAAATGCCACTGACAATTTAAAAATATTGCCCATCTAGTGATTCATGCATAAACATTATTTAAATGAACACCTTAAGCTTGGTGTTGTGTTCTTGGCTTGATTTAAATTTCATGTTTCAACAAGGCCCAGATGTTTTATTTCAAATCTGGAAGGGTCTTGCTCATTAAGGAAGAAGCAGGGATCCCACATCTTAGACCACCATCACCCTTCTCACCTTTTCAAGAAAGTATTGTAAGAAATTATTCAGGCTCATGTCTATGCAGAAAAGGAGGTATTTTCAGCTCATTTGACTAAGAACATGTGATTCCAGACATGACATGTAACTGCATTTAGCCTGAGATTTATTATTTGTACAGGAAGTATTACACTTATTTATTACATTATCAAAATATGCTCAAAGTACTTACCATAGTGCCTCATGTAGAGTGAATGCTCAATAAATATCTCAGTTTGTACTGTTTCTGGAGAGTCTTCCCTGACGAAGATACCATGTGTATCATTTAGCATAAACTGCCCTGTATTTCTTTTGTGTGACTTTTTGGGAAAAGGTCCAAAATAAAGAATCACATGGGAATGATTTCCAGTTCAAGTTAGCTCTGAGGCAATCCTGCAGGGAGGAAAGGAAGTGGTGCAGTGATGCTGACAGCAAATATTGGATAATTGATAATTTTTCTGACGACCAATCTTGAACTCCATTGGTTATGGCCATTGGCAAATCCCAAGAAACCACAGTGTGCTTTTTCAGCCTTCTCAGCATTGTACACTTTGGACCAACTGGACACAAATGAAAGGCCCAATTTGAAATGTATGCCTTCTTATCCATGGCGTAATAATCCGCTGATAAAAATGTATTCCAGGAGTGATCTAACACCCAGATTTTATGAGCCTTGATTTGAGAAAATTACTAATTAATAAACCTTCCTTTTACAGGGTGCCCAGAGAAGGAGCATAAGTATTAGTTGCCTTTAGAACTAGAATAGCAGTCCGATGACACTTTTATAATGACACATGATTATTTCATTCTAAATTTTTTATGGCTTTCCGTGCTGCCTTTGTATGCCATCCTATGAAAACACCCATTTTTGAATGGACTAATTTTGGAAACACTCTATTACATGTAATAAGTATTATTCATTAACTGAAAAGTAAATGTAACAATATATATTTTATTTCTGTAATAAATCCAGTTCACTAAAACTCCCCTTAAAATGCAGGCACTGAAACTAAATAAACAATTATCTCACACACACACACACACACACACACACACACACACTCATAAAATCCAAGATATCAGAGATGTTAATGGAAAATTAGTCTAGGTAAATTTTCCATTGTCTCTGGGGCTGAGTGGATCTAATGAAAATTGCCAAAAGAAATGAAATGGATGCTGTAATATAGTCTAGCTATCTTAACAAATTGAACTGTAATTAGTTAACATTAATACAAGTTCTAAAACAAAATAAAAAGGAACATGATCTCAACTAAGCAGCTGGCAGAAACAAGATTTTATAAAAATCAATTTAGCACTAATTGAAGAGGGTGAATCCCTTGGTTTTAAATAGGTTGCTTGCTGTTTATTCTTAAATTCTCTCTATTCCAACCCCCAACCCCCAACCTACCCATAAATGAAACAAACTCCAAAGGATCTGGAAAAAATAGTGTTTTAATAAAGATACTTTAAATGATAAAAGGATGTAAATATATCCTGAAAGTGAAAACCAAAGTGCAGAGGGGAAAATCTGATTTTACAGAACTGCATCGTAATATAAAACCAGATTTGTATACTTATAAATATAAGTTGTGTGCATTATTCCTTTGCCAGGAAACTGCATTAGACACATCTGTATAAAATATATTTCCAATTTAACCAGTCTGGAATGACCACATTCATTTTCTAGTTCACTGCAAGGGTAAGTAATATAATAAGCACAATGTATTCTCCAAATTTAATAATTTAGCATGCTTGCTTAGTTAACTTATTATTACCAATGTAACATCTTGGGCTTTGTTTTTTTCTATGTAAAATACCAAGCACATTGAAGATGCTTGCAAACTTAGAATTAAAAGTTTATCTTCTTCAAACTGAGTTTGTGGAAACAGTATTTTTTTCTTTTGCCATTAAAATCATTTTTATTTTAAATAGAGTTCCATATTTGATTGTTAATCATAAACATACAAACGTGTCTGAAAAATCGATATGCTCTTCTTCTAAATGGAATAAAATCAAGCTAAACAAAGATCTAAAAATAAGTCTGTAAGATGTTTATATAGAGAGAAAATCAACTTTAAAAGGAGTGTGCATGCGGTTTAATTAGAAAATAGGCTATGGTTGATGGAACACAGACCCTATGGAGTTACTTTTTTATTGTGTATTTTTTAAATTCAGGAAATATATCCCACAGAGATGTACTATGTCATTTCCAGAGGGGATATTTTGAGCTACAGCTGAAAAACCAATATTTAAATACATGAAATATGCAATACAACATGAAAAAAAAATTGGCTGAAAACAGGTGTAATTTTTCCCTCCATATTCCCATCTCACTTTTCAATATTATATCAGAATGCCACACAAAAGAGAGAAGCCCATACATACTAAAATATATTAATGTGAGGACAAAAAAATGGGTATTCAAAGTTTTCTCCGAATTGTCTTATATTTCATATATTTGTAAACTTGTTCTCTCTAGAAAAAAGTCAGATTCTTGTGACTTCAATTTTTATCACATTCAGGTCTTTGCTCAAATGTCACTTTATCCCTGAGACCTTCCTGGATCCCTCTAATTAAAACTGCACCCACAGCACCCCAGGGCATGATTACCCTCTGCCCATGTTTCTTTCTTCCTTTGTTCTGCCTTACTTTCTCCACTGTATATGCTATATCTATTCACTAGTTTACTAGTTTATTGTTTCTCCCCATTAGCTATAATTAGTGTTATAATTCATTGGTTCAAAAATCAATGTACATTAGGAATTTACATTCCACAAGTTTCTTGTCATTTAAGTCAGACAAACCTTGAAAATTTCTTCTGTATTTTAGAAATCTAAATCCTTTTTTCTTCAACATATTTATCTTCCTACTTTTCAAAGTCTTTCTCCCCTCCCCTTCTGTAATCCTTTTTCTCTAAATTTTCCAGAGCCAAAGCTGGAAGACCATAGTCCTTTTTTTACATATAATCCAAAGGAACTATTCTTTGTTACTGGAAATAAATTATGATTTGTTAAAATGTAAAATGATTTGTATATACCTGAAATAGCAAGTGGATTGCAGTGCACTTTGTAGCATATTCTCATTTGATGAACTTGCATGTGTCTTCAAGTTGTGAAGGTCACATTCTCATCAAAGAGATTTTTAGATTACAGTATTGTTTAGAATTTTTATCCCATCTCTTTTTAATTTAAAAGTAAATCATTCTGTAATAATTCATCTAATTTTAATCCCTAAGTATATAGGAATGGTGATGACACTATCTTGAGCCAGAGAGACATGGGAAAGTGATTGCTATTTTGAGGATTCCATAAAGTCTTCATTTATGGTTTGTCAATATAAGGAAACCAGATGTCTTTTTCTGGGTGAAAGTGTCCCAGAAGTATAACTATCCTAAGGAAGGATATTGGAAGATTGTTACGTACTTCATATACATTTCTATAGACCAATGACAATATGTAAATAGATTTATCATATTTGCCATATCTAAGATTTATGAATGTTTTGCATTTGTAGGTGTTCAAATAAAACTGATGTAATGGTCTGTAGCTCTTCATAGATGATCAGTAGAGATGGATTCCAAATTATTCAACTATGAGAACTCCTTTCAATGGCCATGATAGTCATCCTGCTTTTAGTGCTAAGACAGCAACAATCATGATTAACAAATGAACAGTTTCAAATGCATTTGAGGTTTACTAATTATGACAATACCACTTATATTTGAAAAAAACTGCGACAGTTCTCTCTGTCTTGTGCTATTTGTTGAGACTCCTGTTTGGGTTTTTTGTGTGTTTGATTTGGGAATTTGTACCATAAACTTTCACCCCAGTGATCACTGTTCAGACACTGGGGACCACTGTCCTCTGGTTTGAAATCTTTGAGAAATTTAACCGCCAGGCCAGGCTTTCTGCAAGCAAAATATTTTTAAGGATCACTTTGAAGTAAGTGATGTTACTTCAGGTGTTAGCCTGGGTCAAAAGAGAGCAGAACTAATTCTTCATCAAATTTGAGCCCCTGGCAGGAGTGAAGCGTGTATGTACTGAAAGTTCTATAAATTTCAGTACCAACCTCACAGTGCTGTGAAGATGAATTGAGTTCCAAACTTCAAACCTTTTAAAATAGTTCCTGGAAAATAGAAACTGCTCATTAAGTGTTAACCATTATCATTGTTATTAGTATTGGTCATTGTTTCCAAAACTCAAGAGACAATAGAACTTTTGCTCATTTTATCAGGTAAAGATGGAAAGAGCCATCTCAGTCTTGGGAACCTAAAACTCTCTTCCCGCTTTAAGGTGCTAGGGATAGAAAGTGAATGAAACAGACATGGTCTACGCTCTCAGAAGATGTTTATGTCTCTGTGGGACATAGCTGCCTAACAACTAAATACACATGGGATTGTGTAGTGCAATAATAAATACTCCGAAGGAGAAGTTTGCAGAACTACTAAGATGTATCACAGGGGACCCAGCCAAGATGAGAGGATTAAGGAAGACTTCTTGGGTGAAGAGACATTTGAAATCTAAAGCATGAGTGGGAATTGACTACTTACATACGAGTGGGGAGAGGCAGAGCATTCTGGGTAGAGGCAGGGTGCTTACATGTGAAGACTCTGAAGTTGCTGGGGGAACTGAAAGAAGACTCATGTGGTTAGACCATAATCACTGGGGGAAAGTGGTCAAAACCAAGACTAGAAAGAAAGGTTGGGGGTGAGCTGGCAAGGCCAGGTTAAGAACTTTAGATTTTGTCTTATGGACAATAGGAAGATATTAAAGAATCCCCAGTAAGACCTGTAAAGTACTGGCTTAATAATCACAGCATTTTGTCATTTGTGTTGTCAACAAAGAGAAATTAAAAGTAGTCCTACTGTCATTGATACTGAAAGGGGTGCTCATATTTAAATATTTTGTAGACCATTATTGTAGATAATCTATGAAGGGCTAAACACAGTAATGCAGGTTTTATTTGAACACAATTGTTCACAAAGTATTAACCCAGTATTAAAATCTGGCAAATTTAATTGTCTAGGTCATTGTCTAGGTCAGCACATGTAAATGGTTAAAAGAGGACCCAGGCTGATGGGTTTCAAATCCCATTTCTGCCATTTACTTTTTGGGTGAACTTGGATGAATTGTTTTTTGTCTATCAGTTGTTCTCATATGTAAAATTAGGGTAAAAACCTTGCTTTCATAATTAAATAAGTTTAATATATGCCAAGCAACTTGACAAATTCCTGGCCCATTTTATGCTCTTAAAAATGTGAAGAGAGACACAATCATCTTTTATGGAGTACCTGGGGGCGGTACTTAGCACTCTGTTAGGTCTGTCAGAGCGAAAATAAGGGTGATTTCTAATTTACAGTAGTTTTGTGCAGCTAAGATGAGACAATATATATAAAGTGTCTGGCATGGGCATTAGCTCATAATGAACACTCAATAAATGTGAGAGCTTCAGGATATTATAGAAGAGCTAATCTAAGGATGAGTGGTGGTTCTCCAGACGGTCAAAAAATGAAGGAAGAGTCCAGTGGGTACATGAATCATTCCAGAAGTTTATGTCTTTAAACATTTTCTTCACATAGTTATTTGAAGAATGTTAATAAACAGAGATCTGGGTTATGCAGCAGACAGAATGCATGATTAGGACATCAGGAAAGTAGGGGCATCAAAAAATAAAGGGAAAAGATATTTTTCTGGAAGGAATTGATTATTAAAAATAAAAAACTGCAATGAAATAGTATGAAAAAAATAAGATCATTGCTAGACTTATATTTATGCACTTACATTTAATTACTTGTAAATTATATATTTGTACCCTGTCTCCCTCTATATATTTTATTTTGTTTTGAGTTACCCATTCAAAACACCATAATCTTCTCAGTGTCTAAGGGTCTCTAAAGACTGTAATCTGACCCTGGAGGTAAGGTACAAACAGATGGATCACAGAGCATCTGACCTGGTGCGACAAGTGGCTCAAAGTGAACACAAACCATGGTTGTGTTTGTGTAAGGATAATGTTTTTGTCATGGAAATTTGTGAGTAGGATCTTTAGGGCACATTTTAGAGACTGGATATCTGCTGCTCACATTCATTCATTCATTCATTCATAAACGTTAAATATTTATTAAATACCTACTGTTTCAGTCAGGACTTAGCAAGGAAAGCAGAAATCACCCCCACTAAGAGAGGATTTTGTAGAGAGATTTGGGCTGGGCGATCAAAGGGAGGCTTGGGTGGTTGAAAACTAGAAGCTCAGAGGGCTGCCCCATGGATGTGGATGGAAACCAAGGCTTCTGAGGAGAAGGTGCTGCTCAGTGGAGATGCACACTTATAGGAGTGGGCTTTCCTCTGTGGAAGGCTGCTGCTTGGCAGGGGTTAGTGTCTCTGATGAGGCTCTGTGAAGCTGGTCGTGGGACTGTGGAAAAAAGCTAGAAACCAGAATGAGATGCTACCAGCAGAACAGCAGGAAAACAGTAAGAAGCAAGTCCGTCCTCCGTCTTTCTGCTAATCTAGGGCTCCTGATTAGCAATGCCTCACAGGAATCCAGTTGACAATGGAGGAATACAGTTTGCCAAGCTCCAATCTCACAGAGCAGTATTTAGAAGGGTGGATTTGGAGCTGAGAGGGAAAAAGAAGTAAATATCCAGCAGACCTAATATGTGCCACAAATCAAGCTCTAGATATAGTTGTGAGCATAATAAAGCCTCCACTTTTATTGAGTATATAGTCTAGAAACAATAATAAAGTAAATGAATAAATAAATAATACTATCCCAGATAGTTATACATTCCAGAAGAAAATAAAACCAAGAAGGGGCTAGTGAGTGACCAGTGAGGTGGTGAAGGAAGGTTATATTAGAAAGGTGGTCTCAGGAAAGAGCAACTGAACAGAGTTCACAAAGATGAGAAGCTCTCTGAAGAGCTTATGTAATCACATTTCCAGCAGAAGAAATAGCAATTAAGACCCTAAGTCAGAAAGTATCTTGGCACAGAGAAGATGACTTTGGAAATGTAGACATGAGACAGATCACACAGACCATGAAATTAGATTTAACTGTTCCAGGTGAAATGGGAAAACATTGGAGAATTTTAAGCAATCTGATTTATGTATTAAGAAAATCATTGTGTCCGCTGTGTGGAGAATGGATTGTTGAGGAACAAGACAGGCCATAAATGCTCACAGGTGAGTTTCATTTGGCTTGCACTGAGTTAAAAAATGAAGCAATGCTCAAACAGTGGTAAATTTCTAATAAAAACCAAATTTCTGGCTTCCATCAGACTATCTCAAGGTCTGGCATTCCTGTGCTCACATGGCCACCATCTATTGATGCTAAGTGACCACTGCCTTTCTCGAAGGGGCAATTTACCAGTAACCGCTCACCTCTCATTTTATCCCCAACCAGGCTATTTTTTTTTTCACTAATATTAGTTGCCCGAACCATATAGCCATTTGAGTTTGTGACTTTTTTTCTTGCCCTCAAGCAAAAATTTTTCATCCTTCACCCCCATTTATAGTAATTTCTTTTCCTTCAGCCCTCAGGTGCACAGAATGACGTAAAACGTAACTCTTGATTCAGGAAGTGCTCTCACCATTGGTCCATGTGTGGACTGCTCGTATCTAGACAATGGAGGGCAGGAGCATGAGCAGAATTCCAGTAAGCTCTTCCCTTTTTCATCCTTCCACATCTAGCCTTGTTGCCTCCTGCCCCAGAGCAAAGTAGATTTTTTCCCAAAACCAATTCAAACAGCCACCAAGAGCTGTATCCTCTCAGTCTCCTGTTTTTCAGTCCAGGTTGATCTTAGAGAGACTAGAATTCATGTAGGTCAGGAATTGAAAACAGAACCTTAAAACACATTATGTTTTTCCAAACATAAAGTCAGCATCCTACAGAGCTGTTTCAACATATGATCAAAGGGAATAACTGTTTGTTTCCTTTCAAAAAGGATTTTTTAAAAGAGCTTGCCCTTTTGGGGACCAGTTTGCTATTAGGTATTTTCCAGCACACAGATTACAATGTACATAAAACTTTGTTTGTATTTTAGCGTTTACTAATTTATAGAAGAGTAAACACAATTAGAAAGGTCCTGACATTTTAACAGTAATGTTCATGTATTTGAGGTTACGATTTAATTTAAATAAAATTTAATATAATTTTATATTCTTTTGTTCATTCAAGCATCATATACTTTCTAGTAATTTTATTGTCTCCTATAAATTAATTATTTGGACAGTATCAAATCCCATCCACATTGGAAACATAACTTGGACAACATAAGTTGATAAAAGTGAATTTATAACAATGTAATTATCCAAATTATATCTTAGACAAAACAGTGTAATATTACTATTACATGTGCAAAGAAGTCTATGGAATTCATCATCATGGTCAATGTACTTTATGTAAAACATAACATGGTGGTGTACATGAAGAAAATAATGTAGCAAGTAAGTAATACACTTGGCAATTCCATCCTCTTAACTTTTGAGTAGTACTTTTCATTTATTTGCAAAGCATCTGAGGAAATTTATATTCTACCCTACTCCCAAATACTTTCTCCAAATAGATTATTGAGAGGAAGTGGAATTTATTTTAAGCATTTTCTATATAGATTTAATATTTGATTTATTATTCAGTCCCATTTTATCATTAAGTAGAATTCCAGAAAGGATAATGCAAGTGATTGTGTTTGTTATGAGCAGTTTACCATCTTGTTGTTTATTTATAAACCAAGGATTATAATATGGAAAGTCAGAAATCAAAGCTGTCCTGTTCCAAAAATAAAAATCTAAAACTATGGCAGGCACTAAATTTAAGTAATATAGCATTTTTCTAATTCTTTTATAGTTTAAAATGGGAAATAAGGAAAATTTAAGCTTCTTTAGGATAAGGATTACTTATTCACTTGAATCTCCAGAGCCTGGTACAATAAATAGGAGGTATTCAATAAGTATTAATGGAATTACTATTGAATACAAGTGTCTTTAAATGCTTTTATAAGTTATCATATTGCGATTACTATAAAATGAAAATAGGTAGATGATAAAACCCATTGATGAGTAAGTTCAACATTGACTTCAAGAAAACTTGGGAATAGTTTGTTGACTCAGGTTTTTAAATATTCTTAAAATTATTTAGATTATTGGAAGTTCATGTAAAAAACAAAAATACAAAAAATAAACCAAGGTCTAAGGCATTGTTTCTCCAAATGTAGTTTTAGACCATTTCTATTTCCAGTTTTATGTTCAGTTCTGGTTAATTATGAGAGGGTACTCTACAAAGAGAATAGGCGGGAAAATAGAGACCATGAATCCAGCCAGATGAGGAATGGTAGAAGGTACTGATTCTCAAAGTGTGGTCCTGAACCAGGAGTTTCATCAACACCGGGCAACTTGGAGATGAAAATTCTTGGGCCCCACCCTAGACCTACTGAAACACAGCTCCAGGGATAGGACCCTGCAATGGGTGTTTTAACAAGTCTTCCAGGTGACTGTGAGAACCACTGGCTTAAGGAATTGAAGTGGTGATGCCAAGGAAATAAAATTGAGGCAAAGTGATGTACAATTGAGGAACAATCCTATTAGGGGGATGAGACTAATTCTGAGTATTTCCTGAGGGAATCATAAGCCACAGTGATTGGAGATTATTCACAGCATGGCAAATTTTGGCTCATGATTTGCGAAATATTCATTGACTCCCATCTGTGTACAAGTCCCTCTGCTAAATTCTAGAAAGTAAAAAAAAAAAAAAAAAAAAATTAAGAAGATATGTTTCTGCCCTTATGGAGCTCAATGTCTTTTGTGAGAGAGGAATAAGCATTTATCCAAGATGTGATGAGAAACCTAGGGAGAGACTTCTCTGTCAGATTGACCAGGCAGGTGAGGCCTCTCTAAGGAGTTGGCACTTGAGCTGAGCTCTGAAGGACTAGACTGTATTTACTAGAGTAAAATGGGTTTCAGTCCAGTTAGAGCTGCTCAAAGGTAAAAGGGAATGAGAGAGAAAAGAGAGAGGGAGAGAGAGAGAGAGAGAACTGCCTCATGTTGTTTCAAGCTGCCTTGTCACATGAGGTATCAGGAAGAAGCTGAATCTTTCCTTGGTATATTGAAGAAGAAAGTCTTGCTCTCAGTTGGGTGATATACTCAACACCAATAGGTCACTTCTAAATGCAGATTCTCTTCTATTACTAGCCCAAAGCAAGAAAATAAAGCACAATTATCTTTGGAACCCCTTCTTTAAAATGAAGTCTTTTTCCACTTTAGTAATGGTCCATCTTGCTCAGTTTTGCCTTCCTCCTGGTCCACCTCCCTGACCACCATGTTTCTCATTACCTCAATCCTCCCTTACCCCATCTTCTACCACAGACAGCCAGGTACTGGTGGTTGACATAATGGTGCAACATGATGCCTTACTCCACCCCATTCTGATAGAGTCATTTAGCAGAGACTCTTCAACAAGGAAAGGTTCTTAATCCAAAAGTCTTGCATTGTATTGGAAATACTTGAAACAGCCAGGAAAGTATGTGCTAGAGGATTTTAGACAGCAGTTGTCACTGGAGTGTTCCTCAACCAACCAGCCCTCCTTCTATCTAGTTCACCATTATTGTAAAAAAAAAGTACAATTCAATAGTCTTAGTAGTTATTAGAAATTGAGTAAACTGTTACCAGATCTTTATTCACACCCCACCCTGTGGTATGGACACCAGAAGACCCTTCTGTAATCTGATTCTATTTGGACAGGCTGGGGGAGAGACACTCTAAAATTGAATTTAAAAGTTTGGTGACTCACTGACATTACCTAATTTTTTTCTTCTGATCCAAATATAGCAGACAATTTAAAATTGATTAAAAAATTCTAAGACAGTAGCAGTCCTAGTCCAAAGGGGCTATGACAGTGGTATGTGCCCAAGAGACAAAAGTGAACTATAACCGGCCTACTTTCTTTCTAATCCTTTCTTGGGCACCAGAATCTAGACTTTTGTTCTTTAAAGCGAAAATATCCTTGACTTAAACACACACACACACACACACACACACACACACACTTTTGAAGTCCTTTCTTTTTGAGTGATAGGACTCTTACTCTCTCTCCTCTATTCTATCCATTGGTTGTCCTACTCACTTACATTTATGAATTGATTAAATGTTGAATTCTCAGACTTGATTCAGCCTTCACAATATTGTGTCTGCTCTTGTCCTGCTCTGTCCTAGATACGCATTTCAATTTTCCACTGGGGGGTTGGTTTGAAACTGGAGTGATATTTTGTGTGAGAGTATGTCTCAAAGTTTGGATAGATGTTTACAGAGATGGAACTGGACCTCCAGAATGTTCTAATGATTACATAAGGCCCATGAAGTAAGTCTCCGGACTTTTCCAACCCTGGAAACTACATAGTACATGGAATAAAAGCAGAGAATTCAAATCCTTGTTTAGGAAATTCTTTTGCCACATGCTATGTGCTCTGGGCAAGTTACCGAAAACTTAGTCTTAGAAAGCGAAGACTCAGTTTCCATTTCCAGTTT
Source organism: Delphinapterus leucas (assembly GCF_059928025.1). Taxonomy (NCBI): domain Eukaryota; kingdom Metazoa; phylum Chordata; class Mammalia; order Artiodactyla; family Monodontidae; genus Delphinapterus; species Delphinapterus leucas. The sequence continues at coordinate 46,938,348 of NC_143133.1, read as the reverse complement.
CAGCGTTATCACCTGTTTTTAGAATCCTAAAGGAATCACGTTAGTTTAATCATAACAGGAAAAATAAGTTTTCGGTTTAATCATTTGAGTATTTATAATACTTTGAGGTGTAAGGCTATGTCAAGAAATCATTAAATTCCTTGGGCAAGGATGATGTAACATGGTTCATAGGTAACTTGTAAAAATCTTGGGAAAAAATTACTCTTTAGGAAAGCAGTATCCCAAGGGTTGCACATTAAAGAAATGAGCCTGGTATCCCAGATCTCCACAATATAAACTATAATTAGTAAGGAAGGGTTGTATAGTTTGATCCTTCCCTAGAACTATTTTAAGTTAGAACCAACATAGCCATGCAAACTGCTGCTGATCAATTTCTTGCTTATTTAATAACGTAGAACAATCCTTCAAGACTTCATTCAGCAGTCAGATCATATCACATTCCCTTTCACACACCCATCCTATCACTTGACTCTGTACAAAACCACTTTTAAGAAATAAACTTGTTGACAGGCACACACAAATTCATACGTGTGTGTGTGTGTGTGTGTGTGTGTGTGTACATGAAGTTGATTTGAAAGCAAAAAGAAAAGACTAGATCTGGCCTAATTTTGGCTTGAAATAAAATATGAAATTACCTTGCCACTATGAAAACATAAGTGTGGCATATATCATAAATTTAAACTCCTTAGTTTTACTTTAAACTATTTAAACTCCTTAGCTTTTAATTAAAAATTAAATTCCTGATTCTTCTAATCATTTATAAATGTGATGGACAGGACATTAAAGAGTCGCATACATGTACTTACACCACTTCACTGGTATTTTCATTTTGCTTTTATTCAAAGATAAATGTTTCAGAATAAAAGCATTCATAAACAGACATTTAAACAACTTGGAGGGGGTTGAAAAATATGAAGAGACTGCCTCTGCAGCACTTTCTGCACAACCCTTTGAAGACCATAAACATGTATTGGTATTTCTCACGTAACCCAAAGGCTAGTATTTACCATCAGTTAACAAGAAAAGACCCCAAATCACATATTATATTTTATAACTTTCCAATGTTTGCTATAAATGAGAAGCAGAGTCCTATTTCATGCAAGATTGGTGTGCGCCCAAGCTTAACCCTTGTCAGAATTTGAAGGCTAGATTGGCTGGTACACAAATCTGCCTTCTGCTTTCTTTTCTGTTAAATGAAAAATTAAATAAATAGGTGCAATTGTAAAGGCTGTCAACAGTATTTGCACTGTAGTTTTAAGATACAGTAACAGTCATTTGAATGATTTATTTTCTAATTATTTGTCAAAACGATGTGATTAGATATCATGCTCCATCGTGGTTTTCATGTAAGTAGCCCAATTAGCCGCACTCTGGCTCCAAAGGGCACCTTCACAGAGCTTCTGGGTTCTAAGAAGAGACAACTCCTTCCCTTTGCCTCTTCATAGAAAGGCTACTTCTTTTTCTTTTACACTATGTGAGATTTATGGGCTTAACCTCTGGCCCATAGGGTAGAAGATCAGGGTACATGCCTTCATTTATTCTTGAAAGTTATTGCACACTCTCTACTCTAACTGCCTTGTCCTTCATGATGCCATTGGTGGAGTCACATAGCTCTGTATTAACATTTGGAAATGGCTTTTACCTTTTGGGTCATTTTATGATGTCATTTCAGTGAGTTACCCATTTGCAATATTACTTAACTGATTGGATAAAATACTCTTTCTGCACTAGTACAAAATAATTATTTTGCTTTAGCTATAATGAATGCATTTAAGTTTGCATAAAGTTTCTACTCAATTGTTTTTTTCTCTGGAGTAGAAACAGGGCAGTGATGGTAGAAGAGAATTAACTCGGTCAAGTTCCATGAAAAAGATCAATATAATCCATGACCCTGAGCACTTCAATGAATTATTTGGAAAGCCGTAGGGTAGATCTGTAGAATTAAGCAAAAGAGTGTCATGAAGAATTACTGGGGGCGTTGAGGGGTGGTGGGTTTATATGTTACATCAGATTAAATTCTTTAAACCTATTAAATACACATTCTCCTTTTAGCTTATAAACTCATTTGAAATCAGTTTTTAATTTGCAGCATATTCCTATCACATTTGTTTCTTTAAAACAAACAAATCAAAAGGACCCAAGTTTAGCAAGCTATAAAGGGAAATAGGGACATCAGCCCTCCCTTGTAGGATCCCCCCTCCCCCAACTGTGTGAGACTTTCCATTCAAAGCAAAGTCAGAGGTTTTTATCAGATATATTTTAACTTTTATTTTAGATCAGGGCAAGTCTCTCAGACATGCTTAAATCTGTAATATAAAGCATATTGAAAGCTAGAGTTAACTATTCCATTTGTTTGAATAATGTAGTTACTTTTATTCTAAGTTTGTTTGAATATAAATAGCCCCAGCTAAAATTTAGCTTATCTCTTTGCACAAGGCCAAATTATCACAGCCCCAATCTCAAGAATCTTTTAAGCTTTTATTATTGTTATTATTATTTTTTCTAAGTCATCCAGAGGAGGAAGTTCTCAGCAAAATCTCCCTTGGTGATGCAAACGTTAAGTTCCTCTGATTTGGAAAGAGCAGAGTAAGCAAAACAATAAAAAAGGATCAGTGAAAGCTTTGGGCTTCATCATCCTTTGGAGGGGTTTGAAAGGCAGCAGGACTGATTCCAGTTCAGCAAGAATTTGTTTATTTTGCTTATCTCTGGACAGAACTAACAGTCTTAATGGTTTTCAAGGGCCTTAACTGGTCCTGGGTTCATGTGGCCATTTGCAGATTAATGTGCCTATTTGCAAATGATCATATTTCCACATATCATTTGTAACATATACACTGTAAGTTGTTACAAGATTTGCAGTCTAGTGAAATAAATACCATCCACTTTTAAATCCTCAAAGCATATTGTCATAGCATCGAGCAAACACATGTAAATGCCTTTTCAAGTTTTGCTGCTCATCGACAGATATCTTTGCGTACCCATGGGCAGCACATGCAAAAACCACACACAAATTAAAATGAACCATAATTCCATATTTTGATGGCATTCTCTTCAGTGTGAAATTTCACAAAGTGTAAACAAATGAATATAAAGAAGTGGAAAATACAGTGAAATCCAGTACTGAGGAAATAGATGGAATGAACTGGAACATTTTGTTTACATATAGTTTAACATACATAATTGATGACTTAGTGAAGAATCCAGTAAGTATTTAGTCCTTGGGTCCTACTGCTCTGAAACAACTAGCAATTCTGCAGTCAATACAGAGATTCAATAAGTAATATGGTAGACAAGTGATTCAAAATCTTGGCTACTCATGAGATTACAGGGGGAGCTTTTGAAAGTCTGCTGGTGCCTGAGCCCCAACAGATACACATGAAATATCTGGGCCCTAGAATTTGGTTTTAAAAGAGGATTAGTGATTCTAATGTTTGAATTGAGAATCAAAATTTTAGATCAATGGTTCTCATACATTATTTTAGGTTACTTGGAAGGCTTGTTAACATACAAACTGCTGGGCCTCAACCCTAGAGTTTTTGATTCAGTAAGTCTCTGATGGGATTCAAGAATTTATAGTTTTAACAGGTTCCCAGGTGATGCTACATGATGCTAACACAGCTGTTCCAGGTACCATGCTTTGGAGAACCACTGTTGTACATAATTCTGTATTGACTGACTGAAAAACCACATAATACCCAGGTATAGTAATCACATATATTTTGGTTGATTGGAGAAAAAAAATAAAATCCCTCTCCCCCCCAAAAAGTATAACAGGATGTTAAAAAGAAAGTTTCTGCTGAAATCTCAAAAATGACAGTGGTCAAAGAGTCTTGAAAAACATGATTATGAAACTATTATACAACTCTTAAATCCTTCCCCACATTGAGAGTAAAAAGGCTGGAAGGTTTTTAAATATTTCTTTGGAGAGAGCCATGCTTAAGACTTAATCCCCATCTTCAAGGAGCGAGTTAGAGGTACCTGTTCTGCTGGGAACATATTTCCTGGTTTGTTCCAGACTGAAGAGTTTCTCAGGACAAGAGAGTTTTGGTGCTAAGACATGGACAGTCCTAAGGAACTAGGATGGTTTGTCTCCCTCCCTCTGTGCCCTCATGCCAAACCTAATGAAAGCATTTGGATAGCTAAAGACATGCCTGTAGGTGAGGCTACAGAGGTATTGAGTAAGACTCCAGCTTCCATAGCTGCCGATAGGCAAGCCAAAGGGAAGGTGACAGATTTGGGTTCAGTTTATACTCCCAGAGTTATGGTTAAGTATGCAGTAGGGTTTCTTGTGGACAAAATATGAGCACATGTGAAAAAGCCAGTGGGAGTCATGTTAAGTTTTGACCAAATAGAACTTCCTGGATGGGTGAATGCCTCGCAGTGGGAAGAGGAGAAGGGATGTTGTGTCAATGGCAACAGTTGATAATGAGCTCTAGGAAGGTAAATCATTAGGATTAAGGAACTGAAGGTAAGAGGTAAAATGATGGAGAGGAGAAGGAGGCTCTGAATAACCCATGGAAATTCCCACAAGAGGAAGAGCTTTAGGCACCTGCCATGCCCAGAGAGTGCAAAGGCACGTCACTATTTTGAAAAGAGCACAGCTCCACTCCCTGCCTTCCAGCCTGCAGAAGGCCCAGCTGAAGGAGAGAAGAACATGGAACTTTAACTCAAATATGGGTTTTGATTATTATATAGAACTGGACATTTTACATTATTGAACAGAAAATGCATTTGTTCCCTTAAAGTAAATTTGTCATTTAAGAATGACCAAAGCGTCATGCCTTCCAGGGACAAAGGAAGGACTTTCTCCATTGGATTCAATTTTAAGGTACAGTGGGGTAAAAAGAACGTTTTGCAATTTTACTCCATGAGTTCTGCTTGTCCAACATATTGGTTGTGCAAACATACATTTTTTAAAAAGGAAATTAATAAAAGATGTATTGACTCACTAAATGGGAAGTTAGCATTAGTTCTAGCTAGGTCAAGGAGAATAAAAAAGTGGTATCAGTGATTTCCAACTCTTGGCTCTTTTTTTCTTCTCTGATGGTGGAATTCTCAGGCATACCATCCCCACCTGGTTCAAGATGCCTAGAAGTTTTAGATTTAAATCACCTTTGTGAATCAATTTGAGAATTATCCTCAGAGGTCTCTGACTGTCCCCACTTGTTCATTCTTATACCAATTATTATTAAACAAATTCAATGCTTTCAATGGCCAAGCCTGGGTCCCCTAAATTGGGGGAAGGATTTGGTCAGCGATACATAAGTCATAAGAGAGAGGGGATTCTTTTAACAGAAGAAGAGTGGAGAAGCAAAAGGTTGTGGGCTAGGCAAAATAATAGTCAATGCAGTCTCACTGTGTTAATAAACGTTTGATGGATAAATTGGTCATTTACAAGTATCTCTTCTTTCCTTGTTTGCAATGAATTAGTCCTAGATCTCTTTTATGACTAAGTATGGTAGGGTTATAATGTTGAACTTCAGGCTTATAATTTTTTATATCACCCAAACTTTCAGCCATTAGTATATAAGACTAAGCAACAGAGGCTTCCCAAGTATGCCTTATAAATCTACTAAAAATCTTAATTTGCTTAATCTCTCTAGCACAATTTAATTGCATAGTTTTCATATGCAATTTAATGTTGCATTTCTATTAAAAGTAATATTAAATATATTTTTTAAATTGACATTAAAAGCAGAATTTTTTGCACCATCAAATCTAAGAAGAGAATGGGAGAGAAGATAGAAAGTGACTTTATAGATGATGGTCCTTTGCGTAAAAGTGTGACATTACTGAGCATCCATTAATAATGGAAATTACAGGATATGGGGAGGGGGAAGGGTAAGCTGTGACAAAGTGAGAGAGTGGCATGGACATATATACACTACCAAACGTAAAATAGATAGCTAGCGGGAAGCCGCCGCATAGCACAGGGAGATCAGCTCGGTGCTTTGTGACCACCTAGAGGGGTGGGATAGGGAGGGTGGGAGGGAGGTAGACTCAAGAGGGAAGAGATATGGGAACATATGTATATGTATAACTAATTCACTTTGTTATAAAGCAGAAAGTAACACACCATTGTAAAGCAATTATACTCCAATAAAGATGTAAAAAAAAATGGAAATTATTATTAAGAAGAAATTGGAAGGAGTTTGAGCACAAAACAGTTGTGGCCATTTGGAATTCTTTCAAAAGACATTGATGAGTTTTTCTCATTAGTTAACAAAATCTCCTTTATGAATTATTTGGTTATTCTCCAGTGGCTAGATCAGAGCTTGGGTATAATTTTGTATTCCTGGTAGAGAATCAGGACGATGCTCTTAAACAGGTACTCCAAAAACTGGATTAGTGATGTAACTAAAAATTTGAATAAAAATCTTCCAACTGTGAGATTCAGATGAGAAGAATGATCCTTACCTGTATGGAGAGGGAGTAAACATTTCTTTTGCTCTTAGGAGTGTATGTATGCACGTATTTTTTTCTGAATTCCGGGCATGAGCTTGGATCAGTTGAGGTGGCTGAGGAGTAGAATGATGGCTAAAAAGGTAGGGCTGATATTGAGAATGATTCTTTAACCTTTGATTAGACTTTCAGTATTTGTTTGCTAGGGCTGCTATAACAAAATACCATAGACTGGCTGACTCAACAGAAATTTATTTTTTCATGGTTCTGGAGGCTAGATGATCAAGGTGTTGGCAGGTTTGGTTTCTTCTGAGGCCTCTCTCCTTAGCTTGCAGGTGGCTGCCTTCTTGCTGTGTCCTCGTACAGTGGTACTTCTGTTGTCTCTGTTGTCTGTGTCCTAATCTCCTCTTCTTATAAGGACACCAGTCATACTGCATTAGAGCCCAAATGTATGACCTCATTTTACCTTAATCACCTCTTCCGTGATCCTATCTCCAAGTAGTCATATTCTGAGGTACTGGGGGACTAGGGCTTTAACATATGAATTTTGTGGGGAGACAATGCAGCCCATAATGCTTTCTAATTTACAATAAATATAGCTCTGTTGAGTTATAGAAAAAGCTACTTGTTCTTGCTTCAGAGATGCTATTTGGCAAATTAGTATCCTCTTTTTACTGAAAAGAAAACTCGGAGATTAGAAGTTGAAAGTCTTGTCCAAGGTCACTGGATGGACAAAGAGCTGAACTTGCATTAGAATTCAAGGTTTTCTGTAACTGTTCCCTCTATTCCATCACCACACCACTTTTTAACTCTTTATTTCAACTGAGGGAATTATAATACAACATTGAAATGAGAAATAAGGAAGGAAAAAGAGTTGGGTAAGACAGGAAAAATGCTGCCACATGGAAGGTCACTTCACGTAAGAATGGCACAGAAAATATATGGGTATGGAGGCAGAAAATTGAGTACTGACAAAGTAGGGAGTTGCCTTTTCACATGACTGAGTGCACAGGATCCTATCTAACCAAGTTAACTGTTGACTATTGATTTTTTAAGACTTCAGAAATTAGTCAATAGTTCCAATGTGATTAATTTATTCCAACTTCCCAGGCCAAAAAAAAAAAAAAGTCCAATTCAAAAATTTGGTCACATCCCAAACCACTAAATTAACTGATGTTTAGTTGTATCTTTATGATCAGTGCCATCTTTTTGGTCTAGTACATTTAACAATAATGACAACAAAAATAAATATGGAAAGAAGAGAGGTCCCCATCTGCACACAGTTCACATACGCACTGCTATGTTATTTATAACACATATTAGGGCCTTGCTTAATTGATAAGTTCTCTATGTACACTTGCTAAATAAAATATGATATCTTGAAAAAGCAGAAATTCAGGTATTGTATGGGACAGAAAGTAGAAACCATTTCAGGTTAGAGCTGTTATTAAGAAATTTCTCCTGTGTTTTTTGTATGAAAATTCCTAAAATTTGGGACACTTGGACTAATCAAATATGAAAGAAGATGGGTCAGATGAGATCAGATTACTTTGCACCTGACTTCTTTTTTGTTGTTGTTTTGTGAGGGGATAAACTAACCACAGAAATGGGGGAGATGTTAATATTTTCTCTTTAACTCATCTTTAGGTTTTAGAAATATAACACATTTGTGAGGTGGGATGAAGTCTGGCTTTTAATAAAATAAAGAATAATAGCACAAAGCAGGAAGATCATGAGAAATTAAGACATAAAATTCTGAAGCAGGTCAAGGGATAGATAAGAGATTGCAAGGTTAGACATTAAATCTTATAGTTTCCAAGCTGGCCTCCAGAAGGGACATAGCAGGTTAAGAAGCAGAGGCCCAAAAGGAACAATATTCCATGCTGCAATCAGAGAAAGAGAGGATCGTAATTATGTGCATATGTTTGTGCTTTACAGAGTTCTGATACTAATCAGTGTGTATATCTATATATGTAAATACCAGATCAATGAAAACCTCTCCATGTGTGTGCATTCAGCTCCATGCACATCTTTAGTTAGATTTATAGATAAATATACACAGAGAAGCTAATAGAATATGAATGAGAATCTAAGTTAAAGTAACATGGATCAAAAACTGGCTGCCACAGGTTTGGAGCTCAAGCACTCAATGCCTACAAGTTGTAGGGTTTTTCTCACTATGTTACTGAAATTGGGAGTTGGTCCAAAGTGTAAACAAAAAAGGACTGAATTTCTGCAACATGATCTAGTCTGAGGTACTCAGAAGGCCACCCAGAAGCTCCTGTTGATGTAGGAATCTGCCCCCTAAGGACCCCAACAAGTCCTAAATGGCTCATGTGGGCAGGGTGACTCACGCTGGCTACCTTCTTACTTCCCAAGGTGATTTGAGGTTTGGAATCTAGCACTAGAGAACCCACTTTGGGTTAATGTGCTGAAATAGATCTCTGGGAATATGAACAGAATGGAGTAAATGAATGCATGTATCTTATATTCTTGGCTTCATGAATCCTTGTATTATGTCCTCCTTCTTTGAGAATACAGTTTGATGATCTGATGAGTAAATTTCTTTCTTTCAGGCAAGATATCCTCTTCTGTGTTTCTCGTTCTCTCTCCCTCATACACATTTTTGCACTGATCAAATTCCGGAATGACAATATAAGATGGAACACTCTCAGAAAGAGGTCTTTCTCACTGACCATTCCTACATTAGAGCCACATGAAATAACATCTGTGCACAGAAGATGAAAATCATTGAGTAGAATGTACATATTTCGGGTAGCTGAGCTCATTTACTGACTGGTTGAGATGATTTAGCAATACCATTGCACCTTGAATGCAGCTTCTTTGAGCTTATTTCATGTGGTTGAGCTCATTAGTTTTGTCAGTTACTTTGGAGGTAGGTATGTACACAAAACCTGTTTTGTATGGTGGGGAGGCCTCAGGAAATAGTCCTTCGCGACTCTTATTTGAAACACGATTTTGAAAATTTAACTCAAAATGTGTGCCATATTTATTTAACATGATCATGATTGGTCTGAAAATACACACGGATTTTTTATAAGTGTATTCTTCTCTATAGTTTAATGTAACTGAAAAAGCAGAATGGTTTCTACACCTTTTCTACCTTCCTCCCATCCTTCATATATCATCAGGAATTTATTCAATGATTCAGAGGAAACATAAACGTTGTTAGTTTATAAAATAGGGTTTTATTTTGGAATAAGTTTAACCAACAGGTTTTTTAAAAAAATCAACTTTTAAAAAATATTTTTTACATGATCAGTAACATGATATATTGGTGATTTTAAAAATTTATTTGATACAAGCTATAAAAATTCCTTGGTGATGTAGCTATTACTCTTTATGAATATGACTTAGCTAATAGCACACCTTCACCTTTTCAAGGATTCAGCTTGAACTCCTGTTATTAAAGCAGTAAGGTACAGTGGAAAGAACCAAGGCTTTGGAATTCTATGGAATAGCAGATTTATTAGTCTTACTTAGCTGTAATTTCCTAATTGGAAGAAAAGGAGATAACTTGTTTTTAAAGATTAGAAATAATATGTAAAGTGTCTGACATAGTCATGGATTGCAGTCTGTGAACTTGTAGTATTCATTAATTATTGTTTTCCACCAAGTTTTCTACATACCTTCTAGATATATGTCCACAGAAAATTTGTGTGCGCTGCTTCACAGGAGAACATTTGCTAAACATGCTCATATATCTGTTCTTTTTTAAAGACAACTCTAATGACATATCTTTGATATAAAAATTATATACATTTAAGATGTGCAACCTGAGGTTTTGAGGTGTGTATACCTCGCGAAACGATCACCCCAATCGGGCTAAACAACTTATCTATCACCTCTACATAGTTATTGTGTGTGAGTGTGTGTGCAAGTGAGACAGAAGATTTAATTTAAGATCTATCCTCTTAACAAATTTCAAGAACACAATACAGTATTGTTAACTATTGTCATCATGTTATATATTAGATCCCCAGAACTCACTCATCTTATAACTAAAAGTTTGTACCCTTTGATCACCATCTCTCTAATTCCCATCTCACCACCATTGGAACCCATCATTCTACTCTCTGTTTCTATGAATTCAACTTTTTTAGATTCCACATATAAGTGAGCTCATGCCAATGTGTCTTTCTGTGTCTGGATTATTTCACTTAGCAGGATGTCCTCCAGATTTATCCATGTTGTTGCAATGGCAGTCTTCCTTTCTTTATTATGACTGAATAATATTCCATTGTCTGTGTAAATGATATTTTCTTTACCCTTCATCTGTTGACAGCCATCTGTTTCCATACTTTGGTTATTGTGAATAATGCTGGAATGACCATGGGAGTGCAGATCTCTCTTCCAGATCCAGATTTCAGTTCCTTTGAATATGTACCCAGAAGAACTACTATCTGTTCTTGGTGGCCATTTGCTATCTATCTCCTTCCTGACTGAAGAGGCTAGAGGCCACGAGCTTAGCAAAATCTATTTGCAGAATGGGTTATTATCCTCTTTACACAGGGCTGCTGGTCCCATCCTGAGAACAGCAAAGGGAGATTACAGCAAAGACCTTTGGAAGACAGAGGCAACCATTATGTAGGAAGCAGCTTCAACTCTCTAAGGTGATTTTTTAAAAGTCTAAAGTCACTTCAAAGAAAAACAAAGAAAGAAAAAAACGGTTCAAAAAGATGTCAGAAATAGTATTTAAACATTGGTAAGGTTGATTGATTATTTTCTTCTTTTATACATGGCACATTTTTTGAGCACATCTAATGAGCATTTATTGACTCACATTCTCCATTCATTACCAGGATTTATTGACCCTAGAAATTAATATTGACTGGGGCAAAACAGCCACTGACTTCTCTTGCCGGTCAATAAATCTGGCGATGGAGAAACACCAAACCAGGAGTCAGGATATTTTTTCTTAGTGTTGTTTTTTCCTTTGCCCTAGGAAGAATGTCAGTGCAGCTGCCTGCTTCCAGTGGGCCTATCATGTTTTTAAAAAATTTAGTAGTGGGCCATTTAGAGTCTGTTTCCAATTTACATTGTGCACTAATAGGGCCTGAATATAAAATTTCCTTCAGATGCATTAATATGTGTAGGTATAATGAAGCCAAAGCATTTTTATCACAGTTAAATTTCATAAATAATGTCAGAAGAAAGAAAAAGAAAAAGCAGTAAATTTAACACATGTGACAATAACCTAGAAATTTTAAACAGTTTACGCATTTCAAAAGATATAGCTGGGACCTAGTCAAGTCGCCCCGTCTTTATGGATTTCAATTCTTTTTTCTGTAAAATGAAGTGTTTAATTGGTCTTTGAGATCTCTGATCTTTGAGATTTCTTGATCGCAATAAGATCAAGAAATTATAAATGCTTTTCAAAAGCTAGAATTTGTACATATGGGTTGTTCTTTCAGTCTGAACCCCATGAAGAAGCTGTTTAAGATTTGGGAAGAAGTAACAAAGAAGTAGGGCATATCATTATATATACATATTATTCTGAACAATTTGCTTTGTATAAAAATGGATGTCTGGGGCTTCCCTGGTGGCGTGGTTGTTGGGGGTCCGCCTGCTGGTGAGGGGGGTGCGGGTTCGTGCCCCGGTCCGGGAAGATCCCACATGCCGCGGAGCGGCTGGGCCCATGGGCGGTGGCCTCTGGGCCTGCGTGTCCGGAGCCTGTGCACCGCGGCGGGACGGGTCACAGCGGTGAGAGGCCCGCGTGCCGCAAAAAGAAAAAAAAAAAAAAGGATGTCCGGCAGCTTCTTGATTTAAAGGAAGAATGTAGAAGTAGTAAGAGTATAGGATTTGAAGTTTAGAGATCTGGCTTTGAAGCCTAGAGCTGTCCTGAGTATGTGTGTTTGCATGTGTGCATGTGTGCATATGTGCATGAGTTATTAAAATAAATTAGCACTTCTGTGTATGAATCATTTCTCAAATACTAAGCACAATACCTTGCAAAGTCACGTGTTTTTCATTGACAAGGTTGACATTCAAAGAAATCGAGCTGCTTGCCCAAAGTGAATCGCTATGATGCCATTTGACTCCCTGCCAGCCTGACTTCCAAGATCTTGCTCTGTGAGGTCACGCAGTTTCCCTGAACTCCTGCTCTTTCCATGGCAAAATGGGCAGCCCCAGCTCAGGGACAGAAGGCACTGGGAGACCTGTATCGCTGGTGGAGTCGAACAGAAATGTCAGTTGTGACTGGTGATTACAGTGATGATCATCTTATCTTAGAGACGGTCACTTGGAAATTATTTCCCAATGAAAGGTCACCATGAGTAACACAGAACTTAAAGCTGTAAGTAAATCTAGAACCCAAGTAGGTCTTTGTAAAATGCTGAGGAAATCCGTCTGGCAAAAAATGCCAAGTAATGTGGAATGTGTAGAGAGAGATGGGTCCTTTGCCTTTTCCGCCACTTAACGCTGCCCATCTTCTGCCCCTCACCTGGATGCTCAGGCCTTTCTAGCTCCTAGATCACTCTAACATCCACCTTGGCGTACATTCATAACAGAAGGGGAGCAGCAGATTAGGGGGTCAGCGTATGGCTTTGTGTTCAGAAAGACATTGGAGTGAATCCAAGTTTGCTGCTTATTAGATGTTAAATTTTAAGAAATAATATTCTGAAGCACAAGCCTCCTTCCCTGAAAAACGGGGATAATAATAAGACTGATCACATATGATCCTTGAGAGAATAAATTCAGCAGTGGCATGTGAAGCACAATGAGCATTGCTTAGCTCACCCAAGTTCCCAAGAAATGTTGGTTACTGTTATTAACAGCTTAAAGACGTCTTCCAACCATTTTAAAAAGGATCAGTGTCTCTTTTTTTTGAATTATGGTTTTCTCAGGGTATATGCCCAGTAGTGGGATTGCTGGGTCATATGGTAGTTCCATTTTTAGTTTTGTAAGGAATCTCCATACTGTTCTCCATAGCAGCTGTATCAATTTACATTCCCACCAACAGTGCAACAGGGTTCCCTTTTCTCCACACCTTCTCCAGCATTTATTGTTTGTAGATTTTTTTGAAAATGGCCATTCTGCCAGTGTGAGGTGATACCTCATTGCAGTTTTGATTTACATTTCTCTAATGATTAGTGATGTTGAGCATCCTTTCATGTGTTTTTTGGCAATCTGTATATCTTCTTTGTACTACAATGTTCATTGCAGCACTGTTTACAATAGCCAGGACATGGAAGCAAACTAAGTGTCCATCAACAGATGAATGGATAAAGAAGATGGGGCACATATATACAATGCAATATTACTCAGCTGTAAAAGGAAACAAAATTGAGTTATTTGTAGTGAGGTGGATGGACCTAGAATCTGTCATACAGAGTGAAGTAAGTCAGAAAGAGAAAAACAAATACCATATGCTAACACATATACATGGAATCTAAAAAAGAAAAAAAAGAAAGTTTCTGATGAACCTAGGGGCAGGACAGGAATAAAGACATAGACGTAGAGAATGGACTTGAGGGCATGGGGGTAGGGAAGGGTAAGCTGGGACAAAGTGAGGGAGTAGCATTGACATATATATACTGCCAAATATAAAATAGGTAGCTAGTGGGAAACACCTGCATAGCACAGGGAGATCAGCTCAGTGCTTTGTGACCACCTAGAGGGGTGGGATAGGGAGGGTGGGAGGGAGATGCAAAGGGGAGGGGATATGGGGATATATGCATACATATAGCTGATTCACTTTGTTATACAGCAGAAACTAACACAACCTTGTAAAGCAATTTTACTCCATTAAAGATGTTAAAAAAATTTAAAAAAATAAATAAAAAGGACCAGTGGCTTTCACAGGTGATCAAATTCAAGGATAAAGGCAGAGTCAAGTTAGCTTGTATTAGAAACTGAAAGGCCTTCTCTCCTTCCCTGTGATTGTTCCTTGCAGACATTTCTATCCTGCCTAAGGGCAATCCCTGCCCTGGTCATGACAAGTTCTCTGGTCATGACAAGTTCTCTTACAAACTGGTAAAAATGAAAAGGTACAAGTATAAATGAGAATTGAGCCCTCTACCTAGCCATATCATTTTTGTGAAATTATTTATCTTGAGGTCTTTTCTATAACTAGAATGCTCCCTGAGGTCCTTGGCAAGGCCACGAGCCTGGGAATCCTAGCGTTTACAATAGCCAGACTGTTTATTGAGGCATCATGACCAGGAAGGAACAAGATATAGGAAATGAACAATAGTCTAGGATATCTGGCGCTGGTCCTGGCTCTATGAATAAACTTGTGGGGCAAAGCGTAAGGGATTTAACTAGCAAGAGCCTCGTGTCTCTATCTATGAATTGAGCAATGAGGATTATTTTCCAGGAGCATTTTTGAGAGTCGAATGGTATCTTCTAATCATAGATCCAATCCATGTAAGGAGGACATACAGGGGTTTGTCTTCCTTCTTTCTTTCATCCCCTTTCTATTCCCTTTACGTCTCTGTCCCTCCGTTTATTGAATCTTTCCTGCCAACTCCCAGCTGTCCATAGACTCTCAGCTTCCCCTACTGTAACATCTCAAAAGATGCTTACTTTCTATAGGGGAGCCATTATCACAGGGTTATATAACTGCTTATTTAATTGCCTGGCTTCTCCTAAGCACTTGGAGTTCCACTAGGGCAAGGTTTCTGCTTCAATTGCTAAATTGTATATGATCTTCATTCACCATGTTGCCTGACACGTAGTAGACACTCAGTTGCTATTTGTTATGCCAAGCTGTGATGGACACTGGGGAAAAAGACCTAGTGACCAGTCTCTAAGAGCTCACATATACTGCCTACAGGTGACATCATTGAGTGATTCTTTACTCAATCATTCATTCATTCCACAGTTATTAGTGAACATCTACTATGTGCCAGGTACCATCTAGGGATACAGGGATGGAACAATACAGATACTATCTTTGCTCTCAGTGACTTATATTCTAGTGCGTAGAGATTGACTATGAACAAACAAATGAATAAACAAGATGGCCTCAGACGATTGCTCTGAAGATGATATAATAGAAAGATAGATTGGTCAATGAAGGTCTTGAAGGGGTTACTTCAGATCGTGCACTTTAGGAAAGGTCCTCTGAGGAGGTGATATTTGAACTGAGGAGTGATGACAAGCTAGGGCAGCATAGAAAGCTATAAGGGAAATACATTCCTGGTAGAGGGAAGAGCACGTAAGAGTCTCATGTTTGGAGGAAGTTTGGGTTGGATGAAGGAAGAAGAATGGGGCCTGTGCGTCTGGAATGTGGTGTTGGGGTAAGTGTAAGGCATGAGGTCCAACAGGCAGACAAAAGCCTTACAAGTTAGAGCCCCTGGACATATCTCCTCATCTAGTCTCTTCTAGGTTCTCTGTGCTCAATGAAACCACTGGGAACAGGTTCCACAAGCAGCCAGCTCAATAATTTAAACTTAGGGTGGGCTGAAGAAAAACTTGAATTCACGAGACCTCTGCAAAACCAAAACACCAGCCAACCAACCAACCAACCAACAGACAACGCCCCCACCCCTGCCAAAAAAACCAACACAAAAACAAAGAAACACATGGTTCAAAAAGCAGGAAAAAAAGAAAAGCATAAAAGTATGGAGGAGATTCCATTTGTATAAACGGATTTTTTTTAATGAAAAGAAATATTTTGCAAATGCCTGTTTTCCACACAGTCGGGTATCTCATATAAAATGAAGCCAGGCTGAGAACAAGAGAATTATCAGTCTTTAGGGGACCGTCCCAGAAAATGTCCTTTGCTATTTGCTCCTGGGAAACGATGGACGGACACAGATAAGAAAACACTGGGATTCCACGGTCCATCATTTTACAGGAGATATAGTTCCCGTAGGATTTTCTTAGCCAAAGAATCTAGAAAGTGAAGGAAACACATTTTTGTCTGCTGTTTTGTTTATAAACACATCTCTCTGTCCTTTTAAAAAAATTTAATAAATCTGTGTACTTTTTTCCAGAAGGAAAAAAATGCCAGTGCTGACACCTTGCTCCCTCATTCCTTTCCCAGTAACCTCCACATTTTTTACTGATGTTGTCATTAGGGAATGCCAGGGAAAAAGCTTAGTGCTTTCTGTGAAAATCTTTTCACTAAGGGAAGCAAGACAGCTAAGTGATAAGATAATTTAAATGGCAGCAGGAAAGGCACTTAAAATGGCTGAGGGTATAAATGACAGAAAGAACAGAAATGAGAGGTTTCGAAGATGTGGTGTAGGCATCAACTTGGGAGACCGTGGGAAAGGGCACCCAGAGCATGGCGGTATTTTGCATTTTTCTTTCTATCAGAACAGGGAATTCTCAGTCTTGGAAATAGAAAAGACAGCTATTGAAAATTAATCTTTCAAATAAAAAAGGAATATAAAATGACTTCTGAAAGGCAAGGGGAAAAAAAGCATTGACTGGGTCCCTCTTCTGAGTCATACCCTGTGTACTGTACTTCTCTTGTATTATTTATTCCTCCCTCAACTCAATAAGGCAGGAATCCTTACTCCATGTTAGTAAAGGAAGAAACTTGAGCTCAAAGAACGTAAGAAAATCACTCAAACATCATCTTGCTGGTATGCAGTGGAGCGCTGATTAGAAGTAGATTTTTTGACTCTGATTTCCAGGCCAGCCTTAGGTGCTATTGTAATTCTTCTTAAATGCAGTGGTGTAGGGAGCTCACACTAGTGATACATCACCATCATCACCATCGTCTTAATAAGCTGATGGTTATCTATTTTAAGAAAGAACCTAAGAGAACATACAAGGAAATGATTTTTTTTAGTGTAAAGTATTTATACGTTACATAAACTTGGTTTAAAATGAATGAAAAAGTACAAATGCAAAATGTAGAAATGACAAAGGGCAGTATATCAACTTATCATGAAGCAGTTTGTAATTATGGAATAGGATGCTATCAGTACATACTTTCTAAAGGTGACTGACCCACAAAACAATTATATAAAAATAATGTGCACGTTTAAACAGATGTCCTACCACCACTGCCACACATGAGTACCTTAAATAACTATTTAAAAAAATGGTTACCCCTGAGCCTATTTGCTCTCAGAGCCAAATTTGCTCTTCGTTTGCCCTTGAGTGAATCAGAGACTGAAGGGGTGTTGATCCCTGAGACTGGATGTCCCAGGCTCTCTGGTCAGCTGGTTTCTGGTTGGGTGTGAAGCCCTGGGAGCAGACTGGAGAGAGGAGAAGAGGGAAGCCAAGGTATTTCTCCTGGGTCCCATCAGGCCCAACCTGCATTTCCCCGTGACCCCATGTCCTGACAGGCAGGCCCACCTGTTCTGGCTTCCTCCAGGTGACCCCCACCCCTGGGTTCTGGAAATACCTTCCTCTGTCCTCTGTCCCAAGAGAGTAAGGGTTTCCTGATGTTCTAGCTAAGTCTCAGTGGCCACACAGACCCCGTTTGACTTCTCAGCTCTGCCATCCTGGTGTAACAAGCCCCCCACCCCTCTGAAATGCCCAGGTGGTTTCTCTGTCCTTCTGAGGCTCCAACCACCACAACTGGAGAGACAGCAACCACTTGCAAAAGTGAAAGAAGGCTGGCATTGGCTTCCTTAGTGCCCACCTTCTCCTCTGCCCTCCCTCTCTCCCTGGCCCTTCCTCTTTGGTCTTATCTAAATTTTCTTCCCAGAAAACGTCTAAAACTTGGCCAAACAGGTTAACAAAAATGACTTAAGCATTTTCCTTAGAATGTTATCTCTAAAGTGAACCTACATTTCACCCAGATTGGCACCTTAAGTACAAGGCAATAAAGCCCATGGCTAACCTCAGTCAGTCGTGGAAAAAGCTGTTTAAATTAAATTGTACTTTATCTTGACCCTAAGCATGGCATTAACTAGAAAGCAACTTACTTAGATATGTCCCTCTTTGACTCAAATTCTAAACTAATCAAGGAAATGATGAATAATAAAACAGAAGGTAACATGGGGTAGAAATACACATTATCTAACTATAAACATTTATGGAAGCATGTGCTAAGTGTGGAATACTGCTCTAATTGAGTTTCATGCCTTATTTCATTTAATTGCCACAGTAGTCTTAGCAAGGTAGGCATGATTCTTAATTTGAGACGAAAAAAGTGAGATTCAAAGAGATGAAGTAATATGTCAAGGTCAGAGCTAGGAAACTCTGGAGCCAAGATTTAGGGTCAAATCTTCTTTTCCTGCCCATGCTATTTCAGTTTTGCAAAGTACATGATGAGCTGGGGAGGTTAAAAAACCATTGGGCCATGCGCTCGACTGGACCCAAAGAGGAAGTATTATGTCTAGCCCCAAAATGTTTAGAGTTTTTGGAGCTGATATTTAAAAATTGAAAAAGTGGGAGATCTAGCAAAAGCGGACCTGTACCCTGTAAGACATATTGGCCGCTGGCTTGTGGAGAGGCCCAGGCTCTCAGATTTACAGCCATACTTATGTTTCTCTCATGGCTTTCCAGCATTTTTCTTCACACGTCTGCTGCACTACCTCATGCCGTCTGTTTGGCCTTGTATGTATTTGAGACCCCTGCTGAAATGTTTATGCCTATCATTGGTTTCTGGAAAACTGGGGTTCTAGTTCCATTTCTGTGAGCAGAGAATGATAAGTGTAACAAAGATCCTGGAGTGGAATATCATGCTTCTAATCCCAGCGGTGTGATGGTCTAGCTGTATGACCTTGGGCAAATGAATTATCCTTTCAGGTCTCAAGTCCCACATTTATTAAATGTGTATATCATTAGGACTAACCACATAATATTATTATGAGGATATATAAGTCATTATTTATAAAGCGTAAAAACAGTTCCTGTCTTCTAATACATAAAATACATACGTATGTATATGCATATGTATATAAGATACACAAACACATTAAAAAAATAATTACCTAAAAGTCAGTGTGTATTAATGGAAAACCATTCAAGAAGGAGTCAGGAAAACTAGAAAAACCAAATATTTGACATTTGGGGGTCTCTGTTACCATATAAGCATCAGCAGTATTTTTAGGGAGGCAGGAACAAAATCTGATAATATATACAGAATTCTTCAACCTTGAGGTGAGTATACAAATGCACAATGGTATTTCAGTTTTAGATATCAGATCATATACACTGAGTCCCTGTGTCTTTTACAATGATAGATTCTGGGTGGGGAGATTAAGAGGTATAAATCACACTCCTCACTGTGTAATAGTTTACAATTCATTACAGTTACGGTAATTTTATATAATTCCAGCATATAACACCTTCTTCTACACGGAGGCAAAAATACCTTGACAAAACACAAGTCAAATCCCGTGATATTTCTTTCTAAATCCTTCAGTTATTTCATTTTATTCAGAGTAGTGTTCTACAATTTGCTTTTTTCTT
Source organism: Delphinapterus leucas (assembly GCF_059928025.1). NCBI lineage: Eukaryota > Metazoa > Chordata > Mammalia > Artiodactyla > Monodontidae > Delphinapterus > Delphinapterus leucas. The sequence goes on along the minus strand of NC_143133.1, from coordinate 46,918,599 downwards.
TGGAAAAAAACCACACCATGTAGGCATGCTGTTTTACACTTAAAATAAATATAGTGGCAGAAAAAATAAAATCTAAGCATTGTCATTTAAAAAATATCCATATTTTTAAACACTGTAACCTTAATAAAAACAGTGACCTCTTATGGTCCAGTCTCTGCATGCAGTGAAGTTCAAACGATACCAGTCTAAACACTTATTGGCAACTTAAAATGAATTTTAATATTTATTTAATTTCTCAAAGGACATTGAAGGTGTTACAATTCATTACCTGCAGCAAACTTGCCAAAGCTCTTTCCTCTACTGCCTTTTGTTTTAAACACTGAATTACTTCCAAGTTTCATCAGAAGGAATCACTCAAGGTCCCTTTAGTCCCAGCTTGTGAGGCCTTTCTTATTCTTATACACAAACACCAAATTCTTTGTTATTTAGATCAAGTTAATTTCTCTGACCACAAACAGTTCTCTTTTTTCTGCCTTTCAGTTATTTCTCTATCTACCATTTCTTTGGATTCTACCTTTAAAAAATAAAAATGTTCTTAGCAAAGAGCTACCAAAGGCTGCTTGACATTAGTTTTTCTATCCCAAACAATGAGAAAGATTGACTATAATCTAGTTTACTTTCAATTGTTAAACCTGCTGCTTTATTTTCACAGCCAGAAGTGATGAAAAGTCAAATTCCTAAGTGTACATTGTTAGTGAAAGCATCATGATCATCATCATAGTTATCACCACCACAAGTATCAACCTCTTTTTCATCGTCATTCTTATTCACTTTTATTTATTTTTTTATTATGTACTATCTGCCAGCAACCATACTAAGTCTTTTATAAGCATTACCTCATGTCCATAGCGTGATGAGTTCCACAATAATCCAGAAACCAATTCCTCCTTTTTCATAAGACTTCTACCTCACAGCCCAAGATGAGTTCACCGGCTTCGATATCGTGTCCGTGTTGCATCCACAGCAAAGAGGGATAGGGAGAGTAGAAGGCACATCCCTTTTTTAAGTTATAACTGGAAATCATACATTTCTTTTTCTTCCATCTACTTATATGAACTTCAGGGGCGTTGTTATAAAAGAAGATACAGCAGAACATCTGATGGTCACAACTAAAGGGATCTTGTTGAATTCTTTGTGTCTCTTTCAGTGTGTGACACAGAGCTCAATATAAAGTTTTAGGCTCCATAAAAGCTCATCAGTTTAAAGAATAAACTCTGAGATGTAAGAGAGTCATGGTGAACCATTGACTTCATAAAGGTTTTATGATGTAGATTTTTTTGCTGGGTTCTGAAAACTGAGATCTGATTGCCAAGAGAGAGGGAATAAACAATTCATGCTGGATTTTCTTAAGAGGAAAGGCAGAGGTAGGTGTATGTTATATGTGAGGGTCTGTGAGGAGAAGAACCTGTCTCAATTCTGCCAACTGCGTGGAACAAGATACTGAGAAGATGCTCTTCCTGACCAAAGGTTATCAGGCTTCTCTGAATTCTCTTCTCAACTAGGCCTCAAACTTTGGGCTTCTGTGTCTGTCTTTGCATTTCCCAATTTTAGCAAGAATCCTCCTAAGTCATTTTATCCAGATTTCCAACCCTTGATATCTGATCATCCTTAATATCTGATCAAATTTCTTATGCCCCACAGTCATCCAGGTAATATCTGATCATCCTGAGCTGTCTTCAGCAAGAATCCTATTAGATCTGTTTAACCAGAATGCCCAACCCTCATCCCTCATGTTTCCTTTTAGTAATTCTTTACCCACCGACCTTCCCCCAATCCAACCTGATCCTTGGTCCTAAAATCCTCTCTTGTCCTTGCTTTGCAACCAGTTCTATCCTGAGGTTTTTTTTTCCCCTAGTGTAAGAGTTCCTCAATAAAATATATTTTTACTTTTTTACTGTCCAGCTCTGGATTTCTTTGACAATACTCGGGGACTGTCAAGACTGGGAGGGTCTCCAAACCCAGATAACAGAACTCTGACTTAATTCGTCAAATGAAAGAGTGAGCTGTAATAGGTTTTCGATTAAGGGAATTCCGTAACCCAAATCACCTCCTAAACTGGGAGGTGTGTAAGATAGGGAGAGATTGGATAGAGTCAGGGTAAAGAGAGACTCTTTCTTAGTATTTAAATATAAACAGATGACAATTTCAATGAAGTAGGAACAGAGGGACTAGCAAAGCATTAAAAGGAAGAATTGACTGAATTTTTTCATTAAATATTGAATTTAAAGAAAAGTGAGCAGTTGAAGAGGACCTCAAATTGTCTAGTCTTGGAGGTTTGGATCATGACAATGATGATTCTAGGAAAGAGGAAGCTGGAACAAAAATAGAATGCCTTTGGGAGAAGTTAATGGATGTTTTGAAACCAGGAGAAGAAGAATTGAACATCTAATTTGAGGTGTTCGAAATATAAGTACAGTAGGACATTCAGATTGGAGGTCTTGAAGTTTGGCCTGCAGATACGGGGATTGAGCTCCACAAAGGGGCATTGGTTGGAGAAGTTATTACATAACAGCACAGTCCTCACGTCTTCGTACAAGGCACGAGTTCATTGTAGAGCTAGAAATCTCCTGGTGGCACTGCAATTACCAAGCCTTAGTGCAGTCTGCCCTTCAGCTGAATTTAATAGAAGTGCAATTGTATGTGAGGCCCTCCTGCAGTAAGACAAATCACTTCAGTTGCTGAGGTAACTGGATTTACTTTTGTTCTCCTTTGTTTCCAAACTAGTTTTGGAGCTCCTGACACAACCCTGTGACTATTTGTAGGCTCTACACAAGTTTTTGCAGTGAATCTATGGGGACTTCTATGTCAACCACTCTGGACTTAAGGTTTGTTTTACTAATAAGATGCTGATCAGAATTCAATGATCTGTTGCAGTGAGGCTGCCTGAATGCATTATGTAGGAGCTATATTTTCTTGTCATTTTAGGTTCAAAGTTGTAATGTTAGACTTATCACTTAAGAGGCAGACAGTAATACTTTAAAATATAAGTGTAATTTCTCTGCTCAAACACACTCAATGTTCCATTTATATTGCTGTCATGATAAAACAATTTCTTACTAACTACAAGACTTAGAGTTACCTGGTCCTAACTCCCTGTCTTATCTCATCTTTCACCTCCAGCCACTCCGCTGCCAGCCTCAAGGTCTCCACTGCTCATTGCCCTCTTGTGAAATGTTCTTCCCCCAGATACACCAATGGTTCTCTCCCTCCCATAGGCTATGAAGTCTCAGTGAGTTGTTCCCTGACAACTATACAAAATATGGCAGTCCTGCCACTCCTATCTCTCTTTCTTACCCTGAACCTGTTTTATTCAACTTTATTGGACTTACCACAAATTGATGTCCCATGTATTTATTCATTTACACATTGCCTTGTTGCCTCCCCCCAAGAATATAAAAGTATTATGAGGCTATTGAATTTGGATTAATATAAACAGTTAATACAAGCTGCATTCCAATGCAAAGGATAGTGTTTGGCACATAGCAAATGCATATATATACACATATACATGTATGATCAATTAATAGATTAAAATGAATGAGTGTTGGGGTAAATTTCAATTTTTGGCTTAATGGTAAATCGTCTATATTTTTGTTACAGGAATCACTGCTTCAAGCTTGAGTGCATAAACGTGCCCCATCCTAAACCTTCTGTAACATCTCAACCAGAAGTGGTAGCTTTCTCCTCTGATCCACTCTGTATAATTCTAACACGATTTATAGCTGTATGGTCTTGGGTTTGTTACTAACAATGATCCTGAGTTTCATCATCTGAAAAGTGGATAATACCATCTCTCCCACGATGTGTGATAAATGAGATAATCCAAGCATGGTACTTGACATGGGCTCTGGGTAAGTCTTCCATAAATGTGGGCTATAATTTTCAACTAAGCTACAGGCTCTTGAAGAGTCTGGACATGGAATGTTGACCATCTCCTTCACACAGGAGTGATAGCTGAGGTCGACATACAGGATAAATTTCTGATTGTATACGTGGAAATGGATCTTGACATATATTTTTTTAGCACTGAAGATTACATAGCCTCCAGTAACTCCAGCAGTGTGGGAATATCCTACATACATAAGGACTAGAGATATTATTTCAGCCTTGAAAATATTCTGAATTTAGGCTCTCGTGATTGATGATTTTGGTTGCTCTTATCCAGTGGAGAGAAGGATGGTATGTTAGTTTTCTGGCTTAAAAAGATATTCAAGTGTAATCTTATCTGATTCCTAATTTTTGGCCTGCCAGAATTGAAACTCAACCCTAACCATAATCATCACCAAGAATGACTTTTGAAGCCCTCCCATGGATACGCTGTTCAGGATACAATAATACACCATGTCTCCTGAGTTAGAAAAATGAGTTAATGAAGGGGGCGGGGTCCCTGACTCAGAGACATGAAGATATAAAACCAGAGCAGGCAACAGAGGACTTTTTTTTTTTTTTTTAATTTTTGGATGCGTTGGGTCTTCATTGCTGTGTGCGGGTTTTCTCTAGTTGTGGCGAGCGCAGGCTACTCTTCGTTGCGTTGCGCAGGCTTCTCATTGTGGTGACTTCTTTTTGTTGTGGAGCACGGGCTTCAGTAGTTGTGGCACACGGGCTCAGTACTTGTGGCTCACGGGCTCTAGAGCACAGGCTCAACAATTGTGGTGCACGGGCTTAGTTGCTCCCCAGCACGTGGGATTTTCCCGGAACAGGGCTCGAACCCGTGTCCCCTACATTGGCAGGCGGATTCTTAACCACTGCACCACCAGGGAAGTCCCGGCAACAGAGGACTCTTGAGGAGGACTGAAACATGCCACACAGAATCCAGAAGAGCTTCCTGCCTGTCACCTGATATAACACTCAGGTCTTGGGGTCAAAGTTGTACAGGGTTCTATTGGCTCAAGCCTCTGCAGCTTTGTCTCCACAAAATACCTCACCATTACATGTACTTATACGAATCACTGATTATAAAGGAAGACCTAACTGATTCTTCTCTGGGAACAAATGAACCCAATCATTCCAAAGCCGCAGTGTGATTTAAGCTAATTAACACCCAGGCTCTTAATCTTTGTCAAAAAGTACTAGCAAAACTCCTCAGTGACCCTAATTCCTCACCCTTGGTCCAAAGGTAGCATGTTTTCCAAGTCCAGGTGTCTGGATTGGATGAATGCACTTCCCCTTATTTATGACATGACTGATGGGAGTGACCCCAACTTAATTAGTGGATATGGAAGATTCACTGGGTCTTCAAGTCACACCCAAGGGAACAGAACACGTTCTATAGGACTGACAAAGGTGAAAAGACACCACTTGTCATGGACCCTTCTCTTCCAAACTTGCTACAACAGAAGCAGTATGTAGGTCAATCTTTTTGGTACATTGAAATGTATCACTAGCAGCTAGCACATATTTTTATAGGTGAGTACGAGGTTAACTTTACTCTTTCTGTATATAAACACTCTCACTTCATCATTTTTCAAGGTTAGGTAATAACAAGCCAAGAAACCCACCCCCCCATAAAACCCCACAACCCACCTCTTAAAGAATTGTCTGTGCAAGATTTAAGCTAATTAAATAAACATGACTCCTGGTATCTTGGAATTGTGTCTAAATAGAAAATATTGATAAAGGAAAGCATATTGAGAGATCTAAGGCTTTCTCTTCATTCATTTAAGCAAGACATTACTGAACATTTAATTTGAGGCGGGCACTGTACAGATGCCTGCAAGTAATTGACTACTTGGAAAACAGATGTGCTCACAGAGGCACAGAACAGAACAGAAGGTAACGAGCGCCATATTGGGTTAATAAGCAATGCAAAAGGCGAAAGCAGAGAAAGGAAATATAGACTTTCATGGCAACCAGCCCGATTTTTTGGCTCTATTCATCACAGTGGTAATTACTTATCCAATGTCTGTTTCTCTTCGAAAACGTGAATTCCAGAAGGGCAGGGGTATGTGCAATGTTTCTTTGTTGTATTACCAGCACCTAGTTTTAGGAACAGATTTCACAAAGATCTTCAGCCTGGGTCAGCCAGGGTAACGCAGACCTCGGGAGCTGCCCCAAGATCTCCTTTGACATGCCTTTCAGAGTAAGCACTCAGGGAATTGTGGGGCTGTTGACAGTTACTCTCACCAGATAGGCACATAGCCAGAGTCCACAGAGCAGTTGGGAGAGGCCAAGAGGACGCCAAATAACCCCATGGGAATGGCAAATGGGGCTCCTTTAAGCACCTGATGAAATTCCCACTTCACTCAGTCAGTGGAGATTGCAGTGAGATATCTTCATGGGAATTGGCGGTTAGGGTTGTCTGCCCTTTTTATAAAGCTTATCCCATTCATCCCAGTGGTTTGTACAGCTGTGTTCATAGAGTCAAGTTCACGAATCCTTACTGGCAGTAAAGGAAGTTGTATTCTTTTCCTTTCATATTAATATTTTCCATCAGGGCTAGCCACCACTTACTAGTACCAATCCAGATACTAAATTAAATGTCCAATAAGCAGTTTTTAGATGTATGAGTATTAGATGGATACATTTTCTGACTTATACACATATTAAAAATTTAGAAAATGTGAAAATGCAATGAAGACTATTAAAATCTGCTCAAACTCTTATAAGCAAAGTAAAAGTTGTATAACATTTAATTCATGTCATTCTAGATATTTTTCTGTGTATACATACAAATATGTATAAATACAAAGAAACAATGCCCCAGGAACATCTAAAAGATGTACTCCTTTTTCAAAATATTCTAAGAAAAATATGATATTTGAGAGGGAAACTGGAGGTTAGTTAGAAGTAATAGTTTCATTTATAATCATCATAATGTCTCTGACACTTATTTCTTGACTATTTGATATATCAAATGTTAAGAGAGATGTGTTAAAGCCTCTTACAATGATAGTGGTTTCCAGATTTTTCCAGTATTTCTAACACCTTTTTGATATCTATAGTAGAAATGCTGCTGGTTGTTCACCTTAATTTTTGATTGTGTGACAATGCTTGGAACTATTATTGAAATCAGTATTGCCATCCCTACTATACTTCTGTTTGACTTTGGTGAATATTTGTTTACTTTTAAACTTCTCTGTAAAGTTTAGATACATCTCAAGCAGTTATTTAATTTACAGCTCAGTTTCCTCATTTATAAAGTGGGAACAAAAGTAGTAACGATAAGTTTTCTGTGAAGACAAAATAAACCAATACATGTGAAGTTTTCACAACAGATCTGGTGGTTAATTAATGCTCGTCATTATTACCCTGAATGTGGTATTTGCTCACTTTTTAAATATTTTACCTTGATAAGTTTTTGTGAGGGTCCTTGTCCTTTAATAAATAATTTGAATCCTTTTCCTTTATTACTAGCATTGATTTGGTTAGCTTCATGTCATTAATTTTATTTAATGCTTTAAAATAAATTTACTCTTCATTTTCTTTCTTCAACTCTATGGATCATGTTTAGTTGCATTTTTTGGTAGACATCTGGAAAATATACATCCCATGTTAAAGATTTGTTTACGAGTGGTTATTTTTAAGTAATTAAAGTATGTTTTAAAACTTTATTTTTACCACCATCAAAGAGAAAATCTTTTTTCCCTGCCTTCTGTAAGAAACAGAATTGTGCATACTTTATATACTTTACTGCCTTTTATCATCCAGTTATGTTAGTATTTGAATTTAGATATCAAATGTTGCTATCGGTGATGACTTTTATATAGTCTCTTAATAATAATTTGTGATGTCTGCTTTCCTTTTGTTAATACTATTTATGATAGTAATTCAATGTCATCCCTTACCAATTTCTGTGCTAACTGCCATCTGTTTTATAAAATATTTTTCTGTCATTGAGCCATTGATCTTGACTCATTTTAATGTTAGCTAGAGAATGTCTTCAGCTCTTTTTCCCCTGCATAGCCATGTGGGTGGTTTCTTTTTCTCAGACTGCATTATTTTAGAATTCCTTTCTTTTGGCTTTATACACCAATGAAAGCTTGCAGGGTATAAAAATTTATGGATCACAAACTTTTCTCTCATCACAATTTTGTGACTGTTTCCTTAGTATGTTCTGGTATTTGATGTTATAGGAAAGTCTAAGGACAGTCCGATTTTGTCCTTTTTTATATATCTTTCTGCTTCTTTTCTTTTTTGCATGTTTGAATGTAGGATTTTTTTCTCTGTTATTATAGTTAACACTTCTCCATATGAAACATCTAGTTTTATTATTTTTTTTAATGTCCTGCCTCAAACACTCTGATCTCCTTTTATCTACCACCTTCAGACACATTTTATGTGCTAAAAATTTCTCTTCAAATATAAAATCGCTTCTTCCTCTGCCCAGTTGTCCTGGTCCCCTCTGTGGGGCTGTATCTCAGCTGTGGGAGTTTTTTCTTTTTTTTTTCCTCCACATTTGTCAACATCTCTTCCATGATTTCATTCTCACAAGTCCCCTTTACCTACTTCCCCCTGACACACAAAAGATGCCCAATGATTCAATTTTTTCATGTCTATTTTTATCATTAACTTTTCTATGTAGACTTTTATTTTGATATTTTAATTTTTTGAACTTTACCATTATAATTTTACTCCCTGATTATATCAGCTTGTTATCTTTGTGTATCACCCAATTATTTTATACTATCATGCTTCCTTTTTATATCATCCTGTTATCCCTCTATAGCCCTGTGATTTCTGTTCTTTTCACAGAGACCATGGATTCTTGCCTCTCACTAATGATGTTGTAATAGGCTTTTATTGCTTGGCCTATATGTAATTCTGTCTCTTGTTTAGGGAATGCAGCAGAAGCATTCTTCTGGGAACTGGTTCCTCACATCCCACATTTTCCCCTCCATCAATGTGGTCCAAATGGAAACTTTCAGTCTTCAAGTTTGCACCTCCCTTGTCTGTGACCTTCAGGCATCTCTCTGGCTCCATCCCTCCACACTATACTGATTTCTAGAAGTCCATGCTCCTGATGAATTATCATCCTGCCTATCACCTCTGACAGGGGAAATGTCATCCTGGTTTTTATTTTATGCTTCTCATGAGCAGCTCAAACACTAAGCCAGTCTGCCTTTTCTCCCCCACCCAGAATTCTGTTGAATTATCTTCTTGTTATACTACTGAGTTCTTTATGAACAAGTGAGCTAAAAGCCAGTGAATGAATGAGCCAAAATTTTTTTTTACTTTCTTTCATGTACACAGGGTTACTCTGGCTTATAAAGGTGCATCATAAGCCAACTTGTTATAGATTTTTCTTAACTCACGGCCATCTGTCTTCAGTTTTGTGAAAATATTGCTCAGATTCTGAGGTTAGGTTGTAAGTCAAGATAAGTTTTGGGTATTTTTGTGAGCATTTCTGTTTGGGTGTATTCAGATGTTCAGGTTATCTGTAGGCTTTGCAGTGGGAAGTTGGAAAGGCTGCAGTGATGGTTACTAGCCAAAGTCCATTTTTCAAGATAAATCAGTTCTGTTGGGGATGGTGGTGGTGGCGGTCATGGGAGAGTGGGAGGGTTTCATGGACATGGTGTTATTTTAATATAAGGGACTTGAGTGATTTCTAAAATTGAAAGCCTGAGGAGCAGGAAAGGCATTTCAGACCATACGTGATTATCTGAGTACTGGTGAAGTACATGAAAAAATAAGGAGGAAGAAAAATCCCGAGACATAACTGGAGATATTTGAGGTTTTATACATCTATGTAATCACAATTATATTGTAAGCTAAAACTAGCTAAAACAGGATTGGGTCTGAAATGTTTAAACTTGCAAAGATCATCTATTTCGATGTGTGTGTATAAAGACTAAATAAAGCAGTTTCAAGCTTATCTATATTCAGTGTACTACAGAGCAATTTGTGGTTTGCATACCCTCTTAAATAAGGACAAATGCTCCTCTGTTTATGTGGTTTGGTCAATGAAATCTTTGTAATTAGATGTGTAAGCTATGCCCATATCAGCAATTTGAAGAAGCTCTGATGATTTTATTTGAAAATTTGACTTTTAAAAATGCAGCAGCCCTCTTTCAATTTTTCATATTCTCCTTCCTGTTATATTATTTTACTGATGACCATTTGCTTTCCTGTTGCTTGTAAATGGTTACTTTATTTAAAACTATGCCCAAAGCGTTTTGGTAGTACCAAAATATTCACTTATTAAAACTGGTGACGTTGTCATACTGCTTTCATTGCAATGGTTGCTAAGAAAATCATCAGCTTAAGCGATACAAACTGTATTTCAATAGACAAATTAATCTTTTCTTGAAAGCCTCATCTAATCTCCCTTGTTTAACAGGAAGTTTTCTGCCTTGTAGGCATTCGTGATCTTTTGGCAGTAAAGAAGAAATATGATCTCTATAAGTAGAACTTTAAATGATTTTTTTAGAGTAGGAATGCATAAATGTTCTAAAAATACAAGTGGCTCTACTTGAATGCAAGTTTCAAGGGGAATGGATTTATAAAGTATTTATTTCTGCTAGGAATACCATTTGGCAGGAAAAGCACTTATAGGAGGCAGAGAATAGGATTGTGGGGAAGCCATGGCAAAACATTAATTTATTAAAATAATGTTTGTATTTTTTCAGGCTTCTGCCCTCAAACAAAACCTGTGTATATAGATTTTCCTATCTATAAAATGTGTTAATTCTTTCTACCTTATTTGGAAGATCTTTCTGAACATTAATGATGGCTTTTCATGGATAAATTCTTTATAACTTCTTTTAACAACACAGTATAAATATTTTACTCTTAAATGAAGTTGGTGCAAACTGAAGCAGCTCAGCCAGTTATGCTGTCATCTGTTGCCTCTCACTAGACAGGGAAGTTCAGAGGAAAGTTTTTTGGGTGTGCCTTCCAGTTTGCAACAGTTTCCTGAGGAAGATTTCAAAACAAGTCACTCTGTTCCTAATTACTGTATGCAATGTTGTCTGTCTGCTCTTATTGTTTCCCAGGAATCCACAGCCAAAGAAGCATATTAGAAGTTATGTCTCAGTGTGTATGGGGTACACCCAGCTGTACCACATAACCTCAAGTGGCAAATGCTTGGATATCCTGCAGCAACCTTTGCCCCAACTCATAGTTTCCAGCAAGCAAGCATCAGTACCATCCTAATTGCACAAATATGTTTTAGAATTTTATGTATGGTCTTGACATTTAATGTGAAGTAAAAGCTTGAGGGGGCTACTCAGTGTGGGGTATGATATAATGAGATGCCTCATATTCATGTTAAAAGATGGAAAATGTTATCTGTCTAGAAGTCTAAAATTTAAACTCCAGTGTAGACACTGAAATACAGAGGTGGACATGAAAGCTGTGCTTCTTGTACACAGGGAGATACTTCCATCCAATTTAGAAGACAGACTATAAATTAATAATTTAAAGTGTTTGTGTAAGATTTGATCCAGGTTTTATAGATAGAGCCTGAAGCTAATACAATTTTGCACTGTTTATTGAAAGAAGAATACAAAATTAAGTATGAAAGTGAATACTTATTTTGAAAGAGAAAAATAAACTGGAAATTAAAAGAAAGCTGACAAATACCACAAATATAATAAAATCTAGAAAAATAGCATACTACGTTTATTAAATAACTAGCCACTGCTAACTATCCTTTCAATTTTCTTCATTTCTTTGCTGTATACTCTCTAGTTCCTTCTTTCTATGACAATGATTTTGAAAAATTATTGTAAAGAAAACTGACAGATAATTCAGATTCCCTTTAGAGTGGTTATCAAAACAATGCTTTTGTTCACTGCGTTGAGAGGCATGAAATATACAAATCCACACTCGGAACATCAAAGTGTTTACATTACTATTACAGGTTTGTGCTCTACAAACAAAGTTTTTGATAAATTGTGTTTTGCAGGATTTTTATCACCTGAAATCCACCTTTCATAACAGAGGTACCAATTAGGAAGCCTGACGAGCGATGAACACTATACATTATATTATCGGGGGAGGTAGATACATCTTTTGGCATGGGAAAAGTCTGACTCTTCTGGGAATTTGAGGAAGGAAGAAAGAAACCTCAAGAGGAAATCGGGGAAAAGACAAACATGAGAAGAGAAATGCAAAAGGAGGAACAATGGAGAAGGAAAAGGGGGTACCATTTTTAGGCTGTAGTAAGCATTTAATATAGACATCTCATAAAATTATAAGGCCTTGAGATAAATTTGATTTTCCTGATTTTACAAGTTAGAAGACTGAGGCTCAGAAATTGTAACTAACTTGCTCAGTCTCAGTTAGAGAAAGATGGGGCCGGAATTCAAGCCCATGTCTGCCTGATTCAGCTTATATATTCAATAAACATTTGTTACATGCATGCTGTATATACCATCCTCTAAGGACTGGGGCTATACGGATAAGTAAAATATGTTGCTGCTTTCCAGTCAGTTACGGTTTCCCATGGACAGTACTTAAATAATGAGTAACTTCTTACCAGGTAGAGAAAGAAGACAAGCAATTATAAGCAATGAAACATGCATAAGCAAAGACAAAATAGTCTCTGATAGGGAGGAGTATCAGGGACTATTTCCTCAAACATTGCGAGTGGTCTTGGGGTTGGTATTAGTAGCCCAAGCTGCCCACGATCTTACGAGCAATGGAGTACACAATTTGTCATGTTATGGCTTTTAGCACTCTTGACTTTCTTTTTTTACTACTTTCATCTTTGGAGGGGTATGCCTATGTTTTAAGAACGGAAACATAAACCACAAAACTCTATTCTAGTGCTTAAGGAATTCCATAGTGTATTTACCAAGTCAGACTGGATGGTGAATATTGATGCAGGGGGTTGTTAATTCAAATTAATTTTTGTCACCTCTCGGTGTGTAGATACTGGTATAGTTACCTAAAAGGCACGAAGCACTTAGTAGCATGTCATGATTCCACCGCATGCTTTCAGCTAATTTAATTATGGTGATGAAGATGAAAGTGAGTGCTGCAATAATGCACATTTAACAATATTTGTTCCATTATTGTATGCCTTGATGATCTGAAATGTGAGCACAGAAATAGGTGCCATTTTGACCTGCACTCTCAGACAAGTAAAATAGTTGCATGACAACCAGGATGAGATACATAGAATGTGTTAAACCAATCTTGTCATTTAATATCTGATGAATTATGAGTGAGCAACCTTCCTGAAATGTGTCAGATTCTTCTGGTAGCACACTAGGTATTGTAGTCACAGCCGGCACAAATTGCTGTCTCAATGTATGCTCAATTTAACAACTGTCTGTTAAAGTTATCAGCACATTCCAACATCCATTATACAAAAGAACCCCTTCATGCATTAAGGCAGAATGATTATCAAAAAGGTGCAGAAAAGGGAAATACCCTTTGGTGCACCTTATAAAACTGCACATGCAATAGTTTGGAAAGCAGGCATTTTTATAGCATGGGAATATATAGTATACATTTGATGTGGCAGTAAAATTTTTTAAAAAAGAGAGCGAGAGCAAAGAAATAAAAATCTTTCCATATTGCACACATGCTAACCCCTACTCTCTGAAACCATAAAAAGCATAAAACACCCAGCAGGTGTTGTAAAACTTAAATTAAATTAATTATCAACACATTATTATTAATTTCAGAAATGCTGAAAAGGGAAAATAAAAAGTATGGGTTGACATAATGGTACATGGGATATTTGAAAACAAATATAAAATGTAAATAGGTTCAATTGGATATATTTTGTTCACAAAATAGCAATTAATAGCACACTTAAGTGATGGGAATATTGGACTATTAGGTCTTAGATTATTTAGGAAGTTTAGATGGGGTGTGGATTGGGACCAGTGAGGGAGGAAAAGCAGCTACATTAAGTCTCCCAGAGAAAAATAGCAGAGGTAGCATGTGAGAATAAGACTATAAATAAAATATTCTATGTGCTATGCTTTATAGATACTCTATGGTGTATGGTAAACAAATAAAATTAGAAAATATGCTATACTTTTAAATTTATTCTACTCTTTTAAATTAAATTAGATACAATTCAATACATGTCAAGCACTTGCATGTACCTGGTGCTGTGCTAGGTGTTGTGGGAAATAAATATGATTATTTCTAACCCTCCCTTTAAACATGTAAGTATGGCTGCATTTTCCCACTACCCTAATGATAGGGGAAGCTCTAAGGGAATGGGGTGAAATTCTTGGACTTGGAATCATACAAACTTGGGTTTGAATCCTAGATCTGCTACTTGTTCATTATATAATATTGGATCATTTATTTAACCTTTCAATGCTTAAATTATCCTTCTCATAAAATAAAAATAGGAGAATCTAGTTCATAGGATTGTGAGTATTAAATAGGACTTAGCTTTAGCCCAGTGTCCAGTGCTTAAGGAAGTCTCAATAAATGAGGTGATTTGCTTACTTGTTTGTCTGTCTTCCTAGGTTGTGAGCCCCTTGAGAATTGCCCATGTTGAAAAATATATTCTTATTTATCTTAGAATCTCACACATCTGCTCCAGTGCATGATGTCCATTGTGTATTCTACAGTCATCCATTTGTAGAGCAGATTACTATGGATAAATACACTTAGCAAAACGGCTATTCTTATTTGTAGTATATGAATTTTCATCATAGATTTATATTGAAATATTGAAAGTTTTATATATATATACATATATATATATATATATATACACACACATGTATAGCTAGCTTCTCCAGCACCTAGACAAAAAGAAACCCAGTGTACTTACTGCTGTGTTGTTCCTTGAATTCCAAGGTCCCTAGCTACTCTATTTCTTCTCTCCACCTTTCAGAGTGTTGTTCTACTTACTTTATATGTAATGTCCAGGGTTTTAGTTGTACTTAGTAGGAGGAAAAGGGAAAAATACATCTATTTCATCTTGCTGGAGATGCAATCCTCTTGTATAATCAGATTTTAACCAACAGTATTTAATGGTAGTATCAATGGCTTTAGAGTTAGCTCAACCTGAATTCAAATTCTGTCTCTGTTCCTTTATAGCCAGTGACCTCTGGACATTCACTTCATGTGATATTTACTATTCTCAGTGGGAAATTTCTAGGAATAATATATGCCAAGAGATAAATCTCAAATAAGGTAAATGGAACAGTCCTCTATGAGCAAAATGCTTATATTCTGATAGTCAAATACGCAAAAAAAATCATCAGAAAAACTTGCTGACCAACTAAAGCTAGTTTATTAAACCCACTTCAGAAAGGGAGAGTATCACTTGGTCATAAAGAGCCCTCAGTGGAGGCTCCAGGGCCTCAGAGGAATGGATTCTCTGAATGAAGAATGTTGATCCATGACAGCAACAGTGTCTCGGATGTTGATGGGCACTCTAAGATTGTCAAAAGTTGACTCCTCCACGAGTCTACCAGAATGGCCTGTTGTGTAAGCAAGGCTAGAATTAAATTATTCAGTGAATGTTACATCTAGAGAAGAGAGAGAAAATTTATCCTTACTCCCCTTTTTGTTCTATGTGGGCTCTCAATAGACTGGATGATGCCCCCCACATTGGTGAAGGTGACCTTTACTCAGTCTACTGATTCAAATGCTAATCTTTTTTGGAAACACCCTCAAACACGTACCCAGAAATAATGCTTTACCACCTGGGCATTCCTTAGTCCAGTCAAATTGACACATAGAATTGATCATCATAGTGACTGATTGCTACTGGGCAAAGCTCATGAGATAATAGGATAGGATTGCTGAGGAAATATTAGATGAGACTCTGCTGTTTGGTGGGCAAGCTCTTTGCCCAGACCGGTATTCTATTGAATTAATAGAAGAACTAATTGCCTACATGAGAAAACTCTTTACCTAGATAATTTGTTTAGGAATTTCTGGAAACAAAGAGTGAAGTTATTTTTTGGTTTACAACCTTATCTTCCTGGAGAAGAATTTCATAGAAGAAATGATTGAGTCATGGTGACCCAGATGGTCTCAGTTCTCTATCCTGGTTGTTAAGCTATGTAGATATAGATGGGTTCATTTTTAAAGTGGTTTAAAATAGAAGGATAAATGAATCCACTTATTGGAATATCACACTTTTCTATGCACATCCAAAGGTCCAACACAAATGCCTCCTCCTCTACTGCACCTTGCTCGAGTCTCTAACTGAAATAGAACTTTCCATTCCTCATTGTCTTAACAATTTTTATGTTTCTAACAGACATATATTTTAGCAGAAGGTTTTAATTGTTTTCAGAGAAAGGCAGATATGTCTAAATTTTAGTTATCAACAATACTGACATCACTTTAAAAAAATAGAAATACAGTTTCACATCAGGTTATTTTTTTAAAAATAAATTTATTTTATTTATTTATTTTTGGCTGCATTGGGTCTTTGTTACTGCCTGCAGGCTTTCTCTAGTTGCGGCGAGAGGGGGTTACTCTTCATTGTGGTGGCTCCTCTTGTTGCAGAGCATGGGCTCTAGGTGAGCAGGCTTCAGTAGTTGTGGCACGAGGGCTCAGTAGTTGTGACTTGCAGGCTCTAGAGTGCAGGCTCAGTAGTTGTGGTGCAAGGGCTTAATTGCTCTGCAGCATGTGGGATATTCCTGCACCAGGACTCTAACCCGTGTCCCCTGCATTGGTAGGCGGATTCTTAACCACTGCGCCACCAGGGAAGTCCCACATCAGGTTATTTTTAATGAACATTTGCAAACTAAGCACAACTTACTTTCCTTCCTTCCTCCCTCCCTTCCTCCCTCCCTCCCTTCCTCCCTCCCTCTCTCTCCTTTCTTTCTTTCTCTCTTTCTTTCTTTCTTTCACCCTTTTTTTTCTCTCTCTCTCTTTCCTTTTTCCTTTCTTTCTTTCTTTCTTCCTTCCTTCCTTCCTTTCTTTCATCTTTCTTTCCCATTCCCCACTCTGTTCCTTTCATTGGTTTTTGGAGCAATTTTAGGTTCATACAAAATTGAGAGGAAGGTACAGAGATTTCCCATATACTTCCTGCCCCCACACATGCATAGCCTCCACCATTATCAACATCCCTTACCAGAGTGGTACATTTGTTACAACTGATGAACCTACACAGACACATTGTAATTATCCAAAGTCTATAGTTTAAATTATGGTTCACTCCTGGTGTTGTACATTCTATGTGTTTCAACAAATATATAATGACATGCATCCATCACTATGGTTATCATCCAGAATATTTTCACTGCTTTAAAAATCTTCTGTGCTCTGCATCTTCCTCTCTGGCCACCTTCCCCTAGCTGTTGGCTAATCTCTTCACCTTTTTCAGAATGTCATATAGTTGTAATAATACAGTATGTGGCCTTTTCTGACTGATTTCTTTCACTTAGTAAAATGCATTTAAGGTTCTCCCATATCTTTTCTTGTATGGCTTGATAACTCATTTATTTTTAGTGCTGAATAATATTCCATTTTCTGGATGTACCACAGTTTATCCATTTACCTACTAAAGGACATCTTGGTTTCTTCCAAGTTTTGGCAACTATGAATAAAGCTGCTATAAACATTCATGTGCAGGTTTTTTTTTGCATCTTTATTTTTTATCAGCCATTTAAATTAAATGCTATAAAATGCTAATATGACAACCTCATTCCCAGAACCTAGTTCAGGGCCTAGCAATGAGTAAATATGTGTAAGTTCAGGTGTTTTAAATTGATGAAGTTCTTAATAAAATTTCACATATTTGTCATAGTTTGTACTCAAATTATTATATGTAACTTTCTTCCATTGAGTATGACCTTTCAGAAGGAAGACTGAGTTTTCCATCCAACTGTGCTTCTATTCTTAGTAGTTACATACCTCTTCTCCCTCCTCATGTCTGAAGATAGAAAATACATTGTGTTAAGGGAATAGAAATAAGGAATAATTGTAAAGCTTATCAAGTTTTTTTTTTAACTTTTATATTTCATATGATTCACTAAACAGTTTAGGGAAAATGAGGCATTTTATGTTTTTATTTCATTGAATCATTGTTCTAAAGCTTATATCCTATAGCACAATACATGGAATATTTTTAGTTTGCTTCATGGTGAGTTTATTATAGATACTGAGTTGTTGAAATATGGTTTCTATAGAAACTGTATAAGTATACTGACCCTTAACGATAGACTTGAAAACATTTATTAGCTTGTAAAAATTTCCACTGTCCTTTCTAACTGCTTCATGGCAGTGAATTTCAGTATCCTAAATTAAATGCAATATAATACTAATACTGTAAGGCAGATTTTAAGGATGAATATTCCTTTTTATCCAAAGAGTAACTATCACCTCTTCTGATAGTGGTAATATCTGCAAGGATATCTTTCAATTAGTTTGTAATTGCATATAAATTCTTCATTTAAATCCAAAATTTGATGTCAGTCTTCATCCTCAGTTCAAAATTCTGGGATTTGTGATATTGTTCTGAGGATTTTAAGAGACCGTATCTAGGAACTAGGATTTGGGAAACTGTTTATTCTTTCATGAGTTTCATGCCTAACCATTTTACACATCCCACATATGTTTTTGTTTTCCTTTGTTTGCCTGATTTAATTTAATGCCAGATGCTAATTGGCAGTAAGTTTGTTTGAGGGAAAAGTCAATGTCCATAAAAAATCAGAAGTTAATATCACAAAATAGCATTTTTTACTTCCTGTAAATAAATAAGAACATTTCCTAGCAAATATTTAAACCTCCTATTGTGTGGGAGATTTAATGAAAAAGTCATAAAAACATACAACTCCTTCCATCAAGAGTCGGAAACTATTTTTCCATCTTCTGAATCTGGGTTTGGTCATGTGACTTATTTTAGCCAATATGACATAGCAAGTGTAGATATAGTTTTTGTGGATTCATAGGAAACTCATAGATTCTTTTTTAAAGTAGTAGCAATCAAAGTACTACCACTTGTACTAAAAGTGAGAGAGTTAATTCAAATTAGAAAATGTTTTTGGTCCCCAATTTTCCAGAGGTAGAAAGCTGGCTGAGCAAGCTACTTGGGTATTGCTTTTATAAAAGGGAAGATGACTCTGAGGGCAGAACTGAAAACTATAGAGAAAAGTAGGCTTGGAACTTACTTTCAAGGAGCAGATGCCTGTTCTAATCAAGAAACACTTTGTCTCCAGAGTAATGTCACCCCATACTATGTGCCTGGCTAAATTTCACAATTGCTATGGACCAGTGTTTTCTATTAATACTTCATTTTTAGAATGGGAGTATCTAATGTGGCTCTTCCATCCATGTGAAGAATAAGGGCAAGTAACTTATTTTTTAATTTACATGTCACTGAATCTTAGGAGCCACATCCATCTTAGACCAGATACTGATTACCAAATACCAGTTTTTGAATCTTATGCCAAAATTCGTGGAGACATTTTTGGAGACTTTGGGGAGGATAAGTTATTTTGTAGATAGGAGGAATGCAAACAGTTGCGAGCATAGCTTGAACTGCAAAAAATAACAAGGCCATCATATTTTTCAGCTCCTCTTATCAAGAGGCAGAGTCTATTTTTCCATTTCTTGTGATTTACATTAGCCAGTGGGATATTGACAAACATTATGCAAACAGAGGCTTGAAAGTGTTTGTGCACTGGAGTTCTCTTTGCTTTGATTCTTTTTAAACACAGTCACCATAAAGTGAAAGCCTGCAGGGTGACTGTGGTCAGTTTGTGGATGATGACAGATGTGTGGTCCAGTCAACACTTATCTCTCCAGAAGAAATCCAAGCATGTGAGTAAGGTCCTCTGAGTCCAGCCGGAAAAGATTCACAACTATTGAAACTCACCTGCCAGTCAAGAACTGGCTAGAAATGCATAACTGAGTCCAACTGACAATAGAGGTGAGATGTCCTACCTGAGCAGTGACTAGATTGCTGACCCACAGAATCTTGAGCAAATAAATAGCTGTTGTTTTAAAGCATAATGTTTTGGGGTATTTTTTATGTGGCAATAGATAATTGATAAATTAACTGATAAGTGAAAATCCACTTATACAACAGATGTTTATCATGTACCCATTATGTGCTATTTTCTAGATTTGGTATAGAAAAGTTTTAGATCCAATAAGATTCCTAAATTTGATGTTAAAAAATTAACTTATAAAATTATAAGATCTAATTTATAAATAAATAATTTATATATTTTAAGTGTACTGACAGTCTAGCTGGAGATGGACATCAGAACATTATTACCTGCCTTTTTTTAAAATTAGTTTTTATTGGAGTATAGTTGCTTTACTATGTGCTTAATAATAATACTTTCTTCACCTAGTAAGAATATTCTACTTTTCACTGGGAAAGAACTTAGTTGCCCAATGTCATCTCATTTGTTTTGTTAGAGCTGATTTTCCCTCTTCTTCAAAGTAAAAATATCACCAAATCAGGTTGTCTTACTCATGCCCAGAATATGCTTCAGGAAAAAGTGCATGACCTTATTCAAATAAATTTCTGTGAGCCTCAGTCCTGGGACTTTATTAGAAAAAAGGAGCTGCCCCTTCTTGAGTAGCTGAGAAGATGGAATTGCTTGTGTTATCTTGCCACCTGCTTGGGAGATATTGATTTAGTATGAACTCAAGAGTGAATAAGAAAACTGAAGTGGAAGGAACAAAACTGAGTCCTGATGACAGTATTTGAGATCCTAAACTGAGCTTTGCTTGGAGGCTCATCTACCTCTGGAATTTTTAGTTTTGTAATGCAACAAATTCCTTGAAGTCTAATTAAGCTGGGTTTCCACAATTTGCAACCAAAATAGTTCTGACTAATAACATAGCTTAGCATGAGGGTATGTGTTGCACCTGTTTGAGAGAACTCCCTTTCCAAAAGAATCTCTCCTCCCCACCTTATTTTTATCCCTTTGACTTAACATATTAATAGACCATTGAAAGCTCTTTTCAAATGTGTAGGAAGGGACTGACTGTCCTCTACAGTATTCATGTGCACAGCTCCTACATGCTCCACTCCAAAGCTTGTTTGCCTAACATTTGACAATGAGAAACACAGTCTTCTTAATGGTAAATTATACCCTTTTGACAATATGTATGCACATATATTTATCCACATAATAAAATAATTTACATATCTCTGGACTATTGCACAAAAGATAAATGAATTTTTATTTTCTTTAACTGTATTTTAGTGTCTCTTTTTTATAGTAACTTAGCATTTACCATAACTGATCCTGATTTTTCTTTGAATCTAGCAACTTATTAAATATGACATCATTCTACCAGGTAGGTTTAATGTAGGAAACAGAAACCTCTCTAGGTATACCAAACAAAATGGAATTAGTACTTAGAAAATTGTTGAAAGGCTAGAGAAGTAAATGTTAGAGAGCCACACGGGACTTCTGGTTTTAGGGTCATATCACTGTAGCTATGATACAGAGAAGAGGAAAGTTTGTTGCTGCTGCTAGAACAATGGCTGCCATTACAGTACATAGGTTACTAGACACAGGAATGTAGAAGACAGCAACTGAAAATCCCATATCTGTTAGACCTTATTTAAAGGAAGATTCTTCCTCATTTCTGTCTTTCAAAAATGTTGCAAGTGCAACTCATTAATAGAATCACAATTGTATCTAAGTTCTTAGCATTTAAGGGATTCTGGAAAATGTAGTTTTTAAATCCAACTCCCATGATAGGGGGGAGAACATAGAAGAAGTTGGGAATGGATAGCTTTAGTTAAAGTAATTGCTCTCTGTATTAGTCAAGGTTCTCCAGAGAGACTATATATACATAAATAAAAGAGAGAGAGAGAGAGAGAGAGAGAAATTGATTTATTATGAAGAATTGACTCATGTGATTATGGAGGGATAATTAGTTCGAAATCTGCACTGTGAGCTAGCAGCCTAGAGACCCAAGAGAGCCAGTGGTACGGATGAAGTCTGAAAGAAGTCTGCTGGATAGTTCTCTCTCTTGGTCAGGGAGGCTGGTCTTTTGGTTCTATTCAGGCCTTAACTGATGGCATGAGGCCCACCCACAATATGGAGGCCAATCTGCTAATCTTAGGTATCAGGAAAGATGGTGGTTCTTTTCATATTTGGAGGTATCAATTTATAATACAGAGCTGTATTCATTAGATAACCTACATCTGGGATAGCTAATGTGGTAGCCACCAGCTGCATGTAGCTGTTGACGAATGGAAATGTGGCCAGTATGAATTGAGATGAGATTTTTGAAGACTTGTACAAAAAATATATCTCATCAATAATTTATGTATTATATGTTGGATATGTTGAGTTAGATAAAATTTTAAAATTCATGTCACCTGATTCTTTTACTTTTTAAATGTAGCTAGTAAAGTGGCTTACATTATATTTCTACTGGACAGTGCTGGGTTAATCTATGATACTGTAATCAAATTAAGAAAAAAGGAAACAAGAACAACAAAAGACCCTGAACTTCAGTGGATTAATACAATGACAGTTTGCTTTAAGCTCATGTGAAAACGGTGGTAGGTCCTGCTGACTTCATGATTACTTTTTATGGCAACTATCTTCCATGTGGTGACTGCTTCAATCCAATCGCTCCCCATGTCAAAATGAGGGCTTCTTAGTCTCTGAGAAGTTAACACTGTATCAACTTACTCTAGCAATTAACTACTTTATCTCAGAAGTGAAATAAATACATTCCTTACAGGAGCAGAACAAGTCATATGACCTCTTGTCTAAATGCAATAGGCCTGGACAATGTAGAAAAGCTCATAAAATATTTGGTGAGCGTTATTGTTCTTGCCAGTCTTTCCTAGAAACCTATAAACTAACAAAACTTATCCCACCACCCACTCCCCCAATCCCCTTGTGCTCACCATCATGCAGTCAGTATACATTATACAATAGTGGAGCAAAGACAGGATAGCAGCAATAAACATTCACATTCAGAAAGGGGAAGAATGGAAGACACCCAGGATTCACTTATCCACAGCAATTCTACAGCACTTGAAAGATATTGATTAGAACCCTTCTGTGGAGTGGAATGTTTTTTGATTAGTTCCTGATTTTGCAATCTAACAGGAGCTCCCAAATTCATTGTTCACTGTGTCATCTGGCTCCACCCTCTAGCCAGCCTTCCTTTCTGTTCTTTTCCTCAGTCCCTCTGAAGTGGATCATGGGTAAAAGACTTCCCTAGGGGCATTGTCTCTTTCTCTTTCCTGCTGGTGAAAGTTTGGTTGTCAAGTCTCATTATAAGGCCTGACTAAACACGGACTATTTCAGTCTATGCTTATAGTACAACTTCCTAAAAGTTTTAGTAGGTTTCTTGTCTATTTGATTTAAGTCAGCACTGTGGACCAGTAAACAGGAACACAGTTCATTTGAGACTTAGCTATATTTCTTCATTACCTCAATCACAGATGTCTCTCTTTTGATTTACTATGGACCATTATGAGATTGTAGAGCTTCCATGGCAAGGCCTCTCCTTGAATCCAATCTTTTCATTGAGTAAATTTATGTAAATAAAAGGCACCACATCTTTAGTCTAATCTTTGTCTTGAGAACAGTTAAACACGTGAAAATTTTACTGGACACTTTTAACTATCATAATCTTTGCTTTTACTTTTACTGTTTGGAGGTAATAGCAGGTACTTTTTCCAACCCTGCAAGATTTTGAATTTCTGAACTTACCTTTTCCTTTAAATTCTGCTTGCAAATTGGTCAATTTTTTCCTGAGTTTACTTTTCTTATAATAACTTGTCAATAGCAGCCAATAGCAGCAATGTACACTATTGGTGTCCTATTTTCCAACCTCTTCATATAGATACACAAATACATTGAATGTATAACAATTTTGCCCATTATTTTGTCACTGCCTTAAAATGCGTCAATATCCTGATAAACTCTGATATCAGTTGTCTCATCTTCTGCCATGCAACTGCTAAGTTTTCCCCATAGCAACACCCTATTTCTGCAGTAACAAAGAGATCCCAAATCTCAGTACCTAATGACAAAATCTTTGCTTCTCATTCATGTTAAATCTGTTTCAGGTCCAAAGACTCTCTGGTCTACTGTCCTTCATGTAGGAACTCAGTAATGCACTAAAACAGAGAGAAAAAAACACCCAAAGTTCTTATGCTGGCAATTAAATATTTGACTTGGAAGTGACACCACTTACTTGGTCCACACACCCCATCGATCAGGGGCTATTGTCCAGAACTAAACCCCAACCAACTGCAAGGAAACTGGGAAACCTACGGAGCCCATGTACTATTTGGGGGACCTATGTTAGACTACTACACCCATTCATTGAGTGATTCTGATTCAAAAACAGGAAATTTCTCTAAGGAAATAAGAGACTTCTATGTAAAGATATATAATGGAGGCTTTTCATTACATGGTTTTTTTATAGTAGTAAAACAAAAAAAACACAAACTACAAATACTGTAACTGTCCAAAAAAAAAATCAAAAGTAAAATATATTTTGATATACTCTTTTCTCAGAGTGCTGTGTATCCAATAAAATTACATTTATAAATAATGGCAGGAAAAAAATGTTCACTACATGTTTGTTATATAACACTGCTGGCAATTAGTAACTATGATTAATGGCTGCCACTAAATGAGTGCATAGTATACTCCAGGCAGTGTTCTAAAGACTTTACATGTATTGGCTCATTTAAGCCTACAAAATAAAAGAAGCCCATTTTATATAAAAGGAAATTGAGGCACAGAGAGGTAAAATGAGCTGATAAATAAATAAAGATATAAATAATGGTGGGCTGAGGAAGAACAGCCAACTTCGTGCACTTAGGAAACTAGGACATAGGACTATTAGAATTGAGGGAAGATATTAGTTATGGAGATTCTGAAGTTATATATACTAATATTATGTGTTTACCTATGGTTGCCTTCAAGGTTCTATTTTTGCCTCAATTTTTTTCCTTTCTATAAAAAAATAGAATTATCTTCCTATGCCAAATTAATGGATTTATTCTTTATGACCAAAATAAAAATCACTAATTTTTGTATTATGCTATTAAGCATAAATAAATGCTTAAGACACAAAGAAGACAGATTATAAAATCAATATTTTATAAGCATGTTGTCTCTGTATTATTTATCAAAGGTAACTACAGTATCTGTAATCACTACCAAAATATACTGATATACTGAATTTCCTGCAAGTGAAAATAATTGTAGTATTTTTTTAAGATATTTGTATTGGGGAATATGCATGTCAAATCATGATTATTAGCATTATTTTTATTCAAAATAGAGAGAAACTCTTTAAAGGAATTTTTAACATAAATTTATTTGAGAAAGAGGTTTTTTTTTAATGTTCACATCATATTATGAATCACCTGGGCATTCGGCACATGTAGATATTTTTAAAAAGTATCAGAGAGCTTATTTTCAGAACAAATTTAATAATGAAGGAATGTTTTGGTTTTAAGTAAAAAAAACACTGAATTTGTTCTAAAATAAAGGAGATTTAATGATCGCATGTGATTGGAAGAAAATGCAAAAGAAACATGGACTACAGGGTGGGCTTGGTTCTTCACTGGTTTAATGAATTTACCAAGGTTCCTTTCCCCCTCTTTTGTCTGCTTTCTTATGTCAGAGTCATTATAAGGCAATTATCCCTTTGTGAACCCAAGATGAGTGACATACCTCCTTATGCTACTTCCTTCCTCATCTGCTCTGGAGAAGACAGCAAAAGTACCATCCGAAAGGTCTTTCAGAAAATGGAGGAAACTTCTTTCCCAAAAGCTCCAAACAAATGTCTTCTTCCATTTATTGCCCTGAGTTAGGTCACTTGCATGCTCCCGAACAAAGCCTTATTCTGATTGGCTTATCACTGAGATATATGCCAGGGTAAGTGGAATAGGATTGCTATGATTGGATCAGACTCTGCAGGTCCCACCCCTGGAGCTGAGGTTAATTCTTCAAGTTGCATGACTGCAGCACTGAGGTGGACAGAGTGGAACTGATGTGATGGAGTTAATTACAGGATGAGAGACATAGGACTGTGTTTTCACATTGGGAGGAAGTTTGTAGGGTCTAGTCTGGAGTCCCTTATCTGATAAGAGTTTTAGTGCCCAGAGATGCATAATGAACCCAGAACAAATGCTGAAGAGGTAAGGAAAGAAACAGATGGAGATGCCAAATATGTCATTTACCAACTTCACATTTTCCCTCCAAAGTTGGCTCACAGCCATGTTTATAGAAAATGAACAGTAATTGATGATAACCATGGTTCCCTCTTGTGACATGGTCTCTGGGTTGGATTATCTGTCTTGAGTATTTAATCATTTAAGTAATGGTCACACTCTAATTCATAAACACTCTTTCAAGATGAATATAATTCCTCTGTAGCCTTCAAATGATAAGACAGAGAATGGTGTAAGGGTGGGAGAAAGGGAGAAATGTTTCTTAAAGTATTCTTTGGCAAAGGAAATGAAATAAATGGCATCCATATGCTTCCAGATTGGTGTGGAGTTTTAAGTCAGAATGCATACAGGTTTAGGGAATTGGGTGAGATACCTCTAGGTTCCATTTTCCCCCAGGCTGGGGAAGGAGTGGATTGTGGCTATATCCTAGAATATTTCTGGTTCTCCCGCCTTTTGAAGCACCCTGCCTTGGGGATGCTACCTTGCTGAAAAGTGGCACTCAGACACTAGAGCTAGTTAAGGAAACCTCAAGGAACTTTCTGTTATGATAAATGCAGGAGAGTTTGATTTACATGTACAAGAAATGAACATTTGGGCAGCATCACAGAAATTCTCATCACTGTACAGAAATATTGTCCTGTAGACCTGAGAGTCTAGTGGGTATTCAGAGTCATAAAAATGACTGCAAGAGATCTGAAAGCAATGTACAGAAAGCTTTGTTCAGAATGTAACCCACTCATTGCCCTTGGAATTCTTACTCAAAAATTGGTTTTAACCCTTCAAAAAGGAAAAAAATTGTAGACTATAATAATTGTTTATGTATCTAGAGCATAGTCAAAAATTGGGAAACAAACAAAAATGCCTCAGATCAAGTTATGAGTCAGGATAAATTAAGTTGTTCTACACTATCAAACAGCAGTGCCTCAAAGTAACATGAGCTTATTTCTCATCCCTTCCCTGTGACCATCGCAGGCCATCTTGGTAGCTCTGCTCTACACCATCCTGACTCAGGAACTCAGGATACAGGAATCTCCATTTTTACGGTGCACATTTGCTAAAGCAGAGAAAATTAAACATGGCAAATTGCATATTGACTCTTAAAACTTCAGCCTAGAAATGACAGATATTACTTCTGCTTATGCCCTATTGGTCAAATCAAGTCACATGTCTGCCTCTGCTTTCAAGGAGATAGAAAAATACAGCCTTCCCATATTTCCATAAAGAGAACTGGACACTTAGGGAATACTACTGACCATTCTTCTAAGCAAAACAGATGCTACTTACTACAAATACAGAAACACACTGATTTCTGGAAAATACCTTTTAGGCTCCTACTGGAAGTCTTTACTTTATGTTCCTGGTATCCAGTTTAGTTACTTGATTTACTAACTCATAATATCTTATAAAATACTTCAGAAGGCAGAAGTGTTTTACAGCATGTATTAGTTTGCCAGGGCTACCATAATAAAGTACCACAAACAGGGTGACATAAACCATAGAAACTGATTTCCTTACAGTTCTAGAGGATAGAAGTCCAAAATCAGGCTGGCAGCAATGTTTGTTTCTTTGGAGGCCTCTCTCCCTGGCTTGTAGATGGCTATCTTTCTTCACATGGTCTTCCCTCTGTACATGTCTGTGTCCTAACCTTCTCTAGTTATAGAGATGTGAGTCATGCTGGATTAAGCCCCATCCTAATGACCTCATTTTAATTTAATTACCTCTTTAAAAGACCATATATCCACATACAGTCACATTCTGAAGTACTGGGGTTAGAACTTCAAATCCCCTTTCAATATGAATTTTGGGGGTAAACAATTTAACCCATAAAAGAGCATAATAGAAGCAAAACGAAAAAAAAAAAGTAAAGAAAATGGACTCAGAGATTTAAGAAAATATGGGAAGTCTGATATTTTTTTTGTGTCAGGACATATGCCAAAGGACTCTTGGAAAATTCCGTCCTAACAATCAGATGGTGGGCTGCAAGCAATGTAACAAATCTTTCTTTAATTGGGGAAAAAGATGACTGGGAAACTATAGTTTATTCCCAGGAGACACTTACAATAAATAACATTAAAGGGAGAGAATGTATGGCATTCACTATACACTGTTCACTATACACTCCTGTGCTTCCCCAATATTTTCAACCAATTTTCTACGAGAGAGAACTTGTTCTCACCAATGAGCCAAGTGAGCAAGGGAGATATCCAGGAAAATGTTCCAGCAGAGGAAACAGCAAGTTCAATGCCCTCAAGGAGGGGCTAAGATAAATTTCATATGCTTGTTATTTTGGGAAATTTGAAATTTGAGAATGCCTGACTCTTAGTGACCCAAACATAGCATTCCCAAATTCCTGGCAGGTATTAGTCTTTGAATTTAAGAACAAGAAATTCTAATTTCTAGGGATTTGTAGGAATTCTCAAAATCATGTTATTTGTGTTTTTCATAGCACTCTGTGTGTTTTTAGTAATAATGAGTAACCATAAAACTAAACAGTTTGCCTCACTGTTTAGTTTTATGGTTACTCATTATTACTAAAAACACATAGAGTGCTATGAAAAACACAAATAACATGATTTTGTGAATTCCTACAAACTCTTAGAGGGGTGGGATAGGGAGGGTGGGAGGGAGACACAAGAGGGAGGAGATATGGGGATATATGTATATGTATAGCTGATTCACTTTGTTATGAAGCAGAAACTAACACACCATTGTAAAGCAATTATACTCCAATAAAGATGCTAAAAAAAAAAAAGTATGAAGTTCATGGTTAAAAAAAAACAACTAGACAGTGAACCTTTTTTCTGCAACAGGTTCATATTGAGTTTCATGAGTTTTCTGTGAAATAAAATTGATATATTAAGTACATAGTTTGTATTATTATTAACCATATATTGTGACAAGATTTTATATTTCAGTAATATGTACAAATGACCTCAACCTGATATATCAATACATAGCTCATAATAAAAATGCTAAATAAAGAAGAACTAACACAAAAATAAATACCAAATAAAATAAATCACATTGGAAAAACAACATAAAATATTTAACATTTATAAACTACCATTCTTAAAATGAAATTTTAGAACAATCAAAGCATTCATTTCCCTATTCAATAGAATTAATCTTTGTTTTGTGACAAATATTCCAGATGTAGAAAAAAAGTATTTTATTTTGAATTAATGACGGTCATATTTTTAAAAGCGAATTCAAAAACATCTTCAGATCGGTACATAGTGCTTCATTTGATGAGCTCATTCCAATTTTTAAAAATGAAAAGCTTTTGTTTGCTTACTCTGATTTTTATTTGCTGTTGAAATTAATGTTGCTTTGCAATATGAAAACATTTTGGAGCAGTTTCTGATTTCATGTTGAAGTATTTCACAACAACATTCACATCTTCTCTTGCATTAGTTCTGTTAAAGTGTTTACAAGGAACTGTAGCCTACAGCTAATTTTCAAACACTGAAAATCGCAGCAAATATTAATAGGCAGTATTTGAACAATATAATATTCAGATTTCCAATCAAGGTTAACAGCCCTATACAGAATCATATGTTGAAATTGCCAATCAAAAAGCATAATTTGCTTTCTAAGAACGTTATTTCTTGGGATAACACTCATAAGATTTGTATAAAGTAAACAATGCATACAGATTTATGTTTGCAAGAATGGCTTACCATTAGCAATGGACCAGGCCATGAACGTAAACTTATAACAAGGCAACAGCTAAAAGTAATGTTGACCTCCTGCTGCTCTGTCCTGTTTTCTGGAAATGTTTACCTCAATCTTTGACCCAGCATGTGTCTCCTGACCCACCCAGTGTCTCCTGCTTTTGTTTTCAAGCCAGTACTATTGGACTAGTACTTTTGGACCAGTACCATTTCTATCTTGCTAGTTAAGCTTTAATTCCCTTAAGGGCAGTATAATAGTTTTTTTTTCTGTTTTCCTGATTTCTTGATAGATATTTCACAAAACTCAGAATTTGGAAGATATACGTTTCCCAATAAAAATGGGAAAGAAAGTCCTCTGTGGAAACATTATACAAATGAGAAAAAGGAACTTGTACTTGGTTATGAACACTGGCAATTTCTTAAGTATTAGGGAAGGAGGCAGGTTACCTAACAGGAATGAAAGAAATGATAAGGTTGGATACATGAAACTTTGAATTAGATCTGTGGTTCTCATAGTAGGGTTCCCATATCAGCAATAACAGCATCACCTTGAACTCATTAAATATGCAAATTCTTGGGCTCTTGCACAGACCAATGGAAGTGGAAACTCTGAGAATAGACCCTAGAAATAAAAGTTTTAAAAACATCTCCAGGTGATTCTGATGTACAAAATGTTTGAGGACACCTTTGTTAGATTATCTTCATGTTGAATGCCACTCCAGAGAGGAATTGCTTTCTCTCTTCATATTACATATATATACATATATAATTTTACATACATATATGTATATACATAATTTGAATACATATATCCTCCTTCAAAGTAGAAGACTGAAAAGCCAGAGTAGGTAATATCTGTTACTTTCTACCTATTATCTTGCCAGGAAAATTAAAATATTTGGGGCTCCTGCCTATTTTCTAGTGGTTTGAATCTTTTACCAGCTGCTTGATAATAAAAATAAATATTTTTTTTGTAGGGGGCAGGATTTCTCTGCAATATTTGGTAGAGAATTCCTCTAAACAACACTCATACACCATAATTGTTTCTAAAAAGTCACTTTACCAATTATTGTAGGTTTTTAGAAACCATACTAAGCCATCAGGTAGTTAAATTGAAATACAAGAAACACTTGTTACATGCTTAAGTGCTGTGTAAACTGTTATAGCATGTACAGATGTGAACATAACTGCTTCCCTCAAAAACATTATGGGATAGCATAGTAAAAGCATAGTAAAAGAAGTATAGATTAGCAACTATAATGCAAAACAGAAAGAAAGAAAACCTGTAATAGAGGCATGCATAGCACACAGAAAAACATGTAGATATAGACACATATATATATATATATTTTTTTTTTCTAAGGGGTACTTTTTAGTTGTTTGGAAGATGAAATCAAGATTAGCCATTCCCTGGAGTGTTACAATACATTTCATCTCCTGCAGTAACAGTGTAAGGGTATTATTTAGTAAAGAGGTCAGATGAATAACTCTTAGACTAGATGCTTCCAAGGAAATGGTTGAGCCACAGGGTACTTTAACCATTAATTTTATCCATTTAGGTGATTGCCACAGATTCCCACAACTGACATTGATACTTTTCTTGAAAACAACTGAACACTGTATGGCTTGGTTGGCATTAGTCACTGTGAATAATTGTGGCCCAAGTTAAGGATTAAAGTTACATGGAAAATATAGTTCTGATATTGGGTTTTCTATATCAGTACATGTTACAGAAACCACTACTCTGCAAATGACAGGAACTTGATAAGCAGGGTCCAATTCAAGGAAATGGAGGGGAAAAATGTCCATTTTCCCAAAAGTTAATGCACTGTATTATCTTAAGTCCATTTCATCACCATGGATGTAGATTGGTCCTTGAAATCTTCAAAGGTATAATTGGATGGAAGGGCTCAAACAAATTTGTTCTTCAGATGAACCCATGCTAGTATTTCAATTCAATTCTTTCTGATGAATGAGTTGGTCTATAAACCTGCTGCATTTATGACTGCTTTTGCTATAATGTTCCCAGCACAGAAACAGCTATGTATTGCAAAAGTATATGAAATACCTATTACTATACGTGCAATACTCCAAATCAAGACAAAACAACTTCTACTACCATCAACCAATAAAACAAAAACATGAAGAAAGGGGATTGAAAGAAGGCTATCCTATCCTTGGATGTTGCTCCTTTAAAATAAATAAAAACCCGTTACACAGAGCATCACAAGATTATAATTTAATAAGCTCCTATTCCTCATACACATTCCCAGGCATGACATCACTGATTTCATATTATGTCTTGTGTGGGATCCATGTTCCTCAAAATTTTTCAGGTGGGAAAATACAGTTTAGATATATAACACAGCCACAGATCATTCAAAGGTAGAAATGAAAGCCCAAATTAGATCTATTTGCATGTTAGGAGTAGTTCTGGATGTCCATCTGGCTTATTTAATCACATTAGAATAATTAGGAGATAATAATCACATCTCCCTCACCTTTCAATGTATGAGAAATAAGGCCTGAGGCTCCCTCAAATATTTTTATATCCTTTGCTTCTACTATAATATATTATATACAACAGCTATCTATCTATCTACCCATCTCATACATATACATATATGTACATATGCATCAAAATAGATACATATATCAATATATGTACCTATATAATGTGTATAAATCTAATGTATATATATATGAAATATACATATACATATGTGTATGTATGTATGTATCGATCTATCGATCTATCTATCTATCATCACATTGATTCCTTGATTCCCTGGCCAACTTTTTTTTTTTTTTTTGCAGTACGCGGGCCTCTCACTGTTGTGGCCTCTCCCGTTGCAGAGCACAGGCTCCGGATGTGCAGGCCCAGTGGCCATGGCTCACGGGCCCAGCTGCTTCGCGGCACGTGGGATCTTCCCGGACCGGGGCACGAACCCGTGTCCCCTGCATCGGCAGGCGGACTCTCAACCACTGGGCCACCAGGGAAGCCCCCTGGCCAGCTTTTGATGACCTATTAAGATAGTTTAATTCCTTCTCTGTGCAGCCTTCACTGTAGACCGTATTCCTTGGCACTGCCACCATCATTAACTTTACATACCTTCTAGACAGTATTTATCAGGTGAAGGAATAAACATTTTCTATCATAGATTAGGAACTCCTTGAGGCAGAGACTAATTTTTTTTTTGAGGATAATCTTACCTATCATTTTATCCTGCAAACAAGGAATTGGCAACCATGGCCTGATGATGTTTTTGCCCACCCCATGAGCTAAGAATGGTTTTTAAATTTTTAAGTAGTTGTGAAAAAAGAATTATTCATGACATGTAAAAATTGTATGACATTCAAATTTTGGTGTCCATAAATCAACTTTTACTGGAATGCAGCCATGCTTAGCATTCACATATTGTCTATGATTGTTTTCATAGTCGCAACAGGGAACACAGGATCTTTAAATTCTAAAAATGTTTGTGAACCAGGGTCAATTTGCTCCTGGGCCTCAGGAGACATTTGACAAAATCTGGAGACATTTTGGGTTGTCACAAGTAGATGAGGTGGATAGTATTGGAGTCTTAATCAGAAGAGATTGGGATGCTGTTAAATATTCTGCAGTGAACAATACAGTCACTACAACAACTACCTTGTACAAAGTGTTAGTGGTGCTGAGGTTGAGAAATTTTGGCCTTAAATATTTACTATCTGATCCTTTACAGAAAATGTTTGCCAAATCTTGCCCTTGATCCTAATAAAAAAACGCTAAAGGGAGCAGTTTCCTCTGATAATTAGAAAATATGCTTGAGTTTAGATACACAAAATCAAAAGTATGAATAATTACAAATTTAGACAATGTCACTGAATTTTATTCATGAAATAAATGTCTAGAGAAACCACCTGATCTAAGTCAAATGGTTCCAACTGTACTCAATAACTAAAAAAAACACCTGAAAAGGGATGTAGGTAAAACTGAAAAAAACACATAAACATAAACTTAATTGCTTATTTTGTGACATGTGTGCCAAATACCTGTGTGATTATATTTTTCTAATTTCAACTTGGTTGTTGTGATTTAATATAGAAGATAAATGAGTACCTTTAGTATCTAGGAAATTCTGTGTCTCATACTTCAATAGCCATTCTAGAATTTTCCTTTTTAAAAAATTTACTGGGTGTGCATTTTGTTAAAGGGAAAGCTTATTCCATATTATTTAAACCAAACACTGATCTTATATAAAAATAAGACATAAGAGACTTTTGATAGCAATGAGTCTTCAATAGTAAGAGACAGAGTAATAGGAACCACAACTGGGATTTCTTCTCTGATTTATAAGGATCGCATATCAAGTCACCTCTTAAAAATTTATACATATAATATATGACTAAACTTATTGTCAGCTGGGTTATATTTTCACTTGGCCTTTTAACCCTACTTTTTGATTTTAACAAAAGCACAGGAAATATTTCCTTCTGTGGTAGAAGGTAGGAATGGGAGAAGGTGTTCTTTCCCCTTGTCCATTAGATCATACTAATTTCATACTTTTTCTATTTAGAAACCTGACTTTGAGTTAATATATACCATTCTAACATGTCAAAGATGTTAATTTTTAATTTGAAACACTTGTCTTAATAAGAATGGGTGAGATCATGTTAGCTTTATTGTGATAGCTGAACAGTCCCTTAACAAGTGCCTAATGAAAAGAAACAGTGATATTGCAGCTTTGTCTCATTTTAGGCAACAATAATAAGAAGTGGCCCCAGAAAAATTGATAGCAGATTCCACATCTTGTGGAGTGTTCCAGAAATAATCTGGTTTTGACAAAATGCAGAGTCAAAGAGAATAAAAGAGACTGTGGTGAATACAACTAATTGTTTCCAACTCACTGAGAAGCGATGATTAAGACACTGGTTCAGGAACCAGAAAGACCTGGGTTTGAACGTCATCTTTGACCTTCCCAGCTGTGTGATCTTCTGAAACTATTCAACTGCTCTAAGATTCTGTTTTCTCACAGGTAAAATGTGGATAATAAGAGTATGCACCTCATAAATTTGTTGGGATCGTTAAATGGCCTACCACACCTAGAATGGTCAGCATATGGTAGCTTTAATTACTATAACCCAGATGTCTTCTGGGGGCACCTCTGCCCTCCAGAGAGCTCATTAAACTTGGATCAAATTCCAGTCCATACCTTGTGATGTTCCAAAATCTTTCCCATGATTTCTGCCAAGGCCATGGGACTTGCTTCCCCAGGTTTCCCTGAACCCCTAAGTTCTTGCATTCTAATGGGATATGTCTGCTTTACTCAGAAATACTTTGACGGAAAACTTGCATGTTCACATACAAAACTACTCACACAATGCACTTAGTCTTAAAAATTATTCCGAAGATTTTGGAGTTAACATGGGAACATTGAGCTATTGAAACT
Source organism: Delphinapterus leucas (assembly GCF_059928025.1). Classification (NCBI taxonomy): domain Eukaryota; kingdom Metazoa; phylum Chordata; class Mammalia; order Artiodactyla; family Monodontidae; genus Delphinapterus; species Delphinapterus leucas. The sequence goes on along the minus strand of NC_143133.1, from coordinate 46,883,479 downwards.
TTCTGCTATTGGGTGTCATGTCCTCATCTCTGTCCTCTTCCTCTCCCTTCTTCTTTCCTCTTTCCCTCCTTATTTTGCTCTGGTTCCCCCACCTCCTTCTCCTTTCCTGTTTTCTCCCCACCCTCTCCTCTCCTCCTTAGCTTCCTGTCTTGGTCTCCCTCATTCCTTCTCCCTGATTTCTCTGCACTCCACATCCTCCCTCAACTCCAGTTTTCAATTCCTCTGTCACCACTATACAGAATAGCGCCCCCTTTCTTGAAGTCTTGTCACATCAGCCCTTCAGCCTTTGGGGAGCTGAGGGAGCCTTATTTGTTCAGTTTTTAACATGAGACGTTTTTCTTACAAATATGGCTTTCTACCTAGTGGAAATCCAGACTCAGATTTAAAAAAAATAAAGATGTCTCATCTTGTCACATAATTACTTCATTCTCTTGTTTACATCTCCTGACCTCTACTATTCTCTTTGTATGAATTCTGAGGGAGCATCCATCTCTGAAGTCTCCATGTGGCACACCTTCTCTTACACCTTTGAGGACCCATAATGCTCTGCCTGAACTTTTCTTATGACCTTTACTTCCTGTTACCTTGTATTATGGTGATCTGTGAATACTACACTTTCCATCATCTTTAAAGGACTGGAAATAGGTGTCTTTTGTTTTGATTTCTTCCACAGTGTTACAAAGTAATGTAGTACATGATGTTTGTGTCTTTGTTGTTTTTAACTAAATAACTCTATCTTTATTTTCTCAAAAAATTAAAAATAGAACTACCTTATGACCCAGTGATTCCACTGCTGGGTATATACCCAAAGAAAACAAAAACACTAATTCAAAAATATACATGCACCCCAATGTTCATAGCAGCATTGTTTAGAATAGCTAAGATATGGAAGCAACCTAAGTGTCCATCAAAAGATGAATGGATAAAGAAGATGTGATACACACACACACACACACACACACACACGCTAGAATATTATTCAGCTATAAAAAAGAATGAAATTCTGCCATTTGCAACAACATGGATGGACCTAGATAGTATTATGCTTAGTGAAATAAATCAGACAGGATGAAAAATATTCTGTGTTACCACTTACATGCGGAATCTAAAAAATAAACTAATGCATATAACAAACCAGAAACAGACTCATGGATATAGCAAACAAACTAATGGTTACCAGTGGAGAGAGGGAAGGGAGGAAGAGCAATATAAGGGTATGGGGTCAGAGATACAAGCTATTATGTATAGAATAAATAAGCAAAAATGATATATTGTACAATATAGCCATTATGATATATTGGGCAATATAGCCATTATTTTGTAATAACTTTAAGAGGAGTATAATCTATAAAAATATTGAACCACTATGTTGTACACCTGAAAGTAATATAATAAAGTAAATCAACTGTACTTCAATAAAAAATTAAATAATGCCATCTTTAAACATAGAGATGGCTGAAAACAGCAATCCATGGAAAAAAGAGCATAGACTTCAGCTGTGACTGTCCTAGGTTCACTTATTTTCTCTGTGGTCTTGGTTGTGTGTATCTGTCAGAGTTTAAATGAGGGAGCAAAGTCACAGTGATCATTATAGGAGTGAAAGGATTATTACAGAAATTAGACTTCAAACGAATGTGGGAAGAATCGAGGAAGTGAAAGTCTGGAAAGGGAGGTCAAGCTATCAGAGAAAGAAACACTAGCCAGTCTTCCTGATGCACTGTTACAGGTGGACAAGCCAGAGTTTTCAAAGAAATCTGAGAAGCCAAGCACATCTGGCTATTAAAATGAGGCCACAGAAAGGGAGCTTGCAGCATGTCTATGAAGCCATTGCATTTGTGTAGCTTCCACCCCTGTGGTGTACAACAAAGAATCTGGTGGTGAGCTGGGCTTGCTTTTGATCAGTAGAGAGCAAGAAATGCTGTCTCTGTCCACCACTGTGTCTAATCGCAACCATCTTCTAAGAGAAGTGACTGTTGCTTTACTTTGTCTTCCAAGTCTCATGTCAGTACCACTTTTGGCTAGTTTTAACCTGGAGACATCCAAGGAATAAGATTCTGGGGAGCATAGTTCCCAGCCTTATCCAAGGTGATATGCACGGCCCAACACAGTTATGTTACTTAATCTCTCCAAGTATCAGTTTCCTTACCAGAAGAGGGGAGGCTCTAATTTGCCATGTTTTTGTAAGAATAAGAAATGCTTATACAGCCTAACATACTGGAGGTCCTCAAGGAATGGCATCAATGATTATATGTTATGAATAAAATGCAGCCCGGTAACTGCTCCTAGAGAACTGCCTTCTACTTTGTTCTGAGATATAAAGAACATATGGAGGAGAGACAATTAAATAGAAGAAGAAGAAAAAAAACAAGGTCAAAAAGGGTCTTTTACAAGTTTCAGATTATAGCGTTGGTACCTAAATTAAGGACTATTTGACACTGATCATTCTCCATATATTCCATTTAGAACGTCACACATCAATCACAATTGCTTCAATTATATACTCCATTATATATGCTGCCATTTTCTTAAGAACAGGAAGGGAATGCACTATAGATTTCAGAACTTTCTCACTCCAGAGCTCTTAACATGTCTTTAGTCAAGGTGGGCCTTAATTTTTGACTCATGGTCTAGTGTCTTTTTGGCAAAATTTATCAATTTGACATGCAGTTATCACTGCAGATAAATCTGAGGTCCAATTTAAGTGAGCACACATTGTGAGTGAGGAGAAGGATGGATGAGATTAGTGTGAGCTTTTGACAATGATATTGGAAGTCCAAAGTGAATTGAAGTCAGTTCACATGGGCCACCAAACATTCATTCCTTATCACAGTTTTCTAGATGAGGATCCACCCAAAAATAAATCTTCCAGTTTTATTCATGTCTAGGAAGGGACATTCATGACTAGAAAGTTCTTTGGCTTTCTTTTTTTCCTTAAAACCTTTACCCTCTTTTTCTTATATGTTTCACACCATCATTGTACCATCAAATTCCCTTATAGCGTCTCCAGGACTATGGGTAAACTTCTAAAATAAGACTTTCTTCTAGGATTATCTAGTTGATTGGATATATAAAAAGTGAATCCTTTCTATATTCTTGAACATAAGTCAAGAAACTTTTTCACACATCATTGTGGTTTCAGGTGTTCCTGCTTTACATATGTCTAAATTCATTGGGCTGCTCTAGAAAAAATGAGATTCTGTTTGCATTCTTATCTCTGTCATCTCCTTTCTTTGTCTCTGTTAGTAGACCAGGGGTCTTCAAACTTGTTCTGTTTGCAGGTCAAAAGTCACATAGTAAATATTCTAGGCTTTGTGGACCAAAAGGTAAAAACAGAGGTACTTAGATAACCATTTAGCGTGTAGCCATTTAAAAACTGTAAAAAAAACAACTTAGATTATGGCCTTAAACACACAGGTAGCAGGCCACACTTGGTTGACCTCTGGTGTAGACTATTGCCTACAATTTGACATGTGTTTTGATGTCCTAACTTGCTCTTTGGCTTGGATTCTTTCCAAACTTTGGTCCATAATTTATTACCAGGCACATGCCAACCCACCATAGGTCCTCACCTGCATTTTGGGGAACTACTTAGGAAAGGCCCCAATTGTCTTTCAAACTGACAAATCTTCAGACATGATATATGATTTTTTTAAGCTTGTGATTTCAAAGATAATTTTTTTTAGTAAAGTAAACTAAAAGGGTAGATTCCTAATGACAGGATATATTAAATTCTGTAATAAATTCCCAGGGCTAACTAACAGGATATAAGTAATATAAAAGAAAGCACAAATCTGCCTTCACCCAAATATATTAATAATTAATGAAAACTTGTTTTATGAATTTGAGAGACACAGATGACTTCTCTTTGTTGTTCTACTCCTCTGGCATTTTTCCCTCTGGCATTAATTCCTTCAGTGAATATTTATTTCACGTCTATAATGTGCCAGAGATTCTACTACACACTATCAAATCAGAAATAACAGACACAGTCCCTGCTTTCAGGGGCAAGAAGTTGAAGGCAGGAGAAAGACAAGAGGAGAGTTAACAGATAATAATGCAGGGTGGTAAGTGATATGACAATAATGGGTCCAGGGTAAAATCCTTGGCACTGAACTGGGCAAAATGAAGTCAGGGAGGTCTTCCCATAGAATTTGATGTCTGAGCTGCATCCTAAACCATAAGCATTTATCATGATGCAGAAGAGAAAAAGAGTATTCTCTGCAGGAAAAGAAAAATGTGAAAAGGGCCAGAAACCTTAGAAACCCCAGTCTGCGTAGGGGCTGTCTGTGATTTAATAAAGCTAGGCTGTAAAAGAGTGAGATGTGCAGTGCTTGGAACCATGCCTGGCATAAAATTGATGCTTGATCAAGAATTGTTGACAGATTGAATGCCAGGAGATGAGTCTGAAGAGGTAGGCAGGGCAAAGATAATCTATGGCAAGCTAAGAAAGTTGATTTTTATCCAAAAGGTACGGCTGAGCTTTATAAATGATCTGACTTGAAGATATTTGGGTCTCAGAAAATTCACTCTGGCAGCACTGTGGGAATAGACCAGAATGGAGCCAACCTTGAGCTGGAGAGAGCAGTTAAGAAGTTGTGTATTCTACCAGAAGGGAAATGTTGACTAGTCGCACCACGGAGGTCACAGAGGGGATAGACAGGAGGGTTACAATTGGAGAATCTTCCAGAACACTAATAGATCTCTTTGTTATTCTGTTGTGCAAACGTAGAAATAATAAAACCTCGTTTTATTTATGTAGCCCCGTACAGTTGGCAAAATATTTTCAAAGAGAGGTTTAATCAATCAGTTCGTTGCACAGTCTTTGTGGATTGGACCAGAGAATTGTAATGAAAGAGAAAATAATGAATAATACGACACACACAGTGACACATGCAATCTAAGGCCAGGTTTTGTTCATGATAACTCTAATTCCTACTGATCACCTAATTAATCCCAGAGAGACCTAAGTCTTGAAAATGCAAATATTACACTTTTCCTCACAAGGTTAATTTGTATTTACCATCCACAGTTTGGCAAATGATTTTCTGTTTTCACCATGAATATGTATGGCTTGCTTTCAGCGACCAGAAACACTTTGTTTTCTTATATTCTACATCATGCTCTGCCTGTAGCAGGATTGACTTGGGGAGCAGCCTGCTAATTAAGAATGGGTAAATTATAAATAGTAAATTTAGAGGCAGTTGGTGGACTTAGAAAATATATACGGTATACAGTGTGGATCGCAGCAGACATTTCCAAGCATTCATTTTACTTTTAATACATAAAAGTCATGGGACTTTTTAGTGTACCATACCATATTTACAAGATTGCCTCGGTTGGAATCAGGGTTATCATTTAATGGGTACTTAAGAAACAGAAGGCATTGAGTTAGAAATGCACTCTCTGATATTGCTGAATTAAATATTCTTCCTTTGTTTTTCCTCCTTTTAAAATGTTTTCTATAGAATCTCATAGAAAAGAAATTGAGATCAATATATAACGTTGTAGCTGCAGTTGTCATAGTTTTTCCATCTAATACTTTAATGTACTTACAAGTGAAAAATTGAGGCTCAGTGAGGTTACATAGTGCCCATGATGAACAACTTAGTAAAAAGAGATCTAAGATTTCCAGCTGAAAAGCCAGTGTTTTTCTCCCTGTACACCTTATAGAAACATTATTACCTCTTGCCAGTTCCTGAAAGGTCACTGCTATAAACTGATTTATTTCATTTGAACTTGAGTTTACTTAAAAAATTCAATCGTTCCAGAGGACAGACATTTACACCTGTAAGGTTTATCAGTCTATATACCTTCTAGTGTGAATAAACCTATTGTGTATATTTCCCTGAGAGTGGACTTCAATCAGAGAAAAGGGAGAAAATGATCAATAGGGAGAAGGGGAAAGTGTTCCTGTGAAAGAGAGAAATAGGTCTAGAAAAGCACACCAAACTTGTTTTACCCTATTGAACTGAAGTGGTCCTATTTAGATATCGATAATAGAAGGTATTTGTTAAATTTAAATTTTAGGTGCAAAGAATTTGAAAATTGATGACTAGTTGTGTTAGTAACTGTGTCATCCCCTCCAAATATTCATTCATACCCTTCCTGGATATTCAAATTGCTTTTTTTTTTTTTATCACCTCCTTCAGGTCTTTGTTTATATGGCCCTTCTCCATGAAGTTTTCCCAGACCAACCCACTTAACATTGCACCCACCTGCCCATCCCCTTCCCTGTTTTCTTTGTTTCCATAGCACTTATCACCAACCTCCACACTATAAATTTGAGCTCCCTGCTAGAATGTCAGCCCTACGAAGGCACGATTTTTGTCTGTTTTGTTTCACTGCTCTTACGTCTAGTGGCTGAAGTGGTACCTGGCACATGCTAGGGGCTCAATCAACTTTTATTGAAAGAATGAAGAAATTGATTGTGAACATATTATGTACTACAAAGGAAATGGAAGAGATATGTTATTTTATTTTATGATGGGAGATTTATAAAGACTAATATGGAGACCAGCATAGCTTACTTATTGTGTTTCAAACTAAGAGGAAGCTATCAAGGTTCTAGCCTAAAATGTGGGATAATCGTTAAATACAGTTTATTTAGGAATAACAGTAAATTACATATTTGAAGTCTGATCAATGAAAAACTATTTTAAAATTCATATGTGATTTATACCTGGTGAGGTATAGCTGAAAATTTTAGGTAATTGTCATGGAAGTTAACTTTCTGTTCTGTGATTCCATTTCTTTTCAGCAAAGTTATGTAGTTTTCCACCACCTGTAAAGAGAAAGATAAAGAATTTTCTCTTATGAAAGGATTGAGATTTAAGTAGTGTACAAAGGAAGTTATGACAAAAACAAAAATCAAAACCAAAAAAAGTTAGCAAATTTTGGCCTCCTATCTGAGCTCTAGATAACCATTCATTCATGTACTTGATTTGTTTGGGCCTTAAGTGTGATACGCTATTGTTGGAATAATATTTGTGTTAATAGCAAAGGTCTACTAATAATTCAATTTATATGTTAGCCCAACTTAGTTTAGAGACAAGTCCATGGACAGGTTGACAGGAAAATCAGATAACATGCATTTAAGCAAATTTTAAGGAAGATAAACAGTGTCATCTGTGTGGTGTACTCCATCAAATCTCTCCAACAATGATTATGAAAATTTAATTGAATTCAAGTAAAAACAGATGACACACGCTTGTCTGGGAAATAAGCAGATCACTCTCTTCTAGTGAATGAAGAATGAATCTCAACCTCTCTCTCTCTCTTTCTCCATATACGTATATATACAAACAAACACACACACTCGGGTTTATATATATGTACATATGTATATTATGTATGTTTGTATATATATGTATGTATATCAATATATAGAGTTACATGTGTATTTTAAAAAATAATCTTATTTTCTTTTCTACTCTCTTTTTTCTTTCTGAAGGATTAATGACACAGAAGAAAGCAAGCTTAACTTTGAAGATCTGGAACTAAATCAAATACCAAAAAAAGATCAAGGATTGCTCTGTTTGTTTTGTTTTGTATCCCAACTAAAATTTAAATTTTATAAGAGTAGTTATGCAGTTCATTTGCCCTGTCGACTGCATATAAGTCAGTGCCACTTCATTTGACTTTCATACGTTGTAATTTTTACTGTAGTTAAAGATCACTGGGAAAAAACGTAGGGATAGATGTTGGATAAAAATATATACAAGAAATTTTAAGGTCTGGTTGTGCAGTCTTCATCATTTCAATTATAAGAAGATAATTTAATAATTAGAAACTAATTTCAAAAATAGGAGATTTTTTTTTGAACAGAGCAAAGGGTCATTATTTATTGATAAAAAATAATTTATCTTAGATACTTAATGGTTATAAATTTTCTGAATATCAGCAACCTATTTAAAAATATAAGCAGATAAAAACAGATTCAATGTAGTAAGAAGCAACATCATCAACCTATGGTTGATAAAAATTCCAATAATTCAGTTAATAACTTGAAATAATAGACATACATTAATTGGATACCCTACCAGAGAACTACGTGTTTTCTTAAGTGCACCAAATTTTTTAAAACTTAGTCATATATTTGGACAAAATTTGTAAAAGATTAAAATTTTACAGACCAGGGCTTCCCTGGTGGCTCAGTGGTTGAGAGTCCACCTGCCGATGCAGGGGACACAGGTTCATGCCCCGGTCCAGGAAGATCCTGCATGCCGCGGAGCGGCTAGGCCCCTGAGCCATGGTCGCTGAGCCTGCGTGTCCGGAGCCTTTGCTCCACAACGGGAGAGGCCAGAACAGTGAGAGGCCCGCGTACCGCAAAAAAAAAAAAAAAAATTTACAGGCCATATTTTTGATAACACTCTAAAACTGGAAATTAGGTACAAATGTGTAAAGAAAAGAATAATTCTTCGAAATTAAACCATCAATTTTACATCCTAAACAAATATTTGTTTAAAGAGGAATAAAAATGTTATTAGAGACCTTTAAAAATTGACATTTGAATATATATTATTTCCTACTTAAAAAAGAAAAGTGATACATGCTACATTATTTACTCATACACAAATTTAAAAACTCTTTCCAATGCCCACTATCAGTCACTCAGTATTTCAGCACAAGGGATAAGAGAACCAAAGAAACAAAATATCTGTCCTCAGGGAATTTCCTTTATCCCAGAGTAAAATAAACAAACAAACAGATAAATCACAGGCTAAAAAATGCGAAATACATTTTGTGTAGGTCAAAATGGTTAAATACGGACAATTTCATATGGTTCAATCTAATTTATAGAATATTGGTTAGATAGAAGATAAGTAAACATATCAGTTCAATCAAAGTTTATAGGTGCTGAAACAGAAGTATCTGTAATATGTATGATGAGAACATGAAAATCTGTCTTGTAGATCATTAGCATTGTGCTGGGTATTATACGCAGGAAAAGCCTTTGTGTCCATCTGGTTGATAATAGTACTGAAATCAACAATTTTCAAGGTATTGCTTCATGTTATTTTGCATATTTACATAACTATACAGATATACATGTTACATGCTACATATCGAGGAATTGTTTCTTTCTCCCCCCCTTTTTTTAACCAGTAAGTGCATTCTAAATGTATTCTTCCAAAAAATTACTTTTTTTCACTTAAACTTTGTAAGGGGTTATTTCTTGCTGTATTGATTATAAATTTAATAAATCATTTAAATAGATGTCTAATATTCCATAATATGGGTATAATATTAATATATCTTTTGTATTTTTATTTATTTATATGAACACAATTCCTCAAAATGAGATTGTTGGATCAAGAAATAATTTTAGAGAAGAGGTCTAGGGGATCTCTACATTCAGGATATATACTCTAACTAAATTGCTTGTTTTCTTTTTTTTAAAATTTATTTAATTAAATTATTTATTTATTTTTGGCTGCATAGGGTCTTCGTTGCTGCACGCAGGCTTTCTCTAGTTGAAGACTTGAGGTGCGAGGGCTTCTCAACATGGTGGCTTGTTGCGGAGCACGGGCTCTAGGCATGTGGGCTTCAGTAGTTGTGGCTCATGGGCTCTAGAGCGCAGGCTCAGTAGTTCTGATGCACAGGCTTAGTGGCTCCGCTGCATGTGGGATCTTCCCGGACCAGGGCTTGAACCTGTGTCTCCTGCATTGGCAGGTGGATTCTTAACCACTGCGCCTCCAGGGAAACCCCAGCTTGTTTTCGTTTTAACACATTTTTCCTCAGTTATACTTAGGCCCCCATTCCAGAGTCTTTTTTAAAATATCTTTTGCAGTGAATAACCCTCTCATCTTTTGCCAGAATTTGGTAAGTCTGTCTTCTGATTGTTCAAAGTAGGGAATTGGATGTGTATGGGGAGGTAGGATTCTTAAATGGAATTTCTGTCTGTCTTCCAGTTTTCATCCCTAACCTCACCCCTCTTCAAGGCACTAGGTGACAACAATTTATGAACATTTTGTGTATGTTTCAGTAAGCCCGCTTGCTTATCAGCTTTCTTAAGTTCTCATTTAGAGCTCAGCTTTCTCGGCCTGCTAATCACATACTCTGCAGCCTGGAAAAATCGGATGCTGTTGTCTCCATTCTCTTTGAATTTACAGATTTTTTTTTTTTGGTTTGGTTTTCATGGTGTCTGGAGTAAAGCTAACTGAGAGGATTTTAATCTGTCATCCTGACTGAAAGTCTGATTCTTCATTCATGCTTGGGCTTTCTTCAGTTTAGATGGATTATAACCTTGAACATTTTATAGGAGGCAATGATGCCATTTGGGTGTGAAGGCAATCTATTCCTTTTGGAAAATGTCCCCTTGATTTTCTCAAGGCAAGGATTTTAATATCCTACAAAGTGGAGGAGGTCTTAGAGATCAGTGTAATATCTTCACATTATATGTGAAGAAAAGAAGCCCAAGGAATGTAAAGGTTTTTCCAGGTTCATATGGGTAATAATTAGTGGGGTAAGCGTTTAATTTTGTTTAGGATTTTAATGTACTCTTTCCCCTCCATTTACATTACAACCTAGATTTCCAGTTTCCCAGTCTTCTCTAAGATACTACACAGAGGATCTGAGCATAATTTATATATTTGCATGTTTATTCAGTTATTATCTAGCCTCTCCCAACAAATAAAAATTCCATGAGGTCAGTGAATACCTGTTTGTATTGCCTTTTTCATTCATTCCAGTACCAAATAGTGTTATTTCCAGTACTAAATAGTGGCTGGACTCGATACATATGTTAAATAAAGTATTGAATACATTAATATAACCACTGTTTAGCTTGGAATGGCTACATTTTATCATCTTGATCCCCGCCAAGTGTGGAGTTATTCTTATATCTGAAGGACTATCTAATGCTACCATTCTCAGTTCTACTGCACAGATCACATACACAGCATTGACCGGGGATTGTTTTTATTGCAGATGCTATTGGTGAATGAAACTTATTATTCTTTCAATAATTAAAAGTATTTAATGATTCCAATAACAATCATTAAAAATGTGCTTTTGTAAAATAGAATATTAACAAAATATGCAATTTTCTTGATAATCCAGAGTTATCATTTTAAACATATAGATTGTACTATGTTACTACTTCTCACATCTTTTCCCTACCTTCACTTCAACACAAAGAGAAATAACACATATTCCACTTTATTTTTTCAGGTAAGAAAAAACTTTTTTATCAGAAGGGAATACATTTTCATATTATGGTCTAAATTGATTTAGCAGAATTTAAGCTAAATATTAAGTGACTTGGTATTTTTAAATATCTATACTCTACCATTCAGATACATATTACAAGGTTATATGAATTGTCTTTATATTTGGTGTGTCACCTAGAAAGAGTGCTTTGATCAGTTACTAGACTGCATGTTTTAGTAAAGAGAATGTTTGGAGAAGAACAAAAAATATCAATGCCATATTTATTAAAATTAAAATTAATTTAAATTTATGCATCAAGGACCTCCCATTTTTCATTCTAGTTGGCAAATGAAAGAATACATAAAGACATGTAAATTATTTACTAAGGAGAAAAATAAAACCACTTTGGCTCTTATGGATGACTTTTGTTTCTTGGTAATTTTGAACATTTTTATCTAAGTGTTTCTTATGTTCCTGAAGGTGAAGAACACTGGAAAGAAAGATCTTAACATGATTTTTCCAGTTTTCACAGATCAGTTTTAGCATTCAGGAGATTATTGAAGGCCAACAATTTCTTACATCAGATTCATGGGGCACGAGCTACTTAAATATTTAGTTCTTGAAAAAAAAGATAAATGAGCAGTCAGATGAGTTATAGGGCTTGAAATGAAAGGAAAAGCTCTGATGAGGTGACTGTTGAGAAGCAGCGGGAGGTCAAAGGATGGTAACAGAAACAAGGAAATGAGAAACACACCTTATTATTATGCAGTTTGTTAGAATGTAAAAGATCTTTGGTAACTCTGTGAAAACTGAAGGTGTGAGATATTTTATTAACATTTAGGAGAGATTTATTGCAAACTATTGCTGCCTACTCCTGAAAGTTTTCTGCAGTTTTTATGCTACATCAATACTTAATGATTTATTGTGTTCTATGGGGTTCTAATCCTTGATAGGCACTGAGCTATATAATTAGAGGTCTGGAACACAGTGGTTAAACATGGATTCTGGAATCAAACTATGGAATCTGTCCAGTTGTGTGGCCTTGAGAAAGTTACTGAACCTTTCTCAGACTCAGTAAAGAAGAGAATATGATAACACACATACTTCAAATGCTTACTATACAGATTAGACAGGTTACTATGTGTAAAGCACTTAGTGCCTGGCAGATGTAGAGGTTACTGTATATCTATTGGCTACCATTATTTCTCAACATATCTGATTATCCCTTCATGTGAATCTACATTAATCTCACTCTTGTATGCTGCTTTCCAGTGGAGGAAAGGTTTTTAAAGTTTCTTGAGAAACCTAGGACTTTCTTGCTTCTAATCCTTTGCCCATGCAATTTTCTCTACCTGAATTAACTTCCTCTTCACTTTCCACCTTGCTAAATTAGCCCTAGCACAGATGTCACTTTTTAAAAAGCCTGCCCTTTTTCATAAATTGAATGTCTCTCAGTTGAATCTACTGTAATATTTCCATGTGTCATTCATCATACTTTGTCTTGTAAAATCTTTGTGGTATAAGGAATGTTTCTTAAACTGTGATTTGTGGATCCTGGGGGTCTGCAGACATATTCTCTACTTCTAGGAGAAGTTATGAATTTTCTATTTTCATTTGGATAATGATCTTAACAAAAAATTATAAGCATATTCTAAGTCACCTGTATGAAATCCTTGTAATTGAGTGTTGAAATGCATTTTTATTACCCATGTTTTGTTTTTTGCGGTACGCGGGCCTCTCACTGTTGTGGCCTCTCCCGTTGTGGAGCACAGGCTCCGGACACGCAGGCTCAGCGGCCATGACTCACGGGCCCAGCAGCTCCGCGGCATGTGGGATCTTCCCGGACCGGGGCATGAACCCACGTCCCCTGCATCGGCAGGCGGACTCTCAACCACTGCGCCACCAGGGAAGCCCTATTACCCATGTTTGTGCTGTGTTTACAATCACCTTCACAAGAGGTAAAGGACAGAAAACTTCTCTTGGCATGGTAAGATAGGTTTCACAAGAGTCCAAATAGAAAAGAGTCACGGGTGAAAAGTGAGTCTGTGCACATTCTAGAGCATGGGGTCACCAAACAATGCGTGCTCTCTGTGCCATATTCACATGGTAAGTTGATGCTTGGGAGACATTTTTCATCTTTTATATGCCAATTATCCGAACTTTATTGGCAATAAGTGGAATAGCAAATATGCAAAAAATGTGTTTTATTTTTACATATTATAGCTTGAGGTGTGCTGTTATACTGATTGGCCCATCAAAATAAAAAAATTCATTTTTAATGAGAAAATTAAAAGAAGTGATTATGATGGAGACTCAAATTATGATTCTGCACACTCAAATTCAAAAGAATCAATTTGAAAACAAATGAAGCACAAAAACAAATACGTTTCTATTATTAAATGTAGTATCAGCAAATTAGTTGCAAAAAATTCACATAATATATATCATAAAACTAATCTATAACATTAAACTAATATAATATTTAACTATTTTATTGATTTTGCAGTTTATTAATTCAAATTTATTCTTGAATTCAGCAATTATTTATAATCTTGCTATGTACAAATCAATCATCTAGTTACTAAAAATATAGCAGTGAACCAACAAAACTTGTCTTTGTATAGTTTTTTACTGTAATGAAAGAGGAGACAGTCACCAATATGAATATGTAAAATATACAGAGTGTGACATTGATTAGTGATAAGGAGGAAAGATAAAATAGGGAAGGGGGCAGGGGAGAGTTGAGAACACTTGCAATTTTAAATAATGTGGTAAGAAAGGTCTCCTTGAGTGGGTGAAATTCCATTGAAGATCTGAGTGATGTCCATGTAGATAACCAGGGAAGAGCACTTCTGGCAGAGGGGAATAGAAGATATTAATACCCTAAGGCAAGAGCATGCTTGTGTATTTGACAAGAGTGATCAGGTCCATGTGGCCAGAGAGATCTAAATAAGGGGCAGAATAAAATGAGTTAACATTTGAGGTAAAAACAGCACTCACACTAAGTAGGGCCTTGTAAATCATAGGAAGGATTTTGGCTTTTGTTCAGAGTCCAGGGGAAACCATTGGGCACATTGTAGCAGAGAAATGTTGTGAACTGATTTAGTTTAGTTAGAATTCCTTGGACTACTGTGTTGAAAATGAACTTAAAGGCATCAAGAATAAAAGCAAAGAGCCACGTAGGGAACCTACTTTAAGTGGAAGGTAACAGTGACCTGAACCAGGATGGGAGCAGTGGGAATTGTGAGAAAAGCTTACTGTCAGAATATATTTTAAGGATAATAAAGCTAACAGGGTATGCTGATGGGCTGGATGTGGGCAACCAGAGAAAGAGGAGTTAGATAGCATCAATATTTTTTACTTGAAATACTGGAGGAATACAATTGTCATTAACCAAAATAGGAAAGACTCCAGAAAGAGTAGGTGTGGGAATAGAGGGAAACATTAGGAGGTCAACTTTGTACATGGTAAGTTTAGGAAGGTTCTTTAACATCCAATGGAGATATCTTTTGGTTTGGGAGTTGCACAAAATTTATAGTTCTACCTTTTGTATTTAAGAAGTAATGTAATCAAGATCATAATTTAAATCACCAATCAGTGTCTACCAGAATATTTCTCCTTTAAAAGAGACTAAGTCATCATTTGATTTTAAGAAGCACTATGGTAGGGGATAAGAAGTTAAAGCATTTTGAGGTGAGGGAAACCAAAATTTGAGTTCTGATTTGATCATATTACAGATATGAGACTTTATATGAGTAATTTTTTTGAGCGTCTATTCATTTCTAAAAGTGGATATGGTAATACCAAGATAAGAATTTTGTGAGAATTAAAAGAGATAATGTCCATAAAATATATAACTCAATGTCCTGTTTGGCACTTAATTGATGCCCAAGTGAAATGTTACTTCTCTTTCCTAAAAGTCCCTTGATATGCTTTGAAAAAATGGCAGAATTTGACCTGGAGACACAATAGGGCTGCTTCAGTCAAGAATGTGAGCAGTGAGAACAGAGGTAAGGATCAGTCATCCTAAAATATATGTTTGGGAGTGGAGAGCCAGGGGTTTCATACTCCAAGAAGTATGAATTAAAGCCAAATATTTGGACATGGTGTAAAGGCCAAAAAAGAGCCTTATAAGGTAGACGAAAGCAGATAGTGCACTTAGGAGAACTTCTCAGGCTCAGTGAAGATAAGGAAGGTCAAGCATATGGTGGATATCAGGTAGGAACATGTTCAATATCAACACTTACTGATTACCTCTTTAAAAAGCATAGTAATAGGTACTTCTTATGAAATCTTTACAACACATCAGTTGCTCAGGTCACAGAAATGGAATTGAAACCTGGGTCTTCTATGTTTAGTAACATTTACCATAACTTTGTGGAATTACTGTTCTTAGGGAATTTAAATAAACTATATGTACAAACATATACGAACTTATACATTATATATCCATATCCATTCACATACACACACATACATATACACACACATACATACATACATATGTATACATATAAGTGGTTGGTGTTATTTCTAAAATAGTCAAGCACGAGATAAGCTTAGAGAAAATATAGAGACAGTCAATATGTTTAGTAAAGGATCTAAAGACAAGTTCTTAGCATCTTCTTAAGGTAAAATGGAGACTGCTTCAAGATCTGTGAAAGAGAGCACTCCTGCCCTTCTCTGAACTCTTCATTTTGGGGGAGGGAGCAGATTCTCTGTAGTTGACTTCTAACACAGAAGGACTAGGCAGCACCTTGGTGAGGGCAGAGAACAAGTCACTTTCATATACTATTCCTCTCGGGAGCTAGCCTACAGAGTGAGCTCTAAAGAGTCATATGGATTTCAATCAGTGTCCCACTCCCCATAGTCACATAATTAGCTCTCCACATCAATGAAATCCTCAATTCACTTTTGATGGGTTGGTCTATATCCTGCTGTGGTTTCTCAGCAGTCCATCAGATTAAAAATGTCAGTATGTTCTTTGGACGATGGTAGACAATGAAGTCAGCCCAATCCAAAGACAAATAAAGTAGCTGAACTTTCCATAATGAAATAGCACAATGTCACTGAAGACTTTCATAGGCACAAATACCCTAAGAATCACCATACTGGAGTATAATCAAAGTACACTCAGCCTTTAATTCTGTCTTATTTGTGTCAGTAATCCGGGAGAGAATGGAGTTGTCATTCATTATAATAATCTCAAAAACGTAGGAATGTACCACCCAGAAATATCCTCAACTTCCAAATTTGTGATTCGACATTCATGAGCCTTTTTTCAACTATCATTACATAATAAGTTTATTAGGCACTGGGTATAATACTCTTCTATTTGCCTCATGTTTATGTATTTCAAATGATAAACATTAGTACTCTATTCCATGATTGTATGGAAAAAATATGCTCTTTTTTATGTTTCATATAGTATTTATAATTAATACATGTATATTGTACAAAATAATGTGTAAAACTAAGTTTCCTATATTTAGGTTAGGTTTCCTATATTTGCTCATATGCTAGTTTATATGGTACAGCTTAGTTTAATTGTAATTAATAATTTTTTGAAGTATAATTTACATCTGTCTTCCTCACTATACTGTAGTCACCTTGAAGATAGAAACTATTTTAGTCACTTGTATCACTGGCACTTAGTAGGTGTTGCAATAAATATTTGTTGAATAAATGTAAGAAATAAAATCATAAAGTATAATATATTATACTATACTATATTATATTGTATTATATTTAGAGAGAGAGACTCTGAAAGGTGAAGAGAAGATAAGAAACCAGCTAGGGATGTTGGAACCAAAGGAATGATATGGCAGTGTATCCTTGGATTTTCTTTGTACCTCATATAGCCAAGACTGGATGCTGGAGAAGCCAGCAACCCAGAAACACTAACAAGTACAGATCAAAAAATGGGCTTAAGAAAAACCCACTTTCTTTAGTCAAGGAAACAGGAAAGGGGGAGTACAGCAAGGCAGAAAACTTTTGGAAAATAACTGCTCTACTCCAGCCAAAACTCACACACACTCACACACACACACACACACACACAGTGGTCCCATCCCACTCTGCTGGGATAGTATCACAGAGTGGGCAGGTGGGATATTCACCCTCACTGAGCAGTAATGATGACGCTTCCCATGATGTTTGTGGAGACCAAGTGGGAAGCCTGCCTGGACTTTCACCTCCCATTCAGAAGTAATGCTGTGCCCTCTCCTTGTGGACTGGTATCAGGGGAGGCCTAATGGAGAGTTAGGACTTTCACCACCACCCAGAAGTAAGCATTCTATGCTCTGGTCATGTCTGTGTACACTTCCTGGGGAACAGTCATGAGGCTCATGGCATGGTGCCATACAGGGCAGTGCAGCAGAGGCTAGTGGAGAGTTGTACTCTCACCTGAGCCCAGCAATAATAGGTAACCCTCTCCCACTGGCTTTCAACGGAAGCTGAAATGATAACATAGAATTCCATCTCCAGGTGGCAGTAAAGAGGCAGGGTCTCCCTTTTCCCACAGAATCCATGACAGATGAGACCTCCCTCTTAAATAAAAGGTATAAATAAGATCTAAAAGAAGATGTACAGGGGCTTCCCTGGTGGTGCAGTTGTTGAGAGTCTGCCTGACGATCCAGGGGACGCGGGTTTTTTCCCTGGTCTGGGAAGATCCCACATGCCACAGAGCGGCTGGGCCCGTGAGCCATGGCTGCTGAGCCTGTGCGTCCGGAGCCTGTGCTCTGCAATGGGAGAGGCCACAATAGAGAGAGGCCCGCGTACCACACACACACAAAAAAAGATGTACATATATACAGTGGAATACTACTCAATCATAAATAAGAACAGAATAATGCCATTTGCAGCAACATGGATGTAACTAGAGATTACCATATTAAGTGAATAAGTCAGAAGGAGAAAGACAAATACCATATGCTATCACTAATATATGGAATGTAAGTTATGGCACAAATGAACCTATCTACAAAATAGAAACAGACTCACAGACATAGAGATCAGACTTGTGGTTGCCAAGGGGGAGGGCAGGAGGGAGAGGGATGGACTGGGAATCTGGGTTTGGTAGACGCAAACTCTTACATTTAGAATGGAAAAATAACAAGGTCCTACTGTATAGCACAGGGAACTATATCCAATCTCTTGGGATAAACCATAATGGAAAAGAATATTAAGAAAAGACTGTATATATGTCTAAAACTGAGTCACTTGGCTATACAGCAGAGATTGACACAACATTGTAAGTCAACTGTACTTCAATTTAAAAACAGAAATGGAAGGAGAAGAAAAGAACAATCCTAGCATATTAGTTTGAGCTCTAGATGGGGCTCAAAGAAAAAAAAAAAAAGATGGTGATGCAATTCAGTGGGATAGAAAATTCTGGGAAAAGAGTAGATTTGGAGAGAAATGAGATGAAAAATCAGTCTTAAGCATGTAAAGTTGGCTTGTGGTCCACTCAAGCAAAGTTGCCCAGCAGTCAACTGGAAGTGTCTGTCTGGAGTTATGAAGAGAGATAGAAACTTTATGTCATAGGTAATATTTTCTTTGACTCATAGTCTAAGCCAAGGATTTGTATGCAAATGGTTTATTAATAAAGTTGGGGGGGGAGGTAGTAAGACAAGGAAGGGGAAGAAGCCATGAAAGAGAATTATTTCAGATGAAATCTCAAGCTCTATCTCATACATGGGAATCTTTACAGAATAAATCATACTTCAAAGTGCACTGCAGTGGAGGCAAAGAAGCTGATCTCATACTCGGAAGTGCAGGGAGAAGGGAATGTAAAATTCCCAAATACTTCTGGTTCTCTGTATGTGTGATGCAATTCCAGTTCCCCAGGGAAATCTTCTAAAAGTCACAAGTATGAGATGTTAATAGCAAAGCACACAGAAACTAGTTTCTAGAAACTAGAAACAGGGACACAGAGGATCCAAGAGGATCTGGGTGGGGCATTAGCAGTATTCACTACTGTGTAGATATAGATTTTGAAATCAGCATCTAACACATGATAATTGAAGCCATCAATACATCCATTTATTCATTCATTAATATTTACTGAGCATCCGCTCTCTGCCGAGTACTGTGCTAGAGCATGGAGGCATGATGGTGAATGAGGCTTATGAGGTCTTTTCCTTTATATCTAGCAGAAAAATATTGATATGTAGTTATAAAGTAAGTCATGGATTATAACTGCAATAAAGGCTATGAAGGAGGACAAGGTAATAAGAGATTACATAACAGCAAAACCTTCTGGTCTGATAAGTTCAGGTACTGAAGTTAGGTTAAACCTGTTTCTGGCCTATAGGATACTCCATATTTGGTTAAAGTTAAGTCTTCTCAAAAGTTTTCCACACAGTTTCCATACATGAAAATTAGGATTTGGGGGTAGATCTTGGAAAATATCCAAGACCTCTCACCCTGGGTAAAATTAAACATGGGCATGCTCAATGGGTGGCACAAGCTATTGGTGTATCAATAGATTTACTCAACCAAAATTTGTTGAATGTTTATATTTTCCAGACACCATTTTTGATTTTGGAGTTTATAGCAGTGAATAACACATTCTAAAGGCAAAGAGTGACAATAAGCAAGTTAAAATACGTGAGGTATGGGTAAGTGCTATGATATTAAGTAACACATAAGTATTTTCTATATATGTCATTGGGGAAGCAATCTACCCTCTTCATTTACAAGTACTATGGCAGGGACCACTGGTTATTACTAGTGAATTCATTTCCCCCTCCTTCCTTAAAAATAGAGACTCTATATTTAGTTGGATGAACTACTGCTAAGCATAAAGATTTTACTTCTCAGTTTTTGTTGCAGCCTGGCCATATGATGAAGCTGTGGAAACTGAGTTTTAAATAAGTTATGGGTGGGACTTCTGAGGAGGTTGTTTAAAAAGAGCTGATTCAGAGGTAATGTCAAAAGGATGGTGGAATAGGAAGTTCTAGCCCTTGTTTCCTCAAAGAAAAACAAATTTGACAACCATCTGTGGGCCAATATACTTTTATAAGAATTCCAGAATCAAGTTAATAAGTTGGAGTACACTAGGACAGTACAAAGTCAAGAACAGCTGCATTGAAATGGGTAAGAAGAGCAATTTTACTTTGCCCATATTAGTCCTTCCCCCAAGCTGGCACTGGTCAGAGATGAGAGAGATTGCTCTGACTGGAACTTCTTTCTCAGGAGTAAAGAGAAAAGAGGCGTATGCATCCCACATTCTGGCTTTCTGGAGGGCTGCCTGAAGGACTGGTTTCTGTGTTGCCTCGATCAGAGCCCTGACTGATATGGCATACTTTGGATGCATACTGACTGCTGAGAATCCTGGAAAGTAGATCATTTGGTACTGTAGAACTACAAAACTTGCAGTGATGCAGAAAGACACCAGAGAGAACAAGAGATTAAAAACCCCAGAAAAAGAAACCGGCAAGCCACTCTAATTGAGAAATTATATGCATAGGCGCAGAGAAATTATGTGCCCCTCCAAATGTTTCAGAGGCCCCCAGAATCTCTAGCTGGGCTGATTGATGGGGATCTTCACCTATACAGAGCCAGTCCACATACACTGGCAGAAGTGGCTATTTTGTCAAATACACAGATCCCAACACAAAGTTACAAGACATGTAACTCAAAATGGAAACATGGCACAAACAAAGGAGCGATACAAAAATGCAGGAACTGATCCTAAAGAAATGGAGAAGTATGAATTACCTAGCAAAGTGTTTAAAACAATAATAGAAATGCTGTATGAGCTCAAGAAAAAGGTGCATGAACAAAATGAAGATAAGAACAAATAAATAGAAAATAAAAAAAGACCTAATACAAATTTGGGAGCAGAAAAATACAATAACCAAAAAAAAAAAAAATTACTACAGGGGTATAACAGCAGACATGATGCAGAAGAAAGAATCAGTGAACTTGAAGACAGGTCATTTGAAATTATACAATCAGAAAAACAAAAAGAAAAAAGAATGAAAAAGAGTAAAGAAAGCCTAGGAAACTTATTGGACATCATTAATGAACTAATACACCTATAATGGGATTCTTAGAAGAGAGACAGAAAGGGACAGGAAACTTGCCTAAAGAAATAATGGAGTGACATAGCAGCGTCAGTGGCTAGAGTTTCTCAGCATGAAGCAGCCATGTGGCTGAAACGGTCTTGGTGCACCAGCCTGGCGTCAGGCCTGAGCCTCTGAGGTGGAAGAGCCAAGTTCAGGACATTGGATCACCAGAGACTTCCCAGCTCCATGTAATATAAATTGGTGAGAGCTCTCCCAGAGATCTCTGTCTCAATGCTAAACCCAGCTCAACCCAAAGGTCATCAAGCTACTGTGCTGGATTCTCCATGCCAAACAACTAGCAAGACAGATACACAACACCACCCATTGGCAGAGAGGCTACAGCAAATCATACTAAGTTCACAAATACCCCAAAACACACCACTGGACACAGCCCTGCCCACCAGAAAAACAAGACCCAGCCCCACCCACCAGAACACAAGCACCAGTCCCCTCCCCTAGGAAGTCGACACAAGCCACTAAACCAACCTTACCCACTGGAAGAAGACACCAAAAACAACAGGAAATACAAACCTGCAGCATATGAAAAGGAGACCCCAAACACAGTTAGTTAAGCAAAATGGAAAGACAGAGAAATATGCAGCAGATAAAGGAGCAAGGTAAAAACCCAACAGACCAAACAAATGAAGAAGAAATAGTCTACTGAAAAAAAATTCAGAGTAATGATGGTAAAGGTGATCCAAAATCATGGAAATAGATTGGAGAAAATACAAGAAACGTATAACAAGGACCTAGAAGAACTAAAGAGCAAACAAACAATGATGAACAACACAATAAATGAAATTAAAAATTCTCTAGAAGGAATCAATAGCAGAATAACTGAGGAAGAAGAACAGATAAGTGATCTGGAAGATAAATAATGTAAATAACTACTGCAGAGCAGAATAAAAAGAAAAGAATGAAAAGAATTGAGGACAGTCTCAGAGACATCTGGGACAACATTAAATGCACCAACATTCGAATTATAGGAGTCCCAGAAAAAGGAAGTGTCTAAGAAAATATTTGAAGAGATTATAGTTGAAAACTTCCCTAAAATGGGAAAGGAAATAGTCAGTCAAGCCCTGGAAGCACAGAGAGTCCCATACAGGATAAATGCAAGGAGAAACACGCCAAGACACCTATTAATCAAGCTATCAAAAATTAAATACAAAGTTAAAATATTATAAGCAGCAGGGGAGAAACAACAAATAACATACAAGGGCATCCCCACAAGGTTAACAGCTGATTTTTCAGCAGAAACTCAGCAAGCCAGAAGGGAGTGGCAGGACATATTTAAAGTGATGAAAGGGAAAAACTACAAGCAAGATTACTCTACCCAGCAAGGATCTCAGTCAGATTTGATGGAGAAATTAAAAGCTTTACAGACAAGAAAAAGTTAAGAGAATTCAGCACCACCAAACTGCCTTTACAACAAATGCTAAAGGAAGTTTTCTCAGCAGGAAACACAAGGGAAGGAAAAGCCTACAAAAACAAACCCAAAACAATTAAGAAAATGGTAATAGGAAAATACATATCGATAATTACCTTAAATGTAAATGGATTAAATTCTCCAACCAAAAGACATAGACTGGATGAATGGATACAAAAACAAGACCTGTATATATGCTATCTACAAGAGACCCACTTCAGACCTAGGGACACATACAGATTGAAAGTGAGGGGATGGAAAAAGATATATCATGCAAATGGATATCAAAAGAAAGCTGGAGTAGCAATTCTCATATCAGACAAAATAGACTTTAAAATAAAGACTATTACAAGAGAAAAAGAAGGACACTACATAATGACCAAGGAGTCAATCCAAGAAAAAGATATAACAATGGTAAACATTTATGCACCCAACATAAGAGCACCTCAATACATAAGGCAAATGCTAACAGCCATAAAAGGGGAAATCAACAGTAACACAATCATAGCAGTGGACTTGAACACCCCACTTTAACCAATGGAGAGATCCTCCAAAATGAAAATAAATAAGGAAACACAAGCTTTAAATGACATATTAAACAAGATGGACTTAATTGATATTTATAGGACATTCCATCCAAAAACAAGAGAGTACGCTTTCCTCTCAAGTGCTCAAGGAACATTATCC
The DNA here is from genome assembly GCF_059928025.1 of Delphinapterus leucas. Classification (NCBI taxonomy): domain Eukaryota; kingdom Metazoa; phylum Chordata; class Mammalia; order Artiodactyla; family Monodontidae; genus Delphinapterus; species Delphinapterus leucas. The sequence continues at coordinate 46,860,142 of NC_143133.1, read as the reverse complement.
AGGATAGATCATATCTTGGGTCACAAATCAAGCCTTAGTAAATTTAAGAAACTGAAATTGTATCAAGTATCTTCTTCAACCTCAATGCTATGGGACTAGATATCAATTACAGGAATAAACTGTGAAAAACACAAACATATGGATGCTAAACAATACACTACTAAAACCAAGAGATCACTGAACAAATCAAAGAGGAAATCAAAAAAATAGCTAAAACAAATGACAATGAGAACACAAGACCCAAAACCTATGGGATGCAACAAAAGCAGTTCTAAGAGGGAAGTTTATAGCAATACAATCCTACCTCAAGAAACAAGAAATATCTCAAATAGACAACCTAACCTTACACCTAAAGCAATTAGAGAAAGAAGAACAAAAAAATCTCAAAGTTAGCAGAAGGAAAGAAATCATAACGATCAGGTCAGAAATAAATGAAAAAGAAATGAAGGAAACAACAGCAAAGACCAGTAAAGATAAAAACTGGTTCTTTAAGAAGATAAACAGAATTGATAAACCACTAGCCAGCCGCACCAAGAAAAAAAAAGGGAGAAGACTCAAATCAACAGAATTAGAAGTGAAAAATGAGAAGTAACAACTGCCACTGCAGCAATACAAAGGATCATGAGGGAGTACTACAAGCAAGTATATGCCAATAAAATGGACAAGCTGGAAGAAATGGACAAATTCTTAGAAAAGCACAACTTCCGAGACTGAACCAGAAAGAAATAGAAAATATAAAAAGACAATCAGACACTGAAATTGAAACTGTGATTAAAAATCTTCTGGCAAACAAAAGCCCAGGACCAGAGGCTTCACAGGCGAATTCTATCACACATTTAGAGAAGAGCTAACACCTATCCTTCTCAAACTCTTCCAAAATATAGCAGAGGAGGAACACTCCCACACTCATTCTACGAGGCCACCATCGCCCTGATACCAAAACCAGACAAAGATATTACAATAAAAGAAAACTACAGGCCAATATCTCTGATGAACAGAGATGGAAAAATCCTCAACAAAATACCAGCAAACAGAATCCAACAGCACATTAAAAGTATCATATACCATGATCAAGTGGGGTTTATCCCAGGAATGCAAGGATTCTTCAATATATGCAAATCAATCAACGTGATAAACCATATTAACAAACTGAAGGAGGAAAACCAAATGATCATCTCAATAGATGCAGAAAAAGCTTTCAAAAAAATTCAACACTGATTTATGATAAAAACTCTCCAGAAAGTAGGCATAGAGGGAACTTACCTAAAAATTTATTATGTTAAGGTAAGTAATATGACCCTCAGGCCATATATGGCAAACCCACAGCCAACATCATTCTCAATGGTGAAAAACTGAAACCTTTTCCTATGAAATCAGCAACAAGATAAGGATGCTCATTCTCGACACTCTTATTCAGCATAGTTTTGGAAGTTTTAGCCACAGCAATCAGAGAAGAAAAAGAAATAAAAGGGATCCAAATCAGAAAAGAAGTAGTAAAGCAGTCACTGTTTGCAGATGACATGATACTATACATAGAGAATCCTAAAGATGCTACCAGAAAACTACTAGAGCTAATCAAAGAATTTGGTAAAGTAGGAGGACACAAAATTAATGCACAGAAATCTCTTGCATTCCTATACATTAATGATGCAAAATCTGAAAGAGAAATTAAGGAAACACTCCCATTTACCACTGCAACAAAAAGAATAAAATACCTAGGAATATACCTACCTAAGGAGATGAAAGACCTGTATGTAGAAAACTATAAGACACGAATGAAAGAAATTAAAGATGATACAAACAGATGTAGAGATATACCATGTTCTTGGACTGGAAGACTCAACATTGTGAAAATGACTATACTACCCAAAGCAATCTATAGATTCAATGCAATCCCTATGAAACTACCAATGGATTTTCACAGAACTAGAACAAAAAATTTCATAATTTGTATGGAAACACAAAAGACCCCGAATAGCCAAAGCAATCCTGGGAAATAAAAGTGGAGCTTGAGGAATCGGGCTCTCTGACTTCACACTATACTACAACCTACAGTAATCAAGACAGTATGGTACTGGCATAAAAACAGAAATATAGATCAATGGAACAGGATAGAAAGCCCACAGGTAAACCCACGCATATATGGTCACCTTATCCTTGATAAAGGAGGCAATAATATACAATAGAGAAAAGACAGCCTCTTCAATAAGTGTTGCTGGAAAAACTGGACAGCTACATATAAAAGAATTAAATTAGAACACTTCCTAACACCATACACTAAAATAAACTCAAAATGGATTAAAAACCTAAATGTAAGGCCAGATACTATAAAACTCTAAGAGGAAAACATAGGAAGAACACTCTTTGACATAAATCACAGCAAGATCCTTTGACCCATCTCCTAGAGAAATGGAAATACAAACAAAAATAAACAAATGGGACCTAATGAAATTTCAAAGCTTTTGCACAGCATAGGAAACCATAAACAGGACGAAAAGACAACCCTCAGAATGGAAGAAAATATTTGCAAATGAAGCAAATGACAAAGGATTAATCTCCAGAATACACAAGCAGCTCATGCAGCTCAATATCAATAAAACAAAAAACCCAATCCCAAAATGTGCAGAAAACCTAAATAGACATTTCTCCAAAGAAGATATACTGATTGCCAACAAACACAAGAAAGGATGCTCAACATAGCTAATCATTAGGGAAACACAAATGAAAACTACAATGAGGTATCACCTCACACCAGTCAGAATGGCCATCATCACAAAATCTACAAACAATAAATGCTGGAGCGGGTGTGGAGAAAAGGGAACCCTCTTGTACTGTTGGTGGGAATGTAAATTGATACAGCCCCTATGGAGATCAGTATGGAGGTTCCTTAAAAAGCTAAAAATGGAACTACCATATGACCCACCAATCCCACTACTGGGCATATACCCTGAGAAAACCATAATTCAAAGAGTCATGTACCACACTGTTCATTGCAGCTCTATTTACAATAGCCAGGACATGGAAGCAACCTAAGTGTCCATTGACAGATGAATGGATAAAGAAGATGTGGCACATATATGCTATGGAATACTGCTTAGTCTTAAAAAGAAATGAAATTGAGTTATTTGTAGTGAGGAGGATGGACCTAGAGTCTGTCATGCAGAGTGAAGTAAGTCAGAAAGAGAAAAACAAATACCGTATGTTAACACATATATATGGAATCTAAAAAAAAAATGGTTCTGAAGAACCTAGGGGCAGGACAGGAATAAAGACGCAGACATAGAGAATGGACTTGAAGACATGGGGAGGGGGAAGGGTAAGCTGGGATGAAGTGAGAGAGTGGCATTGACATATATACACTACTAAATATAAAATAGTTAGCTAGTGGGAAGCAGCTGCATCGCAAGGGGAGATCAGCTCCGTGCTTTTAGACCACATCTAGGAGTGGGATAGGGAGGATGGAAGGGAGATGCAAGAGGGAGGGGGTATGGGGATATATGTATAATATAGCTGATTCACTTTGTTATACAGCAGAAACTAACACACCATTGTAGAGCAATTATACTCCAATAAAGATTAAACAAAATACTCAACAGAATAAAAGGGGCATAAAACACAAAACTGTTCATAAAAAAGAAATATAGATAGATTTTAAACATATGAAAAGATGTTTGCCTTCATTTATAATAAAGGAAATGCAAATTCAAAAAAAATAATGGCTGAAATTCAAATCTGCAGAAGAAATTGGACGTTCAGATTCAAAAAGCCCCACAATACTCCACTAGGATAAATCCCCCCAAATCCACATTGAGACATTAAAATCAAGTTGTCAAAAGTTAAAGACAAAGAGGAATTTGAAGGTAGCAAGAGAAAATGACTCTTTGCATATAAATGAACTCCCATGAGACTTTCAATGCATTCCTCAGCAGAAATCTTTAACGACAAAAGGAATTGAGATGTATTCAAAGTGATGAAAAAAATATTGCCACTCTAAATACCATATCTGGCAAAACTAACCTTCAAAAATGAAATAAATGTCTCCCCAGATAAACAAACCTGAGGGAATTTATCACCACTAAGAACTGCCTTACAAGAAATGTTAAAGGGATTTCTTCCAGGTGGAATGAAATGATGTTAACCTGTAATACAAAAGCATATGAAAGTATAAAGCTCACAGGTAAAGGCAAATATATAAACAAACATAGAATACAGTAATACTATAATGATGGTGCAAACGTTACTTTTAATTCTAGTATAAAAGTTGAAAGGAAAAATGACAAAAATAACTATAAAAATAGTGTATAATAAATCACTGTTTCTTCCACTGTTAATGGAAAACTCAGTTTCGATTACATGCAACACTGAGGTCTACATGATGCAGATGCCATCTTCAATTATTCATTGATAATATTTGCCTGAAGTACAGAAAATAATAAAAATATTTGATAGGAATGTTGTAACAGTCAGAGGCTACGTATTGGTTCATAAGCAAAGCATGCTATTACCAACAGATTAAACTTGTCAACCAGATTCACTAGGTAGAAGAGTGATGGAAACTTTACCTAGTCTAGGCCATTCTTCCCCTTGTGGAAGATGTTGAAGTCAATTATACAATGCAAATCCTCCACTCTTCCCACCCTCTCATTTGGCTCACAGTGTCTCTTTCCCGGTTCATGGGGATAAATTTGATATATGCTTTCTTTGTCCCCAAATCTAAATGAACTAGGTTTGAACAACCTTTCTTTGTTTCCAAGCCACTGGATATGGTATAGTTTGAAGATTCCTGAACCTTAAGATCAGTTGAGTCTGGATTTGAATACTAAAGCCCCTAAATCAAAGGATGAAGTATCTTCTGAGATATTCTGTGTCAGATTCAATGGATGGAAGGGATAGTATCATTTTGAGCATAAAATCTTACAATAAAATTATTAATTTAAAATCTTGGATCTGAAAATGTTCTAGTAGATCATCTTTTTTAGAAGTGTGCTACTTTCCCACCGTATGCTATTTGAAACATGACACGCAATCTGTGTGTTTGAATTTTAGGTGAGAGATATTACACTGAACATTCTAGAACGTTTCCAAATTTCTTATTCTTCTATTCCTAGCTCCTGTGAGGTTTGAAAAGTGTATGTATAGATGTTGGCGTAGTACAACTGGGCTCATATTCTAGTTCATTTACTATTTGTGTTACCTTGGACAAAATGTTTAATCTCTCTTAGCATTATCCTCTGCAAGAGGATTATTAGCACCATCGTCTGCAAAATGAGGATTACGTAAGATAAGGCATGCACAGTATGTGGGACAAAATAGGCATTGAGTAGATGCTAGTGTTTCCTACTGGCCTTCTCCTAAAATAAGTGTAATCCAAGAATACTTCTATTCCCATTACTTCTTCTAAGATCATAGCCAATTTCAGCAAAAAAGATGCATTCCACTAAGGAAAAAATTCCATTTCTCTTTATCATTGCTTCTGTTTCACTGATAAGAAAATGAGATATCATGTGAATTCAGTTCTCCCTATTATATGGTCATCTGAAGGCATTTGTGGACAATTTATTAGGCATTGCAGATGCCTACACAGTCACTCATCATCATCTTACGACTATTGATTTCCCTGGCTCTGTGTAAAACTTCTTATATCTTCCAGTGTCTTCCCCGGATTGCTCTTTTATGGAGAAGTAACATTTTGCCATGAGAAACATGTAAAATATTTAACTCCTTGCCATTTTTTTGGTCAAAGGTCAGAGTTTAATGGGATGGATTACTTCAGGGCCTGGAGCATATTTTTGCAGTGAGTGTGTAGCTGTCAAAATCTTTACAGTAACAGAAAATTATTGACTTTTCTCAGCTTAGGAATGACCACCGAACAAAAGGATGATTGAGCCCATGGCAAGTGTTTCTTAAAACTCCTCATGACCTTGTCATTACCTCATTTGCAGGGAGAAAAAAATATCCAAAATTAATTTCCTAAGGAGACAGGAACTCTGCATTGCTTTTTATAAGATGACATCAGGGGCAGAGATATAGGGATAATGTTGGGAAACAATGAAAGATAATGTGAGAAACTTAGATTGGGATTGGCTTGGTGATGCTAGAAAAAGTGTCAAGTATAGTTCAATAAACATTCGTTGAAGATATTTTTCACACAAGATTTTAACCAAGATAAATTTTACAGAGAAGGTTACAATTAGAGAGGTTAATTCTACGACCCAGGAGTTTGTACTTTGTAGGCAAGCAAAAGAAGGAAGTAATTTCGTATATAGAAGCATGGGTAGACCAAAGAGCTGATTTGGGAGTCTATTGGCTTGGGTTCTGGCTTCACCTCTGATTTAAGTCTCTCTAACATCTTTGCATTTTACCTCCACTAACTATCGACTGAGGACTGCTCAGAATCCAGGCATCTTCCCAGCCAATACACACACACACATACACACACACACACACACACACTTAACCGTGTCACTGAACTATTCACCTGGCAATTTTGTCTTAGAACTTGGGAATAATTCTGGCCAAGTTCCAGGTCTAGAGACCTCCAGAAGGGGACAAAGAATTAAAGTTAAGATTCACTGGACATGGTTCTATGATTGAATCCGGGGATGCTTTTCAGCCACTTATCACTTTCATTCCTGAGGAATAGCTTCAAGTTTATAATGCAACAATTTCCCATTTCTTTCGACTTGAATGTGGCTGTGGCCTCTGGACCTTTTGCTAAGTTTAAAAATAATGGGGTTCTATGTGGCCAATATGAGGAATTGGCACACTTGACTTGAAGAAAAGAGCCAATTTTTGGTAGTTAGTGATCCTGTTTTTGACTTTTTTTTGAGAGTTTGAAAAATATTGTATAATTTTCATGGAATCAAAGAATAAGAGGCATTCAGGCTCTATAAAAAATGGAAACAAACATATATTCCTAAGGCAATATTTCTGCTTTTATGTTACTCAAAATTCTGAGGCATAGCTATAAACCTACTTTTGGAAGTGAGATCATGAGGTCAACAGTATGTGATTAACAGTTGGTTGATTTGCTTTCATAGCAATTACAGAATTATTAGATAGACATTAGTTTACAAATTGCTTGATTATATACCATATTTTTGAGTGAGGAGGATTAGTTATAAAAGCAAATTCTTTGAGGGTTTTTGCTTGAAATATTAATTTATAGAATATAGTATATTTTTCTACTTGTAATATTTACTTATCCAACTGATTTGTCAGTAAATTTAAACATGATCTACTGCAGAGTTCTCTCTACTAAGAGAGAGAGAAAATGAGAAAAATATCTTCTACTATGAGAAAAATATCTTGCAAATTATGGCATGCTGTTGAGATTTTTTTTCCCCTTGGGGCATGACATGGCTTATTATAATAAAGCATGTATGATAGATTTTAGGATGACACTTTATTTTCTAGAGTGGAGCTTTTTTTGCATCGGCAGGCAGACTCTCAACCACTGCGCCACCAGGGAAGCCCTAGAGTGGAGGTTTTTAAAACTATTTTGAGGGCTTCCCTGGTGGTGCAGTGGTTCAGAATCTGCCTGCTAATGCAGGGGATACGGGTTCCAGCTCTGGTCTGGGAAGATTCCACATGCCGCGGAGCAACTGGGCCCGTGACCCACAACTACTGAGCCTGCGCGTCTGGAGCCTGTGCTCCGCAACAAGAGAGGCCGCGATAGTGAGAGGACCGCGCACCACGATGAAGAGTGGCCCCCGCTCGCCTCAACTGGAGAAAGCCCTTGCACAGAAACGAAGACCCAACGCAGCCAAAAATAAATACATAAATAAATAAAAATATATTTTGAGTATTAGGTTGTCTGTAATTATAAATGTAATATTTCAATAGGCTTTTTTCTCCAAGGAATGCAAAGTTTCTATAATGTGAATAAATTGACTTACCCACACTATAGCAGGTGACGTAGAAAAAGAAGATATAATCAGCTTTTATTTCTGTTTGCTTGAGTTAGCCATAAGAAACATGATATGTAAGGGGAAAAATGAACTGCTAATATTTATATGTTTGCTTCAATACAATGATATAGAAGAACTTGACACACTCTTCAAATGAAAGTCCATTTTCTCATTCTTGTTTGGGACAACAGACTGTGTGGTCCTGGTTATTTTAGAATTATCTACAGACACAGCAAAAGGTACAGTAAGTGGATATGTTAGGAGAATGAAATTAGAAAGGCATTTCAGATTGGCAGAATGTAATTACTTACTTGAAATTTACCCAGGACATTTGCTGTTGACACATTCAGTTGGTGCAAAGGATCTTTAATTACCCAAAGCAACTAGTTTGTGGTTTCACATCTCAGTGGAAAGAAAGCAATTCCTGGAGCAAAGCATTGTAAACACCATGCAGTTCTGAAGCATTCCTTCTGATCAAAGGAAACCAGGGTTACTTCTTATTAGAGAGGTCCACTGCTAGCTTGCTCAGTTATTTCTTAGGACAGGAGTCCCCAGATATTTTGTGAAGAGGAGCTAATTTTCCTTTCTTGGAGGCAGTGTGTAATAAAGACAGTGGGCTTTGAAACAAGACTGAGATTGTGGAAATCCTAGCTCAACCACTTACCAACTCTTTGACCTTGGGTAGGTTATTTAATTTCCCCATATATAGTGCCTCAAAAGGGAAATGATACCTATGTCAGAGAGTAATTAGTTGGGGTCAAATAAGCTAACATCTGTAAAATCCAGTACAGTGCATATCACATAATCAGAACTCAACAAATGTCAGTTTCTGTCTGCAAAGCATGGTGGTTTGTGAAGGCTATATTCTGAAATAAATATATGCACATGAATCAAGATTGGGGCATTGCTGATGACTGTGCTTCCCACTGCTTGAGTTGAACAGAAAACCATGGAGATGAATTTGGACCGTGATGTGTTGCCCCAGGCATCATAGTAGAGGGGAAAGAATAGTCCCTGTTTTGTTCCTACTTAGCTGCCTGGCTTTGGGTAAATCACTTAACCCGATAATTAGTTGCTTCATCAAGTAATCCCAGCTAATGATATCTTTCAGCTAATGATATCTTTCCTGCTTACCTCCCATGGGTGTGTGGAACAAACAGGTGTGTGAAATATTTTTTCTGTATTAGTGAGTGCAATCCAACCATGAAGACTACCTTTCTAGTCCCAGAAAAGAGGGGATGAATCCATTCCTTTATATAAATAAATATACACATATTGGTGGATGAGCCAGTTATTGTGCTAGGAACTGGCAAATAAAACAGATTTGATATGCTTCACAGTATTATGGAGCTTAGAGTCATCTTTCTAAACTTTTCCGAGACTAGCACAGAGTAGATATTCATTAATTATTTTTTCCAAATTGGATTGAATTAAAATATGTCTGATAAGGCTCTGAGCTCTCCTGACTGGAACATCTGTCTTAGGCATTTTCTGAAACAATTTGTGACTCCTCAAGCGTTTCAGGTAAATTACATATTCAGGTGTGACTATTCGTTAATGGGTTTTGGCTCTCAGTGAAATCCATTTTTCTCTTTTTCCCATCTTTCTTTTTTTTTTTTTTTTTACTTTAGGTATCTTTGGGTTTGTTTGTTTGCTTGCAGGATTAGCCCTACTCTCATTTTGTTTTTAGTGTTTGGCTTATCTTTATACTCATATATTTATTAAACTGTTTTGTGTAAATATAATTTGTTCTTATTTAGAAATAGTAATAAAATCAGAGAACACTAACGTAAGGGTTTTCTTACCAAAATCAGGATCTAAATTGTATGATGTGTCCACGTTGGCTGGGCCACAGGGTGTGTGAACTCAGAGCCATTTAATTGATGACTAGACCATCTAGTATTTCACTGGATAAGGAAAGCAACAGATAACTTTTTGTTACAATGGAACTATTGCTATTATCATTCGTCTACAATATCCATTTCAAAGAAGTATTCATAAGCAAACCTGATATAACTACTTTGTCCTTTATAGGAGTGGGCCTTTTAAAACAGAGGAATGTTTATGATTCTCAGATTAAAGAGATCTGGAGTAGGTATTCCAGCAAAAGTTAAAGAATAGGGGGAAACATTGTCCTCTTAGCTATGCTACCTCCCATGCTGCATGATGTGACCAGTTGGTTGTGCAATAACAGCAATGAATGCCAAACTTCCCCTGCTGTTCCTGGAGCCCAATCACTTAGATCAATCACAGAAGCATTTGGATCACATGCTTGGACTGACCAGGGCCAAGGACACCATTTTGAGTGACGACTTTCCAGTTCTGCAGGAACGACAAAACTTGTCCATAGAAAGCCCTGTGGAAGTCACTGGGGTCAGGGATAGGAAAGATCTTCAGTGTAACTTGAGAGCATCAGGCTTGGGGATCCCTTTCTGGGTTGCACTAGGGAAGTTGGACTCTGTATTCCTGCAACAGCAATGGCAGAAATTGGGCAGTGGTTGGAGAGACTGAGGGGTTGTGAAGTCCACCTCAGCTGGAACTCTATCTCGCCTGACATAAACAGCATCACCACGGTGACAGGTATCTTTTTAGTTAAAAGTAAGAAATCTCCTTTTAAATTGACAGCTAATTAGCATTAGTACCATTGCTTTCAGAAAACAAGCAAACAAACAAAAAGGAAAAGATATCCTCAGTCGTCTGGAGGGTACAAGATAAGAAATGCGCTAAAGTCAGGACCTATTTTCGTAACAGCTGTACAATAGTTAGGAAACAGGCCTTTGCTGTTGCACAGAGAAACTTCTACACCCCATGATGTATAAAAAGTGTACTAGAACAGCTTATGCCATATATCAATCTGGCGTGTTCATTCATTAAAAATTATTATTACACACCGGGAACAATTTAGGACACATGCATGTAGGTTAGAAGTGACTTTTTAATAAAACTGTGATGGCAGCAGGCACATACCTCTAGGTGGAAAGTCCTTTTTGAATGAGGACATCTTCAGCCCCAGGTGCAAACATCACTAGCTGCTATAAATTCTGACAAAATGATTCCTTCTAAGTAGAAAGCTACTTTTTTAAAGTTTATCTACATTCAAAAATGTTAAATGTTGACAATGAAGAAAAATATTTTATATTCCCCAGAGGATGATATCGGTATCGTTTCAACTTTATAATTCAGGAGTCAGATACAAATGTATGTTCACTGCTAACTTTCCTTTGAATCCTAGCTGTGTGGACGTAGATTCTATTCAGGTTATGATTGTGTACTTAAGCCATGATGGTGTATTGTGATTCCGATCCTTCCACTGTGTTGAGTGTTACAGTCCAGAGAGAATCCGTCAATAGCTTCTTTGTTTTCCCTTCATTTCTTTCCCTCTACTTATTCGGTTATCTACTGCTCACAAAGGAAAGCAGATTATTAAGGACACTTTTATTTTTTCTGGAAACTATGTATAGGAGCTTTAGAAAATTACAAATTGATGATTTATTGGTGTCTACGTTTAAGTAAAGTTACATGATGAGATTTTTATTTCTATTGTTTTTGTACCCAGCCCCTCAAGGTATCTGAGACATTTCTTGCTTACTAAAAATTCTTAAAAATATTGAGACAAAAGAAAAAGAAAAATCCAGACAACTTCATCAGTTCTGCAGATTTTGAGTCCACAGTTTTCATATGATTACATTGCCAATTAAGTAATTGTTTTTTAGAAACTTTCATTTTTACAATTCTAATTTGCTTCTTAATTCTATCATAAACACCAAAAAGATGCTGTTCCTCTGATATGGATACCAAAGGGATAGAAATAGGCAAACTGCAACAAAGTAATATTTTTCTGTTTTGTCTTCTCTCACCCTATAGAAATATTAACTCTTCTGCCCACCCTCTAGATTCTGACCAACAAGAATTCAGATTCCCCAGGGATTGCCTCATGTTCTCCCTCTAGATCAATTATTTTCAAATCTAAGGTAAAACCTGGGGGCTGTCTTAAAGATTCAGATTTCCAGGACCCCAATGCAGATTTACCAAGTCTCTGAGACTGTGGCCAGGAATTTTACTTTTCAAAGCTCCTAGGAAATTTTGATGATGAAGTTCATCCCTAGAACGGCAATTGCCCTGGATACCTCACTACCCATGTTTACCATTTTCCATGAGCATGAACTTGGCTGCTGCAGGACGCCTGCTATTTATTCTTTTTCCTGGGCCCCCTCAACAGTACTGCAGTGACTTCTGCCCTCCCCATGTACCATGTCCTGCATGCATCCTTTTCATTCCACTGTTGGACTGGTCTCCCACAACTGAGGCCCTCCCATTTACACTATTCCTGTGTGCACTTGATAACGTGCTGAAATTCTGGTGATCTGTTTCCTGTCTTTATATTTTCACATCTACTTTTTCTTCTTCTGGTCACAGTCTCTGGTAGAAAAGAGTGGAAAGAAGGGAAAAAATTTAATAGGACACACCTGAAGCCTTTTCCTCCTTCTAGCACTGAGTTTTCTTGTTTTACCTCCAGAAATTTGGGGTGGATAAATTAAAACAAGGTGCTCTTTCTATGTGTATCTAGCCACATGCCGGGTCACAATACTTAAAGAAGGGAGTTTGGGTGAAATTTCAGCCTCTACTCTTCTCACTGGGCAGATGTTTGTGAGCACTGCACCACTAGCACAACCAAAGTGGAGGTCCAGATTTCCTATTTCTTTCCCAGTAGGCTACTCCTTTCCTGGTACAAAACCAGCCATAGATGATGTACCTCTCGGATGCTCCAGACCATGATGAGGGTATCTGAATGCTGAGTGACACTGCTGGGACTTCTACTGGGACCTCTGCTAGGAATAAATAATGTGTTCCAGAGTCTGTCTACTAAATAGAATTCATATCTATTGTTATGTAAGCATAGAATTTACAAAAATATTTAAAATGTTTGCATTTTTAGACACTTTTCAGTTGACCCCCCTATTTATTTTACACAGAGGTATAAATGTCCATGAAGACATCCTCTTTTACTTTTATTATTTTGATTATATTTCCTTTTTTTTTGGCGGTACGCGGGCCTCTCACTGTTGTGGCCTCTCCCATTGCGGAGCACAGGCTCCAGACGCACAGGCTCAGCGGCCATGGCTCACGGGCCCAGCCGCTCCGCGGCATGTGGGATCTTCCCAGACCGGGGCACGAACCCGTGTCCCCTGCATCGGCAGGCGGACTCTCAACCACTGCGCCACCAGGGAAGCCCTCTTTCTATTTGATAGTTCTATTTACCCTGAAATTCTCTATGTGTATAGAGTTCTTGAGTGTGACAACATTGGCATCTTAATATTTTGCCCATCCTTCTAAGATTTTAGTGTAGCACTAGTAAAATTCATAAATTATTAAATATTTAGTACCTACTTAGTGCAAATTACTGAGATAAGCATATATATGTGTGTGTGTGTACATATATGCACATATAATTTTTTTTATTATTTTTATAATAACTCTGGAAGTTCTAGATTATCCACATTTTCCAAATGTGGAAAATGAGTCTCAGAGAAGTTAAAGAAATTTTGCCAGTCAACAAAATGGAAAATAAATGTACTCTGGACTGGTTCCTTTTCCTCCTAAATCTTCAGGACTTTTGGCAAGAGGATTCCTATGTTCTTCGGTCACAACTGCTAGGCCAAGCAATTTTCTTGATGGAAATTTTACAGTAGCAGTAGTTTTCTTTGTGAGTCACTTTAATCTCTTTTTTAGATATTAATAAGACAGTGCCATTGCCACAAAACACTCTCGAGCTCTGTATAAAAGTAAAGCACAGTCACCATCTACACTGAATGAAGGTCTCTCAGCTCTGTCTGCCCTTGCTGTGGCTTTGTCAGAAGCAAGACTCTTTGTAGAATGATGTGGCAAGGGATGGCTTTTCAGACATTTCTGAAACCTGCTTAGAATATTTGTTAGTACAAAAGCCCTGGGAAAGTTTTGGTTTAATTTCCCATGTTAAAAAAAAAAAGAAAAGAAAGAAAGAGCCTTCAGGAGGGCTACTGTATAATTAGAGCCGGATGAGAATTTCATTCATGCATTGAATAAATATTTATTAAGGGTCAGGCCCTCTGTTAGATGTTAAAAAAAGAGGGCCTCAAACCTGGTCCCTATTCTCTCATAGCTTAATACCTAGAGGGAGAAATGGGCAGGACACTGTCGTCATACCTACAAGGTGAGAGAAAATGAGGTGTGGAGAGAGGAAGGAGGCTGTGAGAACAGGAGCCATGGGATAAGCCAGGGGAAGTATATCCAGACAGCATGAAGCCAATGGGCAAAGACTCCAAAGGAAAAAAAGAAAAAGGGGGGCTTCCCTGGTGGTGCAGTTGTTGAGAGTCTGCCTGCCGATGCAGGGGACACAGGTTCGTGCTCTGGTCCGGGAGGATCCCACATGCCGCGGAGCGGCTGGGCCCGTAAGCCATGGCCGCTGAGCCTGGGTGTCCGGAGCCTGTGCTCCGCAACGGGAGAGGCCACAACAGTGAGAGGCCCGCGTACCGCAAAATAAAACAGGGATTGAAAGTTGTGGATATGGCTGAAATCTAGTGTGCAAATGACAATGTGGCTGGGCTTCTTCGCTTCTCTGTCTGATGTGGCCCGCGGGGAGAAGGAACACTTTCTCATTTGTAAATGAGAACCATTTTCCAGAGATTTCCTCTAATTATCCACCAGTTTTGGGACCTGCCGTGGTGCATGATTCAAACAAGCTGCTTAAGCGTTGGTGCTTTCAGCGCTTTCTCTGCATGGGACAACTGCATGGGAGCATCTTGTAGGGGAAAATAAGTTGAGCCATTTTTGGTCATTTGATGTCAAGTAGGTTATGCATGGAACCTGGAGAAGTTAACTCTTCTTTTCATGGACACCCAGACAGAGCTCTCACTGCTCCCAGTTCTCTGTTAATATTCTTCTCCAGCAATAAGAAACCATTCAGCCCCTTGCTTTACCATGAGGTTGGAGTTGCTCTTGGCTTTCTGAGGAAGTGTCCAATCACTGCCAGGTCAGAATCCTATAGTAGCTATCAGTGGAACTCTAGCACTACTAGGGTAATGCGGTATTTGACAGATTTCATTTTACTGGTAGTGAGTCAATCAAGGCTAGAAAAACATCCAATTTACTTAGCTAAATAGCTCACTCCATTAGCACCACTCATGCCTATCTCCAGGGTAGATGGAGGCAGCTGGCTTTTCTTCCTTTTTTTCTCTTCTGTTTTTTTTTTTTTTTCTTTTCTTTTCCTTAGGATTTCTCCATGATTTCTTAGTATGGAAATACTTTGAATAATAATAGATACCAAACAGGAATGTTTATACTTTGACTTAAGTTCAGTTTAGAAAAAACAATCATCCTAGCTCAAAACCATTTTTATTGGTAAAATGATCATTCTGCAATCCCCAGAATCTTATAGTCTTGAATTCCAAACCTGAATTGGAAATGTAGCAGGATGCCTTTTAAAATCCCAGAGCAAAGACAGAATGGGAAAGATCCGATTACAATCTCTTTTCTCTCAAAGTATAAAGTGATTTATTTTGAAAGAAAGCAATACTTGGGGTAATAAATATTTTTTATTCATAGAGGTGTTGCCTATACAGTTTCAACTTAGTTTTTAGTTGGGCTTTGATGGGGGAAGAGACTTTCAGACTTTAACATAGTGTGAATTTGATACAAAGGGTTTTCAGAGTTTTAACATTTGAGTTCAATAGTGTCTCAATAAACTACTTTTATCTATCTATCTATCATCACTATCTAACTCTTAAACTTTTAAACATACTCTTCAGGATATTTGTGCTGTTTGCCTCCAAAGACCCATTCTCCAGTGTGCTTTGCCCTGTGTCCTGGGAGGCTGACCTGTCCAGACTGCATGGCCAGACTCCCTTGCCCTCTGGCTTTCAGATTTTACTGGCCCAAAGGAGAGACTGGAGCAGAAAAGAGGGCAAGAGCGAGGGATGTCAGTGACTGTCCTGTAGTTACCTTCCTCCCCTTCCTGAGGCCATACCTGCTGTCCAATGTGATACAGACTCAAGGCTTTGTCTTCTTGCCCCTTTGGGACTAGGGTTAATAGTGTTCTGGGTCTTATCTTTCTTTTTAATTATTTTTCCCTGCCCACACTCTGGGAAAGAGTCTCTCCATTTGACTCTCCTCAGACTCAGCTTGAGTGTGCGTATACCACACTCCAGTCCAGTTTTGCATTTTTGAGTTGGATTGAGACACAGATTCTATGTTCATACTTTTTCTATAGGACATTTTATGCCAAACTGCCTATGATAACTAAAGTGAGAAAAAGAATGACCTATAACTTAAATTTTAAAAATACTGAAACTGTCTCATTAAACCTCTCCTTATAACTCTCCCATGTGCCACATAGTAAATAAAGTCTATAATCAGACTCTCTTGTGTTACCCGTGTGGGAGTCTGGCTTAGAGCTATTTTAAAGTTGCAGAATATTCTTGAGAGCGAAAGGGACAAAGCCAAGCCTGAGGCTACGCTGGGACTCTGGTTTGTGTGTATTGTGTGTATGCGTTGGGAGAGAAGGGGTCAGAATATGAGGAGATATAGAGGTGGAGGAAGGAGCTTCAGACTTTGCATTCATTAGAGACAAAATTGTCTAGCCTCCTAACTCAGTCACACACTGAATCTGAATATGGTGGCTTTTCCATTGAGGCCGCAAGACATAGGACGGAAGACAAGAGAGAGGTGAAATGATATGCAGTCTGCTTAGGAAACCCCTGTAGTTTGGCATCATCTAGAATTATCCTCCCTGTGGTTTCAATCTTTCTGAAATTGAGCAACATTAATGCGGTCTTTCATGGATTTTGGGGAAAACAAACCTAACTGAAATATATTTTATAGAGAGTAGGGGTCCCCAACCCCTGGGCCGCACAGCAGGAGGTGAACGGTGGCGAGGGAGCAAAGTTTCACCTGCTGCTGCCCATCGCTCCCCATCGCTCGCAGGGCTGCCTGACCATCCCCCCACCCCACCCCAACCCGTCCATGGAAAAATCGTCTTCCACGAAACTGTTCCCTGGTTCCCAAAATGTTGGGGACCGCTGATATATAGAATGTGGAATGCATGAGAGTCCAATGGACGTGGTTTCAAGTAACCACTAAATTGTATGAAAAGTTGCTTCCTCCACCCCAAAGAAAACAAAGTCATCCCAAATACTAACATTAAAGAAACCCAAACAACAAAAACAACTTTCATTGGAGCCAAGTTAAATTCGCTCTTCACAAATATTCCCACAGAATAAACATAACATTTTCTTAAGCCCTGACCAGTTAAACAAATCCAGCTTTAAAGAAAGAGGGTGTTAAATGTTTTTCCTCTGACAGTGTTGTCCAAAACTGTAGTGTGGGTGGAATATTTTTGGAAGGCTTCTGAGATTTTTTTTTCTTTCATCCCATTTCCCCCCCGATTTTGTTTCCTTTGGTACTTTAAAATCAAATCTAACTCATCTTTCACATCATGAAGGATGATAGGGTCCTAGATAATTCTGGGATCATACATTTGGGGCTGAAGTGCTTTAGTCAAACAAGGATGTTGAAACATAACATTTTATTCTTTATCATTTTTATTGGTATGGAAGCTTAGTTCTCATGAAGACAGACATCTTCCCTGTTCATAGTCCAAATCTTTCTGCTTATTCTCAGAAGAGATAATGAGGTCAAGTTCACACAAACTTAGCCTAAACTGCTCTGCTTTATGCTTCGATATAAAGAGAAAAATGAGCCTTGTGATTTTGGGCCTCATAGTTGCTAGGACACCACAAGGATGCTATTTTGAAAACCACTTATAAGATATTAGGTGGACGGCAATAAGTTCACTGCTAATAACCATCATACAAATGCAAGTGGAAGGCTGGAGAGCCTGTTCTCTAAGTGCTAGGCCATGGTGTCAATTTGCTTGGATTAAAATCTTAACCCAAACAAAGCTCTGTGCCTTTGGATGAGCTATTGTAACCTCCCTCTGCTTAAGTTTCTTTCATCCATAAAATGGGAATAAAGGTAGTATCTGTGTTATCAGGCTGTGGTGAATATTACATGAGTTAATATTTCCAAATACTTATTGCTTGAATGTAATAAGTGTTATAAAGTATTGGCTCTTGTTTTTAATAGATCAGAAAGACGGGCTCTTTTTCCCCATTGTAGACTTACTCATTTTCCTTGTTCTTTTAACCATCACCTCTAAGAGAACAAGGGCTTGTCACAGTTTGTACTTACTGAGGGTCAATCACTGTATGAACCACTTTACTTTCACTAGCTCATTTAATCCTTTTAGTGAATTTAGGAGGTAGATGGGCAATGGAAACCAGGTCTTAACCGTTGCAGTTTGGTGACTCCATTAGACTATTCCAGATAGCTTTGTTGAGTGTATTTTCATAAGTAGTGCAGCCATCAAATAGACTGGTTAGGATTACCTTATTTGCATTATTAAATTAAAACCGTACAGGGATTTGTTATTACTTAATAACCGTCCTCTTCACTTTCACCTTGAAAGACCTAGCAAATTTTGAGGTCTGGAGTAGGAACTCAGGAGTCTCATTAAAGATTAGAATTTTCTACTCACCACTGTAATGTTACCAATTTTTTCTTCTGCAAAATGATAACTAGAAA
The DNA here is from genome assembly GCF_059928025.1 of Delphinapterus leucas. Classification (NCBI taxonomy): domain Eukaryota; kingdom Metazoa; phylum Chordata; class Mammalia; order Artiodactyla; family Monodontidae; genus Delphinapterus; species Delphinapterus leucas. Next base: position 46,841,615 of record NC_143133.1, on the reverse strand, counting down.
TTTTCATTCAATTAAAAAAAATGAGTTCATTTCAGCTATTGTCATCACCCTATCATTTGAAACCTTATTTCTCCCAACTCTTCTTTCTGTTGGCTACAAAACAGCCTCATTATAACTTGGACTGCTATGCTGATACACTCTGAGGATTGGAGAATGTTCTGGGGAATCTGAATTTTTAGAAAGTAAGATTATTATCTATCAGTATTCACTGAGAACCCACAATTTGTGAGGAACTCCAGCAGGTACCCAGAGTTAAAGTATGATCGAATACTAAATTTTTCGATGTCTACACTCCTTCTCACCCTCCGTCACATTCATTGAACTTTAGCAATTTTGATTTTTAATGACTGTTTCTAATGCATTCATGGCACCTTGAAGACTTGGTAGCTTATTAAAAAAAAATAAGATATGAACCCGTATATAGATTACTGTCTCAAAATATTTTAATATGCACTAGTCACCTCCTCAAGCTGTCAGTTCCTCATTCTTTTTTTTTGTTTATGCATTGATTTACTAGAAATGAAAACATCTATATAAGCATGGCATATTCCAATGTGATGAAAATAAATATGTAAATATATCATGCTTAAACGGAATTTCTTAACATTCTTTCATACAGAGATCGAATTCAAATCTACTGGAAAAATTCTCATTTTGATTAATTTGTGGCAATATCAACCTCCAGATAAACACTGGGTGCTCTCTCCTAGCAATTTTTTTTTTTTAAGCCTTCAGAATTTGCTTTTATGGTACCTATTATTTCCAGATGACAGGACATGGTGCTGAAAAGTATGGGAAAATATGGTTAGACTAATGGGTTTCCTGCTGACTAAATCATTCTGAATCATTTAATGTGGCTTATATATTATCTTGTTGTTGATTAAAGCAGAGGCAAATTACAGTATTGGAATCTCTTTAAGAGAAATTATCTGATGAACTGGTTCTCAAAGAGGTGGGGAAATGTGATATGGCTGTGTGCTTGAGGTACATCATTTTCAAGCAATGTCTTTCTGCGATAGGAGCAGTGAATTTGTATTCCCGACAGAGATGTCATTCTGCTCATGGCACATGTATGTCAAGATGCTATCTAAGCTGAAGGTTGTTTTTCAACTTTCTTAATTTATAACCTGCAAAGCCCCTTTGTCAATGAAACTTAGAAACCTGAATATCTTGGATGGTTTTCTGCATACAGGAAGTTAAAAATGACTTCTTATAAAAGAAGGATATCAGAGGAGAACAAGAAAAAAAGAAAGGAAATGTGTCAAAGTTGATTAATTAGTAGAGTTAAAAATATACCCATTATAAACGGTAGTGGAGAGTGATTTAAAAATGCATTTTAAATGACGATGGCTTTCTGATTTGGATGTCATTTGCTCAATACAGAGACCCTAATGTTGATTGATGGTCTTATAGATGTCTTCTTTGGGATCTGGCAGACAAAACTGACATCAATGCATTAAGTCAAATGCTTCCACAGTTTTTAGTTCTATTATAACACTCAAAGCATCATTCTCAATGATCTGAAAGACTCATATCCCACAGCTGTGACAAATGAAACCCACTTATCTCATCCAGATTATATGACTATCTTCCAAACCTTTTCCTAATATCTTGTCTTTCAAAGCTATGTCATGACAATTTCAGACATTTCTTTTTCTGTTTTCTATGTATTGATATTTTCCCTCACATATTTTGGCACTTGATTCATCTTCCTCGAATTGTCATCAGCTTAGCATTGGCAATTTTTGTGATGCCTCATGCATTTAACAATAAAGGTAAAACCTAAACTTATGCTCTACTCTGCTGTGGTTGCAAGGTTGATCTTAAGGCAAAATTCAGAAAAGGCATTTGGAAAAAACCGGTTAAGCATACGGATAAGGACTAAAGAATACAAGCTTTAAAGATAGACTGTATATAACTCACTTCCAAAATAATTCTTGGCCAAAGAACCAATATGAAGTTTGAGAGAACTTTTTTTTTCAAAGATAAAACAAGGACATGACAAGAAAAAAATATCCAGTAAAGAATTGCTGTTTCCAGTTTTAATCCTCCTGAAATCAGTTCAATCCAGGCTAAATGTAGACATAATTTGATTTTTTGGTGTGAAGGGTAGATTCTTGCATTTCTTGAACAGTAATACAATATGGATTGGCATTGCAAGAAGTTAAATTTGAGGACTAGTCCTGTAATAATCTACATCTGAATATCCTGAGTCAACACAATTTTCATAAATACAATACTTATCATACCTGTGTAGTTTTATTTGCCTCACAGGCTTGAGATCCTTCGAAAGGAAAAATAATGTCTTATTCTTCTGTACAACTCAGTTAGTAGCAGAGCACCTGGCATATAGGAGACGTCTGATAAATATCTGACAAACTTGTCTGTATAGGAGGCAGGTTATGATACAGATGTCCTGCCTCAGTATCAACCAATAGTTTCTTTATTTGGTTATTCATTCATTTGTTCATTGAATACATACTAAGTGACTACTGTGAAAATCTGTCTAAAATATATTTGAGTGACTAAATATGTATCTTAGGCTAATAATGCACAATGAGGCACAGTTTTTAATGGATGATGGAAAAAGATGTTACTATGAGTTAGACCATTAGAATTCAAGGCATTCTGTTTGGGAGGCACATAGATGGACATGATTTTCTTTAATGCTTAAGTGTCCTTGTTAAAATTAAACTATAACTATTAACCAGAGCAGGTGTCAGCAGTCTACTACCTGTGAATCAAATCTGGCCTGCTGCTCATGTTTATAAATAAAGTTTTATTGGAACACAGTCATGTTCATTATTTTACCTATTGTCAATATCTGCTTTTATGAGGCAGAGGTGTATCCTTGAGGCAGAGACCCATTGACTTGCAAAGCCTAAGATATCTGGCTTTTCACAAAAATCTTTGCCGACACTTAAGCTAGAATATACTTACTAGTGAACTTTGTAAATCTGTTATCTAAATTTTAGCATATATACTTAGGATCTAGGATAACTTGAACAATTCATTTAACCTCTCTGAGCCTCTATGTCCTCATCTGAAAAATGAGAATTGTTAGAACTTGCTTATCTACTGTAAATAAAATGCTGGGGAAATTGTAGCCCTCTGATCTCATTCTCATTCTAATGGCTTTGTGGAGTTAGACGTCTAATGAGTAAACTTGAATAATAGAGCTTAATAGAATTAGTACATCTGACCAAATAGCAAGCAACATTTTAGATTGAGCAGAAAGTTGTCTAAAGATCTTTATAGGTTTGTCCTTGAATTTGAACATTAACTTACAAATATTCCATAAACATGAAAACTTTCATAGTAGAAACTCTCCCTTTTGCCAGCATCATTACTAGTGGCATTAATACTAAAATCATTACTACCATTTGGGACTTTGGGAAACACAAGGCATGATGCTGAGTGCTTCACAAATATTATGGCGTTTAATCCTGAGGATGACCCTATGAGGTGGATAAGGGTTTTTATTTGATTGCAGATAAAGACCCTCAAGCTTAGGGAAAAAATGAATGCTTTGTTCAAAATGACTCAACAAGGAACTGGGGAAACAGGAATTTGAAAGCAGATGTAGCCTGAAAGATGAGCTTTTAGCCAACACCCTCTGATGTCTCCTGATGTTGTCCCTGGAGGCTTTCTTGCCTCTCCTTTATTGGCATCTTCACTCTTGTCACTGCATTTTACCTTTAGACTTCAGGACAAGATCAGGGCACAGTCTGAGAAATATATAATCTTACAGGTTTCACCAGAAAGGAAAAAAGGAATTCCATATTTCCATAGAATTCATGCTAAACAAAGATTAGTTTCACAGCACACCCTGTAAACCCTTTATTATTTAACTGATAATTAAAACGAAATGCAGTGAAATACTGTGGTAATGCACTTAGTGATAACCAAAATTCAGAAATTATACAACTGAATATTGACTCTTAGAATCCCTAAACTTCTAGCCAGGTAACTGCAAAGCTTTATCTGGTCATTTCATTAACCTTGCTATAACATGGCTCTGCATTTTATATGTTTAAATTTTCATCCTTATTTATAGAGTTTTGGTGGAGTTTTGCTCTGCTATGTAAAGCAACACCCCTTACATTTGACTAGTATGCAGTCCCATTAGTCAAACTGCTCAGACAAGTATGTGAGACCCAAACTATAGCACAGCTCAACAAGTTGGCCTAGGAAGGCATGGAGATTTTGGTGATAGATATATATTATTGCATTTAAAGTATTACGGTGGCATAGTGGGTGGAACTGTTGGATTCTCTACAGGCTGCTTCCTAATGAGAAGGTGGGGAGGTAATATTTCCTATTTCCTCACTTGTCTCAAGTTTTCCCTTCTGTGGAAACTTCTGCCAACTGATATTAACATCTCTAGGGTTCAGATAGCTTTTTCCTAAAGGAATATGAATATAATAGGAGGTTTTAAATATTTCTAGATAAGAACTTGTATGGACTGAATTGTGTCACTTCAAATTCATATGTTGAATTCCTAACCCCCAAAGTGACCATATTTGGAGATAAGGCCTATAAGGAGGTAATTAACAGTAAGTGAGTGAAATTTTAAAGGAGGGGGCTTAATCTAATGGCAATGGTGTCCTTATAAGAAGAGGAAGAGAAACCAGAGTTCTGTCTGTACACCACAGAGGAAAGCCCATGTGAGGATAATACACGAAGATGACTCTCTCCAAGCCAAGAAGAGAACTCTCACCAGAAACCAAATATGGCTGCACCTTGAGCTGAGATTTCTAGCCTCCAGAACTGTGAGAAAATAGATTTTTATAGTTTAACCTACCCAGTCTATGGTATTTTGTTATGGCAGCCTAAGCTGACTAATATTGTACCTATTGTAAACAGGAAGCTAAGTTCTGACAGTTCCTTTTCCAACATCATTTAAATTAGAGCTTTTTCAATACAGGACATTTTGATTGCCATATAGGAGATTATTGTTGAAGGATTCCTTTCTCATAAAAGAAGTATTCTAAGTCTTTGTAGAAGTAACATATGAAAGAACTTTTCTTTGCTTTACTGTTATATATGGTGTTAAGTTTGACCCTTTGAAAGGTTCCCTGATATTTGATTTCTCAATATATGTATGTTTGGTTTCTAAAGACCTGAATATCCAAATACATACCACAGGTATAACATTCCATAATTCTGCTTCTTAGTGGAAAATAACATTGCATTAAACATGTTAAAATTTCTTTTTCTTCTTTTTAGTTAATATTAAATTGTTAAAAAAATCTATTGCTAGGAGAGGTACCAGGGCAATATTTAAGAACCATTTTAACTTGGGAATCATTGTTACACAATCTTTACATACTGTTCCTTTTGGTAACTGACATCATCCAGTAGTGCTCTCAAGTTTTCTACAATTTTAATAAATTTATCATATCTATTTTGGGTTTTCTTAGTAGAAAACCCAAAATAGATATATTAGTATGAAGCAGTTGAAAGTCAGCTATTTTTATCATTGCTATTTCTTTTGAAAGATTGAGTTAATATTTTAGGAACCAGACAGAATAGCCTTAGCAACCGAAACAGGGCTGGACTCAATGGTAACTCAGTGATGAATGTGGTCAGAGGACATGGAATTTGGAGAGGATGATTTGGAGTTGGGGTTTAGTTTCAGATTTAGTTTCTACTTTGTAAACTCCTGGTGGAGATTTTCAGGTCCCTGTAACATAAAGGCTTACTTGTGCAACTCAGGGTCATCTGAGTTTGGCCCTGGCAGGCTGTTCCCTTTGGACTTGAACAGAGTGAAATTTAAGTGTTGAATTCATTGTTTACATATATATTTCCCCTCAATCTTTTGTGGTCCCTATGTTTAAGTAAAATAGAGATCTCTTTGTTTAAGGAAAATAGCTTATATTTTAAATATTTTTATGTGGTGTATAAATATAGCCTATTTTAATTTTCCACATATTTTGGCAATATCTCAAAAGTATTGAATATCAGCCATCATAAGAACATGTGACAATTATAAGTTTTTTTAATGTACTATAAAATATTTTTATAATTTTATAATTTTTATCTTTAAGGACTAGAGATCATTGATGTTTATGAGGAACTACATGGAACACTCTGAAAACTAGATCCTCAGGAAAGATTATGTAATGTTCCAGGAACTTTACATCCTGGCCTTGGCTTGCCTTTGGATTCATCTTGGGCTGTCTTCTTTGGGTGCTCCATTCATAATCACAAAGGCTTTCTGTCTCAATGGGATACAATGCATTTGAATGCCTCCATGTCTTTCCTAATACAATTCCCACTGCTAGGAATGACAACCACCTCGCTTCATCTTATCTGCCATTTTACACTTAACCAATTCCCATTTGTCCTTTCAAATATTCCTCCAGTATCAATGTAGTCTTCAGTGACCCTTCCATGCAGAATTAATTTCCCTGCCACGACACCAAATACATCTTTCATTATGAATTATTTACTTATCCATCTCTTCCACTAGTGCAAGTATTCTTCAAAGGCAAGGACTGCACTTTGTTCACCTCGTATTTCATCTTATGTGCTTTGTGCTGAGCCTGGCATAGGGTAAACAGTGCATACATACTTGGTCCCTAGATTTGAAGTCCTAGATTTGCTAATTCTGCATTCTAACTTTGAAAGTTTGTAAAACACACACACATGTCACATATATGGTGAGGTTGATTCAGGGAGAATAGTTGAATTAGAACAAAAACTTACTCTTGGACTATATTATATTGTAATTTGTTAAAACAATAAAATAAAGAGTAAATTAACTTCTGCCTAACAAGGCAACTCTTGTTTTAACCAAAGAAACTTGAGAGAAGTAACACATATCATTTCTTGGTGAAGGCCTTTTAGAGCTGCTGCATGATTTGTTATGTGCTCTTCCCCCCTGTAATGGAAACATGTGATGTACCAGATGATAGAGTTCATCAACCTGGGTCTCTAATTAGAGCCCACCAGGGCCGAGACAAAATGGACCTGTCATCTGAATGAGACATAAACCTTTTTTGTTTTAGGCTATTGAGATTTAGAGTTGATTACCACAGCCTAATCTAGTTTTTCTGACTGATTCAATAATTCAATAATTGTTTAAGAAATAGACATCCTCATAAATGAGAAGTGCAAGAGCTATTACCTAAAAGAGAGAATATTGTCAAGAACATTTACCAATCCAGATATGTTACTTTTTTATACCTGTGGAAATATTATTTTTTAAAAATGTAATGTTACATTTTGTACTTCTAAGATAGTCTGAATCAATATTCCAGTAAGGTAAGATTATACTTTGCTATCTCTTTGCCAGCCAATCCACCTTTACTTGAATACTTACTCTACCATATGAAGTAGTATGTGTCCCTGTGGAGGGCTCATCTTTAGAAAGGTTTTCTAATTTTTGTATCCCTTTAGCCTAAGTACTAATTATATAGCATTGCTACATGGAATATAATTTCTATTCATTTATATTTATGTCTCTACAAAAGCATTTATCTGGTTTTTTTCACTTAACAAGCTATTTATTCATTTATCTTCTCTTTCATTCATTTATTAATTCATTCAACAACCCCTTTTGAATGCCTAGTACATGTGTTATGTTTGGTGCTGGAGTCAAGTAAGTGAGTGTGAGTGTGTGTGTGTGTGTGTGTGGGCGTGTGTGTTTGTATTTGTGAGGGGTGTTCTAGTCAATGGGTATTGAAATAATATTACATTGACTCTGTTCTGAAAAACTTTGCAGCCTAGTATAATATATAATCACAATGCCCTTCAAACACTGGAATCACCAAATTACAGTAGTTGGTCAACATTTTCAGTTGAATAATAGTCATTTGGAAACTAACTGGTGATGTCCTCAAGCTTGTACAATTCAACTGATAAAAGAAAAACTGTCCAAAAGGAACGTGCTGTTTTACTCAGTGAATGTGAAGGGTAGTTTTGAGGACTTGGATGGATCACATTACCTGGAAAGTCCCTCAGAATGGGGAGCACAGTTCTTAGAGGAGTACTTAAACAAGAGCTTTTCCTATAAACCATCCAGACCCAGAGCCAACTTCCTTCTTTAGTAAAAGTCAAGAACATCAATATGAGTTACTCCCTAAGCTCTTTCCGTTTTATGTGCTACAACTTCTTGTTCAGGTATCTCCAAGATCTCCTAAACATAGACAACCAAGTTATTTTCTATTTTACAACACTATGATACTGTTGGATCCCTAGAATGTCTTGAAATTCTCCTGGCTTTTCTCTTTCGATTTCTTCCTCATTATCATTCATGGAAAGTTTTCAAAAATATTGGCTTTGGGTCTCCTTCTCTTTTCTGTACATGTTCTCTCATTTGGTAATGCATTTACTCATAGGAATTTATCTCTTACCATCATATAAATGACTCAAATCAATATCTGTATTAATGATTTCTTTCCCAAGTTCTATTCCCATGTTTGCAATTAACTGGTGGATGTCTCCTCTTAGGCATTGTTTAAATGTTTCAAAATTAAACATTTCAAAGATGAAATTCTTGTTTCTTTCTCTCACAAAGCAACTAATTCCCTTAGGCTACAAGCCTCCAAGTCATTTAGTCATTGTTAAGACTATGTTATAAGCTATTAGACAAACCTGCATTCAAATGTTAACTTTACTATAAAAGCTATGAGGCCTTGAATAGTTTACTGACATCTATAAACATCCATTTTCTCATTTGTAAGCTAAGTTGGATACAGTGCAGGTTCTAAACAATGGTGGTTTATTTTATTGATACTTAAAATTAATCCTTATGATCAAAATAAGGAACTAATTATGGTTACTTTTACTTTTAAAATAATTCTTACATTAATTTTTTAACTTTCCATTCCCACATAACCAGTTAGCTTTCCACCTGAATAATAATTTGTCTTCCTTATATGTCATAAAGGAGGGGACATTTGATTTAGCCTTTGACATATGGGCAGAGATCAGCAGAAAATGTGACAGAAGGACATTTTAGGTGAGAAAAAGCATTGAGGCAATAAAATGAACGCTGTTTCCTATGACAAGCGAAGACTTGAGTTTCTCTGAGCATGGATTTCATGTAGAGGAATTGTGTGGGAATAGAGTTAGAAATGGATTTGTTGTGTGTGAGGCATTGTGTACTTTCCTAGGACTACTTCAGTGGGCATGAAGGGCAGGGACGATGCTGGAGTTAAGTTACCAGATCTATGCTTCAGGAGTGTACCTCTGACATTCAGATGTGACCAAATGGAATAGAGAGGCACTGGGGACAAGGGCATGAGTTAGGAAGTTACTGGAATTATGCAGGTCAGAAATAATATTTGGCAGTCATGAAGGGAAATCTCAGAAAGCAATGTAGTAATTCAGGAGGAACCAGACTCCATTTCAGAGATTGGACTGTAATCCCTAAGAAAAGAAATAAAAGGAAACTGAGAAAATCTGGATTGTAGAAAAGTTATCAACAGCAGAAATTTTGGTGTGTAGGAATATGGCGGGAGTCTAGTTACTGGAACTAGGTTACCATGTGAGCTAATGGACTCAGGAAAAATGCAAGAACTCAAGCTGTTTATGAAAGGAACTCAATTATGTTCATGAAACCTCCCATGTTTATGCAGAATTTCCTTACATGCACATGTGCCTATGACATTTCTCCGGAGACAGTGCCTACAGCATTTATCACATTCAAGAGGGGCCATGATTTAAGATTTATTTATTATTTACTATTATTAAATGTATTTAAGATTTACTACATTTGGCTGTAAGCTCCACAGTGACTGAGACCATGTTATTCTGATATAGTATTCAATCTCTGGTGCCAGGCCTATATAAGTGTTTTAACAAATATTTTTTGGTTGAATGAATGGATGAATAAATTAATGAATAAATGAACATAAATCTTTCTTCTTGATGCTTTCCTTGAGGGAAAACACTGGAACAGACTATATACTTTTGTTGTGTACAATGTTGTATATAATGAATAGGCAGTCCTGAGACCATCTCCAAGAATCTGATGGGGAGTCCCTGAGCCAATGTTGCCAATGTTTTCACTTCAGGAATAAATGGACAGGGACCAGTGGCCCCGGTACTCTCAGTCATTGGCTGGGAGCAGCCCAGGAGATGTGTGGCTTCATAGTGAAGGAAGTATACAGAACTATAAGTCCATCGAGGAACTTCCTACCCAATAATTCTTCCTTCTATCTCCTTTTCCAAGTATCATACCCATATCACAGTCTGAAGGCTCTAGCTGCTCATTTTCCCTTCCTCTCCCTTTATCATTTGCAGGTGTTACCTCTAAGAAATCCAAATGCACCATAGCTGAAAGCTGCCATTCAAGTGTGCTCCTTGAAACATTATTTTAAAGAGAGTTTTGAGAGTACATCTCAATGGCTGCTGTACTTTTGTATCTTGGAAACTTTACAGATCTGATTTGAAGTATGATCATGCTACTATGTTTCTGTTGGATGGAAACTAAAATTTTAGCACTATCTATGTGAATAGCAGTCACGTAGCAATTATTTGGATTAAGAATGCTGGTAAGACTGTAATACTTATGCAAAGCAGGCCAGGGGAAAAATACAAAGTTGTCTGTTTATTTGGGGTATAATTTTTTGAGGGGGCAATGAATAAGACTGTTCACTTCATAAATGTCATAAAAACAAATATGGTTATTTGCTTTCTGCTCGATTCCAAAAAGCCTGAAATGACACAAAAAGTAATATCCCAATTTAAAGGGGGCCTTAATCTTGGAGACAGTTAGCCAACATTTAAGTGCTGATTAAGACTACGCGGTCTATGATAATAGAAACTATTCTCTGCCTCCAGTCTCCTTTGGTAACATTCTGAACACAAAAATGTAAATTGCATTTTGAACGTACTTAACGTACAGAATTTAAAAGAAAGCTTAACTCAATAAACAACTTAACTTCTTTGATTTTGATATATAGATATTTTCCTAGATCATTGGGATGGGAAGCGAGCTGAGCAATGCAGGTCTGTGGACGACTAAGGACCATTTTTCTCATTTGGAAATGGTTCTTTTCTGCTACGTATTCCAACTGACAATCAAAGTTGTTGATCCCTTCCTTTTACTCCCTTTGGGTCCTGGAATGTAGAACTTAGATGGGGCCATGCTATTTTGTAAAAGTCGATTTGGAAAGTTTTAATATAGAGCAAAAGCAAACAAAAGGTAGAAAAGGGGTTCAGTGGAAATGGAACTAGAAACCAGGTTCCTGGACTTCCAATTCTGAGTTTTTTTCCACCATGCATTCAGAAAGTCAGAATTAATAATGCAAGAGTATATGCCAAGGATAGGGGAAAGGAAGAAATGAATTGCATAATAGTAAACTTGTGGGTTTGTGTCTGAACTTACCTAATGAGTTCATAAGGGAGCCAAGAACACAAGTATTGCCTCAGAATCATATGTTAAGGAGAATGAGCTAGGGGCTTAGTGAAATCAGCATCATCTATCCATTACTAGAGGGAAATGTTGCAGCAAGCTTTCCAATTAATCGTGGTTTTCCATAATTCAAAAAGAGTCATGTACCTAAATGTTCATTGCAGCTCTATTTACAATAGCCAGGAGATGGAAGCAACCTAAGTGTCCATCAACGGATGAATGGATAAAGAAGATGTGGCACATATAAGGAATGGAATATTACTCAGCCATAAAAAGAAATGAAATTGAGTTATTTGTAGTGAGGTGGATGGACCTAGAGTCTGTCATACAGAGTGAAGTAAGTAAGAAAGAGAAAAACAAATACTGTATGCTAACACATATATATGGAATCTAAGAAAAAAAAGAAAAGGTCTTGAAGAACCTAGGGGTAAGATGGGAATAAAGACAAGACCTACTAGAGAATGGACTTGAGGATATGGGGAGGGGGAAAGGTAAGCTGTGACGAAGTGAGAGAGTGGCATGGACATATATACACTACCAAACGTAAAATAGATAGCTAGTGGGAAGCAGCTGCATGGCACAGGGAGATCAGCTCGGTGCTTTGTGACCACCTAGAGGGGTGGGATAGGGAGGGTGGGAGAGAGGGAGACGCAAGAAGGAAGAGATATGGGAACATATATATATGTATAACTGATTCACTTTGTTATAAAGCAGAAACTAACACACCATTGTAAAGCAATTATACTCCAATAAAGATGTTAAAAAAAAATCGTGGTTTTCATCAATGAAGTCTGTAAAAGGGTATGTAGTTCATAACTTATAAATGCAAAAGTTTTCATATGTCTTATATCCCCAGTAAATATCAGTAATGCTTTGGTAGCCACCTACCTTTTTTTCTTCTCTTGCTTTTTACATAGTAGATTACCATATTTCACCTAGAATTAAGGTATTGTCTCAAATAATAAAGATAGGTGTATGTACATATGCAACCAATTTAGATAAAAGATTCTGAGGTTGGGGAGAGATTATAGGGACACTGTCTACTCAGAGGGTCATTTGCAATTAAATAATTGTTTGTACAAGGGTTCCTTCTTAATCAAAGCTGACAGTCCAGTGGATCTTGTTTGGAACTTGTTGGATAAAATAATACATGCAAGGGAATGCCAACTTCATTTGATCATTGGCACGAATTAGTCAATGGTACTTACATCTTTCTCTTGATCTCCTCTTAATATCCAAGACGTCGCTTGAGAAAAAGCATATCCAATTGCCCATACTAATTCCTCTGCTTTTTCCTTCACTTAAAATGATGGAACATTTTTTTTCTACTGAACCACATTACTCTTGCTCTTTTAAGTAAATTCTGGTCAGGATCCAGTTGCTGAGTGGAATAAGATGTGCAGGACAATCTAATCATCTTTCAGAACCTGAAACAGAACAAATTCACTGTATTTTTCTTATACAAAAACATAAACCTTGGTAATCTCAAAACCAATACACAGTGGACTAAGAAATCATATGTATGTATCTCAGTATATAACACAGTGACTTATTTACCCCTTATCTCTTGGCAATTTCAAATAACCCATTTATGGAAACATCACTACCAAATTTTTCTTGTCCTTGTCATTTATAACCACTTATTTAGATTAGAATTTTTAAAGGATCCTAAAGGTAAGGATTTTTAAAAATATCTGGTTGTATGTTAAAGAAAAACAGTATTTCCAGGTTCATTTTTGCTGTAGTTTCATGATATTAAGCTTGTTCAGTATGAAAGTGTGAAAAGTGACTTGCTTTGTTCTGAGAGAAGTCAGGAGTATTCTAGCACACTACTTGTGCCATTACAATCAGGACTTCTTGTAAATGTTAATACATAGTTGTTCTCATTTGTAGAGTTAAAGGGACAATACCCACCATATATTTTCAAAAATTCTATAAATGCGTATATTGATTTTTGGAAAAGGTTTGAAATCATATAAGGGGAGCAACATAGAAATCTTAAATGAAATACAAATTTTTACATTTGAATTTATTAAATTCAACATAATACCCAGTTGAGGAAAGAATATTAATGACATTGAAAATCACAACACTTGTTATAATGACCACAACTATATCTAGCACTTTTCTGCCAGGCACTGTTCAAAGCATTTACATGTGTTATCTCAGTTAATCTTTTTTTTTAATTAGTTCATTAATTTATTTATTTTTGGCTGCGTTGGGTCTTCGTTGCTGCACACGGGCTTTCTCTAGTTGAGGAGAGCGGGAGCTACTCTTCACTGCAGTGCGAGGGCTTCTCATTGTGGTGGCTTCTCTTGTTGCAGAGCACAGGCTCTAGGCACACGGGCTTCAGTAGTTGTGGCATGTGGGCTCAGTAGTTGTGGCTCTCGGGCTCTAGAGCACAGGCCCAGTAGTTATGGTGCACGAGCTTAGTTGCTTCGCGGCACGTGGGATCTTCCCTGACCCCTGTCCCCTGCATTGGCAGGTGGATTCTTAACCACTGTGCCACCAGGGAAGTCCCTCTCAGTTAATCTTCACAACCACCCTATGAGGTAGGTTTCATCATCTTCATTTTATATAACAGAAAATTGAGATTTGATAGGTTTACTCCCCTAAGTCATAAAATTAGCCAATCATTAGAAACAGGAAGTCCAGCCATAAAGTCTCTAGTCTTTTTACGATTCCTGCTGCTTCCATGCCACTGTTCTCTTTCCCTAAGGTCTGAGCATTTTGGGTCCATATCTTATTTATTTGCAATACCGCAGGAGAGTGCCAAGAATATGGCTTTGGGCTCACATAGACTTGACTTCTAATTCTTACTCTACCTCTTAACTGCTGTGTGATTTGGTAGAATCACAAATTCACCAAATCTTATTTCCCTAAATTCTCTGAGATTTCTTTCCTCATCCATAAATAAAAACTGTAATGTCAATATCATATGATTAATGCAAAGATGAAGTGAAATAATGTATGGTGACCTCATAGTATGGTGTCTAGAACCTAAATATTATTGAAAGAGAGTCATTATCCTTTTAAATAATATTTAAAATACTAATCCAAAGCTTTTTAATTTTCTAACTATTCCTCACTTAATTTGAGTCTTCAGGTACATTTTAATGACTTCTTGCATTCTTTAATATGAAGCCATAATACTGGAGCAAAAATACTAAGGGAGCTTGGGTAGATTCTGGAAGGAGATAACAGAGTTGTAGGGGTAAGTTAATCTTTGCTGACCCAATGTTATGGGATGAATTTTGTCCCCCTAAAATTCATATGTTGAAGTCCTAACATTATCTTAGAATTATTTGGAAACAGGGTGGTTGCAGATAAAATTAGGTAAGATGAGTTCATTAGGATAGGTCCTAACATAATATGACTGGTGTCCTCATAAAAAAGGGAAATTTGTCATGTCTTCATTGTCATTTGTCTCTAGGTATTTTTTGATTTCCTGTTTGATTTCAGCCATAAAAAAAGAATGAAATAATGCCATTTGTAGCAACATGGATAGACCTAGAGATTATCATACTAAGTGAAGTAAGTCAAACAGAGAAAGGCAAATATCACATGATATCACTTATATGTGGAATCTAAAAAAAAGATACAAATAAACTTATTTACAAAACAGAAACAGACTCATAGACCTCAAAAACAAACTTATGGTTACCAAAGGGAAAACATGGGGGGGAGGGATAAATTAAGAGTTTGGGATTAACATATACACACTACTATATATACAATAGATAATCAACAAGGACCCACTGTATAGTACAGGGAACTCTACTCAATATTCTGTAATAACCTATATGAGAAAATAATCTGAAAAAGAATGGATATATGTATAACTGAATCACTTTGCTGTACACTTGAAGCTAACACAACATTGTAAATGAACTATACTCTAATATAAAATAAAAATTAAATTAAAAAAGAAATTTATCTGGAAAAAAAAATAAGGGAAATTTGGACACAGGGAGAATGCCATGCAAAGATATACAGAGAGAAGCTGGCCATCTACAAAGCAAAGAGACAGACCTGGAACAGACCCTTACTTCATGGCTCTCAGAAGGGACCAACTCTGCTGACCCTTTGATTCTGGGGTCAAAACCACAGGACAATAAATTTCTGTTGTTTGAGCCACTTAGTTTGTGGGGCTTTTTTATGGCAGTCCTAGCAAACTAATACACCCAGAATCCACTCTTTCTTCATGTGATGACTGTACCTTCTGGCAGTAACCTCTTCCTCACCACCAATTTATGTGGTTCAAGTGAGGCTGGCTCTATCCCAGCTCTATCCATGGGCATGGCCCAAGACTGGCCCATTATAGAAGCCCAAACCTTTGGTCATTGTTTCTGATACAGAAATTGACACATAACACAAATGAGACATAAGTCCAAGATGTTTATGGGGACCTACTATAAAAGAGAATTCATTTTGTGTTGTCATAGCTCATGGGTCAGCTCACTGTATCTGTAAAGAGCCATATTAAAAAAAAAACTTTAGGTTTTGTGAGTCATTTGGTCTCCACTGTAGCTACTCACTCTGTCTTTGTAGTGCAAAAGCAACCTTAACCAACACGTAAACCAATAACTCTGGCTGTGTTCTGGTAAACTCTATTTATAAAAACAGGTAACTGAACAGATTTGGCCCATGGGCTGTAGTTTGCTGACCTCTGCCATAGATAATAAAATATTAGCCTGAAACATCTTGGTGTTACCATAATGAGATCATGTCTTAACACAAATCTAGCACAGAGAAAAATAAAGCTGAGAGATACAAAGAGACAGATTCCTAAATACATTGTGCAACAGTGAAATAAGAACACAGACATTTAGTTTCATGACCCAAATGATTTTCTCTTATATTTAAATCAATCTGAGCTGGGTGGGAGTATCTTTCCACAGAAGGAGTTCTAACTTATTAGATAAAACTTCCCAAGTAGTATCGATACATAAGGAGAACTCAGTGTTAGCCTTCTTTCCTGTGTGATGGGCAACTGGTAGATTCTTAAGGTAGTACTTTTTTTGAGGAATAGAGTATATTCAGGATGAAAATATTACAGTTAAGCAAAATGAATGAAACAAGTGAAAATGGCTATACAAATTCATACTTTCCACTCTTTCCTTTTGCAATTGCCCAAACTTGACTCCTTTTCTAAACACTTTCCACCTTGACCATAACTGATTCTATTTCCTGAATAAAAAGAAGAGATTACTAAAGAAATTAAATTCCTTAATATTGCACTCTTGCTTTTCCTTATAAAAGAAGCAATTTATCAATGTTGTACTCCTCGTGGCTTCAGTGTTCTTAAAGATGGAGTGAGATCTTTCTAAAGACTATAACACTGATATTTGTAGGGGAGAATAAATATATGGAGAACAGAATAACTAGGAAGGATTAGTAATTTGAAAAAGCCATAGATACAGGATAGAACACACCAGATACAGGATAGAACACACCAGATACAGGGTAGAACACAGCAGATATTGAAAATTAAAAAGGCTAATATTACTTGGGTAAACAAGAATGTGTTTTTAATTACAACAAAACCTTTTTAATGCTTAACAGAAGTAGTTTACATATTATGGTACTCAAGTATGAGTGATCTCCATCCCAAATAGAGAAACAATGGACCCTTGAGATAGTTCCAACATATGTCTTCCTTATTGAAGAAAGAAAGGTGTTAGTGACTAATTGAAAAATATATTTAATTCCATTTTTTAGTTTTGGGAGTATTTTACTTTTTATTTAACTCTCCTTATTATTTCACTTTTATGGAATTTTGATTAGAATAACCATATTCGATTGTGTTGGAAGGATATTTTCAGGGTGACCTGTTGACTAACCGCTGTTCATTAATTCATTTATTCAATGAGTATTTTATGAATATAAAAAAATTTATGAAGTTCTCATTAAATGTACAGCATTTCTTGCTGTTATAGTTTTATGTGCATTCTTAGTGCCTGGAATGACACCTCTATTGCTAGGAACAATGCAATTGAATACATGTTTAATAAAACTTTTTGGATATACAAATAAGTTAATAGATTTATCTGAATATATGATGTGAACTTCTTATCTAGCTGAGGTGACAAACCCCGCATACTTGAGGAAACTACATGGTTGCAGAGATGAATCTCCTGCCAATAATTAATTGCTACAATAAATTATAATAACAAAGAAACTAAGGAAATGAATGATCATTATGGGGTGGGGTAAAGAGTTTGGAATGAGTAGTGGTTCAACTAGATTCTGAACAATGAAAGGTTAGGATTTAATTAGAAAGAGAGGATAAGGAAAGACATACCAGGTGAGAGAGTTGACAGATGTGGAATCATAAATAACCATTTCAGTTTTCAGGGTGAGAAGTGGGATGACCAACCTTGGTGGGGGGATGGGGGGTGTTAGTATTGGTAGAGTGGTGTTTGGTAAGGTTTTATGTAAAGGTGAGACTGTTGGAGAGGTCTTGGCCTGTAAGGATTGTTGGCAGGGAAGAAACTACCAGTCTAAGCCCCTTTGCAGCAGGCTCTGCATCAGAAGGAATTAGAAAAATGGCAAATTAGGAAAAGACATACCTGTGGTGCTCCAAGGACAATGGTGCTTCAAGGACAAAGGACGACCCTTCCTTAAAAATGTTTCAGCGTTACACCCCCTACCAGACACTTTATCACCCTCCTCACCATGTTTCCATGGTTATGAAATTCCTGAAACCACCTGGGTGACACCCACCTCGGCAATGGGACCTGCCCCAAATAAGGAAAGGCATCCGCCCTGTCCCACTCCCATATAGTCTTTGATCTGACCTGGCAAGACACTCCTGTGGTCTTAACTACCTGCTGCATCATGAAGAAAAGACCAGGACCTGAGCCTTGCCTTGGGCCTGCGCAGATGAGGCACACACCCGAAATCCTAATGAGAACCGAGCAGGGGCACAGGCAGTCCCACTGCAGACCTGGGCAGACCCAGGATGGAGATACCAGGCAAATGAAAATGGGGCAGCAGGAGGGCTCACTAGGAGAAATTACATGATGACCTGTCTACTAGAAGGTATGAAAAAGGCACTCATCAAACCTTTCAATTATAATAAACTCAGAGAAGTTACACAGGAACCCTCTGAGAATCCTGCCCTTTTTCAGGCTCAATTAATAGAGGTTATGAGGAAATACACCAGCCTAGACCCTGAGACCCTGAAGGTCAGGCTATACTTGCAGTTCAATTCATAAGCCAGGCATCCCCAGACATAAGACAAAAATTACAGAAACTAGAGCAAGGGCCACAGACCCCATTTTCTGTCCTACTTCACACGGCCTTTAAGGTTTTTAACAATAGG
Source organism: Delphinapterus leucas (assembly GCF_059928025.1). Taxonomy (NCBI): domain Eukaryota; kingdom Metazoa; phylum Chordata; class Mammalia; order Artiodactyla; family Monodontidae; genus Delphinapterus; species Delphinapterus leucas. The sequence continues at coordinate 46,822,920 of NC_143133.1, read as the reverse complement.
CAGGAGGCTTCTAGGAATAGATGAGAACTAAGAGAGGAGGAAAAATTAAAACGACATGCTCAGCATATGGCTCTTGCCATTTCTCAGTCCCTCCCACAACAGGGGCCCAAGGGAGCCCCTCTCCCATCTCAGAAACCACTGCTGACCTGCTACCAGTGTGGTCAGAAGGGGCACACTTTCAGGAACGGCTGCACCCCACCACCAGATACCCCGTGCACTTACTGTCATCAAAAGGGCCATTGGAAGAGGGGTTGTCCCTTCCGTCTTCAAGTGGGGAGGCCAACACCACAACCACCCAACACATGGGGTATTTTGGGTCCCGCCCCCTGGGCTGAAGTCAAGGTCAGTTGCCCCTGTGAGTGGTAATTGACCATCAGGATCAAGAACCAGATTGAGCTCTGGACCTGGGGCTCCTGGATGTGGATGACTGAAGGTGCCTGGGGTTCAATCTACAGGTCCCTATGTTCCCCATAAGACTGGAGGAGCCCCAGGTAACCCTGGATGTGGCAGGGGCTACTATAACCTTTCTAATTGACACAGGGGCTACTTATTCAGCCCTGATCTTCTTCTCTGGTCCCACTTGCCATTCCTCAATCCTCCTAACAGGGATGGGAACAGGCTCAGCAGGACTCAAACTCTATTTTCACTGCCCAACAGCTCTCTTTTGAACTCACACAACAGACTGCTTACCTAGCAGCTCAAATTAACATGCTACAAGAACAAATAAATTTGCTGGCAGGAGTGGTTTTATGAAATAGAAGAGCTCTGGGCTTCCTAACAGCTAATCAAGGAGGGACCTGTGTAATTTTAAAGGAGGATTGCTGTTTTATTTTTGGCAACCAAATGGGCAAGGTCCCGACTAATCTTCGAGCCATTATTGAAAGAGCTAATGGATTCTACAAGGAAGGAGTCTCAGGGGATTTCAACTGTTGGGACTTCAAGACTGATATCTGGTCCTGGTTCTCTTAGCTAGCCCCTTTCCTAGGTCCTATAGCAGCCTTCCTACTTCTACTGATCTTCAGGCCATGTATTTTTAACCTCCTTGTTAAGTTTGTCTCTTCCAGAACACAACAAATAAACCTCCAAATGGTGATAGAACAAGAATACCAGCAAGTCAACACTTGTACAACCCTTGAATGAGCCACCATCACTTTCCATGGAGCCCATGCTCCTCCCTAGATACGCCCTGACAGAGAGCAGACAACAGGAACCCAGTGCCCCATGACACCCCTGCTCAGCAGGAAGCAGCCAGAGAGTTTGTCACCCCTTCTCCTCACAAAAGGGGTTCCCGAATGTCTGAGAGGGAATTAAGCAGGTGTGTAGATATGAGCAGGGTATTCAATAGGGCCAAGGAATTGGCTCTATAAATAAAGAGAGGGGGAAATGTGGTGGTTCAAGGACAATGATGCTTCAAGGACAAAGGACAAACCTGCCTGAAAAAGTTTCAGCATTACACCCCCTGCCAGACTCTTAATCGCCCTCCCCCACATGCTGCAATGGTTATGAAATTCCTGAGCCCACCTGGGTGACGCCCACCTGGGCAATGGGACCTGTCCCAAATAAGGAAAGGCATATGCCCTGTCCCACTCCCACCCTACAGAAGGAAGGTATATGTGCCTCGTCAAATCAGTAAATGAAATTTTCACCTCAGACCATTCCTTTGTTTTCTGGCTATAAAAACTGATAAATAGCACATGTTTGGGCTTGACTCTCCCAGAGTACTAGGAAGTCGGCCTGCTGTTCTGGCAGTGACCCTTCCCTCTAATAAATTCTATCTTCTTTACATTCTGCCTTGTGTCTGGAATTCTTTTCCAGCTCACATTCAGACCATGACAATACCCTCTGGTGACTTGAGTCTCCTGGGTGCACTGTTGGTAGTAATGCCTAGGCTGTATTTCAACTTCTTCCTCCCCCTAGCAACTACCTTTGCACAGTACATTGACACCATGGTCTTCTTACAATTTCTCTTTGCATCCCCAAGGTCTAGTGAGTGGATGAATATTTAAAAAGCAAAGGAATTCATGATAAATATTGTTTTAAATAATTAATCAATGAAGTGTGTGTTGCATGTTTTCTATATATACCTTAAAGATAGCCACCAGAATAGAGAAGGCAAATGCATTTATTTTCAGATAATATTCTTGTTGTATAGAAGATACGTGTGTCATTTCGAGAGCTTATTCAAATTGCCTAAATCCAGTTGACATTCTATGGAATCTATTGCTGTTTTGCAGTCTTAGACAAAATGGCATAGGAGCTGAGGGCATTGATTAGGAGTCAAGACTGAGTTTGAATTTAGGCTCCGATGCTATGTGATATATCATTGGTCAACCTATTAGTCTTTCTGGGCATGATTATTTCCAGACCATATAAGAAAATGAGGCCTGCTTGGATTTTATAGTCCTTGGTATTTAATTTTTAAAATAAATAAATAAAATCAAAGACTCTATTCAAGTAAAAGCTTAATTTTAGACGAGGGAGTTGAGAGGGATGGAAAGAAAATGGATTCTACTAATTTTATTCTGAATACAAGCCAAATATATGTACAAAGAAACTGTCAGTACTCCTCCTAAGCCCAGGGCATAGAGTATTTGAGAAACAATGAAATTAAGATGAGAACTGTTTCTTCAATGCCACTATTTGATGTTCTCTGATTTGAAACTTTGTTATCATCTGAGAAGATTTTTCCTACATGTGGCCAACTCAACCATTTCTCTTTCCTCTAAGATTAGGAAGATCATTTTTCTATGGGAAGTCTTTAATTTCATAGCATTTTAAAATTGCTAATAAATGGAAATGTTCTTAGGTACATCTTTATTTTCCAAGAATATCATATTTCATGATTTTATAACCATGGTGGAACAGAAGAATATGGATTTAGAGTTCCAGCTTCTTCTGACAGTACAGCTAGCTAGAGAAACCCAAGATACTGAAACTACAGAAACAGAACTTTCTTCTTTCTGTGATCCTGGATTCCAAGTAGCAGGTAGCAACAATTTTTCAACAGTGATTTATATGATCAAAGACACTGACATGTGTGAATTATACAGTATGCCTGCTCCTATTGGTGATGCTGAATTCCAGGGAACAGGCACAATAGATGTTCTCTCTCACTCAAATATGCTTATGCAGATAAAACATGAGTGAAAGAACACTTATATATGGGTAATTTTAATCAGCTCAAATCTTTAAATAAAATTATATTAGATTCAAACTTTGGCATTTTAATATTAGGAAACGATATATATTCCTTACATAGTGCTAAAGTAGACTGCCGAAGAGTTCTGAGCTATTTGTGATATTTGTGCACAAATGATGCAGCTGCAAAGGCAAATGGGAAAAAAAAGTAATGCCACAAAAGTTGAAGCATTGTCTCGAGCAATGGGAACCTATGGTCTTACCAAATTTTACGGACAACTGCTAAGAAAGTAAATGAAGAACTATTCTGACTGAGAGAGGGAATCCACCAGGGAACTATGTCCATTCAAAATTCTCCTGAGAATCTTGGTTTCCCCTGACAAATCCCATGGAACACTAGAATGCTATAAAATGCATCTGAAAACTACTGCCCTAGTGGAAAGAGGGACAGAATTTCTAAACATAGAGATGCTTGGGTTGAAATACATGCTCAAGCATGTTCCAAGCACACTCTCATTTAGACTTATGAGCTTTGATTTTTAAAAAATATCTGATAGTGGGAAAAACTATTTCATCTTGTTAGGTTAATGGGGGAATTAAAAATGATCTTCATGTGGTACAAAATTGTTTTGAGAGATTTATTTCTATTTTCCTCTCTGTGTTGCTCTCTCCTCTGCTTTCATGCAGGCTCTTTCTTTTTAAGTTTTTGCCTCTGTAATATTTACAGGGCAGAAAGCAGAAGCTGTTTGAAGTTAGCAATGTCTCTTCCTATCTTTTGCAAAAAAATGTGAAATTTCTGGTGTGCTGAAATTAGGAAAGGGAACAGTTATGTGGACAAGAGAAATATGGGAAGAGAGATTCCCAGTGGGTGGGAGGGGAAAGGATTAGTAGGAAGAACCACAGTGGGTACCTTTAAATCACCCTGATCTAAGAACCTGTGCCTTTTCAAGGATTCTAATACCTGTGGTTTGCTGAACCTAAGGAATCATGAGCTATGAGACAGGGATGTCATAACAGAAAAGTGGGTGGGCAAAAGAATTTTGAGCAGAAAGACTTTGCAATCCTTTGGATATGCATCAGAACCTGACATCTTGGTCAAATTTGGGGTGGAAGGGAATTCTAGTTATAACTCTTATTGAGAATTTAGTCGGCTACGTATGCTAGGCTCAGATCATATTTAAATTGAATAAGAGAAAAGAAATATATTTCCAGTTCAGCCAAGTTTATAAACTGAGATTCGTATCCACTATATGCTTAAAACTCCTAGCCCAATTTCAGATTCATAGGTAGTATTAAAAATGCCCATCAATTTAATCCAGGCTGCAAAATGCTGACACTAAGACAAAAATTATTTCGTTATAACTCCTAACACGTATCTTGAACGAAACTGTACTCAATAAATACAATAAAATTAATAAAGTGGCAATAGAAACATGCCTAATCACCTGCCATTTTTTCCTGTCATGGCAGACACTTAAATATAAAGCTGTGTACACTTACATCTTTTACTTAAATATAAAGCTGTGTACACTTACATCCTTTACTTAAATATAAAGCTGTGTACACTTACATCCTTTACTTCTTTTTTAATGAATAGACAGATAGTGGATATTTGGGTATTTTTTGTTCATTTATTTTAAAAATGCTTACTGATCATGTACAAGGTACCAAGGACTATTCTATGTATTAAAGCCACATATTGAAAAGGAGAAATAATTCACAGCTGGTCTTCATAGACCCTACATATCAATGGAAGAATTAATTAGTGAGGGATTTGTGTTCAGCTTCTAGTAGCAGGGGTTTGACTAATTCACAAGGACTTGTCATTTCACATAAAAGCAAAGGATTTATGTAGACCAGAACTCACTTACTTGGTTCTTTTATGGCATCTGCTTCTCCATCGGAACACATGGCTTCCATCCTTAGAATCACCTTATAATCCCTGATTGCTGTTTGAGCTCCAGCTAGGATGTCCATATTCCAGGGATATCAAAAGGGTAGAAGAACAATAAGGACTCACTTTGTCGAGAGTCAGTTTTTTTTTGTTTTTTCTAGCAACTTTCCCAGGAATGCAGCACCAGATTTTGCTTACATCTAAACGGCCAGGACTTGGTCATGGCCATAATAAGCTGCCAAACATACTGGGAAATGTAATCTTTACTTAGAAGTACTGTTGTGCTGGTGAAATAGAGATACTATACCTAAGGAAGAATGGGAGGATAGCTAGTGCTTGGCAGCTACCAGTCCTTGACATTGTGAGACAGATATTTAGCCACAAATGGTTGTAAGATACAAATGAAGCAACAAATAGGGCTAAAAAAATGAAGCAGGTCAGAGGATAGAAAGTGATTGGACTGCCTTTTGAAAAGAGTGTCATCAAGGAAGACTTCTCTGAGGCACTGGAATTTGGTCCGAATCCCAAAGGGAGTACAGAGGTTAACCATAAAATTATTTGTGGAAAGAATATTCCAGTCAGGAGAATGGACAGATGCAAAGTTCCTGAGATAGAAGCATGTTCAGACTCTTCAAGGAACTTTAAGAAAGTCTTTGTAGCTAGGGCAAGATGGTTTTATATACAAGATTGTGTGTGTATTGTTATGGTAAGGATGGAGGTAGCTAGAAAGGGGATGAAGGAGAACAAGCATAAGCATTTCATATTTTGGCTCTTCACCCTCAAAGTAATAGTAAGAGCTAAAAATTTTTCTGTTACTACCATGCAGTAGGCAATATATGCTTTTTTAATAAATTATTTTACTTGATCTTTACAAGACCTCTAAATTAGGTACTATTGTCACCAATATGTTGCAGATGAGAAAAGTAAGGCTATCAGTTAATAAATTGGCTAATCTTACATATCCACTATGTGACCTAGTAGGGATATAAACCCAGGCAACCCCATCCAAAGCTTAATTTTAACCACTGTGCTCTACTACCACCCTGGTATTCCATGGACTGTGCTTCATTCTGAGTATATCCGTTAGTACCACTCATCATCTAGGTCAGATCTGTCTGGGGGTATGAACCTTGACAATCTTGTACTTACATTTTTCTTATGAATCAGATTTATGGGGTAAGTCTCTTTCAAAGAACCAAGGACATAGTTTAGAGGCAATCAAGGGGAGATAGCATCTCATATCTACCCTTCAGTTGTGAAACATGAGAAGTACGAGAAAAGTCATTGGGGTCCAGGGAATGTGGAATGAGTGAGAACTACTGACCAACGAATCAATGCCTGACCCTTTTCTTCCAGCTCTCTAGTGTAGCTTGTTAATATAATCATGAGCATTCCAAATGTTAACAATTTTCACGCATCTGTCCAGGTGAGACAGATTGGATTAGACTCTTGGTCTAATACTTGGTAGCTTTACAGATCTTCCTTGACTTATGATGGGGTTATATCGTAATCAATCCATCATAAGTTCAAAATACTGCAAGCTGAAAATGCATTTAATACACCTAAATTACCAAACATCATAGCTTAGCTGAGACTACCTTAAATGTGCTCAGAGCACTACATTAGCCTACAGTTGGGCAAAATCATGTAACACAAAGTCTATTTTATGTATAATTAAAGTGTCGAATACCTCATGTAACTTACAGAATACTGTATTGAAAGTGAAAAACAGAATGGATACAGAATGGTAGTTAGGTATGTGAGTTGTTTACCCTAGTGACCGTTTGGCTGACAGGGAGCTGTGGCTCGCTTTCAATGCCCATCATCACAAGAGTGTATCATACTGCATATTGCTAGACTGTGAAAAGATCAAAATTCAGAGTACAATTTCTCCTGAATGCATATCACTTTTGTACCATAATAAAGTAGAAAAACCATAAGCTAAACCATGTGTTATGGATTGGATTGTTTCCTACAAAGAGGTTATCAGAAGGTGACCTTATTTGGAAATAAGGTCTTTACAGAGGTAATCAAGTTAAAATGAGGTCAGTAGTGTTGGCCTTAAACAAATGTGACAGGTGTCTTTATAAAAAGGTGAAATTTGGGCATAGAAACAAACCTACACAGAGGGAAAATGATTTGAGGACACACAAGGGAAAATGGCCTTGTGACAGGAGTGATACATCTAAGAGCCAAGGAATGCCAAGAATTGCTGGCAAATACCAGAATCTAGAAGAAGAAAGGAACAATTCTGTACACCTAGAGCCATCAGAGAAAGCACAGTCTGTGGAGATTTTGATTTCAGAGTTCTTGCTTCTAGAATTGTGAGACATTGTTTTAAGCCACCTTGTTTGCCGTACCTTGTTAGACAGCGATAGGAAACTGATACAGCAAGTTACTTAATGTCTATCTGTCTACAACTCTTTACCCAAGGAATGGAAATGATTTGCATCTTGAAAGCTGACTCTAACATCCTTAATTTAAAAATATGTGATACTCTGGTTTAGTGGTTAAAATGATATGCTTTAATGTAAGGTAGATCTTCATAAATTGTGGGAAAGGTAACATTTTCTCCAATATTTTGTGTTCACACCTCCACATGACCGCCTTGATGAGTCAGCCTGTGGTTTTCTGGAATTTGGCAATTATTCCTGACCCAGGAGAGCCTACCAGCTGCTGCCATCTTTCATCCATACCTCATCAAAACATCTAGGGAGGATAGAATTGTTTAGAGCAACAATATGCATTGGAACTCAAGAGGATTACTCATTTTTTTAAACTACAGAAGATGTCTTCAGAACTAGATCCTGAATTCCCATCTTCTGAGGTCCAGCCCTGGGCTTTTTACTTCCTTCTGCTGATTCTCTTATGTGGGGTTTTCTAATGAGTAATTTATTTCATTCACTTAGACGTTTATTGCCTTCCAAGGTTTCCAGGTTGGACCTAGCTAGAGATGGAGTTGAGTTACTGATTATATCTGCACTAATGCGTAGGGCTGGGAAACGTTATTTACTCACCACAATCCTTGTTCTCTCCTAATCTAAAGTTAAGCTTTTTGGGGAAATGTTCCAAACTTACTATGTTTCCCAAAGGAGTAAAAAGAAGGATGATAACTGAAAAAGAAATATGGAATCATATTAGCAGATATGTAATCTGTTCTTGATAATCCTCAGACAAAACTAATCTTAATAACAGCAGTAGAAAGTTGAAGGTCTATTCAGCATGACATATAGGCAATAAATGATTTGAATTCTCACTTTTCAGCCTAATATTTCTATTATTTCCTATATGTATCCTTGATTCTGGCTATATAGAACCAGTTACTTTCACAGAATGTGCCATTCCCTTGCACTTTCCATATTGTTCCTGCCTGGAATTTCATTTTTTGCTCTCTCTAACTAATAAAATTCTACTCACTGTTAAAGATCCAAGCCCCAAACTTATTATTATGTCAAGTCTTTTCTGTTTAACTCAAATCGAGGTCACCGTTTATTTGCAGCCTTACGGTAACCAATGCTTACCTCTATTATAACATTTCCTGCACCATGTTAAAATAATTTTTTAATATATAATTTTTACTTTCCTTAATTACAAGCTCATTGAAGGCAGAGTTCATGTCTTGTTCAACTGCATCATTCCCAAGTGCTTAGGCCAATACATAGAACAGGGTAGGATTTCCCCAAATATATGACGAAGGAACAATGGATGGATGGAGTACAGATAGAGTCAGATATACCAAAGGAGATCACAGTCAGGATCATACAATGATGTCTCTTGTCTTCAGAGCTACACTCTTTCCTCCTCTCCCTCCTCAACTCCAGTTCTAGCAACACTCAGCAAATCACAAACTGTTCTTAGAACTTCCTTGGGAGGCATGGTTTGTATTCACTGATACAAACTAAATCTGAAAGGAGTTATTATATAGATATCCATACTATGGATTGGACATTGTACTTTGATTATTATGTTAGAGAAAAATGAATTGTCTGCATTGCATATAATAGTTTAATAATGTTACAGAATAACTAGATAATAGTTTTTTGGTTAGATTACTTGAGTTTGCTGGCAAACTAAATTGAGCAGCATTCAGAATGGAGCTGGTATTAGAAGACATTTACTGCCAAAGATTCCTCTATTGTCCAGTGCTTTCTGACTCTTGATGATTATAGAGGATTTCTTCTAGCGGTGAAATGATGAAATCTGTGCCAAAACATTTTTGAAGGGATGCACTGGAGAGAGAGCATAGAAAAAAGGATGCTTCATGGGCAGCTGGGGTTTATTTTGCATGATTTCCTGTTATGAATGCAGAAGAAGGGAGGGGAGGGGAACCATTCACAGATAAGGGTGAACATTGAAAAATATGAGTTCACTCCCGGCAACTGTACCAAGACAAGGCTCAAGGCAAGTTCAAGGAAATCTTGTTTCATCAGAAACGAGTTTGGAATCTTGATTGTTATAGCTTCTGGGATTTTATGACCACAAAATGACAATTTAAAACCAATGGAATTGATCTCAGTATGTGTTGGCTGCATTGAACCAGTTGTATTCATTCACTTACGGCAAGAAAAATTTGTTGAGCATTCTACCTAGTGTTTGGCATTAGAAATGCATTAGAAATGCAGAGATGAAGGAAAAAAAAAAGATACTCTCAAGTTTCTTACAGTTTACTTGGGAAAACAGTCATAGTCACAAAAACAGTACAATTTGGTGCATGCTATTAATAGATAGGGGTGAAAGATGATTGGAGAATAGATGGATGGTGTGATTATTCCTCTCTGGATACTTAAGGAAGGGTCAGAGAAGGTAATATATACTTTGATATTTTCAAAGGAGCTTTGAAGGCTGAGTGAAAAAAAGACCATAAGGACATTCCCAGGCAAAGGAAAGAGTGTACATAAAGGTATGGAGACTGGAAGGTGTGTGTGCCTTACCCCCCTCTCAGGATCACCACCATTTATGTTCATGGTGGTTATGATTCAGTTCATCAAGTTGGAAGTGGTTTAAAACCCCCCTCCTGATATCAGGGCATTCAGAACTCTGATCCCTCAGGGAGGGAGTAGCCACTGAGGTGAGAACCCTGACTCTTGAAACAGAAAACATAGATGCTAGCCTTCAGTTAGAGTAGTAGCATCAGGCCGTCTTTCCTGGGATAAATTGAGAAGACAACAAGCCTATTAGTTATAAGTCAAGTGACCACACAATCATTCCTAAACCAGGAAATTTTTTAGAGTAAAAAGGAGAGTTATTAATAATTGCACCAGAACCCTGGGTGTAAACTGGGACAGTGTCAGACAAACTAGGTGTCTGGTCATCCTAGTGACAAAGAAACAGAAGAAAGAATAATTTCTGGACCACTCAGAATAACTTGAACATTAAGAAGGGGGTGAAAGTGGATATATGTATATATATAACTGATTCACTGATTTGCTGTACACCTGAAACTAACACAACATTGTAGATCAGCTATACTCCAATAACATTTTTTTAAAAATGTAATTTTAGAACATGTTTATGTAAAAGTTTATTATTATTTCCTTAAAAGTGAGAAAACCTTCTTTGAATTTACCAAAAAAAAAATGAAAAGGGTGAAGACCATCTCATCATGGGAATAATTCAACTACATCTGTTAAGATTTTACATCAGTTTCCCATTGGATTGGAACTACACACTGAAATCAGAATTACAGTGTTTGTTCCTTGCAATTCTTTGCAAATAAATATGTACGGAAAAATCTCATTTTGCTTCACTTAATGAGTGTTATCTTAATTATTATGATAGATTATTATTTCATCTTCATAAGGTGCTATGGAAAAGGACTCAGTTGGTAAGACATTTCTACATAGCTGTGGATAAGAATGACAGCGATACTCATGACTGGGATATTGTGGGATGTAATATGCATTCAAACTCATCCCTCTCTCCTTGATCCTCTCGCAGGAATGGAAAAGTATAAGAGGCATGCATATATGAGGAGTACAGGAAACTTCATACCTTGTCAAAATCTGTAACAAACCCTTTTCCAGTGACAGTGACTACCAAAAATTTTGTTAGTGAGAGCAACAATCTTAAGCTTTTCCAAACATTCCCATTACCTGGGAAATATACTCATTCCCAGTTAACTAACAATAACAAAGTTTCACCAGAATATTGAGCAACAATAACTTTTATACATTGCTGGTAGAAGTGTATATTTTACAATCCATTTCTAAAGTTGAATATAATCATATTCTATAACCTTGTAAAATATGCCTATGTATAGACATATAAAGATTTATACATGAATGGGGATATGGATATAGATATTGATAGATAGATAGATAGACAGATAGATTAGATAGATATCCAACAGAAATACAGGTTTACTAAAAGGCATGAATTAGAATGTTTATGGTGGGTTTATTTGTAATAGCACCAAACTGCAAAAAAGCCAGATAAATTGTGGTATAGACATTCAATAATGTAATATACAGCAATGATAATGAACACAATTTTGTTACATGTAATACACAGAAGAATCTCAATCATAAAGTTAAACAAATGTCAAGCACAAAGAAGTACATACTGTATGACTCCAGTTACCTAAAGTTTAAAATTGACAAAACCACATTGATATGAGAGAAGTCACAGAAGTTTTCTGGGCTTCTATTTCTTGATCAATATGGTGCTTCTGTTTATGTCTACGCTGCAAAAGTTCATTAAGTTGTATCTTTAGAATTTTCACACTTTTCTACATGCAGGCTACATTTCAAGGAAGATTTACTTACAATTAAAAAAAGAAAAACCGTAGTATTGCATATTTCCATTTTTATAAAAACAGCTTTGTCTATATATCTATATGGAATGACATTCATTCAATATTCTATGGTTACTTCCAGGCGCTTGGATTTTGAGTAAATTAAAAAAAATTTTTTCTTTATACCTATCTGTATTGACTATTGTCTTCAAAACAAACAAAAATCACTTTTACTAAATAGTTTATTTATGAAAAAGATCAACTAGAAGAGTGTTCTGTATGTATACCATAGATTTAAAAAAAAGTTCTAAGTTTGAATGGTATATTATTTACATTTTATTCCAAATTGCAAATCCATAAAGTGAGGGAGTGAATCATTAGTTTTTGTTTGTTTGTTTGTTTTTACTCACTGCCAGAATCATGGTGCCTTTTAAGCAGTGTCTGGGAAACAGGAGGCAACCAAAAAACGCTTGTTGAATGAGAGAATAAAGGTCTCCATCCTACAATTTTAATGTCACTGGCAATGGTTTCTGGTGTCAACCTTTTTTGATAACAAAAAGACAAATACATAAAAATTCTTTATTCCTTCCAAAGCCCAACCTACCTATTTCAGGAAGTTACCTCCATTTTTTTTTTGAGAAAACATTTATAAAGTCCAGGTTAATACTGATTTGATGGAAGGACTGGAGAACTGGGAATTGGGAAGCCACTTGACAGTGGGATATCAAATTCCCTAACCTCTCAGGATATGAATTCCATCATCTCTAAAGCAGGGAATGGAACCAGAATACCATTTGTTAAGATATTTTGCTACATGATTTTACATCAGCATGCCATCAATCATAAAGTATTTACAGCCCAATGAAGGGTTTTTGTTTGTTTGTTTGTAAGTTTACAGTGGAATCTTTTTACTTCTAATGTCAAAAGTGAAAAAAATTACCTTCCACATTGGTTCTCACATATAATGGTAGATTAATTTTACAAAGGATAGACACATATTTTTGAAAATGTTATATTTTAAACATTATTCTGAAAAAACTATTTCTGGTCAAATTTTCATAAGAATAAACATTACCAAATTACTCTGATCCTCTCCTCAGTAAGGAATATTCTTCTTTTGCTGTCCCTTCTCTTGATCCCATGGTCTCTCATTAAGGCCAACACCTCCTAACTGTGATGAAAGTTAATATAGTTAGGGACTGCTCTAAATTGGGTGTGTCAGTGTATGTTTTTCATTTTAGAGTCAGTAAGCTATTACTATTTCAAATCCTCACGTGCATCTCACCCCTGAGAGTTAAGAAAATAGTATTTCAGTTCATACAACATAAAAAGTAAAAACAGGTATAGAGGTGAAATTTGCTCATAACCCAGGATGGAAGGTATGCTGGACTGTAAGAGTCAGTGGACTTGTGTTCTAATTTATGTCTAATGACATTGGACAAGACTTGTAACAGGTTCATCCGAGTGTGGGACAACCAGTGCAGACAATTTTTCCAAGGAGTTTTTGTATAAAGGACATGTGTAATGGTTCTATGGAAGAAGGTGCAAGGAATCAAGTAGGTTTATATCTTAAGGTGGGTAATTTTAAAGAAATTCACCATACTAAAGGAAACAATCCACTAAAAGGCAGAGTGAAGCAGAGTAATGGGTTTAATGGGACAGAAATGTGTGGCCATAAGTATTCAGCTTCTTTGGGTAAATATCAAGGAGTGTGATTGCTGACCTTATGGTAAGAGTATGTCTAGTTTTGTAACAAACCGCCAAACTGACTTCCAAAGTGGCGGTACCATTTTGAATTCCTAAAGCAATGAATGAGAATTCCTATTGCTTTACATCCTCACTTGTATTTGGTGTTGTCAGTGTTCTGAATTTTTCTCAGCCATTTTTTGTTATTGTTGAGAATCCTGAGTCTTTTGACCTATAGAATTTCCTAATTACTAGATTTGGTAGATTGCACCATGTGGCATTTGAAAAATGTTTCTTTATCTTCCCAATTTACTATAAAATTATTAGCTAGATGTAGAGGTTTGATTTTATTCTTCTTCAGCAGGGATATGGCCAGAATAATTCATGGGTGGTGCCATGTACTATCTATATCATTGCATGTGTCCACTTCCATAAAGTAAACTGAGGCAAGCTTGAATTCCCAGAAATTGAGTTTATTCAGGAGTAACAAAGGAATTGCAGTTCAGGGCACACAAACTGTGGTAAGCTACAGGAGAGTCCATTGAGGGTTTGGTGTGAACCGTTTTATGGGCAAGGAGCACAAAGAGGGAGGAGTTTAGCTGGTGTCCAAGCAGCAAGTTCATTAGCTTGAGGATGGGGAGAGGTTCTTTTAGGACATTCAATCGTTCAGGAATACATTTTGGTTTGTACATCAGGCATTTTCGGGAAATCAGTCTCTCAGTCCTTAGGTTTTGTTTTCCTGAGGACTCATGTATGAGATTCTCCATTTCATATCTTTTCTTTCCATTTTATTTTATTTTATTTATTTTATTCATTGGTTATTTGAAAGAATATTGTTTGTTACAAATATTTGTTAACTTACCATCTCCTTGTTTTTTAAAATAAATTTTAATTCAATTTATTTAAACTAAAACCAAAAAAGCTCACCCATTTCTACTAACCTCACGTCCACCCCCACCCGGCAACCATCAATCTGTTTTCTGAATCTATGAGCTCAGTTTTTTTAAAATTTATTTTTAGGGCTTCCCTGGTGGCGCAGTGGTTGGGAGTCGGCCTGCCGATGCAGGGGACACGGGTTTGTGCCCCGGTCCGGGAGGATCCCACATGCCGCGGATCAGCTGGGCCCGTGAGCCATGGCCGCTGGGCCTGTGCGTCCGGAGCCTGTGCTTCACAGCGGGAGAGGCCAAAACAGTGAGAGGCCCGCGTACCAAAAAAAAAAAAAAAAAAATTATTTTTAGATTCCACATGTAAGAGATATATGTCCTTCTCTGTCTTTCTCCATTCACTTAGCATAATGCACTTGAGGTCCATCCATGCTTTTGCATATGTCAAGATTTCATTATTTTCTATGGCTGAGTAATACTCCATTTCCTTTATCCATTCATCCATTGATGGACACTTAGCTTTTTTGCATATCTTGGCTATTATAAATAATGCTGCTGTGAACGTGCAGGTGCATTATTTCAAATTAGTATTTTAGTTTTCTTCAGCTGTGGAATTCAGAAGTGGAATTTCTGGATCATATGGTAGTTCTATTTAAAAAGTTTTAAGGAACCTCCATATTGTTTTCCATGGTGGCTACACCAATTTACATTCCCACCAGCAGCGCACAGGGTTCCCTTTTCTCCACATTCTTGCCAACACTTGTTATTTGTAGTCTTTCTGAATAGCCATTCTAATAAGTGTGAGGTGATATCTCACTGTGGTTTTATTTGCATTTCTCTGATGATTAATGATGTAGAGCATCTTTTCATGTACCTGTTGACATTCTGCAAGTCTTCTTTGGAAAAATGTCTATTCAGATCTTCTTCCTATTTTTTCAAACTAATAGCCTGGTTTCTCTATATTGAGTTGTATGAGTTCTTTGTATATTTTGGATATTAGCCCCTTAACAGATACACTATTTGCAAATATTTTCTTCTATTCAATCGGCTGCCATTCCTAGGCAAGTAACTTAAAAAAATTTTTTTTTACAGATACACATTGTATTTTATTTCTTATTTAATAAAGTAACTTTATAGCCATAAATATCACAAACAAAAAACGGATATGTCCATTCAGCCTTTTTCTTCAATTTATAATAGTTTCTGGGAGAAAAAAAATCTTAACTGAAGTTTACTTTACTTACAATATTATATTAGTTTTAGGTTACAGCATAGCATTTCAGTATTTTTATAATTACTGAATTACTTCTTTGCGGTAGATTAATTGACCATAGGTGTGTGGGTTTATTTCTGGCATTCTACTCTGTTCCATTGATCCATGTGTCTGTTTTGTGCCAGTACTATGCTGTTTTGATTACTGTAGCTGTGTACTATAGTTTGAAGTCAGGGAGGGTGATACCTCCAGTTTTGTTCTTTTTTCTCAAGATTGCTTTGGCAATTTGTGTTCTTTTATGGTTCCATATGAATTTTAAGATTATTTGTACTAGTTCTGTGAAAAATGTTATGGGTATTTTGACAGAGGTTGCAGTAAATCTATAGATTGCTTTGGGTAATATGGCCATTTTAACAATGTTAGTTCTTTCAATTCAAGAGCATGGAATATCTTTCCATTTTTTTGGGTATTATCTTTAGTTTCCTTCATCAGTGTTTTATAGTTTTCAGAGTATAAATCGTTCATCTCCTTGGTTAAGTTTATTCCTAGGTATTTTATTCTTTTTGATGCAATTTTAAATGGGATTTTTTTTAACTTTCTTTTTCTGATAGTTCATCCTTAGTGAAAAGAAAAACAACAGATTTCTGTATATTAAACATGTAGCCTGCAACTTTGCTGAATTCATTTATTAGTTCTAATAGTTTTGAGGTGGAGACTTCAATGTTTTCTACATAAAGTATCATGTCATCTGCAAAAAGTGACAGTTTTACTTCTTCCCTTCCAATTTGGAAGCCTTTTATTTCTTTTTCTTGTCCGATTGTTGTGGCTAAGACTTCCAGTACTATGTTAAATAGATGTGGTAAGAGTGGACTGGGAGGTTTCTTCTATGTGCCATGGTCAAGTCTTCTCCCCAGTTGTAGGTGCTCCAATTCCAGTGCTGCACTGTGAGGTGGAGAGAGCATGGCTGGAGTGTTCTCTGTGCTCTGGTTAGGGCATGTACTGAGGTAGTTCCAAAAATCCAGGGCAGACACTGGAGCATACCTCTCTCTGCCCTCTCCACCCTGCTTTGAGGGCAAGTCAGTGCATGTGCAGTCCTCAAGAGCTGAGTCCAGCCTCCACAGAACCCTCCTTTTAGTTTCAGTGTTCCTTCAACCAACCAAGGGTTTCATTTCCCCTGAGTAGAAACACAAGACTGAGATGCCCAATCTGTGGCTCAAACTGCTTACTCCCCAGGGCCAGTGTTCACCCTTGTAGTCTCCCTGTTTCTCTGAGTCATCTCCCAAGGACACAGGTACCAACTAGACTGCTTTTCTTCCCTTCCTACTTAATTATGAGTGTATCTTTCTTATAGACTTGGTTGTACACGTGTACTTCTGCTACTCTCCATTTAGTTTTCAGTGAGAATTGTTCCACGTGTAGATATATTTTTGATGTGTTTGTGGGGAGAGGTGAGCTCCACATCCTCTAACACTGACATCTTGATTGATCTCTACAAGTAACTTTTATTTTTTTTCAATGTTTCAAATGTTTTCAACTAATTTACAAAAGAAATATAGTTTTTCCTATTTTTAAATTTTCCTACACATTTGTAACTGAAGCAAGAATGTCTTTAATGTTTCAACAAAAAAATTTAAAGGTCATTGAACAATCATAATTTTCCCACTGATTTTTTTTTATGGAAAAGCACTTTATTTTAAATATAGCAGTGTGTATGTGTCAATCCCAAACTCCCAATCTATTCGCCCCCCCACTCCCTTCCCCACTAGTAACCATAAGTTTGTTCTCTAAGTCTGTGAGTCTATTTCTGTTTTGTAAATAAATTTATTTGTATCATTTATTTTTAGATTCTGCATATACAGTGATATCATATATTTGTGTTTCTTTGTCTGACTTACCTCAAAAGCTTTTGCACAGCAAAGGAAACCATAAACAAAATGAAAAGACAACCCACAGAATGGGAAAGAATATTTGCAAATGATGTGACTGACAGTGGATTAGTCTTCAAAATTTACAAACAGCTCATGCAGCTCAATATCAAGAAAACAAACAACCAAATCAAGAAATGGGCAGAAGACGTAAATAGACATTTCTCCAAAGAAGACGTACAGATGGCCAAGAGGTACATGAAAAGATGCTCAATGTTGCTAATTTTTAGAGAAATGTAAATCAAAACTACAATGAGGGCTTCCCTGGTGGCACAGTGGTTGAGGGTCCACCTGCCAATGCAGGGGACATGGGTTCGTGCCCTGGTCTGGGAAGATCCCACATGCCGCGAAGCAGCTAGGCCCATGAGCTATGGCTGCTGAGCCTGCGCGTCCGGAGCCTGTGCTCTGCAACGGGAGAGGCCACAACAGTGAGAGGCCCACATACCGAAGGAAAAAAAAAACAAACAAACCCCAAAACTACAATGAGATATCACCTCACACCACTCAGAATGTCCATCATCAAAAAATCTGCAAACAATAAATGCTGGAGAGGTTGTGGAGAAAAGGGAACCCTCCTACACTGTTGGTGGGAATGTAAATTGGTATTGCCACTATGGAGAACAGTATGGAGCTTCCTTAAAAAACTAAGAATACAGCTATCATATGATCCAGCAATCCCACTCTTGAGCATATATCTGGAGAAAAACATGGTTCAAAAGGATACATGCACCCCAATGTTCACTGCAGCACTGTTTATGATAGCCAAGACATGGAAGCAACCTAAATGTCCATCGACAGAGGAATGCATAAAGAAGATATGGTACATATATACAATGGAATATTACTCAGCCATTAAAAAGAACGAAAACGCAAGCAACTTTTATTTATTTATTTATTTATTTATTTTTATTGGCGTAAAGTTGTTTTACAATGTTGTGTTAGTTTCTGCTGCACAGAAAAATGAATCAGCTATACATATACATATATCCCCTTTTTTGGATTTCCTTCTCATTTAGGTCACCACAGAACATCGAGTAGAGCTCCCCATGCCATACAGTAGATTCTCATTAGTTATCTGTTTTATACATATTAGTGTATATATGTCAATCCCAATCTCCCAGTTCATCTCACCATGACCCCCGCCTTTTCCCCTTGGTGTCCATACCTTTGTTCTCTACGTCTGTGTCTCTATTTCTGAATGCAAGCAACTTTTAAATTGCCACCTTGATATAAAATCACCTCTGAGGATTTCAACTAAACGTGACATTGGATAGATTAACTTCAAATCACACATTTCGTTTGGAAATGAATTCTTGTCAGAAGCAATGTTTATGAGAAATGATGACAGAAAGCATTTAGTTGTCCATAAGTTGAAGCACTGATAGAAGCCTGATGGTCAAAGAGAATGTAGTAAAACTCAGAATCATTGACATAAATATAATTAATAATTATATAATTATGTATAACACATCCTTAATTTTGTATATAATGTATGTGTATGTGTATAATATACACACAGTGAGAATAAACTATTGTCTGCCTTGTATTGTAGAAGACCAGTAGAGACAGCTACTTGTGAGCAGATTGATTCACTAGGATGGTGTCATAGCTGAAATTGTGAGCTGGTAACTATCCTGTCAACTATCCTGGGACAGCTGTGATGATAGTAGCCACTATAGGCACAGTGTAGGGGATTCTCTACCTTCATATCTATTCTCCAAGACCACTATGGCCATATGAGCATGTGGAGAAAGAAAGATGCTAATTTTCATAGCAAGAAGTTGCCCTCTCCCTGATTATTAGAAGATCTTTGGTATGCACTTCTGCCTTTGGGCCCAAGCAATCCTCTGATTTTGTTCAGGCATTGATCTTGGTGGATGAACTTGCTCTGCAATTGATTCATGTTCTGAGATATAGCCAACTCTTTTTCTTGTTAATAGTGACCTTGGAGTGTTGTGTTCAGAGGTGTCCCACAGATGAATTTCCTTCTCAACTGCCTACCCAATGTTCAAGGCTTCAGAGTCTTATACTAACAAGATGGGTACCTTTCTCAACAGGTCACAGGAACCAACTCCTAGATGCTATTGTAGGAAATTGAGGAACACTGTGGGTAAGGGAATTCAGGGAAGTTTTAAACACACTGGTCTTCAGATCCACATACTCATGCATCCAAGCTTATCCTATACAACTCTGTCCTGGCCCAGCTCTTGTATGCCCAACTTTGTAGAAATGGGGGTTTATAAAGTTCCCTGGATATACTTGTTATTTGGGGTTATACTTGAAGTCGATAGTTATTATATCCCCGCCGCTTTTTAGTTGCTTCTCTTAGAGTCAGCGATACCCCTACAACATCATTTATTTAGAGTGTTCTCAAATGGTGTTCCCACATAGAAAGGAAATGTTCTGGACTCAAAACAGTGAGAAGATACTGGGGAAATAAAGGCAGGAAGGATTCTATACTGAGGGACTCTCAGAGCCTGTACATACTGATGGGTATTGCAAACCTTCTAGAGACAGACATGGCATGTCATATTTCCCCAAATTAGATTAGGATTGGGAAATGCCACCCTTGGATGTAATGGATCAGGTCTTGTTTTCAAGTTTTGTACTTTTGTAGCTATCCTAGCAGCAGAAACTAGCCCATGTGAAGTTCTTTATGGGGTACACCACTTCCCCATAAAGCTTTTTCTGATGTGTACTCATGCCAACTCTCCTTCCCCATCATTACAGAACAAAATGTCTTTTCCCCTCATCAAATTATTATTTGATTATTACTTCTCTCTCATTTATCACATAAATTCATTTTCATAGATAGTGGCTTGAATGTCTATTACCCCATCTAAGTTGCAAGTTTCTTTAATGTATATGGACCAGGCATCATCCACTTAGTGTGGAGTTTACTAATTGAAAGTCTGTGGGTCATACCCAGCCCTCAGAACAGGCTTTGTTGGCCTGAAGAGTATCAGGAAAATAATAAATTCTTTTTGAATTAGTTGACAATATCAAAATTTGAAGACGTATATCTTTGCATGAAAAACTAGAAGAGCTGGCAGATATGGGTTGGCATTCCTGCATGGCAAAATTGGCAGAAACTGAATAGTGAATGCCTTCCTTAGCTAGGGCATGCACTGTATTGTACATCAGGTTTCCATCTGGTCTGCTTCTTAAATTTGTTTCATCTTCTCCCCTTAAGTGTATTTGAGTGGACGACCCTTGTTCTTGGGCCTAGCTAAGCTAAAGAAATACAGTAGACTCTCAATAAATGAGTTGACTTGTTTAAAATTGAAGTGTGTCTTAGTTTAGGTTCTCCCAGAAGCAGACCCACAGGCTAGGATTAAAATTCAAAAAGTTTCTTTAAGATGTGAAGGAAATACCTGTATGCAAGTGAGAAAGTGATTTAAAGAAAAGAAAAAAGGGTGCTTTTGGCCAGCCACCACCTGTAGGTAACTAGAGATTGATCTTTCTGGGAAATTCTGGAAGTAGTGGAAAATATACATCTTAGAGTTATCCTAACTGAGGGTTAAGAGAACTGGAATATTTATATACCAACTCCTGTCATTCAGACCCTGGGGGTATAATTTTTCACCATATTCATTCTGCAACCCACATAGAGCAGCTTTCTGAGATTTTGGGAAAAACCTTCAGTAAAGAGATGCTGATTTAGCATTTGGCACTCAGACAGAAGTTGGAATGGCAAGATTCTTAGAACATTAGCAAGTCACTGACAATGACCCCTACAAAATGAATTAAACTGATTGAAAAGAAAAGAAGGAAAATTTGAGCATCTCTGTTAGCTGCAGGTAAAATTGATTTAAACTCATAAACACATAGTTAATAACCATCTTTGTTCCTCATGCTACTCATCTCCCTGATATAAATCACAGTATAAAATTATGAAGTTTGGGAACTGTAAAAGGTATTTTATTTGTATGTAACTTTCATTCTGAAAGTTGCCACAAAGCCTGAAATGGAAGCTTCATGTCTGCATGAAATTTTCTCTATTATGTCTATGGCGAACTTAATTTTTCTTGAATATTAAAACCTGCCGATTACTATGAAACTAAAACAAACAAACAGACAAAAACCACTACATGGTTGGGAAAACTTTTTCTTCTAGTCTATCTAGAAAGACCCCTAAGTATGGAAGCTGCTCCTTTTGTATCTTTATTTTCCTTCCAGACTTCCAAATGCTCATTTTAACTTGATCACATAAGGATGACAATGCCCTAGCAGACCAGACCATAGGGTGACAGGGACCTTGAGTACCTTTAGATATGGCCCTGTCCAGAATTCACATAGGAAAGTAAGAAAATCATTGTACTTATTGATGTAAATACATTTGCAATTTCATTCAATATTTGAAACGAAAAATTATTTACTGTTGAAAACTGTTCTAAGTTAAAAGGAAAAACCATTCAAGGTCATCAAAGTGAATTCCACAGGTAAAGTGATGTCCGTGTCTCATTCTGTTGATTGAAATGTGTTCCTTTCATAAACAATCATAAAAACTTCAAGATAGATACATCTGCTTTCAGAGAGGGGAGAGGAATAATCAAATTGAGCTCCACTAGAAATTCAGAAAAAGCAGAAATTTTCATTTTCCTTCCCTTTCAAGTGGGAATATAGTTAACTTCTGGCAACTTCCCTGACTTTTTTTTTTTTTTTTTTTTGCAGTACGCGGGCCCCTCACTGTTGTGGCCTCTCCCATTGCGGAGCACAGGCTCCGGACGCACAGGCTCAGCGGCCATGGCTCACGGGCCCAGCCGCTCCGCGGCATGTGGGATCTTCCCGGACCAGGACACGAACCCGTGTCCCCTGCATCGGTAGGCGGACTCTCAACCAGTGCTCCACCAGGGAAGTCCCCTTCTGACTCTTTTTGTGCCTTTGTTTCTGTGCAGTTATCTGAAGTCCCTCTGAGACTGTGAGTCTTATAAACTTCTAGAAGCAAGATTTGGGTGCAGTTTTTGTTTAAAAAAAAAAGAAAAGAAAAAAGCTTGCTTTTTTCCCCCCTTTTCTTTTCTAAAGAGTATTGATTTCCCTTAGGAACTAACAGAATATCTCTAGCCAAGCCTGATTTGGAATTCATGCAGTATTGAAACTCAAACTGCAACTTTTTTCCCCTTTAATTATTATTTATTTATTTGTGTGCTATACTTTACTGGAATTGTTTGAAGCTAACTTATAATTGCTATTAGAAGGCAAGATTTGATGCTCAAGATTTTCTTTTCTTTTTGTTTATCTTTGGATTGTCTTCTAATTTAAAAAAAATCAGGATAATTCGATGACATTTTTACTTTTCTAAGAAGAAAATACTATTTCATTATCTTAAAATATGTATGTCTATTCTATTATATTTAAAATACTTTTAACTAGTTTTCTCATGTTCTAGTTTTATTTAGGAATTGAGATTTAATGTAGAGGATAAGAATGCTTCAATAAAGCGAGAGAGATTGTCCAAATGATGTGAAATAAAAGTTGCCATCATTTTAAAGTTTAATCACCATATAAACAGAACATCAAAACTTAATATTATTGTGTAATCTGATGAATAGCATTATATTTTTTATTGACATAAAAGCATTTAAAATGTTAACATTAAAACAAGTCAAAACAAATTTGGTTATTTTGATATATATCCAATGTACATTTTTTCAGATATCTAAGCAAATACTGGTTTTGACATACATCTGTTTGGAAATGAGAACATTATTAGAAGAGTGAGTGCTTTCTACAGGGTATGTGGTTTGTATATACATTCTTACTAAATGGGAACTAAGAAGTACCAAAGCCTGGAGTTGCTTATTAATATTTAGAACATAAGCATGTCAAGTTGACTTGAAAGTGATGAAAGAAACAGATGTTTTGCTTGAAGTATATATGTTTCATGTATACCTGTCAGTTTGTTCCAAGAAGGAAGCTCTCAGAAATTGAAGAAGAAAAACAGGAATAAAGGCGCAGACGTAGAGAATGGACTTGAGCATGAGGGGAGGGGGAAGGGTAAGCTGGGACAAAGAGAGTGGCATGGACTTATATATACTAACAAATGTGCTCAGTGCTTTGTGATCACCTAGAGGGGTGGGATAGGGAGGGTGGGAGGGAGATGAAAGAGGGAGGAGAAATGGGGATATATGTATTCTTATAGCTGATTCACTTTGTTATAAAGCAGAAACTAACACACCATTGTAAAGTAATCATACTCCAATAAAGATGTTAAAAAAAAAAAGAAGAAAAACAATCCCCTGCACCCACATCTCCTTCCAAAACAGCAAACCAACAAGCCAATAAAAGTCATTTGTTCAATAGTTTGGCTATAAATAAAGGTGACTTGCTGGGATTGGTGGATTACAGCAAATGTGAAATAAAATGTATAATTAGTTTCAGTATGCTGCATCTCCAGTTCCATTTCCATTACTGTTTTATAAAATTTGAGGGCTCTGATGTAAATACTACATATCTTATTCTTTCTTAATTGTATAATCTTAGAGTGATTATAGGAATAATATATTCTTGTGGTTCTTAATCATTTTGGAGTGATGGGATGTTTGAAATTGTTATTTAAAAAAACCTATGGGCCTTTTATGTAGAAAAATGTACAAGATCCATACAAAATTCAAGGAGTTAACAAACCAGTAATTTCATCTCTAGACTCTAGAGATCTATAGGCTTGTATTAAGAACCTCTTATATAATTCAACTTTATATAAACAAAATGCTAGCATCTATTTTTAAGAGACATCTTAAGTAACTTGCTAATTTTGAGATTAGTCATTATTATTTAGGTAAACATCATCTTCCTTATTCAGACCTATTGTGGAGCACGATGTGATGATTGTTAGGAAAATGTTTGGTAAGTTTATAAATGGGATTCATTCACTTGCCAAATATTTATTAAGCATTGGCTATATGTTAAGTATTGTTCAATGGCCTAAAGGTATCAATCTGAAGAAAAGAGGATATAGAAAAACGACACATGCCGGACATGGGTCTATATCTTGGATTTATCTTACTAGTTAGTTCCTATAGCTTTCTTTATATATATATTTACATAATATATATGGATATAAATATTTCATATATTTATATATTTTAACATATACATTATATGTTATATAATATTTATGTTTTTATGTATTTATTTTCATTTAGGTATTATATAATTATATATAATTATGTAAATTTATATATTTACTATAAATTTATATAAAATAATTTTATCATTTAAAATTATTTAAATATGAAATGATATATATTCCAAGGTTTATAAAGGATTAAATAGCAGGGAAATATATGGGGAGAAAAGTATGACAGAGGATCTACTGTTACACTTGATATACGTTTTGTACTTGGATAACATTTGATCCTGTACTCTTTTTATACCTCCAAAGTAATCCAATAGCTAATGAGACAAACACAGTTGGAGATAAAGAATTATAGTGTGGTAAGTGCTGGAAGATAGGAACGGGTACAAATAAGCACTAAGAAGGGATGCGTAACTCTGTCTTGGGGAATTGATGAGACTTTCATCAAGGAGCAGCTATGGGAACTAAGATGCAGGTCTAAGAAGATGTCTTACTGAAGAAGAAAGGAGAGAGATCTTTGAGGTATGAGAAACGAAGCTAAAGTGTGCAAAACTATAGAGTTTAGTGAAAGTCAAAAAGTTTGTGCAGCTGGATAGGAAGAATAAGGATTAGGGTGGTATTCATGAGGGTGGGAGAGATGATGCTAAACTCAAAGTTTGGTCCAGATGTGAAGGGTCACATTTGGGGGTGTTCATCTTATCCTTTAGGCTATTAAACATCTTTCAATAAGACTAGAATATGCATTTGAACTATATAAACTTGGGAATATTAGAGCTTCAGTTTTAAATTTGTAAAATGGGAATAACAATAATATGTACTATATAGGGTTATTTTATGGTGTTTACATATGATAAAGCAGGTGAGCCTTCTTGGAGCTCTGCTTGGCATACGGTTAGCAGTCAATAGATATTAACCATATAGTTAAAAATTATCTCTGAAAATTAAGCATTGTTTCATGCTATTTGGCACTTCCTCTATGAGATTCTTACTCTAGTCAGACAGAGTCATAATATTGCTTCAGGAATAATTTAAATTGTTATGGCACAGATATCTTTTATTTTAAAATTAATTTTTATTGGAGTATAGTTGATTTACAATGTTGTGTTAGTTTCTGCTGTACAGCAAAACAAATCAGTTATACATACACATATATCCACTCTTTCTTACATTCTTTTCGCTTATAGGTCATTACAGAGCATTGGGTAGAGTTCCTTGTGCTATACAGTGGGTCCTTGTTGGTTATCTTTTTTTTTTTTTAAATGTCTTTATTGGAATATAATTGTTTTACAATGGTGTGTTAATTTCTGCTTTATAACAAAGTGAATCAGCTATACATATACATATATCCCCATATCTCCTCCCGCTTGCATCTCCCTCTCACTCTCCCTATCCCACCCCTCTAGGTGGTCACAAAGCACGGAGTTGATCTCCCTGTGCTATGTGGCTGCTTCCCACTAGCTATCTATTTTACATTTGGTAGTGTATATATGTCTATGCCACTCTCTCACTTTGTCCCAGCTTACCTTTCCCCCTCCCTGTGTCCTCAAGTCCATTCTCTACGTCTGCATCTTTATTCCTGTCCTGCCCCTAGGTTTTTAAGAATCATTTTTTTTTTAGATTCAATATATATGTGTTAGCATATGGTATTTATTTTTCTCTTTCTGACTTACTTCACTCTGTATGACAGACACTAGGTCCATCCACTTCACTACAAATAACTCAATTTCATTTCTTTTTATGGCTGAGTAATATTCCATTGTATATATGGGCCACATCTTTATCCATTCTACTGTTGATGGACACTTAGGTTGCTTCCATGTCCTGGCTATTGTAAATAGAGCTGCAATGAACATTGTGGTACATGATTCTTTATGAATTATGGTTTTCTCAGGGTATATGCCCAGTAGTGGGATTGCTTGGTCATATGGTCATATGGTAGTTCTACTTTTAGTTTTTTAAGGAACCTCCATACTGTTCTCCATAGTGGCTGTATCAATTTACATTCCTACCAACAGTGCAAGAGTGTTCCCTTTTCTCCACACCCTCTTCAGCATTTATTGTGTGTAGATTTTTTGATGATGGCCATTCTGACTGGTGTGAGGTGATACCTCATTGTAGTTTTGATTTGCATTTCTCTAATGATTAGCAATGTTGAGTTCATTAAGACAGTAGATCAGAAAATATAACTTTTGATTTGCAAGAGAAGGATTTTGTTAGGAGAAGAAAGATTCTTGAGAATCAACCAAAGAAGGCTCTGAATAATGCAGGATATAAAGCTTATTTTCTAAAAAAAGATCGGAATGATGATGAAGAAAGGCTACATTGCTTACATTCTGGAGGCTAGATGAACTTCATGCGGGCGGTGGGGAAGGCAGAGAAGACTTGAATGGAGGTGTGTCTTTAAGAAGTCCTATTGGTTCTGGGACAGGGAACTCTTCCTAAGAAATCCACTGAGAGTGAATTCAGTAGCAGCAGGACTGCCCAGCATCTTCGGTTGCCAGTGCCAAGGAGCCTCATAAAAGACAAGATGATGCATTTGAGTTTCTTTGCTTATGAAGTGAGCATTGAATGTTTCCTGTGCTGAGGAGTCATTTAGTTGACCTTCCCATCACTCTTAGTGGAGGGTCTTCCATCAATAGCTGCATGAGTTGTTGTCTGGGTATTTTCCTACAGAAGGTTCTTTTCTCTTTGTCCTTCCTGAATCCTATTTGAAGAGCAATGCACATACATTCCCTTTCTAATTGTCCAAGTACATTTGCAAACCCCAGAGATTGATGGCAGAAATTAACACAACAATGATGCTTTAATAAAAAAAAAAGAAAGAAAGGAAGGAAGAAAGGAAGAGAAGAAAGAAAAAGAAAGAAAGAAAAAGAAAGAAAGAAAGAAAGAAAGAAAGAAAGAAAGAAAGAAAAAAAGAAATTGACAGGAGAGTCATTTTGGTGGTGTGAAAGGAAAAGTTCTCAGTATCCATAGTTGCCTGATAGGGCAAATATTTTAGTGCAGAACTGCTAACAGGGAATTTTTTTTTCTTAGTCACAGTTGTATTCTCAGTGCCAAGGAAGGTGATGATATATTGAGGATCATCGGAATTTGAGGTCTAATGCTTTGTTTCCTCTCCAAATTTGGAGATACCATGTGTCAGTAAACTTCCTTAAATCTAGGTTTCTTATCTGAAAATGGATTAATGATACCTAATCTTCACCTATTTGTAAAGATTCAATGAGATAATGTATGAGAAGAGTTTACTTTTGTTATTATTATTCATTAGCATGGCTTTTCCATACAAGACCATATTTGCACCCTTAGTTTTAACTTCTATTCAGTGGATTGATGGCTATCTTAATGGAAGAGCGGTAGAAAAAGTAACATGTCTTCAAAAGATGAAATTAGGTGCTGTGTCAAAGCAGTCAGCATTTTGGACCAAGCAGGAAATCTGATTGAATTTTGAAAGTCAGTGAGGAGGCTGGGCAGGTTAAGATGGTCTACCTCATTGAGACTCCTGTTTCTGAAGTTGTGGCTGGAATGGTTGAGATTTCTATTACTCTTCTTCAATCATCAATAATATTTTCATAAAAGTTTAGTCATTTCTGGGGAAGCATATACATTTAACATGGAAAAGTTTTGACTTGTGAATTCTCAAGTGTCAAAAAGGAATTGTTGATAATTCTAGCATACTGATATAACACATATATTGATTCTGCAGATAAAACATTCAGATTTCCTTTGATGTTTAACTAATAGTGTAATGTGATCTGATTTGAAAGTAGTTTTTTATAAGAAATTTAACTAAAATCATGTCCTTATTTTCATAAT
Source organism: Delphinapterus leucas (assembly GCF_059928025.1). NCBI lineage: Eukaryota > Metazoa > Chordata > Mammalia > Artiodactyla > Monodontidae > Delphinapterus > Delphinapterus leucas. The sequence continues at coordinate 46,794,556 of NC_143133.1, read as the reverse complement.
AGTGGAGTAAATTTTATGGATGATAATTAGGTATTTTATAACCCCTCAATGCAGGACCTCCAAGTATGTATATATTTTATGGAGTTTTCAAACAAATAAAAAATTAAAGCACTGGCTTCTGGAAATGTCCTATGGACAATAATGTTACTATAAAATGCAATGTATATTTTGAATTCTTAACGTTTTTATTAGAGAACTTACTGTTAATCATTTGACATTTTGAAGAATCTACAATAAAATAATAATTTTACTCAGTTTATTCTCAGAAGATGGTAAAATAATGGCAAAGACACTGTGCTGCTGTTATTCATTTGTTTTTCATATGGATGTTCATCTAGTGAATTATTCACTAAATTATATTGTCTATGGATATTTCAAAATCTCAACTAATCAATCTTTCTGAACTCATTTTAATGGATTTTAGTTTTAGTTCTTTCCATGATTATTAGATTTAATGTCATTAATGTGTGTCTTATGGCTATTATGTCCTCTGTAAATCAGTTTTATAAACCAGAGGCAGAGAAGAAGGTCCTAAGATTCCATTCTTTCCTGGACCCTTGATTCTTTGCTTATCCCCTACGTTGGCTTAACTCCTTGCAAATGGTGCTAATAGTAACCAAAAAATAAGAGATTTGGAATTTCTACTTGCTCTAGTCTCTTCTATAATGGTAGCTTATCTAAAGAGTTAGAATGTGGGACTCACTGTTTATGTTATATTATTATCAGTAATTCTCAATGAAACTTTAATTGCTTTAATTTCTGTTCTGAATGTGGAGTCTGGGATGTGTGCCAGAAATTCTTACTTTGAAAATACTAATAAAAATACATCCAGGTTTTGATTTTGTTAACATGTCTCTTTTTTAATGGTTCACTGCATGAAATGTTATGGAATTACATGTTTTGTTATTTTCAAATTTTACTGTAAATTCTAACAGGGGCCTTGTTGAAAAAATTACTCAGGAAACTGACTATAATTCAATAAGAGGTAAATGAAGCATCTTCAAAAATTACTTTACCAAATTTATATTTTAAATTGTAATTTTTTTTTTTTTTTTAGTTCCCACTACTAATAAACTACCTCACAGTGAATGACAAGATAGACATGCGGATTAAGTTTCCAGCTGCAGCCTATTTCTTATTTTATTTTCCCTTAGACAGATAATAAGTTCGTGTACTGTTTAATATTTAGCTCTTTTGAAGTAGAAGCTTCATCATAAAAATTCATTCTAAAATCAGTGAAAATGTATAACTTGGGAGTTGTCAACATTATATAGTTAGTAAATTGTATAAACTGATTTCAAAAGGAATAACTTCATAGCTATAGCTCACTTTCTAGAGCAGAAGTGTTTCTAAAACCCTCTCCCTCAATTGGGCTTTATGGTATCAAAAGCCAGACTTCATTGATTTCTCAGCTATTCTTTTGGGAAATGTGTTAAACCAAATATAGAAGAAAAATAACAGATTAGAATTGGGGAAGTTTTTAGAATCACATCTTTAATGCAGAAAAATACATTTTTATATATTAATTCAATGAGGCATATTTTATATATCATATAATTCACTCACTTCAAGTATACAATTCAATATTTTTTAGTAAATTTACAAGCTGTGTAAGCATCACAGTCAATCTGTTTTAGAATATTCCCATCACACTGATAAGATCCCTCATCTCCACCAACTGTCAAACTCTGTCTCCCACACTCCCCACCCCCTACCACCTCAGGCAACCATTAATGTATTATCTGTCTCTATAGATTTGCCTTTTATGGACATTTCACATAAAAGCAATAATACAATATATGTTCTCTTCTTTCTGGCTTCTTTCACTCAGCATGATGTTTTTGAGGTTTGTGCATGGTGTAGCATGCATCACTAGTTTGTTTCTTTTAATTACTGAATAGTGTTCCATCACATGAATATACTAGTACTTTGTCTATCCATTCATCAATGGAGGGCTATTTAGGCTGTTTCTAATTTTTGTTTCTTATATATAAGGCTGCTAAGAACATTTGTGTACAAGTCTTTGTGTGAACATATTTTTTTTGGACTGACACCTAAGAGTGTAATTGCTAGGTCTTATGGCAAATATATGTTTAACTGCTTAAGAAACTCTCCAACTGTTTTCTAAAGTGGCTATGCCATTGTAAATCCCCATTAACAATGTATGAGGGGTTTCCTTTCTCACATTCGTTATTGTATGCCTATTTTTTAATAGCCATTCTAACAGATGTGAAATGGTTTCTAAATGTGGTTTTGATTTGCATTCCCTAATGACTAATGATGTTGGGTATCTTTCCTTATACTTGTTAGCTATCTTCTTTATTCAAATGTATATTCAATTCTTTTATCTACTTTTGTTGGGTTTTTTTATTTTTTAATTATTTGGCTAAAAATATTCTCTGTTTATTGATAGGAATCCTTTATCAAGTACACATTTTACAAGTATTTTTTCTAATCTGTTGCTTATTTTTTCATTTTATTAATAATGTTTTCTGACTATCACTGTTTGCAGATGACATGATACTATACATAGAGAATCCTAAAGATGCTACCAGAAAACTACTAGAGCTAATCAGTGAATTTGGTAAAGTTGCAGGATACAAAATTAATGCACAGAAATCTATTGCATTCCTATACACTAATGATGCAGAATCTGAAAGAGAAATTAAGGAAACACTCCCATTTACCACTGCAACAAAAAGAATAAAATACCTAGGAATAAACCTACCTAGGGAGGCAAAAGACCTGCATGCAGAAAACTATAAGACCCTGATGAAAAAATTAAAGATTATACCAACAGATGGAGAGTTATACCATGTTCTTGGATTGGAAGAATCAATACTGTGAAAATGACTATACTACCCAAAGCAATCTACAGATTCAATGCAATCCCTATTAAATTACCAATGGCATTTTTTACAGAACTAGAACAAAAAAATCTTAAAATTTGTATGGAGACAAAAAAGACCCTGAATAGCCAAAGCAGATTTGAGGGAAAAAAATGGAGCTGGAGAAATCAAACTCTCTGACTTCAGACTATACTACAAAGCTACAGTATTCAAGACAATATGGTACTGGTGCAAAAACAGAAACATAGATCAATGGAACAAGATAGAAAGTTCAGAGATAAAGCCATGCACTAATGGTCAACTAATCTATGACAAACGAGGCAAGGATATACAATGGAGAAAAGAAAGTCTCTTCAATAAGTGGTGCTGGGAAAACTGGGCAGCTACATGTAAAAGAATGAAATTAGAACACTCTCTAACACCAAACACAAAAATAAACTCAAAATGGATTAAGACCTAAATGTAAGGCCAGACACTATAAAACATTTAGATGAAAACATAGGCAGAACACTCTATGACATAAATCACAGCAAGATCTTTTTTGATCCACCTCCTAGAGTAATAGAAATAAAAACAAAAATAAACAAATGGGACCTAATGAAACTTCAAAGTTTTGCACAGCAAAGGAAACCGTAAACAAGATGAAAAGACACCCTCAGAATGGGAAAAAATATTTGCAAACGAATCAACAAACAAAGGATTAATCTCCAAAATATATAAACAGCTCATGCAGCTCAATATCAAAAAAATAAACAACCCAATCCAAAAATGGGCAGAAGACCTAAATAGACATTTCTCCAAAGAAGACATACAGATGGCCAAGAAGCACATGAAAAGCTGCTCAACATCACTAATTATTAGAGAAGTGCAAATCAAAACTACAATGAGGTATCACCTCACACTGGTTAGAATGGGCATCATCAGAAAATCTACAAACAACAAATGCTTGAGAGGGTGTGGAGAAAAGGGAACCTTCTTGCACTGTTGGTGGGAATGTAAATTGATACAGCCACTATGGAGAACAGTATGGAGGTTCCTTACAGAACTAAAAATAGCATTACCATATGATCCAGCAATCCCACTACTGGGCATATACCCAGAGAAAAGCATAATTCAAAAAGACACATGCACCCCAATGTTCATTGCAGCCTGTTTACAATAGCCAGGTCATGGAAGCAACCTAAATGCCCATCGACAGACAAAGGGATAAAGAAGATGTGTTACATATATACAGTGGAATATTACTCAGCCATAAAAATGAACAAAACTGGGTCATTTGTTGAGACGTGGATGTATCTAGAGACTGTCATACAGAGTGAAGTAAGTCAAAAAGAGAAAAACAAATATCGTATATTAACGCATATATGTGGAACCTAGAAAAATGGTATAGATGAACCAGTTTGCAGGGCAGAAATTGAGACACAGATGTAGACAACAAACGTATGGACACCAAGGGGGGAAGCGGTGGGGTGGTGGGGGTGGGGGTCTGATGAATTGGGCTATTGGGATTGACATGTATGCACTGATGTGTATAAAATTGATGACTGGAAGGAGTTGAGGAAGATGGCAGAAGAGTAAGATGCAGAGATCACCTTCCTCCCCACAGATACATCAGGAATACATCTACACGTGGAACAACTCCTATAGAACACTCACTGATCGTTGGCAGAAAACCTCAGACCTCCCAAAAGGCAAGAAACTCCCCCACATACCTGGGTAGGACAAAAGAAAAAAGAATAAAAAGAGACAAAAGAATAGGGACGGGACCTGCATCTCTGGGAGGGAGCAGTGAAGGAGGAAAGGTTTCTACACACTAGGAAGCCCCTTCCCGGGCAGAACTGCAGATGGTGGAGGGGGGAAGCTTAGGATTCACGGAGGAGAGCACAGCAACAGGGGTGGGGAGGGCAAAGCGGAGAGAATCCCTCACAGAGGAGCGGAGCCGAACAGCGCTCACCAGCCCAAGAGGCTTGTCTGCTCACCTGCCGGGGCAGGTGGGGGCTGGGAGCTGAGGCTCGGGCTATGGTCAGATCGCAGGGAAAGGACTGCGGTTGGCGGCGTAAACACAGCCTGAAGGGGGCTAGTGCACCACGGCTAGCCAGGAGGGCATCCAGGAAAAAGTCCGGAAAAAGAGACTTTTTCTTCCCTCTTTGTTTCGTGGTGTGCAAGGAGAGGAGATTAAGAGCGCTGCTTAAAGGACCTGAAAAGACGGATGCGAGCTGCGGCTATCAGTGCGGATCCTAGAGACGGGCAGGAGACGCTAAAGCTGCTGCTGCTGCCACCAAGAAGCCTGTATGCAAGCACAGGTCACTATCCACACTGACCCTCCTGGGAGCCTGTGCAGCCCTCCACTGCTAGGGTCCCGGGATCCAGGCACAAATTCCCCAGGAGAACGCATGGCGTGCCTCAGGCTGGTGCAATGTCCCGCCAGCCTCTGCTGCCGCAGGTTCAGCCCCATCCGTAACCCTCCCTCCCCCTGGCCTGAGTGAGCCAGAGCCCCCGAATCAGTGGCTCCTTTAACCCCTTCCTGTCTTGAGTGAAGAACAGACGCCCTCAGGTAACCTACATGCAGAGGCGGGGCCAAATCCAAAGTTGAACCCCAGGAGCTGTGCTAACAAAGAAGAGAAAGGGAAATCTCTCCCAGCAGCTTCAGGAGCAGGGGATTAAATCTCCACAATCAACTTGATGTACTGTGCATCTGTGGAACACCTAAATAGACAACTAATCATCACAAATTGAGGAGGTGGACTTTGAGAGCAAGATTTATTATTTTTTTCCCTTTTCCTCTTTTTGTGAGTGTGTATGTGGATGCTTCTGTGTGAGTTTTTGTCTGTAAAGCTTTGCTTTCACCATTTGTCCTAGGGTTTTGTCAATCTGTTAAAAAAATTTTTTTCCTTAATTAAAACAATTTTTTTCATAATAATTATTTTTTATTTTAATAGCTTTATTTTATCTTACTTTATTTTATTTTTTCTTTCTTTCTTTTTTCCCTTCCTTCCTTCCTTCCTTCCTTCCTTTCTTCCTTTCTTTCTTTCTTTCTTTCTTTCTTTCTTTCTTTCTTTCTTTCTTTCTTTCTTTCTTTCTTTCTTTCTACTTTTTCTCCCTTTTATTCTGAGCTGTGTGGATGAAAGGCTCTTGGTGCTGCAGCCAGGAGTCAGTGCTGTGCCTCTGAGGTGGGAGAGCCAACGTCAGGACACGGGTCCACAAGGGACCTCCCAGCTCCACGTAATATCAAACAGGGAAAATCTCCCAGAGATCTCCATCTCCACAACAACACCCAGCTTCACTCAACGACCAGCAAGCTACTGTGCTGGACACCGTATGCCAAACAACTAGCAAGACAGGAACACAACCCCACCCATTAGCAGGGAGGCTGCCAAAAATCATAATAAGGCCACAGACACCCCAAAACACACCACCAGACGTGGACCTGCCCACCAGAAAGACAAGATCCAGCCTCATACACCAGAACACAGGTTCTAGTCCCCTCCACCAGGAAACCTACACAACCCACTGAACCAACTTTAGCCACTGGGGACAGATACCAAAAAGAATGAGAACAACGAACCTGCAGCAATTATGAACCTGCAGCCTGCAAAAGGGAGACCCCAAACACAGTAAGGTAAGCAAAATGAGAGGACAGAGAAACACACAGCAGATGAAGGAGCAAGATAAAAACCCACCAGACCTAACAAATGAAGAGGAAATAGGCAGTTTACCTGAAAAATGATTCTGAATAATGATAGTAAAGATGATCCAAAATCTAGGAAACAGAATAGAGAAAATGCAAGCAACATTTAACAAGAACCTAAAAGAACTAAAGATGAAACAAGCAATAATGAACAACACAATAAATGAAATTAAAAATACTCTAGAAGGGATCAATAGCAGAATAACTGAAGCAGAAGAACGGATAAGTTACCTGGAAGATAAAATAGTGGAAATAACTACTGCAGAGCAGAATAAAGAAAAAAGAATGAAAAGAACTGAGGACATTCTCAGAGACCTCTGGGGCAACATTAAATGCACCAACATTCGAATTATATGGGTCCCAGAAGAAGAAGAGAAAAAGAAAAGGACTAAGCAAATATTTGAAGAGATTATAGTTGAAAACTTCCCTAATATGGGAAAGGAAACAGTTAATCAAGTCCAGGAAGCACAGAGAGTCCCACACAGGATAAATCCGAGGAAAAACATGCCAACACACATATTAATCAAACTATTAAAAATTAAATACAAAGAAAACATATTAAAAGCCGCAAGGGAAAAGCAACAAATAACATACAAGGGAATCCCCATGAGGTTAACACCTGATCTTTCAGCAGAAACTCTGCAAACCAGAAGGGACTGGCAGGACATATTTAAAGTGATGAAGGAGAAAAACCTACCACCAAGATTACTCTGCCCAGCAAGGATCTCATTCAGATTTGATGGAGAAATTAAAACATTTACAGACAAGCAGAAGTTGAGAGAGTTCAGCACCACCAAACCAGCTTTACAACAACTGCTAAAGGAACTTCTCTAGGCAAGAAACACAAGAGAAGGAAAAGACCTACAATAACAAACCCCAAACAATGAAGAAAATGGGAGTAGGAACATACATATCGATAATTACCTTAAATGTAAATGGATTAAATGCTCCCACCAAAAGACGCAGACTGGCTGAATGGATACAAAAACAAGACCCATATATATGCTGTCTACAAGAGACCCACTTCAGACCTAGAGACACATACAGACTGAAAGTGAGGGGGTGGAAAAAGATATTCCATGCAAATGGAAACCAAAAGAAAGCTGGAGTAGCATTCTCATATCAGACAAATTAGACTTTAAAATAAAGACTATTAGAAGAGACAAAGAAGGACATGACATAATGATCAAGGGATCGATCCAAGAAGAAGATATAACAATTGTAAATATTTATGCACCCAACATAGGAGCACCTCAATACATAAGGCAAATACTAACAGCCATAAAAGAGGAAATCGACAGTAACACATTCATAGTAGGGGACTTTGTAACACCCCACTTTCACCAATGGACAGATCATGCAAAATGAAAATAAATAAGGAAACACAAGCTTTAAATGATACATTAAACAAGATGGACTTAATTGATATTTATAGGACATTCCATCCAGAAACAACAGCATACATATTTTTCTCAAGTGCTCATGGAACATTCTGCAGGATTGATCATATCTTGGGTCACAAATCAAGCCTTGGTCAATTTAAGAAAATTGAAATCATATCAAGTGTCTTTTCTGACCACAATGCTATGAGACTAGATATCAATTACAGGAAAAGATCTGTAAAAAATACAAACACGTGGAGGCTAAACAATACACTACTTAATAACGAAGTGATCACTGAAGAAAACAAAGAGGAAATCAAAAAATACCTAGAAACAAATGACAATGGAGACACGATGACCCAAAACCTATGGGATGCAGCAAAAGCAGTCCTAAGATGGAAGTTTATAGCAATACAATCCTACCTTAAAAAATAGGAAACATCTCGAATAAACAACCAAACCCTGCACCTAAAGCAATTAGAGAAAGAAGAACAAAAAACCCAAAGTTAGCAGAAGGAAAGAAATCATAAAGGTCAGATCAGAAATAAATGAAAAGGGAATGAAGGAAATGATAGTAAAGATCAATAAAACTAAAAGCTGGTTCTTTGAGAAGATAAAGAAAATTGATAAACCGTTAGCCAGACTCATCAAGAAAATAAAGGAGAAGACTCAAATCAATAGAATTAGAAATGAAACAGGAGAAGTAACAACTGCCACTGCAGAAATACAAAAGATCATAAGAGATTACTACAAGCCACTCTATGCCAATAAAATGGACAACCTGGAAGAAATGGACAAATTCTTAGAAAAGCACAACTGCCAAGACTGAATCAGGAAGAAATAGAAAATATGAACAGACCAAACAGAAGCAATGAAATTGAAAGTGTGATTAAAAATCTTCCAACAAACAAAAGCCCAGGACAAGATGGCTTCACAGGAGAAATCTATCAAACATTTAGAGAAGAGCTAACACCTATCCTTCTCAAACTCTTCCAAAATATAGCAGAGGGAGGAACACTCCCAAGCTCATTCTACGAGGCCACTATCACCCTGATACCAAAACCAGACAAGGATGACACAAAGAAAGAAAACTACAGGCCAATATCACTGATGAACATAGATGCAAAAATGCTCAACAAAATACTAGCAAACAGAATCCAACAGCGCATTAAAAGGATCATACACCATGATCAAGTGGGGTTTATTCCAAGAATGCAAGGATTCTTCAATATACACAAATCAATCCATGTGATACACCATAATTACAAATTGAAGGAGAAAAACCATATGATCATCTCAATAGATGCAGAGAAGGCTTTCAACAAAATTCCACACCGATTTATGATAAAAACCCTGCAGAGAGTAGGCATAGAGTGAACTTGCCTCAACATAATATAGGCCATATATGATAAACCCACACATCGTCCTCAATAGTGAAACACTGAAAGCATTTCCACTAATATCAGGAATAAGACAAGTTTACCCACTCTCACCACTCTTATTCAACATAGTTTTGGAAGTTTTAGCCACAGCAATCAGAGATGAAAAGGAAATAAAAGGAATCCAAATTGGAAAAGAAGAAGTAAAGCTGTCACTGTTTGCAGATGACATGATACTATACATAGAGAATGCTAAAGATGCTACCAGAAAACTACTGGAGCTAATCAATGAATTTGGTAAAGTAGCAGGATACAAAATTAATGCACAGAAATCTCTGGCATTCCTATACACTAATGATGAAAAATCTGAAAGTGAAAACAAGAAAACACTCCCATTTACCACTGCAACAAAAAGAATAAAATATCTAGGAATAAACTTACCTAAGGAGACAAAAGACCTGTATGCAGAAAATTATAAGACACTGATGAAAGAAATTAAAGATGATACAAATAGATGGAGAGATATACCATGTTCTTGGATTGGAAGAATCCACATTGTGAAAATGACTCTACTACCCAAAGCAATCTACACATTCAATGCAATCCTTATCAAACTACCACTGACATTTTTCACAGAACTAGAAGAAAAACTTTCACAATTTGTATGGAAACACAAAAGGCCCCAAATAGCTAAAGCAATCTTGAGAACAAAAAACGGAGCTGGAGGAATTAGGCTCCCTGACTTCAGACTATACTACAAAGCTACAGAAATCAAGACAGTATGGTACTGGCACAAAAACAGAAATATAGATCAATGGAACAGGATAGAAAGCCCAGAGATAAACCCACGCACATATGGTCGCCTTATCTTTGATAAATGAGGCAGGAATGTACAGTGGAGAAAGGACAGCCTCTTCAATAAGTGGTGCTAGGAAAACCAGACAGGTACATGTAGAAGTATGAGATTAGATCACTCCCTAACACCATACACAAAAATAAGCTCAAAATGGATTAAAGACCTAAATGTAAGGCCAGAAACTCTCAAACTCTTATAGGACAACATAGGCAGAACACTCTATGACATAAATCACAGCAAGATCCTTTTCGACCCACCTCCTAGAGAAATGGAAATACAAACAAAAATAAACAAATGGAACCTAATGAAACTTCAAAGCTTTTGCACAACATAGGAAACCATAAACAATACCAAAAGACAACCCTCAGAATGGGAGAAAATATTTGCAAATCAAGCAACTAACAGAGGATTAATCTCCAAAATTTACAAACAGCTCATGAGCTCAATAACAAAAAAACAAACAACCCAATCCAAAAATGAGCAGAAGACCTAAATAGACATTTCTCCAAAGAAGATATACAGATTGCCAACAAACACATGAAAGAATGCTCAACATCATTAATCATTAGAGAAGTGCAAATCAAAACTATAATGAGATATAATCTCACACTGGTCAGAATGGCCATCATCAAAAAGTCTAGAAACAATAAATGCTGGAGAGGGTTTCAAGCAAAGGGAACACTCTTGCACTGCTGGTGGGAATGTGAATTGGTACAGCCACTATGGAGAACAGTATGGAAGTTCCTTAAAAAACTACAAATAGAACTACCATATGACCCAGCAATCCCACTACTGGGCATATACCTTGAGAAAACCATAATTCAAAAAGAGTCATGTACCAAAATGTTCATTGCAGCTCTATATACAATAGCCAGGAGATGGAAACAACCTGAATGTCCATCATCAGATGAATTGATAAAGAAGATGTGGCACATATATACAATGGAATATTACTCAGCCATAAAACGAAATGAAATTGAGCTATTTGTAATGAGGTGGATGGACGTAGAGTCTGTCATATGGAGTGAAGTAAGTCAGAAAGAGAAAGACAAATACCGTATGCTAACACATATATATGGAATTTAAGAAAAAAAAAATGTCATGAAGAACCTAGGGGTAAGACAGGAATAAAGACAGAGACCTACTAGAGAATGGACTTGAAGATATGGGGAGGGGGAAGGGTAAGCTGTGACAAAGTGAGAGAGTGGCATGGACATATATACACTACCAAATGTAAAGTAGATAGCTAGTGGGAAGCAGCTGCATAGCACAGGAAGATCAGCTCTGTGCTTTGTGACCACCTAGAGGGGTGGGATAGGGAGGGTGGGAGGGAGGCAGATGCAAGAGGGAATAGATATGGGAACATATGTATATGTATAACTGATTCTCTTTGTTATAAAGCAGAAACTAACACACCATTGTAAAGCAATTATACTCCAATAAAGATGTTAAAAAAACACACAAATTTATCATAAGGAATTCTGGTAATTCAGAATTCTGAAAAGGGTCTCAGTGAGCTAAAATCAAGGTGTTGGCAGGTGTCCCTTTCTGAAGATTCTAGGGAAGAATATACTACCTTGCTCTTTACACCTTCTAGAGGTTGCCTGTATTTCATTGCTTATGATGCTCTTCTTCAATCTTCAAAGCCAAAAGAGTGAGTCAAGTTCCAACTCTGATATAACTCTGACTCCTCCACCTCCCTTTCTCTTCTACTTTTAAACCCTTGTGGTTCAATTGAGCCTTCCTAGATAGCCAAGGACATATTTCTATTTTAAGGATAGCTGATTAGCAACTTTGATTCCATATGCAAACTTAATTCTCCTTGGCCGCATACCTGAGCATATTTATAGGTTCTTGGAATTAGGTTATGGACGTTCTTGAGGGGTCATTATCCTGCAGACCATATAAACTATAATTTTGGTGTCACATCTAGGAACCAGTTGCCTAACCAAAGTCCAGAAGATATTTTCCTACGTTATCTTCTGGAAGTTTTACTATTTTAGGTCATATATTTGTCTATAATAAAATTTGAGTTAATTTTTATTAGATTTTTTCTAAATTTTGAGTTAATTTTTATGTATAGTGTGAGATAAGAGTCCAAGTTCATATTGGATGTACAATTGTCCCATCACCATCTTTTAACAAAGTTAACTTTTTCCATATTTAATTGCTTGGTATCTTTGCCAAAAATTAATAAACTGTAAAGGCAAGGCTTTATTTCTAGACTCTCAATTCTGTCCCATTGATATACTGTCCATCCTCTGTCAGTACCACTTTCTTCATAACTATAACTTTACAGTGAGTTTGAAATTGGAAAGTTAAAGTCTTCTAGTTTTACTCAATTTTTTTCAAAATTGTTTCAACTACATTAAGTCTTTGCAATCCCTTATAAATTTCTGGACCAATTTTTAATTTATGCAAAAAACCTGCTGGAGTTTTGATAGAGTTTATGCTGAATCTATAGGTCTGTTGAGAATAATTGTCATCTTAACAGCACTGAATCCTTGAATAAATGAACATGGAATGCTTTAGATCTTCTTCTTCTTTGTTTTTTGTTTTCGTTTTTTTTTTGCGATACGCGGGCCCGTCACTGCTGTAGCCTCTCCCGTTGTGGAGCACAGGCTCCGGACACAGGCTCAGCAGCCATGGCTCATGGGCCCAGCCACTCCTCAGCATGTGGGATCTTCCTGGACCAGGGCATGAACCCGTGTCCCCTGCATCGGCAGACGGACTCTCAACCACTGCGCCACCAGGGAACCCCCTACCTCTGTTCTTTATTACATTATTTGGTTACATTTTTAGAAAGTTTTATAGCTGATATTGATGTTTTTGATTATTTTTTTCTGGATCTGTAATATTAAGGAGTTATTTTATAGGTCTATATAAAGTCCATAATCTTGTTTTTATTATAATTTTAGTTTTGGTAAATGAACAATGGAGTGGAATCTGGACATGGGGCCAAATGTTATTTTTTTTCCCACAGTGAAATGGTCCCTGGTTGTTACTTGATCCTGGTGTTGAACATCAAAGCTTCAGGTCTCTTTTAGGAAATGTGGACAGCAGAAAATTTTCCACTGAAAGGATATGGGGGGAGAGCAGTTGATCCCACTACACTTCACAATGTTGAATTATCTGTAAATAGACTTTTTTTATTTTTTGTGGCACACAGGCCTCTCACTCTTGTGACCTCTCCCATTGCGGAGCACAAGCTCCGGGCGCACAGGCTTAGTGGCCATGGCTCATGGGCCCAGCCACTCCGCGGCATGTGGGATCTTCCTGGACCAGGGCACGAACCCGTGTCCCCTGCATCGGCAGGCGGACTCTCAACCACTGCGCCACCAGGGAAGCCCTAGACTTTTTTTTTTTATTGAACCATTCAGAAGCTGTAGCACACGTCTGCATTCACAAAATCAGTGTCTGGTACTATCACTCTGGCAGGTTTCTTATCGCTAAATTCTAATTCTCAAAGTGATCTTAGGAGTGTACATTATGCCTGCAACTATAATGCCTTTTCAATTCCTGTTTAAACAGACGCATTTAGTCTTTTTTTTTTCTATTTGAATGTTGCTGTGCACCTCTAAATGAGGCCTTTAATACTAAATAATTAGGACCATAAACTCTGCGATTGACTATTATCATGCAGTACATGTAGAAGCATTCCTACCAGCTCATTATGATTAATCTGGGGAAGCAGTGTGGTTATAATTAATTTCTACTCAATTCTGTTTCTTATAACGGGAGATGCACACATCTGCTTACACTTAGTGAAGACTTACTACCTTCAGCATCGTTGTCATCTAAATCACAAAAATTACTGATACTGTGCTCAAAATTAAAGAATACTTGTCATGCACTCAAGGGGCATGGAATAACACTGGATATGAGTCAGGAGACTTGAGTTATAGCTTCGGGCACAAGAAATATCTCTTTTCGGAGTAATTTCAAATCTTTTGGCATCAGGATCTTGGTCTTCAAACTTAGATGTTTCAACTAAGTGATGTCTCTATTCCCTTCATCCAAAATTTTTTGTCAGTATAAAATTGTCTCTTTTTTCCTTTTATTTAAAAAAATTGATTAACTTAACAAATAAGACATGATCTCAATATGAGGTAAAATAAATCACACAATGCAACTAAGCATAAGTCTCTTCTAACCTACCCTTTCTTTCTCTAGCCCTGTCTCACTTCTGAAGAACTCATATCTTTATTTTAATGTGTATCCTTCTAGGTCATTTTCTATGCATTATATGTGAATGTAAACTTTCCAAAATAATAAACTATATATTTAAGCTGCTGCATAGGCTTTGTCTCATTAATGCACCATAACATATTTAACCTTTATTTTGTTGAATGATATTTATATTATTTCTTATCTTTGAAAATAATTATGATGAAGTCCTCTTTGCACATTTATGAAATTAATTCTAAAGGGGAAAAACTGACAGGTGAAATTGTTGCATAATAAAGAAGGCGTAGTTAAACAATTTAACAGAAATTGTCAAAAATCTCCAAAAAGCTGCAGGATATACTACATAGTTCTCTGTATTATGGGAATGTTTAAAATGTTGCCAATCTGAGGGCCAAAAATGTGCTGTCTCATTGCTGTTATTTGCTTTTCTGTGCTTATTCATGAAAAGGAGCTGCTTCTTGTTATTACTGTATTTTTATATTTCTGTTTATATTTTTGCCCAAATTTCTGTTTTGAAACATTAATCTATATAAGGTTTTAATACATTCTAGAAACCAATCCCATTTCTTTTGAATATTAGACAATTTTTTTTTCCAAATTGCCACTTTCTCTTTACCTTTGCTTGTAGTCATTTTTATGTTATGTTTTGGTTTTGTCAAATGGGTTTTTCACTTTAAAATAGCTACGAAAATGGATGTGGCTACTTTTTATATAAGAAAGATAGTCTATTGTACAGAGAGCAATCGTGCACAGATTTATACAAGACCTATTCTATGCAAGCTAATATATCAAAAATAGTAAATGAAGGACAGTAATTTATATAAAAAGAGTAATCCCTTGAGTTTCTTAGCATATCCCATTTGAATATACATTCTATATTTACGTGCTTGTAAAAGTTTGACCAGGAGGCAGAAAGGCTTTAAATAGTTATTGTATTTTCTGATTATAAATTAAGAATCAGGATATCTACTAAGAAATTTGAGAATAAAAATCACCTGTAATCCCATCATCCAGAAATAGATACATTTAACCTCTCGATGTGAATCTTTGTCTTCTTTCTAAGCAAACATGCAGAAAGAGCAAATATAGTTGCATCCCAGAAATATTGTTATCATTTGTTCAACCCCAAATTATAGAATCATAAATGAAATGCTGGGAGAGGAAACTATGTTTACCTCACATGATTAGTGACGGGGAACCCACTGCTTTTCCAAGCCTTGTCCCTCCTTTCTTTTTCCAAGTGCTTTTTCCAAGCATTGTCCCTCTTTTCCTCCCCTTCCTCTCTTCTTCCTTCCTTTCAATTTTTTCCTGATAGTTGTTACATTAGAACAAACCTTCTTTTTGTGCACCCTGAAACCTGTCTCCTTCTAACTTTTTGCTTCTTTTTGCCTTAATTATATTTGGATGTATTTGTTGATGAAACAATTGTATGCTATCGAGAATAACAACTTGGACATAACCACGTGTAATATATACTCACACTACTTGTGTGTATCCTGTAGCTAATGATTATGTCCAAATCCATGAGGGGCAAAAAACTTACTACTAAGTTTCTGTATCCTTTAGACCCTTCTACTCCCTGTACGCAAGAGCCCACTGGCTTGCCCTTCTTTCTAATGCTACATTGTTGTTAACAAAAATCTCTTCTGCTGAGAAGACTTTCATTATACCCCTTACCTGGCTAAATTCTACTTGTCCTAGCCAAATGTTAGCACCTCTAGGGAGTTTTCTCTTTCACAGCCCAATGTGGGTTAGATGCTTTTACTTTTCTATCTCTCCTGCTCGTCTTTGTCTGGGCATCTATCATACTTCTTTGGAATTGCTTGTTGATTTGTATATAGTCTTCTCCTTAATCGATAAGCATCCTGAGAGCAGGACTTCCCCATTTCTGTTTCCATGGCACCTTGCACTGCTCAGACTAGACTCATAATAAATATTTGTTGAAAGCACAACGAATGACAGAAAGCATAAACAAACTCTCATAATCTCTAGTCTACCTTACAAAGCCCAGTAAAAATGTTCTGATCGAGCCTCAGCTTTCCCCCTTTCTTCCTTCCAAGAAGCAGTCTTTTTTTCCCCCACCACTTGTGTCCTGCCCTTTCTAATGGAAATCAGTCTCATTTCTGCCTTCTCTAATTCTTACCTTTCTTTTCACATTATCTCAAGGAGACAGCACCGTGAATGAACAGGGAAACTTCCTGCTGTGGAACTTTGTGACTCTCCATACATGAATATTTTGGTCTCTGTTCTATTTATTAAAAATACATGTGTCTATCTATCAACTATATTTAAAGTATGCTAGGTACCAAATTGTTCACAGTTAATATTTTATGAGCTCAGATTTTGCATTATTTGTATGATTTTCATTTTGTTTGTGTTTTCTAAATTCCTCACAATGAAAATGTAATCTTTCATGTAGAGAAAAATAGTTAAATTATTTAGAACATGAATTATTAGATTTGGCAGTGAAGAGGTCCCTAGTGTCCCTCCAGGAAAAATTTAGGGGAATAGAGAAGGAAAAAGATTGCTAGGAGGCAAGGGTTCTAAGCTTACCACTTAAACATTAGGAACTTTTAAAACTTCTTACCCTGCTGAGATGAACTCCAATTTAAATTGAAATATTACAATATGCTGATAAATTTAGGGTCATTCTAATTGGTTGTCAAATGAGTTTCATTTAATTGCCTAGGGAATGGATATAACGCTTACCCTCTTTCACTGTGGAATGAGGTGGCAACGTCAGTATCCACGGTTCCAGGTACCGGCTCAGAGTCATCATAGCCATGGGGGCTAGGTTCTGTGGGTCCTAGAAGGAATAGTCATATTAAAATACTCTGCACTTTATTGTTTCTTTTGGATCATTTCAGTTTCCGTGAAATTAGTTCCTTTTCTCCCTAGACTGTTAAGAATATTTGGAAAATACATGTTCAAGGGCTTCATTCCAGGACCCTCTGGAGATAACAGGGCATCACGGTGAGGATGGCATACGCTTTGGAGTCAGAAAAGCATCAAAGTTGGATTGCCAGTTGCACCACTCACCTGCTGTGTCCTTGAGCTTGTAAATCCCCTAATTCCTCTAAGTCTTAGTTGTTTTTTTTTTATCAGAATAACAGGGTTCTTATGAGAGTCATGACAAAATTAATATTTGATAATTGTAGATGGTAGTTACCTTCCTCTACTTTTCTCTTATTTCCTCTTCTGCTACTGGATTTCTTTTCTTTTAAATAAATACTTCTTTTTCTTGTGTGAAGGACATGGTCTCCTTAGAGAGGCTAATGAAAGCTATGGACTCTCTCTCTCCAGGAAAATGATGCACACTTTGGCAAAAATTGACATATAATTTTAGACAATTCATGGATCCCTGTGAAACATTTCCATGGGCTTAGTCCTTAATAAATGTTGTTTTACATTTATAAGCTCAGCTCAGTTCCATTTTTCCTCTTATTCACTCTACCATGGGATTCAAGTCTCAGAGCCTTTTCCAAGGGATGTTGGAGGCTGGGAGTGTGACATCTATCACCATTCACCAGAACATACAGTACAGCAGGTGCCAATGAGCAGAAATGACTACTTGGGGACTGAGATCAGTGTTGCCTTTCTCTTCCAAGGCCTTGTTAATTTTTATGGGGCTCACTTGTACAAAGCCACCATTGTTTACCTCCAGGAAGCAAATGAGGATCAAACTCTAGATGATCAGATTCTCTGATGCCTCAAAGCCTGGATTAGCAACCTTCTTTCAGTTGATTCATCTTTAATCAAAGGAAAGTTAAAGAGTCAATTTATTAAATCCCTATATTTAAACTCATTTGGCTTGTATTCAGTGTGTTGCAATCTGAAGAGTCAAACAAACAAAGAAAGAAACAAACAGAAACAAGCACAGAGCATCTGGCTTTTGTTTTTGCCCTTAGGAGTGCTCTCTGGTGGCCAGGGTCCTTTTTGCATTGCCTGAAGTGCGGGAGACTTTACACATGTTGAAGCAGCCCTCAATCAATGACAGTGGAGCTGGTGTGTCAGAACCCAGTCCTCTCACCCTCATGGTAAGATACCCCGGAGACCCGTGTTGTACATTGGTGCCCAGAGTTTCCTCAGTTGAGTTATGCTCGAGTTACCCTCAGTTGTAGCTAGTTTGATAAAGCACCCTTTATTGCTTTATTTCCTCTCTTATCTCACTTCTGACTTACCTTCACTCCCAAATAAATTACTTGAATTTGAATTGTCTGTCAGAGTCAGCTTCTGGAAGAACCCAAACTACAACATTATCTAATACACTCAAGGAGCATGCTTTTGGCTCTCACTTAACTCTAGGTGTCTCAGTGTCACTGGTGGCCACCCACAAATTGCCTGTAGTGGTCCCCAGGCATAGTGACAACCAAAGCACCTGCTCATACCTCCAAATGTCTCCCCAGGGAGCAGTAATACTACTCACATTAGAAAATCACAGATCTACCAGTTAAGTTATTTAATTCTAGTTTAAATATGTATACCTAAGTAATTGACTTATAATTTTAAGTTAAAAGAAACAAGATAATTCTAACAGGTTTTGCAAATCATATTGTAATATCTACTATAATTTCAGATTTACTGTATTTATGTCTGTATTTTATTAGGTTTATAAAAATTGGTTAAGTTCTTGGGGAGCTTTTTTTGTTATTGAGATTATTGAATTGCATATAAAAGAAAAGCAAATATATTAAATGCATAAATGCTGTTTAAAATATTTAAGGGGATTTAATTAACTAAGATGTAAAATCCCCTTTAAAAGTCATACTTAAAATTTACTGGATTTATAAATAACATCACAAGTTTGTAAATTAAATCTAAATGTTTTGTTAAAAGAAAACCACCTAAGCGTCTTTAGTAAATTAAATATTAATTTTAAAATTGTAGTAACCCTAAATAATCTCTTCTGTGTTCAATTACCTCAAATAAAGCAACAATTTAACATTAATAGTGTCTAATAAATCTCCTTCTTTATTTGAAAAACTTCCCTGGAATCTTTATCCCTCCTTTATCAAGACTAGTTTATTTTTCAAAGCATCCCTCTATAACTGTACTTTCCCCATAAATCCTGCCTTGATGTCTCCAGTTCTTATTTCTTTCTTTACTTTTGAACTTCTACTATATTAACAGTTTATGTGGTACAATTTTTCCACAATCTAATTTCTTATGCTATCATTCTATTATTATTTTCCACGTATGTTGGTGTACTCTTACAACTGGATTGATAGTTCTTTCATAGTTCTTTCATGCCTTTCACTTCTTTTGAATCACCCAAGAGCCCTGCCAGGACTCATTCTACCCTCTCTCATTTTGCAGCACCCCAACTCCAGAGATCCTGACAGGCTCCAGTTTCCTTATTTCCATTAACACATTGTTTCCTTCAAGTAACTGGCCTTAAGCCAATTGGCCCAGGATACTGCACCAGCTACTAGTTCAGGTTCCCCCTTATTACTGTGCTGAGTTAGCATAATGCAGCTGCCTTGACTATGGTTGTATCAATTCTCTTGCCCCAATAATGGGGTGAATAAACTGCTTCAAAACTCAGTGGCTTACAAGCCATTTATAATAGCTCACAAATTTAAGGGTCAGCTTTAAATCAGGTTCTGGCCTCAGCTGGACTCATTTGTATGTCTTCCATCAGCTGTGGGTCAGGTAGGCTCATCTCAGCTGATCTTGTCTGGGATCTTCTGCAAGTTTGAGAGTCAACTGGTTATTGGTTCTTTTAGCATAGCCTTGGCTGGGATGACTCTGCTTTCCTCTCAATATCTCTCACATAGCCCCAGGCGACTTCAGAGACTAGCTGGGGCATGTTCTTTTAGCAAGCACAGAAAAGGCATAAAGGAAGTGACAGACACAAGTGCTTTGTCAAGACTCTGCACCAGTCAAATCTACTAAAATCCTATTGGTCCAAGCAAGTCATATGACCCCAAGGATATGGAAGTAGTCTTAATTAAAAAACAAACAAACAAACTGCAAGATCATTGGGAGAAGAATGAAGATATAGGGAGAGGACAGATCTGGGCCATCAATGCACTAAGTCAAAATCGGCAAAATTTCAGAATACCTGATAGGAAACACAGGACTGAGAAACTCTTATGTTTCTGAATGATGTGAAGTATGAATTTTCTGCATATATTTTTGCATAAGTGAGGAAAAGAGCCTGAGAGAACAGTCAGAGTGAACAGGACTATGGAGAATCATAGCTCTCCATGTCCAAATCCTGTTCTGTGTCCTAAGGTTTTCAGTAATTTCAACCACTACATCCATTTATTTTTTAATCCAGTTTGAATTAAAATTTATGTTAGCTTGGAGAGTTTTAACTTAGACAACCACATAGACCCTGATAGAGTTTGAAAGGGAACTTGGTAGATTGGGCCTCAAACTTGGAATCCCGTTTTTTCCCTTCCTTTCACCCTGAGGTTCTGATTCAGGGATTCTTGTGTGAGACCACTCATTTTCAAGAAGCTCCTCATAGAATTCCAATGCATTGTATTACCTAAATCTACAGGTCTAGGTAATACTGTATAATGGGTACATATTTAAGAGGTTTTGTGTGACCTTTATAAAAACACTAAGGGATTGGTACTCATAATTACAAAGCTTTAATTCCAAAAGAAATAAACGCTTATACAATCTCATTCAAAACCTTCTCTCGTCATTAGCCAAGTAAATGAATTTGTCACACACAAACACACACACACACACACACTCAATCACATGTCCTACATTAAAATTCTTTAAAATTAACATCCCTGATATCCTAACATTTTGGAATAAGGAGAATCATTCTGTGAAAGTAATACAAACTTTTATTGTTAACATAACTTTAAAAAAAGATATTTTATGTGTGTACATATATAAAAGAAGGCTTTAAAAGTGTTTAAGGGCACTTCAAGATAGAAGTTCCTGAACAAATATTGTAGGCAGATGGTATCCTAAGAAGAGCTTGCAGTCTTGTGAATTAACACAGAAGCTTGTTAACAAATCCAGTGCACTTATAGGAATAATATATTTGGAACTTCCTCTGGCAATGTCTCTTGCATTTCCAAGTTTTCTTTATGTAAACTGATGACTCTCTGGAGGTTTTATTGAACACTAAGGTGTTTATTATCTTTACAACATATGCTAAATACTTGATTCCTCTTTGCTCTGTTAGGTGCAAGAGTGAGTTAGTTATATGGAGAGCAGAACTGTCAATGGGATTTCAGATTAGCTTCACTGTTCTCAATTTTCGGTTATACAAAAGGCATGGTTAAGTTCTTATATATTTCCCATGATGCATGATTTGGAGTTATGTTTTTGAATGGAACATATGTAGCACATGAAGCCATATTTTCCTGAGAAAAACACTGACCTTTTTTTCTTAGTAAAATAGTTGCTTCTAATTCCTGAATGTGAGCTGCAATTCATGGTGTTACTAATTTCAGGAGAGGTATCCTTCATGTTGCTACAAAGAATTATGGCTGTATTATTTTCTTCATGTTCCTCAAAGCAGTGTGCACAGAAAATATTTGTTTTAAAAGAAACTTTCTCATTTATTTTCAATGAAATTTCAGAAATGTGTTTCTGTGGACAGAAGTTAAACCCTAAAATGAAATCAAGCCCATTAAAACAATATGAATGTTCCATTCAGAAAGAGAACATTGCTGAATAATTTCGTTTAATTTCGTGAAATAGCCAATATTTACTACTTTTAATATACTGTCCTAGGTGTTGAGATATGAAATTGAATAAGATAGGTTTCATAGCCTCATGAAACTCTAGTGGGAACAGGCAAAAATTCTGGATATGAAAGATATTATTTAGAACTAAAAGTAAAGCCCTGAAGGAATAGATAGGTGTATCACAAAGAAACAGCAATTGATTTGGTTCCTGAAGGATGGGTAAGAATTACATACCACCTGTTTTCCTGGTTTCATATTTTTTGCTGATTTTGAGGGTGACAAAGGAGGGAATAATTTCTCTCCAACTCCATATTGTTCAAGTAAAGTTGATTTAACTCCCATCTCTTAAGTATAGACCCCTGACTGAGGCCTGGCCAAAATGAAAATCATGTTGCTTTGGTTCAAATGCTTGGCTCAGGGCCAGGGAAACAGGGATGGTGTATCAAAAGTTATATACATATAAAATCAAAAGTGGTAGTTGGAAGAATGCAGTGCCTGGTATGTGGGCGTATCTTAACAATTCGGGCAGTGGCCAAGGCAAAGATTCTGCCAAATATTGCAACATGTTGAAATTATTTGTCAAGATTTTGAAGCACCTGTCATAAAATGCTTCAAAAATTAATTACAAAGTTTCTGAAACAAATAAAACAGAAAAATTCATCAAAGTTGTAAAAACAGAACCAAATGAAAGTTATAGAACTAAAAAATGCTACAACCAAAGTAAAAAGTCTACTAAATAAACTCAAGAGTGGGGTGGAGAGAACAGAAGATAGACTCAGTGCATTTGGAGATAGATCAATAGAATTTGCTTAATCTGAACAACAGAGAGAAAATAGACTGAAAAGATTAAAGTGGTCTACAGGAAAATAGCAAATGATTTAAAATTTGTATCATCAGAGTTCTGAAGTAAAGGAGAAAGCGGGTGGAACTGAAAAAGTATTGAATAAATAAAGACTTAAAATTTCCCATATTTCGTGAAAGACATAAACCTGCAGATCCAAGCATTTGAGCAAGCTCCAAACAATATAACTGCAAAGAAATCCACACCAAGATATATCATAATTAAATATCTGAAAACTAAATACAAAGTCTTAAAAGCAGCCAAAGATAAACAACATATCTCTAATTTGATAAAATTGAACAATCATTTGTGATTAAAATTCTTAATACACCAGGAAAGTGGGAAATTTCCTCAACCTCATAAAGAAGATCTACATGAAACCTATTGCTACCATCATACTGAACATAAAGTAGATAAAAATATACTTTTACTTTTGTCCTTTAAGAAACACTATTTTTTAATCCTAAATACTTATAGATATAAGTACATGTTGAATAATGTCTTTGATTTCCTGATTATTTTTTTCTTTAGATTATTAGCAATTTTACTTATTGCTGTCTTTCTTCCAGCATGAAAATATCCATCTAAATAAGCAAAAGCAGATGGGCTCTAATGTCCTTTGAGTCCATGTAATGTGCCTGGCATACTGCTAAATTTACATATATTATATATTTTAATACTTATAAACACTGTATTAGTTTCCTGTTGCTACTATAACAAAGAACCACAATATTAGTGGCTTAAAACAATGAAAATTTATTCTTTTACATTTCTGGAGATCAGAGATGAAGAATGGGTTTTACAGGGTTAAAGTCAAGGTTCTAGGAGGGCTTGCTCCTTCTAGAGGATCTGATGAGGGAATCAGTTTCCTTGTCTTTTCCAGCTTCCAAGGCCATCTATATGTACTACTTGGAATTTGAACCCTTCTTTGCCTCCCTCCAACCTCTTGCTTCTGTCATCACATTTCCTTCCACTGTCTATGTCTTCTTGACTCCCTTTTATAATTACTCTTGTGATTACATTGGGCCCACCTGGATCATTTAGAATAATCCCCCATCTCATGATCCTTAACTTAATCACATCTGCAATGTTCTTTTTTGTCATATGAAGGAACAAATTTACAGGTTCCTGGATTTAGAATGTGGGTATCTTTGGGAGGCCATTATTCTACCTACCATAACCACCCCATTAGTTAGTTACTCCTGTTAGATATTACCTATTGTCCTCCAATATTTATTCTCCCTTTCTTCCTTAGTGATAACAGTTTTAGATGGTCACAAGACAACCCTGGTAAAAATTATATAACCAAACTTCTCTTGCAGTTAAGTGTGGTCATGTGACTTCCACTGAACAATAAATGTGAGCAGATGTGAGGATAAGAGTTTCAGCCAAAAGCCTTTTGGAATCAGTGCACAATATTTCATGTTTCCTTCACCCTGATATGGCAACCAGCTAAGCTTCAGCCTGCATCCCTGTATGAAGATCATACCCTTGAGGATTCCTACCAACAACCTAATTGAAATGAACATTTTGGGTTGCTAGATACTAGAGAATAATATTGTCCACCCTGACTGAGTATATTAATATACACATATAATGCTGTAACTGCTGGCTACCTATGCAAAGCCATCCTCTTCTCCTTGTTGGCATAGCTCACTTATGACCAAAGTTACAAGTGGCAGGGAATCACTTTCCTTGTAGCAAGGGTGTGGGCACACAAATCAGTCTAAGCTAATAGAACCCTGAGCAATGAGAAATCTGTGAGAAGGTTATTCTGGGAAAGGTTTTCTTACCTAATAAAATATAACCATTTCCCATTTTCCCTTTATACTTTTGGTGTTATCAGATGAGGACATGGTACTCAGAACTAGTGTAGCAATGTTGAAGCCATGTTGGGAAGCTAAACATGTAATTGAGAGTTGGTTCAAATTCTGACATGATTGGGCTGCTGGACCAATCTTGTTAAATGCCTAATTATGAATGTCTTATTATATAGAAAAATATCATTTTGGCCACTTTATATGGGTTTTCTGTTACTTAAAACTGAAAGCACATATTATTTGACATATAGAGACTTACTCCCAAATCTAATATTTCAGGAACCAAAAAAATTTAGATGTATATATTTTACAACTTCCTTATTAATCAACTTTTGTTATTCTGTCCCCAAAACTTAGGAAACACATTGCTTCACATAACACCTAGCTTCTTGATTACAAAAGCTCACTGTCCAAACCAGTGAATTATTTGATACTGTTTGAGAGATGTATGTTTTTATGGCAAAATATACACAAATATATATATACACACAACATCAACGTTTAGTTAAGATAAGATTGTATTTAGCATTCACTCTAAGTGTAAACATTAATTTTAAAACAAGCAGTTAGTTGGTCAATTGAATATTTTACTCATATATATGTATACGTATATATGACATATTGTACATCTTATCCTTGAAGTTTTGCTCTAAAATAACTTTAAAAGAAATCAGAAAATACTTGTTTTATCCCTTAGGTCCATAAAAGTCCACAGAGGAGTATCAGCAAGTTGAAGGTAGGGGAGAGAGAAGCAGAACAAGTCTTCATGCTTCATTACAGATTTTTAAATTCAACTGATACTTCTATGTAATTTGGCATTCAAGTTTATTTTAGAAATATTAAATATTTCAGAAGTATATAAAAAAGCTGCATAAAGACAAAGACAGAAATGAAGCTTCAGTTTCCATATGTGATAATGGAAAAGAATAAACCACAGTTTTCCCCCAAACACCTATTTTAATATACTTTGTGAGCAGACAATGCCAATTACAGTTTCAGGGTTACTCGGGTTGCTTGGAACTGCAGGCCCAGCATGACCTCCTTCCCAGGAAACAAATAAACCCAGAGGACAGTATAAAATATTACAGACCAGGGGTAATTCTGACACTCATAGCCTGAGGGATTTGTCAAGGTCATGACCAAGAGATCACCCAGTTTAGGCTGTAGTATAACAATATGCGACATTTACTGGTGTAGGAACACATACAAATTCCCCTCAGATGCTCTGTGCACTGAGATCATATGAACAGTCAGTAAATACTGCTAGTTGAAGCTGGTAACAATTTCTAGTTTTTTGATATTTGTTTGTTTCCCATTTTCTTCCATTTCCCTGGTCACTTACTTTATTTCTGGTGGCTACTGCACTCTGAGATAACACTTCACTGCTTTGCTGCCCAAGAGGCAGTGTATTCAACCTCTATTTCTAATATGGTGAAGAATTACTTAGCTAAAATAAAAA
Source organism: Delphinapterus leucas (assembly GCF_059928025.1). Taxonomy (NCBI): domain Eukaryota; kingdom Metazoa; phylum Chordata; class Mammalia; order Artiodactyla; family Monodontidae; genus Delphinapterus; species Delphinapterus leucas. Next base: position 46,768,430 of record NC_143133.1, on the reverse strand, counting down.
TCTTTTGAAAACCTGACTCCATCTAGGAAGTATATCCAAATGGGCCTTTTTGCAAAATGAGTGACCTCATTCACGGCTTAGTACTACACAAAATGAGAGCTTCCTTTAATAATATGGGAAGGAAAAATAAGCTATCGGAGAGAAAGAAACACAGAACTGAGGAAAGAAAAATAACTTTTCAGAGACAATTAAGAAATAGGCTAAATGACTGTTGTCAAATGGTAAAATCAGAAAAAAATGTGTGTTTAGAATTCACACATTGCATTATGACATTATTTTATGTAATTTAGATGCTATAGAATTCTTGAAAATGTTTCCGCCTTTTCTAAATATTGATCAATGTTGGAATTAAGCTACATAAATTATGTACTACATTTTTGCAGCACTAAATCTATTCATACTGATACATCTTTTTTCCATCTCTATGGCATAGATTGCTAGACTTTTATAATTTTCCTTTTCTCTTCCTCCTGGACACAGAAGTAAACTATATTTTCCAGCCTCCCTTGCCATTGGGCTGGTGGGGCCATTGGACTGACTTCTGGATAATGTATTATATGAACCATTTCCAGAACTGGTCCATAAAAATCTTTCTCCTGCGATCCTCCTGCTTTTCCCCTGACTGGCAACTGGGTGCAAAGGATCAAGTAGAGGCCTTTGAGGCTCTAGAGAATATCAGGGCTGCAAGATACATAGAAAAACCATATGGAAGGCCTCCCACCATCTAGGAACATCTGCATTAGATTTGACATAAACAAGAAATAGATTTTATTGTGTTAGGACAATACAACTTTGATATTCATTGTGATATAAGCTAGTATTACTTTCTCTAATGAAAAATAATATTTTAGAGGAACCTTTCTAGCCTTGTATACAAATTCTCCCAGTATCTCCCTATATCAACTTAAAGTAGAATACCCAAATTCAGCAGACAGGGAAAACTTTTGCATTTGAAAAGAAAACCATCAATGAGACATGGGTGAATTAAGCAGAATTCTAAAATGTGAATTTAATGTGCATGAAATTTGTACCAAAATAGGAACATTCCAGACAGAGACCTATAGTGCTATGCATGCACTTATTTCACAAAGTTTTTAGATTAAATGCAGGAGCTGCTTGTAGAGCTGATGTTTTTTTCTGTACTGTTTCCCTTTAAGTTTTGTTCTGCCACTGCATGGAAACACCTGCTTGAACTGTTGAGGCAAAACAACTTCGAGATGCTTGTAGGTTTCATCAATACTACAAATGGTCTTTGAAGGAAACATAAAATACTGAACGCCTTCGTGATTCAGCTAGTTAACTGTTTAAACCACAAACATTGATTTTAAGTACAGGTAACAGCCAGCATTAGAAAAGGAGTAACGTTTTTATTACAGTAAAAATTATTGTGGCTTCTTTTACTTGATATGAGAGCAAGTGACAGAGGGTGGTTGAAAATAAATCAACTTCTTGAGATCTGTCTTTTAAATAGTTTGCCTCAATTTTTAAAGAATTCATTGTCCCCCCATAATGACAGATGTTTTCTGGATAATGATAGTGAAGAGCATAAAGTGCATGTATCAGTTATGTATTGTCACAAATTACCAACAGTTAGCAACTTAAACAACATACATTTATTATTTTATGGTTTCTGTTGGTCAGGAGTCTGGTAGCAGTTTAACTGGCTTCTCTGTTTCATGATCTTTCTCAAGGCTATAATCAAGGTGTCAAACAAGGCTGGGGTCTCATCTGAAGGCACAACTGAGGAAGGATCAGCTTCTATGCCTACTCAGTTGACAGAATCCAGTTCATTGTATGTGGACAGACTTCAGGCCTTGGTATTTTGTTGGTTATTGACCAGAGACCATGGACAATTTCTTGCCATGTTGGCTTCTCCAGTATGTCAAATTGATTCATCTAAGCCACAGCAATGGTGGTGGTGGGGGATACTAACAAGCCAGGAGTTACAACTTACATAAGCTAATCATGGACGTGACATCCCATCTCATTTGCTGCTTTCTGCTCTTTAGAATCAGGCCCATTCTATCACCTTCGCTGTGTCCTATTCTTTAGAAACAAGTAACTAGGTACCAATCCACACAGAAGGGGAGGATATTCTATTTTAGCTTGCAGTCGTTCTCTTTAAGTTTAGCATATAGGCTTTGGTGAACTTTTGTGGACTTTAATTTCAAAAACATTTAATTTTCTGAGCCCCTACCATGTTATTCTTCTTTGTTTTATTCTCTGGTGCTGCTGGGGCTTCTGCATCATCTGTTCTAGTGCTGCTTGTGGAGGTGTTTTCCACCCACCCCTGCCTGCTTGCAGGGCAAGGAGACATAGGGTTTTACTGTTGCTGTCACTGCTGGCAGATCAACTTCTCTGACATCCAGGTTATGGACTTGGGACGTGTCATCCCAGGGTTTAGCTACTGCAAGGTATCAAGCTCTCAGCTGGCCTGCACAGAGGAGTGGTGGCTGGGGCGCCTCACTAGACGAGGCTTCCCTTTTCCTGATCTCTTGGCTGGAGAGACCAGGCTTTTCTTGTTTGTTTTGTACTGTGCCTGTTGGTGGCTATCAGCTGCAAGCCTCTATGGCACCCAGTCCAGGGGTTTATGGGGTATAAAATGAAAACCCAAGGATATTGCTTTATTGTTCCTCAAGTTTTGAGGTATCTAGCCAATTTGTCTCTTTCTATTTTTCAAACCCCTTTAATATTGTGGTTAATATTTAACAGTGTCAGTTATAATTTATAGAGTATTTAGTTGTATTTAGGTGAGAGAGAGCAAGAGAAAATAAATCTATGCAACTTTGTTCTAGAACCCACCATCATTCATAAGCCACTCAGTACATAACTAAGCAAGGTTATGGAAACCTATGGTTCTGTAAATGGTTTCTAGCTTAGTTCAACTACTGATAAAAATACTGACTTGCATTTAAAAGTCTTTTATTCCTATACAACTGCTTTCACTTGGTAATATGATCTTCACAGAAATCATACCAAGGTGCCTATTGTTATTATAACAATTTTACTGCTGAAGGATGCCCAGGAATAAATCTCAATTGCAAATATATTATACTAAAGGACTTGGAAGTGGAGTTTCAATCTTGTGATTCCAAAATGTGACTTCCATCAGTTAATCCATTCAAGGGAAAAATGTTTTTTACAATGGTTCAAAAGAATTAAATTCATTACCTTCCTAAATTAATTATAAAATATTCTAGAAGTAATATTATCTGAGATCAGTCTTTAATGAGGATAGATTGAAGACAGGAGTGAACTTGAGAGGCATGCAAGAAAGAAGAATGCACATTGGTAAATGCATGGGGTTGCAAAGGTCTGGAAGTTTTTTTAAAGAACGGAATAGAGTGTATTTTGTTTGGAACACATAGTAAATAGAGGAGTATTGTGAGTAATGCCAAACTTGGAGACTTGTTGTAGAAGGCTTCAAACGCTTTCCAGAAAACGTGTTCCTAATTTGTGAGACAATGGAGAATCTTGGATAAATTTAATAGGGGACATTTGTCATTACAATCATGCCTTTTTGAGAAGCATCTGAATATGGAGTATAAGATTACAATAGTTGTGACATTAGTGGTTTACATAGTAAAAGGGAGATGAAATAAAATTTCATCTCAGTAAAGCTGGTAACAAGTCAGTTACTCAATGCATAATGTTTGAATGTACTCTATGTGCTGTGTGCTGGGATGAATTTGTGTTAGGTTGTGGGGCATATGGATGAATATGACAAGCATAGGCCCTATCCTTAATGAACTTGCAGTCTAAAGGAGATAGGATAAATATGAAGAAAATTATGAGAGTATAAGTGATATTATAAGATCAATAAAATAATATTATTTTAAATAATAATAACAATAATAATTTTAAAAATTAATTTGGAGTTGATAATTAGAAGATTTTTCCAGAAAATAGTGCCTAACTTTGGTTATTATGTATCTTGCTTTTCCCAGAACTGTTTCTATTTATGTCTCTTTCTTGGCATAATTATTACTAGTATCTCCTTCTACTCTCAAGAAACTCCCAGCTTGAACAACAAATTATCTGTTAACCCTTTATCTAAGTGAAACCAGGGATGAGTTGCAGTTATCCAGATAAATGGCTGGAGGCAGTGAATGGTTTACCTGTAGTAGACCTGGAGACAGATGATACTATAGCATGTTCAAAAAACACTACTGGGAATTCCCTGGTGGCCCAGTGGTTAGAGCTTGGCACTTTCACTGCTGAGGGACTGGGTTTAATCAATCTCTGCTTGGGGAACTAAGATCCCACAAGCTGTGTGGTGTGGCCAAAAAAAAAAAAAAATTGCTACTAATAAATAAGCATTGTTGCTTGAAAAATCAGTGTGATTGAAAACAAAAGATGAAGTGGGGCCCAGACACGGAAACTGCACAAGCTTTCCTAAGGACTGCACACTTTATACTGAATACAATAGGAAGTTGTTGAAAGACAGTAGGAGATGATTAGATTTGACTTTAGAAATGCCACTCTGGTTAGAGTGTGAATAGTGGATTTTAGGGATTTGACTGAGATGAAAGAATGACTATGGTAAAATACCAGATAAAACTTTTCAGGGTGATACTGATGACAGATGATGAGAGGCTAATCCAGGATACTGACAGTGAGAATGGACAACTGAAGAAGAATACAAACAATGTTTCATAATTAAAATTTGTAGAAATTGGTGAGTTGCAATTTGAGGAAGAAGGAGTGGAAATAATTAGGGATGGGACATTCTTTTCTGGTTTGAGCAATTGGTGGTGCCATTCATGAGCTGATGGATGAAAAGAAAAAGAGGTATTCAAGGTATTTTGAAGAGGAAATTATTCAATTAATTGAATGCAGTGAATGAGAAAGAATAATAAAGAACTGATGGTTTATAGTTTCAAACTTGGATAGCTTGGAAAAAACATGTCACTTAGCATATTTAAAAGGAAGAGATAATCTAGGTGGTAATAAGGAGTTGAGTTTTAGACATGTTCAGAGTCGTTTAAGAAGAGGAAGAGGTTTGTCTTAAAATAAAGAGATTTCCATGGATGATTATGTCTAACAGACCATTAGAAAGGTCTAGGTGAGTCCCAAAAGACAGATTAGGACTAGAGATATACAACTGGGGGGCATTGCTGCAAACTGTGAAAACTCTACATGTGGCAGAATTTCCAAGGAGTTCTGAGGGCAAAAGATGCCAGGCAACATGATTGTCATAGGGAGGAAGACTAAAACTAGTTACCAAAGCTAGTTACTATAATTCTAGCCAAACAAGGAGATTTGGGTCAACACTTTTCAATGATGGAGAGAAGTCAAGGAAAATTGTTAACTTAATTTGACCACTTAAAAATGAGTAACCTCTGAGAAAACATTTTAACTAGAATGAAGGAGATGGAAAATCAAACATAAAACTTTAAGTAAAAAAGCAGTGGAAAAGTAGAGACAGGAAACAGATTTTATTTTTTCAATAGATTTTTTTTCTGTGAAGTATAGAAGAAATGCCTGAAGATTAATGGCATAACAGAGATGAAGTGATTTCCTTATGAATGCATGAAATGATAGCATATTCACAGCCAGAGAAGAACCACTGGAAAAGAAAAGTTTCAAGAGAAATCAGGAAAATTAATTGATGGAGAAAGTTCCACAGATTGGGATAAAAAAAGTACATAGTATTCATAATCCAATAAAGAAAGAGGACAGTTTTTATGTCAGTGATAAAAATGTATAAAACTGGACTGGCAAAGATATATAGATTTTTCCAAGTGGACAGAGTAAAAAAGAATGGAAAAAAAGAGTGAGTAACACTAATTCATAGTGAGTGAATTTCTCTATGAGACAGGCTTCGTACTGAATTTTATCCTAAGCAATTCTCATAAGAACCCTTGTAATTATGGGTCTACTTAGGTTAGGTTATATGCTGTAATTTTTTTGGTAAAAGGCAAATCTTAGTGGCTTAATTAAACAAACTTTAACTGTGTGCTCACATCAAGATAAAATACAGTCATTCAGAGACTATCCAGATTCATTTCCCTTGATCAGCCATTGGGTCCTTGGAATTCTCCACTGGATTGCATATAGCTGATAGACCAGGGAAAAAGTGTTTGTGTAGGACTGAGCCTAAAATTTCAGGGGTCAGGTTTGAAAGTAGCATGTGCTATTTCTACCTACAGTCATGTTATCCCTGACTCACTGTCAAAGCTTGGCAAGGAGGCTTGATGGATGCCAAGAAACAAAATAAAACAGGGCTTGTGAACTTGTAGCATTAACCATGAGACAGTAAATTTCACTATCTCCATTTTGCATAGAGGGTAACTGAGATTTAGATAGTGCTTAAGCAACTTGCCCAAAGTAACACAGCTTAGTAAGTTGGGTCTGGTCAAGTCTGGTGTTGATTCTCAGAGTAAATTAGAGCATTGTCATCTACAGGAAATGACAATGAACACCAGGAGTAGAGAGGGAAGGCTTTACAATCTTTTAGGGAGAGAACAAGTATACATGATGTCGGAACAAACTCATTACAAAAGATTTAAAGCTAGAAACATGCATCTCTCTTGGATCCAATTACCTCAGCTTTAGGGCTTCCCTGGTGGTACAGTGGTTGAGAGTCCGCCTGCCAATGCAGGGGACACGGGTTCGTGGCCCAGTCCGGGAGGATCCCACATGCCGCGGAGCGGCTGGGCCCGTGAGCCATGGCCGCTGAGCCTATGCGTCCGAAGCCTGTGCTCCGCAACAGGAGAGGCCACAACAGTGAGAGGCCCGCGTACCACGAAAACAAAACAAACAATTACCTCAGCTTTAAAACCCCTTTTCAAGAAACTCAGTGGACTGAATTAATGCATTCATTATTCAAAAAATATAATTAGATGCATAGTACCTATAGATGTTCTTCCAGATGTTTAGTGCAGAAAACAGAGCATCTGCCCCATGGAGCTTACATTTTGCTTTGCAGAAACAGAGCAGCAAAACTACAGATGTTGATTCTGTTTAATTTATGCCAAAAAATGAAATAATATATTGAAAGGGTTTGGGTAATATAAAATTCAACAAAAAACCCCTAAAAAATAGTACAAAAACAATAGCTGCTCAGAGCGTTTATATAAAAACAGAAAAAACCTAAACAAAATAAAATAAAATAAAGCAAAACGCTAACGGAGAGTTTCCATTATAGAAAGAGGAATTCTAATTGAGCTGGATTATACGTAAAACCTTGGCTAAGGTGCCTCAATAGAAGACTATAAAAAAAAAGATGAAGGATAATTATCTCCCTCCAAATCATCATATGATTATTAGAAAAAATAGAGACTAGATGCAAAAAAGGCAAAGAAAATCACAGGCAAAATTAAAGCAGAACTACAAAAATAATTTTTTAAGTAGAACTATTTCAAAGTGCAGTAAGTAGAAGTAAAATAAACAGAGCGATAGGAGAGAAACTAAATGGGAAGAGAAGAAAGCTACCTTAGGTAATACCTTAGATACCATAAGGAAAGCTACTCTGATAAAATGGATTTTAAGATGGGTCCTGAAGAAGGAGGGGCCAAACTTGAAATAAGCCAGAAACAAGCCTAGTAGGTAGAGAATAAAAAGTACGAAGGCCTTGAGGCAGTGTGGGTTTTTTTAGGAGCAGAAAATATGCTACTATAGCTAAAATGTACTAATGTACATTTTAGTGAGTTAGAGGAAAGGGAGGGACAAGCATGTAGAATTCACATCAAGTTATGATAGATTAAGTTTAATATAAGGGGCTGTTGTCATTTAAAAGGAAAGCATCTTATCTCATGAGTGTCAAATGAGTGAATTCTTTATTTTTTTTGAAAGGAAATAAAAAATTCCCTTTGTCCTTTTCCTATTCTACTCCCACCAGTTTTGTTTTTCTACTAGAATTTCATAAGAGCTGCCCACTTTGGAAGTTTCCAGTCATTGATACTACTCTTAAATGTATCATATTTTGCCAGCTCTTTTTGGCAAGAAACCTCCTGTTCATAGAGGTAATTAACAAACGTAGAAGAGGGGAAAAGAGCATGTTCCTTGAAGTAACTCAACCTGGGGTCAGCCTGGACTGAACCACTTCCTGCCCATGTGAACTTGGAAAGTTAATTAACTTCTCTAATCTCAGTTGGCTCATCTTTAAAAGGAAGACAATGATACTTAACTCAGAGCATTGTTGAATGAATTAAATGAAATAGCATATGTTAATGTTATGGATTGAAGTTTAGGTCCCCTGTACAATTCATATGTTGAAATTCCCAGTATGATGGTATTATGCAGTTGGGTCTTTGGTAGATAAGGTCATGGGGGTAGAATACTCATGAATGGGATTAGAGCTGTTAGAAAAGAGACCCCAGAGACCTCTCTTGACTCTTCCACCATGTGAGGACACAGGAAGAATATAGCCACCTATGAACCATGAAGCGAGCCTCACCAGATACCAAATCTGCCGGCACCTTAATCTTACACTATTCACTCTCCAGAATTGTGATAAATAAATATTTGTTGTTTAAGCCACCCAGTCTATGACACTTTTTATTAAAACAGCCTGAACTGATTAAGACAGTTAAGTTATATAGTTAACTACTATAATTCCTCAAACTTAGAAAGGACTCAATAAATAGCAGCTTTTAAAAAAGAGCATGAAACACACCAAGTATTGAGTGCTCAAGAAGAAAGCCAGCAGCACCCACTTCAGACTTTAAAGAAGTCAGGAACACAGTTGACTTCTGAATTTTTGTCTCAACCAGATTGTTCTTTGTGTAATTTGGAAGTTTAGTTAAATAAGAAAATATGAGTTTATTATTTTAGTCAAGGTTCTCCAGAGAAACAGAACTAATAGAATATGGGGTGTGTGTGTGTGTGTGTGTGTGTGTGTGTGTGTGTGTATATAGATCGGGAGAGAGAGAGAGAGACAGAGAGAGAGAGAGAGAGGAGAGAAAACAAGAGAGATTTATTTAAAGGAATTGTCTCATGTGATTATGGTTGTTAGGAAGTCCAATCTGCAGGGTGGGCCTTCAGGCAGGAGACCCAGGAGAGGTGATGCTGTAGTTTCAGTCCGAAGGCAGTCTGCTGTAGAATATGAATGAGCCAATAATGTAGATGAAGTCTGAAGGCTGTCTGATGGGAAATTCTCTCTTGCTCAGGAGAGACTAACATATATATATATATATATATATATATTTTTTTTTTTTTTTTTTGTACGTAGACCTCTCACTGTTGTGGCTTCTCCCATTGCGGAGCACAGGCTCCGGATGCGCAGGCTCAGCGGCCATGGCTCACGGGCCCAGCCACTCCGCGGCATGTGGGATCTTCCCGGACTGGGGCACGAACCTGTGTCCCCTGCATCGGCAGGAGCACTCTCAACAACTGCGCTACCAGGGAAGCCCAGAGACCAATATTTTTGTTCTATATATGTTTTCAATTGATTGGATGAGGCCCACCCACGTTATGAGGGCAAACTGCTTTACTCAAAAGCTACCAATTTAAATGTTAATCTCATCCAAAACACTGTCACAGAAACACCCAGAATATATTGGGTTGGCAAAAAGTTCATTCAGGTTTTTCTGTAAGATGTTATGGAAAAACCCAAATGAATTTTTTGGCCAACTCAATATTTGACCAAACATCTGGGCAACCTATGACCTACCCAAGTTGACATATAAAATTAACCATCACACTCGTGTACTTGTCTATGCTTCATGTTTCAGCCAAACAGGCTCACCTGTTGGATGCAGTGGAAATATCTAAAGACAGCATTGGTAAAAATTTAATTTTTAAAGAGTTAAGATTGGCTTTATAACAGTCCCTATGTCATTTTGGAAAGGATTTGAAATAGCTATAAAAACAACAAAAACAAGACAAAATATGCAATATAATATCGCAAGCAGAAGAAATATGGAAATACTTAACCAGGTAATACATTGTCACACTTAATCAGCATTTGTTTCTTTTATTCATATCTCAACTTTTACTAGGATTGAAACCAATAAAATATAGGAAAATATTATAAATTAGGTACAAATGAAAGAAAAAAGTAAATAAGCGAAGGAAATAACATGAAATTGAGACAAAATGAAGGAAACACATACCAAAAAGCAAAGGGCACAAAACCAAATAGTTAATGGGAAGCAGGCAGATGATGTAAATGAGTGAAGTGGGCCAACAGAAGGTCATGTGGGTAGTGGGGACTTTGCTCAATTATTGTCTTTAAAAGGGACTCATTCTAGCCAAATGTGGTTAGAATATGGGTCTACTTTTGCGAAAACTGTGTGTGTGTTTCCTGTGTATGTGTTTGTAAAATTTCTGATTGTCCAATTTACACAAAACCACACATTTATGGGACAAATAAAATCCCTTCAGCAACCAAATATTGCTTCCTGAGTCCTTACTCCAATTCCTCATAATAGTCCTTAAAGTTATATGTAAACTTTCTTGCAACTAGTATGTACAAGGAATCTTAATCAGTTTTAGAATTCAAAATATCTAACAAATAAGATCAAACAGTTGTTAAGGGGAAGAATGACTAAGGTCAGAAAGAAATGCCTCTGCAGGGGAATAGAAAGAACTTTTCATAATGTGATGGGCAATGACACTCACTCTTCTTTACTGTAGACATAGCAATTAGCCCCTTGGTTCACCTCCAACAATAGTTATGAAGGCATCTGCTCAACATCACTAATTATTAGAGAAATGCCAATCAAAACTACAATGAAGTCTCACCTCACACTGGGCAGAATGGCCATCATCAAAAAATCTACAAACAATAAATGCTGGAGAGGGTGTGGAGAAAAGGGAACCCTCCTGCACTGTTGGTGACAATGTAAATTGATACAGCCACTCTGGAGAACAGTACAGAGGTTCCTTATAAAGCTAAAAATACAGTTACCATATGATCCAGCAATCCCACTCCTGGGCATATATCTGGAGAAAGCCATAATTCAAAAAGATATCTGCACCCCAGTGTTCATTGCAGCACTGTTTACAATAGCCAGGACATGGAAGCAACCTAAATGTCCATCAACAGAGGAATGGATACAGAAGATGTGGCACATATATACAGTGGAATATTACTCAGCCATAAAAAAGAATGAAATAATGCTATTTGCTGCAACATGGATGGACCTAGAGATTGTCATACTGAGTGAAGTTAAGTCATACAGAGAAAGACAAGTAACATATGATATCTATTATATGTGGAATCTAAAAAATAGTGTACAAATGAACTTATCTACAAAATAGAAATAGAGTTACAGATGTAGAAAACAAGTTTATGGTTACCGGGGGTAAGGGAGGGGAGGGATAAACTGGAAGATTGGGATTGACATACACTCTACTATATATAAAACAGATAACTAATAAGAACCTACTGTATAGCACAGGAAACTCTACTCAATACTCTGTAATGGCCTATATGGGAAAAGAATTTTAAAAAGAATGGATATATGTATAACTGATGCCCTTTGCTGTACACCTGGAACTAACACAACATTGTAAATCAACTATATGCCAGTAAAAACTAAAAATAATAGTTTTGAAGGTAGATGGCAATCACTACTGATACTGGAAGAAAAATAAAATCATTCAATTCCTAACACAAAAAGGCAGATTCTCAAGTTTACCAAACTTTAAAAACACAGGGAGGATACTTTAATTTCTTACTTTGATAATCAATAGTTGTTATACATACCTTCCTAAAAATCCATAAAATAATTGAAATATTTTTTCAAACATATAGAACTGTGAATTTTCTTTTCCATTCATCACTGAAAGTGCTTATTACATTTTAAAATTGTGTAATATGTCTCAGAAATTTTTTCAGTTTTCAGTATGTAAAGTGTCTGCCTAAAATTCTTAAAAGCCTATAGCTATACACCTTATAAGATACCATAGATTTAATGAATGCTACTGGAACTGCTAACCCTTCTAATATTTTGCATCATTCTATTTCCAGACTGGTAGAACCACAAGACTTCTGTTCATAGTTTCATACTAACTACTTAAGTTTTCTTGACATATACCAAATTTAGATTATATTGTTGCTGTGTAAGTATTTAACTTAAGCGAACTCCTTAAGGCTTTAATACTTCTGGTCTATTTGTTCCTGTTTCTTTTTTTTTTTTCTTCCAAACATCTTCTAAAGCCTGATATAAATTCCCAGGGGCTAATAAACAAGTACAGATTGTAGATAGAAGGTATTTTAAAGAATTAGAGAATACATTTACAAAATATTTTTGTAGGCTTGCAATAAAACTTGCCAATTTTTTCCTTGGAATGTAGTTTAAAGAAGACACGGTTAAATTCTTTCTGTTATTAGACCCTTCTCTAAACAAGCATTCATTTATTCAGAAGTAGATTGAAATCAACCTCGCTGGACCTGTATCTTCCACATAAATTTAAATTCTTAGAGGGCAAGACTTACTTTTATATATTTTTCAATTTCCAGAACCTCATAGCTCATGGCACATGGTAAGCTCTTAGTAAACACATAATAAGTGATTAATTTATCTACATATATGTGTGTGGTTGAAGCAAAAATATTGTCCTTCTTTAAGCTAAAATTGTGCTCAGCCTATTGTTTTTTGTTTTTTTTTTTTTTGCGGTACGCAGGCCTCTCACTGTTGTGGCCTCTCCCATTGCGGAGCACAGGCTCCGGAAGCGCAGGCTCAGCGACCATGGCTCATGGGCCCAGCCGCTCCGCGGCATGTGGGATGTTCCCAGACCGGGGCACGAACCCGTGTCTCCTGCATCGGCAGGCGGACTCTCAACCATTGCGCCACCAGGGAAGCTCTCAGCCTATTTTGATGGTTACAGGGATGTATATGTAAATTTCTGTGTGCTCTTTTATTATGCTATTCCTAATACCAGGTTGTTTTTCCTGCCTATGGATAAGATTTTTATAATCCAGTTGAAACACATTATATTTTTGAAATATTAATTAAGTATATAATCTGTTCACTTTTACATCTGTGTTTTTTTTTTCTTTCCCTAGATACTTTTGTCTAAATAAAATGGCCTTACCATTTTGTTTCCTTGCTACATTTTTGTCAGAGGGAAAATTAATTGAAATACAAAATGGAAAAGCTAAAGAAAACAATTGAGCTACTTTGAGTCCCCCAGGTTCTTCCATTTGGACATAAGTTATTTCCGTTAACAAACATGAGTCACTTACTGCTGTTAGAGCTATGGGTAGTGGATATCTTCACTTAAAGGACTTTTCAACAACAACAAACTTTTTATAAATTGTGAATCCCAGAAAAGAATGAGGCAACTTTCCTCCTTTCTCCTTCTCCTTTTCCAAGGAGTCAAACACAGGAAACAAAGGATTGTAGCATAAACAGAACCAAAAAGATCTATATGTGCTACTTGTACTTGAAGTAACAAAAATACTGGCTATGAATTTTAGAAGAAAACTTCAGAAGCAGATATTAAATATGAATCAGAATACAAGGCTTTAGATCAAAGACACTGATATTGTTAGAAAATAAAGAGGCCAGGTATTTTACTCCAGTGGATAAAATTGGATAAGGTGGGATTAACTGTGCCTTTAAAAGACTGGCTTTGTGGGACAGAATCAACAGCTGCCAACAGGTTATGATGAGACAGATGTTAAAAGATTCCTCTATCCCTATATTTCCCTTCCGTCATCCAAGCAATTGTGAAATAGTGATAACCACACTTGGGAAGGTTCTTTTGAGAAGAAGAGATCATCTACACAGAAGTCATAGAGGAATCTGGATAAAATTCAGATGTTAATGTTGAAATCTATTATAACATTTAAAACTTTCCATTTTTCCCTCTTAAATAGGAAAGCCTCAAAGCACAATCTTTCCCTATAAAGTTTGACCATGGGTCTCCAGTTGCGTGGGCAGTCCCAGTTTATGGGTGTAATTATTAATAGCATTGACATAAATTCTCAAAATTGTCTTAATTAGGATGATAAATTATATAGTAATCCTGTGAATAAGGCATATTTAATTGGAGATTTGAATGTGACCAATAAGGAAGTTCTGCAAGCAAGGTAGGGATTTGGCAGTGCCGGATCATAAGAAGCTTCACTATGGGGTTATTTGAGCAGCACTAGAAAACTGAAAGGTCAGTGAGAGGTGAGAAGGTAGAGAAGGCCGCTCTCAAAGGGGAGGATGCTGAGACCCAAAAAAGTAAATAAATTCAGCTAAGTCATGTTGATGGGTAAGTGCAGATTTGGGACAATATTAAACTTGCTTTAGTAAAGGCATTATTAAAATAAAAATTATAATAAAATAAGTTAATTGGTTTTATTTATTAAAGTGAATTTTGTTTGTTTGTTTGCTTTTTAGTTCAAAATGTATATCTTTTACTTTGGAAATCTAAAAAATGTACAAGTAACAAGATGTTTGTTCTTTAGACAGTTTTGCCCAAAACATATCTAGTGTAATTTTGAAGGTAAGGATTCTAAGCTTCTATCAGTTCTGGTAGTCTAAATGTTGTTACTAGGAGATGCTATCCTTTTTGCCTTAAAAAAACACTACCTTAAGAAGTTTGAGATATGCAAAAATGCATCCAGGACCTAGTTTGGGATGCTTTGCATAAAAAGCTAATAGGAACTTATATTTTTGGAAGCTGACAGCTGGGGAGGCAGGAGGCGGAGAGAGGAAGAACCCCAGCGATATGATGGGGTGCCCAGTCAGAGGGAAAGAGGCAACTAGTGGGGGATTTCCCATGGCAGGGACTCTGAAGAACAGAATTGTTTTGCTTTAAAACAGTTTTAAAGTTTTATTATTAAAAATGAAACTTTATTTTTTTAGTTTATCCCAACATTTCACTAAAAATTCTGTATTCCCAACAGGCTTGTGTCAGTGGAACTGTGGGAAAATAAATGATTTGAATGAGACAGAAAGTGAAGGCTTACTATCATCTGGTATTTGGGATTAGAGGTGATGTTACACAGGGAAGAGAAAGGTGACCTGAGGAACATCTCAGAGTTCTGGAGAGGGACCCAAAGACCAGGGAAAGCTAGCCAGAGAACAGGCTAATTCAGAGGTGGACATGAGCCAGACCCTATTTATCCTAAGTGTATTAGAGAAAGGTAACTCTCAGTGTTCAAATTCCAGCTCACCTTTTAGTAGACATATGATCTTTGACAAGTTATATAATCTCCAAAGCCTGTTTCCTAATCTATAACTGTAGCATAATGACAGCACCTACTGCATAAGCCTGCTGGGAAAATTACATGTGATGATCCACTTTAAGGCACACAGCCCTGTTGCTGGCAAGTGGCCATAATTCTACAGAAGATGGCTGATAGCTAGATTTAGCACTAGTATATCATTTTGTATTCAGTGTATTATTTTTGTATCTACTTGATATTATAAAAATGTTCTCCCATATCACTGAATAGTTTTTGAAATCAATTTTTAATAAATGTCTAGTAGTATGCTCTATTGACTCATAGGCTTAATTTAACCATTTCCTCATTTTTTGACTATTTATGTTATTTCAAATTTAAACTATCATAAAAGACAATAGCAAGCTTCCATATTTAAAACTTGATAGACATTTTTGATAATTTAATCAGTAAAAATCCACTGAATGCACTTAAATGTGCCAAAGTATACAAGAATTTTAAGATTCTTCATAAATGGACAACTTACTCTGCTGGGAAAGAATGCTGAATTACATCGTTATGATTATGATGTTTAATTGTAAGCAAAGCACCATTTCAAAATGGCTTAAACCATAAGATAAAATATTAGAAATTCCAAAGGTAAGGCAGCCTCCAAAGTTGCTTGATAAAAAGGCTCAAAATCATTAAGGACCCATGTTCTTTCCATCTCTTCTATCTTTCTTGACATTGACATCATACTCAGGCAGGTGACAAAGTGGCTATAACAGCTTCAGGTATTCCATCTGGATACAGTAAGGCCCAGTACTTCCTTCATACCAACAAGGAAGTCTTCATGGAAGCCTACAGAGACTTCACTGTTCATTGGCCAGATTGATCACATGCTTATTCCCAGCCAATCCCTGTAAGAGAAGTTGGATTAGCATAACTGATTTGACTAGTTACTTAGGATGGATTAGATATAGGAGAGTCAACAGTAATAATTATGATTTCCACGATCAGTGTTTGAGAGTACCACTTCAATTTCATCCCCACCAATACTGGGTATTATTGTAAACCTCCATTATTATTGGTTCCTCATCAAAAAACATGTTTGGGTATAATATACGCCATGGTTCTGCACAAACACTGTTGGACAGAATGAAAGAATGAATGAGTAATTGATAGGCTGGGCTTCTCAAGTCTTTAGTTCAATTGGGCTGTACTCTACCAGGTCGAACACTACTAGCTTGAGAGAAGAGATGAACCTTCTTAAATACAAAGGGGATATTATATGCAATGAAAGGATCTCGAGCAATAATAGTACCCAAGAGCTCAGTCATTATATGGGGGAATCTATAAACTGACTGTAAATTAAAACGTGAAAATGAGTGTAGAGAGAAGTGAAATTTAAGCTCTCAATGGGGTAATCCTTCAGCAGAAATGGCCTCACACTGTTTTTCTTGGATTATTTTGAGGCCCATTGTATTATCTGAAGGAAGCCTATTGAACAGTGATTGACTGGTGCTGACCTAGTGTTACACTCATTTTGCACAAAAGCTTCTCTGCTGTAATGCTTGGTGAGGTTATACACTGAAGTCAATTGTGATCCTGAAACCAAATGAAATCACTCACCCACTTCTCGAAGGTTTTAGTATGACACATTCTATTATATTATAATTTTGAAAAGAGTCATTTCTCCTGATGGCTAATTATTAACTTTCAAATGGATGCTGTACGAATTGCAATCAAATATGTTTACTTTATTCAATACATATGTTGTCAGGAAATATAATTCCACTTTAAAACGTTTTGCAGTTTTACTGACACCCAGATTTCTTTGTTCTGGTTTTGGTCTCCTCTCTTGCTGCCCCTGGGCAAATTGGAAAGCTACCTTATTGAGCTTCATGCTTTCAAATTCCTTGATGTGCATCAGTGCACAGAATAAATGCTCAGGTGATTTCCAAGCCTTTTCAGTTTTCTTTCCTTTTTTACTTTTACCTAAATGTTGTGGAGATGCTATGCTCAGCAAGTGTTTAAATAAGTGTACTCAAACATTACATGTGAAAGGTTTTACTGCATATTCACATTTTGATCCCAAATTTTAACTAAACTACTGTTCACATATAGCTCTAAAATTTGAATTTGTGCATAGAATGTTTAGAATCTTTGAGTCTAAAATATATGTATATGTATACATGTGTGTATATATACACACACATGTATATATATTTAGACTACTTATATGCTAAAAGTGATAGTACAACTTCATTAAATCTAACCCTCCAGGAGGTTTGGTTAGATGTTTCTTCTTTCTGCTTCTTTAACACTCTGCTCTTCTCTGTCTGTAGCACTCATCACATTGTATTGCCCATGTTTATATCACACATTAAATTATCGATTCCTTAATAGCAAGGTCAGTCTGTTTTTATATTTCCAGTCCATCCATTCCCTAGGCCTAAATACTCAATAATACATATTAGGTAATAGAGTAAATTAATGAAAGAAGAAAAAAACACCTATTTAATATTTACTTCCACTTGAAACAGCAAATTATTTTCTCATCTAGTAGAAAAAAACGTATAAAAGATGTTCTCGAGCTTGGAACACAAAACTGTTGAAACACTTTAAAGAGAAGAACAAAACAAAAAGAGTTGAAGACATTGCAAATGATGTTGAAAAAAGAGATTGGATCCAATAGTGAACAAAGTGTAAATTTTAGTCTATTTAACACCAGTGACCTAAATTCCTTGGATCCCAGTGAGTTACATGGTGAAAATCATGAGAATGCCAGCGATACTAAAAACTTTAGGACTTTGTTTTCCAGGAATCATTAAAGGTTTGAGATAGCTGGCTTCCTGGACATCAGCTAGTCCTGCCTTTTATTTTAGATGAGAGGAAGCCGAATTCCAGAAATAGGAAGTGATTTGCAAAGATTAGCTCCTCGGCACAGAGACAGCAATTTGGACACTGAGTAATCAAATCTACACAGAGTGCCTGATGAATGGAGAGATAAGAAACTTCCTCAGCGAAATAGGATAAGCAAATACTGTGTTTCCAGATCACTAAGAAAGTTTTTTAAGGCAGGAGATGCCTCTGATATTTTATCATATGGAATGGTCCTCAGCAAGGGCCAATTTTGTCCCTTAAAGGACATATTACTGTCTGGAGACTTTTTTTTTTTTTTAATATCTTTATTGGGGTATAATTGCTTTACAATGGTGTGTTAGTTTCTGCTTTATAACAAAGTGAATCAGTTATACATATGTTCCCATATCTCTTCCCTCTTGCGTCTCCCTCCCTCCCACCCTCCCTATCCCACCCCCCCAGGCGATCACAAAGCACGGAGCTGATCTCCCTGTGCTATGCGGCTGCTTCCCGCTAGCTATCTACCTTATGTTTGGTAGTGTATATATGTCCATGCCTCTCTCTCGCTTTGTCACAGTTCACCCTTCTCCCTCCCCACATCCTCAAGTCCGTTCTCTAGTAGGTCTGTGTCTTTATTCCTGTCTTACCCCTAGGTTCTTCGTGACATTTTTTTCCCTTAAATTCCATATATATGTGTTAGCATACAGTAATTGTCTTTCTCTTTCTGACTTACTTCACTCTGTATGACAGACTCTAGGTCTATCCACCTCATTACAAATAGCTCAATTTCGTTTCTTTTTATGGCTGAGTAATATTCCATTGTATATATGTGCCACATCTTCTTTATCCATTCATCTGATGATGGGCACTTAGGCTGTTTCCATCTCTAGGCTATTGTAAATAGAGCTGCAATGAACATTTTGGCACATGACTCTTTTTGAATTATGGTTTTCTCAGGGTATATGCCCAGTAGTGGGATTGCTGGGTCATATGGTAGTTCTATTTGTAATTTTTTAAGGAACCTCCATACTGTTCTCCATAGTGGCTGTACCAATTCACATTCCCACCAGCAGTGCAAGAGTGTTCCCTTTTCTCCACACCCTCTCCAGCATTTAACGTTTGTAGATTTTTTGATGATGGCCATTCTGACTGGTGTGAGATGATATCTCTTTGTAGTTTTGATTTGCATTTCTCTAATGATTAATGATGTTGAGCATTCTTTCATGTGTTTGTTGGCAGTCTGTATATCTTCTTTGGAGAAATGTCTATTTAGGTCTTCTGTCCATTTTTGGATTGGGTTGTTTGTTTTTTTGTTATTGAGCTGCATGAGCTGCTTGTAAATTTTGGAGATTAATCCTTTGTCAGTTGCTTCATTTGCAAATATTTTCTTCCATTCTGAGGGCTGTCTTTTGGTCTTGTTTATGGTTTCCTTTGCTGTGCAAAAGCTTTGAAGTTTCTTTAGGTCTCATTTGTTTATTTTTGTTTTCATTTCCATTTCTCTAGGAGGTGGGTCAAAAAGGATCTTGCTGTGATTTATGTCATAGAGTGTTCTGCCTATGTTTTCCTCTAAGAGTTTGATGGTTTCTGGCCTTACATTTAGGTCTTTACTCCATTTTGAGCTTATTTTTGTGTATGGTGTTAGGGAGTGATCTAATCTCATACTTTTACATGTAGCTGTCCAGTTTTCCCAGCACCACTTATTGAAGAGGTTGTCCTTTCTCCATTGTACATTCCTGCCTCCTTTATCAAAGATAAGGTGACCATATGTGCGTGGGTTTATCTCTGGGCTTTCTATCCTGTTCCATTGATCTATCTTTCTGTTTTTGTGCCAGTACCATACTGTCTTGATTACTGTAGCTTTGTAGTATAGTCTGAAGTCAGGGAGCCTGATTCCTCCAGCTCTGTTTTTCATTCTCAAGATTGCTTTGGCTATTCGGGGTCTTTTGTGTTTCCATACAAATTGTGAAATTGTTTGTTCTAGTTCTGTGAAAAATGCCAGTGGTAGTTTGATAGGGATTGCATTGAATCTGTAGATTGCTTTGGGTAGTAGTCATTTTCACAATGTTGATTTTCCAATCCTTTTGATTCATTACTGTGGGAGTGCGTGAGATGTCTCACTGGTTTCTAGTGAGTAGAGATTGGGGATGCTTATAAACATCCTAAAATGCCCCAAATGTTAATAGTGACAAGGTTGAGAAAGCCTGCCCTAGAGTATAGCCCAGATAAAAAAGACTAGGTTATGCTAGATGTCACTAGAAAAAGTCTTGCTAGTCATTCTTTAAAATGCATACAATTGCACATACATACACACACATAGTCATCTGCAGCATGGCAGAGCTGTGTCCAGAGGAAATGCAAGGTTGGTATACATGTATGGAAAGACTTCTCAGCTTCTCAGTGCCAACATGGGAATGATATGAGGTCATATTTCTGTGGACATACTCTAACTATAAATGAGAGCCTAGACCTGAAATGGCCCACAGAATCAGAACCAGGAAGACAGCCAGAAATCAAGATTGCACCTGCAGTCCCTCTCCAGGATTGCTGTGATTCTTCTTCTTCCCATGGCTATTTCCTCCTTGGCATAAAGATGATCAGCTCAAACATCACTTTACAACCTTTCTTGAGCACCCAATTTAATTTGCCCTTGCCATTTTCTGGCATTTTCTATCACATATCTGTTTTCACTATCTGAAGTAATCACTTTCTCTTATTTAATTATTATATGTCAAAGTGCTTATTATATGTCAAATACTCTTCTAGCTATGAACAAAAATAAATCAGTATCTTTGTCTTCATGAAGCTTGTGAATAACTGAATAAATACATCAATGTGTGAATCTACTTAGAGTGCCCAGGTAGAGGTGGCAAGGAAGAAACAGTACACTCCCAGCAACCATGAGGTAAGCACAATGGAGGTAAGGAGGTAAAGAAAAGAAACAAATGATTATACTTATGACTAAGCATACAAATTCTGGAGATGACCAGAATATTACTTTTACAATGACCCAAATGTACTGAGTCTTATAGGTAATGTCCACCTTGACAATGGAAATAGTTATGATGTACATTGATAGTAATTGATAAAGTTAATTAGTATTACAATTAAACAATAATATATTTTACATTTAAGCTTATACTTACTTAAGGATAATTATTCTATAGAGGTCCCATATGATTTTCTTAATGGTCCTATGAAATAGGAAAAATAACATATTCATATTATACATATGAGGAAACCTCAATTAAAATATTGGGTTGGCCAACCTGAATGAAATTTTCGGCCACCACAATAAATTAAATAACTTGCCTAAGATCACACAACTACAAAAATACAAAACGTATCCTGTATGTAATACGCTATTTCTTTGCTTTTTTTTTTTTTTTTTGACCTGAAAGCCTTTGGCATTACTTAGGGTTTTGGGGAAAGAAGGGAGTTTGGTAAGAGAAAAGGATAATATATATGGTTGTAAAAACAGGAAAGTATAACGTTAGGGAGGGTAGACTAAATCATCAGTATATTCAAAGTAGATAGAATGTGAATATATTCTCTAAATAATGCATTTGCCCAGGAGAACTTCTCCCTATGGAGGCAATTCTTGTTTTTTAATTGTCATTTTTAACTTATCTACTTTATCTCCAACATAAGAAAACTTTCAATCTCTTTACATCATGTAATAGTAGAATGTGAAAGAATATTATCTGAGAACTTTATTCACTTCTAATTCTTCTTTTTTTCAAGACAATTATATATGCATATACACAAACATATATACAACCAAGTCAATGAAACAAAAAAACTATGGAAAGTAAGAAAATATATTTTAAATGGAAGTCATTCTCATCATTGGGAATAAATGCACCTCAGAAACCAGAATAATTTGTGGGCTTTCTTTTATTTGAAAGATTGAAGGATATCAAGCAAGGCCTTAATAGACATGACATTTTCCTGGCAAAAGATTTGAAAATGATCTTATATAGAGGAGAAAATTACTTAGTTAATATTCTAATATCATGCATCCTTTGTATTTTTGGATAAAGAATTTAGATACATTCAGGGATGATAGTTTTCATTCACTTGTCTAGTGATTCAAATAATTGATTGATTTTGCACATGCTCCAGAAATGTAGACACAAACCATGTCCCTGTATCTGCAGAACACTGAGAAAGGTGAAAAGGACTTTTATATGCTATAAAATAGGAATATGTGAGTAGTTCTGGAAACATGGATGTGACAGCATCCACTTTTGCTCACTTAGGAGTCCAGGGAAAAGTTAATGGAAGGAGGTAAACTTTGAGTTGATTATTGAAGTGAGGATTTTCCAGGCTGATAAAGGAAAATACCAAACTTCATGAGAAATTTTGAGAAATCTAAACAACTCCAAATCAGAAGAAGCATCTCAGAGGATAGGGAGAGGTGACATTGAAAAGGTAGAAAAGGTTTTTTATGCCAGACAAAGGAGTTAGATTTTTGGCTTTAGAAATGAGGTGTCGTGAAAGGATGTAGAGCACAAGAGGAATAAGATGAGATTTGTATTTTAAAATATCAGTCACCTCTCTACAATTTTTTATATGCTTAATCTATTTCCTATGTTTTTTGAAAAATAAAATAAAAGTAAATCATTCACTGTTTTTTAAAATTATCTATGTACTAGTTAGTGTTCTCCAAGAGAGAACAGAACCAATAGGATAGATGGATAGATAGATAGATAATAGGAAGATAGACAGAGATTTATTATGATAGATTAGTCATTTGATTATGGAGGCTGAGAAGTCCTCTGATCTGCTGTGTGTTAACTGGAGGTCCAGGAAAGCCAGCAATGTAGTTCCAGTCCAAAGCAAAGGCTGGAGAACCAGGGGGACAAATGGTGTAAGTCCTACCTTGAGTCTGAAGACCTGAGGACCATGTGGCCAATAGTGGAAGTCCAGCTACTAGTCTGAAGGCCTAAAAACCAAGAGTGCCAGTGTCCTAGGGCAGAACAGGATGGACATCCCAGCTTAAGCAAGGGAGCAAATTCATTCTATTTTGGCCTTTTTGACTCAGGGCCTCAAAAGATTGGATCATGCCTACTTGTATTGGTGATAATGATCTTTGCTCAGTTTTCCAACTCAAATGCTAATCTCTTCAAGAAATACCCTCATAAACAAACACAGAAACAATGTTTTGTCAGCTATCTGGGCATCCCAGCTAGTCAACTTGACACATAAAATTAACCATCACAATCTACTATGTGCCAAGCACTGGGTAGATATTAATATAAAGAGCTGAGAAAACTAGAGTGGTCTCTGTGCTCACAAAGTTCATAGACTACTGTGAAGACAGATATTAAAAATGGTTATAAATAATTAAGTAAATAGATGTGTGCAAGCTGCTATAAGGAAAAAATGACAGGGTCTGTAGGAGTATAAAGGGGATTTAACCTTGATAAAGTAGGCTTCCCTGAGGGAGGGAATATGTGAACATTTTAGATTTCACTTGGTAAACGGAGAGGTTGGCAAGAAACAGAGATGGCAGATAGCATGGCTTCTTAAAGAATCCCAGAGAAGCCCATTGTGACTGGAGAAGAGAGAATGAGGGGAAGAGTGGCCCGAGATGAGACTGGTAAGGCAGGAGGAGCTGGATCAAGAAGACTTTAGAGGGGGCTTCACTGGTGGCGCAGTGGTTGAGAGTCCGCCTGCCGATGCAGGGAACACGGGTTCGTGCTCCAGTCCGGGAAGATCCCACATGCCGCGGAGCGGCTGGGTCCGTGAGCCATGGCCGCTGAGCCTGCACGTCCGGAGCCTGTGCTCCACAACGGGAGAGGCCACAACAGTGAGAGGCCCGTGTACCGCCAAAAAAAAAAAAAAAAGGCTTTAGAGACCTCATTAAATAATTTCCCCTTCACTCTAAAGGCAATGGGATGCAATAGAAGGGTTTTTATGCAGGTCAGTAACATTACAAAATATATTTTAAGAAAGAATGTACTTTTGAAAGATTACTCTGGCTGCAGTGGCAAAGGTCATTTAGAAGTGAATAAAGCAAAAAGGACTATGGGGTGATCAATTAGGAAGCTGTTGCAGTAATTCAAGAGAGAGATGAAGATAGCCTAGATTAGGCAGATGCCAAGGTGATTCAGGAGATATTTTGGGAGGTAAAATTAGCAAAGATTGGTGATAGATTAGAAATATTGGGTGAGGGAAAGGAAGGAATCAAGGATGACTCAGTTTTGTGGCCTTAATTCCCCAAGCAAGAGTGAGAAGGTCTCTGGAGTTACAGATAATGATACCACTTGGGAATTACCTGCAGTCATGCAAGGAAAAAATGTAAGACCTAAATTAAGGCAGTGATAGAAACATTAAGGAAATATGATCAGGAGCTATTTGGAAGGTAAAATTTCAACAAGACTCTGACCAACTGCACGTTGGAGATAAGGTGGAGAGAAAAGTTTATGCCTATTTTCTTGTCTTTGAATGTTGGAACTCATTAAAATCTTTATTGCAAACTTCCTCTGTGCCAGAGACTGTTCTAGGTGGTGAGAATATAATAGTGAACATGACAGACAAAAAGAGCTGCCCTCCTTGAAATTATATTTAAGCCAATTTTCTTGTCAAGTTTGTATCAAGCATATAGACTTGATACTATTAACTATGATGGGAACTCCAAGGAAGAAGAGGATGTGTTGAGGAAGGAAGAAAGTGAGTGCAGGTATGGGCTTGATAAGGTTGGGGCACAGATTCTGTGGTGAAGGTGCAGCTGGCAGATGGATAGAAGAATTTTGTGCCCAGAGAGCACTCTGGGGTGGAGTTTCACTAGTGTTCCTGTGATATTGAAAACTGTGGGAAGAGCAGAGATCAGAATGGGCATGAACTGATGAAGGAGTGATGCTCTTTACCTGCCATGGAAGTAGGTGCTGGAGAGGGATAGCATTTAATGACTTTAACCAAGAAGTACCTTTATGCAGAGCAACTCTGCTCAACTCTGAGCAACTCAGAGCAGCTCAGACCCTAAGCAATAAGTGATTTCTTCCTCTCAGGGTGCTTTTAAATTTGACCTCTTCTCTGACTGGCCCAGGGTGTGGAAGGTGAAAATGAGCAGGCCCACATAAGGAGAAGCACCAGGCATCATGTCAGGACACAGTCCCTTTCTTCACAGTGCAGGACGCTTCAAACTTCCAAATCAAGTCCAAGGGTTATTCAGGGGTCCATGAGTGAGGCAGCCAAGTAAGGTCAATTGCTAGTAGATGGATCTATTCACTTCAGCTGAGGATTCTCATGTGCAAATGTGGGTCTGGTGAGAAGGGGACCTTTCATTTGTTTTCAAGAGATGTTGGAAATCATTCAAAACTTTATTGCAAACTTCCTTTGTGCCAGAAACTGTTCTAGGTGGTGAGAGCATGAACAGTGAACAAAACAAAAAGTGCTGCCCTTATTGCAATTATATTCATGTGGAAAGAAATATAATAAATATTTAAATCACATAATATATCAGAGGGTGAGAAGTGAAGAAGTGCTACAGAAATCAGGGGCTCTATTTTAAATAGATGATCAGGGAAGACATTATTGAGAATGTAACATTTGAGCAATGACCTGAGATAGGTAAGGAAAGAAGCCATGTATGGGTAGAGCAGGAAATTATTTTTCAAAGGAAATAGTCGGTGACATGGTCCTAAGTTAGGGATCCAGCTCTTGACTATATTTTGAAGGCAGAGCTATGAGGACTGGTTGTGAGGTTAGAGGTGGAGTGTGTCAGAAAGAAAGGAAATGAAGGTGACTCCAAGGTTTTGGTCTGAAGCTCTCTATAACTGAGATAGGTAAGGCATTTGAAAAAAGGAAGAGTTCAGGAGGGAAGACAGTTTGGGACAGGTTAATTTCAAGATGATCTGATGGAGCCCAAACCTGTGCACTTTCTCAGATGACCTCAACTGACTTCTTCCTTTTTCCTTGTTCTTGGCTGTCACCTACCTGTGCTGGAACATCCTTGCATTTTTGGACTTGAGTGAATCAACGAGTCATATTCAAACACTTGGATGAGAACACGCTAAGAGACCATTAAAAGGCCAGAAGTTAGGGCAAGTTGCCTGGAGAAAGCCAGGCAGATTTCTCTCTCCATTGGGCTACTCCAAGGTGTAATTCTTTCTTGTAACCTTCCCTAGATGTGGAATAAAAAAGCCTCCTAAGGAGTATGCTGTGTCTCTCTGTAAGATATTGTTACGGGGTAGCCAGTGAAGAAATGCTTCCTTTTATTCTCTTCCATTACTTCCTTTTTCTCTCATCATCACTGCCGCAGGCTTGTACTTTAATTCTTGCACAGTATCTTCTTTCTACATAACTTAGACTAGAACAGTTGCCTAAAGGGCATCCAAGTGGAGCTGCCAAGTGGGGTATTAGATCAGAGACTGAAATACGGGGGTGGTGATGTTGGGAGAACCAAACTAGAAATATACATTTGGGAGTCATCAGGGCACAGATGATATTTAAAACCTCGGAACTGGGTGACCTCCACAAAGAAATGATTGTAGGTAGAGATGAGAAGAGGTCCAAAGACAAAGCCTTGGGCACTTCTGAATTTAGGGGTCAGCAAAGGAGTCTAAGAAGCAACAGCCAACAGAGGAGGAGACCCTGAGGGTGTATTGTGGAAGCCAAGCGAAGAGTGAGTCAAGGAGGAAGAAGTGAAATGTCAAGTGATATGAATATTAATGTAAAACCTCCCAATTTTTCAATGTTAACAAGAAAGTCAAACTTTTTAAAAACACCACAGAGACCATCAGAACACTTCTAAAGATTATTTGGCCTTCATACTGCTAATTTGCTAAAAGTTGTCTGGTGGGAAGTCTTGTCCTGACTGTGATAAACAGCCTTCTTCCTGTTCTTTTCCAGCTGTGCTAAGGCCATGTCTTACTATCCCTCCCAAAAGTATATTTCCTGGTTGTAGTATTTTCCACCTGGACTTGAACTTATTAGTGACAGTTAACAGTTATATAGCACTTACGTTTTGCCAGGCATTGTTTTTATCTATTTATCTATCTACCTACCTATCATCTATCACATACACATACACATACACAGACACACATACACATGATGGATAATTTCTATTATCATTTCCAGTAAAATTCAAAGTAACTGAACTATTGAGAGCCTAAGTAAATTGCCAAACATCATGCAGTGAACATAAGGCAGAACTGGGATTTGGACCCAAGTTGTCTGGCTCCATGGTCCATGCTCATAAGCTTCATAAAATACCATCTCAGGAATTATTGGCTTGGCGTTTGAATATATGGCCAGCTAGGAGAATTATATTAGGCATCATCATCTCTCCTCTCTAGGACCTCCTTTTTCCTGTATTGATTCAGGCCCCTGGTGATCCACATGCCTCAAATGCCTGAGGATGGGCATATTGTATTACGCTAGTAGTGTGTAGTTTGAAAATACATTTCAGGGAATTCTAATACACCTTGCCCTGCTCTCTCTTCAACTCAGGGAAAATCACTGCATTACTTGGCTTGTGTGGATATCTCTCATAGGGATGGTAAAGTCATTAAATTGAAGTTGACAGAGGATTAAATGACAATGGTATGCTAGATTCATATCACAAACTTAAAAATGCTCAGCTGTGGGTGGCTTCATTATTTATTTGAAGGTTTGCCTTACAAATATGATTTGCTTAAAATACCTAATTTTCAATGTTAAGTTTTGCTCTGCTGGCTAGGTCAAACTCTGTGACCCTTAAGAATTGCTCTCATATTTGGTTAAAAAAATTCAGCATGATTGCAGAAAATTGTTGCTCTTTTCAACCTCTTATTCCTCCCTCTTGTATGGAAAAAATGTTATGCTTATCTTACTTTCAGTTCTAGAATTATGAGAGAACTGGACTAAAATCCATGCCTTATCATCAGTTTGTTCATAATCTACCTTGAGTAGTTTCCCAGTGATGATAGACATGGACCCAGAAAAATACAAATTTTGAAATCTAATCAAATCACTTTTTCTCCCTGTATTCATGTTCATTTTCTCTTGATATATCCCCTGAAAGGAGCTGTTTTTGTCACCCTTTCTTCAAAATGACACCTTTATACCTAAAATAGTATGGAATTAATTGTGAAATAGCAATCATCCAGAATAATTAACAGCAAATGAAGATCTATAGTTTGGCCTATTTAAAAGAAATCAGTGGTCTCAGTACCCTGGCGAGAGGTCCTACCTCACACAGGACCCATCTCTACATTTGTCCCAGATGTGTGTTTTGTTCTCTATTCTCAACAGAAATCCTTATGTTGGGTTTACCAAGAGGCCTAAGGCTTGCAGAAGGGTTATGATCTCTGAGTAAATGTTCATCCCATCTTGGGCTTCAACAGTCAGATATTGTTTCTGTCAATTAAAAATTATTCCCCCATTCCCCTCCCTTGAATCTGTTGTTCCACTATTCATTTAAAGCTTCAAGTAAAACACATGTATTGTGAATGAAATACAAAATAGTTTAGTTGGTTTTGTCCCCTAAATTTATAACAATGGAAAAATCAACAAAAAAGCAACATAATGCATTGTTTTAACGATAAGAAAAACAAACACAACAGAATCAGAAATGAAGCAGTTTTCAAATTGACTGAGTGATCTGAATCTTAAACAGTTAAGTCCCACTTTTTGTTTGCCTTGTCTCCTATCCAGCTGCAGAAAGGGGGGCTAGGGGTGCAGAAACACCCAGCAATAACCTGTTATTTGGGTAATAATAAAGACAAATGTGGCATGAAGATCTTGTAATGCAGGAGGATAACATTGTTAGAGAGAGAACTTTAACTGGTCATTTCATGTTCTGCCAGTAACAATCCAGGGAGAGGTAGTGAAATCTGTTATTGTTGATTTCAAATGTAGACTTTTTCCTTAATGGTGTAACACAGGTCAGCATAGTAACTACTAATATTTTCCTACATATCATATTATGCTCTAAAATGCCTCATTACATTTATATCAAATAAGAAATGGGGACACAGTTAGGAAACCAGTGTTGTGACTATGAAATTACAATATTTCATTTTTATAACTTTGGCCTGGTAATGACTAGAAGCAATACTTTCCCCAGAGATGAGATTTTCTCATCAGCCTTATCCCAGAGGGAACAGTAAACCAGAAACCTTCTTGTGTGTGAACATTAGCAAGAATTGTTCATGGGACAACTCGCAGGTCATTCCACCATGCAGAAACTGCTGAGCCCCTTCATAAAACCATCCCCTCCACACCTGGCCACTGGGGTAGAATTTTAAGACTGTATTCTAACTGGTCTCCCTGCTCCCTGTCTGCCCGTATTCAGAGTAATCTACCTGACATGTAAATCAGACTCTGTCACTTGCCAGTTTTCATTCAGGTTTTCTTATCTGTAAAAACGGGGATAATATTTGCACCTACCTAATAGGTACAAATTTTTCAGTGGTACACTTAGCATATTTGACACCAGAGTGAATCATCTTGTGACAATATTATAAAATTATTTTCATTAATAACAATAGAATAAAATGAAGAAGAAGAAGAATGGCTAGAAAAGAAACATGGTGATAATATGCTTTCATTGGAATTTGTATATGTAATTATGCCAGCAAAATTAAAACTAAAAATATGAAATAAATATTATACTACATAAAAGTAATGGATTCAGAATTTTAATTGTATCTCTATTGTTTCAGATTAAAAAATATGTACCTATTATCTCGATCTCTTACAATGATGAGCAATTGAATAAAAAATAAGAGTAAGAAATTTTGATTCTAAGTGTGTTATTTTAATTCAGTAAAATATTTCATGTGTGAACTAAAATTTGCACTTACTAGGCAAAAAGTACATCTTGCATTTTGCACTGATTGTTTTAAATTTTAAATAAAATTTCAAGTGACCATATAAAGTAATATAACAGAAGCCACTAAAAGTCACAGTAACCAGCAATTACAGGATTTAAAACAACAAAAGATAGTTTTCAGGAAATAGTATTTTATTACTGACACTATTTATTATTGCCAACTCATGGTGGTAATCATAACCTGTTTTATAATTGCTTTAAAATACAAAATAGACAATGCATCTCTTTATTGGCTATCTAAGTGGCAAACTGCCCCCAGTGTCTTGCCTATTCTATGCTGCCACTCTGCAACTAAGGAATCTAGGAGGGTTAAATAGATTTACATCTGAAGCACCTAGAAGAGGACCTGGCATATGGTAAATGTTCAATAAATATTATTATTTTAAATAACTACAATGCCTCCTTATATTTGCTATATACACTATAAAGGCAAAGTTTAATCTTACTGGTATATTTAAGACCATCCATAAACTGGTCACACAGCTTTTTCTTGCATTTGAAAGAGTAAAGTGAAAGCCTCAGGAGCACAGAAATTTCATTGAAATGTATCATTCATTCATGGCCAGGTCTTCTGCTAATTTCTTCCTGGCAAGCCTTCTTCCCCTTTTACCTCCAGGGGAACCTTGTCATTATTCAAGGTGCAGCTTAATTGTTGATTCCTTATCTCAACTCTCCTGCTCAAGAAGAAGACTCACCACTCATCCAATCATCTGTCCATCTATCCATTCATTTGTTTCATCAATATCTGTTATCAGAATGCTTGTTATGTTCATAATGATCTCCCAGAAAGAAAGAATGAATAGGATCACAATTGCTGTTTTTATCAGTTAAAGTCTGCGAGGGAAAAAGAAGTGGCAATGATAATTTACTATTTTTAGTGCTATCCTTAAGTGTAAGAATAGAGTGCTATCAGAGCACTTGGGAAGGTATTTTAAACAGTATTGGAAGGTCAAACATTTCCTGGAAGATACCAGAGACATCTAAACTGAGGCCTCAAGTGTAAAATTTATCTAGTCAAAAGGGGCAGTAAAATGGCAGGAGAAGGGAGAATGTCTTAGCACAAAAAGTAGCATGAATTATGGCCTGGACAGAAAAAATACAAAGGGAATTAAAATAAGTTCCACATTTTTTGTAGGATAGAAAGATTGAGAATGGTGAAAGAGCCCTGGGCAATTAATCGAAGGCCAGATAATTCAAAGCTCTGTCAAATTTTTGTTCAGGAGTTCATATATAGGCTAAGAGTGTTGAGAAACCACAGAATGGTTTTAAGTGGAAAAGTTATTTGATTTGGAGTTTTAAATATTACTCTATTAATAATACAGATTATGGATTAGAGAAGGGAAAGAAGAAAGACTATTTTGGTTGTTGCAGGTATTAATCAGAAGACAATGATGACTCCTCTAAAATAGGGCAGTGAAGATGGATTCTCAAGGCTTAGGAATTATAGTTGGCAGGACTTGGTGACTGGATATTGGTTGCTAGGGACTGGAAGGCATCGAGGATGGTTTCTGAGTAGGCTTTGAACACCAGCAACTAAGAGGGATGAAACCAGAAGAGATGGCACCAGTCACCAGAATGTTCATACTCTGGGGGCAGGTTTTGTGGAAGCATGATGGGCTCCATATTGGTCTTTGGTGTGAGGAGTCTATGGCACATCAAGGTGGAGGTGTCAAGAAAACATCATTTGAAATAAATCCGTAAAGGGACAAGAGTGGAAATGAACACTCAAAGAGAGTGAAGGGTAAGGAGTGATCTGGCTAAGGACAGAGCCCTGAGTCATACAAAAGTTCCAGGAAAGACAAAAGGAGAGATGCCAGCCAAAGAAACTGACTGACAAGGAGTGGGTGAAGAAGAAAGAGGAAACCTGGAGGAGAATGATGGTTAGGATGCTATTTTGCATTAATAGTTGTTATAGCTCTATGTGAATTTACTTGTCTCCTCTGCTAGAATTCAATTTCTTGAGGACAAGAACCATGCCTTTGTCTGCCTTGCGTTTAGCATAGTATCTAGCATTCAGTAGGTGCTCAGTACACGTGTATTGCATTAAAAAAATACAGTGTTCAATAATAAAGGTGATTTTCTTCTCTAATTTTTTTCTGAAGCAGCAAAACATTTAAATAATCAGGACTGGTGAATTCAGACATAGTTAATATTGTCTAGTGGAGGGAACCAGTGAATGTCATTCTCATTCCAATAGTTTACATTCTTGTAAGTGATCTAAACTTGAGTAACACTGGGCTTGGGTTAAGAGCTCTTAAATAGATGGCAAGTTGCAATTGTGCAGAAGAAAAGCAGTCCATGGAAGAAATCGTGTCAGTCATAATGAGCCAATGTAGATTCCAAGACATTATGACCAAATTAAAGAAAACATGTCAAATAAGTTGGAAACCAGGGGCCATAGGGAAAATGCTGTAATAGGAATCTTGCCAGAAAGAACCTGTCCAATCAGTTTAGGCAGGAGGTATGTGCCAGTATAGAATGATTTATGTGGAAAATTTGAAAACCTGATCCACACCCCATTGAAATCAGAGGATCATGGGAATAATATGTGATTATTATGTTCAAAGTCAAAGGGCTTGATTTGCTATTCTCAAAAGAATATCAAGCAGGTAGTGAAGGAGATGAGAATATTCCTCCCAGAAAAAGCAACGCAAAGGCCAAAATTTCTCATAAAAGTGGAATGTACTTGGAAATAAGTAGGTTTTCTGACACCTAGTTCATAATCAGTTTTATGTAATGGAAAAAGGAAACTTTTTGAAGTCCTACTAACCTGGGTTCAAATCCTGATATAGCCAAATACAAACTATATAACCTTGAGTAAGTTATTTAACCTCCTGGATTCTTAGTTTTCTTATCTGTAAAATTGTCATATTGTTTCCTAACTTGTCAGGTTGTTCTGAAGATTGTGATTAAAATGTGTATAAATTCCTTGGAGTGCCAGGATATTAGGTGCTAAATAAAACCTGATGTTTCTAATTTATGACCAACGTTTTTCCAAAAGGTACTCAGTAGTATCAGAAGCATGTGGAGACAACAGTACTAGTGTGTTGGTTACTCCAGTCATTATGTGTTTTAAAAAGGTGTGTTTCTCTAAATTATTGAAAGAGGAAGCAAACTTCATTTAACCCTGTAATTTTATTCTATTGTATAAAGGTTAAAGCAGTTTTTATAGTCAACATACATGATTCTGTAACTTTGTACTGTTCTGCCTTCACACCACACACACACACACACACACACACACACACACACACACACACACACAGGAACAATAACAAAGACA
The DNA here is from genome assembly GCF_059928025.1 of Delphinapterus leucas. Lineage (NCBI taxonomy): Eukaryota > Metazoa > Chordata > Mammalia > Artiodactyla > Monodontidae > Delphinapterus > Delphinapterus leucas. Next base: position 46,735,406 of record NC_143133.1, on the reverse strand, counting down.
GCAAGTGAAAACATATATTTATGACCAAAATAAATATTAACATGAGCTATGTGCTCTAAGCAAAGGCTCTACCTGGAAATGTAGGCAAAGTGAAGATAAGATTTTATATTACTCTGAAAACATGATGGAGAGTCAGAGGTTATAGGGAAGGTCATAGCAAATTGAAAAAATTGCTGCCAGCTATTTTCACCATCCCACAGAAAGCAAGAGAACCCAGAGGTCTCTAAGATAGTAAACTAATTACTGCCTACGTTATGACACACTTAATGTGCTACTTAATTAATGAGGAATTATAAGAAAATATACGAATGAAGAGCAGAAATAGCAATGTAAGTGAAGGATTAATTTAATTCTTCCTATGATTTTTAAATTAGAATTAGGAAAGATAGCAATGAAGTCACGGATTTGTGTAGTGAATATAAAGTGTATTGAATACACTTTCCATAAAAATTGTCTAAACTGGGTTTGACATTGATGAAACTTCAGAATTACATTATCCCTTTGAGATGTGATACTATGAGTTGTTAAACTAATGAAACATTTTTGCTTTTAGAAAATGAGATTTAAAGATATATCCAGATTGCTTCCTCAAATTGTGATGCTATCTCTGGCTAACGAAAAAAATATGAAAGTATTTATATTTTGACTAGAATTTTTAAGTTTCATTTACAATGCTGAGTATGGATGCCACATCTCAAATAATTCATGAACACAATGCCATGTCTGTTTGAAAGGATCGAAAGATAATCATAGGATCTTGAAAACAAAAAGGAGATTAAAGACTAGAAAAAAATGTGAATCTCTACTCAACATGGGAGTGGAATAGAAATCATAATATTCATGGGGGTTTTGGTTGATCATACTCAGAATATAACAAACACTTAACAACTGGTACAGCACCAAACTGAATGCTGGGCTTACTCTGGGAGTTAAATCTTGGAGACTAGTTTGTTTGCTGGAACATAGTGTGGAGACCCAAGGGGAGTTTCCAAGGAAAGAATTAGGAAGATTGGAGTGGCTAAACATATGGGAAAGTTTTAATATTTTAACAATTGATACTGTGCACTGGCTAGTTGCCAACCTTGGATATACCTTCTTCAATGTTCATAATAAAACAAGCTAGAGTGTTGAGGACCCAGCCTCACATATGTATGGAAGTTGATGTGGAATACTAAAATAGTCCTCAAATCTAGGAGGATGCTATTTCTTCCCTCTTTGGAATCCAAAAATCTCCACTCACCAGCCTGGAAATCTGTCCTGGTAGTAAGCCTTACCCCTGAGCCACTAATGGAAACTATCCTGAGGAGAAATCAGAACACCAAGGAAAACCACACTTGTGTGTGTAACCTCAAATCATTCATACAGTGTGGAAACCTCAAGCCTGGAAACTGATCTAAAACTGGTCTGAAAATAGAAATTCCTGTAGGGACATTGCAGAGACAAATGTAAAAGCACTTCTTAAGGATGTCTCCATTTTTGGGAAAAAATGGGATTCTTATGAGAGAAAAACCCCAAATGAATGCAAAAAAAGACAAAATAACTCTTCATCCAAAGAAATCCATAATCAGAGATTGTCATCTCATTCTAAATGGGAGTATTCATGTTTGCAGAACTAAAGATAAATGGGCACCCTAAAAGAAATTTTAAAATAAATACACTAGAATTAATAAAAGAAGATAAAGAATTAACTTGTATCCCTGAAATAGCAATACATAATTTTTTTAAAAGAAATAGTTTGATATTATTTTGGCAAATAACCAAGTAGAGATTCTAGAAAAAATTTAATCACTGATATAAACAAAAGAAAAAAATCATATGATCATTTACATAAATGCTGACAAGAAATTGAACATTTATTTCATCTAAAAGATATAATAACATAATAGTGAGTGTATTCTTTAAAAAATATATACACACATGCACACACTCACATATACAGTCATAACTCAGCCAAAAAGCAGATATCATACTAAATGATGAAACACTGGACATAATCCTTTTATAGTTCAGAAAAATAAAATAATGATAATGCCTGCTATGATCAGCATTCATTTTATTCTATTCTAATGTGTACATTTTAAATCTATTCACATTTCTGAATGTGAAATGCACCATGATGTAAATGATTTTTTAGCAATATGTCATAGTTTTACTGACATAACTTTTTCTACCTTAGTAGTAGGTAAATTCATGATGTATTTAAAGTCAACAGTGTCCCATACTTGAAGGAATCTTGTTTTGTATTGTTGATGCATTATTTGCCATATTACTAGCCAATGCAATTAGGCAAGAAAAATACACCAAGAATACGAACTGGAATTGAGGAGATATGATGATTGCTATAATGGTCATTTACTTCTCAAAAACTTAAGAAAATAAACAGGGTAGATATTTAGAAAATAAAACAACCCAAAAAATGAAACCCCTCTCTCATTCTTTATACCAAATATAATATGAGGATTAAATATACACGATATGAATAAAAATTTAAAATTATTTGGGAGTTTAGAAACAATGGGTAGAATTCTTAGGGACCAGTGTAAAAAAGGCTATATAAATATTAGAATTTCTTAGCAATGGAACAGGTCTCTTAAAATTGTTGCAACAAATCTTTATTTGAAATTTTGAAATGTTCTTAGGCTGTTCTCTTCCACTGATCTATATGTTCTTTTTGTACCATTGTGTTTTCATCACAATGCTTTAGAGTAAGTTATCCTATTTAGTATATGCTCCCTCATACTTTTTTCTTTCATATTACTGTTGGCTAGTCTCAGATCTGAAGCATTTTAAGCTGGTAAAAAAAGATTCTTGTGGAATTGTAATTTTGATGTAGAATTATCCATTTTATTTCTTCTTATTTATTTTATGAAGTTATTTATTATTTTATTTATATACTGTTTCATTTATTATTCTTTGTATTGTATTATTCTGCACTGTATATTGTCTTTATTCCCTGTGCATCAATCACTGATATAATAAAAATAAATACCATTTAAACATAATTTTAAAGAAGGAAATAGATGTACATTTAACTGGGAAGTAAAAGTGAGAATCAGACATACCAGGGTTTAAACACTGTCTTTCCCCACCCTTGCTGTGTATTCCTTTGTAAGTTGATTTACCTCATTGTCTCAATGTATTAGTAGTCAACTTTTTAGAAAACGTCTTTGTTATACTTTTCAGATTTAAAAAAATTGTATCATTATATTTCTTCTAGAATAGCAGCATTAATGGAACATGATAGGGTTTCTTTATTTGAGTATTTTTTGAAGAAAATACCTTTCACCATTTGGTGAAATCATCTGAAATCTCTGTTGCATCTCAGCCAGGTCTTTAGAGAGATGAGTAACTAGACTGTCTTTTTTCCTTTGAGGATGCTATTAATAGAATTGCGCTTTGGCATTTGGCTTTTTGCTTACATTGGAGGGACATTATAATAAATGATGCTAGGAAATCCATTGCTGTATTTACTGTAATTATATCATTGATTATCTTGTTCAAATTTTCCTCTACGATCTCAACACCAGCAATATTTCAGCTCCTACTGAATTATTGGTTGGTTTTTTGTGTTGGGATTTATCTGAATTTTGTAATTGATTAGTTTCTCTTTATATTTGCTAGTAGAAAGTTCAAAGACAATATTTTGCATTTGGAAAGTAAATTTTGTACATAAACCCAAATCATTGTTTTGTTTTCCTTGCCTGAATTTTCTTTCTCCCTTTTTATCTTCTCTGGCTTTATTTTACCTCCAGTTTTAAGCCACCTAAAATTGATTTTCAAACAAAAGGGCATAGATAAATACACAATTATGTAAATCAATAAAACCATCTTTCTTAGCCTCAGTTTGTTTTTCAAGTGAGGAATCTCTTCCCCTCTTGCATGTCTCTGCTTATTGAGGCTTTTCTTCATTCTTTAAAAGGTAGTACCCACCTTACACACTCTATCCATCATTCCTGCTTTGTCTCTATGAGACTCGCCACCTTCTGATATGCTAAACATATTTCGTTGATGTTTATTTTCTATATCCTTCCAGTAGATTATAGTTTTATGTTGACTGCTTTATGCCCAGAGTGTTTCTCACCGAGTAGAGGCTTAAGTAAAATTTAATTAATATCTACTTCAAAGTAGTTCCAAAAAATAGTAATAGTTATGACATATTTTTAAATGACTAGGACCCTGCACATACACTAGCTTCTCTTTCTTCTCTTCCTTCTTTATTTATAGAGGTGTGGTCAGTGGGGCTCTGGTTCTTATCTACTTTGTTAAGATCTCCAGATTTATGGTTCCTATTCCACTCACAAATGCCATTCTTGGAGGACAATTTTTATTGAAGATTCAAAGGTGTAGTTCTTTAGTTCTGTAGACTAATAATGAAATATAATCATATGAATTATTAGCCTTATTATGGCAGGAAACATATCCCTTTTGTTTACTGTTGCACACCTACGTCATGGCAGTGATTAGCACAAAGCTGGAGAATACATATTTTAATAAATAATGAATGAATAATGATAATTATAATAAAAATAATAACTTTCTTAAGAAGTTATATTCTTACAAATCTGATAAACATTTTAACTAACATCTATTTTAATTCCTTATATAATAATATGAGTTGAATAGTGTTATTACCTACCTTCTCCATTGTTATCACAATTTTACAACTGAGAAAACAGAGGCTGAGAGACATCAAATAATAAGTTTCATAAACTGACACAGGTAATAAGCACAGAGCTGGGACCTGAACCAAAAGGTTTCTGATTCTAGAACCATATCCTTAAATTTCAGCAGCATTACTTTAGGCATGACCTCTATTCCTCTTTCATGCCAGGAATGTTTTTTTGTGTGTATCATCCTAATTGTCTTCATCCTTCAGTAAAAGTGTAGATAACTCTATTTGTGGGTATTGAAGCCAAGTGTTAGTGATGTAAGTTTCCGTTTTCCAAGAAAAAAAAATTTAGTTGTTATAAAAATGACTTTTGATCCTTTTAGATTGTCCGATAAGCCACGTAAAATGCTTGAGCTAATCTTTTCTGAAAGCTCTTTGGGCAAATTGCTGTTAACACTCAGGTCTGACAGCTTAAAGCTATTACACTACAAAATATATGTTCTTTCCCAAAATAAATATGCTTTATAATAGCAATACAGATGTCGTCAAGGGGCAAGGTTATCAGGAGATAATTAGACCCCAGAGAGATTACAGGCTCTTAGATCATGAGAGCAGTATTGCAATCCTGCCTTATTAAATAATTGTAAGAAAGTCAAAGTCAACTATAAATACACACATTTCCCTGTAATAAACTTTTAAAAATACAAACCCAAGGTGCATGCTGATGTGCTGAGATGATAAGGCCTCTCTCTCCATTACACTGTAATCTCTAAATATAACCCAGAACACCAACTTTCAAACTGAATTTTAAATAAGAATGTGAAAGGAAAGACACCTCTTCCTTCCTTTGCTAGCATTTTTAAGTTAGCTGTCTTAAGGACATTTTTAAACCCTAGGAAATGAGTGGCTGGTTTCCAAGAAATAATCTACCCACCCTACTTCGTATTCCATAAAAAAATAATAGTAAAACCTAACTATATGCAATTCTCCAAAAATGTCTCTGTATGTTTGCACATAATAGTGCCTTGTCCTGAAAGTTCTTCCCCTCTCTCTGTACTAAACTTGCCAACAGGAAGTTGACATTGACCTGAAAATTTTCTATACCTTCTTCAAAATTAGATTTATTATAAGGTTTTGAAAATTTTTCCTCACTACCACTAACCACCACATCCCCTCAACATCAGAGTATTTAAATATATTTCTTCTGGTGTTCCAATAACATCTTAGGATTAATTTTATTAACACAGTTATCTGGTTGTCTTATACTGTACATTTACACCTGTTTGTCTGCATTAGACTAAAAACAAGAAGCATAAATCCCCAGTTTCTACCACAGTGCTTATCACGAAGCATTCTCTCAATGAATATTTGTTTATTGAACAATGAATGAAGAAATGAATAAGGTGAGGTTGTCCAAAGCAGGTAAATAGGATCAACCATCCTAAACAAGGGAAATTATATTCCCTAGATGACATATCCATTGTTAACTGTTTCCATCCTTTGTCCCAGAGTGGTGCTGTTAATTCTGTTCTTCCAAGGGGAGCATATACATTCAACTGAATGTTTTGGAACATTTGGATTCACATTCCTATGCAAGCAGCTTCCATTTACATTTAATCTCCCTGAGGGATTTGTTTGGTGCTGCATCTCCAGTGCCTAGACACTTCTTGGTACAAAGCAGTCAGTGCCTGACTTCAAACAGAGGATTATTCTCCATCTGTTTCTCTTAAAGCATTTACATAACGTTCACAGGGCATCACAAATAATTAGTGACAAAACTAAATATCAAAATAAGATCTTCTGTGTTTAAGTCTGTGGTTACCCCTGAGGTTCTTTCCTGTTGTGAATCAGTCCCATTTAGTACAACCATACCAAAATTGTTTACTGCTTATCTTTGTTCTTGACCTTTTCCAGAATCTCAAGAGAAATATCTATGAAGTATCTCCTTCCTGTAGTTCCTGGATGTATTTTATTGTTTCAAGATTCTGAAATCCTACCTTAATCAAGAAACTGGTTATTTCTATTTCTTTTTCCTCCCCACATTTACTGAGATATAACTGATAAATAAAATCACATATGTTTAGAGTATACAATTTGAAGATTTAATATACATATATATTGTGAAATATTTAAGTTAATTAACATATTCATCACATAGGTAACTTTTTTTAGTATGCTTTTCATTTTATTTTATTTTTCTATGTTTTTTTCCTTTTTTTTCCTAACATCTTTATTGGAGTATAATTGCTTTACAATAGTCTGTTAGTTTCTGCTTTATAACAAACTGAATCGGTTATACATATACATATGTCCCCATATCTTGCCCCTCTTGCATCTCCCTCCCTCCAACTCTCCCTATTCCACCCCTCTAGGTGGTCACAAAGCACTGAGCTGATCTCCCTGTGCTATGCAGCTACTTCCCACTAGCTATCTATTTTACGTTTGGTAGTGTATATATGTCCATGCCACTCTCTCACTTTATCCGAGCTTATCCTTTCCACTCCCTGTATGCTCAAGTTCATTCTCTAGTAAGTCTGCATCTTTATTCCCATCTTTAGATTCCATATACATGGGTTAGCATACGGCATTTGTCTTTCTCTTTCTGACTTACTTTACTCTGTATGACAAACTCTAGGTCCATCCACCTCTATGAATAACTCAATTTCATTTCTTTTTATGGCTGAGTAATATTCCATTGTATATATGTGCCACATCTTCTTTATCCATTCATCTGTTGATGGACACTTAGGTTGGTTCCATGTCCTGGCTATTGTAAGTAGAGCTGCAATGAACATTTTGGTACATGACTCTTTTTGAATTATGGTTTTCTCAGGGTATATGCCCAGTAGTGGGATGGCTGGGTCGTATGATAGTTCTATTTTTAGTTTTTTAAGGAAACTCCATACTGTTCTCCATAGTGGCTGTATCAATTTACATTCCCACCAACAGTGCAAGAGGGTTCCCTTTTGCCCACACCCTCTCCAACCTTTATTGTTTCTAGATTTTTTGATGATGGCCATTCTGACTGTTGTGAGATGATATCTCATTGTAGTTTTGATTTGCATTTCTCTAATGATTAACGATGTTGAGCATTCTTTCCTGTGTCTGTTGGCAATATGTATATCTTCTTTGGAGAAATGTCTATTTAGATATTCTGCCCATTTTTGGATTGGGTTGTTTCTTTTCTTGATATTGAGCTGCATGAGCTGCTTGTAAATTTTGGAGATTAATCCTTTGTCAGTTGCTTCATTTGCAAATATTTTCTCCCATTCTTAGGGCTGTCTTTTTGTCTTGTTTATGGTTTCCTTTGCTGTGCAAAAGCTTTGAAGTTTCATTAGGTCCCATTTGTTTATTTTTGTTTTTATTTCCATTTCTCTAGGAGGTGGGTCAAAAAGGATCTTGCTGTGATTTATGTCATAGAATGTTCTGCCTATGTTTTCCTCTAAGAGTTTGATGGTTTCTGGCCTTACATTCAGGTCTTTAATACATTTTGAGTTTATTTTTGTGTATGGTGTTATGGAGTGTTCTAATTTCATTCTTTTACATGTAACTGTCCAGTTTTCCCAGCACCACTTATTGAAGAGGCTGTCTTTTCTTCGCTGTATATTCTTGCCTCCTTTATCAAAGATAAGGTATCATATGTGCATGGGTGTATCTCTGGGCTTTCTATCTTGTTCCATTGATGTATATTTCTGTTTCTGTGCCAGTACCATACTGTCTTGATTACTATAGCTTTGTAGTATAGTCTGAAGTCAGGGAGCCTGATTCCTCCAGCTCCATTTTCCTTTCTTAAGGTTGCTTTCCCAAAGTTAGCAGAAGGAAAGGAATCATAAAGATCAGATCAGAAATAAATGAAAAAGAAATGAAGGAAAAGATAGCAAAGATCAATAAAACTAAAAGCTGGTTCTTTGAGAAGATAAACAAAATTTTTAAACCATTAGCCATATTTATCAAGAGAAAAAGGGAGAAGACTCAAATCAATAGAATTAGAAATGAAGGAGAATTAACTGACACTGCACAAGTACAAAGGATCATGAGAGATTACTGCAAGCAACACTATGCCAATAAAATGGACAACCTGGAAGAAATGGACAAATTCTTAGAAATGCACAACCTTCCAAGACTGATCCAGGAAGAAATAGAAAATATGAACAGACTAATCACAAGCATTGAAATTGAAACTGTGATTAAAAATCGTCCAAAAAATAAAAGCCCAGGACCAAATGGCTTCACAGGTGAATTCTATCAAGCATTTAGAGAAGAGCTAACACCTATCTTTCTCAAACTCTTCCAAAATACAGCAGAGGGAGGAACAATCCCAAACTCATTCTACAAGGCCACAATCACCCTGATACCAAAACCAGACAAAGATGTCACAAAGAAATAAAACTACAGGCCAATATCACTGATGAACATAGATGCAAAAACCCTCGACAAAATACTGGCAAACAGAATCCAACATCCCAAAAGGGTCATACACTGTGATCAACTGGGGTTTATCCCAGGGATGCAAGGATTCTTCAATATATGCAAATCAATCAACGTGATACACCATATTAACAAGTTGAAGTAGAAAACCCATATGATCATCTCAATAGATGCAGAGAAAGCTTTCAACAAAATTCAACAACAATTTATAATAAAAATCCTGAAGAAAGTAGGCATAGAGGGAACTTTCCTCAACATAATAAAGGCCATATATGACAAACCCACAGCCAACATTGTCCTCAATGGTGAAAAACTGAAACCATTTCCACTGAGATCAGGAACAAGACAAGGTTGTCCACTCTTACCGCTGTTATTCAACGTAGTGTTGGAAGTTTTAGCCATAGCAATCAGAGAAGAAAAAGAAATAAAAGGAATCCAAATTGGAAAAGAAGAAGTAAAGCTGTCACTATTTGCAGATGACATGATACTATACATAGAGAATCCTAAAGATGCTACCAGAAAACTACAAGAGCTAATCAATGAATTTGGTAAAGTAGCAGGATACAAAATTAATGCACAGAAATCTCTTGCATTCCTATGCACTAATGATGAAAAATCTGAAAGTGAAATTAAGAAAACACTCCCATTTACCACTGCAACAAAAAATAAAATATCTAGGAATAAACCTACCTAAGGAGACAAAAGACCTGTATGCCGAAAATTATTAGACACTGATGAAAGAAATTAAAGATGATGCAAATAGATGGAGAGATATACCATGTTCTTGGATTGGAAGAATCAACCTTTTGAAAATGACTCTATTACCCAAAGCAATCTACAGGTTCAATGCAATCCCTATCAAACTACCACTGGCATTTTTCACAGAACTAGAACAAAAAGTTTCACAGTTTGTATGAAAACACAAAAGACCCCAAATAGTGAAAGCAATCTTTGGTATGCTTTATAAAAAATTTCTACTGGCAGTACAGCAGTTACCCAACAGAAGGCATTGCATATGATGTCTTTTTATGCTCATGGGATCAGCGAATTCAGCCAACAGAGACTACAGCGATAGTGTTGCTTCATTCTTTTGCTATGACCATGTACTTTTTAGACTCTACACTAATTATATCTTCGTAATTTAAAAGTGTTTTCATTCAACCATTAACTGTATTCTTTTAAAATTCCACATCCAATTAATAAGGATTACTTTACTTTCATATTTTAAAAATTTTAACATAAAATTTTTATAGAAATTTTAACATAAAGGTTAGAAAAATATTTCTGTCATGTTTTGAAGCATGGTTTCTGGCAATAGATCTATTATTTTGTTTTGAAATACTGAGAGATTTTCCAGCCACTGAAGAGAGAAAAGATATCTTCCAACATTAGATTTTCCCATGAGTATTTATATTAGTCAAGATCAGGTGTGTTATAGGAACAATTAAACCCAGGAATCTTCATGTATTTGCAGCATCAAAATGTGTATTCTTTATGTTGCATGTTTAATGTGGGCCATATCTTGGAGTGGGAGTTGAGGTAAAAAGTGAAATCTGCTAGACTTAATCACTCAGGTCCTAAGGCTAATAGAAGCTGCACAACACTGTAGCTGTACTGTCTGGAACATGAGGGCTCTGGGCTGGCTAGGGAATGTGGAGAGACAGCATGGCGTTTGTACACCAGTTCTTAAGTGCCTCAGCCTTAAAGTGACATTTGTTGATTCTTCTCACATTTCTTTGGATCTTTGGCTAAAATTAGTCACATGGCCATGCAAAGTAACTGTAAGGAAGATTAGGAAATGTGAAGAAGCAAATAGATATTTATTGATCAAAAAAATGCCTTTGGTATACCAACCATTGAAGTTGGTTGGTATAATATACTTATTTTGAAGTATATTAACCTAATCTAATCCTTGAGCCTAAGGGCAAGTTTTAATGACGTATGTAGATTTGCCAGAATTTACCTCCCATTTCTTCAACATACAAAATAAAAGTTTTGGATAATGATGTTACACACGGTTTATACTAGTTGTTGAGTGACAAACAAAATACCATATTGTAAATGTCGCGTGACGGTATCTTAAAAACAGTAAATTTTTGTATTTAGAACTTTTTTTTTGGTTAAAATATTCAAACATTAACCAAGGCTCTGTCTCTCCTTTTCCTCCCTTCAGTAAATAGAATTTTAGCTGATGGATTCAATGGAAATGAATGATCCTCATATACATCATCTAATGGACAAAAGGGCTGAAAAGATAAGATACTAAAAAAGATAAGAATTTTGACTGTTCATAAATCCTATCATGTCTTAGTAAGAAAGTCTTCATATCCAAGTTTGGATGAATGAATGGCTAAGATGAAAAATGATAGTAATAATGGTAGTAATAATGATCAGTTTCCCCAAGACTTACTAATAGTTTTGCGAGGTGCTTTTCTTACATTCTTTTATTCATTCATTCATTCAGTAAAAAATCAATTATTGGATGCCTACTCTATGTCAGCCTTTTTTCTCACTCTGAAAATACAGCAGTATATAACATAGACAAGCTCCTTGTTCATGTGGAGCATAAATTCTAATGTGAAAGGACAGAAAATAGACAGTAGAAACCCAAGAGTTGTATTGAGAAGAAAATAAAACACATAAAACATGGCAATGGAACAGAGATTGACTGGTAAACAATATTCAAAGACATGTTGTTAGTCAATATGATGGAACAAAATGGAGGCTATTGGATTTGACATTTGAGAATTTATTGGTGGCTCTTGTTGGGGTGGGGGGCAGGGATAAATAAGATTACAACTCATTGAGTAAAATATGAAGAAATGGTGTCAGTGAACAGAGGATGCTCTTTTAAGGAGGTTGACTGTAAAGAAATAATTCAATTGCTTGTGGAAGAGGCAACGGTGAAGGCAGGACTTTAAAAATTTTTTTTTTACAGTTCACCCTTTTAAGGAATCTTTGTTTACTTCTTATGGCACTTCTATATTTTTTTCTTATACTTTTTGTAAAAATGTGTTAGCTCTAATAGAAGGATAGCTCATATTTACTGAGCATTTACTATGAGTCTGTCATAGTAACTGTCACAGCAATCTAATGAATTATCAATATTCCTTTTTACATATAGGGCTGGCAGGCTCTTAAAGTTGTCCCTATGACTCCTGCTTCATGGAGTTCATGGCCTGTGTGATCTTCTCCTCTTGAGTGTGAATGAAAATCATCGGGTAATGGCAAAGATAATGAGACGTACATAATTACAGGTATGCGATTATATTACATTAGATTGTAGCATCTGTGTCACTGTAGTCTCCCTCTCTTGTTGGCTTTGGAGAGGTTGAACTCCACATTGGGGATCCCATGTGGCAGGAGCTGCAGGTGGTTCCTAGAAAATTGAGAGTGTCTTCTGGCCAACAATCAGCAAAAACCTGACATCTTGGGTTGTAAAGCTACAAGGAACTGAATTTTGCTAACAAGCTGAGTGAGTGTAGAAGCAGATCTTAGCCTTGTCATGCCTCAGATGAGCTTACAGACCAGCCCACCTTGACTGCAACCTTGTGAGACACTAAGTAGAGGACCCAGCTAAGCCATGCCCAGACTCCTGCCCAGCAGAAACTGTGAAATAATAAGTATGTGTTGTTTTAAGGTCTGAAGTTTGCAGCAATTTGTTATACAAAAATAGAAAATTAAAACAACCTGCAAGGAAATTCAGAAAAAAGAATTTATTCGACAAAATATCAAACAGCTAGTGGTAGAACCAGAAATAGAACTCAGATAGTTTAACTGCAAAGTCCTCACTCCTTAACTATTGTGTTCTACTGTCTCTGTGTCAGACCATAGATAAGCTGTTTAAGGAAGGTCACTGTTTCTTATTTAAGGGAAACAATATTGTCACATAAAGTCCATGGTTTTGGACTAAAAAGGAAATTATCATGATCTTGGCTTTGCCAATTAATATAATTTAGAGGCAAAATGTTAAACTCAATTAGGCTTGTTTTCTCATTTGCAAAGTAATATCAATTTTAGAATTTGTTTTGAAGATTAAATTATGTGTTATATATAAAAAGCCTAAAACCATATAGACACTCAATAAACATTTTTTCTTTAATTTATTTATTCTCCCACCATGTAATATTCCCTGTATGTTTCACAATGATAGAATGAGCAATTTCAGTAATACTCTAGAATCTATTTTGTTTGTCCTAAGGAAGCTAACACCTCTTTGAATGTTACACTGGCTTTTTAATGATATCTATCTTAATATAGGTGAAAGATAGAATTATGTGCTCTAAGACTGTATACTAATATGACTTCTCTATAACCAAATAGGAAACTCATCTTGGCTAGCTCTTCCTAAAACCCAGAGAGCTGGCAAGAGGCAGTGATGAAGGAGTTAAAAGAGACTGCTATTGGCAAGTCTCCTTAAATCAAGTGCCTGTTGCCAACAATGGGGAACGGGTAAAAAGAGAGGGCCTGGTGATAGCAGGAGGAGGTGAAATAAATAGTCCTTCTACCCAGCACAAATCTCGCTTCTATAGGCAAGAGGGGAATGGCAGAGACAGTTATAAAGGGTCTTTTATGCAAAGCATTTCAAAGGGCTATGATGAAAATACACTATAAAATACACTCTTAGCATATTAGCCAACAGCTAAGCCTAGACAAATAAGAGCATTTTCAATTTTGCTCTTAGAAGTCTCGAAGGAGCTGGAAGTTCATACAGCTGCAGGGAAAAAAAAAAAAAAGGTGAGTTTGAATGCGGTCTGAAGAAAATATTCTTGCCTTATTGAATCAAGTTGAACAGGGACCACTACTGGAAAGCAAATCCCTGAAGATGGATGTTGTACAAGAGGCAAGATTCTCTGAAAGGGAATTGAGATCTTGCCTGTAGAAATCTCTGCAAATCCGGGATGAAGTCTATAAATGAGTCAAGGGTCTGAGAGAAAAGAAAGACCACTCTATTAAATGCAGACAATAAATACAGCTGGGTCCCAGGGAAGACCTTCACTATTCCCAACGTGTCTGGAGTTAAATGTTAGTGCTGGTGTAAAATGTGCACAAACCTATTGTATGAATACTGTAGTTGAAACCTTGACAGAGAACTGACTGACACTTTCACTTTTCCACTAAACTCTTAAGCACAATAGAGCCTAGTTTGGAGATCAAAGGCCGAAAGATATGCAGCAGAAAAGAACAAACAAGACTTCAAAACAAAGGTCGACATTTTGCAGAATTTTGAATTACCTCCACCAGCTAGACATTGACTAGATTAATTTTTTTTAGGCATATTCCTTTTTTTTCTTTTACATCTTTATTGAAGTACAATTGCTTTACAATGGTGTGCTAGTTTCTGCTTTATCACAAAGTGAATCAGTTATACATATACATATGTTCCCATATCTCTTCCTTCTGGCATCTCCCTCCCTCCCACCCTCCCTATCCCACCCCTCTAGGTGGTCACAAAGCACCGAGCTGATCTCCCTGTGCTATGCGGCTGCTTCCCACTAGCTACCTCTTTTACATTTGGTAGTGTGCAGATACCCATGCCACTCTCTCACTTTGTCACAGCTTACACTTCCCCCTCCCCATATCCTCAAGTCCATTCTCTAGTAGGTCTGTGTATTTATTCCTGTCTTATCCCTAGGTTCTTCATGACATTTTTTTCCCCCTAAATTCCATATATATGTGTTAGCATACGGTATTTGTCTTTCTCTTTCTGACTTACTTCATTCTGTATGACAGACTCTAGGTCTACCCACCTCATTACAAATAGCTCAATTTCGTTTCTTTTTATGGCTGAGTAATATTCCATTGTATATATGTGCCACATCTTCTTTATCCATTCATCTGATGATGGGCACTGAGGTTGTTTCCATCTCTGGGCTATTGTAAATAGAGCTGCAATGAACATTTTGGCACATGACTCTTTGAATTATGGTTTTCTCAGGGTATATGTCCAGTACTGGGATTGCTGGGTCATATGGTAGCTCTATTTGTAGTTTTTTAAGGAAGCTCCATACTGTTCTCCATAGTGGCTATACTAATTCACATTCCCACCAGCAGTGCAAGAGTGTTCCCTTTTCTCCACACCCTCTCCAGCATTTAATGTTTGTAGATTTTTTGATGATGGCCATTCCGACTGGTGTGAGATGATATCTCATTGTAGTTTTGATTTGCATTTCTCTAATGATTAATGATGTTGAGCATTCTTTCATGTGTTTGTTGGCAGTCTGTATATCTTCTTTGGGGAAATGGCTATTTAGAACTTCTGTCGATTTTTGGATTGTGTTGTTTGTTTTTTTGTTATTGAGCTGCATGAGCTGCTTGTAAATTTTGGAGATTAATCCTTTGTCAGTTGCTTCATTTGCAAATATTTTCTCCCATTCTGAGGGCTGTCTTTCAGTCTTGTTTATGGTTTCCTTTGCTGGGCAAAAGCTTTGAAGTTGCATTAGGTCCCATTTGTTTATTTTTGTTTTTATTTCCATTTCTCTAGGAGGTGGGTCAAAATGGATCTTGCTGTGATTTATGTCATAGAGTGTTCTGCCTATGTTTTCCTCTAAGAATTCGGTAGTTTCTGGCCTTACATTTAGGTCTTTAATCCATTTTGAGCTTATTTTTGCGTATGGTGTTAGGAAGTGATCTAATCTCATACATTTACTTGTACCTGTCCAGTTTTCCCAGCACCACTTATTGAAGAGGTTGTCCATTCTCCACTGTACATTCCTGCCTCCTTTATCAAAGATAAGGTGACCATATGTGCATCGGTTTATCTCTGGGCTTCATATCCTGTTCCATTGATCTATATTTCTGTTTTTGTGCCAGTACCATACTGTCTTGATTCCTGTAGCTTTGTAGTATAGTCCAAAGTCAGGGAGCCGGATTCCTCCAGCTCCGTTTTTCTTTATAAAGATTGCTTTGGCTATTCGGGGTCTTTTATGTTTCCATACAAATTGTGAAACTTTTTGTTCTAGTTCTGTGAAAAATGCCAGTGGTAGTTTGATAGGGATTGCATTGAATTTGTAGATGGTTTTGGGTAGTAGAGTCATTTTCACAATGTTGATTCTTCCAATCCAAGAACATGGTATATCTCTCCATCTATTTGCATCATCTTTAATTTCTTTCATCAGTGTCTAATAATTTTCAGCATACATGTCTTTTGTCTCCTTAGGTAGGTTTATTCCTAGATATTTTATTTCTTGTTGCAGTGGTAAATGGGAGTGTTTTCTTAATTTCAAATTCAGATTTTTCATCATTAGTGTATATGAATGCAAGAGATTTCTGTGCATTAATTTTGTATCCTGCTACTTTACCAAATTCATTGATTAGCTCTAGTAGTTTTCTGGTAGCATCTTTAGGATTCTCTAATAGTATCATGTCATCTGCAAACAGTGACAGCTTTACTTCTTCATTTCCGATTTGGATTCCTTTTTTTCCTTTTCTTCTCTGATTGCTGTGGCTAAAACTTCCAAAACTATTTTGAATAAGATTGATGAGAGTGGGCAAACTTGTCTTTTTCCTGATCTTACTGGAAATGGTTTCAGTTTTTCACCATTGAGGACAATGTTGGCTGTGGGTTTGTCATTTATGGCCTTTATTATGTTGAGGAAAGTTCCCTCTATGCCTACTTTCTGCAGGGTTTTTATCATAAATGCATGTAGAATTTTCTCAAAAGCTTTCTCTGAATCTATTGAGATGATCATATGCTTTTTCTCCTTCAATTTGTTAATATGGTGTACCACGTTGATGGATTTGCATATATTGAAGAATCCTTACATTCCTGGAATAAACACCACTTGATCATGGTGTATGATCCTTTTAATGTGCTGTTGGATTCTGTTTGCTAGTAGTGTGTTGAGGATTTTTGCATCTATGTTCATCAGTGATATTGGCCTGTAGTTTTCTTTCTTTGTGACATCCTTGTCTGGTTTTGGTATCAGGGTGATGGTGGCCTCATAGAATGAGTTTGGGATTGTTCCTCCCTCTGCTGTATTTTGGAAGAGTTTGAGAAGGATAGGTGTTAGCTCTTCTCTAAATATTTGATAGAATTCGCCTGTGAAGCCGTCTGGTCCTGGGCTTTTGTTTGTTGGAAGATATTTAATCACAGTTTCAATTTCAGTGCTTGTGATTAGTCTGTCATATCTTCTATTTCTTCCTGATTCAGTCTTGGCAGGTTGTGCTTTTCTAAGAATTTGTCCATTTCTTCTAGGTTGTCCATTTTTTTGGCATAGAGTTGCTTGTAGTAATCTCTTATGATCCTTTGTATTTGTGCAGTGTCAGTTGTTACTTCTCCTTTTTTCATTTCTAATTCTATTGATTTGAGTCTTCTCCCTTTTTTTCTTGACGAGTCTGGCTAATGGTTTAAAAATTTTGTTTATCTTCTCAAAGAACCAGCTTTTAGTTTTATTGATCTTTGCTATCGTTTCCTTCATTTCTTTTTCATTTATTTCTGATCTGATCTTTACGGTTTCTTTCCTTCTGCTAACTTTGGGGGTTTTTGTTCTTCTTTCTCTAATTGCTTTAGGTGCAAGGTTAGGTTGTTTATTCGAGATGTTTTCTGTTTCTTAAGGTAGGATTTTATTGCTATAAACTTCCCTCTTAGAACTGCGTTTGCTGCATCCCATAGGTTTTGGGTCATCATGTCTCCATTGTCATTTGTTTCTAGGTATTTTTTGATTTACTCTTTGATTTCTTCTGTGATCACTTCGTTATTAAGTAGTGTATTGTTTAGCCTCCATGTGTTTGTATTTTTTACAGACCTTTTCCTGTAATTGATATCTAGTCTCATAGCGTTGTGGTTGGAAAAGATACTTGATACGAGTTCAATTTTTTAAATTGATCAAGGATTGATTTGTGACCCAAGATATGATCTATCCTGGAGGACGTTCCATGAGCACTTGAGAAAAATGTGTATTCTGTTGTTTTTGGATGGAATGTCCTATAAATATCCATTAAGTCCATCTTGTTTAATGTATGATTTAAAGCTTGGGTCTCCTTATTTATTTTCCTTTTGGATGATCTGTCCATTCACGAAAGTAGGGTGTTAAAGTCACCTACTATGAATGTGCTGCTGTCGATTTCCCCTTTTATGGCTGTTAGTATTTGCCTTATGTATTGAAGTGCTCCTATGTTGGGTGCATAAATATTTACAATTGTTATATCTTCTTCTTGGATCGATCCCTTGATCATTATGTCGTGTCCTTCTTTGTCTCTTCTAATAGTCTTTATTTTAAAGTCTAATTTGTCTGATATGAGAATTGCTACTCCAGCTTTCTTTTGGTTTCCATTTGCATGGGGTATCTTTTTCCACCCCCTCACTTTCAGTCTGTATGTGTCTCTAGGTCTGAAGTGGGTCTCTTGTAGACAGCATATATAAGGATCTTGTTTTTTTATCCATTCAGCCAATCTGTGTCTTTTGGTGGGAGCATTTAGTCCATTTACATTTAAGGTAATTATCGATATGTATGTTCCTATTCCCATTTTCTTAATTATTTGGGGTTTGGTATTATAGGTCTTTTCCTTCTATTGTGTTTCTTGCCTAGAGAAGTTCCTTTAGCATTCGTTATAAAGCTGGTTTGGTGGTGCTGAGCTCTTTCAGCTTTTGCTTTTTTGTAAAGGTTTTAATTTCTCCATCCAATCTGAATGAGATCCTTGCTGGGCAGAGTAATCTTGGTTGTAGGTTTTTCTCCTTCATCACTTTAAACATGTTCTGCCAGTCCCTTCTGGCTTGCAGTGTTTCTGCTGAAAGATCAGGTGTTAACCTCATGGGGATTCCCTTGTGTGTTATTTGTTGTTTTTCCCTTGCTGCTTTTAATGTGTTTTCTTTGTATTTAATTTTTGACAGTATGATTAATATGTGTCTTGGCGTATTTCTCCTTGGATTTGTCCTGTATGGAACTCTCTGTGCTTCCTGGACTTGAATAACTATTTCCTTTTCCATATTAGGGAAGTTTTCAACTATAATCTCTTCCAATATTTTCTCAGTCCCTTTCTTTTTCTCTTCCTCTTCTTCTTGAACCCCTATAATTCGAATGTTGGTGCATTCAATGTTGTCACAGAGGTCTCTGAGAATGTCCTCAGTTCTTTTTATTCTTTTTTCTTTATTCTGCTCTGCAGTAGTTACTTCCACTACTTTATCTTCCAGGTCACTTATCCATTCTTCTGCCTCAGTTATTCTGCTATTGATCCCTTCTAGAGTGTTTTTAATTTCATTTATTGTGTTGTTGATCGTTGCTTGTTTCATCTTTAGTTCTTTTAGGTTCTTGTTAAATATTGCTTGCATTTTCTCTATTCCATTTCCAAGATTTTGGATCATCTTTACTATCATTATTCTGAATTGTTTTTCAGGTAGACTGCCTATTTCCTCTTCATTTGCTAGGTCTGGTGGGTTTTTATCTTGCTCCTTCATCTGCTGTGTGTTTTTCTGTCTTCTCATTTTGCTTATCTTACTGTGTTTGGGGTCTCCCTTTTGCAGGCTGCAGGTTCGTAGATCCCGTTGTTTTTGGCGTCTGTCCCCATTGGCTAAAGTTGGTTCAGTGGGTGGTATAGGCTTCCTGGTGGAGGGGACTAGTGCCTGTGTTCTGGTGGATGAGGCTGGATCTTGTCTTTCTGTTGGGCAGGTCCATGTCTGGTGATGTGTTTTGAGGTGTCTGGGGACTTATTATGTTTTTTGGCAACCTCTCTGCTAATGGGTGGGGTTGTGTTCCTGTCTTGCTAGTTGTTTGGCATAGGGTGTCCAGCACTGTAGCTTGCTGGTCGTTGAGTGAAGCTGGGTGCTGGTGTTTAGATGGAGATCTCTGGGAGATTTTCACCATTTGATATTATGTGGAGCTGGGAGGTATCTTGTGGGCCAGTGTCCTGAAGTTGGCTCTCCCACCTCAGAGGCACAGCACTGACTCCTGGCTGAAGCACCAAGAGCCTTTCATCCACATGGCTCAGAATAAAAGTGAGAACATGTAGAAAGAAAGAAAGAAAGAAAGAAAGAAAGAAAGAAAGAAAGAAAGAAAGAAAGAAAGAAAGAAATAAGGGAAGGAAGGAGGGAAGGAAGGAGGGAAGGAAGGAAGGAAGGAAGAGGGAAGGATAGAAGAAAGAAAAGAAAGAAAATGAAAGAAAGGAAGCAGGGAAGGAAGGAAGGAATGAAGGAGGGAAGGAAGAAAGAAAAGAAAGAAAGAAAGAGGAAAGAGGATAAAATAAAATAAAGTAAGATAAAATAAAATATAGTTATTAAAATAAAAAATAATTATTAAAAAAAACTTTTTTTAAAAAGAAAAAATACAGCAACAAAAAACCCCCAAAATGGATGGATAGAACCTAGGAGAAATGGTGACAGCAAAGCTATACAGACAAAATCTCACACACAAGCATACACATACACACTCACAAAAAGAGGGAAAGTGGAAAAAAATAATATATCTTGCTCTCAAAGTCCACCTCCTGAATTTGGGATGATTCGTTGTCTATTCATGTATTCCACAGATCCAGGGTACATCAAATTGATTGTGGAGCTTTAAACCGCTGCTTCTGAGGCTGCTGGGAGAGATTTCCCTTTCTCTTCTTTGTTTGCACAGCTCCCGGGGCTCAGCTTTGGATTTGGCCCTGCCTCTGTGTGTAGGTCGCCGGAGGGCGTCTGTTCTTCATTCAGACAGGATGTGGTTAAAGGAGCAGCTCAATCGGGGGCTCTGGCTCACTCAGGCCGGGGGGAGGGAGGGGTACTGAGTGAGGGGTGAGCCTGGGGCGGCAGAGGCCGGCGTGACGTTGCACCAGCCTGAGGTGCGCCGTGCGTTCTCCCGGGGAAGTTGTCCCTGGATCCCGGGACCCTGGCAGTGGCGGGCTGCACAGGCTCCCTGGAAGGGAGGTGTGGATAGTGACCTGTGCTTGCACACAGGCTTCTTGGTGGTGGCAGCAGCAGCCTTAGCATCTCATGCCCTTCTCTGGGGTCCACGCTGTTAGCTGCAGCTCACACCCATCTCTGGAGCTCCTTTAAGCAGCGCTCTTAATCCCCTCTTCTCGCGCACCAGGAAACAAAGAGGGAAGAAAAAGTCTCTTGCCTCTTCGGCAGGTCCAGACATTTCCCCGGACTCCCTCCCGGCTCGCCGTGGTGCACTAACCCCCTGCAGGCTGTGTTCACGCTGCCAACCCCAGTCCTCTCCCTGCGCTCCGACCTAAGCCCGAGCTTCAGCTCCCAGCCCCGCCCGCCCCGGCGGGGGAGCAGACAAGCCTCTTGGGCTGGTGTGTACCGGTCGGCACCGCTCCTCTGTGCTGGAATCTCTCCGCTTTTCCCTCCGCACCCCTGTTGCTGTGCTCTCCTCCGAGGCTCCGAAGCTTTCCCCCTCTGCCACCTGCAGTGTCCGCCCACGAAGGGGCTTCCTAGTGTGTGGAAACCTTTCCTCCTTCACAGCTCCCTCCCACTGGTGCAGGTCCCGTCCCTATTCTTTTGTCTCTGTTTATTCTTTTTTCTTTTGCGCTACCCAGGTACATGGGGAGTTTCTTGCCTTTTGGGAGGTCTGAGGTCTTCTGCCAGCGTTCAGTAGGTGTTCTGTAGGACTTGTTCCACATGTAAATGTATTTCTGGTGTATCTGTGGGGAGGAAGATGATCTCTGCGTTTTACTCTTCTGCCATCTTCCCGATTGACTAGATTAATTTTTTACAAAAGGCATATTGAGCTACGACTTTAAACATTCAGAGAGATGATTTTACTAGGAGTTCCAAATAAAGGTAACAAAATGGAAGCCTGACATACTGTATTGAATTGTACCACAAATGTGAGACTATTACTATGTTTTCTTAATGAGTTATAAAATAATGATGGAATATCAGGAGAAAGCATCATTTACGACATGTCTTTATTTTAAATTGTTTGACTATGCGTTTTAGCTTCAAAATATATTGAGAAACCAATCATTTCTCATCACCTCCGCTACTACCACACTCATTAATTATAGCATCATTTCTCCATGGAAGAATTGTAGTGACCTTGTCATTTTCTTCATGTCTCTAAATTTAGCCCCCTAAATTCTATTCTCTATATAAAATACAGATTGATACTTATAAAATAGAACTTATGTTATGTTATTCTTTTGCTCAAAGTCTGCCTATGGCTTGACATCTAATTCAAAATAAAATCCAAATCCTTTTCATGACTTACAAAGCTCCTCATGATCAGATCCCATCACTTCCTTGATTCCATATCCTGACACTCCCATCCTTCCTGGACCTTATATCACAAGAAAGTAAGTGATAGACTCAGTTTTTACCTCTGTGTCTTTTTACTACTCAATCCTGTCTCTAACCACAACATTCTTTTCCTAATAACGGCATGTTGGATCCCAATATTCATTTGTATTTTTCTAAATGTTTCAGGACCATCTGTATGCTAAATAATTTATTCTAAAAATTTGCCTGGGATCAAGGTTAAACTTTTTGGAAATCAAATATTGATTGTTATAGATTTTTGATGCCTTTGAACTTCTCCATGATTCCTCATAAACCGCCCATATAGTGTGTGCCTTAAAAGTGTTTAAAATCTATGAATCAATAATTTTTAATCTGTGAATCTATCCAATGTATGTATATTTAGGTACAGCTGGAGTTATATGCATTGACATCAAAGTTTTGTGTACATTGATCTCCAGCCCCAGATTTGCTTATAAATATAAAAATGGAAATGTGAGTGTAACAACTGCTGAATGGTAGGCACTCTGCTCTGATGCTAGTCAATTCAGACTAAAGCTGATCTCTTCCATGGTGGTAAGAGTTTGAGCATCTCTCATTAGAGACCATGACTCCTAAGTTAAGAGCACCTGCTATTGGTTGCAGTGAGGCCAATTCCATGGTAGTCATCCAACAGGAAAATTTTCTAAACCCATTTTGCTGTACATCTCAGTTACTCTGGTGACAACTCAAACTTTCAGCATTTCACTCCACCAATGCTCACCCAAAAATGCTCATTCCTATAGTGGTCTGAACTTTCTTCTCTTCAACAAATTATATCACTGCCCCAATTTTTCTCTAAATATTGTTTTTTCCCTAGATCTTCTCTTTTCCATTCAGTGTGTACCTTGAGTGCTCCTTTTACCTTTATACCTTATATTCATTGATTCATTTTCTGTTTCAGTTGTGTACCTTAACACGAGCCTCCCTCTGCCGGGGTGACACCTCATGTTCTTTCAGATTTTGGCTCGTTTATCTCCTTCCTAAACCCTTCCCCCATCCTCATGTACCTACACCAGTTACCTTTTGAAAATGTTTATCATGCATCGTATTTCCTTCTAAAATACATTTATCATACTGTTGACTGCTTTCTCTCATGTATTGCTTATTATACTATAAGCTCTCCAAGGGAAAAATGTTACTGCTCTTTTTCACATTTTTATCACTACCATGGTAGTTTTAGGAAGAGCCCCAATGCATCTAGCATTGACTTTAAAAGATAAGTATTCTAGAACCTAGAGAAACAGAGTACATCTGATTGATGGAACACTAAATCAAGTCATCAGACACAGAATATAAATGACATTTTTTTCCCTTGGGTGTACTTTTTTCTTGAACATATTATTTTATATTAGCATTTCTTTCTGTAGCATATTTTGCCTTGTTATGAAACACTCCAAATAATTGAAATTATAAAAAGACAATTATATAAAGCTATAAAAAAGAGAATTATATAAGTATTATAATTTTTAAAAATTCACCTCACTTTATTTTTATTTTACTTTACTTTTTATTTTAAGTAATAACAGTTTACAGATAAAGGTGAAGCCTCTCTGTGCATTCCTACATAATGGCATATACCTCCTTCACTCTTCCTACATTTTGTATTTATTTCTTCCTTGTAGTTTCTATACCTTTATCACATATACTTGTATCCACAAAGTGAATAATTTTATTTTTTATGTTCTAAAATTTATATAAATGCTGTCAAGTTATCAACTAATGTTGTAGTCATCTGAAGGCTTGACTGGAACTGTAGAATCCCTTTTGAGATAACTCATTCATATGGCTATTAGTAGGCCTGCATTTCTCAACACACAGATCTCCCCATAGGGCTGCCGGAGAGTCCTCTCACATGGCAGTTGGCTTCCTCAGAGTGAGTGATGTAAGAAAGCAAGACGGAAGTCATGTGTTTTGTGTAGCCTAGCCCAGGAAATCATGTACTGTCATTTCCACGATATCTTATTGGTTATAGAAGCCAGTCCTATTTAATATTTGAGGAGTAAACAAGGGCCCAGAAGCTAACGATTGGAAGCACCCTTGGACACTGGTTACCACAATTTTCTAATGGCTTTACAAGGTCTTTAATGTTGGGTCAGAGGTCCTGTCTCAAAGTGATATTGGAGACTTCAAGCCAGGGCTAGCTATGTCTAATTTTTTCTGACTTTTACAAATTCATCTTGCTACCTATGGCCAAAAATGAAGGCATAGAAGTGGTTTCGTCAAACGAATTTCATGAACCTTACACCAGCTTGTGGTTTCTAGCAATGAAACTGAATCAGGTCCTCTACTCACATGGGACACTGTCACATAAGCCACTTTCTTTTTACTTATGGATATAGAATCCGTTAAATGTGTGCTTTAGCCTCATGCAATGTTTTGTGTTCTGATTCTGGTACGTGTGAGTTTTGCCTTGATTCGCATATATGACTATATATATATATATATATATATAATATATATATATTACATATAATTACCATGTATTTGTCACAGAATGAATATATCAGAGTGCAAAGTTTACTATTTTGATTGGTAGCTTTCCTAATCACCAGCCAGCCAGACAAACTTGGTGCATGTTCTTAAAACTTATAATGCAGTTTTAAAATCAGTTTATGTGTGGCTTCTGGAAAAAAGGAATAGCAGTGGGCATCCAGAGTCATTGTTAGTGTGCAGGAGGTGATCTCTGAAGAGTCAAGAAGGTGTGAAGAAGAAAGTTTGGTTATATTACCTTGACTCAGTTTAACACATGAGTAGGAGAACAACATAAAATTGGCCGTAAAGATTTAGCAAATCCTTGGCTTCAGAAAACTCAAAGGTAAGATGGCAGCTTTCCTAGAACACTGCCACCAATCACAAGCTGGTATCTAATTATGGTTCTTTTATGGTTTGAGAGTAAAGATTGGGTACAAATATAGAATAAAATTCTAGGCTAATGTATGAATAGTCACTTCACAATTATTTGACAGGTGGACAATTATTGGAACTGTGTTCAGTTGTATAATAGAGATGATTTTGTTTCACTTGGTTTCTTTCTGATATTGTCTGGCATTTCTTCATTAGTGAATCTCTTCACATTAATTGTAATTCCACTGTTTGACTTAATCTGACACTTGCAATGCACATGATATCTTATTTACTTATTGATAAATTATCTCATAACAGTCTCTGAGATCCATGTCCAAATGACTATAATCACTCAAATAGTCTTGGAAAATAATGGGTAACATTAGAAATGTCAATACCCAAGCAGAAAATTATTTTGACTAGTGAGGTTGAGAATTTATCAAGAATTATTCTTCCATGCTGTTACCAGATATGTCTTTACAAGGTCAATTTCTGTGTCCAATGTGATGAGAGCATAGAAAAATTCAAGTGCGTGTTGACTGTCAAGTATAGTTCTCTGAAAGAATGAGTAAACTTTTACATAAAACATTAAAAATGTTAAGTCGGCTGCTGAGAAATAGTGTTTATGTTTACAAATAAAATAAGAACATGAAGCTAGAGCATGAAAGGAAGTTGAAATTTCAGAGATGACTGAGGTGTCATCAAGGGAAAGAAAAATGTATAGATTTCAAGAGAATTCATGTTCAGACTGAATATGATATATGAATGCCCCAACCTTATCCTCTGACTTTGAATGTTGAAATAAACCATACTTCCAGCAAGGTAGATGCTTTTGGAAAGAATTTGATTTTGCAATCTTCAAAAAATCCTGAAGAGTCAGGAAAAGGAATTCAAGGGAAAGAGCTATTTCCAAATAAAATAAGCAGAAATGGACTGATAAAGATCTAATAAGTCCAAATGAAAGAGCTCCTTCTAACCTGAGTGACAGCCATATGCTAGGTACTGTGAAGGGTACTTTAAAATATAGAATGCATGTAATTCTCAAAAATGAGGTCAGGCATTGAAATCTATTATCTAGTTGCCAATGGAGAATGAAATAGTTCCTGGATCCTAAACTGAATTTCAAGTTCCTGGTGGTCTTTAGATTCCTTAGTTTGCTAAAACACTCTAGTAAAACACTGAAAATAATCTCAAAAGGGAAAGAATTATAACCAGTTTCAAAAAGATAGAATAAAAGATCTACATAAGTACAATTGACTTTTGTGTTGAGATGGAAGGATAGTGTTACACACTTAGTATATTTTTTGTATTTCTTTAATTCTAATAACATTCAAATAATGATTTTGCTGAGTCAAAGCATATAATATTAAAGAAACCCAGATAAGGAAATTATTTAGCAAGTGTCTTGAAAAGTACACAATGCATATAAATATACACTTGAAAACAAACAAGACCGTTAAAAAATGTGCCAAAATCCTTAATAGATACCTCACCAAAAAGACATACATGTTGCAAATTATGCTATGGAGGAACATATGTCACAAGGAAACGTGAATAAAACAACAAGGACAGATCCCTGCAAACTTACTAGAGTGGCTCAAATCGGGACAATGAGAACTTGGCCCAAATCGGGACACCTGGAGGATGTGGAGCAGCATGAAGTCTATTCACTGCTGGTGGGGATGCAAAATGGGATGCATGTTTTGGTGGCTTTTTACAAAACTAAACATACTCTTATGTTTCAGCAATACTGTTCTTTTACATGTATCTGAAAGAAAAAAAATTTATATCCAGACAAAAACCTGTCAAAAAAAAAATATATATATATACTTGAATCAACCAATACTAAAGTTACTGAATCTGCTAAATTTGTGGACCTCTTTCATTATAAAACACTAATCACTGTATGTTTTGCCCAGAACTATGCAACAATGGAAGAAACTGTTGCTGACTTCTTATTACAGCCACAGAATAGGAGTTTATTTTTTAAAGCATGATGCCTTTCTGGGTTGTATATTAGAAAAAGTAACAATGCTTTTAAAATATTTGGCATACTGTTTTACATCTGTAAACACATTCTATCCTCAGAGAAGTTTTGTAAATTGTTAGACAAAGATAATTATCTCCATTTTATAGAAGTCACACCAGGCTTTTTGAAATCAAACTTATCCAAAGCTATGTCTCAAGTTAGTGGAGAAGGTTAAACTCAAACACAGGTCATCTAACTTCTTTCATGAAATCCATCCTTTAAGATGCAGCACAAAATACCACTCCTTTGTGAACAGAACATTAAAGCTTTCTTCCTCATTGCTCATCAATACCTTAAGTATATTTCCAATATATCAGCCATCATGTTGAATCCAAATGCAAAAGGAAGAATAAAAGTAGAGGCACGTAGGTATTAAATAAACTACACTAAATTAGAAGACAAAGTTTTACACAGTTCTTTAGACCAGTTAAAGTATTTTTTAAAAGACAAAAAAACTTTTGAAAAGAAAAATAAGAACTAAATATACACTCCCTCTTATGAGAGCACCAGAATCACAACTAACTGTTGAACAATCATTGACAGGAAGACACTGGAACTCACCAAAAAAGGTACCCCATGTCCAAAGACAAAGAAGAAGCCACACTGAGATGGTGGGAGGGGCACAATCACAATAAAATCAAATCCCATAACTGCTGAGTGGGTGACTCACAAACTGGAGAACAATTATACCACAGAAGTTCACCCACTGGAGTGAAAGTTCTGAGCTCCACATTAGGCTTCCCAACCTGGGGGGGTCCAGCACTGGGAGATGGAATTCCCAGAGAATCAGTCTTTGAAGACTAGCGGGATTTGATTGAAGGACTTCTACAGGACAAAGAATCCACTCTTGGAGGGCACACAGAAAGTACTGTGCACATCAGAACCCAGGAGGAAGGAGCAGTGATCCCATAGGAGACTGAACCAGACCTACCTGCTAGTGTTGGAGGGTCTCCTGCAGAGGTGAGGGGTGGCTGTAGCTCACTGCAGGGACAACGACACTGGCAGCAGAAGTTCTGGGAAGTACTCCTTGGCATGAGCCCTCCTGGAGTCCACCATTATCCCCACCAAAGAGCCTGTAACATTCAGTGCTGGGTCATCTCAGGCCAAAAAACCAACAGGGAGGGAAATCAGCCCCACCCATCAGCAGACAAGCAGGTAAAAGTTTTACTGAGCTCTGCCCACCAGAGCAACAATCAGCTCTACCCACCACTAGTCCCTCCCATCAGGAAGCTTGCACAAGCCTCTTAGATAGCCTCATCCAGCAGAGGGCACACAGCAGAAGCAAGGAAAACTACAATCTTGCAGCCTATGGAATGAAAACCACATTCACAGAGAAAGGCAAAGTGAAAAGGCAGAGGACTATGTACCAGATGAAGGAACAAGATAAAACCCCAGAAAAACAACTAAATGAAATGGTGATAGGCAACATTCCAGAAAAAGAATTCAGAATAATGATAGTGAAGATGAGCCAAGACCTCGGAAAAAGAATGGAGGCAAAGGTCGAGAAGATGAGAGAAATGCTTAACAAAGACCTAGAAGAATTAAAGAACAAACAGACAGAAATGAACACTGCAATAACTGAAATGAAAAATACACTAGAAGGAATCAATAGCAGAATAACTGAGGCAGAACAGATAAGTGACCTGGAAGACAGAATGGTGGAATTCACTGTGTGGAACAGAATAAAGAGAAAAGAATGAAAAGAAATGAAGACAGCCTAAGAGACCTCTGGGACAACATTAAACACACCAACATTCACATTATAGGGGTCCTAGAAGGAGAAAAGAGAGAGAAAGGACCAGAGAATATATTTGAAGAGATTACAGTAGAAAACTTCCCTAAAATGGGACAAGAAATAACCACCCAAGTCCAGGAAGCACAGAGAGTCCCAAGGAGGATAAACCCAAGGAGAAACATGCTGAGACACATAGTAATCAAATTGGCAAAAATTAAAGAGAAAGAAAAATTATTAAAAGCAACACTGGAAAAATGACAAATAACATACAAGGGAACTCCCAAAAGGTTAACAGCTGATTTCTCAGCAGAAACTATACAAGCCAGAAGGCAGTAGCACGACATATTTAAAGTGTTGAAAGGGAAGAACCTACAACCAAGATTACTCTACCCGGCAAGGATCTTATTCAGATTTGACGGAGAAATCAAAAGCTTTCCAGACAAGCAAAAGCTAAGAGAATTCAGCACCACCAAACCAGCGCTACAACAAAAACTAAAGGAACTTCTATAAGTGGGAAACACAAGAGAAGAAAAGGACCTACAAAAACAAACCTAAAACAATTAAGAAAATTGTAATAGGAACATACATACTGATAATTACCTTAAATGTGAAAGGATTAAATGCTCCAACCAAAAGACACAGGCTCACTGAATGGATACAAAAACAAGACCCATATATATGCTGTCTACATGAGACCCAGTTCAGACCTAGGGACAAGTACAGACTGAAAGTAAGGGGATGGAAAAAGATATTCCATGCAAAAGCAAATCTAAAGAAAGCTGGAGTAGCAATACTCATATCAGATAAAATAGACTTTAAAAAAAAAGAATGGGGCTTCCCTGGTGGCGCAGTGGTTGAGAGTCTGCCTGCCAATGCAGGGGACATGGGTTCGTGCCCTGGTCTGGGAAAATCCCACATGCCGCAGAGCGGCTGGGCCCATGAGCCATGGCTGCTAAGCCTGCGTGTCCAGAGCCTGTGCTCTGCAGTGGGAGAGGCCACAACAGTGAGAGGCCCGTGTACTGCAAAAATAAATAAATAAATAAATAAAAGAATGCTACAAGAGACAAAGAAGGACACCACATATGATCAAAGGCTCAATCAAAGAAGAAGATATAACAATTATAAATACATACGCAACCAATATAGGAGCACTTCAATACATAAGGCAAATGTTAACAGCTATAAAAGAGGAAATCAACAGTAACACAATAATAGTGGGGGACTTTAACACCTCACTTACACCAATGGACAGATCACCAAGACAGAAAATTAAGAAAGAAACACAAACTTTATATGACACAATAGACCAGATAGATTTAATTGATATTTATAGCACATTCTATCCAAAAACAGCAGACTACATTTTCTTCTCAAGTGCACATGGAACATTCTCCAGAACAGATTACATCTTGGGTCACAAATCAAGCCTCAGTAAATTTAAGAAAATTGAAGTCATATCAAACTTCTTTTCCAAACACAATGCTATGAGATTTGAAATAAATTACAGGGAAAAAAGGTAAAAAACACAGACACATGGAGGCTAAACAATACATTACTAAATTACCAAGAAATCATTGAAGAAATCAAAGAGGAAATAAAAAAATACTTAGAGACAAATGACAATCCAAAACGCAATGATCCAAAACCTATGAGATGCAGCAAAAGTAGTTCTAAGAGGGAAGTTTATAGCAGTACAATCCTACCTCAAGAAAGAAGAAAAATCTCACATAAACAATCTAACCTTACACCTAAAGGAACTAGAGAAAGAAGAACAAAAAAACAAACAAGCTAGTAGAAGGAAAGAAATCATAAGGATCAGTGTAGGCATAAATGAAATAGAAACAGAAAACAATAGCAAAGATCAATAAAACTAAAAGCTGGTTCTTTGAGAAGATAAACAAAATTGATAAACCTTTAGCCAGACTCATCAAGAAAAAGAGGGAGAGGACTCAAATCAATAAACTTAGAAATGAAAAAGGAGAAGTTCAATGGACATCGCAGAAATACAAAGCATGATGATAAACTACTACAAGCAACTCTATGCTAATAAAATGGACAACCTGGAAGAAACGGACAAATTCTTAGAAAAGTATAACCTTCCAAGACTGAACCAGGAAGAAATAGAAAACATGAACAGACCAATCACAAGTAATGAAATTGAAACTGTGATTCAAAATCTTCCAACAAGCAAAAGTCCAGGACCAGATGGGTTAACAGGTGAATTCCTTCAAACATTTAGAGAACAGCTAACACCCATCCTTCTCAAAATCTTCCAAAAAAACCCAGAGGAAGAAACATTCCCAAACTCATTCTACGAAGCCACCATCACCCTGATACCAAAACCAGACAAAGATACTACAAAGAAAGAAAATTATATACCAATATCACTGATGAATATAGATGCAAAAATACTCAACAAAATACCAGCAAACAGAATCCAACAACACATTAAAAGGATTATCCACCATGATCAAGTGAGATTTATCCCAGGGATGCAAGGATTCTTCAATATACACAAATCAATCAATTTTATATGGCATATTAACAAATTGAAGAAGAAAACCCATATGATCATCACAATAGATGCAGAAAAAGCTTCTGAAAAAATTCAACACCCATTTATGATAAAAACCCTCCAGAAATTGGGCACAGAGGTAAACGACCTCAACATAATAAAAGTCATATATGACAAACTCACAGCAAACATCATTCTCAATTGTGAAAAACTGAAAGCATTTCCTCTAAGACCAGGAACAAGACAAGGATGTCCACTCTTGCCACTGTTATTCAACATAGTTTTGGAAGTCCTAGCCATGGCAATCAGAGAAGAAGAAATAAAAGGAATACAAATTTGAAAAGAAGAAGTAAAACTCTCACTGTTTGCTGATGACATGATACTATACATAGAGAATCCTAAAGATGCCAAAAGAAAACTACTAGAGCTAATCAATGAATTTGGTAAAGTTGCAGGATACAAAATTAATGTACAGAAATCTTTTGCATTCCTATACACTAACAAAGAAAGAAAAGAAAGAGAAATTAAGGAAACAATCCCATTCAGCATTGCAACAAAAAGAATAAAATACCTAGGAATAAACCTACCTAAGGAGGTAAAAGACCTGTACACAGAAAACTATAAGACACTGATGAAAAAAATCAAAGATGACACAAACAGATGAAGAGATATACCATGTTCTTGGATTGGAAGAAACAATACTGTCAAAATGACTCTACTACCCAAAGCAATCTACAGATTCAATGCAATCCCAATCATATTACCAATAGCATTTTTTTAAAGAACTAGAACAAAAAATCTTAAAATTTGTATGGAGACACAAAAGACCCTGAATAGCCAAAGCAATCTTGTGGGAAAAAAACAGAGCTGGAGGAATCAGACTTCCTGAGTTTAGACTATACTACAAAGCTACAGTAATGAAGACAATATGCAATATTTTACTGGCACAAAAACAGAAATATGGATCAATGGAACAGGATAGAAATACCAGACATAAACCCATGCACCCGTGGTCAACTAATCTATGATAAAGGAGGCAAGGATATACAATGGAGAAAAGGCAGCCTCTTCAGTAAGTGGTGCTGGGAAAACTGGACAGCTACATGTAAAATAATGAAATTAGAACGTTCCCTAACACCATACACAAAAATAAACTCCAAATGAACTAAAGACCTATATGTAAGACTGGACACTGTAAAACTCTTAGAGGAAAACATAGGAAGAACACTCTTTGACATAAATCACAGTAAGATCTTTTTTGACCCATCTCCTAGAGTAATGAAAATAAAAACAAAAATAAACAAATGAGACCTGATTAAACTTAAAAGCTTTTGTACAGCAAAGGAAACCATAAAAAAGATGAAAAATCCACCCTCAGAATGGGAGAAAATATTTGCAAAGAAATCAACGGACAAGTGATTAATCTCCAAAATATATAAATAGCTCATGCAGCTCAATATTAAAGAAACAAGCAACCCCATCAAAAAATGGGCAGAGGGCCTAAATAGACATTTCTACAAAGAAGACATACAGATGGCCGAGAGGCACATGAAAAGCTGCTCAACATCACTAATTATTAGAGAAGTGCAAATCAAAACTACAATGAAGTATCACCTCACACTGGTTAAAATGGGCATCGTCAGAAAATCTACAAACAACAAATACTCGAGAGGGTGTGGAGAAAAGGAAACCCTCTTGCACTGTTGGTGGGAATGTAAATTGATACAGCTACTATGGAGAACACTATGGAGGTTCCTTAAAAAACTAAAAATAGAATTACCATATGACCCAGGAATCCCACTACTGGGCATATACCTAGAGGAAACCATAATTCAAAAAGACACATGCACCCCAATGTTCATTGCAGCACTATTTACAATAGCCAGGTCATGGAAGTAACCTAAATACCCATGGACTGATGAATGAATAAAGAAGAAATGGTACATATATACAATGGAATATTACTGAGCCATAAAAAGGAATGGAGTTGGGTCATTTGTAGAGATTTGGATGGACATAGAGACTGTCATACAGAGTGAAGTAAGTCAAAAAGAGAAAAACAAATATTGTACATTAACGCATATATGTGGAATCTAGAAAAATGGTACAGATGAACTGGTTTGCAAGACAGAAATAGAGATACAGATGTAGAGAACAAGGGGGGACAGTTTGGTGTATGGACACCAAGGGGAAAAGTGGGGAGGTGGGTGGTGGTGGTGGTGTGATGAATTGGGAGATTGAGATTGACATGTATACACTAATATGTATAAAATGGTTAACTAATAAGAACCTGCTGTATAAAAAAGAAAATAAAATTCAAAAAAAATCAAGCAACAAAAAATACCCCTAAGTATAGGATTACTGATTAGTGATTAAAAGTTTGTGAGTATGAACACAAGGATTGGTTAGGGGCAACCATTTATAATTTTCTATACCAGTCGGAAAATCTATCCAGGGCATTTTATATAGTTCATTAACATATCTTAGGAAACCAAATGAATTATTTGTCAGAAAGAATTATCTGCAAAGAAATTAGTGAGCTCAGTGTTGCATACATTTGTGGATATTGCCACACCAAAATTAATTACAATTATTAATAACAGTTTTCTCTGAGGATGTGTCTTCTGCCATCCAAATAAGTCATTCTGTGCCCAGGCTGAATGTGTTCTGTATTTTCTTTGAATGCTATCACATATTTGAAGAAGTCTGGAAATAATGGCAACTGTAGATCAAAAATTTTAGAAAAGTAAGGACATATTAGTAATGCAGTTACTCAAATATACCTACAGAAATAAATATATAGGTTAGCAGGATTAACAAGAAACAACTGACCTTTGCAAAAGTGTAGTATCTGGCAATATTTCTTACCTAGAGATGTCTATTATTAATAATTCCATGAATATTAATGAAGCTTTCTGTTTACATGACAAAGAAAATAGGTATATTTGATTTGGAGTTATAAATGACCATCTATCATAGCTAGGCAAAACTGGTTGCATTTAGCTGGATGCTGGCTGAAATATTAGACCTCACATAAATGAAAAGCATTATTTTTTGTGGCTTTTTTCTCTTCTTTGCCAATAGCCCCTTATATTTGAACAAATTACATATGTGTTAAACTTGATAGTTTGAATGATTTTCTCAGAGAGCATATCTTTCCCAAGTCTGTCATTTTCTCAGAGGCCAAGGAAGTGTAAGAGATTTGTGTGAGGTCATATAGCTGTGACACCAGGGACTCTCCACTGCACAATCTCTCAAGATTTTTAGTCAGATCATTGGAAGGGCAAGGATATTTGGTGCTACGTTTCACACTCTCATCTTCTTTAAAGTTAATTCAATCTTAAGCAATCAAGAAATGCCTTAGAAGTTGAAGAATGGTAGTTTCCTTTTTTGAACATGCAACCAAAAATTTTGGAAATAACATCTATCTATATAGATTTCACCTCACAGTAATCCCATATGTACATCTCAGAGCAGACATTTCTTTACCAACGAAGGTACTAACGAAACAATTCCTGGCAATTTTGGTGGTAATAATAGTTACCGTGTTCAAAGTGTGAACTATGGTCCAACTGCAGTGTTTGGAAAGCCTCATTCTGGATGTGGAATTATGTATTTTTAGTTGTCTCTGAATTTTGACTAAGGCCTGATAATTGAAGGCAAAGGGTCATAGAGAGGTTATAGACACATTTATGCTAAGCTTCCCAAGATAGTATTGATAAAACTGGTCCAGACATTCTCAGTTCCTGTTACCCACTGCCAGGTTTTATAAGAGAAGTTTAGAAATTTGAAATTAGAAGTAGAAAGTCAGGGAGGTAGGACATTTTTGACCTAGGAGATAGGGATTTGGTGTTTCCTTTCATATCTGGTCATGGAGGAAGAGAAAATGTCATTCCCACTTTTTTCCATGCAGGGGAGGAGCCTTATGAGAGGTATGTTCCTGTAGATTTGGTGGGTGCTAGTTGAATGTTTATGGAATTATGGAAATTGAGAACCTCATTCTATAAAGGGAAGAGAGCAAATATGACAAGAAATTTCTTGGGAGAACTTGGCATATGACCTCTGAAGTTTGAGAACACACACAACTATTGCTTCTCACCTATATGATTTTGAAGACAAACAATTGCCAGGAACAACCGGTAATGGCCAGAATGCAAAACCTGAAGGAAGGGGAAGGGTTTCACAAGAGACACACTCAACGATGCAGTGGCTTGGAACACTCATAATAAAGCCTGGATTTGGAAGCCTTCTGTAAAAGAAATATAATGGCCAAGAGAAAAAAAAGATAAAGATAGTAACACCTGGATGTGAGATAGGTGTTCCTTTTCTTCTAAGATAATCCTCTCCACTGAACCTGTCTTTGGAGATATTTGAAGGTGGAAAAACAGTGATAGGTCGGATCAAATCCCCTCCTCAAGTGCAATAAGAATGATTCTCTCAGTTGTATCAACTGGAGAATAATCAATTATATGTGAAATTGAAGCATTGATGTGAGGCAAAAATCTTGGCCAAAATTTTAAATCATGAAAATCAATCTTATGTATGAAAACTGGTTGCTTTTTTATTTTTGGTAGCCAAAATGTTGTGAGCCAAGATATCAGCCCAAGTGATAGTCTAGGAATATGAGAGGGAGAATTGACACAGGAGAGTTGAGCAGCATGATGGAAAAAGGTAGTTGTTCTTATTTGTACTTTCATCAAATTTATCTTGGTTACATTCATAGGCTGTATCTCATTTAATCCCTACAACAACCCTCTAAATAGTTATCTCCAACCCTTCCTATACAGATAAAGATTCTGAGACTTCAGGGAGTCACTAAAAAAAAGAGAATTAAATTACCTATGTCTAGATCTAACACCTCAGCTTTAGTATCTAGAATTTAGTACCATTCAAGAGAATTTCCTTCAATAATGGTAATACTCATATGTGCATTATCCAGCGTGATATCTATCCACTAGTTACATGTGACTACTGAATACTTGAAATGTGGCTATTGTGATTAAGAAAGTCAATTTTTAATTGTATTTATTTTAAATGAATTTAGACTTAAATAGCTACTAGCAGGCTAGTGGCTGCTATATGGACACCATGCTCTAACCTGCTTCATCTGTCCACAAGTTCTAAATTTCTGTGGATCATGGGATAATTGAAACAATTGCTCTAGGTCTCAGAGTTCCCATTTCTCAGGCCTTTGATCACAAAGAGAAACACACACACATGCAACTTGATTCAGTTTAGAAGAACAGTGTTTGAATATGTAACTGATGAAACTATATCTCTTTGTGCCTTTGTGAGAGGGGTGATAAATATAGGCGTTCAAAGATGAGACAATGGTTTGCAAAATATGCCAGGCTTTAGAAATCCTATAAGTAGCAAACAAATGGATGAACCCATGGGGCCTTGGATCCCTCACCTCTAATGAAATCTGACCAACTCCACTTTACTATATATTGAGTTTTATAAAGGATTTTATTTGGAGTATGTAAACATATAAATAAATAGGAAGATATGTACATGAACCGATGAATGAAATATACTTTGAAATGCATTAAGATAAAGGAGAGCTTAGATTTTCTACAAGCTCTTTAAGTTATTAGCAGAGTGACCATAGGCAA
Source organism: Delphinapterus leucas (assembly GCF_059928025.1). Taxonomy (NCBI): domain Eukaryota; kingdom Metazoa; phylum Chordata; class Mammalia; order Artiodactyla; family Monodontidae; genus Delphinapterus; species Delphinapterus leucas. Next base: position 46,698,430 of record NC_143133.1, on the reverse strand, counting down.
TTTAACCTCTCTGAGTCTCTAATTTCTCATCTATACATTGGGGAGGATACCAGGTCTGTATCCTTCAGAACCTCTTCTGAGTTTTTGTTGATCATAAATGAGGTACTCCAGGAAAAATGAATGTGTGAGCTGTGAAGTGTTATACAAGTGTGAGTTATTATTCATTTGTTACCACAGCAACTGAAGGGCATCTCTGTGACAACAGAACAGCTAACTGAAAAATAATGACTAAAAAAGAAAAGTATTATTAAGATTGAGGTACATGATACCTTACCAGCCAGAAAGCCCTAGTACTGATATTTCTCCCATGTTCTTTTCTTTCCAATCAAGAAACATTACATGTACATACAGCTAATTTTTGAAATACACAAAACAAAATTGCCAATTTGTTATGTGCCCTTCCAATGTTTTTTCTCTGCTTATGAATATATTTATATAGATAATAGATATACAGACAGATCACTAATGTCAATTTTTAAAAATTGAGATCATGCTGTGTATTTTGTTTGTAATTTGCTTTTTTCATAAAAGACCCTTTGTACAGATTATTAAATATTTTTCTAAAATATGATTTTAATAATTACATAATATACTACCACATGACTATGTCATAATTCTTTTTAACAAACTATTATGGGACATTTTAGGAGTTTATTTTTCTCTTTATTTATTACCAATTTTGTGGGGAGGAGGGTTGGCTATGGAAACAATACTGCAGCAGAAACATCATAAGCTTCTAGAACTGCAGACATGATCTCTCTCAAGGAACAGTATTTGAGCTGAGGCTGAATGGCCAGAAGGAGCCAGACATTAGCAGAGCACTCCAGGCAGAAGGACAAGCAAGTACAATGTCTTTGTGGAAATTGTGTTTAACTGATAAGACTCTGCATTACCTCCCCAGGGAGGATTTATCATTTAATTCTTATTCTGATGGCCAGTGGGTTAGACGTTATTTCGTTGTTTAAGCAATTGCAGTTGCAGAGTGGGAGATGGGGTCCATTCCAGGTTGTCACCTTTGAGGTAGATTTTGTCCCCCTATACAAACTTTCCATTGCACATATGGGATAGATACTGAAGCCAAAATCTTTATATGTCTTGCACCCTCATCAGTCCTTAAAATAATATTTGTTATGTATTATCTTGTCAGGAAATATAGATTAATCAATGTAAAGAGGTGAAAATACTTGCAGTTTAGTCACTATTTTATAAAGTAATATCTACAAAAAGTTCCCTGCCTCTCCTTTATTCAAAAAAGATAATGTTTTTTCATGTTGATAACTAATATTTAATTCATTTATATGAAGTACAAAACAGAAACTACACAAAACTTCAGATCAACTAATTTCTTCTAAGTGTAAATATCCAATATTCGATACCCATAGATGCAGAGTAAAAAACAAAGAAACAAAATATTTGGAAAAGGGATTTTTTTGGTGATATCATAGTTATGTGAAAAAGACTCATAATTTTGTTTTTATTTCTCTATGTTATATTGACAACAATTTGTGACTTTTGCACTTATAGTTAAGTGTTTAACTTATAGTTTGTGTAACATATAAAATATCTGTTTCAAGATGAATGCAGCTAGTATAAATATCATCATCTTTCAGGTCCTATCACTTTTCCTCCAACTTAGCACATAGAATATATTGGAGAGCTTAGAAAAGATGCTGGATATTACATTCCAATCGTTGATGAGGGAAGCACACTTAACTTAGGGACATTTGCCACCTATACCCTCAGCTTCTCCACCTCTAGCTCGGTACTTATGCAAGTGTTCCAACATGCTAGACACCAAATTTCTGAATATTCAACAACGTATATATTTTCAGCTAGATGATGAGCTGTTCGCAAGAATAATGAGCTGTTTTTATATGTCAAATTAATTTTTAAACTACTGCTAGAGAAAACCTAATGCTTAATCTGTCCATGTTTGATTAATGCAGATAAAAATGTCATCTAGCAGTTTGAGGACAGGAATAAAGACCAGGTGTGTTCAGCAGTTTACAGGTGTTCTTAAGAAACTCCACTGCACATAAAGCAACAATTTCAGAAAATCAAGAGATGCTAGTGCTCTACTGAGAAGAAATTAAAAGGACTCACTGAGAAACTAATTTTTACTCTAGGTTTCTCCCTAAGAAGTCTGCTCCACAGGTGAACTGAAGGATTCAAAGAAACCTGGGCTATGGCATGTGCTTTCCACAGAGATGCACAGCATTGTAGTGAAAAAAAAAAAATCACCGCTAGTTTTGATTGTGTACTCCAAGGTCAAAGTAAGGGTTATTCTAGAAAAAGTGGTGATTATGTCTCTGGGCTGCTTCAACTTAAAGTGAGCTGGGCTGAACCAAAATTTACTCTTGTCAATTCCCTTGTGCCTTAAGACTGAGTCTGACTGGCAAAGATAGGTATAGGGCATCCCCCCATCCCCCATAGATCTATGTGAGAATTTGACAATGGACTTGCTCTCAGCCCGTGCACAGTCTGAGAAGGCTCTCGTTTCTGACTCTTATCCTTAGACTCTCACAGCAGAAGATTCCATTGACCTTACAGTGGCTCACAGGAAAGGAGAAGATTGGACTATGTTAAAAAAAAATTCAAAAACGTTCATGAGAAAGAACATTAGCAGACAACTTGACCCGACTGTGTTCTAGTGTTTTCTGGAAAGTGGAACTTGTAAGTGATGAACTTGAATGTTAACTGAAGAGATTTCTAAGCAAAGTGTTGAAGTGACAGATTTGTTTCTCCTTCCTGCTCATAGTAAAACACTAGAAGAGAGTGAAATTGAAGAAGGGGTGTTGAGCAAGGAGGAGTCAGCACTTGATGATTTGAAAGATTCTTAGCCCTTCCAGATAGTGTGTTCTGGAAACAGGGTCAAGTGCATGTCTGGACAACTGTTTGCTAAAGAGACTAGGTGTGTGACTCATGGATTCAATCAGCCATCTCAGGAAAAGTGAGGAACAGAGATGCGTATATTCAGGAGGTGTTTGTGAAGGATCCTCTTTTCTGATGGTGTGGACTCTTATGAATTGCATGCAAGGTCAGCAAGGATTTTGAGAAATTTATATCAGCAGAAACATTGTCAGCCTGGATTCAAAGGGACTGAGATAGGAAGTAAGGAAGGAAGAATGATTTTGAGGGCAAAGCCACAGATGCAGGGGCTGGTGGGGCTACCATGGACCCAGAAGGCACAGGCCCAGGGCTCAGGGACATCTTCTCCTGAATTCCAGAAGGCAGAGAATCTCTGTGGTTTCAGAGGGTGGAGCTGCCATCCATGAAAGAAGTGGAGTTGCCACCCCAGTGGGTCTAGAGGACAGAGCAACGATCCCAGAAAAATTATCTTTAAGCCTTAAAATCTAATGAAATTTGCTCTGTCAGGTTTCAGACTTGCTTAAGGTGACCCCTCTGATTTTTCTCTTTTGAAATGGGAAGTCTGTTCTATGCCACTGTACTTTAAAAACATATAACTCGACTTGTTTTACAGGTTTGTGATGGAGAGGAATTTTGCCCTAAGTTTCACATATAATTGAATTAGATGAGGTTTAGATAAGATTTGGGGTTTAGAGATGATACTGAAATGGGTAAAGACTTTTGGGGGTGTCAGGATGTATTTTGCATGTGAGAAGGACATGAGTTTTGGGAGGAATTAGAGATCATACTGTTATGGGTTTAATCGTGTTCCCCTCAAACCCAAATATTGAAGTCCTAACCCCTATAGGTTCTGAGTGTGATTGTATTTGAAGATAGAACCTGTACAGAGGTAATCAAAGTAAAAGGGGGCTATTAAGGTGGGTCCTAATCTGTTAGGACTGGTGTCATTATAAGAAGGGGAAATTGAAGACACACACACAAAAGAGGGCAGACGATGTGAAGAACAGAGGGAGAAGATGACCATCTATGAGCCAAGGAGAGACACTTAGAGCAGATACTTCCTTCACACCTTCATAAAGAACCAACCTTGCTGACACCTTGATTATAGACTTTTAGCCTCAGAACTGTGAGGCAATGAATTATTTAAGCCATTCAGCCTGCGGTATTTTGTTATGACAGCCCTAGCAAACTAATACAATAAGATGTGATTGATATGCCTTAGTTTTTCCACAATCCATGATTAAAACAGCCTTAGTGTTATCAATTCAACAAATAATTAAATGTCTATTATGTGCAGGGCCCTGTAACAACAGCTAAGGGGATAAAAAGAACAATGAAAACTCAGTCCACGCTATGCATTACAGTTTGAAAGAATCATATTTATAATTTCTGAAAAAAAATGTGGCAGCTACTAACAAATGGACTTCTTGAAGTAAATAAGCCATGCATTTGAATTGGAAAACATCGGTATATTGCTGTTTCTTTATGTGGCCCCTCTGACACCTTAACAATAGTGCGGCTCTTAGAAATTGTAAAGTTATTGTCAGTAGAATACATGGAGAAATGAAAGCAATTGACATTCTCATACTGAGTACAACATATCATTTTGTGTTTCAGTTTTATGCAGAGCTGGATCTGCTTTTCAGCCCAAATGCATAGAAGTATAGTACTTATTTATTTTACACTTTTGGATATGTATACAATATATAACACTTACTGTAGTGAGCTGAATTTTCACTAAACAAATGTACCTAATAATAATCTATACTGCTTTGGTTTAAAAATATTTTTGTAGTAGTTTTTCCTAAGTGCCATTTAATTGCAATGATTTTAATATTTTGAACCCCAAATTCTTTGGACTATCATCTGCACATTTCTTTTCTATTTTGCATAAAAAGGCAGTTTTTACAAGTACTTTTCTAAATATTCTCTGATCTTATCTGTGGAGCAAGATAATTATCACTATACTGTAGTATGGTCATTTCTCCAAATTAATGTTGTATTTGATGATAATACATCTGGCTAATAAATTATAGTATATCATGCTGTGAATCATGGGACAATTTTTTGATAAATTCTACTAGTAATAATGGAAATCATTCATGTAGACAACCCATGCATCAGGATACGACTACAGCCTTTGTATTTATTGACCAATAAATTTATGATTAGAGGTAGTGTAGGAAGAAATGACGGGCAAAAGCAAAGCTTTATAAGTTTATGAAAGTTTAGTTATAGAAGTGAGAGTAGGGAATAAATATCATTAGTGTGGCACCTGGGCCAATCAAGGAGTGATGGATTTTCTATAATGAGGCAACTTGACCATATCTGACTGTTAGGCCTAATGGACTTCAGAGATGTGGGGAAAAACTAACAGCTAAGAATGGAAAAGATGAGCTGGAAAAATACCTGGTCACATAGGTTGTTCAGTTTTTACCTGTGAGAGTGAACAAAGCTATGGAAATTGGAGGATCCATGTATGTGGGCTTTCTGGATCTGTGTTCTACCAGGGTAGTTTGACCTGGTATTTGGGGCGTTACAAGTTCTTGGCAAATTCTAGATGATCCATCTGCTTGGGAGAGGGTCCCACGACAAGGTGGAGGTATAGGGAAGTGAGTTTGGTTTTTAAGGGAAAGGAGGATTTTTAAAAACTCATTCTTGAGTTAATGCTACTCAAATAGTTTGAGATTCAAGACTGAGAATCTATTTCATAGATAATATTATATTTATTATACCATAGAAACCTATAAAGCTTTAGGTATTGAGCCAATTCCAAAATAGTAAATTCTTAGAAAAGTAAACTTTTGTTGCTCACAGGAGTCTTAAATTACTAAAACTAACTGTATGAGTTGTATTGCAACTGAACAAAACTACCTAGCGATAATCTGTGTTCCCCTTGCTTTAAAATGTTCTGCTTTTCCCATTTTCTTAGTTGATATTCTAAAAGCATATTGTTTAATCAATCATTCACTCACTCATTCATTCATTTACCACACCTTTGCCATATGCCCAGGAGGCAGAAAGGATAGAATTATGAGCAAAATAAGTAGTATTAATGTCTGAAATGTGATTTACTAAGTATGTTCTGAGGGAATGAGTGAATACACATTTCTAAATGAAGGATAAAGATTTTATTTACAGGTCTACTTCTCCCATTACTTTGGAAATGTCCCTCATAATGTTGCTCATAATGGGGGTAAGATGTGTTTTGGTAATAGTAGTAGGACTAATCCAAAAGAGGATTACTCAGTGTTGCAATGGGAGAGAGGAACTCATGACATACATGAACCTCTGTAATTAGATACAGAGCTCCTTCCAGCTGTTCCTGGTAATAAGTAATAGCTTCATTATCTATTTGGTGATGTCAAGATGCATTACAAGGACCTGAGAGAAGCCAAATCTACTAGGGTAAGTCTGGTAGTATATTTATCTCCTTCCTCTGAATTCTTGAGTAGTTGGATTTAGCAAATAAGAAGCGAGGATGCCCAGTTAAATTTGAAGTTTAGATAAACAATGAATGAATGAACATCTTGTGGCAATTTTACCTGTTCCTTGGAACCCTTAGGCAACATCTAGAATAGTGTCCTTCAACTAGGGATATAATATTATTTATCAGAAACAGTTTTTACTCTGACAGTAGTTATCTACTCAGGCAGTGGGCATACCCTCCAGGAAGAAAGGGTTTTACTCAGAATGTGAGAAAAAGGGAAGTTGTGTTTTGAAAAAAAAAAAAAAAAAACCTACCTTCATATGATTTATGTATTATATATGGTCCCCAGAGGGACATCTAGTGTTCATACTCATCTACTTGGAAAAGAATCACTATCCTGTGGTAAAGAGGGCAGAGCATATTTTTCATTCTTCAGATGGGCACTTTGCCAGGATCCTCACAGTAATAAAATAATACTATTATTATATGAACTTGGATTACTGCTGTTACTACTCTTGCTACTGCTGCTGCTATTATTACAATTATCTAATGACTATATATATATATATATATAATTCTGTTTTAAATTCTTTTGACTCAGCAGCCCTTTAAACTCTGAATGCCTTGTCATTCTTAGTGCTATTTTATAGATAAAAACAAAGACCCAGGGAGATGAAGTAATTTATCCTCTGTCAAATAAATAGGCAGCATCAGAAATGGGATTCATGGCCAGAAGCTATGCCTTATAACTCAACAAATGAATCTTTTCCTTCTATACTCCACTGCAGTTGGTTTAGTCTTTCCCTTTCTTAGGCTTATGAAGAGATAACTAGAGTATGGAAAAAGGAGTTGGTATTCTTCCTTTACATTTGCGAAACTCCTCAAAGCATAGATGAGAAATTGGCCCATTCACATTTGTTAATACAAGTGTGAAAACTGGGAAATTAATTAAGAACACATACGATATCTTCTCACTTTCAAAGATGTTCTCTCCTCAAAGAAGCAAGATTAGAATTCTAGACGTAGGGAGGCTCATAGTAAATCATGACAGATATTTTGCCTCATCATCATAGTTAATACATTAACTGCTACCAACAAATGAAAGCAAGTTAAAAGCATGTTGTTTCATCTTAATATCTTAATTATTTATGAGATGATGGGCTTATTTAAGGACTATCTAGGAAATTACCTTATAACAAATAGGGGAATGCAATATATTAAACAAATGTCTAAATTAAATGGTATCTTTCTGTATTTTTATTATAATCCAGTTGGAGAAATGTTAATAATAAAAATTGATAAAAATAACAGTTCTGGGGACTCTCCTGGTGGCACAGTGGTTGAGAGTCCGCCTGCCGATGCAGGGGACACGGGTTCGTGCCCTGGTCCGGGAAGACCCCACATGCCGCAGAGCGGCTGTGCCCGTGAGCCATGGTCACTGAGCCTGCGCGTCCGGAGCCTGTGCTCCGTGACGGGAGAGGCCACGACAGTGAGAGGCCCGCATACCGCAAAAAAACAAACACAAAAATAACAAACAAAAAAACAGTTCTGAAAAGTCATATAGGAGATGTTACAAGGCAGAACTGGCAGCATCACATTCAAACTTATGTGGGCTGTGGCACCAGATAGATGGGATGTGGTTCCTAAACTTTCTTTTTCATGATCATTGTCTAGAATATTACCCTGTTCTAATTCTCTGCACAGTAACTATAATAATCTGATTTTTAAAAATTAATTTACAGTTTCTCTTCTACTAATGTAAAATCTCCATGAGAATATGTCTGTATTTTTCACCATGGTATCTCTAGGATCTGGAATAGTTCATAGCACATAACAGATGAAAGAGTGAGTAAATAAACAAATAAGTAAATTTCCCAATTATTAGGTGTGTGGTCTTGGGCTTTTCTAGGGCTTCAGTTTTTCCATTTTTAAAATAGTGTTAAATAATTTTCTCTAAGAATTCTCGTTATTATTAAGTATAAAGGAAGTAAGTCATAGTGCACAGTGACAGCAGGCACATAAGGGTTCAGTAAATGGTAGCAATAAAATAAATGTGGCACTCTCCCCTTCATCATAAAGTGATTTTATCTCCCTTCCCTATTGTTGGGTTTGGTGTCATTATTGTATTTGATGCAACATGAGCAGATGTGGCATATGCTGCATCTGAACAGAAACTTGATGTTGCTCACTCTTCCCTCTGCCACGAGAATGTGCCTGTTTTAGATCAAAGCTGCACCTTCAGCCTGGACCCAAGAATGAAGATATGTGAGCAGACCCAAACTCAACTGCCAACTTGAAGCTGAGATTCAGAGATAACCTGCCAAATACATAATGTGAGTAACAAATATTTGTTGTTGATTGTCACGTAGGATGAGCTATTGAACATTGACTATTAAAATCTTCTATGGAATCTCAGAAGATGAGCAGTCCATCTTGCGATAAATTAGTTGACAAAGATGGGTTTGAGTTGACAAAGGAAAAGGAGCCGTGCATTGCTATTATGAAAACAAGGCATGACAATGGCTGCCCCCCTCACCACCCCTCTTTCAGCAGCTTAGCATCTTATTTTGTTTTATTGTCTTTAGTCTTACTTCCATCTGCCCACTACCCTTCCACCTAATTCAGTCCATCTACCACATGTTCCATAAATCTGGTCACATCACTATTGATTAAAACCAAGCACACTAGGGACCCTGGTTGCTTTCCCAGCCATTTCTGTTCTGGACTTTACACTTCTGCTATATTGAATTAGTTGGTTCAGTTCCTTGAAGCTATCATACTGTTTTCTGCTTCATATGCTTTGCACAGGTCTTTTTCTTGATGTCCTCCTTCTCAAAAGCATCATATCCCTACCTTTCACCAGTGAGGTCCTCCTCAGCTTTACAATCCAGTTCAAATGTTGGTCACTCTCTGCCTATCATCACCACAGTGATATCTTTTAGGACAGGGCCATCATTTAATCACCTTTACTATCCTTGGTGGTTAACACAAGACCCAGCATTTAATATGTGTCCCATAAATACATGCTGAAATGAGTTGGACTGACAGGTCACTTCAAAGACTAAAATTTTAAAAAAATCTAGAAAAAGCATTCTGGCTAAAATTTAGCCTGTTTTGAATGTGATTTGTATCATTGTATTTTGATAAATTAGCTTGGAGACAGCTTTTTGAATAGAGGAAGAGGAAGTGGGAAGAATTTTTAGACTTAGAATGTGGCTTTTTCCCCAATCCCTTTGCGAGCATAATTTCAACACTAGGCATCAAAAGCTGTTTGGTCTTCTCCAGGTCTCCAGTTGGTACTTTAAAGTTTAAGGCCTTCAGTTGAGAATTACATCAAGAGCTCAACAATTTTATCCGAGAGAGAGAGAGAAAGAGGTTTTGAAAAAACAATCTAATTTTTCTCATTTAAAAATCACAATGATGACTTTTTCTATATTTATCTCATAGGGCTGGTTGGTAGGAGCACATGAGAAATTGTGATGTAACTTGTTATAAGTATTATTAGAATAAATGGACACCGTCTTATTTTCTTATGTATTTCTCAAGCATACATGAGCAGGCACAGGACACAAGAGAACTGACAGTTTTTATACACAGAAGAAAAGCTACCCATACACCAGAAATGAACCTGAGAGTGGTGGGAGACACCTTGGTTAATTTTCCACCATTGTAATTTACTCTCAGGACCAACAATAGTTGAGAAGTCTTGAAGATGTAAACAAAGAATAATAAAGTTACATTAAAAAAAAAAAGGTGGAGAGAAGGGAAAAAAATCCCTGAAATGTGTGGGAAAAAGAAAAAACAACAAAAAAACAGAACTTTATCTTTCATGCCTTGTGGAGTTTTACTGTGAGGAATCTTTCCAGTTGGGCCTATAGATGGTTACTCTTTGTAAGACTTCCTTTCCAGACTTTTACCTGAAACATAATGGTTCCTTGCTATAGACATTAGAAAACATATTAATTCCTATTTTCTCTTATGTGTCCTCAATAGGAGAAATGCATTTAATTTTAAAGCCAACAAAGCCATGTGACAAGGAAGACCTACTTGGCTGCCACAAAGAAATGAAATGTTGAATAGGGTCTTTAAAAATTCACATGCTCTGCATAGGGAGAACAGATTGCCTGATTGTAGAAAATGACTTAGATACCTTGGTGTAGAACCAATAAATTGCTCCTCATGGGTCTCTTTGACTCCCTCCTACCTATGTCCTTAATGTATAAAATACCCCTTTTTTTCTGACAAATGCTATGTCATTTATTGGTTTTAATGAAAGCAAGACTGGTGATCAAATGAGAAAATATTATGCAGGAGAAAAATTAATTGATAAAGTGTTACTTACATTATCTCCTGCCTAAATTCTTTTCTTAATCACAAATTTAGATTGAGATAAGCCTTAAACTGGATTGAATAATCTTGATATTGGTGAATCAAATATTGGGTTGGCTATGCTTTCAATCACATTTTTCCTTAACTCTTCCTTCATGTCACAGGGTGATAGTGGTTAGAATGAAAAGATTCTCAACTCATATAAAGTTTCAAGAAAATTTACAGACCTATATAGCATATAGGTAAAATTCCTTGAAAACCCTGACCCCCTAAAAATAGCCTTCACTAAATGAAAGGAAACTAGTAATGCATCATACTTTTCCTGCTTTAAGGGAGACATGTTCTTCTATGTGTGCTGTGATCAGATGGGCAATAAATACTTTGGGCAATGAAAGAAGAAATAAAATCTGCGTGATGAAAGAAAAATCAAGAATTGAAATATTCCCAGGAATTATAGCTGAGCTATAATAGTGTATATAAGATTAGTCCACAGAAGTAATTTTGTAAGTCTCTTGCGGCAGACACAGAATGATAGGGGAACACTGTGATGTACAGGATGTTTCCATTACATTCCATAAATTTGCATTAGAGGTTCAACGTAACGTAAATAATGCATGATAAATTCTATCAAAAGAATTTCTGGCTGGGGTGAGTGCACATAGGAAGCTGCCTCTAAGGCCATATTTTAACAAGCATGGGTAATGGCCTGCCTGGCCACATTCATGCCCATAGAAACTGTGAGGTTTGCAATTTGTCAAAGGTTAATGGAGAAGCAAGAAAAGTGAGTTTGGTTTAAACTTTAAGCTGGCTTCCTATGTAAAGATACAAAATACTAGCATCGTGCTTCTAATGCTTCCATCTCTCTCTATAAAAAAAGTAGCAGAGCATGATATCACTTGTATGTGGGATCTAAAACAGTCAAACCTGTGAAAAACAGAGTGGAATGGTGGTTAGCAAGGGATGGGGGTAGAGGATAAGATTGATGCTGCTTAAGGGTACAAACTAGTAACAACTAGTAAATAAGCAATAAAGATCGAATGTACAATGTGGTGAATATAGGTGATAATATTGTACTAAAATAATGCAACGTGTTAAATGTCCCCAAAAGGGCAATTGTATTACAATATATAAATGTATCAAAGTAATACATTGTATGCCTTAAACTTACACAATGTTCTATGTGAAAATGCATTCAATAAAAAAAATAATAATATGATTTTAAACTACACAGCATTTTGACTGACCCACAGTTAATGCAGGGAACCCCCAATACAGCCTATCCTCAAATGATGATTTGACAATGGAAAGAAGGTTTGGCTGCAGGAGAAATGGCACACCACATGAAAATGTTGGTGAGAAACATTAACTACTAATTATTGAGGGCTTACTCTGTGCCAGGTTTCATGCTAAGAATTGGATACATTATCTCATAATAATCTCATTTATTCCATCCAACAACCTTAAGAGGGATTATCCTTGACTAATAGAAAAATGTCTCAGAAGGATTAGGTGACTGTAGGCCCTATAGGTACATTTATAGAAAGCATCTACATCTGACTTCTTTTTCCATTCTTTTTATTACTACATTATACTATTTAATGATAGAGGAAGTGAATTTTGAGGTCAGTTTGCAAGAAACAGTTCTGGAGGGAACAGCCTTACGTGAGGCAGAAAGAAAGGGTAAGGCTCTTGGTGACGCTCAGCAGTTAGGGATATTTGAAATGGTGTGAGGAGAAAGTGGGCAGTTCTAGGGCCTGGTCCAGAGACACAGAAAAAAACTCTCTAGAACAGCCTGGATGGGTGAAGGCCCTAGTAGAAGGCACGATTAGCTGTGTGAATTGGGTTGACTGGAGAAGATTGAAGCACAGGAGATAAGGCCCTTACCTATGGCTCATAGTTGCCTTCCATTTTGTTTTTGCAAATGAAAAAAAACCCCAAAATCCATTTGAATACCCATCTCCCACTCCCAGTCTTTCTCCTCCAGCTTATTCATTCCCTCCAGGGGGAAATGTATTGTTCCCGGTTGATCAAGGTTCTGATTAGCTGATATTTTTCCCTGTTAGATCCATTCTACTCCTTCCTCTGGCTGCCATGTGCCAATGTGGGTAAAGGTGTGTGGGGGGGTGTGTGGGGTGACCCCCCCATGGACTGCATCCCTCTCCGGCTTCTTGTTGGGTTTGGCCAATGGAAACCACCAGCAGAAGATTAGAAGAGAGAGAGGTCAGAGTATTTCTTTCTTCTTTCCAAGTTTCCTTCTTCTTTAGTCCCATTTCTCTGGAAGTAGCCCTGTTTTTCTACAGCTATAGCTACCACTGCTGGTGGCTCTTTCTCTAAAGGCCTAGTTTTCACTGGGCTCTAAATGCCTAAATGCATGATATTCTTTTCTGTTGTTTAAGCCTCAGTGGTGTTAACAGCTTCCTCCTGTTGCTGGTGTTTGGGTGCCTCTCCATCCTTTGCTTCCTAAATGCTGACCTCACCTCTGTAAATAGTCCTGTCATTAAAGTCTGTTTGAGCCACTTGAGGTAGATTCTGTCTCCTGCCAGGTTCCTACAGCCTACAAACATAAATAGTATTGCCTACCACATCCATGTTAGGTTGCACAGTCAGGCCCCAGTGAGAAGGGGCTGATGGGGTCTAGCTAGGAAGCTTGAGTGAGGCAGAGCTTCAATTCAAGTGTTCATTATTATTAGCGAGCCTGCTCGCTGAAGACCTAAGAATTTGGTATATAACTTATTCATCTATTTCTCAACTGATTTTGCAGTTCACATAAGAAAAAGAAAAAAGGTGGAACATCCCCAGCGTCTTCTGCCTTTTCCTTAGCTCCCTTCCCGATGCCATGGAGGCTGTTTACAAAGTAACTTCACCCACATGGAGGTACAGCAGGGGCAGTGTGTGCTCTCTGCTCCCTGCAGAGGCATCCTCTTGATGTTACCCAGACAGTGGGGAGAGCCTCTGAGGCCAGCAGAGATGAGAAGGAGAAAACAATTGGGTCAAGACAAGAATCAGACTCTCTTGCACACTTTTTTGAAATCCAAGAAAGATATCTGGGGAGTTTGGCAGTACTGTGCTTTTAATATGTACCCCTTACTTTAATGAAATCCTTGCTAGACAGAAAATAACAAACTGAGAAGTGAAAACAGGCTGAAGAGAGGCCTGTTGTTAACCAGAAGGGCTCTCCTCAGTGTACTATCACATGGGAAAGGAAAGAATATTATCTCTTCCCAACTTTCCCTTGGGAAAAAAATAGCTCTGTATTAGCCTGTCACAGGCGTATGATGCAGTATTTTAGGGTGTGTGGTCACAAATGGGAAAAGAATGGAGGGAGCAGTGAAGACATTTGTAACATGAATACACAAAATAAACAACAAAAAAACCACCTTCTCTTCACTTTGTCCTATGTACTGCCTTAGTGCCTCCTCCTGGCTTTCTGAAGGGGGAGATGTCTGCCCCATAGTAACAACTAAAGGATAGGGAATCTCTCTGGAAGGAAGAATCATCAAAAGCCATCATTTCATAAGCATTTTTTATGTGTTCCTTATATTTCATGGTTTGTATCAATTAGGGGCCCTTGGGCAGGAAAATGATGGGGTAGGAACCAATGGGAAGTGAGTTAGATGTTTATAGGATAAAATAACACCTGGCTGTCTTTGACTAAAGCTCAGCTTCTGGTTTGCAGAAGGCCAGAAAGGACAGAGGAATATAGAGAGAGGGCAAGAAGAAGCATCTTTTTTTCCTTTCTTTGCGTCTAGAGGGTTGGACTGCTGTGCGGAATCAGAACAGAGGATCCTGATTTGCCAAACTACCCTACTCAGAGCAGAAAATGAATACAACCTAATCTTGCATTTGAAATGAAATACTCTCAATTGTTTTGAATTTGCAGTATTGTACCTATGCTACTAGTATCCAAGTGAATTACGGAAAACCAAACAGCTTCCACAATACAAATGTACATCTATACCACAGAAGTAAAACCTCAAACTTCATTGCAAAACACACAATGTCATGCAAAACACAAAATACACAATGTCAGCTGCAAGTGTGCTAAGGCCATTTCTTCTAGACCTGGCTGAATTTTCAGGATGCATTTTAAAATGTTTCAAGCAGATGCTTCATATTCAGCAGCCGTTTAATGAAACAGGAGCGTTAATAAAATCAGTTTTTATCTGTGACAGAGATTTAAAATGTAGTCACTAATTACAGGTATTGAACTGCTTTGCTGGAGATTCAACCCTTAGTGTATTAAACAATAGTCATACTTAGACGAATTTCAAGCAAGCAAGAAAGGTAGAAATGTGGAACAGATTGAGGGTGTGAGCAAAGTCCAACTAGAGAATCAGGCTGGGAAGAATAATAAGCATTGATCAGATAACAACAACAAAAAAAGGCTAATTCCATCTCCAAAGATAAATAATTGCTCTTTGCTTTCCATAGCTTGAGGGAAGCCTAAAGCCAAGAGTAATTTATAATCTCACTTGCAATTACTTTTTTTTTCCAACATTTTATGAGCATTATGCCTTTGCTTTCAATCAGGCGTGTTCATGCAACAGCAAATTTGTACAAAAAAAAAGCAAATTTGTCTCCAACGTAGCGAATTATTAATTAAGGACCCAGATGTGTTTTACAGAGCAATGGAAGCTAAAATCAATGGGTGTCTAACCTGAGGGTTAGGCTCAGGCAATGTCAGAATGAAAGAAATCTATTCCCAGGCCGTACTAATGAGAGCTTAAGTGATTGTTTGAAAATAGTGCGATGGCAGGATTACATGGAATAGACTTTTCTACATACTTTTTCCTCCATTTTTTCTAATCCTGGGAAACATAACAATTTAATTCCTTTTGATGGTTCCCACTGGTACCACTAGGCTTTTCTGGGAGTTATGAAAAATGAAAAGTCATGTTCAAGCTATACACCTGAGGAGGAAAATGGAGCATTTCCTAGAAATTAGTTAAGAAAGAATAGAATCCCCTAACTTTCTTATGTTCACTTTATCGTGGCCAGTCCACTTTCCAAGATTATATTGGCCATGCAGAGGAGTTTCAGCTATCCCAGCTAACGATGACTTGGATTCCAACAGTGGCACAAAAGTTTGTTCCTGGAATTAATCTGACCCCCAGAAGGCCAGTATGGACTGATTTAATCATGGAGAGGGGGAAGGAAGCTAATATTTGTTGCAGTGATAATTAAGTGGGGTACACAGAGCTAGAGACTTTGTACATGCAGCCTAATCTGCTCCTTAGATCAATATTCGTGCTTGGAAACAGAGCATATCCTACTCATTTGTAGAGAAGAAACTTCAGGCTTAGAAGTTAAGTACATTTACCAAGTTTTCACTGCTAACAAATGAAGAAGTGTGATATGATTCCCTGTGTGTCTGTCTTCTGATTAGTATGTGTGGAATCAAGATATAAAACCAGCCCGAGTGATTAGAAACCTGTGAATCTTTTTTTCTATGCCGGGTTTGTCTCTCTCAGAAGGAAATTCTTGGTTTATGGCCTTAGAAATCTTACTGAAACAATATAACTTCAGGCAAGCTGTTGAACCTCTCACAGACTTCATTTCCACATCAGTAAAATTACAGAGTTGCCATAGACGTTGCCAACGGTTACACTGAGCTCTGAACAGTTTTCTTTTCCTGCTATATTGGCAAGTTTTTCTTTCCCATTCAAATCATTTTGTTTTCCTCTCCCTATCTGATCTTGACAAAGTTAGATAAAATGAAAATTTTCCTAAAGGACATTTCAGTTTACCAGGAAATAAAGCTAATGGGAAAGACTGAAAATGGGGCAGAATTTTTTCCATGTGGAAATCTTTTCTAACATTTATAATTCTAGTGCATTTTTGAAGGTGACTATATTTAAGTGGTTCTTTATAGGAAGCTATCCAAATACTATGCCATTTTATTTTTCCTACTAGAAAACAATTATTTCTATGGAGACAGACTGTGATGACATAAGAAAAAGATCATAGAGATCTATATACTGCCTTTTCTTACTTTATGGGTTTTAAACAATCCATTTGATGCAAGTTTGCCAAAAGTAATCAAAATATAAAAACAATGAAAACTTTAAAATATCTATAAAAAGTGTTTTTAATATGGTATCTAGAAAGGCTCCTTATACTTCATGATTTGGTTAGAATTAAATTATAAGGTAAAAATTCCAGAATTGAGGAAGTTATACTAACATTAGTGAATTCACTTGAATTAGGATACAAATCTAACTATACAGACACATCTAAAATAAAACACCATACAATACTTGCAAGTAAAAGTATATATATATATATATATATATATATATATATCTGTGTATATACACATATACACACAAACACACACACAAAATGAAATGTTAGGCAAATGGAAGGGCAAAAATTAAATACCAGAGGTAATAATAATATTAAATTAAATTAAATTTAAAGATTAAAGTCTTAATCAAGATAGACAGCCCCAGGATTAACTCCCTTTTGCATGAGAAGGGAGATAATCCAAGAAGACTATAAACAATATGTGAACCATTTGATACTTAACACCAGGGCAACGAAAATTAGCAAAATAAAACTCATATTGAGTCAGAATTTGACAGATCAAGTAGATTTTTAAAATCATAAGGATGTAAAGATTACATTACAAAATTGTCAAGGGTGACAATTCCTATTCATGGGATTTTATACTTTATAAAGTGCATGCTTTTCTCTTGTGACTGAGAATCAATAGGTAAATAAATAATAAATAAATAAATAGCATTAAACTACTCATAAAATAAATCTAAATAAATTTCCAGAGGTGGAAAATTTAGAGACCACATTTTTTGGCTAATTGCCAAAAAGCATAGAGTCTTTTAAAAAAAAGTAAATGACATTTTAAATTGTCTATAATAAAATTAATTTAAATGAATAAAATATATATGAAATAAAACTATAATTTCAAATCATTTACAGATTAACAAAAATTAGACCACTTCATATGAAAGCATTGGGAATTCATCTAAAACCATACACAGAAGAAAAATTAAAGCTTTGAATTTGAATTTAATTTGTAAGAAAGGAAAACTATAAAGGAATGGATTAATATTAAACTTAAGAAATTTTAAAAGTTAGAAAGAAGAGGAATTAATAGAAAAATGTAAATAGGAACATTTGTGAAGAAAAGAATACCAAGAAGAAAAAAATTAATAAAGTTAAAATCTGGTCAAATCAATAGATAAATATGATTTTGAAAATAGAAATACTTCCAACTATAAAAATAACCAAAGAAATACAATAAAAATTCCAATAAGATAAATATTATAAGCAATTATATGTAAGATTTTATGAAAGGGTATACAAATAATTTGATGAATATTTTATGATATTATAAATTTCCAAAACAAATTTAGAGTTAGGTAGTATGAAAAGATAAATTTTTAAAGAAAAATTATGAAAAGTTTAAGGTCTAACCCTAAAATATCTACCAACTAAGGTGAATTTATAGGTAAATTTTATCACATCTTCTGGGAATAGAAACTTTGTGTGTTATAAAATTATTTCAGAACATAGACAATATAGATAGTTTGCTAAGCTTGTATAACTTCATACTAAAATGTGATAAAAATGGCACTAGAAAATTAAGCTATGGACGAATATAAACAAATAAAAACAAAGAAAGCTATGATATAAATAAACAGATAGCTTTGAGGGAATTACTAATAAATACACTGTACCATGAGGAAGTAACATTTATTTCAAGAATTCAAGGTGGTAAACTTTAGGAAACCACCTAGAATACTCCAGTATCTTAAGGTATGAGTGTTTCAGTAGATAAATAAGTTAACATTCTATCTATATTTATTACTATTTTTAAAATATTGAAATAGAACAAAATTCCTTAAAAATTGAACAAAAATATATGTTTGATAGCAACAAATGCCTTTATAAGTGCATTGATACATTCCATAAAACATTCAAGCTTAAACAGGAATGTTGGCTGTCAGCACTATACCACTCTTATTTAGCACTGTTTTAGATTATTTAGCTAAAGAAGAGACAACTTTATAGCCTTGTGTTTGGCCATATGCTCTCAGAAGTTAGAGACAGACTTTGGTTCTGATCCTGGGACAGACAGTTATTACCTGGAAGACTCTGGGCAATTTCTTAACCCTTGCAAGTTTCAATTTTTCACTTGTGGAAAAGTACATGGATCTTTCTCTCAGGAGTACTGTGAGGATTCAATCTAATAACCTTGTACAGTGATTAGCAAAATGTCTAATACTTTGTCAGTTATTAATTAATAAAATGATTGTTAACCATATTAGCTATTATTATTATTGTTATGATTTTATCCCTGTCATAATTATTGCTATTATCTTATATTTTAACCCCAAACTAAGGAAACTCAATCAGGTGATCAGATAGAATGAAATTAGTCAAATTCCCTATATAGACATTTCTCCAAAGAAGACAAACAGATGGCCAAGAAGCACATGAAAACCTGCTCAACATCACTAATTATTAGAGAAATGCAACTCAAAACTACAATGAGATATCACCTCACACTGGTTAGAATGGACATCATCAGAAAATCTACAAACAACAAATGCTTGAGAGGGTGTGAAGAAAAGGGAACCCTCTTGCACTGTTGGTAGGAATGTAAATTGATACAGCCCCTATGGAGAACACTATGGAGGTTCCTTAAAAAACTAAAAATAGAATTACCCTATGACTCAGCAACCCCACTACTGGGCATATACCCAGAGAAAACCATAATTCAAAAAGACACATGCACCCCAATATTCATTGCAGCACTATTTACAATAGCCAGGTCATGGAAGCAACCTAAATGCCCATGGACAGACAAATGGATAAAGAAGATGTGGTACATATATACAATGGAATATTACTCAGCCATTAAAAGGAACGAAATTGGGTCATTTGCAGAGATGTGGATGGACCTAGAAATTGTCATACAGAGTGAAGTAAGTCAGAAGCAAAAAAACCAAATATCATATATGAATGCATATATGAGGAATCTAGAAAAATGGTACAGATGATCTGGTTTGCAAGGCAGAAATAGAGACACAGATGCAGGGAACAAATGTATGGACACCAAGGGGGGAAAGCGAGGGTAGGTTGATGGTAGTGGGATGAATTGGGAGATTGGGATTGACATGTATGCACTAATATGTATAAAATAGATAACTAATAAAAAAAATAAAGAAAAGAAATTCAAGTTATTTTGTTTATGTTTACAATGACAAATCTAAACATATATTGGGAAAACAAACCAAATCCAAAAGAGAAAATACAAAACAAACAAAAATCTAAGCTAATATTTTAAAATATATAGATACACATTTAATATAAATCTACATAAAACTCAATATTAGGAAATCTATAAAACATTACTAAAATAAAACAAGCTTTTAATAATTAAAGAGTTATCCTCTGGGATAGGATGATGTCTTCCCATCTCAAAGAGTATATACATTTAATTCAATTTAAATCAGAATTCCATCTTTTGATGTTTTTGCAAGAAATTCAAAATGTCAACTGGAAGAGTACATGTAAGAGAGAGGCCAAAAAGAATCTAAAAGATAATATTTTTTTCAAGTTTTAAAACTTTTTATTTGCATATTAAAAATTGTGCATTACAATAATTGAAATGATTTGAATAACAACCAAAAAACGGCACTCTGATTAAACTTCATTTTAAAACCTGCAGCACACCTTGGACCAGCTGAATCTGAATCACTTTGCTGTACACCAGAAACTACCAAAACATTGTAAATCAACTATACTTCAATAAAAAAAATAAAATAAATGGTATTTATATACAATGGAATATTACTCAGCCATAAAAAAGAATGAAATAATGCCATTTGCAGCAACATGGATGGACCTAGAGATTATCATACTAAATGAAATATGTCAGACAGAAAAAGACAAATATCATATGATATCATTTATATGTGGAATCTATAAAAAATTATACAAATGAACTTATTTACAAAACAGAAGTAGACTCACAGACATAGAAAACAAACTTACGGTAACCAAAGGAGAAAGGGCAGGAAGGATAAGTTAGGAGCTTGGAATTAACAGATACATAATACTTTATATGAAATGGATAAACAATAAGGTCCTACTGTATAGCACAGGGAACTATATTCAATATCTTGTAATAATCTATAATGGAAAATAATCTGAAAAATAATATATATATAGTTGAATCACTTTGCTGTACATTAGAAACTATCACAACAGTGTCAATCAACTATACTTCAATAAAAAATTTAAAGAGAGAAGCCAAGAAAATATTGAAAAATATGACTAATGAAGGTATACTTGTGCTCTTAGAATTTATAATATACTATGGAGAATGAGTGTACACAGGATAGATAAATAAATCTTAGGAACCCAAATTCAATAATCCAGAAACAAAGCAGTGTGTAATGGGAATTTTGTGAAATAAATATGTTTCAAAAGAGTGAGAAAATAGCAGGATATTCAATAAATAATTTTGGTACAAAATGCAGTTCACACCAGAAAAAGTGACAGCTCTTTTCCACACAACATACACAAAAAATAAATTCCAAATGAATTCATGTTCTCAAGGTTTAGTTTAAAGGCTAAACAAAAATTAACATGAGCTCCAGGGGAGTATTTTTATAAGTCTGAGAATTTTAAAGCATGATGTAAACTCCAAAATTTACAAAGAAAATCATTGACAGATTTGACTATTCAAAAAATAAAATTTTTTATGGCAGAAGACAATATAAGTTAAAAAAGGTATAAATGATAGAAAATGTTTTGAATGCATTTTAAAGCATAGTTCTTGTCTACAACATATTTTAACCCCACTACTAATTAATAATAACAAGGAATAATACTTTTTAAAGAAAGAGTGAAATAAGCCAATCGCAGAAAGTCAAATACTGCATAATTTCACTTATATGATGTATCAAAAATAGTCAAATTCATAGAATCAAAGAGTAGAATGGTAGTTGCCAGGGGCTGGGGAGAGGCAGAAATGAGGCGTTATTAATTAATGGGCATAAAGTTTCAGTTAAGCAAGATGAGTAAACTCTAGAGAATTGCTGTACAACATTGTACCTGCAACAATATGCTAGTATTGTACAGTTAAAATTTTAAGAGAGTAGAACTCAGTTTAAGTATTCTTACCACAATAAAACAAAAAATAAACATAAAGGCACCCAAGCATTTAATATAAGAATAACATAAATGTATAAAAAACACAAAAAGGAGCTAACACAATAATTATGAAGGAAAGGCAAAATAAACTCACAACAGCAATAATAAAAGTACTCTTTTGTCATGTAGTAGCCAAAGAATACATGAAAAACTGTGTAGTAAGTTGAATTGTGTTGCCAACAAGATATGCCCAAATTTTAACCCCAGTCATGTGTGAATATGACCTTATTTGGAAATAGGGTCTTTGCAGGTATAATTAAGTTGAAGATCTTGAGATGAGATCATCCTGGATTTAAAGCCCGCACTAAATCCAATGACAGGTATTCTTACAAATTAGAGGAAGAGAAGACACAGAGTTGTAGAGGGAAAAGTCAGGTGAAAGTAGAAGCAAAGATTGGAGTGATGAAGGTAAAGCCAAGAAATGCCAAGGATCACCCACAGCCACCAGGATTTGGGAGAGAACCATGGAACAGATTCTTCTCCAGAACCTCTGGAAGGAACCGATCCAGCTAACATTTTCATCTCAGACTTCTGGCCATCAGAATTGTGAAAAACTTGTTTAAGCCGTGAAGTTTGTGGTAATTTGTTACAGCAGCCCTAGGAAACTAATACAGATGGGTAACATTTAGATTTTGCAAAGAAGTAGGGAGTGCACTATCTTTCATGTTTAAATGTACAAAATTGAATATTAGCACATAGTTTGGAAAGATTGTCCCATAAAAATCTGTATAACCATGACTCCATTGGCCCATGAGTTCACAAAGATGTGCTTGTGGGAATATATTGTAGCAATGTATAGAACAGAGAGAAACTCAGAAAGCAACTAAAAATCTCTCAATAAGAAAATGGCTTAATAAATTATGATGGGGTTATAAACTTTTTACATATAATTATAATAAAATGCATTATATATAATTTTAAAATTACAGAAACATAAATATATGGGCTGGAAAATATATCCATAGTTTATTATGTTAATAACAAGCTAGAGAGCAATATATATGAAATGACCTCATTTTGTAAGACATACACATATGTGTTCATATTTATGATTTTGCATTTGTACTATGTGTGCATGTGTTTATTTATACAGACACATATATATATGGGGTATGTACACGAGTGTGTGTTTTTAGGTGTGTACCTTGTAGAAACAGAGAGGTTTGAAAGTCTGTGCAGAAAACTCTTAGGGACATTTATCTCTGGGATATTTGCCTTATTTTACTTTATACACAAAATAAATAAAAGTAACCAACAATCAGCATCCTTGTCCTCTGACTTGCAGAGGCATCCAAGGCACCTGGGGGTGGATATATATATATATATATATATATATACAGAAAAAATATATATATACAGAAAGTCTGAGTTGAAAATATTTGTTCCAACATTTCCTGTACTGTCAGGTCATCATGAACTGGCTGTGTCCCTCTATTAAAGGCCACTGCGTTAGGCAGGCAGCCCGTCTCATACATGTCTCTCTCTGGGTTCAGGAACTGCTTCTTTTTTTACCTCTTTGGGCCTAAAATAATAACTGCTGTCTGTGACTACCTCTGAGAAACTCCACCACTGTTTTTCACATTTCCTAAGTACTGTCTGCACCTTTGTCAATAGTCCGTGGTCATATCTTCTTTACCCAGTTTGAGTGTGCCTCTGTTTCCCTCCTGGTGATTATCCCTGTCCAATATTCATTAACTGTAATTCCCTGACTTGGAACCCACCTGGCTTAGGTGAGTCTGGAACCCCAGTTTGGCTAATATGATAACTTCGTTTCTCAAGCCTCACTGATCGACTTCGTGGTGATCATATAACTTATCAAACCAGGTCAGAGGCAAGCATAGGAATTCTGCTGAAGTTAAAGGAAAAGAAGCAATCTCTTTCCATTGTATTGATCTGTGCCCTGATAAACTGAAAGCCAGTACTTCAGGTGGCCATTTTTGTCACCATGTGGGAGAAGCCTGAGAGAATGATGGCAAGCCAGGTAAAAGCAGAATTGGAAAATGAGGACCAGCAAATTCCTGATGGTATAATTTGACCACAATATTCAGCCATATCTGTACTTCAACTACCCATGAACTCATAAGTTATATGAAGCTAATTAACCCTTTTCCCGTTTTCTAATTTCAGTTGCAATAAGGGTTCCTGAATGATACACATGTCTTGTAATCTTATCCCCTCAGCCCAGGGCAGTGACTTATTGTTATGCTGGTTAGCTATCAATGTCCTGACTTTGTGTGACAAATTCTGCTCTCACATTGAGGTGATAGTTGATATCTTGTCCAATCAGATTCAAACATCATTCAGCTCACCTCTCTCTCTCTCTCTCTTTTAGAAATATGGGTAAATTTTATAGTTGATTGGAAGAAAGCAAGCAAGAAAAGACCACTGGTTTATAGCTAACTCAGACCTTGGCACTCTGGTGCCATTTCACAAAGCTCCAAGTACTAACATCCCAGAGCTCCTGGGAATCCAAACAATTCTTCATCTCCAATCCCCATGAGGTATGGACCTACTCTAAGAAAAAGATAGTTGTGTTTCTACTCCCTTATTTCTCCATGTATTTTAATACAATCCTGTTCAATTGAACTGGTTTGTGGGGATGTCTGATCCTTTAATGAAAGAAAAAAAAGAGCTTAGCTAAAGGATTTATTGATATGGACCCATGTGCATTTTATGTTTGCTGAGAAAAGCTCCTTTAAAGTAATAATGATTTGGTTTCAAACCTCTCTCTTTCATTACCTCTATCTTTATCCAGACTTTTCCGGTATTGATATTGATGCTTAGGTGTATATATATGTACACCCACACCACTTATATCCATGCCTATGCCTGCACTTGTGCTTATTTCACATTGATATCTACTTTTATATCATTAAGGGGTTGTACCTCTGAGTTTCAGCTGTGCCTCAACAAGGATTATAGACCCTGATTATTAAGAAACCAAAACAAAGATTTTTCAATGACTCAAATATTTTCCATGTTTTCCTCAAACACCATAAAGGTAAGTCATATCACCTAAATATGCATTTTAAATTCTCACTTTCTTGTCCTGCACACACCCCAGCTTTCCCTTGCCTCCATCTTCCCAAATTTCCTCTCAGACATTTTCCCTACTCCAAGCCATAGCTTCTTCTTCTAACTCTCTCACTTGTCCTGATTTGGGACATCTAATGTCCAAAGGGCTGGTCTAGAAATAGGAAGACACTCCGTGGAGGGCTGAACAAATAGAGTGGAAGGAGAAATGGATGGACCCAGACAGGATTCTCTTTAACACCCAAAGAAAATGTGAAGTGTGGGAATTCCCTGATTAATTTCTGCTTTGTTACATAAATTATAAATTTACAGAAAACTTTAGGAATATTCACCACAATTCAGCAATGACTATTTTTGAATGGAGAGTTCTTTTTATCTCCAACTATATATTTCTGCATGTTTTACAATAGGCATATATTGCTTTTAAAATCACAAAAAATATAAAGTCACCAAAGAAATTAATATTTGAGAGGCACACATATCTAAGCAAAATGATACTGCAATCCTGAACATCCTTTGGAGATGACTATGAGAAATGAAGCAATCTTCCCCTAAATTACTCCCCTACTGGGTACCTATCACCTACTGCTACTTCACTTCCCATCACGCTCCTAACCTAACTTGGATTTGCTGTGTTTTCAAAATGGCGTTGCATGAGGTATAGCTTGTCTCTGGAAGATAAACCCTTCTGTTCTCCAGAATGGATTAGAGTAAGATCCACACACACTCTAGTTTTTCCTCTGAGTTGGTGCTTGGGCTTTGATGGGATGCCTTGAGTAGGAGTGTGGAGCACCCAACCAGGTTGTTCACCACCACAGCTGCAGTCGCCTTGTGCCCTCAGGAGCTCTGTGGGGCTTTTACTTTTCCTATGGCTTCATAAATTGGATGAAGTACTCTTTTATGCCTTCTTCTTGGCAGAGAGCCTAACAAGTGAAGGTTAAACTTGACTGCTTCAGTAAAAAGGAAGAAAAATATTTCCTCAGCGCTTGTGAAGGTCAGTACAACTAAGTCCCCATTAGTCACTCTCAAGTAACTACAAAATATGAATAGGTGGTGAGGTTCTGACTCACCCACTCATTGATTCATTGTATACTTATGAAGCACTTCTTCTGTGCAGATGCTGGGGACAAGATGAGCCAGATACCCTCACTACCCAGAAGGAACTCCTAGAATAATGGGAAAGATAGACATGAAAGGATGACGTCCAAAAGGTTAATGCTGGTAATGACAATGAAAAAAGAAATATTTACTGAATTCTGTGTACGAAGGATCTATTCCAAGTGTTTTGTGTATTTTATATTATCTCTAAACAACCTCAGAAAGAAGGTATTATTATTATTATTATTACTATTTTCTCCCTTTTATAAATAAAGGAATTGAAGTCCAAAGAGTTGTTCAATGTTACACGGTAATACGTAGTAGAGCCAAAATTCAGACTCAAGAAATCTGACTCCAATAAATATGAGATAATAAAAGAATGAATCCAGTGCTGCAGGAGCTCAGAAGGTGGATGGCCACAAATTGCCAACTAAAGTTCTCTTCATGTCAATTTTGTTTTAGCTGGATTTTAAGTTCCATGAGCTACAGAGTAAATCCACCTCTGTTCACAAGACAGGGCTGAGAAGCCTGCAGTGAATTTGGCATTTTCATACATTTCCGGTGTACTTCTGGAAATTAATCTCAATTAAATAAGCCAACACGGTGAAAATATTTTTATGCCTAAAAATGTTTCATTTTCAATGACACATATCAGTAAAATGTAGAATCATTTCTACAAAATCAGTTGAGTATCTTTTTAATGCATATCTACTTCACAGAAGAACTCACAAACTTTGAAAATGAAGCTTAAAAAGTTTTGTTTTGTTTTGGTACGCGGGCCTCTCACTGTTGTGGCCTCTCCCGTTGCGGAGCTCAGGCTCCAGATGTGCAGGCTCAGCGGCCATGGCTCATGGGCCCAGCTGCTCTGCGGCATGTGGGATCTTCCCGGACCGGGGCACAAACCCGTGTCCCCTGCATCGGCAGGTGGACTCCCAACCACTTCGCCACCAGGGAAGCCCGATTTTTTTTTAATTCTGGAAAGTTTTAGATAAAAACATAGGACACAGAACAGGTCTATTTGGTGTGATCTGAGCTATATTATAATCATTTATAAGCAGAGTGAGAGAAAATAACAAAACATAATAATAAGCACTATTGATGTTTTCTCCTTTTCTTTTATTTGTTTTCTTTTTTTTCCTAAAATAAGGATGTATTACACTCTCAGTGGAAATTTTTTACAGTGCACATTTTGAGTGATCACAGGAAAATAATCTATAAATAAAGCTTAGTTTATTACCAGCAGTATCTTGAAATTCTCAAAAGAAAAATTAAATTTTAGCTTACTTTAATATATAAATTAATGTTATTCAGATTTTTTTTTTCTAGACTGACATGTCATCTGACTTTGGAATGAAATAAACTATGATGAAGTGTCATAATTTCTAGAAGCTCACAGAAAAAAATCAAACGTGCTAAGAGACTTTCCAGCAAACCAGGAGCCTCTTTCGGTGCTTGATACTTTCCTATGGCCTCACATCAATCTGAACATCCCCACTTCTGAACCTCTGGAAAGCTCTTCCAGCTGTATTAGTTTTCACTCTATCAGATCTTGTCATTAAAACATTACTTAGTTGTTGCTTAGAAATATAAGAATGGACAACTGTAATAACAACATAATTTCATTCATAGCCAATAATTTCTTCAACACACAACTTCACCTTTTTGTTTTGTTTTAAATTATTTAAAACTCTCCCATGTGAAAACTTAGTTAAATCCCAAGGTACAATAAGTCCCCTACTCATGAACAAGTTCCATTCCGAGAGCACATTCGTAAGTCCAATTTGTTTGTAAGTCCAACAAAGTTAGCCTAGGTACCCAACTAACACAATCAGCTATATAGTACTGTACTTAATAGGTTTATAATACTTTTCACACAAACAATATATAAAAAAATGAACACACAAAAAATAAAGAAAACATTTTAATCTTACAGTACAGTACCTTGAAAAGTACAGTAGTGCGGTACAACTGTTGGCATACAGGGGCTTGTTCACATCTTTGAAAATTTGCGCCTTGAAGGTTCATATAGGGGGCTTACTATACCCTGATTTAAAATACATACTGGCTGAATTGTTAACTGACTGTGTGACCCAAGATGGGTAATTCAACCTCTTTTAAATTAAATTTTCTCACCTCTAAAAGTAGCTAAGAAAGATGTTCCACAAAGGATCGTGATGCAGTCCAAATAAAATAAAGTAGTCAAAGTGCTTGATGTAATAACTTAGTGATAAATTATATATATATATTTTACTAGATCGTACAAGATAATGAAGAGCTAACCACAATATTTTTGTTAAGTTTACTGTATTCTTTCATTTCCAGAGTTGGAACTGCTTAGGATTATGGAGTTGTTCTTTTGGAACTTCTTTCCTTCCTATACTTTTATGTGCCTGTCTTTTGTTTGTTTGTCTCTGTCTTTCCCCGTCCTCTACTTTCATCTCCTTATACAAACACACACACTCAATATTAGCCTTGCCTACTCTCTTTACCTCAAACATATTTTATCTCACCATATTCTCTGCTTTCCTCTTTCTTCACACAACATAGTCACACTCACACAATCACACTCACATTTGGTGAATAGAAATACAAGGAAAGAAATGATCGTTTCAGCTTAGTCTTCTTAGTCTTAATCTGTTCCTTGGCTAATAGAAAGAATGTTCAGGTCTCAAGCCCATGACATTGTGCATAAAGAAGTCTGTACAAGTTTCGAGTGATAAAGGAAATTTAGACCCTCTGTCTTCTAATTTCCATCAATTAGGATGGTCTACTTACTGGAACAGGAGTAGCAGCATCACCTGGAAATTTAGAAAGGCATAATCTCGAGCACCATCCCTCTTCTACTGAATCAAAAACTGCAGGTGGGCCCAGAAATCTGTGCTATCCAGGTGACTCTGAGCATGATAAAGTTTGAGAACTTCTGGGCTAGAAGACTCCCCATTTTTCTTATGCCCTTTCTTAGGAGTGCTAAGATGGATCATTGCTTAATGGTTCATCTTGCAAAAAAATGGATTTGCCAAAACAGTGACCACAATCAGTGATTTAGTAATTAGAGAAAAGAGACTTCTCAGTTGCTAATTTTTATAAGAAACTGGTGAGGGGTTGCATTACATTGTTTTTTTAACCAAAACATGAAGAAAATTTAAGACAAACCTGATTAGAGCTTTTTCTTGTACAGATTGCCAAGAAAGGAGCAAATGTAAAGGAAAGAAATGGGTAAAAATCATTTAACACTTTCAGCATTCAAGCCAGGAAAAAAGCCAAAGGAACAAAATATTATTTATCCTCATCTCACATAGTGGATCCCAACATGAACAATCAGCTTTGGAAAATCCAACTGTATAATGAGATTAATTTTTAAAGAGCCTGGTTCTTTTTAGTTGCATTCTAGTCATTAATATTCCTCCAGCAAGAACAGATGGTTCAAATTTTATATATCTACTCAACTCCTCAAAGAAAAGAAGAATGTAAATTCCACTAGGGCAGAAATTTCTTCTCTTTTCTTGTCCACTGATGTATCCCAAGCACCTACAACAATGCTTAGCACATTGTAGGTGTTTAGTAACTATTCATTGAATGAGAGATTGAGTAAAAACCCTACTTGAATAAGTTGTTCTTATCTCTTATTTCTCCACTATCCAAAAAGCTGGATTCATGGCCATTCCACCAGTGCCATCACTCAAAGCCCAGAACTCAGAATGGCTCCATGCTTGGTTCAGTGAATGTTCTGCTGCTACCATCTTGAAGTTCTTAATAATGTTATCTCTGAAAATGTGTCTTATAGGTGAAGTCTTAATGTAGGTGCTAATGTAGTACATGCATGAGCAGAAGATATATATGAATACAAATGTCCATGATTACTTGTCACTCCATTTGCATATAGTGTTCACTGTGCTGCATAGAGGAAAGTGTATGAGTTTCCCAGGGCTACGATAACAAATTAACACAAATTTGGTGACTTAAAACCACAGATGTTTACCCTTTCACAGCTCTTAAAGCCAGAAGTACAAACTCGAAGTGTTGGCAGGGCCATGCTCCCTCTGAAGGCTCTAGGGTAGTATGCTTCCTTGCCTCTTCAAGCTTCTGATAGGTCTGAGTATTCCTTGATTTGTGGCTCTACAACTCCAACCAATGCCTGCTTCTTCACATGGCCTTCTCCTCTTTATCTGTGTGTCTCTCATTTGTGTAAGTCTTATAAGGACACATATCATTGGATTGGGGGCCCACCCATGTAATCCAGGATGATATCATCTCAAGATCCTTAATTACATCTACAAAGATCCTTATTCCAAATAAGTTCACATTCACATGTTCCAGGGATTAAGATGTGGACATATTTTAGTGAGGAGGGATGATGGGCACCATTCAATTCACTAGAGATCCACACAAGAAATGCCTTAAGCTCCAAGACTTAAGCTCCATGAACATTACAGTTAACCTGCCTCTGCTGAGCTCTATTTTAATAAGGAAGTACATGATGAGAAATAGGTAAATAACTCAAGCTAAGCTTGTAGAAATAGCTGAGCAGTTTTGGGTTGGCCAAAAATTTGGTTAGGGTTTTTCCATAACATCTTACAGAAAACCTGAATGAACTTTTTGGTCAACCCAATATTTAAATTGAGGTCATTTATGTACTTTCACCCATGCCAATCTGCCTTTGAATTTTACTTACAAGTCACTTAAGCAGAAATATAATTTATAAAACTCGTGTGTTTCCTCAAAGTTTTTTAATAAGAAAGAGCCAGAAATCAGATGAAAAATTATTACCCAGTCACAGCTAATTCATTTAAGATACTACCAATGTCTTTACCATGTATGTGTAAATATATATGTAAATAAAATATATATAATTTACAAATAGATGTAAATGTAGTACATTTGCATCTATTTGTAAATTAATACGTCTCAATAAATAGATGTAAATAAATACGTGTTTATAGATATAGAAACATTTATATATGTATTTTTATATATCATATATAAATATATATTTGTAAATATATATATGAATAAGGGTATATATTTATTTACACATATGCACACATATCTGGGAATATCCTGTAGTTTATACATGGAAGGAACCCCAGTGAGGTTTCTAGTGGGGCAATTGAGGCAAGAGTTATGAATCATGACTTGAGCAAGCTCACTCAGCTGGCATATAGACAGAAGTGGTACGCAGGCCACTGGTTTCCAGCCTTTATCCTCTTTATTTAAAGTTGCCCCAGTTCTCAGTATCTTCATTGTTCTCCCCCTTTCCTGAGCCTGTTTTATTTCTATCAAAGTCATCTCAATGATTTTATTTTAATTAACCTGATGGATTTAAAGGGTAAAGTGTATTATGTGCATCTCCTTTAGGAAAATATTTGATGACTCTAAAACCCAATTCTCTGAGAATTTGCTATCATCAAGTCTTAGTATTTTATAGCCTCTGAATGTTAATTTTTTTTTCCAGATATGGATTACAAATCAGAAAGGATATCAGAGTAGCAAATTGGCAAAAGCTCTTTTTGAGATGATCATGAATAATGGATATTAAATTCATTTTGCATATTTTGAAAAATTATGCACATCATATTAAGTAAATTGCTTATGAAGTGAGGTGTTTTGATAAAAACAGCGTATTTGTTAAGGCATGTAAGTGGTATTTAAGCTAAACATATGTGAATCTTTAGGTTTCCTCCTATATTATAAAAACCTGAATTATCTAATAATAATATCCTCTCTCCTTACAGCATCAAGGCTTTGGTGCCTTTAGCCTCAACCTTTTTTTTTTCCATTCTTAATTCCATTAAACTAATAATGTATCATTTTATATACTTTCTGAAGTTATTACATTTTTCTTATTGGATTTGTGATTTGAATAGACCTTTTGATTTGAAAAGTGACCTTTATATTAACTATTCCTTGGACTAGAGTCAGTTCTTGCATAATTAGGTGGGTAAAGGTACATATTCACCAACCATACATGGGCATGCCGAGTTGAAGTGACTGGATTCTAGCTTCAGGAGTTTTATGCCTTCTAAGGGAGAAAAGCCAAATACCTCAGCAAGCCAGGATATATGCAGTGCAAGTGGGAATACAGGAAGCAGAAGTTACTTTAGGATTTAGGGGTGAGTGGGTATTCAGTGAATATATCACAGAGGCATTGACATTTGAGCTAAAAATTAAGTTATGGAGAGACTTTGTACACAAATAGATGAGAAAAGGAGAGCGTTTGATACAAGAACTGGATGAGTGAAGCCTGGAGGTGAGAAAATATAGTCTATTTTGAGAAAGAAGCAGTTACTCTGGTTTAAGAGAGGTAGATAATCTACATGAGGAAATGTAGTGAACTCTAAGATTATAATAACAAATAGTAATAATACAATGAAAATAATAAAACTTACCTTGTCTTTCTCTGTCTAGCTTATTTTATTTAGGATAAGCCCTCAAGATCCACCCATGTTGTCATAAATGGCAGGATTTTCTTCCTTATTACGGCTGAAAAATATCCCATTAAATATATGTGCCACATCTTCTTTGTCCTTTAATCTGTTCAGTTGTTTCCATACCTTAGCTAATGTAAATAATGCCTCAAGAAATATCTGGAGTGCTGATATTTTTTCTAATCCTGTTTTTATTTCCTTTGGATAGATACCCAGAAGTGGGATTGCTGAATCATATGGTAGTTCTGTTTTGAATTTTTTGAAGAAACTCCATGTTGTTTACTATAGTAGCTGCACCAATTTACATTCCTACCAACAGTGCACAAGGGTTCCCTTTTCTGGACATTCTCACCAACACTTGATATCACTTGTCTTTTTGATAAAACCACTCTAACAGGTATAAGGTGATATCTCATTGTGGTTTTAATTTGCATTTCCCTGATGATTAATGATGTTGAGCATCTTTTCATGTACCTCTTGGTCCTCTGTATATCTTTTAAAAAAATGTCTGTTCAGTTCCTTTGACTATTTTTTAATTGTATTATGTGTGTTCTTTTGCTATTAAGTTGTATGAGCTCCTTACAAATTTTGAATATGAACACCTTGTCAGATATATTATTTGCAAATATTATCACCTATTCTGTAGGTTGTCTTTTAATTTTATTAATGGTTTCCTTTGCTATGCAGAAGTTTTCAGTGTGATGTAGTCTCAGTTTTTAATTTTTTTGGTTTTGTTTCTGTTGCCTTTATTTTTGGTGTCAAACCCCCAAAAAAATTATTGCTAAGGCTAATGTCAAAGTGCTAACTCCCTATGTTTTCTTCTAGGAGTTTTATGGTTTTAGGTCTTACATTCCTGTCTTTTATCCATTTTGAGCTGATTTTTGTGTATGGTATTAGATAGTGGTCCAATTTCATTCTTTTGCATGTGGCTGTCCAGTTTTCTCAGCATAATTTATTGAAGAGACGCTTTTCCCCATTGTATAGTCTAGGCTTCTTTGTCACAAATTAGTTGACCATATATACATGGGTTTATTTCTGGACTTTCTATTCTGTCCCATTAACCTATGTGTCTGTTTTCATCCCTATACCATATTGTTTTGCTTACTATAGCTTTGTAGTATAATTTGAAATCAGTAAGTGTGATGCTTTCAGTTTTGTTCTTTCTCAAGATTGCGTTGGCTATTTAGGGTCTTGTGTGCTTCCATCAAATTTTAGTATACCTTTTTTTTCTATTTCTCTGAAAATTGCTTTTGGAATTTTGGTAAGGATTACACTGAATCTGTAGATTGCTTTGGGTAGCATGGATATTTTAACAGTATTAATTCTTCCAATCCATAAGCAAAGAATACATCTCCATTTATTGTGTCTTCTTCATTTTCTTCCATTAATGTCTAATAATTTTCAGTGTACAGATCTTTCACCTCCTTGGTTAAATTCATTCCTAAGTATTTTATGATTTTTGGTGAAATTGTAAGTAAGATTGTTTTCCTAATATCTCTTTCAGATAGCTTGCATTTAGCATATAGTAACACAACTGATTTCTGTATATTGATTTTGTATACTGCAAATTTACTGAATTTGTTTATTAGTTTTAACAGGTTTTCTGTGAAACCTATAGGGTTTTCTATATATAATATCATGTCTTCTGCAAATAAAGACAGTTTTACTTCTTCCTTTCTGATTTGGATGCTTTTTATTTATTTATTTTTTTCTGTTTAAATTACTCTGGCTAGGACTTCCAGTTCTATGTTAAATAAAAGTGGCAAGAATGAGCATCTTCTACTTGTTTCTGATCTTGCAGCCCAAAAAAGAAAAGTCCAGGACCAAGGTGGCTTCACTAGTATATTCTACCAAACACTTAAAGAAGAATGAACACCAATTCTTCTCAAACCTTTCCCAAAAATTGAAGAGGAGGGGACACTTCCAAACTCATTGTATGAGGCCAGCGTTATCTTGATTCAAAAACCAGACAAGAATACTGTAAGAACAGAAAATTACAGGCCAATATACCTAATGAACATAGAAGCAATAATCCTCAACAAAATAGTAGGACACTAAATTCAAAGATACATTAAATGGATCATAAACCATGACCATGGGGCATTTATTCCACGGGTACAGACGTAGTTCAACTTCTGCAAATTAATGTGATATGCCTCATTAAATAAATTAAGGATAAAAATCATATGAACATCTCAAAAGATGCAAAAAATGCATTTGATAAAATTCAACATCCATTCATGATTAAAAAGTCTCAACAAGGTGGGCATAGAGGAAACATATCTCAACATAATAAAGTCCATAAATGATAAGCCCACAACTAGCATCATATGCAATAGTGAAAACCTGAAAGCTTTTGGTCTAAGATCAGGAACTACATTATTTATGTTCATATTTCACTACTAAACTTTCATCTGTTGTCCTCCACTGAGTCATCATCTCTACTACCATCCAGAAACTACTTGTTAATGTCCAGTTATGACCTTTTCTCAGTGTTGAACCTCCTCAAATTCAGCAACTTTTGATGTAGATATAGGTTGTCTCCCATTCTCCTCATATTTTGAATTGCTACATTCTTTTTCTTTTTTTTTTCTTTTTTTTTTTTTTAGTGGTATGTGGGCCTCTCACTGCTGTGGCCTCTCCTGTTGCGGAGCACAGGCTCCGGATGTGCAGGCTCAGCAGCCATGGATCATGGGTCCAGCCGCTCCGCGGCATGTGGGATCCTCCCAGACCGGGGCACGAACCCGCGTCCCCTGCATTGGCAGGTGGATTCTCAACCACTGCGCCACCAGGGAAGCCCACTACATTCTTTATTTTGGGGGATACTTATTCTTTTCCATTCATTTGCTCTTTCTGTTTTGGTTCCTCAAAACCATACAAGCTGCCTTGCAACTCATAGCTACCCCACACCATACAGAGCTTGGAGGGGGTTTCTACCCATAACACTTTGTACTTCCTTTGTCTTAATGCTCATGACACTGCATTTTAATTGTCTATTTACTTATTTATAAGCTCTGAGTTGTCAGAGTCTATATTTGCCATATTTTGCATTATATCATGTCAATGAATATTTGTAGAGACATTTGTTGGATCAATAATGAATTAATCTGTTATATATAATTCACCACAACTGATATGTTTTGCAAAGCTCAGTCCTGCAACTAGAAAACACCACTAAATATCTCCACATGGTAGCTTTACTAGCACTCCAAACCTAAAATGTACATATATATTTACAACTATCTGACATTTATTTTCTTAGATACCTTATTATTGTTCATGTGTTCACCATTTTTCTAATTTCCAAAGAGCCCGAATCCATGGGGCAAACTTTTCTTTTTTTTCCATTAACCTCTCCATGGGTCATTTCCAAGATAGAAGGCTACATGTTATAAATTACATCTCCTTTCAAGTTAGATGTTTAACTAAAAACTCCAGTAGTCCTCGATTATAAAACTTCTGATTGTATAATTCAAGGTGTTACTTAGGCATTAGCAAACTGTAAATTATAGTTTGGTACTATAGAAGGTAAAGTAAAAAGTTCCATGATTACATTAGTTTGGGAACTAACTAATCTAACCTAACTAACTGTGTTAGATGGTAAATTGTGGCTGCAAGACCCATCTCATGCTGTATGCAGACCTCTTTACAATTGGCTTTGCCACTTGTGATGGTTAATTTATGTGCCACCTTGACTGTTTACAGGATGTGCAGATTAAATATAAGTTCTGGATGTGTCTGTGAGGGTGTTTCCAGACCATATTAATATTTGAATCAGTGGACTCAGTAAAGATTACCCACCACAAAGTGGTTGGTCATCATCCAATTTATTGAAGGCCTGAATAGAATAAAAGACAGAGGAAGGAGGTATAATCCCTCCCCCTTTTTTTTCTGCCTCACTGTTTGAGCTTGGACATCTCAACTCATCCTCTCCTACCCTCAGATTGAGATTTACAGTGTCAGCTCCCCTGATTCTCAGGCCTTCAGGTTCAGACTGAATTATACCACTGGGTCTCCAGCTCATAGACAATAGGTTGTGGACATAGCTTCCATACTTTCACGAGCCAGTTACTTATTATAAATCTCTTTTATTTATATTATATATATAAAGTTGACCCTTGAAAAGCTTATGGGGGTTAGGGGATCCTACCTCCTGTGCAGTTGAAAATCCAAGTATTATTTAGAGTGAACCCTTCCTATATATGTGGTTACTCCATATACACGGGTCCTCTGTATCCACAGTTCTGCATCCTTGGCTTTAACCAACTATGCATGGTGTGGAACTGTGAAGTTCAAACCCACATTGTTTAAGGGTCAGCTGTATCTATATCTCCTATTAGTTCTGTTTTTCTGGAGAACCCTGACTAATAAACCACTTCTCTGTTAAAGAGGTGTAGTCAGTTTCTCCATCCCCTTTAATGGGGCTGGTCTTGTGACTTATTTAGACCATGATAGTGTGACAGAATGATGTGGGGTGATTATCAAAACCTGTATCTCAAGAAACCTTTCAACTCTTACCTTTTTGGAACACTTCCGCCTTCGTGTGAAGGAGCCTGATATTAAAAAAAAAAAAAAAAATCAAACAAACAGAAAATACAACTGAAAAATCTGCTTGGGGAGAGAAACCCAGCCATGCAGGGGGCTCCAGCCCCCAGACCATTCTCCAGCTCAGTGCAGATGGGTGAGTGAGCACAGAACTGCTCAGCCAACCCACAAAGTCATGAGAAAAAATAAAGTGTGATTTAAAGCCACTGTTTTGGGGTAGTTGCTTATGGAACAATAGGTAATGAATAGAGACATATTTTCTTTTTTTTAAAATGAGAAGTCACTTTTTATTTATTTTTATTTTTAATTTTGGTCACATGGTGCTGCTTGTGGGATCTTAGTTCCCCAACCAGGGATAGAACTCTGGCCCTCAGCAGTGAAAGCACAGTCCTAACCACTGGACCGCCAGGGAATTCCCCAGATGTATTTTCTTTTACTTGAAAAGTCTAAGGCATATTAGTCTTCTGAGGCCTAAAAAAATACTGCACTGAAAGAACCTGCTTAACTTTGCTTAATCCAGTCAAATTTATTTAACTAAAGGAGCATTTGTTGTTGCTACTTAAAAACTTTGTTCAGATTTCTAGCACCGGAACTCTCTTTGGAAACCCAGATTCTTATGATCTGTCTGCAACTTACTCTTTAGACCTATTTTTTCATTATTGTGTTTTCATACATAATCCAGATTTTCAAATTCAATTATCTGCAATTCTTAAGCATTCTCACTTCTCCCTGGTCTCTGATCTTGGCCAAGTTCTTCACCTTTTCTTTCTCAGATACAACTCATCTTTCAAGACATCTTAAAACTGTACCTCTTCTATAAAGTTTTTCCTGAACATCCCTTTTGTAAGTTGTCAATTTATTATTTTATGGTATATGGCGGTCATTTCAATGGAAGTCCCCAATTAATTTGCGTGCACCTGCTATGTGTCAGGGACTATGTTGAGACCTGGAGTTGCAATGAAGAGTAAGGGAGAGC
Organism: Delphinapterus leucas; assembly: GCF_059928025.1. Lineage (NCBI taxonomy): Eukaryota > Metazoa > Chordata > Mammalia > Artiodactyla > Monodontidae > Delphinapterus > Delphinapterus leucas. The sequence continues at coordinate 46,660,539 of NC_143133.1, read as the reverse complement.
TTTGACATCAAGACATTTAGGGTATTGCATTTTGGTTATCTGTGTTTCACTGGTCTGGATATTCCATGATGATGGAAGTGGTTTATTAAGTGCATTTTTCAATTTTTAATGCTTTTTTTCTTGGGTAAATTCTCAACAAGTATTTGTAGAATGGTAAGTGAATGAATAATGGAAACAATTGGAGTTTAATATTCATCACTTAATCTATTGCCTAATATTAAGCTCTTTAGAATCTACTAATTTTTGCAACCAATCCCTAATGCAAACCATGATAGAAACAGCTTGAAATGGTCATTGAGCAACACTTCACTCAATCAACTCAAGCAATTGTTCACTTGAATAGTCAGCCTAGATAAAAGTATAGTTCATTAACTTCTTATAAAATTCAAGTGTCTGCCCTTCTTGCTATTATTAGAAGTCCATATGATACAGGAGCACTTAAATAAAGCCAGGATAAATATTTAATTACCATAATTAGTGGCTTAAAACACAACATATATTATCTTTAGTCATAAGTTCGACAGTGGTCTCATCACATTAAAATCAAGATATCAGCAAAACTGTGTTCCTTTTTCAGACTTAAGGAAGAATCAGTTTCCTTGCCTTTTCTAGCTCAAAGAGGTCACCTTTCCTCCATCTTCAAATCCAGCAAGGTGATATTTCTCTGGCCAATCTTTTGTTGCCACCTCTTTCTCTGACCACAGATGGGAAGGTTCTTCCCTTTTGAGAACTCCTGTAACTAGATTGGGCCCACACATATAATCAGGATAATCTTCCTATCTCAAAGTTCTTAACCTTAATCACATCCACAAAGTCTCTTTTGTGAGGGCAACATATTCACAGATTCTAGAAGTTAGGATGTGACTATCTTTGAGGGACCATTATTCTGCATTCCACAACTAAGGTGTCAACTGCTTTTAAATTTTATTGTTATGTATGAAACACTCAAAAAACCTGTGTGGGGATATTAGCCCTGTTTTATAGATGAAGGAACTGAATCAGGCCATTTAAACTAGCTATCAGTTACTACCTTAGGATGTATGATTTCGTGGCCTTATTAATCAAAGTCATCAGCTTGCTAAGCTAGAAGGCAAAGGAAGAAGGCTTTCAAACATCATTCATGGGGCATGGCATCAGAAGAAAGTTGCAACAAGCACAGTCTACTTAACACATTTTACTGAATAGACAGGTCAAGTATATAATCTCAAATAGTGACCTCCTAGTACCTGGAGTATGAGTGTTTTTGTCAGAATGCTGTGAACTAAGTGTTTCTGTCATTCCAAAATTCATATGTCAAAATCCTAACCCCCAATATGATGCTATTAGGAGATAAGCCTTTGGGAGGTGATTATGTCATGATAGTAGAGCCCTCATGAATGGGATCAGTACCTTACAAAAGCATCCCCAGAGAGCTCCCTCATTCCATCTGCCATGTGAGGACACAGCATGGCTGACTCTGAGTGAAGGTGTGGGCTCTCACAGGATGGCTGACTCTGAATGAAGAAGTGGGCTCTCACCAGACACTGAATCTGTTGGTGACTTGACCTTGAACTTTTCAGTCTCTAGAACTGTGAGAAACAAATGTTCATTGTTTAAGCCACCCCGTCTATGATATTTTTCTTAAAGCAGCTCGAATAGAATAAGATAGAGACCTGTGTTAAATACAAAAGGCAGAGACTGTAACTGTAATTTCTTTCTTAAATAGCTTTGAAATTCAGAGCACCATATAACAGGTAATTCACCCAGGCAAATGCCTATTAGATATTACTCTGCCATACAAAGGAGGTACAACAAGAGTAAGACACAGCCCAATGGAGAAGACTGAGATTGAGAGTAGATGCTGTTTAATATAATGCTATGAGTGCTCTGCTAGAGTGATATGCTGTTAGAGCAAGATGTGGAGAGTTCTTCCTGATGTTCAAGGGATAATAGTAGAGGAGGGCTTCAAAGAGAAACAATGTTTGGACTGTTTTCAAGGATTTCACTATGAATGGGTTGAAGACACGGAAGGAGTGAATGTAGTATAAGCATTAAAGTGATTGTTGTGGATATTTCTAAAAGCCTGGGTAAGAGGTGAAGCAATATCTACAGAGTCCTAGCTTTCAGTGATGGTGGGCAAGTCACTTCACTTCACTGGACCTGATTCCTAGTCTGTGGATGTTTGCATTGCTTATAATTAGCACATTTCCTGCCATATGTGGAATGCACTGAAGAATGTTAAGTTGAATTGAACAATTAAAATCTGAATATCTTGTTTAAGGGTTAAGGAGAGCTTACAGAAGATGGTGGAGTAGGAAGACCCTGAGCTCACCTCCTCCCACGGGCCCACACAGATTACAACTATTTACAGAAAAACTGTTGATGAACAAAACTGGAAGACCAGGAGAAAAGATCTACTACAATTAAAGATAGAAAGCAGGAACAAAAATGAAACAGGTAGGAGGGGTGGAGACTTGGTATAGTTAAGACCGATACCCCTGGGTGGGTGACCCACAAACAGGAGGATAATTAAAATTGCAGAGATTATCCACGAGGAGTGAGGAGTCTGAGCCCATGGGGGTCCTGCACCAGGAATGCTTGACTTTGAAGGGCAGTAGGGCTTACTTTCAGGAGACCCAGAGGGATGGGGGAAATAGAGACTCCACTCCTAAAGGGCGCAAACAAAAATCACACACGTTCCAGGACCCGGGGCAGAAGCACTAACTTGAAAAGAGACAGGGTCAAACCCACCTTTTGATTGGAGAACCTCCCAGAGAGGCAGAAGGCAGTTGGGGCTCAGCCTGGGGACATAGACTCGGGTGGCAGCCGTTATTGGGAGGTTGTTCTACCTCGTGGACACTGGTAGGTGCTGGCACGTGCCACTTTGGAATCCTCTCTCTAGTTTATTAGCTCTGGGACTTGGCCCTGCCCCCCCAGCCTGTTGGTACCAGTACTGGGACAACTCAGGTCAAGCAACAATCCAGGAAGAGACAAAGGCCCCACCCACCAGGAGGCCATCTGCTTTAAGACACTCTGTGCCCACTGCTGCCCTGGGACTTCTCCTGTCCACCAGAGGGTCCAGGATCAGGCCCTACATACAAGTATGCCAACAATAACCTCAGGACCAGCCAGAGACCCGGGATCCAGCTCCACCCACCAGTGGGCTGAAACACAAACCCCAGGATCCCCAGGGCCCTGCAGCCAGAGACACTTGGACACAGCTTTGCCACCCAGTGGGCCAGCACAAGCCTCTGGACACTCTGGAGCCCAGTAGCCAGCAGCCTCCTGACACGGCTCCACCCAGTGGTGGCAGGCAGCCTCTGTACAAAGCACAGCCTGGCAATCAATGGCATTGGGAGCCACCCATGCCCACCAGATTGCCCAGAGCAGTCAGTGTGCCACAATAGAAGGACCCACGCAGTCCAAATAGAGGGCACCTCTGCAGCACACATCTCTCGTGACCAGAGGAGAGTGGGCTGCTGGGATGCATAAGACTTCTCTTACAAAAGGCCAATAGTCCAAGGTCAGGAAACATAACCAAAGTACCAAATACATAGAAACAAAAACAGAAAATTTGGCAGAATGAGGCGATACAGGAATATATTCCAAATGAAGAAATAAGATAAAACCCCAGAAGAAGAACAAAGTGAAGTGGCACTAAGCAAACTACCTGATAAAGAGTTCAAGGTAATGATTATAAAGATGCTCAAAGAACTTGGGAGAAGATTGGTAGGTCGGAGGAAGAGAGCTGGGAAATATAGCTCTATCCTGGATTGAAAAGAGAAATAAGGAAGAAATGAAGAAAAGAAAGCATACTTTTTGTATATTTGAACAAGAGAAAAACTTTGAAGGAAAAAAGTCAGAAGAAAGGAAATTCTTGAGTGCAACCAAATTAAACAAACTAACAAACAAACAATCCAGTAGCTCAGAACATACATAGTTTCTTCACATTTGGCAGCCTGTACACAATCTGCACTTGATCGTACTTTCACAGAATGGTGGTTCCTTATTTTCAGGACAGCGGACCCCAGGTTATTGAGAATGGTTTCCTTAAACATAAGAAATCCTACAGAAAAATGAAGGGCAGTGCCATGTTTCCAAGGCTGTAACCTAAAAGGAATACCGTTCTTTAAATCCCTCTCTAGCAGTGAAGTCTTCAAAGAGGGAATTCTGGTGTATTTCCTTGAGTCTTTGACTTTACTGAAAACAAGATTGGGTGACAAGTGCACTGTCAAGCCCATGGAGAAGGCCTAGTGTAGCTTGATGGGCTACCGTGATGGATGGAAATTTAGGCTTAGAAGCATATGAAATAGAGGGAAAGAAGGTATTAATTCTATTTACCTGTATAATTACTTTTAGTAGACTCATATGTGGACTTATGAATATTATAAACATGAAGGGCAATGTTGGATTTAAGAACAATTGTTTAAGGGTCATAAAGATGAGAGTTTAGATACTAGATTTTCCACTTACTAATCTGTTTACATGGCCAGTTTACTTAATGCTTTCAAATCCTCAAGGTTCTTATCTGTGAAATGGAGATAATATCTACTTCAGAAATGTTATAAGGGTCAGAAATAAAATGTACAACAAAAAAAGTAGAGATAGCACAATGTCTGGGACAATTTCACTAAATTTTCATTAAATGAGTACTGACTGGTATATATTATGCCTGTCACAGTAAGTACAATCTGGAAATGCATTTTCCTTTTTGCTGTACCCTTGGGGGACTGGGCATCACACATACTGCTCTTTTCAGGACATTCTGCCTGCCACATTCTACCTGAAAAGAGGGTCTTATATGACTCATAGCTTTTGAACCAGAGCAAAAATAAACATGAGCAGGTCTATTTCTGTAACAGGGCCTTTGTGTATTCTCTGCCCCCCACCTATATTTGCACATGTAGAGATAACTTCACAGTTGGATGCCTAGTCTGCAGTTTATGTTAATAAATCGCTGTTCCATGACCCTTTTATAACTATGGACTAGGGAGAGGCCATAGTTTATTATTTCTGTTTTATGGATTATATCACTGAAACCCTAAACCTTAAATGGCTTCATTTTGACCTCAACATTTTAGTTCATGGAATCTATCCCAAGTAAATAATCAGAGAAACGGCTAAAGATTTATGTATAGGAATGTTGATCATGGTGTTATTTATAATAACAAAACATAGAGGGAAAATCCCAAATATCCAGCTTTGGGAGATTTATTAAATAAATTATGGTCTATTCATATGATGGAATTTGTTCAATAGTAAAATGACACTTTTAGAAGGGTATTTCATGATACAACATTGAGTAAAGAAGGCATGATTTAAAGCTGCTTTTGTAAGTATAACAAAAAAATTTAAAAATTTTGCCAATTACCAACTAAAGCAAATATACTCAAGTGCTTTCATTCCTTTTCAATGCTTGGATTACAGAATTTTTTAAACAATGTTTCCTATTTGAGTAAAGGTATCTGCTGTAAGCTTAAATTATTTCATTATTAGAACAAGAAAAACTACACATAATTTTTTGAAGAAATTAAGTTTTGTCTAATGATGTTAGAGAACTGAATATAAGTGCTACTTCTATTTTCATCATTAAAATGTTTATCTATAACTCTGTCTATCTATCTATCTATCTATCCTGGTTTACCAGTATGAATTACCTGAATTATCTGCATCATTTTAAATTTACTCTTAATTTTTGCCAAGTCGATGAGATAGATCTCCATGGATTGAGAGTAAAGAAATAATAGGATTTTCCATGCAGTGGTACAATCATTTGTCACATGAAAACTTTCCTAAGACCTATTCCTGGAATGATTACATTACTTCAGTGCATCTTTCAAGCAAACACTTATTATCAGCATTTATAAACAAGAGACATTTTCAATATATTTGTGGAATCTTCTGTTAACATTTCACTTATTAAGTTAAAGAGTTCATTAAAATATGTATGTGATAATCTTTGCTTTACCCATTTTGTAGTTTAAATTAGGATTTTTCAACATTAACACTATTGGCATTTTGGCTGGAAAAGTCTTAGTTGTGGGGACCTGTTCTGTGCATTGCAGGATATTTAATAACATCTCTGGCCACTATCTCACCCCCAGTTGTGAAAATTAAAAATGTCTCCAGACATTACCAATTGTCTCATTACCAAAATTTCTCCCAGTTGAGAACCACTGTATTAAACAATAGGTGTGCGACTGAGACTTATAAAACATGCTAACTGGAAAATCTCAGTGGTCTCATTCTCTAAATTATCTCATACAGCGCTTGTGAAAATAGCATTTATTTTCATTTTCTGTTATTTTGGTTGTGCTAGTTATATCTAGATAGTCAATCTTGTTTGAAGATGTCTAATTCAAACAAATAACTATTTCAAAATTTAATTGAGTGGAAGGGCTGGTAATTAACTGCTTATCTGAGTTTAATCATTTTCCTCTCCAAATCAGTTTGGATGTAGAAAAATACTCAATCTAATACATCACAGAACATCCTAGTCCATGATTTACTGAGTTTTCATGGTGGAATAAGCATAGTTTAGTAGTCAGAAAACAATCTGTGTATAGTCTGTCTGTGTAACTTTGGGCAGATCACTGAATTTCTCTTGAATGTATTCTTTTCATGTATAAAAAAATTGGAGTTAATATCGACATCTTTCAAAGATTTTGAGCGTTAAACAGAAAAAAAAGCAAAACATTAGTACAATATTAAATCTCCTATTAAATCTACTGTTTTGCAGATATAGTACTAACTTTTAGGGCTACAAAGATGAATTAGACCTTTTCATTGACTCAGCTCACAATCTGATGGGTAAGACATGCATGCAAACAATAACCACTCACTGTGTCTGGATGAGCAACTATCCTAACTTGCCTAGGCCTGAGCGATTTCTTGGGTGTGGGTCTTTCTGTGCTGAAACAGAGAAAGTCACGTTTGATCGGGAACTGTTGGCAACCCTAATGAAATGTGCTTTCACTAGATCCTGTGAGAGACAGAAGGGGAACTTTTTGACATTGTAAGTGTGGTTTTAAGGATTCAGAAAAGATGTCACATTTGAACTGAGTTTTTGAAGATGAAGTAAGGATTTGAAGGCAGAATTCCTAGCAAAGGAAGAAGCAGGTGCTAAGCACCAAGGATTAGAGGGCATATCAAATAATGTGCAAATTATTTATCACTTGTACCCAGGGTGTTAATAACAGAGTTGGCAGAAAGCAAGTTTCAAGATAGCATAGGTCTGGCCAATGAAGGTCTTTTGAGTCATGCTTAGGAGTCTAGGCATTTAGCCTTTGATCTATAGATAGTATTAACTAATTTTAATCTGGAAGTAACATCATCAAATGGGTTTAATGGAAATCATTTTGACAAAATATCGCATGAATTGGCACCAGACATGTTAGAAGTCTTAGGGTCCTGTTAGAAATCTGTTTCTAGGGCACTGTGATCAGAAAAGTATGATGAATTTAGAAAAATTGTGGAGGCGGAATAAATAGGGCTTAGTGACACGCAGGAAGAAGTTGAAGATAATATTTAAGTTCTTGGCAATGGTTAGAAAATTACAATTGTGGAGACATCCACAAAATTAAAAGTATAGAAAGAAATGGGATTGGGGATGGGAGTATGAGATGGGTAAAGACAATCAGCTTATCATTAGCTGCATTGAACTTGGGGTGCATGTGTGATCTTCCTTTGGTCAACAACGTCTGGTTGGTAATCAGAAGTGTAGGTTGAAGAGCTGAGTTTGAGCCTGGAGGTGACATTTTAAATGTCATCTGCACAAAAGTCAATGATGAATATGTGGGATTGGTGTGAGATCACCCAAAGAGATCATGAGGGTTAGAAGAGGAAAGGACGCTAAGCATTGGCCTGCAAGGGAAAGCTTCTCTCATTTTTTGTTGCTTTTCATTTACTTAGAGCCAGGAGAGACCATTTTGCACCCATAAGGATTTTGACTTATCTGGTTTTAAAGAAATTTTCTTTATGCCAACTGTGCTCTGACTACTCAACTTTGTTAAGGCACAGCTTTATAGTACTCATATCCACTGATATTCATAAAGAAGGAAGAAAAAAAAACTTTGATTAAAGTTAGTGCAGCTGGAGAAAAACAGCCAGCAACCAATTACCTCACACTTTCTTAAAAGATCTCTCAGTTAATTTCTTGTTATTTTGGGGATGGGTGAAAAGAGACAGCACCTGAATTCACCTTTATGTTGCTTGGCCAAAAGCTCAGCTTCCTAAGTGTAACTGAAATAAGCATAACTCCTTTTAAAGCAAAGAATTAAGTCAGTAAATTCAGCGATCAATTCTTATTGCTTGTGATGTGTAATCTAACAAATTTTCAAACAAGCTCTCTGGAAACAATTAAAAGTAAGCAAGCTGCCCTGATCAAAGGCTGCTGATGTTTTGAATTGCATTCTGGTCACCCACAACTAGTCTTCCAGAATGTGCCTTGCCCTATTGAGGGCTGGAGCATAAAAAAAGAAAGTTTTTGCCCTCCTGCCCAGTGTGAGTTTAAGGCTGTGGGTCATTAGGAAGCAAACACATTAGGACTAAAAAAATAATTGTTTGGTTTATAGTCACTTGGGGCTTCGACTTGAATCAGACCTCAGCTACAGTGTGGTGGAAGTGCATGGAATGGTTTAGAAAAACAATTTGCTGATATGTCACTGTCAGAAACATATGTGATATTATTAACTACCCAAACATGTAATTTATCTCATTTCAAAAAGACAAATACCATCACATAGGCAAAATGTAGCTGGATTTCCATGCAAACGTAGGAGACATAAATAAACATGTTTCGTGTATGCATTCCAGCTCTGCAAATCCTCTCCATTCTGGATACAATTTGGGGTCATGGGTAAACTTGATCTCCTGGTTAGGGATCCTCCACTTTGGACAGCACATGGCCAGGAAATGTGGGGCTGGTTTTACTCTGGGTCCATCCAAGGAATGTTTAAATGCTGTTCATGACTTTAGACAAGACTCTCACTTTGGTTTACACACGGATTTTTAGTGCAGGGAACTCTTAATGTGATGCAACAATAAAATTTAAAAAAAAGAAAGATGAGACAAGGCCCATTGGCCCATATCCATGTCAGTAAACATACACTTATGCAAGTGTAGTGATAGAAGGAAATGTAACTATCCAGTCCAACCTTCATTTTACAGAAGAGGAGAACATGGCCAAAAGAATTTGAGGGGCTTCCCTGGTGGCACAGTGGTTGAGAGTCCACCTGCCGTTGCAGGGGACATGGGTTCGTGTCCCGGTCCGGGAGGATCCCACATGCTGCGGAACTGCTAGGCCCATGAGCCATGGCCGCTGAGCCTGTGCGTCTGGAGCCTGTGCTCCGCAACGGGAGAGGCCACAACAGTGAGACGCCTGCGTACCGAAAAGAATTTGAGATAATTTGCTGATGGTCTCAGAGTTAATTAGTGGCAGATACAGGACTGGATCCTGAGTGTTTGACTTCCTACTAATAATTTTTCCACAGCACCATATTGCCTCCATAATAAAAGATGAAAAGTTTTAAAAAAAGAGAAGTCCAAGAAATATTAGCCATGCTAAAAAATAAACTAGACTTGGGTTATATATAAGCAAATTACAAGCACCTGGGATTTACAGCATTCACTACGTTATTATTTGTTTAGTCTTCAAAAGATCTTAATCATCAGACTTGAACCCAAGCATTGGAATTATTGAATGACCCCTTCAAATGAAATTACTTATGTGGTAGTTTGAATTAGTGGTCCCAATTCTTCACTCCCATAGAGTATTATCACACATCCACACCCCTGCCATAGACTTGTGGTTGGTGGAGTATTCTTTTTTGCACCTTGTCTTTGGACTTGATGTCTTGGGTTGTCCAAAGGTTTAGATGTTAGCAGATGTGGTGACAGAGGCTTGAAGCGTACTTGTATAATTGGGCTTGCCCTCATGTGTTCCTGCCTTTCCCTATGAGAACATACCTAGAGTACCCAATGGTCTAACCCACAATAAGAGTCAATGCAGCCAAGGCCAACCTACATCAGTTGAAACCCAGATGACCACAGATATGTGAGTGAGAAGTCATCGCTTATTGCGAATATCTGAGATTTTGTAGTAGTTGGCTAAATGGCATTATTATGATAATAGTGGCTGATGCACACTATTTTCAGTGTGAATCCACTTATGTGACACTCTATTTCCTAAGGCAGATAATAAATGAAGTCTTGAGTTCAAAGACCCAGAGTTAGGTAGTAAATATTGCTCAACCGAGTAATGCTAAGGGATTCATATATCCATTTTTTTCTTGTTGATTTACAACCCTGAAAGATTAACAGTGATGCATTTTTTAGTCATTCTAATTTGCAGTTCTATTCACAAGATGGTTTGTTATGGACTGACTCTGTCCTCCCAGGATCATATATGTTGAAGTCCTAATCCCCAATGTGATGATATTTGGAAGTGAGGACTTTTGGGAGGTAATGGTTTAGATGAGGTCATGAATTTGGAGCCCCCACGATGGAATTAGTGTCCTTGTAAAAGAAGAAGAGAGACCAGAGGTCCCTCTCTCTCTGCCATGTGAGAACAAAAAATTGGCTGTTGGCAAACTGGGAAGAAGTTTGTCATAAGGACCTGAATCTGCTGGCACCTTGATTTTGGACTGCCCAGCTTCTTGAACTGTGAGAAATAAATGTCTGTTGTTTAAGCCACCCAGTCTATGGTATTTTGTTGTAGCAGCCCCAGTTGACTAACATATAGTTCATTGATGATCAAGTGTTAAGAATCATGATCCTTGAGGATCTAACCCCCACTTCTTTACAGCTGTTCAAATTGATCTTTCCAACCACAAAAAGATGCATTGGAGATACATTTTCTCCATTGAGTTAACATTTCCAGTAATATTTCATACCCTATTATAGATTGGCAACCTGGCTGCTCAAACCCTTAATCCTCTTCTGGATGGTTATATAAAGGAGGTGAGTGAACCCAGTGACGAGGAATCCAGACTCATGTACAGAAAAGACAGGAGAAGCTGGTGGTGGTTATACCTAGAAAGTACTTCAAGGTGAAACAGGGCCTGGTCCTTGGAGAGTAATATGGCTATGATCAAAAGATCAGCAATGGAGTCCACAAATATGTACTGAACACATATGTACTGAAGCATATTCTCTGCCTTGAGCTAACCTCTGGGGATAGGATTATGAATAGAATGACACCTCCCTTCAGGGAACTTACATTGTGATGGCAACTATAGTGAAAGGAACGTGAGTAGATTACATTATTAAAATATAGTTGGTGACAAGATGGGGATATGCAGGGCTCACCCTTCACTTCCTTGTGGTCATTACTGAAATGCCATTTTAATCAGTGAGGCTTTCCTGGAGACTTTATGTAAAATTACTTCTCCTCTGAACATCTCCTATTTCCCTACCTGCTTTGCCTTTCTGCTCAGAAACTATGTAATATATTTTTTGTTTTACTTTTTTTGCTTATTGTCTTTCTCCCCTATCATAATGTAAGGTTTATGAAGACAGGTATTTTTACCTGCTTTGTTTGTTTATACCCAGCACATGTAGGTTCTGAATACAAAATGTCAAATGAACAAATTCATAAGAAGTTCAGGGTATGTAGAAGAGGGTCATGCTTGCCTTATTTGAAACTTGAAGTTCCCACAAAGGGAATAATACCTAAACTGAAGCTTGTAACTTATTTAAGGGTTAGCACTGTACAGAAAGGGAAGTGATGTTCTAAAATAATCAATGAGGCCTGTGACAGGATGATGTGCCCACAAAAGCACCTCAGTACCAATTATTCATGTTGCTGTTGTGAAGGTGGAGTTATTTTTCACCCAGGGTTTTATTTCTGGATGCTTGTTCCTCATCTGGATTTATTGCAAGAGCAAGTAGATAAACAAAAGACATTTTCCCCAACCAGATATTTGATGAAACTCACTCAGAAGTGGCATCAAAGAAGAAATCTTATGTGATAAGGATGCAAATTGAGGAATTCGAAGTAAGAATATCTATAAAGGTGGCCCTGCTGTGTTGGATAAGTCCTGGGTGTTAGGACACAGAGAGAGACATTCCAAATTACAAATCCATGTTCTGAGGTGGCCTTGAGTTTCAGCTCCAGGTTACAATTGGTCTTGAAATTGGAACCATAGGTGGGAGGAGGTTTATACACCTTCAAAACTGGGGGAGGCAGATGTTTCATGGTGGTGGCCTGGTCCCTTTGAAGAAAGAACATACATTGATGCATGGATGGAAAATATCCACACAGAATAATTGGACCAAAGCTAATTATATTTTAATTATGAATGGAGGATATTTTAGTAATAACTCCACAATCATTTATTGAAAGCTTACTGTCTCTGGGCTTATGTGGCTTCATTTGACCCTCACAATAACCTCATGTGGCAAAAAGTATTTTTAAATTGTTTCTTACGAAGAAAATGAAGTTAGAGCGGTTAAGTAACTTATCTGACATCACTCAACTAGAAAGTAGAAAACATTTATTCATTCAAAACTTTTTTTCTCATTTGGTAACAAATAAACATCGAACATCTGCTAGCTCTCTGCTAAACCTAGAAATTTACTATGAACAAAAATGACAAATACTTGCCCTCATGGACCTATAACTAAGTGCATTCCAAGCTCAAACACAGACTGCTGGGCACCTGAGCCTATGCTTCTAACAAACTATGGATGAGATGGTGAAACTGGAGGGAAAGGGGCAGGGCACAACCTTTAAAAGAATGACTTAGCCCGAGGACACAACATAAACTGATTAGAAGCAAATAGGCCCAAGATGTTGGACTTCCACTAGACCTTGAGCCTCAGTATATGCTCATTGTAACACATCAGCAAGCTAAATGACACACCTACAGGTGCCATGACAGTTCCAAGGCTGAACAAAAAGGTCAAAATGTGGGTGGTGGCCCAATTCCTAGAAATCCTTACCTCTTCCCCAAAATACCTGGAATGCTCCTCCCACTCATTAGCCTATGAAATTATTCACTCTTCTAAAAACTGATAACTCCATACCCTGGTGCTGCTCTCACCTTCTGAGATGGCCCACACTCTGTCTGTGGAGTGGTTTTCTCTCTAAATAAATCCACTTCTTTCCTATCACTTTATGTCTCACTGAATTCTTTTTGCGTTGAGACATCAAGAACCTGAGCTTCATTAAGTCCTGAGACTAGAGGTGTGATCTCACTTAAAAGACCATGGATTCGAGTCCCAATCTGGGTTTTGGCTGGGTTCAAGTCCCGGTGCATGGGTTCAAGACCCAATCAGAGTTACACAGTTTCAGTAGGAGGGGAGAAAAGAACTGTTAGTAGCTGCTGTTCTCCACACAGAAGTGACATGAGAAAGTAATGATTTGCTTTGTCTCAAAAGCTAGTGAGAATTCACTAATTTATCTCGCCTGTTGGTTCAACAAATATTTATGGAGCCACTTGCTATGATTCTGGCCCAGATCAAAGTGTTGGGGATACAGTAGTAAACAAGACACTGGATGAATCATTCAATAATGATTGACAGGGCTTTCTGAGAGAAGCATTAGAAAGGGGTCAACAGAAGGTATATCAGAGCTGAGAATTGAATACAAGAAGGCATTCCTGAAAAGGTTGTTCCAGGTAAAGGGGAGAGGAAATAAAAGCCTCTAGGCAGAAAACATTAAGACATGTTTCAGTAACAGAAGTGGGGTCTGGAGTTAAGGGGGTGTTTAAAAGGCAAGGAGGTGGCCAAAGGGTAGGAGTGGCCTTATCACATCCTACTTTGCTGGTCACAGGGAGGGGCCACTGGTGTTGGGAGATGATGGAATATTTTTCTCTTTAAATTGTTGTGGTTCCCCTCTCGGAAAGCTCACATACCACAGGAAGTATAATAGGCTGTATCTGACCTTTAGTAGCTTAGTAGAAACATCCCCTATTAAGCCCAGGAGGAGAATGTCCTCAGAGGCATTATTTTTCTGCTATTGAAATGCTCTGTATTTGGTCAATATTAGGGTATCCCACAGCACTAGCTGAAGCCAACTGATTTTTTTTGTGTCGTGTGTGATTTTGCAATTGGAAATTACATAGCACTTTTTTGATAAGATCATGAATGGTTTTTCTAGTTGTTATTAATTGTTTTTCATCCATTTATAAATTGTGCCTCTGCAAACTGGCCCCAGGGTTTAAATACAAAAGTTGAGCTTTGATTATTATAATAAGTAAAGTATTATCAACGAAAGCAATTACCATTAATAGCTTCAACTAAGGAAAACAAAATGATAGACTTTAGTGCTTTCCCACTGGGTAAAACAGATTAAATCACTGCAGAAAATAAAAATCTTTATTCTTTGTTCCACCAAACATTATAACTAGACAGTGCCTTTGGATATTTCTATCTCCTTTGTTTAGAAGCAGAAAACTAAGGCTTGAGCTATACAAAGTCATTGCTAATTAGTTGCTCAGATGAGGCCAGATCAAGCATTCAGGATTTTAATCTGGGTGTTACTTGTCCCATGTTACAGATGAGCTAACTGAGTTTCAGAGAGTTTATATAACTTAACCTTATTTTATAACTTAAAAGCAGCCCAGTGGAGCTTCAAAGGCAAATCAGTTTTTCTTCACTCAGGATTTTTCTGAGGTCTATCAACCAGTAATATTTATGTGACATTAAAACATTTCTAACAGAATCAAAATGAAAATTCTTGTACGTTTTCTCATTTATTCTAATTTCCTACAGAATGAGATGTCAAGGTATCTACCTTTATCATGTTTACCAGCATGATCAGAGAAGACTGAGCATGATTAAGGAGCTCGGATTTTCTCTAGGAAAGTGAGGCTCAGAGAGGTTTTGGGATTTGCATCTAATCACATAGCTATTAATGGGGGACTTGATATTTGAACTCAGACCTTTCTGTCTCCAAACTTCACTCACTTGCTGAGAGAACTTGAGGTCACTTTTTACATAAGCCTTCCCTTTTCACTTAACAACTTACTCATTTTGGCGGAAGAAGCCAACACAGAATATGTGCCATGAACTCTGTTCCCAAATCTCTTTTGATGTAATATAATCTGTATTTCCCAGGGCCTGGTTAGTCATTGGTTGTTTGTGGGATACTAATCGTACTAAAATAACCCACATTTCATTGACTTTTGTCCCTGCTTGTTCTCATACTTCCCACAAAGTCTTCTTACTTATGTTTGGAAGTCCAGTTTATGAGTTGATGGATGTGTCTCTCAGCTAGACTCACGTCTCTGCCATTGCTCAGTATCAGCTGCAGTCTCCAAGCTATTCCTCAGCATCACCTTTACGTATAATCCTTCATGCCTGTGGTTCCCTGTGGGAGGGCTCCATGTGCCAGGGAACTACCCTCCTCTCCTCCAAGTTCTACTCTATAGAGAGAACACACACAAGGGACCATGTAGGAATTAAATTATAAAATTTTAACATTTTGACTGAAGCCTCCAGTTTTTACCCACGACTTTAAGAATTGACCTAAGCTATCAGTCCTGTGTTGAAAATACCAGGAGTCCAATGAAGGGCTGCCTTCATTACCCATCCAACTTTAGATGAAGCAGTCTGAGCAGAGAGTACGGAGCCTGGCAGCCAGCTGTGCTCAGTCTGCTTATCCCCTGGAGAATGAGTTTAAGGTGACCTCATCCCTCCCTGAGCATAGGCAGTTCAAGTCAAAATAAAAACAAAAACAAAAAAGGATACAGGAGAAGGATTGGCCCAGCTGCCTCTCAGAAACTGCACATAGTCGTATACACAAAACCAAGTAACCTCAGCCTCTCTCCATTTCCCTCCTTCAGATAACTCACTCCTAACAAGGAAGGCAGTGGAAGGTGTGGTGGTGGAGAGGCAGAGATGGAGAGAGAAAAAGAGATGATCTTTAAGTAGCCCATCGTGGAGAGGATACAATTTTCCTTCTTCAGGGAAAAACCAATGCTTCCCATGCCCACACCATCTCATTTCCTGCAGGTCTCACTGGGCAGCTGTCAAACTCTCATCTTCAACTGAGTAGGGAGAATACTTTTCCTAGTTCTGTGTGGCCCTTTGTCCCCTGTGTCCTGCAGCAGCACTTCCTTGCCTTGCACAGTGTCATTTATGAAGGGACTGCTGGAGAATGCTCCATTCATACAGCTTCACGTAGTCCTTATGGCCGGGCAGAGAATGGACCCTGTCTGCAATGTTTCCTACCTCTCCCAAGGTAAGAGCCTCTTTATTCTCCTCCTTCATTCCAAACCACAGCCCTGGCCCCCTGTTGTCCCCACCATGTGTCATCCTACAAATCAGATCATGCAAATGAAGTCCTCCCAGAACTTTTCCTTCCTTGAGACCTGTCCTCACCACAGCCCAGCATCAGGTAGAGATCACATGGAGGTCAGCCCTGGGGTGCCGTCTGCCTTCCCCCCTTCACCACGTACTGTGTCCTTTTCTTTGAGCCCCAAGTCCTCTTCTCACTCCTTATGGAATCAGAATTTTTTCATTTCCCTTCGCTCATTCTTTAATTCTCTGCCACGTCATTCACCATGGCCTCTGTTTTACTTGGAAAAACACAAACAAATACAAATGCAAAACCAAAACTGTCCTCCAATCAGAATAAAATTGTTTTCCCAGGGTGATCTTTCATACTTTATTCTCTTCCTCAAAACCTGTTTAATCCATCCTTCTTTTCCTGTTCTCGTGTTTTCTTTGCTTGCTCACCAGTCAGTTATTACCGAAGCACCTGCTACCTGCAGTTCCTGCAACAAGCACTCAAAATACAAATAGATATAGCTCAGACCCTGTCCTCAAGGTACTGACACCTAACTGCAGACACAGGTCAGCCAACAAATATTTGAAATAAAGTGGGATACGTGATAACACTGGGGTATGAACCAACTAAAGAGGCAGCATAGCTGGTTGGTAAGGCCATGTTTTCTGAGTTCAAATTCCAGTTCTGTTGTGCACAGATGGTATGATCTTGGGAAGATCATGTATTCTCCCTGTGCTTTACTTACCTCACCTGTGAAATGGAGATAATGTTAGTAGCTACTCAAAACAGTTATTGTGAGGATTCACTGAGTTAATTTATAAAAACTGTCTTAGAATTGTGCCTGGTACAAAGTAAATGCAAAGAGGGCTTGTTTTTATTAAATGGTGACAAATGGGAGAGTTAGTGATAAAGTGGGGTGGACTGGGGGCTGCCCATGGATGTCTTTCCACAAAAGAGAACATTTGAGCTGGATTTTGAGAGAGGAGTGGAATTTTGCTGAGCATGTGAAGATGGAGATTCTTGTTTGAGAAAAACATGTACCAAAGGCTGAAGTGTGACAAAGCCTCTTTGAGATTCTTTGCGGAGTGGAGTGGGGCTGGGGTGTGGGGATGCCGAAAGCAATGATGGCAGGAAAGGAATATAGGAAATGAGCTTAAGCCAGGTTGTAGAGGTTTCACAGGTGTGGTAGAAAGATGTTTGCATCTCACCCTACAGAAAGAAGGGAGTTTGAGGGAGCGTTGAGCAGATTTGCTTTGTCAAACCATGACTATGGTAGCAGGCTATGACTTTTCTCTTTAAAAATCATGGAGTGGTAAGGAAGGGCACATACTTTTCCTTCTAAGGATTTATTTCTCTTGAGATGTGTCTTTTTCTGATTTGAGGATTGGCTCATGAAAGCAAGCAAATTCCTGCCAATCACCAGGGGTTATATAAATGAACTAATTTTCTGGATCTACTCAAGTTTCAGATTGTTTTTCCTCTCCTCCTTCCAAAAATTCTGAAGGTTTCTCATCAAACTCTTTGCCTGGGTCATGTTATTTCTTGAACTTCCTTTTTGGCAGCCATCCAAACCTCACGGTAACCAAGAAGAGGCTACAATGTTTAGACATTACTCCTTCTGCAAAATGACTCACAGATAAAAGTGCCTTTTCTCCAGTGGAAGTATTATTAGACTAACATTTGATCGAGGACTTGAACTATTGAAGATTACTGGAACTCTGTGGAAAACTGAGTGTGCTTAAGCTTTCTCCATCTTACACAAAGTGGAGGTGCCCTAGTACCTGCGATGAGAACTTTCTCATTCCCCAGGTCTCCATTATTCAATCTTGTTCTTTTTTTTCCTTACAGTGTAGAGACTGACCACAAATTTGTTGAGTATGACTCATCATACAAAATGCACCTCTCTGCTGTAATGCACTACTGCTTCTAGAACAGCCATGTCTTAGCAATATCAAATGCCATTACACAGTCAATAAAGTGTCAGAAAAACACAGCAGGGTGACCACATTGTTCACGAGCAGATGGACCTCTGTATTAGATCACAGTGTATGTGGCCCAGGTTAGAGTGTTTTATGCCCTTCTGCATGTGCACACATGTGTTTGTCAGCAGAAATGTGGATATGGATGCCATTGTCTTAATAAGGGTGCTTTTCTCCATTTACTTTTTTTTTTTTTTTTGCGGTACGTGGGCCTCTCCTGTTGCAGAGGACAGGCTCCGGACGCGCAGGCTCAGCGGCCATGGCTCACTGGCCTAGCCGCTCCGCGGCATGTGGGATCTTCCCGGACCAGGGAACGAAGCCGTGTCCCCTGCATCGGCAGGTGGACTCTCAACGACTGCGCCACCAGGGAAGCTCATAGTGTCCATTTCTTTAAGGATTCTTAGTTCTCTTCCTATTTTGAACTAGACACACTTACTTTCTCTGAAATTTTCCCCTCCCTCCCAACTCGCTAAAAATGTAAAAATATGCAATAATTTTTAAAAATAGGTGTTTGATATGTAACTTATAACAGTATGCACAAATCAGGGAGAAAAATCTTAGTGTCACCAGATACTATATTTATGGATATGGTAGTGTGATTGTCTTAAAAGGGCCACATTTTATTTTCCTAGTACTTAGTACACGAAGGAATATATAGATTCTGAAGAAAGATTTGTTGAGTGAAGGAATTAATGATTTCCCAGACTCTAGTTTAAAGGCCATTTACATATCAGATAGCTAAATAGCCTACCCAATTCTGGATCTGTAATATTCCTATCAAAGGGTCATCTAGTCTAGCTTGCATGCCCTCAAGAGCTTTGGTTCATTAACTAACTCTCCAGACACAACCAGGATTTGGATACGTCTGGTTGTTATAAAGTTCTTGCTTATATTAAAGTTCAAACCCCTGCTGTTTACAACTATTGATTTGTACTTTATGCCTGTACTTTTGATAAATGTTTAGCTTAACAATTTAAGTCAGCTACAAAAATCAGTTCTTTGTCAGTGAAACAACTAAAATGATCCATGATGTATAGACTCAATATTTCCTTTGGTGTGCATTTATTCTCATTTTTTAAAATTAGTGATTTCTTCTTATCTATTAATAATTCAGAGTTTACTTATTTAGAGTAGGAAATATCTTTCTCTTGTCCTCAAGTTTTTCTTCTGGATATTACATACACAGTCGTCCCTTGGTATCTGCAGGGGATTGATTCCAGGACACCCTGCAGATACCAAAATCCGCAGATGACCAAGTCCATATATAAAATGATATAGTATTTGCATATAATCTACACACATCCTCCCATATACTTTGAATTATCTCTAGATTAATTATAATACTTAATACAATGTAAATGCTATGTAAATAGTTGCCAGCTCACTGCAAATTTAAGTTTTGCTTTAGGGAAATTTCTGGAAAATTTTTTGAATATTTTTGATCTGAAATTGTCTGAATCCAAGGGTATGGAATCCACTGATACAAAGAGAAGAGAAAAGGGACCTGCGATTGACTTTGGTATCTTGCTGTATGTACTATAATGCCTAAGCTTTCTTTTGAGAATATCAGTTTTATATATTCTACATGAAGAAGATGACTCATATATTTTGTGAGTTAATATCCCTACTACAGCATGATTGCATATTAATTTTTCTGGATATTTTCACTGATTTTACTTGCATTGGCAAGCTAGAAGAAGCTGCAGAGTGCAGGGGTGAAAAAGCTCTGGTTCAGTCTGTCTTGATTAGAAATCTGGCTCTGCCTCTGTCTGTGTAAACTTAAGTAAGTCATTTTACTTCTCTATTCCTCCATTTTCTAGTTGATGAAATATTTAAAACCCACTAGTAGAGCCATATTGTGAGCATTAAACAATTTAAATCCCATAAAGTGTTTTTAAGAGTAACTGCTCCAAACTAAGCAGTCTATAATTGCAAGCTGTTATTTAGTGCCTTGGCTAAAATCGTTTTCTGTCATCTGTCATTTCTATTTCTTTCCATAATTCTACAACGTCTAGACTAGTGTTACTACTAGGAACCACAAGATAATGAAATCTTCTGAAATCTCTACAGTTTTAATTTAATCCACACATCATGGTTTCTTCTCGCCTTCAAGAACAGGATGCATCTTCTTATGAGGAAGCCAGGTTTCTAGAGGATTAGAAAAGGGTCCTCCATAATCCAAATGATCTCATCTCATAACTAAGCCCAGATGAATGACTCCATTAAAATGTTCCCTGGAATAAGTTACAATACCACCATTTTTGGAGCATTTACTATGTACTGAGTACCAGGGTACTACTCTACATACTTTCCATGGGCTAACTAACTTTAACTTTAAACAGCCCTATGAATTAGCTGATATCACGAGTCCCATTTCATAGAGTAGATTCACAGAAGGCTGGGTAGATAACCTAAAGGTGACTGCTGGTAAGAGGTAGAGATTAGATTTGGACTAAGCAGTCTCGTTGCAGCTTCAGCTCTTAACCACTCCATTTCCTGCTCTTTTTTCACTCCCAGAGAATTGAGTTACCATCTGATGAGAATAAGAATAAGTCTTCCTGCTTCACTACCTTATACTCAACGCTTTTCATAGTGCCTGGTACAAAATAGGTGCCCTGTGAATGTTTACTGAATGAATGAGCAAACCAAACATCATTGCCTTTGAATTACTTTATCAGATTAAGTAGTCCATATGCAGACTTGAGGGGAATAATTGGATAAGCTTTGAAATGGATCTGGTGAAGGTCAGGGAGAAGAATAAAATCTTGAATCTGTTGAAATTTTACTGACCTGTTATCCCTGTGCTTGACACTCATATTCATAATGGTTTAATCCTGAGAAATTTGTGGAATAAAGAATAGAGTCTCCCATTGACAGTCCTTTATTGACCTTGACTTATTTATCTCCCAAATAGGAATAAGAGCAGAACACAACTGCGTACTCTGATCTAAGTTTTCAAACCACAACATGATCAACTGCGTCATACTCTGTGTGATTGGGTAACAAGAATAACAGAAGCGTTAACAAACTATGCAGCCATCAAAGTCTCACAAACCAACTTAGCAACTAGGGTGGGGTAAATATAGGTTTGTCAGGGAACTGTTATTTATAGCATGCAAAAAAGGTAAAGTTAGGTATTTAAAAGATTGTGCAGAGTTCTGAGCTCCCTTCTATATGATATGAACCCCTCCTATTGCTTCTCCAGCCCTGATGGGTAACTCACCCCAATCAGGATCAGAGCTTTGGGAATCTGTGAATTATACGAAGCTAGATACCAAAGTCAAAGGCAGGTCCCTTTTCTCCTCTCTTTGTTATTATTTTCAAATCCTTTTCTGCCATTTCCTTCAATGAGAAACCTCCTTCATTTAGGAGGTCTGAGCATATTTCATGTTATTTACACAGATCGGAAAATGCTATTTATATCTCTGATTAGAAAATATGCTTTCAGTGGAAACCTTCAAGATGGCTGAGGAATAAGACATGGAGATCACCTTCCTCCCCACAAATATATCAGAAATACATCTACATGTGGAAAAACTCCTACAGAACACCTATTGAATGCTGGCGGAAGACCTCAGACTTCCCAAAAGGCAAGAAACTCCCCACATACCTGGGTATGGCAAAAGAAAAAAGAGAGACAAAAGAATAGGGATGGGACCTGCACCAGTGGGAGGGAGCTGTGAAGGAGGAAAGGTTTTCACGCACTAGGAAGCCCCTTCAGTGGTGGAAACGAGGGGTGGGCAGTGGGGGAAGCTTCGGAGCCATGGAGGAGAGTGCAGCAACAGGGGTGCAGAGGGCAAAGTGGAGAGATTCCCGCACAGAGGATTGGTGCCGACCAGCACTCACCAGCCCGAGAGGCTTGTCTGCTCACCTGCCGGGATGGGTGGGGGCTGGGAGCTGACGCTCGGGCTTCGGAGGTCAGATCCCAGGGAGAGGAGTTAGCTGCATGAACACAGATTGAAGCAGGCTAGTGCGTCACAGCTAACTGGAAGGGAGTCTGGGAAAATGTCTGGAACTGTCTAAGAGTCAAGAGAACATTGTTTTGGGGTGTGCGAGGAGAGGGGATTCAGAGCACCACCTAAACGAGTTCCAGAGACAGGCGTGGGTCACAGCTATCAGCACGGACACCAGAGATGGACATGAAATGCTAAGGTTTTTGCTGCAACCACCAAGAAGCCCGTGTGCAAGCACAGGTCACTGTCCACACCTCCCCTCCCGGAAGCCTGTGCAGCCCGCCACCGCCAGGGTCCTGTGATCCAGGTACAACTTCCCTGGGAGAACACACGGGGTGCCTCAGGCTGTTGCAAGGTCATGCCGGCCTCTGCCGCTGCAGGCTTGCCCGGCATTATGCATCCCTCTCTCCCCCACCGGCCTGAGTGAGCCAGAGCCCCCTAATCAGCTGCTCCTTTAACCCTGTCCAGTCTGAGCGAAGAACAGATGCCAGAGGGCGACGTACATGCAGAGATGGGGCCAAATCCAAAGCTGAAACCTGAGAGCTGTGCGAACAAGAAGAGAAAGGGAAATTTCTCCGTGCAGCCTCAGGAGAAGCAGATTAAATCCCCAAAATCAACTCGATGTACCCTGCATCTGTGGAATACCTGAATAGACAACGAATCATCCCAAAATTGAGGCGGCAGACTTTGGGAGCAACTGTAGACTTGGGGTTTGCTGTATGCAACAGACTAGTTACAGATTTTTATGTTTACCTTAGTATAATATTTAGCACCTGTTATCATTGGTGGATTTGTTTATTGGTTTGGTTGCTCTCTTCTTTGTTTTTTTATTACTTAAAAAAATTTTTTTATTTAAAAAATTCTTTTTATTTTAATAACAATTTTTTTTCTTTCTATTTTTTTCTCCTTTCTCTTCTAAGCCATGTGGATGACAGAGCCTTGGTGGTCCAGTCGGGTGTCAGGCCTAAGATTCTGAGGTGGGAGAGCCAAGTTCAGGACATTGGACCACCAGAGACCTACTGGCGCCACGTACTATCAATCAGCGAGAGTTCTCCCAGAGATCTCTGTCTCAATGCTAAGACCCAGCTCCACTCAATGACCAGCAAGCTACAGTGCTGCACACCCTATGCCAAACAAGTAGCAAGACAAGAAAACAACGCCAACCATTAGCAGACAGGTTGCCTAAAATCATAAGTTCACAGACACCCCAAAACACACCATCAGATGTGGTCCTGCCCACCAGAAATACAAGATCCAGCCTCATCCACCAGAATACAGGCACCAGTCCCCTCCACCAGGAAGCCTATAAAACCCACTGAAACAACCTTACCAACTGGGGGCAGACACCAAAAACAATGGTAACTAGGAACTTGCACCCTGTGAAAAGGACACCCCAAACACAGTAAGTTAAGCAAAATGAGTAGACAGAGAAGTACACAGCAGATGAAGGAGCAATGTAAAAACCCACCAGACCAAACAAATGAGGAAGAAATAGGCAGTCTACCTGAAAAAGAATTCAGAGTAATGATAGTAAAGGTGATCCAAAATCTTGGAAACAGAATGGAGAAAATAAAACAAACATTTAACTAGGACGTAGACGACCTAAAGAGAAAACAAAAAATAATGAACAACACAATAAATGAAATTAAAAATACTTTAGAAGGAATCAAGAGCAGAATAACTGAGTCAGAAGAACAGATAAGTGACCTGGGAGATAAAATAGTAGAAATAACTACCACAGAACAGAACAAAGAAAAAAGAATGAAAAGAATTGAGGACAGTCTCAGAGACCTCTGGGACAACATTAAATGCACCAACATTTGAATTATAGGGGTCCCAGAAGAAGAAGAGAAAAAGAAAGGGATTGAGAAAATATTTGAAGAGATTATGGATGAAAACTTCCCGAATATGGGAAAGGAAATAGTCGATCAAGTCCAGGGAGCACAGAGAGTCCCATACAGGATAAATCCAAGGAGAAACATACCAAGACACATTAATCAAACTAGCAAAAATTAAATACAAAGAAAAAATATTAAAAGCAGCAAATAACATACAAGGGAATCCTCATAAGGTTAACAGGTGATTCTTCAGCAGAAACTCTGAAAGCCAGAAGGGAGTGGCAGGACATATTTAAAGTGATGAAGGGGAAAAACCTATAACAAAGATTACTCTACCCAGCAAGGATCTCACTCAGATTTGATGGGGAAATTAAAACCTTTACAGACAAGCAAAAGCTAAGAGAATTCAGCACCACCAAACCAGCTTTGCAAAAAATGCTAAAGGAACTTCTCTAGGCAGGAAACACCAGAGAAGAAAAGGACCTACAATAACAAACCAAAAACGATTAAGAAAATGGTAGTAGGAACATACATATTGATAATTACCTTAAATGTAAATGGATTAAATGCTCCAGCCAAAAGACATAGACTGGTTGAATGGGTACAAAAACAAGACCTATACATATGCTGTCTACAAGAGACCCACTTCAGACCTAGGGACATATACAGACTGAAAGTGAGGGGATGGAAAAAGTTATTCCATGCCAAAGGAAATCAGAGGAAAACTGGAGTAGCAATTCTCATATCAGACAAAATAGACTTTAAAATAAAGAGTATTACAAGAGACAAAGAAGGACACTACATAATGACCAAAGGATCAATCCAAGAAGAAGATGTAACAATTGTAAATATTTATGCACCCAACATTGGAGCACCTCAATACATGTGGCAAATGCTAACTGCCATAAAAGGGGAAATTGATAGTAGCACAATAATAGTAGGGGACTTTAACACCCCACTTTCACCAATGACAGATCATCCAAAATGAAAATAAGTAAGGAAACACAAGCTTTAAAATGACACATTAAACAAGATGGACTTAATATTTATAGGGCATTCCATCCAAAACAAAACAGAATACACTTTCTTCTCAAGTGCTCATGGAACATTCTCCAGGATAGATCATATCAGGGATCACAAATCAAGCCTTGGTAAATTTAAGAAAATTGAAAGTGTATCAAGTATCTTTTCTGACCACAATACTATGAGACTAGATATCAATTACAGGAAAAAAAACTGTAAAAAATACAAACATATGGAACCTAAACAATACACTACTAAAAAACAAAGAGATCACTGAAGAAATCAAAGAGGAAATCAAAAAATACCTAGAAACAAATGACAATGAAAACAAAATGACCCAAAACCTAAGGGATGCAACAAAAGCAGTTCTAAGTGGGAAGTTTATAGCAATAAATTTCTACCTCAGGAAACAAGAAAAATGTCAAATAAACAACCTAACTTTACACCTAAAGCAATTAGAGAAAGAAGAACAAAAAAACCCCGAAGTTAGCAGAAGGAAAGAAATCATAAAAAATCAGATCAGAAATAAATGAAAAAGAAATGAAGGACGCAATAGCAAAAATCAGTGAAACTAAAAGCAGGTTCTTTGAGAAGATAAACAAAATTGATAAACCATTAGCCAGACTCATCAAGAAAAAAAGGGAGAAGACTCAAATCAACAGAATTAGAAATGAAAAACAAGTAACAACTGACACTGCAGAAATACAAAGGATCATGAGAGATTACTACAAGCAACTCTATGCCAATAAAATGGACAACCTGGAAGAAATGGACAAATTCTTAGAAAAGAACAAACTTCCAAGACCCTACCAGGAAGAAATAGAGGGTATAAACAGACCAATCACAAGCACTGAAATTGAAACTGTGATTAAAAATCTTCCAACAAACAAAAGCTCAGGGCCAGATGGCTTCACAGGCAAATTCTGTCACACATTTACAGAACAGCTAACACCCATCCTTCTCAAACTCTTCCAAAATATAGCAGAGGGAGGAACACACCCAAACTCATTCTATGAGGCCACCATCACCCTGATACCAAAACCCGAAAAAGATGTCACAAATAAAGAAAACTACAGGCCAATATCACTGTTGAACATAGATGCAAAAATCCTCAATAAAATACTAACAAAAAGTATCCAACAGCACGTTAAAATGATCATACACCATGATCAAGTGGGTTTATCCCAGGAATGCCAGGGTTCTTCAATATATACAAACAAATCAACGTGATACACCATATTAACAAACTGAAGGAGAAAAAAACATATGGTATTCTCAATAGATGCAGAAAAAGCTTTTGACAAAATTCAACACCCATTTATGATAAAACCCCTCTAGAAAATAGGAATACTTTTATTATGTTGAGGGAACTTACCTCAACATAGTAAAAGCCATATATGACAAACCCACAGCCAACATCATTCTCAGTGGTGAAAAACTGAAACCATTCCTACTAAGATCAGGAACAAGACAAGGTTGCCCATTCTCACCACTATTATTCAACATTGCTTTGGAAGTTTTAGCCACAGAAATCAGAGAAGAAAAAGAAATAAAAGGAATCCAAATCAGAAAAGAAGAAATAAAACTGTCACTGACTGCAGATGACATAATACTATACTTAGAGAATCCTAAAGATGCTACCAGAAAACTACTAGAGCTAATCGATGAATTTGGTAATGTAGAAGGATACAAAATTAATGCACAGAAATCTCTTTCATTCCTATACACCAACGATGAAAAATTTGAAAGAGAAATTAAGGAAACTCTCCCATTTACTATTGCAACAAAAAGAATAAAATACCTAGGAATAAACCTAACTAAGGAGACAAAAGACCTGTATGCAGAAAACTATAAGACACTGATGAAAAAAATTAAAGATGATACAAACAGATGGGGAGATATACCATGTTCTTGGGATTGGAGGAATCAACATTGTGAAAATGACAATACTACCCAAATCAATCTACAGATTCAATGCTATCCCTATCAAACTACCACTGGCATCTTTCACAGAACTAGAACAAAAAATTTCACAATTTGTTTGGAAACACAAAAGTCCCTGAATAGCCAAAGCAATCTTGAGAAAGATAAATGGAGCTGGAGGAATCAAGCTTCCTGACTTCAGAGTACAGTACAAAGTTACAGTAATCAAGACAGTGTGGTACCAGCACAAAAACAGAAATATAGATCAATGGAACAGGATAGAAAGCCCAGAGGTAAACCCACGCACATATGGTCACCTTATCTTTGATAAAGTGTGCCAGAATATACAATGGAGAAAGACAGCTTCTTCAATAAGTAGCATTGGGAAAACTGGACAGCTACATGTAAAAGAACAAAATTAGAAAACTCCCTAACACCATACACAAAAATAAAGTCAGAATGGATTAAAGACCTAAATGTAAGGGCAGACACTATAAAACTCTTTAAGGAAAACATAGGCAGAACACTCTATGACATAAATCCCAGCAAGATACCTTTGACCCAGCTCCCAGAGAAATGGAAAGTAAAACAAAAATAAACAGATGGGACCTAATGAAACTTAAAAGCTTTTGCACAGCAGAGGAAACCATAAACAAGACCAAAAGACATCCCTCAGAATGGGAGAAAATATCTGCAAATGATGCAACTGACAAAGGATTAATCTCCAAAATTTACAAGCAGCTCAATAACAAAAAAACAAACAATCCAATCCAAAAATGGGCAGAAGACCTAAACAGACATCTTTCCAGGGAAGATATACAGATTGCCAACAAACACATGAAAGGATGCTCAACATCACTAATCATTAGAGAAATGCAAATCAAAACTACAATGAGGCATCACCTCACACAGGTCAGAATGGCCATCATCAAAATATCTACAAACAATAAATGCTGGAAAGGGTGTGGAGAAAAGGGAACCCTCTTGCACTGTTGGTGGGAATGTAAATTGATACAACCACTATGGAGAACAATATGGAGGTTCCTTAAAAGGGTAAAAATAGAATTACCATGTGACCCAGGAATCCCACTGCTGGGCATATACCCTGAGAAAACCATAATTCAAAAATAGACATGTACTACTATGTTCATTGCAGCTCTATTTACAATAGCCAGGACATGGATGCAACCTAAGTGTCCATCGATAGATGAATGGATAAAGAATATGTGGCACATATATACAATGGAATATTACTCAGCCATAAAAAGAAATGAAATTGAGTTATTTGTAGTGAGGTGGATGGACCTAGAGTCTGTTATACAGAGTGAAGTAAGTCAGAAAGAGAAAAACAAATACCGTATGCTAACACATATATATGGAATCTAAAAAAAAAAAAAAAAACGGTTCTGAAGAATCTAGGGGCAGGACAGGAATAAAGAGATGCAGATATAGAGAATGGATGTGAGGACATGGGGAGGGGGATGTGTAAGCTGGGACGAAGTGAGAGAGTGGCATTGACATATATACACTACCAAATGTAAAATAGCTAGTGGGAAGCAGCCGCATAGCACAGGGAGATCAGCTAGGTGCTTTGTGACCACCTAGAGGGGTGGGATAAGGAGAGTGGGAGGGAGACACTAGAGGGAGGGGATATGGGGATATGTGTATACGTATAGCTGATTCACTTTTTTATACACCAGAAACTAACACAACATTTTAAAGCAATTATACTCCAATAAAGATCTTAAAGTAAAATAAAATAAAATAAAAAAGATTAATGTGTGCACAAATAAAAAAAAAGAAAGAAAATATGCTTTCAGCTAAGAGGTTTTAGCATAGTATAATGGTAAACATAAAAGTGCTGGAGTCAAGTCAGACTGCCTAGATCTGAGTTCTCTTCCTTGCTTGCTGAGTGTGCAATCCTGGGGCTGCGTGTACACACACACACACACATACACACACACATACCTGTTAGTCTACCTAGAGATTATTTTCTATTTACCCATCTGTCATCAACTATGCATTTTAAACTCTGTGTATCAATTTCTTCCTCTATACAACCATTTGGTTTCTTTAAGCTTCAGTAAATTAATTCATGGAAAATACACCATTGCCTGCCTGCACTGAATAAAGTTTAGCAATTATTATTTGCCACCGTTATTTTTACTACTACTTACAATAAACCAAATGATGAATTATGGTTCCTAATTAATGTAAACCTTATAGTTCTTTGCTTAATGAATCCCTCTTTACTCAAATAGCCTCATAGATAATGTGACTCTACATCTCTAGCTGGAATTCCTTGCCATAAAACACCCAATTCTTTTCTCATCTGTAGGTCTTTGCAAATTTCACCTTGCATATACTCACTCTTTATTCCTGAGTTAAAGTCCCCTGAAAGTTGTATTTTTCCTTCATCTATCCATGAAGGTTTCATTTCTCTGTCATAAGTCCCTCCAATTATTAGAACACCCTCTAGGCCATATTAAACAGACTCCGTACTGGTAACATTGTATAACAGGAACTGTTACTGCTCTTGTAAACACCCCATCCCTATCTATCTATCTATCTATATACGCACAAAATATTGTATTCATGCCACACATAGTTTTATAACCTTATGAAGGAAAAATACTCTTCATATTATATAGTGAATATTCTCACTTTATTTTATTTTTGTATATCTCACTTTATTTTTGAAGATAACATCTAAATTAGGTATATAAGTCCCACCACATGAATCTCAGCATCATTTGATGAATTTCTATTTGGAAATTAACTTAAGTTGATCACAGTTTTTCTTTGTTTTTAATAATATAATGGATAACTTTGTGTATGATTCTTTTTGGCTCATCTTGTCAAAGCATATGCAATATTTTAAGGCTCTAAATCTATAATAGCATAATAATTATTAAAATATGCACTTAATAAATATTTATTCTTCTTCTTTTTGCCCTGTTTCCTCCTTGCATATATATTATGGCATTTTTGGAATGCAAAATTTGGGGCCTAATTATAATCCAGCAAATTATTCCTACACAAGTTAAAAAAATGGATCTTCTAAAGGCCATCTTAAGGGTATTTTACAAATTATCTTGATTTCTGACTTCATTTGTTATAGATTATCTGAAACTAGGGAATAAAGAAAAAGACTAAGTTTAATTAACAGAGGTATTTCTCATAATATTACAGGATATGTTGAAATAAATTACTTCTTTTTATTAATTCTAATATGTTGAAGGTGACCTTTAACTTTAAATAGATTAGTCTTTCATTATAGGTATTCAGTTTAGGATGGATGCTCTTCCCTTGTCTGACATATGTTTTGAGGATCTTTTGTCTGGTTTCAGGGTAGATTCTGAGAAAACCTGTCATCATCGCATACATTTAGAGGAACCCTCAAATGAATTTTAACTAGCCATTTTAGGTCCATAACAAAACAGTACAACCACCAGTTGTCTGGGTGGACATTAAACC
Organism: Delphinapterus leucas; assembly: GCF_059928025.1. Classification (NCBI taxonomy): domain Eukaryota; kingdom Metazoa; phylum Chordata; class Mammalia; order Artiodactyla; family Monodontidae; genus Delphinapterus; species Delphinapterus leucas. The sequence goes on along the minus strand of NC_143133.1, from coordinate 46,630,133 downwards.
CTCTTGATCTTACTCCAGATGTCTCCTTTATCCCATGAAACAAACTCTTGGAGAAGAGTGCATTTCCAAAAATCTTCCTGTGTTTAAAATTTAGGTGCTAAACATTCACAGTCAGTGAACATGTAGAAATCAAAGTTCAATTACTCATCTCAGTTGCCCCCTACAGATGTATCTTCTTGCCAGATGTCCAATGGATTACTGATTGTTATGGTGGCTTTTCAAAGCCTCCCTTCCTCTTCTGCTTTTCTTAAACTCTTATAGACTTCCTTTCTCTTCATTTCTCTTAGCTGCTTTTATGATATTTTGAATCAGGCTTTGAGAGGTTAAGAGATAAATCACCTTTACTTTTCCTTCTGCCTTTCTCCATACCAAATTGCTTGTGGATTGTCCTGAAGGAGGAGAAATAAAAGGCTGATAATCAGGTTGTCTTCCTGCCTTTGCCTAAGAACTATCAACATCCTCAAGCCTAAGAAAACATGATCCTGCCCTGAGACACAATGATTTTCCCTTCCGCTGTCTGGAAGCCACAAAACCCACACCCATTTCCTCTCCAGGCAGAATCATATCATTTTCAAACCTCCTATTCCTTTGGGAAATGGCAAATAAGATTTCTGGAAATTCCAAACTTTCAGGTTTAAATTTCAGTTGATGGCCAATGACTTCCCCCTTTTTTTTTTTAGCTTTTCTTTTACCCACAACAGGAGAAACACTTTTTGTACCTCTTAACCCCATAGACAACATCTACTTGTCTTCTTTTTTATCCCAAGAGCTGCTTTATATAATATTTAAGGTTTTCTTTAAAACACTATACTTGAAATCCAAATTTTTTCAATAAAATTTTTCTCAGAGTAATGTTTTGCAATGTGCTACAGACAATGTTTGTTGTCTTTCCTAAATTTATATGTTGGGATCCTAAACCCAAATATGACAGTGTTAGGAGGTGGGCCTTTGAGAGTTGATTAGGCCATGAGGGTAGACCTCTCATGAATGGGATTAGTGCCCTTATAAAAGAGATCCCATACCCCTTGTCTCACACGAGGACACAGTGAAAAGATTGCTGTCTTCGAACCAGGAAGCAGCCTCTCACCAGACACCAAATTTGTCAGCACTTTGATCATGGACTTGCCAGCCTCCAGAACTGTAAGTAATAAATATTAAAGCCAGCCAGTCTTTTGTAGTTTTGTTATAGCATACCAGACAGACCAAGAGTTAATGTATGGTAGGCTTCAATATGTAGATAAATAACCTGTATACCAAGTAGTAAAGGCCATGTCTTTCCCCTTCTGGTATTAGCTTGTACTAAGTAGCACCCTACTGTACTTTTCAAATTTTTATTATTTCAATTTATTTGCTCTCTCTGTTTCACTTGCTTCTTTTCTTTCTCTTTTTTAAAAATATTTTTGTATTTTTCTAATGTACTGTGGTGGCAACAAAGAAAACAGTTAGAGCCCAGAGTCTCTCCAAATAAAGCATCTAAAAGTATTAGGTATGTTTCTAGAAGTTAAAACTTTATTCTCAACTTCTAACATCATTTCTCTCTTAAGGAGATTAAGATGCAACTGGTTTCTAACAGAATGAAGAGCAGGGCTGGCTGTGAAATAACAAATGTGTGACATGGGCCTCATCAGTGTTCAGGGGCTGGGTGGCTTATCACACATATGCATCAAGAAGAATAATATCATAAATACTTGTGACTCTTTACATTAGAGAGTTGTTTAAAGAGCTGTGGTATTTTCCTTGGGCAAGGCTGAGGAAGTGAGGCCGTCATTTGATTAAGCTGATCAATGTAGGAACTCTAGCTGAGTGGCTCTAGTTTCCCAATGGCTATGCCAAACTTTGAAGCTTTTATTGATGAAATTAAACAGGAAATTTTAATTTCTTCAGTTTGGTTTTGACCTAGGCTTTATAATATAAGGTTCATTTAGCAATTGGAGTAAATTCAATTCAAGGATTTTTGCTTACCTTCCCGGTATTATTTTTCACCACTTCTCTAACCCAACTGTGCTCTCCTCCTACCAATTACTTGAAAGTCTGCTCACACACGGGGTTTTCTCATGTTCTGTTTGATTACAAATGCCATTATTTCTGTAGGTACAACCCTTCTCCTGTTTATTTTCACAGAATGTCTTCCCACACTGAGAAGGTAAGGAAAACAATCCTTTATTTGAAATACACAAATAGATAATATTTGGGACAAAATATGTCTCTGTGGATGCATTTCACAGAGGCATTGACATCTGAGTCGGGAAATTATCCATTGGCTACTCCTTCCTACCTGAGCTCTGTTTGCTGGCTGATATAAAATGTCACTGTGGTCAATTCACTTTTAATTTGTTCAGGCAAGTGAGTTTCGAATGTTCCCATGAGAGACTAATTTCTGTGCTGAGTGACTGTGATTTACCTGGCAACAAATATTTTCATCCTGTATGTGTATGTTTTGTATATACAGATCACCCTTTTTAACTTTATTCTCTCTGTGATATTTATATAATATCATATGCTTCATATGGTTTAGATGGTTTTCCCATTCTTCCTTATTGGCTCATCGACTATGTATACTTAGTTACAGAGAAACTATGTATGTTTATCGACTTGGAAGTCAATTCCTAAAGATATTTACTTTGAGTTTGAGTTCTCTCTGATTTAAGAACATACTTCTCTAAGAAATTACTCTTTCTTTTAATTGAAATACTCCTTACTGACAATAAATCCTAAGTCTGCCTTGGTTTGCCGTATTAAGGAACCCCAACCATGTAGATTTTATTTTACCCTTCAGTAGATACACAACTTCCTTTTTTCTACTCTCATGGAATTCAAAATCTATGAGGAACGCAGTGAGCAGCTTGCCCAGTGGTAAAGCTTGGATGTAGAAATGAACAAAATGCCTATTGATGAAGACAAACTCTAGTTTTTAAATTAACCACGTGTCACTAAGGTTCTTTTGAAGATTTTCTGAGTTAAATATTTTGATCAAATAATATTGTAATTTAGATAATTATTAGATCAAGGTAGAGAGTCTTATTGTTCAATTGTATTTTACCTATGGAATAGATTCTAAAATCAATGTTTAGAGTGAAAAATCAACCAAAAATTTCAAATAAAAATAATATTATCTACAAAGTATTAACATTATTAATTATCAGGAAATGTCATACAATTATTTGTTATAGGTGTGCTAAAATGCACTGATTGCATCTATTGTATGAAAGCTATACAATGCAATCAACACTCTTGAATGACATTCAACCAAAACACATAGTTGTAGTTGTATTTGTTCAAGTTAAATATGCATATTATATCACATAACTATACTTATTTTGTAATGCACATAACAATTAGCACAGGCAGAAGATTTTAAGGCTAGTGCACAAGTGAACACATTCACTTACTGGGTCAATGTTATTGGAGTAAAAAATCAAGATGGATTCTCTGTTGATCTTGGTCTTTGAGTGACTACAATGTGAAGGGTCTCCCTGCTAACCTGCGCTGGTCATTCAGCATGAGTGAAAATACATTTTGTGTTAAGTCACTGAAACTTGAGGGTTATGTGTTATTTCAGTAGCACATGGTATATCCTGATTCATATAATGTTATTTTGAATATTTTCTTTCTCCTCAAACTTTCAACATTTCCACTCTACTTCTGCAGCACAGGAGATGACCTACTTCTCATTCTACTAAGAAAATAGTCCTTAGAAGATTACATCTTTATCCTTCCACCTATACTACAAGACCACTTTCAGAAGTATTCACATATTCTGTATTATTTTCTGTTAAAATGGAGAGCTATCACTGTGCATGTAAAGAAGAACTATCATGTCATGCTCTCTGACTTATTCCAGGTCTTGTTATCCTCATAATAATCCCTTCTCCCTCTTTCAACATCAAGTTCACCCTCTCTGTTGGATTATTCCTCTCAGTATCCACATGTGCTATAATATCATCTATTTTTAAGCCTTCCCAAGATCAGCTACCTCTCCAGGTATATCTTCAGCTCTCAGTGTATTTTATAGATAAATTTCAAACAGCATTTCCTGTGATGGCTTCCTTCAATTTCTTACCTCCAGTGCTCTTCTGTTATCCCTTAATTCCCATTAGTCTACTGAATCAACAAAGTTTCCAATTGCTACCATGTTGCCAAATCCACTGATCAATTCTCATTCTTTTTTTCCTTTCCTTTTTTTTTTTTTTTTTGGCCACACCATGTGGCATGCGGGGTATTAGCTCTCCAAATGCATGCCCTCGACAGTGAAAGCACAGAGTCCTAACCACTGGACTGCCAGGGAATTCCCTCTCATTTCATTTTTAAATCAATCTCTCAAACCAACATAAGACATTGTTGATAAAACTTTCCATCTTAAATTGCTCTTTCATTAGATCTAAAACACACTTCTCTTTTGAGAGAATGTCATCCTTACTTATTATTTTTTTAAACATCTTTATTGTAGTATAATTGCTTTACAATGGTGTGTTTTTTCTGCTTTATAACAAAGTGAATCAGTTATACATATACATACGTCCTCATATCTCTTCCCTCTTGCATCTCCCTCCCTCCCACCATCCCTATCCCCCCACTCTAGGTGGTCACAAAGCACTGAGCTGAATGCCCTGTGCTATGCAGATGCATCCCACTAGCTATTTATTTTATGTTTGGTAGTGTATATATGTCCATGCCACTCTTCACTTTGTCCCAGCTTACCCTTCCCCCTCCCCATATCCTCAAGTCCATTTTCTAGTAGGTCTGCCTCTTTATTCCCATCTTGCCCTTAAGTTGTTCATGACCAATTTTTTTTTCTTTTTTTTTTTAGGTTCCATATATATGTGTTAGCATACGGTATTTGTTTTTCTCTTTCTGACTTACTTCACTCCATACGACAGACTCTAGGTCCATCCACCTCACTACAAATAGCTCAATTTTGTTTCTTTTTATGGCTGAGTAATATTCCATTGTATATATGTGCCACATCTTCTTTATCCATTCTACTGTTGATGGACACCTAGGTTGCTTCCATGTCCTGGCTATTGTAAATAGATCTGCCATGAACATTTTGGTACATGACCCTTTTTGAATTATGGTTTTCTCAGGGTATATTCCCAGTAGTGGGATTGCTGGGTCATATAGTAGTTCTATTTTTAGTTTTTTAAGGAACCTCCATTGTTCTCCATAGTGGTTATATCAAATTACATTCCCACCAACAGTGCAAGAGGGTTCCCTTTTCTCCACACCCTCTCCAGCATTTAATGTTTGTAGATGTTTTGATGATGGCCATTCTGACCAGTGTGAGATGATACCTCATTGTAGGTTTGATTTGCATTTCTCTAATGATTAATGATGTTGAGCACTCTTTCATGTGTTGTTGGCAATCTGTATATCTTCTCTGGAGAAATGTCTGTTTAGGTCTTCTGCCCATTTTTGGATTGGGTTGTTTGTTTTTTTGATATTGAGCTGCATGAGCTGCTTGTAAATTTTGGAGATTAATCCTTTGTCAGTTGCATCATTTGCAGATAATTTCTCCCATTCTGAGGGTTGTCTTGTTTACAGTTTCCTTTGCTGTGGAAAAGGCTTTAAGTTTCATTAGGTCTCATTTGTTTATTTTTGTTTTTATTCCCATTTCTCTAGGAGGTGGGTCAAAAAGGATCTTGCTGTGATTTATGTCATAGAGTGTTCTGCATATGTTTTCCTCTAAGAGTTTGATATTGTCTGGTTTTACATTTAGATTTTAATCTGAGTTTATTTTTGTGTATGGTGTTAGGGAGTTTTCTAATTTCGTTCTTTTACATGAAGCTGTCCAGTTTTCCCAACACCACTTATTGAAGAGAATGTCTTTTCTCCATTGTATATCCTTGCCTCCTATATCAAAGATAAGGTGACCATATGTGCATTGGTTTACCTCTGGGCTTTCTATTTTGTTCCATTGATGTATGTTTCTGTTTTGTGCCACTACCATACTGTCTTGATTATTGCAGCTTTGTAGTATAGTCTGAAGTCAGGGAGTCTGATTCCTCCAGCTCCGTTTTTTTCCCTCAAGACTGCTTTGGCTATTCAGGGTCTTTTGTGTTTCCATACAAATTGTGAAATTGTTTGTTCTAGTTCTGTGAAAAATGCCAGTGGTAGTTTGATATGGATTGCATTGAATCTGTAGATTGCTTTGGGTAGTAGAGTCATTTTCACAATGTTGGTTCTTCCAATCCAAGAACATGGTATATCTCTCCATCTATTTGTATCATCTTTAATTTCTTTCATTAGTGTCTTATAATTTTCTGCATACAGGTCTTTCATCTCCTTAGGTAGGTTTATTCCTAGATATTTTATTCTTTTTGCTACAATGGTAAATGGGAGTGTTTTCTTAATTTCACTTTCAGATTTTTCATCATTAGTGTATAGGAATGCAAGAGATTGCTGTGCATTAATTTTGTATCCTGCTACATTATCAAATTCATTGATTAACTCTAGTAGTTTTCTGGTAGGATCTTTAGGATTCTCTATGTATAGTATCATGTCATCTGCAGACAGTGACAGCTTTACTTCTTCTTTTCCGAGTTGGATTCCTTTTATTTCTTTTACTTCTCTGATTGCTGTGTTTAAAACTTCCAAAGCTATGTTGAATAATAGTGGTGCGAGTGGGCAACCTTGTCTTGTTCCTGATCTTAGTGGAAATGGCTTCAGTTTTTCATCATTGGGGACAAAGTTCGCTGTGGGTTTGTCATTTATGCCCTTTATTTTGTTGAGGAAAGTTCCCCCTATGCCTAATTTTTAGATGGTTTTTATCATAAATGAGTGTTGAATTTTGTTGAAAGCTTTCTATGCATCTATTGAGAAATCATATGGTTTTTCTACTTCAGTTTGTTAATATGGTGTATCACATTGATTGATTCATGTATATTGAAGAATCCTTGCATTCCTGGGATAAACCCCACTTGATCGTGGTGTATGATCCTTTTACCATGCTGTTGGATTCTGTTTGTTAGTATTTTGTTGAGGATTTATGCATGTATGTTCATCAGTGATATTGGCCTGTAGTTTTCTTTTTTTGTGACATCTTTTTTGGGTTTTGCCATCAGGGTGATGGTGGCCTCATAGAATGAGTTTCGGTGTGTTCCTCCCTCTGCTATATTTTGGAAGAGTTTGAGAAGGATAAGTGTTAGTTGTTCTCTAAATGTCTGATAGAATTTGCCTGTGAAGCCTTCTAGTCCTGGGTTTTTGTTTGCAGGAAAATTTTTAATCACAGTTTCAGTTTCAGTGCTTGTGATTGGTCTGTTCATATTTTCTATTTCTTCCTTGTTCAGTCTCAGAAGGTTGTACATTTCTAAAATTTTTTCCATTTCTTCCAGGTTGTCCATTTTATTGGCATAGGGTTTCTTGTAGTAATCTCTCATGATCCTTTGTATTTCTGCAGTGTCAGTTGTTACTTCTCCTTTCTCCTTTCTAATTCTATTGATTTGAATCCTCTCCCTTTTTTTCTTCATGAGTCTGGCTAATGGTTTATCAATTTTGTTTATCTTCTCAAAGAACCAGATTATAGTTTTATTGATCTTTGCTATCATTTCCTTCATTTGTTTTTCATTTATTTCTGATCTAATCTTTATGATTTCTTTCCTTCTGCTAACTTTGGGGTTTTTTGGTTCTTCTTTCTCTATTTGCTTTATTTGTAAGGTTAGGTTATTTATTTGACATGTTTCTTGTTTTTTAAGGTAGGATTGTATTGCTATCAACTTCTTTCTTAGAACTGCTTTTGTTGCATCCCATAGGTTTTGGGTGGTTGTGTTTTCATTGTCATTTGTTTGTAGGTATTTTTTATTTCCTCTTTGATTTCTTCATTGATCTCTTGGTTATTAAGTAGTGCATTGTTTAGCCTCCATGTGTTCGTATTTTTTACAGATATTTTTCCTCTAATTGATATCTAGTCTCATAACATTGTGGTCAGAAAGGATACTTGATATGATTTCAATATTCTTAAAATTACCAAGGCTTGATTTGTGAACCAAGGTATGATCTATTCGTGGAGAATGTTCCATGAGCACTTGAGAAGAATGTATATTCTGTTGTTTTTGGATGGAATGTCCCTTAAATATCAATTAAGTCCATCTTTTTTAATGTATCATTTAAAGCTTGTGTTTCCTTATTTATTTTCATTTTGGATGATATGTCCATTGGTGAAAGTGGGGTGTTAAAGTCCCCTGCTATGATTGTGTTAGTGTCGATTTTCCCTTTTATGGCTGTTAGCATTTGCCTTATGTTTTAAGGTGCTCCTATGTTGGGTGCATAAATATTTACAATTGTTACATCTTCTTCTTGGATTGATCCCTTGATCATTACGTAGTGTCCTTCCTTGTCTGTTGTAATAGTCTTTGTTTTAAAGTCTATTTTGTCTGATATGAGAATTGCTACTCCAGCTTTCTTTTGATTTCCATTTGCATGGAACACATTTTTCCATCCCCTCACTTTCAGTCTGTATGTGTCCCTAGTTCTGAAGTGGGTCTCCTGTAGACAGCGTATATACAGGTCTTGTTTTTGTATCCATTCAGCCAGTCTATGTCTTTTAGTTGATGTAATTAATCCATTTACATTTAAAGTAATTATTGATATGTATGTTCCTATTACCATTTTCTTAAGTTTTTTCAGTTTGTTTTTGTAGGTGTTTTCCTTCTATTGTTTCCTGACTAGAGAAGTTCCTTTAGCATTTGTTGTAAAGCTGGTTTGTTGGTGCTGAATTCTCTTAGCTTTTGCTTGTCTGTAAAGCTTTTAATTTCTCCGTGAAATCTGAATGAACTCCTTGCTGGATAGGGTAATCTTGGTTGTAGGTTTTTCTCCTTCATCACTTTAAATATGTCCTGCCACTCCCTTCTGGCTTGCAGGGCTTCTGCTGAATGATCAGCTGTTCACCTCATGGGGATTCCCTTTTCTGTTATTTGATGTGTTTCCCTTGCTGCTTTTAAGATTTTTTCTTCGTATTTAATTTTTGATAGTTTGATTAATAGGTGTCTTGGCGTGTTTTTCCTTGGATTTATCCTGTATGGAACTCTCTGTGCTTCTGGGACTTGATTAACTCTTTCCTTTCCAATATTAATGAAGTTTTCAACTATAATCTTTTCAAATATTTTCTCATTCCTTTTCTTTTCCTCTTCTTCTTCTGGAACTGCTATAATTCGAAAGTTGGTGCATTTAATGTTGTCCCAGAATTCTCTGAGACTGTCTTCAATTCTTTTCATTCTTTTTTCTTTATTCTACTCTGCAGTAGTTATTTCCACTATTTTATCTTCCAGGTCACTTATCTGTTCTTCTGCTTCTGTTATTCTGCTATTGATCCCTTCTAGAGAATTTTTAATGTCATTTATCGTGTTGTTCATCACTGTTTGTTTGCCCTTTAGTTCTTCTAGGTCTTTGTTAAACGTTTCTTGTATTTTCTCCATTCTATTTCCAAGATTTGGGATCATCTTTACTATCATTATTCAGAATCATTTTTCAGGTAAACTGCCTATGTCCTATTAATTTGTTAGGTCTGGTGGGTTTTTGCCTTGCTCCTTCATCTGATTTGTGTTTCTCTGTCTTCTCATTTTGCTTAACTTACTGTGTTTAGGGTCTACTTTTCACAGGCTGCAGGTTCGTGGTTCCCGTTGTTTTTGGTGTCTGTCCCTAGTGGCTAATGTTGGTTCAGTGGGTTGTGTAGGCTTCTGGGTGGATGGGACTAGTGCCTGTGTTCTGGTGGATGAGGCTGCATCTTGTCTTTCTTCTGGGCAGGTCCATGTCTGTTGGTGTGTTTTGGGGTTTCTGTGGCCTTATTATGATTTCAGGCAGCCTCTCTGCTAATGGGTGGGGTTGTGTTCCTGTCTTGCTAGTTGTTTTGCATAGGGTGTCCAGCACTGTAGCTTTCTGGTCATTGAATGTAGATGGGTCTTGGCGTTGAGATGGAGATCTCTGGGAGATTTTTGCTGTTTGATATTCCATGGAGCTGGGAGGCCTATTGTGGGCCAGTGTGCTGAACTTGGCTCTCCCACCTCAGAGGCACAGCCCTGATGCCTGGCTGGAGCACCAAGTGCCTGTCATCCACACGGCTCAGAATAAAAGTGAGAAATAAAAGAAAGAAAGAAAGAGGAAGATAAAATAAAATAAAATAAAATGAAGTAAAATAAAATAAAATTATTAAAATAAATAATAAAATATAAGTTAAAAAAATTTTTAAGTAATAAAGGAAAGAAAAAAATTAAAATGAAAGAAATAAAGAAGAGAGCAACCAAACCAAAAAACAAACCCACCAATGATAACAAGTCCTAAAAACTATACTTAAAAACAAAAAAAAACAACCAAAGAAAAACGAACAGACAGAACCCTAGGACAAATGGTAAAAGCAAAGCTGTACAGACCAAATCACACACATTTGCATACACATATACACTCTCAAAAAGAGAAAAAGGGAAAAAAAGTATATATTGTTGCTTCCAAATTCCACCTACTCAGTTTGGAATGATTCATTGTCTATTCAGGTATTCTACAGATGCAGTGTACATCAAGTTGATTGTGGAGATTTAATCCGCTGCTCCTGAGGCTGCTGGGAGAGATTTCCCTTTCTCTTCTTTGTTCGCACAGCTCCTGGGCTTCAGCTTTGGATTTGGACCCGCCCCTGCATGTAGGTCACCTGAGGGCATCTGTTCTTCCCTCAGACAGGATGGAGTTAAAGGAGCAGCTGCTTCGGGGGCTCTGGCTCACTCAGGCTGGGGAAAGGAGGGGTACGGAGTTCAAGGCAAGCCTGTGGTGGCAGAGGCTGGCGTGACATTGCACCAGTTTGAGGCGCACCATGTGTTCTCCTGGGGAAGTTGTCCCTGGATCACGGGACCCTGGCAGTGGTGGGCTGCACAGGCTCCCGGGTGGAGAGGTGTGGATAGTGACCTGTGCTTGCACACAGGCTTCTTGGTGACTGCAGCAGCAGCCTTAGCATCCCATGCCCTTCTCTGGGATCTGCACTGATAGCCGCGGCTCACGCCCATCTCTGGAGCTCATTTAGGAGGAGCTCTTAATCCCCTCTCCTCATGCACCAGGAAACAAAGAGGCAAGAAAAAGTCTCTTGCCTCTTAGGCAGGTTCAGACCTTTTCCCGGACCCCCTCCTGGCTAGCTGTGGTGCACTAGCTCCCGTCAGGCTGTGTTCATGCAGCCAACCCTAGTCCTCTCCCTGGGATCTGACTGAAGCCCGAGCCTCAGCTCCCAGCCCCCACCCGCCCCGGCGGGTGAGCAGACAAGCCTCTCGGCCTGGTGAGTGCTGGTCGGCACCAATCCTCTGTGCAGGAATCTCTCCACTTTGCCCTCCGCATCCCTGTTGCTGCGCTCTCCTCCGTGGCCCCGAAGCTCCCCCCGTCCGCCACCTGCAGTGTCCGCCGGTGAAGGGGCTTCCTACTGTGTGGAAATCTTTCCTCCTTCACAGCTGCCTCCCACTGGTGCAGGTCCCATCCCTGTTCTTTTGTCTCTGTTTTTTCTTTTTCCTTTTGCCGTACCCAGGGACATGGGGAATTTCTTGCCTTTGGGGAGGTCTGAGGTCTTCTGCCAGCGTTCAGTAGGTGTACTGTAGGAGTTGTTCCACATGTAGATGTGTTTCTGATGTATTTGTGGGGAGTAAGGTGATCTCTGCGTCTTACTCTTCCGCCATCTTGAAACTCCCACTCCTTACTCATTGACTACGCCTTTTCTTATTCTTGACCTCCATGTATTGAAATGCCCCAAGCAAGACAATGCCTAGCACATAGTAGATGTATAATAATATTCTTTGGGAATAAATGAATGAAGAACATTTAATACTAGTCCACTGCTCTTCTAATAAATTGGGAGCTTTTATTATGCTATTGGTAGCTAGTAAGTTTGCCAGACAGAATGTGTTTTACCTACTAAAGGAAAGGTGTCATATACATCTTTAAATTATAGTATTATTAAACATTTATCAACCTATAACGTTTTCAGTAATTTACTTTTTGATCTTCCTTCAACACATTTTAAGCTCTTTTAAGTGGCTCATTTTCTTTACGTGTCTGTGCTCTTTTTCTAGTATGAGGCCTAGATGAATAAATTAGTGAATGAATGAATAAATATCATCCATTTCAATTGTGTAGAGTTTTAAGTAACCAAATAACACATGTCATTTTCACATCATCTGTTATTGAACCATAACTTCTACCTGCATTATTTGAGTGATTATTTAATGAGCCTAAATATAAGAGCTTATATTTTTCTCACATTTAATTTTATCTGACAAATTTTAGGTTCTTTTTTCTAGCCAGGACTTTTTAGGTTCTCAGTTGTCTGTTCAAGGTATCAGTTATCTAATATTTGATTCACCTTTACCCAAATAACTTAGGAAAAAAATGTTGACCAGAGGAAAGTCAAGGGCGTCTTGTCTCTTAGAAATCTCCTTTTGTGTTGAAAATGAGACATGAATCCATCTCTGTAGACCAACACAGAGTCAGTCATTCATATGTTATTTTGGAACTGCTTATATCATGTTCACTTTTAGATCCTTTATCTTAAATTAAAGGTGTCTTTAACTAAGCCCATGCCTGCTTCCATTTTTGATCTTTTATATAGTATTTTCATTCTATGAGTGTTTCAAACAGTGAGTGTTTCACTCATTGTGACAGGAAAGATTATAGCTGCATGTTACAATATTAACTAACAGTGTGTGGTATAACCCAAGTAATCATGAACTCACAGCAAAACAGTGGTGTATGACTGCAGGGCTCATTCAGTAGCCCAGTCAAGTCAGTAAGGTTCCAGTCTTTTCCCACCAATTGCTATTTGCAATATAAGAATGAGAAGGTAAGGGAAAAAGATCTTTACTTTTATCAGAGAGAACCACACTCTCCCCTATCATGTTTGTTTAAATATCTCTTTGACCATAATTAGCTCACACAGCCTCCTCTAGCTTCAGGAGATGCTGGACACATCAGGCAAAGGGAAGGGATTGTTTTGACTGACTTAATGAATCATACGTTAATCTTTGGGGCTAGCCAGCACTACCATCCCAAACAAACCAGGATTCTGCCAGCAAGTCTACTTGAGTAGGCAACTAGTATGACTGCTACATTTTCCATCCTTTTCTCTGCATTCATAGGGGTATTTTCTTACTTGAGAAAGTCACAGGACTAACCTCGGAGTTATTGCAAAAGTACTCTCTATCTGCTTTCTGAATGCCAGTTTCTTTTGCTACCAATCAATCTCCCTTTACTTGTGTCATAATTGTCTCTTTTTTTTTTTAAACCTATCTCAATAGTCTTGCTATTGTCTGTCTGCATACACGTCTCTTACACCATATTCAGTTTTATCCTTCCTCAGTATCTGGCATGTAGAGGATAATCAATAAATATTTCTGCAGCAAATGAATGAATGGTTATATTGTTGTCAGAAGACCATTCTGAAATGCTATGTTTATCACAGCACTTTTCTCTACCTTTCAGGGTATGTAAAACACAGACCTTCCCACCTTCAATTCTCATTACTTTTCAATAAGCTCCCTGAGATTTATCTCCCTGATGGTCTTCTCACAGTCCCATATAAACTATATTCTATTTAATGGCATTTCCTATGTGAAAGTGATTTATGTATTATAAAATGATATAAGAGGAGTGATTATTTTGAGTAGCTTCACCTCCATGTGCATACTTATATTTCTATCACATGAAAATCCTTTTCTTTTCCTCTCCCTTTCCCCCCCAATTCTTTGCTTTTTGACCCTCCTATTGCTGACTCTGTCAGTGACCCACCCACATCCTCAAAGTACTCATCTTCACACACTAGAGGCTGATATTTTTAACATCTGGAACTCTCTACTCAAGAAAATTTTTTCTGGCTGAGGGAGCAAATTCCATGTGTATACAGGCAACCAGAAATACTGAAGAGTTAATGCCTCTTGGAGCAGCCCTTAGCTAATAATAGACGGGGAATTTGTGAATAAATATCTCAACTTCCTCATCCTTCACCTGGAGTAACTGTGAGGTATGTTGTACATGGTCTTCCAGAATACCCAGTGGGATTGAGTCCCAGTTGTGCACAGTGGTAGCTTGTTATTTTGCCACATATTATGTGGTTTCCACTTTTTCACTTTACCTGTCTATTTTCCTTTTCCTGTCTCATTTTCCCATTTCTCTATCGTTACTTTCTGGGATCTTGTCTTAAATAAACCCCTTGATGTTAACTCCTTGTCTCAGTGTCTTCATTTCAGCTTCCAAGGGAACCCAGACAAATCTACCAGACTAACACACACTAATAGCCAGACTAACACACCTGTCTTGAGTGATGCCATTCATATGACTTGCACTGATATTCAGGCCAGTATTCATTTCTTCTTCTATTTCTTGTTGTTGAAGGTCACTCATTTTTTTTCTTCCAAATAGTTTAGTACTTGATTGAACTCTCTTATAAGATTCTCAGAATGTTGTTTGTACCATTGTTTATTATGTTCAATAAAATCCCAAGGAAGTTGCTACACAGTATCTTATAGAAATTCTCTATAACTTCAAACCACCTGGCATAAACCTGGCCATGGGAGAAGTATACCCCAAGTGCTCTCTGTTTGGTTAATTGGCTATTGCAAGTTCATGATATACCATCAACTTCTGATAATTCAAAAGAAGTTGAAACCTCAGACTTTCACACAAAAACTGTTAATTTCTAATGTTTCAGCTTATTAATATTTTCAAATTATATCTGAATTTGGATACTGACTTTGGCAACTAATTATTGGGTGATGACTTTGGAAATGTCATTTAACTTCTCTAAGCCTCAGTTCCTGCACTGGATAAATGGAGCTAATTATCTCTACCTCATAGAATGATCATGACATGAGAGCATATATTAAAAGTCATAAAGGATAGATAGTTGATGGGAAGACATACCACAGCGATGTTAGAGTTGGGTGATGCAAACAAGGCAGTCAGTGTGATCAGCAATATTACAGAGATATGTAAACAATAAAGTCTTTGAAACTATCCCACCAGGAGTGGAGTCCTTGACCAAAACTTCATTGTAAGGGTGGTTTCAAAGGAAAAATGTTATTCTGAGAGGAGTTCCTGCAAGCAGCACAGTAAGGAAGCTTAGTTTAGAGGCATAGAGGGCAGGAGAAACAGAGGAAGAGTAGTCATAGTGGGAGAGAAGAGATTATGGTGAGAGAGCCCCCCCTAGCTAACTGAGAAGTCTAGTGATGTGAATACAAACATTAAGACAAGGAAGAGAACAAGCACTGGGACAAATACTCTGCTTTCAGCCACCTGTCTCTTGAGTGAGGAGAAATGGGTACATACACAAGATTATACATGATTAAAGATGTATGTGAATTATTAGAAGCATGCTACATGAAGTTTCACACATAATTCACACCAGGTTATTTTGCTTCTTAGCTCTTTTGCCCTATGTTTTTGCTTGTATATTTCACAAATACTTATGGTAAAGAAACATTTCATGGAAAACAGATGACTGAATTCATTATTCAGACTCTGCTACCTCAGAGAAACTTCTGATCAATTTGTTGGTTCTTGACTAACTCTTTAAGGTCACTGTTTAGAGTCTCTATTGTCATCTAGGGAGATGTAACCTTTCTTTGAAAAAATCTATAGAGACTATCTCTTTTACTACTTTTCTACAGCTATTATGAGAAATCCCTTAGTGTCTCATTGATGCTAAGTATAAAAATTATGCCAAATATGGAAATGCAATAAGTATATTCTGATGCTGTTGGCACGCATTGATTGGTGGATACCAATCAATAGAAAATTTAATGAACATTTATGGTTGAAATCCCTTTTTCTTAATAGTTATCTTGAAAACCACCTTCCAACTGAGCATTATTTGTGAGTTATTACAATGCTTTCTGTTAATTTGTTGTTCAGAAAAAATTTATTTGGGTAATTCTCTACAAAGGGACATCTGCTTTCTCTGTATGCTGTTGGAGCTAAATTCTGATGACCTTCAGGGCCAGTAAGTTTCTGATAAATGGTGGCTGAGATGGGAGTGGACTTTAATTGCATGTCTAGAGGAGGACTGCTGGATTACATTAGTGAATATATTAGTATTTATGGAAATGTAAAAATATCCAAATGATTCAGCTCACAAGACTAACAAAAACAAATCTTTCCTTTGAAAATCACCTTGGTCATTTGTGTTAATAGAGTCAGTTGACTTCTATGCTCTCTGCAACAAAGTGTTATAAAACATTTTGCAAAAGACCTGTGAGTGCAGGATAATGTTAACTTACAATTAAACTCTGACACAGCCAAGGAGAAGAAATATGTCTTTCAAGTGAAGAATCTCTGCTCTATTTAATATTGATGCTTTCCCTTACCCAGTCAAATATTTATTGTGCCCTGCTATGCATCTGATACACCATAAGATAAATGAGGTATATAGAAGTGAATGAGGCACAGAATCTGGCCTCAAAATACTCAGAGCCTATTTCAGGAGGCAGATATATAATAATTGTAATACTGTATGATAAGTGCATTGCTAGAAATGATAAGAGTGATCAACTCTGTGAGACAGGAGTAAAGAAGGATTTTGAGAACCCTTCTAAGTCAAGGTGACAGTTGAGCTGTGTCTTAAAGGATGATTAGGGGTTCTATAGGTCAAAAAGATGACATAATTCAGACAGAAGATACAGAATTGTCTTGATTAGAGCAGAGCAATCATAATTCAAAGGAGTGTAGCTGTGTTCACTAAGACTATATGTTAAAAAACAGGTCATGAGCTGGATATGGCTCATGGGTTGTAGTTTGCTAACCTCTGCAATAGTGAATCCAGGAAATATTTGAACTTTTTTTTTTTGGTAGTCACAACCCTTCCATATCAAGCTGAAGTGCGTACAGGAAACTTCAACAAATCTTCCAAGGCTCAAACACACAGCTCCTTTCTTGTCCTTGGGCCAGAATTCTCTTCTCCATATTCTTGGCATGCCTAAAAATTACCTGCCCTTATATCTGGAGAAAAACATGGTTCAAAAGGATACATGCACCCTAATGTTCATTGCAGCACTGTTTACAATAGCCAAGACATGGAAGCAACCTAAATGTCCATCGACAGATGACTGGATAAAGAAGATGTGGTGCATATATACAATGGGATATTACTCAGCTATTAAAAAGAATGAAATAATGCCATTTGCAGCAACATGTATAGACCTGGAGATTACCATAGTAAGTGAACTAAGTCAGAAAAAGACAAGATATCATATGATATCACTTACTGTGGAATCATAAAAAAATGATAAAAATGAACATATTTACAAAACAGAAACAGACTCACAGACTTAGAGAACAAACTTATGGTTACCTGGGGGGAAGGTTGGAGGTGAGGGATAGATTGGGAGTTTGGGATTGACATGTACACACTGCTATATTTAAAATAAAATGCCTTTCCATGAGAAAAAAAAATACATGCCCTCAGGAATCAGCTGAGAATCTTCTTAATCAGACAGGTCATCCCTTGCTCAATATCACTAATCATTAGAGAAATGCAAATCTAAACTACAATGATGTATCAACTCACACTGGTCAGAATGGCCATCATCAAAAAATCTGTAAACAATAAGTGTTGGAGAGGGTGTGGAGAAAAGGGAACCCTCTTACACTGTTGGTGGGAATGTAAATTGATACAGCCACTATGGAGAACAGTATGAAGTTCCTTCAAAAGATAAAAATAGAGCTACCATATGACCCAGCAATCCCACTACTGTGCATATACCCTGAGAAAACCATAATTCAAAAAGAGTCAAGTACCACAGTGTTCATTGCAGCACTATATACAATAGCCAGGACATGGAAGCAACCGAAGTGTCCATTGACAGATGAATGGAGAAAGAAGATGTGGCACATATATACAATGGAATATTACTCAGCCATAAAAAGAAACTAAATTGAGCTATTTGTAGGGAGGTGGAGGGACTTAAAGTCTGTCATACAGAGTGAAGTTAAGTCAGAAAGAGAAAAACAAATAGCATATGCTAACACATATATACGGAATCCAAAAAAAGAAAAATGTTTCTGATGAACCTAGGGGCAGGACAGGAATAAAGACGAAGACATAGAGAAAGAACTTGAGGACACGGGGAGGGGGAAGGGTAAGCTGGGATGAAGTGAGAGAGTAGCATTGACATATATACACTACCAAATGTAAAATAGATAGCTAGTGGGAAGCAGCCACATAGCACAGTGAGATCAGCTAGGTGCTTTGTGACCACCTAGAGGAGTGGGATAGGGAGGGTGGGAGGGAGACGCAAGAGGGAAGGGATATGGGGATATATGTATATGTATAACTGATTCACTTTGTTATATAGCAGAAACTAACACAATATTGTAAAGCAATTATACTCCAATAAAGATGTTTTAAAAAAAAATAAATAAATACAATGATAACATTTAAAAAAATAAATAAAGGTCATCCTTGATCCCAATTAAATTTACGTCTCCTGTGTTTTCCTTTCTCATAAAGTTTTATGCATTTTACTTCAAAATCATAATTTATCTGATTTTATTGACATATTCATATTTATTGGCTTACAGTTTCTCTTGTGCTCTTCCATAAATTCAATGAAGCCACAGATCTTCCTTGTATTGTTTCAGGTTACCAACACAATGGATAACACATTAGCTCACAATGGGCATTTGACAGATATTTTGAGTGGGATAGACTGGATCTGAGATGCTGATCTGAACAAAGGAAGAAATTCTGATTTTTTAGCTCTAACTTTTAGTGAGTAAAGCCCAGTCAATGTAGAAGATCAGATAAGGTGAATAGAAAATGTGAAAAGAAAGAAGACTGAGGACAGAACTGGGAAAACCTAATGCATTAAGGAAGAGACTGAGAATGAAATGTCAGGGAAGCATGACCAAGAACAACAGAGGAGAGTAGCACATGCAGCTAAGAAGGAAAACATTAGGAAAAACTGAGCAAGCGACAGAGCAAATGCCTCAGAAAAGTCGAGTCAGTGTGGACAATCATTATTCTATGTCTCATATGTTTATTATTTTTTGAGTTAGAGGAAAAGAAATATTTCTCCCTTGAAAGTTAGTTAATACAATACCTGCATATATATGTGGAATGACTCTCAGCTCTGCTTAGAAGCTCCTAGGAATATATGCTGTCATTTCCCATGGTCATCCTCTTTTTGGAGCATTATTATCACTTAATATTGACCCTAATATTATGGAGAAGTGCCCCTCAGATATTCCCCTTTCTCCATTTTTTTATATATGATATCTTCTCTGTCAGATTACTGCATCTCATTCAAAATGTCAATTTCCCCAATAGTATAGGCATAAAAGTCCATTAATTCTTTCAGAAATTAATATTTAGTGCTAATTTTGTTCAAGTCCTATAGCTGCTTACTAAGGATATTAAAAAAATAACAAAAATGTGGTCCCTGCCTTTATGAAGCTTACATTCTAGTGTATCAGAGACAGAAACAAAATAATTGTATAATAAATTCTCCACATTTAATTAGAATAAACGTTATGAAAGATATAAGTTGAGGAAGTGTCTAACAGGAAGAATGAGATTAGGAGAAATGAAGAACAGGAGTATGCAAGATAGCATTGGAGAGAAAATGTATGAAAAATATGCCTACCGTAGGGAAGTGTCTATAAGTCATGAAAAGGCAAGGCCTATTCAAGAAACCACACACACACACACACACACACACACACACACACAAAGACTAATGTAACTAGCATACAGAAACTGAAGGGCAAAGTGGTATGAAATTAAGCTGTTAGGGTAGGCAGGGGACAGATCACACGTAATATATCTATGACCATATGAAAATATCAATCTCTCTCCTATGTAAAGAATTGATTGTAGTATAAGAATAGAAGCAGGGAGAGCCACCTGGATGCTATAGAAATGCTTCAGGTGAAAAACAATGCTGGCTGGTTGTTGTAGTGGAGAGGGACTGATACAGCTAGATTAATATGCATTGGAAAGAACAGTTAAAGGACCTGGTAGTGTTTTAGGATTAATGGCATAGTACCTGGATTCTGTGACTGTTCTGGCACAGAGTAAGTCCTCCATAAAGGTGAGCAGAATTATAATTATTATAATCAATGCAGGATCCCAAAACATCTTGACCTACTGAATATTAAACAGTTCCTAGAATTTGCTGTCAAGTGAATAATCATCTCCTGATACCAGGAGAAGCAACACACTAGCAGGTTCCTGGATATACTTCAAAGCAATTTTGAATGACATCCTTTGCAGGGTCACCCTTTTTTCCTGCTGAACTTGCACCCTGCCTCTGCATAGGTGTACCCTTTCACAGATATATCAGGGCTGCTGTTCTATGTTGATCTGCAGATAAAATGTAGGATGAATTTCCTGGGTTCACCTACCCTTGTTGCTAAGAGCCCAGTGACTTTGTCTTCAGTACCATATTTACACTCAAAGTTTCCCCTAATTTTCTTTAACTGTAGTGCTGAAATCACATCAACAAGGGCCAACTTTCATTTGGGCAAAGTGCCTTTGGAAATCTTCATTGTGTGTTTCACATTATAGCTGCATCAACAGTAAGTTAACTAATGAACCTGTTTCCAACAATGGTGTATTGACAACATAGCTCTGAAAAATAATCAGCATCAACCACAGCAGAATTTGAATTAATCAACTGTGAAATTTACAATTTTTAATAATGACTAATGTCCATGGTGAAAAGGACACTTGGCAATTCAACAATTTCTTTATATCTTGCAGTTTTTAAGTGAAGCCAAGCTT
This sequence comes from Delphinapterus leucas, assembly GCF_059928025.1. NCBI lineage: Eukaryota > Metazoa > Chordata > Mammalia > Artiodactyla > Monodontidae > Delphinapterus > Delphinapterus leucas. Next base: position 46,609,405 of record NC_143133.1, on the reverse strand, counting down.
GTGAGAAATCTTAGTAGGACCTCATCAATGAAGGTTCAAAGTGATCACCTGTCAAGGCTCTGATTTGTTTGCTGTAAATAACATGATGAATGGACAGAGAACTAGAGTAAAGGTCAAGAGAAACTAAATGTCTTTAACGGACAGCTTCTGAGCTTATAACATTTAGCCTTATTTAAATCTATGTACATATAAATCCTGGGAAATAGGCTTGCAGATGCCAAGACCTTAAAATTCTACAAAGCAATCATTTCAATTATTTGGATTCTTCAAATTACAAGGTGGTATTGGAGTGCATTTATTACCTTCTACGGCCACATTTGCTTTCGAATGAGATCTCATTTTGTCATAGTCTGTAGTTCAACCATTATGTGTTCAGAAAGGTCACTCTTCTGAATGCTGAATGTACCAGAAGTTCTTCCCTGAGTGTGATCGAGTAATTGGGGGATGAACACCCCTTCCACAAACAGTTCTTTAATGAAGCCAAAGTGACTCAAGTAGGCAAAATCCTAAGTTGCTGCAATAGAATGGAATAAAACTACTATTAAGAGTTAAATAAATATAGCATAAGTTCCTTCGTAAAAAATCTTTTTTGAGCTTCCTCAATATTCCAAGAACTATTCTAAAATAACCACAGGTGCAGCAGTAAACAAAACAGTCAAAAGTCCCCACTCTTTGATCTTTCTTTCTAGTGATAAGAGACAGAGAAAAAAACACACTTTATTCATATGTGTGTGTGTGTGCGTGTGTATGTACATATATATATATACATGTATATATAGGCCTATATATACATGTGTATATATATATATATAGGCTTGCTAGGGAAGTCCTTTCTTAGAAGGTTATATTTAAAGAGATTAAAAGAAGGATCAAGCCATATAGATGTATAAATACCTGAGGGAAAATGATTATAGAAAGAGAAAATGACAAACATTAGGACATTGAGACTTTGAGGAATAGCTAGAAGCTGAGTGCAACTGGAGTGTAGTGACATAATGGAAGCTGATAGAAGATAAGTTCAGAGAAGTACCTAGAGTCCTTATTGTGTAGGTCTTTGAAGACGTCTGTAAGAATGCTGTTTTTTCTTATGAATGAGGGACACTATGGCAGATTAAGCATGGTCACAGAACCTTTGACATTCTTTCCATTGTAAGGTTGCATGTACGTCCCCTTCCCTTGAATCTGGGTGACTTTATTGACTACTTTTGCCAACAGAACACAGAAGAAGTGGCATTGTGCCAATTTCCGGGCCCAGGTTTTTACAGACTTGCAGCTCCCATGTCCTGTTATTTAGAAGACTTGTTCTTGGAACCCAGGCATCGTGCTCTCAGAAGCCCAACCCTCATGGAGAAACTGTATATAAGCAACCTGATTGACAGCTAGCTGAGCTCCCAGTCATTTGCCAGAATCTCCTGCCAGCCATGTGGAAGAGTTACTTTGAATATCCAGCCCAGTCAAGCCTTCAGGTGACTCCAGCCCCAGTCACTCTCTGTTAGAATTCAGCACTCACAGGAAAGGCCTCCCAAGCCAGGGCCACTCAGCTGAGACTAGTCAACTCACGGATCCATGAGACATAATTTAAAAACATGTTGTTTAAAACCATGATATGTTAGTGTAATTTGTTAGGCAGTGATAGAGAGCCATAACAGTATTTAATGCAGATTTCTGAGTGGAGTCATGATATGACTTAAATTTTAAGAGAATCACTCTTCTTACTGTTTTAAAAATAGACTGTGATAGATAAGAATAGACAAGTTAGAAGGCTGTTATAATCCTGATGTGAGGATTGAGTAACTTGAACCAGGGCAGTTAAATATGAATGTAGTAAGAAGCAGTCAGATTCTGGTATGTTTTTATTTATTTATTAACATCTTTATTGAAGTATAATTGCTTCACAATGGTGTGTTAGTTTCTGCTTTATAACAAAGTGAATCAACTATACATATATCTCCATATCTCTTCCCTCTTGCTTCTACCTCCCTCCCACCCTCCTATCCCACCACTCTAGGTGGTCACAAATCACTGAGCTGATCTCCCTATGCTATGCACCTTCTTCCCACTAGCTATCTATTTTACATTCGGTAGTGTATATATGTCAATGCCACTCTCTCACTTCGCCCCAGCTTACCCTTCCCTCTCCCCGTCTGGTATGTTTTTAAAGTAGAGACAACACAAATTGTTAATTGATAAAATATGGGGTATAAGAGAAATAGAAGAATAAAGAAAAATTCCAAATTTTTATCTAAGAAACAAAATTTTGGCAGCTAGCAGGAGTGTGGAAAATAAGATTTTGGTTTTGGGGATGTTAATTTTGAGGTGTAAATTAGACATCTATGTAGAAATATCAATTCATATATATACGTATGCATATGTATAATATGTATATATATATACGTATATACGTATATATATATATATATATATATATATATATATATAAAATAGGTGGAAATACCATGCCAGAGATAGACATGTAGTAGTCATCGGTGACTGCATGAGACCACCAAGAAGGGCCATAGATAAATAAGAAAAGAAGCCAGGTAATTTTGCCCTGGGATACTCCTACTTTAAGTGATTAGAGAGAAAAGAACAAACCAGAACAGGAGATTTTCAAAAATGGCCAATGAGGTAGAAGTGATGTGAGAAGAGTGAGGACAAAGGAAGAAAGTGAATAAAAGATGAAAGAGGGGGTGACTCTCAAATGATGCTGACAGGTCAAGTTAGATGAGGACTGAATTGATCACCAGACTTAACAATATGAAAGCCATGGTGACGTTGACAAAGTAGGCGCAGTGGAATGGTAGAGGCAAAAACCTATTTGGACTGGGTTCAAAAGAAAATGGAGAAGAGAAATTAGAGATGCAAACATAGGCAATTCTTTCAAGGAGCTTTGCTGCAATAGGAGAAAGACAGAGGGACTGTAGCTGGAGGAGTAGGGTTCAGAGAAGTAGAGAGATTTTCGTTTTATTTTTTAAGGTAGGATGAGTAACAACATGTTAGTATGCTGATAGGAGTGAACCAGGAGACAGAGAAAATTGGGTGTAAGACTGAGGGAAGAAAGGCTGGAGCAATGTCTTTGACGAGAAAGTTTATCAAAGGTATTAGGAGAGATGACAGAATATGTTGAATTGATATAATAATCCTGATGTGGTTAATGGAATGGTGAGACTAGTTCTAAGTCAAATAGGTCATCAGCAGGAAGTGAGAATTGAGCCAAAATGTTGGATGCTTGAAGAGAGAAGGGGAAGTATGACATAGTTGTCCAGAGAGAGGGAAACTAATTAGACTAAGACATGGTTCTGATCACTGGGGTCTACTAAGACCTCTGTTTTTTTGTTTGTTTGTTTTTTATTTGTTTTGACTATCTTCTTTCAACAAAACTCTCAGATTAATTTAATCAACATTTACTGAGTACTTGGTTTGTGGATGATAAAGGATTATGGGCAGAGAGCTTCTGAGAACCATTTTGATACAAAGGCAGGAAAGTTTGATGTTTGACACTGGTTACAAAGGCATGATCTTACTCTGGGAATTCTTTAGTACTCATTAGAGAGGCATTTTTATGACTCAGATTTAGCATCCACTTAGCATTCATAGTGAGCTGAGAGCTTTATGGAAAATATAAACAACATTCTCCCCGCTTTTATGGAGCTTTATAGGCTACCCTGTGTTTTTGTCAAGTACCTAATAAAGACAAGAAGAACTTGTTCTAAATTGCTATTGTAACAGTGCAAGAACTGGGATTTTGTTACTAGGAAGTTTAAGTACTTTGCAAATAAATTCAAATCTAGCTAATAAGTTTACTTCTTAAATTATCTTGCTTCAATAAAGGTTACTTCATCTTGAAACATATGCCTTCCAGGAACCCCCAAAATGCTAATGACCCCCCATTCATCATCCCTAATTTCTTATCAGAAGCGTATTACATTTTCTTCTTATAAATCTTTATTCTGATCAAAGAGTCAAAGAGATTAATCTTGTTTCCAGGTAGGAAAATTTTTCATTCTTCAACTTGAATTGTAATTGCAGTTTTGTTTTCAAATTCAGTAGTATATGCTAGGGGAAAAAAATGCTCATAGCCTGCATAATCCCTTTACCAACACAGACATTTTGTAGTGACATTTGCATTTACCTTAGTAAGAAGGTCCGCAAAAAACTCATATTCTCTTTATTTCTCTGTCTATGTAATTTGAAACTCAGTAGGAGTTTCTTTTTTCCAAAATGTTTATATTCATTGAATAAAATGTGGCTGAGTTTCCTACTAAATTTATAAATGTCTTTTTCTTCTCTGAATTTGCCTCTCTACTTTATATTGTAATCTTGAACTGTTTTGCTTGCAATCCTTGCTAAATTTCATTGTGACAGTTCTCAGACTTTGGTATTCTTTTGAAGACCTTTTTCTTTTGTATAGATAGAAACATAACTTGAAAGCAATTTTAAAGCCTCTTTCCACCTACAAACTTTGAAACAACAGTCTGAAAGAGTGTCATACAACATCTGGCTGGTGAGCTTCCTCATCTTAGTTATACTAACACAGATCATGCAAACTGATGCATTAAATAACAGCACCTAAATTCTGTTGTCAAGCACCTTCTCACTGCTGCTCCCCCAAAACAGGGTCTCTTAAAGTGTTTTCATTTGGACCTAAAAAGAACCTTGGAAGAAACCTTAGAGATTTTGAGTTTGACTCCCTAATTTTTCAAATGAGCTAGGAATTTTGAGACTTGCCCAAGCTTATATAGGTAATTCAGGGACCAATAGGTCCTAATCCATCTCTTGATTTTTCACTTCACTGTTCTTTCTGGTACACCACACCAGAATGAATAAATAACTACACCATCCATGTCTGTGCATTTTAGAACTCTAATTACACTGATGCAACTTAAGATTGTACTGATAACTGGGCTTGTGGATACTTCTAGTTTATCTAAAATCTCATGACTAAGGCACCACTGCCTTAGTCTGGCTTAATTTTAGGAACATCTATAATGGATATTTGTTAGATGTTCCCTGATAATTAGGAATATCTGGCATGCCAATTGGCCAGGCTTGGTGGTGGCAAATGTGGCTGTTAGGAAACTATTTAGAAGAGGGATCCAAAAGCTGTCCAGGAATAATTTATCCTTAAATAAGAGAAAGTGAAGAAGTATACAAGCTATAAAAATTGTGGTCAGAACTAGACAGGGTTTCTTAGAACTGCAAAATAACCAGCATTCAGATTGGTCTCTGAGCCAATCTTCTTACAGTGGTTTACAAGAGGATGTTGTCTCAGTAATCTCAGCCATGCCTTGGGGATATGACACACCACCAGCAGTATCAGTGGAACGAGGTGGCCTCAACAGTGTCACAATCACGTGAGCACAAACCTTTTGACCTTGGGTGTTGGCAACTTTGTTAGGGGTAGTTGTGCCTTAGTCATGAGCTCTCTTGTTGTCCATGTCAGTATCCTCTCTCTTGAAGAGAACTGGAAGAGAAGAGAAGGAAAAGGGTGAATCACTCAGTAGTCATGAGGAATCTAAAAGGAAAATGACTATCCCTATAAGATGTTCTGAAAGTTTTCAGAAGAACATTGAAGAGAACTCAGATTTTATGACTTGTGGAGAGTCTGGCTCAGACAAAGTTTGGTATTATAAATCCCCATTTTGGGACACTTACTGGGGGTAACCCCTGATTAGTGATAGCTGGTGAACTTGAAATACTTCTGAAGGGAATCAGGCAGTTGTCAGCCGGCTAGAGGGTCCTGACCTGTTCAGGGGAAAGAAGAACAGGTGTAAAAGAGGGCCATTGCTTTGCAGAGTTTCCTTGTAGAGGCTTGACATTTTAAAAAATGTATCATGCTTCCTGGTGGAGGTGTTGTGATTCTGATATGGATACTATAAAATTGGGATAAAATTTTTAATGCAATGAGTATATCTAACAATCAGGCTATTTCTTTTTTAAGTAACATATATTATATTTATTTTATTCCAAAAGTAACTTAAACTGAAAAAAGTAGGAGAATCCTGAGCTATAGAACAAGATAAAGCAAATAATTTTGGCATGCAGAGATAAGTATGTTAACATTTTCCTAGTTATGATTGTATGTATGTATGCATTCTTTTTTTTTTTTTTTTCGCGGTACGTGGGCCTCTCACTGTTGTGACCTCTCCCGTTGCGGAGCACAGGCTCCGGACGCCCAGGCTCAGCGGCCATGGCTCACGGGCCCAGCCACTCCGCGGCATGTGGGATCTTCCCGGACCGGAGCACGAACCCGCGTCCCCTGCATCGGCAGGCGGACTCTTAACCACTGAGCCACCAGGGAAGCCCTGTATGCATTCACTGATCAATCTATATCTGTCGATTTTTTTCTTTGTTGATAAAAGTAGTTTAAGCATTTAGTACACGTACTATTTTTCTTACGCATTAAAAAAATCTTCCTCCATATAAAGAAATGTAGTTGCTTATCTTTTAAATTGCTACAATCTTTATTTATGTGTTTCAAAATCATGCTGGCCTGTTGAAGATTTAAGACAATGATTGTGCCACAGATAGTGTGAAAATATAATAATAACAATGATAATAATGATCATAGCTGATGGTTATTAGGACTCACAAGGTGATGTATCTATACCTCTACAATTTAATAATTATAGCAACATTATGAGTTAAAGTGTGCTCTTATTTCCATTTCACAGAAGAATAATTAAATGAGAAACTTGTCCGGAGTTACACACATCCAATAGGATTCAAATCCAGATTCAAATCCTTATTCTAGTTCAAGCTGTATATATAAAGCTATGTTGATACAATATGCTAACCCAACTGGACAAAAGGTTTCTACAGAGAAATTCAGTGGAATAGAAGCCATTTTCAGAAGGATGGATGAGTCTAGGGAGAGTTTATGCGGTGGGAGAAATGTCCTTTCAGAGGAAGAATTCCTTGAGACTTTTCATGGAGAGGCAACTAATTATTTTGAAAATCTATAGAAGAATTTCTTAGTGTTTTCCAGTCTTTATGGGCATTATCAGATCAACGATTAGTGACATGTCCTATGTTGATAACTGTTAATACAGATGCTCCCAACAATGCTTTATTCAACTTCTAATTTACCAATAAGCTGCACATTAAGTCCCACTAAAAATGCTCAAAATAGCAATTGAGCAGCAAACTAAGAATATTAATCAACACCTTTCTGGTTTCTAGGAGGAAATCCCACTAACTAGAGCACAGACCGAGGATGACTGAGGAACTCTTAGTCTTCAGTCGGGTTCTAAACTCTGAAACAAACAAGGCTTTAGAGTTAAGAAAAAGACTCACATATATCAGTGGTGAACCCTGAACTGAGAGAACCTATTCACTGGCCAACGTGGAAACTTTACTAGCACCCCCATCCTACTGCCAGGAAACTATTTTTTGAATAGCAAAAGGTCTGTAAGATCTCACTCTCATGAACTGTTCTCCTTACACCCAATGGTCAGCGGCTCATTGGTACACACCTACCCACTACAGCCCCCACGCTGGTTAAATTCCTCGTATATCCAGATATATGATTTGGAAATGTACTTGTCCTCAAGTTGAATATGGGAGGTGAGAGTTGTATCAGCATCCACTTGAAAGTGAAGGAGATCTATGTACTGGTTGAAGAGAAAAAATAAATACACCTAGTGAGATCTCTGATTGCTCAGAATGACAAATCAGGAGGTTGGGGAAAAAGAACGAGTAGAGAATATAAAACTTCCCAGTCTTAAAGGAAGGAAGCTTTGACCAAAAAATAGGAAAAAGGAGTTATGAGACAATGTTAGCAATGAACTATCAATGAGACATTTACTGGTACATGGATGTTATGAGCAGATGGTCTCAAGTGCAATTATCAGAGGAAGATGCAATACTCTTCTTGTTCTCATGGTTTTGTTTTCCTTTTCCCTAAAATGTAATCTTGTTTGCATTATTTTTCTATTGATTGATTGAGCTAACTTATACTTGAATATTACTATATTAATATTCAATATTAATATAAATATTTTGTTATTAATCTTACTGCTGATGTATTTTCTGGAAATTTCTTACCTCTTTATAGGACAAATTCAGTTATGCTTCTAAATAAGAAGTGGGCCATCCCTGGTACCAGTGAAAGGGAGAAAGGGTATAATTTGAGGAAGACCTAACAGGCTATGTTGAGATATAGTCATGTCTTCATATGGTGGCAGGAGGCTGATGGTATCAGAAAATTTGGAGATACGTGAGAACCCTTGCTTAATTTACTATTGGTGGTGGAATTTTTACCTTGACTAGAGTCATCAAAATGTGTCACAACTGAGTTAATTTGTTATTGAATGCCTCTTCACATTAGCTTGCTGAAACATCCTTTGTGGCAGATGGCAGAAGACTGAAAGGTCAAACATGGGATATTAAATGCCAAGCTTCTGAACATCTGGAAGATTTTTTTTAAAAAAGGAAAAAAGAAGAAGAAAGGAAAGTAAATAGATGTAGGTGTCATTTGCTCTCTTTCATATTAACATGACAAAATATACTTCCTTGCAAGACAGCCAAAGGGGTTTGATTTTGATAGACTGTATCACAAGAGAAGACAAGCTTCCTTTCCCTTTACACCCACACAGACCATTTATTTGCTGCACCCTCAGGCAGTGAGCAGCCGGATGGTGAAGGAAGTCATCAGTGTGCCCACCCACACCATCTGTGCAGGAGCTGGGCTAATGAGCAAAGTAAGTAAGGGCCTGCCAGAGACTGGAGGAGTGAGGGGAGAGGGCAAGGTGGCTGGATTTAACTACAAGCAATCCAGAGGTGTACCTTTATATAAAAACTCTGACTGTTAGCCATGGCTGTTCATTAGGCTTCCAAGGTTAGCTGTTTCAGACTTTCAGTGCTCGTACCCTATTCCAGATCAATTGATTCCAAATATCCTAATGGGTTATAGACAGTGTATTTTTTAAAAAACACTCCAGATTATTTTTATGGGCAGTCAATTAAAAAAACCACTGATAGAGAAGGAAATATGCTGAGTTCACTCTGCTCTGTATGTCCAGGTCTGAAGTCAATGTTTAGGACATTGCAACTCAAGTATATTCCAGGGGTCACCAGTATCAGCCTCACCTGGGAAGCGTTAGAAATAAAAAACCTTAAACTCCACCCTAGATTTGCTGAGGTTTAGCAAGATGCTCAGATGATCCATTATTAACATTAAAGTTTGAAAATCACTCAAATAGGGTGTTGCTTTTTAAATTAGGGGGTTTGAAAATTGTGAATCAGGGTATTGCTTTTCAAATTGCAGAAAATTTAAGGGAGAGTATTGAACGTAAAATGTGTTGCATAATTATTTCAATCATTCAAAAATATGTAGACACTATGGACTAGTCACTAAGGATGCTAATATAATTTTTATTTCCCATATTCAGCCTACTCCTCAGCAATTCTATCTCATCATCCTTTTGGATAGACCCATCTCCTTGGTTATAAGATTCTCCCTTTCAAGATTACTTACCTTGAACTTGATTAAGCAACCTTTTGCTGTGTAAAATCTATCTCCACCAGTAGAAAAAAGCTCCATGAAAGAATGGATCTCGCCTATATATTTCTGCCTTATCTTCAGTGATCAGCGCAGGGCTTAGCACATGCCACGTGATCTGTACACAGTTAGTGTAAGAGTTAGTAGTTGGATGAATGGATGAAACAAAACATCTTAGGAAAGAAGGGGAACAGTGTCCAATATTCCTCAGCAGTCCAATAATGTAAGGACTGGAAAGTATCTATTGGATTTAGTGACCTGGGTAAAATCATGTCCTATGTATTTGATCTTCCTGTTGTAACTTCATAAGATTCATTAGCATATTGTGAATACCAGGAAATACAATGGTAAAGGTACACATTTAACCACTGTAACACAATGATTTTGGCCTTTATTTGATCTCAGAACCCTTTTGTCCAAAATACTAATTAATATCCTAGGGAATTATTATTCTGATGAGCAGTGGTTAAGAAGCCCCGAATTCCCATGGGAAGTCCTGATCCCAGTGCATGGGAGCAGCTGATGTAACCCCAGCATGCTGATTCTCAAAGCTTTTGACTAGAAGTACCTCTTCCACTCACATTTCACAGGGCTTGAGGTCAATAGGAAGGAGAAATACCATCCTCAATGTGTCCAAAGGACTAAAGTCAACCAAATATTAGTAAGCTTCTATAATGACTTCCAAACGTCTTGATCACCTCAGACACATTTACTCATCCTTCAAGATGTCACTAAATGTCATAATTTACCTACCCTCATCTCTGCTTCTGTATGTGGGCTACTGACGTGAACTGTGCTCACCTCTGGAACAGCACTTCTCATATTGTGCTGAAGTATTTCTTGCTTGACCTCACCGTCTATAAAGGCAGGGCTTTTATTTTCCTCTGAGCTAGTCCAATGTTAGCATAAAGATACTTTTATGAATCAATTATTTCTTGAGTGAATGCATTAATTAACCCTCTGTTTACCTCTCTGTTTTGGGGAGCACTGAGTGTCCAACACCAATGACAGACCTAGCACATTAAGAAGATGCTCAATAAGAACTAACTGAATCATTATATAAATGAGTAAAATTACTTCAATAAGCTGAGCCTCAGTTCCCTTATCTGAGAAGAAGTGTTTCTGATCACAAAAAAGTAACACTTGTAAATGCAACAAGTGTAAGATCTGAGACACGATAAGGCAAAATAAACATTTTTCTCTCTTTAAAAAATAAAGGTGAATTTGGCCTGACATAAGTACATGGCAATCAATTATTTTAAGTTAAGAAAAAAACTCTACTCCTCAGTAATTTTACCAGTTATTAGTTTCCAATAAAAGAAATAAGAACAGAATCATCCCAAAATAAATTTTACCTTTTAAGGAAAGTTATGAATAAACTTTGATAAATATATATACTATTATATGGGATAGTTTGGTGGTTTTATACTTATTAATAAATAGTACCCAGGGTATACATTTTCTGCATGCATCCCTAGACATATAGCCAATCAATTACACATGAAGAAAGCTAGAAGCTAAGGGAAGATAATTTTAAAATGATAGAAATCTTAAGAACTCTCTTACCTAGGAAGAGGTAGGTTGAAAGGAAGTGTTATGGATATCTAGATATTTTTCCTTGCCCATTCTCCTATTTCCCCTTCTTTCACTAATCCCATCTATTGGGTTGGCCAAAAAGTTCGTTCGGGTGTTTCCGTAACATCTTATGGAAAAACACAAAAGAACCTTTTGGCAAACCCAATATTTTCCCTAGTCAACCATTCTGAATTGACTCAGTTGTCCATGTTGCTCAGAGGAAACAAACATCATTCTTTTGGTCCAGGAGTGGGTAGGTGACTTAGGCTTAGCCAGACACAGCCAATAAGACTTAAGAGTCCATCCCCATTATTCATAGACTTTGTACTTGTGAACACTTCTACTTGCTAAAAGTAGTTGTAATCCCCAAATGAATATGCACAATGACTTTCCAGTCATTCACAGCTCAGAACAGCAAAATATTTAAGTCACCCAATGTATGCATTCCCAGGTAAAGTTAAACATGGTGAAGCTCTGACTTTTTGTTTCAGCTCTACTATTGTAAACAAGTGTCCTTTTTGAGGTCTATCTAGTGCCAAGGTTTGTGGGGTTTTTTTTTCACATTTCTGTTTCGTTTTTTTTTTTTTTTGGTAATTTTACTGTTTAAAATGACCCCAAGCCATAGCTGAAGTGCTCCCAAGGGTTTCCCAGCAGGAGGAAGGCTGTGATATTATGCCTTATGGAGAAAATACGTGCATTAGATAAGCTTCATTCAAGTATGAGATGTAGTGCTGCTAGACATGAGTTTAATGTTAATACATAAAGAATACATACTAAATAAGGTTGGGTTAAACAGAAACATACATAGAACAAGGTTATGCATTGATTGGTTTATGGGAATGTTGTGACCAGAGGCTCACGAGAAATTAAACCTGTAGTTCTGTATTTTGCCTAGGAACAATGGCTCCATATGTGTTAATCAGTGTTTGTTGCAACTTTATGGAACGTAACTAACACAAATGAAAAGAATCAACTGCATTCTCATGGACTTTTGTTTGAGCTAAATAACAAGAGACTTTCTTTCTTCTATCCTATTGCTAAGAGTATTGACTGTAACTCTAGAGTTGTTGGTAGCCACCTTCTTAAATTCAGGGAAAGCTTGTTTGAGAATGGAATGAAGAGTAAGGTGATCAAAGTCTTGAATTCAGGAAAAGCTTGTTTGAGAATGGAATGAAGAGTAAGGTGATCAGAGTGAAGACATAAAAAAAGATAAAAACTGATTAAGAGAGAGAGAGAAAAAAATGAATGAAAAATAGAGGCACCAAGACTCGATGCATTTGCACCCTTGGGTGTTAACTGTGCCAAAAACAAGTTTACCTTGGACATTTTTGGTTCCATAAACAAACAAACCATCTCTTTTCTTTATTTTTCTTTTTGCTTAGATAGTTGGAGTTGGGTTTCTGTTATGTAAATGAAAAAGTCTTAAAAAAAATCAAAGTCATTAAATCAGAGAACGGTTATCGCATTTTCTTCTTTCTTAGTTGTAAGAAGGGATTGACTAATAGTTTATTAAGGATTTAGAATTAGTTGTATGTAAAACATATTCTAGCAATTGAACAGAAATTAAAAACAATAGACATTTTTGAATGATGTTTCAGAATATTTTTCCTTTTATGTCTTTAGAAAGGAAATATAAATCAATGTGCCTGTGATGGGTTAGGAATAAATTTTCAAGTTATCTTCTCTTTGCTTTGTTTCAGTTAAGAATAGTTTATTTCTAATTAGGTCCTTTAATAAAAAGATTGGGAGATTGAGATTAAAACATACTGAAGTTTGAATCCTGATCTTTCTAGTTACAGCTCTGTGACCTTAACTTTTCTAGGTCTCATTTTGCTCATATGCAAATTAAGAATGTAAGGTATACTTGGATTTGCACATAGTAGGTACTCAAATTATTCTTGAAAGAATGAATAATTGTTGTAAGAATTAGATGAGGTAACAAATAGATTATCATAGAGCCTTGAGCATAATAGTTAAAAAAAAGTGGCTATTATTATTTTTAGTTGCTCCTTTCCATCACTTGTCTTATACTCAACAATATATATGTAATTAGGTAATGAGAAGCCAAAAACAAAATCTAAGAATTTACCATTTTGCAATACGTATTTATTTTTTGTCGTCTCTCTTCTAGGCATTGTAGGATTTACTTGAGATGATATAAGATAAAAATGGCATAATTTATCTTCTCAAGGAGTTTGCCAACCAATAGAAAGTATAAATATATAGATAAATATAATTCAAGGTAGATTTATTTAAGACTATCTTTGAGATATATTGTTACAGCATATATTGGGTCTCTAAGGAAGGAGAGACCTCTATATGGAAGAAGTTGGGTTTGAAACAGGGACTGAGAAAATGGATCGGGATTCACCAGGTAAGAATGTAATAAGGGGTCCAGGTAGGGCTGTGGAAGCTACCTAGGCAACTAAATATAGTCCAGTAGGACCTAAATGGATATGTCTATGACATGGCAAAACAGGTAAAAGTAGTTTTTTGTTCTATTAAGAAGTCATGGAAGAGTTGAAAACTTTCAAGCTTCATATTATAAGTTTATTCACAACATGTTCTCCAAAGTCTTACTCAAAGGTACACATTATCATCTTCTTCAATTTTGATTAAAAATGGGCATGGTTTTGTCATTAAATGTTCCAGAATCATCTTCTAACAAACTCCACCTCACTGGATTTTTCTTCTCTGGAAAAATCAGTGTCGATCTTCAATTTCTATTTCTTTTCAGTTGTTATGGAAACACCTGAATTATAATGCACATAAGCATGTATGTTTTGATTATCTTTACTCTCTTCACAAATTTTCCCTCTTCATATTTTAAGTATTAGGAATCAAAGCAATTAATGGTACTTTCTCATTTGTAAAAATTTAAAAAAAAATTTGTACTCTCTGTCCTCTATATATTTCTCACCAGCATATTCTCCCCAAATTCACATTATTTTTGTAAAATCTTCCTCCAGCTTTCCCTAAAATGCTTCACAGATTCTCCTTTTTACTCCTCCTCTGTTCAGTAGCTAACTAGAATTTCACAAATGAGAAAAGAACAATAAGCTAGAGATAGTTATTCTAGAGTTTTGTTTTACTTCCCCCCCCCAGATTTCTCATAAGCCAAGTTTAGAAGTGATCAAACAGGCAAGGTATAAGTTAAAAAGTTGCTGAAGACTGCTTTATTCACTCTGAATGAAAACATTTGATGGCAGGGGGAGAAGTAGGAAAACTGATTGAAGAAAAATATAAAGGAAACAGTAGTTACTGTTGCATTTCTTTGCACCCTGATTTCACTTCTGCAGAGACCATAAGTCTCATCACCTGTTTGATAGTGGCTGAAATGCTATACATCCACGTGTTTTAGTTCTGTTCCCCATGAATTCATTTTAATAATGAAACCAGTGGAAATATATTAGGAGAGACTAATCTATAAAATGTGTATCTGCTTTAACATCCTCTAGTTGAGCAACATGAAGGGGGCATTATTTTTATTTTTTGAAGATCCTAAATGAGTTGCAGAAGAATCTAAACAAGGAGTAGGACGGGAACGATGTACATGCTTGAAAGCCTCTGACAAACAACAACCAAGAAACATGCATTCTTGTGCACATCAGTAACAGATAAGAAAGACAGCTGTTGTACTGGCCTCCTCTCTCCCACTGAAATGAACTGCCAAGGGAGGCACTCTCTTGCAGATGTTTCCCACTGGTCAGGTGGGAAGTAGAGCCATGCAGGCATCACGGTAGGCACTGCAGTAAATCAGATAGCATCTCTTCTGGAAGAAAGCCAAACTGCCCTTAGAGACATTATGGACAGTTCCCTGGTAGCTCAGGGAGTAGGGATCCATTTCAATCATTTCTACAAACATCCCTCAAAGGGAGTGTTTTGCTTTTTGTTTGTTTTTTTTTTTTTTGCAGAAGGGGCTGAGTGTTGGAGGAACACCCTGCCGAAGTTGTAAAGGAAAAATAAAAGCCCTCCATGCATTCCTCCAGACTGATGCTGCTGGAAAACTGATTCTGGGTAACGATTCACACAGTGAGGTTTGTCCTGACTTTCACTTTCTTGTTTATTCCATTTCTCTTCTTGCAAAGCAAATAATCCCAAAATTTGTTGGTGAAGGAAGACACTATAAATTAAAGCAATACTTCAGGATAATCCACACAACATAGTATTCATCCAATCGAAATAATGGTCTATGGGGCAGAATGTACTCCTAGGTAACTCATATGCAAGAACAATCTATCTGGTTGACATTGGTAGGTAAGGTAAGAAGGGAAAATCTGGACCAAATTATTGGGTACATAGTTCTGTTGAAAAATTATAGGATTTAGTGGCTGGCAAGTCTGGATTCAAGTCCAAACCCCACTACAATTTAGCAATGAGAATGTGGGTGAACCTCTCCAAGCCTTGGGTGTCCCTATAAAATGGATATTGTATTTCTCCGTTGTAGTGTTATGAATCCTTCATAAGACAATGCAAAACTACTCAATTATTTTCCTATTAATTCTGTAACAAATGATCACAAATTTAGTGGTTTGAAACAGCATGCATTTATTCTCTTACAGTTCTGGAGATCAGAAGTCCAAAAATCAGTCTTACAGAGCTAAAAATCAAGGGGTAAGCAAAGATGCTTCAAATGAAACCTTCAGGAGAGAACTCATTCCTTGCTTCTTTCAACTTTTATAGGCTGCCATCTGTCATTGTCTGGCTGTGGCTGCATCACTCCAGTCTTTGCTTCCCTTATCATATTGCTTGTTCCCCTCTCTAGTCTCCTACCTTCCACTTATAAGAAACTTTGTGATTGCATTGGACCCATCAAGATAATCTACCCACCTCAAGATCATTAACTGAATCACATCTACAAAGTCCATTTTGATGAATAAACAACATATTCACAGGTTCTGGGAGTAAGGATGTGGACATCTTTGGGGGGCTCATTATTTAGTCTATCACAGGTACTTAGCACAGGTACTGACACAAATAGGCATGCAACAAATTTCAACCCCTGTACACTCTTCTAAGGAAGGTAGACTTAATTTCTCTTTTCTCCAATTCCCATCACCTTGAACACTTTTCTCAGAGATCTGAAAAGAAATTCTGTGGCAATCCTCTAAGAGTATAATGGAAAAGCCTTGAGAGCCACATGAAGGCAGAAGTCATGTACTTAATACTGTGTATTTGTTTCCTTCTTTGGTGAGTGTTTAGAGTATGGTGTGTTCTATGTGTCTGAGTTATATTTGGAAGGCATCTGGAAGAAAACCAAATTACATAGTCAATTGTAAGCGTAAAACCATCATAAATGAAGAGGATATTTTTCAGTGGGTCCTGAAACTAGGTACAGAAAAGCCATTTGGATTTTGAGAATGAGAGAATCATCTTAATTTTTAGAGTTTGTGAAAATCTAGGCCTTGTGATATGAGGGAGTTGAAACTGCTAGGTATTTTCAGCCTCTGATTTAATATTCTTTCAAATTGCACTGACATCATAATCATTTATCTTCAACGAAAGTAGAGAGAGGCTAAAATAGTTTCAGTTTCACTCTGTCTTAATGGTAGATTCCTATCCTTTTGCTGATGTCCGCTATGAAGTGATCATTCATACTGCCATCACATGAGATGAACCAACTAAATCAAAATATTTTCCATAAGGGAGTAGCCTAGGGAAGTGAAAGAAACAGCATGCTGAACTTCTCATGCGGGGCTATTTTTGGATGACCTTCCTCAAGGATCGATTTAAAGCTAGCTTCTACAACAAAGTTTTCTTCAATGAGACAGAAAAATAAGCAGAACCCAACGCATACTTAACAAAAGAAGTCAGCTGACTGCACCTGACTTAAATATACAAAGCGCTGAGTTTTTTCTCCATGGCATAATTGCTACCAGGAACAGTTATTATGGAATTAATGCATTACTCATTAATTGACTCATTCATTTATTCATTATTTCATCAAAGATCTTTGACAAACCTACTGTATTTTCATTCACTCTGTCATTGAATCATTCTTTCTTTCACCTTCTCAACAATCAATTTGAATATTCATTAATTCACTCAGTCAACAAAACTGCATTGAATACTTTCTCTCTGCTTACATTGTGTTGGGTACTAGAAATGTATAGATAAATCAAATACATACATGCTCTAGCAACCCACTTCTTGGTCCATTCTTCAGTTAGAAGACTGAGAAGAGGACACAGAAGCTGAAGTAGGATGTTTTGGTTGATGACAGACTGATGATCTCAAATTTAGGCAGGTAAATTGTGATAATAGACTAATTTCTTTACTGGGAATCTGACTTCAGACCATCCAAATGTGTGGAGCTGAAGCCTCAATTATTGCATCTTTGTTGACCAATACAAGCTTTGGTGGAGAGTTTGTTCTCAAAATCTCTACCACATGTATTAATCTTTGATTAGTGACTAATTATGCCCTAGCCCCTGAAAAATATTGGCTTCCTAGCCAACTTGTTTTTATCCTGGTCAGCATCACTATGGAAGACATTGTATGGTACTGTCTCATACTTCACAGGCTGCCAAAAAGTAAACCTGAAATCTGTTTTGAAAGTAGGAGTGGCTGAACTTCTCTGGGATCCTGAACAAGGTCAGAGTAGCTGTCACCAAAATAACAGGCTCTAACTTTGTGTTCTAAGTTGGTCTTCACTCTAATGACTGAGTTAAGAGAGCCTGGTTTGTAGTGTTGACCCTCCTAAATGAGGCACCATTTGTATTTTTGAGACCTAATTCGCTCCCATCACAACCTCCCTACCTCTCCATCTAGAGTCCTTCTGCTGTTCCTCAGTCCACAGATTAGTTCATGAAAATCTTTTTATTCATCTGATATGTTAATTTTCCTTACCCTGTTCCTATCTCTACAAGCCTATTTTTTCTTGCTTCTCATTTTTCCAGGATTCCCTGAGAAGATAACTAATAATATAATTTTTAAGTAGTTGATATATCATTCTCTTTCCTGCCCTTCTTCTACACACAGTCACCTAAAAGTTTGTTAGAGTCAATAGAGTTATTTTTATGTTTTTATCTCTCCCATTGCTCTGGCCTTAATGTTAAATTGTTGAATCTATGCATGGACTGAAAGTCTTTATGATATGTGGTCATAGACCTCTATGACAATAGACCATGGGTTAATATTACAGAGTTCCTAGTCCTCTGGAGACTCTGAACATCTAATGCTAGAGTGCCTCCCCGTTCACTTTATTCCTCAGTTCCTCTCATTTGCAGGAAAAACTTGAACTTCTGTGGGACGCTGTCAGTGGCTTTTAACTATGGGATGTAATAAAGGTATGTTCTCAAGGATGAGAGGTTACAATTCTAGGTTTGGAAATAAAAAAAGTAGACAAGGACACTAGGAAGGGAAATAAGCTCCTCAAACAAAACAAAAACAAACAAACAAAAAAACTGAGTTCCTAGGAATACTGTATTGATGAAAAATAAATAGTGTCTGAGTCACTTCTAATTATTTCATGTATACTAACAAAATCCTCCTAGTAATTTTTTAATATAGGTATCATATTCTCATTCTAACACTGAGACACACAGGTTCTGTCCAAGGTCACATGACAAATGTGGAGACAAGATTAGGACCCAGATATTTGACTCTGAACACCATGTTATAAACCGTTAGGTAATATGGCCATAGAGAGAGAAAATGGGATAACATGATTATTATGACTATTCATAGAAATATTTAATGTGAGAATGTGTATCTGTGTGGGTTATAGAAGGTAAGTTATAGAAGAATGGGTACTGACATAAATTCTGTTGCTATGTTTTTGGTATAGTATAGAAAAAGAACATAGCTCCAAATATTTAAATATCTGATTCAGAAAAATCAAAAATGAATGACTGATTTCTAATGATCTTGAGTTTGAGACTTTGACATCACCCCTGACTTTGGGTTGGATGTAATAATAAGATGATCCATTCCATTTGAAAAGCTAGTATTAGATTATGGAGAACCAATAAAACAGAGTTTCAAGTATGAAATATTTCTTTTGGTCAATCCTAGCTTTAAAATCATTGTCTTTTAAGTCTGAACAAATATATTTACCTTGAAAAGACTAGATATTTTCAAGTGAGATGCAAGATAAAAGATAACAGCAAACTGAAAGAAGTAATTACCAAGGCATTTCTCACTAGTTCTCTCTCTGCAAATTGTATGTGTGTGTGTGTGTGTGTGTGTGTGTGTGTGTGTGTGTGTATGTGTGTGTATGCACCATTCATTTGGAACAATTGTCTAAGTTTTGGTTCCGCTTTGGAAGCTAAGGAATGCGTTGAGTTTTGGAATTCCTTTCATGTGGAAGGAATCCAGCTCCTGAGGACTGTTGATGATGGACAAACATTCTGCAGAGAAAGAACATAAGGAGGACTTCCATTTTCAGTTTGTTTAAGTGACTCTTGATAGAAGTACCCAAATGCAATGTTTTCTGAGTATGACAAGAGTTACTTAGGTCAAGACGTAAATAGTTGACACAAATTCCACTTTAATTAATTTAAGTTCATTTTCCCAGGGCACATAACTTGATAAATAGTTTTCAATGTTTTCTACATTGTAGTATTGGATACTGCTTTTCTTCCTTTGTGTCCCAATAGAACTTTTTACCAAAAAAACAAACAACAAAAAATTACTCTGTGTCATGGGAATACCATGAAAACAGAAACTGTGTTACAATCATTTTTGTGTTGTTGGCATTTATTAATACCTGGTGATCATTGGAAAGATAGATAAGTAAATAGATGCTTAAATGAATAATACATGAATGAAATTTTGACTAGATTTGGAGTGAAATCAATATCATTTTATGAGATTCAGCAGCCCCTAAATTTTCTGTCCTGATTTTAGATGAATATTAATTTTATAAACATAGTTTATGCATATTGTTAGAGAAGGAAAAAGGTTTAAATGTTCTATTTCATAGATGATCAAAATAAGAGGCAAAGAAAATCAGTAATTAGGAACCACCGTGAAGATACTAGTGGTGGATTGTAGTGAATGTAGTCAGAGAAAAATTGAAGTGGGCTTCTATTTTGTTCTTGTTCCTTTTATTGTGTTTCTTCATTTTCTTCTATTTTGTTTCTTTTATTTTAATATTCTATCACTTTCCTACTCAAAACTTTCCAATGGCTTCCCATGGATCAATAATTAGATCCCTACTTTTTTTTTTTTTTTACATCTTTATTGGAGTATAATTGCTTTACAATGGTGTGCTAGTTTCTGCTTTATAACAAAGTGAATCAGTTATACATATACATATGTTCCCATATTTATTCCCTCTTGTATCTCCCTCCCTCCCACTCTCCCTATCCCGCCCCTCTAGGTGGTCACAAAGCACCAAGCTGATCTCCCTGTGCTATGCGGCTGTTTCCCACTAGCTATCTATTTTATGTTTCGTAGTGTATATATGTCTGTGCCACTCTCTCGCTTTGTCACAGCTTACCCTTCCCCCTCCCCATATCCTCAAGTCTATTCTCTAGTAGGTCTGTGTCTTTTTTACCTGGCTTAGAGAGCCCCTCTTCACCTGGTGCCTGTCCACACCAATGGCCTTATCTTATTCTATATTCTACTGCGCTCCATGTTCTCTCCTCAGGGCTTTTGCACTAGCTCTGACTGGAATTCTCCTCCCTCATCTTCATTTGGTTGGATCCTTATCCATCTTCAGGTCTTTATTTCCTTAACTCCTCAGAGAAGCTTTCCTTGAACACTTTTCAGATTAATCCCCCTGTCACTCAGTATCATAACATCCTGTCTTAATTCTCTGCTTAAATCTTAACATGCTGGAAATGCCACATGTTCACATCCCAACTGAGCCTGTCTGAGCCTCAGCCATCTCAGTCCTGACAGGAGATATGTAGGTATACAAGCTCTCTTGGAAGTATATCCTCCAGCCTCAGCTCTTTTATCTCTCAGGCATTCAAGTCATCCCATGGAGCAAACAGCCATCTCCACTATGCCTTTTTAGAATTCCTGACTTACAGAATCCCTGTTTGTTACACAGCATTAGATAGAGAAAATACTTACTCACTGCCCAAAATCTGCAATTATCTTGTTATTTGTTGTATGTTTTAAAAATCTCTATCCTCCTTCAAATATGTCTGTTCCATGATGGTGTGAATTTTTTTTTTGTTTATGCTATGTCCTTCATACCAGTGTCTGGCACATAGTGTTCCATAAGCATTTGCTAAATATATTAATTAACTCCTTTTTAACTGAGGTGAAGAAGTTTACATTTTTAATCTCATCAAACTCATTTGATGATTGTGCGTAATAGTATCCCCATTTTACAGATGAAGAAACTGAATATTAGAAGGACTGTATAGCTTTCCCAGGTTGCAGAGGTAATAAATCACACAATTGGAATGTGAACTAATTCTAATTTGAACTCTTTTAGTATAGTCTTACAAAATAAATTGTTAGATTAACCTGCTCTCCAAATATACCTCCAACTTTAAAATAGTAGTGTGTGCTATAGTAGTGTGCTTACAAGCACAGAATTTGGAGCTACAGTGTCATGGTTCAAAGATCCTCCACACTTTAGTTGTATAACCCTGACTCAATTCCTAATTTCTAAAATAAGAATTATAATTCTGTCTTATACCCAGGGTAGTTTGAACATTGAATAAGTAAATATATCTAAAGCATTTACACCAGTGCTTGGCACATGATACAATAATGTATCATAAGGACAATAATCTCTATTGATCTTCATCTTCATTTTTGTTATGATTATACTGTATAATATTTATGGAAGATTCAGTATCTCTCTAATAGCTAAATATTATTAATAAACATTTTTGCCAACATTTTATATGTAAAACATTTGTCATAAGATAGGTCAACACATGTATCCATGTTATAAAGTGAATGATTGTAAATATGAGTCGAAGTATTCCATTTTCTGAAACATGCAGTCTAAGCGAACATTGTGAATTTTTGTTGTTTTTAATGAGGAAAAAGTTCTCTCTGAAATTAAAGGTTGTATAATTTAGATCTGGAGACTACCCTGGAGATGATTTTTTTTTTTTTTTTTTTTTTTTTTGCGGTATGTGGGCCTTTCACTGTTGTGGCCTCTCCCATTGCGGAGCACAGGCTCCAGACGCACAGGCTCAGCGGCCATGGCTCACGGGCCCAGCCCCTCTGCGGCATGTGGGATCTTCCCAGACCGGGGCATGAACTCGCACCCCCTGCATCGGCAGGTGGACTCTCAACCACTGCACCACCAGGGAAGTCCTCATTTTTTAAGTAAGGACATTGATGACAACAGAGGGGTGAAGTCCCATTTAAAGTCATACAGACAATTAATACTTGAGCCAGTATAGGAGGCAAGGTGACCTGAGTCCTATTCTGGTGCTTTCCAATCTCTCCATGCCCTTGCAGTGCCAACATGTCATTGTTGACAGAGAAAAGTTGTTTTTCCAGTTAACTAGTTATCAACATGTGTGCAACATCTGCTTAGTACTCTATGCAGGGTGAGAGCTCAACAAGTGCTCGTCAACAGCCTTACATTCTACTCACCATCATTAAAAAGGACAATCATGATTCCATGGAGAAGTTGGGAAATACCTGATTCTTCTAGGTTAATCTCAGGTCATGAGAAGCAGCCCATACTTAGAAGAAGTTAAGGATATTGAAGGATATGAGATAGATTTTAAAGAGTGTGCCTTCTCTGATGCCTCTGAAACTGTAATTAGTGGCTTGAAGCTACTGCCCACAGCAGTCTGGGCCTTCCTGCAGCAAACAGCTGTCTTCCTTTTTTAGGAAGAGCTATATAAGGCATGCAAACCACATGGATTTCCTTTGAAGCAGCTAGAACTTTAGTCAATATCATCTTTTATCTTTCTCTTTTCCTTCAGACTTTCTGAGAAGAGATCTTATTAAAGGGAGAATCAAAGGAAGCTTCTGGTGTTACTATTTTCCAGACAACTTTCTGGAATTCTTAAACATGGAGCCAGATTCCTGACAGTCATGATGTGGTTCACACTAGTGTATTCCCTCCATCATCTCTCCATAATATCTTCAGGCTGTGTGGCAGAAAGCCCAACAGGGCTTTCACCTTTGCCCCATGTTTGCAGGACTTGAAGATCCATATCATCCTTATGAATATATGTATATATATATGACTTGCTTTCCTTCTTTCCCTGAGGCATATTTGAGGACTCATAGGTAAACACAAATAGACAAACTACCTCTCTTTCTCCGTTTTCAGCAGAACTCTAAAAATCATTCAATTTTAGAATAAGAGCTTCAGAAGTTCTTGAAGTTACTTCAAGAAACTGATCACCCTTTAATTGTATCATATAAAGAAATAAATATGGCAATATTACCAGGGTGGTTATTGTCAAAACTAAATAATGAATTTTTATGTGACAGCATTCTACGAATAGAAAAATAATTTTCTCACAAATGTCCCACTTCTGAAATTAAAATGAGTCTCTAGTGTGAGGGTGTTTTCATTTTTTTTTGGCAAAAATGCAAATCAGCTTAGAGATGGACTTTAGTCAGGATTTTTGATTGTGCTCAACAGAAAACTATTCTGGTTAATTTAAGAAAGAGATTGGAAATGATAAGCAAAAAGGCTGAGGAACGTGGTGGTTTGGTCTGCGTGCCCACAGGAAGGTAATAATGGCTTATATAGCTAATGTCAATGAAGACCTTCCTATGTGCCAGATACTGTGTTATGAGCATTAACTCATTCAACCTTGAAGCAGTATTATGGAGTAATGACTATTATCATCCCTATTTTATAGATGGAGAAATTGAGGCAGTCATTAAAGCCTTTGTCCAAGGACATTAACCTATTGAATGGTAGAACTGGGTCAGCAGTAAAGTACATGTTATAGAAATAACCTTCTCAGGATGCCACTTCTGCTTCCACTACTCACCATATAGTGCTTCTCTCACCACCATCTTTACTACCACTGGTCACTGGTAGTTCTTTGCATCACTTTTTCCAGATTCAGAACTTGGGTGTGGATATCTCATGTCCATGTCCTGTCTTCTAGGAGATTACAAAGCAAGTATTCAGCCTCTGGTGGCTGGATTCATTCAGTAATAGATTTCTCAAAACTAGAAATGAAGCTCAGATGCTTAACAGTCAACAGAGCATAACAATCATTGCTCTCTCTGGTGGTAGCTGCTAATAACCTTGGATGAAAAATCTAAGTCCTCCTCAAAGACTACCATGCAATTTAGTAAAATTGCAACTGTGGATAACATTAATGGATTACAAATGTAAATGGCCTTGTTTCTAAAAGATACCCTTTTGAATTCCACCCCAAGCATAAATAATTTATAATCAGTGAAAAGAAAAACTGAAGGCAATAACTGTATGCTTTGAATAAGTTCTTTAAAATCTGTTGAGAACTAATAATATGGGGCATTGACTCTAATTCAGAGCAATGTCTTCCAATATAAACTTGAAAGTTAGATACAGCAAGAAGTGAATAGTAGAAAAGGACTGAGAAAAACAGTGAACGAATGAGATTTCTACTGCAGAATGCTTTTGACATGGTCCAGTTACTGCGTCACGACTTCATGTTTCTTAATCTTGGCAATAGAATAAAGTCCTCAGCAGAAGGACTTTTTTCAAGTCCAAAACATGACACTTCAGAGCTCTAACCATAACTTCTCTTTTTATGTCTACAGGATTTACAGTGTTTGCAGATGGAAGTAATTTAATACTGTGGTGATCTTTCATCTAGCCTGTTTCCTTTCAGTGACCTTATGTTTACTATAAGAAAACACCAACAAGGTGTCTGATTTCTTCATGGAAAAATGGCAACTATTTAAAACAAAAGGATTTTGTCCAGCAGAATCATAAATCTTCCACTGTTTCTGTAATTTAACAACAACAACAAAAAAGGCTCATTTGTTCTGTGAGGAGTGTTTGCCTGCAAGACAAGGCCAGTTTGACTTTCTCAAAAAAAATGCATTTTTTGAGGTGGGGGAAGACAGCAGTGGAATAAAAAGTCACTGTTCTATCTATGGCAGTGGAATCAAATCTTTTAATTTTCATGGCTTTGCCTCAAACTGTCCCTAAGTTATCATTTTGAAAAACAACCCCAGAATCCTTCCTGGCATTTCCCAGGATGCTTTGAAAATAATAGCAAGTTCTTTGTGCCCTTCACACATCTCTACTTCAACATGTGTGGTTCCTGCTGATTTTAAAGCCTGTTCTGCACCCCAGAAAGCAGACTCTTCCTGGGATGAGAGAAGCTCTTGGTAACCACAGCAACACACCTTTCCAGGGAATCTTCCCATTGACATTTGATAGGTTGAGTTATAAATAATGGAATGAAATCTTTCAGCAGAAGACCAGAAGCTGCAACTGGAACACTCAGGAAATGGATAACAGCTGCGTTTTTTTTTTTTTTTTTGGTACGCGGGGCTCTCACTGTTGTGGCCTCTCCCGTTGCGGAGCACAGGCTCCGGACGCGCAGGCTCAGTGGCCATGGCTCACGGGCCTAGCCGCTCCATGGTATGTGGGATCTTCCTGGACCGGGGCACGAACCCCTGTCCCCTGCATCGGCAGGTGAACTCTCAACCACTGCACCACCAGGGAAGACCCACAGCTGCCTTTAAGGTGACGAGATACAAGATGCCTTCCTATATTGGAGGCAGTTTTTCCAATAAGAGAGAGAACTTGAATCTGGAGTGTTCATTTTGTTTACACCATAGATCAAGGAGATGAAAATGCAAATACTCTTATGAGTGCAATGCTACATCCAAAGACATATTAGAGAATCTAATCTAGAGTGTAGATTTGGCATCTGTTTATGAAAAACTCATTCAGGAGTTATTTACAAATATATGTTTTTGTGATATTGAGCAGATCCATGAACAGGATGGAATATATTATTTTAAACAGGAATTACATGTTGAGTACTTAATGTATGACAAAGTGTTCTGATCCTTGGAAGAAAAATAGGGAAAAAAGCACATGAGAGATACAGACAAGAAAGAAGTAATGTGTAAGCAGGTGCTTAAAGATTAATTAGAGTTAGTTAAGTGGAAAGTGGAGAGAATAAGGAGAGAGTCCCGGGCAGAGGAAATAGCTCAGGCAAGGACTTAGATGCAGAAAAAGCATGGTGTATTGGGGAACTGAAATTGCTTCAGCATGTTGATCTCTGGCCAAAAAACATATTCATTCAACATTCAAAAACTATCTACTTTTTGTTCCTATGATACAGCAGGAAATGTTCCAGGTGTTTGGGTACAGCCATCAGCAAAGCAGAGAGAGAATATTTCTTGTCCTTGTGCTGTATATCACACAATTCATCCTCATGGTCACTTCTTCCCTCTGCCACTATTCTTACTCTAGAGGGAAGAGGGAGTAATTGTATTGCAAGAGCAACCACTGCAAACCTACTGTCTAAAGGTTTTGAAGTGGTAGAAAATTATCCACCTTTAATTGGTCTGAATGGATGTCTGGAATCAGTCAAAACTAATGAGGCCCCTAAAATGTGCCAAGTACTGTGTTGGGCCCAAGCAGGAAAAAGATAAACTTGATTATACATTATAGACTATAAATTCAATGCAATCCCAATCCATAATCCCAGAAAGTTATTTTGTAGATATTGACAAACGGATTCTAAAATTTATATGGAGAGGCAAAAAGCCCAGAACTGGCAACAGAATATTGAAAGAGAAGAACAAAGTCTGAGGACTGGCACTACCTAACTTCAAGATTTACTATAAAGCTGCAGTAATCAAGACAGTGTGGTATTGATGAAGAAGAGACAAAGTGATCAATGGAACAGAATAGAGTCCAGAAATAGACCCACACAAACTTAGTCAACTGATGTTTGACAACAAAGCAAAGGCGATAGAATGGAGAAGAGACAGTGCTAGAACAACTAGATATCCACATGCAAAAAGTAATCTAGGCACAGACCTTACACCTTTAACAAAATTTAATTCAGATTAATAGAGATCTAAATGTTAAATGCAAAACTATAAAACTCCTAGAAGATGACATGGTAGAAAATCTAGGTAACCTTGGGTTTGGTGATAACTTTTATTAGAAACATCACCAAAAGCATGATCCATGAAAGTAAAAAAGAATTAAATTGGACTTTATTAAAATTAAAAACTTCTGTTCTGCAAAGGGCATTGTTAAGAGAATAAAGACAAGTTACAAGGTAGTAGAAAATCTTGGCAAAATACATATGTGATAAGAGACTGTTATCTGAAATATACAAAGAACTCTTAACACTCAAGAAGAAAACAAATAGCCCAATTAAAAAATGAGTAAAAGACTAGGCAGCTAGATCTAAAAATCATTGAAATTACAACATTCCCTCATACCATATACAAAAATATACTCAAAATGTTTTAAAGACCTAAATTTAAGACATGACACCATAAAACTCCTAGAAGAGAACATAGGCAAAACATTCTCTGACATAAATCATAGCAATATTTTCAGATATCAGTCTCCCAAGGCAAAATAAATAAAAGCAAAAATAAGCAAATGGGCCTAATCAAACTTAAAAGCTTTTGCACAGCAAAGGAAACCATCAACAAGATGAAAAGACAGCCTATGGAACGGAAGAAATGATTTGCAAGTGATGTGAACAACGACAGATTAATATCCAAAAAATACAAACAGCTCATACATATTAATATCAAAACAGAAACCAGTTAAAAAATGGGTAAAAGACAAATAGACATTTCTCCAAGGAAGACATGCAAATGGCCAACAGGCACATGAAAGTATGCTCAACGTTGCTAATTTTTAGAAATGCAGATCAAAATCACAATGAGGTATCACCCCACACCTGGCAGGATGGCTATCATCAAAAAGTTTACAAATAATAAATGTTGGAGAGGGTATGGAGAAAAGGAAACTCTCCTATACTGTTGGGATTGTAAATCGGTGCAGCCACTGTGGAAAACAATATAGAGGTTCCTTAAAAATTAAAAATAGAGCTACCATATGATCCAGGCATCTCACTCCTGGGTACATATCTGAAAAGATGAAAACTTTAATTCAAAGACATATATGTACCCCAATGTTCATAGCAGCACTATTTACAATGGCCTATACCTGGAAACAACTCAAGTGCCCACAGACGATTGCCTTAGGAAAAGGTGATATATATATGATGGTAATATGTATATAAATATATATATATATATATTACTCAGACATAAAAATGATTGAAATATTGCCATTTGCAGCAACACGGATAGACCTAGAGAATATTAAACTTAGTAACGTCAGACAGAAAGATAAATATTATATGATATCATTTATATGTGGAAGCTAAAAAATAATTCAAATAAATCTATATACAAAACAGAAATGGACTCATAGACATAGAAAACAAACTTATGGTTACCCAAGGAGAAAAAGAGGGGAGGAGGTATAAATTAGGAGTATGGGATTAACAGTTTCAAGCTATTATATATATTATAAATAAGCAATAAGGTTTTACTGTAAAGCACAGGGAACTATATTCAATATCTTGTAATAGCATATAATGGAAAATAATCTGAAAAAAATATATGTGTATATCTGAATCACTTTGCTGTACACCTGAAACTAACACAATATTGTAAATCAACCATACTGCAATTTTAAAAAAATGAACAAAAAATTTGAACAAATATTTCACCAAAGAAGACATACAACTGACAAATCATCATATGAAAAGATGTTCAACATCATATGTCATTATGGAATTGCAAATTAAAACAACAACGAGATACCACTATACATCTATTAGAATGGTAAAATTCTAAAACACCGATTATCACCAAATGCTGGCAAGGATTTGAAGCAATTGGAACTTTCATTCCTTGCTGGTGGGAATTCGAAATGGTACAGACACTTTGGAAGACATCTTGATATTTTCTTACAAAACTAAACATACGCTTACAATATAATTCATCAATTGTACTCTTTGGCATTTGCCCAAATGAGTTGAAAACTTATACCCACAAAAAAACCTGCACACAAATGTGCATAGCAACTTTATTAATAATTGCCCAAACTTGGAAGCAATCAAGATAGCCTTCAGTAAGTGAATGGATAAACAAATTGTGGTATATCCAACAATGAAATTATTCACCAGTAAAAAGAAATGAGCTACCAAGCCACAAAACCATACACAGGAAATTTGAATGCATATAATTAGGTGAAAAAGCCAATCTGGAAAAGCTACATATTGAATGATTCTAACAATATGTCATTCTGGAAAAGGAAAAAAGAATGGAGGTAGTAAAAAGATCAATGGTTGCCAGAGGTTCAAGGGCAAGGGAGGAGGGATGCATAGGTGGAGCAGGGGGGATTTTTATTTTTATTTTTATTTTTTAACATCTTTATTGGAGTATAATTGCTTTACAATCGTGTGTTAGTTTCTGCTTTATAACAAAGTGAATCAGTTATACATATACATATGTCCCCATATCTCTTCCCACTTGCATCGGGGAGACTTTTAGACAGTAAAACTATTCTGTATGATAGTGTAATGGTGGATATATGGAATTATGTATTTATCAAAACCCAGAAAATGTAGGGCACAAAGAGTGAACCCTAATGTAGACTATGGACCTTGGTTGACAATTGTATGTCATTGTGGGTTCATCAGTTATAGGTAATGTACCACACTAATGGGAAATGGTGGGGGAAAGGTGTGTGGAGGAGGAGGAGGGAGGGTATGTGTGAACTCTGTACTTGCCATTCAATTCTGCTGTAAACATAAAACTGCTCTAAAAAGCAAGCTCTATTAATTTAAAAAAAGATGAATATGGAATATGAAATTGTTCTTGATCTTAGAGAGCCCTTGGTGACTCAGGATACGTATCTATCTGTCTGTGTCTGTCTGTCTTTCTGTCTGTATTTCTACCTACTTTTCTATCATCTATAAATCCGTCTCTTTATCTCTTTGTCCAAAATTATGATTTACATTAAAATAGAGGAATTAAGAAAATTTTATGTGAGTACAAGAAACATAGGCCAGGATTAATTCCCCTGTGATTTGGTGGGTAAAGCCAAAAAAGAGCTAAGAAGAAGTAACATTTGTTTTGGACCATGACGGATGAATAGGAGCCCACCAGGTTAAAAAGAGTAGAAAGCAGAGAAAAATCCTTAAGTAAAATGAGGATACATAAAAGTCATCCTGGAAAGTGTAACTAGAGCATATGGTGTATGAAAGGAATAAGCAAGAGATAAACTGATTTTTAGTTTAGAGCTGGATTGTAAAGAGCCCTCTAGAGTCAATGCATTTCGTGCCTATTCCATACAGGCTCTGTGCCAGGCACTACCTGTTCCTCGTTTTGTAAGCACTTACAACCACCCTGCAAGACAGGTATTGTTAGCTTGATTTTACTAAAGAGGACACTGTGCTCAGAGAAATGCACTAATTGGCCTGAGTCCCAAGGCTGGTAGATCTTGCCAAGGAGTTCAGTGAGCCTCAATGGGGCTGATGAAGGGAATGCTGTCCCCACCCCAACAAAGGAGATTATTCCAAGGTGCTTCTATAAACACCTGTAGAACTGTCCTCCATATGCCCATTCCAACACACCAAGGAGATTCTGGTCCCCACCTTGAGCTGGAATGCCAGTTCTAAGATTTACTGTTAATGAGTCACTTTGTTTTTCAGATACTGAAGGACTTAAACAGAAAATCAGTTTTATAGACAACAATGATATTGCAAAAAAGTGATATTGCAGTGGTGATGTGTATAAACTTTAAGAAATTTTTCCTGCTGACCTGTGTGTGCATATGTTGGTGGGACAGATTAGTGAAGATACTCCACTCCTAGCAAAGAAGTCACACAGGAGAGGACTTTGGGAAGTAAGTGTAAAGAGTATGGAAAAGAAATGAGAAGGTCCCTCCTCTGAACACTCCGCCACCATGGAAGTAAGTGACGAGATCCTTCCATCCTCACCATTCAGAATATGGATAAGGTGTTTGGCTATCTCATCAGGTGACACTGATACCTTCTTATTATACAAATAGTGAACATTTAATAAACATTTTCTACGTTCCACACATTTAATCTAATTTTTATAAATCAGTGAGATGTGACAAAACTAAGTCCAGGTAGTTCAGGTGATTCAACGAAGAATATTAACAAGACAGAAACGCAAACTCCCTGACTCCAAAGCTTTAGTCATTCTCAGACATTAACCTGTGGTGTTGGATCAGTTTAGAAGTATGTTGGTGGTCCACCTTTTTTGCTGAATATTTAATATAGAATTAATTATTCCAGGATGTTTTTCTGAAATTATTCCCATTAGTGGTTTCTTTGATTGCACATTCACCCACACACATACACACCGACACAATTAATAATTCAGAAAATATTTACTTGGATTCAAATAGTATTAAGTGCTTGTCTCTCCCCGGGTTGTGAGTTTTAGCAATGTGAACATAATGTATAAATAGTACGGAGTGCAGTGTCTGATGTATATTTGTGCTTAATAAATATTTGTCACGTTAATCCATCTCCTCTTACAAGACAGTTTGCTACAAGCTATGTATGTAGATGTTAGGCAACATCAGTCTATGGTTGCTGTCTTCTTATATCAGAGGAGTTAAGACCACAAAAGAGGCAAGATCCAGCAGTTACAATTTGTCACTCTGTCCAGTAGACCCCACTTGAATGTCTTGATGCCAGTCCCATCTGTTTTCCTAACTTGTAACCTTTCTCTCATCTGACTTCTCTCTGACTTTTTTCCCCTGGTGAACTTTTTCTTCCCCCCTTTTCTTTCTTACTTTTTCTTTTTCTCGTAGTGTGATGTTGTATCAGCTACATCTGCCCCTTACAGATCACCTCTAACCTTCACTTCTTGTTCTCACTCTTGCTTATTCCACTCTTGGCTCAAGACATCCGGCCCCTAGAGACTTCTCCTTCTAATCCCCAGGCTTTTAGTCCCTTCTCTTGAAGCAACTGGGATATTTTAAGTTGGTTGTGACATAAAGATGTCCAGACAGCTCCACTGTGTGGGGTTTAATAATACAAATAGAGTGTTCAAATATGTTCATTTGATTTACAAATACACTGCTTTATCACTGAGATTTCTGAGAGGAAAATATTTATACAATTATGTCTAGTTTTTAGTAAAAATGATTGTGTTTATTTAAGGTATGAGTTCTTTAAAGAAGCATAATCAAATTCTTAGTTTGAAAGTGCTTTCAGCAAACATTCAGTTGTATGTAGTGATTATTGCTTGTATTAATATTACAGCTAATTTTGTAAATAAACATTAATGGCTTGGATTTTATGGAAGTTATTTTAAAGTTGCTCATAATTTGTAATGAAGGCCTAACTTTATTTAGCATATATTTATTCAAATAACCAAGTGAAATGTATAGATATGATGAAAGGGACATCTATGAGAGCTGTTCCCTTTTGTGAGAATACAAGAAATACAGAGTTTAGTCCATTACTGATTTAGGAAACATCGTCCAACACTATAACTTATTTGGATAAGATAACATGCATTTTTTTTTCCCCTCTGGAAAGCCAGACCACTTTGAGCAGAAAACAGATTCTATGGCCATCGGCCCACAGAAACTCAGTGGGCCTCTCTGGCAGGGCATGAAGGAGTTTGATCCTTGGTCTAATTAGGCATACTCCCTCTGGGACTCTGCTTAGAAGTCAAAGTTAAGGCTTGCCTTGTTCCCTCACAGCGATGGGGGAATCCATTTCAATTCAACAGTGTTCCCTTGATTTGAACACATTTGGGGACTTGGAAGCTTAGCAGAATGAGCTCAAGGGTTGCACAGTCTGGAGCTGCCAGTTAGCAGAATTGGCAGGAACCCCTCCTAAGCTTTTTGGTCTAAAAGAGGCTGCTTCCTTCTTATGAGGAAGAAGCCAGAGCCATATGGGCCAAACCCCAAGTGGCTCTCCTCCATGGCTTGTGGTTTCCCTGAAACTTATTTCCCAAGCTTGAGGCCTGCCAGCAATTCTGGGATGGCAGATACATACCGTCATGATTTTGTAGACAGTGGGGAAGATAGAGACACAATTCATTTCCAAAGTCATGGGTGGTATGCCTACTATGTGTCAGATATCCTCCTACGCAGAAGGGTATGAAGATGCCATCGTCCCTACCTTTAAGTCTCTTACAGTCTGTGGCTTTTTCTATGGCTGTCGATAAACTCCTCTTCATACAAATAGAAGGGAAATTAGAGGAAGAGATACTCTGATATGACAGTATTATAGAAAATTTGAAAGGGCACCAAATTTGGAATCATAAGACTCTGTTTGATGGCTGGTTCAATGGTTTACAAGTTATGTGAAAACCCAATTAACTAATTAAACACTTCTTGAACATGGTTTATGCTTTATCCACATTGCTAAGTTTTAGGGATACTAATATAACAGTGATGTGATCACTGCCTTCAAGATGTTCCCTATTATGTCATCTGAGTTTTCTCTCATCTATTGAAAATATCATTATAATAATTACTGACCGTTCTATTTTATGAAGCTCTTTTGAGAACCAAATTTGATATACATGACAAATGTTCACTGTAAAAGTTTATACAAATACATGTGGTAGATTCAAGTAGTTTATTATGTTTCAGTAATTTTCAAGGTGTGTACTATCCGAACTAGTATATCCTGGTATAAACGAAACAAAAAACCAAAATAAAACAACAAAACACCTTTCTGAAATTTCAGACCATTGTTTTTTCCCTTACGACAGTGGTTCTGAAAGTGTGGTTCTTGAAAAAGTAGCATCAGCATCACCTGACCACCTGGGCATGTAGAAATGCAAATTGTGGTGCCCCAACTGAGACCTAATGAGTTAGAAGCTCTGGGGGTGGGGTTCAGCAACCTGTGTTTTAACAAGCTCTCCATATGATTCTGATATAACCCATCAAAGTAGAGAACTCCTACTGTAGATCCTCTTGTCTTTCCCCACGTAAACCATCATGCCTTTCCAAGGTTAATACCATTTAGCCAGTAGTTTTTCAAAGATCTCTGCAAATGCATAGTTAGGATCTAGAAGAGATGGAGATTCAAGAAAAGTCTGATTTATGTAGCTTCACATCACTTCATCTTTCACTGACCAAGAGATTCATTCACCAGACATTTACTGAACACATACTATGCACCAGACATTGCACTCAATTATTTTTCATAGCTCTCTGTTTCCCATGTGGCCCTGCCTTATTCAAATGACATGATACATTAAAAAAAAATTAAAGGCATATTCTGACGTTGTTCTTAAGACCTGGAAGATAACTTTATTCATTTTCTGCTCTAAGGTCCATTTCCCTTTTTTCTCTATTTTTATTGTCCTTTTCCTTCAATAAAAAGCCAGAGAAGACAATGGGAGCTAATATGTTGAAGCATTTTCCTCATGTACAGCAAGACATTATTGAAAGCTCTCCACGGGAAGCCTGTCTTTGTTTTACTGCAATTCTGCAATAACCTGGCGACCCTGAAGAGGCAATTCTATCTTGAAAGTCGAAACATCTTACTGCTTGCCAAAAGCAAGAAGGACCTGCACTTTGGGATTTGGGGAGATTTTATGTATTTGGAGGAACATTCCCTTGATTATATTCTCTTCAGAGACCAGAACCAAGGCATTCAGAAACATCTGTGCAGCAGGAAGCGTCTGGCATAGATTCTTCATGTTCAGTTAATTGGCCCTAGGCAAACCTTCCTGAGAAGAAGACTTCTAAGCAGTGGTTAGACCACACGAGCCGAGCTTCACGTATTCATTTTGTTTATGGCACTATATCATTTCTCTACACTCTCTGATAGAGAATTAATTTGGGGAAAATAGTCGAAGGCTACTTTGCCCAGCTTCTTCTTTCTCTGTATCCCTAAATCATATCTGCTTTCCTGCTCTGAAATTCTCATGCTTTTATAAAGGAGAAAACAACCCAATGAAGCTGACATGCACCATGGTGAGTCTGACCTTTCCCTCCCAGAATGTCAGGCTTATATAATGGCCATTTATTAAAATACTTTAATGAGTCTCTTTCCATTTTATCAGGAAATCACCTAAAGAAGGTGATGATTAATGCAGAAAAGCATAAATATAGTCAACACATTATATCACCATTAATGAATGCAAAAATTATTTTGCTTATAGGGCAAGGGGATTGTAGTTTTCTGACTGCCCCTCAAGTCACAGAAAAAGGAAGGTTGATATGAAAATGAAGATTTAGTAGTTTATATGTTACTGCTAAACAGCAAGTCATTTCACTTTCTCTAGAAATCAGTATCATCTGAAAATGAGAGTAACAACTGCTCATTATGCAACCAACTAAATTTACCTGACCGAGCCTTGGAATGCTCAGACATTTGGCCAGACATTATTCTGGATGTGAGAGTGTTTCTGAACGAAATTAACATTTGAATTGGTAGACTGAGTACAGCGAATTGCCCTCTCAAATGTGGGTGGGTCTCATTCAATTAGTTGAAGACAAGAATAGAACAAAAAGGATTGGTAAGAGGGAACTCCTTCTGCCCAACTGTTTGAGCTGGGCCTCTGGACTCAGCCTTTTCTGGCCTCAGGACTCAGACCGAAACACTGGTTCTTCTTGGGTCTTCAGCCTACCATCTTTCAAACTGGAACTTACACCGTCAGCTTTCTTGGTTCCCAGGCCTTCAGACTTTGTTTGGAATTACGCATTGGCTTTCCTGGATTTCCAGCTTGCTGATTGCACATCTGGGGGCTTATCAGCCTCCATAATTGTAAGCCAATTCCTTATAATAAATCTCTCTCTCTCTCTCTCTCTCCATGCACATACTATTGGTTCTGTTTCTCTGGAGAACTCTGAGTAATACAAGCGCTGTACTGTAGGTACTATTGTATCTCCATTTTACAGATAGGGAAACACACATAAAGAAGTTAGGTAATTTTCTGTGGTGGTTTGAAGCTATGCCCATTGATTCTTTGATGGTACCCTCTCAAGAGGTGAAGCTTAATATCTCTCCCCTTGAGTTTGAGCTAGACTTAGTGATTCATTTCGAGTGAATAGTATATGGCAGATATGAAGGGATGTCCCTCACAAGGCTAAATAATAAAAATACTACGGTTTGTCTTGAGTTTTCTCTCTGTCTCTGTCTCTGAAAACTCACTCGAGGGACAACCATGCCTATGAGCAGCGATATGAAGTGACCCATATGGTGAGGCATTGAAAGCTCCCGCCAACAGCCACAATAGCAAGCTTGGATTCTCCTGCTTCTTAAGACAATTCCAGATCTCATGAAAGATCCTCGACCAAAACCAGCAAGTTAAGCCTCTCCTGGATTCCTGACCTTCATAAATGGTGTGTGATAAATGTTTGTTGTTTTAAGCTGCTAAACTTGGGATACTTTGTTACACAGCAAGAGATAACACTCAGTCGTGCCAAATGCCACATAGTTCATAAAAGTCAGAACCAGGATGCACACCCACATGGTGTTCTCCAGAGTGAATGTTTTTAACCAGTACCTCCTATGGCCTCTCATAATGACATAGGATCCCCAACCACAAAGCTGAAATTACCATCCACACCCCAAAATACCCTGATAAAAGAAGAGGCCTTGTCCCTCATGTCTTACTTCAGATAGTTCCTTTCACGGATCTTCTTTAAAATACAGTAAATCAAAGTAATGGAATTTATTTTCTTCTTTGTCAATAGACTTCAGAGATAGTCTCGAAAAACTTAGATGAGGGATTGAAGCTCAGTTATGCCCTGACCCAAGAGACTTCTGCCTGAAAGAAGGTTGAATGCTTGTCTTTTTTATTTTCTTGTTAAAAAATATTTTGCAAGAGATAATCTGACTAATTAAGGCCTCTGCTTAATTGAGATCTAGTTTAATAATATTCTAACATCATTTTCAAAGAGTAATGACAGGATGGCATAATGGTGCCCACTTCCCCGGGGATGCTTCTTATGACAGTATAATAAGTTTTGTGATGGATTGCAGTTCTTTAGACTCACCTTGCTTCTCATCTCCAGGCCTTTGCACAGGCTGCTCTCACTGCCTAGAAATCCCTTCCTCTCCAGGCACTTTCTCCTCATCTGTCTTCAACCCAAATGACTCCTTTTATCCTTTAAGACTCAGCTACATAGTCATCTAAGATGGCTTCTTGTTATCATTTTACCCTCAGTTATCCTTTGGGTTTCAATAGCATAATGCAGTCTAAAAGCATCTCTTTTGGAAACAAATAGATGATGATTTCAGTCAAGCTTGTGTTTTATACTAGTTGTGCATCCTTGGGTAAATTTCCCAAGCCCACTAAGCCTTGATCTTCTATCTATCGAATGGAGACAATATACTTGTGAGGATTAAGTTACTCCATAATTGAGAATGGTGCCTGGCATAGAAAAAGGCCTAAATAAATATTAACTATTATTTTTATTGTGTTAAGTATGTACCAAAATGCATACAAATTTTTCAATTACTTTCTCTCTTAGAATAGGTGTCTTTTGAATTAATGAATATAATTTTGGTGCTTTTGTCATTATAACACTGATGGTGGATGCTGTGGGAGTGAGAGGTTTTCTTGTTCATTTATCTTCACTGCCACTTCATTTCAAAATATATCCCCAGCTGAATTTTCCCTACATTTGTTTCTATCCAAGCAGCTTGCCAAATTTTTAGGTCTTAAAACTTGAGTCATAATGACTCCCTCCCCCAACGCTTTCTTCCACCATTTTTAAGAATTTATTTACACTTTTAACATTTACTCCCTATTCTTCATTCCAAGGGCATCAGAATTAACCCAGCCCTATTTCCTCTAAATTCTCTTGCTTCAGCCACTTCTGGTGATTCACAGCTTTACTGACTTTTGGTCTCTCCACCTCCAGTCTACTACTCTCCATGCAGATATATTTATTTCTCCCCAAATAGCTCTTATCGTATTACTCCCTGCTAAAAATAATTTATTGGCTGCCCATGTCTTAAAAATGGGAAATTTTACATATTTGCAGCAGTTTGCTGTGAAGACACATTGCTTATTTTTACCTTATTCATTTTCTCTCCTCTATTGAAACCGTATGGTTTAAACTTTCATAACGTACCCCACACTTTTCCATCTCCTAGCTTTTAACCATTCCCTTTCTGCTTTCTAGAACACCCTCTTGCCCCAACTTTGCATGCGGAAATAACGTCTCAAAAAAACCATCTCAAATGTCACTTTCTTCATGAAATCTTTCCTCATTACCTCACCCTTTTCCCAGGTCCAGATGCTGCAATTTCTCCTTCCTTGTATCTCTGTGGCCCTTTGTTTTTTTGTTTACAAAGTTTCTCATATGCCTTATATAATGCATTATTGTCTCTTTCCATTGCAAATGTTAAATTCTTTTTATTTTAACCACCTTGATAATCATCTCTCTTCTGAACTTAAGGACAGTGCTTTGCATCAAATAAAGACTCGGATCCTGAATTGAATTGTATTATATAACCAGTTAAAATTCCTGGTACTGTAGGTATAATTAGAATTATATAAATGCAGTTTAAAATAAAATCATGTCTTTCTCCCCAGATTTTTGGCAAGTGACAAACATTTTTGCTGTTTAGCCATCTGTAGCATAAATACCTTTACCTAAATGTCATTACTATATGGATAAATTGTCTTTGTATGAATGTTTAGGAACAAAATTGCTGTCTGTCTGCTTTCCAATTACTGGAAGACCAAAACTAGCCAACTCAAGATAGACTTTTAACAAGATACTTCCTTGTAATGAGAATTGCTTTTGGGCCTCAAACTGACTTAGTTACTAGTTTTTCAATTTGGAAGTCATTTCTCTTTAGGACCTGAAGGGTTTTTGCACTGCCTGGGGAATTAGGCAGCCACCTTTAATTAGAAAAGGGCCAAGATATTCAACATACACTCAGATTTGTGATATTTGTGATGGTGCTGGGGTTAGGAGAGAAGAAAATATGGGCTGGAGAAGGGTGAAATTACTTTTTTTTTTTTTTACCTTTCTTATGATATTTCCTGAGTCAGTGGGAGAAAGGAAAAACAAAGAATTCTGATTTGTATTTGCTAAACACATGACACTGCATAGACTAAATAGGTTTGCTACTGTGATTGCCAGACAGCATAGAAAATGCTCTTTGCAGAGCTACATGAAATTTAAAACTGTTCAAATGAGGAACAAATGGTACTAGGGAAATAAAATAAATGTTTTTCAAGTATGTATTGTTAATTACTTTTTTTTAATTAGGGTTTACATCCACATTTGATCCAATAATTCTTAACCTTAATAAAAACGGCATGTTGCAGAATTCTCACCAGAAAGTTGAGAGGTATCTGGAACACAGAAGACAGGATTGGCTCCCAACACAAAAGGCCCTTGACTCCCAGAGGCAATATTTTTCTTTGAAAATTATTAAGCCCTTCAAAAATTGTTAATAAATCTGTTTGAAGTAAAAATGTGAGTTGAGAAGTATATGCCATTGCTAGCTACAAGCTAAAAATGATGCCTAATTTTGTTTACATATTTTGGGTTTGTTCTTTATTCTTCTCAGGTGTTTACCACATTTCTACAAAAAGAAACAAGGAAATTCAGTGATCTGGAGATCTCAAATTATCTTTGAAATGCAAGTTACTTTTTTAC
Source organism: Delphinapterus leucas (assembly GCF_059928025.1). NCBI lineage: Eukaryota > Metazoa > Chordata > Mammalia > Artiodactyla > Monodontidae > Delphinapterus > Delphinapterus leucas. Next base: position 46,569,791 of record NC_143133.1, on the reverse strand, counting down.
TTTTATTGAAAACTTTAGGGATTATGAAATAAGCAACAGAATTTCACTTAGAAAGGAACATTAACTGAAACACAGATGTTAAAAAAAAAAAAAGGAAATTGGCTTTTCCCCATCTCCCTCTGGAGACCTGGGAATGTTATCAAGGACTGAAATAATTAATTGTCACTAAAGGACACACTTATCATTTACTTCAAGTTTGTGGTTCCTTTTTTCCTATACTTAATAGCCAATTAAGGTGTAAAAATGTGCCTGTTAGATAATATCATAACCATGTTAATAGTGAAGCAACAACTTTGTGAAAGTTAATCTAGGAGATCACTTCAAATTTTCTCACAAAGGAAATTAACTTCGATAACCATCTTTCTGGCTGCAGAAGAAAATGAAATATATCATTTCCATATGTATCTACAACATATAAAAAATATATTTGAATTTTAAGGGCATCTTAAAATAATAATTCAGCTTTACAAAATTGTCACATCAGGAGAAAATTGTTTGCCTTAGAAAATCAAAATTCACTCCATCAGTTGCTACTACAAGTGTCTCTAAGCAATATATTTCTTACTGCATTTGGTAGTTGTTTTTAAGATAAAAAATTATGGAGGCTACTGAATACATAACTGATGATAATGTAATACACTCTATTTTTATAATTTTCAAAGTATCTGATTCTGTGGGCATTAGTTTTCATATTTTAATAGTGCATGTAGTACTGGACATGCTAGAAGAATTAATGTTCCTATTAACAGCCTTCTGTAGAGCACACTGATACAGTTTTCACTCTCTTTTTTCTATGAAAAACATATGTATGCACACATGTACATACACACACATTTATATTAAGTTGTGTGTGTATATATACACAAACATATACATATAATTTATTGAGGTATAATTTATATTCAATAAATACATTCATTTAAGTGTATAAGTTGCTAAAGTTTGCAAAATGTATAGACTTTTGTATCCACCACCATAGTTAAGATATACAACATTCCACAACCCCAGAAAGTTTCCTTGTCCTCCTTTATATCAATCTTCACCATGTCTTTCCAGGTGAAGCAAACACAAATCTGCTTTCTGCTACTATAGATTAGTTTTGCCTGTTCTAGAATTTCATACATATGGAGAAATACAGTATGTACTTTTTTGCATATTTTTGCTTTCACCCATCATAAGGGTTTAGAGATTCATATATGTTATTCTCTTTTTTTCTTGAATAGTAATTTGACTGAATAGCACGGTTTTATTCACCTATTGATAGACAATTCAGTTGTTTCCAGTTTGGAGATATTATGAATAAACTTCTTTGAACATTCTTTTACATATATTTGCATGGATATGTTTTCATTTCTGTTATTAGATATCTAGAATTTCTGTCATTCAGAAATTGTTTACTTAAATTTACAAAAAATACCCAATGTAGTCCTCAGGTACTTTAAAGTGTTTTTCACATTTTACATCCTTTGCAATGTGTAATAATTCCAGTTGCTTAACATCTTTACCAAAACTTGCTGTTGTCAGTCTTTTCAGTTGTAACCATTCTAGTGAGAATATTGATATCTCCCGTGGTTTTAATTTTCATTTCTCCAGTAACTAATGTTATTGAGTACCTTTTCCTGTGCTCATTAGCTATTTGTGCATCTTCTTTGGTGAAGTGTTGCTCAAATTTTTGCTAATTTAAAAACTGGATTGTTTGTTTTCTTATTATGAATTGTTTATTCAACCTGATAATGTCTCTTGTTAGAAATAAAATTTGCATATATTTTCTCTCAGTATGTAGCTTATTGGCTTGCCTTTCTATTTTCCTTACATTGTCTTTCAAAACTAGATTTTTAAAAATTTTGATTATATATAATTTATCAACTTTTACTTTATATTTATTTCTTTTGGATCTCTACCTTTAAAAAGAAGTTGCTTACCACAGGGTCACAAAGATTTCTTTAGATGTTTTCTTTCAGAACTTTTATAGTTTTAGATTTTGTGTTTAGGTCCATGTTCCATTTCAAAGTAATTTTTGTACGTAATATGTGGTAAAAGTTAAGATTATTATGACTTTCTAATGTGGATATCTAATTCTAGCACCATTTATTGGAAATACTTTCCTGTCTTCACTAAATTACTTCTGCACTTTTGACGAAAATCAACTGACTTTACATGTGTGCTCTATTTATGGAACCTATATTTTTTTATTCTTCTCTTTATCTATTCTTATGCCAATATCACACACTTTTTTTTCAGGCTTACTGTTTTTTTTCTTCTGGGACTCTGATCACATGAATGTTAGATTTGCTATTGTTTCCGAGATCTCTGTGGTCTCTGAGGTTTGTCCAATTTTTTATTTTTCTGTCTACCATCTCTCTGTTTTTCAGATTAGAAGAATCAATTGGATAAGTTTTCCAGTTTACTGATATTTTCTTGGTCACCTTCATTCTGTTATTGAGCCCACTAGTGATGTTTTACTTCTGTGGATGTTATGACTTTCAGTTTTTTGATCTTTTAGTTCAAAACGTCCATTTGGCTCTACTTTATTTCTTCTGTTCCTTTACAGAGGATTTCTAATTTAATTTTTTTTTTAAAAGGATTTGTAAATGCCTACTGGATTTTTAAGATAGCTCTTTGTCTCAATTGGCTTAGGCTTCCATCACAAAATATCATGAACTGAGTAGCTTAAATAACAGAAATTTATTTTCCCACAGTTTTGGAGGCTGGAAGTCCAAAACCAGCTACCAGTATGATCAGCTTCGTATGAAAACTCTCTTCTGGACTTGCAGATGGCTGTCTTCTTGCTATGTCCTCACATGGCAGGGGGAGAAAGAGAGAATTTCTCTAGTGCCTCATCTTACAAGGACACTAATCCCACCAGACCAGGGCCCTGCCCAGGTGAACTTATCTAATTCTAATTAGCTCCCAAAGGCCCCATCTCCAAATATCATCACCTAGGGCTTTGGGATCAACATATTTGGGGGTGACACAGACATTGAGTCCACATAATGCTTTTAAATCCTTGTCAGATAATTCCAACATTTGTGTCATCTCAGTGTTAGCATTTTCCGATTGCCTTTTCTCATGGATATTGAGGTTATAGGGGTTGTTGCTACAATGGGTCATTTTGGATTTTATCCTACATGTTATATATGAATATTATGTTATGACACCCTGGCTCCTATTGAAATCTTCTATTTAGCTGGCAGTAAACATGTTTAGATCCAGAATGCACACCCTGGTCCATTTTTGTGAGCTGTGATTAAAATGTCAATTGTTTTCAAAGCCTTTACAGTGCTATTTTGGTCTGCCCCACTTGAGTGTTTCCCAGAGGCTAACCCAAATCCTGGGTGCCGTTTCAGATCAGTGTTCAGTTCTCAACTCTCGCTCTATTGTTTCTTGTCAGTTTCAGGCATGAGCCACTTAGAGGTCTGCTCAGGAATTCATATACAGAGTTTGAAAATCCCTTTCTGCAACTCCTCCCTCTCAGAACTTTCTCCAGAACTCTATTGTTGGGGAGGAGGGGATGTGCACTACCTTCTTACTGCATAACTGTGGAGAAAGACTGGGCACTGCCCACAGTCTCTGCAGCTGCAGAGAGGAAATTCCATTGTGTTGTTCCACAAATCCTGAGATTCCTGGACAGTCTTCTTTTTCTGCAACTTTCCAAGTGTTTTGCCAGTTATTTTAGAAAATGTTTCTATGTCCTTTATGTTGTAGTTTGTTGATGAATATGGTGGAATATACTAATATATCTGGAATCAGAAGCCATATAGAGATCTTTTGATGCTATGATATATATTTTAATGTTAGTAGATTTTTCTAGTCATTATTCCTTTATGTATTCTCTGATCCATTGATTTTTCTCCTCTCCTTTTGGGACTCCAGTTACATATTTTAAAAATTTTATTGGAGTATAGTTGATTTACAATGTTGTGTTAGTTTCAGGTGTACAGCAAAATGATTCTGTTATACATACATATATATCTCTTTTTGTCAGATTTTTTTCTATTATAGGTTATAACAAAATATTTAGCATAGTTCCCTGTGCTATACAGTTGGCCCTTGTTGGTTATCTACTTTATATATGGTGGTGTGTTTATGTTAATCCCAAACTCCTAATTTATCCCTCCTCCCCTCTTTTTCTCCTTTGGTAAGCATGTTTGTTTTCTATGTCTGTGGGTCTATTTCTATTTTGTATATAAGTTCATTTGTACCATTTTTTTTTAGATTCCACATATAAGTGATATCATATATTTGTCTTTCTCTGACTTACTTCACTTAGTATGATAATCTCTAGGTCCATCCACGTTGCTGCAAATGGCATTATTTCATTCTATTTTATGCCTGAGTAATATTCCATTGTATATATATCTACCACATCTTCTTTACCCATTCCTCTATCAATGGACATTTAGGTTGTTTCCATGTCTTGGCTATTGTAAACAGCTGCAATGAACATTGGGGTGCATGTATCTTTTTGAAGTATGGTTTTCTCTGTATATATGCCCAGGAGTGGGATCACTGGATCATATGGTAGTTTTATTTTAAGTATTTTTAAGGAGCCTCCATATTGTTCTCCATAGTGGCTGTACCAATTTACATTCCCACCAACAGTGTAGGAAGGTTCCCTTTTCTCCACACCCTCTCCAGAATTTATAGTTTGTAGACTTTTTGATGATGGCCATTCTGACTGGTGTGAGGTGATACCTCACTGTAGTTTTGATTTGCATTTTTGTATTAATTAGTGATGTTGAGCATCTTTTCATGTGCTTTTTGGCTATCTGGATATCTTCTTTGTAGTCCAGTTACGTATTTTATTTATTCTCACTGTATTCACTCTGTCTTTTATTGTCTCTTTTGCATTTCTCCATCCTTTTTGGATTTTTCTTCTGACTTATCATTTACTTTATTCTTACTTATTCTCTGTCAAGTCTTCTGTTAAGCCAATCTACAATGTTCTCAATTTCTGATATTGTGTTTTCAGTTCCAGGATTTCTATTTCGTTCTTTTATTTAAAAAAAAAATGCAGTAGACCCTTAAACAACATGGTTTGAACTGTGTGGATCCCCTTATACACAGGTTTTATTCAATGAATACATACTACAGTACTACACAACCCACAGTTGGTTGAACCCATGCATATAGAATTTCAGAAACTGAGGGCCAACTGTAAAGTTATACATGGATTTTTAACATGGGTAGGAGAGTCTGCACCCCTAACCCCCGTGTTGTTCAAGGATCAACTGTAATTTTTAGTTCTAGTGAAACCCTATGGTTTCATCCATGTCAGAAATTTCTACTTCAACTTCATCCCTCCTTTAAGTATATAGCCTTTCAGGTATACCTACCTACACCTAATGTGAGTAAGTTTTATCATGCTTCTACCTCTGATAAACCTTGGACTCCACATTTTAGATCCCCTTGTTCTTGGGCTTCTCAAGATCTCACCAGCTCTCAGCAATCTCTTCTGCAATTGAAAATTCTCCTTGAGCAAGCACAGAACAATATCCTCTTAAATCCTGGCCCTGTCATCTTTATTTCTTTGTTAATTTCCTGATGCCTTTGAGCAAAAAACCTCTTTTGCTTGTTCTTTTTTGTTATGATCAACAGGTGGTTTAATATGAGTTACTTAGTGTATTTGTCAGGATTCTCCAGAAAAATAAAAGTAATAGAATATGAAGATATAGATACAGATACAGATATAAGAGGATGTTTATTTTAGGAACTGGCTCATGTGGTTATGGCAAGTTGAAGAAACAAGAAAGTCAGTGGCATATTTCAGTCCAAGCCCAAAGGCCTGAGAACCAGGGGAGCCAATGGTATAAGTCAAAGAGTGCAAAAGCCTGAGAACCAGGAGCTCTTATATCTGAGAGTAGGAGAAAATGAATGTCTAGCTCAAGAAAAGAGAACAGAAATTTGTCCTTCTTCAGACTTTTTTGTTCTATTTGGACCCTCAGTGGATTAGATGATGCCCACCCACACTCAAGAGGATGGAAGTTCTCTACTCAGTCTACTGATTCAAATGCTAATCTCTTCCAGAAACACCATCACAGACACACCTAGAAATAATGTTTTACTGGCTATCTAAGCATACCTAGTCTGCTACTACCAGCACTTGAAAGTCACACTGAATATACTTATTTTTTCTAGTTAGAAGATAGAGGAGAGATGTACCAACAGAAACAATTTTAAATTGACTTCAGCATTCCAATATTAACAAAGACAGTCCATTTCTTGGTCTTTCTCTTTACTAAGATAATAGACAATAGATGGATCTTAATAGATAATTAAGATTTTTACCTTTCCATCCCTTTTTTTGGACCTCTATTTTCAGTCAACCCCCAGACCATGCCTTTTCCTCTCAGAAGCAAAAGCAAAACTCACATTCTCTCTCTCTCTTTTTTTTTTTTTTTAAACAAATGTACTGTATTGTTACCACTTCAGTCCTTACACTGATGTGTTTACAAAAATATCAGTTTGAAATACGTTATTGAAAGTGAGTACACACAATAAATAGAAAATAAGGATGAATGGTGCTTGAGACATATCAAGAAACTTATCTTCATCTATTGCCTACTGTTGTAGACAAAATTTGACACACAATCAGCATTATTGAAATAGCAGTCAAGGTACCTGGGAGAGGGTTGCAGACTATGAGAAAAGTAGCTTAAAAGTCTGGACCACTCACACACACACACATACAAAATTCACTTTATCTGGAAGCTAACCTCAGTATAACACTGAATTATCTACTATTACCCGTAAGAACAATTTAAAAATAAGAAAAATGCCTGGGAACCTTCATTAACAGTATTTTTAAGTTAAAGTTTTTACTATAAATGTCTGATGATTACTCAAATATCCTAAGCCACGAGGCAGTCCCTAAAGACAATAAGTTATAAATAGTCTGAATTTAATAACTTCAATGTGATATGGTTAATATAATACACACTGCATGTGTATCTCAACCAACATCTTTCAGGTGAGGTGATAATTAAAAGGTTTAAATTTACCGTTCCAATTTCTGTTCAGAAGAGTGATGTCAGTATTCTTGCAACAGTGATGACATTCATTATTGTAAATATGCTAATATACATATTACTCTGAATTACACTTGACTGAATTCTATGTACACGTGGTTACATATTCCAAATGAAAAAATTCAACGGTACAGGTTTATAATCAAAGCTGAGTTTGACAAATGCTTTCTGACTTCTGAAAGCACTTCTTAAAAGTGAATAAACTAGTTATAAGTAGGTGACCATTTCCTTTTTCCCTTTACACATGATGAACTTCATGAAACATTAATACCCAAGGTATATTCGTTTCTGGACCATACTGCTTACATGCTCTTCTTTCAAAGGCAGTTACCATTTGCTTTACAACTTCATCGAAAACAATGTGGCAGCTGAGAGTGTAAAAGTGAGCAAAATTCAAAAGAAATTGAACAATATAAAATACAAATTCTTGGGTAGCCAGGAAGAATTTGGGCTAAAACACCAAACAGTCTCCAAATGATTTAAGAGCTTCCCATCAGTACAGGATGCTTTACCAAATGTGGTTTCACCAAGGTTACTACCGATGCATAGCGCTCGAATACAGGTGGAGACCCAATTTCTAATCGTGTTTAGCGGTATCCAGATCTACTTGATATACATCTGACTTTTTGCACCAAGGAACAAAATGCTTGTAATCCTCCATTCCCGATACTACATCATACATTTCCTGCATAGAATATCCTATAACTCTCCTCTCTGAATATTCTTTTCTTTTGTTTATTAGTGGTGCAGCAGTTCTGAAGAAAGTTCTTGCATATACCTCCTTAGGCAAAATTGAGGTATGTAGTGGAAGAGTTCTGCTCATCAGTATCCCACAGGAGGCTAAATACCTGACATTTCCACAGGTCCCTGTGCTGGAGCCACGGACCCCACCACTGCCGCAGGCTTCAGACGGCATCCTGAGACCAACCTTCTCCAGGGCCCCCTGACAGTCTGAGCTGCCATGATCATCTTACTGAAAAATTCAAGTTCTCTTGCAGAAGCCCTCAAACACTCTATTGTTACAAAGTCTTTCCCTTGTATTTGAAAGGGAGATTTCCCATTTTTTAAACCATATAAATTAAGGAGACCCTTCCCAGTATATGAATTCTGGTGCCATGTGTTAAAATATATTTTTTTCACCACTCAATTTATACATTTCTATAAATCCTACTTAAAATTACCAACACTATTTTTTCCTTATCTGATAATACTTATTACTGCACAAAAAACTAAGAAAACACATTTTAAAAATAAAATACATATCTACAACAGTTGTACAGATGAGTTTTCTGGGGAAAACTTCTTTCTATAATCACAAAACAGAAAATCTAGGATCTGATCATATAATTAATTTCATCAAAACAAAATCTCAGTATTTGTTGAATATTCTTTGGAGAGTTCACACATTCATATTTCCTCAAAATATCACCTATAACCTAATGACTCCTACATATTTATCTCTAGCTCCTGATTCTAACCTCCAGTTTCTAGTTGTATATTGGATATCTATCAGTGCTGTTATCCCTCCTTCTGCTTATCTCTATTTTAGCACTTAACCAGGGAATAATAACTCCATATTGTCCCCTTTTTTCTCCCATAAACTGCTAAATGGCTTATTTATCTCTATCTCCATAGTACTTGTGCTCTTGAGTCATATATTTGTATTGTATTAATTAAATTGAATAAATTACCATGTTTAAAAAAATACTTGAGAAAAGATTCTATAATATCCTTTCTTATAATTTTTAACTATTTATAAAATTTACATTATATAGAGAAAATACATTTTAATGTACATACATTTTAATATATATAAATATACATTATTTTTTTATTTTTCTGATATTAATTCCTCATACTTCAGCTTTAGCATGACTTTTTTCCCCTTGTCTCAATAAGAGAGAAAACATATTCACTGCTTCCATCTGTATACCATCTCTTCCAGAACATAAAGATTTATCAAGCATCCTTTCCTCTTCTCTTGTCTTCGACTTCCCTGGTTTTCTTTTATGACTTACTTCCCAAACTTTTAATCACTCCCATTGCCTTTTCTTAGGCATTTTCCAAGGTATTCACATCTCTATATCTGCAGTAAGATATAGGGCCACAAAAAGGGACAAATACACCAGTTGGATAAAGTTAGAGAAAGAGTAAGAAGACTCTGATTTGAGGTTAACTTTAGGTAGACTTACAAAGCTTTATTTACATATCCTGCTCTCATAAATAGATCACTAGTCAAAGATTCCAAAACACACACAAAGAGCCTCCTTTTTCTGTAAACCTACCAGTGAAACCATGCCACTAAAATGCTAGTGGACTTTTCCAGTGGCTCCTTTATTTACTAGTCAAGGTCCACATGTAAGGAAAGTCTTGCGACTCAGATTATGACATTCAGCACTTGATCAATATTATTTATACATTCTGTGGTGTTCATGGGTGAAGGCACTACATAAATATTGTCATTACTATAAATAAGTTAATATCACAGGAGAAATAAGTGTATTTGCTTGAAGACCCAGTACAAAAATGATAAATGAGGGAAGTTGGTGAGAAAAAGCATTTTTCTTGGCCTGTGGTCAAAAAACAAAGCTTTCAACAATTGCAGGGAACTTTCTCTAGACATGAGCTGGGAAACAAATTTAGCTAAATATAAATCAAAGGAGTTCTCTTTATTGTAATTCGAGGATGCCATAATATAGGAGGCAAGGGAGATTGCTAAAGGAAGAAACAAATATTTCCTTCCCAATAGAGAGATCTTTGTAAAGCATGAGTTTTTCACTTCTATTGTCACGATTCTTTGATGCACACAGAGAGGCATGCTGTGGCCTACAAAGAGGAGTTATGGAATTCTGGCTAAGAGGTGGTGAGAAGAACACTGTTGTGAAGCCAAGTACCACTGAGTTAAAGCTGCAGCTTCACTGTTACCTGTCTGCTCTTGAGTTACTTATTCTGTGCCTCAGTCTTCTCTTTTACAAGATGAATCTAGTAATAGTAGGGATCTTAGTATATTCAGTACTCAGCACAGTCCTTAGCCCACAGCTAATATCCAGTAAATGTTATCTTTGTCATTAGTTTTACTAGATTTCTTTCCAAAATCCATTCCCATATGGCTTTTCAGTTGATCCTAGCTTATTTTATTTACTCATTACCAGGCACTTACTCTGAACACTTGCTTGAGCTGGTCTGGGAAATCCTATACATTTCCTTGATCATGGTGGGTTTTTCATTATGCATTTACATTTTGTGCTCTTTTCACATATTTGGTCTGATAAAGTTTCACTTCTTATTTCATATGTAGTTCTAAATTTACTTCTTCATTTTTTCTTTTTTATCTTCAAATATGACTAGCTTTAAGTACTTTCCATTTTCTGTTCTCCTAGGTTTTATTATTAATTTTTTTACAACGATACCTGTTACATTCTTTGAATGACTTCTTCCCTAGCTAAAATGTAAATTCTCTAAAGACAGGGACTATATACTATTCATCTTTGGGTCTCCCAGAACCTAACACTTTTCTAAGCACGTAGAAAGCACTCAGTAAGTGTTCAATGCATGAACTGAATATAATACAATATGACAATGCTAAAATATGAAATAATATAAAATATTAGAAATACAGAAAAATAGAAAATTGAGTAATTTAGACTCATAGAATGTAAAATAGAAAAAATGATATATGTTATTTTTTAATGCCAAGGAAGATCTCTAAGAAAAGGTACTAAAAATCACTTTGATACACTGAAAATGACTACTTTTTTTACCCAATAGATATCAAGCATTTATATTATAACCCAAATTATACACAAATATAAAAATATAGAAGAGAAGTGCCCCAATATACTGACTGCTTATATATGATAGAATTAGAGGTGAGTTATATTTTATATTTTTCGGTAATTCCAAAATCTGTAACAAAAGCTTTTATTATTATTGTAAGTAGAGAATACCCATGTACTTTTTTTTTTTTTGTCCTTCCATAGTCATATCCCTCTGACCACAGCCAGAGGTCCTTTTTATTCTTTCCAGTTTTACTGCGATATAATCGACATACAGCACCGTATAAGTTTAAGGTGTACAGCACAATGATTTGACTTACATACACCATGAAATGATTACCACAGTAAGTTTAGTGAACATCCATCATATCATATAGATACAAAATTAAAGAAATAGAAAAAAATGTTTTCCTTGTGATGAGAACTCTTAGGATTTTCTTACTCCTTAACAACTTTCATATGTAACATACGTCAGTGTTCTTAAATTTCTCATGTTGTACATTACACCCTAGTACTTATTTATCTTAGAACTGGAAGTTTGTACCTTTTTATTGCCCTCATCCAATTCCCCTCCCCCCACCCACTGCCTCCGTTAACCACAAATCTGCTCTCTTTTTCTATCAGTTTGTTTGCTTGTTTTTGTAGTATAACTGACCTACAGCACTATGTTAGTTCTTATTACACAACATAGTGATTTGATATTTCTATACATTTCAAAATGATCACCACAATAAGTGTAGTTACCATTTGTCACCATACAAAGATATTACATTATTATTGACTGTATTCCCCACACTATACATTTCATACCTGTGACTCATTTACCCTGCGACTGGAAATTTGTGTCTCTTAATCTCCCTCACCTATTTCTCCCCTCCCCTTACCCGTTCCCCTCTGGCAACCACCTGTTTGTTCTTTGTATCTATGACTCTGTTTCTATTTTATGTTTGTTCATTTGTTTTGTTTTTTAGATTCCACATATAAGTGAAATAATACAGTATTTGTCTTTCTCTGTCTGACTTATTTCACTTAGCATAGTACCCTCTAGGTCCATCCATGTTGTTGCAAATGATTTCATTCTTGTTCAAATGTTGCAAAGATTTCATTCTTTTTTATGGCTAAGTATATTTCATTGTATGTGTACACACCACATCTTTTTTATACATTCAGCTACTGATGGGCACTTAGGTTGCTTCCATATCTTGCTATTGTAAATAAAGCTGCAATGAACATAGGGGTGCATATATCTTTCTTAATTAGTGTTTTTGCTTTCTTTGGATAAATACCCAGGAGTGGAATCGATGGACTGTATGGTAGTTCTATTTTTAATTTTTTGAGGAATCTCCATACTGTTTTCCACATTGGCTGCCCCAATTTACATTCCCACCAACAGTGCACAAGTCTTCCATTTTCTCCACATCCTCACCAACACTTGTTATTTGCTGTCTTTTTGATGATAGCGGTTCTGACAGGTGTGAGGTGACATCTCATTGTGGTTTTGATTTGCATTTCCCTAATGATTAGTGATGCTAAGCCAGCCAGAGAACTTTTAAGCACTCCTGTGATTAGATTCAACCCTCCCAGACAATCCAGGATAATCTCCCCATCATGAGAGTCTTAATTTTTTTTGGGGGGGGGATTTTTTTTTTTATTCAAACAGAAAGTCACAAAAATTATAATCATCCTCATCAGTTCACTCAGTCCCATGTAATTAATTTTTTTAATCTTGATCTTTTGTTAGCACTTTTATGAATTCATCAGTTTTCCATTAGAGTTCTGAAAATGCTTATTTATTCAGTTCAGCAGTATAGTCAGTTACCAGAAACCTGTACTTGTCAGAGTCTTTTCCATGAATTCCTTGAAGATGAAACTCTTTTATAGGAACATTTTTGCAAAAGCATCAGAGTATACTCAGAACTGTCTGTAAATGACAAAAGACTTAAAAATTACCACGGTTAAAGATTTGATGAAAGTTCATAATAATGTAATTGACAAGGAAATTTAGTTATTTCTGAGATATACATTTTAAAGTAATAACTAGAATTATGACTTACAACATTATACCAGAACATATAAGATTTTTAGAAATTTCATGTAATGTCTGAAACATTTATATTAACAAATTTCCATATTTTTGTTGCAATGGTAAATAGGAGTGTTTCCATAATTTCACTTTCAGATTTTTCATCATTGGTGTATAGGAATGCAAGAGATGTCTGTGTATTAATTTTGTATCCTGCAACTTTACCAAATTCATTGATTAGCTGTCGTAGTTTTCTGGTGGCATTTTTAGGATTCTCTATATATGGTATCATGTCATCTGTAAACAGTGACAGTTTTACTTCTTCTTTTCCAATTTGTATTCCTTTTATTTCTTTTCCTTCTCTGATTGCCATGGCTAGGACTTCCAAAACTATACTGAGTAATAGTGGTGAGCGTGGACACCCTTGTCTCGTTCCTGATCTTAGAGTAATTACTTTCAGTTTTTCACCATTGAGAATGATGTTTGCTGTGGGTTTGCCATCTATAGCCTTTATTATGTTGAGGTAGGTTCCCTCTATGCCCACTTTCTGAAGAGTTTTTATCATAAATAGGTGTTGAATTTTGTCAAAAGCTTTTTCTGCATCTATTGAGATGATCACATGGTTTTTATTCTTCAGTTTGTTAATATGGTGTATCACATTGATTGATTTGCGTATATTGAAGAGTCCTTGCATCCCTGGGATAAATCCCACTTGATCGTGGTGTATGATCCTTTTAATGTGCTGTTGGATTCTGTTTGCTAGTATTTTGTTGAGGATTTTTGCATCTATATTCATCAGTGATATTGGTCTGTAATTTTCTTTTTTGTAATATCTTTGTCTGGTTTTTGTATCAGGGTGATGGTGGCCCATGTACCTTTTTATCCTTAAATAATGTTATGCAATTACAAAAGCGTTAGGACCTATTCATGCATTATATTCAGGAATTGTCAATTGGTTAAAGCATCATGTGAATAATTAGAGGTTCAATATCTTTTGGGGTTATTTTTTTCAAACCTAAAAGAAGTACGTATATTTCTTTGACTGTCTATATATTATCCTGTCTATGATATATTTTCTCATATAACAATGTATGATGTTCACGCTATGCACATATATCTAATGGGGAAGGGGTCTGGGAAGGCAGATACAGCACAAAGTTATCTTGCCATCAGGAAAACAACATAATGCAGAAAGTATATCTTTATAGTCATTAAATAGAATTTTTAATCTGTAAGGGAAATTGCAAGTTCTAGTCTTTTATGTATATAGATAAAAAGGCTGGAGCTCAGAGAGGGAAGGAGATGTGCACAAAATCCCAGAGCTACTTAGTGGCACGACTGGGACTCTTTCAACTTGTGCAACATCAGAGAAATACAGAAAAAAGAGGAATTTTAGAAAGCTTTTCCTACAACCACCTAATTTTAAAGAGGGATAATTGAGGACTTAGAGTGATCCAGTATTTTCCTCTAGCTCACATTGCCTTCTAGAATTTGGCTGGAATTAGCAGCCAGAACTCCTATATCCCAGTCATTATGTTTTCTTCTGCAAGAAAAAGAAGTTACTTTAGCTCTCATCTACTCCACAGTCATTACCAGCAGTACCAAAGAAGAGCCTGACCCAATACTTATACATTATTCAATTATCAGTCAAACTCTAACATTGTTCTTACCAGGGAAGAAGAACAACTATATATCAAGCATACCGTCCCATCATTTCTTGATTGGTTTCATCACCTTTCCTTTTTTCAAAATTTCTCTGAGACTCATCCATTTTATTCATTTTCCTGTAAAACAATGATCTATGACAAAACCAATGAAAGGCTTAAAATTTCTAACTTATATATAGCATTGAGTATATGTATTTTTATGGGTGCATGTGTTTGAGAGGATCTTACATAAGATATTTTCCTAAGATATTGAAAACTACAAAAGGAATTTTTTGCCTATTTTAAATCTTTATTGATAGACATAGGCTAAGGAAGCCATTTGACTTATTTTTCACATTAACAGGGGAGGACAGTGTATCTAGAAGTGCTAACAGGTGGAAGAGCCTGGATTTCCATAAAAGTAAAGCAGGATAGGCCCTGTGGTGTAGTGGAACGTGCATGATATAAAATATTCAGTATATGTGTTCCGGTTATATTCCTGCATGAAATTAGCTCAAGTATCTAGAACAAGTCTTTCTGTGATTCCCAATGTCAATCTCTTCATAACTCAATAAAGGAGTTCATGGGAATTAATCCCTGGGAATTAATCTTTAACCCTTGGTAATATCCCCCAAACTTTCCCACAGGGTTCTTTCTAAAAGACTGTCAAATTCTTATCAAAGTCCTTTGAATGGTAAGCAAGTGATGCAAAGACAGAGAGTAAGGTTGAGACCAAATACATCAAGGAGGCAGTGGTAGATGGAGACTCATCCTGTGGTGGGCACAGTTCCTGCCCAATGTCTGGAGATGCCTAGTCTTTGCCCACATCCTAACATATTGTCTGTGATGAGGGCCTTGAATATACAATCAGAAGACTTCCTTTTTGCTTCAGAGACAAGCTGATTAAGATAGATGATCATTATGATATATGACTGGGTGTTTGTAATTGAGGAGAAATTTTGAAACCATCAATCAGTTTCAGAGAGAAAAGAATACCAGAAAAATTAATGCCTATCAATTAAAAGCCAAACTCCTTTTTTGTTGTTGAATGTTAAATGTGTTTTGTTGCAAAAGATGAGGAAAACACATGATTTGATTTGAGAATCAACTCCTTTGTTTATGCCATCCATTATCTCTACCATTATCCACTGGAAAACCTTTGCTCTTAGGAATGTGCTGATTTCAGATCATGTTATAATCTGCTGAGTACTCTGCCAATGGCTTTCCAGTACAATCTTCCCTTTCTATGGCCATGGAGGCCCTCTGAGATCTGGGCTTTGCTGCCTACAGTTATAATTTTATGTATCTCCACCTCAGTGTTCACTATGCTTCAAGACCACAGGTCTCTTTTATTCCCTCAAACACCCCAAGCCCCTTTCCACATAAGAGACCTTGGGCTAGCACCTTCTGCCCAGAATGCCACTCCCCCAGATGTTTTTCTTGCTGATTCCTCCTAGTTATCCAGGTTTATGTGCAAATGTCACATTCTCAGAGTGTCTTCCCTTGTTTATCTCATCCAAATTAACACTTTCTTCCTGTCTCCCCTTGAGACTTTATCACATTGCTCTTTTAAGCGTTCTCTACAATTCTCTTTACCAAATTACTTACTTGAATGACATATTTGTTTACTTACTATGTGTTTGCTACACCCCTTTCAACACACCATAAGCTCTTTGAGAATAAGGACTTATCTTTCTTGCCCATCTGTGTATCTGTAGCACTTACAACAGAGCCTTTCACATAGTAGGAGCTAGATAATTGGATGAATGAATGAATGCATGCTATTGATATAGATCTGTTAACTGTCAATGTGAAACAGAATGTATTAATATTCTTTCACTTGAGTCTTTTACAAATGTACCAAGTGTTTATCATCATTAAAGCCTGTGGCTTTAGGACTAGGAATTCATGCATATGACATTACCTATGATATCAGTGGTTCAAATGCCATTTGTCCCACTTAAAATAACAAATAACTAGAAGTAGTAAATGAGAGAGGGTGAGGGCAAGAAGGAAAACACAAAATTCTTTTTGGTCCTCTTTTCTTCTTTCAATGACCTTTCTGTTGAATTTATGCCCACAGTGTCAGGTCTTGTTTGCTTTTATGCTTCTTGCTGGATTCTGTCTAACATCTTTTTTCTTGCCTGCAATATGCCAGACAACTAATTCTGAATTACTTTTCCACTCTCTAGCTGGCTGTTTTGCATCATGGAAAGAGGCTTAGCTGAAGAGTACAATCAAAGGACTACTCACACAATTAAAAAAAAAAAACAACTACTTTCTTAATCAAAAAAATGAGGGCAATTCTTCTGTCATTCTTTGCTTTCATACATATCTTATCCTCCGATGCCCAGTAAGCTGAATTTTCAAATTTATAACACTTCTTCAGGTCTCTGGGCTTGATTAATAATAACTGTCAGTCCATTAAAATGGATTATGATGATTCCCAAGGAATTGGTTGTTAACATAATTAACAGCTGACTTTACTTTCAAGACATTAATCAAAAGAGCAAGTTGCTGGAAATGACCAGGTTCTCACAAATGTTGCTAATTAGCAAAGGCATTGAAGTTATTTGAAAGTGATTCCTGACACTGTTATCTGTGTGTTTGTATCACAGCTTTAAATACCCCCAATGTGATGTGTTTTCTCAAGTGTTATTAAACCAATAGACATTTAAACAAACTTAATTTAAAAGAAAAGACTCTAGATTTTGACTGTTTACTTTTGGATAGCATGGGGTGTAAAAAACTGCAAAATTACCATGATATGCAATGTGAAATATTTTCTATTCATAAATGGTAAATAAATTTCATATACACAAATTATCCCTATTTTGTTCTAACATAGTCTAACTAGCTCTATCATCAAAATAATATTCCTTTGAGAAAAAAGATAAACTTTACCATTAACTGCACATATCACATGTTTTGTATCTATGGACAATGAAAGCAATAGATGAAAGGAATTAAAAAAGGATTAAAATAATCCCCCCCCATTCCTACCAAGAAAGAGAAACTCTTAAAATTTTGGACTATTTGCTTCCAGTATCTTTACAGGCCTAGATAATTTTTTTTATGTTATTGTAATTATACTTTGTATATAATTTTGTATCCTGTTTTCTCATAACATTGTCGCATGCATTTTCTCTGTCAAATTAGAGAATTAATAAAATAATATTTTAATTGGCATATAGTATTCTATCAAAAAGATATTTTACATTTTACTTAACAATTCCCATAAGGTTGGAGTCATAAATTTCACTTTTAAATACAACACTGTAATAAGTATCAAAATCAAGGAAATAACTCACTGAAGTCTTACGGTGCTTTTGTGTCTGGATCAGAAGCCAGCAGTACCTACTCCTATTCCTGGTAGGGTTGCCAGATTTAACAAATAAAAATACAAGACACCCAGCTAAATTTGCATTTCACATAACCAATGATTTTTTTATTATGTGTCATGTAATATTCAATATATACTAATAATGCATAGGACAAACTTATACTAAAAATTTTTTTTTGAAATTTAAATTCATTGGTGCATACTGTATTTTACCTGGTAACTTTTATTTCTTTATTTATTAAATTTTTGGCTGCGTTGGGTCTTTGTTGCTGCATGAAGGCTTTCTCTAGTTGCGGTGAGCGGGGGCTATTCTTTGTTGCAGTGCATGGGATTCTCATTGCGGTGCCTTCTCTCGTTGCAGAACACGGGCTCTAGGTGCACGGGCTTCAGTAGTTGTGGCATGCAGGCTCAGTAGTTGTGGTGCACAAGCTTAGTTGCTCCCTCCGCGGCATGTGGGATCTTCCTGGACCAGGGCTTGAACCTGTGTCCCCTGAATTGGCAGACAGATTCTTAACCACTGCACCACCAGGGAAGTCCCTTACCTGGCAACTTTCAACCAAGATATTTCTTACATATTGTGGTAGGCAGAATAATGCATTTCCCCAAAGATGTCCACATCATAATCCCTAGAACCTATGAGGTAAAGTAGCCAAGGGCAACACTGTTGCAGAGGGAATTAAGGTTGCTAATCATCTGATGTTGATGTAGTGAGATTTTCCTGGATTATCTACTTGAGCCCAAGGTAATCATAAGAGTCCTTATAAGTGAAAGATAGAGGCAGAAGAGAGAACCAGACAGATGGAAGTGTGAGAAAGGCTCAGCCCAATATTGCTGGCTTTACAGATGAAGGAAGGGGCCATGAGCCAAGGAAAGTGGACAAGCTGGAAAGGGCCAGAAAATGTATTCTCTCTGGGAGCATTTGGGAAGGAATTCAGCCCTTCTGGCATCTTGATGTTGTTGGACTTCTGACATCCAGGACTATAAAATTATAAGTTTGTATTGTTTTTAAGACACTAAATTTATGGTATTTTTTAATGGCAGCTATAGGAAAGTAATGCATATATTTTCATGGACACATTGGCGGTCATTGAGATATGATTTAGGCTGCATCCCTTGAGTCTCATATTGTGATAATTTTATAAAACTGTTTCAAAAATCTGAACCAAGACCTAGAAAACACACTTCATGGGAGCTCACTGGGGTTATGCACCTTCCTGCTGTCACTCACTCATTTCTTATTTTAGCCTACCTGGGAACACTGAACAGAGTGCTTTAACTCTTGGAAAGCTGTCAGTGTTTTGTTTTTTGATAGTGATTGCATATGAAGGGCTTGAGGAACAAAGAGACTTTAATTCAAGCAATCAGCATCTTACAACATTAGCCATGTTATGAACTCAAATCAGAAGACTCCACTTGGGAGTCAAACTACAGAGTAATCAAAGACAGATGAGATAAGCAAATGTCCTTTATAACAAACTTTCTCAGTCTGAGTTGGTGGTGAGGCAAATCCCCAGTACAAGTTTGCAGGTATTCAATATGAAAACCCAATTGTTAAATGCACCACATTTACATGTATTTATTTTTATGCAGCAGGGTAAGCTGAAAAAAAAAATGTTGCCTTACTGCAGGGCTGTGAAATACAACAGAGACAACTTGTTGAGTGCTGTAGTCATTTTGCTCTTCTGGGACTGCCTCACAGCTCACAAGTTTGCAATTAGGAGAGAGAGGATTTTATAGGCCATTTAAAATGTGTGTGTTTCACAGAGAGTTCACATCAAATCAAACTTTGAGATGTAGTGGTGGTTAAGACAGAGCTCTCAAACTCAAGAAGTTCAAAGTCTACAGCGGAGACAGGCTCATAAACAAATAATAGCAATACAAGGTGATAAATGTTCTTATGCACAGGAAGCTGAGGGAGCCCTCAGGAGGGAGTAATCAATGCACAGGGCTTCCAGCAGAAGGTAATGCTTGACATGCCACTTGGAGAGCAAGGAATTTCAGGCACTCATGAAGCCTGTGTTAAGAAGTAGGAAGATTTTTATGCTGAGGGAACGGAGATTTTTTTTTTTTAATGAAACACTAAATAAATGAGTTAGTGTGGTCTTGGGCCCATTGACCTGATTTACAGGTTATGTGTATGTTATGTATATCACCATGTATTAAAATGGATTTGATTCCTTTCATTCCTTTAGAACACATTTTTCCTGCCTGCTCCTTTGTTGAGCATTTTGGGCCAGGCAGTATGTTAGGTAATTTTTATACGTTATTTAATTCTAGGAACAATTCTATAAGTTTATTCACCTCATCGACGCCAGCATCTGGCTTGGAACACAGGGGCTCTCTTTACTGAGATGGGGAACATGGGATAGAGGAAACTTCATGAAGAATATGATAAGCTAATTTTGGCAATATTGAATTTGAGGGTTTTTTGAAACAGTGTCTAAAAGGCTACTTTACATGTGTGTCTGGATCTTTGAAGTCAAGTTTGGGTGGGAAATATTGACTTGGGAATCACTTGGAGCATGTGGCAATTGAAGCCCTGGAAGAGCCTGGGATGGTCTAAAGAGAAAAATCATCAAGAGAAGAGAGCCAAAGAGTGCACGGATGGGGAGCAACAGCATTTCAAAGAAACACAGATACTAAAGGTGAACAATAATCAACAGGGAGAGAGCCCCCTAGAGGTAGGTGGAAAACCAAGTCAGAGTGATAGTTTGAGCAATGGAAGAAAATGTCTGTGTTTTAGGTCAAATAGAGCAATATCTGAGAAGTGTCTATTGGATTATGCAACAAGGACATTTTTACTGATATTGTTAAAACTAAATTCATATTTTTGTGGTGGGAACAGAGGACCTATTGAAATATGACTGGTTAATGGAAAGTGAGAAAGTAAGAGACATGAAGAGTATACAATTTTATTAAGGAGTTAGTGAAGAAGAAGACAGAGCAAAAAGGAGAGAACCAGAGAGACAGTGATGGTACTTGGATGAGACATGGCATTGAAAAAGGTAGTTTGTGTTGTGTTTAACAGGAGAGGCTTGAGCATATTTACATAATGGAAAGAAGAAGTCATCAGAGTGAGCATAAAAATTCAGAATTTTTCTGGTTGTGACAGACTCCATATCAAATAACTTCAGAGATAAAATTTAAAAATGAATACTAACTCAAACTGTGATATCCAGGTGTGAGGCTAACTAAGGGAGTCTTGGGATCCAAATTATATTGTTTTACATTCCGTAGAAGTGAGATAAGTTTTTTATCAGCAGCAGCACATACAATCTTTGACCACAGTGGGCACACCTGTCCACTTCTGGGCCACTAGCTATGACTAGAGGATTGCGAAATATGATTGACCATGCCTGCAACATGCACCACACAGGGCCAGAGGCTGGACAATGACTTGGAATCCCACAGGACC
Source organism: Delphinapterus leucas (assembly GCF_059928025.1). Lineage (NCBI taxonomy): Eukaryota > Metazoa > Chordata > Mammalia > Artiodactyla > Monodontidae > Delphinapterus > Delphinapterus leucas. The sequence goes on along the minus strand of NC_143133.1, from coordinate 46,548,560 downwards.
AATTAGAAATGGTGAAGGAATTAATCTCACTAGAATTGCTGATGTTCCCAGGAGGAGTGAAAAAGGAGGCTTGGCAGCAAAAATACTAGATGCCCACAGAAAGGAAGAGTCAAAGATACAAGTTAGAGAAATACTAAATCAATAGAGGAAGACCTTGATCAGCTTTGGACAGGGAATAGCTTATCCCTTTCACTGGCTGTTCAGAGAGAGGGCCTCCCTGTCTGTCCCACCTGTCAAGCCTGGATCCTCCAAAGTAAATTTCTATCCCTCTACCCTCTTTAATTTTCTTCTTAACACCTATCATTCTTTAAATGTATTCTACCTATTGATTTGCTTACTTGTTACTAGCCCAGCTTTCCTGCCTTTCAAATATAAATTCTCTTATATCAAGGGCTCTGTTTGTCTTTTGTACTATTCTAACTGACATGGGCGTAGAGAGAAAAAACATAATATGTTCAACATAATAAAGGCCATATACAACAAAACCACAGCAAACATCATTCTCAATGGTGAAAAACTGAAAGCATTTCCTCTAAGATCAGGAACAAAACAAGGATCTCCACTTTCACCATGTTTATTCAACATCATTTTGGAAATCTTAACCATGGCAATCAGAGAAGAAAAAGAAATAAAAGGAATCCAAATTGGAAAAGAAGAAGTAAAGCTGTCACTGTTTGCAGATGACATGATACTATACATAGAAAATCCTAAAAATACTACCAGAAAACTACTAGAGCTCATCAATTAATTTGGTAAAGTTGCAGGATACAAATTTAATACACAGAAACCTCTTGCATTCCTATACACTAATGATGAAAAATCTGAAAGAGAAATTAAGAAAACAATCCCATTTACCATCACATCGAAAAGAATAAAATACTTGGGAGTAAACCTACCTAAGGAAGCAAAGGAGCTGTACTCAGAAAACTATAAGATATTGATGAAAGAAATCAAAGATGGCACAAACAGATGGAGAGATATACCATATTCTTGGATTGGAAGAATCAATATAGTCAAAATTACCCAAAGCAATCTACAGATTCAATGCAAGCCCGATCAAATTACCAACAGCATTTTTCAAAGAATTAGAATAAAAAATTTTGCAATTTGTATGGAAACATAAAAGACCCCGAATAGTCAAGCAATCTTGAGAATGAAAAATGGAGCTGGAGGAATCAGGCTCCCTGACTTCAGACTATACTACAAAGCTACAGTAATCAAAACAGTATGGGACTGGCACAAAAACAGAAATATAGATCAGTGGAACAGGGTAGAAAGTCCAGAGATAAACCCATGCACCTATGGTCACCTAATCTATGACAAAAGAAGCAAAAATATACAATGGAGAAAAGACAGTCTCCTCAGTAAGTGGTGCTGGGAAAAATGGACAGCTACTTGTAAAAGAGGGAAATTAGAACACTCCCTAACACCATACAGAAACATAACTCAAAACATATTAAAGACCTAAATGTAAGAGGAAAACATAGGCAGAAAACTCTCTGACATAAATCACAGCAAGATCTTTTCTGATCCACCTCCTAGAGTAATGAAAATAAAAACAAAAATAAACAAATGGGACCTGATTAAACTTAAAAGCTTTTGTACAGCAAAAGATATCATAAGCAAAATGAAAAGGCAACCCACAGTGTGGAAGAAAATATTTGCAGATGAAGCATCTGACAAGGGATTAATCTCCAAAATATACAAACAACTCATGCAGCTAAATGCCACAAAAAACCCAACACAATCAAAAAAATTAGGTGTAATATCTAAATAGGCATTTCTTCAGAGAAGACATACAGATGGTTAAAAAGCACATGAAAAGATGCTCAACATCACTAATTATTAGAGAAATGCAAATAAAAACTGCCATGAGGTATCACCTCACACTGGTCAGAATGTCCATCATCAAACAATTTGCAAACAATAAATGCTGGAGCAGGTGTGGAGAAAAGGTAACCCTCCTACACTGTTGGTGGGAATGTAAATTGGTACAACCACTATGGAGAACAGTATGGAGGTTCCTTAAAAAACTAAAAATAGAGCTACCATATGATCCAACAATTGCACTCCTGGGCATATATCTGGAGAAAACCATACTTCAAAAAGATACATGCACCCCAATGTTCATAGCAACACTATTTACAATAGCCAGGATATTGAAGCAACATAAATGTCCATCGACAGAGGAATGGATATAGAAGATGTGGTACATATATACAATGGAATATTAGTCAGCCATAAAATGAATGAAATAATGCTATTGACAGCAACATGATGGATCTAGAGATTGTCATATCAAATGAAGTAAGTCAGACAGAGCAAGACAAGTATCATATGTCATTGCTTATATGTGGAATCTAAAAAAAAAATGGTACAAATGAACTTATTTACAAAACAGAAATAGATTTACAGATGTAGAAAACAAACTATGGTTACCAGTGGGTAAACGAGGGTGGGAAGGATAAACTGGGAGATTGGGATTGACATATACATACAGTATATATAACATAGATAACTAATAAGGACCTACTGTATAGCATAGGGAACTCTGCTCAATACTCTGTAATGACTTATATGGGAAAAGAATCTAAAAAAGAGTGGAGATATATATATGCATAACTGATTCACTTTGCTGTTCAGCAGAAACTAACAAAACATTGTAAATCAACTATACTACAATAAATTTTTTTAAAAAAAGAAAAGAGTGAAAGAGAAAAGAAAAGTCTAAAATGGTACCCAGCACACATTTAGCTCTCAATTACTTTTGGAGTTGAAGAAGAGATACTCAAAGAGAGAGAATTTGAGAAATACACACAACAGATTTTGGCTTAACAATTACAAACCAATGTGTGTATGTGTGTGTGTGTGTGTGTTTTCTTTTAAATGGCAAGTGGTGTACCATATTCACACGTATGTATGTACCTGGATTATATTTTTAATTTAAAATCTGTAATTGTCTTTGGATCATCAGGTTAAAAATACCAGGGGTGGGCTTCCCTGGTGGCGCAGTGGTTGAGAGTCTGCCTGCTGATGCAGGGGACACGGGTTTGTGCCCCAGTCCAGGAAGATCCCACATGCCATGGAGCAGCTAGGCCCGTGAGCCATGGCCGCTGAGCCTGCGGGTCCGGAGCCTGTGCTCCACAATGGGAGAGGCCCCAACAGTGAGAGGCCCACGTACCACAAAAAAAAAAAAAAAAAAAGAAAAAAATCAGGGGTGATGAGCTAAAAGCAAAATGTTTTCACTGAGTAGGCAACACATTAATGGATATTTATGCCTCATATTGGCTCAGTTTTGTTTCTTGTGACCACACTAAAAGATGTAAAAGTCTATAAATTTTACTACAAAATGAAGATGAAGAATATGCTCTAAAATCACATCAAAGGCACATACATGAAACATCTAGGTTTTATTAGTGGAAAGATTCTCTAAATTTAAACAACAGTTTAAATGAAGTAACATTTTAGAATTTCTTGAATATGAATGTTATCCCCAAATATACCCACAGTGAAAAAGTAAAACTGCCTTTCAATGAAAGCTTTGGCAACTGGATACCCTCTTGTCTCCAAGTCAGCAGTGAACTGTAATTTTAACACATGTGGAAACAATACATTAGGTGAACTTGCAAAAAGACCTTTGACAGCCATTCTCTTTGAATATCGTATAAGAGGAAAACAGTTCTAAAAAGCAGAAAAAAACAGTTGTCTGGTTTCACTTAATTTTCTTGGCAAAACTCTGTTGATAATATGGGTTATACACAAACATGCTTATAAAAGTTTTTCACAATATCATCACTGATACTTCTTCATCCTAGGGGATTATGTGTGTATGTGTGTTTCACATGTATATGTAATAAAAATTCACTGATGTTTCAGAAAAAATTTCTGAAATATGGTATGTCAGATAATGCAATTGTCACAGACTTCATTTTAAAAGAGATTATAATTGCAAGCCATCTAGTAATCTTTTTTTTTTTTTTTTTTTGTGGTACATGGGCCTCTCACTGTTGTGGCCTCTCCCATTGTGGAGCACAGGATCCGGACGTGCAGGCTCAGCGGCCATGGCTCACAGGCCCAGCTGCTCCGTGGCATGTGGGATCTTCCCGGACCAGGGCACGAACCCGTGTCCACTGCATCGGCAGGCGGACTCTCAACCACTGTGCCACCAGGGAAGCCCTATCTAGTAATCCTGTATATGTTTGATCAGTAAACAGAGAGGAAACAAAAAAATTTTCTCTAAATTAATGCACATAGATTTTCATGCAATATAATATGTATAGATCAAGGTGTATATTTAATGTTTGTGGAATGGAAATAAACTGTTAATTATATACTAGCCCAGACTGAGAAAAAAATTAATATCCTGTCTATAATGAGTGAAGGTAGGTAGGAAAAACAAATTCTTACTTTTGAATATCGATGGAGTCAATTATAACAATTAGAGAGGAAAATAAGGAGGAGGTGAGGAAGAATATACTAAAGTTCTAAAGTCCCATAAGAATGCTAGTCCAGTCTATCTTCATAAATTTCTATAGAAGGTAGGAGCTTACCATTATGGCATTAGCCCACCCATCCAAATATTCATTCATTCATTTGTTAAAGTATTTCACTAAGTGAGATCCTGTACCAAGCACTGTGCTAGTTGTTTGATTAAAAACAATGAAAATTTTAGTCTCCACCTTCTCCACCTCACATTTTGTTTGGGTTTAGGTTTTCAGGCCATGGATGAAGACTTTTTTACAGTATGCAGGATAACGCCCATTCACTATCACCCTTAGACTGGGCAAGAAGAGTCTTTTCCCAGAATCCCTTTCTTTAGAGGTCCCACATATCACAAATAGAAAAAAGTAAATATTTTAAGAAGTCATAGATACTCCTGACTCTGGGTCCAGTGCTCAGCACTATCACAGCACAACACAGATATCTTAAACCTTTGCTCTCATGATGGACCCTGTTTAGGCCCCAGAGAAATATTTCTCCACTCCTCTCCCTCTATGTTGTTAAAAGGCAACTGCATCTGAATTTTGTAAATGTTTATGGTTGTCTTGCTTCTGATGTCTGAAATGAATGCTAAGTGCTAAGCCTTTATATGTGAACATTTTTCATATCCTAACTTATTTAATCCTTACAACAACTCTAAGAGGAAGGCATTATTTTGTTTACCATTTTACAGATGAAAAAACTGATCCAAAAATGACTGTCACTTATTTAAGATTCTGCAGCCAATAAGTTTGAATCAGGATGATTTAGAACTAGGCAATCTGGCTCCAAATAAACAACACTAAGAATAATTTTAATATTACATATTTTATAATTTTTATTATGTAATAATCTATTAAAAATATAATTATTATTGACAGGACATGTATCAGGAATGTGCTAGGTAGGAATGTGCTAGGTATATTACATTTCTTATCATGCTTAATATTCACTATAACAATTGTTCTCACCTTTCTACAGATAACAACATTAAGCCTTAGACAGATTAAGTAATTTATCCACAATCATACCCTGAGGAGGTCATATAGCTGAATATCAAACCCACTGAATCTGATCATAGCCAGGCTAAATTTTCACCTGAGAACAGTCTGTTAATTATTCTTCAGAGCATGATTGTATAGAATTATAGAGGTTTCTTAGAAAATTCTCAAAGGACTTTTATAATAATGTGGCATTTATCTTGATTTTTGCCCCTAAAAAATGGAAAGATTACTTCAAAACAAAATAAGCTTAAATATAGTTTCTTTCAAAGAATTTTCTTTCTCATTCCATGATCCAGAATGATAAGACAAAGCCAAGCCTGATGACACATGTTTTTTAAGGAATGATAAAACTGTATTTCTTCTCATTTTTAATATTGCCACTATATGCTTTGTTTTTAATGACAATGTTTCTTTCAGCTTCTTCTATTAAGTCCTGATAATCAGAAACATCTCAATGATTTAAACCTCTTTATTATAAAATATAGATAAACCACATTGGTTCAGGTTTCTCACTTCCCATATTTTGCTATATTTTTCTCATTTGAACCTTGGTCTCTTTTTCATTTCCCATAAATGTGGTTACAGACTGTTCTGGGTTTTGTGGAAAAGAAGTAACAAGAACATATTTTAACAAGTTTTTGGTCAAGAGACTGAATTAATGAAGCTCAGAGTCTTTGGGGCCAAGTCTTAGCACACATCCCATTGTTCCTTCAGAACTTGTTTTTTTTGGCTGAAAGAAATCTTTCTCTCAAAACAGCCCCCCTACTGTTAGGAAATTTATAAGTCCCCACCTAATCTAATTTTTCTTTGCCTCTGTCAAATCTGGATTGAATTAGACTGAGTGATCTGAAATTGTTTAAGGAAGATTATAGATATGCATACAAAAAAATACAGGTTATGATTTTATATTCTGGCTTATTTACAATTAACGGATGCATTGTTCAAATGCAAAATCATGCGCAGTCGCAGCCTTAACCATTCATTGTGAAAGCCCTTGTAAGAGAAAACTACTTTTACTGAGCTGTCTTTGTATGTTTAGCTCTATGAAGGGTGCTTTAAATCTGCCACCTTCCTTTAGTGTTCCAAAAATTATGTAAGGTATTATGTCAGGTATTATTATCTCATTAATAAAAATGAAGGGTAAGACCCAGCAAAGCTTTAAGAAATGTGCCAAAATTTACATATCTAGTAAGTGACAGTTGTATGGTTAGAATTGAAGTAAGAGTTTGAATTCTGAACTATCAGAATTGATGAAAAAAGTTTCTGATGTTTGTAAGTACCTTTTCTGTAAGTGTTTGAGAGGCAACATCAACATTTTCATTTTTGGAACTGGCTGTTCCACTCATCAACCTTCCACAAATTGACTATTTTGATCCTACAATAATTTTTTTAATTAATGTTTGAGGCAGGTAAAATGAATTAAGCGTAAGAATGAAATTGTAGGCACTCTCAAACCCTGCAATAGGTAGACTTCCAAGAATATTTTGAACAAATAAATGCAGCTATTAGATATGATATCTATTAGATGATGACTAATTTTCTAATATTTTTACAAAATCAGCATCTAATAAATATTTGTTATAAATTAGATTTATCCTTTTACTATCAAGGGTATTATAATCCATAAAGCAGTATTTTACAAAATTCTTAAAGTTGGTGTTATTCATATATTTTCTCAAATAGAAAAAAAAAAATACATTTCAGAAACTCTGAACCATGGAAAGAATTGATGATTTTTACAAATTCCTAGAAAAAAATTGTGAACTGAATGGTTTATGAGGACTCATTGAGAGTCCTCTCAATGACTCTCATTTTGAGAATATTAATGAATTATTTTGAGAATCATTTTGAGAATCATTTTGAGAATATTAATGAATGAGAATATTAATGAATTATTTAGTCAATGTTTCTGTCTCATTTCTACTTTCTCTCTTTCTTTTTGTCTTTCTTAGTGTCCATCTTCAGCTTAGCTTTCAATAAAGTTTTATCAAGCTACCCTTGGAAACTGAAACAAGTGTGTTTGTATATTACCATACAGGAAAAAGATGTAGGATTACTTGACAATACTGAGGAAGAATGTCGTTGATTTTACTGATCTGAAAAAGGGACCTTAGGTCTTCAGTGGTCTGTAGAGGGCTTCATCCTGGAACATCTTCATCAATACCTTGTATAAAGATGAATTGCTGTTGCTAGAAGACTAAAGAAGATAGTTTATGTTTTAGAAGAAGAAAGATCTCAACAGGTTGGATTCTTGGACTGGAAAATGTAAGAGGTAATTAAGCAAGGATAAATACAATCAAATTGCACTATATTAAAAAATGCCAATAGTAAAAGTTGGTTGGGGAAGAAATAGATAAGTATAAATTATGTGACATGAGATTTAATTGGCTGCAGATTAAGTAAGAGCTGACTTTGTGACATTCTATTTCAAAAAGAGGAATAAAGGATGTTATAATTTACAGGCTGTGTAAATATCCAGATCAAGGGAACACATACAATGACTATGCAGTATACTAGTTGGATTAGAGTTACAATCATGTATTTACTTTGGGTGATGCACTTAGAAAGGGATAGTAACAAATTACATTTTTTTAGTCTCTTGAGCATTTACTGAATACATACCAAGTGCCTTCTATATCTTGGCTATGATGCTAGGCACTGGGTTTAATGATGAGAAAAAAATATATTCTATATATAGTTAATGTCTTCATGTACCATAATGTATAATGTGTGGGGAGACCAGGCATTAAACATACAAACTAGTAGATCTATACAAATAATACAAAGTTCTTTGTTCATATGTTACCATATGGGAAAAAAGATGACTGAACAAATTATCACAGAATTGAAGAATATAGATGGAATGATTTTTAAATGTAAGTTTTATAGCATATGAAAAATTTGCCTTCTGAGATTCTGTGTATGTGGGGTAGGGAGGACATCAAAGAAAAACATTTTCCAGAGCTGCTAAAATAAGGTGTCATGAGAAGCCTTTGTGAAACATCTCATGGATATTGAGATGCCATAGATAAAAATATGTGGTGGTTTCAAATGAGATCCCCCAAATTACTACTGATTGAGTTTATGGACCCTGATTTTCAACTGCTTCTCACATGGTCAACTCTATACAGCATGGTCCAGAGTGAACAAAACAGGAATTTCTTTTCCTGAGGAATACAAAATTTTTTTCAGCTAGTAAATATTAAAGTGTAAAAGGGTAGTCAGTACATTATGTCTCAGAAATTAATGTGTCAGGCCCAGATCTGAAGGATGACAAGCTATCAGATACAATTCCAGTCAAAGGAAATAGAATATTTGCAAGTACTGAGCTGGGTAAGAGGAGCAAAGGAAGTTAAAATCAACATATGTTCCTATTTTTCCTAAAACTTTTCATTACAATTTTCATAAATAATTCTTACAGGTGGAAACTTACCTTCTAATTCAAGAAAGGTACAGTGTTTATTGAATTGCTTGGAAAGAAGTCAAACTATAATTAGTAACAGTATGGATGCCATGTGACTTCAAGATATTCCAGACCATTCTTTCACCTCAGGCAAAACACAACCAGCACATCTGTATATGAATTTTTAAACTTGATAATATCTTTTCTCTTTATTTATTTATTTTTAATTTTTTTTAAAGAGCTATTTTTTACTTTTATTTATAACACTGACGAAAGCTTTTCTGATGTCTCCCAGTACACTGATGTCTCATTGGCCTAAATTGCATTAGTTGTCCATGCTGAAACAAATCACTAGCAAGGGGAACAGGACCATCATGATTAATTTGGACTACTCAGTACATGATCAGTGGACAGCCCTAGCTTTTTTTTTTGCATAAGATTGTTTTTGTTTTTTTTGAACTTTATTTTATTTTTTTATACAGAAGGTTCTTATTAGTTGTCTATTTTATACATATTAGTATATACATGTCAATCCCAATCTCCTAATTCATCCCCCCACCCCCCACCCCTGCTTCCCCCTTTGCTGTCCATACATTTGTTCTCTACATCTGTGTCTCTATTTCTGCCTTGCAAACTGGTTCATCTGTATCATTTTTCTAGGTTCCACATATATGCATTAATATACAATATTTGTTTTTCTCTTTCTGAGTTACTTCACTCTGTATGACAGTCTCTAGGTCCATCCACGTCTCTACAAATGACCCAATTTTGTTCCTTTTTATGGCTGAGTAATAATCCATTGTATATATGTACCACATCTTCTTTAACCATTTGGCTGTTGATGGGCATCTTTACTCTTCAAAGCTATAGTTCCCCCCTCCACCTCTTTCTTTTCCTTATAGTTTATCCCTCAGATACCCAGGACATTTTACCTATAAAGTTTCTCACAGTTTGAATTTTGTTAATTACATATTCATAATGTGGTTCAACATATTCCTCTGATCTCTGTATTTACTCCAAATTAGCTGCTGGATCTAAAGACTTCATCAGACTCAAGTTCTATCCCTATGGTAAAATTATAAATGCCTTTATTCTTTCATCATAATGCCTCAGTTATCCTATTTTGTGTTGTTAGCAACCAGTGATATTCAATGTCTAGATTCTTTAATTTATTAGAGGTTATAAGATGTTGGTGTTATAATTCCAAAACTTAATTTTCATTCTAACAGCCATTATTTTATAAGAAAATTATTTTACTTATTTACTACTTATTTACTCAGTGGAGCAATTCACACGGGAAAGGAAAGGTAAATGCTTGATTTGTTCATAACATTTATTTAATTTGCAAGATAATTGGTCCCCTGTCATGTTCAAAAAAGTGACTAGTTTTTTAATCATTCTGGACTCATGGATTTAAATATATTTATGGATGTATTGATGTATATAAGTTAATATATAATAAGCTAATATCCTTATTGAAGCTCAATTTTTTCTCATCTGTAGCCAGTGGTGGCCTCTTCAAGCTTGCCTCTGAGTCTATTGATATAACCTTATAACCCTATGGTCCTTGAAAGCTTCTTTGCTATCTGGTGTCTCAAGATGTTACAGAATCATTGTGTATTTTCTCCTTCAGACTTGGATTCAGCCAGCTTTTCCCAAGAAGCATCAAATTATTTTAATAAGAAAGAGTCTTGAGAGACTACAATCTGGGCACAGAGTGTTCATTTCTACTAGGCTATTCATTGTTTATAGGTAGATAAATATATACATATAGATAGAAACTCTGAGTTCTGATATTTCCAATTCAAATTGAGGAACACAGTGTTTTTACTTAATTTCTTCTAAATTACATCTTTTTCTTCTTCCACATTGAGCATCCTGTGGAAGGGTATAGAGAATGAAAAAAATAATCATTTGTGATTCCTGAACACTGTTAAATTTTTTGCGTATGCTATCCTCAATTCTGCTTTTAATAATTTATCTAGATTCACGTTGTCAGATCACATAGTCATTATATACTCTAGTGTTTCCCTTGTATTTCTCATTTATTCTCAATTCTATGAAAATTTTATATATTTAATTACCACCACGGGTTGTGATGTAGCTATCTCTTCATTATGGCTGTTTGAAGTTCAATCTCCAGGTGATTCTTTAGGAAGGCCTCAGGCTTTCTCTGAATTATTAAATGCTAATCACAGTTTATTTATGCTCTTTACTCACTTTTGTTAAATATAAACTCTTTGGTTCACACTTTCTTTTATTAACTATCTTAAACATTTTATACTATTTTCTTTTGGCATAAGTGTTGCTGTCAAGAAGTCTGATGGTGATCTAATTTTCTTTCCCTTATATATCATCTGCTATTATTGTCTCATTGTCCAAAGCGTTCTTTTTTCTTTAACATCCAGAAATTTTACTAAGATATATATGGTATGAATTTTTCTGAGTTGGTACATTGTATAAACTTTCTATATGTAGCTCTTATTCTTCTTTTTTTTAATTTTAGGAAAGTTTTCTTGAATTATAACTTAATATTTTTTCTGTTCTCTTCCTTTGTTTTTTTAATTCTTCAAAAGCTTTCTTTGTTTTTAAGCTATATAGACTTTGCTTGTTTTCAGTATTTGGTTTTTCTTTTTTTTTCTTTTTTTGCAGTACGCGGGCCTCTCACTGTTGTGGCCTCTCCCGTCGGACGCGCAGGCTCAGCGGCCATGGCTCATGGGCCCAGCTGCTCCACGGCATGTGGGATCTTCCCGGACCGAGCCCATGTCCCCTGCATCGGCAGGCGGACCCTCAACCACTGTGCCACGAGGGAAGCCCTCAATATTTGGTTTTTCTTGAATACTTTTAGTTACTTTCTTCACTTTAAAAAATAAATTTAACTTTTTTCCATTTAAACCTTCATTTCTCTTGAGGCATGATTTATGGTTTTTATTAGCTCTTAACTTCCTTCTAGTTGAGTGTTCATTTCTTAAATGCTGTTTTCTTTCATTCCTAATTACTTTTTTTTTACTACTTTCAACTAATTTCTGAGTTTTTAAAAATTATGATTTATGTTGTTTCATGTCTTGTATTATTTTTAATGTCATAGCATTTGGATACTTATATATTATAGTTTTGATCTTTTTTTTGTCTAGCTGCTGTGTCTTCTTGATATCTGGATATACTATTTTGCTCCTTATTCTTTTTCTATCTTGTTATAATTATGTATGAGATCTGGATTGATAAATTTCTGTTGCTCATCTTTATGTGAATTTAATTTTTTCTAAACTTTTAGGAGATGTGGTTTAGCTAGAGTTTTTCTTTTCTGTTGTTTTCCTGAAGTAATCTAAAATATGGTACCTTGATTTCTGAGATTCCTTGACTCTGTTCCTCTCTTCCACTTATTACTGGCTCATGTCTATTTTTTTTGTCTGTTTTATCCTATCCTGCCCAATTTTACTTCCCCTTACAGCAGTATTCCTCAGTGTGAGGCCCTGTCCTACAATTGCTCCCTAACTAGTCAATTTCTAGAGTTTACAAGGAATGGGCTTCTTCAGCACCTAATGTCCCCTGTCAGAAGCCCTCTGTAGTCACACATTCTTTGAGTGAAATAAACTCCCAGATTTAGCTATTGTTCTCAAATATCCTGCCATGGTTTCCAGTGATAACATAAGAGTTTTGTAACTCTTGATATCTTTTTCCCCAAGTGCTTATATTTTGGGTTTTATGAGGATACCTTCTCACTTTGTTATATATATATATATTTCCTTTGTGGTTTTTTCTGTGGGCATTTGGGAAAATCCAAAATCTATGCTGTCATCTTCCCAGAACTCACTAGAATTTGTTTTAATTATTCAGTTGTAGCCTTGAACCTTCAGATTTAAAATTTCTTTGGGTATCCTTATTGTCTTTATTAATTGTCAGAGAAAGATTCTTGGATTTCTGTTTCAGAACAACTCTCTCATACTGGATTACCAGATCTCCTTTCAGTGTTAGCAGGGTGGCTGTATACTATTAATCACCAAATATGATTTTGGAATTTATAAACTGGCAAACCTTAAATTTGTGCAGTTCAAAAATATCTCTGTTCCGATTTAAAAATTCTATTAGTTATTATTTTAATCTCAAATCTTAACTGGAGGTCTTACTGTGGGAAACCAATTTCTACTAACAGTAAATTGCATAATAAGCCAATGATCACATTTAACTGGATGTTTCTTACCTGAAAGCATGCATGGAGAACAACTCCAAATCTCCACAGCCCCCAAGAGGCCCAAATATTCTTTGACCTAGATTGGTGTATGAGTATGTGTTGCCATTAGCTATCCTGCTGTACAGGAATATTTTGGAGTTTTGGACCATAGGCAAAGTGATCTGGGTGTGCCCTAAATCCAGTGTTACATGTCCATATAAAAAACAGAAGAAGGAAACACACAGAGGAAAAGGTCATGTGAAGACAGAGTTCCTTCTGGTTAATTTGCCAGGCTTTTGAGGGAACAGGAGCAGCCAATGCCCAGAGCATGTTCTGGCTCCAAGCCAATATATCCAGTTTCTCCCCAAATATGAGTTCCCTATTTAACAACAAAAAAGCAGTGAGATTACAGTAGTTCACATTTTCTATGTTAGAAATCTCTCTACTTATTAATATATCCTCCCAGATCTAAGATAGGAAAGGCAAGTGCTGAAAGCTCAAATGCTCACAGAAGCAAAATGCACAGGAAATATAAATGAATAAAGTGAAGAATGATGATAAAAATTTGTATTTTCACTCAGATGCACTTTGCATTTTAAAGAAAAGAATATACTTCTTCCCGTGCATATATAAGTATGCTTTCTCACTTATTTTCTGAATCACAAAGTCCTCTCTATCATTTACTTTCCTAATTTTAATACAGACACGGATAAAATTAAATTTGTCTCTCCTCCTGACTCTATCTTGCAAGAAAAGAGCACAAGTACAATAACAACTTGACACAACCTAATTATAATGTAAATGAGGGGCAGTTGTAGGGATATTTTAAAACTGGAACTTACAGGTTCCGTCCAAAGGTAATACTTCCACTCAGCTCCAGATGATTTTTGTCATGCACTAATATAGATCAAATTTGCCAGATACTCTACTTTTTCCAAAGAAGTAGTATGTCCAGATTACTCTGTGACATGTCCCAGGATTTAAATGTTAGCAACTCATTCAATTAATCTAAACCTTGTGTAGGCAAATATTGTGTGGGCCAAACAAAATACATCTGCAGGTGATGTAATACAGTGTGTTAGTTCTGCTTAAGAAGTCCAAACTTATTCTTCTATATTTTCATTCTTCTTGTATTTCAAGACCAAGCTCACAAATTTGTGAAGCTTTTCTTGAATCCCTCCAGAAGGTTTGTGTTTCACTCCTTTGTGTCCTTATTATCTCCTAAACAGACTTCTGTCACAAAATCTATATAATTTTCCCACTCTTCCAGATAATAGACTATAGTGGGTTGAATGGTGGCCCCCAAACTATGTCTACACACTAAACCCGAGATCCCACGAGTTTGGCCTGATTTGGAAAAAGAGTCTTTGTAGGTGTAATTAAGTTAAGGATCTCAAGATGAGATCATCCCGGATGTGCCCTAAATCCAATGATACATGTCCTTATAACAGACAGAAGAGGAAAAGACACAGACAGAAGAGAAGGTCATGTAAAGACAGAGGCAGAAATGAGAGAGATGCAGCCACAAGCCAAGGAATGTCTGGAGCCAGCAGAAGCTAGAGGAGGCAAGGAAACATCTTTTCTTACAGCCTTCAGAGTGAGTGTGGTGCTGCTGACATTTTGATTACTGACTCCTGACCTGCAAAATGTGATAGAAAAAATTCTGTTGTTTTAAGTCACCTTATTTTTGGTGATTTGCAGCTCTAGGAAACTAATTCAAATACCATGCTTCTCTAATTTTGTATCCTAAACCCCCAGCACAAAGTCTGGCATCTAGGTGGCAGGCAGGAAATAGATGTTAATTCTTTGGAATCAAAACTATAAATTCTCACTCTTTACGAGCTTATGAGTTTTCTTGCACACTTCATGCACTGTAGTGGAATTTTATTATTCCATTTCTCATAAGTTTCTTAAATGGACTTATTAAAGCTCAAAAATCAAACAGTAGCAGTTTATTGGAGTTGGAAATCTTTATGTCTCATTCCTCTCAACAGAAGTGCATAATGGATGCCTCTCAATAGATAAGAAAAGAGAAACAGCTACATCTTCCGCTTCAGAGCTGTTGTGTAGTATAAAAGATCATCTCTTTCCCAAGGGAAGTGATCGTCTTCACTGAAGGCAGGGTAGCAAAGTGGGTTCTGATAACAGAAGACATGGATTTGAACCAAATTATTTCACTTCTCTGAGGGAATAGGGAAAGAGAGAGGATGATAAACACTAAGTATTAAAGGATTAGATTGGTTAAAAGTTCTCTCTGAGTATCTGGACTTAGCAGGGACTAAAAAAAGGTTACTTGCCTTCTACGGATTTCCAGTATGCTGTTTTCTCTTGATTGAAGAATTAAAGGTTGGGAAAATATATTCACTAAGTCTGCTGGTTTAAATTTAAGGGTATTAAGTTAGATTTCCTATTCTTAAAATGCAATCCAGATTTTCCTTCTCTAATTCCTGAAAAGCTGGTTGGGAGATGGGCAGGCTCAGGAGCTGTGACTTTTAGTACCATGAGGACCATTAAATCCTGAATTTGTTATTTCCCTTGCTGAAGTTTTTTTTGTTTTTTTTTTTAATTGTGTTCTGCCTTGTCTCTGTGTTTAACACCCTTCCTGTTGATTGTTAGTTGATGGTTATAATCAGAATTATGATTTATAATGAGAAGGTCACAAAGATGAAATCAGGTACTGACAACTAGAATCACATCAATGTCAAGGCTTTTTGTGAGGAGGCAGGTCTTGCAAATTATATTTAGCCTTATCAACTCAGTTTTCTCAGTTGGCAAAACATATTCATCACCATGCTAGTGTTGTTGGTAATTATGTCAGCCTGTCCATTAATCTTTCCAAAAGAGAAATACACCCAACACAAGACCTGTAGAAGAAAACAGCTTTTATCCCATTCCCTGTGAACCAGTCGAAAGGACTAGGCAAGTAGCAAGAGACTCACCAAAGGGAAGCATCTTCAGCTCTGTCAGTTTTGAAAGCACGCATATGGTAAATTAGGTTATATAACTAATTGGTACTGATCAGTTGTTTTCAACTGGGTATGATTTTAAAGCCCAGATGACATTTGGTAATGTCTGCAGACATTCTTGGTTGTCGCAGCTGGGGAAGGGAGGGTGCTCCTGGCATCTAGAAGGTAGAAGCCAGGGATGCTGCTAAACATCCGGCAATGCACAGGACAACCCCACACAGCAACACATTATACAGTCCAAAATGTGAATAGTGCCATGGTAGAGAAACCACAGAACAGGTAAACACAAGAGAAGTGTCTGGAAAGGAAAACTCACTTAAATTTGGGGCTGACGTAACTGTTACGAGGCATACGCATGCCAGAGCTTAGAGACCAAGAGAGGAAAGGAAAATTTTGTGAAGCAGAGACATGTATCTTCAACATAAGCTATTCAAAATGTGGCATTATTTTGAGCAATCATTAGAGGGTAAGAAAAGAGAGCTACTTGATCTGATACCTGGGATGTGTTTCTCACAATGGCATTAAGGTTACTAGATAGAGGCTGTAGTAAAACAAGCGTTCACTGAAACACTATACTTTAAGTAGTGTACAATGTTGAACAAGTCACAAAAATGTAAACTTTGTTGGTGTTTGTGGGGTAAAGGACTGAATTTTGGTTACTGAGTATTTTTGAACCTTGTCAATTAAGACATAAAGGTACCAAAAGTGGAGATAAATATAGAAGGAAGTAAGAGGAAGAGAAATATGCTATTATCTTTGTCTAACATCATATCAAGTCAATAGGTACAACCTAGAACTACAAAACAATTGATATCATTTAAAGGTAACAATTTCCCTAAAGTATTAAAATTTCAACAATCAAAAGTTTGGAGTGGACAAGTAGATGGAAGATTGTGTGAGCAAAACCTTCAATTTTTGAAACTGAAAGTTAAGAGACAACGTATTAAGTTGATAATCAATAAAAGGTAGTAAATATATAATTTAGCATTTGAAAGGAAACTTCAGGAGAATAAACACACAAAAAATTGTTAAGAATGATTGTAACCAAGACGTGGAATGTTGGACAGTGGGTGTATAGTAGCTATGTTGGTGGTAGGGGCTCAGATAGAAGGTTATTCTTTTATCATAGAACTTTCTATGCAATTTCTTTTTTTAACCATGCGCAAGCATTATTTTGCTAACTTTTATTAAAGGTTTCATAAAAATATGCTAAATTTAGCTGAAAAGTTTGGACTTAATACTCTATAGTTTGCCTTTGATATCCCAGTCATTATAGCCTCTGCAGCTATCCACAGTTATTAGCTGTTTTACATAATAGTTGATTTCATAGTTAGTGTTCAGGAAGTTTTTCATATAGGGGAAATGTTTTTTTCACATTTATTTTTTCTATATATTTTTAACAACCCTGGGAAAAGTGGTTAGGACCCCTGGAAAATACACTGAGATAGATTTGTGTTTGGGGAGTTTGTTGGAGGGTACTAGAGATCAATATCTATGTGAGAATGGGAGAGCAGGATTGGGTAGGAAAGTATGGCAAGTTCAGACACAATGACATCCTCAGCCAATTCTAGAGGGAATTTTGGAGCTGAGATGGCCTTTCAGAGTTGTCCCAAATAGAAGCAAGAGGACCTGGGCTGTACTCTTCCATATTGACGATAATTGCCTAGAGGCTTGACCGTGGGTGAGGAGGCGAATCCCCAGAAAATCAGCTGAGAGCTGTAAGCCACTGACAAGCCAGCAGTTGGGTAAATCTATGTTTTATTACTGAAGCCAGCATGTCTGATCAGTGTATCAGCATATCCACTAAAATCTCCAATTGGTAGATGTGGAAACAGAAGGGTTCTTTATGATTTTAGCCATACTGACCTCCACTCACCAAAATATCATATCAAAACACACATTTTATAATCTGGCCATGTCAATTTTTCTCTGCTCCCTGCAGGCCATGGTCTCTTTTTTCTCCATGCCTTTGAGCATGCTATATTTCCATCTGAGATGTCATTCTCTTTTCTTCTATAAGACTACCTGTAGATGATCCTTCAACAATCCTAGGAAAAGTATAATACCAGATTATGTTTGGGGTATTTCCACTTAGCATTCTGTACAATGCTGTAAATTTCCCATGAAAAATCTTATCAAATTTTATGCTTATATTAAAAAAATTTTTTTTGTTTGTTTCCACTTAATAGACTTTGCAGCTGCTAGAATTTCAGACTTTGTTTCTTGGCTGTTATTGTTCCTCAAGCACCAAATTCACTGTTTTGCCTCTAGTAGATGCTCAACAAACACAAATTGCAAACTTGAAAGACAAATGGAAGCCTTGTTTTAATTCCAAAACTGATGCTCTATATTTTACACTTCAAATTTTAGGAGCTCAGACAAATCCTTTTGTCTTTGTATCCAGGTTTGCTCTATCTACCTCACAGGTCAGGTATAAAAAACAAAATGCACTTCCAACAATGATTTAGACACACACTTTACAAGCTAAGGTAAAATGGATATATTGTTTTTCTTTTATGATTCTGATACCACCAGTTGTCAACTTTAAGAAACATCAATTTCATTACTATAAAATGGGTTGTTTCCCTACCACAAGCTTACATTTACCTCTTCTGACCAATCTACATGACTCATTGAGCAGTGAGTTATGCCATTTTCCTAATGTGATACCCAGTACCAAACAAGATCACTGCAATTGAATATTTATTTTCAAATACAGTGTCTATAAGCATCCACATGGTTGTGACTTTTCATAACACTATCCCAGCCAATGAAAGAGATTTTCCTCTTGCTTTCTGACATCTGACTCATGCTCAAACTAACTAAGCAGCAGAAAAATATGCATCATTGTCCTGTGTGTATCTCAGGTTTTTATGTATATTTTTTGAGGTTGTCTGTCAGAGCCCAGAAAAATACTTTCCTCCTGTCAGCTGGAAGGAGAAAAAAGCCTTGGATTTATCATAAATACATTTAAATACTTTTATGATTCTTTTCTGCTACTAGAGGAATATAGACTATCAATAAACAAAATAAATTGTTATCCAAGAGTTTATTTCATGAAAAATATATAGATATAGCTTTCAAATGTGATAAACTAATTTTATAAAGCATTCATACTAAGTGGACATTAGTGAATAATCTTTGGAAACCTAAACTTTAACGTCTGTCTTTCTCTAAATAAAATATGAAAATTATTTTCCACTTGAGAGTATTTAGAATATAGATACTGCCTGGTAGGAAAATTTCTAAAGTTATGGCTTTGTATGTCCTTTGGAGAGCTTTATAAAAATCTATTTGCTTATCTGAAATTATAAAACTTTCTTTTAGACTTATTAAGAAAATTTAGGTGAACTTAAGAATTTCCTGGTTCTAGATAACTATGTAAAAGACACCATTACAGAATTAAACCAATCTTGAAAAACAAAAGAAAAAAAAAGAAAATGAAGATTTACTGTAGATATCAGACATAGAGTTAAAAATTACTGTAGGAACTCCATATAACTAGAATCATTTAATATTTATCTTTGTGGCAGGCTTATTTCACTCACTATAATGTCTTCACGTTTCCTCCATGATGTGGCATGTGCCAGGATCTCCTTCCTTTTTAGAACTGAAGAACATTCCATTGTATACCTATTCCACATTTCGTTTATCCATTTATCTGCCAATGGGCACTTGGGTTGTGTCTAGCTTCTGGATCTTGTGAATAGTGCTGCTGTGAAGATTGGTGTTCAGATATCTGTGAGTCAACGCTTTGAACTCTTTTGTGTATATATGCAGAAATAGAATTGCTGGATCCTATGATAATTCTATATTTAGTATTTGAGGAATTGTTACATTTTAAATTATTACTTATAAGTACCATTATTTTATTCATTACATTGAAAAGACCATGATGAAAAATTTAAGATTTGCCACAATACAATGGATTCTTAGCACCTTGTCTATAGTATGTATCCAATAAATGCTTGCTGAATGAATGTGTCAGTATCATTGAAGGTCAGTATACTGTACACTGGATGTAAGGGTAGAACATAGATGTTCAAATCCAAGCAATCACCCAACCCAGCTCTGTGGTCGAGCTTCTGGGTACTATAGTCACTTAATTTTCTGGGCTTCACTATTATTTCATGTGTAAAAGGGAAGAGGAGAAAAGCCTTGTCACGAGAAACAAATGAGTAAATTTATGTGAAGACAATCTAAAGTGCTTTGAAGAGAATATGATATTCTAGTCAATTTTTAACCATCATTCATCTAAAAACACACGTTTCAGCATTTTCATAAAACACATGTATTGTGGTTTGACATTCCTTATGCAACATTTTTGTAAAGCATATTTCAGAATTACTTCTTGAGAAAATGATGAATCCTGGTATTATTCACTTACATATTTAAGCCCTTCAAAGTATCTTAAGAAATCAAAATATTACTTTTTGGTTCCAAATTTTCCTGAACATCAGGGTTAAGGTTACATTAACTATGTGAAAATGCTGGGGGAAATCTACATAACAATAGAGTTTGAAAAATATATGAGAAAATGAATAATGAAAAAAGATAATATCTTGCAACTGCATAAGTAGTATAAAATACAAGCTATCTCCTCATTGTTAGGTTGAGTGCTAAGTATAAGGCACTCTGCAGGTCCTTGGCAGTGATAGCACTCTTTGCTGTAGGAAAAGAAGCTTAATTGTAATGATTTTAGAGGAAAAATTAGGGGATAGTGGTATGCTGACTTCCAGAACTCAAGTTAAGGATGAACATATAAACTACAGGAAGTCAGGAATAAATTTGAACGTCAGGAATGATTGGAATCACCTCTTCTTAATGGGGAGTTACAGATCACATTTCAGGAGGGGAGACAATCCTGTGACAATATTTGGAAAATATAATCTGCTGCTCCCCTGCAAATCGCCCCACTTTCCTGCTTTTCTACAGCCAAACAATTTCTAAGTGCCTGTAGAAACTTAGTGCAGAAACTAGTCTCGGCTGCAAAATCTTAGAGGAATTCATTGATCCCACATATTCCTGGGAATATATGGTATGTTGTGTCAGATGGAGCTTAAGTTAGTTAATTTAGACAAAGCTCCAATTGTTGAAACCATACATGTAGCTATCATTGACTGGGCACTTGCTTTGTGACAGAATTTACACTGGAAACGTCACACATGTCTAATTTTTAATTTAATCCTTATGACAATTCTCAGAAATAAGGGCTTGTAACCTCCTTTCACAGGTGAGGAAATTGAGACGGTAAGTGTTCAAATGACTTTGTGATAGATCTAAGTCATGAATCAAGGTCCACCTGCTAGCAAAGCTTATATTCTGTACTTTACCTTATAAACCTGTGTGTGTGTGTGTGTGTGTGTGCGTGTGTGTGTCTGTGTGTGTGTGTCTGTGTCTGTGTGTGTGTGTGTGTGTGTGTGTAGGGGGCACATACCTGAGCTTATGGGATTTGGCAGCAGTCCTCCCCAACTCTCATATATTCAGCATAGCTCTCACTGACCTCCCACATCAAACCCCTGC
The DNA here is from genome assembly GCF_059928025.1 of Delphinapterus leucas. Classification (NCBI taxonomy): domain Eukaryota; kingdom Metazoa; phylum Chordata; class Mammalia; order Artiodactyla; family Monodontidae; genus Delphinapterus; species Delphinapterus leucas. The sequence goes on along the minus strand of NC_143133.1, from coordinate 46,527,014 downwards.
CCTGGACAACAAATCCCAAATCCCATGTAATCACTGCCCATCCAGCAGGGCCTTCCCACTCCAACATCATCCCCTTTCAAACATATACACATACATAAATTTTCAGAGCAACAATTATTTTTTTTAATGAATGTTTCCAGTGCCCTGACCTTCATGACATCTTGGTGCGCAGAAATATCAAAGCTATACAAATCACTGTTCTAGCTATCTAATTGTGTCACAAATACAAAGAGAGCCTTAGATAAAATTTAACTCAGAGTACTGGGGTGGAGAGAAGATGTAATCACTAGCTAGCAAACCAGATGGCAAAATGAATATTGGACAACGCAGTCTGCCTTTGTCCAGGCTTAGTTTGGGCTAAGCTCATGGCCAGGTATAAACCACCTCAATCCCATCTGAATACTCTTACTTTATTAGGCCTGAAAAATCTCTCTCCAGAAATGAACAGCAAATTCGGTTATGCCTGATATCTATACAGGTTTCATGACCGGTGCTCTGGCATTATTTTTTCTATACTATGTATCACACGCTTTATGTTTTTATTCTGCACATTCTGCCCACTCAACTCATCTCCCCACCTCCTATATAAAAATTGTAAATGGTCTATTTAACAAAATTTAAATAGTTTATTCATTATAATTAGCTTACTTTGGAGACCAATAAAACATGTCCATGTTGGATCTATTTTATATAATTTCAACTATTAATTCAACATCCTATTGTTCCTAATATCCAGAGGTTACTCAGATATCTTATTCTTCCTTCTGAAAATTATTTTGATGCTCAGGTATTATAAAAATAACAAAAATAAGAAACAATTTGTTAGACAATAGAGAAATGGAGAGTTTTCTGATGTCATAATGCTAAGTAATAATAATAATGTTCATGAAACGTTATTTGACAAGTAGTGGTAATGTTCATTAAAAAACACTCCCCAAACATGCATTATTCTTATTATTTAATCTATCTCTAATGGTGAAATTGTAGCTAGTAAAATATTTAAAATTTTTGAAACAATATTTTACATGATTACTTATAGTTTCATAATTTTTAGCTACGGAATATTGAATAAAGACTATTCCTTCCTTAAAATATTTGACATGCTTTATATTTGTAGGATATGAAAATAGCTCAAAGGAATTTTTACTTTCATTTTTCCTAGATCAGAAATGAAAATTTAAGTTTAGTTAAAGGAAAACAGCTTCCAGGAAGAAAAATATTTTAGACAAATCAGAACAGCAACATTCTCCAAAAACCCAGTCCCAGAGGCAACTCCAACATGGCCAATAGAACTGCATCTGGTGCCCTGAGGGAGCAAGATGATGCAGCAAATAATATTTCCTGCAGCCAGTGCTTGGCTCTGTGACTAGCTTCTGAAGAAGAGAAGGGGTTTTAAGAGTGGAGACAAGTTGCACCCTTTTTCTTATTGATCAGCAATGATGGAATATTGTGATTAGAATTCAGAATACTGCCAAAAAAGAACAAATATTCTCAGTCAATTTCTGTTCTGTGGGCTTTCCTCATTTGTTAATTATTGTGATCATCTTTACTGGCACTTCATTTTCCCTCACTGCATTCTGGGAAGCCTTCGCATGTTCATCAAGGAGTGGCAGGAATTAGTGAAAAGAAAAATAAACCAAAGTCAACAGGACCAAATTTTTTATGATAAATGTCACTCCATAGAATCAAGTGGTTAAAACATAAACATTACCTAAATTTCTGCCAAACTACTCTCTATTAGAGAAAGTTCCAGAATTGTGAATTCAGGAATACAGGAGTGTTTAGTTCTTTGGGGATGTCTCTGCTACTATTGATTTAAAGCATTAGTAGGAATTTGTAGTGCAAATAATAAATTCTGTAGTGCAATGTACTCTTTCCACTTTGCCTCAGGCAACTCTGGGCAGAAAGGAAGATCCCAGTCTACCTGCATTGGATCTACTAGAAGACAAAGTGATCGTGTCACATAATATTTGGCTTAAATATTCCTGAGAAATTTACTTAAACTCAGATTCCTCCTTTATCAACTAGGAAGACTATACCATCTTTATATAGCTGTACAAAGAATTAATTAAATGATATAAGTAAAGCCTCCAGTATGACTTTATTTAGAGATAGGGTCTTAAGAGATAATTAATGTTGAATGAAGTCATGAGGGTGGGCCCCTAATACAATAAGATTGGTGTCCTTATAAGTAGAAGAGACCAGGAGTGCACATGTGCAAAGAAAAGTCCTTTTGAGGGCACAGCAAAAAACAGACAGCTACAAGCCAAGGAGACAAGCCTCAGGAGAAACCAGCCCTATTGGCACTTTGATATCAGACTTCTGGCCTCCCAAAAACTGTGAGGAAAGAAATTTATATTGTTTACACCATTCAGTCTGTGCTTGTTTTTTTTTTTTTTTTTTTTTTTACTTCAGTTCAAGCTGAATTATACATACACCCAAATACATCACCAACAGTTGAAAATCAAAGGCTCTCTCCATTTTGTCTCCAGAATTTCCATTTCCTTGTGAAAGGTCAGTCAAAAGTGCAATTTCAATTACTAGGAGCAACTGAGAGGACAAAAATGGCTGAATCAATACAGACCCCTCAGATGTAACAAAAGTAGCATCAGAAAAACCTATGTCAAGATTATGAACCTCCTTCTCCACTTAAACTTGTATAAAAGACTGAAGTGTGCCCTTCCGCTGTGAGGAGTGCATGAAGCTTTGGTGTGTTCATCTTGCATGTGTACATAGCCCATTGTGATATGGGATAACCTTGGAAGTGGGAAGAGAGGAGGATATACTAGGGGTCAGGAACAAGAGGCCAGAACTCCAAGGAGTTTGAAACTCTCAGTTTGAGTCTGGCTTACAAGGTCATTTTGAAAGCACGTGTGTGTATAGGAGGGAAGATATATTTTATTTAATGGAATTTTAGCTTCCATTATAACTATTTAGACATATAATAGTGACCCTCTATTTGTCCTTTGCCCCTGGTCCCTGAAATGTTAGGAGAGCCTTTACATTTCTATGTTCTATGGAGAGAGAGAAGAACTGAAACATGCAGCTTTAGGTACAGATGATATAGTGTGCATTCATAATTTTACTTCCACCAATCAATAATGTTCACACTGCACTTCTGGGTTTCTATGCAGATGTTCAGTGTAGGAGTTGGGTCAGCAGTAATGGGTGAGGACAGAGGATGGGTCTTGGGGATCCTACTCCATCAACATATCCATCTTGTTTAGGCTTGGGACTCTTACATATGTAGAGGATTCACCTCAACGAAAAGACCATTATGCATTTATAGTTTAGATAGAAAACACTTGCAGGTGCCATGCAATATAGAAAGCATTTCTTACGTTATTTAAACTAATTTAACAATTCCATGAGATAGGTGTCAATGGTGTCACTATTTTGTAGAGGAGGAAACTGAATTTCAGAGAAGTCAGAAAAGTTGCTGATGATTCCATAGCCAGTAACTGATGGAGAGCCAGAAAATAAACCCTACACTTAGAACTCTAGTACATCCTATTTTCAGGACTCCATGCTGTCACTCAGCTTGTGTTGTGCTCAAAAGTTTTCTTTACATATTATTCCAAACTTCACTGAATATTACTGAGTACAAGCATATATATTGATATATATATACACATATATATGTATATATACACACATACACATATATGTATATATATACACACAACTATAATACATATACATAATTATATATGAAAGTATATTATATAATCATGTGCATATATATACATAATCATATGTGTATATAAATACACATATATCTATTTATATAATCATAAAATTCATGGACCTTAACATTTTGAAAAATTTAACACAAAACTGGATTCTTAAATATATTCAAATTATTATTCAGGTGATTATGCAATTCATTCAGAAAGTGATAGTTATACCATACCTGATAATTAATATCAGACTGCTACACAGAATAAAATTAACTGTTTGTACTCTGACTAACTTTCATTGCAGCACTGTCACTAAGGAATTCAAATAACTTCAACAGTAGGTTTTGTAATACTCCTCTCCAGCAAGGGGTTGATGGAAGCATCTAGTTCATCTTTTTTTTTTTTTTTTTTTTTTTTTATTTTTATTTTTATTTTTTATTTTTTTTATTTTTTTGGCTGCGTTGGGTCCTCGCTGCTGCGCGCAGACTTCCTCCCGTTGCGGAGATCGGGGGCCACTCCCCGCTGCGGTGCACGGGCCTCTCACCGCGGTGACTTCTCTTATTGCAGTGGCTTCTCTTGTTGCGGAGCACGGGCTCCAGGCTCGCGGGCTTCAGTAGCTGTGGCTCGAAGGCTCCAGAACGCAGGCTCAGCAGTTGTGGCGCACGGGCCCAGTTGCTCCGCGGCATATGGGATCCTCCCAGACCAGGGCCCGAACCCGTGTCCCCCTCATTGGCAGGCAGACTCCCAACCACTGCGCCACCAGGGAAGCCCCTAGTTCATCTTTGAGGTAGTTTCACTGGGCTTGTGGAAAATCAATATTAAAATATCCCCAAATAATATTTTAAGTGCATAACAACAAAAATCATTGGTATGACACTGATAGATTTGTTTCTGTAATTCATTGGATTATTTTGATGAAAACATTATTATTCTGTAAACTTTCCTTCCATTATTATGAGGTGGATAAGAATTTTTTTTTTTAAATCTTAAAACACTTGAGGTAATTATTCATAAAGTAAGCACGAAGAGCTTGCTGTTAAAAACAAAATGTGTGTTTGAGATAAAGTTCACAAAATTAAAACATATTCTGATATTTTTATTCCTCTGTACTAGTGTCATAGCAGGGCTCGAACACTGATTTTTGAGGTGGGCAGGCACTGGTACCTGTTTTTCACCTTTACTGTCAGTGCCTTTTTAGACCATTTAAACTTTGAAATAAAGTTTATTAATTTTTACTTTTTTATTTTAGTATAGTTGATTTACAATGTTGTGTTAGTTTCAGGTGTACAGCAAAATGATTCAGGTATATATATTTTTGCAGATTATTTTCCATTGTAGGTTATTATAAGATACTGAATATATCCCTGTGCTTTACAGTAAATCTTTGCTCCTTATTTAATGTATAGCAGTTTGTATCTGTTGATCCCAAACTCCTAATTTATCCCTCCCCCACCCCCTTTTCCCTTTGGTAACCATAAGCTTGCTTTCTATGTCTGTGAGTCTATTTCTGTTTTGTAAATAAGTTCATTTGTACCATTTTTTTAGATTCCACATATAAGTGATATTATGTGATATCATATAAAGTTTAAAACGTATAATGAGAAACAAATTGCTCTGAGGCGAAAGTGGATCTTGAAGAATATAAAACTTTAATGAAATGGTTAAAATTCAAATCTAATTTATTATAAAACTAAAACATTCCATTCTCTTATAATTAGTTTACACTTAGCAACATATTTAGAAATCAGTAATGAATGGTGGATAGTAACAGAATTACTGATATATGGGGTTTATGCACTGAGCACCTGAGAGGTTCTACAAATACAAGCTGTGTGATATTTGTATAAAATACCTAAACTTCTGTAGTAGGCTGAATAAAATTACCCAAATATACCAGTTCCTAATTACTGGAAACTGTAATTGTTGCCCAATAAGGAAAAAAGGTCTTTACAGATGTGATTAAGTGTCTTGAGATGGGGTTTATCTTGGATTTTCCCTGTGGGCAGTAAGTGTAATCACAAGGTCCTTCCTTATAAAAGAGGCAGAAGGAAATTTGGTACAGAGAGAGAGGAGAGACACACACACCAAGGGGATTGGCAATCTGAAGATGAAGGCGGAGATTGGAGTGATGCAGTCACAAGGGTCTTGGGGATCCTACTCCATCAACATGCTGAAAGGGCCACCAGAAACTGGAAAAGTCAAGGAACAATTCTCCCCTGAGCCTGGGGAAGAAGTGCAATTCTGATGACACCTGAATATAAGCCCAGCAATACTGGTTTGGGGCTTCTGGCCAAAGAATTCTCCATAAGAGAATAAAATTCTATTGTTTTAAACCACTTAGTTTGTGGTTATTTATTGCATCAGCCAAAGAAAACAAATACACTTGTTTTTGGTTTGGTTTCTTCAGCTGTAAGTCTGGGGTAATAATAGTATTTATTTCATAGAACTGTTAAGAGAATTAAGGAGTTGATCTACATAATGCATGCAGAATAATGCCCTGCACATAATAAACACAATGAAGATGTTAGTGGGATCTCTACATCTCAATCCCTTTCTTTCTTCCCCTCTCTCTCTCTTTCTCTCACCCTCTCTCCACTTTGTTATATCTATTCTTTATCTCTTTCTGTCTATCCTAGATACAACTTTACTACACCTATACCTATCTATATAACCTATCTATACTATCTGGAATTTTCAATTATTATGCATTTTTGTTCAACGTCTCATGCTAAGATTATGAATAAAAATAAACAAAAACTATTAAAAATGAGAAAATACGTTTCCACCAAATGACAGTACACAAAGAAACCCTAAAAATATGAAGCTTACATTATTTAAAGCATTTCTTTATAATGCTGAAAAATAAGTAGTAGCACAACACAAATTTGCTTTCATACTTGTCAATATAAAAGATAGTTTGGAAGGACAAAGAAAATCCTAAACATGCTAGTTTTTATTTTTATTCCATATAACTTATAAAGCTTTACCAGATGACCTCAGACTGACTTTCTCTCCCCTCTTTTAAACCTCCATCGAACAATCTAATTAGCTTATTAATGTATACTTCTTTATGGTATACTACTTATTCAGTTGTAATGTACCCACTCAACTCTATATTCCTTGGGGATAGAGGTCATATCTTTGCATCTATGTACCTGCCTTCTCTCCATAAGTTCATACTATCCCATCTTTTTCCTCAACTTCTAAACTCGCAGAATGCCTAGCAAAGTACCTGGCACCACTACAAACTCACACACACACACACACACACACACACACACACACACACAGCTTTTTTTCTTTCTTTGACATTCAGAGGGAATGCTTAAACCAAATTAATAAATGGGTCAGACAGAATAATCCTTAAGTTCCCTTTGAATTCCAGCTCTCTAAGATTCTTAATTATTTTAGATCTTTGGTACTTCCCATTATTTTTCCCTGCTTGGTCATTAGTTTATTCAGGACTATTCTACATAAAAGAAGTTGTGAGATGACTTATATTGCAAAAATAATTATTGGCATTTTGCAAAAAAAACAAAACAAATATTAAATGCACTGAGCACACTAGGCTGAATGTACTGACTTGTTTCCTTCTGGACTAACACTAAATTATTGAATTTTCAGGGTTGCATGGGTGATGGCCAGTTGACAATGAAGAGAAACAAAACACTTCTAACTATTCTGATTCTGCCAGGTAGTAGTCTGGAAGGCCCAAGACTGTATTTTCTAAGTTTACTTCTATTTTTATAGAACTACCATTTTAATATTTGCCAACAGATTATCTTTTGACAGTCACCTGTTGGTAATTGTATTGTAATCACCTATTTACTTCTGTTTCTCTAAGATTCCATCAGTTTACTGATGACACTCCCTGGGCCTTGCTTTCTTAAGGTCTAGAAAAGTATGCAGCAATAAACACACTCACAACAAATATTCTGGAATATATAAATGAATAAAAACTGACCACAATCTAAAATTAAGTGTAGTTCCTTCTAGAACAGTTGTGTGTTAATGCCAGGGTTAAGCTCACTTTGAGTGACCTTATCACTAATACCTTTCAGGACTGTTTGATTGGATTCTCTGTACAAATAAATCCTGCCCACATAATTATGTTGGCTCCTGAGCCCTCTAGAAACAATGATCCTAACATATCACTAGTTTTTATTAAAAACTTTGTGGAAAAGAGTATCACATGTCCCTGCATAGATTCAAAATCCCATCTCAAAAAGCCTAGTGCACATTTCCCCTCAAAAGTGAAACTTCTCCAGGACTTCCCTGGTGGTCCAGTGGTTAAGACTCTGTGCTTCCCCTGCAGGGGGCACAGATTCGATCCCTGGCTGGGGAACTAAGATCCCACAGGCCACATGGCGTGGCCAAAAAAACAAACAAATAAACAAAGCCCTGAAACTTCTGGGCTAATTGTTAACTATGGGCTTGTGTTCAGGTGATGCTCTAGAAAGACAGAGAGACAATCTGAGCTAAAGCTGTTAAAAACAAGCTCCAGCGTGACTCAGAATGTACCATTCAGTAAGAGGAAGCTCTGTAAACTAAGGCTGGAATCTTGCATCTAGTAATGAATATGCTGTTTTATAGTTCAAAGCAGATTTAAAATATTAAAGTCAGTATAATAAAATTAAAACGAGAAAGGAGATTAAAATGTGTATAATTTTTTCTTTCAACCAAACCTCATCTACCATGAGAAAGCAAAGTAGCATAGTGCAAAGTACCTGGAGTTCAAATAAAGACGGTTTCATATTCTCATCTAGCCAACGGCTTTGGATAATCATTCACTTGTTAGTACTGGCTTTGTTTTCCTATCTATAAAAGTGCACAAATATCTATATATTTGTTTTAAAAATTATATAAAATAATATAAATAGAAAGCTTTGGGAAATACCCAGCATATAGCAATTACTCAAACAGTAGAGCTCATTGTTATAGGTTTTAGAGTTCGGTAAATTTTTTTTTCCCATCTCTGTCCCCAGGACTTTATACTTTTAGTGATTGCAGTTATAGTTCCTATATGCCCTTGATTCCTATCGTGGATCATTTCATGGTAGACATTAGGCTGATTTAGGGGTTGTTTTTGACATAGTCTTAAAAATAATTATTTTAATCATTTCAAATACTGTCTCTAGTGAACATGGGTTCTTGATGGACCTGTAGGCTTTCTAACTCAGGTCTTTAGAAGCGACTTCTTGAATAAGGGTCACTAAGCCTTCACTAGAAATAACTGTTTGTTCTTTCCATCTGCACTTGTTGAGGAAGTTGTGGCGTCTTTTTTCACTGATGTGGATTTTACCATCATTATCCATGCCTTTAACCTGTGGCCTTGATTACTATAATACTCTTGACTTTGGCTACTTCTGAGTTTTGGCTGGTGAGGAATGCAGCAATCTATTTGCTTGTGGGTAGCCACCGCAGGAAGTGTATTGTACCAGTGTTCCATCGTAAAATGCAATGGAGCTGCACTCTAATGAAGCCACAGCAAGGCTGAGTATATTTGAGGAATCACTTGAATATTTAATAAGCCTAAATGGAAAAGAGGTTTGTTTCTTTCTTTTTCACTTCTCACACTGTTTTTCCTATCAGTGGTTGAACAAAACACACTTAATGAAAACATCTTCACTGAATATTGTCATTTCCAACGCCATAGGCATTACACAGCAGAAAAGTTAGATTCACAGCAGAGCTTAAAGACCCCTGTTTTCAAGCTCAGCCCAAAATGGTTGTTAAGAAGCCAAGGCCACCATAAAAGGATATACATCCCTGCCTTTAGGTGCTGGCACCATCTTTATGGAAAGTGATGGAGCAAAACACAAAAAGTATCCAGCAATGAGAGAGGGGAGCTCACCTACTACATAAACAGGCAAAAAAAATTTGCAAAAGTCATGTCATGACATTACCCAAGGCATCTAGTATGCAAGATGTGAGAAAAGATATTCACGGTGATAGTCATACAAAGGGAAAGAATAAACAATTACCTCACTTCAGGCACTCTTTAGACACGCCTACACATATACAGAGTATATATTGTTTATTAGTTTCCATACAATACACACACACATATGCACATAAAACACAACAAAATATATATTTCTTTCTTTCAATTGACCCCCCATTTCTCCTTTTAAGATGTATCCAGAGCCATTACTGTATTATCCAAGTACCTTACTTATCTGGAAACATTTCACCAAACCTTATTTCCTAATTGTACCTTCTTTTCTAATAAAATGAAAATATCATGATCATATCAGCCACCTAGTTTTTGCATATTCTTTTGTAGCTAGTGATGCTCTGCTGTATTAGTGACTGGAACTGACTCAGAAGAAACTTGGATTTAGTGCATCCAAAAGTTCATTAACTCACATGTTACAAAGGCAAATTTTACTGAATTTTTAGCCCACTTTCAAAAACCTGTGAGCAGATAATTCTAATTATGATTAGTTATAAGCAGATCCTGCTTTCATGAAGATTGACAGAGCATGCTGCAAAAGGAGGTTTAGGAATGGAATACTAACTCAGCCACTGGTTGGCTGTAAAGCTAGGAACCTGGAGGTAGAATTCCATAGTGGTTAAACAATGGTTCTGGTGTGAGATTAACCACAAATTCAGGCTTCCCTGCTCACTAGCTGTGAAAGTTTGAGCATATTACATAACTTTAAATCTCCATTTTCTTGCCATTAAAGTGATGCTATTAAGTATACCTATCTCAGAAGTTTGTTGTACCTATTAGGTAAGATAATTTCACTCATGGGTCTACACTTAGCCCTCAATCATCTTAATTATTAGTGTTTATATCATTGTGTGTGCAACGAGAAGGGTATATTCTTTTCCTTTCTAAGTCCCTCCAATATCAATACTAGACTCAGATCAGGAAAATAAATTAGTTTCACTGTTGTTTGAAACTGTTGTTTGAGTGACTGATTTGTTTCCTTTTTTAAATTTATTTAAATCATTCAATGATTACTGAGTGCCTGCTAAGCAAAGAACTGATGTTTTAAAGATGAATAAGGCAGAGTCTCTGTCTGTAGGAATCAGGTCTATGATCTCAGGCAAGATCCATAGATGAACATGAATTACAGTAATGTTCGTTTTAATGGAAGACTGCACCTAACACAGCTGTGGGATTGGAAGTGGAGGAGGGGTGAAGAAGTCTTAAAAAGAAGCTTGAACCTCATCTACATTGTAGATGTGAGAAATGTTACAACCAAAAGAGACAGGAGAGGTTAACTATTCCACAGAACTTATTTTAGAATTGACACTGAGTGAGGTTACATGCCATGGCCACATAGCTGAAGAACTACGAAGTCAGAGTTCCTTCTTTTACTCCAGGGCTTTTGCCTAAAGCCATGTTTTCCAAGCCACATACTGTGCTGTTGTTCATAGATCTCAAGGTTAGGAATTGGGCCACAACCTTCAAACTTACATTCTGGAAAGCAAGGCCCCTAAGGCAGAGAGACAGCCCATCTGGGGAATGTTGAAAACCCTATAATTTCCACCCAACCCTACAGCAATATTTGCCTTTCATTTGATAGTAAGGTGGCAATTAAAAGAAAATGTGTACAAGAAGAGGGCAAAGGCAAAACATGAGAGACTCCCAGTGAAAAAGGGAGGAAGCATATGGTCAAGTTAATTAGCTTCTTTCTGTTAAGTGCAGGCACATAATTGAGAGCTGCATATTACCAGTCTGTATATTTCTGACCTTTATAAGAAACTCACCTAACAGCCAGCTCTGACTTTCAATAAAAGTGTCAGATATATTATAGGTCACTATCCTACCTTACTTTGATAATTTCTTCAGCAGAGCTTTATATCAAGACTTTCATTTATAAATCTACCCCCAATCCAATTGGACATCACTCAAGGCAACATGTAATTTACTTCTTTAATTGTAAGTCCAACATGTTCTTTCACTTCGCTAAACAATTCTTCAATTCTAAGCAGACACTTACTGGGTGTTTCACAAATGTGACTCAGTTCTGATTCTATTTACCTGGAAACAGTGTCAGATCCCACAGCTTAAGGGCTCAGTCCCACAGGACTGCCCCTGTTTCAAATGCCAATTGCAAATTCAGCTTGTTACCTGTCCTTCTGACTGATTAGCTATAAATTGAAGGTTCCCATGACCCCTTCCTCGGTTTCCATTAACTCCCTAGAGCAGCACATAGGACTCAGGAAGCCAGTTTACTTGCTAGATTACTGGTTTATTACAAAGAAGCTTAAAGGATACAAATAAACAGCCAGATGAAGAGATACATAGGGCAAGGTCCAGAAAAGTCCCAGACACAGTATCTTCTGTCCTTGTGAATTTCAGGTGTACCACCCTCCTGGTGATGCTGAAAGCTTGGCCTCTGTGCACCAGTGCCAATATCGAATCTCAGAGACAGAGTTTTGGGTGAAGTAGAAAGGAATAGCTTTATTGCTTTGCCAGGTAAAGGGGGACACAGCAGGTTCCTGGCCCAAAAAATTACATGTCCCAACCCGGGAGGATTTGATAAGGAGTTTTATAGCAATGGTTCAAGCGTGGGGTTCCTGATAAGATTAGGGTGTGTGCGGGGCCTGCACTCCTCTAATCTGGTAACCTTGATGAGCTTCTCTGGACCCTTTAATGTAGCCTCAGGTGGTCTTTCTCTGGTATGAAGAATGCTGACATCTCTTTTCCCTTCCTTCCTTCCTTCCTTCCTTCCTTCCCTCCTTCCTTCCTTCCTTCCTTCCTTTCTCTCTCTCTCTCTTTTATTCTTTCTTTTGCCAAATGCTTTGTTCCTAGGGTGTTACAAGCAACACAGCACATTCTTCATGCATCTATAGGGAGTATGTTAGGATACCACTTTGTTCCTAGAAATCCCAACCATTTGTTTGTTGTTTTATCAATCCAACTCACAATAAAAAGAATAAGAGGAAAAAACCAAATTCCCAATTTATGAATCTCTTAAGTAAGAATTAGGACATAATTATGCATGCTCAGGACTACATAGACTTGTGAATTATGAGTTGCCCCAATGTAATAAAAATTTAGTGGCATTTTGTCTTACATTGTCAAGAAAGTAAACTTCTGGCCTACTGACTAAAGTTTGATTTATGTTGTCTTCCTCTTACTTTTTACAAAAGTGAGAAATTACAGAACTATCTTAATGTTTTAAAAGATTAATTGTCCATAACACCAATTTAGTTTGCATGAAGTCTGAACAGCTGTAATTATGCTTACCATCCCTAGTGAATATACCTAAGAAAATATTTCTAGGTTACAAATTCCATCATGTTACATTTAAGAGGCCAAATTAAATACAATGAAACCTGCTTATTTCACTCTTTTCCTGAGTGCTCTCCTGTAGTTCACATTCAAATTTCAAAGTCTTAGCAAAGTTTCCAAACTGCTGGGTTGCCAACATTTAACTTATTTTTTTCTTCTCCACATTTTTGAAAAATGATAAAATTTTTTTCTGTGTTGGTAATTATTTTTTGATTAATATCTTCCTTTCCAATTGCACATAGTCAGCTAATAAAAAGACACAAGGAAAAGTAAGATAAATTTACATTTCAACTTCTCCTTTTAATCATAGCTTTTGAACTGACCTCAGTGATGTTATCTGAGGTTATCCATTTCTTCACAAAAACTGTAATATTTTAATCATCCTAAGGTAGTACAGTTGAAAATACTAGCTCAAAGTTAATGCTAGGAGGGTAGAATTTTTATGCCCGCTCATTAGTGATTACTTTAGATATTCACATAGATATTATTCTCTCTCTAATTGACAAAATTATTTTTAATTAAGTGTTCATAATTATCAAAGAGGGGTTTTGGGGACTTATACCATTTTAAAAAATTATTCTAATGTCCTTATAAAAGGAGAGAAAATGCCAAAGCACTATGTATTCTGTTCCAGAGGCAGCAAGATCAAAATATACTTCAAATGTTTCCAGGAGGTTTGCTTCCTAATGTTCTTAAACTCACTTTCTTCTTGAGGCTTATATTCTACAAAATGGCTCCTTTTAGCTCTGTTGGTGCAAAAGGAAGAAGAAAAGATGTGAAAAGAACAGGAAAATGGAAATGTAGACCTTAAAATATTTATACCTTAATAGATACCAGAATTAGGCATCTGCCAGAATAAACCCAAAAGTTTAAAGGTATCTTAGAAACCTGAAACACAGAAAGTTAAGAGACAAGAGGTCTCAGCATTACTTAATGGGAGGCAATCTCAGAGAAAAATGTATATCACAGAGTAAAAAAAGACAGCATTTGGATTCCAGTTTTTCACTTAATGTATGATTTTGAGCAACTTATTCAAAATCTCTGATCTTCATTTGTCTTGTTTTTAAAATAAATATAATAATATTGTATAAATATTTATAGGGTAACTTCCATCCCCAAATAATATCACTTATCCTAGAACTACCCATGCTACCCCCTCCCCAACATTAAGTGTAGAGTTTGGTACCTATGTTCATATGATTTGATCTTGTCTTCCCTGGGAATACAGAATACATCACCTATCCCAAGTTGAACTAATACACTTTTATTCCTGAGAGGTTGGAATTTAGTCTAAGGCACTAAACTTAGTCTGACTTAACTGTTGGAATAAAGTAATATAAGACAACCATGTTTTGTGTGCAGGAAAGCAGAGAAAGCCATCTAAAAAGAGAAACAAATTGAGTAGACATTCTGTGAGCGGTGCTTGTGAGAGACCAAGGGAGACTGGAATGGAGGATATGTGTGCTCTGGATGATTATCTGTGTCAGCCAGACACAGATGTAATATAGTGATACATATAGTTAAGATCCATATCCACTGGTGGGTGACCCAAAAGCAAAACGGGATATCAGAAACTAGGAGGTCCTCTCCAAGGAGTGAGTGGTTTGAGCCTCCATTGGGCACTCCAGCCCTGGGTAACAGGGCCTGGAAAACAAGCCCCCCTCAGTGAATTTTGGAAGCCAGCAAGGTTTACAACCTGGAGAACCAGAAGGCTGTAAGAAACTGAGACTCTACTCTTAAAGGCACATGCACAAACTTATACACTCCTAGTCCCAGCACAGAGGCAGCAGAATGAAAAGTGCCTGATGCTCTAGCTGACCTGAGAAGACCACCCCAATATGCCCCTCAGCTTGCACCAGGCTCTGGCTCCAGCTTCCACATGTCAAGGCAATGGCCCTTGGCATACCCTGGAAAAAGCCCTGGGCAATGCCTATTTCAGTTCCAGCTTTCCCACCAAAGCCATAAGGCACATTCAGTCAGCAAAGGGCTGCTCTTACATGACATAATTTCAAGACTGGGAGAGATAATGGTTTTACTTAATTTACAGAGACAAACACAGAAAACCAAAAAAAAAAAAAAATGAGTAGACAGAGAAATATGTTCCAAACAACAACATAACCTGCCCCAAAATACAAAACAAAACAAAACAAAAAACATTATGAAACTGAGATAAGTCATTTACTGAATAAAGAGATCAAAACAACAGTCATAAAAATGCTCACCAAACTCAGGAAAAGAATGGAGGAATACAGTGAGAACTTCAACAAAGAAATAGAAAATATAAGAAAAGAACCAATCAGAGCTGAAGAATACAATAACTACATTAAAAAAATACACTAGAGGGAATCAACAGCAGATTAGATGATACAGAACACATGAACAACATGGAAGACAGAATAGTGGAAATCACCCAATTAGAACAGCAAAAAGAAGAAAGAATTCTTTAAAATGAGGATAGTTTAAGGGACCTTTGAAACAACATCAAGTGTTGTAACATTCATACTATAGGAGTCCTAGAAGGAGAAGAGAGAGTGATAAGGGCAGAAAACATATTTGATAAAATAATGACTGAAAACTTACTTAACCTGTGGAAGGAAACAGATATCCATGTCCAGGAATCACAGAGAGTCCTAAACAAGATGAACCCAAAGAGATCCACACCAAGACATCATAATTAAATTGATAACAGTTAAAAATAAAGAGAGACTCTAGTGGGCGTTAGAGAAAAATGACAAGTTACATACAAGGGAATCCCAACAAGGCTATCAGCTAATTTTTCAGCAGAAATTTTGCGGATCAGAAAGGAGTGGTAAGATATATTTAAAGTGCTGAAAGAAAAAAACAAAACACTACAACCAGGGATACTTTACCTGGCAAGATTACCATTCACAACTGAAGGAGAGATAAGAGTTTCCCAGACAAGCAAAAACTGAAAGAATTTATCATCACTAAATGGACCTCACAAAAAATACTAAAAGGCCATCTTTAAGTGAAAAATAAAAGGCCATAACAACAAATCAGAAAATATATGAAGAAAAATATCTCACTGTTAAAGGCAAATATATAGTAAAGGCAGCGAATCAACCACGTAAAAAGCTAGTATTAAGGTTAGAATACAAAAGTTGGGTGGGTGAAGTACAAAATATAGAGCTTTTGGATGTGTTCGAACTTAAATGACTATCAGGTTAAAATAAATATAAATATAAATATATTTTTGTCAATATATTTGAACCTAATGGTAACCACAAACCAAAAGCTTACAATAGATACAGAAAAAAACAAAGAGAAATAAATTAAAAAATAATACTAAAGAAAATCATCAAAACACAAGGGAAGAGACTCAAAGTAGAAGAACAGAGAAGTACAAAACTACCAGAAAACAATGAACAACATTGCAATAAATACATACCTATCAATATTACTTTAAATGTAAAGAGACTAAATGTCCCAATCAGACAACAAATGGTGGCTGAAAGAATTAAAATAAACAAACAAAAAATAACAAATCCTATAAGAGATTCACTTCAGAGCTAAAGATACACACAGACTAAAAGTGAAGGGATGAAAAAAGATATTCCATGCAAATGGAAATAAAAAGAAAACTAAGATAGCAATACTGATATTAGACAAAATAGACTTTAAAACAAAGACTATAACAATAAACAAAGAAGTACATTATATAATTATAAAGAAGACTATCCAAGAAGAAAATATAACATTCATAAAAATATTTGCTCTTAACCAAGGAGCAACTAAATTTATAAAGGAAATATTAACAGGCATACAGGGAGAATCTGACAGTAATACAATAGTAGTAGGGAAGTTTAATACCCCATTTACATCAATGGATAGATCATCCAGACAGAAAATCAGTAAGTAAACTTTGGCCTTAAATGGCACATTAAATTGGATGGGCTTAATAGATATCTATAGAATTTTCCATCCAAAAATAGCAGAATTTACATTCTTTTTGAGTGCGCATGGAACATTATCCAGGATAGATCACATGCTAGCCCACAAAACAAGTCTCAATAAATTTAAGAACTTTAAAATTATAACAAGCATCTTTTCAATCAATTGCAAGAAGAAAACTGGAAAGAAACATTAACACATGGAGACTAAATAACATACTATTTATAAAACCTATGGGTCAGGGACTTCCCTGGTGGCTCAGTGGTTAAGAATCTGCCTGTCAATGCAGGGGATATGGGTTCGATCCCTGGTTTGGGAATATCCCACATGCTGTGGAGCAACTAATCCCATACGCCACAACTACTGAGCCTGTGCTCTAGAGCCCATGATACACAACTACTGATCGCACATGTTGCAACTACTGAAGCCTGCATGCCTACAGCCCATGCTCCACAATAAGAGAAGCCACCACAATGAGAAGCCCATGCACTGCAATGAAGAGTAGCCCCACTCGCTGCAACTAGAGAAAGCCTGTGCAGCAATGAAGACACAAAGCAGCAAAAAAAGAAAAAGAAAAAAAGAAAAACCTATGGGTCAATGAAGAAAGCAAAGAGAAAATTAAAAACAAACAAACAAACAAAAACCTTGAGGCAAACAAAGTTAGAATCACAACTTTCCAAAATCTTTGGGACACAGCAAAATCAGTTCTAACAGGGAAGTTTAGAGTGATACATGTCTACCAGAAGAAACAAGAAATATACCAAATAAATAATCTAATTTTCTACCTAAAGGAATTAGTAAAACAAGAACAAAGCCCAAAATTAGTAGAAGGAAGGAAATAATAAAGATCAGAGTAGAAATAAATGAAATAGAGACTAAAAAAAAAGAAAGAAAGAATAGAAGAAAATAAACAATAGAAAAGATCAATGACACTGAGAGCTGTTTTTTTTAAAAATTAAAAAAACTGATAAACAGCCAAACTCAACAAGGAAAAAAGAGAGAGGGTCCAAATAAATCAAATTAGAAATGAAAGAGGAAAAGTTACAACTCATATCACAAAAATACAAACAATCATTAGAGAATAATATGAACAATTATGTGACAACAAACTGGACAATGTAAAATAAATGGATAAATTCCTAGGAACATACAATTTTCCAAGATTGATTCAGGAAGAAATAGAAAATTTGAGCAGACTGAACACTAGTAACTAAACTGAATCAGTATTCAAAAAACTCATTCTATTAGGCCAGCGTTACTCTGATACCAAAACCAAACAAAGACACTACAAAAAATGAAAATCACAAGCAAGTATCAGTGATAAACACAGGTTCAAAAATCCTCAACAAATTTTTAATAAACCAAATCCAACAATAGATTAAAAGGATTATCAAGTGGGATTTATTCTAGGGGTGCAAGGATGGTTTAATATCTATTAATCAATCAACATGATACATCACATTAACAAAACAAAAATAGAAATCATACGATCATCTCAATACATGCAGAAAAAGAATTTGACAAAATTCAATATCCATTCATGATAAAAATTCTTACCAAAGTGGATATAGAGGAAACATTCCTCAATATAATGAAGACCATTTCTGACAAACCCACAGCTAAAATCATGCTCAACTGTGAAAACTAAAAGCATTTCCTCTAAGAACAGGATGTCCACTCTGGTCACTTGTATTCAGCATAGTATTGGAAGTCCTGGCCACAGCAATCAAATAAGAAAAAAAAAAATAACAGCCATCTAAATTAGAAGGGAAGAAATGAATCTGTCACTATTTGCAGATGACAAAATACTAGATATAGAAAACCCTAAAGATTCCACCAAAAAACTGTTAGAACCAATACATGAATTTGGTCGATTTGCAGGATACAAATTAATATACAGAAATCTGTTGCATTTCTATAAACTAATAATTAATTATCAAAAAGAGAAATCAAGAAAACAATCACATAAAAATGAATAAAGTACTTAGGAATAAATTTAACCAAGGAGGTGAAAGACTTGTAGTCTGAAAACTATAAGACATTGATGAATGAAATTGAAGATGACACAAATAAAAGGAAAGATATTCTGTGCTCTTGATTGGAATAATTATTATTGTTAAAGTATCCACACTACCTAAAGCAATCTAGAGATTCAATGCAATCCCTATCAAAAAACGTATGGTAATTTTCACAGAATTAGAACAAATAATCTTAACATCTGTATGAAACCACAAAAGATCCTGAAGAGCCAAAGAAATCTTGAGAAAGAAGAACAAAGCAGGAATTATCAGTCTCCATGACTTCAAACTATACTACAAAGCTATATTAAACAAAACAGTATGGTACTGGCACAACAACAAACACATAGATCAATGAAACAGAATAGGTAGATCAGAAAAATACCTATGCACATATGTTCAATTAGTCTGTGACATAGGAAGGAAGAATACACAATGTGGCAAAGACCATCCCTTCAATCAGTGGATTTTGGAAAAGTGGACAGCTTTATACAAAAGAATAAAGCTAGGCTATTTTCTCACACCATATACAAAAATACTCAAAATGAATTAAAGACTTAAATGTAAGATCTGTAACCATGAAACCCCTAGAACAAAGATAGGCAGTATGCTCTTTGACATTGGTCTTCGCAGGATTTGGGGGGAATATGTCTCCTCAGGCAAGGGAAACAAAAGCAAAAATAAACAAATAGGACCAAATCAAACTAAAAAAACTTTTGCACAGAGAAGGAAACTGTCAACAAAATGAAAATGAATGTGAATGGGAGATGTTTGCAAATGATATGTCTGATAATAGTTTAACATCTGAAATGTACAAAGAACACATACAACTCAATATCAAACAAACAATCTATTAAACAATGGGCAAAAGACCTGAATATGCATTTTTCCAAAGAAGACATACAGATGTCCAATAGACACATGAAAAGATACTCAATATCCCTAATTATTAGGGAAATGCAAATCAAAACCACAGTGAGATATCACCTTACACCTGTCATAATGGGTATCATTAAAAGGACAACAAACAACAATTGTTGGCAGGAAAGTAGAGAATGCACTGTTACTGGGAATGTAAATTGGTGCAGCCACTAAGGAAAAAAGTATAGAGGTTCCTAAAAAAAATTAAAATTTGAGCTACCATTCAGTGCAGCAATTACATTCCTGGATATTTATTATTTATTTGAAGAAAATGAAAATACTAATTTGAAAAGATATATGCAGCACAGTGCTCATAGTGGCATTATTTATAATAGTCAAGACATGGAAATATCCTAAGTGTCCATTGACAGAAGAATAGATTGAGACGATGTCACACACACACACACACACACACACACACACACAGTGGAATATTACAGCCATAAAAAGAAGGAAGTCTTGCATTTGTGACAGCATGGATGGACTTAGATGGTATTATACTAAGTGAAATAAGTCAGACAGAGAAAGGCAAATACTGTGTGTTTTCACTTATATGTGGAATCTAAAGAAAAAAAACAAATATAATAGAACAGAAACAGACTCATAGATACAGAGAAAAAATGAGTCTTTGCCAGAAGGGAGGGGAATAGAAGTATGGGTGAAATAGGTGAAGGGGATTAAGAGGTACCAACTACAAACTTTAAAATAAGTAAGTAAAGAAATGTAATGCACAGCACAGTGAATACAGTGAATAATATTGTAATAACTTTGTATGATGTGTAATCTATAAAAATATTGAATCACTATGTTGTACACCTGAAACTAATATAATATGTAAGTCAACATTACTTCAGTAAAAAATAATAAAAAGTATATAAAATTTAAAAAATTGTTTGCTTGATTATTTTCTGGGCTGAAAGATATCTGACAAAATTTATAGTTGATTTTCCATAACTCCAGAAAACTTTTAGAAAGAAATCCTTTGCATGTTCTTATGTTAACAAAAGCTAACATTAAACTGAATTGTTGCTATGTGTCAAACATTTTTATAAGCACGCCACAGTGCAGAAACTGTAGAAACTTACAGTTTCTACTTAATTCTCTTAATACATCTATGTGGTATTTTTTTTTTAATTTCCTGACGTTTCAGTAGAGGACACAGGGTTTGCCAGTATCAGAGAGTTAGTGGTAGAGTCAAGACTTGAACACAGGTAGTGTGATAGCAGAGCCTACTTTCTTAACCACTATTCTATAGTCCCTTGAAAAATAACACAATAATAACTCTACTAACTATAGCAGTTATCATAGATGTATTGAACACTTATTATGTGCCAAGTTATTGGTGAGCCTATATTTATTTTTTTTAATTTTATTTATTTATTTGTGGCTGCATTGGTTCTTCGTTGCTGTGGGTGGGCTTTTCTCTAGTTGCGGCGAGTGGGAGCTACTCTTCGTTGTGGTGCGCGGGCTTCTCACTGCGGTGGCTTCTCTTGCTGCAGAGCGCAGGCTCTAGGCTCGCAGGCTTCCGTAGCTGTGGTTCGTGGGCTCAGTAGTTGTGGCGAGC
This sequence comes from Delphinapterus leucas, assembly GCF_059928025.1. Lineage (NCBI taxonomy): Eukaryota > Metazoa > Chordata > Mammalia > Artiodactyla > Monodontidae > Delphinapterus > Delphinapterus leucas. The sequence goes on along the minus strand of NC_143133.1, from coordinate 46,505,666 downwards.
GGGCTCTAGAGCACAGGCTCAGTAGTTGTGGTGCACGGGCTTAGTTGCTCTGTGGCATGTGGGGTCTTCTGGGACCAGGGCTCAAACCTGTGTGTCCTGCATTGACAGGCAGATTCTTAACCACTGTGCCACCAGGGAAGTCCTATTATTCTATTTAGGTTCCAGTAATGTAACAGAACTAAAGTTCTATCATTGCAAATAATTTTAAAAGAAACTTTATATAGCAAAACATACCTTAGACCTTGTCACTCCTCTCTTATTTAAAGCTGTTTTTAATATATTTCAGTCCTATTGAAACAGTAACTTAATTTTAGTAAAATATGACTTACATCCTATCCCTGACCAAAAAAAAATTGTTTTAATAAGATTTCAGAATACTGGTTGGATAATATTCCAACATATTTTAAATTAAATGTTATTCCAAAAATTTAAACAATAAATTTCATTTATCCCTTTATATGATATTTTCCAGCCTGCTGTGGTAGACAGATGGCCCTGATATCTATGTTCAGCTTCATGACCCAGATGATGTTGGTGAAATCTCATAACCTCTCCAGGCCTCCAGTCCATCATCTATAAACTAGTGGGAGTTAAAATAATGACCACCAGGTTTCACTTTGTCTCATGAGTCTATTCAATTGGCCTTGGTTGACTGTAGCATGGGATTTTGAAGGATTTTGAGCTGTATCGAGATTCAGAAGAAAAACCTGCCATGATTAATAGTAAGGCAGAGTAGAAAGAAACGGCTCTACAATTACAGGGCATTTGCACAAGATTTCTACTTTACCTAAGGTAGGTAAATTGCTGTAACAAAGAGACTCAAAAATATATATTGGCTCAAACAAAATAGAGGTTTGCTTCTCAGCCTCGTGACAGTACAGGACAAGGGAACAAGTTGGTGTGATGTCCCCTCCCATGCAGTAGTCTGTGACCCAGTCTGGTGGACATTATTTCAGTTCTAGCCAAAATGGAGACAAGCTGTAGAGTGTCACCACATTAGACATTTTTATAAAGCTCTGAAAGTGTCATCCATCACTTCTACTTTCAACTGTTTAGGTATCATTTCACCTGGTCAAATCCAATTGAAATGGAGTCTGGACTTGTAGTTTCTCTGTGTCTTTAGGAAGAAAACAAAAATATGGATTTTGGTGATCAGCTGTCACAATACCTAAAACACCTTTCAATTTTAATATTCAATTTGGTTTCAATTTAACACATTCTCATTTATGTATTATGTTATAGATTCAAGTCACAGGTCTTCTGGGCTGTGGATTTGAGGATTGGTTTCTTTATCTCTAAAGTGGCAGTAATAACTGGCAAAGTGACCAGTTGTTTAGCTCAGTTGGTAAGCATAGGACATTAGTAAGTCTTGGGTGAGTGTTTCAAAATCGATGTTAATTGTCTATCTTGATTCTAGTGAAATAGTTCTCTAATTTTTCATTGAAATATCAACTTTGGAGTGTAGGCGCCCATCTTTCTTGCTGTTCAATGTATACCCAGCAATTACAACAGTTCCTGGCACATAGAAGATACTCAATGGGTATTCATTGAATGAATAATCACTTAGATTATGTAACTATGATCATATGTAATAAGTTCATGGGAACTATCCTTTAAAACTAGTTGCTATAAAGCACTAAACAAATATACAGTATTATTATTATTAATATCAATAAGCAAGAAAAACTCCAACCATCACATTTCCATTACCGCCTTTCAGAACGACTACTGGTATGTCCATGAGGCAATTTAACATGAACAAAAAATCAGTTCTGGCCAACAATGGGATTAATAACAATAATCATTAACCCTGAACAGTAAGAAAGGTGACTACATCCCAGAAGTCTTGTGACTGTCATGACTTCCATCAGTTCACTCAGGATTTTATCTAGATGTTGACTTGTTCGTCCCCACAAGTGTCCCAGTTTGGACAATAAATTACATAATTACTCTAGTAATAAGATTTTTGCTTGTTTTTGTTTTTACTTTTGAATGATATTATGTTTGAATCTTTATTGATTTCTCTTGGACAGGTATAATTTCATTGAGGCTTGTAGCTCTGTGATAATTTGAATGGCTGCTTTAAATAACAAATTCATAGCTAGAAATTCTGTCTTATTTTATAAAATATTGTGTTGTTTTTAAACATTTGTTAATTGGCAAAATTGACTATTCTAGGTAAGAAGCAAAGTGAAAGTCTTTAGAATGTAGCCTTGAGAGTTAAGATTTACTTGGCAACAGATTTTCCAAGCATAATTGTATCTGGTAGCAGCTACAGGGGAATGCCACAGCTGAAATTTCAAACACAATTCATGATAACCAATGAATTGGCAATAGGTTTCCCAAGCATAATTGGGCATAACCAGTAATAACTATGAATTAGAAATAGGTCTTCCAAGCATAATTGGAAGATCACTAATAATAACTAATGAATTGGCAATAGATTTCTTAAGCACAAATGTATCTGGTAACAGCTACTAATGAATGTCACAGCTGAAATTTCAAACAGTTCATAACACCATTGTTTTAGGTTATATGACATTATTCTTAGCTGAATATTTTCTAGTGTGGTTGAATGCTTTTTTGGCAAATTTTTATAATAATTTGCCAAATAATTTCTGATTGCAATAACTCGAGTACTAGGTTTTTAATTAGTAGGATTACTTTTGGCTTAAAATCTATTCCTTCAGGCAATTAAAAAACAATTACTTATCTTTTCTCCTTCATCATATAAAAACTATATTTCTACCATTATTGTTACTCTATTTCTTCCTTGCACTACTATTCAAATATAGGACTTTTATGATTTCATATTTACCAGATCATATTATTATATTTTTCCCCTAGCAAAGTCCACTCAGATCATTTACATCTCCCAAAATGTTAATAGTCTCCCCTTTCAGCTCTTTGCCTAAAGACTTAGCAGCCACAGTATTTAATGTTAAACCCAAAATTGTTCTTTAAATACATTAATAGCTATTATATGTCAGGTATACTGCTAAGTGTTTTCATACACATTATCTCATTTGTTTGCTGTTGTAATCTTGTGACGTAGGTATTGTATGTTTCTCCTTACACATCTGGTCTTTTTCAAAAGAACAAACATCCTTGAGACCAGTAACCATATGCTTACCAAGATGAATCTTGAAATATGGTAGGTACTTAATAAATAGCTGTTGATCAAAAATCTTAAATCAGGGCTTCCCTGGTGGCGCAGTGGTTGAGAGTCCGCCTGCCGATGCAGGGGACACGGGTTCGTGCCCTGGTCCGGGAAGTTCCCACATGCCGCGGAGCGGCTGGGCCCGTGAGCCATGGCCGCTGAGCCTGCGCATCCGGAGCCTGCGCATCCGGAGCCTGTGCTCCGCAACGGGAGAGGCCACAACAGTGAGAGGCCCGTGTACCAAAAAAAAAAAGAAAAAAGAAAATCTTAAATCAGGAGAATAAACATATAAAATATCTATTAGGTATCTATTGCTGCATAACAATATTACTACAATCTTAGTGGCTTCAAACAATATATATTTAGTATTTTACAGTTTCTGTGGATTAGGAATCCTGGTTTGTCTTAGCAGAGTCCTCTGTTTCAGGTTCTCACAAAGCCATACTCAATGTGGTAGCTAGGGCTGCAGTGTCATCTGAGCTTTACTGGAGAATGATTTACTTCTCTAAGCTCATGTTGTTGGTGGCAATGCTCAATTCCTACAGGTGTTGGTCAGAGGGCCGAAAGCTCCATCAGGTTTTAGCCATGTGAAACCAAAGCAGTGACTTGCGTCCTCAAAGCTAGCAAGAGACACAGTCTCAGAAGGATGGGTGTTATAACTTATGGGATGTAATCACCTATACATAATCACATACCATCTCTTCACTGTTGCCCTAGTCTATTGATTAGAAACAAGTCACAGGCCACGTTTCCACTCAAGGCAAGGGGATTATGCAGGAGTATGACAGCGAGAATGTGGGGATCACAGAAGTCACCTCAGAGTCTTTCCTCAGACAATTTTTCTACCAAGTTTTCTGAAAGGAAACTTGTTTAATAATAAATTAGCATTTATCAGAAAGCCCATATTGATATAAAAGTAAGAGGACGTTTTAAAATCTGGCCAATGAGAATTTAATATACGGTTAGTGTGAGTGGAGAGTAGGGGGCTGTCTGTGAGGCTAAGTTTGCTCTGCAGAAATTGGCTGTTTTCTCTCCACACTCTTTACAGTATGAGGGAACACTATTAAAATATTTATACAACTTACATAACTGTATCTAGAAATTATGTATTTGATGTAATATATTCAGCCACATTTTATTTTTACTCTTTCTTTTAAAAGCATTTTTGGCAACATGAACTCACCTGGCTTGCAAACTTCAGAGAACACCAGCACTGTGGTTTGTCAGATAGAAATCTAGATGCTGAATTCATTTTAAGTAATAGCAGGATAGTTCCAAAGGAGGACATAGAAATGAGTGGAATTCAAATTATTGTGCCTTAATCTTTATAGGACTTCTCAACTGCTTTCATATTTTAAATTCCAGCTGATGAAATTTCTTATGGAGAAATACTAAAAATATTAATATAGTATATAGAGATACACATGAATTCTCATGTACATTCCTTTATTCTCCTAAATATGGCACTTCCATGTCTAGTAAAATATTATTACATTTGTAGGCAGTTTTGCTGAAGCAGAAAATTCACTTTGAGTTTCAGTAAAATTCTTCCCTATCTATCTCTCTTCATATCTTCTTTTTAATGTTGTTAGCAGCACAATATTTGTAGTTAAGTGTGAGTGCCAATTCCAGCTCCTTCACTTACTAGTTATCTGATCTTGAAAATTCACATAGTCATTTGAGTGTCTATTTCCTTATCTGCAAAGAAAAAGTAAGAAGGAAAGAAATAAAATAAAAGGATAATTATACCTGCCTCACAGGGTGGTGATGAGGATTAAATAAGATTGAATATCTAAAGGGCTTAATGCAATTCCCAGCATGAGATTGGCACGCAGTCCATGTTTTCTTCCCTCTGCCTTACGTTTATATTTCATTTTTACAGTCAAAAAATGATGATTCCTTTGGAATTGTTTCTCCAAATGAAGGCCAGACTTCCATAAAAGTATGGCCCATCCTGAAACCGAGATGACTACCATGACTGCACCATTTTGCTCCACTGGCCATAAGCTCTGTTAAATACTTCTCAATATGTTTTTTATTTTATTTTATTGTTAACTCAATTCTAAAGTTTCAAATGGCTCATTGCAGGATTTTGTTTTAATTTTTATTTAGCAATTTCTTTTCTACCTAACTGAAATTTGAGTTACTGGTTGCATACATTTGTGGAGATTTACCTAGTTATATATTTCTTTCATTATATTTATATAAAAATAAGCCCTTGAAATATAATGCCAGAGTATTTGGTGAAGCATTTTTGTTCATATCTTCATCCACCTTTTTTTGAACATCTGCTATGTGAAATTCACTGTGAACTCTACAAAGGAAAAAAATAATGGCAATTTTAAGAATAATGTTATTTGTTAATAAACATTGAGCACTTACTACGTACTAGGCACTCTCCTAAGTAATGTGTTTATTTACTTATTTAAACCTCACATCATCTTTTAAGGTGGATGTTATTACCAGAATTTTATATATGTGAAAATGGAGGTCCGGAGACATTAAGTTCACTATAGTTAGGTGTAGGTCACACAGCTCATAAGGAGCAAAGCCAGAATTCAAACGCACATGCCTCCCTCCAGAGTCTCTGCTTTCCATCAGTGGCCAAAGACTTACACCTAGAAGCTCATGATTTGGTATATCTTAAATATTTTTAGCCCACTAGTTAGATAAGTCCTTAGTTTTAATAATTTTTTAATTGAAAAATTCTCTCTCCACTCTTAATCATCAGTTTGGTGTCTACAAAATAGAAGAGGCTTTGTGGAACTATTATGGAAAAGTCACATTGCTTCTGTATGACCACCCCAGTGTGACCCTTGGAAGCCCTTTCCCAGTGCTCCTTAATTATAATGCTCTTTACTCATAATGCTCTTTACTGACATATATACAATGATATGTATAAAATAGATAACAAATAAGAAAAAAAGATAAAATTAACCTATACTTATGGGATTTATGGGAAAATAAAAAAGATGTAAATGATCTAAATAGTCAAAGGTGGTCAGACTGTATTAAAAAGCAAGACCCAAGTATACGCTGCTAAAAAAAAAAAAATTTAAAAAAATGCTCTTTACTTGTTAATTAATCCCTGAACACCTCAGACCTTTACTGATGTTCTGAGAGGGGCCTCACTTATGAGGGTCAGCCATTGTTCCACATTTCTAATTTGTGAACAAAGCTATCAAACATTGTAAGCGTGGAGTGGTCATGGGTAGAGGCTTTGGACCCTTGCTTCTTCCCTCCCTGCTGTAGATGGAAAGTTTATGTCCTCCCAAAGTTCAAATGTCAAAACCTAATCCTCAGTATGATGGTATTTGTAGGCAGGGCCTTGGGGAGGATAATTAGTTCATAAGGGTAGGATCCTTATGAATGGAATTAGAGCATGCATGAAAGAAACCCCAGAGAGCCCCCTTGCCCCCTTCCACCATGTGAGAACACAGCAAGAAGATGTTCATTTATGCACCAGGAAGAGGGCCCTCACCGGACACTGAATCTGCCAGCACTTTGATCTTTGGACTTCTTAGCCTACAAAACTGTGAGAAATAGGAGTTTGTTGTCTAAGCCATCAGTTTATAGTATTTTTGTTGCAGCAGCCAGAATTAACCAAGATATTCTTCATCAAGGATAATGGGAGGCATTGACCTGGCATTTGGATCTGCTCTGCAGACTCAATCTTTCCCTTGGGAGTGTTATTCCAACGTGACACCTAAGGAATGTGGCCTGGAATGCATCTACCACCATTGCTTTTACGAGAAGGCCAACTCCTTTGTTTTATATCACAATTGGTTCCATACTTTGTTGAGGAAAGGAGGTGCTATTTATTTGCCTTCTTAGAGATACCATTTATGAGCTCTGGCTGTACCTATGTTAAAGTGAACTACTTTGAAAGTATAGTTAGTCATTCCTGAAAAGGACAGCCTCACCTGTTCTAGAGTCAATAAGCATAAACTTCACTTCTTCTAAGCTTTCCTTCAAGATGAATATTTATGAAATAACAGCTGACATTTATTGACTACTTACTTATGTAGCATATGTTCCTTAACTCATTGAATCCTTATTGCAAACCTGTGTTTTGTGTCTTCTTATTAATCCATTTTATAAACAAAGAAAAAGAATAACAGAGCTGTCAAGTAACTTGCCCACATTCCCACAACTACTGATAGAGTCAAGATTTGAACTCAGAGATTTTTGTCTCCAGACATGCTCACTTAATCCTATACCTGGTAAGTGTCCTTGATATTTTCCTGATGCATACTATACAATTTCTAGTACATAAATGTAAGACAGGGTCACTGATATATTTTTGAAATAGCTATTTATATAATTTGGTTTTATTGAAAAACTTACTAGAAGGAGAGATTTTTAATGAAGTTAGGCAGTTCTCCCTTGTCCAGGCTGGTAGAATCCTGCCAGATACAATTCTTTCCCCTACTTCTTGTTTACCAGCCAAGAAAGCTTTGCATACAAGCTTTTTGGGTTCAGCCCATATATATAGTGGCAGACTCCCTGGTAATAAAATACCTTAATGGGTGAAACAAGAAATTCTAGCCAAAGAGACACCTCCAAAACATCCAGACTCTCTGAGGGTTAGCCAAGATGAACAGATGATGTAATCTGTGCTATGATAACCAGCCCTCCAAGCCAAGGCTGCTTCTGACTGGTTTGTGAGAAAATGTCTTGGTCTCAAGTGCACTCATAGGGAGAAGAATGGCCATGCCCAATTTATTTTGTGAGTAGTTGAGAAGTAATGTTGATGAAAAATGTTGAATTGGGCTTGCCGAAGAGTGATAATCTTGGGACAATTAAAGTAATTAGAGGGATGCAACCATATTTAATTTTCAATTATTTTCCAAAAATGTTTTTAAAAAGATCTTCCATTCGCTAAACTTGGAAATTCTCCTTTATATTTAATATCCTATATTTTCTAAGCACTGCATTATTGAATTATCAGGAAGATGTTCCCTTTAAAGTTTAAGTAATGACTAAAGTATGGTCTAATTTTAGGTAATAGTTATTTTCTTAATAACTTCTATCCCTAGAATTGCTGTGGAATAGTTTAATTGGTTGGTGGTTCCTAGTTGCTCCCTAATTCAGGTTGGTAAATATTTGGAATGAGAACCATGCTGGGCTCTTCTGTCAGAATATAAATATAAATATATTTTAGTTCCTATTCTTGAAGTGTTTAAAAGTTAGTTGGCAGGATAAAATAAATCAATAATAAAAATGGTTAAGATTTATTGAGGGCTTAATTTGCACCATGGAATGCTTAAGCACTCTGCATTTATTAAATCATTTAATTATAAAAACAATCAGATTGCTGTTTTCATCCTCATTTTAAATATGGAAGCCGATACTCAGAGAGCTTTAGTATTTTGCTGCTCCAGGTTAAATGGCAAAAAAGTTTGTAAATTAGATTGCAGATCCAGGTATGTCAGTTTCCTAGGGCTGCTGTAACAAATTACTGCAAACTGGCTGACTTAAAATAACAAAAACTTATTCTCTCACAGTTCTGGAAGGCAGAAGTCTGAAATCAAGTTGTCAATAGAGACTTGTACCCTCTAAGGGAAGACACTTTCTTGCTTCTTCTAGGTGTTGGTGGCTGTTAGCATCCCTTGTGTCTATGTAATTTCAATCTCTGCCTCTTGTCTTCACATGACCATCTCCTCTCCTGTGTCTTTTCTTCTCTCTCCTATAAGGATACTTGTCATTGGATTTAGGGTCCAACCAGAAGAGTACAGGACAATTTCATCTTGAGGTCCTTAATTTAATTACTTCTGCAAAAACTGTTTTTTCAAATATGGTCCCATTCAGAGGTCCTCTGGATTAGCATGTGGAGATACGTTTTTAAGGGCCACCATTCAATTGAGTCCACCAAGTATTCTGGCTGCAATGCCCTTGCTAGGATTCTCAATATGTAAATAAATAAGTTGAAGGGAATAGTAAGATAGAAAGTAGAAAAGGCAAAAGTACTGGCATTAGGCAGAAAGGAATATGAACTTTGTCTTTATTATAATTATAGTCTGTTTATCCCTGGGCAGGTTACCTATTACATCCAAGTTTTAGTTTTGCCATCTATAAATTGTGCTTTATTAAAAAGTTTTACCATATCATTTTCTGAAGATTAAAAAAAAAAGAAAAGCTAAATAAAATCATCAGGTCTGACATCTAGCAGGTAAATACAAAATGTTAGTTTACTTTACTGCTCATGAACAAACAAGAACGACAACAACAACAACAACAAAAGAGGGTGAGAGACAGAAAAGGAGAAAATAAAGAATAATTCATCTCTAGATGAGACTCAAGAATAGAGTTTGGAGGCTGCCACAGTAGAAGTATATGGTAATAGATTGGTTGATTTTCTACAGATGAGGACAAATTAAGTGCTCTCTAGAAAAGGTGAGTGAAAGAACATTTATTTTGAAAAAAATAGAGTATTTTTACAAGAACATTATAGAAAATGATTTTGGTCTGGAAAAATAGATTGCTGCAGTACCAGGAGGATCTTTAATATTAAGATGAGGAGCCTGTACAGAAATCTGAGGAATTTGTTATAAAGATCTGAAACAAAGATATTAAGGGTGTTTTTCTGGCAAAAGTATTTTGTATAGGAGAATTAATAGTCATAATACAGAAAGAACAATTATATAAATGCACAAAAGCAAACAATTTAAGAGGAAATGAGCAGAAAATTTAAAGAAGCACTTCACAGATATAAACGTGTATATAGTCAATGAATCTAGGATGACACAATATACGACAGTGATATTATCACAAAGGAATTCACAGTCTATGGCCATACCACCCTGAATGTGCCTGATCTCCTCTGATATAGGAAGCTAAGCAGGGTCGGGCCTGGTTAGTACTTGGATGGGAGAAAGAATGCACAGCCCTATTAGCAATCAGGGTGTGCACATGATAGGACTAGAAAAAATAAAAAATGGGAGATTACTCAGGATGTAGGAATAACAAGAGCTTATATACTCTAATTATGAAAGTATAAATTGAAATATTTTATAATATTTTGAAAATATTTTGGCATTCTCTAAGACCCAATATTTCCCTGCTTAGAAAATAAATGTATGCACATTTACATCAGGATATATATATAAAACTGATCATAGGAGAATAGTTAGTAACATTTCCAAACTTGTAACTGCCCGAATGATCATCAAGCATAGAAAGGTCAAATAATCCATGTTGCATAAGCAATGGGGTGCAAAATAATAATGAAAATTATTGAACTACAAATGCGTACATCAACATGGATGTATCTTAATAACATGCTGAGTGAAAGAATCGTGTCACAAAAGAATACACACAGTATGATTCTACTTATATAAATTCCAACTGCAAGAAAACTAAACTATCTGTTTATGCTGGATACATGAATGAGAAAATTGTAAAGGAAAACAATAAATCCAGGAGATTTTAACACAAATTTCAGAATAGTAGCTCCTTGTATGAGAGGGAAGGGAAAATAACTGGGTTATGGTACCATGGCTTCCAAGGTACTGGGGAAATTCAGGCTTTTCTAAAAACTTATTGGTGTTATTCATCTGCTCAGTTTAACCTACTTGTTAATCTTTATATTTATATATGTACTATATAATTGTGTGTGCATGTGTTTTGGATATCTTTTTGTACAAATATCTCACAATTTTTAAAATAACACTAAAGATAATTCCTTTGACACTAGATTTTAGAGTTGAGTTAGATAGTAATTTGATTCAATAAGAGACTCAGTCACTTACCTAGTGCCAACTAAGAAGGAGCCAGCCACTTGCCAGAACTGCATCTTGAATTAAAAAATAAAGTAATCAGGCAAAGATAACAACATAAGGTGTTCCTAAACTCACTTCCTACCATGAGCACACTGAATCTAGAACTATACATGGAACAATTTTTTTTGAAAGAAATCCAGAAACTAAGTTACACATCAGGTAAACTAGAAAATGCCTACATTGAAACAGGTAGAAAAGGCTGAGATACTTTCTCACCATAAACCACACCCCAGCACAGTAACATAATATAGGAAAGGGACTCACAATCCTCAGCTTCTCCCTGAGGAGCAAAGGTTTAGACCCAACATCTAGTGCTCCGATTTTCAAGACTTCAATTTGATAGGTGGGCCCGCAAATCACCTAGCTCTGAATATTAATGGGGCTTGCTTTCATGAGACCCACAAGACTAGAGTAAATAAAGAAATATTTCTTAATGGGATCAAGAAGGCTTGCTGTGTTTATCCCCCCACGGCTAAGTACAAAGGGAGCAGCCAGAAAAGCTCATCTTCTAGTCTTGCCCTGAAAAAAAGACCTATTTGCATACTTTAAAAACTGTTCCTGAGTGTTAGGCTTCTAATTTATCACTAGGGTCTACTGTGATCATCCCTTAAGACCCTCTGGCAAGGCTGGCAGGCACTGTTTTCCCATTGACCCTATGGCTCACTCCAGGTTCCCATGTAGTAGAATGAAGGAAAAAAAAAAGAGCAGAGCTGATACAGGGACTAAAATGATGATAGGAAAGATCAATGAAATTAAGAGCTGGTATTTTGAAAATATAAACAAAATAGAGAAATCGTCAGCTAGACTTACCAAGAGAAAAAAGACTGAGGACTCAAAGAAAATCAGAAATGAAAGCAGAGACATTACAAATTTTAACAAACAAATCTAAAGGTCATTATACATCAACAAATTGGACAACTTAGAAGAAATAGATAAATTCCTAGAAACATGCAAACTACCAAGACTGAATCATGAAGAAACAGAAACTCTTAACAGACCAATTACTAAAAGAATTGAATCAGTAATCCAAAACCTCTCAACAAAGAAAAGTAGAGAACCACATAGCTTCACTGGTGAATTCTACTAAACATTTAGAGAAGAATTAATGCAAATCCTTTTGAAACTCTTCCAAAAAATAGAAGAGGAAGGATCCCTTTTTAATTCATTTTATGAGGGCAAGATTACCCTGATACTAAAACCAAACAAGGGCACATAAGAAAACATTATTACAGGTCAAGATGAACATGGATGGAAAAACTGTCAACAAAATATTAGCAAAACAAATTCAAAAATACATTGAAAGGATCACACACCATGATGATCCAATGAAATTTATTCCAGGGAGGTAAGGATGATTCAATATCTGCAAATCAATCAATGTGATATATCACTTTAGCAAACAAACAAAAGGAGTAAAAATCATATGATAATTTCAGTAGATGCAGAAAAAGCATTTGACAAAATTTAACATCCAATGATAATAAAAGCTCTCAACAAACTGGGTGTAGAGGGAAAGTACCTCAAAATAATAAAGGCCACATATTACAGCTAACACCATATTCAATGATAAAAAGCTGAAAGCTTTTCCTCTAAGATGAAGAACAAGATGAGAATGCCCATTCTTACTACCTTTATTCTACATAGCACTGGAAGCTGTAGACATAGTAATTAGTCAAAAAAAAAAAAAAAAAAGAAAGAAAGAAAAGTTAACCAAGACATAAAGGAAGGAGTAAAACTGTCTTATATGTAGATGACATGGTGTGTATGGAAAACCCTAAAGACTACACCAAAAAACTAGTATATACTAATAATGAACTATCAGAAAGAGAAATCAAGAAAACAATTACATTTACACCAAAATGAATAAAAAATATAAAAATAAATTTTACCAAAAATGTGAAAGATCTATACATGAAAACTATAAAACACTGATGATTGAAATTGAAGAAGCAACAAATAAATGGAAAGCTAGTTAATGCTAATGGATTGGAAGAATTAATATTGTTATAAGGTCCATACAACCTAAACCAATCTACAGATTATATGAAATCCTTATCAAAATTCTAAAGGCATTTTTCACAGAAATAGAAAAACAATCCTAAAATTTTATGGAACTACGAAAGACCCCAAATAGCAAAAGCAATCTTGAGAAAGAGGAACAAAGGTAGTGGCATCATGATTGCTGATTTCAAACTATATTACTATGCTACACTAATCAAAACAATATGGTACTGGCATAAAAAAACCACAAATACCAATGGACCAGAATCAAGAACCAAACCTTCACATATAGAGTTAACTAATATTTAACAAGGAAGCCAGAAATACTCAATGGGGAAAGGATAGTTTCTTTAATAAAAGGCGCTTGGAAAACTGTATACACACATGCAGAAGAATGAAATTTGATCCCTACTTACACAACTCACAAAAATTAACTTGAAGTGGATTATAGACATAAACATAAGACCTGAAACCATACAATTCTTAGAATAATACACAGGGAAGAGACCCCTTAACATTTGTCTTGGCAACACTATTTTGGATATGACACTGAAAGCAAAGCAACCAAAGCAAAAATTTTAAAGTGAAACTACAGCAAACTAAAAAGCTTCTACAGAGCAAAGGAAACAATCAACAAAATGAAAATGTAACATACAGAATGAGAGAAGATATTTCCAAATTGTATATCTGATAAGGGGTTAATGCTCTCTCTCTCTCTCTCTCTCTCTCTCTCTCTCTCTATCTATATATATATATATATATATATATATCCTCATAGAACTCAATAGCCAAAACAAAACAAAAAAAAACAAGCAATGCCATTAAAAAATGAGCAGAGGACCTGAATAGATTAGCCAAAGAAGACCAACAAATAGCCAGGAGGTACATGAAAACGTGTCTGACAGCACTAATCATCTGGGAAATGCAAGCATCAGGGAAATGTAAGTCAAAACTACAATGAAATATTACCTCTTACTTGTAAGAGTGGCTATCATCAAAAATACAAGAGATAACAAGTGTTGGTGAGGACGTAAAGGAAAGGAAACCCTTGTGCACTGTTGGTGGGAATATAAATTGCTAGGTCCACTATGGAAAACAGTGCAGAGGTTCCTCAAAAAATTAAAAGTAGCACTACCATATGATCTAATAATCTTATTTCTTGGTATATATCCAAAGAAAATGAAAATAAAAATAGGGTATTCTACATTTTTATATGTTAGTTATACCTAAATAAAGCTGAAATGTAAAAAATTAGATGAGGAATTTTATAAATTAGATGTATTTAAATGATACTTTCATTCCCTTTGATGTCTGTGAATATCTCTGATTATAAAATAAAACCTTATTTGTGTATAGTGTGGTTTCTTCTTCTATTCCTCCTCTTCCTTCACCTCCTCTTCTTCCTCCTCATCCCCCAGCCCCCCACCTTCCTCATTTTCTTCTTCTTTGATGAACTGTGTGTACGTGACCTTTGTCTTTCTATGCTATGCCCAAACTACAAAAACAAAAAGAAAAAAGAAAACCTCTCTCTTCTCGATCAGAAGCTAAAGGAAATCAAATCTTTGCAACTTATCCTAACAACAATCAGGGCCTTTATTCACAAAGGTGTACATATGGGGAAGTGAATAAAAGTGCCTGAAATTTTGTAAAGTGTGACTCAGATTCAGGGAAAAATATTCAAATAACTCTTAAACTACTTAAGGCTTGCTAAGCATGGAGTATCTCACACTCAAAAACAAACAAACAAACAAAAACAAAACAAAAAAACCCTAATATTACCATTCTAACATCATACCTATGAGCATGATTAGATTTTACTTCATCATTTTAGAATTTGCTTTCTGTGGTATATCTGGTTATTTGTTTGACAAGATGTTTTTGGCAGTGAATTGAAAGTTTAATAGCCGAGCATGTAAGAGAGTGAGAAATTTTCCATCTGTTGATTGAGAAAGCCAAAGGGAGAAAAAAGTCATAGCACAATTCTAGAACAGGGTGGATTATTCAGAATATTTCACAAGGTGGCTTTTATCAGACTTTATACAATATACTGAAGAGTATCTACTGGAAAACTAGTATTCCCTTTTTTCTTTCTTTTAAAAGATTCTCTTTTGCTGTAGTTTTGTTCAGATTAGGTTAATTGTTACACTTTTAGTGGTCAGAGAAGTAAATAGTCAATGAAGAGTCACGTGAAGAGCATTGACATGGGTACAAGATTTATTGAATGTGGGAATGTGGGAGTCCAGGTTGAATTTGGGGAAAAGGGAGTGGCTGGACTCCTGGATCTTGACTGAAGAGTACAATAGTATTTTTTGTCTTCAATAAACGAGCAAGAAAAAGTTAAGATTTGTGGAAGAAAAAGTTAAGATTTGTGGCAGAAAATTTTCTATGCTTTGCATTTATCTAGTTTATTTAAAGATATCAAAATGTGAAATGGTTAAAGAGCTAGGATGGGATGACTTTGCCATTTTATTTATAAGTAAGAGTTATGTTTGATGTATCAATGCATTCCCCTAAAGTTATAAATCATTTTGTTTCAATTTCCTATGCAGTTTAACAACTAACACTTCCTTTTGCCCCATAAATATTCCTACATATTATATACTCCCACAGCTCAAAATAAATAGAAATTAACTTTAATTTAATGTCTATATTTTAATTTAATGTCTATATTGAGAAATTATTGGAAGAAGTGAATCATGAATGTAATAAAAAAGTAAGCTTTGAATCACTTGCCAAAAAAAGGCTTACCACATACAATTTTAATACTGATAATATGATATTGTTCAAGAATGAATTCCCTAAACAATTGGCAGATGTGATAAGGCAGTTTGGAAAGACAGGAGAAAATATGAAAAATTACATTCAAGGCAATATTTATAGAACAAAGAGAGACCACACAGATCACTCACCTGATAAATGTGATATTCCTAACATACCAAACCAGAAACAGAAATGAGTTTTTGAATTTATATAAAATATTAAGAGAGAGAGAGAGAGGGTGAGAAAGAGAGAGATACTCATATGAGGATACCAAGCCCAAACAACCTAATTCTTAGATGAAAATACTCAGTGTTTGGAGTATAAGGAATATGCAGGGATTGAAGTAGCCAAAGCACAATGGTAAGAACACATGGGTTTGAGATCTAATTTTGCCTTGTGATGGATAAATGTGGATTTTGTTTTTATTTTTGTGACTTCTCAGAATTCACCCTCTACCTGACTTATTTCTGAATAACTTTTGGTGGAATCATTGCCTCCGATTCTACATATTAATGAGGGAGTAAACCTGTAAGTGTACATCCTTCACTAAGGCTGTAAAGGAATCTGAACACACTCTTCCTGTCCTGTCACAGCCAGGGGCAGTCAGATAACCCAAGGACCAACAAGAAATGCTCTCCATGGACTTTGAAACCTGAGAAAGTTACACACAGACCTGAAACAGGAAGAGGCATAATGGAGCTCAAAGAGTTGATGTACATGGACATGACTTATAAAATGCTGAACCAAATTCTAATTAATAAGTTTGAAGAATTATGGCATCCAGTGCCTTCTCTTTGATGTCTGCTGTCTGTGTACACTTCTTGACAAAGTGAAATAAATTACAGATGGTTTCTAGCTATTTAAATCAATGTGGGAACAGGTAGAAATTGTAAAGGGATTGGTTCTATTTCACTAATGTCAGTTCCTACTCTGGTAAATAAATGGTCATTTGCTTTCCCAGCAAGTAGATACCAAAAGTCAGTCAAAGCTGGGATTAAGAGCTATACCATCCTGAAAAATTACCAGCTATTTTGAAAACTATCCCTACAGAATGTACTGATATTTTTATATATGTCATCAGAAATATGTTACTTGTAAGATTATCTATTATCATTCTATGAACATTGAATTTGTGTTCAATTTACTGTATAAGCATTCTCTTTTCTAATTTACTGTTAAATTTCTTGCTTCTCTGGATCACTCATTTAAACTGTAAAATGTGAGATGTTAATTCCGACTAACCTAAATATAACTTTCAAAAACTCACTTTTCTGATTCTACTATTATTTATAACTCTAAAGACGATTAGTCTCTAATATCTTTCTGTAACACAGCAAAAATTTCTAAGAGATTCCATATAAAAATATGAGTAACAAATTGATGTTTCCAATTTAAACAGTCTTTAAAATGGCGAATTTGTTCAGTTGGTTTTGATCATATTAAGTTCTTATTTTCCATCATCACTCATAGACCTCATAAATATCAGCACATTCTCTTATATTTAGGTCATTAGCCATTAAACATCCACTCAACTTATTTGTCATACCAAAATTGATTAATACTATATGCCTTTAAATTTCAGGAAGACATATCTTTTCTTACAAGAGTCTGAAAGAATTGTGCAGTTAGGTCGAGTTGAGCCATAGCTAGACTTTCTTCTGATCAGTCTTTTAGACTGATCTTTTCAGACTGATCTTTCTTCTCTATCCTGCTTTGATTACCATACAAATAGGTAAATATGTATTTTTCCTGTTCACCTTTGCAGCAGCCGAATTAGAGGCCATCCAAAGCAGGGGGAAAATTGTAGGCTATAGAGCATGCCATCTGGTAGGAATATGCTAGAAAATCTTCAGCTTCCTCAATTCAACAAAAGTAAAAGTAAAAGTCGATTAATTCAGCTTCTTGCTTGGCTGAGAAATAAATTCCACAAGTCTCAAATTGCATCTGGTTTACTCCAGGTCTGGCTCTAATATGTACAATATAAGCCAGACAATTTGGATGAAAATATTGTTCCTCTCTGAGCTTTTAGCAATTGGAAGGAATAATAATGTTTTTCATTTTTTAAATTCAGACACCCTCTATGATATTGATCTGGAAGGCACAGTCTGTCTGTTTGGGCTGTTCCTTCAGTGGTGGGATATAGACTAAAGACCTCTTCCTGAGGAGGAGAGGCTAATGATGGGAAAGTTCGTTCCCCAAATCAACATACCTGTCAGTGGAACCCTGTGCCAAGACCATCATGCTACATCTCTCTGAGTTTTGCATTGGCAAGAATTCTGAATCTTCTTCTTTGGGCATACAACCGCATTTGGAAGCTATCGTGGCACCCAATTATTGTAAAATTTTGACCATACTCTCCTTCCTATTCTCTTTTCTATACCTCTACAAATTGAAGTGTTTTTAGCGCAAGAGTCATGTAAACACTTATTTATGCTCTCTACAGTGCTTCCTGCAGTCTTAAATATACAAGAGGCTTTTTTTTCTTTAACATTTTTATTGGAGTATAATTCCTTTACAATGTTATGTTAGTTTCTGCTGTATAACAAAGTGAATCAGCTATACGTATACATATATCCCCATTACCGCTCCTTAGCATCTCCTTCCCACCCTCCCTATCCCACGCCTTTAAGTGGTCACAAAGCACCGAGCTGATCTCCCTGTGCTATGCAGCTGCTTCCCACTAGCTATCTATTTTACATTTGGTAGTGTATATAGGTAAATGCTACTCTATCACTTCATCCTATTTTACCCTTACACCTCTGCATGTCCTCAACTCCATTCTAGACATCTGTGTCTTTATTCCTGTCCTGCTCCTAAGTTCATCAGAACCACTTTTTAAAAATTACATATATATGTGTTAGCATACGGTATTTGTTTTTCTCTTTCTGACTTATTTCACTCAGTATGACAGACTCTGGGTTTATCCACCTCACCACAAATAACTCAATTTCGTTTCTTTTTATGGCTGAGCAATATTCCAATGTGTATATTTGCCATTTATCCATTCATCTGTCGATGGACAATTAGGTTGCTTCCATGTCCAGGCTATTGTAAATAGTGCTGCAATGAACACTGTGGTACGTGACTCTTTTTTGAATTATGGTTTTCTCTGTGTATATGACCAGTAGTGGAATTGCTAGCTCATATGGTAGTCCTATTTTTAGTTTTTTAAAGAACATGCATACTGTTCTCTATAGTGGCTCTTTCAATTTACATTCCCACCAACAGTGCAAGAGGGTTCCCTTTTCTCCACACCCACTCCAGCATTTATTGTTTGCACAGTTTTTGATAATGGCCATTCTGACCAGTGTGAGGTGATACCTCATTGCAGTTTAGATTTGCATTTCTCTAATGATTACCAATGTTGAGCATCCTTTCTTGTGTTTGTTGGCAATCAATACATATTCTTTGGAGAAATGTCTATTTAGGTCTTCTGCACATTTTGGGATTGGGTTGTTTGTTTTTTTGATATTGAGCTGTATGAACTGCTTGTATATTTTAGAGATTGATACTTTGTCAGTTGCTTCATTTGTAAATATTTTCTCCCATTCTGAGGGATGAGTTTTCGTCTTATTTATGGTTTCCTTTGCTGTGCAAAAGCTTTTAAGTTTCATTAGGTCTCATTTGTTTATTTTTGTTTTTATATCCGTTTCTCTGGGAGGTGGGTCAAAATGGATCTTGCTGTAATTTTTGTCATAGAGTGTTCTGCCTATGTTTTCCTCTAAGAGTTTTATAGTGTCTGGCCATACATTTAGGTCTTTAATCCATTTTGAGTTTATTTTTGTGTATGGTGTTAGGAAGTGTTCTAATTTCATTCTTTTACATATAACTCGCCAGTTTTCCCAGCACCACTTATTGAAGAGACTGTCTTTTCTCCATTGTATACTCTTGCCTCCTTTATCAAAGATGAGGTGACCATATGTGCGTGGGTTTATCTCTGGGCTTTCTATCCTGTTCCATTGATCTATATTTCCGTTCTTGCACCAATCCCATGCTCTCTTGATTACTGTAGCTTTGTAGTATAGTCTGAAGTCCAGGAGCCTGATTCCTCCAGCTCGGTTTTTCTTTCTCAATATTGCTTTGGTTATTCAGGGTCTTTTGTGTTTCCATACAAATTGTAAAATTTGTTATTCTAGTTCTGTGAAAAATTCCATTGGAAGTTTGATAGGGATTGCATTGAATCTGTAGATTGCTTTGGACAGTATAATCATTTTCACAATGTTGATTCTTCCAGTCCAAGAATATGGTATACCTCTCCATCTGTTTGTATCATCCTTAATTTCTTTCAACAGTGTCTTATAGTTTTCTCCACACAGGTCTTTTTTCTCCTTAGGTAGGTTTATTCCTAGGTATTTTATTCTTTATTGTTGCAATAGTAAATGGGAGTGTTTTCTTAAGTTCTCTTTCAGATTTTTCATCATTAGTGTATAGGAATGCAAGAGATTTCTGTGCATTAATTTTGTATCCTGCTACTTTACCAAATTTATTGATTAGCTCTAGTAGTTTTCTGGTGGCATCTTTAGGATTCTCTATGTACAGTATCATATCATCTGCAAACAGTGACAGTTTAACTTCTTCTTTTCCAATTTGTATTCCTTTTATTTCTTTTTCTTCCCTGATTGCTATGGTTAGGACTTCCAAAACTATGTTGAATAATAGTGGTGAGAGTGGACATCTTTGTCTTGTTCCTGATCTGAGAGAAAATGCTTTCAGTTTTTCACCATTGAGAATGATGTTGGCTGTGGGTTTGTCATATATGTCCTTTATTATGTTGAGGTAAGTTCCCTCTATGCCTACTTTCTGGAGGGTTTTTATCATAAACATGTGTTGAATTTTGTCAAAAGATTTTTCTGCATCTATTGAGAGTATCATATGATTGTTCTCATTCAATTTGTTAATATGGTGTATCACATTGATTGATTTGCATATATTTAAGAATCCTTGCATTCCTGGGACAAACCCCACTTGATCATGGTGTATGATCATTTAATATGCTGTTGGATTCTGTTTGCTAGTATTTTGTTGAGGATTTTTGCATCTATGTTCATCAGTGATATTGGCCTGTAGTTTTCTTTCTTAGTCGCATCTTTGTCTGGTTTTTGTATCAGGGTGATTTTGGCTTCGTAGAATGAGCTGGGGAGTGTTCCTCCCTCTGCTATATTTTGGAAGAGTTTGAGAAGGATAGGTGTTAGCTCTTTGCTAAATGTTTGATAGAATTCACCTGTGAAGCCATCTGGTCCTGGGTTTTTGTTTGTTGGAAGATTTTTAATCACGGTGTCAATTTCAGTGCTTGTGATTGGTGTATATATTTTCTATTTCTTCCTGGTTCAGTCTCAGAAGGTTGTGCTTTTCTACGAATTTGTCCATTCCTTCCAGGTTGTCCATTTTATTGGCATATAGTTGCTTGTAGTAATCTCTTATGATCCTTTGTATGTCTGCAGTGTCAGTTATTACTTCTTTTTCATTTCTCATTCTGTTAATTTTAGTCTTCTCCCTTTTTTTTTTTGATGTGTGTGGTTAATGGTTTACCAATTTTGTTTATCTTCTCAAAGAAGCAGCTTTTAGTTTTATTGATCTTTGATATTGTTTCCTTCATTTCTTTTTAATTTATTTCTGATACGATCTTTATGATTATTTTCCCTCAGCTAACTTTGTTTTTTTTTGTTCTTTCTCTAGTTGCTTTAGGTGTAAGGTTAGGTTGTTTATTTGAGATGTTTCTTGTTTCTTGAGGAAGGATTGTATTGCTCTAACCTTTCCTCTTAGAACTGCTATTGCTGCATCCCATTGGTTTGGGGTTGTTATGTTTTCATTGTCATTTGTTTCTAGGTATTTTTTGCTTTCCTCTTTGATTTATTCAGTGATCTCTTAGTTATTTAGTAGTGTATTTTTTAGCCTCCATGTCTTTTTAATTTTTACAGTTTTTCTTCCCTCTAATTCATATCTAGTTTCATAGTGTTGTGGTCAGAAAAGATACTTGATATGATTTCAATTTTCTTAAATTTACCAGGGTTTGATTTGTGACCCAAGATATGATCTATCATGAAGAATGTTCCATGAGCACTTGAGAAGAAAATGTATTTTGTTGTTTTTGGATGGAATGTCCTGTAAATATCAATTAAGTCCATCTTGTTTAGTGTGTCATTTAAAGCTTGTGTTTCCTTATTTATTTTCATTTTGGATGATCTGTCATTGGTGAAAGTGGGGTGTTAAAATCCTCTGCTATGATTGTGTTACTGTCGATTTCCCCATTTATGGCTGTTAGCATTTGCCTTATATATTGAGGTGCTCCTATGTTGGGTGCATAAATATTTACAATTGTTATATCTTCTTCTTGGATTGATCCCTTGATCATTATGTAGTATCCTTCTTTTTCTCTTGTAACAGTCCTTATTTTAAAGCCTATTTTGTCTGATATGAGAATTGCAACTCCAGCTTTCTTTTGATTTCCATTTGCATGGAATATCTTTCTCCATCCCCTCACTTTCAGTCTGTATGTGTCCCTAGGTCTGAAGTTGGTCTCTTGTAGACAGCATATATGTGAGTCTTGTTTTTGTATCCATCAGCCAGTGTTTTGGTTGGAGCATTTAATCCATTTACATTTATAGTAATTATTGATATGTATGTTCCTGTTATGATTTTCTTAACTGTTTTGGGTTTATTTTTGTTGGTCTGTTCCCTCTCTTGTGTTTCCTGCCTTGAGAAATTCCTTTAGCATCTGTTCTAAAGCTGGTCTGGTGGTGCTGAATTCTGTTAACTTTAGCTTGTCTGTAAAGGTTGTAATTTCTTTGTCGAATCTGAATAATATCCTTGCTGGGTAGAGTAATCTTGGTTGTAGTTTTTTCCCTTTCATCACTTTAAATATATCCTGCCACTCCCTTTTGGCTTGCAAAGTTTCTGCTGAAAGATCAGCTGTTAACCTTTTTGGGTTTCCCTTGTATGTTATTTGTTGATTTTCCCTTGATGCTTTTAATATTTTTTCTTTGTAATGAATTTTTGATAGTTTGATTAAAATGTGTCTTCTAGTGTTTCTCCTTGGATTTATCCTGTATGGGGCTCTCTGTGCTTCCTAGACTTTATTGACTATTTCCTTTCCCATGTTAGGGAAGTTTTCAAGTATAATCTCTTCAAATATTTTCTCAGATCCTTTCTTTTTCTCTTCTTCTTCTGGTACCCCTATAATTCAAATGTTGGTGCATTTTATATTGTCCCAGAAGAGACTGAGACTGTCCTCAATTCTTTTCATTCTTTTTTCTTTAGTCTGCTCTTCAGTAGTTCTTTCCAGTATTTTATCTTCCAGCTCACTTTTCCATTCTTCTGCCTCAGTTATTCTGGTATTGATTCTTTCTAGAGAATTTTAAATTTCATTTATTGTGTTATCATTGTTTGCTCTTTAGTTCTTTTAGGTGCTTGTTAAACATTTCTTGTAGTTTCTCCATTCTATTTCCAAGATTTTGGATCATCTTTACTATCATTACTCTGAATTCTTTTTCAGGTAGACTACCTATTTCCTCTTCATTTGTTTGGTCTGGTGGGTTTTTACCTTGCTCCTTCATCTGCTGTGTTTTTCTCTGTCTTCTCATTTTGCTTAGCTTACTGTTTGGAGTCTCCTTTGCTTAGGCTGTAGGTTTGTAGTTCCCATTGTTTTTGGTGTCAGCCCCCAGTGGGTGAGTTTTGTTCAGTTTCTTGTGTAGGCTTCCTGGTGGAGGGGACTTGTGTCTGTGTTCTGGTGGGTGGGGCTGGATCTTGTCTTTCCAGTGGGTCAGGCTACATCTGGTGGTGTGTTTTGGAGTGTCTATGAACTTAGTATGATTTTATGCAGCCTCTCTGCTAATGGTTGGGGTTGTTTTCCTGTCTTGCTATTTGTTTAGCATGGGGTGTCCAGCCCTGGGGTTTGCTGGCCATTGGGTGGAGCTGGGTCTTAGCATTGAGTAGGAGCTCTCTGCGAGAGCTCTCGCCGATTGACATTATATGGAGCCGGGAAGTCTCTGGTGGTCCAATGTCCTGACCTCGGCTCTCCCACCTCAGAGGCTCAGGCCTGACATCAGGCTGGAGCACCAGGACCCTGTCAGTTACACGGCTTGTAACTCTGGAACCCCACGCTCCAGAGGCAGCCTTTTGGATGTGCCAAAACCTACAAATTTTATAAGTTGTGCTTCTAACTTTTTCCTTGCTATGCATATGTATGGGGAAATGGCAGCAGGCAGACTCAGGAGAAATATGAAGGGTTTTGTGTCAAAGTTTGAGGAAATTATGTTCCAGTTTGTAGGCTGACCTGATGAAGCAGGTTCTCATTGTATTATATGGTGCCATTTAGCATGACAGTTTCTTCCTCTTAGCTCATTAAATTCTGGATTCCCTCTTTTCTGATGTTTATCTTCAAGAAAGCCATCTCCCTATAGTCAAATACTGAGCTGAGTATCTGGAGAACTCGGCTCTTGTATAAGCTATACACTGAGTGTGAATTTGGGTAATTTATCTTTTCTGGGCTTTAGTTTCTGCATCTCTGTAAAACTAGGGCTTGGGTGTTTGGATCTACTGTCCAGGCCAAGGGAAAAGTTTTTCTACCAGTCTCCAAAACATTACTAAGGGGGGACAGAAAACAGCCAGAGGTGTGTATATTATTCAAATCAACACCAAAGGAACTCTCCTCAAGCCAGTGAGCATCTCAACAGAGAATATCCCTTTGTGACCTCTTTCTCCAATTTAAGCCTTTAAGAGGCTGACCACAAGAAGCTTTTATAACTATTCTGTTGATCAAAATAAATGTGATCCTCTTGGTCTTTACCTCATGGGCACAAGATAGCTGCCACAGCTGTAGACATTAAATACATATTCAAAACAAGAAAAAGAAATGATGGTTGGTCATCCCAGCCTTATTCATCCTTTTCATCAGGAATAGCATTACCTTTCTAAAAGTTCCTCATCAATAGTTGTCTACATTAGGTACCGTTGGGCAGAATTATGTCACATGGCTATCTTGCCAAGGAGGATAAAAATGTGATTGTGTTTCCAGCCTCTATAGTGGAGGTAAGAAAATGAGTTTAGGAATGAGTATTGGGTATTCGTTTAGCCAATCAACAATTTCTTTGACATGCATGAAAAACAGTTAATACATAGTAACAACTCAATAAATTACAACTGCTCCCAACTACTAATTTGAGATAAAAAGCTTATTCAGTTCATGGAAATCAATAAGATATGGTTTCATAGCCTTAAAGAGATAGAAAAATGTATATAATTTAAGTTAACCAGCAGGCAGTACTTAAAGAGCTTTACATCCCACTGTGCCTATTTTTTATTACATCCAGAGAAAAAAGAAAACACTATGTGTGGGAATTCATAATTTTCCACTCACTAAGGGTTTCTAAAAATTATAATATCCTAACATTATTAAGGCAGTGTAATAAACTAAAATAATTCATATCTTAAATTAAAATTAAGAAAAACATCTAAAGAGAGCCTAGGAACTTGCTTGTTATCTTTATAGGAACTAATCTGATGCTCACTGGAGCCAAAAATGCAAACCAGACATTGTCAATCTTTATTCAAGACTGTCACCTATAAAGCCAAGCTCTTTTTAATCTGTAAGCACCGGTTGCCCTGGAATCTAAGTCATGTCATGTAGGAGTGGTGGGGGCTTCTCTGGGGATATGAGCCATCCTAATCAGGGGTTAGAGACTTCCCAGGAAAAAATAAATTGAGAGTGAACACCAGAGACAAAGCCCAGAGCAAGACCAGAGTAGGAAAGTTTTTGCCAAAATAACAAGCCAAAACTGAATAAAAGATATCTTGTAGCATCACTATACTGTAGAGTGAAAACATGCTCTATTTCAATCAGACATGTGTATTGCACTTGGAATACTGGCTTCATTGTCTACTCACTATGTTCAAATTGCTTGATTTCTCGGAATCTTAAATTTCTTAACATATAATTGGAAAAAATAAGTCATAACTTTTAGATTGTGGTGAGAATTAGAGAAAATATAGGTAAAATATTTTACAGATTATTTATCAGAGGTATTTATTTGTCTCATCTTAGGATTGTGTTAAAAGTAGGGACTCAAGCAAGGTTTGCATTCAAGCAGCTCGTATGGAAGATAGATCCAGAGGGAGAAATGCAGGTACCAGGCAAACTGTGAAAATGAGAGGGAAGAAATAAAATTCAATACAAGGAGGCATTGTAACATTTACCATCATGGGCATCAGGGACTTGACTTGGCTGGGCCTGCCTAGTTAGCAATCAGAATGCTTCCCAGATTGGGTGACTCAAGGGCAGAAGGCTGGAGCATTCAGCCAGTCTTCTCCATTGGCTAAGGGTTTCCATTCCCCATTGATTGACAGTTGCCCTGAATGATTAACCCTTTCATAAATCTAGGCTGTACTTGTATTTGTGGGCTTAGAGAGCTAAGCAGATAGAACAGGCTCCTCTTAAGTAGAACTTCCAAGACAGAAAGCAAACATTAAAAAAATACTCAGGGTCCCATGAGTCTGAGCTCCTAGGGAATAATGGCCAGTTCTTGCTACAGTTGAAATTAGAGGCAGGCCATAGAGCTGTGACATGGGTAATAGAGTTATCTGCTACAGTGTTTAATCAACTTATTATAGTGGTGAAATGAAAGGACATGAGCAAGTTTTCAGCAGTCATGTCATAAGGACATAACACAGAAATTAAGAGTTGGAAGAATTGATCCAAACAGCAAATGTCAGGATGCTTGGGAAGTAATATCTTTGGACAATGTGTTGAACAGAGCCCATAGATTTTAACTGATATAATCTGTCTCTGTGGTGGCAATATTTTTTATCTTCCTAAAGTGGCAGAGTTAATGAGTTACTACTTCACATAGCTATTGAGAATCGAGTTGTTTCAGTAACCTATTTGCTAGTAGTATGAATTGAAATGTGCTATCCTGCCAATCTCTCAACTGACTTCTATTTGGAAATGTTAATATTTTCATTTTTCTTGGAGTAGAGGTTTAGAAGTATTCTATTTAACTATTCTCACCTTCTTTCCCACAAACTCAATATATAGATCTACCTCTGAACCATGCCTCAAATATCACCATTTTGTTCCACTGTCAATATCACCACCTGAATCCAAGGCTTCTTTGGTATGGACTGCTTTCACTCTGGCTAACCTGCCATTCCTTCTCTACAAACATACTATAGTGACAAAAAAAATATGTCAGGCCATTTAAACCCTCCAGAGTCTTTCCATTAAACCTTGATTAAAATCTAATTCCCTTTTTCTTGCATAGAGAATGCTATGCTATTTGTTTCCCAATTACCTCTGTGATTTTATTTTTACTACTCTCCTTATTACCTACAACAATTTAGCCATAAAGGCCTTTTTTCTGCTCTTCTAACTCCCCAAGGTTATTGCTACTTTGAGAAGACTCCACTTCTGTTTGTTTGGTTTTTTTTTTTCCTTCCTGGAATGGTTTTCCCTAATTATGACTGGTTCTTCTTTATCATTCACATTTTAGGGCTTCCTTGGCTACCCAGACAAAAGCTGCCACTCTGTCACTATCCATCAGATCACACCTTTTGAATACCCTGCATAACACTAATCAGAGTTCTGAATTTTTTCTTGTTTATTTATTTTCCAATTTCTCTTACTAGGCTGTAAATTATATGAAAGCAGGGATTTTTGTCTTGCTCAAGCTTATATCCCCAGTAACTAGAATAGTTCCTGGAACATCTTATCTGTTCAAAAACTATTAGTTAAATGAATGAATGAATACATGAATCTAGTGGTCAGTGGATATACTTTGAAAAGTATTGCTGAAGAAACATGGTTCCTAGTCCCCAAACCTAGTTTCTTTGCAACATAAATTTAAAAGTCCTGAGTATTTGTCCCAAGGAACAGGGAGGAACTTATCTATTCCTCAGTTCACTCTAGGAGTCCAGATGATTCTTAAATTTAGGGATAATCCCTCCTTCTCATCTCATTTCAGTGACTTTCATACCCTACTTGAATCCTGCAGTGCAATGCTACTGTGTTGCTCACCACCCATTGTTTTCACTGGTCTTTGATGAGTACAGAAATTGAAAGTACACATTTATAAACTTTTGTAGCAATTTGACTTCATTGTACAAGCCAAATGCGTGACCATGTTTAAAAATAATAATTTCATTGATTCATTTTAAAGAGTATCATTTGTAATGGATTAGGGAAAAACAAAATCTTTCCTTCATCACAAATAGTTGCAGAACCTGCTATTTTAAAGTTAGAGTTGAGATGAAGCATAGGAAAGACTCATGAAGCCCAGAGCCAGCTCACAACCAAGACAGCCAGAATTTTTAGGTAATTAGTGAAGGGTTTCTCAAATTTGAGAGTATAGAACTCTGTTAAATAAAAGTAAATGTTTCTAGACTCCTTATATGTTCCTAAATGATTTATAATATAGTATTTAATTTGTAAACAAAAATACATGAACTGTTCATGTGTATAGTTTTTATGCAACTGTAGAACCAAAATAATTTTAAAATCAAATTACAAAACTAATAAAGTTCAAGTAATTAACATGTATGTAACTTGTTTCACTGAAACGAAATAGATAATTTTTGGGCATATGATACTAATTTCTATGATGCAGATTCTAGATAAATTTCTAGAGCAGGGAGGGTTCAGCAACCTTTTTTCTGTAAAGGATGAAATAGCAAATGTGTTAGATTTTGTTGGTCATATGATCTCTTTTGCAACTGCTCAATTCTGCTGTTAGAGCATGAAAGTAGTCACAGACATAACGTAAATGAATGGTCCTTGGGAATACCTTGGTATTCGGTGTTGACTCTGGACTTTAGGTAATAGCAGACAGTGAATAAGAAATCTGAGAATAGTAATAAGGGTCTTGTACAAGCAAATAGCATACAGACTAAATGATGTGAAAACAAAAACAGGGAGCCACTTGAAAGAAACCTGAAGAATAGCTACAAAATAAAAAGAAATATTTAGGTAGCGGTAGGAAGCTCTTCTTAGTTATATCTGGCTGTAGACTTTCCCCAGGTCCTTAAGGAAAAGAAACAGGAAGTTGGTATTATATTTCACAACTCCTCAGTAACAATAATAACAATAATGATTCACATATATAGAGAGTTTAATAGGTGCCAGATCCTCTTCTGATTTGGGCTGCTCACTTAGGTCATCAGGCTGTACTGCCTTGGTGGGCATAATAGAGAGGTTCATTTAACCATATCAAATTGGAGATGCTAGTCAGCTGTTAGATATACAAGTCTAGAGTTTCTTAAAGAGGTTCTGTCTATAGTTATGGATTTGAAAGGCAAAAGCACATAGATGGTACTATGAACATGAGATCACACTGGAAAGTACTGTAGACAGAAAAAAAGAGTTTAGAACCAAAGCCTGGAGCACTAATACTGGAAGAGTTCCAGGATCAGATCACAAGCCATGGAGACACCAAATTTCCCTCTGTGAACCCTAAAGGATTATAAAACTACACAAGATTAGAGCACTTGGTAAGCCATGGATTTTACAGAGAATGGAAAAGTAAAGGTTATCTGGATTTGCATGGAAAGAAATAATTATCACCAAAGCCCACAGGTTACTGTAGGTTCAATTATATATTAGACACTCACACTCACTTTAAATTATAAAATCAGAAAATGCAGTGTGGGCTAAGGACATGTTCTGAAAAAGAAAAAAAAAACCTATTTTCCAATGATTCTATCTATATTAAGGAAAGTAATCTTGAAGTGCCTGCATCATCATTGTATAATTAGCACCCCAGGTTATAGTTATTTAATCCACTGAAAGTCAGAAGAAGCACAGTTATATCTAGCAATACCGTGATGAATTATACTCCTAATGGAGTTAAAAATTGAAACTAATTGGTTTATGTGATTGTTATTAAGTTCAATTTAAGTTAGTTAATGGAATTTTGTTTGGCAAAGGAATAGAGCCGATCTTTGCAGATGATACTTTTACTTTTGAAATAAGTTGCTTTCACCCTATTGAATCCATGGATCTGAATAAACTTAAAGTGATAATGTTCCTTAGGCCAAAGGTTAATTTTAGAGAAAATGTAGCAAGACAATTCATAATACTCCTAATACAGTGGTGTTTCCATCTAGAATACTTTTACAACCAATCTTCATTTTGATCAGCCTCCATATAAGACCAAGTCATTTAAATCAATGTGACAGTTTAGCGGAATATAAATCTATATCACAGTTGCCTAAATAGATTCCACTGCCACCCAATGACAAAATAAATTATCTTTCATGAGAACCAGACTTGGCAGGAATGCCAGAAAACCTAGTTAAATAGACAATATACAACTTAGATAGTCTTCTACACTATTTGTCATTCTTCAGGTATGATTGTTTCTTAACTGGTCCATGAAATATAGCCTGGCTGAAACTTGAAATCAGTATTCACATATGTAGACCACAAGTTGATAATTTTTTTAACCTATGTTTAATGGAGTACTCTTACATTTTTTATATATCATCAGTTATCCTAAAGGATAAAGGGGAGTTGAGAAAATTCAAAATGACAATCAAACTCACTTCCATCACTTACCATTTCAAGTTTGTTTCATCACTTTCCAGACATTAAAGAAAGCAAAAGGAAAGAAATGGAAATGGAAAATGAAAGTCCTGCCATTTCTTAATTATCTCCTGCATGACTTCTTTTCCAAAATAATTATTTCCCAAAGAACCTAAGTTGCAGCAATTTGGGGATGCACAAGTTCCAGCTAGTGATCAGCTTGACATGAATGTCTGTGCATATGGGTCACACATGAGTTTCATTTGGAGGTATGGATTTGCCATATATGAAGAACATCACCCACCGTAAGATGGACAAAATAATAATAAAGCTCATCTATGTACAATCACAATGCTCTCCATAGTGGTTGAGTTTTCTTCACTTGTTGGGCAGTGATGATTTATGTCTCAGTCATCCTACAGACCGATTTCATAGCCATTTGGGCAGCAGTGTTAGATGATTTCATTCCCCTGCATTCTATAACTGCTCTTTACAACAACTTTGCATGATATTTACCTCACTGGTTTTAGTGCTGGAAGAAACATAAGAGATGTGTTATAGACAAGGACCCTAATTGCTTAAGTGCCTGTGCGAGATCACACTGTGAACTTGAGTCATAAAAAGAATCAGGTTTCTTGATTTGAAGACCAGTGACAAAGGAAGGAAAAAGGTAACTGACTGATATTTATTCTGCATATATGCAGATTGTCATTATAAACCCTTTCTATACATTAACTTACTGTTTACCATAACCGTGGGTACTGCTTAGTAGTTTTACTGTTTACAGATAAGGAAACCGACAGTCCTAGAGATTAATTCTCATGGCCAAGATTACACAGCTAATAATTACATTCTGAGATTTAATCAATGTTCTTTTCAACACACTACACTACTGTCAGGTCATGGTGAAAAAAATTTGTCCATTTCTACAGGGATTAAGAATTTGAAAATGATTGATGGGTGAACAAAAGAAGGAGCCAATCTTTCACAGTGCTTTACTCACTAGAGTTGAATTCATAAAACCAGAATACTTAGGAAATATGATGCTTAGCATAATTGAATTTTCTTGATTTCTGAGACTTCACCTTATGGTCGCTAACCATTTGGACACTCTGTCTAAACTAACGTATTTATTCCCTTACCTTACTAATCCTGAGAGTACTTTTACTTACAAAACTTACAGTTGTCCTGCTAAATGTTAATGATTATATACAGAATTGTAAATACAGAAATGATGCTGGATATTTACTGATTCTACTCCAAGACCAGGGTCTCACACATGGTAGAGATCTAGTAAATGTCTAATGCTAAAAATAGTTTCAGAACATCAATTGAAAGTCATGCATTTTGTCTGTCTCTTAAAAAAAGGAAAAAAAATTAAAAAATGGCGCAATGGAAGGATCTGTATACACGTCATTTAAGGTTTTACAGAAGATAAAACTCTATTAACCCTTTAGAGTGGGTTATAAGCTAGACACTTTAGAATACACACTCTATTTCTAGAAGCTTCATGGTTTACTGCTGTTTAATGGATAACATATAAGAAGTGCACAAGGCTTTGCACAAACTTGTGTCAGCCCACTCTTCTATTACTATTACTACCTTCTTCTGTCCTTGCCACCTATGACACTCTAACATGACCTACACTCTCCAGAACAGATCAGATATCTTCCATCTTCAAGCTTTTGCTTATGCTGGTTCCATAGCTTGAACTCACCTATTATAATCACTCAAGGTTTCCATCTTATAGGTGCTGATAATCTAAACTAGAAATAAAAGCATATAAGATGGTTTTCATTGATTTGTTTGATTCATATATGTATAATATTCTTTCTATACATTTTTTCCCTCTCAGATCATTAGAGACAAAGACCCACTGTCTTCCAGCATTGAATGTTTCTATGGAGAGAAGTCTGAAGCCAGCCTGGTTATATCTACCTTGTGGGTAATTTGCTTTTTTCTGCCCAAAAGCCTAAAGAAAACTTTTTTTGTACTTGAAGTTCAATAACTTAAACATGATGCATATTGGTACTGATGGTTTCCTATCACATTTTACTGAAATATAGTCTCTGTAAAGTACCTGGGAATTTAGTTCTATATTCATTTCAAAGAAAGATTCAAAAACAACACACTTTCTTCTCTCTCTTTGTTGCTTTTTCTTTTTTTCTCTATTTCAATCAATTTTTATCATCCAACTAGTTTAATCTTTTTTCTTTTTTGCCTTTCTCACCTGCATTATTTCTGATTATCCCAAGTGTGTTGTTATTGCTGTTTTCTGTCATAATTTGATTTTTCAGCTTGCTCTCTTTGGTTCCTTGTTGATTCCAATTTATGTATCAATTCAGTAATGATGTTATTTTCTTAATCAAGTTTTCAATATATCTTTTCATCTTTTCTTGTTAGTTTATCTTCATGACTTTGGTTGTTAGTTTATTTTCATGTCTTTCAGACTTTGGCTCATTAACTTCATATAGTAATTATATATGTTGTAAAGAAAGTGTAACACTTATGAAGGATTTTTTGTTCCTTTGTTTATTTTTCCTTTTAGATTTGATATTTATCTTTGAAATGCTATGTTGTTGCTACCTCTCCTTCTTCCTTAGCTAGGTTTGTGTATTTACTATGCCATTTTCCGCCGTAATTTTGCTCACTCCCAGGCAGCTGGGTGACTGCTTGAATGCTGAATATTTCCTTACTTATCCAGGACTAGTTTGTTTTCCCTGCCAAAGAATGATTTGAGGGTAAGGCATTTGGTGTTATGTCTGCTCCTCCATAGCTCAGTGGCAGGGGAAGGTGTGTAGTTCAAAATAGCGGTGTGCAGTGTTTTTATACTACCTATTACTTTAAAAAATATTTTTGGCTAAGTGTCCTTTATCAAATTTCATTTCTCTTAGTTGTAAAGTAAAATCCAATCTCATGGCATAGTTACCACTGTGCTTTGGATTATTCCCCCAATTCAGAGTAGCTCTGGATTCTTGAGTTTCCTTCTTTAAACAGGTTTTCCAGGGACCGTATCCACAACTCACCAGTAAGAACAAAAGGAATTTAAGAATATCCACTTAATTTGCTACTTTCAAAATGTTGGGGTAATGTTGGAAATTCTTAGGATCTGTGGGCTTGTTAGTAAGGCATCTAAGATCAGCAGTTGTGCCAAGGTACACAGATACTTTAAGCTACTATATAAATGTCTTTTTCATTCCATGACCTCTAATTTATGAAGCATTAGATGGTTTCCTTTTCCATGTCTGGCTGCTCTTGGTAAAGTTTTCTTCCTTTCTACTGTATATATATTTTTATTCACTTTATTGGATTCTTGGGGAAGGAGTCTTAATCCTGAAGTCCTTGTTCATCTCTTTTCAGATGGCCCATATACTGCCTTTATAAAGGCCCCAAACTGTGGTGTTTTTTAAAGAGATGCTCATTTCTGGCTTAAACAATCACCACTTAGAATTGCCATCCTAATGCTTCCAACAAGAAGCTTTACAACAGGTGACTTGCTTTTCTGGGAGTGCCATCTCTAACACCAGCACTATTTTAGGCACTGTTAGAACAGAGAAATTTGAACTAGCTGTCTTCATGGAGCATGCCATTTGGCTAAGGAAAAATAAATGACAAAATTTAGGTGTCAACTTTTAAAAATAAGAATAATAAACACAGATGGAAATGAACAACGATTTTTGACAGAGTAAAGAAGATTTCAAGGAAATAGGAATTTAAAGGGAATGAATTTGAATAGGAGTTTTAAGGTGGGATTTAGACTTTTAATGATACAAAAAATGGTACTTGAGGTCATGGGTACATTGTGAGCAAAGGAGAGAAGAGAGACAGCATAGGTGTGTATGGGTGTACCATATTAATCAACTTGGCTCTAATATAAAATACAAGCAAAGAGAGAATGTGAAGTCATGTTTTAAAAAGACAGAAATCATAAAGACTGAGTAACAACCTTAGTGACATTCTGCCTTTAACCTTCAGCTTTGGAAGCATAACACTCATGTCAGATTCTATGTTTCTCAGTTGAATATTTAGAGTCTTTTCCTCCTGTTGAGAAAAATAAGCTTTTCCAGCAAGCTAACCTCATCTTATTGAGTTCAGATTCTAGCAGGCTGACATTAGTAGCAAGAGATTAGAGGTGTGAACTTCCTCAATTTATGTGAACAAGGTGCTAAATGCAAAGGCCAATTATGGGTACCCCTGAATGTCAGCTTCCTGTCGCCTGAATAACCAGCGAATGAGCTTGATCAGGGTATAGCCCATCTCCTGTGGTATTTATAGGATTCTCAGCTGAAAATTATTGGATTCCTGAAAGTGTGGGTTTTGAGTTCCTCAGGGTATTGAGGAATTTTGTGGGTTCTCTATAAATGCCCTAGATGCTGTCCAGAACACACCTGGCAATAAATTCCAGCCTCTTTGACTTCCCATTTCTTCTGATGCAGGGTTATTAAATATGAAATATTGCATGCTGAAATTCATATAAAACAGCCTAATTAGTAATAGGAGGAAGTGAGAGCAAGGGAGCATGTGGTAAGAAAGGGATCATGGAGGGGCTAAGGATAGGGATCTATAACTGCAAAAACACCAGGAATTCAATTCCCTTCCAATGTTTCAGCACCCTGCCTTGCCCAACTACTCCCTTCTGCTGAACTTCTCCATTGTTCAGACCATTATTTTTCTTTTTTTCATGATTTTTAAAATCTCTTTTTAAATAAACATTTTATTGTAGGATAGTTTTAGGTTGACGGAAAAGTTGTGAAGGTAATACGGAG
The DNA here is from genome assembly GCF_059928025.1 of Delphinapterus leucas. Classification (NCBI taxonomy): domain Eukaryota; kingdom Metazoa; phylum Chordata; class Mammalia; order Artiodactyla; family Monodontidae; genus Delphinapterus; species Delphinapterus leucas. The sequence goes on along the minus strand of NC_143133.1, from coordinate 46,470,689 downwards.
AGTTCCCATACAAGCCTCACTCAAATATTGACTTATAGGATGTATAACTGTATCACTTGGCTGTATACCCGAAATTAACACAACACTGTAAATCAACTATACTCCAATATAAAATAAAAATTAAATTAAAAAAATAAGAAAGAAATTCTGCCAAATTCTGCTCCAAAATAAAATAAAATAAAATAAAATAAAATATGAAAGGAAATACCAGGATACAGACCCAATGCACTATAGGGAGGAAATATTTTCTTCCCCTAATTCCTTTCCTACCTTCACCATACTCAGTGTTATGCCCTGGTTTAGATTCTCAAAATTTCTGATAGAATAAGCTTACTCAAATGACATTATGATTCATGCCCATACATATTGCTCTTTGCGCTTTCCACAGAGTTACTTAAAGCATAGTCGATGGGCCTCTTCTGGTTTAAAAAAATGTTTGTAACCAGTCCCCAAAGCAAGAAGAAACTTGTGACAGAATTTAAATCCTCTGCTTTGCTGAGTTTCTTGCAGCAAGACATTTTGGAAGCAATACATTGATGTGTATTCTGGTGGCATCCTCTGGTACATTCTCATTGTCTTGTCTACCTAAAGATTCCTACTCATTGTTCAAAACCAACTACCTGCATTACTTTCCCTGAGAAGCCTCCATAACCAGTGGACTTTCCCCCTGATAACTCTAGTCTTTTTTAGATATAGAACAACCATTAGAATTTAAGCGTGCTGAATATATGGGCGAAGTCCTAAAACTTTATTAAAGAGTTAGGCACACAGAAGAGTGTTCTTAATGTTTGTTGAATTGCATAAAACTCACCTATATTGAGTTAAATTGAAAAACTGACTATCCCTTTTTTCCATAGCCACATCATAAAAGAAATAGGTGTAATTCATAGTGTGATTTAGGGTTGAAAGAAAAGAGTAATGAATTTTGATTTGATTTAGATTATTGATGTGAACACAAAATAGCATTAAATTAATAGAAAATTGCTCACATCCTTACCTCTTTGGCATTTTTTTTTTTTTTTTTTAGGTTGAGCTTCCATTATCAATCCTTGGTGCTTACTGCCTATTACTTATAATGACAATGTTATAGTACTCTTGGGTTCTTGCCTTCTGTATTTTTCAACAAATAGAAAATCTTTGATTTTACTTTTTTTTTTTGTCTAGAAAACCCTCTTTTAAATAAGAGAGTATGACACTAATGGGAAATAAGATTTGATTCCTAGGTTCTAATCACATACTCTTTATCAGTAATAACACTACCAATAAAAAGTAGTCTTCATTGAACCAGGTTAAATCTATTCATCGCTGTAAGCAGAGAGAGGAACATAAAGTTCTATTATTAGGGTCTAGCCTACAGTCTCAACCAAGAGTGATTTTGCCCCATCGGTGGTATTTTGCAGTATTTGGGGATATTTTTGTTTGCTATAGTAAGGCAGGGGTGCATGCTATAGGCCTCTAGTGCATAGAGGTAAGGAAACAATACAAGACAGCCTTCACAGTGAACAATTAACTGGTCTAAAATGCCAATAGTGTCAAGGTTGTGAAACCATGGTGTTCATGATGAATACAAGACAAATATTGGTCAAGAGAATAAAGGTGGAATGGGTTTTATAGGAAGAGTGCACTGCATGCAAAAATTCATGAAAACACATTAAATAAGTTGATATCTGAAGGAAAATTTATGCAGTTGATATTAATTGAATGTGAGGCAGAAAGTGGGTGAATATAAGGGTGGAAGGTAGTGAGGTAGGTTCTAAGTTATTGGAAGTATTGGAACTCTCAGAAGGGCAGTGGGGGGGTGAATAAGATGATTGAGAGCTTTTTAGCTCAAGCACTTCAGAATCTGAGATGTGAAACCTATATGTAAGATAAAATTTAATACTGTGGTTTAAATGTTATGATAGAGATACACGCAGGGAGACAAGGCAGCATATAGGACAGAGAAATAGCCAAAATAGAGAGGGACTGGAAAGGCTTTCTTGGTGAGATAATGTGGTTATATTTATACTGGATTCTAAAGGATGAGTCACAGTCAACTAGATGACACTGGAAAGTGGTAAGTAGTTTATTCCAGACAAAAAGAAAGGTGCACAGAACAGGAGGGTAGAGAGAGTCTGGAAAATGTCATATTTCACATAATCCAGTATGTGTTCCACATATTGCATGAAGTGAAGAGAGGGGTGAGGGATGAGGCTGGAAAAGAGGGAGTAGGGGTCAGAAGATAATGAAATGTCTCTTATGGCAATAGTGAAGTTTGCACTGATCATGGAATGCCATTGAAAGAAATAAAGCAAGGGAGCAACTCCATCAGAGTTGTGCTTTAGGAAAATCACTCTGTCTAGAGAGTGTGGCTGGAAGGACCAGGCTTGGCATCAAAGAGGCCAGTCAGGAGACCTTGAGGGCCATCTGAGCAAGAGTAGCTGGTGGTCCCACCACTACCCCCTAACTTACATAGACATGTTATTTGCTTTTCACTTTCAAAATGTGATATCTATGAAATGAATATTTCTAAGTCGTTCCCCTAAGCATATCACCATCCTAGAAAATGTGGACATGCAGGTGAATCAAATATGGATATTGATCCCCAGAAGTTACAAGGGAGACAGAACACATATATATTAACTGATATCTAAAGTAAGAAATGATGTACTCCATGAAAACGGTATAGGTACATTGCAATGGAAACTCAGAGCAGGCAGAGGATAATTGTTCTATAGAGAATCAGAAAGGAGTCTATGACAATGATGAAAGTAGGACAGGCTATTAATACCACAATAATTTATATTAAAATAATAGGTGATAATTATTAAGCCTTTATTATGTACTAAGTGCTTCATAGATGTTATCTGTTAATCCTTACATGATTCTAAATTAGCTATAGCCATCAACTCCATTTTACAGATGAGGAAAGCTGGGGTCGCAAAGAGGTTGAGAAATTTGCCCAAGGTCACTCAACTGTTATATGAAAAAATCAGGAATTAGTCCAGGTATGGGTGAAGCAAATAGCATTTAGAAATTTTGAGAAGAAAGAAACAGGCTTCCTTGTGGAAAGAAGAGCATCATTATGGGCACTGAAGTAGGGCATCTCAGAGTACATATGGAGAAAATAGAATGGTTTATTTTGCCAGGAGCCTGTGTTGAATAAAAGATCTACAAATAAGCAGATTTTTTCGGAGTCATGTGGACAAACACCTTAAAACTTTCAAAATTTAGATTTTTTGTTTAACACTATACCATAAGTAAACCATACTCTTAGGGTGAATATAGATAGCCTTCCATTGCCTTGTTCCAGCTTTCTAAGTTAGGCCATCTTGAAGAGTTTAGAGCAATTATTTGATCACACATTTCCTAATTGACAAAAAAATGTTAATAGTATCTTCAAACTCCCTTACTCCCTAGCTGCTGGTGGAATGTGCATGGAACAGATGTCAAAGACAGCTTGAAAACTTTCAGAAGGGTTGGAAACAGCAATTCCTATTAGTCCCTCTATGTACCACATCCAAGGTTGGCATCAGAAGAGCCACTGTGCTTGCCAAGGGTTCAGGTGGCATCCTGAAGGGACTACTTACTGATAAAGCCATGTGGTGGTTTGTATTCCCTGCAAATTCCAAGACAAAAATAGAGACCATGTATATGGATGTTTAACCCCCAACTGGAAAAAAAAAATTGTTTCAAGGAAATATTGTCTTTTAATAGTTTACCACAAAGTTCATACACAAGATTGTGTATTGGCCAAGAAGATTGTAGCAAAATTTTGTGCAAAATGACCACCTTCTTCGAATATGTCTGGCTGAATATTTCCTGTGCCTTAAAAAAGTGAGGGTGATGGGACGTCCCGGGTAAAACCATCACTATTAAGTCCCCAGCCACCTTCAGAGCCATGGCTCCCTGCCTTACCCCACCCTCTGAGCTCTGACTTCTGCAGACCCTTCACCCTTCTTATTTCTGCCACTATCTGTCCTGCTGAAGTCCTACTTATTTTTCTTACCCTATGTCATTCCCTTGAAACTGTCTTCTCCAACTCTATTTCATGTTATTTAATTTTTCCTTCAGTTACACCTTTCATAAATACTTCCATGTTAGTCCTTATTCTAAAGTCTGACTTGCAGGCAAACTGCGAAAGAAACAAAAACAACAATTTCGTATACCTCAATTTTAATACCTATAGTATTGCATTCTGATTATCTATTGGTGTATCAGTCTCACCAACTAGATTTTGAACTTTCCAAAAGCTGGTACCAGGTCATATTTACCACTATCCTCTTAATCTTGGCACCGGATCTGACACATAGCATATGAGTAATCAATGGTGGTTAAATAAATGAAAGAAAAAAGCTCCTTCTTCCTAAAAACTAACAAAGAAACAAAGTGCTTTCTATACTTAACAGAAGCCCCCAAATTTTATTTTCTCTATTTCTTATCAGAATGTGGGCTCTGGGGTCAGATGTGAGGTCAAATACTGACTTCTTCACTTGGTAGTCGTTTTACTTTTGCAAGTTAATTAAGCATTGTAAAATATGAACATTAATAATGACCACCTTGGGGTTATTTCAATAAATAAATGAGGTAATGAATGTAAAGACCTTACCCTTGTGCCTAGTATAAACTGAATTCAATTAATATTAGTTTTTCACTTAGTTATTATAATTAATAAACAGATAAGTCCCTTGATTATCTCTAAGGTGTGCTGGGCCCACAGAGGCCTTTGGGTTATTGTTTTTCCCTCTTCCTCTATCCAGAGTGACAATATCTGACTCTCTAATGGTACATACTGTTCTCCCCTTCTAGGTCTTCAGTAAATTCTTTCTTGTTTATCACAATCCATGATTTAACACTTGAATGAGTACAAGGAGCAGAAGTCAGGACTCAGTTCTGAGCAATGTGATGCTCTCATGACAACTCAGAATAGTCAAGAAGTGAGATCAGTATGAAGCCATTAGTAGAATGAAAGACTATGATATTGTATGGTTTCTAGGACTAAAGAAAAAGACAGGAAAACAAGGAGCATGTGAGGAACATGGGAAGCCTGGTCTTGATTCAGATCTAGGATAGAATCCAGATCCTCCATTCAGATTTGTGGTCCCTAAGAATGGTGACAGGATCCCTCTAGGGATAAGTTCATACCCCAGAGATGAAGGGTTTTTGTTTTAGTTTTTCTTCTTAATTTTAATGAAAATTGTTAAACATACTTGAGGGTAAACTAATTCACAGTATTGCCATATATCACCCAGATTTAACAATCATCAAGATTTTGTCACATTTGTTTGATTTATCCTTTTTGTCTTTTTTATAATCTTATGCACTGATGTATTTTAAAGAAAATCACGGACATTATGTCATTTCACCTCTATGTATTTCACTAAGAGTATCTAAAATTAAGTATTTTCTTCCAAATCACATGATCATAACTAGGTACAATTAGCACTATTCCACATATGCATTTAATACTCGGTCCATATTTACATTTTCTAAACCACAGCAAAGTGTGTCTTTACAGTTGGCTTGGTTTATATCAGGATCCAAATGAGTCCTATCATTATTCTTAGGTGGAATATTATTCACAATTTTTTTTCACTTTATTGACTTTTTGCAGACACACTGTGAGTTGTCCCTTAGGTTGAATGTTAGTTCTAAAGCCTTGATTTGTTTCATTTTGTTTTTTCTTTTAAAAGAATATTTCATAAGTGACAGATCACATCAGGCATACATATGTCTATCTCACTTTTAGTGAAATAAAGTGATCAGTGGGTTCAGGTTGTGACTACCTGATGATTCCATTATAAAGTTCACAAACTTTTATCTAAGGGTTTCATCTATTGATGATGGTTACTTAAATTAATTACTTTATTTCAGGGTGGCAAATAGTGATTTTTGCATTCAAATTTCCTTCATTTACCAGCTGAGGTTTTTCTAAAAAGATCTCCTCATCAACAAAAGCTATTTGCTGACCTCAAAATACAATTCTTCTAAAAAAAAGAAATTATTGTTTTAAATTATGTATTACTTTATTTAAAATTTATCATTAATAATAATTGTTAATAAGCAACAATATTAAATTTGTGTACTGTTAAATTAATTATTTATTAATTTGTTATTAACTATTTTTATTTATTCTTAATTATTTCCTTTAAAAATGATTCTTTTTTAAGAAAGGAGTTGATGTCCTAGTAACTTTTAAAGGTTAAATGAGTTTCCTTCCCTTCCTTTCTTCCTTCTTTCCTTCCTTCCTTCCTTCCTGTCTTTCTTTTCTGAGCAACACCATGGGTTTCAATATATTCAATATGTTTTAATTATTTTATTAATTAGTTTTATTATTACTGCTGGTACTATTACTATTGCTACTATATGCTTAAATTTCTCACTTACGGCCAACAAGAGACACTTCCTGCTTGCTCCTGGGCCTTTTGGACTGACCAAGTTTTTAAGCGCTTTCTTGCATTTTGTACAGCAAGAAGTCTCAGACTTGTTGGATATTTTCTGCTTGAGACTTGAAATCAATCATTCCCCAAGGATCACTGGTTCTTTTTAGTGGAGTATATTATATAGAGAACACAATCTGGGTGCTAGGTGTTCTTATTGCTATTGGGTTGTCATAGCTTCTAGGCTTTTCCAATAGGCATATCTAGGGAGTACATATTAAAATAAATAAATAAATAAATAATAAATAAATAACTCTGAGTCCACACTGATATTTTTAAATTGAGGTTTAACACAATATGATTTTATTTAGAGTATTTGATCCTATCTTTCTATTTCTTTTCTTGTGCACTGAGAATATCAACTAACCTATTAACATAATTATGTATTTAAAGTTTTGTAGTGAATGTATCCACATGCATAAACATATGATCTCAGTATAGCAGTAACAATGTTAAAATAAATAGTTGACTATTGAATGCTATTTAGGATTACTTGACTGCCTTATTCATTCTTAGACTATATTCCACTATGGTTAAATAGTAAAATTAGCATGTTTTAAAATCATTTCAAATAATTCTTTCCTCTGGGTGGTTAACTCACCATCTTATGTTAGAATTCTATTTCAGTTTTTACAGTTTGCTTTGTTTTACATTGTATTTTGCAATACATAAAACATGTATATGTTTCTAAATTCATAACTCTGCAATAAGATATATTTAGAATGTACACATTTTTTCTTTTTCAGAATATTAGACTTTTACTTAATTAGTATTTTAAGTTGTAATAGAGGATTTCATGGACTCTATATAATTAGATGTTAACAAAAGGGAAAATATTTCTTTTTAATCATAATTTTATAAGTATTTCATACAACTTAATAATAAAATGCTTCTTTCAATTTGTTGTTTAACCTATCCTTACATAGAAACACATCATTTGTGAAATGCTATGAGTAAAAACTTAAAAAATAATGAAAATATTATGTACAGGCTTTTTTTTTTTTTTTTTTTTTTTGCGGTACGTGGGCCTCTCACTGTTGCGGCCTCTCCCATTGCAGAGCACAGGCTCTGGATGCTCAGGATCAGCAGCCATGGCTCACGGGCCCAGCCGCTCTGGGGCATGTGGGATCTTCCCAGATCGGGGCACGAACCCGTGTCCCCTGCATCGGCAGGCAGACTCTCAACCACTGCGCCACCAGGGAAGCCCCAGGCATTTTATTTTATTGCAGTAAAAAACACATGATATGAGATCTACCCTCTTAACAAATTTTTAAGTGAACTGTACAGTATTAACTATAAGCATAATGTTGTACAGAAGATATCAAGAACTTTTTCAACTTGAATAATTGAACTTTATATCCATTGAACTGCAACTCCCCATAGTTAGTTATAGAGAGTAATTTATGTGTTTTTTTCCTCAACGTTAGCCAGAAGAGTCAGCTATGTGTGGAATATTGACACTTGCTTCTTGGTCACCTGTTCTGAAGAGTTGTTTAGGACTTGTCCTAAACAAAATAAAATAAAACAAAACAAAATAAAACAAAACAAAATTTTCCGTAGAAGGTAGTTATCACTATTATTATTGTTATATCTAGCTCTATGTTAAGTCCAAATGAAAGATATAGAAAGATAGTGAATATCATTTAACAACATACTGTGTACCACAGAATTTATATTGATATTGATTATATAATTTTATTATATTGATATGCATAAAAGTATTGATATTAATAAAAGCTAATGTGTACTGAGTGCAAATAGTGTGCCCATCACCAAGTTAGGTGCTTTTCATGCATTTGCTCATTTAACTTCAGTCACCGTATGTGGGAAAAAATATTATTATTCCCATTTTACAGATGAGGTCACTGAACCTCCAGAAGCTTGAGAAACTAGTCTAAAGGCATACTAGTAAATAGTGGGTCTAAGATCTAACCCAAATCTACTTGATGAAAACCATGCACTGTTTTCTCAGGTATTATAATTGAAATTCAGAGAAATTAACCTCTTAGATCACAAAAGTAGTGAATAACAATTTGAATTTGATTGCAGACTGTACTGTTCCAAAGTCTGTGCTATTTGTATTCTATTACATTGTTTCCACTCGCAAACTTGCAATAAAGATAAGATTAAACATTAACAGCAACTCACATTGTTCATAATCTACTGTAAAAAGTGGAATCTATAAAAAGGGTACAAATGAACTTATTTACAAAACAGAAGTAGAGTCACAGATGTAGAAAACAAATTTATGATTACCAGTGGGTAAGCGGGGGAGGGATAAATTGGGAGATTGGGATTGACATATACACACTACTGTATATAAAATAGATAACTAATAAGGAGCTACTGTATAGCACAGGGAACTCTACTCAATACTCTGTAATGGCCTATATGGGAAAAGACTCTAAAAAAAGAGTGGACACATGCATATGTATAACTGATTCACTTTGCTGTACCCGTGAAACTAACACAACATTGTAAATCAACTATACTCCAATAAAAATTTTTTAAAGGTGTGGATCAAATTAGCCAACTTTGGTGACCAGTGCTACAAATTAAAACTTTTTACTGATTCATCCAACAAATATTTTTTGAGCATGTACTCCATGACAGGTCCATTTCTTACAACTTGGAAAATAGTTTCCATAGTTGGAATAGTTTCCAACTATTTCCAAACTAATAGTTTCCATTCTAATGGGAAAGACAGATTTTGAACAAATAATCATTTAATGTCAGAGAATGATCCATGCTGTGAAGAAAAATAAAGGAGAGTAAGGCACTGGGGATGACCATGATGGGGTGGCTGCTTTAGGAAGCAGGTTTGGGAAGGACTCTGAAAATGTAAGATCTGAGCAGAGACCTAAAAGAAATGAGGAAGAGAGTCTTTAGGGAGAGGAAATGCAAGGACAAACCCCTAGGCAAGCTTGGTGTTTGCTAGACAGACACTAAAGTGACCCTCAATGATTTCCCACCTCCTGCTGTCCACGATTTCGTGTAATCCCTTCCTGTTGAGTATATGTAGGACCTGTGACTTGCTTCCAGTGGATGAATATGGCAAAGATGATGGGATATCCCTAACTAAACTACTTTTTATGACATTGACTACCCATATTTACATACCGTTATATGGCTCCATTTTAGAAGACTGTAGTGAGAGACTCCCCCTTGTTGGCTTTGTAGAAGAAAGCTTCTATGTTGTAGCTGTGTATATAGAGGGCTATTTAGTAGAGAACTTTGGAGTACCTCTAAGGAGCTGCTGGTCTTGGCTCTACAACCTTACAGACCAGAAGTCTGACAATAACCACGTGAGTTTGGAAGAAGACTCCAAATTCTAGATGAGAACCTGATTACAGCCTTGTGAAACCTTAAGCAGAGGCTCTACATAAGTCATGCCTGGACTCCTGACTCATGGAAACTGTGAGATAATAAATATGTGTTGTTTTAAGCTGTTAAAACTAGTGGTAGTCTATTATATAATAATAGAAAACTAGTGCAGTGTGTTATAGAGAGAACATGATGTGAGATTTGCTGGAAAGAAGGCAGCAATGGGGAGAGCAGGAGGGAGGGAGATGGCCAGGGCTCAGATTTTGAGAGCACTGTGCTAATCAAAGTGTAGCGCAATGACCACTCCCATCTCTGAACTACCAGTTCTCCATGACAATAAAATTGAAAGCAAGCATTTAGAGACATTTATAGCAACTTGACATTGCACAACATTTAAGCAGTGATCAGTGGACTCACTTCATTGAGCATAATATGTTCAAATACAGGTGTCATTGAATTCACATGGTCAGCCTTATGTTAGAAGAGATTTGCACTGGTACTGATCTGCAAAAAATTAGTGGAAAGACCCAGTCCTTCTCCACAGGTAGTGTTCAAAGAACTGACCTGGGTCTTTGCAGACTATGATAAGGATTTTGGGTTTTATTTTAATACCTTTGGGAAAGCTGGATTTTGGGTTTTATTTTCATACCTTTGGGAAAGCTGGAGGGTTTTGAGCAGAGTAAGGATCTGATCTAATTTATTTCATTGTTTTAATACTTTCAGTTCTTGCAACTTTTCTAGAGCGGCCAGTGAGGAGACTACAGTACTCTATTAGATAAAACAAAAGATGGTAACTTAGACCGTGGATGCAGTGGGGAGTGGTTGAGATATATTTGCACACAGACCCAATACGTATTGCTGATAGACTAAATGTGAGATGTGAGTGAAAGGGAGGAGAAAAAGACAGAAAACTAAATTCAGTAAGGATGTATACACAGAAACACAAGAAAACCCTCTTTCCTCCATAATATGTGCGTATAATATTGACGTAGAAGAGAGTTATTTCCCATTTGTCATGTTTTATGGGATTTAGTAGCTTTCTGTTTCACTTTTTAGGAGGGTGACTGTGGTAGGCAAAATTGTAAGGTGGTCCCAAGATTTCTTGCTCTTTGGTGTACCTACTCTGTACAATCTCTGAGACTCGAAATACAATGGACTTCACTTTCACTCTTGTGATTAGGTTATGTTATGGCAGTGTTGACTCTAAGAAAGGGAGGTATTCTGGGTGGATAGCAAAGGGATGCAGGAACCAACTGAAGGAACTCCTAATGACTGAAGTTGAAACCATTTGAGTAAATAAGTAGATAAATATTGGATTATAACCCTAAGTATAAAATAAATATCCATGAGTTCATACTGATGTAAATAAAGGTCTAAACAAATAAATAAATATGGGAGAAGAGCTAAATATCCTGTGCATAAGGTTTCAAATAACGTCAATATTCCACATTTAAGGAGGTAGAGTATAATTCTCCACCCTTTAAGTGTACAGTGCACGTTGTGACTTACTTCCAAAGAGTACAGTATGGAAAGAGGGGAAGAACATAGTAACTTTACTGACAGTAACTACCTCAAACAAGGTGACCAAAGTTAACATCAATAGTGGTAAGTCATATTGATAGCATGTGCCCTTGAGATAATGTGATGAGAATGGCACTTTACCCCTGTGGTCTTCTGCCTATAAACACATGACCTCAGTTGAATCATGAGAAAGACATTAGTCTAATCCCTGTTGAGGGACATTATGCAAAATACCTGACTAGGAATCCTCAAAATCGCCAAGGTCATTACAAACATGGAAATCTGAGAAGTTTTACAGCCAAGAGGAAACTTAGATTGAATGTAGTGTGGGATACCGGATGGGATTCTGGAATAGAAAAAAGACAGAGAAAAACAGAAGAATCTGATGAAATATGGAGGTTAATTAATAACAAAACATCAACTTTATTAATTATGACAAATATACCATATTACTCTAATATATTAATAATTGGGAATCAGGAGTGTGGGCTATATTGGAATTCCTTACCTGCACAGTAACTCTAAAACTGTTCTTGAATAAAAAGTTTATTTAAAATCTAGGCCTAAATGTCAGAGAAAGATAAATCAGAGATCCAAAGCACAAGACATATTTGATGGATCCTTGCTGACTTGAAAGTGGAGGGGTCATGAGGCAAGGAATGAAGGTGACTTCTAGGGACTGAGGATAGCCCCTAGCTGACAGCCTGCAAGAAAAACAAGACCTCAGCCCTATAGCCACAAGGAAATGAATTCTTCCAACAACAAGAAAGAACCTGGAAGTCTATTTTTTTCCCCAGAGCCTCCAGATAAGAATTCAGTCTGTCCAACATCTTGAGTTCAGCCTGATGACTCTGAGTAGGACTGACATAACTAAGTTTTAGTTAATAAACAGGTGTTTGAAACCTCTAAGTCTGTGGTAATTTTTTTATTCAGCAATGAAAAGCTAATACAGAGATGAAATGAGAAACATACCGGTTTTCTTTCTACCCACACCTACCGTATGTGTATTTCTTGCATTGGTGAGTGTAAGAAAAGCAAGCAGGTAACCTGATTTAGCTCATTCCTCAATCTTTTGGGGCCAGCCTCCTTCCGAGAGGGCAAATTCTGGTCGTCTCTGCTTGGTATGATGAACTAACCAGGGTTGGGTCTGTCCCTGCAAGGGAATAGCTACAGTTGTAGAGATTAAGTTAGAATAAGGGAGAGAGAAACTTTGAATACATGACAGCAGTTACAAGCCATGTTTTTGCTCCATGTCTACTTTTTAGTAATAAGGTTGATACTTTAACCAGAATCTTGATGGCTCCCATGTCTGAATTCTCAATTGTTTCTGAGCTAGAGAGTGCAAGACAGGGTTGTTTACTGAAGTGTTGATTTGGGGCAGTCAAAAAGAAAGAAAATACTCTTTTTTAAAAAAATATCTTATTCTCATTATAACTACCAGGGAGAGTGGGGTCAAGTTATTGAGAACCATGAGTGCCAGCATGAAGCATTTTGACTTAATGAAACAGAACTTTTTCTTGAACAAGGGCGTGACACACTGAGAGTGAGTTTTCAAACCGATTAGTTTTACAGTGCTATGCAGCCCAGGGACAGGGTGGTGGTAGGGATGGAGTGTGTGGAAACAATTATGCCTATGCAAATATTACAGAAATTGACTTACCTTTGAGCTTCATATAAAAACTGATCTTGTTGCAAACTCAGACTTGCTTAATAGGCAAGGAGAAAGAATGGTATGAAACATAAAGCTGATTCCTTAAAAGCTTGAGACAGGCATATGTGCTTATAAAAGTTGAATTTTTGCCAACTAGCTTATAAAAAATAAAATGTCATCTCACTACTCTTAGCGCTTGCAGCTGTATTTTCATTTCCATTTGTGGGGAAATGATTTTCGAAGAATTTTTCATAATAGTTAAATTCGGCAAAACACAATATCTAAGTGTCATTTAGAGGCCTCAATTTATTAAATATGGTGGTCATATAATCCTTCAAAAAGGTACATTTGTCTTGAATATCTGGCTCTTCTCATCTGAAGTGTGAAAGTTGGCCTATTATATTAAACAAAGTGAAATTTTAATCATTCTAAGCCACGAAGCTCCTTTGGTGAAATTTTGGACTCTGACACTTAAAAGCTAAAAAGGAAAATACTATTGTAACTTTGCTCTCTTATAAAATTAAAACATTTTAGATTCCATTCCTGTCATGGATATCCCTCTAGGGCCATGGTCGCTCAGCTATGCCACAGAATTGCAAACACAAATCTAATTGGTATCAGCAGTCAGATTCCAGATCCGGTTTAGATGATGGGTGGAAGTTAGATGATAGGCCAGGGAAACCAAAGCATTTCCCAGTCCCAGCTACACTCCACAGAATGACGCCTACAGATTCCATGGTTTTCCCCATGCCCTGTCCCTGAGGTGCACTGGTGTATTACTGTATCCTTGATTCTCTTTCACCATGAGCATCAGATTTCCAAAGTGTTCCCAGGGCTGCAGCAGCAGCTAACTTTTATCTAACATGTAACCTCTAGACAATGTAAGATAGTGGTTAAATGGGTGAAAAATAGCATTATATTTCTAAATTTCAAATCCTGCTTCCACTATGTAATGTCTCTGACCTTAAAATATATTCATTTGATTCTGGAGGTCTCAGTTTCCTCACCCGCTGATAGGGGTGAGTAAAATAGAGCTAATAGCACACTATCTTCTGCCTCAACAAGTTGTTCTTGGGAATTTAACACATAACAGGTTAATCTATGTATTAGTAAGAGAAACAGAGAAATAGAATCAATGGAACGTGTAGATGTAGAAAAATATTTATTATAAGAAATTTGGCCACATGATTATGGAGGCTAATACATCCCAAGATCTGCAGGGTGAATCAGAGAGCTAAAGACCTGAGAGCCAGTGGTTTAGTTCCTTTGGAGTCTGAAGGCCTGAGAACCAGGGAGTGGATGGTGTAGTTCCCATCCGAAGGTCAGTAGGCTTGAGACCCAGGAAAAGCTGATATTTCAGTTTAAGTCCAAAGGTAGGAATAGACACTAATGCCCCGGTTTTCTGAGATCACACGGCTACTGTGTCTCAGAGCTAGACTTCAGAATTCAGAACTTTCTGGCTACAAAACCTATGTTCTTCCAATGAAATCACATTGCCAGTCTTTCTTTTTAAATAGAGAGCAAACTGAGAAGGCAAAAACCAGAGCCCACAAAACCCCCTCTCAGTCCTATAGGTCCCAGCGCAGCTCTTTGCCGGTGTACACGTTTATATATAACCATGTGTGAAACATCCAAGCCGTTTTTCTGAGAAGTTGAGTAGGTGGCATGTATTTCAACAGCTCATCTCTACCAAATGAGAGCTATAATATATATTTAAAGATGATGTCAGCCTTTCTAAATATAATTTTCAACTGTGCTTGGAAAAATATAAACTGCAGCACTGTAATAATCAACACATAAATAGCTCCCACATCTTTGCCATGCAAATTTGGATGATATTATGGAAGAAGGCTATCAAAAGGGGCCTTCTGTTACCACGGTTTCTGCTCACCAGTGAGCAGCTGGGATTGGTGACATTTTTAGTTAAAGCCAGTTTGGAAAGACTTTTCTTCCACGAAGATAAGCTAAATCCTCAAAATAAAACAATTCCAAACTGCCAATGTTTGATTGGTTTGAAGTTAAAACGGTGGTATTAAATGCCTGGTTTTCTCACAGTTATACAGAAAAAATACACAGTTTTTCATTGCCCTTTGACTGTTGACAAACTGAACCTCCAGTTCTTTCTGTTGTGGGCATTTCTTCCACCCGGCAGGGTTCAGGACATCCAAGCCCTCATCTCCGAGGCTGGCAATGGTGACTCATACAGCCTGAACACCCATCAAGCCTCCCGGACGGACAGTCCCTCCTCAGGATGCACCAAACACCATGACCCTAGGAAGAGGTAGATACACCAGTGACCTCATCCCTATCAAAAGTCCATTGGGGTTCCTTTTGAAAACAATGTGGAGGGATTCTGACACATTCCTGTCTCAGCTGTTCAAGGGCACAGCACTCTGGTGGAGTTGTTACTTTGGAGATGTTGCTAATTCTAGCTAAAGATGGGTAGGTATTTATATGGCAGAGACCACAAACCGAATAGGTAGTTCTTGGCTATCTCTGCCCCTGAGGCAGATTTTTATGGGGGGCAGCACA
Organism: Delphinapterus leucas; assembly: GCF_059928025.1. Lineage (NCBI taxonomy): Eukaryota > Metazoa > Chordata > Mammalia > Artiodactyla > Monodontidae > Delphinapterus > Delphinapterus leucas. The sequence goes on along the minus strand of NC_143133.1, from coordinate 46,455,242 downwards.
GTGTTATATATTTTTTTCTAACTTGGATACTTTTAGATGAGTCAGGTAATTCGCATTGCTCCAGACTCTACATCCCCTATTGTTTTATATCCAGTCAGGCTCATACCTTATGTTACCTGCCTGGCTCTTTCAAGTATTTGAGTTTGGGTCTCTCTTATATGGAACTTTTGCCATTGAACAACACTGCAAATAAGGTATTAATCAAAGACTATGTAAACTAAGTGATCTGGTTATAGAACTTCTCATTTGGTCAGAGAAGGCATAAACATACGTGCAGTGGAAGAGGGAGGCCAGCTAGGAAGAATACGTATGTAAGGATCATCTCTGTGTAATGAATTACAACTCTGCCTTAACAATTTTAGTTTGTTAGTCTCATGGACTATAGAATACCATGTTTTTTAAGTCGAACTCTCTTGCCTTGGTCTGAGCTCTGTGCCTTTACATGAGTTAATTTTCTTTCCTGTGGTAGATTTTTCTTTCAATTATTTTTTTTTCAGAAATAACCACAATAACTCCTCCAATCTCAAAGCACATACCTTTGAAATGTAACTTTGCCATTCCTCCTATCATGACGTAACTCTATTTCTCTACCTCTTGCAGCCAGGCATGGCTGTGTGACTTGCTTTGGACAATAGGATGCTAGAAATTTTAACACAAGTAGAGATTTAAAAAGTACTTGCTCATTGGGACTTTGCCTCTCTTGTTGTGATTGAAAACTTCAGATCACAACATGAATGAGCCCAAACTAGCCTTTTAGAGCAGTCACATGTAGGAGAGCTGAGGGTCGCTGACCAAAAGCCTACAAATGACTGGACATGTAAGTGAAGCCATTGGAGACCATTTAGTGCCAGATGTCAGATGACTGCAGAGATCAGTTAACTCATAACAGAAGAGCTACTTTTCAGACCCACAAGATTCTAAGGCATAAGAGATGCTTGTTGTTTCAAGTCATTAATTTTGGGGGTAGTTGTTTTTTTTTTTTTTTTTTTTTTTTTGCTGTATGTGGGCCTCTCACTGTTGCAGCCTTTCCCGTTGCGGAGCACAGGCTCCGGACGTGCAGGCTCAGCAGCCATGGCTCACGGGCCCAGCCTCTCCGCGGCATGTGGGATCTTCCTGGACTGGGGCACAAACCCATGTCTCCTGCATCGGCAGGTGGACTCTCAACCACTGTGCCACCAGGGAAGCCCTTGGGGGTGGTTTTTTATGCAGCAAAAGTTAAATGACACGTGAAAAATGTGATTAATAATAACGAACTTGCAGTGTTACTTTGGGATTACAAATAATATATATAGGTGACTGACCCAGAGAAAACTCCCCATAAATGATATCTATGCTATTCATTAGTTATCAAATTAAATGAGCTCCTAAATCCCTTAATTTTAACACAAATTGCGTTCTGCTTTTATTTTCCTGTTTTTGAAAATCGATCTTGACTCCTGATAGCTCTTGATTCTGATGACTTGGTTTTAACCTTCCTCAAAATGACAGTACAACACCCCTCACCTCAACCCTTCTTTGATAAATTCATCTCCATCATAGAAGCTTAGAGAAAAAGCCTCAAATCACACTCCTAACTTTCTGGAAATAAAATTAACAACAAATGACAAAGTTAAGCAGCCATGATTCTCATCAAGTCAGACACTGAAACTCCCTTTGGAGTGTTGAGACCCAATAAATTAATTCATTGTAGTTGAAGAAACCCTTGGAAAGTGTCTATTTTATTCAAGCCATGCATGTATATTTCTGTGCATGAAGGTGAATGAATATGCATAGTCCTTACGCACCGTGTTGTTAGAAGTTACTGAAGAGGTTTATGCAAACATGGCTATCCTGTAAAACAAACTACATAAGATGCTCTAACAGGGCATACAAATAACGTCACAGAAAGAAAAAGTGTTGGCGATTAAGACCAAGGTAAGAAATCTTACCATGCTGAAGGCTGGATTGAGCGGGTTTCTCAAGTACATTGAGCAAGATTTTTTTAGATTCATCTTTTTAAAAAAGATCTAAATCAAAATGGCTCCAAAAACAAACAAACAAACAAGGAAGCATAAAACAAAGCCAGTGTTTCACATGCCTGAAGAACCTAGGGTAGCTTTGACTTCAAAGCATAGCCAGATCCACAGGCTCAGACAGTATCAGGACTCCCTATCTCTCAGCTCTCTTCTCTGTTTGTTCTTTGTAGGCCTCATACATTTTCCGGTAGAATGGCTTCCAGCAACAGACTGAATCCCAGCTCCAAGTCTGTAACAAAGTAATTCTTTCTTAAAAAATTCAAATAAAAGTCCTACGTCCCACTCTCACTAGCCCCAATGGGGTCACATATTTATCCACGAGCCAGTTACTAAAAATGAGAATGAGTCAGTCCATCCAGGCCCTGGAGTCAGAGAGTGGGAGTGGGGAGGATGAGCTCACCAGAAGAAGAAGAGGGGAGTGTAGGCCCTCAACTTTTAAAGCAGTAAATATTCATCTTGGCACACTAGGGTTTTTACTTTTGGTCAGCAGCTGGATGGTTGAGTTAGGTCAAAAGAGCTGGTAGGAACAATTTCCTTGATAGTTCAATGGTTTGAGAATTTCAATTAGAAATTAATATATCTGAATTGTTTTACTGTCTTTATATCCAATCTCATCCAAAAAGCTGAGGCAGCCATTTTGATGTGTTTGATTATGTTTCAGAGAGGAGAAAGCAGATTTGAAGGACCATTGTAGTATCATTATATTGTAATCCTGTGCATTATATTTCAATAGTGCATTTCTCTCATTTCCCCAGACAAAGACATGACAATCCTTGGAGTCTTAGCAACTCAGTTGTTACACCTACTCAGTTATGTATTTGGCTAACTCGCAGAATGAAGTAACCAGATGCCTGGTATAGACTTGCTTGAAGTAGAACAAATATGAGTGAACTCATCCAACAACATGCCTCAGGGGGAAAAATACATGTAATTTTCATTGCTAATTTCTTCCCTGTTAATAAGCCACCTCTTCTAAAAAGAATTGTATACATAATTTGGTTAAATTGGGGGTCAGTGCACAAATTTCAAGGTAGCTTCATGCTGTAGAGCACTGAGTCAGAGGCTTGGAGATTTCATCAACAGGATGCTGTAAACGTGTCATGCTGTGCACTGGCTACACAGCAGGCACCACCAGTACTCACTGTGAACAGTGGGGATGTGTCTGAGCTAATGGCCCATGTGGCACGGAGGGCGAACCCCTGAAACGGGAGTGCTCTCTCCCCCGATCCCTACACGACCGACATTCTGTGATACATCTGAGCGTAGGCTTGTCTTAGAATGATGTCTCTGTCGTGGTTAAGAATTATCTCCCAGAATACGCTCTGTCTCCCTCAATGTACTTTATCCTCTCCTTTTGAATGATTTCTGCTCATTACTGCTCTCTCCAGAGCGACAAATCGAAGTGATTTTTGAATAAAACTAAAGACCCCTCCACTTTCATTATCATTCAGTCTGGAAATTTCAGAAGTAACTTTGACCCTGTTTTTCCCTCACTCTCATGTGCAAGCCTGACCTCTTAAAGTTGTTTCTTCCACAACATTCCCGCTGTTTCCACCATAGTGCTGGCATATATCAACCCATTCTTGAATAACAGGCAATTGCAGTGGCTTCCTAATTGGTTTGCCAGGCCTCTACCCATACTACCCTTCCCCAATTCTATTTTTTTAATTATTATTTTTTAATTTATTTAGTTTTTGTTAGATTATTTTTATGTTCATATTTATTTACTTTATTTTTTTAACTTTTTATTTTATATTGGAGTATAGTTGATTAACAATGTTGTGGTATTTTCCAGTGTACAGCAAAGTGATTCATACATATATCTATTCTTTTTCAAATTCTTTTCCCATTTAGGTTTATACATAATATTGAGCACAGTTCCCTGTGCTATACATCAGGATTCCCAACCCCGGGCCTTGGACTGGTACTGGTCCGCAGCCTGGTAGGGACCGGGTCGCACAGCAGGAGGTGAGCAGTGAGGGAGCGAGTGAAACCTCATCTGCTACTCCCCATTGCTCCCCATCGCTCTCATTACTGCCTGAACCATCCCTGCCCCTGGTCCGTGGAAAATTGTCTTCCACAAAACCAGTCCCTGGTGCCAAAAAGGTTAGGGACCACTGCTATACAGTAGGTCCTTGTTAGTTATCCATTTTAAATATAGCAGTGTGTACATGTCAATTCCAAATTCCCTAACTGTCCCTTCCCCTCACCCTTCTCCCCTGGTAACCATAAATTCATTCTCTAAGTCTGTGAGTCTGTTTCTGTCTTGTAAATAAGTTCATTTGTATCATTTCTTTTTAGATTCCACATATAAGTGATATCATACAATATTTCTCTTTCTCTGTCTGATGTACTTCACTCAGTATGACAGTCTCTAGGTTCATCCATGTTGCTGCAAATGACACTATTTCATTCTTTTTAACGGCTGAGTAATATTCCATTGTATGTATGCACCACATCTTCTTTATCCATTGCTCTGTCGATGGACATTTAGGTTGCTTCCATGTCTTGGCTATTGTAAACAGTGCTGCAATGAACACTGGGGTGCATGTATCCTTTCGGACCATGTTTTTCTCTGGATATATGCCCAGGAGTGGGATTGCAGAATCATAGGGTAGCTCTATTTTTAGTTTATTAAGGAACCTCCATACTGTTCTCCATAGTGGTTGCACCAATTTACAGTCCCACCAACAGTGTAGGAGGGCTCCCTTCTCTCCACACCCTCTCCAGCATTTATTTTTTGTGGATTTTTTTATGATTGCCATTTTGACTGGTGTGAGGTGATATCTCACTGTAGTTTTGATTTGCACTTCTCTAATAATTAGCAATGTTGAACATCTTTTCCTGTGCCTTTTGGCCATCTGCATGTCTTCTTTGGAGAAATGTCTATTTAAGTTTTCTGCCCATTTTTTGATTGGATTGTTTGTTTTGATGATATTAAGCCACATGAGCTGTTTGTAAATTTTGGATACTGATCCCTTCAGACATCATTTGCAAATATTTTCTCCCAATCTGTGGGTTGTCTTTTTGTTTTCTTATGGCCCTTCCCCAATTCTAGAATACATCTTTCAAAACATTACTTTCCTCTTGTCAACATTATCTTTGGAAATATTCAGGTGTATTCTACCATGCTCAACTAAGTTGACTTTGACCAACATTTGCTATACTTAGGGGTCAAGACAGTGAGGACAGAATATCCACAGATTAAATTAAAATAAGACTTTCAAAATAGGAGGATCAAAATAGATTGTATCCATCAAAATCAATTCAGTATTTAGTCAAATAAATATTTTTAAATTGTCAAAATATAATAGCCTTTAATAGATTTCATAATTTTATTTTTATGATCCCACTAATTTTAAATTTTATAGAAATTCTTTGTGTAGGGGTCATAGTTTCCTCAAGAGTAAAGTGTAAATGATAATATCTATAGCAGAGTGAAGCTGTTTGCATTTATCAGTAAATCACAGGGGCATTCTTTAATCAGGGAAGAAATTAACACACTTCAAATTATTAGATCATTTCTTTCTAATATGTTGAAGTAAAACTCTAGCTTTTAAGGATACCATATAATGAATCCATTACTGTGGTCACTTTTTAATTATATTACTCATCTAAATTCTGGGAAATGTGTGAATAAATATAATAGACATTGATGCAAACCCAGCAGATTCTGTACATTTTGCATTACTATGCTCTACATTAAAAAATATGCTTGAGCCTGTTTTTCAGTCTAGAAAATTTTTAGGATGATTGAATTATTTATTCTAATAATGCAATTAGGATAATTTACAACTATAACAGGGTTTTTATCCAAAGTACACTCATATGCATTAGTCAAGGGTATTTATAAGTATATGTATACCTAGCAAAAATCCTACTTGATAAGTAGCATAAGGGTTGTTTTCACTGGCTGATGCTGATATTGAAAATATGAATATGGAATAGATAAGGACCAGAATAATATGCTATGACATCAGCGGCGTACTAGAAGAGGAAGCAGGTCTGTAAGACTTGGGGATCTACATTCAGAGAACACTAGACACATCTATCATCACGATCTATAACTCTGCTGAATCTGAACTGGACCATGTGACCCTACTCTCTGCCCATCCTCAACCAATCTGACCTAACCAAGGCATTCATTTATCACTTATCAGGTAGCTTGAATCATTGAGTTGGGTTATTAAGTTTCTTCTATCAAGAATTTCAGAAATCTGAAGATGGAGCTCTGAAAGGCAAGGATTAAATATGTATGGGAACTTCCTGAAGAATCTAGGGTAGAGACTCTCAACTTACAGTCATGTATGAAGTAAGCCCAACAAAATGACCAAAAGTTCATTGAAAAAGAAAGAACTACACATTACATCAAAGTGGCCTGTGAGAAAGAGAAAAGTAATGGTAGACTCCAGCAGTAGTTGATTTCTCCAGTACCTATCTCCTTTTTTTATTTTCCCATTCTGGCAGAGGAGTTTTTTACTCTACAGGCTGATGATGCCAGATAAGCACTTCCTCAGCCCCCCACATAGATAAAGATTGGGCATGTGGTCCAATAATAGTGAACAAACTCCAAGAAAAGATACGAGGGACTTCTTGGAAAGATTTTATTCTGGTCTGAAAGAGACATTAAAAACAAACAAACAAAAAACTGTTCTTTTTTGCCCTTGGATGATGTTAGTTAAGGATATAATGCCTAGAACTATAGCAGCCATCTTGTAACCATGAGGTGACAAACCAAAGGACCACAGACCACACACTGAAGATGATAGAGTGGAAGCAAGAAAAGAGCCTTGGTTTCTGGTAATTTTGTTAAGTTTTGAAATAACCTAAACCAAAGTATCTTTAGATTACTTGATATATATGATAAAAGATATCCTTCTTTTTTCTACACATAGTACTTGGGCATACAATATCTTAATTGCCATGAGCATCTTAATTCATAAGTCATCTTATGTCCTGATCTTTAAATCTCTAGTGAATCAATCTCCATGCAGCCTAACTGTACCCAACCTAATTTTTTGGTGATTTTCTCTTGTATTCTCATAAAACGAGACTCTCTATTTCTTTTTCTTTTCTTAAAAAATTATTTACATGTGTTTCTATCCCTTACAAATAACATTGGCCTTAGCACAGGGTTTTAGTGATATATTTCTAAAAGTTTTGACTAAAATCATGATATGGTTCAGTGGTGATACAACTGTTACCAGAACACAGGTGAGCTATGTCAGCTTTTCTGGTTACGTACCATAAACTATTTAAAAAATGGTTGGAAAATAGAGATGTCATTCATTTATGAGCTATTAAATATTATATAAGAGATGCTATAATAGCCATTTTAAGAATAACTTCAATGCACATGGTGGCATCGTTTAACCTACCATAAAATTGGAGCATAATACCCAATGAAAAAGAGTTCAAGTGTTCAAAGAAGGAGATCAGAATGGAACCTGAATATATTCAATAACTATTTGAACTTTTTTGCAGGGAAGTCATTTAATACTTATCCATTTAGATCCTTTTAAAAGGAAGCTTCTCTCCCCAAAGCCTCTCTATTATGTAGCTACAGTCTCCAGATTGCCAACTCCATTGTCCATGGAGCAGAGCGCGCTTGGAAAAGCCTGCCAGATAAGCAGGTTCTCACAAGCCTGGGGAGAGATTAAGTGCTGCTATGCGCAGTTCCTTCCAAAGATGCCTTTGCTTCTGCTGCTTCACTGCTGCTGTGAAGTCGACAATCCTGGAAATGCATTTTGAGGCAGGGAGTTTTCAAAGTGACAGGCTTAAAAAATACAATTCACCTTTTGCCCTTCCCCTCCCAGCTGCAGGATGCTGGGCCTCCTTAGCACTCAGTTCTGTAACTCTGACTGTGCACTGATATCTTCAATAAATAGTCTGAGCTCTCCTGGCCCACAGGTTTCCAGTTGTAATTTCTAGTTGAAATTACCCCTTTTAAATGAAGATGATTAACTGAGAGTGTTTATGTTTTAAACAACAAGAAAAACCATCTTTCATATCTCCGAGCTATACGCTCTAATCTCAAATTTCTTATAAATTTAGAGAAATAATTAATAGCAGACTTGAATTGGCTCCAGAATTTCCTCTTACCTAAGCTGTTGCTAACTCAAACAGAGAGGAAATCAAGTGGAATAAAACACATGGGAAGGGAATTCTGTATCCATTTTTTCTGAACTTCATGGTCAGAAAGAGCTGGGCAACTCAGTATAATGGAAAAGACAGGAGATACGAGTTTTCATTTTGCCTCTGATACCCAACAATTTTGTGATATTGGTCACTTAAATTCTGTGTTTTCTTATATGTAAAATTAGTATGTTAGACACCATAATATTAATAACTCTTAAATTTGGGAGTTCTATTCCTTGATAAAATGTAATTCAATTGTCTTAAGGGAGAAGATAGAAAATTTGGACCAAGAAAACCTAGGCTTGAAATCTCCCTCCAAATTCTTCAGGTGTGGATCCAGATTCTTCTCTGGATCCAAAGTTAATTGCTCAGAACCTCAATTTCCCCATCTGTAACATGGAAGTGATCATGCCAACATCACAGCTGTTAGAAAGAGGCAAGGACATAGCATGTGTAATTATATTTGTTAAGTTACAAAGTATTTTATAACATTCTTTTGATCTCAATTACCAGCATTATTAGAAGTCTTTTTTAAAAAGCATATAAAATATAACTAGTTTTAAAGAAAGTCATATAAAATATAATTATTAATTACTGAGAAACAAAAATCAGCCAGCTAGAAGCTGTTTACTCAGCTTTTAATGAACTTGCTGCTTGAAGCTGGAATATCTAGTTTTTAGTTGCTAATTCCCAGTTTGCATAAAGAGATGGACAAGTGCAAAGATATCATGAATTCTAATAGAATCGTGGTATCTTCAGCAGCACCACAAATCACCCCAAGTAAACACAAACTAAATAAAACGTGTGATCGCTAGGCAAATTGACCTTCAAGACAAGCCCCCAGCCCACTTTTCCAACCTGATGTCATGCCTTAAACCCCTTTTTATAGAATTAGAGGAATTCTGGAAATACCACTGTAACCGATTGTATGCATTTTGGCTATATAAGGCATGTATATATATATATATATCTCCTGCCGGCTATCAGATATCCAAAGGCATTCTTTACATTAATAGAAGCAGATGGCTGCTCAGGTGATTTGATTTCCTATTCTGTAGGATACATAAATTCTTCCCTCTAACCCAATTATTAAGGAAAGCCCTCTTTTATGCTCTTGGAGTTTTTTACACATAAGTCATTGTAGCAGTCATTGTACTTGATACATAGCTATCTGTTTATGGATATAAGGTCCTACCAGGCTTTGAAAGACCCTGTCTTAACCTTCTCTGTATCAGGGAGTACGTAGCAAGGTGCTTGGCTATGGTAAATGTTAAGAAAGTTTGATGAATGAATAAATGAATGAATGGATCCATCAGTGAAATTCCAACTAGAGTTTTTGTTTGTTTGTTTGTTTTTTGTCTTTAACCAAAGTTTATATTAATTCTCTAAAACAGAAAATATTCCTCTTAGAAAAGGTCTCAATTTGAGTTTCTAGGAATCTTTTCATATTAGTACAAATGAATTTCAGATAATTTCCTGGGAGTTACTGTGAATAGGGATTACTGAGGACTGAGGGGTGAGTTGGAGAAAGCAACCATCACTGAGTAAATGGAGGTCCTCAGCAATATTCATCAACTCCTTTTTCTCCCATCTGTTTTGTCCAGATAGCACAGCTCCCAGTTGTATCAAGTATGACTGCATATGTCCTTTGCTAAGCAAAAAGGAATAGCAGCAGCTCCCACTTATGAAACTCTTACTTTTTGCCAGGAACTGTCCTAGGCATTTTATATGAATTGCCTAATTTACTCATCACAACCATCCTAAAAAGTAGTAACCTTAACAATTCTGTTTTTCCGATGAGGAAACTGAGGCATGAAGAAGTTTATGAAGGGCACTCTCTCTGTCTGAACACTGTGCCCACCGCTCTGTGCTCAATGTTTGGATTAGCGACGCTGGTGCCAGGAAGCGTAACAGGACCTGATCCAGGAACACTTCTGCATAGCTCTGGTCTAAAGTTCAGGCTGGGGGCAGATTGCAGCAGGTTGGAGATGGGACTTGTGGGGAATGTTTGTATGTCCCACATGTTTGGCACAGCAGACTCCCTCTGCTCTCTCAAACTTGGCTGGAAAGACAAATGCGCTGGCTTTGGATAACTCCAACTTTGCACGTATTGTTGATATTGATGTTCTTTCGTCTGGATGGGAATGACAGACGTCTTTTGTCCAGATCTGGCAGACATACGAGAGCAGAGCTGACTCTCCCTGAATGCAATGTAACTGCCGACATCACAGACATCCCTAAGCTGCCTAAGTAATATAAATGCCCTTCTTTCATTTTTCTCCACAATTATTCATAAAATATTGAATCAAGTAGAATGCAATATGATTTATGAAGCAGCTGGACTCCAAATAGTTCTGAGTCCTCCCATCCCCTGTGAAGAATGGGAGGGAGAACATAAGCCGGCTAGGATAATAGGCAAGCATCCCATGCCAAAGTTGGGTTCCCAGGGGCCTCAACTATCAAGGCAGTTCAGAGCTACAAAAGGTAGAATTGCATCCAAAATAAAGCTAATCAGAGGAAGTTGAGAGTCAAATGCACCCTGAGTTCAATGGAGCAGATGAAAAGGATGTTAAATAGAAGCACAGCATAGCATGTTGATTATGTGACATGCTCTGTCTGAAGCATCTTTTATGGATTACTTTATCTAACCTACAGTAGCCACAGTGATCTTCCATCAAAGATGAGGCAGCAGACACTATGAGGTGTTGAGGATCTGTTTTAAGGCTGCACAGTGACAGGCACCTTGTAGGAAGGCTCACACCAGGTCACAGAACTTTCTTGCCTGTAAAACAAGCTACTAACCCAGGAGTCTGTGTCCAGGCTGATTTGAGATTGGTCTGAGAAAAGGCCGTACAGGTAGGAAAGGAGTGCAAGGAAATTGCCAAGGGCAACCTTCCTTATGGTTGGAAAGTACCAGTTAGTGGATCTCTTAAACTGGTTTAGGGTCAAGGTAGAAAAACAAAAAGATTCTGCTAATTAAATGTAATTAAAGCAAGTCAGTCTAATACAAGGAATGGAACATACAAAACACAAATGATAGGCATTCATAAATGGAATAATGGCTTTTTATTTTTTATTTTTGAAATAAGAACTCTTGTCTCCTGAAATGCTTTTGCCATGAGATTATCAACTCTAAGAGATGGTTTATCTTTTATTTTTACACTCTGTGTATAAGGGAATATATTAAATGAGATTTGAAATTTTGTTCTGAGAAGCATGAAAATCTATTTTATTTATTTAAAATAATTTCAAATTTTTAATTTTTTGTATTGTTTGGCATAATTTGTATATTTAGACTCTGCACAAATTGTTAGGGGGTAGGCAGAATAACGGACTCTAAAGATGTCTGAGTCCTAATTTCTGGAACCTGAGAGTATATAATGTTATATGGCAAAGGGGGATTAAGGTCACTAATAAAATAATATAAATAATGAGAATATGAAAATAATGAGAATGTCTAAGATTGCAGCAATATCTTATCACTATAAAGCAGTAATTCTGAGACAGTGGTAGGGGTAGAACACATTTTGCAAGGGGCCCACCAGTGAATGCAGAGAGAGTGAACAAAAATACATTTTCAATAATTTAAGAGGGATCTCTGGAACGGGAACTTGAAAAGGTGGTAGGAATGATGATGCCATTTTGTGTTACATCTGTAGAGTGAATTCTGTTGTATGACAACACTAATAAAAGTGACATAAATATTAAAAGTGGGTAACAAATTACATTTATAAATTAATACATGCACAAACCAATCTTAGGAGCCTGTAACACATTTTTAATATATCCAACTGGAAGTCTGTGGGCCTTTAAGTTCACTTGGGATCTCTATCAAATTCTTTCCATAAATGGGAGAAGTAGGTATAAATATTTTCCTTGTAAAGATGTTAAGCCTTTTAATGTAATCGGAATCACAGTCCCCAAAGTACTAACTTCTTAGTCTATCATTTTTGAGGAGGGGCTGATTCGCTACTTATCTACCCTGGGACCTGAAATTTATCCCTATGAAGAGAAAAGACTGATGCCTTAAGAAGTTGAATCCTCTAATAGGTAATTCGTGTCACCAAAAGAAACTTAAGTCCTATGCTAGATAGACCAAAATCGCCTTTGGAAGGCTTGGGGATCAGAGAGCCAGGTCTGGAAAATCACAGAAATTTGGGATGAAGACTAAAGTTTCAAGCAAAGCTGGTGAAAAATCCTACTTGTGGATTCAGAACAGATAATTTATGAAGTTAATTAATGAAGTTCAGAACAGATAATTAATGAAGGGAACAAATGGGCAGGAAAGTGTATGATGTAGAAGTTCCCAAGGTTAGTAGAAAATACAGGTGGGTGATCCCAGAGGTGAATTATTCCATATGCCCCTCCAGCAGTGAAGTCAATCTTTGTCAGTGTGTGTTTCTCAAAGAGGAGCCAATAGCCTTGTGATTATTATTATGGCATATTCGTGTAAGGCTGGTATATACAAAACAAAACAATGCAAAGAAAAACAAAAAAAGGAAAACAAAACAAAACAATATGGGCTCTTTGGGCTGCAAATTCTAAGTTTACCATTGATTTGTAATCTCAAATCAGGTCATACACCTTGTACTTTATTTCCTTTTAATAAAATTGTGCTAAGATATTTTTCAATTTGTTGGATTTTTCTGTAGCTTTCCTTTTTCTCCATGTGGACACAATGACTTCTTCCCTCAGGATACTCTGTGTGCATTACTATAAGAGCATGTATCTTTTTTCTTTTTTCTTTTTTTTTTAATGTTAGAGTCCCCTTGCAAAATAATTCCTCTAGAGCATGGGCCATGCCTCCAGGTTGGGGGAACTCAATACACATTTACAGAATTCCTGAACAGAACCAACAAGCTACTTCCCAAAACAATTTCAATGCACAGAAAGAGTTGTGATTTTTTTTTCCCTCTGACTTTCACAAAAATAAAGGACTAATATCACCAGCAGGCAAATTTTGTAAAATTACTCTCCAAAGTGCTTCAACAAAACCTGCCAACACAACTCAAACCCAAACTTCCCCATCGCTGCTTTGTAGCAAAGGGCCTCGCTGGGACAGGTTGCCAGTCACACCGAGGAGAGCCAGATTAGATTTAGGAAGTGGACAGATGTTCTCCTGGGATGATGGAGACAGGCACTGCCACATACATTTTCACATGACGTGTTAACCAATATTCTTAGCCAATTATTCAGAGGCGACCAGCAGTTAATGCATGCAAAGGCAGGAGCTAGAATCATCACTCATGGCTCCCACATAGTCCCAAACTCCTGCCAAAGTGCTAAATTCCTCTCCAGCTCTGAAAGACACGGAGTTCATTTTGTGTGCCCTTGGCTGTGCTCCTTGAGGATTATATTAGAACATCTAAAGCTGATTACAAAATGGTCATTGTGGATGAATAAACAGAAGAAAATAAAACAAACACTGAAGATATATGCCTCAAAATACTGAACTGGAAAGAATGGGTTTTACGTATGAGAATGCATTTGAGGTCTCAAAGGTAATTACCCCGAGGCACTGGAATAGTGCAATAAAAACAATAGCAGCTGGGCCACACCAGTGCTATACTGTGATAACCGCTATTAAGCTCATTTGCAGCAGAAATATGGTATAATAATATCTATCTTTTTAATGGGAAATAGAAAAACGTGTAAGACAATTCCATTTTATTCAGAGAGATGTCAGTGAAAGAAAGTCAACAACTGCAACCTTTGCTTCTAAGCATCCATATGCAAAATGTTATCGTAACTCTGACATTGCTCTGGCCTCGAAGCAATGCAAACTTGGACCTGGCACGTAGAAAATAAGAAGATAAAGGGATGTAAGCCTTGTTTCCAAGAAGCTTGTAATGCTAGTTACCATTTTAAAAGTAGCATTTCATTCTTGGGGGAGATTGTGCTACATGAAAAATATAATGATTTCTATAATAATAATTATATTATTATTGCTATACTAATAATTTTTGACACATGTATTGATGTGGCTGAATATATAGAACTGTATCTGTCAGAGTCCAGTCAATGAAACAGAAAAACTTCTGAGTTTTTCCCCAAATAGGTAATATAATAGAGGTGATTGATTAGTTGAAGAAGTGAGAGAGATATCTTGTTTCTCCCTCTCTGTCACTGTGAAGTCTCCTGCCGCTGCTCCCCATTGGTGAACCCAGACAGGAGCCAGCTAGCAAGGTGTCCTGGAATGCAGAGCCTATCCATGAAGGTCTGTTCTAGTACAGAGCAGAGCAGAGAAAGGGTGAGGAATGAAAGTGAGAGCAACCTGGAAAATGACCAGCACTGTTTCCAAAGCCCAGCCTTGCTATGCTACCCATAATCTCTCCCCTGAATGACTGCAGTACTCTATCACCGTTCTACTTTAATAAACTCAGACCTCTTTCTTATCTGTTTTCTATACTGCAGAGAGAATGATCTCTTCAAATTCCCCCATCTGATCATGGAGTACTCTGGTCCCTTTAAAACCCCTCAGTGTCTACCAATGCTCTTGGCAAAAAGATGAAACACTGCATGTGACCTGCAAAGCCCTTCACACACTGGCAGGACTACCTCTCCAGGCCCATCTCACATACCACTGCCTTACTATCTCTGCTCCACTGGTTCTGGTCTCCTCGGCTTTTCATTGATTCATTCAATTACTCAGCAAAACTTTATCAAGGGTCTGCTTTCTGCCAGGCATTTTTCTTCACACCAGAGAAAGAGCAGTTAATAAAACAGATGCAGAATACACTTATCTGGAGGTTTTGTGTGTGTGTGTGTGTGTGTGTATGAGTGTGAAGGGGCAGGCACAAAGTAAGGACATGAATATAGAGTATTTAAGGTGGTTAACAGTGCTGTGAATGCTTCCATGTAACATTAGGGAGCCCTCTCTAATCAAGTTATGCTCAGGCAGAGACCTAAAGGAAGACAGGGAGCATGACCTGTGCTATAGTGTACATGCTATATATTGGGGAAGGGCTTACGAGGCAGAGGAAATATCAAGTGCAAAGTCCCTGAGGAATATGTCTAAAATTCTAAAACTTTCTAAGTCACTACTTCAGAAGAGGATTTCATATTCTCCTCTCACCCTATATTGATCAAATTATTTTTTAAAATATGCCTTTATAAAGTTCCCTCACAAGTTCACATTTAAATTGTATATTTGTTGGTATAATAAGTTGATAAACATTTACCTCAACTATTTGGCTATATACTCTATGAGATTAGTGACTGGGTTTTCCTTAGGAAACAGGAATTACTGCATAGAAGAGAGATCCAAATACATAGTTTCTAAAAGACCAAAGCATATTTCTCCTGCATATAATAGTTATGGGTACTCTGGCAGCTCTGTGATGTCAGGAACCCAGAGTCTCTCTATTTTACTTCCCCAGTATTCTTAGAATATTTATGTATTGTTCAAGATATTTCATTAGTACATTCACAATCCACACAGCAGGAGAGGGCAAGATGAGCAGGGGCAAAAGGGCAAGCCTGCCTTCTACCTGTAAGAGCATGACCCAGAGGTTGCATCTGTTACTTCCCCTCACATTACTTTAGGCAAACCTAATCACATGACCACACTAAGCTAGAAAGGAGGCTGGCCAGCCATGTGCCCTAATAAAAATGCTATTTCCTTGAAAGATGAGCTGGGAAGATATTGGGAGATACCCAGAAGTATCTGCTACACCAAGCAAGAGAAACAAGACCGAGGCCTAGATATACATATAAGAGCCAGCATGCTTGTAGGAACTGAGCTGAGTGACTTAGCTGGAACAAAAATCTGTTTTGATCAGAAGCATTTACGGTAGTGGTTGAATGACAGAGTAGAACTTAAAATACCAAACCAAACCAAACAACAAAGCCCCCCAAAACACCCACTCCCTCCCCCCAAAAACCCCCCAGCAGCAACAAAATTCAAAATTCTGCAAAACAGCTAAAGGGAAAGCTGAAGGGATTTGTGAAGTGTTATATTATACAGTTCAGTCACAGCTTAAGTTGGTGGTATGGTATATGGGCCAGGTTCAAACACCAGTGCCTAAGGTAAAAATACCTTTAGTGCTGAAATTATCATTACATTTCCTCAGAGAAATGACACGCTGTAGACCAACAAGCCATTTTTCAATACATTCAACTGTCAATTTCCTTCCTATGCTGTGGACAGGTTTTTGGTTTTTTATTGATACCAGGTGAAGAAGCTGATTTCTGTTTAATAGTCAGTGTGTAGGAAAAAAATCTTTGCTTTACCTTGAACATTAGAATCCCGGTTAGAGCTATAGAATAGAACTGAAACTAACAACTACAGATTCACATAATTTATTAGACTCACCCTGGGACATAAACTCAAAGTAGAATGCTAAATAGAATCGTTTGCCTCAAGGAGTCAGCAAACTTTTCTGTAAATAGCCTGATAGTAACTATTTTAGACTTTGTAGGTCATATGGTCTTTGTTGTAACTTTTTAACTCTGCTGTTGTAGCACTAAAGCAGCCATAAATAATATGTAAATGAATGAACATGGATGTTTCCTAATAAAACTTTATTTACAAAAACAGGCAGCGGCTGGATTTGGCCCAAGAATCCTAGCTGGCTAACCCCTGGTCTAAATTGTAAGTTTAATCTCTTTTTGGGGGATGGGGGGAGCATATTTTCTTTTGTACTTCACAGAAATTCAATGAACAACAGTGCTGCTCTCCTTAGCAGAGACTCTTAGACCATAGCATCAGGTTTGCTGTCTTGTTAATAATTACACACTATAAACAATACAGGAAGTGGACGTGGAGGAATGAATGTCCACAGGGGGCAGGTCCTCAGTCAGGACTTCACTGAGGAGGCAGTGTAAACCAAAAAGGATGTCATTTATTGAGAACCACTAAGAACTCTATACATGTTATATTATTTAGCCTTAACACTTTTATGTAGTTTCATAACCACGGAGAAGTTAAGAAAACTTCGAAGAGTCTCAGAGCTAGCAAGAAATAGAGCCAAACCAAGATTTCAACTCAGGTTTCTCTCATTCATTGTGCTGTTAGCCTCCTGAATTTGAATGGCTTGGGAGGTTGGGAGTTGAGATTATTGCTCTGTAGATATCAGGAACTGGATCTCCCTCCACATCAATCCATCTCATTAATACTCAGGTCATTTTCAGGGATGTTGCTTACTTCTGCATCATGTGGTCATAAAGGTAATAAGGAAATAAAGATTTCAAGAATTTTTATAACATTGTGCCAGGGAGATACCAAGAGGTTTTAGAAAAAAAAGAAGCATCTGCCTTCCATAATATCACAATGCATGATGCCTGCAACAGCTCCAAGTCTGAACGAGGTCAAATTCATATCAATTTATTTATATTTAATATATTTAAATATATTTAATATATTTAAATATTTAATAAACTTTCCAAAATACAAATTCCATGATTTCAAATATTTACCACTAGGCAGAAACAAATTAACATCTTCTTTTCCTGCTTTCTATTCTCCTCCTCTCTCTGAACAACTGCAGTGGCTCACCAAGACATTAAAGGATCACATACTTCACGGCTGTAGCCACCACATTAAAGACTGGCATAAGCAGCAGATTTTAATTAGAGTTTGGAAAGAGCATTTCTGTATGAGTAAAATAAAAACACAGGTGGTTTAGAGAGTTCACTCTGAGTCTAAACCCCCAAACACTATTTAAAGAGCAAAGTGGTTAAAGGATTTCATTTTTCAGGTCAGCTCTACCCAGGTAGAAACAACAACCCTACCGTTCCTGACAGCGTGGGATGGTTATGTACATTTGGCTTTGGGCCAATTGTTATATGCTTTAATATTCTCTGACAGTAGAAGAAGGCTCTCCAGTAAAATGCCAGGCAGTTTTCAAGCACATATCGCTCATGCCTTAAGTTTTAGCTATCTTATAATTTCATTAGAATCATGATGTTCCTTGGCCCCTGCCTACTACAACGTGCCCCCTAACCCCAACCTCTACCACTGTTAGAAGAATATCATTCTCCTTTTGAGTATGTCTTTTTAGAGCCTATTCCATCACTTTATGTCCTTGTTTTTTTCGATTCTCCTTTAACAACCAAAGGAATGAATAGTTATCTTTGGAGCGTGCATCTGGCTAGGAAATCATCCCAAACTCAAACTAGTGACTGCTTTGCTGATAATCACTCATCAGCGTCCTCAATGAATATCTAAATTGGTCTCATTTTGAATGCTGGCTGGACAACTAATACATAATGAGAGAAAATCTAGGCTGAAGTGACGTTCTGCTTATAAGTGCCTTGGGATTAAACCAAGGGCCAGTGCTTGTCAATGTCAGGCACTAATTAAGAAGCACACAGGTTTTAGAATGGGACTGTTTGGGTTCAAACCCCAATTTAGCCACTTTCTGGCTATGAGGACTAACAAAACTTTCCTTTTGTTCCTCAGTGTCCTTCATCTGTAAAATGGGAGTGATGATATAGTAGCTAAGTTGGAGAAGTATTCTGAGGTCTGTGTGAGTTTACACTAGGCGTTAAGAACAGAGGCTGGCATGTGGTTAGCGCTATAGTAGTCTTCTATTGTTATTGTGATGATAAGTGACAAAGGTTGAGAGCCTGTGCTACATTAAGTACTGAACACACATTATCTCATTTACTTGCCAGTCAGCTCTGGAGGTTTGTGTATTTGAGAAAACAGACCTTAGAGATTTATAGCTCAGAGTTTCACAGTGGTAAAATGGAGAAGCCTGTCAGACTCCTGAATTCATACAACAATAGCAGAACTAAAAGATTTAAGGCTATTTTCCTCATTAAATAAACATAAATAAGGGGAGATGTCTTCTAAAGCACATGTATCTACAAACAGCGAAATATATATTTGCATACAGACATACTTCCTAAGCACAGTGAATGTTTGCAAAAATATTTATATTTACATACACCATCTCCTTTAACATCATCAAGAATACTTTGTACCTTAGAACAGACGGTAACTTGGGTTAGAAGCATATTTCAATAGAATTGATCTTGCAGCCAGCATCTTCTCAATATCCTTGCCCATTTATATGACTATTTTTGGAAAATTAAAGGTGTAATTGCTTAATGATGCTTTTATGTTTCCTTGGAATTATCTCTAATACTTGTCAGAATACTCACTCTTAACTTAAAGGTATGTGATCTTATGGAGGTTGTTTAGGCTTCTTTGTGGCATTTTTATGTCATTTAACTTTCCTTCTAGGTTATTGATTTCTTAGTGCATTTTAGTGCATCATCACTGGCTTTTGCCTGGCACTGTTAGAGGATATTTTTTAAAGATTTTAAATCATAATAACAGGGAATAATGTCAGTGCAGAACTTGAATCATCAAAACATTTATAGAAGGTCCAATACAGATAAATAACTGTGTGGGCCAAGTCATACCATCAATTTTTATTGGTATTTCTCTTTAACATATAAGTGACACTTCCTTGTGATAATATTAAAGTACAATATACTGTTTACTTGAATCGTAAGATTGGAAATTATGTGATTCTGGATGAATTTTGACGATTTGGGGAGCATCACATAATTTCAACTTGGGCACATAAAATTTCATCTATACATTACAATATAAAATTGCATTTCAGATTCATATAAAACGCTTCTGTACAGTTTATAGCTCTTTACTGTTTTTCCATATCCCCCTCGAGTTAACCTCATGATTCTTTTGCTCATTGCTCATTGCACTGATTTCATTTGAGCATTGTGATATTTGGGGCAAAATGTCCTTTTTGGTGCAAGGCATTTAGTACTTCTGTCTTCTGGGCAAAAATACACTGGATATTGTGATGACCAAAATGCCTCCACCCATTTCACAAAGCCTGATATGGAGTTAAAATAACTTCCTTTCAAAATCATTGGATACCAAAAAACCACCTCTCTCTGTCAGCCCGTTGACCACCTTGTACATTTCTTGTTTTCTGAGATCATGTTCACTCTGGTCTACTCTTCCTTCCAATATAATGAGGGCAGAAGAAAGTGAGTTGACAGGAAGCAAAGTAACTGTCTAAGCAGTGAACTGTCTAAGGGACCTGAAAAAAATTCAGAGAGGAATCTGGAGGACAGATTAAACCACATGGATAGTAATAGCAGTTAAAATAGTAATAAATTGAACATATTCTGCATACCAGGCATTATGTTAAGGTAGCTTATATGAATTATTTTGTGCCTTTATCTTCACAACAAACTTGTGTGGTAAATACAAGTAATGCCCTAATTATATACATGATGGAAAGCTTACATAAAGTTTGATGTGAGTTAGTTATTGCTCAGCTTTTTTAATTTAAGAGAAAAAGTACACATATAAGAAGGAAGGAAGCGCATTACAGGACAAAAGAGAAAGAAAAAAGGATTTACCCTTCAAAAATCCATATATAATGTGGGACGTCAGAATATAATGTTAAGCTGACTTTGAGCCTCCAGGATGTGGATATTACTAAAAATTGATTTAAATTTCCTAAGTATTTTTAAAAAAAGAAATGCAAGAGTTCAGCCAAGAAGTACGAAAATCAAGCTAGAGAATGCTGTTCTTATAGCTTCAGAGAGATGCATAAAGAGTTCTACTTGGAGAACAAAACTCATTTTAGCTGTTCTAGAGATTACACAGATAGGACATCTAATAAATAGCCAGATGACAAAGTCAATACTCAAAATGGTTCTCAACAGGCTGAAAGCAATGAGTCAGAACAAACACATGGAAACATATCAAATGCAGAGTCCTTTGTTTTGCTTCAGAAATTCAACTGTGTAAGTATAAGATGATGAAGTCCCTGCTTGAAAACAGAACATGAAGTCACAATCCTGGGGATTTAACTATCATCTGTGGTTGCAAAAAAAGGACAGTTTAGATAAATTTAGGTTGCATTAATAGAAGCAAATTATCCAGATCACAGGAAGCAACGTTTTTTATACTCTGCTATAGACCACATAGAGCAATCACAGTGGCAAAGTTGTGAGATTTTGAATTACTACTAAACAGGGCCTGAGATGGGTGCTGGTAGCTATATGTATGTCGTGATTTTGTTTTAAACTATGGCTGTCACATGTAATGTGCAGGATATGTGCCCTTACTCCTTGATTAGAGTGTCCGTGAAACACATTGGTAAGGAATCATGGCCTTCAAGCCCATTGAGCTCAATCGCTTCTTGGAAGTTGTCTTGAGGTAGTACTTTAAGTAGTCACTACAGGTTGACTTGGCTTGTCCTGAAATATGTCACATTTTCACATCCAGAATCTATGGTAAAACTGCATAATGATTTTATTTATTATTTGGTTTAGAGATTTGTCTTGGGCAATTTAATAATAATTATCATTGTGACTATTGATTGTTAAAATATTCTTCAAAATGTTATTATGGCTCTCTGGCTTTTCTTAAAAATATATTCAGTAAACCCACTTTAATCATGAATTTCTGAAAACCTCTATGATAGAACTGAGGAAGGTGAGAGTAAAGAGGCAACGAATGGGGCAAAAACCGATAAGGCCAATATCAGAAGTGAACAAACATGCACAAACACATGCATACCCACACACCTAACTGTGGGTGTGTATGTACATGGGTGCCTGTACCACATTCTAACTAGATTTCTGTCATGACATGACTTTGTACTGTTTCCACTTAGCTCAACTGAATTACTTTTCCCATAAATCCCTTCTCTGTGTGGTTCCAAAGGAGAGATGACTACAAGTGAGATTTGCATAACCTTTGGAAAGAGTTGAAGGAAGAGTCAGTTTTATACTTGGAAGGCAGGTACAAGGGGCTTGGCACCATGGCATTTACAGGCATCTTCCTGATGTGCTGGATCACCTGACTGGTGGGATCTGCCCAAAGATCCACAGCCCCTTCCATTCCCAGCAGACCTCTCCTTTCAAATTCTCCAAATCCTGGGTCAGGTGCATGATCAGTTCCATGACAAAATATGACAAATTCTCCTGCAGGTCACCTGTACCATTAAGGTTGGAGATGGTAAGAGACAGTGGGCTCTTATTTGTCCTTATGGGTTTCCCATGATCTTTGTTCTCCTCTGCTTGGGTTTTTCTTTCCATCTGCTGGCCCAGCTAACCTATGGATTGTCCATGCCCACCAATACGAAATACAAAGGAGATGATCTTCTTAACCAGTCCCCGACCCAAATTGTATAGTATAGTCAGTAAACAAAATCCTCATTATTTATCACTCAGTGATTTTGCTTTTCTGATTGAAATGTGACTGATGCAATAACCAAAACATTAAAGGTGGAATTATATCTTTTGTTGGCATGGGTGTAAATAACAAACTTTGCCATTTACTGGTTGTGTGATCCTTGTAAGTTTTTATGAGCTTCAATTTCCTTTTTTATAAAATGGGAATGATAATATCTCTCTTACAAGGTTAATAGAAAGGTTAAATGAGATAATATAGATAATCAACTTATCTCAATATCAGGCATGAATTAATTTTAACGGTTATTGTCACGTGTGTTTGTCACTTGTCAGGTTATGGTTTTAATATGTCACTTAATTTCTCAGAGTTTAAGTTACCTCATGGTAGTTTTATTTTTTTTAATTAATTTTTATTGGAGTATAGTTGCTTTACAATGTTGTGTTAGTTTCTACTGTATAGCAAAATAAATCAATTATACATGTACATATATCCCCTCTTTTTTGGATTTCCTTCCCATTTAGGTCAACACAGTGCATTAAATAGAGTTCCCTGTGCTATACAGTATGTTCTCATTAGTTCTATTTTCTACATAGTATTAATAGTGTATACATGTCAATCCCAATGTCCAATTCCTCCCACTCCCCCGTTCCCCCTTGGTATCCATACATTTGTTCTCTACGTCTGTGTCTCTATTTCTGCTTTGCAAATAATATCATCTATACCATTTTTTTAGATTCCACATAATGTGTTAATATATTGTATTTGTTTTTCTCTTTCTGACTTTCTTCACTCTGTATGACAGTCTCTAGGTCCATCCACGTCTCTACAAATGACCCAATTTCGTTCCTTTTTATGGCTGAGTAATATTCTGTTGTATATATGTACCACATCTTCTTTATCCATTTCTCTGTTGACCGACATTTAGGTTGCTTCCATGTCCTGGTTATTGTAAATAGTGCTGCAATGAACACTGGGGTGTTTTTGTCTTTTTGAATTATGGTTATCTCTGGGTATACACCCAGTAGTGGGATTGCTGGTTCACATGGTACTTTTAAAATTAAGAGACAGTGTATCAAAATTGCCTAGCCCACTCCTTGACCTATCTAAATTACTCAATGTTACATAGCACAGTAATTGAAGAGAATATCAATTATTCCTTGTATATTTTAATCAATAAATTGAGTACTGTTCCGTTAATTCCTATTTATTCTTCTCTTAGTGACAATTGCAGGCTTTTCTTGTTCCACAGCTGCAGTAAGTTGCTTTTAAATCATTGAGCTTTGTCATCAACATCACTTAATTAAAAAGCATTCTTTTTCTACATCTGGTTGTCCGTCCAAAATTCCAATGCTTTCTGATATTGTGCTTAAGAATGTTGATCTCCCATCTCTCGGGAGTTCCTATGGCCTCAGATAGGACAAAAGCATTGCCTATTTAAGTCCCTTTTATTCATACATTCCCCCAGTATCTCAGCAGATGGGACAGTATAGTTCAAAGCTGAATTTACTTCCTCTTACCTCCTTTCTTCTTTCGCCAAGAATTGCGATAGCCTCCACTCCAAATTGCCTGCTGTTTAGCTCCCTCTACTAGTCCCAATTTCCACTTTCTTTTCCCCACAATTATCCCAAAGAGGAAAAACCCACATCCTAGGTATAAAGGAAACTAAATTCTCATATTTACCCGCACCAGATTTTTCAGTATCATATGTTTTATCCAGATGAAGGGAAATTTATTGTTGAAAATGAATTACTGTATCATTAAGCATTACTGTTTATTTTAATGGAAAGCAGGAAAAACAACATGCCAAAAGTATTTGAAGACAAAAAAGATATTTCTGTATTTTATGATTTGATTTGTTTTATCTATTTTCTTTTAAACACTTGTCATCTTGGTATAATTTTCTTTTTCATGGTTAGCTGTTGATTTTTGGATGAATTTTAAATTCATTAGTAACTTTATGCTTTTTTTCTTTTTATATTTAAAAAGTACAATCTATGTTGCTTGTATTTTTAGTTTCAGTTTGGATTTATCCTTAATGCTTTCTTTTCTCATTTAGTCCATCTATGCACTGGTGCTCCATTTCCAGTTCAGGTATTTGCACCTGATAGTCTAGCTAAAGCCCATGCCTGTGTTTATGCTCTAACAGATGATAGAGAATGATTATCAAGTTGAATTCTTCTGCTTCCATTTAAAGTTCATTTCCTTTTCTGTCTATGAATTCCCTGTGGCTTGGTTGAATTATACCAAAAGCTTTCTAGATTTTTTTTTTTTCTGATTTGCTCTTTTCTCCCCACTAAATAGTTGTTCCAAAGCTTTCTCCTGTTTCTACTTGTATTCCTCTGTCCTCAGTACATTATGAGTCTAGGCATTGCTTCCATTTCTTTTTTCTTTTCACCATATACCTTCTTAAACTTTTGTTACCATTTCTTTTCTGTCCCTGTCCAATCATCAACAGGTAACTGTGTCTGTTATCAGTGTAGTGCCATATCTATAAATGTTGGTTCTTAGAAACCTATTGGCTTCATAATCCAGTCACTAACATTCACTCTACCTATTATCCTTCTAAAACATCTCAGCAGTGGTGAAAGCACTGTAAATAAACAAGGAAGAGACTGGAGCTCCAGATACCTAAGGTCATTTTCTCTATCTAACAGATCCCTTAACACATAGAAATGCTATATCCACTTTCATTGACACTCTCTACTTTTATTATATTCCATATTTCTGTTCTCAATAATCCAAGTAAATATATTTTCTTTTATCAACACTATACTTGCACCATATATTTTTAAAGTGTGCTTGTGTCATATATCATTAAGATTCCTGTAGGAAGATCTCTGCTGCTCCGTATACTACATTTGTTTTTTCAAATTCTGTTGCATTTACTTAGTTGACTTAGAAAATTGATGACTGTTTTGTTTACAACCACCAAGATTAAAAATAGTGTAATTCTTTTTCCTTAATACTTGGACCCTTAAAAATATCAGTAGATCTCTACTTAAGCTAGAAGGGTAAGTTTTCAGAGGTCTGAAAAAATACTGACATTTGTATTCAAAATTTTTATTTTATGTGTAACTATAGAGCTTTTGGGGAAGAAGAGCCATAGCATTCATCAAATTCTCTAATCATCATAAGTTGAATACTCAACATATCCAATTACTATGTGCCAAGTTGAAACGCCCAGCATCAATTATTTTATTTTATGACCACAGCTATGCCTCTAGATAAGTATTATTATCCCTTTTTATAGATGAGGACATAGAAGGCCAGTAGAGTTAAATTAATTTTCCAATGTTAAAAAGCTGGTAAGTAGCCAGACCATAGAACGCACAGTTGGTTAACATTATTAGGTCAATACCCCCACAAAATTTTTAAAACTGCAGAGAATTTACTTTATAGTAGTGTATATATTAAATACAGTATAGTATAGTTTATCACAGTATAATATAAATTCAAGAAAGTCCCTAGAAATTATAATGGTTTCTAAAACTATTTCTAAGAAAAGCCAAACAACCCAATTAAAAAATGGGCACACGAAAAGATGTCCAACATCACTAATCATCAAGAAAGTGCAAATCAACAGCCCTAATCATCAGAGAAGTGCAAGTCAAAACCACAATGAGTTATCACCTCACACCTGTCAGAATGGCTATTATCAAAAAGACAAGAAATAACAAATGTTGGCGAGGACGTGGAGAACGAGGGAAATTTTGTGCACTATTGGTGAGACTGTAAATTGGAGATGTCACTATAGAAAACAATGCGGATGTCCCTAAAACACAAACAAACAAACAGAACTACCAATCAATCCACCAATTCCACTCCTGGATATTTATCTGAAGAAAATGAAAACACTAATGCAAAAAGATGTATGCAACATTATTTACAATAGCCAAGATAAAATCAACCTAAGGGCCTACTGATAGTTGAGTACAGATGTGATACATATATATATATATATATATATATGAATATTAGTAATAAAAAGAATGAAATCTTGACATTTGCAACAACATGGATGAACCTAGAGGGTAATATGCTATGTGAAATAAATCAGACCAAAAAAAAGAAAAAACAAATACTGTATAATTTAATTTATATATGTTATCTTAAAAAAATGAAGAAACATAGCAAAACAGAAAGAGTCACAGATACAGAAAATAAACAGGTGGTTACCCAAAGGGAAAAGAGTTGGAGACGAGAGAAATAGGTGAGGGAGTTTAAGAGGCACAAATTTACAGTTACAAAATAAATAAGTCACATAAAATTGTACAATGTTGGGAATATAGTTAATAACAGTGTAACATCTCTGTATGGTGACAGTTGGTAACTAGACTTATCATATTGATCATTTTGAAATGTATAGAAATATCAAATCACTATGTCACGCACTAAGAAGGAACATGATGTTGTAGGTCAATTATCCTTCAAAAACAAACAAACTCATAGAAAAGAAGATTTGCAATTACCAGAAGTGGGTAGCTGAGAAGAGGGGGAATTGGATAAAAGTAGCCAAAAAGTACAAATTTCCAGTTGTAAGATAAAGAAGTACTAGGGATGCAATGTACAACATGCTAAATATAATTAACACTGTTGTATATTATATATAAAATTGTTAGGAGGGTAAAGTCAGAGTTTTCAACACAAGGAAAAAATTTTTTTTCTTTTATTTTGTATCTATATGGGATAATAGGTATTCACTAAACATATTCTGGTAATCATTTCATGATGTATGTAAGTCAAATCATTATGCTGTATATTTTAAACTTATACCATGCTCTATATCAATTTTCTCAATAAAACTGGAAGAAAAAATAAAACTGTTTCTAAAAATAGTGTGCTGAAATGTGAGAGAAATGGAAGATGCATTATAATGTTTCTAACTTAAAATGAGGTACATATGGCATTATTATCTTATTCATAAAAGAAAGCCTGTGTTTTGGCTTTTACTGCCATGAACAACATCTTTGGCCTTCATTGTGTCAGTTCTCCACCACAGTTTTTAATGTCTTAGCTCTAAAAGTGTGGGGTAAATCTAGAACAGGGTTTTCTAAACCATACACTTAAACCTATTAGGTTTTTTGTGCAATCATTTCAAGTGATAAATTAATGAATATTTTATATTAATAATATATTTAAATTTTTGTATTGGAAAGAATTAATTACCACATAAAAGTTGTGACATCATGGATATTGCATTTTGTTAAAATGATGCAATCTTTAAACTATTGAATTAAAAAGGGGTTGATTTAGTTAAAATACATTGGTATAATGAAAATCATAAACATGGTAAAGACTTTTGCATAACAATGAACTAGATAATTTTAAGAGTATAAAGAAGACACAGAAGATAAGCTCCATGAAAGTATAGAATCTGGAACAGCAAAGGTATCAGTCAATAACCGTTGAATCACAAGAATGATTAAATAAATAAATAAATGAATATCATTTATATGGCACAGATATATAATACCACAGAATGAGATATTTCTTTAACACATTTTCATAAAAAAAAACAGAGTCCATTCAACAAACTCATTCAATAAATATTTATTGAATCCTTGATTTGTACTCAGTAACTGTATTGGAACTAAAGCACAATGGTGAACCAGTTAGCTAGGACATCACACAACACAAATTATAGATGTTTCCAATCTTATCTTCATACACGACCAAGGTGCAATGTTCTTGGGAGTCCGGTAATGCTCAAGTTCTGGCCAGAAACCACTAGGTGTTAAGATTTTTTCTACATGTGTGGCAGAGAAAACATGTGGGGAGCATTTTAATTCATCTCCCAGAAGAATGCTAATATCACTTAGGTCTCTGTTAACCTACTGATACATGTCTACCTTACTGAGATAGGGTAGATTTTGTCTTTTATTTCTTAAGTAGAGTTAGTTAACTGAGATCTTTTAAGATGGTTCAGTATTTACTTTTTTGACAAATAAAAATGTCAAAAGAAGCAGTGTGAAATTGTGGAAAGACCTAGGTACAAACCCTGGCTCTGACATATCTTGATCCTGTGCCCTTGTAAATATCAAATGTCCTCACTAAGACAGAAGCGTCATCTAGGAAACAGTAAAACCAAGATGTTGTGAGACTTATAGGAGAAAATGTGAAATAAAGCATTGAATGTGGTTAATTACATGAGTTATTTATTGAGAATTATAATTGGAGCTGGCAAGAAGTAAGGGTGCTTGCTAAATAAGGATCGGTTGTTTTTGAAATGGTTGCATAGTTACAAAGGGAAACCATGAGACCATAAGTTTGTGCTGGCAGAGGTCTTTGGGCCTGGGACAGTTAAAAAAAAAATCAAGTTTTCAGTGCTGCAGAGAGATGTTTGAGACCAGATCCTCAATGTCTCCCCGACTCCATTTTTGTATGTCTAAACTGTGATTATTCCATTATAATTTCAAGTTGTCATCAGAGGTGACAGAAATTTGTAATTTTTCCTTTGTATATCTCTGCATTGATAATTTTTTCAATAAGTACATTTTAAAATTATGATTTTAAAACAACGAAAAAATATTGAGACATTGTTAAGAAGATGGCACAGGCAGTCTTGATGTCTGAATAGCTTATTATTTAGATTAAGGTGAAGAAACCTCTTCCAGGCAGATGGAACAATCACATTGAAACACTAGAGAAAGGTAGCACATGTCATTTTCAAGTGACTATCTAATTCAAACCCAAGATGCATGTGGAAAGAAGTTAAAAATGAAACCATTTAGGTAAATTAGAGGCAGCTCATTATAGATCTTCCGCCCCAAGCTAAAGAGTGTAAACTTAATGTAAAGAATGTAAGAATTTAGAGCAGATGTGATCAATCATGTTTTAAAAAGGGAAACTCTGATTATAGAATAGGGTGAGGACAGAAGCAAAGATTTGACCTACAGAGGCTAGGTAAAAGGCCATAGGGAATAGGTAAGGATCTAGATAGCAACATCATACAGAGTTATTTTTTTGCTTTTCACATAATTAGTTCTCTCTCATTTTCCATTAAAATGTATCTGGTTTAAAAGAATGATTTGTTAATTATTCTTTCATTTATTCATGTATCTATTTTAAAAAATCCAGAGCACTGATTTTATGGTAAGCAATCTCTTCTTAGCGGAAGCCCGTTAAAGTTAATAGAGATATTTTAGGAGCTTGAGAAGATTAAAGCCTTATGTCCACCACTATCCCTTTCCCACTACCCTTTCTCCTGCTGAAATTTATATTTACTTGAAACCTTTCCAGAAACAATTTTCTGTCTGTGAAATAATAAGAAAACTAAGAAATATATATATTTCTGCCCCAGTTACTGACTCAGAGCTCCTAAAACTCTTGTAAATAAGAACGCTAGGAGAATCTTTTGTTCTAATGGTTAGTCTTTGACCTTGGTTCCTGACAGAGATCTCCTAAGACCCTTGGAATTTCCTGGGTGAGAGGAACATCTTTTGTTCTAATGAGGCAATTCTTGGTGGGCTCCTAGATGGAGACTGGTCACCGGAAAGATCAAGCTGTGATTGGAAGCTTGGGACTTTCATTCCCACCTCTGATTCTCCAGAGAGGGGAGAGAGGCTGGAAGTAGAGATGATAATTGATCATGTCAGTATGATGAAGCCTCCATTAAAATCCCTAAAGTATAGGGTTCAGAAACCTTCCAGGTTGGTAAACACATCTATATTCCAGGGAGATGGTGCACATTTCCTAACTTTGGGACCCTTCCACACCTCACCCTACATAACTCTTCATCTGGCTATTCAACTGTATTCTTTATCATAACGCTTATTATCTAATAAGCTGGTATATGAAAGTGTTTCCTTGAGTTCTGGGAGTTGTTCTTTCACATAATTGATTCTGAAGAGAGGATCTTGGGAAACTCTGATTCATAGCCAGTGGTCAGAAGCATAGGTGAAAACCAGAAGTTGCAACTGACATCTGAGGTGGGGACAGCAGTCTTATGGGACTGAGTCCTTAACCTGTGGGGTCTGTGCTAACTCTCATTAGTGTAAGAATTGAGTTGAATTGTAGGACATCCCACTGGTGCTGTGGATAATTACTTTGTAGGGAAAAAAAAAACCCACATCTGGCTCAGAAGTGTTGTGAGTATGGTAGTAGTATGAGAGTAAAGGAAAACAATAAGTTTTTCCTAAACACTATCCATCTTTGCTATGAAAAAAATCTAAGATATGATAAACACTACAGCAGATAATATCATTACTTGCATTTATTCTCTACTACCCTGTAAATCCACTTCCCTCCCTTCTCTTGGTCAGAGAGTTAGATACCTCTGTCTAAATATGTCTTCTGTGGGAGGAATATAAGCCCATGTGTCACTGACTTTGGGTATGGTCATTGACATGCTTTAGCCAATAGAATGTGAAGACTTTACTTGTGCCATGTCCAAGCAGAAGCCATATGAAACATCTTGAGTCTCCACCAGAGCCTTCTTCTATCCCTCTACCACAACAATGGACAAGTCTAGTAGGAGGGCTCTTTATTTAACCTGGATAGTAAAAGGAGTAAACACAGAACAGAACTGAAACCAACTCTACACTTCACAAGAAATGGATCTTTGTTTTCCAAGTCTCTCATATTTTAGGGATCGTTTACTACACAGCACCACGTACAACAAGCTGACTAATCCAGTTCTTTATCCTGCTTTATTAAAGAGAAATGTAAACATAATTCAGTTATTCTTTTCTAAAGCTATCTTTGCTATATTGAAATCATCATATGAATCTTCTTCTTGAACAAGCCTTCCTAGGAATTTGGGTCGTGCCCATAAGTAACACCTATTTTGGATCAATTACTCAAAGAGATTAAATATAAAGTAGAAAGCATGAGTTTAATGCCATCTCTACTACTCTCCAGATTTGTGATCTCAGTAAAATTTCTTAACCTCTCTGGGCCTCAGTTTCTTTTTGTTTTGAAAAATAGCATCATCATAAACACTTCCTAGAATCACTTTGAACATATAAAAAAACTAAGCCTCAGTTTCATAGTTAGTGTTATTTAAGATATTTTGATATCCTAAACACAGCAAGCCCTGGTGGACATGAGGAAATTTGCCCCTCTAGCCTTTGCAGTATAGTTTGGTTCATTAATAATAAAAATTATAACTTATTCAGTTCTGATTATGTACTAGGCGCAGTTCAGGCTGCTTTAAAAGCTTGCTATTTTATTCCTCACAATAACTACCATGCTTATATCAAGCTAACCATGATCTTAACTTATATCAAACTAAATTGCTAAGAAAACTTTATCCAAAATGGACTTTCAAAGACTGGGACACAGATTTGCTTGGACTAATAATTTACATGTAACTACAGAAACAATCTTTGCCAGGCTTAAAAAAAGAAGAAAAAAAGATCCAGGTAAAATATATTGCACAATTTTGGTTAGAGGTTACAAAATTCTATCTGGATATAGTTATGATGATTTTTGTACTAGAGTAAATGGCTTCCACATTTGCTCATATATGTATAATTTATTTAGATGGGTGTCAGAATTTTTATATATTTTTCTCAAAATGGTATGAAGGCTAATGATAAAATCTTTGGTTAGGTTGAAACTTTCCATGTGGTAAGGATTAGTATCCGGCCAGTAACATTGTCACAGTAGTGTCATTTTTAAGAACTATCACTGTTTATGAGTGCAAAGATTGTCCTGCTGAAAAAATGTCACAGTCTCTGAACACATGGCTGAGTATATAAGGCAAATTAACAACTCATAATAATGTATCTGGATCAAAATATAATTTTTTAATGGACTGAAATATAAGTATCTGCAAGCATAATGAGAAGATCAGAGTACCACCTGAAACATTTTTACAGAAAAATGTGATGGAAACCCTGTGTTTATTTCTTATAAGAATCATAACTTTACAGCTAATTAAACTCACGGTTTATATTGTTGAATTTTATTTAACTTTCATGCATTGAATATTCATATAATATGAATAAATTCCTGTATTATATATAATTGCTATATTATTCCATTAGCTTTGTTTGTACAACTACTTTTACAAGTAGTTATAAAACACATACATGTGTTCATGTACATGTGTATGTGTATATGTATTATTGGTCGCTTATAGCAGTCTTATAATATTAATTTATTTTTGTTTTTGCGGTACGTGGGCCTCTCACTACTGTGGCCCCTCCCGCTGCGGAGCACAGGCTCCGGATGCACAGGCTCGGCGGCCATGGCTCACGGGCCCAGCCTCTCCGCCGCATGTGGGATGCTCCCGGGCCGGGGTATGAACCCGTGTACCCTGCATCGGCAGGCGCACCCTCAACCACTGAGCTACCAGGGAAGTCCATGAATATTAATTTAATTAACATCATTATCTACTTTTTCCATGTGAAGAAACAGAAGTTCAGAAGGATAAGTGACTCTTTCAGGGTTACCAGGACACATTCATGAAATTAGGATTATTATGGCCCAATTATTTATAGAATACATGGTTAAAATCAAACCTTGAATTTCTCATTTTTTATAAATGTTTATTCTTCAAATGAGAGACAGTCTTTACAATCTTGATGGTATGAATTATTGAATCAAGCTGACTAGTGCTTATATCATGGATCTGTGGTTACATGTGGTACCCAAGGCATTGCCAGGTCCTTCAGGACAGATAAGTGCTTCTATTTCTTCCCTACTGAGTTCATTGAAATAGTTGAGACTTTTCTGCTTGCCTGAAATGTAGTAATAATGGTAATTATGTTAAAAACGGTATCGTAGATAATAACTAATGTTATCATAATGTTCAAGATGAACTAAGTTATTTTTCATATACTACCTTCAACCATTCCAGAATCCTTCTAATTAGATATTATTATTATTAAAAATAGAGAGAAATGTTAATTCATAAAGTTGGTATAACATGACCAAAGTCATACAGCAAATTAATAATGAAACCACACTAATCTTTCTTACTTCATCACCCACATGCTTTCCTCTTATGACAAAATTCACAAAACTTTTCATCAAGGAGGAATCTCTATTACAAAGCGTTTGTCTATTTTCACCCTGCAAGACACAATTTATGAAAACACTACTGGCTGAAAAACACAAACCATATATTTTCTAATTCTATTTAAAAATGTATGGGAGAAAAATTGCTTCCCTTTCCAGGGAAATACGGCACAATTTAAGTAGAAGCATTTCTCCTACAGTGTCAGTTTTTAAAGAGTGAATAGGACAATTGGAATTTGACTAATAAGAAAGCATTACTTGCCTTACACAGACTATTACTAGCTGCAATATAATCAAGATCTGGATGCAGAGGACATAGGAATAATAATTTTATCTTCTCATGAGGAAAATATATTTTATCTTATGCAATTTTACCTAGAAATATAGTTATGTTATGAAAGAACACACTCCATGACAAAAGAAATGCAAGATGTCTAATGTGTGTAGTTATATATAGTTCATTTCTCTTGATGCTGTTTTCTTTTTCCAATTTTTCATGAATATATCATTTTTAAGCCTTCTACATTATAAAGAAATCTAGGGAGAAAGCTCAGTTTGGATCTAATGAGTCTCATGCAGCCTTTCAGTGTGCTATACCATATCTATATTAGTCAGCTCCTCCCATGAGGTTTAGTGTTTTTTGCTTTTTAAAAAGTTATTTTAGACTAAGTTTCTAAAATGGCTCTCCAAACCCCAGATGTCATATTCACCCATCATCTATAACAAAAGCAATGCTTCTTTCTCAGACAAATACCAACTGCATTTTATCTTTAGCATGGAAGCACTGACATTCTATTCAACCTTATTAGGTATCTTTTAATTTTTTGATAAGAAGAAATGGAAAAATACCTTCTATATTAGTCAGGGTTTTCCAGAGACACAGAATCAAAGGACACATATTTACAGTTTTATTTTAAGGAATTGGCTTGAACAATTATGGAGGATGATAAGCCCCAGATTTTCAATCAGCAATCAGAGACTCAGGAGAGATGATGGTGTAGTTCCAGTTTAAAGGCCAGTAAGTTCTAGATTCAGGAAGAGCTGATGTTTTCGTTCAAGTCCAGAGGCAGGAAAAAAAAAAAAGCTCCTACTTGAAGGCAGTAAGGGGGGGAGAATTCTCTGTTTCTCGTGAGAGGGCAGCCTTTATGTTCTATTTAGGCCTCCAACGGATTTGATGAGGTCCACCCACATTAGGGAAGGCAATCTGCTCTACTCAGTCTACAGATTCAAATGTTAATTTCATCCAGAAATGCCTTCATAGACATAGAATAATGGTGGCTTAGTCAAGTTGACACATAAAATTAACCATCACACTTTCCTTGAAATCTTTCTCTTAAAAATATTTCCTAGGCTGTTATGTAGGAGAGCAAAATTCACTCTGATGACATTCTGTCACCAACAATGATCTATTTATTCTCTTTCACTCCCAATAATTTATTTGGTAGAGTGTTTTAGACAGGTGCCCTGAATGTGAATCAGGACCTCACAGGGTAAAAATGGACACTTTGCTGAAGCTCTGTAAGCCTCATTTGCTTGTTTGGGAAATGGAATATTAATTATATCTATCTCATCAATTGTTGTGAGGATTAAGTGAGGATCACAGCACCCTCCCCTCCCCCACTATGACTACCACACGCAAATACTCTCTCTCAATTCCTTCACCTTACTTTTAAAAATCTTTTTCCTTAGAATTTAATCTATTTTTCAATGATACATTGCTGTGTAAAAAATCACCCCAAAACGTAGAAACTTAAAATGACAACTGATGTAGCATTTGTCATTGTTTTGTGCATTAGTTAGGGCTCAGCTCTGCAGTTCCTCTGCTCTGTGTGGTGCTGGCTCAGGTTGCTTCTGCAGCTGCATTCATATGGGAGTCATCTGGGAGCTGGAATGTGAAAGACCACCTCACTGGTCTATCTGTCAGTTGGTATTTGTTGCACTTGGGATGCTTCAGTCATCCTTCATGTTACCATTCCTCCTCTAGAAGTCTACACCTGCTTTTAGTTTAAAGCATGGCAGCTGGATTCCTAGAGAGCAAAGATAGAACCTATCAGGTCTTTTATAGACTAATCCTAGTACTAATCTGTCACAGTCTCATGTTCAACTCACTTTATTGTTCAAAGCAAGTCACGTGCCCAGTCCAGCTACAAAGGTAAATAGACTCCACTTCATGATGGGAAGAGTAGCATGTACCAATGGAGAGAACAGGAATTGTTGATGGCCATCTTTAAAAGACATTCTCCCATATGATCCTACATACTTATATTAGTTTAATAGGCTGCTATAACAAAGTAACCCAAATGGATGACTTGAAAACAGAAATTTATTGCCTAACAGTTCTGGAAGTTAGAAGTCTGAGATCAAGGTCTTTGTAGGGTTGGTTACTTCTGAGGGCTATAACAGAGAACTTGTTCCATGCTCCTTGCCTGGTAGTTTTCTGACAGCCTTTGGTGTTCCTTGGCTTGTGGAAAAAATCTATGAAGAATTCATCTTCACAGGGCATTCTCTCCATGTGCATGTATATCTCCAAGTTTTCCCTTTTTATAAGAACACTAGTCATATTGTATTAGAGCCCAGCCTAGTAAGTTAATTTTAACTTGCTTACCTCTGTAAATACCCTATGTCCAAGTAAGGCCATATTTCAAGGTAGTGGGGCTTACGACTTCAACATATGAATTTTAGGGGGACACAATTCAACCCATAACAGTATTGTAATCTAACTAGCCTACTACAGTCTATGTCTATTCTTTCCTGAAAGTCTCCTTCACTCTAGTATTCTATGATAGCAGGGAACTTTATTTATGTTTATTTGTTTATTGATGTATCCCAAGTTCCTAGAACAGTACTTGACCTAGAATAAGCATTCAATACATGTTTATTGAAAGAAAAAATAAATGATGTTTATAAAAATGTGAGCAAGATTGTCAGGTTCATGAAAACTACTAACAAGTATTAGCTATCATTATTATAATACATGTATTGATCCTAAGAAGACATCTTTGAATGCTCTTTTCCAAAACGTTCCAAAACATTCAGGGTGACTGTATATTACTGTGAAACTATTTAAACTTGCCAGACTGAAAATTTGTATGAATGCATTGCTTCACAATAGGCTAATTAGTAAAATGTTTATTTATTCTGATGATTAGGCTATAGCTTAATAAATTTTAAGGAGTCATCTTCAGAAAAACATGTATAAAAACATCTATTTGGGTTGGCCAAAAATTCGTTTGGGTTTTTCTGTATGACATCTCACAGAAAACCCGAACGAACTTTTTGGCCAACCCAATATTTGTTCATATTTTTCGCCTAGATTGTTCATTCAGTGATTCACCGAACACAGTTCAGTATGTCTTTGGTTGTTTCCTAAATTCAGACGTGTCCATAAAACATAAAATGGTGATATTTCCAAGTGTATTATAAGTCTTATATGTAATTTGAAAAGGTGAGGGTGTTATGTCTTTATTCAATTTATCTTAGGAAATGGCATCATTATGGGAAGAAAAAAATTGATAAGTGGTCACTAATAGGGTTTGAAAGTACCTATGTTTATCTAAGACTTCTCATCCTCCTTCTTTAATGATTAAATTACAATACAAATGTTGATACCTATGCCCAGAATTAAAATCCAGAAGAAACACTGTTTCTCTGTCCTACAGAAGAGCCACCATAAGGTTAATAATTAAAAGTGAGGTTCTCTCACTTTAATAATATTTAGGTCATTGACCTACAAGAGTTATAGTAAAGGTAAAACTCTCCCGGATTAACACCATATGCTACCACTCAGAACCATAAATGCTGGTGATGAATTTTTCAGTTTGGATTAATGTTGCTGTCTCTGTAAGAATGGTAAGCAATTCACCCATTAGCTATTGAGTCCAAGAAGGCCTTCATCATCACATCTGCCTCCAATCCAGGCATTCAAGGTCCCCAGAGATTTCCAAGTCATAGGGGTATGTAGAATAAATTATGGTTAAAATATTGTCCAAAAGAGACCATATGTTGGAGCAGACTGCATTTGCCTTGACGGGGGAATGTAAGTGTTAAGACAAATCATGTCCAACTTGTCATAAAATTGAATTAAGACCGGAAGGAAGATGAAAATTTTAGTCAAGGGAGCTAGGAAGATTAACAGATATCCTCCTGAAATTAGCAGACGTGAGTGGTGGCCAAAACACCCTTCATCATTCAATTCTTTTCCCCTGAGAGACAGAGGTAAAAAATCTTGAATGAAGCAATATGAATGTTTTCTAGTTTTCTCATAACAATATGAAAAAACTTATATAAAGCCTAGTATTACTACCCAACTGACTTATATTCTAGAATCTTGATAAAGAACATTATCAGCAAATAAAATAGTATTCTAGATTAATTTTTTCACTTATAAGAGGTTCATTTCATATGGAACCTCATCCTAATGCTTAAGATACGCTAAGGGTTCAGTTACTACTTAGAGTATTACTAAGTTAAATGCTAATTTCTGAAGTTACTTAGAAAGAATAACCAGTACTCTCTGAGGAGACCAAATATTGAAAAATTTCATCTCATCTGTTCATTTTTGTCATAGCCTTTTCACAGAGATGACCAAGGCCCATGTCTTGAAGGTAATAAGAATCTATTATGTGCCTTAAAGTAATGTGATTGGTGCCAGGGAAAGCATTAAGGCAGGCAATGGGATAGGGATTGCTAAAGGAGACTGCAAATAGGCTTCAATGAGGAGGTGAGGCAATGAAGGTGTGAGTTATACAGACGTTTGAGAGAGATTGTTCTGAAAATAGGAAAAAGAAAGCAAAGAGGTGATTGCAATAATCCAGGAAAGAGATGTTTGTCATTTAGGAAAGGGTCCTGGCAACAAAAGTGTCAAAAAGTGGTTATATTCTGGACGTATTTTAAATGCAGAGCTATAAGATTTGTGGATGAATTAAATGTAAAATTTGAAAAAGGGCAATCAAGCATGGACCCAAGGTTTAGCCTATGGTTTAACTCTTAACTGAGATGGAGAAGAACTGAACCAGAGCAAGTTTGAGAAGGAAAAATTAAGAACTCAAATGTACACACAATATGCAATTG
Source organism: Delphinapterus leucas (assembly GCF_059928025.1). Taxonomy (NCBI): domain Eukaryota; kingdom Metazoa; phylum Chordata; class Mammalia; order Artiodactyla; family Monodontidae; genus Delphinapterus; species Delphinapterus leucas. Next base: position 46,416,920 of record NC_143133.1, on the reverse strand, counting down.
CCTATTAGATATACACATGAAAAAATTTTAGTAAGCAATTAGATATATGAATTTGGAATTTGAAAGAATTCTGGTATATACATCTACAGAGATGATAGGTACGTAGGGAGGCAAGTAGACAGATACAAAGGTAGATAAAATAAAGAGACAGAAAGGTGGTGCTAATGCCATGAAACTAGATGTTTTCACTGTGGAAAGTATGCAGACTTTAAGGCAGGTATATTCAAAGATCAAGCCCTAAGAAACTAATCACTGGCAATGTAGAAGAAAAAAACCCAAGAATATGAGGTCCTGGAAAGCCAATAAAAAACACACAGTTTTGCTGTATCAAATGCTTTCATTAGCTCAAGTAAGATGAATACTAAAAACTGATTATCAGCTATAGTAGGTAACCTCGTGAAGAATAGTTTTAAAGAAATGGTGGGAGCAAAAGCCTGGAGTCGTTTCAAGAGAGATTGGGAAAGGCAAGTCGGAAACATCAGTATAATTAGTTCTTTTATGAATTTGTACTGCAAAAAGAAGGGAAATGAGGCAATAGCTGGAATGGTGAGTCGAGACGAGAAAGAGATTTCTTAAGATGGTAGAAATGACACTATATTTAGTTATGAATAACCTAGCGAGGGGAAAACTCATCATGTGGGAGAGGGGTGAATTGCTGGAGTCATGTGTTTATGTTTGTGAGAGGGAGTTAGCCTTGTGTAAAACATGAGTGTAGATGTTCTCTTTTTATTCCTATAATTCCTATAATTTTCTCAGGTACGTAAGAACAAATTCATCATATGTAAATGATGATGGAGGAGGAGGTTACTGGAGGCTTGAGGAGAAGGTAGAAAACATTGTGCGAAAGATCTGAACAGAGAACAGACTTTGGAGATAAAGTAAATTGATTGCTGAACAGCAATAAGGGTAAGATTATGGATCATGGGTTCTAATAGCAGTCCATTCACAGGAATAAAATTGGGTAAGGGTTTGGATACCCTAAGTGTTCAGGTCTTATTCAGAATATTATTAAGTTAAATGATATTTTCTTAAGTTACATGGACAGAATAATCAGTATTCCTTGAGGAGACAAAATATCAAAATACCCCCATTTCAGTTGTTCATTTTTGTCACAAGGATTTTCCCAGAGATGACCAAAATCTATGTCCTGGAGGTAGTGAGAACCTCCTTCTCATAGGCTTCTTCTTTCTAGACAGATTTATGTTAACTTAATATAATTCCTGACAGTTTAAAAGAACTTCCCAGCAGGCATGCAGAGAGCCAGGACCATCCTGATTTGTTATTGGCACAAACAGCCTTGAAAATCAAATGGTTATGAAATGTGTAAAACTCTGCCGTCATGAAATATATTACATAAAAATTTTCCGTAAGGACTAAATGATATAAGATGTTTAGAAAGACCACAGTTCCAATAAATCAAGTATATTATCTAAGGAGAATGACCCTGAGGATTTAGGAGTTAGTCAAGTCATCTGAACACATGTTTTTCAAATATATGGGCGATCTATTGTTACAGTTGTGAGGTCCATAAAGGTCACTTCAGGGCACGCTTTGGGTGAAGTATATACTGGTACTACGTGGTATGACCTGCTCTACTATTCCCAGCACCTCTTGCTGGTCATTATATAATACAATTTAAGAATAAAAACAACTGAGTAAATTAACCCCAAAATCATGGATAAAACTACCTCTTACTGTGTACTCAGGAATTGTATTCCATCAAATCATTAGAAAACATCCACAGCCATAAAAGAATACCAGGGCTTGAGGGATAATTAGTAATTATCCAGACCGGAGCATTGAATTTACTTAACTAACTTGGATCAGAACCAGAGTCACACCATAGTTATTCTATTATCTCACAATGATCATCGTTATCAGCTATTTCTGTTAATATTTTGAGCTAATAGAAAGTGCTGTTTTTACTCCAGAATACCCAAAAAAAGGATGTCAGACATGGAAGTAGAGACAGGGATATTCATTGCAATCTGAAATAGCTAAAATGTCCAGTAGTGATTGGGTTTTGTGTACAACTAATGGAATACTAAGATATCATTAAAAATAATGTGACATATGAATATTTAGTTACTCTAGATTATTGCTAAGTGAAAAACAAAATATTCAGATAGCAACATAGTAAATACAATATGATATTAATTTGCCAGATAAATGGATAGTTAGTGGGGAAGATATATACCAAAGTGTTAACAGTGGATTTACCTAGGGTCTTTACCTCCTTTCTATGCCATTTTACCCCCCCCATTTTTATAATGAATATGTTTTACTTAAATTATCAGAAATATGGTTTTTTTTAAATTTCATTTTTGAAGTATATTTATGTGATACACTGTGATTAATTTATTCTTTTCTTCTAACTGTAAAAGCTATTTGCAGATTCATTATTGGGTACCTCTCAAGACAGATATGTTTCCTAAAACTGAAAACATGAAAACAGTCATTTCCTTTCTTGGCTTTCTACCAAAAACCTTCAATGATCAGGCAAAGGGAGAGGAAAACACATTTGCAGAATCAGAATTTGACTCTTAAAAGTGAGATTCAATCCCTGAGAGTGCATAATCATCAGAAAGTGACAAAGATAACAACTGACTCCCTGATCTGTGGATATCTAATTTTGGAAAACGCTACAACCACTATTTAATACCTGCACTAGTAGAAATTCTCAAAGAAAAACTTAATATGTTAAAATTACCTAAACTGTCCAAAAAATACCTAAATAAAACATATATAATATAAGAATCAAAGATTCTGATTCCTAATAATACTAAGGAAAATAACAGATATAAAGAAAAAGCAACAATGAAAAACATAGTTCTTAACATATTAAAAAGAGTGACCTACAGTGAGAGAAATTAATTGGTAGAGGAACAGTGCATCTCTCTCAGAGGATCTTATTCCATAGCCATGAAATCTAAAGAGTGATTGCATCTAACTGAAGCCCCCATGAGCTGTGAAAATCATTTGAAAATCATTTGAAATGTACACACATAAATTTCTCCAAGCATTTATAAAGACTTTGTGTCCCCAAATTATAATTCAGTATGTGTTATTACCAATATAAATAAAAACTCATGCTTTACAGAATATTTGAAGTAAAATTCTAAAGCACCTAAAGAAATCTACCCAAATTTTAAAAATTATTTAGTTTCTAGCAAAGTAATATATATTAACTGTAGATATTCAGCAAGTCACATAGCCTCTTAAAATGTCAAATTTTATGAAGACATACAAATTGTAGGGTCATAAACATTCATAGTCTTGCAAATATTATCATCTGACAGTCACATTCCTTCATTCAACAGATACTCATTGAGTTTTTATTATGTGCTACATATAATTCTAGACACTGAGGAAAGACTGTGAACAAGACAAAATATCTGCCCTCATGGAATTTCATTCTATTAAAAGGCATACATTGTTAAGTGAAGAGTTATCCTGCTTTATCTATATAAATAGAATAAAGAGCATATGTATAGTATCTAACAACAATTCTGTGCAGTGTATGAATAAAAAGTAATAGTATGAATATGACTGTTTACTCAGAAAATTTTTAGTTCTAATCCAAATTGTGCATATCTTGGAACACCCTTCAGACTATATGAAAACTCAAGTATGCATCAGAAGCTTGTACATGATTCTATAACTGACATGATCTTAGACATTAAATTAACATGTTAAATACAACACTTACTATTGTGGGAAGTATTTGAATGCTTTACGTAAAACATTCATGATGGTGCAGAAACAGGGATCTCCTTTTTAGGTCTTTCTCTGGACAAATAAAAAATTAATTTACAAAACCTAAAATGGCTTTAGCATTTTAGACTCCTACCAATAAAATGTGAGAATTCCAATTGGTCCACTTACTCCCAACATTTGTTCTTATTGTTGGTGGGTGTGTACTGGTATCTCATTCTTCTTTTTTTTTTTTTTTAATTGCCATTTTCCAGATTACACTGATTATAAGCATATTTTCAAGTATCTATTGGCTATTCCTATAGATTTCTTTGTGGAGTGTACAAATTTTTGCTCATCTTTAAATTGGTTTCTTTGGTTTTGTTTTTTTTTTTTTGCGGTACGCGGGCCTCTCACCTCTGTGGCCTCTCCCGCTGTGGAGCACAGGCTCCGGACGCACAGGCTCAGCGGCCATGGCTCATGGGCCCAGCCGCTCCGCGGCATGTGGGATCTTCCCGGACCGGGGTGCGAACCCGCGTCCCCTGCATCGGCAGGCAGACTCTCAACCACTGCGCCACCAGGGAAGACCTCTTTGTCTTTTTATTAGTGTGTTATAGAAGTTACATATGTATCCCAGATATCTGTCCCTGGTCAGATATCATATTCTGCAAATATTTTCCCTGCATCTGTGACATTCTTATTATTTTTCATAATGATATCTTTATTGAGAAAAAAAATTTTAACTTGCTTTTAATTTTTGATGAAGTCTTAATTTGTCAATTTGTCCTTTCACTATACTTGTTTTTTTGTCTCTAGTCCAAGAAACCTTTGCACAGCCTCAAATTATGAAGAAATTCGCTGCCGTTTTCCTGCAAAAGCTTTAAGGTTTTAGCTTTTATGTTTAGATCTATCATGCAACTTGAATTATTTTTGTATATATTGTGATGTAAATGTCAAGTTGTAGTATCTACTTATTCCAGTATGATTTGTTGAAAAGACAAAATAAACCCTGATTACCTTGGCTTCTTCCATAGAAATCAAACGACTGAGTGACTCAGTCTGCTGCTGGACTTCCTACTCTGTTCTACTGATCTATTTGCTGATCTTTACGCCACTATCACATTTCTTCATTATAGTATCTTTCAAAGACATGTGGTATAAGTTCTACAACTTGGGTCTTTTACAAAATTGATTTGGATAGTGTAGATATTTTGCATTGTCATGAAATCCTGCTGGTATTATATTTGAGACTGCATTTAATCTAAAAATCAATTTGTGGAGAATTGAAATGTTAACCATATGAAGACTCCCAATCCATGAAGTTATTTCTCAAGTTAATTTTTAACATGTCAACATTGAACAGGGATATTAATTTTATCTTTTAATGACATTAGTCATTATTTGCCAGACTTACATCTTTACTCTAGATAAAGGCATAACTTTACTCTCCCCCAATTTTTCATGGAGCCATACTACTCTCAATTTCCTTATACTTGTTTGCTTCTCACATATATGTTAGCATGATTGAAGACACTAAATTTGACAGCTGTGCTCTGTATTTTGATTTCATAGAAGAATTCTCAATTGCTTAAAATTATTAGCAGTTTCTACCTCCTTGCTGTTCCTTCTACTTCTAATACTATCCCATCACTTTTCAAATTCATAAAACATTACACATTCTTTAAGGTGAATTTGAAATATTCTTCTTTGGTATAATCTTTCTTAAATAATTCAGACAAAATTAATCACAAATTGTATGGGTTACTTAGGCCTTTTTTTATTTCTGTAACTTATAAAATGGAATATTTTATGATTACATGTTGACAATTACCTTAATTATCTATGTAAATTTAGCATGTAAGAAATATAGGTATATATTTTATATCACAATCTATTTTAAACAAATAGATATAATAAATACTGTATAACAGTGGTTTTCAACCAAAGTTGATTTTTTTTTCCCTCAGAGGGAAACGTTTGTCATTATTTTGGTTGTCATAACTGAGGAGGGTGGGGAGGTTTATTACTTGCATCTAGTGGATAGAGGCTGGCCAGAGAGGCTGCTAAACATCTCAATATCCTACAATGCACAGGAAAGCTTCCACAACAAAAAATATTGCCTCAAATACCAATGGTACAGAGGTTGAAAAACTCTCCTCTAAAGTCACCACTTAGCTGTATCAGACGTTTTTTGGCCACATTTTGCTACATTTGTTCCAAATCCCCCCACCCTTAAATAATAAAAGATTGCATATATATTTTAAGCATTCATTTAATCCTGATCTCATTCTTTACCTTCCCTCTTTAGAGATAACCTCTACCCTAAAATTGATGAATAGGAAACTCTCTATATTTGTAGATTATATTTTATATATATCAATAAAAAACCCATAACTATGTCCTGTTTTGTATATTTATCATACCTATATATTAGGTAATATGCTGTTAAATATCTTACAACTTTTTTTCTCAATGATATGTTATTATTTAGATTTATCAACGCTGATATTCATAGGTCAAGGTCATTTGTTTTAAAGCTGTATAACCTTCCTTGTATGTCTGTACAATTATTTATTATCCATTGAAATACTAAAGGACATTTTGTTTTTTAAAATTATTCCTTATGGCAGAGAGTGCTGTGATAAACTTTCTGGTTATATGTTTCTCCTTGTGTAGTGTACTAGGTTGAATACAGTCCTCCAATTGTTTACCCAGAATGTGACTTTGTTTGGAAACAAAGCTTTGGCAGATATAATCACATTAAGGTGAGATCATATTGGATTAGGGTGGGTCTTAATCCACTGACCTTGTCCTTATAAGAAGAAGGAAATTCAGACACACAGACCCATAAAGGAGCAAATACCATGTGAAAGACAAGGCAAAGATTGGAGTGATATATCCACAACCCAAGAGTTGTCCACCACCATCAGAACCTGGAAGAGAGGCGTGGGACAAATTATTCCTCCAACTCTCCACGGAAAACCAACCCTGCCAAACCCTTGAGTTCAGACTCCTGACTTCCATAACTGTGAAAAAATATGTTTCTGTCATTTTAAGTCACACAGTTTGTGGTGATTTGTTACAGCAGCCTTAGAAAACTAAAACATGTAGATGTGTTTCTTTATCTTAGTAATTAAACTGAGGAATAGAATTACTGGGATATAGGGTCTGTGCATCTATAAATTATTAGAGTTGGTGAGTTGTTTTCTTTGTACTTTCTCCTAACTTGGTATCATCAGACTCTTTAAGTTTTGTAAATCTGATGGTTGAGACAACATTTCACTTTTTTTACTCACTTTTCTATGATTATTAGTGAGGCTGTGCATGTTCACATAATTTTTTATTCATTCAATTCTATTATTTTGTGAATTATCTATTTATATGATTTATCCATTTTGTGTAGGGGTGTTATTTACCTTTAAAAAGATAATAACAAGTAGGGTAGTTTTCTGAACACTAAATCTTTGTCTAATATACATTGCAAATATCTTCTCAAAGGCTATGGATGGTCTTTTAAATTTGGGTATATTGTCTTTTTAGTAGAAGTTTTTTATTTTATTTATCAGTCTTATTTTTACAAGTTGTTCTTAGTTTCTGTGAAATAATTCATTCTAACTACCATAAAGCTATTTTCCTACATGTTATTCTAAAAGTTTGATAGCTTCATTTTAATATTTATGCTTATAATGTATATAGAATTTATTTTTGTACATGGTATGACATAAGCATCTACTTTGCATAATGAAAATCAATGTTCCTTTCACCATTTAGTGAGCAATATATCTGCTCCTCATTTGGTTGAAATGCAACCTCTGCCCTATAAATATTTTGTGTATGTGTGTGTGTGTGTGTGTGTGTGTGTGGCTCTACAAGTTTTCTATTCTGTTCTACTGACCTGTTTGTCTATTATTGCCTCTATATCATGTGGTCTTAATTAACATACTTTTAAAATAGTTTTGATATATGAGAGGGCCTATTGCCCAACTTTGTTCTTCTACAAATACATCTTAGATATTTTCAGCTCCTTTTTGATCCATACAGATTTTAGGATCAACTTGTCAAGTTCCACAATGAACCCTAGAGAGATTTCATTTTAAATTGTACTGATTTTACAAATTAATTTAGTGTCATATGACATCTTTATGGTGTTGAGTTTTGTCACTCAGGAACATTAATCTGGTTTATTTTTATTTTAAACTTTGGGTTAATAAAATTCAAAATTTATTTGTAATATTCTGGTGCTTAATTTTTTATGTTTACATATGTGCTTTATGGTAGTTCTTGCTATTATGTGTAATAATTTATTCCCATTTTCATTGGCTATTAATGATGCATGGGAACACTCTGATTTGTGTACTTATTTGTCCCCAGCATTCTTAATGTCATCATACTACTATTAATTTACAGATATTCTTGGATTTTATAATGAATTAAATCCTATTTACTGAAAATAAATGATGATTTTATCTCTTCTTTTCCAATTGTTATACAAATTTTTGTATTGTCTAGGGAGTTCAGTAGTAAGGGTGATGGTGAGCATACTTACTTTCTGCATAGTTTTAATAGGACTACTTCCAAAATGTCATGTTTGAGCATGGTATTTCTAAAGGCTCAGTGAATGCCTTTAACAAAGTAATTTCTTTTTATTTCCAGTTTGCTAAATTTTTCATGATGAATTAATGACGAACTTTGTAAAAATTTTCCAAATAATGGTCAATAAATGAGTAATCACACACAAATCCTACTCAATAATTTATACATACTGTTATTAGCAGGTGACAGGTTCTGCTCCATTATGTTTCTGACATTTATTTATTTAATTTTTTTTGCATTAAGCTTTGAATTTATTCAAATGTGACATTAAACATGTGTCACCAATTTTAAACTTAAAACGGTACATAAAGTGTTTATAAGAACTGTATGTGTTTCTGAGTGTTTATGTACTTAATCAGAGTATTTTATGCTCTTTTAAGCATATATTTATTTAATCAAGGGTTTAAATGTTTTAGGAAGTGTAAAATGGCTGAACCATATGTAAGATTTCAGAGGTAGTCTGGAAAGAAAGCGAATGAAACATTAGAGGAGAGGTGAAATAGATTATGAAAGCAAAATGAAACTCTGTGGGATGAATATTGGCAAAAAACACAAGAGAAGAAAGACTCTATATAAGAAACCACAAAACATAGGCATTGCAGTGTAAGAGATGCAAGCTATTGAGGAACGGAAGTTAACATTTAAAGTGAATGCAACAATATTTTTATGAACAGCTCTTAAGATTGACTAGAACAGCATCGATCATGCTGAGTAAGCAGAGCCAGTTACTTTATGTTGCACATCAAGTGCTGGAATGTTTTGGAAGCCTCTAATATCCAACTTTATATGTTGCCTAGAGTGTCTCACTTTTTAAAAAAATATTTTTAGTTCAGGAATTCTATACTGTAACCATGGCCCTGGGGAAACCAAGTTCAGCATGGTTACATTATGACTGCATGAAAAGCACAAAGGGAGTGAGAGTGAATCAAGGAACAGCAAATACCATTTTGCATCTCAAAGTCACTCCAAGACCTCACTCTTTGGAATGATGGGGAAAATCCCTTTACTATTCAAAATGTTCTCTCTCTGTATGTGTGTCCTTCACCTCTCTGAGTCTCACTTATCTCTTTCATGTCTCTGTCTTTGACTCAGTTTACAACTGTCTCCTACATTCACAGAAGTAAATGATAGAAATTGACCAGATTTACCTCTCTTAAGGAATAGACCTAGCAATAAAGAATGTATATTTCAAAAGTTCTATGTTGCCTTGGCTAATTAAAAATATTCACCTAACACAAACTAATTGTGTTCACCATACAAAAAGTAGACATTTAAGTTTTCTCATCTTTAACTAAGAAATAAGTTGAAAGAATTCCAAGCTCATTTATGTAATTTAAATCACTTAGGAATTATCTCAACAGTAACAGTTTAAAAATACTTCCTCATTTGCTGAATTTTTCTCCAAGAATTAAAAGCTTATTTAAAACTAAATATTTTTTACATCACAGTACTGTATGGTAATTAAGCACTGAATTGATGTTAAAGAAAAAAATACACATATATACATTTTTGGAAACAAAATTTTATTCATCATAGTAATTAGTAGTTATAAGTAATAGATAATTTTGTGATATTCTAATATTAAAACCTAAGAAATTAAATACAGCCACTCAAGAAATCACAACCTCCTGTATTTGTGAATTTGAACTCTATATTTGACACTTGTCTGTAGGAAGAGTTATTCACTTTAAAAAAGTAACATTTTCCAAAGCAGATTGTGTGTTAGAATAGGGAGATGACCAACATGAAAGCACGAAAAAAGGCCAATGTTTCTTCTTTGGTGCCTCATGTGCCTGGCAGTTCTGTTTGTATGATCTTATTCAATCCACACAAGCCCACTGGGTATTAATTGTGATCTTATTTTGAAAATAAAGATAAAAAGCTTATGTCAGATTAAATATCCTGATGAAGTTAATTAAGCCGGTCTTTGAATCTTACTCTGTTGGATTTGAACTTTGTAGGTTTTTTTCTCTGTATAACATTGGACAATTTGGACAATATGTTTATTATATATAAGCCAATTATTCATCTAATACAAAACATGCACTAAGATATAATCCTGAAATGAAAGATGTTAACAGGTAGAACAAGGAAGGCTCTTGGATACTTGGAGGGTAGAATATTTACCTAGCTATGTAGCTACCTCATATTTCATTCTAGAATAATCTTGTTCATGCAATAAAACTGGAGCATGGGTGATGGGAGAATGCTGATGGGAGATAAAGGATGAGGAGCTGTGGGGATGGATGCTATACCAGATACTTTCATCTTCAATATTTATCGAGTAAAAGCTATAAACCAGGCACTGTGCTAGGCCTTGAAATGCATTCCCTCATTTAATCATGTGAAACATAAACCATGGATTAGAGAAGTTAAATAATCTTTTCAAGGACTCACAACTGCTAAGGCATGAAATTCATCCCTCAATTGATTTTGTTATGGAGATCATACAACAACCAATTTTTGGTGAAATACAATTTCAGATGGAAGATCATGTCTCTGTGAGATCATATCTATATACACACACAAATATATCTATACATATGTACACACACATATATTCTAATAATAAAAAAATTATCAACTGTATATCTATTAATTTTCAATGCAAAGCTCTTGTTTTTCTACAATTTTGGTATAATAGCTCTTAAATAATGATGACAAACATATATTTATGTCTTATCTCTTGAAATAGTTTATGTCAAAATCTATAAATCTGTCTCCACTTGAAATTGTTTTCTACCTATTCACAAGAAAGACCATGAAAATACACAAAGGTTTTGAGTGAAAGAAAAAAAAATATTTGGAGCTCAAATACTAGAAGATTCACCCTCAACACCCTCTCCACCCAAACAAGAGCAAAGCAGTCACAATAACAGCAATACTCCTCTTATTTATTTAAAAAGAGTGTAAGAATTGCAGTCATAAACTCGAGACAAAAATGCTTCATCATGATTAAGGCCTTAGCAGAATTTATTGCTGTATTATTTTTATTATTTAAACAGTATGTATTTTTTTTTAAGTTCAGTTCACGATTTAGGAGAGAGATAAAAATAATCACAAAAAAATAAAATAAATGCAGTTATTATAATAAGAAGTTATAATAAAGTTATATATAATAAAAATAAATGTAAGAATTTGAAAAGTGGAAAAGGTAAAAAGAAAACAAACAGCTGGTTCTTTGAAAATAAATAATAATATAAAATGGAAAATATGGAATTCCACAGGGGAAGAAAACCAATACTGAAAATTAAAATTGGACAAGAAATATAACTATAAGGCAAGGACTAAACTTTGTATGGGATAATACTCTGCACAACTATTTGCTTTTAGGAAATTTTATGGAATTAACACCCTTTTTGAAAAAAAAAAACTTAATTTACTAAAACTGAATCAAAAAGAGATTTAAAAATCTAAATAGATAAAAGCCATAAAAGAAAATAAAAAATTATCAAGGAAATGTCTACAAAATATTGCAAACTAAGGAAATTTACAGGTGAGACATTTTAATTTTTTATTTAGAAAGTTTAATTTAAATTCTCTATAAACTGTGATAATTAAAAATGATGGAATATTACATGCTTTATTTTATGAAGCACATTTATACCTGTCAGAGGAAGTACTAAAGGAAAAATAAAAAACATTATTAATAGATGTAAATAAAAAATATACATGAAAGACTAAAAATTTGATTTCAACAGGATATTTTAAAAATTACCTTGAAAAATACCTTTACTCTCAGTACAAACACAAAGAATCTGACAAATTACATTAATATTTTGGTAAGAACACAATAGGAATTCCATAAAATAAAAGGTTCAAATGGGCTTCCCTGGTGGCGCAGTGGTTGAGAGTCCGCCTGCCGATGCAGGGGACACGGGTTTGAGCCCCGGTCCGGGAGGATCCCACATGCCGCGAAGGGCTGGACCCGTGAGCCATGGCCACTGAGCCTGCGCGTCCGGAGCCTGTGCTCCACAACGGGAGAGGCCCCTAACAGTGAGAGGCCCGCATACCGCAAAAAAAAAAAAAAATTTTCCCCTAATGATAATTTCTAGAAAAGTGACAAAAAGGTAGCATTCTTCTCAACATTGAAAAGCAAAAGTCAACATTTTACATGCTGGTTAAAAACAACAGATGTCACAATTAAAGCTAGGAACAAAACTGCCATTATAACTTTGCAGTTTTTGGTAACTTTTGACAAATACAAGAAGATAACAAAGAGATATCAAAGGAAAATTACCATTTTTTTAACATTTGCAAGTAATATATTTTTTATAGAGAGACTATTAAAGACAATAAAAATAAGAGTATTCAGTAAAATAGCTTGATGTAAGGAAAATGTATTATGTAGATGTCATCTTCTATTTAAGAATCACTTAAACCAAATTGCCAATAGTTGATTGTGATTGACTGAGTATTCACCTTGTATCAAGCGCCATCCTAAGTAGTTTGAATATATTATGTAATTCAATTATTGCCTTTTTTAAGTAAGCAAAATGAAGCTCAGAGACATAAAGTAACCTATCCACAAGGTCCCACATCTGAAAAGTTGAAGAGCCAGGATTTGAACTCAATTTTGTCTGACTCCAAAGTCTATTTTATTAAATATATTTTTAAAAAGCACTGTAAAATACACTGCATAATATTAAAATGTGGTGTTATGGGCTGAATTACACCTTTCCCCCAAATTCATATGTTGAATTATTAACCCTCCAGGACCTCAGAATGCAACTATATTTGGAGGTAAATTCTTCAAAGAGGTACTTAAGTTAAAATGAGGTGGTTAAGGTGGGCCTCAATTCAATATGACAGGTGTCCTTATAAAAGGAGGAGGTTAAGACATAGACATGCATAGAGGGAAGACCATGTGAAGACACAGGGAGAAGATGGCCATGTACAAGCTGAGGAGAGATTTCTCAGAAGCCAACACTGTCAACACCTTGATCTTGGACTTCTAGCCTCCAGAACTGTGAGAAAGTAAATTATTGTCATTTAAGCCACCCAGTCTGTTTTACTTTGTTATGGCGGTCCTAGCAAACTAATACATATGGTATAGGGTTATATAATTGAACCAGTATGATAATTATAGATTATCCATGGAAATAAATGAATTACAAGTAATGAGTCTTAAAAGAAATCAGAAAAAATGAACCATTACAACTGGGCTTCATATACTGGAGTAAAATCAAGTTTGGGCCTCATGTCAAAGCACGTAACAAAGCATAACCCTGTTAATTAAAGAGTTGGATATATAAAGCATCTAAATATTTTTAAAGGTGGATGTTTCTAATTGCCTAAAATTTTAATTATTAAAGAATTGCAGGGCTTCCCTGGTGGCGCAGTGGTTGAGCGTCCTCCTGCCAGTGCAGGGGACGCAGGTTCGTGCCCCAGTCCGGGAGGATCCCACATGCCACGGAGAGGCTGGGCCTGTGAGCCATGGCCGCTGAGCCCGAGCGTCTGGAGCCTGTGCTCCGCGACGGGAGAGGCCATGGCAGTGAGAGGCCCGCGTACCACAAAAAAAAAAAAAAAAAAGAATTGCAATAAAGAGTTAATCAATTCTATTATATGTAAATAGAATAACTGTCATAAGTCAACACAAACTGCATTAACAGGCAAATATTATAGATGTTTAATGTCATGAATATACAAAGAACTCATCCACTGTACAGCAGAAACTAACACAACATTGTAAATCAACTGTACTCCAATAAAAAAATTAATTTAAAAAAAGAATTCATCCAAAGGATGAAAATCACTTCTAATATCCAAACAAGAGTTGGCTAGCAAATATGTCCTCAAAAGTATGTTTTGAAATAATGAGTTAGAAAATGTAAGAAACCATTGCTAAGGGTAATGAGTAACTGGAACCATTGCTAAGGGTAATGAGTAACTGGGAACCGTGATTTGGATGACGCTTATATTTATAGACACATTCACATGTGTATTTATGTACTAGATTATGATGTGAAGCTCATTTTTTTTAAGTTGTTGGGGTAGGAGTTTACTAATTAATTAATTTATTATTATTGTTTTTGCTGTGTTGGGTCTTCGCTTCTGTGCGAGGGCTTTCTCTAGTTGTGGCAAGCAGAGGCCACTCTCCATCGTGGTGCGTGGGCCTCTCACTATTGCGGCCTCTCTTGTTGTGGAGCACAGGCTCCAGACGCGCAGCCTCAGTAGTTGTGGCTCACAGGCCTAGTTGCTCTGCGGCATGTGGGATCCTCCCAGACTAGGGCTCGAACCCATGTCCCCTGCATTAGAAGGCAGATTCTCAACCACTGCGCCACCAGGGAAGCCCAAAGCTCATTTCTTAAGTGGGTGGCACCGGCAGGAGTCTGAACTGTTGAAGGTGTGGTGTAGTAGAACACTTTCTTGTCCTGTCTCGGGGGTATTCATTACTGTACAACCTGACTGGAAATTAATTTAATATTATATATTAAAAGAGTCTTGGAAATGATCAGACCCTTGACCCACTAATTCCCTAATAAGACTTCTTCCAAAAGAATTAATTAAATATGTGATCAAAGATTTATATAAGACGGTATCCGTCAGTCCTCTGCTCTAAGTTCTCCAATGACCCCATCTCTCTGAGAATGAAAGGTTGTACTCGGTGTCCCTACAATGGCCTGAAAGACCCTTTCCATTTGAGCCTACATTAGCTCTCAGAACTTGCCTCTTCTATTTTTCATTTCCCTCTCCCTCTCTCAGCTCCAACCTCTCTGGCCTCCTTATTGTTCTTCAAATACACTAGGCACACTCCCACCACAGGGTGTTTTCCTAAGAGGTTCCTTCTGCTTGAAATGTCATCATTCCCTGTAGGTATGGTTTACTTCCTCTTTTCTCCAATCTCTACTCGAATGGCTACTCTTATCAACCTACTAAAATTGCAGCACTAGCTCCAGTAGTGCTTCACCCCCTTATCTCTGCTTTTATTTTGTCCCATAACTTTTTTTTTTTTTTTTCGGTACGCAGGCCTCTCACTATTGTGGCCTCTCCCGTTGCGGAGCACAGGCTCCGGACGTGCAGACTCAGCGGCCATGGCTCACGGCCCCAGCCGCTCCGCGGCATGTGGGATCTTCCCAGACCGGGGCACGAAACCGTGTCCCCTGCATCGGCAGGCGGACTCTCAACCACTGCACCACCAGGGAAGCCCATGTCCCATAACATTTATCGTATCAAACATGCTATAAAATTTTATTATTATGTTTATTCATTATTTTTTCTCTATTATCTCCTTAAACCCCACCAACTAAGATATGTATTCCACAAGGGGGACAGTTAAGTATAATTTAGACATGTGTATTATTAATATTATAGAATAGGATACATTTTATACAAACTAATGATCAATAAAGATACAAAGTGATAGTAAAAAGGAGGACAATATGTATATAGGCAGGAAATACACAAAAATATTAGCTGTGGTACTCTAGGGATTGGGACTCATTAGTGTTTTCTGTATTTTGTTTTGCTTTATCCTGTATATTTTTTTCATTTTGCATCATTAATAAAATGGAAAGAAAAACTGATATTTTAAGGAAATATTAGTTTATACTTAAAATTGGGGTTGATGTGACTATATCAAGATAACATATTCTATATTTTTTAGCTAAAGATAGCTACAAAAATGTTATTTAATAAAATATAAAACCCATTCCTTGTTTTGAACTTTTTACCAGTGTGAAATCAGAATACATTTTTCAAAAAAATATACTTTTCAATATATATCTATTATGAAATACTAATAAGATTGATGGCTACTGGGAAAAAATTAAAACTGTCAGTACTTTAATACCTAAAAATAAACAAATAAAAGATATTCAACTTGAATGTTTTTACTATTAATGATGATTTATTAAGGTGACATGGCACAAAATACAAATGTAAAAACTTAACACCTTTCCTGTAGAACATTAAATTTTGAGACAGAAAATATAGTGAAAAAATTTCCCTTTCACCATGGCAATTAAAACATAAGTAAATTTGGCAATGCCTATGTTGCATTTATATGAAGAAATGAGAGAATTTTACAGAAAGATTAAAAAATGGAAATTTAATAAATGCAGATATACTCAATGTACTTTGAGGAGGGAAATATCATTTAAAACAGGTCACTTATTCCCAGATTATTTTATAAATTTAAATAAATTCAGAATTGTACAGCATACTGGTTAAAGCTATATATTTCAATGCTTAAAAAATGACTTCATATTCTATCTCTAACTTATTTGATTTTTGCAAATTTGGATATCAGTAAAATGGGGATTTAATAATATTTCCTCCAAGTTCTTGTGGAAATAAATAAGATAATTAATGCCAAGTACTTGGTGCAAGACCTGGGATATAGTAAACACTCAATAAAAAATGTGATCACTGATTACCAAATCTCTTCTGCCTTTGTGTTCATATTTTTTTTATTTTTGTAATTTGATAAAGGGAATCAATATATCACTTAGAAACTAAACAGCAAGAAAAGTTAAGATGCTTTTTTTATATTAAAACAAAGACTCTCAAGAGGGAATAAGCTATTAAACATACAGTAAAATACATATATAAAATTACTGTAATACTGGTGTGAAAATTATAAACAAAACTTGAGAAACGTTAACATACATATATAGAGACTATATCAGTCATTTATTCATAGATTCACTTATTCAATAATTATTGACATACTATATTCCAGGAATTATGTTTTGTGCTAGAGGTTCAAATATCCTCATGAAACTCACAAAATATTAGAAAAGGCACACTATAAAAATAATCAATTATAGTGTCATTTGAAACAGGGTGATCACAGTGATAATGAAAGAGATTTCATGACTTTTAAAACATGTTTGCATATATCTTAAATCTTAATACAAGGCATCAAAATGTCCTACCAAAAATGAAGGGAGAGAAACGCACTTTTTATGTTAGGAGTGTACAAAATGCCTCTTAGTTGCCAGATAAAGGGTTGTAATTATCTCCCATCTAAAGTTTGCCAATCCACTGACCTGGCAGATTGCCTAATGCTTCTGAAGATCAGAGAAAGAAGTTAAAGAAAGATGCCTGGTGAGACAGCCTAAAAGAGAGATGTAAGGTCATCCCTTAAATTTCTGGGGTTCTTAGAAGATGGATCAATCATGTGCTCTCAAGTTCTGATTTGAGAGTCATATAGAGTAGGTGAAAATGTGAACTGCAGACTTGCAGGAAGGGCAGCAGAGGCCAAGAATACAAAAATCAGAGAACTATTGAGTGAGATCACTAGCTATGGTTCAAGAGCAAATAGGAATTAATCATCAAAGGAGGGACCCATGATGGCTAGTGGAGTTGGCCACTACTTGTTGAAATTAAAAGAAACACACAAGGACTTACATTCTATCTCTTTGAGACGTAAATTATGGCAACCAAGGAGGAGTGGAAGTTTGTTTTTTTTTCAAGTAAGGAATCATTTTTTCCTCATTCTTGGAGTGGGTATGAGTGTGTGTGTGTGTGTGTGTGTGTGTGTGTGTGTGTGTGAGATGGTCCTTTACCTGCTCTTCCTATGCAACTGGAAAGTCATAGACTTGTTGAACTGGTGATAAGGAAGAAGAGCTTTGTGTTTGTTATGGGGAGGAAGCTAGATGAATGTTAATCAATATTAAAACCAAAAATGAACCAGTAATGAAAAAGTGGAATTTGAAACTTAAAACACAATTCTATTTACATTTGCACACCCCAAAATAAAATACTTAGGTATAAATCTAACAAAATATGAACAAGATCTACATAAGGAAAATTATAGTTCTGATGAACAAAATCCAAGAACTAAATAGAGAGATATTCCATATTTATGGATAGGAAGACTTGACATTGTACAGATGTCAATACTTCCCTACTCCATCTGTAGATTCAATGTAATCCCAATCTGAATCTTTATCAAATTGATTCTAAAGTTTATATGGAGAGAAAAAAGACCTAGAATAGCCAACACTATATTGAGGAAGAACAAAGTTGGAGAACTGACACTATTCAACTTCAAGATTTACGATTAAGCTGCAATAGTCCAGACAGTATGGTATTGGTGAAATAATAGTCACATAGATCAATGGGACAGAATAGAGTTCCCAGAAATAGAGCCACACAACTGTAGCCAACTGATTTTTGAAAAGCAGCAAAGACGATACAATACCACAAAAATAATATTTTCAACAAATGGTGCTGGAACAAGTGGACATCGGTATGCTAAAAATGAACCTAGACACAGACCTTACACCCTTCACAAAAATTGACTTAAATGGATCACACACCAAAATATAAAATGCAGAACTATAAAACCCGTAGAAGAAAAAATAGGAGAAAACCTAGATGACCTTGTGTATGGCAATGACTTTTTCAATACCACATCAAGGGAACAATCCATGAAAGAAATAAGTGATAAACTTGACTTAATTAAAATCAAAATCTTCTGCTCTGTGAAAGACACTGTTATCAGAATAAGGCAAGCCACAGAATGAGAGAAAATACTTTCAAAAGACACATCTGATAAAGGACTGTTACCCAAAACATACAAAGAACACTTAAAATTCCACAGTAGGAAAATAAACAACCTGATTAAAAAATGGACCAACAACCTTAACAGACAGCTCACCAAAGGAGATACACAGATGGCATATATGCATAGGAAAAGGTGTTTTACATCATATACCATTAGGTCAATGCAAATTAAAACAACGATGAGGCATCACTACACAACTATTAGAATGTCCAAAATCCAGAACCCTGACACCAAAGGCTGGTGAGGATGTGAAGCAAAAAGAGACATTTTGCTTCCTTTCTTTATTTGTTATATTTACAGTACCTAAGCTGCAAGATGTAATTTTTAATAACAACTTTGGGGGAAATCTTGAATGCTGATGGCTTCTATAGTGAGAAACATGCTGCTTCATTAACAGCACACATTGGCATTTACACAGCCCTATTTGTGCTTTAATGGCACACATTACATTAGAGAGGGAAATGCTGTGTGGAGTTTTATGGCAAATAGATATTTTTATATCTGTAATTAAGCAGAGTAATTATTTTTATCCTATTAAAGACCATGAATTACCAGTGATACCTGTTTTTAGTATGCATTTTTCTATAGTGAGTTTACCAAATAAGAAGCTGATTTCTCTCCTAATATTCGATCTCCACGCTCCTGAAATACGTGTGTATTATATCTCTATATCTATCTATCTAACTCTCTATCTATCTCATGGAGTTTGTACATAGACATGTAAATTTCAAATGTTTAAATTAATCTTTTGCCCTTCTCTTCTCTTTTTCCCTCTACTCTGTGGGCAGAGGGGTATAAGGTATAGAATACTACAAAAAGCTCCCTAGAAATAAGCCCACCATAACACAGAAGAGTGAACTATCAAAAATTACTCAGTGGAATGAAATTAAATAAATGTATCAAGAAATATTTTTTATAGATCTGAGAGAATAGTGTTCTAGTGTTCTAAACCAAGATCAAACAAATAATTTAAAAGAGTCTCTGGATTCCCCATCATATTTAGTTTTCATTTTATACTTGTTTGTTTTGTTTAGTGGTTTATTGTGGTATAACTTATAGACAATAAACTTCGTAAGTTTAAAATGCACAATTTGATATGTTTTAACTACACAGGCAAAAGCATCATAACCACAGTCAAGATAACAAAGAAATGATCACCCCTAAAGTTTTCTTAGGTACCTGGTATAATCCCTCCTTCCAGCCTTCTGCCTCCAAACTATCCCATTTCTATACAGTCACTGATACGCTTTCTGTCACTACAGATTACTTTGCATTTTCTGGAATTTCATATACATGGAATAATGTAGTATGTACTACTTTTTTTCCCTCTGACATTTTCCCTCAGTATAATTATTCCATCCATGTTATATGTTTCAGTGAATTGTTTCTTTTTATTATGAATATTATTCCACTTCATAGCTATAGTACAATTTGTTTATCCATTCACTTATTGAAGGACATCTTGAGTGTTTCTGTTTTTAGACAAGAATAAATAAATTTCTATAAATATTCTTTTATTTTTACTTGGATATGTGCTTTTATTTCTCTTGTGGGGACACATAGGAGTGGAATAACTATGTCATATGGTAGGGCCATTTTTATTTTTTTAAGTTTAATTTTTTTTTTATTGAGATATAATTGGTTCAGTACTAGTTGTGAAAATAAATGAAGACCACCCAAATGTGAAGAAAAAGAGGATATTGATCCAGAGCTTACTGCAGCAGGAGAGTCTGCCACCACCAGTTGTGTTTGGCAAAGACCCAAAAGCAGACAGAAGAGTGGGAAAGCTTTATAGTGAAAAAAGGAAAAGGTTTCAGATATGCCCACTTTGAAGACTTGGCATGGGAAAGCTGAAGTGGGTTGAGGAGAAAGCAAGCATCTTCTGTGATGGGTTTGGAGATCTTTCTCTTGTTTGTCCTGCAGTGGAAGCAAGGGCAAAACATAGAAAAGCTGGGAGTTGTTGCCCAAGTCCAGACATTCTGGACCAATATGTGCAGAGGTTGTGGTTTGACTTCCTGGGATGATTGCTGTGGAGGTTTTGGGTCAAAATTTGTCTTTATATGTAGAGATGCTATGACAAAAATGTCATAGACTGGGTAACTTAAACAATAAACATTTCTTTCTTTTTTTTAACATCTTTATTGGAGTTTAATTGCTTTACAATGGTGTGTTAGTTTCTGCTGTACAACAAAGTGAATCAGCTATACATATACATATGTCTGCATATCTCCTCCCACTTGCGTCTCCCTCCCACCCTCCCTATCCCACCCCTCTGGGTGGACACAAAGCACCCAGCTGATCTCCCTGTGTTATGTGGCTGCTTCCCACTAGCTATCTATTTTACATTTGGTAGTGTATATATATGCATGCCACTCTCTCAACTTGTCCAAGCCTATCTTCACCTTCCCCACGTCCTCAATTCCATTCTCTACGTATGCGTATCTATTCCTGTCCTGCCCCTAGGTTCTTCAGAACCATTTTTATATTTTTTTAGATTCCATATATATGGGCTAGCATATGGTATTTGCTTTTCTCTTTCTGACTTACTTCACTCTGTATGACAGTCTCTAGGTCCATCCACCTTACAACAAATAACTCAGTTTCATTTCTTTATATGGCTGAGTAATACTCCATTGTATATATGTGCCATATGTTCTTTTTTTTTTTTTTTTTTTTGTGGTACACGGGCCTCTCACTGTTGTGGCCTCTCCCATTGTGGAGCACAGGCTCCGGACCTGCAGGTTCAGCAGCCATGGCTCACAGGCCCAGCCACTCCATGGCTTGTGGGATCTTCCCAGACCGGGGCAAGAACCCGTGTCCCCTGCATCGGCAGGCGGACTCTCAACCACTGCACCACCAGGGAAGCCCCATATGTTCTTTATCCATTCATCTGTCGATTGACACTTAGGTTGTTTCCATGTCCTGGCTATTGTAAATAGAGCTGCTGTGAACGTTGTAGTACATAACTCTTTTGGAATTATGGTTTTCTCAGGGTATATGCCCGGTAATGGGATTGCTGGTTTGTACAGTAGTTCTATTTTTAGTTTTTTAAGGAACCTCCATACTGTTCTCCATAGTGGCTGTATCAATTTACATTCCCACCAACAGTAGAAGAGGGTTCCCCTTTCTCCACACCCTCTCCAGCATTTACTGTTTGTGGATTTGTTGATGATGGCCATTCTGACTGGTGTGAGGTGATACCTCATTGTAGTTTTTATTTGCATTTCTCTAATGATTAGTGATGTTGAGCATCTTTTCATGAGTTTGTTGACAATCTGTATATTTTCTTTGGAGAAATGTCGATTTAGGTCTTATACCCATATTTGGATTTGGTTGTTTGTTTTTTTGATATTGAGCTACATGTGCTGCTTGTATATTTTGTAGATTAATCCTTTGTCAGTTGGCTCATTGGCAAATATTTTCTCCCATTCTGAGGGTTGTCTTTTCATCTTGTTTATGGTTATCTTTGCTCTGCAAAAGCTTTTAAGTTTCATTAGGTACCATTTGTTTATTTTTGTCTTTATTTCCGTTTCTTTAGGAGGTGGGTCAAAAAGGATTTTGCTGTGATTTATGTCACAGAGTGTTCTGTTTTCCTCTAAGAGTTTTATAGTGTCTGGTTTTACATTTAGGTCTTTAATCCATTTTGAGTTTATTTTTGTGTATGGTATTATGGATGTTCTAATTTCATTCTTTTACTGGTAACTCTCCAGTTTTCCCAGCACCACTTATGAAGAGGCCGTCTTTTCTCCATTGTATATTCTTACCTCTTTATCAAAGATAAGGTGACCGTATGTGCATGGGTTTATCTCTGGGGTTTCTATCCAGTTCCATTGATTTATATTTCTGTTTTTGTGCCAGTACCATACTGTCTTGATTACTGTAGCTTTATAGTATAGTCTGAAGTCAGGGAGCCTGATTGCTCCAGCTCCGTTTTTCTTTCTCAGGATTGCTTTGGCTATTCAGCGTCTCTTGTGTTTCTATACAAGTTGTGAAATTTTTTGTTCTAGTTCTGTGAAAAATGCCATTGGTAGTTTGATAGGGATTGAATTGAATCTGTAGATTGCTTTGGGTAGTAGAGTCATTTTCACAATGTGGATTTCCAATCCAAGAACATGATATATCTCTCCATCTGTTTGTATCATCTTTAATTTTTTCATCTATGTCTTAAAGATTTCTGCATACAAGTCTTTTGTCTCCTTATGTAGGTTTATTCTTAGGTATTTTATTCTTTTTTTGCAATGGTAAATGGGAGTGTTTCATTAATTTCTATTTCAGATTTTTCATCATTAGCATATGGGAATGCAAGGTATATCGGTGCATTACTTTGTATCCTGATACTTTACAAACTTCATTGATTAGCTCTAGTAGTTTTCTGGTAGCATCTTTAGGATTCTCTATGTATAGTATCATGTCATCTGCAAACAGTGACAGCTGTACTTCTTTTTTTCTGATTTGGATTCTTTTATTTCTCTTTCTTCTCTGATTGCTGTGGCTAAAACTTCCAAAACTATGTTGAATAACACTGGTGAGAGTGGACAACCTTGTCTTGTTCCTGATCTTAGTGGAAATGGTTTCACTTTTTCACCATTGAGAACAATGTTGGCTGTGGGTTTGTCATATATGGCCTTTATTATGTTGAGGTAAGTTCCCTCTATGCCTACTTTCTGGAGGGTTTTTATCATAAACGTGTGTTGAATTTTGTCAAAAGATTTTTATGCATCTACTGAGACGATCATATGGTTGTTCTCATTCAATTTGTTAAAATGGTGTATCACATTGATTGATTTGTGTATATTTAAGAATCCTTGCATTCCTGCGATAAACTCCACTTGATCATGGTGTGTGATCCTTTTAATAAGCTGTTGGATTCTGTTTTCTAGTATCTTTTTCAGGACTTTTGCATCTATATTTGTCGGTGATATTGGCCTGTAGTTTTCTTTCTTTGTGGCATCTTTGTCTGGTGTTGGTATCAGGTTGATGGTGGCCTCGTAGAATGAGTTTGGGAGTGTTCCCCTGTCTTCTATATTTTGGAAGAGTTTGAGAAGAATAAGTGTTAGTGCTTCTCTAAATGTTTGATAGAATTCGTCTGTGAAGCCACCTGGTCTTGGGCTTTTCTTTGTTGGGAGATTTTATTCACAGTTTCAATTTCAGTGCTTGTGATTGGTCTCTTTATACATTCTATTTCTCCCTGGTTCAGTCTCGGAAGGTTGTACTTTTCAAAT
This sequence comes from Delphinapterus leucas, assembly GCF_059928025.1. Classification (NCBI taxonomy): domain Eukaryota; kingdom Metazoa; phylum Chordata; class Mammalia; order Artiodactyla; family Monodontidae; genus Delphinapterus; species Delphinapterus leucas. Next base: position 46,392,896 of record NC_143133.1, on the reverse strand, counting down.
AATTTGTCCATTTCTTCCAGGTTGTTCATTTTATTGGCATATAGTTGCTTGTAGTAATCTCTCCTGATACTTTGTATTTCTGCAGTGTCAGTTGTTACTTCTCCTTTTTCATTTCTAATTCTATTGATTTGAGTCTTCTCCCTTTTTTTATTCATGAGTCTGGCTAATGGTTTATCAATTTTGTTTACCTTCTGAAAGAACCAGCTTTTTTTTTTTTGATCTTTGCTATCATTTCCTTCATTTCTTTCTCATTTATTTCTGATCTGTTCTTTACGATTTCTTTCTTTCTGCTAACTTTGGCCTTTTTTTGTTCTTCTTTTTCTAATTGCTTTAGGAATAAGGTTAAGTTATTTATTTGAGATGTTTCCTGTTTCTTGGGGAAGGATTGTATTGCTATAAACTACCTGCTTAGAACTGCTTTTGCTGCCTCCCATAGGGTTTGGGTCATCATGTTTTCATTGTCATTTGTTTCTAGGTATTTTTTTGTTTCTTCTTTGATTCCTACAGTGATCTCTTGGTTATTTAATAGTGTGTTGTTTAGCCTTCATGTGTTTGTATTTTTTCAGATTTTTTTCCTGTAATTGATATCTAGCTTCATAGCATGGTGGCCGGAAAAGATACTTGATATGATTTCAATTTTCTTAAATTTACCAAGGCTAGATTTGTGACCCAAGATATGTACTATCCTGGAGAATGTTCCATGACCACTTGAGAAGAAAATTTAATTTGTAGTTTTTGGATGGAATGTCCTATAAATATCAATTAAGTCCACCTTGTTTAATGTATCATTTAAAGCTTATGTTTCCTTATTTATTTTCATTTTGGATGATCTGCCCATTGGTGAAAGTGGGGTGTTATAGTCCCCTACTATGATTGTGTTACTGTTGATTTCCTCTTTTATGGCTGTTAGTATTTGCCTTATGTATTGAGGTGCTCCTATGTTGGGTGCATAAATATTTACAATTGTTATATCTTCTTCTTGGATTGATCCCTTGAGCATTATGTAGTGTCTTCTTTGTCTCCTGTAAGAGTCTTTATTTTAAGGTCTATTTTGTCTGATATGAGTATGGCTACTCCAGCTTTCTTTTGGTTTCCATTTGCATGGAATATCTTTTTCCATCCCCTCCCTTTCAGTCTGTATGTGTCTCTAGGTCTGAAGTGGGTCTCTTGTAGACAGCATATATATGGGTCTTGTTTTTGTATCCATTCCGCCAGTCTGTGTCTTTTGGTTGGAGCATTTAATACATTTGCTTCTAAGGTAGATATCGATATGTATATTCCTATTACCATGTTCTTAATTGTTTTGGGTTTGTTATTGCAGGTCTTTTCCTTCTCTTGTGTTTCTTGCCTAAAGAAGTCCCTTTAGCATTTGTTGTAAAGCTCGTTTGGTGGTGTTGAATTGCCTTAGCTTTTGCTTGTCTGTAATGGTTTTAATTTCTCTGTCTAATATGAATGATATCCTTGCTGGGTAGAGTAATCATGGTTGTAGGATTTTCCCTTTCCTCACTTTATTTATTTATTTATTTTGCTGTACGTGGACCTCTAACTGTTGTGGCCTTTCCTGTTGCAGAGCACAGGCTCTGGATGTTCAGGCTCAGCAGCCATGGCTCACGGGCCCAGCCGCTCCGTGGTATGTGGGATCTTCCCAGACCGGGGCACGAACCCTTGTCCCCTGCCTGGGCAGGCGGACTCTCAACCACTGTGCCACCAGGAAAGCCCCCTTTTCATCACTTTAAATTTGTCCTGCTACTCCCTTCTGGCTTGCAGAATTTCTGCTGAAAGATCAGTTGTTAACCTTATGGGGATTCTCTTGTATGATATTTGCTGCTTTTCTCTTGCTGCTTTTAATATTTTTTCTTTATATTTAATTGTTGTAGTTTGATTAATATATGTCTTGGTGGGTTTCTCCTTGGATTTATCCCATATGGCACTCTCTGCATTTCCTGGACTTGATTATTTCTTTTCCTATGTTAGGGAAGTTTTCAACTATAATCTCTTCATATATTTTCTCAGTCCCTTTCTTTTACTCTTCTTCTTCTGGGACCCCTATAATTCAAATATTGGTTCATTAATGTTGTCCCAGATGTCTCTGAGACTGTCCTCAATTCTTCTCCTTATTTTTTCTTTATTCTGCTCTGTGATAGTTAGTTCCACTATTTTATCTTCCAGGTCACTTATCCATTCTTGTGCGTCAGTTATTCTGCTATTGATTCCTTCTTGGGATTTTTTATTTTCATTTATTGTGTTGTTCATTATTGTTTGTTTGTTCTTTAGTTCCTCTAGGTCCTTGTTAAACGTTTCTTGTAGTTTCTCCAATCTATTTCCAAGATTTTGGATCATCTTTGCTATCATTACTCTGAATTCTTTTTCAGGTAGACTGCCTATTTCCTCTTCATTTGTTAGGTCTGGTGGGTTTTAACTTGCTCCTTCATCTGCTGTGTTTTTCTCTGTCTTCTCATTTTGCTTAACTTACTGTGTTTGGGGTCTCCTTTTTGCAGGCTTCAGTTTCATACTTCCCCTTGTTTATGGTGTTTCACCCCAGGGCTAAGGTTGGTGCAGTGTGTTGTGTAGGCTTCCTGGTATAGGGGTCTAGTGCCTGTGTTCTGGTGGATGAGGCTTGATCTTGTCTTTCTGGTGGCAGCACCATGTCCAATGTTGTGTTTTGGGGTGTCTGTGACCTTATTATGACTTTAAGCAGCCTCTCTGCTTGTGGGTAGGGTTGTGTTCCTGTCTTCTTAGTTGTTTGGCATAGGGTGTCCAGCACTGTTGCTTGCTGGTCGTTGAGTGGAGTTGGGTCTTATTGTTGAGATGGAGATCTCTGGGAGAGCTTTTGCCATTTGAGATTACATTGGGCTTGGAGGTCTCTGGTGGACCAATGTCCTGAACTCGGCTCTCCCACCTCAGAGGCTCAGGTCTGACACATGGCCAGAGCACCAAGACCCTGCCAGCCACCCAGCTCAGAAAAAAAGGGAGAAAAAGAAAGAAAGAAAGAAAAAAATAATAAAATAAAGTTATTAAAATAAAAAATTGAAAAATTAAGAGGCAATAAAATAATAAGAGAGATTAAAAGAAGCGAGCAACCAAACCAAAAACCAAATCCACCAATGATAACAAGTGCTAAAAACTATACTAAAAGAAAAACAAAAATGGAAACACTGAACCCTAGGATAAGTAGTAAAAGCAAAGCTATACAGACAAAATCACACACAAAAAATACACATACACATACACACTCACAAAAAGAGAAAAAGATAAAATATATATATATTATAAAAAAAGGAAGCAAATCAATAAGCAAATCTTCCAATGATAAGCTCTAAATACTAAACTAAGTTAAACATAAAACCAGAAAAAAATTAGATGCAGAAAGCAAACCCCAGGTCTACAGTTTTTCCCAAAGGCCACCACCTCAATTTGAGGATGATTCATTGTCTATTCAGGTATTCCACAGATGCAGGGTGCATCAAGTTGATTGTGGAGATTTAGTCCATTGTTTCTGAGGCTGCTGGGAGAAATTTCCCTTTGTTCGCACAGCTCCTGGGTTTCAGCCTTGGATTTGGCTCTGCCTCTGTGTGTAGGTCACCTGAGGATGTCTGTTCCCTACCCAGACAGGACTGAGTTAAAGTAACAGCTGATTAGGGGCTCTGGCTCACTGAGGCCAGGGGGAGGGGGTGTATGGCATGTGGGGCAAGCCTGTGGCAGCAGAGGCCAGCGTGATGTTGCAATAGACTGAGGTGCACCATGTGTTCTCCTGGGGAAGTTGTCCCTGGATCCTGGGACCCTGGCAGTGGTGGGCTGCATAGGCTCCTGGGAGGGGAGGTTTGGATAGTGACCTGTGCTTACACACAGGCTTCTTGGTGGCTGCAGCAGAAGCCTTAGTGTTTCATGCCTGTCTCTGGTGTCTGCACTGATAGCCGCAGCTCACACCCATCTCTGGAGCTCATTTAGGCAGTGCTCTGAATCCCCTCTCCTCGCACACACAGAAAAAATATTCTCTTGCTTCTTAGGCAGGTCCACACTTTTTCCTGGACTCCCTCCCAGCTAGCTATGGTGCACTAACCCCTTCAGGCTGTGTTCATGCAGCCAACCGCAGTCCTCTCCCTGGGATCTGACCTCCGAAGCCCGAGCTTCAGGTCCTAGCCCCTGCCCACCCTGGTGGGTGAGCAGACAAGCTTCTCAGGCTGATGAGTGCTGGTCAGCACCAATCCTCTGGGTGGGAATCTCTCCACTTTGCCCTCTGCACCCCTGTTGCTGTGCTCTCCTCTGTGGCTCCAAAGTTTCCCCCCACCCACCCTCCATCCCCTCCAGTGAAGGGACTTCCTAGTGTGTGGAAACTGTTCTTCCTTCACAGCTCTCTCCCAGAGTTTCAGGTCCTGTCCCTATTCTTTTGTCTCTGTTTTTTCTTCTTTCTTTTTCCCTACCCAGGTACATGGGGATTTTCTTGCCTTTTGGGAAGTCTGAGGTCTTCTGCCATCTTTCAGTAGGTGTTCTGTAGGAGTTGTCCACATGTAGATGTAGTTTTGATGTATTTGTGGAGAGGAAGGTGATCTGCACGTCTTACTCCTTCACCATCTTGATGGCCCCCCCTAAACATTTATTTCTCATGCATCTGGAGGCTGTGAAGTACAAGATCAAGGAGCTGGTAGCTTCATTGCCTGGTGAGGGCCCACTTCTTCACAGACAGTCATCTTCTCTCTGTGTCTTCACATAGAGGAAGGGGAGAGAGAGTTCTCTGAGTTCCTTTTACAAGGGAACTAGTCCCATTTATAAGGGCTCCACCCTCCTGACCTAATTACGTCTAAGATTCCTCACCTCCTAATACCATCCCATTAGGGGTTAAGATTTCAGTATAAGTATTTGAGGGGGACACAAACATGAGTCCTTTGCAGAGTTCTTCTCTTCTATGTGGTCTAATCGTTGTCCGTTTGTATGTTCACTCCCTTTTAGCTCAGCTACCTGGCAGATACATGGTCCTAATACATTACAAGGGCTGATGAGAAACTTGAAGCTCAGAGAAAGTAACAGACAAATTTAAAGTTAAATATTTTCAAAATGGTAAAAAATAAGAAGAGTGTCAGATTTTTGACCTAGCGCTGTTGTTCTCAAAGAACAGTCTGGGAAAAGCAGCTCAGCATCACCTAGGAACTTGTTGGACATGCACATTTTAGGCCTTACCCCAGACCTACTGATAGCCTGGGGGTGAGGTTCAGCAGTTTGTGTTTTAATAAGCTCTCCAGGTGATTCTGATGCTTCTGCTGATAGGTTGAGCATGAGAACCACTGATCTAGAGCTGCATTCATTACAGTGTGACACTTTCAAGCTAGGGAAAAACAATTCCCTCAACCCTGAGTACGCTCCTGTAGAAGTCAACAATATGGTAGTTATAGTGATTTGCTTAACAAGGATTAGGAATAATTACTATATTTTAAATGTGAGATGCTCAAGTTCTTGCAAGGGATTTGAATAAATTGAGCTTTATCAGGAGTGATGAAATGAGGATACTTACTTCCCTAAAGAACAGTTTAAGCCTGAACATGAAATATATCAAATTCCAAATAAATCAAATTCTAGACTTGGAATTTGCAGATGGCATTAATTAGCAGATGAGGTGCTTGGCATTCAGATTTAGTGAGAATTTTCACTTGGGATAAGTGGCACTTGCTATGCATTATTCTGCTCTTATAGGAAGCTGGAAAGCCTTGCATGTCCCAACCATGCATAAGCAGAAGACAATAAGACATAGCAAGTCTTTCATTCTTCTAACATAATACCCCACTCCACAGCCTTAAATAACAAATAGACAGTGTATTGGGTACTTTAAGTATAATTGGAAAGGAGGTGTTTTGATCACAGGATAGAAGCTGCTATTACCAGAGACTAAGAAAATGATTAAATTGACACAGATATAAAAATATAATTAGTAGATATATTCTAATGTGTAATTAGAATATATATGTTAATAATATAATATTAGAATAGAATAATATTCTAATGTAAGTTTATTTAATAAGTAGGGAGTTAAATTTCAGTGAAATCATTCATATCCTAAAATCAGGAAAATAGTATTAAAGAATAGGACTGCAATATGGCTCTGGCTCATATGGTATATATATACATTATATACATATATAAGCACATACATATATTCACATATGTATGTAAATATGTATGACTATATATAACAAATGTGCATGTGCAATTATATGTGTACGTGTGTGTGTATTCCTCTGAATATACAAATCTAAACTTTTTCCCAAAAGATGTTAGAAAAATTTCAGATAGTGGACCTGTACACCTTGATTTTAAATGAGAAAAATAATGTGTTCATAGCCCATCTGAAAGTCCAACAAATTTTAAGATATTAAATACTTTATTCCCTTGTTTAACAATCCACAAAATATTTGTGTATATTAAGTACTTGAAACACCATTACTTATTTCATTCATATCCTAAAAACTCTTTAAGGGATATGTTTACATTTAGCATGTAACAATTCTTTACAATATTAGGAAGAAATTGCATTTTGCTCTCTAATGCACAGACTTTATGATTTATGATTGTTTTTCTAAGTTGGCCTTCCTAGGCTCCTTAGGCTCACCTACATTAGTAGATTATAAAACTATGTGGGGAAGATGACAGAAAACACATCACCTTGCAGACAATTGGATCTGAAAAACAACCCTTGACATTATCCTGACTGGAAACTAACTGAGATGCACACGCAGCTCATTCCACCCCTTCCCGTCGTGACTCAGGCTCAGCTCTCACCTCTTCACTGGCCCACATAAGCATATCCCTAGAATTGGTTTTAAATTTTAGAATCAGAAGTTGAATTTTGTATAAATACTTCTACAAATATTTATATTTATATTTCACACATCAAAATTCAAGGAAAAATATATTTTCTCACAGAGAGAGAAAAAACAAATATATATCCTACACACATATGTGTGTATGTATATTTATGAATATATGTGTATATATATTAATGATCACGGTTTCTGTTTATAAATTACATAATGAGACAAATAATGGTTTTACATTATCTCCATACAAAAAGGTCCTTTAGTGTTCTAGGCAAAGTAAGGAGTGAGTGACAGTAATCCCCCTTTAAAAGCTTGCAGTTTAATTAGAGAAGAGAATGTATAAACAGACAAGATACCTGATGTGACTATTGAATTATCAGATACAGAAATAAATACATAATGTAAGCCAATTAAAAATAATATAAAGCTTACCAAGTAATGCTTTAAGTATAGTAATAGCTGTATTCACAGGGTATTGCAGCATTTTAGCAACACCAAGGAGTCTCCTACATCATAACTGGAGATATTTGAGGTGTTCGTGAAGCTTCACAAGGAAGGCAATGCATGAACAAAATGGAGTGAGGCATGTGAAGAAAAGAAACCTCTCTAACACAAAGAGCAGTCTACAGAAAGGACACAGATGAGAGAAAGCTTGGTAAACTGAGGAAAAAAGAGGCAATCCAGGTTTCTAAAAGCGTAGACTATGAGGCAGGGAATACCATATGATGGGATAATTTTGCACCTATTTTAACAAGCTTTGACTGTGATCTGTACACGACAGGAAATCTCTGGAGGTAAGATGGCGAGTTGGGAAGATTGGGTAGTGACATACATGAAGAGTTATGAGTTCTGAACTAGGATAATGAAAGTAGGGGTGCTGTGTAGGAAGATAAATTCAAGAAATACTTAGGTAAAGAGTCATTAGGTCATGACAAATGTGTGTGTGTGTGTGTGTGTGTGTGTGTGTGTGTGTGAGTGAGATGGAGAGAGGAGGGTAGTAATGGGATAAATTAAACCTCTCTGATTTCTAGGAGAATATTGACAATATAAAAGAAGGAATTAGTTTGGAAGAAGGATGAGCTGGTTAAAAAAAAATCTAGTTTCAAATAAGACTTGTGTGAACTAGTCAAGTCAATGCCTAGTGCCCCAAAATCCACCTTGGGAATTGAATTATTTAGCAATGAAAGACAAAAAGCCTGAGGAGAAACACCAGTTGTTTCATTCACTTGCAGTGCGACTATAGGTAAGTCATTCAGTTTCTTTGAGCCTTACTTTGATTTTCCTTTGTAAAATGAAGTACAATATTCTGTGCTCTTGTAAAGATCGAATGAGATCCTTTCCAAACTCGATGTTTTTCCAACAGTAAAGCTATATCATCATTAAACTTACCATGGCTCTGACAAAGCTACATGCCATACTAACTTTTTTGGACCACCTAGTCTATTGATGGATGTATAGTACCTTTAGAACGTTTGTAGAAGGCAGGAATGACCCCAAGGTGTACCAAGACAAACACAAAGTTAAATATTGGTGATAAAGATGGAAATTAATTGGTAAAGCCACTTTGGGAATATGAAGATATCCTGGTAGACCAATATGTGCTCTACATGCCCGAAGACCTGGGTCTAATGAAAAAATAGTGAAAGAACACAGGGACTCATGATTAGGGACTGAGACAGAGAAATTAAGATCCTGAAGCAAAGGATAGGCTCCAAGGCTTATAGCAGATATTCAGAGATAGCAGATGCCATGAGTAAGGCAGATATTAATAAAATGTTTTCACACATCAGGCACTGACAGGGCTCCTGAGCTGTTCCTGGAAGACCAACTTACTGTTTTAAAAATGGAAGACTTTTGATTGTAAGCTGTCATTTATAGTTCTCTGACATGGCCCCAGAGGAAAAATCTCAAGTTTCTTGAGAGAAGAGCCTATAAAGCACAGAAAGATTGTTCATTTCCTTTGGGAAATGAACAAAAAGACATTGGTGGAGAGAGAAATCTTTATTCCAGGCAAGCAACAGAAATCATGGTAGAAACAGTGAGATGATCAGTGGCAGCAAATGGAGTAGAGAGAAAGAACTGCATTTTGAAGCCATTCAACAGAGGAAGAAAGAGCACTAGACACACAGATTAAAAAGAATAACCGTAAAATGGAATAAGGAGTAGAGAGGGGGAGTGAGGAAGGCTAGGTATTCTAATGACTTTATGAGATATGGGCTACAGGAAAATTATAGAATACAATTATAATCTACACATTTTCACACCCCCATTCCTAACAAAGTGCTTTTATAATATGTGTATTTACAATTGTTCATGAATTGACACATTCCAGATGGGTGGAGAGTCTTCTATTTATTTCGAAGACATGTGACACAAAGATGACTAAAGAGATGAGATCTTCTAGTCTTGGTGAACTGAGAGAATTCCGAAATTTCTATGAGGCTGCCAGATTTGCTGAGCTCAGTTGAGCTATTAGAAACAATGAATGTTGTAGTCATTTGGTTCTAAGTCTCAAAGGAATTAATATGATCTGAAAATACAAACATTCATTTGCCATATAATATCTACAATATTGGCACTAGTAGTGACTTAGTGATGAAAATATGTAATTATTGTTCCTCACTATAGATTTATTCCACTCCTCCTCTCATCACACTTTATTATTATATCCAGCCCACTGAGAAATGGGAATGCTCGTTGCTAGTAATGTGGTCCTTGCATTCAGCATGTCTAGTGCATCTAGACCTACACAAACTTGTCCCATCTAGCATAGGTTAGAGATCTTTATCTGTGCCCAGATGGAGAGAACCATCACTCCAAAGAGAGTCAAGAAATCAAGGGGAAATTAAATGATAACCAATGATATCATGGAAGAAAACTATCTTGAATTCAACTCACAACCCATGTATCAAAATTATGCATCATGTTCGATACATAATGAAAATAAATCTAATATATAATTGTTTTAATAAATATAAAAGCTTTTCATAAAATTCAATACATTTTCCAATGAAATATATTTACATTGTAATAAGAATACACAAATATTTCCTTTACATTGTTAAAAAATAATATCTTATATCAAGGACCAAAATGATACCCAATGGCAAAAAACTAGAAGCATATTCATCAGTAAAATAAAAAAATAAAAGGAAGACCACAATCATCATTATTATTTAAAATTAGTTGAATTGCTTTACATTGCAATTAAAGAGAAATAAAAATACAGCATAATGTGTTTGAATACAGGAGTTTAAACCATAAATTTCTGCAATGCTAGTAAAATTTCTCATCAGGAGTAATATCTGTAAAGCAATAGTAGTGTTCAAAAATTTCTCAAAATGACATTTTCTTTCTTAAAAATTGTTAATAACTTTACATTTAATGAAAAAAATCAGATGTGTAATAAAAAGGGGAAAAAAACCCTAAGAACTAACTTCACCAAATGGGGACAATATGAAAAATTATACCACTTTAATCGACATAAATATTAGGCAAATAAATGCAGAAATATTGTTCTCAAACAGTAGGACAATATAATAAAAGTGACTATCCCCTCAAAATAATTTATGTATTTAACAAAATTGTAACAATATTTTGTTATTTTTAATGAATTTTGATAAATTGATTTTAAAGCTCAATTGGGCCTGTGAATATAGAAGAAAACTTAGGAAAACAGTTTAAAAAAGGCAACAAAAAGAGATTTGCTTAAGTTATAAAAACATGATATAAAGTGACCAAAATTAAATGACACTGTATTAACAGAGAAATATGCATTTAGCTTAATGGGATTTATAATATTTTATTAAAATAAAATTAAGTCCCTATGTTATACTATATTTTAAAATAAATTCTGGATTAATTATATTTCTATTTTTGGTAATTCAATAATGTACTAAAATATAGGAGGTTATTTGTACAATTTTGGCTGATCCTTAGGACCATAATATCAAAGAGCTTTACGTACTGAAAATCTGTATGAAAAATACTATTAACACTATTAACAGAATTATAAAGCAGACATGTAATGTTAAATTGAAACGTGTTTCAATAAATTTTTTTGAAGTTTAATAAGACTTTTGATAATGTACACAACAACTCTATATCTGTTTCTTACCTGTAGAATGAGGTTCATAGCCATTCTTAACTGCTAAGGTTGTTGTGAGGATTAATGATATGTATAAAGTGTCTAGAGTATTCTTAGGACAGAGGCTTCTTCCTACATTTATAATAAGTGAAATACTGGTATTGGTTCTTCTTTATATTTTCTTCGTCTTTGTTAAAACCTTTAACTTCTCTCTCTGTTCATGCAATTTCTCCTGAGTTCTTTGAACATCCTTACAATCATTACCTTGAACTGTTCATTGGGTAAATTGCTTCTCTCCTTTCTTTAGTTTTTCTTCTGAGGTTTTATCTTGTTCCTTTATTTGGAACATATTCCTCTGTCAACTTATTTTGCCTAATTTGCTGTTTTTATTTCTATGTATTTGGCAGACTGGTTACATTTCCTGACCTTGGAGAAGTGACTTTTGGTAGGAGATGCCTTGTGTACCTGAACAGTGCATGCTCCCCTGGTTACCAGAGCTATATGCTCTAGGGTTGCCCCCCTGTGTAGACGGTGTAGGTCCTTCTGTTGTGGTGGGCTGACGACTGTAGGTGGTCTTGTTTGTGTGGTTACACCTCAGTCCACTTGGTTACCAAGCCTTGCCTTGTGCAGAGTGCAGAGGCTGCTAGCAGCTGGTGGGTGGGGTCAGGTCAGAAGGTGGCAGGCTGAGGTTTTGTGCTGAGGGTCCTGGCACTAGTGCTGGCCCACTGGTGGGTGGAGCTTGGCTCCAGGGTGGGTAGTTGCAGGGTGGGGGCGTCATGGATCTAGTGTCAGCCTGCTGGTAGGTGGGGTCATTCCTGACATGGCTGACTGTGAGATCTAGGGTGTCCAAAACTGGTGTTGGCCCACTGGTGAGTGAATGGGATCAAAGATTGACTGGCTGAGAGCCCCAGGATGTCTTGGAATTGGTGTCAGTCTACAGGTAGCTGGGGCTGGATCCTGGCTGGGGGGTCCAGAGGTTAGTCTTGGCCCACTGGTAGATGTAGTCAAGTCACAGGGTCTCTGGCTGCAAGGCCCAGAGCTTGCGTTGGCTGGCTGCTGGGTGAAGCTGGATCCTGGGGTGACTGGCTGAAGGGCCCAAGGTGTCACAGAGCTGGTGTCAGCCTGCTGGTGGGCAGGGCCAAGTCCCACTGGGTCCCAGGGCTGGCACCATCTTGCTGGTATGTGGCCTGTGTCCTGACACAGCAGGCTGCATGGTTATGTGGTCCTGGGGCTGGTGCCTGCCCACTGGTGGGTGAAGTTGGTTCCTGGGGCCTCTGACTGCAGGGGTCTGGGGGTCCTAGATTTGGTGTTTCAGTGCCCAGGAGGTCCTGGGGCGCGTGCCTGTCCACTGATGAGTGAAACTGGTCCCAGGTCTACTGACCACCCACTGGTAGGTGGAGAAAGGTCCCAGGGTCTCTGGCTGTGAGACCCAGGTGGTCCCAGTGCTAGTATCAGTACATTGGTATGCAGGGCCAGATCCTGGACCCTCTGGTGGATAGGGTTGGGTCCCAGAGTGGCTGTAGGCACAGAGGGCCCTCAGTAGCTGGCCTCCTGTTGGGTGGGTCTGTGTACCTTCCTGGCTAGTTGCTTGGCCTGAAGTGTCCCAGTACTGGTGTCACAGGCTGGTGGGTGGGGCTGGGCCCTGGTGCTAATAAGCTAGAGGGAGGATTTCAAAATGGTACTTGCCAGTTCCAGTATCCTTAAGGTAGAAAAGCTCCCCAAAATGACTGCCACCAGTGTCTATGACTCTTGGGTGAACTCTAGTTGCCTCCTGCCTCTCTTGGATGTTCTCCAAGATCATCAGGTGAGTCTGATCAGGCTCCTTTCAAATTACTGCTTCCACCCTGCATCCTGGAAAATCTGAAATTTTGTATGCACCCATTAGAGTAGAGTCTCTATTTCTCATAGCCCTCTGGCTGTCAAAAGAGAAAGCCACGCTGGTGTTCAAAGTCAAATGTTCTGGGGCTGATCTTCCTGGTGCAGACCACTGGTCTGGGAAGTCTGATGTGAGGCTTGGACTCCTTGGGGAGAAATTCTGCAGCTGTAGTCATTCTCCTGTTTGTGGTTGCCCATCTGGAGGTATGGGTCTTGACTATTCCACATCTCTGCCCCTCCCACCTGCCTTGTTGCAGTTCATTCTTTATATCTTTGCTGTAAAAGCTATTTTCTGCTAGCCTTCCAGTCTTTCTCATCAATAATTGCTCTGTGAATAGTTCTAATTTTGGTGTGCCCATGGGAGGAGGTGAGCTCAGGGTCTTCCTACTCTGCCATCTTTTCCATTCCCCTATAGATGCACATATTAAGATAGATATACACTTGTTAGCTGCTTTGTCTCTGTTGTAACAAGCGATATAAATGAAGAAATTAACATATGGAAAAAAGTATGTTAGGTATTAAGTGCCTACTCTATGCCACACACGCTTTATATACTTAATGCTTCAAAAAATCTGAGATATATATTATTATACCAATTTATGAGATGAGGAAACGGGATCCTCCTCCCAGTATTAAACACCTCGCCCAAAGTGGCAGAAGCAGAGGACTTGGGTACATGTGATTTCAAAGGTTTCTCTTGTTGTGATGATTTGAAATTGCCCAACTTTTCACTAGATATTTGAAGTTCATTATGCTTGAAGATTAGTAATGGTTATAACCTCATTTGATGATAAATAAGAGTGATCAGGTACCTTTGAACATGTTATGTTAGATTTCTTTTTAGTCCATGCTATACTTTGCCTTTAAATTAAAGCCTGTTAACATCACATGAAGCCCATCATTAGCTCTTCACAAAACCAAAGATTTTGGGGCACCCATAATATGCATCTCTAGTGCTTTGATCATTAAGTTTCAAAGTCATGCTAAGTTTTCTTCTGACTGCATGGCATGTAGCCCTTAGTAGCTTTTATTTTTTTGTCTTTATGCAAATAAACAAATGCCTGGAAAAGGAAAGCAGATCAATGATGAAAGTCTGTTTATAAGAATGCCAAAACAACATGTTTATCCTTGTTCCTATCACTCATCTTTTAAGTCTTCACAGATAGAAAAATGATATTGGATAGGAGTAATTTAAGCAGAATATCAGAAATAACAAGCAGATAGAGGGCTCTGCAGAATAAGCTTGCACAAAATCTTAGGAAGTCTAACGCTCTGTTAATCTAAAGAACATTAATATCAATGGGTTTCCCTGGTGGCGCAGTGGTTGAGAGTCCGCCTGCCGATGCAGGGGACACGGGTTCGTGCCCCGGTCCGGGAAGATCCCACATGCCGCGGAGCGACTGGACCCGTGAGCCATGGCCACTAAGCCTGCATGTCCAGAGCCTGTGCTCCGCAACGGGAGAGGCGTACACACACACACACACACACACACACACACACACACACACAAAAGAATATTAATATCAAGCATTCACTGAGCCTATAAACATCAGGCATTTGACTGAACATTATATACATTATCTCATTCAGTCTTCTTTACAACAACAGTGCAAAGCAGCTACTATTATTAGTAGTATATTACAAGTGAGGAAACAGAGTGAGAGATAAACAGTTACAGGTCCAAAATAATGCAGCTAGGAAATGGCATTGTCAGATCCTGAGCACAGGCCAATCTGAATCTATATCATTTTGACATTCAGCTCATCTGTATTCTGGGAAATGCCTTACTGGTTCTCATATAGATAACCCAGAGGAAATATTACTATCTCAGGATGAAATAAATTAATTAATGTGCTTACCACCTCTACTTTCCCAAATTTTATTTCAAATGTTCAATTGTCTTAGAGTGTCCAAATTTACTCTGTTCCTCCTTACCATAATAAAACTCTCATTTCTTTCATTTCATTTCTTTTCCAAAGCACATAATTAAATTCATAGTTCTACAGCCATTGATTTATAAATCCAGAGAGATCTGGATTTCTTTAGTACCTTGATATGCCAGTTGAACTTAAGAGTCATCCTTGTATGAAATAGTGAGTTATTTTAAAATAATTATTAATTAAACAGAGACAATTTCTCACTTCTTTGGATTTGTTAATTTTGAAATAATCAAATATATACATCAGTGTGTTCACTTAAGTGTGTAGTAGTTTTAGTGGGTCAGTGGTTCTTTCCCCACCATCCATTTGATTCCACACTGTGTACCTGCCCTGGTGTTGTGTGGGATTGACTGCACCCCCAAATCTAGTATTAGACTCTCACTGGTCTAAAACAATAAATGTAACCCTATCCATGTTTCTAGCAGTTAATTTAGGTTTCTTGAACTAAGATAATTAGTAATCTTTATGTTTCTTGCCACTAGAATTTGTTGAGAGGGGATTCAAGCAGTAGAAGACTGAAGGCTTTTATTGGGTGCTTTTAGAAATATATTCTCTCTGTTTCACTATCTCTATCTCTATCTTTATCTCTGAAAACACTTAGCACTGATTGCTGCTGTCAACCATACTACAAACACAAGGACAAATATATATATATGGCAACTAAGCAAAGAGGAAGAAAGATACTGGATCCTTGATGACATCCCTAAGCCATTGTATCTACCAATCACACAGAATTCCAGTTTGTAGAGCCAATACATTTCTCAATGTGTATGTTAGTTTGAGGCAGGCTTCCACTTACATTCAACTGAAACTATCTAATTTTTACTTCTGAGATTTCTGCTGGAGCTGATGGCTGTAGCATGGATGTGAAGTTCAAGCTCGAATTCTGGCTCTTTTATTTTAAGATGTATAATCTTGAAAATTATGACTTAAACTCTCCAAGCTTTAGTTTGACTATCTAAAAATGGATGCTTGCTCTGGGTTATTGTGAAAAGTAAACAAAATATATGTAAAGTGCCTTGTACTGAACCAGTGGCACAATAAATGGATTTCCTATTTAATGAGAAAAAAGCAATTTCATCTCCATTAATCTTTTCAGAGTAAGCCCATCTGGTTCTAGGCACTTCAATTGTTCTGGCATTCCGCTTGACACTACAAAGCCATATATGGTTATATTTTTCCTTTGCTAGTATTTTTGAGGACTAAGCTTGTTTTGCCTCCTCTAAAATTTATTCTTTTTGAGAGGAGCTTGGTCTTCCTGTAGTCTTCATGAAACTCAAAACAATGCTATTTATAGAGTGGGAACTTGATAAGTCACTTTTTCTTTACCCATAAACATATAATGTGAGAACACTGAATATAAGAGCAAAGCAAGCACTAAAGAGACATTCAGAAAAATACACTGTTTGCCCAGAGGTGTTCATTAACCTCAAATTTAGTAACTATCATGCACATGACATCCTACTTTTAACTTAAGATTTTCTGGGCTTTGTAAGATTATACAGAAAGAAAAAGAGGAAAAATAAAAATATATTTTCAGCAATTACTGTATACTGGTATATACCATGATATATTTAATATTTATTAACCCTCAGAACAACAGTTATTTCTTCATTATGCAATTATTCAACAGATTCTCATTGAGCCACATGCATTGTGCTAGACCCAGTTGAGTTGTTGTCTGGATGCTGTCATGTGATTTAAATTGAACAGGTAATTATAGGAGGTCATTAAGCAGGTAAAAATAATTACTTCTAGGCACATAAAGAGAAATTAAGTCATTTGCCCCAAGTAATACAGATCATAAGTGGTAAACTATTTGAGATGAAGAATACTTGAAGAATACATTGGAAAATAAAATGTAATCTCTGCCCTCAGCAACATAAGGTTATACTACCCAACACATATTGGATGGATATTTTTTGAATAAATTATTTTGAACTCAGACTTATCTTTCTCCAATTTCCACATCATTTCACTCTGCTAGGCTACATTCAAGTAATCCACATTTCCACCATTATTCTGAAAATACCAAATAGTCTATTATAGATAAATTATATGTTTTGGGCACAGTCAACTCCTATTCTACTAATACATTCATTTAAATGAAAACAAACAAACAAACAAACTCATTTAGGTTCCCTTGTTTAAATACTGAATAAAAACCTATTTAATTTTACATAAACTTTTATTTCACTGTTTGGATTTGCAAATCCAATTCTGACTTAAAATTAAGTCAGAATTTTAACTTACATCTTTTCTATGAGAATAAATTGATAAACTGAGTCAAATTAAAATAAAACCCGGAACTACATAGATTTAATCAAATAAAAGTGAAAGAGTAAATTAGAGGTCTGTCGTATCCCATCAGATCACAGCAGTTATTTTGTTCAGATTAAGAATAATCAGTTAGGAAATAAAAGGAATCCAAATCGGAAAAGAAGAAGTAAAGCTGTCACTGTTTGCAGATGACATGATACTATACATAGAGAATCCTAAAGATGCTACCAGAAAACTACTAGAGCTAACCAATGAATTTGGTAAAGTAGCAGGATACAAAATTAATGCACAGAAATCTCTGGCATTCCTATATACTAATGATGAAAAATCTGAAAGTGGAATCAAGAAAACACTCCCATTTACCACTGCAACAAAAAGAATAAAATATCTAGGAATAAACCTACCTAAGGAGACAAAAGACCTGTATGCAGAAAATTATAAGACACTGATGAAAGAAATTAAAGATGATACAAATAGATGGAGAGATATACCATGTTCTTGGATGGGAAGAATCAACATTGTGAAAATGACTCTACTACCCAAAGCAATCTACAGATTCAATGCAATCCCTATCAAACTACCACTGGCATTTTTCACAGAACTAGAACAAAAAATTTCGCAATTTGTATGGAAACACAAAAGACCCCGAATAGCCAAAGCAATCTTGAGAACGAAAAAAGGAGCTGGAGGAATCAGGCTCCCTGACTTCAGACTATACTACAAAGCTACAGTAATCAAGACAGTATGGTACTGGCACAAAAACAGAAAGATAGATCAATGGAACAGGATAGAAAGCCCAGACATAAACCCATGCACATATGGACACCTTATCTTTGATAAAGGTGGCAGGAATGTACAGTGGAGAAAGCACAGCCTCTTCAATAAATGGTGCTGGGAAAACTGGACAGGTACATGTAAAAGTATGAGATTAGATCACTCCCTAACACCATACACAAAAATAAGCTCAAAATGGATTAAAGACCTAAATGTAAGGCCAGAAACTATCAAACTCTTAGAGGAAAACATAGGCAGAACACTCTATGACATAAATCACAGCAAGATCCTTTCTGACCCACCTCCTAGAGTAACGGAAATAAAAACAAAAATAAACAAATGGGACCTAATGAAACTTCAAAGCTTTTGCACAGCAAAGGAAACCATAGACAAGACCAAAAGACAACCCTCAGAATGGGAGAAAATATTCGCAAATGAAGCAACTGACAAAGGATTAATCTCCAAAATTTACAAGCAGCTCATGCAGCTCAATAACAAAACAACAAACAACCCAATCCAAATATGGGCAGAAGGCCTAAATAGACATTTCTCCAAAGAAGATATACAGAATGCCAACAAACACATGAAAGAATGCTCAACATCATTAATCATTAGAGAAATGCAAATCAAAACTACAGTGAGATATCATCTCACACCAGTCAGAATGGCCATCATCAAAAAATCTAGAAACAATAAATGCTGGAGAGGGTGTGGAGAAAAGGGAACACTCTTGCACTGCTGGTGGGAATGTGAATTGGTTCAGCCACTATGGAGAACAGTATGGAGCTTCCTTAAAAAACTACAAATAGTATTACCATATGACCCAGCAATCCCACTACTGGGCATATACCCTGAGAAAACCAAAATTCAAAAAGAGTCATGTACCAAAATGTTCATTGCAGCTCTATTTACAATAGCCCGGAGATGGAAACAACATAAGTGCCCATCATCGGATGAATGGATAAAGAAGATGTGGCACGTATATACAATGGAATATTACTCAGCCATAAAAAGAAACGAAATTGAGCTATTTGTAATGAGATGGATAGACCTAGAGTCTGTCATACAGAGTGAAGTAAGTCAGAAAGAAAAAGACAAATACCGTATGCTAACACATATATATGGAATTTAAGGGAAAAAAATGTCATGAAGAACCTAGGGGTAAGACAGGAATAAAGACGCAGACCTACTGGAGAATGGACTTGAGGATATGGGGAGGGGGAAGGGTGAGCTTTGACAGGGCGAGAGAGAGTCATGGACATATACACACTAACAAACGTAGTAAGGTAGGTAGCTAGTGGGAAGCAGCCGCATGGAACAGCGATATTAGCTCGGTGCTTTGTGACAGCCTGGAGGGGTGGGGTAGGGAGAGTGGGAGGGAGGGAGACGCAAGAGGGAAGACATATGGGAACATATGTATATGTATAACTGATTCACTTTGTTATAAAGCAGAAACTAACACACCATTGTAAAGCAATTATACCCCAATAAAGGTGTTAAGAAAAAAAAGAATAATCAGTTACCCAAAGAATTTTGAGAAAATGAACAGAAAATAAAGATAGAAATTGTCAAAACAAACAACAACATCTGTCTGGATACCATTCCAGCCTGTTGAATGGTAGAGAATAATTTAATTGACTTTCCAGGCCCCAACCTCAAAATTTTCATATACTTCTACTACACACTAATCTATTTTCATGATTTTTCTGCTTATGACACTCATTAATTTAGTCATACTTAATGAGAGTTAGGTAAGTAAATTTCAACCTAGTATTCATTGGATGCTTTAGGAGATTGCATGTAAAACAAATACATCTGTATGGATATATGTGTACACATTATTATGAGGATAGATTCTCTAGCTTTCTTAGGGTTCCCAAATGAGCACATGATAGGGCTAGGGAGGATGGGAGGGAGGCTCAAGAGGGAGGGGATATGGCGACATGTGTGTGCATATGGCTGATTCACTTTGTTGTGCAATAGAAACTAACACAGTATTGTGAAGCAATTATACTCCAATAAAGATCTATTTAAAAATGCAGGGCTTCCCTGGTGGCGCAGTGGTTGAGAGTCCGCCTGCTGATGCAGGGGCACGGGTTCGTGCCCCGGTCCGGGAAGATCCCACATGCCGCAGAGCCATGGCCGCTGAGTCTACGCGTCCGGAGCCTGTGCTGCGCAACGGGAGAGGCCACAACAGTGAGAGGCCCGCATACTGCAAAAAAAAAAAAAAAAAAGTTAAGAAACACTGATTTTCTTTCTTAGCTTATTCTTCTCTTTATCAAGCTTAAACATTTACCCACAAGTCCTTGTTGCATGTTAAATCCAAAAACTCTGTAGCCAGATTACATGGGTTCCAAATTCCTACTGTAACAAGAACCAGCTATGGTACATTTAGTATGTTATGTGAATATGTTAAATGGAGATATTAGAATTACCCATCTCACAAGATAATTTAGAAGATTAAATGTTGTAATAAAATGAAAATGTCTAGGAACTTCCCTGGCCATCCAGTGGTTAAGACTCTGTGCTTCCACTGCAGGGGCTGCAGGTTCAAACCCTGGTCAGGGATCTAAGATACCACATGCTGTACGGCACGGCCAAAAAAAAAAAATCTAGAACAGTTCCTGAAACAAACTATTAATGTAAGTTAATATTATGTATTACAAAAGAGTAAGAAAGTATTTAGAGTAAATATTGTCATTATTATTATAAAAGTCCATGATGCCACCAATCATTAGAAAGCTAATTCTAAACTATACTCCCCAGAGCACACATCCTTGCAGTTGCTATAGATACTCTACTCTATGACAATAGGGTTAAAAGGGCAAATAAGTTTGAGAAATCGTGCGTAGTTTTCTAAATAAAGATTCATAGTACATACTAGTTTCTTAAAGACTATAAGGATTTCTTAAAGAAACACATTTAAATTTAACTACATATTTTTCACCACAGAACAATTTTTTGGAGGAAATACCTATTATTTTCTTGTGGAACTCACAATTTAAGTAATGTTATCCTACTAGATGGTGGTCACTTCACTGCAGATAATGAGGTGGTACCAAAGTCTAGTTTCTTCTTCAATTAGTTTCATATAAGTCTGCACTTAGCCAGAGTATTTGATATAGTCATTTCCAAGTTGATTGGGTCAATTACAGAGGTCTGTATTCTTAGAAAGCTGGGAAAAG
This sequence comes from Delphinapterus leucas, assembly GCF_059928025.1. NCBI lineage: Eukaryota > Metazoa > Chordata > Mammalia > Artiodactyla > Monodontidae > Delphinapterus > Delphinapterus leucas. Next base: position 46,371,949 of record NC_143133.1, on the reverse strand, counting down.
TAGAAAAGCCTCTCTCTCACCCATAAAATGCCCATACAGAAAAATTCCATTTTAAAATTGCCTGTAATTGGAGTTGTGATCATAAGAAATTTTAGGGAAGAACCAAGAGTTAAAGGTAATTGGCAATCTCAACATTTTTATAGGTTTACCATGGTCGCCTCAACTGTGGAATCAGCCAGACATCAAGCAGTTATCAAAACCCGACATCAAATTATGTGGTCAAAATTTAGGTGTACAACGTATTCTATTGTTTTAGTTAATTCTATCTTTAAGGCTACTTATATAATTTCTATGTTTTTGTCATCAGGAGTGTATTTTGTAAGTGATTCTTAAAGATGTATAATTAATATGACATATGAAAGAATTTAAAAATTATTTTTATTAATTATTTATATTTTATTGATTTATAGTTGATTTACAATATTGTGTTAGTTTCAGATATACAGCAAAGTGATTCAGTTATATGTATTCTTTCCAGACTCTTTTCTATTATAGGTTATTACAAAATATTGAATATACTTCCCTGTGTTATATGGTAAATCCTTTTGTTTATCTATTTTATATATAGTCGTGTGTATCTGTTAATCCCATACTCCTAATTTATTCCTTCCCATTCCTTGAAATAATTTTTTCAAAAAAAATATACATATATGAGTTTCCTAGGCTTCCATAACACATTACCACAATTTGGTGGCATAAAACCAGAGAAATTTACTCTTTTAGTTTTGGAGGCTAGCAGGTCAAAATCAAAGTGTCAGCAGAGCCATGCTCTTCTGAAGTCTCTAAAAGAGAATACTTTCTTGCCTCTTCCAACTTCTATTTATCCCAGGGTTTCCTTGGCTTGTGTTGCTTAATTCTAATCTCTGCTTCATATTCACATAGCTTTCTCCTCTGTGTGTCTCTCCATGGTACACCTTAAATCCAGGATTATTTGATCTCAATAACCCTAACTAATTACAGCTTCAAATATTCAATTCCTTTATAGAAATAAATAAGGTCACATTCTGAGTTAAGGCTGGCATTAGCGAGGAAGGAAAAGATTATTATTTAAGCCACAATAAAACCTCCTGCCATATCTGCCATAAATTTCTGATATTTAGGGAAGCTATGTAATTTAAACTATATATATATATAGTCTTATATACAGCTGAGTTGGACATTTGTAGATAAAAAGGTAGAAATTCAAACTGACCTTTACACCGTGAAAGAATGCAGAACATATTTAAGCACTTGAGCTTGATAAGGTCAAGGACCTATAATACTTACAGATAATTTTGGCAAATTCTAAATGTACTATGCATATGTAACACTACAGTTCAGGTGTAGTAAAAGTAAGAAGGATGTCCTGATAACAACTTGAAATTTACAGAGATACTTACATTTCAAGAGATCAAAAAGTACAAAAATGAGCTAGAAGAATAGCTACAGTGAATGGCCTTGCATTTGAGAACTTGAGGAATTTAGCAACTTAACCATCCATTCTCTTCTCCTTTAATCCAAGGATGCACAACAAGCTCATTTCACATATAAATTCAGAGGAGAAGGACATTTGGTAGATTGTTATGAGTTCAAAAATTCCATTCAACCATGACATATGTGAAGCTGAGAAATACGAAGTAAATTAATACAATCTGCACAATCCCAATGGCAGTCCAGAAAATAGGCAGTCTTCAAAATTCCATGTGCTCTTCTTAGCTAAGAATGCTCCTCTTTATTTTTATAAGAATAAAAAGATGCTTTTTTATTAAACAATAAATTATTAAATATATAAATATAAACTGACTTTTATTTTAAAATCATGCTCTATGTTTACAAATAAATGTGGCATTAAACAAAATTTGAAGGTGCTGAAAGAGGAAGCTTATTTTTAATACATTAAATAGTATATTGAATTTAAAGTATCAAGCAGAGGCCAAATGTTAGGCAACAGACTCCAACAGCAAATATTTGGAGTTTTCTACATATGAGGGACCACAGTGTTCATGCTCAGACAGCCAACAGACAATAGTCAACAAAAGACTGGTAACCTGAGAGAAGGGGAACGAATAAGAAAGCTTGTCTTTCTTTTTCTTTTTAAAATTATTTTATTGAAGTATTGTTGATATACAATGCTGTGCCAATCTCTGCTGTGCAGCAAAGTGACTCAGCTATACACATGTAGACACTCTTTTTTCATATTCTTTGCCATTATGGTTTATCACAGGATATTGAATATAGTTCCCTGTGTTATACAGTAGGACCTTTTTGCTTATCCATCCTATGTATAATAGTTTACATCTGCTAACCCCAAACTCCCAGTCCTTCCTTCCCCCAACACCCTCCCCCTTGGCAACCACAAATCTGTTCTCAATGTCTGTGAGTCTGTTTCTGTTTTGTAGATAGGTTCATTTGTGCCATATTTTAGATTCCACAAGTAAGTGGCATCTTATGACATTTGTTTTTTTCTTTCTGACTTACTTCACTTATTATGATAATCTCTAGTTGCATCCATGTTGCTGCAAATGGCATTATTTTTGTTCTTTTTAATGGCCAAGTAGTATTCTACTGTATCTATGTACCACATGTTCTTTATCCATTCATCTGTTGATGAACATTTAGGTTGTTTCCATGTTTTGGCTATTGTGAATACTGTTGCCATGAACATAGAGGTGCATGTATCTTTTTGAATTATAACTTTGTTCAGATATATGCCCAGGACTGGGATTGCTGGATCATATGGTAATTCTATTTTTAGTTTTCTGAGGAACCTCCACACTGTTTCCCATAATAACTGCACTAATTTACATTCCCACCAACAGTGTAGGAGGTTTCCCTTTACTCCACACCCTCTTCAGCATTCGTTATTTGTAGACTTCTTAACGATGGCCATTCTGACCAGTGTGAGGTGGTACCTCATTGTAGTTTTGATTTGCATTTCGCTAATAATTAGTGATGTTGAGCACCTTTTCATGTGCCTATTGGCCATCTGTATGTCTTTGGAGAAATGTTTAAGGTCTTCTGCCCATTTATCAATTGGATTGGGTTGTTTGTTTTTTTGTTGTTGAGTTGTGTAAGCTGTTTGTATATTTTGGAGATTAAGCCCTTGTCTGTCGCATCATTTGCAAATATTTTCTCCCATGCTGTAGGTTCTTTTTTTTTTTATGGTTTCCTTTGCTGTGCAAAAGCTTGTAAGTTTGATAAGGTCCCATTTGTTTATTTTTGTTTTTCTTTCTATTACCTTGGGAGACTGATGTAAGAAAACATTGGTATGATTTGTGTCAGAGAATGTTTTGCCTATGCTCTCTTCTAGGAGTTTTATGTTGTCGTGTCTTATGTTTAAATCTTTAAGCCATTTTGAGTTTATTTTGGCACATGGTGTGAGGGTGTGTTCTAACTTCATTGATTTACATGCAGCTGTCCAACTTTCCCAGCATCACTTGATGAAGAGCATCATTTTCCCCATTTTATATTCTTGCCTCCTTTGTTGAAGATTAATTAACTGTAGGTGTGTGGGTTTATTTCTGGGCTCTCTATTCTGTTCCATTGATCTATATGTCTGTTTTTGTACCAATACCACACTGTTTTGATTGCTGTAGCTTTGTATTATTGTCTGAAGTCTGGAAGAGTTATGCCTCCTGCGTTGGTTTTTTTTCTTCAGGATTGCTTCTGGAGGCCCAGTGGTTAAGAGTCTGTGCTTCCACTGCAGGGGGCACAGGTTTGATCCCTGGCTGTAGAACTAAGATCCCACAAGCCTCTCAGCACAGCCAAAAAAAAAATAAGTAGATAGATAAATAAAGCTTGTGTTTTTCTTGGAAATGTATCTCCATACTGCTGTGCATGGAGGGGAGAACCACAGAGATGATGAAAAGGTATTTCACTGAGCTGAGGAAATAGGGAGTTCAGAGAAACCAACAGGGTTAGAATTTGTGGGACAGTGCACTGGAGATGAAGGAGCTACTCAGAGAAAGAGTTGCAAAACTCTGCAGTTGAGTCTGTCTGAATTTTAAACTGCATATGCATAGAGAAATGTCACAGGGCTGGGCCAAACCAACAAAACAAACATAAAACTATCAAGCAAATATTAGCTAAAAATCCTCAGAACACAAACAGCACTGGAAGACATTGGAATTCCAGTTAGCGATAGTCGAGAAACTTTACTTAGCATTCAGATAATTCAGTAGGGATCTCAGAGGATCACACCTTAGTAGTAAGTCTAAAGTAGTAGGAGAGAAAAGTTATGCTAGAAGCATCTTGATTAAGTTTAAAATCAAACTTCATAAGAATCAAGGTGACTGGCAAGTAACTTAAGAGTCTCCCCACCCCCTAAAAAATAGAACAAACGTTCAACAGGCTTTAAAGGCACAAAATAACACTAATATTCAAGAATATAACAAACATACTGCCTGGCATCCAGCCCACAAATACTAAACTAACAAAGAAATGTGAACGATAGGATAGAAAGTAGTCATAGATACAGAACTAGAAATGACAGAGAAAGAGGAATTACAAAGAAAGGACTTTGTTATTATAAATATGTTCAAGAATTATGGAAAGCATATAGCAAGAAGAGAAACTGCAACTATAGAAATCAGCAAATTTAACTTCCAAAGCTGAAAGTACAGTATCAGATTGTTTTTTAGGCAAATTCATAGAATAGGCTTAAAAACGAATAAAACAGTACTAAACAGAAGATCAGTGAACAAGAAGACAAAACATATATAAGGTATTTTTAAAGAGAGAGAGAAAAAAATGATGGAGAATAGTAAATGAAACTCAATACCTGTGGAAAGATACTGGGTAGTCAAATATGATGTAATTGGAGTCCCAGGGTAAAATGGCATGTGGGAGAGAGTACCAAATAATTATTTGAAAAAATTATGGATGAATTTATTTTCAAATTTGAATAAAACTAAAAAAATGCAGAGATCAAAAAAGCTCAGTAAAGCCTAAACAGAATAAACACAAGAAAACCACACCAAGCACATCTTAACCACTGATAAAGAGAAAAATCTGAAAAGCCATAAAGTGTGGAGAACCATTACATAGGACAACAACAATACGAATGATGGTTAACTTTTCATTGGAATAAATGGAAGTCAGAGACTTATTATAAGTATTGAAAGAAAATAAATAACCTAAATTTTTTATATACAGAAAAAAATGTGCTTTAAAATTTAAAACGAAAAGAAGAACTTTTTAGACAAGCAAAAGCCAAAGGATTTTATCACCAGTTGCTCTGTGGAAAATGTTAAAGTCTTGAGACTGAGAGAAAATACTACATGATGGAAACTCTGATCAACACAAATCAAAGAAGAGCACAAAAATATAAAATGTGATGGTAGATATAAAATATTTTCTTTTGAATTTTAATATCCTTTAAAAAGTTGGCTGTTTAAAGCAAAAATAATGTTGAAGAACTATACAGTTTATAAGATGTGTAGAAATAAAATGCATAAAAACATTAGCAGAATATAAAGAATGTGACAGGGAAGTTAATGTGCACTGTTGCTGGATTTTACATTATGTATGAGGTTTATGATCTATTTTGACAGTAGAGTAGGGAAGTTTAAGGTGCATATTGTAAACCTGTGTGTGTGTGTGCACGTGTAAACAACTGGGAGTAAATTAGAGAAATTGTACTCCTTCACCCTTTAATAGTTAAGCATTTTCTGAGAACAGAACACTTTCTTTAAAAAAATAATTAACTTATTAAAATTAGGAAATCTAGCATTGAAAAAATACTCTTAACCATCCAACAGTTTATATTCAAATGTCTCATACTTTGCTGATGTATAGCTATTTCCCCCCTTTTTAGAATATAATCTGGGATCACGCATTTCATTTGGCTGTAATGTTTTATTAATTTATTTTAATCTGGATTATTTCCCCATCCTTTATTTTTCATCACCTTGATATTCTTTAAGATTAAAAGTTTGTCATTTTATGCAATGTCTTGCATTTTAAGCTTGTCTGATGTTTTCTCAGGATGAGATTCAAAGTAATGCATTTTTGACAGAAATGTCACAGAAGTTACGTTTTCTTCTCAACATAATATCGGGAGGCACAAGATTGATTTGTTCCCATATTGGTAGTAATAAATTTGATAATGTTAATGTGGTATCTGAAAACTTTCTCCACTGTATAGATACTGTTTTTCTCGTCATATTAATAAGAAATCCACGAAAATTGCAAAACTATGAATTATCCTCCTTCTCATCAATCTTTCACCAACAAATTTTAATATCAAGTGATGATTTTCTGATTAATCATGACTTCTATTTTAATTTATATTATTCTGTCAGAAAGTGTTCCTTTCCAGCATATTTATTTTTACAATTAATTTTATTTACTTATTTACAGGTTTATGCATTCTTGTTTTATACAACGAATTGTATTTACTATGACAATGCTCCAGTTGTTCACTGGTGACAAATTCACTCATTATTCATTGATCTGGAAAAGTATTTCCACCATCATATTTAAAGTATATTTTCACTAGATACAGAATTCAATATTGAGAATATATTTCAGAACTTTAAAGATGTCATTCCATTTTATCCTGGCAGACCATATTCAAGAGGCCAACCATAATTTTTACACTTTTGCCAGTGTTTTTGTTGCTTTTCTGGAAGAGTTGATTTTTGGAAATCCTTATACTCTAGAGTGTTTCTTGTCCATCAATTTTTACATACCATTCAAAGAGTAAAGTTTCAGCTGCATCCCAGACAGGTCCTATTGAAATTGATCTTATAATGTGTGATGAGTAGAAGGAAGAAGGCACAATTATGATTAAACAACTTTAATACTTTAATTATAATTAAATATAATTCTTAATTCACAAGACTTTTATAAGGTGGTAGCCTTCCATGAGTCTTGAAGGATACAGAGTTGAATAAAATAGAGTCATTGTCCTTTGGAAGATCATAGTCTTATTAAAGAGATATATAAGTGAAATCTAGGCTTTGGTTACTGGTTCTGCATGTAAGGAGAGAGAAAGTTTCCATTCCATCTCAACAACAAGTAAAAAGCTGAACAGGATGAAAATCAACAACTCTCTTGGATTAATAAGAGAGGAGAGGACACAGAGAAAGCCACAGTCCCCAGGACTGGAGAGACAGAGAAGCAAATATAGGCAGCTATGATTTAGAAACTCACGAGCAGAAATTTCCATGGGAACAAGTGCTGGGTAGGAAAATCTGTACTGTTAATAGATAAAATGATAAGAGTCTGAGTACTAGAGTCAGAGAGTTAAAAATTCCAGGGGGACCCAGTTATAGGAGGGAACCCACAATATTATGAGATTTACCCCCAAAGAGCTCTAACAGGTTTCCATAGTAAATATCTGACAAAAAGTCCTTCAGGTTTCCAACATGGGGAGGGAAAAAGAAACCAATTTGAAATATTCCAGAGAATTGTGTTCTTCTGAACAAGGTCTGCCCTCAGAGGAAGCTATGTAGCCAAAGTCTAACCTCGTAGGGTATTACTAGAGCTTAACTGACCTAGGGAAGGAAAGTACCCAACTCTCAAGACCACTGTAGCCACCCTGTCCCACTAAATGAAGGAGAAAAAAACTGAGAAACGCCTGTAAAGTAAACAGTCAGAAAGTATAAGCTCACTAAAAGACTGAGACCTCATCATAGGACTATACAATGCTTCTGCTCCCCCCACACTTCACCATTAAATTACTAAAGTCCTATTTACATAATACATCATGTCCGGCTATCAATAAAAATTACACGGCATTCTAAAAGACAAAAAATACTATTTGAAGAGACAGAGAAAACATCAGAACCGGACATGGCAGCGATGTTGGAATCATCAGAATGGAAATTTAAACCAACCATCATTAATGTGCTAAAAACTCTAATGGATAAAGTAGGCAACCTGCAAGAACAAATGGGCAACATAAGCAGAGGAGATGGAAATCCTAACAAAGAACCAAAATGAAATGATAGAGATAAAAAACACTGTAACAGAAATGAAGAATGCCTTTGATGGACATATTTGTAGAGTGTACAAGGCTGAGGAAAGAATCTTTGACATAGAGAATAAATCAAAAGAATCCTCAAAAACAGGAGAACAGAATATCCGAGGACTGGGACAACTACAAAAGATGTAACATACATGTAATGGGAATACCAGAAGAAGAAGAAAGAGAGAAAGGGACAGAAATATTTGAAACAATAATGACTGAGAATTTCTGTAAATTAATGTCAGGCGCTAAGCCACAGATCCAGGAAGCTCAGAGAATACCAAGCAGTATAAATGTCAAAGAACTGCACCTCTGCATATAATTTTCAAATTACAGAAAATAAAAGAAAAAGAAAAAATTCTGAAACAAGTCAGAGAAAAAAACACCTTACTTACAGAGGAGCAAAGATTAGAATTATATCTAACATTTCCTCAAAAAACAGGCAAGCAAGAAGAGAGTGGAATAAAATATTTAAAGTGTTGAGAAAAAAAAATACCAGCTTCGAATTCTGTACTCTACAAAATTATCCTTCAAAAGTGAAGGAGAAATAAAGCCTTTTGAAGACAAATAAAAATCAAGGGATTTGTTGAAAATAGACCTGCCTTGGCAGAAGTGCTAAAACAAATTCTTCAGAGAGAAAAAATTAATAATATAGGTCAGAAACTCCCATCTATCTAAAAAAAGAAAATACATTGAAGAAATAATAAGTGAAGGTATAATTAAAAATTTAATTTTTCTTATTCTTAATTGATCTAACAAGTAACAGTTTGTTAAAATAATAATAGCCACACTGTATTTGATTAGGTATGCTTATGTATATATCATATATATATTTATATATCTGTTTAAGTATGTTTATACATAAGTAAAATGAATAACAGCAGTGTTACAAGAGACAGGAGAAAGAAATTAAGATCATTTTGTTATTATAAGGTACTCATACTACTCATGAAGTGGTATATTATTATTTAAAAGTGAACTTAGATTAGTTATAAACATATATTGCAAACTGTAGGGCAACCACTAAAAAAAGTGAAAAAAAGTATGACTGATGTGTTAAGAAAGGAAAAAATCATGGAATAATACAAATTGCTTAATTAAAACCACAAAAGGCAGAAAAAGAGTAGAAGACAAAAATAGGACCAAAGAACCAGAGCAACAAGTACAAAACAATAATAAATATAGTAGACATTAATCCAAGTATATCAGTCATCACTTTGAATGTCAATGATCTAAATGCTCCAATTAAAAGACATATTGTCAGAGTAGATCAAAAAACATGACCCAAATATATGTTTCCTACAGGAAACTCACTTTAAATATAAAGATACATATAGATTAAAAGTAAACAGATGGGGCTTCCCTGGTGGCGCAGTGGTTGGGGGTCCGCCTGCCGATGCAGGGGACACGGGTTCGTGCCCACCTCTGGGGGGATCCCACATGCCGCGGAGCGGCTGGCCCCGTGAGCCGTGGCCGCTGAGCCCGCACGTCCGGAGCCTGTGCTCCACAGTGGGAGGGGCCGCGGCAGTGAGAGGCCCGCGTACCGCCAAAAAAAAAAAAAAAAAAGTAAACAGATGGCAAAATACATACCAGGTTAGTATTAATCAAAATAAAGCAGAGTAGCTATATTAATTTAAAGAAAAGTTATCAGAGATAAAGAAGGGTACTACATAGTGGTAAAGAGGTCAATTCTCCAAGAAGACATAAGCAATTCTTACTGTGTGTACACCTAACAATGGAGCATCAAACTACTTGAGGCAAAACCTTATACAGCTGCAAGGAGAAATAGATAAATCCGTTATCATAGTTGGACACCTCAACGCTTCTATCTTAGAAATGGACAGATACAGCCAGCAGACATAACAAACATGAACATATATTGCAATTGGTGCTATAATAGTATATGGAGGTAGTCAAAAAATACAACTATTCTGGGAGGTGAGATATATGCTCTCAGTGTCCTACTTCTTATTTTAGGGTAGCTTCATTCTCTTACATAATCCTTCCCAGAGATTAACTCAAAGTTATCTCTTATGTAACTTTTATCTAATGCGTTATTCAGCCACAAAGAAAAATGTTTGAATCCAGCAGCAGGTGGCAACTTGTGGGTCGATCTGAAGGACTAAACACTGTACTTGTGTCATCCTTTTTATGCATCTATTTGTTTAACCTACACGAGGACTTTAAACCTGGTCTTCTTTTAGTTGTAAACTCTGTCCTATCGTCAGCACACATGCATGCATATCAATAATTGCATCATCATCATCATCACCAGTGAAATAACTGATTATTTGAATCTTAGGATCACTTCCTGATTTTCTAATAAAATAATAAAGCTAACATTACATTTTTGGAAAAATGTTTTTCATGCGCTTGTGAAAAATTGGCAAAATAATTGTCTACATATTTACCCAACTCAAAGTCCCTTATCTACAAGGAACAAGTTGCTTCAGGTTTTCTACAGTCAATGAAATTATGTATTCTTTAAGTTTGTGCAATGAAAAGCAGAAGTGGTTTTTAAGGCTTAAGTTGAGCTTTAATAGCAGGATGACTTCTGTGTCCAGTTGCTTAACCACATTTAAATAAGAATTTAGTAGGAAAATACCTTTTATATAATTCTTATGGAAACTTCTAGATGAGGACTGTTTATAAACTTAACTCCCTTGGCTCATTACCAATAATGTTCATTTGTTATTTATAATCTTATAAATGTTGTTAATAAATTTAATAATGGATTTATATTTAATTTCAAGATCTTAATAATTGACAGAGAAGAATAATGTTTAAAGGTGAAAGCCAGGACTTTGAATAATAGTACCTAAATCAATCCCACTTTTATGCACAAACTACTTATGAACATGTGAAGAAACATAAAATTTTACCAACTGGTGATCTTTGACATATTTTTAATATAAGTGAACTGAAAGTTCAATGAAGATTGAGACAAATCAAACTAATTTATTCCTTTTTTAAAAATTTGAAGGTCATAGTGGGTTATATGCCAAATAGAATGAGAAAGTATAAGGTATGCTAAAATTCATAGACTTTGCTATCAGGAGGAAAGAGTATGAATCCTGTTTTAGTCACTCAATTATAGGTGTGTGATTGAGGAAGATACTTAATCTTTCAATGCCTTACATTTTTCATTTGTATAATGTAAATAATTGTTCTTAATTCTCAAGATTATATAAAAATTAAGAAATACATAATACATATTGTACAAAACAAATGACAGGTGGTTTCTAGTAAGTATTAGATGTTACTTTTTCTGAAACATTAGTTTATAAAATATTTAGTACCAATGAATACAACTTAAACACTGGAGGAAGAAGAATTATGGAATGAATTCATTACTTCTTGTGGTGTAAATTCATTATCCTCTCAACATTTTATTCAAGGATGATTAATTTGTTCATGCTGAATGTCATGTGCATTCTTTCCTTCCTTCCTCTTCATTCGTTATCATGCCAGTAAAGTTTTATAACAGAGGAAGAAATCTGTTTTACCAAAAGTAGCATACACACAAATAATCACACAAGTATGTATATTACTGGATGAAGTCAAACTGAAGTTAAATATTTTTGTTTACCCTTGGCAAAATACAGCTTCCTATGTTTAAGAAAAAATAATAAAATTTATGTTGAATGTCAAAATCTCATGTAGAGGGCTTCCCTGGTGGCGCAGTGGTTGACAGTCCGCCTGCCGATGCAGGGGACACGGTTTCGTGCCCCCGTCCAGGAAGATCCCACATGCTGCGGAGCGGCTGGGCCCGTCAGCCATGGCCGCGGAGCCTGTGCGTCTGGAGCCTGCGCTCCGCAACGAGAGAGGCCACAACAGTGAGAGGCCCGCGTACAGCAAAAAAAAAAAAAAAAAAAAAATCTCATGTAGAGCCACTTGTTGATGAGTTAAATGGAAAGGAATGAAGAACATTAAGATTGAATTTCTGTGAAAAAATGTCTGGGTCTAAAAATTAAAGAAGGAAAGCAGTTAGAGAACCATGTGCTATATCTTACCAAACCTGATAGCATGATATAAACAAAAATGTGGCTTCATTTTCCCATTCTTAATACATCAACAATTTTATGAAAACAAAAGAATGGTGCTCTAGAGGAATTTATCCAATTTGCCTAACTTCTTTAAAATTCTGAATTTCATAATGGAAAATGGAGATGCCTTTTAAGGATAAAGATACAGCATCTCATTTCCTCCAGGCTCTAGAGTGCAATCTTGTCTTCAGCTTAGAAACCCCTACATATGCCAGGTCATATGTATGTACCCACAACCCCCAGCAAGTAGCTCATAGCCTATACATAGTTGGTGATTAATTAACATTTTTGTTAAGTAAATAATATACTATGTCTTATATGTTTTAATGAACAAAACAGCATGACATTGAGTAGGCATTTATTTTTCTAATCTTCTTATATATTTTCCACAGCAATTTAACAACAAAAAAATGATTCCAATGACTACATATTTTAACTATCACTTTTTATGTTATATTTTTTAAATCAAACTTTTAGCACTGCTTGATATACAATGTAGGTAATAAACATTGCTTCCAAAGATTATAGTCTAGCCACTTAGCAATTTCAATAGAAAAGCTGAATTTCATTTACAACTGATAAAATATTAAAAATATTGCAAAGTCCAAAAACAGTTTCTTTGAATTTTAAACAGAAGAGGGTTATAAAGTTGTATGAGAAATCATCAAGATATTTACTGTAGAGTTTTCCTAGCCTTCATTATCTTTATAGGCCCAAAGGTAATACTGATAGTTTTAAAGTTCTTATAGCAATAGTCCCACTTGTGATTACTTTCTTGACCTATTTTCAGGTGTTTGCCATATGTTTGGCTTCGATGCATAGATATTTTTTGATTTACCTCTCTGACAAATCAATCATTTTATAAAGAAAAAATTTCTCTTAGAACATGCACTAGGTCCACTGAATTATCAGAAATCCATCCACAAAAAGGTAAGATACAATGTGGAGGTGGGAAATGTGGTTCAAATGAATCAAGGCAGAATTGGAGGAGTTGAGTCCAAAGTAAATTATTATTAATTTTTTTTTTTGAAATTCACAATTAGTCCAATATTCATATATCTGGACTATTTCAGAGTAACTGTAGACATGATACCACTTTTTTTGGCATGTGTGTTTGATCTCCTTTAATCTGGAACAGTTTCTCAGACTTCTATGTATTACATGAAATTAACATTTTTGAAGAATACAGACTAGTTTTGTTTTGTTTTGCTTTTGTAGAATGTTCCTCAGTTTGAGTTTGTCTGATGTTTTCTCATGATGAGATTCAGATTATGCATACTCTGTTATCATGTTCTTCTTAGTGCATCATATAAAAAATTACCTGATATAGGTTTGACCCATTTTTGGTAAAGTCAACTTTAATAACTTGATTAAGGTTATGTTTGTTATGTTTCTTCACTATAACATTATTATTTTTACCATTTGTATTGATAAGTAATTTGTGGGAAAATATATTAAAATTATGTAAATATCCTCTTCCTTATTAAACTTTTACCACTAGCTTTAGCATCCATCTCTGATTCTTTATGCAACTAATTATTCCTTTGATAGTTGAAAAATGATAAATGTTTTAACTCCACCATTTCTTCTACATTTACTAGTTGGCATTCCACTACAAAAAAAGCATTACTGTTCTTTCCTTTTTTTTCTTTCTTTCTTTCTTTCTTTCTTTCTTTCTTTCTTTCCTTTTTTCTTTCTTTCTTATGGACACGTGAATTTTATAAACTATTATTTCCATTATTTTTGATGCTCAAACTACCTTAGACTTGGATGGTGAAAGTCCATTCAGGCTGTCTCCTCTGTCTTCATGACACTGCTTAAGCACTTCCTTAAAAAGTGATGATAAAGAGACAATGATTTAAATATCTGTGTCAAGAAGAATATTGAGGAAAAGAAGTTAAAAATTTAAGAAGTGCTTTAGCAAGAAAAATCTTGGTATTTTCAAGGTTTAACAAGAACTCAAGTGCTATTAAAAGACTTCAATGAGGAAGAAGTGATATAAGTGGGGACTGGAGAGATGAATAGACAAACAGGGCCTTGAAGACTCTGAAAAGCAGTAGAATTTTATTCTAATTGAAGTAAGAAGGCAGTAGAAGCACTTAAGAAATGGAAAAATAACTAATGTGTCTTTTTCAGGGATTACCCTGGCTGTTTCCTAGAAGAGGTACTAAAATGGGACAAAAATGAAAAAAGGAGAAGAATAAAGGGGCTATTGCAGAAGTTCAGGAATGTTCTTATGGTAGTTTGGCCTAGAAGAGTAGCAGTGAATAGTGGAAAAAGTGTTAATTTCAGGAGAAATTTTTGAGTATAGCCAACATGGCTGTAGTGGAGGGATGATGTAGGGGGTAAGGGAAAGGGAAAATTTAAAATAATGTCTAAAAACTTGACCTGAGTTACTAGATGGGTGATTTTGCCAACAATAAAATGAAGATTAATTTTGAAGGAATAAGCTTTTTTTGGGGGAATTCAGAAGTTTTGTTTTGGGAAGGTTTAATTTTGAAGTATAAACCTCAGGCCTTGGGTGTGAGTCTGAAGCTCATGAACGTGTTTAGTAGTAAAATTATAAACTTGGGAAACATAAACCCATACACATTATTTAAACTGGGGAACTAGATTAAGTATGAGAAAATTATGTTATTTCTGAAAACATTAGTAAATATTTGCTTTATTCATTGTATTATATCAATTTGATTGCCATGAATGTGTCTCACTGTTATTTCTTACTTGATAAGTTAATCCCTAAGTCAATAATAATTTTGACTTTCTACTTAGGTCATATCGGATATGACTATGTGAAAATAGAATTCCCCATAAAAACCCTTACTTGATGAAAAAAGAAATGTCTTCAGTGATCCAATCTGAAGCGATAACTATCTGTTTATCTCTTTGTTATATAAGAAAACTGACAAAAATTTAAAAACGGAAAATAGAATGAAAAACTATTATATATTTGAGTTAAGAAAGAAGATAATAAAGGGAATTTGAGAGAAGGAAGGAATAGGTGAAGAATATACTGCTGAGAATTTTCCAGAAACAGCATGGACTTTTTGGTAAAAACAAGAATCTTAAAGTTTGGGTAGCACAATCAATCCAAAGCTCATATACTTAAAAAATTCACACCTTGATATATCTTAGTGAAAGTGCAAGCCGTAAAAGAAAAGACAACTTTTTAAAGATAGAATACTTACAGAGCAATGACAAGTGGACTGACAGCAAACTTTTCCACAGCAGTAAAGAAGGCAGAAGGTAGTGAAATACTATCTTTGATGTGCTGACAAAATATACTTATTAGTGAAATCATGAGTATTTTCTTCCTCATGATGGTAAAAAGCTAAATAATTCTAGTATTACAACCTCTCAAATATTGTACGAGGGTCCTAGGCAAAGCAACAAGAAAAATATGGAAAGAAATAATCAAAAGGAAAAATGTACTTATTCACTGATGACATAAATGTGTTCATGGAAAACCGCAAAGAATCTACAAAAAATCTAATAGCAGTAATTGCACTACATTTCTATATGCTAGCAAATGCAAAATTGAAATTAAAATATAATATATTGAGTGCAGAAATAATATAATATATATAGGAAGAAATCTAATATGTGTAAGGTATCTACTCCAGAAACTCCAAAATTATTGAAAGAATTTAAATCAACTGAATAAATGGAGAGATATACAAGTTAATGTATTGGAAAACTCAATATTTTTACAATGTAAAGTCCAAACTGATCCATACTTTCAATACAATACAAATCATAATCCTAGCAGGTGTGTGTGTGTGTGTGAACATTTGTAAGAATTATATGGAAATGAAAAGGACCAAAACAGTTAAGAAAGTCTTAAATAAAAATACAAATTTGAAGATCCCTATTTTTATTTAAGACTTAAAGCATATTGAAGTATTTAAGACAGTGTGGTAATGGTCCAATTATAGACAAAACACTCATGAAGCACGATAATAAATGGAGTCAAAAAATAAAGTCATCTGATTTATGACAGAGTTATTAGAGTTGCTTTTTCACAAAAATAAACCATTAGGAAAGGGAATAGAATAGGCAAGCCACAGACTATGAGAAGATTTTAGAAAATATATATTAGAAAAATGACATAGGTCTATGACGTATAAAGAAGCTTGATACATCGATAAGAAAAATATAAAGCTAACATAGAAACAGGCAAAATATTTCTACAGGCAGTTCATAAAAAAAAATATACAAGTAGCTAATAAGAATAAAAAATGTGCTCCACACCACATATCATTTCAGAGAAATGATATCATATATCATTTCAGAGAAATGATAATTTAACCACAATGACTAAACTTTAAAAGACTGACAATAGCAACTGTTTTCAAAGATGTGGAACAATTGGGACTTTCATACATTGCTGACTGATGTATAAAGTGATAAAACACTTAAAAATTTACTTTCAATAATTATTAAAACTAAACATATTTTAAAATTATATTAATTAAGACAAAATCTATAAATATATTTTACCTCACAGTTTCCATAGATCATGAATCTAGAATCAGTTTAGCTGGCTGTTTCTTGCTCAGGGTCTCTCACTGAAATATCAGCTCATCCTGGAATCATCTCAAATTTTGACTGAGGGAAGATTATCCATGAAGCCTACTCACACGTCTGTCAGTGGACTTCAGAAGAGCTGTTTCCAGGATCACATCACTGTTGAAATTCTTCAGAATATCTACTTTTGAGCTCACTCAGTTGGGCCATTTTATAGGGCTAGCTCGAATGTCTTCTAGAAATCCAAGAGAGAGAAAGAAAGTGTACTTCAGGCAGAAGCCAATATTTTTATGTCCTAATTTCAGAAGTGACATCTCATTATTTATACCATATTAGGTTTCTTAGGAGTAAATCAGTAAATCTATCCCATGTCCAAGAGGGAGATATTTCACAGGGGTTGATCCCCAGGAAGTGGAGATCATTGTCGGCCATCTTAGGAGTTGCTTATCACAACTAAAAATGACACAGCAATTTCAGTCCTAAGAGTCCAAGAGAAATAAGTATGTATATCCACCCAAAAACGGTTTTATTTATAATAACTAATAACTGGAAACAACCTGGATATCACCAGCAAGAAAATAGATACATACATTTTGTTATATATATAAAATAGAAATCTGCAAAGCAATAAAAAAAGAACTAATGCAACAACTTGAATGAATCTCTGAGATATTATGCTGAATGAAAAAATCTAGACAGAAAATAGTATATAATATACTGTACTAGGGATAGAGAAATTTTATGAAAGAATTAACAACAGTTGTCACATCTGAAAGATGAGGTTAGACTGGGAATGGACAAAAGAAAACACTCTGAGATACTGAGAATGCTCTATTTCTTGATTTGGGTGATAGTATTGTTGGGTGATAAAGATACATTTAGCTTAAGGTTTAAAGTTAGTGAACTTTACACAATTTACTATACATATATTACAACTCATTAAAATATCACTACTTTTAGAAGACTTATTGAAATCCATAAACATGAGCTTAAAACTCATAGTATGCTTCTGCAATGAGGGTATAGATTACAAATTGCATAGTGAGTTTATAAAATCAATGAACAGTCAAGGTTAGGAACCGTGAAAAAAAAAAGAGGACATCCCTGAATTCTTAAAATATTTATATAAAAACTCTCCAAAATTTGATAGCAATTCTAAAAATGAACAAAATCTTACCAATAAATGAGTTTTGAATCAGACAGCAATTTCTAAACCGATCTTTTACGTAACTCTTGTGGAGAGTAAAATAAGAAATTCTTTCATACAAACTTCATAGTTATTATGAAGAAAAAGTGAAATAAAAATTGCAAAGCTTAATATATATTCTTGGTGGGAGCTAAGTATCAATATTTGATAATGATTTCTATTGTTATATAACCACAACAATTACACTATTTGGTGTCTATTTTCTCACATGTTAAATGAGTGTTTTAAACTTGAATAGACCTTTCTACAAAGAAGATATATAAATGGGCAACAAGCAAATGAAAGGATACTGAACATTATTAGGGCTTAGGGAAACACAAATAAAAACCATTTTATACCCATTAAAGTAGCATGTATTGAAAACAAACAAACAAACAACAAATGGAAGGTAACGTGTTGGTGAGGATGTGGAGAAAGTGGAACCCTTATACATTGATGGCTGGAATATAAAATGCTGCAAAAGCTGTGGAGAACTGTCTGATGGTTCCTCCAAATATTAAACAGAATTATCATATGAACCAGTAATCTCACTTCTATAGTGTATACCCCAAAGAATTAAAAACTGGTATTTAAACAAGTACCTTCATAACAAGAAATGTTTGCATCATTATCCCCAGTAACCAAAAGGTGGAAACAACCAAAATGTCCATCAACAAATGAATGGATTAACAAAATGTACATATCCATACAATAGAATATCATTCAGCTACAAAAAGAAATGAAGCACTGATGCCTGCTGCAATGTATAAGAACCTCAAAAATATGCTAGGTAGGGCTTCCCTGGTGACGCAGCGGTTGAGAGTCTGCTTGCCGATGCAGGGGACACGGGTTCGTGCCCCTGTCCGGGAAGATCCCACATGCCGCAGAGCGGCTGGGCCCGTGAGCCATGGCCGCTGAGCCTGTGCGTCCGGAGCCTCTGCTCTGCAACGGGAGAGGCCACAACAGTGAGAGGTCCGCATACCGCAAAAAAAAAAAAAAAAAAAAAATTGCTAGGTGAAAGAAGCCTGATACAAAGTCTTCTGAGACAAACTTAATTACTTTTATATTGCTTTGGGTATTGGAGAAATGATGGATAACACTTAATGGTCATGCATTCTATAAGAGAGGGCTTTGTGGAGAGACGGATTCATCAAGGAATTTTTCAGATATATGATATTTGGATTAGAATGCAAATTGATGAAAACACAAGAGTTCTAGTGAGTATGGTGTTTTCATGCAGAGTGACAAAATTGGCCTCGCTACAATCTAATTTTCAAAAAAATTTTTTTTCTTCTTCCTAGCTCTAAACAGGGTTGAAAAATTATTTCATATGACATGATCAAAAGATACATTAGAATTCAGATGTCAAAAATGTAAAAAATATGTATTTGAAATAAGGTCACATTTCTCTCAAGTAGCACTGCCCAATAGAACATTCTGTGATAAAGGTAATGTTCTGTATATAACTTGTCCAAGATAGTAGCCACTAGTCTTTTGTCACTCTTGAGCTCCAGAGATGTGGTTAGAAAAAAAAAGCAATTGAATTTTTTATTTTATTCAACTTTATTTAATTTCATTTGTTTGATCTTAATTTAATTTTAGTTCCCTTCATCATTTAGAGATTGTGTTAATACCTAAACTTAATGACTATGGATATTTCTTCTGCTTGTGTAAGTGACCTTCTTTTGACCCCCAGGTCTATTCATATCTACTGTTTCTCACAAAATATCTGATTCCTAACTCTAGAGAATAAAGAAGTCTCATCTGCTTTCCCTGAAGAGGCTGGTATGAACAATTCCCAGTAAGGAAGCCCTGGAGCCCAACTCTTAGGTCTGTCGCAGCCATGACAACTCTACTAATCCCAGGCCATACAAAGCAGGATTCTCCCAGAGGCTGCCAGAATCTCCAGGCTAGGTCAGGATGCAGAGAATCATCAGTGAGGTTTTGAGAGATTCTCCAAAAACTCGAGTGTTTTTGCAAGAGATCATAATGAAATCCTCATACCCTCACCTATCTTGGAAGGAGTTTGTCGTTGGTGTGGTAAATTTCTTCACTTTAAAGCTTGCATTCCCCCTACTCTTGGTTTACTCTGAGATTAATCCTCTAATTCAAGGTTGTGGACATGTAAAAACCCAGCTTTAGGATGTTCAAGAAATCCCCTTTCTATCATTTGAAAATGTGGCTGAAAACTTTGCAGTTGAGCTTTTATTCAAAGCCAGTGCCTGACTCAGAGATACACTGCCAAGATTCTTCTTCAAGAAAAGATTTGTAGCCTCAGCTGCCAGCAGCAGCCTCAGCTGCAGGGAGCTTCTTTTCCCTTCATGGGTCACAAAACATACAAACCACAGAGGGGGCTTTACACCCACAGTCCCCTAGAAGTTGACCTAGCCAAGGCTTTCTTTGACCTGTATGGCAGTTCCACTTCTCCCTCTGCCTGATCCTACTTCCGTTCACTCTTTGCCACAGGTGTGAATCCCGAATAAATTTCTCCCATGCTAAACTGTCTCAGCAACTGCTTCCAAAGAACTCACCCTGAGGCATTTAGTTTTAAGTTCAAAGCTAAGCATTGACTTTTTTTTTTTCCCTCTAGGCAATGTCTGCCTGCCTCTTATCTATGGCAATAAACCTAATCTCCTTGGCCTAGTCTTAATTGCAAGATGATTCCAGGGAGGAAACAGAAATTTTTAAAAAAGAAAAACACTTTGGATTATATGTAAGAACATTACCCTGCCCTACTCCTTTACGTAGGTACATTGACCTCAGGGGAGTTCAGGTCAGAAATCTGACTTTTCCTCATGAAACTTCTGTAGTAATTAGTGACTTTCAGGAGAAAATGAGAGTCAAAACCACGAAATGGAAATGTGTTCAGCCATGCTTCTCATAGCCTTAGCACACTGTAGAGAGGGAAGAAGGTATGTGAAATAATGATTGCTATAGAGCATCATAACAATTATTATAGCGATAAGGACAATTAGTAGGCAAGTCTGGTATTGGTGGTCATATAAACCAGAAGAGAGTGAGCACCTCCTTATTCTATTTGAATGTATTGCCACCTGCTTTCATCCTATTTTGCCTTTTTGTTGAAAGATTACCTAGTTTCTGAAGGGGAAGCCTTGCTTGGTTCTAACTCAGGGACCAAAAGAGTGTCATCTAAACCTGTTTACAAATTTCCTTATACTGTTTTTATTCCTCTCATCCTTTGATTTCCATTTACTCAGTAGTAACATCAATTCAACAGCAAGGTCACAGCTTGGATGGACATTTTACCTTATGCCATCTCCAGGGCTTGCCTAATTCCAACTTGCTTTCCCATTTGTTATTTGTTGGAGAAATGTATGCTCCAAAAGCTATATGTAGTAAAATGAAAACCCATTATACTATTTTATGATGAAAACTAAATAATGCTTAACAGGTTTCATATTCATCAGAATAATTTCCTTATGTTTCCTTCATTTGGCTAGGAGAATTTCTTTCACACTGAAACCTGTTCCCTGGCTTTGTAAACACTGTCTAGCTCTGGGACCCTTCTGACCTCAGCAGTCTGTTCCATTGCTGCTAAAATGGTGCTTTTTAAGGAAAAAAATATGTTCTGGTCTATTCTTTCACTGTTCCATGTATGAAGTTCTAATTACCCATAATGGAAATTATACACATATATTAAGGAGGAAAAGACCTTTCTCATGTATCATCTGTTCCTTTTCTAACCTCTTGTCAGTCTAACAAAATGTTTTCAGAATGTGAACTTCGTGCTAATTAGATTCCATCAGAGATCTCATGATATTGCCAGTTCAGGCTTATTAACCTTTCCTGAGGTGAGATTTTTGAGGCAGTTATATATTTTAAAATGCAGTACTCATGGAGTAACCAGTTTAGTGTTTGTGAACCAACAAAAATGTATTTTGTATCCTCCAAGATGCTTTGAAAAATTGTCAGCTCTGCCCATCACTTTATCTCCATTATTTTATGATCTTTTGACATTTAGAATATTTTGTATGTTTTGAAGGCAAGTTATTTACATTAGAAATTAGCTAGAATCTATTCTACAGAAGATCTTAGAAAAGTCAGTAGCACAATGCTGACTATTTGGTATATTTTTTTTTTCATAATGAATACACATGAATTAGTCACCTTATTGGCAGTGCCTTAAAAGGACTGTGATTTAGAGGTTAGTCATATCTTGCATTGTAGACTTTGGAATAGCATGCAGTGAGGTGAACAGTTTATTATGAAGCTTTAATAGAGTGTATTAAGCATTCAGAAGACGTATTCCTTTCACGCCCTTGATAATAAATTCACTTTTCTCATGCAGTGAATTCACTTGAGATTCATAGTCTCCTCATAAACCTGGTAGTGAATGTTTAACCTCAGATTTCAAATGCTATAGTTCTTTTTATGATAATAAATGTTATCCCTATGGGGCTGTGAATTTGGTGATCATACCTAGTGCTCCAGTTAGAGAAAATTTACCTCCCTCATACGGTAGCCGGAGGTCCTTTTAGAGTATTTCATTACCCAAATTCATCAATATTATTTTTCAATACACATATGCATCCTGCACTTCCATGCACATGGATAAAGCTTTTCTTAAGGTCAATAGGATTAACTCTTAAATCATGATTCAAAACTTTTGGAGTGCAGCCTTTGCTATGTTTCTTTAAATTAGGCTGAATTTTATTGTGAAATATTTTACCACCTAATAAATGCTATGAATATTTAAAAGTATTTTGATCTGAAATAAAGTTCTTTTTTTTCTTATTTCTAAAAAAAAGTCCAATTTCTGGATTCTAATACAAAACCTGAATAACTACATGCACTTTTTGGTATGGTGACAAGGGAATAATAATAAAAATATTTCTGGGTAACATTCTCACACGGTCAAAGAATTCCGTGTACCTACATTAAAAGAAATTCATATATAGTCTATGGCATTGAAAAGAAATCCCTTGAATGCTGATAATATTTTTAATCCTCAAAACAACTACCCTAGCAGTTAGTACATTGTATAAAGTAATTAATAAATAAGCAAAGACAAAATGTGAGAAAAATATTAATTTCAAGTCTTAAATGTTTAGCATATTCAAACACTGAGATAAGTATTGTACTGTTGTGGAATCAAAGTTTAAAGTAATACAGTATCTCTCAGAATAGCCTGAGCAATAAAAACAATAATATTGTATTAAAACACATTAAGCAAAATAAAAAAAACAAGCAAAAAAAATAATAAAATAAATTTTATTTCCAAGGGGGACTCTATGTTTCAAACCTAGTCAGGTACATCCTGATTGCTATTCCATGCCCACATAACTGTCCATGACAGCAGACGAAAAGTGTGCTATAGAGTCTCATTCTTGTGATTAAATACTCTGGCCCATAAACGACTTATGTCATTTCCACCTAAAACTCACTCCCTCAAATAATCCCATGGCCACTCCTAACTGATTGAAACTGGGATATACCATCTTCTTGTGAACCTAGAAGGAGAAAAAATTCCAATGGGTGCTGGCAACCTCTGCCATGCACACAAAAGCCTCCATCTTGAAGGTTAATCAATACAGTCAAACATGAACGTGAAAGCAATCACTAAATCATTCATGTGAGGTGTACTTTTTAATGATAGTAAAAGGTACAGGGAAACAGTTAATTTTGAATTTAACCCTCATACAAGATAATAATTTTACTGGAAAAGAAAAAGAAAGGATAAGCCACAGTTACCAAGGAAAACAATGTCTGTCACTCCATGGTGACTCTTTTGGTTAAAAGTTGGTCTCTATCTTTACTGGCATCAGTAGTTAGACTTTGAGACAATATTTGATGTCTTTTACTTTATCAAAATGATGCTACAATTCTTATTTAGAACACATATTAATTTCAGACAGTGGTTTTTAGATGAAATAAATATTATGGAATCAATAAACTATAAATTGGGTATCGAAAATGCAAAAATGTCGTTCATACTCATGGCCACGATTCTACCATGCTGTTAGTCATATTCTGGAAAATACAAGTTACTGAGATGTATAGTAAAGAATTTTAACTCAAACTGAATCAGACTAGCCCCAGGCAATATATACACTATGATTTTTCTCTTCAAGAGATCTACATTTCCTTTTTAATATATCTTTCTATCAGCAACAAAATGTAAATCTTGAGATGCAGACTGTTGGAAGTGTCTAGGAATAGATACTACCTTTGGTAGTCCAAAGCAGCAGAGGGCAAGAGAGGAAATCTGAAACAAGGTGAACAGAATTGTGGCCAGCAACACGAAGCATCACTTTTGAAAAGTAAGGTGTAATCGGAAATGATTGCAAAAGAAATGATTAGGGAAACCTCAGGGTATTGGGCGTAAGAGCATAATGGACTGGAAGCAGACTACCTGAGTTTGGCTCTCAGCTGTGTTAATTCTCCTTTTGTCTCACTTCCATTATCTGTAAAATGAGAATGATGACCACAAAAAAATGTGAGGTAAGTCATGGAGATGTGATATACAACATGATGACTATAGTTAATAATACTGTACAGCATATTTGAAAGTTGCTAAGAAAGTAGATCTTAAAAATCCTCATCACAAGAAAAAAGTGTAACTGTGTATGTTTACAGATATTGATTAGACATTATGGTGATCATTTTGCAATCTATACAAATATTGAATTGTTACATTGTACACCTAAAACTAATATGATCTTCTATAACAATTATACCTTAATTTTAAAAAAGGGAAATGAGGATGGCCAGATTTGTGCAAAACCATTTGCATGCTACCTATGGTGTTTTCAGAGTCAGTGGTACAGACTCAATCTTCAGAAATCTATTTCCTTTTACTGCCTGGTGTCTAAAATACTTCCATATTAACCTTAAGATTTTAATACCTATTAGGATGTGATTCTCTGTGAACAGAAAAGTTATCATTAGACACTGATAAATAAATCTTTAACTTTGTGAGAGGGATTTAGATAAATCTAGAACAAAAGGATATAGGGTATAGAGGATGAAAGAAAAGTGCACGGGTAAATACTACTAACAATAGGAACAAGACAAAACAAATAAACAAAAAACTACCCTGTGGTCTGAAGAGAAAAAAATTGGTGCAATTAGAAAATTAGGCTACTAACACATGCTTTGCTAACATCCCAGTTATACTAAAGACATTTGGAGCAGAATTTCAACTGTGGCATAATATTCTATTGTGGGTATCTGCCATACATTAGCTAACCAGGTCACTATTTTCAGACAGTTATATTTTCTCCATTTAATCATCACTACAAATATTATTGTTATGAATCTCCTGGTGTGTATATTTTTTTAGATTTATGATTATTGTCTTAGGATAGAGGGTTATTTTTTTTCTCTTATTATTTTCTCAGTTGCTATCTTGAGCTGATGTACAGTATAAATCTGTTTCTCTAGTGGACCCTTTTTCTCTGAGTGATGTGATTATACTTCATCGTTTGTCAAAGGGCACCTGTATACTTCTGTCCTCCAATCTTGATGATCAGGTCATGGAGCTTCTATGATGGGCACTGTAAGGTCTCCCTCACATAATCATATAGCCAGAGAATTTAGATCTCAGGTAATGAGCATGCTTTGATTTGAGTTTTTATTTTGTTTGCACGATATTTCAAAAAAGAATATTATTAGTCATGCATTAATCTTGATTCCAAGAAAAGAAACTTAGCATTTGGGTTACTTCATGCATTAGTGTTACCTTGCTTGACACCTGTGGACACGAATTTGTGACCTTCTTGCCTTCCTGCCAGAAAACTTCCCCAACCCTAAGGCAGAGATTGCCTTTGGAAGTCTACTACACACATCACATGTTCATGGTTCTTTTTCTCACTAACTAGATCATGAGTTCCTAGAGAATGGGGAACATATCTACTTTGTCTATCACTGAGTGCTCACTTTAGCACAATATCCAGCACATGATGGAAATTAAATAAATATTTGCTGAATAATTACATTAATTAGCTTTGGTTGATTTCTCTTTATTTCTACTAGATTATCCATTCGTTATTCTAGGACACTTGTATATTTTTCTATTTTCTTATTCACATCCCAAGTATAATTTAAAAATATAGGAGAGGATCTTAGACACCTATGATTCTTTTGCCACATATCACACAAAGTGCTTTTATCAGATGCTAAAAAATAAAGTCATATTTTGCCTAAAGGATTTACTAAAATATTAATTCAAATTAATCCAGTGAGTCACTTTCTAACTTATACTCTGCATGGTCATTTTTACCTTTGGGATCATGGTTCCATACAGCCTGGATAACAATCTCTTCTCCATAGCTGTCTCCTGGCACTGACTCCTCACTGTTCCGTTCCAGTCAAGATCAACTCAAAATTCACTAGAAATGTCCAGCTCTCTTGCCTAGCTTCTCCACATGCAGTTTGTCTCAACTCGGATTACTTTTCCCATCTTCTCTCACCTAGCTAACTCCTAAGCACTAGTCACAACTTGGTAGAGGTAACATATTGTCAGAGGAACCCTACTTGACCCCAAAGCTTGGCTAAGCTGGTGAACCTCTGACAAGCACTTTGCACGTACCAATTTTCACCATGTATTGTAATTTCTGTATGTTTTTTTCCTCCTCACTTGGACTATATACACTTCCATAGAGTAATGAATATTAACCATTATTTTATACCCCTGGAACCCAGCATGACACCTGATCTTTACAGTGCCCAGTAAATACCTAATGACAAAGGATGAGGCACATTAATGTTACATGCTGTATTACCTATAAAAGCAAACCATCTCTTAATTCAAATGTTCCTCCTATGATTTATAATCATTCTTAATCTATGATATTCTACTGCTAAGGACTACACGTGAGATCAAATTCTCCATGAGAGAATATCAAGATCTGGGTGTGTAATTGGAAAAATGAAATACTGAATCTACGGTGATTTATGTGGAGGTAGATTTTGAGTAGGATTATTTAACTATAGATTAATTCTTCAAATAATTCTCTTATTTTCCTTTTTGTATGTTAGAGTATTATTGACATGTAACATACAAGTTTAAGGTGTACACATGATGATTTGATACATGTATATTTTTTAAAATGATTACGATAAGGTTAGTTAACACCTCCATCACCTCTCATAACCACCATTTTTTAAATCTGTGGTGATAATATTAAAGATGTACTCTCATAATAAATTTGAAGTACATAATAAAGTATTATTAATTATAATCACCATGCTGTACATCAGATCCTCTAAACTTATTCTCTTATGGTTGGAAGTTTGTACATTTTTTTTTTTTTTTTTGGAAGTTTGTACATTTTGACCCACATCTCCCTATTTCCCCTATCCCAGTCCCTAGCACCACCATTCTACTTTATATTCTATGAGTTTGGCTTTTTCAGATTCCACATATAAGTGAGAGTGTATGGTATTTGTCTTTCTCTGTCTGACTTCTTTCACTTAGCATGATGTCCTCAGGTCCACCCATGTTGGTGAAAAAGGTAGGATTTCCTTCTTTTTTTTAAGAATGAATTATATATATATACAGTTGACCCTTGCACAACATCGGGCTTAGGGTTACTGACCCTCCACACAATCAAAAATCCACATGTAAGTTACAGATGGCCCTCCATATCCAAGGTTCCACATCCGTGGATTCAACTAACCTCGGATAGTGGTGTAGTATGAATTTATTGAGACAAATCTGCATATAAGTGGACCCACAGAGTTCAAACCCACATTGTTCAAGGATAAGTAGAATTACATTTTATCTGTTCACCTGTGATGGATACTTTGGTTGTTCCCATGTCTTGGGTATGGAGAATAATGCTACAATGAACATAGGAATTCAGATATCTCTTTGAGGTAGTGATTTCCCTTCTTTTGGATATATGCTGAGAAGTGAGATTGCTGGATCATATGATAGTTCTAATTTAAAATATTTGTGGAATTCCACACTGTTTTCCATAGTTACTGCACTAATTTACATTCTCACCAACAAAGCACAAGAATTTCCTTTTCTCCACAGGATGGTCAGTATTTATTGTCTCATCTTTTTGCCTTTCCAAAAAGTGTAAGGTGATAACTCATTGTGGTTTTGATTTGCATTTCATTGATGATTAGTGATGTTGAGCATCTTTTCATATACCATTTGGCCGTTTGTATATCTCCTTTGGAAAAATGTCTATTCAAGTCCTCCACCTATTTTTTAATCTGATTGGTTGGTTTTTTTGTTTGTTTGTTTTTGTTTGCTATTGACTTGTATGAGTTACTTATACAGATTCAGATTGATCATTGACCCTTCATCAGATACATGGTCTGCATATTTTCTCCCACTCCAAAATTAGCTTTTCATTTTGCTAATTATTTCTTTTTCTGTGCAGGTGTTTTCTAGTTTGATAGTCCTACCTGTTTATTTTTGCTTTGTTGCTTGAGCATTTGGCATCATATTTAAAAAACCATTGCCAAGACTAATGTCAAGGAATTTTCCCATATGTTTTCTTCTAGTAGTTTTACATTTTCAGGTCTTACATGTAAGTCTTTAATACATAGCAAGTTAATCATGAGAGCAGTGTAAAATCAGAGTCAAATTTTATTTTTTGGTATGTAAATAGCTAGCTTTCTCAACATCATTTATTGAAAAAACTATACTTTCCACATTGAGTTTTTTTTTGGCTCCTTTGTCAAATTTTAGTTGACCATATATATGTAGCTTTATTTCTGGGCTCTTGATTCTGTTGTATTGATTTATGTGTCTGTTTTATGTAAGTACTATATTCATTACATTGTTTTTATTACTATAGCTTGTAATAACGTTTGAAATCAGGAATTATGATGTTTACAGCTTTTTTATTCTTTCTCTGGATTTCTTTGGATATTTAGGGTCTTTTATGGCTCCATAAGAATTTTTGAATTGCTTTTTCTTCTATTTTTGTGAAAAATGTCATTGAAATTTTGATAGGGACTGCATTGAATCTATAGATAGCTTTAAGTAGTATGGACATTTTAATAATGTTAATTTTTATAATAATGAGCATGAGATATATTTCCATTTTTGTGTCTTCTTAATTTACTTCATCATTGTCATAATTTTCAGTGTACAGTTCATTCCAGTTCTTTGTTTACATTTATCTCTAGGTATTATATATATTTTTTATGCTATTGCAAATGGAATTGCTTTCTTTCTTTTTCAGATAGTTATGTGTTAGAGTATAGAAACAGAACTGATTTTTGCATGTTAATTTTACTGAATTTATTTATTGGTTCTAATAGTTCTTTGCTGGTGTCTTAGGATTTTCTATATATAATATCATTTCATCTGCAGTTAGAGGCAATTTTACTTCTTCCTTTCTGACTTGGATGCCTTTCATTACTTTTTATTTCCTGATTGCTCTGGAAATGATTTCTAGTTCTATGTTGATTAAGAGTGGTGATAGCACAGTTGTCTTGTTTGTGATTTTAGGTGGAAAGCTTTCAACCCTTCACTGCTGAGTATGATTTAGCTGTGAGTTTACCACTTATGACCTTTATAATTTTGAGGTATATTCCTTCTATACCCAATTTGTTGAGAGTTTTTATCCTGAAAGCATGTTGAATTTTGTCAAATGCTTTTTCTATATCTATTGAGATGATCACATGATTTTTATCTTCCATTCTATTAATGTGGTATATCACATTTATTGATTTGCTCATGTTGAACCATCCTTGCATTCCAGGAATAAATTCTCCTTGATTATGGTATATTATCCTTATATTGTGCTATTGAATTTGTTTTGTACTGGAGCAAGCAAGGAACCTGGGTGTATGTGATACAGCCTCAGGCAGGGGTGTGTCAAAAGCCTGGGTCTGTCTAGTTATTCTGGCATTGGTCCTAGTCTGGCATTGGTCCTAGTCAGGAGCCAGGGTTCATAGGGGCGAATTGGTATCCTGGGGCCATAGGAGCTTCCTAGGACCATGGGAGCCCATCGGGAGTCTGTTGCCATGGGAGCCTCCCAAGGCCATGGAAGCCAGCCAGTGCTGGGGTGAGTTGAGATCCTGGTTGGCAAGAGTCTACTAAGACCCTGGTGCCAGGAGAGCCACTCATTGCTGGGATGGGCCAGGAGCCTAGGTTTACAGGACCTTGCTGGGATCCTGGGGCCCCAGTGTCACCCAGGCCGTGGAAACTTGCTGGGAGCCTGTAATTGCTGGAGACCTCCAGCATCCTAGTGTTGTGAGACTCACATGTGGCCAAAGGAGCAGGCAATTGCCAGTGAAAGTTGGGGGCCTTGGTTCATGGTAGCTTGCAGGGAGCCACCTAATGCCATGGGAGTTGGCATGATGTTGGGGTGGGCTAGCTTTGGGGTCCATGGTGAAGTAGATGCTCACTTTCCTCTCCTTCCTCTATGGGATGGGTGTCTCTCTCTGCACTGGGCTATCCTGGCTTGGGGGGTAGTTATTGGGGGTAATGTGAATCTATCTTTCTTACCCTCCTCAATGCATCTTTTCTTATTTCTGTGCCTCATCTGGGTGCTATAATCTCTTGCCTGGGATCCTTAACTATTGTGAATTATTTTTACACATGGATAATTTTCTAAATTGATGTTGGGGGGCTGCCTGGGAAGACAAATAAGCACTAGAAACTCCTATGCCACTGTTTTGCTGATGTCACTCCTCAAGCAATTCTTAAGGAAGAAAAAAATTGTGAAATGTTATCAAGACTTATAAAACTATTGCTGTTAGTGATGTAAATGATGGGAGGACTATAAAATGAAAGGACAAATATAAGCAACATAAATATTAAGAACATAAATATAGTAGTGCATTCTGGAAAGTTAAGAAAAATGAGGTTAGGAGGGCTTCCCTGGTGGCGCAGTGGTTGAGAGTCCGCCAGCCGATGCAGAGGACATGGGGTCGTGCCCCGGTCCGGGAAGATCCCACATGTTGCAGAGCGGCTGGGCCCGTGAGCCATGGCCAGTGAGCCTGCGTGTCCAGAGCCTGTGCTCCGCAACGGGAGAGGCCACAACAGTGAGAGGCCCGCGTACCGCAAAAAAGAAAACAAAAAAGAAAAATGAGGTTAGATGAATGTGATATTTTTCTATATGTTAATATTTAAATACTTGAAGGTATATTTAAGACCAAGTGTTTATGCTTTTCAGTGGGTCAAGATAAAGTAGAACACCCATCATTCAGTTAGCCTTCTTCCAAATTACACATAGAAACCAGAGGCATTGACATAATTAAATTATCTTGGGAAATGTAAAACAATCAGTATACTGCTTCAAATGTGATCAGCAGTGATCACACAAGCAAGTGTAAGCATCTTTTTAATACTTGAAAAACTCATTTATTTCACCCATTACAAATAGAAATATTTACAAATATTTAAGGGGAAAGTGTCTTTTCAAAATTATGCAACACATCTAAGATTCATTGTCCTTTAAGACCTATACATAAATGAACTAGATTTTTACAAATACATGAATGCATTTTTATCTTTTAAATGACTAATAAGCTGTGACAAACCACTTGGAAGGAGGAGACAAAATAGAGATAGAAAAATAATAAATGTTTATGAATAAAGGATAGATGTTATGTTCAATAATTAATTGTAGATAAACAGTTGAGAAATAAAGACTGAAATGGAAATTAGGATAGCATATTCTGACCTCTGTTAACCATTGAAAACCTACCATACAAGCATATTTTCCATTTCTTATTTTAATTCTTCATCTGTAAATGCATCAGAAGATGACTACGTAAGAGCATTGCAATACAAATCAGGGCACTAGATCGCAGCTCATCTACCAACCAGCCCTGGGAGCCTGGTCAAGCACCTAAACCTCTCTCAGCTTTCTTTCCTGCAGTCCTTTTAATTCAACATCTATTTCTTGACAGTGTATGGACTAGATTCTCAGATAACACAGAACACTTGCTGTCAAGAAAGTTCCAGGGCTTCCCTGGTGGCGCAGTGGTTGAGAGTCCGCCTGCCGATGCAGGCGACGCGGGTTCGTGCCCCGGTATGGGAAGATCACACATGCCGCTGAGTGACTGGGCCCATGAGCCATGGCCGCTGAGACTGCGCGTCCAGAGCCTGTGCTCCGGGATGGGAGAGGCCACAGCAGTGAGAGGCCCGCGTACCGCAAAAGAAAAAAAAAAAAAGAAAGTTCCAGTTCATTTAAGGGGAAGATGAGGATATTATATGCCTACCTGTAAAGAGACTTTGATCAAACTTCCCATCAGCTGTTACTGCGGGTAAATATTTTTCTCAATATAATGATTCATGCTCTGGACACTCATATGGCCAACAAAATTGTTAAGAATCACTCCCATTATCTCAGGAAAAATACTTCACCTCTCCAATTTTCAATCACCTGATCTATAGAGTAGTCATGATGATAACTATCTTGTTCTCTTGTAAGAACTAAAACAAGCAAGAATCTGTATATAAAGTACACAGAATATTGTCTGCTACCAAATATAACAGATTTTATTACTAATATTTCTTCATCATCATCATCACCACCATCACCACGATCCTCATCATCACAACTATTCTTTTCTTTGAGTCAAATTCGGTTGATGAAACTTGCTAATCCAAGATAATTATTGAATCATCTAACAAAATCTTGGTTCTGCCAATGAACAGCAGTGTGACATTGGGCATGTTATTTACCTACTGATTACTTTACTGTGTCTCAGTTTTCTTGTTTTCAAAATAAGGATGGTAATATCATTTACCACATAGAATTGATGGAAATGTTAAATGAGATAGAGT
Organism: Delphinapterus leucas; assembly: GCF_059928025.1. Lineage (NCBI taxonomy): Eukaryota > Metazoa > Chordata > Mammalia > Artiodactyla > Monodontidae > Delphinapterus > Delphinapterus leucas. The sequence continues at coordinate 46,339,511 of NC_143133.1, read as the reverse complement.
TTTCTCTTGCTATTTGAAAGTACAGCATTTCTACGAAAACTTCAGAAGTTTAAATGGCATAAAAGGAAGAAGCAATTACCTTAGGGCACGTCTTGCTAATGCATGCAAAAAATAAATTGAGATAAAGCACAGATGCTCACAGACACAGTTCAAAGATGTGGCAGCTTGATGCTGAGAAGCAGAGTATAGTTCCTCAGGAAAGAGCTTGGGGGTGCCCCTCTCACCACTGGAACATGTGCTGCCTCTATAAGGGCTCACTGCAAAACAAACGCTGGATGCTGGTTTTGCTTTACACCTTTTTTCATAAAGTGAAAATGCTCTTCGGGTTTATTTTGTTAGCGAAAACAGGTACTAATGTAGGTCTTGTAAAAGTGAAATAGAGTGAACTTCCTGAAAAGTGGAGGATACTGTAATACTTATTACTGACCACAGTTTCAAACACATTGTAAGTGTTCAGGAAAGGTATTTTATTATTACAAATATTGATATTAAATGTGTTCCTTTCTTCCTTCATTTATTCTTTTTTGAAAAATAGTAAAAACAATGGTAGTCATTACTATTAATAGTGACAGTATATTTATTAGCAGCATGAATTGCTGAAACTTCTTAAGGAAGGGACATGGAATTAATAGTAGTCATTAAGTGAGGTCATGAAAATGGTTACTGTAATCTGAAGATGGGAGAGGTACGCTTAGGTTGAGTTGGCCCTTTATTACTGATGAGGAATTTCTTACCAAACTGATGAGGATATTCTACCAGGAAGAGTATACTTTCCTCAGAAAATGACCCCCTAAGATGGACAGACTGTAGGTTACTTAATGAGAGACCTAGAAATGTCAGGTGGGAGGGTGGGAGAAAATCTGAGGATTTTGAAAAGCAATCAGTGAAAAAAAAGTGACAGTTCATGCTGGATGGAGAAGAAAGTAATACTGTCTGTACAGTGAGGAAATAGAAAGTATTTCTGGGAAGTAAAAATCCACTGATGATATTAGGCAGCTGTGTGGAGCCTGGGAGACTGCAAAGAGTGTCAAGACCATCAACATGAATAAATTGGAGGTCAGGAGATCATTGTGCTCATCAGTCAGTGTCACTGGTGATGAATGTTTCCAGGGGAAAGGTCAGGTGATGAGCGGGGACTAGAGTATTCTAGGGAACAGTGCTCTTCTGTTAAACAGGAGGCTCTTGGAATACTGACACGTGATCATTAAACCTGTCACATCAATGAACAAGGACCAAAATCAAATCAGAGTGGAGACTCTAAGAATTTTGATAAACTGAAAAAACTAGATCAAAATTACATGCCTTTCTACTGAACTATTACTTTTAGATATTTATGTAAAAATGCCAATTGCTATTTTATAACATACCACTATTTAAAAAAAAAGTAGGTACTTGATATCTAAAAACATGCAAAGTAAGCCAACTTTTTGTTTTCTTTTCTTATTGTTCAGATATTTCTAATGAAAGCAAGCTTGTAAAGCCATAACCAGTCAATCTCAAGTCAAGAGCTCTGCTAACAAAAGACAATGCCAGGAATTAAGCAAGGCTCAGTTTTGAATGGCCGCCTATTACTTGTGGGAATGGGACTGACAATTTATGCAGTCAGAGTGGATGTATTAACTCATTTTTAGATCAAGTGCAAATACAGTATCAGGCCAGGTATGATGAGCAGAATGGGCTGGAATCACACAGATTCATTTTTAAGAATTGTTATGTGTGTGACTGAGTGTACATTATTTAATTTTTCAGAGGCACAGTTTCTAAAACTGAAGAATGGGCACAATAATGTACTTCAGATTTGTTATTATAAATAAGTAAAATAATGTGTATATAATATCTAGTAAAGTGAGAGGCATCAGTTACGTCAGCAATAAATGACTATGTGTTTGATTATATGTATGTGTATGTCACAAAATTTGGCCTTATTTTAAATCTTAATACTGACTTGATGCATGAAATTCATTCTTTCAAAGAATATATATTGAGTCTCAGATACTGTTTAGGTGCCAGAGACATAGCAGTGACCCAAATAGCCAAAGTCTCAACCTCATAGACTTTATATTCTAGTGAGAGGGAGGCAGATGATAGACAAGTACTAACACAGTGTGTGTGACAATGCTAATCAAGGTCCAGGAGCTGCAAGTGCTGTCGGGGCAAAGGTGGGAAGGACTGTAAATTTAGAAATATGTGATAAATTGTGGATTTTAGAGGGAATGGCCAACAGTGAAAAGATAAACTATGTGTAAAACATGGAGATGAGCAAAGGAGCTGTGTAGGTAACAGGAGGAGCACATTTCAGGAAGAGGGAAGAATTTGTGTAAAGCCTTTGAGTCGGGATATGCAAGGAGAAGAGCGTGGCTGAAGGAGAATGAGCAAGGATGACTATAGGAGGGAAAGGGGCAGAGGCGCAGCAGTGACTGGATCATACAGGACTTTGGAGACCATTTGGGGGGCTTTGCTTTGTACTCTGAGGAATATGAGAAAACTTTGGAAATTACCAGTAAAGGAGTGACAGGAATTGACTGAATGTTCCAGTTACTCTTTTAAGTATGTTTCCAGGAATCTCTATTTTAAAATTCCCACAATACCCAGTGAAGAAGTTGCTGTTCTTATTGCCACTGTTCAAGCAAGGAAATGGAGGCTCAGGGACGTTAGGTAATTGACTAAGGCCATGTGTTTAGTTTGTGGTTGAGCTGGGTTTCAAATCCAAGCAGATTCAGCCACACATCCTGCTTTATTTTTGGTTTTCTTCACTTTCAGTTGTGTCCATCCTATTCCTTGCTGTGTCTAGTCTACAAGTTTGTTCTGTAATAGTGTTTTATGTTAATTTCTTCTACTTTATAGCCTCTATTGTCAACCCATTTCCTCATTTTAGCACCTTATTGTGAAGGGCTTATTTATATATTTTAGATTAGAATCTTAACAAGTTCCAAACTTTAATTAAACACTCTTTAGGAAAGGTACAATTTTCTTTGGGTTGTCTTTTAGCTCTTCCAGACTATATTTTTTCTTGGTCCTTTTTATGCCATTTTTCTTTACTTTCTCTCTTCTTTCCTTCTCTCCCTCCATTTCTTCTTCTTCCTCCCTCCCTTCCTTCCTTCCTTCTTCTCTCCTTCTCTTCCTTCCTTCTTCCAACTTCCTAACTTTTTAAACTTCCTATCTCTTTTTTTTCTGATTTAATTAAGGTACTTCTCATGTTTTATGGCATTTGTCCTTCTATATTTTTGGTTATACACCTCTCTCCCCTTTTTCTCCTGTTTATTCATCCTAAGACAATGTCCAACTAATTTGATGTTGCTTACCCAACCAAAGAATGTCTCCAGCAACAAGCACTTAGAAGCTTATTAGAAATGCATCACACAAGCTTTGTGTTAAGATTTATATTTTTGCTGGATCCACAGGTGATTCATAGATACATAAATGTCTGAGAAGCATGTTTCCTGCATAGGATTTGTCAGCCATACTCACTGTCCACTGGCCTTTTAGGTAGAAGCTGTTTCTCAGATTAAGAGTTTCAGAAAAGTTCAATTTCAAAGATAAATCTGATAGCCATTATCAAAAAGAAATTTATCTGATGTCACCAATATAGCAGAGTAGACAATCCAGCCTCCATTCTCCTCAAAGATCAACAATGACACAGCTATCCATAAATGAAAATAATTCTTACAGAGCCCAAATATCCATTTTAAGCAACAGAGTGAGACAAAAAAAACTCTGAGAATAACCACACCAAAAGGGAAGGAAGAATGAAACAATAACAGATGTAGAAAATTCTGAAGACTCCACAAATAACTAATAGAAAAATTCAGTAAAGTTTTTGGGTATGAAATGAAAATACAAAAGTCAGATGCATTTCTATACACTAACAATGAACTATCTGAAAAAGATATAAAGATAATAGTTCCATTTACATTAGCATAAAAAACTATAAAAATTTAGGAATATATTTAACCAAAGAAATGAAAGATCTGTATACTGAATCCTATAAGACACTGATGAAGCAAACTGAAGGAGACACAAATAAATTAAAATATATCCTAAGTACATGGGCCAGAAGAATTAATATTGTTCAAATGTACATAATACCCAAGCCATCTATAGATTCAATGCAATCTCTATAAAAATTCCAATGTAATTTTTCACAGAAATAGAAAAAAGAATACTAAAATTTTTATGGAATCACAAAAGACCCCAAATAACCAAAGCAATCCCGAGAAAGAAGAATAAAGCTGGAGGCAGCACACACTCTGATTTTAAACTATATTACAAAGCTGCAGTAATCAAAACAGTATGGCACTGGCATAAAAACAGACACATTGACCAGTGGAACAGATTTTAGAAATAAACCCATTCATACATACTGAACAAATATTGAGAAGGGAGACAAGACTACTCAATGGGGAAAGGATAGTCTCTAATAAATGGTTTGAGGAAAATTGATTATTCCCATGCAAAAGTATGAAATTGGACCACTGTCTTACACCATTCACAAAAGTTAACTCAAAATACATTAAGGACTTAAACATAAGACCTGAAGCCATAAAACTCTTATAAGAAAATATAAGGAAAAAGCTCCTTGAATTGTTCTTAGCAATAACTTTTGTATGTGACACCAAAAGCTCAATCCACAAAAGCTAAAATAAACAAGTGGGATTACATCAAACTAATAAGTACAACAAAAGAAACAACAATGTGACAAGGCAACCTATGGAATGTGTGAAAATATTTACAAATCATACATCTGATAAGGGATTAATATACAAATTATATAAGGAACTCATATAACTCAATATTTCATCAAATAATTGGATTAAAAAATGATAGGTGGGCTTCCCTGGTGGCACAGTGGTTGAGAGTCCACCTGCCAGTGCAGGGGACACAGGGTCGTGCCCCAGTCCGGGAGGATTCCCACATGCCACGGAGCAGCTGGGCCCGTGAGTCATGGCCGCTGAGCCTGTGCGTCCGGAGCCTGTGCTCCGCAGTGAGAGAGGCCACGGCAGTGAGAGGCCCGTGTACTGCAAATAAATAAATAAATAAATAAATGATAGGTTACCTGAATAGACATTTTTCCAAAGAAGTCATACAAGTTGTCAACAAGTATATGAAAAGGTGATAAACATCACTAATCTCAGGAAAATGCAAATCAAAACCACAACGAAATGTCACTTTACACCAGTTAGAAAAGACAAGTGACAATAAAAATTCACAAGGCTGTGGAGAAAAGGGAACACCTGAGCACTGTTGGTGGTAATGTAAATTAGTACAGTCAAGATGGAAAACACTATGGAGTTTCCTCAAAATCTTAAAAGTAAAACTACAAAATGATTCAGCAATCCTATGGATGGTATGTATCCCAGGGAAATGAAATAACAACAACAACAAAATGTTAATTATATGAGGTGAGGAATGCATTAAATAACCTTATTGTGGTAAATATTACTCAATATATACATGTTTCAAATCATCATATTGTACACCTTAAATTTACACAATGTTATATGTCCATTATATCTCAAAAAAACTAGGAAGACAATAAGAAATTTAACTAAAGGAGCCATGCTAAATAAAAGTGGGATCATTTTCTACCCCCATTCGCTCATTTTGTTCACATAGAAACATGAATTTTATGTTACACTCCACAGCTTGCACTAACTCTGGAATGCTTTTGGGTTTTGCTTCCCTATATCTTTTTTTTTTCTTTTCTGGATATGCAGGTTTCAAAGATCCAATGAGCCGCAGTTAGTTCCTACCTCTCATTTTCCTTCTTATCCTGATTTTGTAAGTGGAAGTCACTAAATATTCTTAGAATGAGACGTATTAAAGGGAAGGAAGAATGCTATATTCTATCCTTCTCACAAAGTGTATCCAGTTCTTCAGTCTCTGAGACAAGGGCAGAAAATGAAGGAAAAATAGCATCTCCTCCCCTCCTTTTAGCCCAGTGGGTTTACTCCATTTCTGATGGCAAACAATGCATTGGAAACCAGCTGTGCTTCTTAGGTCACCGCTATAATTAGAAAATCTTTCCAGATTCTGGCAAAACAAAACTCTGAGAATTAGTTTTCAGTGTTCTCATGAGATGCAGAGAAGTTAAAATACCTGCCTAAATTTCTAAGTGATATAGGCAAGAGCCAAAATGATTATACACATGTGCACACACACACACACACCCCACAGACACACATACACACACAGAATGAGTTCCATCTCATGCCTTTATACTAACATGCTCTACATGATTTAAGCGAAATCTGAGGAATACCAACATGAGTACTGTCCAACGACATTAGTATCATTCTCCATTTCATATTTCACTGCTGTTTTTGCAGCTGATGTGGTGCCACATCTTCTAATTACATTCCCAGGTCTCAGTCACTGCGAATATCTATAGATCACCTTCTTTTCCTAAATCGTGGCCTCTGTGTGGTTAAAACTGCTGCCCTCTCCCTTAAGTCCCAGCTGTTTGGATCCTGCTGTGAGAGATTGTGAGCGACTGGGTGCTGGACAGCTGCAACGTCAAGTTAAAAAGAAAAGACCAGCACATGTCTTTGCTACTGAAATCCTTGGTTTGTTCACGTGTTGCATATGAGCACAGAGAATACGTATCTCTCGTTCCTAAAGATTTGAATGTCTTATTTTTATCTCATTTTGTGGGACCGTACACTTACAGAGTGTGGAGCAGCATTCATCTTATAAAGTCAGAAATGTTCCTGGTTTAATCTAAAATAATTTAATTGCATTCATTTTATGTAAATTTCTAAGCCAAATAAAATTATTCATAGATATGAGTCCAGTTCTGTGTTTTCTAGGCCACCATTACTTGCCTTTTGCATACAGTATCTTACTGTGAGTTCTGTAAGTCTTATAGATCTTGAAACATTCAAGGACTAGAAATAGCAGATGAGAACTTGGGAGGCATTATAACAGCTAAGTCATTATTTTACTTGGACAATTTAACTTAGTCAAACCAAATAGTAACATAAGATGAAACCCATGTGTATTCAATTGCCAAAATGTCTGTTTATTTTAAACAGCTTTTATTTCCTTTAATAACACTTCTGGAATATCACTTATAGCATATTCACTTTTTTAACTGCACTATTTTTAGTTTTGAATGTCCTGAAGATATTATAACTAATTAGTCCTCTGAGCATATTGATTAAATTCATTTACATTTCATAGATCTAAAGATCTAAAGAAAGAAAAAAATATTGGTGGAAGGTTATTTAAGAATACTGCACAGAGAAAATGAACAAAAATGAAAACAGTTAAAAATAATCAAATGCTCAATGTACACTGTTACTGCCAAACAATTTTAATACATTTTAGGAGAAATCATTCTGTTCTTAAAACTGTGCCTACAGATATTTTTCTCCCTTCAGTAATTATCTTTTATAGTCCCATCAATTTAACATGGTGAATATGTTAATATTACTAACTTATCCTAGGCTTGCCCATTATGCATGAACTATATCTAAAAGGGATCAGATCTGCAAAAATCTCATCCTCAGACCTTTTTATAAATTATGAAGTGTTATGGATCAATTCAACAAGCACTTAAGGTTAATTAATGAATCCAACAATGATGATGCAGTGGGAATTATATGCCAGGCATGTTTGTTAGACTCTAGAGAGTCAGAAATGAAATGGCCATTAATCTGAGCTCACTGACAACTGAATGAGATAAGAATGTTATGGTATTGAGGTAGCAAGGCATAAATATTTTTTATTGTGCATAAATCTGGGACTGTGATACATACAAAGAGGTATTTATTTATTTATTTATTTATTTATTACCTATGGGTAGTTTACAATCCCAAAGGGTAAATTAAATTTGTGACTTATTTGAAGAAAATTGAATTTTCCTCCCTAGTAGATCCTCTCTCCCTACTGAAGGGGAAGAAAACCATATTTCCAAGACATAGTCAGTAAATTGGTGTCATTTTTGTTGTTTTGCCTCACAATGTCAGTATTTTTGAAGCTATTCTTAAAGAATAGATGGTAAATGGTTTAAAGGGGGAAAATCATATTAGTTTGCTGGCTTTGTTTTTTATGGGAAGACAATGATCTTACTGCATTTTGGTGTGGTTATCCGTCAGATAAATTTAATCCCCTGTTGAAGAGCTCGTCTTTTTTTTTTTTTTTTTCCCCGCAGTACGCGGGCCTCTCACTATTGTGGCTTCTCCCGTTGCGGAGCACAGGCTCCGGACGCGCAGGCTCAGCGGCCATGGCTCACGGGTCCAGCTGCTCCGCGGCATGTGGGATCCTCCCGGACCGGGTCACGAACCCGTGTCCCCTGCATCAGCAGGTGGACTCTCAACCACTGCGCCACCAGGGAAGCCCGAAGAGCTCTTTCTTTAAAGGGGTTTGGTATTTCTGGTATCAATGATCAGCAAAAGATATGGGACTTCATTCACTTTCTATTGTTGTTGTGACAAATTACCACAAATTTTGTGGCCTAAAAAAACAGAAATTGATTATCTTAACTGTTCTAGAAGTACAATGTCAGAAATGGGTCTTAGTGAGCTAAAATCAACGTGTCAGCAGGGCTGCATTTCTTCTGAAAGTTTTAAGGGATATCTGGTCCTTGCTTTTTCCAATCTAGAGACGGCTGCCTTTCTTACTTTGTGGCCACTTCCTCCAACTTCAAAGCCAACAACACAGTATATTAAAATCTCTCTCTGACTCTGATTTCTTCTTCTGCCTCTCTCTTTTATTTTAAAGAATCTTCTTGTGATTACCTTGAGCCCACCTAGATAATACAGGATAATATCTTGATCTTTCAGTAAGTAAAGATTAGTAAAATTAATTACATTTGCAACTTAATTGTCCACTGCCTTGTAACCCAACATATTCAGAGGATCTAGGGATTAGGATACAAACATCTTTGGGAATCCTAATTCTGCCTACCACAATGGTTTGACCAAGAACTTCTGGGTTCCCTTCTCTTGGATATGAATTTCAACTGGTTTTGGCAGAATCTCAAGTACTCCTGTATAACCACCAGCAAAGGTAGTTATAGAGGTGTAGAGCATGATATATGAACCAGGTAAAAGGGTCCCTGTCTGGATCATGAAGTGAAGAGGAGTTAAACTTATCTTGATACTATCTTGAACTATTTACCTTTTTTTCATTCCTGAACCCTTAGGCAAAGCATTGTCTTCCTTCTTCCTCATAGTACTGGTCAAGTTTGCAGTTAGTAAGAGAACAATTATGAGTCCAAATTTGGGCCTTAAGAAGACAGCAGTACCTTGATGCCTAAGTGGTGTTTAGTTACCAAGGAATAGGTCATTCTTGGGGAATAATCTTTGAGACTATGAGTACCAACATTAATCTACAAGTGCCATTGTTCATCTCTTGTTTTTATTGGAGAAGGTTGGCTTGATTTTTATTATGGCATCTTTCTTTACATGGAGTAGTACAAAAACTGGGCAAATGTGATTTAAAAAACAACTAACTTAGTATAGAAAGCCCCATAAAGCAATGATTTCAAAGTACTGTGAAGTGAGGGTAAAGAAGCTTTGTGGCAAGAAAGATACTCAGTGTGGACATCTCTAATGTTTCTCTTTTCAGCTCTATTCATGGATATACTTACTTGATGCACTGACATGACTATCATGGTCATTGAGTCATTGTTCCCAACTCCTCACTTGATTCCCTATATTAGAATTGTGTATCCATGTCCTTTGTCATATGACTATGTAGTACTTCCTTGTGTGACAGAATGTGTGTTGCTGTACTGTTGATGTTGGACTTGGCCATTTTACTTACTTTCACTGATGGCATGTGGATGGGATTGGCAGTATGGGGGATATGTACCTACACTTTAAGAGCCCCTGCATGTTTCTGATTATTTTCCTGGCTCCTGGACTTTCCATGAGACATATGTGCTCCAGCTAGCCTCTGGTCTGAAGAGAGTGAATGACATATGGAACAGACCTGAGCTCCACCCACACTCTGCAGCTCATCCCTTGCAGACATGTAGTCATATGAGCAAAAAAAAAAAAGTTTGTTTCATTAGTCACTGGGATTTTGAGGTTATTTGTTATGAACTATTATGAAAGGCCATATTCAATTGCTACAGTATCCAAAATTGTACTGAAAATTTTTGTTGACTGTATCATGTTGTTCTCAGTTACAAAAATCTACATGAATCTCTTGACTCCACAGTTTTCCTCAAATTCCATATATAATCAGTCAACCGGGTCCAATAAATTAACCCTATTAAATTTCTCCATAATTTTTCTTTACTCACTGATCATATGTCACTGCTTTAGTTCACGTCAGCATTATTTCTCTCCTTGGTAATAGGAGAGGTAACAGCACCAGCATCTTAGATGCCTCCATCTCAAGCTTTCCAATCCATTCTTCACAATGATCTAGAGTAACTTTCGTAAAATGAGAGTGTAAGAGTGCCAGACTTCTGAATAGAATATGTAACTGTCTCTCTATTCCTTATACAATGAAGGGCAAATGCATTGTGGTGGCATGCTCAGCCCTTCATCATCTGATTTCTGCTTAGCCGACTACCATGTCATTCTCCCACCTATATCCTATGCCTGATATAAGTCCCTCAGAAGTCCAATCTGAAATGTCTTGGTATGTCATATATTAGTCTCAGTTTGGTCTTTTTTTTTTTAGTCCCTCAGAAATCCAATCTGAAGTGCCTTGATATGTCATATATTAGTCTCAGTTTGGTCTATTTTTTTAAAGATAAAATTTCTTTGTTAGGAATGAATTGACTTCATGTTTTCATAATGATCAATTTGGCATGCTCTAAGACTCAGAGCTAACAGAAGTCCTTACATTAGTAAAATATTTCCTGACTTTCTCTCTCCAGGCAAAATCTGATGCTCCATTCTTGGCTCTTATAAACCCTTGCACAGACCATTACTATAGCACTTATATTATTGTATTAGAACAGACAGCATATCTATAGCCACTATAAAATAGTGAGCTGTTATTCTTTATGATCCTAGTCACCTAAACAGTGTCTAATAGATTGCTTTATGCATTCATTTTCTTATTCATTAAAAAAATGTTAATGAGGACTCTGTCTAATAGGTGATGGTTTAGGCGCTGGGAATAAACAGTGAATGAAATGAACAACATATTTCTACTACTTCTGTAGCTACAGTGTGCAAGCACAGTATTAAACATATTACATATATTACCTGATTTACTTCTCTTAAACATTCTGAAAATTATATAGCACCCTTACTCCACATGTAAAGACACTAAAACTCAGAGTCATCCTCCCTTTGGCAACACATACACTAAAATTGGAACAATACAGAGAAGATTAACATGGCCCCTGTGCAAGGATGACATGCAAATTTGTGAAGCATTCCATATTTTTACTGTCATACAAGTGGAGTAAGTCACAAAGAGAAAAACAAATATTGTATATTAATGCATGTATGTGGAACCTGAAAAAATTGGTGTAGATGAACTTATTTACAAAGCAGAAATAGAGACACTGACATACAGAACAAACATATGGATACCAAGGGGGAAAGGGGGTGGTGGGATGAATTGGGAGATGGGAATTGACATATATACACTCTTGATACTATGTATAAAATAGATAACTAATGAAAACCTACTGCGTAGCTCAGGAAACTCTAGTCAGTGCTCTGTGGTGACCTAAATGAGAAGAACATCCACAAAAGAGGGGATATATGTATACATACAGCTAATTCACTTTGCTGTACAGTATAAACTAACACAATATTGTAAAACAACTATACTCCAATAAAATAAATAAATAAGTAAAAGCTTGAGCCTAAGAAGAGCTAGTGATGTGATTCCTCCATTTTTTTTTCCTCACCTAGTGTGGGCCGGTAATTGAGCTTTGTGGATGCTACAGTGACTGTGAAAGACACATTTCAATTATTTGTTGCTGTGTTACAACTCCAGGATACAGGGACTTAAACAGCCATTTTACCTTTACTCTCAATTTTGTGGGAAAGGAATTTGGATGGTTCATCTCTGATGCACATGGTGATAGTTATGGCTGGAAGATCCACTTCCAAATGGCTTCATCTCTCATGTTTGTTGCCTTGGTTCACCTTGCCAGCTCTCCCTCTCCTCTCCTCTCCCTTCTTCTCCTCTCTTCTCCTCTCCTTTCTTCTCTTCTCCTCTCCTCTCCTCTCTTCTCTTCGTTCCTCTCCACTCCTCTCCTCTTCATTCCTCTCCTCTCCTCTCCTCTTTTTTCCTCTCCCTGCCTCTCTCTCTTTTTCATTCCTTCTTCCCCTCTTTCCCCCAACCCTCTTTCTCATCCCCTCTCCCTCACTCTCATTCTCTCCCTCTGAGGTTTCTCAAGCTCTAGGTCTCTCCCCACTGCTTGAACTTTTCAAAGCATCGTCATTTTTGACTACATAAATCATGTAAAACAGATTTATTTCTATCAGGCATGTCTCAACTTCAATGTTAAAACCTCAGAGAAGTCTTCCATGAACAACCAATCTAGGATAAGTCATCCACTATCAATTTTTTCATCCAGTATGAATTCTCTGCAAAACATTAATCAATATCTTATATATTTATTTATTTATTCCCCATAATTTCCATTTATTTATTCACTCATGTATTCAATAAATATTTATTGAGCACATACATATATCAACAGCTATTATAGACATTTAGCAAACATCATTAGGAAAAAAAAAGAAAAGCCACTAAGATTCCTGATGGCATGGAATGTGTACTCCATAAGAGCAGGAATCTAGCCTGTCTTCCTCACCATTGTATATCCAGAGCCTAGAAAAATGCCTGACATGTAATATATGCTCAATAAACGTTCTTGATTGACCAAATGAGCAAAAGTGGGGCTGTTATAAAAGGGGACAGGAGGAATCTTAGAGTAGTATGAGAGACACAACCAGGGGAACTCATTATCATTTGAAGATCATGGGAGAGCTCCTTGCAGAGGTGATACTTAAGCTGAGAATCAGAAGATGGGTTGAAGTTAGTGACAATAGCAACATCAGTGGAGGCAGGACTTCACCAGAGTGATCTACATCCCAGTGATAGAAGTTAGATCTGAGATTCAAAGAAAAGTAGAGAATAATGGGAAGGAATATGCAATTTTCTCTTTTGGGGATTGAAGCTAGGATTTATATTAATTTTTATAGTAATTTTGAACTCTTAGCTCTTGAAACCATATATTATAATTATATACATAGAAAGATGGATTTTGTAACCTCCAGAGTACATTGACTTTTCAATGGTTGCTCTTGAAATTGATGCTCCCAAGTGCTAAACTTGTTTTTGAATTAAATTGAATATTTATTTCAAATTAAATATCTAGTAATCCTCTTTATTGTTTGTTTGTTTTTTGCGGTACGCGGGCCTCTCACTGTTGTGGCTTCTCCCGTTGCGGAGCACAAGCTCCAGATGCGCAGGCTCAGCAGCCATGGCTCACGGGCCTAGCCGTGAGCATGTAGGATCTTCCCAGACCGAGGCACGAACCCGTGTCCCCTGCACTGGCAGGCGGACTCTCAACCACTGCGCCACCAGGGAAGCCCTAGTAATCCTCTTTTAATCATAGATTCAAAATGTATTGGAATTTACTTAAGTAAATATTATTACCTGGAGGGTATGTGTTTCAAGCCCCTCTTTACCACCAAGCTTCTTTCATCAATTGTCTATTCATAGCTTCTTTATTTGATTCTCATAAGTCCTGCAAGGTCTCACTGACTCTAAGATTCCAACTTCCACCCTGCTCTTGGGATATCTCCTGTTTTAAAGATATGACAATTACTTCTACTCTGCTCTTTCAGGGTGATAGGGGAAAGTGCTGTTTCAAGATTTATCCCCATTTGGTTTTGCCTCACATAACATCTCACTACAGTAACTTTCAGTTTCAGAAATAAGTAAGTTCATCTATAAATTACAAAGCCACAAGGAAATATATAATATTTATAAATTTGATATGTACTCAAATATTGAGATACATTCATGAGAAGGTTATTCTTCATAGAATAATACACAAATCAAAAATTAAAACCAGAAGTTTAAACAAAATAAAACCATATGTTATGATGTGTGATCTCATCAGATCTGTGCCCCTCCACCATTAGGTGGAGTCACTAAACCTATTCTCCCGATGTTTCATTTTACAAGAGTCTTGTATTAAGGTAGCACTGGACTCTTACTGACCCCTCACTTCCCTGGAAGATAGTAATCTAGAAATTTAGGGAGTAGAAACTAGGTAGGCAGAGCTCAACATATTACCCATTCAGTTTTAATCTGGCCTCCAAGAAGCTTGTATTCTGGCCTGTTTTTGTCCCCAGTGGTTAAGTTTATTGGTAAAGGCTCCTTCCACGTGGAGGAAGCAGTGCTACCTGTGACAAGGTGAGCCCTGATCCTGGGGAGCTGCATTTTGTTATCACACAGTGAGCTGTGCTCTCCATCAATTATATGAGTTATATTTTTATCTCCATAGGATAAACTTCTTCATATATCTCTTAACTGGTTCAGAATTTGAGTGGGAGATAGGAGACCCTTCAGATGTTAATATTGTAGGAACAATGTAGGAAGTAAATGGGAGCATATGTTACAAAAATGCACAGAACTGGGCTCCTTGTTTTTTTTTTGCCATTAAAAATTTTTTTGTTCTTGGGTAAATCATTTAAACTCCCTGAAACTCTGTTTTCAATCATTAAACTGAGGGGAATGGACTATATTAATGTTTTTCAGACCCTAAAGTACCTACCATCCCCAGAGAGGTAGAAGAGGGCTCAGTGGAGGAGAAGCAACTTTGGAGTTCCCACATCTGCTTTATCAAGGTCAGCTCTATTTCTAGAAAATATTGAGCTTCCCAGTAAGACTTTGCAATGAAATATTTGAAAACAATTCCATTAGATGATTTCCATTATTTCTTCCATCTCTGACACAGTGTTGCCACATGTAAAATGACCAGGCAATGACTTGGTATAACAGGAATTATGCAGGCTTGGACACAAAGATCAGCCTAAGTTTGGATCTTGACTGTAACATACACAATGACATTCGACAAGACACACAACAGAGTTCTTGGATGGATGGATGGATAGATAGATGTATAGACAGATAGATAAATAGATAGATACGCCATTGTTATTTTATGTGGGGAATTCCTGAAACCACAGAGAGTATTCAATAATTGCTAAGGCATTCTTACCCTCTCCCTTTCCATTTTTCAAAGGGAAAGCCTTTCAATAATAACATGAAATATTTATATGATGCTTTAAACCATTTTTACACATGGCCTTGTCTCATTTGCATCACATGATTCTCTAGTATAAGTCTACATTAATTTCCTCCTTTTTAAAGAGAGTAAACTAGCTCAGCAGTCTGCTCAAGGTCATGCAGCTACTAAATGGCAGGCTTAGGGTTTGAACCTGGTCTCTCCAATATTGAATCTGTCCTAGTGCCCGTGGACTAATAAGCCAGCTCTGAATGAGTCATAACATATTCAGTTTCACCTATCCTCATCACTTTTTATGGTTCAGATGCCCAATGCGACTCCTGTAAAATGAAATTGGCAATTGTTTATGGCACTGGCAGTGGGTTGTTATGTCAGCTCATCTACTGAGGCAGCCATTGTGAAATAACGTGCGGTGACCCCTCAGTGTGAAGACTAGCACCTGTGTCATACTTGTCATTGTTCAGCATTAATATCTGCCCTGCTACTCCTTCAATACACTTTCCAAGTATCCACCACAATGTATTTGTTCTCAAAGCGACTTGACTTCCAAGTTTGAAAAAATTGTATGCTGACTTCTGATGTTTAAACACGATGCTTGACTTTTCAATCCAGGTAAGATACTGTTGAAAACAAATAGCATTTCAAACAAGAGTTTTGGATAGCCAAGCTGTTGTTATCTCTTAAAAGATGCTGCGTGGAGACAATTTTTGTTGACGTGGTTACGATAAGCCAAATTCCACAGAAAATATAACCCAATTCTATCATTTTTTCCCAATTTCTGTCCATGTAACAGTAACTATTTTCTAGGCTAAAAAGCAAAGCAAGCAATGGAGCTTTGCCTCTGTAATGATATTTTTACTGTAGGCCTGCTATGAATATAGTTCCTAAAGTTTCTTTGAACTTACCCCAAATTCCAACTAATTCCCTCACCCTTCTGACTCTTTCCATTCTACTTTCTCAAGCAACTCATGAAAAACAACTCATAAACAGATAAACAACAATAACAACAACAGCAACAAACTCAGCAGTGCATATATACAGGGTTAGGAGGAAAATTAATGAGGATTATATACAACTTATTACCTTTTAAATGTGTGGTATTCATTGATGCCTCTCTTCCTTTCACAGCGCACATCTAGTCCTAAATCATGTACTGTCACCTTAACCTTAAAAGGATATCCAGAATTTGATCCAGTCTCATCACCTCCTCGTGATTGGCCACATCCCTTTTCACTGATTATTTCAGTCATTCCTAACTGACTTTTCTACATTTGTCTTTATCAACAAAGTCTCATCCCAACACAACAGCCCAGGTGATATGATGTAAACCAGATACTGTCTTTCTTTTGTTCTAAACCCTGCAGTGACTGCCCTTCTCACTCAATCTAATACCCCCAATTCTTACAATGAGCTATGAAGCCTTATAAATTCTGGCTTCTTGTTAGCTTTCTCCCCATTCTCTCCCTTGTTTCTTCTACTCCAGGCACACTGACCTCCTTGTTCTGCATACACACCAGGCCCAGGCATCTCCCACCAGGGGCCTTTTATTTTAACTGCCTTTACTTGGAAAGCCCTTCTCTGAGATCTCAGGGCACCCCTGTCCTTCTTCTACAGGTCTTTAATTAAATGTTATCATTCTAGTGAGGATTTCTCTAACCATTCAAAAATAGCACGTTGGTACTCTTTATCCCCCATACCTACTTTATTTTTATTCTGAGTCCAGAATAACATGTAACATATTTTGCTCATTATTTTGTTTATTTTCTGCTTTTCCCATCTAGAAGGTTAGCTCCACAAAGACAGGACTGTAGCTTGTATTAGTCTGTGCTTTATCCTCAACCCCTAAACCAATGCCTGGTGCTTGCTGGGTATCTATTTGGTATTTATTGAATGAATAGCTCTCCCTTATATTTGCTCTGCAGATTGAGCCCTGATCAGTACAAAGAAACTGGGTCTCTGTCCTGCATCATCTGCAGGATCTAGTTTGGTCACATGATTTCTAGCAAGATTAGCTGTGTAACTTTGCACAAGCCAATCAGCTTTATTTCCCTTTTTTTCTTTAAATGAGAAAATTTACGTGCAAGTCACTAGTAACTGTGAAATTTAAGTGAGACAATGTGTATCAAAATAAGGTTTTAGGGACTTCCCTGGTGGCGCAGCGGTTGAGAGTCCGCCTGCCGATGCAGGGTACGCGGGTTCGTGCTCCGGTCCGGGAAGATCCCACATGCCGCGGAGCGGCTGGGCCCGTGAGCCATGGCCGCTGAGTCTGCGCGTCCAGAGCCTGTGCTCCACAACGGGAGAGGCCTTCCAGAGGACACCTCCAGTTCCACAGGAGGTGGAACTGAGAAGTGGTGAAAGAAAAGAAACACATTTATTAAAATGAGAAAGATTAGCAAAAAATAACCTGACCCAAGTTCAAAACTCTTTCCATGCTACTTCACAGAATATCCAGTACTGAATTCATTTTCCACTTTGAAATCCCCTTTTATAACCACTGTAGCTTACGCATTCTCCTAGGTTATGATTACATGGGCTCTTCCAGAGTGTGCTTTGGGGATCTGCCTAATCCAATCTATGGGTAGGTTCTCTGATATTTCTCTCCTCTTTATGGAAGAGGAATCTAAGCCACAGGAAATTCAAATATCTTGCCTCAGGCCACACGGGTGGGATATGCAGGGCCAGAATCTTAATTCAAATGGTGAATTTCCAGAACTTATATTCTACCAGGAACATAGAGAGATGAGTAAGAAATTCCCCAGACACATAAACTAAGTATTTAGTGGAATGAAAATAGAATTAAATTGATAATTTTGATATAATTGTTATTGATGATTGGACTGCCCACTGCATATAATAAAAGTCTTGGAATTCAGTAGATTCTAAAAACAAAATGTTGGTTTAAGGAAGAATGGTTTGGTTTTAACACATAGCTTATCTGAAGTATTCATACTCCCTCCACCCAACCCCCCCCCAAAAATAAAACCTTGTAGATATTTGATTATGTTTTACACTTTTTTGACAAAAATCATACATGTATGTTTATATATATATATATATATATATATATATATATATATATATATAAAGTTCATGAAAAAGCAAAATACATCACCCCTGTCACTTTGAAACAGAATTACATAGATTGTGAGCTGCAGTAAGAAAGAAGTGGGATATATTCCTTTTTGAGAAGCCACCTAAAGAAGAAGCACATTACATTTTTCTTCAGTTGCAAAGAAGTTTGGTATTTGTACCAAGATCTGCCAGCTATTGGTCTTCCTGATATTTCTATCCTTGCCCTCCATGTGTGACAGCAGCAGTGAGGAGAATGGAAGTTACTATAATGAATTTGCCTTCAAGAGATCTGCAATACTCCTTGCTGCTGATATTACAGCCAGGGGGCTGGATTCCTGGCTGTGAATTGGGTTCTTGGGTTTGTCCATAGGACACCAACACATAAAACTTGTAGGTACAAAGAGAATGGTGACACTTTATTAATTTTGCTTCCCTCAGAAGGAAGAGAGGTGGTACAGCAGCTTCTCCAGAAGAAAGTGCCTATGAAGAAAATCAATATAAATCCAGAATAAAACTTTTAGACATCCAGAAAAATAATGGAATTTTTTTAGCCCCAAGATTCAAAAGAAAGAGCTCAAAGGTGTTTTGTTCTCTGCATACATTCAGTATATCTAATGAAGGATAAAATGTATTTAATGTGGGCATGTTACCTATGCCTGAATGTGCCTGTCTCTTAGTCTTGCTGTGTCACCATGGGTAAAATTTCTTCAGAAAATTCAGAAACAACCCACCAAAGAACTGGTAGTAAGTCAAGATAATAAAGTAATTGAGCCAAGAGCTCCCTCCCTCACCAATGATGAGGTGGAAGAATTTAGAGCTTACTTCAATGAGAAAATGTTCATCCTTCAAAAAGGTGGGAAAAGACCAGAAGGGGCAGAGTAGAGACTGGTTAATTGCATTAATCATGAAGAAGAAAAAAAGAAGATGAATAAAAAAGAAAAAAGAAATTGGGAAAAGCAAAAGGATCTCAAGCTCAATTGGTCTCTAACACTGATGAGGTACAGAAGATCAAGGATATTTCTATGCAGTTCTTGGATGGAAATGATGAGGAGGAGGAAGAAGGACTTGATGCTGATTTCTTTAAGGTGAAATGTGCTTGGGTTGGACCTTAAAGAGAATAAAACATTACAGAAGGAAGAACCTTCTAAATCCAGTGTCAAGAAAAAAGTGACCATAGCTACAGAAGCAAAAAAAAATTACTGGAGAGAAATATGTATGGTTTATATGTATGATTTTATATATAGAATGTATTGAATAAGTATATACATATATGTATATGTTTAGTACTTCCACTGCATATATAATATTGCCAAGAAATTTTTTTAAGTCACAAAAATTTATTATTTATTCAATTCACATTTACTCATATTACTTTCCTAGGGAACTTTATCTGTATAAATGACTTGATTCAAAATAACTTCCTAACTTCAGTGTAGTTACTGTGTGTAATGTCTGAAAATATCTCAAGGGAGTTGTTAAATTTCTATAATCAAAAATGTAAGTGCAGCATGAAGAGTACACATTTCATAGAAATATGGAGCTGAAAAAGAATCTTAATATATAGGTGGTCTCTTTTCGGCTGAAAGAATAGAGACACAGAAAGGTTAAGTGACCTCACCAGCATCACACAGAGTACGGATTCCCAAAGGAGTGCTCAGACCATGTCACTTCTCCATTAATTCTCCTGTGAATCATTTTATGGCTTGAAGACTCCCCATGCAATAAAAGTTTATTGGCCATGTGTCAGGAACTTTGCTAGGTGCTGGAGTAACAGCGATTTATGAGACATAGCCTGTGCCCTAAAGGATATCATAATCTAATGGTAAAGATAGGCAAAAAACATGGTATAGAGTCTAATAAGTAAAAGACATACAGAATAGGGACACATAATGCAGCCTAGAGAGGTCAGAGAAAAGGCTTTGGAAAGAGTGACCTCTAATCTGAATCTTAAAAGATAAGTAGAGGTAGAAGTTTTCCAGGTAGACTGGGGGAGTGGAGGAAGGAGGAGGCCTATGCCTAGGAAGGGATAGCTAGGCAAAGATAAACATAAGCAAAAGCAGTGTGATATATTGGGGAGGGATTGAGGTATAGAGAAAATATAAGCAATTCATTGCTGCTGGAGTATGAAAGGTATAAAGGAAGATAGCAGGAAGTAAGTCTGCATGAGTAGGTCCAAACCTTACAATGCCTGGTAAACCATATTTAGAAAATGTGGAGTAAAGGTAGGATTTTCAATAGAATTGTCACAGTTGGGTTTGTATTTACAGAACACTGAAACCAGCATAATCGAAAGACTGAAGAATGAAAGCAGAGAGATTAGCTAGGGAATTAGTGCAATAATCCAGTTTTGAGATTTGGGGGACATGACTAGGGCAGAAAGACTGATATGAAAGCAGAGGAGTGATAGACAGACAGATAGATATAGACAGATATAAATGGATATAATATACACATAATGTGAAATATGTCTTTATTTCATATATATATTGGATGTGAAATATTTAGGACTTGGTAAATAACTGAAAGTGGTGGCTGAAGGTAAAAGAAAAGTGAAAACGACAGCTAAGTTCTCGAGAGATGACAGAGTTAAGCAACTCAAATGGTACAGAATTAAGTGGAGATTTAATTGGCACATAGTCAATATATAGAGCTTGGGGTATATTCAGGTGAAGGAGTCCAGCAGAATTTAATGTAGATATATGAAGGTGACTTGAGCAATCCATATGAGTGTGATTAGCATGAAACTATGTAATTGGATGCCCTTGTCATGGGAAAGCATATGAGTAATAAGAGCATAATGGGTAGAGGAAAAGGAGAGGGTAGACAAGACCAGAAAGGTATCTTCAAAGGTATGAAGAGGGCAGGAGAGAATGATGTTACAGAATCAAACAGAAACAGCATTTCAAGATGGAAGGAATTGCCAATTAAATACAGAATAAAGGTTAAGGAAGAAAATAATAAAAAATATCCATTGCATTTGAGAATTGATGTTATTGGTACCATGTAAGCCAAAAATTTACATAGATTTTTATGATTTATTTTGGAGGGAAGGGGAGGTGAGAAAATGAAGATAGAGACTGTTGCTGATTATTTTGAAATCGTGGATTAGAATGGCTTGAGAAGGATAAGAACTTGGGAGTAACGTGATTCAAGGATGAGATACTTAGGCTAAAAACTGTCTGAATAGAGAAGAGGTTGAAGATAGAAAAGCTACAGGGTGGATCACTGATGGTACAAGATTCCAAAAGAGTCAGGGATTAATGAGGTCAAAGACATTGATAGGGTCAGAGGTTGCCTAAGAATAGGAAGAGGGATCTCATTCTTTGGAATTACAGAAAAGGAAGTAAGTATAGATAGTAATGAAGTTGAGGAGCAAACAGAGGGGAGAAAAGTTGAGAGAGACCATGCATAATAACTTTATTCTCCAAGCAAACCAAGGAATTGTCTAGTTACTATCTGTGTGATACTGACTTAATATTGCTGAGCTTCCATTAAGACGGAAGAAAAGAGAGGTCAAAGAATTGGTGGCCTCAGTACTTTAATTAGAAAGTTTAGTAAATGTGAGGGTGTGAGATTCTTGGAAGGACAAGATTTATTGGTCAGAGAGTAATCTTGCTTGATATTAAGATTTCTTTTATGCTGGTCTGTCTGATAAAAGAAGGGTCATGAAATGGTATAGGAAGAAAATAATGAAGCAGAGCATGGGTGAAGCCAGTAAATGGAGGAAGCCCAGGAATTTAGCACCTGGTTACTTGGATGGATTTTGTTCATAATTATTCATGTTTCCTAGATATATGGTGAAAATATCTAGGATAAAGAATGAAAATCTAAACCAGGCATAGAACTCTTCAGTACAAGTTTGTTTGTGGAAAAGGGGTGATGCATAATTGGAATGGTAAAAGCCAGGTGGGATTATCCACAATGGGTTTGGTAAAACGAATATTCTCCATTGTTGAGTCCTGTAGAGGAAGTGATATCCTTAGGCAAATCCAGGATTAAGAGGATGCAAGGTAGTAGAGAAAAAAGGCCATGAAGAGGGTGAGGAAATAGGTAGATAAGCCTTCTTTTTCCAGAAAAAAAAAAAAGTTGAAAGGATCCAGAAATGAAATCAGAATCAAAAGGAATCAGGCTACAGGAAATATAGAGAAATAAAAAAATGAGAAAAGCCCCAAGAAGAATGACAACTAATTTTGGTCACTCAAAAGAAGCAGAATAAACACTCACCCCAAATTTGGTTCAGATGTCAATCCTAATGATGTCATACATGCACGAAGAAGTTACGAAAGGTTTATTAGTCACACAGAGACTTTCTGGGAGAACAGGGGTGAGCTCTGAAACTGGTGCAAGAAGGGCTTGAGGGAACAGAGAAAAGAGACTAACTTGGGGTTTTAGGGTGGTTAGGGAATGAGGCTGTGGTGAGGACTCCCATGCACTAGCTGGAGCTTATGGGGTTTGATCTTCCCAGTGGCATCAAAGGAGAGAGAAAGTAGGCTTTCTTATCAGCTTTCCCAGATGTAGGGTAGAAGGAGATACCAGCAATCAAATATTAAATATGGAGCCAGACTCTGTTTACAAGAGGATTGCCTTTCCTTCAGTAATCAAGGACTATATGGATAAGACACATGGTTAGAAATGCAGAGTTAAGGTGTTTATACTCATTAAGCTTAAACTATTCACATATAGATTCTAGTGACCATGAGCATTGAAAACATGAGATTAAACTGTCAAAGGGCAAGCAGTCTAGGACTCAAGGAAAGATTTCCATCCCATAGGGACAGTGGAGCATTGAACCCAGAAACTAAAGACTGAATATACAAATCCAGCCAAAAGAAGAGACATAAGGTAAGATCCAGATGCCAATGTTCCTGTTGATCAGAAGTTCTCAAGTGTTCAGGAATTTGGCTGGACTAAGCCTGCAGGTGAATTTTATTATTGACTGCAGCTGAGAGATGCCAGAATCATGTCAAGTTTTCAAGATTTTACATCCTTGTTAGTAGAAAGGAAAATGATTCCTCTGAATCCATAAATGGCACAACTTACCTGTAGGAGACAACCAAGAGCCAAGACTATGGTTGGAATGAAGCCTAGAATTATCAAAGTTCAAAATTTAAGACGTCATGACAAGCTTATAAACCCACATGCTTTATCCTCTGGGTTAATTCAAAAAGGAAAAGGAAGAGATTTTTCAACTCTTTAGGTCAAGCAGCCTGTCTGAGAAGGCTTGAGAAGAGGATAAAGATTCTTACTGTGGCAAGACTATCTGGACACAATTGAAATTCTGCTATTCAAAGAGAGCCAAGGTAGTAACACAAGTGGATTTTAGTCTTATATTCAATTCCTTTTTAAAATTTTTATTTGTTATTAACTTTTATTGGCGTATAGCTGCTTTCCAATGTTGTATTAGTTTCTGCAGTACAGCAAAGTGAATCAAGTATGCCTATACATATATCCACTGTTTTTTAGATTTCCTTCCCATTTAGGTCACCACAGATCATTAAGTAGGGTTCCCTGTGCTAAACAATAAGTTCTCATTTCTTATGTATTTTATACACAGTAGTGTATATACGTCAATCCCAATCTCCCAATTCGTCCCATCCTCCTTTCCCCCCTTGGTAACCATAAGTTTGTTCTCTACTTCTGTGATTCTATTTCTGCTTTGTCAATAAGTTCATTTGTACCATTTTTCTAGATTCCACGTATAAGCAATATTACACAATATTTGTTTTTCTCTTTCTAACTTACTTCACTCTGTATGGCAATCTCTAGGTCCACCCACGTCTCTGCAAATGGAACTATTTCATTCCTTTTTATAGCTGAGTAATATTCTTTACTTCTTTTTTCAAAAGTCAACCTGATCCATTAAATTCCTGTCTTCATTTAGCAGTTCTCTCTCTAAACTGAAATCACAAAACATAGGAATATTTTCCAAATATATTTATGATATAGTTGAAAAGAATTCCCACCAGTAACACACTGTCAAAGATATCATCACTGAAACTGCTAAGTGTTATACAGAGTCATGGAATCTCAGAAATTTATTCAACATCCTGTTGTACACATTTGTATCTCAAATACTTCAGGTTTAAGCAGGTCCTTATTGACAGTAAATCTAATAATATTACTATATTTTGGAGTAAAAATGAATGATGACTAGGATGGCTTTTCAATAATGGAGAACTAGTGTCATAATAGAAGGAAGAGGGGTTTGAAAATAAGACTATATTTTCTGGAAACTAAATAATACATAAAATATTTCATTTATTGTCTCTGAACAGCCACGCATAGAAATGTCAAGAGAGCATATTGTTCAAAAAGGGTTGTTGTAAAATTCTTTTCTTTCAACACAGTTGTTAAAATCATAAGACTCTAGAACCAGAAAGCTTGGGTTCAAATCTTGTTTCTGACTCTGAGAAGATCTGTCTGCCTCATCCATAAAAATATTAGGGGGCTTCCCTGGTGGTGCAGTGGTTGAGAGTCCGCCTGCCAATGCAGGGGACACGGGTTCGTGCCCCGGTCCGGGAATATCCCACATGCCGTGGAGCGGCTAGGCCCATGAGCCATGGCCGCTGAGCCTGCACGTCCAGAGCCTGTGCTCCGCAACGGGAGAGGCCAAGACAGTGAGAGGCCCGAGAACCGCAAAAAAAAAAAAAAAAAAATATATATATATATATATATATATATATATTAGGAAGAAAAAAAGTAATAATTGAACTTGCCTTATAGGGTTTTGAGAAGGATAAAGGGGCCAGTATTTATAACATGCTCAGAGCAGGGATGAGATCATTGCAACACGGTACGAAACATTAGATAAGTGTGAGCTACTATTATTAATCTTGGGAGTTGCTTCTGATAAGTCAGTTCTCTCACCTCTCTGTCTGAGACTGATATTTGGAGTTTCAGAATTTTCATCGTTTACTCGTGCTGAAATCAGGGCAAAAGCTATACTGTAAGTACTATTAAACCTCTCGATTGTTGCCATGTTACTGTAGTTTTAATTCTTCGGTTAATTCTCCAAATTGGCTCAAATTCTCTGTCATCTTTGTCATTATCACCTAATTCCATAATTAATTCTTGACAGAATTTGGTTCCCAATGCTATTTGCCTTCTAAAACAGTCAGGAATTGGAAAGCAACAATGTAATTGCCTTGGCAGCATTTTTCTTGGTTTCATGAATCTTGTTTTGGTTATATTCTAGGAAGAAGGATCCAAGATTTGTAGAATTCAAAATCCCATCTTGGCAGTAATAGCATTTGACTTTGCACAGATTGCTGAGGTAGTTTGCTCAGCAGGTGAGAAAATTTCTGTTAGTCATTATGGCTGTCATGCTTTGGGGAGGCAATTCAGAAAACTCCTTTCATAATACTTAAAAGGTTTCCTTGACATTCACTAAAAGAATGGGTGGGGAGTGATTAGTGACATTAATTTAGTCAAAGCAAAGCAATAACCAATATAATCATCATTTCAGAGATACATTATTTATTCATTTGGTCATTAATTCAACAAAAATTTATAGAGTGATCTCTATGCATCTCTCACGGTTTTGATCTTGCAATAAAATGGTGAATAAAACCTGGGCCTGACATCCATATGCCATAGAAAATATATTTTTAAAATACTGTTTTGAATATTAATTCTAAATCTATAATTGAGAAAACACCATTTCTCTTGATATCACTTTTAATCAGTCCCAATATTCCTGTGTATATACTAAAATGAATATATTTAAATTCGATTTTAAACTCAATAATTTAGAAATAAAAATGATTCTGGGGGAAATTTCCTCAGCCATTGGATGTACTCCTATGGTCAGCTGTTCACTCTCAGTGTCACATGTAAGAGGGATAATTATTCTCATTTTACTTAGTGTTTCATAACTGTTTTAGACTGAAAGCTACTACAGGGACCATTTCTTATTAGTCTTTATAGTCCCTGTGCCTAGAATAACATCTCGAATAGTGGTTCTTAACCCCAGTATGTACCATTATCTCATCTTCTATATAGCCTTAATAATATGTTTGGTCTGGACCCACTGCAGGTCTATTGATGAAGATTCTTCAAGGGTACAGACATGTCTATTTTTAAAATAGTCCAAAGTGGTTTCAGAGCCTCAGTTAGAGTTGAGGGTTGAGTCCCATCCTTATAGAACTATTGCTTCAATGAATAAGTGACTGAATACATGAATGAATGAATAAAAACTAACATCACAAATACATATAAAAATCGTGTTAGGATATTTCCTTGATTTGTACAACCAAATTCAAAGCTTTTGTACAACAGAACTGAAGCAGTAATTTAAATAAAATACTCTTCATGCCAACGTTCTATTCTCAATTAACCAATCTATCAGTAATTTATCATCTTTCCCTATACTTCTGTATTGCCAAAGGAGAACAAACTATAACCATTAGAGGATAAGAAGCTTTCTCTAGGTTGACTCACAAGTTAGAGGAAAGGTTCACAAGATGTGAGTTAGCTGTTGATTTTCAGGCAAGCTGGATGAGTGAAAAAACAGTTACTGAAAGATCTGAGATTTGAAGGCCAATATTATCCTAGAAGTCAGAGATGGTGTGAGTGAAGAGCACCTGGTGTTCAGTTAGCAACCCACAAGTTACAAGAGAAATTAATGATTGAAAGCAAGCTCTTATAGTAATATTTTATCCTAGAGTCTTCTTTTCAATATCTACTAACTCTTTATAGGAAAGTTAGCATTTAAATATAGGATCTTAAAAAAAATTAATCACATTGTGAATTCTGTAGGTGTACACAATCTTAAATGAGGTAATGGTTCCTTTGCAAACTTTTGTGTGTTTAGGATATGCCCCAAATATCTTTTTTTTAATGCTAATAATATTGAGAAAAACTTATGGATGAGAATAAGCTTTGCCAACAATTTTAAGCTCTGAATAATAGCTATGCAAGAAGTGATTAATTACTAAGTGTTTTAATACTAATTTAATTAGCTCCATTCATTTTCCACACCACGCTGTCTCCAATTAGCTGATTTGCCATTAAAAACAGCACAATTTGTGACAAGAATTGTACAGAAAAAGAAAAGGAACATGCTGTCATTTGAATTCAAAGGCTAATTTACAGCTACAGCCCAGGGAAAGAAATATATTTTGTTTACAGAAAAATTAAAAAAGGAAGAAAGTCAAACAAAAAAATATCACTGCTAAACAATAGTAAACATATGTTCAAAAAACTACAAATTCTACAGTGTAAAGCTTTTAGAATGAATTATAAGTATAGGAGCTACATACCAGGAATTTGTTCTACAATTCAATCAAATTTAATATAGTTGTAATGTCTTACAAAGCATTCTTTCTTCCAATGTTTTTATGGCAAAATACAAACATGTTAATCTAATTGCTCTTGACACTTCTAATTCCCAAGATTGAATCATTCTATTATCAGGATAGGTGAGAATCAGATTTCTAGTAGAAAGAATCATCATTATAGTGGAACTTAATTGAATTTTTGACCTCAACCTGATAGGCAAAGTTATTAATGGACCAGCTTTTATGTAAATTGATATTGTGTTGCTAACTTCTTATTTCCACTCATATAAAAGGCATTCATTGCACATTGAATATCTAGAAAAATGAGTTACACTTAAATAATAGCAAGGAATATTTTAGTCATTTACAGCTTACCTTTCTGAATTGTAGATCCTTTAATATCACCGCCAATATGCTTTCTTTTTCATAATGTTCTCAACGCAGCAGCATGCTCATTAATGCATATATCATTGTTTTGTAATCTCTGAAGAGAGATGCCATTTAGTGGCACAATGTGAGTTGTTATATGGTAAAAAAAAAAAAAAGACAAAACAGAGTCCAGGGTTTATTTGGAAAGGTTAAAATGGCAGACACTATATTATAATCAAACTCTATATAGTATCTGTTTGTATATATAAAGTACTATATCAACAGGATAATATTTATTAGCCTGTCACTTTTGTTGTCAATTGTGCTATTAAAATGTTTTCATTAAGCGTCATATTTTCATGAAGAACAGAACATTGTATTAATGAAACATCAACTAATGTCAATTTACTTAAATTAACATAAGCAACATCAATGATATTTAAGCCTAAAAAGAGATATAGAAACACCTTTATTTAAAAATTGCTAGTCTATGCAAATGCTCCTCAAAGAAAAAACATTATGAGCTCTTACAATGGTTCGGGTTATCTAGAGGCTAGATCAGAAGCTATAGGACCAAAATAGTGCAGAAGAAGGTGAAGCACCCTGTGTTTAACACCATGAGAATTAAATTTGCCTTCCATATCTCTATACTGAATAGCACAGTGGTTCATAGGAGAAGCTTTGGAATCAGACATATCTGAATCTGACTCCTAGTTTCAACACTTAGTAGCTATGTGACCTTGAGCAAAAAATATAAATTAATTAAACTGCCCATCCCTAAAATGGAAGCATGATAGTTCTTTTAGGAGAGGATGGTAGAGTAGATTACATGAAATATCTGCTGTTAGTTATAATATTACCATTATTGTCATCAATGATAGTGTGCAATGACAGTGCCCATCAGGTAGTCCTCCACATTTGCAGGTCTCGTTGCAATTTATTGGGACCATGTGATTACTACTGGTAAATGAAATGTAAGGGACAATTATGTGAGTCAATTCCACACTGAGGCAATTGAGAGTTAGGTGCCTCTTTATATCGCTCCCATTCCCTGTGACAGTAACATTGAATAGCACATGTTCCAGATAATATAGTTACAAGGTGGAGGAGGTCCAACAATCTAGACTGAATTTCACACAAGTGGGAAATAAAACACAGACATGTGAGGGTTATTTTATTTTAATTGTCACCATAACATGCCTAGCCTAAACTGACTAATACAGATCTTTTGAGATAGGAATGGCAAGCCCAATTGTTCCTATTTTATAGTAGGCGATACTAAGGCTCAAAGATTTAAAACAATTTCCCTAAAGTTCCAGAGATAACCAGTGATATTACCAGGATTAGATTTCAAATATTTCCATCCCATGG
Source organism: Delphinapterus leucas (assembly GCF_059928025.1). NCBI lineage: Eukaryota > Metazoa > Chordata > Mammalia > Artiodactyla > Monodontidae > Delphinapterus > Delphinapterus leucas. The sequence goes on along the minus strand of NC_143133.1, from coordinate 46,310,231 downwards.
AATTTTTACCATGGAAGGTGAGGGGCTAGAGAACTTAGATCATGATCACTGTAGTCAGGTAACATTTATACGAAGATCTGAATCTATGCAATGCCTTCAATCAGCTGGCATTGCGTTAACAATCTCTAGAGTCACTCATCAAAATAGGTGCTTATAGAATAAGAAGAGCACTGTATACTAAGCTCTTAGTATTCACTGTAAGAAAGATATTATTATAGAGGGTGTTGCTTGATTGTAGGTTAACTATTGAAATATCTGCTTCACAGGAAAAAAAAATTCCTTGGATTGATTTTTCCATGCATGTAATATTCCACAGGCTAGGCTTTTCACCTTGAAATTGCAGACATATTGAAAGTAAATCATTTTTTGCTTCCAGAAATAAATTCACTAATTCAGTATTAATTCAGAGAAAATGAACTAAATTTTGCTTATCTTATTTCTAGGGAAATTATGGCTTTTGGAATCTTCACTCCTTTTGTTAAATCCAAATAAATCTAGTAGTCATTCTAAAATGAATGAATTGACCTGAACACCAAATTTTTACTACCTGGGTTAACTGATCTCATTGGTATCATCCCCGCCCTCGAACCCACATCCACCAACCTCCTTTCCTTCTTTGCCAAGTGGAACAAACATGATCAGAATCATATCTTGCCTATGATTTCAAGGAAATTGCTTACATCTGAAACTTCCCAATTTAATGGTTTTGTTTTGTTTTATTTATTTATTTTTTTGGACAAATTGGTATTCATTGTTTCCTTTGGAAAAAAATGCATTCAAAAATTTTAAAGTTCTGAATAACACCTTTAGCTGGTTTTATTTTATTTTATTTATTTCTTAATACATACTCAGAGCCCATTCTAACACAGTTCATACAAAAGCATTTGCTTTTTTGTGCCAATAAAGCATATTGTGAACAATAATGTTTTTAAAGAGAAAACTTTGCTTTTAACAATTTCAACTGAGTTTTTACCAACTCCTGAATAATGAACAGTATAATGAGTGCTGAATATTTCAACAGACCTAAGATCTACTTTTGGTTCTTCCAATAAAGCTATTTGAAAATAGAAAACTCACTTACTCTTATTGAGTTTTAATTTAAAATCCAGTAGTGTGAAAAGACAAAGATCTCTAGGGTCACTTCCATTTCTAATTCTGTGCATCGGTGCAGGCATGGCACTTTCATTTAATCTTCTTTAACCTGTATTTGTGCAATATGTTCCTAACTAATCCTCTGTATCAAATTCCTTATTCACCACCCACCAAACAGTTCTCTCTTCTACAACCATTCATCCTTCAATGACTTTATTAAGATATAATTCCATACTACAAAATTTCCCCATTGTAATTGTACAATTCAATGATTGTTAGCAAATTATAGAGTTTTTAATAATCATCACAATTTACAAAGTCTTTTTCAGGTATGAGACATAAATATTTTTTTTTAGTTTGTGGATTTTCTAAATGGTATTTTTGAAACACAGACTTTTTAATTTTGGTGAAGTCTGATTTAGTCATTTTATTCTCTTATGTTCATTGACATTTTTTAGAATTTGTTACCCAACCTAAGGTCACAAATATTTTGTCCTACATTTTAGAAGTTTTATAGTTTTAGGTCTTACATTTAGATCTGATTAATTTTGAGTTAATTTTTTCTTATGGTGTAAGTTAAAGGTTTAAGTGCTTCTCGTCCCCTTCCTCTTCCTCCTCCTCCTCTTTCTCATTCTTTTTGCATAGGGATTTACAATTGTTTCAGCGTCATTCAGACCCATAATTTTGTTCTATTAATCTATATACCTATCTTTGTGTCAATACACTATTTTGATTACTATGGCTTTATACTTTGTCTTGAAATCAGATACTGTACATTCTTCAACTTTCTTCTTTTTCAAAAGTGTGATGGATTTCTTGCTTTTTTGAATTCCTGTATAAAGTTTAGAATCTACTTAATAATTTCTTCAAAAGACTACTGGGATTTTAAAAGAGATTTCATGGAATTTATAGATCAATCGGGGGAGAATCATCATTTAACGATATTGAGTCTTCCAATCCATGAAAATGAAATATCTTTCCATTATTTTAGATCATCTTATTTTCCCTCATCCATGTTTTGTAATATTCAGTTTGCAATTATTTTTTTCTTCCATTATAAATAAGCATTTTATTATTTTTGATGCTATTGAAATAAGAATTGTTTTCATAATTTCCTTTTTGTGTGTTTCATTGTTAGTGAATAGAAAGAGAATTGATTTTTGTATATTGATCTTCTATCCTAGAATTTTTAACTTATTTATATTTCTATTAACCATCCTTATCTCCATGAATTTCTTAAGGTTTCCTTCATAGAATGTTAAAATCATAAAGAAATGTTACTATTCCCTTTCCAATTTGAATGCCTCTATCTCTTTCTCTCTTAGTTACTGCCTTATCACATTAGTTAGAATTTCTACTACAATGTTGAGTAGAATTGGCAAAACTAGACATTCTCACCTTATTCCAAATATCAGGGAAAACATATTGTCTTCCAACATTAACTTTGATGTTGCCTACACAATTTTCAGAGATGGCTCTTAATAGACTGAGCTTAAGTGCTCTTCTATTCCAATTTTTGGGGGAGTTTTTATCATGAATTTGTGTTGTGATATTTAAAATGCTTTTTCTATATCTATTGAAATAATAATGTGGTTTTTGTCCTTTGTGTTCTTTACTACAGTGGTATAATATTAATCGATTTTTGGTTGTTAAACGAACCTTGCATTCCTGAGATGAGTCCCACTTCACCATAGTGTATAATCCATTTATTCATTGCTGGACTCAGTATGCTAATATATTGTTACAGATTTTTTGCCCATATATTCATCATGGATATTGTTATGTAATATTCTTATGAAGTTTTTGTCTTGCTTTGGTATCAGGGTAACATTGGATTCATAGTGAGTTGGGTAGTATGTCCTCCTTGTCTAAATTAAGTAAGAGTTTTTGAAGGACTGGTATTATTTATTCTTTAAATATTTGATAGAAGTTTCCAGTGTAGCCATCTGGGCCTGGGCTTTTCTTTGGAGAGAGTATTTTCATTAGTTATTCAATCTGCTGTTGAGTTCTACTAACAAATTTTAACTTCAGTTATTGTACTTTTCTACCATTAAATTTCATTTTAGTTCTTAATTTTAATTTATAAATTTTATCATGTATATCTTTGATTTATTGTTGTTATGCTTGCCTTTAAATCCTGAAATATGCTTTTCTTTAGCTATTTGCACATATTTATAGTTGCTTTGAAGTCTTTGTCTTCTAAATGCAATGCCTGAGATCCCTCAGAAATAGTTTGTATTGGCTGTTTTTTCATGGTTTGGGTCATACTTCCTTGTTTCTTTACATATCAAACTTTTTGTTGTTGTTGTTGAAACAGAACATTTTAGATAAACTAGTTGTAGCAACTTTTGATTCTGACTTTTACTGAATGATAATTGTGGATGGGTTTTTATTTCCTTTCATTTTTTATTTTTATTTTTTCCTTTAATGGTTGATTGGACTAAAGTTATGAAGTCTGTCTCCCTTTCAGTGTGCAGCTACTGATGTCTTTGATCAGTTCTTTTTTTATTATTGTTTTTAAAATTATTTTTAAGAGGTCTCCCAATGTTTGCAAACCTTAGTCATCAACTAATAATTGAGGTTATGCTCATCCACTTCAAGTCCGTAAGACTTTTATACTCTACATATGACATGTATTTGCCTGTATAGAAAAGTGCACTTAAATTCAGATTGGTTTCATATATACTACAGATTTTACTTTCTATTGAGCCCTTTTTAATTTTCTGTGCTCATGTGAGCATCCTCAGATTTGGTCAGGAGTGTGTGGCTGTCTGAGGTCCTCCATGTCTTAGCTTCAGTCAAGCCTCAAACATATTCTTATCAGGCTAGTAGAGCCATTGGTCCTTCATGCCACTGAGAGTGAGCATCACCATCACTACAAAATAAGGGAGCCTCCTTGGATGGTAGCAGAAGCTGCTCTTCCGTATGGCTTGCCCTGCTCTGGCAGAACTTTCATGTCTACTAACTTGTGGGGATGTGAGTGAGTTAAGAAAGAGCCTTGGGCCAGAATTTTACAGATTTCCACTCTTCTGATGTTCACTCTTCTAAGGTCAGCAGGATTTTTTTGTTTGTTTCTTAGGTTTTTTTTGCAAAGATACTTCTCATAATATTTTACACCTTTGGTTTTATTAATTTCCAAATCACTACAAAGGTATTTTGAGCTTTATGTGATTTTGTGTGGGTGTGGGTTTGTATTTTTTATTTTTGTACTTTTTTCCCAAATTTATAAGGAGAGGATTTTCCTACCTTCTCACTTGACCATAGTCTGAAGTCACTTATTTTTGTGATATATAATTGGTTATTTTTCTCTGCTTAAAACATTTAGTTACAAGATTAATGTTTACTAACATGGGCATCTAGAAAATCAACTTAAAATATTTATAATGGTAACAAGATAATCAAATATCTTGGAATAAATTTTTTAAATGTACAAATTTTATGCAAAAATTATAAACTATTGCTGAGTGAATTTAAAGAAGACCTGAAAGTTCAAGTAGATTATAAATTCTTTTGGGTAGATATATAATCACACAATCAATAAATGACCAAAATTTTTACTAACTAAAAAAAAAAAAAAATTAGTAGCCTCTATTTTTTTCTTAGAATAACAGCTTTTAGAGTACTAATACTTGATACCTCATTTAATGCATCTCTGTAGCAATATTACACCCTGTGCTCCCTTTTCTCCCTGTGGTCTAGCACACTGGCCTTATTTGATGCACTGGTTTCCCTCCCACCACAATGCCTTCATAATTGTTGTTTCCTGTCTGAGATGCCTTCTTCCTCTCTCCTCCGCTGCACAGTTAGCTCTTCTTTTCCTTCATATCTTAGCTCAATCATTACTTTCTGATCTTTCCGACTAGATTAATTGTCCTTTAAATATTCTTGAGCAACAGATAATTCTACTTTTTAACACTTACAATGTTTTTTTTTTCCTTTATTCATTGCAGGCTAAGAAATAATCTGTTTTGCTTTTCATCATATTCTCAGTGCCTGACAGGGTGACTGGCACTCATTAAAATAAGCAGCTGAGGGATTATTTTCTTAAACAGTTGTTAAATATGGGATCTGATTATCATGAGCTGTTAAATAAAGTTTGACATATAATATCTTTACATCTACTGTGAACCAGGCACCTTGGCAGGTCTGGAGGATACAAAGATAAATTAGATGCATTAATGTCATTTTTATACATATTAATGCAAATAGTCATTTTCTGCATTAACATTATTACAACACTATCCCTGAGCTGGGCCAGATAATACTTTTTCCACCATTTAACTTGACATAGGTAAGGTAGTTTATGTAAAAATGTATCATTGGGCACAATAAATTAATGTTTTGAAGTTAAATTTTAATATTTTGTAGACTTCTTGCATTTAATATATAAATTTGTTTCTCTTTCCTTCTTGAAAAAGAGATATAAGCACAAGAAAATTATACTAGTTTTATAGTGTGAATATTTAAATGTTAACATTATGATAAAAGTAAATCAATGGCAGAAGTCCATAGGTATAATTTTCCTGTAAAATTGTACCTTACATGACTCACATTTGAGCAATATTGAAGCAGAGTGTTTTTACAGTAATTCTGCTGTCAGAAGAAAGAGGAGTAGGAAAGGAGGGAGAAAAAGAGGAGAAAGGGAAAGGCAAGTGAAAGGGGGCCAAGAGAAATAATTGTTATATAAACAGATACAGTGGGTAAGTGCCCAATTACCTGCTCCCTTTCTCTATTAGAACATTATTCCTACCTATTAACTGCTGTGTGATTTTCAGTGTCTTCCTGGGGAGCAGTATATTCCTTAGGCTGAAACCTGAAATGAGAAAGCATGAGTTGCAGAGTTCCATAAAACCCACAGCCACTACTGAGAGCGAGGAATAAGGCACTGTTATTGAAAGCCACACGGTTTGGGGTTATGGCAGCCTTACCTAGGAACTGAGGGTCAAAATAAGCATTATACATTGTTGAGAGTTTTTTAAGGAAAGCTGCAGATAATACAGTGTTCCTGCTTTTGAAATGTCATTTTATTCCTGTAAAAATAAACCATGTTAACCCATTGCACATTTCCATCTCTTTGTGCTCCCTGGTTGCTGTACACATGTCACACAAAACTATAAAACAAGTATAATGAAGCAAGTTAAAACAACAGCCACCCCAAAGAATCAATTACCTGTTTTTCCCCAGGAGCCACTGAAGGAAGTTAGTTTTCCAAAGTCGCTTTGATAAAACAGTGATACTCCACAGGCATCACCCCAGGCTTGTAGCTGAGCTTCCTGCACTGCATCTTCCAAAATGTGAAGGGCAGCAGTCTTTGAACTTCAAGGAAGGAAGAGATACTGATTCTGGGAACTCACAGCAGACTAGATACCTAATGTTAAATTTGGGCTTTAGGACTCTTTTTTTCAAACTACTTACTACAAAGTTAAGAAAAATTCACATTCTTAGTTAACCTCACAACTTACCTGAGAGTCTTATTTCACTAGTTTCACACATTGTAATTTTATTTTAACTGGAGGCTATTTCTCAGTTTTTAGTAATGAAAGGGCATGATCTGAGACATTGTCATGTCCCACGAAATCTATTTCCATAAATCCCATTTCCCAAGGAGGAATGGCAAAGGAGAAGGTACACAGACCTTGATGTCTTCATGGAAGACATTTATCAGGGAAATGGTGATAGAATGAGCAGAGAAAAGAAAAGCCATGAATGCCAGGTTGAGTTTTGTTGCTGACCACTGCAAAAGCAGACTTTTCACGAAAAATTTGGGAAGAAGCCAAACACTTAAGGCGAATATACGTTCACTTTGCATATGTGAGTATATGCAGGTTTTACTTGGCTGGGAATTATCTGCAGGTTAAGCATTTTCAATGTGCACAATTTCTACTTGCATCTCAGACCTCCTTTCAGGTGCCACTATCCTTCCCACCCTGTGTGAATATCAAACATAGGTGTCCTAAGTTCAGAAGTTGCCTTTGTCGTTTAGTCATTTATTCAGCACCGTGTTTTGGCTTTATTTTTCTTGATTTTTTGTAATTCTGTTCCAAATTTTAAAAGAAAAGGAAACTCACTATCTAATGAAGAGATGGTCAGTAAATACAAAATTATAATAAAATGTGAAAAGTGCTGTGATAGGAGCAATGAGTAGTATAGTGGGATACAGAAGAGGTGTGCTTGCTTCAACCTGCACACAGGGTAAATGGTTAAAATGTGAGCTAATCTTATAAGCCAAGTGAATTAAGTAGGTGAAGAAAGGGAAAAATTTTCTGCTTCCCTGTAATAAGGATATGAGTGGGCAAAGGACTAAACCAGAAACTGCAACTCACTCCACTGAACCAGAAACTAGCACTTTGATTTTGCTCCTTTTTGGTGTATAATTCAAATCTTTCATTCATTAAACTACTTCGGAATTTCTATTGAGGTGCCTTTCTTTATTCTCTCATTTCTCTCATTCATGTAATATAAAAAACTGATTCCTTATGTTGGGTGAATTGCTGGTTAAATATACACACAGGTGCACAACTTTTCTTTTTTACTGTCACTGGATATCTATTTTGTTTTGTTATTAAGTAGTCCCAAGAGTAACTAATGTTCAATGTATATGATTTCTGAAGATATACTACACTGACAATTCTTAGCTTTTTCTTCATGTAAGTCCTGCACTTAAATAAATCATCTCCATCCCCTGAACCAACACTTTAGCTTAGCTTAGCTTCCTACCTCATGACATATTTTCAATCATCTCCTAGCCCACTTTTCTAGCTCCAGTCTCTACAACAACTTATTCAAAATCAACTTTATCAAATCACTTCCTTGCTCAAAGAATCTCCCTTGACTGACTCTTTCTGGCTGGCCTCCTCTCCTGTCTTTCTAGTCCTTATTATTTTTTTCAAATAATTTTTATTGTCATATAGTTGCTTTACAGTGTGGTGTTAGTTTCTACTGTACAGCAAAATGAATCAGCTATACATATACATATATCCCCTCTTTTGGGGATTTCCTTCCCATTTAGGTCACCACAGTTCATTAAGTACAGTTCCCTGTGCTATACAGTATGCTTTCATCAGTTATCTATTTTATACATAGTATCAGCAGCGTATATGTGTCAATCCCAATCTCCCAATCTGTCCCATCGCCCCCACCTTTTCCTCTTGGTATCATCTAGTTCTTCTTAATCAGACTTTTACTCATCTATTTTCTTTTTTCTCAGTTAAAAAAAAAAGCCATACTCTTCCTGCCAGTCTCTGTCCTCTTGGCTTCCTTCATATACCTCAACTTGACTTTTTATTTTTTTTTGCGGTACGCAGGCCTCTCCCGTTGCGGAGCACAGGCTCCGGACGCGCAGCCTCAGCGGCCATGGCTCACGGGCCTAGCCGCTCCACGGCATGTGGGATCTTCCCGGACCGGGGCACAAACCCGTGTCCCCTGCATCGGCAGACGGACTCTCAACCACTGTGCCACCAGGGAAGCCCTGACTTCTTTTTTGGCATCTCTTTCCAGACAATTTTTATTCATCTTTCAAAACCTTAATTCATTCATCTTCTTAAAATCTTCCTTGCCAAGACAGAGAACAGGAAGCCCTGCTGAAGGGCCATTCTCTGAATTCTTATTGTGCTTAAAATCAATTCCGTGAAACTCATTGCTGAAAAAAAATCCCTGTTTTGTACAGATCAATTCTGTCTTGTAAATATTAGTATTGTCTTCTCAACTAGGTTGTACTATCTTTAGGGAGGAGAACTATGGCTCATACCATTCTGCATTCCACAGTATGCCTTGCATTCTGCTGAAAACATAGTGAAAGAAAACTCAGCAAATGTTGGTTGTAATGAAAGTACTTTTCTTTTTCTCCATTCCTAGCTTACTTAATGACTTCAATCTTCTGTTTTATGTAATTTATGAAATGTCATCTTTTAAAGTTGCATTTAATGGATTTGTTCTATAATACATACAAACAAAAAATAAACACATTTAATATTTAATATTTACATGTCAATTTTTAAGAATTTGAATGATTTATTTCATTCCTTTTAATATCCATGCATATTCACATGTTTTAGTTTTTTTTTACATTTTTATGGCATCAGCGGTGGTCATTATAAAAATTTAGATGTCCTCTGCATTTGACTGTCTATGTGTGTATCTGTGTGTCTCTTATTGTCTTGATAGTAAGTAGATCTGGCCTCACCAGTGTTACCCAGAACTAGCTGGAGAGAACACACTGATATTGGAAGTGCTCCACATTTTAACCCTTAGAGTTATTTGAACCATCATTATTAATTTCCATTCAATAAATTTACCACTGCAGATGGTCAAGTTTCTGATTTTCTAGGTTATTGTTGTTTTTGTTTGTATTTGTATTTGTTTTGTTTTATTTTACAAAACACTTGGAACTGACTAAATGGGTATCAAATTAATTATCTCATATCTCAATGGGTGGCCTGATTTTTCTAGTGCAGCCAACAAATTTAGCCCTGCATACCACTCACCTGATTGCCCATTTACATAAGTTTTTATGATGGGGAGATGCTAAAAAACTGCCACAAAATACAAAACTCTTTTCAGTATGGGATATAAAATGGTACAGTAGACATGGTATAAATGTGGAATAGAAGACATAAGTTTGATTCCTAGGTAGACCACTTACTTTAGTGTAGCATTACTAAAACACTCTAAGTCGGTTTCCTGCTTTGTAAAGAGGATTACACTTAGAATTTTGAGGATTGAGAAAGTTTTTCAAAATTAACAGCATGATACCTTTCACACAAGAGTTATTTGTAATGACATTTTGGTTGAGAGATACATCATAATGTTTAGAGAACGGGTTCTGGAGTTTTGCAATACTGGATTTCCAGTTGAATGAACTTTGGAAAATAACAGCCTTCTTGATGTTTAATTTCATCAGTAAATGAAGAATGCAAACCTTTGTAAAAATGTCTTGGCTTAAAGCAAATATATTTAAAATACTGAAGAAATACTTGATATAGCATAAGAACTCAAAAAAACCTTAGCCAAAAGGGCAAAATGCAGATTTGAAAGAACATTCCTGAGTAGCTGAGGTATGTGTTACAAATTTATAGATTTTATTTATTTATTTTTATTAAAAAACAAACAGATACTGGACACTGCATGATTCTTCTTTATTATATCACAGTTTCTATGAATCAGGACTCCTGTCATAGTTTAGCTATGTTCTCTATAATATTGCAATCAAGATATTGGCCACGGCTGTTGTCTAATCTGAAGTTGGACTGGGGAAAGATGCACTTCTAAATTCACTCAGAACATTGACAGAATTCAGTTCTTTGAAGTATAGGACTGTGGGCTCTAGGTTCTTGCCAGCTGTCAACAAGAGGCAGCCTTAGCTCTAGAAACTGCTCACAGTTCCTTGACACATAAGGTTTCCCAAGATGGTCACTTGCTTCTTCAAATCCAGCAAAATAGAAAGGGACTCCAAGAAGACAGGTTCTACAATGTTATGTGAATATCATATACACCTAATTACATGCATCCTGCCACCTTTGCTGTGTTCTCTTCATTAGAGATAAGTCACAAGTCATGCCCACAGTCAAGGTGAAGGGACCAAAGAAGGGCAGAATATCAGAAGGTGAGGATTCTGGTTGCTATCCTGGAGTTTATCTACCACACTCCCTCAAACAAAATGAGGCTTATTAAGGTAATATAATCTTTTAAAAAACTATCAAACGAAACTTTCATTTACTGAATGGCACCACAGTTCAGACAAAATGATGGCATAGTGATGGGATAGCTACTTCAACATGTGCTCATTCCTACACATGGCCTACCGCTCTCTATGTAGTAACTTGTTCAGGTTTCCTACATGAAGCTTTGGGTGATGTTTCTCAAGGATTCTGTGTGCTATGACCTACACAAAGTTTATTCATATATTACATGAATTTTGCTAACTTCATAATCCCTATAGGGATTATAGGCCTTCTTAAAAATGAAATATTTTAATGTAAGATTATCTACTATGGCAACTGAAGACCAAAAATGCACCTAGTTGTTTCCTGTCTACCAGGTGGCCCCACAGAACATATTGAACGGTAGGGAACCATGAGATCCCAATGTCTACCTCACTGACCAGCTGCCATGATTTTGAAGATTAGTTGTAAAATGGGTGAAATATTTAAATACCATTCTACATCTCAGAACATTACTGAAATTTGGTCCCCTGCTAATTGACCACTGATGGAAGTAACCACTGGGCTCCCACTGAGCAAATGCAGCAAATTGTCTGCCTGAATGAAATACAAATGTGGTCTATTGGTTCCTATAACTTCTTCCACTGAAAAATTAACCTTCCATCCTATCTTTCATTTATAAGATGGAAACTCATTACTTTAAAAAATTCAATGGAAACATACAAATCTCTTTGGGAATTACCTGACTCTTAAAAACTAAACCAAAATACGTAAGTAATAAAAAAAAAACTTTGTTGCTATAGAAAAATTGCTTGAATAAGAATTTTGGTGTGTTATTGTTTTTCAGTGAACCAATTATAAAGGCTAAAATTGGAACCTAAGTGAATAGCTATTTAATGTTGCTGTAAGTGAACTGCAAGAATTCTCCATTTCAAAGTCACTTGACATAAAACTTACACATTCCAGACTTCTGATACTTTCCACCTACTTATATCACTGTCACTTACACATATCATTAATCCATCAATAACTCTCAGGGTCGCAACAGCTAAATGGAAAAATGGCTAAGGTTCCCCCATTTCATAAATCTCAAAGTGCTTGCGATTCTTAATACTGCACATATTTTTATTTGCAGTTTCAGAATGATTAAAATAATTTAGAAATAGATACTCTTAACTGGTGAGTGATTTAGTCTGGAGTTAGAATTAATATTACACATTTTCTCATTTTTGGACAGAGAACTATTTACTAAAAGCATTTCAAGCAAGAGGAATTAATACACTTTTTATGTTGACTTTCCACCTTAATATTTAAAAGGAGAGCATTTATTGAGGAAAACCTGATTTCAAATTTACTCTAGATAGTTTTGTATATTGAAAGTTTCATGTAGAAGAAAATATTGAAAATTTAAAGTTACGGAGGTTTATTTTACTCTAGTACATATTGAGTAATTTATATTACAAAGATTGGGTTATTAATTTTTTTCAGTAAACGTGCCCCAAAATTGCAGATTCCAAAAGAGAAATAAAGCAAATTCCTGTAGACTGACAAGACACAAATGAAAATTTATTTGAAAATCAAACTTAATTTTAAATTATACTAATTCATAATTCCTGAAGGTGTATCATATAACACTATTTGAGCATTTAAGAACAAGTATTCTGTGGCTAGAGAAAACCATAGGGAGAAGAACAAAAAGGGAAAAATTTGAAGCAAATTTAGAGAAAAACTGCATCTGTCAAGATAAGGGACTTAGATTTTATTATCACTTTCTTGAAAGGATGAGCGAATAAAGACAAAATTGAATAAAAAACATTAGAAAGAAAAAGGGAACAATGACAAATCATGTCAATTGAAATGATTCCACTATGATTTGAAGAGGATAACATGTGAAAAGAAAGTAGAGAGACTAGGGTGTCTAGGAAAGTGTCTAGTAAGGGGTTATTTAAAAAGTAATATAAGTACAAAAGAAAATAAATAAATAAAATAAATAAGGGGCTATTTAAAAAGTAATAAAGTACAAAATAAATAAATAAATAAATAAATGTTTTAAATAAATAAATAAAAAGTAATATAAGTACAAAAGAAAATAAATAAATGTTCCCCAGGGTGTGGGCCCTTGTTAATAAAGCCATTTTCCTCAGGGAAGTTTCAAGGAGCTCTTGCTCTAACAGTAACTGTACTGGTTACAAGCTTTTTCTTCCATGTCGTTACCTCTATGTTTCTTAGCCTTTTCTGCAGCACTGAGATAGCTTGTTCAATCTTATTGTTTGGAGTCCAAGTAGATATAAAAGCCTCCTGGTTGCTCCACTTGAATATTGTAACATTTTCTTCTCTAGTGTGAAACGCTGAACAATTCACCAGGCAAACAGACAATCTTGAACACCTTACCACTAAAATAAGTAAAAATTGTCAGGAACAAACTTATTAGGACCCTCTATAGAGTGAGTTATTCAGAGGCTTTGTTCATAAAAGGGAAAATAATATGCACAATAAATAAGACAGTAGAGCTTTTTAATTAAGTAATTAATTTATTGGCATTGTCAAATTGGTCTGACAATAAAATGCCTGTAGTTTTCAAACTGTCTACTGTCATGATTGACATTTGGAAATGCTTCCATTTGGCACTTCACTCATTTCCAAAAGAATTTCTTTCACACACATACATTTTTGTACAGTGGTTTTGACAATAAACCATATACAAGGCACATTTCCCATGTCATTCCTATAAATAACATCAAGCTGTGTTAAGTATTTCAAAGTCAACCTGAGAATATTTTTTATGGGAGAGGTTTAACACATTTACACTTATCATCATATTAGATATAGTTGGTCTTAATTTTGTCATTTTATTTTATTTTTTCTTATTTGATTTATGCTTCCATTACATCCTACCTATTTTTGTTACTTCTTCATTTTTCTCCTCTAAAGTTTCGAAATATATGAATCCCATTCTATTTTATACAAATGCTTTCTCTTAACTTTTCTCTGTTTGCATATATACTAAAAAAGCTAATGTATATTAAGCCCTTACTGTGTGCTGGGTACTAGAGTAAATGTTAGCTCACAGTAAATTCTCCTCACTAATCATATAAAATAGGTATCTTCTTCTTCTCCTTCACAAATACAGGACCACTGATGCTAAGTAACTACCAAATTCGGAAAGTATGAAGAATGGCAAAAGAAGTGGAATTCAGGTCTGTTGGACCTAATATCATGTATTCTTAACATTATGATGTAATATATCTCTTTAACTATCAATGCTCGGTGAATGCATGGTTAGCAGAGAGAATGGAGAACACACAACTGGAGTTGTAGAAGGGAATAGCCTGGTGGGTGAATGTTGTCTTTTCTATACTATAATAGTTTGAAATAATGTTTGATTATGTATGTCTTTTACATATATATTTTAACTATTTCTCCATTTGTCATTTGTTTGACTTTACTTCATTGTTTTTTCCTTCATTACAATTATAATAATTCTAAACCATTTTATCTTTAGTTTCAAATTTTGGTAATGTTTTCAAATAATACTCCACATTGCAATATTTTAAAATAGTCACCTATAACTTCTAATATTTACTTTTCTGTTTTTAAATGAAATATTGAATAACCTTAACATTTTCTTTACTATATGATATAAGATAAAGATTAACTTAAAATAAATAAATCAGTATGTGACTTTTAAGAAATAATTTGTCTAATGAATAATATATATGATGTTATAATACATAATTATACAAATATGGATTTATATGCATATGTGTACATATATATATGCAAATGTATATATTTACATATGTACATATACATGTACATGTGCATACATATACTACATATACATACCATGGATCTACTTCTTGAGTCTACAAATAGTTCTATTGATCTGTATGTCAATAATCTGGTACTCATCACACTAATTTTAATTATCTTAGTTTTATAATACCTTTTAATAATGCTTTAAAAAGTCCTCATTATACTCCATTTAAATAATTTTCCTAAATATTCTAGATTTTGTACACTACTACATTAACTCTAGAACATTAATTTGGAGAATGACTTTAGAAATAATTTTACAAATAGCATTTTTAGTGGAACATGTCAGAAACATTAAAAAACATATCTGACATGTTAATAGGTATTGTATCAAAACCAAAGATTAATTTACAAAAAACATACAGTCAGGATTTTTTACAGAGAAATGTTATTTAATGATTGGAATCAATGAATATTATCATTTCTTCTCATTTTCACTATTTATATTATTATTTTCATTATGTCAACCCCCCTTTATATGCTTCAGTATAAAGCTACAGAGCTTTGTTTAATGTACACATTTCTTTGATTTATCAGCATGCTCTTAATATTTGCATCTCTATTTACCTGTGATATCATCTAATTTTAATTTCTTTTTCTGTTTGGAGAAGTTTCATGATGAGTATCATCAAGATTAAAAAACAAATTGGACAACTGCTATAAAGAAAAAGTGGAGGAACTTATGAGGAATTATAGCAGGAACTCTGAAATAGATTAGGGGGTGAAAAATAAAAGACTTTCTAAGGACATTATACTTAAGACATGACTTGAAGAATGTATAGAATCTTTGCAGGCAAGAGATGGAGACCATGAAAGAAACTTCCTGACCAAAAAAAAAAAAAAAGAAATCAGCATGTGAAGCCAAATCTGTCTCAAATTCTTAGACATGCCAATAGCTCTGTACTATCAGAGCATAGGAGATGAGGCCTCAGGACCACTCAGATTTAGTCAGAAAGAAGAGCAGAATCATGAAAAGCATAATGTGGAGAAGTAGACAAAGAGTTAGGAGAAATACCTGGGGATTGTCATAAAAGCTGTCTGTCACAGTTTTGAAAAGTATATTTGTAGGGATGATTTAGATACACTAGAGATATTTGGCTTAAAGAACAAGAATTTGTATTGAATTAAATATTATGGTTGATTGATCCAGCATCTCAACAAGGACATAAAGGAGCATGATTTTTCTACCTCTGCTCTGCTGTCCATAGTGTAAATTTCATCTTCAGGCCAGCTTCCCTCTTGCCAGTCGAAAACAGAGTTATATGAGTTCACATCCTTTGAAAGAAATCTTTCCCTTTTTTGAGACTTTTCCCAGAAGTCTTCCACAAACACCTCCTTATGTTCCATTACCTATGATTGGGTCATCTGCTCATTTTTACATGAGCAAGAGAAATGGAAATACTTAAAGACTAACCATGATGGTACTGAGAGTGGGACAGGTATCTCCTAGTGGCTTAGGGGTGAAAGGTTGTGTGCCTAGAACAGCTAACATTCTGTTAGAAAGGAAGACAAGAATAAGAGAAGTTTTACAGGAAACTGACAATGTGTGCCACAAAATTAATGTAAATTTGAAAATTAAAAAGTGTGTATTTGATTCAGCAACCAGATCATTTGTGGACATAACAAGTTTCAGTAGATAAGAAGCCAGATTGGAATAGGTGGAAGAGAAAATGGGAAGTAAGAACTAGAGTTTGAGAATTAACAATATTTTCAACATATTTTGTGAAGGACACAATAGTGAGATGGAAGGACAAGAAAGGAAGCATAGGAAGGGTAACTAATAATACCAGAAAGACAGTTGGAGATGAGAACTAGACCAAATGTTGAAGATTTGACCACAAGGATGCATGAATACTTTCTATTGCAATGCAGTGTTAAGAAAGAGTATGGATTGAAATGAAGGACTCTTTTATTTATTTACTTATTTTAGCATCTTTATTGGAGTATAATTGCTTTACAATGGTGTGTTAGTATCTGCTTTATAACAAAGTGAATCAGCTATACATATACATATATCCCCATACTTCATCCCTCTTGTGTCTCCCTCCCACCCTCCCTATCCCACCCTTCTAGGTGGTCACAAAGCATGGAGCTGATCTACCTGTGCTATGCGGCTGCTTCCCACTAGCTATCTATTTTAAATTTGGTAGCGTATATATGTCCATTCCACTCTCTCACTTCATCACAAATTACCCTTCTCACTCCCTATGTCCTCAAGTCAATTCTCTACATCTGCATCTTTATTCCTGTCCTGCCCCTGGATTCTTCAGAAAAAAAAATTTTTTAACATTCCATATATATGTGTTAGCATACAGTATTTGTTTTTCTTTTTCTGACTTACTTCACTCTGTATGACAGACTCTAGGTCCATCCACCTCACTACAAATAACTCAATTTCGTTTCTTTTTATGGCTGAGTAATAAACCATTGTATATATGTGCCACATCTTCTTTTTCCATTCATCTGTCAATCAACACTTAGGTTGCTTCCATGTCCTGGCTATTGTAAATAGAGCTGCAATGAACATTGTGGTGCATGACTCTTTTTGAATTATGGTTTTCTCAGGGTATATGCCCAGTAGTGGGATTGCTGGGTTGTATGGTAGTTCTAGTTTTAGTTTTTTAAATAACCTCCATACTGTTCTCCATAATGGCTGTATATTTACTGTCCCACCAACAGCTACCATGACAAGGTACCACAAACTGGAAATTTAAACAACAGAAATTGACTGTCTCACAGTTCTGGAAGCTAGAATTCTGAGATCAAGGTGTTGGCAGGGCTATGCTTCCTCTGAAGTAAGGGAAGGATCTCTTCTAGGCTTCCCTCCTAGCTGCTGGTTGTTCCTTGGCTTGCAGTAATCAATATGGTCTTCTCCTTGTGTATGCGTCTATGTCCAAATTTCCCCAGGCATAACTCTACTCCAAACCTCATCTTAACTAATCACATCTGCAACGACTCTATTCCAAATAAGTTAACATTCCTAGGGGGGTTAAGGATTCAACATACGAATTTTGGGGGACACAATTTAACATACAACACTCCTCTTCCCCCCCTGTGAAAGAGGTTTAAAGTTATATGAATAATAGTATTGTTGTGGAAATTAAATGAGAAAATGTATGCAAAGTTTTATCTCAGTAGCTTTTCAATCATTGTAATACTATTAATGTAGAATGTATCTATTCTTGTCTAATATTCTTGAGGTTGTCATCTTTTTCCAGCCTATCATCTGCATTAAAGTCACAGGTCATCTATAGTTCCTCCTAATAAGTTAAAGGTATAGAAGTTTCAAAAAGATACGCTGGGAAAAATAGTTGTTTACCATTTGTTAATTTGTGATTTATTGCTTCCTGCTTGTGGAAGGGATTGGATATGTCTGAGCCATTTTTATTGTCACAGAGAACCATTGCCTTGTGGTGTCCCCATTCAGAGAGAGAATTTGCAGGGCAAAAGGCTACTTTCTATACTAGACCAGCACTTGCTTCTTTTTCCTCCTTTTTAAAATTTACTTATTTAATTTTTGTCCTGTTTGCTGCCAAAGATGTCCCAAATGATGAGCCCCTGCACTGGACCTGTGACCAGTGGGAATAGAATCAATGCTGAGAACACATTCTCACAGTTGAATGGGCAGCTTGCAGGTGGTAATGACTTTCAGTCACAATTTGTGTGAGATCCAATGCCGTGCTTCAGACTGCTAGTCTATTACCAGTTTTCCCTGCTCTCTCAGTCTGTTACCGGTTTAACTCCCCAAAATTCCCTTTTACTCTCTCTTTTGCTATTGTTCTCTCTTATTCAATTACAGTGACTTTGCTCAGGGGCTGAATGGAAGGTTGGTGCAGCACAAGGTAAAATTAAACTGCTGTTGCAATACCACCTGCATCTGCAGGCATTTGGATTGAAAAAGAGTTTGACCGTTCTGTGGTCATTCCGTTTGACCATTTTTATCGTACAAATGCAATATTTTGGTTGGTTTTCTAAGGCACCTGGTCTTGTATTTCCTACTCAACAAAGGAACAGGCAGAGGGATTATATAGTGGACATTGTGTTTTTTTCCTGGAGTTGTACTAAACATCCCCTCTTTACCCACCAGTTTCATGTGAGGGGAAAAAAGTAAGATGACCCCCAAAGGAAAAAATATCCAAATCAAGATGGAGGCATGTTTTTATATACATATATTTTTATTATAGTTAGGGGAAAAAATCAGTTCAAGTATTTATCTAGAAAATAATTACCATTTGTGTATCTACAGTGTATATACCTAAGTGCTGATCTTCTCTCCAACACTGCAAGTTTATGTATTGTCCATATTTCTCAAATAGAAAAACAGAGGTTTAATAAATTTAAGTTACTAACATACAGTTACATCACTGTTAAATAGAAAGCCTGAATTTTTTTTAACATCTTTATTGGAGTATAATTGCTTTACAGTAGCGTGTTAGTTTCTGCTTTATAACAAAGTGAATCAGTTATACATATACATATGTTCCCATATCTCTTCCTTCTTGCATCTCCCTCCCCCCCACCCTACCTATCCCACCCCTCTAGGTGGTCACAAAGCACTGAGCTGATCTCCCTGTGCTATGCGGCTGCTTCCCACTAGCTATCGGTTTTGCATTTGGTAGTGTAAATATGTCCATGACACTCTCTCACTTTGTCCCAGCTTACCCTTCCCCCTCCCTGTGTCCTCAAGTCCATTCTCTAGTAGGTCTGTGTCTTTATTCCCATCCTGCCCCTAGGCTCTTCATGACCATTTTTTTTCTTTTTAGATTCCATATATATGTGTTAGCATACGGTATTTGTTTTTCTCTTTCTGACTTACTTCATTCTGTATGACAGACTCTAGGTCCATCCACCTCACTACCAATAACTCAATTTCGTCTCCTTTTATGGCTGAGTAATATGCCACTGTATATATGTGGAAGGGCTGAAATTTTATCTTAAACTCCAGATGGGTTCCCTGGAACCTCTGCTCTGGGTAGAGATTGCTAATATAACCTAACATCTGACCACATTGCCAAATATACGGCAGTTTTAATTTTACCTAATCATAGTAGGTAAATCACATTTACCTAATCTTCTTTGCTCATCCAGGCAGGGCAAAGATGCCATCACTAAGGATCTACAGTGTTTTCCTTGGTATCTCCTCCTTTCACTCATCCTCTTGCCTTGGAAAACTGGGGAAAGGCAGGTCTAGGTGAGATCACTGGATGCTGTGTCACTGTGCAAACAAGCTAAGAGGTGAGCAACCATTTTCCATTTTTGTACCTCTAACAGAGACCAGAATATACAAGTTAATTTTAACCTATTTCCAGCTCAGCTAACTTGCCTCCAACCTCCCACATTTAACTGGAACAAATTTAATTATATATACATATATATATATATATATATATATATAACTAAATATATACATATATTTAGTTATATTGCTTCCATAATAAATTGATATTTTTGCCAGCCAGACTTCTAGTCAGATTCTATTCATATTCTTTCCCAAATCTGGGCATTTTGGTGGACACAATACTTGGATATCTAGTTCTTATATTTTATCTTGAAAATTGCTGTCAAATAAATTTTATGACATTTCATTGTGCCCTATTGTTCTCTATTGTTTCTAAATATATCAGGATTGAAATCATTGGATAAATAATGATCTGGGTGGTGAGCCAAAATGAGATTATCACAAGCCTCCTTGTCCTTGTGAAATTTAGCACAGTTATATGCTTTTAAAATTTATCCAATATGAATTAAATTTACATAAATATTTGTATTCACATGAGTCAGCCCTTTCTCATATTCAATTTGCTATTTGCTTTTACTAGTTAGTGCTGAAACAAGGCTAGAGCAGTCTATAGGTCATATTAGGGCCCATGGATGATGAGGACTGTTAGTACCAATTACATTTTGCTAGCAGAGAGTGGAGCTGGAGCATCTTAGGAAGACTAAGACCATTAGGAACCCCAAAGAATGAGGAAAGACCAACTACATAGTTGCTTTCATCTGCCTTTCTAAACAGGGGGTCCACGAAATCCCTGGCGGTCCAGTCGTTAGGACTCGTGCTTTCACTGCTGGGGCCTGGATTTGATCCCTGGTCCTTGAACTAAGATCCCACATGCCACGGTGCAGCAAAATAACAGAAGACAAAAAACAAACAAACAAACAAAAACCAGGGACTCCACAAGAAAATTAAACCCTGAAGCTCCAAGAGACATCTATTTTACCTAATGAGTTTCTTTCTTTCGTCTTCATCTAGTATGATACTACCTAACTATCATTTTGAAGGAATTGAGGTAATAGTCACTGGAATCATTTTCTGGGTTATACAGTTTAGATGAAGAATCCCAACTGAGAAGCTAAGGAAAGTGTTGCACATTCGGTCACTCCTTCACTCTCAAAAAACTGTAGGAAAGAGATCATTTGAGCAGCAAACGCTGACCCCCAATTTAGGGCCAGATGGAGGGGGGCACACATGAGAATTAGTTTCTTCCAGTCTAAGCTAAGTTTTTCAGAATCTTACTCCTAGGGAAGCTACTTAATAGGTCTTCCCAATTTCCATAGGATATTTTCTACCCTTAAAGAAATGCCCATATAGATATATGGTCATATGAATTTAGCCAATGAAGATGGTGCATCAGGTCCTGTTGGCCACTGTCTGTGATGCTGGGATTATTGTAAAATAGTATAAGTATATACAAATAGAAAAAGGAACTTGCTAAGTAAAGACGTTACTGCTGAAAACTGTCATAAAATAACATCGACTTTTATTTTTGGAACCATGGATTAAAATGTCCCCAGAACAGGCTGTTTTAAAGTGCTTTCTCATTCTGAGAAAAGGTCACAGTTGTGACAATTATTGTTGTTCCCTTATTTTGTCACAGTAAATTTACAAACTTTATTAGATGAAGTGTGATAAATAATGAAACAATAGAAACAATTGATCTAGATCTGGAAAAGCAAGGCAAAGTTGCAGTTCTAGCATCTAAATCATCTTTATTAACCATGTGATCTTGGACAAGTTTCTCAATTTCTTTAAGTCTCAGTTTCTGGCACTATAAAATACTAACTCTTGATCTCAAGGGTTATGGTTAAATTCAAGAGGTGAGATATAAACAAATCCTATATATGCTCTAAAGAAACAATTATGAAGTCCACCAAGATTTGCTGATTAAAGTAGGAATATTTTCATTTATATGTATTTTGTGCTTTACAGACAATTTATCCATTTCTCATGACACCACCATGAACTGAGTCAAGGAACATAACATGACTTGCCTGAGGTCAAAAAACAAATACATAGCTGAGCCCGGACTCCTCTTGTCTCCTTGATTCTCAAGTTCAATTTTTGTAATCTGTACAATATATAATTTCTTTAATTGCCTAACTTTTAAAATGCCTCCATTGATTTTACTTTTGCGATTCATTTGCATTATAAAGACTGTGAGGGCCACCAATTGAAATGCAGAGTGAGGAATGAAGGCAGAATCTTGGAAGCAGAAATTTCTGTTAAAGTCATCTAGGTGGACTCCTTGCCTTATGTAAAGCTCACCAAACCATTCCAGACACATTGTCAGGGATAGAATTAACCGCTCTGCTAACTCCTCTGCTACTTACCATGCTTGCTACCCCCAGAGTTCCTCCTTACCTCATCTGAATTCCCTCCAGCTGCAATTTATGCCCTTATTCTCTTATTCTGCCCTCATCAGAGAGAGAACAGCTGGTCACCATCCTCCGTATAATCATACTCGTGATAATGAAGGTGGTTATTGAGTCACTCTTCCACAATTCCAGTCCAGGTCTTACTACACAGACCTACTTACTGGGGAACTGACAAAGATGGCAAGTAGAACAAAACACATTTAAAACATATTCACACCTAGTAAAATGCTGAATAGGAAAACTGCTTTAGGAGTGAAAGTTGTTCCTCATTACTTTACTGCAGCTTATGTTCTGCAATTGTTTTAAATCTGAAGCCCATTCCATGATGGCTAATGATATGATTTTTCATACAATTTGGATCTGGCTTATCTGAGTTTGAGATAATTAAGTCAGGAAATCCAAGGTTAAAAAAAAAAAAAGGTTTGGACAGCAGCCAGCAGAATATTTGATCCAAAGCACATGTGTCTGAAATTAAATTTGGGAGTTAGTCTGTGCTGTCTAAATCACAACAAATGAAGGGGAACCTTCTGTATGCTAAGAAAAGGGGAATATGTAGGCGGCTGCCTTACGGGAATTGCAGGGAACAGGGATAATTCCTAGAAACTACCCAGATTGACTGAATGACAGTTTGGGACACCGGAGTGAGGGGACGAGAATGGAAGCCTCCCCATAATTACCTTGCCTGGGTTCCTGAGAGATCACCGGTGTGGATTTGGGCAGGTACAGCTGCTGGAGTGTGCAGAAAATAAGGCATTGTCTAAATGGCATGTATTTTAAGGTGAACAAGCCCTCAGTTAGAAATCAATTCTATGTGTATTATTTTGTTCATGACAGTTTTATTTTTGATACTTTTAAAAAGTTGTCTACATCTCAGACTCCCTTATTTGAGAGGTAATATTCTCCATTAGCAAGTCAGCTAATGGCATCCTGAAAGCATGATGTTTCAAGAATAGGGATGATATTCAGACTCCACTTGTGGCTCCGGCAAGGTGGGAGAATTATCAGAATTCTTTTACTCATTTATTCTTTCGCTCAATCATCCATCAATAAAATGGGAATAAAAACAGCATTTATCTCATACAGATGAACGTCAAATGACTTGGCGAATGAAGAGTTTGTAATAGTACGTGGTGCATAGTAACAACTCCATAGATGCTGTCTATTAGTACGAAAGAGAGAAGGCAACATAGGTCTCACGAGGAGGGCTTCCGTGAACAAACAAAACTAGTGTTTAATGTGAAAAGTTCTTTAAGACAAAGTTCTAGAGCAAGATACATCGTAGTGATTAGGTTTTTAGAAAGAACAGGTAGTTTCAGAAAGAAGGTGATAATAACTACTTAGTGCTGGTTAGAGTCGATCAGAAATATTTCGTTTTACTAGACATAACACTTTTAAAAGAATACTGATTTACTTGATTATATTCCTGGGAAGCAACCAAATAGAAAAAGGTTTTCAAACTAATTTGAATGGAAACAATTTGAGAAAATTTTATGTGTATAATTTAGAGAGGAGTTAGGCTGAGATATGATCGTGTTCTTGCATGACTGTTTATGGGCTATGAAGTCTTTCCGGAGAATAAAACCAGGACCACACAGAGTGGAAGTCTCAAGAAAAATTTCATTCATTAGATAATTTTTTCTAACAATGGAATATGATCAAAATATGATTGAGTTGTCTCAAGTAGTATATGGGTTACTAAAAATATGGAGGACAGACTTGAGGAGCATATTTGGAGATTGGTGTATAAACTTCCTAGTCCTTTTTTACATTCAAACTTTTATAATTTGATGAAGAGCATTCTTAACCTCAACATTACTAATTAACAATGTTTCAAAGACCAAATGGACAGAAGACACACTCATCAAAACAGTTTATATGCAACTTTACCTGAGGGGAAGTAAACGTTTTACCAAAACCAAATTTTAAAAATACAAAATAAAAATGATCTTCCTGTAATTGTCTATTTTAAGTATTAGGAAAACAATTGTTCTTTAATTCACCAATGGAGCTTCCAGACATTACACTCTGTAAAGTCCCCCTAGCATTGTAACCAGATATTAAAAGTCAGCTGTGAGTCCAGGGAAGGTCCACTTCCTGTAGAGGCATATTGTTGACTCCGATGGATGGCTTAATCAAGGGATGTGACTAGGGCTTCCGACTCAAGGCAAGAGTAGCTAGGACAATATTTTGTAGAACAATTACTTGCAAAGACATTGGATACACAGATCAGGCTGGTTGTCTGTACCTCACATCCTTATGAAGAATTTAATTCATGACTGTACAATGTGATTGGATAAAATCAACATTTCTGACCATTATCTCTAAACCCTTGAGCTTGCCTATTTACACAGTCTCATCTCCTACTACTTTCCCTTTCATCATGTTACAGACACAATGACTTTCTGCTGTCTCTTGATCAAGCCAAGTTCACTACTTGCTATGTTTGGACTGTTCCCTCTGTCTCTTCTTTCCTCAGATCTTTGCATGGTTGTTGCCTCATGATCATTCAAATTCCAACTTGATATTCTTCTCTGACCATGGATCTAAATGTATTATGCTATTCTCTTCCATCCTCAATCATTACTCTCCATCTTATTACTCCATTTTATTTTTCCATAGAATTTGTTAGTTATCTTTTTTTTTAATTTCTGCAATACAAGTACCTAGAACAATGTTTGTCACATACATGCACTCATTGCATGTTGATTTATCTCAAGTATATATTTATGTGTTTATTATCTTTCCCCTCCCCACTAAAATATATATTTCATGAGGGCAGAGACCCCTTTTTTTTTCATGTTCACCATGGATTTCCCAATGCTTGAACAGTGCTTGGAAGAAAATGACACCTCCATAATTTTTTTTTAAAGGAATGAATCTTGTTTGTGGTGGGCAGTCACATATGAAGAACTTAAAGTTACTTTAGGATGGTAGGTGGTATAATTTTGTTTTTGCTTAAGCAGTTTTTATTCTCAAGTATCTAAGATGTAAAATTCTGAGCTTACAGTAATGGAGGTAACTCCATCATGCAATACTCACGATGATGAGGAACCAACTATGTAAGTCAGCCTTAACTACTCTGGTCCAGTTGCTGTCTTTCTTCTTTTAACTATTTCAGCACCACTATTCTCAACAAGACTTGGTCCTCTGAAAGTAAAACTAAAAGCTATGTTGGAGGTCAGAGCTAGTGGAGCAGTTAAAAATATGAAAAATGTCCTCAGATGCTAGGGAGGAGTCTCAAGAGGGTGCAGGTAAAGAGAATAATGTTAGAGGCAAGTAAATGCTACTAGCAATGACTTTGGTGAAGTATAATAAAAACCTGTCAAGACCTGAAGCTGTAGGAAGCAAGTAGAAGACAAAGAAGTCAAAGGAGAGAACAAATTGATTTTGGCAGATAAAGCCTTCTGCAATATAATCCCTCTTGAAGATCCAGAAGATGTTCACCAGTCCCTCTTTGTCTATCTAAGAGGCACCAGATGTTTCTGATACATAGACCCTATTATCTAATTAGATGTGGTCATTTATTTCATAAAAGTTACTCTTCTGAATGTAAAAATAAGTACAGAGTCAAAAATAGAATTTTTATGTAGTATAAGTAAATATAATTCTATATCATCTTTCACATTATTATCAGTTTATTATTATTGGGAAATATATCTTTTTCATGCCAGTCTCCACCATTAGACAGAGATAAGGTTAGGGACATATTTTAATCATCATTTACTATTTGATTAATTATTTAGAGTTAATTCAGCAAATATTTATTGAGTATCTTCTCTGATAGGATCCTTGATAGGTCCTGGATAAACATGGTCTCTGCCTCAGGAAGTTTATCTTCTTGTAGAAGGTGGTAGACATTAAAATATTTAGGATGATATTGGATTTTGATAAGTGCTTCACAGAAAATAAAAAGCCTTGAAGTAGTAATGATTGGGAATGAGAGGATGGTGCGACTCAAGAAAGGATTGAGGTTTGGCCTCGATGGAATTTAAACTGAGATCTGAAGGCTGAAAAGAACCAGAAAGAATATTTCAATCATAGAGACAACAAGTACAAAGACTACAAGGCACAAATCAGCTTCAAGCAACTGCAAGGAAATGCCTGTGCTGCAGTGAGCAAAGAAGAGAGTGGTAGCAGAGGTGGACAAAGAAAAAAATCATGCTAAGTTTGTGGATTATCATTAGGAAGTTCAGATTTTATTCTAAGTCCATTGGAAGCTTTTGAGCAGGGGAGTAAATTAATCTGATTTACATTTTTTAAAGATTGCTCTAGTTAAAATAGAATAGATTATATGAAGGTAAGATGGAAAGCCCAGTCTGAGAGACTTTATTGAAGGTGACAAGGTGAGATATGAGAGTGGTTTTAACTATGGATAAGCAGTGAAGATGTAGATGATAATTATAGAATAAATATGTGAAGACTTTAGATGTATGGGAAACAGAGAGAGGACTAACTACTACATTTTGGCTTGAACATCTGGTTTGATGGTGGTATCATTTATTTATATGGAACAGACTGAGTTGAGTGAGAAAAATGTTAGAATGGTGAGAGCCATTAATATAATTCTTAATAAGTTTCAGAGATCACTCGATATAGCAAAATCTGTCATGTATATGAAGTTCAGAGCAAATTTGGCCCAGAAATATATAACTGGGAGTCATGAGCATATAGTTGATATGTAAAGCAACTGACATGGAGGTGATAACTCAGAGAGAAGGTATATATAGAGAGAAGAGAGTAAAACCTAGGACCAATCTTGGGAATAGCAAATATTTAGAGATCAGATAGGAATAAGGAATATATATAAAAAAATGCCTACATGGAATTATCAGTTAGATAAAGGAAAACTATGAGAATGTGAAATCACAAAAATTGAAAGAATATTTCTAATATATGGGAGTATTTATTTCTGCTGAATAACGCCAAAATGTATAGAAAGACTGAGGGACAGATATTAACGTATTTTAGGAGTTAGTTTGGAGGTCATTGTTGGCTTCATAAGTACATTTAAATAGATCAGTGTACACCTAGACACACATGAATCAAAGTACTGAACACTAAAGACAGACAGTCTTTAAAGCAATCAGAAAGAAAGGACAAATTTACTTGTAAACAAAAGATGATTATTTATACTCGTAGCTGAATTCTCAGAAGCAGCATTAGAAGACTGAATTCAAAGAATAATATCTACAAAGTTAGGAGAAAACTCCATTCCAGTGAAATTATCACTTTAAGAATGAGGGCTAACTACTTCACACGAATTAAGATGGCTACTACAAAAAAATTAACAAGTCTTGGTGAAAATGTGGAGACATTGGAACACTTATGTACTGTTGGGAATGTAAAATGATGCAGCCACTAAAGAAAACATGGTGGTTCCTCAAAAATTTGAAAATAGAATTACTGTAAGATCCATCAGTCTAACTTCTGAGTATATACTCTAAAGAATTGAAATCAGGAGTTAGAATAGATATTTGTGCATCCATGCTAGTAATAGCATTATTTGCAATACGCAAAAGGCAGAAGCAATCCAAGTGTCCACCAATGGCTGGATGAATAAATAAAATGTTGTTTATATATACCACATTTTGTTTAGCAATTCTGATATGTGTTTCTTTTTTTATTTTTTACCGCAATTGAAATTTAAAAAAAAATAGTTTTGATCTTTTTGAACGTGTAAATTTCCTCTGAGATACCCAGGAGTCTACAGGCCATACTTTGAGGACTTCCAGTATAAATTAATCTTAATAAGACATATTATAATGTTTACCCTAATAATTACATAACACAATCATGTGCAAAGGACTCTTCTATGTGTTTTCAAAATATTATCCCTTTAAACCGTCACAACAACCTGATAACGTAAGTACCATTGTTCCCTCCACCCTCAATTTTACAGCTATAAACTCCTCATCTTCAAGGAGCATAATTCATATTGTGTGATGTAAACTAGCTTGACTGACTGCCTCTAAGTGAAACTGAGAGAACCCTGCCTAAGCCTCTTGAGCTAACCGATCTCACAATCTTTCCCAAAGGTTACACATTCTCTTTAGTAGTGCTTAAGGATTTAAGCTGTTCCTTTCCCTTAACTCTGCTGTAGAGCTGGTTCAGACTGATTATGGCACATCAGAGTCTCTGTTACTTGTTGGCATTACTCCTTCTTTTGCTCTGAGAACTCAACATTTCTCTTTCAGAGCATTGAGTTTTCACTTTCTTTGCTCAAGTGTTTCCTAACGTGTAAGTACCCCAACAATCACACTGGGGGAAGCTGAAGGAAACACCCACTCACGACCTTTGTATTAGGATTCTCAAAAGAATAACCTGGTCTCTTACTGCCCTTGCCCCTTTAATTGCTAATGTTCACAAAAAAATTTTAATGGCACCCAAAGCGTCCTAAGGGCTGGATGGGAAGATAATTTAAGGTAGGATTCAATATCCTCTACTTTGTTGTGAGATGAATGTGAACACTGCCATGTCTATTCTAGCTAGAAAACAAGCAAAATAGATAAGCTAGACATTTTATAAATACTCAAGGATGGAGTCTTCTTGCAGTTTTCGTGCAATACCTTGCAAATGTGAAGATTTAACAGCATTAAGGAAATACTGCTATATATGTCAAAAAAGTCTTCGTCAGTTGTGCTCAAGGAATTGTCTTCAACCTACTATGTCAGAACCCCCTGCATAAACATCATCAATTTTTTAAATTAGAAATTTCTAGGCTGCAATTTGCTAGAGATATAAATTAAATAGATCTGAGTGGAGTTCAAAAACATATTTTTAACAGTCTCCTCATGTCATTCGTACGTAGAATATACTTTGCATACAAATAATCTAGAGGATACCATCTTCTTTGTAAGTCATAATGATACTAGGAATTCTTGCATGGCATGCTATGTACCAGGCACTATTCTAAGTGTTTGAAAATGCCTTCTTGCCAGGTGGCATAATCAGGTCAATCCGGGCAGGCTACCTCCAGAATATGCTTTTAACCACTGTACTATGTTTTCTCTAGCCTCATATAGAATGCCTAAATTATCAAATCTTTGCAATGGGAATAAGCCAGAGAGTTGACATTAGTCCTCCTGCACTATCTTTGTTGGTATTTTGAATTAAACGGTCTTCAAGATTCCCTGAATTGAATATCAAGCACTTAAATATATGTTGATTAACCAGTCACCTGGAATTGCACAGGATCCTTCTAAATTACTTCCAAATTATTGGTTATGGGGATGTTTAATACTAGAAGGGGGGGAAAATCCCAAGAGCCAGGGCCCATCATGCTGGAGAGTTAATCTCACAAATATCCGTAGGATACATTGTGACCTATCTGGTGACTTCAGGACCCAGGAGAGAGACATTAATTGTGGGTATGGTGAACCTTCCCAACTTTCTAGGACTCCAGTGGAGAGAAACATGGACCACTTCACTTCCAGCTTAATTCTGGATAATGGAGACACAGTGGTTTTTCCAGGAAAGAACACTTTTACTAAAGTGAAAACATGTTAAAATGTTGAAATGCTCTTGGGGATGTGAACCAAAGGTAAAATAGAAAAGTAAAACAACTTTGTCAAATAAAATAACAACACCTAGTTCCCCTGATATACTGATTTGTAAAATATGGGATAACTATAAATACGGTCGGTCTCTACCTTTCTTCTTTCAGAGGCACACGTTAATAGATCAAGAGTAAAATTATAGTTGGCCGAAGAAACCTGATGATCTTAGGAGCTATCACTCCCATTTTCTAATCTACATTATATTCTATTATAGTTAACAAGTAATTGAGTTATAGGGCTTGGGACAGGCACAGATCGCTGATAAGCTTCTCCATTAGCATTTGGAGGTTGATAGTTTTCAAACAGAATTCCACAATTATTCTATTAAATAATTGAAAGTATCCTTGCAGCTATAATTAAACATAAAGCATTTTAGTTATCACTGAAAATAGTAAAGGCAATGCCATTTATACCAAAACTGGAATTTAAGGCTAGTCTACTAGAATACAAATTCTGGAACCAAGCCATTATAGTTTATATCCAGTCTCTACGACCTTGCAGAAGTCATTCAACCTCTCTGTGTTTCAGTTTCCTCATCTGTAAAATGTGAATAAAATATTGCCTAACTCATAGGGTATGGTGAGGATTAAATGAATTGATACATGTGAAACTCTTCGACAGTGCTTGACATATAGCAAGAATGATACGTGGTAGTTGCCATTATGTTATTACTCATCAGAAAGATCTTAACATCTCCATCAAAGACCTAGGTTAAAAAATGGTACAGGCTGCGTGTTCTGTAAGACTTCACAAGAAGGAGCAGTCACTGTGAGCCTCAGTAATAAGTCTCCACTTTAAACTTTAGTATCTCCATCTACAAAATGGAGATGGAAGTGCCTCCCCTTCTAGCATATTACAGCTGTGGTAATAATTAAATAAAATGATATTTAGGAAGAGTTTTATGAATTTCTGAAGAGGGATAGCTTTTCAATTTAGCAGTGTTGTTATTATTAGTATTTTGTGAGAAGCCTGAAGGAGACGGCAGACTTTGAATGAGGAGCTGGAAAAAGAATTTCCTACTGCGGGTGGAGGCAAGGTGCACAAATGTACCTCAGTCATCTTTGCACTGTATCAGTGAAGAGAACAAAATTCACCTTTCTTTTAAAAAATTGAATTATAGTTTATTTACAATGACCCGTTAGTTTCAGGTGTACAGCACAGTGATTCAGTTTATATATATACATATATATATATATATATGTATTATATATATATATATATATTCTTTCTCAGATTCTTTTCCTTATAGGGGAAAATATTGAGTATAGATCCCTGTGCTATACAGTAGGTCCTTGTTTGTTATCTATTTTATATATGGTAGTGTGTACCTGTTAATTCCATCTTCCTAATTTATCCCTCCCCCCTTTTCCCTTTGATAACCATAAGTTTGTTTTCTACATCTGTGGGTCTATTTTTGTTTTGTAAATGACACTTTTTTGGTACTTCACTCTTTTTGGATGATAAAAATCAAAGTGAGAGAGAGAGGAGAAAGAGAGAAATTCACCCATCCAAATATGAATTCAAAATTCTTTTCACTTACTCTACTACCAGCCTCCAGGATATGAAACTGTCATCTGCTGGATTACTGAGCTGTCTGTCAAATCCCTCAGGACTGTGGAAGCTAGTCCCCCATTTCATTAGTAGCCTTTCAGTGTTGCAGTGTAATAGGTTGTCCTTCTAATGGTATAGACCTAGTCCCTGTACTCTTCCATTTGTGAATATCTCAAATGTCAAAGGAAAACGCCTTAATATGATTACCTCTAATTATATAAGGGAGAGATATTAGATAGATAGATAGACAGATAGATATAGATAGATAGAAAGATATAGATAAATAGAAATATATGTTTCACATGATACACAATTGTCATCAATATCATCATCACCATCATCATTAAAGTTTTCCTTTTGATGAAAACTTAACTCCCACTGTTTTCTTTGTGTAAGATTTTATTTGCCATGAAATTTCTGCAGTTGAGTATTAGGTTACTTTGTTATTTTTGTTTTGTTTTTAGTTTTTTGGGTTTTTTAGAATCAGGCTTCTGATTAAACTATTAGATTGTCTTATTAAATAAAAATTTTAAACACAGATTTTAGGATTGTTAATGCAAAACCCTTTTCAGACTCATAGATGGCCCAATGCATTTGAGGAAGAGAAAGGAGTTGGTATGAAACCTCAGACGGAGATGGTTTTGAATTGACACTTTGGTTAACTCCTCTGGTTCTGATTAATTGAACTATCTACTCAGGTGTGACTTAAGTACATTGTTTTTAATAACATCTATAGCTATTTTAAAGACCATTACCTTACTGTTCTGAGAAAAGCCTCAGGATGACGTGGGTATCATTACTTTCTGCTGCTCTGTTTGTATTTCTAAGTTGGGTCATCAGAAAATGCATACATACATACATATATACATACGTACATACATAAATAAATTTTTAAAAACTGTTGCACATTTTTAAGGCTCTTAACAATCTATTAGGCAGGGAGTTAAAGTTTCCCAGAGCAGGAACTACTCTGCAGATGTAGGCTAGATGCTTTAGGAGGTGAAGTTCACCACATTAACAGACTGTGTTTGGACAGTTTTGGACAGCAAACAGGCTTCAGAATCAGAAAATCTAGGTTTACTTCCAAACTCTGCATCAGTCTTTGTTCTCACTGTTCTCACTGACCATTGGTCTCCTAATCGCTTAACCAGGGTAATAAAAGATTCTGACATCATAGAGTCGTTCTGAGGTTAAATGAGGAAATAGATGTCTAAATGTCTTCTAAACTGTAAAACAGTTTAAAAGCAAAACTTTTTCTTCCTGGTCCAAAAGACATCAAGGAAACCTAACTGCAGGACTTCACGAGGCTATGTGAAATTGTGTCTGGGGTTTCTCTTATGGTCAGGCACTATATGTCTATATGTAATGGTTAAGAGCTTAGTCTCTGGAGTTTTAGAAGGCAGATATAGCATGTTGGGGGTTCCAGTTTTAGGCCAAAGCCCCCAGCTGGTTTTGGAGATCACTTACTCTCTAGGATTTCTTCTGCTCTAGCTTTACCTTGGTCTCTGATGATGTCTTTTTCTATCATGCCTGCTCAGGAATGCAGTAAATAAGATTTAAAATGTTTTATTTTCAAACACTTCATTGGTTTTATGGAGATGGTCATTCAGGGTGTAGAGACCATCATGCTACTGGAAATAGAAGTCTGCCATTTAAGTCAGAACTCAATAACAGAATACCTGTTTGTGTAGAGATCTATAAAAATTGACATCTATATAATTTTAAAGGAGGCCAGTATTTCACTATTCAGATAATTGGGCTTTACTGAATGTCACACATGTCCAAGGAAATATACTTTCCCTTACTGTGTTACTGTTATGCTCTGAATCATGATCTCTGCTCTTTTGTGTTTCCTTCACTCCTTTATTCCAAAGTAATGTCTTCAAGCCTAAAATGTATTTATCTACTAACTATTCTCAAAAAATCATTTACTTATTTTACCATTAAATATGTACAATTGGTTGAATAAAAACTGAGGGTGAGAAAGGGGGAGGAAGGGTTCAGAATGAGTTTACTGCTTTTGGTTAAATTCTTATTATTGCTTTTCCTCTTTATATAAGCTACTTTGCTAAATATGGGAATGACTTTATATATTTTATGCTTTTGAGCATCTTTACATATTTTTTCAGAATTTCATTATCTCTGCTTTAAATATTGATACAAAAATGAATGCTACTATTTTGTTTTGTATTATAACAGGGTAAAAGTAAAATTCCAGAAAATTACATTTCCAAAAGTTTATAATTGATATTCAAAATAACAGCAAAGATTCAATTTGCAACATCTTTTTACAAGCCCATCTCCTTCTAGCCAACAGAGTGAGGAATACCTTTATGGACCACCAAAAGAGACTGTACCTTTTTCATATCACCGCTCACCTTCCTTTCATGTCATTCACACAAAGAACCACAGCAGACATGTGCTAATGAAAAAAATCTGAAACACATTCCTTCTTCTGTTTTACAATGAAATTAATAGACACCGAATGACAATTTTTCATGTCCCTTATCTTTACCACGCCAAGAATTAGCACATGTCATTGTCACTGTCACTTTTTGAAACTCCTTTTTTTTTTTTAAACTGGGCAGATACCTTGGCTGATGCTTGCAAGAAAAGTGATTTCCAGATGCCTGTTGGAGGGGAACAGATATCATGGGCAGGGGGGATCTGAGAGTGTCCACGGCAAAGCTGTTAACTGATTTCCAAAATTATCTCTGCATTTTACAGTTATTCAGCAAATCTCTTCTCACAATAAATAGATCCCCCATGCTGCTTAAAAAGGCCATGATATTCATTGCATGGAACAGGAGCAACTTGTTGATTAGATGAAAAAGGAGTTAGTCCTGCAATCCATTGCTTTTTACTCTCCATTTATAAGGTGATTAAAAATTTCATAGTAATGACCTCTGTGTGTTTTTTCCTAGTGTTGCTTTTAAAGTTTGCTGGGAGCTTCCCTGGTGGCACAATGGTTAAGAATCTGCCTGCCAATGCAGGGGACATGGGTTCAATCCCTGGTCCAGGAAGATCCCACGTGCCACGGAGCAGCTAAGCCTGTGTACCACAACTACTGAGCCTGAGCTCTACAGCCCGCGAGCCACAACTACTGAGCCCACGTGCCACAACTACTGAAGCCCACACACCTAGAGCCCGTGCTCTGCAACAAGAGAAGCCACCGCAATGAGAAACCTGCACACTGCAACGAACAGCAGCCCCCGCTCACCGCAACTAGCTAAAGCCCGTGCGCAGCAACGAAGAACAAACACAGCCAAAGAAAAAATAAATAAATTTATTAAAAAAAAACTTTATTAAAAAAATAAATAAAGTTTGCTGGGTAGCAACTTTTTTTTCCCTCAAGGAAATCATTTTGGGGTAGTAGATTATTATACATCACATACACATGTTTGTTTGAAATTTACTATAAACAAGAACTCACTAGATTTTGTCCTCCACTCCTTGTTGGTTTGCCTACAATAAATGACTTTCAATTCCTTAATGGATGTTTTTTTCTAGTCTACTACCACTAGAGCTTCTGTCTTACTGAAGCTATCAGTAAAATCCAAACTAGAAAATTTTATTTTATCCGACCGTCATAGTCTCTATTTCTGGACCCAGAGCTTTTTTTTTTTTTTTTTTTCCCCTGAATAAATAAGCAGGATTTTAACTCTATTTTGAATAGAAATCTAAGACCAAGCTTCTGAGAAAATCGCTGACAAATATTCCTGGTTGGAAGAATTGATAGTTTGCTTTTAACAAGAAGTTTACTTCCAGATCTTTTTAAGATGCTATCTTGTCATAAGGAAGCAGTCATGACAGTGTGTTAAAGAACACTGACCCTAAACCAATAACGACTTGACATGGCTCATTCCTCTGCTGACCTGCTGTGGCTGCTAATAGCCTGAAAGTAGCTACTGGTGAGAAGCATTAAACCATGAAGACAGAAAAAAAATCTATCACTCATGATCCCTTCATTTAAAAACTGTCAGGAATGGTATTGAACCAAATTTCCTAAGACTAACCAGCTGCTCTGTAAATATAATTAACCTTGGTACTGAAGAGTTATATATTATGTTATGTTTTGTTATATATGGGTATAATTTCTTTATGATTAGCTCTGACTTGGGTTTCCTTATTGTAAACATATTTCCTCTTTATATTATACTCATCATACTAAATTTAATAGAAAAAAATAGTTCAATGTCCTTTAAATACAAGAAATAGGCTTGTCATATATGCTTTTTTTTTCAAAAATATGACTTTTTATACTCCCCCAACAATAGTAAAGGCAATTTGGTGTACTACAACTTATTGTTATCCATTTTAATTGTAAAATGTACTGCTAAAAATTTGAGGGGTTGGATGAAACTAGAAACTTACTTTTTTTCATAAATACTTTGACACTCTCCCAAACAGTAGATTTTATTAGATCAGTTAAATGTATTGGTTCACCAGAGTTTAATATTTTATAATATAATTTTGTATACTGCACCCTAATTTTGACTATGGCTTTCTCTTTAGGGCACAATACTTCTCCTTCCTTAGAACTATGCCCTAGTTAGGTTTTATGTTTTTTTGTTCTTTTCTGTAACCCTGAATAGGCACAGAGGGAAAATTAAATGTTCATAATGAGCATATTTTAAATTTACTATTCTACATTACATAGAAAAAGTATTCTAACAGTAATTCTAAATTTTCAGACATACTTACACATATTTTAATGCATTTGTCTGATCATATTTATTGAAGACCCAAGGGAAAAACATCCTAAATGTTTAGGGTTACAGTCAATTAAAATTTTCCAATTAGATATGTAATTCATTCTCAACTTCTTCCCCACAACTGATGAGCTCAAAGTAGAAAAGCTGCCACTATTACCTGAAGGAATGTTGCTGACTGTGGTGCTTTCCTTGCCTGCTCTGCTCAAAGAAGACTTTGAATGCAGATTCCTCCTCCAAAATCACTTTAACGTGTAGAGCACTCAGTGTGTCTGAAAGATCTATTTTGGTCCCTGCCAGGAAGATTCCATCAACTACTATCTGTGTCACTTGCCCTCTTCTGTTGACTTAGCATTTCCTGAAATACATTCTTCACTGACCTAGTACTCCAGGAAACACCAATTTAGCATGGTAAATTACCATTTTCACTGCTGCCTCAGCGTTTCCGGCAAAGATTTTTTTTCCTTCCCTTAGCCCCTTCTGTCAGAGAGCTATGGTTTTGAGGTAGATTTAGAAGTTCAGGACTATCACAGAACATAATGACAGGATGCCCTCAAGTGGTAACATTTACTCTACCCAGCAAACTCTAAATGGTTTACAACATGAAGACACAATTCATCCTTTGGCCTCCTTAACAGAGGTGGATAGCATCCCCGATAGCTCAATAACGG
This sequence comes from Delphinapterus leucas, assembly GCF_059928025.1. Taxonomy (NCBI): domain Eukaryota; kingdom Metazoa; phylum Chordata; class Mammalia; order Artiodactyla; family Monodontidae; genus Delphinapterus; species Delphinapterus leucas. The sequence continues at coordinate 46,273,521 of NC_143133.1, read as the reverse complement.
GGTAGCATGTGAAAGCTGAGTGAAAGAAATGGAAAAGGTATTAAAATACTTGGAAGGAGATGACATGTATTTAACCAGAAAGATTTCTCTGCATGTCTCAAATTACCACTCTGTAAAATATTTAATGGAACTCTTCCTGTCTACCACTGAGTATCAAGAGTATCCAATTGGTTATGAGTATTATTTAGATATATTTATGAGGACCTCAAAAAAAGGCACATTTCACAAAGACCTAGTTTATACTCATTAACAATTCTGAACTTTAGGTTAAAACAAATATATGAATATCATGTAGAGAGGTGTCTGATACAAAGAAGGGGCTCAAGGAAGGATAATTTTAATCCTATTTCATTTCACACATTTCTCATCGTCAATGATATCACAGCCAGGAAGCCTAGCTCACAATGCAGATGAAAAACTGATATTTGTGAAGAGTCAAAAAGACTGAAATGAGGGACTGACACTAATGTGAGTAGATGTAATAAATCCCTGAGAATCTCAAGCTGAACATTTTAAACGGAACTCAGCTTGTTGTTTTTCTAGGCTCCGAATCTGTGCCTTTTATTCCAATCTCTTCTGTATTTTATTCTGGTAAATAAATCTATTCTAGTTAAAACATTCAGTTATTCAAGTCTGCAACCCCAGGGTCATCCTTGAATCATCCTTTTTATGTCACACTTGAATTACCTGGTTTTCTGAATGTTTCTTCAACCTGTCACCTCCTTTCTACCATCATAAGAGCCTTGGTTCAAGTCCTCAGTATTTTTCACCTAACTGATCTTTCCAGCATCAATCTCCTCTTCTTATTGTAAGTGCTAGGAGTTATCCTTTCAGAATAAAATTATTGCCATTATTCTTCATTAAGGCCAGTCAATTTACAAAAGAAAATTTGGAAATATAGTTGAGGTACAATATTATATAAGTTACAGGTGTACAACATACTGATTCACCATTTTAAAAGTTGTATTCCATTTATAGTTATCATAAATTATTTTATATAACAGGTCAGCATAAGTTTATTATAATTATTATTTAACTTATCATTTTACATTAATATTACATTTGACATTGACATAGTTATCATAAAATTTTGACTATATTCTCTGTGTTGTACAAAATATCCTCATAGCTTATTTATTTCACACATAATAGTTTGTACCTCTTAACCCTTACCCTTATCTTGCCACTCTCCACTTTCTCCACTGAACCACTAGTTTGTTTTCTATACCTGTGAGTCTGTTTCTTTTTTGTTATATTCGCTGGTTTGTTTGATTTTTTAACTTCCACATGTAACTGATATTTACAATATTTGTCTTCTCTGTCTGACTTATTTCACTTAGCATGATGCCCTTCAAGTCCATCCATGTTACTGCAAATGGTAAAATTTTATTCTTTTTTATGGCTGAGTGGTATTCCATTGTGTATATATACATATATATATATATATATATATATATATATATATACATACCACATCTTCTTTATCCATTAATCTGTTGATGGATACTTAGTGAATAAAGAAATTTGCCTTCATATTTCCCCAATATTCATTATTTATTTTAACAAATTACAGTTATAGTCTACTTCTAAGACAACTTATTCTGGTTTGGACTTACCCAATGCTTAGTATTTTATTGAACTATACAGAAACAGAATTGGTCAATTTATGTTTGGAATATTATATCTTTACTGTACCCCTTGAACTGAATTCCTTGAATCATTATATTTCACTGTTGTCTCTTTCATCTTAGTTCCCAAAGGTGGCCCCAGGACTTGGAAATTATCTCAGTAATTGTACCCAGGTAAATTTCTCTCTTACACCACATCTTCCTCATAACCTCACCTTTCCTTTCATAAATGCATCCAGGATAAAGTAGTACGTAACAAATATAAGGTGTCTACGAGGCTACTTTTTTAAAGCAAGGCTATACATGCATACATAAAGCTTAGAGGGAAATTAATAAATGTGAAGAGTAGGTAGCATATGTTAAAAGGACACAGGGCATGGCACATAGTAGGAGGTCCGGAGTGTATATTTAATGATGGTGGAGTTACTGGACCATAGTCAGGAAACCATTGTTTCATCGTAAATATCAAATCATATTTGTTAGCAGTGGCTGCTGACAATATTATGTTGGGAGGGATTCCTTGCCTCTAAAGGGCTCAACTAAATGGATCAGTTAGTACTGCCAGGATGTGGGACACCTCGTTGCACAGGTATTGCATTGTTGCCTTTCATATTCTGGCTTCTATTCAATGAATAAAAAGAATAGTAAGATGTTTTTGACATAAATATGGACTAGATGACCCCCAAGGTACCAATCCTATTGTTATATATTTCTCTGTTTGTCCATGACATATATTAAAGTGAAGAGTACAGGTGTTACCATTCATTGATGCTCACTGTATGCCAGGCATAAATGTGTTAGACATATTAGCAACTTTTATTTATAATTTTATAACATCCTTATAAATTGTATTACTAAACTAATGTCATACAGAATGATAATGAGGCAAGAAAGGTTAAAAAACTTCCCTTCTGTCTTTCAAGCAATTAATGAAGGAATTTGACCCTGTATCAAAAGAGATCACCTTGCTTTTTACTTAGGTAGTGTAACTGTTAATTCTGTGTGCCAACTTGGCTGTGTCATGGTGCCCAGATATTTGGTGACACACTATTCTAGATGTAAACATGATTCTTGGGTGAGATTTATATTTAAATAAGTATATTTAGAGTAAAGCAGATTACCCTCCAGAATGTGGGTGGGTCTCATCTAATAAGTTAAAGGTCTGACTAGAACAAAAGACTTACCTTCCCTGAGCAAGAAGGAATTCTGCCAACAGACCTCCTTTGTACTTTTTCTGCATCATCAACTCTCCCTTGTTCACCAGCAGACTGCCCCTGGATTCAAACTGCAACTCTTTCCTGGATCTCCAGCCTGTGTCTCCAACCAGATTTTGGACTTTTTTAGCCTCCACAATTACGTGAGCCAATTATTTAAAATAAGTCTATATAAGTGTGTTGGTTCTTTTTCTCTGCAGAACCCAGCATTAGTGAATATAGGTGGGTATTTTCTGGTTATTGTATACTTAAAGACTCTTGAATTTTACACTCATTTCAGACACTATATGTAACCACACATCATTAAATTTGAGGTCGTATGAGGAAAAAGAAGAAAAACAAAGAAGAAGCACATTTGTTCTGGCCATCTAATGCTATGTAACAACTTATTATTGGCTTAAAACAACAGTTATCACTGTGTTATCTCTCATGCTGTCTTGGATTCTGTGGATTAGGAAATTGGGAAACACTCAGAATAGGGAGTTCTGGTTTGGGTTCTCTCATGCAGTTCCAGCCAGACTGTGGCTGGAACTGGAACATCAGGTGATTGGAACAACTGGGGCCTTCTGGGCATGTGTGTGAGTGTGTGTGTAAGGGGACATATGTTCATGTGTGCACGTGTGTGTGTATGTCTGTGGGGTCTCAAAGCCTCTACATGTAGTCTCTCCATTTGAGCTACTTTCAGCTTCTTCACAGCTTGACAGCCCCAAGCTGCCATAGCGTTTACATGGCATCTAAAGATTTCAAGTATGAATATTCCAGTGATCAAGGCTGAAGCTACATCATTTTTTAAGATCCAGCTTCAGGAGTTGCTAATATTTTGTCCTGTTGAATGCTGAACTCTATTGGTTGAAACAGCCACAACGATACACCCATTTTTAAGGAGGAGGCACACAGATCCCTATCTCAATGAAAGAAGTGTCAAGAGACTTTGCAGACATATTTTTAAATGTCCATGCTATTTCTTTCATCACTTCCTTCACCTCTCTTAAGAAATGTAGACAAGTTCTGTCTCTAAAGCCAGTAAGGAAACCACAATTCCTTACCCAATCAGCACTGGTTACTCGATCAGTACATGCTATAACTAGCATGTACTAATCAAGAAGCTATCATGCTCTTAGCACTTTGTAGGTAATGCTAATGTGGAGAATAGGAAACAGTATAAAACTGATTCCCTGAGCTAAAAAGCTTATCATTTTATTGTAAAGTGTATGATCTCCCTTTTCCTTCTGAATCCTCAACTATTTTTTGAAAGTTTTAAAAGCTGTGGGTGACATAGTGATTATTTGGTTACCATGTTCATGATTCTGCACTAAATCCATTTTCTCCAGACAGAATTCCAAAAATATATATATTTGTATTTGTATATGTATCTACATATATGTGTGTGTGCATTTATTACATATGTACATGTGCATGTATGTGTTTATGAAATATGAATACATTCTGAGATTTTCAATTCCACTCCAGCTCTGCAGAGTATATTTAGTCTAACACATTTTTATATGAAGAACTTCATAATCAATAGCGAGAAATTTGTCTCCTGTTACCTTTAATATATTTACTCACTTCTTAAGCTAAAACTACATAAAAAGTAGTTCCTGAATTTCTAACCCATATAATTATTAAAAAAAGAAACTTTACTAACTAGAGTCCTAAACTTGTTTATTGTTTCTTTTTTATAGGGGAACGTGATATTTACATATAATGGTATGCACAGATCCTAAGTATACAATTAGATGGATTTTGACAGATATATACTCCAATGTAACCTATACCACAGTCAAGATATAGAACTTCTTCATCCCCCAAAGAAAGTTCCACTGTGCTTCTTGGCAGCCAACAAATCTCCTGAAGCAAGTACTTTTCTGATCTGTTTTCATCATTGATTATTTTTACCTGTTTTAGAACTTCATATAAATGGACCTATACAGCATATATTCTTCTGGTTTCATTTGTCAATATAATATTCAAGATTCATCCTTACTGTAGCATGTGTCAATAGTTTGCTCCTTTTTCTTACTCAGTATTATTCTATCATATGTGTATACTACAAGTTATTTATTCTCTTAGAATAGCAACTAGTTGTATGGCTTTTGCTAGAAGTCCTCTCTCTGTGCAAACTCAAAGAGAAGACCCTCTAAGTCCAGTTACTGCCACTACTGGTCTTGGTTTTTGTTGTAGGGTCCATGAGTGGATGAGAAAGGGACAAGGAAGGCCTACTCTGTATTTCATTCTTATTTGGCAGCACCTGTTACTTGGCTTGCTCTCTACTCTAGTCCAAAACCCAGTATCAGTTCAGGAAGAAAATTGTTACCACACACACACAATATGGATATTTCCAGAAAATATAATTTACTGTTCAGAAAAATCACAGGAACTCAGCTCAGTATAGGCTTAAATTTTTGAACGTTCTCTTTGCTATTTTCTGGGACTTTCCTGCTGGTGCACTGGTTGAGAATCCGCCTGCCAACGCAGGGAACATGGGTTCGATCCCTGGTCCGAGAAGATCCCACGTGCTGTGGAGCAATTAAGCCCATGCGCCACAACTACTGAGCCTGCTCTCCAGAGCCCGTGCTCCACAACAAGAGAAGCCACCACAATGAGCAGCCTGCACACCGCAACGAAGAGTAGCCCCCACTCGCCTCAACTAGAGAAAACCCACGCACAGCAAAGACCCAACTCGGCCAAATAAAAAAATTACTATTTTACAACTTTTATTACACTTTCATGGGAGAGTAAATGATGTCCCTTGCAAGAGGCTTTAACACTGTGTTAAATAAAGGTAAATTGGTTTAAAATATTTATTTTTCAATGCACAATTTTTCAGGAATTGTAGTGTGCTAATATGAATTATGAATTTCCATGGAGGAGTGTGGCAATGTTCTACAGCACTTTCCAAGCTGATTTGAGTACAGAGCTACTTTTCTCCTAATTGGGGAGGGGCAGATCTTTTCACAGGCAAGTGAGTGTTCTACAGAATCCCCTTGTACAAAGTCTTCCTTAATCCATGCATAGGATGGTACTTAATTATTCCAATCCCTTCTAGAGTAAGGGTACTTCCTAACTGTGCCCTTATACATCTCTTGGCCACTATTTTTCTTTGTTTTTTACTCTTCTGAGAGCCTCATGCTTCACAAACTCAACCACTGTTAACATTTTAAGTTTGCTTATAGAAGATCATTTGCTCATCTATGTTATAGCCATACATAATTGTCTCTTTATTTAACTGCATCTTTCTCTACCAAGCTTTTATTATTCTGTACCCTCCACTGAAGTTCTCATCAATATTGTCACAGCTTCTTTGTTCTTTTCTCTCTCTCAAACTTATCGACTGAGGGTTTTCTTCAGGTTAATCCAGATGTCCACTGACATTATGTTACTTTTAGAGATTTAAATAAAATTAGGTTAGACATCATTTCAGGAAACGTTGAAAATGTCATTTTCTTCCCCAATATTTCTTTGACTATCTAGTGACTCTGAATGTCCTGTTTCTGCTAAGCTCCAAATCTCATTTCTGCCTCATTTACTAAAATTCTTCTCTCTGTTGTAAAAGACATGAATATGTGATAAAAGCTTTTTATTGATTTCACCAATCCACTGTTCAAGTGTTTGAGTTTGAATTCCACCTTTTTCCAAGTTAACAATTTTTCTTTATTGTATTTTGTTTTTTAATCCATCCATATATCTTCTATATTTTCTGAAACTTGATAATATTTTAGATATATATAAAATGCAACAAAATGAAATGGAACATATGTTAATGAAAATCTGTCTCCTAAAATTCAAGCACACTAGAGCTAAAGTCCATAGTTTCCCATACATTATTATTATGGTGATATGATAATTGCTTCTTCCAAAATTAAAACATCTAAAGTTTCTTTTAATTTGATTTATGAAACATAAATCTATTTCATCTGTTATTATTATATAACATATTAATAAATAATATAAATTATAAAATTAGAATGATCAAATCATTAAAATAATTACTTCTTATCACTTATATTAACAAGAAGAAAAGTAACAGCCAACTGGTAAATATTTTTTTCAGCACCTATTTGTTTCATGTATTTTCTTGGTGATCTTAAATTGAAGAATAGAAAAGTCTCTGATAGAGTATAGTGGTTAAATTATGATTCAGGAAAGCTCTTACACAGTGGATTTTTATGAGTATCTTAATTGTGGAGCTAAGGCAAGCTATAGGTTTATGCTGATTAACTACAGATGGCTCTCTCTCTTCACCCTTAAAAATTTAAACTGTCAGTTACTGATTCTCCTTTTCCCACTGCGTATTCTTAGTAAAAATATCTCTCTTCCTTACATAGAAAATATATTCCACTCTTTGTTTTACATTTGGTTTAAGTTTTCTGCATGTTAATGTTTGATTTTTTAAACTTATAGGAAAACAACAAAAAATGTATTTTAAATATTCAAAATCTCCCTGAATATGAAAAGCTCTCATATTTACTAACAGTAAGACTGTCTTCCTTTTATGGTTCAAACTAATCCTTTAATTTGAAGAAAAAAAAAATCAACTTGCTAAACAATCCAACTTTATCTGTTTGTGTTAACAACATTGAACAAATTGTTTGAAAATAAAGTCTCACTGTTTTAGCCAAGTTTAATTTTGAAAGTTATATATGTTGAAATGGGTCCCTGACCCCTAGTCATACAACAGAACAAGTAAAAAGAAAAGAGAAAGAAAATCGCCAGTCTGAAATGGATTTTCTAACTGTAACTAAAATGATTGCTCAGTAATCTGTGGTGACATGGTTAACTCTGAGAAAGACATAATACTTAGGTTATATCAGATTCACCATGACTATTTCTCAAAGACTAGTCACTAGTGTCTTAATGCCCACTAATATATGAAAGCAATAAAACATGGGGTTCTCTTGGCAGTTTAGATTACACACAAAATGGAAAACTTCAAACAAATACAGGTATGTAAGGAATTAGGTGAAAACAAAATGTTGTCACCTTTCCTCAGCTCAGGCAAAGGTGGAACCATGATTTTGATGATGTCCCATATGAAGAGCTATAGCCACACATGGTTTGCTTTTCTTTCATCTGGCCCTACTTTAATAAGTCAATCTCATCTCGCAAAATACTTTCCTTGAACCAGACTGGCCTGATCACCTACTCATTCTGACTTTTGCCTTGGAGGCCATTGAAAGGTTTGGATTTTCTTTTAAGAGGAATGGATGGTGATTAGAGAGATTTCAGCTGGTGGATAACATAAACGTAGAGATCATTGCCTATCCTATTTAGAGACAATGTTCTACGATGAAAATGCTCAAATGTTGATTATAAAACTCAAATAACTATAACAGTAATACATGCTAATTATGGTTTATTTAGAAAATAGAGAAAAATATGAAAAAACTGAACTCACATATAAACATATCAGTTAGGAAAAATATGCAGATGTGCTGTTCTATTTCTTTTACTTTTTTTATGTAATCAGCTACAAAATCACACTATATATTGTTTTGTGTGCTGTATTTCTCACTTAATATTGTACTTGGTTATAGTCAGGTGACATGACTAGTACTTGAAAATATAGGTTTTGATGCCTACTAACACTATTTCATAAAAAGTGTGTATTTATTCCATAATTTAGAGCATTTAGGGAGTTTCTATTTTTACATTTTTAATAACAGTTTAACCCTCTATTAAATACTTTTAAAATCACATATACAAATAATTTCTTAGTAATTATATCATCATGGTTAAGAATGTAGGTTAGGAGTCTACTGCCTGTGTTCAAACTGCAGATTCATGACATATAAGCCATGTGACCTTAGGTAAATTATTAAGCTATCTGCATCTGAAGATTTTTGCTCATAAATGGGCATAATAATAATACCTATTTCATAAAGCCACTAATGGATTTAAATGAGATAATGCATATAAAGAGTTTGGCACACTGTTTGACACAGTGTTGTTGAAATCATCATCATTATTAGTCTTTAGATATCAACATTTATAATACCACTCTCTTGACAAGGCCAGTCAATAAAATGAAGGCTTTTTATTATTTACTCAACACATTTCACCAGAGAGCACTTTTAGGTATAGCAACTCTTTTTAATTAGTATTTTGTAGAACAGACATGTAATAATTTTACCCTAAATAAAATATTTCATAGCATTTTTTTCCTGGACTTTTGTGTCTGCCATCTAATCAGGTGCCAATATTAATATTTGCCACTCTAATGGTACTGTTACAAAAATTTCACAACAGTAATCTCTTAGTTGGAATACTTCACTCAGTTTCTAACCACCAAAATCTACCTTAATAACTATTGACAGATTAATATTCTAAGTGTCTAGCTCTAATCACATAAAGGCCTCAGGTAGTCTCCTTCAAAGAAGCTTTCACTCAGCACTCCTAATTCTTCACATGCATCCAAAAATTTTCATGACCCAGAAAGTAATTCTCCCACTTTATTGCCATTGGTGAAAATATATTCTATGACCCTAGAAACCTGGGATAAATATCCTTATAATTTCTAGCCTATCTTTATTGCCCGAGTTGTTCCTTATATCAAAAATATCCCTTACTTTCTCTTACATCTTGTCTTTCCATTTAGAACTTGCCGTATTCTTCATTTAAAACATCCCTATTTTCTGTAGGAGGAATACATTTTGCTTGTTTTAACTTCTATGGCTGCTATTCTCTGATTTGTATTCTCATATTGGGTTTTTGTTTAGGGTGGATTTATATTAGTTCTGACTATTATTTGAGTTATTTATGCACACATTTCATATCCATTACAAAACCGTGAGCTTCTAAACAACATTTCTGATCCATATGACCTTTGTAGCCGTCATAGGACCAGAACAATGTTTTCCAGATGTCAATTATTCATGTATTTATTAAATATGTAATGTTCTAGCCCTTTACAAAGGTCACCATTACTTCTGCTGAAGATCCTATGGGTCGCTCCCCTATCTCAGGTATATAGGTAATACAGGTGACAAGGGGTCTTCATCTGGAATTCTATTAGGTTGCCTTAAGTGGTAGAGATCTTTTTAAAGTAAAATTAAACTGATTGAGGAGCAAAAAAGATTTTTTTTAAGTATTGGATATTCATGAAAGGACCACATCTCAGCAAGAGCAGAGGTCAGAGTCTCCTTTATCTGCCAAGAAAACCAGAAATCTAGCTAAGCCTTTAGTGCAATTATTGGACTTAAAGAGCACCAGTGAGTCATTTCTAATGTGATTAAGAGGCTATACCAGGAATATTAGATATCATAGCTGTTAATAAATACGAGGTTCCAATTATTATTCATTATCTCTGTTTTCATAAATTGTATCCTGGAGGCTTGGCTTTTCCATGACTTACTGAAGGTGATTCTATTTTTAGAGATTTCTGGGTTTAACCATGTGGTAATTCATCATTCTAACACACATGTATAAAGAAGATATTTGGAGGGAATAATTGTCAAGAGACAAACAAATGAAGTAGGAACTCTTTCCATTTCACACCTGAGTAAAGGCATCTGGGAAGGAAATGCTGTCACTCGAGCCCCAATACCTCACTCTGGAGTCCTGTGAGCCCCATTATGAACCACAGCTCTCCTCTGGTTTCTTTTAGCTGTTTTGCTCCTATCTCTTTAGAGGCTCAGAACTCAGGAAAGCCAAAAAAATCCCTCCCTCATTCCTGAAACAGAGAAAGGGAAGAGTGCCTGGAATATGTCAAGTAGATTCTTAAATGAATATTATTGTACTTTTTATTTCCAATCAACTTAAACCTTAATTCCAATGTCCTTCCTGAATGAAAGCTTTCTGTGGAAAAGGAAAACTTCTTTGTAATTATCATTAGTGAAAATAATAGTAATAAATTATCTCAAGTGAAAAATATATTTTCTTCTTTTTCTTTAGGCTCTAAATCTGATCTTCGCTCTTGGGATTTCTTATTTTGTATGCCATTGAAAAATTCAAAGGCCCACATGTTTCAAAGTTTATATGAAGAGGTCAAGTTAGAGTACAGGGTAGAGAGCAGAGTAGATTTAGCTCTGGCTCTTTCTCTGGAAGGCAGAATGTCTTTATGCATTTCCCAAATCTTCTCTATTGAAAGTCTTCTCTCCTCCTTCATTCTGCTATTCCCCACTCTGCTTATTGCAACTGACTATTTCAAACTTATTTTTTTAATTGAAATATAGTTGATTTACAATGCTGTGTTAGTTTCAGGTGTACAGCAAAGTGATTCACTTATATATGTGTGTGTGTGTGTGTATATATATATATATATATATATATATATACATATATATTTTTTTCAGATTCCTTGAGTATAGTTCCTTGTGCTAAACAGTAGGCCCTTGTTGGTTATCTATTTTATATATAGTAGTGTGCATATGTACATCCCAAACTCCTAATTTATCCCTCCCCCCACTTCCCCTTTAGTAACTATAAATTTGTTTTCTATGTCTGTGGGTCTATTTTTGTTTTGTATATAAGTTCCCTTGTATCATTTTTTTTTAGATTCCACATATAAGCAATATCATGTAGATAAAGAAGATGTGGTATATTTATACCATTTAATATTACCCAGCCATAAAAAAGAATGAAGTAATACTATTTGCAGCAACATGGATGGACCTAAAGATTATCATACTAATGGAAGTAAGCCAAACAGAAGAAGACAAGTATCATATGATTTCACAATTTACTTTTGATGGTGACTTTGTGATATTTCTTTCCTCAATATTCTAAAATGTGAGACAATGTTTTTCTACTTTTGTCCATTACTAAGATGTTTCCATGTGAATTGTTAGCTGAGCTTGCTTCTACCACACCTGCATTCCTGTTGTGTTCACTGAGCAACTGATAAGAAAAAAAATATTGTTAGACTACACCTAGCTTGCTTTCTTAGGATGAGCCATTCACAACTAGGGCCCTACGTACTTAGACTAAATTGCTTTCCCTCCTCTGGGACCAGTGTTTTATGTTGGAGGCTTAATTTGCATTTCCTGAAGTACTTGAATCTGCAAGAGAGTCATGGAAATCTTGCAGGAACTGTCTTTCCTTTTAATTTCTTGGTTCTTCCTGTTTTCTATCAGTTTTCAAGCATGAACCCCTAACTGAGGAAGAAGTTTGTTTAGGAAACATTCTCCCTGTCCAATTGTCCTCAAGCAGGATAAGAGAAATCTTGACCTGTTTCCACCTTTTTTAGGGTTTTTTTACTTTTTATTTTATATTGCAATATAGTTGATTATGTTGTGTTAGTTTCAGGTGTACAGCAAAGTAATTCAGTTATACAGATACATGTATCTATTCTTTTTCATATTCTTTTCCCATTTTGGTTGTTACATAATATTGAGCAGAGTTCACTGTGTTACAATAGTAGGTCCTTGTTGGTTATCCATTTTAAATATAGCAGTGTGTACATGTCAATCCCAAACTCCGTAACTATCCCTTCCCCGCCCTTCCCCCCGGTAACCATAAGTTTGCTCTTTAAGTCTGTGAGTCTGTTTCTGTTTTGTAAATAAGTTCATTTGTATCATTTTTTTTTTAGATTCCGCATATAAGCAGATGGCCAAGAGGCACATGAAAAGATGTTCAATATCGCTAATTATTAGAGAAATGCAAATCAAAACTGCAATGAGATATCACCTCACACCAGTCAGAATGGCCATCATCAAAATATCCACCAACAATAAATGCTGGAGAGGGTGTGGAGAGAAGGGAACCATCCAATACTGTTGGTGGGAATGTAAATTGGTGCAGCCACTAAGGAAAACAGTATATAGGTTCCTTAAGAAACTGAAAATTGACCTTTCTAAAACCTCTTATGTTTTATAAGATAACATAGTAATTATTTCTTGCTCTTTCTCCATTTCTCTAGAAAAAACAATTTTTTAAAACTGTTAAATTAATTAAACAATGTGGCCATATTAAACTGAGGTGACTCTAATGCAGTGGTGGCCTACATGAGAAAACCAAAATCTAAACTTTTAAATACCTCAAGATTACAAAATCAAAACCTAAGGACAACCAATTGCAAACAGCCAACTGGGCTTTACGCTATAGTCAATCAATAATTTTCTTACTTTGTTTCCTGCCTTTTCTGTACAAAAGGTTTTCCCCAACTCCTATAGTTGGAGCACTCCTAACTACTTTTGGTTTGGCGCTACCCTATTCCAATGGATTTTTGGTCAAATAAACTCTTCAGGTTTTTAATATGCCTCAGTTTATCTTTGAACACAACCTATATTCTCTACTTTCCCTGATCTCTCATAGAGAGCTTTGAGCAAGTTAATATTTTTAATATCCCCTCACCTCACCATACCTCTTTGGTCCCCCCCACTTTCTTACCAAAACCAGACTAATTCCTCTTTTGGTAGATGTATAATTTAGAAGACATGAGTCTTCCATGAATCTCTCTCTTGTATCTTACACATAAAGCATGAAATATTATTTTGTAGGTGAGGTGATTTGTCTACTGTTATTATGGTAGGAATATTGGTGCTAACTAGAAATTTCTTGGTGATGAAATATAAATTTCATACTTAACTATAATATATATTTCTTAGAAGATTTTCCACAAAAAACAGGAAGCTAGTATTGAATAACACTAGGCTGACCAAACCCAATTCTTTTCTCATTTTCTACTTTTATTTCTTGGTGTGTTTTTTGTTTTTATTTTCTTGGTGATGTGATTTTCTTCCACAGTTCCCTTCATCTCCTGTTCCCTTTCTTTCTCTCATAATGCACTCATTGAATACATATGTATTAAACACCTTCTATGTTATTTGGTCTTCCCCTCATTCCTTCTAAATACAAATAATAATTAACATTTCATATGGGGCAAACATTGTGATAAGCTTAGAGTACAGTGATAAATGAAACAGACATCAACCCTGTTGTCAGTGACCTTGAAATCTAATGATGGAGACAGGTGTTATATAAAAAGACAAAAACATATCTAATTACATGTAGGATAGTGCTATGAGATAAAAGGGGTAGTCACTAGGTGATAAACAAACACAAAATGCCCCATGATAGATTGTTTGATCAGGGAAGAGTTTATGAGAAGAAAATGTTTGAATAGAATCCTAGAGGATGAGAAGGGGTCAGCTAAGTAAAGCAAAGTAAAGGAGATAAATATGATCAATGCCACTTAGACAGCCTTTCACCAAGCACAGGGACTGTTAAAATGAGAAATATTCACGCTGCTTCAGGGAATGAAAAACTCTCACTTCTATGTGAATCACTCAAAGATCTCTATTTCCAAACTTGACTTCTCCCCTGAGTTCTGCTACACACCAGAGAGCTCTAAATGGAAGGTTTCAAGAACTGTTGAATCAAATCCATCATCTAGCATGGCACAGGGAGATCAGCTCGGTGCTTTGTGACCACCTAGAGGGGTGGGATAGGGAGGGTGGGAGGGAGGGAGATGCAAGAGGGAAGAGATATGGGAACATATGTATATGTATAACTGATTCACTTTGTTATAAAGCAGAAACTAACACACCATTGTAAAGCAATTATACTCCAATAAAGATGTTAAAAAAAAAATCCATCATCTACTCCTCAAAGCTGTTCCCTCAAAATTCACAGGTGAACACAGGGATGGATTGGTCTGGTATGTGTCTCTTTGAAATTCTCTATTAACTAAGAAATGTAAAAAAGCAAAAATTGACAATAGGTCTATGTATTAAAAACTATCGAAGAGCATATGTTCAGTATGGATAAACCTGCTATCAATGCTGTGAATGTTAATAGACTTAGAAAAACACATAATTCTGCAAGTGGCATATGTTCCAATCTAATGCAGAATAGGATGTGCTCTCTGATACCACAGAAAGGTTTTGCCTTTATTCGCCCCATTGTGTCTAATTGTGGAATATAGAGGGTGTATTTGATCAGAAAATTGGATGCCCTTGGAAGGTGAAAGAGTTCCCTTAACCTCAGTCCTCAGAAAGTCGAAAAAGTGCATTTGACTCTAGTTCAGTTAGAAAACCTAACAGTGAGGGCAAGAAACTTCTCTTCCTCATGCAAGGAGCTCCAGGACAGTCAAGAATCTGTTGGGTATCAGTAATTTAATTAAAGCCTGCACACAAGAGCTTTGGGTTTATATTTCTGCTCTAGCTAACCAGACCTTCGGCTGTTTCTCAAACAGACCAACCCTATTGCACCTCAGTGCCTTTGCACTAGCCTTGAACATCCGCCTGGAATTCTCTATGCCCAGTTGATCACAGAAGACCTCCATTTCTTCATTCATTTCTCTGTCTAGTCACATTCCCCCTCTGTTCTATTCTCTGTAACTCTCCAGCCCCTTATCCTGCTTTCTGTTTCCTAGTACTAACATTATTTTATATATGCATATATTGTTTGTCAGCTGTCTGTCCATCACATAAGCAGTAATCATTTCTGACCTGTGCTTCATGTGTCCCCATCATCTAGAACAGTGTCTGTAAGTTAGTAAGTCCTCAGTATATATTTTATTGAAAATTGAATGGATATCTGATGGCTAAAAAAAGTTAAGTCACTGATTGCATGATGAAAAATACTACAGACCCAATTATTCTCTCTGTGAATAGATGAAGACTGTAAATATATATCACAAGTGAACACAGTTATTCTATCTGTTTTCAAGGAAATGTGTGAAAAGGTTGTGTTGTCTTAAAATTCAGAAAAATAAGGTTCTCTGAAAATAATCATTTAAAAAATTAAACTTTTAGAAAGCATTACCTAAATATCATAAGATATTTGCAAGAAGATGTGTTTTTAATAAATTGAGAATAAGATATCATATGGAGATATGATGAACTAATTTCAGAGATGAAAATAATCAGACTATTGTGTGAAAATATGAGGTTATATGAAATGCAATAGCAAAATTGAAATATATTTGTAGGTAATAAAGAACTGACGTTGCTGAGAACTGCAGCAAAGCTGTAAAGGCCCTCCAGAATGCAGAAGCAAAAGAAAAATAAGTGATTGCAGAAAAGAGATATACAGAACAGAGAAATTATTATTTGATAGGAAGAGAACTAGAAATAATAACAGTTGACATTTATATAGTGCCAGACAATGTTCTAGGAGCTTTACTTATCATTAACCATTTAACACATACAATAACCCTATAAGGTAGGTACCATTATAATTTCCATTTTACAATGAGAATGCTGAGACATGGAAAGACTATGGGAATTGTCCAAGGTGGCTGAGCTGGAATGGGAAATCAGGCCATCTGTATCAAAGTATCCAAGATGTACTAATTCCACTAGTTAGAATTTTAATAAATATTGTTTAATTTTGATCTATTATATGATCTTTTTATGGCCATTTAAAAATACATTCTCTATATTGTTCTTATTCTTTGTCTGCTTAAATTGGGAAGTGGATGTAAAAAAGAAACTTATTAATAACTCATAATACTGTGTTTCTGCCTAAGTCTCTTGTAGTTTTATATTATTTTCTATGCTTTTGCCCATCCTTTAATTTTAAACTTTTCTGAATCACATTGCTTCCAGTTTTTTGCTTTTACATAGTATATACTTTTGTGGGGTTTTTAATTCAATATTTGCTATGAAAGTTATGTTTGATCTAGCCCTGCCACCTTGTTTTAAGACATATTTTCTTCATTTCTTTTGGGGCTTTTTGGCAGCCGAAGTGAACAAATACATCTTCAGCTATTTTACAAGCATCACTCAGCTATTCTCTTCCCAGAGATTTTATTTCTATTTTCCTTAATCTGAATTATTTAAAAGCCAAGAGTTACTCTCAACCAATAATTCAGCTGTCAACCAGCAATATAGAAAAGAAATTATTTAACAAGGGAGTGAATGGACCTATTATTCAGTTTGTTAAATGTATCAGAAAGAAATCTAGAGTAATTAAGAAATTAGCTATACTGTAATAGGATAAGAAAATCACTCTCTCTGAATACCCTGGGCATAGAATCCTCTTTCCTGATGTTCCTTATTAATCTCAAGATAAACATATACCCCGCAAAGTTGATCTTTTTGTCTTCTCATTCTAAAAATTCTGCTACCAGAATGACACCTAGATAGTCATTCAAATATTAAGCAGGGGTTTTGCACACATGAAGGTAGCTCTCACAGATTAATCTAGTCTTTTAAACACTCATCTGCTAATTGGAATGCTACTGAAATCCAGAGAGTTTTATTATTAATTCTGAAGGAAATTCTAAGTTTGTTTAATAATTAATCATGAAAAGAAACAGACATTGCTAGATTACTTATTTCTTGATTGTTTTATGGGGAATTCCTATGAAATTATAACATTAGAAATGCCTTTAAAAATAAAATACGGGGCTTCCCTGGTGGCGCAGTGGTTGAGAGTCCGCCTGCCGATGTAGGGGGACACGGGTTCGTGCCCCGGTCCGGGAAGATCCCACATGCCGCAGAGCAGCTGGGCCCGTGAGCCATGGCTGCTGAGCCTGCGCCAAAAAGACCTCATCTTTATAAAATCACCATTGTAACCTCTTAGAAATGAGGCACTCTTCACATTGCCCTTGTCTGCTTAGAGGACATCTTCCTGGAAACTTACTATTAAAAGTTCTTGTTTGAATCCATGACCTTGTGTGGTCTCTGACAAAGACAGTATCTTGGGGAAAAAAGAGAAAAGAATAAATGAGAGAACAGTGTGTTTTGGGACATTTAACTTCTCCTATATCCTGATATTTAATTTATTTCCTTTTGTATTTTTTCACTCTCTGATTCCCACACTCAAATGTATGCTTTCGGATGACAGAATCTATTTTATTCTGCTTTATCCCAAGTGCCTAGTTCACAGTAGGTATTTATTAAATAGTTGCTGAATGAATGAACTAGCATCAGACTCCGAGGGATCTGAGCTTTAAGCTACCAATCGCCATTTACTCATTGTGTGGTCTTGGATTATTTATTTGATATCTCTGAGCCTTGTTAAATGAGAATGGTAAAATTCTACTCAGAGCAGCATAGTGATTAAAGGTATGGAGTGTCCAATGCCTAATTCTGTTTTTGGCAGGACTCCGGACTTCTTAGTTGTTGCTTATGCTGCAAATGCCTGCCTCTGACCCGTAGTATACATTATGAAAGCAAAAATTTAGCATGAAATTCACAGTCAACTCTGTGGAAATCGTTTGTCACTTAGAGTGTGTCTCCTCTAGAGAGTTTATACTCTTGATGGTTTGGCTAAATTCTTAGATCACCTCAGTCAAGCATTTTCTCAGTCACTAATTATGCCTAATATAATTTTTTTTCAAATTATCTGAGGAACTACATACTGGCCGGGGAAAGCTTTCTGATCTCATCCAGAGGGAATTAAGCTAGTCACAAACAAATCTTCCCCCATCAATAACCAATGAAAACCATTATCCCAATTAAATATCATTCTGAAAGCAATCTTAATCAATCTAGACTTGCTGGGCTTCCTGAAAGAATTGCTTAATTAAACTCTCTATAGAATAAAGTGATTCTGCCTAGTCAGCCCAATGGTGACAGGAAACTAAGAAACAGAGGAGAATATTTGGAAGTGAATCTTCTTAGAGTATCTAACAGAATTCAGAGGCAACTCGGCTAGTGTCTTTCTCAAGGGATACTGTGAGGCCACATAGATAATTCACATGAAGCATTTTTGAGATACACTCTGAAGTGAGAATTATAATCATGATTTTTGGAATGTGTCCTCCATGCCACCTGACTCTTATTTCTGCACTCTCTTTCTGCCTTTGTGTAAACCCAGAATCTTGTTATCTCTTCCACTCTTAGGACTGTGGTGCAAGTTGTTTTCTTCACAAAGGTACCTTCTGAAGAGATAAGTGGAGGCTAAAATCCAACCCAGGTACCTCCTCTCCAGGCTGGTTGTCTGTGGAACTCTGTCCATTCAAAGAGCAAACACCTTTCTTAATTTGCACAGAAAATGTTCTAACGCTATCTTATCCCTCCTGTGTTACTTTCCTAGGGCTGTCATAACAAATTACCACAAATGTAGAGGCTTAAAGCATATAATTGTGTTTTCTAACAGTTCTAGAGGCTAAAAGCCTGAAATCAAGATGTCAGCAAAGCAGTACGCTGGAGGCTCTAAGGTAGAATCCTTTCCTCACCTCTTCCAGCTTCTGGCAGCTGTTGGCATTCCTTGATTGTGGCTGCATTTCTCTCTGCTCCATCAAGCATCATTCTCTTCTGTTATCTCCTTTTGTCTCTCTTTATTATCAGGATACTTGTGATAGCATTTAGGGCCCAACTGCATAACTGAAGGTAATCTCCACATCTTAAAATCCTTAATTATATCTGCAAAAGACATTTTCCCAAATAAGGTAAGATTTACAAGCTTCAAAGATTAAGACTTGGTATCTTTATATGGTCATTATCTAGCCTACTGTCTATCACTCAGACTGCTTCCAGGTAATAGCTTAATCTTGGGGGTGCAGCATGATTGATTGCGAATAGGTTTTTTGTTTTGTTTGTTTTTTTTTTTTTCAGACAGAGGAGAGTTCAAGCACATCCAAGTCTCAGTGCCACTTAGAATGAAGAAGTTAAACTGTTGTAAAACTTGGGGAGAATGTATATACCAAGGGTATTCAATGGAACATTCTGAGATGATGGAAATGGGGCAGATGCTCCGGAGTCAGGACTCTGGACTCTTGGTGCCAAGCTTTTTATATCACATATCTTTGAGCATCTGGGGAGGAGACAATGCTGAGACTCACACTGAGTTGCTCACTCCTTATGTGCCACTGCAGTCCAGCGAGCTGAAATAGAAGCACTGTGGCCCGTTTCTGGGAACACTCCTGCACTCCTGTCTCGTGGCCTTTATAAGATAGGTTTTTGGGTCTTTTGATTTCCTACAGATAAGTACAAAAAACTAATTCTGGATAGACCCATGTGACAGGGAAACCATTAAAACTAATGAAGCAGCTTTTCATTATGAAACCCTAAGCTCTTTAGGAAAGAAGGCAGAAAAAGATACATAAATGCCCCAGCTGGTAAAAATTATTCTTCTCAGTAAATGAACCTAACTTTAGTAGGAAATTAGTAGAGCACTGTGTTTGGGGAGAATATCTGCTTTGACTCCTTATTAAAAGCACGTATCTCTGACATTAAAAGTGAGATATGCTTATTATTTATAATCCTGAAAACATACAGAAAACTGTAAGGAAGACAAAAAGGCATAGAGATAGTCTCTTAATGTATCAACCCTGTCCAACCCAAATCTCATTAACCTGGCCCATACCATTATTATCTCTCGCCTAGGTTATTACAACAATATTCTAGCTGGGCCCCAAGCCTGGAGTTATCCTTCTATCTGCAGCCAGTAAAATATTTATAAGTTGAGAAAATACTTTCTTCAATGACTTCCCATTTTCTCATATAAAGCCAAGTTCCTTCACAAGTCCCTTGCTAACCCAGAAGTTTTATATCTACCCTTCCCATTATGGCCCCATAATCTTTGGTTGAAGCTGTGGAGACACTTTTAATTCCTGGTCAGAGTGATGTTACTCTCACCATGGTACCTCTGAATATTGTTGCTTCCATCTCCTGAAGCACTTTGCCTACCTGCTTCCTTCACTCATTTCTTGCCCTCCATCTCCATTCCTATCCATTCATCTCACCATAGATTTCATGTCATGCTTTCTTGGACGTCTCCATTGATTCTACAATTCTAGATTAGGTGGCCCTTCTCTGGGCTTACACAGCACTCCACACTTTGTCTGCATTGTCTTTATACTCAATTGTATTTGTTGCTCACCTGGTTATATCATCTCCCCACTAGACTACATAGTCTTTGAGGGTAAAGATTATATCTTTTCTGCTACAGTATTTCCAGTGTTACCATAATGCCTAACACATTGGAGACACTCAATTTATATATTGAATGTATGTTGAATTTTAGAAAAGGTAAGATTAAGAGCAAGGATCTTAGATCCATATTGCTTGTGTCCAAATACCGGCATTTCCTACTACTAACTTTTAACCATAGGCAAGCTACTTAATCTCTCTGAATCTCAATTCTCTTATTCATGAAATGATAAGAAAAATATTATGTGGCTGATGAAAATTAAGGTTACCTCCAAAGAGTCATGTCCTTGTATAATTTCTTCCTGATTGCGTGGAAAATCTGTGACTTGCTTCTAATCAATAGAATATGTCAAAATGATGCGATGTCACTCCATTGATTAGGCTACATTGTATGGCAAACAAGATAGACTATCACTCCCTGACTCCATTACATTATATGTCTCTGTCTTAGCGGACTGCAGCAAGAGAGATTTCCTGCTGACACTGAGGACACAAACAGCCGTGTCTTTAATGCCCTATGAGAGGACCATGTGGCAGGGGAGTTCAGGCAGCTTCTAAAAACCTGAGGAGATATTTTCCAACTGACAGTCAGAAACCAGGGTTCATAAAGCCACAGGAAATGAATTCTGCTCACAATGTGCATAAGCTCAGAAGAAGACTCTTTCCTAGTTGAGCCTCCAGATCAGAATGCAGCCCTGCTAAAGTGTAACTACAACGAAGTTTGAGGTAATTTTTTACACAGCAATAGAAAACTAATGCATAGCCCCTCTTTCATATAATTATTTGGAGGATAAATAAATTAATATTCACAAGATGCTGAATTCATGCCTGTCACCTAGTATTATATTAGTATTTGTTAAATAAAAGGAAAATTAGGGCTTCCCTGGTGGCGCAGTGGTTGAGAGTCTGCCTGCCGATGCAGGGGACACGGGTTCGTGCCCCGGTCCGAGAGGATCCCACATGTCGCGGAGCGGCTGGATCCGTGAGCCATGGCCGCTGAGCCTGCACGTCCAGAGCCTGTGCTCCGCAACGGGAGAGGCCACAACAGTGAGAGGCCTGCGTATAGCAAAAAAAAAAAAAAAAAAAAAAAGGAAAATTAAATGTTCTTATCACTCAGATATATCTAATGTTTACATTATGTTATATATTTTGTTTCTCTTCACTATTTTCACTATATTTTATGCTTGGATTTTCACTATTCACACAATATGTAGTATAAAAAGAGTATATTTTACTGATAACTTCCTAATGTTAAATTATGTACATGTGTCAAAATTTGAGTAATTTTTTCCTATTTTTGGATATTTAGGATCTTTCTAATTTTTCATGATTATGATCAGTGTTGACTTTGCCCTGAGTCTTTGAAATCACAGCATCAATTATTTTTTTAAAGTTTTGAACATACAATTTTAAATTTTTGTTTTCTTTCTTTCATATATTTCTTTCCTCCCATGCAGCTGATTAACGTGGAAGAATTTTAATGTCTCTTCTTAGAAAACCATTAAGGAAGTAATAAGAATTTATTGCTTTAAGTTCTTCTAGAATTAATTCTTTACAGTGTACCCCAAGTTACATAACGTGAAAGAGAAGGCATCCCACCTTTTTTTTTTTTTTTGCGGTACGCGGGCCTCTCACTGTTGTGGCCTCTCCCGTTGCGGAGCACAGGTTCCAGACGCGCAGGCTCAGCGGCCATGGCTCACGGGCCCAGCCGCTCCGCGGCATGTGGGATCTTCCCGGACTGGAGCACGAACCCGTATCCCCGGCATCGGCAGGCGGACTCTCAACCACTGCGCCACCACGGAAGCCCCATACCACCCACTTTATCCCAAAGTACCTTAAGAATGAAATACCAGTCTGAGGTCAACTGATCTTGTCCTTAGACTAAATTGCTTAGTCCCTCCTTAAGCCATTGACCTGGAGATAAATGCTACATGTATATATTTTGAACTGAAATGTAAGAACTGTATTTCTATTAATTAATAGCATGTGCCTTCCAAGGGGTTAAAGATGTCTGAGTTGCTTGATGTACTGTGAGTATTATGTCCATCTTACTGTCATATAGATTACCCATCAATTCTCAGAGGGTGAAGATCGTGTCTATTATAATCATCATCATCATCACTATTATTATTATTATTTTGAATCTAGTCACAGCCACATGGCAAGGTAGTGCTTAGGAGACTCATTGAAATAGGTATAATTTCTTCCATGAAGCAAAAGAAACTCTGACAGACCTAGGAAGAAGTGGACTGTATTTTGATATATACAAGTGTTACTATCATTTAATAACTCTGAGCCTCATAAGTAAGTTGGCATTACAGCACCTATATTAATGTTCAGTTGTGAAGATATATTTAATGAAGTCTATATGCAACTTTAACAGCTCCATCAAGGTATAATTAATATGCACAGAACCACATATAGTTAATGTGTACAATTTGATTAACTTAGACATATGCAAACACCTATGACACCACTACCACAATTAAGGTAATGTACATTATATGCATCAAACAACTCTTGAAACTTCTGTGTGTCCCTTTGTTTTGTGTCTGTGTGCTTGTCTCTGTGTGTGTATATGTTTGATAAGAATAATTTACATGAGATTTACCCTCTTAACAAACTTTGAAGTGCACAATATCATACTGTTAACTATAGACACTATGTTATATAGCACATCTCTAAAACTCATTCATCTAGTAAACTTGAAACTTTATATTTATTAGATAAAAACTTCCCATTCCCTTAACCCTTCAGCACGTCTTTTTAACTTAATAGAGATCCAGTGTATCCTGCCCACCATTAATGAAAGTGAACCGATACAAACTATTTTATATATTCTTTACATGTCTAGTTGTTTAATTAATTTGCAGTGAACTTACGTTTATACAATGTCTTCTGTATAAGAGCACAACACCTGTGTGTCTAAGTGAGATGTGGAAAATTTACCCAGTCAGCCATCATTCTCTAATTGTTTTTTCTTAACTGGTATCAATAAGTGGAACTTATAGTACACACACACACACACACACACACACACTGAGGAACACACTATTCCAGCTTGAAGGGGAAAAAGGTAGATACCAGACTGAATTTCATCAAACAATTGGATGTTTTAAAACTAGCGAGATAAATTCAGTTGTATGACTGACCTCAATCATGGGTGGCCTTGCTCGCCAAATGGTTTTCAAAGAAGATATCTGTGTTCTTCTAGCCAGATGTTATAAAGAGAAGAAAGAGAAGAAAAAGTTTTGTTAAGGGTTCTGGGTAGAGTGGAAGTGATTATTTCAAATTATATTAGTTCTTAATGATAAAATTCAATACATTTTGAGATTCATAACTACTAACTGAATTTTCATTGAGTAAGTTCCACATATGGAATTGTACAAATTTGAAGAGTTAAAAAATTACTTTAAGGTGGTGGCTTTTATGATTTGTTTGGCACAAATAGAAAAATTCATACATTTGTATTATGATGGCTCAGATGCCTCCTTAAAAACACCCTGTATTCTTTTCCATATCCCATTTTAACATGCTATCTTCAATATGTGTCTTATCTATAGGTAAGGGCATAGATTGGTCTTTAATAAGGTCAGCTGATCACTCTATTAGTTAAGCAGCTTTATTAGGAGTATATGATGATGTTCATCTTCTTCCATAGCTATTGTTAAAGTATCATAATGCAATGAATATGGACCCCAAAATGTAGTGGATGTATTATTGGTTAATGATTCATTTGTTCCCTGCACTTGCCATGTTTTCTGCTAGAGAGAATATAATCTCTTGCTTGATTGCCTTTGGGCTTAGACATGTGGTTTCATTTGGACAATTAAATGTGAGTATGCTATATGAATGCTATGTATGCTATATGCTATATGAACCAAAAATTTCAAAGCACTTGTGCACGTTTCTGTCTCTGATTTGGCCTCTATTTTAAGAAAATTATGTCACAGAAGAGAACTATAATTTTAGCCTTGTTTCTGAAATAAGGAGACATATAGAACCAAGCACAGCATAGTCCAGAAACCTGGCACAGCTCAGATAAGCCTAATCTAACTGCAGATTGCTGCTCTTGTGTACATGAATAAGAACTATATATTTAAAACAATAGAGATATCAGAATTGTTTGATGCTACAGTAAAAGTTTATGGATAGATAGATAACTAGATAGACAGACATGTGGGTATAGATAGATCTATCTACCTATTTATCTATCTATAATCTATTGATTGATTGATATAGATATATATAGCTATAACTAGAACTAAATCTAGCTATATCTAGGTTATAATACTGATTCTACTTCTTAATAAATTTATGTGTTTGGGAAAATATAATAATTGCTATAATCTTTGTCTTTATCATAATCATTAACTTAGTTAAGGTTAAGGTAGCAACTCTAAAAATAAACAGCAATATTTCGGTTGCTTAACATATTAAACATTTATTTCTTGTTGACATAACTCTCCAAAGTGTCCAAATTGGGCAAGATTTTCTCACTGTAAAAATTCAGGAATCCAGCCTCCTTTTATTTTATGTTCCCACCATTCTCTAAGAACTCAGGTATTCTCTGGGACCATGAGACTTGCTATCAAATTGACTTTGAATTCTCTGTGTCTCAGTTTTTTCGTCTGTTAAAATGAGACTACCTCATATAATTCTGGTAATAATAAGTATATGCAGTGTACTTGGAATAGTCATGGCAGAGATTATACGGCCCAAATATTGGCCTTTATTAATTCTCACACTTTCTGGCCCTCCTTTAAGGTATTTTCTGGTCTTTCTCCTTCACAGGTAAGATTGTCAGTTCATTTAATATCTCTGTGTCTCAGTTTCTTCAATTGAAAATGCATGTAATGAAAGCCTTTTGCAGAGTTGTTGTGATGATTGCAAACTATCCATGTAAAATACTCACCACAGCATATGGCACAGAGTAAGCACTTAATAAATGAATATATCTCATGATGCTTGTGTTTTAGCATGATAATCCAAAGTATTTTTTTCTCTCCTTTTCAGATGTCTGCATCATCCCACAGAAGGGAGATATAGAAAAGTCTTTCTGACAGGAAGCATTAAATTTAAAACCCAGGAGGAAGATTCACTGGAAATAGAAGCAAAAACAGTCTCAGGAATAAAGTAAAACCCAAAGTACACAAATGCCAGGTGTAAATCATTTGTTCTTAATAGGACTGTGCATTTTAACATGAAGTATCAATATCTTTACTTAATCAACCATCCATCATGCAATGAATTAAGAGGCAAAGAGAGGCAGGAGGTAGGAGAATCACTCATATGTATTATTTGCCCTTCACCTTCCCTGCTCTCTCCCCACTTTTGAAACAGTCTTCTTCCGCTCTGGTCTCTGAGCCATCTCTTAGCATTTATCCAAATTCCCAGCCATGCATTCCAGAGAGCATTGTTTTGGCCGAATCTCCATGGTCACAGGTGGTAAAGCCACCTGCATGCATCTTAACCCTCCCTAGACAGAAATCAGCTCTTGGCCGGTTTGAAGTGCAGAGGATAAAAAAGATGGTGGCACAAAGAGAACAGATGGCAGCCCTGCCAGTCCTGTGACTTCTTTGACTTCTTCAACCTGGAGGCTGGTGGCTTTGCCATGGCTCTCTTGGGAGAATTCATATCCTGAGAATTTTTGCTCAGCCAACCATGATGTTACTAGTACCTCATGGACTGCAGAGGAGTCAGAGGGGAGTGTTTGCTTTGGCCAACTTTTTCTATTGTGAATGTCCCATTTTTGTTATGTTTGGGCCTGACCCATTGCTGGGTTTCATATACAATTAATATCAAAGTCTATTTTCTTTGTACAATCCAGACTTACCTCTAAAAAGCTTATACAAAGCTAGAATGCATCTCCAAGAGGAAAGAGAAGGAACTTTGGATGAGCACAGCTATCTCTATCCTTCAAAATGATTTAACTTGCTCTGTTGTCTTCTGAATTAGCAAACTAAGGTAGACTTTTAAAAATCCATCATCTTTGAAATTCCACAAACTTTCTTGCATGTTTTGTGCATTAGAGTGAGAAGTGAAAATCTGGATTTCCTGGGACAATCATTTAGCTTTGGAAGACAATAGTTTCAAAAGCAGAGGTTCATGACTTCTCAAGGGTTAATGAGAGCACTTCAGAAAAGGGGGAAATCAGGTTATTGAATTCTGAAATATTTCAAATATCTGTGCATATGTATATTATTCTTATGGCAAGGTCCATAACTTTTATCATATGCTCACAGGAGCAGACACCCTGAAAGAATGAAAGAGTCAATGCTTTTAAATTTAATTATATTACAACCTCAAGAGATAGTGCCAAATCCAAACATTTTACGAGAAAATCTTCCCTCAAACTAAACAATAGCTAAATCTACTCTTACCTGATACTGTTATGAAGTTGAAGAATTTGTTGAGCTTTTCATTAGACATATAAGCTTTCATGATATTTTCTCAAGTGAACTACAGGCTATTTTGATTCCTAATCAAACTATTATAATGTTTGCTATAAAATGTAGCTTGTGCAAAGAGCTCATCTTTGATGGTGCACATCTATACTTCTCTATTGTAAGGAAATGATCTTTTTTATATTCTTTGGATCTTCTTTATAATCTTGATCCCCATTTCATCTAAGATATTCTATACAAAGAAAGAAATAAACTGAATGCATATGATGCTATAACTCAGCTGTTAATTTCCTTTCTACTCTTCTTGCTCTATGCTTTTCCTCCACATACGACATGAGCATATTAAAAGCAAGCTGAGTAAACCAAGTAGCAGGCTGTCTAAACAGCTCCAAATGAGGTCATATTACACCGATCATGAGATTAGCTTCTATCTTTGCCACTGCTGGCTTCCTGGGCTTTCTTACCAATTAGAAATCAATAACCTACAGCCACCAGGAGAATGAAATATTAACTTGAAATGTGGGCATCATATTTCTCTTATATGAGATGTGACAGGAGAGACAGAGACAGTAGAGAGAGAGACAGTGAGACAGAGAGAGAGAATTGTGTGTATTCCTAGTTTGAGTTTTCAGTATACAAGGACAATTTATATTTTTCTTAGTAACTTGAATGCATAAACATAACATTGAGTTGCAGAGTTTTACAGATGGAAGGGGGATTACTAGTATCCTTTAATATTATAGATAATTATAACACACCTGAGAGAATATATGGGACATTAAATTGAGGAATCAATTCTAAGTGCTTAGTACATAATGATAATAAGGGACGTGATTGATTTCCTCCCATATGCTGGGGGCTGTTCTAAGCACCTCATATACATCATCACCTTCATTCTCAAAACTGCTCTAGGAAATAAGCAATATATTAATATCCTCATTTTAGGAATAAAGAAACTTCAACTTGGAGAGATGAAAAGGTCACTGTGAATATTTTTTAACCATTTGGCTCTGCTTTTTCCAGATAAATGTTAACAGATATGTAAGTGAAAGAGTAGGAGAGGAAGGCAGAGAGGCTAGTGAATGGGTGTATCATACAGAGAGAATGAGAAGGACAGAAAGAGAAGCACAGGAAACTCCATGGATGTTAGTTAATATTAGGTCACTCTTAGTCCTTGTAGTTATATCTAGAATATCACTGTAACCAAGGTGAGATTTCTGATACCCCAATTCAGTATCCTTTTTGTTTTGTTTTGTAGCCAGATAACACGCTACCTTCCCCTATTTTATTTTATTTTTTTGCAGTACGCGGGTCTCTCACTGTTGTGGCCTCTCCCGTTGCGGAGCACAGGCTCCGGATGGGCAGGCTCAGCGGCCATGGCTCACGGGCCCAGCCGCTCCGCGGCATGTGGGATCTTCCCGGACCGGGGCACGAACCCGTGTCCCCTGCATCGGCAGGCGGACTCTCAACCACTGCGCCACCAGGGAAGCCCCGCCTATTTTATTTTAAACTCAGTCTGTAATTATTCATTTACTTCTAACGAGAGAAAATATTCATCCTAAGAAAAATATAGCTGCAAACCTATACATTTTTTCTCACTGCAAATTTAAATGTAAAATCTGAGATGCTAAAATTGTTGATTTATTTTGAAATACCTATTTCATTATCAAAACATTTTAAATCACCATGAAAACTGCCTCCTAGTATTCATACTCTTTAATAATTGCTTTTGCTACTAAATTACAACTGTCGCTATTGGTCATCCAAATACTACCAGGGACCTTTACAGAGCTGCTGTTTGGAAGTATAAAGGATTTTACACTCAGTACTCAGGCCCACCCTGTTCTCCAAAGCTGTCACCTAATTTCTGGAGTGTTTGCTCATTTAGTGAAGTTGGATCTCTAATTTTGCTTTCTCATTAGCATTTCATTTGTTCATAGAATTATTCATTCACCAAGAATGTGGAAATTAAAATCAAACAAGGGGCTTCCCTGCTGGCGCAGTGGTTGAGAGTCCACCTGCCGATGCAGGGGACACGGGTTCGTGCCCCGGTCCGGGAAGATCCCACATGCCGCGGAGCGGCTGGACCCGTGAGCCATGGCCGCTGAGCCTGCGTGTCTGGAGCCTGTGCTCCGCAACGGAAGAGGCCACAACAGTGAGAGGCCCGTGTACTGAAAAAAAAAAAAAAAAAATCAAACAAAATATATAGCTTAAAGCAGTCCTAAATAACTTGTGGATCAAAGATACAGAAAAACTGCAATTGCAATGAATTCCCACATGCTGCAGTAGCCCCCCATATCTGCCACCTTCATAGCAATAAGTGCACCATATTAAAACTGCTTGGTGCCTTGTTTGTCCATCTTACTAGAATAGAAGCTCTTTGAGGTCAGGGACTATATATGTCCATTATGTATCCAAACTCCTGAGCTTGGAGGAGGTGCTGACTAAACAGTAAAAATAAATGAATGGAAAAATAATTCAGGATACATAATATTCTCTTAATGTGATGTACAAAATGTCCTCCTCATGATTGTGTAGACATTCCCTGCAAAGCTGCATAACTACAACCATCTGCACTAGTCTCTGTGGCAGGTTTCTAATTCTACTTTTACCTCTATTCTTTCCCCTTTTAATTTCCCCAGACTCAGCTTTTAGATGAATAATCCTAATCCACAGCTTTACACATGTCACCACTACACAAAATCTTCAGGGTCTTACCTGTATCTGCAGGATTCTCATAAGCTTGATATACCAGAATTTTCCATCTCCTAACTCCAACTATCTCCCCAGTCATAGAATCAGTTGTCACAAAATTACAGCTCCAATTGATCTAGGCTTTTTCTACCCAACAATAAATTTCCCTTCTCTCACTAGAGTATTTATTCCCTTTATCCCTTCTACCTTTATTATCTTTCTTTATCTTTGTTTGAATATCATCTTTCTTTTAAAGTCCATTTTAAATTTTACTTCTTCTACAAAGATTTCTTAGAATCCTCTCTGTCTCGTATATTCTAAGGAATCAAAGATTCAGATAGATATCAAAAAATAATTGGAGTTCCATGTCAGCTTTCTTGTATCTTGTACACAGGTTAGGAGTCAGATCCATCTTTGAGCACTGACTTTTACACATGCCAGCTGGGTACTATTGAAAAAAATCAGCTCACTTGTATGAACTTTAGTTTCCTCATCTGTAAACTAGATGTAGTAACCTTTATTCATAGAAATACTACAAGAATGAAGTAGAAAAATAATTAAAGTGCTTAGAATGCCTGGCTTCTTTTTTCAAAGCTTAGTTTTCTTTAATATATATCTTGAGTCCTCTAATATTTAAGCATTCTCCAGTCCAGGAAATAGAAATTAAACCATTAACATTCTATTATTCGAAAATGTGAAGGTTTACTCAATATATACTAGCACATCAAATTTGTGGAATAACTAGAAGTTTTATGATTTAAAAATATTTAAAAATCAAACATTCAAATAATAATTTACAGCTTATGAAATCAAATATTCATATCATAAAATGATATATTCAATGGTTTTATTTGAAGGGTTTAGAAAACTAGAATGGTAACTCAATACGTTTGGCCCCTTTCCAAATTTTCTTCCTTAATTCCTCAGATCTCCTAGTGGTATGACCCCACAAGCAAATGGAGAAATAGCAAAAAAAAAAAAAAAAAAAAAAATTCCAATTGCAGAAAGAAAAACAGAATTGAATGTGATTGTGTCTTATGTTATTTATGTAACCTTTTAAGAATTAAATATGTTTGAATAAAGCACCATCACTTGCTTTCCTAAGATGATAGTTTCATTAAAAAGCCTTTCCGCTGAAACCTGGAATGCATTGCCTGGATAAGCAGGTCAGAGTTCACAATTGAAACTGCTCATGCAAAGCATGTTCAAAACTACCAGAAAAAAACATTAAGATGATAGTATCTTCCTCTGTGTGTGTGTATTCATGCTTTACATATGGAAAAAAAAAAGCTAGCATGAGTGTGAGCAAGAGGAGGCAGAGGAAGCTGGGGATGCTGGGATGAGATTTAAATGAGCATTTCACATACTTCTACACTATTCTTGCAGTGATAAGATGGTACAACCTAAAGACATTTATGGCAGTCTGGAAGGAGGTAATCTTTGACAAGAGAGAAAAACAAACCACATTTATCTCTGATGATTTATCAGATTCACAGCCATAAATCTTAAACCAGAATACTCAGGGCATTCTTTTATCTTTTGAAGCTGCAGAACAGAGCTTCTCTACCTGTCTTGTGTCCCCCAACTGAAACTGAGGGCCTGTAATTTGTGGGCTGGGGTACTCTGGGGTGATATGAGGCTTCACAGAGGGTCAGTGCTGGGAGAGTTGTCAGCCCGAAGGGCTGGTTTCCTCCTCTCACTGCGGCGTGTGGAATGCTGACCATGATGAATGTGTCCTAAGTAACTGCGCTGTTAGCATTGGGCATCTGACAAAGAATTGTCAGAATGTCTTACACAAAGAATTCCAGGGGAAGCAGATTTCTTCGATGTTTTCTTTTTTTTTTCCTCCAACTTTTGTTCCAGTAATTGAACTCATGTCCAAAGATGAAGCAGAATTTGATGTTTTTTGTTCATCATTTATTCAGTTCATTTTATGTACCACTTTGATGAATAAAATATGTAAAATAACTGCTTTCATGGAGCTTACATTTTATACAGAAAATAAATATATCCGATATATTAGATAAATTAAATATATACTAATTCCCATGATAGATAGTATGAAAGAAAGCTGGATAACGGGGATAGAGAAAGAAAGAGGAAGCAGAAGGTGGTTAGTTGTTTTAGATTTAGTGGTCAGTATAGGGCTTTATGGTATGGGGACATTTGATCCAAACTATGAACAAAAGAAGGGAGTGAGTCAAGGTATCATTTGGGATGAAAGTGTTTCAAGCAGAGGGAAGTGCAAATGCGAAGTCTCTGAGTCAAAAGCATATCCTGATAAAGTAAAAAAAAAAAAAGTGGTAAGATATAAGGATAGCAGTGGGCCAGGTCACAAAAAGATTTTTTGTCAAAATAAAGCCTATGCATCATAATACGAGTGAGATGGGAAGACATAGGTAGTTTTTTGTGTAGAGGAGTGAACTGCCTTCTGCCTACAGGAAGGAGAGACAGGAGTCAAGATCCAGAATGACGGTTAGGAGAAGGAGGGTATTGCAATTGTCTAGGAAAGAACAGCTGGGATTTGGAGCAGGTGAGGGTGGAGAAGAGTGTACGGGTTCTGCATGTATTTTGACCGTAAAGAGGACAGATATTGATGGATTGGATGTGGAATGTGACAGAAACTGAGGAATTAAGTGTGACTTCAAGATTTGGAGCCTGAACAACTAGAAGAACAAATGTGACATTTGCTGAATTGCTGAGTTTTTTTCTTTGCTAGTACCAAAATGTATATGCAGAAATAAATGCTATCTTTCAAATGACTTTTCTTAGGAGAATATTTACTGGTACAGTACTGCTGCTCAGCTCAGAGCAGTTAAAGTCCTTCTTAGGAATTCAGTTCGATTAATGAAATATAGAATATTCAGCCTCATTCAATTTCGTTTTTAAAACCAAACAGTAGAGTATATTTACCTTCATTTTAGCTCTTTCTAAGATGGGCTTTCCAATTTATTAGGCATTAGATAGTGACGGCATTGAAGATAGTGAATATAAAATGTAGCAAAAAGATAAAATCTGAATATTTCATTGTAATATTACATGTGCAAGCAACTAGTAATTCCCAGCAAGGAACATAAACTCTCCAGACATATCCACCCAGGTGGTGCTAGTTGGTTTCTCTAATCCTACATATAAAATATTTTAACTTTACACAACTTGGCCATGAGAGTAAATATTGTAGTTTCTCAGGAAAGGTTGGAAAGTTAGGATTAAATTTGGCTGCATGTAAAAAAAAAAAAAAAAGCAATGAAAGAGAGAGAGCAAAAGAAAAATCTAAGACTTTGTGCCATAAATATATAAGGATATGTTTTTCTTAAATAATAAGAAGTCTAGAGGTCACAATCCAGGTTCTTTGCTCAAGGAAGTCACAGCCCAGGCTCCTCCTAGCTTCCTTCTTTACTACGTTAGCATGTGGCTTTTATCTTTATTGATACAAAGGATATGACATAACTCCAGGTTCATGCCTGAATCCCAGGAATGAGAAGCTTTTATCTTTATTGATACAAAGGATATGACATAACTCCAGGTTCATGCCTGAATCCCAGGAATGAGAAAAGGGGAATGGAGAGGATAAAAGGCAAAAGTCATGGTCAACCTGAATCTTCCCCTTCTATCAGGAAAACAATAGCCTGATCACAAGCCCCATTCTGTAGAATTCTGCTTATATCTTAACATACAGAACTGGCTCACATAGACACCATGAGTGTAGGATATAACTATTTTGTATTGTTGTTATAACTGTTTGGTTCTTTTCTTTCCTTTTTTTTTTCACTTTGTATTGAACAATATTTCGCATAACAAGAGATGTTTTTATGAAAAGGACACAGTTTGATAAATTTTCATAAATGGTATATACCAATCCAGTCTGTGCCCAGATCAAGGCAAAGGATGTTAGAGGTACCTGTGCACTCATCTGAGACTCTCTCTCAGTCACTGAGAGAGAAGAAATACAGTCTTAGTGCAGGGCTAGGCACACTGCTGATGTTCAAAAAATGGTATCCATTATAAATGACTGTTCTCTATGACTAATAGCTAAAATAATAGTAAGAACAATAGTAATACGGATAGTAATAGTAATTAACATATATTGAGAGCTTTCCAAGACTACGTACTGCTCATTTACCTCTCACGGCAACACTAGTGCCAAGAACAATTATTATCCACATAGTATAGATGAGAAAAGTAAGGATCAGAAAAGGTCAAATAAGTTGGTAGAAAATACACATCTGGTAAAATAGCATAACTGGGGTTTTAACCTATACAGCTAGTCTATAGAACTTTAACTTTGATTCCAGCAATGGTCACATCATTGTAAAGTAGTCACAGCCTTCCTAGTTAAGTGCAGGTAGAAGAACAAGTATCTGGGTACATATGGTAAGTTTTTAATCAAATTTTATGGGCTTAAAACACTTGCTAATAACATAATTAATTCACCCAGCATCTAACTATTTACAGAAAATAAATATTTAGAGCCAAAGTTCTTTCGCTAATCTTAGATAATGAACTATTTAGACCGTATGAGTTGGCATTGTTTTTTTGACTAACTTAGAATAAAGATGTTTTCGCCTAATGTAGTGAAGAGACACATTCACAAATAATACAAAAATTACAACCACATTGGACTAAGAAGCTGGCTCCCCTTGCTCAGCTCTAGAATATACAACAGAAGACCATGATCAAATTCACTAGGAGACAAAAGGCCAAATCACATATGAAAGCTGTATGATCAAAGGGTCTTTGGAATTGCCAAAAAAACTGGACTATATTTTCTCTGAGGTACTTAGACAATGCCCAGTTACCTTTGGTTATCCACTACTTCGTAAATTAAACTATTCTCATAACTTTCTTCAATATTTTTTCTTATCCCAAATTGGTAGTGTTTGTTGACATTGAAAAAATAATATTGAAATACATGTAGGTAGAAATGTCTTTTTCTGAGTGTGGGTCCCTTGTCTTTTTAAAATAACTTTCATTCGCCAAACACCTATTTATGATCATTAGTGCCAGAGACTGGACGTGCAGAACCATGAGAGTATTGCTTTACTTTACAACCGAGATTTGTCATGAAAATTAAAAATTTCCAAGGATAAAACATAAAATGGAAGTCCAGTTGAGGAAAACTGCTAATTCATAGCTATCATTAATTGAGCAATTCCAAGAGGGCAGAAAGAATCTATTGGGTTTGCCAAAAAATTCTTTCAGGCTTTTCTGTAACGTCTTACGGAAAACCCACATGAACTTTTTGGCCAAGCCAATATTTAACAATGGAAGCACTGAGGCTCCTAGAAATTTATCATTTTGTCCAAGATAATGCAACTAGTAGAGAGAGGTCATGATTTGAACCCAGGGCACTATGACTCCAAAGCCTGTGATCTCAACTACTCTATAAAAACTTGAAGTAACCAATTCAATGCCTTAATAACACAGGAAACATCTTAATGTGAACTGGAAAAGTCATACTATAAACCTCTTTGGGAACTGATAACTAAGAATGCTGAAATTCAAGTTAGAAGTCATGAGTTCTGTGAGATATTGGGCATTTGACATCTTTGGGTAATTTGTTTAGCTTTATTGGGAATTATTTATCTGTAAATTCTGTTTTGTAATAATCTACAGGTCTGTGAAATACTTCACATGCATCAGCTCATTTCTTCTTTGAGCCTCATTTGGTCTTATCCATGGAACAGAAACATATTATCACTGATAAATATTTCCTAAAATTTGGAGCTACATGGAACTCAGGAAAAATCCTGCCTTGAAATAGAAAACTCTAGGCTCTTTAAAGAATGGAAACATTTTTATTGCATTTATCACTGTATCCTCAGGACCAAAAATAGGGACTTTGTAAATGTGAATTAATTTTTTAAATAAAAACTGTAAAATGAGAAGGAAGTCACCCTTAAAACATATTTTTCTCACAATTTTTTCAATTAATTTTACAAACCAATATTTAATGAAAAATGTGTCATCAAAGTACTTAGGATTTCAAGCTGGAGCTGCATAGGATGGGTGGATGATTTCTGTAATTCAAGGCACAGAGGGAGGCAGGCAACTACTCATGCCATGCACTTTTTAAAGTACAGAAGAATTCCAGTTCAAATGCGGGTGTTAAGAAAGCCTTCATTTCAAACTGGAAATCTTCCCAGGTTGATGTCTATTCCACTTTATTAGGTCTGGGCACTTAATAAGATATAGAGTTCATTTTTTTTCTCATACACTAAGTTCATTCTGAGCAAATGTATCTCTAAATTCTAGCCTGGATCTCTGAAGACCCAGAGGGCTTCATCCTGGGGTGGCATCTTTATGACTAGGAACCTAGTCAGTTCTTTTGTATTCAGACTACCCAAGTCATCCAGGAACTCTGCTCATCTTTTGAACACAGCTTTTTCCAGTCAACTCCAGAACTTCTCACTTCCTGAGAGGTACAGTGAAACTTGATGGATGATTCCTCTAGGAAAACACAAGTGCCCCAAAACAACCCATTTTCCAAAATCTCTATAAAGCATCTATGCACAAGTATAGTTTTCTAAGAACCAGTTTTCATAAATAATGTGAGAAAAAAATGTAGGGAGGTAAGTGGGTGTGGTAGAAGGATAGTACCATGATCCATAAATTAGAGAATTCTGCACACTAAAGTCTTATACTTCAGAGCATTTTATTGTATCGCACAATTCCATGGGTTGACCTGGGCTCAGCTGAGTTATTTCTCTCCTGGCCTCACTGGGTTGTCTCATGTGTTTTAGTCAGATGACAGCTGTAGCAGAGGCTAGATGTCTGCTCTCTTGTGCTCCTCCCTTTGGCCTCTCTCCTTCCGCATGGCAGGTTATCCTCCATCATCTTTTCATGTGGCTATTCTCTCTGTCAGTCTAGCTTGGGATTTTTTGGTGGCTCATGGTTTCAAGAGAAAGAAAACAGAGGCCAGAACTCAGAAGTCTGAGAATATCGCATCTTCTACATTCTATTGGTAAAATCGATCATAGGTTCAAGGGAGAGGATATAAGTTCCTTCTCCTGAAAGAGCCTAACTACCACAGGCATGACTCATTTAAACTACAAATGTATATACAGTTGGTTATTATTACTATTATATCAGTGTCACAGGTTCTTTCTGAGAGATTTGCAACCAGATAACAGCTTTTTGATTATTGGTACCAACAGGAAGCTGTTAGTACTGTGGTGTGGTAGACATCACAGTGGGGAAACAGGTAATCAGGAGTCTGCAGCTGAAAGGAGACCTATTGGTTCATGTAGAATGAGAAAAAGACCATAGTTTTGGTGTAAGGAAAACTGGCGGTTAGCACCTGGCTCTGGTACTCTCTAGTTCTGTGACAGCAAATGCTGAAATTTTCTGAGACTCAGGTCATCTTTGCTAATGTTCCAGTGGCTGTGACTGTAACAAACTACTCCAAAGCTGAGTGGCATAAAATAAAACAGCATGATTTGTTCCTGGATCTGCAATCTGGTCAGGAAAAGAGGAAAGTTCTTTCCTCCTCTCACCATCAGGTAGGGTGGCTCAAAAACTGAGGGCTGGGATATCTGAAGTCTCTTTTACTCACATGCTGGGACTTACAGTTGAACACATGGGGCTTCTTGAGCTAGTCTCTCTGTCTTCATATGGTTACTGAAGCATATTGAGTTCAGGAGAACTGGACTTCATTCATGGACGTGCAGGGTTCCAAAGACCTGGGGGAGACAGCCAGTTAGAAATTTATGGAATTTGTATATCAGTCTATTCATGAGGAGTGAGTCATTTAATGTTGATGCATATTCAAGGGGTGAGGAATTAGACTCAACTTTTTGTGGGAAAAGTGTCAAAGAATTTGCAGACATGTTTTAAAACTTAACAGCTCTGATAGGATGTTATCAACCTCAAATTAGCTGCTGATTCAGTGAATGTCAGTCAAGGCTCACTATGCATTCAGTTCCTTTCTCTCCTCGCCTGGCCCATATCCTCCTGCTGTACCCCTACTTCAATTTCCCAAAATATCATTTGAAAAGATTCAGATAGAGCATCCTTTCAAGATACTCTGTATCACAGGTCTCTCTGAAATCTTCAAGTCATGCCCAGGCAGATTCTTCTGTGCTGGTTTAGGTATCTGCCTAATATCAGCCTACTCAGAAGGCTCAAGTAATCTTTTAGAAGGGCTGGTTTGAGGCAAGATGAACCAGGCACTGGCTTTCTTACTGGGAAGTCAGCCTCTCCCCTACCTGGCAGGACTTCAACTTGCTATGTGGGTAGGGTTGGCTCCAGGTAGCTCTAGAGTTGAGAGGAAGCCCAGAGAGAGTTCAGAAACAATCTCTGAAGTCTTGAGGAAGCTCGGGATGAGTCCACAGGGGGCTCTGTTTTTAATTCTGCAGCTAGTTTATACAAAGTAGGGCAGATATCTCTGCCTCCTTAAGGCTCAATCTTTTTGTTCTTCCCTAATGCCACTACCTTGGATTCCTGGTCAGCAACACATCTTTCAAGATTCAGCTGAAATATCATCACCTCTATTTTATTTTATTTTATTTATTATTTATTATTTTTTTTTTTTTTTGCGGTACGCGGGCCTCTCACTGCTGTGGCCTCTCCCGTTGCGGAGCACAGGATCCGGACGCGCAGGCTCAGCGGCCATGGCTCACGGGCCCAGCCGCTCCGCGGCATGTGGGATCTTCCCGGACTGGGGCACGAACCTGTGTCCCCTGCATCAGCAGGCGGACTCTCAACCACTGCGCCACGAGGGAAGCCCCATCACCTCTATTTTAATTGGATTTTCTCAAGATAGAAGAATCCTTCTCTTTTTGTGTTTCCACAAAAATATATACAGACTTCTATTACAAAATATTTTATCAATTCCTCTTTATTTTCTTGTCTGTTTTCTCTTATTAAGCTATAATCCTCCTACGGAAAAAGTAGACATCTTGGGCATCATTTTATCTCTAGTGACTGGCTCATCACTCCTCACATAGTGTATGCTACATAAATGCTTATTGAATGGATGGGGAAAAAATGACTATGCTAACGTTATCTGTCCTTTCTATCCCTTATATCTGCTGTAATATTACCAAACAGGGACACACAGATCAATATGCTTTTAAAGTATTAATTCATCTCTCAAAGCTATGTGGTTTTATTATAAGTAATTTTATGAAGTGAATGTCAAGAAAAAAATAACAAATTCATCAGGCAAAAATGTAAAACTTAAACATGATTGTGTGTTTCCATTCTTTGCTGAAGAAAAAAAAAAGAGAAGTAGAGGTTTCTTAAATTTCCTGTTTTCAGTGGAGGCTAGATAAAATAGTCATGGCTGTTAAGGGAAGGGTGACCAGTACATTGACAAGATTTGTGATGATGTCATATGTATAAGTACTAAAGGGCCTTAGTTTTGTTTGTTTGTTTTCTTTTTTTTTTTTAGCCTGGATAAACAGAGACTCAAGGCTACAACATCCAGTGATAATTGATTTGAATTGTGTAGAGGACTGTCAGATGAAAGAGATTTATGC
The DNA here is from genome assembly GCF_059928025.1 of Delphinapterus leucas. Lineage (NCBI taxonomy): Eukaryota > Metazoa > Chordata > Mammalia > Artiodactyla > Monodontidae > Delphinapterus > Delphinapterus leucas. Next base: position 46,234,328 of record NC_143133.1, on the reverse strand, counting down.
TTTTTGTTCAGATCTACAGGGAGAATTGTAATCAATGGATGGAAATTGAAAGAAGTCGTCATAAACAAAAATGATTATGAACCTGGGCTTTGGCAACAGACAAAAGAGGTTAAACTCTCAGCTCTGCTGTTCATGAGCTATGTTTCTTTTTTTTAACATCTTTATTGGAGTATAATTGCTTTACAATGTTGTAAATGTTGTGTTAATTAACATTGTGTAATGTTGTGTTAGTTTCTGCTGTATAACAAAGTGAATCAGCTCTAAGTATACATATATTCCCATATCCCCTCTCTCTTGCATCTCCCTCTCAGCCTTCCTATCCCACCCCTCTAAGCTATGTTTTTTGAAACAAGTGATTTAACCTTTCTGAACCTCATTTTTCTGTTTTCTAAAATGGAGACGATAATAACACTGACTTTATAGAGATATTTTAAGGAGTAGATGAAGCAGGAGGTGTATTCCGCTTAATCAAGTGGAAGGGCCGCAGTAAAACCTCAGTCAATCAATGGGAGGATGGACCTGATTACATTTGTAGTTGTTTCTTATTTTTATTTTCCAGACCTGGGATTTTAAAATCTAAAAGACAAGAGCACAGACATCTCAGATTAGTAAGCCACTTTCTGTATGAGAGCAGAGTCTGGATGACGTTGTGAAGAAGGTAAACTGTTTTCAGAATGGCAAAGGGTATAACCAGGAAATGTAGAAACCAGACATCATATCTGGGAAGGCAGATAAAGAACTGAGGCAAGAGGAGAAGATAATATCTTTTTAAGGAGTAAAAACCATGTATCAGAAACTTTGCTCGTAATTTTGTCATCATTTATTATCACAGCAACCCTGCAAGTGGTGATTTTTTTTTTTTTGCATTTTAAAAATAAGAAAGCTGAGGTTATGTATTTGGTGCAACATTTATAAGGACAAATGAAACTTAGCTATTCACTTGAAGAAACTCACATTGTAGTTGAGAAGAAAAAAAATAGTACTCCCAAGTATGTCTATGTTCTTTATAGAGCCTTATTATATACAGAACTGTAGATTTTACCCAGGATTGGGCTGACAAAGAAGAAAGGAGTGGAAATAGCAGTTCTCCCCTTCCAGACACCTTTCTCCATTAATATGTCCATTGCTGCATTAGCCTTGTTTGACAATAACTCCATACTAGTGAATCATGTCAAGTTTACTAAAAATAAGAATAATAGGCATCATTTATTGACAGTTATTATATGCTCCAGCTAGACACAATTTTGAGAGTTTGGTAAATTTTCTTTTGAGAGATGTGTGTATTCAACTCAAGAAAAGGTATTTAACTTTCTCCAATTGACATAACTCTGAATTGGGGAATGGTGGAGTTAGGATGAAAAATGTGATTACCAAACTCTTAACACCCATGTTTTACTCCTGTGCAAGGGGGCAAACTTCCATGGTCAAGTCCTGAGCAAACCAGAGAGCCACAAAAGCTTCCTCAGTGTGGGATAAGGGAAAGATGCTTGAAGGCCCATTTGATCTGCCTACTCCTGTTACCTGGGTCTAGTAGAAAGATAGGCCTCAGGTGTGGTGGAATAATTTCACGGCGGGGTGTCGAACACCAACCATCTTCATGAAGGCACATGAATAGTGACCCAGAATGACATGGTGCAGTAAAGAAAAGCGTTCTGGATTAGCAAGCAGGAGATTTGTACTTGGGCTCCATTTGCTGTGTAACGCGGGAATAAGTGAACGTCTTCTGGATCTTGTTTTCTTCATCTCCACAAGGAAAAACTTGGGGGAGAGTAAATTTTAAGCATACTTTTCAGCTGAAAAATGTTACTGTTTTCTGTTTCTCAAATAGCAAAACCCAGTCCAATGTATGGCATTTGAATTATGCATTTTTCCTATAAATGTGGGTGCTTTAGAATCTCAGACAATAGAAATATCATCAACAAACAGAAACATTTGCAATTCTCATGTAGATCTAGTTAAAACCCTTTCAGTCTGTAAACTTGGGTGATAATTTTAACTATTATATTTTTTTCTTGATTGAATATTTTGGCAAGAAATTTTAAACACAATATAACTTGGATGGTTTTGGTATTAGAATCAGGTGACAAGACTACCACACCTCAAAAGAGTTCTCATAGGTATTTTGGCACAACTTGCTCAATAAATTAGCTTTAACATCAAAGCAAGGAAATGTGTTCAATTGCTACCAGAAATGTGTCCTACGGGAGCTATATAAAATAAATTCAGGCTTAGCAATGTTTGAAGAGAAAATTATTTTTGAGTGTGCTTCTTTTAAATGCAAATGGAATTTGAAGTTGTGCACTGGCACTTTCTATCCCAGTGGAGTTTTATAACCAATTATTATTTTTATCATTCCTCTTTTCCACCATGTATCCAGAGCACCCAGGCAACCAAATGATTAGAATTATTCTTCTTTATTTTTCAACATCTACAACATGGCAGTCTTTTTGTAGGAAATAAGGTAAATCATTACTGCAAAGCATTTTTGAAATCCATTCTGGGGTCTTGATGTTTACCCATAAAAAGATTTTAGATAATAAAATACCATTATTGTCTACTAAAATGTACACATGTGACTTAGAAAGCAAGTCCATATGCTCTTTATCTCCTCTTATGAGCTTTCATCAGGAAGATATTTTTAGTTGAACTTATAGTCACATACCACATACACTCAGATAGACAATGTCATGTTAATTTTTTATCTACTCATATAATTGATAATCTAAAAGGGAACCAAGCTGAAATGTTTGATCTCCAACCACAAAAAACGGTATTGATTACTGATGAACAAATTAATTGTGTGATAATATTTTATTTTAGAAGTCATATTTTACCATATGTGAACAAACTTTTAAATTTACTTGGATATCTTCATTTTTAAAATAGTTATTTTTACATCAGTGGTATATTAAACAATTCCTTTTGATGTACTAATAATTAAACAATTCCTTCTGGTGTCAATTTACTAATATTTTATGAATTTAATAAAGGTATCATACAGACCCTAATAATCAATTAAACGATAATTGTGTTTCCTAATCTGTGGGAATCTCTGTATTGATACTATGGATAGATATAAGGTACAATGTTTTTCGTCTGTCTTTAAGCACTTTGTTATTCAATGTGGGGTTGAAGTTGAGGGGAGGAATTTGTACCTAAATTCACATGGTGGTTATTCAATTATTGTTTCCTAAATAAAAGAAAACTGAGAGATGAGGCATAATTTAAGTATTGTGCACTCATCCATGAAGCTTTAAGCCTTTAGAGTTAAGAAAAGCTCAGTGAGTGAATTTTGAAAGGGGAAAAAGTTCTTGAAACAAGTAAACCTTAAACTGAAGTCTTTTAAGGAAGAGTAGGTTATAAATTAGGAAAAGAGAGGTAAGCAGACGCTGTGTAAAAACAGCCAGAGAAGGGAGTATCAATGAGCACAGAGATTTGTGGAGAATGATTATAGTTTAACCTGTTATATATTTTGAAAATCTTATCCTTATTTGGCTCAGAGGCAGCATAAATAATGTCCATATTATTTTAGTTTTCCTTATGTCATTCCTCAAGGTTTATATATTACAGAACTAAGAACACTCTCAGTACATTTAATCTAAATTGCCTGTATTCCCCACCTCATAAACACATGCACACACATACACACATGTGCACTCACTCTCTCTCTCTCTCTCACACTGGCACACACATACCCCTAACACACACGTAAACAAAATACTCTGCTATATGGTATTTCCTGGATTTCTTCTCTGTTGAATTTTTAGCATATGTCTTTTATCCTAGCATTCATTTTTATGTCAGATAAATCTTTTAGAGCCTCACATAGTGGAGTGGAAAGAAATCTTTCATGAAATGACTTTTAGCAAAAACTCTTCCACTTTACTATGTAGCCTGTGCAAATCATTTAATTTCCTGAACTCAAACTTTATCTTTAAAACAGAGATAGAAAATTACTTACATCCTAAAATGAATATCTTACAATGTTTTTGAGAATCAAACAGAATAATGTCCACGGAAGAAGTTGTGTAAACGCTAAAGTAGTAACAAAAGCAACAAACTGTGATTATTATAGAAACATATAGATACTTCTCAGTTAACTCACCAATTATACAGGCATATGATACAAACAAGATAACTACTTTAAGACTGATTATTTTATTCTCTTGGCATGCTCTCTTTGCTTTATACAAAATCAAACCAGTTCTATGGCATGTAAAAAATCAAAGTGTCAATAAAAAGAGGACATAAAAGGTGTACAAGATGAGTCTATAAGATCGCATAAAAAGTGGCAATTTCCACAGGCACAAGAAACATTTTTGTCCTGACTTAGATTCTCACCTTCTATAACTCACCATGGAAAATTGTTCAAAACATTTTCCCAACTAAACTTGTATTGAATGTCACCAGTGGTAGAAATCATCACCACTTGAAGGTAGATTTGACTTTTAAAAACTGCTGAACATCAATCACAGTGAATCCTGGTGAAAGGGTGGAGTGAATAAACTGAACAATAGCATTTTTCATTTAAAAATAAACTTAAAACTTTTAAAATATATTTGGTTCAAAGGGTGGTTCAGAAGACATTTTTTAAATCAATGTGAGGAACAGATATAACTGAATTAATTTCATTATCTTCACTCTTGTGGATATAGCACGTCTTTGGATACAGAAAAAAGTTCAAGAGTGTTTTTAAAAATCAGGCTGAATATATTATCGTCATGCCTCATCCACTGCCTCACACTGGGTACAAGAGTCTGCAAAGTTACCCAGATGAGACAAAGTATTCACCCATGCACAAATTCCTGGTCTCACACCTAATCTGATTTTTTCAGGATTTACTCTTGCTCGTGGTTTTTATACTTAAATAATACATGTCTCTTGACACTTTGGAGATGATATTAAAGGAGACAAAAGACAAGAAGCAACCAGCAGTAGCCATTTGGGCTCAAGTTATATACAAATCAGTTTGGGTGATCTCTGTTTACCATAAATCTTTAAACTAGTTATTCTCTTCCTTTCTCAGACATTCAACCTACAGAGCATAGCCCCTGCCTGGATGCTGTCACCTTGGATTACACAATTGGATTTCCCTCTGTCTCCTCGGTCAGGATTTTCTAACTGGTTATCACTCCCATGATCCATTTCTCTTTATCTCTTTATCACACATGAGCTGACTCTCTTCCAGACTCTTCCATGCCAGCATCTGGGCCGCCTCCAGACAATCCTCTAAGAGGATCTGGACATTCTTTACAAGATGGTTTCCATTTTTGACTCTACCTATTTACAACGTGAATACAATTTTGGCCTTTATCTCCACCTTCCTGTCTTTCAGGATTAAGACTTTATCCTGACATAGATCACATCTGCCTAAATCCAGCATCTTTCCATCTCATCTGTTCTTTCCAGTGATTTGAACCCTAGTAGGTATTTCCCCTTCTACACCAACATTCACAAATTCTTATTATGTTATATGTAGTGTAGCTAAAATAGAGTTAAATGATATACTAAATTCCTACAGAGATTTATAAAGTCTCCACTAGTTGAATAAAGATAAATTAGAGCAAGCACCTTATAAGTTTATCTGTTATGCATCCCAGACACTGTACTAGGCATTCTTACTGTTTAGTCATTTAATTTTCAAAATGACCCTGCAAATTTATATTCAATAATTATTTGTTGAATAAATTAATATTGGTTTGCTGTATTTGGTTTCTTCATATCAGCCCAGCCCTGCCTCTACATTAAATGTTTGGGAATTTTATGAGTAAAATTCAATCTTCCAGGAGAAGGATGGAGTTTGGCAGGGCCATAACATATAGCATGGATCTGCACTCAGTCCATGAAATACAGTGGCAAGCACAAAAATGAGAAGGCAACACAATTTTTGGTGTGCCAATGCTTCAAGAGAGGCTATCATTTAGGGAGACAGAAGATGAAGTTGGGGAAAGCTGTCACTCGTTGGTGAAAGTCTACCCGGGAATCTTCCTAAACTGAGTAGACACAATGCCAAAAGAAACCTGGCTAAGTTTATATTTCTTTAACTATAGCCTCCATTTCTGGGTGACTTTGCTTATAGATTATAGAATTGGAGGATCCATCTGCCAGGATGGGAAAAGTTTTGGTGTCTCCTCTCCGAGTCAGAACAGAATACTGTCCTAAGAGGTAACATTTCCCAAAATACTCTTAAGAACTCTTCCTTAATGATCTATTTTAGAGATGTTTTCCTGAAATGATATACACTCAAGTCATTTTATATATTAGTACTTTTGCATTTATTTTATTAGTAACAAAACATGCCCATTATTTATTTTCTTTAATTATATATAAAATGATGTGGCTGATGGCCTCTAGAAGAGAGTATATAAGCAGAGTGTAAAAGAAGGGAAAGGGTAATCAAGTGTACTGCACACCTCCTATGTGAGACCACAAGTTAAACACTTTAAATCATGTCATTTGATTAAAAGTCAGTAAGATGATTATTATTCCTATTTTGTAAATGAGAATACTAAGTTTTTACAAGTTTAATGGAATCTTCCAGTCACCCATTTAGCAATCAGATCAAATATTTTAGAGCAGTGTTTTTTAATACTTGGTTGGTGCTTTTAAAAAGGAAAATGAAAATCCAGGGTCTTCATGCTCCATTTAACCAATTTTTCAAAAACACTGAAATCATATTTAAATACTTTCATGTCATTTAAGCAATTTATTTTGGTGCCAACATGATTGTAAATATAAACCTACATTTTGGCACTAAAATCTTGAGACATTATGCTATTTTGATACTGTTATTAAAATGACACTTAATATTCTTATATTTTAAAAATATTATCATGGAAGTAATAGCAGAATTTTAAAATATCTTTTTAAACACATAGGGTCTAGAAAAGGTGTTCCAGTTTTCTAAGGATATTTGCCTATCATTGGCAAATGTTTCTGAGATCCTCCTCTAAGCACAAAATTTGGTGGTTCTAAGTTATCTAATTTTTTCTTAATTTCAGAATATTTCCTCTAGTTGTAGTAATTTTCTTAGAGTTGTACAGAGCCAGTCTCTGGAAATTCAATCAACACAATAAGGTTGAAATTTTATATCTGAAAATTTCATCATGGGATGCCTAGATTTCTCAGTGTGGGGCTTCTGAGTTTAGTTTCTCATCTCTCAGGTGAAAGTTAAGTAGTATTTACTCCTTTGAAGTTACTTTGACACTAACATTTTGCATGTCTTTCTCCACTGACGTGTTTAATGGGGAAGACTTCTCTCCCTTTAGTCCGGAATTAAAGGGATCATCATAAATACAACCATAAGATGAACAGAAGCCAAACAGCTATTGGTGATCATAGACATGATAATGTAAGTCAAAGACTGACATGGTTCATGTCACTGAGGGGGATTACTCAGCAGTTCAAAGCATACAGTTGCAAGGAATGCTGTCTGTGGGTTGCTCCTAAGAAAAACAAACCCCAGCAGGAAAGGGAAGGCTAACATTTCGAACCTATGAATCCCCAAGAACTAAGGAAAAGGGGAAAGGAATATAACCGCTATTTATTTAACACGTTATTATGCTGCTTAATTTTATATTCTGTTTAATTCTTAGGAAAATCTTGTGTAGTTGGCTATTAGTCCCATTTTACAGATAAGGAAACTGAGGCGCAATAAATTCCACAAATAGTCAGTGACGAGACTGGATAGGTACTCTAGGTCTCTCTGGCACTAAAACTCACACTGTTTTCCATATGTCCTATTTCCTCTCTACTGAGGGAAATGGATATTGGATCAGGGGATTCGTTTGGGACATAACAGGTAGTAGTTCTAAACCCAAGCTTTTTATTTTTTCCCTGAATTGCTTTGAAACTTGTATCAATGCTTGGTTTCTTCTGTTATAATGCCCTTCCTGGTAGGTAGAGGGTGATAATTCCATTCTGCAGCAGCTCATGGTCCTGAATTCAATGTGCAAATAAACAATTCTCATGAAATATCTTCAAAATAGAGATATATTCATGGAATTAAATGTTTAACTATTTATGGGACTTAATTATGTTCAGTATTAAATGTTTAAGAAAACAGAAATATGAATAGAAAATAGAATACATGAATTCACCCAGATTATATGAAAAAGTCTTAGAAGAATCTCAAATTATAGTTCCAGCTCTGCCCCTAACTAGTGTGGAATGCTGTTTGTTCTGTCTCTTCATGTGAGAACGAAGAGAAGAGGTATTCTCTTTTCCTCTGTATATATTTTAGATCTAAGGTAGTAATATAATCTCTGTCAGGTGATGACAGTTTTTCTTTTATATTAGGCATTATGAAAAGAGAAGAGTATATACTCATACACTGTCTTCAGAAAGACATAGGACTATTGATACATGACAAACTCCGTTAAGTGGCTCTATTTCTTCATAGGTGGTTGTGTGTGACTTGGTCACAGTCTCTGAGTCATCTATGATGATGCCTTAGCTTACTCTCCATTAACTACCCTCCTTATAGGAGAAGGTTAGTGATGATGAAAAGTGAAAAAAGCAGAGCCAGGGAGTGAAACTTGGTCTCCGGGTCATGATTTTCCCATTCCCTATCTCAGAAAGTGCCATGCCTGAAAATCTGCAAGGAACTCCCTATGAGTAATCATAGTGATGATAATAATAATAGCTATCACTAACTAAGCCAGGAACAGAACTAAGTTTTTACAAGGCTAACTAACTTAAGACTCACAGCACTTACTCACTAAGTTCCCATTTTTCCCTGCCTCCCCTTTTTTTAATAATAAGAAAAGTCTAGCATAATTAGGTCACTTGCCCAGTGTTCAAATAGTTGCAAAGTGAGAGAACCAGGAATGTAGATCTTCATAACTTGAAAGTTCACTCTGTAAATCTTCAGATTCTATAGATTCCCAACTATATTGCCCACATGGGTACTGACTCAGAATTTTAATTTTTGCCTTATTTTTATAGTGATTGTAAATTAATATTTTTAAATCTATTACTGATTGTCCTCGATACATGTGTGCATGTGTACATATATATTTTACACAAGATAATCACTCATTACAACAATTTTTCAGACTGTTAATTTCATCTTAGGCTGGATGGATTGAGGCACAAAGAAGCTCTAACTCCCCCATGTTCTCTGAGCTTTTAAGAGGTAGAGCAGAGCTTGGAACACAGGCACTTTTAAAGCCAAATCTATTGCCCATCCCTTGATTTCTCATAGCTTTGTAACACATTCAGTTAATCATAGAGTGATTATTTAATACTTACCATACCAGATATCTTTTAAGATTTGCATGAGGTGAGCTCAATGCATAGTTGCTATATGTGGTAAATAAAATACACCAGTTAAGATTATTTATTAGGATGGCCTGTAAGGATTTTCCGTTTCTCACCTAACTATTGTCTCTTTGACCTTAAACCCCAACTCATGTTTATTTACTCTTTGACTTGAAAAACCAACATGGTTTTTGGAGAATGAACTGGCTGAACTGACTGAAGAATTTGAGCTCACTGACCACTCCTTGCTCTGCCCCTGGCCAAACCACCTTCAGATCACTGTGCCTAAAAAAGCAGCTGGGACTCCACTACTGTGCAGAAACATTTTTGACTGAGAATCAAGAGACCTGGATTCTGTAATTGGCTCTGCTGTGAAAGAGCAAAGTGACCTTGGCAAGTTGCTTGAGGTCTCTAAACCTCAGTTGCCTTGTCTGTGGGTGAAAGTTTTGAAATAGATGATCTTCAAATGCCCTTTTAGTTCTGAGGGTCTATAAACACTCTTCTCCCTAGCCTGCTCCCAGAATAGGGTTGCTGCTGCCATCCCAGATTGTTACCAGAGAAGAGAGAAGGAAACAATGGTAAATAATTCCATTGTGTGGTTGCTTTTGAGCATCTAATGAAAATCACAGTGATTTGCTCACAAACAAAGGAGCTGCCTTCCCAGTATTTATCTGGTTTCTAGAAGGATATTGTTTAAGTTTTACACCAATAGTTCCTTTTCTCTGATTACCTATTCAGGAGAAGTATTCAGTTTTCAAGATTCCCCCTGTAATCCTCAGGTCTTCATCCTTCCCTTCTTTCCCCTCCTTGATGACTCTGTTCTCTTCAGTGACACTAGTCACTGTGCCCCCACTTTCTTACCATGTATCTCCACCTTATCACCATCACCCATATTCTCCACGATGAAGCCCTTATCAGGACAGCAGGCATTTTCACAAAGCCTGTCAAGCACATTCCCGGTGCTTGGGTGGTCCATTTCTGTCACCCAAGCTCTAGATAAGGTGACTGTCTAATGCAATCTCACCAGGGACATCCCTGATAGCTTATTCTACACCTACCATGAAAATCCATGTTTGTATAACAGCAGCATCTCAGTAACTGCAAGAAATAATTTATTCATGGAAAAATGAAGATTAAGCAAACTTTCTGTCATTTCACAGAATAAGCTCTTGTAGAAAGCAAATAGGAAAAACTAAGTCCAAGGTGTTCCGATTCCTAGAAGATAGAATTCACACCACTGATCTACCCAACTATTGTATTCTCTCCCCACCCTTACTTCCTCCCATAGACATTCATTGAGCACCTACTATGTGACAGACACTATGTTATAAGCTGAAGATACAGAAAAGAATAAGTCAGGTGTTATCCCTGTCCTCATAGAATTAACAGTTTAACCTACCTCTATTAAGGCACTGATTATGTTTTGTTATAAATTTATAGTTTTTAGATATTCTTCTCCAATAGATTGTGAGGTTTTAGAGAGCAGGAGAACTTATCTAAATCATATCTGATTGCAATGGTAGCAAATAGTTCTCAGTATACAGGAGAGATTTAATAAATATAAATGTAAAAAAACATGGATTTGTATAAATATACACAAATATATACAAATCTCCAATGACTTTTCATTAATGTAAAATAAGACCCAATGCCTTGCCATAGCCTACAGAGCCTTCCTTGATGACTCCTATGCTTCAATTTTTCCAACTTTCAGTCTCACTTCCAGTATCCTTTTGTTTTCCTTCCTTAAGCAGGTCAAATTCTTATTAACCTCAGGACCTTTATATATGCTACATACTCTCCACCCGAAATGCTTTTGACCTGGTGCAAGGCACAGTGAGCTCTTTCTTGTAACTCTGCTCTCAATTCAAATGGCATTCAGTGACCACTAGCTCTGTAGTGTCCTTCAGCCTCTCTGAGTAATTATATTACTCTAGTGTATTTTCTTCAGAACACTTATCATTATGTAAAATAACCTAGCTGTCTCTAACTTGATAAGTCACAACCTCTCTGGACTTTTAGCCTAATTTATAAACCTAGAAAAGTAGACTCAATTATTTCTTCAGCTCCTTTGAGTTTTGAAATCTTATTACCTCTTAGAAAAGATTTCACACACAAAAAAGACCAGATCATGCTTAATTTTTTTAACATTTTTTCAGTCAACATATTGTGTACATTCAGGTGTAAGCCTGTGCTACTGGTTGTCAGAGATTAGAGATAGCTTAGTCACTTCCTTTAGAGTAGGAAGTTGATTGATTGATTGATATACTTCATGTATTACACTTACTAATCACTTTCATAAGAATATAGCACTTATTCTTTTGTTTCCATAGTAATTTTTTGTTGCTCTTGAATTTATTGATTTCTTTTTTTCTTTTCTTTTATTTTCTTTTGTTTTTAATGGACACAGTGCAAACACTGAAAGAGAATATATACCACATTAAAAAAAAATGTCCTGAATTTACAGATGTAAGAATCCCATTTGGGTAGGACTATCCATGAAGATTAGTGGAAGGAGGTAGGATATGAACTAAGGCTTAACTTATGGCGATTATTCAACAGTTGTTTCTAAAGCCAATCTAAGCAGAGGGATCCTTGTTTTAAGTAAAATGTAGGACACAGGAGTTTACCACCTGTTTGGAGGAGAAAATGGTGAAAATCTCAGGTCATTCAAAATTCATTCAGCTGTATATCTTCTTTTTTTTTTGAGCAACTCAAGTTTATTTGCACTTACACAGATTTGGAGTATTTATAAAGGATTATTGATTAAGAGATACACACTTGCTTGCATTATTCCAGTATTCATTTCAAAAGTAGAAGGAAACCTCCATGTGGGGGTCTATGGGGTTGACAGTTATCCAGAGAAGGGGTCGTGGGTATGACAAACACCTTGGGGGTGCTCTGGAACATAGGCAGCCAAGGGTTATTGTAACCCAGATGAAAGCACAGAGGTTTGAGGAAGCACAGATGGACACGTCTCAAACCAGCTGAACTGGGTCTGGTAGGCTACCTAAAGGAGACGATGCTTGAACTAGGTGTTGAAGGGTAAAGAGAACTGGTAGGAAGATGGGTGTAAAGAGAGGCAGAGATAGCATGATGGAAAGCCTGGAAGTACCATATAAGATAACTCCAAGGAGTTGAGAATTAAATGAGATAACATGAAACCTCATCTCACTGATAAACGCATAGCATAGTGCCTGATATATACTAACCTTTCAAATATTCATTTCTTAATTGATAGGTTTGTCTAGATAGAAGTAAGATAAAACTCTGACCATGCACCCATTCCCTGAATGAAGGCTAGTGATAAAAATATCATTTCTACCTACAGAAGGTTTGGCAGAAAATATAGTTTGTGCTACATACCAGGAAAAGAGAGAACATTACAAGAAGTTGACATGAAAGTGTAAAAAGCAGCTAAATATTACAGTCATCCAAGAATATTTGCAGTTTGCATCATTGAAATGAAGACTGTGACATTCTAGAACTCTGTCTTTAGAACCTTTTGCTTTCCAGGCTAAGTCCGGATTGAGGAGAGATATTACCCCCTGGCTCCTTCCCTAGAATAGGTAGATACGGTTGAGATATGTATTGAGGATAAAACACTTCTAGAGCCTTGAACATAAAACACTTGTTTACAGGAGTGGAGGGAAGGTGAAAGCATGACTGATCCTTATATATTTCTTATCTATTCTGTATTTATCAAAGCTCAGTGGTAGGACAGGAACAACTAGCTTATGGAGAGTACGAACAAATGCCCCAGCTCTGTGTGTGATGACTCTAGGATAGAGTTACCAGATAAAAGACAGGGTGTCTAGTTAAATTTGAATTCAACTAAACAATGAATATATATTATATATATATATGTACTAATGTATATAATATATATATTAGCCTAACTCCCATGCAATATTTGGAGTATATATATATATATATATATACTAAAAATGTCATTTTGTTTATTCTAAATTCAAATTTAACTGGATATCTTCTATTTGTATTTGCTAAATCTGGCATCTCTATTCTAGGATTAACCTTGCTGGACTGGAAAAATTATCCAGAGAAGTACTAAAAATACGTATGTTAACTGAATAAATATTATGAAAACAAAATTTAGCCAAGGGAATAGAAGGGAAGTAGCAAACATACTTTCTTTTTTAAATTTTCATGAAAAACAATAATACTATTAGCATCAGTTTTCTACCCTAGAGGTACTTCTTTTTTCCAGCATTCTTTTGTACATTATTCATATGCTAAACAAAAAAGAGCTAAGCTGGCTTCAAGCTGATTGGTAGTTGTATGGCAACCATGTTGTTTTGATGATGCTTTTATGTTGGTTTCAACAAAGTTGCCTAAAAAAAACATGAATAGTCAATGCACAAAAGAAATACAAATAAAAATAAAGACACGAACAACTGTTCATCTGTACTAGTAATCAGATGTGAGAATTAAAATAACAAAATACTATTTTTTCCACACCAATTTGATTAAGATTTTAAAAATGAAAATGCTAAAAATTGCTGAGTGTGTGTTATGACAGGCTGTTTCATAAGCTATTGTAGAAGTAAAACTAGGTACATAATTTCTGGAAAGCAATTTGTCATATTGCTTACATAAAGAATCTTAAAAGTGTTCACATCCGGTGATCCAGTATTTTCTTATCTAGGCATCTACCTGAAAGAAATAATCAGAAAAACATTCAAAATGGATGTATAAAGTTATTGCTGCAATTATCTATTACAAAAATATAGTAGAATGTAACCTAAGTATGTATCTATACAGGAATGTTTAAATGAATTTTGTTAAATGAAAACAATGTCACATCACATAGTTTCTTAAAGAATATTTACACCCAAGGGAATGTACATACAAAATAATGTTAAAAAAACAGAGAGATCAGCTCGGTGCTTTGCAATGGCCTAGAGGATGAGATAGGGAAGATGGGAGGGAGGCTCAAGAGGGAAGGGATATAGGGATGTATGTATGCATACATCTGATTCATTTTATTGTGAGACAGAGGCTAGCCCAGTATTGTGAAGCAGTTATACTCCAATAAAGATACATTAAAAAAAAAAAAGATTAGCTGGCTAATATCTAGCTAGGATGGGTCAGATAGCAGTGGCAGAGAGCAAAGAAACAGGTAAAATAGATATTACATTAAAAGTGACACAGTTGGATCCCTGATAAACTGTTTTGAGTAAATGACAATAAATAGGAATCTTGAGAAAACTAAGGCTAATGAAAGAGTTAAACCAGATTATCTTGAGATAGGTCTAACCTAACAATAAAACTATATGACTTTATAATTAAAGTAGAGAAAAATAAATATAGATGTTTTACCTACTCAATTTAGCTCTTGTTCCTGTCTTTGTGTAAGGTTCAAATTTCATAGTACAAATTATGTTCTTGAGATCTGGTGTTTTCTCCAAAATGGATAATCATCATTTATTGTTTAATGCAATGCCAAGAACTTCAACAAATAAAATTTAATTATTCAAAAAACAAAAACCTACAGAATCTAAGTGTTATATTTAATGTTATTCCAATTTTGAGACATATGGGTGTGCATGTGATATATGTGTGTTTGTGTTTATGTGCCTGTGCATCTGTGTTTTTCATATTCAGAGTTAATGCATCAAGAAAACACTAGAGAAAAATACACTAAATATGAATAATGCTTATCTGTAGATTGGGAACAGTATGTGTATTTTAATAATGCTTATGCTTCCATATATTTCACATTTTCTACATTGAGTATTATCAATTCATGATAAAGTATGCTTTAAATGGGTTTAACAGATTGATGTTATAATTTCATATGAAAAAGATCTATTTTTATCTACCAAATTAAGACAAAACATTGATATATGTAAATGATATGTGTAAATAAGAAATCAACTGGGATATGGAAAATTTCTAATTAAATGACTGAACGGGATTGCTTTCTTCCTTTCACTCTATCTTCTACTACAAAAAAGAAATGTTGACAATTAGCAACTTTTTATCATAATTCTATAAGGATTTGAGTGTATAATTAGTTTTCCTATTTAAAATATTTTTAAATTAATTAATTAATTAATGTTTTGGTCACACCACACAGCAGGCAGGATCTTCGTTCCCCGACCAGAATCCATGTCCCCTGCAGTGGAAGTGTGGAGTGTTAACCACTGGACCATCAGGGAAGTCCCTAAAATATTAATATAATTACATAAATGTATACAATTGAGTAGTGAATAGTCTCATTTTAAGGTGAGAGTATCACCTTTTGGGGATTTAGTGTCAAAATATGCATTTTGTAAAGTTTAGATGTTATATTTTATAACATGACTCAAACATTGAAAATATAAAAGCTAGAAGTCTACATACCATTTACTTACAATCTAAATAACTTGTATCTATATTAAAAATCAATTGATTTTTTCCTTTTTCTTTTTTCTTGAATCTCATCAATTTAAGACATTTCAAGAACAGTGAAAAATAGAATCTGTTTCTTGTGTAGTATGTTAGAGTTACATTTACATAAATAACTGTTTGAGTCAATCTAAAATAGTACTTAAGACAACTGAAAAATAAAATGATTCATTTTAATTGACTTTATCTGACAAAGTCAAAAGAGTCAAATATTTTCTCTGGATAATTAAGAGAACAATATTTTCAAAATTTTTGTAAGTGATTTGGTTCCAATCTGCAGATCAAATCATTTGAGTCACATTCAACGTCGCTTGCTGCTATCTCTGTTTCAAAATTGTGTATTTTACAGGAATCAAGTAGTTGAAATCTGCTATTTAAATATCTGTACAACAAAATGGCTAAAATCTCCGTGGAGACTCAGAATGATACGGATTTGAAATTTGAGACTCAACTTCCTCAATTATAAGTGTAACCTTTCAGAAGTTCTTAAGCCTTCTGAAATTCTGAATCATCATCTATAAAACAGGACCCAAAATGTACCTACCTCATTAGGTTGTAGAAAAACATAATGAGGTGACACCTGCGATGTTTTTAACCCTGTACTTGGAAATTTCCTAAGCATTCAATTAATTATATCCATTATATACATTTTTTTTAAAAAGCACAATTGTTTCTGTAATCCTTAGTCCCTAAATGTCAGGCAATGCATTTAAAAAGAGTTTCTTTCAAAAATATTTCCTCTCAGCAGACATCTACCTGCAAGTGGGAATTCAAGAGTAAAGTGTTCAATGAATCTTATCTGTAAAACAAGAGAAATACATTTAAATATCTTTCCCCTCCTCTCCTTGTTTTCCTTGTGACTTTAAAACATTTATCTTTGAAATAGTGAAAACAAAAAATGAACAACCAACCAACTGAAAAAAAACAAGTCATTGTTGTGAAAGAGGTGTCTGTGATTTTTTTTTTTAATGCGACACAGTAGCTTATTCCAATTTAATTTTTCATAAATGCCGCCACCTAGTGTTCACTAATCCAACTTTTAGTATTGACCTTAAACTTATATTATTGTGGAAGTAATGTTCCCCAGTTTCACAGAGGCAAATAACATCAACAGTCAATGTATTTCATGTTTCCAATTCTTTTTTTTTTTTTTTGCGGTATGCGGGCTTCTCACTGTTGTGGCCTCTCCCGTTGCGGAGCACAGGCTCCGGACGCGCAGGCTCAGCAGCCATGGCTCACAGGCCTAGCCGCTCCCCGACATGTGGGATCTTCCCGGACCGGGGCACGAACCCGTGTCCCCTGCATCGGCAAGCGGACTCTCAACCACTGCGCCACCAGGGAAGCCCCATGTTTCCAATTCTTTTAAAAAGACTTCTGTTATTTGAAATAAGAAAGAAATGGTGAAGTATGAACAAGCACAGTAGCTAAAGTCCAGCATTGTAGACATGGTATATCACTTTGTAAAATACAAATGCACTTTAATTATAGTTCTTTCTCTCTCCCTCCCTCTGTTGCTCTCTCCTACTCTCTCCCTGCAACAGTTCTTTACAAATTCTTTGCTTTCCACTGGATCTATAGCTCCCAGCACATAGTTGGTGCTCAGTGGAAAACATCATGAATGTAATAAAGTACCTGATTCTTGTATGCCAGGGCTTGTATTAATCAGTTCTTATATAATATCTCACTTAACTCCTAAAACCTTTGAGAAAGATTCTATTATTTTTTCCGTTTACAGATGAGGAAACTGAAGCCTAGGGAAGCTGAATAACTTTACATGAACATGTAGCTGATGAGTGGTCAGGCCAGGAATTGAAGTCATTAGTCCGACTCAAGAGTTTTCACTTTCAACCATTAGTGGCCAATGAATTATCACATTTGCAAAAATGGTTTGGATCTCAGAATACTTACAGCTGTGCCATGTTGATTGATAAGTGAGAACTGAGAGGTAAACATGTTTGAAATCATTTATAATTCTAGAATATATCACTAATTCTAATGAATTTGAAACATGTTATGAAACTGAACTGAAACTATCGAGGGTAATTGAAATGTGTCACTGATTAATAGAATATATTTTGTTCTACCTCCAAAAAATGAATGCATACTAATAGGTTAGATGTTTGAATTTGTTCTTTTTTAAATGAATTGTAACCTCTCCAACAAAAATTACATGCAAAAATAGGACAACTTAACTAAGGAGGTGCTTTGCCTATTTAAATCAATGGCTTACTGGTGTGATTTTAATTATATTATGCAATTTTTTCTATTAGTATGTTATATTGCAAGTAATTTTTATTTTTTGCTTTCACCATTATCTTTTCCCCTTTTGTTCTACAAAGACAGGCTTCTAAGTTTAGGTAACTGTTTTAGATCAGAAACTTGACATGAGAATACTGATATTCATTGAAAGGTCACCCATTCATCAGTTTCATACCATAAACATCTGTACTAATGACAAAGGAAAAATTGTATGTATTTTGTCTTGCTAAAAACAAACATTGAAGGGAGAGTAGTGGTGTAATTAAAGTAATAGACCCAACAATCATCACACAACAAGTAGATAAGTAATCATAACTCATCTACCTATCCCTTCATTCCAAACATTTACTGTGCATGAACTCATAGTCTTACAAGAAAAAAGCAAGAAACTAAACAGTGATTTCCCTTTTACTTTTTCCAAACATAATTAACAACTTTCTGTGGCCAAACATATCAGTTATTAAAGCAATATCTATGCAGCAAGACTTTGAAATGTCAGGGCCCTTTAATTTTTGTTAATGTTTTTCTGACATTTATTTCTAGATCCTTTAAAGCAATTTATTTCTTTATTATTGTTTTTGTGTATATTTGACTCACTAAATTGTAGCACAGTTTGGCCAGAGTAGATCTTTGACAAACATTTATTAAAAAATGAAGACCTCATTC
This sequence comes from Delphinapterus leucas, assembly GCF_059928025.1. Lineage (NCBI taxonomy): Eukaryota > Metazoa > Chordata > Mammalia > Artiodactyla > Monodontidae > Delphinapterus > Delphinapterus leucas. Next base: position 46,215,731 of record NC_143133.1, on the reverse strand, counting down.
TCTGGAGAAAAGTCCATTTTTCTCCTCACTGCCATCTTCCCCCTTCCCCTTCCATTCCAATAGGAAGACATCCATTATCTCCAATTTCTTCTAAATTGTTTACAGAAAAGGAAATAAATCTGAAGACAATTGCATAAAAACAGATCAATAGAAGCATTTCCCTATAAAAAATGAAGCAAGAAGCTGTTTTTGGTATAACATAGTCATAGCTTAAGCCAAGTCTATTCAGAGCTACTACCTTGATAATGTGCTTCGGAATTGCTTATTTTTACTTCATCCTTACAGACTTTAAGACTGAATTAGCCAAATTGATTATCTCTCTCCACCAAATTTTACGTACAATAAATATTTTGTGCTTTGGGTTTTTGTTGACCAGGCCTAAAATAATAGTCAGAGCCTGCCATTCTATATGCTGTATAGTGGAATGGATTGGAAGACCTTATTTTGTAGTGTTATTAATCAAGTATTAAAAATATAAATGCAAATTCATAATTAAACATTTTCTCCAAGCAAATTCCAAGACCAGAGCAAAGATTATGCACAGCAATATTCTTAGGCAATTTGCCAATTAAAAGCTGCTATGCAAACCAGCATTTTTTTCTATGTCTATGGTTCTAACTTTTCATTTTATAATCTAAAATGTACTTGCTGATAAGATTTTAACATTTTTTAAAGTGTAAAGACATGAAGAAGTACCTGAAATTACACTTACATCTCATGTTGTTCCATACACGTTCAGAAAGAAAGATACGTTAGATGTCAAAGTTGGATTTAATATGGATGTGATTTATAGTGAAGTAGGTTAATTACAGAGGCATAACTGAACCAAAATAATCTATCTGGAGAGAGAATTGAATACAATGGAGCTAGGATGTTCCATGGAATTTCATGTATGGCGTTGTTTGGGTTGGATTTCTTCCAGCCAAAAGATTTTCAAGTTTACATTACTGAAGAACAAATATGCCCAGACTTAATATTTCACAATTCATGTGTTTTTTAAATCATATGCATGTATTGCTTCCATTAAATTGTATATAGTGTGTGTGCACACACATATATGCATATAGATACATACCTGCATACATTTGTGTGTATACTTATATTAGCTTATGATTCCATTTTATCTTCTACATGGCCTATTACATTTCCTACAATAACACCCCACCACCACCTCTGTAAGATTCAGATAACATTGAATAGATATATTAAGATTCTAGAGTGAGTGAGTTCTATGCCAGCTCTATCTGGGGTTGAGGAATAAGGGGTAATGCTGCAGGGGGTGGGGTATACCCTCGCCTAACTATGCTACATTCATGCTTTAGTTGTACATTCAATAAATTAATTAGTGACTAGTACTATTTTCTATAGTACAAGTTGTAGATTGTGAATTCACGGTAAGAATGTTTAGTCTATTTCTTTGAGTGACATGAGATCCTTTGGAGGATTTTACACAAAAGGTTGACATAATTTGATTTGTGTTTTGAAAGGGTCACTGGCTGCTGTGTGGAAAATAGAATGTAGGCTCACAAGGGTGGATGCAAGGACTCTGGTTAGGAGGCTACTAAAATACTACTAGCAAAATATATAGTAGTGGCTTGGAATAAGATGGTGATAATTATAACTGAGTGTTCCATTTCTCAAAGGCAATAATTTTAACTCACCTGTAGATTATCAACTTAATTGAAAGAGAAAAGAAAGTCTGTAAATTTCCAAATCATAGGACTGATTCAGTCAGTCAACCCTGAAGTCACAACATGGCAAAGAAATTTCAATAAAAGAAAATGAGCAAACTCACTTACGACTATAGATGCAAATATTTTTCTTTCATTTCCTTGAAAGAATAAGGAACCATAAAAATGTAGGAAATTATTCAGATATGTGAAGTGTTTCAATATTAGAGTATCAATTCATGTCATTAATTTTTTCAGTTATAAAAAAATTACATCTAGTTAAATGTATGAAATATTTGATGAACTGCATCATCTATGCCTAAACAAAGTAAAATTCAGTGAAATAAGAGTAAAACAATATTTTCTTATAAGAAAGATCATCTATCTCAGACCTTAAAAGCTAAAATAAATTATGAATAATGCTATACAGACATTCACATTAGAGTCAAACTCAAGGAAAAACTCAAGGATACCCATTGTCATTACTAGTGTTTAGCTGTAAAACACAGATAAATAAAAAGTGACGTGACCAATCCATTAGCATTAGAACCCAAGGGGAAAATCTATGTGATATATTACAAAGTTATTCTTAAAAAATCTAAATCACAACAAATAAACAATTGACAGCCATTCGATAGACAGTATTGTAAATTTGCAAATTAATAATTGTATACTTACAACATATAATCACACAATGAATAATAAATGTCTAGTAATATGAAAATATCCAAATACCCAAACTTTTCTATCATTAAAAAAATGCAAATTTTAAAATATGCCTACTTCACATAATTGACAGTTTTTAATAATAATAATATAAAACTGTTCAAGGAAACTCATGTTCTTAGTCATTGCTGATGGCAGTATAAATTATTTTACATTTCCAGTTGGCAATTTAGAAATATATATGAAAGGCTTTAACTCTGGCACTCCTTTACCTATCAATGTCATTTCTACATAAAACTCATAAAAAATCAGTCACAGGTTCAGTCAAAGATAGAGGGAAACAATCTTCTTCACGTGATTATTACAATGAGAAGTTTTTTAAAAACAAACATTGATGTCCTAAAAAGGAAAATGGCTAAGAAATTATAACCAATCCATATGATGTAACATCATGCAGTCATTAAAAAATGAAATGAGAAAGAAATGTTAATAAACTGAAAATTTTTACAAGATAATAAGTTAATTAAACTGGTTGACAAGTACCATACATAGTACAAAACAAAACAAAATCGACCTTAATAAAATTTAGTAAACTGCAAGCACAAATTCTAAAGTATTACCATTGATTATCACTAAGTTCTAGGATTCTGGTATGTTTTTTCTGCCCTATGCTCTTTAGAATTTCTTAAATTTTGACTATATATGCATTATTTAATAAACATATGAAAACAGAGCATACAATTTATTTTAAAATAATCCAGTTGATGATGTTTTCGATTTCAAAGTATAGAGGAGGTAAAACAGTATTGATTAGAGGGCCAGTCTTTCTTTAGAAAGGCTATGGCTCAATCATTCTTTCAACAAGCATTGATTGACTCTCTGCTCCGTTTCATTCCATAAGCTAGAAACAAGGCATTCAAAGATGAGTTAGTCACAATCACTTTCTCATAAATCTCTTACATCAGTGAAGGAATCTGACTTCAGTTACAATGTCAGTGCAATTGCAATGAATTGGATATTTATGTGGATAAAGGGCACAGAGGAGGCGTGTGGCTGCCTGGGTGAATAGGAGATAAGAAAAGGTTTCCCAGAACAGTGATCTTGAAATCAGTTTTAAAAGATAAGCAGGAATTTTCTGCATAGATATAGTGGGTAAAGTCATTCTTAGGAAAAGGACACATCATGAGAAAAAAGGTAGAGAAGAATGATGCAAATCCTATCCTTGTTAATTATCACCACTTTATGAAATGTGTTTGTATAAAAAGTCTGACGACTACCAAAATCCTGAATAGGGAGCTGATGAAAATAGTGCCTTCATAGTTGCTATAGCACCTTTATTGCATAGCTTGCAAATAAGACCCTTCATAATTTGTCCTCTTCCTAACACTCACATCTTCTATCACTCCAGCATGCCCAGTCTTGACACCTACCACACCATACTACTCCATATTTCCCAAACATGTCAAGTTAGTTCATTCTCAATACTTCCTGCATCCTATTCTCTTCAAAGAACTGTTTAGAACACCACAGATATTATAAGATACCCTTGTTTTGTACTTTGTTGGCTTCATTTGCATACTCATTCAAAGTATTTGTTCTATGTCATCTTAAGTCATCATGTCATTCTATTAGTCCAGAATCTAGCATCTAACACAGAATCTAATGCACTGTACACATACTGTAAGTATTTATTGAATGAATGGTGAATTTTATACAACAAACTTGCTACAATTGAATAGGAATTTCTCAGACAAGAAAAATAGCATGGCATTATCTTTGAAAGCAAATCAAGATAAAGTGATCTTTAGTTTATATCTATCTAAGATATCAAGAACCAGAAATAAGATTGAAACAAAATATTTTGTTAAATCCCCAAATAATCTAAATTACAAAAATTGGACCAAGCTTCCGAAATAAAACAAAAAATAAAAAACCAGTTCAAAATGAAATCAGATATATTAATTTCAAAGGTGATTTTACTGAACTGATACAAAATTGCCTAATACCCTAAAAATAGTTTGTTTCAACCAGAACAATGGTAAATAGATCATGATGCTACTATTTGATAGGTACAAAAGTCATAGTTTTGTTTAATACTCTCCCTGGTCTTAACAGTAAAAATAGTAAAAATAGAATAACTGTCTATTTTACCAAACTCCAGACTCCATGGTCCCAGTAAGTAATGACCAGAGAATGAGGATGCATCTCTTCTCCCGAAGGGTAAGTATTTGCTGTTGAGTGGCTCAAGAACTCCTTCTCCAGCTCCTAACTCCTCTCTTACATGTACAGCAATCTTGTAATGCACGTCCTCAAATAAAACACATGTTAAAGAAGGGATTTGTTCTTGAGACATTCCCTATTTGCATGGTTCCATAATATTCTTGAGAAACACAAGAAGCAGCATATGGGCCATGCATACACTTCGTTCTGGGTGACGGGGCAGGCCCTAGGGGCCAGGGAAGGGGGAGGCAGCTCTTCCCTCAGCTGGCTGTCATCAGGCTGCAGCGTACCCCACCCCCGCCCCCTGACTCACAGCTGGGAGAGAACCCGCAGCATTACCTCAGCATTATTGTGACAGCCACGAACCCATTGCCCACAGCCCCCTTCTCCTTCGTCCTTGGTCACCCTGACCTCTGGCTCTGAGTCCTGTTCTGACCAAATCACGATGATGAGTATTTGGGGGTGGGTGGGTAAGGGGGGGTAGTGGGAGGGGATGGAAGCAACTTTTTCTGTATTTTGTATTGTATGTTTTCTTCAACATGTAACCAATCAGTATCTTGTCAACATAGTCAGCTGATTGATCAACAAAATAAAAAATAAAAATTCTCCTTGGTACGTGAGAATTCCCCTCCTATTCTGAAGAGTCATAAGCCTTGTAAGCAAATGAATTATATAGACTACAGAGGCACTACTGAGAGGCTTTCAGTGGAAAGACAAAACTGGCTCTTCCATAGGCCTAGAAACTACTTTATAAGCTAACTATGTGAGGCTTGAGAGTGTGCACTCTGCATATGTGTATTTACAATGATGCTGACCACAGGGTTTTAGATAGAGCAGTGAGTCAATTAATGTTGAATGAATAAGTGAATGAATTAATGGATACATAATCTTTAATGAAACACAATTTGATATGTCTGGAAGTGAACTATTAATTGTAATCAGTAATACCATATATAACCCCTTGGCTAAAGCTTGCTGTACTAGGCAAAAGCTGTATGTGGGCATCAGTGTTGTATCACAAAGTATGAATATATGGATATATGTGTGCATGATTCTACACATATTTATGCATATAGGTATTCTGCTTAAATATGCAGTCCTAAGGATATGCAAAAAAATGCATATCTTTAAAACTAAATATTTAAAATTTTTAAATAAAAATATTTATTTCAGGCTTCCCTGGTGGTGCAGTGGTTAAGAATCTTCCTGGCAATACAGGGGGCACGGGTTCAAGCCCTGGTCCGGGAAGATCCTACATGCCGCTCAGCAACTAATCCCGTGTGCCACAACTACTGAGCCTGTGCTCTAGAGCCTGTGCTCTGCAACAAGAGAAGCCACCACAATGAGAAGCCCGCGCACCTCGACGAAGAGTAGCCCCCGGTCGCCACAACTAGAGAAAGTCCCTGCACAGCAACGAAGATCCAACACAGCCAAAAATAAATAAAATAAATAAATTTCAAAAAAATATATTATTTCTTTCTAGTTAGTATGTGGTTATTTTTAATTTCTTAATTTTGTTGTCTCTAGTCTCTAAATGTTCCAGAAAGATATATATTATTTCCATAATCATAACAATATTTTATTAATAGCTGATATTTATGGACATATAGAGAGGAAAGAGACTAGACTCTACTGTGAAGAGATTAAATATTATTCATTAGATTGAATGTATGAAGACAGAAGTCCAGTTCAACAGTTTTGTTTTGCTTTTTGTTGTTGTTGCGTTTTGTGTACCCATCATGGGTGAAACTCTACAGGCGTTGTTTCTGAGAGGACACTTATAGACATGAATATAAATTAGGCTCTGCCTCATGATTTTAAACATGGGTTGAACCAAAAGAAGTATGGGTTTAATCTTTTGTTAATGAGAAAATCTCATTAACTTGAAGCCGTAATTATGACGGCATTCTGATTAACTGAAGCACCCATGTATTTGTGGAAAATTGTACACGTATACCCTTCAGTTCCTCACTTTCTCCCAGAATTGCTCTTGGGAACAGGGCAGACAACTAGAATAGGAGACCATGTACCTTCAAGAAGAGAAAGGATTTGCAATGAACTCAAAGGAAACTTTAGCAGGAACATTAAGAAAGACCTTGGTCTTTCTGACTGCCAGATTAAACAAAGTAAAGGATGTCGTTTATTTTACTTAAGTCAGCTCAGTTGATTCATAATACTAGTGGTAAAAGCATCTTAGAGGAACAGGTCAGGGATCACTAATCCGTTCTTAGTGACTTTATTATCTTATTAGATTTAAGCTAAAGAAAAAACAATCCGAGAAGCAGCCAAGATGCTTACAGAGAATTAAAATGCTTTGTGAGATTGAGACTGAACACAGTTTCAATCTTGGTTTAAAATAACAAGCAACTTTTCTTCCATTAAGTTGAATAAAAGAATACTATATATGTATTAAAATGTGAAATATTTGGAATTTATAACTACCTTCACATCTACTGAAGTAATGTCCTAACTGGTCTCCCAGTTTCCCAATCTTCATTTGCCAGTATTGTCATTCTCCTGCCCTCCAGCTCCTCCTGGCTATACACTGTTTACAGACGTAGTTCTCAGTGTGGGACGTATGGAAGCCTAGCCTCAGAATTTTCTGAGGTACAGGATAAATTACTCTGGGAATAGGTTGCTAGCCCTCCAGGTGTTTCCTTTGCACAACAAATGTTTAGAACCACTGGGCTAGATACTACTATATAAATCCCTTAACGTGGCATTTGATGTCCTCCATAATCTGTCCCAGAGCTGGTTTTCTGAGATATCTCACACCATGTCTTTCCATGTATATTAATGAGGCAGTCTTCCTTGCTCCCTGATCTCACCCTGTCCTCCCAGGCCTATCATTTTCTTCATTTTGTTCTTTCAGCTTGTATTGCTGAATTCTTTACTAGCCTCTAAAATTTTTCGATTTATCTTCTAATGCTCTGGCTGCTAAACCACAGCAGAGGTTCCTATTGCCCAGTATCCATCCTTCTGAGACCAGAGAGAAAAGATTTTGAACCTCTGGGCTGCACATGTAGGGCTGTTTGGGAGTGCAGTGGTTTATGAGTATGCATATTAAGGTCACATGCTAAAGCTTACCCTTGAAGCCAATCCCTTTGTAAATATTCCATTCTTTGAAGCTCCTAATGATAGTTGATTAGTCCAGCCTCCATGCATTCCTATAGGGTCAGCATACTAGAGCAAAAATTTTTTTAAAAATAAAAAGTTATGGGCTTCAGAATTTGATAGTTCTGGGGTTGACTAGCAGGACTGCCAGCTACCAGCTGTATGATTCTAAACAAGTAACTTCTTTTATCTCAGTTTACTTCTTCGTAAAATGGGCATAGTATCTCAGGGTGGTTCTGAAGATTATTAAAAGTTGTAAAATTCTGATTTTTATTTTTCATCTGTCTCCATACTATTATTTCTCAGAGGATAATGTAGTTACCTGCTCCAAGTTATTTAGTATATGTCTGCTAAACTTTTGTTAATTAAATAAGTGGATAAAATGTTTTAAAATACTCCATCAAATGCCCTTAGAAATGTGTGCTTTTCAGTTGCATTGCTACCTGTTTTGGGCTGAGTTGTGTCCTTCAAAAATTAACCCCAGTGCCCCAGAATGTGACTGTATTGGGTCTTTAAGAGGTAATTAAGTTAAAGTCAGGTCATTAGGATTTGCCTCAACCTAATGTGACCAATATCTTTGTAAGAAAAGGAGATTAGAATGTAGATACATACAAGAAAAACCTTGTGAAGACACAGGTAAAAGATGGTCAAGGTGAGAGGCCTGGGAAGAAAACAACTCTCTGACACTTTCATCTCGGACTTCTAAACTCCAAGAGAGTGAGACAATAAACTTCTGTTATTTAAATCACCAAGTCAGTGTACCTTGATATGGAAGCCTCAGCAAACTAATACATCTCTTGACTTTAGTGTTATAATTGATACACTAGAAGTAAAGACTAAGCTGTTTGTTTTATTGGTGCCTATGTTAATCTGTTTGGTATAAACATAAGATATCATCAAAAAATTAAAGCTTTCACCTGGAAACAGGATAATAACAGTATTTTTCTTGCTTAAAAAAAAGCGGTTCCTGCAACACAGTATGTGTCCCCAATGAATGACTTCATATCATGTGGAAGATGTGCAATGAGGCTAGTAAATAAAGCTGTACTGAGTGGGCAGGGCTGGATTTGTTAACAGTGAAACTTAAGCACAGTGAATCATGAATGAACCTCACAGTAGCTGGAGACATATTGATAGCTCCTGTTTTAATTCTAGAGCACCGAATGCCCAGCCATATTCCCTAGCAATGCCTGCTGGATTCCAAATGAATGGTGTTTGCCTCATTGGGTCCCCAAGCAAATATTAAATTTTTGTAGTATTTCTTTCCCAACCTATTGAATTTGTGTAGCACATTGGAGATTTGAATGCATCCCCTCTTATATTTTCTCATTCGGCCTTTATTATGGTGAAGCATAATAATAATTATAAACTCAACATCTCAACACAGTTACCCAAAGGCTTAGAAATATAGTCCTTTCCTCAAGGTCCAATGCATGAGAATGTGCAGAGGATAGAATTTTGACTCAGCAGCTGCATGCTTCTTTCAGTGCTGTGGCTGCTAAATCATGTTACCTTACTGTAAGTTACTACCATCCAACACCCATTCTTCTGGGACCAGAGAGAGCACATTTTAAACCGCTAGGCCATGCAGTTTCAGGCGGCTGGGGAGGCAGTTGTTGGTGAGTAAGCATATTAAAATCAAAAAAGAGGTCTCAAATTCGCTGGCAGAAATTACAGCCGTGCTAAGATTCTGGATGTTATAATCTTTAAAAAAACAATTTCAACAAATCCCATTTCAAAGATGAAGAAAGCACAATTCACAAAGTTACTCATCTAAGATCACACTCATACCCAGAATTTGAAAGTAAGTCTGTTGGACAACAATATTTACATTTTTCCATTGTGACAAACTATTCCCACTCATTTATTAAAATTTCAAGAGAATTATCTTAATCTACTTAATTGTGAAAGGCAATTACTGCTAAGGTAAAGCGACTGCTTTCATGGAAAACTGGCACCAGATAAGTCTTCATTAAGAGATTAGGTATTAGCACTTACGTATCGTCATCTTCATCAACCTCATCCCCTCAGTGTGGCTGGATATCATGGTGTAGAACAAAATGTCTGGTTTTTGTTTTTATTTTAACATCTTTATTGGAGTATAATTGCCTACAATGGCATGTTAGTTTCTGCTTTATAACAAAGTGAATCAGCCATACATATACATATATCCTCACATATCCTCCCTCTTGCGTCTACCTCCCACCCTCCCTATCCCACCCCTCTAGGTGGTCACAAAGCGCCGAGCTGATCTCCCTGTGCTATGAAGCCACTTCCCACTAGCTATCTAGTTTACATTTGATAGTGTATATATGTCCTTGCCACTCTCTCACTTCGTTCCAGCTTACCCCTCCAACTCCCCTGTCCTCAAGTCAATTCTCTACATCTGCATCTTTATTCCTGTCCTGCCCCTAGGTTCTTCAGAACCCTTTTTTTTTTAGATTCCTTATATATGTGTTAGCATACAGTATTTGTTTTTCTCTTTCTGATTTACTTTACTCTGTATGACAGACTCTAGGTCCATCCACCTCACTACAAATAACTCAGTTTTGTTCCTCTTTATGGCTGAGTAATATTCCATTGTATATATGTGCCACATCTTCTTTCTCCATTCATCTGTCGATGGACACTAAGGTTGCTTCCACGCCCTGGCTATTGTAAATAGAGCTGCAATGAATATTGTGGTAAATGACTCTTTCTGAATTTTGGTTTTCTCAGGGTATATGCCTAGTAGTGGGATTGCTGGTTCGCACGGTAGTTCTATTTTTAGTTTTATAAGGAACCTCCATACTGTTCTCCACAGTGGCTGTTTCAAATTTACATTCCCATTAACAGTGTAGGAGAGTTCCCTTTTCACCACATCCTCTCCAGTATTTATTGTTTGTAGATATTTGGATGATGGCCATTCTGACTGGTGTGAGGTGATACCTCATTGTAGTTTTGACTTGCATTTCGCTAATGATTAGTGATGTTGAGCATCCTTTCATGTGTTTGTTGGCAATCTGTATATCTTCTTTGGAGAAATGTCAATTTAGATCTTCTGCCCATTTTTTTTTTTTTAGATGTTGGGGGTAGGAGTTTATTAATTTATTTTATTTATTTTTGCTGTGTTGGGTCTTCATTTCTGTGCAAGGGCCCTCTCCAGTTGTGGCAAGTGGGGGCCACACTTCATCGCAGTGCACAGGCCTCTCACTATCATGGCCTCTCCTGCTGCAGAGCACAGGCTCCAGACGCGCAGGCTCAGCAGCTGTGGCTCACGGGCCCAGTTGCTCCGTGGCATGTGGGATCCTCCCAGATCAGGGCTCGAACCTGTGTCCCCTGCATCGGCAGGCAGACCCTCAACCACTGGGCCACCAGGGAAGCCCCCTTCTGCCCATTTTTGGATTGGGTTGGTTTTTTTTGATATTGAGCTGTATGAGCTGCCTGTATATTTTGGAGATTAATCTTTTGTCAGTTGCTTCATTTGCAAATATTTTCTCCCGTTCTGAGGGTTGTCTTTTCATCTTGTTTATAGTCTCCTTTGCTGTGCAAAAGCTTTTAAGTTTCATTAGGCCTCACTCTTTATTTTTGTTTTTGTTTCCATTTCTCTAGGAGATGAGTCAAAAAGAATCTTGCTGTGATTTATGTCATAGAATGTCCTGCCTCTGTTTTCCTCTAGGAGTTTTATAGTGTCTGGCCTTATATTTAGGTCTTTAATCCATTTTGAGTTTATTTTTGTGTATGTTGTTAGAGAGTGTTCTAATTTCATTCTTTTATAAGTAGCTGTCCTGTTTTCCCAGCACCACTAATTGAAGAGGCTGTCTTTTCTCCATTGTATTTTCTTGCCTCCTTGATCAAAAGTAAGGTGACCATATGGGCATGGGTTTATCTCTGGGCTTTCTATCCTGTTCCATTGATCTATATTTCTGTTTTTGTGCAATTACCGTACTGTATTAATTACTGTAGTTTTGTAATATAGTCTGAAATCCAGGATCCTGATTCCTCTGGCTCTGTTTTTCTTTTTCAAGATTGCTTTGGCTATTCGGGATCTTTTATGTTTCCATACAAATTGTGAAATTTTTTGCTCTAGTTCTGTGAAAAATGCCATTGGTAGTTTGAGAGGGATTGCATTGAATCTGTAGATTGCTTTGGATAGTATAGTCATTTTCACAGTGTCGATTCTTCCAATCCAAGAACATGGTATATCTCTCCATCTGTTTGTATCATCTTTAATTTCTTTAATCAGTGTCTAATAATTTTCTGCATACAGGTCTTTTGTCTCCTTGGGTAGGTTTATTCCTAGATATTTTATTATTTTTGTTGCGGTGATAAATGGGAGTGTTTTCTTCTTTTTTTTTTCTGCGGTACACGGGCCTCTCACTGCTGTGGCCTCTCCCGTTGCGGAGCACAGGCTCCGGACGCGCAGGCCCAGCAGCCATGACTCACGGGCCCAGCTGCTCTGCAACATGTGGGATCTTCCCAGACTGGGGCACAAACCCGCTTCCCCTGCATCAGCAGGTGGACTCTCAACCACTGCGCCACCAGGGAAGCCCAGGACTGTTTTCTTAATTTCACTTTCAGATTTTTCATCATTAGTGTATAGGAATGCAAGACATTTCTGTGCATTAATTTTGTATCCTGCTACTTTACCAAATTCATTGATTAGCTCTAGTAGTTTTCTGGTAGCATTTTTAGGATTCTTTATATACAGTATCATGTCATCTCCAAACAGTAACAGCTTTACTTCTTCTTTTCCGATTTGGATTCATTTTATTTCTTTTTCTTCTCTGATTGCTATGGGTGAAACTTCCAAAACTATGTTGAATAATAGGGGTGAGAGTGGACAACCTTGTCTTGTTCCTGATATTAGTGGAAATGCTTTCAGTTTTTCACCATTGAGAATGGTGTTGGCTGTGGGTTTGTCATATATGGCCTTTATCATGTTGAGGTAAGTTCCCTCTATACCTATTTTCTGGAGGGTTTTTATCATAAATGGGTGTTGAATTGTGTCGAAAGCTTTTTCTGCATCTATTGAGATGGTCATATGGTTTTGATTCTTCAATTTGTTAATATGGTGTATCACATTGATTGATTTGCATATATTGGAGAATCCTGGCATTCTTGGGATAAACCCCACTTGACCATGGTGTATGATCCTTTTAATGTGCTGTTGGATTCTGTTTGCTAGTATTCTCTTGAGCATTTTTGCATCTATGTTCATCAGTGATATTGGCCTGTAGTCTTCTTTCTTTGTGACATCTTTATCTGGTTTTGGTATCGGGGTGACGGTTGCCTTGTAGAATGAGTTTGGGACTGTTCCTCCCTCTGCTATATTTTGGAAGAGTTTGAGAAGGATAGGTGTTATCTCTTCGCTAAATGTTTGATAGAATTCGCTTGTGAAGCCATCTGGCCTTGGGCTTTTGTTTGTTGGAAGATTTTTAATCACAGTCTCAATTTCTGAGCTTGTGATTTGTCTGTTTTTATTTTCTATTTCTTCCTGGTTCAGTCTCAGAAGGTTTTGTTTTTCTAAGAATTTGTCTATTTCTTTGTGGTTGTTCATTTTATTGCCGTATAGGTGCTTGTAGTAATCTCTCATGATCCTTTGTATTTCTGTAGTGCCAGTTGTTACTTCTCCTTTTCCATTTCTAATTCTATTGATTTGAGTCTTCTCCCGTTTTTTCTTGATGACTCTGGCTAATGTCTTTTCAATTTTGTTTATCTTCTCAAAGAACCTGGTTTTAGTTTTATTGACCTTTGCTATTGTTTCCTTCATTTCTTTTTCATTTATTTCTGATCTGACATTTATGATTTCTTTCCTTCTGCTATCTTTCAGGTTTTTTTGTTCTTCTTCCTCCAATTGCTTTAGGTGTAAGTTTAGGTTGTTTCTTTGAGCTGTTTCTTGTTTCTTGAGGTAGGATTGCATTGCTATAAACTTCCCTCTTAGAAATGTTTTTCCTGCATCCCATAGATTTTGGGTTGTTGTGTTTGTGTTGTTATTTGTTTCTAGGTATTTTTTAATTTCCTCCAGTGATCTCTTGGTTATTTAGTAGCATATTGTTTAGATTCATGTGTCTGTATTTTTTACTGACTTTTTCCTGTAATTGATATCTAGTCTCATAGCGTTGTGGTCAGAAAAGATACTTGATATGATTTCAATTTTCTTAAATTTACCAAGGCTTGATATGGACCCAAAATATGATCTATCCTGGAGAATGTTACATGAGCACTTGAGAAGAAAGTGTATTCTGTTGTATTTGGATAGAATATCCTATAAATATCAATTAAGTTCATCTTGTTTAATGTATCATTTAAAGCTGGTGTTTCCTTATTTATTTTCATTTTGGATAACCTGTCCATTGGTGAAAGCAAGGTGTTAACGTCCCCTACTATGACTGTGTTACTGTCAGTTTCCTCTTTTATGCCTTTAGCATTTGCCTTATGTATTGAGGTGCTCCTATGTTCAGTGCATAAATATTTACAGTTGCTACATCTTCTTCTTGGATTGATCCCTTGATCATTATGTAGTGTCCTTCTTTATCTCTTGTAATAATCCTTGTTTTAAGGTCTATTTTGTCTAATATGAGAATTGCTACTCCAGCTTTCTTTTGATTTCCATTTGCATGGAATATCTTTTTCCATTTCCTCACTTTCAGTCTGTATGTGGCCCTATGTCAATCTCTTGTAGACAGCATATGTACAGATCTTGTTTTTGTATCCATTCAGGCAGTCTATGTCTTTTGGTTAGAGCATTTAATCCATTTACATTTAAAGTAGTTATCAATATGTATGTTCCTATTACCAGTTTCTTAATTATTTTGGATTTGTTATAGTACATCTTTTCCTTCTTTTGTGTTTCCTGCTTAGAGAAGATCCTTTAGAATTTGTTGTAAAGCTCGTATGGTGGTGCCGAATTCTCCTAGCTTTTTTTTGTCCCTAACAGTTTTAATTTCTCTGTTGAATCTGAATGAGATCCTTGCTGGGTAGAGTAATCTTGGTTGTAGGTTTTTCCTTTCATCATTTTAAATATGTCCTGCCACTCCATTCTGGCTTGCAGAGTTTCTGCTGAATGATCAGCTGTTAACCTTGTGGGTAATTCCTTGTATGGTAATTGTTATTTTTCCCTTGCTGCATATTTTTTTCTTTGTGTTTAAATTTTAATAGTTTGATTAATATTTGTCTTGGCATGTTTCTCCTGGATTCATCCTGTGTGGGACTCTCTGTGCTTCCTGGACTTGATTCACTATTTCCTTTCCTATATTAGGGAAGTTTCCAACTATAATCTCTTCAAATATTTTCTCAGTTCCTTTATTTTTCTCTTCTTCTTTTGGAACCCCTATAATTCAAATGTTGGTGCATTTAATGTTTTCCAGATGTCTCTGAGACCGTCCTCAATTCTGTTCATTCCTTTTTCTTTATTCTGCTCTGTGGTAGTTTTTTCCACTATTTTATCTTCCAGGTCACTTCTCTGTTCTGCTTCATTTATTCTGCTAGTGATTCCTTCTAGAGAATTCTTAATTTCATTTATTGTGTTGTTCATCATTGTTTGATTGGTCTTTAGTTCTTCTAGGTCCTTGTTAAACGTTTCTTGTATTTCCTCCATTCTATTTCCAAGATTTTGGATCTTCGTTACTATCATTACTCTGAATTCTTTTTCAAGTAGACTGCCTATTTCCTCTTCATTTGTTTGGCCTGGTAGGCTTTTGCCTTGCTCATTCATTTTCTGTGTGTTTCTCTGTCTTGTCATTTTGCTTAATTTACTGTGTTTGGGGTCTCCTTTTGCAGGCTGTAGGTTCGTAGTTCCCATTGTTTTTGGTGTGTGCCCCTCATGGCTAAGTTTGCTTCAGTGGGTTGTGTAGTCTTTCTGGTGGAGGGGACTGGTTCCTGTGGTCAGGTGAATGAGGCTGCATCTTGTCTTTCTGGTGGGCAGGACCGTGTCTGGTGGTGTGTTTTGGGGTGTTTGTTACCTTTTCATGATATTAGGCAGCCTCTCTGCTAATGGGTGGCTTGTGTTCCTGTGTTGCTAGTTTTTTGGTATAGGGTGTCCAGCATTGTAGTTTGCTGGTCATTGAGTGGAGCTGGGTCTTAGCATTGAGATGGAGATCTCTGGTAGAACTTTCGCTGTTTGATATTACATGGATCCAGGAGGTCTCTGATGGACCAATATCCTGAACTCGTCTCTTCCACCTCAGAGGCTCAGGCTTATCACCCAGCCAGAGCACCAAGACCCTGTCAGCCACACGGCTCAGAAGAAAAGTGAGAAAAACAGAAATAAAGAAAGGAAAAATAAAATAAAATACAGTTATTAAAATAAAAAATAATTTAAAATAAAAATAATTAAAAGGTAATAAAAAAGAAAGAAAGAAAGAAGAGAGTAACCAAACCAAAAAACAAATCCACCAATGATAACAAGCACTAAAACTATAATAAAAAAAAAAAGTACCAATTAAGACCTAAGACAAATGGTAAAAGCAAAGCTATACAGACAAACTCTCACAAAGAAATACACACATACACACTCACAAAAAGAAAATAAGGAAAAAAATATATATATCTTTACTGAGTGTCTGCCACTTTGCATTTGCCATCATATGCATTTCTCACAATGCTCCTGTGTGGTAGAGATTATCAGCCACAATCTAAAATGTCCCAGTGATGGGGCCTGATCTCTTCACTCTTGCTCCAGGAACCTGTCTAGCAGATTCAACAGCACACTTGGTTCTTCTCTACTGGATCCTGTTTCTGCGGCTCAGAGTCCATACCTTCTCTGATGTTCCATGGGGCCGGGAGGGACCCCAGGTGCCCACCTCTCTGCTTCACCAGACAGCCAGGACACTGATTCCCAAAGCAGGAAAGACACAAGTTGGATCCCTTTGTCCTCCCACACCCCAGGGCTGTTCAGCCTCACGGCTGGGACCCACATCCTCAGCTGAGCTCCAAACACCTGAAAGTGGGACCCCAAAATGTCAAGTTTTTAATGAAAAATAAAAATAAGATCTAATATTTATATAGTCCCTACTGGACACTATACTAGACACTGTTCTCAATTCATGAAAACCTTATCAAAATGCTAGCAAGTAGACATTATTAAATTAAAATGAGGAAACTGGGCACTAAGAGATCAAATAACTTGTCTAAGGTCATATTAGTAGTACATAGCAAAACTGGGTTTGGAACTTTATTTTATACTACACTTTAAAATAGTTTAAAATTATGTTCTAAGCTGGTATGATGTTTTGTATTTGTTGTTGTCTATTAGATCAGTTGTAAGACTGTCTAAATAAATCCATTCACTAATTAATGCAAATATATAATCACTGAGTCCCCACTATGTGCTTGGGACTAGGGATAAATGATAAATTTAGTTCTTGTTCTGGAAAAACAGTTTTATTAATAAAAAACAAGCATTAAGCAAATAAATTTATTTAATTTATAAATAATATGAGTGTTATATTGGAAATGTACAGGACTATGAAACAACAAGGGAACCAAACACTTATTTTAATGATAAAATTTTCCTTTTCATTCAGTTAATATCCTTAATCTGATAAAAAATTAACATTCTGTCCAACATATGTGCAATTCATCATTATTTTCCTCCAATTTACATTCATCATTTACTTAAGTTACATCATGAGCTCGATTTAAATTACTGTACGGAGGATCTATATTTCTGTTAACTTTCTAATAATGCACTTATTCATCTTTACAACAGTGCTTTGGGCAGAACTTTGCTAAGATCCATAAATTACATCAAAGACTTTGTTTCAAGCAGGTTGCTCAGATGTTCATTTGGTTAATAAAAGAAAGACTGGAATATTTTTTGCCTTTCCTGCTCATTTATATCAAAAGAATATCAGGATAAAATTACCTTCTAGCCTTCTAGGCTATGCCTGGTATATTACAATTATACATCAAGACTTTGCCAAGTTTGGGGAATGGGGACCAAAGTCATTTTGAGGGGGGAGGGTATGTGTATGTGTGTGTGTGTGTGTGTGTGTGTTTGGAATTGTCTTGGTTATGAAATACTTTATTTCATACTCTAACTAAACAACTAAATTTCTCTTTTAAGTGGAAAATAACAGAGAGGCCATGTGGTACATTAAAAGATTAAGGCATTTGGGATTTTTCAGAACTGAATTCAAAGCCAGTTTTGGCTGCTCTTTAAATAGGTGTCTGAAGGTAAATTAATTTACCTGAGGCTCCATATCTACCTGTCCATTCATCTATCTATATGTTTTGAAGATAATGATTGCTACTTCCTAGTGTCAACTTAGAATTCAGTGAGTAATTTATCTAAAGTCTACCCAATGCCTGGCACATAGTGAGTACCCAGTCTGACAAGATTATTGTTATAACTAAACTCTACAGACACAATTTCAGACATCAGTGAAATAAAGACAATATGGAGAGGCACCTATCCTGGAGGGTTTTCTGATTTTCTTCTGGAATTGAATTTTTATGTGGTGAAGAAGAAAAGAATAGCAGATGTTCATTTCTGAATTTCGTAATCTTTAAACCATTGACAAAAATGCCCCATTGAGCACTAAAAATATTGAGGCTAATCAAGATGCTGGAGTTAGCCTATCACAGTTAAATTAGGATCAAAATTATTCAAGATTTTGAAAAGACAACCAACTGTGCTCTCCAAGTGTAGACAGAAAATATCCAATTTGGAGAGTATAGCAAAGAATGGTAAAATTCACAGAAACTCTTAAAATGCTTAATATTTACCTGCGATGTCAAATATGACAAATTGAAAGAGTCATTTTAAATAAAATAACAAGATCCAACATAGTGAAATTATATAACTAAGGGTACTGATGAACTCATTAAAATATATGAAAGAATATTTGGAAGGTTTCTATGGTATTCACAGATCTCAGGACATGTGGATGCATGGAAAATTAAATTCATGGAAGATTTTGTATTTACTAATTTTGGCAGGAAATACAAATGTGTAGAGAGTCTTCACATATTAATATCTGTTTCACAAAAAGTGAAAAATCATTCTCATTCATTTTTGCATACACACATTCATTCATTTAGTAAACACATACTGACTATGGCGAAAGGAATTAGTATTATGGAGATGAATAAAAATGACCCCAAACATTCTTGCATCTGACCATTTGATGGATATTTCACATAGAACCTCATAATCATAGTAAAAAAATTATAGGATAATGAATATGAAATTAGTAATTCATCATAGATGTATCTCAGAGGTTCCCTCAGAGGAGGTAGTATATGAATTGAATATTTAAATAGAGAAGTTAGGCTGCTAGAGAAAAAAGGGAAGAATAGAGATATTATAGACAGAATAAAAAAGCATATACTAAAGCAAGGAGGAATTGTATTCACGGCATTTAGTGTTCGAGGATGGTACTTGATAGTGTAGGTTTCTCAAGGAAGTTTTAGGCTGTATTGTGATGGTCCTTGTATGATAAACCAAAATGGTAGTCTTTGGACTTATAGTCTCCCTTTCACACCACCCACTGAGCACTTACTATGTGTCAACCGTGGTGCTAAGAAATGTATTGATTTATTTAATACTGGCAACAACAGTAAGGCAAGTAATAATATTAACCCATCCAAAAGCAGACATTTGAAACTTAACAAGATTAAATAATTGTGGTTGAATTTAAACAGTCTAATTACAGAGCCCACATTCATAACCTTTATGTTATGTATGTTTCCAATATGATTGTTGGAATACAAGAAGAAAGTTAACATAAACAGAAGAAAAGACAAATGCAATGCCATCAATGAAATTTTATCTGATTTGGCAGTTGGAATTAACTTAGAGACATGAATGATTTAAGTTATAAAGACATCGTAGATGAGAAGGGGAAGAGATTGTTAGCCCACCGTGTGTGAGTTAACTACAAGTCACAGGAGTGAAATGAAGAGTTTCATGCATAGCTAATGTACTAAATTAATTATAAAAACATTGTTAAGTTCTGAATCAATGACTATGAAAGTGATAATAACTGTATGAGCTGGAATCCCTGGTTTAACTTGGCAGAGTGTAACAGCAAACACTCCAAGTTTTCTAAAGGATACCATTCTAAAAGGCTACTCATTTTTCTTAAAGGGACTGTTTTTTCTTGTTTATACCTGCTCTTCAGCATACTATTGATTATCACTTGATATCTGTGTTCTTTTTGCTGCTAAACAATCTCAAATATTTATAGAGTCTGTGGGTCTACAGGGGATCAACTAGTCTTGGTTCTGAATTGTGAGTTAGGTTCAACTCTGCTGTGTGTGTTTTCTAATTATTATTATCTTTTAATCAGAAGTTACTCATGACACATTCTTACAGCAAAACATACGTGCTCAAGAGAGCAAGGAAAACCATACCCACATGTTTAATCATGTTTACTAAGATTACTTTAAGCAAAGAAAAACACATAGCCAAGTCCAACATCATGGCACTGGAAAATATACTCCATCCAGATTGGAAGTCATGTAGAGTTAAAGGGGAAAAGGTATGGATGTGATTAATCTCCACAATGCCATAAAAAGTTCAACAAAGTGAAGCAATTGTGCTTTTTAAGTGAAAAAGAAAATTGCATACTTTACCTCAAAGGTTGATAATTCTCATAAGATTTGGCCACAAGATGACCAGCAAACATTTTTAAGTTTCTAAATATTGTTTTATGGTCTTTTCCTGTGTCATAACAAAGTAGATTATTTTTAAAGTAGCATTTAAAAATAGTATATTTTGTAACTTTTTTAACTAACTGTAATGTAACTGTGAGGCATCTCAATGTGCTAAAAGCAATTGAAAAAAATGTAAGAATACTGGCTATTAGACTGTGTGGTGAAATTACCAAATGCTATGGTCTGAATGTTTGTGTCCCCCAAATTCGTATGTTGAACACTTAACCTCCATGGATGATAGCGTTAGGAGGTGGGGACTTTGGGAGGTTCATAGTTCATGAGAGTGCAGCCCTCCTGAATGGGATTAGTGCTATTATAAAAGAGGCTCTAGAGAGACCCTTTGCCCCTTCCACTATATGAGGACAGAGAGGAGGCATCAGTTATGATCCAGGAAGAGGACCTTTACCAGCATCTTAAGCTTGGACTTTCAGTCTTCAAAACTGTGAGAAATAATTTTCTGCTATTTATAAGCTATCCATTCTGTGGTATTTTGCTAAAACAGTCCAAACAGACTAAGACAATTTTTTTTTTTAACCTCAGGACAAATCAGCATTCCACATGTGGTGTTTTGGTATATATGAATCTGACATTAGAGTTAGGGTTAATTAATAAATAAATATTCAGAAAAATCATAGAAGTTATGTGAATTCACCTATGAGTTATTTTGTAAATACTATTTGGGGGACCTCTTCATAGAATACTAGTTAAAAGTCCACATTCTATAGGCCAATTATTTACTATTTTTGAGTTTCATTTTCTCCTGTAAAAAGGCGACAATACTACCTACCTCTTAGTATTATTGTATGGATTACATGAGATAATTCCTGTAACAGGCAAATCACAGTTCCTAGAAGATAGAAATACATTAACTATTATAATTATTTTTATTATAATAATTATCTCTCAACCTTCATTTCCTCTTCTGTACAACATATATAATAATACATATTTGTGAGCAATCCAAGGGCTGTGAATGCATATTCTGAGTGCACCCAGGAGTCAGTGCCTTGGAATTTCTGATTTCTTTTAACCAAGAAATTTGAAGAAGAAACCAGTGGCATTTCATTGAAACACAAGAGAAGAAACTATTCTAAACCCAAAAGATAGAATTGAAAATAAAAAATAATAATCAGGACATTCAGGCAACAAGTTGTAGTCTGACTCGAGAGAGTAGAAGTAGGTAGTTGGTGGAAATGAGAAACAAGTATTGAAATAGGCAATAAAGTGAGAAGAGGGAGTTTCATAAAGAAAATGAAGCTGTATTTGCAGCTGAGGAAGATGAAAACCAACTTGATTCCTTTGCAAAGATTGGTAGAATGTTGGAAGCATTATCTGATTAGTTGGGAAAAAATTTTTATAATAGCTTTTAAAGAAAACTATGAATATTTTATTGAAAAATCCCACCCTCCAATATTATCTTCCTAAGGAAAATAAAAATAAGACTACAACTCTTTTCTCATAGAAAAGAGAAAAAGTCTTTGAAAACCTTTCTAATGTTATATTTGAAGCTTATTTTGGACTATTTTAAAAATATATCACACATGTTATAGTTTCATCCACAGATGAACTCTCAAATAGAACATTTACCTTCTAATGACTGTTCTAAAATTGCCTGGTAAATTGAATTTCCCAGGTCCAAAATATGCTTTAGCACTGTCACTTTTTTGAATTTTGAAGAAAACATCAACTTTACCAAGTTCAAATTCTATTCAACAATAACAAAACAACATTTTCTGGTATGTAAGAAAAAAATACTTTGTGCATTTATTTTTCTCCTTTCTTTTTTTATAAAGGGCTTCCAGTATATTGGGACATAAAAAAACTAATGAAGGTCATTTAATAAATAAATCAAGTTTGTAGCATCTAGTTTTGCTTTTAAAATGACATGGAACAAACAACTAGAGGGAAATATTTAGCGTGAGAGAAAACACAAACCTCTCAAAAATAACTTAGAACACACTCATAAACATATAACAACATTGGTATCAGTTTGAGTATGTGACAAAGGACATAGACGATTAAAAAAAATACTGGTGAAATATTTTAGGCTTTTTAAAATTACAAATTATTATATGTATGTAGTGTGTGTGTGGAAAGATTTTGTCTAATAATTTGAAAGACAAATCCTTGTTATTATCACAAATTATTAAATAAAAAAATAAGTTAAGTACAAGGACATATAGAACAGACCAGGGTGCAAAAATTTTTTGAAATAACTAATCTTCCTGGAAAAAAAAAGCATGTTTTCTCCTATTTTAGGAGTTATTTCAAGTATTACCTTCTCTGTGGAATATTCTCTGAGTTATATATTCAGATTTAACAATTTAACACCACATTAATCATTTAGGCTGCTAACAAATATTTTAGTTCTCCTTTTCTAAACATGTTGCCTTCTTCACTTCCTCTGAAGTTGAGCATCTTATGACTTGTTTTGACCACTGAAACATAAAGTCAAGTGAAATGTGTCACTTCCAGGAAGAAGCTTTAAGATTTTTTTTAAGCTTTAAGCTTTAAGTGTGTAATTTGTCATGAATGCTCTGTGATTGGTGATTATTAAAGCATGTGTCAAGATCAAGCCTTTGTTAGCTCAATCCCTGGATGTCATCAATAACTAGAGCAACCTGCCTGCCTGCATTTAACATACAGAATGAGAGATAAAAAAAACACAATCATGTTAAGGCACATCGAATTGGGGGATTGTTACCACAACATAACTTAACTTATCTTGACTAATATAATTGTTCTTACCTTTGTGATTTTATATCCATATATTCATATATAAATGTATATATTCAGCTGGCAGTTCTTCATATTATATTATCTAGTTAAATGTCTGTTTTTTCATTAAACTCCAAGTATTTTTAGGATCAGATTCTTATATTTTTTTTTAGGTATTACCTGGCATTGAGTAGAAACTAAAATGCGTTTTCTGAATAAATACTATTAAAAAGTAGTAAATAAATGATTATTGATTGACTTTTATGGTCTGAAAAATTATAGAATTTTCATATTTATGTGTATTAATAGCAGTCAAAGACATATATCATTTCTACTCGAAATAGCAAATGACTGAGAAATAAAAGTAAATTGATTAAGTATTAGTTAACTTTGATATTTATAGCCCGAAAACTAAACCCCTCTCAACCCCACATATACATTCAATAGAACACATTTTAAATTTTATATTGTTAAAATAGGGGCACATAGAATATGTGGAACTAGAAATAAGAAAATTGGTATCTATCAATAGCAATAAATGTAACTTAGTTAACTGGATAAAGGTCAAGTCCCTCTGGCATAAAGGTGAGCTCACAATCTATTTCACTGTCAGTGAAGTGTTTTCTCCATATATTTGAAAAAGAACAATTTAATAAGTCTTAAAGGTAGTTAATATGTATTCCCATATAATGCATAATTTCCTTTTCTATTAGTCAAGTTTTTCCCTCTCACTTTAAAATAAATTATTTTTCACCCACATCTAGTCAAAACACCCCCAATTGTTTTCTGCAGGAAAAATTCTACAAATACAAGAAGCACTTCTCAACTGGCCTCTTAAATTTGTACTCATAACACACTGGAAAATATCCAGGAAAGATGTCCAAGAAAGAAGAACTAAAATTTTTGTTGCACGGTTTCATAAAATTGAATGAAATTTTAGAATGCAATCATCTGTGCCTCAATCTTTGTTTATAATGAATGCATTCTGGTATTAGATATTGGGAAGAAGTCCTTAAAAAATGTAAAGCTGATTTTATAAATGTATGGTGGTGGTAGTGTTTTAACTTCTACCACCCTTTGGTTTTTCCATTTCCTCTTATTGAGACTTGTGGCTACATCCACATAACCACATGTAGTCCTTTGCCCGATATAGTGAAAATTTAAATCACACTGGTGCAGCACAGGGGCAAAAAAAATGGCAGCTATTATTTGAGGTCACGTGGAAAAAGCTAATGAGTTAAGCACCTGAATTTTTCAAACTTCAGTTTTAATTTATAAAGATACAGCCTTTGTTTTTTATATTTTCATGTTACCTCAGGACACCTCCCATGTGGAGGTGCTCTGTAAATAACAGTCAAATGTTACATGTAATACTTTCAATATATTCTTTGTCACCAAGCAACAACATTCCTGAACTATATAATTATAATTGAGGAGAGTTTGATAAAGGGACTGTATTCAAGGGTGTGGCAGATTTAGAGAATACAATGTGGATCAGTACAATACTCCTGGAGCTGATGATAGCAGGGAAATTTTCCCACTTTTGGGTCTGAAGAAATAACTGGAGTGGTGTGGTTATAGAGCCCTGCAAGATAAGGAGAGGGTCAGGGGTTGGCAGGGATTATGAAATGTGGTAGAAGGACATGTCCAACTGTGATGACCCAGAGGAAAAAAGCCAGGGTTGTAGATTCTTGGACCTCATTCCCCTCCCTCCTTCTGATGCCTGCCTGTACTTTGCATTGACCACACCCAAATGAAAGCCAGACAGCAAGAAGGGGACACTTGAATGGAGTCCACAAGTAGCCAGTATCCTGGAGCAGAGATTGGATACCATGTGCCAGATGAACATAGTAAACACCTCCTACTCCTTCCCTTCTGTAAATTTTAGTACTTAAAATCATGTAGCCAACAAGTCAGTCAGTACTTTTCCAAATGGGATTGTACCTTACTTAATTAATTATATTTTAACTGAAAGAAGTTATAATATTTCTACAATCACCATACATTTATAAAGCTACCTTTACATTTTTAAAAGACTCCATCTTCCCAATATTCAATTCCACAATGGACTCAGTATAAACAAAGATTGAGGCACAGATGATTGCATTCTAAAATTTCAATTATAAGTTAATTATATATTGATAACTTACTTTGAACAAAGCTAAAAACTTCTAAAAGAGGTTATACTAGTAGAGTTTCTTTCAATGAAAGTTTCATCATTTAGTAGGGAAAAGAAAGATATGTTAAAAATTCAATATAATGTATATTGGTAATTGCCATCATTCTGACATGAATATGGGTTAATAGAGGAGAGGTAAATGAATTTTCCTAGAGAAGTCCATAAATAACTCCTTTAAAATACTGGATTAGATTTGTCCATTAAAAAATAAAACAGGAAATATGCCTACAGGGATGGTGAAGGTAATGTCAAATTTCAGTCATATACAAGTCAACTATAGGATGGGAAATGGGAATTCAAAAATCCTACAATAAAGCAAAACAGGCCTTAATAACCATATATCAAATGCCCAATAACATCACCATATGTTAACCTGAATCTAGCTTTTAGCAGATTGTCCTGCTTACTTGGTCGACCCCGTTTCAGCCCTTCCCTCTCACATTGGCATGGCTCCAGACTGTATTAATTCCTTTCTGTAGTTATCTGGTGAGTTTCCTCATATTGGTCATCAGAAAGCCAATATCCAGAGTAACAATTTAAAACTTAAGGATTCTGGCTTGTTAAATAACTGTTCTCACCTGACCCCTTAAATAAAGATTTAATTTGATGGCCAGTAAAATGAAGAATTTTTTTTTCCTATTTGCTTTGTGTAATAGGATGTTATCTGTCAAACTTTCCATTCATTTTTGTTGCGTGTGTGCCTATAACTGTGCTAGGGACCCAGATAACTTTGAGATCTCTAGCAAATAGGACCACTTCATGTTAGAACAATTATAAATCAATAACAACTAACAAAAATTTCACCTAGAAATATCCTATTAGAATGACACTGCCTTGCTCTCCTTTGTCTAGGCTACTTTGAGGAGTCAGTAAGCTGAACTGGAAGGTGAAAGAGTTTTGGAGCTAGACATATTTATACTTAAACCCTTTTCATCATCTTACTAGCTGTCTAAATTTGGAGCAACTCTTTAAATTTTGAGGATCTAATTTTACTGCTTGTGATTTTTCTGTAGGATACCACAGTTCCTTTGAAGGAATAGTACATTCAAGTATACATATATGGGAGTAAGTAGCAAATTTCCCAAACCTCAGCATCTTCATCTAAAACAAAGGTATAACACCTATTTCAGGTTTACCATGAAGTTGAATAAACTTGTGGATGTGGGTAGGAGAGGGTTTTGTTAGGAGTACAGTCCAAGGCCCCAACTTCACTAAGGAGGTGTAACTTTACACAGTTTACTCTTTGGTAAAATAGGAGAATAATAGTGACCATCAAATTAATGTGTTGTCACTTTTTAATGAGTTGATACAGTTTAAATGTTTGCTACAGTATCAGGATAATAAGGATTCAATATAATTGCATCTTTCCATAGAAATCTGATAAATGTCCATTTCCTTCTTCTGAAAACACTTGCATTCAATATAATTGCATCGTTCCATAGAAATCTGATAAATGTCCATTTTCTTCTTCTGAAAACCCTTGCAAGACCCCTTTAATAGTATTACAGAAGCATGATAAATCAGGTCGCTTTGGGAAAAGGGAAGTTGTTGCTCACTCTTCTTCCTGTTCCTCCCCTCTAATTCCTTTGTGGCTCCCCACACCCTGCCCCCCTTCACTATCTTTTTTTTCTCTCAAGGAATTGTTTTGTCTAGCAAAGAGCTGTAAAGGATGTGTAGCAAAGGAAGACTTAAAAGTGCCTTTTGGTGACGGAGCTTACATGCCAGGGGGAGGCAAGCTGCCACAGAGATCTCAGCCAGCTGCCATGGGAAACTCATACCTGCATAATCAGGCTAGATGAAAGTCAAGAGCTTCCTTCCATGATGAAATGGGGGGCTGGGGCTGAGGGGAAGCCCACATTCAATCACAGCTGGAGAAGAGGAACACAGGGGGAGACCAAGGCGTTATTAAAGCTAATTGTGATTGAAAGCCATGGAAGGGTTCAGTGGTATCTGAGGGGCACATGAAATGATCAGACCTGGAGCCTGCAAAGGATGGCAGAGAGAAAGCCTGCAGTTTAAATAAAGAAGAAAAAACTTAATAAGTTTAATAGCCATAATCTCCCCACCCTAGATAAAGATTGTATGGCTAAACTGCAGGTCACAGAAAGCTTGCTCAGCAGATTTTCTTGCTGGGTAACTTTTAGACCAGGATGTGTGTGTTTGAACACCATGCTCACACCCCAGCATGATTTCTCTGTGCTTATTTTTTGATATTTATGTATTACGTAACCTGTGCTTGTTTAATAGTCTATCTATTCCTTAAGAGAAAACATCAATAGATGGAAGAAAAGCCCATCAGAGTGTTTAAAAGGGAAAAGGGTAACAGAATCAAAAGTGTGACTTAAAATGAAATGAAATGAAAAACAAAGCAACATAAAAAGGAATATATACTTATATATCTATATGTTCATAAATATCTATAATATGTGAATAGATTTATCTTGCTTTTATTTTTCCTTCTGAGAAAGAAATTTGATGATAGTCTGTTCAAGGTATTTGGAGCTGATCTAGGAAAAAGTATGCCCGTGATAGACAGTAACCCCGTAAGCTCTGTTGGGTGGTCCGTGGACAGGGTTTCATGGGAGGAAGAGTCCCACAGGGGACCACCATTCAGAAAGGGGAAAGGCAAGCGAGTTCCTGAGAGAGAGGGGGATCCAGAGGGGCTCACATGTCTAGGGGATGATGCCCAGCAGCAGGTGGGATTTTCTGGGTCAGAGACCTCAGAAGGGCAGCTTGGGAGTCTGATAACCACAGGGCCCTCTGTTATCAATGGCCAGCAGATGTGAAGTGAGGTTTCACTGGATATGCAAAGGAGACAGACTCTAAGTGTCTAAATATCCACTTTCTGGGTTATTTTTAAAATAATTGTATGTATAAACATTTGAGTTGGGGGCCCTCAAGCCTTTGAGCTAAGCAGTCTCAACCTGTAGTGAAGAAATAACTCCTAGGGCCCAATACATGAAGGCCATCTTTGGCTCATTTATATAATTCCACCAGCTGGTTTACCTATAAATATTACTATAGTTACTGAGAGTGTGGCCTGGGATATGCCCACAGATAGTACTACCAGTCTCTACCCTGCCTTGGACCTTGAAATTGCATACGTAAGAATCCAGTGGCCACTAATAACTGATATAAAGCCACAGTGGGAATGACAGAGTGTTTTGATAAAGCATAGATAAATGTGAACACCCTAGGAACCCAAGGCTTCCCTTATCCTTCTCTTAAATGAAGTAGGTCAACCCTCAGGGGAAACTGAGTGGTCCATTTCAATTTATAGAACTGAATGTTTGTATGCAATATGGATGTCATTTGTATTCAAGACACTCTGCAAGGAATTAAAAATGAGTAAAGGAGCCATTGCTTTCAATAGTCTTGCAAGCAAATAGGGAGAATAAACTACATACACAATGGCTATACTAAAATAGAATCAGATATGTGAAATAGAAGTGATGTCCACAGAGTGTTACTGTGTTGAAAGAAGGTACAACCGCATCTTCTCAGAGAGAAGGCACCTGAAAGATGCTTTGCAGGATGGGTAAGAAGTCTGAAGGTGAATACAGGTGAACACAAGGGATTCCTGGTGGAGTGACTGCATCAGCAGACGCAGATGGAGATGTGAAGGTAACCTCAGAGAACAAGAGGTAATACAATCTGGTTGGATTTTAGGGCGGGCTGTGGTGGGCTTTCTTTTCATTTTTCTACCCAAGAAAGGAACTACTAGAAATTTCTTTCTAGTCTAAGAGTCTAATTTTCTTCTAAGTCAACTTCATAAAGTTCTTAATCCTATTATTAAATGTACGTACATATGTATATGTTAATAATGAGTGTCCAAGACAAGCTATTTTTTCTACAGAGAATGTGTAATACTGTGTCAATTTTCCACTACCATAAAGTAGTGTCTTAGCTTAATTACATCCTTTGTACACATTACCTACAGTTATTCAAGAACATGCTGAATACTCTTTTTAGGATTCTATTTAGTTCATGATTTTAATACAGCAATGAACAAGCCTGGACTTCCCTCTGTGCTATGGTTACTGTAGTTTTAAATGAGAACCATTTACTCAAGCATTATCCATGCATTCACCACTGCCGGGGAGAAAAACTTTTCCTTTCTTCCCTTCTAGGTTCTTTGGCTGTTCTAATAATTAAATTGACATAAGACAGATTAACAGGAGAAAAACAAATTTGTTTTCATACATACGGGAGTCTCAAAAATATGAGACTCCAAGGAGTGACAAAAGCAGGCAACTTTTATGCCATTTAGACAAAGAAACAGTAAATTTGTGAAGAATTGGCAAGACAAATAATTTGGGCTTAAGGTAGTAAATTGGTGAAAATGTAACAAGGTTTGTTTATACAGCCTTCTCAGCCCTAAATCCCCCATCTCTGATGATAAGAATGTCTCTCTACCTCCTGGCATGGGAAGACTACTTTTCACATGAGAGATTTATTTCCTGCCTTCAGAGGGACAAAGCAGGGTCAGAGTGTTCTTACTACATCGGCTGCTTCTCAGGTGACTTTCATTCAAAATAATCAATGTGCCAGAATTGCACTTTGGAGTGACATGTTCTCTTTTCCTTCACCACCCAAAAATATTCCTGGAAGATCCATGATATGCCTGGTTAAGCATGGTGCAGACACAAAGGTATATTGGGCAAAGACTCTTTGAAGGACTTCAGAGTTATATTATGAAATAAACATGGAATCACTTACTTATTCATTTATTCATTCAGCAAATATATTCTGAACCTATACTCTGTGCTAGGTACTGTTCTAGTTTCTAAGTCACCAGGTAGTGACACATGCTATAAAGAAAGTCAAAGCAAGGAAAAGAGATTGTCAGAGACTGTTTTGGCTAAGAACATGGGATCAGATTTAGGGTTTGAGAAGACTTAGCACTTACAGCACCAAATAACTATTTAATGATAATAAAATCAATAACCCCAAAATAATCAGGCAGTGTGCTCTAGGTCTTACAGGGATTACTGACTAAGCTAGGATTAGTCAATTCTTACTAAATACTCATAGAGTAATGGTGGGAGAAGAGGATACAAAGGCAGTATGGTAAGTCCAAGACAGGTTCAGGAAGACTCCAGTTCAGATGGCACATAAGGTTCAGAACAGTGGGGTAGGGATGGAAATAATGCATTAAGGAGAGACTGTGAGCTAAGAAACACTGTGCTAAGCAGTTTGCCTTCAACTTCCTGGGCAACAGCAAACATTTGCTTGAATATGTATTCAACTCTCACTGCAAAATTAAAAAGTTGAAAATCTCCATATTCTTCTCATTCATTATTTAACTCATTGAACCTTTATGGAACACCTGCCATGTGACAGGCAGTTTGATAAGAGCTGTCCACAGGAACCCACAGCCTAGTGGGGCAACATACACAAATATCTATTATGCCAAATGAACATGATAAGTGCTGTAATCACGCTCCCCTCTCCTCTCCCTTACCCCCCTCCTCTTTTCCTCCTATGATTGAAGTAGGAACACAATGTTTACCAGATCTCAGACTAGGAGTACATAATCCAGTTTTGCCGGTGAGGCAAGGAAACCTATCCAACTGAAGGCAGTGCAAGTTAATTCTAAATAATAGAAGTTTTCCAAGAAAAATAATAATAATAGTAAATGGAAAACAAGCTTATATTAGAAGTTCATCCCCACAACAATGATTTTAGTATATGCTATAGGGTCGACAGTACTTTATTCGGCAGTTTTTGTGATCCTGAATGCTAGTAATGGTGGCCCTGACATATTTCAATAGTTTCTTGCTGACTGAAGTTAATATCTCTCTGCTCCCAAGTAAAATCTGATTAACTCATATTTATCCTTCAAGACCGGATTCAAGCATCCTCTCTCCTTTAAAGATTATCTCTGAAGAATTAATTACTCTTCCTTCCTGGACCCACATAGCTCACTGCACTTCCCTCATCCATAAAGCAGCTGCCACATAGTTACTTTGTCATTGTTTGTATCTGTTTCTGTCCACTCTAAATTCTGGGCAGCTTGAAGCACAAGACCACTTTGTTTAAGCCGGTGTCCCCACTATACCACCTTCAACAGGGTAGATGGATTAAATGAATAAAAGAATTCTGAAATGCCTCCAGAAAAACTGTTAAATCATTTCAGTATGCTTTACATGAATTATGTTTAGCTGTATACTGATTCTTTAACAAACCTTAAGACATGGGCCACATTTTACTACAGGTCTCAATTACTAATAGAGTAATATTCAATTATGGACGTTGTGTATGGCACAGAAATATGCACAATAAATATCTCCTTAATGATTGTAAACGCAATGAACCAGATGTCTTATTTTGTCAATTATTTTACAAAAAAAAATGACTTTCTCCTCTAGTAAACTACCTAACTACTCTGTGAGGAATTTATAATGTTCAGAAGTGAATACTTATAAAATCCTGTCACTTGAGTTTAAAAACCTACTTTGGGGACTTCACTGGTGGCTCAGTGGTTAAGAATCCACCTGTGAATGCAGAAGACAGGGGTTCGATTCCTGGTCCAGGAAGATCCCACGTGCCGTGGAGCAATTAAGTCCATGCGCCACAACTGCTGAAGCCCACGTGCCTAGAGCCCGTGCTCTGCAACAAGAGAAGCCACTGCAATGAGAAGCCTGCGTATCATAATGAAGAGTAGCCCCCACTCGATACAACGAGAGAAAGCCCGCGTGCAGCAATGAAGACCCAATGCAGCTAAAATTAAATACATAAATAAAGAATTTTTTTAAAAAAACCTACTTCATTTATTTTCATTTCCCCAGTGACGTTGCCTTGATTTTTTCTTGTTTTCCTTTAGTAGCTTCATTGATTTGTCTCAGCCCACTCCGATGCTTTCACATTTTCTGTTCTTTTTTCAGGTTTCTTTGTTTGCTTGTGTTTCTAATCTTACCGCAAATCCAGTAAGCAGAGGTTCCAACTGATATTGCTCTTAAGCTATTTTAGACATAGGATAAATGTAATTGATGCTAGGTTCAAGAGAGCATGACTACAAAGGACTTCAGGTCTGTAATTGCAGATAGAGCAATTTAAACTGAACTCCAGATGTAAGAGAGCTATTTTCAAGTATAGTTATTTTGCTAGATTCATGCTGATGATCCAATTTGAAGAAATTTCAGTATAGATTCCTTATCTAAAGTAATTCCAGAAACAGAATGTACAGCTAAGGAGAATCTGAAACTACTATGTGATAGTCACTGAAATTGGATACTTTAAAATTTAATAATATTGTCTCCATTCGAGAGACATAAGGAAAATGAGGTTCATAGAAGTTAAGTAATTGGCCTAAGACTACAGGTGGGCAAGGCAAAATATAAATTTACACTTACATTTACCATCATATTATCTTATCTACCCTGTTCTATTTTTAATGTTCCTTGCTGGGAGCACACATCACTGGGCAGAATAGTTTGGGAACATTTTAATTTTTATTTGATCCAGAATTTAAAAATTCAAAATACATTAACAAAACTGCCTGAATGAATTAACCAACATGATTTCTGTTTTTGTTCCAAATTTAATGAACATTCCTCAGAAGACTCAACTGAAGTCTGAAGACACAGGTCTTACCCCAGATTGGCATCAATACTATAATGATTTGGTACAATCACCTTAACACTCTGAACATTGGCCTTTTTATTTTATTTTATTTTATTTATTTATTATTATTATTTTTTTGCGGCACGCAGGCCTCTCACTGTTGCGGCCTCTCCCGTTGCACAGCGCAGGCTCCGGACGCTCAGGCTCAGCGGCCATGGCTCACGGGCCCAGCCACTCCACGGCATGTGGGATCCTCCCGGACCGGGGCACGAACCCGTGTCCCCTGCATCGGCAGGTGGACTCTCAACCACTGCACCACCAGGGAAGCCCCTGGCCTTTTAATTTTAAAATAATATTAACAGTATCTCTCAAGACTACTTCTCGGGATCATGGTCATCAAATGGAAACAATACTTTACAAACTACAAATCAGTATCTCACATTTCTTTGAAATAAATACTTGTAAAATCACTACTGTGCACAGTGAACTACACATAGTTCTTCAGGATGTACAAAGATATGGGTCTGTTAGCAGGTAGAATAGAATAAAAAGTCATTATCTTTAGATGTGTATCTACATTTCAGGTTTTGCACTTATTGGCTATGTAACCTTGATACAAGCATAACTTGCTTTATTGCACTTCACAGATGTTGCATTTTTTACAAAATTTTTGTAAAATGTTATAAGATATATCTAACTTACAAAGTCCAAAGATATTAAGAAAGAGTCTCTGGTTCTCACTACATTTGATTCATGAAGCCCTTGTAGACTATTCAGTTAGGAAAAGACTCTGATGCATCAAGCCACTGTAGACATAGCTGGATCCACTGCATGCAGAACCTAGAGTTTGTCTCAAAGCAAACATGCAGTCATCCCCAGAGGATGTTCTGTCACTCTGCAGTATTGATACCAGTGGGGTACACATGACTAACTGATGAGAATCCCATCACTCCTCAGTTTTCTGAGTCTCAGGGAATATGAATCTTTCCCACTGGGATTAAGATATTAAGACATTCTCTTTTCCCTTGGCTTCTTCACCCTCCAATCTTATCTGTCCCCATTATATCTGACCTAACACATTTGGGTGCCCTATTTTCTAAAATCTAACATTTCTGTCACACTCACAAAACCATTCACATTTAAACAAAAGAAAACAAAACAAAAAGAAGTAAATAACTCAAAATATGGTAGAACACAAAAGCTTGGATAAACACTGTTTTGCTAAAAAGGCAAAAAAAGAGAAAGATGCATTTTAATACTTTTGTGTCTACAGCAGCAGAAAGAAGAGACAGAAATCTGTACCTTCATACTTTATACTCTTTTGAAAATAATTCAATTTATGCTTCTGGATCCCCTTGGCAACCATATCTCAGGTGCAATTATTCCTATTCTAAGTTTTCATTTCTAGGTTAGACAACCATAGCTCATTTAGGTATTTATGCCTGTTGACTCAAAATATTAAATAAATAATTGCGGAAATAATAATTATTTAACATGGTTTTTGTACCGGCAATATTGTTAAATAGTTTATAAAATAACACTCTAATTAATCTAAGTTTAACATTTTAATATTAAACCTAAAACATTTCTTCAAATGTATATCCATGATTATAAACAAAAGATCATATTACATACACTGTTTTTCCCTGTTTTTTTCAAGAAACAGTATCTCATTGACATCTTTCCATGTTATTGTACACACACAACTTTGCTTGTCTTAAAACTGCATAGTATTTCACAGTGTACTTGTCGCTTCATCTGTTTATGGATATTTAAGTTGGTCCAATTTTTTACTATTACAAATAGTCCAGCAATAAATATCCTTTTATATAAATGGCTATAGACCTCTGTTAATGTCTCAGTAGGATTAATTCCTAACCATGAAATAAATATATGAAAGAGTACATGCATCTAAAATTTCTCAGGCACTTCCTAAAAACTGTCCCAAAACGTTGTTCCAATTACACATCCAGCAACAGTGTATGAGAATTATTCTCCCTTCCCTTCTGCTCTCCTAAACCGGAATATTCTAAATCTTTTGAACATTTTTTTCAATGTAGCATGTGAAAGATGGTAAATGTGTTTTTATTTAATCAATAATGGAGTTAAGTATTTTAAGATGTTTACTGTATATATTCCTCTTCCTTTGAATAGCTTTTTCACATCCTTCACTCAAAGTGAATTAATGTGTTCATCTTACATTATTTTCTGTAATTTGTATTTTAGGTAAAATTAATAACATTTACCCACTTTATAGATGAATAAACTCAGAGTTAAAGAAATTAGGTAATTTGCCCAAATGTCTATACAATCTTAATCTAGTTTCTTTACTTGACTTTGTAGCTATGCTATTAATGACTACACTAAATTATTTCTATAGCATCCTTTCCAATATTTATAGTCCTCACATAAAAATCAATTTCCCCTAAACCTTGTTTAAACATAAATCATATCACAATAGCAGAAATCTGCAAACATATAAATATACATTATTTTGCTTATGAATAGTTATATAGAAAAATGAAGTAACAGAGAGGTCCTTTCTTCATTACAATTAACTCTTATGTTGGGGATCAAAACTTGG
The DNA here is from genome assembly GCF_059928025.1 of Delphinapterus leucas. Taxonomy (NCBI): domain Eukaryota; kingdom Metazoa; phylum Chordata; class Mammalia; order Artiodactyla; family Monodontidae; genus Delphinapterus; species Delphinapterus leucas. Next base: position 46,180,372 of record NC_143133.1, on the reverse strand, counting down.
TGAGTAATTTCTGAATTAAATGTACTTGTCCATAAATGTTTTATTTCTCTCCTTTGACCTATGATATAGTTGCCATGGAAGCAAGACTATTTCTTTAGTACGTTACATATGTTAAAAATAGTCTTTTAAATTTTTTTTTAGTAGTTCATCAGTTTCATATTGAAAAAAAGGGCACATTTATTTGTAGAAATGTGAAAATATATTGAACTGAAGAAGACTTGTGCTAATTACTGATTTCCTATATTCAATTCAATACAAAATATGTTGACTAGGGAGTAAAATATATAATTATGTTTTTTACACTTTCAAAGAAGTAAGTTGACTGATAGGAATTGATGATTATCTTCCAGTTTAGTGTGTATTTTCTTTCCTCTTTTAGATTCTGTGAAGCAACACCTAATTTAAAGTTTAATAGATTTCTTCTGTTCCCATATGCAGCAGATGGCCCAGGCAACTACCTCCTACTATCTAATCCCTTAGGGGCATTTATTATTCATCGGAAAGGAAGTTAGGAAACATTATCTTTCCAATTCCTGGCTTGCTTAATCAAATAGATTAAAGAAAATATCCTGTAGTTAGCAAAGTGAGTCTATTTAAACCCATAAAAGCATTAAAAAGTAAAACCTAGGGCCACTCATTGGGGACACTTGATTGTTGTTCCACCACACAGATAATTTGGTGGGAAAATGTATCTAATAAGAAACAAATGATAACTGCTTTGCAACAGGGCTCAGTTTCCAGAGATATTTAGCTTTGAACCACAGAAATCTGGTGAATGATGAATAAATTAGCCTCTTGCTCATCTCTACTGGCTGCCAATCCCTCTATGTATCTAACTAGAGACCCTAGATGCAGGTCAAGGAAAGTAAGTTGAATACTGTTTCCATTTGCATTTTTAATCTTAGTGTTATTATCATATGTGTTTTTCAAAGTCGATGCCAGAGAATAAGGCTAGGGAAAGACACAAAGGAGAAGTGGTTTGATGAATATATTAATTCAGACTTTTTCTGATGCAAAGGCAAAAAACCCAACTCATACTGGCTTAAACAAAAGGGAATTTTGTTGACTTCTATAACTGCAAAGATCAAAGCTACTTGAGCTTCAGATTCTGCTCAGTTTAGTAACTCAAACAATATCATCAGTGCTCATTTGATTTTTTTCTATCTCTTGGTCCTCATTTCCTGAGATTGTCTATTTTCAGGCAGCTTTCTTCTCAAGATAACATGAGGGCAACAGCAACGTGGAGACTGGGTCCTATTCCTTTGGCAACCACAGCAGAAGGGAAGCAACTTTCTACTCATGTCAGCAAAATAAACATGATTGTCTCTGACTGGATAAACTTTTTTCAGGTAATCTTTTCTGAATCAATGACTGAAGCCAAGTGGATTATATAATCTGATTAGTTTAAGGCCAAGACACACAGCCATCCTTGAAACTCCAGAGAACCTTTCCATCTCTACATTCTAATTGTCTTTGAGGTGTCTTTTTTGACTCATGAGTTGTTTAGAAGTCCATTGTTAAATTCCAAATATTTAACAGATAAATTTTCCAGATATATTTCTGCTATTGATTTCTAATGATTCCATTGTGGAAAGAGAATATACCTTACATGATTAATCTTTTTAAATGTATTCAGACTTGGTTTTGGCTCAGAATATGATCTATCCATTGAATGTCTCATGTATAGTTCACAAGAATATGTATTCTGTTGTTGAGTGGAGTGTATTTTAAATGTCAATTAGCTTCAGTTATTTAATAGCTTTGTTCAAGTTTATACTGTCTTTAATGATTTTCTATATATTTCTTCTACCATGTACTGTACCTGTGGATTTTGTCTATTTCTCCCTTTTTTCCATTCAAGTTCTGTCATGTCATTTGAAGCAAATACATTTAGAATTGTTATATCCTCTTAATGAAATATTCCATTTATCATCATAAATGTTTCTCTTTATTCTTAGCAGTATTTTTGTTCTGAAATGTAATTCTTATTAATATAGCCACTTTAGTCAGTCATATGTTCTTATTGTTATTTGAGTGCTATATATATATTTTTTGTACTTTTGCTTTTAAGCTATGCATGTCTATTGGATTTCTCTGCAACTTATTTTCAGCAATTTGTTTATGATATGCCTTTGGATTTAAAAAATATTTATTCTGTATGTCATTTTCCCACTTCTAGAACTTCAAATATTCTAGTTATTGTCCCAAAGCTTGCTGATACTCAGTGTTTTTCATTTTTTTCCTCTCTCTGTTTTATTTTGTATGGTTTATATTTCCATGTCTTCAAGTTAACTGGCAGTTTTCTGCTGTATCTAATTTGCGATAAATCACATCCAGTGTATTTATCATTTCTGATATTTTATTTTTCATCTCTAGATTTTCTGATTGTATACTTTTTGTATCTTCCATTGCTTTCCTTATCATGATCATGTTTTCCTCCACCTTATTAAACATATGCAGCATTTTAATAGAAGTTGTCATAATATCTATATCTTCTAGTTCTATCACATTGCATTTCTGGGTTTGCTTCTATTGAATATTTCTTTTCCTGCTAAATGGGTCATATTTTCCTGCTTCTTAGTGTACCAGACATTTTTTATTCTATGCTGGAATCAGAACTTTTACGTTGTTGGTTGATGGATATTTCTTATTCCTTTAAATGGTGTTTTGTTTTGTCTTTATACACAGTTAAGTTTCTTGGAGTTAGTTTGATTATTTCAGGGTTTTCAGATTGGGTCCATAGCAGCATTTATTCTAGAGTTAAGTTAACCTCCTGACTAAGGCAATACCCTTGTGAGAATTCTACCCCATATCTCATTTATTACTATATCTTTCCACCATGCTGATGAAAACACAAGTTTTCCTGCCTCACATCATGGGCACCAGAATTTATTCTGACTACTTCTTTTAGGTGGCTTTTCCTCAGGTCTCTGAGGGTTTCCTTTCACACATTCACTGATCAATATCAGTCAGATTGTCCAGGAGACCCCTCCATGAGTCTTTGGAATTCTCTCCCTCAAACACAGGGCTTTTTTTTTTCCTTTTCAGAGATCACAGTCCTATTCTTCCAGTTTCCCAGGTCTAAAAATGGTCATCTTACCTACAGTAAAAACAGTATACTACGTTCAATGGTTTAGCACAATAAAAGTTTATTTACTGCTCACATTATAGTTCAAGGCAGGGATATTGAGTCCGGTGACTCTTTGTGACAGCTGGCTCCTAAGTAGACCCTCAGGACTCAGGTTCCGTCTTTTTGTCTGTGCAGCATGCTCTAATGCTTCCTAGTTTTCTTTTGAGTTCTCTGCATTCAATTGGCATGAGAGTGAAAAGAGAAAGCATGGAAATATTGATGAGGTAAGCTTAAAAGTGTTCTATTTCTCTACTTCCCACATTCCTTCAACCTGAAATCAGTCATACAGTCCCACCAAATTGCAAGAGACTCCAGGAAATGTAACCTGGCTATATGTCCAGAGTAGTTCAGTCCAATAGAAATAAAACGGGAGCCTCATATATAATTGTAAATTTTCTAGTACATTATAATGTAAAAAGGAACAAATAAAAGCAGCTTTAATAGTATATTTTATTTAGACAAATTTATTTGAATTAGACCAATATATTCAAAATAATATCATTTCAACAAGTATTCAATGTAAAATTATTAATGACATTTTACATATTTTTCCATACCAAAACTTCAAAATCTGGTGTATATTTAATATACCTTCAGCACATTTAAATTCAGGTGTTAAATTTTAATCATAAATAATCAATTGTTATTTATAGTTCATAAAGTTTGCAATTAGAGAGTAGATTTACATACCCAAGTTCTTTCAAACACACTTAAAATTTTATAATAACTAAATTGAGTATCTTTCTTTTTCGAAATTTAAAGTAAAAAATAAATTTATAGTTTAGTTCTTCAGTCACACTATCTACATTTCAAATGATCAGTAATGACATGTGGCTAATGGATACTATGTTAAACAGTATAGGTTTAAAGCAGGTGTTGGCAAACTGGCTCATTAGCCAAATCCAGCCTACAGCCTGTTTTTGTACATTCTGAGAGCTAAGAATGATTTTTACCTTTCTAAATGATTGAGAAAAATCAAAATAATAATAATATTGTGTGATAGATGAACATTCTATGAAATTTTAATTTCATTCTCAATTAAAAATGCCTTCTTAGAACACATCCATGTCCATTCATTTATGCATTGTCTATGGCTGCTTTTACATTGTGATGGTAGAGTTAAGTAGCTGCAAGAAAAAGTATGGCACCAGAAACCTAAAATATTTGCTTTCTGGCCCTTTATAGAAAAAGCTTTGCAAGCCATTTGTCTAAAATATAAGGAATCTGAATTTGTGAACACACTGATGTCTCTTCCTTCCTTATAATGCTGAACTATGTCAGGATTTGAGGATGTAATATGGAGATTATTTTGTATTTATGACAAATGCCACTTAGCACGTGTTGGATATTGAAGAGTAGAATTTGGAGTTGTTTTAGGGAAAGGAATGTAATTTGTCAATGGGAGATGGGGTAAAGAATGAATTAAGTTTAAGAAAAACACTAAAATATTGGAAAAATAAAAGGGATATTTTTACAAGTCCTACACCATACCTTTAAAATCATGAAGTGGAAAGGCACAGGAAGAGTGACTCATGACAAATGACAGCTATGGTTGTACTACTGTATCCAACAAAATTGTGTGTCCCAGAATCTTCTTCATTTTCCTGATGGCTCCTCTTTACCTTGAAAGTTCTTTCCTCCTGCCCACACCACAGGAGGAATTTATTCATGAATAAATATTTACGTGTGTGTGTGTGTGTGCACGTGTGTGTAGGGGGAGAGACAGAAAGAAAGAGAGAGAGACAGACATGAGCCAAGAAAAAAGTCTTATCACAGATTTTGTAGAGATCATCTAGGTTGCTCTTGATCCAATCTTTATATCCTGTCATCCAATGATTCTCAAGGAAATTGTCCCCAGTGTTTGGGACAACCTCCTTTTGTGAAGAGCCATTCTATGCAATAAAAGAAATGTGTCATTCCTGGTCCCCACCTACTAAATATCTATGACATCTTGAAATCATTGTAACAACTCAAACTAGATTTTCAAAATTTCTCTAGTTGTTGGTGGAACACACCTAAATCACTAACTTATTACAAACTCATCTATTTCTAATATTCTTAAATACAAGTCTTCTCAATTTCATTCACAAAGAGTTTTGTAAAATGATTTTTCAAAATTCTAATGCATTATGTCTCCAGAAATCCCTTGCATACCATTTCTGTGATGCTCTCCTCCAAAGTAAACAAAGTCCGTGTGGCATATATTAATGTGACATAAACTATTCTCTATAATCCCAGCCTGACTCCTGATGAGCAGCCCTTTCTCTTTTAATGTTTATAACTTAATATTTTAAAATTAAATTCTAATTCCAATTAAAACAAGATTCCATTTATGCCTATACAATTAGGATATGTTTAGACATCTCATTTCTTAACAGTGATGAGAGTACAGCAAAAAGTGAAATTTCATATACTGGATGGAAGAGTGACCTGGTTCAAAATTTCTGGATGACAAAAACAATGTGCATCATCAGACTTAACATATATACCTGTTTTGACTAATGGATCACATTCTAGGAAACTCTAATCTTATTGCCTGTAAAAAAAGTACAAGTTTAAGGTCAAAGGTGATCATTCCAGTGTCATCTGTAAATGGAAACAACCTAGTGGTCTAATAATAAAAGAATGATGGATCTTTATATGATAGAATAGTATTCACCCTTTACAAATATGTTTTATGGAAATACCCTATCATGGACAATGTTAAGTAAAAATATCACATTAGAAAATTGTATTTCAAGATATTACCTCAACTATACAATAAAAGGTATAAGGAATAAAATTTCTGTATAAAAATAAATTAAAATATTTTACCGTGATTCTTTCCTACCTGCCCTGCTTGGTGCAGGAGAAAAAAGTTGGGATAAAACATGTATGAGTCAGCATTTACTAGCATATGTGCAATAAAAGCAAATGTAAATATTGCTAGCTTACAACCACAAATATGTATTTCTCACTCACACTATATAGATGTTGAGTGTTGTGCCTCCAAGAATCCCAAAGCATCCATGGTCCTACCAGTCTTAACTGGTCTCCCTTGAACCTGGCTTTAGTCTGCAGATCAGATTTAGGTCTCCTCTGAAAGAGCACTTTCTGGGTTTTCTTTGGTGGAGGGCATTCCATCGATGCAGCCCAACATGCATTCCAAGAAAGCAAGAAGACTGGCAAAAACTTGCACTGCTTTTAAAAGCTTCTGCTTGAGCATCATAATCAAGCCACTCATATTTCATTGACTAAAAGTAGTCACATAAACAAGTCAGTGGTCTGGAAAAATCTACTCTGCAAGGTAACAATGGCAAGGGAGAGCAGTGGACAAATGATTCTGGACAAATCTACAGCTGTGAGATAGGGTTTTTATGTTCGCTTTGTTTTATGTATGTATGCATGTATATGTTAGTGGTTTTACACTTTACTGTATTTTTCAAATTTGGTATATTTTACTTTCAAACATAATTTAATAAATTTTAAAACTTACATAAAATGTATATGTAAAATAAATAATTATATATATACAATTTACATATACAATAAAGTTCATAATACCCATTATCATGTTTACCTAGATTTGGTAATAAACTTCTCATATTATATTTTGGAAACAATATTCATCTCTTTTTAAAAAAAATATATTATTTTATTTGTCTACTTGCAGTATTCTGGACTGTTTCTTTTCTTCATACGTTATGATGAGTGTACTTTCTTTGGCTCAAAGAGATTAAATTATTTCAGGATGCTAAGATAAAATTCATTTGTTGCAAAAGTTCTAGATGAAATGTGAGAAGTTAGGTGGCTCTTTACCATTCATTCATTTGTACTTGTATGGACAAGAAATAGGAGCAAGATTATCAGTTAATCTGGAGAGCTGGGGCTCAAAACGAATAAGGTATTTGAAATAAAATTTATGTGGGATAATAGATTCTGTAAAAGATGGATAACAAGATCATTGAGAGACAGAGAAGAAGCAATTCATAACGTTGTTGTAGGGATAATAGTACTGTTACTTCCTGGAGTTTGTCAATCCTATACACTATTCCCTGAAATTGTTGTGCATTTGGCAATTTCAGCGAAAGCTGAAAGAAGCAACCAGTGACCCTTTCATTGTGAATTCATTATTTGGTTATATTTATTTTATTAAAGAAAGATTTATTTAACTCGGCATATTTACCACTTACTATAATTACTTATTTTTATCTTTAATTATAGGTTTAATGGCAATTTTGTTTGCTTTTTGTTTACTTAATGATTAATTTATAGACATTTGGGTCATACAAACATGATTTCAGATCCTGGCCCCATCGGTATCGGAGTTGTGCCATTTGAGCTACTAGTAATTAAGCAGTAGATCTTAATTATCATCAGCAGCTTTATTATTAGGAAATAGACATAGAACAAAAGAGAAATGCAGTAAGGAAAAGAAGTAAATGAGTGGTTTCAAAGAGAAAAAGAGGATGATTTGGGGGTGGATGCCTTACAATAAATAAATAAATAGGTAAGTAAACAAACAAACCAATAAATAAAGTGATTCTCTGGGACTTTGAATATTATCAGACAAACCTGACAATAACCTGAGATTGTAAATATGTGGATTAAAACTATTGGGAACATCCAAAACACCACTGAAGGTGATGTAGAAATAATTTAAGTGGCATACCTGGACAGTGATTTAAATTTAAAAGTGGAAAACTAATGATTTATATTGGAGAAAGACTGTGAATTAGAAGATGTGGTTAGCTGAAAGAACTAGAAAATGACTTCCAAAGAACCACACTGTATAACCAGCCTTAGCAGTATCCGAAAAGGAGACTTAGTGTCCAATCACCTTTGAGTGGTACCTACTCATCCTGGCCAAATTCACCACTTGCTTTTGCTTTGTCTCCATGCTCTCCAAGCAACATTCCAAATACTAGTAATCCAAATTCCCATGAAACTACAAACTAGGATGGGTACTCCCTGGATGAGAGATGGAATAATTCTGGTCATTTGGAAGGAATGTCCCTTTTGAAATGAATTTACTGGTGGTTGGCTTATACGGTTCTTTCTCTTACGTGTTGAATTATATGAGTCAGACAATCCAATATTTCTAAATGCTGCAATACTAACATGAATGTTTGAAGGCACCAATATAATACCATCCTCTGAGATTTCTTTTTGAAAAATTAATTAGGCTTCACTTGTCGCCCTTCACTTATTGCCATCTTCTGTCTCCCCCTACAAAATAACAGTCATCTCCTACTTCCCTACAAGTAAATTATAGGTAATATCTATAACCTTAAACTCAGTTGACTAAACATAGCATTTAAATTTTGTCTTATTAATTTTTAAATGTCAGATATATTTCTAATTAAGTCTAAAATTCCAGATAATTATTATTTTTTTTCTCTTGATGCGATAACATGAAAATATAATGGATGAGTAATAATCTTCATGTACACTGTAGTCTAGACCCATAAGAGTGTTATTTTCTGAGATTTATTTTTCCTACCACAACACCTGATTATTTTAAATGCAGTTTATTTGAATATATATAAACTAGCATTTGTACTGTGATCTCAAAATATCATGGCATATCCTGAGTTATAAGGAGGTGTAATATTGATTTACAATCCCCAAACTTATGCTACTCACTAGGAAATACAAACTCTTCCAATGAGTGTCATGGTCACAATACTAATGGTTTAACTGTTTGGTGTTGCTGCTTTATTTTTTCCTACATGGTTTTAAACATCGGGGGTGAGGCATGTAAATCATTAGAAGTTTTGGGTGGGTTATATGGTTTATAGAGGCATAGCACATGAAAAAAAAAACATAAAGATAAAATTGGGATGGGGAACTTTCATCCATAAAAGGAAAAACTTACAGTCGGTCATTCAGTGGAATGAACATATTAATAACTTGCAACATTCCTGTGACATCACTACACCTTGGCACTGAGCAGAAATGCCAAATGTAATGTTTCACGACCTATTTTTTTCATGAATATTCATTCTTTCTACAGTTGGAGGAAAATATTGTCATTTATATGGAACTTAAAAAAAATCACTAAAATAAAAACATCTGGTAAAATTAGGCCAATATGTTAAAATCCAAGAGGACGCATTTGGGCTTTTTGTGTTCTGCTTCTTCCTCCTAAAAGGTCAAATTCTTCGTAGAACTTCATCTGTGTATTGTAAGTAGTATTTTAAGATCATAATACCTCTACTAAATTATGATTGCCTATGCATTGTCTTGTAGTACAGTTTTCTTTTAACATTAAAGCTTTATGAAAAGTGCAAAGGGAACACAGAATATGAGTAAATGGCTGGTATGTAAGACCCTGCTCCTGAGATGCTGCTAGAACTTACTGAATCCATATTTAGACATTAAATGATGTCAGGTCTCTTTGGGAGTCAGTTCAAAATGCAAATTTCATCTCTGGTTAAATGCAATTTCATGGTACAGAACACTACTTCATAAAAATCAAATACATATATGGTGGAGAACCTATGTAAAATACACAAAAAGTACACAGAGGAGTCAACGGAATTTTTTGGAAAATAGCTTTGGAGAGAGAGAGAGAGAGAGAGAGAGATCATCCATCTGCTATAATTTGTTTAGAATTATTTAGAAGATTCAATTTTATATTTTTATCTTTTAGTGCTTGCCTAAAGTTTATAATGCTAAGAAGACTATTTTTCTCCATTGAATAAGTAGAATTGACTATTTTTATTGCATAGAAACAAATACTTCAATAGGCTTCACATGCATTTGAAAAACATTTCATTAGCAAATTTTTCCTCTTGTTAAACTACTTTAAAAAAAATTAATTCGGGCTTCCCTGGTGGTGCAGTGGTTGAGAGTCGGCCTACCGATGCAGGGAAGACGGGTTCGTGTCCCAGTCCGGGAAGATCCCACATGCCGTGGAGCAGCTGGGCCCGTGAGCCATGGCTGCAAAAAATAATAATAATAGTAATAAGTGTAGAAAGAAAGAATCTGGTCTCCTGAATAATCCAAGTTAAAATATGTTTCCCTGGGCTTTTTGTTATATATGACAAGAAATTTCTTTAAATTTTTTTTTTTTTTTGTGGTACGTGGGCCTCTCACTGTTGTGGCTTCTCCCATTGCAGAGCACAGGCTCCGGACACGCAGGCTCAGTGGCCATGGCTCACGGGCCCAGCCGCTCCGCGACATGTGAGATCTTCCCGGACCAGGGCACGAACCCGTGTCCCGTGCATCGGCAGGCGGACTCTCAGCCACTGCGCCACCAGAGAAGCCCTATTCTTTAATTTGAGTTAGAAATGTCTATTACTTGAAAACCCAGCCATAGTAATCGATATAAAAGAACCTACGTTTTTTGGGCTTCCCTTAAGAGTCCATCTGCCATTGCAGGGGGTGCGGGTTCCAGCCCTGGTTAAGGAAGATCCCACATGCCGCATGCGCCACAACGACTGAGCCTGCGCTCTAGAGCCTGCGAGCCACAACTACTGAAGCCCATACACCTAGAGCCTGTGATCCCACAAGAGAAGCCACTGCAATGAGAAGCCCACACACCACAACTAAGAGTAGCCCCTGCTCTCCGCAACTAGAGAAAGCCGGCACCCAGCAACTAAGACCCAATGCAGCCAAAAAGAAAATAAATAAAATAAATAAGTAAATTTATAAAAAAAAACCCAAAGAACCTACATTTTTTTAAATCACTAAGGTTCTGAAATTTGCTACGTACTTAATATTTACACACAACCATTGAGGTAGGGGTTATTATTGCTACTTTAGTAATACTGAAAAAAAGGCTAATAAAGGGCAAATAACCTACACCAGTTTACATTAGTAGAAAGTGATGGATCTGGATTTGAAACCAGATTTTGCAATTCCAAGCACCTTACTTTATGCTTGATGTGAAGGTTCTTCTAACTTGTGTAGAAGGTTTAGGATAATTTCCATTAGAATTCTAAGTAATACTGAGAAAATATAATTTTTGTCTGTGTAATTTCCCTTTGACTGTAAAAGCCACAACAAATGACAACAACAACAAATGAATTTTACTAGGTTGACCCATCTTTTTCATAACAGTTGGTTAATCTTATCAATCAGGTCAGTCTATGTAATATACAAACTATACGGTCTTTATTTACTTTTTACTATATGTCTGGGATTCTTTCATGTCTTTAAAATGTGGGAAGGATACTGACATAAAAGCCATGGTCTTCTCTTACAAAGACAATGCAGTAATGTATATGAATTGTACATCAGGACTTCAAAGTATTCTTCCTTAATCACGTGTTGATATTCTTCTTTAACAATACCTTTTGCGTGAAGTCTTCTGGTTCTCCTTTACCAACCAGTTGGCATCTACCCTTTTAATTATCTAATTCCTGTACTACTTTGTGTCTCTTCATATATAATTGAACACGAGGAATTATTCTGATATGTTTTATTTAGCCCTTTTATAGACTGAATATTTTCACACACACCCCATTCATATGTTGAAATCTAATATCTGATGTGATGGTATCAGGGAGTGAGGCCTTTTGGAGATGCTTAGGTCATGAGGGTGGATTAGTATTTTTATAAAAGAGACGCCTTTTTGCAATGTGAAGTTACAATGAGAAAAATGCTCTCCATGAGGAATGATCTCTCACCAGATACTGAATCTGCTGGCACCATTATCTTGGACTTTCCAGCCACCAGAACTATGAGAAACAAATGTTTGTTATTTAAAAGACAATAGTTAGTGGGGTTGTTTTTTGTAGCAGCCCAACTGGACTTAGACACCTTCATAATAATTTTTAAAAATCCTTGAGTGTCAAAACAGCATTGTATTCATGCTTGTATCCTTCAGAGCCCGTAGCATTTATTCATTAAAAATATGTATTGAGTGCCTAATTTATGTTAGTATACCAGGGCTTGGGGATACAAAGATGAATATGTAAAGTACTTGGCCCACCATTATAGGCACTTGGGAAATTTTGTTGAATTTTATTTAATTTATCCCACAATAATGCAAGAGTGAGCCTCTTTGGATCATCCTAAGAATGGAGGTCATATAAAACATAAGGTTAATGACTAAATAATGGAGTTAAAATTTAAGGTTAAATGCCATGCTGGTACACTGCATTATGTGATTTCTGCACATAATGAAGATGGGTCATTAATGATTCAACACTTTCAGGCCTGCCTAACGCAAACAACAATGAAAAAGAATCTAAACACGATTTCCCAGCTTTCAGACGGATGAGGTTAAATTGGGCAAGACAGCAAATAATGAGGGATAGTAAGGAAGAACTCAAATCATCCAGTACATTAACGAAACTGATGTGCAGTTAATACTGAAAAAGATGTATCACTTTGCTGGCTGAAAAGTGAGAGATTCCTTTCTAAGAGGCAATGGAAGACACATCCGTGCATCTTTACATGTTCATATAAAATCCTTTTTTCAAAGCTCAGTTCATAGGTCATCTTTTTCATGATTCCTTTCCCTGCCCCTCCCCCCCAAGCTGTCTCTGCACCCTCACATTGTTCTATCCATACTTCCTTTGAGCTTGGTGGTCTGTCCTGTCACCCACGTAAAGAATGTTAACTCTCTCAGAAGAACAGGACACACGTCCACGTATTCTCCTCAGGTCTAGGAACTGAACTAGGCATTTTTTTATATGCTGTCTCACCTTATCCTCACACCAAATCTATAACATGGGGATAAAGGACAAGATGAAGAGTGTAGTGTCAAAGCCTTAATTAAATTTCCTGAGGTCACATAAGAAGTGAAGACCCAAGCTGGGCTTCAGACTTAGGAATGTCTGACTTCAAACTCATTATATTTCCTGCAACCCTAAACTCTCACAGCAAGGCCCTTATTTAGATAGAGGTGGGTGCTTGATAGAATTGGTTAATTCAAGGAATAAAATGTTAACCAATAGGTTAAATAATTAATAAAGCATTTCTATAGTAAATTAATCTTATGTCTTTGACAAAAGTATTTCTACAACCATATTTTGTATCAGAAGTTGGTCAGATACAAACATCACATTTTGATTAAAAAGCTACATTACCTACAAAAGCAATGACCCTCTTGTAATTCCTGTTTGAACAGAGCTGGTACTTGCTTATCTCATACAAAATTAGCTAATTTCAGCTTGACATAACCGAGAATTGTCATATAGAATTCCACCTTTGAGACTGAATGTTTTCAGCTTTCTTAACTAATGGTATATCATCTGGAAGTGCTCTTGGCTTCAAATAACAGAAAAATCAAAGTAATAGGAAACAAATAGGAGTATATCTTTCTCATATAGTAAAATGTGTAGAAGTAGGTGAATTCTGGCTTTGCTTCAGCCGTTCAGGGATTCCATCAAGGATCCAGACTCTTAGGGAGATCCTAAGACAGGGGCGTTTTGGTGGGGGAAGGGGATAAATAAATTTGTAAAATGTAGAGTGTATTAGAATAAAACTAGCTTCTGAAACAAATAAACCTTAACATTCAGTAATTTTACATAGTATAAATTTATTCATTTCTTAAGGAATAGAACTGGGTGAGTGAGCAGTTAGGCATGCCAACTCTTCTCAATAGAGCTGTTCAGAGATCTCTGGAGATGGCTGTGCCATAGCCAACAAATGCCTTCTACTGTCACCCTGTGTTTCTTTTGCATTCCAGCCTGCAAACACAGAGGAATAACGAGAGTAGTCTCAATGCACAGATAATGATGGTTAGATTGTGAGTATTGAAGGTCTTTCTAGGAGCATACCTAGTTTGAGATCCCCTTGCCTACTCTGGTGATATAAGCATGGTCTTGTGTTGGGTAAGACATGAAGTTTCTCAAATTCTTATCTCTTATGAGAAGTATACTTAGTTATCATTTGTCTATTTTTCACAAGAATGAGGCTTAAATTAAAATTACTTCTGACTATTAATGTTCTCGCTGTTTAGGTTCCAAAAATGAATAGGAGTTGGTCATACACATTCATGCCCATTTGCATTTTGTTCGTATTGTCACCTATTTGTGAAGACTTCTCACACTTCTTATGTGCTAAGATAACATTTTATTTTTCAATAAATTAAGTGTATTAAATAAGAATCTTTTCTCCCCAGTGTTACCTCTTTCTGCCTCTTTTTGGGAGTTTTCACATCCTTTCACTGGAATGCTCTAATATGCTCACCAGGTATGCATCTCTACTTCACATATGAATATGCAGAAGATCAGATAGGTGAAGTAATTTGCCCACCATTCTTCCAATTCTGAAGCTAAAAGTGTAGGTATTACTTTGACAGCATATTTTTCCCTCATCCCCACAAACACAACCAATTGCAAAGTTATAGCAAGTTCATCTCTTTAACACTTCTCAAATTTACTCAATTTTTTTTCTATTCCTATAGCCATCGCATCCATTCAGGTCACTATTACTTGTCACCTGGATTACTGCTGTATTTCCCGACTCGGTCTTCCTAACTCAAGTATTCTTCCCCTACAATGCATTATACTGCTATTATAGTAAACTTTCCAAAATGGAAACAAATGCTTCAGCTTTGTACTGTATATGGATTTTTAAAAATCCTTCTATTCTTTATCATTCTCATTATTGTTATCGTCATCCAAGTCATCCTTGCTCCTATGATAGAAGTAAGTGGTTAACATTTTCTTACTCTGCCTCAAGTCTTGAACACCACAAAACCACTTTGCAAAATCCACAGGAATTACAATACCACAGGAAGCCTCAGGAAGGCCTTCCAAAGGAGACACATGGAAAGAAAGGACATATTGTTCAGGAAATTAGAGTACAGAAAATATCAGAGAGACCATTTCCCATGACTAAAATGAATTAGCTGCAACAAACCAAAACACACAGATAACTCTCTATCAATATGTGGCTCTGTCATTAGGAGCAAGCAATTTCCTTGTAAAGAAGGTATGATGATGAGATGGGACATCTGGGATTATGCTTTGAAGGCAAGATATCACTATAGAGGCTGTGCTCATGGCCAGAGGTAGTCTTTCAGATATTTCTGAGCAAGGCAAGAACTTACCACTTTTATAGAGATCTTGGACTATCACATTTCAGTGAGAAAATCTAACATTATAGCTAAGAGTTTAAGAACATCAACTAGGTAGCCAAACTGCCAGTGTGTGTCAAGCTTGATGCTGACACTAATTGGCTGTGAGACTTTGGCCAAGCTATTCTGTTTGATTCTTTGCGATTCAGTTTCCTCATCTGTACAATGCAGATAATAATGTTACCTAGCAAGGAAGATGATAATGAAGGTTACACGAGCTATTTGTATGTGTTTGTTGCCAAGAACATTGCTTGATTTTATGTCATAAGATTTTATGTTTTACCCGATATGCACATTTGTTCATCTCAAATTTGTCTCAGCCTGCTTCTCATAAAAGGAGAGAAGAAAGCCAAAGCTCTATCATAGTTTATTTTATTTTGGAAGAAATTTAGACTTTCACTACTTAAAATCCCTCATTTTATACTTCAGGAAATAGAAACCCAGAGATGTGACTATATATTGAGGAATTTATCTCCAGTAAGAAGATAAATTAAAATAATTTGACCTAGACACTTCTGCTCTTGGTTTGGTGTCCTTTCAAATAAACTATATTATCTTAGCAAATGTCCACAATGTTCAACATTTTCCTTGAGAGTAAGTGGGGAGAAAAGACTGTTTTCCCTGAGGGAAAGCCAAAGAAGTTAATAAATCAGATGATTTACACAATAAGACATAGCAAAAAGATCGAGAGTAGAATTGCAATCCATGACTCCTTTTCTGAAAGTTGTTTCCCTGCTTACAAAATGATGAGCTATGACTTTGGGGGATATTATACAAAAATTCATATCTTTATAAGTTCAAGATGAGTCATATCTTGCTTTCAAATTTATGATCAACAAACACAAATTTGCACCACATTGTGATCCAAATCCTAATACTTTTCTCTGTTAAACTGGTCTAAATATAAAAGAAAAAGGCATCTTGCATAAGTTTTTCATTATTCCTGGAACAGTTGTACTTCTAATTCTGCATATCAATATATAACTGGGGCAAAACCATTATTTTGGAGGGAAAGGGAAAATCATCTTCATTACCTGCTATTACGTTATTACATCAAGCAGAGCCATTTCCATAGAAAAAACTATGTATCCACAAAAATATATCAAATATTTCAATATAAACAAAGAGAAGATTATGCATAAGTCTGCAAAACTTCAAAGGAAGAGTAGGATTGGGAGAGAAAAGAAAATATCTCACAAATTTGGCTCAAAATCCTTACTCTCTCTTGGTATCTGAAGCATCTCAGCCCTTATAGAAAATCTTGGTTTCTAGAAGATTAAAAAAAAAAAGTTTAGGGTATTTTCATATCTTTTTGCTTTTTGTGAGTGACTCCTATTGATGGGTATAAGGAGTTCCAAAGAACTGTTGAAACGAATTTAGTGTCTGGAAAGTTTCAGGGCTTCAAAATTGAAATAAAAACTATCTTCCAAAACTAGAGATTGCTGGAGACTTTTTTCCACTGCAACCCACAAATTTCTGTAAGATGCTCCTCAAGTGTAGTGGTGCGTGTATCTCATCCCCTTTGGAATGTAAACTACAATACATAGAGACAAACCAATATTATTTTTGTGTCTGATTTCCTCTCACTGTCAATCTTGGGGGACAGCAGAGAAATCATTGCTAAGGGCTTCAGAGTTTGCATGCCCTGTGCTTACTTATTACTGGAAAGAATAAAATATAATTAACCTGATATGGACAAGGAATGAAAGGAATAAAATATTTCTTTCAGACTGTCAGCAAGCAATGGAACAAATGAGATTTATGGCAGAATTGGATATGTGATTCATAGTTTTGCTTGTTCTTCATTTAAAAGAGGAAATTAAAACCACATTTGCATATGATTCAATCTTTGATCACTAAAGAATAGCTGCTGTGAATTAATTATTATAAACTCTATTACCCTTGTTCACCCCAGGTGCTGCATTCACAGTACCTTCTGACTAGTGTCTCAGGGGAAAACTTTTTATATTTTCGGTTGAAATTTTGCAGGAAAATTATCTGGCATTTGGCGTTTCACTGAGTAGTCATTTATTATTTAAGGAGCTAATTGAATAATCTCATGGAAAAAACATAGTTCAAAGAAAGAGCCATATTAAATTCTTAGCAGCTTACACGGAGATCGTGGGTGTTTATTTTCTTTTCATCATCTAGGAGCCTAAAATGCCTACATTTATGCATAAATATTCTCACATCTTCAGCTCTGATAGTTCACATTTAATTTTGGTAGTAAATGTGGAAAAAATGTATTTCGTAAAGAAGATATTTTGTTCACTTAGTCTCCTTTTAAGGTAATAAAAATAATGTTTTGATGTAAACATTTCAAGACAGCAAAATATAACAACGAATCATGGAGGGAGGGGCTCCAAGACACGGTAAATAAGAATCTATTTAAAAGATGATAAAATAGATATTTTAATACAAATTCAATAAAATAATATCATAATTGGGCAATTAATCATAAGAAACCAACACTCTTTGTAAAGAACATTTAGAAAGCTACTGATGACATAAAATATAAATGTTAAAAGAAGAAAAATATTCTGCAGAGTTAAGAAAGTAGTGGAATATATTACCTAAGGAATGTCAAAAACTAAGGTGTTTTACATATTTGAACCTGTATGCTGAAGGTTGGTGACTGTGAAGCCATTATATATGATCAGAGACCTCAATGATATGATAACACAGGACAGATTACTTTAACAGAATGGGCTGACTCCTCTTTATGTTTTCCCACTTGGAACATTTGCAGTTTCCTTTTCCTTTGACTCTCTCTGTAGATGGCTATGTTTATGGGTAGAAGAAGAGAAACCAATCTGTGAAGCACTTGAATATTATGAAGAATTAGAATTCTTCCGATTGCACGGAAATATAGAATAGAATATAACGGATAAAAATATAACTCAAAGTAGCTGAAACGAAAACAGAAAATGTAGCATGTCAAGTTATTTCAGACACAAATGGATCGAAGAATTTAAATGACTGGAATTCTCTTTAACTCTCACTTCTTCTCTCTGTATCACTCGCTCCCATACATCCATTTCTCCATCTTTGAGCTCTGCTCTCTGTGACAGTGTCATTCTCCTGCAGGTTTTCTCCACCTCTTGGCAAAGGCAGAGCCCTACAGCTCTAGTCTTCACAGCTCTTCCCATTGCTGATTCCTAGGAAAATATGCATCCCTTTTCTGGGAGTTTCAGTCAAACGGTAAGAATTGTTAACCTTTACCTGCTTGACTTTATTCCCACCTCTAGATGAATTTCTGTTCCTGGGAATGGAATAAAATGACTGACTGGGTTTCCCTGGTGGCGCAGTGGTTGAGAGTCCGCCTGCCGATGCAGGGGACACGGGTTCGTGCCCCGGTCCGGGAAGATCCCACATGCCGCGGAGCGGCTGGGCCCGTGAGCCATGGCCGCTGAGCCTGCGCGTCTGGAGCCTGTGCTCTGCAACGGGAAAGGCCACAACAGTGAGGAGCCCGCGTACCGCAAAAAAAAAGGACTGACTGATCTGAGTTCTGTGCCCATCCCCACTCAAACCCCAGAGATTGCAAAGATAGTAAAGTGGTCCCTGAAGAAAAATCATGATGCCATCTCCGAATAACATGGAAGCAATGTTGGGCAGGAAAAAAACAACAGATGTCCACTACAAACCAGATAAGAAATTGTCCTGAAGTATGTTACTTTTATATCTATTGCCAGTTGAGCTGCACAAGAAATATACAAGCCTTGCCAGGAAAGAAGATAAAATCATTAATTTTTAAACTATTAGTCAATTTATGCCTTTTAAAATTCAGTTAGGTATTACTGCTAGTTTGTTGTGTAGTATGTAGATTTTGTTTACATATTTTGTGGAAGTTGTGAATATAGGGGTTTTCTTTGTAAAGTAATCATATTTAATGAAGTTAATTTTTAATGCCAGCCTATCATATTTTAAAATATATTAAAGAATGTAAAATGAAAAATAATTATGCATAGCTCTACCACTCAAAATATTTTGATAGCGGTTTTCCCCTGCTCTCTCTTATTTCAAATTTGTGGTTATTTGGGGTTTTTTTAAGACAAATTTTTATTGGGTACTATATATTATTTTATAGCCTAGTTTCTTCATTTAACATTACTGTATGAGCATTGTCATTGTAAACTCTTCATAAAAAGAATTTTAATAGATAATTAAAATCCCACCCACAACATATCCTTACTTCTATATTTGAAAATTTACATTGCTTTAAAAGTTTTATGGTTATAAATAGTGCTGCCATTAATATCCTCTTGTCAAACTTTGTTTTATGAATTTCAGATTATTTTCTTAAGAAAGTTTCCCAGAAATGGGATTACTGGATAAAGGTTTACAAAAATGTGTTGGGTGAAGATTGTCTTTGCTTTTTATTTAGTTTTTCTAAGATTTGATGATTCTCTTAAAATGTATCTTAAATATTAATTTTTAAAAATATTGGAACATTGAACTTAGTATTTATTTAGCAAATACTTTGGCACACATATTAGGTGTCAAAGAGCACAGGGGAGGGATATTTAATCCAGATTTAGGAAGAAAAAAAAAGACTTCTAAAAGGAAATGACATGTAAACTGAAGAATGAATAGGAGTCAGGGGTAGAAATAAGTATAAAAAGAGAATGTATAAGGGAAAAAAGCATCTCACTCAGAGGAAATAAAATGACAAAACACATGGTATACTTGGGAAATGACATGGATTTTAATATAGCAAAAGACAAGGACTAGAGGGATAACAGAGGTCAGATTTCAAAAAGCTCACCTGCAGGAACTGAGAGGGATTTAGAGGGGATTCAGCAATGCGAGATTCCTACTTGGTTCCTGCTCTCTGTTGTCTCACATTATGTAATTTCTCAGATTGTTGCCCTTAGTTTGGTAAACTTCTCTCCTGACGCACAATCTGAAAGACGATATTATCTCAGAGCACAAAGGATGGGTTGGAAAGAAAGGGGAAGAGTGTAGAGGCTTTGATCAATGTAGTTCAGTGTCTGATTTAGGAATATGAATGGGGAAACGTCCTTGATCTAGGCCTTATTTCTTCCCCCATCACAGAATGATCTCCACAAATTTCCTTAAGTAAAGAGTTGTTAAAGTCTGGCTCGTCTTCAGCCAACATAGCTTAAGGAGCATGTGCATATTTCCCAGAAAGTACACAAGAGTTGGGTAAAGACTTTTTTGTTGTACCCTTCGCCCATTTCAAATTTGAGATTGCAAAGAGACTAATCCCACCTATTGAAAAAATATGTTATTAACTAATAATTTCTACCTGGAGAAGTTGAGTTCTACAAGCCCTGTTTATATTTCAATTTCAACTTCCCATGGGGTTGGGTCATTCTGGCCTCATCTACCTTGGGGTGTACAGCTCTCATGCTTCCCCTCGAAGACTGTGACACTGGACCCAGGCAGATAGATGTCAATGAATGTAACCTGCACATCTGTGGTTGCTGACCCACCTGTCAGAAAGCTCAGACTTTTTTAAGAAACCCTTAGTCAGGAAGTCATAAAAGCAAAATAGTGGTCCAGGGGATGAGGAATGGGTGTCTTTTTTCTGAAATTTGGGGTCCTTTTTCTATCTTTCTCCACAACTCATCAGAGAACTTAATTGAACCGCTTTCCTGTCACAATCTTCCCTGTCTGTGAAATAAGGATAATTATTGCTGCTCTTTCCTTTGCCCTTTGATAACTTTACAGGGGTGTTCAGAGAGGTTATGAAGATTAATAAGCCAAATGTTTATAGAGTGCTTCAAGATCCCCATAAGGGAGAGAGCAGCAAATTAAAATCCATTGCTCTGAGAGCAGGAGGGGACAGATACCAGAGGCCAGTACCCAGAGCCCTGACAACCCTCAGCTCTTGCTCTTTTGTGAGTGCTGTGTACGGGGTGGGAGCTTTCTCCCCATGCCCATTAGTATCAGTTCTGGCCCATGGAGCATGGGGCATCTGTATCATATTCCAACATCCCTTACTTCACAGAATCAGGTCTGCAGGTCTGGCAGTCTTTGATCAATATAAGAAGAAAAGAGAAGCCAGAATCAGTTCTACCCCTCCCCTTTTTGAAGGGACTCTTACTTTTATATTACTGCCTTGAACTGTGCTGTATAACTACCATCTGCTGCAAATATGAATGAAATGAGAATTATTTTTAATAAAGAACCTGGGTGAACAAATACTGGTCAGTAAACTAGGAAGTGCCTGACACGCTTACCCCTTACAGAACATCAAATGTTTTGAGAGTACTTGTCAGCTACCAGATGAGGGGTACATACCATTAACCTTCTTGAGTGTCGACAGTGCATGCATAAAATGGGGAGAGAAATAGATCTTCACTTTCTATAAGGTAATAGTTAAGTTAAAATAAGAAAAGTGATATGAAAATTTTTGTAAACTATAAAATGATCGAAAAGTAAATTGATTTTTTTCTGATGATGATCATTCACGTGCATTAGCTTTGGGAAAGCCAGAAAAATAGTGCTTATATTTCAATAATGGCTTCTAAAATGTTTTGCCAAATGCATGATTAGCAGGTATCCAGCAGGGCCAGGAACCTTCCTGTTTATCAGCCTTGCTCTGAGAGTGAAGAAAGCCTGGGCACAAGGTGTAGCAGAGACATTGTCCACCAAACCCAATGCTCCCCTCCCCCCAGGGTATAGATGTAGGACATATCGCCCAATTTCCTTTGTGTTATCTTCCTGAGCAGAATGGATGCCACTCACAAGCCTGACCCTTAAAATCTTCATGATTTTTCATGCTCTCTTTCACCATCCACAGGCTGAATAGACAGAATAGGATTTAAAGGGTACAGAGGCACAGGATAAAAGAGCTTAGATTTCTAAAAGACTGCAAGAAACTGAGCCCTTAAAGACCTATGTTACACTGTGTTGTGACAGATAAACTATTGTTGTGCAAAAAAAATCCCTTGATATTTAGAGGAATTTGCCATAACAGTTGACTTTGCCTGCCTAACACACATGGGTGTACCAATGGTGGGGCAGTGATTGCCTCCCAGTGCGCAGGAAAAGGACGATGATGCATTATCAATACAGGATTTTAAAACAATAATAATAGAAAGCAGTTTGCTTTTTATTATCACCATACACTGACAAATCTAAATAATATCAACAATGAAATGTTCCTTCCCACGTGGTGGAAGGGGACTGTGCATGCATGAGGGAGTGGACTCTAGGAGACAAAGACACTGTTTTGCTCGCATTGTGTCCCTGTTTGGTGCATGACCGTTATCAGGGGAAAAAACAAAACACAACACTAAGCTTGAGGACAAAATACATGGCTTTAAGTTTCCACTCTGCCACTTCAGAAATGAGGCTCCCTGATCCTTCCGTCTGGGAAGTGGATTTCATACTTAATTCACTGAGTCTCCTGAGGACCAAATGAGGCAACACATTAAAAAAATTAGTAAATTTTATAAATATCATAAGAATAAATGCTAGTATTATTATTACTTTATTTTAAAAATTATGTTTATGTTTTTTAAGCACAAAGTATTCTCTCAATTATACAGGTGGAGTTTTAATTTATTGAATAAGCTACCTCATGTATATACATATATATATATACATTTCATATACATGATATAGATAGATAGTAA
The DNA here is from genome assembly GCF_059928025.1 of Delphinapterus leucas. Classification (NCBI taxonomy): domain Eukaryota; kingdom Metazoa; phylum Chordata; class Mammalia; order Artiodactyla; family Monodontidae; genus Delphinapterus; species Delphinapterus leucas. Next base: position 46,157,616 of record NC_143133.1, on the reverse strand, counting down.
CAAGCAGACAAATAAGACTAAAATTCTTGTTATAGACAAAAATTGATTTCTTGAAGTACCATATCGTTTTGGGGGAGGAGCCTTTTACATTTCTTAAATTATGTCCAGAAGAAAAGAAGATTAAAAGAAAATAGTTCTAATACTTTTCTTACCTTTTTGTTACCTTTCTTCCCTCCATCCATTCTGTACAGAATATTCTTTAAACTTGTGCTACAATAGATCCTGGTGTCCAGATGAATAAGGATGATCTCTACTGTCACAGGGCCTGGAGTCTACAGAGACACTCATTTATACAAAGAAGCATTTGTAATAAGTATGAACAGGTGCTGTGGCAGATATGTGAATTTTATAAAGCAGTATGTATTTTTTACTTCAACTTGAAAACTCCAATTTGATTGCTAACTCTTGATTTTGCCAATACAGACGTTGAGAAAATCCAATTACTATTGCATTTTCATAAAGTATGAAACAATTTAACATCAGATATGTAAAAAGAGTATGCTCTCAGAATAAAGTCAGATTCCTGAGTTGACATATGGGGCTTTATTTTAAAAAATTAAAGTTTTCCTTATTTTTTCTGTTTTTACCATAGATTGTTGAACACTTCATTGCAGGGTACAGGCCCTGGCCTTCAGGCTTTCATGGTGAAAAGCAGGTCTTGGGGAGCGCAGTTTGCCTCTAGGAGGATCTGGTCAGAGGATTCTATGTGATTTGATATTGGGAGTTGTGGCCCTGGAGAAGAGGAGTGAATTCCAGGAGAGTCAGGGTGGAGCACGGAGATGGTCAGGAAACTCTACTCACTGGCATTGTCCAAAGGCTGATCCACAAAAGTTGAAAAGGCATTTACAGTTAGGCAGAGGATGGGAGGGCTGTAGGCAGACTTTCAGGCAGAGGAAGCAACTCAGGCAAAGGCAGGGAGACATACAATAGTACAACACTGAAGCTGCTCATTGTGAAGGAAGCATGGTGGTTGAGGGACTGAAGACTTAGGGTCCCAGTAGAGGAAACTGATGGGAACATGGCCCTTGTCATCTCTCTTTCTGTATTATTTATTTTCAAGATATAGCTTTCAATTAAATTGGAGTTGATTAGTATGACATGTGAGATAGAGGAATCACCTTATGATAGTAACACTTTTAGATCAATTACAATTTCAATACCAATTTCGATGTCAAACAATAAATAACAACATTCTCAATATTAATTGTGATGGGATGGCTTTTCCATTACATGTTACAGGGAAGAAACAGAAAAACAATCACATAAATAAAGATGAGGCTATGAAACCACCTACATAATGCAATTCATTTATGGAAAGGGGAAATATGCACTCTTCTTTTAAAATTGAAGTATAGTTGATTTACAATGTTGTTTTAGTTCCAGGTGTACAGCACAGTGATTCAGATATACACATACACACATATATATATATTCTTTTTCAGTCTTTTCTCTTGTAGGTTATTACAAAATGTTGAGTATATTTTCCTATACAGTAGGTGCTTGTTGTTATCTATTTTATATACAGTAGTGTGTATATGTTAATCTCAAACTCCTAATTTATCCCTCCTCTCCCTTTCCCCTTTGGTAACCATATGTTTGTTTTCTATGTCTGTGGGTCTATTTCCATTTTGTATGTAAGTTCACTTGTATCATTGTTTTTAGATTCCACATATATGTGATATCATATTATACTTGTCTGACTTACTTCACTTGGTATGATCATCTCTAGGTCCATCCATGTTGCTGCAAATGACATTTTTTCATTCTTTTTTATGGTTGAGTAACATTCCATTGTATATATACCACATCTTCTTTATCCATTCATCTGAGGAGACGGATACAGTTTTAATTTTAAGGTAAAGCATTAAAAATCATTATCAAGATAGTAGTCCTCATCTGAAAAGACCTGTATTCTGTTATTTTAAGATATCTGGTTTAACAAGAAAGAAAGGACAAGTTGTAACCCATAGTCTGAACAATTTTTTAGCCAGTTGTAATCCTCCATCCTAGTGAACTGAAGTTCCTACTGCATATCCCTCAGTAGCAGAAATCCTCAGAGGTTAGTGTCTGTGCAGGAGGCCAAAGATTTTGGAACCATAAAAAGAAGGCAAGGTGAAGAATCACAGTTGAGGGACCTAAAAGAAGTAGAGATCAAGGGAAATGGATAATTTAAAAGGAGGTTGGACGTCAGAGCTTGCTAAAGGAGTATCTTTATGGGGTTATACAGAACCATGACCAAAAATTCTGCTTTTGTAGGGTATGTACAGGAATGAGTGTATTGGACTTGAGGTAGCACATCAGATTTCTTTAACTTCCTCATAATCCTTTCTTTGGGAAATGACACTCTTGAGATGGAAGGGAAAAGCTACCTGAAAGTTCTTTGGGTTTTCATATATGTTTGTCATTAGGAAAAAAGAAAAAGGAAACCTGCCTACCCAAGTACCATCACCACTGAAAAATGTGATGTTTAAGATAGTTCAGTACTTAAAATGAGGAGGCCACACTCCTTAGTTTTTAGTCACAAGCTGAAAACTTATATCCACACAAAAACATGCACACAGGTGTTTATAGCAGCTTTATTCAAAATTGCTAAAACTTGGAAGCAACCAAGATGTTCTTCAGTAGGTGAATGGATGAGTGAACTGTGATACATCCAGATAATGGAATATTATTCAGTGCTAAGAAGAAATGAACTATCAAACTATGAAAAGACATAAAGGAACTTTAAATGACTATTACTAAATGATTGAAGCCAATCTGAAAACACAGCATACTGTATGATTCCAATTACATGGCATTGTGAAAATGGCAAAACTATGAAGACAGTTAAAAGATCAGTGGTGAACAGAAGTTAGGGAAGAGCATAGGAGAAATGAATTGGCAGATCACAAAGGCTTTTTAGAACAGTAAAACTCTTCCGTATGTCACCATGATGGTGGATATACGCCACTATATATTTGTTCAAACCCACAGAATGCGTAATACCAAGAATGAACCCTAAGGTAAACTATGGACTTTGGGTGATAATGATGTGTCAGTGTAGGTTCTTCAATTGTAACAAATGTACCACTGTGGTGATCACAGATGCCAATAGTGGGGAAGGCTGTGCATATATGAAGGTAGGACTGTACGTGAAATCTCTGTACCTTCCACCCAGTTTTGCTATGAACTTAATCTGCTCTAAAGAATAAATTCTATTAGAAAATAAGGAGGCTGAGGGAGATGGTAACCTAATCAGTAAACCTGGCTCCCCTACCTGCTTTGATTATTAGTCTAAACTACACCTGCATATACTGATGTGATTTTCCAGTGATATTTGGTGAATATGTAGATGTAACACATTTGTCCTTATTTATTTGTTCCGTGGACCTCTTTTGACTGGAGAAGAAATAAAGTCTCCAACACTTCTCTTGTGTATTTCTAGATCAATAAGCACCTTTATATTGCATGCTATATGCCTTGCCTTATAAGTACCATGGCACATATAAAAGAAAGTAGGTTCCTATCTTTAAGAAGTTACTATATACTGACTATTATAAGTCCTGACATTGGACTAATGAGAGGTTGGAGAACTGAAGAGGGAATTTAATGAGTAAATCACCAAGCACTAAAGATGAGAAGAATAACTATTTCTAGTGATGTTGACTAAATACAGAGGAAGAATTTACTAGTTAAAAAAACACTTACTTCTATAACAGATAAACCGCCAAAGTCTCAGTGACTTAAAAAAAAACGGTCTATTTTTTCTCTTGTCAGAGTGTAAGGTGATTACTTCTAGCTAGGTAGCCACCAATACAATTATTCTAGGACCAGATCTTCTTCCATCTGTGACTTTGCCTCCCACTTGAATGACACTCAGTGGATTCTCCATTCAGTTGGTGGCTGGGGAAAGAGAGGATCAGGCATAAGATTATGGGAGGGTTGAATAGGACAGTTCAAGAAGTGGGGCACATTAGTCCTATTCACAGTCCCCTGGCTAGAACTTAGTCAGTGGCCACAATTTCCTGCAACAGAGACTTCGAGAAACAAACTAACTGTGCTTCCAAGACACAAAGAGAAATGAATTTGACATACAATCAGTTTCTCTCTCCAAGAAAATAACGAAAGTGAACTAGGCTCAGCAGGTCAAAGCCGATCTCAGACTGTGAGCAATGACTCAGGGGCTGGAGATTGACTTGGAAAAGAGGGTCTGAGGTGGCTTCATGAGAAACAACACCCCAGAAGGACTGGGTGGTAACTTCTCGACCACCTATGAACAAATCGTTGAAATAGAGAATATGATGAAACTCTGTAACACGTAGAGAACAATAAAGCTGTTGTGACTCAGAGGCGTGTTCTTTTTCCATACACTGGAAAGCTAAAGGAGGGAGCATTACATTTTAGAAGGACCAAAGGAGACAAATACTCATCTTAGGACAAAAAGAGACAACAATTAAGGAATTAGAGAAAATGAGCTGGGCATCTATATTTTGGGATTTAGTTACAGGGAATTTGAACTTTCTTGTGAAATCTGTCTCTCAACTGACTTATATATATTTGCACATATTGATTAAATGTGTAGTCTGATAAACTCAGTAGGTATTATCTATTCTCTGTAAGTTGTACCATTAGCTACCTAGAGCAAAATCCTCCTCCTTACACTCAATCATTCACCATTATTGACATTGTGTATAAATTGTAAATCAGAGGCAGCTGACCTCTGGCTGTCTTTGGAATGACTTTGTGATCTGATTCCTACTTATTTTGCTTCATCAGGTTTTACAACTAAGATCTTTGAACCAGATCTATTTAAGTTTGGTTTGGTTTGCTTTGGATAGTCTTCAGAATTCATTGACCTGCTAGCTTCAAAGGTATCAATACTTTTGTTTGTTTTGTTTAATGAGTTATCACCACATAATAACAATTAGCACTGCTGCACAGGTTGTGGTGTCTGTGTTAGAAACAAATTTAGGTTCTGCTCTATACTTAGGGTTTCTAAATTTGATGTCCACTCCAGCTGTGGGTAGGAACCGTGCAATTTCCCTTTCGTGGAAATTGCCTACCACTACATTTTAAAAATAAGAGATAATAAGAAGAAGACTATTAGATTAAATTTTAGGTGATTCCTAGAGGACACAAATGGGCCAAGAATAACAATTTCATGAAATTAATTTCCTGTGCTAGAAGACCCAAACTGAAATAGCTCCCAACACAGAATTTCTATCCTGTTTGGTTATGTTGTCACTTATCTCACCTCTTCTGGAAAACTGGTTCTTCCCTCCCTATTTTGAAAATTATCCCACAGGAGCTGCCATTCTCTTATGTGTTCTTACCAACCTGGCCTAAGTAATTGGTCTAGAAAAGTATATTTACACAACTCATGATGGACCAATCAGGAACATACCTAATTTGCAAGTTTTCAAGGTGGAAATGGTAGATGGCAAGTCATTTTCTCTTACATGACAAAACTGAGGGTGCATGAGGCCAGGAGGTATACATGGACAGGAATAAGTATTCCCATGGGAAAAGCCAGTCTTAGAGGAAAATTTCTGAGTGGACAGAAGGAGAAAGTACCACTTCTACTCATGAATGAGGCTCCTGCCTTCCTGAGCTTTGGTTAATAGAGCTAATAATTTCAACTTCCCTTTTCTTCTTTTAAACCTTTCATTTGTTGATTAATTGATTGTGTGTATGTGTGAGTATGTGTGTTTAGGCCAGTTTAGACTGAATTGTCATTTTGATCAAAATGACAGCAACTATAAAAGAGTCCTGATTAAGACATCTGGGAAATTTATTTATGAGTGTACATAGAAGAATGGTTTTGTTTCAGTTAATTCAAAAGTGGCTTTTATTGTAAAGCATTGCAGATCTCAAAGACTGTTCATGCGTAGGAAATATAGAGTACTCTTTGACAACCCAGAGAAGTTTCCAACTGTTCAAGTTTCAGTTTCTCACTCTTCAAAATGTGAAAATGTATTTGTAAGCTTGGTAGACATTCTCTAAAACAATAAATCTGAGTTATCTAATGATTTAAAATTTTGTTGATATATTCTTTATCATGAAGAAAAATATATTCGTGGACAATATTTGAATTGTGAAAAATAAAATCCATTTCAAGTTAAGCTTATAAGGCAGAAGAAAACATCAATTCAATAAAAAAGTAGTAATTATCTTTTTTGCCATCCAATTTTTCTTAGTGGTATCTGAGCTCCAATATAAGACAGAAGGTGGGGGGCTTGAGTATGCTTCCAAAATGACTGGGCTCAATTCTACTAAATGATATAAAAACCCTAAAATAATCTATTAAAATTATGATCTAATTTATCTAGTAATCTGTAAAGGTTAATCAAATTTACTGTGAGACTGCTGGAGCCCTGAATTTCTGATTTGAAGGTCTTCTGTGACCCCAGCACAGAGAACAGAAGAGTGCCCTGAAATAGTTCTCATCCCCAAGGCCCCAGGATAAAACACAGACAGAAACATAAGTGCAAAATTGACTTGGCTTTTTAACATAAAACAGGCCTGCTTCTGTTGGGTCTTTCTAAACTGCCCTTTCTTCCTGCAACACCCCAGAGAACTAAACATCAAATACCAGTGAAAACAAAGGAAATACCTTGGGAGTGAACTCAAAAATCCTCAAATCCTCCTCACTGTGATTCAAATACAACAGAATTTTGAATATGTGAAAGTAATTCACTAATGTGTTGCATATACACCCTCATAAAAAGACAGTTAGGATGGGTGTATATTTAAGATTCTCAAGTCTTTCATAATAACTTTGAGTTGCATATAAATGCTAAGAAATCCATTTAAAATATATAGCATTTCTGACTATTTGACATAGGGTAAAATACAACCCTTTTTCTTAGTGTTCTGTTCATTTGATATTTCATTGTGAAGTTGTAGAAACTAAACAGGTGAGATATATGCACACATTTGTGTATATATGTATATACTAGTATGCATGCATATACATGCATATACATGTGTGCATTTTTATATATGCAGCAGTGGGGACTTGGATAACTGTATTAAGTTATGATTTTTGCTTTTTTAAAAAGTAGTTTCTGTTTGACTGAGGGAGTGAATCTACTTGAATCTCTGGGAATACATTTTATAATATTAATAACCCAGACAACTTGAGGTCTCAAGCAATCTTCATGGAACTAGGCCAAATATTCTAACTTCTATTTTTCCATTGTATGTCAGTAAGCCAGGATTTCAAGGAAATCAAATATAAAGAGAAAATGCAAAAAATATCCATTTATTTTGTAGGAGGACTCAAAATGTTAGGTTTTGATTTTACCCAATTTATTTATTTATTTTTAACAAATGGCTTTTTTTTTCTTGTCAGGACTTCATCAATAATTTGGGGCCTTCAAAAACCCCTGGAAAGACTCCAACCATCTTTTCCTGTCTTGCCCTTCCTACACTCTCCTATGCATCTGGATTCCAATTCCAATATATTTCTCTGAACGTAGTTTAACCTTAATTATTTTGCATATTTTCTTTCCTTTGCTTATGGTATCCTTGCATATAAAATAAACATTTAATTTAATAAATATTTATTGAGCACCTACCATATGGCAGCTATTATACAAGATACTGTGAGTTACACAGCTTTGGAGCAATCAGGCATGTACCTTTCTTGATGGAATTGTGTCCTCTTTCTGAGGAAGTTCTATGCACTCTTCAATAGTGATGTGAGAGGTGAGGGTGTAGGCAGTGGGAAAGTCTGCTCCAAAGGAAAGAGTATTTCATTACTGGCATTGTTTAGAATTGCTGGCTCAGGACAACAGTGAAAAGGAGACTAGCTTTCAGTAAATTTCATTATATTGTTAAATTGTCTACAGAAGGTGCATCACCTTTTTACCTGCATCCAGAATAGATGGCTCTTTGGCATCTCCTGAAATAGTAGAAGAGGGATTTTGGTGAAGGACCTTAAAGCATGAGGGGACATAGTCATCTCTGAGCATGATAAAGGGCAGAAGACAGGCTGGAAGTGAATTAGTATTCATCATGTAAAACAGTATTATCTGATAGCATAATAGACTTTGCATCCTGGAAGCCAGGCTACTATGAGACTTTGAGAGCACCCACATTTTTTCCACTACCAGGATCCAAAACTCCAACCTTTATCTCCTAGAGAAAATTATGAACACTGGATAGGTCGTGGAGGATGAAGAAATGAGATTGAGTGTGAGAGGGGACCCATGGGGGGTGAGGGTGAAGGTGTCTCCAAACCTTGAACAAAGCTACTCCAAAGTAGGATGAAGCACAAGTGAAAGGATTTAGGGATGCAAATTGAAGAGTTGACAAAATCCTCTCCCGAAACTCTACCATCCTGTGGGCTTTAAATACTTAGGACCATGTTTTTTGGACTTGAAATAAAGTTCTGATTGTGTACGCAGTTTGTAAGGGTCTCACCAGTCATCACTAGGACTATGCAATCTGGAATCTGCCACAATATAGCTTAACGGTGGAATTATATATATACACCCACCACAGTGAACTCACAAAAATGGCTTTCAATCTTTTCTCCTCCTCTCTGCTGTAACAGAATTGAGCCTATCAGCTCTTCTGCATGGTTTTGGAACGAAAGAAGAGAGCCATGTCTTCTGCAGAGTTCATGTTGATTGCTTCCAGAAACATTGGAAATGTTTGTTGATATATCTATATCCCACTTCTAAGGAGCAATGGAACAGCCAGGTGGATACACCAAAGAAATTGTCATCTCAGGGAACATTTGGGAAAAAGTATCTCATTGCATAAGTGAGCTATTTGTTTCTTTTACAATTTGTCACCCACTTTGCTAGTAAGGATGGAGCTGCTGGGTTGAAAATGATGGATTGCCCTAAGTGCATAGCTACTGAAATCCTGCAACTTCAATGGGTCACATGGAGCAGAAGATAACAAGCTTTTCTGGCAACAAAATAAATTGTCCTCATGTGGTATTAGTGTTTCTAAATGGCCCTGCACTCCTGTTAGATGAAAAAGCCCAACACATTTCTCTTTCTTTGATTTTCTTTCTTATCTTTTCCCAGGATTTATTCCTTTGATGTCCTTTAAATTCTGATCTTATCTGTTATTTTTCACCTGGACATTCAATAGCCTTACTCACTGATTAGTAATCAAACTTGCTGGGATTTATCATGCTTCATTTTATATCTGCATATATGACATCAAAGTCTCTTGTTGCCTGTCCTGTTAAGAAACTATTCTTTTTGTTTCATCTGCACCTTCCCTATAGTCCCCATCTCCATTCATGTATTCAACATGCAAAACCTGGATTCTGTGATAGTAATACTCATGAAATATAACTCCCAACCTCAAAGACGGTCAATGAACCTATGAAAAACTAATAGTTTTATACTTTGACAAGTGCAATAAAAATTAGCTCATAAAGGTGAGAGAACAAATGCTGAGTGTTGGAAGAAGTATACACAAAGAAGGAGGGTATTTTGAACTGATTCCTGCAGAAAGATCCAGTAGGGATTTGTCAGGAAATTATCCCTTGACAAAAAAAGTATGAGCTCAAACTTCTTTTATTTTTAGTAGCAGGTTTATTGGAATAAAATTTATTTAACCTTATAAATTTATCCTATATAGTTCAGAGGTAAATTAGTATATCCACAGAATTGTGCAAGGATCTTCACCATCTAACTTTAGAATATTTTCATCACTCCAAAAGAAACATTGTATTCTTTAGTAGTTAATCCTCATTTTTCTTTCCCACAGTCCGTGTAATTACTAATCTAATGAATCTTACTTTACATTTACCTATTCTGGACAGTTCATATAAATGATGTCATACAGTAAGTGACCTTTCTGTCTGGCTTCTTTCATTTAGCATAATATTTCAAGGTTTATACCTGTTTTAGTATCTATCAGTGTTTCATTCTTTTTTATGGTCAAATAATATTCCGTTGTACAAATATGCCACATTTCACTTATTTATTAATCAGTTGATGGACTTTTGAGTTGCTTCCATTCTTAGCTAATATGAGCAATGCTGATATGAACATTCATGTAAGTTTTTGTGTGGACATATGTTTCCAATTTTATTGAGTATACATCTAAAAATGGAATATCTGAGTCATATGGAAACTATTTTTATCATTTTAGAGGAAATGCCAAACTGTTTATCAAACAGCTGCACTACTATACATCCTCACCAGGAATGTATGAGTCTTCCAATAGATTTCCTACTGGGTGGGAAGTGATATCTCATTGTGGCTTTGTTTTGCATTTTCTTAATGGATAATAATTTTGAGCATCTTTTTATGTGTTTATTGTTATTTTGTATCTTCTTTGGAAAAATATGTATTCAAATCTTTTGTTCATTTTTTAACTGGGTTATTTGTGCATCTATAATAATTTTTTGTATAATAAGGATACTAGATACTTATCAGATATGTAATTTGTAAATATTTTCTACAATTCTGTGGTTGTCTTTTAATTTTCTTGATAGTGTTCTGTGAATTTGAAAATTATTAATTTTGATAAAGTCTGATTTATTTTTTTCTTTTGTTGCTTGTGCTTTTGGTGTCATATCTGAGAAGGAACTACAAAATCCAATGCCAAAAGACTTATTCCTGTGTTTTAAGTGTTTTATAGTTTTAGTGGTTACATTTAGATCTATGATCATTTCTTAGGATTTCCTATATACTAGATGTGTCATCTGTGAATAGAGATAGTTTTACTTCTTTTCAAATCTGAATGTCTTTTATTTCATTTTTGTCTAATTGCCTTACCTATAACCTCCCATATATTTCTGAAGTGACCACAGCAGACATCTTTGTCTTGTTCCTGACATTAGGGGACAGCATTTAGACTTTCACCATTAAGGGTAATGTTAGCTGTGGTGTTTTCAAAGACGGTCTTTATCAGATTGTGGGAATTTTCTTCTATTCATAATCTGTTGGGTGTTTTTATTATGAAAGATTTTGGATATTGTGAAATGATTTCTTGCATCTATTTAGATGATCATCTTGTTTTTGGCCTTGATTCTGTTAATATACCATATTACGCTGCCCCAGTTTTTTAATGTTTTACCAACCTTGAATTCTTGGTATAAACCCTAACTTATTATAATATATTATCACTGTTATATGTTGCTATATTTGGTGTATTAAGGATATTTATATTATATTCGTAACAGAAATGGATTGTAGTCTTCCTGTGATATCTTTTCCTGTTTTTGGTATCAAACTTATACTGGCTTGATAAAAAGAGTTGTGGAGTATTTCTGCCTCTTCTGTGTTTTGGAGTAGTTTTTATGTGCTCTGACCACAATGGAATAAGATAGAAATAAATAACAGAAAGAAATTTCAGAAATTCACAAATATATGAAAATTAAACATTACACTCCTAAATAATCAATAGTCAAAGAAGAAATTACAATATACCAAATGTATGGAGTCCAGCTAAAACAGAACTTGGAGGGAAACTTATAACTGTAAATGTCCACATCTAAAAGGAAGAAATAGATCAATAGCCTAAACTTCAGACTCAAGAGACTAGAAACTAAGAGCAAATTGAAGTCAAAGCAATCAGAAGGAAGAAAATTTTAAAAAGATTTGATAGAAAGGAGTAAAATATAGGATAGAAAAATAGTAGACAAAAATCTACAAACAAAAGTTGGTTATTTGAAAAGAACAAAACTGACAAAACTTTAGTTAGACTGATAGGGAAAAAAACAAGTAACAATTGTTATATAAGGAATTTTTTGCAAAAAACAAGTAACAATTGTTATATAAGGAATTTTTTAACAGTTATAAAAGTTGACAGAGTTGATTCTATTCTAAAACCATTTTATAGTAGTAGGTACTCATTTAGTGTAACTGTATTTTGCCTTAACCTCTCTGAGAGGTTATAATTTATCAAAATGTTGGTTAAAATATCTAACCCATCAAATTACATAGACTTTCAAAAAAATTCTTTTTTTAAGGAAAACAATCTGATACATGACTAGGAGTATAAACCTTTGATTCCTCCCTCACTGGCATTTCTCTGTACATGTCCCTTCTTATTGCATTTTCACAACATTTCTAATGTGGTTGGTTCTTTGTCTAAATGGTCAAATGAAGCAATCTACTCAGTGTTCCGCGAGATACTCAGAAAATTCAGCAAGTGATATTTAACTTTGTTATATATAATGACAGCTTTTTAGAGCCAGGAAGATATCCATCCTCCAGCCATCATCAATTCTGAGAACATGAGCTAGTTACTTGATCTTAATGTTTCTGAGTACCTTCATCTGTAAAACTGAGGTGAAAACAAAACATACACCAAATAATTGGTGTGAACATTAAGCGACCTGATATAATTTAACCACCCCATGCAGATATGATACAGAGTAAGAGTTCATCCATATTTATTTCCTAGCTCTTGATTTTCCCTTCCCTTTCCTTCTCTGGTGTGTGTTTTTAATATATGCTTAGATGCCACAGAAAGCAAAATTCCATCAAATGAGCACAACATCCACTGAAGCTGAACAGTGAGCCTTTCTGACATTCTGGTTACAGCCATAGTAATTTCCTCTGAAAATTGTGCCACGTGGCTAGAATAAAGCAGATGTTTAGCTGACCTTACCTTCACTCAAGAGAAAATGATTGCTTATTTGTTCGTCCATTTTCTTCCAAAAGAAGTGAGCCTGGAAGTAAATTGCTAGCTTCAAGGTTTTAAAAGAATCATTGGTTTTCCCCATCTGTATATTAGTCCCCATTTTGAGCCATGTCATGGGTTTGATTTGAAGGTTAGAGGGGCACACCAATCATAATAAGGGTTAGTGGCTTGAATCACAAACTCCCCATACTCCAAAATAACTAGGATCTTTGACAAAAGAGAACATATGGAAAACAGTTGCTTTAATCAAACACATCTTTTGTGTTGCCTTTTACCAGTGAGTTACTTCTCATTAGCTCATATTATGTGATTCAGTAGCCATGGCGATGATCTACCTATTTCATAGATGCCATAAAACATATGGTATCTAAGCAGTTGTGGTAACATAGTAGTTGTCAGATAATTTCTGTGTCTAGCAAAACTGATCAGGTGGTTACAAGGAAAAATTTAATTTCTTTTCTGTACCAGAATTGTTTAACATTGGAATAATATGAAGCAAAACTTTAGAATAGCATTATTCAATAGAACTTTCTATGATGATAAAAATTTTTCTTATTTGCATGGTCCAAAAGAGTAGTGATTAGCCACATGTGGCTCTCGAGATTTTCAAATGTGGTTAATGAGACTGGGGAAGTGAATTTTAAATTGTATTTAATTTTAATCAATTAAAATTAAAATTTAGATAGCCATGTGTTGCCATTGACTACCATACTGAATAATGAATCTCTTGACTGATTGGAAAAGTGACAATTTTTATACTGAAATTTGAAAAACTCTTAAAAAGCACTGTGCAAAAAAAAATTTTAAGAAAAAAGCTGCCCAACCAATTCTTATAGGACTTGAAATTCTATGAAGATTGTGAAATTTTAAATGCTTTAAGGAATGTAAGGGGAATAGTCATCTATTCTCATGCTCATAACCCAGATGTTACCAATAATTTTGACCTCTCCACACTTAAATTTTAATAATTTCATTCTTCAACTATCACCTCCTATATTTCCATTTCTTTTCCTCTGGCTTGTTTGTCGCCATCGATTTCTATACCCACTTGAAATCACCAATCTACTTTCTCATTGTTCCTTATCTCCTTTACTTCTACCTTCATAATTCAGCAATAAAAGCAATACTTTACACAGACCTTCAACTCCATTTCCCCTCTTTTCTTCATCTGATGAGCCCCTAACCCTCATTAAATTCCAACCCCTCTCCACAGTCAATACCTGCATAGGAGCAGCTGAATGTGATTGGAGAAAAATGCATATGTGTACTAATATATCTCATTTTACATCCGTGACTATTCAAAGGAGGTAGCTGTTTAGCACTGGTTAATTTTCCTGTCCTTCAGTCTCCTGTGTATCAAGAGGGTGTGAAATCTCCAATCCTCCAACACATGCTCCCTCCTTCTCAATTTTTGACTGCTTCGTAATTCAGAAAACATAGAGAAAATCTGAAGAGGACTTGCACAGAATCCTATGATCAAGCTACCAGCCTGGCCCATTGCTCTGACTCCCCTCCTATTCTGATGGATGAACTCACTGTACTCCTAAAGGCAATTCAACCACCTGTGTGAAGCACCCCTACTCAAAGAATCACTCTTGAAAGTGCCCCTCCCTTTCCTGCATCATAACATATCCCTGTCTACTGGATCACTCATATCTTCATATAACAAATATACAAGCAAACAAAAAACAATTCTTCCCTGACTCCCAATCTCCTTAGATCAACTTCTCTCTCTCTCTACATATATATATATATATATATATACATACACACACACACACACACACATATATATATATATATATATATATATGTTTCTCAGAAAGAATAAATGCTGGAGACAGTGTGGAGAAAAGTGAACACTCTTGCACTGTTGGTGGGAATGTAAATTGATACAGCCACTATGAAGAACAGTATGGAGGATCCTTAAAAAACTAAAAATAGAACTACCATACAGCCCAGCAATCCCACTACTGGGCATATACCCTGAGAAAACCATAATTCAAAAAGAGTCATGTACCACAATGTTCATTGCAGCTCTGTTTACCATAGCCTGGACATGGAAGCAACGTAAGTGTCCATCGACAGATGAATAAAGAAGATGTGGCACATATATACAATGGAGTATTACTCAGCCATATATAGAAATGACATTGAGTTATTTGTAGTGAGGTGGATGGACCTAGAGACTGTCATATATGGTGAAGTGAGTCACAAAGAGAAAAACAAATAACGTATGCTAGCACATATATATGGAATCTAAAAAAAAGAAAAGAAAAATGGTTCTGAGGAACCTAGGGGCAGGACAGGTATAAAGACGAAGACTTAGAGAGTGGGCTTGAGGACATGGGGAGGGGGAAGCATAATCTGGGACGAAGTGAGAGAGTAGCATGGACATATATTCACTACTAAATGTAAAATAGATAGCTAGTGGGAAGCAGCCGCATAGCACAGGGAGATAAACTCCGTGCTTTTTGACAACCTAGCGGGGTGGTATAGGGATAGCAGGAGGGAGACGCAAGAGGGAGGAGATATGGGGATATATGTATATGTACAGCTGATTCACTTTGTTATAGAGCAGAAACTAACACACCAGTGTAAAGCAATTATACTCCAATAAAAATGTTAAAAAAAATTTCCATGACCAAAACAACTCAATTTTTTGACGAGACCTTTGAGGTTTGAGATTAAATAATAGTAATCGCTTAAACAGCACTTACTATTTCACTTTATTAACTCACTAAGTTTTCAAAACAACTTTGTAAGGTAGTCACTACTATTATTTCTATTGACCAATGATGAAAGTGAAGCACAGTAATGTTAAATTGTTTACCTACAAGCAGTGTACCTGGCATTTAAACTCACGTTCAGAGTTTATGTTCTTTTTTTTTTTTTACATTTTTATTGGAGTATAATTGCTTTACAACGGTGTGTTAATTTCTGCTTTATAACAAAGTGAATCAGTTATACATACACATATCTCTTCCCTCCTGCGTCTCCCTCCCTCCCCCCCTCCCTATCCCACCCCTCCAGGAGGTCACAAAGCACGGAGCTGATCTCCCTGTGCTATGCGGCTGCTTCCCACTAGCTATCTACCTTACGTTTGGTAGTGTATATATGTCCATGCCTCTCTCTCGCTTTGTCACAGCTTACCCTTCCCCCTCCCTATATCCTCAAGTCCAAAAAAAATGTCATGAGGAACCTAGGGGTAAGACAGGAATAAAGACACAGACCTACCAGAGTTTATGTTCTTAAATGCGTGTCTCCCAAAAGCCATATAGAATTCTCAAGAGCCCAGTCCTTACTGGTGAGAAGGGAAGTTACATACTCTGAGTTATGAAGACTTCGATTAAATTTGAAACTTAACTTTGTCCTGCCAGTATATACTAATGTATCCTCTGTGTACTTTGGAAAACTAGAGAACTGAGGAACTGACATTACTTTACTCTCAGGTTTTCTAAAACTTCTGGAGACACAGAAGCAGAAGATTGTGAGAAAAGGACTACCTATGAAATTGAAGAAAAGCTATTGATTTGGATAGGGTCAGTGCTATTAACAATACACCAGTGTGTGTGTATGTGTGTGTGTGTGCATGTGTGTGTATGATTTTGGCTTTGATGACTGCTCAGTATACGCAGTATATGCAGTGCTCTGTATCTCATTTACCTACATGAGCTCGAGGCCATTGAAGTTCTGTATCTACCAACTCATTTGATAGGTGTCAACAGTTCACATGCCAAGATAAGCAAAAAATAAGAAAAGAAATTTTAAAAAACTGAGGGAGTATATTTTAATATTCTATGATGATGTGCCTTAAGAAGTGGACAGTGGTTACTCTGGATGATGGGATTAAAGAGAGTCTTTCATGCTCCCTGAATTGTTTGGATATTTTATAAAGGTTTATCAAGGGGGAAAAATACTTATTTTGAAATTAAAAAAAGGAAAAATTATTACAATGCACAAATACTTTGTAGCTAGAGTGATAGTAAATTAAATATGCTAAACATTAATTGAGATCTGTGTTATTAATAAAGAAGCAGCAAGATAATAAAATAACTATAAACCAAAAAAAAAAAAAACCTGAGGGAGCAATGCAAGAGACATTTAAACATGTAGAGTGTTTAAAAGAGGTGAAGAAGCATATAGTTAAGAGAACAGACTTTGGGGTTAAACCTGGGCTTGAATCCTACTGAAGCTCACAAATTGCACACTGAGTGACCTTGTATAAATTGTTTAGTTTTTCTGCTGTTTCATTTCATTATCTATGGATTATTAGGAGGTTGAAGCATGAGCTACTTCTCAATTGGCGAGCATGTAATAAAAGGCAAAAAGACTAAAGGTCATTATTATATCCTAGAGCAGACTTTGTTAGGTCAGGAATTGACTTTTTCCACCTCTGTATCCCCAGTGCCTAATGCAGTGCCTGACACATGATATATGATAAATAAGTATTGAATGAATTAAAAAGCAACTGATCTTCCCTTTCTCTTCTAAGTAGAAGCTTATCACTCTCTCTTGCCTACCTCCCCCACCCTCCAATGCAGTGTAAAATAGTCATTATTGTGCGGCTGATAAAGCTCTGTTCTTGAAATATGACTACTTGATGTCTTACTTTACAAGCTCAGCTTCCAATCTGTTAAATGAAATTAATACTGTGTGTTTTCTTATATCTCAGAATAATTGTAGGAATTCAATTAACAGTGTAGAATGACTTTAGGGAGAAGATATTATATAAACACTAAAAATGTGGCATTATTCTTTGTTAGTACATATAAGTGTTTCTGATTTTACTTCCCTATGTTTCATCCTTTATCCAGTAGAGAGATACACAACGGAGAAAAGACAGTATCTTCAATTAGTGCTGCTGGGAAAACTGAACAGCTACATGGCAGAAGAATGAAAGTAGAGAATAATTATTTTCAAGAACGAAAGCCACAACGTGCCACAGACTGAATTCAAACTATCAAATGGTTTCCCAACAGATTCAAATAAATCTGAAATTATCTCCATGACCTCCAGAGCTCCCTCTCCAATCTAGTCTCCTCCCTACTCCTCACCCCTGACTCATTGCATTCTAGACCCTCTGCCCTTTTGGCTGCTCTTAAGTGTGCCCAAAACACACCTAACTAAGGACATTTGCATCAGTTATTCATTATGCCTTAAATATTCTCCCCACAACTCATTCTCTTATCCCATTCAAGTTTCTGCTCAAATACTTCTGCTTCTGAAATGCCTTCCCTTGCAACCTTATCAAAAAGTTACATGCCTTGTTACCGTTTCCATTTTTCTTACTTTGTGTTATAAAGTAATAACATTATATTGCATAATGATGTATTTATTGCTTGTTTCTTTTACTAAAATGTAAACTTTATGAAGGTAAGAATTTTCTATTGAAAATTTTCATATCCTTGGCCCCTAGAATAGTGTCTAATACATAAAAGATATATATTAACTTTTGGGTTGAATAAATAAAAGAACTTGTGACAGCATGAAAGTTTCCTGACCTGTTCTATTGAAAATACTAATAGATTAGAAGTTAGGAGATCTGATCTCTAGTTCTAGTTCTGCTAGTTAAAGTACATATCAGGCAACTCAACATTCTGTAGTCACAAATTTCTCACTTATGGAATCTGGAGTTTTAAAATTCTGCATGATATAGAGACCATGGAAGAACTTGGTTGGACACAGGGCATGTTTATGAGTTGAGCTTAGAACATAGTCCTTACTGCAGCTAAAGTTTTTCTGTTTTTACCTATTTTATGTATTGGGCTTCCATAGACACTAGTGTTAATGTTTGAAGAGCAGATTTCATGACTAAGGGAAAAAGAATAAAAACATAATATAGTTCTAATTTGTTTATGTGTTTGCTTCCTTGCTTGGAATGGCTGTCTCTGTCTGGTAAATAAATGTATCATGATTCATTACGATAAAATAAAACCTAACTGTAAATATGATTGTTGACACAGTCTTAGCATTGACAAGGATTAATCTGGGACCACTCTTTGTGCCTTTGAATTTATTACCTTTGTTTATGTGATGTGTGGTTGCTTGGAAATTGAGGTACGAAACTAACATTTTAAGCAATAATTAAAGACATGATATCAGTTTTGCTTTGGGGTTCTTAAGACAAAGAGGGACCCACATGCAAGTGATCAATTAGAAGGATAGAAGGAGCGTTATTTCAAGCACAGGTATTAACCATTTTAACTTCCATAAATCATTCAAGATATTCTAAATATGTGAGAATTTAATTGAGGATCCAAGAAATAGACCAATGATTGCTCCATTTTAATAGCGCTTGTGTAAATAATATTTTGCTGAACTGAGATGAAATTTCAGTGTCAGTTCCTTTGGGTTTTCTTCAAACATTCTATAAAATGTAAATTAAAATAACTATCCATTCCTAAATATACGGTCTGGGTATATCCCATCTTTATCCTAGATAGCTTTAAATAAAGGTACTAGACTTGCTGGAGGGAGATTGGATAACTCCACTGTTCTAAAATAGTCCATTGAAGTGGAGAGAGTGGCTCAGCATTATATAGTATTGTGAAACTTGGAGGAAATGTTTGCTAGCAAGCCATCCTTTTTGATCTTTACATAAACCTGTCTTTGAACACCTATGGGATGACTCAGCCCTCCAAATCCCCTTTAGTCCCAAATCCTTAGCATTCAGGTCCAAGAGTTTCAAATAAGAATTCTTGGATACTTGTCCA
This sequence comes from Delphinapterus leucas, assembly GCF_059928025.1. Classification (NCBI taxonomy): domain Eukaryota; kingdom Metazoa; phylum Chordata; class Mammalia; order Artiodactyla; family Monodontidae; genus Delphinapterus; species Delphinapterus leucas. The sequence continues at coordinate 46,138,294 of NC_143133.1, read as the reverse complement.
CTTTTTTCAGTCAAAGCCTGTGGGGAATGGGGAAAGAGAATAACATTAAATTTTTTTTAAAGAAAGACAGAAATGATTGAGTTTAAGTCTCAGCTGCCCACATCCTAGAGAAATTATAACTCTGGTCGCTCTGTTCTAGGAGATTAGGTAAAACTGACAAGAACGTCACTTTGTCTCCCACACACTATTCTGACCTAATTTTCTTTCACCCGTCTTCATTTTCTGTCAACAAATTCTTAGCGACAACATGCACACACAGATGAAGGCTGCTCTGCGTGAGACAGGCCAGAACAATGTGTAGGTGCCTTAGCAGCAGCATGTTAATGACTCCTGACAGGGGTACCCCTCCGTTCGTCCTCAAACTATGGGCCTTGGGGAGGTAAATTCACGGAAAGCCTGTTAAAATAGGTGGTGGGTGGAAGTGAAAATAAATAAATAAAACCAATGGATCATCTAAGTGGGTTGAAACCCTTCTCCAAGGCAGAGGAGAGACCTGCATCCATCACACAGTGACATTATAAATCTGTATGCTTTGCAAGGCAATGACATGAAACATTAGACTGAACAAGCCACAGATGCACAATTTGTCAGCCTCAAAGGAAAGGTTAATGCAAGTTAAATATTGACATGTCAGCAATAAGGATTATGCCAATTATAAATTTACACCAACACCGCCTGCACTTTAATGACTGTGTGACACTGACAGGTCAACATAGGAGGGAAGAATGACAACTGACGAGAACATCATAGAAATTAGCACACTTGGACTTTTTTAAAACCTCAGCTTTTTTTTCCCCCTCTATTTTACCTTTTAAGAGATTTATTCTGAGAAATTTGCTCACATGATTATGGAGGCCGAAAAGTACCAAGATCGACAGAGTAAGTCTGCAAGCTGGAGACCCAGGAGAGCTGATGGTGCAGATTCAGTCTGAGTCCAAAGGGCTGCAACCAGGAGAGTGGATGGTATAGTTCTTGCCCAAAAGCAGACAGGCTAGAGACCCAGGAAAGGCTGATGTTTCAGTTAGGGTTCAAATGCAGGATGTACCAAGTAGGAAGAATTTTATTTTACTTGGGGGGAGGGTCAGGCATTTTGTCTTATTCAGGCTCTCAACTGACTGGATGAGACCCAGTCACATTGGGGAGGGCAACCTATTTTACTACCTATTTAAATGTTAGTCTCATCCAAAATCAGAGATACTTAGAAAAATATTTGACTAAATATCTAAGCACCTGGTGGCCCAGTAAAATTGACATATAAAATTAATCATCGGGCTTCCCTGGTGGCGCAGTGGTTGAGAGTCCGTCTGCCGATGCAGGGGACCCGGGTTCGTGCCCTGGTCCGGGAAGATCCCACATGCCGCGGAGCAGCTAGGCCCGTGAGCCATGGCTGCTGAGCCTGCGTGTCCGGAGCCTGTGCTCTGCAACGGGAGAGGCCACAACAGTGAGAGGCCCGCGTGCCGCAAAAAAAAAAAAAAAATTAATCACCATACCTCATCTGAACTGAACACTTTCTATGTACTGGGCATTGTGGTAAATGCTTTTCATTTAAGCTCCTATAAAGGATAACACAATCCTATGAAACTACTTGCATTTGCATTGGTTCCATTTGCTAGATGAGAGGTTAAGTAACTTGCCCAAAGTCACAAAGCTGGTAAGTGAAGGGGCCTGGATTGGGAATCTGAATTGGAATCTGAACTCATGGTACTAACCACTGTTTGTATTCAAACAACTTAGTGAGAAACTTCTTTATAATTTTAAAAGAAATGAAATCTTCATTTCATCACCTTATGTTTTCTGCTTCTGTACATTCTTCCTATGGGCCACTACAGGCACTATGTAAAATATATCTATTGAAATGTAACCAGAGTTCATCATTGTGGTTACCCGAGAGGAGGAGGAAAATACCAAAGACCCAGCAAATAAAAGTAAATTATCTCTTTTAAAATTGAGTTATGACTATTATTTGAAATGTCTAATTTATTAAATAAGGAACTAGATTATATCATTGAATTTTGAATATCTTGACCTAATTTCAGCAATGGCACTTAACTGAAGTATGCCCTTCTGTGAGACAACCACTGTACATGTCATGTGTATGGTCACCTTTCTTTTCACTAAAGTTGACTGATTTAGGCAAAATCAATATACCTCTTTTTAGAAAAGAAAAGAAAAAAATTTGGAACAAAATGATGGCTAATAAATATATTCAAGGGGAAAGTCTTAAGTGACTTTGAAAAATTTTGTTACTGCAGCTTCTTAAACTATAGAGAATTCCAGGTAAATAACCTTATGGTAAAGGATAGGATGCATTAATTTTTTCATTATGCGAACCAAAAAGACAACTGAGAGCTGCCCTGTTCTGATAGCCATCCACAAAAACATTAGCTGTGTCCTTTAATACTTCATGAAACTTCTCAAAGGGCATGTTGGTAATAATTTAATCCTTGAATGAATTTTAAGTTTCCATTGGGCATTATCACTCTTATTAGATGTATTTAATTTTTTAAATCTACTGACTATAATTCATATGAAGTTATAACAGAAGAAAAGTAAACCAAAAATTTTAAGAGCATTATCAACTAACCTATTATTTTGATTTGCTGCTTCAAATTTTGTTTCAACCTCTAGAAAACACTATTATTCAGAGAACTTCCCATGCCTAGAGAAACAACTAGTGCATAGATCTATAATTCCTATAAATTGGGTCAAAGCTATCAGTAAGGACTTTCTTAATGGTTGTGTTTGCAGAATACCTTTATCTGTGTATCTTTTCCAAAATCCTCTACCTGTAGCCAGGCCCCATAATGATGACATTATTGCTTGTTACTGTACAGAGGGCTCTAACTTGAAGCTGTTGGAACTCAGTCATAATTTGGACTTATAGAGAAGACAAATGAACTGAGGAAAAAAATGGATGAAACTCAGGAAGATATAGTCAAGAATGGGGAAGCCAGCCTAGTTTTGTTGGTAAGGCTCAGCATGGGCAGTGGTGTAGGGCAAGAAATAGGGCACTGACATTATATCCAGTTCAGGTTTTGGCTATAGTAGTGCCATTAAATCACATACAAAGAACAAAGCACAAATACAGTCCTAGGCAGGAGTGAAAAATGTAATAAGTGGAAAGAAGTTTGATGTGGTATCGACATGGCTGGTTATCCAACTCAGGAAACAAAACATGAGACAAAATCAGAGTACCTTGATCTTGGTTTCTTATATCATTCTCCAGAAAAGGAGCCAGAGCTCTTTGGAGAAATGACTGGTCCAAGGGCTAGGTCAGGAATTACACAGTATTAATCTGCAGCATCTTGCATTGCCAGAAAGTGAGAAAATAATCAAAGAAACAAAAGGATGAGGCCATGTCAGTGGGACATGGAAACCAACCTGAAAGGGCTTCAGGTTCCAAAGCTGGAATAATTTGAGCAAAAAATAATAATAATAAATAATGTACTCTTAGATTATACTTCAAAATATAAAATAAATATCCATACGTCCATACTGAAGTAAATAAATTACTGAAAAAATAAATAAGGGAGAACAGACAAATCCTACATACAGAAGAATTCCAAATAGTTTAAGTAGTTATTCTTCCTCAAGGAAGTGGACTTAAAACTCCCAACCCTTTTAGTGTGGGCTGTATTTAATGACTTTGTTCCAATTATTGAAATATGGGAAGTAGATAAAAGTGACTTACCGTGGAGAGACTCTACAAACACCGCCTCAGCCAGTGCAACATCGCTATTAGAGAAGAGCAAATCAAAACCACAATGAGGTATCACGTCACGCCAGTCAGAATGTTTATCATTAAAAAGTCGACAAAAACAAATGCTGGAGAGGATGCAGAGAAAACGGAACCCTCCTACACTTTTTTGGGAATGTAAATCGGTGCAGACACTATGGAAAACAGTTAGAAGGTTCCTTAAAACATTAAAAATAGAGCTACCATAAGATCTCACCCCTGGACACATATCCAGAAAAGACGAAACCTCTAATTTGAAAAGATACATGCACCCCAATGTTCATAACAGCACTATTTACAATAGCTAAGACATAGAAACAACTCAAGTACCCATCAACAGATGATTGGCTTAAGAAATGTGGTATATACACACACACACACAAAATGGGATATTACTCAGCCATAAAAAATGAAATATTGCCATTTGCAGCAACATAAATGGACCTAGAGAATATTATACTTAGTGAAGTAAATCAGAGAAAGACAAATGTCATATGATATCACTCATATGTGGAATCTAAAAAATAATACAGATTAATCAATATACAAAACAGAAATGGACTCACAGACATAGAAAACAAATTTATGGTTACCAAAGGGGGAAGGAAGAAAGGAAGGGGTAAGTTAGGAGTATGGGATTTGAGATACAAACTACTATATATAAATTAGACAAGAAACAAGAATTTACTGTATAGCACAGGGAACTATATTCAATATCTTATAATAACCTTAATGAAAGATAATCTGAAAATTATATATATATAAAACAGAATCACTTTGCTGTACACATGAAACTAACACAATATTATAAATCAACTACCCTCAATAAAAAGAAAAAAAGAATAGGATTTAGGCAAATAGCTTCAGTCACTTGCAAAGGAAGAGTGTTGAAGCATGATGAGCTCCATCACTAATCAAGTAAATGAAAATAATAATTTGATACAACAAACATTGATGTAACAAAACAACATATATTTTAAATAATTATATTGATAACCAGTACTGGTAAATGGAAGGGAAATGGTATGCTTATCACAACTATTATGAAAATAAATTAGTATAGTAGTGTGAATTTTAAAACTTAAAAGTAGTCTGTCCAAGTAATTTTATTTCTAGGAATATTCTATCCAAAGGAAATTATTAAGAAACAATGTAAAATGCTATATATGAAAAAGATGGTTCATTGCAGTATTAGTTATAATTTTAAAAAATTAAGAGAAAGAGAATTGGACATAGCCCAAGTATATAAAATGTGATTTCTCAGGCAAATTATGGTATACGTATAATTAATTATTAAAACTTATATTAAAGAATCTGTATGGACTGCATTATGTCTCCCACAAAATTCATATGCTGAAACCCTAACCCTCAATGTGACTAAATTGAAGGTAAGGCCTTTAGAGAAGGCCCTATGGTGGGGTCCAAATCTCATAGATTTGTAGTGCTCCTACAGGAAGCAGAAGAAACACGAGATCTCTCTCTCTCTCTCTCTCTCTCTCTCTCTGCACAGAAGAAATGCCATATGAGAACATAGCTAGACAGTGACCATGCACATGCCAAGAAGAGAAGACTCACTAGAAACCAACCCTGATGTCACCTTCATTTTGGACTTCTAGTCTCCAGAATTGTGAAAAAAATAAATTTCTATTGTTTTTAAATGAATCACTCTGTGGTATTTTGTTATGGTAGTACAAGATAATAGAGAGGTCATTCATTAATTCAAGAAGACATTCATGATATATTGTTAAAAGCACAAAAGCAGTTAACCAAAAAAAAAATAGGTGCAATATAAACTGAATTTAAAAAATAGTTATTCTTCTGTAGCATAAAAGTTTTTAAAAGAGATAATATATTCAAAATGTTAAGCAGTGCTTCTCTTCTATGTTGAAATTATTAGTGATTTTAATTATTTTATTTTTCCTTCCTTCATAGTTTATTTTTATTAACCATGACCACAAATTACTTTTTATTTATTAAAAATAGCTTTAAAATAATAATAGAGAGTTGGAGATGAATGGGCAGAAGCTATTTTGAAATGTAAACAAGGAAATATCAAAGTTCTAGTCCTGTAAGATGGGACACTGGGGTGGAAGCAATACATATCCTGAAATCAATTGTGGGGTCATATACCTTCAACAAAAGTGAAAATAAAGGAAATGAGGAGGAAATTTAGGGGACATCATTATCTCCTAGGTATAGTAGGATGATCCCCTATTAGGATCCCCTTGAATATGGAGAAGGTCAAGCCCATAGTGAAGCAGTTTCTGTCATTCTTGCCTTGGTCAAGATTGGCTCAGGAATCAAAGCCCCACTTAGCATGCAGATGGGAATATCAGAGGGTCAGGTCATGAGACCCTTCTGCATAGGAGGGAAATGGTTGGAGCACTGAGGGACATTGTAAGAGCCAATGAAGCATGCCTTGCCAGGTAGCCTTTGAGTTCACATGACCGAAGCAAAATAAACATAAAAATGATAAATGTAAGAATCATACTTGAACAAGAAAAAGATTGAAGAAAGTGAAAACAAATGTGAGTAAACAAAAGAAAAAAATGAAATTGTCAGTTAAAATTGATTAGGAAATTCAGGGTTGAGAAATGAAAATGCCAATGAATAATAAGCCTTCCAGGATCAATCTATCTCTTCTATCTATCTATCATCTCTCTATCTATCTATCATCTATCTATCCTGTGGTGTGTATGTGTTTGTATACATATACAGTACAAAGAATCAATGCAGACAATCAACATATATTTACTTTTTTCCTAGTGGCTTTTGGGAAACAAAAAATAGGAAAAAGACTCAAATATAAAGAGTCCTGTTGCACTCAATGGAATCCAGATCCACCAAATCTACATACATGATTTTGGTTGTCGTATTCAGTCCCATTTAATTTCCATTTTAATTGGAAAGGTGCACTGAAGAACAAAAAAGATGATAAGTCATCACAGAAGTTATTAATTCTAGGAGTAAGGAAGATAATGTTTGTATTTGCCTGAGAAGAGGCAATTAAAGTGAGATTATGATTGAAGGGGATAACAGCCAAAGCATACAAAGCAGAGGCACTAAAATGTTCAATGGAATAATAGCAGCAAGAGAGGCCTGTGGCATCGTGATTGGTTATGATAAAACTTTCCAGAAATACAATGGTTTCTCAAAAAATTTGTCCTATATGATGATAATATTCACATTAATAAATGATGTTATAATAAAAATATTGTGACATCAGACACACTGAGCAATACGTCATAAGCTCTAATCAGAAGACGCATGAAGAATAATAAACTTGTGGCGTTACAATAGAAGTGATATTAATAAAAATTATAATAACTACAATGAGTAATAATAATTATTAATATTCTTTACAGTTTACCAAATGCTTATACTACATCACTTTATCACCTTGGCTTTGATTTATATTTGTGTTTAAAAAGTTTTTAGAATTATAAGCTAACATTTGAGAACATACTACTAAGAGCCAATTTGATCCCTTTAAAATTTTTCTGTTTGCAAGTATGGAATCTAAGTATCATGTTAAATATTCTGTTTAATGGCATAAATGGCTCATCCATGGGCATGGATAGAAAGTGTATTCTTCTGGCTTTATCCATTCTAAATGTCAGAAAATGAACTGTATATTTAAGTAAAAAGGAAACATTGCTTCTTAGGGAAGAGCAGAAGTGGATTCTGGGCTCAACTGTATTATCAAACTGAGTTTCTTTATATGGCTTTCTTCTCTGAAAGGCTCTTGACAGTTGGTAAGCATATTGACTACCAAGAGGTTTTTATTCTCACATTTCTGAAAACCTGCTAGAAGGGGACCTTTCTCCTAATTTTAGCACACCAGCAAGATTGGTCTTGTTGGGTTATGTACCCATTCCTAAACCTGCTGTATAGGAACACTTTTTTATCAGCCAGCCAGAATCATTCCCCTGTCCTATCCCAAAGGTCATGACAGAATTTTGTCATCAATAGCCCACATGGGACCACATAGAGTCAGGAAAAATGTCTTCAAATTTCTTGAAGAAACATAAACATGGGAGACAGGACTCCCTGCAGAGCACACACACACAAAATGCCAATTATATTCTGCTACTGGAGAAAAGAGGTAACTTGAAGGAAATATATTTTCTTTTCACAACACTTAGAAGCTTTGCTAGCTTGTGTTATTTACATCTAACAGCTCTATAAGTTTCTGCCTTAGTCTACTTGGATTTACAATGTCACAGTTTTTCAGTGATATACACCTTCAATTTACCTGCACACACACACACGCCATATAAAACATTTCCAGAATAAAAATGATGTCAGATTTCTCAACAACAGCACTGAAAAAGAAAAATTAAGCAAAGTTTTTAAAATTCTGACAGATAGTAATTTCTAACCTATAAATCTATAACTAGCCAAACTAACAATCAAACATGTATATAAAATAATGATACATTCATACAAGAATTCATTTTAGAGAAGCTACTAGAGGATGTACTTCTGCAAAATGAATGTGAAAGATATGAAAGAGCAAGAAACAGGGTCTGGGAAACAGAAAATCCAATCCAGGAGAGGTGCAAGGAAAAATTCTGAATGTTGTGAAAAAAGAGCCATGATAGAGGTCTATAAAGTACAAGCAGTTGGAATGAGGCAGATTTTTTCAAAACAGAGGATGGCAGAAAAAAATGTTTCTAAAATTAAATAAATTGATATGTTACTGAATGTCTCTGACCAGGAAAAAAATATTTGTTCTATTGGAAACTTTGGAAAAAAGAGTATGAAAAAGTATTATTGATAACTCTAGGATAAGAAAATGTTGCACAATAATAGAAATATAATTATAGTACACTAAGTGGCACAGATCTAATATTTAGGTCATGAAAATGAAAAAGCAAATTTTAATTTTACAAATAATAATACTATAAAATTCAGTGGTTTGCAAAATATGTCCTAGACCATGAGTTTCAGGATCACCTGAGAAATTGTTAGAAATGCAAATTATGGGGTGCCATATGAGTAGTACTGAGTCAAAAACTCTGACAATGAGGCCCAACAATCTGTTTCATCAAGCCTTTCAGCTAATTCTGATGCATGCTAACATTTGAAAACTACTACTCTAATTATATTAGAAGTGTAGGATTTTGAGGAAGAGATTATGTAAGCTAAATACTCATCTTCCAGAGTAGAATATCAGTGGAAAACCAAATAATCAGAACAATAACATAAAAATATTCTTATGAAATATGAATATAAGTACCACATGGAACAGGTAAATTTACTAAAAGCATTTTCCTTGGGCAACCAAAAATTAGGAGTGGAAAGCTTAGGACAAGGAATTTTTTTCTTTTCTTTAAATTTATGAAGTATATTTCATTTACAGTACCATGTTACTTTCAGGTATACAACATAGTTATTCAATAGTTTGTAGATTCCACACCCTACAAAGTTACCATAACATATTGGCTGTGCTGTACCTTGCATCCTCGAGATTTATTTATTTTATAAAGGGTAGTTTCTAACTCTTAATCACCTTCAACTATTTCTTTCCTTCCCCCACCCACCTACCCTTTGGTAACCACTACTTTCTAATCTGTATCTGTGAGTCTGTTCCTGTTTTGTTATATTTGCTTACTTGTTTTGATTTTTAGATTCCACATATAAATGATATACAATATTTGTTTTTCTCTGTCCTACTTACTTCACTAAGCATAATCCCTGACAGGACCATCCATGTTGTTGCAAATGGAAAGATTTCATTCTTATTTATGGCTAAGTAATATTCCATTGTATATATTTATCAATTCTTGTTTATCCATTCATCTGCCAATGAGCACTTATGTTGCTTCCATATCTTGGATATTGTAAATAATGCTGGTATAAATATTGGAGTGTGTATATATTTCCAAAAATAGTGGTTCTGTTTTCTTCCAATAAGCATACATGAGTGGAATTGCTGGATCATACCATAGTTCTATTTTTAATTATTTTAGGAACTGCACAAAATGGCTGTACCGATTTACATTCCTACCGTGTGCTAGGGTTCCCTTTTCTTTACATCCTCACCAGTATTTCATATTTCTTATCTTTTTGATGATAGTCCTCCTGACAAGTGTGAGGTGATATCTCATTATGGTTTTGATTTGCACTTCTGTAATGGTTAGTGATGTTGAGCATCTTTTCATGTGCCTATTGTCCATCTGTATGTCTTTTCAGGAAGAATGCCTATTCAGGTCTTCTACCCATTTTTAATTGAATTGTTTGTTTTTTTTAACATTAAGATGTTTGAGCTTTTGATATATTTTGGATATTAACCCCATATTGGACATATCATTTGCAAATATCTTCTCCAATTCAGTAGGTTGCCTTTTCATTTTGTTTATGGTTTCCTTCCCTTTGCAAAATATTTTTAGTTTGATTTGGTCCTGTTTATTTTTGCTTTTGTTGACCTTGCCTGAGGAGACAGATCTAAAAAATATTGATAAGACCAATGTTGAAGAATATGCTGCCTATGTTTTCTTCTACAAATTTTATAGTTCCAGGTATTACATTTAAGTCTTTAATCCATTATGAGTTTATTTTTGTATATGGTGTGAGAAATTTTTCTACTTTCATTCTATTACATGTAATCATTCAGTTTTTCCAACACCACTTATTGAAGAGACTATATTTACCCCATGTTATATTCTTTCTTCATTTCTTGAAGATTAATTGACCTTATGTGTGTGGGTTTATTTGAGAGCTCTCTACGCTCCTCCATTGATATATGTGTCTCTTTTGTGCCAGTAGCATACTATTTTAATTATTATACTTTTGAAATATAGTTTGAAATCAGGGAGCATAATACTTCCAGGATTGTTCTTCTTTCTGTAGGTTGATTTGGCAATTTGGGGTCTTTTACGTTTCCATACAAATTTTTAAATAATTTTTTTCCAGTTCTGTGAAAAATGCATGGGTATTTTGATAGGGATTTCATAAAATCTGTAGATTGTTTGGTGTAGTATGAACATTTTAACAATATTAAATATTCCTATCCATGAACACAGAATAACTTTCTGTTGATTTCTATCATCTTCAATTTCTTTCACCAATGTCTTATTGTTTTTTGAATAAAGGTCTTTCACTTACTTGGTTAAATTTATTCCAAGGTATTATATTCTTCTTGATGAAATTATAAATGAGATTTTTTTTCTTGATTTCTCTTTCTGAAAGTTCATTATGACTATGTAGAAATACAACAGATTCTTTTTTTTTTAATTTTATTTATTTATGGCTGCATTGGGTCTTTGTTGCTGCACGGGCTTTCTCTAGTTGCGGTGAGCAGGGGTTACTCTTCGTTGTGGTGCACAGGTTTCTCATTGCAGTCACTTCTCTTGTTGTGGAGCATGGGCTCTAGGTGCATGGGTTTCAGTAGTTGTGGCATGCAGGCTCAGTAGTTGTGGCTCGTGGTGTCTAGAGTGCAGGCTCAGTAGTTTTGGTGCACGGGCTTAGTTGCTCCACAGCATGTGGGATCTTCCTGCACCAAGGCTCAAACCTGTGTCCCCTGCATTGGCAGGAATGTTCTTAAACACTGCACCACCAGAGAAGTCCCACAACAGATTTCTTTATGTTAATTTTGTATCCTGCAACTTTAATGAATTTATTTATTAGTTCTAATAATTTTTGGTGGTGTCTCTAAGGTTTTCTAAATACCATATCATGTCATTTGCAAATACTGGTAGTTTTACTTCTTCCCTTCCAATTTTGATGCATTTTATTTCTCTGCCTTGTCTGACTGCTGTGGTTAGGACTTCCAATACTGTGTTAAATAGTGACAAGAATGGACATCCTCATCTTGTTTCTGCTCTTAGAGGAAAAGCAGAAAGCTTTTCGCCATTGAGTATGATGTTAGCTGTGGGTTTGTGATAAATGACCTTTACAGTGTTGAGTTATATTCCCTCTACTCCCATTTTGTTTATTTTTTGTTATGAATGGATGTTGAATTTTATCAAATGCTTTTTCTGCATCTATTGAGATGATCATATGATTTTATAATCTGATTTGTTAACATGGTTTATCACATTTATTTAATTGCAGATATTGAACCATCCTTGTATCCCTGCAGTAAATCCCACTTGACCATTTTTCTGGTGCCAGATCCTAGGGCTGGTGTGGCCAATGTGGGGTTCAAACTCCTCACTCCCCAGGAATGATCCTCCAGTTTGTGATATGCATTTCCTTTTCTGAATCACCCATCAGGAATGTGGGTCCAAACTGAAGGTCCTCTTTTCCCCTCCTACACACCTCAGTGTGATCTTTTCTCTATATCCTTGGAAGTAGAAGATCCTTTCTGAGAATCCTCAGGTTGTTCTCAGAGAGAGTTGTTTTACATATAATGGTAATTATAGTGTGTTTGTGTGAGTTTTCATACTCTGTTACCTTGATCCTGCCCATATTGTTTTTCTTTATGACACTTTTAGTGGCATTTGACTTTTTAGACTATGTAATTTAATAAAAACAAAAAATAATCAGCAAGTAATAAATTAAAATTTGCAAAAGCATAGATTCTCAAGAAAAATAGGAGACTATGTATTTGTGCAAGTGAATAATATCCTTTTGCACAATATGCAAAATGTGCTTGTATCCATCACTGATGTCACACATTTCGCTATTTGCCTGGCCCTAGAGGCATTTGAGTTTGCTACACATATACATATTTTCTGAAAATAAGGTGTCATAGCTACAGATTATATGACTATCTCAAAATAATTGTGTTACAGTGTTAAAGAACTTACTGAGGAACTTAATGGAGGCAATAAAGAAGTAGTATGATCAATGTTTAGAAGAAGGAATTACCAAGGGTGATGGCTAATTGTTATGAAGGAGAAGAAGAAAATCAAAGTCAAATATATATATGAGGGCTTCCCTGGTGGCGCAGTGGTTGATAGTCCACCTGCCGATGCAGGGGACACGGGTTCGTGCTTCGGTCTGGGAAGATCCCACATTCCGCGGAGCGGCTGGGCCTGTGAGCCATGGTTGCTGAGCCTGCGCTCCGCAACAGGAGAAGCCACAACAGTGAGAGGCCTGCACTACACACACACACACACACACACACACACACAAATATATATATATGAAACTAGAGTTTGGGGACTAGAGGAATAACAACCCTGGAAACTGAAAGCAGAAGATCAGGAAGATGATTTAACTTCTTAGAACCTCCAGGTGCAGAACTAAAAAAGCAAATGCACACTCAGACCTGCTGTGTAGAACTAATAAAAAACTGGGGCTAAGGAGTTGTCAACTGTTTCTCCCTATTGGAATAGAGGTTAAAACAATGTCCTTGATCAATTGAAAAAAGAGGACAGAACTTTCTTGAGGCTCTTGACATTATTGGCATGGTGGGTTCTTTATTTTCCTATTCAGATTGTGACAGTTCAGTAAATATTGTTGGTGATGATCTATTGCTTTCCTAGTCCCAGGGTTGTGTAGTGTCTGATAATATGAAACTAACCTGAAATGGTGATTTATATTTCCGTGATTGCTTGATGGATAACTAAATAGAAAGTCTAAATATATATGCAAATGTATTGATTAACCATTCTCACTTTTCAAATGACTTCTCTTTTGTAATAAGCTTTCACATAGACTTTTTTGATTTATCAGAAGATTTAACTGTGTACAGTATTTGGGTTTACATAGAGTAGGGTGAATTTTAATGAAAATCGTTTATCATCTTCAAGACTTAGCCAATACATGTGCACGCCTGTTACTCCCTTGCAAAGTTCAGTATATTGCAGTCAGATTACATCAACTCCTGGAACAAGGACTTTGGGTTTTGAACTCAGTATTTAGAAAATATCAGAAACTCAATATAATTTTGTTTATAATGAAAATGAAGAACCAATCTTAAAAAAGTGATTATTCTTAAGATTTTGTAATTTACTCCAAAAATAATAGTGATAATAATGATAATAAAAATCATTTATTGAGTACCTACTATGCACCAGGTTCTATGTTAGACATTTTTATACATTTGCTTTAATTCTTTTTAAACCTTATTCAGGTTTCTCTAATTATAGTATGAAAATTGAAGTTAGGAGACTATATGAGAGTAACTATATGAAAATGTGATCATTGGGCTGCAATGATAGGGGCATAAAACTCCAACCCAAGATTTACCCCTCCAAAGTTATTATTTGTCTCCACTCTCTGAAACAAAAGAGGTATCAGTAAAGAATATAAACTGATCTTGTGTTTATCTGTCTTTAAAGCTCACATTTCTTGTGGCAATGCCATAGTATATCAGAAACAAATTAAGGAAATTAAGCAACCTTCTCCTGAATCAACTTCCATAATGTTGAATAATTGATAAATGAGTGAATGACTCAATGAGTATGTATTGTCATGTACTAAAATCCTGACATATATGAATGCTATAGAAGAGCTAAACATAATAGCTATGTGTCATTTTTTACACATGAAACAGAGGTTAAGAGACGTTAAAGCCAAAGAATAAACAGTTGTGGGAGTGGAGGGATGTGAGGGAGTGGATCCTGGTACAACAAACTTCAAAGCTTATATTTTAAATACTATGTCAAGTTACCTCAAAAATAGAAGGCAATGTTCCCTGTCAAATTAGGGAGACAAAGCTAGTATCCTAGTTTAAACTTACATTGTGCAGTGCAAAATAGAGTGTTGGAGGAATTAAGAAATAAGGCACTGGTTAACTATTAATTGTTAAGTAACTACTAAATCCCATGTGCTATGTATAGTTTTTTACATAATATTTTATTTAATCTTTATTATAACTTTAAACATGAAGATATTATTTAGAGTATAATAACTGTTATACAAATAGACTCCAGAAGTTACATGGCACAAAAGGATTGGAAATTTACTTCTTACTCACACAATATTTTGAAGTCAGTTAATAGTTATACAGATCAGCTGTCTTCCATGCAGTCATTCAGGAACCCCAAAACCGAGGGTTTCTATCTTCACTATGTGTCATTCAAGAATACTGTTTAGGTCATCTCCATTACATCCAGCCACAAGAAAAAAATCCCTGGAGGAGAGCCATGGGGCAGGTTGATAAGGACAAGCATGGACATGCTGCTGATCATGTCAGCTCACATCCCAATAGTGAGTCATAGCTATACCAGCTATAAAGAATGCAGGAAGGGTTGTTTTGGCAGGGCAACTATTTCCCAGGTACAACTTCCATTATGAAAAGGGAAACATGAATTTTTGAGGACAGCTCTTCATTTCTGACACAAGTGAGTATAAGTGACTCCACTGGTCATATAAGAAAACCAAGGCATAAATACATTGAATAACTTGACCAAGATTCAAGGTTCTGGAAGAAACTTCACTAGCATTCAGCAAAAGTCAAATCTGGCCTGTCACATGCTTTTACTGATAAAGTTTTATTGGAACACAGGCATGGCCCTTTACTTATGTATTATCTGTGATTGCTTTCATACTACAATGACAGATTTGAGTAGTTGTGATAAAAAAAAAATTTGGATGGCCTGCAAAATCTCAAATATGTTCTATCTGGCCCTTTACAGAAAACATCCACTGGCTATACTGGTTTTGTTTTCTAAAAAATTGCCACAAACTTGGTGGCTTAAAACAACACAAAAGCATTATATTATAGAACTTTTATAGCTGAATGTCAGATGTCACAAATGGCTCTTACTGGGCTAAAGTCAAGGTGTTAGCAGGACTACATCCCTTAGTGGAAACTCTAGGACAGAATCAGTTTCCTAGACTTTTTTAGCTTCTAGAAGTCTCCTGCACTCCTTGATTTGTGGTTCCCTTCAGTCTACAAAAGCAGCAGTGGTTGGTGGAGTCTTTCTCATGATGTATCATTCTGACACTGACTCTTCTGCCTTCTTCTACACTTAAGGGTTCTTGTGATTATATTGGGCCCACCTAGATAAACCAGTATAATCTCCCTCTCCTAAAGTCAGCTGATTAATCACCTTATTTTCTCCTGAAATCTTAATTTCCCTTTGCCATTTAATCTATTGTAAAATAGTCACAGTTTCCATGGGTTAGAATATGAACATTTTCAGAATGTTATTATTCTGCCTATAATACTAATCCCTACTCTATATCCTAAATAATCTATTCTTTTCATTCTACTACCTTCTTTCTCTAAAGGAGAAATAAGGCTTTGCTACAGTAAAAAAATGAATCAGAGTGTCAAAGGATGTGTAAAATATTGATGGGTAGAAAGAATGGAGAAGATTACTAAAATGGGAAAACATTTAGAGAAGTTGCAAGGAAAAGGTCATTCAGTCAGAAATATGCAGAGCATGGAATGGATGAGAGTTTAGAGATCTGAATAAAAGTAATACACAAAGACTTTCGAAGTTGTATTTAATTGAGTAGAGGAAGATTATGTAAGGTTTTAAGAAAATCAGAAAATCACCATTCCACATGACAAGATTATGAAAGAGAACCTTATTCTACTATAGGGAAAGGCAAGAGGTATACAATATAAAATAATTTGCTCTTTTGTTTTTCAAATTTGGGAGGGCTAGTAATAATAACTCTAATAATAGCATATATTTTTTTAAGAAAACTGATCCTATCATGTTTCAACCTCCAATTGTGTCTTCAGGAAGGAAGTGAAATGCTGGTTTCTAGCCTCTCCCTATGATTTAGTCAGGATAGGATAGACCATGCTGCTGTATTGAATATCTATTCTGTATAGAATCCAGTATAGACATTAGTCTTCAAAGAAGACTATTAGAGTCCCCAAGTTACAGATAAGAAAACTGAGACCCAAAGCAGTTGTTAAGTTTGAGGAAACAAAGGTAGTAAATATTGAATCTAAGCTTTCTATCCCAAAGCGTCTGAAACCATGTATTTATATTATAGAGTCAGGGTAAATAATGCGAATTTCCATATGTTTTCTCAATCTCTTGGAGCCTGAAATCTAGATCTATTGTAGAACACGTCAAGCCTAGCTGGAAATACTTAGGCATAGCTGATACCTATGATTTGATTTTTCCTCTTACTTTATTTATTGCCAATATTTAATAATAAATAAACTATATGTTTAAAAATATGGGGATTTTAAAAATGCATAAACAAATCCATTTGCAAAATATCATTTGAAGATTGGTTCTATGAGTCTACAATGCTCCCTTTTGTATTTTGAATTGCAAGAGCATTACCACCATTTCTACAGGTCAATGTGAAATTCCTCCACCTGATCTAAATACAGAAAAGAATAAATTGCATTTTCAGTATCATTGAAATAATTAATTTTCAATGTCACAATCAATCATCATAAACTCAGTACCTTCCTCTTGGGAGAAGAATTATTCTAATTCCTGATGTATCACTTTGTCATTTTGAAAAGAATGTGCCCACTGATACAGAGAGTTATGAAACAATCTGCATGTTAGAGGTCCATTGTACTCTTTTGAGTCTCTGCTTGAACTTTTGATCCACAAAATAATAGCAATGATGATACTACTATTAATAGGTATAATTATTATTTTTGTAGTACTTTGTTGTTTGTAAAATGTCTTTATATTCAGTGTCTTGTTTAGTTCTGACAATAGTCCTCTGAGTTGGGGAAATGATGATAATCATTTCTATGTTATAGATATAGATGGTCAGGGAGGTTTAGAACATTTTCCAAGGTGAACCAATTGTAGGTAGAAGAGCTGAGAATCAAACCCGGAGCTCTTAAGGAAGGAAAAAACAGATAACTTGTGTACATATTTTTAGAAATTATATAAACAAAGCATGTCCTTTCTCCCCACTAGTCTGTTAACAGAGCTGACCAAAATATAATAGCTAATTTGACTGATTCTGATTTCAGTGCTCATAGCTTCTGGACTCATCTGCTCATGTTCAAGTACTCCTGCCCTTTGATGCAAAGGCTAGCTGTATTCTCTTCTATTTCTGCTATAGTAGAAAACTATAGGGCGGATTTCTCATTTAATGTTCAATGAGGCACTGACCTCCTTCTCCTTCCCAATCCCCATTTCATTTAATATCAGTTGTTTCTTCTCACAGATTCAGGTTGCTATTTTAGCATTTCTTTAAGCTCCCCTTTGCTCTTTGGTTCTATTCTGAACCTGTATGTTAGCCAACACTCATCTTCTTGATGTCTTAGTTGAAGTTTGGATAAAACATTTCCCTGATCTGAGAAAGATTGTAATGGGGGTAGGGCAGCAAGGAAGAATGAGAAAGAAAGATAATTTAGTAAGGGTACAAATGGACACATGGTATAAATTTGTTTACTTGAAGAGGAGGGGCCAAAAAAAAAAAAAAAACTTGAGAGTCTAACATAACCGAGAAAAGCAAAAGAGTTCAGGATGTGAAGGAAAATAGGATCGGAAGACTCTGGTAAGTTGCAAGTGTTTTGAGTTTTTGGGTCCATAGATCCAAGTTGACTTGAGGAGAGAAAGAGATTTAAAATTTGTGAAGGAATATGAAATACATGCATTAGTAATAACTACGCTCAGCAGTGTTCCCCTGGGTCAGCTTGTGAACTCAGCACTTCCATCCCTCCTTGAGCAGCTTGCAAATCAGAAAATGTTTGGGTGAAGTCAGAAGGTTAGAGCTCTTCTGGACAGAAGTCACCTTGTTCAAACTGACAGTAGAATCAGATACAATTATTTTACTAATTTAACAAAAAATGTAAATAAGATGTTTGCTCAAGTTGTAGCTGAATCCAGTGCTCAAAATCTATTGTGAGGAATCTGTTGGTCTCCATCTTTTGGGTCTGCTTTTCTCTGTGTTGGCTTCTTTCTCAGGAAGGAAATTCCATCTTAGTGAGCACTCCTGGTTTATTTTCCATTCTATCTAGCAATCCCAGTATAAAAAGAGATTCTCTTTCTTTGCAGTTCTGGCAAAAAGCCATAGGATCAAGGTTCATTGACTTGGAGTAGGTCACAATCCATTCATGAACGAATCACTGACTGGTATTGGCCTGGGTCTAGAACATGTGCTCACACCTGGAGCCAGGGTGTGAAGTCAAGCCATGGACTTAAAGTGGGGAGAAATAATTCTCCAAAGTACACTTCAGTACTATTATTAGAAGAAGTGGCAATGGATTTTGAACAGGCACAAAACAATGCATGTACTCCACAGATAACTAGATACAATAGTTATTGAGTGCTTACTATATACTAGATATTTGTAATTGCTTTACATAAAATAATTCAGCTAATCTTTAGAACAACCTTATATGAAAGAACTATTATTATGTTTTATGGGGCACAGAGCAGTTAAGTAACTTTCTCCCAAGTCACAAATGGAATACTGCCTTGCTCACATATTCTGAGCATCTGAGCATGATTGTGGCCCAGCAAGATGAGACCAGAAAGACTTACCAGGTGAGAATGCAAACCTATTATTCAGGGACACACCAGGCTGGCTGTTGAGCAGCCAGAGGGCAGCTCAGGAATGAAGAGCGAGAATAACACTGTAGGTAAGAAAAGCAGATATATGAAAGCTGACTAGCATAAAGAGAGTGAGACTTCAGGTAAAACACCTTTTTAAGATAGGGTACAAATGAGGATGAACAAAAAGTCTCCTCCTCTCCCCAGAAGGTCGTCATATTTAGGCTGGAACAACGAAGATAGCCACTGAGTCCACACCCTTTATCATGGCTCACCCTCATCCCATAGCACTCCCCTCATTCCTTATGCAATGGAACTTCTTTCTGTTCCTCCACTCAAAGTTCTTCCTTGCTTCCTGAATTTCATGTAGACAGTGTGTTACCTGAGCTTCTTTCCCATACATGATTCCCTAGCAAGCTTCTACCCATTCTTCAGATCTCAGCCGCAATGTCTCTTGGGGACCCTAAATTAAGTCCCCTTTCTCTAAGCTCCCAAGCCTCTGGTATTTTCCCATCAAAGCACTAATCACATGTTACTATAAAAACTTGGTTAATGTTTGCCCTTGCTGATATACAAAAAGTCCTCTGAGAAGTGTTTTCCAGCATCTAGCTGCAAGACCATAGGTTTTATTTCTAGAATTTTATATTAAACTCCCTTTCCCTTCTATTTACAATTTTTTTTTATTTGTGGCTAAACAAGTAACAAATAATCCGTCTTCCCCCTGCACACGCCCATACACACACACACAAACACACACACACACACACATCTCACCCCAAACAGTGTTTTTCAGTTAAAAAGAAACAGCAGTTTAGGCTTAAGGTAAGTGGAGCCTTTTTTCTCCTTCCTGTTGATTTTCCCCTTAGTTTGGAGGGTGTGACTTTATGACAGCAGTCCTAGCAAAGGTCCTCCACAACTGCATAAAGCAGAATGGGCTAATTAACTAATACTCAGACTAAGTAAATGCTTATGGGAAGAACTGAGTAGTGGCAAAAATAAACAAAAGGAAACAGTAATATTTTTAAAAGCTTTCCAGCTCTAAAGATCTTAATCTGGTCCTGCCCACCAAAGACAGACAAAAAAGGGCAAGGCAGGTGGAAAGAAACTACCAACTCGTATGATTCAGAATGTTGTTCTGTTCTTGAAAATTATTCACTTTTTTTTTTTCTTGATCAACTTCTTCACTGAGGGAGCTTTACCATGGAGCACAGTAATCTCATAGAAAACCATTTATAACTTTGATTTATAGCTAGGCAAGTACCCAGAATCCCCAAATACAGAGCTGCTATAACATTTGGAGAATGTGGTGTGACTTGAGGAACACATAGTGGAAGCCCACCAGGAACATCTCTCCAGTCAAAAGAATGGTTAGGTTATTTAGCTTGCTGCAGAGAGAAATGGTTTACTCAAGGGGAACCTAGGTGGGAAGAGTGAATCAGGAGTAGCTTACTAGAGGATTTGTGTTTGTGTTAGAGAATTCTAAGCAGGAACCAGTTTGGGTTCTGATGTTATCAAAAAGTGAGGGCAGGGACTTCCCCAGTGGTCCAGTGGTTAAGAGTCCGCCTTCCAATGCAGGGGGCATGGGTTCAGTCCCTGGTCAGGGAACTAAGATCCCACATGCTGTGCAGTGCGGCCAAAAATTAAAAACATAAATAAATAAATAAAATATAGTAAATAGCAATTAAAAAACAAAATTTAAAATGTGAGGGCAACTAGATATTATAATAAATTTAAATTTGGAGGCAAGTAGAATAGAGTTAGAATTGCCATAGTAAAGACGCAGCAGTCACTCAAAGAAAGGTGGTATATATCAGGAGATGAGGATGGTTAGTCATTTCTTTGGTCATGAGGAGTCTTGTCTACATCTATCCAAACATGGGCAGAGTGGCATAAGTGTTGTCCTTGTTTGAGCATTATTTATATTCTATTGGGAATACTGCAGTCTGATTGTTAACAGGGTTGTTTTCCACTTTCTCACTGGTTTAAATTAGAAGACAAAAGGGAAGATCTTTCTTTCTTGTTTTCTCTCTTCTCTCTGACCTCAGGGTATAATCTTCCTATGGTAATGCGATAAGAACATACTCACCAGTACCAGAGGGAAAGGAGTAAGGTGGAGCAAACCCAAGTGAAGCATTACCCTTGACAGACCACTAAGCCCTGAGCATGCCTCAGGAGAAAGCAGAGGGAAGATGTGGTTCTTCCTTTCTTACAGAAATGAACCTAGGCCTCTCACTGATCTATGACCACAAAGATGAAGAGTGGAGGAAATCTCACTGCTCTACTACCTTTAAGACACAGAAACTCAGCCCACTTATTCAATATGTTCCCACAGATGTCTCTGGTTTAGATCAACCAGTTTGGCAATACTGTCTCCCTTAACAAGACTTGGTAAGAAAGTAGATACAGATCCAGTTCAGAAACAGGGAAAAGCATCTTTCAATACTACTTTAAGACAGAAGAGTATCATGTATAAAGCCATGGGCTTTGGAGCCAGAAAATGTAGAATCGCTAGCTAATCCCATCATTATCTTTCACGTCATGTTAGACAAGTCAATAAGACTCAGTTCTGAAAGCCTTATTCTGAAAGTCTGTTCAATGAGGTTGTTGTAAAGATTAAATTAAGTAATATATAAGGGTTTTTGCATAGTCCTTGACACACATTGTACATGCAGTAAAAGGTAGCTGAGTTATGGAAGAGACCACTAGGTTGACATACTCCAGAAAAACAATGCTGGAATAAAAGGAGAAATTTCTTTATAGTGATGACCTATTTTGCCAAAAAGTTTCTTTATTCTGTCTGAGATTGTAGTCAGTTCCTCAGGTGATGACTTAATATGCAAAAATTAGAGAAGTACAGATAGTACTATCTTCCTATCTGAATAGTAGTAAGATTGAGGTAATTAATTCATGTATCCCTCCATTCTTTCATTTACCATGTATATTTTGAAAGCCTTCTATCTCTCAAACAATGTGAGGAGAACTGGGAATTAAAAATGAAAAGATGGGGCTTCCCTGGTGGCGCGGTGGTTGAGGGTCCGCCTGCCGATGCAGGGGACACGGGTTCATGCCCCGGTCCAGGAAGGTCCCACATGCCGCGGAGCAGCTGGGCCCGTGAGCCATGGCAGCTGAGCCTGTGCGTCTGGAGCCTGTGCTCCACAATGGGAGAGGCCACAACAGTGAGAGGCCCACGTACCGCACAAAAAAAAAAAAAAAAAATGAAAAGATGGTCCTTGTCCTTTTGAAACTCTCAGCTATTTTTGAAATTGATATTTCATATTGATAATATAAATCCTAAAGTTCTGTTATTAATTTAAATTGCCTAAATTGCAGATGTAGGAAGTGTCAGATGTTGTCCATAGCACAGTCAGGAGGTGTGGTGAAGTGACAAAGTTGGCACTGGACAAGAGCAGTGGACAAGGACTCTGAACTTCTATTCCTTCATTTTCAGAATAAGAAAAGTGGAAAAGATGGATGAGAAAGTGTTTTCTGGATAAAAGATCAGATGCTTTATTATCTATGTTGTGAACAGAGCTAAGAGAAATTTGGGGCTGGCAATTTTAAGAAGGGAAAAGTCCATTCTTGTTGCATTGAAGTGTATTTGGGTCTTGCTTAGCAATAGGTGGCTGAATTCATTGACCTCTAAATATCTTGGGCAGCCTTGAAGTCATAAGGAACACTGAATTCTTGGAAATTCATTTTGCTATAATTCTAAAAACGAGTCATCTTCAGGGGTCAGTGTTTCTGATTTTAATCAGAACATACTCTTGCCATTTGTTTTATCAAGGTTTTTACTTTTGTTTCTCTAATCAAAATATAACACCTTGACAGTCAAAGTAGAATAATGCTTTGCAAGGCAGTCTTTTTCTACTTTTGGTAGCTTCTGGTAGGGAGCCAGTACAGCAGTTTGTACTTAGTAACAATGCCACAGACTCAGAGTTAGAGACACAACACCAGTCCTCTCTCCATCATGAACTTATGGAATGGATTTGGTCATGTCACTTAACCCCTCTGCCTGACTTTCCTAAAAAAAATAAAGGAAGAAGTTGGAATAGCAGTATTTTCTCATAAGGAAATTGTGAAATCTGATAGGTTTGCATGTTCTTGATATGTAGGTTACTTTCATTAGTTAGAAAAAGATATTTAATTTAATAATAGGCCAAGTATTTTGGAACACTGTGTTATCAACAATTCTTCTGGGTAAAAGAATTTTTACAAGCTTTGGACTACACACTTTCATTGGTAGATTGAAATCAATAGAGCATTTAAAAGTTATTGATTTCATTTCAAATTTAAGGGTGACCTGTATGTAAAATACACTGAAACTGAGCTGAAAATACATAATCTTATATTGTTTAATGACATTCAGAATGGGGTTGATTTAGAGATATTTTTTAGAGGAAAAAACATAAATCTTGTACTTTATCTCTTTCAAATGTTTAATAAATACATATTTATTAAATTATCAAAATAATATTAACACCAGCTACCACTTGCTAAGTGCCTACTTTACAGCAGAAGTTGTGCCCATATTTTCTTACTTCTCACAATAACCCCATAATATAGGTATGATATTTTTTAGTTCCCTTTCATAGATAATATCAGGTGCCTGGTAAATGATGGATTTGGGTTTTGAAACCAAGTGTAGCAGATCTAAACGTTTCTGCAGTGTTCATGATAACATACTTATTCATAATTTATCTGAGGAGGCAGAAAAAGATCAGGCTTGCCTTGAAAGAACTTCAGCCTTCCAATTGATGAATCAAGTCCCCCATAGAAATGCATGTTCTTGTTAGTCCTCTTTCCTCGAATCTGAGAAGACCCCTACCATTAGCCTGTGACTAAGAAAACACAACAGAATTGGGTTGAGTGACTTCTGAGACCAGCTTAGGAGAAGGCTTGCAGCATCAAAAGGGCTTTATGGAATGGTTCCTCTGAGGGTTCCTCAGCCTGATCATTCTCTTTCTCGCTGGTCAGTCTGGCCCCTAACAGGTTCAATGCCAAGTTTCTCCTAAGATAATCATAACCTAGGTTGATATCGATGAAGATGATTGAGAGGAGAACATAAGCAAATGGAAGAATCTTACGCTTTCGTGTTCTGGGTTCCTTCCTTTTTTCAGTGGGAGTGTGTTTGATGCCCAGTGTCAGGCCCTGGTGATGTAAGGATGAATGAGACAAGGTTCCTCACCACTAGATACTCACTGAACAGAGGGAGACAGAGATCCATTGACAAACAATTTTGAATAGAGATGGCGAAGTTTTTGAGAAACTTTTCAGGCAGAAAGTGCAGCAGGTGTGGTAACTCCTAGCTAAAAGAGTTTTGGTCCTTGGTAAAACAGGTAAACCATGTGTCCAGACCCAGAGCTGAGCAAGAGACGGGGGGAAATAAGAGTAGATGAAGGTGGGAGTCAAGCAGAAGACTATGGGGGGTCTTTTATGAGAAAAGGAGAAGGAAAAAACAAAAGCAACAAGATAAAGGGGTGCAAGCCAGTCTTTTATGAGGAAAGTTTTGCTAAAGTCCAGAAAATTTCTGGGTTTGAAGAGTCCACACACTTTTCTCAATCCTAAAATATTAAATTTAATTTCCTATGAGACAGTAAGCTGTTAACCGTTATTCTTTTGCCATTGGTTCTAATAAGGAAACAGAGGGCAGTGTTAAATTAACTCAAATTTTAAAAATTATTCAGAGTGCAATATCGTAGGCACTGGGCAAAGATGTGAGCAAATTAACATAATCTTCACATTCATGGAGCTGAGAAATCAAAACAAAGGCGATACTATGAAATAGTAGGGGAATTTGGGAAAACCCTTATGAGTTAAGATCATTTCTATACCTGGTAACCTCTAAAATAATATTGATTAACATTGGAGCTTAGCATTTCTCTAAGCTGTTTACACTATCAATTTATTTAATTTTAACAACGTATATGTAATTTAGGTATTGTTATATAATATGTATCTGTGCCTATTTTAAAGATGAAGAAATTGAAGTACAAGGAAGATAAGTAACTTGCTCAGTGTTTCACAACTGATAGCTAGCTGTTGGAAAATAAATTTGAAACCAGGCAATTGGGTTCTAATATCTTCCCTTAGTCACTGCAGTATACTACTTTGTGTTGTTTATGGTAGGGGTTTTCAAATTGCAAATTTCCCACTGCACATTCTTCCAGTGCCCTACCAGAAATGACATGGGTTTATGGTGGGGCTCAGGAAGCACAATTTAAACAGACACCCCAAGTGATAGTGAAGAGGGCTGTCCTGGGATTATACTTGAAGAAACACGCTGCTAAAGCATAGAATGGCCACTTGTGGGAATGCAAAGCTACTGTGATGAGTTTTAGTGACACTTATTGCTGTTGCAGGGAGAATCACATGTATATATATAAGTGCTGAACCTGGGGTCCTACAAAGCCCCTGGGCTCCTCCCAACTCTTCAAAAAGCATATACACACACACACACGCATACATAAACTTCCAGAAAGCAAAGGAATGCATCAAGACTTGGCCTGCCACTTCAGGAAGGAAGTTCTTTATTCTTCCTTTATGTCAATTATAAGAAGTGAAATGTGGCCAATTCTTGCCTATCCCAGGCTGCTGGTTAAAATCTTCTAAATTAACTCCACTCTATTAAAATCCTAGTTTTATTTTTAATTGTATATTTCCAATTCCAAGACTAGTTATTTTAAGAGCACAATTGAGACATGTATACTTTGCAATATTACAACTGTTCTGTGAAAAATAATTTATAAATACGGGTTGCCAGCAGAAAATGATGAAACCAGGTTGTTGCAGAAATTTTCACACAAAGCAACTCCCCAAGTGCAATATTTTCTATAAATGTATCACAAACCTGTGTATATGTTAATAAGGGTGACATCTTATTTGATACCTATGGTAACCTTTTCCATTTTGGCACTTTCCTTCTGATCTTGTCAGTCTGTAGCCTGTATAATTTGCTATGCGGCACAGCAATCACTCCCTTGGAGAATAGTGATGGTGCATACTGATGAATTCTTTTGACAAAATATCATATCAACTTCCCTTATGGCAAAGGATATGAATCCTACTCATATCATAAAGTGGTTTCTTTTCTGAATACTACCTATAGAAACCAATACCCAGAGGTAGTCAGTGACTGAAGATAAAGTGGGTAAAAGGCATTTCTAGAAGGTTGTTAAACCCAACGTAAGGGTTATAGGCAAACCTCTTTCAGAAATTTAGTTAAATTGCAAAGGATTTACTTCTCTCTCTCTCCTTCTCTCTCTCTCTGTCTCTCTTTCTCTCTCTCTCTCTCTCTCTCTCTCCCCTCCCTTCCTCCCTCTCTTCTTTCTTTCTTTTTCTATTTCTCCCCTTCTCTCTTTCTCTTTCATTCTCTCTCTTTTTTTCTTTAAGTTTGTCCTGGATATGTTCATTTTCACTCAATTTTATCACTAGGAAGTAGCGAAGGGAAGCTATTGTAGATTTTGTATTGTGCTCAGGAATTGCATGGAACTTAACATTTAGATTACAATGCAACATTATAGTCCCATAGCCTTTTTTCTACAAGAGAGTTAGGTAACCTTGCCAAGTTTATTCACCCACTTATTTATTAGTTTATTCAATATAATTAATTTATTAGTTTATTCAATATAATTAATTAAGCACCTTCTATGTGCTGCTAGACTCTGAGCTGGACTGCATAGCCTGTAAGTAAGTAATGGATTTAAGATTTGCACACAGTTTTGTTTGACCCCAAATTCCAAAGTGTAATGGGTTTCAGCATGAGAACATTGTTGGTAAAATCTCTTCATATCAGTTATTATCTGTTTCACTTTGGAATATTTCCCTGTCTCAAACAAATGCATTCCAGTTTCATCTCAGTTTTCCAGTCTTTTCCAAGAAATTGAGATTCCTTAAAATGCAAATTAAAGAATATCAAACAGCCTTAATAAAACAAGAAACTCAATGACACGTATAAATGAAAAGCCTAGGAGATACAGCTTGCTTTGGGAATGGGTGTATCTAGGTGCCAAAAGTATATAATCATGTATTACTCAATATCATCACATCTAGCCCTTTCTTTCCCTCCCTCCCTCCCCCTCCCTCCCTTCCTTCCTTCCTTCCTTCCTTCCTTCTTTCCTTCCTTCCTTCCTTCCTTCTTTCCTTCCTTTTTCTCTCTACTTTTCTCAGTTATACTTTCTAGTATGTTGGTTAGAGTTTTCACATTTCTCATGCTGAACTCCAGCAACTCCTTTCAAATTACCTTCAAATTTACAAGGAGAGTTTTATATCTTAATAGTGCTAAGAAAATCATAAAATTTAACTTCATTTGGCCAACTTAGATTACATATATATTCCTTTTAAAAACAAAACCAACATGGTCCTTTTTTATCAGCTAGGCTTGGGTCGCTAGCATCAGCTTCATAGACTGAGTTGTGTTTCAAGGTGTTATTTTTATAGCTTCTGAAAAAGTTTAATAAACTCATTGGAAGAGTCACACATAATGCACAACCAATGATCATTGCAGTGAATAGGTCTCTATAAAATAAATTAAACAGGAAAGGTTCATACCAGGCCTCAACTCCCAAAATCACAGTCACTATGTAGACAAAAGAAACAGTCACCTGGCTAACGTCATTTCCCCATGGCAGGAAAAGAATCCCTGTGTTATACTTTTCCCAGTGGGGCAGGATGAAAGAAAATAAAACTACCCAGAGCAGGAGATAAATAACAAAAACACTGACACCAGATGATCCTCATCGAAAAATGGAATACACAGTTACAACAAAGTAAACACATGACCAACTATCCAGGCCATGGTCAAAAAGCTCCCCTAATGGGGTGCTGGAATTGGTTCTACAGGCTTGCTTTCCATCCACACCATCTAGAGCGCAGGCTACAAAGTTGAGGATGCCCACTACAATCCAAACCCAATCAGGTACATGCTTGTGACCTGATACTGAAGCATAAAAGTCGGGATCAAAGTATGCCATAAGCAGAAAATTGAACACAACCAGCAGAAAGCCAGAAAAATTTATCAGATTTGGAGTCAGCCAAGTAGGGAACTTCAGAGCCACAGAAGAGAGTGCAGCAATAGGGGTGCAGAGGGCAAAGTGAAGAGAGTCCCGCACAGAGGATCGGCACTGACCAGCACTCACCAGCCTGAGACACTTGTCTGCTCACCCGCCGGGGCGGGCGGGGGCTGGGAGCTGAGGCTCAGGTTTCAGAGGTCAGACCCCAGGGAGGGGACTGGGGTTGGC
Organism: Delphinapterus leucas; assembly: GCF_059928025.1. Classification (NCBI taxonomy): domain Eukaryota; kingdom Metazoa; phylum Chordata; class Mammalia; order Artiodactyla; family Monodontidae; genus Delphinapterus; species Delphinapterus leucas. The sequence continues at coordinate 46,109,984 of NC_143133.1, read as the reverse complement.
TGCATGAAGAGAGCCTGAAGGGGGCTAGTGCGCCACAGCTAGACGGGAGGGAGTCCGGGAAAATGTCTGAACCTGCCGAGAGGCAAGAGACCATCGTTTCAGGTGCGCAAGGAGAGGGGCTTCCTGCTCCATGTGCTCACAAGTGACAGAGCACTGCCTAAGTGAGCTCCAGAGATGGGCGTGAGCTGCAGCTATCATCTTGGACCCCAGAGGTGGGCAAAGGAGAGCTACTACTGCCGCCGCTGCCACCAAGAGTCTTGTGTGCAAACGCAGGTCACTACCCACACCCTACCAAGAACCTGTGCAGCATGCCACTGCCAGGGTCTCATGAGCTAAGGCCAAATTCTGTAGGAGAACACAGGGCATAGCTCAGGCTGTTGCAACTACACGCTGACATCTGCCACCGCCGACTGTCCCCGCATCACAATTATGACTACCTTACCCTTCCTTCTCCCTGGGCTGAGTGAGCAAGAGCCCTAATCAGCCGCTGCTGTAACCGCCTCCTGTCTGGGTGGGTAACAGATGCCTGAGGGAGACCTACAGGCAGAGGTAGGGGCAAAACCAAAGCTGAACTCCAGGAGCCATGTGAACAAAGAAGAAAAAGGGAAATTTCTCTGTGCAGCCTCAGGAGCAGTGGACTAAATCCCACAATTTGCTTGATAAACCTTGCATGTGTGGAATACCTGAATACAACGGTGTTCCCAAAATTGAGGCAGTGGACTTTGGGAGTAACTGTAGACTTGGGGTTTGCCTTCTGTGTTTGATTTGGTTTTAGATTCATGTTTATATTAGTTTAGTTTTTAGTGATTGTTTTCATTTGTAGTTTGTATATTGATTTCGTTGCTTTCTTCCTTTCTTTTTTTCCTCTTTTTGTGACTGTTTGTGTATATTTTTCTTTTTGTGATTTTGTCTGCTTAGTGTTGCTTTTACCATTTGTCTTGGGGTTCTGTCTGTTCATTATTTTTTCTTCCTTTTCTTCTTAGCCATGTGGCTGGTAGGGTTTAGGTGCTCTGATGGGGTGTCAGGCCTGAGCCTCTGAGGTGGGAGAGCTGAGTCCAGGATGCTGGACCACCAGAAACCTCCCAGCCCTATGTAATATTAATTGCTGGGAGCTCTCCCAGAGACTTCCGTCTCAACACTAAGAACCAGCTCCACCCAAAGGCCACCAAACACCAGTGCTGGATGCCCCACACCAAACAACTAGCAAGAGAGGAACACAACCTTACTCATTAGCAGACAGGCAGCCTAAAGTCATACTAAGTTCACAGACTCCCCCAAACAAACCACTGGATGCACCCTGCCCACCAGAAGGACAATGTCCAGCCCCATCCACCACAACACAGGCACCAGTCCCCCACACCAGGAAGCTTTAACAAATCACTGAACCAAACTCACCCACTGGGGGCAGAAACCAGAAATAAGAGGAACTACGAACCTGCAGCCTGTGAAAAGGAGACACCAAACACACTAAGTTAAACAAAATGAGAAGAGAGAGAAATATGCAGCAGATGAAGGAGCAAAGTAAAAACCCACCAGACCAAACAAATGAAGAGGAAATAGGCAGTCTACCTGAAAAGGAATTCAGAGTAATGATAGTAAAGATGATCCAAATCTTGGAAATAGAATGGAGAAAATACAAGAAACGTTTAACAATGACCTAGAAGAGCTAAAGCAAACAAACAATGATGAACAACACAATAAATGAAATTAAAAATTCTCTAGAAGGAATCAATAGCAGAAGAACAGATATGTGACCCAGAAGAGAGAAAACTGGAAATAACTGCCACAGAGCAGAATAAAGAAAAAAGATGAAAGTAATTGAGGACAGTCTCAGAGACCTATGGGACAATATTAAATGCACCAATATTCGAATTATAGGGTTCCCAGAAGAAGAAGAGAAGAAGGAAGGGACTGAGAAAATATTTGAAGAGATTATAGATGAAAACTCCCTTAACATGGGAAAGAAAATAGTCAAGCAAGTCCAGGAGCATGGAGAGTCCCATCCAGATTAAATCCAAGGAGAAACATGCCAAGTCACATATTAATCAAACTATCAAAAATTAAATACAAAGAAAATATATTAAAAGCAACAAGGGAAGAACAACAAATAACACACAAGGGAATCCCCATAAGGTTAACAGCTGAACTTTCAGCAGAAACTCTGCAAGCCAGAAGGGAGTGGCAGGACATATTTAAAGCAATGAAGGAGAAAAATCTACAACCAAGATTACTCTTCAAAGCAAGGATCTCATTCAGATTTGATGGAGAAATTAAAACTTTTACAGGCAAGCAAAAGCTAAGAGAATTCAGCACCACCAAAGCAACTTTACAACAAATGCTAAAGGAACTTCTCTAGGCAGGAAACAGAAGAGAAGGAAAAGACCTACAATAACACACCCCCCAAAATTAAGAAAATGGTAATAGAAACTTACATATCAATAATTATCTTAAAGGTAAATGGATTAAATTCTCCAACCAAAAGATACAGACTGGCAGAATGGACAGAAAAACAAGACCCATATATATGCTGTTTATAAGAGACCCACTGCAGACCTAGGGACACATACAGACTGAAAGTGAGGGAATGGAAAAAGATAGTCTATGCAAATGGAAATCAAAAGAGAGCTGGATTAACAATTCTCATATCAGACAAAATAGACTTTAAAATAAAACTATTACAAGAGACAAAGAGGGACACTACAAAAAGATAAAGGGATCGATCCAAGAAGAAGCTATAACAATTGTAAATATTTATGCAACTAACATAGGAGCAACTCAATACATAAGGCAAATTTTAACAGTCATAACAGCCGTAAAAGGGGAAATCAACAGTAACACAATCATAGTAAGGGACTTTAACACCACACTTACACCAATGGACAGATTATTCAAAATGCAAGTAAATAAGGAAACACAAACTTTAAATGACACATTAGAGCAGATAGACTTAATTGATATTTATAGGACAATCCACCCACCCCAAAACAACAGAATATACTTTCATCTCAAGTGCACATGGAACATTCTCCAGGATAGATCATATCATGTGTCACAAATCAAGCCTTGGTAAATATAAGAAAATTGATATCGTATCAAATATTTTTTCTGCCCACAATTCTGTGAGACTAGATATCAATTATAGGCAAAAAAAAAAACTGTAATAAACACAAACACATGGAGGCTAAACAATATGCTACTAGGTAACCAAGAGATCACTGAAGAAATCAAACAGGAAATCAAAATATACCTAGAAACAAATGACAATGAAAACACAATGACTCAAAACCTATGGGATGCAGCAAAAGCAGTTCTAAGAGGGAAGTTAATAGCAATACAATCCTACCTCAAGAAACAAGAAAAATCTCAAATAAACAACCTAACCTTACACCTAAAGCAATTAGAGAAAGAAGAACAAAAAAAACCCAAAGTTAGCAGAAGGAAAGAAATCATAAAGATCAGATCAGAAATAAATGAATAAGAAATGAAGGAAACAATGGCAAAAATCAATAAAACTAAAAGCTGGGGGCTTCCCTGGTGGTGCAGTGGTTGAAAGTCCATCTGCTGATGCAGGGGACATGGGTTCAGGCCCTGGTCTGGGAAGATCCCACATGCCACGGAGTGGCTGGGCCCGTGAGCCATGACCACTGAGCCTGCACGTGCGGAGCCTGTGCTCTGCAACGGGAGAGGCCACAACAGTGAGAGGCCCGCGTACTGAAAATAATAAAAAACAACTAAAAGCTGGTTGTTTGAGAAGATATACAAAATTGATAAACCATTAGCCAGAGTCATCAGGATAAAAGAGGGAGAAGACTCAAATCAACAGAATTAGAAATAAAAAAGAAGTAACAGCTGACACAGCAGAAGTGCAAAGGATTATGAGAGACTACTACAAGCAACTCTATGCCAGTAAAATGGACAACCTGGAAAAAATGGACAAGTTCTTAAAAAAGCACAACCTTCCAAGACTGAACCAGGACGAAATAGAAAATATAAACAGACCAATCACAAGCACTGAAATTGAAACTGTGACTAAAAATCTTCCAACAAACAAAAGCCCAGGACCAGATGGCTTCACAGATGAATTCTATCAAACACTTAGAGAAGAGCTGACACCTATCCTTCTCAAACTCTTCCAAAATATAACAGAGGGAGGAACACTCCCAAACTCATCCTATGAGGTCACCATCACTCCTATACCAAAAGCAGACAAAGATGTCACAAAAAAAGAAAGCTGCAGACCAATTTCCCTGATGAACATAGATGAAAAAATCCTCAACAAAATACCAGCAGACACAATCCAACAGCACATTAAAAGGATCATACACCATGACCAAGTGGGGTTTATCCCAGGAATGCAAGGATTGTTCAATATACGCAAATCAATCAATGTGATATATCAGAGTAACAATTTGAAGGATAAAAACCATATGATCATCTCAATAGATGCAGAAAATCTTTCAACAAAATTCAACACCCATTTATGATAAAAACCCTCCAGAAAGTAGGCATAGAGGGAAACTACCTCAACCTAGTAAAGGCCATATATGATAAACCCACAGCCAACAACATTGTCAGTGGTGAAAAACTGAAACCATTTCCTCTAAGATCAGGAACAAGGCCGACTCTCACCACTATTATTCAACATAATTTTGGAAGTTTTAGCCATGGCAATCAGAGAAGAAAAAGAAATAAAAGGAATCTAAATTGGAAAAGATGAAGTAAAACTGTCACTGTTTGCAGATGACATGATACTATACATAGAGAATCCTAGAGATGTTACCAGGAAACTACCAGAGCTAATCAATGAATTTGGTAAAGTAGCAGGATACAAAATTAATGCACAGAAATCTCTTGCATTCCTATACACTAATGATGAAAAATCTGAAAGAGAGATTCAGGAAACACTCCCATTTACCATTGCAACAAAAAGAATAAAACACCTAGGAATAAATCTACCTAAGGAGACAAAAGACCTGTATGCAGAAAACTATAAGACACTGATGAAAGAAATTAAAGACGATACAAACAGATGGAGAGATATACCATGTTCTTGGATGGGAAGAATCAACATTGTGAAAATGACTATACTACCCAAAGCAATCTACAGATTCAATGCAATCCCTATCAAACTACCACTGGCATTTTTCACAGAACTAGAACAAAAATTTTTACAATTTGTGTGGAAACACAAAATACACCAAGTAACCAAAGCAATATTGAGAAAGAAAAACGAAGCTGGAGGAATCAGGCTCCCTGACTTCAGACTATCCTGCAAAGCTACAGTAATCAAGAAAGTATGGTGCTGGCACAAAAATAGATATATAGATCAATGGAACAGGATAGAAAGCCCAGAGATAAACCTATGCACATATGGTCACCTTATCTTTGATAAAGGAGGCAAGAATATACAATGGAGTAAAGACAGTCTCTTCAGTAAGCCGTGTTGGGAAAACTGTACAGTTACATGTAAAAGAATGAAATTAGAACACTTCCTTACACCATACACAAAAATAAATTCAAAATGGATTAAAGACCTAAATGCAAGGCCAGACACTATAAAATTGTTAGAGCAAAATATAGGCAGAACTCTCTGATATAAATCACAGCCAGATCCTTTTTGACCCACCTCCTAGAGAAATGGAAATAAAAACAAAAATAAAGAAATGGGACCTAATGAAACTTAAAAGCTTTTGCACACAAAGGAGAACATAAACAAAATGAAAAGAGAACCCTCAGAATGGTAGAAAATATTTGCCAATGAACCAACTGACAAAGGATTAATCTCCAAAATATACAAGCAGCTCATTCAGCTCAATATCAAAAAAGCAAACAACCCATCCAAAAACAGACAGACGACCTAAGTAGACATTTCTCCGAGGAAGATATACAGATTGCCAACAAACACATGAAAGGATGCTCAATATCACTAATTATTGGAGAAATACAAATCAAAACCACAATGAGGTATCACCTCACACTGGTCAGAATGGCCATCATCAAAAGATCTACAAGTGATAAATTCTGGGGAGGGTGTCGAGGAAAGGGAACCCTCTTGCACTGTTGGTGGAAATGTAAGTTGATACAGCCACTATGGAGAACATTATAGAGGTTTCTTAAAAAAACTAAAAATAGAACTACCATATGAACCAGCAATCCCACTACTGGGCATATACCCTGATAAAACCATAATTCTAAAAGAGTCATGTACCACAATGTTCATTGCAGCACTATTTACAACAGCCAGACTTGGAAGCAACCTAAGTGTTCATCAACAGGTGAATGAATAAAGATGTGGCACACATATGCATTAGAATATTACTCAGCCATAAAAAGAAATTGAGTTATTTGTAGTGAGGTGGATTGACCTAGAGAGTTTCAAACAGAGTAAGGTAAGTCAGAAAGAGAAAAACAAATACTGTATGCTAACACTTACATATATGGAATCTAAAAAAAAAAAAAATGGTTCTAATGAACCTAGGAGCAGGACAGGAATAAAGATGTAGATGTAGAGGAGGGACTGAGGACATGGGAGAGGGAGGGGAAGCTGGGACGAAGTGAGAGAGTGGCATGAACATATATACACTACCTAATGTAAAATAGATAGCTAGTGGGAAGTAGTCACATAGCACAGGGAGATCAGCTCAGTGCTTTGTGCCCACCTAGAGGGGTGGAATAGGGAGGGTGGGAGGGAGGCTTAATAGGGAGGGGATATGGGGATATATGTAGATGTATGGCTGATTCACTTTTTTATAAAACAGAAACTAACACACCATTGTAAAGCAATTATACCTCAATAAAGATGTAAAAAGAAAAAAAAATATATTAGGGGCCAAGAAGGACTTTTCAAAATAAAACTTGTTGGGAAAAAAGAAACAGAGTTAAAATAAAAGTTAAAAGAGAGAGGGAAAGAGAGAGCAAACTTAGGCTCTGGAGTCATTCAGCCTAAGTTCAGATTGTTGCTCTTCTCATTGCAAGCTCTGAGACCATAGGTAGATAAACTCTCCCATTTCTAGGGTTGCTAAAAGTATTTAGTCATCTTACTGCTGTAAGCATTGAAAGACTCAGTATACCATGGGTAAAATGGTCGGAACAGTTGCCAGCATATAGTAAATTCTCAAAAAGTATCATTACTAATAGTGATTATTTTCTTTTTTTTTTTTTTTCTGTACGTGGGCCTCTCATTGTTGTGGCCTCTCCAGTTGCGGAGCACACGCTCCGGACGCACAGGCTCAGTGGCAATGGCTCACGGGCCCAGCCGCTCCGCGGCATGTGGGATCCTCCTGGACCGGGGCACGAACCCGTGTCCCCGGCATCAGCAGGCGGACTCTCAACCACTGCGCCACCAGGGAAGCCCAACAGTGATTATTTTCAACCCAAGGAAAACCATTATGAGCCCAGGCAACTGCTCCTTGTCTTCCTCTCAGCTTTTCTCTGTGTGTCTACTTTAATCTTCTCCTTGTCTTTGCAGAATGGTTTGCCCTCCTGCTGAATGCATGTCTTACTTTGCTGCCCTGTCTCTCTTGAGCTTCTGTGTCCTCTGTTCATGCAACTAGTCCAGACTCTTCAGTGTCCCTCAAGCCCACTCCCAAATATCAGGAAGAGATAGTCTGATTATAAATCTTGGGTCATTCAGATACAATCAGATTTAGAAACAGGTTAAACAGGCTCCTGTAGTAGAAACATGGTTGTGAGGCCCAAGATCTCTTACAAAACAGGGTTAAGAAAGAAGAAATGGACTTGGCAGATCCTTCTTAATTAGAAGATAATTTTAACATAAATTGGCCTTGGAAATAAAATTATTTTCATTTTATGTCCATGACAATTAGAGTTGTATCTGGTGCTTATAATCTTAAGAGAATGTAGGAGATGGCCAACTGAGATTGGGAAACCAGGGCTTAAAGGAATGCCTTGCCCTTCTAATTCTGCCATTTTTAAAATCATTCCCCTGCAATAAAATGATTGTGCAATAAGTGTTGCTTATTTTCTCTGAAATCAGTAGCCTGGACCAGAGCAAAAGAGAGTGTGTTGGTGACATCATTTAATGTCTTGTGAAACAAATGTTGTATTTGTTGTACTTAAGTTATCACAAAAAATAATAAAATGTTTTATAATCTCTTTAAAAGAAAGAAATGAGATAGGCAAAAAATAAAAATAAAATAAAGATAAATTAATTTCAAATTTCAATCACAGAAAGACAACTCAAGACCATAATGAAATACTATCGATATTTTACTCCTTCTGAATGAATTGGCAAAGTTTAAGAAATATGACCCTACCAATGTATTGCTAAAGCCTTAAAGAAAGAATAAACTCTCATCTGGTGCTGTGAGATGTGGAAAGTGGCACAACCATTTTGGAAAACAATCCAGAGTATGTCACTAAATTGATCATACACATACACTGTAATCTGACAGTTCTATTCAGCTATAAAGTTAAAATCAGTCCTAGAGAAGCACCTGCTTACAGGACAAGGTCACATGTCAAGGTTGATCCCAGAAGTGTTTGTACCTAGATTACCTAAGTTAGAAGGTGAGTTCAGGGGCTTCTGTCCTATTGCTATATCTTGACTTATGTTTATGTTATATATTTTCTACTAAGTTATCAAATACTGAATAATATAACACATTAAAACATTAAAAAAATGACATACAAGGGGTATAAATAACATTCTATGAGCATTCAGAAGAGAGCATCATTACAATATTATTTTAAGATCGTGAAAGCAGGGAAATTCTTGCATGTGGTAGCATTTTAAGACACCCCGAAGGCTGTATTATTCATAATTTATACCTTGCCCTGTTTTTCAAAAGATATAAAATTCTTATAAACATGTTATAAAACAAAATTTAAAAATAGCAAGGAGCAGAAAACAGGAGTTAGGGGAAAATAATGAGTGAAAAAGAAAAAGGAAGTAAGAAAGGCATAACATTAGCAAATTGTAATTCACAGTATTCAGTTAATTTTTGTTTAGGAGGTTGGATGTAAATTTGCCTCTAACCAAATGAAGAGAAAAATACTGTCAGTTATTATATCAATAATTACTAAGTCTGCTAAAGGGGAAGGAAAAGGATTGTTTTGTTAGCTGCTTATTGATTTGTACTTTGTTTTTTTCCTGGCACTATTTTCTTAAAAGGAGATGCTGTGAAACATGACAATAAAGGCCATTCTGAGAAACATAAAAACAGAATTAAAGTACCTATGTAAAAACGAGCAAATAAATAAACGGCATATGTAAGAGGAATCAAAGAGGATTTCCACCTCATTTTGCTGCAAATGCTTGACTGGAGACAGTTAATAAGGTTCCAAAGACAGACTGGGACCAGACAGACAGAGAGTGACACACAGTGGTACTCAAAGGGTGGTCCCTGGACCATCAGCATTTCCAGGGAGCATGTAAGAAATGCAAATTACTGGCAACACTGCAGACCTACTCAATTGGAACCTCTGGGGATGAGGCTCAGAAATCTGGGTTTTAATGATCCTCTAGGCAGTTCTGATGTGTGCTAATGATTTTGAACCACAAGGCCAAACAGTTTGGATTATACACTCTATGTAATTAAGTACCACTGTAGGTATTTTCCAATCCTAAACCCCCCTTAAGTTCCCGTGCTCCTGTGCCCCAGGAGCCAGGATAAATTTCTGCTGCCGTCACTTAGAAGTGGAATTATGAACCAAAGTGGGACTATGAGCCAAAGTAAATACTCTTGGCATTTAGTGCATTTCAATCTGAGAGAAAATTCTAAAGCAGGATGTCTCAAGCGCAACAATTTTGACATTTCGAGGCTTGATAATTCTTTGCTTTGGGAAGCTTTCCTCTGTGTGTTAGGATGTTTAACAGCATCCCTGTAGGATATTCAACAGTATCCCTGGCCTCTCTACTCACCAAATGCCACTAACATCACTTACATAATATAAGACAATCACAAATATCTCCAGACATTACCAAATGTTTTCTGAGGGACAACATTGCCCCCGGTTGAGAACCACTGTACTAAAATATTTCTAAACTAAAATATATAGTCTGTCATTTGATCCCTGGGGTTGTTCTCACCTATGTCCTTGGTGCTCAGGTTGTATAGGGAATTCTTCTAAAGTACTGAGTGTGCCAACTCAGAGTACATGTTATGACAAAGATGATGATGAAATTGATAATGGTAATCATGATGCAAATAAAATGATTTATAATAATTTATCTAAAAGACCTTGAAATGCTCTTACACCAGAGAGCCCAGAAATATGTTAATTCCAGAGTCTTTCCAACATAACAGACTACTCATGCCTAATGTCAGCCCAGAAGAATCAATTTTCTAAAGTTTTGGGGATGATATCAGTCTTTAAATTTATGTACAATTATCTTAGGAATTTATTAAACATTCATATTCCTGGGCCTTAATCTCAGTTATTTTGATTTAGTAGGCCCAGTTAGGAGCCAAGGAAATAGCATTTTAATAAGCATTCCAGATACTTTTGATGCAGTTATGTGCTGCCCCATGGGAAATACTGCTCTTAAGAGTGGAAAATATAGGAGGAACTCTGCTCAACATTGTTATAATCTAAATGGGAAAAGAATTTGAAAAAGAATAGGTACATGTATACGTATAGTTGAATCACTTTACTGTACACTGTAACAATGTAACACATTGTTAATCAACCATACTCCAATATTAAATAAAAATATAAAAAAAAGAATGGATAATGGGAGCACTGAATCTGAAGAAAGCTGAGTTATCTTACTAATTAAGAAACATTTCCTTTCCAAAAACAGGTTTTAGTCTGGACTATTCACTGTCACCTTCTATTGAGAGGAGCAAGCAGATAAATGATGATGTAAACAAATGAAACATACCTGATATAAAACCATAGGCACTGATGAGGAATGTAGCTAATTAAAACACAGCAGTCCCTACTAAGCTATAGGTGATTGTTGTCAAGCAACAATAAAGCTCATGAGTGCCAGGTCTCCTGATATCTAAACATAGACTAGAATTTCAGATTTTTATGTCAGCTTTTCTAATCTTAAAAGGAATAGTTATCAGTAATTCAATTTTTGTTCAAGCTCTTTATTTTTCAGACTGGATTTGGACTACAAATCTCTTGTTATGACATCTGTAATAATGGAACCAGTCTATTTGAGAACCAGTGAACAAAAAATCATCGTGGAAGAATCTATGCCTAAGCTGGAAGTTTTCCTGAATTCCATCTCCACTGTACACAAAATCCTTCACTGTTTTTTGTTTTGGTTTCGGGTTTTTTGAATACCATAGCCTGAACTTTCAGTATGTAATTCTGTCTATACTTTGTACAGCTGGTGTTTTGGCTTGGGGAGAAGGAAGGGAAAAGATGCCAGGGGGAAGGAAGACATTTCCAGCTTTGTCTCCTGGTGGTTTCTGTGGAGACTCTGCTGTCATTGCATGCATTAGATATATTTGTCTGAGTTCCCCGTGGTGCTGAATGGTCCAAGAGAATAGGTAGAGTCAGAGCTAGGAGAGGAGCAGAAAGACACAGCATTGGGGAAGCTCTCCAGAGTGTCAATTGGTCTAAATCCTCTGCTTACATACATAAGTATGCTTGACAGAAGGAGGATGCGAGGCCAAAACCCAGATACACTTAATAATAGTTATCAAGTATGGAGTACTTAATATATAGCAGGTACTGAGCTAACCCTTGGACACACACATACATATGGTACATACATACACATGTACATACTTGCATATATACATACATGTCAGATATGTGGTGACACACGACTGGTAAATCTTGGAGCTGGAAATTAGAACCTAAGTCCGTTTGTCTACAAAATCAATGCTCATAAAATTATCACGTGGGGTTTACACTCAAAAATATTTAAAACAGCAAAGTCTCTGCAAATACTAAGTGCACAGTTTTTTTTTTTGGTTTTTTGTTTGTTTGTTTGTTTTTGTTTTTGCGGTATGTGGGCCTCTCACTGTTGTGGTCTCTCCCGTTGCGGACCACAGGCTCCAGACGCGCAGGATCAGCGGCCATGGCTCACGGGCCCAGCTGCTCCACGGCATGTGGGATCTTCCCAGACCGGGGCACGAACCCGTGTCCCCTGCACCAGCAGGCAGACTCTCAACCACTGTGCCATCAGGGAAGCCCGAGTGCACAGTTTTGAATCATATCTGCTGTAGATGACATTCAAGGCACTACATCCGAAGTCCTAAGGTTAAAAGGAATGTTCTTATAAGCAGTACTCGATCCTGATGTAGTGAAGTTCTCTAATTCTCAAATGCAACCCATTTTACGACAAATATAAATTCAGTGATAACTTTTTAAAATATTTTGGCAAGGGAAAGAAATACTACTCCATAAGTGTAAATACAAAATACTGAAAGAAATATTTTAAAATATATATTTAAAATATATCTTAAAATTAAAATTCAGTAGTTCTCTTTCTTGCCAAAATCTCTGGAGCACTATAAAACCTTAGCATTGCTGCAGCTCTGTAAGAAAGAAATGCACAGAAATTCCTAAGTGGCATACCCACAGAACTGGATAACTTGGGTAATTCCAGCATCTTCACAAGTTTCTGAAATAACAAAGAACAGAAGTTGAACACTCCCATCAGATAGAGTGTATTTTAGAGATGTTCAAATGCAGAGCTCCTAATGATAAATAGGCATTCACTACATGAACAGTCAAGGGGATGTTTTTCTAAGCTAGTGATTAGCATACGGAAAGATTACAGGCCTTTAACCAAAATAGTCAGTTCATAGGAAAAAAATAATATAGTATTCCTACAAAGAAGAGCAGAGAGTAGTAGAAAACTAGCCTAGCAATAGGATTAGATTTAGCTCATTTTGAATTCAATGCATGTAAAATGACAATTTCATCCAATTGCTTAAAACTCACAAATGGGTCTACAGTACTACAGAACACTACTCAGCAGTTAAAAGAAAGGAACATGTACCACCATGGATGAAGCTCAAACAATTATGCTGAATGGAAGAAGCCAGAAAAAAAAAGAATATATGTTGTATGTTCATTTATATAAAACTCTGGAAAATACAAACTAATCTATAGTGAAAGTAGATCAGTGGTTGCCTGGGGATAGAGGTAGGGGTGGCAGGGATTGGGGGAAAGAGAAATAACAGAGGGCTGCAAGGAAGCTTTTGAAGGTGATAAATATTTTCTCTCCCTTGATTTGAAGATGGTTTCGTGGGTGTGTCTATAAGTTATGAAATTATGCATGTTAAACACTTGTCATTTACTATATGCCAATTATACCTTAATAAAGCTGGCAAAAAATCAAACAGATCAAAAAGCATTATACTTTGCATTTGGCTACCTAAAAGTTCTGGGAGGATATACATAGAACCCCAAATAGTTTCCCATTGGAGTGGTATAAGAACTAGGTAAATAGAGCCTACAAAGAAAGAGGACATTTCTTCATTTATCTCTCAATTAAATTAATCAGATATTTATTAAGCACCCTCTCTGTGCCAATTACTCTTTTTGACGTTAAAGATGCATTGGTACACAATATAAAAAAATCACTATCATTGAGAAGAATATGGTGTGAGCATACCTACCATATAATTTAATTAAAATATTGAATAGCAAAAATACTGTTCGAGTTTTATTTGTAAAATACCTATTTTTAAAATCACTATCATTGCATTTGTTTATATATGTAGAGGTAATATACATATATGTGTGTGTGTTTGTGTATGTGTGTGTGTGTGTGTGTACATTTTTCATATTATTTCTCTTTCCCAGAATGCCTTTCCTGGTCTCTTAACTTATTCATCTTTTAAACTTCCATTTACTCTCAAGGCAGATATAAAGTACTTCTTCCATCGTGAGTTTTTTGCTAATCTCAGTTGTACACTGATCACCCCTTCTTATGTGCCTTTACAAGGCCTCAACCATACTTCAGTCATATCATCTGTTAAATTCCCTGCCACTTATTTATTGGCATTGGTGTTTCCTCCACTAGACTATCATCTTTGTGAAAACATTACCTGTGTATTCTGAGCAATTATCAAAGTACCCAACATATAAGTATATACTTATTGGAAGAATTAATGCAATACTTCTCATTCCTGCCTTGGTACAGATGTTCTAAGGTATGGATGGAAAAGAGGTACAATCTATAGAGTACCAGAGTTGGTCAGAAGCGCTCTATTCACAAGAATTCTAATGTCATTTCGGAATTCTAGACAGAAGGTCGTGTTTGTTTAGGAACATCTGCCATGGGTTTAGTAAAGAGGAAATGAGGACATATGCACCACATACTTGTGATTTTTAGACTTGGGAATATAAAATATGAAAATAAAATAAAACATTATATAAAACAGTTCTTTAAATCAGTTTTCCTATCCAAAATGGACTGTCACCATTTCTTTCTAGAACGCATGGTCTTTTTTCTATTTGCTATGTTGGGTGCTAAAATTGAGATGTCCTTCATCTTCTCACACGTCCTTATTTAGATGAGATAAGAAATCAGCGGCAGATATATGGCTCTTTAAAAATAAACATGAACTTGGGAGTTGTTGAAAGATGGGAAAAGAGAAAAGGGAAAGAGAGGGGGAATGGAAGATGACTTAGTGGAGATGGACAAAGAAATATGAAGTGTGAGAACTGTCCCTGACAGAGAAGGCCAAAGGATGTACAGACACTGAATGTCAACTTCTGTGGCAAACCTGCCCTGTGTGACTGCTGTTTCATGAACTCAAGGGATTTCAACTAAAATCTGAGTCAGGTGAGAGAAGAGAATAGTCACAAGATAAAATGGCTCCCGTAGGTTAGAGAGCTTAGTATAGTTGTGAGGAAAACAGAGCTGAAAGTGACCATAAAAATGTAAAAGTTACACAATTCTTGGAGAGGCAATGGATTCTTCTGAAACATGATAGGAAAGCCAAGAAGACTTTATGAAAATATCACAGCACAGGGTGATATGGGTTACAAAGAGCATAATATGATTATATACATCTTTATAGATTACAGTAGATCTTTGATCATGATTTTGTTGGATTCTTATGACTATTCTGGAAGACAAGCAGGTCAGGAACTATTATCCATTCTGAAGTAACTGAGGCTCCTAGAAGTTAAAAATCACCTTGGAGGCATAGAGTCTGGGAAGGAGAATGTGCTGCAAGTCCTCTCCTTTTCCGTTTCCCCTCCCCCTCCCTTCTCCTCTTCCTCTTCTCTTTTTCCCTTTATTTCCTTTCCTTTCCTTCCTTCCTTCCTTCCTTCCTTCCTTCCTTCCTCTCTCTCCTCCGTCCCTCCCTCTTTCTCTTTCTTTCTTTCCTACCAGACTGAGCATATGTGAACCTTCATTTAATAGTTCAAAGCTTATACATTGGAGGTCATGGCTGTGAACACAAGCAATAAACATACACAGTTATACATGAGACTACAGGAAATAAAGAAGATGGAACCATATTTTTATGGCAAGGATGCCTCGATATATGATCTACTTTTGAAATGAATATGTAATATAAATGTATATTTTGTCATTGATTTTTTTTGACCCAGGAATTAAGCACAATAAAAGGCTCTGACTATGTGATTCTGCTTATTTGGCCTTGATCACTAAACATTTTATTAAAATGTAGCTTCTTGAGGTTTTCTGTGTATGTGTCATTATACCATATATGTACAGCATACTGTATATGTGTACACATACACCCATACACACACACACACACATATATATAACTTTAAATAAATAATTTTTAACCAAAACCAAGGAGTTTTTATTTCTATGATTGTTTGACTGGGTT
The DNA here is from genome assembly GCF_059928025.1 of Delphinapterus leucas. Taxonomy (NCBI): domain Eukaryota; kingdom Metazoa; phylum Chordata; class Mammalia; order Artiodactyla; family Monodontidae; genus Delphinapterus; species Delphinapterus leucas. The sequence goes on along the minus strand of NC_143133.1, from coordinate 46,094,235 downwards.
AGGAAATTGTATTTATAAAGACCCCTCTGGCCACAAACAGTGTTTTACTCTGGATAAGAAATTTCTTTCTTCCTTGATGAAGACAATTTTTTTTTTCTTTTTATGGGAACTAAACTATTCCCCAATTCCCCTGGTGGGATATGAATTAATATAGTAGAACAGAGTTTACCCTCAACAGCTGCAACTTGCACCTGTGCAGTATATTCTTAATCCTTTTTCACTGCAGTATGATAGGGAAAAAAGGAGGGGAAAATGTTTTATGGAAACTTCCAACTGAGATGCTTAATGCATTATTAGGAACAGAAATTCTCAGTGGGATTTAACCATGCCTATTAAGAATTAGGCTTAGGAAATCAAATATAAAAAGTATATAACATTTCCCCAACCTGCACTGAGATCGACAGTGGTATCCACACTGCTCATTTTCTGGTTTTTCTCCAATATGTCATACTAAGGTTCCCCAGATAATTTCATCTCCTGGCTTCTTTGATCCATAGCCAACAGAACAGAGACATTTATAATAGCACACTGGCATTATGTGAGAATCATTGGCCAAGACAGAACACAAATCAGCTCTGCTGTATGCCTGCTCTGCATCATTAAGCATTAATAAAGTGATGTCTAATTGTTTCTCATTCCTGGGCTCCAGGCTCTTTATTGCTTGGTACTACTGTGCAGCTTCCCTTGGAAGTCAAGTTAATTCTTCCAACTGTTGAGATGGCAGGCTCATGCTTCCCTATGGAGGCAATGTCATTAACCTGCTATGATTTGGAAGGTAAAGGAAGGGAGAAAATGTTCCTAATCATGGGCATCTAAGAAACATCCTCTGTGTTGCTTTTAGATGCCAATTCTTTTACCTCTGAATCCCAAATGCTTCCATCCCCTCTCAGCTTCTTGTGAAGATCTATGCCAACAATCAAAAATATCCTAGCATCGTCCATTGCTATTTGGAGAAATTTTCAGCAATAGATGTGTATAAATGTGTACAACATCTGAAGAATCTTCTCTAGAGAAACTTTGTAAATAATGTATAATAAGAGAAAATTGGAAAATACAGACGATTAAAGCAGTCAGCCAATTTATACCATCACATAGAGATATGCCTTTTCATATGCCTTGTGTGTGTGTGTGTATATATATATATATTTATTTATTTTTAAAAGGCTTTATGTGTCTAAGCAAAACAAATCCCTCTCATCAGAAAATAATGGTCAACTTATGTGTGTGTTGGGCGTAGGAGAAAAAATTTATTGCTCACTGCTAAAAAAATAAAAGGAGAAAATGCTATTAAAGACTGTCACTACACTAGACAATTTACTACATGGAGACTATGAGAGTATTATTATCTTTGCAAAATATTTCATTTCACCTAGAATCTCCCCATAAAGCCCATGTGGCAAATCTAGTTTAGGATTCAGTGCCAACTTTTACACTGGACAAATAAGACCTAAAATCTCCAAACGCAGCAAACAGTTCCTGTTGACCAAGTAGTAAAATAAAATTCAGGAAGGGGTAAGGGTGAGTTTGGGAAATTCAATGACCTCAGGAGTTATAAGACAGAAGACTTTTCATTTTTAATAAGGGCTGTAGGGGATTTAGAGTACACAAATGAATGTGGTTTTGATTAAAAATATCAGTCACATATTGCATGCAAACATTTAAAGGAAGGCTAAGTTGCAATAAAGTTTCTATGGAGTCAGGTTATATCAAAATGCATTCTGATGAATTTATTTGATTAGTATGAATCCGCTGAATGACAAAGGAAGTAAATACCAATTTATATTCCTCTTATTTGGAAATATTAGTGTCCTACAGTGAAACCAAAAGTATCCAAAGAATATATGATCTTTTAGGTATCCATTTTGCCATCATTTTAGATCACTGAATTTCTCTTTTTCTTTCAAGATACACTATGAAGTGTCAGCCAGCCATATTTTTAAGTAGATGCATTTGCCTCCTTTGACTTAGTTTATTGCCCTTGTGGCTCCAAGGGTTGAATGCTTATGGCAATGCCCTGCAAGACACGTGTTGGTGGCTGAGACCTCTGCATGACTGTCACTTCTCTTTGGTTTATGTTGCACAGTTGAGTGGGTCTGTCCTTTGAGTGGCTTCAGGGACAGGGACTGGGAGACAGAAATCAGAGTGACAGCTTAGATCAAAACAGACACATCATCACAGACTGATGTGCTTCAGAGGACAAGTGCCTGTAGCTGGCATTTCCACCATATCCATGGGCTTAAAAGTACATATTTACTTAAAGTTATAGGATTTTCAGATCTGCATAGGAGCTTAGAATCCTTCTTACTTTACACTCAAAGAAAATGACACCTACAGAAATGAAGGGGCACTTTTGCCTGGTAAATGTCATGACTTGGACAACTTATATCTGCTGGCTCTCAGTACCCATAAAAACAAGGCTCTCTCCATAGTCCCTTAATGTTACATTTTTTACAGCTCTGGACCAGGACAGCTGGAATCTTAGATACATCCTTGGTATGAGTAGAGGTTTTTTTCTTTTTAGATTACAGTCTCCCTCTTACACCACTCAAGCTGCCTTGCAAGTATGAACACGTGATGTATAAGGAGAACTTTAAAAGAAAATGTGACTCAGTATAATCCCATTATCTTTCTGGAAAGCTGTTCAAAATATACTCCCTGTGTTTGTTTAATCTCTCAATATGTTTTCTGATATAAGATCTCTCATTTTATCAATAAAACAGGGACTCAATGTATTTTATTTGATTCAGTTGTCACATTGAATTATTTGGGGATACATGCAGCAAAGGAGAGTGGGCTGACAATTAAGTAGATGAAACTGTCCACAGAAGCAGAAATCAATTCTATGCACAGTATAGAATAATTCTTCCCATCAAGAAGGTTATAAATACAGTAGACAAGTACTTCCAGCTATACAGTCTTACCTGTCCACCAATTTACCCCTTCTTGGCCTAGGCAGTATCAAAAGAAAGGTGTAAAGAGGGTGTTAACAGTAGGGGTAGAAGGCAGGTTCAATCCATTCCAAATGTGGTAGTTGACACCTTGTCTTAACTTTGTTCTCATTCTAACACCCCATGTATCATTGACAATGGGGCAATCAGGAAACATAGTCAAAGACTGAAGTATCACGATTAGGTGTTAATAATTAGGACAGGAACTCCTCTGACTGAAACAAACATTTTGGTAATCTATTTCTCAAAGGTTTACACTAGATCTTTTTTTATCTGAATTTTTAAAAAAACATCCTTATTGGAGTATTATTGCTTTACAATGGTGTGTTAGTTTCTGCTTTATAACAAAGTGAATCAGTTTTACATATACATATGTCCCCATGTCTCTTCCCTCTTGCGTCTCCCTGCCTCCCACCCCTCTAGCTGGTCACAAAGCACCAAGCTGATCTCCCTGTGCTATGCGGCTGCCTCCCAATAGCTATCTATCTTACATTTGGTAGTGTATATATGTCCATGCCACTCTCTCACTTTGTCACAGCTTACCCTTCCCCCTCCCCATATCCTCAAGTCCATTCTCTAGTAGGTCTGTGTCTTTATTCCTGTCTTGCCCCTAGGTTCTTCATGACCATTTTTTTTTTTTAGATTCCATATATATGTGTTAGCATACGGTATTTGTTTTTCTCTTTCTGACTTACTTTACTCTGTATGACAGACTCTAGGTCCATCCACCTCACTACAGATAACTCAGTTTCATTTCTTTTTATGGCTGAGTAATATCCCATTGTATATATGTGCCACATCTTCTTTATCCATTCCTCTGTTGATGGACACTTAGGTTGCTTCCATGTCCTGGCTATTGCAAATAAAGCTGCAATGAACATTGTGGTACATGATTCTTTTTGAATTATGGTTTTCTCAGTGTATATGCCCAGTAGTGGGATTGCTGGGTCATATGGTAGTTCTATTTTTAGTTTTTTAAGGAACTTCCATACTGTTCTCCATAGTGGCTGTATCAATTTACATTTTTATCTGACTTTGAAATTACCCTTTTTTAACCCAGTTTTACAATTACACTTTTTCTTCTTCTGCTCATTCTATTTGGAAAACATGGGTGTGTGTTTTTTTCTCTTTTTTCTACCCCATTTAAAGCCACAGGATATGATATTCTGACCTGTATTGCAGAACCTAATTCATCAATAGGTATGGGTTTAATGCTGCCTTATTGCAGAGCAAGAGGGTGAAACAGACAAATAAGATTTTAGTTTTATTTTGAAGTGTTTTGATCCAAAAGACCTCTTGAAAGAGCTTCAGAACCAGAAAGAGCACCAGGGACCATGCTTTGAAAACCATTGAATTAAAAGATATTCTCCTGAAACTAACTATGTTTACAATAAGAGTTTGGAGCATGGATCTATATGGAAGAGTTAAAGCAGGGTTAGAAGCTGATATTTGAAAATGGGTAAATTGATGAAAATGGTCAAAGACATTTCTTATACCAGGAAAAGAAAGAGAAAATGAATGGAGAAAAGAAAGTACTTGACTAAGGTAGAAAAGAAAGTACTTGACTAAAATACTTGTTCTAGAAGACCCAGGCCTCTTCAAGTGTGGTAATTGCGATGCAGCACATCTAAGACATGTATAGATACTTGAGGATACATACCAGGTATATATACTTCCAAATAAGAAAAATGTTCTCCAAAACTCATTTCCTATAGATTGTATAGAAGTAAGAGTGCACCAAACTGTTTAACAAATCAAGATCCCTATCAAAACAGAAGTTAGTGAAGACGCTTACCTTACTGAGGAGCTCTAAACTGGGATGGAGTTGTAATTCTAAATTAGATATTCACTTTGACCTCACTGAGAAACTGAGGTTTAAACAAAGATTGGAAACACATGAGGGATGTAACCATGTAGCTATGTGAGTGAAGAATATTTTAGGCAGTAGGAATAGCCAGTGCAAATGCCCTAAGTCAGGAAAATGCCTGGAGTGTTTAAGAAAAACTATAAGGAAACCAGTGTGACTAAAGAAAATTAACAATAGAATGGTTGTAGAATCTAAGTTTAAAGAGGTAACAGAGAGCCAATGTGTAGGGTTTTGTTGGTCATTGTAAGGACTTTGGCTTTCACTCTGACTTATATTGGGAACCATTACAGGGTTTTGAGCAGAGGACTAATATGTTCTGACAAACATTTAGAACTACTCTTGATGAGCCAGCAACCATTAAGTGAAGGGGGGCAAAGATGGAAACAAAGACAAGTAAGAAGCTATGATCAGGAGTCCCCAAGGTAATCTAGATTAATTCCTTCCCTCCCTGATTTATGCACTTGCTGCTTCTCAACTTTAAGAGCTGGGGGCTCACTCATCCCCCTTCTCTTGAATCTGGGGCGGACTTAATAACTTGTCTGAGTAATTAAATGATATGGGAGTAATAGAAGGTCTTCATAAGTCCCACAGCTTTGAAATAATTTTCTTAAATCTCACTGTCGAGAAGCTCCAGCTTAGAACTTAGTCTCCATGCTGTGAGAAACACAAACTACATGGGAAACCCATATGTAGATCATCCAGTTGACAGACCCAGATGAGCTCTAGTCAATAGCCAGGATCAACGGCCTGGCAAGTGAATAAACCATCTTGGAGATCCAGTCTTCATGTGTTATCAGGCTGTGAATGCATGAAAGACCTCAAGTGAGAATCACTCTGCTGAGCCCACTCAACCCAGAGAACAATGGAGAAAAGTAAAATATTGCTTTAAGTCACAAAAATAGTTTTGAAGTAATTTGGAGCAATCTATGAAGCTATAGATAAATAAAGTATAAGCTATTGCTTAATCCATAGGGAAGTAGCAGTAGAGGAGAGAGAATAGTTTGGCATCTCAATACAATTGACATAGAGCATAATGGATCATCTCAGTGATTGATGTGCAAGTGAACTTGAGAAAAAGCAAAAATTAAGTATGACTACACAATGTTTGACCCAAACAATAGAAAGGTGGGTGAGAATTGCTATCAAATGAATTGTTGGATGACTATAGTTTGAGGAAGCATGGGGAAGGAATAAGCTTTTGAACAGAGAGGTGAGAAAGGAGAGATTTAGGAATGTATTTGGGACTGTAAGTAGGATAAGCAAACAGGAGACATTAAAAACAGGAAGATTACTGAAAGACTATGATTAGAATCCATTTATAAGATAAGTCTGGCCTTCTTAAGAGTAGTTTCAGAATGGATGGCAGAAAAATAAAATGTGTAAATCAAAGAAAACTTCAAAGAAGACAGAAGTCAAATGTCAAAGAGTCATATTATTTGGAAAACATGGTTATAGTTTATGAAGTTAGGCATAAAGACAATGTCAAGTGTTCTATAGTCAGGGACAGATAAATGGAGATTTTTTCAGAAATAAGGAATTTGTGAAAGTATATGAAAAGTGCTGTGTAAATGGTTTTAGTAATTAATGGATAAAGGAGAAAAGAACATATATACATTTCCCTTTATGGGGAAGAACCAGCATGGATTATGATTTTTGTGTTGTAAGCATGTACCACTCTATTTTTTGTCTGTATTTATTTTCTTTCTTTATGGATATGATGAAAGATAGTTTTGGTTTTGTTTGTTTTCAGGAGGAAAGTAAATATGTCATGTTCTGTCCTAGTCCAAAAGTATTCAGGTTAAATGTTTTGGCTTTATTTGTAAACCAGAGGCACTTGAACATTCAAGGAAAATCCATATTTTAACAGATTTTCAATGTAATTATGATATATTAGTGATCCAAATAGATTTATATAAGCTTTAGTTAAATACAAAAAGTGATTATTCTTTGTATACAGAACACAAGCCCACCTTTAGCTTTCTGAATTAGGAAGAAAGGAAATATAAACACTTTTAAAAGATCGATGCCAAAAAAATTTTTTTTTACAACAAAGATCAAAGAAAAAGGAGGTCTTTGCTTTTACAATCTTCTCTCTTTGTTATTCTCTTTTAAGAAATTAAGGATTGGGGATAACATAAGAAATGGAAGTAGAGTCAATGCCATTTTGTCAACCTGCAACAAAGAACAGCACATTTATTTTGCTGTTTGAAATGCAATTGAATTTAGAAACATAATTCCATCATAAAATCTGATCCATTTCTCACTGTCAGTTTTCAGAGCTGTTCTCCAAAAGACATAGGTAGTGTTGATGAATTTTCATATACTCTATCTACTCTAAAACCTTGTTATATGGTATCATGTCTAATTTTTTTAGCCTCATGTTCAGTACTTAACATTGGAAATTCAACTTAAACCTATTAATTCCCTATATGCATACACATATAAAAAACCTTTAAAATTTGTTGGTGTAATATTTTCACTACACCCAAGTATAGGTGTCTGGAGACAGCTGACATTTTACAGTAATAACTTTGTGGCAGGCAGTTTTCAAAGAATTTTGTGTGTATCATTTCTTTTAATCTTAACAAGACCCTGATGACGTAGGCATTATTATTCCTAAATTACAGGTAGAGAAACTGAGGCCCATAAAGATTAATTAACTTACCAATGTTGCATAGCAAGTAAATTGCAGAGAACATATTTAAACCTGAGAATTCTGGCTACAGAATATATACTTCCAACCATTACACTATTACTTACTTATGTACGTAAGACAAGAAAGAAGAGATAGAGTGCTATCAAAGGAAGTAAGATTAAGAAAAATCAACATTCTGAATTATTAATGAGATATAAAACTTTCCTAAGGGCTTATAGAAAAGTCCTCTTATATTTGTGATAGAAAATATCAAATAAATCTGAATTCATGCTGCTCAGTGAGTGACTGGATTAAAAAAAAACAACAAAAAAACCAGTGGTATATCCATACTTTGGAATACCATTCAGTAACAAAAAAGGACAAACGATACACACAACAATTTGTATGAGTCACAAGAGAACTGTATGTAGTAAAAGAAACCAGTATCAAACAGTTATTTACTGTATGATTTTGTACCAGAGGTTAAGTGTAGGACTAGTGGATTACTATAAGGATGTAGGTCAAGTGAATTTTTGAGGGTGATGGAATTGTTCTGAATCTTGATTATAGTGGTAGTCACACAAATCTGTACATCTTTAAAAATGTAAAGTCAATTAATTTTATAAAAGTGAAAAAGTCAATTTTACTGTACTATCATACTTAAAAAATAAAATTTTAGTACTCGTGGGGGAAAAAAGAGTCATGACTCAAGACTTGGTCACTCCACTTACAACTGTGGATCCTTGATCAAGTTGCTTAAACTCTTATAGCTTCAGTTTTCTCTCTTTAATTAACAATTAATTAAAAATGTAAGAATTAATGGTAAATTCTGTGAGGTACTCAGTACCATGGCTGAAAATAGAAACATTCAATAAATGGTTATGAATACTGTTCATTGTCTTAAAAGGAAAATTAACATAGCTTCCTTTGCCTTTTTTCCAGATTCCCCAATTATAGATGTCATGATCTGGTCCCAGGAAGAAAGCCTCCTGCAGGAGCTATCAACAATGGCATTGTTTTCCTAGGTTCGTATTTGGTGATTTTACTGCATCAGAGGAGCATTGTCTTCTTGTCATCATCTGAACCAACAATTCTGCCAAAGAAGCTGTGTATGATGCTTTTCAACCACAGGAGATTAAGGAATGTTAGCCTCTTCTTCATCTTTCCTAGCTGCCTCTGATTTCATTGCCCTGCTTAAACACCAATCTCCCTTTCTGCAAAGACTCCCCCTCTTTTCCTTTCAGCCACCAACCCCAGTCCCTTCTGGTCCCTGAGGCTCCAGCATGGTCCTTTTCCTAAATTCTCTGCATGCCTTACTGAGTGGCTTATCTTGCTCCATAACCACATACAACCTGGTAGTGGATTAAAAGTATCAGATACTCATGCTGTATCACATCAAGGAAAATCCAAGTTTCTTGAAGGCAGGCAGACAGAAAACTAAAATATATTACAAATCTGGTGTGTATTTGGTCTTCTCAGTACTTCAAATACATTATTTGACTTTTCCTTAAAACAAGTCTTTAAAATAGAATACTTTACCTCCATTACGTACAAGAAGAAACAGACACTTTCCCAAGGGAAAGTCACATATGTTGGAGCTGGGATTTGAACCTAAATGTGACTCAAAACCCACTTTAATTTTACAATAAACAAAAATACAAATTTTCTTTAAATCTCACAGGAAATTGAATACATATGTTTCATTAATTATCTGTAGAATGGAATTTAATTGAATTTTTTCTACTTATATAAGCATTTTTAACATAATAGCTTCCTGAAGAAGATGATTCCAGGTGAGAGGAAAAGATGTTTAAACATATTCTTACTTTGAACTTCCAAGTATCAGACTTGGGGCATTTATCTTCTCTTATCTCTCTTCCCCTCCTTTTCTCTTCCTCTTTCTTATTGTTCTTCTTCCCCTGCTCCTCCACCTCTTCTCCCTCATTTTCTTCTTCTTCTTCTTCTTTTCCTCCCCTTCCTCCTCTTCTTCCACTCTCTAGCTGCTTCTCTCTTTCATTATTATTATTATAAATTGTTGGACACCATTTTTTAAGTCAAAAGCACATCTCACTTAGATACTATTAAGATGTCATCAATAGTATTGAGCACATCTGTGAATAATCTGACAATAATTAACAAGAACTAATTTTTTTGGTTCCTTTTCAAGCAGCTATCTATATGTAAGATTGGTAAAGGAAAAAAGAGCAAATAGAAAATATGCCAAGTAATTTTTCTTGTAAATTAATGAAAATGATAAATGGAATGAAATCTGTGGAAAAGCGTATCTCCCCTGCTTTTCTGTGCTGTGGATGTTCAAGTATTGCTCAACCGTAATGCCCCTGGGGGAAATTTCCGTTCATGGCAATAACATATGAATGAAGTAAAACTTAGGACTCTTGTAATAAGACTCAGGATAACGTGAACCTTGGTGTTCAATACAAAGAGTCCAGAATATTACTTGACCTCTATGATATATTTCAGATCTGCTAGAAAACTGCATTTTACAATGCATTACAGGATAAGATTTAAACTTAATATTTACTGAGAACTCAATATACGCTGTTCACTGTGGCTAAGACATTTAAATCCATTTTCATATTTAAGTCTCATTACGATCATGCATGATTTTCATCATCTGCATTCATTAGGAAAGTAAACTGAGTCAGAAAGAGCCTAAGAAAACTTGCCCCATGCCCCCCAAAAAATAGCAGAAGCAGGATTGTGAGAGAAACCACTGAGCTACCTATGCTTATAACAACTATACTATATTGCTTCTCCTGGGGAACGACAGCTATTATAACCACCGTTACTGACATTTGATGAAAGAGTCCATATTTGTAGTCTACCCTACTATATAAACATTTGCATTTAGTTGCTGAAATGGGATATTTACTTTGCATTCCCTGAAATTTATTCTGAGAGTACAAAAACCTTTGTTTGATCATTGCCCGCATGCACTCTCAATTATTCTTCAAGCTAGTTTCCTTGGATGGATATTGATGGGGTTTACGCTCACAGAGAAATCCCACTGACATACAAACAAAGACAAGGAGGAGGCTTAGCTCCAAGCTAGTATCATCCATAATGATTGACCTTATACTGTGAATTTTACTGTTGAGCAACTGAATTTCAGATTCCAAGCAAGACTAAGATTGTTACATGGGTATAAGCATAGTGTTATGAGGCTACATATACCTGGGCAAGAAAGAAATCCGACTTCATACCATCATTACTTTTCTAGGCATGTAGGTCATCTGCAAAAGTTCATTTACCCAGAAAGAATGCAATTAGAACTCAGATAATAAACTGTTTCAACAGACACCAAGACAAAAGCACCAAGGACTCATTTCAATATATCAATATACAGCAATGACTTCATACATTTTGGAGCCTCTAGCATAAAAATATCGTTCCTTTCAAAGATAATAATGCTACGGCATCATCAAGGATATTACATATTTTAGTGTGTGGGAGCTAAATAAAGTCTGAAACTTCACGTCAATTTCTTTTTTTTTTTAACATCTTTATTGGAGTATAATTGCTTTACAATGGTGTGTTAGTTTCTGCTTTATAACAAAGTGAATCAGTTATACATATACATATGTTCCCTCTTGCGTCTTTTTTTTTTTTTAACATCTTTATTGGAGTATAATTGCTTTACAATGGTGTGTTAGTTTCTGCTTTATAACAAAGTGAATCAGTTATACATATACATATGTTCCCTCTTGCGTCTCCCTCCCTCCCACCCTCCCTATCCCACCCCTCTAGGTGGTCACAAAGCACTGAGCTTATCTCCCTGTGCTACGCGGCTGCCTTCCAATAGCTATCTATCTTACGCTTGGTAGTGTATATATGTCCATGCCACTCTCTCACTTTGTCACAGCTTACCCTTCCCCCTCCCCATATCCTCAAGTCCATTCTCTAGTAGGTCTGTGTCTTTATTCCCATCTTGCTCCTAGGTTCTTCATGACCTTTTTTTTTTTCTTAGATTCCATATATATGTGTTAGCATACGGTATTTGTTTTTCTCTTTTTGGCTTACCTAACTCTGTATGACAGACTCTAGGTCCATCCACCTCACTACAAATAACTCAATTTCATTTCTTTTTATGGCTGAGTAATATTCCATTGTATATATGTGCCACATCTTCTTTATCCATTCATCTGTTGATGGACACTTAGGTTGCTTCCACGTCCTGGCTATTGTAAATAAAGCTGCAATGAACATTGTGGTACATGACTCTTTTTGAATTATGGTTTTCTCAGGGTATATGCCCAGTAGTGGGATTGCTGGGTCGTATGGTAGTTCTATTTTTTGTTTTTTAAGGAACCTCCATACTGTTCTCCATAGTGGCTATAACAATTTGCATTCCCACCAACAGTGCAAGAGTGTTCCCTTTTCTTTCTTTTTCAGAAAAAACGTCATGTTTATTTAGTAGATGTCATGTGAAAGACTCTTTATGATATCTTCCTTTTCACTTTTTATTTTATATTGGAGTACAGTTGATTAACAATGTTCTGTTAGTTTAGGTGCACAACAAAGTGATTCAGTTATACATATACATGTACTATTCTTTTTCAAATTCTTTTCCCATTTTGATTATTACAGAGTATTGAGTAGAGTTCCCTGTGCTATATAGTAGGTCCATCTTGGTTATCAATTTTATTTATTTATGTTTTGAACGTTTTTATTGGAGTATAATTGCTTTACAATGGTGTGTTAGTTTCTGCTTTATAATGAAGTGAATCAGTTATACATATACATATATCCCCATATCTCTTCTCTTTTGCGCCTCCCTCCCTCCCACCCTTCCAGCTGGTCACAAAGCACCAAGCTGATCTCCCTGTGCTATGCGGCAGCTTCCCACTAGCTATCTATTTTACATTTGGTAGTGTATATATGTCGATATATACACTACCACTCTCTCACTTTGTCCCAGCTTACCCTTCCCCCTCCCTATGTTCTCAAGTCCATTCTCTAGTAGGTCTGCATCTTTATTCTCGTCTTACCCCTAGGTTCTTCATGACTTTTTTTTTTTTTTTGGATTCCATATATATGTGTTAGCATACGGTATTTGTTTTTCTCTTTCTGACTTACTTCACTCTGTACGACAGACTACAGGTCCATCCACCTAACTACAAATAACTCAATTTTGTTTCTTTTTATGGCTGAGCAATATCGAATTATATATATGTGCCACATCTTCTTTATCCATTCATCTGTCGATGGACACTTAGGTTGCTTCCATGCCCTGGCTATTGTAAATAGAGCTGCAATGAACATTGTGATACGTGACTCTTTTTGAATTATGGTTTTCTCAGGGTATATGCCCAGTAGTGGGATTGCTGGGTCATATGGTAGCTCTATTTTTAGTTTTTTAAGGAATTTCCATACTGTTGTCCATAGTGGCTGTAACAATTTACATTGCCACCAACAGTGTATGAGGGTTCCCTTTTCTCCACACCCTCTCCAGAATTGTTTGTATATTTTTTGATGATGGCCATTCTCACCCGTGTGAGATGATATCACATTTTAGTTTTGATTTGCATTGCTCTAATGATTAATGATGTTGAGCATTCTTTGATGTGTTTGTTGGCAATCTGTACATCTTCTTTGTAGAAATGTCTATTTAGGGCTTCTGCCCATTTGTGGATTGGGTTTTTTTATTTTTTTGATATTGAGCTGAATGAGCTGCTTGTAAATTTTGGAGATTAATCTTCTGTCAGTTGCTTCGTTTGCAAATATTTTCTCCCATTCTGAGGGTTGTCTTTTCATCTTGTTTATGGTTTCCTTTGCTGTGAAACATTTTAAGTTTCATTAGGTCCAATTTATTTATTTTTGTTTTTATTTCCATTTCTCTAGGAGGTGGGTCAAAAAGGATCTTGCTGTGATTTATGTCCTAGAGTGTTCTGCCTATGTTTTCCTCTAAGAGTTTGATAGTGTCTGGCCTTACATTTAGGTCTTTAATCCATTTTGAGCTTATTTTTGTGTATGGTGTTAGAAAGTGTTCTACTTTCATTCTTTTACATGTAGCTGTCCAGTTTTCCCAGCACCACTTATTGAAGATGCTGTCTTTTCTCCATTGTATATTCTTGCCTACTTTATCAAAGATAAGGTGACCATATATGCATGGGTTTATCTCTGTTCATTCTCTCCTGTTCCATTGATCTATATTTCTGTTTTCATGCCAGTGCCATATTGTCTTGATTACTGTGGCTTTGTAGTATAGTCTGGTGTCCAGGAGCGTTACTCCTCCAGCTCCGTTTTTCTTTCTCAAGATTGCTTTGGCTATTCAGGGTTTTTTGTGTTTCCATACAAATTGTAAAATTTTTTGTTCTAGTTCTGTGAAAAATGCCAGTGGTAGTTTGATAGGGATTGCATTGACTCTGTAGATTGCTTTGGGTAGTACAATCATTTTCACAAAGTTGATACTTCCAATCCAAGAACATGTTATATCTCTCCATCTATTTGTATCATCTTTAATTTCTCTCATCAGTGTCATAATTTTCTGCATACAGGTCTGTCTCCTTAGGTAGGTTTATTCCTAGGTGTTTTATTCTCTTTGTTGTAATGGTAAATGGGAGTGTTTTTTTAATTACACTTTCAGATTTTTCATCATTAGTGTATAAGAATGCAAGAGATTTCTGTGCATTAACTTTGTATCCTGCTAATTTACTGAATTCATTGATTATCTCTAGTAGTTTTCTGGTAGCATCTTTAGGATTCTCTATGTAGAGTATCACGTCATCTGCAAAGAGTGACAGCTTTACTTCTTCTTTTCCGATTTGGATTCCTTTTATTTCTTTTTCAACTCTGATTGCTGTGACTAAAACTTCCAAAACTATGTTGAATAAGAGTGGTGAGAGTGGGCAACCTTGTCTTGTTCCTGATCTTAGTGGAAATGGTTTCAGTTTTTCACCATTGAGGATGATGTTGGCTGTGGGTTTTCATATATGGCCTTTATTATTTTGAGGAAAGTTCCCTCTGTGCCTACTTCCTGGAGAGTTTTTATTATAAATGGGTGGTGAATTTTGTCCAAACCTTTCTCTGGATCTATTGGGATGATCATATGCTTTTTCTCTTTCAATTTGTAAATATGGTACATCACATTGGTTAATTTGCATATATTGAAGAATTCTTGCATTCCTGGGATAAACCCCAGTTGATCATAGTGTCTGATCTTTTTAATGTGCTGTTGGATTCTGTTTGCTAGTACTTGGTTGAGGATTTTTGCATCTCTGTTCATCAGTGATATTAACCTGTAGTTTTCTTTCTTTGTGACATCTTTGTCTGCTTTTGCTATCAGGATGAAGGTGGCCTTGTAGAATGAGTTTGGGCGTGTTCTTCCCTCTGTTATATATTGGAAGAGTTTGAGAAGGATAGATGTCAGCTCTTCTCTAAATGTATGATAGAATTCACCTGTGAAGCCATCTGGTCCTGGGCTTTTATTTGTTGGAAGATTTTTAATCACAGTTTCAATTTCAGTCCTTGTGATTGGTCTGTTTATATTTTCTATTTATTCCTGGTTCAGTCTTCGAAGGTTGTGCATTTCTAAGAATTTGTCCATTTCTTCCAGATTGTCCATTTTATTGGCATATGGTTGCTTGTAGTAATCTTTCATGATCCTTTGTATTTCTGCAGTGACAGTTGTTACTTCCCCTTTTTCATTTTTATTTTATCCATTTGAGTCTTCTCCCTTTTTTTCTTGATGAGTCTGGCTAATGGTTTATCAATTTTGTTTATCTTCTCAAAGAACCAGCTTTTAGTTTTATTGATCTTTGCTATCGTTTCCTTCATTTCTTTTTCATTTATTTGTGATCTGATCTTTTTGATTTCTTTCCTTCTGCTAACTTTGGGGGGTTTTTTTGTTCTTCTTCCCTAATTGCTTTAGGTGTAAGATTAGGTTGGTTTTCTTGATTTTTTTTAAATTAATTAATTAATTTATTTATTTTTGGCTGCATTGGGTCTTCGTCTCTGTGTGAGGGCTCTCTCTAGTTGCAGCAAGCGGGGGCCACTCTTCATCATGGTGCACGGGCCTCTCACTATCGCAGCCTCTCTTGTTGCAGAGCACAGGCTCCAGATGCGCAGGCTCAGCAGTTGTGGCTCACGGGCCCAGCTGCTCCGCAGCATATGGGATCTTCCCAGACCAGGGCTCGAACCCGTGTCCCCTACATTAGAGGGCAGATTCTCAACCACTGTGCCACCAGGGAAGCCCCCAAGGATAGGTTGTTTATTTGAGATGTTTCTTTTTTCTTAAGGTAGGATTTTTTTTTGTAATCTTTTTCAGAACTGCTTTTGCTGAATAGCATAGGTTTTCGGTTGTCGTGTTTTCATTGTCATTTGTTTCCAGATATTTTTTGATTTCCTCTTTGATTTCTTCAGTGATCTCTTGGTTATTAAGTAGTGTATTGTTTAGCCTCCATGTGTTAGTATTTTTTACAGATTTTTTCCTGTAATTGATATCTAGTCTCATAGCGTTGTTGTCAGAAAGGATACTTGATACGATTTCAATTTTCTTAAATTTACCAAGGCTTGACTTGTGTCCCAAGATATGATCTATCCTGGAGAATTCTCCATGAGCACTTGAGAAGAACATGTATTCTGTTGTTTTCAGCTGGAATGTCCTATAAATATCAATTAAGTCCATCTTATTTAATGTATCATGTAAAGCTTGTGTTTCCTTATTTATTTCCATTTTGGATGATCTGTCCATTGTTGATAGTGGGGTGTTAAAGTCCCCTACTATGATTGTGTTACTGTTGATTTCCCCTTTTATGGCTGTTAGTATTTGCCTTATGTATTGTGGTGCTCCTATGTTGGGTGCATAAATATTCACAGTTGTTATATCTTCTTCTTGGATTGAGACCTTGATCATTATGTAGTGCCATTCTTTGTCTCTTGTAATAATCTTTGTTTTTAAGTCTAGTTTTTCTGATATGAGAATTGCTACTCCAGGTTTCTTTTGATTTCCATTTGCATGGAATATCTTTATCCATCCCTTTACTTTCAGTCTGTATGTGTCCCTAGGTCTGAAGTGGGTCTCTTGTAGACAGCATATAGATGGGTGTTGTTTTTGTATCCATTCAGCCAGTCTATGTCTTTTGGTTGGAGCATTTAATCCATTTATATTTAAGGTAGTTATCAATATGTATGTTTCTATTATCATTTTCTTAATTTTGGGGGGTTTGTTATTGTAGCTCTTTTCCTTCTCTTGTGTTTCCTGCCTAGAGAAGTTCCTTTAGCATTTGTTGTAAAGCTGGTTTGGTAGTGCTGAATTCTCTTAGCTTTTGCTTCTCTGTAAAGTTTTTAATTTCTCTGTCAAAGCTGAATGAGATCCTTGCTGGATAGAGTAATCTTGGCTGTAGGTTTTTCTCTTTCATCAGTTTAAATATGTACTGCCACTCCCTTCTGGCTTGCAGATTTTCTGCTGAAATATCAGCTGTTAACCTTATGGGGATTCCCTTGTATGTTGTTTTTCCCTCGTGGCTTTTAATATTTTTTCTTTGTATTTAGTTTTTGATAGTTTGATTAATATGTGTCCTGGCCTGTTTCTCCTTGGATTTATCCTGTACGGGACTCTCTGTGCTACCTGGACTTGATTAACTATTTCCTTTCCCATATTAGGGAAGTTTTCAACTATAATCTGTTCAAATATTTTCTCAGTCCCTTTCTTTTTCTCTTCTTCTTCTGGGACCCCTATAATTCAAATATTGGTGCGTTTAATGTTGTGCCAGAGGTCTCTGAGACTGTCTTCAATTCTTTTCATTCTTCTTTCTTATTGTGCTCTGCAGTAGTTATTTCCACTATTTTATGTTCTAGGTCACTTATCCTTCCTTCTGCCAGTTATTCTTCTATTGATTCCATCTAGAGAATTTTTAATTTCATTTATTTTGTTGTTCATCATTGTTTGTTTGCTCTTTATTTCTTCTAGGTCCTTGTTAAAAGTTTCTTGTATTTTCTCCATTCTATTTCCAAGATTTTGGATCATCTTTACTATCATTATTCTGAATTCTTTTCCAGGTAGACTGCCTATTTCCTCTTCATTTTTTAGGTCTGTTTGTGTTTTACCTTGCTCCTTCATCAGCTGTGTTTCTTTGTCTTCTCATTTTGCTTAACTTATTGTGTTTGGCGTCTCCTTTTCACAGGCTGCAGGTTCGTTGTTCCCATTCTTTTTGGTGTCTGCCCCCAGTGGCTAACGTTGGTTCAGTGGGTTGTGTAGGCTTCCTGGTGGAGGGGACTCATGCCTGTGTTCTGGTGGATGAGGCTGGATCTTGTCTTTCTGGTGGGCAGGTCCAGGTCTGGTGGTATGTTTTGTGGTGTTTGTGACCTTATTATGATTTTAGGCAGCCTCTCTGCTAATGGGTGGGATTGTGCTCCTGTCTTGCCAGTTATTTGGCATAGGGTGTCCAGCACTGTAGTTTGCTGGTCGTTGAGTGGAACTGGGTCTTGGCATTGAAATGGAGATTTCTGGGAAATTTTTCCCATGTGATATTACTTGGAGCTGGGGTGTCTCTGGTGGACCAATGTCCTGAACTTGGCCCTCCCACCTCAGAGGCACAGCCCTGTTGCCTGGCTGGAGCACCAAGAGCCTGTCATCCACACGGCTCAGAATAAAAGGGAGAAAAAAAGGAAGAAATAAAAATATAAAATAAAATAAGATTTTAAAAAGTTATTAAAATAAAAAGCAAAAAATAATTTTAAAAAATTTATGCAATTAAAAAAAAAAGAAAGAATGAATGAAGAGAACAACCAAACGAAAAAACAAATCCATCAATGGTAATAAGTGCTGATACTATAATAAAAAATAAAATAAAAAAAATAGACAGAAGGAACCCTAGGACAAATGGTAAAAGCAAAGCTATACAGACAAAATCACACACAGAAGCATACACGTACACACTCACAAAAAGAGAAAAAGTGAAAAAAGTATATATATTGTTGCTCCCAAAGTCCACCTCCTCAATTTGGTATGATTCGTTGTCTATTCAGGTATTCCACCAATGCAGGGTACATCAAGTTGATTGTGGAGATTTAATCCTCTGCTCCTGAGGCTGCTGGGTGTGATTTCCCTTTCTCTTCTTTGTTTGCACAGCTCCTGGGATTCAGCTTTGTATTTGACCCCGCCTCTGCGTGTAGGTCGCCTCAGGGCATCTGTTCTTCACTCAGACAGGATGGGGTTACAGGAGCCGCTGATTCGGTGTCTCTGGCTCACTCAGGCTGGGGGGAGGGAGCAGTACGGATGCGGAGTGAGCCTGTGGCGGCAGAAGCCAGTGTGATGTTGCACCAACCTGAGGTGCGCCGTGCGTTCTCCTGGGGAACTTGTCCCTGGATCACGAGACACTGGCAGTGGCGGGATGCACAGGCTCCCAGGAGGGGAGGTGTGGAGAGTGACCTGTGGTTGCACACAGGCTTCTTGGTGGCGGCAGCAGCCGACTTAGCATCTCATGCCCATCTCTGGGGTCCGCGCTGATAGCCATGGCTCGCGCACGTCTCTGGAGCTCCTTTAAGCGGCGCTCTTAGTCCCCTCTCCTCGACCACCAGGAAACAAAGAGGCAAGAAAAAGTCTCTTGCCTCTTCGGCAGTTCTAGACTTTTTCCCGGACTCCCTCTGGGCTAGCTGTGGCGCACTAGCCCCCTTCAGGCTGTGTTCACGCCACCAACCCCAGTCCTCTCCCTGTGATCCAACCTCCAAAGCCCAAGCTTCAGCTCCCAACCCCCACCCGTCCCGGCAGGTGAGCAGACAAGCCTCTCGGGCTGGTGAGCACAGGTCAGCACCACTCCTCTGTGCGGGAATCTCTCCTCTTTGCCCTCCGCACCACTGTTGCTGCTGTCTCTTCTGTGGCTCTGAAGCTTCCCCACTCAGCCACCCAGTCTCCGCCTGTGAATGGGCTTCCTCATGTGTGGAAACCTTTCCTTCTTCACAGCTCCCTCCCACTGTTGCAGGACCCATCCATATTCTTTTGTGTCTGCTTTTTCTTTTTTCTTTTACCCTACCCAGGTATGTGGGGAGTTTCTTGCCTTTTGGGAGGTCTGAGTTCTTCTGCCAGCGTTCAGTAGGTTTTCTGTAGGAGCTGTTCCACATGTAGATGTATTTCTGATGTATTTGTGAGGAGGAAGGTGATCGCCACATCTTAGTCTTTTGCCATCTTGAAGCTCCTCCCCGGTTATCAATTTTAAATATAGCAGTGTGTACATGTCAATCCCAATCTCCCAAACTATCCCTCTCCCCCACCCTTCCCCCCGGTAAACTTAATTTCTTTCTCTAAGTCTGTGAGTCTGTTTCTGTTTTGTAAATAAGTTCATTTGTATCTTTTTTTTAGTTTCCACATATAAGTGATATCATACAATATTTCTCTTTCTCTGTCTGACTTACTTCACTCATTATGACAATCTCTAGGTCCATCCATGTTGCCGCAAATGGCAATATTTCACTCCTTTTAATGGCTGAGTAATATTCCATTGTATATATGTATCACAGATTTTTTATTCATTCTTCCATGTCTTTGCTATTGTAAACAGCACTGCAATGAACATTGGGGGGCAGGTGTCCTTTCAGAAGATGTTTTTCTCCAGGTATATGTCCAGGAGTGGGATTGCAGGATCATATGGTAGCCCTATTTTTAGTTTCTTAAGGAACCTCCATACTCTTCTCCATAGTGGCTGCACAAATTTATGTTCTCACCAACAGTGTACAAGTGTTCCCTTTTCTCCACACCCTCTCCAGCATTTATTTTTTGTGGATTTTTTATGATAGCCATTCTCACTGGTGTGAGGTGATATCTTATTGTAGTTTTGATTTGCATTTCTCTAATAATTGGCAATGTTGAACATCTTTTCATGTGCCTCTTGGCCATCTGTATGTCTTATTTGGAGAAATGTCTATTTAGGTCTTCTGCCCAATTTTTGATTGGGTCATTGTTTTGATGATATTAAGCCACATGAGCTGTTTGTAAATTTTGGAGACTAATTTCTTGTCAGTCACATCATTTTCAAATATTTTCTCCCATTCTGTGGGTTGTCTTTTCATTTTGTTTATGGTTTCCTTTGCTATGCAAAAGCTTTTGAGTTTAATTAGCTTCCATTTGTTACTTTTATTTCCATTACTCTAGGAGATGGATTGAAAAAGATATTGCTGCGATTTATGTCATAGGTTGCTCTGCCTATGGTTTCCTCTAAAATTTGTATGGTGTCTGTTCTTACTTTTAGGTCTTTAATCTATTTTGTGTTTATTTTTGTGTTTGGAGTTAAAAAATGTTCTAATTTCATTTTTTTACATGCAGTTGTCCAGTTTTCCCAGCACCATTTATTAAAGAGACCATCTCTCCTCCATTGTATATTCTTGCCTCCTTTGTCATAGATTTATTGACCATCGGTGCGTGAGTTTATTTCTGGGCTTTCTATCCTGTTCCATTGATCTATATTTCTATTTTTGTGCCAGTACCATACTGTTTCAATGATTATAGCTTTATAGTACAGTCTGAAGTCAGGGAGCCTGATTCCTCCAGCTCTGTTTATTTCCCTGAAGACTGCTTTGGCTACTTGTGGTGTTTTGTGTCTCCATACAAATTTTAAGATTTTTTTTGTTCTAGTTCTGTGAAAAATGCCATTGGTGATTTGATAGAGGTTGCATGGAATCTATATATTGCATTGAGTAGTATAGTCATTTTGACAATATTGATTCTTCCAATCCAAGTACATGGTATATCTTTCCATCTGTTTGTGTCATTGTCGATTTCTTTCATCAGCATCTTATAGTTTTTGGAGTACAGGTCTTTTGTCTCCTTAGGTAGGTTTATTCCCAGATATTTTATTCTTTTTGATGCAATGGTAAGTGGAACTGTTTCCTGAATTTCTCTTTCTGACCTTTCACTGTTAGTGTTTAGAAGCACCAACACATTTCTGTACATTAATTTGATAACCTGCAACTTTACCAAGTTCACTGATGAGCTCTAGTAGTTTTCTGGTAGTGTCTTTAGGATCTTCATGTATAGTATCATGTCATTGGCAAACAGTGACAGTTTAACTTCTTCTTTTCCCATTTGGATTCCTTTTATTTCTTTCTCTTCTCTGATTGCCGTAGATAGGTCTTCCAAATCTATGTTGAATAAAAGTGGCGAGAGTGGACATCCTTGTTTTACTCCTGATCTTAGAGAAAATGCTTTTAGCTTTTCACCATTGAGTATGATGTTAGCTGTAGGTTTGTTAGATATGGCCTTTATTATGACATCTTTATTGATGTTATTCAATACTACTCAGAAACTGTTATGCAATGATTGCGACCCTCTCCCAAATTCATATGTTGAACCCTAACTCCCAGTACCTCAGAATGTGACTGTATTTGGAGATAGGCCATTTAAAAGGGTGATTAAGTTAAAATGAGAAGATTAGGGCGTGTCTTAATCCAACATGACCAGTGCCATATAAAAAGAGGAAATTTGGACTCACAAAAAGACACCACAGATGCACACACACAGAAAAAAGACTATTTGAGGACATAGTGAAAAGAGGGTCAGTGATCTGCAAACCAAGAAGAGCTCAGGCCTCAGAAGAAACTAAACCTGCCAACACTTTGATCATGCATGGCTAGCTTCCAAAAACATGAGAAAATAAAATGTTATAGTTTAAGCCATCCAGTCTGTAGCATTCTGTTATGGCAGCACTAACAAACTAATACAGCAACTATCCTCTAACTTACCCTGTCACAGTGGCCAGAAATTTCTCCCTATTCATAAGACATCTGGCAATTTGGCGCCCTTAATATTGAACTGGAAAAGTTAACTTTTTAAATTAATTGTAAAGAGATTGTGCTTTTTAGACTGTTCTTTACCATAAAAGCTTAATATATTCTGAAGAATAAAAAATCCTCAGTGTAAAGCAATAGGAAAAGATAGCTTTTCCTTCATTTAAAAGGAGTAAATGTGGTTTATTTTATTGTATAGTGAACTAGAACTGAAGAGTCCAGGGTTCAAATCCCTGATCTGTACTTGGAGAAATTATTTAACCTCTTTATCTAGGACCGTAAATTATCTCCAACAGTGACTATGGAGAGAGGGCTAGATCATTGGTAAAGAGCATCTGGTTCTTCTTCTAAAGTAGCCAAACAGCTAACAGCATTGAGATTCAATTTCTTGTCAAATCTCAGTGGACTGAAAGGTAGTACTATCTTCTCTTAACAGTTAACCAAATTATGATGGCCAGCAAGCCAAGTCCACTGATCTCACTATCCATACTCTTGATGGGACAAAAACCAATCTGATAATTCTTTTAATTCAGAAAGAGTGCTGGTTTGGGGGTAGAAAAACCTGGTCCACAATCCAGCACTACTCTGTTGTGTGTCTAACCGTGTGACTTTAAACCTTCAGACCAATAGGGATCTGTGTTTCTTAAAAGCATCCTCAGTGACATTAAAGATAAAACATTTGGAAATAAATACACTGCACTAGCTATAGTCTTTAAAGAACAAAAAACAAGTCTCTATTTTCGCAGTATTGTCTCCAGTTCCTTTCAAAATTTATGGTACAGAATCAGGAATCAACATATACTCATTGAATGAATAAAAGCTTATGATTTTCTGGAAAAAATAGATATTAATACTTATAATACAGTTGTAGAGTAAAGGAGATAAATGACATATATTACTTTGCAGAGAAGGTGCTCATTAAAGAGTACTTTTGAGATTATTATTCATTCATCTTGTTTTATTGTGTTCCTGTTATTGTGTGGCCAGTTTACTCAGCAGCAAAGCTAGAAAGGTGACAAGACGTTTTTCCAAAGTCCACTTGTAAAGGAGATGTGCAAACAAACAGTGATTACATCTTATGATAATTAGAGTTTTAAAATGTAAGTTCTACAGTACAGTGTCAACATATTAAACTATTCCTGGATAAGTCATTATTAAGGGAAATCTTAGTTGGTAAAATTAATGAATTCCAAATTTCAATGCAGCTGTTCTATATGGCAGAAAGTGGTTTTATTCCATGTGTTTATTCAGTCACCTTCTTCCTCGGCCATCCTCTAGGGTCTTTAAATCTCTGTATTCATCTTCAGGATGTGGGAAGAGAGCCAGAAGAGGACACAACCACTTCTTAAACATCTTAACTTGAAAGTGATCCATACCATTTCTGTCCATAGACCACAGCAAAAGCTAGATAAAGGATTTTACCTAGAGGATAGGGAATCTGGAAAATGGAACCCCTGCCTGAGAAGGTGCTTCTCAGAGACAGCTTCTTGCTAGGGAAATTTCATGGACTGTTATAACCATTTGTGCCACAGGTGCCCACAATGGGACATATAGAACAGCTGCATTGAAATTTGGAATTCATTAATTTTACCAACTAAGATTTCCCTTAATAATGACTTATCCAGGAATAGTTTAATGTGTTGATACTGTGCTGTAGAACTTACATTTAAAAACTAATTATCATAGGATGTAATCACTGTTTGTTTGCACATCTCCTCTACAAGTGGACTTTGGAAAAATGTCTTGTCACCTTTCTAGCTTTGCTGCTGAGTAAACTGGCCACACAATAACAGGAATACCATAAAATAAGGTGAATGAATAATAATCTCAAAAGTACTCTTTAATGAGCACCTTCTCTGCAAAATAACATATGTCATTTATCTCCTTTACTCTACAACTGTATTATAAGTATTAATATCTATTTTTTCCAGAAAATCATAAGAGTCTAGAGGCCTACGGAGAAGTGATGCCACATGATCTGAGACTAGAATAGGCATTATCCAGGAGGACAGGCAAAAAGGATGTCCCAGGTGAAGTGAAAACATGTGCAATGTTTGTAGGTTAGATAGAGCAGATGTAAACAGAACAAGAAGGGAGTCCCATTTTGCTTCTGCACTAATTGTGTGGTAGTGAGTAGTGGAGGATGAGTTTAGAGACATAGATGAAGAGCTGAAGATGGAGAGCCTAAATGTCATTATAGCAACACCCTATCTTCTCATTCAACTCCTCTTCCCCTCAGAATTTTCATTGATTGGGTCTAGGTCTTCACAAATTATTGTTCTCTTCCTTGCTCATTCAAGAGGATAATCTCCTTGCTAGACAGGGTCACTAAAAGAGAAATCTTTCCTATTGAATGACCTTTTAATTCTCACAATTGACTGTGTAGATAAAGCCTGGTCATGTGTCTCGGCCAATAGGCTCTCTATTGAGAAGGGCAGTGCACAGTTCTCTCATTGACACACACATAACTTGAGCACCAAGGACACGGGCAAGGGTCATTCATATAACCTCTATAATCAACTGCCTTTTGAAATGTAGGCAGTGCAGTGTATTGTGTCCTAGTATTGTGCTTCCTCATCGATGCCCTTCAGCTGACAGAGTTCAATCCCCAGTGACAGCAATATGTTCATTTATTTTTAATATTCCATGACCTACTCAGGGTTATGGCCTCATTAAAAAACTATTGATGTCTTTGGCATATGCTTGTGAAGTGTCCTTGTTGTTTGCATTTAATCATGATGAAGAAAGAAAGAATGAAAAAGGGTGGTTGCCCTAGATCTTCCCAAGACTATAACAAAAACTGACAAGAGTAATTGTTTGCTACTTCAGGGACTTATGAAAATAGATAACCAATCAAACAAGATCAGTAACTTTTGCTTCTTCTGTATTTGGTTGAAGAGGTGTTATTTTTAAAGTTTTAAGTTGCTAACATTAATGGAAAAAGTATGGCTCCTTATTAATTGGATTGAATTAATTTTCTATATAGTAATAAGATACTAAAACATATAGAATCTTTTAAAACTTATTTATGTAAATCCCACAAACCATCTTTTCGTTGATCTCTCTACAAATACTGCACTGGGGAGATTCATGAATAAGGTGTATAAGTCTATGTTGCCCAGACTGAGATTTTAAATACTGACAGCTGTCAAGACATGTGACTAACACTAGATTACTTGGAAATTTGCAGATAGTTACAGAAAAGGTATTACCTTAAACAAACCTGTTTATTCTTACTGGATGTTGATAGTGGTATTCATAATGATGTATTTCTCCTAACATTCTCCTTTGGTCTGTAGAATCTTCTGAATGACACAGGAAGGATTGCATTGTTCTAAGCATCATTTTGCTAATAATTCCATTGTAAGACTAATTGATTATCTGGAAACTGGATGTCAATATTCACACATATGTTAACCCAAGCACCGACTATATTTCTAATATCTGCCACAGAGTGCTGTGAGTTGGGATGCAATGATCAACAGACTAAGGCCCTTGACTTTGAGATATTCATATCTTAATAGGAAAATGAGTGTGTGAAAAAGATTCTACTGAATTTGCATAATTAGAAGAAAGATGAGTACAAAGTCCTCTGGGAGCAGAGGAAGATAAGAGAAAAAAAGAAATTTACTTGGAAGTTTTAGGGTTATGCAAGTAAATCAGTTAGAATCCCAGACCCTCCACTTCTCTACCTATGAATGATGTGATCTTGAGTTCATCACTTTACTTCTCCAATCTCATGGAGATAATCAAAATATAAGGTGTTGTGAGAATTAAAAAGAACAATCCATGCATGTGTCTGAAATGACATCTGGTAGAGCATATTCCCCAAGATGTTAGTTCTTTACTATATTAATATTAGAGGTTATGGGTAATATTCCAGACCTATGATATTTTTGATGGGCCTTAAAAAAATAAATAAATGTTTACTAGGTAAAAAAAAGAGAATAAGAATATTCCAGGGCAGAAGAAAAAGATGCAAAAGCACAAAGCTGTGACACCACAAGATCATTGACTTAGAGTTCCATTTTCTTTACCTCAAGAAAAAAAAACAACAACAGGAAATTTCTATTTATTTATATTTTAAGAAGAAAATGAAAAAAAACTAATGCACATTGAACACCATCTAGATAACTTAGTAAATCCTCAGGTTCAGTACATCCTATTTTACCAATGAAGAAACTGAGATGCTATTATATGAATTAATTTGCTCTGGATTATGAGACTGAAAAATAAAGCCTACAGGATATTGATGACACCATATGCCAGTGAGGATGTGGAGTTGCTGTTGAAACTCTCATTCATTGATCGTGGGAATGCAAAATGGTACAATCACTTTGGAATACAGTTTGGTGGTTTCACACTAAACTAAACACACGCTTATAATCCAACACTTACACTCCTTAGTATTTATCCAGATGAGCTAGAAACTTACGTCCACTCCAAAGAGTCCACACACGGGTTTATAGCTGCTTTATTCATAGTTGCCAAAACTTGGAAGCAACCAAGATGTCCTGCAGTAGGTGAATAAATAAGTGAGCTGTTGTATATCCAGATAATGGAATAGTATTCAGTGCTAAAAAGAAATGATCTGTCAAGCCATGAAAAGATATGGAGGAGCCTTAAATGCATATTACTAGGTGAAAGAAGCCAATCTGAAAAAGGCTATATACTATATGATTCCAACTACTACTTTCTAAAAAAGGCAAAACTGTGGAGGCAGTAAAAAGATCAGTGGTTTCCAGAGGTTGGTAGGAGTGGGGTATGAATAGGCAGAGCACAGAGGATTTTTAGGGCAGTGAAAATACTCTCTATGATACCATTATGATGGTTGCATGTTATTATACATTTGTTCAAACCCATAGAATGTACAGTATCAAGAGTGAAATGTAACGTATGGACTTCGGGTGATTATGATGTGTCAATGTGGGTTCATCAACTGTAACAAATATACCATTCCATAGGAGCTGTTAATAATGCAGAAGGCTTTGCCTGCGTGGGGGACAAGGGCTACATGGGAATCCTCTGTACCTTCCCCTCAATTTTGTTGTGAACCTAAAATTGCTCTAAAAAATAATAAACTCAAATTTTAAAAAAGTCTAAAACTCGGTCCACTTAATCTTATCTCTAAAATATATACTATTTTGACTTCATCAAAACTTGGGTTAGGATTTGACAATTCTAATTGACACTATATTAGGGAAAGAATCCATACCACTCAAAAATATGAAATTTTTATAAAAAATCTCAGCCAAGTTGGTTGACTGAATTCTCCAGCAGTACTTCATATAATACTCAACAATAAGGAGGCATAATTACGCCTGTATAGAAAGTGAGGCTCAGAGGGATAATATGGAAGTCTCTAAGCATAAATGAGGAAACTCTGAAATCTAAACCTTCGGAGTTATGAGCTAGCAAGTGATGGAGTTAAGAATCGAACCCATCTCTATCAGATTCCCCACCCTATGTCCTTTCTGCCACATCTGGGTGCCTCTTTTGATGTAGCCTGTCCGTAATAGGAACTGAGTGCATCTAGACATATCTAAGAGTCCTTTGGTCTGCTTTCTTGTATATATTACTGAGGATGATCAATAATTCTCATGGCTTTTCATCAGCTTCTTTTGGGGAAGAACTGCATTTAAGAAAACCAACCAGTGAATGAAATGAAGTTCACACAGAATGACAGTATAAGCCAGGACAAATACAAAGTAAATCTCCTCCAACATCATCCCATCTATTTTACATTTAGAATCCAATGGTATTTGCCTCCCCATGTTATATGAGCAGGTCAAAATGTGCTTCTCCTGGGGAATTCCCTGGTGGGCCAGTGGTTAGGACTCTGTGTTCTCACTGCCGGGGCCCAGGTTCAATCCCTGCTCGAGGAGCTAAGATCCCGCAAGCCGCGCAGCAGGGCCAAAAAAAAAAAAAAATGTGCTTCTCAAAGAGACTATTTTGGCCCAAGTGAAATAGTACCCCAAAAAGCTGATAAAACAAATACTCTCTAAACCAAATAATATCATCACATCAGTTCTCAGGCAGCAAATACAAATATAGTCACAATTTAGACACTCAGATTTCAAAATAGTCATTCTCCTCTTTACAAACATACTGATTTGAAATTTAGCAGTAATATCAAAAATGAGCTCAAAAATAAGATTATATATAATATAAAATGATGTAATGTGATACACCTATATATATAAATCAGATTTGCATGTACTGTATATAAAAATAGAAAGATTTATGTATAAACACATAAATATATAATTTATGTATAAACACATAAATATATAATTTATGTATAAACACATAAATATATAGTATATATACCATATACTATATTGTATACTGTATACATTTTATATCAGACAGAACTTTCTCCTCCTTAGGTCACTTTCAGAAATGCAATAGCTATGGAAAAGTATGGATGTTTTCAGTCATAGCTCAGATATTATTTGAAGAATGAGAGACAGTAGACCTTGAAAGTGGTTGAGATCCATTTTCTCTATTTATTGTTATTTATTGCTCTTATTTTAAAAATAACTAGCATTAATTAAGCATGTGCTATAAGCCAAATATACTTACAAGAATATGCATGTATTTTGTCACACTTTCCTCAGACCAACCCTAGGAGACACTAATATTGTCTCCATGCTGTAGATGAGAAAACTGAAGCATTAAAAGGGTAAGTAACTTCCTGTGTTCATGTAGCTGATAAGGAACAGAACCAGGATTTAAATTCAGGCAGTCTGGCTTCAGAGTCTACCCCTGATTTCCTCTCCACTTGGTGCATACTATATAGCAGGCTCTATGCCAGATGATTTCACCACCATTTAATACAACCCCTTCTTGTTTTGTTTTGTTTTCCCTCCTGAACACTTGTGTTTGAGATAGATTAGGTAATTGACCAACCAAACACATCACTCCCTTTTTCTCTCCCCTACCACCCTAGAAACTTGAAGATTGGATGAGTGGTCTCAGCTAAACGGGAGATGAGGTTGTGGAAAGGGCTTTAATATATTCTAAGAAGCACCTCATGCTCCCAAAGTAGCTTCTGGTTAGGGGTGCAAAACATAACAAGGCATGTAACCTTTTGAAGTCCAACCAGATGAAGGAACAATCGATGGCCCAGCTGCAGTGCTCAGACTTACAAAAACTCCTCTGCCAATTCCCAGTCATCTTCCCAGGGAGCCACGTTGTTCTCATCAGCATGCTTCATAAATTTTGCAGTAGGATGCAAGCTGCTGGCTTGAAGCTGACACTGATTGAAAAACCTCACCCAGGGCCAACTGCTGTAAGAGAGGACTTGGGGGTCCAGGAGGAAACACCAGTGCTTTTTGTTCAGCAGATTTGTCAGCATTTAGAGATCACAGGAGAGATAGAGAACAGCAAGATAAGGCTAATTCCCCCAAGGGGAAATATTGTAGGCTTGTGATGTAATTTCTTTTCTTTTCTTTTTTTTAACTTTGGTCAAGCAAAAACAAAAATTCAGTTATCAGGCCGGTTGTTCTTAGTAGTTACAAAAGGATGTTAAGGAGATTAGGTCTGCCTGTAGGATTTTTTTCCCTCTTTACCTTCCAGTGAACTTTCTTCTTTCTCCCTTCAAGCAATAGAGGGTGACCTAAGCTACAGAAATTCAGTTTCTTCTCATTAGAGAGTAGCCAAGGGCTCTTTAAACTAATAAAGCAGGAGAAAGATCACAGATAAAACAAGATAGGACATTCAGGTGGAGATGACAAGAGTGCCTAGAGGGTTATGTTAATAATTACAGTCTGAGGGGTAAGAATGAGACCTCTATAAAGAAAGTTATTTTATGATGTCTTTACAGTGCTTTCAAAATGTTCTCCATAATAAAACCAATTTTGAAGTTTCCCATCCCCCCTCCCCCATAAACAGAACAGTTCTCCCCAGGAAATTATTCAAAAAGCAAAAGTAAACACTTTCCTTCTCCAAGCAGAACTGACTCATTTTTATAACAGGAAGAAAATGAAATAAAACATGCACTATAATACATGGAGATTGCCTTCTTTAGCCTGTGGGAAATTCTGAAAGGCATATGTACGGAGCCATAAGGCAATTTCCTTTGGTATTGGATAGTAAAAAGCTTACAATTCTTCCCCCCTCCAAGTTCTCTCTCAACTCTAATCAATTCCAGGTCTTTTCTGTATATTTCTCCCTTGCTTTTCTACCATAGTTCCTAGGTACCTGCTGATGGGCAATCAGTTGTTTTACTACACTTTGGTGTTTATTTGTTCATGCTATAAATTTGTCCAACAGATACCTAGGGACAAAACCTGGGGGCTGGTAGCTACACAAAAAACAAGACAACTAGGCCCCTTGACATACAATCTGCAATTATATACTGTGTAGCATTATAATGTAGCATTTGGAAACATTATAAATATAAAAGCAATAAAAACTATATTTATATAAATATAAAAGCAATAAAATCTAAAGTCAAATATTGATAATAAAAATGAAAGAAGGAATGGAAATGACAGAGAAGAATACAGGATCCATGAGATGAGATGCACCTGGCTTTGGACACTATCCTTTTCACTTACTAAGTACACTGACCTTGGTTAAGTTACTTAAGTTTTCTGAACCATTACTTCTTCATCACTAAGGTGGAGAAAATGCTCACATCAAAGGAGTCAAAGCAGTGATGAGAATAAATATGGTATATAAAAGGCATAATAGTAAACATTCCAGTAATGTGCAAAAAATATGTTAGATAAATGAAGTATTGTGGTGAGACATAGGAAGGAAGCACTAACTCAGCTAAGGGTCCCCAGAAGTTGTGAAATTTGAGGTAAGGTCTAAAAAGGAAATCACAGACAGAGGTTTAAGGGGTAGGTAACAGGAAGTCCTAAAGTGAAATCCATTAAGTACACAGAACTATACAAGAATGACAAGTAATTATTTGTGATTGGAGTGTGGGTTCATGCTGAGTGAAAGAAGAAAATGAGATGTGAAAAATGAGTTAGGAGAAGACTGTGAATGGACTTCTATTCCACGCTAAGGAATTTTAGTCTCTGAAAATAAGAAATAGTTACAAATTTATCAGAAGAGAAACAAAATCTCAGAATTGTATTTTAAAAAGTGAAACGTGGAATTCTAGGTGGTATGTAGATAGTGGATAACAGTAAGAAGAGACTGGAGACAGGAAAACCAGTTCAGAGGATATAACAATTATTTATATATAATATTTATATTTAGGTTATATTCCTATATGCTTAAATTATGTTTATATGGCCATACGATAATTTAAATTTATGTGATAATATAAATACAACAAAACCTATACTTATATAATAATATAAAAGCAATAAAACCTAAAGTCAAACAGTGATAATAAAAATGAAAGAAGGGTTAGAAGTGAGAGAGAAGATTAGAGGAAACTTTATGATTGACTGGATGTAGGGAATTATGAATCTGGATATGTCAAAGACATTTCTGAGGGTTTTACCCTGGGAGACTGAGTGATTTGTGATCCCCTTAATCATTATACATAATTCACAATGAATAGACAGAATGAAGGAGCATGGTGTATTGGATCATTAATCTCTAATTCTTTATCATCATTCTGCATCTATCCAAAACCTTTGCCAGGTGACTTTGTAGTACCTCCAACTGGAGATGGAGTATTTTTCCTTGTCTCATTGATGTTGGGCTTGGCCAAATGAACTGCTGTGGCCAATGAAATTTGAATCGAAGTGTCAATACGCCAGTTGCAGGCTGAGGCTTTAATAAGAATAACATTTCTGCTCAGACTTGTGTTTTCCAAGGATGCACTAGGAGAAGTAGACGTTCCAGGTAGCTTTGGCTCCAAGGAGAATGACAAAGCTCATAGAAAATACCTATACCCAATCCATAGCCTGGAGAAAATCCTAGCCAAACCCAGCCAAGCCTCAGTCTGAAGCAAGCTTTCCAACTTAACATGTAATAGACCTAAAGCAGGAAGAATAAATTCTTGCTGTTGTACGACCTCTTGAAATAGTTTTTTTTTTACTCAGCATTATTATGGCAATAGTCCCCTAATACAAATAGCCAGAAACAGCATTGTTTAAATATCTACTTCCAGTGTGTTTCCAATGCCCAACTATCTCCTTACCGTTGATTCTCTGAGCTGCCACAATATTACTGCAATTAGTCCTTTTTTCTTTTCTTTTTTTTTCTTAAGCAAAGTAGAGTAGTTTCTGTTATTTGTTGCCCATTGAAATTTATTAGGCTTAAAATTCTGCTGAGATACTTTAATCATAATTATCTTTCCAGATGTAATGGTAGAATAATGAGGTCACATGTTGGACCAGAAATTATCATGTATAGAAAAGGACAAATTCATTAAAGATTTAGTCAATTAATGAGTTAATTAATTAATGACAGAGTGGATTCCATAGCTATAGACTATATATTCCCTTATGCAGCTACACATCTTGAAATCATGTTGCATTGATGAGTAAAAAAGGGACTAAATTAAAGAGCACGGTAATATAAATACTTAAGATGTGGTTAAATAAAGAATTAAAGAATAAGTTGAGAAGAAATATGAGTAAAGGGAGAACAGGAAATAATGGTGTTGTTAAAGCAAAATAAGATAATAATTTTATGAAAGAGAAAGTGGTAAACATCATCAAGTACCAGAGACATATCAAGTAGGTTAGATGACCATTAACAGAATCAGGTCATGGGTGAATTTTCTCTCTAAGCAGTTAGAGTGAGGTTTGTGCCACAGGAATCTGAGAGTTTTGCAAAGAGTAAATTTTAATAGAATGAGAAAGCCTTCCAGATACTGAGGAGTATCTGAAAAGGAAAAAAGTGAAATAGCAGAGAAAAGGATAAGAAAATATAGACAAGCCCCAAATTTGTGCTTAAAACATTTCCTGCACCCACCTGAGTTGATTATTCTCTCTTTATTTCAATTTCTGGTAGACTGAAATTGGTGATTAATAAAAGCTATTTGTGATTATTTATATGATAATTAATCATGCTTGTGAACAAACTAATTCTTTAGAAAATGTAATACTTTACAGTTTTTTCATTGTTTTTCTTTTTCTCTGGAATTCCCACATTAAAAACTCTATTCAATTTTTGTTTATTAAATATGAATAGAGGTAAATAAAACTGATCATGCAATCATAGCTCTTATGCCTAAAAAAACTACCCTTGGCTTATTTATCCTTCTTATCTACTATAGAAAGACAAGTTTCAAATCTGGTACTTGAACAAATGAACTGTCCTTAATTGCGTCTTTCTAAATAAGCTGAATTTACTTTAAGAGCAGATGTGCTGTGAATGTACTGACTTAACATCCATGAAGGGAGATAATTTTATGTCTATATTTATAACTATATTACCAGTGAAATATAATATAGAGTAGTGTCTGACACATAGTTGTTCTCAGAGAATATCTGTTGAATGAATCAATGAGTGAACATGTGTCTTTGGTTTGCTTACCCTCTTTCAGTCTTAAGTTTTGAACAATATGCTCTCAAGTTTTTTCCCCTCTCCCTCTGCCTCTTTCTCTCTGTTTCAATTAGTAAAATCTGGATAGGAGATTCAGCTATGACGAGAATACACTATAGAAGTATATACGTTTATATATTTATATAGCTTTTATGCCTCCTACGTAATAGCATCCACATCACAATGTCCTTGAAAGAACTGGTAGTCAGTCTTGTCTCATACTTCTTTTGGAGTAACTATTCAAGCTGATGAGCAGAGCAGTAGTATAGTTACACTCAATGGAATAGAATGTCTTGGGTACAGGAGAATCCATCTGGCTTTAACCACTTCAGAAGCTAAAGTATAGGAACAGTTTTCACATACTCTATTCTTACCCTCGACAGAGACTAACAGGAGTTTTTCAGGTTGTTAGAGCCACAAGAAAACAGGATAGAACGCAGGGCAAAGCTCCTCACCTAGATAAGAATGGAAATGTCAATCAGAGAATGGCACAACCAGCCAGAGAGAGCAATCAGAGCCAGGACCAGGGAGTCAGGCTACATCTCGTCAAGCATATCCTCATGAGGGGTTTGAACACTGCCTGCTGGACTCAGATCACCACTTTAAGATTTCATCTGACCACTAGGTGTAAGCACTGAATGGGATCAACTCTGCATGCCTGGGCACCTGCAGGAGCTGAATCTCCCTGGAGCTGGGATAATCAGGGATTGGCATTCGCCACCTTGTAAGAGTCTGGATAAGACCACTGCCATGTTTTTACCACACAATCTGAAGGGATATCCAGGATGTGACAATTTGTTATTAAATTTATCTACCACATCTTTGAACTACTGAATATTTTCTCATGTTCCCCATAGGCGTTACACTTTGCTAAAAATGTTTTAATGTAATGGCTTGTTCTGACAAAATTAAATTCTTCTTTCTTTATATTTATTATAATTTATAGGATCCCTGAATTCTGGAGGTTCACTGTTTAGGGTGTCAGGAAAAGACTATTCTTAAAGATCATTGAAACTATAGACAATGTAATTATCGGATACTATAACTAGAAAGAACCTTCAAGTGCAACTAAGCTAATGTTTGCCAAATAATATTTTTGGGGTTCTTCAAGAAGAAAACTACAAATAACGCTAAGAAAAGCCACATATATCTCCCTTTTTGAAATTTCTCAAAGCATGTTAGCATGTGTCAAAATTCTTCTGCAATGAAAATTATTTTATGTATGTCTAAGCCTGTGTTCAGTTATATTTGACCGTAGACTATTTTATGGGTAAAATATCAATTAAAAACCAGTGGAACTATTGTACCACTGAATAGTTGAAACCTTCCAGGTATGGCCATTTGTTCTCTTTATTTCAGGACTTGGAGGGGTCATTAGCGCAAGAATCTGTTCTTTTTTTTCTCTTGTTTTCTCATTCTACCCATCTCCCCTGTGGGATCTTCTCTTTGCTTTTGCTTCAACTATTTCCCACACCAAGTTGAAGCTGACTCCAAAAAACATTACTTGCTTTCAAGAATTTTTTCTGAGCTCCACACTTTCACATTCAAATATCTTCTGGATTTCTGCCCTTGGCTGTTGTACTAGAAAACTGAACTATTCATTTTTTGCCCTCCCCCTCTTTTCCACCAGCATGGATTACACCAATATATACCTGGGAATATCCTTGAATTCTCCCTCCTATATTTTCTCCCCATTAACACAGTCTCGAAGTCCTGTCACTTTCCTCACCCAAAGAGCTTAAGATTTTTCATCTGTCCTTGCACAGATTAATACAAAAGGTTTGTATTTGTTTGCATTTCCTGTGACAGCAAAATCTGATACAGGGGAATTGGGTGCCTGTGGTTGACTGGTGAGGTGACCCCAGGGAGCAGGAATAAGAGAACTGGAAAAGTGAGATAGGGAAAGAAGAAAAGATATCAAAGGTGTGAGTGTGCTGGTTCCCACTCTGAGTAATGGAGCTCAGTGGTGCAGGGGCAGCTCTGCAGAACAATGCAGAATATGCCTCAGACTTTTCCCTCTGAAGGATGGGAAGTGGGTCTATATCCCCTGTCTCCCTTCCCCTATCAGTTGAAATGGTGGCCCCAGGAGCATTAACTCTCCTGAACTTCTGGGCCAACCTGCAAATATGTCCTGAGACAGAAAAGCAGAGATAAGCGAGGTCCTTGAGTAGCACACTGCCAGTGTGCACAGAACTGCCCAACAGAGCTGCAGCTGAAACCAATGCATTGGCCAAAGGAGGCCTTTCAACCACTCTCCTCTCTAGGCTTGCCCTCCCCAAATCATTCTTTACGCTGTCTACAGAATAATCTTTCTTACGTTTTCATCCATTAATATAACACAAATTTCTTAAGTGCATTCCATTTGCCAGGCACATTCCTATGATGTGGCGAACAAGGACAGTTTTTTGTTTTTTGTTTTTCTTTTGCAGTACGTGGGCCTCTCACTGTCGTGGCCTCTCCCGTTGCGGAGCACAGGCTCCAGACGCGCAGGCCCAGCGGCCGTGGCTCACCGGGCCAGCCGCTCCACGGCATGTGGGATCTTCCTGAACTGGGGCACGAACCCGTGTCCCCTGCATCGGCAGGCGGACTCTCAACCACTGCGCCACCAGGGAAGCCCCCAAGGACAGTTTTTAATGTCAGAGAATGTAC
Source organism: Delphinapterus leucas (assembly GCF_059928025.1). NCBI lineage: Eukaryota > Metazoa > Chordata > Mammalia > Artiodactyla > Monodontidae > Delphinapterus > Delphinapterus leucas. Next base: position 46,057,931 of record NC_143133.1, on the reverse strand, counting down.
ATTCTAAAAGGGGACAGGTAAAAATAGGTAAGGAAGCAGGAAAAACATAGTATCAGAGCATGGTATATCTTATGCAGAGAATTAAAATGCATAATTGAAAAAAGATGGCTTAGGTACTCTACATTATTTAGAAGCTTATTTCAGAGGAAAAAAGAAAAAAAATGATTTAGTTGAGGTCACTAGGAATGGTATGGAGAGGAGTGGATGGATTCACAATATGTTTAAGAATGAGAGTCAATATTAGTTGTTTTTTCTTTTAACATCTTTATTGGAGTATAATTGCTAAATAAATAAATAAGAAAATCAAAAAAACCAAAAGAATGAGAGTCAGTGGAAAGGCTGTGAATTGGATGTGAAGAGTGAGGAGGAAAGGAGTAGGTAAGATGTTATGTCTGGATTAAGCACTCAGTAGATGGCATTGCCATTTTTTAAGATGAGGAAGCTTGGGGGGAAGAGTAAATTTCAGGAGGAAATAATGGTTTTCTGTTGACTCATGTTAAATTTGAGATGATTATTAAGCATACCTGTGGCAATGTCAAACGTACATGTGACATTATTATTCCCTCGCTTAAAACATCCTTCTAGGCCTCTACTTGCCCGCAGGGTAAGATCCAAACTTGGTAGGACATATTCTGTGCTCACCAAATCTTCTGTTTCATCCATCTACATATTCTAAGATTTAGTCACATTGATATCTGTTTGCAGTATTCAAAATGCCACTCTCCGTCTTCCCTGGTGGCGCAGTGGTTGAGAGTTCGCCTGCCGATGCAGGGGACACAGGTTCGTGCCCCGGTCCAGGAAGATCCCACGTGCTGCGGAGTGGCTGGGCCCGTGAGCCATGGCCACTGAGCCTGTACGTCCGGAGCCTGTGCTCCGCAACAGGAGAGGCCACAACAGTGAGAGGCCTGCGTACCGCAAAAAAAAAAAGCCACTCTCCTTATGCCCCCATATGCCTCCCTGTAACATCTTTATGTTCTTTCTTACCCATTCACTCTCTTTCTTCCAGACTTCGTTCTGCTTTTATCCTTCACAGACCTCTCTTGATAGTGCTGTGCTGAGTTGATTTCATGCCATCCTGGGTGGAGAATACCTCATTTTCAGTCATATTCTCTGTACTTCTGTCTAACATAATGCTTAATACATTGTCTATTACATTTTTTCCATTACTCATCTATTTCCTATTTAGTCAATGTGCAGGAAAACTATATTTTCAGCATTTTACACAGTGCCACACTAGTATCATATAGCTGATGCTGTTGTTTGAATAAATCAATCAATAAATGAATGAACAAATGATAGATGAGTGAAAAAGACAAATAGCTAAATACCTATACATCCTTGAGTATAATATTAGTTTTGTTTTATTAGTTTGGGTTCTTCCCTTGAAAGTTTATATCATGTTTGTGAGAAATTGAAAAACTTGTAACTTCTTTTTAATAGTGAACTTTAAAAATTTAACTACATAAGTTCTCTTATGAAAGCTAGTGAACTGAAGAAAATATTTAACATTCATTTTTATGTATTATCAGTACCCTGCTTCCCCTCACCCTCCAAAAAAAGTAGTTTAAGGTAGCAAAGAGAGGCAAATAGAATAAGAGAGTAAAGTACACTTTGAAGCAGATGAGGAAATCAGGGAAGACATAATTTAAGAGTGAGTAAACAAAATAAAGACTCAGTCTACTAAATAGTCACAAGGTTCACAGAAAGGCAAAGAAATATGTGGAAATATACATTTTAAAAGCCAGTTCAATAATGGAATCCTCAGTTTTAAGATTTACAGCATCCATGGGATAAAAACGCATTTTAAAAATACTGAGGTCACGTAAATTATTTTTGGATCAAACAACAAATACATTCCCTCTGGTCAAGAGAACAGTGTGTTCAAGTAGGTTCATCTAGGGTGGATTCTAGTGTTCTTCCCACTTATAAAATAATGTGATTCAATGATGGCAGATCTAAGACTAGGTTTGTGTATCAGTCCGGGTTCAATCAGAGAAGCAGAACCTCTAAGATATATATTTACATGAGATTTGTTACAGAAATTCGACCATATACACTTGTAGGAACAGGTTAAGCATGTTGAATTCATGTCTGATGCTAAAGCTTGAAGCGGTAAGCATATTAAATTCATGTCTGATGCTAAAGCTTGAAGTCTGCAGGACACGTAATTGGGAAGGGAAGATAATATAAAGTGGGGTGAGAACAAGAATGAGCTGGGAACACAAGCTACAGCTGGAGCCCAGGAGGACAGACTGAAACACATACACCTAGTCCAGGAGGCAGAGCAGAAGAAGATGGATCTAGGGGAAGGTGGAGTAGTTGCAGACCCGGGCACTGCCTTATATCAGTGGGTGAGCCAGCAGGTAAGACAGTGGGGGTGAGCTACAAAAGGGCTGCTGCTTCACTTGTATCCTTCACATTTCGCACAAGAATCTCTCTTGTGGCCTACACTGATGGGAAACATATAGCAACAGAAACTCCAGGAAATGAAGTACAGTTTAGGCAAGTTGACACATTTCCAAAGCAAACGTAATTTGTTTGGCATGATAGAGTTACAAATCTAGTATGTACTGAGTGAATGGTTGGACATCTGGGGTGGACTGATGGATGGACAGGTGGATCACGAATAAATGCATAGGTCTCTGCCTTCTTGCCAAAGGCTACTTCTTTGCCAGTCTTCTTTGTAAATGCCTTATCACTGATTCAAATCATATGTATTCTATGAAAACAATGCATGATTATTATTAGAATTAACATATATTAAGATTAAATATTAACAGGAGGTTGACTCAAAGTTTGCAGTTAAAGGTCTAGCTTTAATATTAATAGCTAACCCATACCAAGCATGTACTTGGTCACATTAATGATCTAATTTAATTTTCACAATGACTTATGAGGTAAGGATTAATGCTATCCCCATTTCACATATGAAAACTAAAGCTTGGAGAGGTTAAATATGAAAATATTTCTTTGCCTAGTCTATTGTGATTCTATTTCTTTTAGTGACGTCTGTCAGAGATGAGGATGTGTGTGTCAGCAAGTAGGTCTGGTGCTGATGTCCACAATGGAGCAATGTCAGTGGATTCAGAAATGTTAATGCCAGATACATATCTCTTTCTTGTTCTCATAACATTTAATTTTATAAATATAAAGAACATAGGAAAAATATTTTTATTCTTTCTTCTAAAGGACAAGGGTTCAGTTTTGTTTTATGGTTATTGAGATAAAGTTTAGTTGTTCCTAACTTTGGCCTTTATAACCTGATATCCAAAAAGTATGGCTCATCTCCTGAGCAATTTTATTAATAGATGTGATAGATTGCCTAAGATGATGTCATCCTGCACACCAACACCAAAGCAGAGAGTTGAATGGATTATTCTGAATTCCAGGACAAAGAACATAAATATAAAACCAATTTGGATAAATTTAAAATATCTGGTCAAAATCAACAAAGGAGTCATAATCAGTTTATTGCACCTTTAGTTACTTAAGAGTGATGGACAAATAGCCTCCAAAAGAACTATTTAATTTTATATATTTTATTTAGTCAGATTCAAACTGTATTCTCCAAATAGAGAAAAGGGAAAATATGCAAATAGTGAATTAGTTCCACCTACATAAACATATTTTGAGTTTATTCTATGATAATTGCTCTACTGTATTTATCAATTTGTTAGCACAGCTCAGTTGAAAACAAAATAAAAATTGATGCTATTAGTTATCCATTAACTGAAGGCTAGTGGGATATGGATTGCCTGGATTCTCTGAAAATTTTCTACTCCAGATTTGTTTTCAAGCATTTTAAGGGGACATTAAAGTCACTAGAGTAAAATTCCTTACCCAAGCTTTTTATCTAAATGTCATTTTTTTTTTAATTGGAGTATAATTGCTCCACAATGTTGTGTTAGTTTCTGCTGTACAATGAAGTGAATTAGTTTCTGCTGTACAATGAAGTGAATCAGCTATATGTACACCTATATCCCCTCAAACACTTTCTTGAAAATTGTCACAGAGAGAAAGCACTGCTCTGACCATTTCAGATTTGAACACATTTCCTCCTGTGGGTGGAAGGATTAAAGTTTGTGAGCACCTGTGACATATCTGGCACTGTATTGATACTGCATAGTAATCATCTCATTTAATTAAGCCAAAGCACAAGGAGTACTTAAGTTTTTACTCAATAAACTTTAAATATTACACAAAGTTTTGTCGTCAAAGGCATTCTCCCAGACACATTGTATAGTAAGCATTCTGGAATAATTTACAGATTAATTGATCAATTCAATTCCATCTAACAGTTATTGACTATCTGCTCTGTGCCTGACACTAAAAATGCGAAGATGAGTCAAATACTTCTTCCCACCACCTTGAAGTCTAGGGAAAGAGTCAAGGGTATGGGTGATAAAGTACAACAAAGTACAGAAAGTACTATTACTATAGATACAAAGGGGAAAATACCCTGGAAACAGAGGGCAGAATGATAAATAATTGATGTGCTTTATACTGAAAAAGGAGGAGGAGAGGGCTTTCCAATAAATGGCAGTAAGAGAAAGAAAAATACAAACACTTAGTGAAATAGGAAGGATAGGGCAGAGCAGGTGGCAAAGGATTGTGGTCCTTTCAGTGGAGCTGGAATGAAAATTGGGTAGAAATAGAGGGGGACTAAACTGGACAGGTAAGAGAGTTATAGATTGTGAAGGATTTTGAGAGGTAAGCTGAAAAATTTGAACTTCATAATGGAGGCAAGAAACTTTGAAATTTGATTTGGTTAGCTTTGATGTCAAAAAAGTAAACTCTGAGAACAAGGTGTCACATTGTGCAAAGCAATTTTCAAGTACAATTTTATTAAAGGTTTCTAACAAACTCATTTTAGAGATACTATAATTATTTCCATTTTTTAACATTGAAGATGAGCCTTACAGAGGTTAAGTATCTTACCTAACTTGTGAAAGATAAGTTCCAAAGCCAGGTCTGGAAAGTTATTAACCTCTACAATATCCGTCTCTTTCCAGGTTTCTAAACTGGATGATATTGTCAAATGTGCTCTCATAAACAGTAGCAGAGACTCAGATATATTGCAGGTGCCATATTTCTTACCCAGTAGAGAGCTGTAGGTCAGAATTGGGTTTTGACAAGACAAGATCATGATTAACTAAATCTATATGTAATAATATAAACTTTAGTTTGAAAATGGAACTGAGTCAAGCCCTTTAAAATGTCTGATTAGTAACTGGAACTAATAGCTAAATTTTATTTCACCGAAACGTATGCTTCTATCCTCATAGCTTAGAGGAAACTCATCAAACATTTTGTAAATAAAGTAATGTCCTAATGATATAGAGATGCAACATGCAAGGAAGAGCATAGAGGGTAAGAAAGAAAAAACTGAAGGCAAAAAATTGTGGATTTTAGTCCTCAATGGTGGTTTGCCCTGAGTTAGTCATTTAAGCTTTCTCATTATCCATTCAATCATCTGCAAAATGAATGCAACTTTATTCATCTTGTAAAATTCTCAAATGCTTAATATGGAGAGTTTGTAGAATCATGTATATGAAACTGCTTTGTAAACTTTTAGGTCCCCTAGAAACATCTGCTTTCATGATCATGAGAGCCCTTTGATTAACATCCACTTTTAACCATAGAAAAGGGGATCCTACACCACTTCATTCTGATGTTGAGATTAAACTACCTTATTTGAAAAAGAACAGAAATGGTCTTCAAACCGCCTACAAAGTACCACACATGCCTATACATAGCATCAGCATATGAAGATTGAGTGCTTTTCTGAGGCTGTGCCAAGACTCTATCTGACAAAGCCATCCTTAGGCTTCACAAGGCATCAACACTCCCCGCGAGGGCATAACAAAAGCCCTTTTGTAGCTCAGGAAAGCAGAATTAAAAATGGAAACAGCCAGAGACCTTCTTTCACATGGAAGAGGAAAAAAAAATATCTAGTAAGACAGGAGTAAAGAAAATTCAAGGACACTGGCCATAATCTAATTAAGGTCTGTAATTACAAATTCAGTACACTTAAAAAAGAAACATTTGCATGTTCATTTCAGCAAAATCAACATTTTAATGGAGCTGAAAAGCATAGGTGAAAACCACTGTAACTTATTAACTGAGTAAAGCATCCAAGAAATGGAAAACCTTGTTAGTGCATTCCCTGAAAACCATGTACTTTATAAGGTAGTAAAAGCAGGTAAAGAAAACATATTCCAAAATAATTACTTAAAGGAACAAATAAAATATTTTGGAAAGGTAGACACATTGACGTTGAAGGTTAGGAAAAAAAGTATACAACTGAATTGATTGTCAAAATACAAAAATAAAAGATAAAATGTTTTATATGGTAGAAGGAAAAGAGGAAATTGAAGTATTTGAAATCTAGCACAGGTTTTGTAACTAACTAAGGTGGGGTCTTGGGCAAATCAGTTCCCCTCTCCATACCTCAGTTTCCTCATACATAAAATGAAGAGGTTGGAATAGATAATTTCTATGGTTCATATGATTTTATTATTCTAAGCAAAACTAGAATAGAATCCTACTTGCCCATCAAAATTTTGAGTGGATTGTTGTTTACTAATGTGCTATCAAAGGTTACTAAGAAGACTTTTGTTACTCAGAAAGTACACCAGTATCTCACTCCAATGTTCCAAATGCCTAAAAGGATATGTATTAATTTTCTAGGACTGCCATAATAAAGTATCACAGACTAAGTGGCTTAAACAACAACTATGTTCCCATAGTTCTGGAGGCTAGAAGTCCAAGATCAGGGTGTGAGTATAGTCAAGTACTGGGCTCTCTTCTTGGTTTGCATCTGGCTGCTGTCACTCCATGTGCTCAGTTAGCCTTTCCTAGGTTCCTGCTGGGGAGAGTGAGGGGGTAAGAGTAAGGAGAGGGAAGAGGGAGGAGCAGGAGAGAAAGTAATCTCTCTTACTCTTCTTATGAAGCCACCAATCCTATAGGAGTAGGGTTCCACCCTTATGACTTCATTTAACCTTTACTACCTCCTAAAAACCCTATCTCCAAATACAGTTACATTGGAGTTTAGGGCTTCAACATATGTATTTTGGCGGGACAAAATTTGGTCCATAGCACCAATAGTACTGAATGATATCTGAAAATTCGCAACACTTTCCCAATAAATTGCCTTCATCCTAGTGTTCCAGTTATAGAGACAGACAGAAAAATTTTTTGAGGCAGCTTTGAGTAAAAATCTAGTGGAGTAGGAAGCTGGATCAATAATGCCCTAAACTTATGAAGAACCACAGGTGAAACTGATGCTTACCAAATGAAAGGAGCTAGAAGTATCTGTATTTTTAGTCAAGAATATGGTTAGTTGGAGGGTTGTTTGCAGATTTAGTTTGTTAATTTACCAATCTACCTTTGGATGGAAACCAGCTTTAGCCAGAATATCTGAATGAGAGCAAATTAGATCTTTCCCCAAAGAGTATAAATTAACCAAGGGCAATCTGATTTACTTTGTAAGGGAGACCAAGAAAATAGCTACTGGAAAGCTTTATATTTTCTCAGTTTCTGAAACTCTTTCATGGTAGGAGGCTAGTGATATGGAAAATAGTTACGTAGAATCGTGTTCTATTTCTACTTTATTCTTCAGTTACTTAAAGCCTGATTTTCTAAACTAGACACATCTGCATTGTGTTAAATATGCTACAGTAGTCAAACAGATTGAATAATAGATGGTTGTATTTATTAGAAATGCCCCAAGTGTCCAAATTCAGACAGATTTACAGTGGTTAAACACAACATTAACTTTGGAACCAACTTTAAATAATTCCTAGTTCTGTCACTTCTCTGCTGTTGACCTTGGTCAAGTAACTTGAGTGTTCTTTTTCTTTCTTTTTTTTTTTAAATTTATTTATTTATTTATGGCTGTGTTGGGTCTTCGTTTTTGTGCGAGGGCTTTCTCTAGTTGTGGCAAGCGAGGGCCACTCTTCACCGCAGTGCACAGGCCTCTCACTATCGCTGCCACTTGAGTGTTCTTATCCTCAGTTTCCTTAGCCATAAGTTGGACCCAGAAATAATTAATAGGGTTGTGATGAGGATCAAAATAGATACTAACCTTTAAAGAAATGTCACGCAGTTGGCAAATGTTAGCTGCTCTACTACTAACTACCACTATTACTTCTACTACTACTAGTACTGCTGCTGCTACTACTACTATTATCATTATTATTTGATAATTTAGAGGACACCTGCCACCATCCAGTCTTCTGGTGATCCAGTATAAATCAATAAAGATTTTTCTAACTCTGTCTTTATCTCTGGCAACATGTAAGTCACCACAGGGAAAGAGAACAAATGTAAACTGTATTCGTTACCATCGGTGGGCTAAGAATTTAGTTGGTGAAATTACCATAAATGTTTCCAAAAGCGCTTTGGAAAAGGAAATTGAGGCTGAGGTAGAACCTAAACATTTTGTTCAATGTCTCAGAGCAGAAAGCAGCTGAGTTGATACCAGAGTTCGGTCACCTGATTGGAGCATCAAGTTCACTCCTCTAGGCCACATGTCAGTTCTGAGAACCCCATAACCCTGATGGGAAAGAGCATAACTGTGCCAGATGAGGCGGAGTAATAACAGCCCCAAGAGATAAACCAGACCAGTGACCTCTGGCCCCATTAGCGCTGGACTTTCACCAATTCAGCATGCAATTGCTCCATAGCTTCAGTCAACAAATCAGCAATGGGTAATGTGGGGCACATCCCAAGGGACAACTGGACATTATTTTTGGTTCCTTTTCTATAGACAATATCTCTTCCTTATGAGTCAAGCATGAGTAGGGTCGATGATGATCTCTCCAGAACAGAGAGATTTCAAACTTATCCACAACACAAATGTCTCGAGTTTCCAAATGCACTCAAAAATGCTTATCCTAATATACATACGATGCAGACTTTGAGTCAGACCTAGCTTGTGAGGTTAAATAAAGGTAAAAGCTTAAGTTTCCATGCATACCAGAGATGCCACTGCAGTGTTTCATGACTTTTTGGAGAGTGGATTGGCAAAGGAAGCAATCACTGTACTGTAATTTTTGTATAATATTTGTGCATTCCATACCCTGACTCCTATCTATAAACACTCAAAGGAAATCATAAGCACAGTTAATGACATATTAGAAGTAAGGCCTCTGTTTCCTGAGGACATTCCCCAAGGCAGTTGTTCAAAGGGAACTTGGAATTTTCCACCAGAAATGGTTTTCCTTCTTAATAATGATCTCATGTGACATGCATTCCTGTTTTTGTTTTTGTTTCTTTTTGTTTGTTTGTTTTCTTTTGATATATCTTATACTCTGCATTCTATGGGAAATGCTATCTCCACAGATTCTGCACTTCTGTCTCAGAAATGCAGGGTAATTCTAGAAGGTTAGTAAGACATCTTCTGATGGAATGTATTTGATCTACAAAATAGCCTGGCCAAAAGACATCCAAAGCCAGATTTCAGGAGCAAGGCGTGGGCCTGCTCAGCATCAGAACAGACCAGAACCCAGAGCACTCTGGCCCTTCCCATTTGCTGCATGCAGAATAAATCACATATCTCAACAATGGTTGGGGCCACCATTTGCCAACTAGACATGTTTTCTCCTAGGCGAAACTCAGGGTTGAATGTGATCTTAAAAAAACAAAATAAAACAGTCAATGTGACATATTTTAAACATCCAGGAGACTTCACAGCTTCTCAAAGGGAATAGATTTTCATGTTGATTTCCAGTTGTAAACTTAGGTTGAAATATTTGTCTCTGCTCCTTAGGCATCCCAGACTAGTGGTTGACATCAAGGACATTCATATGTGAACAGACTGGGAGAAGCTTTGAACAATGGGGTCTTTAAAAGAGTACTATTATTTGCTTCAAAAATGACTTTTACACTAAACTCCTAATTATTGAAAAGCCAAACCTCTCTTTTCAAAAATGTATGCATTTAATATTTCTAAAAGTAAGTATAGAATTCCTTTCTCTGTCTTTCTAAAATAATCCAACTGTAACTGCTGAAAAGGACTTCCTAGAATGAAGAGAGGAAATCTAGCCATAAAACTCTTTTTGAGTTATTCTAATAATGAGGCAAATATATTACATGCTGGGCAGGAGAAAAAAATATTTTTATTCATAAAATACTTTTGTTAATTCAACATTATTTTTTCCTGTTGATCTTGTAAAATGATCAGCTTATATGTGGAGCTAGATTATATAGCTTCCTATCTTGAGTGAATTTCATCTTGTATTCTTCAGTTTCTTTGACCAAAATAGTGAGGATTAAAAATAATACTTTATGGGTCGTTATGAGAATTAAATATGTTAATACACATAAAGCATGTAATAAACACTCAATAAATGTGAGGTACCATTGTTAGTAGCACCATTAGAGTCTTTCAAAAATCTGATTTTAACACAGGGCATACCTTTCTTCTAAACTTGTATCTCTATGTATCAAAATTACACTATAATAAACTATACACTTTCCCTGGGAGGTCAGTTCTCTCCACCAGCATGGGTCTGGCACACATGGTTTCCAAATAAACACACCCTTTTATTCTTATAAGCATGTTATTACTTCACTATATGTTTGTATTTTTTCTTTACAGGATAATATCCTTGCTTATAATGTGACCTCCTGAAAGGCAGTAGTCTGAGCAGATGCCTGCTTCCTTTTTTAGGGATATGTTTGCATCAGATAAGAAAAACCAGGGATATAATATTTTCTGCTAAAATATAACTTTCAATATATTTTCTTAAAAAAAAAAACTGCTTCAACAAGAACAACATCAAAAAATCCTCTTTGAATATAAGAACAAATAAGCTTGGGGCATAGCCAGATTTGGCAGATTCGGGTCTGTGTGTTATCCATCTATCTCTATATCTTCTGCAGCCTAGTAAGAGATGTAAGTTGAATTGAATTAGAGACTAAGTTAAGGTCCTGACAGGAAACTGACAGGAAACTGATGTAAAGCAAAAGGAGCAACTAAGATAAGTTTATTGACAACCCAAGGGCAAGATTCAGGAAACCAACAAGAGATGATACAGCAGTGGCTAGATTGCTCTTACCCTCTCTTAACCTGAAAAAGCAAAAGGAGGGACCAGCACCAGGAACCAGACAAGCTCTGCCTGTTGGAGACGTCTGCTGGATGGAGGCTATGGCCATTCAGCCACTGTTAACTCATCACGTTGTCAGGAGGGAACTGAGGTAATAAGTGCCCCATACGTTCTCTTCTGCCACTCTCCATACCTTGCCAGGACTTCTCATTGGCCAAATGCAAACAGAAGGCAGAAACCAAAGAACTTTAGGTGATGTAGTCACTGTGGTCAGCTTCCTCAGAGGTCACAATAAGGGAGAAAGAAAGGAAAGCAAATCTGGAGCTGCAAATATCCTACAAAGTCAAGAAACACTCTGGAGAATGCATTGATGTGTTCCAATTTTGTAGTCTTTCCCATGCCATAAAAGAATTCTGAAAGCCAGTGTCAAAAAGAGGCTTTCAGAGAACCTCTCCAAATCAGAGTTTCAGATTCTAAACACAATAAAATAGACAAACGATAGAGAGACTGCTTCTGTCTTTATATCTGAAGGTTTTTCTAGGCTCATATTAAAGAGAATTTGAATTAAACTAGTTTGGGATAGTCTAACACTTTTCAGTGAAGAGAAATATATTCCCAATAGTTTAGTTGTTCCTTCTCTAAAAGAGTACTCTCCTAACTCTTTTTACTATAAACTCTGTCAATAAAGAAAAATTGAGCATGCAGTCCTAATACATGTGTACTTATTAATAAAGTCTATATATAAATGGACTATTCTAACATATTATATGCATCATTAAACATGTTGTAAAAGGTACAAGTGGAAAGTAATAACAGAGGAGATAAAACAAATACAGAGTTTAATATCTCCTCCCCCCACCCCAGTGTGCATCTTACTTTCCCAGTGTATTCAAGCTTTGGAGACTCCTTCACTCTGGAGAGTCTCTTAAGAGACAGCTATGACTCCACACTCCATCCAATGGCCGTTCTAAAGACACAGTATTATTCCACCCCTTACACATTTTAATAGGCTCTTAAGAGAGCCAAAATTTGAATTTCCTGAATAATCAGAAGATGCTAAGCAAATAACTTGCCACACTAACCTGTTGCTAAGTGTGGTCAGCACTTGCTTCAGAGTAACCCTGCAGAACAGGTCTCATCTCCATGTTACAAAATAAGACACAGAGTCATACATAGAAGGTTTTAGGAACTGGTTCAAGATTATCTTTGTCAGAAAATCCAGATTTCCTGAATTCTACCTGAACATTCACTCTCATAATACCAGGCTTCCTACCTAGCAAATTTTCTACAGAAGAAATTTATGGAATAAACCAGCATTTCACCACAGAAGGGTCTCTCTGGGAAAGGTATGTCATGGTCCCTGTGAGAAATGATTTGCTCAGAGAACTTAAGCTAAATGTCTGATACATATTTGGCCTCTTGGTTTCTGTTTTTCCTGCTGGGGCTGAGAGATTCCAGCATTCCTCACTGGAATGCCAGTCACTCTGGGCCAGGACTCCAATTATCATCGGTTTCCCCCCCATCACCTGACACAGTGGCTAGAAATATAGATTTCTAATAAAATGGCCAAATAAGTAAATGTTTACTCAACTGAAACATAAACGTGTGTCTTCAAGGCAATAGAAATTTTGGAAACCAGAATTAGGAAATTATCTCCACATTTTAAAAACATACAAAATTTAAAAAATATACCATGATCTTTAAAGAGCATGAAAACGACCTCAAAATATCCCCTGTAGTTAATTGCAACAAAGGGAAAGAATTCTTGGCCAGTAAGTCCACCTCGTTCACAGCTTTCACCAGTTAATAAGGTTCAGTTCAATTCCATTTTGCCTCCAACTCCCTCTCATTAAGCTTGGCTCAAATTCAAGCCCCTGAGCACCTCCCAGTGTCCCTGAATGGTCCCGATGTTTCACTTCACTAAAGAAAAGATTAATCTGTAGAAAGGCTTCACCACATTCCTGGGTTGCTCAAGTGCACTTCTTTTCATAGGACAGGCTTTTGATTTGTGCTTTAAATCAAAGGCAGAGAGCAAAAATTCCAAGTATGTATGGGCTTCCGACCTTTAAAAAAACAGGATTGTTCAGATGGAATTTGACACAGAAATATTCTAGCCTACTACCCTTGTTAGTTTGATTCTTCCTCAAGATACCCCTTTCTTCTTTCTACTAAATATCAGCATTTCAATAAAGATGGTATTTGGCAAAGCATTAAAGATAAGTGAAGAGTTCTTTATTAGCAATTTATTCATATTGACATTTTAGGGTTTCATTTCATAGGAAAAGACGGTGGCTCCAGTTAGGAAACCTGTTTGGCAGAACATAAGTTGTTAATACACTATTTCCTGTGTCTGTGTCAGGGGAAACAGTGTGTTTACTTGGACACAAATTCAGACACTGTTAACAAAGCCTCTGGCATTTGGAAAAGTCATTTTTGAATACTTGTACAAACTTCTGATTCACAGATTTATGATACATATAGAAGAGAAAACACTAAATACTTATAATAGTGCTTTTGAAAGATTGCTTTCATCCTTGAATCTTCTTTATTCCAACATTTATATTTTTTGAACTTGTTGATGTAGTTTTACGTAAAACCTGTTGCAAGTAAAACACAGCTCAGTCACAAGAAAAACCCCATCCCATGTGGGATGGAAATGTTGCTTTGATATTGTTCAGAATGTTTGCTAAATAAAACACCAGGTCACCCTGCTTCCTGGGTTTGATTCTATGTACATACACACACACACACACACACACACACATGCACACACACACACTTTGATGAACAATTTAAGAAAGAACAACAGCTTTAATAGGTTCTATACTCAGTGCAATGATTGTTTTAGTTACAAAATTATTCTATCCCTCAATATTCAACAAGTCATTTTAGGGGAGAATAGGGCATTGTACAGAACTCCTAATTGATCAGAACATATTTAACATAATAAAGTGCATTTGAGAAACATTTTGACCTTTTCAAATGCTTTCAGTCTTACTTATTTTCAGATCCTTTGATCACATGAAAAGAGGTGCTCCGATGAAAAGGGGATGCCATTGATGGTTGCAACAGAAATTGTATCACTGGAATGGGATCCGGTAATTTGAGTTAGATTGAACGGCATGAATATAATGGGAGTAGTATGATCATCTATAGCAGCACTGGTGACTTAGCCATAGGTACTATATCCTTTACTATGGTCCTGAAGCCATGGCATCCTGTTCTTAGCTTGGTGGTATTTAAAAGTACTCTATAGGGTACCCAAACTGTCTACAAACTGCTTCCCTTATACTATCTTTGCATTCCACAGTTTCTTCTTTGTATGTTCAAGAGAGTATAGGATAAGCAGAGTTTCATACCTCCTTCAATCTCTTAGACCTCTGATTTAGTCAAGTGTCTCTCAAGATGAAGGAAAAACAGATTCCTGGAACCTAGATATTACTAGCAAAGGATTTGACCCTGACTAATTCAACGTATTCTTGGCCAGTAAGTCCACCTCGTTCACAGCTTTCACCAGTTAATAAGGTTCAGTTCAATTCCATTTTGCCTCCAACTCCCTCTCATTAAGGACAACCAACAAAGAAAAGCCCAGGTCTAGATGGTTTCACTGGTGAATTCTACCAAATATTTAAAGAAGAATTAATGACAATCCTTCTCAAACTTCCCCAAAAATAGAAGAGGAGGGTACACTCCCAAAATTATTTTATGAGGTCAGCATTACCTGGATAATAAAGCCAATAGACATTACAAGAAAAGAAAGCTACAGACCAATATCCCTGATGAATATAGCTGCAAAAATTATTAACAAACTATTAGCAAACTGATTCAACAATACAATAAAAGTATCACACACCGAGATCAAGTGGGAATTATCCCTGGGATGCAAAGATGGTTCAATATACACAAATCAACAAATGTTATACATCACATTAATAGAAAGAAAGATAAAATTCATGAGATTATCTCAACACATGCGGAGAAGCCATTTGACAAAATGCAATATCCTTTCATGATAAAAATGCTCAACAAGTTGGATGTAGAAGAACATATATCAACCTAATAAAGGACATATATGATAAGCCCACAGCTAACATCATATTCAACAGTGAAAGATTGAAGGGGTTTCCTTTAAGATTAGGAACAAGACAAAAGTGCCCACTCTCACCACTCCTATTCAACACAATACTAGAAGTCCTAACCAGAGCATTCAGTCAAGATAAAGAAATAAAAAGCATCGAAGTGGAAAAGGAAGAAGTAAAATTGCCTTTGTTTACAGATGATACGATTTTATATACAGAAAATCTTGAAGACTCCACCAAAAAACTGTTAGAGCTAATCAACAAATTTAATAAAGTTGTAGATTACAAAATCAACATACAGAAACCAGTTGCATTTCTATACATTAACAATGAAACATCTGAAAAAGAAATAAACAATCCCATTCAAATAACATCAAAAACAATAAAATACCTAGGAATAAATTTAACTAAGGAGATGAAAGATTTGTACACTGAACAGTATGAGATTGTAATGAAAAGAATTATTGAAGAAGACACAAATAAATGGAAAGATAGCTTATGTTCATGAATCAGAAGAATTAATATCATTAAAATGTCCATTCTACTGTAAGTCATCTGTAGATTCAATGCAATCCTTATCAAAATTCCAATGGTATTATCACAGAATTAGAAAGAAGAATTCTAGAATTTGTGTGGATCCACAAAAGACCCAGAATAGCCAAAGCAATCTTGTGAAAGAAGAACAAAGCTAGAGACATCACAATTCCTGATTTCAAACTATCTCACAAAGATATAGTAATCAAGACAATACGGTATATGCAAAAAATAAATTCATATACCAGTGGAACAGAGTGGAGAGCTCAGAAATAAACCCTCGAATATACAGTCAACTAATATTTGACCAGGGAGTCAAGAATACTTAATAAGGAAAGGATAGTCTCTTTAATAAATGGTGTTGGGAAAACTGGATAACCATATACAAAAGAATGAAATTGGACTCCTACTTACACCATTCACAAAAATTGACTCAAAATGGATTAAAGACATAAACATAAGAAATGAAACCATAAAACTTCTAGAAAAAAAATACATAGGGAAAAATCTTTTTGACATTGGTCTTGGTAAGGATTTTTTGGATATGACATCAAAAGACAAACAACAAAAGCAAAAACTAGTAAGTGGAACTATAGCAAATTAAAAAGCTTCTGCAGAGCAAAAGAAACAATCAATGAAATGAAAAGGCAATCTATGGAAAGGGAGAAAATATTTTTAAATTATATATCTATTAAGGGATTAATATCCAAAGTATATAAAGAACCCATGCAACTCATTAGCAATTAAACAAACATTCAGTTATAAAATAGGCAGAAGAACTAAATAGATATTTTCCCAAAAAAGGCATAAAAATGGCTAAAAGGTACATGAGGAGGTGCTTGGCAGCACTAATCATCAGGGAAATGTAAATCAAAACTACCATGCGATATCGCCTCACACCTGTCAGAATGTCTATCATCAGAAAGACAAGAGATAACAAAAGTTGGAGAAGGATGTGAAAGAAAGGGCACTCTTTTGCACTGTTGCTGGAAATGCAAATTGGTGGAGCCACTATGGGAAACAGTATGGAAGTTCCTCAACAAATTAAAAATAGAACTACCATATGATCCAGGAATTCTACTTCTGAGTATATATCCAAAGGAAATAAAAACAGGATCTCAAAAACATATCTGCATTCATTCCCATGTTTGTTGCAATGTTATTCACAATAGTCAAGTTATGGGAACAACTTAAGTGTCCAGCAACACATGGCTGGATAAAGAAGATGTGGTATATATACACAATGGAATATTATTCAGCTGTGAGAAAGAAGGAGATCCTGCTGTTTGCAATAACATTGATGAAACTTGAGGGCATTATGCTAAGTTAAATACGTCAGACAGAGAAAGGCAAATACTGTATGACATCACTTATATGTGGAATCTAAATTTTAAAAAAAGTCAAACTCATAAAAAAACATAGAGTGGAATGGTGGTTTCCTGGGGCTGGAGGGTAAGAGAAATGGGGTATTGGTCAAAGGGTACAAACTTCCAGTTGTAAGGTGAGTAAGTTCTGGGGAACTAATGTACAGCATGGTGATTTTAGTTAGCAATACTGTCTTACATATTGAAAGTTTCTGAGACTAGATCTTAAATATTCTCATTATAAAAAAGGAAATGGCAACTGTATGACATAATGGAGGTGTTAGCTAGCACTATGATAGTAATCATTTTGCAATATATAAGTATATCAAACCAACATGGTATACAATTAAACCTACACAATAGTATATGTCAATTATATCTCAATAAAGCTGGAAAAAAAGAAGGACAGTGACAATATAACTCTGTGATACTAAAGATTTAACAACTGAATTTCTTTTGAGTGGACTAAATATAATAAAACAAAAGAAAAAATTTCTTAAATATATGCTATTCAATTATAATAATTTAAAATTTTATCATCAAAACAAAATAAAACATCATCAGAAAAATCTACAAACAATAAATGCTGGAGAGGGTGTGGAGAAAAGGGAACCCTCTTACACTGTTGGTGGGAATGTAAATTGATACCGCCACTATGGAGAACAGTATGGAGGTTCCTTAAAGAACTAAAAATAGAATTACCACAGGACCCAGCAACCCTACTCCTGGGCATATACCTGGAGAAAATCACAATTCAAAAATATACATGCTCCCCAGTGTTAATTGCAGCACTATTTACAATAGCCAGGACATGGAAGCAACCTAAATGTCCATCAACAGAGGAATGGATAAAGAAGATGTGGTACATATATACAATGGAATATTACTCAGCCGTAAGAAGGAATGAAATTGTGCCATTTGCAGAGACGTGGATGGACCTAGAGACTGCCATACAGAGTGAAGTAAGTCAGAAAAAGAAAGACAAATATCATATATTAACACATATATGTGGAATCTAGAAAAATGGTACAGATGAACGTATTTGCAAAGCAGAAAAAGAGACACAGACGTACAAAACAAACATATGGATACCAAGGGGGGACAGGTGAGGGGGTGGGATGGATTGGGAGATTGGGGTTGACATAAATACACTATTGATACTATGTATATAATAGATAACTAATGAGAACATACTGTATGGCACAGGGAACTCTACTCAGTGCTCTGTGGTAACCTAAATTGGAAGGAAATCCAGAAAAGAGCAGATATATGTGTACATATAGCTGATTCACTTTGTTGTACAGCAGAAACTAACACAACATTGTAAAGCAACTATACTCCAATTTAAAAAATTTTTTAATTTAAATAAATAAATAAAACAAAATACAAAGTAAGGTGACAAAGATCTGACTGAAGCTGCCACAGCAACATAGTCATTTAGTGCAGTGCACAGCATGCTCTTGGCAATTCCCTTTAGAGACTGTATGTTAACATGAAGGTGACTTCAAACAGTGCCTCTTCTGAGTCTCTGCCTTCATCCAAGAGGAGATGGAGAAGAGGTATCTATTACAGACAAATTTATTCCTAGAAGAAAAAAATGGACCAAGACACTAGGGAGCAAAACCTTTAGAAAGAGGAATAAAGAAGTTTTAAAAACTCTTTTCCACTGAATAGGTTCTTTCCTTTTTGCAGTGCTTCTCCTTCAGAGTTGCTACAGCAAGACAGGCCTGGAGTTGATTTCCCTTTAGAGGGACCCCTTTCCAAGAATAACTTAATGTGGGACCCAGAGCAAAGGTGACCTAGAATAGAGTGCTTAGAAGAGCTGCTATCTTTCTGTAGAATAATTTATGGTTCTTCTCACCTCAGCATGAGAAGACTGAAAGAGAAATCAGGATAAAGACCTAGGAAAAGAGGTCACAGTGGCTCATCCACAAGCTCTTATTCTTGACTTTGTGGCCACTAATTACAATAAGTAACACATATTTAATGTAGCATTTACTAGGTACCAGGCACTTTCTAAATGTTCTACATACTTTAACCCATTTAATCCTTTCATCGATCCTACAGATTTCATTTTATAGGTGAGAGGATAACTCGCTTACCCAAGATCATACAGCAAGTAAATGGGAAGTTGGTGTTCAAACCCAGGCATTCTGACTTCAGGAGGCTGTACACTCAACTGTCGCACTATGTTACTGTACATAAAAAAGCCCTTTTTGCTCATATGAATTTACACTTATGAGATAGGGAGTTCCCCAAGGCCAAGTAGTAATAATAGCAAACAGATTTTCCTTGTGTATGTACCCTTGAGAGCTCGTAGAAAGACATCTATAATCATGATAAAACATCTGTTGTTTATGGAGCTCTCAATCCATAACACAAATGTCTTTCATGCCATGATGCCCCTGCATTTCAAGGATTGAGTCCTTGGAGTGTCAAAAATAGTCACGACCTATTGTCCTAAGTGGTTATCCTAAAGTCCTGAAAGGTCACTAAATCCTTCTTAATTCCACTCTGTAACATCTCTTGGCTCAGCACCCCTTAAGGAATCACATTTATATTAATGTTAGATTCCACTTTGCTTTGCTTTCATTTCATTCTAATGTTTAAATAGGTATTCAAAACTAACTTTGTACAATCCTACTCTATGCTATTCGGCTACCTTCTTGCTGATAAAACTATCTTCAAAAAGTCAGAATTGTTTAGGGTTCCTGGACTGGAGAAATGGTATAATATTTGAGAAGCAAGAACAGGCAAAGGTGAGCTGGTTTTAGAAGCTAGACTTAACTGTCTATAGACAGTTAAGAAGTCCTATACCCCATCCTCCTGTGGATTACAAGCACAGATTTCAGAGAGAAAGAATAAAGCAACATGGTCTCAAGAAACACATCATCACTATAATTAAACCACACTGCCCCCTGGCACACACTAAGAGGAATAAAATCACCCATCAAGGAGAATCACTTGCATGGAAAACAAGGTGTCCATGTGGAAACAAATCAATTACTGAAAAGTGTACACCCAGACAATTTCTAAACAATGTCCAGCCATGATTAATTTTACTTTGAGAAACTCAACAAAGAAATATTGTCCATTCAAAATCTCCAGTCCTGCTGAGATCCTGGGATGTTGCCAGTGGCTCAACTGCTATTCACAAACCCTGGCAACCTGAGTCTGAAACTCTATAGTTTTAGACTACCAGAAAACATTACCAGGATATCATTTCTCTAATCTTTACAGCCACTCTGCTTCTTTTGGTGAAACAGAAACCAAGGACCTAATTCACCGATCTTATTGAAAAGGATGTAGAACCCAGTGTAATATATACAGAAGCTAAGATAGTGGATTTTGTTGTCAAATTCAAATCCTGGTTCCACTTTTTCTATGTTTTGCTCTTGGGAAAATGACTTACTCCCTTTTTCTGAGACTAGGTTTTCTCATGGATGAAATAGGGATAATTATAGTAGTATCTCACTCAGAGAATCATCTGCAGAGCTATTCAACATGTGTTTATTAGACCTGTAGCATCATGTAATCTGTGAGCTTGCTAGAAATGCAAATTCTTGGGTCCTGCCCCAGAACTCTGAATCTGAACTAGGGAATGGGATGTATTAGCTATGAGTCTGCATTTTGACTGCTCACCAGGAGATTGTTATGCACATTAATGTTCAATAATCACTGATATAAAATATTAAATAAAATAGGAAGCCCTTATTACAGCCTGTGGAAGACAGTATGATGTCAATATATGTGAACTGTTATTTTCATTAGAGTAGAGGAGCAGAGTTAAGTTTTGACTTTTTGATCAATGATTCAGGAGCTCAGATGGCTCCAAGTGACCTACTAGTAAAGACACTAGAAAGTTGCAAGATACTAGGAAAGGGATTACAGCTCTGGTATTCTACCATTTTCACTATTCAAGATCTCCACTGCATTTTAACATTTTTTTATTCCTTTTGGATCCATTCTATTACAAGCCATAACGATCTGTACCTCCCTAGTATCACCATTACATTTACATAATGGAAAACATGACTGTTTTACAATGTATAAGTCTACCCTTACATGGCAATATGAATCACCTGAAAACTGGGAGTGGTCAAAGAGACAGGTATCCCTGAATAATGGTCTTTTAGAAAGAGCAGAGCTGCTAATCAATCCATCATGACACCAAGAAACTGAATGCCAAGAATCCGTGAGAATTTATGTGGGTACCATGCTTAACTTGACAAGGATGATTGGTGGCCACTATCAGTATTATCTCAGTTGTAGTCTGAATTAGGTAGTCTGTGTGTGATTCACTTCCAGTGACTAAACAAGAAGAAAGATTCTTGCTCCAACTTACTTCTGGATACCCTGAGGAACACACAAGAGGGCTCTGGGAATCACATACCCCCAACTACTATGTTAACCCAGAAAAGTCTATCCAAGTAAAAGTGTAATCTTTAACATTGGTCCTGCAACATCATGGTGTTTTACTCTTAGAAAAATAAAATTCTTGAATTTAGGGTTTCAGATGAACATATTTTTATTGAATAAAAATAAAACATAATGGACCTTGGAATACATCAAATCTGATCCCCAAACAAAGAAAAACTTCTCTAGCAACCTGAAAGGAAGGGTACCTAGATTAAAAACACATCCAGAAATGGGACTCTGCACTACTATAGGTGCCCATTATTTTAGAATCAGCTGAGAAAATATCCTTGTATAATTTCTGCACATACAATGCTACCAAAATCTGGCGCTCTTTTTTCTAATTTTCTGTATTAGTTGCTGAAACTTTGTCTCTACTGTAGAATCCCTTTTATCAAACCTAATCAGAAAGGGTAATTGATCAATTAATTGAAAACCTTGAAACAGCAGGGAAAAATAACATTTTAAACATAAAACATTTAAAGATGGCATGCCTATGTACATCTTTGCATTTCCTTTATCTTTCTTACATAAATATCACCCATAATGCATCTTATACAATTACCAATTCCAGTTTCCTTAAATGGAAGCAAGAATTTCAAGGTGTTCATGAAACATATCAGTCTTTTGCATTTATCTTATAGTTTTATGACTCTTTATCTCGTCAATTTTCTCAGCTACACCTAATTCCACAGTATTTTAAGAAACTCCCTTAATTGAGTCTTTTAACATAGTTTTTATTATAAAAACTTTCACATTTTTATTTAATTTACATAATATTTAGTAAAATTACTTAAGTATAATAACAAGGAATATTGACACAATCACACTGGGAAGCAAAGAAAAGTGGCTCTGGGTAAGTGTATTGCTCAACAAATTATAGCACTAGTATGCCAACAAACTAGAATTCAAACCCTGAGATTGAATGCATTATAAATGTCAATGTTTTATACCGTGAAGTGGGAGCTCCATTTGCCTGGTGAATCTATTATGTGAAGCCTGATTAAGGGGGCTTGTTTCAAAGTATTCTATTATGGAAATGTATAGTGGCATATTACTCATAATTTTATATATATTCATCTCCTATCACCAAGTAGAATGGTATCTTGCAAAGAGAGGAGAAAAATGTCTGGGATCTAGTGTAAAAGTCCTACAATATGTAAGCAGAAACTAGTGATTTATGAATATAGTTCTTTTGAAGAGTAATATATGAACCCTGTTGGAAAGGCCAACCACTGGCTAAGTTACAGGAGAGGCTAAAACTCAGATTTCATTTAGACCTGAGATGGGATGCAAAGCAGGTATCTCCACTGATCCCCCTGCCCTCTCCTTCTGACATTTGTGTCTAATCAGTCCCATGGATGAATAACTGACACATTGTACATATGTCTGTACAGGGGCCAGCACTTAATTAAATCATGAAATTATAAATGGTACTCTAAAGTAAGACCTGCAAGGGTTGCACCACATGAATATTTTATCTGGCATTAAGAGCCACATTTACAGAATGTCTGCGAGAATAAAAGACATTGTAAAGTCCTTGGCATATAGATGGTGATAAAAATGTCAATCATCTTCATATTCTCTTTTTTCCTAAAATAGTTCCTCTATGTAAAGACTTGGTAGCAAAATTTTTAGGTCTTAGGATATGCAAACCTTCACCTCTGCTAGTTAATGATAAGTTGTTTTCCAAAATAGTTGTACTATTCTCTCACCACCATGCATCAGAGTTTCTATTCTGCCACATTTCGCCAGTATTTAATATTGTCAGACTTTTAAAAAAAGTTGTCAATCTGATAGGTAAAATGGTATCTCCTTATGGTTTTATGTGCACTTTCCAGATTACTAGTGAAACTGAAAATCTTTCCGTATATTTAACAGTTATGTTTCTTCTTTTGTGAAATGTCTGCTTACCTCTTTTTTCATTTTTCTATTTGAATTTTTTGTCTTTCATTTTCTTAATTCTTATGGGTTCTTTATCTTCTGAACTTTCGTATTAACTCTGGGACATGGGTGTGATTTATTTCCTTTACAGATGATAATTTGAGGAGTAAGAGACTAAGAGATGTGTTCAGGGTTGCAGAGATAGTAAGTGATGGAGGGCAATCCAAACCCAGCTCTGATCTACTTCAAATCTCAAGTGGCTTCCAATAAACAACCCTTCTTTATTTTTGCTAATGCTTTCTTAATTTCTGTACCACAAGCTCCCCCTAGATTCCCTGCAAAGAACAACCTCAGTGTGAGTCACATTGCAATAAGAAGTAGAGAATGGGCATGACCAAAGAAATGGCTGGGGAATAAACAAGATGCAAAATTGAAATAGTGGAGAATATTTGGGAGATCTTACTTCTCATTGCTGTCAGCCCGTCATTACCACTATCATCAATTACAGTAATAATGATACTAAAAATAACAAAAATATTGAACATTTTTCACTGAGCACTTAAGATGCACAAATCTCTGCATGAAGCAGCTTAGAGGCGTCATTTAAGTTAATCATTAAGTTAACCCCATAAGTTAGAGAACTGACTCAGTTCTATTGCATAAAAGTAGAAACCCAGTTTTAAAAGAGTTAGAGACATTCTCCCAGGGCCACACAACAAGGAAATAGTAGATCACAGGTAGATGATTTTCTTTTTTTTACTCTGGAGAAGGCACGTCTAATAATCATGCTAATATGTCATAGACCACTAGTCAAAATACCTTATTATATAGTTCATGTCTCTTTGCCACACACACGTATGTCTATCTTTCTCTCATTGTCACGTTATCTAGCAGATAAACAATCCTACATTGAGAATTCAAAAGCGCGGCTGGCACTCAAATATCAAGCCCACTTTAGGCTAATTTTCCAAAGAGAATTATTATTGACATATGTACATGTTAATAAGAAGTGCATAACTAGATCTCTTTTGGAGCAAGGTCATGGTCTCAGAGCTCCAGGAGTCCATGAGAAAAAATATTTTGACTGACAGCAGAGGTAGGACCTGTATCAACCTTTTGTTAGAATTGCTCTGCTCCAGAATTGGAGGGTTTTTTTTCAAACTCAGTGGAAAATAGCCATAAAGTTTATAGAAAACCCAGGTACCTCTTAGATGCTCTTCAGAGAAGGTTTCAGTCCTTTTCTGACTTACCTGAGGCATATCATATTGTCATCTATGAAGAAACCCCCAGATATAGAAAGCAGCACTCCACCTTTGGTTAGAGTCCTTGCAAATATAAGATTTACTGTCCTGAAATGTCTTTTTTGATATTTCATTTTTTACATCGAATATAGCTTATGATGTAATGGTCTAATAACCAAATGTTTATAATCACATCATTATTTCACTTGATGATTTTTGTATTGACATCATCTTAAACTGCATGGGAAAGAATGCTTTCAAACAGCCTAGAATAAATTAGCAATCAGAACAGACACCAACACATGTAGGTGTTCAGTCAATATGAATTGAATAAATCAATAAGTAGCTAATCCATAAAGGGGCTTAATGCCATTGTCACCCAGAACATTTCCCTGACGATTGTTCAGAGTTGTAATGCAAGGTGAGGTTAATCTAGTTATAGTTTCAGAAATATATATTGAAAATATCATTTCTATAATGAAGCAAAAATCTGATTCACTTTACTTATGTATTAAAAGCACTATGATTTTTAGCAGTCTTACCTTAAAAAAATAAACAACACCATTTTTGAATCCATTACCTGGTTTAATCCTCCCAGCACTATTTGTACTATTTCACAAATGAGAAAATTGGAGAAGCCTGAAGGTACATTGCAAACATTAAAAAATTGGTGAGCCAGGATTCACTCCTGAGTCTCCTTGACTCCAAAGCCTATGCTCTCTCTCCATTGGAACAGATTTCTATCTTAATGCTGTCTCTTCTTTTGGTCAAATACAACCAAAATCAGGATGTGATCTACAGAAAGAAAAGAACCAGCATATACGATGACATATTTGAATCAGATATTTCCTGTATATAACTTCATTTGAACATCAACAAATACTAAGAGAATAATTATATCAGCTCTACTTTTGTGGATGAAGAAACTGAATCACAGAAAATTTAAGTAATTTGCCTAAGGATGGGATCAGAATGTAAGACCATATCTATTAATTTTTTAGTTTTCTTTAGAACTTGAGAAATCTCAAGGCAAGGAGGCAAATGGCACTTAATTAATGCATATTTAAATTAGAAATTTTATGTATTTCCAAAATATCTGAGGCATCATTATATTCAGACAGTTTCTACTGATCAAGAAACTGAATCTCAGAGATGTTAGGGAATTTACCTAAAATAATGGGATCAGAATTCAAATCTTTGTCTATTGATTCAAAGTGATTATTCTTCTTACTAAAAATATAATTTTTTAGCTGGAAGAGACTTTTGAAATAGTTGAGGCTAGGCTCCTAATTTTTTTGATAATATAAAACAAGGTATAAAAGGAAAGTTGTTCCTTGGAGGCTGTTGGAAGGGCAGGGATGCAAACAGAACACTATTGCATGCCATCACTGGGAAAGAAATTTCCAGCTATGTTACTGGAAAGTCACTCTGCAAACTTTAAAGGAATTTAACTTTTTATAATTATTTATCATGATAATCTTAATCTAGAAACAAAAATTTCCAGTTAACTCCTAAAAAATTTCTTGGGGTGCTGGTGGGAAACAGAGTCCCCTTTTGCATAGTAACCGTTCATTACACATGTTAGGCACTTTATTTACATTTGTCATATAAACGAATGAAACAGAATAAATAATAGAAACTTTTATGAGAGTGGCTATATATTCAAAGGCATGTTCTATTTTCAATTCTTAGAGAACAAATAAAATCCATTTTTTTAATCTATTGGGATATGTATCACCCTTTTCCTGCAATCAAATTTATATATTTCTAGAAGATACTGTCCTCACTTTGTCAACAGTCCCTTCCATGAGTGGGGACTCATGGAAGAGTGGTTGTTACAGTATTAAAGTAAGAAAGATGGGATGGGAAAAGATTGGAAAAGACTAGAATAAGGATTCTGAAGCTGAGGAGAGTAAATCAGGAAAAGAAGAAGGAAGGGGGAGGCAGGAAGTGAAAACTGACTTTCTGCTTTGCGAAGGTTATGTATATCTATATGTATGTGTATATACACAAGCATGTACATTTGTGTGGCAGAATTTAGCTAAGAAAAAACAGCTTTGCTGTACACCTGAAACTAACACAACATTGTTTTGGGGGTTTTTTTCCGGGGGATGTGGTTTGGCCGTGCCACAGGGCTTGTGGGATCTTAATTCCCTGACCGGGGATGGAACCTGGGCCCTCGGCAGTGAAACCACTGAGTCCTAAACAATGGACCATCAGGGAATTCCCTAACACAACATTGTTAATCAGCTATACTGCAATATAAAAAAAGAAGTTAAAAAACAAACAAAAATTCCCTGTTTGACCATTCTAAGAAACAAACAAACAAGCAAAACAGCTAGAGATAATAGAGTTGAAAAAGGAAGTTGTTGTTACCAAGTAACTTTAGGGGATATTGTGATCCTAAACAATGAATTTAACAAAACTTTGTTACAGAATAATTCTAATTCCAACTCTCAGGAAGGCAGAGTTTAGATTCTCTCCATTTCCTTGAAAATATACTAGACTTAGTAGTTCTTTACAAAGAATAACACAGAAAAGGCGAAAAATAATAACTGTACCATGAAGAAAGCTTCAAAAACACTACATTATCTAGTTGGTGAAGGTTAACGTCATCATGATGTACCCCTGATATGAGATGAGATGAGAGAGGCACTTCACTTCTGTGGTATTCTTCCTCAAACCTATATCCCGTCTAATCATGAGAAAAACGTCAGACAAACCCAGACTGAAGGAAATTCTAAGAATTTTAACAATCCTCAAGACTGTCAAAGCCATGAAAAAAACAGAAAGATTTTCATTGACCAGAAGGACAGTGGAGATAGGAAAGCAATGAAGGTGATACAAATTGGCTACTGGGAAAAGAGGGTGTTAATGGAAAAACTGGTGAAATCAAAACTGACTCTGGACTTTAGGTAACAGTAATGTACCAATGTCAATTTCTTAATTTTGCCAAATGTACCATAGAAATATAATGTGTTGACAATGGTGGAAACAGAGCAAAGTATATATGGGAATTCTATATTAGCTTTGCAACTTTTCTGTAAATCTGAAAGCATTATAAAAGCAAACATTGTATTTAAATAAACAATAGCAGAATATATTTAAAAATAAGCAGAATGGCAGGGTGTGGAGGTGCGGTTCACAGAAGTGGATGAGTTAGAAAGTAAAAGCCTGAAAATGTGTTACTTGAAAGCACAAGAACTTTCTGTGGACTTGGTTACATTTCACACAGGGAGCTCTTCTCCAGCCTTGTGAAAATTCTGAAAATCCCCTTCACATACTGGGCTGATTATCTATGTCAGCAACCATGATTATAATGAATACAGACAAGTTTATGGCAATAAAAGCAAAAGTGAGATGAAGGAGAAATGTGGATTTTGTTTTTGAAATAGGTGACAAAAGGTTCTACCACGTGAGAACTTATTTTCCATACCTTGAGTATCACTTGCTAGTTATACATACTTGGTGGGGGAAAAATCCTGAAATAAAAAACATGTGTGTGTGAAGAGCTATGAAAGGATAATTTATAATCTGTAGGGATTTGGAGCAGTAACTAAAATAGTCAAGCAAAGCTGTATTTCATTCATTTAACAAAAATTGGAATAAGAACCACTGGATTATGCCCATTGCATGTATTTCTATGTTCCTGGGGCCCCAAACATGGGAGGTGTGAATGAATGAATGAATGAATGGATAGATGGATGAATGAATGAATGAATATGATGGAAAGGCTCGAATTGTAGGAAATACCACAGCATTCATTCTAATAAGGGTGATTCTCATAACTGGTTTTGATATAAAAAAGATAATACAAGTACTAAGAGGTTTAAACAAAGAAGTATAAGAGTTCAGAGGATTGAGGTTTTAATTCAAGGTTAGATACAGTCCTACTATTTGTACTGAGCTTGTCAGGACTTGACCATGTGATATGTTAAGGTTTATTTATTCCCTGGTTTGTGAGGTACAAAGTGCTTATTTAAAGCAAGAACATCAAATTTGAATCTCAGTTCCACACCTGACCCTCACACACTTAACTCCTACAGCTTCAGTAACTTCATGAATAACATACAGAAGACAAGAATATTTATGTCTCTCACTGCTTTGCTGGAAAAATTAAATTATACAAAGTTTGTAAAAATATCTGGCAGAGCAGTGTGGCTAGTAACAGCAGATGACTATGAATCTAGGTAGAGGTAAATGATTAAAAATTCACTGTTCCTAGTCTAGGTGGGCAATCATTAATTTGGTCTAACCACTCCACAAGGTAATATTGGCATTTTACCAATGCCTGCTGGGACTATGCTGTCTCTAACAGTGTGATTTTAGAGAGGGAAAGCAGGTAGGAACTTCCCAGATACTTGATAAGCACAGTGTTCAGGTGACCAGCCCAGAATACAGTAATATAGGTTACAGTCTTTCATCTTAGGCCGGTCGATACCAAACATTGGTTTTATACATGTAATAGATGGTTTTCCATAGCATTTCCCTGAGTTAATATAGTAATATAACTTCCATTTTGAATTTTAAAAGTCCAATCAGAAGCTGAATAATGATTCCTATTCCCCTTCTGGAAGAGGACAGCCAGAAGGCTGGAAGGGTCATGGGTAATTGGTAGGGAGTGTAATATCTAAAAGGTAGATGGTCACTTGAGATATCTTTTTGCACTTCTGTTATTATTAGTTGGCCTTCAACTTTCTCTCAGATACTCCAGAAATCCTGCAAGCTCATTATTTAAATTTTTTTTAAAAAAATGCAGAGATTACTGTGGCTAAAACTTTGAAGTCCACAGAATTTATTTTAAATGTCTCCATCTTAGATATTCAGTGGTCTTATATCTTAGGCTTTTAGTTAGAAGCATGTCACAAAAGCTGAAAAAAAACCCCAGCAATATTAGCTTTTAAAAAGTATTTTTACTTGCATTAGATTATTTAATGCTCAAAATAGGAACCTGTGGGTCAGTTTCATCATTCTTATTTTCCAGATGAAGAAACTCAGGCTGAGAAAGGTTAAGTGACTTGCTCAAAGTAACAAGGTAAGTCAGTAAGTCTTTCAACTCTGTCTACAAATTTTCTTCACTGTGCCCTGCTATTAATACCTCGGTGTGAACTAATTTTAATTAGTACTTCTTTCCCAGGGCTTTTGGTTTTTAAAAGAACATAGCATGTAAACAGACTCATTTATTAATGCTGGAATTTAAGATCGTATAGCCTTTGAGTAAGTAGATATTTAAAGGAAGCAAAAGGACCTTCTGGGTGTTCCACAAATCACGTAAAATAAAGGTGAAAAATACCTATTTGCATGTAAGATTTATTTTGATGATATCATTCAACTGTGGCCCTGCCTTATTAGTAAATGATATATATTTAAATTCCTAAATAATTTAAGATTCTTTTCTGACTCCAGGAAACTTTTTTTTTATTAAATAAGTACCTTAAAATGCTATAAACCAGTGTTTCTCCAGTGGAACAGTTTTGCCAACCATGGGGTATTTGACAATACCTGGAAATATTTTTAGTTGCCACAACTGGAGAATGTTACTGGCATCTAGTGGGTAGAGATTAGAGATGCTGATAAATGTCCTACAATGAACAGGACAGACACCTATAACAAAGAATTATCCAGTCCCATATGTCAATAATGTCCAGGTTGAGAAATGCTGGTATATCCAGAATAGCAGAGTAGCAGCAAGGACAAGGATTCAGTTCTATTTGGGTTGTAGCTGGAAGCAGGAAGACATTGTAAAGGTGAAGGTAAACAGGTTTTTGAAGAAAATACAAAGCCATCCCAGACCTATAAGATCCCATGGCCAAAAGCCTTGACAATGAATGCCATGTGTGGCTTGAAACCCTGGGAATTTAAAATTGTTAAGTTACTTTGTATGGTATCAAGGAGCTTAGAGTCAATGGTAAATGTTGTACTTTAGAGTTCACACTTTGCATTATTAATTCATTTGGTCCTCATCACAACCCTATAAGATAAACATTATAATCCCCATTTTACAAGTAAGGAAACAAAAGCATAGAAGAGTTTTGAAACTTGCCAAAGATGGCACAGCTAGCATTGATTTTAGTATAGCTTGTGGTTAAATTTATAATTATAAATTTATAATTAAATGTATAATTATAAACTTAAATTTATAATTCAAAATATGTGCTTTATAGGTCACATAATACGAAAAGAAGTGTCCTATGGTTTACAATACACGTACACACACAAATAAGACTGCTAAATTAGAAACAGGGAAATAGTGTTTAAATGTTATAGTATGAAAAATCCTTGGTCTTTATGAAGTCTGTAGCAGAGCAAGAGGTTTGGCTCTGGGCTCCTTCTAAGCTAAAATAAGGAGGAAAACATCATTAAGTACATAGATATTGTGGTCTGATAAAAGGAAATCAACTGATGTTATTCAAGAGCTGGCAAATATTCCCTAGAACTCTTTTCTAAAAGGAGTGCAACCTAAGGAGGGCTGTCTTTCAAGGTGAGTTGAAGGACTGTTAAACAGGCACTCAGGCTGCATGTTTTGCAGCAGACTTAAGCTATTCACTCTCTCAATAATTAAACATTTAGTCATTTGAGGATGCTGGGAGGGTTTCCTAACTTCTATTCATTTTGACCTTAAAAATGGGATGATGATGTATAGGATTTAATCAATATGTGAACAACCAGACATTTCCTTAACAGCCTTCATATCACGCTGTTGGTTTAACACAGCTGGAAAGCCCAAAGCAATGATTAGGTCTGTTGCTAAGGATTAAGCCACCGAATTATGGATGGAAAGAATGTCACCTCCTCCTCCATAAAGGACCGTTCCTCTCAGCTGGACAACCAAGGTCCCAATTCCTCTCCCCTTCCAAATCAAGGAAAACATTTTAATTATGACTTCAACAACTGTTCTAGACAAGTCCAGAGATAGATTGCCCTGGGAATTATTTTCTCTAAAATGATTTGCTAGTGTTTACCATAAATATATGTTTAATATATGTTCTGCTTATATCTGGGGCCAGTCAGCATAAAATTACTTTACTGGCAATAGTTTGCAGTCGTGAATTTTCATTTTATCCAACCAACGTGTATTCAGCACCTAAGTTGAATTGGTATCCTTTCTACTAACCAGTTTTGTCTTTTAAATATCACATGGATTCATTACCGGCCTATTACTTAGATCAAGGGAAGAATTCTAAGGAGTTATGTAATACGTGCTATGTAGACATAGCACAGTACATAGCTTCATTCAAGACATTTATCAAGCACCTACTATGTCCTAAAATTTGCACTGAAATCACACAGGAGGCAGAAACACAGTATTTCTCCAAAACACATTTATTGACATTGATTGATTGTTTTCTCCCCACACCTGTGAGCTTACTCTCCAGTAGGCAAATTAATTTTTCAGCTGCTTTTCTATAGGGTAATGGGCCTCAAATACCTTCACTCAATATGAAGCTGTTCTAAGACACAGGGCAGACTTGCAAAACCATAAGGTAAACCTTAGCCCTAAAGCTACTGGACACCAGAGCAATTCATATGCCCTCAGATATTGTATTTAATAACTGCATAAGCATGCATCAAAGTGAAAATTCTGACAAATGTGCCTTCTTTCCTCCCAGCAGTCAAACCTCTCAGCCCTGCAGTTTGGTTGAAAAATAAAACCATGATGTGCTTCCAAATATCTGCTGTTTTTCATCAGTAGGGCTGTAAGTGGACCCTCACCTCCCATCACACACACACACACCCCAGATTTCCTTTTTTCCTCCTCCTTCCCCTAAACAAACTTGTTATCAAAGAAAATTTTAACAGAACTGAATCCAAGACAAGCATTCTTGGATTCTTCTTGTTATTTTCTGCAAACGAAATGTGCCGTTTTAAC
Organism: Delphinapterus leucas; assembly: GCF_059928025.1. Lineage (NCBI taxonomy): Eukaryota > Metazoa > Chordata > Mammalia > Artiodactyla > Monodontidae > Delphinapterus > Delphinapterus leucas. The sequence goes on along the minus strand of NC_143133.1, from coordinate 46,025,492 downwards.
TGAGAGGTTGTGAGAGGAGCAACTGGTCCCGTCTGGGCTGCAGTGCAGGGGATCCAAGCACGAAAAAGAGCATGGAAGGTGACCTGGAAGAGGTCACCATTCCCACACTTGAAAGGAGTGTCCAGGCAAGTCTGAGTCAATTTGACACATTTCAAACTCCTGGAAAACCAGGTGCTTCAAAGCTGACTTTTGAAATCCAAAGGTCCTGAGGGGTGAGCCAGGGAAAGGAAGGTGTTGCTTTTCCTGACTCAAAATTCAGTGTTGCTGCCTGTGGAGACAACGCATTCAAAATTCAAAGGATGCTCGTTTGGTTTTAGTGGAAGAGGAAAAAGTTACGAAAGAGTGCCTTACTTCTCTTTTTACCTTTTGCAATAAGGCTGCCCTTTCCTGCCTTTATAGAAATTATCTGAAGATCTCCCTCATGGAAATCAGGCAGGCAGACAGTCTAGGGCTCAGCAGGCAAAGTAACACTGACTTATATTTGACAAGTTTTGACAGATAAATAATTCTTGGCTGGTGTCCTAGGTTAAATATCAACTCCTCGCTGTGACTGCCAGGACAGCTGCAAAGTATCTGACCCTGGCAACTAAGGTCCAGCTCACGAGAAAGTGGCAGTATCACAACCAACTGATACTGTGGTGATTTGTTCTCCGGGACACTCCTCAGGATGACTTTAACCCCTCAAAGAATGTAGCTGGAATTTGCAACTCAGTGTATTTCTAGGGAACAGCCTAGTCTTCACACTATTTTTAAATATTTTTACATCAGCATGGAAACAAGGCTTTGTACATTTTAAGACCCCTAATGAGGAATTTCATCAAGAAATGGACAGACTACAATACTTGCTTTCAGTAAGCATGGTCAGGAGTTGAAAATGTTCTTTGTTTTTTGTTTTAATACAAAATACATTATGTATGCTGTGAAAACTGAAATCTCTTGTTTTGAGTACCTTAGAGAGAAAAGTCATGAAGCATAAACTGAAGAGATATACTGTTTTGGAGGGGGATCAGAGAGATCATGAAAAAAAACAAGAGAGAGAGAAATAGACCATAAAGTGGAGTACATTTACAGTTGTCAGTGCTTATAGAAAGATATTGTCAATTATGGGGCATCAAGAATAAAATTAATGTGGATATGAATTTTCAAAACTACTGATCGTTTTGCCATTGAATGAATATTACTTTAACCTTGTAATTAGGGTAAATGATCATGATAATAATAACAATAGATTCCAGTTATAGAGTTCCTACCATGTGCTAGGAATTGTACCTGTAAGAAAAGTATCAGAATCCCTTTTTTAAAGATGATTAAGTTGAGGCTCAGTTGAAATAACTTGCTCTAAAATGTATGCAGTCTTTAAGCACAGGTCTGTCTGAGTGAAAACTAGACATAGTTTTAGGTAGGTCAATGTTGTTCAACCTTTCTTTTTAACATACTTCCTTCACCTGCCAGCAAAGATTATGCTGAACTTTCCTTTCTGTAGTTTGTATATAATGAAAACGGTAGTCATATGAATGTGCTTTTCAATGTATCTCTTTTCTAGAAATGCTAACTCGGCTCCAAAGAGACTTCCTTCACTCCCCAGGCTCCAGCCCCCATCCCTACCCATATCCCTCATCCCCTACTCTTCCAGACCTGACTGAGAATCATCTCTATAGTCTGTGAATTCAGTCCTTATATTGTACTTACTCTGGGTTATTTGTTTGGGCACTGCCAATATGGATCATAATAAAGTCTAAGAACATCTCACTTTCTAAAATCAAATGAGTATGTCCTGCAAATCTAACCAAATGTAGATACAGCAGAAGGTGGATTCAAGAGGGATACATGCTTATCATGGATTTGAATAAGAAGGAAAGAGTGGGAGCATGTAAGAAAGGGAGTGTTGGGCTTGAGTCTCAATTCATCATGTACTACCCATGTAAAGAGCATGACCCAGGAGTCTGACTGCCTGGATTCAAATCCTGTCTCACCTCTTTAATAACTCAGACTTTCCATATGTTACTCGACCTCTCTGAGCCTCAGTTTTATAACATATAAATCAGGGATAATAATAGCTCCTGCCTAATGACGATTAAATGAGATAAGGAATGGTAAGTTCTTAGAAAAATGCTTGGCACATAGTAAGTGGTCAATAAATGGTAGCCTTTACTATTCACATTATTCTTGTTATCATCATCGTTATTATTGTGACTACTATTACTAAATATTATTATCAATATTATATTGATAATATCATTATCAATATTTTATTGATAATATTATTATCAACATTTTATAAATATTATTATCAATATTTATCAGCCTCAAGGCCTTCATGAAAATAAAAAAATTATCCAAGCAGTTATTTTTCAAAATAGATTATTTTATTTAAACAATTATATTAGTTTTATGAAAATACAGCTTTATGGAAAAATGGAAAAATTCACTCAAATAATGGGACTAACTGGTAAACTTGATAGTCTATGATCAGCCCCAAATATTGTTCATTTCCCTTGGGTGGCCACCTATCTCGATCTCTCCCTTGACACAAGTCACTGGGTGAATCAGAGAGCATTTTGGAAGTTAAGCACATCTGACTTCAGAGTTTAGCCTACTTACTTCTAAATTCCAGCTCCAATAAAATTCAGTTTTCTCATCTATAAAATGGCACTAATAATAACTACCTTGAAAGACAGTAATAATGATTAAACACATAATGTCACAAAGCAATAAAGGCTAACACTTACTGATCTCTTATTTTATGCCACACACTGGACTAGGCACTTTCAATGCATTAACCATTTAACCTTCACAACTGTATATGGCACATGCAATTTTAATACCTATTTTTGTAATTGCTAGATAAATGGCAACTTTAGTTATTTACACAAATGTCTTCACTGTGCTTGACATTTGTTTTCAGAGACAAAGCTTTTCAAAGACTCTCCTTTTCTAGGACTGATTTTAGATCACCACATTATCTGCCCAGGTTCCCCACTGCCTGTCTTGCCTGAAGGTCTCCAAGCTGAGTGTGGGAGAATTTACCAGGGAGAAAAACTATTTAGTTTTACCTGGGTGACAGCAATTATGCAGAATGACAAAAGGAGCAGTTAAGTTACAAGTTAAGGATGATAATTCATTCTCCCCAGGGACTGTCACTCAGAAAGCCTTGAGAAAAAATAACACCATAACAATGGCAGGCTCTATTGTTAACAGTCATGTCCCCATAATGCCTTGGCATTCTGAAACAATAAGACCAAAAATGCAGTCTGCTGTCCCTCGAAAGCTCTCCAAGCACATATGCTATAGTTCAAGCTGTCACTCCTTGGAGACTCACCATGGAACGGTTGTCAGGTCATCCCTGTTAGCCATGGTGGCTCCATTTGTAATGAATGGCTCCATAGGACCCTCCAAAGAACTTAACTCACATCAGAAACTTACTTGCAATACATGAACCAAAGAGTGGGAGAAACCTAGATAATAAAAGTATGGATTTCCTCAATACAGACAGGAAGGTGGAGGTATTTGCCAAGACAAATAGTGATATTATAACTTTTGCACATTATGTGCAAAGTGCTGCTCTGAAAAAAAAAACCCACCAAATAAATAGAAATAAAGTGTGAATATCCACATCTTCAGGAGTTAAAACATTTTACTGATTTCTAATTCATCAGTACTGATTTGAATATCTTTATTTTACTTGCTATTTGCTATAGTCTTAAAGACAGAAGTACTAGTTCAGAGTAAGTTGATGTCAGGTGGCATATTTATTGCTTGAAATCTATGGTAATAAATAGAGTAAGGGAGATGTAGTTTTTCAGGACTTATTATGGCCTAGTATACCAAACTAGCACAGACTATATAGCAAAATGACAAATAAAATCATGGAGCCAGCTTGACTGAGTTCAAATCCCTTTCTTCCACATCTTGCTGAAAGACAATTGGACAAAAAAATCCCTTAAACTCTGTATGCCTCAGTTTCTGGAACTGCAGAATAGGTATAATATTTGCCCCTAAGCCATATGATTGTTGTTAAATGAGTTAATACATGTCATATGTTTCAAACAGTGCCCAGCATATGATAACCACTGGATAAGCATTAGCTCTTACTCTGACTTATTTAGCATATTCAACAGGTAATTTAATCATTTAGTCATTTTAATTCCTATATTATTGATAATGAAATGAGTGTTTAGGGGAAATTCCATAATCGACACAGGGTCACATGGAAGAGGTGAGACTGAAACTACAGCCAGCTGGATCCAAATACTGCTTTTCTCAACAACTTAATTCTATTTTCTAAGAATAGGAGCTTTGGGGGAGAGTCAGAACTGAGGTCAAATCCCTCATTCTGTGGCTTACTAGCTATATGATCTAGGAAAACTCATCAGAATTCTGTTAAACTTAGTCTCCTCTTCTGTAAAATGAGAATAATCATAACAAATTATAGAGGACAAGTAAGGATTTGAAGAGATTTTTAAGTTACTTTTGCTGTTCACAATGAAAGACGCTCTATTTTCATGTCATCTGGAAATACTGACATAACTCTTGTTTTGCTTTTTGGAGGGAATCATTAGTGAGGTTATTGGGGGAAATTTTGCACAAGATTTTATTTTTCCAAATAGTTTCTTCCCAAAGAAATGTTAGTATTTACTCAAAGGATTTCTTAATCATATATAAGGTTAAAATTTTAAATCGTATGAAAATCTATATGACCCAAAATGGTTAGCCTCTATCACTTTTGGTATAGTGAGTTTGGAGTTCCAAAGGTTAGAAAGATGGGAGAGTTTGGCCTTCAAGTGTGTGTCCCAGCAATAAGGAATCTAAGCATCTGAACACTCGAAAGGCAGTGTTCAGAACAATACATTTTAAATAAACACTTACTGGGTGAAACACTGAATTAGAGTACTAGCCAAGGAGGCGGGATTAGATTGAGGCATGAAAGAGGTCTAGAGGCAATCACTCTCAGATGTGGGAGAGAATAAACAGAAAACTTACAAAAGAGATACCTAGTATGGTTTGTACTTGAGACTTGGAGTGGGGAGGAAGGAGTGGGGAGGAAGGTCTCAGATACCTAAGACTCATGGCTGGGCCAGGAAACAGTGCATTTGAATGTAACTCATCCCAAACACTACTATAAAAGTATTATGAGGGATGGGAGGAAGAGTAGAAGAGGTCTTAATAGAGACCAACCTGCAAGACTGGACTAGGTGCTTTCCTCTGTGCTCCTGGAAGTTTCCCTGTCCCTCTCTAGTGCCTCTAGTGTTACCTACAGACCCTCTGTTGATCTGTCTCATCCACCAGACAGACGAGAGGTCCTTGTATAAAAGACCCAGATCATTCATCTTGTGCCTTCAGTTCCAAGCAGGGCACTAGAACATAGTAGGTGCCAGTAAATACTTTTTAAAAAACTATATGAAGAAGAGAATGATGGGATTTATTATATATACTTTGGCCCCGTATAGTTTAGGCAAACGATGGTACAGACATGATCTTACAGGCAGAAGCTTAAAGAAATCAAGGCAAGGATATGAGCAGTTCTTAGCAGAAGTACCTAAAAACTTGTGAAAAAAAATATATAAATGAATCACTTTGCTGTACAGCAGAAACTAACACAGCATTGTAAATCAACTTCAATAAAAATAAATTTTAAAAAACTTATGAAAATATATATGATTCCATCCATCTAGACTCAATGTTAGAATATACTATTGATAGGTCAAAGTACAAGAATATGCATTCATTCATTCATTTATGTATTCATTCAACAAATATCTACTGCATATCTCCTATGTGTGAAGGGTCTTACCAGGTGACAGATTCAGATGGAAAACAATACAGGCACAAGTTTTTCTGTACAGTTTTTTATGGCCTAGAATTGGCTCTGAAATCAAACAAAAAAATTACATAAAAATTACTCAATCACAAGGTATAGTTGTTACACAGAAAAATAGTAAGGTATATTCTGCCATAGACTAGGCATGAGGGGGGATGAAATAGTTTGGGGGCAGTACCTTGAGGTGATTTAGATATATCTACCATTGAAAACTATTGCTTTGGGCCTTTCTTAATTTCTTCTGGCTCTTGTTTTTATGATCTTGTTTTCCCTACCTAAAAATTCATTCACCTTGACATTTCTACCCCCAGTGTGTTGAAGGATCTCCAAGTCCTATGAGTCGGGGGAAGAAAAGTAAACATTGATCTGTGGTTCGTTCCCAATACAGTGGGGAAGCAGTTAAGTAAGTATAAACAGGTAAACTTCCATGGTCGTTTAAACCCACCCCTCTCAAATGTTAATCTGTACAGCTGTCGATTATACCCTATCACACCTCCAGCTGAGGAACTGCAACACGTTTTTAACCATCCATATGGCAAACAGCATGGAAAACTGAAAAAGAATATGACAACTTAGGGTTCTAGCTTACTCCTAATGTTGTGCACATAATAAATTATAGCCTATCTACATGACCTTATTTTTCATATTTTCGTGGCCCATTCTTTCTATCACCGTGGGTGTGATTAGTATCCAGAGCTTCTGGTCATGTCAGTGGATACTCTGGATTCATTTGAAACCCATGACAAAACTATGGCTTTGTCTATCTGAGAGAGATAAGAACTAACCCTCATTTAAAGAAAATTGTAATTGATGTATTCAATGCCATTCTTCTGAGAAATCAGTTGTCTTTTTTTTTTTAGGTTTTAAAGCTTTTTATTTGCATATTTAAAAAATTGTACATTCCAGTAATTAAAATCATTTGAACAACAACAAAAAAAATGGCACTCTGATTAAACTGCATTTTACAGCCCGCAGGACACCTTGGACCAACTTGCTCTTTACTCTAGATTTCACTGTCGTCCCACCCAGCCTCCTCCTTCACCAACATGCAAGTTCTTTTCCTTCCCTGCCAGCCAGACAGGCGGATGGGAGGCAGGCGCGGGCTTCGTTGTCAGTAGTTCTCCATTCTTTGATGTGAAAAGGGGCAGCACAGTCATTTAAACTTGATCCGACCTCTTTGCATCTTACAAAGTTAAACAGCTGAAAGAAGTAAAATAAGAAGGCAATGCTCGTGGAATGTACAGTGCATATTGGTGGCGCACGCCTCATTACGACTCGCCTGCTTGCTTCTCCTGTTCAATCGTTTCTTGTGAAGGCAGTGGATTTTTCTCTTTCGTTTCTGTTTTCTTCAGTTTCGACTTACCGAATTTCTCAATCTCAGCCATATCGGGCTTGTCAGACATGGCTGCCCAGGAAGCGGAGCGAGTTACGAGCGAACGAGGTCCGACCTGCGCAATGGTCGCCGCCGAGTCCAGTTGTCTTAATTACATAGTACAGACTGGTCACTTCTGAGGAATTCGGTGAGGGCAGGAGACGTTCTGAATGTGTTGTTCTGGATGGGTTCAGAGTAAACATTTAGATTATTTATGCATCCTGGCTGGATGAACCCACCCTCCCCAGGTTTATGTTTCTCCGTGGGTGTTCCTTTTGACTCAGAGGTCACAGTGTATGAGGGAGAGTGAAAAAAGCAGCCTGGGTGTTTGGGGGCCATTTTGAAGTGAACAAGTCAGGGGTATGAAAATCTCTTCTCCATTTGAGAGATTTCTAAAATGTTCGATGCAATAATCTTTCTATTGTTTACCAAGTCCTCCCACTTTCCCTGTCATGCATTCTAGTGGTTGCTGCTACTGACACTGCTGACATCGGCAAAGTTTGCCATTGACATCCAACAGCTTCCCTTTAATTTCTATATTTTCTGTACATCAGAGCACTGCACTCTCATGATAATGCTAAGCATATTGTTTCATTATTTTTAGGCACTTCGTAGGGCTTACGATTTTTTTTAAAGCCAAAGCTATTTGTTACTGCTATCACGTCATCTTTTTCTTCCAAGTAAACCACAAATTCTTTTCACCAATGGCAAAATGAGCCCTTTCATAGATTTCTCTGGGTCTTTTATCTTAGTCTTCTTATAAACACAGAGATGAACCAAATGTCAAATTCTGAATCAGTATGCTATGGTCGGAAGAGCACCAAATTGGATTTGAATCCTAGCTTTGCTTTCCAATGACCTTGAGCATGTGAAAGTCAAGCAAGGAATTACATATAAAGAAATATCTGGTCATATAGAGATCTACCTCTAAATCTCTAAAATCTGTAATTCTATGATTATTTTAGAAGCATATGTAACATAATTTCTAAGACATTCTCCAAAGAAATCAACAATGTACTTGATATTTGTGTGTCAATATTTCAAAATCAAAATATCAATGTCCCCCTTTATCGAGGCAATGAAACTAGTCAGATCAGAATTTGAAAGCTTTATCCTTCATCCATCTGTTAAATAAAATTTCTGAGTAGCAGATCCCTCAATTTGAAAACAAGGGGATATTGTCTTTCCTCTATGATTTTTGTGAGAATTAAACAAGTTAATGTATGTGCAAATGCCTAGCATGAGATCTGACACATAGGGGTCAGAAAATAAATGATAGCAATTCTTACTATTATTGACACAAAGCTTTGCTCTTTTTGAAGCTCATTTATATACATTATTTCATGCTAACAGATTAAGCCCAATGCTGCCCAGAAATTTCATGTAAAAATATATCCCAGGGTCAGTGACATTATAAAAATTCCCATCCTGAAATGAAGAGACCGTCAACCGATTTTATCTTGTAACAATAAACTTCTTCAATCTATGTTTCATTCATTCAAATATCTCCTTGACCCAATACGCTTGTAGCAAGTCTGTCATATTTTATTTATGCAGTCATTAATATGGCAAATATTTATCAAGTAGCCACTATGTACCTGGATCTTATTTTATCAGATGCTAGTTTCTTATATTGAGAAAGGACCAGGCAAAAATTAAAACATTCCTATTGAATAGCAAGGTACATAGTGGTGAGCTTATTAAAAAAAAATGGGAAGGGGCTTAAGTAATTAATTTTTGAGATGAATTTATTAATGTTCATTAACTGTAATAATAGTACATTTCCACAGTGCAGTAAGGTTGACAAGGGTCTTTTTCTAAAACATGTCCTGGGCCCACCCATTTTGCTCAAACCTAATAAAATCACCAACATTCAAGCCATCTTTATTCCTAGCCAAGACTCTTAATAACAGACCCCTAACTGGTCCCTGTTCTCGCTCTTTGCATCCTAATAGCCATTTTCTACTAGTAGTTAAATTATTCTTTAAAGTGAAAATCAGATCAGTTTGCTTCCTGGTTCCAATGTCTTCCCCATATATCCTTCCAACACTGTATGGAAGAGCTGCTACCTGCCCTAGTCAACCATGCTCAAGCCACAGCAAACTTTGGCCATTGCTGGAGCAGGTGGATCTGACTCTTGCCTCAGGAACTTCACGCTTACTCTTTATTGTGTCTGAAAGATGTTTTCGTCTCATCTTCTTCTTTTTTTTCTTTTTTAATAAATTTATTTATTTATTTTTGGCTGCATTGGTCTTCGTTGCTGCATGAGGGCTTTCTCTAGTTGCAGCGAGCAGGGGCTACTCTTCATTGCGGTGCGCGGGCTTCTCACTGCGGTGGCTTCTCGTTGCAGAGCGCAGGCTCTAGGCTCACGGGCTTCAGCAGTTGCAGCTCACGGGATCAGTAGTCGTGGCTTGCAGGCTCTAGAGCGCAGGCTCAATAGTTGTGGCGCATGGGCTTAGCTCCTCCATGGTATGTGGGATCTTCCCGGACCAGGGCTCGAACCCGTGTCCCCAGCATTAGCAGGCGGATTCTTAACCACTGCACCACCAGGGAAGTCCCTCCTCTCATCTTGAGCCTGTTTCCTTTTCATTAATTGGATCTAACCCTTCCTGAGCACTCATTCAGAAACTGCACTCTCTCTCTAGTATAGCTATCACACTATAGTGTCACTGTTTTTGTTTTCCCCAGCTCTTTATCATTACTTACGGAAATGTTGTCTATTTGTGTATTCATGTAGAATCTAAATTTTCCACCAGAATATAAGCTCATAAAAGAAGAGATCATGCTTTCTCATTGACATAGCCCTGTTACACAAGGAAACCAGCCACAGCGAGGCTATATTACTTAAGCAAGTAAAGAGTATTATAAGTAGTATCTAGGATGACTATCAGCTTTTGTGTTTTATTACAATTCATGGCTGGAGAATTTGCGCATATAAAAAACTCTGCCCCGGGCTTCCCTGGTGACGCAGTGGTTGAGAGTCCACCTGCTGATGCAGGGCACACGGGTTCGTGCCCTGGTCCGGGAAGATCCCACATGCCGTGGAGCGGCTGGGGCCCATGAGCCATGGCCGCTGAGCCTGCGCATCCGGAGCCTGTGCTTTGCAATGGGAGAAACTCTGCCCCTTGTCTCAAAAAGTCTGAATCTAGGTCTTAAAACAAGATATTATTTCATCAATAGTAATAATCTAGGAGTTATTCTGCAAGACAACAATAATACTGTTATGTAATAAGACTGAATATGATTGTGTGCCAAAATAATCAGAAACAGTAAGTGCTCTGATTTTGCATAGATAGTTTAAACAAACATGTTACAAGAAGAGTTGTGGTTTTTTCTTCCTTTTTACCGTAAATACTATCTGTTATTCTTTGAGCTCATGTTGCTTGACTCTGTGATTACTTGATTTTTTCTGTTTATTTAACTAAATGTCATACCCAGGCTTTCCTAAAGTTGCTATATTTCATGTATTTATTTTTTTAATTAAAGTTATTTCAAATCAACTCTCTCTTGACCATTTTAAAAAATGTTCTAAAACCTCTTGAAATAAATGGAGATACAACACTAGGGTTTCAAAATCTGCACTGTGGTCAGGGGAGCAGGGCATCTAAGTGGCTATCTATCTGGGAAAATCTTCACTTTTAGGGAAACTCAAGGAAAATAGTTTAGATGGCCTGTTATCATATTTTTTCATAGGATTGCAATTTATAATTAAAAAATATTGTGAAGATTCAATTAATCCTAAAATTTATTTAAAACTTTTTCATAAATTCTATCTACAACTCCTTTCCTTCTTCCATCTCCTCTATGCAAACAAAACCATCAAATCACCCTCTAATGGGCTCAGCCCCTGTTTTAAAAATATGTTGAGAGGGCTTACATCCTCAGGAAGACGATCCGAATGAAAAAATCCAGACAGCTCTCTTCCTGATATATATCTAATCTACAGCTAGATCTAGATAGATAGATAGATACCTTCTTACAGTAATTGTTCTTCTTGTGGACCTCTAGGCTGTCTTTCACCATTCCTGGTTCCATTTGAGCCTACAAATTTTACCTCCCCCAAAAATGTTACCCTTGTTTAGCAAGATAAAGAATGTAATATATCATATAGAAGGTGCCAATTACTGCTGTTTCCAAAGTGATATACAATGTAGGGAATTTTTTTTCCCTGTAAAAGAACAAATAGTAAATATTTTAGGTTTTACAGGCCATTATCTGTCTCACCTACTCAGCTTTGGCATTGTAATGTGAAAGCAGCCATAGATAATACACAAAAAAATGGGTTTAGCTGTATTCCACATACTCCATAATGAAATTATTTCAAATATGTCTCATGAATTTCACAGCATCTAGATATAGAAAAACAACTTGTCTTGAAAATAGAATGATGACACTGGAAGAAATTTAGACCTTATCAGATAGTTTTATCTCTATGAACTCCCTATATTTGTCATTTACTGACAGAATAGAGAATAAAACTAAAGACAATTAATTTGAATAAAATAACTTGTAAGTATGTTTTAGTAGAGGCTTCTAAAATTTTGAACCTAAATAAATATATATCCAAAAACATCTATCAAATATATACACTCATTCCCATACCCCCTTCCCCTCTGGCAATCACCTGTTTGCTCTCTGTATCTGTGAGTCTGTTTCTGTTTTGTTAAGTTTGTTCATTTATTTTGTGTCTTAGATTTCACATTTAAGTGAAATCATACAGTATTTGTCTTTGTCTAACTGATTTCACTTAGCATAATACCCTTTATGTTCATTCATGCTGTTGCAAATGACAAGACTTCATTCTTTTTAGTGGCTAATTGTGTGTATATTATATACCCAATATTCTAGTCAGTCTTTTCCATTAATTATTTTATTTAATCGTTACAACTACCTTCTGTGGAAGATGCTATTGTCTCATATTTCATGTCCAGAGTGACAGAGCTAGTAAGTTTTCAGTCATATGACTCCACAACTAATCGATTGCAGCCTAGGAATAAGACACATATAAGGTTGTACTCAGTGTCAAATCAAATTGCATAAATATTTTTGTAACTAAAAAAGGCAGGAAGAGAATATTGGATGTGATCATTCAGACCAAAATTTAAGTTAAATTAGCATAAAATCAATGGAAGAATAAAATGGAAGAAAATATTTTAAAGAGAGAAAACAGCAATTAGTGAATTAGAAAATTGAATATAAGTTTTTAAATGCCTAGTGCTAAATTTTTAGATTAAAGAAAGAAAATAGTTACAGTTCTAGTAATTCTGGGGAAACCAAGAAGAAAAAACACAAATTTAGTAAAAATGGATATGACTCCTGGAACTAATAAGCGATTCTAGCAAAGTGGCAGGATACAAGGTTAATATTCAAAACACAATCACATTTTTACATATCAGCCATAAACAAGTAGAATTTTAAACTTAAACCACAATACCATCTATTTTAGCACCTCAAAACATGAAATGCTCAAGTGCAAATCAAACAGAATATGTATAAGATCTATATAAGGAAAACTACAAAAATATGACAAATAGAATCAAAGAAGAACTAAATAAATGGAGAGCTGTTATGTATGAATGAATAGAAATACTCAATATTGTGAAAATGTCAGTTCTTCTCAAACTGTTGTATAGATTCAATGCAATTTCAATCACAATACCAACCAGTTACTCTGTGAATATCAATAAACTGATTCTAAAGTTTACACGGAGAGACAAAAGATCTACAACAGACAACACGATATTATAGGAGAACAACCTGACTTCAACACTTATTATAAAACTACACTAACCAAAACACTGTATACTAGTGAAAGAATAAACAAATAGATAAATATAACAGAGTAGAGTGCCTAGAGATAGACAGACTTGTATAAATATAGTCAACTGCTCTTTGACAAAGAAGCAAAGGCAATAGAATGCAGAAAAGATAGCCCTTTCAACAAATGGTGCTGGAACAACTGGACATCCACCAGTAAACAAACTAATCTAGACACAAACCTTCCCCCCACACAAAAAATTAACTCAAAATAGATCATAGGCCTAAAGGTAAAGTGCAAAAATATAAAACTCCTAGAAGATAACATAGGAGCAAATCTAGATATTTGGGGGTATTGCAATGCTCTTTACAAGATCAAAGACACAGTCAATGAAAGAAATAATTGATAAGTTGGACCTTATTAAGATGAAAAATTTCTGCTCTATGAAGGACTCTCAAAAGATTGAGACAAGTCACAGACTGGGAGAAAATATTTGCAAATACGTCGTATATCTGATAAAAGACTGTTATCCAAGATATACAAAGAACTCTTAAAATCAACAATAAGAAAATGAAAAACCTAACTAAAAACTGGGCAAAAGACCTGAACAGATACCTCACCAGAGAAGGTACAGAGATGGCAAATAAGCCTATGAAAATATGTTCAACATCATATGTCTTTAGGGAATTGATAGTAATTAATTAAAAATTAAAACAACAATGAGATATCACTACAAACCTACTAGAGGTGGCCAAAATTCATAACATTAACAATCCAAATGCTGAGGAGGATGTGGAACTCTCATACATTGCTGGTGGGAATGCAAAGTGGTACAGCAACTTTAGAAGACAGTCTGGCAGTTTCTTACAAGATTAAACATACTCTTACCATATGATCCAGCAATCATACTCCTTGACATTCTTACCCAAAGGAGTTGAAAACTTATGTCCATACAAAAATCTCCACAGGAATGTTTATAGCAGCTTTATTCATAATTGCCAGAATTTGGAAACAATTAAGATGTCCTTCAGTAAGTGAGTGGATAAACTGTGATATGTCCAGACAATGGAATATTATTTAGTACTAAAAAGAACTGAGCTATCAAGGCATGAAAAGACATAAAGGAAACTTAAATGCATTTTACTAAGCGAAAGAAACCAATCTGAAAAGCCTGCATACTGTATGACTCCAACTGTATGACATTCTAGGAAGAGCAAAACTCTTTACTCTCAGTAAAAAATTCAGTGGTTGCAGGAGCTAGAGGAGAGATAAAAAAATGAATAGAAGAATTTTTAGGGTATCAAATTATTCTGTGGGATACTATAATGGTGAATACATGTCATTAGTCATTTGTCAGAACCCGTAAAATGCATAACACCAAGAATGAGCCCTAATATAAACTACAGGCTTTGGATGATAATAACGTGTCAGTGTAGGTTCTTCAGTTGTAACAAATGCACCACTCTAGTGAGGGATGTTGATATGCATGTGTGGGGTCAGGGAGTATGTGGGAACTCTATAGTTTCTCCTCAATTTTGCTATGAATCTAAAAGTACTTTAAAAATAGAGTATTTATGGGGCTTCCCTGGTGGCGCAGTGGTTGAGAGTCCGCCTGCTGATGCAGGGCACACGGGTTCGTGCCTTGGTCCGGGAAGATCCCACATGCCGCGGAGCGGCTGGGCCCATGAGCCATGGCCTCCGGAGCCTGTGCTCCGCAACGGGAGAGGCCACAACAGTGAGAGGCCCACGTACGGCAAAAAAAAAAAAAAGAGTATTTATGAGTTAAAAAAAGAATATGACCGATATGGAAAATATTATAATTTTATATATTTATAAAATCCATTATTTCTAAGGTATATGTAACAAAATTTATCCAGGAAGAAAAAATAGAAGAACTTAATGGAAAAATACATGATGGTAATTTGAATAAATTATTAAAGAATTATTTGATATTAATATTAAAAACTCAAGAGAGGTCCACAAGATTTTTTCTCAGTTTTTTCAAACCTTAAAGAACAGCCAGTTCCTATATGGTAGTTACCATGTAAAAAAAAGGAATAAAGTCACACCAAAATAATAAAAGTGTACATCGACAGAGGGTAGCTTATAAGAAATTATTTTCTTCTTTCTAAAAGTTTAGTGTTTTATTAAATGTATATGCAATTAATGCACATAATTACAAATTTATGTAAAGAAATTTTTTGAAATTAAAATGTATAAATAGAAACATTTAATTTATAGTCTATGGCCTAAAGATAAAAAATCAAATTTAAAAATAGGGCATAAATTTCTGTTACAAAGAAAGTTTAATGAGAATTTGATATTAGCCTAAAAGGAAGTAGAGAATTAAAACAAGTATCCAAACAATATACTCAGAAGGCTAATGAACATGTGATGAAAATATTCATGTAAAATCATGTACATTATCAGTAACATCCACTTTTTTCATGGATAGATTGCGATCTGTGAGGGCATGTATCCCTCAGAACTGTATCTCCAATAAATATATAACCATAGAGATTTCAATATTTGGTGTAATATATTCTCCTTATTATTTTTCTCATTATTTTCATAGCTATTGTCCTATGTTTATTTTCAAAAAAATCTAATTGTGTTTTGAGATTGCACTGAGATTTGAGATGAATTTTGTGTGAATTTAAATGTTTACTACATTGAATCTTCCAGTACAAAAGTATTCAATTACTTAAAACTTCATTTATGTTCCTCAATAGAATTTTTAAAAATTTATCTTTATATAAATCATGCATATCTCTTAAGCCTATTCCTAGGCAGTTTATCTTTTTATTATAATTGTATGTGGAAACTGTCCTCCTATTGTGATTCTTATCTGGTTATTATTTTTATAGATAAAATATATTAATGTTTTATATATGAATTATTGAACTATCTAAATAAATTTCCTTCATTTTATAATATTTTCTGTATTTCTGTTCATTTGTCATGTTTTTACAGTGTATAGAAATACAAAATATATTAATTTTGCCTCTTCCTTTGACATATTTATACCAGTATCGTTTAAAAAAATTATATTAAGGGGGAAATATTTATACCACAAAATACAGAACAAGAGCCCGTAAAATAGAAGTTATAAATCATAAGGCACTAACTGTAAGTGGTATAAACAGTTTTGAAATTAAAATGAGTATTACCACAACTTGAAAGGTCATTATGTTAAGAAAACGTAATTTTCCATAAGAAATACTCAAAGCTACGTAATTGCAAACGTATTTTACTGCTGCAAAACAACAGTGAAATGCGGTATTAAAATCTGTAAATTTCACTAGTTTTGATGCTGGCCATAGTCAGCAATATGTTTCCCTACTTATATATGCAGACCATAACACACACAACTTAATGTTTCCACATGGTTTCTTCAAATTGTTGTATTTATGATTTGTTGTAATTAGTATTTAGGTCTGCTTCGTAAGTCCAAACGTTGCAGGCATTTAGGCAGATTTCTCCCTGCAAATTCTGTAGCTGTCAGGGCTACACCAAACCCTGCTTTGTTCCCTTTGGTCTATATTCTCTCCCTTCTTCCTGTTGGTTTCCCTGACATCATATCTCTTACAGAATTATTTACACCCTAGTACCTGACTCTTGGTAGACATATTTTGATGTCTTCACTCCATTCCCATTTCTTTTGTTCAAAAATGAGTGATATTTGTGAGCAAGTGAATTTTGGTTGCTTTCACTGACAAATAGACCTAAGCTCTGGGATTGAGAAGCAAGCCTTGGGTGTTAGTGAACATTCCTAAATTACAGTACTTTGTATCCCAGTAGTTGGTTCTTCTAGCCCACAGCCCCCTCTTTCAGGGGGTTTGAAAATGTAAGGGGTGATTTTTGTTCTCACAATAAGGAGGAGTTACTGGCTTTTATTGAGCATGGCCAGAAATGCCAAATATCTTGCAATACAAATTATAAATTGCCTTTCTAAACCAAAACCAAACCAAATAAACAAGTAAAAATTATATGAGACAGCCTACATCCTTAAAGCTGCCTCACCACCAAGGAAACAGCAGACATTTGTTCAAGATATAACTCTCGCTTCTCAGGCTAGCACCCTGCACTTCTTCCAGACACATACTACTAGGACTGTAACTTTCTGTCTCCTTTCCATTTAAGCATAGCTATATGGTTTGTTTTGGCCATTGTAATGTGAAAGGAAGTGAGATGTGTCACCTGTAAGTAGAAGCGTTAAAAATCAGTGCACAGTTCTCCAAGTTTTCTTTTTCCAGTCTCCAAGCTGATAAAGCTTGTGTCAAGATAAGGCTCTCACATCCTGGGTCCCTGAGAAAGCACATGAATAGCTTCCCTGCCAAGCCATACTGCGCCTATAGCATGAACACAGTAAAACATTTATGGCATTAATTCACTAAGATTGTAAGGTTGCTTGTTACTACATCAGAGCCTATCCTATCCTGACTGATACTAGACAATACTGGACGATAGGAGTGAGATTGTCTCTGTACCACTTATAGACCGTACTGTATCCACCCAAAATTCATAGATTGAAATCCTAACCCCAGTGTGACTGTATCTGGAGATGGGCCTTTAGAAAGGTAAAGTGAAATGAGGTCATAATGGTGGGGCCCTAATCCAATAGGACTGGTGTCCTTGTAAATAGAAAAGACGCCTGGGGCATGAAAACAAAGAGGAAAAGCCATGTAAAAAGTAAAAAAAAAAGGAAAAATAGGAAAAGCCAAGGAAAGAGGTGTCAGGAGGAGAAACCACATCTGGCAACACCTTGATCTTGGATTTGCAACCACTAGAATTGTGAGAAAATCAGTAACTGTTTGTGAAGCCATTCAGCCTGTGGTATTTTGTTATGACAGCCCTAACAAATACAGTTCCAGTTCCACCATCTTCACAATGTTTTTTTCAAATTTTTAAACTACAGACTCAGCTACCACAGATAAGCCTTATCCTGATCTTGTCCTAGACTGTCACTCTGGCCTCCTGCTTGCATGGGAAATGTGCTTTACAGTTTCACTTAAAATGTAGTGAGTCCTCCAACCTGGCTTTGAATCCCAGCTCTCTGATGCATCTGTGTTTTAATCCTAGCTCTATCTTAAACTTACTGTGAGAGCTTGGACAAATACATTTATTTCTCTGTGCCTCAGTTTTCTCATCTTCAGAGTAAAGATATCTGTATCTATCTCATAGTTTTGCAGAGAGGAAAAAATGTGATAATGAAAAATAAAACACAGGATAGATGTTTCTTTACAGCGAACACATAAAAGAACATTAATTTTCATTATTATAATCTCTAGTTTGGAATGTCCTCCACCATTGTTTTCCTGAATCACAAAATATCTTGAGAAATTGGTCAGGACTGGGGTGAAGCAAGTGAGGGACTTGAAGGGCCCTGAGAGGGAGCTTCTTAAATATTGCACCTCAGTTGCCTCACTTGCCTTCTCTCTACTCTCATCCTAGCCCCAATAAACCTGATAAACCTTTTAAACTTTATGTCTCACTTACCAAGTTTCTTTTCCATTATCAGCCATTAGAGCAAGTGGAATTCCTGAGCTTAGGGTCCTACTCAGGTGTATGGGCATTTTCAGAATACTAGTTCCAACACTGCCTCTGTCAGCAATGTGGTAGCAAGATTCCCATATGTCTTATACTCAATCCCATTCAATTTATAAGGTAGCCTTAGACATTTTCAGTCACCTGAACAATGATGATAGCAAATTAAAGTTCAGTGAGAAATTTATTCCAAAATCAAAGAACTTGTAAGTACACTTAGAAATGCTTGAAAGAGACACAGCATGCAGGGTTTTGTAGCGAAATGCTACCAAATATTTTATTTGAATTTTATAACAAGGAAATAAAGGCCAAGATGTGTTCCTTTTCAACTGAAGGAAATAGCTTCTATCAGCTAGAAGATCAGCTCCAATAACTTCGGGGATTGATTTGGCTTTATTAGGTCTGTTGCTATTGTGATGGGCTAAGAAGTTTCTTTTGAAGAAAAGTAATTACTGTACCAGAGCCCCTAGCCAAAGAAATGTAATTGTGTTTTAAAAAATCATTTGCTCAGCACAATTTAGGCTCTCTGTGTCTTTCTGTAAGCTGGATCAATAACTAGCAGATATATAGATCTCCATGATGGCTAGAACTTAAATCCTCTCACATTTTCTAGTGATACTACCATGAAAGAAAAACCACTGTGTGAAACATACTTACCAAAAGCTAAATTAGTACTTTATCATATTCACAACGTAGTCACTATTATATCATTGGAGTGTTAAGCAGAAAAGCAGAGGAAAGAATATTTGTTGAACACATACTTTTGTCCAGGCACTGCAATATATGATATATTTGATTTATATGATTTGAATTATATGATTCTTTCTGTTACCACATACCTGTGGGTGGATAATGTCTGAATCATCCTCATTATGATACACGAAACTAAAAGGAAAAGAAAAGAAATCTGAACCATTGTAGAACAATTATCCAGCTATATTTAGTGAATGTTTTTAAAAAATGATGTTTGCCTCAAATCCCTATAATATATTCCTTACAGCTATATACGTACATATAGACCTGTATGTAGATGTATGTTAAACTGTGTATGTTTTGAACATGTTCAGTTTTCTTAAGTAACGCTTTTATCTTTCTAAAGCCCCTTTGAACAACTCTGCCTTCCTGTTATGGAAAGACGTTGAAACCAGATAGATGCACTCAAAACTATGACCGTGAAATTCTCATGCCCAGAGTGGGCAACATCTTTTACTGAGAGACACTTGAAGAGTCTTATTTCTGACAATTTCTTTCCAGAAGGGTTGCTTCTTAAAGTGACGGCCACATGACACAATTCTTTCCAAAATTTTATAAGAAGTACAAACATTTTCTCAGTGTTGGAAGGTCTATGCTGGTTTGGAGTCCTGAATTTCCTTTCAACCAACTCAGTGAAACCCTCAAGCAAGAACCTTTATTTAAAACAATTAATGCAAAACAAATTCAGCTTAACATAATCTGAAGAAGACTGAAGTCTCGTAATTCTGAAATGGGGAATACAAATTAAAAGTAAAATTATACCTTTTTTAATGTCGTGCTGTGGCAGGCCTTGATTTGAGAAAAAAAAAAATCCATCTGGCATTAGTAATAAAGATTTGCACTTTCCGAGTTGTGTGGGTATATTATTTCTTTCACATTTTTACAGTGAGGGCTAACTTTTAGTGCTATGGAACTAAACAATCTATTTTATTTTTAAAGAGATCAGTCTTATTGATTCCATAAGTCTTCATTAAAGAATGAATGAATAAGTGTTGAGCATCTCCTCTGAGACAACGTGATAAGTCCTATGCCAGAGAGAAGTGAGATGTGCAAGCAGGAGAGCACTTTCATCCAACCCGCAAGTTAGGCAAAGCTCCCCAGAGAATAGGGACCAGGGTCAAATTTTGAAAACAGGCAGCAATTACTAGGATGAAGAATAGGAGGAAGGACTTCGCAGGCAGAATGAGAGGTGAATGCAGATCACATTAGTGAAGTCTGATTATGATGCATTTCCATCTAAATCCTGTGCTTTCTCAGATGTCTCATGACCATCTCGCATCCACAGCCCCACCCATGTGCACTTCCATCTGGATTCCCCATCTCAGGCAAAAGCATCATGAGTACCTATTCCTACATTCCAGAAAGGATGAGCTAAACTCAACTCTTCCCTTTCCTTTAACTACAATCTTAAAGGAAGCGCCGAACGTTCTCTATTCCATCTGCTAGGTGCTTATTTAAGCTTATACTTCTTCTTCATCTCCAGTAATATTTACTTATTTAAATGTCCTTTTCTTTTTAATCTGGACAATAGCCAGTTTTTATTGGATAATTGTCTACCTTTTAAATTCAGCAATTGTTGGCAGTTATGATAAGATATGTGCAAAGTGTTGGGGCTATAATGATGAGTATGACACTGCCACAGACTCCAGTGGGACCATACCTAGTGGAAGAGATAGAGACATAAAGAGAGAATTTTAATACAAGGTATGTTAAAGATACACACAAAAAGTGTATGAGGATCAGAGGGGAAGGCTGCAAAGCCTTCCAGGTGGATTAAAATCCTGCAGTGAGACTTCAGAATGAGAAGGAAACACCACAGAGAAACTATTCCAGAGAAAATAGAATTAGCAAAGGCATGGATATAAGATACAACGAGCTGTATTCAATGTTGCTGAAACTTAACATTTTGGGAGTAGGAAATGATGAGCGGTAAAGGTACAAAGGAAAGCAGAGGCCAAGTCATGCAGAATCTTGTGTGCCATGTTAAAAAAAAACCAACAAAAACATTAATAATATGTTACTAAATTCCTATTTTACTCCCATATATGATTATACACTTATGTATTTCATCATAATAACTGTATTTTGAAAGATATATCATTTCAATTGTACAGACTTAAAAACTAAGCCTCTGATGAAAGGTAAGTTTCAATGGATTCTGATGCACTCCAATTCAAATATGATCTACAACTACATTATCGCTCTTTCTCATTTCTGCCTCTTCCTAAATCCTCTTTAATTTATTAACAAATACTTCTGCTTGTAATTTAAATTACACTGATTCACCAAAGGAGTATATTATTCTCCTGGCTTTTGATGGTTCACCTTTGCCTTTTGCAGAAGGTTCAAACTTCTTAATGTGGCTTTCATGGTTGTTTATCTTTTCCCTTTCCTTCATCTCAATCTCTCTACACCCGTCCTAAATTCTAGGTATACCTAATTTCTTGAATTTCCCTGAACTTGTCTTTATATCATTGCCTGTGTTGTTTCACCTTGTTCAAATGTCTTCCTCTACTTTATTCTTTCCTTCATCTCTAGAAAATACATATTTACTCCCCAGCATCCAGAAGGAAGCAAAATCCCATGTTAATTTCCTTCACAAAGATATATCCTCAAAAAATGGGGATTCACTTTCAAAAAAATGACTGTGAAGACATTGAAATATGTGATATTTAACCAAAGATCATATAAGAAATATAACCTTCCATAAAGCCATTAAGATAACTGTATGAGGGTATATAATAGACAGATATATTTTCCTTTAACTGGTCCAGTAGAGAAGTATAGTCATTCCCACTGATGTATGGCTGTCTCTGAATTTTCTATGCCTGTGCTTTATAATCTAGGTACTTAGAAAATAGCATGTATGGTCTAGCCAAAGGCACTTTGCAAATCAAAGCATGACCCATTCATTTCTGTTCTATCAGATGGAGATTGCAAATGGTGTACTTTCCATGTTCCACATCATTAGCATAGGCTAACACCAGATTCAGCTGCATAATGTCTATGCCTGAAGGTGGACAAGGGAGTTGAGATGTTCAAAGGTGTGACAGTATGGACAGCTGAATCACAGGTATAATTCACTTATGCTACCTTCCCCTAGCTATGTATTGTGGATCTACAGACTTCCATATACCTAAAATAGAGACCTAAGACCAAGTGCCCACCATAATTAAACTCATGATCTTGCAGAGGAGATAGAACATAATACGTGGAATATAAATAATAACATAAAAGCAATATGAGAGATTTCAATTACACAGGAAAATATATTAAAATAAGCAGTTTTAAATAGCTTATGAATAATGGAACAAGCACTAAAGTCAGAAATTTGGGTTCTTGTCCCAATCCTGACATATGGTACCACGTATGACATACAGCAAGTTACTTGAATTCTCTAAATTTTGAGTTCAGCTAAATACACCTGTTATGCCAACTTCACTAGACTTTGGAAAGGGTAAAAGTTAAAAAGTGATTCTACAATTACAAAAGGATACAAAGAGTATGATGCAAGGTAATTTCCATGCAAGGAACATTTTAGTGGACCAAGTGCTCAGAAGTTTCTACTTGAGTTCTCTTTTTCATTTGCTTTCAAGTTGGGTTCTTCTTTGACTACCCTTATTAATCCCTCAAATAAATATTATTTTTATCCAATAATGATTTATTGAGCAACTAGTATATGCCAGTCACTATGTACAGTGCTAAAGATACAATCATGGACATGACATATAAGGACCTGTGTCATGCAGAAACTGTCTGGCACATAGTGAGTGCTCAAGAAATGTTAACTTTATATTCTTTTTTAAATTGAATTCCGTATTTGGTGGGTACATACAGAGAGACTATTGAAAGTGAAAACAATTTTCATGACTTAGAAATTGCCTGGACAGAGTGGAAGAAAATCTTTGATTGCTGTGACAAAGGTTTGCAATACAAAGTACAGCAGAACTGATTTAAAATTTATACTAAATTAATTCCCAAACTTTAGTAGCCAATAGGCAAAGTATTGGAGCTGACAGTTCACACCAAGGATAAGACAAATATCAGAAAAAACCTTGACAATTTTTCAGCCTCATTAATAAACAAACGTGTGTGTGTATGTATACATATATACACACCATTTGATTTGTTTACACATTCACAATATAGGTATACTTGAACATATGTGTGTATATATACATACAAATTAAATGAACAAATAACAGCAAAAATTAGCAAATGGAAATACTCAACATCTGAAATTGTGTGGTGAAATGGATATATTTTTATAGTGCTGATGCATTTTGATTGTACTTAGAGCATACAATCTTTCTGGGGAGAAATTTTAAAATGTCTTACTATATTGGAGTAAGGTTACCATATGACCTGATAATACTACTGTATTTCTATTGCTGCACGGCAATATTTCTACACACTTAGCAGCTTAAAACAACACATCCTATTGTATCACAGTTTCTGTGGGTTAGGAATCTGGCCATGCTTCAGCTGGACTCTTTCCTAGGGTCTCGCAAGGCTGCGAAGTGTCAACCAGGACTGGGGTTTCATCTGAGACTAGGTTGGGAAATGATTCACTTCCAAGCTCACTTGAGTTGTTGGGAGATCAGTTTCTTGTAGTTGTGATACGGAGGCCATCAGTTTCTTGCTGGCTGTTGGCTGGAGGCTGCCCTCACCTCCTAGAGGCCACCCACTGCTCCTTGCCATGGGGCTCCCCAACATAGCTGATTGCTTCCTCAGAGCCACCAAGGGAGAGACTCTAGTGAGATGGTCACTACAGCCTTATGTAACATAATCATAAACACATAATCACATACATTCTATCACCTTTGCCATATTCCACTGTTTAAAAGCAAGTAACAGGCCACCACCACACTTAAAGGAAGGGAATTACACAAGGCTGTGAATAACAGAATGTGAAGATCATGGGCAAACTTAAGATTCTGTCCGCCACAGCGACGTTAGAGAATGTATTCTAAGGAAGTAATTCAACAACAAAAAAAGAAAAAGAGAGAAAGATTTAGATGGTATTGTTTGTTGGTGTACTGTGTGTTATTTCTGATAACTGGGAGTAGATTCAATTCACAAATAGGCAAGGGAAAAAATGACTAGACTCTGGCAAATTAATTTAATTGTACTTTAGTTACATTAGACGTGAAAATTAAGAAGTTTATACACATATAATTGGAAAAATAAATAAGGCAACAATAAGGGGAAAAAGAAGATAGAATAATGAATAAGTGATCATAGCAACTAGATAAAAGTTTATCTGAATAAATATTTAGAGTAGGAGAGGTTACAATATTTGTCAATAATTTTTGACAATATTTAAGAGTTTGGCTATTGTCTACTGTTTTTAAAAATCAAAGAAGTTATTTATATCAATAATAAGATGTGATTATTGAAACATAGAAAGCAAAAATAAAATGTAGAAATTATTTTTTAAAGTTTGCAGTGTTTTTTTTTAAAGGATTGCAAAACTGAAAAAATTCTAATTAAGAAAAAAGGAGAAAAAAATACATATTAATAAGGAATGAGAAAGAAGGCATAATCACATATTCTAAAGAGTTTAAAAATATTTAAACACAAATATTGTGTGCAAAACTAGGAAAACTAATTGGAATACTTGAAGAAAAATGTATGACTACCAAGCAAATATAAATTATCAAAATTGATTTCAAAGGATATAGAAAATTTTAAATAGGCAAATAACTATAAAATGTAGTGGCATTAATTTAAAAATTACCACTTATAAAGTTATTAGCCTAGATTTTTTTATAGATGAGTTCTATATAATCTTTAAATAACAAGTAATCCAGTGCTATTAAAATATTTTACACATCAAAAAACATTGAGATCTCCCATATCACTTTTAGAAATTAATGAACTTTACATCTAAATATGTCAAGATGAAAAAACTTTACAATCATGTTTTGAAAAAGCACAATTTCTAAGTTAAAAATTAGAATTTGGGAAATTTGTGTAACTTCTGCTCAACTGTGCTGTGACCATAAGACTTTTCTAAAAAGTAAAGTGTATTAAAGAGCTAAAAATAATTAGAAATTGAAGAAAATTAGAATGCTCTCTTATTATTTTAAAACTGAATATGATGTTGAAGTTAATATGAAAGAATAAATATCTGATATGACAAACAAAACAAAACAACAACAAAAAAGGAATATGAAGGGAACTTTGTCTAAGTAGATGCCAAAACTTACAATAAACCCATTATAATAAAAATAGGATGGCAATTGAGTAGGTATAGACAGCTGTTCAGAATAACTAGTTCAAAATAGAGCCACCTGAAAGTGTGATTGAATGTATGACAAGTTATAGTTCAGTAAAGTAGCAAAATGAAGTTTATTTCATAGCCAGCACAAGTGGTTAGCCATCTATAAGAAAACAAAGCACATGCCACATAAAAAGTAAATTCGGGGCTTCCCTGGTGGCGCCGTGGTTGAGAGTCCGCTTGCCAATGCAGGGGACGCAGGTTCGTGCCCCGGTCCGGGAATATCCCACATGCCGCGGAGCGGCTGGGCCCGTGAGCCATGGCCGCTGAGCCTGCGCGTCCAGAGCCTGTGCTCCCCAACAGGAGAGGCCACAACAGTGAGAGGCCCGCGTACCGAAAAAAAAAGTAAATTTCTCCCCAACAGGAGAGGCCACAACAGTGAGAGGTCCGCGTACCGAAAAAAAAAGTAAATTTCTTACAGAATAATCCAATGTATGATTATCTAATGTAAAATAATTATATTATATAAATATACATAAATAGTCAATAATAAATAGATACCTATACATAATATATTTTATAGCTTTGTATCTATATTTAAAGTTATTTTTTAAATAAAACAATATATTAGAAAAATTTAGGAGCTCTCATATAGCTTTTTTGGGAAAGAATAGACCCACCAAAGTGAGAGGAAATCCAGATGTTACAAAGCAAAATAGACATAAAAAGGATTCCATAACAGAATCAAATAATAAGATAAATTATTTGCAGCTCATATTGTAGGAAATTGATTACTATCTCAAATATACATAACACTCTCTGATAAGAAAAGAATACAAAAAAAAGTAAGGAAATTATATGAATAGGCAATTCACAGAATAAGAAATTCAAGTGGCCAATAAATACAAAGATCATAGGCCTCACTAGCAGTTGGAAGTTGAAGACATAATGAAAAAACATATTTTACCTCTAATTGTAAAAAAAAAAAAAGAAAAAAATGTAAAGCAAAATAAGTCTGGTCTAGTGACTAGTTGTGGGAAATGGATAGACACATGATTGCTGGTAAGAATATGAATTAATACTATACTTTGGAGCATAATCTGGCAATATCTATTAAAAACAAAAATCCCATAGCCTTTATATTTTCACTTTCGATTACCAGTATTACAGAATGAAAGCTCAGGTATGCAAAGCAATATATATGAAGATACTTTCTGTAGTATTATTGGTAGGGGGTGGTGCTAGCAAAACAGCAAAAGATTAGAAGTTAGAAAAACTGAAAATATCCCAAAGGTTGGTTAATTGAGGGAGTTCAGTGCATGAAATATTATGTAGTATTTAAAAATAATGAGTTAGTTTTGTTTTTATCGACCTAAATAGATATCCATGCTATATTATTAAGTGGGTGAAGCAAGATGAAAAGTAACTTATATGTATATAAAAAACTGCAAGACCCATATATATGTGTATATAACCCCTGCTCATCCCTTAAATGTTGATATTCCTTAGGCTTCTGTCCCAGATCCTTTTCTCTTGCCCAGTGACAGATGTATTTGCCTTGTATTAGAATTGTATTAGTACTGTAATTATATTAGTATTGCCACTTTCTGATTCTCCCACAGGACTTAAGGGACTCAAGTGGCCAAGGACAGTGAGTTTAGTTACTCTTTTCTCCCTGGATATAAACTAGTAGATACTCAACAGATGTGCTACATTGTGAGAAGAAAGAAGGAAGTAAAAGAAGGGAGAAAAGAGACAAAATATCTAGCAAATTGCCCGGCACATGAATGATCTTTACAGAATGTCATCACCCCCATATCTCTTTCTCACATCAGTCCCTCTGCCCCTCATTCCCTTGGTCCACGTACTGCTCACTTTCCTGATTCAGATACCATATCCAAGCAACAAAAAGGTTATCCAGCGATTCATCAATTCCTCACCTCCGATGCTTAGCTTTCCTGGCTGCATTTCAGCCCCTGGTGGGAGATCCACAGCCTTTGGCTCTGCTTGCAGAATGGCCAAAGAGCACATATGGATTGAGC
This sequence comes from Delphinapterus leucas, assembly GCF_059928025.1. Classification (NCBI taxonomy): domain Eukaryota; kingdom Metazoa; phylum Chordata; class Mammalia; order Artiodactyla; family Monodontidae; genus Delphinapterus; species Delphinapterus leucas. The sequence continues at coordinate 45,997,979 of NC_143133.1, read as the reverse complement.
ATTTCATTTTCAATCCAAACCTGGTTGTATTAACGTTCTGTCATATTTAATATACACTGGGCAACCGGTAGTCTGATAGATCTGGACTCATTGGCAAAAGACAAAGCATGACATTGTTGAGGCCATGCCAGCAGGGGGTATAATTCTTTGTAAAGCTAAATAATATGTTCCAAATATATTGCAGCTGTTGATAGGTTTTATTACATTTGCAGTTAGGGACCTTATTATGTTTGCAGAAAAGATTTATTATATTTACTTTTATTACTTCAGCAGTTTGGGGTATTTTCATATTTGTCATGAACTTATTCCATTTATGCTCATTGAGTTTATATCTTAAGTTTTCTACATGAGCAGGCTATGAATAATTTCACCTGTTGTCATTATACTTGCAGTCAATTCTCATTACCACTCCGCTAATATTTCATAGTATTTGCAGGTGCTGCATATTACATTAGTGGTTTGAATATTTTAAAGTCAGCAGTGCTGGGCAGAGCAATCAGCTGAAGAAAGGGCACAGACCTAGCAAACGCTCAGACTCTTGGCAGATGGAGGAAAATATGCTGGACTGCAGAAGTTGGCTATGATAACCAGACTCTTTTTAAGAGTACGTGTCCAAAGGATTTAAACCTTAGTCTGACGTGCTCAGGCTCACAAACTCCAAATTATCTGTATATCTTATTGCTTCTAATTTCCAACCTTCTGTCACTGATTAAATGAAGATTAGAAATAAAGGTTGAATTTATGACAAATTTATGTTTTCAAGGTGATTCTTTGCCTGAATTCTCTCTACCTTGAAAAGCTAGGAGATGGTTATATAAAATCGCATTGTAGGTGAGTATAAGCAGAGTATTTAGTTGAATTTTTAGAATTAGGGGCAGAATTTGACAGCTTAGGCACCATTCTAGGCTTTTGCCATTTATAGCCACTGCAAGCTATTAATAGATGGAGCATTTGAGGCAAACCTGAAAACCTTTGTTTGAAGTTATGTGATTTATTGTGGCTGTTAATGGAACCAGTAAGAAAAGCAATTTGGGGTAAGAGGAAACTTGAAATAATTATGGCACATGCTGGTCTCAGCAGCTGCAGGAGGAAAATAATAATGATCACAACAGCTTAAGTTTATTGAGTGTTTACTACTTGCCAGTCACTGTTGTAAAGTACTTTACTTGTATTAAATTCATTAATCCTCACAACGACCACATGAGCTGTTTACAAGGATTAAATCCATTTTACAGGGGAAAAACCGAGTCATAGATTAGTTAAGTAACTTGCTTAAGGGCACAGAGTAAGAGAGCTAGATCGAGGTTAAACCAAGTAATTTGACTTCAGAGTCAAAAGATTTTTTTTTTTTTTTTTTGCGGTACACGGGCCTCTCACTGTTGTGGCCTCTCCCGTTGCGGAGCACAGGCTCCGGACGCGCAGGCTCAGCAGCCATGGCTCACGGGCCCAGCCGCTCCGCGGCATGTGGGATCTTCCCGGACCCGGGCACGAACCCGTGTCCCCTGCATCGGCAGGTGGACTCTCAACCACTGCGCCACCAGGGAAGCCCCAGAGTCAAAAGTTTTAACCTGTGGACCATGATATTAATTCCTAGTTACCCAGTTCATTTAAGGAAGATAGCTTTCTATTCCTTAATTGAATAAAGATATATATTGAGTTCTTATTCATGTTATGGTTTATGCTACGTTCATTGGACTTTCTCCAGACCCACAGAGACTCCTATTTAACCAATATTTAAATAAATATACTTTCTTCCAATTATATGTGATCCACTAGTTTACAGGAATACATAGTTTTCTCTCCCAAAATATTTATAATAATTTGAACATCAATTTAAAAGCAGGTAACCCCTCTGCCCCCAATATATGCTGAAATAATGTATACTGAAATAAACTATAGTAATTAGGAGCACAGTATCATCATTTTTAAATCATTCCTCACACTAAAACAGTGAAAGCTAGAGTCCTGGACTGGAAATGAGAAAGCCTACATGTGATTTTTGCTCTACAGCTCACTAATTGCATGACATGAAGAAAGTCACAGGCTTGCAGAATATCAGTTCCCAACATTGCAGAATATCAGTTTTCTCATTTACAAAATCCAATAAGACAAATGCTTGTTCTGCCTCCTTCATATGTTGTTATGAGGCTGTAGGGTTACCAGATTTAGAAAATAAAAATACAGGAAGCCCAGTTAAATTTGAATTCCATATAAAAAACTAATATATTTTAGTATATGTCCCATGCAATATTTGGGACATATTCATACTTAAAACACATTCATTATTTGTCTGAAATTCAAATGTAACTGAGCATTGTGTATTTTATTGGGGAAGTCTACAGGAGAATTGAGTGAGATAATGCATGTAATACATTTTGACATTCTGACACAAGACATTGACATGGTAAATATGAAAGTTAAAAGAGAAAAACAGGAAAAAATCATGTGACCCCCATTTTTTCCAAAAAGCACTCTCTAATGTTTTAGTTCCATTAAACATTTTGGATGAAATGTGGTTCCCTGGTCAAAAATTTTGGAAACACAATGTACTATATGTGCTTCTTGGAAATTAAAATGGTAAACTACCATAGAAAGCCTCTGGAAAATTATTTAATACAAAAGCTTTTTAACTTAATTTCACCCAGAAGTTTTGAATTTGAATAGAGTATTAAATATTTTTAATAGTAGAGTTATATGGAAGGAATGTTTGTGTCCCCCAAAATTTATATGTTAAAGCCCTAACTCCCAATGTGAGAGTATTAAAATGTGAGAACTTTGGGAAGTAATTGGGTTTAGATGAAGTCATGAGGGTGGGGTCCTCATGATGGGATTAGTGGCCTTTATAAGTAGAGACCAGAGAGCATGCTTTCTTTCTCCCCACCATGTGAGGATACAGCAAGAAGGCAGCCATCTGCAAGAAAGGAAAAGGGTTCTCACAGAAACAAACCCCACTTCTCAGCCTCCAGAATGGTGAGATATAAATGTCTGTTGTTTAAACCATCCAGTCTACAGTATTTTGTTAGAGTAGCCAGGCAGACTAAGACAGAGCATATCACAGAATGTGTTTTAAGGCAATACTTCTTAAAGTTTAGTGCATATACCCATAAACTGTGATTCTTTTTAAAGATTTTGATTCAATAGATCAGGAGTGGGACCTGAAATTCAGCATTTCTAACATAATACCATGGGGACCACACTTTGAATAGCAAGGTTTTAAGAAAGATACTTTGGGAAATACAGTTCTGGCTGCAACCTAAGGTCCTTCATTGGCATTGTGTCTTCCCCACTTTAGTAACCTGAGCTCTTGGGCAGGACCTGGCACATGAAGATGCCCATAACTATTTTAGGATTAAGTGGGTGTATAAAAGAATTAATCACTTGAAAGCCTTGTTCTGTGATAAGGTTTACAAGTCAGGTACCTTTTCTAATAGGTTGAGGAGAGTATCCTCATGCAGGATTAGGGAACTGAAGGAGCTGTACAGGAGGAAAGATTCATAAGGGGCAGCAAAACTTAGGTAGTTGGAGGGTAACGATACGATGAGGAGCTAAGGGTTCCAGTGTCAGTCCAATGGAGGGCCTAGAGGGGCCACAAATGGGCATGGTGATGTGAAATTAACAGGACTCTGAAGCAGTTGTCTTCAAATACTTTCAAGACCAGTAACCTAAAGAATAAAACACGCTGACCTCCAAAACCACTGCTCTGTAGCTAACTTGAGAGGAGATTTTCAACTGGAGATGGTAACATTGAGTATCAGAATCTTTGAGTAATTTAGTCTGAAAAGAGCCCTCCTCTTCCCCCCATTCCAATATGTGACCATATTCCTTACTAATACACACTTAGAAGCATTAGTCCAAACAAAGCACCAAGAATTTTAAAAAGATAATGCTTTATAGGGAAGGTTCTGTTTATTATCCTAAGCAACCAGCATATCTGAATCATCATTATTGCCATCAAAATAAGTGGAATGAGAAAAAAAATTATACCAGCTGCATATTTATAAGAGCATCTCTTTTTCTCATTGATATTAGCATGCAATTAATGAACATTAGTTTCTCAGATCATTTAAATTCTCAGTGCTTATTTCTTCATTTAAGAAGTGAAGTTCAGAATCATGATGATATGTTTTTGGTAGCAGAACAGTAATTCTCCACTCCTCATGCTTCCAGGTGGAGAAACTTCAGCTAAATAAAGTCTCTTGGCTCTGTCCCCACCCCTCTTATTCCTCCCAGAGATGGGAGAAGTTAGCCAGCCAATTGGTGTGGTTAGAAAAGATGAGCATTGTTTTCTCAGTCTCCTCCTCTGTTTCCTTTGGGGTCTTCCTGCTCTCAGAGAACTGCATTCTGCTCTTCCATAGAACAAATAATTTTGTGGGTGGACTCTGCCATGTTGGACAAAGTCTTCAATCATACAGTACAGCCTGTGTCAAGGTGGATGTGTCTGCTCAATTTCGGAGTAAAGTATTAGCAATCTCACTTGCCTAGAGATGTATAGCCAGGATCTACATTTACCTTAATGTCAATAAAGCAGATACTCTGGTTACCATCTCTCTGTCTCCTGGATTTCATTTTGTTCTGAATTAAGATTAGGAAAAAAGTTGTTTATTAAGTTCTCTCAAACTCCAATATATGCATGTATTGGTTAGGAACCTTGAGAAAAGTCAAGAAGTAGCTTTGGAGAACAAAATACCACAGAGAGAGAGATTGGCCCATAGCTTTATTCTTAAGGATTTAGTAAGGGAGACCTAAGTGGAATTTTGTCCTTGGTGGATCATTATGGTTTATGGCAGCTTTGTTCACAGTCAAGTGGCTTCACTGATAGAGTTAGGGCTATTTTTAGCAGGCATAGCTCATAGAAAATATAGCTCTTTAGCAAACAAGCTTTGCAAGGACCTTAGCAAACTTGGACAGCTCTACCTTATAGAGCAGTTCGTGTTGGCCTTGACTGTGTAAAGATACAACATGATCTTGAACTCCAAGAGCATGGCTTGACCTCTGCAGAAGCCAGTGAGGCATAGATTAGATATTATATGTAAGATGATGCTTAGGTGAAAAAGTGTAAAACTGAAAAGATCTCTGGCAAGTCTGACTTTTAAGTCATCCACATAGCAGACAGGAAAGAAAAGCAGTTTCTTTGGGTGGGGCAGAGAAGTTATGCTGCAAGATCCTGTCTGAGAGTAGGCAAAAAGACACAAAGGAAGACTGGTAGGTATCATCTTGGATTGGAAGTTAAATTGGCTGTCGGCTCTCCAATTAATATAAAGTAGAATAGCTCTAACCTGGTTGTTCATGGCTTAAAGAAGAATCAAATGGTGAGGCCAATTTAGAACACCCAGGCTTATGGGTGGAATAAGAGAGATTTTACAAACTTGAGCCACAAATTCACCCAGAGAAGGGTCATACATTTCGTTAATGAACAAATGAAAGTATTGGACTGTATTCAGGGAAGTGATAAAGATGATACTTCAATCTCTGCCAAATTCTTATTTCTCTCTTCCTACGAGTTAAGAACTTAGAAACAAGGTCCTACTGTATAGTACAGGGAACTATATTCAATATCCTGTGATAAACCATAATGGAAAAGAATATGAAAACAATATGTATACGTTATATACATATATACGTTAGGTGGAGAAAAGGGGTATTATTTATTGAATGCTTAAAACCTCAATAATAAAAATAACCTACATTTATTTGTAACTTTTCAGTTAATCTTTTCCATATTCATCTTATCACAACAGTGCAAGATAACATATAATGGTAGCAATGACTAAAGGAATGAAAGTGCAGTGGTGAAAATTTGATGAATTCAGAATATATCTTAGAAGAAGGGGCAATGGAACTAGAAATTGGATATGAGAGAGAAGAAGAAAAATAGGGAAACTACCTCCTGGGTTGTAGTCTTGATTAATTACACAATTACGATTAATTGAAATAGTAAAGGCTGAGAAGGAACAGGGTTGGGGGAATAAGACAGAGCTTGTTTAAATTCAGGTAAGTGTTTACTTGTATTTAGTATCTTCAAATTTTTAAAACTGGACTGATAATTGTTCGATCCTCCAAGTTTTACCATGATAAGCAAATAAGATATTTTATGGAAAAGTGCCTTTAAAAAGTGGGAAGCCTTTTGAAAATACCAACTGTTAACTGAGGCAATTATCCAGGTAATAGAAAGAAAATGTAATTCATTCTTCTTCTGAATTATTTATATATATGAGAGATCAAAAACTGCCACCATCTTTTAATTTTGTGGAATTTACCTTTGATTCTTGAGAGTTTCTTAAATGAGATGATTTAACATAAATGGCAATAGAAGATATTTAGTTCTCTTTTTAAAATAGGAGGGGGTAGGATAGGATAACTAACATGAAGGGAGTAACTAACACATTCCAGACACAGGTCATCTACTTTATGAGTATTACTTTATACTTACTTAATTACTTAATCTTTACATCAAAACTGGGTACCTATTATTATGCCCATTTGTCAGATGAGATTCAGAGAATAAAAGTAACAGGTACAACGCCACAAGTTTAATAAATAAGTAAATCCAGGATTTTATCTGAAGTTTTAATAACAAGAAAATGCATTCAGTTCAACAAATAGGTCTTAAGAGCCCCACCATATGCACGGTGTCCTCGCCTGGCTGTCCCAGCAAACTTTCTGAGTTACATAAGAGGAACAAAAACAAGCAGGCATAAAAGAAGGAGAACAAGACCCTGGGCCATAATAAATATTCATTGTGCCCTTTTACTTCCAAGGATATGAAATCTTCCTAATACAGATGAAATGGTTTTTGGTAGTGATTCTGGAGCATAAATCTGGGACTAGAAGCTGTAAGATTTTTGTCACTAGTTTAGCTGACAATTTTTTCTTTATCTCAGATAATAATCTTCCCCAGCAATTACATACTTTGCTAAATTTATTTATGTAGCAGAATTGACAGCACATGCTTAGAGGCTATGAAGGGAGGGGAAGGTGAAAAACTCATGTGCATTGCAAGGTTCCTGTGGTTCCACCTCAGGCATAGAGCGAAGTGATGATTCAGAATAACCAACCCTTCCTTCGTCCTCTAAATAGAACAAATTACAAACAAGTCATCATTTTCCAAAATGATGCCCTTTGAAAGTATTCCCCCACACTGTGACATAAGGGTAATGACATGTCTGTAAGTATATTCAGAAACTGTCTTGTTAAAAATGCCAGATTCCTCAATTTAAGAACCAGATTAGGACTTCAGACACTTCTGACCATGAAGTACCTGCCCATGGATGTATCCAATATCCATTCAATTTTTTTTTCTTTATTGTTTTGTAACTTGCAATAAAGAAGGTGATTCTGATGATGTAGATTATGACCAAAAAATTCTGGCCCAGATAATATAATAGTTGCTCATTAGATACCAATAGATTGTATCATTTTGTAATCACTTTTTATCTCTTAGTGTTTTCTGCTTGCAAACCACTTTTTTTTTTTTTCAGAAGGGACTTCTTTATTTTTTTTCCTTATTTATTTATTTATTTTTTGGCTGTGTTTGGTCTTTGTTGCTACACGCGGGCTTTTTCTAGTTGTGGCGGGCAGAGGCTACTCTTCATTGTGGTGGCTTCTCTCCTTTCAGAGCACAGGCTCGTACTTGTGGCACATGAGCTCAGTGGTTGTGGCTTGTGGGCTCTAGAGCGCAGGCACAGTAGTGGTGGCACAGGGGCTTAGTTGCTCTGTGGCATGTGAGATCTTCCCAGACCAGGATCGAACCGGTATCCCTTGCATTGGCAGGCGGATTCTTAACCACTGCGCCATCAGGGAAGTCCTGCAAACCCCTTTCATGTACAATAACACAATGACCCTTTGTGGGAAAAGGAAAGAAAATAGGACAGGTATTATCATTTCTATTACACAATTGGGGAAATCCTGACAGAACTTGAAATCACACTTTCTGGGCTGTTCCAAAACAAAGTCTTGCATTAGGCTCCAGTTGAGGAGTAGGAAAAGGTGTATTCTTATAAGTGTATGTATTGTTATTATTATATGTAATTATAATTATTGTTAATTATATGTCTTAGTCTGCTCAGGTTGCCATAATACAATACCATAGACTGGGTGACTTTAACAACAGAAATATAGTATCTCACAATTATGGAGGCTGGAAGTCTAAGATTAGTGTGCCAGCGCAGTCAAGTTCTGGTGAGAGCTCTTTTCCTGGTTTTCAGGTAGCCACCTTCCACTGTGTCTTCACGTGGCTTTTCCTCTGTGCATACATGTGGAGAAAGAGAGAGAGACAGAGACAAAGAGAGAGATCTTGCTCTTCCTTTTCCTATAAGACCATCAATCCTATTGGATAAAGACCCCACCCTTTTGATCTCATCTAACCTTACTTTGTTCCTAAAAACCCTGTCTCCAAATATAGTCACACTTGGGATTAGGGCTTCAACATATGAATTTTAGGGGATACAATTCTGTCCATAGCATTAATACAATGAAAAATGTTTCTTTTTCAAACATTCCTGCTGTAGTTTTATCCAGTCTTCTAACAGACAATAGAATACCTCATGGTGATGCTATTTTGTATGCCTTTATATCTTATAAAAGCTTTTTATTAATTTCTTATATTACTACTAAAATGAACTCTTTTTGGAGTGGTTCATTATAGATATTTGTGCTTTTTAAAATCTAAATACTTGATGAGGAAAATGTTTATTTTCATTTGAAAATGTAGTTTCAATTTATAGTTGAATGCACACTTTCTATTAAGTACTTATAGAAACTTGAAATGAGGTTATGGCTTATGAAGAGGATCCACAATTATGAAAAGCAGTCTTATCCTCTGAAAATAAACAGATAAATAAGTAAAACCTATTCTATTGATTCAAATGACCTATTTATTCAAAAATAAAAAGTTATAAATCAACATAGCATAATGATTAAATTCATTGGTAATAAAATGCACATGAATTAAAAATAAAAAGCACATTTAATATCTAGCAAATGACTAAAAATCATAAATTATCAATGAAAGATAAACCTTTAAAAAGTATCTTCATATACTACTGTTTACATTATATATTAATAAGATTCTCATTTAAAAGTCATAAAAATATTCATAGCTTTGACCAAAATCTTTCTGCTAGGAATATTTCATGAGAATATTACTCAAAATTTTTTTCTAAATTAGAGAAATAGAAGGATTTATATGCTTAAAATGAAGGGAAATGCTGTGCAATTTTAGCTAAATGAAAATTTATGGAGCCATTTAAATAATTATGAAGACTATAGAAAATGGGAAATAGTTTATAATATAATAAGTGCAAAAAGCAAAATAAAAAGTATGAATACCTCGAGATTAAAAGAAAGAAATATGCATACAGACAAGAGCCAGCAGGCAACATTCAAGTGTGTATACACACACAAACACACACACACACACACACAGAGGGCTATTGATGAACTTAAACTTTGGGTCTTGAGTCATCTATTTTCTTTTCAAAGATTCTTTTTTCATTTTACTATAATGTTTGAATGATAAATAAAAGCCTATAGATGTAAACACAGCAAAATTTATTTAAATTTATATACATTTAACATAGCATTTTTATACATCTCATATTTCTGCACCCAGCAGAATTTTTTCTCTATTTAGCTCTATGAGCAAAAGCTAAAATTAAAAGAAAAGGCAAATGAAACTTGACTAGCACAATGGATGACAACAGTATGACAAGTTTAAACTGATTATTATATTTTATTATAATAAGGTAATAGCCAAATTTACAAATCCACACATGATACATGGGAGAATGCAGAGAAGTAGAGAAGCATTTTAATATATCTAATATTTTTAAGTTCTTATTTTGTTCTGTGTTGCTAGTACGAGGCCTTGTATAATGTAGGCACTCAGGCACTCAATAAATAATCATTGAATTGAGTTACATTTTGTAAAAAGCATATAGTAAATTAGATGTTAATGTATGGATTTACTTGCATGAATTATCTTAAATATTAATTTATGTAAAATATAGACACTTCCATATTTCCTTTTGAACAGATGAAATGGATATAAAGAAAAGAATATAAACTCTGGAATCAGAGGTAGCAGGTACATAATAAATACTTCTTAAATGAATGAATAAATGAATAAAAAAATTAATACATAAATGAATATATATTCTTACTCTTCTTTAGATTGCTTTTTCTGTGGCATATTACCTATATTGGTGTCTCTCAAAGTGTGGTCCCCAACGAGCAGCATCAGCATTACCTGAGAACTTGATAGAAATGCCAATTCTCAGCCAATCCCAGAAACTCTGGGTGTAAGGCCCCGGATTTCTCTGATTTGACAAGTTGTCCCAGTGATTCTGATGTATGTGATGCAAGCTTAAATTGGAGAGCCAATTATCCAGCCCAGTTGACATTGTTTAGACCATGAATTCCACAGTCCCTATGCCAGTAAATCAAGAGGAAGCAACAGGGTTCACAAAACACATGCTCTAATGAGATTATATATAAGTGTGAAATTTAGTCTTGAATTAAAGAGAGTTTAAGAAATTTCAGTAAAACTTCAGTTAAAGAAGTTATAGAGCCTCAAAAACTGAGAGATATAGATAACCTGTTTATAGGAAACCCCTAAAGTAACATAGTTAGAGCGTGTTTGAAAATAGGATTTAGGTAAGCTAGGTCAACATCTGATCAAAGTATAAGAGAGAATCCACATCAGGGTGAAAGGCTGAGAAGCTAGTTTGCCAAAAGGCCAACCAAGGGGCCCCCATGGGAAGAAATCTATACTTTGGATACTTATAGAAAAAATGAGTTTGGAAATCAACTTTGTCATTCATCAGGGAACTCACATAGGGAGAAACTCTATAAGCATTTTTGTTGTGAGAAAATCTTCAGACAAATGTCTAAATCCTATTTCTCCAGAGACTCCATTTTAAGGAGAAGGCCAATAAATGTGATCAGTGTGGGTAAGCATGCTGTCAAAGATGATATCTTCATGTTTACCCATGAGTCCATATAGGAAAGAAGCTATGTGAAATAAAATCAGTATGAGGAGAAAAAATTTAATTAGACGTCTCTTGCAAAAGTCCCATAAGAAGCATTCCTAAAACACATGCAAGTTAGTTGTGGGTTGCCTGCTCTTAAAGGATTACTTATGTCACTGTGCCCCTTTGTTGCTGGTGGTAAATAAGTAAATTCCATTCAATGTGACAAAAATTACATGTGTGGTTATTATGTGTAAGAAAAAATTTAAGTCTATGAATGCTATGAAAAGTGAACAAAGCATAATGCCTTTCCTCCTAGAAGACTGCAATCAACCCACAGTGATAATTCAAAATGCATTCAATTTTTTAAAAGTTATAATTCTAAGTAACGCAGGCTATGTGTGTATAAAGTGACAAAATAAAGAGATGCATTTTATACCAGTGAGTAGAATCTGGAGAGGAAGTAGAATACGAGGTGAAATTTGAGAATGGATGGATGTATATGGTTTCAAAAGGTAAAGTGTCTTACAGAGAACATTCTGAGGTGGAGGAAGGGAAGAAAGATTGAGGAAGAATAAGCAGGAATCAAAAGAGAGGGAAATCATGGCATGGTAGGCAGAATACTGCCCCTTCCAAAAGATGTCCATGTCCTAATCCTGAGAATATGTGAATATGTCAGGTTACATGGCAAAAGGGAATTAAGGTTGTAGATGGAATTAATATTACTGATCACCTGTCTTTAAGATAGAAAGATTCTCCTAGATAATCAGGTTGGTCTCAATGTAATCACAAGAGAGAGGCAGAGAAATAGATTACAAAAGAAGCAAATTGCAGGTTTTGAAGATGGAAGAAGGAGACCACAAGCTAAGGAATAGGGGTAGCCTCTAAAAGCTGACAAGGCAGGAAAGTAGACTCTCTCCTCTAGCCTTAAGAAAGAAACACAGAGGATGACACCTTGATTTTATCCTAGTGAGACTCATTTGATATTTGACCTCCAGAACTGTAAGATAATAAATTTGTCTAGTCTTAAGCTACTAAATTTGGGGTGATTTGCTAGAGCAGTGATAGAAAAGCAGTAAACATGGATTGTGGGAAATGACTGAATTGCAGTGTATTCTATAGAATTTAAGGCAGTACATGGAAGGCAGACTGATACCATGGTGAGAAGCACCTTGACTTTTAGGGTAAGGCAAGTCCAAATTCAGAACTATGGTGAGAAATCATCAGAAATTTTGAACCAGGTATTTGGGGGTTGGGGAATTGTGTGGATTTAATTTAGAACCAGTATACTGAATGGATTGGAAGAGAAAAAGATAGGAGTTGGGAAGTTTCCCTGGGAGAGTGATAGCAAAATTCAGTTAAGATGGACTCAAAGTGTAAAAGGTAGTGGTAGAAAGAATAATAATAAAGAGAAAGATGGGCTAAACATTACGAAGAGAGATCTACTTCTGTGTGTGGGGTTTGAAGCCTGGGGTAAATTGGAGGAGTCAAAGCATTTCAAGGGCAGATAAATGAAAAAAAACATATATATATATATTAATAAAGAAGACAAAAGAAACCATGGGAATAGGGGAGACAATGAGACAGTGTAAGTCTGGAATATCTGAAAAATGAAAGCTATATTTTTATTTTTAAAAAGTAGAAGATATGCCAAGTGGATCTGTACAGTATTTTACACATCCAGAATGTGGCAGAAACTCAGCTGCTCATCAAAATCAGATTTCTCCTTACATCCAAATGGGGATCATAGCTGGATACAAATCTAGACTAACTTCCCAAACTTCCTTGCAGTTAGATCATGAAACTAGGCTCTCTCCATTGGAATGTGAGCAGAAATGATGTGGGAAAATTCTTGGCTAGAATTCTTAAGAGAGTTGGTGTTCCACTTTCATACTTCCTTTCCTCTTTCTCCCTGAGGGATGACAGAGTCCCAAGCTAGATGGAGACAAGGTACCAGCATGACTGAGGGGAGGAGAATTGCTCTATTTGAACAACCTCCCAGGATAGTTACATGAGGAAGAAATACATTTTTATTTCGTCAAGCCACTGACATTTTTGTTTCCATAGCTGAGCCGGCCCTAACAAACACATAAAGTAGAGTTTCTGGCACAAAATGTGACATTGGTAAATCCAGTTGTGAGTTTCTTTAAATAATGTTAAACTCAATCTATGCAGATTTAGAGTCACACATGATCATGCACACCCAACTCCTTTAAATAGTAGGTTTCTTCATTCATTTGCAAAGATAAGATGGGAATGTAACTCTTCCGAAACAATATTATATTGCATAAATTGAGATAGAAAAAATCTATATTAAACATATCAGCAAGGCATAAACAATAGAATAATTCAAAGGGAAAGTGAAAAGAACAACAAAAAAGAAAGGTATTTAATATTATCCCATTTGAGAGACCTCCAGGACCCTATATTGTCACATTTTCATAAAAGGAATGCACACATATGTACACACATATACATAGTGTAACTAAGAAAATCCTGTTATTGTCTCAAAGTTGACAATAATTCATAAATGACTTGGGTTACCATGTGAGCCATATTTCTCTAGGATGACAAAGGAAGAGCCAAGTGAGTGGCTTCTAGAGGAAGATTTTCTGAACAAAAACTTCATCTATTTTTATATGTTTTAGAATGAATTACAAATGTATCACATCACAGCTCATTAAGCTTAGAGAAGGAATAATTTAGCTAATCATTATCCAGCCTTAATGATGCATGGAAATGGGCCGAGCTCAGTTCCAGGCAGGTTGACCTATTCTGAGGAAAGGGCAGCCAGGCCGTGGTAGCTACTTCCAGCTTTAAGCAGACTGCGAGTAGATCAACTGAAGGCAGAGGGCAAAGGAGGGTAAAGAACTTTCAGTTTTGATGTTTCAGCATTTCCATATTGTCAGGGGCTCCACATGCTGTAATCCAACGTAGGATTCAAGTAAGAAAAAACAACTGGGTGTTTGCCAGATGGGTTAATGAGTATCCTGAATATTGTATAATTCTAGGGAAAAAAAAAAAAAAAGGAATGAAGAACACTGACTACATGTTTATAAAAGAGATTTTTGTGTGGCCAGCTTTGCTGTCCTGCCTTAGTTCATACCTAGCATATTCCATTTTTTTATCCTAGCCTCTACAGCTCTTTCACTGGGTGAATTCCAGCTTTTGCTTCCCAGTTTCTTACAGGTGCTTGCTGCTTCCTTTGTATTGCTCTTAGCAATACTGCAAAAGAATGATCTGTTTGTAGAGTTCATGCATTGGACTGTGCAGTTTCTAAGGGGAGGAAATAAATCTCATAGCCCTGTGCCTTAGTTCCCTTGCCAGAAAAAATGATAATTATAATAATATTACTAACCTCACAGGGTTGTATGTTAATACATACAAAGTGTTTTGAATCGCGCTTGGCATGTGGTAAGCGCTCCAGAGGTATTTGTCATCATTGCTGTTGACTGTTATCGTTCACGTGAGTTAAAATATAGTCTCTGTCCATTAGGGATTTCAATCTATTTAGATTTTACATTTAAATTAATAAAAATTAAATAAAATTTCACATTGGTATTCTTAGTCCCATTGGTCACATTTCAAGTGTTCAATAGCTACATGTGGCTAGTGGTTACCATATTGAACAGAACAGAAATAGAACATATCCATCATCACAGAACCTTCTATTGGACAGTGTTGATTTAAACTGCTCCCTTGTCAATTTCCTAAGTCCCCTTCTTTTTCACTAAAGAGAAGGGATCATATTTCATCTATCACTTTATTTCTAGCACCAACATATCATTATTGATTGAATAAATTCTACAAGAGTCAGCTTAGCCTATAAATCCTCCGCCATATTCAAAAGGCAACCCAAATGTGCTCCCCAAGTTTCAGACTTATAAACCAAACTTCTGCTGGAAATCTCCAAAAAAAAAATGCCCTACAACTTCATATTAAGCATATTGAGCACCCTCGCATCACTCTTCTTGTGTATCGTTTACGTTAACCAGTAACGCCAACATCAATGCACAGTCACGGAAATTTTTGAAACTATCTTTGAAAGAGAGAGCTAGCTGTCTCTTAGAACCTGTTTCCTTCTTCTTTGCCTTAATACATGACTCAATTATATTTCTCCACCTTCGTGTATTCAGATTTGGCTATGAGACTAACAGATAATGCAATGCAGGTGGAAGTTATATGTATAATTTTCAGGCTGGAGCTTTTAGAAAGCACATCTTCTTAATGCTTTATTTCCCCTTCTGCCAACTGGATGAAGGGATTCCAAGGTATTAGGGCACTGCAGAGCCACAAGATGGCACATTCGGGGTCCCTAAGTCACCACATGGAGAAAAGATACTCAGCAGCCAGGAACATCTGCTTTGGAAAGCTGTGTGAGAAATAAAGCTCTGTTTTATCAAACGATGGGAATTTGGAGGTTATTTGTTTCAGAATCTAACAACGTTTTTACTAGTATGTCCACCTTTCTTCCTCTCTGACCCTCAAATTTCATCAAACATAAATTATTCTGACCATACACCAAGTAAATATTTTTATTTGTATCTAATATCTTCTAGTATCTTGTGTCTCCTCTATTCCAATTCTTACCAATTGTATCCGACTCAAAACAGTTTCCACTAACTAAATTAAGCAAACAATCCTCATGTCATCAGTCAAAACCCAAATCAAACTTTCTAGTGCTCTCTTTTTTTATTTCAAACACTGTGCTCCCACCAAATTAGACTTTTCATTACTTTTGTGTTGGCCCTCCTTATTGTCACCTCCATGCCATTGTTCAAAGTGTTCACTTTGCCGAATACTCATAGCTGCCTTTCAAAATCATACTTACCTCTTAAGATATTAAACTTAATTACTTCCATTATATTTTTCTCCTCACATTTTTCTGTTTGTAGTAACTCTTTTATGCCCCTGCACTCCCTGATATAGCATCTTTAATGATCATACCTAGAATACTTCACCATGAGAGACTGAGAGAATATATGTAATAATTCTATACCTAACGGAACCCTAATACGTTTCTTAAGAGAAAGAATCTGCCTTACTTTAAAAAAACACTACCAGATACAGTGCATGACCACAGTAATTGTTTTAAACACTAAAAATAAGCAAACACTAAATATAATGGCCAAGGCACTGAGCAAGAACAAGGCTTATGAAAAAGCCACAAGGCTGGGGCTTCCCTGGTGGCGCAGTGGTTGGGTGTCCGCCTGTCGATGCGGGGGACGCGGGTTCGTGCCACGGTCCGGGAGGATCCCACGTGCCGCGGAGCGGCTGGGCCCGTGAGCCATGGCCACTGGGCCTGCGCGTCCAGAGCCTGTGCTCCGCAGTGGGAGAGGCCGCGGCGGTGAGAGGCCCACGTACCGCAAAAAACAAAAACCAAAACAAAACAAAAAACCACAAGGCTGAATCAGAGCCACTCTAGGAGCTCTCAGAGCAAGACTGTCAGCTGGACGGACTCAAGCTAGAAACCTGGACAGCGTCCCTGGCATCTGAAGCTCCCTCAGTCTCCCAACTCCTTGAACAGGAAGGAAATCAAAAAAGAAGGGATATATGTATAGGTATAGCTGATTCATTTTGCTGTACAGTGGAAACTAACACAACATTGTAAAGCAACTACATGACAATAAAATTTTTAAAAGATCTGTTTCATAATCATATATATTTTTTTAAAGTCTCATTAGTGTCACCTGCTAAATAGAGCTCAGATCTGGCTTGTTCTCTCCACCTAGTCCCAATTAATATCACCTGTCACTTGGGCATCATGTGACATTTGACAATTGCCTCACACAAACTGAGGACAATATGACTTTGTCCTTTTCTGATGTTGCTGCCTCCCTTTAAAACTTCTAGCGAGTTTCTATTTGTTTTGGGATAGAGACAGAACTCTAGATAGGTCTGGTCCTTACCCTGTCTCAGCTCACCTCCTACACAGTATCCCTTCTCTTTCTCTATTTCAGCCGAAAAAGCCTTATACTGGTTCTATAACCCATCACAAGGTCTTTACTTAGGGATGCGTTTTCTGATCTGCTGAATTAGACCAAATTTCTCTATCACAGGTATCCTAGCACAGCACCCTTACCTCACAGAATTTAAAACGATCATAATTAATGAACTTTCTTGTAAGATTATTTGATAGTCTCCATTCCCACTGGGAGATAGGTCCACATAAATTTGATGAAGGCAAGCCTTCTGTGAATTTTCAATGATGATTGCTTACTTGACATAAGACAAATACTCCAAAAATATTTGTTAAAATGAAGAATGAATGAATAAACCTAAATCTATGAATCTTTTTCTTTGTGAACCTTTCTCTTAAGGAGCTCGTGTTAGGTTGATGAGTCAAACATGTAAACTAGAATTATTATTATATTATTATTACAGAAGTAAATGAAAATAATTATAAAAACACAAAAGCTCCTGATTTTACCACGTAGTAGAGGAAAGCTCAAAATATGAAAACTTTTCTGCTAAATCTTAAAGAATAGAGCAGAACACACTGAGAAGATGTGTTGTGGGATATAGAAATGGAATATCAATCAAATGGAGTCTTTGTATAGAACAAAAATACATGAAAGAACTTTGCCTTTGGGGAAGGGGGGAGTTCACATTCTGAGAAATGTTAAGTAATGTGGCAAGTTAAAGGCCACAGAGCCTATGGGGAGTCATAGAAATAAAGATAAATGTAAGCAGTTTATCCAGAGAAATGCAATTTTATTTGTTCTGAAAAAAATTATCTCATCTTAATTTACATAAATGTAATTACATAGCTATTTAAATTAAAGTGATACTGTTTATTAAAAAATTATTTAACTCATTTTTTTTCCTGAAAAGTCTCCCGATTGGAATATATGCTCTTAAGCATATATAGTCATGCTTTTATAATATTAGCTGCAAATGCTGTTTTTCATCCTGAAGAACAATACTAAAATTGCTATTTTTGTTTTCATGTGCTGGTGTATTTTTCTGCAAGGATGCCATGGTAACTATTTCTTTAAATAAACGTTGAATATACTCTTCAAAGTTTACTCAGGAAAGAAATTACTGTTGCATATTTTCTGGTTAGTAATTTTATAGTAAAATTCCCGATGATACAGCCACACATTTCTTACTGTTACCAACTCTTTTCTTAAAATACACTCACGCTCACACACACACACAGAGACATATAATGTTCTCATTAATTGTTACATCTAGAAAGATAAGTATTCAAGTTTTTAGCTAGCTAAAACATTTCAAAGATATTGTACAAATAAAACATCCCTTCCCCCCGCCCTTGCAGTCCACCTTGTCTTTCTGTTTATAAAGACAAGTTTTTTGTTATAAGAACTTTTGACCAATGACTGCAGTGACAAAAATACTGAAAGAAATTTTTAGAGTAATTAATAATGCATTAAGAACCATCCCTTTTATGTTTAGGATTTTACGATTTACTCTGTGTGTGTGTGTGTGTGTGTGTGTGTGTGTGTATGTGTACTACTACTGTATTCTAATAAAATATTGGTAAAGCTGACATATTTTTAAATGAAGATACAATGACTCATAGAACTTAAATGACTTGCCCAAGTTCACCCAAGGTAGTAGAAAAGCATCAGCCACCAAGATGTCTCACAATTAATCTAACTGGAATTCCAGTACTGTTTACCATCAGAGGTGAAAGTACTCCTAGATATCACAATATAGATAGATGTCATAGGAATATTTCTTCTTCGTTAAATATGTGTCCATTCTTCAAAAATAATAGGCTGCTGTTGCCCTTTACTTTATTGGGCCCCATGGGTTCTGGTGTTATTTTTAGTTCAAGTAATAGGAAATAATAACATTCTTCTTAAACACTTTATTGTTATAGAAATAAACTGAGTTTTTAATGACTTGAAATCTTTGCTACAACAGACAGTATAATAGAAGTTCCCAGGATCACTACAAGATGTTATTGTTATGGCATAGTCAATAAAATGCTTTTCATCTGGAATACTTTTGGGGTAGTAATTAATCATTCTTACTATAGAAATCAACCTTCTAATAATAAAGATTGGCCTAAATATGCATTTTCATTTATGCATTTCACTAACTGATTTTTATTCTTAACTCTGAGCCTTTGTTAATAATAAGCAGAAGAATCAGTGTATGAACTTCCCTTCATTTCAATTGTTTGGATATTGGAGTTATAAAAAATAATGCACAGAGCTTTTGAACCTAATGAACCTGGTTCAATATTGCAGCCGTCACCTTCACTTATAACAGCTTAGTAAATTGTATGATATTATAATTTAGAAGAAAATAGTCTTACTTCTCTTAGGAGAATGTTGTTGCTGTCTAAAGTAGAAAATTGAAGTTTAGAATCAGATAATCCTAGGTTAGTCTGATTCTCCACTTTGCCATGGATGAGATTAAATAAATTACTTAAACTATTGAGAATTTGGTTCCTCATCTGTAAAATGTGATAACAAATCCCATATGTTAGTGTTGTGATGAAAATTAAATAATATATTAAATGTTAATATTAATAAATAACATTATTTTAAAATTAAATGACATTAATTAAATAAAAATAACGTAATTGATATTTTGTTTCACTCTACAAAATTTTACTTTTCAGACAGAGGCTAAGATGCTATAGGAAACTTAATATTTTTAACAACTTTCCCTCTTACAATGTTTTCTTGATATTACTTTTTCCATCCATAAAGTCTCAAGTTTGTTTTTATTTGTGGTATCCTTCCTCAACTCTGTACCTTTCCATAATTGCTATAAGTTGTGGAGAGCTTTGCCAATATGGAGAAGTTATCTTTGTTGACTAAAGCAATTTTCTCTCAAATAAACATAAACTTTGTGGCTACCCAAGAACCCTCTTTATGTGTATTTAGAAAGAACTAACAATATGGTTAGTTGGAAAGGTCTGGAAGCAAAGAGCAAAATAAACAAAATTTTCTGAATTTTAAATGGTTAACAAAGTAACTTGGAAGAGTTAGCTTGTGCCAACTTTTGAGTAACTCCTCCTTTGAGATGATTTAAGGTGAACTGACATAGCTGGTAATTTGGGGCCCTTCATCAAATAAAGATGTGCTGTGGAGGTGTCACACTGAAATAAAGACAGTGGTGAACATCTGTGGATTTTGTTTGTCCAACATCTCCACAGCCCTTTCTTCTAGTAAAACACATTACTTTCTCTGGATCAATGACCTGATCCCACCCTAACCCAAGATCCACATGGTTCTGATTCTGGAGAGAGACCCTTTTGCTCATACTACCCTGTAAATGGGTGTAAAAACACTAGCCAAGCTTCACCAATCACAATTCTCACAATTCTTTACCTACCTATCTATCTATCTATTGTACATCTCTTTCCTCTGGATTCCCTAAGGTGATGAGATGTAAGAATGGAGCTCCCGATGACCATACTCCACTTGTCCCTTGGTTACATGTGGAAACCTACCTGTAATAGGTGAGAATGAGGCAAATGGAGAGGAAAGCAGAACCCATTCAAGTATTCACTCTGTTAATCAGGCATTCATTCAACTAATGCAGATAAAATATCTACCACGAGCCAGTTCTTGGTACTTGAGGTACATCAAAAAACAAAAGAAATAAAAGTCACTGCCCTCATGGAGCTTGTATTTTTGTAGGGGAGAGAACTAGAGGAAGAGAGGGACAGTTGGGATGGAGGGATAGAAAAAATATTCAATAAGCACAATGAAAAGTAAGTTATATAATGCATTAGAAGGTAATAAATGCTATGTAAAAAATCAAGCCAGATTGCAGGGGATCAGAAATGCTAGGTTCAGTTTACATAGTTCAATAGGATGGTCAGAGTATGACTCATGAAGGAGATAAAATCTGAGCAGAGACATTAGGGAAGTTAAAATATTAATCATGTGGAAGTCTTGGCAGAAAGCTAGATGGAGCAAGTACAAAGGTCCAAAGGCACAAAGTAGACAAGAAATAGAAAGGAAGCAATGTGCCTGGAGCAGAGAGAGAGAGAGAGAATAGTAGGGGACAATATTGGAGGGTTAGCTGGAAAGTATAGATTGTATAGGACCTCAGCTAGTACGCCATACTAAAAGCCTAAAGAAAAGAAAGCATATGATCATGTCAATGGATACAGAAAAAAATTGACAAAATTTATCATCTCTTCATGATGAAAACTCTCAGGGATCATCCTGAGAGTTATTAAGGGATTCACTTAATAAAGGGAATCAAACCTGTATAGAGCTAGCTCATACTCTGTTGCAGGTACTGGGCTATTAGTTAAATCCAAGTCACAACTTACAGGTTAATATAAAGTGAGATTTAAAGAGGCTTTGTAACTTATTTACAATAATACAGTCAGATTGAACCATAGTATGATTACAGAGGTCTTATACTCATCCATTGCATGATAAGTTAAACAACAGTCTACATGATATTGGATACACATTAAGTTGTCATGGCTTGAGATACAACTCTGAGAGAGTGATATAATATTAAATTTTATTGCATAGGTAGTGTCATGGTGCTAACTCATGGGAAAATCCATTTTTAGCTGAGACTACAAATTGAAAATGTTTGTATCTTTTTTAAAAAAATGTTTCAAAAAATCACCTCCTATAGTCTTTGGCAATAAATAAACAAATATCTGATGTCAATATAGAGAATTCTAGCCTGGAGTACTCAGGTAAGAGAGAAAATTGCAACATATGTTTGCATTCCTTACCCAATAAGGCAAGCAAACTACCAGTACTATGCAGTACTATGCAAACTACCCATTATTAGGAAGCAAAGTCACTCTTAAAAAACAACTATCAACTACTAAAGGAATCCTATTTAAAGAATACAATTTGGGCTAGTGCATGAACAAAATGTATATTTTCTGCTGATGGTAAAAAGAGTACCAAAGCAAGAAGTAGATGACACAGCATAGAAATTGTGAAATAAACTGAAAAAATTGATCAAAATCAGTGGAGGAGAGAAAGGCAATTTAAGTCATGAAAGACACTGGGGTCAAAATGGTCATTGATACGTGAGTAAGAAGTAATTGGAAGTTTATAACAGAACTCAATTAACATATGTATTTATTTTATATATACTGTGTCCAAATGTATTATATAGCAAAATATACTCATTTCTCCCTACCACATACACTGTCTTGATAAAGTAAGGTATTACTACAGCTTCCATTTTCAAAATGTCATTTGATTAATGAGGGGCACTATTAAGGTGAATTAGTTAAGACCATGAGCTGTGGAGATACCATTACCAGGGTTCAAATCCCAGAGCAGCTATTTACCAACTTGGAATCCACTTTATCTTTACTAATGTGGAATTAAAATCAGTACCAATCTCATAGGACTGTTGTGACAATAAATTAAATATTTTATGTAAAGGTGCTTATGAGGTATCTGCAAAAGAGTAAGCAACTGTGAGCTGTCATTGTTTTGGAGAACATGCATTGCATCATGCTGATAAAGGTCACAAACTAGTGACATGATCACAAAGAAGTTATTCCTCATGTCCAATGGTTCCAGTGGCTTTCTGTATTGTATACTGTAACAATGGGAGATAAAAATGATTAAATTATGTGAATGTATAAAACTAATACACAAATGATGGTGCTAGTGATTATAAATATAGTGAGATTGTTAGTATTTGTCAAGAGCAAGACGTAATCAAATTCTGAATTTTTTAGTCATCTTCAGATATTTTTAGCTAAGCATTTACATTATATTAAAAAATCTTTAAATTGAAATCTCTGTGGTAAGATCGGATTTTTAAATGGGAACCTAAACCTCTCAAGCCATACTCCCACAGGGAAAAAGAACAATTACTTTTATAATACAATATAAAGTTTCTTAAGGAAAGAACAAATTAATACCTATGTTATTTTTATATTAGTATTTGAATGTCAACATTCATGACTATCATAATAAAGATTTGGGGCCAAGCTGCGCAAAACAGAATTAATTACTGATGATACCCAGTTTCTCCATGGATTGGGCAAATTAAATTTTATAAAATTCTGCCTTAAAGAGTAGAGCATAATTTTTGAAAAAGAGAACATTTTGCATTACATTTAACAAACTCAAGTCATCTGGCGCACCAAGTACCAAAAAGCTAGCATGGAAATTGACAGGTACCTATTCAAGGAGATGGGGCAGAGGGGCTTTTATTTTCAGGCTTAGAATGGTCATCTTTCTATGTGGCTCCTGATGCACGTGCTTATGTCAGCCTGCACATTTCAGCATATTTAAAGCCTCACACATTTCTTGCCACAAAGTACATCTTCAATAAATCACATGTAAATAATAACCAACTTAAAAGATACCAAAATACTCATTCATGGCTAGAGAGAATTAGCACTACCAACTTAAGAAACGTTGAGATTTGACATAGGCTTTGAAAATTCACATAATTTATGTGGCAATTTTTTAAAAAAACTATAACCTTCTGCACTTTAGTCTCCAAAGGGTGACCTCTATTTATATTATGAAATTATACAGAGTGGTTTAAAAATCAACTTTGCTTTCTCTAGTGCCTGGCATCTTCTGTGTGCCACCTAGGTTAAAAGATAAAGATATGTTTCCTTATTTGCGTTCATACTTGGCCCTCCTCATGCCATTCAGTCATACGCTTCCATCAGAGTGAACACTCTCATCTAGGATGCTTATATGCACATTCTTTGTGATACAGATCCACAAAGGACTAAACAAATCTACCTGTGTATGTGTGTTTGTGTATGTGTGTTTGTGTCTGCTTCTGTGTGTGTGTGTCAGGGTTAGGGCCTATTTCACATATGCCTTTGCAAAAGGTTTGTCGTGCAAGAACTCCCCTTCCACCCATCCCCTACTCGAGATCACTACCACCACCACCCCTGCCACTACTCAACTTCATACATGTCTCTTCAAAACTGAGTTCAAATTTCTCAGATCGATGAAGCCCCTCTCTCTCACCTTCAATGTCTTCTCTCCCGACAGGAAGAGCTTCCATTCCTTGATGCCTCTTTGTTTTCAAATTCAAACATCACCACAAACTGGGCTTGTGCAATTCACATCCCAGTTTCTAGAGAAGAAACACGTTCTAATAGCATGAACTGGTCTGGATATGAGCCTCCCAAAATCTACTGACTATATCTCCCTGAGATGAGCAAACTCTGTTAGTAAAAGCATGAGTTTTCCTCTGAGCAAACACAGTTCAATCCCACATTGATGAAAGAGCACTCCTTCTATTAGCGGAGATTTATCCTGTGGTCTACAGGCAATTAAACACTGTAACAGACTGAATGCTTGTGTTCCCCTAAAATTCATATTTTGAAACCCTACCCCCAATAGGATGGTATTAGGAGGTGGGTTTTTTGGAAAAGAATCAGAATTAGATGAGATCATGAGAGTAGAGCCCTCATGAATGAGATTAGTGACCTTACAAGAGTCACAGGAGAGTTTGCTTCTCTCTCCACTATGTTGAGGACACAGCAAGAAGACAGCTATTTAGGAACTAAGAAGTGACCCTATTTCTGTTTTGTAAACAAGTTCATTTGTACCCTTTTATAGATTCCACATATAAGTGATATCAGGGGATGGATAAGTTGGGAGATTGGGATTGCCATACACACACTACTACATATAAAATAGATAACTAACAAGGACCTCCTGTATAGCACAAGGAACTCTACTCAATACTCTGTAATGGCCTGTATGGGAAAAGAATCTAAAAAAAGAGTGGATATATGTATAACTGAATTCACTTTGCTGTACACATGAAACTAACACAACATTGTAAATCAACTACACTCCAATAAAAATTAAAAAAAAAATAAAAAGAAATAAGAAGTAGACCCTTACCAGGCATGGAAACTGCTGGTGCCTTTCCAGCCTCCAGAACTGTAAGAAATAACTTTATTTTGTTAAGTCACCCAGTTTGTGGTATTTTGTTATAGTAGCCTGAGCTGACTAAGACAAAGATAATATACATTTGCCATCCAGGTTATCTTTTTGTCCTCTGAAGACTAGCATCAACTTTGCTGGATAAGGTCTTTTTCTCCCCCTGCCCATCTTCTTCTGAGAAAAGGGGGTAAGAAATATTTCCCAACCCATTCCATTATCTAGAAATACAAGTGTAATTGAAAGAATGGGTATTCGGTTGCTGTCATAGGTGGGTCTAAATTACCAAGGGCTTTTATAGTCAAGCAAAGATGTTTGAATATAAGCACTTGGGCAACAGGCAAAGCTGCCACCACTTGAGAGATGATATAATTATAAGGTCTTGATTTCTGGGCTCAAGTTATGGAGACATGTTCTAGAAGAAAACACTCTGACTGTTCCATTAAAACCCCCAAACACAGTCTTTACTCAGCTCTGTGACAAAAACCATTAAGGGCAGAATTCAATCCACTCAATTACACTATGTCCACTGCCATATATTCTTTAAGCAGGAATCTAGAGAAAAGCCAGAAACTTTGGAATCAGAAAGACCTTTAAGTCAATTAACATCTTTGACTTTCTATGACAGGTAAATCTTTGACTTATCTATGAAATGGAGATAATACTCCTCACTCCACAAAATTGTTGTAGAGATTAATCAAGGAGAAAATGTCCTATCTTCTCTTTTGATTACCTTTAAAGGCAAAGGGAAAACCAAAAAAACCCTAGTTGGCACATAAACACATTTTATCTACTTAAGTGCAAGTCAAATCTCCACATGTAACAATGTCCCTTTTTTTGTTTGCTTCATGTCACTGTCGTATTAGAGCTCAAAATTTCCCCACAGTCATTATATACAGCAAGTGCATTCCCTGGGGGCTTTTCCTTCACGTTATTACAGACATTTTAATATGATATGCTTTTAGTTTGTACAACATATTTCATGCAAGTCACATCTCAAAATGCTATGCAGAGTTAAATAATTCACTTAGAAAATTCAATACATAAAGGGAATGAGAAGAAGAAATTAGGAAATGTTGACTAGACAGAGCATTGAAAACCTGTGGTTGTTAATAAAAGAATTAACTTTGGTGAAGCAAAGAATTAGTAGTGAACAAAGCAATTGCTGCAAAACACGCAAAGTGCATGGAGATGCAAGATGTAATGATAAATTTAATATTCCTTATCTAGATGACAACAGGACCAAAGTAATGTAAAACAGAATACAATGAACATTAAAATAAGAGGAGAGATTCCAGAGGCAGAAATTAAGGAGTTTATAGGATTTATAAGGAAACAATAGAAATTCCTTTATCCACCTCTCTGAATCCTGGATATGCTGTGTTTGTAAAATACTTTGGAGCAGTGAAGTCTTTGCTTCCCCAGAAGGAAATGAATGGTGAGAGCAGCCATTCTTGCACCTGCTTGAGGTACTGTCATAGTTCATGAAAAAGTAGAGGATTTGGGTTCAAAATGAACCTATGAGCATTCATTCCACCTTGTATTACTTGTTTATCTCTGGAAGAGGGACTTAGCTCTGTGTTTTGGAATTTCGTATCTGCAAAATGCTTACATTTGCTTATAACAAATGTGCAGAGAGTAAGATCAAAGCTCTTGAATCATGGCATAATCCTAAATAAACATTACTGGCTAGCTTTTCTTATGCCCTCTTCTCACTGGTTTCCATGGGGCTGAACATTCTCTGCCCATTCATTCTTTTTTTAATTTTTGAAATTAATTGTATTTATTTATTCATATATTTATTTTTAATTGACATTTAGTTGATTTACCATGTTGTGTTAGTTTCAGGTGTACAGCAAAGTGATTCAGTGTATACGTATATTTTTTTCTTTTTCATATTCTTTTCCCTTATAGATTATTATTAGATATTGAGTATAATTCCCTGCGCTATACAGTAGGTCATTGTTGGTTACCTATTTTATATATAGTAGCGTGTATATGTTAATCTCAAACTCCTAATTTATCCCTCCCCCTGCTTTCCTCTTTGGTAACCATAAGTTTGTTTTCTATGCCTGTGAGTCTATTTCTGTTTTATAAATAAGTTAATTTGTAACAGTTTTTAAATTCCATATATAACTGATATCATATGGTATTCGTCTTTCTCTGTCTGGCTTACTTCACTAAGTAGGATAATCTCTAGGTCCATCCATGTTGCTGCAAATGTCATTATATCATTCTTGCCTTTATTCAATCATCTGATGTTTACTGAGCTCTTACATTATTCTGGGGACTGTTCTCTGTGCTTCAAATAGTGTTGAACAAAAGATACAGTTTCTCCTTCATAGAGTGCATAGTCTAATGAGGAAAGAAGACATTACACATGCAAATAAACTAATTACATATTCCAAAGTGGAATTTCACAAATGTTATAAAAGAAACAAAGATAATGTAAAAACGAATAAGAGAGGCTGACTGAAAGTTAGAATATCAAGAATGTCTTTCCTTTGAAGGAGCATTGAAACTGAAAAATAAATGGTTAGTAGGAGCCAATCATATGGACAGAAGGAAAAGCATGTTCTAGGCAGGTGGAAGAACATGTGTGGAGACCTCGAGGTGGAAAAAAAGAACTTGGTGTGTATAAGGGCGAAATAAAGCAAGTGCGTGGAACAGCTGGGCTTCCTCTGGGCTCTGAAGCCTCTGTGCTTCCTTTTATCAGTGTGCATCTCACACTGTGGTATAATCTTCTATCTACGGGTGCACCTCTTCTACAGGATTGACATATTGAAGCTAGTGGCTGGGTCCATCTTCTCTGTAAATTCATGTTGCCTATTACAGACCCTAATACACTGTGGATACTCCGTAAATATTTAACCACTGAAGGGACACTGGCCCGTGGTGTAAGGTACTGGGAGAATAAATATTTCACTGCTGGGAACATATAAAAGTTGAGTTAAATCCCTGTCTTTCAATTGCACATTTTCCTTTCAATGTATTGAAAACCTGTGATCTAATAGGGAGTATAACACCCCTAGTGGCATAGAAAAGAACAAGAGTCCCTGCCCTCTATGATCTCAGAATAGAGTGGGGAAAAAGATAAGTAAATGAATGATTAAAGAAGCGAGAAGCATGTGTTAGATTTTATGATAGATGCCACAGTGACAAGACACAAAAATCAGCCAAGGGTATCTTTGAAGGCTTTCTGGAGCTGGTTTCTTCTTCTTTCTACAATATTTGCTTTTTAAACTAGTTTCAGTCCTTTTAATTTGACACAATAATTGCACTGAAAAAATGTACAGAGAAAGAAAATAGTAGGAATAAAATTTTAAATTACAGAGCCACTGCTCTCAAAATATGGTAGGGGTTTTCATAAAGAATTCTAGGACAAGTCATTAATTTGAGATACCCTGGAAATCTTGTTGGATTACTAATAGGAGAGAGTATTTTAGGATATCATGGAAGCCTTCATAGAAGAAGTGGAATAGAAACTGATCCTAAAATAAGGAAATTAATATTAGAAAAAGTAAAGAGTAACAGAAAGGTATAGGGCCTATGTGAAAATGGTAAGTAGTTAATTTAGCAGTAGTTTGTCTATATTCAAGCAGGGATAGTACCTTATGATTCCTATTTAGAGAGGGGAAAACTGATCCTCAGATAAGTTCCAAGGCCACAGAGTGAATACGTAACAAAATTAAGATATATAACAGTGTTATTTCCACATGACTGGTTGGGAATGTCTATTATTCTTGGTAGATGGATTCATACGTGGGAATTAGTAAAAAAACAAAAAACTGTTCCAAACTAGGGATCCAAACAATCCTGGGATCTACAAGAAACAGTCCTGCTACCCTGCCTTTCCTCAGTCATCTCTCCCTTACATCTCATAAGTACCAAAGAGACTTAGTAGTTGGTTGGTATTAGGGACTGAATTGCGCACTACCATCTCCCCCAAACCAAAATTCATATATTGGAACTTCAGCCAATGTGACTGTATTTGGAGTATGGCCTTTAGGGAGGTAATTAAGGTTAAATGAGTTCGAAGCATGGGGCCCTAATCTGATAGAAATGGTATCCCTATAAGAAGAGGAAGACCCCGGAGCTCTCTCTCTCTCTCTCTCTCTCTGTGCCTGCACAGAAGAAAGGCCACATGAGGACACCACAAGAAGTTATCATCTACAACCAAAGGAGAGCAGCTTCACCAGGAAAACTTTGCTGTCACCTTGATCTTGGACTTCTAGGCTCCAGAACTGTGCTAAAATGAATTTCTGTTGTTTAAACCTCCCAATCTGGCATTCTGTTATAGCAGCCTGAGCAAACTAATACAGTCATGTAAGGAGGTAAGTGGTGGTTACTTTGTGTATCATTCAACAGTCACGCTGCAGAGGGAGTGCTGCAGCACATCATGATGAAATTGGCTTACCCACATGTTAGCCACCTGGCCAGTGGACCAGACTAATCGTGATGAAATAAATCTTTGAGAAATTTCAAGATGCAAAAGAAGAATTATCCGGGCTTCCCTGGTGGCGCAGTGGTTGAGAGTCCGCCTGCCGATGCAGGGGACACGGGTTCGTGCCCTGGTCCGGGAAGATCCCACATGCCGCGGAGCGGCTGGGCCCATGCGCCTTGGCCGCTGAGGCTGCGCGTCCGGAGCCTGTGCTCTGCAACGGGAGAGGCCACAACAGTGAGAGGCCCGCGTACCGCAAAAAAAAAAAAAGAGAGAGAAAAAAAGAATTATCCTAATCAGCCTCATTTTCCACTATGAGTCTTCTCATGGTCTCCTCCCCTTTATCTTGGTCTGAGGCCACTGTGAACAGATTCTTAAGTCTTTCTAGAACACTTTCATGGAACAAATGGCAAACTCCACTTCACAGATAAAGAAACTGAGGACAAGAAGTAAGCAGTTCAAGGTCACAGAGCCAATAAGTACTAGACTTAAGTAGCCTTAATAAGTAGACATCTCCTTATTTGTTTGTTTTCTTCAGTTTCCTAGCCTGTTTGGCCCTGTTTCCATAACCCTGATGTTGGTTCATAGGCTTCTGACTGTGGGCTTACATTGATTGCTAAGATTTCTACTCATAGTGTAGGACCCCATGCCCTTTCATTAGATTCCAAGTCATAATCAGATTGGGGTGATCCCAGGGAAGCCCAAAGACACATTTTTTTAGTCTGAGTTCATCTTAACCTGAAGAAAGCAAGAGAAAATGGATTTGGATTCAAGCAGAAAAGAATCAAGTAGAAGAATTCGTACTTTGTTGAAGCTGCCAAATTCATCCTTCTCCAAATATGGAAACTGAGGCCAAAGTGGTTATGACTCTCCTAGGATCATATAGCTACCTAAAGTCATTATATGTATGGGTATGTGTCTTACAAGAAAGGAATTCTTAAGTTGGAAAAAGGAAAGTATGAAACTTTTGTTCAGTTTTTAATTTAGAATTATGAAGAAAATTCAGTGCATAAATCACAGGAAACAAAAAATGCACTGAGGAATTTCTATGTACCACATAAAGTATTTCACTTAGGGAAGCCATAGCCAAACAAACAATTTTAGTCAAAACCCAAATATAGGAATAAAGCTCACTAAATTACAGCAATAATAATCCTAGGTTTTCTGCAGACTTAGCTACGGACCTCCCTCCCTGACCCCCAATATCCTCATACTTCCTCCCAGGCTTGTAGCCACATTGCAATCTAAGTTGACTGTTTGTTCTTGCAAATAGCATTTCATAAATTGTTGTATCTAACATTTACCTCAGTTTAAAGTGCATGACATCAACACTTCCCTCTACCTCCCAATTTTGCAATTCTTTCTAAAACAGCAATAAACATTTTTCCAGCAGGATGTGTTTCCTTAAAAACTCTGGTTGCTTATTGTCCATTTTCTATTTCAGCCAATACACATGTAGAGCTTCTCTTATTACTTCTTTATTTGTGAGCTAAAACACTGAGACTAAATTTACTACTCAGTCAGCCAACAATCCCACTGGGTATGAAAAAATAAATCTACTTACCCAGAAATTCTCCATCTTCCAGCAACTCTGGGGATAATTCTTATACTTTCTTTCCAGGAAAGAGTTAAGGGAGGGTTAAACCAGTGGCTTTCTACTTTTAGAAATTATATCAAGCAGCCTGGCATTATAAATTTTTGTTTGTCCTGCTTCATGGAGAAAATCGGACCTCATATAGCCTGAACACTCACCTCTGGTGAACTCTAAAAGTCAACTACTGTGTGAGTCACTCCAGGGGAGCTTAAGTTGGTGGGATGTAATTTAGTGTTCCCCAGCAGGAAAGAAACTAACAAACTCTTTGTGTCAACACTCTAGTCCCCCAACAAAGAACTCAGTCGATCAACTGATCAAAAATTTTTGCCTTAAAAAAATTTAACTAAATAGATTGTGTGTGCCTCCGTGTGTTTGTGTTCTCATTTGACTAAACTCTTCCTAATTTATCTTTGTTAGCTATGACTATTTTATACCAAATGATTTAATTAGATCAAGGAAAGAATATAATAACAGAAGTGCTACTATGAGCTCTGATCTAAGATACTTCTAGGTATGTTATCTGATTTAATTCTTATAAGGATGTTCTCATAATATTTATTAACTCCTGTATCTGCCTACGTAAAAGTTGATTTGCCAAGTAGCTTGCATGATAGCCTGCATCAATTAAATAAATCTTCAACTAATCCTAAATAAATTTTATAATTGTTATCCATTGCTCACTGGTCACTTTTCTTTGCAAAAGCTAGCAGTTCATGTTTACGGTTTGAGCAGTTTAAAAATGTGTACTATAGATCAGTGATTCTCAGCTTGTGGTGATTTTGCACACCCCTGCCCACTGTCCCAACCAGCACAAAAATATTTAGCAATGTCTGGAGATAATTTTGGTTTTCACAACTAGGAGGGGTGCTACTGGCTTTTGGTGGGTAGAGGGCAGGGATGCTACTAAACATCTTACTGATGGCCCGCCATAGCAAAGAATCATATGACCCAAAATGCCCGTAGTGCCTACTGAGAAATTCTGCTCTAGATATTTTCTTTTGTGTTTTATTCATTTAATACACATTTATTTAATATCTGTTTTGCACCTGGTATTTTGTTATGACATAAGAAAACAAATCAAAGACAAGAGCCTTGACCCCAAGGATTTCACAATCCACTGAGAAGAAATAATAAAGGCAATGCACAGTTTTTGGGGCCTCACAAATGCCAGGAACTGTGCCAGAAAGTTGTAACACAGCAGAGGCCAATAAAGATACAGTCCTAACCTCACTGAGATGACAGTTTCATAAGAAAGACGGACATCAAATAATCAGTGTTTCAAAGGAGAGGGGCAGGCTGCTATAATGCTATTTAACTTGAAGGATTAGAAAAGGTTGCCTGAAGGAATTGACATTTGAGAAAGTTCTAAAGTACGAAGAGGGATTCACAAACTCGTAGAAAGGCACCATAGTAAGTATGAAGGTGCATGAATTGAAGAAACTGAAGGAAAGGTAGAAAAGCAGAAACTTAGGCTGCTGAGTTTAGTCAGGGGACGGGTGCAGTATTGCGATAGATGCTATTCTGCCATCATGAAGTATTCTTAACCTGGACTCATTTCAAAGAGAAAGTAATATCAGAGCTAGGATTTGAAACTTGGGTCTCAGTGAATTAGGGAGGGAAAAAAAAAAAAAATCCAGGCAAAGGAAATGGAGGTTAGAGGTGGCATGGCTTGCTGGAAGAATGACAAGGGTTCAGATGTCTGAGCACGTAAGTGTGTGGGTGACAGGAATGGGATAGGAGGATCTAGAGTAACCAGGCTTCTGCTCCCTCATGTTTCTCTGTGTCCTGTCCAGATGCATGAATGGTTTAAAATGACTTCTATTTCCCCTCAAGATATGTGAATGATTCCTAACAGACCCTTCTTTATAAGCTTTATGAATTCAAAGAGCCTTAACAACAGGCCCAGGTAGATTTTGTCCCAGCAGGAGCCTAAATTTGATTGATGAAACGGGATCTTAGCAAGACCTTTTCCAATCCCCTCTGCCCTGCCTTCCTCTTCACTACCCTGCATTACTGATTGTTACTTCCACAGTTTCAAGCTCGGTTTCAGTAAAAAGTCCCAATTCACTTCAGCCTTCATGCCTTTGTACCTTCACTCAGTTCTGGGCTTTTTAAGAGCCTCGTGGCTTTTTGATTGCTGGTGTTCTTAACAACATTTTTGGCAAATCACCCGGTACCTCCCACACACAGCCAGCTCTTCACAAACAATAGGAGTGCATGAAATTCAATTCACAACACTGCAGCTTACACATTCCAAGCTCACTGAAGAGATAAGCCCTCCAATTAATGATCTCCCTGTGTAATTGCTTTCCCTCACTTACCCAATTTGCTTTTGATCATGTTCTGTTACAAATTCCCTCACCTGCTTATGTAGTGAATTCCTTTCAAAGGGAACCAGTGGGGGCTAAAGGGGGTGGGTCGGGTAGTTGGATACACAGTGAGATGGTTTTAAGTGTATTTTTGACCTGTCATCTTTCCACTTAAGTCTCCCTATGTACTGTATCAAGACTACCTGAGGTCTTCCTTGCACTCCTCACTGGGTGATAAATACCAGTTGTTTCCTTTTGTTCCTTGGACTCTCTTAAAAGACTGTCTATTTTGAAAAGGACTGAATCATTCATCTCAATCTGAATGCCTCCTGCATGTCCAAAGCCAATGGTAAGACTAATCAGTCTGAGGGCTGATTTCCCCAGTGACGATGCAATCTAGGACGTCAGCTATTACAACTTATTCATCTGTCACCTCATTTTGGGGCTCTGTGTGTGCCGCATAGTAGGAGTTCAGTAAATATTTATACCATAGTTATATGGATGAATATTTAATAATGGCACTAAACTTAGTTTAAGGAGTTTAAAAGAAAGTGAAAGAGATGAAAATGTGGATAAAAAAGAAATATGTGCAGAAACCAAATGGCTTAGAGACAACATCGGAAGCCAGAGGTTCTGATTTAATCAGGCTGGTATGGGCATCTGATCTTGCAGTTTACAAGTGTTCTGCTGACCTTGATGTGGATGGTAGCAGACAGCTACTTAAACTCTTTGAAAACACTTGTGTAAACAAAAGAGTCTGGTCCCAGAATCAGAAAATCAGGTTTAAAGGCTAGGACTCAAGTTCAGTTTCACCATTTGCTGGTTGAAAATGAACCTCCGTGAAATTCCCACTTGCACAGCCCCTGCCTGTGCCAAAGGTGAGTGACAGCAGCATCTCCGTCCCAGGCTAAAAATGAGAGGCGAAAGAGAAGAGGCATGAGAAAATGATTCGCAAACTGCAAAATTAGCTACAGTTATTTAACGAAATAGAATGGATTAGAGTCCATTAAGATGAGATGGATGATTTAAAAGATGCATTCAGATGATAGGGAAACAGAATAAGAGCTGATAATTCGAACAGCTTCTTTATTATTTTATTTTATATTTGATCTTTAGAGAAAATATCTTGAGATGTTCTTAATGGGCTATAAAAGACATTA
The DNA here is from genome assembly GCF_059928025.1 of Delphinapterus leucas. Classification (NCBI taxonomy): domain Eukaryota; kingdom Metazoa; phylum Chordata; class Mammalia; order Artiodactyla; family Monodontidae; genus Delphinapterus; species Delphinapterus leucas. The sequence goes on along the minus strand of NC_143133.1, from coordinate 45,963,655 downwards.
GCATTGGAAAATGTATAATATGTCATAGTGGTCTTCAGATAATATTTATTGAAACTCACCTGCCTTAATCTGAGCTGCATTATACACATAGTGTCTGCAGGTTGGTAGGGCATTCACTCCACTAACAATTATAAGGGGCCCTTACATAATGAATCATGTGGGTAAGCACATGTCATTTAAGTCACAGCATAAAGGGTCCCGGTCTCACTGATTTCGATGTCTTGGGTTTTTCTTTCCATATAAGCGTGACTATCCCTGAGCAATGGCTCTCTCCATATCACTCTACTCAGGAAATGGAAGTAAATAAGGAAAATGCACCTTTATTTCCTCTTTGTCAAATTGACTGCTGGATAGTCACAAGGGGGAGCTGATACATTATATAAATGAATTGAGTTTCCTACAAAAATGCATTCAAAGGTGGCTTGAAGGTCACATGGCAGCCATATGAAATAATTCAGTTCAATCAATTCATTTCTCTTGAACCAACACTTTAATGAATACTTTCAATTATGCAGGACTGTAGAGGAGGGAGGGGTGTGTGTGAGAGGAATCCAAAGATGAGTAAATGAGGGTCTTTGTCCTCTAGGGCAGGGCCTTCCCAAATCTGACAAATAGAGTGGGAGACTTAAGATGCATTTTCCCCTGACCCAAGACCAATCCTTCTTTGGCTTTATTAACATTGAAGAGACAGGCTGAATTTTCAAAACCTAAAATAAGAGAGGTCAAAAAGAGATCATCTCAGAGAGTATCTGAAGCATAAAATTAATCTAACTTTCCATGGGTTTCTAAGCTTCTCACACTGAAGAGGTTCTCTCTCATATATTATATTTCCTGTGTATGGATCAGAGAAATCTATACACTTGCCTCAACATTCAAGATCATTCACTTAGATTTCCTTTTTCAAGTTCCCTTAGAAGGTCATATTTTTGAAGCTAGTCCTTCTACATCCTGATGATCAAACACCACTTTTCTGAACCTCATTCCATTCATCTATGTATCTGTATTCATCATATTCATTACCCCCCTTCTCTCTCTCTCTGTCATCAACCACAGTAGAATAACAGAAGATACAGTAGGTGCGGGAAGCTGCAGAAAGAGTAAGATGTATTTTAATCATAGTATTTTTGAATTATCCTGCTTCTGAGGGTGACCCAGGAAATGGCTTTTTTTAGGTCTCTAGGTAGGAGAAATTTCTTCCATTCTCCTATGAATATAAAAGCACTGCATTTTTTCTCTAGTAAGGCAACTGTGCTCATTACTTTCTATTACAGTGATCTGTCTGTCTATATGTTATCTCTCCTTGAGTAGATTTTCAACTCTTTGCAGCCTGGATCGTATTCTAGTTCATCTCAGTTTTCTTCACATAGCCAAGCACTGTGTTTTGTATAGGGCAACAACAACACGTATGGCTGCTGTACCAAGTGAGAGAGGAGGATGAATGATACTGCAATGTCCTGAGAAAACTCCATCTTGATTGATGAGAAAGATCCATACACAGAAGCATATCTGAAGAGATCCTGCATTTTATGATCTGCGCAGTAACGTGTCTACCTCTTCATGTGCACTGCCTTAACAGTGCTGCCATTTGCTTTTACAATGGAATGCCTTGTCACGTGACCCCTGGAACTAATTTGGCTGAGTTTACAATTCCAGATAACAGTTCACTGAAGTTTTATTACTACACCAGTAACCTAATAATAAAAAAAAAGTATTAAGATCGACTGTAGGAGAACTTGAAGTAGTCTGTCACTTCAGATGAGCTATGCCATCATTAACCTTTAAGGTCACATTAGCTATTATTGAAGTGTCACATATCACTATGTAGAGATTAAATTAGACAAACTATTACTTCATTATTGTGCTAACAAATCTTAAGCTTTTCTGAATTAACATTATACAGACTGGAGACTTCCTTAGCCAGTTTAGTAATAGTGCACAGATTTAAACTATTTAGATGTAATGTATGAGATCAATTTCCTAGCTGGAAAAAAAATCTTCTGAAGCTACTTTCAGTTATGGTAAAGTCGTGAACAGATTTGGGACTAAATTACCAGTTGACATTTAATTTTAAGGCAATGTGTTGAAGAAAAGTTGATGTCTATTGATTTTATTCTGGAACCCTTTTACTTTAATGTCAGAATTTCTCAGATATAATAAAATAAGTTTATACTTTATCTAAAGAGAATACATGGCTCTGAAAACATCAAAGACAACTTGTGATATAAAAGAGCAGCCCACTTGATGCCTTGTTTTGAAAAGGTTATTATCCAATCAATACACTAAAATATGGTGTATGAGACATCACAGACAGCTGGCTGGAAGTGTGGATTAATTCCAGGTTTATGTAATGGCTGAGAGAGAGAGCCAGGACTGTATCTTTCCTCAATCCAGCAAATACTGTCTTATAACAATGGCTCTGGAAGGGACTTTAGAGACAAGCTAGTCAAACCCTTGCCATTTCATGAATAAGGAAAAAGGTTCAGGAGGTTTAAGTGATTTCCTCAGAGTTACAGAGCTTAAAGCACCATCGGGGACAGGACCACTCTTGTGCTCAGACTGCCAAAGCAAGAAACTGCAAAGGAAGCCGCCTCACTTTGCTATCTCTAAAACTTGTGAAGAAATAGAATTTGTCAAAGTTGATTGATAGACATGCTACAGGGTGGGAAATAAGGAACAGTTTTGTGTTCATAATTCAATATCTTTAATAATAAAATTTATTTCTATTATTTTATAAAAAGTACTCTTTCTATCGTAATTGAAACTTTATGGAGAGGCTTATCTTCAATGTATACCCAGCCAATCCAGAACAATGAGAGCTGTACTTTTGACAGAGCTACAAATTATTTTTAACCATATTTAATTTAAACACATTAAGAATCCTTGTTTTTTTCCCCAATCATTTTTTTAATAAAGTAACAAAGCAAACTACAATCAAATTTAGTATTAAAGTTACATAATTAAATATAAATTTGTGAAATCGCCGAAGTAGAACTGTTGACTGATAAGTAATACCACCATGGAATATTTTTAATTTTTCTCTTGTGATTTGTGATAGCCAGGTTGGAATTCAGTATAGCAAGCCCAGTTTGCAGCTGTCAATCTCTAATGCATAAAGGAATGATTGTTCAAGACTTGAAAGTATTAATGGTAAGAAAAAACTAAGCAAAATATCATTGAAATAAAATGGAGGATATGCTTACCAAAGAGCTCTAAGAACGTTTTCAGAGGCAATGACCCAGAAGGTAAAATGAATAGTAGAAGGAACAGAGAGGACTTTTACCTCACTGCTCTTCTGAATAGTGTCCCTACACTATCTGGATGAGATGGAAATCACAATGACAACATTGAAAACCAAACGTTTTAGATTATACGGACAAATATAAAATACATAATGATGATGATACTATTTCCAAAGCACAAAGCTGAGGTTATATTCCAGAGGAAATTATAGATGGCTCCAAATATCTCAATATTGACGTATATGGAGCCTTAATTTGTGATAAAGTAGCCTCCTGGGCCGCCATAATGCACAAGGTGGACAAAAAGTGGTCAGAGTCCCTGCTCTCCCATTAGCTTATCAAGAAGAGCAGTTTTGTTTTTATTTTTACATATTATCGTTCCAAGTAAAATTTTATTTGAAGACAATAATTCTACTGATCTAGACAAAATGTACAATGTTTATCTGGATTTTTTATTTTCCACTTGGATGTTAGTACTCATGGAGACACCCAAATTTGCTAATCAAACCAAGATTGATCATGGGCATCTCAGAGGATTCTTTTTCAACAATGCATCTCGTGGCAAGTAATTATGTATAAACTATGTATTTATGTTTAAAACTCTGAGGATAACAACTTTCTTGTGTAAAGTGGCATGAAGTATAGAATCTAAGACGTATTTCTTTTTCGTGATATGCTTTCATGCTTCAAAGTTATTCACTTCCTGAACCAAACCACCTGCTGATTAGATTGATAAGGATAGAATTTTCTCCCCAAGGGTAACTATGGAAGAAAAATTATATTTGCAACATAAAAAGTCATTGATGAGCTGAGTTCAATGGTGCCATATTCCCTCCTGCTTTTATGCCCCACATCTAGTTTCCTTTGCCTGCTCTGCTCCTCTCCTCCACCCACTGCCCTAATCCATCCTGCCCAACACCAATCCTTTCTTGGTTCATCCTTCTACACAGAGGTTCTTAACAGCTTTATGTATGTTGTGGACTCCCTTGGCAGTCTAATGAAGCTTTTTTACCCCATTTAAGAGTAATGTGTTTAGGGCTTCCCTGGTGGCACAGTGGTTGAGAGTCCGCCTGCCGATGCAGGAGACATGGGTTCGTGCCCCAGTCCAGGAAGATCCCACGTGCCGCAGATCGGCTGGGCCTGTGAGCCATAGCCTCTGAGCCTGCGCGTCCGGAGCCTGTGCTCTGCAACGGGAGAGGCCACAACGGTGAGAGGCCCGGGTAAAAAAAAAAGAGTAATGTGTTTAAACCCATAATAAACATATGTAGGACCATAAAGGAAGCCAGTTATTGAAATGTTTAAAAATAGCAAATTTAAAATAAAGATATATATGTATATATCCCTTTAATTAACATATTAAATAGCAAGATCTTTTCAGGAAATCTAATTGCTACCATAATTTTCAATTTGTGATGAGTTAAATGATATTTTGATACATCAATAATAACTGTAATATCTATAAGAAAATGTGACAACTTTTATTGGCCACAAAGTTACAGATCTGTGGAAACCAATGAGTTCTGTTGCTCTCATTCATAGTTAATAGAAATGCTAAATTTTAGTTAGATGCTAATGAAATCAAGGATTTATATTTTTTTCAACCCAAACTAATGGACTCCTGATCAAACACCCAGGTTAAATTCTACATTTTATTCAGGAGTCACCTTCTCAAAATAAAAAGCTTTTGGAGAACCCTTCTCCACATCCATAAGCACCCTTTCTTAGTACTCTGAAGGTAGCGTATATTTGCCTCTACCAAAGAACGTGGTTCAGTGTATTGCCATTTTATCATTAATTTCATTTCATAAAGTATTTATTTGAATACTTAAGTAAAACACAAATATGTTCTCATTGTCAAAATCCAAACAACTTAGATAAAGGCAAAAACCCTGTTGACTATCTGACCCCTCACCCCACCACTGAAAATTGTCCATCCTAAATCCCGTTCTCCTAAAGTAACATCTATTATAATTTTTGTTTATATTCCTTTAGATCTGTGTTTTAAGCATTTACACACACACACACACACACACACACACATTTACATACTAAATATATATATGTATGAGGTGTTTTGTGTGTGTTTGAGAAGCTTTTAAGATGATCAAGAATAATGTAACAGGGCTTCCCTGGTGGTGCAGTGGTTGAGAGTCCGCCTGCCGATGCAGGGGACACGGGTTCGTGCCCCGGTCCGGGAAGATCCCACATGCCGTGGAGTGGCTGGGCCTGTGAGCCATGGCCGCTGGGCCTGTGCGCCCCAAGCCTGTGCTCTGCAACGGGAGAGGCCACAACAGTGAGAGGCCCGCAAAAGAAAATAAAGTAAAATAAAATAAAAATAATGTAACAAATGTCCATATCCCAAACACCCAGAATTAATATCTATTAATACAATATTTGTTCAAGATTTTTTCAGGGAATGATGAATTAAAGATAAAGGTAAAACTTCCTCTTCTCTGAGAGCCCTCCAATTTCATTTCCCTGTATACTATCTGGAACTTCAAGAAAAAACACATAATGAGTTTGGTTCATGTTTATATATTAGCTATATATACATTTTTGTATAAATGTGCAAACAGATGTACATGAAATATTTAATTTTATGTACATAAAATATAGTTTTGATGTATGTTTAATTTCTATGAATATCATATTGTATATATAATTCTTTGTCATGTTTCTTTTCTCTCTCAGTTATGATGTTTTGTACATCTACCCATATTTCCATTTAGACATTTACTTTATTTGTATTGAGTATCATATCTTGTCCCATATATCACATTTTATTCAATCACCCACCTTCTGAAAAATATTTTGCTAAACACCTTGTATATTATAAACAGTACTGCAGTGAGAACCCTCCTCGATATTTTTATACAAATGTGAGAAAGATTCCCTTTGCAGAATTGGAATATATGAGTTTGGATATATTTATTTCTAATTTTATCAGAGTATGTCAAGTTACTTTCAAAGTGTGTCTATTTAAATTCCCAGCAGCTGAAGATGATGATCCTATTTCTCCAAATGTTTGTTACTGTCAGATTTTTTAAAATTTCATGACATTATTGAGATATTATTGAAGTAAATGCACATATTTGAAAAGTACAATTTGAATGGTTTTGACATTTGTATACACATATGAAATCAACCATAGAATCAAGATAATGAATATTTCCATCATCATCAAAAGTTTCCTTGCATCCATATGCAATACATTCTTTATTCCAACTCTGTCTCCAGGAAATAACTGACTTGCTTTCTGATAATATAAATTAGTTTATTCTGTCTAGAATTTTATATCCATGGGAACATAAAGTGTAAACTCTTTCTTTCCTTGCTTCTTTCACTCAGAGTAATGATTTTCAGATTCATCTTCTGTGTATAAATAAATAGTTTATTCCTTTTAAAGTTTAAGTATCCATTCACCTATTCATGGACATTTGAGTTGTTTCCTGTTTGGGGCCATTACAAATAAAACTACTAGTAATATTCATATAAAAGTCTTTATTCGTACATATTTTTGTGTTTTTCGTTCTCATTGTAAATAACCAGAAAGAGAATGCCTGAGTTACAAGATAGGTGTACATTTAATGTTTTAAGAAAAATAAATAAATTAATTAAAAAATATAATAATAATATCAAACTTCCAGGTAGTTGTAAGGATTGAATTAAGTAGTCATAATGCTAAGGGCTTTGCACATACTAAGTGCTCAAAATTGTATTGTCTTTATTATAAAGGTTATTGTTATTATTAGAACAAAAAAAAAGAAGAGAGGGAAGGGTAGAAGTCACTCTAAGAATACGGGCTCCTGAGGGATCATTTTGGCTAAATTTCTCTAGTCATATTTCCTTATTCCTTACTTATTCCTGAGCAAGAGCTGTAGGTACAGTGGTGTGCCTGTAAGTGTTTAACAGTTGGCACTCTGAAAAGAAAAATGTGTGTGTATATAGACACACACACATGGATACACACACACATTTAATGTATATTTTATGGATAGAAAAGATATGTAGTGCACAATTTACAGATAATATTTTTTCTTTGTGTACTTAAAAAAAAAAAAGAAATAGCCAAACTATTTTTCTAAGTAGTTGTACCATCTTGTGTTCCTACCAGCAGTATATGAAGTTCCAGTTGCTCCAAATCCTTGCCATTACATGGTAGGCTCATTCTCTCTCATTTTAACAAATCTAAAATGAAATGGGTGTGTAGTGGTATCTCACTGTGATTTAATTTGCATTTATCTGATAATTAAAGGTATTAAGTCTCTTTTTATGAGCTTAGTTGCCATTTCAATCTTTTCTTTTGTAAAGTATCCAGATATTTTACCCAATTTATTATTGAGTTGTAAACATTCTTTATAAATTCTAAGAACAATCCTTTGTCTCATATGTGTCGTGAATATTTTCTACCAGTATGTAGCTTTTATTTTCATCTCTTTAATTATTTCAATGGAAATTTTAAAATTTTTAGTTAGATCCAACTAATTATCTTTTTCATACTACTTCATGCTTTTTGTGTTGTATGTAAGAAATCTTTGCCTATATTGGGATATCAAAATTTTTCTTGTTTTCTTTCAGATGTTTTATTCTTTTAGATTTACAATTAAGTCCATGATCCATTTGTAACTCAGTTATGATAAGGCCTTCATTTGTCCTGCCTGTTTTAAATTCTTTATATTTACATATATATTTTAAAATCTATTTATAAAATCTTGTCAACTTATGAAAGAAAAAATTCAGGTGCTGAAACTTTGTCATTACATTGAATCTTAGAATTTTAAAATTTGACATTTTAACACTAATGATCATTCCAACTCATGATTAGCATATATCTCTACATTTATATAGGTCTTCTTTGATTTTACTAATATTTTGTAGTTTTCAGTATGAAGGACTTGGCTACATTGTCTTAGAAATATTCCTAAGTATTTTATGATTTTGATGTTATTGTAAAAGGGTTTAAATTCTTTTTATTTTCCAGTTGTTTGTTTATAGTACATACAAATCCACTTTATATTTTATATTAACCTTGTATCTGAAACCTTGCTAAATTTATTTTTTAATCTTAGTAATAATTTGTAAGTTCTTTTCTGCAAATTCCTGCAAATAAGGAGAGCTTAGCATCTTCTTTTCCAATTTTTGTACTTTTTATCCTTTTTCTTGACTTATTGCTGTACCTAGCACCTCCAGTATAATGTAGAATAGTCATGACAATAACAAACATCCCTGTCTTTTTCCTATCATAAGAGGAAAAAATTAAATTTTCCATTTGTAAGAATAATATTGGAATTTTCATAAAGGCACTTTATCATTGAGAATATATTTCATACTATTCCTAATTTGCTGATAGTTTTTATCTTGAATGGATATTCAATTTTGTCAAATGGTTTTTCTGCAACAATTGAAATAATCTAATCATACTTCATTTTCACATTTCAACTATATTTTTTAAAAAGCTTTGATTTTTTTTTGTTAATGTGGTGAATTATGTTTATTGATTTGCAAAAGGATAAACCAATCTTACATACCTGGGATAAACCTTACTTGCTCATGATGTATTATCTTTCTTATTGTCAGATTTGATTCGGTAATATGTTCCTAAGAAATTAGCATATCTGTTCATGATGGATATTTAATTTTTTTGCAATATTTTTTCAGATATTAGGGTTATCATTGGCCTCATAAAATGATTTGGGTGCTACTCTTTTCTCACCTGCATTCTGAAAATGTGTGTGAAAAATTCATGTTATTTCTTCATTGGATGTTTGATAAATTATACCAGTTAAATATCTGGGCCTAAAGATTTAATTTTGAGAATTTTTAAAATAACAAATCTGATTTATTTAATAGTTATAGAGATATTATTCAGATTTTTCAGGAGGAAGGTATAGCTATTATGTATTTTTCAATAAAGTTTTGTGTATCACCCAAGCCACCATTATTTTCTTATTTTTAAAGATGAGTAACATGGATTTGGGGAAGCTAAATAACACTTTAGAGCAGCCTTCATAAGATGCAAAGTCAAGATTTGAATACACGTCCATCTGGCTCCAGAGCCTGAATACTTACCTATTGGGCCATAGGGCCTAGAATAAATTCCAGATATCTTGCTTGGACCCTCTAGTAAATGACAGGAAAGTCCAGAGAGGGTGCTGTTAGTTGGGAGAAAAATAAGATCAGTATTAAAATGTTTCACTTCAGATGCTTACAGAACATGCAATTGCCTGGCAGGTATGAAGTTGGATGGCAATACATTTAAAATGCCATCATTTACAACACTCTCAGAATGCCATGTGAGCATGAATGAGAAAGTTCAGACACTAGCATAGTAAAAAATGTCAACACATTACCAAACAGCGTACTCTCAACAGTTTAATGACTGAACTACAGTAGTTCCAAATCAAAGTAACTTATTTCTAAATGGTTTAATATGAGCAAAGTGAAGAAAAATGCTTCCACTTGTGTTCTTTATTAGGAGGTACTGCATGAATAAGGAACACATCACAGATTCAACGTAGCAATTCTCCAGAGCTTAGCCTCCATGATGAAAAACAGAGCAATCTCTTCCTTTTAAAATTAAGTTTCCACTTAGTGTTTTGATAAAAGATATTTTCTTAATTGTTATTTCCTTGCGTGATCCATATTTTATGAGAAAATAAACACTGACCCTAAAAATAAGTTATTTAACTACCCTTTGAGGTTCAGTTTCCAAAACTTTCTCAGTCCTCTAATGCCATATCTAATTTGTGTTGCATAAAAAGAGACTGCTTACAATTCTGTGTCCTACAGCTTTGAGACTGAGGAAAGTGAAAAAGAAGGCCTGCCATTTACTAGAGGTGGGTTTTGGTTATAGTCAAGACTTTTGACCTTTTCACTAATGGGGACAAAGGAAATTGCAAGTCAGATAAAAGTTGTTCCAAACCAGAACAAAAACTAACACATTGAATTAAATTATGACCTGAGGCACAGGCTGATGCAGTGTGGTGTAGCAGGCAGAGCAAGGTTCATGTGAAAGGATGCAATAGGTCTGATCGCAGCTCAGACACTGTCTAGGGCCTTGGGCAAGGCATTTCTCTCTCACTTCAACTCCCTCATCTGTCAGTAAACTGTCTACTCTCCATTAGGTATCACTAGATGTCCTCTGGTGAAATATAACAGGAATCAACATGAATATTTCTCTAGTTGGACTATCAATGAGAGACATAGGTATATTTTAATGCATATTCATTTATAATGATAACAATGTCAGTGCCATTTGTATTGGAATATTTGTCCCATGGATCAAGCTCAGATTGATGGGACATACAATGGAGCATTTACTGATTCGCCTTCAAATAAGGTCCATGATTTTAATGACACTCCTGTTTACACCATCAACTCCCTTGCTCATCTCTCATTATGTTTTACTTACTTGGCAAAACTCCAACTCTCTATGTTTGCCCCACCTGTACTTGTGCAACTAAATTTGGTTAAATAAAACCATGCTAAATAGACTCACTTTAAATACCTGTACTTTAACTTCACCCAGGCCACTTGGATGCCCAGAAGCTCCAGTACAGATTTATTCCCTTTCCTATCCCCTAGATCACTACTTCACAACTTCTCTTTCCTCAAACATTCAACACCTCATTGTCAGCTTCATTCATTTCACTGACAAAATCGAAAAAAGTCAGAAGATAAATACACATGCTCTGACCAAAATACCTACTACAAAATACTACAAAATACCTAGTAACCCATTCGCTGTACTATGCACCTACAGAGTTCTTCTTCCCTCCACTTACAACAAATGTCCTGTCCAAGGACCTAAGACCAATCCCAACTGTGGTGCACTAGAATTCATCTTTTCTCACTGACTTAAGGTCATGGTGGTTTGAGCATTCAAAAATCATCACCTTTTACTCTATTGGATCATACTCATTAGCATATAAATATGCTGTAATAACTCTCAAGTTAAAAACCAATGGAAAGGAAATTCTCCTTTGACCTTATAACCCCATCCATCTTCCATTATCCTTCATAGAAAATCTCCTCAAAACAGGTATCTGTACATTATGTCCTCAAACCATTTTCTTGCAGCCTCTCTTGAACCCAATCTGATCAAGCTTTCAACTCAGCATTCCACTGACACTGCTCTTTTCAATAATAAGTTCACATCTTACTTCACCTACCAGCTATATCTGACACAGTTAATCCACTTCTTTTTGAAACTTACTTATTCACGTAGTTTATGATATCTCTCTCTAACTTGGTTCTCTTTCTACATCACTGGCAGCTTTTCATTTTGCTTTGTTAGTTTCTCCACATATCCTGATTTCTAGGCAATAGAAAGTCTTGAGTGAGTGTCAATCCTAAGATTTCTGTTTTATCTACACTCAATCTCTAGTAATCTCTTTCAAACCCAAGGTTTTAAATGTCAACTACAGTCTGACAACTCCCACATTTATGTCTTCAGTCCAAGCCTCTCCCTAGGACCCTAGGCTAATAAAAATAACTATCTACTAGATACCTTTACTTGGATGACTAATAACGACCTCAAAACTAATGTTTCTAAAAGTGCAAAACCTGATTTCTCCTCCCTTACACAGCAGACTTGCTTCCCCTGCTGTCTTTTTCATCTCATTTAATATCAATTCAAACGTTTCAGTCGTTCAGGCCAAATTATCCCTGAATCCTCTATTTCTTTTACACCCCACACCAAGGTGAATATCTTCTAAAAACATACTGAGCTGAACCACTCTTCAACACCATTGCCATTATACCTTGTTTAAACCACTGTCTTATCTCACCTGGATTTTTTCCATAATCTTCTAATTTGTCTCTCTGCTACATGCTTGCCCTAATATGGTCTGTTTTTACCCAAAGGTGGAGTGATTCTAGCACTCTAATTCTCAAATTCTCTAATGGCAATCCATCTTACTCAAAATAAAAGCCAGCATGTTTACACTAGCCTAGAAGGCACCACCTGATCTGGTCCCCACTCACTGTATGACATCATGTCTTAAACTCCCCCCATCTGCTCAGTCTGCTCCTGTCACACTAGCCTTTTCCTTCTCCTAGAGTGTGCCAGGTACCAGTCCTAACCCAGCTATGCACTTCCTATTACTTCTCCTTGTAATGCAGAAAGGTGGGTCAGTGCTTGGCAAATTCTACCTTCCATTTCTCTTACATCTTAATCCTACGAAGAAAATTAGATATTTGTTCTTTTTTTGGCAACTGGCATGTTTTCTTTTTAATTAAAGTATAGTTGATCCACAATATTACATTAGTATCAGGAGTACAACATAGTGATTCAGATTTTTTTATATATTATACTCCATTTAAAGTTATGAAATATTGGCTATGTTCTCTGTGAAGTACAATATATTCTTGTATCTTATTTATTTTATACATAGTAGTTTATACTTCTAGATCCCCCATCCCTTTTCCCACTGGTAACCACTAGTTTCTTCTCTACATCTGTGAGTCTGTTCCTGTTTTGTTATAATTATTCATTTGTTTTATCAGACTTCACATGTAAGTGATAACATACAATATGTGTGTTGCTCTGTCTGACTTATTTTATTAAGCATAATACTCTCTAGGCCCAACCACATTGTGGCAAATGGGAAATTTTCATTCATTTTTATGACTGAGTAATATTCCTCTGTGTGTGTGTGTGTGTGTGTGTGTGTGTGTGTGTATAAAATCTTCTTCATTCATTCATCTGTTGATGGACACTTGGGTTGCATCCATACATTGGCTATTATAATGCTGCTATGAACATTAGAGTGCATATATCTTTTCAAATTAGTGTTTCAGATACATACCCAGGAGGGAATTGCTGGATCATGTGGTAGTCCTATTTTTAGTTTTTTGAGAAAACTCCATACTGTTTTCCATAATGGCTGCACCAGTTTATGTTGCCTCCAACGGTGTACTGGTATTCCCTTCTCTCCACATCATATCCAACATTTTTAATTTGTGGTTTTTTGATAACAGCCATTCTGACATGTGTGAGGCAACATCTCATCATTGCTTTGATTTGCATTTCCCAGATGATTAGCAATATTGAGCATCTTTACATGTGCCTATTGGCCATGTATATGTCTTCTTAAAATAAAGTCAGTTATTTTGCCTCTTTTTTAGTCAGGTTGTTTGGGTTTTTGATATTAAGATATATGACCTGTTTCTATACTTTGGATATTAATCCCTAATCAAACATATGATTTGAAAATGATTTCTCCCATTTAGTTGGTTGGTTTTGGTTTTGTCAATAGTTTCCTTTGCTGTGCAAAAGCTTTCAAGTTTAATTAGGTTCCATTTGTTTATTTTTGCTTTGTATCCTTTGCCTGAGTAGACTGATCTAAAGAAAATATGACTACAACTTATGTCAAAGAATGTCCTACCTAGGTTTTCTTCTAGGAGTTTTATGGTTTCTGGTATTAACATTTAGATCATTAACCCATTTTGAGTTTATTTTTGTATATGGTCTGATAAATTGTTCTAATTTCATTCTTTTCCATGTAGCTGTCCTGTTTTCCCAGCACTATTTGTTGTAAAGACTGTCTTTCCCACATTGTATTATATAATTTTTGCCTCATTTGTCATAGATTAATTGACCATATGTGCATGGTTTTTTTTCTGAGCTCACCATTCTGTCCCATTGACCCATGCACCTGCTTTTGTGCCAGTACCATACCATTTAGATTAGTTTAGCTTTTAGTTCCATGAAGTCAGGGAGGATAATGCCTTGAGCTTTGTTCTTTATTCTCAAGATTGCTTTGACTATTCAGGGTCTTTTGTGGTTCCATGTAAATTTTAGGATTATTTCCTTTGGTTCTGTGAAAAATGTCATGGGTATTTTGTTAAGGGTTTCATTAGATCTGTGGATTACATTGGATAGTATGAACATTTTAACAAAATTAATTCTCCGATCTATGAACACGAATATCTTTCTATTTTTTTGGTATCACCTTCAATGTTCTTCATCAATGCTTTATAGTTTTTGGAGTTATCAGTCCACTTCCTTGATTAAGTTTATTTCTAGGTATTTTATTCATTTTGATAGAATTTTAAACAGGATTGCTTTCTGAGAGTGCATTATTAGTGTGTGGAAAAACAACATACTTCTGTATATTAATATTTTATCTTTCAAGTTTACTGAATTTATTGATCAGTTCAATAGTTTTTTGGTGGACACTTTAGGGTTTTTTATATATAGTACAAATATATAAATGTCACTTTGCAAATAGTGACAGGTTTACTTCTTCCCTTCTAGTTTGGGTGCCTGTTATTTTTTTCTTGTCTGATTGCTATGTCTAGGACTTCCAAAACTATGTTAAGAGGTCATCTTTGTCTTGTTCCTGGTTTTAGAGTACAAGTTTTTAGCTTTTCACCATTGAGTGCAAGGTTAGCTGTTCATTTGTCAAAAATGGCTCTTAGTAAGTTGAGATACGTTCCCTCTATACCAGGGGTGCCCAACCACCGGGCCATGGACCAGTACCGGTCTGCGGCCTGTTAGGCACTAAGCCACACAACAGGAGGTGGGTGGGGGCGAGAGAGCAAAGCTTCATCTGCCACTCCTCTTCGCTCCCCAACACTAGCACTACTGCCTGAACAATCTCCCCGTCCCTATCCCATGGAAAAATTGTCTTCCATGAAACCAGTCCCTGGTGCCAAAAAAGCTGGGGACCACTGCTCTATACAAACATTAATGAGAGCTTTCATCACAAATGGATGTTGAATTTTGTCAGATGTTTTTCTGCATCTCTTGAGATGATCATGTGATTTTTATCATTTGTTTTGTTAACATAGTATATCACATTGATGGATTTGCAGGTATTGAATAATCCTTGCATCCCTGGAATAAATCCTACTTGATCATGGTGTATGATACTTTCTATATATTGTTGAATCTGGTTTGCTAATATTTTGTTGAGGATGTTTGCATCTATATTAATCAGAGATATTGGCACATAATTTTCTTTTTTTTGTAGTGTTTTGTCTGGTTTTGGTATCAGGGTAATTGTAGCCTCATAGAATAAATTTGGTAGTGTTTCCCTACTTCTTAATTTTTTGGAATAGTTTGAGAAGTATAAGCATTAGTACTTCATTATACGTTTGGTAGAATTCCTCTGTGAAGTCGTCAGGTCCTGGACTTTTGTTTGCTGGAATTTTTTTTTTATTACAAATTCAATTTCAGTAAAAATGATTGGTCTTTTCAGATTATCTATTTCTTCCTGATTCAGTCTTGGAAGATTGTATGTTTCTAGGATCATCCATTTCTTCTAGGTTGTTCAATTTGTTGGCATATAACTGTTCTTAGTATTTCTTATGATTTTTGGTATCTCTGTGATATTGGTTTATTTCTCCTCTTTTGTTTCTTATTTTGTTTATTGGGCTCCTCTCTTTTTCTTGATGATCCTGGCTAACCTAAATGAGAAAAGATTTGAAAAAGATAGATACAGGTATATGTATAACTGAATCACTTTGCTGTATACCTGAAACTAACACAACATTGTTAATTACCTATACTCCAATATAAAATAATTTTTTAAAAAAAGCTTATGAATTTGATTTATCTTTTCAAACAACCAGTGTTTTTCTATTGATATTTTGGTCTCTATTTTATTTATTTCCACTCTGACCTTTATTATTTCCTTTCTTCTTCAGACTTTGGGCTTTGTTTTTCTTTTTCTAATTCCTTTAGATGGTAGGCTAGGTTTTTTATTTGAGTTGTTTCTTGTTTCTTGAGGTAGGCCTGTATCAGCATAAAGTTTCCTCTAAGAACTGCTTTTGCTCCACCCCACAGATTTTGTAAAGCTGTGTTTTTGTTTTCATTTGTCTCAAGGCATTTTCTTATTTCCTCCTTGATTTCTTTACTGACCCATTGTTTTTTTAGTAGCATGTTGTTTAGTTTTCACTTGTTTGTTTTCCTCATTTTTCTTCCTGTACTTAATTTCTAGTTTCATACAATTATGTTCAGAAAAAGTGCTTCATATAATTTCTGTACTCTTAAATTTGTTGAGACTAATTTTGTGGCCCAGCATGTTATCCAATCTGGAGAACATTTTATGTGCACTTGAAAAGAATGTGCATTTTGCTATTTGGGGATCCAGTGCCCTGTATATATTAAGTCCATTTGGTATAATATGTCATTAAATGCCACTGTTTGTTTTATTGATTTTCTGTCTGGATGATCTTTCTGTTGTTGTAAGTCAGCATTAAAGTCCCTACTACAGTTGTATTATTGTCAATTTCTCCCTTTATGTCTGTTAATATTTGCTTTGTATATTTAGGTGCATTTATATCAGATGCAAATATGTTGTATCCTCTTCTTGTTTTGATCCCTTTATCATTACATAATGCCATTCTTTGCCTTTTGTTATAGACTTTGTTTCAGAGTCTACTTTGTCTGATATGACTGCTGTTACCCCAGATTTCTTTTTGTTTCCATTTGCATGAAACATCTTTTACCATCCCCTCATTTTCAGTCCATGTGTCTTTAGTTCTGAAGTTAGTTTCTTGTAGTTTCTTGTTTCATATAGATGGGACTTTTTTTTTTTTATCCAACAGGTAACTGATGTTATTTGATTGGAGAATTTAGTCCACAGACATTTAAAGTGATTATTGATAGATGTGTACTTACTTTCATCTTGTTACTTGTTTTCTGTTTGTTTTTGCCATTCTTCTATGTTCTTTTCTTCTTCAAGTTTCTTCACTTGTAGCTTGATGATTTTCTTTAGTGGTATGCTTATGTTCTTTTCTCTCTAGTTCTTTTTTATAATTTTGCAGTATTTTTATGGAAGTATAGTTGATTTACAATGTTGTGTTAATTACTGCTATACAGCAAAGTGATTCAGTTATATATATAGATTTATATATATATACATTTTTAAAATATTCTTTTCCATTATGGTTTATCATAAAATATTGAATATAGTTCTCTGTGCTATACAGTAGGACCTTGTTTTTTTATCCATTCTGTATATAAAAGCTTACATCTGCTAACTCCAACCTTCCACTCCATCCTTCCCCCAAACCTTTCTCCCTTGACAACACCAGTCTGTTCTCTATGTCTGTGATTCTGTTTCATAGATTAGTTCATTTGTGTTATATTTTAGATTCCACATATAAGTGATATCACATGGTATATGTCTTTCTCTTTCTGACTTATTTCACTTAGTGTGATAATCTCTGGGTCAATCCATGTTGCTGCAAATGGCATTATTTTTGTTCCTTTTTATGGCTGAGTAGTATTCTACTGTGTAGGGTGTTTGTGTGTGTGTGTGTGTGTGTGTGTGTGTAAAGGCATTTTATTTTAAATACAGCAGTGTGTACATGTCAATCCAAAACTCCCAGTCTATCCCTCTCCCCCCATCTTTCCCCTCCTGCTAACCATAAGTTTGTTCTCTAAGTCTGTGGGTCTGTTTCTGTTTTGTAAATAGGTTCAATTGTATCATTTTTTTTAAGATTCTGAATATAAGCAATATTATATGACACTTCTCTTTCTCTGTCTGACTTACTTCACTTAGTATGATAATCTCAAGGTCTATCCATGTTTCTGCAAATTACATTATTTCATTCTTTTTAATGGCTGAGTAATATTCCACTGTGTATATATACCACATCTTCTTTATCCATTCATCTGTCAATGGACATTTAGGTTGCTTCCATTGTATAGGTTTTTGACTTGTGGTTACCACGGGCTTCATATTTGTTGACCTATAACTATATCTACTTGCTTTAAACTGATAATCATTTAAATTCAAACACATTCTAAAGGATCTACATTTTTACTCCCCTCCCCCATGTTTTATATATTTGATATGATAGTTTACATCTTTATCTATCCCTTTATTGTTTTTTGTATTTATAACTGATTTTACTGTACAATTTTCATCTTCTAATCTTTTTTTTTTTTTTTGCGATACATGGGCCTCTCACTGTTGTGGCATCTCCCATTGTGGAGCACAGGCTCCAGATGCGCAGGCTCAGCAGCCATGGCTCACGGGTCCAGCCGCTCTGCAGCATATGGGATCTTCCCAGACCGGGGCACGAACCCACGTCCCCTGCATCGGCAGGCGGACTCTCAACCACTGTGCCACCATCTTCTAATCTTTGTACTGCATCTGATATAAATGCACCCTCATCTTCTAATCTTTGTACTCACTTATTTAAGTGGTTGATCCACAGCCTTTACTATCTATTTGCCTTTACTAGTGGGAATATTCCTTTCTTATAATTCTTACTTCTTATTGTAGCATTTTCTTTTCCGCTTAGAGAAGACCTTTTAACACTTCCTGTAGGGTCAGTTTAGTGTTGATTAATTCTTTTCATTTTTGCTAGCCTGAAAAGTTCCTTATGCTTCCTTCAATTCTGAATAACCTGATAATCTTGCTGGGTAGAATATCCTAGGTTGTAGGTTTTTCACTTTTAACACTTTAAATATATCATGCCACTCCCTCCTGGCCTGTAAACTTTCTGCAGAGAAATCAGCTGATGGCCTTATGGGGATTCCCTTGTATGTGACTATATGTTTCTCTTGTTGCCTTTAAAATTTTCTATTTTTAACTTTTGCCATTTCAATTATGATATGTCTTGGTGTGGATCTCCAGGGAATTTTTCAGCCATATTATCAAATACATTCTCTAACATTTCTCTCTCTCTCTTCTCTTTCTACGACCCCTATAACGTAAATGTTAGTATGCTTGATGTTGTCCCAGAAGTCCCTTAAATTAGGCTCATTTAAAAATTTTTTCCTTTTCTGATTGGGTGATTGCTATTGTTTTATCTTCCAGATTGCTTATGTGTTCTTCTGCATCACCTAGTCTGCTATTAATTCCTTCTAGTGCTTTTTTTATTTCAATTATTGAATTCTTCAGCTCCGACTGGATCTTTTTCATATTTTCTAATTCCTTGTTAGCATTCTCACAGTGTTCATCTATTCTTTTCCCACATTCAGTTAGCATTCTTATTTCTAAAGCTTTGAACTCTTTATCTGAAAAATTATTTATCTCAGTTTCACTAGGGGTTTTTTTTCATAGATTTTTTTCTTGTTCTTTCATTTGAAACAAATTCTTCTGTCTTCTCATTTTGTTTAACTGATTGGTTTTTTGTTTGTTTGTTTTGTCTCTGTGAAATTAGGTGAAAGAGTTACCTATCTTGGCCTTGAAGTGAAGTGGTGTCCTTGTGTAGGAATGTCCCTGTGTAGTCTTCTTCATGTGCCCAGTGGCTTTAGTGAGAGAGCCGGTTCTGAAATGAGCAGAGGTCACATCTTCCCTGGTGGTGTGTTGGCAGCTATTACCTTGGTGGGAGGTAGGGCTGGAGATGGAGGGGCTAGAGCCAAAGCTAAGTGTGAGCTGGGGCTTCTCCTATGTTCAATGGCTGCCACAACCTTACTAGGGGCAGGGGCAGGACCCAACATGCTAGAGCAGAAACCTTGAGGTTTAGGTCCCAGCTGGTACTGTTACTTCTAAGTTTGAGCTCTCTTCCTCTCCCCAGCAATGGCACTGACACCTTAGTGGAGAACAGCATGGGAGCAAGAGGAACTGGAGTGAGAGCCTGGAATGGACTGGGGTGCACATTGGGATAGTCCCAGCAAGCCAGTCAGAGCCCCAGGCCATTTCTACTTCATTGTCTCCTTGTGTTCACCGGTATTGGCTACCCTCTACCTCCTGGCCAAGTCCCAGCTGGATCTGCTTCCTCTAAGTAGGTGCACTTCCCCTAGCAATGGCACTTTGGCCCCAGAGGTGAGCAGAGCTGGAGCAAGGGGGGCTGAAGCAGGCACCCGATGCAGTCCAGAGCATGTACCAGGAAGGTCCTGGCACACCAGTCAGAGCCCTGGGCTGCTCTCAAACCGCTGCTTCCACGTGCACCAGCTATAGCCACCCTTGCCCTGTTCAGATGCAGGGCTGGGTCCAGGTTGGCTCTGTTCCTCCCCAAGTGTGCACTTTCCTCTGCAACTGCAACCTTCACCCTAGTGGGGAGCTGAATGGCAGCAGGATTCCAGTGCCAGTTGGGGAGCACACTGGGGCATTGGCAGAGAACTGGTCAGAGTGCCAAGGAGTTTTCAATATGCTTTATTCGCCTTGTTGCCAGGAGTAAGCAAGCATGTATACATGCTCTTCATGAGTTCAGTCTAGGTTTTTAACAGCCCTCTGGTAAGTCTCACTGGATTACAGTCTAGCTAAGGGGACTCCTACTCCAATGTTGAACCCCAGGTCTGGGGTGCCCAATATATAGCTCGATCCCCTCTCTCTCCATGGAGGATCTCTATGCCAGTGACATCCCCTCCTCTTCTGTGTCCCCTGCTAGGGGCACAGGTGCAGACCTGATCACTTCTCCTCCCTTCCTACCCAACCCCATGTGGATCTTTCTTTACAGCCTTGATTGTAAAAGAGTCTTTCTGCCAGTCTCCAGTTTGTTTTCAGAGAGAGTTTCTCCATGTGTAGAGGTATTTTTGATGTTTTTGTGGGCGGAGGTGAGCTCAACTTCCTTATTCTCTGCCATCTTGATCTCCCCTCCCTGGCAGTCTTTGATGCAGTTACAGACATGTCTAAGGAGTAGAGTGGTGGTATTGACTGTGCTCAAATACAAAGAAGTCCACAGATTAATAAATAAGCCCTTGTTGAAAGTTTTCATATATGCTTTGCAATATTCTTCATTGTAACTCCAGTTCCTAGTGCATTAGCATGAAACAAAAAAGATTAGTAAATAAATGAAGGCTCTATCAACTTCATGCAATGTGAAATTCATATGTAAACAGTTCATAATAATCTCAAGGAAACAGCAATCTAGCAGAGAAAGCAAACAGGTCTGGTCACTGAAGGACTACATCCAAATACTAAAAGTAGGCAAGAGATAAAAATTATATATAACAGTGTGAGGAATGTGTTGATCGTGGATGTATTCCTGGAGACTGGAATTTGAGATGATTGGAAAGGGTTCTGAGAAGCAGAAATAGATGGAGAGGACAGATTGAATTAAGACTGGGAGATAGAAATTGTTCTAACAGAACATGTAGCCTCATTTTTCCTGAGATTCTCCTCAGGACAAAGGAGGATTTAAGATTCTAAGACCTCTCACTCTTAGATCCATATGTGTAGCTCCAAAGATGGATGGATTTCAATTAATATCAAGGGTCGTAATGAAGACTCTTGGGGCTCTCTTGCACTAGAAGCTATCAAGAAGTAACACAATTCTGAGGTCTCTCAAGTTTGAAGTCATATATTTTTACTGATTGCAGCAACATACTCCCAACACACACACCACACACACACACACACACACACACACACACACACACACAGAGACCCAGGTAACAGCTCTAACAAGAGGCCTTTTACCTTAGGAGATAGCTGTGTTCTACAGTCTTAAAAATCTCCGCAAGGATTTCTCCAACCATTTTAGCAAATTTGTTCTACAGGTTGCAGTAGTATATATATACATATATTTAAATATAATCTTACACTAGCATATAATAAAATTAACTTAATTTTTCAGTATACCATTCTAGTTATTCTAACACCTATATAGATTTGCATATCTTCTGTCATAATTGGAATACAAAACAGTCCCTACCTCCCCCAAATTTCTTTATGCTGTCCCTTTCCCATGAAGTTAAACCCCACCTCTAATCCCTGACAACCATGGATCTGTTTTCTATCCCCATAAATTTGCTTTTGAGAGAATGTCATATAAATGGAGTTATAGAGTACATAACCTTTTGATACTGGCTTCTTTTCCTTGGCAAAATGCCTCTGAAATTAGGCCATGTTGTAAGCATCAAGCGTCTGTTCCTTTTTATCATGGAATAATATTCTGTTGTATAGATTACCACAATTTGTGTATCCATTTGCGGGTTGAAAGACACAATACTCAAAGAGTATAAGCTCCACCTTTAAGTTGAATAAACTCTAGGTATCTAATACATAGCATAGCATACAGTTAATAATGCTGTATTATATACTTGAAAGTTGCTAAGAGAGTAGATCTTAAATGTTCTTACTACAAAAAAGAAAGGGCAATTATGTGATGTGACACAGATAACACTATTGTGGTAGTCATATTGCAGTATACAAGTATATCAAATGAACACATTGTACACCTAAAAGTTACACAATGTTATATGTCAATGATATCTCAATCAAGCTAGGGGGAAAAGGACATATGGACTTTTTCCAGTGTTAGGGGAATTAGGAATCAAGCTGCTATAAACACTTGTACACAGGTTTTTAAAGTAAACATGTTTCCTTTTCTATGGGGTAAATACTGTAAGCTGGCCTTAGAGTAAATGTATGTTTAACTTTATTAGAAATGTCCAAATTGTTTTCTAGAATGGCTAAGAATTTGAGTTGTGCCACATCCTAGGTAGCAATCAGTATTGTTTGAGTATTTGTTTGTTTTCTCATTTAGCCATTCTAGTAGTTGTGTAAAGGTATCTTAATGTTTTAATTTGCACTTCAATTTGATGTTGAAAATCTTTCCGTATACTAACTTACCATCAATAGATCTTCTTTGGTGAAGAGTCAATTCAAATATTTCCTGCAATTTTATTGGGTCATTAGTTCTCTTATTGCTGAAATTTGAGAGTTCTTTATATGTTCTGGATACAAGTCTTTGTTGGGTATGAAATTTGCAAGTATCTTTTCCTAGTTTGTAGCTGTCCTTTCATTTTCCTAATGAAATCTTTTGTAGATCATAAGTTATAAATTTTGATGATGTGTAAATATCAATTTTCTTGATGAATCATGCTTTTGGTATAATATCTACAAACTCTGCCTAACCCAAGGTCAAAAAGATTTCCTCGTATGTTTCCTTCTAAAATTCTTATATTTTCACATTTTTCATTTAGATCCATGATTCATCTTTTTTAACTCTCTAGAAGCACTATATATATGGTGCCAAGACATGGAAAAAACCCAAGTGCCCATCAACAGATGACTGGCTTAAGAAGATGTGATATATATTTGTATATTACTCAGCCATAAAAAAGAATGAAATATTGCCATCATCTGCAGCAATATGGACAGACCTAGAGAATATCATACTAAGTGAGTCAGATAAAGACAAATATTACATGATATTACTTATATGTGGAATCTAAAAAATAATACAAATGAATCTATATGTACAACAGAAACAGACTCACAGACATAGAAAACAAACTTATGGTTACCAGAGGGGAAAAGGAGCAGGGGAGGGATAAATTAGGAGTATGGGATTAATAGATACACACACTATTATACATAAAATAGATAAGCAACAAAGGTATATTGTATAGCATGGGGAACTATATTCAATATCTTGTAATAACCTATAATGGGAAATAATCTTAAAAATATATATATATGATTTACTATATTGTGTTAGTTTCTTGGCTATAAGTAGTGCTGCTATGAACGTTGAGGTGCATGTATCTTTTCAAATTAGAGTTTTCATCTTTTCAGGATATATGCCCACGAGTGGGACTGCTGGATCATATGGAAGCTCTATTTTTAGTCTTTAAGGAATCTTCATACTGTTTTCCATGGTGGCTGCACCAATTCACATTCCCAGCAACAGTGTAGGAGGGTTCCCTTTCCCTCACACCCTCTCCAGCACTTATTGTTTGTAGTTCATAGATATGAAGAGAGAGGTACAGGTTGAGTTTCCATCTTTCTTTCTTTTTCTTTCTTTCTTTTCTTTTTCTTTCTTTCTTTCTTCTTTTGCAAATGAGTGACCAATTGTTTCAACACCATTTTTTAAAAAGGCTATTCTTTCTCTATTCAATAATTTTTTGCACCTTTGTCAAAAATCAATTGGCCATATTTATGTGGAGCTACTTGGGGGCTTTCTATTCCATTCCATTGATCTATGGGTCTGTTCATCCATTTTTATCAGTTTTATCTTCAGTACTTAAAATAAGACTGGGAGCACAGTACTGTAGATAACAGAACTGTTTTCTATAGTAGAAAACAGTTATAGTAGATCTCTTTGGCACTTAAATTCCTACCTAATGTTCTTAACTTGATTACATAGCATAAGTCTTCAAAGATGTGAAAAGTCTTTTTAATCTCTATAAATGTTGTTATACACAAATATAGCTTTCAACAAAGATAAATATAATATTAAAATTGCTGGAATAAGTGCCTGATATCTTATTCTAAATACTGTACTTAAATATTTGAAGATTTTTGTATAATGAATCAAGCAGAGTGAAAATAGAGTATTTTGACCCATCATTTCTTGACTCACTAATCAAAATATAAGATTTCTTGTCTTTAATCTCTTCCTTGCTAAACCAGTCTAAAACCCTCTGAAATTTTCTTAAATTTCATGGGGTAGTTTAATTATTAGTGTATTAATTATCTGCTTTACAGTTTGTTTTGCAGGGAGGCTCTATAGACTCTCAGAGCACAACCTACAGCAGTTCCTTTGAACTGTAGAAAGAAAAGATGATAAGACTTTTGATTTGCAAATATCATCTCCTAGTTTATAGCTTAGAATTTCTTGCTACTTTAAGACATAGGCAACTTCATATGTAGGAGGCAGGACTAGAAATGGAAATGTAATAATTAGTAACAAAAAACTAATCATTAAAAATCATTTGAAATGGCCCTAATCTATGTCTGCCATCTGACTCCTATGTTTTTGGTTTCATATCCCTCCCTATGATAACAGGCACTACTGTAAGCCATTAACATATACAAGCTCATTTAACACCAGCAGGAGGTAGGTGTGGTATTAATATTGCCTTTTCATAGATGAGACAAATGAAGCAAAAAAAGTTTAAGTAACTTCACCAAAACTATAGTGCAAGAAAGCAGAGACATAATCCAAACTCAGATAATCTGTTTCTAGGGTCTATGTTCTTAACCTAATCTTTATAACTTTAGATAAGGGCAAAGAGAAAAGAGAATCACGAACCATGAATCAGTGAAATTCTCACCCAAAACTCCTTATGGTAAAACAAGTGTTCAATACAATTATAATGTATATGCATTAAAAGTTTAAATTGTTACACCACAAGTAATAATAGAAGGTAAAAGGCAGTAAATAGGATATTACATTATGTAATATGTAATGTAATATTATATATGCATTATATATATGTAATATTATATATGCATTCACCCATATCTCATTTAAAACTATTTTATGCTCTCCGAATATTTTCTCCCCTCTCCTCACATGTCTAAACCTTCCTCATCCTTCAAGATCCCCCTTTCCTTTGAAATTTGAAAGCTGATTTTTCTTCTTATATCCTAAGAAAATTTAGCATAGGATAATTAAAGCATAATATCTAGGCCAAATATAGAATACTTATGGAAAGAAAGTTGAGGAATAAATTAGTGCGGTTGAATGGAGAAGACAGAAATAATATACAACCTGAATCATGTTTAACTATGGTGGACAAGATGATTGAAAAATTATAACTATCAAAAGGGTATAGTGTCCAAGTAACCTAGAATCAAAGTGTATCAGTATTTCCAGAGTGAGTCTAGAATCTGTTAGATAAGTTGTCAACCAAGAGATCCATTCCTGGTATAGTGCAGCCCAGACAAGACTTGGCTTCCTGGGGACGGAGAATAGAGAGAGAAAAGAAGGGTAGTATGAACCAATGTATTTTCTATTTCTTTATTTTTTTTAATTTTTATTTTATATTGGAGTATAGTTGATTAACAATGAAGTGATATTTTCTACTTCTTTAAAACAGGTATATAAAGAGAGGCCTGGATCTGCCTGTCAACATAATTGAACATTTTTACTGAGACTCACAGTTTATTTTTTCACTCATTTTCCTTACCGAAGGGAGAGAAATAGAAATGTTGTCTTAACCAAACTCATCCATCCCATAAACACTTTTTTCCACTATCAATGAAGAATGAGATTCACATAATAGGATATTTCTGAGACCTGAAGTACATACGTTTAGAAATATGTCTTTACTAGTGTGGGAATTATTTTGAAATACAGTAAACAATGTCAATAAAATG
This sequence comes from Delphinapterus leucas, assembly GCF_059928025.1. Taxonomy (NCBI): domain Eukaryota; kingdom Metazoa; phylum Chordata; class Mammalia; order Artiodactyla; family Monodontidae; genus Delphinapterus; species Delphinapterus leucas. The sequence continues at coordinate 45,937,455 of NC_143133.1, read as the reverse complement.
CCTATAAAATTGAAGCCCAGAGCCAGATAGAAAAATCTGAAGACAATAAAGAATCCAGTGAAGCAGTAAAAACATAGGCTAAATCAAATTAAGGGGTGAATGGAATTAGCTGCAACCTTGGTTGTAAATATTAAGTGATGGTGATAAATGAAAGACTCCTAGAAAGGATGTATAATGCATTAGATTGCAAAATTAATTCCAACCAGAAGCCGTAGAAATGGAGTCACCCTCTTACAAAGCAGTCAGAACTCAATTATAAGAAGGGGTTAAGTATATTCATCTGTGGCTCTAGTAGATGAACTTGGACCTATGCAACTGATCTAATTCCATGACACAGTCTTGTAGCACATTTGGACCACAGCAAAGTGTATCAATATGCAATGTCAAAAATCTCCTATAAACCTTTTACAAAAAGGCAAAGAAACCAACAGATAAAATGCACAAAAGGCATAAACAAACAGTTCACAGAGTTAGAAATTTAAAAGAATATATTTACTTATAACTTTATGTATAAAATATATACAATTAAAATACAATATTACATTTGCCTAAATTATTAGCAAATTTAATATATTAAGATATATCCATGTGGTGCCTTTTTATGTTGTTTTTAATATCTATGGTGAGAGAATACTATTTATATTATTTTTGTATTTTGTCTGTTTCTCTTTTATGTCCTACAGTTTATTTTTATGTGAGTCGTTGCTGTTACGAGATGCATGCATATTAATAACTAGTATCTTTATTATTAAATACAGACTTTAACATTATAAAGTGTTATTTGTCTCTTTTTATGTTTCTTGGCCTCAAATTCAACTTTGTCAGATATCAAAATTATGACACCTGTTTTATCTTTTTAATTTGCAAATTGTCTTGTGTACCTTTGTCCGCGATTTTATTTTAAACGTTTGAGAACCTCCTTATTTTAGATACATTTCTTGTATACAGCATACTGTATGGCTTTCTTCACTTACTGTGATGGATTATATGCTGTCAAATCAGCATCATCTTTATCCCCCTCCTTTGCAATGCATTTCCCAGAATCCCCTTCTGTGTATGGCTCTGGGTAAAAGATTGCCAATATGAGGAACATGCATAAAAGATCAGAATGAAAGAAAGACATCCTTCTCTTGAGGAAAGTTGTAGCCGTACATATGGACACATAAGAAATTCTGACAACTCTTGAGAGTTATCTAGTTCTTCACTACAGGTTGAAATATTTGGTGGAGAATTATATTCTCGAGAATTGCAGCAGCTTCCAGTTTGAGAATTATCCACCTCGGTACTTTGGGTTGAGACTTGAGTGTTGACTCCTCTGACTTGCAGGAGACCCTCTGAATTTCAGTAGTAGCTTCTCTGATCTCTGTCCCTCAGGCTCTTACAACAGATATTTAAGCCCCCTTTTCTACATGAAAATAGTTATACCTGAACACAGAAGAGTGTCTTTAGTCTTCTGACTGAACCTTGATTAACTGATTTGGTCTTCCTAGTTCTGTGATATTTTTCATATTATATTTACCTTTAAATGTCATTTTACTATGGGGTTTCTCTCTCTGTCTCTGACTCTGTCTCTCTCTGTCTCTCTTCTCTCTCTCTCTGTCTTTCCTTTTTCATCCTTGCTCTCACTCTTTTTCTCTCTGTGTTATCTTTAGTATTTAGACAAGTCTATATTTTTTGGTAATAGTTGCATTTATACTGATCTCTTTACATAATACTCTTAATTAATCTTTTCTTTTTCTTTTTGGATAATGTCTATTTGTTTTCTACCATAAGGAAGTTTGTTAGGTAGAACCTTTTCTTTTTCCTCTCTTCTCTCTCCTTGCACTTCAGTTGAGGAGACACACTTTAAATTCCAGTTTATATCCATAAGGCAATCAGTAAACTCATTCTGCTTTCCTTCTCTTTTCTCTTCCCTTCCTCCTAAACTGATTTTAGTTTTATTGATAACATTATATTTAATGCTTACTGTACATAATTATAAGTGTCTTTTTAGGCCTTTTTGTTCTCAAAATTCTTCTTTAGTGTATTTCTTATGAAGGGCTCATGAAATATTCACTGACATTATGCATGTTAATAAATAGTATGTCTGTGTTATGTAAAATGTCATTACATTTTAATATCAGTTTGGCTAGATATGCAATTGTTGGCTTACATTGTCTTTTCTACATTATCTTACATATATCACTACATTGTCCTCTGACATAAAATATAACTTTCATCAATTTTAATGACAATCTGATATTCCTTTTCTTATAAATGACTCCACCTTCTTGGAATGATGCCTGAAAGATTTTATTTCTCTGAAGTCCATAATTATGCTAAAAATTAATCTTTCTGGGTCAGTTTTCAAAAGGATATAGTATGTTCTTTCAATATGTAGTTTCAGGTCTTTTTTATTCTAAGAAAGCTTACCTGAATTCTATTTTCTATTATCTGTCCCATCTACTGTTTTATTATTCATATTCTGCAGTTACTACCATTATACATATGTTGCATCATTGTTACCTTTTTTTTTTTTTTTCCGGTACACGGGCCTCTCACCGTTGTGGCCTCTCCCGTTGCGGAGCACAGGCTCTGGACGCGCAGGCTCCGCAGCCATGGCTCACGGGCCCAGCTGCTCTGCGGCATGTGGGATCTTCCCAGACCGGGGCACGAATCCGTGTCCCCTGCATCGGCAGACGGACTCTCAACCACTGCGCCACCAGGGAAGCCCTGTTACCTATTTTTATATGATCCTCTCAAACTCTGTTTTTCTCTTTCTTTGTTCTTTCTTTCCTTCTTTGTTTTTGTCTTTTCATTACCTGTGTCCCTTATGACTTTATCTACAGTTTTCTTTCTTGTTTAAACTTTACTTCTAAAATTACTTTTTAAAATTTCTAATTATTTTATGAATATTGTTAGTTCTTTATTCATATTCTCATTTGTTGAATGAATTACTACTAAGTTTTTATAATTCTGATTTCTATTGCTTCCTTAATTCCTTTTTGGCTGATTTAAAGTACTAGCTTATAGATTTTATCTCTTTTGTGCATGTTTTTCTAAAATGAATTAAATGTCGATAGGTATTTTATTTTACTCATTTTACTTTTTTCATGTGGAAATTTAACATAGGGTTCTATTGCAATATATTTCAGTTGATGGTTTGTAAGTCAACTAGGTTTACCCAGGTTCTTAGAACAAGGGGGTAGGCTAAAATATGAAATCACATGACTCTACAGAAATATTCTCTGTTGTTATCATGTAAGATTTTGAAAACATGGCCTTGTATTTTCTGATATGTGCTGGTTCTGTTTCTTTTGCTGGGATTTATATGAACTATCTCCATCCTTTGCACTTAAAAGTCCATTTTTCTGTTCAGTGTGTATTTCACTCACAGCAATTTTACGGAAGTCTGGTGTTTTATTCTAAAATGAGTTCTATTTCATTAACTGCAAGAATTCATAGTGATTGGACTACCTCAACATTGTCTGAAATCTCCTTAGTAACCATTAACTTCCTTACATAGTTAAGCCTCTGTTGGCACCCTCCTAGTTGGGCTGTTCAAGATTTGCCCATCAAGCTTTCTACAACAAATGTGGCAATTTCTGGATTCTTCAGCTCTCAGAGTCATTTGAAGATGATTTATTTGCTATTTCTGCTTTCTTTTGTAGAGTTGTTGAAACCATACCATTCTTATTGCTGTTTTTGTTTTTTCCCCACACTGATGGGAACAGTTTTTCATATAATTTTACTGTAGATGTTGCCTGTGATATTTCTGATATATTATCTTAGTGGTTATATCTGTTTCTGTAAGGAGGTTCTGGGCTATTCAAATAAGTACGCCATTAACTGCAATGCAAACAGGATATTTATATTTGTAACTATACCCAGATAAAATTTTAATTAAAAGTGAAAGGAAATATGCCCTTAAGAAAAATAATTTTCAAATGCTATTTATCTTTAAGATATATTTAAAGCAACAAATCCAAGTTTTACTGTATGTGTACATCTTTTAATAGTGCACTCTACTGTGTTCAAGAGATGGTTACTCTTGCTAAACTGTTTTTTAAAAATACTTCGTAACTGTGAAGTATAAGTGAATTCAGATTAATAATTGAATATTTTTGTTGCCCATAAAAACACTCAAGGTTCTGGGGCTTATTCTGATTTTATCTAACACAAGGCTGAATGGTCTATTAGCTCTTTTCTCTTTTGGATTTCCAAGATTTCATTAAAATAGCTTCCCTAGTGCACAAAAGATGATTCAATCACATGTAATTTTGTGGGCGAGATCACAAACTAATCCCATCTTTCTCCCAAGGTGATCAGTTTTGAAGTTATGTGAAGTTTTCAAACTTGATATTAACAATGAGTGATAAAAGCAATATTTAATTTCCAATTAACCCATAGTACTAATAATGTGGATTCTAACATGGACTACAGTATTAAGCTGTGTTACTAGAAAATAAGACTATCAGTTTAAAGAATAAGACTATCAGTTTAAAGAATAAATCCTTAAACTAGATTAACTCATGCCATTCTCTGTATAAGCCAATAAGCATTAAGTAGAAGGCATTTTTCAAAAATGTAGGCTTTAAAACAGAACCTGGAATTTGCTCATTTTTAATCTTCAACTTTCTAAATCTACTCACCTCCCTATTCACCATAGAGGTCATTTATCTACAAGATAACACACGTGATTTCAGTCAGCTGTGCTGTGGTCATGAACACTGTGGCTGAATTACAGATCCAAGGTTATTTTTTAATCATTTGAAATGCTTTTAGATTCACAGAATACAGTTGGAAGCAGATTATGCTGAATTCTAGGAAAAGCCTGGTTTATTCTTTTCTTGGTACTTAATGAAAAACAAGGTGAATCAAATTTCAGTTTGAGTACTATAAACCAAAATATGCAAACCCCATATATCTTGGGTTTCAAATATCTTTGTTGGAAAAATCATACTGCTTAAATTTGGAAAGCTTGCTGAGGTTTTCCTATCTAGCATAAGTGGTTAATTTTGGCATTTTTCCCAGGGAAATGTGCGTAGGATTGATAAAGGAGTTTCACATCCAGCTAATTCCCAAATGCTTAGAGAAGACATGTTTCCCTTCTAGAACAGAGAGGCACAGAGAAAGAATAAGGAGGAAAATAAACTGTGTTTTGGACAATCAGGATAAAAATCAGGAAATATAAACTGAACAATATCTCATCAATCTGAACCACAAACATTCACTCAGGTCAAAGTTTCATTTCTCTATCTCAAAACATGTGCATTATCTTTGAAAGATCCCCCAGAATACCAGAGTACATCCCTTTCCCAACCATCAGCTTCCCTAAAGATATATTTTTAATGAACAAAGCTATGATTATTATAAGGGGTTAAAAATAAATGAGTGAAATGTTGTGCTTAAAATCAGGAACATATTTGGCATCGCTACATGAGATATAATCCATGAGCACAATAATAACACAAAAAATAGGTGACATCATGTCAGAGACTTGCAGCAGTGAAAATCCTTGCCTCAGTACAGTATTTACTTTCTTCCCAGCTTCTTGGAAAACATCAACTATAGCAGGAAGCTGATTAGAATTCACATTGCTTTGAAACATAAACTACAACTCAGTCTTTATGTATCTAGTAAAACAAACTTGATATTACAAACCTAACCATCAATATTAGACTAATTTCAACAAGTAGGTTTGACAAATTCCCCATGTCTCAAGGTACCTTTAACATCATCTTACCCATCTTTTGTTCCATTTTATCGGGGTGGGAAGGACAATTTCTCCAAGCTAACACAGCTGAGTGCTAGAGACCTGACTAGAATACCAGTTCCCACACTGATAATATTGTCTTGAAGACACTAGCACTAGACTGAAGATTTTCAACAAATCTCTGTCTCCAATTGACTCCTCTGAGTCTTCAGTCTGTATTTTCACCATCTTCATGAATGAAAAACAAACTCTCATAGTCAACACTTTCCAAAATTAAATTCATTTTCGTTTTCTCCCAAATAAAACTCTTTCTTCTCCTAGGTTACCTGTTGTAGTGAGCGACACCACCATTCTACCAGTCTTCCAGTGGAACACCATAATGTCATCCTAGATGTTCTCTCTTCCTTCATCTCATAATGATAATTTGTCCCCAACTCCTGCCAGTCCTGTTTCCCAAATTTCTAGTCAGTCTGGTAATCCTCTCTCCAAACCCAAGCTGCCTCTGGGTTCAAGCCATCAGTACTTCTCACCTCCTAACTGTAAATAATCTCCTAATTGAATTCTTATCTCTATTACCTCTTTGACTCATCATTCATTCAGCTATAAAAGTGCTATTTCTAAAATGTAAATTTTATTAGTCCATTGCTTGGTCTGGAATTTTCTATAAGAATATCTCCTCTCTACTCTTCTAGTAATTTCTTTTTCTCCATTCAGTGATCCTAAAGAGGATATTAGGTTTCATATGAAACAATTAGCCCATTACATGGTGAGATCATTCTCCCAAAGTTCTTCCCTTAAACGTGTAATTTTTGTTTCAAAAACAGTCAATTAAAGTGTATAAATTAAACAGAGTTAAAGACACAAATGAATTCACTCTCCCACCTGTTGACTCTTGTCTCATTATTATATTTTGTTTTGTTTATTTGTATTTTTTAATTATTTTGTTTGTTGTTTTTTTAATTATCCTGGAAATTTTCCTCAAAACTGTGCATGAAGTGTTCATATGTTTTTGATTTTCAACTTTTTATAATATTGTCTTGCTAATACAAAATACAATTTTTATGATTCATTTACCTTCTGTTGTGCTTTTCATATCCCCCATTCTTCTCAAATTATACCAAATTTTGTTTTCAGCTTCCCTATTCATTATCTGTATAGATTTGCATATTTACTTAAATGTTGTTTTATAACATATCAACTTAAGATATTATTTCCTGGTTTTTGACGATGTCTATATTTTATTCATTACTGTTTCCATAAATATTTTTGAGATTTATTCTTTTTTATCTCTGGAAATTTACTTTAATTAACAAATATTTATTGAACACATGCTACACAACACAGAATCATTACATTTCATCATTTTTCCAGTTGCTGTTAAACATCTTACAATTCATGAAACAGGTTTCTCCCACCAAAGAATTATCTTATCCAAAATGTCAATTGTGCCAAGATTGAGAAAAACTGCACCAAGGTCATCTAACTTCTACATCATTTTATTTGTTACATGAATCAATTTTTTTCTTTAATGTCTTTCTTCTTAAAACTTTTTGACTTCGTGTTCTACTTTAGTTCATTCATTTTCTAAGCCAACTGCACATTTAACAGCTGAGTTTTCAAATTTTACTCAAGTTTAAAATAATGTATTTTGAATACCATGTCTTCCTCTTTCCTGTATTTTGTCTTAAATTTGCTGGAGTGTATTCTAGAAAATGACTTTAGGATGTGAGTGGCAAACTTTATGAGTCCCTGTATATCCAAATACGTGTCTGTCCTGCACTTGCCCTTGATATTTTGGCAGAGAATAGGCTTTTCCTTTAGAACTTAGAATAACTTTTTTCACCACTGTCATACTCAGTTTTGCTGATGACAAATCAGATGCCATTTTAATTCTCATTTATTTGCAAGTCACCAGCTAGTTTTCTTGTCTCTTTAAATTTCTGGAATCTTTTAAAATATCTTTTATGTTCCGAAATCTTGTGAGAGATATGCCTGAGTGGGCATTTTCCATTCATCCTGCTCAGTCCTCGGCTGACTCTTGAACTGATGATTCACATCATAATTTAGTCTAGGAAGTTTTGTTTTTCTATTCCTTCACTTCTTTCCCCTTCGGTTTTTTTTTTTTTTTTGATATCTTAAGACATCTATTCAACCCCTATTAGAAATTAAATGTTTAAGCATATGGTCTCTGGAGCCAGGACACCTGGATTTGAATCCTAATTGTGCCTTTTACTATCTGAGTGACTTTGTACAAGTTACTTTACCTCTGTGAACTTCATTTCCTCAGTCTGTACAATGGAGACCACAATAGTACCTATTTCATAAGGTAATTTTAAGAATTGTGTTGGCATGCATTAAAAAATTAGAACTTTATCAGGCACATAGTACCTTTAAAATGTTTTCTATTGATAACAGTATTTCTGTACGTTTAGTACACTATACTGTCTCTACAGGTCAACAAAAGTATTTCTGGCCATCGTGAAATGACAATTACATGATTTTTCTCCCAGATAAGATCATACAGCAAGTAGAAAAAATAATCTATATTTAATTTACTTATCAGTTCTGTTTCTATAAATATCAGACTGTCGGTATGGTTATAGATCCATCTTCATTGCATCAACAGATCTATTTTAATTACTTCTTGGCAAAACCATTCCAGGAGATTGTGAGAAGGAAGTTTTGGTGTATGAATCTCTCCACTGACAGACGAAGATAGATACCAGTTGTTATATGCATGCTATATATACAAAGAACAAAGACATACGGTAATTCAACAAACCCTGAAATACCATCCCTTCTACATCAACTCCATCAAGAAAAATTTCAATTGAACATTCCCTTTTCCCATTTGACATGCATTTTTCAGAATACCCCCTTTTGAGGAAAGTGCATAGTCTTTGCATCAAAAGACTTAGGTCCCTATCTTACCTGTGTCATGTGCTACCTGCAAAATCCTAAGTAAGGTACAATCCAAGACTTCTGTTCTCCTGTAGTTTATGAAATGGGGTTAACTCAAATGGTGTAGAAGAGATATATACTACACACATGTGCCTGGCATATAGTAAATATGCAAGCTTTCTTTTTCTCTAAACCTGATTTCATGTAAATTAAGTTATTAGAGAAAGAATGAGATGAATATAGTGATCACAGAATATAGTGTAACCTACACATAATTTGGTTCTGCTTGGAAGAGTCAGTGAGTATGATATAATCATATATTTTATATCTCTATATTTCACTGAACATTTCTTTCATGTTTCATGTTGCTGAATTTTAAATGCTCATGATGGGCAAGATATATGGAATGTTTAGGGTCTCATGTCTAAATTTCTATCACTTTTAACCTGTCGGCAATATTTATTTTTCCACAGAATCATAATATTGAAAACATAGGTTTTCCTCTTAAAAGAACTACTTATTTTTTTCCTCAATGGGAATTCTTGATATTTTGGCACAAATATATGGAAAAATATATATATAGTTGGATGATTCCCAGAAGGAAAAATATTTGACAGCCTTGTTCTGTTAATAGTAATTAACTTAAAATGCAAATTTTAAGATCACTCTCCATATAATATAATCTCTTTGGCTAACCTCAAAGTATTAAGTCATTACAATTTTAATGGAAAATTTCTGGCAAAATATTCACCATTGGCTTTTATAATGTCCCAAGGAAGGACTTTAAATACCACCAAAGGGAGGTTAAAGTCCATTGAAATGTGCCCTTCATTTTCCTGGAATGATGCCTAGCTCTTGGAAAGCAATTTACAAAAGGCCTTTCTTTCTACTATACTCTTTTTTCCTTCCCGATGACTCTTTTATTTTAATGCTTATATGGAGAGCCAGATAGCCACTTAAGGCAATGTTCTGGTGCATTAGGCAGTGTTCATGAATGAGTGAAAAGATCTAAGACGAAGAGCATGTTAAGATTAGGAAGGACATGAAAAAATGATCCAGTGTCATTACCAATATCATCTATTAATAACAGCTGAAGAGGTTGATAACTTTTGCAAAGGGAGGCAATGATCACCTTATTTGTTAAGACAGTTCCATTCTAAGGAACCTCTAATTCAGTAGGATGTTCTCACTCCATCTCCTCCACCTTTCTCTTTAACATATTCCAATAAATCAGAGCCTTCACAACTATTAAAATGTTAAAATCCCCTAGTTGCCTACTTTGAATATTGTCAAATTCCAGACTTATCATTTGTTCAACTAATATTTTATTTAAGGGGTAAGGAATAAAAATGTATACTTTCAGCTGTTCACCATAGTGGTGTATTAGTTTCATATTTGCCACTGTTACAAGTTACAATAAATATATTGGCTCAAAACAGTACAAATATATTCTCATAGTTCTGGAGGTCTGAATCTGAGATCAAAGTGTTGGCAGGGCTGTGCTCCTTCTGAAGGTTTCGGAGGAGGACCTGTTTTCTTGTTTTTGTTTTATCCTGGCTTCTAGGGGTTTCCAGCATTTCTTGACTTGTGGCCTGTTCCTTCATCATAAAAGGCATCCTCTGTTTCCATCATCATCTCATCTTCTTCATTATTCAAATTTCCCTCTGCCTCCTTCTATTAAGGACACTTGTGACTCTATTGGACACACTCGGATAACCCAGGAAAATCACCATATCTCAAAATTCTTAACTTAAAATGGCAAAATCCCTTTTGTCATCTAAGATAGCACAGGTTCAGGAAACTAGGATGTAGATATCTTTGGAGTACTATTATTCAGCCTACCACAAGTAGAATTGAATCTTTAGATTCCATGAATCATTCAGACAAGGTTCAAAGATTCCATATTTGCCAGATTTTCAGACCTGTGTATGTAGAAGTGTGAGAACTATGACACTATCTACAGTATATAAAGAAAACTATCAGTCAAAATTATTCAGTAAGATGAGTACAAAAACATTTAAGAACTTGAGAATGGAAATAATAAATTCAAAATAAAAAATAAATACACCTGAAATGTAAACATTTCAATATGATTCATATTATTATCACTTCAAAAATTTTTTTTCACTTTGCTGTACACCTGAAACATTGTAAATCAACTATACTTCAAATAATAAATAAATAAATAAAATTAACCCCCTAAAATTCCATTTTGTTGTCTGTTTAAGAAAGGAGTTTTCACCTAAGGGCTAGGCTGTTTATAATAATGGATATATATCATGTTAGCTGCTAAAATAACTTATATGGATTCCATATAGAAAATTTAGTTATTTTATAACTATTTGAGAGTTGTTTTATTAAGGTTTTGCTCCTTTTGAGGAAAAGTGGCTTAGGTGGCTCTGGAATCCTATTTACAAATGTTTAGAAGGAAAACTGACTATTACCAATCGCCCATATTAAAAAAATATATATATATACATATACATATACACATAAGTATACATAAACTTGAAGCCAAAATTGGATATTGTGATTGACCTGAAAAAATTCTGATTTCCATGAGAGTACTATGTTTAAGGATATTTGTATAAATTTTCTAGATAAATTTAATATTCAAAAGTCAAAGGAAATGATACATATTGAGTAAGTTACCAAAATGGTGTTTCTCTTTTGGTGTGCACCAAATACTATGCTGATTAAAGGTTTAAATTAACTGCATCATAAAATGACAATGATGCAATAATAATAACATTATTATTTGGCATTTTTATACATATACACACAAAGATACATACACATAAAATCCATGGAATTTTTTTTTAAATCGGTACATACAATATTGTACTTGGATATAGAAATAATGCCATAGATAAATGCAACTCAGAGATAGTGCATGTAAAATTGCACTGTAAATGCAAGAAGAACATAGTAACCAGGATTAAACAGTCTTTTCATCTCCCATAAATCTATTTTGGGACAGAAATCTTTGCAATCTGCTTCCAGAAATCATGGACCTTAAGATTGGGAGGAACCTTAAGAAAATACAGCATATTTGTTGAAAGATTTAAACACCAAAAGATACAGGTTCAGTTCTGACTTCTGTTCGAATTAACTGTGAACTCAAGAAAATCTCTCACTTCTCTGAGAGTCCAATTCTGTATCTATAAGAATGAGATAATCATACACATATCCCTTGGTTTCACTGAATTGATCTAAAAAGAGTTTTTAAGTCCTTTCTGGCTCTAGCATTGTTATACAAAATCAAAAATAGAAACTATCTATTGAAGACTGGCAGCATGACAAATATTCTCCAAATTGCAAAGAACTCAACAAGGTAGATATGATATTTTACTTAGAACAAAAAACTGTGGATCAGAGAAGTCAAGTAACTCTGCCCAGAGTCACACAAAAGAAAAGGGAAGAACTTAAATTTTAAACATAGTCTATGAAGACTGTTCTATCCGCTGTATCCAGCTACCTCTCAATAAAGTGACAAACAATTTTATGATTTAATCTAACACCTTCCCCTGTAAATAAAGAAGCACAATGTAGGTCCAGAGGAAAGTATCAGTTTGAGTCAATCTGATTACTGAAGGCAGAATTTAGTGATCAAATCCAGGTGAGGGACTTCCCTTGTGGTCCAATGGGTAAGACTCCACACTCCCAATGCAGGAAGCCCGGGTTCAATCCCTGGTCGGGGAACTAGATCCCATATGCATGCTGCAATGAAGAGATCCCGCATGCCACAACTAAGACCGGGCACAGACAAAATAAATAAATTTTTTAAAAAATAATGACCCAGGTGAAAAGGTGCTCATTTTTTATTAATATGATGAACATCCTATCATGATAAAGATATTCATGAAAACAGTTAATGGATGATTTTTTAAGGTAGTGCGGTTATTATAATGTTTTAATTTATGTAACTTTAAAGTGTAAATAATGTAATTTAAAAAAATTATGGTCAGGGTTCTTGACTTGGACCAAAACTCCACTTAACACCTTGCCTGATGTCAAATCCATAATTTCTGGGAGAGTTTCATAACTTGGCAATGGGTAGAAAAGAGTGATGCACATTAGTTAATCCTTATATTCTTAGTTCAAAAGTCATGCACTCAAAGGTATAGAGTAACTTGGACACTCAGTTAGAAACATAGTCTACTATACTAGCCTGTGTGCCTCAACTAAGATTGACACTCCACACACTTACAAAAGTTGAGTTCATTTTACTAGTTCACACAGATTTTTCAGTATTCATTGTCATTACTCTATATATAAACAGGCTCACTACCTTTATCTCAGGAAACTGGTAGTCAATAAAAGCCAAGACCAGGTGATGGTTACCAATATTTGATTTACATATCAAATTGTACACATAATTATCTTAAAGATTTTTCTTAGGTATGTGGTTTCCAGATATGTAAGGCTCCTGCTTCTCCAATTTTTGCTATTTTCAAGGTAGATGTCTTGCCCTACCCCATTCAGACTTAGACAAACCAGAACATTAATACTTTCTTAGTTACTCCAGCCCTCTTCCTACTATTTCACTGCAACTCTGTTCTAAAGAAAGCCAATAGAAAAATGGGTTCAGTAGAAGATACAAATGTTCAAAATCTCTTCTTCAAGTCATGACAAACATATGTATAGACAGAATTGCGAACATTTTCTGGATGAGGTGAGTCTCTGAGTGATTTCTTCTGCATGGAAATTTATTGTACCTAATCTATCAACAGAAGTGACAAATTGATGCAGCTGGGAAAACTTGCTTCTTTCTCTACTGACAATATGTTAAAGAGGCCAGGCATGGATTCATTCAACTTCATTTCAAAGTTTCAAGTATACAGTTTATTATAAGAAACTTTATTACTCTATATGTATATTTGTATGTCTGTACACATATAAACATATATGCAAAAGATAGATAGATAGATAGAAATTTCAATTCGATAAGTAAAGATTTAAACCAATTCCTTTTCATTTTAAGAACTTTCTGACAATGTTTTGGCTAGGAAAAGGAAACTACCTTAGTATCAAAAGACATGTTGGCGTTCAGTCCTAAAACAATGACTTGCTCCCCTTTGAGAGCTAACATAATTTCACTTCAAAAACCTATGGTGACTGAAGGTAATCTTGTACAAACCCCCATTCAATATACTTCTGAAGCCAGATATAGTAATAAATTTATTCTCAGAAGAATATAGGTTGAGATGAAATATGTATTTAATCACTTGAGATTTATCTACGTGGGGATGTTAATTTTAATCACCATTCTAGATCATAATTAGGGTCCTAAGATAATTGAATTCTAATCATTGAGTACATTCATTATGTTTGTTGTTTCAAACCATCTAAATTTAGATCAGGGAAGACTACCACCTACAAATAATAAACTCTATAGGTTTAATAAACTCCTTTGGAAATAATAAACTCTATAGGTTCTTATAAAAACTGTGTAGGTTCTTATAGGCTCTCTATAGCTTCTAAACTCTAAGCTTTCCAACAAAGCTTAAAGGAAGAAAAGAAAATTATTTTCTTCATGGATTGATGTTTATTAACTCTTTTGAGCTTCAACTCAGAAACACAATAAAAGAATTAACGGATGTCCTCTAAATGGTGTCCTGAGGCAAACAACCTTAAATCTGTTTATTAACTTTGATTCTCACTTATATCACTTGAAGACAAAGGATAAAAAATAAAATGATATTCAGTTCCAAGATAATTCCTAGGCCACAACAACCAAAAAAATATAGGCTTTCTTAAACCATTTTGGGGGGCATTTAATAGTCAGTATTTTTATTTCTCCCAAAGAAATGTACATATAAAGAAGATTGGTATAACTGTCAGCACTAAATTATTTGGTGGAATGTATAAAATCTAATGCTGATTTTAGCTGTGATTTCACAGATTCCAGGAGGCTCTCTTTCCCACTCAAATATCTCTCTAACATGTTTATCCATTTGGTTTAAAGGAAGAAAGGGAATGAGGGAGGGACGAACTGAGAAGTAAAAAAGAAAAAAAGAAGAAGGAAGGAAGGAAATATTTCACTATCAGAAATAAGGTTTAACACTAAAAATTGATTACAACTGATTGTTATTTTTTACTTAAAGTAAATTTTTAAGTATATGAAATGAGCAGGAGAGTATTGGTACAAGAAGGACTTTCATGAGAAGTTGTAATTGATGTCATTGAATATTGTTATTACCTATTCAACAATTTTACCTAGAATAAAGGCTCAAGAAAAGGGAAACATTACTGATTCTTGAGATTTTTGATAAAGTGAGATAGGGATTAAATTTGTCAGTAATTATTTTAAAACACTGTTAGAGATTAAGACTATTATATTTTTAATTGCAAAGAAATGTTGGCTTTTAATTTATTAAAGGCTTGTTAATGGTTTACCCGGTGTCACTCCAATGGCCAGACTTGACATCACATTCACTTTCAAGAATCTAGGATAGGAAATCCATCTTTCCAGCAAAGCAGAATTAGACATTTCTCTTAAGTGAGAATACTCACAGAGGTACATGTAACAGACCTCAGAGCTGTACAGGACCTATCCTTGTTGTCCCCTCTAGATGGAAAAGTATCCACATTGGGTATATAAAGGAAAAAGATCCACATTGGACAGGTATGGGAGTCACCTTGTCATAGAAGCCTCATTCTTCACAATCTCTTGTTACAGCCCAAGGGTTCCCTCAAAAGATGTGCTCAATTATAAGGATGAATTCAAGGGAACCAAAGGCATGGCTCCCATCATGTATTTTTAATGCACCCAGTCCACTTGTCATGTACCAATCATAAATAGTAAAAATATAAATAGTAACAATTTACCATTATCAGATTTCCAGATGATCTAAGCAACAGGAGAAAGTGCTTCATTAATCAAAATCCTGTAGAGTAAAAAAAATGCTTGTTCATTTTCTAGTATTTTTTCTTAAAATTATTTTTCTATTGATTATGACTGATAGTGTTTTTAAATCATAAAAATAACACATGCTCAACTGCACTCAGGGAAACCCAATATGTACTCTATGTACAACATCAGAAAACTTTAGAAATATATAAAGAATCAAGACAAAAAAATAATATGTCTACAATTCTACCACAGGGAAACAGCCACTATTAGGATATTTGTGTATTCTTTCCAGCCTTCTTAAATAAATAATATTTCATTCTTTACATAATGAAAACCATATTATTCTCAGCATTTTCTAGCTTGTTAACATTTTTCAGTTAAATATGACATCATAAATGATTTCCTTGACATTAAAATTTATTATAATTCATTTAATGAGTGCATACTATTTCATCACACAGATATATGAAATTGTTGATTCTCATCAAATTTCGGACATGTGGGCGTTTTTCAACTTTTTTCAGTTACAAGCTTTGCACTTAATTTTTTTTTTTTTTTACAATAACAGTATTTACATAAAATTTTCATTTGGGATTTAAAGTCTTTACAGAAAATGTTTCAATATTCTTTATAACGCCCATGTGTTATGTGTATGGTATTGGAAGAAGCGCCCAGACTATTTAAGGTAGCGCATCATTCCATGTAATTATCTTGAGAGGTTTCTTTTTATTAATACTTTATTTTTAACCTCTATTTAACCTCAAATTCCTATATCACATTTCTTAACATATTTATTGGAGTAAAACTGCTTTACAATGTGTGTTACTTTCTGCTATATAACAAAGTGAATCAGCTATACGTAATCATATATCCCCATATCCCCTACCTCTTGCGTCTCCCTCCCACCCTCCCGATCTCACCCCTCTAAGTGGACACAAAGCACTGAGCTGATCTCCCCATGCTATGTGGCTGCTTCCCATTACATTTGGTAGTATATCTCAATGCCATTCTCTCACTTCGTCCCAGCTTACCCTTTCCCCTCCCCATGTCCTCAAGTCCATTCTCTATATCTGCATCTTTATTCCTGTCCTGCCCCTAGGTTCTTCAGAACCTTTTTTTTTTTTTTTTTAGATTCCATACATATGTGTTAGCATATGGTATTTGTTTTTCTCTTTCTGACTTAATTCACTCTGTATGACAGTCTCTAGGTCCATATACCTCACTACAAATAACTCAATTTCACTTCTTTTTATGGCTGAGTAATATTCTATTGTATATATGTGCCACATATTCTTTATCCATTCATCTGCTGATGGACACTTAGGTTGCTTCCATGTCCTGGCTATTGTAAATAGTGCTGCAATGAACATTGTGGTACATGACTCTTTTCGAATTATGGTTTTCTCTGGGTATATGCCCAGCACTGGGATTGCTGGGTTGTATGGTAGTTCTATTTTTAGTTTTTTTAAGGAACCTCCATACTGTTCTCCATAGTGGCTATATCAATTTACATTCCCACCAACAGTGAAAAAGGGTTCCCTTTTCTCCGCATCCTCTCCAGCATTTATTGTTTGTAGATTTTTTGATGATGGCCATTCTGACTGGTGTGAGGTGATACCTCATTTTAGTTTTGATTTACATTTCTCTAATGATTAATGATGTTCAGCAACCTTTCATGTGTTTGTTGGCAATCTATATCTTTTTTGGAGAAATTTCTGTTTAGATCTTCTTCCCATTTTTGGATTGGGTTGTTTGTTTTTTTGATATTGAGCTGTATGAGCTGCATGTATATTTTGGAGATTAATCCTTTGTCAGTTGCTTCATTTGCAAATATTTTCTCCCATTCTGAGGGTTGTCTTTTCTTCTTGTTTATGGTTTCCTTTGCTGTGCAAAAGCTTTTAAGTTTGATTAGGTCTATTTTTTAATTTTTCTTTTAATTTCCATTTCTCTAGGAGGTGGGTCAAAAAGGATCTTGCTGGGATTTATGTCCTAGAGTGTTCTGCCTATGTTTTCCTCTAAGAGTTTTATAGTGTTTGGCCTTACATTTAGGTCTTTAATCCATTTTGAGTTTTTTTTTTTATGGTGTTAGGGAGCGTTCTACTTTCATTCTTTTACATGTAGCTGTCCAGTTTTCCCAGCACCACTTATTGAAGAGGCTGTCTTTTTTCCATTGTATATTCTTGCCTCCTTTATCAAAAATAAGGTGATCATATGTGCATGGGTTTATCTCTGGGCTTTCTATCCTGTTCCATTGATCTATATTTCTGTTTTTGTGCCAGTACCATACTGTCCTGATTACAGTAGCTTTGTAGTATCATCTGAAGTCAGGGAGTCTGGTTCCTCCAACTCCCTTTTTCTTTCTCAAGATTGCTTTGGCTATTTGAGGTCTTTTGTGTTTCCATACAAATTGTGAATTTTTTTGTTCTAGTTCCTTGAAAAAAGCCATTGGTAGTTTGATAGAGATTGCATTGAATCTGTAGATTGCTTTGGGTAGTATAGTCATTTTTCCAATGTTCATTCTTCCAATCCAGAACATGGTGTATCTCTCCATCTGTTTGTATCATCTTTAATTTCTTTCATCAGTGTCTTATAGTTTTCTGCATACAAGTCATTTGTCTTCTTAGGTAGGTTTATTCCTAGTATTTTATTCTTTTTGTTGCAATGGTAAATGGGAGTGTTTCCTTAATTTCTCTTTCAGATTTTTCATCATTAGTATATAGGAATACAAGCCTTGCATTAATTTTAACTTTAAAATATGTCGACACAATATAAAATATATTGTGTATATATATACATATATATGTATAAATATAAATAAATATACATATTTTTATAAACATACATGCACATATATTTAAAGTATGTAAGCTGGTTTAAAGAATGGTGTTGAATGGACTGCTAGTGCACCCACCAAACAGAAAATTACCAGTGTATTTGAAGTCCACTGTATGCCTGATCTCAGTCTTCTTCCTTCATATGAGAGAGAACTTCTGGCATGAATTCTTTGTTTACTATCATTCGTCCTTTCTTATTGTCTTTTCCATATGCTTATATTTCCTAAGCAATGGATTGCTTAGGAATCCAATCCAATGGATTTGCATGTTTTAAATTTTATATTAAAAATCTTTTTTTCCTTGGATTTGCTTTTAGACTTGGTCTCATGCTTTTGAGAATAATTCATGTTGCTATCTATGCCTAAAGTTCATTTGTTTTCCCTCTTGTTTGGTATGTATTATTTTATTGTAAGTTATTTATTCAATTGGCTCTCAAAGAAATTTGGTTTTCCCCAGGTTTCTATTATTGCAACTGTTCTTACTAATAATGTTAAGCTACAAATATTAAAAGTTATTAAAAATTTTTTAAGTATTAAAACATATTTGTTTAGTGTTGCTTTCAATTCTTTTACTTTCAAGTTTCCACTTTCTATGCCTCTTGTAATCACCCTAGAGCTTGACATTTTTGAAGATCTTGCTCAATATCATTGTCTTTTAACTGGTGATTACATTCATTTTGACTACTGATACATTTGGATTTAATTCTATTATCTTGTTTTGCTTTGTACTTATGCCACATGTTCTATGATTCTTTATTCTTCCTCTCTTTCAGCAAGCATTTGAATATATGTTTCCTTTTCTTTTTCTTCTCATTACTTTCTTCCCCTTTTATAAGATCAGAAATTATACCTTTTATTTCCTCATTTTACCTCCAGACTTAGCATGTCAACTTTTCTTAACAAATATACAATTAATCAATATCTTTACCCTGCTCCTCCTCATTATCTTTGATTGTAATCACCCTTTCATTTAATTCACTCAACAGACATTTATTGAGTGCTAACTATGAACAAAGTACCTTAATATCCTTTCAGGTTATGAAGATGAATAAGACATAGTCCTTATCCTAAGAATGAAGTCTTGTGGGATATACAAAAGGATCTTTTCTGTATCCAGAAGGAAGTGAAATGACAGCAGTATGGACAATGTCTCAGGAGAAGAATACTCCATTACCCTGAAATGTAAATATTCCTGCAGTAGTCGATGTCTGGGTTGACTCTTTAAAATGATGAGCCAAAGCCCTTTAAGGTATAGAAAGTCAGGGAGAGATATTTTAGGCAACAAAGAAAACTCGGAAGAATAAGCTCAGAACTCAAAAATTGCAAATTAGGAGCAGACAATTTTCAAACATATTAATGGTGTTGGAACACAGAGAGTAGAACAAGAAGTAAGATTTATCTAGAAGAAATGAGGAGAGGAGATAGACTCCAGTACCTTGAGACCCGTGATGTATCCAGAGTACCTAGAAAGGAAATAGCAGGGTCAAGTGTACAAATAACATTAAAAGTCTTGATATATTTAAGATAATTTTTGTAACTATATTTCCTAACTAAATCAGCCATTCTCCTGATGTTCCTCCCATTCCCTTCCATCTCTCTCTTTTATGGCTGACTTTCCCAGCGTGACTGAACACAATATATTTTAGTTGTGTCAAAATGCATCAAAACACTTCCTTTTCCTTAGGAATTGTCCTATCTTCATTCATTGAAGCAAGGAGGGGCAGTAAGGCAGCTTTGTAACTAGCCATGGTTGTTGGACCTGACAAATCACCCAGCACTCTCTAAACCGACCAGATTCCCTCTTCCAGGAATTTGGAGCTCAGAATAATAGTCACCTGGGTCAGTCTCAAATTCTATGACAAACACATCCCTTAATTTTGGAACTGTTGCATTACATAGGGTGGAAGAAGCAGGAGTGGGGTGGGGAAAGAATATCTAATTCAGGTTTGCATGTGTCTCAAAGAACTCAGGTCTAACATCATAGCAAGGCACTGCAAGACCTGGTGATCATATACCCAGAGGAACAGAGAAACTTGTCAGACGTTTAATCCCTTTCCAAGACCATTATCAATATATTCTGCTTAGTGTAGCCATATCAATTTCCCTAAAACTCAAATCTTTTTGTCATTTTTCTGCTTGAAAACTCATCAATGATTTTATTAACTTCAGGATACACCAAACTCCTACTATGTCATATAAAGCCCTTTCTATCTTTTTACTCCTCAGTCATTGACGACACACTCCACACACTAAAGTCTGGCCATGCTAAATGGACCATGCATTCTTTCACTTCTAGAACATTACATCTTCTGTTCTCTGTGAATATTTATTCGTGACATCAATTCCAGTTTATTTTTCAGAACTCTGCTCATGACATCTCCTCCCAGAATCCCACCCTTAAACACCAAAATAAACTCTCATAAAACTCTAAAAATTCCCCATAGTAGTTACCATATTTCACCTGTCTTTTCTATTTTATGTGTGTATATATGTTGTATACATGCACGTTGAGCCTCCACTAGCCTATATAAAATATTTGTAATACCTGATTTTACCAAATAGATGTAGCTCTTATCAGGGTTTATGGCTTGATAGGTGGAGGAAAGCATGGTTTTCAGGAGCCCACCTGCATCTTAAACTGAGCACTTTATGCAGTGCACAACCTGCATGACCATACATTGTGGGCCTATTGATCTATTTTTTTCTCACAAAACTGAAAAGTATGATTATTTAGTTTGGTAAGAGTAACACCTCAAAATGGTACCCAGCAAAAGCAGAACTTAAGTTTGTTTGTTGAATTATTCATGGGTGAAAATAAAATTCTTATTTAGTTTGAGTTTCTTTGATTAAAACTGATTTTTTTAAGTTGATAAAACATCTAATTTCATCCTGATGAATTATGGAAATGTTTCCTTTTTGATTTGTATGAACTCTTTATGTATAAATGATATTAACTTTTAATGTGTCATGTAATTTGCATGTAATATTTTTCTAGTTTCCTATTTGCATTTTAATATTATGGTCTTTTTGCAGACAAAAAATAATTAAAAGCATCGAATCTGATATATCCTTTTGTGATTTTTCCCATTGCTTTTATGGTTAGAAAGTTTTCCAATCCCATCTTACAGATAAAATATATTTATACCTTTTTCATCCTTTTATGTAATCCTACAATTATCTGGGGTTTGTGTTGTGGTGTGCTGTAACTTAAGGCTTATAATTACTTCTGTTGGAGAGAAAATAATAACCAGTTTGTTTTAGGGTCAAACTCAGAGGAAAAGCCTTTATTTTTTTGACCACCTAACTTCAGAATGAAAGTAAACAGCATGTTTCACTTTTTTTTTAATTGTGTTTTTATTTTAAGTTATGAAAATCACCATTAGCTGGACCCTGAGGCTATGCATTCAAAACCCAATGTTTTGTATGCTGTTACTGTTTACATATTCTTGTTAGCACTTTTAAATAATTAAATAAAGTAAATCATCATGTTGTTTTGTAAGAAAATGCCTGCATGTGATGTTTGAGGTTGATCCAAGAGTCAGAAATTATATTTCAACACCCTCCTCCTGCCAAGATCACATATTTTATTCTGGAGACCACTTTGCTTCTCAACACAGACAGTGTTAACTGCTCCTCCTTCTGAAATCAAGCATAGGGCATAATCTTCTAAAGCCACTGGAGAAAACAGGTAATGAAATTCCAACTAGATCAATCTCAAAAATAAATTCTTGAAAACTGAGATTTTTAAAGAAGTTTCTGTGAGCTAGTATATCGAATTTGGAGTTAAACGTGAAAATGTAAGTGATTGTGTTAGGCTGTGTTCAACGTTAAATGAGAAACCATGCTCCGGTGATCTCCGCTCTTGTGCCTGCCATCAGCTGTCAGGCAGGTTAAGCATGCTGGTTTTAGATTGGCTTCCTGGGACCGGTGTGATGACTGGATCCTCTCTCTACCTGGTCTATCATCTTCCATCAGGCTAGACAAGGATTGTCCACATGCCCAGTCCCAAAGGCATGAAATTGAAAACTGCAAGACCTGCTGTGATCTAGGCTTGGAAGCCTCACATGTCACATTTGCCACATCCTCCTGATCAAAGGTGAGACATACGAGGCATGGGGAACTTGAACCCACTGCTTAATAGGAAGCACTGCAGAGCATCATGGCCACTTTTGCAATTTACCATGATACATATAGCTTCTGTTTCATCCCAAGGCTTTCTACCTTAGGGGTGGGAGGTGGCAGGGAGGCCTTTAGTTGAAGTGCATAGGATTTGATTATGACTTTGGTGCGACTTACCTACATTGCCCTTGTTGACCCTTTCTCAATTAAAAAATTACATTTTATTACTGCATTTGTATAAAAATAAATATCAAAATTATATTCTGCAGTGAAACTGTAGTAAATATTATCATGGACCCTAGGCATTGTGTGTAATGTGGCTTTTGGATAACTCAACCCTATTGCAAGGGACAGAAAGAAGAGACTTTCAAATCATCCTCATGTATTTTTCTTAACTAATCTATTTTCTGTCTTTATGGATCTGCCTATTCTGATATTTCATATAATGAAATTCTATAATATGTAGCCTTTTGTATCTGGCTTCTTTCATTTAGCATAGCACTCTCAATAATCATCCGTCTTATTGCATATATCAGTACTTTATTCCTTTATATGGTCAAATGATAATCATTGTATGGTTATACTACATTTTGTTTATCCATTTATCCATTGATGAACATCTAGAGTATTTCCACTCTTTCGCTAATATAAATCATTCTTCTATGAACATTTATGTAGAAGTTTTTTTCTGGACATGTTTTCATTTCTCTTGGAATGGAATTACTGGAACGTATGGTAACTATGTTTCACTGCTTGAGGAACTGCCAGAATATTGTCCAAAGTAGCTATACCATTTTATAGACTGTTGTCCAAAGTAGCTGTGCCATTTTACATTCCCAAGTAAAGTTTATGTGGGTTCTGATTTTTCTCCATCCTTATCAACCCTTGTTATTATTGGTCTTTTTGATTACAGCCATCCTAGTGGGTAATAGTGGTATCTCATTGTGGTTTTGATTTGCATTTCCCTGGTGATTAACAATGCTTAGCTTCTTCTCATGTGCTTATTATCATTTGGATATCTTCTTTGGAGAAATATCTATTTAAGTCTTTTGCTAATTTTTGCTTAGGTTATTTGTATTTTTATAATTGGCTGTAAAAGATTATATACATATATTCTATGTATGGGTCCCTTATCAGATATATGATTTGAAATATTTTCACCCATATGTAGGTTGTTTTTTCATTTTCTTGGTTTTGTCCTTTGAAGCATGTGTTTTAAATTTTAATTAAGTCCAATTTATCTATTTTTACTTTTGGTGTAATATTTAAGAAATTGTTGCCTAATTCAAAATCACAAAGACATACTACCTTGTTTTCTTCTAAGAGTTTTATAGTTTTATCTTTTACATTTAGGCCTTTGATCCACATCGAGTTAATATTTGTATATTGTATGAGGTGAGGGTCCAATTTTATTCTTTTGCACCTAGATATCCAGTTGTCTTAGAACATTTGTTGAAAATTATTCTTTCTCCTGTTGGATTTCCCTGGCACCAATGTCAAAAATCAATTGACCATGAATGTAACGTTTTATTTCTGGACTCAATTCTATTCCATCGATCTATATGTCTATCCTCATGCCAGTACCACAATGTATTGATTGCTGGAGCTTTGTAAAAAATTTTTAAATTGGAAAGTGTTAGTCCTCTGACTTTGTTTCTTTTTACACAATTATTTTGGCTATTCTGGGTCCCTCACATTTCCATGAATTTTAGAATAGGTGATCAAGTTCTGCAAAAAAAAAGAGAAAAAAAAGGCCGCTAGGATTTTGATAGAAAATACCTTGAATCTGTAGATTAATTTGGGAGTATTACCATCCTAATGATATTAAATCTTCCAATCCATGAATATAATGTCTTTCCACTTATTTAGGTCATTTTAAACTTCTTTCAATGATGTTCCATACTTTTCAATATACAAGTGCTACACTTGTTAAATTTATTCTAATTAACTTATTTTTGATGCTATCGTAAATGGAATTCTTTTCTTAATTTCCTCATGAGTTTTAAACATTTTCTGACCCCTGGCTGCTATCTAGAATCAATTATAACATCAAGGCAGTTTAACACATATCTAAAATATATATGTACTAGCAACTTTTATTCACAATGAAATTTTCAGGCTATCATGGAGAATACAAGGATGAATAAAACACTGTCCTTGTCCTCTGGTGTGAAGTAATAGAAAATATATGTATTGGTCTCTGCCCCCATTCCTTGAACAGAGCTCCTAAAACCTTTGTAATTTCCTAAGTGATAAGAACACCAGAAACATCTTTTGTTCTAATATTTGGCCTTTGGCCCTAGTTCCTGAATACAAGGCTCCTAAATCCCTTGGAACTTCCTGGATGATAGGAGTGTGTTTTGTTCTAATGAGGTAAATCTTACTGGACTCCTGCATAGCTTCAGGATGGCAGCTGGTCCCCACTCTCCGGGAAAAGGAAAGAGGGACAGGAGACTGAGTTAATGATTGGTCATAACTGCTTGATAAATCCTCCATAAAAATCCCAAAGTATGGGGTTTGAAGAGCCTCTGGGTTGGTGAACACAACCACATACTAGGAAAGTGGTGTCCCACCAAGTGGTGCATGGGGACAGAGCTCTTGAACTATTCTCTTTTGGACCTTGCCCTGTGTATCTCTTCATTTGACTGTTCATCTGTACTCTTTCTTATATTCTTTACAGTAAACTGGTAAATGTAAGTAAATGTTTCTCTGAGTTCTGTGAGTCATTCTAGTAAATTGCTGAATCCAAGAAGGGTGTCATGGAAACTCCAATTTACAGCCAGTCAGAAGTACAGGTTGCAGACAATCTAGAACCTGCAACTGGTTTGTGAATTGGGGGCAGTGTTGTGGAACTGAGCACGTAACTTGTAGGATCTGATGGTAATTCCAAGTAGACAGTGTCAGAATTGAATTGAATTATGGGACACCCAGCTAGGGTCACACAGAATTGTGTGAAAATATATATATATTTGGTGTCAGAAGTATTATGAGTGTGTGAGCAAAAGAGAAACACAGAAGTGTTTTCCCAAACTCTGCTAGGAACTTATATAATAATATTTTCCATTGTAAAACATTCACATTAAATGTCAGAGCACTTGCTATATAATAAATGCTTGTGAATAGTAAATAGATGAATGACATAATGATGGCAATGGTGATAATGATGTTTGCTTTAATGAAATAAAGAATGGATAACTCTTAGTCTGTCCATTAGTCCTACTTCCTGCATCCTCTCACTCTCCACTCCAAGAATTCCAAACTACTTAAATCTCCTAGACTGTGCCATTTCACTCCTTCTTATGGGATACTGCACATAAAAGAATGTGCCTGGAATACTTTTCTGTCCCCTGCCTAAACTCCCTATCTTTGCCTAACTCGTCCTTCTTTCTCTAGTCTCAGCCCAGTTTAACTATCACTTCCTTCAAAAAATCTTTCCTGACATTTAAAATTTGGGTTAAATGCCCTTTATTGTTCTCTCACGGTGACTCCCAATTATCCCCATCTTGACACCATTACACCATTACACATCTCTTTTGTTGTCATACCCAGGAGTTTGTAAGGTCATGGAACTCTGTAGCTTTATTGTCCAGAACAAAGGCTGGTACATAGCCAGGGTTCAAAAAATAATGACCCCTCAAAATGATCAAACACGAACAAATAAAATTATCTAGAAGCAATCCATATCCTAAAGGCATTGGATTTAATCAAGATTTTCCCCTCCTCTCCCTCAATTTTTCCATTTTCTTTGCTTTTCCATTACATTTCTACTTTTTTCTTACTCTCTCTTCTACCTACTGTTTTAATTTTTATTGCCATGTGTCTATTGTCAAATATTGTTCTTGTTTAAAGCATTCTGAAAGACTCTCTCTGACCTTTGAATAGTCATAAAATAGTCATATTTTATAATAGTCATAAAATAGTCATATAGAATAGTCATATTTAATTAATACATAAAACCATTATGAAACTACTCTAAAGACAGATAAACGTTATGTTGCCAGAACCCACTCCCCATTCCCACAATACAACATACCAACTGGTGTTGAAGTAATATCATGTATTTGGAAAAATATAATTTTGACTCACTGGATATAGTAGTATTTTGGTATTTAATGAACTATATACAAAATAAATTTGTTTTTGAACCAATAATTTTATTCTATTCTCTTCCCCTCACCAAAGCGTTCTCTGAATTGCATATTTGACCCAAGATTTACTAACTATGAGACTTAAGGTATGTCACTTTACCTCTCTGACTTTTAGCAATGACATGTGAACACTAACACCAATTTCTCATGTTATATGGAAGGACTGAAATTTAAAAAGACATATAAGCTGCCTGTCCCTGTTTCTGGCATGTTGAATGTGTACAATAAATTAGTTTCTTTCTCCATTCTCCCCATTTCCTATATAGACACAGCTATGTTCCCCAGTTAAATACCTGACTGAGATAGAAATCCTATTTTTGAGTAAGCATGTGGTTGATGATCACTATGGACCATTTATCAATAAAGAAATGAAGCATACTATAAGAAAAACAAAAATGAATCAATTTCTTATGTTCCTTTTTTTTATTATTATTTCTATAAGGGTTATTTAAATCCAAACTAAGAAATTATGACATTCTTTTGGGATTGACTCTGGTTATCCTTCAATATATGTACCTCCCTTTAGAATGTCAGTGTTGTTCATTGACACTGCCATATTTTGCTCAAAGAGTTGAGTATTTTCCAGAACGCTGCAACCCATTTCCCCTATAAATTATTCTTATTAATGTTTCTATACTAAAATGCCTACACGATGCATTTCTTTTAGTGCAGGGGGCAATTTCAATATTTCAAAGACCCCTATAAATCAAGCATAGTGTTGTAAAAACGAGGCAATTTGGCTGGAAAAGCAAAGACATGGTTCCTGTCTGACATTTACATCAGAAAGTCAGCCAAGCTTCTGAGTGCATTAGTCCATGGAAACAAGGGTCCTCTTATGATAAACAAGCACGCTGGGAGACAGGGTATTATCACAAAGAGGATTATTTATGCTAGTTCAAGAAACAAGAAAAGGGGGAAAATGTAATCCCCTTCAGATCTTGAGGCTGCTGATCAAATAAAAATTTCAAAGTAAATTTTTAAAAACTGGCTCTGAGAGTGCTTATTATTTAGTCAGAAAATAAGTTGGCCGAGAGACCTGAGGATGATAGAATATTAACAAATAGAAGGGTTAATGTTGATTTCTCTTGAAGCAGGATTTTAATTCTCTTACATATCAGAATCTACCCTAACTCCATTACAGACTTCATTGGAAATAAAATCATCTCTGTGGAAAAAAAAGTAGACTCGTGCTTACTCATACAGAAATGCACACTCATTTGGAAACACAAATATGAAGCCCAAAGACAGAAAAAAATACTCCAAAAAACACCCAAATATGCCCATTCATGCAATCTGCACAGTGATTCTGAGGTCACAGAAAAGCCTGTGGATAAAAAGCAGGGCCAAGTGTTTAAGCCAAATCCCTAACCTTCCAGACATTTAATATGTCTTTAAAATGCCAAACAAAAATTAATAACTTCTACTTTTTCTTTAACATGGTTCAAGAAAACTCTAATCTGAGTTTTTCTCTGGTGTTCTTTTATTCAAGACAAGGAAAACTTCTAATATATACAAAGAAGACATAATTTTTAATTATATCACAAATATATAGAACTATTTGGGCCCAGTCTTAGAAAATAGAGGAAACAGTGATGAGAGCAAATAAACACACCTTTTATATACACCGGAATAGAGTCTAAACATAGTGACTGTGATCACCTGTGGAAAAGTCAAAATCATTTGAGAAACCATAGAAAAATGGTAAAACCGCAACAAAATTGCTGTTTACCAGCCATGGCTTCAAATCCCAGCTCCGTCTGCTGTTATATGCTCTGTAGCACTGGAAAAGATATTTAACCTCTCTGTTAACATATGTCTCAGTTTCTGCATCTTTAAGTGGAGGTGACAAATATTTAACATTCAGATTGTTGTTAGTATTATAGTATAATGCCAGGCACATATTAGGCACTCACTCAACATAACTGTTGCACATTGATAATGCAATATGATAGTGCCTTTAAATGATTTGTAGATTACATTTAGTTGAATCAATTTTAAAATAATCTAATTCAAGCTACATTAAATGAGTAATGAAATATGTCCAAAAGAGATTAAGAATTTGAAAGCACAATTATCTGTCTAAAGTATTCTTTAATTCCAAGCAGTATGTTTATCAGTAAAATTCCTGGGTACTCAGGGAAAAGGGACCCCTTGATATGCAGCCACAATAAGACAGATGAGCAGACTGCACTATGTAGGTCAGAGGTGCCTTTAAGGGAGGTGACATGTCTGCAGAAACATTCATGTACATTCTTCCTTATAGTGTCAAACACAATAACCTACTGTCAAGTGGAAAACCCACCCCATAAAGCAGTCATCTTCATTACTCAGCACAAACCAGTGGTTCTGATGGATGTTTAGCATTGAATTGGCCACCTGCCCCAATGCCCTTGTGTCTTGGGGGCTCAGATTTGAAGTAATCTTCCATTCTGTGTCTCTGCAATTTTATATCCTAAAGGATAGGTGCAACCTCTTAATCTGAGACAAGAACATGGAAAACTAACAAGGGATACTAGCAAAATGTAAGAGGTCCAGGTTCAATACCAGAAATGCATGGAAATAACAAAGAACATAATTTTTAGGGGTGTTATGGGTATACAGTGAAAAGATGAATGTAAAGCACTTACATTATAAGTTTCAGACAATGGTGGCTAAAATTTTTATAGATAAGTTTTGTAAGAACAGTACCCATCTTTTACTTAGATAAGCATGTTATTGTTTTTAATGCTATATCTAATGAAAGTTTCAGTCAAATTGTCCAAGGAATGAGAACAATGCTGATTATAATCAAATGTAAGAAACTGAGACTAGGCAACTGGACAAAGAGACCCAAGAAGAGGATCAAGACAGTGACAGTAAATCATGATAGAGTCTACTAGGAATTTACTTTATGCATGTTAGCCAAGGAGTAGAAAAGCAGGTGGGTTATGGCAAAGGAGCAAGAATGAGACAAATACGGTTCTTGCTCATTTCTGCATCCCTGCCCCTCACTTCAACTTTCAACTACCTGTGTCCCTAAAAGAGCGTTCCTACCTGCAAATGGTGTATTGTCTTTTCTTAGGCCATTTTACCCCCTCCATGAAAAATCCTTTGTCCCATGTCCTAAACTACCAAAATCCTGTTCATGATTTCTAAAATGACAGCTAATAAATATGCCAAAGCTGTCCATGTTAAGGAGCATTTTAAGCCTTTGGCCTCCTTCTTCACTCAGGATATAGATTTGTTTTCTCATAGTGCTTTGGGGTGACAAAGTCTCTTATATACTGAATTAAGTCTCCTCAAAAGTCATGTGTTGAAGCCCTACCCCCAAAGGTGACTGTTTTTCAAGGCAGGGCATTTAAACTTTAGTCAAGATTCAATGCAGTCATAAGGGTAGGACCCTAATATGATAGAACTAGTGTCCTTATAAGAAGATGAAGAGACATCAGGGATCTCTTCTTTTTCTCTTGCTCTCTCTCTCCCTTTCTCTTTTTCTCTCTCTTTCTCTTCATGTGCTCATAAGAGGAAATGCTATATGATGACATGGTAAGAAGGCAGCCATCTGCAATCCAAGGAGAGAGATCTTACCAGACACTGACCTTGCCAGAACCTTGATATTGGACTTCCAGCCTCCAGGACTATGGCAAATAAATTTCTATTGTTGAAGCAAGCCAGTCTGTGGTATTCTGTCATGTCAGCCTGAGCAGTCTAATACACAGCCTTACTCAAAGGACTGGATAAAATAGTGAGAATTTCAGACATCCTCAAAGACAAGATAAATAGAGCAAACAAATATTTGGATTTTGTAAACTACTAAAATCAATCTACACAGCATCTAATTCCATTTTTCCATCATCACAGTTAAATGTTTTGCTTAATTCTGCACACTAGAAAGTTACTATATTACAGGGCTTACTGAGTGTTTATTACTCAAATATTGACTGATAACCAAGGAGAGAAAATTTTCCAAAGGCTACTTAGCCAAGGATTCTGAATTTACTCATCAGTGTTTGGTGAGTGGGGGCATTAGAGGATGAGAAGGAATCTTAGAGGTGACAAGTGTAATGTGAGATGCTGGGATCATAACATTTTTTTTTTGTCATTGCTATTAATCAATTAATTCTATCAAAGAAATCAACTGAGATTCTCTTTTTAACCATGATGCTCAACATATAGGAACAGCTTCTATTTTCAAATTCTAGCTTCTCAGTGTGGAATACTTTTTGCTTTCTACCAAAACTTCCCTACTTTCCTCCAGATTTACCTACCAACAAAGCCTATAGGCAACCCATCTTTAAAGGAAATTGGTAGGGTAAAGGAAGAGTATTAAAACCAGTGGAATCTAATTGAGTTTTTCTAACATAATGAAAAAAAGTAAAAGAATTTTAAAAGGTAAGAACTCCAAAATAAAATTAGATAGCTGATTGAAAATTTTTAATGCCTGAAAGAAGTACTGAAGACTATGCAATAATTGAAGCTGCTTAGAAACTTCTTCTCATGAATGAGGCAGAGTAGGGTCAGTGATTATATACTGCTGAATAGGTCATCTTTCTGCATGGATATATTCCCTAGTATTCATGTTGTCACTGGCCCTAAGAAATTTTTTCTCTCACTTTTCTTATCATTTTCCTAAATAGAAAGCTCAAAAATCACTGTGTAAGCAGTTCTTCCAAACATATATTTATTTATCCAGAGCAAGTTTTAAACAATTTCATGGCTCGTGGACATCTGACCTCAAAATTTTGGCAAATTGATAGGCCTTGTCCAATGTTTTTGCTCCTACATTTTTTATTATCTTGTTATCCCCATATTTTCAGGGTTGAATTTGTTTTATCTGTAAATGTATATTACTTGTGTTCTCAGGGCTGTTCTCTCAAACTAAAAATTCAACTAAAAGCTGATGGTTAAAAAGAAGGGAGATTTTAACTACCTGGGACATACAGGAGAATCTTTGAGACCTGTGTAATCATGTAATTGAAAACAAGTCATGCTTTTTTTTTTTTTTCTCCCAGGGGCTTAACTCTAGCTACTACTTTCAATGATTTAATTTTCTTCCTGTTATGTCAGCTCCCACAAGATTGCCTGCAAAACATAGCCTTGTCAATGGCACATGAACACTGTAGCTGCCTGTTTTCTGTTGGGTGGCAAAACAACATTAAGTAGCTAGTTTTTTCCTTTTCTTTTATACCTGAGAACCTAGTGTAGCGCTGTCTTGATTGTAATTGCCCTTCTTATTTGATCTGCACATTTATATGACTTTGACAAGTAATTTCCTCTCTCTGAATTTCAACTATCTTATCCATTGAATATGGACAAAAAGATCACCCTTAAAGAATTGTTGCAATGGCGTGCACATGGTACAGATTGCTAATTATTCCTTAGTATCCATTCTTCCTTTCTGCCTTTTAATAATTAAACCTCTGGGTTTCAGCTGAGCACACAGTCTCCTGGTTAAAGACTATATATCCCAGACACCCTCGCAACCAGTTAAAACCCCTTGACTAAATTCTGTCCAGCAAATCTGATGGGACTGATGTGTTCAAGTTCTGCATGGTGTCCTTATAAGGAAGTTTCTTTTTTTCTCTGTCCTCTTTCTCCCTTCCCATAGGCTGGGATGTGTACATTGAGATGGTGAAAAAACTTTGCAAGCACACAAGAAAACACCACAGGGAGTGACAGAGAAACAAAAGAAAAAGAATATGGGTACTTAAGAAATCTCATGGAGTTGAAACCCTGACCTACTTATTTTAGTGAAATTATACATGAGAAAGAAAAGACCCTTTCCAAAACCCTAAGTGATCCAATGAATAAACCATGCAGCAATGTAGGAAGTCATGTTATTTCCCAAACACAAAAATTCCTTGCATATTAAAGTCACACTATGATCCAGGGCAAGAACCTAAACTGAAAAGTCACCAGGGTTCTACACATTTATTGTTTGTGAGTCAGGATTAGCTGTCCCATGTTATAGATGAGTAGGATTCAAAATAGGTTAAGTTACTTTTCCACTATCACAGTGAAGAAACTGTTAAATTGTTAAATTAAACACACACACATACACACACGTAAACATACTTCTCCAACAGAAAATGTTTTAAGTGTATATTGTTGGGATGATAGAGAGGTATATTGCATAGTGCGTGTTGAAAAGAAGGACCTCCCTCCATTTGAAGCAAATTATATAAAAATACTCAGTGAGTGTATTGCCTGTTGTGATGGTTAATTTTATGTGTCAACTTGGCTGGCCATGGGGGTACCCAAATATAACATTATTTCCGGGTACATCTGTGAAGTGTTTCTGGATGAGATTAGCATTTGAATCATAGATCGCTTTCCCCAATGTGGTAAGCATCATCCAATTTCCTGAAGGCCTGAATAGAACAAAAAGTGGAGGAAATGAACATTGTGGTACAATGTTCATTGCAGCTCTATTTACAATAGCCAGGACATGGAAGCAACCTAAGTGTCCATCGACAGATGAATGGATAAAGAAGATGTGGCACATATACACAATGGAATATTACTCAGCCATAAAAGGAAATGAAATTGAGTTATTTGTAGTGAGGTGGATGGACCTAGAGACTGTCATACAAAGTGAAATAAGTCAGAAAGAGAAAAACAAATACCATATGCTAACACATATATATGGAATCTAAAAAAAAAAATGGTCATGAAGGACCTAGGGGCAGGATGGGAATAAAGACGCAGACCTACTAGAGAATGGACTTCAGGACACAGGGAGGGGAAAAGGTAAGCTGGGACAAAGTGAGAGAATGGCATGTACATATATACACTACCAAATGTAAAACCGATAGCTAGTGGGAAGCAGCTGCATAGCACAGGGAGATCAGCTCGGTACTTTGTGACCACCTAGAGGGGTGGGATAGGGAGGGTGGGAGATGCAAGAGGGAAGAGATATGGGGACATATGTATATGTATAACTGATTCACTTTGTTATAAAGCAGAAACTAATACACCATTGTAAAGCAATTATACTAATAAAGATGTTAAAAAAAAAAAGTGGAGGAAAAAGAAATATGCCTCTTCTTTCCTGCCTCACTGGATGAGCTGGGTCATCTCATCTCATCTCATGGTCTCTGGACCTCAGACTGGGATTTATACTATTGGCTCTTCTTGTTCTCAAGTCTTCAAATTTCACCTGAATTATACCACCAACTTTCCTGGGTCTACAGCTTGCAGAGGAAAGAGTGTGAAAATTCTCAGCCTCCATAATTGTGTGAGCCGATTCCTCATAACAAATCTTTTATATATCCATATGATATAGATATAGATTAGATATAGATATACATATAGATATATAGATCCTACTAGTTCTGTTTGTCTAGAGAACACTAGTATACTCGTACACAGCAAATTTCACGAAAGAACTTGTCACATAGAAAAGCAATTTAATCATATATTTAAATGCCTGCAATTTCCTTGCTTTTGATCTGGTTCATCTTTAGATATCAGTTCAAACACTATTTTCTCTCTGAATTCTTCCTTGATTCTCAGGCATTTAGACATTTGCTAAGCCATATTTTCACAAAATGTAATACTTATTGTATTGTATTACAAACTGTATTTAAGTATTACAAACTGTAATACTTATTACACTCTGTTGTGTATCTCGTCATTTCTCAGTCTCCTCCAAGTCAAAAACAATTTGACTTTCCTACCCCTTAGCTCAGGCCACAATTGGCTTATAGTAGGTGTTCAATAAATATTTTTAAATAAACAGCTAAAGAGAATAATATTTTCAGTCTTTACAATGCGCCCACCACAGTGCTATTTGTCTCATCTGACCCCATGTGGTAAGGGCTGTTATCAGCCGCAATGCACAGACGAAAAGCTGAGGTTTAAATAACTTTCCCAAAATTACACAGCCAGTAGGAATCAAAGAAGATTAAATCTAAAGTTTGTCAACCACAACTTTATACCCCTTCTCAGTTGACTGAGAATATGAGCCAGCTAGAATTGTTGATCACCTACTATGTGCTTCTTATTTTGATAGGGATGGAAGGTAACAAAATAGCTATAAAAATCGTTACTTCTGTCCCCCCAAAACAGATATTCTATTTAGAGGGAGCAAAGAATACAGACATGAATGCTCAACTGTATGTGTGTGTGTGGTGGGGTGGAAGGGGGGACAGAGGCATAAAATGACCATAAACCAAATAAATATCCCTCAAAAGGTCTCCCTACCAATTTTATCTATTTATTTAAATAAAATGAAGGCAAATGATAAAGTTCAATGATCTGCCATATGATGGTGGTATAAAACCTCTTCTCTCCTTAAGCATATTTATTTCTAGCTTCACTGGGATGATGAACTACCTATTCATAAAAATAGTCTAGTTAAGAAAAAGCAATAGACTATAAACTGGAATTAGCACAGATTTCCAAAGAAACAAATCATGCCGGCAAACATGATTCTTTTTGTCATACCATTTGAAGATAAGTTGATTAAGGAAGGATTGTAGAACTATTGGGACATATTTGATTTATTCAGGCCCAAGTTAGTGTCTCAGGAAAACTAGCTCTCATATTAGGCAAAATTGCTGTAGGTGTTGGATGAGCGCTGTCAAATAGATTGCATACTAACTGAAAGGTCATAAAACAAAGAGTAATCACAAATTGCCTGGCATTTGGATGAAAATGCCCCGACTACAGGAGTTTATGAAACAGACATAACCCAAAAGGGATGACCGTGCCAGATATTTCTATAAACCTAAATATAGAAAATCATAATTCTCCTATAAATGGGAGGACTGAAATGCCATATAAAACAATAGTCTGAGGGGGTATCTAGTATTTGTTCTGCTTTTTTAATATACTTATATAATACATGTATTATCATTTCCACGATTTAGTCAACAAACGTGTTAAGTGTTCACTTTATGGAAATCATTGAGAATATGTAGAGAAAGGAGTTTACATTTACTTGGTGCCCAATACACATCATGCTTTGAGCTAGGAGCTGTCCACAATTTCTCTTATATAAAGAAAACAGTGTAGTTTATGCTTAAGAGCCTGTTCTCACATGTCAGCTATTTGCCCTTGGTCAATTCATATAACTTGTCTCCTCAATTCTCCCATAGTTTTGCTGTAAGGATTAAATATGTTAATTTATGTAAAGTGTTTACATTATCATTACCTTAGTTTCACAAGAACTATAAGAGATAGGTAGCAAAGAGAGCATGTGCCTTCGCACCTGTGAGACCCAAAGTCAAATCTTGTTCTGCTGGTTTCTATTTTGTGAACTGCAGCCTTTGCACTTCAGTTCCTTCATAATTAAACTGAAGACCATACCTATCTTTTAAGATGGTTTTAAGGACAAAAGGTAATGAACTCAATTTGCCCATTGCCATGGCTGGCAAAATAAAAATTCTCATGGAATGGAAGCTGTAATTGTTAAGAAAATTACATTGCTCTTGGAGCTCACTGCTTCCATTTTAAATTTCAACAGTTGTTCAGAAGCTATTTATATTTTTTAATAAAAATTCTGATTGTATGCACATAATCTTCCATGATTAAAAGCATATACATCCATAATCCCACAGCCTAACAAACTTATATCCCTAAACCCCTGAGCAAGTTTTTCTTCTATATTACCTTTTCTGCTGCATTATTTATTGGAAACATACCAGATGTTTGAAGGGTGGAGGGGTGAGTTAAACTACCGTTCAAAGTCACATGGTAAATTATCCTACACAAACATGTTCTTAACATTTAGAAGCATTTTGCATAGCTGTTGCTTGCTTCAAATCTAAAGGTAAAAATATTTGAGATACTACAGTTTTGATTCATGACATATGAGATTCATTTAGAAATAATACTTATTTTCACACTTGAAAATGTTAGCTTGTTTTGGTTTGAGGTTTATAATTCATTTTAAAGATTATTTTGTTCTATATAAATCCCATCTGTCTTTAGTCTAATTAAAAGCAATTAACATTTAATGAGAACCTACTGTGTGCTAGGCCCTAGGAACAAAAATACAAAGATAACATGCCCCTTACTTTCTAAGAATTTAAAGTCTATTGCCAAATACAGACAAGTTAGAGACTGTAGTTATAAAAGCAGAGTCATTTTATATTTGGTTCCATCTCTAAAAGTGTTCAAACTATTAATAATTATTATTTCAAAAGCAAGAATAATTCCATTGATCTTTAACTCAAAGTATACAATTATAATGTTGTACACAACTTAAGGTCTTTTATAGTTAGTTGTAAGTACATACACAGGTTCAAATCTTCTAGTTTATTTTTGTTTTGTTTGTGTGCTTACTGGCTTGGCTTGCTTGCTTGCTTGCTTTCTTCCACTTCAGTTAATCAACTCCACCAGAGTTTTGTGGTTGGAGAACAGGGTATGGTGTGTACCTGGGTCACTATAGAATTTTTCTGTAAATGAAAATTTATCTAGGTTGTAAGAAAATTGGTGTATTTTCCTGAACCTAGCAGAAAAATATCTAAAAATGGAAGTTCACTGTAAAGTGAACTGAGATGTATTGGGGGAAAAATGTAAAGTATCTCATATGGTGAATATGTGCTTGGCATCCAACAGATACTCTGTAAATATTTATTGAATAAAATCATCTACCATGTATACTGATCAGAGTTAGGTATTTGAAAATAGATGATAAATATAGGGAAGTGAATGAAAAAGCAGTCCCAACTGTCACTCAGTCTCCAGTTTTTAAAAGAGTTAAAAAAACCCATAGGTGTCCCCTTACTTTTCTATACCACAGACTGTGTGCCCCAAGTATTGGATGAAATTAATAACTGTTCCATTGACGTGAAAAATAAAGGTTGAGATGTAAATTTCAAGATGATACCCCACCCATCTCACAGTCGCCATGCATTACAATAGATAATTTTTATATGCATTATTACTTATGATCATCTCAAAAACTATGTCAGTAATACAGGACAGTTCTTATACTCCTTTTGAAAATGAGAAATTTAACACTCAAAAAAAGAAATTTCACAGTATTATATCAGTAGTAGCTAGCAGTGTGGTAAGGTAATTTTCTAGTTGGAACATGTAGATCATTTTTTAACCACTTTAGCTCTTAGGCCACTTATTCTCTCTCTAACACACTATATCTGTCTTATGTTCTAGAAAATTCCAATATATTTGTGTAGGTTATTTGTCCCCATACTGGCCTCTCAGTTCCTTGTATACCTCTCCTCCAGTGTTGATGCCAACTCACCTACCACAGTCACTCACTCCCATGGCTCTACCTCAATGTTGTCTTTTCCAACTATGGTGGTTGTTCCACATCTTCATTGCACGTACACCTCTCATTGGCCAGCATTTCCTTTCTTTCCAGTTTATTCACTCTTTTAGTCCAACTCCACCCATCTTTTTGTAGCACCATGACCTAAAATACATTGATCCTACTCCTTCTCTTTTTTCACCTTGAAGTGCTCAACAATTATAGTCATTATCTTTTCTATACCCTGAACTCCCTCGTGTCTTTCTTCCTTCATCATATGGCTACATTAATCTGAGAAATGAAGGTGAAAGATAATAAGAGTTTATTATATACCCCACTGGCACAGAGAGCTAAGAAAATGTGATTCCATCTTCCTAGCATGCTGAGAAGTGGGTGACTCAATCCTTCTTTTATACAACAGAAAACTGATCCCCATGGGATTAAGTGTCTTGCTTAATGTGATGGTTAATTTTATGTGTCAACTTGATGGGCTAAGGAATGCCCAGAAAGCTGGTAAAACATTATTTCTGGGTAGGTCTGTGAGGGTGTTTCCAGAAGAAATTAGCATTTGATTGGTAGACTGAGTAAAGAAGATCACCCTCACTAATATAAGTAGACATCATCAAATCCATTGAGGGACTGAATAGAACCAAAAGGCAGAGAAAGGGTGAATTTGCTCTCTTGCTTTACCTGGGATGTCCATCTTCTCTTGCCCTCAGACACTGACACTCTTGACTCTTGGGTCTTTGGGTTTGAACTGCAACTATACCACCCTCTGCCCTGAGCCTCAGCTTGCAAATGGCAGGCTGTGGGACTCTTCAGCTTCCATAATCACATGAGTCAATCCCTCATAATAAATCTTTCTCTATATATTTATATATATCCTGTTGGTTCTGTTTCTCTGAAGAACCCTAAAATACATAATATCAAAATGAATAAAGCACAGGGCCAGAATTTAAACCCAGCTTCCCTAAGGAGACAAAACTTGGTGTAAAGACTACCATTTTAGGAATCCAGAAACCCCTAGATTGTAATTCCAAAAAAAGACACTATAAATGAATTTCAAAGATTGAAAGCATTTAGAAAATCAACTGGCAGTTAATAAGCACTAAATACATGTTAGCTATGTCAAAATTATTTAAGATAATGTGTTTTTGCCTGTTTCTGTAAATTCATATAGAAGATACAGATTCAACATCTTTGATTTTATTTTTTTAATTTAATTTTATTTTATTTTATGTTTAGCCGTGCCACGTGGCATGTGGGATCTTAGTTCCCCAACCAGGGATCAAACCCGCATTCCCTGCTGTAAAAGTGCAGAGTCCTAACCACTGGACTGCCAGGGAAGTCCCTCGACATCTTTGATTTTAAATTATTGTGTTAGGATCTTCAAATTCAAAACAGTTCACCACATGGTGAGAAAGACTGGTCAGAGAAATTATAAAACAATGTGGTAAGTATGCTAACAAAGATGCAAACAAAGACTAAGGAGGGGCACCTAACCCAACCAGGGGCAGAGGGAGGGCCACAGTCAGGAAAGTTTTCAGAATAACCTAGCAGAGTATCTGGCACAATCTAAGGAACCAGTAAATGATAAATAGTAGTAAATGTTATTGCTGTTGTACTTGTCTTCTGGATTTGTAAGCCCATTACGCTTTCACTTAAATCTAGTCAAATTCCCTAGAATTTGGATTCACTCTTAGACCACATCGGCAAAATTTGCCCTCCGCTGGTATTTTTTAT
Source organism: Delphinapterus leucas (assembly GCF_059928025.1). Lineage (NCBI taxonomy): Eukaryota > Metazoa > Chordata > Mammalia > Artiodactyla > Monodontidae > Delphinapterus > Delphinapterus leucas. The sequence continues at coordinate 45,897,960 of NC_143133.1, read as the reverse complement.
AAACACTTGAGATAGTAAGGAAACAGAGAAGGGAGAAAAGGGGCAGGAGGAAAGGGTGAAAAATGGTAGGATAATGACTATGCTGTCAGAGCATCCCTAGAACCATGTTGTTTAATTCCGAGTTCTTTGTGCTACAAGGAGTAAAAGATCTTATCAATAACCTAAATATTAAAAGGCAAGAACGAGGTTGAGATTTCTTATAGGGAAACAAATTTCTTAGACTCCAAAGATTGAAATAAAGGTATGTCCTGACTTCAAGCAGAAAAATAAAGCACAGAAATTTAACAACTGAGGACACTCTCTTCACCTCTTTAGGGACACGTGATCTCTTTCATGTTGCCTAGTCGGCTCATTTCTCTTTCCAACAGCTGCTTCTGCTTATTTTATCACCTTGTTAGAGACAATACATGACCAACAATTACATCCCTACTCACTGAACTCTCAGTCTTAGGGCCAGCCATTTAATGATTATTGTCTCCATGGTGATAAAACAGCATAACAAGAGAGGGTCTCTGCTCACAAAGAACTCAATGTTTATAAAGAGTCGCCCAATAAATTATTCATATTAATTTCTTCTTTCAACAAGTATTTATTGGGTATGCACTATGAACCTAGCAGTGTACTGCATGCAGAAGATACCAACAGAAATAGAAACAAACACAGTTTTTGTTCTTAGGGAACTTCTAAAGTTTACTGGTTCAAGGTGGGTCAGACTTTAATCAAGTAATCACACAAATATTAACATAGATTAGAACATATTATAATGGAGGAGTTCATTGCACTCTAAGAGCATCTAACACACTTGGCCTTGTCAAGAAAGTCACTGAAAAGTCAATTTCATTGAACATGGGACAATTGAGCTGAAATACAGATGCACAGGAGGAACCTAACAAGGAGAGGAAGGAAGAACATTCCACGTAGAAGGAAAAAAAGTCTGCAAAATCCCTGCAGCAGGAGAAAGGGGTTCAGCCAAAGAAATATAAGGAAGCCGCAGCGGATGGTCCACAGAGTGTAAGCATGTGAGAAATGAAGTTATAGCTCATCTAGACTTAGCTACACTGTACTTTGTAAGCCAGGTAGCACGATGGGAAGACACTTAAAGTTTTTAAGATGTGAGTGAACAATTATACCATCCAATTTATTCTTTGAAAGCATAAATCTGGCTATAGTACTAAGAAGAAATTAGAAGGGATTGGAGGTGTGATGGTTAAATTTGCTGTGTCAAATTGGCTAGGATATGGTATCCAGTTATTTGGTCAAACACTAGTATAGATGTTGCTGTGAAGGTATTTTGTAGACATGATTAACATCTACAATCAACTGACTTTAAACAAAGGAAATTACCATCCACAATGTGGGTGGATCCCATCTAATCAGTTGAAATTCTTAAGAGGCAAAAGTGAGGTTTCCTAGAAAAAAAGAAATTCTGCCTCAAGACTGTAACATAGAAATACTGCTGGAGTTTCTAGCCTTATTGCCAGCCCTATAAATTTCACACTTGAGACTGCTTGAGTTTTCAGCCTTCTTCCAACTGGCCTTCCCCCACAATAGTTTTAAGACTTGCCAGCCTCAGCAATTGTGTAAGTCAATTCCTTAAAATAAATTATACACACACACACACACACACACACACACACATATATATATTCCCTCTAGAGAATTCTAACAACCTGACTGATACAGAGGACGAAAAATAATTCTGTAATTGAACCAGTAAGGGTTTATTGTAGTTTGTAGTAGTTTCTGGTGATAGATACAGAGGAATATTGCCAGATTCCAGAGAAGTTTAAAATTTAGTGATGGATTGGATGTGGAGGGAGCTTAGGAATGAGTGGGTTAAGTAAAAACATGGAGCTTCTGGTTAAGTCTAATTGAAGGATAGTGACACCCTTCAAAATGAGTCCTGCTTGATTTCAAAGATTTCTCCAAGACTTTCTAGAGAAGAAATGTGGGCAAGATTCTAGACTATGTAAGTCTGGAACTCAGAGGGAAAGTGAGAGCTGGTGATACAATTTGTGTCATTGGATACAGCCAACAACTAAAGGCACTGCTGTACAACAGGTATCCTGGGCAGACAACAGAGAGAGAGAAGAGAAGGGAGCTCAGGATCAAGCTGAGAAACTTTTCAGCAATCAGAGAGGTCATGAGTCCTGTGCACATCCTGGTCCAAATAGTGCATACCACAGAAAGATCAAGCCTCTTTCCAAGATTTCATCCTATGGTGAGGGCAGTTTTAGCTAAAAGGACGAAAGAACTGAGCTTGCTGAGCAAACTTACTGACATTGACCAACTTTCTTGAGTTTCCAGTATGTTATTTTCCCCAAAGAACCTAATAGGTAAAAATAAACTCAACAGTGTCCCCTTCCTTGAAGCTATTACTGATTACGCTTCTCTTACTTAGGTGCTCATCCTTTGGGCATGGATCTCTGACAGAACAGTTGAGAATTTCCTGTCTGTCCTAGTAGGTTTTTTGTACCACAGGAAAAGTAACTATAGCATTTATATACGTATCCCCACTATTCACCTGGCATTTACTGGGCACTTAAGAACCTTCATGAAGTCTCACAGCTGGCCCAGGGCAGTATCAGGCTTCAAACCCAGGCTCATAGTCACTATGCTGTCCAGCCTGTTTTCCTTTCTAGAACCACACAGAATCTGCCAGACAATGTCAAATGCATTGAACATACTTTCCCTTTAAGAAACATACGCATCAAATTCTCTCCCTGTCCTTGTGTGGAGCGCTCAGTTCTCTGCAGCCCCTAACTGCTTCTGCCTACCTGCATGTCCAGGTAGACCAAAGATAGCCTTAAAGAGAGAATACATATATAGATATATATCATATATATGTATTGTACACAAAACACACCTAAATCTCCACTCCCCTAAATCACACGTATACACATACATTCTTGGTCTCTCTGAAGGCTAAGCCACTGTGTAGTGGCTTTGGATTGGCTACTGAACATTCTGTTTTTGTACCTATAAACTAAGAATAAATGCATTACCTACCTCAAAAAAAAAAAAAAAGAAAAGAAACTTCATTAAATAAATAAGTACATGAAATCTTAGAAACGTATTATTTATTTTACCGTAGCTATTATCACTAGTTCCATTGAAGTACAAATATTTCAGTAGCCCTTAAAATCCCATTTCCAAGCTATCTTTCTAAAAAGGCATTTTAGACAAAGTATGAAGGGCCATAAATCGACATTCAGCTTATGTATTTTTCTTCCATAATGTGTTTCCATCAATGATAACATTTTAATCAGTACTTTATGGATGCCTCCAAAAATGTCATTTGCTCCTGATCTCAGCCATGCATCTCTCATGCAATAGGAGACTTCATGTGAAGGCTTGGGTGCATCAGAAAGCCTGAATCCAGGAGTTAGGCAGTGACAACAGAAAAGATGGTGTACTTTAAACACTGTGTCAACTTATCACCAACCAAGAAGAGAAGGTAATTCGAAGGCTTTCATTCTGTTCATGGTCACTGAGGTCAGCATTAAACATTCTATAGAACTGCCCCAGAGTGACCTCCTCTATCAAATTTTCCTATATCTGTCAGGTTCTATGTGTTCAAAATAAGCATTGTGCATTCTACATCTCTACTCAAGGTTATTGAAAATCCTCTTTTGAAAGTGCATCAATGGTTTTAAAAATACATACGGAAAGAAAACTGAAACATGCATTTTCTAAGAAAAGCAAAATGAAAGAGTTTCTTCCTTGTCTTTTTTTTAAAAAACAGAATCAACTTTGATGTGATGGGTGCACTGAACATGTCAGGCAGAATGTTATCAAAAGAAGTAGTTTGAAGCCATTCCTGGGGGATGATTTTGATGTCCAACTGTCCTTGTCTTACATGAAAGTATTTGGTTTAGACAAAAATTTATTTTGACCCAGAAATGACAAACACACACAATTAATGTAAAAACAACAAATCTAGGTCTTGGAATAGGGGACTTTGAACTATTTGATTAAAGTCAGTTCAAAAAAACTGACCATATACTACTTTTTTAAAAGAAACCCCAATTTGTAAACTGGGAATAAAATTGTTTCATTAAGTCCTCTAAGAAAATGGCAACACTGGAAGTTGAATCTTGAGTATTCTTTTGGTCCCTGGAAGACCACTAAAATCCATTGTTTCAGCAAAGATAAATACCCTCATCGCTTGACTAAAAAAATTAAGCAATTAAGTAAATCATTCTCTCTCTCTCTCTCCCCCCCTGCTTCCCTCCCTCTTTCCTTTAACAAAGCAATTGACGAGAAAATGAGAGGAAAACAATTCTTGTTACAGACCTGAAATCAGTAGCAACCTAGTGCTGTTTTCTTTTCCCATATTTCTGTTTTGCCTGAAGCGAACTCTGACTGTAAGGACCCCCGTGCATACTAAAGAAACCCAATCCTTTCTGATTATAAACAAACAAAAATAATATTTCATATGTGAGATTTTAGCAACCACTGGGTAACCAATATGCCCTTTCAGTCAATGAGACCATCCAAATCTCAGACAAGTTTCCTAACCGACTTGATATCCATAGATGAAAATGATGCCTTAAACTCAGCCCTGTGGCTCTGCCCAAGGAACTTCGAGCTGGCGTTGTTTGCTCAAAGGAGAAATGCTGCCTAAAGAGAGCTCTCCTCCCTCTATTCTTTCTTCTTTCTTTTGTTTTAAAGCAAATTCCTGCCGACTCCTGTTCAGCCAGGAGGTATTTACCTGACTAGCGAAGGCACATCCTCCAAAGAGAGAAAGAGGAAAATAAACCACTCCCTCCCTTGCCCACTGGAGAGTAGGAGGGGAAGCTCCAGCTGGGTCATTTGATAACCTCCCACAGGCAGACTACCTAAGAGCAAACAGAAGCTTGGGAGCTGGTAAGCAAGGGGACCTGAGGGAAGAAAGGAAAGAGTTGGGCTATGGGGACAGGAGAGGAAGGTACTGGGTTGGGGTCCCGTCACTGCATTTCTTTTGAAAGAAAAATAGCAGACATTCGGGAAAGGGGGCCAACCTACAGGATGAGGAATCCCACTTCATGTTTGCTTATTCTCTGATTTGGTTTTGTACTTATTTTATGTCTCAGTACAATGGAGAGGGTCAGCCCATCTGCAGCAGCCCATCTGCATCTTGACAGTTTGTAGACTTTTAACTCAGTGTAAAGCATGCCAGCTTTCTTACTGCACAAGGAAAGTCCAAGACATTCCCATTTGATAAGGTTCCTGATATACAATGAAATGAAGAAATAACAAAATCGAGTGAAGAAAATGGGGCTGTATTTTCAATGCTCACATTTAATAATCAAAGTGATGTAATGAACACCTTTTCCAATATTATCTAGGCAGACACAGATTGGGAGTGTATGTTTAACTGCATTTACAAATAATGCCCAAAGAGATAAAAGGAGACTTGGGCAATTAAGTATCCTGTTTTCGTGCTCCAGGCCACAGAACTAACCTCCCTCCACCCCTCACTACCATACTAAGCCCCACCCAGAAAGGCTCTGAATCCAGGTACCAGGGAAATCTCAACCAGCTAAGTCACAGAGAGCTCTTTGTCAGGGTCTGTGGAGTGGGGCTTATCTCAAGTGCCCTGGATGACAAGTTCGTGAGATCAAGGCCATCAGCCCTTCCATCCTGCTCCATGTCAGGAAAAGCCTATCTCTGGGAGCTGCCCATCACCCTCCAACTGAGAAAGTCACCTGCAGTAACCTCGTCATCTCACAATGCAGGGTTTCTACTGGATAGGACTGGTTACACTAGGAGAATTTCAAAGCCAACCCTAAATGTTGCCGTTTATGTTACAGAGTTGAATTAATTACAATAAGGCCTGCTCACAAATGTAAATGCACGCTCTATTTTGCTTACACAAAGATGATATGAAAAATAGCAACACCTGATCTTTATTGAAGTGTGATCCCAGGCACTGTCCTGCTGCTGGCTAGCAGGGGCTTCTTAGAGGAACAGCAAAGCATGTGAACTCTTGAAACTAAGAGCCTGGGTACCAAATACCACTCCGTCACTTACTTTTTGTATTCCATCATTTTAGGTGTTGTTTTCTCATCTATAAAAGATTAGGGTTGTCAGGAGGACTAAATGACGTGGTTCATGTGAAGGTATCTCAGAGAATGCCAGGTGCATAATAAGCATTTACTAAGAGTTAGCTGTTAATGTGAAATTCACTTAGTAAATAATAAGCATTTACTAAGAGTTAGCTGTTAATGTGAAATTCACTCCTCACCACAACTTTAGGCAACATCTGTTAGTATCCTGAATGTAACTGAGACTTAAGTCAGATAAGGAAGCTGCCTCCATTACATAACATATAAAAAGACAAGTAGAGGTTCAAACCCAACTTTGTCAGATTCAGATGTCTGCTACACTGATTATCTTTCTCACATTGTTGACACCCTCAAAGAACTTGGAATGGATGCAAAAACTGAAGTATAAAAAAATGCAACCTGCAGCATTTTTCACTTTTTTTGAGAAAACAAGAATATAGGAAGCTGAATGGTTTATTTTACTTTCTCTTCATCAGCTCCCTTTTTGTCTCCTTTGTCTCTTTATCTTTCTACTTCTCCCTCTTTCCCTCTAATGATAAAATGATCTGACATAGCACAAAATACAAATTATGTGATATTACCTTAAATTGCTCCAGTTCATTTAGCTCACCATGAGCATTCATTACAGCTAATTATTGTAACAGATTTTTATTATTCATAATTATTTTTTCATGTTGTAATGACCATACATTTTAAAAATTCTGGCCATCATGAGTCACCAGTCATGTTTGTCGGGGATTTTTTTTTTTTTCTGTTTTTCCTTACAGAACACTTAGATGCTCATTATCATCAATGTATTTGTAGGTTGTTATTATTCATATCCAATAAAGCCCTTTTGGGGTACACAGAGTGACTTCTGAAACCCAGTAATTCTCAGGCCTAATGACAAACTGATGCTCTGCTTAATTTTAGAAAATCAAATTAACTACTCTGATTAAATGTACAGCAGACTTCACTGTGTTAACTGTGTCAGGTTCATGACTCCAGGCAGAGAGAGGTGCTTCCTTAGCTCATCCCTATGCAGAAAATACCTTTTTTAAAGATCCTCTTCCAAAACTGGTATATTAGGCAAATGCAAGCATTCCCTGGGGAAGGGAAAATGAGCAAAAAATCATCTCTTTATGTTAGGAAACTGCATTTATACCATCAGTAATTAGAATCAGGATGTAGTGAGTGCAAATCTCAGGCTACATGCAACAAATATACTATTATTTTCTTTAGATTAACTAGGTTGGGTTAATCGACCCATTTTTTGTCTAGCTCATGGCAATTTCATCTCTTCCTGGCACATACTTGAGGTGCCAAGGGCACATTCTACCCCTTGAGTTTGTGCCAAGAACAGGGATTTACTCAATGCTGAGGTATCAGCTGGACATCTTTGGTGATGCCCTCACTCCCTACAGCTCAAATTCCCACTGCCTCTTCTTTCATGGTTCCATCAGTTTGGTTCTTCTGCCATGCCTGGTGGAGAAATCTTTGACTGAGCTGGAAGGCCTGGGCACAGGATACATCCTCCCTGGTGCCCCTCTTGGCCAGTTCTTCCCAGGTGCTGCCACATCTTCAGGTGCTATCTTACAGGGTACAAATCCCCATCTTCAGTGAAACCAGTGGCATTCACTTCTCCATGCCTCCATGTGAAGGAATTTACTGAGAAGCCATCTCTTCTCTATTTGTATTTTCATTTTATGAGATCTCCTCCAGGTACAGGGCATTAAGTAGCACCCAAATGCACATGATTCCTAAATGTGAATCAAGCTCCGATCTACTTTCTGACCTTCAGACTCTATACTTTCTCAATATCTCTTCTCATATATCTAAAAACATTCCACATATTGTATGTCTACACAAAACTACCAGGTAGCTTCCCCGAGCCTGCTTCTTTAGAGTTCCCTCATTTCAATAAATGGCACCCTTATCCACTCACTCACTCACTTAGACCTGAGAGTCACCTTTGATTCCTCTTTCTGCTCAGCAGTCTCTCAGCAAATCCCTACAACACTATCGCCAGAATGGGGCCTGCATCTGGCTACTTCTCACCATGATCACTAAAATCCTAGTGCAAGCCCCATCACCTAGCACCTGGACACTGTAACTAGTCTCCCACCTTTGACTCTTGCCCCTCATACTCCATTCTCTCTGCAAGACAGACAGATCGCTCTAGAGCGTAAATCAGATCATATTGCACTTTGGCTTCAACACCTCCAGTTACTTTTCATTATACATAAAACCTAAACTGTGCTGTCCTACAAGCTTCTGTAAGACCTGGCCCCTGACTTCCTCATCTGCTACTTCTTCTTCTTCCCTTCCCTTCATCCACGAAGCTCCAGCCACACTACCGTCCTCCCTGTCCTCAAGTAGAGTTTATTTATTTGGCTCTTAATATTTATCGGTCATGGGGTTGTAATAACACACTCTACAGGTATTGTTTTTCATTTGATCCTCACAACAGCTTTTTAAATTGGTTACTATTATTGTTGTTACTGTATAGATTAAAAAATATATACGATAATGTGACAGATCTGGGTGAGAGAAACATGAGAAGGAAAAGAACTTTCCCAGGTTGGTGCACAGGCGTCCTGGCATTATGTCTGAGTCAGGCTTTCTCAAATAGATGTGTTGATATTTGCCACACTGCCCAACATTCTGTCACAAATGGTTAGTCACAAGGTTTCAGTCAAAGTAAAGTGATATTTGGGTGAGAAACTACATCTTCTGTCTGCTCCCTACCACTACGCTACTCTCTCTCTCTCTCTACACACACACACACACACACACACACACACACACACATGACTGGAAGGCAATACCTGGGATGATGGGGCCCCACCCAGTCTCTTGGCATTCCTACTGAAACTGTTAAGAAGCCTGAAATGTTCCGAGAACTCGCAAGCAGCAGAGTAGTCAGGATAAGTGCTGTGCTTACCAGTACTTCTGTGTTCCCACCTGCCTGATACTCACACATCCACTTGTACAGTTTATATATAGTCTGGTCCCTGGACAAGCAACATCACCATCTGAAACTTGTTAGAAATGCAACTTCTCAAGCCATTTCTGAGACCTGTTAACCAGAAAACACCTTAGTGGGCCCAGTAATTTGTAGTTTAACAAATACTCCAGGTGATTTTGAAAAACACTAAACTTTAAGAACCACTGATAGAGAATATGGACAGGGAACACCTCAATTACTATGATCACTGTTGATCCCATGCCACAGTGTGAGGCCTTGGTGAGCCTGGTTGGGTCGGGACAAGCTATAAGAAGTGTTTTGCACACAACAGTTGAAGGCCTTTGGGGTTCTTTTCCCTTAGATCCTTGCCTTGCAAACTGTCCACAATAATAGTGGGATTGGCACCCAGCGCCATCCTGGAAATTGCTAGAAGCACCAAATCTCAGGTCCCGTAACCTATTCCAGGTCTGTTGAATCAGAATCTTTATTTTAACTAGATCTCCTGTTGGTTAAATTGTATATTAAGTTTTAGAAGCATTGCTATCTCATACTCTAATTTCAGCCCTTAAAATCAATGCTTGCTCAACTACAGTGATTTAAATATCTTCCTTATGAGTTTTGCCCTATCCATGTATCACAGTTACTGTTATTTACTTAAAATTTCCATAGGAATCCAATTCACAATTTTAACAGAAATAAATTGGTTTATGGATTAAACTTTATACCAATTCTACTGAAGAAAAAACAGCTCAATTTGCAACCAATAGAGAGTATGCATAAAAATATAGTGAAAAGTAAGCAATATTGCTAAATTATAGCTAGATTCTGTTGGCTGCCAAAGGTTGCTGAGACTTCACTTCCTTGGTGGAAAGAGACAGGTAAAAGTGTTAAAGAAGTATTAGAGCATCTAGCTTAGAACTTAGACTCTCTCTAAGCAGGAGGATTGAAAGAGAATTGGAAAGGGAATAACCTCATCACTATGTCACTTACTATTATATAAAGTCTGATTCCTGGGAAACCAGGTATTATCTAGGTGACGGCCATTCTGCTGCTCATGGAACCATGCTTTGAGTGCAAGTCTGTAGATATGTCTGCATCAATAGAAAAGTAAGACACAGAAAGGACTTGCTCAGGGGAAGGCATGAAATGAGAGAAGGAGAGGAAATGGATGAAGTCTCCCACATAGGCTCCAGTACCTTCTGCTGCTGAAGGCCTACCCATCTTCACAGGACACAGTGGTTGTAATGCCTCAGAGGTGGTTAGAGTCTGGGGGAAGATAAAGGCCTCTTGGTTTGGAGTATTTCATCAACAGATGAATTGTCTGGTCAGCATTAACACCTAATGGAAGTTAACTGTAGTGATTTGAGTCCAGAAACCATTAAACACATGTACACACTTCAGTCTCTCTTTTCAGGGGGTTCCTACCTGGCCTGTCAAGCATTTCTCGGCTGGAAATTGCCAAATGTCTCCATAAGGGGGACCTAGTTGTTGGTAATGTCATTTGTTCTAAGAAGAATTCTGAAGAAAAGAAACTCTGATCTTCTTAAATATACTGTTTCACCCCCAAAAATGAGTTTGTTTGTGGATCACCTTTGCCTCTCAATTGAATCTTGTCTACCTCTGAGCCTTGGTCTAGTTTCCTGCCTGTTTATTGCACAGCCCATTCAGCATTCACTGAGAAGACATTACCTGAGCTCTTATAATGCACACTGGGGAGAAGAGTCAAAGGAAACCAAGGCGACCAAGTTCATATGGGAAGCTTTCTCACTGGTACTGATAGAGAAAAGCAATCACGTCCCTTGGGTCCACACAGCTATGTAGCAGCCCCGCAAACCCAGATCTGGCACACTTTGCCAAAGTGCAGAACGCAAAACCAATTCAAGCCTCCGGATCCATGAGTAATAATGTTTGGTCACCAACAGGAGTCTAACTAGTCTGATAATTTCCTCTTCACACCCTGCAGTCGTGATCTTGGGGATAGTCGTGGTCTTGGACGATCCAAACAGACTCCATCTCCCTCAATTCAAAAACCATTTGCCAGCTCTTAGCCTGTGACATGTGATGCCAAAACAAGCCATTCTGATCTCCTCAGGCAAACTGCCAGTCAGCTCCATGTAAAATAATCAGCCAAATTTATGTTTAACTGAACTGACTAGGTGTTCGGTAAGTTTTTCCTTTTTTTGTTTTTTTCTTTTTCTTCTATGAATTGACAGGTCAAATCAATCAGAAGAAAATGCCAGCCTCCGGGAGGCAAAGCCTAAATTATTTCTCTGTGCTCTTTCCAAGAAAAAGTTAAAGTCACTCACCACATAGCTCCATGCCACGTTTGATGAACTGCTAATGTCAGTTGCAAGAGAGGCAGGGAGAAATCAGTTTTATTTAGAAAAGAATTCATTAGCATTTACTATGTGCCAGGCATTTTTCTAAGCACTTTACTAAATTTAACTAGTTTTAATACTCTTAATAACTGAGGGACGTTATTAACCCATTTTACAGATGAAGAAACTGATTCACATGGAGGTTAAGTCACTGAGTGAAAAGCAGCTAGTGGGTGCTGGAGCCAGAATCACTCAAGTCTATCCAGGTTCTTGGCCACTGTACTACACGCTTCAACCTCAGACTCACTGTAGTCAAAGCACCCACCTAAGTTCACAGACATGCCTTTGGACACCTAAGGTCTGGAAAAATTAACGAATTGGAAGTCATGGAGCCCAGCAGTGGCCAAGACAGTGAGATAATTTCTTAGAAAAGATCTGGTAGGATTATAGCTGCCCTCTTCAAAACTGGCAGGTCATTATTAACAGAATGAACATAATTATTCTGTTTCTCAAAAGGCCAGGCTAGAACAAATGGTGAAAAATGGGTGTGCTATTTCATTCATTCTTCTGTTGGCTTTGCTTTTTCCTTCCTTCATTCAAAATTATTGTGGGTACAACATAGGTGTTTATTAAGAGCACGGTCATCAGAGTCAAGCAGATGTGGGTGTGGGTGGTCCATGCTCTAATGTTTAAAAGCTGCAGGTGCCACATTTTCTTTATCTGTACATCTATCAAAGGACACTTAGGTCGCTTCCATATCTTGCTACTGTGAATAAGGCTGCAATGAACATGGGTGTGCAGATATCACTTCAAGAGACTGATTTCATTTCCTTCAGATATACCCAGAAATGGGATTGCTGGATCATATGACAGCTCTATTTTTAATTTTCTGAGAAATGGCCATACTGTTTTCCATGATTGCTCTATCATTTTGCATTGCCACTGACCTTATATAAGGGTTCCCATTTCTCTACATCTTTGCAACCGTTATTATCATGTAACTTTTTGAAAATAGTCATCCTAACAGGTGTGAGGTGATATCTCACGGTGGTTTTGATTTGCATTTCCCTGAAGATTAGTGATGTTGAGCACTTTTACATATACCTATTGGCCATTTGTATATCTTCTTTAGAAAAATGTGTATTCTGTGATATATATACATATATATATACACACATACACAAAATATATATATGAGATATATATGTACAAAAATGGAATATTATTAGACTGACATTTGTGACAACATGGACAAATCTGGAGGGCTTTATGCTAAGTGAAATAAGCCAAGGAAAGACAAATATGGTGTGGTTTCATAGAAACAGTAGAATGGTGGTTACCAGGGGCTGGCGGAAGGGTAACATGGGGTGATATAAGTCAAAGGGTACAAATTTGCAGTTTTAAAAAGAATAAGTTCTAAGCATCTGATGTACAACATGGTGACCATAGGTAATAATACAGTGTTGTATACTTGAAAGTTGCTAACAGTAGGTCTTAAACATTCTCACCACACACACAAAAAAGAAAAAGTTAACTATGTTAATTATGTGAGGTAATGGCTTTGTTAATTATTTTGCTCTTGATAATTATTCTATAATGTATATGCATATCAAATCATTGTGTTGTATACTTTAAATATATACAGTTATATTTGTTAATTTTTCCTAAATAAAGTTTTGAAAGTTAATAAAACATAAAAGCTTCAGTTGCCATGGGGATGCTATTACAGTCTCTTATCCTCATTCTCTTGATCTGTAAAATGGGCATGTACTTGTACTTTACCTCAGAGCACTGTGAAAATTAAATAAAATCATATAAGTAAAATGCCACGTATAGTGATTAACTCTACAAAAATTATTTTTTCTCTGTTACAAGCTTGATAGGAGATAAAATAAGTAAGACATGCCCCTGTCATTAGGCAGATAGAAATTGCAGTGCTGAACACTGTGATGCGGCTCAGAGAGTACCATGGGAACACAGAAAATAATTAACAACTTGAGGAAAGTGGTGAATGTTCTAACAAGGTTGTAACATCCTTTAAGTATTAAAAGAAACAGTTTTACAGTAGACAAGGGATATAAAGTCAGCAGAAATACCTTGCAAAAATTCAGGTGTGCATTTTTTAAAGGTGGATTTGAATGATTGTGACAAAAATATACAATTCTTTATCAAGTGGGGAGTAAGGAGAGAAAATTAACTTGGAACTTTCAGATGGAGCTTGGAACTTAGCAGATGGAGCCTCTCAGCCGTGGAATAGGGTAGGCTTCTGCTAGGCTCTCATAACTAGCAGGTTAAGCAGAGGTTTGATAGCCATCACTCAAAAAAATGTGGTGGAGTGTCTCTCTGGGTGCTTGCTCTCACCTGAGATGTGATTTTGCATCTAAGATCACTTAGCCATTTTGAATGTCAATCTTCTCTGTAGAAAAAAAGCGCGGGGGGATAACATACTCAGGAGGAGACTTAAGGATCTTATATGATTGTGTGTGCAGAAGGATTTAAAAGATTCATCCATTCATTCAATGACTGTTCATTGACTATCTACTACATGCCAGAAATGGTCTAGGTGTTAGGAATACAACAGTGAACAGAACAATATATCTGTACTCATGGAGCTCATGTTCTAGTGATGTGAGGGAAAGATGATCAACACAAACTTATATAAGTATAGAGTGAGTTTTATGGTGCCAAGTGCTACAGGGAAAATAGAGCAGGTAATGGGGCTAAGGAACACTGTGATGGGGGTGCAATTTTTCATCAGAGAAGGTGATCAGAGAAGGTCTCTGAAAAAGGTGAAATTTTACCTGCAGACCATGAAATCATGAGCCAAAGAAGGAGCAGCCAGATACAGGAGGCAGTAAGAGAGAATGGCTCCTAGGAGCCACGTGAAGTTCATAAACTAAAAGGACACTATTGTCATTTTTCTTAAATGTTGCTGAGACACGGACTAACATAATGATTATCGGAGTTGACAAAGAGAAGGTAACTGGGGTAGGTCAACCCTAATGAGTTGCTGTAGTGGAATGGTGGGAATAAAATCTAATGGGAGCGTGTTCAAGAAAGGACGGAAGGACAGGAAAGGGAGGTAATGAATATAAATAACTCACTGAGGTTTGCTGTAAGGAGAGTAGAGAAATGGAGCTGTAGTTAAAGAGAAATGTGAGGTCAAGGAATAGGATGTTTTTTTCTTTCTTTTTCTTTCTTTCTTTCTTTCTTTCTTTCTTTCTTTCTTTCTTTCTTTCTTTCCTTCTTTCAAGATGGTAGGCATTACAGTATATTTATATGCTGATTTGAACAATCCAACAAAGAGGAAAAAATTAATATATAGAAAAGTGAGGAGAGGACTGCTGGAACTTTTTCTTAAGTAGAGGAGAGAGGGTGGGATCCAGTGCACAAAGAGTGGAGCCGGCCTCAAAGAGAAACATGGATATTTCATCCATAGAGATAGGAGGGAATGCAGAGTAAAATGGGCTCACATCCAAAGAGGGTGGAAGATGTGATGCATCCTTTCTGCTTTCTTTTGATGTGTTAATCAAACGGAGCAAGGTTAATAGCAAAGACTTGGTATGGGATAGGGAGTAACTGTATAAGGTTTGAGAAAGAGAGAAGATACAAACAAAATGGTCATCTAAGATAGTAAGTAGAGGACTGAATGGCCTGGAGCAAGGTCATCAAACTACAGCTTGTGGGCCAAATCCAGCCCACTGTTTATTTTTGTAAATACTTTAGTTGGAAGATGACCATGCCAATTCATTTTTGTACTGTCTGTGGTTGCTTTCCTGCTAGGATTGCCAAATTGTGACAGAAACCGTATGGCCCCCAAAGCTTAAAATACTTTCTATATTTGATACTTTATAGAAAACATTTATGAAACCCTGGTCTAGAGAATTGAGTTGGATTTTGAAGCAGTGTTAAGAGTCACAAGGTAACAGTCATAAGTTTGAAGCGAGACTGGTCAACATGGGTGTGACTGTGTACATATATGGAGGTGGGAGTGGGGAAGGAAAATCCTCTTCAGACAACTTCAGCTGTTCAAGTACGTGTGTATAAGAGGAAGAGAGCTGGAATTAGCCAGGTTGGGTGTTCAGCCAGGCAAATATAATAAGGGGGAAAGAAGGGTAGAGGGACTGAGGGAGGATAAAAGGGATGAATAATGACCTTAGACTCAATGATGATTAAGTGAGGTCATGAGGGGGAAAGTGACAGTAAAATGAAGTATCAGTGGATTCTATGTCTTAGTGAGCTTCAAGAAATACTAAATTGGAGTATTAATGGGAATAAGCACTAAAGGCATGAGAAGAAAAATGATCCTTGAAATTAAAATTATGGAGGGGTCGCCAGTTTTGAAAATAAGGAAAGGCAAGTGAATCAGTTTGACAAAGTGAGGCTAAAAGAAAGCAAATGTAATATGTGTTCTTCAGGAGGATCCCATACAAACGTAAGAGATTATTTCCAATTTCCTAGACCTGAATTTTGCACATTGTACAGCATTTTAATTTGAGGAGCACATTTGGAAAGCGTGAGCAATGAAGAACATCCCGTGTTTGTCTCGTTTCCAAGAGATCAGTGAAATTGCACTAGAAACAGGGAAAATCAAAAACAGGTAGGAGAAAGTATATGAGCTTGCAATGTCTTATTAATAACTCCATCTCTCCAGGGAAATGGCTCCAACTGAAAGACACTACCCAGGATTACTGTCCCTGGAATGACTTAGATGACAGATAGAAAGCAGGAACTGCAGATTTCATTATTTCCCCTCACTGTTGGTGAAATGGAGTACAGGATGAGTTATGTGAGGTTTTTCAGATCTTTCCAAACTAAACACATTTTGTCAGTTTTCAAAATCATAAAGAATGACCCATCTTCCTACCCTTACCCTTGACCCTACGCACATAGCTTTTTCTTTTTTAATCACTGTGTCTTACATCAGACATTTTAAATGGGGAGATCGCTGGTCTTAGCTGACTTTGTCCATGTTTGCCATTCTTCCTGATCCATCTTCAAAGTTATGGATGCACTCCAAACTGATTAAATGGATCGCAGCCTTTTAGAGAGTTCAAAACCAGCTGGTTCCAGTCAATTGTATTCCTTCCAATTGGCAAGCATTATATGTAGGTTTTTTTCCTCTGGAGGCTGACCCTACAGTTGGTGATTGATGATTTGATATTATGCCTTTCAGGCTGCAGTAACATCTCACCCCAAGTGAAAGTCCATGAATCTATCTAGATCTTGGGTTGTCCCATCTGCCCACCACAAAACACTGCATACGAGTTTATTTTTAAGTTCAGTTATATATTCAAGGAGATATTTAGCCATTTATTTTATTCAATATTTATAGAATGAATACACACACACACACACACACACACATACACACACACACAATCCACTGGTTGTGAGGAAACAGAGATGAAAGGGACAATTCCTTGTCCAAGAACATAACAGACTCCTCAGGAGAAAGAAAAATAGACAATAAAAATTGTGATAAGTAGTAACATAGAAGAAATCAGGAGGAAAATAAAAGAGGGACATCTAAGAGCCTAGAGCAGGGTTTCTCAATCTCAGCACTACAGATATTTTGGACTAGATAATTATTTGCTGTAGGGACTGTTCTAGGTATTGTAGAATGTTTAGGCGCATCCCTGACCTCTACCTACTAGATGCCAGTAGCAACCTGCCCATCCTCCCAAGTTGTGACAACCAAAAATGTCTCTAGACTTTATCAGTGTCCCTAAGGGAAGAGGGAGACAAAAATCACATTTGAGAACCACCAAACTAGAACATCAAAGAAACTTACCTAGAGGGGGGTGTACTAGAGCTAGATCGTTAAGGATGAGTAGTCATTTCCTCAATAAACAGAATGAAAAATTATTTTTTTAAGCAAAGGAAACAGCACATGAAGAGATAGCATATTCATAAAATTGTAATTTAATGGGACTGCAGCACAGACAAAGAACAGGCCATAGAAGGATAGACTTCAAAGATAGATTGGACCCCAATTAATCAAAACATGCATAATTGGAATATATTTTGGCAGTTACAAAGCAAGTCGTATATTATCAGAATTACCTATGTAGATATTCAAATATATAGACATCTAATTTCATTCTTATTGAACCAGAATCACTGAGAATAGACCTCAGGAATACATATATTATAAAATCCCTTAATTAGTTTAGGGAATTCTCGGAACCTTTTTACTCAAAGTTGGGTACTTGTTAAAAATGTAGAATTTTATTGCAAACCTACAAAATCAGAATCTGCAATTTCACAAGATCCCCCAAGTGATTCCTATGTCAAAATTAAGATGCACTGCTCTCGTCTAGAGGAAATCTTTTAAGAACACAGGAGTAAGTACCATAAATGACCACCAGAAATATACAGTAGGATTTTTCAGCACTGTTAGTTAAGAAATAAGAGGAATTTACATGAAAACATGCAATATTAGACCACTCTTTTCAAATTTGTCCCACATGGTAAGTTGAAGATTTATTAGTAATATAAAATATGATCAGATTCCAACAAATTATTTGGGAAAGCAAGGGAGAGGTGAATGCCACCATTGATCATAAAGTAACTTCTTAGGACCCCAAATCCAATCCTGATGTAAATCTGCATTTCTCAGGATCAAGAAAAAAATATCAGTATTTTAGAGCCAATGAAACTCAGAGGGAAATTTACTCAGTGCTGGAATAATGAAAAGAAATAGATAGATATTAATTTTAATAGCATTTCACATTTGTCATTCCAGATTAACATACTTTAATTCCAGGTTGAAGTGGAAATTTACCTACCTATACACAGTAGAGAGGTAGCTGACTACAGAAACTAATCATAATGACCATTTGGAAAGCATTTACAAATTGCCTGGCACTGACTGTGCTATGTTTCACATAAGCAATGGTTTGTCATAGGAATTATTATTCCATTTCACAGATGAAAAAACTGAGATTTTATGTAGGAATGTTCATGATCTCACAACTAATAAGCAGTAGAGTCTGAATGCAATCCCCCATTATCTGAACTCTTATCCCTTGCTCCTGACTGCTCTAACTTAAACATAATTGTTAACCAACACATATTCAAGCCCCAGCCATACCATTCTGCAGGCTTAATTATAAAACATCTGAGTTTGTTTCTCCATCTGTAAGTCAAAAACTGTAATATTTACTCTCACAGGTTTTTATGATTAACTGAGATCAAGTCTGAGAAAAAAGCATTGTACGATGCAAATCACAATTGAGCAAACTTCAGCCAAGATGGCAGAATGTAACTATGGAGAAATCTGGCTCCATTGCAAACATATAAAAAGTTTTAAGAGATGTTAAAAAGAAAGTAAGTTTGTGATGATAAGCATCTCAAAGAACACTAAAAAGGAATAGAAACACATAGAGGTAAGCAAGAGCTCATGTTTAGGTTTGTGTTTGAGATCTAAAACAGGAAGAAGGTCCCAGGAGTTCATATGCACTGGACAATGTGTGTCCTCCATGTAATGGGGCACAGGAATATAGGATTTAGCTTGGCTCTCCAACCACCACTGGGGACCACCATGAAAACTGAGGGCTGAATAGAACCGTGACCATGGTCATGAGTTAGTTGTTGAGTATAATGGAGAAACATGGTCCCACAGGAGAAATCAGAGAAGTCATGGGCACACTCTGATGCAAAACTTTTATACTCAAGAAGTGTTTTGATCTGTCACCTTAAAACTCTACCTGAGGTGAGAAGTGAAGGATTGAACAGAGAGGAGGAGGCAACCCTAAATATGCTAAACATAAGCATGAGTGTGTGTAAAAAAAAAAAGGGAAATTTCCAGCCAGAATGAGTTCCTACAGATGTTATTGGAAGGGAAATACTGCACATCAGAAATTCCAAGAATTCCAGGTCCTTCAAGGCCCAGTCCAGTGCAATCTCCTCTAAAAGGAGAACGTTTATTCCCCAGCTCCATCCTATTCTGCTTTGAGTAGGGCAGGACAATACTGTAATTAGGAGAACACTCAGCTAGGTTTACACTCCTGTGCTACTGAAGAACGTTGGCAATGTAACTCAAGCAGTGCCTCAGTTTCCACATCTGCGAAATGGGCATGATGATAGTACCTAACACAGAGAGTTGTGAAAATTTCACCAGTTAACTCACATAACACACTGAGAACTGAGCCCACAGTAAGTACTGGACAGAGAGCTGTGCCTTTGACCTTGCACAGCTGTCTCTGGTTAATTGTGATTATCATACAGAATTGTGTTTCTATCGAATGTGTGTTTCTCAAGAGTAGGAATCTCTCTAATCTCTAGAGTGTAATGGTTGGGTAAATAGGTTAGGCAGCTAGTGAAGTGATTCTGGCTTGAAGTAATAAAAGACAATTACCTGTGAAAATAGAAAAAGACACTGTGATGGTTTGGGAAAAGTACTAAATGAGGAGAAAGCAGATCCAACAACTCTTTCTCTGATTATCTACAGCATTGGACAAGTCATTCCTCTGCTCCAGAACCTCACTCTTTCATTACTAATGTGATCATACTGGGCTATAAAACTTCAAAGATATCTTTTATCTCTAAGATCTTATGAAACTGTACATCATGCATCTAAATTGATGCAATCAGAGATCCTGAGGTGAGTTACGCCACTATTGCATATACCCTTCTGGACAATAGATTGAAAACTATATAATGTCAAGATCTAGGAATCTGACAGTGAACTTCAAGGGAAAAGGAATATAGTCAGGTTCTGTGCCACTATGTGGTTTATACTTGGACTTCATCCACTCATCTTTGAAAAGCAGTGAAAAGGATAGATAAGATTTCTGTCTTCCTGGAGCTTACAATTTAGTGGAGAGACAGAAGAAATAGAACAACAAATAATGAAAAAACTGTACGTTGTGATACACGGTATGAAGGAAAGAGGGCGCTGAAGTCAGGAACCACAGTGTCCTGGTGAAGGAGAGCTTGGGGAGGGGGATGGTCAGGGACCTCTACTTTGAGCTGTTGACATTAAACTGAGACCTAGACCTGAAGGCTAAGGAGACCAGGGAAAGAGATGTCCAAGCAATAAAAACAACCAACACTAAAATCATCTGAAAGAAGTAGTCTGCATGTTGGAGAACCTAAGAAAGAATTTAGTGTGACTGGTAAAAAGGAGTGAGACGGAGAAAGGGAAAAAATGAGCCTGGTGGGAGCTGTGACCTTGGAGTACCTGGCTAAAAGATTATCCATTATTTAACTTCAGTGATAGAAAATAAATTAAGCAAAAATATTATAGCAAATATTAACTGAGATCTTATTATTTGCCAGGTGCTGTCCTGCATGTGTTTCATGTATTAATTTATTTAGTCGTCACAACAGCCCTATGAGGTGGGATCTATTATTATCCCATTTTGCAGATGAGGAATCTCAACAAAGAGTGATTAGTTAACTTGCTGAAGATCATACAACCAGGACATCTCTAAACCAGATTCTTTCCTAGGCAGCCTGACTACAGACCCTGGGCTCTTAACAAATGTGCCAATAGGACTGTGTTTCATAACTTGGAGGTTTCAGGTGCTTGATTTGTACAGACTGAAAACATTCCATAAGTGATTTTGATTTCTCTTTTCCCAGCTTTATGAAGAAGCACTGCTTGACATGATACAACAAAGAATACATGGAGTGTTTGTGAACTCCGTGGGCTCAAGTCCTTCAGAATGAAAGGTGCAACTTTTAAAAGAACAGACCAGTGAGCAAGGGGGCTGCTGCTGCTATTAGAAAGACCCATTTTTTTTTTAAACATATCTCATGACACATTTAGCCTGTGTCTTCTGGCTCAGTGAAATTAACCTCACTTGATTGATATTAGTCTGGACCAGTATTTTCAGTTAAAAAAACAACCAGATCCACAGGCAAAGATGCTGAGACTTCTTTGAACCTCAATTTTCTCATCTGTGAGATGAGGAAGATTATATATCTATGTGTAAGGATAAGTAGATAGTTTAGATAGCTAGATAGCTAGATAGATATAGATAGATCATAAAAGTCATCTAATGTCACTGCTATTATTAACATGTTAATAATGGCAATCTATATGTATATAGATTATCCCCATTATACAAATGAAGATGCTGAGGCACAGTGATTAAGTAACTCATTCAAGGTCATAGAGTTAGTTACTAGTGGTGTCAGGATTCACGGTCACTGAATCCATCTTCAGAGTTTGTTCTCCTAACTACCACCCTATACACTCCCTCATGCATATCTTAATTAGCCCTCCTTTACTAGTGTCAGAAAAGACTAGTATTCCTTTTGCTTTTCCTATCTTTACAATACAGTGTAGCAACACTGAATAATATTTCTGAGAGCTGTCAAAGAGAGTAACCAATTAAAATGGAAGAAAATGTCAGTTTCTTCTTTGCAGGGGAAATCCTTAAAATAACATTTTATCTCACCTCCCTGACTTTGTATTTAAATAGGCAGGCCAAGACATCTGGGTAGAATTCAGCTTTTTTAAGGCATTCTAAGTTAGGTCATATCCTATGTTCCCACAAGACTTTCTTTGTCCTGCTCCCATAACCCTATCCAGAGCCATTAAATAAACGTCTTAATAGCTTTGATGACTTAGTCTATATATGCTCTCGAGTTGTATCCATCATATCCCACAGCAGAGTGGATGAACCTCCATAGCATGTGTGTGTCCATAGGGAGAACTAAACCCATTAGGACCTGGCTGTGCTAACAACATACCCTCTTTGTTTCAATAGCACCTCAAACTACATCGTTGAGACTGCCATTCTTCATGATTATGCCTCTTTCTTATACAAGTGATAGAGGGTAGGGGCTGTCTCTTATTTGTTTCAGAAAATACAAGTGATAGAGGGTAGGGGCTGTCTCTTATTTGTTTCAGAAAATTTCAGGATTTTTTTTTCTGTAAGAAAGATATAATTAAAGACACTGCTAAGTGTCTCTTTCTTGCTTTTTGAGTCTTCTATATGAAGCTTCCTACGAGAAATTTCTTTTTTTAATTGCCAAAAAATCTGCAATTTTATGGGTTTTTTTGTAGAAAATCAAAACTGTTGTAACTCCCTGTCTTTGCATGCATCTTTATTTGTTTTTGGTCAATGGAAAACTCAAGGCCAATTCTATCTATCATTTATTTACCTATCAAGCTATCTCTCAGACTAGTCTAGGAAAGGAACATATTATTGAATACTTAGAGAATGAGTGAATTAATTCAGGAATTGATACCATAGCTATAGCCTAAACTCCCTTACTAAGTATCTTGAAATGATATATCATGGATGAATAACAAAGGGATTAAATGGGAAAATATTGTTCTTGTCACACAAAGCCATCTGTACAGCTGGAAGAAAAACTCAGTGTATATAAGGTATCAATATTTTCCCTACAAAGAGAAAAGCATTATCACACATTTTTAATAAAAGCAAAAAGGGGCTAAATACAGAAATAAAGAAATGCACACAGCTTTTGGCAAACAAAATAGCCAAGAGAACACATCTAATCAATCCAAACTAAAATAACTATATAACACTATTTGGTCAAAATCCAAGCTATACCTGCAATCCAAATATAAAACCTTCCATGCCAAATAACTGCTGAAATAAGTTGACTTCCTGTGATTCTCTCTGTAGTAAACAACTATTGTCTAACGCCCCCTGTTCCTTGGGGAAATAGCTTCTTTCTTGTCTACACACTACCCACAGTGCCTGCCAGTCCTGGACAGAAAATGTAATCTTGACCCAATGAATCACAACTACTGGCCACTGTGTTTAGTCCAGGGATGGACAAATGAATCATGTTGAGTCAATAAGAGCCTCTCAGATTATTCAGTTTGGAACTGGAAGTAAAAGATTACAAAGTATAGTAGAATGACAAGTAAATTGTGTGTGTGTGGTGTGTGTGTGTGTATGAGAGAGAGAGAAGAAGAAGAAGAGAAGGAGGAGGAGAAGGAGAAGGAGGAGAAGGAGAAGGAGAAGAAGAAGAAGAAGGAGAAGGAGAAGGAGAAGGAGACGGAGGAGGAGGAGGAGGAGGAGGAGAAGGAGAAGGAGAAGGAGGAGAAGGAGAAGGAGAAGGGGGAGAAGAAGGAGAAGAAGGAGGAGAAGAAGAAGAAGAAAGAAGAAGAAGAAGGAGAAGGAGAAGGAGAGGGGAGGAGGAGGAGGAGGGGGGGGAGGAGGGGGAGGAGGAAATAGACCTAAAGACCTCATTTAAATCATTTGTCCCTTTCATGCCTGAAATCAGCTTCACCTCTGGACTCAGACTGAGCTAGGGTTCCCCCACTTGTAATTGCAAGTGTTCTCAGTAATATATTTCCCCTACCATTCTTTCTTCAGCCATACTAAGCTATTAAACTACTTGCTATTCCCAGGTTAGAAGTAACCTTTTCATATCTCTGCATTTTGCACATATACCCTCTATTCTGGTTATTAACTGTTGTGTAACAAACTACCCCAAAACTTGGTGGCTTAAAACAATCCTTTATTTTGCTCATAGTTTTGAGAACATGAATTTAGAGATGGTCCAGCTCCAAGTGGCTTCAGCTAAAGTAATTTGGGCTGAAGGATACACTTCTCAGACAATTTCTTCATGCACATGTCTGGTGCCTTGACATGAGGCTCCCTGGGCTCTCCTCAGTGTGATGTCTCATCCTCTGAGACTCTCCACATGGCTCAGGTACACTTCTGAGATGAGTTCCAACAGGGACTTTGTAAAAGCAACTCTAAGAGGCCCAGGTGGAAGTTGTAAGATTTTTTTAATATCTAGCCTTGGAAATCACACAGCAACAATTCTGCCACAGTTTACCAACCAAGAGCGGATGCAAGAGCTAGCCCAGATTCAAGGGTTGGGACCCCACAAAGACAGGGTTACTGTGAGGTGAGGTTTATGAGGGTGGAAGGAGAGATCTTTAGAAACCAACTATCATCCACCCCTCTCTTTCTGGAATGGGATGTCCTTGTTGTCCTGGTTACTCTTGCATATCCCTGGGCTCTTAGCATGACCATTCCCTTCTCTAAGAAGTCTTTCTTTCGCCACGTGTACATAATTCTGACATAGTATGTGGTACATCTCTTTGCAGTATGATTTACAAGTCTGCCTCTATATGAGACTCTGAATACCTTGAGGGGATTAACAATGTGTCAATTCACCTTTATATCTGAGAATTTACTTATCGCTGGTGCTCCGTAAATATTGACCAGGTGAATAAGCATACGCATGCCAACACATTTACTCTTTAGGCTGAGAAAACTCACAATAGATGGATTCAAGTAGAATTCTTGCTCCTGGAGAAGTTTCTGGGTCAAGACTATGTCAGCTTGTGGACTATTCCCCCCCATGATATATTCACACATGATGTCAACTAATATTAGAATATAACAAACTGATGCAGCTGAAAGTAGCCAAAGCAACTGATGTCAGAGTGTTTCATGATCCTGTCAGCTTGATGAGTCCTGTCTTTCTCACACAATTCAAGCAAACTTGTGAAGTTATACATTTATTTGGACAGCCAGAGCCACAAAAATTTAAACCAGGACAAAATGCAGCTGAGGCTTAGTCAGAGGAAAATTATTTTCTGTGATTTGTCTAATTTGATATATCATAAT
This sequence comes from Delphinapterus leucas, assembly GCF_059928025.1. NCBI lineage: Eukaryota > Metazoa > Chordata > Mammalia > Artiodactyla > Monodontidae > Delphinapterus > Delphinapterus leucas. The sequence continues at coordinate 45,873,065 of NC_143133.1, read as the reverse complement.
ACTGAGTCTCAATTTGACTGTAAGCTATGCAGAAGATTCCTTGACTAAGTGCATTATACTACCTCCTGCAAATGAGAAATGTGGGCTTATATATAAGCAAAAATACAAACACTTGAATTTAAGTTCAAATAACCATGAGAGTGAGCTGTTCATCCCAAACATTATAATAGAAAATTGGATTCTTCTATGCTCCCTTTCTTTCAACTTACTGAGTTTTTCTGTAAAGCGTATAATAGCTTATTCTGTAGAATGCCCAATTTTTTACAAAGGAGAAAGCTGGAAGGATTGAAAAATGGGGGTAAATATGTGCAAGTAATGACTATTCAGCTTAAACTTATCTGTAATTATTTTACTATGAAAAGTTATTTTTTTATTGAAATATAGTTGACATACAATATTATGTTAGTTTCAGGTGTAAAACATAGTGATTCAACATTTATATACATTACAAATTGATCATCACCATAAATCAAGTAACCTTCTGTCACCATACAAAGTTGTTACAATACTACTAACTATATCCTCTATGCATACATTACATCCCTGTGACTTATTTATTTTATAACTAAAATTTTGTACCTCTTAATCCTCTTCACCTGTTTCACTCAACTCCTTCACCTCCCTCCCCTCTGACAACCACCAGTTTGTTCTCTTATTTTGTAAGTTTGTTTCAGTTTGGGGTTTTTTTCCATTTTTTTGTTTCTTAGATGTCACATATAAGTGAAATTACATGGTATTTGTCTTTCTCTGTCTGACACATTTCACTTACCATAATATCCTCTACATCAATCCAGGTTGTTGCAAATGGAAAGATTTCATTCTTTTTTATGGATAGGTAATATTCCATTGTATATATAAAGCATCTTTATCCATTCATATATAAATAGACACTTAGGTTGCTTCCATATCTTGGATATTGTAAATAAATGCTGCAGTGAACATTGGGGTACGTATAGCTTTTGGAATTAGTGTTCTTGTCTTCTTTGGATAAATACCCAGAAGTGGAATTGTTGGATTATATGATAGTTCTATTTTCTATTTTTTGAGGAAACTTCATACTGTTTTCCATAGTGGCTGCACCAACTTACATTCCTACCAACAATGCATGAGATTTCCCTTCTCTCCACATCCTCACCAACACATTTTTTGTCTTTTTGATAATAGTCATCCTAAAGGTGTGAGGTGATATCTCACTGTAGTTTTGATTTGCACCTCCCTGATGATTAGTGATGTTGAGCATCCTTTCATGTGTCAGTTGGCCATCTGTATTCCTTCCTTGGAAAATATCTCCTCAGGTCTTCTGCCTATTTTTAGTCGGGTTGCTTGGGATTTTTGGTTATTGAGTTTATTTTTGTATGTGGTGTGAGAAAATGGTCTAATTTCATTCCTTTGCATGTAGCTGTCCACTTTGCCCAATACCATTTATTGAAGAGCCTGTTTTTCCTCCACAGTATATTCTTGGCTCTTTTGTTGTAAAAGAATTGACCATATAAGTATAGGTTTATTTTGGGGCTCTCTATTCTGTTCCATTGATCTATGTGTCTATTTTTGTGCCAGTAAAAAAAATACAGTTTTGGTTACTATGGCTTTTAGTATAATTTGAAATCAGTGAGAGAAATCAGCTTTGCAATTCTTTCTTAAGATTGCTTTGACTATTCAGGATCTTTTGTGGTTCCATTCAGATTTTAGGATTATTTGTTCCAGTTCTGTGAAAAATGTCATTGCTATTTTGATAAACACTGAGTTGAATCTAAATACTGCTTTGAGTCATATGGACTTTTAACAGTATTAATTCTTCCAGTCCATAAACACTGTATATCTTTCCATTTATTTTGTTGTCTTCAATTTCTTCCATCAATGTCTTATAGATTTCAGAGCACAGGTCATTCACTTCCTTTGTTAAATTTATTCCTAGGTATTTTATTTTTGATGAAATTATAAGTGGGATTATCTTCTTAATTTTTTCTGATAGTTTATTGTTAGTGTATTCAAATATATTCAGATTATTCTGAATATAACAGAATATTCAAATATATTTAATTTTCAAATATAACAGATTTATGTACATTGATTATTTTATCCTGAAAACTTACTGAATTCATTTATTAGTAGTTTTTTGGTGGAGTCTTTAAGGTTTTCTATATATAGTATCATGTCATCTGCAAATAGTGACAGTTTTACTTCTTCCTTTCCAATTTAGATATCATTTATTTCTTTTTCTTGTCTGATTGCTGTGGCTAGGACTTCCTACTATGTTAAATAAAAGTTGTGATAGTGGGCATCCTTGTCTTGTTCCTTAGAGGAAATGGTTTCAGCTTTTAACCATTGAGTATGATGTTAGCTGTGGGTTTGTCATGTGTGACTTTCATTATGTGGAGATATGTTCCTTCTATACCCACTTAGTTGAGAGTTTTTATCATAATTAATCTTGAATTTTGTCAAATGCTTTTTCTGCATCAAGATGATCATATGATTTTTATCATTCATTTTGTTATGTGGGGTATTACATTGATTGATTTGCAGATATTGAACCATCCTTACACCCCTGGAATAAATTCCACTTAATCACTGTGTACAGTCCTGAATACATTGTTGAATTTGGCTTGCTAATATTTTGTTGAGGATTTTTCCATCTATGTTCATCAGGGATATTGGCCTGTAATTTTCTCTTTTTTGTAATGTCTTTTTCTTCTTTGGTATCAAGGTAATGCTGGCCTTATGGATTAAATTTGGAAGCACGCCTTCCTCTTCAATGTTTTGAAATAGTTTGATAAGGATAGACATTAATCACCTTGCTGAGTTTAAACATGAGAAATCTCAGGAGTGTTTTTTGTGTGTGCATGTATGATAAGAACACTTAACATGATATCTACCCTCTAAACATATTTAGAAGTGTACAATAATGTACTGTTATCTAAAGTCTATACGTTTGTACAGCTGTTCTCTAGAACTTATTCATCTAGCCTAACTAAAACTTTATATCAATTGAATAACAACTCCCCATTAAAAAAAGAGAAAAAAACAAAAACAAACAAACAAACAAAAAAAAGCAAAAACAAAGGGACACAAGAAAAGTTTAACTAGGACCTAGAAGAACAAAAGAGCAAACAAACAATGATGAACAACACAATAAATGAAATTAGAAATTCTCTAGAAGGAATCAATATCAGAATAACTGAGGCAGAAGAATGGATAAGTGGCCTGGAATATAAAATAGTGGAAATAACTACTGCAGAGCAGAATAAAGAAAAAAGAATGAAAAGAATTGAAGACAGTCTCAGAGACCTCTGGGACAACATTAAACACACCAACATTCGAATTATAGTGGTCCCAGAAGAAGAAGAGGAAAAGAAAGGGACTGAGAAAATATTTGAAAAGATAAGAGTTGAAAATTTCCCTAATATGGGAAAGGAAATAGTTAATCAAGTCCAGGAAGCACAGAGAGTCCCAGACAGGATAAATCCACCAAGACACATATTAATCAAACTATCAAAAATAAAATACAAAGAAAAAATACTAAAAGCAGCAAGGGAAAAACAACAAATAACATAGAAGGGAATCCCCATGAGGTTAACAGCTGATCTTTCAGCAGAAACTCTGCATGCCAGAAGGGAGTGGCAGGATATATTTAAAGTAATGAAAGGAGGCTTCGCTGGTGGTGCAGTGGTTGAGAGTCCACCTGTCGATGCAGGGGACACGGGTTCGTGCCCTGGTCTGGGAAGATCCCACATGCCGCGGAGCGGCTGGGCCCATGAGCCATGGCCACTGAGCCTGCGCGTCCGGAGCCTGTGCTCCCCAACAGGAGAGGCCACAACAGTGAGAGGCCCACGTACCACACACACACACACACAAAATAATAATAATAATAAAATAAAATAAAGTAATGAAACGGAAAAAGCCACAACCAAGATTACTCTATCCAGCAAGGATCTCATTCAGATTTGACAGAGAAATTAAAACCTTTACAGACAAGCAAAGGCTATGAGAATTCAGCACAACCAAACCAGCTTTACAGCAAATGCTAAAGGAACTTCTCCAGGCAGGAAACACAAGAGAAGGAAAAGACCTACAATAACAAACCCAAAACAATTAAGAAAATGGTAATAGAAACATACATATCAATAATTACCTTAAATGTAAATGATTAAATGCTCCAACCAAAAGACATAGACTGGCTGAATGGATACAGAAACAAGATCCATATATATGCTGCCTAAAAGAGACCCACTTCAGACCTAGGGACACATACAGACCGAAAGTGAGGGGATGGAAAAAGATATTCCATGCAAATGGAAATCAAAAGAAGGCTGGAGTAGCAATTCTCATATCAGATAAAATGGACTTTAAAACAAAGACTATTACAAGAGACAAAGAAGGACACTACATAATGATCAAGGGATCACTCCAAGAAGATAAAACAATTATAAATATTTATGCACGCAACATAGGAGCACCTCAATACATAAGACAAATACTAACAGCCATAAAAGGGGAAATAGACAGTAACACAATCATAGTAGGGGATTTTAACACCCCGCTTTCACCAATGGACAGATCACCCAAAATGAAAATAAATAAGGAAACACATGCTTTAAATGATACATTAAACAAGATGGAGTCAACTGATATTTATAGGACATTCCATCCAAAAACAACAGAATACGCTTTCTTCTCAAGTGGTCATGGAACATTCTCCAGGATAGATCATATCTTGGGTCACAAGTCAAGCCTTGGTAAATATAAGAAAATTGAAATCGAATGAAGTATCTTTTCTGACCACAACGCTATGAGACTAGATATCAATTACAGGAAAAAAATCTGTAAATAATACAAACACATGGAGGCTAAACAATACACTACTTAACCAAGAGATCACTGAAGAAATCAAATGGGAAATCAGAACATACTTGGAAACAAATGACAATGAAAACAGGATGACCCAAAATCTATGGGATGCAGCAAAAGCAGTTCTAAGAAGGAAGTTTATAGCAATATAATCCTTCCTTAAAAACAAGAAACATCTCAAATAAACAACCTAACCTTACACCTAAAGCAATTAGAGAAAGAAAAACAAAAAAGCGGCAAACTTAGCAGAAGGAAAGAAATCATAAAGATCAGATCACAAATAAATGAAAAAGAAATGAAGGAAATGATAGCAAAGATCAATGAAATGAAAACCTGGTTCTTTGAGAAAAACAAAATTGATAAACCATTAGCCAGACTCATCAAGAAAACAAGGCAGAAGACTCAAATCAATAGAATTAGAAAAGAAAAAGGGGAAGTAAAAACTGACACTGCAAAAATACAAAGGATCATGAGAGATTGCTTCAAGCAACGATATGCCAATAAAATGGACAACCTGGAAAAAATGGAAGAATTCTTAGAAATCCACAACCTTCCGAGACTGAATCAGGAAGAAATAGAAAATATGAATAGACCAATCACAAGCACTGAAATTGACACTGTGATTAAAAATCTGCCAACAAACAAAAGCCCAGGACCGAATGGCTTCACAGATGAATTCTATCACACATTTAGAGAAAAGCTAACACCTATCCTTTGCAAACTCTTCCAAACTATAGCAGAGGGAGGAACACTCCCAAACTCATTGTACAGGGCCTCCATCACCCTGATACCAAACCAGACAAAGATGTCACAAAGAAAGAAAACTACAGGCCAGTAGCACTGATGAACATGGATGCAAAAATCCTCCACAAAATACTAGCAAACAGAATCCAACAGCACATTAAAAGGATCATACACCATGATCAAGTGGGGTTTATCCCAGGAATACAAGTATTCTTCAATATACGCAAATCAAACAATGTGATAAACCATATTAACAAATTGAAGGAGAAAAACCATATGATCATCTCAATAGATGTAGAAAAAGCTTTCGACAAAATTCAGCACCCATTTATGATAAAAACCCTCCAGAAAGTAGGCATATAGGGAGCTTACCTCAACATAATAAAGGCCATATACAACAAACCCACAGCCAACATCATCCTCAATGGTGAAAAACTGAAACCATTTCCACTAAGATCAGGAACAAGACAATGTTGCCCACTCTCACCACTATTATTCAACATAGTTTTGGAAGTTTTAGTCACAGCAATCAGAGAAGAAAAAGAAATAAAAGGAATCCAAATCGGAAAAGAAGAAGTAAAGCTGTCACTGTTTGCAGATGACATGATACTATACACAGAGAATCCTAAAGATGTCTAGAAAATTACTAGAGCTAATCAATGAATTTGGTAACGTAGCAAGATACAAAACGAATGCACAGAAATCTCTTGCATTCCTATACACCAATGATGAAAAATCTGAAACTGAAATTAAGAAAACACTCCCATTTACCATTGCAACAAAAAGAATAAAATACTTAGGAGTAAACCTACTGAAGGAGACAAAAGACCTGTATGCAGAAAATTTTAAGACATGGATGAAAGAAATTAAAGATGATACAAACAGATGGAGAGAAATACCATGTTCTTGGGGAAGAATCAACATTGTGAAAATGTCTCTACTACCCAAAGCAATCTACAGATTCAATGCAATCCCTGTCAAATTACCATTGGCATTTTTCACAGAACTAGAACAAAGAATTTCACAATTTGTATTGAAACACAAAAGACCCTGAATAGCCAAAGCAATCTTGAGAAAGAAAAAAGGAGCTGGAGGAATCAGGCTCCCGGACTTCAGAGTATACTACAAAGGTACAGTAATAAAGACAGTATGGTACTTGCATAAAAACAGAAATATAGATCAATGGAACAGGATAGAAAGCCCAGAGATAAACCCACACACATATGGTCACCTTACCTTTGATAAAGGTGGCAAGAATATACAATGGAGAAAAGACAGCCTCTTCAATAAGTGGTGCTGGGAAAACTGGACAGCTACATGTAAAAGAAGGAAATTAGAACACTCGCTAACCATACACAAAAATAAACTCAAAATGGATTAAAGACCTAAATGTAAGGCCAGACACTATCAAACTCTTAGAGGAAAATATAGGCAGAACACTCTAGGACATAAATCACAGCAAGATCCTTTTTGACCCACCTCCTAGAGAAATGGAAATAAAAACAAAAGTAAACAAATGGGACCTAATAAAACTTCACAGCTTTTGCACTGCAAAGGAAACCATAAACAAGAAGAAAAGACAACCCTCAGAATGGGAGAAAATATTTTCAAAGGAAGCAACTGACAAAGGATTAATCTCCAAAATTTAAAAGCAGCTCATGCAGCTCAATATAAAAAATAAAAAACAAAAAAACAACCCAATCCAAAAATGGGCAGAAGACCTAAATAGACATTTCTACAAAGAAGATATGCAGATTGCCAACAAGCACATGAAAGGATGCTGAACATCACTAATCATTAGAGATGTGCAAATCAAAAGTACAATGAGGTATCACCTCATACCAGTCAGAATGGCCATCATCAAAAAATCTAGAAACAATAAATGCTGGAGAGGGTGTGGAGAAAAGGGAACCCTCTGCACTGTTGGTGGGAATGTAAATTGATACAGCCGCTATGGAGAACAGTATGGAGGTTCCTTAAAAAGCTAAAAGTAGAACTACCATATGATCCAGCAATCCCACTACTGGGCATATACCCTGAGAGAACCATAATTCAAAAAGAGTCATGTGCCACAGTGTTCATTACAGCTCTATTTACAATAGTCTGGATATGGAAGCCACCTAAGTGTCCATTGACAGATGAATGGATAAAGAAGATGTGGCACATATATACAATGGAATATTACTCAGCCATAAAAAGAAATGAAATTGAGTTATTTGTAGTGAGGTGGATGGACCTAGAGTCTGTCATACAGAGTGAAGTAAGTCAGAAAGAGAAAAACAAATACCGCATGCTAACAGATATATATGGAATCTAAAAAAAAAAAAAAAAAATGGTCGTGAAGAACCTAGGGGCAAAACGGGAATAAAGATGCAGACCTACTACAAAATGGACTTGAGGACACGGGGAGGGGGAAGGTCAAGCTGGGACAATGTAAGAGAGTGGCATGGACATATATACACTACCAAATGTAAAATAGATAGCTAGTGGGAAGCAGTCTCATAGCACAGGGAGATCAGCTCGGTGCTTTGTGACCAGATAGACGGGCGGGATAGGGAGGGTGGGAGGGAGGGAGATGCAAGAGGGAAGAGATATGGGGATATATGTATATGTATAGCTGTTTCACTTTGTTATAAAGCAGAAACTAACTCACCATTGTAAAGCAATTATACTCCAATAAAAACGTTAAATAAATAAATAAAGGATCACAGGATATATAACCTTTATCCAAGCTTTGATTATATGCTTCTTTTAAAAATAAAATCTATAATTAGGAATGATAAATGCCAATAAAATCCAGTCATTTGTATCTTTATCTATATATAAATATATATATATATATATAAATAAAAGTTGAGAAATTAAAAAAAAACAAAAAGGATAATTGAATGCTGAAATCAGTAAAAGGGGCAAATTCTTAAACAGAAACAAGGCAATAGAAAGTTTTTTTCAGGATATAGCATTGGGTTCAATGAAGACCCCGCAGTTCCTTGGAAAAACATTGTCAGAGAATTTTATGTTGAAATTTTGGTTTGACCCACACTGCCATTCAACTAAGTGTTAACCTCCAGGTACAGTTCAGCAAGACCTTAAACATAATAAGATAAGGAGACAAATCCACAGAACTATTTGTAGGAGAATAGTGAAAATGCAATTAAAAGGAACTGGAAGTATATGATAGGGAATGAGTGTGCTCAATGAAGCCATTTGATAATTACCAAGATGTTCTAGCACAAAGTAAGACATACGGTGTAACCTATTTGGATGTTTATTAATATGACCTATTTGGCAGGCAGGGTATTGTGTGTTTCTAGACCTGCTGACTCTGAAACAACTTTATTCATGTCACTTCTTAAGAAGGAGTGTCAGCACATTCCATCAGAGTCTTCCCTTGAACACTCAGAATAGGTCACATGAGTCCAAAGTTTGTAAAAATTATAAACCAAAATTTGGATCCCTATAACAAGTATGGCTATAGACCAGGAGACACTGAGCACGAGGGCCAGACTGTATATAATTTAGGCTTTGCAGGCCATACAGTCTTCGTGGTAACTGCTTAACTCTGTCTTGCAGCAAGCACAAAAGCAGCCAAAAACAACATGCAAACAAATTGGTATGTCTGTGTTTCAATAAAAGTTTAGTTAATATAATCATGAAAATTTTAATTTCACTTAATTTACACACAGCACAAAATATTATTCTTCTTTTGTGTTTTTTTTAACAATTTAAAATTATTAAAATATTCTTATCTTGCAGGCCATAAAAAAACAGGTGTCAAGCTGGATTTGGTCCATGGTTTGTAGTTTGCTGACACCTATTATAAACTAACTAGTTAGTGCCAGAATTAAGGGATCAATTCTTTTTCTGTGTATGCATATCCAAATGTGTCAGCTAGAGTTATCTTATCTTGCCTTTATATCTAATTGGCTTGAACTACTACTATTCCACAAGGTGGAAAGTCAAAGGCCAAATATTTTGTCTCTCTCTCTCTTTTCTCCTTTGTTTGTATGTGCCTCTGTCACTCTTTCTCTCTCATGTATCAAGTATTTACCTCCATCTCTATGTCCCTCTCACTTCCCCACCCAACATTTATTATCTTTCTTTTATTCCCATTCATCCCTTAGTTCCAATCCAGTTATAATGCAGTAGAATTTAGCAATACCTTTTGATGGCCTATATTTGCTACATTTTTAAATGGCAGAAAAAAAATTTTAAAGGAATAATACTTCATGTCATGTGAAAATTATATTAAATTCAAGTTTCTGTGATGATATATAATTTCCTGGAATACAAGCTGGAAGTTACAGTATAATAAATAAGTCTGCATATGTAGTAAGAAAAAAAAAGTATGCTTAGAATCAGCCAGTCCTAAGTTCAAACCCCACCAAATAAATAGTATATGTAAATAATTTCTTAAGTAACACTACTAAATTTCAGGGTATTTTAAAAACATTATTTAAGGAGAATGTATTGAGTTGTTTTAACTAAATCATTTGTCTGGGATTTAAATAAAGTAAATGACACATTTGAGATTCAAATTCAAGTCAGATTCTAGAAACTTTCTTCCTCTAACAATGATGTGCTATAGTTTTCTATCAGGTCTGCCTTTTTTCCTGTATAGGCAGTTCTGTGTAGGGTATTCCAGAAATAATCAGAATTAAAGAAATGATTTCCTCAAGGAGTAAAATCTTAGAAGAGGAAACTGAGTCTCAGAGAGTCAAAAGGAATTTCAGAAGAATACTTACAATTTCTCCACACATTGCCACTGCAAGGAAAACTGAAACTGAATGGAAAGAAGTATAACGAGTTATTTTGTACCTTTCTTTTAATCAGAGAAAGGTGATGATCATCAAACAGTTTTAGACAATGGACAAGATGGAAACTGCAATTTGAATAAATTGACAGAGTCCTGACTCTAAAAATCCAGGGAGCCAAGACAGGGGAGAGAGCATCTTTCTAGCTCCTGGTCAGGGGAGGCAGGACCACTTCTTGCACACTGTCTCCTGTCCCACAGGGGAAGACAGCCCCTTCCTCAGCACATTTTAGGATATAGAAGTAACCAGTCTGGATGCCCCATAAGCTACCAAAGAAAAATCACCAATTCTTCAGAGATTAAGCACTCAGGAAGCAGAAAACCATGTAGAGTGATCACAACATTGACCCAATGAAAAAGGGCAGCCAAGGCTTTAGATGAAAACCTGAGTAAAAATATAAGAGCACTTAAGAGAAAAGTATCTCCCAAAATACATTATAGAGTTAGAAAAAAACATGATTTTCCCATTAAGCAATTCCATAGATTCTTGTCGAGAGCTTTATTTTTGACCTAGAAGAGTGAGTGAAACATCAAAAAGCACAGAGCAAAATATAAAAACCTGAAATACTGAAGACAAAGAGGAGAAATTTGAAGCCTGTGTAGAAACACAGATAGTCCACTTAGATTCCCCCTTCAGTTGTTCCAGCTGTAAGTCACTTCAGGTTTGTTAAGCTGCAGAGATCTAGGGCACACCCTTCCTAGTGTTGTCCACATCAAATGACTGATCAATACTTGTGTATAAAGGTCCAACTTTGTACAACTCTGATAGGCCCTGTTTGTTCCAGAGCTCCCTGTGGATCTGGAAGATGCTTTGCCAGACCTTTGACACAATTCAACACATTCTTCTACCCAATCTTGCTTTCTTTCCTTCTCATCCAAGGGAGTAAATTCCCAGTAAATAACCTGCAGACTAAACTCCATCTCAGTAACTACATCCAGAGATGCCAAACTATAGCAATGGTATTGAAAGTGATCTGAGAAAGCAGGTGCTATGAGGGGTTTTGGAAATGGAGTGCTTGCTGCCCAGCTGGCAATGAGTTTCCCACCTGTAGTAGGTGGCATATTACCAGCCCCTGTCACCCAAAGAGAACATAGTTTCACCTGGAGACACAGAAAATGTCCCATGTAACCATTAGCTGGACAAGTGCCTGGGCATTCTGGGACACTTCTTCCAAGAGACCAGCAAGGAAGGAAAGGAATCACCATCTTGGTAGGGGTAATTGATAGATTATCAAAATGGAGTTGGACTACTGTTACAAAATGGAAGCAGAAAGGAATACACAAGGGATCCAGGTGATCCATTCAGGGAAATTTGATAATTTCTTGCCCAACTGTGACTTCTGCAATGCAATTTCACAACCAGAAAGCCTGAACTAACATTTACATTTTACCATGGAAAAAGATCTGCAAACCAAGAATCTTATGTCTACTCCAAGTTTTAAAAAATACATACCAGCAGTAAATAATCAGAATTTTTAATTGAAATGAGTTGACTTACAATATTGTATTAGTTTCAGGTGTACAGCATAGTGATTCAGTATTTTGACAGATTATACTCCATTACAGGCTATTATAAGATAATGGCTATAATTTCCTGTGCTGTGCAGTATATCCTTGTTGCTTATCTATTTTATATATCTACTATTTATAGTAGTTTTTATCTATCAATTCCATACCACGAATTTGTCCTTTCCCCCTTCCCTTTTCGAATGATATGACTTAACAATATGAAAAAATAGAAATAAATCTTCGAGAATGTATATTTTCTCCTCTTGAGATACCATTTAACGCACTGAGAATATTAAAAATTAAAATCCAAAAATGGTAACTATTGGAGAGGATGTGCCTGAAATTTGTCTCAAAGTTACTTTTGAAGGCTCATGAATTTGAAATTGTTGACATCTTTGATGCTTCTCTATAGACCATAATATTTGCATTTGAGAGACTATTCTTTCTGTAGGTGCTGATATAACTGGTAAACTCAGAGAAAGTTCTGCTAAATTAAAAATATTCTCATTTCCATTTTTTCTGTGTTAAACTGTATAAACTGGAACTCAAATATTCTCACAGGTATTTTTTTTTTCCATCAAGAATGTGTTTCTTCAACAAATATTTTGACGCAGTAAAATTCATCAAATAATCTCTATTCATATTTGTTAATGTTTCAAAATTAGATGCTGCAAAATTAGGCCTCATCAATTTCATTTCATTATGTTATTAAATATAAATTTAACCAAGTTAACAACTCTAATGAATATATTTTTCCAAGTCAAGGTGTTCCAAAGCACAAATTAGGGAATTTCAAAATTATACTTTATAAGTTATTTGAGCTCTCATTCTTTAATTTGTTAAACTCCTGCTTTGATTTTGTTGTGATTAGTGCCAGTGCCTTCTCATTTTCAAGCTTTGTTTTCAATAATTATAATTCAATAAACCTGTCAAAATCTGAAGCTTCATGGATTCCATTCATTAAATATTTTATTTAAGTATATTTCAACAGATTTTAATTTTTTAAAAAGATGACAGATTTTATAAGATTTAGTTATAGTAAATATATTTCAATACAATAAATTTTAATGTAGGTCACATTGATGGCTTTCAAAGTAGTTGTTCTAAGGCTCAAACTTCTCTAACATCCACTTGGTGATGGACATCAATGAGAAGTGGGCCCACTGCTGAAGAATTTTAAATTTATTTTTAATTGAGATAAGATAAATGTAACATAAAATTTACCATCTTAACCATTTTTAAATGTACAGTTCAGTAGTGTCAATACATTCACATGGTCATTTAACCAATCTAGAGAACTTTTTCATCTTGCAAAACTGAAAATTTATACCCATGAAATAACCCCTCAGTTTCTCCTCCCCACAGCCAACAGTAACCACCATTCTACTTTGTCTCTACGAATTTACCTATTCGGGTATTTCATATAGGTAGAATCATACAGTGTTTGTCATTTTATGACTAGCTTATTCACTTATTTCATCTTTTCATGTCTTTCTTGGCCATTTGCATATCTTCTTTGGAAAAGTGTCCAGCTTTTCCATCACCAATCGTTCAAAAGACTGTCATATTCTCATTAAATGGTTTTGTCATGCTTGCTGAAGATTATTTGATCATATATGTGAGGTCTTATTTCTGGGCTTTTCATTCTATTCTATTGGTCAATATGAATGGTTTTAACAAGTAACCACACTGTTTTGATTACTTTAGCTTAGTAATAAGTTTTGAAATTGAAACATGAGACCTCCATCCTTATTCTTTTTCAAGATTGTTTTGGCCTTTTGGAGTCCCTTGAAATTCCATGTAAATTTTAGGATAGATTTTGAAATTCTATTTGCAAAATATGCTCATGAGATTTTGATATGAATTTTATTAAATCTGTAAATTGCTTTAGGTAGTATTGACATTTTAACAATATTGAGCCTTCCAGTTCATCAACAGGGGATGTTTTTCAATTTATCTGTGTCTTCCTTAATTTCTTTAGCAACATTTTGTAGTTTTCAGTGTACACATCTTTTGCCTCATTGGTTAAATTTATTCCTAGGTATTTCATTCTTTTTGATGCTATTGTAAATGGAATTGTTTTCTTAATTTCCTCTTCAGATTGTTCACCATTAGTGTACAGCATAATATATAGTGTGTAGAAATGCAACTGATTTTTGTGTCTTGATTTTTTATCTTACAACTTTGCTGAATTATTTTATTAATTCTAACAGAGAGTGTGTGTTAGGGCTTTCAACATATAAGATCATATTGCTGCAAACAGAAATAACATTACTTCTTCCATTCCAGTTTGGATTCATTTTTATTTCATTGTCTTATCTAATTTCTCTGACTAGGGCATCCAGTACCAGTGAAGAGAAGTGACAAAAGCAGGTTTCTTGTAATTTATAATTTATGGTCATTCAAACAACCAAATATGTGTTTCTTATATGTATTTGTTCTCCATCCACAGTTCCTGGCTCACATCTCCCCAAATATGGAATTTCATGAGTTATAAGAGCAATAGGATGTTAGTTATCTAGTCCTCAGTTCCTGAAAATGCTTCAGGGAAAGTGACTTTTGGATCCCATCCAAGTGTGGGGGCTGGCTGCCAGAGAACCAACCATGTGATTAGAGGGCTGGAACCTTCAGTCTCACAACCTGATTTTCTGGGAGCGTAGAGGTTGACTCAATCACCACTGGCCAAAGATTTAGCCAATCATAACTAGGTAGTGAAGCCTCCATAAAAGTCCAAAAGGATGGTTTTTGTCCCCCTTTCAAGAAACTTCTATGTCAGGAAATGGAATGCTTCCACATGTCAAGGTGCCAGGCCCCAACCTCCACAAGGACAGAAGTCCTTTTCTTTGGGAGCTCTCCCTAGGTATCTCTTCATCTCACTGCTGATTTATATCCTTTAATATCCTTGTGTAATAAATTGGTAATCTAGTAAGTAAACAAGATTTCCTGCAGTCTATGAGCCATTTTAGCAAATTAATCAAACTCAAGGAAGGGAATGTGGGAACCTCTGATTTATAGCCAGTAGATCAGAAGACCAGGTAAGAACCTAGACTTGTGACTGGCATCTGAAGTGGAGTCTTCTGCAACCGAGCCCTTTACCTGTGGAATATGATTCTATCTCCAGGTAGATAGTATCAGAATTGAGTTGAATTTTTGCATACGCTGCTGGTGAAGGAGAATTGCTCGTTGGTGTAGGGAAGCTTCAACATACACATGTCGGAATAGGGTCCAGGAACTCCTTTTAGTAGGCATTTCCTGATCTTAGAGGACAAGCTTTCAGTCTTTCACCATTGAGTATGATGTTAGCTATGGGTTTTCATATAAGGTCTTTATTCTGTTGAGATAGTGTCATTCTGTTTCTGGTTTGTTGAGTATTTCTATTAAGGGTGCTGACTTTTGTCAAATGCTTTCTCTGCATCAATGACAGGATCATACGGGAGTTCTTTTCCCCTTCATTCTGTGAATGTGGTGTATGATATTGATTGATACCACTCTTTACTCTCTGCCCCAGGGAAGGAGCTGAGGACTGGATGCCATGTTGGTTTTCCCCCCAATGCTACTTATTATGTTTCCCCAGCTCACCTGAAATATAGAAAGCAAGAAAGGTAATCCTCAGAGAGATTTTTGTGCTTGTCAGAAGGAACACTGACATCAGGCTTTTATTTGCTGAGCTATAGAATTTCAAAGACCCATCCTGTTCTGTTACTGGGTCAGAGCATATTGAACGATTTCTTTGACTATCATCCTTGGGAAGGCGAAGAGATTTGGTGTTGGATGTTCTCTTCAAAAAGCTTAAATCTAAAACTTGGCTGGAGCTGCTTGGAATTGCATTGCAAAGACAGAAAAGCCTTCAAGTTTTACCAAAGGGCAAAGAGAGTTGAGTTAGAATCCTCTTAAAATAATACAACCAATAGGGCCGTCTGCCAGCTTTGGGGCCCCAGCAGGAACAGCAGGAGCTAAGAAGACTGAAAAGATCAGAGGTTGTAGTCTTAATTTAGGCTTGACTGGACTTTTAAAGATATCTAGAAATGAGACTTTGTTTATACATGAAAAGGACCAGAAAAGCTATGGGATTAGTTCCAGTATTGGATTGGGAAGGGGAGGAATGACGTAGCAAAGTGAGTGACAAAGATAGAAGTAAGTCATTTTCTGCTTGCACTTCTAGGTCCAGCACTTCCAGTGTACTAGAGGTAGATACATAAATACATCAAAAGGTATTTAGGATACACTGCCAACATTTAAAAAAAAAAGGTTATTTCAATGTGAAATTTCATAAACAGCTTTCTAGAGGTGAGATTTTAGGATGCGAGGTGGTTATTTATGAGAAGGAGAACACACAAGATTCCAAATCAAGATAAGCATGAATATTAGGGAGAAACAAGAATAGTAAAAGCAATAATGTTTAAGATTCTCTGTAGGAAAGTAAAATACCTAGTTTGATAGACAGGGAAGCTTTACGTTAATATGTTAAAAGATCTTGCAAAGTATACTGAAGTACGTTATTTAAGGTTTTTAACCTTGAGTTTACGAAATTATTTTTTTTTGGTGGAGGCGGTGTTAGGGATGGGGGAGCAGCAGTGAAATGTTGTAAATTCCTGAACTGACCATGAGCAGATCAAAGTACTATTTTAGGATATGTAATCTCACACAGTGGAAGCAAAAGGGGAAATGTGTCAGGAAATAAGTTTAGAATTTCAGCTACACCATAAGCTCCCTCATCTTTGGGTTTCTGTGTAAGAATTCCCTGTGCAGGAATCAGCTTCCACCATCATCCTCCATTTTTAGCCTGTAATTAAATGCACTAACTGTAAATCCAGAACTAGAATACTGGTTATTTGACTCCAAAAACTCACACTATTAACCACCATCCAGTCAGTTCATAATCAAATCTATTATAAACACCCCTGTATTACTACCATTTCCCTTGTGATAGTGGGAAGAGGGGAGGACCCTATAAATCATTAGAGACTTTATTTTATTTCACTTTATTTTCTGCTTTCATCTCATGATATTAATGTGATCTTAACTTAAGAGAATACTGTTGATTCACCAGGAGTCCAATAAATTAATCTGCACATCTCTAAAACGATCCAAATTGAGAACCAGAATTTATTCTGGTTCCCAAACTGGAGCTGTCTTTGGTAATTTTATTCTTATTTCTTCACTGTTCTGTATTTATTTTTCAGTGAGAAGTCTTCACAGAATACTTTTGCATGTATTTTGACTATGGTCTTAACTAAGGCCCTTTGCCCTCACAGAATAAAATCAAATGTTCCAAGTACCATGAGCCAAAGAGCCTGGTTCTATTTTATCTCTCCACAAGGCATAATGCTTTAAACTTTGAAAATATCTGTGAATGTGCTGGCCTGTGCTGGGTCTCTTTGGACCATCCTCAAGTTAGCTCTATTAGCATTTATTGTTCATAACAAGAGTGGTTGATCTTCTTTTGTTTTTTCCCCAAGCCTTAATAGCAAAGATCTTCATAGAGAGCTGTTCAGCAGTTATGATAATAAAATGCTTTAATTCCTCAACCTAATATAAATTGAATTCTTTAGTCAAGAATACTCTTCCTGTTTGACAAACATAAATAGGTGAAAATATTATTGTCCATAAGTCCAAGGTACACTTGTGGACATAACTTACACTGGAAATTCTGCTTATGATAAACTCATTTTAATTCTTTTTCTCATTTATACATTGTGCTTAGTTCATGTTTTCCATTTGGGAATATGTAAAATCATATGCATTTTAGCTTACAAAAGAGTGTGGCATTTTCCCCCTTTGCTACAAAAACATTTATTAATGTTTGAATGGCGCTTTTAAAAGTCAAGCAGATTTAATTTGACACTTATGAATAAAAGATTTGCACTTAGATTAAATTTTTCTCTAAGGCACCTGTGTCTTTCCTTTATTGATCATTATGTTGCACGGGGAAGTTGTGTTAATTTGTTGTGTTGCTATTTTAATTAATGCTTAACTGAATTTATTCATTCAGAGATAACAACACCGGCAATTCCAGGCATGGGTCAGCACTCTGAATTCTTCAGCATGCTCTTCTTTTCAGACAGAAATTTCAGGCAGATGAGAACAAAAATCCTCTCAGTTCCAAGTAATAATCCATGTAAATGAATCATTTTACAATCAATTTAGCAAAGATCTAAAGAACTCAGACACATTCCAGATTGGAGTTCAAGACTACCTGGGATTTTATAACAAAACTAATTCACAGTTTTCAACACTTCACATATAAAGTACAGAATGTTGAGGAGTTAGAGGTTAAGGAGAAATTTTAGGGAAATCCATTGGGGTTCTATAAGTACTACTATACCCAAGAGGTCAGGGATGAGAGTTCCTATGCCCCACCTCAAACCTTGGGAAAGGGCTTCATGTGGACACTCAGCGTGCTTATTATGTGTTCCGGAGACTTGAGAAGCAAAGTGGACTCACTTCTGTTTCTTGCCTTGGAAAATCTGAAGAGGGATAGATTGACTAAAGAGACCACTTGAAATAGCATCATAGCAGTTTGGGGAGTAATGACATTGCCTATGAACAAGTCACCCCAAGTGACTGGTTCCCATGAACTACTAGTAGACTATGAATGAGAGAGTGAAATGGAATGACAGCTTCTCATTCTTCCAAGTGTAGATAGACAGGGATCTTGGAAACCTTGAAAACTAGAATTGTATTTTCTGTCATCTGCAAGCTTAGGAAGAAATCATAAATGACCAGGCAATAACATTAACACGCTTGTCCATTTAGAGGATTAGAGAGCTCCCAATGATGGGAAGAGGGTCTCATAAGAATCCAGGAAACTTAAAGAATGAATCAATCAACTTCAAGTACTTCCTAGGCTCAGAGAGCATCAAACCCAGTTTACTCACATTTTTTTGGAATGAAAATATTTTCTTGCTTGTTATATCTCTCTTTTCTCCACTGCTGAAAATTTCCCAATTCCACTGGTCAGAAATCTATTAGCAAGATGACGGAGGAAGAGCAAAAGTGCTGGTAGTGGAAAGAGGGAAGCAACCTATAAAGCCTCACTCTTACCCCTGCATGCAATCAGTTTGGATCAGGTTCCGGCTAAGAGATGGGATGGGAAAACTGCCTTCTAACAAAGTTTTAAGGTTTTGATTATTACACTGTAATATACAAAATTATGATTGAATTGAGACTCCTTTGTGGATAGAAGTTACAAAGACTCTTTCATTATCTGAGAATGAGCAAAGGATCCATCAGCCCTGACCTAGTTTGCTGATTCAGGTGGACAGGAAGAACCAGTCCCATAAATTGGGTTTGAATGGACAGCAGGGGCTCTGAGGGAGTATGTGTTGTCATTGTTGCTGTTGTTAAATAAGCAGTCCTACCTATTTGCCATGAGAGTTTTACTTCCCTTATTAGCCTTCATGTGGCAAATGCATAATTGTTAAAAATCTTCAAATTTCTAAAAACCAGTTAGGTCTTTGTCTTCATAGAGCTATTCCAGAAACCCAAAGGGTTATGACCACTGGAAATGTGATCTTGGCATCACCAATAAGTTCATACTTGCTACTGTCTTTGTTATACCTGCTCCATGTTCTGTAATTTGGCTTTGCCTTCTGCCATATACATGGAAAGTCTCTTTTCAAGATCACTTATGACTTCTCTTCCTAATTGTTACATTCAATGCAAAATGTACAACGTTTGCTTAACACAGTTAAACTCTCCCTTCTGGCATTCCTCTTTTCCCGTGACTTTGCTGACATCTCTCCAACCTGAATTTATAAGAATTCAAGCTCTGCAGTCAGGCTTCCTGACTTCAAACCCAGATCCAAATACTTACAAATGTGTGCCTTGGGACATCATTTATTATCCCTAAGCCTTCATTTCCCTTTATATAAAACGAGATAATAATTATATACAACTCAGCATGGTGTCCATTATACAATAAGCATTCAATTAATATTATCTAGCCCTTACCATTTTTATTGTCAGGATCATCTAGTCCCTCCCTCTAAGTTTCTTTCCATCTCGAACTCAATTCCTCATTCTAGACATGAAGTAATTGTATTTCCTGGAGTTGTCTTTCTGTCTCTTCTCTGCCTAATTTATAAATTTAATTTATTTAATTTCTTTCATTTCCATACCCGCAACTATCACTTACATTCTTAAAGTTCACAAGTCTCCTTCAGGGTCACACTTTGAACCAAATATACAGGGGCTTAATGAAAATTTCCATTTGATATTCACTACCTCTTCAAACCCAACATTTTGAAAATCAAACTCATCAACCATTCTCACCCCCTAACCTTACACAAACACAAACACACACACACACACACATACTTCTTTTTAGCCCTTCATTTCCTAAGTAGGTACTGACACTACAAACATCCTAGTCACTTAGTCACTTAAGCCAGAAACTGATGAGTTGTCCTAGATTCCTTCTTCTCTCTCATTTCCCATCCCAATTTGTCATTAAACCCTGTAAATTCTGCCTCCCAAATATTTCTCAAATCAGTCAACACTTCTCCATTGCTATTCTCATAATTAGGGATAAAATGAAGGCCAAAACGCACATAGTTCATGATTTAGCTACTGCCCATCTTTTCTCTCACTGCTTTTCTCCCTTTAGCCTTTAATATCAACCACATCAACTATTTTAAGTTTCCCAAATACACTAGATATTCTCTTAGTCTCTTGGCTTTGAATATCGTGTTCTGTCTGCCTAGGCTGTGACTACTTCATTTTATATTTGATCTAGAATAAGTACAAACAAGATGAGCACTCACTGACCACATGATCCTATTCTATCTTCTCAAAAAATCTAGCATATGAGTATCATCATCATTCTCTTTTTGGAGAAAAGAAAAGAGGTTCAAAGAAGCTAAGTAACTTACACCTGGTCCCTAAACTGGAAATTACCAGTCAACTTTAGAATTATTTAGGGGCTAAGTAAATGTCATTGAATCTTAAGATAGGAATTGTTATTCCTCTTATAAGAGTATCAAAATGAAGCATCAAATATTTTGAATAACTTATCCAAGATCGTATAGCTGGTTCATAATAAAGCAGAAGATATAAACCCAGATTTTAATCTTTTCTTACATTTAGTTGACTTTCCCAAGTCTTTAGATAAAAATAAATCATTATGGCACAAAGCAACCACAATTTTGTTTTAATAAGTTCCCCTCACCATTCTAAATTTGCCTTTTTGTCTCTCTTTCACTAATGGATTTTTTCAAGATCTAAATAAAATACCATATCCTCCTCTATCAGAACTTCCTTGACCTTCTAGTTTCTGATGATTTGCTCCTAAAATCCTATGACATTTCTAATCTACATCATCTGGGCTGGAACTTACTACTGTGTAACTTGACTTGTTTCTTTTTTAATGTTCTTTTATCAATTATTTTTATAAAGGTATATGTTACAGAGTAAAATTCATATACAGTTTTTTTCATATATAGATTTTGAGTTTTGCAAATGCATAGTCATATAACTACTACCAAAATCAAAATACAGAAAAATTATATTATCTCAAAAATTTCCCCTATTCACCTTTGGAGTCATCCTTCTCTCTTAGTCCAGGCTCTGACAATAATTGATCCATTTTCTGTGTCTATAGTTTCGTTTTCTCAAAATATCATGTATATTGAATCATACAGTATGTAGACTTTGGGGGCTAGCTTCATTCATTTACAATAATGCATTTGAGATTTAGCCACATTGCTGTGGTATTAATAGTTTGTTCCTTTGTATTGCTGAGTAGTATTCCATAGTATGATGCAACACAGTTTATTTATCCATTTACCTGTTAATGGACATTTCTGTTACTTTCAGTCCTTGTCAATTATGAACAAAGTTGTTACAAATATTTGCATATAATTTTTGCATTAAAAAGGTATTTGTTTCACTTCAGTGTATTCCCAGGAATGACAGGTGGTAAGTGAATATTTAACTATTTCAGATGTCAACAATCTTTTTTCCACAGTTAATGTAGTAACTTGCCTTCTCAACAGCAAATTATGCAAGTTGCAGTTGCTCTGCATCCTCACACACTGTATTGTCAGCTATTGAAATCTCTTCCATGATAATAGTGGTATCATCATGGTTTTAATTTGTATGTCCCTAATTATTAATGATGTTTAGCATCTTTACCTGTGCTTATATACCATGTGTATATCTTCTTTGGTAAGGTATCAGTTTAAGTATTTTTCAAAAACATATTTAAATTATTGTTTGTTTTCTTACCATTGAGCCCTAGGTACAAATATCTTATCAAATATGTAATACAAAATATTTTCTTTCAGTCCATGGCTTTTTCTATTTTTAATTTCATAAGAATATCTTTCAAAGAGCAGGAGTTTTGAAATTCTAAATGGTGATTAAGTCCAATGTATAATTTTTTTCTTTTGTAGATTGTGTTCTTGTAGTCTAATCAAAGAAATCTTTGCCTATCCCAAGGTCACAAATACTTTTGCCTGTATTATAGCCTAAATAATTTACACTTTTAGGTTTTATTTTTAAGTATGACCCATTTTGAGTTCAAGAACCAACATTTTTTTTTTTTTTGCATTTGCATGTCCAATTTTCTGGCATCGTTTGTTGAAAAGATGGATATTTCAACACTGAATTGCCCTTACTCTTTGTTAAAACCTCACTGATCCTGTACCTTGAGTCTACTTCTGGAGTCTGTTCTGTTCCTTTGATCAGTGTTTCCATAATTTCACCAATACCACACTGCTTTGAATACTAAAGTTATATGATGTCTTAAAATAGTGCATGTATTCCATGATTTATTTCAAACTTTTTGGCTATTTTAGTTCCATTGCCTTGCCATATAAATTTTAAAATCAGATTGTCAAATTTTACAAAGATTTTCTGCTAGAATTTAATTTATATTGAGTTGAAACTAAAGATCAGTTTGGAGATAACTGACATAAACATTAAACCTTCCAACCTATGTATAAGGCTTATATCCATTCATTTAAATATTTTATTCATTAGTGTTTTATAATGTTTAGTGTATAAAATTTGTGCAGATTTTATTATACGTGTACCTAATTATTTCATGTTTTTGGTGCTATTATAAATGATGATTTTTAAAAATTTCACAATTGTTAAATTTTAATATATAGAAATGTGATTAAATTTTGTATATTGAGTTTGTATCCTGAAACTTTACTAAACTCACTTATTAGTTCCAGTAGCTTTTTTTTAGATTCTTTGGTATTTTCTAAGTAGAAAATTATGTTGTCTAAAATGGAGACTATCTTATTTCTTCCATATCTGTTGGTATGGGTTTATTTCTTTTTCTTGTCTCAGTGCACTGATTACAACCTAGAGTATGATGTTCATAGGTGTGGTAAGAGTGGGCACACTTGCCTTGTTCTCTTAGTGGGCAAGTATTCAATTTTCCACCATTAAGAAATTAGTGATCTTTTTGTGTAGATGACCATCTTCATGTTGAGGAAGTTTCCTTCTGTCCCTAGTTTGTTGGTAGTTTTTATCAGGAATGGATGTTGAATTTTGTTAAAAGTCATTTTTTACATCTTCTGAGAGGATCAAATGATTTTTCTTCTTTAGATTGTTAATGTGATAAATTATACTGATTAATTCTCAAATGCTGAACAAGCATCACATTCCCAGGATAAATTGCACTTTGTCACGAGACACACACACACACACACACACACACTTATTTTATATTTATATATATTTAATTTATGAAAATCAAATTTTCAACCTGGGAAAATTTACCATAGGGTAATCTGTTCTGTTCAACATTAAATCAGTGATTGGAACAACAAAGCAGTGAGTGCAAAGTCACCAGCACGCTAATGAAAAGTAGCCAGATTCAAATGATACTATAACGATAGACATAGATTATGTAAAGTCTTACATTAGGATCAAAAACACAGAACCCAAATATAAGGTATAAACAACCCCGGGGTCTTCCTTTCAGGGTAAACCTAATACACAACAATATGTTATAAACTCTAGCGTAAGGCTTTGATCGTTTTATGCTGCATAAAACTATCTAAAACATGAGAAGTGAAAATCTTGCTCTGTGGCACTCAAGACACCTCTCCCATTCAGGGCCCAACAATTCATACATGTATTTACATTTTTTATATACACTAAAATTTTATACCTTATTCTCTTTGGAAAATTTTTAATGTTGTCAAACCTATAAACTTTTATATATTTTACCAATTTAAAAAATCAGACTTTAATCATTAAAGATTAAATTAACATAAAATTTTACATAATTGCGTACGATGTAATAAAATTTTAAATTGGGACATATTCAGAAGAGAGTAATCAGGTGGTTACTTCCCAAAGATGATTCAGACAGTCTTCAAACATAGAAGTGAGAATTTGGGAGGGAGAAAGAATAAAACTATCACATAAATGACCCACAGGCTGTATTCTATCTTCTTTATCTGGAGGCTATAGTTCCTGAAACAGACAGTAAAATTGAAACAGTTGTGCTCCGTTTTCTTGATTTCTTTGGCAACCATGACCTCAGTATGCTCTCAAAGGTTACAATTCTCCAAGGGGAAGAGGAGGCTATCCTAAGGACTCTTCTGGGTCAAAAATGCCCCAGGAGGTATGAGTTTGCCCCTGAGTCAAATAATAGTAAAGATTAGGAGAGGGAGGTTTAGAAAGAGGGTGTAGGATCAAATGAAGCAGAGAAAATAGGATGCTCCTCTAACTCTACTGTGCAGTGACATCACGGCTAGCACATATCTGAGCTTCTTATCAAATCAGAGCCCAGAATCAGCTCAACAACCTCCTTCTTCCTTTCTGTCCCTCCCAGACCAGAGCCCATGTTGAAAGCAGAGTGTTTTAATAGACTGAAGCCAGCTGGAGAGGTTAAGTGAGTCACTCTTCTATGAGAATTTAGGCTAGGAAAAAGAAAAAATGTAGCATGTGTGCTAGGAGACTCTCCCTAGATTGCCTTGGAGCCATATGGAGAACCAAAACTCTTGGTCACACATTTCAGAAACTAACATTTATCAAAGCACCACCTGCCTTGGGGCTCTGGTTTTCTACCTACTTCTACCATCCTAAGTCTATGTTATCCACCCCAGTGAATTTTCCTTGGTGTATTCATGTAGTATTGGGGGACAGGATTGTTTGGTTTTATAATTCGTATTCCCTCATAAAGTTGAAATTTTTAAGAGTTACCCCTGGCCTGAGAGATATGAAAGAATGTATTGTAACTTTAGGGCAACCGGCGTTTCCATAACTCTGGTTGGTGTATACAAACAGAACGGGAGAGGAAGAAGGGGGAAAGTGTTCTGTTATGTTGTACTTTACAAAGTTTATTTCTTCCCTCTTCGTTTATAGGAAAATAGATACTTTGTAAATCTTCAGACTTGCTGTAGGCTTCAGTGTTTAATAAGGTAAAGGATATTGGATAGTTTTTCAAAGCACATCACAGCTAGAATAAAATAACCCAAGTATTAGCAATTTGCATGCTCTATATACAGTTGGTGATATTTGTACTGAGTATTTAAACAATACACTTCAGGCATAAGGCTTTGAAACATAAATATAGACACACTCACTGGTTTCTAAGTGTTTCCTGGTCCTTACAGTGATCTGCTTAAGCCTCTTAACAAGACAGAAATCCTATTTGACTGAACTGTCTCATTTTAGCAAAAACATATGATCACTCTGTAGCCCTATTTTAAAGGCTTTGACACATTTCTTTATCTTTCCTGTCTTCTCTCCATATCTGAAAAATGGAAATCTTCAAATGAGATTTAATCTCTCTTAAAATCAATTTAACTGAGCAAACAGCATTGTGCTAGATGTTTCAAAATTTGCATTTTGAACCCTGCTTTCAAGGTAATCATACTATTTTAGAGGAGAAGATAAAAAGCACATAACTACTACAAGTTGACAAGTGGCTAGAGAAGAGAAAGGGTTTTAGGCAGTGGACTATCTAAAGAGTCATGGAACATCTCAAAGAGGAGTTACACCTTCAAAGGTTGGATTTTGAAGGATGAATGGAGATTCCTCCCAGTAAGGATATTTCAGGTGGAAAGACTATAGTGTTGCCTGTTCAGGAACCATAAACAGCTCAACATGGCTGTCAGATAAATAAAGCATTGTTCAGAGGGGATGGAATGGGGAATCACTGGAGAGAAAACCGGAAAGATTGATGAAGGAGAGATCAGGAAAGCCTAATATGCAACGTTAAGAAGCTTGGACTTCACTCTGTAAAGAACTGGAGGCCTTTGTTGGATTTTAATCAGAAGAACAATTTGATCAGATTTTTTTAAAAAAGAAAGTTACATGGAGGCTAGAATAAATTGAGATAAGACTTGAGGATGGGAGATCACTCAAGATACCATTAAAGATTCAGGCAGAAAGGGGTTTGAATTAGAGTGGGGAGTGCAAATATGGGGGTAAACTAAAAAGGTAATTTGAGGGTAAAATCTATAAGATCAATCTACAAGTGATTGGAAATTGTGCCAGAGAGTGAGAGAGCTCAGGGGAGTAAGACATGAGCAAGAGAGAGTCACGGATAATTTCAAAATTTCCCACGTCTCCTATTTTGATTTTTCTCCCCGGAAACATCGTGCCTTATGTCCTTGCTACACAAACGTGGTCCATTTATTTACTGGAAGCATTGGTATCACCAGGAATTATCTTGAAAACGCAAATTATTTGGCTTCTTAGCAAAACTTCTGTGACAAGAACCAGGAACCTCGCTCTACAGTTGATTCTCATGCATGCTAAATTTGGAAAGTATAGTTGCATGTGATTAAAACTAATATTCTCTACATCCCTCCCCAAAAAATGCTTCCTTTTCTCCCAGCCATCTCTGACATCTCTATTTCCAGTTCTGCTTCTGCCTGAAGGCTAAACAAACGTAGCCTCTAAGAGTGGTGTCAAAATTGGGAAGTGAGCAACCTTTTTCCAATACTGAATTTGAGGCTCAATCCATATGGTCATAGCGAATTAATGATATTGTCGAGGTGTTTCACTGTCCACTTAGTGTAATTCCAATATGGTATGTGCCTGCTTGTTATTGCATTAGACAAAAACACTTACAAAGAATGGACACTGCAGTACTTGAACTCATGTCTATTTTCTCTCCACAGTTCTCATTTCGATACTACCAATAATGGCGGTATCCTACTGTGATATCCGTTATTATAAATGCTTCCATTGTAAACAGTACAGAAAAGAGAAGCTGAACTTACAACACAATAGTGAAAGGATGGAAAACCTTGTTCCTAATTAGACTCTTCAGTTTGAAAAACTCTATTCTTTTCACAAGAGGAAATACTTCAGACTGAGCATCAGGAAAAAGAGATGGTGTATAAGAATTGAGAATAGGAGATTGACAAGCAAAAGGGAATGTCTAATTTGTTGCATTTCTGAATAGAGGTTTTCAGTGTTCTGCCTTAGATTGTTTCACACTATCTACTGTTCCTTCACACTTTTTCTCTCCCACAATTGCAGTTTTTGGAGTTGTAACTTTCTCAATTCATGCCCTTCTTCTCAATTTATTAATCTCTCTCTTCTCTCTTGTTTTGAATGAGGTATGCTTTTAAAGAAGTATACTACTTTCTCCCTTTTCAAAGAAACATCCTAGCAAAAAGAAAATGAAGATATCGGCAGAAAGAAAGAAAACAAGGGGAAAAGCAAGGAAGGCGACACTTAGATAAAAAATAATGAAAGCCCCCTATCGGGCTCTTACACAAACTAGCAGGAGTGAGGCAGTGCTGAGAATGCAACAAACAATAAAGGCAGAGCAATAACCTCCACTTAGGATCTTTGAAAGGAGAAAAAATTACACCCTTTCTGCTGCTATGCAGGAGCACCAGGACCACCCAGGAGGGATAAGAAGAGATGGGGCTCCCCCTTTCTTTCACCAGAAAAAAAAAAGATATTGAAAAATATCTTCCAAATTATATAAATGGTAATATGCTAAGACTGTTTCTAAACAGATATTTTGGGAACTCCTCATTCAAATGAGGGCTGTCTCTATCAGACTTGGTCCTGGAAGTGTAAACTCACCCCGAAGATGCTGCCAATGATTGAAACAGCTTGGGATATCTTCCGAGGATTGTCTTCAGGATGCTATTTTCTTTCTCTTGTTCTGCAGTGTTTTGGTTGGTCCGTTTGTTGGTTTGTGTGGTAGACTATATTTATTTTGTTTATTTTATTTTTAAAAGTAGCCACTACAGTGATATGCTATGCAGAGCTCATCGTTGAATTCTGAGTAACTGTCCCTGAGAGGGGCTTTCTTACAGCCAGTTCATGATTGTCTGACACTCATACAGTAAGAGGCAGTAAGACGAGACTGAGTTCTCCAATGACCGTTGTGACCTGGACTTGTGTTTCAGTCCCAACTCCAGAGGCTTATTTGTGGGATGCACGGCTCCTATGATACACCACCACTCTTCCCTCCCTTTCAGGTATCTCAGAGTGCTGGTTGATCATCCTCCCAGTCATATATAAGTTGGGTTTTGAACAAGGGACAGACACAATATGTCTACCTACTTTCACGCAAACAAGTCAAGGTATATGATGTTTCTGGTTCACTATTGTGTTTTTTAATCCGTGTCTATTGGTCTTGCAGTTAGTGGAAATACATCATTACAGAAACAGATTGATCATCACTGCTCAATTTTAGTGGTAGTGTATTTTTATCCTTTCTTCATTTTCTTTATGAGTAATTAATGGAAGTAGGTAAAAGCTCTGTGCATTCAGCATTTTTTTCTTTCCCTATGTTTACATGTATACAGTATCCTCTTTCATTTTTATAAAGTAAACCATACTGAATATTGTTCTGTCTCTCCTCGGGAGTAAGCAAAATAAGTAGGAGTGACAGAATTAATATATATCGTTTAATTGTCTTTAATCCTCATTTGGTTGTGACAGCAAGCTCACCAAAGGATGGGGTATTTTCATAGGCTGGGGACAGCTGTGGAGGCTTCCATATATGTTCAGGAAAGATGCCTCACCTGTGGTCCTTCTGCTTAGCCCCACTACAGTGAAGGAATGACTTGGCTGCATCTTCTGCTTGTGAGGGACATGCAAGCCCTCAGTCTCACCCTGAGGAAGAGAACCAAGATTCCCCTGAGCCTGAGTAGAGTTTAGAAGGATAACTTGACTGTTAATCTGGTAGGCAAGTCATGACACTCTAAGAAGTCAGAACCATATGGACAGGGATATGGAAAAACTTAACAAACTGCCATGTTCAGAGAAACAGAAGGTACTAAAAGTTGGAGGATGAGTGACAGAGATATGTGTACCAAATACAGCACACAAATTCAAAGTCCTGGTGCAAACTGTAAAGACCTAGACCAGGGTTGCTCAATGTGTAGTCTGTGAACCAATTTATCAGAATTACCTTGTCTGGTAGCTAAAAATGTAGAATCCTAAGCTCTACCCTAGATCAATTAAATCAAGAATCTTCTTGTAATACCCATCTTTAAGATCTAGCCTAACAACTCTGTAGTGGACTAAATTTCAAAAACCAGTGTATTCTCCATCTCAGGGTTTTAAAAGGATAAATGAGTCAGAATATTGTTTTTTAAAGTTACTTTATAAATTGGATAAGCATCAGGTTAACTTTATATAGTATATTTTATAGGTTTTTAAAGCAAATGTCAGACCACAGAGAAGCTGTACAAATTTTAAAATATGTATTTATTTCTCTTAGAAACACATTCCTAGCATTGTCTATAAACTGAAAATTCTAATTATTTCTTTCTAGTCACCTCGTTTCAGATGAATAGATTAGTGGAATTCAACAGCTATTAAAATAGAGTCAATTTCCTGATCATTATCAATTAGACTTGCATGCCTTAGTTTCAAAACCTTTTAGTGTTTCCCAGGCCATATCCCTAAGTTTAGTCAATTTTTAATATAAAACCCCTCTGTAATAGATACTGACTTCTGCCAGACCATTACTGCATTATACCTGAAAACTTCTTAACTGCTTATAGAGTCTCCAAAATTCTACAACATTTTCATCATTCCAACTAATTTGTACGAAAACCTGCATTATACCCAATCTAATAAACTAGGTAACTGATATTGGGTATAACAATTGAAATGAAGGAAGAAAAAGTGTTCTTATTTGTAGATGTTATGATTGTACACCTAGAAAACTCAGACGGCATCACCAAAAAGCTATTACAACCAATCATTGAGATCAGTAAGTTACCCAATAGCAAAGTAAATAATTAAAAATCAATAGCTTCCTATAAAACAGGAAAAGAAGTTAGGAGAGATAATGAAAAGAGCATCATTCACAAAGTCATCATCTTTGCCATGCCTGAGCAGTGGCAGGATCCTTGTGGGAGGTGAGTGGTCTGTTCTCCAATCCCATGAGGAAGTGTAATGCAGCAGTCCTTCAGCCATGTTTCTTGTGTTCAGATTCTGACTGCTGCTAGCTATGTGACTTTAAGGAAGTTAAATGAGCCTATGAGTTTCCTCACCTCTAAAATGGAATAATTAAAAGAAAATATTTAATAGAGTTCTTGTGAGGACAATAAGTTTTATATAAATGAAACGTATGTTATGACTCTATGACTGTAAAATATTTATACTTACATATACATAATGGGCCATGGTTACATATATATATATAATATGACTACATGGGTAATTCACTTAGAACAATATCTAGCACAAATGGGAAACACTGAATAAATCCTCATTGTGGTTTTGTGGTTCATGATTTTCTGAAATGACATTAGTTTTGAGCTGGTTACACAGCACAACTTCAGAAATACCAGCATTTGAACCTAATGACTTAAGATTCCTTCCAATCTTAAAATTCTATGGTTCATTGAAATTGTAAATTGATATTTTTATTTCTTATCTCCTCTATAGTTTTTGTTAGCTTGAAGACTGGATATTTCATCCATTTTTGTTTATGTTCTCTCATGTAAAACAAATTAAATCTTAAAAGAGGGTAGGGCTAAAAATCTCCAAAACAAGAATCTAATTTCTTTTCACCTATAAAGTGAATTGAAACTTCTGAAGGGAGTGGCTGACCGGGATGAACAGAAGGAGATCTGTGGATCTATGCTGCTGAGAAGTTGGGCTGAACCATCCTGGTTTAAAAGGAATTTAGAAAAAGTGGAGTGGGGAAATATAAAGAATGTAGGCTCTAGTGCCAAAAAGCCAAGATCGTAATCTAAGCTCCTACATTTCCCATCTAAGGGAATTTAGCAGATCTTACTTGAATCCTTAGCCTCAGATTCTTCATCACAAAAATAAAAATCAAATAGGAATCTGATTCATCAGACTGTAGTAGAGGTAAAATTAGGAACTTGGCCAAAACAAAATATCTTGTGAATATCAAGATTTAGGAGTCTGGTACTCCATGTAAACTTCTGTTTTCTAAAATGCAAAGCCTCCTCAGGTGTCATTACACCTGAAGTTATACCATTACAGAGTCTTCTCTAGGGAGGGAAAGCAATCTCTCCCAGGAATCAGCAGCTGTTCACTCTTTTCCCCTTGATAAAAGGAAATCCACGTGCCATGTGAACTCTGATTGCTTGTAGTGAGAAAGGGATAAAAGTGGCCCAAATGTGAAAAGAAGGGGACAAAAGATACCTTCATGATTCATCCAGTGTCTACTTCTATCACTAAAGTATGGAAGAAGGGGAGGGGGCAATAAACAAGGCTTTAAATTTTATATGATTTGCCCAGAAATGCATTTGAGGCCTGAAATACATATACTAAACTTTTCCCCGAAGTCCATTTAAATGAAATTTTTCGATATGGGGATTTATATTTCTTTTTTTTTAAAAAATACATTTATTTATTTATTTTTGGCTGCATTGAGTTTTTGTTGCTGTGCACGGGCTTTCTCTAGTTGCGGCGAGCAGGGGCTTCTCTTGTTGCCGAGCACAGGCTCTAGGTGCACAGGCTTCAGTAGTTGTGGAGCGCGGGCTGTAGAGCGCATCGGTAGTTGTGGCACGCAGGCTCTACAGCACAGGCTCAGTAGTTCTGGAGCACAGGCTTAGCTGCTCTGTGGCATGTGGGATCTTCCCGGACCAGGGCTCGAACCAGTGTCCCCTGCATTGGCAGGTGTATTCTTAACCACTGTGCCACCAGGGAAGCTCAGGATTTATATTTCTATATATTTTCCTCAATTGTGAGAATTATAAATCAAGCAGGTTAGCTATCTAATTGTAAAATCAATACTTTAGGTGTTAAACAATTTAATGAAGAGCCAGGTATAAAAGACAAAGGCTTTTGTGCATGTTAGGTACAACAAAACAAAATAAATTTATATGTAACCATCTTCTTCAATCTACACTTTAAAGCAGGCTAATAAGCTCTCCTCCAGTACCTGTCAGCCTGTATCTAAATATTCTCCCCCTAAACCTAAAAACTCAGCATTGTTCATGTCTATCACCCAAGCCAACTACAATGAAATTGTTATAGAGAAAAATCCTGAAATCTGTCCAAGAATTGAAGGATGAAAATTGAAAATTTATGTGACTACTGTATTATTGCTATTTCAATAGCAATATGTACTATAAACATGTAAAATGATAATGTGCTTTTAAGTTGATTTACTTATATATTTAAATAAATGTTTAAAATCTGTGACTAGTTTGGGTTCTTTAGTGGCAAGCAACAAAAACTAAATCCAGCTAACCAAAGTGAAAGAGAGAGGAGTAAGTGGCCAAGATGATGGAGTACAAAGACCCCGATCTCATCTCCTCCCCACAGCCACACCAAAAGTGCTCTATTAACAGAGCAGTTATTGATGAGAAAGACCAGAAGACTAGCAGAACAGATCTTCTACAACTAAAGAAAGAACCACAAGATGGGTAGGAGGGGTGGAGATATGGTGTAGTCAAGACCCATACCCCCTAGGGAGCAACACAAAAAGAGAATAATTACAATTTCAGAGGTTCTTCCCAAGGAGTGTGGGGTCCAAACCCCACAATGGGCTCCTCAGCATGGGGGCCCTACATGGGGAAGATGAACCACCAGAACTTTTGCCTTTGTAGGCTAGTAGGGCTTACTTTTGGGAGAGCCAGAGGACTGTGGGAATTGGAGACTCCACTCTTAAAAAGCACACATAAAATCTCATACACTCTGGAACACAGAGTAGGACCCAGGACAGAAGCTATAAATTGAAACGAGCCTGGGTCAGCCCCACTTGCTCATCTTGGAGAGCCTCCAGAGGCAAGAGGAAACTGGAGCTCATCCTGGTGCCACAGACACTGGTGGCGGCCACTTTTGGGAGCACATTCCATCAGAAGGACACTGGTGCTGGCAAGCACTCTTTTGGAATCCTCCATCTAGCTTATTAGCATAGGGACCCAGCCCCATCCACCAGCAGGCCTGCTGCCTTAAGACCTCCTGAACCCACTGTCACCCTGGACCCACCAGATGGCCCAGGACCCAGACCCGTCTGCTATTGTGCTGGCACTAGCCCCTGGACCCAGCCTCCAGCAAGCAGACACCAGCCTAGGATTACTGCATCCCTGCAATCTGCTATGTCAAAACACAGCTCACCCACCAGCAGGCCAGCACTAGGCCCAGGAGCCCTGCCCACCTATGCTGACACCAGCTTCAGGACACCCCAAATCCCACAGCCAGCCATGTCAGGAACTAGACCTCCCCACCAGCATGCTGACACTAGTCCCAGGACCCCCAGGGACCTGCAGCCAGGTAATCCATGAGCTGGTTCTACTCACCAGCAGTCCAAAACCAGCCGTGGGACCCAAACAGGCCCTGGCCACACCAACCAGTAGGCCAACACAAGCTCCAAGACATCTTGGACTCCTCAGCCAGCTGTTTCAGGATCTAGCCCCACACACCAGACAGCTGACACCAGCTTTGGGACACCCAGGAATAAATAAAGGATACCACTTTCACCATTTTTATTCAACATAGTATATGAAATCCTAGCCACTGCAATCAGACAAGAAAAAGAAATAAAAGGTATCCAAATATACAGAAATCTTTTGCATCTCTATACATTAACAACAAATTACCAGAAAGAGAATTTTTTTTAAATCCCATTTACAATTGCATCAAAAGGAATAAAATACCTAGGAATAAATCTAACTAAGGAGGTAAACACACACACACACACACACACACACACACACACACCTGTACTTGGAAAACTATACACTGATGAAAGAAATTGAAGGCAACACAAATAGATGGAAAGATATACGATGTTTATGGAATGAAAGAATATTGTTAAAATGACCATACTACCCAAGGCAATCTACAGATCCAATGCAATCCCTATCAAAGTACCAAGGGCATTCTTCACATAAGTAGAACAAATAATTCTAAAGTTTGTATGGAAACACAAAAGACCCCAAATAGCCAAAACAACCTGTAGAAAGGAGAACAAAGCTGGAAGTACCACAGTCCCTGATTTCCATCTATACTAAAAAGCTACAGTAATATCAAAACTGTATAGTACTGGCACAAAAACAGACAGAGGTCAATTGGACAGAATAGAGAGCCCAGAAATGAACCCATACTTATACAAGCAATTAATCTACAATAAACAAGGCAAAATACACACTGGGGAAAAGACAGCCTCTTCAATAAATGGTCTTGGAAAAACTGGACAGCTACATGCAAAAGAATCAATCTAGGCCACTTTCCTACACCATAGACAAAAATAAACTCAAAGCGGATTAAAGATTTAAATGTAAGACCTGAAACCATAAAATTTCTAGAAGAAAACATAGACAGTAAGCTCTTTGACATTGTTCTTAGTAATTTTTTTTTTTGATCCATCTCAGGCAAGGGGAACAAAAGCAAATATAAGCAAATGGGACTACTACAAACTAAAATCTTTCACAAAGCAAAGGAAGCTATCCACAAAACAAAAAGGCCACCTGAATGGGAGAAGATATTTGCAAATGATATATCTGATAAGGGATTAATATCCAAAATATACAAAGAACTCATACAACTCAATGTCAAAGACGAAAACTCCTGGGCAGAGGATCTGAATAGGTACTTTCTCAAACATGACATACAGAAGCCCAACCAGCACAGGAAAAGATAGTCAACACCACTAATCATTAATGAAGTACAAATCAAAACCACAATGAGATATCACTTCACACTTGTCAAAATGGTTATTATTAAAAGGACAACAAATAGCAAGTGTTGGCAAGGATGTGGAGAAAAGGGAACCCTGTGTACTGTTGGTGGGAATGTAAGTTGGTGCAGCCGCTATGGAAAACTGTATGGAGGTTCCTTTAAAAGTTAAAAATAGCAGTTCCACTTCTGGGTACTTATCTGAAGAAAATGAAAACACAATTTAGAAAAGATATATGTACCTATATGTTCATTGCAGCATTACTTACAGTAGCCAAGGTATAGAAACAACCTAAGTGCCCATCAATAGATGAATGGATAAAGAAGAAGTGGTATATATATACAATGGAGTATTAGTCAGCCATAAAAAAGAATGAAATCTTGTCATTTGTGACAATGTGGAGGGACCTAGAGGATATTAATGCTAAGTGAAATAAAACAGAGAAAGACAAATACTGTATGATTTCACTTACATGTGGAATCTAAAAAGCAAAACAAATGAACAAACATAACCAAATAGAAGCAGGGTCATAGATACAGTGAACAAACAGGTGGTGGCCAGAGGTAGGGTGGTGGGGAGAGGAAAGAAACAGAGAGATTAAGAAATAGAGATTAAGGTATTAAGAAATAGGGAGATTAGGAGGTACAAACTTCCAGCTGCAAAATAAGTGAGTCACAGGTATAAAATGTACAGGGTGGAAAGTATAGTCAATAACAAAGTAATTTTTTGTATGGTGACATATATAACTGGATTTATAGTGGTGATTATTTTGAAATGTACAGAAAAAACTATGTTGCATAACAGGACTGAACATAATGTTGTATGTCTATTATACTTCAAAGACAAATGAACAAATATACAAGCAAACTCATAGAAGAAGAGATCAGATTTGTGGTTACCAGAGACAGGAGTTGGGTGGAAATTGGATGAAGGCACTCAAAAGGTGCAAATTTCCAGTTATAAGATAAATAAGTACTAGGGATGTAATGTACACTGTGATAAATATAATTAACACTGCTGTATGTTATATATGAAAGTTGTTAAGAGCATAAATCCTAAGAGTTTTCATCACAAGGAAAATTTATTTTCTATTTCTTTAATTTTGTATCTATCAGTATATGAGGTGATGAATGTTCACTAAACCTATTGTGATAATCATTTTATGATGTATGTAAGTCAAATCATTATGCTATACACCTGAAACTAATACAGTGCTGTATGCCAATTATATATCAATAAAACTAGATGAAAAAAGTGAGAGAAAAAGATCAAGAAAGAGATTGAAAATAGTGCATTTAGAATTTGAGGTATACCACAGAATCAAAAGGAAAGGGTGAAAAGCATTCCTTAACATAGCAGTCATTGGGTGGAGTGTAGGAAAATGAAATTTTCCTGAGGGACTTGCCTATGGAATATGGAATTCATGTTTGGGTCACACAGATTAGACACAATCTTCTGGGAGCTACAGCAGTTAACACTGTATATATGGCACTAACCCCAACAAAACGTGCTCCATTTGCCAGAACAAAGTGCCATCTTGATTGACAGGTCTAGCAAGGTTTTGTAGAATAGGAAGGAAAGGTCTCTCAGTGGGAAATCAGAGGAAGGAAAATAGAATCTGTGTAGTCAAAGTCCCCAGATATCCACTGGACTTTCCATAACAGCTTTCATGGGTTCACCAGTGGCCTCATATTTTCTTATAGTCTAAAATTCGTCCCCCATCATAGAGTTTTAGAAGCAGAACTTTCAAAGGTATAAGACGGAATTCTATATATAAGGCAAATTCTCCAAATGGTCCAAGGTGGGTGCTATGGAATATCCTCTTTACCCACTCAGACCACAGCTTATTCCAGGTGAAGTGCATTGTATATTTTTATGCTCAGAATCTCTATTCATTAAAATTTCCATAGTGAATGGATAAAATTAAACCATGTGTTTTTCTGTTTGCATGCTTTCAAAAACAGACATAAAAATTTATCCGTTTTTCATTTAAATGGTGCAGGTGTTTTTTCTGTTATCCCTTTTTTAATTTTTTCAAACTACTAACCATTTCTTACTTTTTCCACATTAAAAAAAAGTATCCAGATATATACCAGAGGTGCCAAGTCACAAATGAAGGATCATGTTAAATAAATTTGAATAGCTACCACTCCACAGGTTTTCCTCCACTTGACAGAATTTGCCAAAAGAAGTTAATTTTAGAATAAAACAAACTTTGGTCTTATATTTTTATCATCTTTCCTCTAACTCAAAGCCTTCACTCTGACTTGAAGAACCAAAAAATAATCTGTTTAGACACATGATAAAAATTTTTGAGATTATAGCTTTACCTTTCCAACACACCATCTGATTGAGAAATATTTAAATGATTAACTGACAAATAGCTGGCTTAGATAATTTTTTTCTACAGAAATTTTGATCCAACAGATAAGATATTTGGATGGCAAAAAAGTAACTCAAGTCCTTGAATTTCTAATGCTAGTTCCTCAAGTGATAAGACCATGAGGATGGAGACAGAGAATTGGAAGTATATGTTGATTCCATTTCTTTTACCTGCCACCAGAAAATGTGCTATAAAAATATGAACAGAAACTTTGATCAGCCCACAGAAGACTCAAGTGATATCTTCTGGATAACTTTAGATTTTACTGGAAGATTGAAATGCTTGTTATTAATCACCTGCAAGTATAAAGAAGCATCGCCTGGAGAACAGGGTAAGAATTTTAAAACCAGAGAACCTAAACCCCAAACTCTGTTACTTCAGTGCCAGATATGTGATCCTATGAGTTAATGTGTTTGAACCTCAGGATCCCCAACAATGTCCTATGGGCTTTTTGAAAGGATTAGAAACAAATCTAAAAGAACTAAGGAATCACCTAGCATGTACCAGTGCTAGATGAATGACAGCCTGTGTGAAACTTTTTCACCTTATGAGAAAATTCAGTCACAGGGAGGCAAATTTTGATCCTGATTTTACCTGGAACCCCAATATGAAAGGTGAAACATCCAAGGAAAAACAGACCCTGCGTTGGCCTATGTTTCTAGGGATGCTGTTTATTTGACCTTCTTACTCCAGGCACAGGAACTGACTGTAAATAAAACTTGGGTTTAACAAGTATGAGTTTCTTGCTTTAAATATAACTGATTGGATTTCTTTAACTTGGCACTGCATAAGGCTTACAGAAGTTTTCACTAAGGAAAATGTGGCTCCACATGACAGGATTAACTGCTTACAACTCAGTTATGTAATAACTCCCTACTTCTGGTTTGGGTTCTCTCTGTGTTTTGATGTGTGGCTCGGTGTCATCCACTGATTCACATCTGTGACACTCACCACATCATCATGCCCCTGTTGTGATGGGGCATGGGTGTCAGAGCTATGATAAACTAATATACATAAGTTCTAAATTCCTCTGTCTGCAGAATTTCAGTTTTGGGTTTTGGTGTTGTTGTCATTTCGTTTTTTCTTTTAAGGTTTGTATCAGTTACATTGTAGGTATTCAAACCCAACTTGAACAGGTGATTATTAATATATTACTACTTTGAGCTGGAGTTCACTCTATTGCTAGATAAACACAGCAGCTATAAAAATGGTGTTCCCAGTGGGATGCCTACCCTGTGGGCAGTGCGGTACTTGATGCTCTGCTCATTTTAACTCATTTAATCCTCTGAACAATCCTATGAACTATGTGTTTTATTCACAACTTAAAGATGAGGAAACAGGATTGCACAGCTAAGCAAATGAGATGTTCCAAATCACACAGCCCGTGAGAAACAGATCTTGGCTTTGAATCTAGATCCACATGACTGCAAAGCCCATGCACCTCCTTTCTATCACACAGCTTGCTCCGCAATGACTCCTATCATTGCTGTGAGGATCATATCTTAAGAGCATGGGCTCTAGAATCAGATGGCTTGATTGGGATCTCAACTTTGCCACTAAATTCAATTGTATGAATGAGTAATAATTATTAAAAATTATTTAATGTATTTAATATTATGAATAGCATTAATGCCAATACTTATTAGTAATAATTAATAATAACAGGGGTATCACAATGATTATATGAGTATATGAGTGAAGCAACTTAAGAGTGCCTTGGAGGAAAGCAAAACTAATATAAGTACATACTGTCAGTGAGGTAGTCTCTAAGGTTATTAGGAAAAACGCTTAGGCAATTCTTGTGACTTTGCCAACCTTATATCTATAGTTTTCCTAGTTCTCCTAACAGAGATCCCTTTAGTTAGAACAAATGTAGTTACCTTTATGGTGTTCTGCTTTTTAATTATTCTTTACTCATTTGACCCTGACTTACATAGACAATTATGGTTTAAAATGCAGATCACAGGAAGATTCATTATTACATTTTAGGATATGATGTTAGATTCTATATTGCCTAGCAGGTTCACGTATTCTGTGTGTAAATTGTGTCACATTTGTGGAAATTTGCACTGAACTCTATGTTACGATAGCAAAATCATTACATTTAACTGGAAGAAATATGGCTATGAGGCTACTGATAAATGCCTTTTCCTCTCCTCTCTCAGTTGTAGTCAGTTAGGATCACACAGTAAGCCAAATCAAAACTAAAACATAGTGCAACTCTATTACTGATGAAACTGTTTGGAGAATTGGGCAGAACTTCCCTGGTCCCTCTCATAACCTAGGATTTCAGACCAAAAGCACCCAGAGTTTTCCACCCAATAGCAAGAAGAGAAGAAGAAGGAAGAAATATGCAGACTTTTATCCATACAGAAAAGGATGACTTTGCTATATAGCCTGCAGTGGGCATAGAAGAGCAAGGTCAACCATGGACACTAATCTTTATCCCCAAACAATAAAAAATTGATGTAGCAGATGTTAAGTTCTCCCTAATGTTCCAAGTCAAATGCCACTCTTCCTCAAATAGGGGCCAAAGTGATTCAGCCACAGCATGTTCTCTGAACTTGTCTCTTATTGGTCTTGCCCTCATCCACAACATTGTCTCAAAGACAGTTTTTGATCAAGTCCTTTGTACTTGTTCCTGTTTCCAGAAACATTTCGCCACCTGGTCCTTGACAAAATTCACTCCTTCCTGTCATGCTCATCTCAGTTCAAAGGTCACCACCTTAGAAAGTCCTTCGATAACCCCCAAAATATAAAGGCTCTCTCTGTTATCTCTGTTATATAATCCTGTTTCAATTTATTTATAATATCCAAAATAATTTTGTCTATTTTTTATTGAATAGTTTATCCTACTGGCTGGGGTGGACTGTTTTCTGTAAAGGGCCAGATAGTAAATACGTTAGGCTTTGAGGTCCATAGGGTCTCTGTGGCACCTCTTCAACTCTATCATTGTAATGCAAAAGTAGCTACAAGCAAAACCTAAA
Organism: Delphinapterus leucas; assembly: GCF_059928025.1. NCBI lineage: Eukaryota > Metazoa > Chordata > Mammalia > Artiodactyla > Monodontidae > Delphinapterus > Delphinapterus leucas. The sequence goes on along the minus strand of NC_143133.1, from coordinate 45,832,722 downwards.
TGAGTTAGCACAGCTCTGTTCCAATAAAACTTTATTTTCAAGAACAGGCAGCAGGCCAGATTTGACTGAGGCCATAGTTCTCTGACCCCTGTATTAGAACATTAACTCCATGAACATAGACTTTACCTGTCTTGCTCACCACTCTCTCCTCTTCATGTTGAACAGTCTCTGGAATATAGCAGGTTTTAAATAAATATTGTCGTGTGAATAAATGCACCCATGCTGAAGCCTGGCAAAGAATCTTCTCATGAAAGACTAGAAGGACAGGGAGAAGGGAAATAGATTTTCCCCTAATAAAGTCTAAAATAAAATGTTATATATGTAATAGATAATAAATATCTTTGAAATTGAATTAAATTGATTTTTTTGTATTTCATCTTTATAGAAACCTCCTGTTGCATCTCACTTACCAGAAAAATCACTGAATCAAAAGACTTCATTTGAAAAAATTAATTTACTTTGAAAAGTAAGCCAAAGTGATTTAGGGCTTTAGAGAGAGTAATCAAATTGGATAACTAAAGCAACTAAGATTGGCTTTACAGCCATCCTTGCTGGAATGCAGCTGTTGAGGAAAAGGAGGGATAATCAAGAGCAGAAACTGAATCCAGTCGCTGCTCTATCATTAATTTTTTTCTGTGACTTCCAGGAATGGCATTTTAATCTCTGAGCCTCAGTTTTCTCATCGTGGGATCACCTAGTAATAACAAGAGCACACATGTATTGAGCGCCTACTGGACAATGGGCATTGTTTTACCAGTGCTTTACACATATTATCCTACAATCACTCTATGAAGGCAGAGACTCCATTTTACAGATGAGGAAACTGAGGCACAGGAAGCTTGAGGAAATGAAAAGTGGCAGAACTGAGATAACAATGTAGGTCTTAAGATTCTGGATCCATGTCCTTAACCCTACACTGAGCTGCCTGATATCCAAGCCCACAGTGAAATGAGGATAGTCCTTGGTAAATGTATTTCAAACATTTCAGTGTTTTTCTTGAAATCTTTTTGGCATTCTATAAGATCATCTTAATGTGACTCTCTCAAGTTTTGAGCTGCCAGGGCAGCAACTAGCAGAAAGTAAAAACTATTACAATATGGGGAAGTGTTATGCAGCATGTGAAAACAACGTGTTTATCCAGGACAACAAAATGCCAGATATACTGGAATCCAGTTGTTGAATTTTTAACTGGATTTTAAAATTTGGGGAATGGAGGTGATCTTTTGCATTCTGCATGCATTTTACAGGTAAAGAAAACAAAACCTGAGGAAAATTCATTTCTCAAGATCTCTCAGATGGATAGTTTCAGAATTGGAACTCAAGTTCTGATAGCCTGACTCCTAGCATAGGGTCCTTTACAAAGCCAAAAAGCAAGTTCCAACTCTAAGATAGAGCAATAATGGAGGTATCCACCACTCAATATAATTTTAGCATTAATAATGCTCTGTGTGTGTGTGTGTGTGTGTGTGTGTGTGTAATGTAAGAGAGAACAAGGGAGCACGAGCAGGAGTCTTCAGGTTGAAAATGAACAGTGTGATAAAGACCATGCTAGTCATTTCACATGGATTGTGCCATCTCCATAATCATGCTGTGAGTAGATATTTTTGTCATTATAATCATTTTATAAGTGAGAAAACTGAGCTAAGAGAGATTAGATAATTTGGTCAAAGACACGTAGCTTGTAATTGTGGAGAAGTAATTTAAACTCCGGCAATGTGGAACCCATATTTTTAATATCCATGCCAAAATACATTTTAAAAGGTGATGTGCCTTTCCCTTAGAAATCAGTGTTATTGTCTGAGGTTCTCATTATTGCCTCTAATCATTTTGGATCATAGACTAATCTAGAAAAACCTTCTGTGTGTAGAGAGATACTAAGATGATGACAGTTTTATTTTGTTCCCCAGACAGGCTTTGAAAAATGTTCACTATGTGGCTCTCCTCAGTATGTTTTGTGATTAAACACATTTGGAAAATGCTGACTTAAACCAGCTAAACATGTTTTGTTGGTTTGCTTTTGTTTGCTTGTGGGAATTCTCATAACCCAAGTATTCTAAAAACTTTGTGAATCTGGTAGAGGAGACTTAGTACCTGATATTTCCTAAATTTATTTGCCCGTGGAGCACCTCCAATCTACACTTTAAAAAATATCTTTTAAAATTTTCCTGAATTAATGTTCAATATTTATTTCACTTTAAAATTTAATATAGAAAATTTAGAAAATGAGCTACCAGAATGACTCTCATCATTTTATACAATCCTGAAGATTGATATACAGGACTTGAAAGTGAGAAAAGCAGAAAGAAGGATAAGAAAAGGTTTGAAACAAGAAGGTACAGTTGGTCAGAGGAAATTATAGAATTCTGTCAAATGTGGCACCCAGCACACATTAGGCAAAAGAGACGTAGGCACAGTCAGAGAAAGGGATGGGGAGGGCATCAAATAAGCAGTGGGGGAGACCCAAGGCTTACAGCAGTGGCTCTACTCGTGGTTAATGTATTGCACTCTGAACTTTTCCTAGGTGTGGTGTCAGATTTCAATCAATAAATAAAAGTGATTTTACTCAACTGAAGATGCTTATTATTATCTGTCATATTAGTCTTGCTGGCTCAGGAAGCCAAGAGCAGAGTGAGATACACCTTTGTTGTGAGTTGAACTGTGTCCTTCAAAAAGATATGTTCAACTCTTCATTCCTGTCACCTGTGAATATGACCTTATTTGGAAACAGGATCTTTGAAGATATGATCAATTTAAGATGAGGTCATCCTAGATTAGGTTGAATCCTGATCTAATGACTGGTATCCTTATGAGAAGAAGGACATTTGGACAGAGATATACCAGGAGAAAGCCATGTGATGATGGAGGCAGACACTGCAGAGATGAATTTATCAACAGGGAACTCCAAGCATTGCCAGCAACCACCGGAAGCTAGGAAATGGCAAGAAAGAATCCTTCCCTAGAGCTCTGCCAACTCCTTGATTTTGGACTTTTGGCCTCCAGAACTGTAGGAGAATAATTGTTTCTTGTTTCAAGCCACCAAGTTAGAGGTACTTTGTTTTGGAGGCCCTAGAAAACTAAAACACCTTGATTCTGATTATAAGCATAAAGGAGGTCATAATTCTCAAGGAGCACCACAAATGTCCATGTACAGACTAGAGCTTTGCCCTTTGTGAATATAAGATTTTAAGGTCCAGACAACAAAATTACATTCTCTCCACAAGAAGTGATACAGGCTAAAAATGAACAAATAAGTAGCACAATAGCTACAAGGGCAATTTAATCTCTCTAAAATCATTGCCAAAATTTCTAGTACTTGAAAGCTTACCATAAATGCAAAAAAAACAGGCGAGAATCATTGAGGGATGTCAAGTACAGCCATATTTCTATAACATTCTGAAGCAACGATGAACAACATAAGTGAATTAAGAATTAAGTGCTAAGAATTGTGACTCTAAGTCCTGCAGAAATGCAGACCAATGACTGATGGTGTTTTTATGGACATAATGCAACATGTGAGGTTGGGGCAGTGAGGTTATTGACCTGATGTGGTAGATAGTACCTATAGATAACTAATAGGGAATATTACCATTTTCACTTTTTGTTAATTTAGTTATTGTAGATAGGGTTTCCTGGGAAACAGATATTGAGACTGAAATTTGCATGAAGGAGATGTACTGGTGAGTGCTATAGGGAACAACACCTGTGAGCGTAAGAGATGCATGGTTGGCTAAGGAAGAAGTTGAACTGCAGTGCAGTTGATCTAGGATGGTCTTCAGCATTGTCCTCCCCCGAGAAAAAGGTACTGGGGCCTTTCTACCTCTGCCTGAGTCAACCGGGTATTGGATATAGGCTGCCACAGTGATGGAGATGTAGCCTTGGTAAGGAGGCTCTTTTTGACTAAAGATTGTTACTGAAGAGGGACTCAGCTGAGAGCAATGGTTACCACTCAAAGCAGCTAAAAATGGGTCCCTCAATCCAGCAGGCAGCATCTCGTTCGCACTCTTTCCTTTTTCCATGAGGAGTTTGGGCCTTCTTACAAGAAGTTACAGACAACAAAAGAAAGCAATGCAATTAGAAATGAAAAAAAATCAACATCAAAAAATATTGCTAATGTAAGTTTGCCAATATGTGTAGATGTCAATGTAATTGAAGAATATGTCACTGATCTTCCTGGTAGTCAGGGTAAAAAGGGAAACAGGATGTATCATATCCTTATTCTTATCAAAGAGGAGGAAGCAAATCAATTCCTTAGAGGAAGCAAAGCTTTTAAAAATAATACTTTATAAAATAAAACTGTGATATAAACCTTATAGGGTAGAACAGAATGACACACAAAAAAATGCCTTCAACAGCATTTTCTTTACAGCACATACAGTAGTACATTTTACATAGTTGTTTCTTATAAATATTGGGGGAGGGGTTAACTAAAGATAGAAATCAGTGAAGTTTTTTTTTTTTCCCCCTCAAGGTACCAGATTAATTTAACCCAGTATGCAGAATTCTGGTGCCACACTTAAGTTTGAAGGTTACACCTTACATTTGTAGAGGAATCCATCCACCTCATGGCCTTTAGAGGACTATTGCTAAATAATTTTTCCTCTGAGCAAAAATTTCATGGGAGCAGGCTCCTGAACCTTCTCACCTTCTCAATTCTGTATCTCCAGCACCTGATCCATCCTGGAGACTCAAGTATTTATTGAATGAATGAATGAACAATATGATTTTCTCTCATACTGGTGAGCAGACAGTCCAAGGGTGTGTGTGTGCGTGTGTGTGTGTGTGTGTGTGTGTGTGTGTGTGTATGAGCTATATAAGCAAGTATGGAGTTTCAAGGATGATTTCAATACCCATCGGAATACAGACAAGCAGAAGACAGAATAAGGAGGAGTAATTTTCAATGGAACAAAATTAAGTCCTTGAAAAGCAGTCAAAGAGACTTAGACTTGAAGGGATAAAACAGGGAGACTATGAGGTTTCTAAGCAGGGTACAAGATAAAAGCATTATCTCAAATGATTTTGGCAATGGAAAAATGAAAAACTAATTTTTCCATCAAGTTGTTTCCAATAAGGACTGTTTAACTTAATATTTTATTTTTAAACTAAATTTAGTCAAACCAGTTGTTCTTGTGCACAAAATTAATTTTAGCGAACTTTTTTCTAACTACAAAAAAATATTTATTTGCAAATATGAATACATAAAAAACAGGAAAAAATTATACCAAATTATCCCTAGATGAATTGATTGCTAACATCTTTTGCACCTTGTTTCTCTGTATTTTACAGTTGAGCTCAGACTATATAGATAATTTGGTTTTTTGTTTTTGTTTTTTTTAACATCTTTATTGGAGTATAATTGATTTACAATGGTGTGTTAGTTTCTGCTTTATAACAAAATGAATCAGTTATACATATAATTTGTTACCTCAATTTTCATTTAAATTATAATATGTGTATTTTTCATGTTATTGAAAACTCTTCAGAAACATAATTTTAACAATTTAACAATTCTGTAATATTCACTCACGTGATTATACATAATGTATTTAACTATTTCTCTATTGTTGGCTATTTAAGTTGGTTTACATACTGTAACTTTTAGATTGTTGTACTTTAAAAATTAATGCTTCAGTAAGCATCATATATACAGATCTTTTTAAATACTTCAGATTATTTCCTTAACAAAATATTTCTAGGAGAGGAACGACTAGTTCAGAAGACATTAATATTTTGATATACTTTTCTAAATTGTTTCCAAAAAAGGTTGTATCAACTTGTACTCTCTCCCCTAGCATGTAAGTAAACCAGTATTCTATACATTCATCAGCATGAAGTATTTCTACTAAAAAAGCAAAATATCACTGATTTGACAGACAATGAATTATGTTTTGTCATGGCTTTAATTTAATGTCTTTCATTACTGATGAGTTTGAACATTTTAGTCAAATATTATCCTTTTTTTTTTTTTTTACTTTGTAAATTATCTTTTCTCATTTCCTTGGGATTTAACTCAAGCTTTCAGTAGCAATATTTGTGTTGTCAGAGGTCTTATATGAGCTTATTGGATAATAAAGCAATTAATCTATTGCATGTTGTATTTGATGGATATTTTTATAGAGACAGATAATAATTTGATTTGTATTATCAATATATGAATTTTTATTTTGTGATTTCTTCCATTTTATAAAAAGTTAAAATGCTTTTCCATGCCTAGATTTAATGGCAATTTTAGTTGTTGTATATGCTTTAAAAATCTAAATTTTAAAATGTAATTCTTTAATCCATCTCCAATTTCTTTTGGTTGCATGGGGCAAAATGATATATCATCCAGGGGTCATGGTTACAAACAAAGAAAAATCAGATGTCCCTGCCACCATCTGTGCCAAAAGATGGAGTCTAAGCATCACCCATTTCTTTACTTACTAACTTATAACCTGAGTCATGAGCTAGTAGATATAATTTTTGAAGTCTTCGTCAAATGTTCTTATCTACCTTTAAAGGAGGCTGGGAGACAATTCCAAATTTTGACTTTAGAGTAACAGAATTTATAATATGGGAAATTCTCCAAACATAATATGGGCGTTCAAAAATATTGAATTGGCAAAAATGACAAATATTCCCTATAGAAGAGGGAATAAATTGGCCCTTGTTTCAAATAGCTTGCCAATTGTGCCAGTATAATTTATTAAGTAATCTTTCATTTCTCCATGGATGTGCTATACCTTCATTATAGCATATTAAATCATTACATGTAGGAGGATAGGTTTCTGGTTTAGGCACAATTTTTAATAGTACTTTGAGCATTTGGGAAGTTTAATATAAAACATAAAAGCTAGCCAAGAGTCATACACACACACACGCTATGGTTCTTTATATATTACAACAGTGACTTTTATTTGTATGCATCTTGCAATTTTAAAGTGTATCTCCATTATTAGGTTATAAGGATATCTCATTTTATTGTTCTTCCCTTTACTGTGCTTCACAGATATTGCATTTTTTTACAAATTGAAGATTTGTGGCAACCTTGTGTCAAGCATGTCTATTGATGCCATTTTTCCAACAGCATTTGCTCACTTCATGTCTCTGTGTCACTTCTGTCAATTCTTGCAATATTTCAAAATTTGCATTATTATTATATTTGTTACAGTGACATGTGATCAGTAACCTTTGATGTTACTATTGTATGTATTCAGGGTCTCTTAATCCTCAAATAATTAAAGGTAATCAACACCCAAAGCCCATACTCTTCATCTCTGATGTCAGTGTTAACTCCACTTTACAAATGACGAAAGGAAAGAAAACCTTATCTAACTAATTTTGTAGATGCATTGAATAATAATACACACAGATGAGAAATTCTATCAGTTGCCATCTTCCAATGTTGAAGACGACTATGTGTGTGCTTTGGTGATAGCTCTTTTCCCCTAGACAGTTAGCATTCTGTGCCTCGGATGGGATGCAGAATAATCATTCTCATGATTACAGAATCACTTAGTGCATTCCTCCAATTTCCACCAAGATTACACTATCAGAAAACCAGATGAAATCTTCAGCCCTTAAGAAGTTTACCAAGTATTTTCTCATAAAGATATTTTATTTAGTTCTTACATTCTAGCCTTGAGGGTATAATAAGCCCAACATGTAAGTTCCCTTATGGCTCCAATTACAGAAGTTATGGTGGAAAAGGGAGTTCAATGCAGAAATTAAAAGATTGCACATTATATTGGGTTTTGAATGGGGCACATTAAAAGGTTAGTTTTAATGTGGGAATTTAAAGACTACATTGTCTCACCTGTGGAATAAAACTACATTGTGTTACCTGTGGAATATATAGCTGTAGAATAATAATTCAAATCTATAGTACACCTAAAAAGCATGAGGCACCGTCTTAGATTCTTTTCAACTCTGAAGAATAAGTATTATTATTCCCAGTGTTAAAGATAAGGAAAAAGATGGAGTTTTTTTTTTTTGGAAACCCAGATGCCCATCTTCAAAGCCCAGACTTTTCCCACGATTTAAGAGGTCAAAGAGGTGTATGTTTTAGCATCCCCTCATCTCTCATCCCTTTCCCCATATTTTTGGTACTGGTGGTTCTACCTTGAGGATCAGTGTGGGAGTCAGGCTTCTTTGTAAGATCTCAGGGACCAGGAAGTCAGTGATTCCTGACCTTAAATATTGCAGTACAGCAGTACTAAAATTCCAATTTTTATATGAGTTTTATTATTAGAAGTGAACATGCTGGTAACTTACAAGTTTATTAGAAATATAAGATGTAGTTGGAGAAAATAAAAATATTGGCAAAAATGTTCTCAAAAGTCCTATTATTTTCCAGAGAGTATTTCCCAAATTTTATTAATTATATGTAATTATAAAGATAAAAACTAAAAGATAATTTTAGCAATGGGCCACTGGAAACAAATGTGTGTTATAGATGCTTCAGTTGCTTCATTCCAAGCCATAACCCACTTCACATGCACCCAATCAGAACAACACACATAGTAGCAGATATAGCAGCAACCATCAGGCCAGCCAGCAGACTTTTCTACCCTCTGAAAACATGATAGGAAAAAAAAATAGAGAAATTGACATGATATGGAAAGTCATTGATACACCAGGGATGACAGCCTTTTCCTTGCTCTACTCACAAAACTTCTTCTTCCCTGATCCCTGAGAAGGGCTACACTATTTTCAGGCCACATGGGCAATGTGGATGATGTTCATGAAAGATTACTCTGGAAGAGAGATAGAAGAAAGCAAGTCTTAGAAATCTGAAGGTGTCAGAGTATAGGAAAGAAAGGAAATTTTCAAAGAGAAGCTTTAGAGTATGGGATCCCCTTAATTATTTAACAGGTATGAATCAAGACTAAACTATATAGTTGGTCCAAGTGACAACATTTTGGGGAATGAATGAAGCATGGAGGGCCATGGTTTTATAAAGGCAAAACTAGCTTAATTCCCGCTAGATTAAATATTTATGTATTTTTTAAAAATATAAATTGGCAAAAGAATTAAAATTCCTACAATGCTATTGATTGGCAATTTTTTAAAGCAGTGACATATCTGCGAGTTTGTTACTGTCACTTATGTTACCTTTTATGTTACCTTTTGTGAGTTATTCAGTTATTTAGCTGAATATTTAGTTATTCAGTTATTTAGCTGAAGCCCTGAAGCTGAATAATGATTATCATGCTGCTGTTTAATGTGATCAAGTGATTTACCTATTGCAGTTCTTAAATAGAATGTTTAAAATTTAATTTTTAAAAAAAAATTTAAATGCTTAATATTTTAAAATAAAATTAGTATTAAAATTATCATTTGAATATTTTGTAGTTTACATATTTTAAATAGTTTTCCCCACTAAATGAAAGCTCAACAAGTGTTAAAAAAACAGGAGTTTAATCATTAATAATTAACCAGCACAGTGTCTATGCCCAATTTGTTTTTAGTGAAATTGGTTTGTAAAGGTCACATATATATTGCCAAAATTCTCTCCTTGACCCAATTCTAATCTTCTATTCTTCTTAATCTTCTTCCCAACTTGGCCTTGACGCTTAGGCTTTCTTTGTCTTTGATTGCCTGATTTTAATAAGAATCCTACTAAGTCAGTTAAGCAGAATCCCCCATCCTCAATATCTGATCACCCTCTATACCCTATAGGATCCTTCATCCTCCATCATCCATCAGGCGATGTCTGATTACCTTGGCCTGGCTTCGGCAAGAATCATGTTGGGTTGGTTTAACCAAGATCTTCCTGACTCCTGATGTTTCCTCTTAGTACTTTTCCATCCACTAAACCTCACCCTGCTCCTTGGCTGTAAATTCCCACTCTTCCTTATTTTCAGAGTTGAGCCAATTTCTCTCGCCTACTGCAAAACTCCACTGCAGTGTTTCCTACACCTACCATGACAGTCCCAAATAAAGTTCACTTTACAGTTCTTTATCAAGTGTAATGAATAATTGTTTCTTTAACAACATTAATTAAGTAATTAGAATTCATGTTAGTGTCAACTATAGTAATAACAACTTAAAATTTAAATCACTTTTAGATATGCTTTTCTTTTTGTCATATGCCTTTTAATTGATTTGTAGGTTGCTTTAGTTGAGCTTACTTCCATTTATAGGAGAAGTTACAAACTTTCAAGAAAACTAACAGCTTCAAATTATGGGTAGTATCTTCCTGAATCCAGCTACATGAAGCTACCTCAGCTAATTCACATCTCTTAAACACGAATATATTGCTTCTACAGTTGATTTTGGAATCCTAAAACAGTACAATTTGTGGATATGATGAATGAAAGAAGTTTATTGGTGGTCAATATGACACCTCGATCTCAAAGTTTTCAAACTGATAGGAATAAGTGCAAGCAACACACTGGGAAATAAGCCATCTATTAATACAAACTGACCTATGAGAATTAAAATATTTTCTTTGAAATTATATTTATGATGCAAATTGTAAGTATGGAAAATTCCCTGCCAGATCATGAACTGAGAGTATGTTATGGATCCACATCCCCAAAGCACAGAACTTTTAAAAAAAATTTCATTGACATATAGTTGATTTACAATCTGTTAATTTCTGCGGTACAGCAAAGTGATTCAGTTATACATATATATATTCTTTTTTCATATTCTTTTCCATTATGGTTTACCACAGGATATTGATTATAGCTCCCAGTGCTATACGGTAAGTGGGGCCTTGTTGTTTGTCCATCCTATATATAAATAGTTTGCATCTGCTAATCCCAAACTCCCAGTCTTTCCCTACCCCACACCCCTCCCCCTTGGCAGCCATAAGCCTGTTCTCTATGTCTTGAGTCTGTTTCTGTTTTGTTGATAAGTTCATTTGTGTCATATCTTAGATTCCACATATAAGTGATATCATATAGTATTTGTCTTTCTCTTTCTGACTTACTTCACTTAGTATAATAATTTGTAGGTCCATCCATGTTGCTGCAAATGGCATTATTTCATTCTTTTTTATGGTTGAGTAATATTTCATCATATATATCTATATCTATATCTGTATATATATATATATATATATATATATATATATATATATACCACATCTTCTGTATCCATTCACCTGTCGATGGACATTTAGGTTGCTTCCATGTCTTGGCTATTGTGAATAGTGCTGCTATGAACATAGGGGTGCATGTATCTTTTCAAATTACAGTCCAAGACATAGAACTTCACTGTGTAGATGCATTAGATGAGTTCAAACTACAAGTAGAGCTTCTTTCTCTATGCAAATAGCAAGTTTAATCGCACATTACTAAATATCCATTGAGAATTTCTGTCAGTCATTGCACTAGTTATGGAGGTAGAAGAGGTAACAAAGCTCTTGCCTCAAGGATTTACAGTCCCAGCAGGGAAGACAAACAATATGTAGTTATAATGCAGTTGCATTATGAAAGCATTTCTGGGTCAGAACTAGGTCCTCTGGATCTTGAAGAGTGCATCATTGTCAATAAACATATTTTTCCCAATTATATGTTGCTGCTCCAGACTGACTGTATTACAGCCTCAGCCAAACAGTTCAAAGCTTAACCGAAAAATCTAAAGCAACTTGAGAACTGTCGCAAATTTTAGGTAGGGAAGCAAAGCAGAATTTTTACACATTTCTATCATTTTGTTTTCATCTTTAGTCAAGTTTTAAAGAAATATGTATTGAATATCTAGCATAGCACTATGCTTAATGATGAAGGGAATATAAACAATAGAAATGATAGAAATTCAGACACGTTAGAATCATTTTTTAAGGACTTACTTTGAGAGAAACAGGTGAAGTTATTAGCAAATGAACAAGAAGACATCTGTTTTTACGAAAAGAATTTCTGGGGAAAGTGTAGAAAAACACAGAAGGGGCTAAATATGTTTAGGAAAAAGGTTTTTCTGTGGAACAAAGTTTGCAAGTTTGCCAGGGGATGGGGAGGTTGTCTTTACAGAGGGACGTGCCAGAACTTTCAGTATGCTGGTGATACTGCAAATTTCAAAGAAGGTGCATAACATGAAAAGTTGTCCATAAGCACTTGGGGAAAAAAAAATCTATGTTAATAGATAATCAAGAGTTACACTTTGGGAAAGTCAAAATCAAGATAAAAAGTCAACGTCAAAAATCATGCTAGAAAATACTATTAAATAAAGGCATTTTGGAACCAAAAACATAGCCTTATTCCAACTTTCTTCTATTTTTTACATTTATTTATTTATTTGGCTGTGTCGGGTCTTAGTTGGCATGCGGGATCTTCGTTGCCGCGTGTCGGATTTTTACTTGAGGCATGTGAACTCTTAGTTGCAGCATGTGGGATCTAGTTCTCTGACCAGGGATTGAACCTGGGCCCCCTGCATTGGGAGTATGGAGCCTTAGCCACTGGACCACCAGGGAATTCTTTCTATTTTAAGACACCAAATTAAAGCGTAAATTCCTTCCTTGACAAAACTTGGAACAAATTCCTTAGCCTGGGAGATTTTTCCCTCAAATATGAAGAAATATGTGTTAGCTATTTTTGAGTAGTAGGAATGTAAAAAATGTACATTTTTGAGAATTGCAACTTTTTTGTCCTTGAATAACTCAAAATTTCTTTGTTCTTCTGAATCAGATTTAGCAAGTAATTCATGCTTAATGAGAACCAGTTGCATCAGATTCTATTTTGTTAAAATGCATTGAAAAATACATAGGAAGGCAGATAATCTGAATGTTCTTTCTAATGACACTAACCTCATGAATGTTGTTGAAGAATGTCTAATGGGCTGAAAAACCTGTTTTGCTAATTTCCAGAAAGTCCTTAGGGATTAATTTGCTCTCCAAGCTTGGTTCAATAATATATCTGAAGCAAATAGGAGGTTTGAATCAAAGATCAGCAGCGTAGCAGTAAAGTTCTCTAAGAGAGACTAATAAGATGATTGCACAAACATCAACTCACTTCTTAGCTGATTGGCCATGCTCTAACTGCTGCGTGGAATGCTGAGTCCTACCAGAATTCTATTCTGGAAGCAAAAGTCTCACTCCTAAATCCACACAAAGCAGGCAAATTATAGGCAGAAATTAATCAGTCACAGCAAATGCAACAGCAAGTGAGACACAAAGGATCAGACTCTTTTAGTCTGGTCATGTGTGATGGTGAGCAGGAGGGATAAGAAGGAGGAAGACATGCTTAACACCAGTGTAGAAGTATTCTGAGTGATCACTGAAGATCTGGGGTAATTTAGGGTTGTGCCAGCTTCTTTTTCACTTACCATTCGAATTTCAGAAGTTTTTTCTTTATCTCTACGTGAGGTCCAAAGTTTGTCAGAAGTGCTGATTCAGGGACCCAGGCTCCGACCATCTTTTTTGCTGCACCGTCTTCACTAATGGAGTCCCATGAGTATCTGCAAAAAGCCATCAGAAATATCAGGGGTGATATTTTAATAAACCAAACCTTGAAGTGATGCACTTCATTTCTTCTCACATAAACTAAACACATGGCTACATCTCACTGCAAGAAAGACGGCATCATAGTCTATGAGTGTGTCCAGAAAGAAGAAGACATTGATCTGTGCAAAAATTGAGGGAAAGCACATATTTTGGAGAGAAATAGCCCTGGATTCTAATCCCAGGTCTGTGATCTGCTGAGAAGCAATGGACAAGTTACTTAACCTATCTGAGAACTGACATGCTCATGTTCCCCTTCCAATTCTCTAGTCTCTATGTCAAATTACACAGCATTTTCCAACCGGGAGCGAAGTGTGTACAGCAGCTCAGCTTATCTGCAGTGTTTAAGAAAAATAACAGGGGCTTCCCTGGTGGCGCAGTGGTTGAGAGTCCGCCTGCCAATGCAGGGGACACGGGTTCGTGCCCCGGTCCGGGAAGATCCCACAGGCCGCAGAGCGGCTGGGCCCATGAGCAATGGCTGCTGAGCCTGCGCGTCCGGAGCCTGTGCTCCGTAACGGGAGAGGCCACAAGAGTGAGAGGCCCACGTACCGCAAAAAAAAAAAAAAAGAAAGAAAAAAGAAAAATAACATTAATACCTAAATAAATAGAACAAAGCTGCATAAAACAGAAGACAAAGTGGAAGCAGAAAGAGGAGGAGAAACAGCAAAACCATCCCCTACCATCAAACTATGGATATATTCCACCTTCATTTTCCTTTCATAAATTTTTTATGCAAAGCCCAGCAATCTAGCCTTTTTATCACTCAATACAACACTGAATCTCTATATTGATACAATGGTTTCCAAAGTTTAGTGTGCATCAGAATAATCTAGAGAACTTGATTAAATGCCAGGTCCCCTCCAAGTATTTCTGATTCAGTATATGTGGGGAATGATGAATGATCAGAAAATTCACATCACCGACAAATGTATAAGTGAAGCTGATTCTGCTGGTCCAGGCCATACTTTGAGAACCACTCACCAGTACGTGATCCTCAAACTTGACTAAATGTTTGAATTAACTTGGGAGTTTTGTAGAATGCCAGCCTTCTCAGGCTAATTACATCAGAATATTTGGGGGTGAAACCCAGGCACAGGTATTTTTTAAAGTTCCCCAGATTGAGAACCACTATTCAAATAGGACACAGATAGTTTTCTTTTTGCTATCTTTAGGAAAGGATTTCTTAATCATAGCTCCAAAGATATGGTTTGGATCTTCTAGGTTTGCCTTGGAGTCATTCCTTGGTGCATAGCAGGCTCTTCTTCACTTAAAGGTAGCTGAAGTTCTTACTGAAGTAGAAGCTGATTTCCTTAACCTCTCTGTTGTAATGAGTAATACTGACATCAATTCTTTGAAGCACATCTCTCATTTCACAGTTTGCATACTGAGTTTTCCTATTTCTTACCAGATACTGACTGTTCAATTTGCTTATTTGTTTGTTGACTTTGATAGTTTTTTCTCCTACACTAAACTCCAAGGGTTGTTCTTGGTTTCATGTATTATTTTCTCCACATTAGAATTTCAGTCATATCCTTCCTCCATACAAGTGATGTTAACATGTTCCTGACCTTCCACTGACACCCTGAAATTAGAAGGGGACTAGACTCCTCTCCCACAAATCACTCCAATCTTTACCTTGTGAAGGTAACTCTTAGGAGTTGTCACACTGGGAAGCAAAAGTGTAATTGGACATAGTTAATAATAGCAAAAATCCAATATTTATTGAGCACAAGGTAGTGTGCTAAGGCCGTCACATGGATCACTTTAGCTATTTTTTTACAAGAAATTTTGTTCAGATACCTTTTTATCCCTATTTTACAGATGAGGAAAGCAAAGCACAGGGAGGTTAGATAACTAATCCAAGGTCATGCAGCTGGTGAAGGGCACAGAAAGACTTCCAAAGAGTTACTCTGGCTTTAGAAATCAAGATCTAAAAATTATATTATGGAAAGAATGGTACAGAATAAAAACTACCTACATGGGCATGGAAAATGATACTCAGATTCAATATAACTGAACAAAGGTATTGAATTAATGAGGCTCAAATGGAAGAATAAATGAAAAGGCCATCGCAGATGTTCATGGAAAAGGAGGGGCAGGAAAGATCACATGTGTCAGGAAAAATTGGAAGGAGGAGGGAAAGATGGTTGTGGTCCTTGAGTTTGTCACTGAAAAGAATCCATGGGTGTTTCCCATGGACCCGACGTAGAAAAACAGGAGACAGAGAACTGGCTTGTGACCTTCTTGGTATCTTTCCAATAAGTTGGTCTGTAAAGGCAGAGGAAACCTAGCATGAGGAAGGTAGATATTATATGAATACTGGTTTGTTAGAGGTTCAGAAAGAGTCTGAGGCAAAAAGCTAGAATAGAGATGCATCTGCACCCAGATCAAGGGAACTACAGTAAGAGGAGTCAAAGAGGGCCCTGACAAAAGGCAAAAATGTGACCCTATGATAAAGAAAGATATAGTTTTAAACCTAAGACAGGACCAGAGAACACAAAGCCAGTTACATGAGAACAAGTTCAAGTTGTCCTTTCTTATATGTTACCACTCCTCCACCCGCTTCCTTTAAACGTAGACTCTTGGAATCTCAGAAGCAAACAAATGGGAGTGAATGAGGAGAAGCAGGCAAAGAAATAAGATAGTAGCCAACCATTAGAGACTTACACCCTGAAGCATGTTAGAGTTTGAGGAGGGGAGAAGATTCACATGAAGCCATATTCAGAATTTTGATTAATAATTTACACTAGACACCAAATTTCTGAATTAGGATAGTATTTATTTCTTAAAGTGACTATTAGACTGTGTTTTATCTATTATTGAGCAAAAACATGGAGGAAAACCAAAATAGAGATGTGTTTTGAATAAGCTATGAGTTGTGCTTATTTAATATACTGTTCACACATGTATAACAAAAGTCTCAGGTGATATTTTCATTATGTTCGCCCTAAAATTCTTATAAGGTTGTCTGGAGGAGTTATAGACAAGGTGTACAAGAAATTGTTTTCTACAAGAAAGAGAGAAGGCATCTGGAGTATGGAAACCATAACTCAAGGGAACAGATCGTGAATTTTCAAAGATTTGGTTCAAGGAATGTGATGCCACATTGGATAGGAGGAATGTCTCAGTGTATCCACTTGATTCTGTCACTTTGATTGCCATTCAATGTACCATGAGCACTGTTATGAGTAATCAGTAATAAGTAACATGGTGGGTACCAGGATCCATGGGGTATACTAGTCACATTTGGGAAACAGACGCTGCTCTAGGGATTTCAAGCAGGAAAGGAATGAATACACAGAATTTGGTATCAATAACACTGTTAGAAGGGCTGAAGGAACCAAGATCAGGGAAGGTGGACACTAGCTCTCATGCTGACCAGCCCAGCTTTCTGAGAATCAGCAAATTTCAACCAAGTCAGGAACTCCAGGAAACCACTGTCAAATAGTCATTGCTTCCTAGAGCAATGAGGCAGGTGACTTTAAAAGTGTTTCCAGAGACTATTGCTGATACTGAACCTCACATCTGCTAAAGCTCAGGTGCTTCCTGCCATTGACAAAGACCAAGAAGTATGGCTTCTGCTTCCTTCCTCCTTCCTACACTAATGCAATGCATTTATTAGATGAAAGCAAACCAGAAACATAGTAAGAAATACTAGGAAACGTAGCTTCTGGTCTTTTAGCCTCTGAGACACCAAAGAGAGTGTAAGAGGGACACTGAGAAAGGTTCAGAGGACCATCATGCAATCAAGCATATGATGTATTCCCAATGTAAGAGATTATACATTGGTTTATATCAATCAATATTTTCAAATAAAATAATAAAAATAAATACATCTGTTTGCAATAGTGATCCTGAAAAGAATCAATGTTTGATTATTCTAAAGCAGATTTGGGGTTTTCCAGAGATGGTAGCTGCTCCTTTTTCCCTCTGCAACGTCCTCTGAGTATGCATCTGTCATACACACAAAATCAGACACATGGAAGCAGGTTCAGGGGACCATGTACAAAAACATGTAAACCTACACAAGCCCAAAAACAGGCAAACTCACATGCTCCACCCTGATTCTGATCACAGGCAAACTCTCTACTGACCAGAATGGACATGGCCTTAAGTCAGACCCGTGCCTTTTAGCACCATAAAGGTATCAGAGTTTAATAAGCAAAACCAAAATTTCCAAGGAAAATCTAACCTTAATCTTTCCTTCGATATCAATTTTGTCTGAGGTTTAGGGAATCTACTCAGTGAAACATTTACTTCAAAACCTGTGTATAGCATGTTTTTTCTCTTAGATGATAATAAAACCTAATAACTTGAAATTCAGGATTACAGTGGATGTAAAAAGCAATTAAGCAAGTTTTGTATTGTTGATCCTGCCATCTCCATTCTACCACTTCCTCTCACCCCCAACTAGCCCTCCTCCCTGCCACCTAGGTTGATATTTCTAAAATTTAGATCTCATCGTGTGTCTCATTTGTTTAAAAGGCTTCAAAGGTCCCCATAGCATTTAAAAAATCAACTCTAACAATATCTATGAGACTTTTTATCATCGAGTTCCCATCAGTTTCTCTAGCCTCAATTCTTACCATGCTCTTGAATTTCAATTTTAAATGGATCAATTTATCTCTGCCTATAAATACTTTTGTGAGGGTTAAATGAGATGATGTGAGTAAAGCACATAGACAATAGCTGGCACATAGTAGATGATTAACAAGTTATCTTCAAATACATCCTTTATGATGTATGCAGACAGGTGTTTTAGCCTTCTTCAACATTCATAGGTATGCCTTGAGGAAAGCAGACGAGATTTTAACGTCTCCATTTTTTAAAATAAGAAACTGAGGCTCAGGAAGTTTATGTGGCTTGCTAAAATCCTACAGCTCATAAGTGGAGGAGGTAATACATAAATTCACTTCTGACTACAAGTGAGTGCGTGCCTCACTACCCTGTACTCCTTCCCCTATAGATTTATGAAAAGTTGCACTTAGGAAGAGATTGTTCTTAGACCCACTACCAGTGCCTGTGCCCGACATTTGCTCATTTTCTCTCAGATCCATTCAGTGGGCTGACCCTGCAAACTTTTCCCAAGCTGCCCTAACTACAGGCTTCTGACTAAGTGCAGTGAATGGGAGGCTCTGGTGGAGATTGAAGGCAGGAGGGAGGGAGAATCGAGACTATTTCTTATTTTCTCTTTCTTGTGTCTGGGAGTGGCTACATCTCCTCTTTGGTCCCAGGCAACTCCCACTGATATCCAAGATCCCAGTGGGCACCTTTGGCTCCCAAGCCACCTTCTCACATTGTTTAACCTATACCAGGAAAGGGTGGCTGTACTTCCTACTACTGGTGAATCTTGGATTGCTTCTTGGTCCCCTTTTTGGCCTTTCACCTTTTCCAAAACCTGTGTATTAATTCTCTCCTGTTGAGCCATAGTATCGGTTTCCCTAACTAGACAATAATTTATAGAATAGCCATACAAATAACTTACATATTTCAATTCAATTGGAAGATTGGAATGATAGCCTTCATTTAAATCAACTCATAACATTAAACATCCAAATGTTGTTTATTGCCTGGGGCAGACAATATTCACTCTCCTCTTCTCCATCCTAACAGAACTTGGATTTGTTGGATGTGACAATTTACGCAACAAAAACTATGCATTTCCAAGGTTCACTTTCAGATGGAAGTGGCCACATGATTAAATTCTAGCTAATGAGATATATGCAGAAGTAGTTAGTCGGCTTTTGGAGAAACTGGCTAAAAATCACTCAATTGTCATGTAATTGTTTCCGTTCACTCTTCCTGCCTCTTCCTGCCTAGGATGCAGACATGATGACTGGAGCTAAGGACTCACCTTGTGACCATGAGAACATCTGGATGATATCATTTATTAAGGGTGAAGAACAAAACTATATCAAAAGAAAACTCTGGCTCGTTGAAGACACATGTGGATCACACGTACCAACATGGGACCACCTATGTCCTCATATTATAGAAGAATCACAATTTTCGAGATGCCAGGATTACCCAATACCAAATGCAATTTCAAACTGATATAAGGCTAAGCTTCACTATTCTTCCGTTTACTTATTCTTTTGTTCATTCTTTCCTGCTATGTGTCAGATACCATACACCAACACGGGTATAAAAAAATAGATAATGCAGAGCTCTTGCCTTTAAGGTCACAGCAAGGTGAGCAGGCAAACACAGAAATGGGTTGTTAACAATTGCCATAGGGCAATTGAGTACACTAAATAGAGTTTAATGAATACAGAAAAGTATCAAAATCCAATGTTCTTGGAGTCAAGGATGATTTCCTGTGGAGGTCATGGCCAACTGAACCATTAAAGACCATTAGCAGTTGGTCCACTGGAGGTGCTGCACCAAAGTGCAGTTGGGGAAGGGAAAGGGGGTCATGGAAATGGGGAAACATTACAGGCAGAAAGGAATGAAAGGAAATGAGAAACATGTTGATGTGTGGGAGGAACTTCCAGCAGTCTGATTTTGTTTGTGAGCAAAGCACAAACCAGAGAGTGGTGACGGATGAGTCAAGATTAGTCAGGGCTCGGTTATGACAGAACCTCTTCCATGACAACAGAGTTCACACTTGGTCCCGAAGGCAAAAGGGAGTCATAGATGTTCTTCGATGTTCTTAAGCAAGGCGTAACACCACAATCAAAGATTACTGTTGTCCCTGGAACAGCTGATGGGCTCATAAATAACTCAACTCTACATAAGGAGGGGTTCATTGTGTTGTGTACTGGTATCACCAATGGCTGCAAGACAGGCTAGTTTCTCCATGAGTGACTATCAGTAATTGCCAACCAGGATATAAGGTGCAGTCGGGGAATGGGGGAAGTCTTCTGTAAATTATGAACTTCTAGAAGCATGTGCTGTTTCTTCTGTAGTGCTGTCTGCTCAATAAATATTTTATGCATGAATAAACAAATGAACAATATGCATGAGGAATAATGTTTCTCCCTACACTCCCACAAACAGATAGTGAATCAATAGCATTTAGCAGCACCCACCATGTGAACACGGCTTCATTCTCTGCCCCAGGGGAGTGGGTATCTCATGTTACACAGCACTTGGTTTTCTGTTGCCAACTCAAGGGCATGAAAATATTGTGTATGCATGAAAATGAACCTTGTAGCTTTTATTTCCTTGTAGGCTTAGAGTTCACGCTGTCATGTAAAGAGTTCTAAACAGTAGTCCCAGTGAAACTGACTCCAGGTTTCCTCCACTGACTTGAGTCTCTTTTTCTGTCCTTACCTACTAATAAAGAAATGCAAATGTTGGAACACTAGAAAAAAAACCTGAATCTTTAGATTAAATTCAGCAGAGCTGGAAAAAAACTGTTTTGAAATCTAAAAGAGATCTTTAAAATTTAGTACTGCGTAGTTTGCCTTCAGGGAGGCTAAAAGAAAAGCATTTAGAGAAATGCATTCTCTCTGTAACCAGGTGTAGGGGGAGAAGAAACCCAAAGAATATAGGGAGTGGTGGCAGACTAAGAAAGAAGAGAGCAGCCTAGGTCTCTGGGATGCTTGGAAGGAAGAACAGAAGAAAAGACGATGTTCAGGTTTGGTCCCTGGAGAGGAGCCTTAGAGGCGAACACTAAAATGACCATGGATTATCTCATCCTAAAACTTCACATCCAGCCAAGAGACCTGAGATCCTCTTGGAGTCATTGTTTTGCACAGATGTTGACTAGCATGGTCTTTAAAGTTTCAATGAATGATAAAACTTTAGATGGAAGAAATAGAAAAAAAGAAAGGAGATACAAAGGAAAGAAGAAAAATTTGGAGCTTCTAGGGCAAATACTTTAAAGCTATGGTATGACATATGTCTCAGTCAGTTCCAGCTGCTATAACAAAGTTCCATAGACTGGGTCACTCATAAACAACAGAAATGTATTTTTCACAGTCCTGGAAGCTGAAAGTCTAAGATTACGGTGCCAGCATTGTTGGATTCTGATAAGGACCCTCGACCAGGTTGCAAATTGCCTATTTCTCTTGTATCCTCACATGACAAAGAGCAGAGAGGGGAAGTAAGCTTTCTCATGACCCTTACAAGGACACTAATCCCATTCATGAGGGCTCCACTCTCGTGACCTCATCTCATCCTAGTTATTTCCCAAAGGCCTCACCTCCTAATATCACACTAAGGGTATAATTTCAACATATGAATTTGGGAGGGGCACAAACATTCAGTTCATAACAACACATTTGAAAAACAACCTTTCAAATGAGACAAAAGAGTGGAACAAATATACTGGGTTGGTCAAAAAGTTCGTTCAGGTTTTTCCATAAGATGTTATGGGAAACCCGAACGAACTTTTTGGCCCATCCAATATGTTACCGCCAAGTACAGTGCAGGGGTCATAACGTTCACTTTAGAGTTCAGGTGGGCCTAACTCTTTTACTTATGAGCTATGTGATGTTAACCAATTTATTTAACCTCATTAAGGCTCAGTTTCATCATCTGTTAAATGGGCATAGTATCTCCATCATGGAATTAGTATGAGAACTTAATGTGATTTTATTTTAAAGCACTTAGTGCTTTATCTGGCAAAAAATAAGTATTCAATAAGTAGTAGCTATTTAATAATGTGTAATAAAAGTATATTCCAACTCCATGAAAAACTATTTTATGTATTTATCATTCTCTCACTCAACCCTGGGACTATATTAATGAACAGGGCAGTGTCCAATTCTTGATGGTATTCATATTCCAGCGCACAAGTCACATAAATGAACAGACAACTTCAGTGGAGTATCCTGAATGTTAAGGTAAGCTTAAGTAAAAGGTACAATAGTACTATAAAAGATGCAGCAAGAAATAAATACAGAAAGAGGCTTGATCATAAAACTCCAAAAGAATTTGGAGTCTTCTTGAGAGCAGGGGGTCAAATGAAGAGTTCCAAGCACAAGATAAAAGAGTTTTGACTTTAAGGAAGTGAAATTACTATAGCTCCAGTTAGAAAATATATTGAAAGGACTAAAGAGAGAAAGAAAAAAAATTGTCATACCAGTTACTGAATTCAGAATTATCCCCCTGAATTTTGGCATCTTCGTCAAATTTACTCAAATCTGGGTTGATTTTAAACTTGATTTTAAGTTCCTCTTATCAGAGAACTGCTTCTATTCTTTCTAATACTAGGCATGGTGCTAAGTTAAAGCAAAAAATTTGGAAGGTTTGTTGAATGTATGATGGAGTTAATTTATGTAGGTATTTGATAAATGTCCACTTCATGCATGAAAAGTTACTAAATGAGTAAAGTATTTTTCACAGCCCATAATTACATGACAATGCAATAAGAGCTCTGATGGAGGAACGTATACGGAATAAAGTGGCACAGAACTTAGCCTGCAGGTCAGAGGTTTAGGAGAAGACTTCACGCAAAAGTTGATGTTTGAGCTGCATCTTGCAAGACAAACGTGCATTCCACAGAATAAGTAAAGGAGCTTCGAAGCAGAGGAATAGAATATAAAATATAACAGAGACAATAAGAATATAAGTGCAGAATGATATATAAATACAATACCTTTTATGCTTAGAAAAAGATGTACATAAATATGTACATTTACATATTTGCAGACTGAAAGAATGTACCCCAAAATGTTGATACACTATGGTTTCTGATTCTGAGCATGGAAATGAATACAAGGAAAAGAAGAGAAAGTTTTACATTTTCCTCTAAATACTCTAATTTAACTTCTTTCAGTGAGAATTATTTATCTATTACTTATATAAAGTAAATAGCATGTGCTCAGAAAAGAAGCACATGAGCTCCTGTGTGTTGTTTGATATGACCAGAGAGGAAATGCATGAAGAGTTTGTAGGAGGTAAGGGTCTTCATGTACTCATGGGTCAGATCCTAAAGGACTTTGCATGTGCTAGCAGAGCATGTAGACTTGACTTTAAAGACATGAGGGACCACTAAATCATATAATAAACATAATGGAGTGAGGTGCATTTAGAAAGATAGCTGGTAATGTTGCAAAGAGTAGAAAGGAAAAGAAAAGTGAAGAGGAAGAACACTGGCAATCAGAAGAATTATTATGAAGTGTATGAGTCAGGATGGGCTAAGCTATGCCATAGTAAGAAAGAAACCCTGAAATCTCAGAGGTTGTCCCCACCATCTCTGATCCATGACAGACTGTCCTCAGCCATCTTGAAGCTACACGTGCTGGAAGATTTGGCCTCAAAGGTTACTGGAGCAGGGGGGAAATTAGCATGGAGAAATCATTTCTACTTTTAAATTTCTTAGGCTGGGAGAGACACATGTCACTTCCACTCAAAGTCCATTGGCCAGAACTGCTCTGTGTCTCTAATCTCTAATCATAGGGAGGTTGAGAAATATGGGGAAGCTCCAAGACATAACTTCATATCTCTGTCATACAATACTAGCAACTTTGTCAGTTAACTTTGGATATATGGTGAATACAGAAACCAGGGCACTGAATCATGAACTATTTGGGGTGCAACTGATAAGACCCCCAAAGATCTGGTACACGATTAGGTAGAAGATGGGTGGATAAAGAGAGAGGAGTAAAAAGCAGAGGGGATAGTAAAGCATATGAAGAGAATTAAAATGACAACCCAGTTTCTCAATGCACACTTAGCAGGATGGTGGGAGTGGTGCTACAAACTGAATCAGCAATGCAGGTGGGTGGGTGTGATGAAGAAGTGATACAAAGTAAGGACCCAAGTTTATCCTGATGTGGATATAAAACTATCATTTAGAAATTCTAAGTAGGCAGATGGAAATACTCCTTGGGAGCCACTGGCACTTAGAAGGAGGTGTAGCTCCTTGGGGAGTGCTGAAAATATGACCAGAAGGAGCATGGCAACCAAGCAGGGGGTCCCAGGAGATACATGAACCTCAAAACCACCTTCACAATTTTACTGCATTTGCATCTGTGTATAAAACCTAACAGGCTGCAGTGGAATATTCTAAGAGGCAGAACAATGACCTGAACGGGCTGTGTGATATTTGGTAGGATGGTGTTATTTTGTAGGATGAGGTACAACGTGACACAAGTATGCGTCTATTATAATGTCAAGCTAATGCAAAGAATGACCAGAGGTTTTCTGGGATGTGCTGAAAGCTTATCTGGCTGGTCAATGGGAGTACATAATTTGGACAACAGCTTGACCCACTTAAGTAATACAATGACTATGAATTTATCCCACATCATGAGATATTGTTAAGCTAATTGTGTCATAATTATTAACGACTTTTTAATGTTGTTTTGAGTCCTTTAATCCATTTGAATATGAACTCCAAGACCAAATTTCTAATTTTGTAATGTCATGAACCCATACATAGAAAATTAGGACTATGTGGTAGTACAGAGTCAGCAGAGAGGAATCTGGAGACAAACCATACTTGAGTGCCCTGCTAGGTGTGGAACAGAAACAAGAGGGAGTGGCTATAGAATAAGGAAAGAACCAGCAGTGAATGGCTTCCTGGAAGCCAAAGCAGCAAAACAAGAGGGCTCTCCACGGGGTGGATGCATAAAGCATCTTGTACTTGGTCCACTATTTGGAGGGATCATTGGCAGTCTTGCTCAGAGTTGTTTTGATGGAATGTAGGAGTAGGAAAGTGTCTAAGCCAGAGGCAAGTGAAGTGAATTGTGACTACTACAAATTTTTGGAAAACTTCGGCTGTGTCGTGCAGAAAGTAGAGATAAAATTCTCTCCATAGGTTTCCTCTATTCCATACCTCTCTCATTCTACTTGGAACACTACTAATTCACCTTGTCTAGAAGCAAGGGAGAGAGCACGAGAAAAAATAATGTTTAGAGCAACGAGGCCATACAGCACATACATCTGGTTGGATAATACACAGATCTATAGGGAGCCCTAATTTAATAACATAGCTAATGCTCAATATTGTTCTCTTGCTTTAAACAAAGAAATGGATAAAGTATTTTTGTTTCCTTATTCAAGTTCCAAAATGGCAACATATTCTTTATGCATTTCCCCTGCCAAAAATACTAAACCTTTTATAAATGTCTATTTAAATGTTCACAAAGGAAACGTTCACAAAAACATAAATATGGAAATTGTCAAGTTTTGATTATGCCCCAGATCAGGATCCACTTAGCAGCTATTTCTTTTCTCCTGCACAGAAATATCTCTTGGATACGCATTTGTCATGAAACTCATTTCATATTTCTTCCTCTGAGTAAATTAAAATGTGACAATCATTTCCAGCTTCCCACAAAGTCTGCATGCCAGCATCAGTGGTCAAAAACTACTGGAGCATTCTGACTTCCCGCACCATCACTTATCCCATAAAATGCATTTACAGGTACTGAAACTGCTTTTCCTTATTTTTCCAATAAAATCTGTGTTTACCAAATATTGATACTATGGAGAAAAAGTGATGTAAGTTGCTGTGTTTTCAACACAAATGCTTTCTATTAGTCAAACAACAAGTTGGGAAACATGTTTTAAGTAATGGTTCAGAGGTTTAATATTTTTATTCCCAATAGCAATACATTTTATTTTCCAAGACAGAGACAAAAATGTCTGTCTTATTCAAGGAAGGAAAGTTCTTGGATATCGTGTTTCATGAACGGGCATTTTTTTTCTACTAGACATCATGTTACCCTGGGTAAACTTTTATTTCTGATCACTAAGGCAACTTCAGTGTTTTATTTCTCTACCCATCATTTAACCCTCAGCATTGTTTAGAGTTCTCTCTTTGGTTCTCTTTCCATTTTTTTCCTCAATTGTGACCCACAGGTGACTTCACTGAATCTCAAGATTTCAAATTGAGTCTATGTGCTTATTTATCTCCAAGCAATAGTTTATTCTTTTTCAAACTCCAGTCATGTACCTCCAACAGTTACATTCAACTCAATATGAAAAAATAAACTAATTATCTTTACCTCCAAACCTGCTCCAGCTCTAAAATATTTGGTAAATCATGACACCACCCTCTCAAGCTCAAAAACCAGAAACTTTAAAATCATTTCTCTCTTCCAGTCCCTCACCAAAACAAACCCTTTATCAAATCTTACTGATTTTTTTCCAAGAAATTATTTGTCTAATTTTGGTTGTCCTCTTCGTCTCCAATACAATCCTCATAATGAACATGAACCATCTCTTCCAGGTAAGTTCAAAAGCTTCCTGTCTATTATCTTCTATTTCCACAAGTCTCTTATCTCTCCAGTCCATCTTGGACACTCTTCTCAGAGCTGCTTATATGAAATAAAAGTACTCCTGTGCTCACCTTGAAAACCTCCACTGATTCCCAACCCTTTACAATACAAAGTCTAAAACCCTTAGGATGACTTAGGATTCTTTACAATCTATTCCCAAACTCTCTCCAGACTCATCTGCCACCTGGACTTTTCATAGTTCTTTTAAATTTCCTTTTATTTTATGAATCCATGCCCTTTATTCACGTAGCTCCTTGTACCTAAAATATTCTTACCTAGTTGGTCCCACTAGTAGTCTTAGACACTTTTCAGAATTTTTGATAGAAATTGCAAATGCCCACGCTTATCTGTGTTCTCCTCTTCTTGCTTGGCACAGAAACAGACGTGAGGCCATATGACCAAATTCCAGACAATGAAATGTGGGCAAAAGTGGAATTTGTCATTTCTAGGCATGGCTCCCCAAATTATCTGCATAATTCTCTGTGAGGAATCTCATCTACTCATATGCTAACAGGCTGCACAGGATCAAGGGAAAGCCCCTGAAGCTTCAGAATATGGTTTCAGGAAGCCTGACTTACAGAATGCCTCCACAGACCAATGCTCCTTGCCAATCAGCATTACAACTGTGATGTAAACAAGAAATAAACTTTTATTAGTCTCAGTCACTGAGATTTAGGAATTGTTTGTTACAGTAGCTCTTATTACTTACCTTCACTTATACAGTGAACTAACAAGGCGCACATCCTCAAAGAACTTCAAAGAGAGACGGCTCTTTCCAATATGCTATTATGTTAACAAATTCATGCCCCCTTACAAAAACATAACAATTTATATTTTATTTTTCCTCCTAAAGTTGTATTTTCTAAATAAGATTTTCCCAGGGAATATTGTCCAAGAGGAGATAATAGGGATGTTCTACTAAAAATGAGTTTCACAAGAGACCTACAAGATGGCAGAGGAGTAAGACATGGAGATCACCTTCCTCCCCACAAATACATCACAAATACATCTACACATGGAACAACTCCTACAGAACACCTACTGAACGCTGGCAGAAGACCTCAGACCTCCCAAAAGGCAAGAAAGTCACCCACGTACCTGGGTAGGGCAAAAGAAAAAAGAAAAAACAGAGACAAAACAATAGGGACGGGACCTGCGCCAGTGGGAGGGAGCCGTGAAGGAGGAAGGGTTTCCACACACTAGGAAGGCCTTTTGCGGGCGGAGACTGCGGGCGGAGGAGGGGGGAAGCTTCAGAGCCACGGAGGAGAGCACAACAACAGGGGTGCAGAGGGCAAAGCGGAGAGATTCCTGCACGGAGGTTCGCTGCCGACCAGCATTCACCAGCCCGAGAGGCTTGTCTGCTCACCCACGGGGGCGGGCGGGGGCTGGGAGCTGAGGCTCGGGCTTCGGTCTGAGCGCAGAGAGAGGACTGGGGTTGGTGGCGTGAACACAGCCTGCAGGGGGGTAGTGCGCCACGGCTGGCCGGGAGGGAGCCCAGGAAAAAGTCTGGAGCTGCCGAAGAGGAAAGAGATTTCTTCTTATCTGTTACCTGGTGCACGAAAGAGGATTAAGAGCGCTGCTTAAAGGAGCTCCAGACACGGGCGCAAGCCGCGGCTATCAGCGAGGACCCCAGAGACGGGCAGGGGACGCTAAGGCTGCTGCTGCCGCCACCAAGAAGCCTGTGTGCGAGCACAGGTCACTATCCACACCTAACTTCCGGGGAGCCTGTGCAGCCCGCCACTGCCAGGAGAACGCATGGGAGAATGCACGGCGCGCCTCAGGCTGGTGCAACGTCACGCCGCACGCTCACCCTGCATCCGTACCCCTCCCTCCCCCCCGGGCCTGAGTGAGCCAGAGCCCCAGAAGCAGCTGATCCTTTAACCTCACCCTGTCTGAGCAAAGAACAGATGCCCTCCGGCGACCTACACGCAGACGCGGGGCCAAATCCAAAACTGAACCCTGGGAGCTGTGCGAACAAAGAAGAGAAAGGGAAATCTCTCCCAGCAGCCTCAGAAGCAGCGGATTAAATCTCCACAGTGAACTTGATGTACCCTGCATGTGTGGAATACAAGAATAGACAACGAATCATCCCAAACTGAGGAGGTGGATAATGGGAGCAACTGTTGACTTCCGGTTTGCTTTCAGCATCTAATTTGTCTTTGGTTTTATGTTTATCTTAGTTTAGAATTTAGAGTTTATGATCACTGGGGTATATGTTTATTGATTTCGTTGCTCTCTTCTTTTTTTTAAATTTATATATATATTTTCTTTTTCCTTTTTATCTTTCTGTGAGTGTGTATGTGTATGCGTCTTTGTGTGATTTGGTCTGTAGAGCATTTCTTTTACCATCTGTCCTAGGGTCCTGTCTCTCCGTTTTCTTTTTGTAATTTTCGGTTTTTTTAAGTATAGTTTTTAGCACTTGTTATCATTGGTGGATTTGTTTTTTGGTTTGGTTGCTCTCCTCTTTCCTTCTTCCTTTTTTTTTTTATTTCTCATTTGTATTACTTTTTAATTTATCTTAATTTTTAATAATTTTTTAAAATTTATTATTTTGATAACTTTATTTTACTTTTTTCTTTCTTTTGTTATCCCTCTTCTTCTGAGCCATGTGGCTGACAGGTCTTGGTACTCCGGCCAGGTGTCAGGCCTGTGCCTCAGAGGTGGGAGGGCCGAGTCAGACCATTGGTCCACCACAGACCTCCCAGTCCCACATAATATCAAATGGCAAAAGCTCTCCAAGAGATCTCCATCTCAATGCTAAGACCCAGCTCCACTCAACAGGCAAGCTACAGGGCTGGACACCCTATGCCAAACAACTAGCAACACAGGAACACAACCCCACCCATTAGCAGATAGGCTGCCTAAAATCATAATAACGTCACAGACACCCCCAAACACACCACTGGATGCAGTCCTGCCCACCAGAAAGACAAGATCCAGCCTAATCCACCAGAACACAGGCACCAGTCCCCTTCATCAGGAAGCCTACACAACCCACTGAACCAACCTTAGCCACTGGGGGTGGACACCAAAAAAAACAGGAATTACGAACCTACAGCCTACGAAAAGGAGAACCCAAACACAGTAAGTTAAGCGAAACGAGAAGACAGAGAAACACACAGCAGATGAAGGAGCAAGGTAAAATCCCCACCAAACCAAACAAATGAAGAGGAAATAGGCAGTCTACCTGAAAAAGAATTCAGAGTAAGGATAGTATAGATGATCCAAAATCTTGGAAACAGAATGGAGAAAATACAGGAAATGCTTAACAAGGACCTAGAAGAACTAAAGAGCAAACAAACAATGATGAAAAACACAATAAATGAAATTTAAAATTCTCTAGAAAGAATCAATAGCAGAATAATTAAGGCAGATGAATGTATAAGTGACCTGGAAGATAAAAAAGCTGAAATAACTATCGCAGAGCAGAATAAAGAAAAAGGAATGAAAAGGATTGAGGACAGTCTCAGAGACCTCTGGGACAACATTAAACCCACCAACATTCGAATTATAGGGGTCCCAGAAGAAGAGAAAAAGAAAGAGACTGAGAAAATATTTGAAGAAGTCATAGTTGAAAACTTCCCTAATATGGGTAAGGAAATAGTTAATCAAGTCCAGGAAGCACAGAGAGCCCCATACAGCATAAATCCAAGGAGAAACACTCCAAGACACATATTAATCAAACTATCAAAAATTAAATATAAAGAAAAAATATTAAAAGCAGCAAGGGAAAAACTACCAATAACATATAAGGGAATCCCCATAAGGTTAACAGCTGATCTTTCATCAGAAACTCTGCAAGCTAGAAGAGAGTGGCAGGACATATTTAAAGTGATGAAAGGGTAAAAACTACAACCAAGATTACTCTACCCAGCAAGGATCTCATTCAGATTCTATGGAAAAATTGAAACCTTTACAGACAAGCAAAAGCTAAGGGAATTCAGCACCACCAAACCATCCTTACAACAAATGCTAAAGGAAATTCTCTAGGCAGGAAACACAAGAGAAGAAAAAGACCTACAATAACAAACCCCAAACAATCAAGAAAATGGTAATAGGAATATACATATCGATAACTACCTTAAATATAAATGGATTAAATGCTCCTGAATGGATACAAAAAGAAGACCCATTTATATGCTGTCTACAGAAGACCCACTTCAGACCTAGGGACACATACAGACTGAAAGTGAGGGGATGGAAGAAGATATTCCATGCAAATAGAAATCAAAACAAATCTGAAGGAGCAATTCTCATATCAGACAAAACAGACTTTAAAATAAAGACTATTACAAGAGACAAAGAAGGACACTACATAATGATCAATGGATCAATCCAAGAGGAAGATATAACAACTGTAAATATTTATGCACCCAACATACGAGCACCTCAATACATAAGGCAAATACTAACAGCCATAAAAGGGAAATTGACAGTAACACAATCATAGTAGGGGACTTTAACACCCCGCTTTCACCAATGGACAGATCATCCAAAATGAAAATAAATAAGGAAACACAAGCTTGAAATGATATATTAAACAAATTGGGCTTAATTGATATTTATAGGACATTCCTCCAAGAACAACGGAATACACTTTATTCTCAACTGCTCATGGAACATTCTCCAGGATAGATCATATCTTGGGATACAAATCAAGCCTTGGTAAATTTAAGAAAATTGAAATTGTATCAATTATCTATTCTACCACAATGCTATGAGACTAGGTATCAATTACAGGAAAAAATCTGTAAAAACTACGAACACATGGAGGCTAAACAATACACTACTAAATAACCAAGAGATCACTGAGGAAGTCAAAGAGGAAATCAAAAAATACCTAGAAACAAATGACAGTGAAAACACGACGACCCAAAACCTATGAGATGCAACAAAAACAGTTCTAAGAGGGAAGTTTACAGCAATACAGTCCTACCTCAAGAAACAAGAAACATCTCAAATAAACAACCAAACCTTACACCTAAGCAGTTACAGAAAGAAGAACAAAAACCCCCAAAGTTAGCAGAAGGAAAGAAATCATAAAGATCTGATCAAAAAGAAATGATGAAAACAATGGCAAAGATCAATAAAACCAAAACCTGATTCTTTGAGAAGATGAACAAAATTGGTAAACCATTAGCCAGACTCATCGAGAAAAAAAGAGAGAAGACTCAAATCAATAGAATTAGAAATGAAAGAGGGGAAGTAACAACTGACACTGCAGAAATACGGTGGATCATGAGAAATTACTACAAGGAACTCTATGCCAATAAAATGAAAAACCTTGAAAAAATGGACAAATTCTTAGAAAAGCACAACCTGCTGAGACAGAAATGGGAAGAAATAGAAGATATTAACAGACCAATCGCAAGCACTGAAAATGAGACTGTGATTAAAAATCTTCCAGCGGGGCTTCCCTGGTGGCTCAGTGGTTGGGAGTCTGCCTGCTGATGCAGGGGACATGGGTTTGTGCCCCGGTCCGGGAAGATTCCACATGCCACAGAGAGGCTGGGCCTGTGAGCCATGGCTGCTGAGCCTGCGTGTCAGGAGCCTGTGCTCCTTAGTGGGAGAGGCCACAGCAGTGAGAGGCCCGCGTACAAAAAAAAAAAAAAAATCTTCCAGCAAACAAAATTCCAGGACCAGATGGCTTCACAGGTGAATTCTATCAAACATTTAGAGAGGAGCTAACACTGTCCATCTCAAACTCTTCCGAAATATAACAGAGGGAGGAACACACCCAAAGTCATTCTAAGAGGCCACCATCACCCTGATACTAAAACCAGACAAAGATGTCACAAGGAAAGGAAACTACTGGCCAATATCACAATATCTATGAACACAGATGCAAAAATCCTCAACAAAATACTAGGAAACAGAATCCAACAGCACACTGAAAGGATCATACACCATGATCAATGGAGTTTATCCCAGGATTACAAGGATTCCTCAATATATGCAAATCAACCAATGTGATACACCATATTAACAAATTGAAGGAGAAAAACCATATGATCATCTCAATAGATGCAGAAAAAGCTTCTGACAAAATTCAACACCCATTTATGATAAAAACCCTGCAGAAAGTAGGCATAGAGGGAACTTTCCTCAACATAATAAAGGCCATATATTAGAAACCCACAGCCAACATCATTCTCAATGGTGAAAAACTGAAACCATTTCCTCTAAGATCAGGAACAAGACCAGGTTGTGCACTCTCACCACTATTATTCAACATAGTTTTGGAAGTTTTAGCAACAGCAATCAGAGAAGAAAAAGAAATAATAGGAATCCAAATCCAAAAAGAAGAGGTAAAGCTGTCACTGTTTGCAGATGACATGGTACTGTACATAGAGAATCCTAAAGATGCTACCAGAAAACTACTAGAGCTAATCAATGAATTTGGTAAAGTAGCAGGATACAAAATTAATGCACAGAAATCTTTTGCATTCCTATACACTAATGATGAAAAATATGAAACAGAAATTAAGGAAACACTCCCATTTACCATTGCAACAAAAAGAATAAAATACCTAGGAATAAACCTACCTAAGGAGACGAAGACCTGTATGCAGAAAACTATGACACTGATGAAAGAAATTAAGGATGATACAAACAGATGGAGAGATATACCGTGTTCTTGGATTGCAAGAATCAATATTGTGAAAATGACTATACTACCCAAAGCAATCTGCAGATTCAATGCAATCCCTATCAAACTACAACTGGCATTTTTCACAGAACTAGAACAAAAAATTTCACCATTTGTATGGAAACGCAAAACATCCCGAATAGCCAAAGCAGTCTTGAGAAAGAAAAACAGAGCTGGAAGAATCAGGCTCCCTGACTTCAGACTATACTACAAAGCTACAGTAATCAAAACAGTAGGGTACTGGGACAAAAACAGAGATATAGATCGATGGAACATGATAGAAAGCCCAGAGATAAACCCACGCAATTATGGTCACCTTGTTTTTGATAAAGGTGGCAAGAATATACAATGGAGAAAAGACAGCCTCTTCAATAAGTGGTGCTGGGACAACTGGACAGCTACATATAAAAGAATGAAATTAGAACACTAATACACAAAAATAAACTAACACCATACACAAAAATAAACTCAAAATGGATTAAAGACATAAATGTAAGGCCAGACACTATAAAACTCTTAGAGGAAAACATAGGTAGAACACTCTATGACATAAAACACATCAAGATCCATTTGGACCCACCTCCTAGAGAAATGGAAATATAAACAAAAATTTAAAAATGGACCTAATGAAACTTAAAAGCTTTTGCACAGGAAAGGAAACCATAAACAAGACGAAAAGACAGACCTCAGAATGGGAGAAAATACTTGCAAATGAAGCAACTGACAAAGGATTAATCTCCAAAATTTACAAGCAGCTCATGCAGCTCAATATCCGAAAAACAAACAACCCAATCCAAAAATGGGCAGAAGACCTAAATAGACATTTCTCCAAAGAAGATATACAGACTGCCAACAAACACATGAAAGGATGTTCAACATCACTAATCATTAGAGAAATTCAAATCAAAACTACAATGAGGTATCACCTCACACCAGTCAGAATGGCCATCATCAATAAATCTACAAACAATAAATGCTGGAGAGGGTCTGGAGAAAAGGGAACCCTCTTGCACTATTGGAGGGAACGTAAATTGATACAGCCACTGTGGAGAACAGTATGGAGGTTCCTTAAAAACCTAAAAGTAGAACTACCATACGATCCAACAATCCCACTACTGGGCATATACCCTGAGAAAACCATAATTCAAAAAGAGTCATGTACCACAATGTTCACTGCAGCTCTATTTGCAATAGCCAGGACATGGAAGCCACCTAAGTGTCCATCAACAGATGAATGGATAAAGAAGATGTGGCATATATATACAATGGAATATTAGCCATAAAAAGAAACGAAATTGAGTTATTTGTAGTGAGGTGGATGGACTTCTAATCTGTTATACAGAGTGAAGTTAGTCAGGAAGAGAAAAACAAATACCATATGCTAACACATATATACGGAATCTAAAAAAAAAAAAAAAAACCTAGGGGCAGCACAGATACAAAGACGCAGACGTAAAGAGTGGATTTGAGGGCACGGGGAGGGTGAAGAATAAGCTGGGACGAAGTGAGAGAGTGACATGGACATATATATACACTACCAAATGTAAAATAGATAGCCACTGGGAAGCAGCCACATAACACAGGGAGATCAGCTCGGTGCTTTGTGACCACCTAGAGGGGTGGGATAGGGAGGGTGGGAGGGAGATGCAAGAAGGAGGAGATATGGGGATATATATATAGCTGATTCACTTTGTTATAAAGCAGAAACTAACACACCATTTTAAAGCAATTATACTCCAATAAAGACGTTAAAAAAAAAATGAGTTTCACGAGCAAATACATTTGGGAAAGACTGGCTTTGACAGAGTTAAGTAAGCACATGTGACTACAGAGTACATTTAATTACAGATGTCTCAGTGTTTAATGTACTAAAGAGCTTTGGGAATCTCCAAGGAGAGTTAGAGTGTGTCGTATTTTCCAAACCTCTTTAACTAAGGAATCCTTTTTCAAGGCACATTTGTCAGTAACTCTTCAAACAGGTTTTCATCTAATTCACTGTGAGATTTACAAGATATGCTGTAGTAAGGATAGTGACCTCTGTGAAGGTGTGAAGGCAGGGTCTATATCATGCTCAATTCTGTATCAACAGTAGGTAGCAGCTTACCATGCATACCAGAGAATATGAATTATTGGTTAACATGTGCCTATTTTTCAATGGGTAGCCTTTGTTTTCACACCAAACCAATCTTTAAAAAAAAAGATTTAGTCCTGCATGTTCTTCCTTCAGAACATACCCTTTTATCAAACTGCTCATAAACAATGTAGATTTATTGCAGTTTACTGAAAAAGCTTGTGGTAAATAAAGGAGTTTGTGTTGCACACCAAACTACAAGCACCAATATAAAATCCTGCTCCCATCACCATCCTTCTTTTACTATCACCTGAAAGATTGCATATCTCTTTCTGCTATACAGTCTCTAAATCTCATTCTCAACTTCTTTTTAAAGAGTAATTTGATTATTTTCCAACTCTCTCAATCCAAGGCACAGTGGAATCACAAGCACCAGAGACTCAGCCTGTCAGTGGCCTTTCCAAGTATCTATTCATCTCCCTAGCCAGGATGCTCCTACTAGGATAATATTTTGTGTATGTCATTTCATAGGAGTATTCTTTACTTGTATTTCTCTCATGAAAGCTGATGTATTATTACCCCTTCCATACTTTCCCTTTAACTGGATAAAAATAAAAATTAATAAACTTACCTTTATTATAATTTACATTATTTTTGTATTTTTTATATTCTACTTTACCTGAGAATATGTAGTAGGATATATAATGTATTAAAAATGTTTAGCACAAGTAGTACAACCTTGGAAATATAAATATGTAGTCTAGGTAGTAAAAAATATGTAGTATAATACTTAGAAAACTCAATTTGATCACAGCTATCATCATCATCATCATTATTAGAAGAGGAAGAAAAGGAAAATAAGAAAAAGAAGTAGCTATTGATTGTTTACCATGTACCAAGTACTTAACTTACCCTTATTGAAAACAAATCTCACTTAATACACCTAACATTCTTATAAGTTTGTTACTACTTTTGTTAGGAATTCTGAGGGCTCTATTTATATGGCAAAAATCAGTCATAGTCCTTCCTCTCTCCAAATTCTAAAGCAATTGAGAAACTACAGGTAGCTATGAAAATATTAGTTTTACTAACGTAAGACTGCACTGGAGAAGAATGTTTGGAAATGTGGCCAAAATCAGGCTTTGTATTTCTTCTCTTGAATTGAGTTAGTCAAAACTGCAGCTACCCTCCAAAATAGTGCCAGGTGAAAAAAATAATAGACTACACATCAACAGGCTAAAGAAAAGTCACATCATCACATAAATACATGGAAAAAAACTGACAAATCCAACAACAATTCATGAGTAAAAACTCTCAGAAAACTAGGAATAGAAGGGAACTTCTCCAATTTGATTTTTTAAAAACCTGCAAAAAACCTAAACCTAATATAATACTTAATGGTGAGAAACTATAAGCTTTCCCTGTAAGATCAGGAAAAAAGTTAAGAATGTACTTTTTCTCTACTCCTTTTCAACATAATATTGGAAGTTCTAGCTAATGAATAAGACAAGAAAAGGAAATAAAAGGCATATAAATAAGAATATTAAGAAATGAAACTATGTTTGGAGATGACATGATTGTGTAGAAAATTGGAAAGGATCTAAAAACAATGAAACAATGAAAAAGTCTTGAAACTAACAGCAATTATAGCAGGGTTATAAGATCCAGTTTAATATACAAAAGTTGTTTACTTATATATATAAAAGTGGAATTCGAAATTAAAATCTTACATTAGCTACACCCCAAACTTAAACACTTGGGTAAAAATCTAAAAAGAAGTATGTACAATATAGATCAATAGAACAGAATAGAGAGCCCAGAAATAAACCCACACACCTAAGGTCAATTAATCTCTGACAAAGGAGGCAAGAATACACAGTGGAGAAAAGACAGTCTCTTCAGTAAGTGGTGTTGGGAAAGTTGGACAGCCACATAAATCAATGAAGTTAGAGCACACCTTCACACCATACACAAAAATAAACTCAAAATGGCTTAAATACTTAAACATAAGACATATCACCATAAAACTCCTAGAAGAGAACATAGGCAAAACATTCTCTGACATAAATCTCACCAATGTTTTCTTAGGTCAGTCTCCCAAGGCAATAGAAACAAAAGCAAAAATAAACAAATGGGATCTAATCAAACTTATAAGCTTTTGCACAACAAAGGAAACCATAAACAAAATGAAAAGCCAACTTATGGACTGCGAGAAAATATTTACAAATTATGCAACTGACAAGGGCTTAATTTCCAAAATATACAGGCTGCTCATACAACTCAATAACAAACAACCCAATCAAAAAATGGGCAGAAGACCTAAATAGACATTTCTCTAAAGAAGACATAGAGATGACCAATAGGCACATTAAAAGATGCTCAACAGTGCTAATTATTAGAGAAATGCAAATCAAAATTGCAATGAGGTATCACCTTACACTGATCAGAATGGCCAACATTAAAAAGTTTACAAATAATAAATGCTGGAGAAGTTGTGGAGAAAAGGGAACCCTCCTACACTGTTGGTGGGAATGTAAATTGGTACAGCCACTATGAAGAACAGTACAGAGGTTCCTTAAAAAACTAAAACTAGAGTTACCATAAATCCAGCAATTCCACTCCTGGGCATATATCCTGAAAAGACAAGAACTCTAATTCGAAAATATATATGCACCCCAATGTTCATAGCAGCGCTATTCACAATAGTCAAGACACGGAAGCAACCTAAATGTCCATCAACAGATGAATGGATAAAGAAGATGTGGTACATATATACAATAGAAAATTACTCACCCATAAAAAAGAATGAGATAATGCCATTTGCAACAACATGGATGGACCTAGAGATTATCTTACTAAGTGAAGTAAGTCAGACAGAGAAAGACAAATATCATGATATCACATATTTGGCATATAAAATATGACACAAATGAACTTATTTACAAAGCAGAAACAGATTCACAGACATAGAACTTATGGTTACCAAAGGGAAAAGGGGAGGGGGAATAAATTAGAAATTTAGGATTAGCAGATACAAACTACTCTATGTAAAATAGATAAACTGTGCTACTGTATAGCACAGGGCACCACATTCAATATCTTGTAATAAGCTATAACAGAAAAGAATCTGAAAAAAAAAACTATTTGTTGGATGTTTCAAAAAACGAAGAAGTATGTATAAGATCTATATGAGGAAAACTGCAAAGCTCTGACTAAATAAATCAGAGAAGAACTAAATAAATGGAGAAAAATTCCATGTTCCTGGATAGGAAGACTCAATATTGCCAAGATGTCAGTTCTTCTATCGACTCAACACAATCCCAATCTAACACAACATTGTAAAACAACCATACCCCAATAAAAAGAAAAAAAAAAAATCCCAGCAAGTTATTTTGTGGATATCAACAAACCAAGTCTAAAGTTTATATTGAGATGTAGAAGATGCAGAATAGCTAACAAGGGAAAGAACAAAGTCAGAGGACAGACATTACCTAACTTAAGACTTATTGTAAAGCTATAGTGAGCAAAGGAGTGTGGTATTAACAAAAGAATATACAACACGTCAATGGAACAGAATAGCGAGCGCAGAAATAGACTCACGTAAATACAGGTAACTGATCTTTGACAAAGGAGTAAATGCAATATAATGGAGACAAGATAGACTGACTTTTCAACAAATGTTGCTGGAACAAGTGGACATCCACATGCCAAAAAAAACAAATCTAAACACAGACTTTATATCCTTCACAAACATTAACACACAATGGATCAGAGACCTAAATGTAAAATTCAAAACTATAATAATAAAACTATAATAATACTATCCTAGTAGATAACATAGGAGAAAATCTAGAAGACTTTGGGATTTGATGATGACTTTCTTAGACACAACACAAAAGGCACAATTGAAATAACTAATTGATAAACAATAATTTATTAAAATTAAAAACTTCTGCTCTGTGAAAGACAACGTCAAGAGAATGAGAAGACAAGTCACAGACTGAGAGGAAATACCTGCAAAAGACTTGTCTGATAAGGAACTGTTATCTAAAGTATACATAGAACCCTTGAAACTCAATAATAAGAAAATGAACTATCTGATTAAAAATAGGCAAAGGACCTGAACAGACACCTCAACATAGAAGGTATACATAGCAAATAAACATATGAAAATATGCTCCTTATCGTAAGTCATTCGGGAATTGCAAATTAAAACAACAATGAGGTACCACTACAAACTTAATTAGAATGGCAAAAATCTGGAATGCTGACACAGATTGCTGGCAAGGACACAGGATGTGGAGCAACAGGGACTCTCATTCACTGCTGGTGGGAATGCAAAATAGTACAGTCATTCTGAACAACAGTTGAGCAGTTTGTTGTAAGACTAAACATACTTTACCATATGATCCAGCAGTCATGTTCCTTGGTATTTACCCAAATGAATTGAAAAGATAGATCCACACAAAAATCTGCACAAAGAAGTTTATAGCCGCTTCATTCATAATTTCTAAAACTTGGAAGCACCAAGTCCTTCAGGAGAGGAATGGGTAAAGAAACTGTGATACATCTGGATAACAGAATATTATTCAGCACTAAAGAGAAATGAGCTTTCGAGCCATGAAAAGACATAGAGGAAACTTAAGTGCATATTATAAGTGAAAGAAACCAATCTTAAAATCCTAAATGCAGTATGATTCCAACAATATGACACTCTGGAAAAGGCAAAACCATGGAGAAATCAAACAGATTAGTGGTTGTCAGGGGAGTGAAAAGAAAGTTTAAGGCAATGAAACTATTCTGCATGATACAATAACGGTGGATTATGTTAAAAATTTGTCAAAACCTATAGAATGCACAACACCCAGAATGAACCCTGATATAAGTTATGGACTTTGAGAACAAATAATGTATTACTGTACATTATTCAATTCATCAACTGAATTGAATTCAATTGTATCAAATGGTATGGGCAGTGGGGAGGTTGTATATGTGTGGAGTCAGAGGGTATAAGTAAAATCTCTGTATTTTCTGCTCAATTTTGCTGTGAATACAATACTGCTCCAAAAAATAAAGTCTATTAAAAAAAGAACTACATACTTTGATGTGACAATAGAAGGTCCAATCTATAGCTAATGAATGCAAAAGGGTAGAAAGCCAAATTATGTCAGAGGCACCAGGAAAAAGATTTCAGTGACAGGGAACCCAATTTAAGAACCTTGCTCCTTCTTTAATTATTTCCAGCAAGGTATCAAGAATATAGCATTTCATGAAATAGCAAAA
Source organism: Delphinapterus leucas (assembly GCF_059928025.1). Lineage (NCBI taxonomy): Eukaryota > Metazoa > Chordata > Mammalia > Artiodactyla > Monodontidae > Delphinapterus > Delphinapterus leucas. The sequence goes on along the minus strand of NC_143133.1, from coordinate 45,792,121 downwards.
TGGCAAAAAACAGAGGAAAGATTTAGACTAGGTTGCTTCTAAGATGGCCCTCAGTGTATTCCTGCCACATAATATTCACAGTCTTTTATAATCCACTCCCTTCAGTAACCAATAGAATTTTTCAAAGTTTAGAAAAGTCATTTTTGTGATTAGGTTACAAAAATTCTGACTTCCACCTTGGTAACAGACTCCCTCCCTCCCTTGATGGACTAAGTCGCCATGTTGGGAAGGCCCACATAGCAAGGAACTAAGAAAAATCCCCTGTCAACAGCCAGTTAGAAACTCTGACCCTTAAACAACCCAAAAAGGACATAATTTTGCAAACAGTTACGTAAGTGAGCTTGGCAGCCGACCCTTCTCCAGTCACCTTTCCATATGAGACCCTATCCCCCACCTTCACTTGATTAGAGCATCATGAGAGACTTTGAAGCAGAGGACCCAGGAAAGCTGTGCACAGATTCCTGACCTACAAATACTGTGAGAAATATTAATGCGTGGTACATCCTTAAGTTTGTTTTACTTTGTGTAGAAATAGATAACTAATACAAAAGCTTGTCAGTTTCCTCTGCCAGCTCTCAGTTTAATGCTAAATGTTTTGCTTTAACTGATTGTATTGACATTACTATGTGTCAATGAAACTTAACCAAAACATTTAGCTTAACCAAACATGCTTAACCAAAATAGGCATGAGGAGATCTGTGTGCAGTTTAGCATGAAACATTCCTTGATGAAGCTCATAGTGATAATAAAAAATCATGTATTGTCTTGACACTTTGGGTCAGTAATACACTATCTTATGTACTATTGTTAGTAACTATTGTTTGCAATCACTAACTGTTACTGTGTGGCCTTAGGCAAATTATGATTTCTTTGCGCTCCAATTTTCTCACCTTTTAAATGGACATAGGAAGAGGATTACATGAGATTATATACGCAAAGGTTTTGTACAACGCCTAGACCTCAGAAAGCTTTTAGTAAATACTAACTTGTATTACTGTAAAAATTATTAAAGGAATTCCAATTACATGTTACACCATTTTGCACCAATAGACAGCCTAAGGTTGTAGACCTAAAACAGTTTCCTGTGACACTGTACTGATAAAATTCACTGAGCATTACTTACTGTCTTCTAGTGAAATAGGCAAATCTTATCATTTACCAAAAAATAATTTTCCAATAATCTGTGATTAACAAACTCCACTGAATTATCAGATGGATCTTCTGCGATACTTACAAGAGAATGAAGGTGTAGGGAGAAGAAAAAAAAAAGCTGGTCTTGCAAATCCTTAACTAATTAAATATTATTTTTACCAAATAATCAAGGCAAATATAAATTTAAAAAAATTTTCTTTCCTTGAGAACATCTCCTTTCCCCAAACCCAAACAAAATAGACTCTGCTGAAGAGCTCATTAATATAAGAAAATCAAGAATAAACTTCAGTTGCTTTTAGTCCTTGCGGTTCAAACGGGTGAGGGTCCTTCCTCTTCTGTATAGAACCAAATAAAAGTATTCTTGATTCAATCAAGCATGTAAGGAGATTAAAATTATTACTTAACCATAGTACATTATCTTTCCTTCTTTAGAGTATTGTCTTTATGACTACTCCATTAAAACAATGATCACACATACTTTCTAAATAAACACCTAACAAAAATTCCTAAAAGTATATTAATAAATATAGACTACTACAGAATAATTTCTTGCTAAAAAGTTATTTATGAGAAACATGTACTTAGGAAAACATAAAGCAGATGAGATTGAACGAGAAAAATCTATGTCAAGTCCATTAAAAGACACTAGTAAAAACAAAAACAATATGGGCTGCACCTATTTGTGTCAAGCACTGTATTAGGTATCATCTGGTTCTCAGTGTCATCTTGCAAAGATTCCTGCAAGTTAGGTGTCATTTCCATTATCTTTTTACAGACTAGGAAACTATCTCTCTGAGATTATTTTATTTACTGCGATATACATAAATTTATATTATCACAGTACTTTTATCTAAGCCTTTTGTGGGATTTCCCAGAAGTAAAACCTTCTTTCCCTAGAAGTTTGACAAATTATGGTAGCTTCGAATTTTATAAAGAGGGAACAAGGTCGCTTTTTAGCCAAGATTGCATTTCTACAAAGGACCTTTCTACACTGAACCAAATATCTATGAGAAAACTAAACAATAAATACACCCACACACTGAGATTTGAGATTGGAGAGTTTACCTGAGTTCCAGTCTGACTTTCCTACTATCCTTCTAAAGAATTTTGATCTACCTTTCAGGTGATAAGGAAAAGGGACAGCTTCATGAACACTGATGACCAACACTTTAATCTTTTTTTCCCTTTTTAGGGTATGTCGATATTTTATTTTATAGTTAAAATTAAAACTGTACTGAACCATTGTAATATTTTGTCAGTAATTTCTAGCAACAATAAGCCTGAGGAAGGTTCAGGGAGCTCACGGTGTAGAATTCTGGCTGTTTCCCAGGACGTAGCAAATTGCAGTCACTCTGACAGAAGTGAGAGCCATGGTGGTGTAGGGTGGTGGCATGGGGTGGGAGTGGATGGGTCGTTCTCAGGGTACAGTCTTTTGTGGGTTGGTGGCAACTGAATGGCCTTGTGTACAAATATCATCTTCATTCAGTTTATCTGACCCAAGCCCTTATGTCTGTATTTAAGAAAAACTTCCTATGATTTTAAAGATCCACCAGATTGAAAGTTGTATTGGTTTCCTAGGATTGCCATAAAAAAATTACATAAACTTGCTAGATAAAGCAACAGAAATCTATTCTTTCACAGTTCTAGAGTCCAGAAGTCTGAAATCAAGATGTCTTCAGGGCCATCCTTCATTCAAAGACTCTAGAAGAGAATCCCCCTTTGCCTCTCCCAGCTTCTAGTGGCTCCAGAATTTCCCTGACTTGGGGCTGCACAGCTCCAATCTCTGCCTCTGCCTTCACATGGCCTTCTCTCTTGTGTGTTTCTGTGAGTTTCCTTCTTCTGTCTAAGGCTAGCTGTCATTAGATTTAAGACCTACCCTAAATCCAGAATGACCTTATCACAAGATTCTTAATTTACTTGCATCTACAAAGAGCTTTCGTCCAAATAAGGGCATATTCACAGGTTCCAGAGGTAGAACAGAAGCCTTGAGCTCCATAGCCCAGACACTAGAGTCAAGTACACCTGGATTCAAATCTGGTCTTTACTTCCCAATTGAATGACCCAGAGCACTTTTCTCATCTATAAAATGTGGATAATATAAGCACCCAAGCCCTGGTTTATGGTGAAAAATCACACAATAGAGTCTTGGCATAGTGTCTGGCACAAATACTCCCTATTATTACTAGCTCTTTCCTCAATAACTTACATTATTGGAGATGGCTAAGCTTTATGCGGGCAAGAGCAGCTGGTCAACATCCAGCCAGAGAGAATCCAAGACATGTGCATCATGGGCCTCTTGCCCTAATTTTGTAAGATGGAATCCCACTGCTGAAAAAAAACTTAATGATCATCCAGTCCAATGCACGTGATTCTACAGATGATACAAATAATGCTCAGAGAGAGAACACATTTTATCCATAATTACACAGAAAGTTGGTAGCACAACCAAAACTAGAAACCAGGTCTTCAAGATCCCTGTTAAGTTCTTACCTCCATTCATTATATCTTGTTAGATGAATCATTAGTGGTAATTATCTGCATTGACACAGAGAAATTAAAATCTAAAAAATAAATAGATTTTTTTCCATTTTAGAATGTTTTCTCCAAACTGACTCTACTTTTACAGTAATTAAAACTAGTGATTTTAATTATAATAGCACATTCTGGTATAGCAGTCTGGAGCAGATTTTCTCAAGTAAATTAGCATCACGTCCCCTTCCACTGACTATTGGTAAAAAAGGAAATGCCCTTGCTGTGCTGACCTTATCACCCCTCTACTGTACAGTAAAACTTATAATTGCATTTTTGTGCTAATAACCTCAGAAATTTTCTAATAATATTCTGCTTGTTGTCTGTGCCATTATAAATTGACTAAGTATCTTTTATAAAAGCATGTTTCTGAGATTACAAATTTGGAATAGGGGCAAAAGGGAAAGGCATTAAGGGGTGGAAAGGAGTAGTAGAATAGTAGCAGCACAGACATTTTATAGTTTGCCAGCACATGGGCCTAAAAACTTAATTTGATGCAATTAATATCCTTGGTTTGGACTAATGTTTCAGTGATTTGTCCCACTTCCTTTTTGATTGTATAACTGCATCTGTTTTCACTTCTATTTGCTCATAGAAATTTGCCTATCACTTAAGCCACTTTATTCACATCTGATTTTAATATAGTTATTTTTGCATTTATCTTATCTCCCTTCTAGAGGACACAGCCCTTGAGAAATGAAAAGAGATTCTCTCCTACAATGGAAAGTTCCTGAGAGCAGGGTCCATTTTATCCTACGCATTCCATGACCTACAAGGCACAGCATAGTGCCCAGCACAAGGTGAGTTCCAAGCAATTCACTGTTGAGTGAGTTAATAATCCCCTTAATTTAGTCTCACTTAATAAATGTGTATTAATTTAGATGTATAGAGAAGCCTCCACTTAAACACTCACTTTTGTATCTTCTACACAATGTGCCAATATGGTTAATATTCAAATGTGTCTGTTGAACACACCACCCGAGAGAGTTTTGGAAGATTGGGGGCTGGTTACCAGACTTCTTCTAAATAGAAGTATAGTTAACCTCATCTTAAATTACCTTGATAGTTTTAAAGCCACTTCTAAAATAATTCTAACATTCTAAGTTGGCAAATTTATTTCCAGAGTTAAAGATAGACTAAAGGACCTATATAATAAAAATGAATGTTGGCACTAGTTTGGCCAGTGGAAGTAATTTCAGGACTATGCTTGAAGGTTTTTAACATGGTCTGTCCTGCCTGGCATGAGGAAGGGTCTACCACTGTAGCCTACTGCTGGACTTTGGAGGGTTACAATCACTCCCATGGGGCATCTAGAATAAGCCTGGCACAGTTGCCACTTTGCTGGTTGGTAATGAGCCTGGGTGTTAGTCTCAAATCCAATTAAATAGAGCAATTATATTAGAACAGCTCAAAGAGAACAACCTTAGGGAAGCCCAGATTGCTTTCTAAACCAAGATACAAAGGTGTCAAGCTTATCTTTAGCTCAGTGGGTATGCACATGACACAAAATTTTAAAAAGACAGAGAGAGATTTGAGTAAACAGAGAGTATTCATTTGCCAGGGATGACATAACAAAGTAGCACAAGCTGAGTGGCTTAAACAAATGAAACTTGTTGTCTTGCAGTTCTGGAGTCTAGACATCTGAGATCAAGGTGTCGACAGGACCATGATTCCTCTCAAGGCATTAAGGAAGAATCTGTTTCAAGCCTCTCTCTTAGCCTGTGGTAGTTCCTTAGCTTGTGATAGCATAACTCCATTCTCCACATGGAGTTCTCCCTGTGTGTGTATCTCTGTGTCCAAATTTCCCCCTTTCATAAGGATACAGTCCTATTGGATGATGGACCCACTCTACTTCAGTATGACCTCATCTTAACTGATTACATCTGTCACAACCCTATTTTCCCAATAAGGTCACATTTTGAGGTAGTGGGGGTAGGTACCTTCAACACTGAGGTACTGAGGGTCAGGATTTCAACACCTTTTTTTTGTAGGGAGGGGATGTACAATTCAACCCATAACACGGAATAACAGAATCAATAAAAGAAAGGTGCAAACCAGGCAGGAGTTTTGCAGGGCGGGGCTTGGTAATACAAGGTTCTCTTATTTCAACCACCAATAACCCAGCGCACAGGTAGGTTGAACTGGTTTCCAAGAGGAAAGTAATTTTTAACACGAGGTTCCGTGAGGGCGTAATCTCTCCCTTTACTCACTCCAGTGATGGCCTGCTGAGGAAACCCAGGCCAAGAAGCCAAACGTGAAAATGCAGGCACAGAGCCATTGGCTAGAACAAGTTCTGTGTTTATCACCTAGACAAGTTGACTGACATTCAAGAGCTGGATTTGATGGCGGCCAAAGAGCAGTGGGCAAACGAGCCTGCTCAGGCAAAGAGCTTGACATTTTTTGGTGGAAAGACATTATTCAATTATTCCTCCTCCCTCCAGCGCTAATTGTCAGGCAGCCCAACACTGTACATTTTCAGCTCTTTGGAGTAAAGTACTTTGCAAGAGATTGAATGTTGTTTCAAACTGAAAGAGACACAGTACTGCTTTTCCACCCTTCCTTCAATCAGTGTGGCTATTTTCCAATATTAATAAAAATTCCTGTTTCTGCAACCTGACCTCAAACTCCATTCTCTCTCCTAAGTTCCAAGCATTTGATGACAAACTTGGCATACTAAATTTTACAGATCCAAATCAATGTTGAACACAAAAGAAAGCCCAGTGCCCTATGGTAATATTAGAGCATGATTATTTTTGGACTGAAACCACTGAACACAAGCACAGCTGCAAAGGTCTTGTTCCACTTCCAGAAGATCGTCTTTATATTCCAAATGTATCCAAGAGTCATAGAAACCAAGCTCAGACAGCATTATTAATACAAAATAAAGTTATGTCACACTTGGTTTTCAAAGATAGTAAATCCACCAACACGAGTAAAATTAAATAAATATTTGAAGTTTGAAGTTATCCTCTATGGGAGAGCCAGGAAAAATGAAAATTTCAAATCTGGTTCAGGAAAAAATATTCCTAACTAATTTCATTAGTTTTCACCCTGACCATTTAAAGTTAACTATATATTGACTATAGAAATGCTATTTGTTCTATGATGAAATTTCTGTCTAAATTGAAATTATTAAGAGTAAATATATACTCTTGTAAAACTGACTTATAATGGAGTGGTATGAGCCATAATGAGTTTTTGGATGCACCCAGTCTGATCAAGTCACTTCTGGGCTTAAATGTTTTACTGATGCCCCATTGAATTCAGGATACCTTTCAGAAAGTCTTTAAGTGTATGATCTCAGGGTGACCCTTCAGCCTTCTCTCTAAACTCCACTCACCCCACCTTCCTAACCCTCTTCCAGGATCCTATCACACCCACACTCCACCCTTCGGAGCATGTTGTTCATTCACTGGTTTTCCTCTTAAGAAAACTTGAGTATCTTCACTTCTGGGCTCAGTATTCCGTGAATGGCTCTGAAATGGACTGGGTGCTCCTTTTATGTGCTACTTTATGGTCATCAATGTTGCATCTATGGTCATAGTTTTATACTGGGAAATATACAAATCTACCTCCCTCACCAGCTACTTGCTTCTTAAGAACAGAGCCTCGAGTAAGTCATGCTGTCTGGTCAATGGATGCTTAATAAACAATGTTGAATGAAAAAGCGATAATGAAAAGTTATCACAAGACTTTCATTGACTATGTCTCACATATGATAATTACACACATTTGCCAAAAATAACTAACGCAACCCGTGTTTATAAAAAAATTCAGGTTCGGTATAAGAAAGAAAATAGTTGCATTCTATTCTACACTGGATTAGTGATCCTCTAGGGAATTTTCCTCAGTTTTGGACACTGTATTGTTTAATGGCTTTTTTTAATTTTCCTAAAAGTTTCTAAGTTCAATCTAGAACTCCTAGGAAAATATAAGCCAAAAAATATTTAAATTATCTGCTGTCCTAACATCCAGAAATAACATTTGTTGATGATTATTGCATCTGTTTTCCAGTCTCTCTCCCTTTCTCTCTCTTTTAAATGAACATCAATAATTAAAAGAGATGGTGACAGACTAGATTATGTCAATGTAATGTTTACACGATGGTGAAGAATCTAGAGACAATTACTAATACAAAAAAGAGGAAAAATGGTTTTTTTCGAAGGCACAATTAGTGTCTCTCAATATCAAGTTCACCAAGCAGAAGAGAAATTAAATGGAAATCTGTAGGACTTTTGAGAGTACAACTAGAATCAAAAAGTTACTAAGCTGTATTTCAGTTTATTTGAGCTTTGGGAAAATTGCAGTAGCTTCCTCTTCAGAAAGTGAGTTTCTTTAACATGGAGGTAAATAAACTGAAGCTGGTTGCCAATTTGTTGAGAATATTAGAGAAGTGACACATCCATCAAATTAATCCTGGAGATGACCTGGAGATGACCTCTGAAGATCTAAGATGAGATTTAATGATTCTATGACAGTGTTAACAAGAACAATTCCAAATGAATTAGTCTCTTTTATTCTAAGCAAGAAATAATATATTAAAAGACAATAATTCCTTTTACATAGGCTGAATATATATATATATATAAATGATTCCACTGTGCAAAAAGAATGAGAAAATTATATATATATATATATATATATATATATATATATACATATTCAACAAAAGGCATGTAATAGAATGCTCATTGTAACTATTTGTAATATCCTCAATCTGGAAACTACACAAATGCCCTTCAACAGTAGAATAAATAAAAATTAGGTATTCATGCAATAGAATACTTTACAGTCATGAGAATGAACAAATCACTATTATATGCAAAAACATGAATGAATCTCACAGACATCAGGTTGAGTAAAAGACACAAAAAAGTAAATAAAAGCAGGCAAAACTAATGCATCATGTTAGAAGGGTAAGGGTAAGGATTACCCTTGTGGTGGGTTTTAACTCAAAACGGGCATGAGAGGGCTGCTGGTAATTCTCTATTCCTTGATCTAAGTCCTGTTTAGACAGATGTGTTTAATTTGTGAAAATACATCGAACTGGACATATGTGCATTTTTCTGTACATGTGTTGTACTTCAGTATAAAGTTATAAAAGTGGCCTCTATGTCCATTAGTTTTCCATATTCAGTACTATAGCAAAAGCCATGATGTCAAAGTCATAAGATTTATATTTTAAAACATTATTCACTAAGAGAATCTCAATAGTGTGAGAAGTTTTAAATGATGTCTAAAAACTTATGAATAAAAATATGTGCTTTGGAGGCAAAACACTAGCAAGGAAATCTGGTCACCTTGATGTATTTCATCTAATTTGTGCTGAAATCCATATGCAGTAACAACTAATTATAGATCTCTTTTAGATTTGTTGGCATGCTGCTTTAAAAATATATTGGTTTATTTATCATGGGAACTCTGGCAGAAATTAAACCTCCTAGAATTTTCTAAGCATTTTCATTTATGGATAAAAGTATATAGCCATATTATTGTGCTTCCAAAAATCCTTCTACTTACTCGGTAAAGCAGGTGCACGGATTTATCAGGCCACAGCCACAGTCATTCAGATAATCTCTACAAAAACAAGAGCCCAACCACCAGGTTGTTTGTACTTTCCAAAGCCAAGAGAATAGGTCTGGATAATACTACTGGAAGAAAAATAATACTGTACCGTGTAATTGACAAAAAAAATACTATTTTTCAAGTATTGGCAGCTTTTTTCTGTGGCAGAGGTTGGCAGATGTTTTCTGAAAATACCCAGATAGTAAATATTTAGGCTTTGCAGGCCACATGGTCTCCATCACAACTACTCAACTCTGCTCTTGTGTGAAAACAACCATAGACAATATAGAAACAAATGAGCATGACTGTGTTCCAGTAAAACTTTATTTATCAAAACCTTGAGTGGGCCTGATTTGGCCTGTGGAATGGGAGTGTTCAACTCCAGTTCCAGGGGAATGAAAAGGTGTTTTGTTTTATTTTGTTTTCCCTTTTCCCATGTGGCTATCAAACCAGTAGAGTATGTACTGTCATCATTCAGTGGTTCCTAATCTGGGATAACTGGATTTGGGGATGGGGATGTCCTTAAGCTTTTCTCATTATTAAAACTTGAGGAAAACAATCTGTTTATCTAGCGTACACAGACTAACTGAAATGTAAGCCTCATGCTTTTCACTAGAATTTCCCCAGCTCCTAAGAATACAATCTATAGAAGAATACTATGTAAAAAATTCTTTAAGACTGAAAATTGGGAACAACTTTCTTAACTAACTAGAACCTTCCTGGTAAACTGTGACGGTGGACACCTTATTTCATTCCTTCACTGAACAGCTGCTTTATAAACACTATTATAGGCATTGTACTAAGTGTTTGACGGGAAACAGTAGTGCATATACAGAATTCTTACTCTCACAGACTTACATGACAGTGGGAAGACTCAGGGGATAGTGGTTAAGAATTTGTAGGCTGGAGCCTGACTGTCTGTCTTCAAACACAGGCCCCAACTCTCACTAGATATATTACCTTGAGTAAGTTAGTTACTTAATAATATTTGCCTCCGTTTTCTCATCTGTAAAAGGTAAATCACAATGCTATATATTTATAAAACTATTGTAAGGATTAAATTAGTTACCACTGTGGGCTGGCACTGTGGGCCAGATAACTCTTTGTACTGGAGACTGTCCTGTGTATTGCAGCATGTTTATAGCAGCCCTGGCCTCAATCCACTAACACAACACTTTCCATCCTCCCTCACCTGATGTGATAACGATAAATGTCTGCAAACACTGCCAAATGTCTCCTGGGAGCAAAATCACACAGGTGATTAAGAACCACCGATCTAGCGCATATTAAGTGTCCAACACGTACTAGCTGTTACTATATCTAATCATTAGCTGATTTTGAAGGGTAAAGGAAGAGATTTCTCACAGGTGGTAACTTCTGCACTGTCATTTATTATAAAATCCCATATATAAGAAGCATGCAGTACAATGTTTTGCAGACATTAAATCAGTCGATGTTAATCTCTTTCCTCTTCAATCTTTAATGTTGATTTGAAGTACAGTTCCTTTCAGAATGCCTTTTTAACTTTATTGCTAAGGACTTCATTTTTAATTTCATTTTTATTTTTCCCTTTCTAGTCTATTAGCCAACTCTTTCAACCTCAGTTATAATCTTACTACAGGTCATTTACTTAGAGGAATGATTTCTTGCATGGAATAATATAAGAAATAGAATAAAACCATTCCTGAATGTGACGTTCTTATGCCTCCCTATATTCCTGTAGGAATTGAAAAATGGCTTCAACAGAAAACCTTTTTGTGTTTATTTCAATTACTTTTTTGTTGAAGATCTTCCTAAGATATACCAAGTTTTTGCTTTGCTTTAGTAACTATTAGCTGATGGCAATAACAGAAGTTGTCTTTAATGATTGACTATCATTCCAGTGCTCGTGGCATCACTGTTCTGAGCACCGATTCTTCTTAGCCAGGACTGTAGACGTATAAGATTGGGGTGCTGAGCACAAAACATATATCTACTGTTCAAGGTTTCAGATTAGTTTTGGCTGTTTAAAATTACAATGAAATATTGTGTTCCTTAAATTATATCTTAGGGGCAACACTGCAAGTAAATATTAAACTCTGACAGAACATAAGGGAAGGGATCGTGTGGGACAGAATTTTAATTTTCCAGCCCCTTGAAGTCAGACCTGGTCTTCATTTGAATTGGCCAGTGAAATGTGAGTGGAAGTAAGGTGTCTCTCTCTCAAGCAGAAACTTTTAAACCGGCATGTGGTTCACATCACTGTCTTCTTTTTCCTCTGCCAAGAGACTAGGAATATTCCAAGTAAAAACTGCTCCATTAGTCTGGATTTCAGAGTAAAGATGGCATGGAACAACTGACTTGAGATGGGCTTACAGCGAGAATAATACATAAATCTTCAGTGCTGTGTTTGTTACCACAGCATAATTTAGCATATGCTGACTGATACATGTTATAATAGTGATTCATTTATTGAACAGTTTTGCACTCTCTCTGTATATATACCAGGCACAAGAGTAGACACTTGTCAATAAAACATAGATGTAGCACCTGTCCCTGAGGGAGCTTACAGTAGAGTGGGATGAAACACCTACTAACTAGAGAAGTGGATTACCTGCAAATTGCCTTCTGACTATATTCCCATTCCTGACTTCAGAATTGCCTGTTTCTCTGTGGCAAAGCAGAGAAGATGAAGCATTATGTGGGCAGGTGGATAAGAAAACCTTGGAAGCTGGGCAGCTCCATGAACCTAATTAACAAGGTGGTTATCTTTTCTTTTGGGCAACCACAATCCATGCCAGGAACATAGATACAAATAGGGGCAGATTCTATGTCCAACTGCAGTGGAAAAGCCATGAGATATTGTCAGGAAGCATTCTCTCCGAACGTGCAGGCAGAGAAAGCAGAACCCACCCGACAGCCAACACTTCTTCAGCTCTGAATGGGAGACATGATTCCCTGCAATACTTGCTGCTGACTCCACCACCCAGAATTGCTCTCCATGGTAATCAAACACTTCTGTGCATTCCAGGGCCTGGGAGGCCTGGTAAAGGAACACCACAGGAACACAAGGACCACTTTATTATCTGACTGTGGCCTGCCTTTGGTTTTCCAAGGAGTCTTATGTATGGAAATGAAGCAATTGAAACCAGCATGATTTGGTTCTCATGGTTATCCTCCTCTCCCCTAACAGGAGTTGGCAGCATTTTATGGGCCTCGTAAAAGAGTTTATGAGGCTTTGATGGGAAGTTGGCAGCCCAAGCTGCCTACAATGACCTGATGAAAAACAGCTCTTCTCTGCACCTACTTGAAAGGTTTATGGCTGTGGTTGTTTACTCAGAGCCCAGGCAGAGCTGGGCCAGGGGAGTCAAAGAGATGGGCCTCAGAAGTGAAGGTGGAGGAAGAACCTAGCTCTGGCATGCCAGAACTCAGAAAAACATCTGTGTCCAGCAGGGATGCTGAACCGAGATCCTAGGAAGGCTGAGAAGACTTAATCCACTGAACATACTTTAGAGATGCCTTTCTTCCCCTTGACCAAGTGATCCCTCTCTTCTTCTCACTTCACATTAGGACATTTCTGGTTTGAGAGTTAAGAGCACAGGCTTTGAAGACATAGGACCTGACTTAAATTCCCCCTCATGACTTACTAGCTATGTGGCTAGTAGCTTACTAGCTATGTAGCTTTAAGTAAGGCATTGAACCTCTCTGATCCTCTGGTTCCTACTCTTGCTTAATAATGATTAAATGAGATTATTTTGACCAAGTTCTTAAAACAGTGCCTGGTACACAATGACCTTTTAGGAATTAATGGCCATCACTAAAAGATCTAGTTTCGAGACTCAATTCCACCTTAGGCAGGTCAATTAAACTGACAGATCCTAAGATTCCTCACTGACCGCATGGAAGGAATGAAATTGGGATGAAGGAATGAGTTAAGATATTGTATATGAACATAGCCTGCACGTTTTGAAGTGGAATTCAAGCGGCCATTTAAATTCTAAAAAGTACATTCTTAAAATAACAATAATGATAATGACCAAACATTAATACCATGAGTGCCAGGTATCAGAGCCTCTTCTAAGCATTTTACACGTATTAATGCCTATTTCTCATTACACGGCGAAGAACTACCAGCTTTATTACCTCCATTCTATGGAGGAAACTGAGGCACAGAGAGGCTAAAGGACTTGCTTACGTTAGAGGGAATATTAAAACTCAGGTAGTCTGACTCTTTTATCCTCACCATATTAAATTTCTATAATTTCTGTAAATATTTTCAAACTTAGATATACACTTTCAAATTGTCAGACATGCAGATTTGTGTTTTCCTTGAGGAACCAGATGGCTGGTTCTACGTATGTGATAAGTGCAGCTATAGCTAATTCCACTGAGAGAAAATGTGTGGTTTATCAAGATTTATGTATCTTTCACTGATTTATTCCACAAATGTTAACTGAGTGCTTGCAATGTGGTAGGCACCATGGTAGACACCGACAAATTTCTCAAAATGTTTATCAAGACATCTGCATCTACAACATTTAGTCTATTTCTTACAACCTGACTGAATCCAACCTGGCTTCCACCACAATTACTCTAATTAACTTTATTCTCAAATGTCACATTCTAGTCACTTACTCCAATGTCTACGTATGTGTGTGTTTTCATCATACCAATCTTATTCAAAGTCTTTGTTTGCCACGTTTTTTTTTAAATTCCCGCTCTCTTATCTCATAAAATGACACTTTTCCCCTCTGGAGATTGGTTTTCGTGGACTCATTTTCCTCCCCAAGCCACTAAGCATGAAACAGGACCCCCTCAATGCATCATTATCAAACACTATGCCCTGACATTCAATACCCCTCAAGATCAAATTCCATACAGTTCTCTAGCTTTACCTCTCACCACCTCCTTCATGTATGAAACCTTCCAACATTCCTCACTCGTCAGTGTTTTCCCTATCTCTGTATGATTACCCAGTTTGTTCTCAGAATTAACCATCTGCCTCATTTACTGCTGGATTCAAGGCATCCTGCCCACTTCAGATGGAGCCCCAGCTAAAAGTAACATTTCCTCCTTCACGCTCCAATGGCAATTTACCACACCTCTCTCGAGACACTTACTGTACATTACCCTCAGTGATAGCCTGTTCTTCCGTTGCCTTTTAGCCTCCAGGAAGCTGTAAACACTTTCAGAGCATGGATTACGTCTTCATCACTATGTTCATTCTCAAGCCTGGCATAGATCTGTACTCAAGGTAAATGATCAGTGTTATTGGATGGCTGGTTTGATGGATGAATAGATGGTCAAAGGCTCACATAATTCATAAGCTAATCTTTCTTCTAAAGCTTGTGTTTTATGACATTTAGGATAAGAATTGATTACAATATCCATATTGGCTGCAAATATTTTCATTGTAGAAAATATTCTTAATTTCTACCATGAACAAAATTACACAAAAAGCTTTAAAAGGGAAAAGTGATTGTTGTTGGCAACACTGGATTGGACTCTGGTATTAAGCACATTGTACTTCGGCTACACCCCTGAGAGTGTCCGGTGCCCCTATTTCTCCCTCTGAACTCTGAAGTGAAGTTAAACAGAGACCCTCTATGTGTCTGTCCAGCTCAGGAAATGTCTAGGTCCATCTTGCATCCTTCTGTGGATAGTTTGGATCCAACATATTATACTTATCCAAATAAGGAGAAATTAAGAAGGAAATTCCATGGCTCGCCATTAACAAAGTCATTTGCCATGGTGGCTAGGAATAGCTCACATGTACTGGTGGCTTATTTTAGAGGAAATTCTGAAAAGGATTATTTATGAAAGAAAAAATAATGCCAGCTACCAATAATGCCACCTGCCAATTCTAAAATTCTAGAATTGTGTGTGAGGCTCTGAATTATACTGAAAAGAGAGTTATACTGAATTATACTGAACACTGGTTCTTAGGATATATAGGTACATATAGATGCACCTATCCAGATGTGTATATATGTGCATATACACACATTTTGTATATATACATATGTATTTCATGTATGTGTATACATATATACATATGCATATATAGATATATATGCATTTATGTATATATTATGAAACATTCAAGAAATAGAAGCTTTAAAGGAGCAAAAAGAACAAGAAAAAATACAAAGAGATATGGTAGAAATGGAACTGATTCCACTGAGTTGACATAGAACAGTTTTTCCATTTATGCACTAAAAAGACAAAGGAAATGGACCCTTATGAAGATATTTATCATTACGCGGCTGGTGAAGCCATCGCTCTGTACTTGTCAACAAGGAGTACAAAGCTAAGATGTGATGGATTAGCAATGAATATGTTTTCTGTTGTGTCCGTTATTTTATTAGATTCTTCTAGGCCCTAAATTCTTCCTAAATAAAACAGAATAAAATAATAAATAATAAAGTAACCTTTTCTTCATTTTTCATAAAAGTATGAGATGGGAAAGTACACTAGTGTGGGACTTTAAGAGAGCCTTTGACTCATCTCCACTTACTCATTTGTCAAGTCAATGTGACCAAAGAAGGTGGAATGAGTGGGAGAGATGGTCTCAATTTATCCAGGTTCTAGCACAGGTACCTTGTTTGGTAAAAAACAAAAAATCAAAAGAACTGCCACAACTATGATCAGAAACAAGTTATGGGCACTACAAGTAAGAATGTGTTCCGCTAGTTTTTCCAGAAAAATTTCAAAGCTTAGTTTGTTTAGACTCAGGCACTGTTGAAGGGGGGAGTCCTGGGATTGCTAATATGTTAATGTCCATCATATGTGAGGTCTTTTACAAATGTCACCATGGATTCCTCACAACTTTGTAAGACCAATCTCTTTCCCACTATTTAATAGATGGGGTTACAGAAGACTGAATGTTCTAAGTAACCAGCCTAAGGTCATCCAGTTAATACTTGGTAGAGACACAGTATGAGCCCAGTGCTATGTATGCCCCAAAGGCTATGGTCTGGGCTTCATAATGACACCTTGTATTTCATCTATTACTGTACATTTCAATTTAATTATTTTTTACTTATCTAATTATTTTTCACCTTACAAGTAAGCGATGACAAGGTTGAGACATTATAACTTTAATTTCATAGAGAGGCAAACTAAGACCCAAAAAGTTTAAATTATTTGCCCAAACTCATTTAAGTGTAGTACCTAAGACAAGTATTCAGCTATCTGATTTTAAAGCTAGTTCTTCTTAAAGTAGAGCATATTGTATTTCACCAAGCTCTGTATCAAGACAAAACACTGTATATGTTTTTATTCCTTAATACGTGGTCCCATTTTGAAATAAGAGATTAGAATTACACACAGACACACAAACACACACATATTGCACTATAGTTACTTTAATATGTATTATACGTTGAAATGTGTAAATTTCACTAACACAGAGATTTCCAGCCAAGTTGTTTTACTATAGGAAGGCTGAATAAAGAATAGCGGAAACTCTTCCAGCCAAAGAAAATTGCATAAACACAAAAAACACTAATAGCTGTACTCTGTAAAGGCTTGAGCTTATCTTTGCTTGATTAAACTAGAAGAGCATTTTAATGGAATAACCTTCATTTGACATTTAGCTAACTACTATTTCACAGAATCACATTTCATTACGAAATGAGAGCCAATCTTAGTGATTGCAGCACTAGTTATTATAAAAATGTTTCTTATTTTATTCTCCCAATCAATACTCTTCAATTTCTATTCTAGGATTTGTTTTCCTGCTTCTGATTTTAAGGAGGAGTAAAAAGGGGACAAATAACTTCCCCAAATGCATTATCCTGAGAAAGAATATTGCTTTACAATCTCCAAAGAGCCGCCACATACATTAGCACATTTTTTTTTACTTAAAACCATCACTTGAAGATAGATATTATTTTTCCTTAAATGAAAGAAGAAATTGAAGACAAAAATATCCAGTGACTTTCCCAGAGTTGCATAGCTAGGTTGCAGCCAAGATGAGAGTCAAAACTCAGATCTAGTCACATGCTGTCCACTGTATCACATCTTAACATTGGAACTAATTTTATTTACCTCAGGCCTAGAAAATGCTGAGAGAAATTTCATCAACATCAGGTAAAATCTGAGGTCTAAGATGTTGCTTTAGGAACTCAATCCAATTGTGTTTCTAGTTGTAAAATCCATTACTCTTTTAATCTCAGCTCATTAGAGCTGGAAGACACTGCAGAGAACATTCATTGAAGAACCGTTATTTGGTCCTATTACGGACCAGAGATCGTATTAGGTCCTAGAGATACAAAGATGAGTAAGACATGATCCATGGCTCCAAATAACATTACAATGCTAATTATTTGTACAACAAATAATACTTAATTTTGCCACCAGGCACAGGAAAGGGAGAGATTCAGAGAGGAGGTACTAAAATTCCACATTAGTTGGAATTTTTTAAATGTATAGGTGTTCATTGAAGTAGAAGCGAGGATTGAAGAGGTGATGGGTGGATAACTAGTGTAACTAAAGGCTTGTGGACTTGGTGAAACTATGAATAGTTCCACATGACTTGGGATTTGGTTTGTGTGTGTGGAGAGAAAGAGAGGGGGAGTGGGGAAGGAGGGGGAGAGAGAGAGAGAGAGAGAAAGAGAGAGAGAGTTGGTGTGTAGGTGATGGCAATGGAGAGTTGGCTATCACTAGCCCATAATAATGTGAATCAGAAAAGTGTGCCCCTAACTGGACCAGCTATTTGCAGTCAGTCTCCCCTAGGGCAAATACCTAACGTTGTGGCCTTGAAATAGAGAATGCAAAAGAGATAGAGAAAGGACAAGAGGTAAGACTGAATACATAGTGAAGCCATTTGGGTTCTGAACTCGACTTTCTCCCATGATATGTGGAGCCATTAAAGAGGTTTTACAAAAGAACAAAACCAGCAGCAGAGAGAAGTCAGGAGATGATAGGAGTCGCAGTGAGGTCCAAGACATAACTTACAACTCCCTTTTCTGTAACTGACTTCATGCTCTCTCAAGAAATAAAAGGAATTAAATTAGTCATTGTAGGACAATTTATGCTCTGCTATGGTTTTAAAATCTCTTTTATCAGTTTAATCACAAAGGAACTCAGAATTTGTTTCCTTTTCTCCTGCCCTTAACTTAGGAACTAAGTTTTGAGGTGGGAATGGGCTATTTACATACCAACCTGGCCTCACCTCCAGACCCATGTGTTGATATCAGATGCCTCTTCTATCTCCCAGAGATGCCCCTCACCCTATCTGGTCTCTGGATATCCTGTAATGATGTCTACAGAAGTGCAATTGGTGGTGTCTAGGTATCTTGGTGGTGTTTTAGGTATCTCGTCATACCTATTTAATCAATAAACATTTAGGGGTACCTAATATATACCAGGCAGTGTTCTAGGTTCTGGAAATATACAGTAATAAGCAAAAGAGGCAGAAATCCCTGCCTGATTGTGTTTACATTCTACTTAATGTTGACATCTGTGCCACAGCTACTAGTTCTAGATCCAAGTCCCTGCCCCTCTGTCCTTCTCATCTCAACCCCAGTCCTCCATTTGTTTGGGAGTCCACTTAACTCCATCTAGATATCTTGTTTAGTCTCATGTAAACTACTTCCCATGCATCGGAATTCACTGATGTCTTGCTAAACGCCATTTTGAAACTTCCCTAGGCTATGTCATTATGAGTGGAGAATAATGCTCCTCCGAAGCCATTCAGTTCCCCTTTCCCTGGCTGACACCCAAGGCAGAAGACAGCTTTCTATGCCCTCTTTTCTCGCCACTGTTTCCTTATGTTATGTCCCTCTAACATCTTACTTCAATCTCATGATGTAGTCTTAACTGCAAAAAGTTGTAGCTATTTCAAAGAGGAAATATATCAAGAAGTATTATGAAACATTGTCTTTATTAAACAATGATCCCACTCTAAGTTCATCACTACGAATCTAACACAGGAGCTGTGAGTGAGGAGAAATTTAGGGCAAAATCACACAGGCTGATATGCGATAGGTGATGTAGTTGTAACACTGTGGATGAAGTCTAAGTATCTTTCTGGGTAACTGGTGGCATTGTTCACAAACACAGAGGACAACAGGAAAGATGCTTGGCTGTTTTGCCTGCCGGTCTTGCGGTGTTTGGGGAATATTTGATCGAAGATGTCCATCTGTGCTTCAAAAACTGGGCTGAGGATCCATATGTGTAAATCCTAAGCACAGAAGTGGTATTTGAGGCCATGGAGAAATCATCTCATCCAACCCCCTTCCCCCACTGTCACCAACTCATTTTACAGGTTCAAAGCCTGAGGCACAGAGAAGCTTACTCAGTGATGTATGCAGGGTCAAATGGCCACTTTTTGGCAGAGCAAACTAAATTTTTCTTTACTCCCAGCCCAGCAATGAGGTTCAAGATAAGTTGGGAAGATAATGTTTCATATGGAAAGAGATGAAAAAGGAAACAAAATCTACACATTTCAACCAAAATGTTAGGCTCAGAGATATTATACATGTGAAAGAATTTTAAACTATCCCTGGATGAACTGCTATATGTGCTTCCTGAAACACCTGCCACATTTACTTGTCATCTAAGTGAATTCATTAAAAAACAGAGCAGCCCCCAGCGCAAGAGATCCTTTGCATAAATTAGGTGTGAGGGACAAAAAGCACGTTTGAGACGTCCTTATAGGAGAGAGCAGAAATGTTGGTTTGTTGTAGAATTGAATAACTTCCTAGAACAAACATTTTAGAGTCTGTGGCTGTGTTTCTGTAACATGAATAAAAATGACTGCCCAAGGGAAGGATAGCACATCCAGGGAGGAAAAACTGCGTACTCTCCCAACATTGCTTCTCAAATATCTAAGCAATCAGTTCTTCTGAAAAAAAGTCTCCAAAGCAAACCCTGTGTCTTCTCCTTCAGACTGATTGATCAAAGAACAA
Organism: Delphinapterus leucas; assembly: GCF_059928025.1. Lineage (NCBI taxonomy): Eukaryota > Metazoa > Chordata > Mammalia > Artiodactyla > Monodontidae > Delphinapterus > Delphinapterus leucas. The sequence goes on along the minus strand of NC_143133.1, from coordinate 45,771,980 downwards.
TTGGTGGCACCATGACACCCTAACAATTCAGACATACACCTCTAGAGAGTCATCAACTGGGGCTCATTTTCTGCTATCAGTTGAATGCAATTACTTCTTTTTCACTCAATTATGTCGAAGGGTCTAATAGGAAAATTGGTTCTGTAATTTTAAGAGCTTGCGGATTAAGAACAGTAGAAATTTCCATAAGTGTCTCATGGTGGGGGAGCAGTCCTCCCAACCCTGACATGCTAATTTGCTGCTCATCCTTTAGGCCCAAGTCTAATAGCCCAATACCTCATGTTCTCTATGTAAGGTCTGAATATTCAAGATGATAAAACACAACTAGCTCTGGAAGAATAAGTTACAGAATGATAGGTTGTCATACATTAAATTATCACCTGAGTTTTGAAACATAATCTACCATCCTGTGAAACAACACAAATTTTTTTCTCCAGGGTAAAAAATATCAAAACAAGAAAAAATATTTCAAATGTACTCCAAACCCCAATGCCCACATAAATCTGCAAGGGAATATGTTTATCATTCATTCAATCATTCATGTAATAACTAGAGCTAGGTTCAAAGCCCAGCTCTACTATTGGTTACATGCAAATGTTAGGCTCAGAGATATTACACATGTGGAAGAGTATCTGGAACAGATACTCAGCTAGGCTGAGTAGAGAAATGGTTTTAAAGAACATAAACACTGCTCTCAAGGATCTTACAATCCAGGGTGGAGCTAGACATGCAAATAAATTATTATCATATAAGTTACTGGGTGATGAAGATGATGATGGCAATGTGATGTGCACCAGGGGGCTACGAGGAAGGAGGAGGTAGGTCAGAGAAGGCATTCCAACAGAGAAGAAACTTCAGAAGGCCTTAATGGAGAAACAGGAGACGCCTAGGCAGTTACAGAAAAGACGGGGTGTCACACAGGTGAAAGCCATGGCAAAGACCATTTATGAGAAAATGACAAGGTAAGTAGTACCTTGTGTCCACAGGTTTGTTGTATTTTACCATATGCCCCCTCACTTGAGTGATGACCTCTTTAGAGTTCTATTCTTCTCTCCCAGAACCCCTACTGTAATCTTCAACTTAAGACTCTCCTGTACATGGACCGTGTCTGCCCAGGCTTTGCCATCCCTAGCTCAGATTTTAACACTGGGTCCGCTAAAGAAAGGATTTGGTATAGATGACAGTAAGGTAAGAGTATCTTGGGTGTGAGTTAGAACTGGATTCAAATCTCACCTCCCCTCTACTAGCTGTATGACACGGAGTATATGTTTAACTTTCTAGCCTCTCTTTATTCATCTGTACTGTAAAGATGATAACTTATTGGGTCATTTGTAGATTCAATACTCAATACCATCTATCTCTAAACAATGACAGAGAACATTTTCTTCAATGAGAATATCCAAAGGTAAATTTTGGGCAAATTTGATATTTCACATTTTTATGGATATGTTTAAAATATTCAAACACACGGGCTTCCCTGGTGGCACAGTGGTTGCGAGTCCGCCTGCCGATGCAGGGGACACAGGTTCGTGCCCCGGTCTGGGAAGATCCCACATGCAGCGGAGCGGCTGGGCCTGTGAGCCATGGCCGCTGAGCCTGCGCGTCCGCAGCCTGTGCTCCGCAACGGGAGAGGCCACAACAGTGAGAGGTCCGCGTACCGCAAAAAAAAAAAAAAAAAAATATATATATATATATATATACATAAACACAAGCTTGTAATAAGTTATATGTTATACACTCCTAGGTAAAATAATGTTTTATGAAAATAGTGTTTGAATTTAAAATGTTGCTTTTTCAACTCATATTTTGTGAATCTATTTTATTCTAATTGTCCATATACATATTCAACATCAGCGCCTTTATCATCACAGAAGATAAGTTTCAACTCATCTAACACCAATTACCAAAGCACATCATCCTCACTTACTTGAAATATAGCACTTTTTATGCTATAATAGCCTTGTATAATACTGTCTCTGGAATTTTATCCCAGGATGCAAGGGCCATTTGCCTTCCCTGAATGTACTATTAAAAATTCCAAAGATTTAGTCCAGCTAGACAAAATAAAGAACTGGAAAATGAGAAAATTAAATTTAGGAAAAAGACAAGGAAAGAAGAAAGCGGGGGAAAGAGGAGGAAGTGGGGAGAGAATAAACAAATATTGCTATGTCTAAAATGTTATTAATATGATTATAAAATCATTACAAATTTAAAGTTAAACATGAACCAGAAGATAAATGATATTCTAAGAAGAAGTGGGGTGAGAAATTAAGAAGTAGAATCATCCTAAAGTATTCATATTACTCAAGAGGCAATCAGGTTTTCTTTTGTTCTTTTTTGTTTTCAGTCATAAATAGACACACACGCATTTAAGAACTTCTTTTAAAACAAAGAGTAATCTCACTCTACTTCATTTTTTCTTTCCCCAGAACAATCACTTCATTTCTTTGAGCTGAATATTCTTATTTGCCTTCTCCTTCATATCATAATTTTACCACTATTACTTGCTTTTTAGGTTTTAGGTCTAACCTGTTGACTTCTCCATGGAAGTCAACACACACACACACACACACACGAGCTCTCACATACACTCCCATATTTTTATTGCCCTCTACTTCCCAACATAATTAAATACGTTTACATTATTGTGATCATGAAAGTGCTATTCACAGATTACGACAGACTAGTTGGTAATGATTAGTTATCCTTTCTTAAAAATGTTAACTTTTGGAAAAGGCTCTTTCAGAAAGACCCAGCAGAGCTCAGAGTTAAAGAGACAGTAGGAACAAAATCCCCTAGTGTCTCATTGTAGGTGATGGTAAATGGAGCCATTTCTGCTTCCATGCCTTGGTTCATGTACCTATTCTTGCATGAACACAGTGCCATATAAAGGTCTCTGAGTTAATATATATACTAAATCCTAAAGAATAGCACCCTATCTTTTTGGAGTGTTTCCTGTGAACTAGTACTTCAATTGTACAGCTAGAAGGCTGTTCTAGAGTTCTAGGGGTGGGCAGCTGATTTTGGATGATTTAGTACATGATATGACCAGTGGACCCAACAGCCATGAGCCCATTCCTGTACGTCCTTCACTGTAAAGTTCCCCTGGTTGGATGCTGTGTGGAGTTTATTCCTGAGCTACGGATCAGGCATTCTGTAAGTACCTGGATAGCAGTCATAGCTAAGACACTGCAGGCAAGAAAAGCAAATCTATACCTGAAATAGATGAATGACTGCTTGAAGATTGGAGGAGCCTGAGGGTGTCACATTGGCACCAAGTGGCCAGATGGTGTCTTGAATAAAAGTGCCATATAAGAGTTTGGGCTCAATGTTCTTTTTTTTTGCTGAAAAACTGGATACTCAGAGACAGAAAGAGCTGGATCAGCCTTAGTAATGGGTTGTCCATCTTGTTGCACCCATACCTAGCCTCCATCTCCACCTCTGTGCCACTCCAATCATGTGCCCATCATGCCAGTTCTGAGTGACCAACTGTTAACTGGTAGAGTAATGCTGTCTATGTGAGTCTTCAGTGCCTTTTCTAAGTAGATACTTTCTGTTAGGCATTATGATACAAACATCTGTTAGGCTGATGATACAAACATCTTCACAATTTGTGCCGACCTTCCTATGTCCATCTCCATGCATCTATCTCAAAGAATCTTGTCTTCCACTCCCACCTCCCACCACCAGAGGGTCAGGCCATTTGCCACTGCCCAGGAATCAGTATAGTCTCCTCAGGCCACTACTCCTTCCACATCAAGTAGATGAGTAGGTACCCTGCTGGCAGCTCCACCCACTGGGAGGATTTTCCTTCCCCATCCACTGTCCTCGGGGGTACCTCCGAATGGGGCTGTAACATATTTATCATCTATTTTCAGCTTCACCCATGTATCAAGCCAATCCATTCGTAAGCCAAACTCACTTTTATTCCTCCTCCTTCAAATGTTCTTACAAAACTCCCTTAAATGTGCAAGCAAGGATGGGGGTATTTGTGCAACTGTGGAGGGTGACTTGTAGCATCCACATGCCCTCTGGTCCTTCTAATAAGTCCATCATCCCAGATGGCCATTTCTACTGTATGATGGACAGCAGCTGGACTTGTCCAACTTCATGGCTTGGTGGGTATGTCAGAACCGAGCTCATGATGAGAGGTTCTGGCTATAGGGTCACTTGGTACCTAATGGTAAAATGATCCATTTCTACCAGGGCCTAATAACACACCACAAGCTGTTTCTCAAATAGCATGCAAACTTCTGTGATAGATGGTACAGTCTTACTCCAGAATCCCAGGAGTTTTTGTGGCAATTCTCCCACTGGAGCTTGCCATAGACTCCACACTGCCCCCTTGCCCACTATAGACACTTCCAACACCACAGAGTCTGCAGGACCATAGAATCCAATGGCAGCGCTGGTTGTCTCTTGATCTAGATATTCTATAATGTCCTTTTCTGCTCCAGGTCCCACTGAAAGCTGACAGCCCCCAAACCCAACCACTATCCCCCAACATAATTAAAATGCCTAAAATATTAATGACAAACGTTTACATTGGGATGTGAAACACGTAAAACACTGCTTTTGCTCACCAAAAAGTTGATGATGTTGTTAACAAATATTCTGGCTTCTGGCTTCTGGCTGTGTAGTATCATGATGTGTGTCTCCTGTCTCCTTAGTTGGCATTCAACTCTCACTTCTTAAAATTTTTATGTTCTACCAATTGTATTTGGAATACGACTCAAGACTGTTCATGTACATTGTTTTGTTAAAAATGCTGTGTTTAGACTTGTGGGCATAATTTTTTTTTCTTTTTAAACATTGGCCCAAAAATATTGCATTTAAAATGCTCTGTGAAGTCTAGGTATTAATAATGAAGAGGTATTCCACTGGGAAAATACTAATTGGGAGATATTCTGTAGGATTTTTCTGCCATAGCTTAAATTCTGATAAGTACAATGGAGAGAAAGGAAACAGGAAGGAAGATCAGGAAGGTGGGAGAGGAAACAGGTGTTAGCAAGTTCAAGAGGGTGGTTGAGAAAGGTCTCACTGAGAAGATGAGAGATGAGTAAAGATTGAGAGAGGAGAGAGAGTAAGCCATGAGGTAATTTCGCAGGGAGAAAATCAACATTTGGGAGAAGAAATAGGATATTTGAAAGGCCCCAAGGTAGGAGTATGTCCAGAGTCTTTGAGCACAGCAAGTTCAGAATGACCACAGAGACAGGAGCTATATGAGCAGGAGTGAGTATAGCAGGAGATAAGGGGAGAGAGGTAAGAAGGCAGGGATGGGACTTGGTAGATTACAGGAGGGCTTTGCAGGCTGTTGTAATCACTATGGACTCTGCTAAGAGGTTGAAGGTCATGAGTTTTGAGCTGAGGAGACAATAATACATTTCATCAATTCTAAGGCATAGCTTTGGTTTTGTTTTTCACATTTTAACATCACTGAAATAAAGACATGTCTAGAAATCAATGTTGTGTTAATGGGTAACTTTTTTTCTAACTTAGTCATACATAAAATAATGATGTGTTGTAAAAATCTATGTTGTCTTAACTTTGAGGAATGTAGTAATCTGACTTACATATTAATAGTATCAGTCTCGCTGCTGTTTGAGAAAAGACAAAAAGATACCAAGGGCTGCCTAAAAAGAAACCTAAATTATTTGGGAAAATAAATAACATATTTGTACAAATTTTATGGGTCAAATAAATCACATGGGGAGTTCGAATATATTTTGAACTGAATTATAATGAAGAAAAACATAAAATTTTGTTCTTGCATAGAAATATGGAGATTTAAATGCTTATCTTGGAAAAGAAAATCTATTTACTAATATACAGTGTATAATGAAAAATGCTTAGGATGAAAATATGTTCATAACAATACATTTAAAAGTGTAATACACAAAGTATAGTGTTTATCAGAGAATCTTGGGTTTATATGTATTTGTTTGTACCTCAATTGTCCATTAAAAATTACTATACAGTAGAAATTTCTACTACTAGCATGTTTATGCTTGAAAAAAGGAATGCTATAAAAATATACAAAAGCAAGATGCTGTTTTTATTCTTATTTGTCTTATTTATCTTTGATTCCTCTTCACAATTGCCCACACCTCAAGGTTAAATGTGCACAGATAATTTGTGGGGAATCAATTTCCGTATCCTCAACATATGTCATATTTCCTAATGTTAAACTGTCCAAGAAAGTGACTGGGAGAATCTCCCCCTTCACTTCCTGTTTCATAACCAGTTATCCTTGGTTTCTGGAAAGAAGAAGATACCCTCATTCCTAATGTAACTATGGTGAGCTGCTCTACAGAGGAGAACCTCTGGTGTATGTAACAAAAGGACAGTTCAAAATAGGAATGTCAGGGAAGCCTCCCTCAATCAAACCTTGATAATCCAGCCCCACCACCCATATCAACAAGAGACACATTTCCAACAAAATTTACCTTTTGCATTTAACATATAGTAGCAATATTTTAATGTTTATGTTGTTTTTTATCAATTACATATTAATTTTTGAATTGAGAATCTCATCCAGAGGAAACTACAAAACACTTAGAGCTTGATGTCCACAAAAATAATTTTACTTTCCAATTTTTTACATATATTTGCCACAGCAAAGGACGACGGTGGATCAATAAAAGTCTTTCAAAATAAATATATATTGAGACAATATATAGGTAAATTGTAATGGAAAAGTAATTTCAAAGAGATTAAAAAATGATGCCTACTGACCACCTATGAGAGTTTGTGCATATCTTTAAAGTGGATATTTATTATTGAAAATATGTACTTTTCTACAAATTTAAAATGTGAATAAAAAAGGAAAGTGGAGTATTATTAAAATGCACATTACCGGGCTTCCCTGGTGGTGCAGTGGTTAAGAATCTGCCTGCCAATGCAGGGGACACGGGTTCGAGCTCTGGTCCGGGAAGATCCCACATACCGCGGAGCAACTAAGCCTGTGCACCACAATTACTGAGCCTGCGCTCTAGAGCCCGCGAGCCACAACTACTGAAGCCCGTGTGCCTACAGCCCGTGCTCTGCAACAAGAGAAGCCACCGCAGTGAGAAGCCCACGCACCACAATGAAGAGCAGCCCCTGCTTGTCGCAACTAGAGAAAGCCCACGTGCAGCAATGAAGACCTAACACAGCCAAAGACAAAGAATAAAAAAATTTTTTTTTAAATGCACATTACCTTAACATTTATTGAATATTTACTATGTGCTTGGATCTTTGCTAAGTAGTTTCATAGATACCCTATTTCATTGTCACAAAATGACTGCAGGACAGATACGATGCCCAAACAATAGATGTGGAATTTGAGATACACAGAGGTTAAGTATCATGCCAAGGACCACCCACCTACTAAACTGCCAAACTGAGAATCTAACTGAGGTCTCTGGACACCATCTCAAATGACACAGCTACCTATGTTTTTCTATTTTTGCTTCAATAATAACAATTTAAATAATGCATCAGACATACTTAATAAGCATCATTTTTGGCATCAATTCATGCATAAGAAATAGAAGTTGTGGTTTCTTGTAATCTAGTTGTAAAATAGGCTATGCCATAATGCTTTCATTCAAATCCTTCCTTTTCCCCTGTTTCCTTCCTTCTTTCCTCCCTTCCTTCTTTCCCTCCTTCCTTCTTTCTTTTCTTCTTTCCTTAAATAAATGACTACTGATTTTGCTGCTTCTCTGACACTTTACTTAGCACTGAGAGGTCTATGCCTTATCTTAAGTATATAAACTTACAGCAAAACTTAAAACAAGAAAATTTTCTGTTGTAGGAGTTCAGAAGGGAAGGAATCCTGTATGCTAGTACTTAGGTATTTCTTGAGTTGTACAACTAGTTAAAGTCACTTTTAACTGTAACTAGTGCTTATAATTTAACGAACAATTATCTCAAGCTCATTAAATAATTGCCTTTAACCACTCTTTCCTCACAAGAAAGAGAGGGAAAAAAATCACCCTATGTGACTGAGAGTCTCAGGGAAATAAAATATTAAAGGGATATGAACTTCTTAAGAGCATATAAATAAGACCAGCAGGGGCCCTGTGGGTCAAAACTCAACTGCCACCCCGACTCCGGGCTCTCACTGTCCCCTGTACATTCCTCCCCATAAGCTTTAGTGTAATTATCTTTGGCACCTCTGTCTCTGTCTAATAAGTGATAAGGTCTTTGAGGGATCCTGAAGCATCTCTAGTGCTTAGCAGAGGCTGGATAGTAGGAGGTTCTAAATAATGTGTGTTTCATCAATTAATAAAAGCACCACTAGAGTAGTATGGCGTGAAGGAGGGGAGAAACCACTCACAGGTAAAGTGACATTGTCTTGACATAGAATTCTACCAGTTTTTGAAGTCATTTCAAGAATGGGAGGAATGGTGACCTCTCCTCCTCTCAGATTACCTGAAAATGATTGATATAATAAGGAAATAAGGAAAAACTTACCCCCTACTGGAAACCAGGGCCAGATGACATGCACAGAGATTTCTATTAGATGTGATAAAGACAAATATAAAGTACTTCAACAATGGAGAGGTTTATTTCTCACTCACGGGATAGTCCAAATGTAGGAATCCCAGGTGTAATATACTATTGCACGTGGCTAAACTCTGGTTTATTCTATCTCATTCTGCTGTCTTAGTATGTAGTTCCCATCTATGTCCAAGGGGACTGTTCTAGCTCCTTCCACCACACACACATTCTACTGAGCAGGAAGGGAAAAGAAAAGGAAAGTGTACTTTCTTTCCTTTTAAATGCATAATGTTGCACATACCACACCTACTTTTCTATCATTTGCCCCAATCCAATCATCTGGTCAAAACCAACTGGAAGGGAGGCTGTTTATATTGTCTTTGGCAGGTCGGCCATGTGACTTACTAAAATATTTAATTCTGTAGAAGAAAAAGAGACATTTACTGGAGGAAAAGCTAACAGTCTGTGCTGAAGTATAATTTGGACATAATTTCATAGATTAATATGAAAGTCGATAGAAATTCCTTTCATAAGAAGAGGAAGTGTTTTCTGTGAAAAAAAAAATGGAAGAGAACTTGATAAAACCATGCCTACCAAAAGTCTAGTAGAGGAGGTGGGGTGGATTGTGTCATTCTCAAAGACCCCTGGTAAAGATGGGACAGTTCTGATGCCAGAGGTCACAGAGAGCAGAAAGTCCATAGCACCATCTGTGGGTGTCAGGAAAACAGAAGTATCCAGAAGGCCCCTGGGAGTCTCGACAAAATGGCAAAGTGATTACTCAGCCTAGAAAAAATTTTGACATTAGCTCCCTTTTCAATCCCCACCATCCCCCTATTCCTCATGGCTGGGTCTCAGAAGTGGCTAAGTGGATATAGAATAAATCAAAACTTTTCCTTTATCCCTTTATTTGGGCCTGTAAGAATCAGACAGGAAACCTTACTGACAGGACTCATTTCACCTACACAGTCTACACAAAACCAGCAGAGCTCTTTCTTCTTAAAGATGAACAAAAAGGGAGAAATATTCAGACATAAGAAAGATACCATGGTTCAAAAGAAAGAGAACAGTCTGAGGAAGGTGCAAGTGCATGTCAGTGGAAGAGATTTGCTGCAAGAAACGATATTTTTGAAAATATCTCAATTTTTTCTTGACAAATTAGACAAGACATCCATCGCAAAACAAATAGATTAGGCAGTCCTAAAAAAAGCACCATCTAAGATCAGGAAAGAATTCTCAGGGATCAAACATGTAATTTCTGAATTAAAAAGTGCAATGTAGATAGTAACTGAATACGATGGAAGAACAAATTAGTGAAGAAAAGAACTAGCCTAATCAATTACCCTGGGTGTCACAATGCAAAGCTAAAGAGAAAAAAACAATGAGAGAAAAGATTCAAATAAAATTTGAAAACGCAAGCGTGATTAGTGTGTAAACATAACACTTCACACTTTGATAGGTCCTCCAAGTACCAGGAAAAATTAGTATTGTCTCTGATATATACTCAATAACATTTTTCAATTTCAAAAATAAAGGAGAAAAACTACTGTTTGCATCTACTCAAAATAAGAAGGAAGAGAAAGAAGTGACAGAGGGAGAAAGGACATAAATGATGTATTTTAACCTCCAATAAACATAAGTTTAAAATTGTCAAAGACTGTAATCTTGTTCACTTGTCCACAGCACGTAGGAGATACAGGCAGAAAGTAGGTGCTCAACAGATAGGTTGAAGAAATGAAATTTCAGTGTTTTAAGTAGACAAACTTTTGACCAAAAATTCTACAACAATCCATATTGTTGTCCTGGTTTGAGAAAAACAGAAAGACAACCTCATATGTGAATTTAGAGAGTATACTTTTCTCCCATACCTTCTGAGAAAAACATATTCAAATATGCATGACAGTTGGCTGAAAAATGAATGAAAGTATAGACATGAAGATATGGGGGCATCATGGTATTACAAACAACTGGTGAGAAGAAATAAAATCAAATGTAGAGTAAGTCTAAACAGTTATTGTTAAAGATTATACACTTAAAGCAAATGAGAAAACATTTTTGCAAAGTATTATAAATACAATATAAATAAAAATAATATATAAGTATTTTTATACCTATAATATTAAGAATGTTATAATCACATAAGATAAAGTACACATTTACTATGTATCTGGGTTTTAAGTCCCAGATTATGAAAAAGAAAATTGGGATTTGGGTTGAAAGTCATAGAATACAACCACATTAAAGTTTCCACTTTATTCGGGAAGAATATACATATGCATACCATTTTTTACTTGATGTTGAAATTTTTTAAAAATTTCACACAAGCTTTAATTTTTTAAAACAAGTGAATTTACAAAGAAAGGAGTGTGCTGAATTGAAGAAATTGCAGTTTAAGTTTGAATTCAGATGCCCAGAATCCATGCTGGGTACTGATCTACCCTTGTCCTTTCTTTGTCCAGATACCAGCTTTTTTGCTGCCAACTTATCAAAATGAGTTTAAGAAAATCTTCATGGTGCACCAGGTAACTCAGAATTGCCCTACCTATCCTTAATCTGTGTCCCTCCACCAGTTGCCATGCATGTAAAGGGGTCTCTGATCTGCCTGGTCTCTGTCTGCCTCAAAGTGCCACCTCACAGGAGACCCACATCCATCCCACGCACCAACACCTGGGGCTCACACCCCCTACATGCCACAAGCTCGGACCATCAACAGCTGCTTTGTGTTGCGCTTACCAAGTTCAGCTTGCTGTTAAAGGACCTTATGGCACTACTTCTCTGTTATGACACTGACTCATTTGGACCTGAGATTACCCACATGGAGATTTCTGGCCCAGCCCCCTGGGTTTCCAGCCAGCCTTTACAAACATAGTTGGGGAAGGATCCTCTTCCCAGAGGTGTGCATGGATTATCCCATCAAGTGTAATTATAGGACCAAGGAACTGGTTCTAGTTAGTGGCCCTGAATCTGAGAGCCTTCGCTCTGTGCTTACATTTGCATACTGGTGTGTGTGGGGTTCCAGGAATTCATAACACTTCACGTCTCATAACAAAGCCACCCTGTGAAGGACTAACTCAGCAGGACCCAGAAATGTATCCATGGTCCCCATCCTGCTTCCTGCTAGAATTCTCACTCCTTGAATCACCTCTCAGAATACAGCCAGCACTGAGGAACTACTGAAAAGCCACTGTATTTGCTCTCCTCTGTTTGCTTTTGACACCTTTCCTGCTTCAGGGGGACGTGATCCGGCTTTTAGGTTTAAAAGAGCCCGCTTCTGAGCACTAGGCTCCATTGAGGAGTGAAAGTAAACAGGAAGGGAGAAGGTTAACCCTTCTTTATAACCTGTATGTTAAATAATGTCAACAGGATGCTGAGAACAAGATCTGTCGAGGAAATTCCACAACTAAATGATGAAACTTGATGGTACTGGAATGGAGAAGCCTGGATGGTGTTTGCTTTGATCTAAGGACCTAGTCACAAGAGGGTCTGGGAGGAGAGAGTTTAGAAACAAAGGAAAAAAATTAAATTAAATAATCCAAAGAGTATGACTGTTGTTTGGTGGCAGCTAGGACTGGGTTTCCACCTTAGAGGAGAAATCAGATCAGGAGCTCAGAGAAACGGACTTTCTTTTGATTCAGATTTAGAGATTTTAGGAGAAGGGGTTGTATGTTAGTTTGTCCCCAGTGTTTAGAATTTTTTTTTAATTTTCTATAAAGAGACTAACTTCAGCCTCAGAAGAACATATTTAAGTTAATGAAGAGATATGAGGGGCAGAATATTACCTCCTTTCTTTCCATTCACCTACCCCAGGGGACACATTCCCATGTGGGAATGCTTAAACTTTCCCCACAGTTTTTCTCAGAGACATCAAAAGATGCTGAATTACGTTTAATAGTTTACAATTGGAATTTGTCTTTATGAAAACGTCGGGCTGTGTAATTTATGGAAATTAGGCATGCATGCATCTCCATTGTGTTATGAGGCATTACGATACAGTAGGATTAGGCAGAAAGACAGAGATCTCATGATATACGAAAATACTTTGTGTCTAAACACTGCCCAGAGGTTGGAGAGGGATTTTAAAACGCTATTGTCCATCACAAAGGGGGTAGTTTCAAGAATAACCTAGTTTTGTTGTCGCTGTTGTTTTTGTTTTTAATGGAGGGAGGTAGCTCTTTTGTGTATTTGTCTCATATTTTACCCCGAAAACCACATGATATTATCACCGTGTTTTACTTTAGAAGGGATTCTTTTTAGTGTGTTGTGTTGTTTTGCAAACAGAAAGACAGGGTTATATATGCTTCAGATAACTCTGCCTTGGGATGATTTTCAATTGTTTAAGCTAGAAAGTCTAGCAATTTCTGATAAATATTGGGATGAGCAAATCTGTAATTTTCAGAGATGTCTGGATGATTCCTTTTTCTCTTTAATAAAGCATTACTCAGTATGAACTCTGTAAGTGGAAAAAATTCCTTTGGGTTAAAACATATTGGGTCTGCTATGTTAAATTTGGAAGAAAGGCATTTCTTTTTCTTGACTCTTAAGTTTCTTGGAAAACACTCCTCTGAAGGTTTTAGAAACAAAAAAGTCAGCCACAATAATAATCATGATAACTGGTAATAATAAAAATAGCTTCCTTTTCATGCATGCCATTTATTTTTCAAAGATTAGCCACATACATGTATTTAGTTATCAAAGCACTTTCACTTCTCTGAAAATTCAGTTCGATTTACCTTTACAATATTTGCTCTCAGCCAGTCAGGAATTGAATGAAATTTAGCAGGTGTTGCTTTGGCTTTCTGAAACTGTAAAGAAATTCCAGAGATGTCCACACTTACACTTGCTGAGGGCTCTGTGGAACTGTGCTCAAAAATTACACACTATTTAATGAATGGTTCCATAATTTTTTTTTCAGCTAATGACACTGTGGACATGCAATGTCTGATTAAGTAGAAGAAATCAGGATTAACTTTGATTATTTGGAAAGAATGTAGCTGCATATCAAACAACTTCCTCAATCTGGCTTAAAAAAAAATAGAAAAACACTGGCTACAAGTCACTGAAAAACATGGAACCCAGTGGAAAACTGGATCAGGTGAGCCATATTTATAGCCGTACAAATAAACACATTTCAAATTCTGTTTGTTGGAGGCTCTCATTTTGAACAAGGAAAAAAACTGCTTCCTTTGAAATGGGAACCCTGCCATCTAGTGGGATGTTTTGGTATCACGTCTTAGACCATTTTTTGACATACTATAGAAATAGGTAAAGTTAAATCTTGATTCATTTTAGAGTTGTAGCATTTCAGAACTATTTTATAGGTTGAGAAATTGAAGCAGGTGAATTGAAAGATGTTCCCCAAAGTCTCACCATTAGTTAATGATGTTTTTTAAATAGTTCAAAATAATTGGCGTCACACATACAATATTTTACTACTTAGATCCATGATTAATTCTATTTCATTTTTATCTAACATTTTTGCAATTTGCATTGCTATTTATCAATGAATACCTTTTTAATAATTCAAAATTAATCTATAAAACAAATTCTGTATTATTTTCTAGTTAATTATTCCTTTGCCTAGAGGTAAAATTTTAATAGCTCATGAAAATGGTTTTTTTGGTTTGTCTTATTTTTGGTTTTGGTTCTCTCTCATGGAAAAAGTAATCCAGAGTTAGGTAATAATATTCTGACTCATTTTTATACTTCTCTGAGTCTTTAACTTTTCTTTTGAGCTTCCTAAATAATAAATGACTTAGTTTTTTAAAAATCATAGTATTATGTGTGTTAAAATTCATTTGCTTTTTAAAAGAAAACTGTAACAAATTGGTGAAGGAATATTTCTTCCCTCGGGAGAATCACACAACTGGGAAAAATTAATTATTCTATCATATTAAAATACTATCGTCAAGTAATAAGGACTCATTCATTTATTCAATAAGTGTATTTTAGATCCCTACTAGGTGTCAAGCATGAGGACAGTACAATAAATGGCATAGTTCATTCTTAAAAAAAAAAAAAAAGAAGCAGCATAATTTTAAACACAAAGAGAAAAAAATTTTTAAAAAAGAACTCTTGAGTATCAGAATAAGCAAACATGCCGAAAAATAATCACATATGTCGTGGGCACACCGATAGAAGCATCTGTGTAATGCACAATAGAAACTGGTTAGCTCTGTAGTGATGTAGGTCTGGGAAGATTCCACATAGAGAAACACTTGATCTGCAGAGAAGGAATCAACAGAAGTTTCCCAAGTTGGTGATTAAGCGAAGGGCATTTGGAGATGAGGAGTAGACCTGGCGAAGTATCTCAACATGATCAGGAAAGGGAAAAGTTCAGTGTGATCAGAGTATGTGTTTAGAGGTGGTATTAAGCTAATTAAAAGAAGAAGCCATTAAACTGAGGGGGGTCTCATGCCATGGCAGTCTAAGTGAGTAAGCCAGCCAAAATCTAAGCCTGTAAATACCTCAAGGTTGTGAAATCAAAACGCTAAGGACAACCAATCAGGAACAGCCATCTAGACTGTAACCTACAGCCAATCAATAATTTTCTTACTCTGCTTCTGCCTTTTCTCTATGAAAGTCTCTCCTGAGCTCCTGTCAGTGGTGGAATACTCGAAACTATCCAGCTGGGCGCTGCTTGATTCCAGTTGATTTTTGCTCAGATAAACTCTTAAAAATTGTAATATACCTCAGTCTAACTTTTAACAGTGGACACAACCAGACACCAGGAGGGAGTGGGCAGGACTAGATCTTTAGGAAGCCTTGATTCTACTGGGATAGCATATGGGCAAAGAACTTAAATCCCCTTCTCATCACCAACCACCCGAAAGGTGTTCTCCTGGTCCAGAAGAAGTGGGAGACAGTGTGAAGTGGAGAGCACTGGGCTATCAGTCAGTAGGAAAAGGGTTTGGTTTGGAAAATCTACAGTGTGACTTCTTGGAAGAAGATTGAGTCAGGTTACAATTACCTGGCCTGTCCCCTTTTCTGTAAAGGACAAAGCCCTGGCAAAATATTTATTTTATAAGCAGTTTGTAAAGAAAAAAAAAAAAAAAAAGGTTTTGTAGTTAGATGCACTTTTTAATATAGTATAATTTATTTTTAGAAAAGTGTTCCTAAGGGAACATAAATTTTCATGAATTTTCACAAACAAAAGTGTAAGGAGCTCCCAGATCAAGAAACAAAACAGTAGCTTTGGGCTTCCCTGGTGGAGCAGTGGTTGAGAGTCTGCCTGCCAATGCAGGGGACACGGGGTCGAGCCCTGGTCTGGGAGGATCCCACATGCCGCGGAGCAACTAGGCCCGTGAGCCACAACTACTGAGTCTGCGTGTCTGGAGCCTGTGCTCCGCAACAAGAGAGGCCACGATAGTGAGAGGCCCGCGCACTGCGATGAAGAGTGGCCCCCGCTTGCCACAACTAGAGAAAGCCCTCGCACAGAAACAAAGACCCAACACAGCAAAAATAAATTAATAAACTCCTACCCCCAACATCTTCAAAAAAAAAAAAAGAAAACCACAGCTTTACTCCTTAAAAAAACAAAAGAAAAACAAACAAACAAAACAACAACAACAAAAATGGTAGCTTTACTCCAGACACCCCGAGGAGGCAGTCCAGGAGCTTCCCTATAAGGGCAGCACCCTCCTTCTAACATCATGGATTTGTTTTGCCTATTTTTGAATCTTATCAAAATGGAAGCTTTACGGTATTCCCACTGTTGTGTCGCTGTCCTCTAAAATACTGAATTGAAGAGTTACACCCGTTTCTTTCCTGTAAGACTTTTCATCAGGGAGGATCAGTGTGCAGTGTGCCCCACATGGGGACATCTGGCTTGAAAACCAAAATAACCTTCCTAGAGTTGCACCGTAGGCAGCACTGACTCTTGGTAAAATGTTGAATTCTGGTGCATGTGCATCTTCTTCTAGGTCTGGGGCTGAAGAGCCGGATAATAAACAGGTTATGCTTTGTAGGCCGCATGCAGCCTCTATTTCTTGCTGTTCTCCCTCTCCCTCTCCTCTTCCTCTTCTCTTTCTTTCCTTTCTTCTTTCATCCATTTAACTATGTAAAAACCATCCTTGGCTCACTAGTCATACAAAAACAGGCTATGGGCAGTGTCTGGTCTATAGTTTGCCAACCCACATCTGATCCTGTCACGATTTCCATAGCAATCAAGCTTTTGAAAATGGTCACTCTTTCCTCCCCAGCACAGGAAGGAAATGGATTTTTCCAGTCTCCAGAGAAACCACTCATTGGTGCATGTTTGCTCCATTTTTACAAGCACATAGAACATGTTGATGGGTTTCTGCATGCCCGTATTAGACCTATGGCTCTGTCCCACGGAGACCTCATTATAGAAGCTAAAATGATTGATGAGGCCTGGCTGGGCCCCTGCCAGCGTCAGTCTCTATATGCCTCTCTCTTCAACTGGGCAGGAGAGCCAGGTCTATATTTCACTTATCCTTCCAAGAACACTTATCTGTCCCAGGCGGGAGAATGTGCTCTCAGTCCTGGACAGAGCTGTGATTCTCTGCCAGGGCTCTATTTTCCCTCTCAGTGAAGTGGCTGAGAGTTCAGGGAACTGGCTGTCTAAAGCTCATTGCTACAAAACACCATGTGCAGCCCTGAGGGGGAATCTTCCTCGCACGGTTCTAAGCCCCATCTGAGGCTCTGGACAAGTCCTGATGGCTTGGTTAACAGCTGAAGTGCAGTAGGAGTCCTGGCCAACACTTGGTAGGAAAAATTTCATCCTGGCTTTGGAGAGTGACCTGAGGTAGCCTGGAAGCTTAGAGGGTGCGATGGTTAATTTTCTGTGTCAATTTGTCTAGGTTATGGTGCCTAGATATTTGGTCAAACACCAATCTAGATGTTGTTGTGAAGGTATTCTTTAGATGTGATTAATGTTTAAATTTAAATCAGTAGACTGCGTAAAGCAAATTACCTGCCATAGTGGAGGTGGGCCTCATTCAATCAGATGAAGGCTTTAAGAGAAAAGTCTAAGGTCTCCCAAGAAAGAAGGAATTCAGACTCAGGACCACAGCACCAACTCTTCTCTGGGTCTTCAGTCTTTTGGCCTACTCTGCAGATTTCTACTTGCGAACAGCCACAATTGGGTGAGCCAATTCCTTAAAATAAAATTTCTCGAGATAGAATCAGAGATATATCCTGTTTCTTTAAATCGAGCTAACCTACTCATACAGCAGGGATCAATAAGGCAAATAACCATCATCACTGCAGTACTTTCAGAGGTCCTGCCCCAGCACTCTCTTTGGGCCGTCTGTTTCTATTTCACTCCGAATTCCTTCCTGCTCTGCGTACTTAATTTCTTACACGCATCACTTCATTACTGCCCTTTTAATTTAGTGATGGTACCAGAATTGCTCTAATTTGACTTTTGAATATCCTCCAACCTTTCTCATTTCTTTCTCCCTCCCTCTCTCTCTCTTTCTCTCCTATTTTTCCTGTGACAAGTAGTATTCTCTTGACCTATTTGTAACCCCACAAGACACATCCCTAGAACCAGGGTACTTCATCTCTAGAAGCAGGGTAAAAAGTTTGTATCTTCCATACAAACTTGCAGTGAGGATTAAAAGATATATTATGTGTAAATTAAATGGAAGGAGCACAGGTCATGGGGGCTGCAATATTTTACTGTAATTATGAGGCTTTAACAGCCAAGACAGGAAGCAGGGCAAACATGGCTCAGACTTAGGAGCCTAAAATTTCCAGTCTCTATTCTTCTCTGCTTGGTGAGGATTCTGGTGACTGCCTTCAGAGCTCCTACCACCGTTGTAGATCCTACCTCTCATTGGTATCAGAAACCTTTCATAAGTTCTGATGCCTGATGTGGTAACTGCTTATCCAAAAACAATATAGCACTTGAGATTTCTCCAAACACAGACAAGGATATACATATCATCTGAACATAAATAACTGCAGTCTTGAAGTAAATGCCAGCAAATTACTTATTAAAATTCAACTTTCATTGTGCCTTCCCCAAATATGAGCCAGACATGGCTTTTGGAAGTCTATGAGAAAAAGGTTGAAATCTTTAGCTGGATATTCAAGGCCACGTCCACCATGGTCCCAATTTATCTTTTCATTCCATTTCCCTTGACTCATCTACACACACTCTACTCTTTACCCAACTTGATCCATTCCGTTATTTTTAATATACTTTCCTTGCAAGATACCTTTAATTAAGCAATGGGATAGTCTCCCCATTGCATGCCTCTTGACCATATCCTGTTTACTCTGCAAAGGACAACGTAAGTTCCTTTTATTCTATGAAGCCATGACAGAATCCTCAAACACAGTGATGTCTGGAGTCCTACAGTAGTTATCAGTCTTCTGCCTTAGAACATCTTAAATGTCATTCAGAAATTGAATTTATTCTGAGTATTTATTATGTGGTAGAACCATGCAAAGTAGTTCTGGGACACAGACATTGATAGGTTACCAAATGCTTCTGCTCATAAGTGAGGGAGCAGGCACGTATTTAACTATGGTAATGCTTTTGGACATAAAAATTAAGACAACTTTCGTGGAAAATGAATGTTCATGCAGCCAAAAGGGGGAAATAATCCAGATGTCCTTCAGCGGGGTAAGTAGTTAAATAAATAGTGGTACATTCATACCATGGAACACTACCCAGTAATAAAAAGGAACACAGTATTGATCCACACAACTTAGATAGATCTCAAGGGAATTATGATGACTGAAGAAAATTTATTTACTGTATGATTCCATTTGTATATCATTCTTGAAATGATAACATTATGAAGAAAGAAATCAGATCAGTGTTTACCAGGAACTGGCATCCCCTTGGAACAACTTGCCATGTTTATATAGATGGTCAGAGGACTTCAGGAGGTATACTACATAAAAAAGAAAAGCTATATACTTCCTTATATATTTGCTTATTATATTTGCCTATATGCTTATTTTAGAGTTTTCTTAGAGAATATGGGGATGAGTTGGTCATAGGTACATAGAAAATTCATCAATTTAATAAAAGGCAATTATGAACTTCAGGAAAAATCAAGTTTTACTAGAAATGAGTTCTAACATATACACTCTGACCCACCTGTGAATAATATATACACAATAATAAACACAATATTGATGCAACCAATTAGCTATAATTAAGCTGGGTGAATGAGAGAAGTGTTTGATAAAATGCTGAGTAGAAAGAGACAAGATTTGAGAGAATTAAATGTTCGTCTTCACATCAGAAGGATAATAACTGATATCTAATTTTGAAAAATTATGATATAGCAATATAAACATGTTATTAGGTGGTAGGATGTTAAATACTATAAGAAACAACAAAAAATTTTGAAAGTTATTTCTTCCAAGAAGGAAAAAGCCAGGTTCGTTTTTGGTTTAAAAAACATCCAGTGCTATTTTAATCATAAAGCCATCAGAATTATTGAACTTTTAAAAATTATGAACAGGATTACTATATAAATATAAAAGTAAAAATTTAAGTTTTTAACTTGGAAAGTAGTAATAGATAATCAGAGGTACAGATAAACACAAATGTATTAAGATGCTCCTCAAGGAGTTAATAATAATAAAGAAAGACTGGAAATAATCTGTCTCTAAACAAGGAAAGGATTAAATAAATGTTGGCGCATCCATAACTTTGAAAAGCATGAAGCCAGTAAAATGTTTTCAAAGAACATTAATAGCTTAGAAAGTTCACACATTTTATTAATGCTATGGGGTAAAAAGCAAGGTACAAATGATAGAGATCTAGTGTAAACACAAGTATATAAACAGAGGAAAAAAAGACTAAAGGAAATAACTAAACTTTTAACAGTTGCCAAGTCAATATGTTCATTTTTTCTGTATTCTTTTCTGAATTTTACAAATTTTTCAAATTCTAAGTGTTTTACTTTTATAATCTGAAAAACAAAAATTTAGTCTTCAAAAATCAATTAAATTTTCCTTGAGAAGTTTGGAACATAGGATTTGAACTCAGATCAGTTTGATTTGGTGCTTCTTTCACTAGCATATGGATGAAAATTATTTCTGATTCTTATACCTGCAGTGACAGCTCATCAGATGATCAGTGAATATTTGCTAAGCCCAACGCAGAAGCCCTTCAATGTAGTTTCCTTAAAGCCCATGTGGTTAAGGGTCACGGCTCCCAGAATCATAATCCTTCGTGTAAACACACCTATGCCACATCCAACATGTCCTCTATATAAAGGAAACATTATATTCTACACTGTAGAGCTCAAAGCTTTGCTTCATCCATTTTTTAAAAAATGGTTTTCACATTAGACTTACTCATTTGTGCTGAAGTTTAGAGCAGCTTCTGATCAGACTGCCTAATAACCACAGGAAATTGTTTGGTCAGTGTGTTAATTTGCTGTTCATGTATAACATCAATTGTGTGTGACAGAGCAAGACAAGTTTGGATACTAAAAAGCTCCAGGAAAAGTATAATCAGAAATAAGTGACAGCACACTTGACCTACTCTAGAACAAAGCAATTAACATCAAGTTTGCTGAGAGGTACACATGGGACCCAACAGAGGAAATGGGATATGGTCTGTTATCAAAACTTAAATCAGGTACCATGACACTTAAGTGAATTTTTGAGTCAGAATTGTGCTTTGATTGGCTTAAATTGTATATACTCGATAATTATGGTGGTTGGCAGAAAAAGGCAGATATGATCACCATTCAAGAACAAACCCGATGCCAAATCTACTGATTTAACATTAGTCTTCAAATGTGATTGGGAGATAAGTGAAAATGGTTGAACTTTCTGCCCGTCACCAACACCACACACATATCTGTATACATTTTTCATGTCTGTGTGCTATCATCTTTAAAAGTCTCTTCTTTTTTGTCAATATAGGTGAATCTGAATTTGTATAAGAGGTACATTCTTAGTGTGAATCTGAATTTGTATAAGAGATACATTCTTATGTCCATTTGATTTTCTGTAAACTGAGGCAAGTTTTCTCCAACTGAAAATATCATGCCAGAGATGCATTCCATAAGATAAAAATGTTCATCCCCAAATACTTATAAAAACAAAATACTGAGCAAATATTTAATCCACCTGTATGTGCCAAACATTGAGAGGTATTTTCATTTTAATAAAATAATTAATGTTAGTATGCCTTACAGGTTCAAACCTCAGGTCTGCCACCTATTAAGTTGTGCAAGATCAGGTAATTCATATAACCTCTAAGTAGTACAACAATATAACTTGTCATCCACCGGCCAACTTTTTGGTAGTGAAAGAGGCAGTGTTGTCTGCCAAGACGACAAGTTAAGTCAGGGCTTCCCTGACAAACCATATGGTCTCCCTACCTCCCTCTAAGACTGTTTCTCTTTCCATAGACTAGCCCAACATCCCTAAAAGTGATGGGAGGACTATAAGAGTTACCAATGGGTGTACAAAGCACCCAACATAGCATCTGCCATGCAGAATGCTTTCAATGACTAGTAGCCCCCCGCCTTTATTCTCTAATGCTTTTGCCCAAGTCAAAGAGTCTACAGATTAGCAGGAAAAAACACTTAAGATCCATTTCATCAGATTTTATAGGTCTTACAAGGCTTTTTGGTCACAACTTGCTTTTCCAGATTCATTTTTCATTACATCCTCCCATTTCCCAAACATGCATAACCATGCTTACACACGTGCATGCACGTGCAAACACACACACACATTCTATAGTCTACATCATGTAATTAGTATTATCCTGATTTACTGGATTTCTCATTTTCTAAGAATAAAAGAATAATTTTCATGAATCTAAGCCTGTTTGTCAATAATTGCCCTGCCTCAAATTCCCTATTCCCTCTTCTTCATCTGCCAGTCTCTTATTTCATTTTAAGGACTAGCTAAAATCTAACTTCCTCGCTGAAATATGTTTATCAATAGTCGTTTTCTGTTTAACAAGTGGCCATGAAACTTAGAGGCTCATTGGGCTCATGATTCTGTGGATTGGCAGTTTGGGCAGGGCTCAGCTGGATGTTTCTGGGCTGCCTCGTGTCTGCAGTTGGCTGCCAGGTCAGATGGGGGCTGCGTGGTCGGATGGCTCAGTTATACTCCAAGTGTTTCCTTATCGTCCAGCAGGTCAAGCTGGGCTGTTGGAAGAGAAACTGAGCAAGACTCTGTGAAATTTTAGGGGAGGAAAAGGTTTCCCTTAACCCTCTAGGAGTTCCTCTCTGAGTCTGGAAATTAAACCACCAAAGACAGATTAACAGGAGAAAAGCATACAAAATTAATTGATGTAAGTTTTATGTGACAAGGGAGCCTCCATAAGGAAATGGAGACCCAAAGAAACAGTGCTGTATTTGTATACTAGGTTTGATGAAGAGTGGATCGTTGTGGAAGAATATGACAGGTGAAGGAGTATGAGGCAATTATACTGAAGCAAGTTAGCAAGACCTGTTTGTTAGGATTCCTCTTGGCACACCTTTCTCTTCAGAGATAAGGATGCTCCTTTCCTCTGTGTATAGTAAGGGCACCTTTCATGTGAGGTTTTTATAACCTGTTTCAGGGACGAAGGGCGATGGGGGAAGAGGTCAAAGTGACCTTCCTGTTTCTACTGTTTCCTCAGACTCCTTCAGCTTAAAATATTCAGCATGTCAAGGTATTGTAATTTGGGGTAACTTGGGAAAGGCCCCTCAGAGCCTACATCCAAACCTGACACAACACCACTTCTGCTGTCTGCTATTGACCAAAGCAAGTGTCAAGTCCAGCCCAAAATCAAGGGGTGGGACAAATAGATTCCACCTCTTGATGCCTGGAGCTGCAAAGTTACTTTGCAAATGATGTGGACACAGGGATGAGTGAAAAAATTGGAGATATTTATGTAATCAACATGTTAAATCTGCATTTACTCTTCTAGAGTGAGCTAGTGGACTTATTCTATATGCTTCCCTAGAATTTACTCCTTTCCCACCCCTCGCCCATGTTTTTTAACCCGCTTGTGCTTCTAAGAATACATAACCTTCCTTTGTTTAGCTTGGCACTAATGCATGAAAGTGTGTTGTAGATATTATATAGTAACTGTTGAATTAATAAACTGACTACATGCCAATATATAAAGTACCTATATATTATTAAATGTGAAATGATTAAACAGTGATTACTTTAAGCTCTTGCAAATAGTGCTGAAAGAGATATATATTTAGTTGTAATACACAATAGCAACCATGACATCAATATTTCTGCCCAATGGCAGGAATTCATTTTCAGCTTAAACTCTAATCAAAAAGTATAATTACTACATAATAATGATGGTAACAAAAGCCTTAGGCTGATTCATGTGAAATTTTTAATATTCAACCATTTGACCTACAAAAGCAATGGCAAATTTGATGGTTCAACCTAATAACGATGAGGCAAGATAGTTATTTTCCAGTTGTTAGTGAACCTGAGAAAGCAAAACAGTGTTGATGTTAGGCAGCATAGCTGAAAGGCTGAGCAAAATAGGGAGCAGACATTTTATGGAGCTTCCTTGTAGGGAGCAAACCCTCTCAGGATTAAATCGATAAAGGTGTATTATGGGCAACAGTCTTGGATATATGTGAAGAATATTTAAAATTCATAGGTTGTGTCCTAATACCCTTTATAGACCAGCAGTAGCAGAGAACGTGAAGAAGTTTACAGCAAACGATTATTGTGACGGAGTAGGAAGACACGGTGTTTAACACCTCCTATAGAATTGTGACTCAATGTAGTGTTTTCTCTAAGAACCGTGTGCTACACAATACTAGAGTACAAAATGTACTAAGGGAGTGGTAAAGCCAGTGACTAATTCTGTAGAGGGAAGTCCATGGTCATGATGCTTAAAAATAGCAGAAAATTAAGTTATAAATACAGGTACAGACTGCATATTAGAACAATTCTATGATTGTGGGGAAGTCTTCCCAAAGAAAGAGATATCTACTCACCATCCTTAAAGATGAGTACGATTTAGGAGGTTGGACCAGGGAGAGCTGGACCATGGTTTATCCCACTGTGGCTTGAGTAGGGATTGCATGCTTGGGGTGACTAGTTATATTCCTTCAATCTTCTGAATGATGATAACTAACATGTGTTTATTGCTTACTATGTGCCAATGTGCCGTATTCTCTGTGTGCATTATCTTGTTTAATCTTTTCCAAAATTCTGTGTGGGAAATACTGTTATCTCCATTTGATAGATATAGAGCAAATCAACGCTTAGAATCCTTAAATTATTTGCTTAGTCACATAGTGAGAAATTGGCTAAGATCAAGATTTAACTCAGGACATAGCTTCTTAACTATTTTCTTGTCAACTGTTTTTAAGCCAACTTCTGGCCAATTATTTTGTAGTAATAAAAAAATAAATAAATTTGTATCTGTTTTAAGCTTGTGTTTTTTTCCTCAGTGCAAGACACTGATTTATTTTTGTACCTTGAACAATTCAAAGGCAGTGTTTTAAACATTGTAGATGTTTAATAAATATTGTTGGCTAAATCAGTCTTCTAAAGCACGGGTTGAAAACTGTGGCCCACAAGCCAAATTCAACCTGCAGCCTGTTTTTGTGAGTGGTTTTATTGGAGCACAGCTATTGCCCACTCATCAACCTATTGTCTATGACTGTTTTCAAACAGCTGTGGAATTAAATAGCTGAGAAAGAGACCAAATGACCAGCAAAACATATAATATTTATTATTTGGCCCTTTACAGACAAAGTTTGTATAATCCTATTCTAAAGGAAAGGAAAGAAAAAAAATAATATATATAAACTCTGGCAAACTGATATATTGAGTACTTCTCATTCTTATATTGTTAGAAAATTTTCAAAAGTGAGACACTCAAGTGTCTAACACCACTAACTGTGATTATTTTGTTAATCTAGCCTTTTAATATCATAATTTTAACTGCCAGGCACTTTATGTGTTCTATTTTCTTTTTATTTTCTTTATATTTTTCTTTTACTTTTTTATTGGAGGTACTTCATGTGCTTATTTCATCGAATCCTCATAAGACCAGTTGGTAGAGATTATCATCACCATTTTATTAGTAAAGGAAGTAGAAATTAAAGATACTTGTCACTGCTCCACTGGGGGAACTGGAATCTGGACATAGCCATCTTGGACTCCAAACCCTAGATTCTATTTTCCCACTGTAGTTTCAATCCATTCTCATGTGGCAAAAACATCCTGATTAATTGCTTATGAACATATAGTGCCCTTTATTTTAAAATACCAGCAATCATTTCTCAGTGTTAGCACATAAATGAGAACATCCCATTAACACTTGAAAAATGTCAAACCCTGAGAGGTCAGGTGTCTGGTACTCCCAGCCATGCAGTGATTTACAGGAGGAGACCTGCAATTGAAGGCATTATTTCTCAGTGTTCCCGCATAGTTTGTAACCTTAGTGTCACAGAGTCTCAGGGTTGGACAGTTACTTAAAGATCATTTTGCCTAACCCCCTACCCGAGGCTTGAATTTGTCATTAGTATCTCAGGGGACTTGGCAATTGGTCTCACACTGATGATGCATTTAGTCAGGTCCAGAGACTGTGATGGACGTTGAATGTGCTTCACCCCATTTAATCTCTACAGCACCTCTGGGAGATGGGTATTAATTTCATAAGATAAGGAAACTCAGGCTCAGTAAGATCAAGTCATTTGCCCAAGGTCACACAACTGGTAAGTAGTAAAATTAAGATTGAGAGCCAACACCGTCCAACATAAAACCCATCCTCTCTCCTTGTCATCACTCCCCATCAGCAGCCTGACAGCAGAGAGGTATTGATGGTCCACTCAACAAGACTAGTTATAACCTCTGAAAGACAGGGAAATTATAGGGGTGAATGTTGTTAACACTTTTGTGGTGGGTGACAGTGAATACATTTTCTATTAAAGCGAATATGCACTTGGGAAGAACTAGTCACATAAAAGTCACTTAAAAAAAAAAACACCTTAAAATCTCTCAGCTACCAGTTTATTACAAATAAGTGGTCAGCCATGCCTCTCTGGCCAAACACTTAACAGAAAACCCACTCCATCCATGACTTCGGGCAAAACCAACCAGCCACACTTCAGCCACAGCTCAACTCCCTCATAGTTTGGGCAGGCACGGGAATACTTTCAGGTCTCTGCTGGTTGTCATGCTGGCACCCTGTAACTACCTTGTATACCCGCATATGGGTAGTGAGATATCATTAGGTAGACACTGCATTTTTGGAAGCATTTAACTACTACACTAGTTAAACAAAACTTCTAGAGGGGTCACCCTACCTAGCTCACGTACACGTACACAAACACACACACACACACAGGAACACTCCTCACTCCATCTCTCTGACACAATCCTTTCTACATGATGGGTGCTGTGCAACATTGAATAAAACATCATCTCAAACCCCAAAACACGGTGGGTTTAAGGAAGTGAGTATGCAAGATAAAAGAAATAAAGAAGCTAGGTAAATCAATACATAAATAATGATTGACATTACTGTGTCTTTATTCTGAACAGGCACTGTGCTAAGTGATGCACTTCATTTATTCCACGCAGCTACTTGTGAAATAGCACATTTATCGCCCCCAGTTTCAAATGAGAAAAGCGTGCCTTAGGATTAACATGTTCAAGCCACAATTACCACAAGCCACGATTTGGATCCTGAAAGCATTTTTAATAAAGAAATCACAAAAGTAAAGGAGATTAAATTAAAACATACACATACATGCACACACACCCATACAGCAAAAAACATATACAAACCCAGAGAGAAGGCTCCCAGTTCCAGACAGAGCCAGTATCTCCTGCTGTGACCTTTCAAGGAAATTACGATTTTAGAGGAATCCCAGGACCTTCTGGTTCATTTCTGACATCTCCCTACCCCTCCAACCCCCTGCCGATTCCTCTCCGTTTGTAGCATTTCTGATCCAGCTATATCTTTTGTCCAAACCGCAAGCACTCACTTCTGGCCACCTTCCAGCCCCACTCCCGGCCCTTCCACACACACCTTACAGTGGCAAATCAGCACACTCAGGATTTTCTCAAGCTCTCTTAGGGGAAGCCAACAGATGTCAAGGTCTTTGAGTGTCCCTCTCCTCATTTTTAGTCTGGGGATAACAGTACCTGCATAGAGAATTCTTGTGTGGATAAGAGATGGGGATGTAAGTTGTAGGCAGCAAATAACAGTTATCTATTATGGAAATCACAGGCAGGGTACTTCTCTCACGTAAGGTTATGTTTTACTTTAACTGTTGAGAAAACCCTAGGATGGTGTTTTCAATTGGATGTGGTCATCCAAGGAGCTGGGTTTATAGCCTTAGCTATTCATTGAGTCAAAAATTATTATGGCTGCATTTTTTGTAAAGGCTGAATAATTTTATTGCCCTCAATGAGATTGGTAGCTGAGGAAGCTGAGGCAATGATGAAAATAATTAAATCGTGCTTCAGGGCACAAAGCAATCAAATACAGATGAATAGAAAGAAATTTTGCATTCCTCCCAGATGCTTTTGACCTCCTTTGACCACCCCCTGCACCCACCAGAACTTGATACTACCCACCGGATGAGAAAACGGAGCAACCGTGCCTTTCACCCATGGCTTAGTGAGCTGTGGGGGCCGTAGCCAAACAGGATCTGATCCAGACAGCCAGATGCTGAGGTTCTGCCAGAGACCAGCTTTATTTCTTTGGCTCCCTCCTCCTTTAGCTGATGTGAGGACTCCTAGTAGCATTATTTATTATAATTAATTGTTTCACTTCACTGATCAAAAGCTGCTTCCAAATCTGATCCAAGGACAAGTACAATCCCCGAAATTCATGAATCTTGACATTACAAGCCCCATAAACCTTCAATGAGGAAAGGCTGGACCTGTGTGCAGAAGTGCCCTTGCTGTACTTTCCAGGCATCATGGATTCTCTGTGCAGAGCAGTGGAAGTGTCCAGCTATGTCTAGATTTGGGGCCCTCTGATGTCTTCTCTTGCCTTGGAGCCCCCATATGAAACAGTGCTCTTCTGCCTTAAACTGTGGCTATCCTTGCAAAAGAGGCTTTAAGAGAAAGGCATCCTTGTAAGTGCAACACATGCCACAATGCTCATTTCTAGATGGTTAAAAAGAGCAAACTTTGTCCCTGTGACATCAAAGGAGCTGTGGTAAAATCTATACCATTATGATCATGCTACATAAAGGCGTTAAGAAATTCTATTTCTATATTTCGTGTCTTTATCATAATTGAGATATTGTGTAATTTTTAGACTCTTCCCTTCCAATTCTTAAAGAAATAAAAAAATAAATAAAAATGATCATCATTACTGGGGTAAGCAAATAAGCTCTGTGGGAGAGAAGTTTACTACACGGTTTCATAAGAATGATTCCAAATATACATTTACTGGCTATGCTTTCACTTGTTCGGACTTGGCATGCAAACTGTAAGTGCCTTGAAAGTAGTTTTGCTGTCTTATATATGTTTTCTTCATCTTCACAAATGCATAGCTCTCCCCAGAGCTAATATTCAAGAAATATTAGTTGGTTGACTTGAGCTCTCTTTTAGTCTCAAGCTTCCTGGGAGTTTGTTTTCTTGTTAATTTGCTGCTGAGCAGTACTCAGCACCTGCTCTTCTCAACTTGACTGTGTCTCCTCCACCAGCCTAAACAGAAGGGTATAGAAGGGAGACAAAGAGATTCAACCAAAGTGGGGGTGTGTCTTGAGCAGGTGGGAGACTCAGCATAGGACACTGGAGATCAGTAAGACATTCACTGCTCACATTGACTTTCTTTGACTTCCCTATTCAGCATTTACTGTAGCATTCCCTGTGGGTTCCTTGGGTATTCCTTGACATTGGTACTTTTTCTTCATTCATTGAGAGGTGATTTCTTGACAGGGAGGGCTGTGTGGCTATGTGGAATTGCATCTCTAATCCATGGATCACTAAATATAGAGGTAGAGTATGGATTGTGAAGTAGAATAGGGTTACTTTTTAATTTAAGTGATCAGAAACCTTTTGAAATCCGTATTTCAGAAAAACAATTGAAACAGTACTTACTTAGAGATATGAAAGATTTTTTATACTTTTCTATGATATGTAATTCAGAGATAAAGAACTTCATCTTCTCCTAGCTTATGTTGTAGATGTCCTTTTCTCAGTGTACTGCCAAAAATTATCTCCTCTTTTCACTGAAAGTGGAATTCTTCTCTATAGGAGAAGAAAAATCTAATTCTCAACTGATTATATGATTATTTATTGAGTTTATGACATTGATGGAAAGACTGCTTAGAGTGTGGGAAGATGTAAAGTTATAAGAAAGGTCTAAGAAGTGCTTCCTATCTGAAAGGAGCTCTTAATTTTGTAAGAACATAATAATACATAAATGCATAAGATTACGGATTCATTCTAAACCCTGTGTTCCTACGATTCCCAGTCTGGAGGAATTGCAACAACATTCACACAGCCTCCCAATCCAGGATACCAGGAGTCACCCTGGACTCCTTTGTCTCTTTCATTCCCCCGAGCTAACTGGTCCAAAAGATCTATAGATTCTACCTCCATAACGTCTCTACATTAGACTCATCCACAACATCCTCCTGACTTAGTTCTGGCATCCATCAGTTCTTGCCTCAATGCTTAGAATAGTCTACTAATTACTCTTTTTGTGTCAAATCTTGAATACCTTCAGCTCCCCAATCCATCTTCTACTCTACAACCAGGTTGATCTTTCTTAGATAGAGTTTAATTGACCCTGTAATTTCCTTACTTAAGCAGGACAAAATGTAGATACTTTCACTTAATATATAAGGTCCTTAATAGTTGTTCCCTGCCTGATTTTCTAATTCATCTTTTGCCATTCCCTAATCATCTATAAATGCCAAGAGGATGGGATCAAAAACTTTTTTGTGCAGCTCTGTATCCGTTAATACTTACCAAGGATGCTGAACACAATAGATGCTGATAACTTGGAATAAATAAACCCTTTGCTCCAATATAGCTAACCTATTTGTTATTTCATGAATGGCCCATATTGGTGCTGTTTCTGAGGCTTCTGACTAAACTTTTGCCTCTCCCTACAATGTTCTTAAGGACAAATTCAATTCAAGGAGACCATCCTCCAGAAGGTTTTCCCTGTTCCCCTTGACTGATTAAGGTATCTCTCTGTTGTGCTCCCATACCCCTCCAGGTTAGCTCTGTTACAGAAATTGCTGTGCTTTCTGTGATAACAGATTCATTTCTCTCTGGCTTCCTCTAGACCGAATGCTCCTTGACAGCAGGGTCCATGTTTTATTTGGTTTTCTATACCATGTGCTATCATTGTGCCTGGCTTAAAGTAGGCACTTGATAAATGCTTAATAAACCTATGAATCAGTTGTATGAATATACAAAAGCATAAGAGAGAGCAAATAAATTAATAGATAGATATATTGACCTGAACAGCGCACAAGGCTATATGTACTATTAAATGTAGGCATTTGAAGAGGAGTACAATCTCCTAAGAGGAAGACTTCTCTCTTAGTGAGCTCTTTGGAAATGACTTTCCTGTTCGTGTTGAGGGGACTTTCTGGTGTAAAGAACAATAATTACTATTTTTTCTTCAGTTCAATTTATTATTACATAGTATTTCTCTAAATATTCACAGATTTCTTACATAACTGATAACTCAAAACTATGTGGATTTAACAGATTAAATATTCCCCAACATTCAAATTGATTACATACTTCTCAAGTCAAAATGTGAAAGCTGCATAAACTGTGTAAACACTTTAAAAAGCAAACATGAAATAGAGTGAACACAGAATAATCAGTACTCAGCCTGGCTAATCCTTGTCTTTATTCATCTCAGCTAAGCATCATTTTTCAGATAGATTTCTTTGATCAGCAATCTCCATCATTCTCTCTCATAGTTCCCTGAAATTCCCCTCAAGCATTACTTGAACTTGTACTTATATTTTTGTTTGTTTAACTGTTTATCATTTCTCTCCACCACCGGTCCATGTAAACCCCACAAGGTAGAGATAACATCTACTTAATTTAGCTCTAAATTTGCAGTACCTAATGTAGTGCTTGCATATAGTCAGCAGTCAGTAAGTGTTCATTAAATGATTACATGTGTTTGTTTAATGCCTGTAAACTCTGTGCAGGCAGACATGATCTTGATTTTCTTTGCCATCGCCCCCTATGCACGCACTCACACACACACACACACTCACACCCGATATATAGATCGTACTAATAAATATTTGGTGAATGAATACTAAATAGCCTTCTAAAAAAATCTCCTCATATATGACCTTGAAGCCTTCCAAACCATTTTCCACAATACGGTCAACATGATCTTGGAAAAATGTGAATCTCATGATACCGATCCCCTACTTTAAGCTTGTTAAGTATCATCTCCTTGTTCTTAGAATAAATTCTGAAATTCTTAACAAAGCCCACAAAGCCTCACCTTTCTTGTCTCAGGACACCTACCCTCTCCTTTTCTGAGTCCTCATCATACAGGTGTCTCATCACTCTCTGAAATGGGACCTGGTGCTCCCTCGCTAGGACCTCCTTCCTGTGTCCTTATTCATGTATGCTCTTCCCTTCACCTGGCCAATTCTCTGCTTTGCTCTCCTTAAGTTCACATCTTAGAATAATATCATGTCCTCTGTGAAGACTTTCATGAATGCCCCACCCCACTATCAGGAAAGTTCAAATCCCCTCTGTCATATGCTCTCTTAGCGCTCTATACTTCTCTATAGCACTCACCACAATATAATTAAATACCAAATTTGTGGTTGGTTGATTAAAGTCTGTCCTTCTAGAAACTGAAATCCACAGGTTCAGAGAGTATATCATTCTCATTCAACCCCAAATTTTTTAGCAGCTATCAGTGTCTTATCCAGTGCATGGGCTCAGTAATTGTTTACTAAAAGACTAACTGAATGAATGGATATGATTTGGAACATTAACTGCTATTTGGTCTCAAGTTAAAGATCGTCATTCACATTTGAACACCCCGTTCATCATCACTTATACCTTAGCAGCTATGGCAGAAAAGATCATCACCCAAATAGCTGAATTAACCACCACCCCACCCTGAGTCCCAAGCTATTGTTTTCAAATTTTGGCTTAAAACTAAAGAAGTTCTACATCAATACAATTTTTCCAACGCAACTACTTTTTCATTCTTCTTTGTTCTTGATAAAGAATTCAATGTTTCCTCAACCTTTCACTAATATATTGAAGCAGTGAAATTCCCTTCAATATGTCGGTCACTCTCCTGAGGTCACATGGCATTGAATACTGAACACAGAACTATGGGTATGATCTGATTCTCCTACACAGAAGAGGGCTAATTCCACCTTCATATGAGACACTACAGCTCCATGATTTTAATCTGAGGACTCATTCTAATGACCAAAGATGATAAAATACCCAATGCACTGAGTGAGTTCCTACATTTTTAGTTAGTATAATTTTAATGCCTTACCCTTTGGCCTTAATTTAGGGAATAATAAAGTTTAAGAAATCAACAGCAAAATGGGAAATTTTCAAAAAGAAAGTCTCTCAATCTCTATTATTTTGGGGTCAAGATATTCCTAATTTCTATCATTCTTTTTTTAGATCTGCAACACCTTTTAGGGCATAATGTAGCTATTTTACTTTATTCTCAAAAGAAACGTGAGTAAGCATGACACATCTTTTTAAAATCCTGGCTGTATCACGCCTTATTCTCATTTTGTACATTATTCAAAGTAAGAGACATTAGGTGTTTTCCTGAATCAAAGTCCAAGTTAAACTCTCATCCTCACAAGTTTTCAAATGAATATTTTTAATAATTAAAATGCCTCAATGGAAGAGAAAAGGAAGAGGGAGAGGGAAGGGAAAGAGAAAGAGGGGAAAAGAGGTGGAGCGGTGGTGAGAGAGAGAGGGTGTCTTGGAACTATGAGTACATGAAAAGAATTGGAGCTGTCATCATTCCACCACATGGCCACATCTTCTAGGGATTATTTAACCTCATCAGTACCTGTCTTTCATAACATTAGATGTCTTGGCCTCGATAGTTAAAGAAAACACTCTGAGAGATTTTCCAGTATGTAAAGAAAATATATATTTTTGGGTAATGTATATGCATATTATATGCATATGTTAATTCAGCTGCCTTATTTTACTTGTAATATATTATTTTCTGTTTTTTTCTCCCTAAATCTCGATACCTATAAAAAAGTTTCGTAAATATTTTTCTCTAATGCCAAAATTATAATATTTTATAATATAAAAAGCAAAGTCGTTTTTCAATAGTGACACATTCAATGCTCTAAGCAACTCCTTGCCACGGCTTATTAAAGTTATCATAGATTATCCTTTTTAAAATCCTTTTCTATTTTTACAATGTTTATCTTTTATTTTCTCTTCTAATTTCTTATCCACCTATACTTTGCTTTTCTCTATGTACATGATAAAACTCATGAACTACTAAAGTGAACCGCAACTTATAAGGGCTATACCTCTCAGCTCAGCAAGACAACTTTGCAGTGGTATTATTAGATGTTTAAAAGCATAAATCATATATCTGTGAGAAATAAGACGACATTGTTTACGGAAGAAGAGTTTTTATAAGGCATGGTCCCACTAAGTATGCCTCTTACCCCCTAGCTATATCACTACGGAGATAGTATTTGTCATCTATGGAGACCAAAAACAGTTCCAGGACTGTATAGATGCCTCATCTCTCTCTGTGCCTCTATGTTATTTATCAAAAGCATGGGGACAAGAGACTTCAAAGGGAATTCCTTCCTCAGATCAGCTCAGTGGGAGGCCAAGGGAGACAAGAAACAAGCTCTTGATTGGTATTTATTGAGTGCCAAATGTTTCCTCAACACTGTACAATACACAGGGAAAGACATGGTCCATGCCCCATGGGGTTACCATCTAAATAGGACCGATGAGGTGAGACATAATTGGCTGAATTCTTACTCTGTGTTGATGACTTCTCTATGGGAACCCAAATCGTCCTCTGTGGAGATTGGTGCTATTCACCAAACCTTAACAAGCGCGTTATGTCCTCTGAGAGCCTGGCACCATCAGTCCCATCAGGAGGGAGAGCTCTGTGTTTGTCATAACTGCTTCTCGTATTCAGTCTCTCGCCAGATGCAGTCTTCAATGGCCTCGGCAGCAGTGGGAGGTCAATAGAAGGCTTTGTGGATGATCCAGGAGAAGCAGGAAGACCCTTGTCCTGGAGACAAAAGCTTAGCCTAATACTTCTAGAATTGCTCTCCTGGCTGCCATTTTTAACATATCGCTTCAATGGTTACAGCTCCCCAGTGGCTCCCCTGTTTCTTCCTCCATTCAACGGAGGAATGCCGCAGATTTGATCCTATCCTCTTGATGGCCAGATTATGCCCTGTGGCCAGCCTTGCAGTCTCTCCTTCTGCATATCCTAGCCAAGGGGCCTCACAAGCCAAGAAAAAAACTATTTCTTCTTCTCCCCAAGACAACATTGATCTCCTTCTATATACATGTCCTGAGAAACCAAAAATTGATCCAGTCTATGTAATTTCATCTACTGTCTCACAACCTACTTTTATAGTTTGATTCTTCATTTCTAAATCTTGAGCTATTTCTATCTATTTTGACTTCTCAATTTGTCTCATAAATATTATATCTATATCCACAGCTGATGAATGTGCAAATATAATAAAACCTGATATAATCCTCCCATGGTAAAATCAAGAAACTATTTTATTTTCTGAACACTGCTGTTCTGGACTATACTCCTATATAATCCAGAACAGGGTAATTTTTTTTTCATCTCTAACTACTTTAATTCTAAAATTTATGCATTATCCTCTGTGGCTTTTACTAATCTTTAAATTCAACTGAGGTAGGGGTAAGAACTGTGCGTTAGTGCAGGCCAGGGAGGGGAGAAAATCCCAGACTTTTCTAACCCCATTAATCCTAGAGCCTCCAAAGTTGCCTGAACTTGGGTCACTCAGTTGCCACAGCTACCAGAAATGTGGTCAATGAAGCTGTCTTGTGTCTAACAATAGGCTGTATCTTTGACTAACCAATATGTTAAGCAATGAACTGGGTAAAGTCGTAAGCAAAAGGCTTATCTAATCAGTAAAAAACATAAGATTGGAAGGACTCATTCAATCACTCAAAAAATATATATTGAGACTCAAACATTTTATAAGCACAATGCCAGGTGCTAGGAATTCAATGATAAGCAAAAATCAGATAAAGTTGCTGCTGTCCTACACTACATACTCCAGAAGGAAAATTTAAATTAACCACATAATAAATCTAAAATTCCAAGTCTGTTAGATTCTGTGAATGAGAGGTGTATAGTATCAGGGAAGGGCTTTGACGTCAACTTCGAAGGATGTCATGGAAGACTTCCCTTTGGAAGTGAGGACTGAGCTGAGATCTGAGGGCAACATGGCCTTAACTAGGGAAGGAGTGGAGGGAGGAACCAGCCATGCAACGAGAGCAGATGTCATGGGCAGGGACCACTATTCTAAGGAAGAAGGAAGTAGACGCTTTTTTATTCTCCACGTGCCAACCCTCAAACAGCATGTCCTGGACCATTCACTCCCCTGCTTCCACTTCATCTG
Source organism: Delphinapterus leucas (assembly GCF_059928025.1). Lineage (NCBI taxonomy): Eukaryota > Metazoa > Chordata > Mammalia > Artiodactyla > Monodontidae > Delphinapterus > Delphinapterus leucas. Next base: position 45,735,951 of record NC_143133.1, on the reverse strand, counting down.
GACTCCTTTTATGGCACTAGAATTTCTACCTTGTATTACAGTGCAATACAATTCTTCTGCTGCATTCGCAAAGGAAAAGATCACTATGTTGTTCTTTAAAGCCTCCACGATACCTAGAAGAGTACTTGAATACTGCAATCAGGTGGAACAAAGGGAAGAAACCAAGAAGATGGCATTTGAAAGTATACGTAGTCAACTATACTTTAATAAGAAGACATTATTGTTAAAAAGTATAGTATATACAAATAGTTATTTCTTAAATAAGTGCTTCTTTAAAAATAAGACTAGGCAGACTTATCTTGAAAACACCTCATATAATAAAGTCACGCTGAGCTCAAGTTGAGGAAATAACCAGGGACCAAAACAAACAAGGAAGTAAAATGAGAATGGTCCAGGAAGGATGTAACCACATATGCTCAAGAGGATTTGGCTGATATCAGAAATCTAAAGCCTTGTGGTTTAGTGTCCTATGAGAGGACTTTGGCCTGGGCAACGTAGAATTAGAATGGAGATTCCCTTATAAAGTCTGGAACTTGTGTGTCCTACTGACAAGGGAAGATGACAAAAACACCTGTTTATATTGGTTTAGACACTGGAAGGAAAAAATATTGACACTGGAATAAAAAGTACTAACCATAGATCTGCCTTCAAATACAATTATACTACTGTTTGGTCTAGAAAACCGACATCAAAAAATTTCTTAATGTAGTCCAAGAGTAGTGGCACTTCAACTTTCTAGGTAGAAAAAAAATACATTGTCTATGAAAGCGTGTGTCCTTAACCTAGACTCATACATAAATTTGAGTTCACAACATAAAATTTAACAATTCATGATAAACAAGCTACCATGAGTAAAAAAAAAAATCATGGCAATAGACACCTGGGATTCCAAATAGTATAATTATCAAATCCAGAATATAAAGTACCCATGCTTGAAATGTTTAAAGAAATAACAGATGGAATTCAAAATATGAATAAGAAACAAGAGATTATAAAAATATAACTAAGCATATTTTAAAAAATAACATTTCTAAAATTTAAAAATGTCAGCACTACAGCTAAAATCTCAATATACAGATTAAATAAAAGCTTTAATACAGCTGAAGAAATACTGACACAAAAGATACATCTACAGAAACTATAGCACTACAGAACACAACAGTGAAAGGCAGATAGGAAATAATGTGAAGAGACAAAGAAATATGGAGGAAAGAATGTTTAAAAATCTAACATGCATCCAACTGGAATTCCAGAAGAAGGAAATAGAAAGGATAAAAGAGAATTAATATTGAAAGGGAGCATAACTGAGAAATTTTAAGAATTGATAATAATATAAAAAATCAGAAAGGGATGCACAAACAATACCCAATAGGTGAAATAAACAGAAATCTCCTAGACACTTATTAATAAATTTGCACAATACCACTAACAAGGAAGTGATTTTTAAAGGAAACAGAAAGAAAAAATGATTGTCTATAAAGAAAAAGAAATTAAATAGAAGAATTCTCAATGACAATAATGGAAATGCTGGGAGAAAATAGCTGTAAATCTAAAATTGTGTACCACCTAAATTATTGATTTCACAGCCAGAAAACAAACACCGTGTAAATGCCAACTAGGTACAGTTTGATTGGGAGTGCTGTTCCAAAATTCTCTATAATACCTATTTTTTTTCAAGTCATTCCATCAGTTTAAGAGAAACTGTTGTCAAAATTTCCAACTATGATTATAGATTTTATCTCTTCTCCCTTTATTGTTTTTTTACTGGTTAAAAATATTTAGTTTTTTTTAAATTTTTATTGGAGTACAGTTGATTTACAATGTTGTGTTAGTTTCATGTGTACAGCAAAGTGAATCAGTTATACATATACATATATCCACTCTTTTTTTAGATTCTTTTCCCATATAGGCCACTGCAGAGTATTGAGTAGAGTTCCCTGTGCTATACAGCAGGTTCTTGCTAGTTATCTATTTTATATATAGTAGTGTATATATGTCAATCACAATCTTCCAATTTATCCCTCCCCCTAACTTATACCCTGGTAACCATAAGTTTGTTTTCTACATCCATGACTCCATTTCTGCTCTGTAAATAAGTTCATTTGTACCTTTTTTTTTTGATTCCACATATAAGTGATATCATATGATATTTGTCCTTCTGTGTCTGACTTACTTCACTCAGTATTACAATCTCTAGGTCCATCCATGTTGCTGCAAATGGCATTATTTTGTTCTTTTTTATGGCTGAGTTACATTCCATTGTATATATGTACCACATCTTCTGTGTGTTTTTTTATAACATCTTTATTAGAGTATAATTGCTTTACAATGGTGTGTCAGTTTCTGCTTTATATCAAAGTAGATCAGTTATACATATACATATGTCCCCATATCTCTTCCCTCTTGCATCTCCCTCCCTCCCACCCTCCCTATCCCACCCCTCTAGGTGGTCACAAAGCACCGAGCTGATCTCCCTGTGCTATGTGGCTGCTTCCCACTCAGTATCTATTTTACATTTGGTAGTGTATATATGTCCGTGCCACTCCCTCACTTTGTCCCAGCTTACCCTTCCCCCTCCCTGTATACTCAAGTCCATTCTCTAGTAGGTCTGCATCTTTATTCCCATCTTGTCCCTAGGTTCTTCTGACCACTTTCTTTTTTTTTTTTTTTTTTTAGATTCCATATATATGTGTTAGCATATGGTATTTGTTTTTCTCTTTCTTACTTACTTCATTCTGTATGACAGTCTCTAGGTCCATCCACCTCACTACAAATAACTCAGTTTCGTTCCTTTTTATGGCTGAGTAATATTCCATTGTATATATGTACCACATCTCCTTTATCCATTCCTCTGTCAATGGGCATTTAGGTTGATTCCATAACCTGGCTATTGTAAATAGTGCTGCAATGAACATTGTGGTGCATGTGTCTTTTTGAATCATGGTTTTCTCTGGGTATATGCCCAGGAGTGGGATTGCTGGGTCATGTATGTATGGATTTTATACATATTAGTGTATATATGTCAATCCCAATCTCCCAGTTCATCCCACCACTACCCCTCCCCTGCTTTCTCCCCTTGGTGTCTATATGTTTGTTCTCTACATCTGTGTCTCTATTTCTGCCTTGCAAACTGGTTCATCTGTGCCATTTTTCTAGATTCCACATATACGTGTTCATATACGATATTTGTTTTTCTTTTTCTCACTTACTTCACTCTGTATGACAGTCTCTACATCCATCCACATCTCTACAAATGACCCAATTTCGTTCCTTTTTATGGGTGAGTAATATTCCATCGTATATAAGTATTACATCTTCTTTATCCATTCATCTGTCCATGGGCATTTAGGTTGCTTCCATGACCTGGCTATTGTAAACAGTGCTGCAATGAACATTAGGGTGCATGTGTCTTTTTGAATTATGGTTTTCTCTGGGTATGTGCCCAGTAATGGTATTGCTGGGTCATATGGTAATTCTATTTTTAGTTTTTTAAAGAACCTCCATACTGTTCTCCATAGTGGCTGTATCAATCTACATTTCCACCAACAGTGCAAGAGGGTTCCCTTTTCTCCAAACCCTCTCCAGCATTTGTTGTTTGTAGATTTTCTGATGATGCCCATTCTAACTGGTGGGAGGTGATACCTCATTGTAGTTTTGATTTGCATTTCTCTAATAATTAGTGATGTTGAGCAAATTTTCACGTGCTTCTTGGCCATCTGTATGTCTTCTTTGGAGAAATGTCTATTTAGGTCTTCTGCCCATTTCTGGATTGGGCTGTTTGTTTTTTTTAATATTGAGCTGCATGAGCTGTTTATATATTTTGGAGATTAATCCCTTGTCCGTTGATTCATTTGCAAATATTTTCTCCCATTCTGAGGGTTGTCTTTTTGTCTTGTTTATAGTTTCCTTTGCTGTGAAAAAGGTTTTAAGTGTCCTTAGTTCCCACTTGTTTATTTTAATTTTATTTCCACCCATTTTTTGATTGGGTTATTTGGTTTTTTTTGATATTGAGCTTCATGATCTGTTTGTATATTTTGGAGATTAATCCCTTGTCAGTTGCTTCATTTGTAAATATGTTCTCCCATTCTGAGAGTTATCTCTTTGTTTTGTTTATGGTTTCCTTTGCTGTGCAAAAGCTTTTAAGTTTATTTAGGTCCCATTTGTTTATTTTTATTTTCATTACTCTAGGAAGTAAATAAAAAAAGATTGTCTTTTCTCCCTTTAGTTCTGTCACTTTTGGCTTCATATACTTTGAAGCTCTGTTATTAGGTGCTCACACCTATAAGTATATACACATTCAGGATTAGAACTTTCATAAAATTTCTTTTTTTTTTACATTTTGCCTTTAATTTTTAGCTATACTTAGTTTTAGTTTTAGTAGTGGTTCTAGGGACTGTACATGCAACTATAAATTATCACAATCTACTTAGAACTAATATTATGCTACTTTGTGTTAAACACTATAATATTACAACACTATAATTCCATTAGCCACTCTTTCATTTGTACTTCTGTTGTTATATTTTCTACTTTTACAACCTGTTATAAACCCAGTACAATGTTATAATTTTTCTTTAAACAGTCAATTTCCTTTTAAAGATGTTGAGAGACAAAAATATATATGCTTTTTCATTTTTACCTAAATATTTATGAGGCCAGGTGCTCTTCATTCCTACCTGTAGATTCAAGTTTTTATCTGATACCATTTCCCTTCAGACCAAATCATTTCCACACAGAATAGGTTTGCTGGTGATTAATTCTTATCACTTTTCATTTATATGAAAAGGCCTTTATATTGTGTTAATTTTTGAAGTATTTTGATTAGAAAGTGAAATTTGGATTGACTTTTTTTTCCTATTATTCAAGGCTTTAAAACATGATTCCATTAAAAAAAAAAAAAACATGATTCCATTGACTCCTGGCTTCCATTATTTCTGATGAGAAACCAGCTGTTACTGTGAATGTTCCTGTCTATGTCAACCACTAATTAATAATCCAAATAAAACTAGAATACAAATAAAGTAAGAGTATGTGAGGTTGGTGACTGGAAATATGTGTTCTTGTATTTGAAGAGAGTAAAAGCTAAATCTTTATCTTTAATTGACTCATAATCTATTAACAAATTTTAAAATGCCTAAAATATAAGCATCAAGAAATAAAGAAGCATTTATTTCAGAGTAATGGAAATAAATAACGAAAAATGGAATAATTCCCTGTGGCTAGTGGAAAATGGAACAGTGATAGAAAATAACTTTATTTAATAAGAAACCTTATAAAACCACTTAACTCTTTAAAATAAATGCATGTAAATCCTTGACAAACACCATAATTATATTTTTAATGATTTATGACATTTTACTCAATTCCTGTCCCCCAAAATACGATTCCTATTAACCATGGATATATTTTCTGTTCCTATAATTTTGCCTTTTCTAGAATGTTATATGAATGGAATCATATGATATGTAGCCTTTGGATCCTGGCTTCTTTCACTTATATAATGCTTTTGAGATTCATTCTTGTTATTGCATGTATCAGTAGTTTTTTTCCCCTTCTTATTACCGAGACATATTCCATTGTATAAATGTACCACAATTTTTTTCTGATTCACCAGTTGATAAACATTTGGGTTGTTTCCAGTTTGGGATGATTATGAATAAAACTGTTATAAATATTTGCATATAGATTTCCGTGTAGGTGTTAGTATAATTTCTCTTGGGTAGATGTCTAGGAATGCAATTGCTGGGGAATGTAGTAAACATATATTTTACTTGATAAGAAACTGAAAAATTATTTTCCAAAGTGGCTGTACCATTCTGTATTCTCACCAGCAGAGTGTGAGAGTCCCAGTTGCTCTTAATCCTTGACTTCATTTGGTATTGTCAGATTTTGTTTCTGTTTTTAGCTATTCTAAGAGGTGTGTCTTCTTTTATTTCTCTCAACAAAGTTTGGGAGTTTTCAGCATACCAATTTTCACATATTTGTAGGTTTATCCCTAAGTGTTACATGTTTTCAGGTATTCTTGCATATGCTGTTGTTTTTACTTCAATCTAGTTGCTCAAAGCTAGTATATAGAAACACAACTTAGTTTTGTACACCGACCTTGTATTCCATGGCATGACTAAACTCACTGACTTGTTCTTCAACCTTGTTTTATGGATTCTCTGAGATATTCTTTGTAGACAATCATGTTGTCTGTATACAAAATGTTTTATTTCTTTACTTCCAATCTGTATGTCTTTTATTTCCTTGTCTTACCTTATACTGTACAGAATTTAGAAGTAGTGTTATTAATTTAACCTAAATGTGCAGATCCAAGCCACCTCACCTGAGACCTTCTAGGCACTGCTCATGCTTATCATTTCTCCCACTGACACTGTGTTTTACATATAAATACATCTGTGTAATCAAACTCCTAGGCTTCATCTTTCCTTCCAGTAGATATGACTGCAAGGTTAGATCTTTGGACACAGTGTGTTTGCCAGAGCTGGGTTGAGGTTACAGAGGTTGCTCAGCCTGGATTCACTGTTCCCTTCTATGGATTAGTGGGATCGAGATTACCATAGTAATGATTCAAGGGTGCTTTTAACCCTTCATCATGAACTGTCTAGAACCGGGCTCTTTATTGCACACACACATACTCCTCTAGTCATGTTTCTCATCTCAGAAAATAGCATCACCCAGTTGCCTAAGCCAAAAACCTGAAAGATAGCCCATACTTTTTCTTTTCCTCTCATTTATGTATTCACACTCCAAGTAATCCTGCTGATGCCACCACTCCATCACTAGGGATACCATCTATTGTATAAATGAGCCAGAGATGTCCCCTGTGTATTAGCCTAAAATGTCTCGTGTTGTTTCCTGCTTCACAACAAGCTGGTATCATTATCTCAAAGCCTGTCAGTGCCAAACTCAAATTCTCACACATCCAAATTGTTTTAAATATAGCTCCCAAACCCCCATATTTTTAGCCATTAAGATCCTACATACTTTTAGGTTGCTTCCATGTCCTGGCTATTGTAAACAGTGCTGCAATGAACATTGAGGTGCATGTATCTTTTTGAACTATGGTTTTCTCTGGGTATATGCCCAGGAGTGGGATTGCTGGGCCATATGTTAGTTCTATTTTTAGTTTTTTGGAAGCAACCTAAATGTCCATCAACAGAGGAATGGATAAAGAAGATGTGGTACATATATACAATGGAATATTACTCAGCCATAAAAAGGAAAGAAATAATGCCATTTGCAGAGACGTGGATAGACCTAGAGACTGTCATACAGAGTGAAGTCAGAAAAACAAGTATCATATAATATCGCTTATATACGGAATCTAGAAAAATGATACAGATGAACTTACTTGCAAAGCAGAAATCGACACACTGATGTAGAGAACAAATGTATGGATACCAAGGTGGGGGAAGACGGGGGGGATGAATTGGGAGATTGGGATTGACATATACACACTACTATGTATAAAATAAGTAACTAATGAGAACCTACTATAGCACAGGTGTTCTGTGGTGACCTAAATGGGAAAGAAATCTAAAAAAGAGGGGACATATGTATAACTCATTCACTTTTCTGTATAGTAGAAACTAACACCACATCGTAAAGTAACTATATTCTAATAAAAATTAATTGAAAAATAAAATAAATAAAAACAACTATACCCCAATAAAATATATAAATAAATAATAGATCCTACATACTTTAAACCCCATTAAGCTGCCCCCAACGTATGCTAACCATAAATAAAACAAGCCCTGTAGCTATAAAATACCCCAAATGGCTGCTGCCCTTTGGAGCTCTCTGTCCCAGGAACTCCCCACCTTGCCACTGAGTAAGATCACCTAGACGTGTAAGCCCCAAGCTCCCCTCTGCTATTTGCCCACTGGGTGGTGGCCCCATACTGCTGCCTCTAGAAGGTTTCTTGCTGAGAGGGACCCTGTCCAAGTACTGTCCATATAAAGCTTGTGTATTTCTGCGTCTTGTGGTCTTGTTTCTTCCTTAATCAACCCCTAAGTCCCTGAACTTACCATATCTCCTATTCAAGTCATCAAGACAAGACCCATCTTCTGAATTATAAAGGTCTCCCTCCTACCCCTCTTGCCCCATCCCAGCCAATCCATTCTCTACACAATAGCCAGATTGACCTTTCTTAAATGTAAGTTAAAGGATGTCACTTCCCTGCTTAAAAACTACCAATAGCTTCCCACCTCATCTAGAATAAAATAAAAATATCTTAACGTGGTTTTAACTACCCTATGGGATCCACCACTCTGAATCTACCTTGTGCCATTCTTCGTCTTGTTTACCATCCTTCATGCCGTATTTTCCTTCTTCCTCTTATACCAACACACCAAGTTTACACTTGATTTTAGGACCTCTACAGCTACCTCGCCTGGAAAGCTCTTGCCCAGATACAGCATTTGCATGTATGCTTCCTTCTTATTAGTCAGGTTTTAGATTAATGTCACTTCTTCAGACCCATTTTATTATACTTAAAAAATTCTTATTACTTATTTTATAAGTATAATAAGTAAAAATAGTATTTTATAACTTTAATTTTATTATTCTAATTTTTATATTTTTTCTAGTTATTTACTTATTTTGTCTCTCCACAGTAGATTGTATTCCCATCAGAGCAGAGATCTTATCTATCTCACTCAGGATTATCATCCCAGTGCCTAACATAAAGTGGTAGTTTAGTAAATAATTACTAGACAAATGAATGAGTGAAACACAGATGAATAGTACCTTGAACATAGAATCATGACACTCAGATCATGAAAAGTGATTAAATCCAATATCCTACTCAACTCCTTTGATCTCATCTTGTTAAGTGACTTATAGTTTCTAGGACTCTGAGCTTATGTACTTGCTCTTCCTTTTGTTGGTACATTCTTCCCTCTCTTCCCAATTAGCTGGCTAATTCTTCCTCACTTGAGATCTCCACCCCCAAATTGCATTGGGGATCCTCCTCAAAACGCCCATATTCACTTGTATCATAGCAGTTATGACATACTATTGTCATTTCCCAACTTTATCTCCTCCATTAGACTCTACACTTCTTGAAGGCAAAGAACAAGTATGTTTGTTTGTTTGCCTTTCTTGAGTATCTGTTATGTGCCTGCCTCTTGTTATGATTGCAATAATTTTTGTAGTTGTTAAACAGATAAATTTTACTCTTGATCTTCTTAAAGCAGTTTTAATCATTCCTAGAATCATGTATTAAATTTCATGAATCCTATTTTAAAAGAAACGTTAATAAAATAGGGGATGAGGGCTCTGGAAGCATGTCATATCAGAAAGTCTTGAAAGAATTAGGGACATTCAATTGGAAGAGAAACAACCCAGAGGAACATCATGTTTCTTTTCTAACATCTTAACTTTCCATCTGAAAGAGACTGACAGTTGTGGTGTATGGAGAAAAAACAGGTTATCACAGGCTTCAGTTAAGTCCACATGAAGCTAATCACTGACAGCTTCACTGACCGCGAGATTTTTAACAATTATAATTGTCCGAGCCTGTCTTACAAACTAGTTTCACTTTGTTTCTTAAGGAAGCTTTGTTGAAAGAATGAATAAAGAAACGCAAGAATTCTGCAAGTAGTATAATTTAAGTAGAAAGATAATTAGCTGATTATGAATAAATATGACTAAAGATCACTAATGAGAATTTTTCTGAAAAGAAACTATTTCCTATTAATTGAAAGTTAAATTATTGACTAAACCAGAAATAGAAATAAGTTAAACACCAGTGTGAAGCAGTGAGCCAAATGCAGATTGTAGGGTACTCTACAGGAAAAAAGACTCAGTTTCCTCAACAAACCATGATGTGAAAAGGCAAACTGAATGGGGTGTAGGGGAGCATCTTCTATTATGGAATAAAAGAAACTTAAGACACAAAACAACCAAAGGCAATAAGTAAATCTTGTTTGGATCGTGATTTTTTTAAGAGCTTCTTTGAGACAATTGAGAAAATTTGAATATGAATTATTTGTTCTTAACTATGAAGGAATTAAGGTTAATTTCATTAGGTGTGATCATTGCATCATGGTTATGTAAAAATGATGCCCTTATTAGTTAGAGGTGCATACTGGAGTAATAAATGGAATATTGCCTGCCTTATCAGTAAACAAAGGTCGTGACAGTCAATCACGACGGTGCTTGCAGCCACCACCAGGGAGCTGGTGAGCCCTGAGGGAACTCAGGATGAGAAAACACAGTATACTGGCCCCAGATAGTTGAAGTGCAAATTAAAGGAATGATTTCAGACTCTTGTATCCTCCCATACATAGAAAAGTGCTAAATTCCTTAACCTGAGATATCTGGCTTTCCTTAATTAACAATAATCTTTTGATGTTGCAATGGCCTGCCCTTTGTTGTAAAACTTCTATGTAACCTGGCTCCCTACTTGCCACCTCAAAGCAGTTCTCTCAGGATTACTTAAGATGCTGCCTCCCAGGCTGGAAGTCCTAAAAATTCCCACTGAATGGAACACAACTCTCAACTTTTATGTTGTGAATAATTTTTTAATCGACAGGAGTATTTATGAGTGAAATGACAGTGTCCTCTATTTGCCTTAAAAAAAAAAAAGTTTTGCACCAAAAACAGGGAGAGATGGGTGGATAGATGATATTAGCTTGGTAACATCTTGATGGATGTTGAATCTGAGTAACGGACACAAGGGTATTTGTTATATCATTCTTTCTAATTTTGTGTTTGTTTTAATTTCCATAATAAACATTTTAAATCTCATATAATATTAAAGAAAATAAAAGTAACTTATATCACACTTATAAAATATGTTCCTAGGCTTAGCTCTGAATGTGGGATGTGAGATGTTTGTATGTGAGTGTGTATGCATATGTGAGCACAATGTGTATATATGTGTGTGTGCATGCATTTATGTATGTGTGTGCATGTGTATAAGTATTCAGCATGACATTATTATTATGATTATCTCATTTCATACTCACTTTTCATTTTTTACTTGAGACCATTTTTCTCAGAAAATAATAAACATATCTACCTTTAACCAAAGAGAACATAAATTTGTTCCATTTCTGTCATCCATTTTGTCATCTAATTATTTTTAATTCTCAGAAATTAAATACAACCCTAGGAGAAAAAGTAAATTTCCAGTGTAATCTAAAAGACTGAAGAGATTTTGATTCTCTGGATAATGAGGGTTCTGGTTAATGTAGAGTTATATATGCCAAAGAGGTTTGGTAGCTATCTGTAGGAGTAACTTTGAAGAATTCCATGTAGAACAGCTTCCAAGTGGACTTAAAAGGCTGATTTTCATTCCGAAAATCTGGGGTAGGGCCAGAGACACTGCATTCCCTATAAATTCCCAAGTGAGTTTATACCAATCTGTGACAATCTACTGCTTATCCATGACATTGACTGGCAAGGCCTTTCTGATTCAGAGTAAATTTCTACAGGATAAAATATTCTCAATTGAGATTCACTGGAAATAATTTTTTCATCAACTCAAAGGTTTTATCTCTCTGCTGAGCCCCTGCTTGAACTTGAATAGATGAGGACTGCTTGATTTAGAAGGGTTCTTCCCCCTTAAATTATGTGCTCACAATCCTCCAGTTTACATCTACCCCCAGCAATCTCATGATAGGACTAGCCACCTTCATGGTGATTTCAGTTTTGTAATTTCAGTTTTACAAAGCCCTGAGATTGCTGTATTTTGAAGTAATTCCTAGTTTAGTATACCAACTGAGTAAACATAAATAAATAAACCCCAACATACAAGTGAACTATCAAATTTAAAATAGACGACAGGTTTAACTCGAAGTCTTTAACTCATACATGCTAATAGTTCTTTTATGATCCATTTCAAGAACATCAGATGTCTTAGGATCATGCAGCAATAAGTCATCAGAGATGATTAGTAAGACTTTTACATGAAATTTTTCCTTAATTAATGAAAGAACAAGGGAAGGCTGTGTCAAACTTTGTACAAAGCACAGATTCTACTATATAGCCCACCAGATGCCTTTTGGTTCCTGTGTGTGTGTGCATATATAGTATGTTTTATGTGTGCATAATACATATGTTTCATATGTGTGTGTGCACATATGTGTGTATATATATTTCATAAAAAATAATTCAGATCCTTTTCCCCAAATCCAGTTTCCTGTACTTTCATCTTTTGTTCTCTGAATACGTGTGAATGGGATGAGTTACCGTAAACAATCACAGCTATTTTTGGTGCATGACACAGGAGAGCCAAGTGTGTTACTGCATTTAGTTGATTTTAGTAGCCACTCTGCCTTCACCCCCAAGCTGCCCTCAAAAGTCACCCTGCGGGGATTGCAGAGCCATCTGTTTCATATTCGCTCTGCTCGTGGTGGTGTTGTGTTCTATTTCAGCTTTCTGTGCTCTGGATCCAATTGATGACATTCGAGGTAGCTGCGACCCATAGTGATGAGGATCACAGAAGATGATGGGCTCGTTAAGCACATCTCATTTTAGACAAACTGCAAGTGGCATTTTGTTTATATGGTTCATTTCGCCAACAAATTAGATTTCAAATTGATTGCTTTCTAAAATGGCTTTGTTCATCAGTTCTGAAACCAGGCAATTACAATCAGAATCCTAGTAATTAATGGTGTCCTATATTAAAAATGTTTTTTAAACAGAAAGGCATCCATGAATTTCAACAGAATGTAAAATCTGTCCATGACTTTTAATCCCACTCAAGCACTATACAGTGTAGAAATGAAATATCTGTCTTTACACAGGTTTACTATGAAAAAGAAACATGACAGCCCAGGAAAGGGGCATGTAAACCACTAGACCTCTTTATCATGAAGCAACTGAAGGTCCAGCAGAATATAAATAAAAAGTTTAACATCCTGCACCAATGGAGACCAATGGTATTGGATTGTGATTGAATACTATTTGAGCCGCTTTACTCAAAAAGCAATTTCTAGTATGTGGCTTTAAAAAAAAAATTCATGCACAAGGTGTGTAAGTTGATGGAGTTAGTGCTCATCTTTAATTTCATTTTTAAAAGTAAGATTATTTTTTATGTTGTGTCTCTAAAATTAAATTAGAAATTGAAGAAGGGTGGTAGGAAGCCTCCATGGCTTTTCTTAAACTTTCACTGGCCAAAGTTTATAGGAATTAGCTACAGCTTTTTACTGCCAGCAGTAGCACCATACTTCTGAATCTTTGTAGAATCATTATTGGTTTCCAATTCTACCTACACCACTAACATCCTGATGAATTTGGGATAATTTTCATAATCTTTCTTTTGCAAAATAAAACATAAATTCAGATAACCACATCCATCAAATGTATAGCTAAATTAATTATGATCACCAGCCAGGAAACCACCCCGGGCAAGAAATAGCATTTTACTCCCTATTTGAAAAATCCCTTTCATGGGCTCCATCTCTATCATATCCTCTGCCTCTTCTTCTTCTCCCCTAAATATTATCCTGACATTTATAGACATCACTTCCCGTTACAAAAAAAAAAAAAAGTTAAATTGCCCAAATGGGTATCACTAGACTTGGATTCAGCCATGTCTCCAGGAATTGGAAAAGTTATTTCACATCTCCAAATTCTAACCTAGAAATCTGTAAAACAACTCATATCATTTAGCTCCCAGATGTGTTCATGTGTATGTGGACTTAGCTTAGCACAGAGACAGTCACCATGCTCTTGTTTATCCCATCCCCTTACCTAGAAAGGCAAGATGGCTTGCAGAGAAGACAGTGAGGAGGTCAAAGTTCAGACCCCAAAGAAAAGGAAAATCTTATGATTCTTGAATAAAAGAGGAACACAATGAATTCAATCTTAATTGATACATTTTGAAGGAAAAATCATGAAGATCCTCATCACTCTAGCTAGTTGTGTAAATGTCATCTCAGAAATGAAAGACTTTCCTTCTTGAGCATATTCTCTAGACCCTCCAGGCTCCTGACATGTATGCTTTTTATCTCAGCTCTGGCTCTAATGGACACAGTGACATTTGGCACACCACTTAAAAAAATTGGGATTTCTATTCTGGAAGGAATAGAACACCTTTGAACTTAAACCTCTCTATATATTGTAAAGACAGAGAAATAAATTTTAAACAAAGAGTAATCTTCTCAAGGTCAAATAATAGAAACTCAGTTCTCCTGATTCCAGTCTCAATTTTTTTGACCAACCCAAGTCGTTTCTCTCTAGTAACATTGCACTTACTCCGTTATTTCCCTGACCCAAAGTCTTTCCATAGTGGTCTCTCATGCCCACTGAATAACACCCAATCGTCTCAGGCATTCTTATCCAATGTTAGTCCTCTGCCATTTCTTGGCAAGTGAGATCATGCTTTCCTCCATAGGCTTGTTTTTCAGAAGGGAAATATGTTTTAGCAGCCTCCTCTCTATTTTAATGAAAGGAATTCTTGAGGCAGATTATTTCATTACCAAGCAGAATGGTAAGTATGAGACTACAAACAGGAAGCTCACAGGTGCTCTGGGTTGAGGTGGGATGCTAGAGTCCACCAGGAGGAGGATGGAGGAACCAGCATTGCAAGAGAAGCTGTGGAGGTTAGCCTTGTGAAAGAGTGGAGAGATAAGATGGCTAGCATCAGAAAAGAGATTTGGGGAAGATTACAGAGTGGCCCAAAGAGACATTCATGATATTTGGTCATATGAATTGTCATGAACCCTTCCTTTCCTCTCTCCATGGTATCTTCAGAAAACATCTACTTCTTGCTTATACATTATGGGGGATCAAGTGTTTCTGAGATATATCAAAGAATCGAGTGTTGCTGCAAGACTGGCATAAACACAGAAGCTACTCACAGGGATCCCTACAATTATTAACTATGCTTGGACCTTTTCACTTCCTTTATTCATGTTCTTCACTACTTAAAAATATTCTTTCTGTCTCTGTATATGTATATATGTAAATGTTATGTATCATTAATAAATGTCTCCTGTGCAACCCGCACTGTCCAGACTTTACATATATTATGTCATTTAATTTTACAATGCCTTAAGGTACTTTTATTATCCCCATTTTACAGGTGAGTCCCAGTGAGATCACACGGCTTGCCCAAGATGCATACTTAGTAAGAAATGGGGTAGGGACATGAAGTCAGGCAGCCTGGCTCCAGAGCCCATGCTCTTAACCACCACACTCTCCTAGCTCTTTAATACCACTTCTTTAGTACATATCAATCAGCTCTCCTTCAATATGAATATATTTTATCTTCTCAACTTAATGGCAAGCTCCCTGCGAGGAAGTAGAGTTTGTCTTTTTCTTTGTTTATCCTCTACAGATTTTTTTGAAATGACTATTTTGGCGAGGTGAGTCATTTGATTGGATTAGTAACTCCCAAATATTTAAAATTAGAATAACCCTTTTAACAAATGACGTCTGACCCCAGATGCTAATGCGTGGAACACGTAAAAGCAGAGCTTCTCTGATCGAAGTTAAATAATTTGTCCCAGGTCAAAGAACTAGTATACGTACTAAGACATTTTGACCTAAGACCCTCTACTCTATACCCTAATTCTTACCTACTATGCAACCTTATATTATAAACCCTTCTCAAGCCAATACCCTTAAAACAACAGAGCACAATATTGCATTACCCGATTAGGTAGGACGGCATGTAAGAAGATGAATTTTTATGAATTTAATATTATTCATTCAAAAGTATTTGAAGCAGAGACATCCAGATAATAACCCTCTGGAAATGATGGAAAGTGTGGATTACATGCTTTGGTCAGAGAACTGGACTACAGGTTCTTTCTATTCCAGCATTAAAATTTATAATTCTATTATTTTAACACAATCTAATGTACATAAAGGACATCTAACAAATGCCATCGGATCATGACAATTATAGACAAACACACACACACACACACACACACAACCATAGCAGCATATACATAGAACAACGCTAAGAACATTACGCATGTCTTAGTAATCTCATTCATTTAAATTCCCATCTTCCTGAATGGATATAGCAATCCTTCCTATAATTTAAATTCAAATTGACAATATTTGAATTTCTTGTTAGAAACCATAATTTTCTGAAACATGCCTGAATAGCATAAACTCAAATATTTCTTTCATCAAGAGCAAAAATTTATACTTTCTTTCCCAATTAATGCCTCCATTTGTATTCTAAAGACAACTATATTACATGAGAAGAGTAAGTGCTCACAGCTTTGAATTGGTTTAATGCCCATCACAGATCCCTTTATTGGTCTTTTAAGATCTTAGAAAGGGAATGTAAATTAAATTGTGTGAGGAAGAGATAAATGCCTCTTTCATTCATAATAAATTGATCTAAAAAGCTTACTGATCATCCAAATGCTACATCTGGACTTGTTATCACATGGAAATTCATTATAGAAAATATACTATGCAGATTGAGTTGGCTAATGCAGCGTGTAAACTATAATTTCTGCTATGATTTAAAATTATACTTTCTCATCTAGTGAAGATTGCTTTGACAGGCGTTCATCAGCTACCTCCCCTTCTTGCATTTGACCTAAAGTATTTGGGACAAATGTTTGTATGAAATACCTATCATGTAAAAGGCATGTTCATGAGGTTATATTATTTGCCTAATTCCTGAAAAACAACACTGCCTTGATCTACGTGACACTGTATTATCCAGCTACCAAGTGAAACATTAGTCAGAAACTTGGGGTTTTGATGAATATCAAATGGCGACCTAAATCATAATCCTCTAAGGCAGTGTCATTCCTTGAAAATAAATGTGAGCCACAAATACAGGGCACATATGAAATTTAAAATTCTGTAGAGATATTAAAAACAGTTTTGATACCAAGCAGGACCCTATGGGGCTCCTGGGCACAAAAGCCTTTCTCTGTCCCCCATTTCTAGATTACAGGAAATAGGCTTCATTCAGCTTCTGTGACTTTCTCTGAGTTCCAAGAGCAGATTCAAACAGTTGTTAATTAGGGAAGGGAGTAGATGTGGAGACAAGGGAGGAACAGTCAAAAGAAACAATAGTGCAGCCTTGGGGCAGAGTACTGCTTCCCCTCCAGGAGATATACATAACAATATCTTTGAGCTGTTTTGCAGATACTGAAAACCCCACCAGGTGGGAGAAGCTAAAACGGAATGCTGTCCTCAAGTGGTAGATCCCCAGAAGGGTTGATGATACTGACTCCCACTTACCTCACCACCAACCAATCAGAAGGTTGTCCATGAGCTGATCACACCCTCTCTGAACCATTACTATAAAACTCCTCACTACCCTCTCCAAGCTGGCACACGGTTTTGAGGCCATTAGCCTGCTGTGGCCCCCTTTGCCTGGCAAAGCAATAAAGCTATTCTTTTCTACTTCACCCAAAACTCTCACTGAGAATTAATTTGGCGTTGGGATAGAGGCCAGATTTGGTTTCAGCTTTCACTGTTAAACTGTTGAAAATAATTTTAATAAAACATTTTATTTAACTGTATATATGCAAAATATCTTTATTTCAAAATATAATTGTCATAAAAATATTAATGATACCTTTTATAAGTCTTTGAAATCTGGTGTACATTTATACTAAGTACATCTCAATTTCAACCAGCCACATTTCAAGTGCTCAATAGCTACATGTGGCTTGTGGCTACTTCAGATCCTGGCTTCACCATGAATATAAGCAAAGGGAGATAGTGGTACTGTTCCCAACAACACAACTCTAAAAGCTAAGTTTTCCACATTTTATCTTAATAACCAGTCCCTACTTTTCAGCCCTTTTTTCTATTGTAAATAATGATAATAGTCACCTATGTTTCAGCATCATTTAACCCTAGTGACGAACAATTCCAGCAGGATATTAAAATCTCCAAACATAATAATGAATGGATATAAAAGCACTTTGGACTATTACTATCTAAATTCTCATACATCAGGGGAACACAGCAAGAAAGTTTTCTCAGCCTCCCTTACCTTCATAGATGTAGACAGCCTATCCATTAGACTAGTCCTTGTTGATCTTATCTTTGGTACCAAGAATATTTTTTTGTCTGTTTTCTTTATTCATTTTTGTTTTTGATTGTTTTTTTGTTTTGTTTGTTTTCTTTACCCTGCTAACTGTGCTAAAGAATCCTAGTGGAGCCCAGCTCTTTACCACAGAATGCCAGCTGCAGATAAGAAAGATTAGAATCCTTACCTAGTTCTGCCCTCTACCTTCATTCCCTGAATCCTGGTGCCCTTAGACTAAACTGGAAAGAAAAATCTATTCAATCAGAGGACTCGCCGTGGTTCATAGTGATGTATATATAGCCTGCTGATGTTCTCCACGCAACCTCCACAGTGTTATTTAATTTGAAATAGTTGACAACACTGAAAAATCAGATTTCAAAAGAATCTGGTTCACAATTTTTGTGTGTGAAAAATTCTATCTGATGATCCCAAATCTCACTTCTTGCATGAGATCCTGACATTCTAAACCTCCATCCCATTTGACCAATTGAGTACTCTTGTATTGTGTATCCTTGCTGGGTGTGTCTGTGTTATTGGATTTGGACAGCTGAGCACACCCAGGGGCAGGGTCAAGCCTCTCCATCTTATTTATCCAGCTCATGACTCAATATCAACTTGCCCCTGTCTCTGTTGGAGCCCTGACAGCAATGACACTGATGACTTGTCCTGTGGTAATTATTTTTCCTTGGTTGCTGAAGTGCATGTGAAACAAAGCTATGATTAATCTCTGTTATAGAACTTATTTGAGAATCAACGGCCATGATGTTATTGAATTACGTGTGAAATGAAGCCCTAACTCAACAAAGAAACATATCTCTTGATCAGTATTATGAACAAAATCTTATTGGATTGGACAGTGAATATTCAGCTTGCACCTGGACATTCAATAACGTTGGCCTTTGTAAATTTCCTTGAAAAACTGTGCTTCCTAAACCTCATATTTGGTTTCTAAAACCCCTACTTGCCCTTCCACTTAACTTGTAGAAAAATCTTGATTATTATATTAATGTTCCTGTTTTTGCCAAGCTGTCTACATTAGTTTCCTAGCCCTGCCATAACAAATTACCACAAAGTGGGTAGCTTAAAACTATGATAATTTACAGTTCTGGAGGCCAGAAATCTGAAATCAAGGTGTCAGCAGGGGCACACTCTCTCCAGAAGATCTAGGGGAAATTTCATTCATACCTCTCCCAGCTCATGTATTAAGAGTTTTGCATTTAGGCATTGGAGTGAAAAGACTTGGGTCCAAATCCTGACTTCATCGTGTACTAGCTGTGCAGACTTAGGAAGGGAGCCTCAGTTTTTAATTGTGAAGTAAGCTGAATAATGGTATTCACCTCATAGGGTTGTCATTGGTTTAAATGAGATGATGCTTATAAGCCATTTGGAACAGAGACTATATGTAGTAAAAGTTCAAAAAATTTTTCATAATCTTCATCATTGAAGACATAATTTTTAGAGTTATCTTTATAAACCTGAATTGTGAGTTCTTTGGAAATGTGCCTGTAATCTGATCTCTATTACCATGCCATGATGCACAGACAAATGCTAAATTCATTTAATTTACATTTAATTTACATGTAAATTAAATGATTTAATTTACATCAAAACATTTACTGAAACTCATATAAGTAGAATTAAATCACAGCTATTCTTTACTCTTTATGCAACTATTAATACCAAACAATTCTCTGTAGTATAACTGTTCTCTGTGGTGTTACCATACGGATATCTAAAAACACCAAGGTCAGAAGGACTAATACACTATCAAACTTGTACATTAGTCTCCCTGGCATACATTGTACTTTCCTTGGTGAAACAATTTTAATTCCCTCTCCTTGGTGAATGTATGTCAGTTTGTATGATTCCATCTACCTATAAATTCCTCTTACACTTAATGTCTTGCCAGGTATTCAAAATTGACCGTATTAAGCTATCTTCAATCCATGGTTTGTAACTTATTAGGGCATGATAAAATCAATTCAGTTTGAGGCAAAGACAAGCTTTTTTTTAAATGAAATACAGTAGAATAGAATAGAATGAAATAGAAGACAAGACAATATATGAGTGGATCAGTCAGAATAAGTGAAAATAAATACTGTTTTTTGAAGTTTTTGTTTCCGTTTTATATGTACATATGCATGAATATACCTATGTGTTCTGGTAGGTAATGTAAAATACATTTCTCACCAGGAGTTTTAGGCATTTGCTAATTAACATACATCCATTGCTGACATTGCATATGGATATTCTGTGTAATCTACTGTAGTAGATCACATTTTTGGCCTCAATTCTTTTTTTTTCTTTCCTTTTTCAACTTGTGTTATTTTGAAGACTTACAAACCTACAGAAAAAAATAATATGATGAACACCATATATTCTTTATGTGGATTCATAAATTTTTAAGATTTTAATGCTTTGGGATTTTCTCTCTCTCTCTAATTACACACTCCTTATTATTACAATTCTTATTCTTAATCTTATTATTCTTATGGGCCATTGAGAATAAGTTATAGGTATCATGACTTTTCACCACTAAATATTCAGTATATATCCTCTAAAACAAAGACATTCTCTTACCTAACCACAGTACAATTACCAAATTCAAAAAATCTAATATATAAAAAATACTATTATCTGACATAGAGCCCATAATCAAGTTTTGCCAACCACCCCAATAATGTCCTTTTTAGTGACATTTTTGGTTCAGGATCCAATCCAGGATTATGCATTATATTTAGTTGTCTTGCCTTTTTGTTTTCCTTTAATACTAGAGCAGTCCCTCAGGGCTCAGTGTATCATATCACTTTCTGTTGCCAAACAAATTTTCATCTAATAGTTTTGATGATTCTGGCTTGAATCAGTTACTGCTATTATGGAACATAAGTTTTATATACATTTAAAGAGTAGCATGTATGTACACATGTACACATACACATCATATGATTTATATGTTTTATATCTAAGCCTTGTGATAATTGTGAAAAGCAGTTTTCATTATATAATAAGAAAGCTGGATCTCTCTGAATTTAAGACACTAGTCCAGGGTCATTTAGCTTGGTATGTTGTAGAACTGAAATCTGAACCCAGAACACTTTATATCGTTCTGTCTCTGTTAGGCATTGACTTAAACTCTATTTTGTCTAATATTAGTATGGTCACCCCTGCTCTTTTAGTTACTATTTGCATGAAATATCCTTTTCCATCCTTTCACTTTCAATCTATTTGTTTCTTTGGATCTAAAGTGAGTCTCTTGTAGACAGTGTAGAGTTAGATCATTTTTTTTTTAAACTCATTCTGCCAACCTCTGACTTGACTGGAGAGTTTAATTCATTTACATTTAAAGTAGTGACGGATAAGGAGGAACCTACTTCTGTCGTGTTGCTTCTTGTTTCCTATATGACTCATAAGCTTTTTAGTCCCTCATTTCCTTCATTACTATCTTCTTTTGTGTTTAGTTGACTTTTTGTAAACTTCAATAACTTACAAAAACTGCTTCTTTAACAGCTGTATCCCCTCCATTTTTCAGTTGTTAATGTCACAAAATTACATCTTTATACATCATTACTGAGGTAACTGGACTCCCTCAGCTTTTGTTTATCCAGGAAATGCTTAATTTCTCCCTCACTTTTGAAGGACAGTTTTGGTGGATATAGGTTGACAGGTGGACTCTTGGTTGACAGTTTATTTTCTTTTAGCGTTTTAAATATATCAGCTTTGTGATTTTGCGCTGAAAACTGGACATTTGAATCTAATAATGTAGTGATTCTGGAAGTCAGATTCTCCCCCTTCCCCAAGGTTTGCTATTTTGATTTTGCTCGGTTTTGATTGTTGTAGGCTGTCCCTGTGCTGAGGATCCTCCTGAGGTGTAAACTTTAGGTCTCCTCAGGTCTTTTCTGAGCCTTTGCCTTCCCTTGAGCATGTGTGGTCACTTTCTAATTTCCCTCCTATACACAATTGCTTTTGAATGTCCTACTCTCAATGTCTGGCTCTCAAGAGGGAAAAAAGAGAAAAATAAAGATGGGGGGTGGAGAAGCGCCATCCCTTTGAAGTCACTTCAGTCAGAGACAGAGGGGCTTGTAACATGGGGAGAGATGCAACAGCAATGGCCACTGCCTCTTTGTTTGCACTTCTGTGATCAGGAACAGCAATCTGAAATAAGAGCACATGTCCGGTATATTTGAAGGACAGGGTTCTTTCTACCCACCCTGTGTGCAAGCTGCTCCAGGAACACGTGTGCAAGCTGCTCCAGGAACACATGCACAGCTGCCTGCCACATAGCTGGGGTTGGGGGATGGGTAGCTACTACAGTACTAAGAGCTGAATTAACTGAAATTAATTATAATTTATTGTTCAAACCTTCCTGGAAGTTGCAAGCCTCAACAGGCTCCAGAATTCCAAAATAGTTACATTCGACAGATTCTGTCAGTGAAATTATTGTCTAGGTGGAGAGACAGATTCCTGGTGCTTCCTATTCTGCAGGCCTCCCAGAATCCTCCCCTACCTCAATTCTTCACCCTTCCTGTATTCATGTCCTTTGCTATGTGACTTTATAATACCTTCCACTAAAGAGATGAAGTATATTTCCCCACCATGATTTTGGCTTTAGTCATTTGACTTTATTTGATAACTCTAATAAGTCAGAAGTTGTATTGTGCCAGTTCTGAGCCTTGGCCTTAACAAAAGTTGTGAGTTTCTAACCCATTCTCTTGAGCCTCTGCTATCACCATAAGAAGAACATTCCCGAGCTGGTTCTAAAAGAAAAAGATGAGAAAGATGTGTTACAAAGCTCAGCTCTATAGCTGCACCCTTCATGATCAGCTAACCTCCTGATGTGTTAATGAACACAACCAAGATCAGCAGAGCGTCTTGACCAAGCCTAGCCTAAAACAGTCAATCTCCACTCAACCCACGGACATGTGAGCTAAATAAAAGTTTATTATTTTATACCACTAAGGTTTTGCAGTTAGTTATAATACGGTATTATTATATCATAAAAATAAACATACAAATAGCCTCCAAGGAACGTTAGAAAGTCCTTGCTTTCTAACTTTATATGTATATATTTATTTACAACAACTTATAATATCCTTCTT
The DNA here is from genome assembly GCF_059928025.1 of Delphinapterus leucas. Lineage (NCBI taxonomy): Eukaryota > Metazoa > Chordata > Mammalia > Artiodactyla > Monodontidae > Delphinapterus > Delphinapterus leucas. The sequence continues at coordinate 45,712,872 of NC_143133.1, read as the reverse complement.
TTTTTTTGTTTCTCTACTGCTATTATTTTCCTCATGAATTCTTCTGGCAGATATAAACATTTGTTCCACTGTGTTTCCATTACACTGATCACATAACTATACTTTCAAGAACAATGCTTTGCAATTTTATGTTTGCTTGTCCATCTCTCTCTCTACTGTTATTGCTTCTCTAGATTCCCACACTAGATTATGAGTCACTCCAGGTGGAGAAATAATGTGATATAGTTTTTAATGGTACAGGTTTTGGACTCAGACAGACCTTGGTTATATGCCTTCTTTAGCTATGGGAAACAGGGTATGTGCTTTAACCTCTTTCAGCCTTTTATCTACAAAGCACATAATATAATCACCTTTTAACATACATGGTTTTTGTGAATGCTAAATGAGTTAAGATGGGCAAAGTGTCCAGAACATGACTGGCATTTAATAAATGCCAGCTATTACTAATTCCTCTTACTGGTCTTTACAACCATAGAATTTTAGCACATTGACTGTATAAGGTTAAAAAAATGTTCAATATATTGAACCACAAAACTGAGAAAGTTGGAAAACAGAGAAGAAACCACCATGTCATCAGGATTTCAGATAAAATTATTTTTAAGAAAAGATAAATTTATGAGAACATAATCCCAAGGAATTTTAAGTTAAAATGGTATCAGAAGGGAGTTTTAAGTTTCAATTTTAAATATAATATTAAGTTTTTATTTTTTCTTTGAAAAATAGTGTGATTCTTCCTTTTGTTATGTTTCTTTTTCCTTTTTTTTCTAACATGTAAGAAAGATAAAGATACAAGGAAGAGCAAAAGTCAGTTGACATAGATTTAATTTTCTACTCTGAATATTATCTAAGCTTTTTAAAAGGAGTAAAATTAAATAAGGAGGAAAAACTCTGTCAATAAAACATTCATTTTCCCTCTTTCTACATAGTGATTTATGCCTAAACTTTAGTAGAAACATGATAACACTAAGAGACACTCCAATAGAAAAAGCTTAAGCTCTGAAGTCAAACAAACTGGATGTTGAATCTCAGCTTTGCCAGTTAGTTATTTTGTAAAACAGAAGAAGCTACTCTAACTCTCGAACCTTGGTTTCTTCACCTCTAAATTATGTACACTGATACTTCACAGCTGCTGTGAGCATTAAATGAGGTAAAGCATTTAAGGTGTCCCTATAGCAGATTGAATGATTCACTCCAATGTCCACTCCCTCCCCTATCTACACCTTTGCCACATCCTCATCATGGGTACTTTGATCGGATATAATTAGCTTTGGTCAACTGATATGTGGGTAGATATGATGAATATGCTAGTTCTGAGCCTAGGTTCTCAGAGGCCTTGTGTAGTTGTTTGTTCTCTTGTGTTACTGTCATTATCATGAGGACATGCCTCAGCTAGCCTGCAGGCAAAGGAGGATGAGAGATATATGAAGCAGAGTTGCTCCTGCCACTTCGCTAATTTGCAGCTTGAAGCAGGGCTGCCCAGTAGAGCCCAGCCTCGATCAGCGGAACCACCATAAGTGGCCAGCAGATCCAGGAGAATAAATGGCTGTTTTAAGTCACTTGTTATTGGGATAATTCCTTATACAGCTCTACTGTTACAAGAGCTAATCAATGCAATGCTGAACACTGTGGATGACACATAATAGTTTTTGATAAATATTAGTTCTTTAGTAACATAACAATATGTCATTTGGCATTTCAATTTATTTATGTTAAACTGAAGAGAAAGCCTCTTTTTATTGTACATGATTTGTTTTGAAGGCCAATTACTACTACAAACTTGTGAAATAAAATACTAAATAAAAAATTAAAGATGAATCGCTTGAAATTCTTAGCCTTACCTGTTCAGTGTCAGTATCCTTCTAATAACCCCTAATCATTGTGCTGCTCACTAACCCCTTAGGCTAAAACAATAGTATAAAAATGGTATGAAGCTAGTATGGGATAAAAATTAATTCATACCAATACTCACTAAGCTGGTGACCACAAGACCCATTAAACTGGTGGTGTATAGTTTCAGGGATTTGGATGCAAGCCCCCAAGATGTTTTATATACACCTTTTAAAACATATCAGTCAATGAAATATATTCTACCTATTTCCCACCCAACTAGAATTTGGACCACAAATGGCAGGTGCTAGGTTCATATTTCACTAATATAATCCCCCACACAGCTCGGTATTTTTAAGAAGAATCCTTATAACTTAAGTGCCTAATACCTGAAGGCTTGAAGTGCATTTGTGTTTGCCTCTGGGCTTTCTCCATTCTACCAAGACACACAATGAAAAAGCATGCGAAGTCTCAGTTTCCATCTGAGACCCAGCAGAAGATCAATTTCTCATGAACCCTCACTGGAAGCACTCTTCAGTTTGATGTCTAAAAAGGCCTCAGACAAATATTCCCACTTCCAATCTAGACCAAAAGTCACTACTTTTGCCTTTGACGATTTCCTTTAGCGCAAGTATGCACACTTTTCCAAATAAGATCTTGTGGGGAAAAAAAGCTGTAGAAAGTGCTCAGGAGTGTTCCATTTATGTATTTGTCTGATTTTCGACCAGAAAACCTAAACAAAAGGGCAGCACTGTGATTTTTCAATGTTCCATGACGACTTTTGCAATAAGACAGTTCTCTACCTAATTCTATCCAACTCTTCCTCTGAAAATTCAGTTCTACGTACATGCATTACTATGTATTGCATCCATTAAGTTGTAAGGTTCAACTTCTGGATTGATATGTAATATTTAAGGAGTGTTCACTTTCTTTCTACAATTTAGAAGGATAGCTGAGGTAAAGATTTGTGAGTCATCCATTCAAAACTTTCTCTTTTTACTTACACACTATGATATAATAGTAAGTGCATTTATTCATTTGACAAATATTGTGCAAACAGCTATCATGTGCCATGCATCATGTCAGATGCTAAGGAGCTGACAGTTTCACAGAGGAGTTGGGCATTAATCAAAAAATCAGAGAAAAATTAAACATATGACGAGTACTATGTAATAAAAGTGCACGGTATTTCAGGAGTATATAACAGGAGGCCTGACCTAATTTGGGAGTATGGGGAAGGCTTCCATGTGGAAGTGATGTTGGAACTAATACATGAAAAATAAGTAGAAGTTATCTAACTAAAGAGATTGGGCAAAGGGGCCTTTCCAGGTAGAGTGATCAGCATATGGAAAGCAGGGAGATTATTCTAGTAGCTGAATGAAGAAGACTAGTGTAGGGGGAACAGAGAGTGTTAGAAAGAAGAATGGCATGAAATTGGGCAGGAGGTGGGGCAGAGAACTGACTGGCAGTTGGGCTGGGAATCTTCATGCTCAATGTGTCCCTCCAGACCTACTCTATACCCTTCTCCACCATACCCTATACCCTAGAAGACAGAACTTTGAAAACTCCATCAACGGGCCCCTTTACCCTCCAGCTCCCAGGTGCATCCAGCCAATGGGGGACACCATCAAGAAACTGGATGGTGAGATGAAAGTGAAAAAAAGTGTGTTCCTCTACTATAGGCATACCCACCGACCGGCAGTCAAAATGTATGTTTCGGGCTTCCCTGGTGGTGCAGTGGTTGGGGGTCCACCTGCCAGTGCAGGGGATGCGGGTTCGTGCCCCGGTCCGGGAGGATCCCACATGCCGCAGAGCGGCTGGGCCTGTGAGCCATGGCCGCTGGGCTTGCGTGTCCGGAGCCTGTGCTCCGCGGCGGGAGAGGCCACAGCAGTGAGAGGCCCGCGTACAGAAAAAAAAAAAAGTATGTTTCTATTCAGATTCACATATTAAAATGATCACTTTGGCTATAAAATCCCCAAATTGGATTGGAAAGGGCAAGAATGGATAGAGACCTAACATTAGCTTGGACAGGAAAATAATGGTGGAAATACAGAGTATTTGATGGATTCAAGATGGGGAAAAAGACCTCCAAAGTGGACTCTTAACATTTTGTCTATGCAACTTGCTGGAAGGCAGTACCATTTATTGAGGAAAGCACCTAAAAAAAAAAAGGAAACAGGTTTGCAGATGACAATCAAGCATTTGTCTTTGGACGTGTTGAATGTGAGGTTACTTTGAGACATCTAACTGGAGATGTGAAAAAGACAGCTGGATACACAGATCCAGGACTCTAACAAAAGGTCAGAAGTTGGGGATTTATGTTTGGGAGTTTTTGACATGTGGTGATGATTAAAACTGTAGTTGTATGTGAGGCTTCCCACAGGGTGAGAATAAGGTACTGGCCCAGCTCTAAGAAACTTTACCATATACTGGCCAGTTAAAGGAAAACAAACTCAGAAGGATAAAAAAAAAAAGGAGCAGCAGAGATTCTGTGGGTATGTACGACACCAAGGAAATGTACATCATAGAAGACAAAGAAACAGAGTATATAAAACAGTAAGAATCATATGGTTGACTGAAAATATGTGAAAAAATATTCTTTTTCTGTGTCATTATAGTCCATTGCTTTCATAGGGAATAAACATTATATCTTAAAGGAAGGTGTTTTCTATGCCAGAGAACAATTTTATTGCACTTAGGTTTTCCCTTTGATTTTGACCCCTTCTTGTGTCTGCCCTCTTCTGCAATAGAAGATAGCGTTCATAGTTCTCACCTGTAATAAAGTTCAGTGTTCTACCCTGCTGCTTCTAGTTATTACTGCTTACCCCAATCAGAACTGATACATTGGATCCAATGCTAGGAAATTGGATTCCAGTTAACCAAGGTTTTATTCTAGCAAACTTCTGTTTGCACAGAAAGAAAAAGAAACACACAGAGGTTAACTTTCCCAAGGACACATACTTGGAAAATATCAGAGTCAGATTCAAACTAATACTTTCACTAACTAATACTTTTCAAACTAATACTAATTCCCTGTTGTATGACACATGAAGGCATCACCATAACTACTCAATGTACTCTTTCCCTAACCTCAATATTGCAAGCAAGATGTAATAAAACCAAAAACTCATTAATCAGGAGAGAGAACACATGAATTGTAAAGCTCAAAAACTGGAAATTCTAAAATCATGAATTCAATAGTGCCAGCAACTTTAGCCTCATCCTTTGAAAAATATGCCTTTGTCTCAGCCAGCTAGGACTGCTATGTAACAAAAATAGCACAGACTCGGTGCCTTAAACCACAGGTATTTATTTCTCACAGTTTGGGAAGCTGGGAAGTCCAAGATAGCAGATCCAGTGCCTGGTGAGATCCTGCTTCCTGACTTGTAGATGGCTGTCTTCTCCTTGTATCCACACACAGTAGAGAGTAGAGAGCTACAGCAAGCTCATCCATCTCTTCTTATAAGGGCACAATTCCATTCATGAGGGAGGCCCTGTCCTCATGACCTAAACCTCTTAAAGCCCACACCTCCTAATCCCATCACCTTGAGGGTTAGGATTGCAACATACGAACTTTGGGAGACACATTCCGTCCATGATAGCCTTTTTAAAAAAATTTTTCCAAGAAGAATTTATTTTTCTTTGATTTAAAGAAAAATTACAATCTCAGTGAAACTATATTCACTAGTTTGTTGTATTTTTTATATTCCACTTATAAGTGATATCATACAGTATTTGTCTTCCTCTAACTTATTTCACTTAGCATAACACCCTCTAAGTCCATCCATGTTGCTGCAAATGGCAGAATTTCATTCTTTTTATGGCTAATATTCATCGAGTGTATGTGTGTGTGTGTGTGTGTGTGTGTGTGTGTGTGTGTCTATATACACATACACCACATCTTCTTTATCCATTCATCTGTTGATGGATACTTAGGTTGCTTCCATATCTTGGCAATGCTGCTACGGACATTGAGGTGCACGTATCTTTTTGTTTCTTTGGGTTTTTCACTTTTTAATTTACTTCAGCATTTTAGGGAAAAGGAGAGACACAATCCCAAAGAGGGTGTTCAAAGCCCGCCTTGCTAACTGAGGCAGAGAAGTATTTTAAATATATATATTTAAAAAGGCTATCATATATATATGATAGCCTTTAACACCCTTGGAGAGAGTTCTCAAATTTTTTCCAAACTCATGAAAATCACCTCTCATTATCAACAGTGCAGACTATTTCAGAGAGCTGTAACATGACCGCATGGTCAGCTTGCCTGCAGTTTAAGGTACCAAAAGAAATCTCATTCTGCTCTTAATTCCCTTGTTTTGTGGATAAACTGTTCACCTGCCAAAACTAAGCAAGAAACAAACCTGTGGGCTTGGTACCCAACATATTTGAATAAGCTTGTTTCAGTGTCTGTGTTTCACTTGCTTCTTTACAGTTCATGTGAGTTTTTTTTTATAGCAGCTGGTTTTGCTCTAAGGACAAGTGGGTGCTACATCAGAATATTCCTCTGACAGTGTAGAAAGTCTGGGCCACTTCAACATTAGGCCAGTGGATTTGGTGTCACAATTTAATTGAGCCAAGCAATGTTATCATGAGTGTCATGTGAGGGCTATGTTCTCTACAGCTTTGGAGAACTTAATTATTAAATCCACCCCACTGGCTGAAAGAAAATATTGTACTTAAGGAGGAATGCATGGTGCTCGTTTCACTACAAACAAACATTATCAGATTGGTGGTAAATGGAGGTCTATCTCAGTTTTTAGACTGTCATTATCTAAATTAAACTGAAATGGAAAATTTTTATCTAGCAAAATATAGCAAGTTAACCATAGAGGGGCTGTCTAGTTGGAAATTAGATGAAGCCAGCAACAAGACAAAATTTAACACAAATTAGAAGTCAAATTAATACATGTGATTGGTGGAGCTGCTGGGGTATTAGTGCTAAAGATAGGTATCCTTGAACCTTATGACAATCTATTGGCTGTCATTATTTTACTAGTCCAATGCTATTGCCAAGTCAAGCTAACACAGATAATTGTCTCTAGTTTTGCTTTGGAAAATGGTCAAATACAAGGGTTTCTCCATGCCTTCTAGAATTTAGTGCCCATCTGCTCTCAATCAGTAGGAAGACTGAGAAACAGAACGTGCCATAAACCCTAAGACAAACCCACCTGAGAGGCTGAGACCTTGGCCACTTGTCATGAGATTGCTTTTCCTTCACCTACGGACATATGGTCTTGACAAACTGTCATGAGGACAGCATGATAGAGAAGACCTACAATATCAATAATCCCAGGAGCTAATTCACATATATTATAATTAATAAAAGATATGCTACAGCCGTTATGCTTTATATGACATCATGAGAATTTCTGAGTGCGTTCTTTTTTGGAACATTTCTGTATGAGAACAGAAGCCATCTTTCAGTGCTCCAAATGTGAAAAGAGAAATTTTAATTAGATGTCTACCCTGTCAAACATCCTATAAAAAAAGGAAGGGGCAGTTCATGTCAGGTGAAACAAACAGGGACCAGTCATATCCATGTAGCTCAAGATCACCTTCCCAAGTTTGGGTTTGTGGAGGGAAGGAATTTGCAGTCCTGCTCAGGCCATTTATCTTAATTCCCTAGAGCTACCATAACAAAGTACCATAACTTAGGTGCCTTAAAACAACATAAATTTATTGGCTGACAAATCTGGAGGATATAAGCTCAAAATCAAGGTGCCAGGAAGGTTAATTCCTTCTGAGGGCTCTGAGTGACACTATTTCATACCTCTTTCCTGGCTTCTGGTGAGGGCTAGCAATCCTTGGACCTTCCTTGGCTTATGGACACATCATTTCAATCTCTGCCTCTGTCTTTACATGGATTTCTCCCTGTGTTTCTCTCCTCCTTCTATAAGTACAATAGTCCTTTTGGATTAGGGCCCACCCTACTCTAGTATGACCTCATCTTAATTAATTAAAACTGCTATAGCCCTATTTCCAAATAAAGTCACATTCTGAGTTTCTGGGGGTTAAGACTTTAACATATCTTTTGGGGGGGGGGTTACAACTCAACCCACAATATCATTTAAGCAATTCTCAAAGAGGATCTCACCAGAAAATGACTGAGGCACTAGTGGTTATTAAAAATCTCATCTTTACTTTCTATTTGCTTAAACAGAAGACAAATGAAATTGTTTAAAACAATTTTTTTATCTAACATCTAACTTAAAGAATTGAAACTTTTATTCACTGCATTTTATAAGGAAATACTAAGTAATTTATGGCCTGACAAGGAAGGAGTCTCCCCTGATCTTTGGTGAAAATATTCCCTGAAAAAAATAATTCATCCCATGAAAATGTCTTGTGTCACTCATCTTCCCTGGTGGATCAGGGTGCTACTATACAGAAGTATATCAATAAATGTGTATTAAATATCCTAACCCAATAAGGTTTCCCTTTATTAGGTGCTATGGAATTGCCAAAGGTGATTTCTGCAGCTATATGTGGCATTCCTGGGAACTCAGAGGAGCCAATTTAAAGTAATATATAGTGCCTGACCTTGTATTTAATCATCCAGATTATTGTGTCTGACTGAGTCTCGCTGAGAGATTAACAAACACTAGTTTTAGTCAAGCCACAGAAATATTAGAAAGTGTATCCCTCTCATAAAACAAGCTTGTCTCAGTAAAACAAGCCTAGAAGTGGATTACCATATCTGTACCTAATACTGAATTACCAGGATACCCTGATGGGCTATTTCACCTTACAGTATCTGGTGCCTAAAGCACCTTGGCAAGCAACGGAGGGCTAACACCTTCTGGAGAGCTATTCCCTACAGGCAGAGGGATTTCTGCTTTGCCAAACTCAGTACCAAATGCCCAGGCCTCCCTAATTGCAGTCTTGATTCTCTGTAAGTCAAAGTTTATGACTCCCCTGACAGTCTTCAAGGCCCTGTCTCCCCTCCGCAAAAACCAAAGGTCAAAGTGAGGTCCATTAGCAGCTCTGGTTGCATTCCGGCACCAAGAACAGCAGGGTTTTCCTGATTAGAAACATGGGGCAGCCTGAATAACATGCTCAGAGATGCAGCCAAATGTGCTGGAAAGAGAAGAGGTACAGCAAACAAGGCCCCCTGCTAATATCTGCAGCCTGATCTCTCATCACTTTGTGCTTCTCCATCTATGCTCCAGTAAGATTGAGTTTCATCCAGGTCGCCAGAGATGACATGTTCACTCCTTCTGTTTCTCGTTTGCATTCCTTCTCACCTCTGGGTCCTGGCACGCACTCTCTACTGCTTTTAATGCCTTTATGAATCTTACTGTACTTAGAAAATATCAGTATGTCCTTCAGAACTTGGGTAACTGTAGTTTCCCTCAAAAGTGGTCACTGGTCCCCAAATCTGTGCCAGGTCCTGCTTCTCTATGCTCCCAGTGGCTTCCCGTACATGGATCGCTCACAGCACTCAGCACACTGTATGTTGCAATTGCTTGTATATTTTACTGTATCCCCTGATGAGATCCTTGAAAACAGGGACCATGTCTTATTTAGCTTTTTAGCCTCAGGATAGTGACTGTCATACAATAAATAGTTAATGAACGCTGACTGAATGAATTACAGAATGAATACAAGTTTGGTATCCAGAAACCCACTGATGTAGTTCTAGCTTTGCTACCAACAAGCTCTGATTTTTCAGGAAATTGTGATAATTGTTGTCACATTCATGACCTTGACACCCTCAGTCATGATGGAAAAATCTTTGCTTTTCATTTTTCCACTTTTATGAACTTCTACTTCTTTTTTTCTTCATAATTGTAAGGTAGGGATGACTCCACCTACATGGTGGCTGGTATGAAAGGTTACCATAATGTATATGAAGTTTTACAAAGTGCAACATTCTATAGAAATTCAAATTATTATTGATCCTTGGTAGAAAATGAAGAGTGGCTGAGAGTCTGCAAATGTAACTTTATTGTGGAAAGTGTATTGTATCAGTATAACATGGCACATTCACTACATGTCCTCCCCTTCCTTTGCTTTCTACCAAGTAAGTGGAGCATCGTGTAGGGTGACACACTCAGGGACTGACCGTTTTGGTCTGGGCACCGACAAGTCTCTTGGTCATTTGCAGTGTTTTTGATAGAGTCAATATTCTGTCAGTTTCTATAATTGGGATTTTCCTGACTGAAATTTGCATAAGGTTTATTTACTTATAGCTCAAGTTCAAGGGGGAAAAAAAAACTATTACATGACCGTACTAAACAGTTAAATTGAACATTACAACACACACATGTAGGTTTCACTTTTCAGCACTTGCCTTACAATGGTAGTCTAATGCTTGGACTACTCAGTTTTTTGAGATGGAATGTGAGCTTAGATAAATTTGGTTAAAATTTGAGTAGTTTGTTTATTCCTGTTGTCTTATGCCAGAATCCCAGCCTGTATCATGTAACTATTTGAATTTGTGACTCCTGATTTAAATTATCTGAGTCTAAATTTCTTCATTGTAAAATGCTGTGGGTGAGGGCTTTGATAATTCCTAAGTGACCTTTTAGTCCTAGAATTATTTAGAGACACATACAAAGCATGACCATTTTGACATGTTCTGGGAAAAGAAAAATTATACAATTGTAATACAATATCCCAGTCTCTAGGACAACCAGAAAATATAAAGAGAATAAAAGCAAACTTCTACATCCTATTTCCAGTTCATCAATTTTGTGATATGTCCATTTTGTAAAGTGGGAAGGAAGTCACTGAAAGAAAAAAATTTGAAATGAAAATGACAAGGTAATAAACAGCCCCACTGCAACTGCATAACCAAAACTTGAAATACAAGTTGTGCCATTACTACAAATCAATAAATAGTGATGTCAAATGGAACACTGGCATCAGCTCCAAAAGGGAGGAATATATAAAAATCCAGACACAGATCTACGTGGGGATGGACGTGAGCACTGTGTTGGGAGCCAATATTAGGGAAACCATTTCCTTCTCTGCATCTCGTCTCTCTTTGTAACGTGAGGAATTTGGTTACATGATCTTAAATTCTGGCTCTAACAATCTGTAAGAGACTACAGCCGGCATTAGTTTCCTTTACCCTGTGTCTTATTAATCATGCTTCATGGAATTCGTCTAAATGCAATCCATGCTTGATTTTCATTCATAAGGAGCTCCATGGTCTATGTAGACTCTAATTGGAAAATTAGTATTGTTTCAAAAACACCAGCTAAGTCTCAAAATCAGATGCCCTCAGTATGACATGCATATCTAATTTCTTCCACGGCTGCATAAAGTAAGCAAGAAAGGCATTCTCAACCACTCCTGACAGCTTTTATCACAGGCTATTCAACAAATGTTTTCTGTCTACTCGTCTGAGAAAGCTGATTAGACAAAACAGCTGGTGGAGACACAAAGAAGAACATTCATTACTCACCAAGGGAATATAAAAGATATTTAAAATGAATGAATAGCAGACACAAAAATGACCCTCGGAAGAATTGCATACACATTTTTGAATTGTGAAATTGTCAGGAGTGTGGTATACTACAACATTAGAGGCTGAGTTTCCATTACTTTTCAAGGATAGGTGTGATTTTTTTGTTTTAAATTAAATGGACACAATACAGGCTCCTACTGAACACAAAATTCTTTTCAGTGTAATCCTTAGGTCACTGCTCTAGAGATGATTTCTCAGAAAACCTAGGTGACTTGGAATGTCTAGAGGATTTACTAGCCTCAATTCAGAAAATGTATCTTGAAGCCCTGGATCCTTTACTACTTCTTACGATCAAATTGTTCCTTTCAAATGCAGTGAAGGGATATTGGTGAATGATACAGAGAAAGGAGATTCAGCTGTCTGCCTCCTTCCCTCCAACAAACAAGGGAAGGAAGATTTGTGCTCATCACAAAATCTCAAATCCCCACGCTTTCATCTCCTAGAGTATTCCTTCACTATAGTCAAACATACACATGCCATATGTTCTCCATTAGAAAATAATAAAAGTAAAACTTTGCTTTGTTTTCTAAGGGTAGACTTTGATTATTTTCTCTAAATAATTTACCATAACAATTTCTTCTAAAAGAAGAAAGTATAGGAGAAAGTGCATTGGCCTGGGCTAAGAGGAGACAGTTATGTTGTTCTATGTTGTTCTCTGACTAGCAGACCACGTTTACTTGGAACCATCTTCCCTCGGGGCCTCAGTTTCTTCATCTATAAATGATGCGATTTCATCTTTGGAATGGATTAAGGTATAAATGAATACAGTACACTAATCAAAAGGTTGAGGTCAATCCACATAATCTCTGCACTCCCCTCTTACCCCACTTTCCTTCTCTTGACACTCTAATCCTATCCAGGAAAACAAAACAAGACAAAAAACAACAACAAAAGGATTGCATATCCCTGTATAAAAGCATTCCATATACATCATCTCATTCGCTCCTCATGGTGAATAGAAGGGAATTAAATTAAACTAGTAACTATGGCCGACCCACTATGTACCGGCTCCTCTACTATTTTTATATTAGTTATCACCTTTTACCTTCAAAACAAACTGTACAGAATGGGACAGTATCTTCCCTTTCTCAGTGGGGGCTGCTGATGACGCTGATTATTTGCTATAGCTCACACAAACTGTCAGAGTCACTGGCTGTGTAATGTTGGACAGGCCTGGGCCTCATGCTCTCCCCCAGATCCAGAGGGTAAAGTCATTCCCACCTGAATCGGGTCCAAGAAAAGTAGTAGAGCAATGGTTCTTCAGATAGAAGAAATGGACCATTTTACCTAGAGATACGTAGACACACTAGATACATAGACAAAATGGCATGCTCACTCTGGTTATTATGAATACATAGCCTCCTTCTCTTCCACATCCTCTATTCTACTGCCAAGTAAATTTTCTAAAGAATCATTCACTAAAATGAATTTTCAGTGAATTAGAGTACAGAGTCGAATGGCCCTTTCTAATCTGGCCCTATCGATCTTTCCTGCCTCATACCCTCTCCCTCCCTCTAGGGCCCGCTGAGCCAGTATCACCAAAGGCGTGTGCCACTTCACGCCTCCACACCTCTTTCTTCTATAATTCTTTCCCTCTTTCTCTGTGTGGTAAAGACATACTCTTCCTTTATGCCTCTGTCCATGTGTCATTTTCTTGGCATCTTCCTCCCTGGAGTATTTAGCTCACCCCCTCTTTGCTCCCACATCATCTTTCCAAACACAGTGAGTCTGACCAGTGTTTGTAGGGTCCTAACCCTTTCCCTCATACCCGGGTATACTGTGACTGTCTTAAAAGAATGTTTTTTCTCATTCATTTTGGAAGACTGAGAGCTAACACAGAGTCTATAGTAAAGTGAGTGCCCAATAAATAGTTTCAGAGTTTATGATGAACTGAGTGAGTGAATGAATGAATGAATAAATGTGTGTATTTGATCTGAATTGATTCCTAACTTGGGCTAACCCTCCTCCTCGGATTTCTTGGTTGAAAGGAAATACTTTGAGACCAATTCAAAAAGGATATTAATATCAAATATTTTAGAAACAGTCAAAGGCCTTATGAACTTGGGGGCATTTTCCAACCATGTGCTTTTCATCTCCTGGTTCTGCTGATAGAGTATGGAAATAATTGAATGGCCACTCTTTTCTAGGATGTCAACATACATTTATCAAGGTTTCTGGGCAGTTAGTTTCTCCTTTGAAATTTTAAAAGATGTGACTCTTGGCAATACTGTATAAACATTAGGTTTATTTTCCTGATTTTTGCTTAAGAACTATCATTTGATTCATCTGCCAAGATAACTTCATTATATCCTTGAGGCAATTCAATACACCAGCTATTTGTGTCTCCATTTTTCAAATTCACCAAGCAAAAACTCCAAGTCTTAAAAGAAGCCAGCACAAACCTTTAGGAGGTGGGGTTAGTGCAGAGGGAGAGCATTAACTATTGTGGGTACAAGATGCGATATGTGCATTGGATTGTATTACCTTCTCTCAGCTTTTATTCATCTTCCCATCAGTGAGATTTGGATTAATCTATATTTTACACCTGAATTTTTAAGACATTAATTATAGTTCTTTAACCACATTGTTCCTTGTATGATAGTTAGTGGTATACACAGGTCATCTCTGACCATAACAAATGTTCTGTCCCAGCCAAGTTCCACTTCAGTTGCAAGGCATAGAATCTTAAGCCTGGGTTGGCAAGAGAAAGAGTCCTGGAAGCTGGTGTATAGGGACTAAGAGAAAGGAAGGCAGCAGCCCATATCACAATGTCTCCAGGAAGAATGAACACTTAGCCAAATCAGGACTGTATTTCTTAGGAGGCTGAGTTGCGGAGACATGTGACCACAGCCCTGTCTGAACAGAATGAGCTTCATCGGTGGGTGTATCTTTGCAGTTCCCGAGAGATTCATCTCAGTTGAAGCAGACTTGCACTCATTAGCCAGGAGTTGAAGAAAGTGGCTCCAGTCATGGGAGTGGGAGGAGGGAATTGGCTAGAGATATGAGGCCAATAAAAGGTCCCCAATAAAAGAACTTTAACACTGGGGAGAAGTTTGCGTAATAAAGACAGTAACTGAAACCTATTAAGGAAACCCAAACTAGCTCAGCAAAAGTACAAATACATTCTCAGAAGATTCACGAAGACTTTCCCCAGGCTGCAGGGAAGTAATGCTAAAAAGTGTTTAGAACTGGTCAAATGGATCTGACTTTGAAGCTGGTTCTTTTACTCACCGTGAGTATGACTTTGGAAAAATCACTTAACCTCTTTTATGCCTCAGGTTTGTGCCAGTAAGGATGCTTTCAGCAGCAACTAACAAATCAAACAAAAACTATTACCCAAATTGACGTTTAAAGAGAGTAAATGCATTAGCTCATCAAACCTGAAGTCCTCCCTAGCTGTGTCATGGTAGCAAAATGTTTATAGCAGTTTCTGACTTCATATGTGTTCACTATTAATTTGAGAAGAAACGAGAGATTTGCTTCCAAGATCTCTCTCTTCAGAGTGAAGGATTTACTTTCTCAGGAGCCTCTAGCAAGCTTTCAGCCTGAATTGGGTCATTTGCCTATTCCTAAAACAGTTCCTCTGTCCAGGCAGTGCCATGGGCTCAAGAGCTTAGGCCTGAGCTCCTGAACAAATCATTGGCAAGGGATGGAGTTAGCATTAAATCAATGGGGACCTCTCCTAGACCTGGGGATGCCATCAATTTTCCAGGAGGTTATTTCCTCTGTTTTGGGAAAGGGTGGATATCTGAACCAAATCAAAGTACTGATAGGAAAACATAGGAAACAGAATTCAGGTAGGCCACTACAATAGCATCTACAGGGTCCCTCATCTGTGAAAGGGGGGCAGTGATATTGATGCCCACCTTGGAAATTGTTGGGAGGATTAAATGCGTTAATTCATAGGATGTACATAGCTCAAAAATGTGGTGGTGTTTTTTCCTACTATTATTGTTTCCCTCACTCTTTATCTTCCCTGCTAAACCCACTTCCTCCATTTTGTTGCTCCTCCCCCTGCTTTCTTCCTGGCACGTGAGTGTCAGTCCACACCCTTTTAATCGGCTCATCTGTTTGGTTCTTGCCACTGGGTTTGCACGCTTGCAGTTACTCAAGAAAGAAGTACTCCAGCATCATCCTTTAAAGATGAAAGTTCTAATCTCATCAAAGTCAGTGAACACATTGATGTGTCATGATGCTAAGAAAAATGGGAGATAAACAATTGAACAAGACTAAACTACTGACTCTGCAAAGTTCACAGTACCAACATTCAGTAGTGTGGCTAGCACATGATTGGTGTCCAGTACACTTTGTGGAATTAAATTGATATCTAATGGGAATACCATGTATGTACAAATAATCAATGTAAATCAAGTTGTGGTAAGTACAACAGTAGATATATGAATAAGGCATTGTAGAAGTTGGTAACAGTTGAGGCACAAATATTAATTCAAATTGGGACATGATTTGGAAAGATTTCTTGGTCAAGTTGAAATCTAAGCCAGAGAGTAAAGAATTGTAGCACAAGTTTAGGCCAGTGAATGGAGGTGCTCAATTTCCAACCAGCAGATGTATTCTTGTATCCCATCTGTTGATTCTACACATGAAATAAATTTAGACAGTTAAACTTTATCAATTGCTTATCTTGGAAGGTTTTCTGAGTTTAGCTGGATAAAAACTGATGTTCAGGGAAATTTTCACTAGGTATCACATATTCTGCCTATTAAGTAATACGTTCTAAAACAGAATACCAGATGAAAGGCATTTGAGAACCAGGTTCAAAATTGCTTTCCACCGCATGTATGTGTAATTTCACGATGAGGGAAGGCAATGTTTGACATAGTTTCCTGCGGTCCTCAGAATTTGCTTTTTCAGCCCACACCATCCTGCTATTTATTATTTCACGTTTAGTTTGCCTTCGGTAATGAAAAAGATTTAAAGATAACAAGATGGATACTTGGGGGTTACAGAAACCTGGCTTCATTTTCAAACCAGAAATAACTTGTAACACAAGTTAGACACTCAAAATAACAGAATTAATAAGGAGAAAATAAGCACAGACTTGTGGTTTCAACTAAGTGACCGTTGCTGTGAAAACAACATTGCCACCAACTGGTATAATTTTTTATCATTGATTATCATGCCTAGCGGAAGGCATATTGTGTGAATACAGACAATGTAGGAAGAAGTCCAACTGGCAATTTTTGTATCTCAACATGTTATGCATGGCAGTGAAAAAGCAAAATGGATTTCAACTCTCCAGACACTCCATCTTTGTAATATATTTTAACAACAAAAGACAAAGCCTCTAGTTCCAAGCATACCAAGTGTGTTTTCATAATTTTTGTCTCAGTGTGCAGTGCTCATTTTTTTAAATAAAGCAGGTGGTTAAAAAAACCTCTAACGTAGACTGATCCCATAATGTTTTGACAACGTTTGTCATAAGTCTTATTCCTATCACATGAGATATTTAAAATATTATTCTCAATCTGTCGTAGAATTGAAAGCCTTTTTAAAAACAGGAAATAAGAAATATGGTTAAATTCAGGAAAATTTTCCAATGTGACATAATTTTACTGAGATATCAAATTTGATATTTTCCCTTGGAAATCCAAAACCAAAGCTGAGTTTGTGAGTAATAAAGACAACATTGTCAACACTGACTATTGACAATGACATTAACAACACAGGTCTCTATATTTTCACTGTATAAAATAAGCTAAACACGAACGTGTAATTAGAAAGAAAAGACTAGGAGGTTAAGTATCTGTGAGGTCCCCTTTGTTAGGGGCTCTAATGTGGAGAATATAAAGTCACAATGCTTTTGAGTTTTTTAATAGTTTCCATGGTAATCACTCCTCAAAATATGTAAAGGGACATTGAGATTTACTGGAAAGGAAGACATAAAAGGTTGCCCTGAATAGCGTTCTGAGCCTTCTGTTCCCTGACACGTCTGCAGAGGTGTGTGTACACTCTCCTCCTCCTCTTCCACTTCCAGCTGTGACACACACATCCACATACAGTATATGTGTGCACAGACATACCACTGCTGGACTTAAATTCACAATACCTGAAGATCATAGGAGAAGCAGCATTGGAATCCATTAACAAAGAAAGCTGCTTGTGAGACCTTGAGTTTAGAATACTAAATATATTATTGCATAGATTCCATCCAGAGAGTCTTTACTACAAAAACAAACTGAAATTAAATAGACTAAGACCAAGATCTCTCAAGCAGTTAGATTTTGTTTCAGAGTCCAAACTGCCCTGTCCCCCTCCATGAACAATCAGGGACCAGAGAGATCTTGAGCCAGAGTACAGCATCTCAGAATCTTGGTTGGGACACAGGACATAATGCCAACAGTTTACAGATTGGAGAGTTAAAGGCATTTACTCAATAAATAGTTACTGAGCACATACATATGCTAGGCATTGTTCTAGGTACTATCAGTTAAGAAAATAGAATATAAAAGATTCCTTATCCTCACAAAGCTTATAGTCTAAAGAACAGACAGGTAATAAACAATAAACATAATAGGTATGTGGTATGATATGTTAGAAGGTGATACAATCCTACTGAAAAAACTAGAGTAAGGGGAATTAGGAGTACAGATATATTAACAATGTTACTAGTTTCTGTAAATTTGATGCTGTAACATCTGCCCTACATGCATGTTCTGAACAACCCAATAACATGCCTGAGTCACCGTGCTTGGTCTCCTACCTCCCTCATTGCCTTCTACACCTCCTTGGGCAGAATACTCCTCCCAAGGGCATGCTTTTCAAATACAAACCAACCAATCCATAGCCTACACCCTCAGCCAGTTCCCTTACTGGGTTCTCAGACTCCAGGCCACTATCCACCTGCCCTAATCACTCCAGGGCCAGGTGCCAGACAACTAGGGACAGCCCCTATGTCCCAGAGCCTGTTGAAATTATTCAAACTGACTAATCCTAAACATGCTTGCTTTGCCTCATCCATTTCTTACTTGGAAACCACAGTAAAGGCTCTTGCGCACAGTTTCCCCGTCCCTCTGTCCAGTAACTGACCCTGATGCTGGCCTGCACGACTCCTCCACGACGTGCCACGCCCCCTCCCCTTGGGAACTGTGACAATGAGCTTTATTTTCAATGGCAATTGTTTCCTGATCTGTTGGCCTTATTATACAGCAAATTTTCTATTAACACACTATATTTTAAAACAATAGGCATGGAGTAGTGGGCTAGGTGATCCCTGTAGGACTCAGCTCAAAACTGACATTTGATTAAAGGCTCCAAAGAAGAGGAGGGACTCCTCTGGACAATTGAGGGAAGAACAGTCCAGGAAGAGGAACCGGCCAGTTCAAAGGCTCCTAGTGGTTCGTGCTTAGTGAGTTTGAAGAACAGTGAGTATATCTGAGGCTGAGTAAGCAGAATAGCAAAAGGTAAGGGAGACTAAGGAGGTAAACTGTGGCTAGACCAGATGGAAACTTGTACCTAATTAGAAAGACTTTAGCTGTTACTTCTTATGAGAGAAAGGAAGAGTTACTCAAAATGACATTTCAAGGAAGTTTCAGATGAGGGAAAGAAGGTTCTAAAGAGCTGGTATACAAGAAAATACAATGGAGAAAGGAAGTTTTCTGTAGTTTTTTAGGAAAGTCATCCTCCTATCAATATTTAGCTTGGAAGCTGCACCATCAGTCAAACCTGTAGAGACAGAACATGAAACTCCTCTTCACAGCACAGAGAGGAGAGATGAGAATAAGTCAAGGCTTGAAGTCAAACAAAATGGCAGCCCTAGAGAAGGGTTAGTGGACAGTAGAGAGAAGACCTTGGAGTAATCCTGAGAAGAAAAATAAACCACTGAGGAGGTGTTTTTATTTTTTAATTTTTTTTGCTCAGGAGCATAAACATACTGGAAATTGAATGTTGAGTGATAGATAAAGATTTGTTGAGAAAGGCACAAAAGTTTGCAGCAGAAAACTGAGAATATTACTACCCCTTCAAATGAATGTAAATGTATCAGAGAAGGAGGACAGTTAAAAGGACATTATAGGACACTTTGAGGAAATAGTGGAAATTGAAATTCAAGAGAAGCAGGGATTCTTAAAGAGGAGAAGGAAGAGGAGGTTAAGTGTGGCAAATGCTGCAGAAAAGTCAAAACAGAAAATAGGCCATTGGATGAGCAATTAGAAAACCAACGATGACCTTGCTAAAAGCATTGGCAGGGAGGAGTAGTGACTGAGCAAAATCCAGACCAAAGGAATTAGAAACACAGAGGTTTAGTGCAAATGTAGACTATTCAAAAATACATTTTTTTTCCCTCCCCTTCATTTTCCAGGTTCCTAAGCATTCCCCTAAGGAATTTCCCCTAGACCTCAGTATCAGCAGACTTCAGTATCAGTCTTAAAGGCCTCACTCAGGAAGAATTCTTGACTCTGCCTAGGGGATTAGATGATAGTGGCTTGTTCTTCTTAGGTACTCTATGGAGTTTTATGCTTTAATAAGAAAATCAGAGAAAAAAAAACCCATAATCCAAAATAATTAGTTTGTTTGTTTTTTTTTTGTTTTTTTTTTTGCGGTACGCCGGCCTCTCACTGTTGTGGCCTCTCCCGTTGCAGAGCACAGGCTCCGGACACACAGGCTCAGCGGCCATGGCTCACGGGCCCAGCCGCTCTGCAGCATGTGGGATCTTCCCGGACCGGGGCACGAACCCGTGTCCCCCGTATCGGCAGGCGGACTCTCAACCACTGCGCCACCAGGGAAGCCCAATTAGTTGTATTTTTATCTTTTAAATATTGATTCTACTTATGATCAGGCCTCCTTTATTCATTCCAAATATTGTTTATTTGTGCCTTCTCTCCTTTTGTTTTTAGGTTAATTATTGTCCAGGTTTTATTCTTTTGTTAATTGCTTCAGAGAAAGAATTTTTGATGTTATTTCTTACTACTGTACATATTTCCTATTTCATTAGTTTCTCTTATTTTTTACTAATTTCTTATTTTTCCTTTGACTTTCTTCTGTATTTCTTCTCCTAACTTACTAGGTTGGACACTTAGCTCATTAATTTTCAGACTTTTTTCTTTTCTTTTAATTCTATGTATTTCTCTTCATGTAATTTTCAAAGTATACACACATTTGGATATGTAGTATTTTCCTTATCGTTAAGTTTTAAAGATTATCAAATAAGTACAAGAATTTTTTATTAATTATACAGGAGTTTTTTTTCAATTTTCTAAATGAATGGGAGTATGCTATCTTCTTTTACAGATTTCTAACTCAATGTCTTTGTAGTGAATGCAACATGGCCTGAATATTTCCAAGTCTGAAATTTATTGGGACTTGCTTTGCAATCTAGTGCATGGTTAACAATTGTAAATAATATTATTTAAAATTATTGTAAATAATCTGTGTGAATAATATGTATTCTGTGATTCTTTAATGCAGGACCCTATGTGTATCCCTTAGAAAAAACGTGTTAACTGTGTTGATTGAATGATTTATTTTTATCAATTACTGAGAGAGATATGTTAAAAATCAGTCTTATGAGGAATTGCTCCATTTCTCTCTGTTAATTTTTGCTTTATACATCTCAGTGTCAGCATATCATCTGCCCATCCAATATTTGAACTGAGCACATAAAATATTTTCTGTTAATTAAACCTCTTCTTACAACTTTGTGCTTAAAATAATTTCAAGGATGCAAGAGATGAGGAAGCATGTTCCATAAAATAACAAACCCTAGCTAATCCTACGAAAATCCTGCCTCTAGGATTGTTATTAAACCCCTCTCTTTTCCATCGTGGAAGAGGCAAGAACAACAGCTGAGATGGGAGATGGAACTTTTTGCTCTACTCCCCAAACACAAATTCTTCAGCACCATGGCTTTCCTAACTAGAGAGCGTCCTCCCAGTGGATAGAAGATCTCTTCTTGTCTCAATTAAGAAAAATGATTGTGAGCCTAGCTGAGAGCACACAAGCATGACATAAACATGAAAGAGATGCTCCTCAACTGAAGTCCCAGCCACACCCTTACTCACTGTGTGACACTGGCCTAGTCAATCAACTTCGCTCCATAAGCTTTACTCTGCACAACTCAAAATAGAGGGGGAAAATGCCTACATTAATTGGGTATTGCAATTATTGGACATAATATGCAGATAGCCTCTAGCAGAGCACCTGGAAAAACACAGGCACTAAATAGACCTTAGGTGCTATTTATTTGCTTCCCTGTCATTTCTTTTTTTTTTTTTAATTAATTTTTATTGGGGTATAGTTGCTTTATAATGTTGTGTTAGTTTCTCCTGTACAGCAAAATGAATCAGCTATACATATACATATATCCCCTCTTTTTTGGATTTCCTTCCCATTTAGGTTACCACAGTGCATTAAGTAGAGTTCCCTGTGCTACACAGTATGTTCTCATTAGTTATCTATTTTATGCATAGTATCAATATGTCATTTCCTTTAGTTTAGAGACTGAAGTTTGGAGGATGGGGGAAGAAAAACAAACTCCTGAATCTGTCCATGAGCTGTAAGAAATCAGCATCTTCTTTCAGTGGAGTCCTTCTGAGTCCTAGGCCACAGCTCCTTGGAGCTGGCTTAAGGCCACTATAAAGTGAAACCATCTTACTCCAGCCATGGGGAGAGCATCCATCACTTGCATGACACACCAAGTCACCCATTTGTTCAGACAAACAGGGCAGCGGTATGAAAAGCAGCAGTATTTGCCATGAATCTCCCTGGAAAGCAGCTCAACCACAGAATTCTATACTCTATTTTCAAATTTGAAATTTAAAATATATACATGAAGGGAAAATGTGACTATATTAGTCAGCTCAGGCTGCCATAACAAAATACCAGAGACTGGGTGGCTGAAAAAATTAAAAAACTTATGTTCTCACAGTTCTGGAAGCTGGAAGTCTGAGATCAGGGTGCCAGCATGGTCAGTTCTGGTGAGGGCCCTCGTCCTGGTTTTCAGATGCCACCTTCTCACTATACCCTCAAGTGGCAGAGAGAGAGGACGTGCAAACTCTCTGGTGTATTTTCATATTAGGGTACTAATTCCATCATGAAAGTCCCACCTTCACGACCTCCCAAAGCTTATCAACAAAGCTATCTCCCAAAGCTTATCAACAAATATGATCACAATGATGGCTAGGGAGGTCTTCAGCATATGAATTTGGTGGGGACACAATTCAGTCCATAACAGGGACCAAGTAGTGACTTTATTTGACCTCTGATCCAAAGAAGTCTTAAATCTATATTTGCCATGTTATGTTACAGGCCTGTCAAAAAACCCATTTTAACCTATTTTAATTTTTTTCCTTTGAGCAAACAATATAGACAAGCTAAGAAAGCAGGTTAATTTGAAATTCTGGTTAACTTAAAATGAGGGATGCCTTGGCATGTGTGCAATCAACCAATGTTCAATTAGAATGTTTTTAAAGAATTCAGAAAATATTTGCATTTAAGACGTATTTTTTTCTACCAGAAAACCATGGAGAAAGATATTTGCGGTCCCATTCTAACCACATTTGTCTTTAAATCAAACATTGTAAAAAATGACAATTTGTAAAAGTGATATCACTTCAGATCTACAGTGTTATTCACAATTTTTCTATGACCTTGCTCCAACTTACACTCCAACTCGTGAGAAAGCTTATGTTTCCAGAACCCTGGGTAGCAAGGGTTTAGGGAAAAGTGTACAAGGAAAGCAAAGAGGCTGCTGCAGGTACCTTCTTTGTCTCTGAATTCCTGTAGGAATATGTCCATCAGCTCTCCTCAGGCATGTATATCACTTTAGCTCTGATATTAAATGTATTTGTATGTGGCTGACAATTTCATTTCCCAGTAGGTAGAGGAAATGACAATCGAAAAGAGCTTATATTTGACCAAGGAGGAGGAATTGGCTGGTGAAGTGGATGTGACAGGAACCCGGGAAGAAAATGACCCTCTTATATATATTCTGTTCTCATTTCTATGACAATCAATTTCAAACAGACTATCTCAGCACCCTTCAAAGCACATGGGTATTTGTCAGGTCATATTTCCTGATTTGAGCTTCAGAAAGCTTGAAAACGTGATCTCAAACTGTGTTCATTCCCCTTCTCAGTGTATTGGGCAGACTTCTTATACTACACAATCTAACCCAATAACTTTCACAGAGTAGATACTCAGTGAATTTGTTTTATTAAATAGATAGTGAAAATTTAGAGCTCGGAAGGGGAGTGTGAATAGAAAAAGATCAACCCATCCTGTTTTCTCCTCTCGGGCAAGTGCAATGTGAGAGAAGACGGCAGAGTTTCAGCCTAACTTTATCATCTCCCTCTGCTTTGGACTAATACCTAAGGCAAAACAATCAACAAACATCTAATGAGCAATTATTCCGAGTAAACTAAAGAAGAGAGATAACATTTTCTGGCACTTAAGTGCCAGGCAATTTATTTGGCCCTTTTTGCACATTACTTCACGTAATCTTCAAAAAACTCTACATAAGAGGGAGAATTTATATTTTTCATGTAACAAATGAAAAGGCTAAAGTTGACGAAATTTGAACAGAGCTAGGGTTGGGAGCTAAGATTTTCTGACTTCCAAGCACACACTCCAATGATAAAAAGCACTAAGCTGGAAGCTGGAATTGCAGTGTCTCCACAGCACTTCTGTGAGCTGAGGTATTGGGTGTAGCTTTTCGCTCAAGGATCTTTGGTTTGAAGCCGAGGGCGAGACCTCTGTACACGGCACCCTGTGAGCAAGTGAAACTGTATTAAGCAAACAGGAGAAGAAAACAAAGGAGCTCATATTCTCTTCCTCCTGCTGGTGTCTGTCAGTGGTACTGCAGTATATAGTGCTACAACAAGTCAGTCGCTGAGCTCTCATTGGCTATCGGTAGCCAAAGTACCAGGTTACCCATCAGCACTATAAATCAGCCGTGTGGCTGACAGGGTCTTGGTGCTCTGGCCAGGTGTCAGGCCTGTGCCTCTCAGGTGGGACAGCCGAGTTCAGGACATTGGACCACCAGAGACTTCCAGGACCCATGTAATATCAATTGGTGAGAGCTCTCCCAGAGATCTCTGTCTCAACACTAAGACCCAGCTCCACTCAACAACCAGCAAGCTCCAGTGCTGGACACCCCATGTCAAACAACTAGCAAGACAGGAACACAACCCCACCCATTGGAAAAGAGGCTGCCTAAAATCATAATAAGTTCAGAGATACCCCAAAACACACCACTGGATGCAGTCCTGCCACCAGAAAGACAAGATCCAGTCCCATCCACCAAAACACAGGCACTAGTCCCCTCCACCAGGAAGCCTACAGAACCCACTGAACCAACCTAACCCACTGGGGGCAGACACCAAAAACAATGGGAACTACAAACCTGTAGCCTGCAAAAAGGAGACCCCAAACACAGTAAGTTAAGCAAAATGAGAAGACAGAGAAACATGGAGCAGATGAAGGAGCAAGATAAAAACCCACCAGACCTAACAAATGAAGAGGAAATAAGCAGTCTACCTGAAAAAGAATTCAGAGTAAGGATAGTAAAGATGATCCAAAATCTTGGAAACAGAATGGAGAAAATACAATAAAAGTTTAACAAGAAGAACTAAAGAACAAACAAACAATGATGAACAACACAATAAATGAAATTAAAAATTCTTTAGAAGGAATCAATAGCAGAATAACTGAATCAGAAGGACAGATAATTGACCTGGAAGATAAAATAGTGGAAATAACTACTGCAGAGCAGAATAAAGAAAAAAGAACAAAAAGAATTGAGGACAGTCTCAGAGACCTCTGGGACAACATTAAAAGCACCAACATTTGAATAACAGGGGTACCAGAGAAGAGAAAAAGAAAGGGACTGAGAAAATATGTGAAGAGATTATAGCTGAAAACTCCCCTAATATGGGAAAGGAAATAGCCAATCAAGTCCAGGAAGCACAGAGAGTCCCATACAGGATAAATCCAAGGAGAAACATGCCAAGACACATATTAATCAAACTATCAAAAATTAAACACAAAGAAAAAATATTACAAGCAGCAAGGGAAAAGCAACAAATAACATACAAGGGAATCCCCGTAAGGTTAACAGCTGATCATTCAGCAGAAACTCGGCAAGACAGGAGGGAGTGGCAGGACATATTTAAAGTGATGAAAGGGAAAAACCTACAACTAAGATTACTCTACCCACCAAGGGTCTCATTAAGATTCAACGGAGAAATTTTACAGACAAGCAAAAGCTAGAATTCAACACCACCAAACCAGCTTTACAACAAATGCTAAAGGAACTCCTCTAGGCAGGAAACACAAGAGAGGGAGAAGACCTACAATAACAAACCCAAAACCATTAAGAAAATGGTAATAGGAACACATATATCGATAAATACCTCAAAGGTAAATGCATTAAATGCTCCGACCAAAAGACATAGACTGGCTGAATGGATATAAAAACAAAACCCATATATATGCTGTCTACAAGAGACCCACTACAGACCTAGGAACACATACAGACTGAAAATGAGGGGATGGAAAAAGATATTCCATGCAAATGGAAATCAAAATAAAGCTGCAGTAGCAATTCTCATATCAGACAAAATAGACTTAAAAATAAAGACTATTACAAGAGACAAAGAAGGACACTACATAATGATCAAGTGATCAATCCAAGAAGAAGATATAACAATTGTAAATATTTATGCACCCAACATAGGAACACCTCAATACATAAGGCAAGAGCTAACAGCCATAAAAGGGGAAATTGACAGTAACACAGTAATAGTAGGGGACTTTAATACCCCACTTTCACCAATGGACAGATCAACCAAAATGAAAATAAATAAGGAAACACAAGCTTTAAATAACACATTAAACAAGATGGACTTAATTGATATTTATAGGACATTCCAACAAAAAACAATGGAATACACTTTATTCTCAAGTGCTCATGGAATATTCTCCAGGATAGATAATATCTTGGGACACAAATCAAGCCTTGGTAGGTTTAAGAAAATTGAAATTGTATCAAGTATCTTTTCCATCCACAATGCTATGAGACTAGATATCAATTACAGAAAAAAAACTGTAAAAAATACAAACACATGAAGGATAAACAATATGCTACTAAATAACCAAGAGATCACTGAGGAAATCAAAGAGGAAATCAAAAAATACCTAGAAACAAATGACAATGAAAACACGACGGCCCAAAACCTATGGGATGCAGCAAAAGCAGTTCTAAGAGGAAAGTTTATACCAATACAATCCTACCTCAGGAAACAAGAAACATCTCAAAGAAACAATCTAACCTTACACCTAAAGCAATTAGAGAAAGAAGAACCAAAAAAACCAAAGTTAGCAGAAGGAAAGAAATCATAAAAGCAGATCAGAAATAAGTGAAAAAGAAATGAAGGAAACGATAGCAAAGATCAATAAAACTAAAAGGTGGTTCTTTGAGAAGATAAACAAAATTGATAAACCATTAGCCAGACTCACCAAGAAAAAAAGGGAGAAGACTCAAATCAACAGAATTAGAAATGAAAAAGGAGAAGTAACAAGTGACTGCAAAAATACAATGGATCATGAGAGATTCCTACAAGCAACTCTATGCCAATAAAATGGACAAACTGGAAGAAATGGACAAATTCTTAGAAAAGCACAACCTTCCAAGACTGAACGAGGAAGAAATAGAAAATATAAACAGATCAATCACAAGCACTGAAATTGAAACTGTGATTAAAAATCTTCCAACAAACAAAAGCCCAGGACCAGATGGCTTCATAGGTGAATTCTATTAAACATTTAGAGAAGAGTTAACAACTGTCCTTCTCAAACTCTTCCAAAATATAGCAGAGGGAGGAACACTCCCAAACTCATTCTATGAAGCCACCATCACCCTGATACCAAAACCAGACAAGATATCACAAAGGAAGAAAACTACAGGTCAATATCACTGATGAACATAGATGCAAAAATCCTTAACAAAACACTAGCAAACAGAATACAGCAGAACATTAAAAGGATCATACACCATGATCAAGTGGGGTTTATCCCAGGGATGCAAGTATTCTTTAATACATGCAAATCAATCAATGTGATACACAATATTAACTAATTGAAGAATAAATACAATATGATCATCTCAACAGATGCAGAAAAAGCTTTGGACAAAATTCAACACCCATTTATGATAAAAAACTCTCCAGAAAGTAGGCATAGAGGGAACTTACAATATAATAAATGCCATATATGACAAACCCACAGCCAACATCATTCTCAATGGTGAAAAACTGAAACCATTTCAACTAAGATCAGGAACAAGACAAGGTTGCCCACTCTCACCACTATTATTCAACATAGTTTTGGAAGTTTTAGCCACAGCAATCAGAACAAAAAAGAAATAAAAGGAATCCAAATCAGAAAAAAAGAATTAAAACTGTCACTGTGTGCAGATTACATGATACTATACATAGGAAATCCTAAAGATGCTACCAGAAAACTACTAGAGCTAGTCAATGAATTTGTAAAGTAGCAAGATACAAAACTAATGCACAGAAACCTCTTGCATTCCTATACACTAATGATGAAAAATCTGAAAGAGAAATTAAGGAAACACTCCCATTTACCATTGCAACAAAAAGAAAGACCTAGGAATAAACCTACCTAAGGAGACGAAAGACTTGTATGCAGAAAACCATAAGACACTGATGAAAAAAATTAAAGATGATACAAACAGATGGAGAGATATACCATGTTCTTGGATTGGAAGAATCAACATTGTGGAAATGACTATACTACCCAAAGCAATCTACAGATTCAATGCAATCCCTATCAAACTACCAATGGCATTTTTCACAGAAATAGAGCAAAAAATTTCACCATTTTTATGGAAACACAAAAGACCTCGAATAGCCAAAGCAATCTTGAGAAAGAAAAACGGAGCTGGAGGAATCAGGCTCCCAGACTTCAGACTAAACTACAAAACTACAGTAATCAAGACAGTAGGGTACTGGCACAAAAACAGAAATATAGATAAATGGAACAGGATAGAAAACCCAGAGATAAATCCACACACATCTGGTCACCTTATCTTTGATAAAGGAAGCAAGAATATCCAAGGGAGAAAAGTTAGCCACTTCAATAAGCCATGCTGGGAAAACTGGACAGATACAGGTAAAAGAATGAAATTAGAACACTTCCTAACACCATACACAAAAATAAACTCAAAATGGATTAAAGACCTAAATGTAAGGCCAGACACTATCAAACTCTTAGAGGAAAACGTATGCAGGACACTCTATGACATAAATCACAGCAAGAACGTTTTTGACCCACCACCTAGAGAAATGGAAATAAAAACAAAAATAAACAAATGGGACCTAATGAAACCTAAAAGCTTTTGCACAGCAAAGAAAACCATAAACAAGATGAAAAGACAACCATCAGAATGGGAGAGAATATTTACAAATGGAGCAGCTGACAAAGGATTAATCTCCAAAATATACAATATTTTGTATTGAGCTCATGCAGCTCAATATCAAAAAAACAGATAATCCAATCCAAAAATGGGCAGAAAAC
Organism: Delphinapterus leucas; assembly: GCF_059928025.1. Lineage (NCBI taxonomy): Eukaryota > Metazoa > Chordata > Mammalia > Artiodactyla > Monodontidae > Delphinapterus > Delphinapterus leucas. The sequence continues at coordinate 45,684,014 of NC_143133.1, read as the reverse complement.
CTAGACATTTCTCTAAAGAAGGTATACAGATTGCCAACAAACACATGAAAGGATGGTCAACGTCACTAATTATTAGAGAAGTGCAAATCAAAACTACAATGAGGTATCAACTCACACCAGTCAGAATGGCCATCATCAAAAAATCTACAAACAATAAATGCTGGAGAGGGTGTGGAGAAAAGGGAACCCTCTTGCACTGTTGGTGGGAATGTAAACTTGATACAGCCACTATGGAGAGCAGTATGGAGGTTCCTTAAAAAACTAAAAATAGAACTACCATATGACACAGGATTTCCATTACTGGTCATATACCCTAAGAAAACCATAATTCAAAAAGAGTCATGTACCACAATGTTCATTGCAGCACTATTTACAATAGCCAGGTCATGGAAGCAACCTAGCAATCCATCAACAGATGAATGGATAAAGAAGATGTGGCCCATATATACAAAGGAATATTACTCAGCCATAAAAAGAAATGCAATTGAGTTATTTGTAGTGAGGTGGATGGACCCAGAGCCTGTCATACAGAGTGAAGTAAGTCAGGAAGAGGAAAAGAAATACCGTATGCTAACACATATATATGGAATCTTAAAAAACAAAAAAAAGGTTCTGAAGAACCTAGGGACAGGACAGGAATAAAGACGCAGACGTAGAGAATGGACTTGAGGACACAGGGAGGGAGAAGGGTAAGCTGGGACGAAATGAGAGAGTGGCATGGACATATATCCTACCAAATATAAAATAGATAGCTAGTGGGAAGCAACCACATAGCACAGGGAGATCAGCTCGGTGCTTTGTGACCACCTAGAGGGGTGTGATAGGGAGTGTGGGAGAGAGACACAAGAGGGAGGGGATATGGGGATATATGTATACGTGTAGCTGATTCACTTTGTTATAAAGCAGAAACTAACACAACAATGTAAAGCAATTATACTTCAATAAAGATGTTTAAAAAAAAAAACATTAAGCTAAGTGCCCTGAAAGGATTTAAAAGCAATATTCATTTCTGAACCTCACTGAAGCTCTGCAGCCTAATTAGGGAGAATCACAGGCTCATCCAAACTTATATTCAAGGATCTTAGAGAGCATCTAATCTAATGTATTTGTTCTACACAAGAGGAAGCCAAAGCGTGAATTCACATAGTGCGTTGCCAGAAGCAACACAGCCAGCGAGGAGCAGTCAGTCTAGAAATAGGATCTTCTGGCTCGTATTCAACAAGGTGACATGCATTCTTAACCTTTCCATGGCATTTAGATGTACATTTGTCATGAATTAAAAGCATTATGGGATACAAAGATGGTGACACATGGCCTCTCCCTGTTCACCCTTTAGTCGGGAAGAAAACAACATAACAAGTAATCATAATACAATGCAAGACTAGAAGAAGGAAAGGGGGAGCTGGATTAGTGAGAGCATTTTTTAGGATTCTTGGCTGCTAGTGGGCTTAACTCAACCTGATCTACTTAGGCCAAAAGGAGCTGTAAATCTTTGAACGCGCCAGGTAATTTTCATGTTCAAATGCATTGTCTTGGAATGCTTTCTCCCGTTCAATATTTCTGGCCAAGTCTTCCCAGAGCAGCAGTCATCTACCCCACAAAGGCTTCTCTTTATCTCTCCCCACTTCCCAAAGGCAAGGGGCTGAGCCCTTCTGTTGCCATTTTTCAGTCCTCAGTCTTCCATAATTGATAGATTTTCTTTCTCCTCCACCAGTTTATGAGTTCTTCCAGAACAGAAACAGTCTTGTTTATCTCTGAAATCCAGCACCTAACCCTTAGCAGACAAAATAAACTTTCATCAGATGCATTGTAAATAAGTGGTAGATGAATAATTTTTTTTTAAATGTTGGCAGGGCCTTCTTTTTTTTTTTTAATTGAGGTATAGTTGATTTACAATGTTGTGTTAGTTTCAGGTATACAGCAAAGTGATTCAGTTTTATATATATATATATATACATTCTTTTTCAGATTCCTTTCCCTTATAGGTTACTACAAAATATTGAGTATAGTTCCCTGTGCTAAACAGTGGGTCCTTGTTGGTAATCTATTTTATATATAGTAGTGTGCATTATGTTCATCCCAAACTCCTAATTTATCCCTTCCCCCACCTTTCCCCTTTGGTAACCATATGTTTTTTTCTATGTCTGTGGGTCTACTTCTGTCTTGTATATAAGTTCATTTGTATCTTTTTTTAATTCCACATATAAGCAATATCATATGATATTTGTCTTTCTCTGTGTGACTTACTTCACTTAGTATGATAATCTCTAGGTCCATCCATGTTGCTGCATTCATTTTTTATGGCTGAGTAATATTCTGTTGTATAAATATATCACATCTTTATTGAAAAAAAGAATAAGGAGAGAGGAATACTTAGAAGGTATATTAAACTTTTAATTCTATGAAAATAAGATTACTACTAATTTCTAGTTTGTAACAGATACACATTATCTAAAATTACATAACTCAAAACACTGACCACCAATAGCTGATTAATTCATTTAAATACTTCTTTTTTCTACTATTTTGCTAAGTTTCTTACACACTTCTAGGAATTATGTAAGGCTAGCATTAAAAAATGTATTTTGAAAACTTCCAAAAGGCAAAATACTGTAAAATAATATAAGGCTTTTCATGTCACTCCCCTTCCAAAAAAGAACTTCTTTGAACATTTTTTACATTTGTTGTTATAATAATGTACGTTTTCGTTATGTGGAATTTTAAAAACATAGGAAGCCCCAATAGGTATTTTATATTTCCATGATGCAAAAGCTTTTAAATAGCAGTGGGAGCTGTCTAAATATTTACTGAAGAATAAATTTGCTGATTAAAAAATAATTGTTTCCTTTCATTTTTATTATTTTCTTTAGGTTAAAGGATCAAAGATTTATTCAATCAACTGGACACATGCTAAGAGTTTTATAAAAAATTTTAAATACATTCTTTTCCACCTTCTTGATTTCCCTTTAACTAGACTCATGAGGACAAAATGTTACCAAGTTGACTAATCACTTGGATTGTTACTGACTGGAGTCACTGTTAATTTCTAAAGCTGAAACTAAAATTATGGAAAATATGATTTTCTTCACGCACCCAGCAGTTTGCCATATAAGGCAAGTTACCACATTTTCATTATTCCAAGGTTTATGAACATGGACAATATTAATTATAAATACCAAACCAATTATTTTGGAAACATTTTCGGTTATATACTAGCTGAGGACTCTTTACTTCCTTCATACATATCTCCTAAGAAGCTGCTTAATAAATAAAGGGGCAATATAGAATCAAAGATTTCAGAAAACAAAACCAGCAAAACTAGAAGCTTCTTGTTCCTGCACTGTTTGTTTCATTGGTTATTACTCCTAATTTTAGAAGTTTAAGTCTCATGAAGCATGCTATTTTTTGTAAAGTACCAAAAAATGGAATAACAGTTTTTCTCTTAATTTTGCAAGACTGCAATAAAAAAAAAACAAGGGAAACCCATTAGCTCAGCAAATAGAAGCATCATTCTCTGTACTTAGCATCTTTGGTGATGGTGGGAATATATGCCTCTCAGAGTAGAAAGAAATATTTAATGAGATAATCTATTTTCTTTCTTATTGGAAAACCAATCTTTCAGGCTGGAACAGGTTTTACTTGTTAACCTGCTTTGTTTTTTAAACAAACCAGCATAGTGTATTTTTATATTCATATTTGGACAGCCTTTTAAAATTTGAAATTTTTTATACATAAATTCAGCACAAATAATACCTCATTTGAGTGGTAGGAGATGGAAACTGGAAGTCAAATAATTTGGATTGAATTAATTTTCTTTTATCGATCATCAGGATGATTGCTATTCACATCACAAGAAAAGTATTATCTATCTAGCACTTCTAAACTAATATCTAAGCAAGGCATCAGTCTAAGAAGGTTAGAGGCTCTTAGTGGTAGAAGAAATCCTAGAGATTAGCAAATACAGCCTCCACCATAACGTTTCCCTGTGCATGATGCATGCACCACTTGGATCAGAATCCACTGAGGTGCATAGTAAAAAGGCACACCCCGTACCAGACCTGCTGAAGTACAGTCTACTCCATCAGCATGCTCGCTAACATTTGAGAACAAATCTAAATATTTTTCACATGTTAGCTCTTCAAATATTAAAGAATGATACTGTCTTGCTGCTGAAGTATTTTTTTCCTAAATATCCTGTGTCCAAGTATAGTTAAATATCTGACAGAAAATATGCAGATGACCCCTATTTCTCAAATCAGATTTAAAACGGAAGAAAGAGATTAGTCTCAGCAGTTATTAGTCAGAATTTACCAATCCTTGTTTCTAAGGAGACTAAATCTAAAATTAGATACTGCATTCAAAACACTTAGCCCAGTGTCTGATGCACAAGTCCAAGCAGTAGTGATGGTGGCGGTTGAAAAGGTGGCAGTGGTCGTGGAGGTGATGGTGTTACTGTAGTGCTCTGCAGACTCACTGCTGCCTGCCTGCCTTCCTCCTTCCCTCCCTCCCTCCCTCCCTCCCTCCCTTCCTTTCTTCTCCCTTTACATATATTTTTTTGTAATTCTTTCCTTCTGTTCCCTGAATTATCTCTGTTTCCTCTGCGATGAGTTTCTCTGTTTGCAGTGGCTTTTTTCTTTCATACTTCCAGTCCTCTTTAAATCACTGGTGATTCATGGTGTCTCTACATGTTTAACACAAAGGATTTGCCAGCTCATGTAGATGGCCTCTGCTTTCTATGAAGAGGGCTCTTTCTAACCAGGTCTTGGGGTGGGAATTTTAATGAGGTTTCTGGGTGGGAAAGATATGTTCCTCGCGGGGAAGATATGTCAAATGATTGGCAAGTGTCACAGTAGGAGGAGCAGGCAGTAACTGGCTCAGGCAAGTCCAAAAGTAGTTTTTTGCTGGAAAAGGATCTAGCCAGGTTCCCTAGATCTAGACAAACGCTAGTGTAAGAGGGTTTTGTTCAGAGGTATTGAAATTCACACTAGAATAGTTAGCTTTCCCCAAATATTTGCTTCCATTTTGTTAGAGAAAACTCCCCTGCTCTACTTCCTTAATCTTTGATGCCAACCTGGGCTTACCTTGTTCCCGGTAATGCAGCTAAGTTTTGAACACTGGCAATCAACACCAACATCTGCTCTTCTCACCACTGCACTATGCCATCTTTCCAAAGACTCAAACATACATGAAAAATATTTTATGAGGTATTAATATTTGTGATTGGAAACAAAATGAAAATTTCAATATTCCTGGTTATGTCGTGGCCTAGAACTTTAGCATTTGTACAGATCCACCTTAAAAAAGAAAGACATGTGAGTGGTCCAAATTTTGTCCAAGTATCTTTCTAACTCCACCACAGTTTTCAGAAGCATGAAAATTTCTGAAGACGAGAGGACAGTAGTGCCACCAGGTTGATGCAATTTTCCCATTAATGGATCATCAATGTATTTTGCCAATTTCAGCCTACTTGTCTCGGCGGTAACCCTTAACATTTAGCTAAGATTTGCTGGGAGCTTCACCAGACAGACTGGTCCTCACTTCTTCTGAAAGCCTCTTCTGATATGTGTTTATGCTGCAATGACTCCCTTGTCTGTCTACATTCTGTCTCCCCCAAATCTGTGGAAAACCCCTGTTCACTAGTCTTACCCACATCTATTCACTTTTCCTAATTTCCTTTGAAATTAGGGGGAGGGACTCAAAAGGAATGAGGGACTCATTTCTGAATAGTTTAAAGTATATAACGTTTTTCTTGGGATATTTGAATATGCTTTCAGAGTTTGATCCAGTTCTAAGAAACGCTGACATTCTGCCAATACCACCATTATTAAATGAATCCCTTTCTTGGATTTTTTCTCCCCTTTCTAAAATCCTGGAAAATAAATCTCTCTTTGGACAACGAATTCTCATCTAGCCTTTGTACTCTTGTCACCGTAAACAGTTGTTGTAACTAGATATTTAAAGGAAGAAAAGATTCTGTTTTTATAGCAAAAAATCTTTTCTAATATCCATATATGGATTCCTTGACTGCTAGACAAATCTCACCTAAATTTCATTCCAGACTCAAAATGAGCTGCAAATTGAAGTTTACTAGTGATATTTCACTCATAGCCACTCCACTACTATTTTTTACAAAGACATCTATCTGCATAAAAATACTCCTAAAGTAGGTGCTGCTATAGCAACTGAGTATTTCTTTCAGTTCAGGATGCCTAAGGGTGCAAACTGCAAAACTGACAATTCTCTTGGTAGTTCCTGACTGTATCAAAGCTGAAAAATACATTTTTTTTCTTAAAAGGATGTTTCTTCTCAAGGTCACAGATCCCAGAGTCAAATCTGAATCCTGCATCATGCTCTGAATTAAGCAAATATCATCTCAAGTAACACTTGCATTTTCAGTTTCAATGCTGCCTTTGAATTTGCATAATTAAGTTCTTATTTCACTTCTCATCCTCCTAAAGCTGACTTTACAACAGTTTTTCCTATAAGCACTTTATCCAAGGGAATCATGGAGGAAGGCCAGAAATCAGACTCTTGTTAAGAATTATGATACCAGCTATTATTTATTGAGTGCCTGACAGACAGTCAGCCAGATTGCTAAGCTCTTTGCATAAATTATCTCATTGTATCTTTATGAAAACCTTATCAGTTGGATGAGAAAAAAAGACCCCTGAAGTCAATTTAGCCTAACTTCCCAAACCATGAGGTGAAAACCTACATCATAGTGTGACATATTTCACTCCCAGATATTTCAGCTGCAGAATCAGTAGCTGCAAAGCTCGGAGGCTAGAAGAGCTTGGAGAAAATGCTCTTCTCGAGAAGGAGCTAATGAACTCGTTTTCCCAACTTTGGACATTCATCCAATTGGGAACTACCCAATTCAGATATGTTCATTGTATATGCAGATGTATATGTATATATATGTACATATATATGTGTGTATATGTGTGTATATATATATATATATTTTTTTTTTCTTTATCCACTCATCCATCGATGGACACCTAGGCTGCTTCCATACCTCAGCTACTGTGACTAATACTAAACATGGGACTGCAGATATGTCTCCAAGATATTGATTTAATTTCCTTTGGATATATACCCAGAAGTGGGATTACTGGTTCATATGGTAGTTCTATTTTTAATTTCTTAAGAAACTTCCATACTGTTTTCCATATTGGCTGCACCAATTTATATTCCCACCAACAGTTTATTTTTCTTTTATTGTACATCCTCACCAGCAATTTTTATCTCTTGTCTTTTTGATAATAGCCATTCTAACAGGTATGAGGTGATATCTCATTCTGGTTTTGACTTGCATTTCCTTGATGATTAGTGCTGTCAAGCACCTCTTTACATGCCTGTTGGCCATTTGTATGACTTCTTTGAGAAAATGTCTATTCAGGTCTTTGCCCATATTTTAATTAGGTTATTTCTTTTTATTTATTTATCTTTGCTATTGAGCTTTATGAGTTCCTTGTATATTTTAGACAGTAATCTCTTATCAGATATGTGGTTTACAAATATTTTATTCCATTCCATATGTTGCCTTTTCATTTTGCTGACTGTTTCCGTTACTGTGCAGAAGCTTTTTAGTTTGATGTAGTCCCACTTGTTTATTTTTGCTTTTGTTGCCTATGCTTTTTTACATGCTAACAATGAATTGTCTGAAAAATAAATAAAACAATCCCATTTACAATAGATCAAAAACAATAAAATATTTAGGAATAAATTTAATCAGTGAGGTGAAATATCCATACCCTGAAAACTGTAAGATATTGAGGAAAGAAACTGAAGAAGACACAAATAAATGGAAAGGTATCCCATATTCTTGAATTAATATTGTTAAAATATCCAGAATACCCAAAGCAATCTAAAGATTTAATAAAATTCCTATCAGAACTACAACATCGGGTTTCCCTGGTGGCGCAGTGGTTGAGAGTCCGCCTGCCAATGCAGGGGACACGGGTTCATGCCCTGGTCCGGGAAGATCACACATGCTGCGGAGTGGCCAGGCCTGTGAGCCATGGTCACTGAGCCTGCGAGTCCAGAGCCTGTGCTCTGCAACAGGAGATGCCACAACAGTGAGAGGCCCGTGTATCGCAAAAAAAAAAAAACCAAAAAAAACTACAACATCATTTTTTTTACAAAAATAGAAAAACAACCCTAAAATTCTTATGAAACCACAAAACACCCCATAACCAAAGCATTCTTGAGAAAGAACAAAGCTGGAGGCATAACACATCCTGATTTCAAAATATATTACAAAGCTATAGTAATCAAAACAGTGTGTTACCAGCATAAAAATAGACACCTAGACCAGTGGGTCAGGATATAGAACCCAGAAATAAACCCGCAGATTTTGAATCTTTGACAAATATGCCAAGAATGAAAAATCAGAAAAGGATAGGTTGTTCAATAAATGGTCATGTTGGGAGAACTGAATATACACATGCAAAAGAATGAAACTATACTACACCACCCACAAAAATTAACTCAAGATGGATTAACAACTTGAATGTAAAATATAAAATTGTGAAAATCCTAGAAGAAAACATAGGAAGAAAGCTTCTTAATATTAGTCACAGCAATGATTTTTTTGGAAATAAAGTTTACTGTATATATTATATACAGGTAATCATGAAGGACAACCCACAGAACAAGTAGGTTATCAGTCTCCAGTTCCTTCACACATGAAGAGTAGAAATACCCCTTAATTGGGTATGTTTGGGAAGGAGAGTTTTTTCATTTTCTGTAAAGATTGTGTCCTCTTATAAGGGTCTCATATCATGTTTTCCTTGGTCAGGCAATGTACTTTCCGTATAAAGGCTTATTAGTAAGTTGCAATCCATGTTATGCATTTGATCAAAATATTTTCTTTTTTAAAAAGTTTTACTGGAGTATAATTGATTTACAATGTTGTGTTAGTTTCAGGTGTACAGCAAAGTGAATCAGCTATACATATACACATATCCACTCATTTTTAGATTCTTTTCCCATATAGGTCATTACAGAGTATGGAGTAGAGTCCCCTGTGCTATACAGTAGGTCCTTATTAGTTACCTATTTTATATATACTAGTCTGTATATGTCAATACCAGTCTCCCAATTTATCCCTCCCCCTGCCTTATCCCCTTGTAACCATAAGTTTGTTTTCTACATCTGTGACTCTATTCCTGTTTTGTAAATAAGTTCATTTGTACCATTTTTTAGATTCCACATATAAGCAATATCATATGATATCTGTCTTTCTCTGTCTTACTTCACTCAGTAGGACAATTTCTAGGTCCATCCATGTTGCTGCAAATGACATTATTTCATTCCTTTTTATGGCTGCATAATATTCCATTGTATATATGTACCACATCTTCCTTATCCATTTCTCTATTGATGGACATTTAGGTTGCTTCCATGTCATGTCTATTGTAAACAGCACTGCAATGAACATCGGGGTGTATGTATCCTTTCAAACCATGTTTTTCTCTGGATATATGCCCAGGAGTGGGATTGCTGGGTCATATGGTAATTCTCTTTTTAGTTTTTAAAGAACCTCCACACTGTTCTCCATAGTGGCTGTACCAATTTACATTCCCACCAACAGTGTAGGAGGGTTCCCTTTTCTCCACACCCTCTCCAGCATTTATTGTTTGTATTGATTTCTACCAAAGTTGTAGCTCTTCACCATATTTTTATGGTATCTATTTATTCATTTAATACCTATTTAATGAATATTAATGAAACATCTGTCATGTATTACATATTGAACTAGGAAATTAGAGTAAATAAGGGAAACATGTCTTATCCTTTATGAGTGAGACATACAAGTGACTAGCAAATTATGATAAGCTGGATAATTATGAGCAAATTTGAAGGTATCCCTTATCCAGGCTGAAGAAGGGGGAGGGTGGAGAAGTTAGAAGAGGTGATATATAAGCTAAAATAAATAAAAATTTGTCAAGATGTGATAAAGAATGCTCTAGTGGAAGGAATAGTATACACAAGCCCCAGAGGCCAGAAGGAGCATGGTGTTGTTATAAAACTCAAGTGTCCGGGCCTGGCTGGAATGTTCTGTGGAGGAAGTGTCTAGAGATCTAACCCTAAGTGGTAAGTTAGGCAGGGTCATGAGCTTAGAGGGTCCTGTAAACCATTATACAAAGTTTGGAAGCATTACTAATTTGATAATAGGTTTTAAGGAGAGAAATGACATGATCGTATGTGTTTTAGAAAGACGGCACTGGCAGCAAAGTCCCACATGAATGGGAGGGGAAGTATTAAATGCACGTGGGCCATTTATAAGGTTCCTTGTAGGACTCTAGTGTCTTCTGCTCACAGTGTGATTCTCACGCCAGCAGCATAGGCATCACCCGGAAGGGCCTCAGAAATGCAGAATCTCCAGTCCCACCCCAGAATTACCAAATCCAAATCCACATTTTCACAAGTTCCCCAGGTGATGCGTTTATACATTGAACTTTGAAATGTGCTGCATGACAGCAGTGGTTCTCAAACTTGGGGGCACGTGGTATTATCTGGGAAACATTAGCAAAGTAGCAATGTCTGGGCCTTAACCTCAAGAGATTCTTATTTATTTGGAAACCAGTGGTTCTCAAACTTTGCCATATGTTAGAATCACCTTGAGGGGATTTTAAAGCTGCTGATACCAAAGCTGTACCCCAGACCAATTAAAAGTAGACCAGAGAGATATTTCTACACCAGAAAGATATGCAGGAGGGAGAAGACTGACAAAACTTGTGATTAATTGGATGTGGAGGGTGACAGAGAGAAGTCAAGAATGACACCCAGATTTCCAGCTTGAGAAACTGGGAGAAGCGTGATATCCATCAGTCTTCCTCCTGATCTCGCTGTGCCTCTAATATGCACCATTGGCAGCTGTATTCTCTCATGAAATGCACATTCTTTGAACCCTGCCGGGAGAGGGCCTTTGAATATATATTGATCAGGGGAGTCCTCACAAAGAATTGGAACTCTAGACCAAAAACCGTATTTCCCCAATATGCAGAAACATTAATTTCTATTTACTGTCAAAACCTTTATCTCCTGCAGAATCAGCTCAGCTGTGCCAAAGGCAGTAGCACCAAGTCCTCTTGTAGATCATAAGAGAACCGATCACACTGCATGCTTATCGTTTTTTTCCTTATCTGATTCCACCTTCAGGCTAGGAGCTCCTTAAGGGATACATCATCTTTGTATCCCCAGAGCTCCTGGTACATAGTAGATGTTCTTGAATGCGATTTAAATGAAGGCACAAATGGTCAATGAATAGGACATAGTTTACACAAAGAGATAATAAATTCTCTTTGATGTGGCTGCTTCATAAAGACACTTTTTTCCCCCTAAACTGCTTGAGTTTTCTTTTCTGTCCACATCTTCCCATAGACAGCTTCCAGGAAGCCACTGCCAATTAATGCTAAACACATTCCTTGGTCCAAGGGGATATTATTTCTGATTAAGAATTAACACAGTTTGGCATGAAGCTGTCAATGTCTATCGGTTTAAATCAAACTGAAATGTCAAACCACTTAGCATATGGCTTATCCATATCTAATGCTGAAAGCAAGGGTGACATTCTCCCAGAAAGAAAACAACCCTAGTACACAGTGAGCTGCAGAGTCTTTAAAGGGCCGAACTCCAACTGAGAACGCATGAAGTCTTGTACTTAAAATTTTCAATATACACCCTTTCATAAGCACGTAAATGTAAATCATAAGGGATCCGGGACCAGTCTGCCCTGTTCTTCATGTCATTCGCAAGACTACCCAGTGCCTGGTAGAAGGAGAACACACCGTAAATATCAGCTAAAGGAAGAGATATGAACAGTTATCTGTCAACGCAAAAGCATCACCTCTGCCCACCACCACAGGTGCCATTAGCAGTCATGTATTTTTGCTGATGTTTGTTTTAAAATGCAGTACAACTGCTTAAACAACAAGTCCTGAAATGCTGATAGTAAGGAAAGGGGACCTTTAAACAATAGGTGGGGGCTTCCCTGGTGGCGCAGTGGTTGAGAGTCCGCCTGCCGATGCAGGGGACATGGGTTCGTGCCCCGGTCTGGGAAGATCCCACATGCCGCGGAGCGGTTAGGCCCGTGAGCCACGGCCGCTGGGCCTGCGTGTCCGGAGCCTGTGCTCCGCAACGGGAGAGGCCACAACAGTGAGAGGCCCGCATACCGCAAGAAAAAAAAACAATAAATAAACAATAGGTGGTAAGAAAATTATGAATATTATCTGTGCAAATGGGATTATCAAAACCGATACCACCAACCTGCTCAGTTCTCTCGTGAAACCAAACACTGCACCAATACATTCAGATTAGACCTTGTAGAGTGTTACTTTGGACTTACAAATAACTCATGAAGAGCCTTTCAAAAACCAGACGGTCATAAGTTAAGGAGCCTCTTTGCCATATAAAAGATAACCAACATTTATTGAATGTTTACTATATGCCGGGCAATGTTTGACATTATCATTATTTATTCATTCACTCATAATTCACAAGAAACCTGTCAGCTTGCTACTCCCATTAGCCCCATTTTACAGATGAGGAAGTTGAGGCTGGGAAAAGTTAAGCAACTTGCCCAAAGTCTCACAAGCCAAAAGGTAGCAGAGATAAGAACCACACGCAGCACTCAAGCAAAATACAGAATAGGTTTGGTTTTGTTTTGTTTTGTTTTGGCTGCTTTAGGTCTTCGTTGTTGCACGTGGGCTTTCTCTAGTTGTGGCGAGCAGGGTCTACTCTTCGTTGCAGTTCGTGGGCTTCTCATTGTGGTGGCTTCTCTTGTTGCAAAGCACAGGCTCTAGGGTGCACGGGCTTCAGTAGTTGTGGCACGTGGGCTCAGCAGTTGTGCCTTGCGGGCTCTAGAGTGTAGGCTCAGTAGTTGTGGCACAGGGGCTTAGCTGCTCCGCAGCATGTGGGATCTTCCTGGACCAGGGCTCGAACCCGTGTCCCCTGCATTGGCAGTCAGATTCTTAACCACTCCACCACCAGGGAAGTCCTCAAAATCGTTGCTGTTTTTTTTTTTTGCGGTACGCGGGCCTCTCACTATTGTGACCTCTCCCGTTGCGGAGCACAGGCTCCGGACGCGCAGGCTCAGCGGCCATGGCTCACGGGCCCAGCCACCCCGCGGCACGCGGGGATCTTCCTGGACTGGGGCACGAACCCGTGTCCCCTGCACCGGCAGGCGGACTCTCAACCACTGCACCACCAGGGAAGCCCTCAAAATTGGTTTTAATACAATGTAAACACAGTTAAAACTAGTCTAATAAATCTCTGGGCAAGTTTCAAGTAAAATAGTTAAATATTATGAGTCTATTGTCAAATGATCTCTCAAAATTGCAAAACTGATCATTCATTAAGAACAAAACCAATCAACAGAGTGTCTTCCTTGTGCCTGGCATAGTTTGGGGGGAGAGGAATGCAGTGGAAGTAAGTCAGGGAATGCCACTGCTTTCATGGAGCTTACATTCTTTCGAGGAAAAGTAGATAATATGCATAAAAATACATAAAGACAGTATTTTCAGATTATGGCAAGTGCTATGGAGAAACAAAAGCAGAATAGTGTAACAGAGTGACTTTGTGACTTATAAGTTACTTTAAGTTGGGTGGCTGAAAGATTTTCCCTGAGATAGTGGTATCTGGGCTGAGCCCCATGTTGACAGGAAGAGGCAGTCTCTTGAAGTTCTAGGAAAAGAGAAATTGAGCATAAGGAACAGCTGACGCAGAAGGGCCGAGCCTGGAGAGAGCCTGGAGCTCAAAGAGCAGAAATAATGCCAGTGTGGGAAGGAAAGGGAAGGGAAGGGAAGAAGGGGATGGAAGGGAAGGAAGCAATACCACTGGGAGTTTCACTGTAATTGCAACAAATGTATAAAGTCATTTGTGGGTAATTAACATCACTTCAGTATCCTGTATTCCCATCCACTAAATCGAATGTCTCTTTGTTCCAGGCCTCTTTCCTGTCCTTTAGTAAATTTTCATGGTTTTCTTTATATACATCCTACACAATTCTTAACTTTATTCTCATACATTAAACTTATAAATTATTATAAATGGGATTCTAATCGTTTCTTCTTGTATATATCAAAAATTCCCCAGAGCTAATTAATCTCTTTTAAAATCTCTGTGTATTGGGGTGCATGTGTGTGTGTGAATATTTTTTCCATTCTCTTAAAGTCAAGCTGCTCTCAGGGATGCATCAGGACACAGACACCCCACTTCTGCTGTGCTGATCCTCCCCTCTGGGAAGAGCCGTGAGTGAGGTGTATAGAGGTGGGTTGGCTATTCATCACAATAGACTAGAAGAAGGTTCTGTTCAACACACAGTGTGACCTCAGTAAAGGCCAGTTGGAAAAGAATTGCATTTTCTGATGTGAAACATTCTTTTAATGGGGAAATGGGCTAAAGGAAAACAGACATGCTCTTATTGCTACTGTTGGAGGGGGGATGGAGAGTTTTGTTTGTAAATTATTCACTCTCTTAAGCCAAGTTATTCAGAAAATGCATTTTAATAGGGCACAGGAAAACCAAAAGGATCCACAGGTAGAGCATCTATTCAAATTGCCACCTGCCACAAAGAAACTAATACTGTATCCTCTAACTAATGACATTCACCTTTACATGCTGCAGGGTTACCAATGATTCTAGCTCCCGGCTCCATGATAATTTATAGTAAATGAGGCATGACTTTGTAGGAATTATTTATTTACTTTGAAGTGAATCTGTGATCTGTGAAAGACCCTATTACTTGTTAATAGGAGGAAAGAAGTACTTGTTACTGTATGAAGGCAAAAGCATATAACATGTTCAACATACAGTTTTCAGAATTTCTCCCCACAAGGCTCATTTCAGTAACATTCACACGGAGATAAGCAAAGCAAAACTATTATCCACACTTGAGAGATGAGAAAATGGATCCCCTCATACTTAGACACCTGGCTTGTCCAATTTTACCTAAAAAGTTCATGAGCAAGCCAGAACCAGGGGGACTTTCCACCACAGGGGCTCAGGGTCATATTGAAATAGTTAATAATTATGAAGCTTAGTATTGCATTTTACATTTTATAAAGCAACTTTACAACAAACAGTTCATACAGTAACTCAGTTTAAAAAGGGTATTTGGAGTATTATTCACAGCACATCTTCAGAACAAGAAAGTACAGTCTCAGGAAATTTAAAAACTTGGTTCAGCTCATGCCCCTAAAAAGTGACAGTATTCAAGTGACGGTGTTTCTGCTGGCAAATTCCACTTTGCTCCCATACATTTTATGATACCATCACACCTAGAATTTCAAAGCATTTAAAGCCAGTGTTATTCTATTTCCCCAACTCATGAAATAGGGGGGTAAAGAGATTTTTCACCCTTATTTCCCAGAGCAGAAACCAATGGTTTAAAACTATAGTCACACCATTGGGAGAATTAACAGCTAGCTCCAAAATCAAGTGCACTGAATCTCCCTCTGCAAGCCTTAATTAACTGTTCTATCTAAACAATTACAGTGGTTTCCCTACGAAATCAGCACAACTGTAGAAGTCTCTAAGAGCACATTGCTTTGGTCCTTTATAGGATAAGGCTCTGACTGCAGGGTTTGGGAGAGATTTTCTAGATTTGACCACTTGG
Source organism: Delphinapterus leucas (assembly GCF_059928025.1). Taxonomy (NCBI): domain Eukaryota; kingdom Metazoa; phylum Chordata; class Mammalia; order Artiodactyla; family Monodontidae; genus Delphinapterus; species Delphinapterus leucas. Next base: position 45,668,389 of record NC_143133.1, on the reverse strand, counting down.
GGGCAGTATTATCATGGCATTGAAAGGCTTCCCTCAGTAGTTCAGGAGAGTGCAGTGCCAATTAACTCAGGAAAGCATCATTTTGTGTCCTCTTCTTTGACTTAGAGATATGCAAAAAAAGAGAGCAAGCTGTGCAGTCCCTGAATGAAGAGCTCTGCTTCTTCCATCCAGCTTAACTGGAGAGATGTGGGTGCAGGATGAGGGGCAACACTGCAGCCTAATGAGCCAATTCCTTTGAGCGGCACAAATACACCTAGGGACATGGAGAAAGGTGCTTCCACAAAGAGGGTGAAGAAAAGAGGACTATAATTTTAGGCAAATCACAAGCTTAAAATGTGCCTCTGGGCTTAAAATGTCTTCTCTTTTCTCTTTATTGGACTTTCCAACAAAGAAACAGGAAGGAGATGTTTATATTGGCATTTTCCCTTTTTGATGGTGACTTTTAATTTGTACAAGTCACATTTTTCCTAGCAATAAATCTACAGTGCAACCAGCTTGCAAGTCCATGCATTCAAAATATTTCATCCTGTTACTCTTACATACAATTTTATTATGGAGGAAACTTTTTCTCACCCTCCCATATATACATATATGGGAGGGTGAGAGCCTTTTTTCTTTTTCCTGGTATACTGAAAGGACTATCTCACTTTATCCTCACAGTAATTCTGTATGGTAGCTGTCATTATTTCCATTTTACAGATAGGGAAAGCAAAGTCAAGAAAAATTAACTGAACTGACTCAAGTTCACACCCAGAGTAAATGGGCAGAACCTGATCTATTCAGTATAAACCCACAATTTGTCTTCTCAGCATACTCATTTCACACTCAGAATCATTTCTCCCTCTCTTTTCATTAATATTTGTTTTCTTTCATTTTTTTATTATTCAAATTTATCTTTAAATGTTTAAATAGAGAAATCTCAAGAAGGAAATAAGAAATAGCTGATAAACTCATTGCCCAAATGAGCCCTGATGTCTTAAAGATAAAAAGGAGGAAAAATATAACATGTTGATCTGATGAGAAAAAACAACCATACCCAGAAGTACAAAATGAAAAATAAAAACTTCTCTATGACCCACACAAATACCCCTCTGTATAAACATTACCACTATACTAATAATAAATAATTTAAAATATAAGCGTAATATATAATGTAACAATATAAGCTGCACTTATAAAGCATCAGCTATTAGCCGGGCACAGTTTGCAGCACTGTAAAAGTAATAAATCAATTAAATCATTTCATGTGCATGAAGAGCCATACATTCATTTCTTATTAATACTAAAGAGATCTTACTCTTCACAGCATTTTGAACTTTTCCTATTTTTCTTTTTTTTTTTCCTTTAAACATGTATCTTGGAGATCCTTCTATACCCATGCAGGCTGATCTTTTTTTTACATAGAATATTCCATAGCAAGGATGAATCATAATTAACAGATACTGATGGTTTATTTCAGCTCCCTATGATCTTAAATAATAAACATGTATGGTTAGTGTTCTTTTAATTTAAAAGTCACATCTTAGCAACAACCATAAGAGACTGAATATGGTTCAAGGGTGGTTAGGTTAGAAGGGAACTGATAAAATGAAGAGAAAGATTATTTTTATGGTTTAGAAAGCTATCATGTAACCGCATTGCCAGGTACCTTGAGGCTGCAGCAAGCAGCACTGGGGTGGCCAAGGACAGAGGCCAGCTGACTTCACAGGTCAAATTATCCTGTCCCCCGAGCACTGAAAACCTCCTGAAAGGATCCTCGTGCTTCAGGTCCATGGCAATAGGTTCCAATCCATATCCTCTAAAACAATGGTCTTTATGCCACAGTTTGGAGAGCCAAGGAGTGCCCTCCACCAGATGTTAAGTCTATCTACTCCACTGGGTTCTGGAGAACAACCATAAAAATAAGACAGACTTGGGCCCAACTCCATTTATTACCCTGCTTCCACTGACCCTCCCACCCCAGCTGAAGGACTCCTAGCATCAGTACCAGCTCAAACCCTAACAGCTGTCCAAAAACCTGAGTTTTCTTCTTTCCTTGCTGCCAACGGCTGCAGGGCATTCTAGGAAGGATCAGAGGTATGTTTACTATGTACTTTGATCTTCATCAAAGAGATCTGCCATCTCCTTCTGTTAGTTGGGTTCTGGGTCTGTAAACTGATATAGATCTGGAAACCAGATAAGGGACCATGATTTCTCACTGTGACAACTGGTGGCAAGCTTCTGCCCTCCGGCTGTCAATCTCTTCTCCTCTTCCCCTTTCCCTTTCCTTTCCCCTTCCCGTTCCCTTCTCCTCCTTCCCCTTCTCTCCCCTTCTCTCTCTGTCTCCAGCATCTCTCTGTTTCTCTGTCTCTCTACATGTCTTTCTACCCTCCCCCCAAAGAATGTCATAATTTAATAGTTATCACCCCTATCCTTGTTGGACAAGGCACCCCAACTGTCACTCTGGTCTTGATGCCCATTATGATCATTATTTCTATCTTGCAACTGGCATTTAGATGCTGGCATGTGGCTTCTGTCATTCCTAAAATCTGCCATCCGTATGTGAGAGCCCTCAGTTTCATAGCCGCATCTCCCACTGTCAAACCAAGTCTATATAAAACAGCCACCACTGAGGGTTTTGTTGTTGTTGTTGTTGTTTCTGCGGTAGGCGGGCCTCTCACTGTTGTGGCCTCGCCCGTTGCGGAGCACAGGCTCCGGACGCGCACGCTCAGCGGCCATGGCTCACGGGCCCAGCCACTCCGCGGCATGTGGGACCTTCCCGGACCGGGACACGAACCCGCGTCCCCCGCATCGGCAGGCGGACTCTCAACCACTGCGCCACCACGGAAGCCCTCCCTGGTTCTTAACAATACATATTAGTCACCTTCTGACGTTCCTTTGGGGCGTAAGCTCTTTTTTCCTAGGGCTCAGATAGTACTTCCCCGTTCAGACAGGGAGTGCTAAGATCTGATCGTGGATATTGGTCTAGAGGAACTGAGGACTGGTGGAGGCAGAGCTCGAGGAGAACAGGAGAGCATTGTAAGGCCCTGTTTCATAGAAGAGCTTCACATCGTCTCCAGGCAAAGAGAGGCTCCTTTCCTCTGGCAAGGGGAAGGTAGCTGCTTCTTCTTGGGTGGAACATTCAAGAGAGTATGAGGTGCAAGGTCCTCAGGCTTATTGACCGAAAAACCAGTTCTCAGGCCCTTCCTCTTTTTCTCTCATGATCCTAACAAAGGAAGCCTGTCATGGCTGTGCATTTGCTCTCCTCTGCTGCCGCATCCCCTGATTTCCCGCATCATCTGATGTAGAGCGATAACAGAGCTCATCGCTGTTCAAAGCAGCCACAGAACCCCTCTGACTTTCACAGCATGTTCAAGTTGGCAGTTTACTTCTCGGACTCTATCATTTTCTTTCTTTCAAGGACTGCGATGCAGTTAATTTACTCCAATATTTTCATAATTAGCATTTTCCCCAAACTGTTTATTCAGCAGAGACTTTCCATAAATAATGTTTCACCTACTCCTTTCACCTCATCCCAATTATTGGTAGGGGAAAACATTAGTGATTGCAATGCCACTACATGCCAGGGGTTATTACCTGACTAATTACCAACAGTATGGGTCCCATACTGCCATCAGACCACAAGTAACACAACTCCAAAACAGATTCTTGGGGTCTGCTTTCTAGGGCTTTTCCCAATCCCAATTGGCATAGCATGGAGTTCCCACAAGGCAGGATCTATACCATTATCGACAGGAAATATTTATGGGTCAGGAGATAGGACAATACAAGAAGAGATATTTAAACAGATAACTACAAGATAACAGAATAAATTCTAAAATAGCGATATGAATATCTACTCTTCAACCCATCTGAGAAGGTGGTTGAATGTACTTGAAGCCTCAGGGATGTCTTCAAGGAGAACTAAGGTAACAACCCTTATTCAGCATTTGCTGTGTGTCAGGATCCATGCAAAGCCCTTTATACGTAATACTTTTAATAATCTTACGTTGCAGGCAGTACTGCTGGCTCCATTTTAGAAATGAGGACATTAACTAAAGCTTAGTGAATCCCTGTAGATGCTAAGTGGCAGAACCAGGGACCATGCTTTTGAACACTATGCTAAACATTTCTTCCGGAAGACTTGATGCTGGCCTAATTTTTGATAAGGTGCTTTTTATCAACAATAGAAGGAAAAAGAGTACTCTGGGCAAAAAGGAGAGGAGATGCAAAGTCAAAGAGATGTGAAAGGGACTACCATGCTTTAGGATAGTAAGAAATTCAATATGAACTGGGAGCCATTTAGAGGGTGTCTTTGTTTGGGCTGCTATAACAAAATACTACAGACTGGATGGTTTATAAAGAACAGGAATTTATTTCTCACCGTTCTGCAGACTGAGAGGTCCAAGTTCAAGGCCCTAGAAGATTCCTTGTCTGGTGAGGTCCATCTTCCGGGTTCCTAGATGGCTGTCTTCACATGGTGGAAGAGGCAAAGGGGCTCTCTGGGGTCTCTCATACAGGCACTAATCCCATTCATGAGGGCTCTACCCTGATGACTTAATCACCTCTCAGAAGCCCCACCTCCTAATACCATCACACTGGAGAATAAGTTTAAACATATGAATTTGGGGGCAACACCAAGGCTTGGTCTACAGCAGAGGATGAATAAGAGTGGAGAACAGGTGAGAGAATTTAGAGTGTACAATCAATTGGTGAGTTTTACAATAGAAGGTCATGAATTATGGCCTGGATACCAGCTAAGGGGCATAGAATGTGTGCCCCTTCATTACTGTTATCTTTACCCCTCTCCTCCCTGTGTCTAAGTGCCAGATACCCCACTTGTATCCATATGACTTTGGACAAGTCTCTCAACCTCACTATCCTGTTTCTCTAGGTATAATATGAGGAAAATAATAGCTGCTACCTACCTACCTTGTCAGATTGTTACAAAGATTAAATGAAACAATGCAAGCACTGTAATCAACACCCACATTTAACTTAAAAGAATTCAACCATAAGCTCTTGTCCAGAGACAGAAATATAAAGAAAGCAAGAGAAGGAATAAGAGTTCAACATTATATGAAATTCCACTTTCAATAACTGGTAGTTCTTCCTTGGTGAGAAGGGAGGTGTGAATCTGCCGTTGCCATATTTAGCCCTAGTTCCCCTCTGCCTTTCAGAGTGTGAGCATCTCACAGGCTAGAAATCTTTTGTGCTTAAAGCTATAGCTTAGCACAGTGAATGAGACAGTTAGTATTCAATGAGTGTTCATCAAATGTTTGCTCATATCCTTGTTATTATTATTCTCCTCCACTCTCTTCATCTTCCTAGCAGCCTGCAACCTCTGTCACCAGTTGATATGTCAAATTTTCTCTCTTGAAGAGACAGCTGTCCTATGTTGGGGACTTCGCCCACCCTGCCCTGCAGAGGAGTTGCTGATCTGCCATAAGTGATTTCCTTCATGGCTACCTAGAAGCAGCTATTTTTTTAGAATTGGCTACTCAAACCAGAATCTGCCTCTGAGTTCTTGCCTAATTCCCCACAAATATTCTACCTAGAACCGATGTCCATCTCATGCCCTACCAGCCCCGGAGGGAAAGACGATAAAGAAGAGCATATTACTCTCTACCTCTCCTACCCTTTATTTAAGCCCTATCTCATATCCCGGCCTGGGACTAATCTCTTCCCACAACCCTGCCAGGGACAATATTCTTGCCCATCCCTGGAAAAGTCCATCTCTACCCACAGGTGTGATCTGGTCCCAGGGTCCTGGCAATCATCATGATGTGACAGTCCATTCCTGAAATGCTTGTTTATTTAGGGTTAGTCAGCCCTGTATACAAGACACCAGTTGAGTTGTGCCAGAGTTGTGTTGTGCTAGTCCAAGTTGATCTCAATTCTTTTTCCCAGCCCTTCCTCCAATGCTGGCTGAGGATGATATCAAGCCAACACATCCCTTATGTGTGGTCTGCCCTCCACTCTCCATCTCCTGGGAACAAACGCTTAGGCAAAAAAAAAAAAAAAAAAAAAAAGCTAACATTTTCGTAAAACAAAAAATAATGTTTAGACATAGAGAAATTTAAACCAAAATTTAGGGGAAAAAATACCTTGCACAGTTTTCAGGTACATGAAACCTATGTCCAATGTAAATTACTAAACAAACGACTTAATAATGCCATCAGCAGCTTCTGTGTTTGGGTAATTCCACTGTCAGTTGGGTCCTTGCCAAGAACAATGGATGTGGGTTAGTCTAATGTCAATAAGATTGAAAGACCCACCAAAGTCCTCTCTCCCAGGAAAAAGAGACCTATGACCTAAAGACAAAAGCATTAAGTCTTCATGCTAAAGGTCAGATTTCCATATACATTGCTTGGTACAGTGCTCAGTTTCTTTAACATTGTAATTGTCATTTGTTATCTCCTTGCTGCCACCCTTCCAGCATATGCGCCAAGTGCAAAAGCATCCTAGTTCTCTTTTTATTTTCAGAGTCAAATGAAATAAAAATAGGTCATCTCCATCCCTAATTCGTGCAAGGGTTTGATCCTATGAGATGCTTTGAATATATCATTTGTTGCGTCAAAGTTCAGGTTACAAGTTCAGAAGTGGTTTATAAGCCAGTTTGCTTTGCCAAGTGTCCCTAGTGGAAAAGTCAGCACTCTCATGGAATGGGTCACCCTCAATGCCCAGTGGAATGTACATAGATTTTTAGTGCAGAGAATTTGTGGATATTTGTATGGCAGAGAAAAACAACAAAAGAAAGCTAACCGAGCCCCTTTTCGTGAGATTTAAACAGCAACATTTCAACTAAAATTATGAATAAAAATCTTATTCCAGTGACCTTTTTATTTTAGTCTGCATGGCTCGGCTCACATTTTATATTTGAAAGAGTTGAAACGAGTGCTATGCACATTTAATTTTTAGTTGGAAGACTAGAATCTTTGAATATTAGAGTTGACGTAACACATACACAAACTAACAGATCATCTTCCCCACCACACTCACTTTATGGTCTGGCAGCTTCTGGGGAAACTAGTTGGTACAGGGGAAAGGAAGGAATTTTGAACACAGGGTTGCCAAATACAAGTCAAGCACCTCAACTTACTAGTCCTGTGATTCTTGTTGAGTTACTTCTCCTCTCTGGATTTCACCTTATTGGTCATAAAATGGAAATGATAATAACACCTACCTCATGGAGATATAGTGAAGCCTGAGTAAACACTGTATATATGGGAGGCTCTTTATGTGCTCTAAGGTGTTGCACAAACATGACATGGAGTCTCGCTGATGTGCTGTGTGAGTATATGATTTGAATGCACAGGACCTTAGTTTAAGTCTTCGTTTTACCATCTGACCTTTATAAGTGACACAGTCCATATGTGTAAAATGGGATACGTATAACATTTCCCTCATAAGGTTTCTGTGATAGCCCATGAGATATGTGCATAGCACTTATAGTGTCCACTACATAAAAGCCTCCAGCAAGTGTCAACTATCACTAGATATTTGATAATAAAATTGATATTTCTTCAACAAGTATTTAAAGAGGCCCAGCAGTGTACTAGGCACTCTATCTGTGCTAAGAGTGAAGGTGGAAAAAAGATACCTTTTGGCTCTGAAGGGACTCACCGTGAAGTGGGAAATATCTTACTAGAACATATGTCCATTACCAAAGTGATCAGAGACTTCTCATTGCCCGGAAAATAAAGTTCTTCATTCTGCATTTAAAACACTCCACTGTAGGACCTCACCCTATCACCCACTGAACTTCCTTATGTAATCTATGTTTCCAATCAAACGAAATTTCCTATGTCGGTGTCATTTCATTGTATTAGTCACGATTCTACAGAGAAACAGAACGAATAAGAAGAGATTTATTACAAAAATTGGCTCACACAATTATAGAGGCTGAGAAGTCCCACGATCTGCCTTCTGCAAGTAGACAACCAGGAAAGCTGGTGGTTAATTCAGTCTGAGTCTAAAGTCTAAGGAACAGGAGTATCTGTATTTGAAGGCAGACGAGGATGAATGTCCCAGCACAAACAGAGAGCAAAATCTGCCTTCCTCCACCTTTTTGTTCTATTTAGGCTCTCAGTGGATTGAATGGTGCCCGCTCACACTGGCGAGGGTGATCTTCTTTACTCACTCTACAGATTCAAATGCTAACTTCTAGAAACACCCTCACAGACATACCCAGAAGTAATGTTTTACCAAGTCTGGGCATCACACTCATGCTGGATTCTCTGCCTGGAATATACCTCATCCCCTTCTCCCTATGTCAAACCCCTACACTTCTGTCACAGCCAAGCCAAAGTGCTCTCTGTTGTGAACATCCGGTTTTCTGCTTTGCTTCATGCTCCTTTAAGGAGCATCTTCTCTACACCTCTTCTGGTATAGCTGCATATGCCACTCCTTGGCCAAGAAAATAGGTACAAGAGTACCTAGTTCACATCTAAGAGAGTATGGTATCCCCTTTGCTTCAGGGGTTAGTTTAGGGGTAGGCATGTGACCCAGTACAGACTGATGAGAATGACATCTGGGATTAGTTCAGATATGTTCAGAAAGGAAATTTCCTTTTAAGCTGGAGTTGTTAAGGTAGTTGTTAACGAGATGATTGTGAGTCAAGAGCTACAAGATACCATCTTACCTATGAGAACACCCAACTCAGAGGAAAGCAGAGCTGAGAGATGGAGAGAAACAAACTCCTGATGGCATCACTGACCACTTGTATGGACACCCCTTGATTTTCAGTTAGGGAAGCCAATCCATGTATTATTATTATTACTACTTTATGACTATTTAGTTGCAATCTAGAATCTCCTGCTGACCAAGACCACAGCTTATTTATATTTGTGGCTCCTATGAAACACTGGGATGAGGTTTTGCCCACTGTACGTTCTCAGTAAATGTTAGGTTAGATTAATTAATCTATAACTCATGGAAAGAAATTTAATGGATTCCAAATGGCATTCAACCTCACTAACATGTAACCTGGTTCATTAAAGCAGAGGAAATATATCTGAGCCAAATGATTTATTTGTAAAGACTTTTCAGCCATTCAATTTCTCTAGAGCCCCAAAGGAACCTGTACTATGCATAACAACCTACATAGATAGGAAAATTATAATTTTCCAAGTGTTTTTAATCCTTTCTTTAGAAATGAGAGGCAGAAGGTCTGGAGAGTTTAACTGATTTCCTACAGTCTCACAGGAAGTGGGTAGACCACTGCTATGGAATCCTTTGATTCCAAAGGACTAGTGATCCTTTGTCTTGCTCTGTCTCTAGAGCTGGGCTAGTATAGGAGTAAGAACCTTTGAAGTCACACAAGCTGGAGTTGAAACCTCATCTCCACCAGTTGTGAAGCACTACCTCAGGGCCTAGTACATATTAAGTGCCAAATAAATGACAGATTTTATTATTACCATTAACACACATTTTTATGTTTCTCAGTACACTAGATAGTTTTAACTGACTCAGAAATCTTGGGGCAGCTTCATCTGATTATGTTACCTATGAGATTTCTCTGCCTTCGGGAAAAACAAGTTCCCCAGCAGATGTCTCAGTGGGGAAAATGTAAAGACATAAGTTACTGGTATTTGTGTTATGATTAATTTCCCACCCATTATCCAGAGGCTTTCTTTATTCATAATAAAATGGGACTTTCCTGGGGCTTCCCTGGTGGCGCAGTGGTTGAGAGTCTGCCTGCCGATGCAGGGGACACGGGTTCGTGCCCTGGTCCAGGAAGATCCCACGTGCCGTGGAGCGGCTGGGCCCGTGAGCCATGGCCGCTGGGCCTGCGTGTCCGGAGCCTGTGCTCTGCAACGGGAGAGGCCACAACAGTGAGAGGCCCGCGTACCGCTAAAAAAAAAAAAAAAGGGACTTTCCTGTGCTTATTGAAGGGAGAATATTATTTGGCTACTGTTACAGATTTGCTAAATTTCATTAATTTTAGAATCTAATTTAGGTTGAGATCCTTATATGTTACAGTAGGAACGTCTCAATAGATTAAGGGAATTTGATGACTGTAGATGAATAAGAAAATGTGAAAAATGAACATAAAACTTAACCCTGTAAACCTGAAAAGGTTTCAGAAATTCTTCCCTCAGGTTGAAGGAAAAATTAAAGGACAATTGCCTCCTTTATGTGACTTCAAATCTCATCATTGTCCTATCTAAATGTCAAAGGACAGACCTTCAATGAAAGCGCCAACCCAAAAGACACAGCTAAAAACAAGGTTTTCTTACCCACCAAGAAGGTTATTTGGGGCTACTGTAGAGAAGCTTTTATTATGAAAACTTTATTTAATTCTTTTTAGTTTAATCTAGGTAGGCCAAATGTGATTGCTTTGTAAATATTTTAAAAAGTAAACACACCTGACGACTTAAACAATTCTTAGGATGTGTGCACAATTTAAACTATGAAATTGAAATTGAAAGCATGCCAGTACAGGAAAAGAGAAGATACCCTCCTTCCTGGGGGAGAAATATTTTAACACTTTAATTGCGGACAAGTGTGCCTCTATGACAAAGGTCTCTCTCAAAAATTTTAAAGAGAAGTTGAAGAAGAAAGGGATATTAGGGGAAGGGAATTAACATGTAGTTGGTGAGCGTCTACTTCATGCCAAGTATTGTCCATGATGCTAAACACGTGTGAGCTCCTATCATTCTCCGCAAAACCCTTGAGATAGATCTCCTCAATCCACACAAAGGGCCTCTGAGCCCCAGACATACCGAGTAAAAAGTGGCTATGATCTCCTCACTAATAAACGGCAATGTTGAGACTTATAGAAAAAAAATCAGTACTGTGATTAAAACACCAAAACAGAAACCTCCAATGCTCACTCTTCTCCTATTCCACCAGTGTTCGCATAAGTCACTCTTTCGTGTTTAACCTTAGTAACTTGGTTATACTGCTGTAGGCCAGAGTTTAGTTGTTTATCAGACTGAATTTCTCTCGTACCTGGGCACTTTGCTAGACCACAGTTTCCAGGCTCCCTTAAAGTTGTGTGGCCACGTGACTGAAATCTGGTCAAAGGAATGTGGTGGGTGTCATAACATCATCCCCAGACCCAACCCACTGGAACTTTCTGTGCAGTCCTCCAAGCTCTCCTATTACCTCCTCTCCTAACCATATTCAGATGATCTAATGGAGGACTCAAAGCTCAGTGGATATTGGAACAGCTAGTTGGAAAGAGCCTGGGGCCTTCATGACTCTATGGGGTGGAGCTATGAGGCCAATTTACACTGGAGTGTGACATGCAGGAAAAACCTTTACTAATTAAGCTCTGAGACATAGGGATTATTTATTATAGCAGCTAGTCTTCCCTGACTAATATATGATAAACCATTTATACTTAATATTTTTATAGGAACACATCTACTTTTTTCTTAAAATTATATATCATGGCATTATTTACTTTATCCTCTATTGTAGATTTGATGTACTGGCTATTTTTTTTTTCTATTACATGAAAACAAAATCAAAACTATATTTTAAGGTTTATTGTATAATAATCTTGTGATAATGTGCTACTCTAATCACTCCCCTGTGCTTAGCCAGGTAGTGGGCCCCTTCTTCAGCCAAAACCCTGAACATCCAAAGTGCATGTTCACGTCAGGATACGCACACAGAGGCACTGTGCCATCCCAATTCGACAACTGCCCTCTAAGTCCGGGGGTCCAACTAGAAAGGACGGAACTGAGCAGAAACTCCAGAGCTACTCTGGCTTAAAAGGTAGCAGAAGCCTCTTGGCAAGAGACAATAACTCTGGCCACATGTCTCTCTTGATTGCTCAGACCTCAGCCCTGTGGTTGCTGTGGTCTTTTAGGAACCGCTGAGGATTAAATAAGCAAGAGCAGTGGCTCTTCGTACCATCGCTCTGCCTCTGACAATGGAGCTGTTCACGCTCTTCTACGTTATCCAGAACTATGGTCTCAGTCGACATAGCGTCCAACCTGTATATTTTGTCATCTGCCCCCAGAACACCATCTCTCCAGCCTGCAAAGAAGACCTTCTAAACCCAAGACTAATGTTCCGAAAACAAACCAGAAGAATAAGAACTCCTGGAGGACAAGAACCACATCCTAATTATCTCTGATTCCCCAGAAAATCCCAGAGCACAAAATAGGCACTAAATGAGCATTTGCTAAACTGAACATCAAAGGTTGATCTGTTCAGCAGAAAAAGAAAAGTTTTCATGTCACCTCACGGTGATCCACTCCACAAGAGAGAATTGCTTAAGAATTCCATGAAAATACATTAGAAATTTTCAGTAGGCATACAAGTATTAACCAAGTTTTCCTTCCTAGAAAGGAAAAAAAAAGCTGTGTTTGAAACTCCACTGTAAAAAATCAGATGAATACTGAATCTCATATAATTAAGACAGAGTTGGCATCTACAAGGAGTGAACTGCTACTGAAATTTAACTGCATTCACACACACACACACACACACACACAGCACATTGCTGCTTCATTAAATAGCTTAAATCTGCCAGTGTTTGGTGGTAGTGCTTGGAGCTGTCTAATGTCAAAAATCAGGCCACCTACCCAAAACAGAAAGAGAGAGAGAGGGAAAGAGAGAGAGAGAGCACTTTTAGTACGAAATATATTTAACATAAAACCTAGTGACTCTTCTGCATGGCAGAGCACTAATTACTCTGGTCCCAGACATCTTTTCTGTACAGGCTTTCTGCACTCTTCCACTTGTTATTTATGGAAAGATGGGAGGAAAACAGCAGATGAACTCTTACCATGGCAACCCTTGCAGAACATGTTATACCTAATACTATCTGTCATTGCTTAGAGAGCTCTTCTTACAATGAAAATAAAAATGCTTTTGACTTGATTATATGAGTATTTAACATCCATCAGGGAAAACACAGAAATCAATTAAAAGAGCATTCACTTTGTCCCCTCAAGTGTTGAAACAAAGCTCTTAGGCTTCCTTTTTAGGCTTCCTTCTTAGGCTTCATGTCTTTTGTGGAAGAATTGACTAATTGGTATAAGTGATCTCCAGTATCTTAATGTGATGACCAGGTTCTACCACTGTGCTAAGATTAAAGATAATGAGTATGTTTAAGTTTTCTTTCCAGTGTTTTCCATCCAAAGCGAAAAATGTTCCTTCCTCAGCAGCTGTTTCCTTTCAGGTATTTACCCCCAAGTTACCATGGATTTACTTCTGAATCATTCGGTCACTATTGTCACTGGGCCAAGTTGCTTTCAGTCTCACTCTCTCTCTCTGCCCACCCTCACCCTGCAGCCTGTGGCCTTGTAAGTCTTCTAAAGACAAGCAAATACCTTTGTTCGCTCTCCTGGTTTTGCTTTTAATTACCTTCTCCGAGCTCTGGCTTCCTCTGTTTCTGAGAAGCCTCCTAGAATTGCCTGAAATGTAAATACTGTCAGACTGTAGGAACATAAACAGCAAGGAGAAGAAGCCAAGGGGATAGCAACTGCATCAATGCTATGGTGTGAGACAGTTGAGAAGACAGGTTTTCATTTCTGGTCATCAATCTACAACTGGAACACATGTAGTTGTTTTCCAAAAAGTCCTAGCCTCTAAGACTAGCCCAGACAGAGTGTCATATTTTCAAGGGTTAGATTAATCAGAAACCCTTTACAGACATGTTCAGAAACACACCTCTATTCTGATAGTTGATAGAGCTCACTGATTCATTCAGAAAGCATTTTGGAATGACCATGTTCTAGGAACTGTGCTGGAACACAATAAAGCCTGTTAATTTTCACAGTCTCATTTCAGACTGTAAATCCTTTAGAAACCATTCTCTAACTTCTACAACTGAGTCAGGTATCCTCCTCTGTGTTTCCCTGGCACCTTGAGTTTGACCTTAAGCTAGCACTAACTGTTTTGTAATTAATTTCTTTTTATAATAGGATAGGCTCGGTTACGCTTCAGGAGCAAGTAAACTCCCAAATTTCAGTAGCTGAACAAATCTGTATTTTCACTCAAATCACCATCCAGTGTAGACTGGGTGGTCCTATAACAACACTCTTACCTAAGAACGCATTAAGGGACTCAGGCTGCTCCTATCCTCAGTTCCTCTATTCAGAAAACTTTGCTTCCAGCTAAATGCACAGGATAAATAGGGTCGAGGGAGAGAGACAAAGAGACAGAGAGACAGAGAGAAATATATCAAGACAATGGAGATGCCAAACACGTTAACTGTCTCAAGAGTTAAGAACTGGCAAGAACTAGTGATACTGACCGCATCCAAATTGAGGATGGGAAATGTGGAGGAACATATGACGAGACCTATCATAGTCTGTTCCTATATGCAAAACTAAATTGTAGACTCTTAGATGACAGAGACTGGTCAGCATGTTTGTATCTGATAGGAATTGACCAACAGACACAGGAAATTCAAGATTGATTTATAAAATCTTATTAATGAAAAAGCTCACCATATATACTTGATACAAGAGCAATATTAAAAGATCACTTTTATTGCTAATATACCAGCAATAAACAAATATAACGTACAAGTTTCTTAAAAGACAATTTTTTTTACAAGGGAAGAAAAACTATAAGGTGTGTGGGAGTGTAAAATGATTCCTTCACTTTGGAGAACTGTTTGGCAACCTATTAAAAAGTTACATATCTACCTTACGACTTGGCAATTCTATTCCAGGTATTCACCCCAGAGAAAGAAATGCATCTAACCACAAAGAGAATTGCACAATTTTCTTAGGAATTCTTAGGAGATTTGCTCATAATAGGCAAAACCTGGAACAACCCAAATGTCTATAAATGCATAGTAGAATAATCACGTAAGAGAATAGTACAGACAGTAAAATCAAATAAAATGCTGCTCAAGCAACAACACAAAAGAACCCCAAAACATGTTGAGGATGAGCCAGACACAAAAAAAGTACAGACTGTATAATCTGATTTATATGAAGTCCATGAATAGGTAAAACTAATGATAGAAATCAGAAAGTACTTATTTTGGTGGTAAGTGAAAATTTGATAGGAAGGCATCAGGAAAAACTGTTTGGGGTAGTGAAAATGATCTATATTTTGTTTGGGACATACAAAAATTTATACAACTATCAAAACTTCTCAAATTGAACACTTAAGATCCATGAATTTTATTTAAATAATAATTCAATATGACAGATATGACAGAGAAGAAAGAAACCTATAAGTACTCAGAAGCAAGTTTTCAAAAATGTTCAAGAATGTCCAAAATAATTCATCAGACTTTATTGAAAAACATTAATGAAAACATGTATCATTCATGGAGAGGAAATCTCAATCTCATAAAAGTAATAATTTTCATTAAATAAATCTGTATATTCCATGAAATTGTATTCAGTTTCAACACCCATTTGTGTGAGTGAGTGAGTGAGTGTGTGTGTGTGTGTGTGTGTGTATTATCACCTCAGTAGCTGATTATAGTATTTATATAGAAGAATATAGAGCCTAGCCTAGCCATGATAACCTTGGAGGATGATCATAGTAAGAGAATGAGTAGAAAAATGATGGAGAATACAAAAGTTTAATTTATTAGATAGCAAGACATACTATATAGATAATTTAGAACAATATACATTGGAGTGTTGACCTTAAAAACAGTATTTCTCCAGCAAAAAAAATAGATTTATTCAAAATCAGCAGAGAATTGCACTTTGGGATCTGCAATCATGATGAGTCACATGCAAGTCCTCACACAGTAAGGGAAGGATAATTCTTTTATAGAGGGGAAAAGGAAGTTAGAAGGGCTTTAGTTAATAAAGATCCCATGGCTTTTCATTGGCTGAGTTGTTGCCAGGAAAGAAGAGAAGGCTTTCTTCTTCCTATTGGGTTCTGCTATCATCACAGATTGTGAGAGCTCCCCTTTCTGTTCTCTGAACTTTATTTAATTGAGGTTTCTGTTTATCAATTTTTTACACTTCCCCCTTTTGTTCAAGATCTTTCTCTAAAAGGATCACTGACCAAGAGTCAGGTTGTTCAGTTTCAATGGCTTTTTGTCCCTCAATGCCAGGAAGGACCTTTCCTGGGGGTAGTGTCTCACATCAGAGGGAAAGTACACAGATTGGAAACCTATTGAGATCACATTCAACTAACAAGAAGGGGTAGGAGAGAGAACTCTCAGTCACTTTTTATCTAAAATACATATGTTGTCAAGACCATAAACACTGGAAATCATCTGAAGCACTATGTCATCATCAAAACTTTAGTGACAAACTTAAAAACAGGCCTGGCCCTGTTATCCTAGAGGAGCTATCTCATCAGATACTGTCTGCCTCAATTCTGGGAAATCTTTACTTTCAGGTTACTAAATGATGTGCAGGTCCAGTTAAGGGTCAGTATTCTCTTTAGGTATGTCATATGAACCCGAATATACTCCCTGAAGTCTGGTGGCACAAAGGTCTGTTAGCAGTACATGGCAGGGTGCTCTGCATTGAGGTTGAAAAGCGTCTTTCTGGAGGTGTCTTTTTTGTTTTATGTTTTTGATGTCATATTTTACATCTTCATGTGTATCCCTTAACTGTTTATTGTAGTTAAAGTTGATTTTACAACTTTTGGCTTTGAACCTTCATACTAGCTTTTTACATGGTCTATCCACTGCCTTTACTATGTATTTGCCTTCACCAGTGAGATTTTTTTCCTTCGTGTATTTTCTTATCTTGTGTTATGGCTTTTTCTTTTTTGCTTAAAGAAGATCCTTTAACATTTTTTGTAAGGTCTGTTTAGTGGTAATGAACTCAGGTTTTGCTTGTCTGACAACCTCTTTATCTCTCCTGCAATTCTGAATGATAACCTTGTCATGTAAAGTAGGTTTTTTTCCTTTCCGAACTTTATATATATCATGCCACTCCCTTCTGGCCTGCAAAATTTCTGCTGAAAAATCTTATGGGTTCCCATGTATGTGACTCTTTGTTTTTTTCTTTCTGCCTTTAAATTTTTTTGTTTTATCTAACTTTTGTCATTTTAGTTATGAGGTGTGGCTCTCTTTGGGTTCATCTTTTTAGGACTCTCTGTGCTTCCTGGACTCGGGTATCTATTTCCTTCCACAGGTTAGGGAAGTTTTCAGCCATTATTTTATCAAATATGTATTCTGCCCTTCTCTCTCTTCCTTCCAGGACCACTATATTGCAAATGTTAGTATGCTTGATGTTGTCCCAGAGGTTCCTCTAAGCTATCCTCATTCTTATATATATATATATATTTTTTTTTTTTTCTGCTGTTCTGATTGGGTGATTTCCACTATTCTTTCTTCCAGGTTGCTTATACATTCTACGGTAACACCTAATCTGCCGTTGATTCCTTCTAGTGTATTTTTCATTTAACTTATTGTAATTAGTTTTGATTATTTCTTTTTATATTTTCTAATTTCTTTATTGAAATTCTCACTGTGTTCCTCTATTCTTCTCCTCAGTTCAGTGAGCATTTTTATGACTGTTGCTTTGAACTCTTTCAAACTACTTATCTCTGTTTCATTAAGGGCTTTATTTTTTGCGGGGGGTTGGGTATTGTTCTTTTATTTGGAACATATTCCTCTATCTTCTCATTTTGTTTGATTTTTTTTTTTGTTTGTCTCTATGAAATTAGGCAAAACAGTTACCTATCCTGGCCTTGAAGGTGTATCCTTGTGTAGAAGTGTCCATATGCAGTTTGCTTCTGCCCAGTGGCTTTTGAAAGAGGGCTGGAGCTGAAACTAGCATGGGCATGGGCCAGGGCTTCTCCCAGGGCATGCCGGCAGCCACCACCTTGGCAGGGTGGCTGGAGCCAAAGGGCATAGAGTTGGTGACTGGTACAGGCCAGGGTTTCTCCTGAGGCATTCTGATGGCCATTGCCTTGAAGGGGGTGGTGCTGGAGCTAGAGAATACTATGGGCCAGGGCTTTATCAGGGGTGCTTGAGGGCTGCCACCTTGGTGGGGGTGGTTGGTGCCAGAGGCTGGTGCAGGCCAGTGGGTATGCTGGGGCAGTCTTGGCAGGACAGCTAAAGCATTAGACAATTTGCAACCTGCTGCCTCTGTACTGGGACTGGGAGCAGTAAGTTTTTGTGTGTACCCTTTAAGAGTGGAATCTCAGTTTCTTAAAGCCTTCCAGTTATCTTAGTCAAAAGCCCCACTGTTTTTCACAACCAGTTAAAGGGGCTTGCTTGTCTTCTCAGTGCCAGACCCCAGGGCTGGGGTACCCAGTGTGGGGCTTAAACCCCTCACTCCTTAAGGAGGAACTCTGAGTTGTGATAGCCCCTTTTTCTCTTGGGTCACCCACTGAGTGAGTGGGTCCTGACTAGATCAATTCTCTTTCCCAGCTATTCATCTTGGTGTGGTCTTTTTCTTTTAATCCTTAGCTGTAGTAGAGCCATTCTGTGCTAGTCTTCAGGCCGTTCTCAGAGACAGTCTCTTCTACATATAGTTGTAGTTTTGGTATGTCTGTGGGAGCAGGTGTGATCAGGGTCTTCTTACTCTGTCATCTTGATCCCATTTCTCTAGCTAGTTTTTCAACGTTATCATTTGGGGAAATAACCCTTTGGACATGACAGAGGCTTGACTACTGTTGGTCCATTTAAGGGCAGCACTTCTTGCAGAAATGTCAGCAAGATGGTTTCCCTTAGCTTCCAGAAAGTCAAGTTTAGAATGCCCCAGAATCTTAATGATAGCTAAAGCAGCAGGTAAAAGTATTGCATCCAATAACTTCTGAACAGAGGAGCCATTTTAATTTTATTTTTGCTGGAAGCAAGGAAGCCACATTGCTTCCACAACATTCCCGTATCATGAGCTACTCCAAAAGCATATCTACTATTAGTATAAATATTGGCAGTCTCGTCCTTGGCTAAAGTACAAGCCCACGTAAGAGTGTATAATTCAGCCTGTTGGGCTGACATAACCATAGGTAAAGATGCTGCTTCAACAACATCAAAAAGAATTGCAATAGCATATACAGCACAATATCTGCCATTGCTACCATTTAAATAAGTGAACAATCATCAGTGAACAATGAGAATTCACCGTTACCCCCAAAGAATTTCCTGCAGAGCAGCACAAGGAGTCAGGAGGCGGTACCTCAGCATCAAGCTGTCATGAGACACTGTCAGTGATGGAGGGGAGAAGAGTAGCAGGATTAAGGTAATTATGACATGAAAGAATAATGTGAGGAGCAGTTACCAAAAGGACTTCATAAGAAGTAACATGGCTAACAGTAATGTGAGTGTGATGAGAATTCAGGCGCATTTCTACTGTATGAGGTACAAAAATGGTTAAAGGGGATCCCACAATAATTTTCTTGGTGGCCTTAACCAAAAGAACAGTGACAGTAAATGCTCTAAGTTAAAGGGGGGTATCCCCATCCCACAGGATCCAGTTGCTGGCTATAATAACCTATGCGTTGATGCTGATCTCTGTGTTTTGGGGTAAGAACCCCATGGGCATCCCCTTTCTTTTCACATACAAAAGGAAAAAGGGAATCTGATCATTGAGATGCCGAAGGGAAGGTGTGTTCATCAAACTCTCCTTTAAGTCTTTAAAGGCTATGTTGTCTGGTTCTTCCCGTAAAATTGGGTTAGGATTTTTATTCTTTAGTAAAACTTACAAAGGTTTGGCCGTAAGAAAGAAATTTAAAATCCAGTTTCAGCAATAGCCAACTAGCTTGAGCAAACCTCACATTTGGTGCTGAGTTTTGGGTTTTGAGAAGCTTAGGACACCACGGATCTTAGTGTAGCCCTTATTCTGATATAAGATGCCTTAAATATCAAACCTGGGTTTGAACAAACTGCAAATTTTCTTTGGTAACCTTATGTCCTTTTAAGGCTAAAAGCTTCAGCAAATGCCTTCCTGTGAGGAGATTTGAGAAGGAGAGCAAAAAAGCAAATCATCCACATATTGCAACAAAGTAGAACCTCTAGGGAACTTTTATATCATCCAAATCAGCCTTCAGGATTTGTGAGAAATAAGAAGGACTATCAGTAAAACCCTGAGGCATTACTGTCAAGGTGAATTGTTTTTCTTCCCAAGTGGAGGCAGAAAGGTATTGGCTAGTTTCATCAACTGGAATACTAAAGAATACACCGCATACATAAATTACAATGAAGAATTTGCTTCCAGTGGGAAAAGATGTTAGTAACATATGAGAGTTAGAAGCAATAGGGTATTGAGGATAATAATGTTGTTTATTGCTGGACAAAACTCTACTTTCAGCCCTTAGGTTTTCTCACCAGCAAAACAGGTGTATTACTGGGACAAACACAAGGGATCATGAGGCCTTGAGCCTTGTAATCTTCTATTATGGGCTCTGTGCCTTGAAAGACTTCTTCACTTATAGGATATTGATTAATTCTGGGAAGAGGTTTTGAGGGATCTATATGAATAATGGGAAGTACACTGTGCATTTTGCCAACATCAGTTGGAGATTTTGTCTGTAGGGAGGGTGGTAGCTGATTCAATAAGGACAAATGATCAGTTTTTCCAGAACCAGCTCTAGCACTGTCAGAGACACAGCACATAAAAGATGTCAACGGGTCATTTAATTCACCTGGTTGTCTGCTTTGATGACTTCCTCAGGCTCTAGAATTATTTCGCCCTTTTGGGAGAAAGAAATTCCATTATGATACTTAGCCTAATAAATGGATAGAAGCAGGGTAACTAAGGAGAAAAGGGTCTGCACTTCTTAGGTCCTAAACAAAAGGGAATAGATTCAGAGACAAGTACCTCTTGAGGTTTATTAGCGATCCCCACTATCTGAACCGTTTTAGTATTCCAAGGCAGGGGCTGCTTTATAGTAGTGGGGTTGAACATAAATTCGGACTGGAAGAAATTCATCCCCGGTCTGAAGAAATGTTCCTCCAAACTGATTAAAAGGGAGGATTTGGAAGAGCCCCTGAGTTCCTTAGAACCCTGTCACTGAGAATTGGGAGGAGAGTGGAAATGGTGGTTAGAAGGCTGAAGGCCCCTGATGTGCTTGAATTTGTAACAATCTATTTTCTAATGCCCTGGCTCTTTGCCTTTACAGCAGAAACGAGGAAGGCTTGGTTTTATGTAGTGGTTTTCAATCGCTGGAGTTGAAGATTAAGAGTTTGGGTCATCTTCCTTTTAAGTGACTCATCTGGAGTGTGAGAAGAGCTGGTTTGCCAGATTAACTAAATATTAAGTAGACGTAGCTTCCCATTCCATCCTGGTCCTTTTTACTAAAAGGGAAAGGTTCTGGTTCATAAACATAGACTTAAAAGCTACTCAGGTGGAATCAACATCTGAGGAAAGACCAGAATTTTCTTTAAAAATAATCTGAAGTTGATTTCAATAGCCATGAACAGGTTCATCACATTTTTGCATGCAAGCCCAAATTTTGTTCCAATCAACAGGCTTTGAAAAAGTCCTAGGAACTGCTCGATGAAGTCACCTAGTGATTGCCTGAGCCGGAATGTGTATATAAGTCAGTGGGCTGGTCTCTTGGTTGTAATTCTAGAGACCTTTCAGCATTTTTCCCAATTAGTTTGTATCCAGCCAACAAGTATATGAACTAGCTGATGTAAGTCAGAGAAACCAGGTGGATAAGTTTGAAAGACTACATTAAATTCCTCCGCAAATCTGTGAGGATCTTCAGTTACTTTGGGAAAATCTTTGACTATGGCTTGCAGTTCAGCTTTAGGCCAGGAATGTAAGAAATTAAGGGTTCAGTTTCTGGATCCTCCAAAGGCTTAATTTTAAAGAGACAGATTCTAGTAAGTTCAGAGGAAAAGGGAGTGGGGAGAGTTTCAGGGAAAAAGGAAGTTTGGTGAGAGAATTAGTATGGGGAACTAAGGTTATAGAGAAGGTGTTGGCTACAAAGACGGGAAGGGGGAAGATGGCACTGGATGTGGAGCCTGAGACAAAAGAAAAGCCAAGGAGGAAGAGACTGAGGTTTCTGGAGCCATTTTATACTTCTGGCATTGTTCGTTTGCCTCAGTTAATCTTAAAATCTTATTTTTCAGAGAGGCAATTTTAGGCTTCTCATAAATTTCGGAAACCTCAAAATACCAGCTGAAATAGGTATTCCATTCAATCCTGGTAATTTTAGAGTTATAGTGATCCAATTCAGTTGTAAGAAAATTAAGTTTAGGGATTTCAAAACTTCCGGATAATGGCCATTGATATTCTAAATTGCCTTTGGTGAGGTCAGTTCATTTAGTTAGAAATGTGCATGAAGAAGGATCATGGTTTTTAAACATAAAATTGGCCAGAGTCCCTGTAGAGGGGTGCCCTCAAAATAGTTAGATAAAGGGGAATCCCATTTCTCAGAGTTTTTCCTCAGGATTTTTCTAGAGTAGAAGAATAATTTTCAAACAGTCTAAAAATCTTCTAGCTTAAACAGCTGAAGACTCAAATAGATCAAACAACTTGAACATCTCAAATATCTCAGTAACCTGCAGGCTTAATACTAGCCACTTTTAAAGGAAAAGATTGTCCTAGAGGAGCAGGCTGAAGGCTTTTCAGGTTAGTTCTCATAGAACATTCCTATTCCAAAAGAATGAGCCAAAGGCTGAAAATGGCACCATTTCAATGAAACAGCCCCATCCCAAAGGAATGGCCAAAGGCAAGCCAGTTTCAGTTGAAACGGTCAAAATCAGACTGAAGTACCAAATGAGTACTCACATACAAAACAAGGCCTTAACCAGAAAGAAAGAAACCTTAAAATGGATCCCAAATAAAGCCTGGAGAGTTTCAAAATGCAAAGAGGTTGATAGCTGGGATTCAGGAGAAAGACATACCTTCAAACTTTAGAGTCGGTTAGAAAAGCAGTGAGTGACAATGAGCTCAAATTTAGGTACTGCACCCGACTTCTCAGAGCCATCAGGGGTCTTCTCTGGTCCTTATATGGGCCATAAAACAAACAGATTTCCAATTATTTCTCCCGCAAAAAAAAAAAAAAAAAGAAAAAAAGACTTATTCAGGATCAGCAGAAAATCGCCCTTTGGGGTCTGCAACCATGACAAGCCATATGTAAGTGCCCACACAGTAAGGGAAGGAAAACTCTTTTACAGAGGAGAAAAGGAAGTTGGAAGGGTTAAAGTAAACAAAGAGTCCATGACACTTCTTTGACTGAGTTGTTGCCAGGAAAGAAGAGGAGCCTTTCTTCTTCCTGTTGGGCCCTGCTATCATCACAGGGCATGAGGAATCCTTTCAAATCTATTTAATTGAGATTTCTGATTATTAATTTTCTTACAGTAGCAAATATAATAAATAGACCAATAGAATATGGGAAAAGCTTTCTAAAGGTAATAATTAAAACAATCTGCACTCTCCTGCATAATCAGAATTCCCCTCTATACTGAATAATTTGCATTTATATAAATGTATTTTTATTTCTTCTAACCTTAAAAAGTATTTTAACCCCACTCATCCCTATTTTGTTAAACCACTTTATTGAGTTATAAATTATATACAAAAAGCTATACATATTTAATGTATACAACTTGATGAGTGTGAAGATAAGTATACATGGGGTGAAATCATCTCCATGATCTATGCCATAAACATATCTATCACCTCCAAGATCTATGCCATAAACATATCTATCACCTCCAAAAATTTCTTCCCATCCTCTTTATTTACTATTATTTTTGAGATAAGAACACCTAAGGTCCACTCTCTTAGAAAGTTTTAAAGTATACAATACAGTTTTGTTAAGTACAGGCACTGTGCTATACAGTAGATCTCCAGGACTTATCTTGTATAACTGAAACTTAGTACCTTTTACCTAATATCTCCATGTCCCCACCTCCATCAGCCCCTGGAAATTACTATTCTACTCTACATCCCTATAAGTATGACTATTTTAGATCCCTCATCTAAGTGGTATCATGTAGTATTTGTCCTTCTGTGTCTGCCTTACGTCATTTACCATAATGCTTTCCACGTTCATCCATGTTGTCACAAATGGTGGGATTTCCCACTTTTCTAAGAGCAAATGATATTCTACTGTATGCATATGTCACATTTTCTTTATCCATTCATTCATCAATGGACATTTTGTTTGCTTCCATGTCTTAGCTATTGTGAATAATGCGACTATGAACATGGGAGTGAAGATATATCTTCAAGATCATGATTTCAATTCCTTTGGATAAATACCAAGAGGTAGGATTGCTGAATCATATGGTAATTCTATTTTTAATTTTTGAGGAAACTCAATACTGTTTTCCATAATGGCTGCACTAACTTACATTCCCAGCAACAGTGTACAAGAATTCCAAATTTTCTTCACTCTCATTGCAGAAAAACTCCCTGAAAAAGAGTTGTCTGGAATTGCTATCCCCAGTTTTTCTCTTCCCATTCTCTTAAGCCCATTCTAATCAATTCGTCACTCCCCACCCCTCCACTGAAAAAGGTCTATCAAGATCAACAGTGACCTCGTCATTTTACCTACATTTTTAATATGATCGATCACTTCCTTCTCTCTGATAAGCTTTCTTGCCTTCCAAGTTATCACACTCCCTTTGTTTTCCCCTCCTCACTGATCCTTCCTTCTCCGTCTCTTTTCTCAGTTTCTGCTCTTCCCCCTGACTCTTAGAGTTATAAGTTGCAACTTGGGTTATCAGAAGGCAATTAAGTATAATGCTGACTTCTGATCTGAATGAGGACAGCAGGTATAAAAAGAAAGGGTGAAGAAATACCAGGCATAGGTTAAATTCTTGCCTCTTCAGATTTTTCCTTTCTTCGTTTACATGCTCAGAAAAATAAGTGAAACTACAATTACTATTGCTCATAAGTACATCAGGAAAATATTTAATGCAGTGTTAAACTATGATAAAACGAGAAATGAGTAAAGTTAAGAGACAAAAGAAAAAGATCTTAGAAATAAGAATGACAAAACACTAGAATAGTCACCTTTTGGAGTCTCCATCCTAAAAGTCATGTTCTGCATGGATATCGTTCATCTGACCGAACATGGGTGGTTGGCACAAATGATCTTTCATAGATACTTTCAGCTCTATGGTTCATAACTCAATTATTCTGCTCAACATTCTTTCTTTATATCCCAAACCAATCCACAGGCTCTACTTTCTCAACCACTTGCATTGCTACCACACTAATACGAGATACCATTATTTCTTTCTGAGTTACTGGCAATAGCCATCCAACAAGTTGTATTGATCAAGTAAGTTAACTGCTATAAAAAACAATTCCCAGATATGAGTGGCCTAACACAATAAAAGTTTATGTTTATCTCATGCAAAGTTGAAAGCAGATGTTCCTGGTCTGGTGGTTCTTCTGGAATACTCTCCTCCTAGCTGTACTACAGAAACCCCAGACCTCTTCCATATGATGGCTCTACAATTTCTAGGACCTCAGGGCCTCTATAAGAAGTGACAATCTCCTGCTATCACACTGAGTTGACTGGAGCTCAGTCACCTGGTAAGCTTAGCTGACAGGGATCCTGGGAAACACAGAGGAACACACAGTACAGAGTATCTGCCACAAAAGTCCTCCCCACTTTTATGCTTGCCTCTCTACATCTATTCTCAACACAACAGCCAGAGTGATCTTAAAACATAAATTAGGTAATGTCACTCTTCCACTTAGAATCCTGGGATATCCCACTTTACTCAGACTTGAAGCCAAAGATCCTAACAGTGGCCCACAAGGCTCTGCAACATCAGAAACCCCCATTAGCCATCTCCTCCCACATTCTACTTCTCCCCCAGGCTCCTACTCTGCTTCAGCCACATTGAATTCTTCCTATTCTTCATATATGCCAGGCATGCTCTGAGCTTAGTGCTTTGGTCTATATGGGCATCTTGCTTGGAGGACTTCTCCCCAGATACCTGCCTGCATGGATAACCCTTTCATTTCTTTCAAGTCTGTGATCATATTCTTCATGTTAATGAGGCCAACTCTGAACACCCTATCTACTGCAGCTACAACAAGCCTACGCACTTCCTAGAACCCCCAACTCTTCTCCCTTCTCTGGCATCCCCGGTCATTCTCCCTGGCTGGCACTCCTAGTCTTCTCCTTCCTAAAATGTTTATTTATTTTCTCTCTCACTCTAGCAGAAGGTAAACACCAAGGCAGTGATTTTTAGTTTTTAGCATATTGATAATGGTGGCTGGATTATAATAGAAGCTTAACCGGTATTTTTCTTTAAATGAACAGCTCAATTCTCATTACCACCTAACTTCATAGGTACAATTATTATCATCTCCTTTTACAAGTGAGAAACTGAAGCACAGAGAGATTTAAGAGTATGCAAGGTTATTTCATTAGCAACCATCTAGGAAGTAGTGGGGCTGACCTTCAAATCTTGGTAGTCTGGTTCCAGGGTCCCTGGGCACAACCACTAAACTAATCTGCTTTTCAATTTGATACCCCTGGAGCTGTTATAATTCATACTGCAACCTTATGAATTAGGTACTATCAGTAGATACATTTATTTGACAAATTAGGACACTGAGGCAAAGAGTTAGACTAACTTGCCCAATGCCACATAGTAAGAGGTGGAGCCAGGTTTGATTAAGATATTTGTCCCTAAAACTTCTGCTCCTAACCACTATGTATATATTTCTAAGAATGTTATTGTATAAAATTACTCCTAGGAATCATAAATCTCTTCTTTGTTGTTGTAAAAAATCACAAGGTTTCCTCAGGACTGTTATTTTTAAGCCTGCAAGTATCATTTTACTGAGCGAATGCTCAAGCACATCAGATTGCAGTGTGTACCCCCGACCACTTAATTACCTAATGCTCATAAAGCCTGGACTGCTGACCCAAATCCTGCGGTCCTTCCTCTCCATGGGGTAAGCTCTTAATCAACTGGATGTTCAATTCCGTTTAATTCAATTTTTTTTGTTGTTTTACTGACTTGAACCATTTTCCAACTGAGCTTACCAAAGTACCATCAAGGACTGCCATCTGAACAGGTTTACATGGACTTCGGTCCAGATTTTAATCAGTCTAGCTGATTGGTATCTACAGTGTGGGGATGGTGACTTGGGACACAGAGGCTGCTGCCCTGAGTCAGTCTGTGGAGCCCAGGGTCCATCTACCAACAGTGACACTTCATAAAGGACTTGTCGAGAAGAATGGAGGAACCGATTGTGCTGCTTGATGTTAAGTTTTCAAGGGATGCTCTGATTCGCATCTTCTTCTGTCAGGCGTTATTAAAGATATTTAGTGATCAAAGCATTTACACATATATTTGTGTGTTGGACCCAGAATCTACATTTGCCCTTGGATAAATTATCATTTACGTGAACAGAGAGACATCTGAATTGTTTCATCCCTGTAAGGGAACCTTCAGGTAGATCTAGGTAGCTGCTCAGGGATGCTATGGGTAGGCAGGCCAACCATGACAGTCTTTGTATGAAACCCCAAGGATGTACTACTTGCCCACCTCACCTCTTGTACTGGTCATCTGTTCCTCTCTGTCTGGCTGCCTCTCTGTTTGAGAAATACTTTCCCCCAATTCTAGTTGATTCTCTAGATAATATTTCCCTGCCTTTGTATGAATGAAGATGGGCTTGCAACATGCACTGCTGGTCAGAGTACCCTAAAACCTCTGGACAAAAAGGCTGACACTTAGGGATGAGCCTGCAACCTAAGGAACATTTGAGGAGGAAAAAATAGGTGAGCAGTCAAACAGGCATTTTACAATGTGGATTACTTTTCCATTGCCCTATAACAGATTACTTCAAAATTTAGCAGCGTAAGCAACACCCATCCTAGAGTTGCTGAATGTCAGAGATTCGGGCCTGGCTTAGATGGATCATCCAGCCCAGAGTCTCTCAAAAGACTAGAATCAAGTGTCAGCCAGGTACTCACTCGTCTCAAGGCTCAGTTGAAGGAATATAGATTTCCAAGCTCTCTCCTTAGGTGTTGGCAGGGTTTAGTTCTCTGGGGCTATTGGACTAAGGGACTCAGTTCCTCACTGGCTGTTGGTCAGAGGCCACCTTCAGTTTCTTGCCACTTTGGCCTCTCCATATAGAAGCTGGCTTCCCCAGAGTGAGCAAGGTAGAGGTCAGGAGAAGTAGAACCAGCCAGAGAGAGAGTGCTAGCACGATAAAAGTCACAGACTTTTGTACATGAGTCTAGGAAGTGAGAGCCCATCGCTTTTAACATATTCTATTCATTTAAGGCAAGTCACTATGTCCAGCTCAAAGGGAGGGTATGGTACAGGGTCATGGTGATCGGGGGGTGGATATCATCTGGAGCCGTTTTGGAAGGCTGGCTACCACAACAGTCTGTCTACATATGTGTACCACAAGCTGACACTAACTCACTTTGGGCAAATTAGAAAAAGTATCACCCCACTGATCAGATGCAACCCAGATGCACCCAAGTCAAAAAAAAGTATCCCTTCCTTGGAAGATGCATCCTTGAGCCAGGGCACATGGCTTGGCCCACAGAGACTACCACCTTTGAGCAGTGCATACACTACAAAACTGAGAGTAGCAGCTCTGTGCATACTGTTAAGTCATTTTCTGTCAAAACGTAATTCTATATCAAATAATACTACTTTGGGAGTGAGGGCCAACCTGTCCTATTTTAGAAGAGTGAAGGCTTTGGTAGAGAACTAAAGTCAGTATAATACTATTCATTAAATGAGATAATGCAAAGGGCATCTCTGAAATTGAGTTGCTAGCTCTAAATCACTAAGCAAATGTAAGGAATGATTACCTGTATCTGTCTGGTGAGTCCAACCAACATATCCCACCCAATAGCAGCATTTCATTTAGAGCACCCAATAATTAATCTCAGACTCCTATGCCTCTCTTATTCAGCAAAGCTTCACTGAGAACCATTTTTATATAACATGCTTTCAGGCATATGGAGTCATAATGCTGGATAAAATAGTGTCAGATATGGGTTAGCCTTTCTTCACACAGGGGTGAAACTGGTATAACCCACATGGACTCAAATGTTCCTACACTTCTCTTACTCCAAACCATCTCCCTATCATCACTGTGTGAGACTTCCTAAGGGGGAGAGCTAATTCAGTTAGTGCTTACAATGTGCCATGCATTATGCTATATTGTTTATCTACCTTTGTTGAGACTATGAATAAGAAAATGTAGATAAGCTAATAGGGTAACTTTCTGGGACAACTGTCCTCCACGCAGTGGTTAGTGCCCAGGATGCTTTCACCTTGTGCTTCTACCATCTCAACATAAGGTTTCCTTCAGGCTGCTCATAGGAAAGAGAGATTGAAGAATTGTGTTGTGGCTTTCCACTGCTTTAGGCTGGAAGTGATCTATGTCACTGCTGCTCACAACTCATTGTCCAAAATTATTCATATTGGTTGACCAGGCTCCAAAGGGGCTGAGAATTGTGGTGTTCTGTGTGCCCAGAAGGATATGGCAAGCTAACAACATCCACTACCACATTCACATTACCTCTCTACAAATAATGCTGCTGGGTCTCAGAAAGTGTAGGCAATGTTTCCGAGATTATCCAGCGGAGCCTGGATTAGAACTGCTGTCTGTCTGGCTCTAAAGCACGTTTTGTTTTGTTTTGTTTTGCTTTCCACTACAGCATCCTACCATTTGGTGGAACCATTCCTTTGCGAACTACTTACTAAGGTATTTATTTCCAAATGGCATGCATTAAATGGGGCAATCTTAATGCCTTACCCCAAACCCATCCTAAGGGAATGAGCTCTCTCCCATATCTGAGCACCTCTCACTTAGACTTAACCTCTCCTCTGTCATTCCACATCCTCTACCCATGCACAGACCTTCTGAAAATCCTGCATGTAGCTCGAAAGCTCTCTACACATATAGCTGATACTTGAGAGAGTCATTTCTTCCATTTTCCCTTTAAATAGCATCTGTTTTCAGGAAATACTTCAGTGTCTACCCTAGGTCGTTATAAGTCAAGGAAAGTAAGCATATTCCATCTCCTATCCATCCCTTCATTCCTCCATCAGACACCTCTAAGTAGAACCTGGAGGAGGAAGGCAAATATGAGAAGGGAGGAACGTGGCTGGTGCCATGTCTAATGTCTTTCCTGGAAAGCTGCAGTCTGTAAGGAACAGAGCATGCTTTACCACTATGCTCTTCCAACATTGAGTGATAAGGTGATCATAAATAAAATGACAATTAGGTCAGTTAACATTTAGTTGGGCATTTAGCACATGATAAGTTCTATGCAACTTTATATGCATTATTTCATTTACTCCTCAAAACAATGCTATAAGTGCAATAGCTGGAATAAGTTTATGACTCAGTAAGATCTTGTGCTCTATATTCAGACCACCATATTTTAAATTCTAGCACTTCCTAGTACTTAGCTACCTGTATTGCCTGTTCCTCAATTTATTCATCTACAAGCTGAGTGACACGACTAAACAGCACCAAAGAGAAATGAAGTTGCTGCACCAGTGTCTTTCCTTGCCTTTGTCAACTATATTTTAAGTGTTTTGGAGTCAGGGGCATTTCTCAGTACTCGCTGTGTCCTGACACATTGGAACACTCAAGAAGTATTTTTGATAAGTTAGTGAAAGATTGGTAGAATAAAGGACTTTTACCTTGTTGAAGAATTTTCCTAAATCAAAGCATATGGCATGAGCTGTATGATTTCAAGAACTTCAGCGTTCCAGAAACCACCATATATTGGAAAGATCCTCCTTTATCATAAGCCAAGGTAAGCACCTGTTGTTACATGGAAGGCTCTGGATACCCAAAGGAGATAGCTGTGTAGTGCAGGCCAAAAGGAGACAACTTTTTTCTGTTTCCCTTTTAGCTTGGGTTTGGGCCCAGTTACAAAGAAGTTGGATCAGAAAGTAACTTCAAGATGTACATGTTTTCCTAGCACAAGAAAGGGTGCCCCACAGCAGAAATCCAACCAGAAGCTGCATTTGTGGGTAATAATGCAAACCATATCCTGGCATTCTAAACACATTATTGAATCCTTGCAATTACAGGAATCCATTGCTAAGAGTTGAAGCTAGACCATTTTCAAAGTTGGCATGGAACCAAGAAATGAAGAACTCAAGCTCCATCCATTTTCTTTTTCCACTAATGAATACTCTTTTTGTTCCAAAGTCTCCCAAGTCACTCCCTTGACAATAAAGGTAATTAATGGACTATTCTTGATTCAGATGCTGTTGAAAATGTGGGGGGATTTGATCATTGAATCTGCATCCAAACTTTCCCATTATCTAAGTGACTAATAAGTATGCATGAAATTAATAACAATACTTTTCTAGTAACTTCACAGTTTATTGATAAAGCTCATCTGACAAAGAGAAAATGGAGGCAGAGAAGCTCTGCTAAATAAAACTGGAGCAAAAATTTCACTTGATTCCTTTTAAGATGAGATTTGAGATTGGATTTCAATCTCAAATTCAAAGACCTAGATCCATCATCAGGCTCCCAAAAGTCAGAATTAAATAATTAAATAGCACAATTTCATTCAGAAACTTTTTTAAATGACCTAAACCTAATTTTTTTAAACTCTGAAATACAAGATTTGGGATAGGGTGACTCTCAGAGTCAATAGTAATAATAATATCTAATGCTTCCAATATTATTTTATTAAAAAAAGATCTTCAATATCAACCATTTCCAGGACCCTTTAAAATTGAGATTAAAACAGGTCTGGCTCTGATTTTTGGAGTAAATAGTGCAAAATGAGACTCTAGAAGTTGTAAATGTTTTAACCATACAGAAACTTATCTTTTTTGGAATTGGCGTTAGTGAATTTAGCTAGACTTTCCCCTCTTTCTCCCAAAGGAACTTCTGTACTAAATTTAAATGCACAGGACAGAATATGAGCTGGTTTAGAAGATGCACTAGTTTACTAATTTGAAAAGATATATGCACCCCAATGTTCATAGCAGCTCTATTTATAATAGCCAAGACTTGGAAGCAACCTAAATGTCCATCTACAGATAAATGGATAAAGAAGATGTGGTGGAATGGAATATTCCACCACACACAATGGAATATATATATGCAATGGAATATAACTCAGCAATAAAAAAGAATGAAATAATGCCATTTCCAGCAACATGGATGGACCTAGAGATTATCATGTTAAGTGAAGTAAATCAGACAAAGACAAATATTATATGATATCACTTGTATGTGGAATATAAAGAAATGATACAAATGAACTTATTTACAAAACAAAAACAGACTCACAGATATAGAAAACAAATATATGGTTACCAAAGGGGACAGCAGGGGGTGAGGGGAAAGATAAATTAGGAGTTTGGGACATATAGATACTATTATATATAAAATAGATGTACAACAAGGACCTACTGTGTAGCACAGGGAACCATATTCAAAATCTTATAATTACCTATAATGGAAAAGAATAGATAGATAAACAGATATGTATTAACTGAATCACTTTGCTGTACACCTGAAACTAACATGACATTGTAAAGTAACTTTACTTCAATTAAAAATGGCTAAAAATTCAAAACTAAAAAGAGATGCGCTAGTTTAAAAATTCCACAGATGTAAGTTTCTTGTCCCTGTGGAATTCATTGGCATCTTCTTGTATTCATGGCAATGTGCAATATCCAGAAAAAGACTACCATAGATTTTGCAGTTGTTCACACTAAAATATCACAAGCATTGCATTAATAATTTCAGAGAACACAAGATGAACAATAAATGATTGCTCATAAACAAAATGTTGGTTACCATTTCATGTTTTCTCATAGAAGCACAGACAACGCATGGGTCAAATAAACAAGAAAAAAAATTTTGAGGGTGTCACAGAGGAATCACAGAGGAGGTACTTCAGGGCTATTTCCCAGGAGAAAAGGAAGAAAATTGAAGAGATTATAAAGAAAGAGATGATGCTCGGAGGGGATCAGCAAGTTGAATGGCAATTCAAAATATCAATATTCAAAGAATCAGAGATTGTGGCAAAATAAAAGGGCTCTGAATTCTTTAACAAGGAATCACTGTGGTGCAGAAGCTTTTCCAAGACACCAGGGGCCCACAAGGTGCTAACTGGCGTTCCTCAGAAACATCGGTTTTGCAGTCAAATAAGCTTGGGAAATAGTGAGTGTTATAATTCCCAATCTGGGAGATTCAAATTTACTAAGATGTTAAAGACAGGCAAATCTTGGAGGAATAAATCTATTTAACATAGTTCAACCTAACATTTCCTAACTCATTTTATCATGGAACAAAACTGTCCCCCTCCCCACATACATCCCCCCTTCCTTCCTTTCTTCCTCCCTCCCTCCCTCCCTCCCTCCCTTCCTTCCTTCTTCTTTCCTTCTTTTAGCTATCTTTTCTGGATACTCATTAACCTCTACTACTATACACAACTGTGAGCTCTTGCAGGCTTTTAATGAAGAGAATGACATAACCAAATTTGCATCTGGAGTACAACATGAAAGGTAGATTGGAGTGGGCTGAGACTAGAGGCAGAGAGACCACAGCACTACATGTGATTAGAATTGGTAAGACATAGCTTGGATGGCAGCATGGAGCAGTCAAGGAGAAAAGAATAGAACAAGAACGAAAGAATAAATGCATGCATGAATGAATAAATAAAGATCTACACCAGCTACATCAGAGTAACTCTGATGTTTCTGCCATGTATTCCCAGTGGTGACTGTAAGACAGAAAATAGAAGATGCATTGTTTAGCTTTGAAAATTCGTGGTTTCTGTGGCACATTTCTGGGGAGATGTCTAGGAAGCAATTCAGGATGGGCAGTAAGGAGATAATCTGGGCTTTGGTGTTAGGTAAGAGTCATCAATATTTCATTGATTTGTGAAGCAATGAAAACGTTAAACGTTTACAGCAACATATTATGTTAAAGCTAACTTTAGGTATGGATTTCAATCTATTACAAACCAAAATTGCAGTGTCTATTATTAACTTGTAAAACAATGAGAATGCTAAGTAGCACATGAAGTCTACAAGTCAGAAAAATTGGTTCATACCTTCAGTTCCACTGGGTATCTAAGATTTAAAAAGTAGATATAAGTAGATCACTTATCTCCCCATGGCTCTAATGTGCCAAGGCAACCGGTGGATCATTGAAATATTCAGTGTAGCCAGTTATTAGGCACCATTTAAATGGGATATGGGTGAATCTCAACTTGTGAAATTTCTGAATCCAATCATTTTTTATTAGAAACCATGAACTTTGCCCCCTTGTTCCTGATGCCTGAAGTTCTCTACAACTTGTTTGTCTCCCAGACAAAACTAAATCATCTTCAAGTTCTAGCTGGAGGTCCATTCCCTCCATGAAGCCTTTTCCAGCTGTCTTCACCAACACACAAGTCAACATGAACCATTTCTTTTTCAGAGCTCTTTTTTTTTTTTTTTTTTTTTTTTTGCGGTACGCGGGCCTCTCACTGCTGTGGCCTCTCCCGTTACAGAGCACAGGCTCCGGACACGCAGGCTCAGCGGCCATGGCTCATGGGCCCAGCCGCTCCGCGGCATGTGGAATCTTCCCAGGCCGGGACATGAACCCACGTCCCCTGCATCGGCAGGCGGACTCCCAACCACTGTGCCACCAGGGAAGCTCCTTTTCCAGAGCTCTTAACACCTCACGTCATACACCACACTGTTACTAGATGGACATACGTCTTTCCTTCAGTTACATAGTGTGCTCCTTCAAGGTAAGCCTTATTTATCTCCAATTCTCCCACTTTACCCCCTTTGCTTGGTTCCTGGTAAGTACGTACCATTCAATTTCTGTTGAATGCATAGTGAATATCTAGTGAACAAACAAATGAATGTATGCATTACAAAATGTATGAAAGCAAGAATGAAAGAATAGATGCATACATGAATGAATAAACAAATAAAGATCTACACCAGCCATCTACACCAGGACTCTTAATTTGGTCCACTTGGTTTGTTGAAATTTGCTCCTTAGGAAAACTGAGTGGTCGGTATTCTGAAAAGCACTTCACATAGGATTTTAGGCAATTAGGCACAGTCAGGGCTCATAGAGGTGCAGGGAGGCCCCAGTTATTCCATAAGATCCACATAGACACAGCCATTGTGCTTCTGGTTACAAAACTGAGGAGCAAGCCATCTTTTACAAGTTTTAGATGAAGAAATGGGAGGGAAAGTTGCTTACATGGTAATAATTTTTGCTTGGAACATCACATTGAAAGTAGAAAGGCCAAAACCAGGGGAAAATGTCAGACACTGGCAAAAAATATTATGAAGGCTGATTGTGTAAACCTTGTCCTGTTTGAAGGGTAAAGACTGTAATCCACAGATCAAGTTCAAATTTCCTGTTTAAATATTGTTAGTTTGAATGTTAATCTGAGTTCCTTGTTTGATTGCAGGGATAGGGGCTGCAAATATTGATTGCCATGAAATGAAAGCAGAAATTCATTTCTGAAAAGGAAGCTGCGGAGCACATTTATATGAACCCAAGTAATAATACCTTGGGATTCTGACTCATTCCCAAACCAGAATGTAATTATTTCCTCTTTCACCCTGCTTCTTCAGCTTCCTTTCAGTTGACTGAATGCACATCCCATATCTGGGCACATTTACAAAAGCTAAAACAAACAATCCAAGTAGCCAAACACCATGGCAACAGAACCAAACTTGACACCACTAACTCACAACAATAAATCTCCACAGATTTCAGAGCCATCACCAGATCTCCTGCTCTGTCCATTACAAAGCCCCGCTTTCCATTGAATCACAGGGAGCCACTGCTTCATGCCATGCCTTCTAATAATTGCCAAACCCAAGCTGTGATGGCCGACAAGGGAAAGTTCACAACAGAGAATCCCCAGCTGAGCAAAACCTGCTACCCCTGTCATGGTTTGCTTTTTAGAACAATCAGAAAGGTCAGGTGGGAGATGCAATCTTACAGAAAGTTAATGAACTAACTTGTGGCAGGCGTGAGAGATGACAACAGAGCTGACCCTAATGTTTTTCTTCCTTCAACAAATCCCTAGGCCACTGAGT
The DNA here is from genome assembly GCF_059928025.1 of Delphinapterus leucas. Lineage (NCBI taxonomy): Eukaryota > Metazoa > Chordata > Mammalia > Artiodactyla > Monodontidae > Delphinapterus > Delphinapterus leucas. Next base: position 45,632,553 of record NC_143133.1, on the reverse strand, counting down.
GCATGGATTAACTACATTTCCATGCATTCTGGTTGTGTTGGTCATATATGTACACAGACTTTTTCATTTGTGATTAATGCACCAAACTTGAGAGGAGGTGGAGAACTGAGGCAGAAATCTTGAATTATTTGGCATTTTACACTTCAGTGGTGCCCAAATGCCAGTGAGTAGATAAGTACAGGCTATGACAAAGTTCTCACCACACCAAGGAAAAGAAGCAGAAAATGAAGAGAATCAAGTGAGGTTTTCAGAAGCTAAATGATCCATCTTAATTCTGAAATTACGCTATCTGTATTTTATCAGTGTTAAAATATCTTCTCCTTTATGCCATGATAGTAGAGGCAAAAAGTATTATAGTTTTTTTGTTGTTGTCATTTTTGTATTTTTTTACTTGTTAAAGTAAAAAAATAGACTCTACAACAAATACCATAATTAAATATATACATCATTTTATAAAATAAAAATGTGAAAAAGTATGCAGATTAATGTAATAGATATATTTCTCAAATTTTAAGGAATAATTATCAATAATGTATAGTTTGGTATAGTTCTATGTTATTTTACATAATTAAATAGTTCAGATAAAGTTGACCTCCAATCTCAGTTGCCCACAATTCTGAGTGATATAGGAACAAGACTAGATTTCTGTCTTCAGGTCCTTTTCCACTATTTCAAGTCACTCTTTGTAATCAGAGAAGCCAGATTACAACTGGTAAATGATACTCTAAAGAAACATCCCCCATGTGGATGTTCAGAGGGAATGCAAAGTGGCTGAACAAGATGTGAAAATGAGAAACAAAATTGAGCAGTTACATCATAAATTGTAGTCTCTGCTCTGTCCTGGTATTATAGTTCCCAAATCTTCCTAATAGAGCAGGTAAAGCTCAAGAAATCAATTTTCCCATTCCTTTGAAAATGCAAATCTCATACATGATCCCACTGTTATTGGGACAAAGTACAACACAGTTAAAATAACTTTGGAATCTGGTCACTCCTACTTAATAGGGTATGTGACTTTGGACAAATTAATTATCATTTTTAAGTCTCAATTTCCTCAACTTAAAATGAGAATGATAATACCTACCACAAAATTTTAATTTACTGTTGAAGGATTAAATGAGATAACATAAAGCACTTAGCACAGCGCTCAATAAACACTACCAATTATTGCTGTTACTAGGGGGTTTTCTCCTACAGAGGCTACACACTGATGCTGAAAGATTTTGACTCTGAAGATTACATCCTTCAACTGCTGAGTTCATTTCCCCCACCTCCATCAAGACTTCCTAACCCACGCCAGTCCTCAGCAATCTTTCCTAAACTCTCAACATGGAGCATTTATTTTCTCATTTGCAACTCTTACAACCCAAATAGATGTAATTTGCATATATGGTATGTGACTATCTGGACTGAGATCAATTTGGAAAGTCAAGGCATAAGCAATTTAATATATCATGCAAAAGATAAACATACAAATATTCAATATGCAAGGCCTCATATACAAAAGCAAGAGAAAATTTCAGAAAATATTTCATGACAAGAGCCAAATAGTTGGTATGAGTAATGTCTTTTGGTGTCAACAGATATTAAGAGTTCTACAGGCTGGAAAAACTGTGGAAAACTCCATAGTGGAGAAGAGTCCAAAGCTTGGTCATTAGGGTGGGTAAGATTTGGTTTGGCTGAGATGGGGATAATTGCATGAGTAAAATCAATGAATAAATGATTTGGAGTAAAGCAGAGAAACTAGAGCAGTACAAAGTAATTAGAAATAAGTCTAGGTTTTATGTAGTTAGACTGAGGCCAGGAAGTGGAGGTATCAAAGTTCCCAGCCACCCTGTACTTCTGGGAAGGTGCCATTTGGCAGAACTTTCTTCAATTCTGCTTTGTGAAATATTTCACACCCACCTCTATTAGTTCCCCTTAGTGCAACTGTAGTGTTCTTTTGCAACATTTTAGCTGTAGGGTTTTGGGGGTTTTTTTCTTAACTCGGATTTTCATGACTTTTTGCTTTTCTCTTTCCTGATGCAGTCTCTGACCTGCACCCCACCCTCTCCTAATGTCATACTCCCTCGTCACCTTTGAACTACACCCAATATGAGACCACTTCTTCCTCTCTCTAGATCCACACAAGACCAAAATTCTCTCTCTGATACCAGAAAACCTGTTCCAGGGCTGTGTGAGAGTCTGTGCCTGCCCAGCCATGAAATAGAAGTTTTCACCTCTAAGCAGCAGGGAGACATTGACGGTTTCAGGGGCAGGGGTGGTGATGGGAAATGATGTTGAAAAACAGTTGTTGATTTTTTGTGTCAGTGGGATTTCAAACACTAGAATTTGGTGGCCATCCTACAGAATTAAAGAATTCAAAACACCACTAGCAAGTCAACAAAATTGAGCCCAGTCATTGCCTCAGTCCATCAGTCTCTTGTGATGCCTGAACAATCACTGTGTTTCATTCTCTGTTGTGTAACATTCACCATTCATTCAGTCACCAGGCAGCTCTCTGCCTTCTTTTTCTTTAAGCATATTTTCTGCTTTAATCAGCCTTTCATATTTTTGCAAGATGAGGTTCTCATCTTACATGTCACAAATTTTTAACTTGGAGCCAACTTGGTGTTAAGCCTTCACCTACAATAGTTGTCCCCAGTTAACTGTGCTGTCCATTCAGCCACGTTCCCTGCTTGACATAAAGAGAGAGTCTTATAATAGTCTGAATAATACACAAGCACTGTGAAAATCCACATTGAATACTGTTCAAAGTTGTCAGCTAACCTGTGAAGCTTTAAGGCTCATTTGCATACTATGATAGTCCGGTGGTAAGGCACTGGACTGGAATCTTACAAGCAGCCTCATACTTAGTGCCTGAACTCCCACAAAGCACAGTGCCAATAATCATTCACCCAGTCTCTATTTAAATATTTCTAAGTAGTTTCTCACAAACTGTTATTTGAGAAATTCTATTTGTAAAGAGTTTCTCCTTGCAGTGAATCAAAGTCTTCCCTCTATTATCCACTAGGCCTAATCTTATTTTTCAGAACCAACAGGATAAATCTTACCAAGAAGCAGACCTTGAGGAAAGATTTTTCTGCCAGTGATTCATTTTGGGAGTGCTCCCATGAGAATTTGTCAGGGAGTTGGGAAAGGAGCACAGAAAAAGGGAAGAAGCCAGGGAAGGTACAAGGTCAGGCAAAGTCCCTTGAAGGGTAGCTTCAACCTGACCCTGCAGGGGAGCTCTCTAGAGTATAAGTTACATCTCCCAACTTTATCCTTATTTGGGGCAAGGAAGGTGAGGTTCTCATACTCCACCATGATTCAGTCATTGAACAAAGGGTCTCCCTGGAGCCATAAACCCTCTGCACTTCTGTCTCTCTGTGTCTGTGGGCAAAGCAGCTCAGTAGCCTGAGAAGTCCTCTGAAGGAAGATTGCAGGTGTGCATCTTTGAAAGCAAAAGCACAGGGAAGCCAGGGGAGGAGATCACAGAAATGGCAAAGGGATCTGAGCACATCAGAATGGATACCAAGGGACTTCCCTGGTGGCACAGTGGTTAAGAATCCGCCTGCCAGTGCAGGGGACACAGGTTTGAGCCCTGGTCCGGGAAGATCCCACATGCCGTGGAGCAACTAAGCCTGTGTGCCACAACTACTAAGCCTGCGCTCTAGAGCCCACGAGCCACAACTACTGAGCTCACGTGCCACAACTACTGAAGCCTGTGTGCCTAGAGCCCGTGCTCTGCAACAAGAGAAGCCAAAAATTAAAAAATAAAAAAAAAAGAATGGATACCAAGTGCCCACTACACCTCTCTTCCTTGTAAGAGCCCTGCATGCCATTGCATACACCCCTCACCACCAAGTCTCCTAGTCTTTCCATTAAACTTTCCTAGTTCTCTTGACACACCAAGGTGGCACCCAAACCCTGGGAAACCTGAGCAATACTGAGTTGTTGCTGGTCTATCATCTCTTGAAAAAAGTGGTACTTTAGAAAGGTTTCCCTGGCCAAGGAATGACACTGAGGTGAGCCTTTTAGAGAGCAAATGTTAAAAGGGCTGGCTATTAATTTCTGCATCTATCTATTTCTCCATCTATCAACTGCAAAAAGAGTAAACCGTGACAAAGGATTTTCAGAAAGGCTCACTGGCCAGTCCATACCACCTCCTGGGAAACATTTGCTGGTTTCATTTGAAGACCTAAAGTTTCAGCTACAACAGTTTTCAACTCAGCCATGTTTATGGAAACAGCAACTTGGAGCTTAAGGACATTTTGACACCAAAAATGGTTTGAATTTTAGAGGCTGAAAAATACATTTCTAGCCTTTCGAAAGGTCACCCTTCCTGTTTTCAGGTTTATGAACCGTAATGTTTCTGGTGGCTCTCTTTCAACTCTTGTTTCTTTTTCCTTCAGGGCATTTCTGTGTAAATGTCACTTTCTCCAGCCAGCACACTGCAAGGGTGGCTTAAGGCAGGCTTAAGTGTAGAAATCGGAGGCTCTGTTCCCCCCGGGGGGTAAGCAAGCGTTAGTTTAGACTTTTTTCCATGTATTTAATTGATCTCCTTGCTGATATATTGCTGTTTGCAGCAAGATCGTTAGTCACAAAAGAGGACCTCTAAAACACCAACCAAAGAAAAACAAACAAATGTAAAACAGTATCACAACAGTACGCTTACACTAGGTGTGAAGCTTATACTTAACTGTATTCTTCCCTCCCTGAATTTAGAAAAAATTAGGAATAGACATAGAAGTCACAGACAGAGAACAAAGTATTTGCTTTTGCAGAAGCAGGTGAGGTTACTGTGGCCTGGACCCACAGACAGGGGGCTTCCTAATTCTCTTTCCCCCATTGAACTTACCAAGTCTCAACAGAGCAGCAGCACTGTGTCTGGCCTCTTCTGCAGGGACACACCAGTCATCAGGCAGAATAGTTCGGGGGGCTGGGCAGAAAGAGAAAAAAAAAATGAAAACAGGAGCCAGAACACCCTGCTTTGGGCACGTGTAGCTCTGTGATCATAGACTACTTACGCTCAGCCTTAGACTCCTCACTCATCAAACAAGCTTTCTGAGAATTAAGGTGTTCTCCCCAGTTCCGGGCACATAATGAGCCTTCCATGAAGAGTAGCTTCCATTATCAAGAATATTAATATTTTATTCCTACCTTCAACTCACAGATTCTTAGGATTTAGGGGTTTCTTCTTGTCCATTTTTCTCCTGCTGTTGATGCTAATGCATGTGATGGTTTCCCTTGGCATTTGAGGCCATAAAGAAAGGGTCAAGGGGGACGAGGGGAAGATGGCGGAAGAGTAAGACGCGGAGATCACCTTCCTCCCCACAGATAACACCAGAAATACATCTACAAAACCCCTACAGAACACCTACTGAACGCTGGCAGAAGGCCTCAGACCTCCCAAAAGGCAAGAAAGTCCCCACATACCAGGGAAGGGCAAAAGAAAAAACAATAAACAGAGACAAAAGGATAGGGACGGGACCTGCACCAGTGGGAGGGAGCTGTGAAGGACGAAACGTTTCCACACACTGGAAGCCCCTTCACGGGCGGAGACGGCGGGTGGCGGAGGGGAAACCTTCGGAGCCGCGGAGGAGAGCACAGCAACAGGGGTGCGGGGGGCAAAGCAGAGAGATTCCCGCACAGAGGATCGGTGCTGACCGGCACTCACCAGCCCGAGAGGCTTGTCTGCTCCCCCGCCGGCGCGGGCGGGGCTGGGAGCTGAGGCTCAGGCTTCGGTCGGAGCGCAGGGAGAGGACTGGGGTTGGCGGCGTGAACACAGCCTGCAGGAGGTTAGTGCACCACGGCTAGCCGTGAGGGAGTCCAGGGAAAAGTCTGGAGCTGCCGAAGAGGCAAGAGACTTTTTCTTCCCTCTTTGTTTCCTGGTGCGTGAGAAGGGATTAAGAGCGCTGCTTAAAGGAGCTCCAGAGACGGGCGCGAGCCGCGGCTAAAAACACGGACCCCAGAGACGGGCATGAGACGCGAAGGCTGCTGCTGCTGCCACCAAGAAGTCTGTGTGCGAGCACAGGTCACTATCCACACCCCCACTCTGGGGAGCCTGTGCAGCCCACCACTGCCAGGGTCCCGGGATCCAGGGTCAACTTCCCCGGAAGAATGCACGGCGCGCCTCAGGCTGGTGCAACGTCACGACGGCCTCTGCCGCCGCAGGCCCGCCCCGCACTCCGTGCCCCTCCCTCCCCCAGGCCTGAGTGAGCCAGAGCCCCAATCAGCGGCTCCTTTAACCCTGTCCTGTCTGAGCGAAGAACAGACGCCCTCCAGCGACCCACACACAGAGACGGGGCCAAATCCAAAGCTGAGCCCAGGGAGCTGTGAGAACAAAGAAGAGAAAGGGAAATCTCTCTCAGAAGCAGCGAATTAAAGCTCCACAATCAACTTGATGTACCCTGCATCTGTGGAATACATGAATAGACAACCAATCATCCCAAATTGAGGAAGTGGACTTTGAGAGCAAGATTTATGATTTTTTTCCCTTTTCCTCTTTTTGTGAATGTGTATGTGTATGCTTCTGTGTGAGACTTTGTCTCTATAGCTTTGCTTCCACCATTTGTCCTAGGGTTCTATCCGTCCTTTTTTTTTCTTTTTTTAAAAAAAGTTTTTTTCTTAATAATTACTTTTTATTTTAATAACTTTATTTTATTTTATCTTATTTTATTTTATCTTTTCTTTCTTTCTTTCCTTCCTTCCTTCATTCCTCCATCCCTCCTTTCTTTCTCTCTCTCTTTCTTTCTTTCTTCTTTTTCTCCCTTTTATTCTGAGCCGTGTGGATGAAAGGCTCTTGGTGCTGCAGCCAGGAGTCAGTGCTGTGCCTCTGAGGTGGGAGAGCCAACTTCAGGACACTGGTCCACAAGAGACCTCCCAGCTCCACGTAATATCAAACGGCGAAAATCTCCCAGAGATCTCCATCTCAACACCAAGACCCAGCTTCACTCACCGAACAGCAACCTACAGTGCTGGAAAACATATGCCAAACAACTAGCAAGACAGGAACACAACCACACCCATTAGCAGAGAGGCTGCCTAAAATCATAATAAGTCCACAGACACCCCAAAACACACTACCAGACGTGGACCTGCCCACCAGAAGGACAAGATCCAGCCTCATCCACAAAAACACAGGCACTAGTCCCCTCCACCAGGAAGCCTCACAACCCACTGAGCCAACTTTAGCCACTGGGGACAGACACCAAAAAAAATGGGAACTACGAACCTGCAGCCTGCAAAAAGAAGACCCCAAACACAGTAAGATAAGCAAAATGAGAAGACAGAAAAACACACAGCAGATGAAGGAGCAAGATAAAAACCCACCAGACCTAACAAATGAAGAGGAAATAGGCAGTCTACCTGAAAAAGAATTCAGAATAATGATAATAAAGATATCCAAAATCTTGGAAATAGAATAGAGAAAATGCAAGCAACATTTAACAAGGACCTAGAAGAACTAAAGATGAAACAAGCAACGATGAACAATGCAATAAATGAAATTAAAAGTACTCTAGATGGGATCAATAGCAGAATAACTGAGGCAGAAGAACGGATAAGTGATCTGGAAAATAAAATAGTTGTGATAACTACTGCAGAGCAGAATAAAGAAAAAAGAATGAAAAGAACTGAGGACAGTCTCAGAGACCTCTGGGACAACATTAAACACACCAACATTCGAATTATAGGGGTTCCAGAAGAAGAAGAGAAAAAGAAAGAGACTGAGAAGATATTTGAAGAGATTATAGTTGAAAACTTCCCTAATATGGGAAAGGAAATAGTTAATCAAGTCCAGGAAGCACAGAGAGTCCCATACAGGATAAATCCAAGGAGAAATACAGCAAGACACATATTAATCAAACTGTCAAAAATTAAATACAAAGAAAACATATTAAAAGCAGCAAGGGAAAAACAACAAATAACACACAAGGGAATCCCCATAAGGTTAGCAGCTGATCTTTCAGCAGAAACTCTGCAAGCCAGAAGGGACTGGCAGGACATATTTAAAGTGATGAAGGAGAAAAACCTGCAACCAAGACTACTCTACCCAGCAAGGATCTCATTCAGATTTGATGGAGAAATTAAAACCTTTACAGACAAGCAAAAGCTGAGAGAATTCAGCACCACCAAACCAGCTTTACAACAAATGCTAAAGGAACTTCTCTAGGCAAGAAACACAAGAGGAGGAAAAGACCTACAATAATGAACCCAAAACATTTACGAAAATGGGAATAGGAACATACATATTGATAATTATACCTTAAATGTAAATGGACTAAATGCTCCAATCAAAAGACACAGATTGGCTGAATGGATGCAAAAACAAGACCCATATATATGCTGTCTACAAGAGACCCACTTCAGACCTAGGGACACATACAGACTGAAAGTAAGGGGATGGAAAAAGATATTCCATGCAAATGGAAACCAAAAGAAAGCTGGAGTAGCAATTCTCACATCAGACAAAATAGACTTTAAAATAAAGACTATTAGAAGAGACAAAGAAGGACACTACATAATGATCAAGGGATCGATCCAAGAAGAAGATATAACAATTGTAAATATTTATGCACCCAACATAGGAGCACCTCAATACATAAGGCAAATACTAACAGCCATAAAAGGGGAGATCGACAGTAACACATTCATAGTAGGGGACTTTAACACCCCACTTTCACCCATGGACAGATCATCCAAAATGAAAGGAAACACAAGTTTTAAATGATACATTCAACAAGATGGACTTAATTGATATTTATAGGACATTCCATCCAAAAACAACAGAATACACATTTTTCTCTAGTGCTCATGGAACGTTCTGCAGGATAGATCATATCTTGGGTCACAAATCAAGCCTTGGTAAATTTAAGAAAATTGAAATTGTATCAAGTATCTTTTCCGACCACAACACTATGAGACTAGATATCAATTACAGGAAAAGATCTGTAAAAAATACAAACAATGGAGGCTAAACCATACACTAATAATGAAGTGATCACTGAAGAAATCAAAGAGGAAATAAAAAAAATACCTAGAAACAAATGACAATGGAGAAACGATGACCCAAAATCTATGGGATGCAGCAAAAGCAGTTCTAAGAGGGAAGTTTATAGCAATACAATCCTACCTTAAGAAACAGGAAACATCTCGAATAAACAACCTAACCTTGCACCTAAAGCAATTAGAGAAAGAAGAACAAAAAAAACCCCAAAGTTAGCAGAAGGAAAGAAATCATAAAAATCAGATCAGAAATAAATGAAAAAGAAATGAAGGAAATAATAGCAAAGATCAATAAAACTAAAAGCTGGTTCTTTGAGAAGATAAACAAAATTGATAAACCATTAGCCAGACTCATCCATAAAAAAAGGGAGAAGACTCAAATCAATAGAATTAGAAATGAAAAAGGAGAAGTAACAACTGACACTGCAGAAATACGAAAGATCATGAGAGATTACTACAAGTAACTCTATGCCAATAAAATGGACAACCTGGAAGAAACGGACAAATTCTTAGAAATGCACAACCTGCCAAGACTGAACCAGGATGAAATAGAAAATATAAACAGACCAATCACAAGCACTGAAATTGAAACTGTGATTAAAAATCTTCCAACAAACAAAAGCCCAGGACCAGATGGCTTCACAGGTGAATTCTATCAAACATTTAGAGAAGAGCTAATACCTATCCCTCTCAAATTCTTCCAAAATATAGCAGAGGGAGGAACACTCCCAAACTCATTCTATGAGGCCACTATCACCCTGATACCAAAACCAGACAAGGATGTCACAAAGAAAGAAAACTACAGGCCAATATCACTGGTGAACATAGATGCAAAAATCCTCAATAAAATACTAGCAAACAGAGTCCAACAGCACATTAAAAGTATCATACACCATGATCAAGTGGAGTTTATTCCAGGAATGCAAGGATTCTTCAATATATGCAAATCAATCAACATGATACACCATATTAACAAACTGAAGGAGAAAAACCATATGATTATCTCAGTAGATGCAGAGAAAGCTTTCGACAAAATTCAACGCCCATTTATGATAAAAACCCTGCAGAAAGTAGGAATAGAGGGAACTTTCCTCAACATAATAAAGGCCATATATGACAAACACACAGCCAACATCATCCTGAATGGTGAAAAAGTGAAACCATATCCACTAAGATCAGGAACAAGACAAGGTTGCCCACTCTCACCACTCTTATTCAACATAGTTTTGGAAGTTTTAGCCACAGCAATCAGAGAAGGAAAGGAAATAAAAGGAATCCAAATCAGAAAAGAAGAAGTAAAGCTGTCACTGTTTGCAGATGACATGATACTATACATAGAGAATCCTAAAGATGCTACCAGAAAACTACTAGAGCTAATCAGTGAATTTGGTAAAGTAGCAGGATACAAAATTAATGCACAGAAATCTGTGGCATTCCTACACACTAATGATGGAAAATCTGAAAATGAAATCAAGAAAACACTCCCATTTACCATTGCAACAAAAAGAATAAAATATCTAGGAATAAACCTACCTAAGGAGACAAAAGACCTGTATGCAGAAAATTATAAGACACTGATGAAAGAAATTAAAGATGATACAAATAGATGGAGAGATATAACATGTTCTTGGATTGGAAGAATCCACATTGTGAAAAATGACTCTACTACCCAAAGCAATCTACAGATTCAATGCAATCCCTATCAAACTACCACTGGCATTTTTCACAGAACTAGAACAAAAAATTTCGCAATTTGTATGGAAACACAAAAGACCCCAAATAGCCAAAGCAATCTTGAGAATGAAAAACGGAGCTGGAGGAATCAGGCTCCCTGACTTCAGACTATACTACAAAGCTACAGTAATCAAGACAGTACGGTACTGGCACAAAAACAGAAATATCAATCAATGGAACAGGATAGAAAGTCCAAAGATAAACCCAGGCACATATGGTCACCTTATCTTTGATAAAGGGGGCAGGAATGCACAGTGGAGAAAGGACAGCCTCTTCAATAAGTGGTGCTGGGAAAACTGGACAGGTACATGTAAAAGTATTAGATTAGGTCACTCCCTAACACCATACACAAAAATAAGCTCAAAATGGATTAAAGACCTAAATGTAAGGCCAGAAACTGTCGAAGTCTTAGGGAAAAACATAGGCAGAACACTCTATGACATAAATCACAGCAAGATCCTTTTTGACCCACCTCCTAGAGAAATGGAAATAAAAACAAAAATAAACAAATGGGACCTAATGAAACTTCAAAGCTTTTGCACAGCAAATGAAACCATAAACAAGACCAAAAGACAACCCTCAGAATGGGAGAAAATATTTGCAAATGAAGCAACTGACAAAGGATTAATCTCCAAAATTTATAAGCAGCTCATGCAGCTCAATAACAAAAAAACAAACAACCCAATCCAAAAATGGGCAGAAGACCTAAAGAGACATTTCTCCAAAGAAGATATACAGATTGCCAACAAACACATGAAAGAATGCTCAACATCATTAATCATTAGAGAAATGCAAATCAAAACTACAATGAGATATCATCTCACACCAGTCAGAATGGCCATCATCAAAAAATCTAGAAACAAGTAATGCTGGAGAGGGTGTGGAGAAAAGGGAACACTCTTGCACTGCTGGTGGGAATGTGAATTGGTACAGCCACTATGGAGAACAGTATGGAGGTTCCCTAAAAAAACTACAAATAGAACTACCATATGACCCAGCAATCCCACTACTGGGCATATACCCTGGGAAAACCATAATTCAAAAAGAGTCATGTACCACAATGTTCATTGCAGCTCTATTTACAATAGCCCAGAGATGGAAACAACCTAAGTGTCCGTCGACAGATGAATGGATAAAGAAGATGTGGCACATATATACAATGGAATATTACTCAGCCATAAAAGAAACGAAATTGAGCTATTTGTAGTGAGGTGGATGGACTTAGAGTCTGTCATACAGAGTGAAGTAAGTCACAAAGAGAGAGACAGGTACCATATGCTAACACATATATATGGAATTTAAGAAAAAAAAATGTCATGAAGAACCTAGGGGTAAGACAGGAATAAAGACACAGACCTACTAGAGAATGGACTTGAGGATAGGCGGAGGGGGAAGGGTAAGCTGTGATGAGGCGAGAGAGTGGCATGGACATATATACTCTACCAAGCGTAAGATAGATAGCTATTGAGAGGCAGCCACATAGCACAGGGAGATCAGCTCAGTGCCTTGTGACCACCTGGAGGGGTGGGATAGGGAGGGTGGGAGGGAGGGAGATGCAGGAGGGAGGAGATATGGGAACATATGTATATGTATAACTGATTCACTTTGTTATAAAGCAGAAACTAACACACCGTTGTAAAGCAATTATACTCCAATAAAGATGTAAAAAAAAAAAAAAAACAAAAAGAAAGGGTCAGAAGCAGCTGACAGCCCCCCAATTCTAGGGCTGCTCCAGAGAACTCTTTTTGACATAACTTGGTCATGCAACACTTATTGAGTACATGTTTCCTTTTAAACAAAGAATTAGGCACAAAGAGGAGCTGGAATTTGGAATGAGATTTTTCACAGAAACAATGGTTATAATGCACAGGTTGTGAGGGCGTGTGAAAGGCGGGGTATTGGTTTTTCAGTCTCATCTGTTAGCATTGTTTATGTGGCAAAGTATCAAGTTCCTAACAGCCAATAAGCAAATGAAATTTGGAGGCCAGAGAGCACCCTATGTTCACAGACTCTGCCAACACAAACAGAATTATACATTTCAACATGTGATTCAACTAACATATACTTATTTCTATCTTTGTATCAATATTCTAACAGAAGTTTCGAAATCCCTAGGTCGTGAAAGTAGTTCCCAAGTTTTACCAAGCCCTCGGGAAGGGAATAAACACTTCTTTAATCTTCCCCAAAGTTGTAAACCAAACAGAAGGGCACCTCACAAAATGACCCCTACACACTACTCCTTAAGTTACTTGTAAATTATTAATGGTTGCTCAGCAGCAAAATCTTCAAGACAAAGGCAGAACATAAAATAAGAAGACTCTCTATTCAGAAAAGTCATCTCACTTTGCAGAGATCACATTTAAACACAGCCTTTAACATTTAGCTCCTACTGAACAGTTACGGATGTCGTTTCCATCATGGAAAATTTAAATGCATTAAATTATAGCCTCTCTTTTCCATTATGATTTATGTAATTAAAAGAGCAGAAGTAATGTGGAGAAATTGGGATTGCAGTAATTGGAAGACTAACAACACTGATAAAATTTATAGCACATTCATATCTTTATAAACTCAAAAAAAACTATATTTCATGAGAGTACATTTACATTCCATAGAAAAATCAAGATGGTCAACTTCTACAGAGGCTACTTAATGTGTTGGGTAGTTACAGGGTAACTTAGTCATAAGTCACACTGCTGGAAATGTTAATTATTTTTTTATTGGGGTAAAATTGATTTACAATGTTGTGTTAGTTTCAGGTATACATGGAAATGCTATTAATTCTTTTATCTATTTATTTACTCACTCATTGCAGAAATATTTGTTGAACACCTCCAATGTGCCAATTGTTTGAGGAACAGATGGGATTGAAACAGAGAGGATCTCCTCCTTCTGACAGTTTAAAATCTGGTGGTAAGCATAGCTTTGACTCCAATTGTGAATTTCAGAATTCTTGTAAACAGAAGAACTAGCACTTTACGGTGTGATAGTCGTTCAATCTACAGACAGATACCATTAATTTCTATTTTACTAACATCCATAATAAGCATAATTATCTGGTTTCCTAACCCTCAGTACATTTTAGGCAGACAATGCGAGGTTCCCACCATTGTTCAAAAATATAAAACCAATAACGGTACTTGCTACCATTCATTAAATGCTTGCTTCCTGACAAGCATTGTTATCAATGCTTTACATAATTTTATACATTTAACCTTCACAACAATCATACGAAGTAGGTACTATTCTCATCCCCACTTTTCAGACAAGAAAACTATACCACAGAGAGTTCAGTAACTTTCCAAGATTACTAGTAAGAAGCAAAGAAGGGAATGGATGCGCAGTCTGGTGTCAAAAAGTCATGATTTTGAACACTGCCACACACCCACTGTCCAGCAGAGGACACTCTGTCGGCATACCATTGTCTTCCTGTTTTAGCAATATTTGATAGGTGCATTGGAGTGCCATATAAGATTATAAGCTATTTCAGTAGTAATCATTGTGTCTAGTTTTCCATGAAATGGGAACTACTTTAAGTCCCATACACAAAGGCCAAGTAGACGGAAGTCATTGCTTAGTGTTATGTAGTGGCCTTTTGTCCTAATAGCAAATTGTAGTTCTTAATAAAAATAACTGCTGTAGAAGAAGAACCAGGGATAAATTTTAAGCCAGACTTCCCTGTCAAAACTATCATTTGGTGAGAAAAAAACCATTTCCATCATACTCATCAATAGCAAATTTATTCTTCTCATGTATTATTTTACATTGAGATAAACAGAACTAAGATAACAGAACTAAGATAAATAAAATGGTTTTGAATGTTCTTATTCCATTTAGAGAAAACTTATTAAGAGAAAAAGGATGTGGCTATTCAAGCTTCTATCTGCAGACCTAAGCCATGTGAATCATAGATGTTTGTATGAGGCAACATCAAAACATTTCAAACTTAGTTGGAAAAACTAGGTAAGAGATTTAGCACCACAACTTAACTTTCTGACCTTGAGAAAATGAATCACTTAACTGTTATGAGCCTCAGTTTATCTGCAAATGGGATACTCTCGATGCTACTAAACACACAGGGCAATTATTGACAGAGTAAAAACACAATGTATGTGAGAATGCTTTATGAGCTCTGCATAGATTCCGTTTAATTAAATTCACAAGCATTTGTTGAGTATCTTCCATACGATAGGCATTGTGGTGAGCCTTGAGGTTACAAGATCAATTGTATCTAGTCCAAAGCTTTAAAGCGTTATTATCACTAGCATGTTAGTTTTAAGCCTTGTTTATGGCACAATAGAGTTGCATTTTATGTGTAATATACACAACTTATGGTACATTTGGACCTTTGTTTCATACTTACTGTAAGTGTATGTTCATTTTCTAGGACATAAGGCATAATTTTACACTTTTTAATTATTGTTGTGGCTTTGTGTTTTTATGACATACTAACCATCATTTCTGTGATTTATTTGTTGACAAATCCTTGGTTGAAAATGTGTCAATTATAACATTGTTTCCGTAAGAAGCACATACCACTTCAACATTGTATATGTATAACTGATTCACTTTGTTATAAAGCAGAAACTAACACACCATTGTAAAGCAATTATACTCCAATAAAAATGTTAAAAAAAAAAAAAGAATACATTACACTCCAATTTGGAGGCTGCCTAATTTCTAAGTTCATTTTTTTCAGATCAAGGCACTAAGACCCTGAAAAATTGGTGTTTTCTCAGATAAACCAAAGCATGATATCTGAGGCAAATAAGGAGAAGCACTGAATGTTCTTAAATTCTATAGATCATTGCTCTGAGGTTGTGGTTAGTACAAAGAAATATGCATTTTTCTTTATCTCCAAGTGAGAAATTATCTCATTAATGATTCATTTATTTACCATTCATTTGATGAGCATTTATTGCATAGTCACAAGGATATGAGCAATTTAAAAAATGTCAGATGAATTAATGATGTAGCCCCTGCCCTTGAAGATCTCTCAGAAATAAACATTCCCTGGGTCAGGATACAATGTCAAGGACAGCTCATCAGAAAAATAGAGCCTAGTCTCTGGCAGAACCACCGTATCAGCTCTGAAATGTCAACCTCCAGTCAACATTTAAGTAGAAAAATAAAACTCCCAATTGGTTTGGGGCAAGTTCCTATAATTCATGGCTGAATGCAATTCCCAACACGTAAAGATCACTGACTCATTTGTAGCCCAAAAGAGGGAGTCTTTTTTTTCCCCTCTGGGCAGAAGCAAAGGTAGAATTGTGCTAGGATTTTGAAAGGACGATAAGAAGCTCGGACAGGCTTCACAAAGCACTGGAAACTTTTAAAGTGTAACTTGTAAGGAGGCTTAAGATCTGTCTAGAAGCAAAGTAAGGAGAAAAACATCTCAGGCAGGAGTAAAGGCAGAAGTGAAGGCATGGAGGTATGAGAAAACAAGGCTCTTCAGGAGCAGTGAGGGTCCCTGGTGTGTCTGGGATGCAGGGAATTAGGAGAGGCATTGGGATGGGAGCAGCAGCAATTGCCTGGAATGCCGTGCTAAGGATTTGGGACTTCACATCCCAGGCACTGAGGCGAGATCCCAAGTGGTTCAGAACAGCATTGTGTTCTCCCTCATTGGTGCTAACAGCACCAATGAGAGAGATCTGAGCACTGTGGGAAAGTGAGGGCTTGGGACTGTGGCTCCTGGAATGCTTATTAAGCAATGGCCCAAGTTCTACCAAAGAGAAAAGGCAATACATTCCCTAGAGTTACAGCAGCACAGCACCTGCCATCAGCTAGCTTTTCCAGAGGCTGCCCATGATGCTGCATCTCGATATCTCTAGATATGCAATTTGTTCCTTTACAGCATATGAGATAAGTCAGACTCACATGGGTCATCTCATTGGGGGGAGCAACTGATGTAGACAAGTCTCAATCCATCAGGAGACCAGCATTATTCTCTAAGGAAAACAAGAGTCCTCAGATTTTCTTTCTTTTATGTTGCTTTGTTGCTTTCCCTGTATTTGCTTTTCATTTTGTGATTTCTATCACTCTCCTTCAAATAAAACAAAAGTTAGCAAATATTTCTTGAGCACCTACTGTGTGCCAAGCACTGTGCTAGAATGCACAGAAAGCAGAGAATTTCAACTTCATGGTGATGAACGTGGACACAACATTTAGGTCAATCTGGGGTGAGACACAGTAAATATGGTTTCCAGATTTTGCAAACAAAAAGGATGCCCAGCTAACTTTGAATTTCAGATGAACAATGTATCATTTAACTTTAAGTATGCCCCATGTCTTACTTGAGACATATTCTAAAAGATTCATTGTTTACCTGCAATTCAAATTTATCTGGGTGTCCAGTATTTAATCTGGCAACATGAACAGCAAAGGATCTGTATAGAAAGGAAATATGAAAAAAGATATTTTGGTCCCTAGTAGGAGCCCAGAAGAGAGTGTCATAATAGCAGCTTCCTTTACTGAATGCTTATTCAGTGGGTACACCTAAACTGATTGTGTATTTCCAGCACTCACGCTGATTTGAGGGTGCTCATAGTACATTGTTAAATACTTTGAGCATCTCCCTCTGCTTTATCCTTTGTGTACACTGCCTAGTTCACCACAAGGACACCCTCAAAGGAAAATAGGTGCACTCAGCATTCTATAAATCTTTTAATGATGTGAAAAAGCTGATGATATCCCAATTACAGGCCGAATTGGCTCTTGCCCAGCTTTGCTGTTTTGTTTTGAGATGTGTTTAGGTGTAACCCAGTGAATCCTCTGGACAGGACAGATGGGCGAGGTCAGGGACTAGAGCCAGGCTGAGTTACAAGGGATGTGGCCAGAGTTGGTGGAACAAGGCCAGATCAGGCCAGGGAGATAATGGGTTCCCAAACAGATAGGCAGCAGTGGAGCACAGCCCAGACAAGGAATAAACAATGGGCAGAAAGACAGGCATGCAAGAGAGGGAGAAAGGGCAAAGCCTAGAAGGGAAAGGAATCCAGGCAGGGGCAATCAGGATTCCAAGCAAAGAGCTCGGACTGGCAGCTGCTGGAGACCCAGGTCCAAGACCAAGTTTGAGGACCCGCCTCCAGTTCCTGGGAAGAATAAAGCAGTTAGAAGAAAGGTTTTGGGTTTAAGGGCCTTGGTTTACTAAGCACACGAAAAACGTTTTAGACAGAAACCAAAGTGAGTTTTTCTTGTTTGCTTTTGTTTTAAAAGCTATGACATAAAGTGAGAATGTGTATGGAAACTAAGATTTTTTAAATTGGGAATTCATCTACCCAATCACCAAATAGTGGTTAAGTATATCTATGGGCCATGCCATGTACTGGGATAGGAAATAAGGAATAAAATATATAATATAATATAATATAATACAATATATAATAATAAATGGCTAGAAATAACAGCCAATATTTTTTGAATATGCCTAATTATTTTCCATGTTCTTTGTGTACGTGAATTCATTTTAGTCTCACTATAATCTATGAGGCAATTTCTATTATTACTCCCAATTTACTTATGAGAAAACTGAGGCAAGGAGAGAGACACTGTGACTTGCTCACAGTCACACAGTTAGGGAGCTGGCAAATTAGAGTTTAAATCCAGGAAATCTGGCTGCAGAACTCATACTCCAATTCACTGTACCACACGGCTTCTCAACTTGCTAGGCTCTACCCCTGCCCTCATTGACCTCCCAGAGATGACAGAGAAGACATACTGGTAAATCACAGCACATGAATGTGACCTCCCAGAGATGACAGAGAAGACATACTGGTAAATTACAGCACACGAATGTCACACAAGCTAACAGATAGCAAACATATAAAGTCTTGGTAGTCCAGAGAGTGAAGATCGTTAGAGGTCTAAGACTATTTCTCAAAGAAGAAAACATTTTTAGCTGCATCTGGAATGATGAGTGGGATTTTTTCATCTCGATAGGAGATAGAGATTTCTGGATGGAAGGAATGGAATGGTAAAAATGCCTGGAAGGAGTGTTCAGTGGTGGGCAAGAGGCTGGAGCACAGGACATAGTGAGGAAAGTGGCAGGCGATGAGGGTGGGCAGGTAGAGTTAAATCCACTTCTGCGTACTCTGGACCCACCGTGAGCAGCCATCCTGGGTTGTAATCAGGGAAGTAACACCAAAAAAGCCAGGAGCAGTGTGGAAATGGATCAAGTGATGGGAAAGAAAGACAGGTTCTGGGTGAAACTGGAATGAGCCCCAAAACGTGAGTGAAGTGCTACTGAAACACACTCAGCCTCAACAGAGGCTGTCCAAGCCATCCCCAGCTCTCCAAGAAGGAGAAATACAAAGGCTGGGATTCAGGCAAGGCTGATATATAACAATGATACTAATAGAAAACATGTTCATACAGCATTTACCAAGTATCAAGTAGTGCTCTAAGTGTTTTACACTGATTAACTATTTAAATCTTCACAAAATTCCCATCTTACAGATGAGAAAACAGAGGTTAAGGAATTTGCCCAGCATCATACAGCTAGTTGGTTGGACTTATCTTTGAATGCAAGCAGCATGACACCACAGTCTACGCTCTTAGCCAGTACACTCCATTGTACCTCTAAAATAGAATGGAAAATAGTGATGTAATAGACTCACTAATTATAATCATAAAATTTTCAGGACCCAGAAAAGTCATGGTATTCTCAGCATGGTATGATAAAGGAATTGGGTTAAATCAGCAATGAAGTGCTGAGATGCGGAGGAAGAAAGAGAACTTCCTCCTTTTGATCCTTAGGTGGCAATGATACAAACTGGTTAAGTGTGGCTTCTCAACTAGTGGGCAGAGGTTGGCTATAGAGTCTTAGCTCAGAACCAGTAAAGAATTGGGTTCAATTTTATCTCCACTATTGTGAAACTGTGAGCTAATTTTTTTTGAGCTTTCATTGTTTCTTCTATAAACTCTGAGTGATAATACCCCACAAAGTTGTTGAAAGGGTTAAAGATGTCATGTGGAAAGCACTCAGCCCATGGTAAGTTCTCAACAAATGATATTTAGATCATCATAATGATGGTGAAGATGTGATGAGTTCCCTATCTCTAGAAGCAATCAAGTTGGAAATAAGTGGCCATTACAAACACTATTTAATGGAGTCTTATGAGATATGGAGCTGTCCTTTCCAATTCTTGGATTTTAGATTCATTCCAAGATATGGCCAAAGCCATGCAGGGGAAGAATTATCAAATTCTTGTGATGCCATCCCACTAACCTGATGCATGATGATACTTAGGTTCAGTGCAACAACAACTGGAAAAGCACCCAGAAAAAAAATTGCTGGGGTTCCATAACTACAACATGGAAAGCTAAAGGAACAAAGAAGGAAATTATTGTGAAAACTTCCAACAGTTAACTGCTAGTAGATATGGACCCCTAGGATCTAAGTTCTTCAACTTATTCCTCATTTCCTCATCAAATATTATCAGCTAAGTCTACTAGGGAAGATTTCCCTCACTGGAACATATTTCTGATATTATCACATTGGTCAATTAGAAAACCAGGATCAATGTTTAGGTGTTGCTTTATCCACATTAGGAATGAATCCATTCTGGTATCTGAAGCATGGCACTGTTTGCATTTATTGGCGCTTAGCCAGAAATTCAAGTTCGGCTAAGTGAATTAAGCCTTAAGTAAACTTACAAACTTATATGCATAGATATATTCTCAGAATTTTTTGTTTGTTCAGATTTTGCTTTTCATTTATGCTTTCTTCCACATTTAAAAATGAAATAAATATAATTCACTTGTAGTACTATTATGAAGATCCACAAAGGCTTATAATTATAGTCCTTGAAATGATTATCTCTGACCTAAAGGAAAAGTTTCAAAAAATTGGTTGAAAGCAATGATGCAATGCAGATAAAAGCCTCTCGTCACTTTACAAGACCTGAAGTTCACCCAAGAACTTGAGGGCAAGCCTAAAATGTTCCAAAGTAGAGATACTAGAAGGTCCTTCTACTTGCAAAAGTTGGAAAATGGAATGAGATCAGGATTTTAGTGCAGCTGTTGGCATCCCTTTGTTTTATGACCTAGGAACATCACTTACCTCTCTGGGTCTCAGTTTCCTCAGCTGTAAAATGGAGTAGTTGTACTTGATTTCCAAGGACTTGTAGGCTTAGTGACTAGAGGATTCACACACACTACTTATAGGCTTTTCTTCATGCAGAACCAAAGTTCACCACATAAAAACTAGCAAATGAGTTCAAGGAGATGATATGTTTAAAGATGCATTTGCAAAGACTTGAAAGTCATAGAATCAGATAATCAGTCCTAGAACCAGATGTGACTATGGAAAGCAAGTAAATCTCTCATCTGGGGCTCCTTATTT
Source organism: Delphinapterus leucas (assembly GCF_059928025.1). Taxonomy (NCBI): domain Eukaryota; kingdom Metazoa; phylum Chordata; class Mammalia; order Artiodactyla; family Monodontidae; genus Delphinapterus; species Delphinapterus leucas. The sequence continues at coordinate 45,611,492 of NC_143133.1, read as the reverse complement.
TAGTAAATGGTATCACCTGCCATGGAGTCTCCCAAGCTAAGTTTCTAAAATGAAATTAATACCATAGAGTCAGGGCTTCCCTGGTGTTAATAATTCACCTGCCAATGCAGGGGATACGGGTTCCACCCCTGGTCCAGGAAGATCCCTCATGCCGCAGAGCAACTAAGCTCGTGCGCCACAACTACTGAGCCTGTGATCTAGACCCCATGAGCCACAACTACTGAAGCCCACGTGACACAACTACTGAAGCCCATACACCTTAGAGCCCGTGCTCCGCAACAAGAGAAGCCACCACAATGAGAAGCCCGCACACCGTAATGAAGAGTAGCCCCAGCTCACCACAACTAGAGAAAGCCCTCACACAGCAATGAAGACCTAACACAGCCAAAAATAAATAAATAATTTTTAAAAATTAAAAAAAAATGCCATAGAATTAAAAGTTGTAGCCATGAGAAGAGGTAAGCCCACTTAATAATCAGAAGAGAAGCACAGTGTGATTATCATATAGATGCCAAAAATGACATTGATGCAATCAAACATCTATTACAGATAAAATGTGTTAAAAATATAACATAATAAATAGCACTGTGAGCCAAAACTCATCATCATGTTTAACCATGGCACACACAAGGCATTGCCGTTAAAATCAAAGGAAGGAAAAAATAACGACTGACACATTGACTGTTGATTTCTTCTCTGGAACATCTAAACAATGCTATAGGATGTGAAACTGGTACAATGGGTGTGACTATTATAAATAATGAGAAAAAATATGATTAATTTAAAATAATAATTATATATCTATAAATCTCAATAAACCAAGTAAGCTTCCAGAATTATAATAAAGAGGATGTTTAATAAAGTAACTGAATACAAAAAAATATTCAAAAATTAATAGCACTGTGTCTTATTTTCCACGAAATAGTTAGAATAATCATTTTAAAACAAATCTGATCATGCCACTGGCTATCTTCATATCCTTCAATGACTTCCACTGCATCTTAAATACAATCCAAATTCATAACTCTGGCCTCGCCGCCCCACTCAGCCTCATCACCTGCCTCTGTCCCTTGCTTGTGGTGCTTCAGACCCCTTCACATTGTTTAAGCTTCTCATATATGCCCAGATATTCTCACCTTAGGGCCTTTGTATGTTCTTTCTGGTTGCCTTGTATGTCCTTGTTTCTTACTCTTTGGATCATTCCCATTCTTCAAACCTCAGCTTCAAAGGCCGCTCCTTAGAAAGGTCTTCCTAAAACACACAATGTTGGTAGCTTCTCTCCCAGCCTTCTAAATCTCACATACACTTATTGTCAATCACCAAACTCTACTCACTGCTTTCAGTTCATGTATTAGTATCCGAAATTAGATGTTCACTTGTTTGTTTATATGGTTACTGTCTCTTCTCCCTTTGTGGATTACATTCCACAAGGGTGGGGACCAAAACTGTTTTCATGCAATTCCAATAGCATATCTGGGGGAAACTGACTAAACAATTCTGAGATTTATAGAAAATAATAAACAGATAATGGTGGGAATTATAATTTTATAAATAAAGTGAAATAAAAATGAAAACTAACCTCACCACATATTAAGCAACATTGCAAAGCTACAGTCATTAAAGTAATTAAGCAGAATAAGCTTGAAACAATTGCTAGTAAATGCAGTATTTAATATATGATAAAGGAAGCATCACATTCAACAGGTTAAGAGATGGATTTATTCAACAGACATTATTCAAGAATTTGTCCATATAAGGAAAAAATTTTTGGCTTTTTACTACAGAACATAAAACAGAACAAAGTACAGATTAATTTATCTGTTAAGTGTTAAATAAATAATAGAACTGGTAGATAAGAGTTCAATGACCTTAAGGATCTTGTGATAGAGACAAGCTTTCTAAGCTTAAAAGTAGTGAATGAAAAGACATCTCTACGTTAAACATAATCATAAAAAACTTTAAATTTCTTGAAAATTACTTATCAAGGAAACTCTATGAAATATGCTTATAATAGGATAATATTCTTCATCTATATAGAATGTTTACAAATCATTAAAAAAATTAAAAATAGGCAAAGGAAATTAGTAAATAATTCACATAAGTAAAATGGCAAGTGTGGACATATGAAAAAATGATCAGCTTCCTGAATAATCAAATAAATATGATTTTAATGGCTAATATTTTTCAAGTATTAAAGTAGCAAAGATTTTTCAAGGATAATCCTGGCGTTGGCAAGGATGCATTAGACAGGCACTCACCCATTATGACAAGGAAGGATAGATTGGCACAACTTGATTGAACTGCAATTTGGCGAGGTAAATTGAGGGTCTTTAGAAAATTTGTATCTGTGGAATCAGTAATCTTCCAGAAATACATCCTGAATGGTCAACATGAGTACATATATTTGTGTACAAGTATGCTTAATGCAATATTAATTATAATGGTAGGAGAAATGTTTCTAGCCTAATGTATAATAGGGGAACAGTTAAATACATGATGATATATCTCTTTTATGAAATATAGTTTAACTATTTAAATTAATATTTTGAGAGACTAAGTCTATCAGAAAATACTAATGACATACTCTTGAGTAAAATAAAAGATTAGAATACTAAGCTACATTCAATATCATCCTGATTTTTGTGTATATTTATACAATAAAACTTTATGATAATATAATGAATTTTAAAATTAGTTAGGTGATTAAACTACAATTACTTTTTATTCTCCAGTGTCTTATGTTTTCTTTAAATTTTTCACTATTATTACTTTCAGAATATTATCATTTTGATACCAAAAATTATTTTAAATTTAGCAAATGATTAAAAGAAGAGAAACAAGCTTAGAGTTTAAGGAAAAAACTCAGGGGAAGGTTTGTTTTAGGAAAGTTAAACCTTGATTTTCATCTGTAGGCTACGGTGATAAAATGATTAAAATCAGAATATGGAGAACAGTATAAGAAAATATGATCAATAAACATATGCAAAAATAGTATGGCTTAATCAATAGGCTATAAATAAAATAACAATGCAAATTACATAACAACAAAACATCTCATCTATTAAATCAGCACCTAGAAAACTGATGACTATGTTTGCAGTGGAGGGAGGGGAAGTCAAATTCTCAGTAATCCCAAGGTCAAAACTGCACAAGTTCATTGTTAGTGTTGATACAAACTAGAGCTGCCTCTCTGGAAACTAGTTTCCAAATGTATAAAAGCCATAAATGAACCAAAGGAAATAAAAAGTTATATGTTGAAAGCAGGCATGACATTATTGTTGATAGCAGCCCCAGGTCAAAAGCAATCTAACTATTGGAAAGTAGGTGAATAGTTAAATAAACAATGAGACTGTCAATTTAGTTGTCTTTAACACAAGAAGAATGCTACATAGCAGTGTGTCTATGTTGTGTTGATATAGTATTAAGAGGCAGAATTGCAAAATTTTACATGTACATGACCGCAAGCAGTATATGACTATACATAGGGCCAAAAACTAAAAGTTTTCAAAGCTGATGGGATTTTTCATTGACTTTTCTTTTAATTTTTTTTTTATCTTATACATAATTCTACTCTGATTTATGTTGTTCTGAGAGAGGCAACAAAAGAGAATAGTGTAAGTGAAGCACGTTCCTAGAAGAGAAGGGAATGGATTGTTCCAGCAAAGATTTACTCCTGGGGGGAAAATGAGGTTCCTAAGTTCTCTGTGCCATCATTCTGTTAGGTACTTTCAAGTACATTAACTCATTTATTCCTCAGAATATTACTGTACATGTATTATTTTTAATCCCCATTTTCTGTACAAAGAACGGTGGGTTTAGAATGGCTAAGTAACTTGTTGAAGATCACATAGTAGTAAGTATAAGAGTCTAGATTCAAACCCAGAGCTCTCTTACTCCAAAGCCTAGCTCTATCCACTACACCTGTCCAAGAAATTCCCTTTTCCTTTAGACAGGTGGAGAGAGGAGTGGTTGAATGAAGATAAGTTTACTTGGAGTGGTGTGGGGAAGAGTGGGGAACAAATGGGAAGACAAGGGAACATTGAATGACTTCAATCTTTTCAATCAAATGAGGGTGGAATTGTTCACTGAGAGTGGGGTCGTAAAACTTTCAGAGAGTGATAAAGCCATCAACAGCATGGTGAGAAGTCAGGTCTGGTACCAGCAAGGACCTGAGAGAAGATCTTGATTACTATTCAGGAAAGAGGTAATTCCAAGTGCTTTCAGGAAATGCTATAGGGAAAAGAACATACACTATGGAATCACACAGTTTAAATTTTGAATAATTTTGTCTTCAATACTACCTACAGTAGTGATGATTCTCAACCAGGGATGATTTTGCCCATTCCCCCACCCCAAGGGACATGTGGCAATATCTGGAAACATTCTTGGTTGTCATAGCTGGGGATAGGGTGCTATTGGGCAGGGGACAAGGGTGCTGCTAAGCATCCTACAATGCATAGGACAACCCACTGTAACAACTGTCTAGCCCAACACGTCAATAGTATCAAGGTTGAGGGACCTTGACCTAGAGGGATAACTGTAGGAAAGATATTCAGCTAAGTCCTGTGAGCCTCAGTTGCTGTGTTTCCAAAATAATGGTGGTAATACCTGCATTAGAGGCTTTAAAGTTTAGAGGAATTTTGTGTACAGTATGAAGCACAGTGTTCAGTCACATGGGCACTCCTAAACCAAGATTATATCTCCACTTAACCAACTTACCTTGGGCTCCCACTTTCTCAGCTTCCCTGAATAACTACCAAATCCAATCAAGCTGCAGTCCCTGATATCCAGTCTCAATATTGACCTACTTGCCTATCAACAAATCAGGCTTAACCTTGACACCTTAAAAGTTGAAATGAACCAATATTTCTATTACAAACTAATAATAAAGAGGTAAAATGCCAAGATATTACTCTGAGATCCAGGAATACATTTCAACTCTAGAATTGTATTGATAGTAAGGAAATAATCATGGATATTGATTTATGCACATTGATTTATCTGCAAAGATGCTTATTCCAGAGTTGTTTGTGATAGGGAAGATATAGCAACAACCTAAACATCTACTAGTAGTGATTAGTTAAATAAATGATGGCACATCCATTTTGAAGAGTCTAATTTTTTATGTAAAAAGAAACTAGATGACAATTTAGTGTGTGAAACATGAATCATTATCATAAAATATCAATTAGCACAGAAAATACCTGGAAAGACAAACATCAAAATAGGAACAGTAATTATCTCAGGGTAGTGGAGTTACAGCTCTTTTTAATATGTTTACTGTATATTCCAAATTTTCTAAAATGAACTTGATATCATCACTTTAAACAAAATAAGAACAATAAACAGCACATAATTTTTGAGTTAAATGTGTATTTTCACCAGGTTCAAAACGAGTTGCACTTTGTTTGAATAAAGAAAATTATAGGAAATCTGAAAATGTGAGCATGAAATTTCTGAGGCTCAAAAAGAGAAAAAGAAAACTACTAAATTGTCAATAAGCTTCCTTTCTGTAACAGTTGCCAACTTCAGTGTAAAACACTTGCAGCCAAAGAGTGAGAAGTGAAATCTTAGCTCTCCAAAAGAAGCTACTTCTCTTCCAAAAGTGACAAGGTTCCCACCCAGATTTGCTTTTTTTGCTTTGTGGTGTCAAATGGTCATTTGCCTTATCTCAATTGAGAAAACTTCAAGTCTGAAATCTCCAAGTAATTATATACTCACGGTCTTAAAATCAACACAAAAAGCTTTCCTATCTTTCTGAGGCTTTCTTCAGTTCTGCATGGTGGAGTAGTTTTCTGTAATATTTTTAAGTGTACCTATATATAAGAATTAAAGAATGAAAACTGTGAAGTGTTCCAAGTGCTTTTGGGAAATGCTTTTAATCTGTAAGTACTTCAATGTGGAGTTTATGTAAGTTGGGGAAAAGAGCAGTTTTGCAATGGATCCAACCAGCAAAAACATCCACTGTTCTTCCACAGCTAGGCAGCTTCCACACCATATACATTTTGAAATGGGATTCCTAAAGTCTCCTAAAATTTGTCCAACATTTTCCTATAATTCAGGCTGCATCTACAAAACCACCATGCAGTGAAGGCCAATAAAATCAGCATCCTTGTGCCACATAACATAAAATCCTAGACCCTCTCACCTTATTCTTGCCTTTGTTCCTTAGCACCCACTATATTTCTGTGCTACTTAGAACTTCACTTCTTGGTTTTCTTTTTCATCCTCAGCTCCAGATTTGTCCTTGGAATATGGCAATAGATTTGGCTTCTTTAACTGTAACCACAAGAACTCTCTTGACATGGTTTTATACTTGCCTTCTGAAGTCTCTCCTTGCTGTTGCCCTTAGTGTCCACCTGGGCTGTAACACCTGCCTGGCACAGATCCATGAGGAAAGCACATTTGCTAGGTAGCCCTACCCGCTTTGTGATGGTTAATTTTAATTTGTCAACTTGGCTAGGCTAATGGATGCCCAACATTTCTCGGTGTGCCTGTGAGAGTGTTCTGGAACAGATTAGTATTTGAATCAGTAGACTGAGTAAAGAAGATCCATCCTCTCCAGTGTGGCAGGGAATCATTCATTCCATTGAGGGTCTGTATTAGACAAAAAGTCACTTTTTGGGGGAAAACTTGCTCTCTGCTTGAGCTGGGACAATCATCTTCTCCTGCCCTCAAACATCAGAGTTCCTGGTTCTTAGGCCTTTGGACTTGGACTTACATATCAGCTCCCGGGATCCTCAAGCCCTCAAGTCTGCACTAGAACTACACCACTAGCTTTCCTGGGCTTCCAGATGGCAGATACCAGACTATGGCACTTCTCAGCCCATGTAATCACATAAACCAATTCCTCACAATAAATCTGTCTATATCTCAATGTCTGTATCTATACTATTGATATATCTAGATCTACATCTATCCTCTTGGTTCTGTTTCTCTGAAGAACCCCACTAATAAACCCCTTATTAGAGGCTGGAATACCTTTGTATTTAAAAGGCATTTTCTTCAAAGCTGGAGTCCAAAAACCTGAGAATTTAGGGACTATAACTAGCATTGCCAACTCAACTGTAATGGGAAGTGAAAATTCCACTGTCAGCTATATTCTGTTAACACAAAAACCATGTAGGAATATACAAATATAACAATGTAAAATATAAATATACAAATGTATATTTATTGTATACAAATGTAAAATAGATAGCTAGTGGGAAGCAGCTACATAGTACAGGGAGATCAGCTTGGTGCTTTGTGACTACCCAGAGGGGTGGGATAGGGAGGGTGGGAGGGAGACACAAGAGGGAGGGGATATGGGGATATATGTATACGTACAGCTGATTCACTTTGTTATACAGCAGAAACTAACACAACATTGTAAAGCAATTATACTCCAATAAAGATGTTAAGAAAATATGTATTCAATATCCTTGTTCTAGAGTAAAAAAAAAAACAGAAACAAAACCATGTAGGATCTGTGAGTGTTTATCTTCAGCACTCACAACATTATCTAGATTTTTGGTGTTGGGTGAATAGGTTCTGGTTCTGCCACTGCATGATCTTGAACAAGTGCTAAAATTTTCTGAGCTCTGGATTCTCATCAATAAAATGAAAAACTCAGATCAGCGCAGAGGAGCATGAAGCTCTCTGGTGCAGAGAAAAGATCATAGGTTAAAGTCAAACAGAGCTGAATTTGAATGCTAAATTTGTCCCTTATTCCCTGTGTAATATTGAGCAATTTATACAGCTTCTCTGACCCTCCATTACCAGTACATCTCTAAAAAGTATTCTAAACATGTACTATACATAAACCAAATATTACACCAAAACCCATGAACAGCAGACATTAATGAATCACAGAACTTTAGAACAAGAATGGGCTTAATCTTTGATGGTAAAATATATTAAAATTCGTAAGTGTAACAGTGACTATACATGTATGCAGTCTTATGGTATAAAGGCTACTGCCTTTATATCGCCCAAAAAAGTAAAAAGTTGTATACTAAAACTTAGTAAACTAGAAAAAGTCTTACACTAAAATTATAGTGATCTGTATTAATTCTTTTCAGACATTATCACTAACTAGACTTGTGTTTTTTCAGTAAGTAATTTCTAGGCATGAATTTTCTCTTCTGTAAGTGACAGTTGTGTCAGTTTATACTCTTTTAATTTTTAAGTAACAAAAATACAACTTGAACTAGCTTAAATTTTAAAGAGAATTATTAACTGAACTGTGAAGACCAGGTTTGGTGTTAAGCTTAGGGGTGACTAGGACAAAGGACTCAAATGATATAATTGGGGCTCCATTTTTCTCAGGTAGACTACCTCCATGTAATGGGTGTGATGGAGTCTCAGAATCTAGGACTCATACTCTACCACTGGAAAAGTCCCTTTCCCCATAGCACTGGCAAAAAGAAATAGATTTCAGGGAGAACTCTGACTGGCTGTTCTCAAATCATGTGCCTATTGCTGAACCAATAACCTTGACCAGGGTATTGGGTGTTTGTCTGGATCTGAGTCATGTGCCCAGACCTATGGGAGGCAGAGAAGAAGGAAGAGCCCACCACCAACAGAGCCACATTGAACTGGCTCTCCAGCAAAGTTGGTGGGTCTGTTATCAGAAGGAGGAATCGATGTCAGGCTGGAAAAGAAGAAGGCTGGTAGGTTATATGATCTCAAGATTCTTTACAACTTGTTTTTTCTATTTTCTACTATTCTAGGCCTCACTACAAATAAGTACCTAAGAAGCTAGGCTAAAATCTGAAGCAAGGAATGTTTAACATAACAAAAGAATAGAAATAGGATGTTTTAGGACAAATGGGAACTTTGTACCAACATATGTTCTGAAATGAAAACACAGCAATTATTAAGCTTGTTGCTTTGTGCCTAGTATTCCACTAGGCTCTGTTGGGAAGACAAAGAAAGCGTGCATAAACCAGTAAGTCAGTGAACGTGTTTGAAATCAGAAAACTTACCTTTAGGTACATAAACTCATATAAGTCCCTGAGGCACTCTGACTCTGACCTGTAAAATGGGTGCATTAACACCAATACCCTCTCCAAATAATTGCAAAGACCAGATGAGGGAAATTTAAAAGCATTTCAAAAATATTATGCAGTACAGACATAATTATTTTTACAGAACATATTTAAAATAGGTGCTAGATTTTGTGGCTCCATTTATAAATGTTACAGAAATACAAATAATGCAGAGGGCAGTGGATAACAGTCTGATCATAAATGGAGGTGGGATTGGAATGGGGTCTGAAATGATGTATGTATTTTGGACAGAGAGAGGAGAGAGAAATCTGTTATGACAAAGTCTTGTGACTTGACTGTGGACTGACTTTCAGAAACTTCCAGCACCAAAGTTTTCTTCCGTTGCTAGTTTGCAGTCAAGTTTACAGTTTTCTTTTTTCTGTTCACTGTTTGTATTTTGCTTTCAGAGCATGGACAAATTCCACAAGTGTCGGTTGATGAAGAAAGTAATCTATGGAAATCCTGTGCCAGAGAGAAAAGCTCTCCATGCTTATAGAAAAGAGCAGAGATTTGCCAAATAGTCTGAAAACAATTTGGAGTCTGGTATCAATGAGGTCGTGGAAAATGTCTGCACAGAACCAAATATTTAACCTCATCCTTGGCATTTCAAGTGACAAGTGTTACATGGAGAAATTAGAGCTGTTGGGCAGTGGATCCCAGGTTAGCTCCTTATAGAAATAAAGTATTAGCAATTTTCTTTTCTCTAGGCTCTGAGATCTTTCCTACTCTTCTCCTCCACTATTCAACAATCATTTATTATGCCCTTCTCTAGCCAGCAACTTGTAAGGTTCCAGGGAGACAAAGATGAAAGTCATTGTACCTGATCTCAGCAATCTTGTATCTAGTGATTTAGATTGGGATTACACTTCAAAGAAGATAACACAATAGAAGGGTGATTTTTTCGATAGTACATGAAGAGGCATGCATGGAGACACTGCACAATTCTAACATGGAATAGAGCAGGATTTACCTGGACCAAACCAAGTTTAGCCATCAATCTGAATCAATGAAATCATTTTTAGTGAATGGAAATCCCAAATTCTTATAATATTTACTATTTGAATTGCACCCACTTTATAGATGAGGATCCAAAGAACCACGGGATTTGTGTAGAGAAACACTGTTAAGAGGTGACTTTTTTATTCTAAACGTTGTGCCCTTTCCACTGTACTTTCCTACATTGTTCTATGTTGTTTATGTGTATTTGCCTTGTCCTCACCATCTTATCATTTTGAATTTGTGAGGGAAAATTGTGAATTAATTAGTCAAGTAATCTTCGAACACATATTATTAAGAAGGTACTATGCCAGACACTGGAGATACCAAGATAAAAACAACATGGTCCATCCTTCTCCTCAATTTTGCACAATAGTTAAGAAACTTCATATTACACAGGGCATTGTAATATGGTATTTAAGGGCCTAGACTTTGGAAGAGTAATAGACTGAAGAAATATTCAGGAGGTAGGAATCAAGAAGACTTGCTAATTGGTTAGAAGTTTAATCAATTTTCTCTATTTTTCTGTTTTTTATTTCATTATTTCCTTCCACATATTCATTTTGAGTTTACTTTGCTCTTTTTCTAGCTTCTTAAGGTCACTTAAGATCATTGATTATAAACCTTTCTTATTTCTAATCTGAAAATTTCAAAAATGAGTAAAAGACTTGAATAAATATTTCTTGAAAGAAGACATACAAATGGCCATAAGCACATGAAATGGTGCTCAAAATCACTAATTATTATAGAAATGCAAATCAAAACTCCAGTGAGACACTACTTCACACCCAAAACTGTGGCTATTATCAAAAAAACAGAAAACAAGTGTTAGGAAAAAACTGGGACCCTGGTGCATTGCTGGTGGGAATGTAAAATGTTGCAGCCACTATGGAAAACATTAAGGTAGTTTCTCAAAAAATTAAAGATATTCTCAAAAAATTAAACATATGAAACATGTGATCCAGCAATTCCACCTCTGTGTGTGTACCCAAAAGAATTGAAATCAGAGACTCAAACAGATATTTATACTTAAGTGTTCAAAGTAGCATTATTCACAATAGCCAAAAAGTGGACATAATCCAAATGTCCACTGATAGATGAACAGATAAACAAAAGGTGGTGTGTATATGCAATGAAATATTATTCAGCCTTAAAAATGACTGGGATTCTGATAAAACTTGGATGAAACTTGAAGACATTACACTAAGTGAAATAAATACACTAAGTGAAATAAATCAGACACAATAGGACAAATATTGTGTGATTATACTTACGTGAGGTACTTAGAATAGTCAAATTCTTATAAACAGAAAGTAGAACAGTGGTTACCAGGGACTAGGGGAAGGCAGATAGGGAATTATTGTTTAATGAGAACAGAGTTCCAGTATGGGAGAACGAAAAAGTTCTGGAGATTTTTTTTTTTTTTTTTGAGAACTAAATAATGTTTGGCTGCATTTAATGCACTCAGTGTTTGTGTCCCCCGAAATTCACATATTGAAGATCTAACCCTCAATAACATGGTATTTAAAGATGAGATCTTTGTGAGACAATTAGGGTTAGATCAGGTAATGAGGGTTGACCCCTCATGATGAAATTAGTGGCTTTTTAAGAAGAGGAAGAAAGAGATCTCTCACTCTCAGATCCCTCTTGCACACACCACAGAAAGACCACGTGAGGACATAGTGAGAATTTGGCCCTCTGCAAGCTAGAAAGAAAGTTATCAACAGGAGTTGAATCGGCTGGCACCTTGATCTTGGAATTCCCAGCCTCCAGAACTGTGAGAAATAAATCTCTGCTATTTAAGCCACCCAGACTATGGTATTTTGTTACAGCAGCCAAGGACATTAAAACACTGCATCCCACAATTTTCTCGTTTTTATTTTATTTCAGTTAAATACTTTCAATTTCTCTTGTGATTTCTTCTTTGACCCATGGGTTATTTAGAAGCATTTTGTTTAATTTCCAGATATGTAGGAATTTTCCAGATATTTTTCTATCGCTGATTTCTAAGTTGATTCCACTGTGGACCAAAGAACTGCGACTTGTTTTGTGGTACAAAAGATGGTCTACGTTGGTAAATAAAAGAATGTATGTTCTTCAGCAGATCAGTCAAGAGTTCTATAAATATCAACTAGGTCAAGTCGTTTGATAGTTTCTTCTATATCCCTATTGATTTTCTGACTAGTATTGTATCAGTTAGTGAAAGAGGAGTGTTGAGATTTCCAACTACATTTGTAAATTTCTCCCTTCTCTATTTCTTTCTATTTCTTCTATTTCTCTATTCTCTATTCTTTTATATCTATATTTCTGCTAATTTTTGCTTTGTGTATTTTGAGTAACTGCTTTGAGATACATACACATTTAGATTGGTTATGTCTTCATAATGAATCCATCTTTTTGTCATTACAAAATGTCACTGTTTATCTCTGACAATAGTCAGTACCCAGAAATTTACTGTGTCTGGCATTAACGTAGCTTATCCCAACTTTCTCATAACTAGTGGTATCATGGAATATCTTATTTCATCCTTTAATTGTTTTTTTATGAAAAATTTATTTTTTGGAACAGTTTTAGATTTACAGAAAAATTTAGATTCTGGGACTCCAGTTACAGAGTATATGTATTAGACAGCTTGATATTTTATTCTCAAGCGACTTAGACTTTGTTTTTGTTTATTCTTTTCCTCTTATTCTTCATTTTGAATAGTTTCTGTTGCCATGTTTCAAGTTCACTGATCTTTTCTTCTGAAGTGTCTAATATGTTTTAAGAGCATTCAGTAAAAATTTTATTTCATATATCTTATTTTCCATCTTTAGAGTCTACATTTGTTTTTGAAATATTTCTCCCATGTCTTTCCTCTTTAGGTTCATGTTTCTTTAAAAGCTTGAGCATATTTATAAAAGCTCTTTAAAGATCTCTGTCTACTACTTGTTTCATCTCTATTATTTATGGGCCTATTTTTCTATCATCTTATTTTTTTTTCCTGGTTATGGGTCACAGTTTCTTCCTTCTTCACATGTCTTACATTTCTCGATTGGATGCCAGGCATTGTGAATGTTACATAGTTGAGTGCTAAATTTGGGTGTAATCTATGAGAGAGCTTTGAACTTTGTTACAGCAAGCAATTACTTTGCTCAATAATTTGTTCCTTCTGAGTACTGTTTTCAAGCTGTTTTAGGGATAATCTATGGTAGACTTACCTATAGGTAGAATTTAGTACCACTACTAAGACATAAGTCATCTAGGGTTTCTAATAATTGTCCCATATATTTAATACGTTCTCTATATTCTGAATGTGAAAATCAAATGATTCCTGATCCTGTGGGACTCTGGGAATTATTCAGCTTACAACTCTCAGGAAAACTGTTTTCCTTCAGAAGTTGTCTTATGTCCATACTTGTGGAATTTCACCTTTTACTGGTAAAGCACAGTGGTTTTCCCTTTGGAAACCACCATCTGGTTGGGAAAGAACTCACTTTCTGGTTTAAGGGATGTGTAATACCCAGCCTGAGAAAATGAGTATATCCTATTCCCCTGGCCTAAGAGATGGATTCAAAGCTGGATACCTAATTCAAGTTGAACAGTGAAAATTATATTAGGGATTTTTTGTGAAATTATTGAGGATAAAACCCTTTCTTTCTGTTGTTATACTGGACTGAAAGAATGTAGGTATAGAATTGGTAGGGATATCTTGCTACCATGAGAGGAAAAACCTTCCTGAGATTGAACTAGAGCAAAACAAACTATGCATTAAAAGATGAAAAATAAAAACAGATTTTCAATGAAATTTAAGCAACTAAGTTCAACAATACCTGATGCCAGTTCCCCTTGACTTTCAGTTATATGAACAATCAACTAGTTGAGGCTCTCAGGTGAATTTGAGCAAAGGTAGAAACACTCTGGCTCCTTAGGTTGTCATTCACACTCTGAATCAAGTTTGACCCCAGTACTATTCAGCAAGATGGCTTTGACATTATTCTCAGCTTGACTAACCTTTAGACGTTTCTTCCTTACTACAGGTCTCTGACTTCCCTTTTCTTAGGATGTTACTTTAGAAAACTTACAATTGTAAATTCTTCCTCTACTCCTTTGAGATGTAAATCACCTTTCAGCCTCTTGCCAGTTTTACAACCCAGGAATATCTTTCTCAAGGATGCGGGAGCCATACTTTTGAAATGAAATCATCAAGAAAGATAATCCCCTATCTACCAGTTTCTGTGAGAAGGTAGGAGCCTAGCTTTGATAAGTAACAATTAGCAAACAGGTTGACCCAATCACGTTGACCAATCTTCCCCCACCAATATCATCTACTACTTTTCCACTAGCTCACCCCAGGGCTTATAACCTCTCCTGCCTTTTGTTTCAGTGGAGTTGAGTTCAATCTCTCTCCCCTGTTGCAATAGTCTTGAATAAAACCTGTCTTGCCTTTTTACCTCTGGCGCAATTTTTCTTTGGCACTATCTTACATTGGGACTTCTTTCTGTGTAAGAAAATGCATTATTTTATTTAACACAATTGAGTCACATTTTTCTGTTATTTGCAGCTGAAATTAAGTGATGCAAAAATTATTTTCTTCCCTAAATAAAAATTTTTAAAGAATTTGGAGTTCTAACCATGTATATAAACTTTTATTAGACTTATTTGCTTAATTCTTCTTCTATTTCCATCCCCTAGGACTTCAGAGTAGTTTCCTAAATTGGCCTTTTTACATTATCTTGGTCATTTGTCAATGTTTTCCCATATCAGAGCCACAAGACATACATTTACCCCGATTATGAAAATAAAAGGTTTTGCTATTGCCTCAAACTCCTTTGAATTCTTCTGTTGCTGCTTTACTCCCAAAAGAAGAGAAGGAGAATAAAGAGGAGGAGGAGGAGGAGGAAAAGAAGAAGAGGAAGGGGAAGAAGAGGAGCAGTAGGGAGAAGAAAGGGGAGGAGAGAGAGGAGGAGGAAGAGATGGCGGTGGTGAAGGCAAAGAAAAAGGTATGATAAGAGAGGGAGGGAGAATACTAATAGTGTATCAATAGGACAGCAACACAAACTCCCATGAGTCTTACTGTAGTCAGTCTCAGAGGAAAGAGGAGCCTCAATTCTCCAATGAATCATGTCCCTGTGCAAGGTAAGGGGCCAATACAGAGTGCTGTCTCCAAGTCGGTTAGAGACGAGGGAACTAATGAAGCAAAAGCAAGGCCTTCTAAGAGGCATATTTGTAAATAACCACAGAGCCTGAAGACATTACTCAAGCCCACTGATACCTGAATTGTGGCTGAGACCAGCTCCAGGTCCTTGGTTGCTCAACCTATCTTTGCCCCACATCTCCCACATGTTGCTTTTCACATGTTCCCATTTGTAACCTTGGCTTCCCTCCTCCACCCTCTAGGTAAGTGACACTTGCTCGTATACAGACGTAACTTTTGTCATGTGAAAAAGGTTCACTTCCCTTCCCCAGTTCACCTCCTGATATGTGCCTCTGTATTTCCTTTCCTAGAGTGAACTCAAAACAGCACTTTCCTTCAAAGAAGTTTAGACAGGACAAAATCTGCTTGTAGCTACTGTATTTTCTATTGATTTTATAGGGGGAAAATCCCCTTTTTGATCAAAAATATACCTCTAATACAGAGATTAAAATGGCAAAAATCTCTCTCCATATAAGCATCTTATCCAAACCAAATAACTTTGGGGATAATATTTAACAGAAAGGATGTTTAAAAATTGATTTAAAGAAATGAAATCCACCTTGGGAATTAGGCCCATCTCCTGCCAGCCCTTTTAGTATCAATTCATCACACATTTACAATGGGATAAGAAGGTCTCAGCAGACGTTTTCAGTGATGTGATCATAATTAGGATATTTTGAGAGTGACATTGGATAAAGAGTCCCAACTTCATTTGGGCCTTGAAGTGTGAGAATGGCAGGGTAAGGGTGGAGAAAGAGGGGAGGCAAGTGAAGAATAGCTTTGGAGAGCACAAAGGTCTTGAAGCAGAATGAAGTTCACATTGTAGATTTTGTGATTGGACCTGGAGCTAAGCCTGTCTTTCTCTGAAAACAGAGAAAGAAGAGGAACTCAAATACCAAGTCAGAGTCAGGATTCATTTCTACAGGAACCTATTGAACTCCTGCTGTGTAACAAGCTGCCTATTAGTCACTAAGGTTATAAAATGAATCACTCATGGCTTCTAGCTCTGGACCTCATTAGGTTCCAGTAGAAATGGGTTTCTTCATTGTTCACAAAAAAACTTTCATATCCATTATATTTGGTTTTCACAATATTCCTACAAGAAAG
Source organism: Delphinapterus leucas (assembly GCF_059928025.1). Lineage (NCBI taxonomy): Eukaryota > Metazoa > Chordata > Mammalia > Artiodactyla > Monodontidae > Delphinapterus > Delphinapterus leucas. The sequence goes on along the minus strand of NC_143133.1, from coordinate 45,595,181 downwards.
GCAGAGAAGGTATTAACATCTACTTCACAGGCAAATAAACTGAGGTGCAAAGAAATTAAATGACTTGCAGAGGTGGACTACAAACTCAGGTCTTCTGCCCTCAAATCTGGTCTTCTTTTTTGGAGATTTTACATGATATTGTGTCTTTAAAACCTTTATCACCAGACTAATGTCCCCAAAACAATAGCTAACAGTGTGTCATTTGGTCAATACAATATTCCAAACATGATGTGGATGGCAGTTATTCATGAAGCATACGAACGAAAGCAGATATTACTCATAACGCTCATCCGATGAATAGAGAGAAACAAGATGATTATACCACCTCATTAGGAATTTATTTCCAAGGCACTCTCACATGCATCAATATTTGATTCTCTGAATTTATATGAGAGGCGCAGCATAAATTATTATCTCCATAGTATAGGTAGAGAAACTAAGGCAAAGAGAAGACTTTTTTGCCAAAGGTCACTCATTTAATTAATTACAATAGACAAGGATCTAAGACCTAGATATTCTGATTTTCGGTCTAATGTTCTGTTGGCTAAAACTCTCTACTAAAAGGAGGTAGGGCAATTCATACAGGAGTGGGTGACCTGGAGCATTTAATTCTCTAAGCTTTAGTTTTTTCGTCAAATGGGGGCAATATTTGTTGATTACTTAGTTACCTGAAGTTCCATTTCTTCCACTAGATTATAAGCTTTTAAGATCAGGATACAAATCTCATTCAGCTCTGTTTAACCCCAGTACCTAGTGAGTGCCTTGTACATAGAGGCACTACATGCCTCGTTAATGAGATGAACTGAACCGAACAGCATTGAAACAAAATGAGGTATATTTAACGTTCATTTGCTTTGGAATGCTATAAATAAAGCAGAGTTCCAATAACATTAATTTAGGGGAGTGAAAGATGGATTTAGGAAAGGAAGGGTAAGAGTTATCTGGCTTAATAATATTAAAGGTAGTTACTAATTATTGTAAAATACTGTGGTATAATAGAAATTCCTAAATCTTTTAAATTACCTGGACTTGGGTTATTTAATTTTTTGATCTTCGGTTTCTTCACCTGTGAAATGAGGGATATTATATTCCCTGAGGATTATAACAATTAAATGACACAAGGTCACATCAGTAAAAAAGAGTTTGGACACAGGATGCCAAGATTTACCATTCAGCACTCATTCCCTTTTAGGATTCTGGCAATGAAAAACACACAACTGGCAAAAACTGTATAAACCTCCACAATGCAAACCTTACAATATCATATGTATCCCATTCTCAGGCAAGAGCAAGCATCCTCAGAAGTTCAATGACTGTATGTTCTAGACTACCACAACATACCCAGCCTCAGGTGAGTCCCACCTGAGATCTCCATGCAGCCCACCACATGTAGCTGTCATCTCAGTCTCCATCAGAGGACCAAGTACCCCAGATCATCTATCATCATCTATCCTCATGATGTTCTAAATGATTCCCTTCTGAGAGCTGGACTAGAGGTCAGAGAAATGTTCATCTTGCTTCCCTTTGCCTCATTATAACTGTCTCTCCTACCTTCCTTCACAAAACCGATCTCCTTTGAAGCATATCTTTCCATTTTCCCACTTGATACCCTTCTTTGTGCTCTCCTGATACCCAACCACTTCCCTTAATTTATTGTTGACTTCAGCATCTGGCTTACTATCTCCCTTTCTGTCACTAACTTCTATTTTTATATTTGGAGACTTCAACAATGGTGTAAAGTATCTATAAAAGGCCCTGGTCAAGTTCTTTGACCCGATTTGCTCTATTACCACATTCCACTTCAGCTGTCTACTCCCATCTGTACATTCTTGACCGTGTGCTTACCAAAAACTGCACCCCCTCCATAAACTCAATCTCAACATCCACTCTTCAAACAGCACTTCTTATCTTTTCAACTCATTCCTTGTAGTAATTAACTCAAACTTTTCTTTTACCCCACTGGAACCTTGAATCACACTAAACTGCCAAAACTACAACCCTACTTGGATCTTCTAGCTGTGTCTTCACCTGACTGGCAAAAATTTGTTGGAGAAAACACACCATTACTGACCAAGCTCACGTCAAATTTATGGACATGAGTCTCAAATGAACCCTCAGTATTGCCCGTATCCGCTGTGCTCCTCTCATGATTTCAATTGCCCACTTTGCAGCATCACTTTTTCTACCTTCTTTCTTCTCAAATCCCCAATAACTCTCCCACATTATTATTGTCTTGAAATGACTTGCAAATTTTTATAGAGCAAATAAACACTAACAAGTGCCTTAATTTTTTCTCCATTATTCCTACCTGAATCTGCCTCCCTTCATATTGAAATGAAAAAAAACATCCCTACTCCTATTAAATCCCATTGTCAATGTGCCTGGATCCCATCCCCTCTCACCATCTCAAAGTCCGTACTTCTGCAATTATTTCCCATCTCTCCAGCATTATTGATTTCTTCTTTTACACTGGCTCATTCCCAGCAGAACACAAGTGTGCCTTAAAATCTCTCGTCAAAAAATTCTTTGTACCCCACATTTCCTCCAACTACTATTCCATTATCTTGCTTCTTCTCGCAGCCCAACTCTCTTTGTTTTAAATTGAAGTATAGTTGATTTACAATGTTTCAGGTGTGCAACAAAGTGATTCAGTTACAAACACACACACACAGGCACACACACACACACACACACACACACACACACTCACTCACATTTTCTTTTTCAGGTTCTTTTCCATTATAGGTTATTACAAGATACTGAATATAGTTCCCAGTGCTATATGGCAAGTCCTTGCTGTTTAATCTATTTTATATAGAGTAGTGTATATCTGTTAACCTCAAATTCCTAATTTATCCCTCCCCACCCCTTCCCCTTTGGTAACCATAAGTTTGTTTTCTATGTCCAGCACAACTCTTAAAAAGAGATATCTATACTCACTGTCTTCACTTCCTCACCTATCATTCTCTCCTCAGTAAAGTCTTATTCAAATCAGACTTTCATCTCTACGACTCCACTGAAATGACTCTCATCAAAGGTTATTGATGTAATACCATGTATTACCATAACCAGTGGCCAATTCTCTGACCTCATCTTACCCAAATTCTCAGGGGCATTTGACACTGTTGACCTCACTTTCTCTATGGAACACTTTCTTCTCTAGACCAGAAGTTATGAACTAAATTGTGCTCCCCAAATCCATAGGTTGAAGCCCTATCCCCAATGTGACTGTATTTGCAAATGGGGCCTTTAAGAAAGTGATTAAAGTTAAATGAGATCATAAAGATGGGGGCTATAATTCTATAGAACTGGTGCCCTTATAAGAAGAGAGAGACTCCAAGAACATGTGCTCACAGAGAAAAATTCATGCAAGGATTCAGCAAAAAGGCAGTCTTCACAAGCCAAGGAGAAAGGCCGCAGAAGAAACCAAACCTGCCAACACCTTGATCTTAGACTTCCACGTTCAAGTACTATGAGAAAATGATTTCTGTTGTTTAAACCACCCACTCTGTGGTATTTTGTCATGACAGCCCTAGCAAACAAATATACTAGTGTATCTACTTTTGTGTATATTTGAAATGGAAGTTCTCTATAGCAAAAAAACAATTTTTAAAAAGATCCTCTGTACATGGATGACTTTCAAATTAATATCTATAGGCTCAGGCTTTTCTGTGAGCTCCAGGATCTCATATATGACTGCTTTCAACTTCTCTATTTGAATATATAACAGAAATCTTAAACATAATATGATCAAAATAGAACAATTACTTATTCCCCCAAATCTGCTCCTCTTCTAAGTCTTCCCTATTTTAGAATGTATTACGACCATCCACCAAGTCACTTAGTAAAAAGTCCAAGGAACATCTTTGATGTTCTTTTTCACTCACCACCCACTTATTGTCCAATAGCAACACCATTGACTCACCTTCCAAAATATATCCAAAATCTGCCTACTTCTCTTCATCTTTACTGCTAATCCAAGCCAATATCTTCCATTGCCTAGACCACTGCATTAACCTCTTCATTTTTTTTTAAGAAAAAAAAAAGTGTTTATTTAGGCCATCCACTAGGATCATAATAAATAATACAGTAAACTAATGCAATAACAGATGTTCTCATGTATTTATCACATTTATAAATATACAAGAAAGCTGACTTATAGAGCTTTCTCTTCAATTTCTATCAATTTGCTTACCTGTAATGCATCTTCCACTTAGACACTAGACCTAGAGACCTTTCAAAAGTGTAACTCAGATCATACTACTCACATGCTTAAATCTCACAAATGGCTTTTCATTACATTCCAAATTCTTTACCATATCCTACAAGGTCCAACATGATATAACTCCATCTTCCTCTCCAGAGATAAGCTTTTGTGGTTTAAAGCCTCTGTGATTTAGGGAAGTCTTTATTACCAAATCATAACCTTGCCTATACTGACTGATATAACAGCTATTACTTCTGAAATTTAACTATTTTTTAAATTTTCATGTTCATTTCTCTCCTGACTAAAATACAAGTTCTTTGAAGGCAATGACTGTCTGTTCACTAGGGTACACCCTATGCCTAGAACACTGTCTCTCCTAATAGGCAATCAAATATTTGCTGACTCTCCAGTTTATTAAGTTGTGTTCAAGCATATGGCTTTATCTTGATGCCAAATCTCAAGCTTTCAGTGCAGTTCTCATGCCGAATCAGCTTCACAGATGAAGAGCACAGGCCTGCCTTATATACTCTGCCACATTTAGGACAGAGAAAGCTAGTTAGAAAGCCAGGTACAGGCATCTACCTGGGAACACTGACTGGACTGAATAAAGACAAGAATCAGTTGGAGAGCAACCTGCTACACTTGGAGAGAGGAAGTGAAGGAAAGAAGGACGAATGCCTTCCGCACCTCATCTCGAGGGGGAAATGAAAGGGGAAGTGTGAGGTGAGGCATGGCTTTGCTTTAGAGTCACATCAAAGACACCAACTAGGGAGATAATCCCAATGAAGATCAGGTGTGACTAAATGAATTAGCTGTTTCTCTTTTCTTGGAAAAAAACAAATAAGTAAAGTGTTCCCTCCAATACTCCTCTACGAGGAGAGGGAAGAGATGCATCAACATCTGTGGGCCAGGGCCAAGCTGTATAGATTAAAAGAGAGAGCTGACTTATAGAGCTTTCTCTTCAATTTCTATCAATTTCTATCTCCCTCCAACACCAAGGAACTGACTCAAAGTAGGTTTTCTCATCCTAACTTCTTCACTTTGGGGAGTATAATGCTAGTAATAGAACTGTAGGCAGCAGAGACACTGTGTGCGGAGGAAAAAAAAAAAAAAATGGATCCAAGATGAGAAGAAGGCTTCCAGAGTGAATTTAGGTTGAATATTTTTAAAATTAATTTATTTATTTATTTTTGGCTGTGTTGCGTCTTCGTTTCTGTGCGAGGGCTTTCTCTAGTTGCAGCAAGCGGGGGCCACTCTTCATCGCGGTGCACGGGCCTCTCACTATCGCGGCCTCTCTTGTTGCAGAGCACAGACTCCAGACGCGCAGGCTCAGTAGTTGTGGCTCACGGGCCTAGTTGCTCTGCGGCATGTGGGATCCTTCCAGAACAGGGCTCGAACCCGTGTCCCCTGCACTGGCAGGCAGACTCTCAACCATTGCGCCACCAGGGAAGCCCACGTTGAATATTTTTTGACTGACTTCTGGACATTGCAATCTGCCTTGACTCATCAAGGGATGATAAGGCAGGTGATATCAGGAAGCAAATAAATGTGAAAGGAGAGCTTTTCTTTAGATTCCATTTTAATTTATCTTTTCTCTTTTGGACAAAATAAAAATTACTGTGTAAGACAAAGCAAGGAAGTAAGCTCTTTAAATAGTACACTGAATATGGAAAAAATAAAATCCTTGGGAGCACCGCCCTCCCCCTTGAAAGTTGACATGCCACTTCAGAAGCTTGCTTCGTTTAAGCTAGATATGCATCTTAGTAGAAACTTACAAGCATGTAACCTGTGAGGGCATGGTTGCCATGACAACATTAATGAGCCTGTCCTATGACCAGAGATATATCACAAAGAGAATATGTTTGTGTTCCCACTTATTATCATATCTGTCTCTGCTTTCTGGACAGGAAGAGCTGAAAAATCACTCTAACAGAGGGAGTTTATTAATGGTTTCATTGTGAGCCATTCAAACTTTGAATAAGTAAGAGGAAAATTTTACAGCATTAAATAATAAATGAATAACAGTCAGCCTAAAAATCATTTAGGTAAAAAATGCATTGTGTTCATAATGGGCTACTGCTATGAAACTGGATGCTGTTTTCTAATAAATAATAATGGTGTTGAATTAGTATAGTTTAGCCTGCTACATAGGCTTGTACAATCTTCCTCATTGAAAGGTTTCAAAGCCTTTTTTGTTTGATAACTAAATCAGTAACCCTTCATGGGCCTCTTACTTAAACATTAAGTACTAATCGAGCACTGCGTATTTAACACACATTGCATTCCTATACCATACCAGCTCTTTAAATACAGCATAGCTTTTCAGCCTCAGAATACAATTCACCATGAATTATCCACATTTAAGTTGAGAAAAGCCAGGCTCAGAAAATTTGGGTTGGTTTCTCCAGACTACACAGTGAGTAAGCAGCACTTTGAATGCCCCCTGGGTACAAAGGCAGTGGTTTTTGACCTGATACTCCCTCACCACCAACACCCATGCCTTCAGTGACGTGTGGGTTTTCTAAAGATATATATTGTAAAAAGGGCAAGAGAAAGCCCCCACCCTCAAGTTTTCAACACAGTCAGATAAGATTTATCATTTATTTTGAAAAATATTTGAGGCTTGAGACAAGGATTCATGACCCAGACCTGCCACTAAGTAACTGGATGTTCTCAAGCACGACACATATTATTGCTGTGCATTAGTTTCCAGAAACTACTACTAATAATATCTGAGTCACTAGTTAGATCAGAGCTCTCTGGAAATGGGTTGGACTACCTCAAAAAGTAATGAGTGTCATAAAAAAGTATTTAATAAGAATCTGAATGACCATATAACAGATAATTCTACACTGAAAACTGAAAATAAAGTAGGGTACGGATTTTTGTTTGTTGTTTTAAATCAACTATTGAGAGATGTCTGTTAAAATCTCAATTATGACTGTGGATTTCTCTATTCTATTAACTTTTGTTTCATGTATTTTAAAGCTCTATTATTGGTGTATACAGATTTATGACGCAGATACCATACTGTTGAATTGACTCCCTTTTCATTTTGAAATATTCTTTAATAGTGCTTCTTGCCTACAGTTTATTTTAATATTTTCAGAGTTATATCATCTTTCCTTTGGTTAGTGCTTGCATGTTCTATCTTTTTGATCATCTTACTTTTAATCTTTCTGTGTTAAAGTGTATTTTTAAATCTTTCTGATAATTCCATCTCTCTTCCTCTCTCACTCTCAAAAAAAACTGGATAAGAAATAATTCTGCTCTCTAGAGATTTTATTCCCCCTACCAAGCAGTTCCTAAGGGGGAGATGATTTATGTATTCGGGACAGGATCTCTCCTATGGACTGCAACACTATGGAAAATTCCATTCCGCCTTTACAAACTTTTGGCCTTACTTTCATGCCCCATTCCTCTAGCCATCCACAAGACCTTAGAGTTCAGTAGATGTCCCAGGTCCCGATTCATCACCTCTGTCCTTCATGACCCTAAAATCCAGACTAGCTTCTCTTTCCCCAACAAAGGCTGTCTGACCAGCCTGATCCTCCTCACACATCCAGAACTGGCAAACACTCCAAGGGAAAAGCAGGTCATCTTACCTTGGAATAATTATCCCCCTCTGGAATTTCAGTTCATTTATTCCTCAGTTGTTCCTCTAATCTCTGATATCTTTAAAGTTTTTCTCTTTTTTTGTTGCGGTGCGCGAGCCTCTCACTGTTGTGGCCTCTCCCGTTGCGGAGCACAGGCTCCAGACGCGCAGGCTCAGCGGCCATGGCTCACGGGCCCAGCCGCTCCGCGGCATGTGGGGTCTTCCCGGACTGCGGCACGAACCCGCGTCCCCTGCACCGGCAGGCGGACTCTCAACCACTGCGCCACCAGGGAAGTCCTAAAGTTTTTCTTTTAAATTAAAAATAGTTTTTAAAAAAAATTTCCAGTTATACTGGGGACTTCAGACTGCACTAGTAACCACATCCCACAGAGAAGTATAAATATATATTCATTCAAAATGAGCATGATGACCAACAAAAACTTACTGTATAGCACAGGGAACTCTACTCAATACTCTGTAATAACCTAAATGGGAAAAGAATTTGAAAAAGAATGGATATATGTATCTGTATAACTGAATCACTTTGCTGTACACCTAAAACTAATACAACATTGTTAATCAACTATACTCCAATATTAAATAAAAAATTTTTTTAATGAACATGATGTTAAAGTGTTCAACTTTAATCTATGGATTGGTGTTTCTCAAGAGTAGCCCTCTGACCACCTGGAATGCTTGGTAGAAGTAATGTTTCTTATACCCTCCTCCACTCCTATCAAACCAGTACTCTCAAGTGGATAATGTCTGTATTTTCCTGGAACTTCTCAGATGATTCCCATGCTCTGTAATATCCACAAGATCTTAATTACAAACACAGCACTCGACTGTAACTGAACTAAGTAGACAGACCTTTTTGTTTGGTCTCTATGTTCACCATATTTTTCATAGTTCCAGTCACCCAAATATTTTGTAATGTCAGTTTAATTAATAATAATAGCTAACACTCAGTGCTGGGTTACTATGTGCCATGTACTTTTCTAAGCTTTTTATAGGAATTAACCTACTTGAGAGTCACAACAACCCTATGAGATAAGTTCTGTTGTTATTCCCAATTACCAGATAAGAAAACTGAGCAACAGAGAGTAACTTGCACTGAGCTCAGTGATTCAGTGTGAGAGCCAGGATATTAATCTAGGCAATCTAGTCACATTGGACATCAGCTAAACCACTTCAACAGAAATTTTCTTGGAATATATATTGAAAGAATCTAATTCTGTGGCTTCATCTAGCTTTAAACTACAAAAACTCTTTATCTCTAACTCTAATACTTACTAAACAGTCTTACCATAAATTTAGAATTATGACCTTACAGGATATTATGCCTGACTGAATTCAACTTAGTAAGACCATAGGAGCTTTCTTAAAAGATCACCACTTAATTAAGACATTAGATAAAACAATTCTTCTCTCCATTTCCTCCATAAAATGAGCCATCACCTATTGTACCCTCACTCTTCACTACATCCATATACTTCTCCCATCATTTGAATGGTATGCTTATCAGAAGTCAGTTGTACTTATTCCCAATTTACAGTTGTATCTGTTACTGTAATTATATAATTTACTAGTATATTTATATAAAATAATAAAGTATGAATGTGAAAAGAGGCAAGTTAATAAAAAAAAATTGCCATGGAAATAACTATAAAATAGTGGGGGGAAATTGTCAAAATCCATAAGATTATGAATTCAAATTGTTTTAATCAGTGTCTGTAGGCTCTTGGTCCATGTGAAAGAAAATTAAATGGGAAAACGTAGATGATGCTTGATTAGTGCCCCATCTTGCTTGACTCTATTAGAGGTTTAGTGACTAGATATCATTTATGCATCATACATTTAATAAAAATGTTTAAAATGTAGGTTTATTTAAAATTTTCTGCTGTAAACAAATTCAAATGTCTGCTCAAATGTCACCTTATCAGTAAGGACTTTCCCTGACTACTTCATACAAAGTGGAAACCCCTTCCCCTCTCTGGAACTCCCTATTCCCTTTAGCCTGCTCCACTTTAGTCCTTAACATTTATCAATAAATCACACTCCAAATTCACATTTATTCACTCATGTTGTTTGATGTGATTAAGGTTAAAGACTTTGAGATGCGGAGAGTACCCATGTGGGCCTAACTTAATCACATGAGCCCTTAAAAGAAACTTTTCTGACTGAGGTCTGCATAAGAGATGTGCAATGGAAGAATAGTCAGAAAGATGAAACATTGCTGGCTTGGAAGATGGAAGTAGGCCATGAGCCAAGGAATGGGAGCAGCCTCTAGATGATGGAAAAGACATGGAAGTGGACTCTTCCATGGAGCTGCTGGTAAGTAATGTAGCCCTGCTTGGCATCCTGATTTTAGCCCAGTGATCCCCATTTTACACTTATGACTTACAGATCTTAGGCTAATAAACTTGAGTTATTTTAAGGTACTGAGGCTGTGGTAATTTCTTATAGCAACCATTGAAAACTAATATGTGTCTCCTCACAGAGCACAAGCTCAATGAATTTGGCACACAGAAAATGTTAAATAAATATATGTTGAATAGAAGAATAATGAATGAAAATGCCAATAAACCAATAAGCCATCTCCTTCTAGTCCTGATATCACAGCACAAGAGGGCTTCTTCTGAAATAACACCAATAATGGTACTATTGAGTGCCTCTTATAAGTCAGCATTTATGTGCATTTATTTTCCCATCACAGCAAATGTTAAGTATATTATCTCCATTTGCTACAGGAGCAATCTAGGACTCAAAGGCTCTAAGTAACTTGACCGGGTCTACTTGGCTAAAAAGCTGAGTCTTCCATTAAGGCACTATTTATAAGAATAGTCAAAATTTTTTTTTTTTAATTTATGATCAGTAAAATAAAAATTAATTAAAAGACAATCAAACCCAACATATATAAAGGGTAGCCTTGAAACATAAGGAGGACTATTTATTTAATCAGTATGTAACAAAGGCCTCAGAGTTTGTGTAAGTGTGTGTGAGTGAAATAACACTTTCTATACTCTGGTGATTTGAGTATCTCAAAGCACAGCAATTAGGCACCCGGCCTAGTTGGATGCCCCATTAGAACTCCACGTGTAAACTAATGAACCATGCATGCCCCTCAACCAGGAGGTCAATTTACAAACTCCGTAAGCATAATCTTCCAGATACCTCTGCATGTTCAAACAACAGCTACAGGTTGAGTTCCTATCGCTCCCCAGATAGCCCATACACAAGGAGTAGCTCATTGTCCCCTGAACCCAGCACTCTTTCACTACTCTGCTGAGGGTGAGGCTGAATAAGACTGGAAATTAAGCCTGGCCTCTGAAGGTGGGCCCAGCCCAGGTAGACTTGGTGTTGAAATAGTATTAAAAATCATATTGAAAAGACAGAGGGAGTTAAGGGGAAAATCATTTTCTGTTCACCCATCAAATGCAGATGTAACTGAAGCAACAGAATTTTCATTCATACTTGGGTTTAGTGTTCAGTTCAACTATTTTCCAACCGTATGACTATTGGCAAATTCCTTAATTCCTCAGAGTTTCGGTTTTCTCATCCGTCAAAAGGTATTTTAATAGCTACTGCACTGGATAAAATGAATAAACAGGACAAGACCACTGTCCTCAAGATTTCACAAAATTAATATGTACCTTTAAGAATTAAAGTAACCTTGAAATTTGTAAGCAATTGAAATAACTCTAAAATGGGGAATTGATTGAATAATTTCTGGTAAATCTCTACAATAGATTGAGAGCAGAACCAGAAATGGAATGGTCCAAAAATATTACATGGAAATATCCCAGAAATAAACAATCCATAAGTTTTAAATTATGTGCTGTTCTGAGTAGCACGATGAAAATCTTGAGCCATCCAGCTCCATCCAGCCTGGGATCCCCAACTGTCAAAATCATCTTCTCCTTACATCCAGTCATCGACCTCATCATGTCTCAATGATCCAGGATCACCCAAAGCAGCTGATCCTTTTTCTGATGTATGGTCAGAAGGTCAGTAGTAGCCTAATGCTATGTCACAATGCCTATGTCATTCACTTCCCTTCATCTCATCATTTAGGAATTTTATCACTTCATGTCATCACAAGAAGAAAAAGGAGGAGTACAGTAAGATATTTTGAGAGAGGGAAAGACCACATTCACATAAATTTTATTACAGTTTATTGTTCTATTTTATTAGTAGTAATTGCTGTTAATCTCCTACTGTGCCAAATGTGTAAATTAAACATTATTATAGGTATATATTTATAGGAAAAAACATACTATATATAGGGTCCAGTACTATCTGTGGCTTTAGGTATCCACTGGGGGTCTTAGAAATGTATTCCCATGAATAAGGGAGGACTGCTGTATTATGTTCTCTCTACATTTATTAGGTAAAACTGATTCTTCCTCTTTGATGGAGATTTAAGCATTATAAGCCCACATCTCTAAGGGGAGAAAGAGTTTATTCAAAAAAATATCATTTTGTTTTAGCATGAAACATCTGTCCAAGAATTCAAGAGGTAGCGTCAGTGTTTAGTTCAATCCTCTGAAACCTAAGGGATAAGACAGAGATACCCACCTTTTGCTGCTTTGACCTCATAAAACATTTACATCTCCTAATATTAAATCATCACTAAGCTCTGGGAAACCCCATATCCCTGGTAAATACTCCCATTTTCTAAGAGTTGAAATGTGCCAGCCAAAATACAGTCTTCTATTTCAAACATAAATGCCTCTATGTGAAACAGGGTAAGCCCTCAATTTACTCTGACAAAAATGCATTTCAGTAGAGTTATGAGTATTTGGAGTCTCACTCAATTATTGCAAAACTTATCTTCTTCCTGGTTGAAGGGGTATGTTAAACAGAGGAAGGGAAGATAGGAGGAAACATTCACTGAGGGCCCTTCAGGCCAGGGATGGCCCCTAACCCCCAAAACAAACCTATGATGACCTTGGCCCAATCCAGTTGGGCCAAGGTCACCTAGATAAGAAGTAGAAGAACAGGAGCTAAATGTCAGCTTTCCCCAGTCACATACCAAACTATGCAAAACCATGGGGGCCAAGATATGATTATGGATTTTATTATTATAACAGCCATTGTGCTCTCATGTTGGAAACGGATGATTCTCACAGAGGAATCAGAAAAAGATCAATAAAGTCAAGTTGTTAATACATCACCAAAAGAAGAAGAGGAAGTATCATGTAAAGAATGAAATTGTGGGCTTCCCTGGTGGCGCAGTGGTTGAGAGTCCGCCTGCTGATGCAGGGGACACTGGTTCGTGCCCCGGTCCGGGAAGATCCCACATGCCGCGGAGCGGCTGGGCCCGTGAGCCATGGCTGCTGAGCCTGCGCGTCCGGAGCCTGTGCTCCGCAACGGGAGAGACCACAAGAGTGAGAGGCCCGCGTACCACAAAAAAAAAAAAAAAAAAAAAAAGAATGAAATTGTGTTAAAAGATGGATTTCAGTAGAATCTTACATAGGATGTTTCTTCACTGTGTTCCCATGAAGTACAAATAATCCACCTACAAGAAGCTCTGAACCCAGATAATTAATGAGGAGAGAGCAGGACAACTGTGATGGTAATGCCAAACTAGATCAGCAGACATTCAAAGCTGATTTGAAAAAGGAGAAGGAGGAGGGGAGGAAGAACCGCAATAACAAAGTAAAAACAAGGATATGTATGTTAGAGAAAAAGGTGGGTAAAATGTTTTGCAGTGCCCTCACTTCCACATAAAATGTATCTAAAAATGAAATTTCTTTAAGGCTTTCCATAGAAAACATCACCAGCACAGTCTTTATCTAGATCTAGATAAAGATCTAGAGCTACAGAGCCCAATATGATACCACTAGCCACATGCAACTATTTAATCTAAATTTAAATTAACTAAAATTTAAAAAAAATTAAAATTCGGCTCCTAACTCCTGACTATAGTTGTCAAGCACCCAATAGCTACATGCATCTAGCGGCTACCATATTGGACAGCACAGACCTAAAGATAAACAGATTGTCATTGTCATAAAAAGTTGTATTGGACAGCACTGATGTAGAGTCTTCTTTCAAAATCTAGTCAATTGTAATCCATAAAACCTAGTGTGTTCTCTCACATACAGCAGATGTTCAATAAGTATGCTTGAACTGTTGAATTAAGCTGGATTCAGAATAAGTAGGAAAGAGGTGGGAGATTCATTTGTAGGAAGCAAATATGTGCACTGAAATTTTAGTAAATCTATATATAATTGAGATTTCATGTCAATGGATTTGGTAGTAAAACTTTTTGAGTTTTCAATTTATGGTGTTTGTGAAATTTCCTTACTGTGGTGATTTTTATAACTTAGAACTTCCATTTTTTTGAAGACAAAGTCAGGTCAAGTAAAAATATTTAGATATATGTTATCCTTATACCTTTCTTGGATCAAGAATCCAATACATGTTTTTTTCTTTGGAAATACCATAGGATATCTGTCTTCTATGTGACTTCAGACAAGCTTCTGCCCCGTTCCTGTTCCCCATGCCCACCTTACAGTGTTGTGAAAAACAAGCAAGATAAGCATGTGAAAATGTTTTGAAAGTTGCAGAGGTTATACATATTTTAAAATTATTATTGTAATTTGGAGGGGAGCAGTTAAGTTGCCTATAAATCAGCTGTTGGAGGTTGGTATGGCTCAAAATATTAAAAGGTTTTCTCAGGCTAATAGTTAACTTATCTGTTCTGTTGCTTATCAAATTGAAACACCTGTCTTTTCTGTTAATGTTTAAATTCATTTGAGAGGTGTCATTTATGTTTGTTTAGTTATAATGAAAACACTGGAGCCTGGGTCCACTCTCTTCCCCAGTCACCTGCTCCTGACTTCTCCTCTTCTTGCCTCTGCTTCAGTCTCAAGATCGTGCTTTGTTCACCCCGCCACATCTTTAAGAACAATCAAGGTTTGAGTCAGGAGAGGTACAAAGTCATTCACATACAAAAGAAAATATCACTTTTTAAAGGATTCATTTGACAAGGAACAATAGTAAAACAGAGGGAGACATTTTATTATTGCCTCCATAATGTCCAACCCAATATTATTATTCTGATGAAGTTATAATCATTGTTAGCAAAACTAACCTCTTCTATTCAGGTCTCATATTAATACATCTGATATATTTATATTTAAATTTTATTATTAATCTTGGCCTGTTTATTTTCAAGGCAATTTATAGTCAGCTAGGCATTTTCACATTTAGTATCTCATCTGAATCTCTCAGCTACCCCCTGAGATTGGTCAGGCAATACTTCTATCTCAAATTTTCCCTAGGCTCAGAGGAATGAAGTGATTTGCTCAAGGTCATACAGTTGGTATATGGCAGAGCTGGGACTCAAATTACATGGATGTTATGCAGGCCAACTTTCAAAGGACTCTGCCTGGAAACCTGAATGCCTGTTTGATTGCCAGTTACCTTAAATCTTCCAGTGTTACCTCTTGATTAAGTCTCTGTAAATATTTGTTTTTCTGTTAAGAAACATAAAGTTAAGGAAGTATTAACTTCAAAAAGGTTTTTTTAAATATTTTTTTTAGATCACCTACTTTCCATGCTAAGCAAGGATTGTAAAACTGCCTGTAAATGCCAACAAAGGCCTCCATCAATAAAGAGGTAAAAAACCTCCACAAGAACCTGAAATCAAATCAGCCTCTAGTGTTATAGTGTTTTGCTATGAAGATTTTTTTCTATTCAGGCTAAAAAGATCAAAATACTGTAGACAAGATAAATTTGCAGGAAATGGAAGTAAGGTCAGCCACTGACACTTTGCACAGAAATGCCACGAGCCCCATCAGCACAAAAAAAAATGGAATTATTCATAACGTTGACTTTTCAAACACTTTCTTATCGATTTTTGTTGGAAAACAGCCTTTTGGCCATAGCAAATAGTACCACAAATAAGCTGGACTAGGAGAGAGCTGTGCTCCAGCAAAAATCTTTTTGTGCCTCCAGCAGGCCCACAAAGATGGAATGCGAAAAGTGGGAAGAACTCCTACTCAGTTATGAGATGAGACAATGTGGCAAAGTGGGCAGAGCATGAGATCTGGAGTCAGAAGAATTGGCTCTTAATATAATTAAAAATTGAGCTGTTTTAATACTTGTACAGAATCAAGTATAGCTACTCAAAGAACACGCATACAGCAAAGCATCTGAAGGTTGGATAATGGGTTTGATGGATAGAATTAAACTCCTAACGAAAACAAATCTCCCTTCAAAACTATGTCCTCTTTTTTGCTATGATACCTAAATTTTTTATTCTTTCAACTAGGATAAAAAGAGTTTGTAATCTGAGAGATAAAACAATTTTGCTCAGCAACTGTTAGTAGAGATGAGTGTGGTCACCAATATCCCTCCAAAGGAAATATCTCTTTATTATCTTGCTACCCACAAAGGTATTTTCCCATGTCTTTAAATGATCAACAATTTTGTAGATTTTCTTTAGTATGATTTGGAAGATATGTCTAAGGCTTTCTCAAGCTCTTATTGAGGTTACAGTTGCCTGCTAACTAATGTCTACAGCCAACTGGGCTACTAAGAACAGATACAAGAGCAAGCCCCTTAGTCTGTAGGCTTAGCTGACTTCAACCTGAGTGACTTTTAAGACTGCCACAGTGACACCATTGTGATGAGAATTAAATCATGGAACACGCAATGGCCCACTTTTTGCATTTTAAAATTTGGGTTATTGCTGTATTCACCCCACACCCGGAATTTCTCCACTCCTCCCACTTTATTCATTTCCTTTCCCTAATTTTGTATGTATTCACCTCTCCCAATAAAATTATGTTAGAGTTTAGACAGGGAGAGCAAGACTATAATTTATTCCTCTTTGCCTACATACATTTCAGTGATTAACACCATCTGTTGCAAACAGTGTTTGCATTAAACATTTATTAAATAAATAAATGAATGAAATGTTCCTGTGGCCTTGGATAACTCAGCTTCTATCTCCATGTATCAGTTTCCCCTTATTTATTTATTTATTTTGGCTGCATTGGGCCTTCATTGATTCGCACAGGCTTCTTTCTAGTTGTGGGAGTGAGGGCTACTCTTCGTTGAGGTGCACAGTCTTCTCATTGTGGTGGCTTCTCTTTTGTGGAGCACAGGCTCTAGGCACACGGGCTTCAGTAGTTGCAGCACTCGGACTCAGTAGTTGTGGCTTGCAGGCTCTAGAGCATAGGCTCAGTAGTTGTGGTGCACGGGCTTAGCTGCTCTACAGCATGTGAGATCTTCCCAGATCGGGGATCGAACCCCTGTCCCCTGCATTGGCAGGCATATTCTTAACCACTGCACCACCAGGGAAGTCCCTTTCCCATATTTTTAAGTAAAGGTAAAGGAATTGGTGAAGTGGTGTAGTATAAAGATTAAGACTATGCAATTTGGGACCAGGGAGATAAGGGTCAAATGCTCCATCCACAGTATGACCTTGGGCAATTACTTAACCCCTCTGAGCTTCAATATCCTCATCTGTAAAATAAGGATAATTCTTGTGCAAATTGTTGTGAGTATTAAATGCAGTAATTTATGTACACCATATGTACAATGTATATAGCATAAAGCATAGTTGTAGTAATAATAGTATAATTTAAAAGTTTTTTTTTCTGGCTCTTATAACATACTTTTATAACATACTATAAGTTTATATGTTTTCTTCAAAGGGATGTTCCATTAATCATTAAGAACAGAAGGAAAATATCACAAAATAGCTCCTTTCTGTGTCCCTGTACACTCAGTCATTTTCTGGCCTCAGAACAATGGATATATGAGAGAAAAGGGTTGTGATTTCTTCTATCTTAGACTAAATGTAAGGTGTGAAGAGGGGAGTAAGAGACCAAAAAGAGACAAGAAATTACTTTTAATTAAATACAGTAGTTTAGAGGGAGGGAATATAATTCATGATCCCACTAGAGTAGAAAAATATCACTATACAATTAGCATCTACATACAAAAATCATTTACCCTATTGGCATTCCAATTAATGTTGTTGTCTTATATAGTTAGAAATTCTGCCTCAGCCGCCTAGAAGAGATTTTTCTGATGAGAGAGGACACACAGATATACACATGCCATGTATACAAACACAAATATGTGTAAATGGTTAGTCAACCTGATAACACCTCTGCAGTAAAAGTAAACACAGTTGAATGAGAATAGAGCCAATTTGATAGCAAAGCCATAGAAAACCAAGAATCTGACAAATTTATTTGGTACTAAACCTTTTGACATAGCAAAGTATTTTTAAAGCTAAAAGTTGAATATCGGGTGATTTGAGAGGCACCCGCACTGGGGTATGTGAGTTTGCTACTTGTTCATTTTCTACACATGTGATTAAAGTGAGTTTTTTATAAAAGCCATTTAGTTTTGATCATTTAATTTTAAATGAAAATGTTGACTAAGAGTGCCTTTTTTCTTTAGCCTGCATCAGCTCCCTTCCAGTTTGCTACATCTGCATACAGCATTGCTTCTTAGGAGACAGCTCATTTTGGTCTGAGCTCCGTTCATTCACTCAAGAAATATTTATTGAAAGCTTCCTGCTTGAGATGTTTTATTGGATCTATATATATATATGGAATGTACATTTCACTAGGAAAGAGACATTCAATAGTAAGTAGAAAATTAATAGATAGGGAAGCATGGAAATAGATAATAAAGTAACTTTAGATAGTGATAAATGCTATAAACAAACTATATCACTTTTCTTCTAGAAATTTTATAATTTTAGTACTTACATTTAAGTCTTTGATCCATTTTTGAGTTACTTTTAGTATATGATGTGAGGTATGTAGAGATCAAAGTTCATTTTTGCATATGGACCTGTTGGGTGTTTACAAAAGCCTCACTATAGTATCAGTGGGAAGTTTGGACTTCCATTACCACCCCACAGTAATAAGGCATTCCTCACCCTCCCCACTAGGGGAGGGTGTTTCTAAAGAGACCTAGTGAACACTCAGGATTTTTATCACAACCCAGCCATGAAGTTACCCCCACCATGGTGTCAATAGAGGCCACATGGGAATTAGTAACAAGACCCCCCAAGCCAGAGAGACATCAATGGAGGCTTACTGGGGAGCCAGAGCTCCCACCCCACCGAGCAGTAATGAGGAGTCCTCACCTTCAGATGTATCAACAGGAACCTGGAATTCTACCATCACTTGATGATAATGAAGCAGATCCCCCCACCCTTTGCTTCCCAAAGCAGTATACAACAAAACCAGCTAAAACAGATCCTTAAATAAGATCCAGAGTCTTATAATATCCAAAATGGCCATGTTTCAAACCAAAATCACTAATTACACCAAGAACTGAGAAGACCACTCACTGAATGAAAAAAGACAATCAATACATGCCAACCCTGAGAAGACAGAAATGTTAGAATTACCTAACAAATATTTTAAAGCAGTCACAGAAAAAAAATGCTTCAATGAGCAATATTGAATATTCTTCAAACAAATTTAAAAAATCTCAGTAAAAAAATAGAATGTATAGAAGAACCAAATCAAAATTTTAAAAGTGAAAAATACATTGATCAGTATATTAAAAACAAAAAACTCTCAGTGGGTGAGCTCAGTAACAGAATGGAGTGACAGAGGAAAGAATCAGTGAATGTGAAGATAGAACAATAAAAATGATCCAATCTAAACAATAGAGAGAAAGAAAATAAACAGAGCCTCAGGGCCTTTTGGGACTATGACAAAATATTTAACATTTTTGTCATCAGGTTTACAGAAGGAGAGAAGAAAGAGAGCAGAACTGAAAAAATACTTGAAAAAGTAATGGCTGAAATGTCCCAAATTTGAAAAAGTCATTAACCTACAGATTTAAGAAGTTAAGAAAATTCCAAAGAGTATTAACTCAAGTAAATCACACCAAGACACATCAAAGTCAAAATTCCAAAAGATAAAGACCCAGAAAAAGACTTGAAAAGAACAAGAAAGAAATGAAACTTTACCTATAAAGAGAAAGAAATTTAAATGATGGCAGATTTTTCATGAGAAACCTTGGAGGCCAGGAGGAAGTGGCAGAGCATTTTTCCAGTGATGAAATATAAAACTGTCAAGCCAGAATCCTATATCCAGCAAAAGTACACTTTGAGAAAGAAGAGGAAATGAAGACATTCTCAAATTATGAAAAATTAAGAGAATTTGTTGGCAGCAGACCTACCCTAATATAATGGTTAAAGAAATTCTCTAAACAGAAAGGAAATTATTAAAGAATAAACCTTGGAACACCAAAAAGGAAGAAGGGAATGACAGAAGGAAGACTGGTAGGAAGGAGGGAAAGGGGAAAATAATAAACAAAAACATGGGTAAATATAATAGACTTTCCTCATTTTTTGACTTTTCTAAATTATGTTTGTCCTTTGAAGCAAAAATATAACACTAATTTAGTCCCAAATATATGTACAGGAATTATTTAAGACAGTTAAAAGGAGACACTAAAGGGACATAAAGGGAGGTAAGATTCTATACCCCACCCAAACTAGTTAAATGATCACCCCATAAATTTTGTGTATATGATACCTAGAGTAACCACTAAAAAAGTTATACAAAGGGATACACTCAAAAACGTTATAGATAAATCAAGATAAATTCTAAAAATTGTTCCAAGTAAACAATACGAAACCAGGAAAAAGAAACAGAGAAACAAAAAGCAGAGAGAAAAAATTAAAAAATGAAAACAAATGGCAGGCTTAATCTCTAAGACATCAATAATTACAATAAGTGAAAATAGTCTAAATACAAAAATTAAATGACAGATTAACAGGTTATATTTTAAAACATGACCAAGCTATATAGTATGTACAAAAAACTCAATTTAAAGATATAGGGAGGTTGAAAGTAAAATAAAAAAGATATGCAAACATTAATCAAAGGAAAGCAGGATTTACTATAGTAATATCATGTAAGATAGACTTCAGCAAGGAAAATTAACAGAGACAAAGTGGGACATTAGATAATGATAAGAGTCAATAAACCAAGAAGATATAGCAATCCTAAATGTGTATGCACCAAACAACACAGCTGCAAATTATGTGAAGAAACACTGATAAAATTGAAAGTACAAATAGACAAATCTATAATTATAGTTGGAGTCTTCAACACTCCTCTTAGCAATTGATAGAACAACTCTACAGGAAATCAGCAAGCATATAAAACGCAACACCACCAACTAACAAGGTCTAATCAGAATTTATAAAATACTTCACCCAACAAGAAAAGAATATACATTATTTTCAAATAACCATAGAACATATAACAAGATACCATATCTTGGGCAATAAATTAAACCTCAACAAATTAAAAAAAATCGAAATCATACACTGTTTGTTTGCTGACCACAATGGAATCAAATTAGAAATCAATAAAAGTGGAAAGAAATGAAACTCTCCAAATACTCAAATACTAAATACAATAATTCTAAATAATCCATGGGCCAAAGAGGAAGTCTCAAAGGAAATCAAAAATATACTGAATAGAACGAAAATTAAAATATAATGTACCAAAATTTGTGGAACAAAACTAGTGCTGAGAGAGAAATTTGTGGCATTAAATTCATACATTAGAAAGTCTTAAATCAACAGTTTAAGCTTTTGCCTCAAGAACCTAGAAGAAAGGCAAAGTAAACCTAGAGAAAGCAGAAGGAAGGGAACAATAAAGATAACAGTAGAAATCAAGGACATTAAAAACAGGAAAAATAAAGAAAATCAAAGCCTGCCAAAGAAAAAAGGAAGATGACACAAATTACCAATATCAAGAATGAAAGAGGAGATATCCCTAAAGATGCTTCAGGCAACAACAGGATAATAAGGGAATACAATGAAGAATTCTACCTACATGATATTAATAGCTCAAATGAAATATACTAATTCCTCCAAAAAAAATCACACAATCTACCACAACTCACCCAATATTAATTAGGCCTGTAACTTTTTTTTTTTTTTTTTTTGCGGTATGTGGGCCTCTCACTGTTGTGGCCTCTTCCGTTGTGGAGGACAGGCTCCAGACGCGCAGGCTCAGCGGCCATGGCTCACAGGCCCAGCCACTCCACGGCATGTGGGATCTTCCCGGACCGGGGCACGAACCCGTGTCCCCCGCATCGGCAGGCGGACTTTCAACCACTGTGCCACCAGGGAAGCCCAGGCCTGTAACTATTAAGGACTTTGAATTCATAACTTTAAAACTCTCATAAAAGAAATCTCTAGACCCAGACGATTTCACCAGAAAAATTTAGCAAGCACCTAAAGAAGAATTAACTCCAATTCTACACAGTCTTTAACAGAACATAGAAAAGAATACTCTCATTTTATGAAACTAGTATCAGGTATTCCTTGATACCAAAACCAGGCAGAGAGTATTAAAAATGAAAATTATATATCAACATCCTTCAAGAATATAGATACAAAAATTCTTAAAATATTAGCTAATAGTACCCGGCAATAAATAAAAATAATTATAAACAATGATCACATGGGATTTATTCAAGGGGTGCAAGGTTGATTTAATATCACAAAATCAATCAATTTAATCGCCCATTAACAGGTTAAAGAAAAAAAGTCATGATCCCACCAATTAATGCAGAAAAAACATTTGACAAAATTCAGTACCCATTCATTTAAAAAAACTCTCAGAGAAATAGAAACAGAAGAAAACTTCTCCAACTTGATAAAGAACATCTACAGAAAACCTACAGCTAACATTATACTTAATGGTAAATGACTGAATGTTTTTCCATTAAGAGGGGTAACAAGGCAAGGAAGTCTGCTCTCACTACCCTTATTCAACATTGTGCAGGAAGTTCTAGCCAATGCATTAAAGCAAGAAAATAAAATTTATGCCTATCAGAAAGGAAGAATAAAATAATCCCTATTTGCAAATGACATGATAGCCTATGTAGAAAACCCAAGGAGTCTACAAAAATACTCCTAGAACTAACAAATGAGTTCAGCAAGATTGCAAGATAAAAGAAATCTACAAAATTGTATTCAATTGTATTTCTATATACTAGCAATGAACATATGGAAACCAAAATTTAAAATACAATACCATTTACCATCACTCAAGAAAGGAAATACTTAGATATAAATCTAACAAAAAATGTACAGGATTTGTTTGCTGAAAATTACAAAATGTTGATGAAAGAAATCAAAGAAGATCTAAATAAATGGAGAGATACACTGTGTTTATAGATTGGAAGACTCAATATAACAAATATATCAATTCTCCTTCAAATTGATATGCAAATTTCACACAATTCCCACTAAAATTCCAGCAGTATTTTTGTAGATATAGACAAGATTATTCAAAAATGTATATGGAAAGGCAAAGGAAGGAGAATCGCTAAAATAATTTTGAAAAAGAACAAAGTGGAAGGAATCAGTCTACTCAATATCGAGGTTTATTATGTAGCTATAGTAATCAAGACTATGTGGAATTGGTGAGGGCATAGACACATAGATCAATTCAACACAACACAACACCCAGAAATCAGTCCAACTGACTTGGTGCAAAAGCAATTCAATGGAGGAAAGATAATCTTTTCCTCAAATGGGTCTGGAGTAACTGGTTATCTATAGGAAAAAAATGAACCTAAGCCTCACACCTTAAACAAAATTTAACTCAAAACGTATTACAGAATAAAATGTCAAACATATTTGGACCTTCAGATATTCCTACAATACTCTGTTCCCTGACCTTTCACTGCTGACAATTGCTCATCTTTAAATACCAGCTTAAATACCAATGCCCAGAGGGACTTTCACAAACTCATTTAAGTGAAACCTTCTCCCCATCCTCACTGATTTCTGTCATAACAACCTGTTCATCTTACTTAAGCCCTTATCTCTTGATTGTTACATAGTTTTATTAAATTTACTTGTTTACTGTTTGACTATACTACCAGGCTCTAAGTTCCACACTGCAAGAACCATGTCTATTTTATTCAGGAATGTGTCCCAATCATCTAGTGTAACATTAGAAACATGGTAGATGTTCCAAGAAATATCTGTAGAGAAAATAAATAAATCTGTCTTAGAAGGCCAAGGCAACCTTGTGAAATAGAGTTCCTGCTGTCTTTCATCACTTCCAGAAGTCTGGTTTTGGGGAAAGAACTCAGGTTTCCAAGTAGGCTTGATGCCTAGCTCCTCCACTTAGCAGTTCAGTTAGCTAGACTAAATGAGTAAATTATTTAAACTCTTTGAGCCTCCAAGTGTTATTGTAGGTAGTGAAGTAAATCATAAAAAAGAAAAGTTCACATAGTCGGCACTGGATAAAATATTGCCTCCCTTTTTTATATGGGTTGGCCTTTTCTGATCCCTAAATTAATGAATATCTAAGCAAAATTCTTGAAATACCTACATTCATTTGAACTTTATATAACAGTTTCATTTGAAAACATCTGTGGTTATTTGTAAAGGAGAATTATTAGCCCCAAAACAGAATTAAAAGGAATGATTTTCTCTAAATTATATGATACTTCATAGGCACAAGGAAGGTGACAATTTTAAATGACCCGCTTCTCTTTAAATTATACACATTTTTGTCTTCAGCACAGCTGTTCTTAGTTTCTTATATCTTGGGGAGAATGATGACCTAGGTTAGGCAAAGGAAGATACTGACCAACAAAACTAGATTCCTCCTGCCTCCACCCAAAAAAATTTAATAAGAGTAAAGTATGTCCTTGAAGTATTTTCATAGTGTTTATAGTCAATAACTCTTACGATTTTATTCCTTTTAGATGGTTCTCTAAAGAGAATAATAGTGGTCTTTGAAACTAACTGACAAAGGGCTTCTATGAACCATCCCTGATCTGTTCCACAGAATAAAACTTTGCTCTCAGTGGACTAGAGAAGGACATGTTTCTATTTGTTCAATGCCATACACCTAGGGCTTGGAGAAGTATCAGCCATTTGGTAGGTCATTCACAAATATTTGTTGGATGAATAAATGAGTGAGTGAAAAGTGAGGCTGGGTTGCAGGAGTAGATTGTCAACTCAGTAGAGACCCAGAATATCATAGTAAAAAAGACTTCTAACCTGCTTATTCAGCATTTCATCTATACCTCCATGCATAATAGATCTGAAAAGAGGTCTCTGTTTAAAAATTTTCCAGACATGAGAAGCCAACCTGAGGCAGGCCATTTCATCTATATCCCATTCTAATCACTAGTATGTATTTTCTTCCAAAAAATTAAAGTTTACCTCCCTTTAAATTACATCCATAGGCCCTGGTTCTTATCTTTCTCCAAGAAATAGCTTACCAAAAGCTTTAAGGGAGCAGTCATGCCCCTGAAATTCTGAAATTAATACAAACTCTCAATAGCCCACAGAAAAAGGAAAAGCCTTTAAAAGAAGCTTTGGATAAAGACATCAGGATTCACACTCAGTGACAATAAGATGACAAGTAGAAGTTCTCAGGATAGTGGTGAGAAGACCATTAACTTTATATTTTAATGAATGTTTTATTTTAGAATAGTTTTAGCTTTTCAAGAAAATTGTAAAAACAGTACAAAGAGTTCTCATATACCACCACAACCAGTTTCCCTTATTATTAATATCTTACATTACTATGGTACATTTGTTACAATTAATGAACCAATATTAATATATTGTCACTAACTAAAGTTCATACATTTTTTTCAGATTTCCTTAATTGGTTTTTTTGGGTTTTTACTTTTTTTTTTTTACTTAATGTTACTTTTCTGTTTCAGGATTCCATCCAGGGTACCACATTAAATTTAGACATCATGTCTCCTTAAGATCCTCTTGGCTGTGACAGTTTCTTAGCCTGTCCTTGTTTTTGATAACTTTGACAGTTTTGAGGAGTATTGATCTGCTGCTTTGTAGAATGTCCTTCAGTTGGAATTTGTCTGATGATTTTTCTGATTAGAATGAGGTTATGTGTTTGGGGGATTAAGACCACAGAAGTTAAGTGCCATTTTCATCACATCAAGAGCACACACTATCAGCATGACTTACTACTTCATCACCCAGCTGATATTAAACTTCATCAACTGCCTGAGTTAATATTTGTTAGCTTTCTCCACTCAAAATTACTCTTGTTTTCTCCCTTTCCATCATACTATTTAGAAGGATGCTACCACCCACCACCCACACTTAAGAATTGGAAAGTTATGCTCCACCTCTAAAAGGGTGAAGTATCTACAGAAATCATTTGGAACTCCTCTGCATGGGGAATTTTTCTCTTCTTCCTCATTTATTTATTTATTCAATCATTTATTTATATTGGTATGGACTCATAACTATGTATTTTATACCTGTATTGTAATTCAATTATTTTTATTCTTTTTTTTTTTCGCTGCTTAAAATTTTTATTTGCTGCTTAAATTGTTTTCAGCGTTGGGCATTGGGAACTCTTTCAGTTGCCTCTTGATCCCTTTGACATAATACTCCAATGACTGTGGATTTTTGTGGGGTTTTTTGAGCACTTCCTAACTTTCTGACACTATGAGTTGCCCCAGGTTCATCTTGTGTATATCCTGCTTCAGTACTAGAATTAGCCACTTCTCCAATAAACCTGGTTCCTTTTGTTGAAGAATGGTATTAGAAACAAAATTCTAGGTTCTAGGGGTGCTTATTGTTCCTGGGGTGTTGCTGCCTCTAGACTTTCTTAGTGTACAAAGCCAAGAAATATGTGTGTATACTAACTAGTGTATATACAATATAAGTATTTCTATTTGTCGCCATTTGTATCAATATTGAGCTAAACATAAGTTTACACTAATGTTCCAAACCTAATCCATTACCACATATATCATTCTACTAGCCTCCTACTCATGCTTATATGTGAACTCCCATTCCAATAGTGAACAATCTGGCCACCAGCACCCACCATTTACTTAATTGTCTTACTCCAAATATAAATGTATAGCTGTACCAGAATTGTTAACCTGTACCCTTGTCATAAACTACTTTATCAACTAGAATATGGTGATATGTACAACTTCTTTTTCCTTTCATCTTATGGACTGGACTCAATTCTAAAGTTACCTAGGTCAGTACCTTTCCTCCTTACCCCTTCAGTAGGTTGTTTTATAATCTGAAATACAGTTAGACTATTTTCTATTTTGCCATACTCTGCATTCTATCATGGAATCTCCCAAACTCTGAAATGATTCTTAAATGTGTATACGTTAAAGTTCACTAATGTGCAGTACACTTCTATCGGTTTTGACAAATGCATAGTGTCATGTATCCATTATAGTATCATATATAATAGTTTCACCACCTTAAAAAATACCCTTTGCTTCCACCCATTCAACCCTCCATCCTCCCCCCAAACTCACAGTAGTCATTGATCACAGTAGTCATTGATAGTTTTGCCCTTTCCAGATTATCATGTAACTGAAATCACACAGCATGTAGCCTTTTCAGACTGGTTTCTTTCACTTAGCAATATGTGTTTAAGATTCATTCGTATCTACTTGTTACTAGTTCATTTCTTATCATGGAATACTATTCTTTCATATGAATGTATCACAATCTTTTTATCTGTTTACCTATGAAGGACATCTTAGTTGTTTCCAGTTTCTGATGATTATGGCTAAAGCAGCTGTAAACATTCACATGCAGGTTTCTGTGTGGACATAAATTTTCAAATCACTTGGGCAAATATCTAGACATATGGTTGCTTAACCTCGATCATATCATGAGACTACGTGTTGCTATGTAGGAAATTGCTGTACTGTCTTCTAAAGCGACTGTACGATTTTGCATTCCCACTAGCAATTAACAGAGTTCTTGTAGCTCTGTGTCCTCATTAGCAACTGGTATTGCCAGTATTATGGATTTTCACTAATTTAATATGTGTGTCCTCTATCTAATTTTTAATTCAATACTTTTGCTGCTGTTCAACTATATGGCTACTTAGGTAACTGGCATAAATTGGAAAGTCAAAAACTACTTACTTTTGATTCCACCTTGAACATGTGAGGAGAACTTTCCATATGAGGAGGGTTAGTGTACCTGGACAGTTGAGTCTCTGGAACAATAACAATCCTCAGTGTAGCATTCTGGAAAAAAAAGAAAAAAATTTGGTAGAGGACAGCAAATCAACCTAATTTTTTTTCCTATAGCATAGTCAATTATCTCATCAATTCTCTATATATTTGTATTTCCATTACTATTAGTTACCAATTTATTTAAACGTGAGCTTGTCTCTGGGCTGTCTGTTTTGTTTCTTTTGACTACATGTCCGTCACTGTACTACTACATTATTTTGTTAGTGTAAAGTTTTTTGGAATTTTATTTTATTTTTTATACAGCAAGTTTTTATTAGTTATCTATTTTATACGTATTAGTGTATATATGTCAATCCAAATCTCCCAGTTCATCCCACCACCACCCTCCCCGCCACTTTCCCCCCTTGATGTCCATACGTTTGTTCTCTACATCTGTGTCTCTATTTCTGCCCTGAAAACCAGTTCATCTGTTCCATTTTTCTAGGTTCCATATATATGCGTTAATATATGATATTTGTTTTTATCTTTCTGACTTACTTCACTCTGTATGACAGTCTCTATATCCATCCATGTCTCTACAAATGACCCAATTTCCTTCCTTTTTATGGCTGAGTAATAATATTCCATTGTATATATGAACCACATCTTCCTTATCCATTCGTCTGTCAATGGGCATTTACGTTGCTTCCATGACCTGGCTATCATAATTAGTGCTGCAATGGACATTGGGGTGCATGTGTCTTTTTGAATTATGGTTTTCTGTGGGTATATGCCCAGCAGTGGGATTGCTGGGTTATATGGTAATTCTAATTTTAGTTTTAAAAGGAACCTCCATACTGTTCTCCATAGTGGTTGTATCAATTTACATTCCCAGAAACAGTGCAAGAGGGTTCCCTTTTCTCCAGACCCTCTCCAGCATTTGTTGTTAGTAGATTTTTCTGATGATTCCCATTCTAAGTAGTGTGAGGTGATACCACATTGTAGTTTTGATTTGCATTTCTCTAATAATTAGCGATGTTGAGCAGCTTTTCATGTGCTTCTTGGCCATCTGTATGTCTTCTTTGGAGAAATGTCTATTTAGGTCTTCTGCCCATTTTTGGATTGGGTTGCTTGTTTTCTTAATATTGAGCTGCATGACCTGTCTACATATTTTGGACATTAATCCTTTGTCCATTGATTCGTTAGCAAATATCTTCTCCCATTCTGAGGGCTGTATTTTCTTCTTGTTTGTAGTTTCCATTGCTTTGCAAAAGCTTTTCAGTTTCATTAGGTACCATTTGTTTACTTTTGTTTTTATTTCCATTACTCTAGAAGGTGGATCAAAAAAGATCTTGCTGTGATTTATGTCAAAGGGTGTTCTTCCTATGTTTTCCTCTAAGGGTTTTATAGTGTCCGGTCTTACATTTAGGTCTTTAATCCATTTTGAGTTTATTTTTGTGTATGGTGTTAGGGAGTGCTCTAATTTCATTCTTTTACATGTAGCTGTCCAGTTTTCCCAGCACCACTTACTGAAGAGACTGCCTTTTCTCCATTGTATATCCTTGCCTCTTTGTCATAGATTAGCTGACCATAGGTGCCAGGGTTTATCTCTGGCTTTCTATCCTGTTCCATTGATCTATATTTCTGTTTTTGTGCTGGTACCATATTGTCTTGATTATTGTAGCTTTGTAGTATACTCTGAAGTCAGAGAATCTGATTCCTCCAGCTCCGTTTTTTCCCCTCAAGATTGCTTTGGCTATTTGGGGCCTTTTGTGTCTCCATACAAATTTTAAGATGTTTTGTTCTAGTTCTGTAAAAAATGCCACTGGCAATTTGATAGGGATTGCATTGAATCTGTAGATGGCTTTGGGTAGTATAGTCATTTTTAACAATATTGATTCTTCCAATCCAAGAACATGGTATATCACTCCATCTGTTTGTGTTATCTTTGATTTCTTTCATCAGTGTCTTATAGTATTCTGAGTACAAGTCTTTTACCTCCTCAGTAGGTTTATTCCTAGGTATTTTATTCTTTTTGTTGCAATGGTGAATGGGATTGTTTCCTTAATTTATCTTTCTGATCTTTTGTTGTTAGTGTATAGGAATGCAAGGGATTTCTGTGCATTAATTTTGTAAGCTGCAACTTTACCAGATTCATTGATTAGTTCTAGTAGTTTTCTGGTGGCATCTTTAGGATTCTCTATGTATAGTATCATGTCATCTGCAAACAGTGACAGTTTTATTTCTTCTTTTCCAATTTGCATTTCTTTTATTTCTTTTTCTTCTCTGATTGTTGTGGCTAGGACTTCCAAAACTATGTTGAATAATAGTGGTGAGAGTGGACATCCTTGTCTTGTTCCTGATCTTAGAGGAAATGGTTTTAGTTTTTCACCATTGAGAATGATGTTTGCTGTGGGTTTTTCATATATGGTCTTTATTATGTTGAGGTAGGTTCCCTCTATGCCCACTTTCTGGAGAGTTTTCATCATAAACAGGTGTTGAATTTTGTCAAAACCTTTTTCTGCATCTCTTGAGATGATCATACGGTTTTTATTCTTCAGCTTGTTAATATGGTGTATCACATTGACTGATTTGTGTATATTGAAAAATCCTCATACCCCTGGGATAAATCCCACTTGATCATGGTGTATGATCCTTTTAATGTGCTGTTGGATTCCGTTTGCTAGTATTTTGTTGAGGATTTTTTGCATCTATGTTCATCAGTGATATTGGTCTGTAATTTTTTTTTTTTTTTGTAGTATCTTTGGTTTTGGTATCAGGGTGATGGTGGCCTTATAGACTGAGTTTGGGAGTGTTCCTTCCTCTGCAATTTTTTGGAAGAGTTTGAGAAGAATGGGTGTTAGCTCTTCTCTAAATGTTTGATAGAATTCACCTGCGAAGCCATCTGGTCCTGGACTTTTGTTTGTTGGAAGATTTTTAATCACAGTTTCAATTTCATTACTTGTGATTTGTCTGTTCATACTTTCTATTTCTTCCTGTTTCAGTCTTAGAAGGTTATACCTTTCTAAGAATTTGTCCATTTCTTCCAGGTTGTCCATTTTATTGGCATAGACTTGCTTGTAGTAGTCTCTTAGGATGCTTTGTATTTTTATTGATTTGAGTCCTCTCCCACTTTTTCTTGATGAGTCTGGCTAAAGGTTTATCAATTTTGTTTATCTTCTCAAAGAACCAGCTTTTAGTTTTTTTGATCTTTGCTATTGTTTTCTTTTTTTCTATTTCACTTATTTCTGCTCTGATGCTTATGATTTCTTTCCTTCTACTAACTTTGGGTTTTGTTTGTTCTTCTTTCTCTGGTTCCTTTAAGTGTAAGGTTAGATTGTTTATTTGAGATTTTTCTTGTTTCTTGAGGGAGGATTGTATTGCTGTAAACTTCCTGCTTGGAACAGCTTTTGCTGCATCCCATAGGTTTTGGATCATCATGTTTTCATTGTCATTTGTCTCTAGGTATTTTTTTATTTCCTCTTTGATTTCTTCAGTGATCTCTTGGTTATTTAATAACGTATTGTTTAACATCCATGTGTTGGTGTTTTTATGTTTTTTTTCCCTGTAATTGATTTCTAATCTAATAATGTTGTGGTTGGAAAAGATGGTTGATATGATTTCAGTTTTCTTAAATTTACTGAGGCTTGATTTGTGACCCAAGATGTGATCTATCCTGGAGAATGTGCCGTGTGCACTTGAGAAGAAAGTGTAATCAGCTCTTTTTGGATGGAATGTCCTATAAATATCAATTAAATCTATCTGGTCTAATGTGTCATTTAAAGCTTGTGTTTCCTTATTAATTTTCTGTCTGGATGATCTGTCCATTGGTGTAAGTGAGGTGTTAAACTCCCCCACTATTATTGTGTTAGTGTCGATTTCCTCTTTTATAACTGTTAGCAGTTGCCTTATGTATTGAGGTGCTCCTATGTTGGGTGCATATACATTTGTAATTGTTAAATCTTCTTCTTGGATTGATCCTTTGATCATTATCTATTGTCCCTCATTATCTCTTGTAACAGTCTTTATTTTAAAGTCTATTTTATCTGATACAAGTATTACTACTCCAGCTTTCTTTTGATTTCCATTTGCATGGAATATCTTTTTCCATCCCTTCACTTTCAGTCTGTATGTGTCCCTAGATCTGAAGTGGGTCTCCTGTAGACAACATATATATGAATCTTGTTTTTGTATCCATTCAGCGAGCCTGTGTCTTTTGGTTGGAATCCATTCACATTTAAGGTAATTATCAATATGTATACTCCTATTACCATTTTCTTAATTGTTATGGGTTTGTTTTGTAGGTCATTTTCTTCTCTTGTGTTTCCCACTTAGAGAAGTTCCTTTAGCATTTGTTGTACAGCTGGTATGGTGGTGCTGAATTCTCTTAGCTTTTGCTTGTCTGTAAAGGTTTTGATTTCTCCGTCGAATCTGAAAGAGATCCTTGCGGGGTAGAGTCATCTTGGTTGTAGGTTCTTCCCTTTCATCACTTTAAATATATCATGTCACTCCCTTCTGGCTTGTAGAGTTTCTGCTGAGAAATCAGCTGTTAACTGTATGGGAGTTCCCCTTGTATGTTATTTGTCATTTTTCCCTTGTTGCTTTCAATAATTTTTCTTTGTCTATAATTTTTGTCAATTTGATTCCTATGGGTCTCGGTGTGTTTCTCCTTGGGTTTATTCTGCCTGGGACTCTCTGTGCTTCCTGGACTTGGGTGGCTATTTCCTTTCCCATGTTAGGGGAATTTTCTACTATAATCTCTTCAAATATTTTCTCAGGTCCTTTCTCTCTCTCTTCTCCTTCTGGAACCCCTATAATGCTAATGTTGCTGCGTTTAATGTTGTCCCAGAGGTGTCTTCATTTCTTTTCATTCTTTTTTCTTTATTCTGTTCTGTGGCAGTGAATTCCAACATTCTGAGTTCCAGGTCACTTATCCATTCTTCTGCCTCAGTTATTCTGCTATTGATTCCTTCTAGTGTATTATCCATTTCAGTTATTACACTGTTCATCTCTGGTTTTTTGTTCTTTAATTCTTCTAGGTGTTTGTTCTTTAATTCTTCTAGGTCTTTGTTAAACACCTCTTGCATCTTCTTGATCTTTGCCTCCATTCTTTTTCCAAGGTCCTGGATCATCTTCAGTATCATTATTTTGAATTCTTTTCTGGAATGTTGCCTATCTCCACTTCATTTAGTTTTTTTTCTGTGGTTTTATATTGTTCCTTCATCTGGTACATAGTCCTCTGCCTTTTCATTTTATCTAACTTTCTGTGAATGTGGTTTTCCTTCCACAGGCTGCAGAATTGTAGTTCTTCTTGCTTCTGCTGTCTGCCCTCTCATGGATGAGGCTATCTAAGTGGCTTGTGCAAGTTTCCTGTTGGGAGGGACTGGTGATGGGTAGAG
Organism: Delphinapterus leucas; assembly: GCF_059928025.1. Taxonomy (NCBI): domain Eukaryota; kingdom Metazoa; phylum Chordata; class Mammalia; order Artiodactyla; family Monodontidae; genus Delphinapterus; species Delphinapterus leucas. The sequence continues at coordinate 45,562,009 of NC_143133.1, read as the reverse complement.
CTGGGTGTTGCTCTGATGGGCAGAGCTCAGTAAAACTTTAAACCACTTGTCTGCTGATGGGTGGGGCTAGGTTCCCTCCCTGTTGGTTGTTTGACCTGGGGCGACCCAGCACTGGAGCCTACCCGGCTCTTTGGTGGGGCTAATGGTGAACTCTGGGGGTGCTCATGCCAAGAGTATTTCCCAGAACTTCTGCTGCCAGTATCCTTGTCCCCACAGTGAGCCACAGCCACCCCCCACCTCTGCAGGAGACCCTCCGACACTAGTAGGTAGGTCTGGTTCAGTCTCCTATGGGGTCACTGCTCCCTTCCTTGTGTCCCAATGTGCACACTACTTTGTGTGTGCCCTCCAAGAGTGGAGTCTCTGTTTCCCCCAGTGCTATTGATGTCCTGCAACCAAATCCCACTAGACTTCAAAGTCTGATTCTCTAAGAATTCCTCCTCCCGTTGTCGGACCCACAGGTTGGGAAGCCTGACATGGGGCTCAGAACCTTCACTCCAGTGGGTGGACTTCTGTGGTATAAGTGTTCTCCAGTTTGTGAGTCACCCACCCAGCAGTTATGGGATTTGATTTTATTGTGATTGCACCCCTCCTACCATCTTACTGCAGCTTCTCCTTAGTTTTGGATGTGGGTTATCCTTTTTGGTGAATTCCAGTGTCTTCCTGCCGATGACTGTTCAGCAGTTAGTTGTCATTCTGGTGCTCTCGCAAGAGGGAGTGAGCGCACATCCTTCTACTCTGCCATCTTGAAACCAAAAGCTCCATTAGTGTCAATTTTGTATGTTATCTTATAATATGGGACTGGTCTCCCCCTGTCTACCTATTTTTTATTTTTCAAAATCATGTTACCATTTGAGGAATTTATTCTTCTGTGTAAAATTTTAATTTTCCAAGTCATCCCTCCTCCCCAAAATATGCAAGAATTTTGATTAGAATGGCCTTGAATTTACTGATTAATTTGAAGAGAATTTATATGTTGAAAATGAAAAATCATCTTCTTCATGAACATGGCATGTTTCACCATTTGATTCTTTTTATAGGTACTTTAAAGTAACTTTAACATTTTCTCCATAATCTGTTTTGTACACTTTGTTAGACAATGCCTAGATACTTCACAATTTTTGTTGCTTTTATAAATGGTATTAGTCTACATTTCTAGTTATTTATTGATGAGTCCCACTGATTTTTACTGCTGATTTTTGATCCAGCATTTTTCTGCATTATTTTCTTGGTTTTAGCACTTCAATAATCTTTTGAATTTTGTATCTAAATAATATCTTTTTAAATAATAAAAATTCTATATCTTTCTTTCCAATCTTTATATTTCATGTATCTTTTTCTTGTGTTATTGCTTTGGTCAAGACTAGTAGTAGGTTGACCAATTGCCCAAGTTTGCCTGTGTCTGAGAAGGTTTCTAGGACTGAGCTACTTCACTTTTAATACTATAACTGTCCAGCCAAACCACTCAGGTTTCTCGGGACTGAGGAGTTTCCTAGGTTGTAGTGCTAAATCTGGGAGAATCCTGGGCAAACCAGGATGACTTGATTACTTGCCTGTAGGAACTGGTTGAATAGTAGCAGAAAGAATGGGAATCACTATCTTGTTCCCTGCATTAAAGGTAATGTGGCTAATGATTTCCATTAAATAGGAAATCTTATTCCCTATAAGTTTTTTTGGTAATTTTTATTGGAGTATAATTTACAATGTTGTGTTAGTTTCAGGTACAGCAAAGTAAGTCAGTTATACATATACATATATCCATCCTTTTTTAGATTCTTTTCCCATATAAGCCATTACAGAGTATTGAGTAGAGTTTCTTGTGCTATACAGTAGGTCCCTATTAGTTATCTATTTTATATATAGATAGGGTTATTTTTTAATAGTCTTTTTTATGTTAAATAAGTTAATTTCTATTGCTTGTTTTCTAACCATTTTAAGCATGAATAATTGTTGACATTTATCCACTTCTCTGTCTACACCTGTCAAGATGATAGATTTTGTTCTGAGTTGAATCATCCTGGCATTTTGGGGACAGATACAATTACATTATAATACAATTTTTATGACCTGCTGTATTTGCTTAGCTAATATGTTCTTTTGGATATTCACATCTATTCATTAGTGGAACTGGCCTATAAACCTAATAGTTTATTAAGTTGATTAACTTAAAGTTGCACAAACTTTCCCTTTTAACTTTTTTTTTTGCAATAATGTGTGTAAGAAATAAATTATCTCATCCTTGACAGCTTGATTGAATTCATATGTAAAACTATCAGGGACTGGGGGACAAGGGAAATTTTGAAAATCCATTTCAATTACATTAGTGGTTATTCTAGTTTTCTCTTATTTTTGTCTTTTTTGCCACTTGAGGAGAAACTTATCTCTTACATTACTTATTTTAAAATTTATTCAAGTATTATTTGCAAAATATTCTTTTATTGTTCAGCTTCACTGAGATATAATTGACATATAACATTGCATGTAAGTTTAAGGTATACAATGTGTTGATTTAACATACTTTCATATTGCTATATAATCACCACTGTAGTGTTAGCTAATACCTCTATCATGTCACAAAATTACGATTTTTTCCTGCAGTGAGAATATTTAAGATCTACTCACTTAGCAGCTTTTAACTATATAATAGAGTATTGCTAATTATAATCACATTGCTGTGCATTAAATCCTCAAAACTTGTTCATCTTCTAACCAAGAGTTTGTACTCTGACAAATATTTCCCCAGTTCCCCCACCCCTCAGCCCCTAGTAATCACCATTCTACTCTCTGTTTCTGCAAGCGTGACTTTTTTAGATTTCACATATGAGTGGCATCATGAAGTATTTATATTAAATATGTACTATATGTATATTTACTCCAACTTTTCACTCTGCATTTTGTTTATTTAAATATCTTATCATTTGTTCTTATAGGTCCTGCCATTGTTTTACCTAGTTATGGTTTGAAAGAACAAGTCTCAGGAGTTGTGTATCCTCTCTAATTTTTTATGTAATCCTCTCTCTTAATATTTTATGTATCCTCTCTTAATATTTTATTCAATTCTACCTTTACCTTTCTTCTTGTTTCTTAGGATTTACTCTGCTGCTCTTTACCTCACTTCTTAATTTGAATGCTGAGCTAATTTATTTTAATCGTTCTTTTTTTCTGATAAGTGTTTCAAATTTATTAATTTCCTTCTCATCTGCCTCCCATAGATGTTAACATGTAGTGTTTTCATTGCCATTTAACATAAATATTTTATAGTTTCCCTCATTGTTTTCTCTTTTTTATTTAATAGTATGAATATTGTGTTTAGTATGCTGTCTAAACTTTAGGCTTTGTTGTTGATTTCCAATTTTCTTAAATTTAGAACATATTTCATGTTCTGAATGATATTGAGTTTTTGGAATTTATTAAGGCCCTCTTGTTTAGTGAACTTTGTGTGACTTTGATATGCTTGATAACTTGAAACAGTACGTTCAATGGACATAGGTTCAAAGTTATTTTCCATCAACTGTTTGGAGATATTTTATTACTGCCTGCATCCAGTGTTACTGTTGTAAAGACTGATATCATCACTTACTTTGTAGGTATCTGGTTCTTCCTGGCTGAAGCATTTGGAGGCTATTGCTGTCTTTTATGTCCTCAAAAGTCAATATAATGGGTCTAAATGTAGCTTTTTCTTATTAATTCTATCAGCCCCTAAGGATTTATATCTTTGTCCAATTCTTATTCATTATTTCTTCTTATTCATTAGTTCTTACTCATTAGTTCTTATTCATTATTTCTTCTGTTACTTTCTCTCCTCCATTTATTCTTTGCTCTCCTTCTGAAAGTCCTTTTAGCTAGCCATTGATACTTCTACTTCTATCCTCTCTCTTAATCTTTCTTTCACTCTTTCCATTATTTATCATTTCTTGACATCTTCCAGGAGAGTTCTTCACCTTGATAGTACAGTTCACTTGTTAGTTCTTCAGCTATATTGTTTGTTATTCAACATATCCATGCAGAAATTTAGTTTAACAATATCCAATTCCAAGAATATACAATTGGATTTGAACAATATTGAAAGTATTTGAACAATATTGCTCCAGCTGTTGCTTCATAACTATCTGGTCTACTTCATGTTTCCCATGCTCTGTTATCTCTCTGATAGCATAAACTATGTTTACTTTAAACCTTTGCTGTATGTGTTCCATTAATTCTACATCCTCTTTTATGTATGTTCTATTTGTGCCTTTCCTTCCTAGGGCTTGTTCTCCTTACATGTCTCATGATTTCTCCATGATACATTTTTAGTTCTTATTCTCCTAGACTGAGGTATGCAAGGGCCTGTAGTGTCTCCCTGCAAGTGGGGGTGAGATTCTGAATGCCAGACTGTGAAATCCAGGGTGGGGACCCTCTAGCAGATTAATTATGTAATAGTTTCCCAGCTACCCTTCTTCTGCACATATAGTAAAGCCTTGGCATCTATTTCCAGGAGCTGGGAATTGTTTAGAAGGATCATAGTATGTTACTATAGCTTATTTTTGGCTGAAAAGACCTGCAAAATAAAGGAAAACTGGAAGAGCCTACCTAAAGAATCTTAGGAAATCAAATGAACTCATTTTTTTATTCTTATCACTTTCTTTGATACCCTCAGCTTTAAAATTGTCTCCAAATAAATGTATTCTATGGTGCTAACACCAGAATGTGGCACAGATGATTATTTTTATTTGAGTATAAAAAGGCCTATCTTACATATTAAATTTATGTATCTTCTTAAATATTTCCCAGAGCCATCCCTAATTTTGAGGAGGCAATAGAGAAACATTTTTCCCTAATCAACCATAGGAGACACTCTAAAGTGTGGTCTAACAGGTGAAAATAATAAACCCTATTAGCTGAAACAAAAGGTATAGGCTATGATAATCTATAAAAATTGGTTACCTGCCATGATACAGCTTTTATAGAAGGAAATAGAAGGATGCAATTATGACTATTAGACATCTGACTAGGGCAACTATAATACTCAATTTCCTGTCAGTAAAGCAATAGTGATATTTGATCCACACATGCCCTCATACTAACAGTAAAATAGCCACTTTAAAAGGGAGTACATTTCATGGGGCATTTACAGCTTAATGATTAAGGGCAGAGACATTCTTGTCAGTCAGCTAAACTTTCAGTGCTGACACTTCACAACTATATGGCCTTGGACAAGTGACTTCACCCCCCTTGTTTTTATTTCTTTGTCTGCAAAACAGAATTAACAATAGCACATACCCCTGTAGTGGTGTTATGGGAATTTAAGCAGAGAGTGCATGCAAAATACATGGCACACGGTACCACCCCCAAAACATTACTGATCACTGTCTTGAGTGAACATGAATATTAAGCATAGTATATAGACTTGCTAATTATGGTGAGTATTGGCCAAAGATTATTAGGGTTTGAGCAGTTCAAAGAAACATTTTTTTCTAAGCAATTGAGTAAGCACTTTAACTCAGTCAATAGATAGAATGCAATTTGCAATTCAAAGTTGATTTAGAGCTCTAAACAGGGGAAGTGATGTGGTCAAAGTGAACACGAAAATAGGCATGAAATAGTTTGAAAAGCAAAATCTCAACCACGATAAACTTGGAAGAACAGTTGCCAGCGTGAGCCAGGAAGCACCTTTGGAATGTTTATGTTTTTAATGATTTGAGATAGCACTTAACCTAGAATTTATTTTTACACTCTCAAAACTATGACACTACAGAAAGAAGACAGTTCACATTTTTTACAATAGGATGTAATTCCTGATATAATTAGTGGCTAGTTCAAGAAAAGCTTATGTAAATTACAATGATAACAATCCAGAATAATAATCAAAGGAAACTGAGACTGTACCAAAGCAGGAATTCACTTTAACAACTCCTGGCTAAGAGTTTCATCCATATTTTAAATTAAGAATTGGTTTATGAAATTAATAATTTTAATAGTTAAGGGAGAAAGAGATAAAAATCAATGTGAGCCAGTTGTGTGGGGAGGGGATAGAAAGAATAACAGCCCCCCAAGATGTCCACGCCCTAGTCCCCAAATTTATGAATATGTTATGTTACATGATTTTATCTGTTTAGTTGCAGATGAAATTACTGTTGCTTATCAGCTGATCATTAAAATGGTAAGATTTTCCTGGACTATTCGGGTAGACACTATCTAATCACACAAGTCCTTAAGCTTGGAGACCCTTTCCACTCTGGGTTAGAGATATGGTGTGAGAAGGACTAAACCTGCTGTTGCTGGCTTTGAAGATGGACAAAAGGGCCACAAGCCAAGGAACATGATGGCTTCTAAAAGCTGGGAACCACCCTCAGCTAACAGCCAGCAAAAAAACAGGATCTCAGTTGCACAACTGCAAGGAATGGGACTATGCCCACAACCTGAATGAGTAAAGAAACAGGTTGTCCCCTAGAACGTCCAGAAAGAAATGCAGCCCAGCCAGCACCTTGATCGTAGCTCAGTATGACGGGTGATGGAATTCTGACCAATAAAACTTTAAGATAATAAATTTGTGTTGTTTTAAGCCACTAAGTACATATATGGCAAATTGTTGCAGCAGCAATAGAAAACCAACACTAGAGAGAGACAGAGATTTTAAAAAGACAACTGCTGAAACAGTGAAACTCTCAAATTTTATTATAAAAAGCTAATTGGTAAAAATGACACAGAACTCTGTGCTAGGGTCCTAGCAAAAACCTCAGAACACCTGCCCAGATTCCTGTTCTCTAAAGCAGGCCCTTCCTCTTGATGAATATTATCCTTCCATCCCAACTCAGCTCGGCAGCACACACAGAGGGGCTAAGCAAGCCCCAGGAAAACAGAATACTCAAAGAAATGCTGCTCAACTACATGTTAAGTCCTGGGCACCAGAACTGTGGATGCTAAAATCAAGGAAGGGCCACTCAGTTCAAAACAAATGAACTTCTCTCTCAGGAGTGGGATTCTAAGATCGATTTGAAAGGTGAAAATTGCAGGTAATAAAAATTGTGCTTGATAAACCTCTTAAATTGCCCATAAAGCGCAGTTTACACTGTTTTGTGTATTTAACTCAACGAAGTAACATGTGTATGTGAATGTGTAATGTATTTAATAATGTATGTAATGTATATAAGGAATATGTACACAAAATTTCATTCTACTGGGTTTCTTTATTTTACCAAACACAACTGAATTCGCGTAAGCTCAATGAATCCCCATAGTATACACAAATGTATATACATTCATTCACATAGGATGTATAGTAGTTAGATAAGTGGTAAGCTATAAATACACATACAGATGTGGATATAGACAGTCATCCTTGACTTCTGCCCTTCTCTTTCAACCTACATGTGAAGTGTTGGCAAATTTTTTCAGTTTTTACCTTCAGATGAATCCATTTTCACAACCTCCATCGCTGGTTCAAACCACCATCATCTCTCACCTGAATCATTGTACTACTGTAGCCTACTTAATGGTTTCCCTGTTTCACTCTTGACACCCTCAGTCTATTCTCAACACAGCTGCCAGAGTGACCCTGTTAAAACATAGGTCAGATCAAGTCCCTCCTCTGTTCAAAATGCTCCAATGGCTCCCATCCCAGAGTAAACAACAGATTTCTTACAAAGACCTACAGAACCCTGCTTGATTCGTTCTCCCTTTTCCTCTCTCACTCCAACACCTGAATGTTTCCCTGGCTCTCTCAGCTGCAGCCATTCCAGCCTCTTTGTTGTGCCTCAAACCCACGGGGCACATTTTCAATATCACAGCCTTGCACTTCTTCTCCCTGATTGGAATGCTCATCCCTCAAATGCTCACAGGACTTCTACCCTTATTTCTTCATGTCTTTACTCACATGTTACCTTCTTAGAGATACCTTCCCTGCCCAAACTTTTGAAAATATCAACCCACCCACTCTCTTTTCTTAGCACTTTCCACAACTAAACATAATGTATATTTTACTAACTCATCTTGCTTATTGTATATCTGCTTCGCTGACATATACAGTTCATGAAGGTATGGATTATTTTAAATCTTTTTGTTTGCTGTAATACCCCCAGCACCTAAATAATGTCTAGATCATAGTTGACGATCATCAAATATTTGTTGAATGGATCAATAAATAAATACACACAGATCCTTAAGGGGTTCCATTAACTTAAGTCTATGTAAAGGGTTAATTGGTAATGATCAAGCCTATACTACATTTTGTACCAGACACAGTTTGTTGAGTGAAATTACATAAGTTATATAGTTTATTGAATGAAGTTATACAAATGTGAAGAAAATATAAGAATTCTTATGCCTATCTCTAATTGCTCTTAACCAGCAATAAACCTCAACCAATTTGGTTGTAGTGGACAGATCCTATGACAGATTCCGTTTCCTGCCCCCTGGAAATCATATCCCTTCTCTTTGGGTATGGGTGGGACCTGCCACATGCCTCTAACCAAAGGACTATAGTCAAAGGGACTATGTCACTCCCTTGATTAGGTGATATTATACGGCAAAGATGAAAGGATTTGCAGATGTAATTAAAGTCCCAGATAAGTTATTTGGAGTTAATCAAAAGGGAAATTATCTGAGCGGGTCTGACTTAATCAGGTGAGAGTCCTAATAAGAGAGACTGGGTCCTTCCTCAGGGGAGAGATTCTTCTTGCTAGCTTGAGGAAGTAAGCAGCCATGTTGAGGAAGTCCACATGGGCAGTCTCCATCCTACACACAGCAAAAAATGGTGTCCGAGTCATAAGCCACAAAGAAGTGAATTCTGCCAACAACATAAATGAGATAAGAAGATTCTTCCCCCGTCAGGCCTCTGTATGAGAATATAGCCTGACTGATACCTTGATAGGAGCCTTGTGAGACTGAGCAAAAGACCCAGCTAAGCTGTGCCCAGACTCTTGACCCCATGGAAACTTCAAGATAATAAATGTGTGTTGTTTTAAGCAACTAATCTGTGGTTACTTGTTACACAGCAATAGAAAACGAATATAGGGGTTAAGCAGCACTTCTGGTCCAGGATTGATCTTATTGTCCACACTGTCATTTGCCAGGGTGTCCACACTTTCCTTTAGTTATTATTGATGACAGAAAGTCCATGATTTTGATTATGTGCTTGTTCAAAGTAGTTTTTGAGGTCTGAGTCTTCATTAAACTATTTCTGTGGAAGGATTTGCCACCTTCCAGTATGTAGTACTTATTGCTGATTATCTGCTTTACTTATTAACAAAAATGGCTTTTGGATCCAGTACTCTACCTCATTAATCTTAGCCAGCTACATTATTTCAATCTATTTTCCTTCTGGCATTATCAGTATTAGTATATCTGCTATGGTTAGAAGAAGGATTCCTTAATCTTCTTTGCCAAGTAAAGTTACTTCATGCTGGGAGTCTAAGCTGAGAATAAATCCACGATTGAACAGAATCCTAAGCACTGTGTTGCTTCCTCTGTAAGATCTGTCACTCTTCCTCCTGGTGCTGAAACAGCTAAGGAGCATCACCATTTAAGAAGTCTATTTTGCAATATAATTCCAGTCTTATCTAAACAAGCCTCATTTCACTTTCTCCTCCTCTCTTTTTCTTCTTGTTGTTCAGTGTGCGCTGAAGACTTCTTGAAAGTGCAGAGAAGAATAAAAGAAGAAAAAGGGGGAAGATGGGAGAAGGGGAGGAAATGAAGAAGGAGGGAATGAGGAAGTTGAATACAGTTTCTACTTTGTCATGCACTGTACTTAATATTTTCATATAAATAATTCCATCTAATCTTTGTTAAATGGGTATGATTTCCTCTTTTACAGAATAAAAAACAGGCTGGGAGAGGCTGAATGAATTATTCATAGTTATAATGAGAGTAATGGTTCCATAGACGTTTCTACAAGTTTTCTTTAAGAGTAAGCTGTGTTTTGAATTGTTTTCATTGTGTGTGTTGTTCTGTTGTTGACTTTAGTTTATTTTAGGCAATTATCGTATGTGATGAGGCTATGCATGTTTCAAAGATTCTTATTAAATTCCAGGAACAAAATGTGGTAAAATTGCCAAAAATACTGATATATGCAATTACTAATTTCTAAGGAAAAAAGTATTTTCTATACTGCAGCATAATGAATGTCCCATCTGCAATAACTTAATTTTAACCAATTTTACGTGCATAATACTTCTAATATTTTCTTCTTATCTCTAGGTTAAAAGTTATCACCAGTTGGGCTTCCCTGGTGGCGCAGTGGTTGAGAGTCTGCCTGCCGATGCAGGGGACATGGGTTCGTGCCCCGGTCTGGGAGGATCCCACATGCCGCGGAACGGCTGAGCCTGCGCGTCCGGAGCCTGTGCTCCGCAACAGTGAGAGGCCCGCGTACCGCAAAAAAAAAAAAAAAAAAAAAAAAAAAAAAGTTATCACCAGAGTACCAGATTCTTCTGTTTTGCACATATTATCAGATGTTTACTATGCAGTGACAGCTGTTTAAAGTTGTCTCCTGTGGCTAGAGCTAAAACCCAGAAAACAAGACAACAAAGCAAAAAATAAAGGAGATATCATGTTGCCATTAAAAATTCGTTCTAGTAAAGCATCCATAAGAATATATTATTGATAATTTCTCAATGTTATATTTCCAATGAGACATCAGAGAAAAAGGAAATCCATTGTTATAACTTAAGGGAATGAAAATGCTTTCACTGAGAAAGCTGGCTTTTCAGTTGGACTTGTACTGATAATCCAGTAATTGTCAAGAGGTGCAATGAGTGAGGAAAGAGAGAAAATTACTCTAAACCAAGAAAATATCGAAGACTTAACCCTTTCCTAACCAGCCTAGAAGGAGAAAGAGGAAAGGGCAGAAGACTTCTGGTTCTTGGTTTCAAGGGAATTTTCTGGCATCCAAAGACAGAAAAATCATGCACCCCAACTATTGAAAGGGAAAGGATATGTGTTGTAGCAGCAAAGTACTCAGGCTCTGGACTCAAGTCTGCCTGAATTCCAGCACAGCTTCTGCCTCTCCTTGTCACTAAACACGTCCTGGTTTCTTCTCTCTTGCTTCCTGTTTCCGTATCTGTATAGTGACAGTCATCGTACTGCCTACCCAGAGTATGGTTTTGAGCATTAAAAAGACAATACATGTAGTTAATTTAGAACAGTGTCTGGCATTTAGTAAGCTCAATAAATGGTGGATGTTGGCTGGTGTTATTATTAATTAGCAAAAGAAATTCAGCATAGCAAAGCAGTGACATGTTTGGGATCTAGAGCCAGAAAACCTGGGTTCACATCCTGGTTCCACCACTTACTAGATGTGTAATCTTGGGAAACGTGTAAACTTAAACTCTCTACACCTCAGTTTCCTCATCTTCAATATGAGAATTATACTAACAAATACTTCATAGGGTATTTATGAGTATTAAGTAAGTTAATATTTGCAAAGTGCTTAGAACTGGAATATCAGGGCTTATTATATTCAAAAAATAAATAAGTAATTCAAACTAGACCCATCTTGCACCATCCAACTGCTACAACAGGAGGTCTGCTCCAATCAAACGAATCCAGTTGCCAGTGCACTTAAAACTGTTCCTTGTGTATAAACATTCTTCAGGAAAACACATAAGACTCAGAGCAAATTTTTTAAATTTCTGAAGCACAGGTTTTTTACCCTAACTTTACTCCAGCTCCAAAGAACAGATATAATTTCCAGAGGCGTTCTAGCTGATGCCATTCCTTTTCAGATCTTTGTCTCCATCTAAAAATTATCACCTAATTTCCTTCCACATGAAAGTGGACTCTTAGACTTCCTGAGTTCATTCCTGAAACAATGCCAAAACATTAATTCACATGCAATCTTTTCCTAGTTTGAAAATTCCTCTTTCTTTTTCAATTAGAGGAACTCAGATATATAAAGGGAAAATTCAAAAAAGAAAGGTGAAAATGGAAGGGAATCAAATCTTTTAAAACTTACCTTAGGGACTCCGTTCTGGTCCAGTCGTTAAGTGCTTCCACTCTGTACTTCCATTGCAGGGGGCACGGGTTCAATCTCTGGTCAGGGAGCTAGGATCCCACATGCCATGCTGTGTGGCCTAAAAACAAAAACAAAAACAAAAAAAACTTATCTTACATACCTCTTCTTTTTTTTATTTTTCAATTTTTTTCTTTTACATCTTTATTGGAGTATAATTGCTTTACAATGTTGTGTTAGTTTCTGCTGTATAACAAAGTGAATCAGCTATGTGTATACATATATCCCCTTATCCCCTCCCTCTTGAGCCTCCCTCCCACCCTCCCTATCCCACCCCTCTAGGTCATCACAAATCATCTAGCACATCTCTTCTTATAAAAAGCATCCAGTAATTCCCCAGGATAACAGAGGTGATCTCTTGATGACAGCATAATATTGGGGAAAAAATTCAATGGTAAGCAATTCTATTGTTTTATAATCATGTGTAGTATAGATTATGCTGCAGTAACAAATAAACCAAATTCCAGTGGTTTAACACAGCGAAGTTTTCCTTCTCACTCAAGTGACAATCCAGTAAAATTGGGTGGCCCTCTTGGGTAGCTCACTCCCAAGAAATGACTCAAGGATCCAAGTACCTCCTATCATGTGAGTTCATCATCATATGATCATGTGATCACATCATCACATGAACAGATATATAAACTGTAAAGAGAATGCTATATTTTAAGACCAGGCCTAAAAATCATGTCTGTCAACATTGCATTAGCCAGAACTAGCTACGTGGTCCCAACTCAACAGTATAAAGGAAGCAGAGATGTGTAGTTTTCCTGAGTTTCGTGGAACAGAAATAATATTGCTGAACATCTAGTCAATCCCTGCCACAGTGGTTGTTTGCTTACTCTACTTTGAGCTCCTTGAGGAGACAGGACTTTCTTATCAATCCCACCAACATATCACCAACAATAATTGTGTGGGTCAGTAAATATTTATTAAATAAACTAATGAAAAATACCACACCTACTTGTATTCCTGTCCTTCTGGTGAGTTTACTGGGCTGTTCCTTGCTGTTTGTTTGTTTGTTTGTTTTAATAGAAGAGATAACTCCCTTCTAATTACAGTCTTCTCAACTGCTTAGCCTGGGACAAAGGCTGCCCTCCCCCCTCTTGGCTAGTCTGCAAAGCAGGGCTGGAGTAAGTTGTGGAAGTCAAATCAGAAACAAAACAACAGCCAGATGCCACAGGGCAGAGTGAAGCATCTGCAGTTTATGACAACATGGGCTAGGAACAAAAAGCATTTTTGGATATCAGATCAGAGATAAAAATATTCTGATTGGATAAATAGTTCGGGTGACAGAATCATTCTGGTGTCAAAAGAAAGAAGGAATGAAAGGAAAGATACAGGACACATTTAGCTAAAATAAGAACATAATCTGGTTAAAATCTCTTTATACAGATTGTTTTTTCTTAGGGTGACACTCAGGCATGCTCCATTTAATCTCTAAACCAGAACATAACCATATCTGACATGCTTTGGCAGAGACAGTAACCCTCCTTGTTTAGCAATAGTTTTATCTTGTCCTGTTTATCCTCAAAAAAGAGGACCTGAAGCGCTCACTGATATATGTCTTCCATCTGAGTCTACTACTTTATATTATATATCTACTGTAGATCCAGTCCTGTGCCCAAGACTGTGAGATTAAAACAAAGCCTATAGTGTAGTCTCTGTCCTCAAGTATTTTGTCAGCTCATCACAGGGAGGAGGCATTGGGTGATATCAGTAACTAGGCCACTTGAGCCAAAATACATATTTTTGACTGTGTGTTTAAGTCAGGATGAGCCCCTTAATCTTTCTGAACCTCAATGTCCTAATCAACAAAATGAGAATATTGAATCAGGTGATGTCTAAGTACCCTACTCAGTCCAAGGTTCTAGGATACTATTCTCTGTGCTTAATAATATTATAATTGAAAGTTTCAGAATCGTATTTAGGTATAAGAGGACCAAAAGAGCTTGTTCACTGAGAAAATGAAAAGAATTTCTACTAAGGATATTGGAATCTGTGAGTGTCTGTTTGGTGGCTCACCTCTGACCTATTCTTAAATGATCATCACCTCCTTGAAAACAATGAACAGATGATCCCTCCCCAGGATATGGAATCTCTGCATTTACAAAGTCTTAAGTGGTTGGTTCCCACAGGTGTGAGGTCACTTAGTGTTCCATGCAGTTCGTGACTTCCCTGAGCTCCAATGAGGTGATCCAGTGGCTTGCATTACCACTCTCCCTTGTGAAATGATTCTATATATGTGTTAGGCTTTCTCCTCCTGAAAATGTTTACAAATGTGAGCTGCTTTCATTCCTTACAAGAGGGAGAATGGGGTGGCCAAACAGGACCATAATGTTTGGAATCAAGCAGACCTGTATTTGAACCCCCAACCTGCTGCTTACTAGTTATGTTGCCTGGGACAAATTATTTAACAACTCTGAGATTCAAGTTTTCTAATTTGTATATAAATAATACAGATTCCCCAGAATTTTTCTGAAAGAATATTTGTGGGACATATCTAACATAGTAGATGCTCAAAGAATGGCCGTTGGGTTTGTTTGTTTGTTATTATTGTTTTCAGGGAGAGAACCCTGTGCTGAGGTTTGGAGATTAAATAAATTAACCAAGTCTGAGTCTACATAGCTACTACATGGCATAGACTTTGAAAGTACTCCTGCCTGATTCTTTCCATTTTCTATCATCTCCACCCCTCAACGAGTTTCTTCCAGTGATTTTATTGGACAATATTCCTTGAACTTTTATTCTGATCAGAGATTTGGAGGAATGCTAAGGGCAGTTTATTATAGAATCTAGTCCTGTAAATTTTATTAGACTAAATAAAAGACCATGACTTGCTCAAGATGACCTGGCTACTTGGGGGCTGAGGTCTTCTGACTCAGCACCCAGTTCTCTTTGCCTAAGGAGAGGATAAATATTAGAGGTTTTGTCACATTATTAATGACTTGACCACAATATTGCTTTTAATAAAAATTCTTTCAACCCCTACACATTATCTCTATTTTGTAACAATTTGCATATTTCCATTTTAAAGAATGTAATAATGATTCACTTAATAATGATTCTGTTTTATTAAAGTTTGAATTATATGCAACCTCCAGAAAAACATCTACAAAGACATGTCAATTTATAGAGAGATCAGGCCAAAAACTCAGTACAAAAACTATTTTTAAATGCTTCCCAAAGTTGAAAACATGACAATATAGGTCTTTTTTTCCATAATAATAAATAAACTTCCCAAATGCAGAAATTAAGTAGAAGTCTCCCTGAATCTACTGCTCCTCTGTTCAGCTGTTTGTATCCCTGACCTAAACAATACAACCTGTCAATGAGAATAACTTTTACCAGCTTATTATTAGTCAAAGAAACAGATTGCCAATAATAAGGTGTTCCTTAGTATGAAAAGCTAAAGTCTTTGGCTCCAAAGACTGGATCCAAAATCTCTTCCAAAGCATCCAGAACATATACCTTAATAAAGCTATGCATTCACACTCTTTGCAAAGTCAAGGGTGTAGCTTCTCATGGTCTACACTTTGTCACCGCTGGCTTTCACCTCAGGATATGGGGAAAAAGTCTGCCAAAGACAAATTAGAGAATGTAGTCTGACTGTAGAAGACAATGTCAAAATCAGGGACAAATGTGTGTAAAATCTCTGGATTTCTTCAAGAACCTCTTTTCCTCAAGTGGTTAAGAACAACTATTGGGAACTCCCTAAAAGCAATCTGGTGTTAGGTACTGAGGAGGTAACACAAATAAGATTAATAATAAATTAAAAGCAACCCCTATCATCGTACATCTTGCTGTGAATCTAAGAGGAAAGAAGGCAACAGTAGGATGGAACAAAACATGATTAATGATTGAGCGCTCCCAAGGTTTTCTTTCCAAGTCAACTAAAAAGGAGCTCTTTCTCTGCTAATGTTCTTTCCCTCTTCACCTTCTGAGGATAATCTTTTTTTGCCAGAGGGGTTTCTCTTGGATTTTGTGTTGCAATGATCATGTAGGGATGTAATGTGTAGGGTAAGGATACAAGTATGTAAGCTAAGTCTGGATAGGAATTCTTCAAGGAAGCTTAGATGAAAAAGAGGGGCCAGAGCAGCTGGGTATATGAGAGAAGTAGGTGAAAGAAGGATAAAAGGATTCTGAGAGTACCTTCTGGCCTCTTTATGGGGATTGAGAAATGCAGTTAGGAATCAGAGTTTCTTTGAAGTGTCTTTCTTTGCTGCTGAATCATGCTTCTTTGATCACATTACGACTCTGAGAATGAACTCTATGAGTGTGGCCCTTTATTAGTTACCCAGAAATTTGGCTAAAGCAGTCTTTTAAGGTAATAGGTAGTGTGTTTAATTTATTGATCAGAAGCTCTGTGGCTGGATGCTTTTGGTGTGCTATATTTTTAGAGAAAGACATTGAAATAAGCGAATATAGGCAGGATGAATTCATGTATGATATCCAGGCTATGTCTTGGGTTCAAGTGACACTGCGTCTCTTTCCTTTGGTAGAGATAGGTCTAGTCTGCAGGTATGAACATACCTAAAGCAACAACACATCCAAGTATCCTGATTTGTTTTTTAAAAGAATTTTGTATTGATGCTTGAAAAAAAGGTACGGGAGCCATTCATCATCAGAAATTACAACTTTTTTTTGGATTTTTGTACATTTAGATTACGGTTTGATATTGATTTTCTTTTTGAATCATCTTTAGGGAGGACATGACAGCATAATCAGTTCAGAGCTTAAATCTTCTAAGGGTTTTAATTTGGCCCTAATCTTTTGTTCTCAGTCAAACGTTCAAAAAATGATTTATCTACATTAACTTACTCTTTAAACTTAGGCAATTGAATTCAGAAACTTTAGGGAGATTGATGGTAAGGAGAGAGGCAACACAATGTTGTGGAACATTAAACAAGTTTGAAGAAAACCTGGTTACCAGCCCTGAATCTATTATTTACTTGCTCTGCGATCTTGTGCAGTTTCCTAAAGCTCTCTGGGTCTCCTGTCTTATCTGTAAGCTGAAGGTGTTGGGCTAAAACAATGCTTTCCAACCTTTGTTTCAATCTGACATACCTGAGATCCACAACATTCTTACCTGAAACAATGGCTCATTTTGAGAGCGAGCGGTCTATAGGGGGTAGAGGCGACACAAAGAGAAGGAGGAAAAGTCTCTGAGCTTTGAAAAACTCCGCAAGTCATTTTTAAATTTCCTCCCCTCAACCCCTAGTGAAAAATCATTTCACCTGAGGACATCTGGAATCCCTTGTGGCTCTGGAACTTCTATAACAAAGGTTTATTTTCTATGTCTGAATCTTTATAATTGCTATTGAAGATATATTCACAAATCATTTGAAAGGTAAAGAAACCTAGGCTTAGAGAGCCTTAGCACCTTTCCCAGTGCCTTTGGGGAACAGCCATGATTGCTGATACCATCCATGTTCCTGATCTTCCTATTGCATGAAGCTGAGCTTCTGATGCAGAGTAAGATCACACAAGTTTACCCCATTGGCACTCATGCATCTTAGAGGAAAACAGTTGTCCTCTTTGGTATCAACCCAGAGACCCTTTATTTCATTAGGTTCAATGAACAGTGGCTGAATAATAAAGGATAATATTTATTACGTACCTACTATGCATCAGGCACTGTTGTGTTTATAGATGTTTTACATCCATAAACTTATTTAATCTTCCCCCAAACCCTAAAATGAAGATACTGTTATTTCCATTTTATAAATGAGTTATCTGAGGCATGAACCCCAAATTACACAGCTAGTAAATGCTAGAGGCAGAATATGAACTCAGGTATTCAGGCTCCAGGGCCCTCATTCATAATTACTCTGCCATGGTGATTCTTGAAAGATCTTAAAGATTTTATATCTGTTTTATTATCCAGGTTGCATAATAGCTATAGAATCATGAAATCAGGAGGCCAGTGGAAAAACATGAGAGAAAGACAGCAAAGCATCATGAGAGAAGGTGAAAAAAACAAAGAAAGAGATGAGGATTTAAGATGGAATTCTGGTTCTTCCCCTTGCTAGCTGTGTGATCTCAGTCAAGTTACTAAATCTTTCTGTGTCCAAGTCTCCTTAAATTTTACATGGTTTTGACAAGAGCACTACTTCAAAAGACTTTTGTCAAAATTAGAAGAGTTAATGCCCAGTGCTCCACACTTAGCACAGCACCTAACATCTCCCACATGGGAACCAAACATTCTGAGATCCCTTTTGCAGCTCTCTCTCGAGCCAAACAACTCTAGCGTGTGTAAAAATAAAGTGTTCAAGGTAAAACAATATGTTCAGTGATATGGATCACCCAGTACAAGACTGTGTGTTGTAACCATGGTGATGGTTTTATATTTTATCTTTAGGAGATATCGTTCTTTAAAAGCCTTTCAATGAGGTGTACATCCTTGACTAGTGCTGACAGCAGCTCTCCTTTTGTTCACTCAATTAAATTCAACAGCTTTTACTGAACACCCCCCTCTTCTCTTTCTTCCTGGTTCAAGCTCTCATTGTTTCTAACTTGGCTTTTTTTTTTTTTTCAGCCTCCTCCTACCTTGTTCCACTGCCTCCTGTCCCTAACCCTCCATCTCAAATTAATCCCTTTCTTCTACACTGCTACCAGTGCTACCTTTATGATAAGCACACTCCAACCAGATCAGATCCTTCCATAAAATATTCCAGTAGTTCCTCAAAGTTCCCAAGGTAAGTTCACGTTTCTTAGTTTGACACACACAAGCCTTCTTGAATTGTCTTTAGCTTTCCTCTCTAGTTTCACCTTGAACCATTCTCCTAATCTACAGGCCCCTGACCACACTGCGTGATATGTCCTTCATCCCTGGTTCTTACTTGCTGCTTCGCATGTCTCTGCTTTGGATGTATAGCTACATCTTTGCATGATGCTCTTCTTCCTGACACTCCTCCAATACTTCACCAAGGCTCTTAAACTTGAGTACCTTCTTCTCATCCATCAAGACCAGCACCAGCACTGGGGACCCTAGGATGACTTTGCTGACCACATCCCCAGCCCCACTGAATCTGGTTTCCTAAACATGCCCATATCCCCATGTGCTAACCTCAATCACTACACTTGGTGAATTGACCTGTGACATTTTTGAGGACAGAAACTGTGTCTTTCGTCTCTGTATTTCCAGGTCATGCTGGACATATAGTAGACATTAAATTCTCCTATGACGAATGAATGAACAAGTGGATGAAACTCAACTAAACTCTTTCAAAACAGGTACATTCGCATGGAAATTCATAAACTAACCCACGTGATGCTCCTCAAAAAGGTAGGAAGCATATCATTGTGTTTTTATGCTACCAAGTGAAGAAAAGTGGTAAACTTTTCTTGCTCATCAAAACATATGTAAGCCTGCATCTGGCTTATGTCAGTGATTACAATGGTAAAAAAGGTGTTAATCCCACTCATACATGAATATAGGAGACTGTGAACAACCCACAACCTGTCTCTGTTAGGTAGTTATATTAGAAAAAAATCTGTTGGAAAATTAAAAAATTTTCTCTATGAAATTTGAATGTCAATATATTTCATTTAAAAAATAATTTGACTTAAGGAATAAATTTATGAATTTATAAGTATTAATAATTTTAGGCATTTTTATATACTTTTGATTTTTATTACCTTCCCCCATCCTCATGTTTGAAGTTCTACACAATGCAGGGATCATTATCATGCCAACGGTAGCATATGTGCTGCTAAATCCAACATATGGGGAGAGGTGAAAGAGGAACTTTAAAAATGATCAACTTATCATTTTTAGAATTTTTCAAGATATGAGTCCTGGCACTTCATTTTCAACACTCACATTAAAAAGCATGCCTACAAAGCTATATCTGTAAGTCTTAAGAGGACACATCGAGGATTAAACTTGGTATAGGGTGAATGATCTGCCCAGGAGTTTAACTGTGCTCAGCTGTAATGCCTTGTGTGAAGTAGAACAGACGCAGGCAAGGGAGGGGTGGGTGGAGGACAGGCAACAGTGGAAGGCTGGGGTCTCAGCATGGTGAAACCAATCCACACAGGACTTCCTCTATGTTCTTATCAGCTTCACTGCCCAAATCCAACCGGGCTTTTGGACAAACAACAAGTTCAGTCCCTTCATGACCACAGGCTCCCAGAAACTACTAACCTGGCTTCAGGGGCCATGCACTGCCACTGTCTTTGAAACTGGAGGCCTTGTTTGCTAATACACAAAATCTGTCAAGGATATTGCCACACTCCATGTTAATTTAATTAAGGGTTTTAATGAAGCAGAAAATTAATCAAAAGGTTGTCAGAAGAATATGTCAAAATCAGTCTTTACCAATGTCAACATACTGTTTCAGGATCATTCCGCTGTTTCTGGCAGCTTCCCTCATGAATACTGGATGGAATAGAAACAGAAGCCTTCAGGAAAGGACAAAAAGGAAGTCCATCTTCCCTATCTGTGAAAAAGGTAGTGTAAGGTTTATTTCCTTTCAGGCTAATAGTGAGGAATAAGCCAAGGCATTTTAAAGAACTGAAGGAGATGGAAAGATTTCTAATAAATGCAAGTGGTGCTAGTGACCCTCTTTTCCTCCAGAAAGAAAGCCTTTCAGGATACCCACTCTTACTTTGCTCAGAAGGGCTGCGACCTCTTTTCAGTGCCTTGTCATGTCCCTGCTTGTCAAATAGAACAATTTTAATTACGGTCTTTAATTCCCCCTCTTAATAAAGAGGGAATTGTCTTATCATTTATACAACCCCCATTTCAGAATTAACAATGACTCCTCACCAGTGCTTGGCATTTTCAGTTTCTTCTTAAAATTTTATCCATTATACGAGGTGTATAGTATTATCTCATTGTGGCTTTAATTTGCATCTCCCTAATGACTAATGGTGTTGAGAAGATTTTCATATGTTTATTTTATATCCATTTATATATATATATATTTAAATTATTTTATTTATTTTTTTATTTTTGGCTGCATTGGGTCTTCATTGCTGTGTACGGGCTTTCCCTACTTGCAGCGAGCGGGGGCTACTCTTTGTTGCAGTGTGAGGGCTTCTCATTGCAGTGGCTTCTCTAGTTGCAGAGCACGGGTTCTAGGCTCATGGGCTTCAGTAGTTGTGGCACGTGGGCTCAGTAGTTGTGGCTTGTGGGCTCTAGAGCACAGGCTTAGTAGCTGTGGCGCACAGGCTTAGTTGCTCCGTGGCATGTGGGATCTTCCCGGACCAGGGCTTGAACCCGTGTCCCCTGCATTGGCAGGAGGATTCTTAACCACTGCGCCACCATGGAGGCCCAATCCATATATATTTTGTGGTGAAGTATCTGTTTTCTTATTACTGAAATTTTAGAGTTCTTTATATATTCTGAAAAAAAAATGTAACTTTATCAAATATGGTATTTGCAAATATTTTTTCCCAGTCTATGGCTTGTTAAGTCATTATTTTAAAACAGTTTTTATGAGAGCACAGAATGAAATCTAATATAAAAATATCTTGTTTTAGGGGCTTCCCTGGTGGCGCAGTGGTTGAAAGTCCGCCTGCCGATGCAGGGGACACGGGTTCGTGCCCCGGTCCGGGAAGATCCCACATGCCGCGGAGTGGCTAGGCCCGTGAGCCATGGCCGCTGAGCCTGCGCGTCCGGAGCGGGAGAGGCCACTACAGTGAGAGGCCCGCATACCGCAAAAAAAAAAATTTTGTTTATAAGTCATATTTTTGTTGTCTTATCTAAGCAATCTTTGCTTAACTCAAGGCCCAAAGAATTTCCCCTAAGTTTTCTTCTACAAGTTAACTATTTTATATTTTTTACATTTTGGTCTGAGATACATTTTGAGTTAAGTTTTGTAAGCGGCAAGAAGTTGAGTCATTGTTTTTACATGTGTATATTCAATGAGTCCAGCACTATTCATTCAAAAGATTATTCTTTATTATTGAATTGTCTTTTCACCTGTGATGAAAATCAACTGACCACATATGCATGGGTGTTTTCCTGTAATATTTATTTTGTTCCACTAATCAATATATCTATCCTCTTGCTAATATCCACACCTTCTTGATTATTGTAGCCTTATACTAAGTCATTAAATCAGATAGTGTGAATCCTCCAACTTTGTTCCTTTTCAATATTATTTTGGCTATTCTAGTTTCTTTAGTTTTCTATATAAATTTTTGAATAGGCTTATCAAATTCTGGTGTTTTTCTGGTTTTAAACATCGGATCTTCTGTGTAAGTTACTATATGCATACCCAAGTATTTCACAGTTTTGGGGTACTATTGTAAATGGAACTTTTTAAAAATTTTCTTTTTCCAATTGTCCATTACAAGTATACAGAAATAAAGTTGATCTTATATATTGACTTTATAACCTGTGTCCTTGCTAAACTCATTTATTATTTATAGAAAGCTTTTATATAGATTCTTTCAGATTTTTCTATGTAAATGATCATGTCATTTGCAAATACAGACTGTCTTAACTTCCTATCCAATCGCTAAGCATTGTATTTTTCTCTTGCCTTATTATGCTAAGACTTCCAGTACCACGTGGAATAGCATCAGAGAGAGTGCTTACCCTTGTTTATTCGTAGAAGAAAAGCATTCAGTCTTTCCACATTGAATATATTATCTGCAGATTTTAGATAGATGTCCTAAATCAGGTTAAGGAAATTATCCCTTCTATTCCTAGTTTGCTTAAAGTTTCTTTCATGAATGTTATGTTGAATTATGTTAAATGATTTTTCTGCATTTTTAAATGATCGTAAGGTTTTTTTGAATCTGTTGATGTGAATTTTATTGACTGATTTTAGAATACTGAACCAGCATTGTATTCTTGAGTTAAACAAAACTTGGTCATGATATATTATCCCTTCTATTTATTGCTGGATTCATTTTGTTGAAGTTTTGTTAAGAATTTTTGCATGTGCTGTGTTCATGAGAGATATTGATTTTCCTTTCTCATAATATCTTTACCCGGTTTTGGTATCAGGGTAATGACGGCCTCATAGAATGTGTTAGGAAGTGTTCCCTCCTCTTAATTTTTTTGGAATACTTAGTATAGATTTTCTATTATTTCTTAATTGAATGTTTAGTTAAATTCACTCATGAAGCCATCTGGGCTTCAGTTTTCTTCCAGAGAAAGCTTTAACAACAAATATAAAATTTCCTAGATATAGGGATATTCAAGTTTATCAAATACTCTTTGAGTAAGCTTGAATACTTTGTGTCTTTCAAGGAATTTGGTTATCTTAAGTTATCAAATTTCTTGGGATAAAGTTAATAATCCCTAATTATCCCTTTGTTGTTCATAGTGTCTATACTAATATCCCCCCTCTCATTCCTGATATTGGTGACTTATGTCTTCTCTCTTTTTTCTTTATCAGTTTAGCTAGAGTTTATCAATTTTATTGATCTTCCCAAAGAACCATCCTTTGGTTTTAGTGATTTTTTTTCTCAATTTTTCTCATTTCTATTTTATTTATTTCTGCTCTAATATAGATGTTTACTGCTATAAATGTCCCTGTAATCGTTGCTTTATCTGCATTCCCTAAATTTTGAAATGTTGGGACTTATTTTCATTCAGTCTAAAATACTTTTAATTTTGCTTGTGAGTTATTTTAAAGTACGTTGGTTTTAAAGCAGCCACATAGCACAGGGAGATCAGCTCGGTGCTTTGTGACCACTTAGAGGGGTGGGATAGGGAGGGTGAGAGGGAGATGCAAGAGGGAAGAGACAT
This sequence comes from Delphinapterus leucas, assembly GCF_059928025.1. Taxonomy (NCBI): domain Eukaryota; kingdom Metazoa; phylum Chordata; class Mammalia; order Artiodactyla; family Monodontidae; genus Delphinapterus; species Delphinapterus leucas. Next base: position 45,538,316 of record NC_143133.1, on the reverse strand, counting down.
GGGGATATATGTATATATATAGCTGATTCACTTTGTTATAAAGCAGAAACTAACACACCATTGTAAAGCAATTATACTCTAATAAAGATGTTAAAAAAATGTTACTCCCCCCAAAAATAATAAAATAAAAATACTTGAGGATTTTCCAGAGTTTTGTGTTACTGAATTCTAAAGTCCATGTGGTCAGAAAACATGCTTTATGTGACTTGAATAAATTTACATTTTTCAGATTGGATTTACAGTCCATAATATATTCTATCTTGGTAAATGTTCCATGTATACTTGAAAAGGATGTATATTCTGCTTTTATGAGTGTGATATTTTATAAACGTCAATATGATCAAGTTGTTGATAGTGATGACAAAGTCTTCTATATGCTTACTGATTTGCAGCAATCTGTCAATTATTGAGAAAGGGGTATTGAAATCTCCACTATATTTGTGAGTTTGATTATTTCTTATTATAGTTTATCAGTTTTTGTTTCATGTTTTTGAAGCACAACATGCTTAGCATATTTATGTCCTCAATATGTTTAGCATATGTATGTCCTTTTGAAAAACTGATCTCTTTATGTTTATTAAACTAAGGTCTTTATCTCTGCTCATTCTATTTGCTTTGAAATCTACTTAGACACTAAGCAGCTTTCTTTTGATTACTTTAGCCTGATATATTTGCTTCCATCATTATTCTTTTTTTTTTTTTTTTTTTTTGCGGTATGCAGGCCTCTCCCTGTTGTGGCCTCTCCCGTTGCGGAGCACACGCTCCAGACGCGCAGGCTCAGCAGCCATGGCTCACGCGCCCAGCCGCTCTGTGGCATGTGGGATCTTCCCGGACCAGGGCACAAACCCACATCCCCTGCATCGGCAGGCGGACTCTCAACCACTGCGCCACCAGGGAAGCCCCATCATTATTCTTTTAACTTATTTGTGTCTTTATATTTACAGTATATATATTGCAGGCAGTATATAGTTGGGTCTTGCGTTTTATTCAATCTGAAATTTTCCCTTTTAAGGTTTAGTTCATTTAATGTGATTATTGATATAATTGTATTTAAATCTAAAATCTTGATATCTATTTTTTATTTGTCCCATCTATTCTTTGTCCTCTCTTTATTTCTTTGTATCCTATTGACTATGTATTTTTTATGATTCCATTTTTCTCCCCTTTGGCTTATAATCTACACGTTTTTTAGTAGTATTTTAGTGTTTTATTATACAAATTTAACTTAAATGTGACCTAAATAATATTATGTAACTTCATACATAGTATTATAACCTTACAATACTGTATTTCCATTTCTCCTTCAGTTTTTCTCATTTTGTAAATGTGTCGTACATTTTACTTTTACATTTGTTATAAACACTGCAATACATTGTAATGATTTTTCCTTCAAATGGTCAATTATCTTTTGGAGTGATTTAAAATATAAGAAAATGCTATATACTTACTGACATATTTACCATTTCTGGTGCTCTTTATTACATTTTGTAGATACAGATTTCTGTTGATATTACTTTTCTTCTACCTGAAAGATTTTCTTTCATTTTTAAAATTGAAGTATAATTAATGTACAATATTATATAAGTTACAGTTGTGCAATACAGTGATTCACAATTTTTAAAGGTTATACTCCAATTATAGTTATTATAGAATATTGTATATATTCCCTGTGTTGTAAATATATCCTTGTAGCTTATTTTATACATAATAGTTTGTACCTTTTAATCCTCTACCTCTATGTCGCCCTTCCTCTTTTCCCTCTCCCCATTGGTAATCACTAATTTGATTTCTATATCTGTGAGTCTGTTTCTTTTTTTGTTATATTCACTAGTTTGTTGTATTTTTTAGATTCCACATAATTGATATTACACAGTATTTGTCTTTCTCTGTCTGACTTATTTCACTTATCATAATACCCTCCAAGTCCATCCATGTTGTTGCAAATGGCAAAATTTCCTTCTTTTTATGGCTGAGTAGTATTCCATTGTGTGTGTGTGTGTGTGTGTGTGTGTGTGTATACACACACATATACGCAAACACACTTATGCATTCCACATCTTCTTTATTCATTCATCTGTTGAGGGACACTTAGGTTGTTTCCATGTCTAAGCAATTGTAAATAATGCAGCTATGAACACTGGGGTGCATTTATCTTTTCAAATTAGTGTTTTTGTTTCTTTTGTCTATATACCCAGGAGTGGAATTTCTGGGTTTTATGACAGTTTTATTTTTAGTGTTTTGAGAAACTCCCATACTGTTTTCCACAGTGGCTGAACAAATTTACATTCCCACCAACAGTGTGCGAGTGTTCCCTTTTCTCCACATCCTCACCACCATTTGTTATTTGTGTTCTTTTTGATAATAGCCATTTTGACTGGTGTAAGGTGATATCTCACTGTTGTTTTGATTTGCATTTCCCTGACAATTAGCGCTGTTGAGCATATTTTCATGTGCCTGTTGGCCATCTGCATGTCCTCTTTGGAAAAATGTCTGTTCCGTTCTTCTGCCCATTTTTTAATTGGGCTGCTTATCCTTTGATGTTGAGTTGTATGAGCTGTTTGTGTATTTTGGATATTAACCCCTTATCAGTCATATTTGCAAATATTTTCTCCCATTCTGTAGGTTGTCTTTTCATTTTGTCAATGGTGTCCTTTGCTGTTCAAAAGCCTTTAAGTTTAATTAGGTCCCATTTGTTTACTTTTGATTTTATTTCCTTTGCTTTAGGAGACAGATCCAAAAATAAAAATATTGATATGATTTACATCAAAGAGTTCTGCCTATGTTTTCCTCTAGGGGTTTTATGGCTTCTGGTCTTACATTTAGATCTTTAATCTGTTTTGAGTTTATTTTTGTATATGGTGCTATAGAATGTTCTAATTTCATTCTTTTACATGTAGCTGTCCAGTTTTCCCAGCACCACTTATTGAAAAGACTGTCTTTTCTCCATTGTATATTCTTGCCTCCTTTGTCATAGATTAATTGACCATAAGTGCATGGGTTTATTTCTGGGTTCTCTATTCTTTTCATTGATCTATTATGTCTGGTTTTGCACCTGTACCATACTGTTTTTATTACTGTAGCTTTGTAGTATAGTCTGAAGTCCGGGAGCATGATTCCTCCAGCTCTGTTCTTCTTCCTCAAGATTGTCCTGGCTATTTGGGTCTCTTCTGTTTCCTTACACATTTTTAAATTATTTGTTTTAGTTCTATGAAAAATACCATTGGTATTTTGATAGGGATTGCATTAAATCTGTAGGTTGCCTTGGGTAGTATAGTTATTTTAACAATATTAATCTTCCAACCCAAGAACATTGTATATCTTTCCCTCTGTGTTATCTTCAATTTCTTTCATCAGTATCTTATAGTTTTCCAAGCACAGATCTTTTACCTCCTTTGGTAGGTTTATTCCTAGGTATTTTATTCTTTTTGATGTGAAGTGAAAGATTTTTTTTTACTATTTCTCATAGTACAAGACTGCTGGTGATAAATTCTTTTATTTTTCATATGTCTGAAAATGTCTTTTTCCCCCCTCTCTTTTGAAAGATACTTTCACTGGGTAAGAATTCTAGGTTAGTAGGGTTTTTCTTTCAGTACTGAAAGAGGTTGTTCCACTGCCTTCATGCCCATATTATTACCACTGCAGGGTCTGTTACTATTCTTAGTTGTTCTTCTATGCATAATGTCTTTTTCTATGGCTGCTTTAAGATTTTCTCTTTATCACTAGTTCTAAGCAATTTGATTATAATTTTGGATGCCAGATTTTGTGAATTTTCCAACAGGATGAACATTCTGTTATGTCATTTTTTTTTCATTCTTGAAGTTTGTTCTGGGACACAGTCAAGTTACCCTTAAATTATTTGATCTCTTCAAATCTTGCTTTCAATCTTATTTAGCAACATTAGAGAAGCCTTTAATCTAGGGCTAATTTTACCACAGTTAATCTTTCCCATCCCTTTTGGTATCTTAATGTCCAGAAGCTGTCCAGTGTCCTGGGTACTGAGATGTTTCCTCATTCAGTCATCAAAGGCTTGTACGGTAAGACTTGAAGCACAAGCACAGCACAGATTAAATTTACACAGAGGCAAGGCATTAATAGTGAAGTACTTAAAACCAAGCAAGGATTCTACTCCTGGAGTGACCTGTTCCCCAGGGTATTGTGATGGGATGCATTCAGAAATCCAACGATTTCTAGAACTTCCCACAACACACTCCTGGTAGCACTATCCATGGTCCACTGGCCTTAGCACTTTAGGAGACTTGGCTCTATGGAGTTCAAGTTTCTAAATCTCCATTCTTCCCTTTACGTTCCCACATCTTGTCCTTTCATGCCTCTTCTCTGTCTCTTATCAACACTACAATACCAAAAGGTATATATTTCTCCCCCAGTGGAACTTAATGGCCTCGCAGAGAGAGACACAAAAGATCCTGCTGCTCTCTGTGGGGCTAAGGAGGGATGGAATCAGGGGAACTACCTATCTATTGTCCCAGGAACTGGAAGGTGACTGTGCTTTCATTCCCACATAAGTGAAGAGAAGTAAAAGGTAGCTTGTGGATCTGATACATTTTGTATATATCAGATGCATATTCCAAAGGGACAGTTTTCTCTGAGTAACCCAGAGAAGTTAACCAACTTGCCCAAGACCACACAGTAAGTGGAAAGGCTGGAATTAAACCCTTTACTCCTGGCTCCTCTCCTGCTCTATGTGAACACTCATTCTTGACTACTCTACACCACAATACATACAAAACAGTTACCAGAAACTTTTGCAGCCCATGGATTCTATTGATCCACCACTTCTTTTTATGCATATAAACCAGTGTGGCGAACCTGCATTCTGATATAAATGATTACTCCTGAAAATAGATTCTTTACTTACAAATAAATTATTTATTTACAAGCAACATCTATGGGCCCCAGGAATTAAGCCTAGTATACAATAGGTATGTTATTTCATTTGATTAAAATGCCATCGAGTGGTTGAATTATTTTTACTCCCATTTTACAGATGTGGAAACTGAGGCTTAGAGAAGCTTAAATAACACACCCAACATCACTCCGCTAATAGGAAGAAAACCAAGCCGGAAAGACTACGAAGATCCTAATCACTATGTTAAACTGCCTGACACGTGAAAATGTACGCTTAGATGTCAAGAAATTCTTTCTGCAAAAGGCTTTACACACCTCTTATATAACAAAACTTGCACTGACAGCAGCCAGGACAATAATAGTCTCTCACATTAGATCTGAACTTTCCTGTTCACAAAGCATTTCCGTATATTGCCTTGTTTCCCCAGAACTTGAGGCCCCACTGGGCTCCTAAGATTTTCCCAAGATCTGACTTGTCGTTTCAGAGACAGAGAGAGACAGAACATTATTGCAACTTGATTCTTAAATCAAACCAAATGAGCATGAACAGTGGGACTCAACATAGGATTCGACTGGCCCACATTCATTTCTTCTAAAAAGAAAACAAAAAAAATGGCATTGGGAGTATTTCAGTAAATAAAAATTCAAGGTTTCAATTCTGCTTGGTCCTTATTTTTCTTTAAGATGGTGCAGAATATAATTTAAGTTGCTCACTATCACACATCTTAATTGACAGACCTTTTCCTTATGCTTTGTTCCTAAGAATTAATGTTTGTATTTAATATCATACTGTCATTATCTTGTTTCCTCTACACTGAAAGGAGTTGTCTGTTATTTGCAGGTGTGGAGGGCCAGCTGGAAACACAATTCCCTCTCCCCTTCCCTCCTCCCACTGATCACTGGTTATTACGCCTAATTACATGGAAGCGTGTATTAGACTATTATAATGCGTGACAGTGTGCTTTAAGTAAACTAGAAATTTGCATATCAATTCAGGAAAAAAACCTAAAATGCCATTAAGGACATTCTTTTACATCCAGAGGATTCCTAGTTTTTAGGGAATTGCTTCTCTTCTCAGGTCTGAGTCTAAAATTTTAAAGCATAATGAAGTGAGAGTGAGGGGGGAGGGGCTCTGCATCCTAGGCTGATTTTCTTCCTCTCTTTCCTCCTCCATCTCTTAGTAACCAGCTGGGCAGATGGTTTCTTAGTAACCACACAGGTCAGCCGTTGGCTAACTGGGGCACTTAGCATTTACCTTCCAAGGTTTCAGCCCCCTGGAGCCAGCAGGTAGCTAGCTGGTGGTTTCAGTACCTCTACAGCCGAAAGAAATCAGGACCATGCAAGGTAGACACAGCCAGTGTTCCCTGGAGTGTCGAGAAATAACAAGTCACAATGAGCCCTTCAATTACTCCATCCTGGCCCTACCTGTCACTTTTTGTACTGTACACCTTATCTTCCTTGACCCTGGAGAGAGGTGACGCAGGCTGAAGAATTGCTTGAGGCCTTCAAGACCATGAACAACGGCACTGGAGTGGGTCATCTCCAAGCAGAGAGGGGGAAGGAATCTTGTTTCCTCCCAAATAGCTCAGGCTTGACTGTGTGGATGTTCAGTCATTCCTGATGGAAATGTATGTCCCTCAGCTCGTTAAGATAATTTGTAAGAATATTTTTGCCTTCGGAGAGTACTGGAGGCTATCAGAGGGTGTTGTTTTCCACAATACAGTTCGTCACAGATTTCATTATGCAAAGGCTTTGTTTCAGCTCCACTGTATTGTGTGTGCACTTATAGATTTAGAAATTTAAGGATCAGGCAAGCTTTCTTTGGATTTTTAAAAAATCTATGCAGTCTTTATGAAAGTATGATTTAAATTTTTTAATTCTTCACCTTAGAAGATATCAGTTATAATATGTGGATAAAGTTGGGAAAGAAACATAGATAATAAAATAGTTATTTAAGAACAGCGGGGTTATGGATGGATTTTTAAAATTACATTAATTTAATACCAATAATAAATATATATTTCCTTGAATTTAAAAATATCTCCAAATAACCAGATGCTTTTACAATGGAGACATGTTGCTAAGGAGTAACTTCAAATGGTGTTAGTTTTAAGGTAATTTCCATTGTGTAGACAGAACAGAAACCACTAGTAGGTTGAACCATTAGAAATTGCCTGTATCCGAACACTTTGGATCTACAAAAATAGCAGTTTCATATGATTCAATCTAAACTACCTAACTGATCAATCATCTTTTCACTTCAACATAGAAAGGTAGTTTTATTCATTTTGTTTGTACCTTCACCTTATTCCATATAGGATTTGAAAGGGATGATGGCATTCTATGGTTCCTCACTCCCCACCACCCCTTCCTAACATTACAACAGTTAGGAAGAAAATGCAAGTAATATTTTTTTGTTATTGTTGTTTTGTTTTGCTTTTTCTATTAGCTCTCTTTAGAATCATTAGTGTCATCAGAATTATTCCCTCTGACAGAAACATATTGGGACACTTTAGAAAGGGCATAGCTATCCGGTGTCCTAACGGGGACACCTGTGTGACTTGTGTAGCCGCCAAGCAGCACAAAGCAATTTCCCGTGAAAGAGTTTACCTAGTGCTGCATAGCAACTGCCCCAGGACAAAGAATCACAATCAACTGAAACCAAGTAGGAAATAAGAGACAGAGAGAATGCTATTATCCATATTATTATTTCCTAAGAAGACCAGCATTCATATACCCAGGCGTTCCAAAGTATCAGGGACTATGTCACATCACATATTTAAGGACACTAATTCCAATTCTGCCAGCTCATAGGTTTCTACAGATAATGATGGGTGAAACACAATAGTAATGGAAACATGAAAAATGTAAGAAGGGCCTGTTCTTTGGGATGAAAAGTTGACTTCTAGTTTGGAAGAGGACAGTTAAGTTCCAACTTCAATCTCTCAGCTTTTCAACTTCCATGCAAGTTTCAGTTGCTTTCATTAAGAGCAAGGGATGTGAAAACAAAAAATATTAATCAAGTCACTCTGCTAATGTGGTCATATGTGTACATCTTTTATTTCTATAGAAATAGGTTTTTAAATTCTGCATCATATAGTTATAAATGTGTGTACATAAACATACACACCTACCTTTGTTGTAAAACTTTGGGAACCAGATAAGGGAATAAGAATTGAAAGAATTCTTGGAGGACCTATAATACAAACCCCCTTATTTAGTGTGAGATACTGAAGCCAAATGTCATATTAGGCTGGAATCAGAATCTAGTACTCCAGTACTCATTCCACTGTACCACACCGCATCTTTTACACCCAATAAAATCAACCAAATTTAAACCAAGTCAAATTCTCCAACTTCAGGAAAAAAAATATGATTCAAATCAAGCTGAAGTAAGTACTATGGCGGAAATTGCAAACTGGCTTCTGATATATATTCTCCCTATGTTCCTTAGATATAAGAAAATAAGTTTTTAGCTGGGTACATTGTCAGAAAAACTGTATTCCCCAGTATCCTTTTCAGCTGGCTCCCCATTATGTGACTAATTTCTGGCCAGTGAAATATAAACAGGAATGTTAATATATTGGCTGAAACTTTGATGTCCATTTTGGACCTGGAGGCAATGGATGCTATGGATGGCAGAGCAACAAGATAGAAGGAGCCTGGATCCCTAATAATCAGGAAGCCCTAATAACTAGGTAGGGTCGTAGTCCTACCTACATCCAATACTACTTTAATTTAAAAATAAACTTCTTTCTTACTTGAGTCCCTGTTATTTGGTGTTTTTCTGTTGTATACAGTCACATCTAATCCTAAATAACATAAATATACAAAATATATATCTACAAGACCTTAGAATGTTTTAATTAACATGACAATAATTGAAAACAAAAGACTGATTTAACCCATGATTTTTTTTATCCTAAAGAGATTGAAACATTAATCAAACTTTATATTATGCTCCCATTCTCATTCCTACCCCCTGAGCATATTAAATTTCTAAAGCTGGACAAGGTACCAATATCTAGGACGAGCACTTTGAAGGGAGGCAGAGAGGCAAAATTCATATTTCCTTTTCTGTATCTTAATTAAAAGCATTACAATTCCAATTATGTAATTCAGCTGTTTATTTGTCCGATGCATGGAGGCAGAAATGAAATAGAGGTTTCAAATAATTTCAGGTTTAGGTATTGTGTGTGTGTGTGTGTGTGTGTGTGAGAGAGAGAGAGAGAGAGAGAGAGAGAGAAACTCACCACTTGCAGGACCTTTGATGAACCCAGGGGCAGGACAGGAATAAAGACACAGATGTAGAGAGTGGATTTGAGGACACAGGGAGGGGGAACGGTAAGCTGGGATGAAGTGAGAGTGGCAGGGACGTATATACAATACCAAATGTAAAATAGATAGCTAGTGGGAAGCAACTGCATAGCACAGGGAGATCAGCTCTGTGCTTTGTGACCACCTAGAGGCGTGGGATAGGGAGGGTAGGAGGAAGATGCAAGAGGGAGGGGATATGGGGATATATGTATATGTATAGCTGATTCACTATGTTATAAAGCAGAAACCAACACAGCACTGTAAAGCAATTATACTCCAATAAAGATGTTAAAAAAAAACCCTGAGAAAAAATGTTTACACAACACTTATCAAAAAGTATCATTCAAGGAAAAACAAACGCTATACACTACTCATCTTTATCTGTTTTGGCTGCTCATCCCTAATTTTCATGGTTGTCCAATCTATTCCTTCTTATCTTTATGATCAACAGTTCTGCTCTGAATCCTTAGCTCAGAAACAAATGTCTCATATGAGGACAGGAGAAAATAAGCTAATAACAATATAAGTAATAATAAGTTTACATTTCCAATGTGCTTTCATACAAAAAGCTCAGAGTGCCTTATAAATTATATATACAGGGATCACTTAACCTCCTACTAAAAGGCCACTACTCTTAAAAGGAAATTCTCTGCAGTGTTGGACAGCAGGAAAGAAAGTCTGCCACGTCCATGTGCAATTGCTGGAGGAGTTTTAGGGAAGCAAAGTGTAATTCCCTACTCAGTGGCACTAAAAGCTTTGAACAATCCCTTTAAAAAATTGTCAAGGGAGCTTTTAATCACCAGAAGTAGTCAACTCTTTGTTCTGGGTCTCATCCAATCAAAGTGAAAACTTCAGCCATAAAATAGCACACCTGAATCATCAGGGGTTATGATGTCAGCTCCACTTCATTAGCAGTAGTCTCTTCGCCAATGACTATGTCAAGCAAGGAAACTGGTAAAGATCAGAAGGCAGGCAAAAATTGTTACTCTTGAAGCTGATAAGAATTAGGCTGTGAAAGACATACACCTGGCTGTATTTTGCATACTTTTGCTCCCTGCTTCCAGTTCTTCAGAACCAAGATCTAAGAACTTGCCCTCAATTCCCATCACCTACCACAGAGCACAACAGCAGGGAATGTTCTTCATACCTCTTTGCCACCTGCAAACTTGTATCAACCTTGGTGACCATGACCCAGCTACTGCTGTCTCCTCTGTGAAGCCTACTGATTGTAGCTACAGCAGGGATGATTATTTCCTTCTCTTAGTTGCCTCAGCTCATTTTTCATACCGCTAATACAGCATGTGTGAATCCTATAAGAAATGTTTTTGAATCTTTCTCCTCTACGAAAGGATTTGTTCTTTATGTGTAGTGATGGTATCTTGTCCTATGTCAACCCCTAGCAAAAGGCCTGGGACAAAGCAGATGTTAAGTGTTTCACTAAAGACCGAATTAGCTAGTCCACTATCAATTCTAACCTAGACAATTACAACAACCTTCCTGTTACCATGCTTGTCTTCCATTTCTCTATTCTGAATGCAGTAGCCAGAAAGAGCTTCTAAAAGTGAAGATCATGCCACCAACACTTCCCCACTGCATCTCTCTCTCCCCATCATGATTGCTTAAAACCTCTTGTTGGCTTTCCAGTGCTCTGAGAACAAAGACCACAGACATGGATTTTTTTCCAAAACCTTATTTTCTGCCTCTATTTCACTCCCTTACTCACTATACTTCAGTCATACTGGCTTCCATCCCTCATCAAACACACCATATTCTCCTCCCCTAAACCTTAATATATGTTAATCCCTCCAGTTGGAATATTTCTCTCCACACACCATTCTCATTCTTCAGATCTCAGGTTCAACATCACCTATTCAGAGAAGCCTCTTGTGTCCACTACATTAGGTAAAATTTGTTATCACCTAGCATTCTTTATCTTGAGCTCCTAAGATCCTCTCCACATAAAATATAAGTTCCATTAAGGCAGGGACGATGGCAGTTTTATTTTCCATTGTATCCTTAGCAAGTAATACAGTGCATGGAACTTTTAAGTACACAGCAACTATGTGTTGAATTAATAGATAACACAACTTGGGTTCTAAGACTAAAGACCTATGTCCCACAAAGAGAGTCGCACTAGACTAGAGAGAATCTCCAAGGCAGATAAAATTGGGACAGTCTGACAGCCAGAGAGAAAATGCAACTAAAATGAATATTTATGAAACTTAGGAAATATCAGAAAAGTAAAGCTTCCTTCCAGGTCCATCCATGTTATCACAAATTGTAGGCTTTCTTTCTTTTTATATGTATATGCCACATTTTCTTTATCCACTCATCTGTCAATGGATATTTGGGTTGTTTCCATAAATTGACTATTGTGAATAATGCTGCAATGAACATGGGAGCGCAGGTATCTCTTCAAGATCCTGATTTCAATTTTTTGGATATATATACTCAGAAACAGGATTGCTAGACTACATGGTAGTTTTACTTTTAATTTTCTGAGGACCCCCCCATACATTTTCCATAATGGCTGCACCATTTTACATTCCTACCAACAGTGTACGAGAGTTCCAATTTCTCCACAAGTCAGTCACAGAAGGACAAATACTACATGATTCCTCGTATATGAATATCTAAAATAGTCAAACATATACAAGTAGACAATAGAAAGGTAGTTACCAGGGGATGGGAGAGCAGGATATGAAGAGTTGTTGTCAGTGGGCATAAAGTTACAGTTATACAAGATAAATAAATTTCAGAGATCTGCTGTTTAACATTGTGTCTGCCTATAGTTAACAATAAGGTGATTAATCGTGCACTTCAAAATCTGTTAAGAGGGTAGATTTCATGTTAAGTGTTCTTACCACGAAAAGAAAAAATGGACACAAGAGGTAATGGATATTTACCTAGAGGTAAATGGATATGATTATTACTTTGATTATGGGGATGGTAACACAAGTGTATACTTATGTTCCAACTCACCAAATTGTATTCATTAATTACACGCAGTTTTTGTATACCAATTACACCTCAACAAAGGTGGAAAAAATTGAGGCTTCCTAGCATGGATAGTATTTGCCCATGTAAATAAGTAATTATAATTTGTAGTATATATCTCATTACAGGGATTCTCTCGTGTTTACCTGGCTAAGTCAACACAGATGTCATGTCCTCTAAGGAGACTCTCCACTGGTGGAAGGTGCATTTTGATGTGCTCTGGTGATACCTGTTGTATCTGTCTAAGATCAGTGAAGTGGCAGAAGATGTGGGCAGAAAGAAGTGTTAGGTATAGATTGTGCAAGTCTCTATATTTCATACTAAAACATTTGGAATTTACCTAGTGAGCAATGGGGAAATAACTGAAAGCATGATCAGAAAAATGTAGTTTAGAAAAATTGTCCTGATTAATCTGCGAATAGAGTAGATTCAAGGAAAGGAAGACTGAAAAGTAAGAGGTGGTTAACAGGCTACTACAGTGGCCAAAGACAAACATGATGAGGATTTGAACTAGGCCAATGGCAAAAGGAATAAAAAGATGAGCATGAATTCAGGAATTACATAGAAGCTGGATTCTACAAATCAGTTAAGTAAAGAAGTTGGGTTTTCAAAAAAGATGGTAAATTTGGCTTGGCGAAAATAAAGTTAGAGGTGTTGGGGGATATCCAGGTGAAAATGTTCAGTGTATAATTGTAGATTCAGACCTGGAGCTCACAAGAGAGAGGTAGGCTGGAGATGTAGATCAGGAAGCCATTGGCGGTTATAGGTTCGCCCACAGATGACCTTGTTGATGGCCCTACATACAATGAAAATACCTGGGATAATGATGCAGGAATTGATCAGAACATTCTCCAGAGCAGAGCAACCTAAAATAAAATGACATCCTAACAACTAAAAATAAATATTATACTATCTGCTCAATAATACTAGATACTGACAATTTCAAAAGAATTACCAAAACAGAAGACATTAAATCCAGTTTGTTGTCCACAATTTCTAACAGTTGGTCATCATCTTAAGGTCCCCAAAAGAAGGCTCTCTGACTTTAAAGATACAAATATAAAATGCTGGAGTTCATTGAAATATATTATGCATTAGTATGTTAATGCGTTCTAGATATGTGTTTGGCACATACTGCACTATAATGAAGATGAATTATCTTGTATTTTATGTTCCTTTTGCTTAAACGGATCCCATTACAAGTTTCACAAAGCATGCTAATAAATTCTTTGCATTCACCTAAGTCCATTAATGAAGTTGAGCTGTTTATATTACATGGCAGTACCGTGACTGAGTTCAACTACCTCACTGAAAGAAAATAGCATTGAAGAGGAAATTAAGAGTTCACTAGTGCAAAATTATAAGAACTTACTATGAACCCGACAGTATTAATTCACTCATTTTTTCCTTAAACACTCACAGGAGATATTAACATTATTCCAGTTTATATCCTCCCTCCCAAAACTAAAGCACAGAGAAGTTTGTAACTGTCAAGGTCACAGAGCTTATAACTGGTAAACCTGAGCTTGAAACACAGGCCCTCTGGCTCTAGAACCTGTTCTTTAAATTACTCAGACTCCATACCTTCCCCCTCTAAAATTTCTCAAGGTCTTCTTTCTGGGGAGACTGAAAAATTCAATCACTCCTTCCATCAACATAAAATAAGAGCTAAAATATTAAATGTTGACTTGATGCATTAATAAATAATGCATGAACATTCAATTATATCATCTGTCACCACCAAATTTCACTGCAATGACATTCTGCTCCTCCCTACTCAACCAGCCCATCAGCCTCATTCGGACTTCATTTTGTAGCCCATTCTGTTCTAAACACAGTGGTTCATCATTTCAGCACTACCCTCACTAGCACTGTAGAGTGTCACCCCTCAAACTTCCATTGGAATAATAAATCCAGAGTTCATAGACCCTTTTTCCTGCAGGAGAACCTCTCACAGGGCAGCTTCATGAGTGGAGGACTTATACAGTTGCACCAGGCACCATATTCAGAAGGGCTCCCTGCTTGGTTTAATGCTCTGCTGTCACTGTCTTGAAATTCTTAATAATTTTTGAACAAGGTGCTTGCATTTTCATTTTGCACTGTGCCCCACAAATTATACTGCCAGTGCTGAGCTCACATAAACTCATTCTAATTTCAAAGCAACCTTCTCTTGACTGATTTGTGCAATTAGTTATTTAATTATATTTGGAGGGAAATATTATAAAGAAAAAGAAGAGTGCTATGGGAATGTGTAGTCTGAGGAGTTAGGGAAGCCTTCTTAAGAGGGTCAGATTTCTTCTGGGTTCTGAAGGATGAGTGAATACTAAGGAGTCCAAGAGCTGGGAGAAGCACATTCCAGGCAGAGCCTTGAAGCATGAAGCACATGGTGGGTTAGTGGGACTAAACATAGGGCATTTAGCACAGTGGAGTCAGGAACAGGTGAGGCTACTGAGGAAAGCAGGCAAGATCATGAAGGGACTGTGCATCATGTTAAGAATTTTGATCTTCATCCCAAAGAGCAATGGGAGCTCACTGTAGCATTTAAATCAAGAGTGACAGGATCCAATTTTTACTTAACAAGGTCACACCAAGACCTCATATCTTTACACTTCAAGTTACTCCTCATCATGCATTGACATTTACCAGATCTGCAGTTTCTTTTTTCACAATTCTCCAGCTCCAAATGGCACCTTTTTACATTTAGCAGATGACTTCATCTACTATTTCTAAGAAAGCTGAAGCTTCCCCACTTCAATATATCTTCATCGCCTCTGCCCTTATCACCACATGATCCTCGTAACTTTAAGATGGTTTCGGGTTTACTCATGCTTACCTCCTCCCCTCCTGTCCCAGAAGAAGATGTATCCTTCATCTCTTCACAGGCTAACCTTTCCAACTATAGTCTTTTTTTAAAAATTGAAGTATAGTTGATTTACAATATTATATTAGTTTCAGGTGTACTGCATAGTAATTCAGTATCTTTACAGATTATACTCTATTAAAAGTTATTACAAGATAATGTTTATAATTCCCTGTGCTGTATCCTTGTTGCTTATCTATTTTATACATAGTAGCTTGTATCTCTTAATCCCATACTCCTAACTTGCTCCTCCCCACTTCCCTCTCCCAACTGGTAACCAACCGCTAGTTGGTTTTCTATATCTGTGAGTCTGTTTCTGTTTTGCTATATAGTTTCATTTGTTTTATTTTTAAGATTCCACATATAAGTGAATCATACAGTATTTGTCTTTCTCTGTCTTACTTATTTCACTAAGCATAATATTTTCTAGGTCCATACATGATGCTGCAAATAGCAGATTTTAATTTTCCTATTACTGAGTAATATCCCATTGTGTATGTATACTACATCTTTATCTACTCATCCGCTCATGAACTGTTAAGTTGTTTCCATATATTGGTTATTGTACATAGTGCTGCTATGAACATCGGGGTGCATGTATCTCTCCAAATCAGCTGTTTTCTTATTTTTCCAGTTATATTACCAGGAGTGGAATTACTGGGTCATATGGCAGTTCTATTTTTAGTTTTGTGAGGAACTTCCATGTTTTCCTCAGTGGTTGCACCAATGTCCATTCCCACCAACAGTGCACAGAGGTTCCCTTTTCTCCACACCCTCAGCAACATATTTTATTTGTAGACATTTTGATTATAGCCATTATGACAGGTACGAGGTTTAATTTGCATTTCTCTAATAATTAGTGATGTTGAGCACATTTTCATGTGCCTGTTAGCCATCTGTATGTCTTTGAAAAAATGTCTATTCAGGTCTTTTGCACATTTTTTGACTGGGTTGTTTTTGATATCAAGTTGTATGAGCTGTTTATATTTTTATATTAACCCATTTTCAGTCATATCATTTGCAAATATTTTCTCCCATTCATACGCTGTCTTTTCATTTTGTCAATGGTTTCGTTTGCTGTGCAAAGTCTATTAAGTCTAATTAAGTCCTATTTGTTCACTTAGGCTTTTATTTCTTTTGCTTTAGGAGACAGATACAAAACAATATTGCTCTGATTTATGTTAAAGAGTGTTCTGCCTATGTTTTCCTCTAAGAGTCTTCTGGTTTCAGGACTTACATTTAGGCTTTTAATCCTTTTTGAGTTTATTTTTGTATATTGTGTTAGAGAATGTTCTAATTTTATTCTTTTACATATAGCTGTCCAGTTTTCACAGCACCACTTATTGAAGAGACTGTCTTTTCTCCACTGTATATTCTTGCCTCCTTTGTCATAGATTAATTGACCATAAGTGTGTGGGTTTATTTCTGGGCTATCTATTCTGTTCCATTGATCTGTGTGTCTTTTTCTGTGCCAGTATCATGCTGTTTTTGTTACTGTAACTTTGTAATACAGTCTGAAGTCTGGGAGGGTGATACCTCCAGACTTGTTCTTTTTTCTCAAGATTGCTTTGGTAGTTCAGGGTCTTTTTTGGTTCCATATGAATTTTAGAATTATTTCTAATTCTAGTTCTTTGAAGAAAGTCATGGATATTTTGATAGGGATTGCATTAAATCTGTAGATTGCTTTGGGTTGTATGGCAATTTCAACACTATGAATTCTCCCAATCCAAGGGCATGGCATTTCTTTCCATTTCTTTGTATCATCTTCAATGCCCTTCATCAATGTTTTATAGTTTTCAAAGGATATGTCTTTCACCTCCTTGGTTAAGTTTATTCCTAAGTATTTTATTCTTTTTAATGTGATTTTAAAAGGGATTTTTTTTTACTTTCTCTTTCTGATAGTTCATTATTAGTACATACAAAAGCAATAGATTTCTGTATATTAATCTTGTAACCTGCAGCTTTGCTGAATTCGTTTATTAGTTCTAATAGTTTTGGGGTGGAGAGTTTATGGTTTTCTGTATAAAGTATCATGTCATTTGCAAGTAGTGACAGTTTTCCTTCTTTGCTTCCAGTTTGGATGCCTTTTATTTCTTTGTCTTGTTTGATTGCTGTGGCTAGGACTTCCAACACTGTATTAAATAGAGGTGGTGAGAGTGGGCATCCTTGTCTTTCTCCTGAATTTAGAGGAAAGACTTTCAGCTTTTCACTGTTGAGTGTGATGATAGCTGTTGGTTTGTCATAAACGGCCTTTATCACATTATGTTACCTCTATGCCCACTTTGATGATAGTTTTCTTCATAAATGGATGCTGAATTTTGTTAGATGCTTTTTCTGAGTCTATTGAGATGATAATGTGGTTTTTATCCTTCTTTTTGTTAATCTGGTATAGCACATTGATTGATTTGTGAATACTAAGCCATCCTTGCATCCCTGGAATAAATCGAACTTAATCAATGTGTATGATCTTTTTTTTTTTTTTTTTTTTTTTGAGGTACGTGGGCCTCTCACTGTTGTGGCCTCTCCCGTTGCGGAGCACAGGCTCCAGACGTGCAGGCTTAGCGGCCATGGCGCACGGGCCCAGATGCTCCGTGGCACGTGGGATCCTCCCGGACCGGGGCACAAACCCATGTCCCCTGCATTGGCAGGCGGACTCTCAACCACTGCGCCACCAGGGAAGCCCTGTATGATCTTTTTTATATATTGTTGGGTATGGTTTGCTAACATTTTGTTGAGGGTTTTTACATCTATACTCATCAAAGATACTGGTCTATAATTTTCTCTTTTTTAGTGCCTTTGTTTGGTTTTGAATGAATTTGGGAGTGTTCTATCCTCTTCATTATTTTGGAATAGTTTGAAAAGAATAGGTAGTAGCTTTTCTTTATATGCTTGGTAGAATTCCCCTGTGAAGCTATCCAGTCCTGGACTTTTGCTTGCTGGGAGCTTTTAAATTACAAATTCAATTTCACTAGTAGTGTTCAGTCTTTTAAAATTTTCTGTTTCTTCTTGATTCAGTCTTGACAGGTTGTATGTTTCTAGAAATTTGTCTATTTCTTCTAGGATGTCCAACTTTTTGGCTTATAGCTGTTTGTAGTATTTTCTTATGATTTTTTTTTGTATTTCCATGATATTGGTTGTTATTTCTCCTCCTTCATTTCTCATTTTCTTTATTTGGATCCACTCTCTTTTGTTCTTGGCGAGCCTGATTAAAGGTTTATCAATTTTATTTATTAGAAAACCAGCTCTTGGTTTCATTGATCTTTTCTACTTTTTAATCTCTATTTTATTTATTTCTTCTCTTATCTTTATTTTCTTATTTCTGCTGACTTGAGCTTTATTTGTTCTTCTATTTCCAATTCTTTTAGGTGGTCAGTTAGGTTGTTTATTTGAGATTTCTCTTATTTCCGGAGGAAGGCTTGTATCACTATGAACTTCTCTCTTAGAACTGCTTTTGCTGCATCCCATAGATTCTGGAAAGTTCTGTTTCCGTTTTCATTTGTCTCAATGTATTTTATGATTTCCCCTTTAATTTCCTCATTGACCCATTGGTTTTTTAGTAGCATGTTGTTTAGTCTCCACGTGTTGGTTCTTCTCCCATTTCTTCTCTGTAATCGATTTCTAGTTTCATACAATTGTGGTCAGAAAAAAAACTTGATATTTCTATCTTCTTAAATTTGTTGAGGCTTATTTTGTGGCCAAGCATGTGATCTATCCTGGGGAACGTTCCATGTGCACTTGAAAAGAATGTGTATTCTGCTGTTTTTGGATGTAATGTCCTGTAGATACTTATTAAGTCCTACTGTTTGTTTTGTCATTTAAGACCACTGTTGCTTTGTTGATTTTCTGTCTGGATTATCTGTCCACTGATGTCAGTCTACTGTTGTTGTATTATTGTCAGTTTCTCCCTTTATATCCATTAGTATTTGCTTTATATATTTAGGTCCTCCTATATTGGGTGCATACATGTTAAAAATGTGTAATATCTACTTCTTGTATTTATCTTTTTATCATTATATAATGCTCATCTTTGTCTTTTGTTACATCTTTTTTTAAAGTCTGTTTTGTCTGATATGAGTACTGCTACCCCCATTTTCTTGTCATTTCCATATACATCAAATATCTTTTTCTATCACCTCACTTTCAGTCTGTGTGTGTCTTTAGCTCTGAAGTGAGTCTCTTGTAGGCAGCTTATAGAAGGCTCTTGGTTTTTTTTCCAATCAGCATTTAACCTATTGACATTTAAAGTAATGATTGATAGGTGTGTGCTTGTTGCCATTTTATTACTTGTTTTCTGGTTGTTTTTGTAGTTCTTCTCTGTTCACTTCTTTTTGTTTCTTCACCTGTAGTTTGATGATTTCCTTTAGTAGTATGCTTGTGTTCCTTTCTTTTTAGTTTTTGTGTATCTATTGCAGGTTTTTGATTTGTGGTTACTATGGGGTTCATATATGTTGGCCTATAACTATAACTACTTGTTTTAAACTGCTAGTCATTTAAGTTCAAACATATTCTAAAAGATCTACATTTTTATCCTCTTCCCCATCCCCATCTTGGGGTTTTGATGTCACATTTTAAATCTTCATGCTTACCCCTTAACTGTTTATTGTAATTATTGTTGCCTTTACAATTTTCTGTCTTTTAATCTTTGTACTGGCTTATTTAAGTGGTTGATCTTCATTCCTTACTATATATTTGCCTTTCCTAGTGGGATTTTCCCTTTCCTACAGATTCTTACTTCTTTTCCACTTAGAGAAGAACCTTGAACATTTCTTTTAGGGTAGGTTTAATATTGATGAACTCTTTTAGCACTTGCTTATCTGAGAAGTCCTTTATTTCTCCTTCTATTCTAAATGATAATCTTGCTGAGTAGAGTATCTTAGGTTGTAAGTTTTTCCGTTTCAGCTTTTTGAATATACCATGCCGCTATCTTCTGACCTGCAAAGTTTCTGCAGAGAAATCAGCTAATAGCCTTATGGGGATTCCCTTGTATATGCCTATTTTTCTCTTTCCACCTTTAGGATTCTCTCTAACTTTTGCCATTTTAATTATGATATGTCTTGGTGTGGGTTTATTTGAGTTCATCTTCTTTGGGACTCTCTGTGCTTCCCGTATCTGGATATCTGTTTCCTTCTTCAGGTTTGGGAATTTTTCAGCCATAATTTCTTCAAATACATTTTCAATCCACTTATCTCTCCCTTCTCCTTCTGGGACCCCTATAATATGAATGTTAGTACACTTAATGTTATTCTAGGGATCTCTTAAACTGTTTTCATTTTTTAATTTGTTTTTCTTTTTGCTGTTCTGATTGAGTGATTTACATTATTCTGTCTTCCAGATCAATTATGCATTCTTCTGTATCACTTAGTCTGCTCTTCATTCTTTTTAGTCTGTTTTTTATTTCAGTTACTGAATTCTTCATTTATGATTGGGCCTTTTTTATATTTTCGAGTTCCTTGCTAAAAATTTCACTGTGTTCATCTATTATTTACCCTAATTCATTTAACATTCTTATTACCAATGCTTTGAATTCTGTACCTTTACAGATGGTTTATTTCTGTTTTAATATTTATTTTTTCAGGGATTTTCTCTTGCTCTTTAAACTGAGAGTAGTTCCTCTGCCTTTTCATTTTGTTTAACTTCCTCTGACTCTATAAATTTAGGTGAAACAGTTACCTATTGTGGTGCTGAAAGGGTGTTCTCATGTGGGAGTGTCCATGTACAGACTGTGTGTGCCCAGTGCCTTTGGTGGGAGAGCTGGATTTGACATGGACAAAAGTCATGTCTTTCCTCAGGGTATGCTGGCAGCTATCACCTTCTTATGGAGTGGGGCTGAAGATGGACTGGATAGAGCTGGCATGGGGTATGAGACAGGGCTTCCCCTCTGCTCAGTGGCAATCACTGCCCTATCAGAGGTAGGGTCTGATCCCAAGTTGCTGGAGCAGAAGCCATGAGGATCAGTCCCGAGCTGGCTTTGTTCCCTTTAAGTGTGTTTTTTCCACTTTCCCAGCACCAGGACCCTTGCCTCAGAAGTGGGGAGTGCTGAAATAAAGGGGGCACAGGTGGGCTCTTGGCTCCTGTCAGCCACAGACAGAGGTCTGAGCTGTCTCTGATGTACTTCCTGTGCAGAAACCTGCAATTGTTTTCCTTGCTCTGCTCAGACACAGCCTCAGGTGCAAGTCCCCTTTGTCCCTCACAGCCTATCACTGCCCCCAGCTACCTCTGCCCCCTCCCCTATTATGGAGTCACACTGCAGGGCAGTATGGGCCCATGTGGATTCTTGGCACATATCAGGGTGTGAACTGTGGTGGAGCAGTCACTGTCAGAGATCTGGGCTGCTTCTGATGCACTGTTTAAGTGCCAGCAAAGGCTGCCACATCCCAACCCAGGCTCCAGGACTTGGTCACCTCTGCATCCCATGACCAAGTCTTCTGCCTAGTTGTGGCCACCCCAGATCCAGTGCTGAGCTGCAAATTGGAGTGAGTGGGGATGGAGCATTTGCTTGGCTCAAGCTGGGGTGCATTTCCTTCTTACACTTACACATTTTTTCCACTGATGAAGTTACATTTAAATTTTTGCTTAATAATTGGAAAGTTAAACTGCTGTTATCATGTTAGAAATATTAGCAAAAACCTAATTAAGTAGAATTATGAAAAAAAAAAGGAAACCCATGGGGTGTACATCAGAACAAGAACATACAAATAGTGAACAGAGGAGAGAAAATATTTTAATAATGGTTGAAAATCTAGCTAGAAACAAAAGCATAAGTGTCTTATGTCCTCTCAGACAGCCCTCATTTTAGGCAACAATGGTTTTCACAGAATGCTTCAGGGCATTACTACAGGTTCTCATGGTGCCAGTGAGTGTGACCAGAGTTGGCCCGTTTGTATATAAAGGTTGCCCTAACAGCCAAATGAGATAGGCACTGAATGGAAGAATATTGAGATTTCAATGCCCTATTCAACCTTTTGCTTCTTAAAAATTTTTCAGGCCTAAAACTAGGCAATGAAAGGATCTATCTTATACATTTGCCTCATAATCAGGGTAATCTTTAACAGAGCATTATATCTGATTTCAATAACTACATAGCAATTAGATGATTATTGATGCCTGGTATACCATTAAGCATTAAGGAAAAAATACAGATGAACAATAATCACACTGTATTTTACATACAGCTATAACCTGAAGCATAATAACTATCAAGTGCTATAATCTCCACAATATAAATAACAGTGTAAAGGTCATTCGAAAGAGAGAAAGAAAAAAAACAGGAAAAAAAACAGATAAAGAAAAAACCTTTATCTGGACCAACTAGGAAGCATATGCCAGGTAAAAATAAGCAAGGACAACTGGGGAGATGGGAAATAATAAAATGACATAATGATTTACACAGTGTGATTCCTACCAGCAAGTCCATGAACTCTACCTCTTGGGTGTAACCCTGCTGCCTCTACCCTAGCTCAAGCCATCAACATTCCTTGCTTGGACTGGTGCAGTCCTCTTGTATCCTCATAAGTAGTCTCCTTGCTTCTGGCCTCTACCTTCTGCTCACTCTCTACCATGTCACTAGAATTCTCTTTCTAAACTAAAACTCTGGTCATAACACTTCCAACTTAGAAATCCTCCATGGCGTCCCCCTGTTTATAGAATTAAATCTAGATTCCTTAGTGAGGCAATCAAAGTTCCTCACTAGTAAACCCTCACTAACTTCTTCAGCCTCACCACTAGGCAGTTGCAACCCTCATACTTCCAGCCCCTGCCCTCCCATATGCTACCTTCCAGCCATGGTAGAAGGTCCGCCAGGTCCTCCCATGACCCTGCTCTTGATAGTTTCTGTTTGGGCAGCAGAGTGCTTAAAAGCATGGATTCTGGAGCCTAAGCACCTGGGTCCAACCTCATCTACGTCTCTTCTTAGCTGTGTGAACTTGGAGAAGTTACTTAACTTCTTTGTGCCCATTCTTCACATCTGCAAAATGGGAATATAATGAAATTGCCCACATACAGCATTTCTTAATGAGCTATTACAGGTGCAATGCTTAGAACAGTGCCCAGTACACAGTGAGCAGTTATGTAAGTATTAGCTTTTACTGTTATCACTGATTCTTGCCATCTCTTGTCCACTTGGCATACTCTTAGGGATCTTAGTGACTCTTGTCAAAGGGCACTTTTCTACAAACCTCACCTCCTGCACTTTATCACCATTAGACATAAAAGACACTTCATTTTGTACCGTAGCATCATAGAACTTCGATCATAAAATTGAATGATATTAACTCTCATTTATTAAACACCTACTACAAGCTATGCATATACTACACAAAAAATAAGGTAAATATAAGGATTACCATTATACAGGTAAGGAGACTGAGAATTAGAGGTGCAAATGAACTTATTCAACCAGCAGATAGAAGAAGTATAATTCAAATCCAACCCAATATGACTCAAATCTATTAACTTTTTTCCACACAATATTGCTGCCCAAGTCCAACACTCATTACTCTGTATCAGGTAAGTGCTTATTCTCTCTCAAGTCCATGAGTTTAATCTCATTTATCTTTTAATCCCCGGTAACTTGCCAAAGGCTCAGCACATTATATGTGCTCCATAACTCTGTGTGGCCTTTGAAAACCATACTCTAAGGGAGCACTGTCCAACAAAAATATAATGTGAGCCACACGGGCAATCTTAAACTTTCTAGTAGCTACCTAAAAGAAAAAAAGAAACAGGTGAAATTAGTGTTAACAATGCTTTATTTAACCCACTGAATCTGCAATATTATCATTTTAACATGCAATCAACATAAAAATGTTAGCGAGATGTTCTGCCTTCCTTTTTCAGGCTAATCTTTGAAATCCAGTGTATCCTTTACACTTAACAACACATCTCAATTCAAAATGGCCACATTTCAAGTTCTCACTAGCCGCTGTCATTAGTGGCTACTTTAATGGACAGTGCAGGCTGAAGATGTCCCTTGGTACCCATGGGGGGTTGGTTCCAGGACCCCCCACAGATACTAACATCCATGGATGCTCAAGTTCACTATAAAAAATGGCATAATATTTGCATATAACCTATGCACATCCTCCTGTACACTTCAAATCATCTCTAGATTACTTATAATACCTGATACAACGTAAATGATATCTAAATGGCTGTAAATACAATGTAAATGGTATGTGAATAGCTGCCAGTGCACAGGAAATTTAAGTTTTGCATTTTGGGATTTTCTAGATTTTTTAAAAAATATTTTCAATCCATAGTTGATTGAATCCGTGGACACAAAGTGACTGTAAACTATAAATATAAAACTAAATGGAACATCATCCACTCTGTAGAGATTGAATCAAACAATGCAAGGACACAACACACATTTTCAATCTCAACTGAGTCTCTTCACCACTTTCAGACAATGGCTCTACTCTCCACATTAGGTTATTGGGACCTTTTGCAATCCTTTGAGATTCATGGTTATTTTATGTCTTCACTGCCTTGGACAAAATACACATGAGACTATTGAACAAAACTACCTTTTTAAATCCAAAGTAACCTTACTGGATTTACCTACAGTATTACTGAGTTCCCACTGCCTGCCAGACACTTTGTGGGTAGGGGAGAGTTAAGTATACACCTACATGCAAACTATTTGATTTTAACCTCTCATGCGGCATTTTTCAATTTCCATCTTGTGTTTGAATCTATTGCCTGCAGAACATCTCTGCACGTGAGGTTTTAAGTTAGAATCCCATATGTTTGACTTGACATGTGGCTAAGCACCGAGTGGTATGCCTTGACTCATTATCTGACACTCAACACAGAGTTATCGGATGAAGAGTCTCAAGGAGTATACCATGGATTGAGAGTACAGGTCTAGTGTGGAAGATGTGACTGAGGGTAGAGCTGAGATTTAAGGAGTACATAACGTGTTTGAGGTGACACTGTGATAAGGTCACTTCAAGCAGAGGAAGCACGTGCAAAACATCAGAAATATAAAATATCATAGTGGGAAGGAGTAACTGTGCTCTGCATCTAAAGAGCTCTCATTATGTCTTTGCTGGCAGTAGGATTTGGGAGCAATCACTGCATAGAATTCCAAAACATTTAGTGAGAATTTATTATGCCAGCATCTTGCAAAGTGATAGGGATACAATGATCTATAAGACATGGTTCCTCTTCCTGAAGAGCTCAAAACAAGTAGGAGAAACAAACATATGAAAAAATAATTGTCAGTCAGTGGGATATTTGCTATAATAGAGGTCTAGTATAAGGTACAGTGGTGCCATTCAATTCAACCTAAGCATAAAGGAAGACTGATCTAAAGCTGTGATATATGAACTTGTTCTTAAAGATGAATGAGTTGTCCAATGGTAAAAAAAAAAAAAAGGGAAAGATTCTTTCAGACAAAGGGAGTATGTACGAAGATAGAACTATGTGAAACATCATAGCAAATTTCTGGAAATGCAGGAATTTGGCATTGCTTCAAAGATGGAAATGGATGGACATAAGACTGAAGGGATGTGCAGGGGTCATACAATGGAGAGCTATATATGAAATGCATAAGTGTTGTGAATTCACCCACAACAGTGCAAGTCACTGAGGCTTTTAAGCAGGGAAGTAATATAATCAAATATGCTCGCCAGTCAAGAGTAGATTGGAAAATGGATTGGAGAAGTTAAGACTGGAGGAACAGTTAGGAGGAGATGGCAGCTATCACTTGAGAAAAGATGGCACCCTAAATTAGATTAAGTGGGTTAGGATATAAGGACCATCTAGATTAGGTGAGGGAGGGTAAGGAGGTTGGTAAGGATGATTACTGGTTTCTAGATTGAGCCATTAGATGAATAGCGAAGACAGTACCCAAGATAGAGCAGGTGCTCTTAAAGAGAAAGATGATGACATGGAGAAGTGGAAGTTGATGCCGTGAAGCAGGAATACTGTAAAAAGGAAGCAATCCATTCAAGCTTTGGATGACACCAATCTATCAGACAAATCTGCCATCTGCCCCAATCTACTATTTACTTTGTGTTTCTTCTAAAATAACAGAGCAGTCAATCTTGATATTCACCCAGCTCCCAGGCTTGGCTATCCCTCCTACCTGGGATGCTGACTGCAAAAATTGGTCAGATTACAACAAATCAATCAAGTGGTATCTGCCAAGTTAACCTCTCTATAGGAAGTTAATTGACCCTGCTTCTGACACAAGCCCACATGACAGATGAGGAGTGAAAGAGGATGGGACATAGCCAGCAGTTTATGACGCAGGCAATAAGGAGATGTCCTCCTTCTATAAACAGATTGTCTGGGTGGAAAGTGATCCATGGAGCAAATCTGTGGGGAAGGTCAGAGTGTTAACAGGTATCTGAGGGTGAGGAAAGTGAGCTCACAGCCACACTGCTACTACAACTCCAGGGAAGCAATCAGACTCAGACAATGACAGGCAAAATCTGGAGGGGACATCCTCTCCCTGCCTTAGGGAGAAAGAGGGGCACAGAGCAAAAGGGGTGCAATTGCACTTGATTTGCAATCATAAGGTCTGGCTTCATGCCTGACTTAATGGACACATTACTTAACTTATCGGAAATTAGTAAACCCATCCTCAAAAGGAGGTTCATAATACCTAGTTCACCTCTTACCAGCTGGATAATATGAGACAAGTTTCCTAATCTTTCAAAGCCTCTGTTTTCTCATCAGTAAAATGGGCTGACATTTGCCTTGTTTTACAAGACTGTTCTGATAAGTAAAGGTAATAATTTAAGGGAAGGTGATTGGTAGAGTTAAAATTGGTAGACATGTTCTAGGGTCAAGAGGATCTTGGATCACCTATTGAAAGACAAAAGTTCTCATCTCAACTCCATTATGTCCTAAATTTGGAATATATCAAATCATGGAATTTCTCTGGACCTCAAAACAAAGAGCTGGGACTAGATGATCCCTGCATTCCCTTTTAGCTCAAACATTTTATGTTTTAGGGATACTGTTTAGACCCTTGGAGTTTGAGGTCACTAGAGAAGTTTTTGGTAGCCTCGAAAGAATGCAGGATTTAGTCGTAAAATATGAATTCTATTTCCTTTCCAGCTTTTTAGTAAACATGTGAACTTTGGAAATTTACATAACTTCTCAGAGCCTCAGCTTCCTCTTCCATAAAACGGATCTTAAATACCATGCATAAAAGTGCTTTACTAGGCATAAAGAACTAAATAAATATAAACTACTTATTGCCATCTAGGCTGAATTGCAATTAATTGCAAATTAATCACCAAAACCTAACAACCTTCTTGATGCTCTTCAAATCCAGATCAATAATAAACCAACTAGTGACAAAGTGTAAGCTGGACACACCTGCCTGGTGTTCCAAGAAATCTAAAACACTGAATAAGCCACTGTTATGGGCTGAATGTTTATGTCTCCCCAAATTCCTATATTGAAGTCCTAACCCCCAATATAATGGTATTAAAAGGTGAGGCCTTTGGGAGGTAATTAGAATTAGCTGAGGTCATCAGGGTAGGGCCTCACGATGGGATTAGTGCCCCTATAAGAAGCAGAAGAGACCAGAGTTTCCAATCTCTGCCATGTGAGGACACAGTGAGAAGGTAGCTATCTGCAAGCCAGGAAGAGGGCCTTCACCAAGAACCAAATCACTGTCCCTCTAACCCTGGAATTCCCAGCCTCCAGAACTGGGAGAAATAACGTGTGTTATTTAAGCCACCTAGTCTGTGGTACTTTGCTATAGCAGCCTGAGCAGACCAAAAGCCACTGTGGCCAGTGCAACATCCCTTCTCAACCACAGCCTGTCAGCTATAGAAGTGCTTTGTTTACAAGGGGTTTCAACTGATCTCTTGTTTAAGTATCTACCTCCCTCTTTACTCACTTTGTATTTGGTAAGATACAAACTTCCTTCTTATCATTTTGTTCTCTTCAAACCCCTCATAAATTCCATCCTTTCCCAAAACCTAATGCTGACCAGAAGGGCTACACTCCCTCTCGATCTTCTGTGGTTCCCTATTGCCTAATGGATGGAACTAAGAGATCATTCTCAACCTGGCTTCCCTCCCCACCCCCATCATGGGAGAATCAGCATGAAGGAGCAATGGACAGCACAGGCTTCCAGACCAGAAGAAGCCATGTCTTTCCAGAACCTAGCAGAGAGCCTGGCACCCAGCTGGTTAGCCATCAATACTACTCATTGAATTAATGAATTAAGGAATCCTTACTCTACCACTCACTTCCTGATTGACCCTGAACTATTAATTGGCCTCTCTTCATTAGAATTTGATCATTTGCAAAAGAGAGTATTAACATCTACTACATAGTTGTTCTCATTGAACAGAATAAAGTATAACCTGTTGTCTGAGACATATTAAATGTCCAATAATTTGTAGTTAGTAAAGCACCTTAAACCCTAGCCAAGTTGAGAAGTTTAACATTTCTCAAGCCTGCCTCAGCCTTTTAGCCCACAATTCCCGCAGCTCTCGACTCTCTTCCCTTGGCAATGCTGGGAAAGTGTGTTTATGCCTCTCCACTTGTCACATCATACTTTATCTCAGAGCTATATAAGCAAACGGCTTCACTTCTCTGCTTAGCTCTCAGTTCCATGAGAATGAGGCATGTGTCCAGTTCATCTATGGGTCCCACTTGTGTCTAGCATAGTGCTGGCCAAAAGCTAGTGATCAAAGTTTAAGTGTTTGAATGAGTGAAGGAATGGATGAACATAGATGACATATTCTGAGGGCTGGTGTCTATTTCAGCAAATGTCCTTTTTCCACAGTCTAAACCATTCTGGCTATGTGCTGTATTGACTTGATTTGTGGTGTTAGTTCCACAAGTGTCTACATAAGTTCAAACCCACCAAATTGCAGACATTAAACATGGGCAGCTTTTTGTATATCATTTACACCTCATAAAGCTGTTTATTAAAAATAATAACAAATAAACCACGTTTGCCAATAGTGTGAAGAGAAATCAAAAGTCTGAATCAGGGGCTTCCCTGGTGGCGCAGTGGTTGAGAGTCCGCCTGCCGATGCCGGGGACACGGGTTCGTGCCCCGGTCCAGGAAGATCCCACATGCCGTGGAGCGGCTGGGCCCGTGAGCCATGGCCACTGAGTCTGCGCATCCGGAGCCTGTGCTCCGCAACGGGAGAGGACACAACAGTGAGAGGCCCGCGTACCGCAAAACAAACAAACAAAAAAGTCTGAATCATAGATATCACACCTGCCCTTTGACCTTTGATGGAGGAAAGAGGTAGTCCTACTCTGTTAGTACTTGTTTTCTGAGGAACTGTCAATAGCCTTCTGGCTATCCTCTCCAGTGGGAGGAAGGTAAGTTCAGGATAAACACATTTTCCCTTCATGTCTGCCGACAATGAAGAAAGCAGCAATGATGGCTATAAAACCTTTCATCTAGTTAAACTCTAGGGTTTAATTTTAGCCCTATCAAGAGGAATTAATTTCCACTGTTTCTTAGTTTTCCCCATATGTAATATAGGTGTAACATAAAGATATGAATAAATGGATAGAAGATCATCACCCTGAAGTTAAACAACTATTAACTTTACCTAGCTATTCCCTTAGGCTGCAGGTTTCACTCAGCTAAGCCCTTCTAGTGCTAAGCCTCCAGGTGCTATTGCCAAGTTGGTGATACTAACATGTGTAGACATGTATTCACTTCTAGAGAAAGTAAAGAACCAATATTTACTGAATACCTATAATGGGTTCAGACACTATGTCAAGCACTTAACAGGTTAGGTCTCACTTGAGGTAGACACACATAAAAATCCTCTGATAGGAGATCAGAGAAGTTAAGTGAGCCAAAGTCACACAGCTAGCATAGTGCTGAGTTCTATTTATTTCTTATTTTTGTTTATTTTTATTCTGAGTTTAAAGTCTTTGCTGAAGCCCAGGCTGATCTGATACTAAGTAGAAGAAATATTTAATTTTGTACAGTCTATCCTTTTAGAGGAATTCTTCGTGTTCTCACTTATCCTCACAGCAAACCTATTGCAGAGTTGAAGAACAGAGGAAGTACCTTAAGACTTGGGAGAATAAGGCTCAATATTAACTGTACATCTTTAAGAGGCAGGTATGAAGAGAAATACAAAGTGTCATGCCACAATTTGCTGTATTCCCAGAATTATTCTTTTGATGAGCATATTGTTGATCATTGGTTTGAACTTCTAGAATGATTAAAAACCTCCTAACCACCACTGTGTGGCCCTACAAGACAAAGCCAGGAGCTCCAAGTCTGAGTCTTTCTATTGTTAGGAGACAAGAGAGCTTAGGGAATTAAAAACAAGTGTGTTGGAGTCACACAGACCTAGGTTCAAATCTGAGTTTATCACAGAGGAACTTTAAGCCAGTTTTAACACTAGGACATTTGTTCCAGGATTGCAGGAACCATTTCTGTCTTCTGCACTGCTCCATACCAGCACCTGGAAGGATGCTTGGTACATAGGAGGGGGCAATTAATGCTTGTTCAATGGATGTCTTAAAATCACATGATGATGTAATAAGTACACAATAAATGAGACTTAGAATTTATTCAGATTTTAGAATTTGTGTATAGTTGAATTTATCCAATGTTAAGTGGAAAGACTGGAGACCATGTCTCTTCGTAGTGGAAGAAACCATAGCCAATGACCTGCCCTGAGTCACCCAGCTAGGAGTTAAACCTGGAATTCCTGATATGTTCTTTGCTACACCTAGTTATTTTGTATATATGCCCACAGACTCTTAGACATAGTTGTTTAATAATAAAACAATAAAAGCCAACATAAAGCCTTTCACATGACATCAAGATTGTCTCTGGCCTGTTCAATTTCTAGAGAGGAAACTAAAAACATGGCTTCAATGATCCCCAACTTGTGAACTCACCAGAAACAATGCTGGGGTTAGACCCACAGGCCAGAGGCAGAGTCCCACTCAGACCCTACTGAATAAACAATGAACCACAGACAGACCTTGGGGTATTTCTTAGTGAACTTCTTAGGGGAAAATAGCTCCTGCTTTCATGGGGGGCTCGCTGCATTGTCCTTGGGGCCTGATTTGTAAAGAGACTAGAAACTCTTGGACCCCAAACACAATACATGTATAAGGGGCCTGTGTTTGATACAAATCACAAAGAAAAAGAAATGTCATGAAAGAAATCAAAGTATCCTTTGTACAAAGGGAAAAAAAAAAAAGAAAAACCTGGGCAACTGAAAACCTAGCCCGTGTGGTTCAAATTCCATTTCATTAATATTTCTTTGGTTGTTGTATTCTCGGCAACGTATAAGCTGTGGTCTAGTTAATGCAAACCATGGCCTTTTTGCAAACCTGTGGGACTGCTCAGAAGGACTGATTTGCGTTACTTCCCCACAACAGAAACTCCAACCTAGGGGGGGCGTTAAGCTCATCACACCAGCAGATTTCCCAGGCTAAATGTGTGTCTGTTTTTCTTTTTCATAATACTTGTTAAGCATTAATAAACACCCAAAGTCTCCACTCACAGCTCTGTAAAAAACTATTTCTTATTTAAGCTATGTTTAAAATGCCCCAGGAAATACGGTTGCTTTGTTTACGCTACTTTCTGAGAGGTTTCCACCCTCAAGAGGTCAGGGTGAAGTAGAAGCTGATTGGCTCAATGGTTACTGGCAGCAGCATCATAGCTCAGCCTCCAAATGAGTCTGCCTCCTCATTAACTTCCTGCAGTCATCAAAGAGCAACCCAAGTTAGCACTATCCCCAGACAGCTTGTTTGTTACTTGACTGAAAAGTTAAATCCTTCACCTCCCCTCCCGTCGTCCAAATAAACCCCAAACGACTAAGTTTCTCTGCTTCCTTATTTTGGCTTCTTACTTTATTGCCAAGTGTACTCTATTTCAAAAGAACACCTGAGCTGTAAGAGGCCCTTGAACTCCCAGGAGTCCAGCCCAGGCTTGTTCTCGTGGTGAAAGCAGAAAAGCAAGAGAAAGGCCTCTTGAGATGTAGACGTAGAATGGCCACATTGTTACTTCTACCATACTCTTGCGGAAATAAATGAAGACCACCCAAATGAGACCAAGCCAAGGCTACTTATTCAGAGATTGGTATAGCAAGGGAGTCAGCAACCATCACTTGCATTTGGCAGAGACTCAAAGGCAGGCAGAGGAGTAAAAAAGCATTATAGCGGAAAAGGGGAAGGCTTCAGGTATGTCCTGATTGGAGGCTGTTGGCTTGAAAAAGCTGTAGCGGGGCTAACTAGAGGGGGTCACCCCATGTGATTGGTTAGGGGTGCCTATTTAGCTTTCTGTGGTTGGTTCTCATTTGGAAGTGGGGTCAAAAATTATGAAAGCTGTCAGTTACTAATCAAGTCCTGGCCATTTGGGGCCAATTGTTACAGAGACTATTGTTTGACTTCCTAGCCTGGTTGCTCCGGAGAGTGGTTTGACTTCTTGGTTACTGAAGCTTGGCCCTGTGGTCTGGTTGCTGCAGGCTGTGGGTCAGAGTTCTGCTTTTATACATAGTCTGGCCACTGTCTGCCTCTGTTCTACAGTCTCTCATTCTATTGACAAAACAAGTCGCAAAATTAGTTTACATTCAAGGGTGGGGAAATAGACTCTATATTTTTATGGAAGAAGTTGCAAAGCCACATTGCAAAGGATATGGATACAAGGATGTCATTAACTGAGTTCATTAAGGCAGTTAACCTACAACAAGTATCCAGGATGTGCTAAGGGACTAGATATGAATTATGAGAAAAGCGCTGATGACTCCTAAGTAACTGGGAAAATAGAGTCATAAAATATAGAAGACCAGGGGTAGAATTAACAGTTCCATTTTGGTTTTGATACCTTGTAAGACTATTAGATATCTAAGTGGAGATATCAACTGGATATAGAAGTCATGGTGGAGTTCGGCTGGAAATAATAATTTGTAAGGGATTGACTAAAAGGAGAAATCCTAGTTCAGGCTGCTATAACAAAGTACCATAGATTGGGTGGCTTATAAACAACAGAAATCTATTTCTTAACAGTCCTGGAGACTGGAAGTCTGAGATCAAGGTGCCAGCTTGGTTGGGTTCTGTTGAGAGCCCTCTTCCTGGTTTGCAGACTCATTATGTTCTCATACAGCAGAAAGAGAGCTAGAGAGCTCTCTGATGTCCCCTTTTTAAGAGCGTTAATCCCATTCATGAAGGGAGGCTCCACCCTCATGAACTAATCATCTCCCAAAGGCCCCATCTCCTAATACCTCTACATTGGGGGTTAGGATTTCAATATATGAACTTGGGGGTTGAGGGACACAAACATTCAGTCCATTGCAGAAGGGAAAATAATTTATAAGCCTTGAATATTAGAGAGATGCAGAAAAGCAGACTAAGAAGTGACTGGTGCATTAGGGGAGATCCAAGGGAGGATGGCATCCCAGAAACAAAGGGAAGAAGAGGATTCAATAAGGGCATGATCAATTGTGTCAAATGTACAGCAAGATTAGGGCAGAGAATTGAATATCGAATTTGGCAACATGGAGATCAATCGTGACCTTGACACTGGTGACCTTCTAAGACTGTTTCTACACTGTCTTTTTCTTCATCTCTACTCCCACCAGCTAGGAGGCTAATATTACCTCTCTCCTAGAAGACGGCAGTAGACTAACAAATGGCCTCCCCACATCCGTCTTTGCCTTCTTTCCAACCACTGCCCACACTAAAGCACATCTAATTCTAGCCATCACCACTACCACCATTTAAATCCCTATAATAGCTTCGCATTGCTCCTAGAACAAAGTCCAAACCCTTACTATGGTTTCTACGCACATGGCCTCAGTCTCTTCAATCTCTTCAACCCTTTCACTCCACTCCCACCACTTCGCTTACTTCTTGGGGTGTTGTTCTCCCTTTCACCAAAAAGTCTTTTCACATGTCATTCCTTCTCCCTGAAATATTCTGCTCCTCCAACCCTAACATATGAAATGTGTGTGTGCATGGACGTACACATCTGTGCCTTGCTAAGTCACAAGCATCCTTTCTCCTTCTATTTAAAAGGAAAGCAGTCCATGACTGTCTAGCCTAAGTCCCCTAAACACCCCATACCCCGTACCCTACTCTTCCATTACCCCAGATCCCACATATCTTGAATTTGATTTTGGCAGAACTTTTTAAAAATATTGTTAATTATCTGCCTTCCATGTAAGCCTGTTGGCTCCTTGAAGGCTGCCATATCCCCTGACTCAAAACATAGACTTATTCATTATTGTCCCCTTTTAACGGATGAGGAAACTAAGACTTCAACAAGGTCAGGACCTTGCTCCAGGATTCTAATCAAGCCCTGCCTAACTGCAAACTCTAGCAACTGTCTCCTAACTTTTCTTACGTGGGTGTATGTTCACCACTAGCTGGAGTTTTTTTACAGCAGAGTTTATATTTCATTCATCTCTGAGTTAGAGCCTATCCCTGGATTGTTGGCCCTATAATCTCTAGAAATATTGATTGAATTGAACTGTAGAGAACTGAATTTCATAGATTTGAGTTGAACTGAACAAACATGCAAGCCTTGTAAAAATATGTTTAGGTTTATCTTAGGAATATTCTATTTGGTTTATAATAGCAACTTCTGCCTCTCCCTCCTCCCCTCATTGCTAATGTTTCTTTCTTCAGGGAGATATTATTTGTGTCTATACTTACAGTTAGTTGGTTCTGGCAGAGGCTACCTCCTGCTCTTTCTTGCTCACCTCAAGCACTATTTGTGTTTGTCTGATGAAGACAGAATTCAGCCCATTATGAAGCAATAGAAATTGTGTGAATGCTTTCAACTCAAGAGTCAGTGCACTTATGGGAAGTAAGGCTCTCAAGCTCCTGCAGACTGCAGACCACTTTGGTGAAATGGAGGATGCCCACGAACCACCAACCATCCTCATTCCCACTTGAGGCTTCCCCAGATGGAAACCACACCCCAGGAAATGAAAGGCTGGTACTGACTCTGATGGGCTGCAGACCAGACAATGCCTGCTTTTATTAAATATTATAAGCAACTGACTTAATAATACCAGTAACAAAGCCACAGATATAACAGTAAAATAAACAAACACTGATGCCACAGCCCACAGACCACCTGGTTCCCCAACTGTGGATTATCAGGTGGTCCCCAAAGAGACTTCGAGAATACTCTAATTAAGGTGTAATAATATTGATTAAAAAAATAAATAACATTACTAACAATTAACTTTGAATACTGCAGTAAAGTTTATAAAGATGTTCACATTTGCTCTCGTAGATATACAATAAGTCTATGAGGAATATGGGACAGGGATTATGATGACCATCTCAGAACAGGTGAGGGCTCAGAAGGGTTGATAGGCCAAATGCTTCATGGCCAGGAAGTGACAGAATTTCAAATGCTATCACTAAAAGACAGATCACTAACACACACCTGCTTGGCCATCTTGCTGGTTTGGGACTGTGGTAGACTGAATTATTGCTCCCAAGTTTTCACCTGCACTGTGTTATAGAATTAATGCATCTGAATGCTTTGTCATATAACTTTATAGTTCCTCCCACCGTGGGTGGGCTATAATTCCTGACTCCTTGATGTTTGGCTATAACTCCTTGCCACCTTGAGGTTTGGCTGACCATGTAACTCCCTTTGTCCAATGAAATGTTAATGAACATAATGTGAGCAGTAGCTTTAGAGGGTCTGTATGGCTTGAATGGCTCTCCTGCACTCCTACCATTCACCATGAGAAGATACCCAAGGATCTGGTAGATGGAATTTGAGAAGACATTTGGAGTAGACCTGCGTCCAACGTGCATGGAGAGCCAAACCCAGATGAATCCATCTAGGCTCAGCTGAGATCAGCCAAGGCCTAGCCAACTTGCAGGCTCATCAGTGAGAAAAATAAATGCTGTTGCTAAAAGCCAGTGAGTTTGGGGGTTGTCTGTTACACAGCAATATTACAGTAATAGCTAAATAATACAAGGACTATGTTTCCTTTGCTAAAAGGAAATTTGGCTGAAGGGCGATGGAGCTATGGCAACGTGCAGAGAAAGGAGCTTTGCAGGAACAACTCTAAGAACTAGGATTCAAACCCAAGTTCTACTGTGCCTTAGTTGTGTGACTTTGAGAAAATTACCTAACAGTATGATCCTTATCTTCTTTATCTACTAATAAAGATAAGAATACCTAGTTTATAGAGTAGGTGTATGGATTAAATGAGATATGTTATGTCAACATCCAGAATGACATAAGAACCATAGTTGTCCACAATTGTTAGCTTCCTTCTTAGATCTGATTAAAACCTCTGCTTTTTTTTTTCCCTCTGCTTTTTTCCTTTTTTTTTTTTTACAACATAAGCTGGAGTGCGGACAACTTGAGGTTAGCAAAGGTGTCTTTAGTTCTACATACCACTTTTTAAAAACCAGAATTTACACCTTTTTTGTTCAAAGAGAAAGGAAAGGAAGGATGGAAGGAAGGAAGGAGAGAGGGAGGAAGGAAGGAAGGGAATGATAGTTAAAATGTAACTAACTGCAAGAACTCATAAGGAAAAGTGCTCCTACATGCCACTCTTCTCTATGCATTCCCCTCAGCTCAGCTGCCAGGGTAACAGGGACTTAGCCCAAATGTGCATGCAGAGGGTTATATTGTATGGGAAATAAAAATGGGGGAAATGAATGCTTTCCTTGTGATTAGGATCCCATTAATCACAGACTGACCAGTAGTCGGAAGCACATGACTCCTGGGACATAAGCATAGGCACATGGCTGAAGCTCAGTAACTATGTGCTGATTGAGTGACTTCGTGAATGGGAGCTCTAACAAGCCAATGAGAACCTTCCATGAGGGAAGAACATGTGCGGCAGTGGGAAGGCACCGATTTGACAGCCAGGCACACAGACTCTGCGGTAGGCTTTCTAGACCAGAGGGTTTCAGTTCCCCTCCGGTTCTAAAATTCCAAGATTACGGCAAAGAAGAAAAGCACAGCCATAAATACCACAAGCAGGTGGTTCCATGGGCTAATTGCTGGAAAAATGCATTTTTTTATTATATGATAACATCAATGTTTTTGTTTCTGGCACAAATTATTACTTTTTTATAATTAATATTGTGTAGGCATCATGTACTGATATATCTAAAACCAGCATAATTTGGTCACTCTTTTTTCAATATCAACAGTTCATACTTTATTCTGGACAATTCTTTTGATGTTTGGCCCCTCTCTAAAAAAATCTTCCTTTCTATGTGCCATATTTTGCTAGGCACTGAGGATGCAAAGATGAAAAGCAAGTCCCTTTTACGTTCTCCATTCAATCAGCTTCTTCATAGACTTGATCAATCATTTCTTGGCTTCTTAGGAACAAGCAATTTCCCCAAAGCTGATTCACAACTACATCAGTGCAACTCTAAAATCCCTTCTTCTCAAGAGTTTGGTGAAACCCTGAGAATGTTTACAAATATTCCAGGAGTTTTTTACTCTCCACCTTTATCTTGGTCCCTCCCCCATGTATAAATTACCAGTTAGGGTATTTCTCCAGCTCACAATGTGTCTCCTGTTAACCATGCCACCTACCCTCTGGTCACAGCTAAATGACTCAGGAGTATAAAACAAGAACCAAACCGAATCAAACAGACACTCTTATTCAAGAAAATGAAACTTGAATCAAGAGACACAGAGATGGTGTATCAGTCAGCTGTTGCTTGTAACAAACACTCACAAAATTAACTTAAAACAACAATTCGTTTTTTCTCATGAGTCTATGGGAAAGGTGGACAGTTCTGCTGATCTGCACTAGGTTAGGTGGGGCTTACTGTTGCATATCAGTCTGCTGCTGGTGGGATATGCAGTTCTCAAATGAGATTTCTGCCATAGCTGGTGGCTCAGTTCAGATAGCTGGGATGATTCAGCTCTTCTCCATGTGCCACATCATCCTGTAGGCTAGCTTGGACACATTCTCATGGCAAAGACAAGGAGCAAGCAAGGAAGCAGAAATCTGTAAGTGCTTATTCAAGTTTCTGATTACATCACATTTGCTACTGGTCCAGGGCCAGTTTCAGAATCAGAATGAGATGGGACTATAGAGTTACAGAGCAAAGGGCATGGATACAATGAGGTCTTTAATTGGGACCATTAACACAACTAACCAACCACAGATTGGAAGTCAATAATCATATGACAGCACCCCAGAAAGAAGATATATGGAGGCTCAGTGCTAACATCCCTAGAGATTCCCTGATTTCTGCCTTCCCAAGATTTGATCAATTATGTACACTATCTTTCTTCAATTACGTGAGCTACCCAGAATGCTGCCAATAAGTCACCATTTCTGCATACGTTCACCAGCCAGTTTCTGTTACCTGCCACCAAAAATCGTCCTAATCATCATCATCAACTGTCCTGACTTTAATACACTACATTTTGTCAATTCTACATACAAAGACTTCTCCTATCCCCCTCTCCTTGCACAGTAAGAGCTACTATTGCAACTCAGACTTTCATCTTTTCTAGTCTGAACAACTGCAGTATGATTCCTGAACCAGAATGTTAAGCCACTGAACCTGAAACCCATTGCAAAATGGCTTTGAGTCTTTCGTATTCCTCAGTTACATTATTTGGTTTAGTTATTGCACTAGGTAATTTTAGACTATCACACGTCCTGCATATTTTTATAGGGGACCAAGTTGGTGATTTCCTATGGAATTTAGTGAGAGTTAAGAAGTTGTTCTTTTCACATTTTTTCATATACTTACATTGGTGTTTGTAAAGAAATATTTTTTTCACCATATTTTAGTTAGCATCTTGTTTTGGGCCTCCCAGTCTCTATCTGTTTATCATGTAAAGATAAATAAACAAATGTCAAAGAAATATTTTTTTTAGACATCTTTTATCCATGGTATCTTCAGTACAGAAAATAACACTATAGTTTTACCCTAAAAGTAAATTTTATCTGTCTGGATGTATATCAGAATTGCTTCAACAACATGGCTATCTGTTTATATAATGGAATTTAAGGATTACATTAAAATTCAGTCAATGACAAGAAGAGAAGGAACGAGCCACCCAAATGGAGAGGAACTGTGACAGTTTGTGTGTGTTGGGGAATACTCTGACCTAGTCTTTTGTGGTTAACTAAGATGTAACATTTGAAATTCTAGTCATGTATATATTTAAGGAAGAGTTTGGTTGCCTTCCAGAGACTGACACAATCAAACAACTGATACAGTCACACAGTGTGTATGAAATGGCCTTTCTTCTCAAATATGCGGAAAAGAATATATATTTTTTATGATGCCCTTTACAAAGTGTCCCCCTCCAAACGCTACTTTCATTTAGCTCTTTTCTGTT
Source organism: Delphinapterus leucas (assembly GCF_059928025.1). Taxonomy (NCBI): domain Eukaryota; kingdom Metazoa; phylum Chordata; class Mammalia; order Artiodactyla; family Monodontidae; genus Delphinapterus; species Delphinapterus leucas. Next base: position 45,498,999 of record NC_143133.1, on the reverse strand, counting down.
CTCTTGGTTTGAGGGTTTGTCAGTTTGGTTTTTATTCTGAGGCTTGCAGGGCTTGGCAAACTAGGGCTTGCAGACTAAATCCCACTCACTGCCTGTTTTTATAAATAAAGCTTTATTGGAACACAGCAGTACTCATGTGTTCAAATATTGTCAATGGTTGGTTTTGTACTACACGAGCATGTTGTGTGGTTGCAACAGAGACCACATGGCCCACAGAACCTATTTATACTATAGCCCTTTCCCAAAAATGTTCGCTGACCTGATCTAAAGGAAAGAGAATTGACTTGGAGTCAGCAGGTATGGGTTAAAACCCAAACTCTGAAAACATGAAAGCTGTGATAAAGATGTGATATCGAGCAAAGTATCTGCTCTGAACATGGTTTTTCTCGTTGTTAAATGAAACAATAACCCCAGCCTCATGGAAATATTATGAGGATTAAACAAATATGGAGAGAATTTGGATCAGAGTAGACCTTACAAATATTAATTGTTCCATGCTTCATTCTTCACCCACCACATACCCACTCCCCTTCTATTCAGCAGTACAAATTTCAACCTACAAAAAGTTTAGTTCAAATAAATTCACTTACATAGGAAGGATAAAAACCAAGGCTTCTTATGATTCCCAAGGGGGTGTTAATTTCTCATTTTTCTCTTCCCTTTTCTTTCTCCTGATGCATTTCCGAAGGAATGGAGCAAATGGCATCAATTTGAGTAAGACGTCACCTTGTAATCAGCATGTTAAAAATGGGAATATGATGCCAAGCTATTCAAAAGCAATGCGTTTTAGGATTCATAAAATGCTTTCCCTCCAGTTAACAATGGAATTTGGTTGCACCTAAGGTTCAGTATTCACAAATTTGTATTAACGCCTGACGACCCAGTTGCAAATTTTGCCTCCCACAGATATTCTCTAAAGAAGTGCCAAATGCCTACTCACAGAGTTCTATTGATCCTTTAACTCTTTTTTTTTTTTTTTTTTTTTTTTTTTTGCGGTACGCGGGCCTCTCACTATTGTGGCCTCTCCCATTGCGGAGCACAGGCTCCGGATGCGCAGGCTCAGCGGCCATGGTTCACGGGCCCAGCCGCTCCGCGGCATGTGGGATCTTCCTGGACCGGGGCACGAACCCACGTCCCCTGCATCGGCAGGCAGACTGTCAACCACTGCGCCACCAGGGAAGCCCTGATCCTTTAACTCTTTCTGTCACCACTTCCAAAGGTCTTTGTGTGCTTCTGTGATAATGAAATAAAAGTTCAAGAAAATAACCACAATTTTCAATTTCAAGTGCCAACAGTTTGAAGCTACAACCCTCAGTCACAAAAGCAGGTCCTCTGTCTCCAAACCGAGCTCATGCTATTCATGGTCTCTGATTCCACCTTCCAGGCAAACAGAAAAGCTAATCTCTAGCTCAAGGATGGGAAAAAGTACTCCAAGATTCCAGGTCATGGTCTGCTGCGTCCAAAATGGAAGTGGGTTATTTGAAGAAGCAATGTCCAGCCAGAGTCAAAAAACTGAAGTTAGGTAGGTTGCTCAATAGAACCAATGATCCAAAAGTAAGATGTCAAGAGAGAGTACCAGGTGGGAAAATTCCATGGGAGGAGTAATAATAACGACTGCTTTTTAAAAAATACTTTCTTTGCACTGGGCAGTACGCTCAGTCCTTCAGTACGATGACTATGGTCCTAAAAGTTGGCCACTACACAGTACCGACCACATGTGAACGGCACTCCTTAGAGTCATTCAGTGCCCAGTCTACATAGTCATTCATGGCAGGCTTGTATAAATACATTACAATTGCATGATTGCATTGAACATCTTCTACATGCTTTACCTCATTTAAGCCCTGCAACATGCCTCTGAGGTAGATTTTGTTACCCTTTTTTATCCAGATCTGGAAACTAACTAGCAGTGAGGTTAAATAACTTACCCACACCTACATAGTTACTAAATAGAGGAGCCAGGATTAAAACCCAGGTCTGCCTTGCTTTACACTTTTTCCACCATTCCACTGTGCCTCTCCTTAATTTATCCATTGTTAGTGAATACCCTTTAGAGTAGAGAAAGTCAAGAAGTTTTACAGTTTGCAGTATTCCACCAGGACTTAAGCAATTTCCCCAGAATGCGATGGTAATTCATAAAGAAGACAGAGCTCTCTGAGGCCATGAGGGCACCATTTAATAAACTGCTGGATGAGTCTCTGAAATAGAAAAGACAATTATCTACTCTGAGGTAAAACAGTGCAAACAGGTCTTACATCCTCCCCAAGGGTCAGCTTCCTCATGAAGACAGGCATTCATACAGGGACAACCTGGTCAGTTGTTAACTCAGTTTCTGATAAGAATTTATTTCCCACCATGACAGTGTCAGAAATCATCACTCCAGCTTTAATGATCAACACACTCATTTGGCCTTTTCATCTTATCATGAAGCTTTACTTGAATTTGAATGTAAATATAATAAATAACAAAGAACCCAAATCAAAAACCACCCAGTTATTTATTGACTATGAGAAGCAAGTTTTCTCATAAAGTGATTTAGAAGAAAGATTCTAAATGTAGTGCTACAAGCCAGAAAGAATGAGCAGAGTCAAAGACCTACCCAATTTAGTCAACTCTGGCCAATATCACCACCGCATTCTTAGAGGGAGCTTGACCTAGGAAGAAAAACTGGCTTTGGAATCTAAAACCTTGCTTCTCTTTAAATTAGACTGATGATGGCTGTCTCTGTTGGTGTAATGTAAGGATTTATGAGAAATTATTCATTGAGTGCCCAGCACATGGTACATGGCACATAGTGGATATTCTGTAAAAGTCAGTTCTTGTCCCTCCATCCTCAGATGTCTGTCATCTGTTGGCCGCAGAAACATGATTTTAGAATCTCAGTTCACATAAACCTGTCATACTTGATTGTAAGCAATTTGAGGGCAGTCCCTTGTGGTTATATCCAACACAAAGTATACTCCCTTACATACTAGCCATTCGATAATCATTTGTTTAATTATTAGTTAGTTGATGAGACTATATGAAGTGGTTGGGGGAGAGAATGTTAAATTTAAGTGAGAATTAAATCTTAATATTTAAGAGATACAATGATAAGGTAGAATTTCAGAAGTCAGCTGGAAAAGACAAGACAAAAGAGGAACACTGAGGCTTGCCTAATGTTCCACACTATTTGGGAAGACGATGACTAATTCCTTTTTCAGGAACTGTAAATTATTGGTCATTTAAGCTGGTGCTAGGAAAGGATAATGTGATAAAGATGCCTATCAATTCCTCCTCTGTGCTCCCTAGAGACAGGACGACTAACTACCACCTGACATCATCTTTGCCCTTGCCAATAGTCATTATTAACTGGACTATGGGAGGATACTGACACAAGGATCCAAGAAAGTCTCAGTTAGCCAGATGCAGGCCCTGAAACTGTAAAGTCAAATAGACTCAAGGGTTACATCTCCCATTTTGGGCTGATCAACTTTAAGGACACGTGCTAAGAAATAAACAGAGAAGGCTAGTTTGCACAGGAAAAAAAAAAAAAAAAAAAAAGAAGAAGAAGAATGACTGAAATGTGCAAGAAAACAGAGATAGGAGGCCGTTTGTTCCTAAAGACAAAGAAAGTAAGGGAATTTCCTGGCTAGTCTTTGGAAGCCCTCCAGTTGTCAATATTCACAGTTTATGATAACTGTGGACATCTATAGTTTATGTACTTTGGAGTTTATGAAGTACACAGTTACTGTATTTTAACCCTTGGATTCCATTAAACTCCCTGATTCCTTATAATAAATTATCATTTTACTTGAGCTATATTGAGTAGGGTTCTGTTTAATACAATCAAATTATCTCTGACATATCTAGGTCTTGTGGAAGTTATCGAATATAACCCAAATATTTCTTAGTCCCCCAGTGTCTGCACACATGGCAGGATTGTACACTCTGGCCCCTTATGAATGGGTGGAGCCATGTAACTAGTGTCACTTTCAGGCCAAACATTCCATTGTTGGTGAGAAACGTCAGGGCTCTTTCATTGCTTTTTCATGTTCAGGATGGTGGTTGCTCTATTAGCCTGGGTCTCTGATGCACTATGATAAATAGCCTGCTTATTAACCCATCAAAGACGTTCAGCATGATTTAGAAATAAACCTTTGCTGTGTAAGCCACTAAGACTTGGGCATTGTTTATTATAGCAGCATAATGTAGCTAAATTGATACAGAGTTGTTCCCCAGGGCTGCATGAAGTATATATATATATATATATAGTTGTCCATTAGGTGAATGCAGAAAGGAATCAAATATCACCAACACTAAGGAAGTACGGACAAAAGAATTCTGTAGAACTATACAAAAGAATATAAAGGTTCAAAAATAAGAAAGGAACAACCACCCAATGTTGTAAATAAGTTTTGTAGAGTCCTTCATATTTGTTGAATGTATTATCTATATTAGTCCTCTGGACATACAAGAATCTAGGTTGCACAAATTATGGCCCCTGGTTTCAAATCCAGGTGCCCCCACTTACTAGCTCCATGCTGTTGGCTAACTGTTTAAATTTATCTATAAAATGGGGATAGTAATACCAACACACTGAGGGCTGTGTTGAGAATTAATGAGATAATGGTGATAATGTGTGCGTATCAAACAGTGGGTATTCAGTAAAGAATGCTTGGGAGTTACAATCGCTATTTTAAAATTCCAAAATACTGCCAAATGAAAGGTAGATTAGGGTTGTTTTGTAAAATCCCAAGGGGCAAGACAAAATCAATGGATGAGTTATAGAATGACAAACTTTAGTTTGATGGACATTGAAATTTTGTAACTGTTCGAAAGATGGAATTGTCAGCCTCAAGAAGAGTGAGTTCCCAGTTGCGGAAGGTTCAAGCAGAGGCAGTCAGCTACCTGGAGACCAGGAGGGCTGCTGTGGAGCTCATAATGTGAGCTGTGTCGAGAGTCTGTTCCAGATCTGGGCATCTATGTCTCTGCAAAGTTTCATTTGTTCATTCATTCATTCAACAAGTAACAAAACACTGACTCTGTGCCAAAGGCTACAGGTTAACGGCCATGGATGCAAAGGATGTGATATTGAAATGGTTCTTATCCTCAAGGAGCTGAGAGACTGGAGAGGAAAGCATACATGAAACAAAAGCTATACAATTATTCATTCACTCACTAGAAGTGTGAAATGTTCTAGGAAGAAAGATGGAGAGTGTTAGGACAGGGTAACAGATTGGATAATCTCAACTGTGAAGTCAGGACAGCTTCTCAAATAAGTTAGGAGTTAACTGAATCTTGAAGGACATGCAGGAATTTAGCCAGGTGAAGGATAGATGGCTGAGGGAAGAACATTCCAGGCAGAGCGAATGGAGTGGTGCAAAAATATGAGGCATGAAGTAGCATTTAAGAGGCAGAAAGGTTTGTGTGGTAAGAATGTTGTCGGAAAGGGAGAGGAAGAGTGAAAGATGCAAAGAATGAGAGGCCCAGATTACACGTGGTTTGGGAGGCCAGGTTAACAGTGATTTAAATGGCATGTTATAACCCCTCCTAAGAACTTGGTCAAAAAGTTTCAGATTCCAACCTTGGAAGGATAGAATTTTGCAGAGCCAAAAGAAGAGAGAGAGAGAGAGAGAGAGTTTTATTCATGTAGTTCATTAGTGTCATGTTTGAGCATCCATTCTATGCAATAATCAGGATTCATGCCCAAGTACAGGAAGTCATTTCAATTTCAGAGCCCCTCTATTATCCAATCAGCATGTTTCTTGCTTGAAATTTTACCATTATTAAACAAAAGGTACTATGTCTGGCAAAGTTTCAGTGAAAATACAATAATACTAGGAAAAGCAATACAGAAGTATAATACCATGTAAAATACAAGAATATCAGACTACGGTGTGAATTACCCACTTGTGTGGTCCCTAAACTTATTAAAGGAAATAGAGACTTTCAAAAAAGATGTTTGGGGATTCAAAGAAAAAAACCTCTGTTACTTCACAAATGTGTCCTACTTGGTGATGCAAGAGCATGAAGACCCTGTTCTACTCTGGGGCTTACAAATTTCCTGTGGTGGAGAGGGAGCAGGGAAAAAGCAACACAATGTCAACCACTCCAAGGAATACATCTGAATCCCATGGTTGTTGTCAGGACTTGAAAGAGAGCTAACCCTCAAGTCAGAGTCAGATAGAGGAAGAGAAACCAACAGGCAACAGTAGGTTGCAAAATGGTTGCTTGGTTGACACATCTCTGTGATAAATTGTGTCAACGGCCCCAATTCTCCACCCCTCCTTCCTATTTCCCTATCCTTTGGAAATACATACTTTTGTGAATATGTAAATAGGAAACATATACTTTGGAAATATACAAATATACTCTCTAGTGCCCTCCACTGTAAGCGAGGGCACTCCCTGCTTCTTGACTTTGGGCTCAGCCATATGATTTGCTTTGACCAACAGAATGAGGTGGAAACGAGGTGTGCCAGTGCTGAATTTAAGCTTTAAGAAGACTCGTGTGCTTCTACGTGCTCTCTTGCACCTCTGCCATTTGCATGCCAAGACCATTCTGGGGCTGGCCTGATGGTCCTAGAATGAGAATGAGACATTGGGAGCAGAGCCACCTGCAGCCAAGCCCAGCCTAGACCCACCAACCCCCAGCCAACTCACAGACTGTGAGAAATAACAAATGGCTGTTGGGGGCTGACTTGTTACACACAATATCGAGCTGATATACTCTTTACTCTGAAATGTTTTGTTCATAATAAAACCAGAGGTATAATAAGATCCAACAACAACACAAAATAAAACAGGAGCCAGGAAATTAAAGGGAGATGAGAAGAAAAAAGACATGGGTGAGGAGCAGACCTCTCCCTTTTCCTCTGGGGCCCAAAATTCTAGCAATTACAACATAAAAGGAAAAAAGCAGAAAGGAGACCAGAACCTACAGATATTTCCAATGGCCCAGACAGCAGTCATCTGAAATGTGAGGGCAACGGAAAGATTACAGGCCTTGGGATGAGGACTTGGGTTCTCAGTTGCTGTGTAAGTGTTCTGAGCTCTTTGTTCCTCACCAGTGAAAATGGGAAAATAATACTCTCTTTTCCTATAGAATAGATATGAGGATTAGAAACAGTAGCATAATACAAGAGAAAGAGAATAGCACTTGGCCGGTAAGGTACAAATGGTAGGTACTAGTATTAGTAATATACTAGTGAGGCGTTCGCTTAAGTTTTAGATCTCCGTACTCTGCCCGTCTTTTTCCTAAGACCTGCTTGATTTTGCACCTTGTACACATCCCTGCTCGCAGATCCTTTGACTTGCTCCTGTTCTGGTGAACTAACACCCCAGTCTGGCTCTTATCTTCCTGCCTCTGACAACGATAGAATTGATGACAACATAAATGGAATTGCAAATAGAATGACAGTTAAAATTTAAGGAGATGCTTCCCAGGAACGATGCTAAACATTTTATTTACATTACAGCCTTTTCTCCACACATTGGCCTTATTGTTTTATCATCATCTCCATTTTACAGATGAGGACACTCAGAAACACACACTGCCTTTTCCAAGATTACGGTCACGAAGAGGCAGAGAAAAGATTTAAATCCAGGGTTTTATGATACCAAATACTGCCCTTTCCACAGCTATTCCACTGCACCTCCCAGACTCTCAGAACCTTTCCATGCCCTGACTGGGTACCCTCTGCCTCTGGGTCACCAATTTCTCAGTGGTCAGGTGTGACAGATGGGTTGGGGTAGGTGCTCTTGACCTCTAAGCAGAGTCCAATGACAATTTCAACCCTGCTAATTGGGACTGGCAGGAGGATCCTATACTCCTTCTCAGTAAGGACAATGTAGAACAATTCCCATCCTCTTATTGGTCTCTCCATCCCCACAAACTCAGGCTTGCAGAGGGGCCCCTGCAGAGGGTCTGCCCCTGCTGCCCACAGGCATTTACTTTCTGCTCTCATGCACTTCCATCCTCTCTCTTCAATTAGTCAGACAGCACTGTGGCTCAATCAGTGTGTTCCAGGAGGCCACACTTTGGGAAGACTCTAACAATGAATTAAATTTTCATTTTAGACCCTTAATAGCCCAATCAATGAGTTAGGGAGCAACGAAAACATTTTCTGGGAAAGCATTAGCTTAAAACTGAAAAGTAGCTGCTCATCCCTTGGAAATGACACAATTTTAGCAAGGGCGGCGTAGAGGGAGCAGAGGCTGGCCACCACCTTTCATATATTCTTTCTCCTTCTCTCTATCGCTTGTGCGTCTGTCTGCCTGTCTCTCCCTCTTACTTTCACTCTCTCTCCTTTTTCTCTCCTTACTTACTCCTTTTTTCTTCCTCTTCCCTCTCTCTGATCTAGTTTTCCCTCTTTTTGTCCTTACACTACTGCTGTTAATGTTTCATAGTTTCTCCTCAGCTTTCTGAATATCGTGATTGCTGGTGCAATAACTAATAGTACCATAACAAATCCACAGCTATAAACTATTTTTTTCTTGGAAACAAATCAAAACCACTACGTACGAATGTTAATTTCATTTTGAAGTATTAGTCACATTTAAAATTAAAGATTCACCTTAAAGAAATTACTACTATTCAAATCAAATTTTTACTTTTTTCAAAGTGCTTGGCTGACTAAAAATGTTTAATTTGAAAATGTAAAAATAGACAAGATTCTAAGAGTTCCAAAGCTGTTTTTGAGAACTCACATGGTGGTTAATAATATATCCAACTTGCTAAAACCTTTAAACAGATTTCCAAGAAACTACTTCAAAATGAATTTTTTTCTCTCTCTCTCTCTCTCTCTAGTTGTTGCTGATTGCAGGTGCACTAAAAAATCCATTTGGTTTTGGAACAAGTAACACTTCAAAAAAGTAAATTGACAAAGACTTTTGCCTCAGAAGTCATTAATCCGGGCTGAATTTTAGTGCAAAGTCACAGTCTGAGAATCCAAATGCCCTACACTTTTCCATTCATCTCAATGATGATTCACCCAAACAATGCAAAATCATAACATAAAGTAAACTTGTGAAAGAAAGCTAGCACTGGGGTGGTCCCTGATAAGAACGTGGAGAACAGAAGACTAGCAAATATCAAAGGATAGATAACTTGTCTTCTCTCATCCTAAAGAAAAATATGGCATTTGGACAGATTTGTGATGTCAGCTGTAAGAGTATCCCCACATCCCATTCCTTACCCATGGAAGATACCTGCAAATCTCTCTAAAGCCTGTGTTTCAGGAGATTAGAGTTGTCACAAGAGAAAATCTGTATTTGAAACCCTAGAACTAGGGGATCTTCAAAATCTTTTTCAGATTCAAGAAAGTCTTTAAAACTGAATTATTTGTTCAACTTTACATGGGAATAGGAATGGCAGAAACCCAGTATCCTGATTTCTAGATCAGTTCACGTTTATTGATACTGCCTCTCCAGGTCCTACCCTCCATCCCTCTCTACCTGGAGGTATTACCATGACAACCAGCCCTAGGTACATCTTGGTCTGTCTACTGCAGGCACTGCTCTAGGATACAGCCCTACTGATTCACATCCACTTCTATCCAAATTTCCCAGTCAATCCTCAGTTTGTTCCCTGTAGAGTGGATCTCCAACTTTAGCTGCTTCAAAATCACCTGGATGCCTGCTAAAACAAAACTTGCTCAGCTCCACCCTCAGAGTCTCAGATTCAGCAGGTCTAAATGAGGCTTAAGGATTTGCATTTCTGACAAGTGTTATGAGATAATTCTCCACGAGTCTCTTGCAATTCTTCACATCTTGCAAGCAGAGGCACTGGCCTCCTTTATTCTGGACTACTTTTCAAGAACATTTGTAGAGCGAACAGCCTTAGAAGATGGAGATAGTAAAAGGCAGGTTTATTTACTGTCCTGTATATAATAAAGATAATTATGTCTCTTTCCGCAGGGCAAAGTTCAAGCAGACTTACTGTCCATTATAAAAGATGAAGATTCCCTAAGCTCATGATTCTCCTGTAATGCAAGCCACTATGTGCGCAGGCATTATCTGGCCCTCTTGACATTGCCCTGTGAGAATTAAGGCTCAGGGACTGATGCAAGCACCTTCCATATTATGTATTTTAATGTATCTATAAGATTTTTGTCTACATCTCCTTTCTAGTACATTCCTTCAGGTCCAGGACACCTATTGTGTTCACTCCTCTTTTGTTCCCAGGACTTAAAACAGAGTCAGGTATGTAATAGGTGCTCAATAAACATTTTTTAATGAATGGATAAATACATAAAAAATAAATGATCAATAATAATCCAGTAAAGTTAGCACAACTCAACTCCATATTATAGGTGAGAAAAAGGAGAATAGGAGATTTTGGGTAATTTGGCCAAAATCACAGAGCTAGGAAATTGCAGAGTTGGGATTTGAACTTAAACCTCCCAGTTCTCCCCGCTAAACTTGTAACCACTATATTCTACTTCCTCTCTAATGTACACACGTGTGTCTGTGAAAAGACTCAGAACAGACAGCAGGCACCAGCACGTGGGTAGAGGCTACCCAGTAAACTTGGTGATTGTTTTCCTCTTTCTACATACCTATACTTTCTAAATTTTCTACCAAAAAGACCCCCATATATAAGTATTTTACATATGTATAAATACATATATATACATTTACATACACACATATGTATATGTATACATATATATATATGTATAAATTTTATGAGAAAAGCAATTTTATTTTTGAAAACTCTAAGGAGTAGAATTATTTCCATGATGTTTCTACCACCAAAAATATTTTAGGAATGTCTCTTCTGGAACTGCCCTCAGAGATAGTGGGCAAAGCACATGAAAATGACTCCCCATACTTTGTCACACTTCACTTTGACCCAAAATAGTCTTGCCCCCCGCACTCATCCCCTCATTTAATTGTCCAGACCTGGTCTGATTCCAAATACTATTACTCTTTTTCCAAAATCAAGTTGTCTCCTATGGACAAAGATTTGCAACTGCTGAAGAAGTTAAAGGAAGTTGATAATAAATTCTAAAGACAATCCCCAGCGTAGGTTCCAGAAATAATCTTGAGCATCTTTAGAATCGGTGGCTTAGTCTCTGGAGACTCTTAATTTAAACATTAACTATCTTATCACCACACGTAACTTTCAAAAGACAGTCTCCTTAAATCAGTCATAGCACAGGTTTTCCTTTATTACAATTCTTTGAAAAGTGATTTTCCTCCTGTCTGGCTACTCCGTCATGATACCAGCTAGCAAAAGCCCTCCCCGCCCCACATTCACTAACCATGACAGCCCACAGTTTATTGGAAACACAGTGAAGGAGCTATGCCTCCCACAGCAGCCTTTGGACCCACATAATTTAGATTCACTAAGATAATCAGTGTGTGATCACTAAAAGAACACTGCACTGTTTACAGTTCTCAAGCATTCGGGACATTCTCCTTTGTTCATTATACCCAATTAGAAATTTGAATTAGGGTTTCCATGAAGTAAACACTGATCTCTTTTCCCATGTTCATTGTGGAACAGAAGCCAACAAGCCTCTTTAATTTCCTTCCAAGTTTTGCATATAAGTTGCATTGTTGAGAATGGGGTTTGGTAATATAATTGTTCTCCCTCTGTGTGTTTGGGCTACTTGATAGGAGAAAGCACAACTCCTTCAAAACTCTACTTTTTGCAAACCATTATAATTTTCCAATTTTATTCCCTTTGCAATTGGAGATACAAAATTTGCAGAATTTTATAAGAATCGAAATATATTTTCTGTACCTTGACTTTATAAATAATCTAATAGTGCAATGAAAAGAACCTCACTATGGAAATCAAGAAATCTGGATTCATGTCTCAGTTCCACTTACTAGCTAGAGAACCTAGGGAAAGCTATTTAACTTCTCTGAGTTCAGGTTTTCTCACTGGTGAAAATGGATTTATAATGTCAGTGCTAACTACGTCATAAAATAATTATCAATATCCAGTGAGATAATATACGTATGAAAATGCTGATAATGTTTATTGTTTTTAGAATTAACAGTCACATAATCAAATCTCATTGAAGGTAATCTTCAAAGACATACCTAATTTATAATCTGACATTCCAGAAATGCTTCATTATAATACAGTCTAATGTCTCACTAGAACATTTAATGTATCAACAAAGAGCATAATAGGAGGACAGTTTCTATTTAATCATGCAAGAATAATTGTAATAGGAAGGTTACACACTTGAAACATCCACTCTTGGGGGTGGGGGGAAGGGGATGTATTATGCTCTAGCTTTCAAATTCACAGAAAAGGATCCTTCCTTCTTGTGTGGCATTTCACAATGTTTTTGTCCTGGGAAAGGGGCATGGCAGGGGCTGCAGAAAAAGGGACAAATTGGAAAGGTCTCATTTCTTTTCAGTTACTATATCCAGACTCCAAGGACGCCTTTCACAATGGGTAGTACATGGAGACACTCCCTCCAGAAAATACTTTAATTATGGGCTGCTGGCATGTGTCCAGGAGGGAGCTGGCTATCTGGAGGCTGGGAGACTGGAGCAAGGCTTTCAATTGGCCAGATTCAGAAAAGGGAATACCCGTGGCGGGGGTGGGGGGGGTGGGGGGTGGGTGGGGGTGGGGACACAAAGTAATTACCATCATCAGGAACAATTACAACAATACTGGAGTTGGGCTCTGGGTTGTTCACAAACAGGAAATTCCTTCTGTGCGAAATTCATGTTGACCCCCTAGTACAGAAGCTCCAGAAGGAAAAAAGCAGGCAGGGTATATAACCTTTTCCTTCTTAATCATCAACATTTAGCAGGGTAAATATCATGTGCTGTCTGACTTTTCATTAACCACACAAAATCCTGGGAAATTGTCCCTGCACTTAGAGACATGCTTTTTTTTTTTTTTTTTTTAATGATTTCTCCTCCTTTTCTGTTTTAAAACCCAGCTACTTCATTTTCACGTGCCCCCCACCCTCCCTATAGGGATTGCTAGAGGTAGCATGCCTGCAACCCCCTCATCAGAAGTTTCTTAAGGCAGAATTATTGGAAGCAAACAGGGTAACTACGCTAAAGAGCAGACTCAATTTAACTGTCATCGGGAAATTGTAACATAGCTTATCAGAGATTCAATGTGAAGGAAAGACCCTGAGGATTGTCATTTAAGAAGCAGTAGGTTAAACTGTGTGGGGAAGATTTCCTTTAGCTCATTAGTACTTGAAGTCACAGCATTTAAGGATCTAAGACCCACCAGGGGAACAAGCCTGCCTTCCTTCTCCTGCTGGAGAGCGATTAGCTGGAATTAACAAGAGCACCACTAGGGATTTCTTCGCGGATCAATTCAAACAACAGAGTTACCCTGACACAGAAATCTTAGGAAACAGTTAACCTGGCTTTGCAACCTCACATGCACGCCATGGAGGAGTGTGTACATCTGACATTTTCTCTCTACAGAGAAGAATGTCCCGAAAAATTATTGAGATAAAAACACATTCACCCTGCACCTGTCACAGAGTCATGTCATAATGGGAAAAATTACCCAGTGGTGCCTGGTTCCATGGATGTCCCCATTTTATTCCCAGATCTGCCACTCATTTATTTGTAGTTCCATGAGCAAATTCCCTTAGGCGGGGTTAATGGTTGGAGCAGGAGGTTAGAAAGCCATCAGTCAACGATTAGCTTCAGCAAGGATTTCACCAGTCTGATTCATTTTGTCTAAGCTGACAATCATACAGTGTGGAACAAGGACCACGTCCAAACTCCAGTCTTAGGTGGTCCTCATCTAAGCCTAGACACGATTCATGTAATGCATCAGACATACTCCTCAGTAGCTGGTATTCAAGTAACAGAGCCCCCCATAAACGAGCTTGCTGAAGGGAATGGATGATCCTAATCAAATCAAATTTCAGGCGTTTGGTTTGAATTTGCAGAGCCCTAGATTTGTCACTAAAATTATTACTAGAAGAGCTTGGGTTTGCCATCAGAAAACCTGAGTTTGAATCCTAGCTTCACCACAAAGTATATGACTCTGGGCCGGTCACTCAAGCTCTGGAACCTCATCCATAAACATGGAGATGATCAGCAGAGAACCTACCTCACAGGATTAGAAGAGGCATCAGCCCAAGAAATGTATTTCAAACATGCTGGAAGATAGAAAGCAAAGAGATTTGTCTGAATGGATACTCAAACCAAAATTACCCTGATGGCAGCTCATTAAAAACTAACAGTGATTAAGTAAAATCATGGAATGGATTTTTTGTATGATCAGTTAATTCTTTCTTCAAAATACAAGAGTAGAGAAAATGAATTCTTGATTCCTTAAATATCCCCATTAATTGGGCTGCAGTTTACTTATGTAATACTATTTGAGACTACAGTGTATCTGTATTCTTCTCAGTTAGCAACTGGCTATCTTCAACAGAAAAGATGTACTAGAAGTTTATCAAGGAAGCACAGAATTAAAAAGAGGCTTAAAAGCCAGACATCAAATGTAGCAGGTGACAAGGACTCTCTCCTTGACCACATTTTAATTAGACTCCTCTGAGCTCTGTTCTCAACTAGGCCTTGATCTTCATCCCTGTCTAGCCTAGTTTTAGCAAGAACACTGCTAAGCCAGTTTGTAAGAATCTCCCAGCCTTAATATCTTGTCACCCTTCATATCTGATCAAGTTCCTCATCCCTCACCTTTGATGTGAAGTCCTTGGCCTGTCTTTAGCAAGAATCCTGTTAGGTCAGTTTAGCAAGAAACTCCCTACCCTTTGTGTCCCCTCTTAGTAATTTTCTACCCACTGACACCCTCTGATCCTCTTCCTCACTGCAAATCCCCAGCTATTCCTTGTTGGATTCAGAGCTGAGCGCCATCTCTCTCCCTTATTACAATAGTCATAATTAACTCCTATTACAATAATCTTGAATAAAGTCTTCCTTATCCTTTTAGCAGTATCAGAACAATTTTCTTTAACACAGGAAAGGAGGAGGCTGCACGGAATCAAGAACACAAACACGTCTTAGCAAGAGTCGTGTCTCCTCTCCCACCACGAGCATCACCATGACATCTTGGATGTTTCCCAACTTCTCCTGGTCTTTGCAGCACTTGCTGCCAATTCGAAATCCTAGATGGAAGCAGCAAATTGGCTCAGGCTAGGTTACCTGCCCAGCCCCTGGCTACCAGATAGCAGAAAGAGGGACAGTTTTCTCTCATGGGAAGAGATGGAGCATGAGGGATGTTTCCCAAAATAAAGATTAAATGTTGAGCAGCCAAAAACATCAATTTTCTACTGGATATGGCCCATGTGCCAGATACTTTTCATATCCCATTTCACTTAATTCTTAAAGCCACCTAGGAAGATGAAGTGTATTATGCCCACATTAAGATGAAGAAACTGGCTCCAATAAATCCAGTGTCTTTTTCAAGAATTATACATCTCCTAAGTGGTGAGACCCAGGTCTGTCTGGCCTTATCTTTCATGCCACTGAGCTGGAGCTCATGAAAACTGGTTAAGTGTTGGGCCCAGGGCCGAATGAAATAATGAATCAGGAAAGAACCTTGTGAACCAACATGAGAGTAAAAGAGAATGATGAGAAATAAATCAGGGTCTCCTTTTTCCTCTGTGAATACAAGGCAAGGTGCCGCCTCTGTCTGTGTGTGCCTCACACAGAGGATAAAGTAGAAAACAACATCGTCTCTCATGGGCTTGTGTGCTCTGGCAGCTCAGTGACCACTGCTGCAGAAGCTGTACCCAGCCCTTGAATAAGGAGGCTGGGTGTTAATGTCTGTGCTGGTGAGCCTCACTGCTCCAGAGACGCTGAACTTCCCTTCACCATGAATACCTAGGATTTCTCTTTGCCAAGCACTGATGGAGATCAGTTTGACCTGAGGATGATTCCAATCCAGAAAGTCTTTGTCCCTTCCCTGGAGATTTTTCTTCCCTGCAAGCTGATAACATTCAAAACAATAATGGAAATTCCTGATTGTGTACCTTATTTCTTAATAGTTTAACCACTTTTACTTGTATGGATCTGGACAATGGAGTGATTAATAATAATTTGAATTTCATGTCTGAAAACCTTTCAGAAACAATTATATTTTTTCTTCAACTCTCTGGGCAAGGTAGCATAGTAAAGTACAAAATTTTAAAATAAAAGCTGGGCTAGAATCTTTGCTTAGCTACCTATTAACTGAGTATCTTAGAGAAAGTCACTTAACCTCTCTGAGCCTCATTTTCTCCATCTGTAAAGTGGGAATAAGAATAGTATAGACTGCATAGGACTATTATGAGAACTTTGCACAGTACCTGCCTTGTAATGAGCATTAAATAAGAGTTATTATTCTCTTCATTTTACAAAGAGAACTTGGAGAAATTCAGTAACCTGCCAAGATCATAGGCAGCAACAGAGGCCTAAACCCTGTCTTTTGATTTTAAAAACAGGACATTTTCCATTATATCTCTACGCCTTATATTTCCTACCCAACTTCCTGCTGCCTTTTTCACACAGGCTACCTTGCTGATTCATACTTATTCTTGCATCCACTTAGATTAGTAAAGAGGGTAAGAAATTCTGCTCTGGGCCCGACAGGTCTGCAATCTCTGAACATAGGTATTATCTTTCACTGAGAGCCGCCCTTTGCTGGGCACATCTCCAGCATCTCTCCTGTTCATTAGCATTCTGTTAAGAACATGTTCCCCATGTCTGCATTTAAAAATTTCCCAAATTTCTATTTTTGTGTGACCTTGTTAATGAATTCTTAACATTTACACCGTGCTGGATGAAGCAGGACTTCCTCACCTGGGGGGTACTGTCTCTCTACATAGGACTCTTTATCCAAGTACAAAACATAACCATGATCTACAGATTCATGAAAATAACTGAGGGAAAGAAGTCCACAGAAGAGACACAAATGCAAAACATGAGAAATGGAAGATGCTTATATCTTCGTACAGGAAAAAAAAATCCAGTTACCCACAAAGCCCAAAAGATGGCAAATTCTAGGCAGCCTTATGAAAAATTTAGAAATAAAGGAGTGAAATATTATTCTCCCTGTGTATACCACCCCAGAATCCAGGCACATTCAGTGTGATCCCTGAGAAAACTAGAAGGTAACTTTATTAAACTGTCAAAAATTATTAGATCATTAATTCTAATGGTTTTTTAAAACATATAAATGTAGAAAATAAATTCATGATGAGGTGAGTGTACATTCCCTGCAAATATTGCAGTGATGGGCACTCACAAAGGACTGGAACTCTGATACAGATGTAACCCCGTAGTTTTTCACATCCTTTGATACTCTATTTCTCCTTTCAGCATCCTATAGGTCTTCCTGACGCTGTACTTGATCAAGTTTTCACCCAGACAGATCTCCTGGGTGCTCAAGTCCCACTTGTCTTCTCTTCCATTTTCTTTTATTCACTCAACAACTAGACTCGTCTTTGTGCATATGTTACCTCCTCTCCATTATTTATCTAGAGGGAAATGATTAATACAAGTAGAAATGTGAAATTCTATTTCCCTTCAAAATATCTCCCATCTCACCATTCCTTCCAAAGAATGTTTTGAGTATTAAAAATATGTACAACTAGACAACCATATGTTAAAAGGTATTTATCACTATCTTGGCATGGGTCTAATCTCAGAGATTTATTTCAAGCTGAAAAATTTTAGGTGCTAAAAAATACTGTGATGAAGCCAGTGAGTAAACACCTATATCTAGTATTTTTAATATGCTTCTGATTTAATCAAAAGAGAAATCAAATTGAATAATTCTATTCAAACTAAAGTAAAACTTTTTATGGTTTAAGGTAATATTTTAAAAGGTGACTTTCTAATCATATTTATAAGCCCCCAGATGGACATTTGGCAAAATTATACATTACATGTGAACTATGGCTGTTTACAAAGCAGAACAAGATATTCCATTGGTCAAGGCTAAAAGTCACAAGAAAATGACAAAAGGATAATGCTATTTACCATACAGATAACACTTCTTGAAGGTTTATTCTTTGGCAGGTGCAGTACTGAGCACTATACAGTATACTGTTCCTTTTAAAAAGCACAATAGCACTATTCTTGAGTCCATTTTAAATATAGGAAACAGAGAGGTTAAGATTGACTGACTAAGGGTGAGGGTCTCACCTCAAGTAAATGGTAGAAAAGGGGACTGACATGTCTGTCTATTTTTAAAAGCACACACTCTAAATTGAGCTTATTCAGTAATTTCATCCACAAATATTTATTGAGACCTCTGAAGTGCTGGGTAGAGCTCAAGATTCTGGTGATACTGGAGTAAGCAAGAAAGGCAAAACCACTGCCCTCCTCAAACATATATTTTAGGAGCAGATGAAAAATCAATACATAAACTAATGAAAAAGATTGCTGCAATGGTGATAAGTGCTGAAGAGAACCAGATGATGAGCCAAGGATTAAGAGATAAGGACAGATGACAGTTCCCGTATGTAGCTCTTTAAGACCTCCTGGGGAGGTGACAGTGAAACCAGGTCCGGAACCATGAGAAGTCCTCTGACACAAGGGGCCTGGAGGAAGAGTCTTCTGAAAAGCCCTGCCCAGGAGCCCTGCTGGGAGGTCAGAGGAACAGAATAAATGTCAGGGCAGCTGGAGCACAGTATGGGAAGAGGAAGGAGAGAGCCTGGTAGGGGCTGAGGTTGGAGACAGGCAGGACCTAATCTCTTGACAACAAACACGTTGTCATGAAAAAGTGAAACATGTGAACATAAAGATCCCACTATCCTAATGCAAAACACTGCCAAGAGTTACATATTAAAAGATGTTTATGTCGAATACCTTATAAGGGAAAGATTTAGCCTGAAGGTCAATATAATATTTAATACTTTTTTATATTTAGATAGGAAAAATATTCCATTTTTAGCATTGTAATTTAGTTTTGGTTTGAGCTATTAGATATGTTGAGGTTATTAATTTTTTTTAAAAATTTCGTTATTTTATTTACCATTGCAAACAGACAAAAAAGATACATACCAACAGGTGTTATCTCTAGATGATGGAGTGATGAATAATTTTAATGAACTTCTATTCACGTGTATGTTTTATAAATTTTCTCTTTTTCTGCTTCATTTATATATATATATAATATATATTTTTTTATATATATTAAAAAAATATATATATATATATATATTTTTTTTTTTTTTTTTGCGGTATGCGGGCCTCTCACTGTTGTGGCCTCTCCCTTTGCGGAGCACAGGCTCCAGACGCGCAGGCTCAGCGGCCATGGCTCACGGGCCCAGCCGCTCCACGGCATGTGGGATCTTCCCGGACTGGGGCACGAACCCGTGTACCCTGCATCGGCCCGCGGGGCCTGAGAGGCCCGCGTAACGAAAAAAAAAAAATTGTGCAACTGTCACTACTCCCAAGCCTCATAGGCAGAGTAAGGAGTTTGGATTTTATTCTAAGGATAATGAGTAGTTATTGGAGGATCTTAAATGGAATTTTTGCATGTTTTTTACAATAACCTCTTGACCATACTTTCTTCCCTTCCCCTCCAAGATACACCACTTACTAGCTGGGTGAGCCAACCAATGACCAAGCCACCTAATTTTCCACCTCACCTGGCTGGTACTTCTCTCTCATACTCTGCCTCTCAATCATACCACACTATGTTCAGTGCTCAGATATATGGTGGCCCATCTCACCTCTGGCCCTTTGCACATGCTGTTCACTCTGCCTGGAGTACCCAGTCTTCCTCCTACCTCTCTTTGTCCCATTGGGCAAGTCCTATCACCTAAGATTCTGACCAAATGTCACCCCTGTCCTGATACTCTGAGGCCCAGTTACCCCATTCTGCACTATGAGATGTCTTTTTAATTGTGTGCATTTTTATTAGAAAAGTTTTACAATCTCATGACAAAATATGGGAAAAATAAAAACATAAACCTCCTGCTACTCTAATGCAAATACTGCTTCCTTTAAAATGAAGTTAACATTTTTTGCAAAGGACTATTTTTCCACATTACAAAGCATTGCTATAAGTAGATTCCCAGGATATTTACACTCCAATCTTCAGGGTATGAGCAACTCTGCTCCTGCCTCTTTTCATACCTATTTATTTATTTATTTATTTTTAAGATGTAATTCACATATCATAAAAAGTCACCTTTTCAAAGTGTACATAATTCAGCAATTTTTATTATTTTCAGAAATTGTGCAACTACTGGTTTGCAAACTGGCACCCATCAACAGAGGGCAAGGAGAGACTGAAGAAAGAGACAGACTACCCCAGATTGGTATGTGAAAGGTTTAATAAGTGAGGAACTTACCGTGAAGCTTGTCTTGGGTGGCTGCAAGATGAGCATATCTCCATACCCACCCACCATATTCTTAAAAGTCTATATAAAGGCCTTAACTGGGTTCGTCACATATACCATCCAGTGACCTGCTGTAACAGCAACCATCACCACTATCTAATTCCAGAACATTTTCATCACCCCAAGAAGAAAACTTGTACCCATTAGTAATCATTCCCTATTCCTACCTTATCACAGCTTCTGGCAACCACTAATCTGTTTTCTGTTTCTACGGATTTGCCTTTTCTGAATATTTCATATCAGTGGGAACATACAATACCTCAGGGGTCCCCAAACCCCGGGCCATGGACCAGTGCCAGTCTGTGGCCCGTTAGGAACCAGGCCACACAGCGAGAGGTGAGCGGCGGGCGAGCAAGCAAAGCTTCATCTGCCACTCCCCATCACTCGCATTATCACCTGAACCATCCCCCCCCCCACCCATGGAGAAATTGTCTTCCACGAAACTGGTCCCTGGTGCCAAAAGGTTGGGGACCACTGCAATACATGGTCTTTCGTGTCTGGCTTCTTTCACTTAGCATAAACTTTTCCTGGTTCACCCATGTTGCACCATGTATCAAGAAGAAACAGCCAATTTGAACAGGCTGATCATTAGCAGTGAAATTGAATTTGTAATAAAAACAAAACTCCCAGCAAACAAAAGTCCAGTCTTGGACAGCTTCATAGAGGAATTCTACCAAACATATAAAGAATAGTTATTATCTATCCTCCTCAAACTATTCCAAAAACATGAAGAACACAGAACACTCCCAAAATCATTCTGAGACCACCATTCCCTGATACCAAAACCAGACAAAGACACTACAAAAAAGGAAAATTACAGGCCAATATTTTTGATGAATATAGATGTAAAAATTCTTAACAAAATATTTGCAAACCAAATCCACCAATATATTTAAAGGATCATATACCACAATCAAGTTGGATTTATTCCAGGGATGCAACAATGGTTCAATATTCACAAATCAATCAATGTGACACACCACGTTAAAAAAATGCAGAAAATGCATTTGACAAAATTCAACATCCACTCATCATAAAAACACTCATCAAAGTGGGTACAGAGATTTAAAAAAAGACCATATGTGACAAACCCACAGCTAACATCATACTCAATGGTGAAAAGCTGAAAGCCTTTCCTCTGAATTCAAGAACAAGACAAGGATGCCCTCTCTCACCACTTCTATTTAACACAGTATTGGGAGTCCCAGCCACAGCAATCAGACAAGTAAAAGAAATAAAAGGCATCCAAATTGCAAAGGAAGAAGTAAAACTGTCACTATTTGCAGATGACACTTTTATATAGAAACTCTACAGTCTCCACTCAAAAACTATTAGAATAAATGAGTTCAGAAAAGTTGCAGGATACCAGATTAATTAGTTGCTTTTCTATACACTAATAATGAAGTATCAGAAAGAGAAAGTAAAAAAAAAAAAAAATCCCTTTTAAAATCACATCACAAAGAAGAAAATACCTAGGAATAAGCTTAACCAAGGAGGTGAAAGGTCTATCCTCTGAAAACTATAAAACACTGATGAAGGAAACTGAAGATGATACAAAGAAATAGAAAGATATCCCATGCTCTTGGATAGGAAGAATAAATATTGCTAAAATTGGCATACTATCCAATGCAATCTACAGGTTTAATGCAATCCCTATCAAAATACCCATGACTTTTTTCAAAGAACTAGAACAAGTAATCCTAAAATTCATACAGAAACACAAAAGACCCCGAATTTCCAAAGCAATCTTGAGAAAAAAGAACAAAGCTGGAGGAATCAGGCTCCCAGACTTCAGACTATACTACAAAGCTACAGTAGTCAAAACAACATGGTACTGGCACAAAAACAAATACATAAATCAATGGAACAGATTAGAGAGCTCAGAAATAAACCCATGCACCTATGGTCAATTAACATACAACAAAGGAGGCAAGAATATACAATGGAGAAAAGATAATCTCTTCAAGAAGTGGTGCTGGGAAAACTGGAAAGCTACATGTAAAACAATGAAATTAGAACATTTCTTCACACCATATACAAAAATAAACTCAAAATGGATTAAAGTACTTCATCTCCTTTTATGGCTGAATAACATTCTGTTGTATGGATATGCCACATTTTGCTTTTCCATTCGTCAGTTGATAAACATTTGGCTTGTTTCCACTTTTTGGCTACTATGAATAATGCTGCTATGAACATTCATGTACAAGTTTTTGTGTGAACGTATGTTTTTTATTTCTTTTGGATGTTCCTAGGAGTGGAGTTGCCGTATTACATGGTGACTATATGTTTAACTTTTTGAGGAATGGCCAAACTATTTTCTAAATTGGCCGTACCATTTTACACTTTCACAAGCAATATATGAGGGTTCCAATTTCTCTACATTCTCACCAGCACTTGTTACTGTCTATCATTGTTGTTGTAGCTATCTTAGTGCACGTAAAGCGGTATCTCATGATTTTGATTTATTAACAATGTCATGAGCATCTTATTATGGGCTTATGCTTAGTACTTTCTTTGCCAGTTTGTAATATTTTGTGTTTATATCTATCTCTCCCCCAGACTGTGAGTTCCTTAAGAGTATACATGGTGTCATTTGTCATTGCATCTCCAAAAACTGAAATCAGCAAATGAATGAATTAGCGAACAAGCTAACAAAAGAATGTAAGACTTGAGGAATCCCAAAAGGACACATTGTGAATAATAATAATAATAAATTAAAAATGAAAGAAAACAAAAATTGGTGACATAGTGGTAAGAATTTAGACAAAGGAGGGAAAGCCCTGTTAAGACTGAATCATCTAAAGATGTGACATTTTTTACTGAGATTTTAATGAGCAGTAGGAGACAGCTAAGTAAAGAATTGAGGAAAGGGCATTCCAAACAGAGGGAACAGCTGGCACAAATGCCTCAACACATAGCAAGCAACGTGCGCGATAAAAGGAGATGAAATCCACAAGTGAAGAGCATCAGATCAAACACACCCTTGCCAATATTGATAAAGGTTTATACCTGTGGTGGTCGTTGGGACTGTTCACAATGTTTTAGTTCTCTCATTTAGCAAAATGTGATATAACAGCTGTTCTCTACACAGTTGAATGCAAGTAAGGTCATATTCTTGCTTTTATCAATAAAAGTCAAGAAACCAAATGGGTCGCTTCCCTACAGAAGCTTAAAGAGCCAGCCTGGGATTCACTGAATCTGTTTGTCTTGCCTCAGTGATTATGGAGGCCTGGGATTAAAATAGAGTGCCATCAGTCTAGGTCCTTGAGTGCCTATAGTGACTGGAGCCTGTAAGCAGACTATATTAATCTGCTCAGGCTGCCATAACAAAATACCATAAATTGGATGACTTAAGCAACAGATATCCTTTTCTCATTGTTCTGGAGCCTGGAAGGCCTAAGATCAAGGTTTACATTGATTCAGTTCCTGACGATAGCCCTCTTCCTGGCTTGCAAGTGGTCACTTTCTCACTGTGTCCTCACATGCTGGGGAGAGAGAGAGAGGAAGCAAGCTCTCTGATGTCTCTTCTTATAAGGCCACAAATCTCATCATCAGAGCCCTATCCTCATGACCTCATCCAATACTAATTACCTCTTAAAGGCCCCATCTCCAAATACTATCACTTTTGGGTTAGGGCTTCAGTATATGAATTTTGGCAGGGGAAAATAATTCAGCCCATAGTATAACAACTCACAATGGATGTGCAACATGCAAGAAAAGTAAACATTCTTTTTGTTATGGCACAAGAAACTAACCCATCTTGACTGATGTGATATTTTATTCTAGGCTCTTTGAAAAGACATTGGGGAAATTAATCAGGGTCATGACAGTATAATTTATGTTTATAAATATGCGTAAATGGATTGAGAGGGCAAAGAATAGCTGTACAGAAAGAGAATAGTTTGAAGGGTGATTACAGGTGTTCAGACAAGAGTTAATGGTGCCTTGAATTATAATGATAAAAGTAGAAATGTTCAGAAATCATTATAACTTGCAATAGATGAATGTGGGGAGTATGAAAAGGAGAGTCAGTTACTATCTCCATGTCCACAGTAGTATTACCAGCCTGCAGAATTTTAGGGAGGATAAATAAAGCTTATTTGCAAAAGAATCTAGCCCATCACACTCTCAGGGTTCAGTAAGGTTGGCTCCCATTCTCTTCTCACCTCTACCCCACCATCATCACGGCCACTCTGTTCCAGGGCGGGAACAACAATTACAACAATAATTACAGATCAACAATTACATTTTCTTCTTCAAATTATATCATTGTCTCATCGCTGTGGGAGACCAGAGTAGGAAAGGCTGGGTCACTAATCACGAAACTTGGCTCACCGAACATTTTACCTAGGGCTGACTAACAAACCTGGTTTCAGTTTACCTCTCCTCAGCAATGAGCTCTGCCCATGGCTAACAATAAATGATGCACTCACTATTCACAGTGAGGCAGCTCAACAGGAAGGAAAACCACATGAGAGTGGCTCACAGTGCTATTGACACAACTCTCTTACTTATAATTATTCTTGACAACCAGAAATTTGTGGGAAGAGAAGATGCTTGGATTATGTTGTTTCCAGTAGGTTTGTGGCCACTTGACTTCAGTAAAGGGAATTGGATGTCCCTTCTCTTTATAATAACCACAGGTTCTTTTTAACAGAACAATCCATTTTTCCTGTAAACACTCTTCAGTTTGGAATTCTATTTGCCTAATTGTCTACTCAGCAACAAGGTGGAAAATCATATCATTGTTTTAGCCATAAAATACCCAGCGATTAGAGCCAGCTTAAGGCAACAAGACTGTAATTGTGGACTTTAGACATCACACTCCAACTGGAAGGGAGTGAGCAAGGGGATATTTCTTGCACAAAATATTTCTGGGTTCAATGCCTTGTTGATAAGAGCATATTATCTATGGAAGCACTTTTAAAAATTCGATGATCAAAAATATAAAATAGTTTTTTACACACCATATGCATTAGAAGAGAGAATGTCTCTCAGTTTTAATAAGTCTAGGCAGCCTCAGCAGAGTAAAGGTAGTAGTGTTGAGTATTTGTACAGGGAGAGGGGGAGAGAGCACTCCCCAGTCTCCTTCCGCACTGTCTCTCTCATGCTAACACCATCATAATGCAGTCGCTTAAGCCTTTAGATGCCCATTACCAACTTGAGAGAGAGAGTGGAAGAGAATGAGACAAATAGCCCAGGATGAGAGTTAAACTGAATATTTATCAAAAGAGGCTGAGAAAACCGAAAACAGATATTTAGAATTGTCTCCTTTTGCTAACAATGAAAAGGGAATTAAATGAGCAGTGGAAAGGGAATTCATAGACATGTGTGGGCACTAAATAAAGAGAAATTTATTTTGCACCACTGCATTATAGAACAATGTCGCCCTCCCAAAGATGTCCACATACCTCTTTGGATCCCCAGAGCATGTGGATATGTAACACGGCAAAGGGAAATTAAGGTTGCAGATGGAATTATGCTTGACAATCAACTGGCCTTAAATAATCGAGATTACCCTGGATTGTCCAGGTGGGCCCCATGTACTCACAAAGGTCCTTACAAGTGGAAGAGCCATTGGAGTGAGGAAACTAAGGTTTTCATCGTTTAATATGCCCAAGGACACACAGCTAGTAGGTGGCAAAGCCAGTACTTTTTGAATCAACCTGGGATCTCTCTGCTGTGACTCTACTCCAGCTCTCAAAGGAACCCGGGGATTTTCTTATATCCTCTCTCCTTCAATTATGCCTTGTCTTAAGTCCTATACCCAAAGTTGTGCAATTTTCCTAGCTGATGTCCCTGTTGTGTTTTACAAAATATGCAGTAGAGTTTCTTATTTACAAATAAATATCAAGAGAGGAGTAGTCTATCTAGATTAAATGAAGCATTGAGAAAGATAAAAACAGTGTCTGCAGAGGTTACCACCTATATACCTGGAGAAACAATGGAGGGCACAGGGTGTTCTGTTTCTTCTGAGAATTTAGATCCTTCTCTGCTAAAGCAAACCCAAGATATTCTTCCACTAAGATATCCAAGCTGATTATGAATACAATGCATGGCAGCATCTGTGGTCTGCACATTGTTGAACTAAAAAGGCTCTAATGTGCTGGAGCAGAGGCCAAGCAACCAGTATCCATGGCAACTCTGTGCTTAGTTTCAACCGACAATTGTGAAGAGTATTCAATCGTTTTCTTATACTTGTCTAAATGGCACCCAATAAATGTTTCCCATAGCCAACATTTTTGTCTTGGCTTGGAAACAAAGGAAAAGGAGCCCTGAATGGGAGAGGAGGACAAGGGTAGAATTCACCACAAAAGGACTAACTTCAGGAAAGCCAAAATTAATGTTTCACTCATCAAGTGAAAAAGAATTGAGGAAATTATAATACATATGCATAAAGGAGTGAGTGTAGAGGGGAAAAAAATCAGAATCTAAATATCTGGCCCTAGTTTTATCATTAAAAAGTGATTTTTAAAAAGTCATGAAATCTGGTTGTGTTTACAAACTAACAGTCAACTATTGTTTAATAAGTGTCCATTCAGGCATTATTATAGGCACTTTACAAGCATTATCTCTAATCTTCACCAAAAAAAAGGAAAAAAAAAAACTACAAGAAAGCTAGTAATATTTCTATTTTACACTGAAGGAAGCGGCAGTGTAGAAAATTTAAACAACTTACCCAATATTACCGTTTTTGTCTGTAAAAGATTTGAGCTCAGGTCTACCTAATTTGATTTAAAAGTCCCTGCCTTTTCCAACGTTTCACATTCTGAAGGAATCAAGGAATATTAATTTTTTAAAGTCCCATCCTTGTTTGAATAAATGCTTCAATAGTAAGATATTATTCTGGCAAATAACAAATTTCAAATACAAGTCTGGAAATTTTTATCACCGCAATGAATAGTCTTGTCAAAAATTAAACAGATCCATATTTCACTGGAAAATGATTAAATGTGTGAATACTCTTCATTTGCGTGTGATTTGCATGTGTTCATTCTAGGTCAACAAGGGGTAGAAACTGAGAAGGTGAGATCCAGACAGCTTGGTGCCAGAAATATAGGACTGTGAGTATCCAAAGAGTCTTAGATAGAGAACTGAGCAGAAAATTGGACAAAAGAAGTGGCCTCCCCGCATGTATCTAAAACCAAACACTACCAAACGTAAAATAGATAGCTAGTGGGAAGCAGCCGCATAGCACAGGGAGATCAGCTCAGTGCTTTGTGACCACCTAGAAGGGTGGGATAGGGAGGGTGGGAGGGAGGGAGACGCAAGAGGGAGGGGATATGGGAACATATGTATATGTATAACTGATTCACTTTGTTATAAAGCAGAAACTAACACACCATTGTAAAGCAATTATACTCCAATAAAGATGTTAAAAATAAATAAATAAATAAAAATAAAACCAAACTTCCCCTCACCTTCTGGAACTTGCTGGCGTTCCTAAATTGAATTACTGACTTGCCTCTTGTGTCATGTAAACCATCTCAAATGCCTGCAACTTTCAATATGATAACAAGTCTAACTCCAGAAGAGTTAAGATGAAATGAAAGCATCAACAGCCACCTCTGCAATATCACCTGTTTAAGCAAGTAGGATAAGAAAGAAAACAGCTTCACTGACATCTAATTAACATATAATAAACTGCGTGTGTTTAAAGTATACGACTTGTTAAGTTTTGACATATGTACACATCTGCGAAACCATCACCACAATCAAGGTAATGAACATATCTGTCTCCCCTAAGAGTTTCCTCCTGTCCCTTTGAAATCCCTCCCTCCCATCCTTCCCTGCCCACCCACTGCCATCCCCAGGCAACCACTGATCTCTCCTTTCTATCACCATAAATTAGCTTGCCTTTCCTAGAATTGAAAGTGCACTTCTAAATTCTCCTGGCACCAAGTTGAACATAGAAACCAAATAAAGTCATCATAGCTACCTACTCCTCTCAACAGGAGTCCTTCTGAGCCCCATATTTAAATTCCAATTTGAATCTGTACTCTCATCAGCTCCTCTCTACCTTGGTCATGTGTGATGTTTAGTGACATCATTTCATACAAGCTACCCAGGTCTGGTCTTCATCATGGAACCACTTCTCATTCTGCTCTCTCATACTTGACGCCCACCTCCACAGCTGCCAAAGACATAGGGCATTATCATGCCTACTGGCCATCACTTATCCAGAAGGTGAGACTGAACAATCATAGATAGCATATTTTTCTTTTTCTTTTTTATTTTTTTAACATCTTTATTGGAGTATAATTGCTTTACAATGATGTGTTAGTTTCTGCTTTATAACAAAGTGAATCAGCTACACGTATACATATATCCCCATATCCCCTTCCTCTTGCGTCTCCCTCCCACCCTCCCTATCCCACCCCTCTAGGTGGACACAAAGCACCAAGCTGATCTCCTTGTGCTATGCAGCTGCTTCCCACTAGATATCTATTTTACATTTGGTAGTGTATGTATGTCCATGCCACTCTCTCACTTCGTCCCAGCTTACCCTTCCCCCTCCCCGTGTCCTGAAGTCCATTCTCTACGTCTGCGTCTTTATTCCTGTGCTGCCCCTAGGTTCTTCAGAACCATTTTTTTTTTCTTTTAGATTCCATATATATGTGTTAGCATTCAGTATTTGTTTTTTCTCTTTCTGACTTACTTCACTCTGTATGACAGACTCTATATGATAGACTCTCACTGGTTTTCTCTAGCTTGATTATGATGTGGTTTGGTGTGATTCTTAATAGGTTTCTTCTTCTTGGGAATTTTTGAGTTTCTTGTATCTGTAGGTTTAGTGTTTTCATCAAAATTGGAAAGTGCTCAACCATCATTTCTGCAAATAGTTTTTCTGACTTCCCTTCCTTCTGAGATTCCAATTACATGTATGTTAATTCACCTGATATTATCCCACAGCTCACTGAGGCTTTTTTCCCCAGTCACTTTTCTCATTATGCTTCAATTTAGATAGTTTTATTGCTATGTCTTCAAATTCACTAAGTATTTTCTTTTGTAATATCTAATCAAATCCGTGTATCCCATCTAGTGAATATTTCATTTCAGATATTGTGTTTTCATGTTTAAAAGTTCCATTGTGTCTTTTATATCTTTCATTTCTCTGCTTACCATATTCAAGCCTTAAAAAATTTTATATCCTTGAGCATATTTAGAAGATTTACAGTAGCTGTTTTAAAGCCCTTTCCTAAATCCATCATCTGTCTCCTTTAGGGGGTATGTTTCTATTGATTGATTTTTTTTCTTGGTTACGTGTCATACATTTCTGTTTCTTCACATTTCTAGTAATATTTTATTGAATTGCAGACTTCATGAATTTTACATTGTTGGTTGCTATTTTTTTTTTATTCCTTTAATGACTGTTGAATTTTGCTTTGGTCCCTGTATTAGTTTCCTATTGATGCTAAAACAAATCACCACAAACTTAGTGGCTAAAACAACAAAACTTTATCCTCTTATAGTTTTGGAGGCCAGAGTCCAAAATGAGTCTTAGGAAGTTAAAGTCAAGTTGTTGACAAGTCTGGTTCTTCCTAAGGAATCTGTTCCTTGACTCTTCTAGCTTCTGGTAGCTGCCAGAAATCCTTATCTTACGACCACATCACTCCAGTCTCTGCTTCCGTCAGTACCTTGCCTTCTCTTCTATAGTGAAATCTTAGGCACCACCCAGGTAATCCAAGATAATCTTCCCGTCTCAAGACCCTTAACATATTTACATCTTCAAAGTCTCTTTTTAAATATCAGGTTCTATTTAGTTTTCAAGGATTAGGACCTTTATATTTTGGGAAGACATTATTCAGCTTACCATAGCACTCGCTTAAGTAACTTGAAGAGCAAGCTAATCCTTACAATGCTTGCTTTTAAGTTTTGTTATGGCAGGTCCAGAGCAGACACTTTCCTGGAGCTAATGTAACCCCACTACTAATAGTATACCCTTCTGAAGATTTTACCAAATGCCCTAGAATAACAGTCTATGGCTTGTGGGAATACAATTAGTCCTTTGTAAGCTTCAGAAAATCTTAGCCTATTTTTTTAAGTGGTCCTTTCCCTAGTCTCAGGCACTTTCCTCTCACACATGCACACGTTAGTACTTGATCAAAGATTAGAGGGACCCCTCTGTTGATCTCAGGCTCTCTCACACTCTCTCACTTTCTCTAGCTCCCTCCTCTCTGTCCTCAAATTTTAGCTGCCTCCACCTCCCAAACTCCAACCTCTGTCTCCTCAACTCAGTGAGGCCACTAACCCTGTACTAGTTCCCCTTTCAAGGAGTAAACTGGGACAATAGGGTTTACCATGTCTATTCTATTTCCTTTTGCACTAACTAACCTTAAGTAGCAGATTTGAGAAGACAATCTAGAGGATTTTTTTAAAATTTTAATAAATAAAAGGTACATATAAAAGATACATCGTAAGTGACAGCTTAATACATTTTCACAAACTGAACACACATGTGTACCAGTACCCAGGTTAAGAAATAGTCCATTAGCAGCATCCCGGAAACCCCCCCTCACGATCCCTTCCCACTCTTCTTCTCGCCCTACAATGGTATCCACAATCCTGACTTTTAAACATAGATTAGTTTTGCCTGTTCTTATATTTTATAAATGAATTTGTAATTATGTATTCTTTTGTGCCTGGGAAATTCCTCTATATTGCTGTGTGTAGTTGTAGATCCATCATTCTCATTGCTGCGTAATTTTCCATTATGACAGTGCAACACAAATTTGTTTATATTTTCCACTGTTGATGAACATTTAGAGTGTCCATTTTAGAGTTATTACAAATAATGCTGCTATGAACATTCTTGTGCACATCTTTTGGGAAACATCTACATACATTTCTGTTGGGCATTTGTCTAGGAGTGGAATCTCTGGTCATAGGTTATGCATATGTTTAGCTCTAAGAGATATTGCCACCCAGTTTTTCCAAGGTGCTTGTAATGTACGCCACTTTTAATACCCAGCAGTATGTTTCAAATAGCAGAGAAGCAATTCCAGGTTTGTGGACCATGGAATGAAGATATCAGTGTCAACAAGTAAAACCAAATTTCTTTCTCCTGAGCTCAGATCCAGATATCATTTCTTTTAGGTAATTTAAAGCCCTTGACAAGACATAGTAATTGCTAAGTTCAATAACTTAAAGTAAAACGAACAAACTTAAAAATCTAAAATACTAGAGTTGAGGGTTGTTCTCTCTTTGTTTTGTAGTAACAAAATCTTTTTAATCCAAAGTAGTTTTCTGCAAAATTTTTACATATAGATCCTGTAAAAGCCAGGGAGCTCTGGAGACAGCTTTTTGGAACCACAGAGCTATAAAGAGCCCACCCAGTTTGAAAGCACTATCCCCTTCTGTTTTAGATAAGGAAGCTCAGGCCTACGGAGAAAAAAAAAATGTTCACGGGGTCACACAGCCATGTGACGAGAATGCAAATGACTAGCACCCAGCTGCCTCCTAACCCCGGTTCAGCCCTCATGCTTCTCGCATTTGAATGGTATCTTAATCTGGACTCAAACACTGTGATAAGCAGGTTTGTGCCCAATCCAGAGCAGGTGTAAACAGATTTTAGAAGGCTCAGATCCTCCTGACAACCCTCAACTGGCTATTTTCTCTCAACATTGCTTGACACATAGAGCAATGTATTCTTCTACTAAGAAAATTAATACACTCTACTCTATACTCACAATCTTTTGTGATTCCCCTCTCTCTCTACTCTACGTGAGAGAGGGGAATCACAAAAGCTACTACACCCAGATGCTAGTTCAAAGCAAAACATGTTTATTGAATATGAATAATTGAATACTAAATGTGGACAAAATTTATGATCTCTTAAAGTCTACTGAAAAATAAGCAATGCGTAAATATGCCCTGCCAGTGTGCACGTCTACTTCTAAGTAGAAGTCTGAACTTTTGAATCTGACCCAAATATTTTTTAAAGTGTTGAGAAAATGCAATTTGAATTTTCTCCAAGCAATTGACTTTAGATCTGATTTCTAAAGACCTAGAAATCTTGCACATCAAATGGTTCTTTTAAATTTTTCCAAAGACTCAAGTGAAGCTGAATTCAATTTTCCCCTGAAGAACATATGGACTTTGAAAAGACAAGGGAGGAGGTGGCTGACAAAATATGTTTTCAGTTGTAACACATTTTAAAAAAATAAAACAAAATTTAAAAAATCATGGCTGGATTTGCCCTGGCCCAAAAAAATGACTATTTTTCCTGTCACTGACCTATGACTACTAAAGTTTTTCTGATTATTTTATATGAAATCACTATTCTTTGTGCTAATAGTACTTGCGCAAACTTCAGATAAAATCATCAGTTCCTTGTAAATCATCTGAAATAGAGACCATTTCCCGAAACTGACAGAAGTAACTCTGGATTAAGCACCAAGATGTCAATTCTAAACTTCAATAGAGAATTTGGGTTTAACTAAAAAGGAGAAGGAGGAGAAGGAAGAGAAGGAGGAAGGTAGGAAAGAAAAAGAAGAAATTCTAAAGGTATTATGCCAAACCTATGCATTGTTAAGTGGAAAATTGGCCCTTTGGACTCTTGCATTGGAAAGATTCAGTTTTTGTTATTGAATTCATAGTTTTTCCAAAAGTGTGTTGGTATTTTTTTTTTTTTTTACTAGAGCACAAATACATGAGGGCATTTACCAGAACCCAAGTGATCCAACCCCTCAATTAACCAGAAGTTTTTAAGCATATATATATCAAAGAATTTTTAAAATACTTCTTCCTATCTCTGCCATAGCCTTAGCATGCATTTAGCCCAATCTCCTCAATGTTTCAGAGAGATGAATTCAGTCATTAGATCAGGATCCTGCCCTCAGGTAGCTAACAAGTATATGCACATGGTTGAAAATTGGAGGTAACTACCTGAGTTAATGTTGGGAAAGGAGGAAGGAGGAAGTCCTTCCAACTGGACTGGGATGAAGGGGCTGAGAGCATGGCTGCCCCATTATGAAAGGGGCCTATAATTTTTTGTGTATGATCTAGCCCTCTCCTTACTCTCCAATCCCACTACTTATTCTAGGAGTACCCCTCCAACCGTTCCAATCCTGCCATAGAAGAATTTAGTCACCTAGAACCCTTTTGGCTCCTTCAGTGCGCTCTTCTCTTTTATGTATCTGATTCTGGAAACGTTCCCTCTCCCGGTTTCTTCTCCCAGCCTTGATATTTCTTGCTTGAGGACATCAACTCTAATGCTATCCTAGACAGTACTAATCAGTCCCTCCTAATACTAAAAAAATGCTAGCCACGGTTTACTACTAAACTTCTATGCATACATGCTATTCTAGTCATTTTACTTAAAACAACATGCCTGTGAGATAGTTATGGTTATGATTCTCATATAAATGAAAAAGCTGTAGCATGTGTTAAAGAAGGGATATATAGGAAAAATGAAAAGGCAACTAGATTTATGAGGGTAAAGAATAAGTGACCCCCCCCTACACGATATGAATTAGATCTCCCAAATGAGTTCAGTACTGGTCATTCCATCATTATAACAACCTTCCTATGATGCTTTTCCATCTATTATGGTCTGAATGTTTGTGTCCCCCCAAAAGTCATATGTTGAATCCTAATCCCCAAGGTGATGAAATTAGGAAGTGAGGGCCTTTGTGAGGTTATTAGGTTATAATGAAGCCCTCATGAATGGGATTAGTGCCGCTATAAAAAAGGACCAAGAAAACTCCCTTGCCACTTCCATAAGAGAAGACACATCAAGAAGACAGCTACATAGAAGACCCTTACCAAACACCAAATCTGCTGCCATCATAAACTTGGGCTTCCTAGCCTCCAGAACTATGAGAAATAAACATTGTTTATAAGCCACCCAGTCTGTGTTGTTACAGCAGCCCAAAGAGACTAAGACACCTTCATCAAGTACCTCAATAAAATGTAAACACAGCAGGTGTGGTGATCAGAGTTCTTCATCAAAGACAACAGAATCCACTCCAGTTAGTTTAAGCATAAAGTAATTTAGTAAAAGACATTATGTTGTTCATACAATCTCTGTGGGACCCAAATTACCAGATTTATGCTATATAACCCAGGATAGATGCAGTTAGGTAAAATGCATCTAGAAAAACCATTCTAGCCCACCAAAGGACCATCCTAGATTGTTGGTCTCTGTGTGGCATACTGCCCCTTCACTTTGCTTATTTTCACCTCCAAATCTGGGGGTCTCTTTTTTTTTTTTTGTGGTACGCGGGCCTCTCACTGTTGTGGCCTCTCCCGTTGCGGAGCACAGGCTCCGGACGCGCAGGCTCAGCGGCCATGGCTCACGGGCCCAGCCGCTCCGCGGCATGTGGGATCTTCCCGGACCGGGGCACGAATCCACGTCCCCTGCATCGGCAGGCGCACTCTCAACCACTGCGCCACCAGGGAAGCACTGGGGGTCTTTTAATTCATAGATCCTAGGTCATGTGCTTACACCTTAGCTACAAAGTAGTTCAAACAAGGTTGTTTTGGCTCTCCAGGCCCTGTAATAAAGGAAAACAATTTTCAAGTGGATTAGAATGAGTTTTGATGCAACAAACATACAGCTTTTGATCTATAGTAGTTATCAAGTAAACAGAGATAAAAATTGAGGAGACCTGGAACAGGGCTTGACTGGTTTCTAAGGCAGGCCAAGGGGACAAAAGAAAAGGTCTCCCAAAAGAGGACAGAGGGCTCCAAAGATGGTGCTATTCAAGAGGTAATAACAAGGTCATTTTCTTGGCCATGGTATCTGGGAGATGAAAAGATGGACCGACTTGAAGAAAGGCTAAAGTGACAGCAGCGATTTCTAGACTGTATATCTATTCTGTTTAATTTATATTTGTTTTTACACTGGGACAGCCCAGCTTTTCTTTCTACAAGCTATTTCAAACAATTCACAGACATGCTCAGGCAAAATTTTAAAATGGAATAACCCAAACCGACGTAAACTGAGAAAAAAAAAAGCTGTAGACTGGAAAGAAAATGCTTTGGAAAACAGAAACCCACACTACTGTTAATAATATTCTTGACATCAGTAGCATGCACAACAGCTAAAATTCACATTACTTGGGAAACTGTCTTCTTAAAAATACACTGTACATTAAGTGACCTTGGAGAAGCATGAAATGCTATACAATTGATAGGTGGTTTATTAAACAAGTTTTTGGCAAATTGTTATTTTAACACACTGGTAATCTGAAGAACTAATATTCAGCCAGTTGCTTTTAGGAAACTGCTATTAAGCCAACTGACCTAGAACAACTAGCCCAAACGTCTTCTCCTCAGAGAGGACTCTCCAGACCAGCCAATATATAGTAACCCTCTACCACTCCCTTGTGATCACATAACTCTGTTGTATTTACTTCATGGCACTATCTTTCTCTGAAATTATTGTGTCCAATTATTATTGGGGGGGGTATATTATCTGTCTCATCTCATCAGAAAGTTCCATAAAACCATGACAATGTCTTATCCAACCTCTGTATCCACACTACCTAGAACAGCTCCCGTTACAGAGTTGGTACTTAGCAAAGGTTGCTCCCTAACAATAATAAGTAATAATGCTTAGCTTATAGAGTTGTCAGGAAAATTAAATTTATCAATATGTGTTAAGCTCTTAGAAGAATACTTGTCACATAGTAAGACCTCAGTGAATGCTAGATATAATCATTTACTTTGAAACAATGCTCATATTGTTTGTATATCCCATTAGTAATAAATAGTCCTTCTAAAGACTTCTGCCTAATTTACCTAGATTCTAAATCTGGATTTTAATTGGAGGACCAATGGTGGTCCCCCAGCAGCTCCATGTGGTCCATAGGCTGGCCTTTGCAATATTAATGTTTAATGTAGTATAGTAATATACAGTTACATCTGCCACAGATTAATAATTTACATGTGATATTTAATATGAACCAAAATTCAAATCCTTAGTGCATCTTCAAAAATGTTGCCATCTGGCCCCCAAGTTGTGGGAAATATTTTGCGGTGAGAAACCAGAAGTGGAAGGCCTGTGGTCCAAGGAGTTTCTCTGCTTCTCTGCCCCCTCCCACTAACAGAGGTGGCCTTGGGAAACAAGTAATTAATAAAGGTTTAAGGCCTCAGAAGCAGATGGACTTGGCCCCCTAGATGCCTTTGCAAACTTATAATTAAAGACTGTCTGTGTGTGTTTGTCCACAGAACATTGCAATCCTAGAACACTGGTGCTGCAAGGTGCTCCCAAGATAACCCTGGCCTGGTCCTTCATCTTACAGACAAAGGAATAGAGATTTAAAGTGAACTGATAAAAAATACAGAGGCTATTTTTAGAAGAGTTGATGCTAGAATTCAAGTTAATTCTATACAATTTCTAGTTTTCCTGAGTTTCTTCTTGGATAGGTGTGCCTGAGTTTTTAGAGACAGATTTCATGAAAGTCTTTTTTAAAGCATTTACTCTGCAATCTCAGGGAATGATGGTCTCATCTCCCTCTTGTGTTCTGCCTTTTGTTTCTGAAGGGTGTTTTTTATTTTTTTGCCCTTTGGATTTTTTGGTTTGTTTGAGCATGACATTATTCAAATCCAAAGGCATGTATATAAAATAGGAAGGATACCTTCATCCACACGATGCTGGGTCCATCACGAAATGTTGGATCCATCATAGGGATTTATTAAATGTTTTTAGACTTCAACCAACCAATTCCTTTATAGGTCAGAATTTAATAACTTAATGAGGAATAAGGTCTAAATTATTTCCTAAAATGGGAAAGCTCATGTTTTAATTATCCATTCTGTTCACACAGATGAGGAAGACAAGATATTGTAATAGTTAAAAGTGCTACTTGTTTCAAAGTTAGGCAGAGCTGAGTCTGAATTCCCTCTCCATCTGAGTATCAGGGGAAGTCACTAGATGTTTCTAGAAGCGACCTGTTTTCAGAGAGTTGCTGGCACCTGTGTAGGGAAGGAATCCGACAAAGAAGATGGGAGGCAAGGAAAAGTAAAGAGATGGCAACCAGCAGGACAAGAGGTAATAAATGATCATATCATTCTTTCCTGTTAGCTAGGATTACCAAAAATTGGCAACCATTGCCATGTCAAATCAGTCCCACCTGGGGAAGGTTGAAACACATTCATGCATACATATGTACATACATACATGCATACATAGGAGATAGAATGTGAAAGCAGGGGGCCAGGGGAGCAGGGAGGAAAGGAGGGAGGGAGGGAAGAAAGGAAAGAAAGAGAACGTACCCCCGGTATATTTTGCTCAATGTATTTTATAAACCAGTGGTTCTCTCAATGCAGCTCCCTACTAGAAGCAAAAGCATCACCTGGAAGCTTGTTAAAAAGACAAATTTTGGGGTCCTATTCCATGTTAACTAAATCATAATCTCTCAGATGAGACCCAGCAATCTGTGTTTTAACAAGCCATCTAGGTAATTCTGATGCATATTCAAGTTTGAGAACTACTGTGGTATGTGTGTGTCCTCTAAGTAGAAGGTGTACATGAAGTCCTAGCTCAGTGTGAATAGTAAACAAATCATATCTGTGTAACATAGAAAACAATTTTCAAAATGCAGGAGGATAATTACTCAAGATATAAATAAACTGTTAATTTGTTTTAATATCTATATTCCACTTTCTAGGCAATAAACCCCATGCATAATAATGGCTATATCCAAGTGTATCAGAGATGATGGTAGACTTGTTGAATGCTAACATTTCAAAATTTTAAACCTGAGTAAATCCTCTGTCACACTTTGCAGATTGTTTACATCATATGTAGAAGTAAATTTATTACAAATTCAAACTACACAAGAACTTTATGGACACCTTCGTATATAATATAAATTTATGTGTATAATAAATATATATTTATAATAAGGAAGTATATAATGATTTTTCAAAGTAGCTGTTCCTCATGATGTATTTTGTGGAACAGATGTGCTGTGATTTTACGAGTGTAGAGCTTTGGTTATAGCCAGATTCATTTATTCCCTACTCCCAGGACATATCTTTGATTTTCCCCATCTTTGCTCATGTATTTTACCCAGCCTAAAATGTCTTTCCCACTCTCTTTATAGGTTCTTGGACCCAATTCCAATGTGTTGGGGGAGGGCAGTTTCTCCCACACCAACAAGCAAGTCTCTGGACACCAGCTGGGTGTCTTGCAATTCAATTCAATGAGAATACTATCTACCCAGAGATAGCATCAGATCCCACAGGTTAAGGGCTCAGTCTTATAAGACTCCCCCTATCAACTTCAGATGCCAGTCCCCAGCCCAGGTTATCACCTGTGCTTCTAACCAACCAACCAGCTATAGATTGGAGGTCCAATGACCCCCTCCTTGGACTTCAGGTGCCCATCACAACTCCAGATTGTTACCTGTACTTCTGACCAATTGGCTATAAATTAGAGGTTCCCACGACCCCCTCCGGTTCTATTAATTTGCTAGAGCAGCTCACAGAACTCTGAGAAACATTCTACCTACTAGATCACCCGTTTACTGTAAAACGATATGACTCAGAAACAGCTAGATGGAAAAGATGCATAGCACAAGGTATGCGGGGAAGCGAGCAGAGCTTCAATGCTCTCTGAGTGCACCAATCTCCCAACATGTTTACCAACCCAGAAGCTCTCTGAACCCCATCCTTTTAGGCTTTATGGAGGATTAATTACATATGTATACTTGATTAAATCATTGGCCACTGGAGATTGATTCAACCTCCAGGCCCTCTCCCTTCCCCAGAGGTTAGGGTGTGGGACTGAAAATTCCAACCCTTCATTGGAGGAGGTCGTCAAGAAGACACGACCTCCAGTTGACCTGTGAGTTAGATCCAGGCAACCACATGCTCCTCCACTCCCCTGTTCTTGGAATGTAGATTCTACCCACTGTCCCCACACTAGGAGTCATTTCAAGGATGCAGCCTTGAGAGAATAATGTGCTGTTGAGACTACCTGAACTGAATATGTGAATGAACCCAGATAAGGCCTCTATGTAAACTTTTACGATTTTGCCAGGAGGGTGTGCAGAGACCTACTCACCTTGCAGCTGCCCAAGACAAGCCTTGTAAGTAGGTTCCCTTGCTTATTACGCCAGCCACCTTCCAACCTGGACTTGTCTGCCTCTTTCTTTGGTCTCTTCTTTCCCTCTGTGTATAGGGGCCAGTGTCAGATTTCACTGGGGAAATGCCTGGGGTTTTGAACCAACGTCCTCTATTCACATGATTGGTTCTCCTGGCAACCAGCCCCTATTTAGGAGGGGTCCAAAAGTCACCTCATTAACATAACTGAAGATACTTTTATTGCTCTCATCATATAGGAAATTCAAAGGGTTTTTGGAGCTCTGTGCCAGAAAAGGAGATGAAGAGCTATATATTTCTTATTAAAAATCACAATATCACACACTCCTTTACAATATCTATCTGTCCTCCCTGAAATGCTTCACATGACCACCTAAGTTTAAAATTCAAGTGCTAAACCTAACTTTCCTGAGCCTACCAGCTACCAGAGCTGGGGGTCCTTAAATAAGCAATATCTCAGCTCTGCTGAGGTCCAGAAGGGGAAAGTAGGGATACAGGGGAATTTTTATGCTCTGGGCCAGATGAGAGGCTGGGCACCAGTTCTGAGGTAAAGAACCTAAGGGATAAATTCTGGAAAGAGCCTGACCTGGGAGATCTAAGGATCCACGGGCAAGGAGGCTAGGTGTACCTATATGAGTTTACTGTGGGGACCAGCTGATCCTCTGATTCCTTCAACCTGCAGGAGCCACAGGAGAGCTAAACCACTTGGTCATTCAGTCCCCTCTGACTCTGAAGCTAGCTGAGTGAGATTTGCAGCTCTTGTTCATGAAGAACCAGAGAAAAAAGAAGCTTCCTTATGATTCATTAACAGTGTTCCTAGAACCATCAGATGTGTCTAAGATCACTCTGCCTTCCAGAACGGTGAGGCTGTTGTCTCTTAACATACTCCAGCAGCAGGACTTCAGTCTCAAGTAGCCAGCAGGGGAACATATGGCACTTCTCAAAAGTCCATAGTAGAAGAAAGAACACAACATGGAGCATGAGCAGAAACTAACAAAATAGAACAGCTGAAAGAAGAAAAATATTTAAGGGAGCACTTGAGAAGGTTTTAGTCCACCACGAATAAGCAGTTTTAGAAGTGAATTATCTGTATAAATATGTATACATGGAAAGTACTAAAAGGACATGTGCAAAGGGGGAAATATTGGTGATATGGTGATGGATTTATGGGTGATTTTTTTTTACATCTTTATTGGAGTATAATTGCTTTACAAGGTTGTGCTAGTTTCTGATGTATAACAAAGTGAATCAGCTATATGTATACATATATCACCACATCCCCTCCCTCTTGAGCCTCCCTCCCACCCTCCCTATCCCACCCCTCTAGGTGGTCACAAAGCAAGGAGCTGATCTCCCTGTGCTATGTGGCTGCTTCCCACTAGCTATCTATTTTACATTTGGTAGCATATATATGCCAATGCTACTCTCTCACTTCGTCCCAGCTTCCCCTTCCCCCCACCCTATGTCCTCAAATCCATTCTCTATGTCTGCGTCTTTATTCCTGTCCTTCTCCTAGGTTCATCAGAACCATTTTTTTTAAATTCCATATATATATGTGCTAGCATACAGCATTTGTTTTTCCCTTTCTCACTTACTTCACTGCAGTATGACAGACTCTAGGTCCATCCACCCTACTACAAATAACTCAATTTCATTTCTTTTTATGGCTGAGTAATATTCCATTGCATATATGTGCCACATCTTCTTTATCCATTCATCTGTCGATGGACACTTGCTTCCATGCCCTGGCTGTTGTAAATACTGCTGCAATGAACATCATGGTACATGTCTCTTTTTAAAGTACGTTTTTCTCAGGGTATATGCCCAATAGTGATATTGCTGGGTCATAAGGTAGTTCTATTTTTAGTTTTATAAGGAATCTCCATGCTGTTCTCCATAGTGGCTGTAGCAATTTACATTCCCACCAACAGTGCAAAAGGGTTCCCT
This sequence comes from Delphinapterus leucas, assembly GCF_059928025.1. Classification (NCBI taxonomy): domain Eukaryota; kingdom Metazoa; phylum Chordata; class Mammalia; order Artiodactyla; family Monodontidae; genus Delphinapterus; species Delphinapterus leucas. The sequence continues at coordinate 45,457,703 of NC_143133.1, read as the reverse complement.
TTTCTCCACACCCTCTCCAGCATTTGTTGTTTGTAGATTTTCTGATGATGCCCATTCTAACCGGTGTCAGGTGATACCTCATTGTAGTTTTGATTTGTATTTCTCTAATAATTAGTGATGTTGAGCAGCTTTTCATGTGCCTCTTGGCCATCTGTATGTCTTCTTTGGAGAACTGTCTATTTAGGTCTTCCGCCCATTTTTGGATTGGGTTGTTTGTTTTTTGATACTGAGCTGCATGAGCTGCTTGTATATTTTGGAGATTAATCTTTTGTCAGTTTCTTCATTTGTAAATATTTCCTCCCATTCTAACAGCTGTCTTTCGTCTTGTTTATGGTTTCCTTTGCTGTGCAAAAGTTTTAAGTTTCATTAGGTCCCATTTGTTTATTTTTATTTCCATTATTCTAGGAGGAGGGTCAAAAAAGGATCTTGCTGTGATTTATGTCATAGAGTGTTTTGCCTATGTTTTCCACTAAGCGTTTCATAGTGTCTGGCCTTACATTTAGGTCTTTAATCCATTTTGAGTTTATTTTTGTGTACGGTGTTTGGAAGTGTTCTAATTTCATTCTTCTACAAGTAGCTGTCCAGTTTTCCCAGCACCACTAATTGAAGAGGCTCTTATTTCTCCGTTGTATATTCTGGCCCCCTTTGTCAAAGATAAGGTGGCCATATGTTTGTAGACTTATCTCTAGGCTTTCTATCCTGTTCCATTGATCTATATTTCTGTTTTTGTGTCAGTACCATACTGTCTTAATTACTGTAGGTTTGTAGTATAGTCTGAAGTCAGGGAGTCTGACTCCTCCAGCTCCGTTTTTTTCCCTCAATACTGCTTTGGCTATTCGGGGTCTTCTGTATCTCCATACAAATTTTAAGATTTTTTTGCTCTATTTCTGTGAAAAATGCCATTGGCAGTTTGATAGGGATTGCATTGAATCTGTAGATTGCTTTGGGTAGTAAAGTCATTTTCACAATGTTGATTCTTCCAATCCAGGAACAAGGTATACCTCTCCATCTGTGTGTATCATCTTTGATTTCTTTCATCAGTGTCTTCTAACTTTCTGCTTATAGGTCTTTTGTCTCCTTAAGTAGGCTTATTCCAGGGTATATTATTCTTTTTGTTGCAATGGTGAATGGGAGTGTTTCCTTAATCTCTCTTTCAGATTTTTCATTGTTAGTGTATAGGAATGCAAGAGATTTCTGTGCATTAATTTTGTATCCTGCTACTTTACCAAATTCATTGATTAGCTCTAGTAGTTTTCTGGTGTCATCTTTAGGATTCTCTATGTATAATATCATATAATCTGCAAACAGTTACAGTTTTACGTCTTTTCTGATTTGGATTCTTTTATTTCTTTTTCTTCTCTGATTGCCGTGGCTAAAACTTCCAAAACTATGATGAATAATAGTTGTGAGAGTGGGCACCCTTGTCTTGTTCCTGATCTTAGAGGAAATGGTTTCAGTTTTTCAACATTGAGAATGATGTTGGCTGTGGGTTTGTCATATATGTCCTTTATTATGTAGAGGTAGGTCCCCTCTATGCCAACTATCTGGAGGGTTTTTTTCATAAATGGGTGTTGAATTGTGTCAAAAGCTTTTTCTGTGTCTATTGAGATTATCATATGGCTTTTAATCTTTCAATTTGTTAATATGGTGTATCATATTGATTGATTTGTGTATATTGAAGAATCCTTGCATTCCTGGGATAAACCCACTTGAGCATGGTGTATGATCCTTTTAAGGTGCTGGTGGATTCTGTTTGCTAGTATTTTGTGCAGGCTTTTCACATCAATGTTCATCAGTGATATTGGCCTGTAGTTTTCTTTTTTGTGACATCTTTGTCTGGTTTTGGTATCAGGGTGATGGTGGCCTCACAGAATGAGTTTGAGAGTGTTCCTTCCTCTGCTATATTTCGGAAGGGTTTGAGAAGGATAGGTGTTAGGTCTTCTGTAAATGTTTGATAGAATTCACCTGTGAAGCCTTCTTGATCTGGGCTTTTGTTTGTTGGAAACTTTTTTTTTTTTTTTTTTTTTGCAGTACGTGGGCCTCTCACTGTTGCGGCCTCTCACTGTTGCAGCCTCTCCCGTTGCGGAGCACAGGCTCCGGACGTGCAGGCCCAATGGCCATGGCTCATGGGCCCAGCCGCTCCACGGCACGTGGGATCTTCCCAGACCGGGGCACGAACCCGTGCCCCCTGCATTGGCAGGTGGACTCTCAACCACTGCGCCACCAGGGAAGCCCTGTTGGAAACTTTTTAATCACAGTTTCAATTTCAGTGTTTGTGACTGGTCTATTCATATTTTCTATTTCTTTTTGATTCAGTCTTGGAAGGTTGTGCTTTTCTAAGAATTTGTCCATTTCTTCCAGGTTATCCATTTTATTGGCATAGAGTTGCTTGTAGTAGTCTCTCATGATCCCTTGTATTTCAGCAGTGGCAGCTGTTACTTCTCATTTTTCATTTCTAATTCTGTTGATTTCAGTCTTCTCCCTTTTTTTGTTGATGAGCCTGGCTAATGCTTTATCAATTTTGTTTATCTTCTCAAAGAACCAGCTTTTAGTTTTATTGATCTTTGCCATTGTTTCCTTCAATTCTTTTTCATTTATTTCTGATCTGATCTTAATGATTTCTTTCCTTCTGCTAACTTTGGGGTTTTTTGGTTCTTCTTTCTCTAATTGCTTTAGGTGTAAGCTTAGGTTGTTTATTTGAGATTTTTCTTGTTTCTTGAGGTAGGATTGTATTGCTATAAACTTCCCTCTTAGAACTGCTTTGGCTGCATCCCATAGGTTTTGGTTCGTCATGTTTTCATTGTTATTTGTTTCTAGGTATTTTCTGATTTCCTCTTTGATTTCTTCAGTGATCTCTTGATTATTTAGTAGCATCGTATTGTTTAGCCTCCATGTGTTTGTATTTTTTACAGTTTTTTTCCTATAATTGATATCTAGACTCATAGCATTGTGGTTGGAAAAGACACTTGAAAGGATTTCAATTTTCTTAAATTTACCGAGGCTTGATTTGTGAGCCAAGATATGATCTATCCTGGAGAATGTTCCATGAGCACTTGAGAAGAAAGTGTATTCTGTTGTTTTTGGTTGGCATGTCCTGTAAATATCAATTAAGCCCCTCTTATTTAAAATGTCATTTAAAGCTTGTGTTTCCTTATTTATTTTCATTTTGGATGATCTGTCCATTGGTGAACGTGGGGTGTTAAAGTCCCCTACTATGACTGTGTTACTGTTGATTTCCCCTTTTATGGCTGTTAGTATTTGCCTTATGTTTTGAGGTGCTCCTATGTTGGGTGCATAAGTATTTACAATTGTTATATCTTCTTCTTGGGTCGATCCCTTGATCATTATGTAGTGTCATTCTTTGTCTCTTGTAATAGTCTTTCTTTTAAAGTCTATTTTGTCTGATATGAGAATTGCTACTCCAGCTTTCTTTTGATTTCCATTTGCATGGAATATCTTTTTCCATCTCCTCACTTTCAGTCTGTATGTGTCCCTAGGTCTGAAGTGGATCTCTTGTAGACAGCACATATATGGGTCTTGCTTTTGTATCCATTCAGCCAGTCTGTATCTTTGGGTTGGAGCATTTAATCCATTTACATTTAAGGTAGTTATCAATATGTATTTTCCTATTACCATTTTCTTAATTGTTTTGGGTTTGTTTTTGTAGGTCTTTTCCTTCTCTTGTGTTTCCTGCCTAGAGAAGTTCCCTTAGCATTTGTTGTAAAGCTGGTTTGGTGGTGCTGAATTCTCTAGTTTTTGCTTGTCTGTAAAGGTTTTAATTTCTCTGTCAAATCTGAATGATATCCTTGCTGGGTAGAGTAATCTTGGTTGTAGGTTTTTCCCTTTCATCACTTTAAATATGTCCTGTCACTCCCTCTGGCTTACAGAGTTTCTGCTGAAAGATCAGCTGTTAACCTTATGGAGTTCCCTTGTATGTTATTTGTTGCCTTTCCCTTGCTACTTTTAATATTTTTTCATTGTACTTAATTTTGATAGTTTGATTAATATGTATCTTGGCCAATTTTCCTTGGGTTTATCCTGTATGGGACTCTCTGTGCTTCCTGGAAGTGAATGACTATTTCCTTTCCCATGTTAGGGGTGTTTTCCACTCTAATCTCCCCAAATGTTTTCTCAGACTCTTTCTTTTTCTCTTCTTCTTCTGCGACCCCTATAATTTGGATGTTGGTGCATTTAATATTGTCCCAGATGTCTCTGAGACTGTCCTCAATTCTTTTCATTCTTTTTTCTTTATTCTGCTCTGTGGCAGTTATTCCCACTATTCCATCTTCCAGGTCACTTATCTGTTCTTCTGCCTCAGTTATTCTGCTACTGATTCCTTCTAGAGTATTTTTAATTTCATTTATTGTGTTGTTCATCATTGCTTGCTCTTTAGTTCTTCTAGATCCTTGTTAAACATTTCTTACATTTTTCCATTCTATTTCCAAGATTTTGGGTCATCTTTACTATAATTACTCTGAATTCTTTTTCAGGTAGACTGCCATTTCTCATTTGTTTGTTCTAGTGGGTTTTTACCTTCCTCCTTTATCTGCCGCATATTTCTCTGCCTGCTCATTTTATTTAACTTACTGTGTTTGGGGTCTCCTTTTCGCAGGCTGCAGGTTCGTAATTCCTCTTATTTCTGGTGTCTGCCCCCAGTGGGTGAGGTTGATTCAGTGGCTTGTGTATGTTTCCTGGTGGAGGGGACTGGTGCCTGTGTTCTGTTGGGTGGGGTTAGATCTTGTCCCTCTGGTGGGCAGGGCCACATCCAGTGTTGTGTTTTAGGGTGTCTGTGAACTTAGTATGACTTTAGGCAGCCTCTCCGCTAATGGGTGGGGTTGTGCTCCTGTCTCGTTAGTTGTTTGGCATGGGGCGTCCAGCACTGGAGCTTGCTGGTCATTTGGTGAAGCTGGGTCTTAGTGCTGAGATGGAGATCTCTCGGCAATTAACATTACATGGGGCTGGGAGGTCTCTGGTGATCCAACGTCCTGGACTTGGCTCTCCCACCTTGGAGGCTTAGGCCCAACACCCAGCCAGAGCACCTAGACCCTGACAGTCACACAGCTAAGAAGAAAGGGAAGAAAAAAATATGAACTGACAGAACCCCAAGACAAATGGTAAAAGCAAATCTAAATAGACAAAAATCACACAAAGAAACATATACACACACACACACTCAGAAAAATAGAAAAAAAAAAGAAAAAAGGAAGAGAGCAACCAAACCAATAAACAGACAAATGAAAACAATCTCTAAAAACCAAACTAAGATAAACATAAAACCAAAACCAAATCAAATGCAGAAGGCAAACCCCAAGTCTACAGTTGCTCCCGAAGTCCACTGCCTCAATTTTGGAAACACCTGTTGTCTATTCAGGTATTCCACACATGCAGGTTTCAGGGATTTAGTCCGCTGCTCCTGAAACTGCACAGAGAAATTTCCCTTTCTTTTTTTTTTTCGCACAGCTCCTGGGGTTCAGCTTTGGTTTTGGCCCCGCCTCTGCATGTAGGTCACCCTCAGGCGTCTGTTCCCAACCCAGACAGGAGGCGGTTAAAGCAGGGGCTGATTAGGGCTCTCTTGCTCACTCAGGCTGGGTAGATGGAGGTTTATGGTAGAGACAATTGGAATGCGGGGCATGCCTGCAGTGACAGAGGCTGGCGTGCCGTTGCAACAGCCTGAGGTGCACTGTGTGTTCTCCCAGGCAAGTTGCTCCTGGATCATGGGACCCTGGCAGTGCCGTGCTGCACAGCCTCCAGGAGGGTGTGGGTAGTGACCTGCATTTGCACACAGGATCCTTGGTGGCAGTGGCGGCAGCGGTAGCACTCCATGCCTGCCTCTAGGTTCTGAGATGATAGCTGCAGCTCGCACCCGTCTCTGGAACTTGCTTAGGCAGTGCTCTGTCATCTGTGGGCACATGCAGCAGGAAGCCCCTCTCCGAGAACACCCTGAGACAATGGTCTCTTGTCTCTCTGGCAGTTCCAGACTTTTTCCTGGACTCCATCCTGGCTAGCTGTGGTGCACTAGCCCTCTTCAGGCTGCCTTCACACAGCCAACCCCAGGTCTCTCCCTGGGGACCTCCAAAGCCCAAGCCTCAGCTCCCAGCCCCCATCTGCCCTGGTGGGTGAGCAGACTAGCTTCTCAGGCTGTTGAGTGCTGGTCAGCACTGATCCTCTGTGTGGGAATCTCTCCACTTTGCCCTCTGCACCCCTGTTGCTGAGCTCTCCTCTGTGGCTCTGAAGCTCCCCCCTGCCACTGTCCCCACCAGTGAGGGGGCTTCCTAAGTGTGTGGAAACTTTTCCTCCTTCACAGCTCCCTCCCAGAAGCACAGGTCCCATCCCTATGCTTTTGTCTTTTTTCTTTTGCCCTACCCAGGTACGTGGGGATTTTCTTGCCTTTTTTGGAAGTCTGTGGTTTTCTGCCAGCATTTAGTAGGTGTTCTGTAGGAGTTTTTCCACATGTAGATGTATTTTTGATGTATCTGTGGGGAGGAAGGTGATCTCCACATCTTACTCCTCCGCCATCTTGAAGGTCTTCTATGGGTGATTTTTTTTCTTTAATCAAATTTGTATTAAAGATAAATAGGATAAAGAAAATGATTTCTGAATTAATTTGCTATGGCCACCATAATGCCCGCACAGACTGGAAGGTTTAATCAATAGAAATTTATTTCTCACAGTTCTGGAGGCTTGAAGTCCAAAATCAAGGTATGGGCAGGTTGGATATCTCCTGAGGGCTCTTTCCTTGCCCTGCAGACAGCCATCTTCTTGCTGTGTCCTCACGTGCCCTTTTCTCTGTGTGTGCACATCCCTGTGTCTCTTTCTCTTTTGAAAGGACACAGTCCTATTGCACCTAAGGGTCCCAACCTTTTGACTTTATTTGACCTCAGTTACCTCTTTAAAAGTCCCATCTCCACATACAGTCACATTGGAGATTAGTACTTCAACATACAAATTTGGGGGCAACACAATTCAGCTCATAACAGCTTCTAAAAGTGAAAAACTAATTTATTATATTTAAAATTGAAATAATGGAGCTATACAATGTAAAGTAGCAGATTTATATAAAATTGGGATAAAGAGAAAGCATGCGGACAAAGGATTGGGAGGTCTGTGTTTTAGTCTTGCCTTTACTCTTCACTATGTGACCTTGAACAAGTCACTTTCCTCATTACTGAAGAAAGGTTTTTGCACATGAGGATTTCTCAGATTTCTTATGGTTTAAAATTATAGTTATTTCAAAATAAATTAGTTGCCAAAAAACTCTGAGAAACAATTTTAAAGACTAAAGTTATTATAGTAGAATGGTTTGCTCCACACACTGAGAGACCAAGTGCAGCCCATTACTTTACTTACTCAGAATTATAGTTAACCTGCTTAATCTAAGGTTCCATCCATCGGCATAACAAGAGAATCAACTGTAATCAAATTTCCTATTTCACTTCCTCCTTTTCTCCTGAGGTTCAAAAAAAATCCTAGGATTTGAATGGCACCTAGATGGAGAAAGGCCTTTAGTTTTCAATCCATCCTAACTGCAGTGGAGATGCTCAGTGTCCATGTCCTTGTGCTCCATTAGAAGGGTGATGGTCTATTCTCTCAATGTTTACCAGAGGTGTCCAAGCCTTGGCACCCTGTTTCCAGTCCACACAACCTTCCACACCAGCACCTCATCTGACCACCACCAGGAACTTCATGGGTGTGGGGCACAGAACTTGTGTCATTGAGAAACCTGCTATCTCTTCAAATCCCAAGTCTTGGGGAACCCAATGCTCTGCCTCTGAACTCAGGTAACTTCCAACACTTCATCCTTAGACCTTTTTCTGCCCCTCATCAAATAATCAAGCTCCATTTCTTAATGAAAACAAAGTGCCATGAAATCTTCCTTGGTCCCTTAGAATACAAGGCTGGGGTTGGAATAGGGGTACAAGAAGAAAGTATTATCATCTTTGCATCAGTCTTCTTCTGATGGTTAATTTCATGTGTCAAATTGGCTGGGCCACATTACTCAGATATTTAGTCAACATTATTCTGAACATTTCTGACAAGATTATTTTGGATGAGATTAACATTTAAATCAAAGGACTTTGAGTAAAGCAGATTACCCTACATAATTTGGTGGGCCTCATACAATCAGTTGAGTGCCTTAATAGAACAAAGACTGACGTGTTCTGATCAAGAAGGAATTCTGCCAACAGACTGCCTTTTGGACTCAGACTACAACTCCACCCTGCCCTGTAGGTTTTGGACTTATATCTCCAAAATAGCCTAAGCCAATTCCTTAAAGTCTCTTGTTTGCTCTCTTTCTCTCTAATACATATATATATATATATATATATATATATATATATATATATATATATACACACACATATATATATGTGCGTGTGTGTGTGTGTGTGTGTATACACCTATGTGTATACATATCTATGAGTATACACATACCCATAGATAGAAAATATACATCAAGAGATAGAGATGAGATAGAGACAGATAGGGAAATAGAGACAGAGAGAGAAGGGGGTGGTAAAAATGGCCCTTCACCTCTGTGATCCTATTCCAAAAGACACATAACCCCAGTCTAATCATGAGAAAAACATCTGACAAATTCCATTGGAGGTATATTATACAAAAGATCCAATCAGTACCCCTCAAAAGTGTCAAAGTCATCAAAAACGAGGAAGGGCTGAGAAACTGTCACAGCTAAGAGAAGCCAGGAAGACATGACAACTACAGCTAAACGTAATGTGATATCCTGGATAAGCTACTTGAACAGAAGAAGACATTAGGTAAAATATAAGGAGATATGAATAAAGTACATACTTTAGTTAATAATAATGTATCAATATTGGCTCATTAAGTATAACAAATATGCCACACCAATGTAAGCTGTTAATAATAGGGGAACTAGGCCACAGGGTATATTGTAAGTCTGTACAATCTTTGAAATTCTTCTGTAAATCTAAAACTGTTCTAAAATTAAAAGCTTATTTTAAAAAATCACATGACTACAGTAAGAACACAAATGGCATTTTAAAGGAGACTGTGATGTCCAATCACTCTAAGAAAGTAGGAACAATGAGCATCAAAAATCTATTTGGGGGCTTCCCTGGTGGCGCAGTGGTTGAGAGTCCGCCTGCCGATGCAGGGGACACAGATTTGTGCCCCGGTCCGGGAAGATCCCACATGCCTCAGAGCGGCTGGGCCCGTGAGCCATGGCCGCTGAGCCTGCGCGTCCGGAGCCTGGGCTCCGCAATGGGAGAGGCCACAGCAGTGAGAGGCCCGCGTACCGAAAAAAAAAAAAAAAAAAAAAAAAAAAATCTATTTGGAGTCTCTCTGCTGATGTCCCTAATGAGATTATACGCTTACCTTTGAAACTTCATTAGTTCATTGGGAAAGGAAACAACACAGAGGTACTCTGTTCTGGTGGGATCTGGTTTGTTTCCTTCTTTTGTTTTCTTCTATTTGTTTTTCTCTTTAATTTATGGACAGAGTTGAGGCAATCAAACTTCTCAATTCATGGTATATGGTCATCACTGGTGCTTAATTCACCCATTATATTTTATTATTATTTATTCCTGTTTATTCACAAAACTCACTCCTTTCTCCTCCCACCTCCCATTCTAACAAGCTTTATGAGAATTTGACAAAAGTTCACCGTCTCTCACCACCCAAAAAACTAAAAAGTGATAATGTTGCCAGTGCCTTCTTTCTAACAGTAAAAGCCTTATCTGAGATTAAAATCACTTCAATAGGAGCTTTGGGGTGACAAGTGGTATTGAAAGCTCAGTTTTGTTTGAAAACTGTGGGTTTAATAGGATATTATTAAACCATTTAATCTCTCCTGTAGAGACATTTCATGCTGTCCCTTCAGGGAACTTTTCCTGTAGGAGGTCCTGGAGTCAGCCGTGCCCAAGTTGGTGACAGTTCAAGAAGTTCATCCTGTTCTGATTTCAACTGAGCAGCAAGAGCACTCATAGCAGGAAATTCAAATTTGAAAATCTCAAGGAAAAATACACACTGCCTTTCATTTCCAACCACCCAGGATATTAAACCCAGATGACCATGGTGAAGACAAGGGAAAGACAAATTGCAGAAATAAGCAGAGCTATTCTAAGTCACCAGGTTATTTCAAGTGAAAAATAGGCCCATTTGATTTCTAGGGAATTCACTAACCTCCCTAAAGGGAAGAGAAAGATGCCCTTAGAAGCTACTCCATCAAGGGAATAGTGTTATCTAAGGAAACTGTTTTGCAAAAATTAAAGTTCAGAGTTTTACCTGCAGTGATGTTGGTTTTGAATCCAGCATCGTTAGGTCATTCTAGCACCTTGCTTCAGTCAGACCCCAGGAAAACTTGTGCATTGTTTCTCCTCAATCTGGCACTCAAAATACACCTGCCAACCTTTGTTCTATAATTTGCATGACGCCCCAGATAAGACAAGAACAGAGCTTTTAGAGGAAGAAAAAAGGCTCAGATCCCAACACAGCCGATTCAATTCGGCCTTATTCCCTGTGTGACCATGGGGACATGGATAACCCTTTCCAGGCATCAGTTTCAGCATTTTAGGATTAGAGAAAACAATACTAATGGGGCACATTCAGTGGTTTGACTCTAGTCAGACTGTAAGGTAAAAGTCATGCAGATTTTTTGTTTAATCTCTGATAATTCTGCTACTTTGGAATCCATGTGCCACTACATATTTTATTAAGACCAGCAAGGCCAGGTTTTCCTCCAGGGTTGGAAAAAATGGCTGCCTCTTTATTCAAGGACCAGATGAAGCTGTTTGCTTGCATTTGAGGGTGGTGTTGAATGGGAATTGTTTAGATTTAAATTTTTAGAATTGCACTCAGCACAGCTGATGCTCACAAAATGAGAAGCATTTGAAACAGAGAACATTTTAGGGAATAATGGTTTCATGTGCCCATCTCAGTAACACCAAGCCAAACACTAATTAGTAGAGGGCTAACCAGAATTGAATGCACTATTTAAATATGTCCTGTGCAAACTCCTTCCTTCTTCCCCTTATCTCCTCCCATTTTCCTCCTTCTCCCTCTTTTCCTCTTCTGCTTTTTCTCCCTATTTCTTTCCTTCCCCCATGCCAGTTGCAACGCACCCAAGTTAAATGTATATAAGATTGTATGAGGCAATTCTGCTACATCTACCTTGCATCATGGTGTTAAATGTGATAGAGTGTGAAAGGCAGGTAATCCAGTGCCTGTTGCTTCATAGGTGGTCAGTAATGGCAGCTGATGTTTAAAACTAAGGCTTGCATTTTGTCCCTTTAGTGGGAAGCAGCTGCATAGCACAGGGAGATCAGCTCGGTGCTTTGTGACCACCTAGAGGGGTGGGATAGGGAGGGTGGGAGGGAGACACAAGAGGGATGAGATATGGGGATACATGTATATGTACAGCTGATTCACTTCGCTATAAAGCAGAAACTAACACACCACTGTAAAGCAATTATACTCCAATAAAGATGTTAAATAAATAAATAAAGAGTAAACAGTGACAACAAAAAAATAAAATAAAATAAAGCCAAGCTTGGCTCTGTCGGCCCCACATACTGTCACCTCCACTTCCTCCTCATCAAAAGTGACAAACGTAATTTCAAGACCTGGGTTTATTCTACCTTGGCTTTTCCCCAGAACTTCATTATTACAAAAATCTTTCATATGGAAAGGTTGGAAGGCTGGAAATTCATATGCACTCACATCAAAATTTCTGAAGTTTAGGAAAAGTTATTCGGAACCAAATGAATACGAACTAGAGTTTCATAGTGAAGAAAAAAACAAGATTGAAAAGGAAGAACAACATATGCTATATTCAAGGAAGTCAGTATGAGACAATAGAGAGAAGATAGAATCTGGAATAATATGTATCTGAGTTTAAAAACTTCTCTGTAATTTTACCTTGGGTATTTTGCTTAATTTCCCTGAGCCTCAGTTTCTCCAAAAGTGAAATCTGGTCTTCTCATTAGTTACTGGAGCAATGAGGTTTATCCTCTATTCAACATCCTAGAGAGAGAAAACTCAACAAGCGATTTGTATTGATTAGAGTCCAGACAGGAAAACAAATAGCACCCTAGATATTTCAGCAGAGAATTTAATATAGGGAATTGGTTAAACAGGTTGAAGTATTGGAGATGCAAAAAGGAAACACTGAGGTGGAGCACACAGATAATATGCAGAACTGGGGAATAAAAGGAAAGAAGTTTAGGTGTTCAGAGCCTGGAAGCTCAGAGGAGGAGCCCTGCCAGGCTGGGACTTAGACCACTAAGAAAGTGCTGCCTGCCAGGTACCAGTCCTCAGAAACTCAGAGGAGGGACACAGGGAAGTTGGAGCTCAATCTCTGAGGAGCGGGTGGTGCCCAACTGGCATTGGGATTTCTGAGAGGTATGACTGGGACTGCTTCTGGGATTGCTGAGAGAAGCCACTGACTTGAGACAAAATGCCTTCTGGGGACAACGCTAAAAGGAAGAGATAGCAAACAGTAAGAAGCATGTCCCTTTTCTGTCCTCCATCCTTCCTGTCTCCCTCCAAGTCCTCCCATGGATCCCTTACAGGAATCCAGCTGGCAAAGGAGAACTGTAATTTTCAGAGTCCCAGCTCAACAGCCCATGGTCAGGCATAGACACATGGGTGTGGAGCTGAAAAACAATAGCTTAATGACCAGCACATTGTTCCTGGTAAAACCACATAATATAGCTAACACAGGATCTAGCATTGACTCTTTAATCTTATATACCAATTGGAGGAAGCTAAACTTTTTTAAAGAATGAACATTGATGGTTATTTCCTAGAAAAACAGTATTGTAGTTGGTAGCATAGATTTGGAGGGAAAAAGCCCTGGGTTTAAAATCCGGCCGCCTCGTTTCCTAGCTGTGTGACCATGAGCATATTATTTATTTTTAATAATATAATAACTATTTTAATTATTTTAATAACTATTTTTATTATTAATAATTATTTCTTCTCATATTGAAATTCTGTTTCTTGCCTCCTTGACTTGCAAGTCTCCTATACCTTCACCTTCTCTCACAGCTCTAAACTGAACATCTCAAAAAGCCTGATAAAGATTTCCATCTAGATGCCCTGTTTCCTAACTATCCACTTATCTGAAAGTCAACCAATATTTAAATTAAGTTCCCACCTCACAAATGGCAGCTACTCAAACAAAATTAATTTTTAATTTATTAAGTTAAATGGGTATTCAATGCCTATATGTGCCAGGCGCCATGCTTGGCACTGAAAATACAAAAGTAATTAAAAATAGTCATTATCCTCAAATAAAGTCATGTGTGTAGCATACAATTATAAAATATTGCAACAGTGAAGTAGTCTGTACAGGTTCTTAGAGGGGCACATCTGAGGGAATACTTCATTCTGGAAATGGCAAAGAAGTCTTTCTGGAGAAGATGACAGCTGAGACAAATCTTAAAGAGTGAGTAGAAAGTATTCAAGTGAAGACATAAAGGATATGGAAATATTTAAAACAAACTCATCAATTATCCTTTTTCTGTTACATTTTCAATGTCTCATTTTCCAATAGATTGCGTCCTGATTCTAAAAAATAATAATAATATTCTTTATTCAATCAAATCACTTTCTTAAGCTATCATTGTTCCAACCTTCTGAAAAGCAATATACCTCCTCCCCATCTAAGTCACTTAAGAATCACCATGTACTCACCACCTGAGTTTAATCAAGTTATGCTTCAGATTTTTAGACAGAACCAAACATTACAGATGTTAACACTCCCTCTGTACAGTTGCCCAAACACATTACCTCCTGCCTCCCCAGTGGTAATCATTATCTTGATTTTGCATTTATTTTTCTTTTGTGTGTCTTATACTACTATTGCCTATGTATGCATCCCTAAAATATAGAATTTTGTAGGTTTTCCAAACTTTATATAAATGATGTCGTACTATATTTTTCAGAGCTTGCAGGTTGCTTTTTTAACTATACTACTTTGTGTGTTTGAACTGTGTCTATAAAGAAACGTATAGTCTCATTCATTTGTTTTAACTGTTATAAAGTATTTCTAGTATTTACACATCACAATTTAGTTAACTATTATCCTGTTCATTCAGATTACTTCTGGTGTTTTGTTATGAATGTTTTCTATGAATGTTCCTGTGTGTGTATCCTGGTGTACAATTAGCAAGGAGAAAGTGGAATTCCTGGACTGTGGTATAGACATGCATTACCACTGTTGGTATCCAACCCAAATCTTTTCCCCCATTTATTGTGTTCTCCCCCCCACCCCAGGTCTTAGGGGTGAAATCTAACATGGAGCATCTGAACCTGACCTTGAACTATCAAGCATTCATTTCCCCATCTCGTCTGCCCTTGAGGCTGGACTAAAGAAAAGAGGGAAAGACCAACTCCCCCTGCTTCCTCTGAGAACAATTCTTCAGAGTAACTTTCATTCCAGAGCTCCCCTCGGGGCAGGGGGAGGCAAGCTCTGTGGGACTCTGCCTAACATTTTACCATTACTTGTCTTCCTCTCCTTCCACGTCCTGCTTGCCCACTCCCTTGCTAGTTTTCTCTGAGAGCACTTTCTTAATCACTTGTACACAAATCTCATCTCAGGGTCAGCTTCTGGAGGACCTGACCAAAATTGAGCCCCATTTCAAACTGACCAAATACTGCCGAATTACTCTCTAAATTGATTGAACCGGTTGTACTCTCCCCAGCAGGGACAAGTGATTTGCCAAGTCTCTACATCATCCTCAAACTTTGGAGTTAGCCAACTTTAATTTTGTTCTTTCAATCTGACAGGTGTGCAAAAGGTATCTCATTGTTTTATTTTACATTTTCCTTATGTCTGTTGGCCACTCACATTTCCTCTTCTGCTGATTGCCTGTGTGTTGTTTTTATCCATTATCCTATTGAAGTGTTTGCCTTTTCTTACTAATATGTAGGAGTTCTTTTTCTTTTTATTTTTTAATTAATTTTTATTGGAGTATAGTTGCTTTACGAATTTGTATTAAGTTTCTACTGTACAGAAAAATGACTCAGCTATACATACACATGTATCCCCTCTTTTTTGGATTTCCTTCCCATTTAGGTCACCATAGTGCATTAAGTAGAGTTCCCTGTGCTATACAAGTTCTCACTAGTTATATATTTTATACATAGTATCAATAGTGTATATGTGTCAATCCCAATCTCCCAATTCCTCCCACCCCCCACCTTTCCCCCTTGGTATCCATACATTTGTTCTCTACTTCCATGTCTCTATTTTGGCTTTGCAAATAAGATCATCTATACCATTTTTCTAGATTCCACATATATGCGTTAAAATATGATACTTGTTTTTCTCTTTCTGACTTACTTCACTCTGTATGACACTCTCTAGGTCCATCCACACCTCTAAAAGTGACCCAATTTCGTTCCTTTTTCTGGCTGAGTAATATTCCATTGCATATATGTACCACATCTTCTTTATCCATTCCTTTGTTGATGGACATTTAGGTTGCTTCCATGTCCTGGCTATTGTAAATAGTGCTGCTGTGAACATTGGGGTGCATGTGTCTTTTTGAATTATGGTTTTCTCTGGGTATATGCCCAGTAGTGGGATTGCTGGGTCATATGGTAGTTCTATTTGTAGTTTTTTAAGGAACCTCCATACTGTTCTCCATAGTGGCTGTATCAATTTACATTCCCACCAACAGTGCAAGAGTGTTCCCTTTTCTCCACGCCTTCTCTAGCATTTATTGTTTGTAGATTTTCTGATGATGGCCATTCTAACCGGTGTGAGGTGATAACCTTATTGTAGTTTTGATTTGCATTTCTCTAATGATTAGTGATGTTGAGCATCCTTTCATGTGTTTGTTGGCCATCTGTATGTCTTCTTTGGAAAAATGTCTATTTAGGTCTTCCACCCATTTTTTGATTGGGTTTTTTTTTGTTATTGAGCTTCATAAGCTGCTTGTATATTTTGGAGATTAATCCTTTGTCAGTTGCTTCGTTTGCAAATATTTTCTCCCATTGAGATTCTGGAGGTTAAACCTTTGAAATTTACATGGGTTGTAAACATCTTCACCTAATCTGTGACTTGCCTTTTAAATTTATGCTATCTTATAGTTGAAAAATTTTCACTTCAATATACTCAAAATTTGTTTCTCTTTTTTTGTTTTTGATTTTATAAAATCTTTTCCAAACCCAAGGTCATAAAGATTTTCTCCTTTATTTTCCTCTAAATATTTAAACATTTGCTGGTCACATTTCTGTCTTTAGCCATTTTCTGTAAGGTGTGTGGTAGGAATTTGATTTTAATTATTTTTTTCCAAATAGCTTTCTGCCATATGATTTTTTGGCAAATAGTTTTTAATGCCATTTGTGTCATATACCAAGTTTCCACAAAATCATGGACCTCTTTTGTTGCATTGGTCCATTTGTCTAACCCTTATCCAATGCCAAATGTCTTAATTACTATGGTTTTAAATAATAATTCTTGATATTTTAATAATTTAATAATTCTTATTCTATGGTAAGGCAATTTATCATCTTTTTTTCCTAAAACTTGATTCTGTCCTCTTCTTCTTCCATGTGATTTTTAGGACAAGCTTTTCAAAATCCATGAAAAATTAGAGTTTTAGTTAAAATTTCACTGAATATCTAGAATAACTTTGGAGGACTGTGATCTTTATGATATAATCTTTCTATCCATGAACATATACTATATCTCTCAATGGATTCATGTCATTTTGACTTTCAAAAATATTTCATAATTTTCTCCATAAAGACTTTAAATACCTTAAGTTAAATTTACCCCTTAATACCTTACAGTGTTATGTTGTTATATATTCCTCTTTGCTACTTCTGGTGTTTAAGATGGCTATTAACATTTGTAGGTCTTCCCTGGTGGCGCAGTGGTTGAGTGTCCGCCTGCCGATGCAGGGGACATGGGTTCGTGCCCCGGTCCAGGAAGATCCCACGTGCCGCAGAGCGGCTAGGCCCGTGAGCCATGGCCGCTGAGCCTGTGCGTCCGGAGCCTGTGCTCCACAACGGGAGAGGCCACAACAGTGAGAGGCCCGTGTACCGCAAAAAAAAAAAAAAAATTTGCACATTGATCTCATAACTTATAAGCTTGTTGAGCTCTAGTCTTTCTGTTTCAAGATTCTATTGGATTGTTCTATGGAGACAATCATTGTCTGCAATTAAAAACATTTGTTCTCCTCCTTTCAAACCCTAATCTCTCTCTACATTTGATTTATTGCATTGGATATGTTTTCTAATATAATGATAATAGAAATGTTTAAGTTGCCTTCTCCAATTTTTCCTGACACTACTAAGAATATTTACAAAGTATTATAATTCATTAATAAGTTTGCTATAAATTTTTTAGAAAAATAATCAATTTGATGAAGTTTACTTTTATTTCCAATTGGCTGAGAATTTTTTAAAATATGTAATATGTCTGGGTATTGAATTTTATCAACTTTTTCCTCCATCTGTTGATATGATCATATGGTATTACCTTTTAATCTGTTAATATAATGAATTACATGATTCAATTTTCTCATATAGAGCTATCCTTACATTGCTGGAATAACCTCTACTTATACCTGAGAGTATATATGTAGCCCACACATATGCTGAGTTCGATTTGCTTATATTTTATTTAGGATTTCTGCATTTGTATTCCTAACTGAAATTGATTTGTAATTTTATTTTCACTTTCTTGGTCTAGTTTGAATATCAACAATAGAATATTGTCACAAAATAACCTGAGCAGCTTTCCCTCTATTTTAATTCAGTTTTACACAGTTTTATAAAATGAGGATCTTCTGAAAAAAAAAAAAAAATGAGGATCTTCTGTTCCTCAAAGGACTGGTAAAACTTACTTGTTAAAACCATCTGGGCCAGAAGCCAAATGACTTTAATCCTTGTGTGGCGGGGGTGATGGGAGTCAGGGTTTATAGGGAGAGAGAGGGAGAATTTTAAATACTGTCTCAGCTTCTTTATGATTACTCTTTTATTTAGGTTCTCTAGCTTTCTGACTCAAATTGGTTATTTTAAACAAATTTTTCTAGAAAATTGTTTATCTGTTGAAATATATTTTTATAGCATGTTTATAGTATTTTTCTGATGTTTTTATATCCCTATTGTATGCATACATATTCTTTTTTATTCCTTCACACCTTTCTATTCTTATCAGTTTTGCAAAGGACTTACCTATTATGTTTTTTTAATCAAAGAACAATGTTTAGATTTTCTTGGTTCTTTGTATAGTCCCTTTATTTTCTGTTTAACTTTTTGTCTTTTGTTCCTTTTTCCTATGATCTTTAAGTAGATATAGATATAAGCTTACTGAACCAAACAATTCATCTATGTTCAATCATTTATTGGTGAAGAAAGGCACTTAAGGTACTATTGTTGGTGTAAACTTCCAATATTTAGTCATTCTCATTGGGTTTTACTCTTTAACTCTTAATTATTTTCAAGTATAATTTTATTTTTGAAACATATTGCCATCATTTTTTAATATTTTCTTGTTGATTTCAAATTTAATTGCCTTCTTGTTAGAGAACATGGAATTTATTACACTGATTCTTTGAAATTTATTGAGACTTCTTCTGTGTCCTAATGTGATCATTGTGTAAATGCTACGTGTGTACTTGAAAGGCATCTAGTATTCCCCTTTTGTTCAACTCAGAGTTGTATGCTATCTATTAGAGTTAGCTTCTTAATTGTGCTGCTTAAATTTTCTCTGTTCTTACTGTTTCTTCAGCTTGTTCTGTAAGTATCTGACAGGGATTGAATCTCTCACTAAAATTGTTGATTTGACCATCTCTCCTTATATTTTTGTCCATTTTTACTTTATGTTTTCCAAGAATACGCTGTTAGGTGCAAATGGATTATGATTGTTACATCTTCTCAGAGGACTGTTCTTCACACAATTGTCCTCTTTTCCTACTAATGCTTTAAACCTATTTTGTGTCATATTAATATTGTTACACTAATTGTTTATTTTCCCAGCTCTTTGTTTTTAACCTCTCTGTGTGATTTTGTTTTTGTGGTGTCCTTCATCAGCAGCATATGGCTGGATTTTGTTTTGCTTTTATATCCATCTAATAATCTCAGTCTTTTGAAGCCTTAATCTACTTAGACATATTGTAATACCTGATATACATGGAATTATTTCTGCATCTTACTTTGGGTTTAGAGTTTGCCAGCTTTTTTTTTCTCTTTGCTCCTTCACATTTTCTTCTTTTCTTGTCTCCATGAGGTGGATTATGATTTTTAAAAGCCCTTTTTATCCACATGGAGACTTTATTTCCATGGTTTTAGTTAACTGTTTAGCATACATAATTAGCTATACATTATTCTAATACTCTAAAGATTATAGTATTTTATCTCCCTCTTAGACACAACAAGGATTTCACACTCTATATCCATCAAATGCCTCCCCACTCCCACTTAGTTTTAAGAAAAACATGAAATTGGTTTTTTAAAATTTTGTTTCTCAATGAAATTTTCCATTGTACTTTATTAATTTCAGTGCCCTCCATTGTACTTGTATCCCAGGGCTTCCCTCTGCATTCACTTTTCTACCTTCTATAGAATATCTTTAATAATTCTTACACTGACAATCTTGGTTTAATAAACTTATAATTTTATATACCTAAAATATATTCATTTGCCTCCTTTCTTGAATAATAATTCAGCTGGGTTATTATTCTTGATTGCAACTGTACTTAAAAGTTTTCTGGCCTCTGTTTTTGCTGACTGAAAAGTCTATTATGAGTCTAATTGCGTCTAATTGCTGATTCTTTGTAGGTACTGTCTTTTCTGTCATGACTTTAAGATTTTCCTTTCTCTCTGATATTTTGCAGTTTCCCTGCAATGAGAAAACAGTGTTGAACCCAGAGCAAATTCCTCAGTACTATCTTTACTTCACGAATTCTCCCGTCGTGTCCGGTCCAGAGACAATTTTGTTAGGGAGTAAGCCTTATTATTCCCCACTCCTGAGGATCTAGATGGAGGGACGTTCCTTCTTCCTGCTCCACCCCTTCCATACTCCTTCTACCTGACTGCTCAGTGACAGCCATTACTTCACATCCTTTGATTGTACGGAGCCAATCCATCATAAAGGCTGTCAGCCTAGGAGTTCAGTCTTTCTCCTTCTGCATTCTGAACTGGTGTGAGCAATTCTGGGTGCAGTGCCACCCCCAAATTTTCCATGGGTGGGATCCAGACTGTGGTGTGGGGATAAGAGGCAGGGCAAGCAGGAAACATCAGCAAACCTGGTTGGCACTTGGTTGCACAGTGTGGCCTTGTCCTCCAACCCAGCTTTTGTAGCAGTGATAAAACTCACTTTTTACTTTTTTTAAAATTGAGATGTAATTCACATACCATAATATTCATGCCTTTAAAGTGTACTGTTTTATTTTCAATATACCCACAAAGTTGTGCAGCCGTACCGTTTACTTCTAGAACATTTTCATCATGACAAAAACGAACCTTGTACCCGTTACCAGTCACAACCCCTACCCAATTCCCAGCTCCAGGAAACAACTAATCTACTTTCCATCTCTGTGGATTTGTCTATTCTGGTCATTTTGTATAAATGGAATCATACAACATGTGGCTTTTTTTTGGTCTGGCTTCTTCCTTTTAATAAAGCTCACTTTTACTCTCTATCTGGCTCCTGAATCTACCTCTCAATTTGTTTCAAAAATGTGGTATAAAGAGGGGTATTATTTATGGAGCCCACAAAACCACAAGTAATTTTCTACTTCTTAGTTTCAATAGCTATACTTTTAATCCCCAAGGGTTATTTATAAAGCCACTTTTTCTTAGCCTAGCTTTCTTTATTTCTTTTCCCATTTTTTAAATAAACTCTTCGTATTATAATATACATACAGAAAAGTACATAAATCCTAAGTATATATAAGTTAATGAATTATCACAACCTAGTCAACATATAAAATATTATTATTATCCCAAAGTTCTCTCAAATGTCCCCTTGTACCCTCTCTCTTCCTCATCCTACAAAATTACACTATACTTATCCTGACCTCTAAAACCACATCAGTTTTGTCAGTTTTTAAACTTTATAAGACAGGAATCATATGGTACAGTATTTTTTTGTATTGGGTTCTTTGGCTCATCTTATCTGTAATACTTCAGTTTTAATAGAAGGTACGTATTTGTTTTTTGCTTTGATGCCTTAAACACACACAAAAGTTTTTACCAGACTGGTACCTAAACAATTTCATTTGGAGTGAATTCATGTTCTGATTTTTAAAAATTTTGTTCATTATCCTTTTTAGCATTAATTTTCATGTTTTTAAAATTTTGTTTATAAGCTTGCTTGGAGTAGACAGATTTTTTTTTTTTTTATTTAAATGCTATCTTTGTGTGTGTGCTTGTTTCAGCTTTTCACACTCACACCTTTCCTATATAGAAGTTTTGTAGTTATCTCCACTGGTCAGATCCAAGCCTGCTCCATTGTAATGGGAATGCACAGATACAGGTGCAAAGCCACCTGGCAACTGGAACCTAGTTCCTAGTCATGAGACTGTGTTTTTGTCCCTCTGAACCTCTGCTCCCACTACCACTTCCCAAACTCCTCCCCACCCCACAGCCCACAGCTTTTTAAAGCCAATGACCAATTACACATCATGAGGCACTTTTTTTATTACAGTCTCCTTTCCCAAGTGGTAGAGACTGTGCAGCCTCACTCAGTGGCATGGCTATGCTCCCCCACCTCACAAGGAGCACATTTGCAGAAACTAAGATCCACTCCTGGCTTCAAATCAGAAAGCCCAGTAGGTTTGTGCTCCAGCTGTCACCAACACTGTGTATTTTTATTGGCCTTGAATTTAGAATCTCCCACTAAGTCTTTTATAACCTTTTTTACTTTTATAAATCTATTACTGTGTGCTTGAAAAAAAAAGGTATTTACACAGCATGAACTCGTTGCCCTCTCTTGAACAGATGTTTCAACTCTTTTTAAGGCCTTTACAAGCTGATTTGTGGCAACAATGCTCTCCAAAAAGGGTTCTCTTAAGTGATCATCTAGCTACTTCATCTAAGAGATATACTGGCTTTCTCTCAAGCCTTACCCTCGTTGATCTTCTTGGGATATTTCATATTGAGCACATCCCTGGGTCTAAGACACTCTCACTTCATTTGTTTTCTCTGACTATCTTCCTTCCTCTGTTATTGTTCCTTTTCTAGTTCATACTCACTCTGTGGAACTCCCCATCCCTTAATGTATGAATTCTCCAAAGTAAATCTCTGAATTTGTCCCTCTTTTCCTCCTCTCTACACTCTCCTTGGGTGACCTCCTACAATTTCATGTCGTCAAATGTCATCTGTACTCCCAAGGCTCTGTTTATAGTGCTAATGCTTCTTCGTACTTTCACTGTCACACTTTCCATTGTTTTCTGGACATTGCCAACTCGATAAGCTGCCAGCTTCTTATGCATACTCATCCTAATTACCACTGTTACCTCCACCAGATCTGTTCTTCCTCCTCAGCATCACCGCTTTTCCAGATACTTGGATAAAAACTGCTAAGGTAACTTCTACTTCTTTCTTTCCCTTGCCCTCCACAAATAGTCAGTCATGAAATCCCACAGGTTTGACCCCTATCCACTTTTCATGGTTACTCCAGCTACTTCTCTAGTTAGAGCTCTAATAACTTTTTATCTGAACCATGTAATGGTCCCCAGCTCATTTCCCTGACTCTAGTCTCTTTGTTCCCTAATCCACCTGATATTCAGCACCCACAGTCATCTTCCTATAGTTCAGTTTGATCAATTCATTTCTTTGCTTGAAAACTGCCAGTGCCTCCACAGTTCCTGCAGGATAGCATACAACATATTTTGGCTGCCTTTCAAAAGAATCAGTGACCTGGCAAAAATCCACTTCTTATGCATCCTTCTAACCATGCTTCCAACCAGTTAACCCGCTAATCATATCCTATGTTCTAGCCACACCTAACTTCTCCATGTCCCCTTTATAAAATCCCCTAATTTTCTCAAACTATCCTTCCAACTGGAATGTCTTTCTCTCCCGTCCCTACAGGTTCAAACCTAACTACACTTCTTTATGCCTCAGCTGAAAACCCACTTCCTCTAATACTTTATCATTATTCCATCAGCCAAATCTCTTCTACCTGAAACTCCTCTATCATTCCATCTCTGGTTCTATTAAGCCACCTATCCCTGTCTATCAGCTAGTATATTTACAAACATGTAGCACAATTGCCATGAGATTATAACCCCCCAAGGACAGAGCACATTTTACCTGTCTCTGAGTCTTTCACAAAAACCTAGCGCAATCTCTGGCTCAGCATAGCATTTAATAAGAATTTTCCAGCTGAGTGAATGCATGAAAGACATGGTAGAAGAGATTTAGGCCTTGAATGGAAAGCTAAATGAGTTAAAGATTCACTCTTCCCAGATTCAATAATCCTCTGATTCTCAAAGTTATGATCAATCAAAATATATTAGCATAGATACTTGTGGAATTTTAATTAATAGCAGACAAAATTAATAGCATCACCAACAAACTTTTGGGAATATTTAGGCATAGTTTATATCTACCCCTATGCAATCAGTAGGCTTCTATAATCTCAAGACTCTGAAAGAAAGACTTGGAAACTGAAACACACCTTAACTCTCCACCGGGCCACACTGTAGCTCAGTGAAGTGAAGATTATACTTGGCCTCATAGTTCAGACTTCACACCTCCAACAAGCATTTATCATCAGCATTGAGAGGATCACTCTGGCCCAGCATGAGGCATAGCCTTGAATGGTGAAGCTAGCATATTTAATGATAGGTTGAAATGTTTAGATCTTTATCTCACAGACAAGAGTAAAGGAACTTTTTCAGAAGTCAAGTCAGCAGATAAAATGTGAAACTTCAGTAGAAAATTCAACCTAGTGTCATGGATGAGTACAATGGCAGGGACCACCCCCTCATATTCTAACATGTAGTAGAGCCAGATCAGAAATTCTAACCTCCTCAAAATTCAATTTATATTTAGTATCTTGGCACTGTTTTTCAAAGTGTAACAACACATTTTCAGAAAAAGTCTGAGCAAAAATTGTAAATTTGCCTCCAGGCATGTAAATGTTATTGCATAATTAACTGAGACATGGATTAATGTGATTAAATTCACAAAAACAATCCCAATTAGGGAGCAGTATCAAAAGAGGTTTTTTTTTTTTTAACCCAAGTGCCCACAGAATTCACTGATTCAACTCTGTTTTGACATCTAAGATTTCCTCCCCAGTAAAGGCTCATTTCAAAAAACCATGGGCTTGAATGAAGAAGGAGTTTGGGGTACCTTAAATGATGCTTAGAAACACACTGCCGGGCTTTCTGCCAGCTCTGAGGAGCATTTGCCTAACTGTGCTCCCAGCAGGATGCTTGCCTATCTCTGGGGAAGTTTTTCTCTGCTCACTTTGACAGTATTTAAAATAAAACTAACAGTACCCATTCAGAAGTCACTACATCTTTATGAAGTGTCATCAAGTTAATATATAATTTTTCCTATCACCAGTATCAATTCTCTAAACTTCCAGGCTTTACAAACTCCTATTATACTAAGTGAGACATTTCAACTTTTGATTATGTTTTGCCTTTAAATTATCTCATGTGTGAATCCTATATATTATTCTGTGCCTTCTAATTCTTCCCTTCATAGCCTGGTTTTAAGTGCCATTAAGTTATATTTAGCAAAAGACAAACCCACCTATTTAGTTATGCACATCACACATATCTAGGAAAGTGCTCTGTCTGAGGCATTATTTTTCATTTTCTTATCAAATTGGTACTTATCCCAGACAGATAATATTGGTGCCTGAATCTTTTCTTCCAGACCGGTGCTCTTGGTTTCTGCCCTGGGAGAATAAAAATCTATTGAAACATTCACACAATGGTACCAGGAAACTTCCCTAAGTAGGAAGATTCTATGAAGAGATGAAAGACTGCAGAGAATATATGAAGAGCCAGTGCACACCACGGCCCATGAGAATAGAAAGTCTCATTTTGTGCTTATCCTTTGCACTATCCCAAATACCAAGTCTCTTACTACAGTTCTTAAACTCTTCAAAACTAAATTTTAGTTCAAGGATAGTTCTTTAAAATCCAAAATTTTACTTTTGCCTTGTGTTTAAAGTAATTGATGGATAATGAAATTTTACCTCTACTAATACTATTACTAATAGCGGTATATAGTCTTTTGGCTGGACATTATAGAGAAAAGTTCAGTTCAAATTATCATAAGCAAACCAAAAGGGAATTTATTAACTCTCAGGATTAAACAAGAGCTGAAAAAATGAAGTTCTCCCTGACTCGGTGTTGCCAAGACTCTTGGTCTCTTTTACCTCTGCTGTTTGGCCTCATTCTTTCCCACAGCTGGATTTTTACCAAGTGACTAAGAAATATGGCCATTGGCATCTCTAGGCCTAAGTCAGACCAGTTGAGTGAGAAAGGATACACACAAGTGTATCTTGTGTGATACACAAGTGAGAAAGGTGATCTCACACAAGTGAGAAAGGACAGCCTAATTCCCATGGAGTCCACATATTGATCCCTAGAAAGAACCTGATTAGCCCGACCCCAGTCAAATACCCACCCCTTAGATGGGAAACTACAATCAGCCAGACTGGGTCAAGGGGGAGGGTATGTTACCAGAAGCAAGGAGACAGGCAGGCTCACAGGAAAGGCTGCAGAACAACAGCTTCCAAGGCCCATTGAGAGTTTGGGATTGACATGTACACACTGCTATATTTAAAATAGATAACCAACAAGGACTTACTGTACAGCACAGGGAACTCTGCTCAATATTCTATAATAACCTAAATGGGAAAATAATTTGAAAAAGAATAGATACATGGAGAAGAATGCAAGATAATAAATATATAATGAATGTGATAATCAGAAAAATTATTATTTTGCAACCCCAATATAATAATTTAATCAGGTGAGGATCAGCAGTTGATGCTAAAACATGGTTTACAGTCTTACGTATCAATACATTTCATATATGTCACACTTTATTAAAGCTACTAACCTTCTTCATCTAAAAAAAAAAGAATAGATACATGTATATGCATAACTGAATCACTGCTGTACATCTGAAAGTACCACAGCATTGTTAATTAACTATACTCCAATATAAAATAAAAAAAATTTTAAATAACAATAATAATTGATATCTGTGTAACTTAAAGAGCATACAAAGAAGCCACAAATGAGCAAATGTGCTCTGATTGGTCTTTTAAAAGTTAAATTAGTATCAACGTTTTAAAATCCTGAGATTCCCCTCGAAAAAACCATATTTCCAGATTTTCTTCAAAAATGGAAAGATCTGACCACATTCCCAAATGTTAACCAAAACCGTAAGCTGAGGATGCCCCTTTTCATTGGGACATATGCTTTCCCATTCATGCTGGCCTATTTCATTCATTTATGTCCCCAGCCTAGCCCCCACAGGCATTGGAGGGCATGACCCTTGACTGGTATAGCCCTTCACATTGGAGGGCATTATTTCTCTTCATCCTCTCAGCAATGCTTTGACATTGGTATTATTGTGCCACTGAGGAAGGTGAACTCAGAGAGTTCTCATGACCTGCCCAAGGTCACATGGCTACTAAGTGAAAGACCTGAGACTTCTAATACACTTCTCAAATCTCAGGTTTTAAAGTAGTAGTTTTCAAGTTTATTTTTAAGCAGTGAAATAATTTCTGTCAAATGAAATCTTGGGTGGATCACTCATATGCCAACCAATGGAAGCTGAGCTCTACACTGAAGTAGGTGTGCAGAGCTGGGAATTCAGGTTGGAGTCCCACCAGGCTTGGAGCAACCCCTTCACTTTTTGACTCCATCACTACTCCTGCTACACCCCCCACCCAACTCATTACTGGTTCCTAATGCCTTTCTACAGAGCAAAATGGAACTTAGGTACTCTCTAGTACTCTGGGAAATCAAACCTTCGAGGGGGTGAGAGAAACACATTTATAAGGTGTAATAAATTATAAATTGTAATATATAATCATATGAGATATCTTATTATTATCTTATATATTCTTATCTATATAGTTTCAAAGGACCTTTGCGATATAAATGAATATACCTGCTGGAGTATATAAATAGTACTCCAAGAAAAGAGCCTTCGAAATTTTTGTAACCAAATAACTCAGAGGAGAGGGGATATATCAATCAGGTCTCATTTAGGAAAACAGAAGCTGCTCTATTATTTCAATATAAAGCATTTAATATAGGAATTAGAGAAATAATTCCACTCAGCCATTGGAAGATCCAGGGGAACAGAGGCATAGGGAGCTGCCAGTACAATCAGGAAAGTGCTACCCAAGGGCTGCTTGGTCAGCAGCTGGAGCTGAGCTTGAGGCTTTAAAGTAGGTAGGGCACAAAGCTCCCCAGGAAGCTCCTCTGGGTCTGCAATGGACTCCAGAGAACACTGGTTTCTCCCACTCTTCTGCCTGGAAATCTTACATAAATTCCTTTCATCAGCAAATTCTAAACCGGAGCAATATAGGAACGGGGACATGGATAAATGTAGTTCCTGACTTCGCTTCTGCAACACAGAGAAAACACGAGAAGGGGTCATAGGGATGCACAGTTGACAACAAACCATCAAAACAGAGCACATTTGGAACAAGTAAATTTGGGCAAAGAAAATAATGTATTTCTCATTTAGATGGGCACTGACTGAGACATGTCTGGTCAAATACATCTGGGGTGTCTGCAGTCACTTTGCACAGTACCTCTTGGTTGTTCTTTCCCTTGTTGCAATGAAGGACTGAAGGTTAAGATTAAGAAAGATGGATTCTGACTAAGAATTATCATAGGCAGGATGAGCAGATGTGCATGCATCAAGGCATAGAGTGTAAGTAACACATAAGCTGAAATTGACATTTAAATGCAACAAGACAAACAGACACCACTAGGATTTGGTAGGATGGAATTTTTGGCAAGTATACATTAGTGGAAGTATAAAGTCTTCCAAAAGCTATATGTATTACAATGAAGGCTGGAGTAACATACTATATCAGAAGCTGCCAGTTTCCTACTTCCACAAGTCTCTGCTTCCTTCTTAGTTAAAAAAATTAATTTGTAGCTGGGCACACTGCCACTTAGAATAAAAGTCTACATTTTTCACCTCCCTTGTAGCCCTGTGACTGTTTAACAATAATTACAAGCAGATGCATTATATGGAACTCTCAGGAAGCATTCATTCTTTCCTGCTTCTTCCCTCCACTGCCAGAAGTGGGGATGTGATGGTAGGAGCTCCAGCAGCCATTTTGTAACAAGTAATGTTCAGAACGTAAGCCATTGAGCAAGGATGGAAGGGAAAACAAATACAAGTCTTAGTCCCTGATAAAACTGTGAAACCTATTTCCAGACTTCTTTTACATGAGAGAATTAAGCTTGTATCTTATTGAAGCCACTATTGAGAGAAGGGACTTTTTATAAAAACCCAAATGTAATTTCTAATTGATAGATGACTGAAGCTATGAGATGAAGCTTGGAATGCAGGCTTAAGAAAAGGGCTGAAAATGCACACATCTTCCAGCAATAGGTAGGTAGTTGGAATAAATAAATTACACAAGTAAAGGAGAAACACTGGAGAAATGAAAACATGATCAGAAAACACAGAGAATGCTAACTGACTTAACAGAGAGAATTGGATGTCAATTGTTAAATCTCTATTTTCATATCATACCCTCATCCTCAATAAACTGGTTCTTCCAGGTCATAAATATGATCATGTCACTTCCCTGCTTAAAGCCATCTCCATTGACTCTGGATAAAATTCAAACTCCCTACCATGGCCTGCAAGGTCAGCCTCTTCTAGCACCTTCCTGTCTCTCTGGCCTTGTTTCTGCCTTCTTTCCATATATTCCCCACACTTCAGCCATGTAAAAATGTATAATCCCTCCCTCATCTGTCTGGAGTGTCCTCCCTGTTTCATGCTCTCAACTTTGCCTTCCTAGTAGAATTCCCTGGCTGTCATTTTTTCAGAGAAAATCCCAGATCATGACCTTCTTGTGTGAAGTCTTCTCTGAATACTACAGATGTTCAAAGAATGGAGATGTTGCTTTCAGGTTTAGGAATTAGAAAAATATTAGTTGCAGAGTTGCCATTTTAAATTACCTTGAGTGATGAGTAAACATTTGAAAGGGTAAGGTAGAGGAAGAAAAAAGTACATATCAGAAACTCAAATAACATGCACAAAGGCTCAGAGGTGAGAAACTTGCTGTTCATTAGAGGAGCAGCAAGTCTCCAGCTTAGTTATGACACTGGATACACACATAAGGCAACCTTACTATTCAAGTTTTAAATGCTTGACTAATGATGTACAGTTAAAATGACATTTAATAAGAACCTTCTACATGCAGAGTTTCACTCTAGATTCAGTAGCTGTAAAATCAAAGGCACAGTCCCTACGCTTAAGGAATTCAAATGTACTAGGAGAAAGAGACTTGCAATAGGTCATTTCACTATGTTTTGGGTAAATGTTATGATATAGCTATGCAAGCAGATGCATTATATGGAACTCTCAGGAAGCATTCATTCTTTCCTGCTTCTTCCCTCCTACTGCCAGAAGTGGGGATGTGATGCTAGGAGCTCCAGCAGCCATTTTGTAACAAGTAATCTTCAGAATGTAAGCCATTGAGCAAGGATGGAAGGGGAGCTTCTCTTAGTATACCCTAAGAGTTCATGATAATGATTATGCTCTTATTTACTAAATGTTTAATGCACTAGGCACTTTACACACATTATTTAATTTAAGATTCATAGCCGTCCTTGAAGGTAGGTATTTTTATCTCCAAGTTAAATGAGAAGAAAACTGAGATTCAGAGAATTTAAGCAACGCTATCCAAGGTCACACAGATAAATTAGTAGCATTCTTTCCACTACATCATTCTAAAGGGAATTTACTTAGCTGGGTGGACAATGAGGTGTCATTGAAGGGTTTTGAGTGGAGAAATGACATAACTCAGAGCTATGCCTTAGGAGAATTAATGTGGTAGAGATGCGAAGGAAGGAAGGACAGCAGAGAGACCAATTAGAAAGCTATTGCAAGTCCAGGCTTGAAATGGTAATGCTTAAAACTGGTCGTTAAAACAAAACAAAAAAGATCTAATTATGCTTGTTGTGTGTGGCAGTCATTAGTGCCGTTCACCAAGTATGTTCACCAGATATTCTGTTTCTCCCTCTCCTGGACACATGGTTCATAGGATTGCCCCTTGCCTCCTTAGAGTTAGGTGTGGTCATATGATTTGCTTTGCCCAATAAAATGTGAGTAGAAATGACAAAATTCACTGTGAGCTCTCTGTTTTCCCTTCTGCCACAGCAATGAAAAATGATACAGAGAGTACTGGTCCATTAGCCTAGGACCTGGAATGAGAATGACGGACAACAGAGACCCCTCTAGCCCACAGTAAACAAGAAGCATTAGTGAGAAGTAAAACTTGTTTATTTTAAGCCACTAGGATTTGGGGATTGTTTGTTACTGCAGCATAACCCAGTTTACCCCAATTGATACCAAGTCTTTTCCTGAGACTCAGTCATTTCAAGCACTGCTTCTCAAACTTTAATGTGCAGTCTAATGCCTGGAGATATTGTTAAAAATGCAGATTCTTGTTCAGTAGATCTGGGGTGAGGCCCAAGGTATTACATTTCTAACAATCTCCCAATCCCACGTGGTATGTGTGGATGCCACTAATTCACACTAGCAGTATTGCAAAATCTACAACTGCACTGTCCAAGATGATAGCAAACAGCTACATGTGGCTACTTCAATTTAAATTAACTAAAATTAAAAATCCAGTTCTACAGTCACGCTAGGCCATATTTCAAGTGCTCAAAAGCCACATGAGGCCAGTGGCTACTGTATTTAACAGCAGAGTTCAAATATTTCCATCATCACAAGAAGTTTTATTGGACAGTTCTGTTATAGAGCAATATCCAGAAACAGGGACAATCAGCCCTGGCAGCTTGGGGGATGGGAATGGTCAAGATACAGGTAAGCAGAATTGCTGATATCAAACAGCAATCCAATGGGGAGCAGAGGGGTTTGAGTCTCGGGACATGAAGCTGAGATGGAAACAAAATGTGCACTCGATCTGAGTTCAGGACAAATCCCTGCCATGCCCAATCATTTTATTTCCCCTGTGGATCATTTTAAGAGATCCCATTTCAGGGAAGACAGTGCCAGAGAGCCTCCTCTCTCTTTGCCCTGATCTTGTCTGTCCAATTTGGCTAATCTATTCACCTCCCCCAGAAAACACATGACACCAAGTATAACACTTGTTTTTGATCTCTTTTCCCCAAGAAATCAATAGCACTCAGAGAGAGCGTGCCTGCAAGCACTGCCAAAAGAGCCATAGAATTACAGAGTACAGTAGGCATGTGGCTATGTTTGGATGTTAGCTGCCGCCTGCTGCCAGTGATGTTCTACACACTGGTGCCTACTCCTTCTCTCCCCTTCTTTCCCTTGCCAGGAATTCGACAACAGTAGAGAACCTCCTGGTTCATCTCATTCTCTCTTCCTCACCTCCACTCACCCTGAAAATAGTAGACCTCCTTTTTCAGACTTAGACTTGGGCAGAGGTTAATAACCTGAGATCCATGGACACAACAGAATTGTATGCAAAAGCTTGGTGTGTGTTGCACGATCCCTAACGCCCCCAAGATTGACAGGGAAGTAGGGAAGGGCTGTAGCCAGCTCCATCCACATTCTAATGGCCAGTGGCCCAGTGCATCAGGGGAGGAACAAAATACCTTAAAGGATCAGCACAGAGGGAGAGGACAGAAAGGAGTGAGAGACTGCTTGTGACTGACAGCTTATGAGTGAACTGCTGGAAAAACCACTGAAGACCAGAAGGAATCAAGGACAATGTCATCTAGGATAACAATTCAGACCATATGCCCCACTAGATGTTGACTCACTTTTTACCCTTCCCCATATTACTGAGGCCTTAGTCACTCCCAGGGAATTACCCTAAATTGGTTGAGATTAAGATCTGCCCCCTCCGGCAGCAAAGATTATGATAAACATTACGTTAAGGTATCATTCTTCTACACCCAAGTTAATAGTACAGTTTCTTAGAGTCTACAGCTTTTAGCAGATTCTCAAAGGACCCCTTGGGCTACAGATCCACGTGGATGTCTGAGGATCCTTGACAAAGGGTATGATGCATCTGTCAGTACTGATCAAGTTGGCCATGTCCGGCCAAAGGCCTCTCTGTTCCACCTTCCTGCCTCCTCCGCAAACCAGAAGGTTCGATTTGACTGCCCTGAATCCCACTGTAATAATACCCCGTTTAGGACCTGCAGAAATATAGTATTTTAGTCCTTCTCTGACAATTCCACCCAAAGACCTCTGAGCATAGGACAGAATGCATTTGTACCTGTCACCCTCCTTCCTACTCCAGGGACCTGATGTAGACCCCTGACCTAAATGGCCACCACAAGCAGGTTAAGTTCTTTGAAGTCTGTGCTCCACCTTTAAACATTCTGAGTCTTTACTCTGTAACCTAGCCATGCTTGTTTAAGTCTAAAAATCAGGATTTTTACCATAGGTCTTTAAGTACTATATCAATACCCCGAAAGGTAGGCCATGTGTAATCTGTGGCTTCAGGGACCTCTTGTCACACCACCATGGACTTCCCAGACTTGTAACTCTGTGTGAGAAGCAGTGGAGGGCATTGAGACCTATCAAAGTTTCATTGAGATAATTCAGATAAGAGTCTTTGCCTAATAATTCTTCCCAGAGGTGTGAGTCCCTTTAAAGAAGAAGAAGAAAAAAAAAAGAATTATTTGGGTTTTCTTGAATACCCAGGACACTGTTAAAAGAAGAAGACCTCACTAGACGTGCAGGCAGCAGATCTGAGCACTAGTTCTACCTTCTGTGCTGAACCATGAGGTGGTTCCTGCTGGGGCAGTTCTGTTCTCTGAGTTACGATTATCACACACACACCCTAATATGGAGGGTGGAGAAGGGCAGCTGAAGAGCAATCAGAGCTGTCTGTGCCCACACGTCTTTTCTCAAAGAGGGAATTCACTTCAGTCTACTGGAAACACAAAGCAGGCCCTTGAGCAAGTCTCTGGTAACTTTAGGATGGGTCAGTTAACAAATCCATATACCTCCGGTGCAGGGGTCAGCAAACATTTTCTGTAAACAGCAAGACAGTAAATATTTTAGGTTTTCCCAGTCATACCGGGTCTCTGTGCCAACTTTTCACCTCTGCTCTTGAAGCAGGAAAGCAGCTCCAAACAAGCCCTTAACAAATAGGCAGGGCTCTGTTCCAATCAAACTTTATTAATGGACATTGAAATGTCAATGTCATCTAATTTTCCCTTTCCAGAAATATTGTTTTTCTTTTGACCTTTTTGATAACCATTTAAAAATGTAAAGACTATTCTTAGCTCCAGCCATTTGCTACCCACCTTGTATCAGTAAAGCTACTGTTTTTGGGTGGTGATGGGAAGTTGGTTTTAAGAAAACCCTGCCATTTTTATGTGTGATTCCATGTGGAGATGATTTTGTGTGTACAAAATAGTCCTTTTCATTCTGAGCAATCTTTTCAAATTGTCACATAGATACTACAGGGCGTCTGGTTCTAGGAGGTAAAAATTTTCATATTTTTACTGTTTGCAGCAATAAAAAGAGGAGAAGGAACTGAGTGATTTCACCACACAGAGAACAGAGAACAGGCAGTAGCCTCTCAAGAATAAGACAAAAGACAGTGTCTGAGCAGACAGGGCCCCATGCTGCAATTCTGCACCCCCAGGCCCCAACCCAAGCTGGTGGAGCCAGTGGCCTCCCACACAGCCTCCCACGGCCTCTCCTGCCAGGATAAGCAGGATTCAGAGGCTATGCTGCACTGCCAGGGGGTTTGTATTTGCGTGAATAAAACAAGGCCCTTGAGTCGCACACATAGCAGATACGCATCAATTCCAGGAAATGTTATCACCAAGCACTGCCTGCGTCACAAGCCATGAGCGAGGCCAGCTGCTCAGGAGTGGAATTCTCTAGCTGTTCAAGGGTTCTCAGCAAGGCAAGTGCTGCTGAGCTTCTTGGAGACCCAAACTGGATTTCTGTTTTTTTTCTTTTTTGCCAACTTCAAGGATCAACTTGGGTAGCAATTTGGGTATTTGGGTAGCAATTTGAGTGTTTGGTCGAGAGGCTAGGAAGTGAACTAATTGATCATTTTAGGGTAATTCCTGCAAATCTTCTTCTGTTCCCACACCTGCTGTCCGACACATATCAGACTTTTAGTGATTCAATTCCATCCAGTTCACTGAATATTTATTGAGTCCCTTCTATGTATCCTATAGTAAACCAGTTGCCAGAGAAAAGGCAGTAAACCAGACAGATTTGATTTGGACTAGTTAGCTAATAAGGAAAACAGACATTTAATTCAAATATGACACATATTACAGTGAGAGACATATCAAGTGCTATGATTGCTCTAGAAGGGAAATCCAGCCCACCCCTGGATGTTGAGAAGACCTCCCATGGGAAAAGATCCAAAGTTGGTAGCTAGATAAAGAGGAAGAGATTTCCAGAACAGGGAATAATGTGTGTGGAGGACCCAGAGTAGAGAGAGCAGGGTGCAATCACAGAAGTGAAGACATAGACTCCAAAAAGTTGGAAGGAAGGGAGCAAGGGCAGGGACTGTTCAACTCTGCCCCTAGCACAGGGCCTGGCCCAAGCGATCAGTGACTGTTAGCAGCGATACCCAGAGCTGACCTCTCCCTTTTTTCCTACCTTCTATATAAAACCACCTTCTATATATAACTTTATACCACTTACATGTGGATCAATTATCTGCTTCCAGTTCATTTCCTCATTTAAACCAGAAGATGGATCTTATTTGTTTTGTGTTCCTAGGGCCCAACCAAATGTAAGGGTTCAGTAGTAAAAGAAGATAAAAGAAGAAAAGAATGAAAGAAGAAAGGAAGAAAAATGAAAGCAAAGAAAGCAAATCAGAAAGAAAGGACTTTAATGCATTAAGATAATCATCATTGTGGTAGATTAACTTCTTCCCCTGACAACCAGAAGGGTGGAAGAAATAGGACCTTCTGGGCATGGAAGTAAGAGGAGTCACCCTTTGACTCTTGTTTCTCCACTTTTTAAGTGCCAGCTTGTATTAGTCAGCTATTGCTGCAATAATGCCACATGACAAACCTTCCCCAATTACTGAGCTTTATTTCTTGTTTCAGAGGTCTTCAGACCAGCTGCCAATTTGCTGGGCCAAACTGAACTTGTAGGATCCAGGCTCCAGGCTAAGGGTTGGAGTCAGGACTCCTCCATGCAATTGGCTCAGTTTGTCTTGGCACTTGCACTCTTGTGAGCTCCATGGAAGATCTCACCATTTTGCCTGATCCCATCTTTATACCTTGGTTGCAAGCCAGTCACCTAACCAGTTCTAGGTCTGTCTCATAGCTCACTCTAGTATTTCACATCTATCAGGTTACCTCAGTCAAAATGTCCAATCTATCATCCTATGGCAAGAAAGAAAAACAGTTTTTCTTTAGGGTAGATGATATTTGTGTCTTATTTTTTTCTGAAAGGAAACAGCCAGTAGAGAGGGAGGGGTTAATGATTCAAGAAAGAAACTGATTAATTGATGGAACAAGAGCCTGAAAAGGCAAGAGGGAAGTGGATCAAGGGCACAGGTGGAGGGATTGGCCCTAGGAGGAAAGGGAAGAGGCAAAGAGTCACTTCCTTTCAAACAAGAGGAAGAAATTGAGGATGAGAGTAGCTCGCAAAAAGTGCGTGCCAGAGTCAAGGCCCAGCTGGACACAGAGACAAGGAGTTTGTTGGGGTCTTTGTCTCCATCATTGTGCCAGTTATTTTCCTCCAAAGGGCTCAGCCACCAGGGTGTAACGCAGTAAAACAGTCTTAGATCCAAGACTGGATGTCTGCTAGGAGTCAAAAGGCTGGAAGATGTTGAAAGAAAAGGATCCAATTGGTCAACCCTGAAGATCAGGGTAAGTGGAGAAGGAAGTGAGATGTGCAAAGCAGTGAAAGACAAGTCAAATCATTTAGGAATATGAGCTAAGTTTCATAGCCAATCCATCTCTTCATTATAGAAATTGATAAATCAACACATTATATGTTTCGTGAGTGCATTCTGACAGACACAAATAACATTTTTTTCCTCAAGAAGCTTACAGCCTAGCTGGAGGAATAAGATTAATACATAAATCAATATATGTCCCACACAAAAAAATTTAGCTATATTATTTATTTATTTATTTGCTATTGAAGTATAGCTGGTCTACAATATGGTGTTAGTTTTAAGTGTACAGCAATGTGGTTTGGATATTTTATGTGTGTGTGTGTGTATATATATATGTGTGTATATATATATATGTGTGTGTGTGTGTGTGTATATATATACACACACACATATATATATGAAGGAAAATAATCGAAAAAGAATATATATATATTCTTTTTCGATTATTTTCCTTTATAAGTTATTACAAGATATCGAACATAGTTCCCTGTGCTATACAGCAAATCCTTGCTGTCTATCCATTTTATATATAGTAGTGTGTATCTGTCAATCTCATACTCTCAGTTTATCCCTCCTCCCTTCCTCCCCTTTGGTAACCATAAGTTTGTTCTTCATGTCTGTGACTCAGTCTCTGTTTTGCAGATAAATTCATTTTTGTCGTTACTTTAGATTCCACATATAAGTGATATATGATATTTGTCTTCTTCTGTCTGACTTACTTCACTTAGTATGATAATCTCTTGGTTCATCCATGTTGCTGCAAATGGCATTATTTCACTCTTCTTTATGGCTGAGTAATATTCCATTGTTATATACATACCACATCTTCTTTATCCATTCATCTGTCAGTGGACATCTAGGTAGCTTCCATGTCTTGGCTCTTGTAAACAGTGCTGCAATGAAATTTGAGGTGCATGTATCTTTTCCAATTAGAGTTTTCTTCTTTTCTGGATATATGCCCAGGAGCAGGATTGCTGGATCATATGGTAACTCTATTTCTAGGTTTTTAAGCAACCTACATATTATTTTCTGTACTGGCTGCACCAATTTACATTCCCACCAACAGTTTTCCCTTTTCTCCACACCCTCTCCAGCATTTATTATTTGTGAGCTTTTTGATGATGGCCATTCTGAGCAATGTGAGGTGGTACCCTCATCGTAGTTTTGATTTGCATTTCTCTAATAATTAGCAGTGTTGAGTATCTTTTTATGTGCCTGTTGACCATCTGTATGTTTTCTTTGGAGAAATGTCTATTTAGGTCTTCTGCCCATTTTTTGATTGGGTTGTTTGTTTTTTTGATATTGCATTGTATGAGCTATTTGTATATTTTGGAAATTTAGCCCTTGTCAGTAGCATCATTTTCAAATGTTTTATCGCAGTCCGTAGGTTATGTTTTCATTTTGTTTACAGTTTCTTTTACTGTGCAAAAGCGTATAAGTTTAATTGGGTCCTATTTGTTTATTTTCGCTTGTATTTCTTCTGCCTTGGGAGACTGACCTAAGAAAATATTGCTGGGATTTATGTCAGAGAATGTTTTGCCCAAGTTCTCTCCTAGGAGTTTTATGGTGTCATGTCTTATACTTAAGTCTTTAAGCCATTTTTGAGTTTATTTTTGTGTATGGTGTGAGGGAGTGTTCTAACTTCATTGATTTACATGCAGCTGTCCAGCTTTACCAACACCACTTGCTGAAGAGACTCTCTCGTCTCCATTGTATGTATATTCTTGCCTCCCTTGTTGAAGATTAATTGACTGCAGGTGTGTGGGTTTATTTCTGGGTTCTCTATTCTGTTCCATTGATCTATATGTCTGTTTTTGTGCCAATACCAGTACTGTAGCTTTGTAGTATAGTCTGAAGTCTGGAAGGATTATGACTGAGTTAGTTCTTTTTCCTCATGATTGCTTTGGCAATTCTAGGTCTTTTGTGGTTCCATATAAATTTTAGGATTATTTGTTCTAGTTCTATGAAAAATGTCATGGGTAATTTGATAGGGATCGCATTAAATCTGTAGATTCATTTGGGTAGTATGGCCATTTTAACTATACTAATTCTTCCAAACCAAGAGCATGGGATATCTTTCCATATCCTTGAATCATCTTTGATTTCCTTTATCAGTGTTTTATAGTTCTCATCATGTAAGTCTTTCACCTCCTTGGTTAGATTTATTCCTAGATCATTTTTTTAATATAATTTTAAATGGGATTTTTTTTTTTTACTTTCTCTTTCTTATATTTCATTGTTAGTGTAAAGAAATGCAACAGATTTCTGTGTGTTTATCTTGTATCCTGCTACCTTGCTGAATTCCTTTATCAGTTCTAATAGTTTTTGTGTGGAGTCTTTGCATTTTTCTATATAGAGTATCACGTCAACTGCATATAATGACAATTTTACCTCTTCCCTTCTAATTTGGATACTTTTTATTTCTTTTTCTTCTCTGATTGCTGTGGCTAAGGCTTCCAATAATATGTTGAATAGAAGTGGTGAGAGTGGGCATACTTGTCTTGTTCCAGAATTTAGCAGGTAGGCTTTCAGCTTTTCAACATTTAGTATTATGTTGGCTGTGAGTTTGAAAACTTTCACGTATTTTAATGTGAGCTAAAACATGGCAGCTAGGGCAGTGTATCCTCCTACCCAAACACAGGGCTCCGATTAGCTGCCTGACTTCCTTCTCTGAGGAAGGGAACTCTTAACCAGAGGCAACACCAGATGATAAGATCCTTGCTGGCAGATGGGACAGGATATATAGGATAGGATGGGCTCTATGTCCTCAGTATCTGGCATAGACACATGGGGACTCAATGAATATCTGGATGAACAAATAAATGAATAAATCTCTAAGAACACTGAAACCAACAAAAGGAATCACAGGAGCTAAGCTCTCAGGGTGAGCCTGGATAAACACCTGAGACTGGAGCTGTATTTTACCATCTGCTTCACAGTATGGATGAGCTGGCTTCATCTGGCTAGGAATGGAGAAGACAATATTACCAGAGACCCTACTGTGCACTCAGCCCTGTGCTGAGTACTCCGGGGATACAGAGGAAACAGAAACTTAGTTTTCAATCATTTAGTTTATTCTCTAGTTGAGAAGATATGAGGCAGATAAACCCATGAAGCTGGCAGAACTACGTAGAACAGTTGTGACATCATGGTAGAGCTGACTATGTCCACTGAAGTTAAAATTATACAAAAACTGTATGTGCGCATGTGTATGTGTATAAGCGTTAGCTAAAGAAGATAATGGTTGTTACGGAGCTTATTTTAGCTGTATCCACAGAGTATATAGTATCTGCTCCATATGGTCAACACAGACTTCTTTCTTCATCAAAATTAGCTGAAGAGCTTTCTCAAAATTCACAAGCAAGCATCCCCACAGATACTATTCAGTAAATTTAGCATGAGACAAAATAATTTCTTTATTTTACAAATCTCCAAAGGTGACTTAGATGTTCATCAAATGGGGAAAACTACTTATTTAAACAATTTGAAGATGGAGATATTAGTAATGAATAAAGAGAAGCTGACATTTTTATATCCAGGTAAACGGTTTTAATACAACTGGCCCACAAGAGGGGGATGATTAAGCAAAGCATGAGATAAAACAACATCAAACAACAACCCAGAAAAAAGGTATGTAGAACTTACTTCATGAAAATACAAACATGAGTGAAAAAAGAGCCTTACAGACTCCATATATCTTGACAATAACTATATAAAAATGAAATGATTGATGAGGAGCCAAGGAGAACATCCAAACTATACTTTAAATTATGGGGGTTTTTTTGTCTACAAAGTTACTAAGTCTGCAGTTAAGATTTAACTAGGTATAAAACATTTTTGAAAAAATAAAATTTACTTTGTGTTACATTATATGGATGCATTTTTTGACAAAATGTTTACAAGCAACTAAACAGTATCAGTATGATGAGTAATTACACTGTCCCTCAATGGTCTGATCATTATTTATTAATCATGTTATGGTGGGTGTGACTATTTTTCTCCAGGAAGCATCTGCATCAGAAGGATGAATGCTAATTCCAGGAGCCTCTGCCACTTAAAATATAAACGAAGTAATGGAGTTATTTTGGTCTAAAGAGGTGCTTGATATAATTTTACCACAATTTGAGTAGAGAGTTGCATTAGGAACATTCACTGTGCATTTCAGTGAAATAGATGGAGTATGGTGATGATAGTTAAACAAACCACCACCCAGGGATAGCTTTTGTGCATGAATATCATAATGTCAGGAAGAAATATCCATGAATATGTGTTAATTCCTACTTAGGTAAGACTCAGCCACCAAGAGAAAGGATTTGTCTCGTGTAACTCTATTTACATGAGCAAAACAGAGTCTTTATTAGCCATATGGAGCATGCAAAATATTATTAAATTCTCGTACTGAAAAGATGGGGGTGGTGGAGGATAAGGGGAAGGAAAGAGGAAGTTAGACCAAAAACTACCTCACTTTAAAGCACAAATTAATTAAATCCATATATGCATTTAAAAAATAACTCTTCTAGATACAAAGCATTTTTGAAATTATTTCTTCTTGCCTTACTTACCTAACCTTTACAACAACCCTTAAGCATAAAAATCATTCTTATCCTAATTTTGTAGGTGAGGAAAGAATTAGTAAAAACTCGTATTTATATGGTGCTTTCTAGTTTCCAAAGTGATTTCACAAATATAATTAAATTTTGAAACGTTTAATAGAGAAGGAAATTTTTTTTTTTACATCTTTATTGGAGTATAATTGCTTTACAATGGCGTGTCAGCCTCTGCTCTACAACAAAGTGAATCAGCCACACATATACATATGTTCCTACATCTCCTCCCTCCCGTGTCTCCCTCCCTCCCACCCTCCCTATCCCACCCCTCCAGGCGGTCACAAAGCACTGAGCTGATCTCCCTGTGCTATGCGGCTGCTTCCCACTATCTACCTTACGTTTGGTAGTGTATATATGTCCATGCCACTCTCTCGCTTTGTCACAGCTTACCCTTCCCCCTCCCCATATCCTCAAGTCCATTCTCTAGTAGGTCTGTGTCTTTATTCCTGTCTTACCCCTAGGTTCTTCATGACATTTTTTTTCTTAAATTCCATATATATGTGTTAGCATACAGTATTTGTCTTTCTCTTTCTGACTTACTTCACTCTGTATGACAGACTCTAGGTCTATCCACCTCATTACAAATAGCTCAATTTCGTTTCTTTTTATGGCTGAGTAATATTCCATTGTATATATGTGCCACATCTTCTTTATCCATTCATCCGATGATGGACACTTAGGTTGTTTCCATCTCCGGGCTATTGTAAACAGAACTGCAATGAACATTTTGGTACATGACTCTTTTTGAATTATGGTTTTCTCAGGGTATATGTCCAGTAGTGGGATTGCTGGGTCATATGGTAGTTCTATTTGTAGTTTTTTAAGGAACCTCCATACTGTTCTCCACAGTGGCTGTACCAATTCACATTCCCACCAGCAGTGCAAGAGTGTTCCCTTTTCTCCACACCCTCTCCAGCATTTATTGTTTCTAGATTTTTTGATGATGGCCATTCTGACTGGTGTGAGATGATATCTCATTGTAGTTTTGATTTGCATTTCTCTAATGATTAATGCTGTTGAGCATTCTTTCATGTGTTTGTTGGCAGTCTGTATATCTTCTTTGGAGAGATGTCTATTTAGGTCTTCTGCCCATTTTTTGATTGGGTTGTTTGTTTTTTTGTTATTGAGCTGCATGAGCTGCTTATAAATTTTGGAGATTAATCCTTTGTCAGCTGCTTCATTTGCAAATATTTTCTCCCATTCTGAGGGTTGTCTTTTGGTCTTGTTTATGGTTTCCTTTGCTGTGCAAAAGCTTTGAAGTTTCATTAGGTCCCATTTGCTTATTTTTGTTTTTATTTCCATTTCAATAGAGAAGGAAATTAATCCCAGAAAGTTAAGTGAATTGCTGAAGCTCTCATGCCTTGTGTCAGATCAGGATTCAGACCCCTATCTTCTGACTCTTGAATGGTTTATTCAGACCTGATTCAGACCTAAGCTGTATCTGCACAAGGCATGATCAAGAGCAACATCATTAGAGACCCAAGTATCATCTTTAAGCTTCTCACACCCACCTACTATTCACCCTGTGAGAACTTACTACCCGTGAGATGTATTCCATCACATTCCTGGCTCAGGGGGAGATTTCAAATGTGTTATGAGTAGTCTTCCTTTGGGCAGACACAAAGACCTCAGACTACTAACACTTTATAAAGCAACGAAATACCCCACCTGCTAATCTAGAAGAAGTTCCCAGGGACCTGGATGGAAAAGAGGGCATTCCCACATGGTGAGTCAGACAAGGCAAAGGCAGAATCTCAGGGCATAGATGACCGTTTCACTATAGGTCGAGCCCTACATTTGGTAGCTAGTCCAAACCAGGCAGCAGCCAGAGAACAGCTTCACCCTGGCTGGCCTCTCATGCAGCCCCTGGTGCTGACAAGGGATGGAACTGGCTCTGGTGGACTTCAGAGCTTCTCTCTCATGGCTATCAAGCTCTAGGGTCCCTTTCCTGGCATATTCTCTTTTCCAGCCTACAGCATAATTAATCTATGTCTCAAAAAGGAAAAACTGGCTCATCAAACATACACTGGAATTCTTCTCAACACTAAGTCACCTAATCATGCCATCTAATTGTAGTGTTATTTCAACATTTGTTCCTCAGTAAAATGACTCCTCGAAGAATGAAGCCTTTAGAGTACCAAAACACACACACAATATATATAACATATATATAATATATATATATATATGTTTTTATATATATATGGAAAGAGAGAGAGAGAAGAGTGTAGGAGAGACACAGTTTAATACCTTAATAAATTATCAGCCAAAGTATTTTTCATGATACAGTTTTTTTCCCAGTCTATACCTCTTATATCTCTAGCAATAGTAGAAAATGCATCCTTACATCCTCTTGATATTTTTTACCATAGTGAGCATATAATAGGTTTAAAACAACTACTAATTTTATTAGATTTACCTATAGCTGATTTACCTTCTGCAATAGCAAATACACCTGATTGTCAGATGTGACCCATCTCCCCTTGAGACTCACTGTTACCTACACACACCTTTGGGTAAAGTTTGCAGTCTAACTCAGCAATTTCATGATACCAAACATAAAGGGAGAATGCTTAAAGTCATGCTACTCCAAGAAGGTAGGGCAAGACTGTAATCCAGTCTTTTGTTCTATTCAGGTCCTCATATGATTGGATGAGCCCTACCCACTTTATGAAGGGCAATCTGTTTTACTGAAATTCCACAGATTTAAATATAAATATCATCCAAAAACACCTTCACAGAAACTTCCAGAACAATTTTGACCAAATATCTGGGCACCATGGCCCAGTCAAGTTGACACATAAAATTAACCATCACAAAGGCAAACAGTCACTTTAAGCTCCTGATTCTCTGTATAATAAGAGAATGATATTTTTAACTCTAAATACGGATACAGACAGACCTAGCTCTCAACATTATGTTAGTTGTTCTTAGGAAACTATGCATATCCTTGTCCATATTTAAGCAGCAGAGCTCAGGCTATGGCAGGCAGCCATGCAGGGCTGACCTTCTCTTACCTCATACCTCTTACCTCATTACCTCAGACTGGAAGCAAGGGGCTGGACTGTGCTTGGCCCAGCACAGCCTGGACCCAACTGTTTGTGTATCACACATGGGGATATGGGAGAGCTCTTTAACACAGAATGCCTGGCTTTAGAAAATGTAATGACGTTCTCACTGTCTTGGGGACTGATGTGGCCAGATTATACTCCTAAAAGAGGGGAGGGAATTAACCCTGGCCAGAATGGATATTTCCATATCAATTATCCTTTGAAGAGATAAATCCTAGAGCAGCAATGGGGCTGGCATATAAAATGTGAGGGTAAAGGGCTTATAAGGGTGAGACTACTGTTGCTCAATTTGGATTGAATTCTGAGGACCGAAGAGATGAGGTACTCCCAGTGGAAGAGGATGAAAGAACCACAAGCACATGACT
The DNA here is from genome assembly GCF_059928025.1 of Delphinapterus leucas. Lineage (NCBI taxonomy): Eukaryota > Metazoa > Chordata > Mammalia > Artiodactyla > Monodontidae > Delphinapterus > Delphinapterus leucas. The sequence continues at coordinate 45,413,635 of NC_143133.1, read as the reverse complement.
ACAAGTCTAAAAGTATAAAGCCTACCTGGTAAAGAATTCTAAGGATAGCATTGGGCCTGTGGGTGCTACTTCTAGTGGTGGCATAACTTGTGTTCTATTTCTAGTATCTCCAGGCCTAGAGGTGGGGAAATGGATAGAGTCTGTATACGCTCCAGAAGGAGTAGCTAAGGGAATGAACAAACAAGGCAAAGTGAAACTGGTCATCCTCACCAACAGCTGCCACACCTTCAGGAAATCTGAAATAGAGTACTATGCCATGTTAGCCAAAACTGGTGTCCATCACTACAGTGGCAATAATATTGAATGGGGCACAGGGTGTGGGAAAAAACTACAGAGTATGCACACTGGGTATCATTGATCTAGGTGATTCTGATATCATTAGAAGCATGTCAGAACAGACTAGTAAAAAGTAAATCTTGCAAAATTTTTCTTTAATAAAATTGGCCAGAACTTGTACTTTTTTTAAAAAAAGGATAGCTGCAGTCCTTTGTCCACAGGAATACAGTGGGGATATCAGCAATAGTCACCAAGCACAGAAGTGATCTCTGAGTGGTCACAAGTCATAGAAATAGCAAAGTAGGAATTAAGCCATTTGGCCAATATTAACTTGAGGCCCTTGCTGTGGATCACTCATGAACCAGACTCTCCAGGAAACTCTAGGTAGAAAATATTTGAAGGGGGATAACTTGGGGGAAGATCATGCCATATTAAAATGAGCACTCCCATTTTAGGCATCGTGGAGAATTCGATGTCCAGAAGGTAACTCCCAGGATAGGACCCTCAAAATCACTGAATAATATAAAAATGTATTTTATAATGAACCAAAACCCACACTCATAGGCTTTTAGGGCCAGAATTCACACTCTCGCGTGATCTAAAAAAGCAAAAGCTCAAACCAAATAAGTATTTCCTGGGTTTTGCCTCACCAGCTGTCAGGCAGCAACAGACCTGAATCTTCTCTTGAGAACATACTCTAAACCGAAGATTCAAATAAAACCTACTGACAAACTTCCAAGGAATATGAACTTAATTAGAAGTGGCAAACCATGAGGAAACAAGCCATCGTGAGTGTGAATAGTCAGCAGAAGCAACAGATGGCAGAATCAGACCTGCAAAGGCAAAGACACTGGAGATATAAAACCAAAATATAAAATAAATATTTAAAGTAATAAAATAGAGTAGCAAAAGTACAAAAAAGGATCAGAATATTATTTAAAGATATCAGGCTAAGCTGAAAAAGACAGAAAAGTAAAACTGCTAGAAGTGAAAAATATGGTCACTAAAAATAACCATAATTTGAAAAGATACATGCATCCCAATGTTCACTGCAGCACTGTTTACAATAGCCAAGACATAGAAGCAACCTAAGTGTCCAAGACAGATGAATGGATAAAGAAGATGTGGTACATATATACAGTGGAATACTACTCATCCATAAAAAAGAATGAAATAATGCCATTTGCAGCAACATGGATAGACCAAGAGATTATCAAACTAAATGAAGTAAGCGAGACAGAGAAAGACAAATACCACATGATATCACATATGTGGAATCTTTAAAAAAAAAATGATACAAATGAACTTACATACAAAACAGAAATAGACCCACAGGCATAGAAAACAAACTTATGGTTACCAAAGAGAAAAGCAGGGGCAGGGATAAATTAGGAGTTTGGGATTAACACACACACACTACTATATATAAAATAGATAACCAACAAGGACCTACTGTATAGCACAGGGAACTGTACTCAATATTTTGTAATAACCTATAAGGGAAAAGAATCTGAAAAAAATAGATACATATGTATGTATAACTGAATCACTTTGCTATACCCCTGAAACTAACACAACATTGTAAATCAACTACACTTCAGTTTTTTTAAAGTGTAAAATAGGAATTCAGTGGACATGATAAACAACAGTTTAGATATATAAGAAGACAGAACTAGTGAACTGAAAGTTGAAGAGGGGTTACAAGAATACAGCACCAAGAGAGAGATGATAGAAAATATGAAGAAAAATAAAAAAATATTGAGAATAAAATGATGAAGTCTAAAAACACCTAACTGGACTTCCAGAAAGAAAAAATAGAGATAATGGGAGCGAAAGAATATTTTAAAGGATAACAATTGAGAATTTTCTGAATTGATCCCTAAGGTTCACATTCATGCCCTCTATTAAGAATTAGTCCAGGACTATACAACATGGTCCCAGTAGCTCATTTCCTCTGGGATGATGAGGAGTTGTGAGGTGGGAGGGGCAGACACAACACTACTGGGGAAAAAGTAGGAAGAAGATTCACAAGGCTAAGCCATGAGAAGCCTATTATAAGAAGTCATAAGCAGCACAATTAAATACTCCTGAAAAGCAGTCATCAAAAATTCAGAAGACCTATCCTCCAATTCTAAGGGAGAAAGACAAGCCACAGCTCATGTTAGAATGCTCTAGATAGGAAGTTAACTAACTCATTCTCTTACTCCTGGTCTGAGAACCATATGAAGGAGGAAAAGAGATGGCTTCCCCAAACTGATGCAGAGAGGACTTAGTCACTATATTATTAATCTTGGTTTAGGATAATTCAAAAGTCCTAAGGGGAAAAAACATAGAAAAATAGCATGTAGATTGTCATAAGTGAATTTTCAGGTACCTAAAGTGTATTCCATCAAGTGACATAATTTTTAAAAACTTAACCCTTGGAGCAGTGTTTTAGCTGAGATGACTTCCATAGCAAATAAAAGAGAATTCAACTCAGACTAGCTTCAACCATGGAAATGCATTGGCTCAATTGAAAGTTGGCTTCAGAGAAGCTTACATCCAAGTGTCAGCCCCATCCTCAGGCTGGAAGTGAGATGCTTCAGAAGTTCTGGGCTTTTATATGCAACAATACTCAGGGGAAGGGAGAGAGTCGATACCTTTTAACCATAAAATCATAAAGGCATCAAACATTTAGAAGGGAGACTAAACTTAGAACATGTTTACTCTTAATATTTGCAGTATCTCCAAAAAAGCAAAATGTCTACACAACTTTCTCTGAAACTCTGGAGAAGAGCAATGGTTAAAATTCTCTGGTAGTTGGGAATGATGAAAAAGTTCTGGAGATAGATAATGGTAATAGCTGCATAACAACGTGAATGTACTTAACGCCATTAAACTGTACATTTAAAAATGGCAAATTTCATGTTACGTATATTTTACCACCATAAAATTTCTCTGGCGGGGCTTCCCTGGTATCTCAGTGGTTAAGAATCTGCCTGCCAATGCAGGGGACATGGGTTCGAGCCCTGGTCTGGGAGGATCCCACATGCTGCAGAGCAGCTGGGCCCATATGCCACAACTACTGAGCCTGCGCTCTAGAGCCTGCGAGCCACAGCTGCTGAGCCCACGTGACACAACTACTGAGGCCCGCGTGCTTAGAGCCTGTGCTCTGCAACAAGGGAAGCCACAACAGTGAGAAGCCTCCGCACCGCAACGAAGAGTAGTCCCGGCTCACCACAGCTAGACAAAGCCTGTGAGCAGCAATGAAGACCAAACGCAGCCAAAAATAAATAAATACAATTTAAAATTTTTACTTAATAATTAATTAAAATAAAATAAAGTAGTAAAACCATTTTTTAAAAATTCCCTGGCAAGTAAAAAATAACTCATAGGAATCAATTGTACAGTATTCATGTTTATCAAATTGACAAACACAAAATTACATTGACATTCTCTTTATATGGTTGTCTGGATTTACTGCTTTATTTTAGGTAATTAAAATAAAGACTTTTATAAATTATAAATAATAATAGCTAGCATTTTGGGAAATTTTTTTAACATCTTTATTGGAGAATAATTGCTTTAAAATCTTGTGTTAGTTTCTGCTGTAAAACAAAGTGAATCAGCTATATGTATACATATATCATCATATCCCTTCCCTCTTGCACCTCCCTCCTACCCTCCCTATCACACCCTTCTAGATGGTCACAAAGCACCGGACTGATCTCCCCGTGCGATGCAGCTGCTTCGCACTAGCTATCTATTTTACATTTGGTAGTGTATATATGACAATGGTACTGTCTCACTTCATCCCAGCTTATGCTTCCCCCTCCCCATGTCCTCAAGTCCATTCTCTACCTCTGTCTTTATTCCTGTCCTGCTAATAGGTTCATGAGAACCCTTTTTTTTTTTTTTAGATTCCTTATATATGTGTTAGCATACAGTATTTGTTTTTCTCTTTCTGACTCACTTCACACTGTATGACAGACTCTAGGTCCATCCACCTCACTACAAATAACTCAATTTCATTTCTTTTTATGGCTAATATTCCATTGTATATATGTGCCACATCTTCTTTATCCACTCATCTGTCAATGATCTCTTAGGCTGCTTCCATGCCCTGGCTATTGTAAATAGAGCTGCAATGAGCATTGTGGTACATAACTCTTTCTGAATTACGGTTTTCTCAGGGTATATGCCCAGTAGTGGGATTGCTGGGTCATATGGTAGTTCTATTTTTAGTTTTTTAAGGAACCTCCATATTGTTCTCCATAGTGGCTGTACCAATTTACATTCCCACCATCAGTGCAAGAGGGTTCCCTTTTCTCCACACCCTTTCCAGCATTTAGTGTTTGTAGAGTTTTTGATGATGGCCATTCTGACTGCTGAGAGGTGATACCTCATTGTAGTTTTGATTTGCATTTCTTTAATGATTAGTGATGTTGAGCATCCTTTCATGTGTTTGTTGACAATCTGTATATCTTCTTTGGAGAAATGTCTATTTAGGTCTTCTGCCCATTTTTGGATTGGGTTGTTTGTTTTTTTGATATTGAGCTGCATGAGCTGCTTGTAATCTTTTGTCAGTTGCTTCGTCTGCAAATATTTTTTCCCATTCTGAGAGCTGTCTTTTCATCTTGTTTATGTTTTGCTTTGCTACGCAAAAGCTTTTAAGTTTCATTATGTCCCCTTTGTTTATTTTTGTTTTTATTTCCATTTCTCTAGGAAGTGGGTCAAATGGACCTTGCTGTGATTTATGTAATAGAGTGTTCTGCTTATGCTTTCCTCTAAGAGTTTTATAGTGTCTGGCCTTACATTTAGGTCTTTAAACCATTTTGAGTTTATTTTTGTGTATGGTGTTAGGGAGCATTCTAATTTCATTCTTTTAAGTGTAGCTGTTCAGTATTCCCAGCACAACTTATTGAAGAAGCTGTCTGTTCTACATTATATATTCTTGCCTCCTTTATCAAAAATAAGCTGACTATATGTGTGTGGGTTTATCTCAGGGCTTTCTATCCTGTTCCATGGATCTGTATTTCTGTTTTTGTGCCAGTACCATACTGTCTTGATTACTGTAACTTTGTAGTACAGTCTGAAGTCCGGAAGCCTGACTCCTCCAGCTCCGTTTTTCTTTCTCAAGATTGCTTTGGCTATTCGGGGTCTATTTGTGTATCCATACAAATTGTGAAATTTTTTGCCCTAGTTTTGTGAAAAATGCCATTGGTAGTTTGATAGGGATTGCATTGAATCTGTAGATTACGTTGGGTAGTATAGTCATTTTTGCAATGTTGATTCTTCCAATCCAGAAACATAGTATATCTCTCCATCTGTTTGTATCATCTTTAAATTCTTTCATCAGTGTCTGCAGTTTTCTGCATACAGGTCTGTTGTCTCAGTAGGTAGGTTTATTCCTAGGTATTTTATTCTTTTTGTTTCAGTGATAAATGGGAGTGTTTCTTAATTTCTCTTTCAGATTTTTCATCATTAGTGTATAGGAATGCAAGAGATTTCTGTGCACTGATTTTGTATCCTGATATTGTACCGAATTCATTGATTAGCTCTAGTAGTTTTCTGGTAGTATCTTTAGGATTCTCTATGTATAGTATCATGTCATCTGCAAACAGAGACAGCTTTACTTATTCTTTTCTGATTTGAATTCCTTTTATTTCTTTTCCTTCTCTGATTGCCATGGCTAAAACTTCCAAAATTATGTTGAATAATAGTGGTGAGAGTGGGCACCCTTGTCTTGTTCCTGATCTTACACGAAATGGTTTCACTTTTAACCACTGAGAACGATGCTGGCTGTGGATTTGTCGTATATGGCCTTTATTATGTTGAGGTAGGTTCCCTCTATGCCTACTTTTTGGAGAGTTTTTTTTATCATAAATGGGTGTTGAATTTTGTTGAACGCTTTTTCTGCATCTATTGAGATTATCACATGGTTTTTAGCCTTCAATTTGTTAATATGGTGTATCACATTGATTGATTTGTGTATATTGAAGAATCTTTGCATTCCTGGGATAAACCCTATTTGATCATGGCGTATGATCCTTTTAATGTGCTGTTGGACTCTATTTGATAGTATTTTGTTGAGGATTTTTGCATCTATGTTCATCAGTGATATGGGCCTGTAGTTTTCCTTTTTTGTGACATCTTTGTCTGGTTTTGGTATCAGGGTGATTATGCCTTGTAGAATGAGTTTGGGAGTGTTCCTCCCTCTGCTATATTTTGGAAGAGTTTGGGAAGGATAGGTGTTAGCTCTTTTCTAAATGTTTGATAGAATTCGCCTGTGAAGCCATCTGGACCTGGGCTTTTGTTTGTTGGTAGATGTTTAATCACAGTTTCCGTTTCAGTACTTGTGACTCGTCTGTTTATATTTTCTATTTCTTCCTGGTTCAGTCTTGGAAGGTGGTGCTTTTCTAAGAATTTGTCCATTTCTTCCAGGTTATCCATGTTATTGGCATATAGTTGCTTGTAGTAATCTCTCATGATCCTTTGTATTTCTGCAGTCAGTTGTTACTTCTCCTTTTTCATTTCTAATTCTGTTGATTTCAGTCTTCTCCCCTTTTTTCTTGATGAGTCTGGCTAATGGTTTATCAATTTTGTTTATCTTCCCAAAGAACCAGCTTTTCGTTTTATTGATCTTTGCTATCGTTTCCTGCATTTCTTTTTCATGTATTTCTGATATGATCTTTATGATTTCTTTCCTTCTGCTAACTGTGGGGTCTTTGGTTCTTCTTTCTCTAATTACTTTGGGTGTAAGGTTAGGTTGTTCATTTGAGATTTTTCTTGTTTCTTGAGGTAGGATTGTTTTGCTATGAACTTCCCTCTTAGAACTGCTTTTGCTGCATCCCATAGGTTATGGGTCGTCATGTTTTCATTGTTATTTGTTTCTAGGTATTTTTTTATTTCCTCTTTGATTTCTTCAGTGATCTCTTGGTTATTTAGTAACAAATTGTTTAGCCTCTATGTGTTTGTATTTTTTACAGATTTTTCCCTATAAATGATATGTAGTCTCATAGCATTGTGGTTGGAAAAGATACTTGATATGATTTCAGTTTTCTTAAATTTACTGAGGCTTTATTTGTGAACCAAGATATGATCTATCCTGGAGAATGTTCCATGAGCACTTGAGGAGAAAGTGTATTCTGTTGTTTTTGGATGGAATGTCCTATAAATATCAATTAAGTCCATCTTGTTTAATGTGTCATTTAAAGCTTGTGTTTCCTTATTTATTTTCAGATTGGATGATCTGTCCTTTGGTGAAAGAGGGGTGCTAAAGTCCCGTACTATTATTGTGTTACTGTCGATTTCCCCTTTTATGGCTGTTAGCATTTGCCTTATTGAGGTGCTCCTATGTTGGGTGCATAAATATTTACAATTGTTATATCTTCTTCTTGGTTTGATCCCTTGATCATTATGTAGTGTCCTTCTTTATTTCTTGTCATAGTCTTTATTTTAAAGTCCATTTTGTCTGATATGAGAATTGCTACTCCAGCTTTCTTTTGATTTCCATTTGCATGGAATATCTTTTTCCATCCCCTCACTTTCGGTCTGTATGTATCCTTAGGTGTGAAGTGGGTCTCTTGTAGACAGCATATATATGGGTTTTGTTTTTGTATACATTCAGCCAGTCTGTATCTTTGGGTTGGAGCATTTAATCCATTTACATTTAAGGAAATTAGTGATATGTATGTTCTTATTACCATTTTCTTAATTGTTTTGGGTTTGTTTTTGTAGGTCTTTTCCTTCTCTTGTGTTTCCTGCCTAGAGAAGTTCCCTTAGCATTTGTTGTAAAGCTGGTGTGGTGGTGCTGAATTCTCTTAGCTTTTGCTTGTCTGTAAAGGTTTTAATTTCTCCATTGAATCTGAATGAGATCCTTGCTGGGCAGAGTAATCTTGGTTGTAGTTTTTCCCTTTCATCACTTTAAATATGTCCTGCCACTCTCTTCTGGCTTGCAGAATTTCTGCTGAAAGATGAGCTGTTAACCTTATGGGGATTCCCCTGTATGTTATTTGTTGCTTTTCCTTGCTGCTTTTAATATTTTTTCTTTGTTTTTAATTTTTAATAATTTGATTAATATGTGTCTTGCCGTGTTTCCCCTTGGATTTTTCTTGTTTGGGACTCTCTGCACTTCCTGGACTTGATTGACTATATTTCCTTTCCCATATTAGGGAAGTTTTCCACTATAATCTCTTCAAATATTTTCTCAGACCCTTTCTTTTTCCCTTCTTCTGTGACCCCTATAATTCAAATGTTGGTGCGTTTGATGTTGTCCCAGAGGTCTCTGAGACTGTCCTCAATCCTTTTCATTCTTTTTTCTTTAGTCTGCTCTGTGGTAGTTATTTCCACTATTTTATCTTCCAGGTCACTTATCCGTTCTTCTGCCTCAGTTATTCTGCTATTGATTCCTTCTAGAGAATTTTCAATTTCATTTATTGCGTTGTTCATTGTTGTTTGTTTACTCTTCGGTTCTTCTAGGTCTTTGTTCAACGTTTCTTGTATTTTCTCCATTCTATTTCCAAGATTTTGGATCATCTTTACTAGCATTACTCTGGATTCTTTTTCAGGTAGACTGCCTACTTCTTCTTCATTTGTTTGGTCTGGTGGATTTTTACCTTGCTCCATCTGCTGCATGTTTCTCTGTCTTCTCATTTTGTTTAACTTACTGTGTTTGGGGTCTCCTTTTCGCAGGCTGCAGGTTTGTAGTTCCCATTGTCTTTTGTGTCTGCCCCCAGTGGGTGAGGTTGGTTCAGTGGCTTTGTTGGCTTCCTGGTAGAGGGGACTGGTGTCTGTGTTCTGGTTGCTGGGGCTGGATCTTTTCTTTCTGGTGGGCAGGACCACTTCTGGTGTTATGTTTTGGGGTGTCTGTTAACTCAGTATGATTTTAGGCAGGCTTTCTGCTGATGGGTGGGGTTGTGTTCCTGTCTTGCTAGTTGTTTGGCATGGGGCATCCAGCACTAGAGCTTCCTGACCGGTGGGTGGAGCTGGGTCTCAGCATTGAGACAGAGATCTCTGGGAGAGCTCTCACCAATTGATATTACGTGGGGCTGGGAGGTCTCTGGTGGTCCAATGTCCTGAACTCAGCTCTCCCACCTCAGAGGCTCAGGCCTGACTCCAGGCCAGAGCACCAAGACCCTGTCAGCCACATGGCTCAGAAGAAATGGGAGGAAAAAAGAAAGAAAGAAAAAAATTAAATAAAATAATTTAAAAATTATTAAAATCAATAAATAGTAATTAAAAAAGAAAAAGAGCAACCAAACCAATAAACAAATCCACCAATGATTACAAGCTCTAAAAACTATACTAAGAGAAACATAAAAATCAGAAACAAATCAGTCGCAGACAGCAAATCCCAAATCTTCACTTGCTCCTAAAGTCCACCACCTCAATTTTGGGCTGATTTATTTTCTATTCAGGTATTTCACAGATGCAGGGTACATCAAGCTGATTGTGGGAATTTAATCTGCTGCTCCTGAGGCTGCACAGAAAAATTTCCCTTTCTATTCTTTGTTTGCACAACTCCTGGGGTTCAGCTTTGGTTTTGGTCCCACCTCTGTGTGTAGGTCGCCCTCAGGCATCTGTTCCCACCCAGACAGGATGGGGTTTAAGCAGCATCTGATTAGGGGGCTCTGGCTCATTCAGGCCAGGGGCAGGGAGGGGTACGATAGTTATAATTGGAATGTGGGGCGAGCCTGCATCAGCAGAGCCCAGCATGACATTGCAATAGCCTGAGGCACACCAGGTCCCTGGATCATGGGACCCTGGCAGTGGCATGCTGCACAGGCTCCTGGGGGGTATGAATAGCGACCTGTGCTTGCACACAGGATTCTTGGTGCCTGCAGCAGCAGCATTAGTGTTTCATGCCAGTCTCTGGGGTCCGAGCTGATAGCCGCGGCTCAAACCCATCTCTGGAGCTCATTTAGGCGGTGCTCTGCCTTCTGTGGGCAGTCAGGGAAAGAATCCCCTCTCACTGCACACCCTGAAACAACGGTCTCTTGCCTCTTAGGCAGGTACAGACTTTTTCCCACACTCCAGCTAGCTGTGGCGCACTAGCCTCCTTCAGGCTGTCTTCACACAGCCAACCCCAGTCCTCTCCCTGGGGTCTGACCTCCGAAGCCCGAGCCTCAGCTCCCAGCCCCCACCCACTCTGGTGGGTGAGCAGACAAGCGTCTCAGGCTGGTGAGTGCTGGCTGGCACCGATCCTCTGTGCAGGAATCTCTCCACTTTGCCCTCTGCACCACTGTTGCTGCGCTCTCCTCCATGGCTCCCGCCCACCCCCCATCTCCCCCAGTGAAGGGTCTTCCTAGTTTGTGGAAACTTTTCCTCCTTCACAGCTCCCTCCCAGAGGTGTATGTCCCATCCCTATTCTTTTGTCTCTGTTTTTTCTGTTTTCTTTTGCCCTATCCAGGTACGTGGGGATTTGCTTGCCTTTTGGGAATTCTGAGGTCTTCTGCCAGCATTCAGTAGACGGTCTGTAGGAGTTATTCCACATGTAGATTTTTTTTTTTTGCAGTACACGGACCTCTCACTGTTGTGGCCTCTCCCGTTGCAGAGCACAGGCTCCAGACGCACAGGCTCAGCAGCCATGGATCGCGGGCCCAGCTGCTCCGCGGCATGTGGGATCTCCCCGGACTGGGGCACGAACCCGTGTCCCCTGCATCGGCAGGTGGACTCTCAACCACTGCGCCACCAGGGAAGCCTGTAGATGTATTTTTGATGTATTTGTGGGGAGGAAGGTGATCTCCACGTCTTACTCCTCCACTATCTTGAAGGTCCCGTCATTTGGGGGAATTTTAAACTATGTGCCAGATATTTTGCTAAGAGCTTTACATCCATTACCTCATTAAATCTATACAAAACCCCATAGCCTTTATCCTCACTCTGCTGATGGAGAAGCTGATTTACAGAGAGGTTAAGTATGGTTGGTAAGTGGTAACTGAGATTTGACTGAGGCCCATGCAATTCTATTTCAGATTCTAACCATTACATCAAACTAATCCCTCACACCTACACATTTCTCAACTGCTATATTCTTCTACAGCTTAGACTTTCAAAGTATAAGCTCTGAAGGATGACTGTACCTTTTGATGGAGTAAAATCTAGTTTTTATGTTAAACCAAAAATGTTTATTAATAGATTAATGTCAGTCTGGCTAAAGGACACTAGAGTAGGACTCAATCATTTAATCCAACAACAAGGCAAAGACTTTGAAAGTATTTATCCGTCATCTAAGTTAGAATCCTGAAAGCCATGCTGGAGTGGACCAACTCCCTCAATATTCACACCCAATTAGCCTTCAAGTGCTGCCATTTTTTTGTTTTAAAATATATTTCAAATATACCTTGTCCTATCTACTCCTAGTTTTCTCACCATTTTCTGCCTATTCTGTGACAATCTCATAACTGGGCTCATTCCTGTCTCTCCTGGCCTCCTCAAATCTGCCCTCTGCTACCAAGATCATCTACTTGTTGAATGAATGAATAAGTGGATGATGAGGATATGAACTAGCACAGTAATAGTAGTGATAGAAGAAATATTTTGGAGGTTTAGAAATGTTTAAGGGTTTAACTTCATCCTAAGAGCAGCAGTAAATAAAGAGTTTGAAGTAGGAAAGTGGCACAATCATATTCACATTTTAAAAATATATTTTTGTGTGAAGTAACCTCATGGAAGAACCGGGTATTTCTTTCCATTTATTCAGTCCTGATTTCAAATATCTGCTCTATCCATTGCAAGATGTATGCACTTGGGCAAGTTACTTAATCTCTCTATATCTCAGTTATCTCATATATGAAATAATAATAACACCTTCCAGGGTTTCTTGGAAGGTTAAATGAGTTAATAGATGTAAAGTACTCAGAGTAGTGATGAAAGTAAGTCAGTGCTTAGTTATTTTTTTAAAAATCTACCAATAAGAATTTTGGGTTTTCTCATATGAATCCTGGTCTTGCTCATAAAATTTATTCTTAAATTTTTAATAGATTTTTATGGCTACTAAAAATAATATATTTTCCCCATTTCCTTGACTAGTTGCTTATTACTAGGCCAATGAAAACCAATTATGTTTCTATCCTATATTCAGGCAAATTCCCATATTCTCTTATTATGTAAAATATTGTTAGAAGGTCCCTAAAGTTTTTCAGGTAAACAAGCTAAACATCAGCAAGTGGAATGAGCTTCATCTCCTTTTTACCTATATTTAAACCACTAATTCCTTTTTGTTTTCATAGAGAATTCTCTATAACATTTAAGAAAATATTTAATAAAAATGGCAAGGGCTTCCCACTTCTATCCATGAACAGTACAGACACAAGAGTCATCATCATGCTTTAAAGAATTACAGAACTAGACAAAATACATGAAACAACTGTTTTCAGTAATAAGCAGTCCTTCAATAAGCAGTAAAGGACTATGATCCTTGAGAGAAAGGAAAGAGAGGAAGGAAGCCCTGTGAGAAATATGGACAAATCTCAAAAATACTGTGCTAAGCAACCAAAGTGCAACACTAAAGAGTACATACCATACATACTCTAGAAAACTAGTCTCTAATGATAGAGAGCAGATTACTGGTTATTTGAGGCTGGAGGTAGGAAGATGGGGAGTTGGCTGGATGGAACATTTTGGGGTGATGGAAATACCCTATATTTTGATTTTGGTGATGGTTACAGAAATGAATATGTTTGTCAAAACTCATCCATCTGTAGACTTAAAATGGGTAGAGTTTTTAATGTAAATTACCCATCAGTAAAGTTTATTTGGAAACATGAGAATGGTGAAAATAAGCACCCCTTTCCAGTAACTTACTTATTTATTTTTAATTGGGGTACAGGTACTTTACAATGTTGTGTTAGTTTCTGCTGTACAACAAAGTGAATCAGCTATATGTATATATATATGCCTTCCCTCTCAGACCTCCCTCCCACTCCACCCCCCATCTCACCCATCTAGGTCACCACAGAGCACTGAGCTGAGCTCCCTGTGCTATACAGCAGGTTTCCACTAGCTATCTGTTTTACACATGGTAGTGTATATATGTCAATCCCAATCTCCCAGTTCATCCCACACCCCCTTCTCCACTCCGTGTCCACACGTTCAGTCTCTACGTCTGCATCTCTATTCCCGTAATTTATTTTTTCATAGGAAACTGTCCTGTCCATGTTCTCTAGGTTTTCATTTAATTGTCATAGGACTATACCTTAAATCAGGTTTCCTTGAAACAGACTTTGAAATGGAGATTTGTATAAAGGGGGTTTATTGGGAAGTGCTCTCAGCGAAAGCACCTGTAAGAAAGTATGGGAGGTGTGATTAAGCAGATGAAGCAGTTGAACTGTGAGCAACAGTGACAGTGGCTATCCCACTAGGAGCTGAGGTCCTTCAGAGCTGTCCCAAAATAAGACAAGAGGGTAGGGATTTCATGTTTCTGTATCAACCAGTTTTGAGATGTAAGCTGTCCCCAATACATACTGGACCATTTACACTGGATGGGAACTTGGGCAAGACAGCTCCCTTGGCCAAAAACAATTCCTGCAAAGAGACACAGCTGTGAGCCATTAGCCACCAACACTCCCCACAATGAGAAAATGAGTCTTCTAGTCCTGAAGGAGGTACCAGGGCAGCACACCACAGTGCCCACTAGAGGTTATGTGTAGTAATCTCCACGACTGTTCTTATCTCTCTTGCATCTTTGTTTATATCTACTTTCTCTTCCATGTTTGGTCTCTCTTTTCCCTTCATCAGACTTACACTGGGTTTATCTACTTTTAGTGGACTTTTCAGCTATCAGCTCTTGGGCTGATTTATTATTTCTACTATGTCTATTCTTATTTCATTTAATTTGATTTTTTTATCTTGATTCCTTCTTCCTAGTTTTTGTTTGCTTTGTTGTTCTAGTAATTTCTGAAAATAAGTATTCATATTTTTCTTTCTTCTTTAATTGTGAAGACATAATATAGGTATTAAAACTCTAAAGTGTTCTCTGTATATAGTTCTATGTCCCATAGGTTTTGCCACTAAGTTGGTTTTATTTTTGTAGTTTATAATTTCTCTTTCAAAATCCTTTTTGTCCCAAGTTTACCTAGTAGAGTTTTTCATAATTTCCAAAAAGATAAGATTTTGTCACCTTTTTATTATTTATTTTAATTTTCATTGAATTATGATGATTGAATTTGCCTTATAAAATCTATTTTTTTATTTTGAAGGTTTAATTCATGGTTAAGTAAATGATTGATTTTTGTAAATATTTGGTGGACAAATGAATATAAATATATTACCCTCATAAACTGCAGTATTTACATAATGTCCCTTGTTATTCTCTTCATTACATTTAACCTTGAATTCACCTATGTCATAAAATAATGCTGCCAGGCCTCCTTTCTTTTCGTTTGCATTTTCCTTTTGCTTTTGTATCTCTCTGATCCACCTTAATCTTCTATCTTTCTTTATCACTTTTTTAAGTATAGATAAAGATATAGTTATAGACATAGATTTTGTTAAGGCATATAGCTCAGTTTTGTGTTTTAACCCAACTGAAAATTTTTGTCTTTTAAAGGGGAAAAGTTAGTCTGCTCATACTCTGTATGATCTGATTTCTTCTTTTCATGATAATTTAGTTTGATTGTTTACTTTGCATTATTATTTCCTCATTTTCCTTTGTGTTTGATGATTTGATCAAATTGCTATTCTATTTTTCCCCTTGTTAATTTGGAAGTTCTAATATTTTGCATTTGATGGTGACCACCTTCTTTGTTCCTGTTCTCATAATCACAGAATCCTCTATTCTTATAAGAAAACAAAATACCAACTATTTCCTCCGTGAAGACAATTTATTTCCTCCCTTTGCTCCACCCCAATAAGAAGAGCTATTTCCTCCCCTTCCTCCACCCCAGGACCCTAGTTTTGTTAAAATGGATTATTGCTTTCAGTTCTATATTATTATTTGATTTGTTCCTTACAGTAAATCAGTATGTATCTTCTCTTTTAAGACCCCTAGTTTAGCACTTATATTACATATTCCCAATCTGTTTTTATACTCTTCAGTCTAATTTTTAGAGTGAAAGAGAAACTGAGATTGATTCTGCACCCTTGTTTCTCTCCTTATCTTCTCTTGCCTTAATGTATTGGTTATTTTCTCATCAACTCATCCTAAAACCCAGTGATCCCTTTCAGGTGTTGATTTGTTTCATTGCTTCTCTTCTGAAATGTTTATCCAAGTCTCATAGATTTATCCTTAAGTCCCTCATCATTTCCCTATTGTTTTGCTTTTTTATTTTTTAATTTTGTGCTTTGAAATAATTCTTGTACTTATAAATTTTATCTCAACAGTAACAATCTCCTCCTTCAATTCTTCTACAGAATTGTTTACACAGGAAATCATGGGAGTTTTACTGTTGGGTTTTTTTTGGTGGGGGGTGGGGGGGAGGTTGGTGGTAGTGATGGTGTTATTCCATGACAAAACATGTGTGTGTGCTGCATTTGAATCTCATCCAGTGTTTCATTATTTTTTATTTATATTGTCATCCAGATTTTTTCAGGTACATGTTCTGTTTGCACATCTCACTGGTCTTCCTTTGTGACTGCTGGATTCTTAGAATGCCTCTCTAGAGAAGTTCATTTTCTTTTCCTCTGGGGGTGATGTGGGCAAATGTAGATATAGGCACCTTTGTTGAAAAATAGTGAAATAGGAGCTAAAACATTCCATTCTCCCAACCTCCCACCAAGAGGACTAGAGTTACCCTATCACCTCTTTGGAGGCAATAGATGACTACATAAAGGAAAATCCCTTTAATAATCAGCTGAAACCTACTCAGGCAGCATTTGCAAAACAAGAAAAGACAGATATAGCTGAGAATCTGTTTATACAGAAAGGTGGAAGAATCCAAGGACAGTGTTAGCGACACCAGAGGTGAGGGAAAGATTACATTGGGGGTGCAGAAGGGGGCAGTGGGAAGATGAAAGGTTAAAAAGATGAGATATGGTCCCCATGGGATTTCTTAAACCATGAGATCCTTTCTTAATATCCCCCCTGCTATGCCCCTCCTTTACTATCTAAGGTACAAGTAACAGATTACCTAGGTAAAGCCATAATTTCTGGTTCCTGAAATTCACTATAGATTACTCACATGCATCCTTTAGTAGAAGAGCTTAAACCTACATCATATTTCAGTTATGCTCAGTTCATGGAAGATCAGTGTCAGGAGTGCCTCTCACTCTGTATCACCTGGTTAAGAACTTGCCCTCCCCTTGTGGAGAGAAGTGATCCAGAAATTACAGACCACCAGATGACTCTCGCTACCATGAGTAATCATGAGAAATATTCTTTTGAATTCCATTTCACCAAGGACAGCAAGGAACAGCTACTCTGAGGTACAAAGAAAGGGCTCAGGTATACATATTACACCAATAGTAGTCATGATCATTGTTACCATCCACTGAACTCCTACCATGTGCCAGTGATCATGCATGCATTGGCTAATTGAATCCTCCAAGCACCTTGCAAGGTAGATGAGGGAACATAAAGTAATACATCCAAGGCCTGCAGCAAACAGGTGTTGGAGCTGAAATTCACCCCAAGGACTGCCAGACTCCTCCAATGCCCCTGGTTCTTTCCAGATGATCCCACTGACTCTGTCACAAAATGAACAGCATAAACAAAACACTCCAAATCAATCAGCTGTCATGGAAATGCATCAAAGATGTGGATGAATAGCAACTTCCTGTCAAATGTGCCATACAGTTAGGCTTCTCCTCTCTGCTGGGAAATTTCCCATTCCAAAAGTAGAGCCAAATATTGGAAGATACAGTGTTCTGAATCAGGCCTAACCCTAAACAGTAACCCCATAAGGTCTGTCTTGTTCATATACCCAGAAATAACCCTTTTCCCAGAAGATGGGGGAAAACACTGCAGAGGGACAGAAAGAGCAATGGATAGGAAAGCTATCACTGGAGATAAGCTGCAAGTTGCCTTTAGCTGGCTCTGCACAGATCTGAGTGCAGTGAGAGCGAGCCCACAGTAGAGAACACTGCTCCCTCAGCCCAGGTGTTTGGACTGTCGCTATCTCACCCTAAAATACATAGTGAAATGTCATAAACAACGGGGACTTGACAGTTAGATGTAGGTTTGAATCCAGGCTCTGCTTTCACAAACTGTGTTCCTTAACCTATCTGAGCCTCAAGTTCTTCACCGAATAAATATGGATCAAAAGACCACCCCATAGAGTTGAAAAAAGTAAATAAAATAACTTTTATAAAAATCCTTGGCACATAGTAGGTGTTTAATAAATTACAGTTACCCTCCCTTTTGGGACACAGGGAGTGTGTACCACTCCCTGTACAAAGACGATTCCAGAAAATGAGTCCTGTAACATTCTGCTGTTGGAGTGGGGAGACAGGCTGGGGGACAATTTGTATTGAAGCCATATGCTTTCTCCCTCCTTTAAATTCACAATGAGCATTATTGTTTTAAAGGCTCCTAGAATTCTCACAATATTAAGAAAGGTTTCCTAAATTCATTTGGCCACTACAATGTTTTTATGGTTTTGTAACACCATGCAGAGAACACATTTTGAGAAAAACAGTATTTTTAAAGGAGATTTCCTTTCTTTTATACAAATGGTACAAAGTGTCAGAAAGAAATTCATTCTTTCATTATATTTATATTACCTTTATCTGAGGCACCTAAAAATACCCAGAGATTAAACTGACAGCTATTGAGACAGGCAGGCAGATCTGATCCTCATATTACAGCATCGCAGCTGCCAAGAGACATGATTTGATCCAAGAAAGATTGAAAGCAACAATCAGGAGCCACGAAAAAGCAGTGCAGAGCATTTCTTAAACTGAGAAAGACAGTGACATATACATCATCTTCTCAAGAGCAAAGCGTCTCGTCCTCAAAGTCCCCAGTTTTCACAGGTACCACCCCACTCTGCTCTCATGAGAGGCACAGCAGTGTGTGTAGGAAAGAGCACTGGGCTTGAAAACCAAATACTTGAACTCAAACTCTGGCTCTTCCATTAACAAGGTATTTATTCTCCCTGGATCCCAGTTTCCTTAGTTATAAAATAAAGCTAATGTTATCTTGACTAGAAAAATACCATAGTATAGTCAATTAATGCTGCATTTAACTGTAGCACTTGGAAGATAGATATGTATGCCAATTTAGAACCTCAAGAACCTTGAAGATTACCTACTACAACCTTCTAATTTTATACATGGTGAAACTGAAGCCCAGAGAATGTAATGATTTGTCCAAGTTGACACAGCTCATTAGTGACACAGCTAGGACTTCAACTTGGGGCTCCTGACTTTTAATCCAGAGGTCTTTCCACTGTACCTCAAAGATCAGATTCATCTTCACTTGTGTTTAACATCAAATGAGCATAAAATTAAGATGAATAGAGCAATGGATCTTGTAAGTAAATATGAAACCCTCTTATCTATTATATTCAGGGAAAAGGGAAATTCTAGTTAATCAAAGAATCTGTCTCACGGAAATTAAAAAAATTCTCCCCACAAAAAGGTCAGGGAGCCCTGATATACACCACACATAGATTAATGACTTTCAAATCATGCGAAAGCAATACAGTTCACCTTTGAAACTAGGCTGGACATAATTTCCTCTGTCTTTGATGACTTTGGATTTTCACATTGCCTCAAGGCAACCACAATGAATATCAATCATCAGCATACAAAGGGCATAAACTTAGAGCCCCACTCTGAGATTACACTGCGCTTGCAGAACTTGTTAATAGAGCTCTGGGTTAATGGAAATCCAGGTAGCAGAGGAGGTACTGTGCACAGATTTATGACCAGTTTCCAGGAACTCAGTAATTTAGAAGATTTTGCACCTTTACTTTTTATTTAAGAGAGTCTATTGCTTAATATTTTACTAATTTCAGAATTAAAAGTCAGCATTGTAAAACAGAAAAGCAGTATAGATAGGTCACAGAACCTCAAGGCTTTAATGAAATTTGGAAGCCAACAATTCCCATTTCATCCTTTAAAAGATAAGGAAGGAGAGGCTCAAGAAGTGAACTGACTTACCTAGAGGCAGAATAGGAACTGACCTCTAGACTCCCAACTCCCTTCCCAGAGCTCTTTGCCACTATGGGATGCATTTGATTTATCACTTTTTAGTCAGGAGAGCCCAAGGGCTATTACTTAGAATTAAGGGTAGAGCCTTCAAGAGAGGACATTTAGATTACAGCTGCCATAGAGAGCAAGGAGCAGTGTCTGCTAAAAGAATGAAATTCCCCCACTTAGTTACTACTGACCTGCCCCAAATGTGTCTAATCCACCCACACATGCCCAGGAAGTCACAAGCTCCCTCTGACTGGGCACTATCTGGCTTCCAAATGCCTGCTACCATCCCACCTGGGTGACCTGAAATTCTTTCACGCTCAAGAAGTACAATATTGAATTTGCTGTCTTCTATATCTTAATTTCTTCTGGCATTCACCATCTCAGTTGGTGGTAAAACCGTCCATCAACCCATAACCCAAGCTAGAAACCAAATTGGAATTCAACCAAAACTCTTCCCTCTTGCAGGGCTGCTGAATTTTCCACCCAGGTTATTATCTCTTCATTCCTTTTTTTTTAAAATTTCAATCTCAACTACCATAGCCATAGTTCAGATTCCCATCATCTAGCACAGAAGTTACTATAATGGTATTTCTCCTGACTTAGATGCGAACAACTCCACCCCATCCTCAACCACCACCTGCTTAAAATCCTTTGATGTTTCCATTCAGGATAAAATTTTCTTAACATATTTCTCTCACCCTTACGCACATGCGCGCACGCACACACACACAGAGGAACATTAAACTGCTTACACTACACTGTGTTATTTCTTGTTTTTGTAACTTTGATCATGGTAGTCTCCCCTACCCATAATGCCTTCTGTTCCCACCTTCACCAGATCACTACCTGAGTACTTCTGGTTCAGGCTTCAAGACTGGAGAAGTCACCCTTTGTAGGAAGCCTCCCCTGACCTCCACATCCAACTCACAGCATACATTAAGTACCCCTCCTCTGTTCTTCCACTGTAGCCTGTTCTTAATTCTCTCATTGCATCTGCTACATCACTGTATAATATCCATTAAGATATATGTTTTTCTTGCTATTCTGTAACTTGGCAGCCAGACCGGGACTCTGTCTCATTCCACTTTTGTATCCCCAGTACACAACACACTTAGCAGGCTCTTAATAACTGTTGAATTAACAAACAAGCTAGCTAATTAATTAATTAATCAATGGATTTTTCCTGACCTTTTTAGTTAAGTTCACATGGCAACATCTGTACCCTCCATGGGTCTACCCTGGGTACAGACCCATTAACAATGAAGAGAGCCAAAAGAAACAGTCATACAGTGATAAAAGAATCAGGCAGCGCTGGTGAACGGACACATCATTTCTTTCATACTGGAAACAAGGTGGTTTTTTTTTTTCTCTTTCAGATGCTGGAAACTACAAATGTAACCAAATCACAAAAATGTCACAGCAACAAGGACTTACATTTGTACAGTTGTTCAGCATTTGCAGATCACCTTCCTGGGCACAACTGCATTCTGTCTTCAGAACAATTCTAGGAAGGTAGTAAGAGTCAATGTCATCCTCATTCTGTACATAAAAATCTGAAACTTTGAGAAATTATTAAGCACATGAAAGTCCAAAGATTAGTTAATTAAAGGGTCAAATCCTACTATTCTGACTCTTAGTTCTCTCACCATGTTGCCTCAAAATGTTTTTTATTTTTGAAAATCAAAACAATCTTATCTCTGAAGTGATCTTGACTTCATTTTCCTGAAGCTCAGAAGAGCCTGCACTGCTGCACATTTGCTAACCACCCACACTGTTTTCCTAAACCTGGCTGCCTTTCCTTCTCAGGAGGGATGAACACACCTTCCTCTAGGACCCAGTAACAGATGCTGCCCTGAAACAGCTTGAGGAGCTGCCTGACCCTCTCCCTATCCACGGTTGCTTAGAAGCAAGAGAGCAAATTAGTATCCAAACAGTTTCCTTAGATGGAGAGCATAATTCATACAATAGGTCAAACCCTATCCAACAAATGTCACTGAACAGAAATCCTTGAGTGATAAAAAGATTCTCAGCCTTCAGCCCTGGACCATTATTAAAAAGTAGCCTTGATGTGACAGAGTTCCTAGCATGTGTGCACATACATGTGTGTGCACGCACACACACACACACACACACAGAGTCCCGGTTTTTAGTTATTTTGCACTATTTTCTTATTAGCTTTTTAATGTGTTAGCTCATTAATCCCAATAACATGCCTATAAGACAGTCTTAATACCTCCATTTATAGCTGAGGAAGTTGAGACTTGAAAGCTGCAGCGGTTTGAGTTTACATAACTAGCTTGTACACTCAGTGGCTATGAAGATATGCTGAGTTAAACTACTGATTCAAATTCCAACTTTGCCGCTTGCCTACTCTGTGTAAGCTACTTGATCTCTCTAGCCTCAGTTTCCTCTGCTGTGAAATGGAGTTAATAATGATAACTTTGATTATATGGCTCTGCTACTTTTTTAGGACCCCATCTCTGCCTCAGATAGTGGATGGGGAAGAAAGTGTGTGGAGAAAACACACGAACTCTGTTCATTTCAACCCAGAGGTGACTCACATCACTTGTATTCCCACTCCATGGCTGAGAACTGTCATATACCCACTCCCACAAGCAAGAGGGCTTGGAAATATGGTCTAGAGGTGTGCCAAAGAAGGAAAAAATACAACACTGAATCCTGGTGGAAAACTAGGCACCCCTGCTGTAGGAGTGCAGAGCTTTACTGTGACAATTTTCATAGGATATGTAAAGTGCCTAGCATATCATAAGCATGCAAGAAATGTTAATTACAATAACTATTCTTGATGGAGCCAAGAAACTCATGATTTCTGATGTCTCGTCTAGTGCTTTCTTTCTTAACTCTTGGAGTATATTACTTCTTTGAATTTACTGCACTAACTGTACCCAGCCCTTGCCTTCAAAGAAATTAACAAACTACAGGGGGTACTGAATAACTGTCATAATTGAAAATACATATAAAAATCAATTTATTACAATTGGAGTAAGACACATTTTCTTATTCATTTAATTAACAGATACTTATTAAATATCTACCATGGGCCAAATTAAAGATAAATCAGTATTTTGTGGTAGAATTTTCTATTATTTCAATAATAGAGTTGATACAATGTACCTGCCAGAATCCTTGGAGAAGATAGCATATCTTTATTGAGAGGGATGTGGCGGGGGGAATCTGAGAATTGGGGGCATCTGAGAATTGAGGGGATCTGCACACCATTTGCCCAACAGGCTGCCTGAAAGCAAGTGTGACTATCAAACCTCTGGCAGAACCAAAACATAAAGACATTACACAAGTCATAGACATCTCATTCCCTAGATTCCTTTACAGGACGAGAACCAACAGGCAGCATGAACTCAGTCATAAGACAAGGTTCTAAGTTATTGGACAATCCCAAATAAAGAGTAAATCTGACAGCACTAGACCTGCTCACCTTCTTGTCATTATCTTCTCATTCTCCTCTAAATCGTGCTCTCTCTCCTGATTTCCAAGACATTCAATCCAGGCATCTCTCAAGACAGGTCCTTCTAGTTCACGCAGTCATCACAGGACAGCATAAAAACAAAAGGAGGAAAGAGATTCTATGGCAAAGAGGCATGTTCCCAAAGTGTTTATTTCTGCTTGCTGACAAGGAATGACATCAAACATTCCATTATTTCTTCTAAACATTTATTCTACACCTATGTACATAGTAAGTTCAAGAAGACACAACTCCTACCCACTAGTAGGGATCATGCTTAAAATATAGTTTAAACTTTTCTACGTACCTTCTCAAAGTTTAAAGTAGAAACGAAAAATAAACCTTTAAAGCCTCCCTGCAATGTTACTGTCCCTATCAGAAGTGGCCTGTCCCCTATATAGCTCCCTCTCCCAGCTACTGACAAGTTAAAGATGCCCTACAAAAAGCAGTCATGACAGGATTCCAGCCAATGTTCTCTCCTGCTCTATCTTTTCAGGTCCACTTAGCTCTGTCCTGATGCCTCCAGACCCTTTCCTACTTCGTAGAGAGTGCTTTCCACTTCTTTTCATGAATTTCAGTCTCAGTTTTCGCTTGGATGTTGTTTGAATAACGTTTTCCCTCCTCACATTTGACTTTCCTGAATAGGCACATAGAACTGGCAGTTAGGACACTCTGTAAACCTTCAATATTATTCCACACTGGGCCTGCCTCTCTAAAAGACGTGTCACCCGGATCATGCTACAGGCAGCTTTCCTTTTCTGAAAGCCAGTCATTCTTGGAGAGAAAACAAAATGTCTTAGAGTCAAAAGGTCTTGCTTCTTGCCACGGCCCTGTCATCTGACAGCTATGTCAGCATAGTAGATAACCTCCTCACCTTATAATTTTTTGCCTTATCCATAAGTCATCTGCTTGTATTTCATATTTTTCTTTAAATTTAAATAAAATTAAACATTAGTACATTAAAATTTAAATTAAAAACTTTACACATCATAAAATTGGCAATGTATCACTATCCATGAACCCTAAAAGTAAAGTTACAACTATCAAACTAATTTTATCTATGAATCTCCCAATTAAGATATATTACGACTGTTATATACACAACGCTTTGGGAAACCTCTCAGGTGATTTTTCAAGTCATCTCCCCTTTACGATAGTGGAACTCTCCCATGTGCTTCCAAAATCTTGGCAGATGAGGTGATGGTTTTGATGCTTTATGTGGAACTGAACCTGCAGTGAGCCTTGTACTGCAGCTGACGCTGAGTGCAGTTTGACCCCTGCCCAGGGCCTGGTCGTCCATGTGTTCATCAACATCAAGGTCTTTCCATCTGCTTCAAGGTGGCCCTGAGTTGACATTACTGACATTCTTCCTTGCCTCCCACAGGTAACCCCGGTGTGGCACCTGACCCTGTCGGATGCAGGGTGAGCCTGTGATTCTGCCGTGAGCCTATTCCCCTTGCACAGAGATCACTGGGCACACCTAGGTACCCATTGTCTGGAGCTGCCTACTCAGCTTCTGTCATGGCCATGAGAATGCACTTCGCAGAGCCCCCAGTTTAGGGAGTGTAACTGACAAGGGCTCTAGCTGCAGAGCTCTGAAATTCTCAGCAGCATTTGGTGAGGCCATGCCTTGCGTAGGCTGCCCCCAGCCACAGACTGAGTGTGGCAGGGATATTAAGACAGACCCATCTCTGGGACATATGGTATTCCTCAAGGGTGAGCTTGGGCTCCCGGTCTCCCTGATGGCTTTGCACAATCTTCCTTCAACTGCATGACAGTCTGCCATGCTTCAACCCAAACTTCTCCCTCTCTCTCTTAACATGAGGTCATACTTGCGTAGCAGTCTGATGGCTCTCCCGGCCTTACCCAGCCTCTCTCATTACTTTCATTCAGGTGTTTTTCCTAATAAAATTCTTGCATATTTAATCTCACGTTGATGTCTGCTCTTTGAAGGACCCGAGCTTACACAGCTACCCTCCTCTTTCTTGGTTTGGGTAGGAGACATTGCTCAGCTGTGAGTGTCTTATTTTCTAACTGGTTTATTGAATGAGTTAGTTAGACTCTACAGAAATCAAGTTAATTCTTTCTAACCATTGCAGACCTGCAAACCGGCCCCATGGTTCCATTTTTCTCTCCATGGATAGAATATTGGGTGGGTTTTATATCAGTTAGAATTAGGTTTTATTAGGAGAAATAGAACCCTGAAAATGAGTGGCTTAAATAAGATAGAAATATATTTATAAATATCTCATATAAAAT
The DNA here is from genome assembly GCF_059928025.1 of Delphinapterus leucas. Taxonomy (NCBI): domain Eukaryota; kingdom Metazoa; phylum Chordata; class Mammalia; order Artiodactyla; family Monodontidae; genus Delphinapterus; species Delphinapterus leucas. The sequence continues at coordinate 45,388,557 of NC_143133.1, read as the reverse complement.
AAGTTTGGAGTGAAATGTGCAGGGCTGGTTTTGCAGCTTCATGTTCCTCAGGGAGTCAAGTTCTTTCTAGCTCACTGCTCCCTCAAATCTAAAGTGTGACACCCCTCCCCCATCTTCCAAAATGGCTGCTGGAGATTCACATTCCAAGGAGTGGGATAAAGGAAAAAGAAAGGGAAGGAATGCTTAAGGATACTTACTATAGGTACAACACAACACTTCTGTTTGCAGTTTATTGTCCAGAAGGCTGTTTAAGGTAGTTTTTAGGTAGGACACAACATGCCTCGTTGAAAATCCAGGTTTCTTACAAAGTAAAGAGGGAAGACGGGACAGGCAACTGACAGTCTCTGCCACAGCTTCCTTAGCTCTTCCAGCAATTCAGCTGTCTTCTGGACACAGTCAGATAATAAAAGACTTTGTCCTTTATAATACTAAAACTCCAAACCCTCATCCAATTAAAATCTTCCCCACGTGTACTAGAAAGTAGGACAAAGTTAGCTTCTGTATTGCTTCACCTCCACTCCTCTTACCTCATTTTAGACCACCAATGGCTCTCCAGTGTCACAGCTGGAGAAGGAGAGAGATGGAGGACAGAAAGTTCCAACTTCACCAACACAGTTATAAATTTAGCATTGGGATTCTTTGTGCTTAACAGATTCCAAATGCTGATATGCTCTCTAAGGATGCTTTTGTGGTTTCTTCAGAGATACCTAAGCCCTGCAGTGTTCTCACCTGCAGTTCCATTAATGTGTGTGTGTCAGAGGCTGACATTTCCCCCAATATCCATTCTCCCCTGTTTATTACATAGTGATGGAATCCTGATTATTAACTGGACACATGGCCTCCAGGCATAAAGACCACATTCACCAGCTGACAGTACTTTAATGATGAAAACTCTTTTAACAACCAGCTTCTGCTTGGACATGTAAAGAACTTGGAAGTCACACTACATTCCTCACAACAAAAGAAAATCTGAACAAGATGAAAATCAACAACTCTGCTTAAGTTTATTGGAGAAATGAGTCCATAGGGCAAACCAATGCCCTGGAAACTGGAAAGACAAATAGGCAAACAGAGAATCATAGTAGAGAACACACAAAGCTTTCTCTTCTTCATCTGCCCTTAAGGGAAACTACTTTATAGAGCCTAACTCATGTGCGAGAAAGAAAACACCCAACTTCAGGCCCCATTCTAACCTTCCTGTCTCACCTAAGTAAGAAAAATTAAAAGTTGAGAAGCACTTGTGAAGGTCGCAGTCCAGTGACTCTCACTAAAAGACTGAGAGTGAATCACAGGAGTATAGAATGCTTTCCCTCCTCCTCCCACACCTTACCACCACAACAGAGTTCCAGGATAATAACAGAAAATTTCAACTGAAGAAACTTCAAGGCTAAGACTCTGTTGAAGAAGGAGTTCCTAGGGAAACACAAAGACAACCCAGAAGGCAAAAATAAGGATGCTAGAGAAAGCCAGAGCTTCAGACACCTACAGCTGGTAAACAGAGCACATCTCCTAGTAAGATAAAAATAAAACCTCACACTAAAGGCCTATTTGCCTCAGTTCCTATTATCCAACGCACCATGTCTGGCTTTCAAGAAAAAATTACAAGGTAGGCTAATGCCTTACAGGCAAAAAAGAACACAATCTTAAGATACAAAGCAAGCAACAGAACCAGACTCATATAGGACAGATATTTTGCAATTATCAGACCAGGCAAAATAACTATGATTAATATCTTAAGCCTCTAGTTAAAAAAGTGGACAACACAGAAGAACAGATGTAATGTAAGCAGAGAGATGGAAACTCTATGAAAAAAATCAAAAGGAAATGCTAGAAATCCTAACTACTATAACAGAAATGAAGACTAACATTTACCAGCTTCCTTTTAAGCTAGGTGTAACCATATGCCAGTGTCCTGACTAATAGGATATGAGAAGAACTGATATGTGCAACTTTCAGGTCAGGTTTTGAAGGGGCATGCTGTCTGTAATAGTCATTAAGATTGTTCACCTACATTCTATTGTAAGATTTTGATTTCTGACTCTTTGATGTTAGGTGTGGCCTTGTCACCAGTTCTGGCCAATAGCTGAAGGGCAAAGTCTTTTAACTGCTGATGCAAGACTATCCAGCTTGCCCTTCTCCTGCCACAGGCCCTAGCAATGCTCCAAATGGTGCAGATCCATCCTGTGTTGTCCCTGAGTGAGAGTAACATGAGGCAGAATCACTTGTGATCCATAATAAACAAATCACATAAGCAAACAATAAGCCACTAATATTCTGAAGATGTTTATTACCATAGCACAATCTAACCTATTCCAACTAAACTCCCTCCCCTTTCCCTCTCCACCTTCATCCTATCTGATACTCAGACATGATGGTGAGCCACCTTGGATCATATGAACAAGATCAGAGTGATACAAGAGCAACAAAACGAAAGGAACCTGTGTCTCTGAAGAATTCTCAGAGCAGAGGCATAGTACTAGCTCAAATTTCTCTAGGAAAGAGAAATAAAATTCTCTTTTTTTAAAAACGTTTTTTATTGTTACAGCTAAATCTAAATCCTGACTATTAAAGTAGCCCATGCCTCCTCTAGCTGGTTGCTTACTCTTTCGCCTCAAAGAAATCCTGAAAGCTCCCTTTGTTACCATAACATTGAAACTTCTAAAGTTCTGTGCTTTACCATGCATTTACAAACAGATTTGGACACACCATTGCACTAATTGTTAGTTCTCAGGAAGTGTTAAATGAAAATGATGAATGCGATCACCCACACATGTGTAACCATTGGGAAAGTTTGATCCCTGCCCTACCTTGGCTTCTGTTTGAAATCTAATGTATTTAGAGATATGAGTTTAAACAGTGTAACCATTGAAATGACCAATATTACCAATAAGGGGGAAGTCCAAGCTGGCCAGTGGGGAATTGAGTGTTTATAATGTAAACTGCGTCAGGTGAGGTTAAAAAGCATAATAGGTGCATATTATAAAGCCTTTGTTGAACTAGCAAGTGTGTAATCAGATGTAATTACAATGCCTTAAATTAAGAAACATCCCATTTCTCCAATTAAATAATTCCCCAAAGTCACATAAACAGTATACATTCCCAAAGTCTTTGTGTAATTGTATCACTTATGATACCATCCGCAAGACTGCAAGTTTTCAAGAACAGAAACTACAACACAAACTGAATTAAACAAAAGTAGAGAACTAACTGGCTCCTCTGGAAAACTAGATAAGGCTTCAGGAAAGACTTGATCCAACAGCTAAGACAATGACCAGAAACTGGTTTCTCTGTCTCCATTTCTGGATGCGCTTTTGGGTGTTGGCTTCAATCTCTAAGGCACCTCCCCCATCCCACATCCCATCTCAGGATGGCTGCCATAGGACTACAGTCCTTGCTTATCTCCATCAAGAAAGAGTATGCCATCCAATCACAACAAAAATCTGGAGTCCAGCGTGACTGAACTAGCTTAGGTCATATGTCCATCCCTGAGCAGAATACATGAGAGATGAGATACACGCTATTTCAGGTGGAGTCAGCAACCTCTGAAACATGGGGAAGGGGCAGATACCTGCAGCATAAACTGCTAGTTCCTTTTCCTCCTACACAGGAAACTGGAATGCATTTCCCGACTATTCTTGCAGCTAGATGTGTTCATGTGACTCAACTGTGGCTAATGGTATGAAAGCTTTGCCCATAACAACCTTCCACATGTGATACTCTCTATATTCTCCCACCTGTCTGCTAAAAATAGGACTCTAAAAATTTAGGGGAGAGCAGAGCCAAGAAGATGGAAGGAGTGGAGATCTCCATATGAGGAAGTAGAAGCCACTTTATTAGGACCACCTGCATCAGACAATGACATGAGTAGGAAGTATATTTTATAACACTTAGGCATTAAAAATTTACCATTTGTTTATTACAACAGTCATCATCACTTTAATATAATACTACAAAGAATATTGGGCAAATGGATGTTGGACAGCCCAAAATAAGCAATGTTCAATACAACAATGGTTTTTAAATTTTGGGTTATCTTTAAATAAAATGGAAGCAATTGTGCTGCCAGAGGACATCTGAGTCTATGTGCATTTTCTTTCTTAGAAAAGGAGCATTGTAATGACTTAGCCACAAACCAAATAAACAAAGCAGCAATTGCCTCTTGTACTATAATAAGCCTTTGCAAACATGCCCTGCATCTGCACATGGCTTCCTTAATAAATGGATGCTATTTTCTTATGTTCACCAGCAGTCGTATCAAATAAGAGATGCGATTTAAATTTGCTCTGCATCTCAGGGAACCACTCTTCAATACAACTATCATTTTCTGAAACGAAAAATGTATTTTTCTAAAATCTCTTCCTCTTCGATTTTAACATGTAAGCACAAAGCAAGCAGAAGAAAGCAAAACCCAAGAGGCATAGAGAAGGCAATACAGAAGAAGCTGTGAACCAGTTCCAAAGCCAGTGAGAAAGGCAAGGGAGAGTGACTGGTCGAAGCCCAAGCCAATTACCTTCTATCTGAAATAGAATATGCCCAGAGTGGAGTGAAATTGGTACCAAGATCAAAGCACGAGCAGGTGTTCAAGAAAAATAAGGAATCAGCATGCCAGATGACAGACAAGTATGTGCTCTGCCTGGAGAGTTCCCTCCTATATTTAACTGGATAAATTCTACTCATCTTGCAGGGCTCAGCTGAAATATCACAGCCTTGGGACAGATTTCGACGACAATCCCCTCCTCACCTCTACATAGTTATTCATCCTCTTATAATACCTTAATGACCTTTACTCTTCTTTCATAGCTCTTCTCATTATTGCAATTACAGACTTTTCTGCGTAATTATTTAGTGTCTGTCTTCCCATCTAGAATGAAAGTTCTATGGGGGCAAAGACCATGCTGCCTTCTTCACATGTATATTTCTAGGGCCTAGCACAGTGCTTGGCCCACAGTAGGGGCTCATTAATTTTAATACCATTCTGGTGAGTTGTGGGGCTGGCATCAAGCTATTTTAAAGGACCAAGTGCCTGAGTACACCTTAGCCTGACACTTTCCTTTTGACCAATTTTGAAAAAAAAAAACCAACAAGCTAGAAACCAATGGAATATTGTCTCTTAAATCATCTAAGAAATCATCTATTTTGTAAAACACTTGGAAAGATTGTGGGAATTTTTCTCTGGATTCCTCAAGAAAGGGACAAATACTATCACATCACTACATATAGACTACTATCTTTGAAACGATGAGAATTAAGCTGGTATAGACCAACCCCCCTAACCCCACCACAGCCCTCCCCTCATTTCTTTCCCTGGAGAAGAACTATGGCCCAGACCATGAACTTCAGATCAATCTCTACTCAGTCAATGAAGCTTTGTTACTTCCCTACTACATAATCCCCAAGTCCCTTCCCCTCCCTCTGAGAGAGCCCCAATTTTTTCATTTTCATAATGGCCTGAATGTATAACTCAAAAGGTTGTAAAAAATGGAGTCAGACAATATGGGTAAACAGTCTTGCTTCAGGTCTGTGACAGACTAGCAATGCTCTATTATTTTTTCTTTCTTTCATGGCACTCTCTGTCTTAAAGTCTCCTCTGCCCTTCAATGTCACTGCAGTCTCTAGACCTTTCTCCCACTTGCCTCCTTATTCAAAACTACTTCAGACTTGCTCACAGAGAGGAAAGGAACTGATCATCTAATTCAAAGGCCTCAATAATTGACTGGGTTTTATTTTTTAAACTAACATTGAGATTTCATACAATCTCATTTAATACTCACTACAACTCTATGAGACAGGCAATATTTAGTAATCACTCATCTTTGATAAGAATCCTAAGGCTAATAGAGGTTAAGTAACTTGCCCAATATAACACGGTTTATAAATGGTAGGCCTGGAATTGGAAGCCAGGAGTGCCTGATTCCAAATTCACTCTTTCTGTGGCACCATGCTGCCTTTCCACTTTCTTCTCTTAATCTCCTTGCTTCACCCAAATAGTGAAAGCTACCACTGGAAAACTGCCTGGTTAAATGCCAAGTTTAAACTAAAACTCTGTTACCACACGTGGCTGGCATGAAACTGTTAACTCACAAAGGTCCAACCACATCATCTTTAGTCAGGATATTATAACAGACACCTTTGCTGATGGCTTTGACCTTAGCTATGTCATCAGGAGACATTTGTAGTGACAGACAGAAAACAGAGTGGAAAGAAGGGTATATAAATAATGGAAACAATATTTTTCATTCCCAACGGAAATCACAAGGTCTATTTATGCCGAAGACACGCTAGGTCATTTAAAGGCTTTAGAAAGAGTTACCACTTCTTAACTATTTTAACTTAATTGTGTAATACCTATTGGATATAGAAATAGCAATGATCATTGAAATGTGGTTGCCATACTCAATATAATCAAATCAGAAAACCTAGAAGAATTTATATCCAAGCATTATTGACCAAATGGCTGAGACCTGTCCACATTAAATATATTAGCTTGGACACAAGGAAGATGCTAGACCAGAGGACCAACATGAGATGCAGAAGGAGATCAAGTGAGTTAGAGACCCAAAACAAAGGGCTCCAAAAATGAGAAGACTTTAATAAAGCCAGAAGAAATACTACCTTCCTGGTTAAGGAGTTCAACATACTATAGTAAAAGAGTTTGATAGTTTAACACCACACCCCAATACTCTTCTACATTAGATATATCTGTGCATTATTGTGTGTGTGTGTGTGTATGATTTTACGCTCACAGTGAATATTAATAATAGCACAAGTTCATTCCACAATTTGGGCTCCATTCTCAAAAAAAAATTCTTTTAATTGCCTTTACAAAGTACTAAGTTATATAAGCCCACTCAAGCATTGCTAAAGGTAGCTATACCAAGGCCAGGTTCAGTAACCTTCTTGGGAATCACGCTTTTTGTGTTCAGACATATGGCTCAAGTCACCCGTCTTCCTTAAAAAATGCCTGAACAGAGGCTGATCCTGTCTGAACAAAAAAACAGATGTTCCTCCCTCAAAGGTCCTCACCAACAAAAGCCATTTTCCTGGCAGCCAACCTGCTCCTCATCCTTAATCAAGAAGCATTTTTTAAAGGGTCTATTGTATGCCAGGCCTGTTTTCAGTAATGGAGATACCTTCAAAGGACTCATAAGTAGAGATCAGACATGGACACAGAAGTTGCACTAAAATGGTGTGGTTCCCAGGATAAAAAGTTGGTGCAGGATACAGTGGCAGCCCCAAGGACAAAGTGGTCTCTTCTATGTGGTGAACAATGGCTATCAAAACATTTTGAAAGATTGTGATAAATGAGCTAAAACTAGAAAGAGAAGTGAGTGTTGCTTCCTTATTAAAAAAATAAGGGAGGAGATTGAAACCTTACTGAAAAACGTTTAATACTAAGATCCACTTTAGTGGTGGCGCCTATTACAAGAATCTTGGGGCCCACATACAGAGCTCTGCAGTAGGCCAGTCCTGTGGAAAAATATCCAGGAATACTTCTTTCTATTAAGTATGATTCAGGTACCCGTCATGTGTAAGAAATTCAGACCCATTGATGATTTTGAAAAGGATGACCAGACAGAACATCTAATCACAGATAGGAACCTTAAGTAAGCTTGGCACCAGAAACTGGCAATAGACATAGCAGGCATAGCAAACAAGGGGAGAAGGCCTATGAGGTTGGCAAAGGACTTAGGGAAAAACAATAATAACAGTAATAGCTAAAACTGATTTAAGACATACTGCGTGTTATGAGAATTTTCTACTATTTATATGCATCAACTAATTTAATTCTCAATCCCATGTACTAGGATTATCCCCATTTGATAGATGAGAAAACCAAGGCAGAGAGATGTTAACCAACTTGCCGAAGGTCACAGCGTTAACAAGTAGATGATTTAAACAGGAGGCAAACCCAGGACGTCTCAGTGTAAAGTCTGTGCTGAGCATCTCTTGGCTAGATGGCCTCAAAACCAACAGGGCTATGTAGTCAGTTTGGCAGGAGCCAGAGTTCAGGAGGATGATTAGCAAACTCTGATCCTGGAGCACAAATCACTAAGTCTATGCTGGGTACTAACCTCCCTGCAGGGCCAGAAGTCAGGGGCCTGCTGGCTGATGTAAAAGCAGAAATGGTAAAATATTTCACTGGGGTTTGGTGTGCTCTCTCTGAAGCCTTAAACCGGTGAAAGCAATAGTTTCCCTGAAATTAGCACAATAGTAGTCCCTTTCACCTAACCAATTAAAAAGAATTTCATAGAATCTTCTAGAAATAGCTCCCTCTCAGTTATCACTTCTACAACTAACAGGGCCCAGAATTTTCCATTTCATGTCTACTCAGTGCATTTAAATTCATGATATTCACATTAATTCTTCCAAAATGACATTTTATCATGGAGAATATCTCCATTTAACTTCCCTGTGTCAATATTAACGATGGCATTTGCGTGTTTATTAGGTAAAAATTGGGTCCTGACAATCACACAGTCAATTCTAGGGCCCACAAGCTCATGCATCAGGACTCCTCAATTGCTTTTTTAATTTCTTCTGTTGACATTGACCCTGTGTGAGGTTATTTATAAAAATCTTTATGAATACAATTTATGACTTAATTTTAACAAGTATTAGATAGATGCTATCACTGAGTCCATGACCTGAGGTGGTAAAGATTCCTATCAGATAGCATCAAGATTCATTTAAATTTCTCATTTTGTAATTCCTGTTCTATTTTCCCAGCAGCACTAAGGGTCAGATATAAATGAAATGAGAAGTGTCTTTCCCATTAACTGTTCTTTATTGATCCCTTGGAGCAGAAATGTAGATCTTTCTAAAGTAACTGAAGTGTTAGAAAGACAAACCACCTAAAGGAAGACATGGAATATTTTTATTCATACCTATAACAATGGTACTGTAGGAGAGATGTTTTTTCCAATGTATGCAACAAATATGTCCTAAATTACAGTATTCCTAAGTTGACATGTTTAAATGAACAATAGAAACATAATTTTTTAAACTGGAGAGTTCTTAAATATATACTCACTCAGGGATTTCAAACTGACCACCCACAAGATAAACAGTTTGGCCTATACAGAGTTTTTAAAAATAGGAAAATGTTACAAAAAAACCTTGATTTCTGAGTTCTTTTGAAAAGTCAAAAGATCTGGCAACACTGTGCCTATACCTCCCCAGGGCAATAAGGGTCCCTCCTGGAGATAGTCTGTGCCCTCTCCAGTTGTCATAGTCCCATTGCTCATTGCTGTCTTATACCTGGTCTCTTCACTCTCTCACATTATTTGCCTGATCCCTGAAGGCTTTTGAGTTGTCAACTCATATTCTTGCTCAGTTACCTCATTTTACAGATAAGGAAATTGAGAACCAGAAAGATTAAATAATACGTCCACACAAGGACAAGATCTAGGTCCCAGTCTCCTAATCCATGCCACCTTACTTATTTTCTTATTGTAAATTTTGCCCTTAATAATATCTATTGGACATATGGATACATATTATTTAACACCTCATTAAGTGTAATGAATAGGTAAATGTTATTGTGCCTCTGCTCTTGCCAAAGGCAACTGTAATAACTATGACCTAATTTACTGATCCTAATGGAATGCTTTACACTTACAGATCCATCACTAGAAACAAATAATAGCTGTGAGGATTGCCTAAAATGATAAGATGCAATGCCATATTGCATTATTTATGTCTGATGCCTGCAGTAGTGATTCCTCAATACCCTAAACGCAAGTAACACTGAGCCCAGGAGCCTGAACATGGTCTTAGAAAAGGCTGATGATAAAATCTAATTGTAAGGAAGTTTCCGCTTCTGTTATCCTGAAGTAATTGTATCGAACTGGATAGTCATTCCCAAGGAACTAGTCTTTCTTTTCCTAAGTGTCTGTGTGTTCTAAAACTTCTACTGTGTTTATACAATTTAGAAAAGATGTTACATTATTCAGAATAGCAAGACTTACTCAAGTACTTATGTTTGTTTTCTTGGTAGTTTTTTTTTTAAGTTTAACAGTAGTAATTAAACCTATATTTTGTGATTGTTTCCTGGTCTGTGTTTTGAAATTCCTCCCCTTTTCCCTCATTTCATTGGTGAAGATGTATTTGGATACTGAATTTGTTTAGACACTGATTTTGTTTAAGGCACAATTAATCACACTGGTTGTACTTTCAAGACAGACTTGAAAAAATAAACAGAACTGAAAACAAAACAAAACTACAACAAAAAAGACTAAGAAACATCTCCTATGGTAAGCAAACAAGATGGCCCAATAATCCACACCTTCTGCTATTCATGCTTTTAAGTAATTCTCCTCCCCTTGAGTGAGGGTTGGACTTAATAACTCACTTCTAATGAATAGATTATAGCAGAAATAATAGTATGCCACTTCCAAAGATTGTCTTGGGGTGCTCTCACTTGCTTTTTCTTAGATTGCTTGCCAGACTGTCATGTAGTGGAGCAACCCTGTGAAGAGAGCTATGTGGTGAAAGACTGCAGCTTGCCAACAACCACACAAGTGAGCTGGAAGCAGAAGCCCCTCCCATGCCATACTCTAGACAAGACCACAACCCCAATCAAAAGCTTGATCGCAATCTCATGAGAAAGCTTGAGCCAGAAGTATCTGATTAAGCCATTCCCAGATTTCTGACCCAAAGAAACTATGAAATGATAAACGGTTGCTGTTTTAAGCCATTAAGTTTTGGGGTAATTTGTTACACAGCAATACTCAAATAATACAGACTCCTTAACCATAAATATAGATCAAAGATTCCTGAGTTCTCCATGTGTGTGGAGCCCCTTAAATTTTTACCATATATTGCAAATAATATATATGTGTGAGTGTATATGTATACAAACACATACGTGTTTATATACGCGATATACACACCACATACAAATATAGATAGATGTCTCAGAAATGTGGAATCACATACTGATTAAAAACACATGTATAAGTAAAACAGAACTGTGTTCAAATCCTGGCCCTGACATTTATTAGCTAGATCACCCTGGGAAGATACTTAGCCTTGATTTCCTCAACTGAAAAAATGAGTTTAGCATTCTCACTGCATTTTACAAATGACTCTACTTTTATACTTAATCATACTTCATTGTAGTTACTGATGGTAGTACACTCTGAGGTCAGATTAGTTCCAGTGAGCTCAAACCAAAAACCAACCAGAAGGTCATCCATGCATCCCCAAAGAACTAGGCTTCATGGTGGGGTCTATCAGCCCACCCTAAACTCGGCTCACCTTCCCCAGGAAGCTTACCCAAAGTCACAATCTCTCCTGGGCATGGTGTCCTGGCTGGAGCTCTTAGGAGTCTGGTAGCCAGAAGCACAAATACTGTATTGTTTCTCATGCCCACCACTTCCAGAGCCTCCACTGTTGTTTTCTAGCCCTCTAGTGAGAGCTCGTGAAGTTATTTTTACAGTCAGAGTAACTGATACAGGAAATGAGTTTTGTGTAACCTTCATTCCTACAGACTTCCTATAAGATCTAGACTTTTTTTATCAATGTTTATGGGTATTAGATTGACCCATGGTGTTTATCGACACGTTCTTTGTAAAGATGATATGTGATATATAACCAAATGCCATGCACTCTTCAAGGGACAATGATTAGCTGACTCTTTGATCATGAGGTTTTTATACAATTCAAGATGAGTAGAAAAAAACTGTTTCTGAGTAAACTACTTATTTTTAGCCGAAGTTCGAGATTTTTAAACCATCATTCTACAGATTATGACTTTTCTCTGCATTTTCACAATTAATATCTTTGGTTTACTCACTCCCTAAAGAAGAAAGAAATTTTCAAAGAGCTGCTTGCTCAGGATTATTATGGATATAAAAATTTGCCACACAAGGTCAGCAATAGCTCTGTCCAAGCATCCAGAGGGTTTGTGTGGGTGGCTGTGGTTGTTTTTCTGTGTCATCAAACCCAAAAAGTATGCCTGAGCAATTATCCACAATTTGATTGAAGTTATTTAGAATGTATTTAAATTTGCTCCTTTATTTAACAGACCTTTATTGGATATGCTTCTGTGCCAGGCACCACACTAAGCACAAAGATAAGAGAGATGTCAGGCTTACCCTCAAGTGTATTATAATCTAGTGGTATAGAGACATACGTTTAAAAAACTTATTAAGAATAGGGTCAGCACTCTAATGTATTAGAGGAGCACTGGTTATTGAAAGCAGGAAGGAAATTCTGCTTGGAGAGTTAGTGAAATAAATCTAGGAAGAGAGAGAGTTTGAGTTAAGCCTTGAGGGATGAGCAGGGATGGACAGAGGAATGAAAAGGTTGACAGACCTCCAGGTTCAATCATGCAAATAAAGGCAAGGAGGTATGGAAGGCAAGGAAGTGTTCGTAGAAACTCAATAATAAAGAGCTTAAAGTATATGAAGAGTATAGTGGGAAATAAGGATGAAATGGAAATGCGAGCCCAGAATAGGAAAAACATCCAAACATGATGAAACAAATATGTAAGCTAGGGCAGTAGCAGTAAAAATAAAAAGGAGGTCAACAGATTCAAGAATGACAGCCAGCTTAGAAAAGACTTGACACAATTAGGAAACTGGTTGAACACGTGTATTATTTTATTGGGGGAATTTTGTTTTTGTTTGAAGCAAAAAAAGTAAAATAAAGGAGAAGAAATAAAAGTTATAAAGATAATATGATAATTTAAAAGAAGAGATCTAGCAAAAAAAAAAAAAAAGCAGTTAATCTTGGAGGATACAAAAGGATAGTTGAGAAGTGTTCTATGGGTTGGCCAAACAGTTCGTTCAGGTTTTTCCATAACATCTTACAGAAAAACCCGAACAAACATTTTAGCCAACCCAATATTTGAGGAGTTGGTGGGATATAGAGGGTTTAGGACAACTGAAAGCTTGGAGGCTAATGAGGGAATGAGGGGGAAGTAATTAAGGTAATTAATTTAAAAAGTAAATGCCAGATAGTATAATAGAAGATCTAATGCAGATATATACAAGTCTTTAGGAGGCTTAGCAGTGAGCTCAGTCTTGAAAAGTCACTGTTCCTAAATACTACAAGGACAGGCAAACTTCTTCAAACACAGATTGTAAGTATTTTAAGCTTGCGTTGGTCTCTGTTGCAACTATTCGATCTGCCATTGTAATGCGATAGCAATGCTAGACAATACACTAATGGTCATGACTATGTTCCAATAAAACTTTAATTAAAAACACAGGTGTCCAGCCTGCAAACAGTCATTTGCCAACTCCTATAGCAGAATGTTTTATGATTCCACTTTATTCAATATAGATTTACTGAACCCCTCATTTTTACTGATAACATAAACCAAAGGAGAAAAAAGAATAACTACCACTTATAGGGTACTTGTTATGTGTCATACACTTTGCTAAACATTTTTAATACATACTATAGTACCTCTGACACAAAACTACGAGGTAGATATTACTGTCCTCTTTCATAGGTGAAGAAGTTAAAAATCATTGAGATGAATTTGTCCAAGGTCACCAGTAAATGGTGAAACTGGAGTTTAAAAGGCAAGATAGGACTTTCCCTTAAGGCAGTGTACTAAACTAAATATTCTGAAAACCCTTCCCACTGAAAACTATATTGATGTGAGATGAATTACAACAAATACGGTCTCAAAAGAAAGCAAGGGAGTTTCACAAAGACCAAAAAATTTAGCCCTATACTGTAAAATGAGTGGTAAGTAAATTCACAAGTTGGCACTTCCGGCCAGCAAGTGGTAATGGAGGGAACGTAGAAAAACCAGGACTAATGGTCACACAGAGAAGAGACCTTAGGCCTATAAATAAACCCAAAGCAGTACCTGTGATAGCTGTGAAGGGGCACCATCCTTAGTGAAAGGTCAGATTAGGAAAACAAAGTATCCATCTCTTGCCAGAGAGTGTGGAAAAAAAATCTCTCTCTATCATATCTTCGGGTGGACCTTTTTATCGTGATGAAATGTCTCCTTTATCTCTGACAGTACTCTGGGGTTGAAAGCTACTTTGTCTGGTATTGATATGGCCACATTCTTATGATTACTTTCTTATGCTTACAGTTTTCATGCTCTTTTTTAAACCTTTTACTTTCAACTCTATTTGTATATTTATAAATTGTCAGAACTGAAGACCATGAGACAAATGGATATAATTCACAAAAAGATGAACTTTAAAAATCTAATTAGTGTCCTCAGAGAAACTAAAGAAATCCACAGAAATAAAAACACAGACTATTATGAAAAAAGAAGCAATTCAAAAAATAGAAAACTATATTAAAGAATTTAAAAGGTAATGAACCTAACAGTATATACTGTAAAAAGACACAGAAATGTATAGATTATCTTATTCATCTTTTGCTATGTGACAAACAACCCCTAAATCTCAGTGGTTTACAATAAACATGTATTCTTGCTTATGTTACATGAGGGATGCAGGGTGGCTATGCAAGTGTTTGGGTCAGGCGGCTATGCCCAGATTCATGTTTCTAGAAAATAGAAAAGAAAAAAATATATACAGACATAGGGAATCAACTCAGGACACTTAAAGTTAGACTAAGAATAGTTCAAGATTATAAGAACAATGGAAAGATGGAGGACATGACAAAATATCTTTTTAAAAAAGAAAATTTATAGAGCTGAAGAAAAGAGAAATTTCTAAATTGAAATGATCCATTTCCAGCAAAATAAATGACATATCAAAACCTATAAAATTCCAGAACACTACAGATAAAGGGAAATACCCGAAAAGTTTTCTCAGAGAAAAAATAAAATTTACCTATGAAGAAATGAGAATCCGACTGGTAATCAGGTTTATCAGCCACATTGAGTGCTTGAAGACAAAAGAACAAAGACCATCAAAGTTACAAGGAAAAGTAATTCCAATCTAGAATTCTGTAATAGGTCAAATTAAAAAAAAGAAAGAAAGAAAGAGGAGGCTCCCCTGGTGGCACAGTGGTTAAGAATCTGCCTGCCAACGTAGGGGACATGGGTTCGAGCCCTGGTCTGGGAAGATCCCACATGCCATAGAGCATCTAAACCCGTGCGCCACAACTACTGAGCCTGCACTCTAGAGCCCACAAGCCACAGCTACTGAGCCCACGCCACAACTACTGAAGCCCGCGCACCTAGAGCCTGTGCTCCGCAACAAGAGAAGCCACCGCAATGAGAAGCCTGTGTGCTGCAACGAAGAGTATTTGTAGAGGATATCATAGTGTCCAGGCTGGTAGAGAAGGTAGACCTTGGGCTCGGAGCCCTTGGGGAAGATGTGCGGGTTGGTGGTGCCACCATCGCCACGGTCCACGTACTCCACCTGGATGGAGACACTGAGCACCTGGGCCAGCACGATGATGTGGATGTGGTCGCTCTCCTTGCACATGGCCTCCACCTCATGCTGGCAGAAGTCCTTGATGGTCCACCCACCCTCAATGAAGTGCTCAAAGAACTTGCTCTCCCACTGCAGGTAGTCCAAGGTGAGCAGAATTACGTAATAGGTCAAATTATCAGTCAAGGACAAAAATAAGATATTTCATTTTTTTAAAACTCCTAGAATTATTTTTTTAATTTTATGGATGGGTATAAGATAAATATATATTTTCAGAAAATAATCTTATTATAATAAGTGCCAATAAATGAAAATAGAAACAAAAATATTCCATTTCCTTTAAAATGTATAGGAATATATTTAGCAAGAAAGACAGGATCCATGTGAATAAAATAATAAAATATTACTAAAGTACTTAAATCAAGATCTGAATATATTTTAAAAACACATCATCACTCTTGGATGAGAAGAGTTAAAACCATTAAGCATCTTAAAATTAACATACAAATGTAACATGATTAACACTGAGAGAAGACTGACCCAAACAGATATCAGAAAATATCATGAAGCCCAAAACTTTAATCAAATCTGAATGACACTGGCATAGGAATAGAGAATAATTCCAGGATACATAAAAATTTAATACATGATAAATATACCATTTAATTCAATGGAGATAATGAAGTTTGCCTAACAAATTAAACTGGCAAAACTGGCTAAGAAGATAGACAAAAATATTGCGAGAATATCTAGAAAGCTACATGGTCAAATTAAGAGCAAGGGAAGACTTTTAATCAAGATTTAAAAGCTGGAAGACATTTTTAAAGGAAATAAAAGACAGTGGTAGCTGGCACCAGTGCCCTCCCAAAGCAGCTCCTTCCCTAGGGGGCCAACCCCACCTCACCCAGCAGGTGGCCTCAGCAGGCAGGAGTACCCCTCCCAACCATCTTTCTTTTCAGGAGGCAAGCCCCACACATCAGCATGCCTGCAGCAGCCACTGCCAGACCTCCCAGCCAGCCAGGTCGAGCCATCCCTGCCCACCAGCATGCCCGTAGCAGTCACAGCCAGGCCTCATAGACAGCCAGGCAAGGAACTAATCCTGCCCACCAGGGCATCTGCAGCAGTCACAGCCAGGCCTCCACAGCTAGCTGATCTGGAACGACTCCTGCCCACCAGCACACCTGCAGCAATCATGGCCCAACCACAACAGGAGGGTACATGCAGCCCACACGGCATACCCCTGGAGCACCTGGATCTGGAGGTGATGGGTGACTGCACCACTGGGCTCCAAAGGACATCTTCTATATAAGGCCACTCTTTTAAGACCAGGACACATAGCTGATATACCTACTTCAAAGAACCAAGCACAGAGAGTTAAGAAAAGGAGATGAAGGAATACCTTCCAGATGAAAGAACAAGACAGAATCCTCATAAAAGAACTAAGTGAAATGTAGATAAGCAATTTACCAGATAAAGAGTTCAAAGTAATAGTCATAAACAAACTTGTCCAACTTGGGAGAAGAATGAGCTCAGTGAGAGCTTCAAAAAAGAGATAGGAAATATAAAAAAGAACCAATCACAACTGAGGAATACAATAAGTGAATTAAAAAACACTACAGGGAATCAACAGAATAGAGGACTAGAAATCAACTATAAGAATAAAAACTACAAAAAGCACAAACACATGTTAGCTAAACAACATGCTACTAAACAATGAATGGGTCAACAAAGAAAACAAAGAGAAAATGAAAAAAATCTTGAGACAAATGAAAATGGAAATGCAATGTTCCAAAATCTAAGGGATATAGAAAAAGAACTTCTAAGATGGAAGGTTATAGCAATACAGCCCTACCTCAGAAAACAACAACAAAATCTCAAATAGAGAATCTAACCCGAAACCTAAAAAAACTAGAAAAAGAAGAACTAACAAAGTCCAAAGTTAACAGAAGGAAAGAAATAATAAAGCGCAGAGTGGAAATAAACTAAATAAAGACTAAAACCAATAGAAAAGATCAATGAAACTGAGGGCTGGTTCCTTGAAAAGATAAACAAAATTGATCAACCTTTAGCAAATTCATCAAGAATAAAAGAGAGAGATCCAAATAAATAAAATCAGAAATGAAAGAGAAGTTATAAATTACACCACAGAAATACAAAGGATCATAAGAGATTATACAAATAATTGTGTGCCAATGAACTGGACAACTTAAAAAAATGGGTAAATTCCTAGAAACATGCAATCTCCCAAGACTGAACCAGGAAGAAATAGAAAATCTGAACAGACTGATTACTAGTAATGAAATTGCATCAGTAATCAACAAAATCCCAACAAACAAAAGTCCAGGACCACATGACTTCACAGGTGAATTATACCAAACATTTAAAGAGCTAATACTTATCCCTCTCAAACTATTTGAAAACAAAAAGAGAAAGGAATGCTCCCAAAGTCATTCTACAAAGCCAGCATTACCTTAATACCAAAACCAGATAAAGACGCTACAAAAAAAGGAAAATTACAGTCCAATATCACTGATGAACATAGATGAAAAAATCCTCAATAAAATATTAGCAAACCAAATTCAACAATATATTAAATACAACATGACCAAGTGAGATTTATTCCAGGGATGCAAAGATGATTCAATATGTGCAAATCAATCAACATAAAACACCACGTTAACAAAACAAAGTATAAATATCATATGATTATCTCGATAAATGCAGAAAAAATATGTGACAAAATTCAACATCCATTCATGATAAAAACTCTCCAGAAAGTGAGCATAGAGGGAACCTACCTCAACATAATAAAGGCCATATATGACAAACCCACAGCTAACATCGTACTCAACAGTGAAAAGTTGAAAGCGTTTCCTCTAAGATCAGGAATAAGATAAGGATATCCACTTTCACCACTTTTATTCAACATAGTCTTGGAAGTCCTAGCCACAGCAATCAAAGAAGAAAAAGAAACAAAAGGAATACAAATTGGAAAAGAAGTAAAACTGTCACTGTTTGCAGATGACATGATACTGTACATAGAAAATCCTAAAGATGCTACTAGAAAACTACTAGAGGTCATCAATGAATTCAGTAAAGTTGCAGGATACAGTATAAATACACAGAAATCTGTTGTATTTCTATACACTAACAATGAAAGATCAGAAAGAGAAATTAAGGAAACAATCCCATTTACCATCACATCAAAAAGAATAAAATACCTAGGAATAAACCTACCTAAGTAGGCAAAAGGTCTGTACTCCAAAAACTATAAGACTCTGATGAAAGAAATCAAAGATGACACAAACAGATGGAAAGATATACTGTGTTCTTGGATTGGAAGAATCAATATTGTCAAAATGCCTATACTGCCCAAAGTAATCTACAGATTCAATGCAATCCCTGTGAAATTACCAACAGTATTTTTCACAGACCTAGAACAGAAAATTTTACAATTTGTATGGAAACATGAAAGACCCCAAATAGCCAAAGCAATCTTGAGAAAGAAAAATGGAGTTGGAGGAATCAGGCTCCCTGACTTCAGACTATACTACAAAACTATAGTCATCAAAATAGTACAGTACTGGCACAAAAACAGACATATAGATCAATGGAACAGTCTACAAAGCCCAGAAATAAACCCAGGCATCTATCGTCAATTAATCTACAACAAAGGAGGCAAGAATATACAATGGAGAAAAGACAGTCTCTTCAATACGTGGTGCTGGGAAAACTGGTCAGCTACAGGTAAAAGAATGAAATTAGAATATCCTCTTACACCACACAAAAATAAACTCAGATTGGATTAAAGATGTAAATGTAAGAGCAGATACTGTAAAACTTCTAGAGGAAAACACAGGCAGAACATTCTTTGGCATAAATCACAGCAATATCTTTTTGAATCCATCTCCTAGAGTGACAAAAATAAAAACAAAAATAAACAAATGGGACCCAATTAAACTTAAAAACTTTTGCACAGCAAAGGAAACCATGAGCAAAACAAAAAGGCAACCTACCTAATGGGAGAGGGTATTTGCAAATGATATATCTGATAATGGGTTAATATCCAAAATACATAAAGAACTCACACAACTCAATAGTAAAAAAACAAAGAATCTGATCTAAAAATGGTCAGAGAAGCTGAATAGAGTTTTTTGCAAGGAAAACATACAAATGGCCAACAGACACATGAAAAGATGCTCAATATCACTCATCATTAGGGAAGTACAAATCAAAAGCACAATGAGATATCACCTCACACGTGTCAAAATGGCTATTATCAAAAAGACAACAATAAACAAATGTTGGTGAGGATGTGAAGAACAGAGAACTCTCACGCACTGTTGGTGGGAGTGTAAACTGGTGCATCCACCATGAAAAACAGTATACAGTGTCCTCAAAATATTAAAAATAGAACTGCCCTATGATCCAGCAACCCCACTCCTCAATATTTATCTGAAGAAAATAAAAATCCTACCTTGAAAAGATATGTCCACCCCTATGTTCATTGCAGCACTATTCACAATAGCCAGATGTGAAAGTAACCTAAGTGTCCATCAACAGATGAATCGATAAAGAAGATGTGGTATATATATACAATGGAATATTACCATAAAAAAGAATGCAATCTTGCCATTTGCGACAATATGGATGGACCTAGAGGGTATCATGCTAAGTGAAATAAGTCAGACAAAGACAAATACCATATGATTTCACTTATATGTGGAATCTAAAAAACAGAACAAATGAACAAATGAACAAACAAAACAGAAACAGACTCATAGATACTCATAGAACAAACGGGTGGTTGCCAGAGGGGAGGGGCACGGGGGGGTTGGGTGAAATAGGTAAAGGGGATTAAGAGGTAAAAACATCCAATTATAAAATAAATGTCATGGGAATATACTGTACAACATTGGGAATATAGTCAATAATATTGCAATAACTTGGCATGATCACAGAGCGTTACTAAACTTACCATGGTGACAAATTTGTAAGGTATATAAATGTTGAATCACTGTTGTACACCTGAAACTAATATAATGTTATATGTCAACTATACTTTAATAAAAATTAAGAAGAAAAATAGAGAAATAATTGTCTATATAGAAATTTTTTTTAATTTGTATGGCAAAAGATAATGTAAACATCCAGTTGACAAATGATTGGGAAAATTTGTAATGTAGAGGTAATATTATCATACACAAATAACTCTTATAAACTGACAAGAAAAAGAAAATTCAGTACAAAAACAGGCAAAGGACTTGAATAGGTATTTCACTAAAAAGCAAATCCAAATGGCAAAAAAGTTATAAAAATAGTCAAATTTCCTAAAACCCAGGAAAATATAGATTAATTCACTTTATACCCTTATCAAGCTGACAAGAATGGAAAAGAGCTACAATAATTATTTTTGGTGATAACATGAAGGAGATCATGCTTTATTAAATTGTTTGTGTTTCATGAAATGTTACCAGTTTTTGGAAAGTGAGGTGATAATATCTGTTAAAAGTAAAAATTCACATATCCTATGCCCAGAAACCCCACTCCTGGAACTGTCTAGAACCACAAATGCATAACTATACGTGTAGAAGGATGCTTCCTGCAATTTTGTTTGTAGTGACAAAAACTGAAATCAAACACCCATTAATAAGGGAATAATTGAATAAATTGTGGAGCATTCACATCATGGACTATTATGTAGCAATCAAGAAGAATGGCGGGGGGGCTTCCCTGGTGGCGCAGTGGTTGAGAGTCCGCCTGCCGATGCAGGGGACACGGGTTCGTGCCCCGGTCCGGGAGGATCCCACACGCGTGGAGCGGCTGGGCCCGTGAGCCATGGCGGCTGAGCCTGCGTGTCCGGAGCCTGTGCTCTGCAACAGAAGAGGCCACAACAGTGAGAGGCCCGCGTACCGCCAAAAAAAAAAAAAAAAGAAGAAGAATGGGGGGAAAAGCTATACCAGTTAGTCTGGAGAATTTTTATGAACTAGTATAGAAATAGTATTGGTGTGGCTGGAACGAACTGTGTGATGTTGAGAAATGAGGTTGGAGAAATATGAGACAACAATGAGACAAGGGCTCCTTATGTCATGCTAATGAATTTGAAGACTCTCCAAACTACATGATAAAAAGAATAATAATGAAAGGTAAGCCCTATAAAAATCTATGCAATCCCAATTAATCTAAGGCATCTCTGACTTCCCTATCTTCCCTTCCCTTTTGTTCCTTATGCCTTCCTTACGTCCTTTTAAATTTTCTAACAGCAGGATCCTACTGTAGAAAAATAAATATATTAAAAGATGACGTACAACTAAGTGACAATGCAGCTAAGTGATTACTGTACTGAGATCCCTAAAATGAAATGTGGCCAAATCGGGCTTATGTGCTCTAGAAGAAACTGTTTCCAAATACACTCCACTGTTCTTTTGGTAATTCAATTGTGGTGACAGGTCAGTCAGGCTATAATTGATTTTAATTAGCCTCCCTAACGCTGCAATATTCCTTACCTACATACAAACTGTCAAAATGCAGGAAGAAGGGAGGGCAAGGGAAAGAGAGGGAGGGAGGGAGGGAGAGAGGTTAGTTCATTTTCCACCTTTTTCAAAATTCCAGATCAATTGTTTTCAACCTCTCTTACAAGGAAATGTCCCATTTTCCAGTATAAATGAGGGGAAATATGTCACCATGGCAGCTCTTAGAAAGAAATGGCTGATCCCTTCAGCAACAGACAATAAATTCAATTCTGTCTTTTGTGGAACAATGCATTGTTTCCAGGGTCCAGGGAGGAGAAAAATCTCTGCATCTGCTCCCCAGTTTCTCCTGGTAAAATATTATTTTAGGGGGCTGACAGAAACCAAGGCAAGTCCATACAAATCAAGCAAATACATTTAAAGATGCAAATGTTTTTGTATTACTAAGCACACAGGGACTGTGTCTATATATGTGTCATACATTCCACAAAACAGGAAAGGTATTTCCTGACTGACTTTAATTGTGTACATACTGAAATTTTATCCAAAGCATAACAGCATTTTTAAAATTCAAGACTCTTCAATCATACTGAGTCATTTCAGTACCTCCTACCTCTGGGAAGCCACTGTCATTCCCAGCAGAGTCGGGATCAGAAGTCACCTGGGAAGCTGACCTCTAAGGTAAGGTACTTTCCATCATTAAGTTTCCAGGATACTCCATTTTTTTAAGTGATGAGAGGGATCAATCAAGACCATCCCTGGGACTCATCCACCCCAGGTTGCTCAGCTCTATCATCCTTCCTCCCACATAACTATTCAGCACATGGTCATAGTTCACTCAGCTCAACTACAGAGGGCAAGCAGACACATTTATGGACACTGCCACCCCATTCCCCTTTGGCTTCTAGTAGAGACAAGGTAAGAGTTGTGGATGCATGGACTTGGCAGCCGTTGCTATTTCCTCACCCCTGCCCCCAGTCCTGAGAACCCCTGTCTGAGCAGACTGGTACACCCAGATCCTCATCCTCAACATAACTAGTGGCCTTCAGGCACAAAAGAGACATCAAGTCATTTAGTCCAATGAGCCTTCGGATACTGAACATAAACTTCCACTTATGAACCTCCAAGGGTATTGAATTGAGGCAACCTCTTTCACCTTTGTAAAAACTAATTATTTCACTGGTCGTCTTCCTTTATGTGCAATAGAACTCTGCCACTCTATTCAACACTTATTTCAAATCTTCCACAAAACTCTATTCAAGACAATCTGTTCAAAGCTTCTCAACCCCTTGACCACCTCAACTTTTTCTATTAATTCCACTTCTATTCCTTGGTGTAATATAGAATAAGATTAATCCTTCTTTCAGATGACAGTCTTGGTATAATTATGCATCTTCCCCAATACCCTTACAAACAGAAAGTCTCTCTTTGCAGCAAACATCCCAATTACTCAAAAAATCTCTTTCCATCAATGGCTTAAAACTGCTTCACCATCCTTTATACTCTCCTGTGAATATTCTCAAGATTATCCATGTTATTGTTCATCTGTGGCCTCCAGAACTAAACATAAGACTCGAGAAGTGGACTGAGCAGCTCAGGGTAGAGTAGCAACATCTTCTTGTTCATTTTAAATGTTACGTCTCCAATATTATTTCTGTAGAAATTACATAACATTACAGGGTTTGTGTTCAGCTAAAACATATAAGATACGTTTTATGTGTACTACGAAATTATATCTCCTTAAGCCAATACAATGCAGATAAATTTGGAAACTTAAATGCATGATATAATTACCCTGATTCTATTTTAACCTTCTCAGAAGTATCCCATCCTCTGAATCTAACCCCTCTACACCATATTCACAACCAAGAATCCCTGCTACCAACTACCTTCCAGGTTAGCTAGTCTATCTTAAAGCTGAATCCGCAACCTCTTTTAAAAGTACTTATTTACTACAGACATTTTGAGTAGATAACTTTTCTTTTTAGTGCATTCCTCCTCCCCTGTTCCTTATCTCAATGGCATCACCAACAGTCTCCTCAGTTTTCCAAATTAACAATCTAGGAGGAATCCTTGGCTCTCTCTCTCCCTATATCCTATCAGTCCAAGTCCTGCTGAGGCTACCTCCTAAATATTGCCAGGACCTGTCAATTCGCTTCATTCTCACTGCCACTTCCCTTCTCAGACCAAGGTCTTCCCTTTGCCAAATACTGAAAGAGCCACTGTCTCCTTTTCTCTCACTTGCCCCCAATAATTAAAATCTCATTTCTCTCCCCTGCTTAAAATCCTTCCACAGCCCCTTCCACAGCACTAAACTTCTCATAAGGCCCTTGATTTCTTCTCCACTCTCAAGCATCAATATTTGCACGCATCAGAATTCTGTGCTCTTCACAGCTTTTGCCTGAGGAATGTATGCCCATGCTGTCCCTGCAACTTTGAACATTCTCTGCCCCCACCTCTTCAGGCAAACATCAGAGCTCCACTTGAGTCATTTTCTGTAAGAAGCCTCCACTGACTGCATTCTCAAGAATGGCCCAGATGCTCTCCCCATGTGCTCCACTGGCAAACTGCCTCATGCTATAGTAACTGTTTACACTCACTCCAACCTCTTGCCTCCCTAGTCACATCTGTTACCACTGTGATTCCCATTCTTCACTCATATAAGGACCCTTGTGATTACACTGGATTCCACCTGGATAATGAGAGTAATCTCTCCGTCCCAAGATCTTTAATCACATCTGTAAAGTCCCTTTTACTATGTAAGATAACATATTCACAGCTTCTGGAGTTTAGGACATGGACATCTTTGGGGGCAGGGGAGAGGTCGTTACTCAGCCTACCAGACGAGGTGAGAGTTAAGAAATAGAGGGGGAAGAGCATTCTAGGGTAAAGGAACAGCATGTACAATGGTTCTGAGATGAGAAGGAGTACAGTACACTGAGCTCCTGAAGGAAGGCAATGTAGGTAGAACCTAGACAGCAAAAGAAAAGATGTTGTGAGATGGAAAGAGGATGTAAAATTGGGCCAGATGGTATACAGTCTTGTTAGTCATGTTGAGAACATTGGCTGCAGTCCTAACAGTGACTGGAGGATTCCCTCTAGTCCCTCCCCACTGGAGGGAATCCACTGGAGGCCACCAAGCATTGGGAGTGATAGCAGCAGATTTCAATTTTTTTTGAAGATCACTTTGGCTTCAGTGTGAAGAATAGGCTGGAGGTGCCAAGGGTGGGAGTGGAGGGAAATTTCATTTACTTTCCTGGAAAACATCTGAGAACATACTTTTATAATTCTAGGCATCTCATGGGAACTACAGTACTATTATCAATAATACTACTACTCAATAACCAAATTCCTTACATTTGCCATTGCTTGCATTTCACAAACCTTTATCAATATTCACATCACCTTGTGATATAGAAATTACTAAGCCTTTTAGGCAGATGAGAAAACCAAGGCTGAACTTAGTTTACGTTAACTATCTTGACCGAAGTGCTTCATCCAAACAGAAGCTGAGCCAAAACTAGAACCAAGATTCCTGACTCCCAGTGTAATACTTTTGTACTTTAATTCCCCCCGCTAAAAACAAACCTTTTAACAAGCCCAGTGGGTTTTCATTATGACTTTATAAACTCGAACTCTCTTACTTTTCCATTGTCCAGGCATGAAATCAGATGTTAATGCATCACTGAATTTATCTGGTCACAAGAGTCGACCATCACTACCTTCAACATATCACTTCAGAACATCCCTCAACAACATGGCTCAACTCACATCCCACACTCATTGGTCAAAGGAAGAAAAGAAAGTCCTCAGAGTTGCTGCTTCATTTGCAGTTCAGAGAACGGTGACAGCTCTCTGCTTGCAAGTCAGACAATTTGAAAAAAATGAGTCTCTGAGCTTTTTGGCTTGTACTTTCCCCCAGCAGGCTCCTTGCTGCTCTCTGCTCAGCATAACAGACCATTAAACATGTTGGGTTGAATGTAATGACTCATATAGCATGTACACTCCTTCCTATCACACTAATCACCAGTTTCTGTAATATCGTGTTTGTTAAAAAGAAGCAATAATGCAAATCCTCATAATAAGAACCCTCAATTAAAGGGAATTTGTTTCCCCTGCACTTCAGCACAAAGAGAAAGAATCAAATGACAGTGAAACAAGCTAATGGACATTTTAAAGAAGCAAGAAAAAAAAAAAATACTTCCAGTTGCTGACATGGGACCAGGACACAGTGACTTATTTGAGAAAACCAAGAATGACAAAAATCCCAAAACCTGAGTTTGCCATTAAAGATGTGACCGGTTGCCTACTAACCTCATTCACTAATTCATTAAATCACTCAAGCGAAGTCAGGAGACACTGAGCAGACAGTGGGATGCCAAGATGACAAAGAGACCATCCCAGCTCTCAAGGAGCTCTGGCTCTGGTGGTGAAGAAAAAGTATTGCACTAGCCAGGACACTGACATTACAAAAGGGGCTAATTTCAACCCAAAATGACCTAAACGCACAAACAAAAAGAAATGGTTACCTCGTTGGAAAGTTCAATTGCTTCAGGCACTTCTGGATTCAGATATTCAAATATCCAATAAAATTTTGTCTCTCTTCATCAAAAGCTCTGCTTTCTTCCATGTTAATTTCTGTTACAGTCAGTTTCTACACTTTTGGTGGCACAGTCGCCTTCTGCCACTCCAGGCTTATATCCAACTAGTCTTGCAAAACCAGTGGATAGGGAGAGTCTCTTTTCCAATAATTCTACCAAAAGTACTGAACTTGGCTCATCAGGCTTGTGATATGCATCTTCTTCTGAACCATTCACTGTGGTCAAGGAGATGGCATTGCCAGTGGACCACTTATCCCCCACTACTCACCAAGCAGGGAAAGTGGCCAGGTCTTCTTAAACCACATGAACTGAGAACATGAATCAAAAATTCAAGGTGCTGTTACCAAACAAAAGAGAAACAGATGCTGTCCAGATAAAAACTGTATACATCCTCTACAGCTATACACACACCAAAGTGCAAAAGGTGTTACATGTTAGGGAAGCATGTGCAGAAGAACATGGGAAGACATGAAGGAAGAGAGCAGCTAATTCTGTCTATGGAAGGGAAAATCAGGAAAGGCTCCTTTACGCTTGACTGAGTCCTAAAAGATAAGTAGGTGCTTGCTGCACCTTGCAAAGAAAAAGGAGGTTGCTTCCTGAGCGAAGGCACTGAGCCATGAAACAGCCTGGTCTGCTTGGGGGAATGTAGGACATTCCTCCATGTTGCCTCCCCCCATCTCTGCTGTCCCTGGATCTCCAAAGATATGTTCACCTCTACCTAGAGGTCTCCACTTGCTCCAGGTGGAGCTGACACTCAGCGTAATGTGATGTGTATCAGAGATCTCCTCTCCCTCAGCTGGAGAGGCCACATGTGGTCAAGGTCCAGAACCACAGGGAGGATGGCTGAACTCCAGGGCTGCCCCTTGTGACACCTTCACTGACAAGTCCACAAGATGAACTTTCTGTCTGCTCTCTTATTCCATGTCCAATCACAAATATTTACTGAGCCAATGCTATGGGCCAGACCATGTCCTAGGCCCTGAGCATATAAGGTTTCTGCTCTCATGGAGGTTAATTTCTAGCTGGACAGGGGCAGACAAACATATAAACAAATCAATGCATGGAGTCATATCAGAAAGTGCTAAGTGTTATAAGATAAAGCAGTTGTGTAATGGGATTCAGACTGGGGAGGGAGCAATTAAGTGAAGGAAAGGGCTGCTTTTGTTAGTGTGGTCAGAAAAGGGCTGAGGATCCAACTTTTGAAATGATACTTAAATGGCATGAAGCCATGCACGAGCCTTTGAAAGAGCATCATCTCAGGAAGAAGGTGCACAAATTTCAAAGGCCCTGGGGTGAAAGCAAGCTTTGGCCTGTCTTGAGGGCTAGAAAGAGAATCTCTCTATCATAATCCTGCAAATTCAGAGCTTTAGGCTGAACCCAATCCACAACAAGGCCCCAAGCTTTTCCCATCCCTTCCTTCCTCAATAGCAAGAATCTCTACCACGTTAAGCATCTGCTGTATTCCAAAGACTGTGATTTAAAAAAAACTGTACTCACATTATCTCACTGAATCCTCAAAAAGTTAAATACTAAAAGTTAAATACTGTCATAGTCATTTTATATCTAAGGAAACTGAATCTCAGTGCAGTTGAGAAACATGGTCAAAGCCATACAGCTGGAGAGGGACTAGCCCAAGATTTAAATGGAGACTTCAACATCCATGTTTTTCTCCCTGTTTCATCACTAGTGGAATAAACTGTCTATATGCTGGATTAAATGATGGAAAACATACTGCTAATCCCTCCCAAAGATTAAATATGGAGATTATTTACTCCTGAATCTTGACTCCTAGTTGATATCAGGAGAAAAGTGTTAGAATAAAGCTTCAAACTATAGAAAAGTCTCTGTATTCAAAATCTAATCATAGTAAAATTGCATGCAAATGGATTCCTGAGACACCAATGGAGAATGCAACCAGGTTTATCACAAAACTATCCTTCAATCCTAACTGTTTTGTTTCATTTTCTTCCTGAGAAAATTGAGAGCAAAATTTACTTGCTACTGTTTTAATACTAGGGAAATAGGTTAAAAACAAAAAATACACTAAGGTGATGTAGTATTTTTAATATATTTTAAAGAACACATATCTCTAAAGAAGATCCGTGGCAGGAGAGGGGAAAGAGAAAGTTCTATAGTCAACTAAGTTTGGGAAATTCTGTACCTACTACTAAAGATTCACAATGAACGTTAGCGTATTAACAACTATAAGAAGTCTTGCAATCAAGAAACTTCTCTCACTTTGCTTAATCCAATATTGCCCAAACTTAATTAACTCCAGAACTCCTCTTTCAATGCCATGTAGACATTTTCCCTGCATATGTCTTAGGATCCACTTGGGAAATGTTGGTCTATAGTAATTTAGACAAATAATCTTTCTTCTACCTCACTCTGGAGGATTATAGTAGTAGTAGCCCTGATCCGTTCACACCTCACTGTATCCCTGCCCTTAGTAACTCCCTCCTGCGTGCACACACACACACACACACACACACACACACTGATTCTGGACTTGGCTGTGGGACTCGCTTTAGCCAATAAGACAAAACCAAACACATGATTCAAGCAGAGACTTGAAAAGTGCATTTGTCTCTGGGCTTGCCCTCTCCTGAGGCCTCTAGGTCCCTTGTAACCACCACACGTAAAGAAGCCCAAAGTAGACTCCTGGACGCTGTGAGAGAGCATGGAGCAAAGGCCAGCCATCCCATCTGAGGTCTCTCCTAGACCAACCAGCCCCAAGCCAACCTGGTAACTGACCAATGACGTGTGAGTGAGTTCCATTTGAGACCAGCAAAAGAAGCACCCAGCTCAGCCCAGCCCAAACTGCCACCCACAGAACTGTGCAGGAAAGAAAGCATTGCCATTTTAAACCATTAAACGTTAGGGTGGTTTATCACAGAGTAAAAACTCATACATCCACTAACTGAAAGGTTTTGGCACTGTACTCAAAATAAGCCTTAGGAACATGAAGACAGTGCTCTTTTAGGCCACAGTATTATCACCTGTAATGTTTTAAAAATGAAATCCAAAGGTTCTTACCACAGATCCCTTCCTCACAGAGGTAAGTGTATCTGAATCTTAGATTTATAATTAGTGACAGCCTCCTCACAGAGGTAAGTGTATCTGAATCTTAGATTTATAATTAGTGACAGCTTCTGGAATTATCTTGTAAGCTCACAAAGTTGTTTACCTTGATCATACACCATCATACCTTCATGCACTAATACACCTCCCTTTGTCAAAACAAACATGGGCTCCAAATATCGTAAACCAAATAAGTGCATTACAATTTTTAAGAGGGGTCTAACCCTCACAGATGATTTTAATCCAGGGAACCTTAAAATTAATAAACTGTGAAAGGTGTATCTTCAGTTCTTGTTGGATGAAAATGAACATTAATACCCTGCTGATGAGTCATTAACACATCTCAACAGTAAGAAATAAAACAACACTGTTACTTTCACTAGGAGAGGCCCAGTTAATTAATAGCGAAGGTGAGAATGCCGGGAACTTGGGTTTATGAGAAATCACAAACCTGATAAGTTTATTAAATAATATTTCCATCAGCTGTAGGAAAACTTTTTAAAAATAGTAATAAAAATAGCAAAGTGGGAGTTTACAGGGAAGAGAGAGGAAATATCACCTCAGAAAGTCATTCCAGACATGTCTTCCTTCCCAGTACACACTGTGAAAACATAATTTCCAATTCATTAGGGAGGCACAGGTATGAGTGGAGAGAAATGCTAATTATGCATTAGTTCAGTTAGCTAAATTCAGATGGGGTAATAATACATGGACTGATGGAATAAGACACAAAATTTTAAATTCCAGACAGACTACTGCAAATGGCTTTTAAAGAAGCAAGCCAGTTCCCGTTCTCTACAAACCACAAACTGGAATCTGGGAATTACATACCTCAGCAGAATAGCAAAATTCACCCTAGAGAAGTTGATAACCAGTGAGTGAAATCTGCAGAAAGAGGTAAAGACAGCTTCTAAGGCAATGTCTAGGAATATCCTTTAGTTGTATAATATACAACTAAAGCTGGGGCAGAAGAGGGTAGATTAAAATGGAAACTGGGAATTCAACTTGAGGAGACCAAAAAGTTGACTATCAGATATTCATAGGCATTAAAACAATCATAGTCCTTTGTTATAAACAGCACAGTTTATCCATTCTACTGTTGATAGGCATGTGGGTGGTTTCCATTCTGTGATATTACAAGCAGTGCTGCTATGAACTATCTTGTGTCTCCTGGTGCACAGGTGCAAGAGTTATTTTAAGGCTATGGTTCTCATTAAAATCACCTGCTGAAGTTTCACTAGCTACTGATGCCCTGGTCCCGTCACAGACCAACTAAATGACTGATTCAAAATATAGGGGCAGAGGTGGGGGAGATAGGGAAAATGAGGGATGGGAGGGGGATGGGAAGGTGGGATGTCAAGCATTTTTTTCTCAACATTCAATCTGTAATTATTCAAATTTCACCAATTGTCCCAAAATGTATTTTATTCCTGTTTTCCTTTATTTTCCACTTGAGGACCCTGTTTCAGTCCATACCTTGCATTTAATTGTTAATCTGTGATCTCTTTTAAGCTAAAATACTCTCTCTGCCTTTCCTTTTCTTATGACATTGACTTTTTAAAGAGTCCAAACCAGTTGTCTTATAGAATGTCCCACATTCTGTACTGTTTCCTTACAATGTCATATATCTTGATCCTCTATCCTCTATATTTCATGTAAACTGAAGTTAGTTATAGAGACTTCATTAGATTCAGCTTAAACGTTTTTAGCAAGAACACTTCCTAGGCAATTCCGTGAACTGTTGCATCACATCAGGAGACCCATGATGTCAGGGTGCCCCCACTATTAGTGGTACTGTTTGGTCACTTGGTTAGGAGGTAATTGCTCTATCTCTGCAAGATAACTTTTCTTAATTGAAATTAAGATGAATGGCCTCAAAGATTCTAGGTACCTTTGAACAGTAAGGGCTCTCAAACTTGTCTCCCATTTCAGTGGACAAAGTTATGACTTTCGGGGTCATTCAGAAAAAGTGAAGAAACATGACGATATGTTCCTTCCTCATTCAAGAGCCTAGACATGGAAATCAATTATAGCATTTTTTTTTGGACCCACTATACTTTATCTCATTTAATCCTCACAGTTACCTCATGAAATTATAATTAGTCTTATGATTTAAAAAAAAAAAAGGTAACTGAGGGTCAGAGAGATTAAGTCACAGGCTCACAAAGTAAGCACAAAACTAGGACTCAAACTCAGGTTTACGTGATCCCAAAGCTCCTAACCATACACTGTGCTCATTTCCCTCACAGCCAGTACCTTTTTTCCCGTAGGCCTGAAACCCTAAATGAGATAGACCAATCCATCTGTCATTCCCTCTTAGTTGGAACCAAAGTCTCCTACCACTTTCATAACCCTTCTGACACGGTTCTCATCCAGGATTAAACCACCTTGACTCCACTTCATCGAACTGAGTTTTCTGTGGAAGAGTAAGTAACATTTCCTAGAGGAGTCACCTGAAACCCACAAAGGTTAAGTGCACAACCGAAAGTCACACAATAAATCAAAGAGGATCGTGCTTCAAAAGCAGTGTAGGGCTTTTACTGAACAGTGCAGCTCTCGATAAAACTCAGCTGTTAAGGATGCTGTGGAACTGGAACACACAAAGACAACAAAAAGATCAACCAGGGAGCATAACCCTGAATGGAGTAATGCTTTGAGAAGCAGGTTCAGAATTTTAAAAATAATTATTTTATACCAGGTGCTTCACCAGATTACCTGTAATCATTTTCACAACAACCCTAGAAGTTAAGCATTAAATGAATCCCCATTTTATAGGCGGAAAAACCAAGGACCAGAGAGCTAAGAACTCTAGCTGGGCTGGAATGTAAACCCATACTGTCTGATTCCAGATCTAAACACTGAATCATTATTCAGTATCTTCCTACCTATGCAAGTGTCAACAGCAAAACTAATACAGAAACTCTAAGCTAACCAAAGCTTCCTCTACAACGTTGAAGGTCAGTATTATAACAGTGAAAATAGAAGTTCTACAGTCAACCTGGCTGGGTTCAAATCTCAGCCATTTTCAGTGGAATGAACTTGGGCAACATTTTTAACCTTACTGTAAAGATGATAATAGCTCCTACCTCAGGAGATTGTTGGATTAATGTATACAAAGTTCTTGGAAGAATATCTTTTAGTAAGTACTTTGAAGGTGTTAGTTATTATTTTTAAATTGTTTGCTTCCATTTCCTATACTTTCACTTCAGTAGATACTCTCCTTATTCTTTTTTCTTTTGAATTTTATTTATTTTTTATACAGCAGGTTCTTATTAGTTATCTATTTTATACATATTAGTGTATATATGTCAATCCCAATCTCCCAGTTCATCCCACCACCCTCTGCCCACCACTGTCCCCCCTTGGTGTCCATGTTTGTTCTCTACATCTGTGTCTCTATTTCTGCCCTACAAACCATTTTTCTAGGTTCCACATATATGCGTTAATATACGATCATTGTTTTCCTCTTTCTGACTTACTTCACTCTGTATGACAGTCTCTAAATCCATCCATGTTTCCACAAATGACCCAGTTTTGTTCCTTTTTATGGCTGAGTAATATTCCATTCTATATATGTACCACATCTTCTTTACCCATTCAT
This sequence comes from Delphinapterus leucas, assembly GCF_059928025.1. NCBI lineage: Eukaryota > Metazoa > Chordata > Mammalia > Artiodactyla > Monodontidae > Delphinapterus > Delphinapterus leucas. The sequence goes on along the minus strand of NC_143133.1, from coordinate 45,355,481 downwards.
CTGTCGATGGGCATTTAGGTTGCCTCCATGACCTGGCTATTGTAAATAGTGCTGCAATGAACATTGGAGTGCATGTGTCTTTCTGAATTATGGCTTTCTCTGGGTATATGCCCAGTAGTGGGATTGCTGGATCATATGGTAATTCTATTTTTAGGTTTTTGTTTTTTTTTTTTAACATCTTTATTGGGGTATAATTGCTTTACAATGGTGTGTTAGTTTCTGCTTTATAACAAAGTGAATCAGTTATACATATACATATGTTCCCATATCTCTTCCCTCTTGCGTCTCCCTCCCTCCCACCCTCCCTATCCCACCTCTCCAGGTGGTCACAAAGCACCGAGACGATATCCCTGTGCCATGCGGCTGCTTCCCACTAGCTATCTACCTTAGTACGTTTGTTAGTGTGTATACGTCCATGACTCTCTCTCACCCTGTCACAGCTCACCCTTCCCCATCCCCATATCCTCAAGTCCGTTCTCCAGTAGGTCTGCGTCTTTATTCCTGTCTTACCCCTAGGTTCTTCATGACATTTTTTTTTTCTTAAATTCCATATATATGTGTTAGCATACGGTATTTGTCTTTTTCTTTCTGACTTACTTCACTCTGTATGACAGACTCTAGGTCTATCCACCTCATTACAAATAGCTCAATTTCGTTTCTTTTTATGGCTGAGTAATATTCCATTGTATATATGTGCCACATGTTCTTTATCCATTCATCCGATGATGGGCACTTAGGTTGTTTCCATCTCCGGGCTATTGTAAATAGAGCTGCAATGAACATTTTGGTATATGACTCTTTTTGAATTTTGGTTTTCTCAGGGTATATGCCCAGTAGTGGGATTGCTGGCTCCTATGGTAGTTCTATTTGTAGTTTTTTAAGGAACCTCCATACTGTTCTCCATAGTGGCTGTATCAATTTACATTCCCACCAATAGTGCAAGAGGGTTCCCTTTTCTCCACACCCTCTCCAGCATTTGTTGTTTGTAGATTTTCTGATGATGCCCATTCTAACCAGTGTGAGGTGATACCTCATTGTAGTTTTGATTTGCATTTCTCTAATAATTAGTGATGTTGAACAGCTTTTCATGTGCCTCTTGGCCATCTGTATGTCTTCTTTGGAGAAATGTCTATTTAGGTCTTCCGCCCATTTTTGGATTGGGTTGTTTGTTTTTTTGTTATTGAGCTGCATGAGCTGATTATATATTTTGGAGATTAATCCTTTGTCTGTTGATTCGTTTGCAAATATTTTCTCCCATTCTGAGGGTTGTCTTTTCATCTTGTTTGTAGTTTCCTTTGCTTTGCAAAAGCTTTTAAGTTTCATTAGGTCCCATTTGTTTATTTTTGTTTTTATTTCCATTACTCTAGGAGGTGGATCAAACAAAATCTTGCTGTGATTTATGTCAAAGAGTGTTCTTCCTATGTTTTCCTCTAAGAGTTTTATAGTGTCCGGTCTAACATTTAGGTCTCTAATCCATTTTGAATTTATTTTTGTGTATGGTGTTAGGGGGTGTTCTATTCATTCTTTTACATGTAGCTGTCCAGTTTTCCCAGCACCACTTATTGAAGAGGCTGCCTTTTCTCCACTGTATATCCTTGCCTCCTTTGTCATAGATTAGTTGACCATAGGTGTGTGGGTTTATCTCTGGGCTTTCTATCCTGTTCCATTGATCTATATTTCTGTTTTTGTGCCAGTACCATATTGTCTTGATTACTGTAGGCTTGTAGTATAGTCTGAAGTCAGGGAGTCTGATTCCTCCAGCTCTGTTTTTTTCCCTCAAGACTGCTTTGGTATTCGGGGTCTTTTGTGTCTCCATACAAATTTTAAGATTTTTTGTTCTAGTTCCGTGAAAAACGCCACTGGTGATTTCATAGGGATTGCATTGAATCTGTAGATTGCTTTGGGTAGCATAGTCACAGTCATTTTCACAATATTGATTCTTCCAATCCAAGAACATGATATATCTCTCCATCTATTTGTGTCACCTTTGATTTCTTTCATCAGTGTCTTATAGTTTTCTGAGTACAGGTCTTTTACCTCCTTAGGTAGGTTTATTCCTAGGTATTTTACTCTTTTTGTTGCAATGGTGAATGGATTGTTTCCTTAATTTATCTTTCTGATCTTTCATTGTTAGTACATAGGAATGCAAGAGATTTCTGTGCATTAATTTTGTATCCTGCAACTTTACCAAATTCATTGATTACCTCCAGTAGTTTTCTGGTGGCATCTTTAGGATTCTCTATGTATAGTATCACGTCATCTGCAAACAGTGACAGTTTTACTTCTTCTTTTCCAATTTGGATTCCTTTTGTTTCTTTTTCTTCTCTGATTGCTGTGGCTAGGACTTCCAAAACTATGTTGAATAATAGTGGTGAGTGTGGACATCCTTGGCTTGTTCCTGATCTTAGAGGAAATGCTTTCAGTTTTTCACCATTGAGAATGATGTTTGCTGTGGGTTTGTCATATATGGCCTTTATTATGTTGATGTAGGTTCCCTCTATGCCCACTTTCTGGAGTGTTTTTATCATAAATGGGTGTTGAATTTTGTCAAAAGCTTTTTCTGCATCTATTAAGATTATCATACGGTTTTTATCCTTCAGTTTGTTAATATCGTGTACCACATTGATTGATTTGCATATACTGAAGAATCCCCACATCTCTGGGATAAATCCCACTTGATCATGGTGTATGATCCTTTTAATGTGTTGTTCGATTCTGTTTGCTTGTATTTTGTTGAGGATTTTTGCATCTGTATTCATCAGTTATATTGGTCTGTAATTTTCTTTTTTTGTAGATACTCTCCTTATTCTTTATCACCTCAAACAGTGATCATATTCTCTAAAATCATAACCCTATTCCCAGCTTTATAAATAGTCTGATTGAGTCTTACTTGATTATTAAATATTCTCACCCACTTCTCATTTGGTGCTCACAACAATGGTTGAGGAACTCAGAGATTATTATCTGCCCTTGTTCATGAAGAAATCTTAACTCAGAAAAACTAAATGACCAGTCTAAGGCAGCTTACCTAGTAAATAAAAGAGTTAGACCAAGGACTCAAGTATACCACCTCTTAAGTTCAATATTCTTTTCCTTTTTCTGTTTTTAATTAATTTATTTATTTAATTTTGGCTGCGTTGGGTCTTCATTGCTGCGCACGGGCTTTTCTCTAGTTGCAGCAACTGGGGGCTACTCTTCATTGCGGTGCACAGACTTCTCATTGCAGTGGTTTCTCTTGTTGCAGAGCATGGGCTCTAGGTGAGTGGGCTTCAGTAGTGGTGGCTCACAGGCTCTAGAGCACAGGCTCAGTAGTTGTGGCACATCGGCTCTAGAGCACAGGCTCAGTAGTTGTGGCGCATGGGCTTAGCTGCTCTGCAGCATGTGGGATCTTCCCAGATAGGGTTCAAACCCGTGTCCCCTGCATTGGCAGGCAGATTCTCAACCACTGCACCACCGGGGAAGCCCCAGTATTCTTTTTCTAATAGCTTGTCACTTCATGTTTGTCAGATTCTGATTCCCTAAAATTAAGTTCACATTATGGCATTTAGCATAAAACTCTTCAATGGGTCTCTATTACTAAGTGGAATAAAATTCCTTACCCTACAATTATGGCTAAAGCCCAGATTCTAGTTTTATCTCCTGTGGACTCCTTTACTCCAAATCTGACACCTCTTTTACCCCCATACAATCTCTAGAGAATTTTAAATTTCAGTTATTGTGTTGTTCATCATTGTTTGTTTGCTCTTTAGTTCTTCTAGGTCCTTGTTAAATGTTTCTTGTATTTTCTCCATTCTATTTCTGAGATTTTGGATCACCTTTACTATCATTACTCTGAATTCTTTTTCAGGTAGACTGCCTATTTCCTCTTCATTTGTTATGTCTGGTGGGTTTTTATCTTGCTCCTTCATCTGCTGTGTGTTCCTCTGTCTTCTCATTTTGTTTAACTTACTGTGTTTGGGGTGTCCTTTTCGCAGGCTGCAGGTTTGTAGTTTCCATTGTTTTCGGTGTCTGCCCCCAGTGTGTTAGGTTGGTTCAGTGGCTTGTGTAGGCTTCCTGGTAGAGGGGACTGGTGCCTGTGTTCTGGTGGGTGGGGCTGGATCTTGTCTTTCTGGTGGGCAGGGCCACGTCCAGTGGTGTGCTTTGAACTTAGTATGACTTTAGGCAGCCTCTCTGCTAATGGGTGGTGTTGTGTTCCTGTCTTGCTAGTTGTTTGGCATGGGGCGTCCAGCACTGGAGCTTGCTGACCGTTGGGTGGAGCTGGGTCATAGCGTTGAGACGGAGATCTCTGGGAGATCTCTCGCCGACTGATATTACATGGGGCCGGGAGGTCTCTGGTGGTCCAATGTCCTGAACTCGGCTCTCCCACCTCAGAGGTTCAGGCCTGATACCAGGCCGGAGCACCAAGACCCTGTCAGGCACACAGCTGCAACAGAATTGAGTGAGGTTGCTGGAGTAATTATTCCTCCCAATGGGGCTGAGTCCAGAGGAAACGGGGCAGTGTTTTTAACCAGTTCTCCAAAATGACTCTGATGCCAGATTCAAGGACTCCTATCCTTGAGGATGACGCTCCCCTCCTGACGAAGGACCCTTTTTTCTTTTCCTTGGTGCTTAGTCTGGTTTCACTTGCTTAGAGGCGGCCGCAGGCAGAGGGTTCACACCTGGCCCTTCAGACCAGAGTTCTTGGTGCAAAATGGCTGCACCAACACCTCAGCTCCGGGGCATGTGCAGAAGCGCCACGCACAACACTGCAATTTAAGATGGCGGCAGCAGGCCGTGTGTCCCCCACCCCCCATACAATCTCTTTCCATCTGGAATACTTTCTCTCTCCTCCCCTATCACCACCTGTTAAAAACCACATCCATCTATCAAACCTATCTCAACTGCCAACAGTTTCATAAAACTTTTCCCCAGTCCTCACAATTCAAGTGAACCATATTTCACCACTTTATCTATATAACCTACTACATTGTAAGATGTTTGAGGGCAGGTCTCACAACTTCTAATAGCATGCCTGGCATATATCATGTGCTCAACAAATACTTGTTGAATAAATTGAATGCATGGTCTATCAAATTTGAGACCAAAGAGCTATAAGGAAGTAGCAATGCTCTGACTTCTATATGCTTAGGAGATTTGGAACTGCCTCAACTATCACCTCAGATATGTCCCCAGTGTCTTTTGCATTTGCCTTTTACTTTACGTCTCCACTGCTACTCTAGTTGAGCATCTGATCCTTTTCCTCCCAGACAGTTTTAATGTTCTAATTGGCTTGTCTACCTGCTATCCCCCAACTCCCAACTATATTTTCCAAGGCTGTCAGATTAATCTTGCAATAGTGCAGCTCCAATCATTCAAGCAAGAACAACTTCATTAGCATCATGAAACATTAGTTAAGGTCCCCTCCAGTACAGTCAATACAGCAGGAGCATTTGCAAGTGAAAAAAGCTGCCAATGTCCTCCAGGTAGGTGGGACCCACTGTTGCACTGGCCACTATGGGATGTGTAAAGTATCACTGAATGGTAGGTGAGAGTAAGAACTCATAAGCAAGGCAGACAGAAGGAAAGCTATAAAGACAGACCAAAGCACCACTTCAAACAACCAGGCTCACTGTGTTATTTTAAGAAAAAGCAATGTTCTGCTAACCCAAGAGGTATCCAGCAGCCTGGCCTTTCTTCAAAGTGGTCACCGATCATCTTGACAGCAGCAGTCATCAGCAACTCTTGAACATCATGGCACCAACCCTTTGGTGTATCATAACTGAGCCTCCTCATTCCTCAGTCTACTCTCCAAAAGAAGCCAAGTGATCACATCAAAGTTTCAGAGCTCAGGCATGTGAAGAATGTGATGCAGTGGAATGAGCCTGAGCTTTAGAGACAAGCTTGGGTTTGAATCCTGGTTCTAACGTTCTGTAACTACATAATCTTGAGCAAGTTACTTAGCCTCAACTTTGACATCTTTACAATAGGGATACTAATATCCCACAGCTGGACTGTTTTAAGGATGGTGTGAAATAACACATATAAAGTTGCTGACACCTATGTTTATTAAATAATACAAGTGGGCTAAAGGACAAAAAGAACAGGCAAGACTTCCTACCTGGGTCAGCCATAAATTTGAGGAACTCTAAGCTTTGAGAAAAGGAATCAGGCCAATTCTGTGGGCCCTCTAATTGTTTCAAGATACTGCTTGGATCCTGCAGGCGTGCATTCATTCAATAATCATCAGGTGATACTCACTCTGGACTAGGCATAAATAACAACTGGTTTTATAAAAAATAAGATTTCTTTCCTCCCTAGCAATGCTCACAAGTTAAATGGGAAAGACAAAAACGAAAGAAAATAATTATGGTGTAATAAGTGCTATAAGCTATGGGCACACAGTGGAATGAGATATAAATTGCCTAGGAAGATAAGAGAAGACTTACCAAAAGAGGTGACATTTGAGTTAATATTGATGAATGCGTGGCTAATATCAGCTTTCTCTTAAGGAGAGAAGTATTTCTGATGAGGGAAGTGTTCTATAAAGCTCGCCCAAACAAGAATAGACCTTGAGAGGAAGAGTTGGAAAAATATATTGAGAATGCTAATCTTCTCTGCCTTAGAAACAAACAGAAATGTAGGTGGTAATAAAAAGCATAGAAGAGAGAGCAGAACAACACAAATAGCAAGTGGACCTTGTGAAGTGAACCAATGAGAAATCCATACGCTAGTTGTGCCAAAGGACTCAAAGCAGAAATGAATAATAGTCCATTTTGATTTGTTTGCATCGCTATAGACTAAAGTCTCTTTATGTCTCCAAACTGCCGTCCATTTAAAATATAAAATATGTCATCTAGTTGTGGTTTTAACTTGCATTTCTCTGATTACTAGTGGGTTTTACACAGATTTAAGAGCAGTTCTTGTTTCCTGTTCTATGAAATTACACGTTCAGCCTCTTGCTCTTTTTTTTTTTTAGTACAAAGTGAATATTTACTTAGGTGGAGAAAAGAAATCACAACAACCTATAAATTCAAAAAAAAAGAAATCACAACAAATTAAAAACCTCACAAACCACAAAACTAACATACTTTGACTGATTAACTGGCTACATCTCTATAACACTTTCCCTACAACTGACTACCTGTTTGTTCAGTCTATCCTTTAATGTGGTTCTTGCTCTTTTTTCTATTATCTTTACTCATTCTTTCCCACCTGGGGCCCTGACCTTGGTGTAGCAGACATGCCTTGGTAGGAGGTTTAACCACTTAGGAGCTCAAATACTCTTTGATGGAGCCCCTGGTCCTCAGCTCTCTCTCCCTCCCATTACAAGAGAGACAGTCCTATTTAAAGACTCCCAAAGGGGCCCTCAGTCTTTCACATTTGGCTTTTAATTGCCTGCTATTCATTTTCAGTCTTTCATCATCTTTTCCTAGTACAGAGCATAGAAATAGCTATCTAATCCCACTGTCCTTTTACTTACTATTTCCATCATGGTTTACAAATGCCTAATGCTTCACATTAGTTAAGGCACTGCTTCTAGAAAATATCCCAAATCACCACCAATGAAAGTTTTCATGACTGGACCATCACCTTTTGCCAGGCGCTGTCTGTGTTCTTCCTGCCACCAAGTGATGAGATCCTCGCTACCAACTGGGCAGTGAATGATACAACTCCAAAACTCCATCTTATTTCCAGTTTCTTGGCCTCCTCCTGGTACCAAATGCTGAAGTTTGTGTCCTTCAACAAGGGGTTCCTGAGACAGAGTTTAGCATTCAGGATGTTTATTAGGACTTGTTCTTGGGATTAACACCTGTAGAAGAGAGGAAGAGGAAACCGAGGGGGAAGATGGTTTGCAATGCAAGCCAGAGAACTTCAGCGGACTCTATGGGGGGCTCTGAGGCTGAACTCACCCATTAAAATTGTCCCACTGGACCAAAATAACTGGCCTTTATACTCCTGCCTCAGTCAGTCTTTGCATGTGAGCTGCCCCATGATAAGGGTGTGGCCTTGGACTAGGTGGTTCCCTGTAGTTTAGGTTCCCTGTAGGTGAAAGCACTTCCAGCAGCTGGGGCAAAAAGGATATCCTAAGAGAAGGATCTGGGTGGCACAGGTGTGTGTCCACCAGAGCTGGTTCTTTGAAATATCTGATAATACTGACTTTCATCTGATAATCTTGATTGAAAAGTAAAGATAAAGAAGACAAAAAACTTAAAGATATTAAGAATGAAAATGGGACAAAACTAAAGACAAAACATTTCAATTCTAGAATATTATGAACAAATTTATGCCAATATATTTGGAAACTATCACATATCAAAAATGATTCAAGAAGAAACAGGGGCTTCCCTGGTGGCGCAGTGGTTGAGAGTCCACCTGCCAATGCAGGGGACACGGGTTCGTGCCCCGGTCCGGGAGGATCCCGCATGCCGCGGAGCGGCTGGGCCCGTGAGCTGGGCCCGTGAGCTGGGCCCGTGAGCCATGGCCACTGAGCCTGCGCGTCCGGAGCCTGTGCTCCGCAACGGGAGAGGCCACAACAGTGAGAGGCCCGCATACCGCAAAAAAAAAAAAAAAGAAGAAGAAACAGAAATACTAAGTAAACCTCTACTCGTAAGAAAGTGAATTCATAGTTTAAATGAATTAAATTTAATCCCCAAAATCATTATGCCCAGACAAAGTGAGTTTTACCAAATAGTGAAGTAATTCTAAAGTTAAAACAATTCAAGGATAAGAAAAGAGAGAACATTCTCCAACACATTTTTAAGTTTTAAAATAATGTTTCATAGTTCAGGTGAAACAATGCAGCAACTGTCACCAAACCATCAAGTCTGCAGGTGATCTCGAGGCTGAACTTCTTCACATAAAGCAAGAGGAGAAGCAATCCTGCTCAACTCCTGCTGTGTAAGAGAAGTGTCAAATAAAGGCTTATTTTCTGAAGAAAAAAAAAAGTTTCATATGATCCCAAATAAGAAAATGTTAATTATATGTATATAAAACTATAGAATATGTTATTTATTACATATAATAATAAAGGCCTGTATTGATATATATTAATATGTAATATACGTTTAGATATAAACTATATTATATATAATTGTATATTTTATACACACATACATGTACACACATATACTACATGAAACACAAAAACCAAACATCCATAAATTAACAATGGTTGTCTAAGAGTGGCAAAATGGCGGGTAACTGTCTACAATAGGAAAGCAAAATTCCTGGAGCATATTATTTCTTCCCTCTGACAATGCATTAAAACAGGAATTAGAACACCTGTGTCCTAGCTCTAGTTCTAGTACTAACTAGCTGTGTTATTTTAGACAAGTCACTTATTCTCCCTGGTTTTCAGTTTTCACATCTATAAAAGGAAGAAATTAGATTATAGGGTCCCAATGTTCTTTCCAGCTCTGAAATCCTATTATTATCTAAATGCCTCCACTGGGTGCACCCACTACCCTTATAGAAGGTCTAAACACAAATCTTCCATTTGAACAGAGATGCTGTATCTCCTATAAACCAGAGTTGACGTGTATATACACTTAATCACTCAACGTCATCATGTAACTCCAGGAAAAACAGTTTCCCTGAATATGAAATATAAAATCAAAATATGCACAAGTTAACAATGGTTATCTATGAGTGGTAAAAGTTTTTAACTCCCTACAAAAAATGCAAGGTGCTGGCATAAATATAGTGTGAAAAAACAAAAACATATAATACCTGTTCTCAAAAATTATTGCAGCTTAGTTAATATTGACATGTATACAAATGTCCATAATGAAAATTACAAAGTAGAAAACAAACAAAAAAACCCCACAGTATTCCGTTGACATTTGAAGACTTGGAGCTCAGTTTTAACTATTCAAAAGCAAGTTTGAAAGCCTGTATGTTGTGGTTTGCCAAGATATTTTCTTTGGGGAATTATCCAGAACACAGATATTGAACCTCTTTCACAAAATTACCTAAGCCAAACTGACATTCTGGAAGCTTGTTTTAACAGATGTCAGTTGCCAGTATAATATAGCACATGTTATATCTTCAATAAATTTAATGCTCAAATTAAATAAAATATATTCCTTTTTATGTATTTTGATTACTCCCTATGTAACAAAAGGATTTGTATTTTTGAGTTACAGTCTAACATCAGTGTGAATTTCCTCTTGCTTTTACTGGAATTTAATATGAAGCTGCCAGTTTTGCAGCTGATATCTTTGGGAAAATAATAGGATTTACTGTGTATTCATTTACAAATGTGTAGTTAATAATAATAATGGCTGACATTTACTGAATGATTACTATGTCCCGAGCACATGTAAAAGCACAGGATCTGAGCCAAACTTGCTTGGCTTCAATCCCTTTTCCACCTATTTGTAACTACATGTTATTTGCCTTTCTAAAACTTGAGTCATGTGAAATATGGGAATTAAAATAGTGCCCACTTCATAGAGTTATGAGGAGGATTAAATAATTAAATATAGGTAGAGTTTAAAACAGTGCTTGGTCTATAGTAACTGACCAATAATGGTAGCTATCACTATTATTATTATTATAATTATCATTATCACTGATCCCCACAATAATCACATGAGAGATTTACTATTACCATACCCATATACAGATAAGAAACTTAGGTATAGGAAAGTCAAACACTGTCCCCAAGCCATAGGGATAGTCTGTGGTGAAGCTGGGATTTCAATACAGATAGTTTTAACTCCAGGAAATGTAATCTTAATCATACAACCAACAAATATTTATTCAGCATCCGACATGCTCCAGGTTTTGGTCTAGATACTGGGTATACAATGGGAAACAAAACCAGCAGGATCTTTGCTCTAATGGAACTTACATTCTACCAGGAGGCAAGACAGAAAGAGTAAACAAACAAACAAATATATAAACAAGATAATTTTAAATGGTCATATTTAATCCCAAACATAATACCAAAATAGGGTAACAAGACAGTGAATAGAGTTATTGGGATGGGGGACAGGGGAGGATTTAGGCAGGGTGGTCAGCGAAGACTTCTCTAAGGAGGTGACATTTGAGCTGAGATCTGAGTGACGTGAGATGATCTGGAGGAAAAGCTTTCCAGGTAAAAGGAAGAGCAAGTGCAAAGGCTTTCAGAAGGGAACCACTTTGGACTGATTAGGAAGCAAAAAGAAAGTAAGTGAAATTGGAGAATAATGAACAGAGGGGAAAGCAGTATCAGAGGAAGTGATGAGTGACTGGGTCATAAATGATTGGATGGGTGGCTGGATGGATGAATGGATGGATGAAAAAAAAAATAGAGAACCCAGCCCAACATAAGGTTATTTATTTATTGAATAGTAACTGAATGCCTACTATATGTCTGGCATAGTTCTAGGCACTGGGGATACAAGAGTTAACAAATTAAAACTTTTAAAAACAGAAAAAAATCCCTTCCCTAATGGAACTTTATATTAGGGAGGAGCAAGACAATAAACTCATTAAGTAAAGGATATGGTATGTTAGAAAAATAAAGCATGGAAGGAAGATGGTGAGGCAAGAAGTGCACTTTTAAGAAGGTAGTTGGGAAAGGACTCTCTGATAAGGCAATTGCTGACAAAGGTTTGAAGGTAATAAAGAAGAGACTCATGCAGGGCAGAAGAGGATCTAAGAAAAGAGAAGAGCAAGTGCAAAGGCCCTGGAGTGGGAATATGTCTGGTGCATCTGAGTAGCTACAAAGATGCCAGTAGGGTCAGATCCGGTGAGTGAGGTAAGAGCAACAATGGATGATAAGATCCTGTAAGTAAGCACCAGGAGGGTAAATATCTTAAGGACTTTGGCTTTTACTCTGAGTAAAAAGGGAAGTCACCTAAGGGTTTTGAACAAAGAAACAATAGGATATGACTTATATTTTAACAAAATCACTCTGTCATATTGAGATATTCCTGAAGCAAAGCAAGGGTAGAAACAGGGAGACCTGTTAGGAGGTTACTGCATTAATCTAAAAGGAAAAGCCAGGCGGCCTGGCGGTCCAGTGGTTAAGCCTTCGCCTTCCAGTGCAAGGGGTGCGGGTTCAATCCCTGGTTGGGGAGCTACGATCCCACATGCCTCGCCGCCAAAAAACCAAGACATAAGAACAACAGAAGCAATACTGTAACAAATTCAATAAAGACTTTAAAAATGGTCCACATCAAAAAAAAAAACAAACCTTAAAAAAATCTAAATAAATAAAAGGCCAAATTGAAACCTTGACTGTGTTGCCCATAGACACTTGCCCAGTGGGCAGGAAGGCATATGTCTGCAACAATCCAGTGACTTAATCCTGGGCAAGAGCAACATCCTCTGGCAGGATCAGTCATCACTCCGTGTCCACTTCTTCCTACATTTCGGTCTTCTGTTTCTCTGTTTCCCCAGGCTCTGATCTGCAGCTCCCCTCCTGCTTCAGATCACAGCACCTTCCAGGGACCTCCAAGTAATTAAATCTGGCTGCCGCTCAAGATCCCGCCTTGCAGATGATGAACTAAGCAACACTCCCTCAATGCTCTCTAGGACTAAACCTGCACACATTCTGGTTTCCCCTCTGCCCAGCTGGCCTTGAGCCAGACACAACAATAGGAAAAAGCCTCTCAACTTCCAAACCACACACCTAAAATGAGATTTTAGAACAAAGCCTGAATATCATCTCAGAGCCGACTGAACAATAAGAAAATTTCTCCAGATGATAATCCCAGGTTCTGTGTCCCTCCCTTCCACTGGCACCCCCACCCCTATTACCTGGAAGCACAGCCAGGGTCTAACATGGCAGCCTGCCCATCTGCTCAACAGAACTGCCTGAAACAGAAAATAAATCCTCTGCTCATATGGTTGACAAGCTGAATGACTAATTGCAAAAAAGACCAGTAATTTATTGGAATAGAAATTGAGGTCATTTAGGCAGGATTTAAATACTTTTTCCTAGCCAATTTTTCAAATTGACTTAAAGAAATGCTCTCTAACAAGTTGGAAGTGCATCAGTGCCCTAATCTGACTCCATTCCGTTCTTTTAGCGGGCTCCCTGCTCTCCCGCCATTTCTCCATACGTTAATTGAATACTGGATGTTTATGCTACACATTACACAGCATTTTTTGCACTTATATTAATATCTCTTTGTAATATTCTATTTCAGAGGAAAAAAATGACTCCATCAAAAAGACCAGAATTCAAAGTTGAAGGGGATAAAGTCCGAGTTTGTCATTTAATAGCCATGCCCTTGGGCCAGTCACCTCTCTGCCCTGGACTGCAGTATCTGTAAAACTGGGTAACACCGGCTCTGCACACTTCCCAGGATTGTTATGAGGTCAAGTGAGATACAAAGATCACATTCATGTGGATATGAAAATTATAAAGCCCCGTAACGGTTAGTTACTACGGAAGAGGACAAATTGATATTTTCTAATTCAAGGACTACAAGCGGAAGTCATTGCATAAAATCAACTAAGTATACGAAATGTTTCTCTTTATTTATTCTGGGGTAAATACTTCTCAGAGGCCTAGTTTGTTCTCCTCCTTCTTTGCTCTTCTGTTGGGAGGAGGGGAAGAAAACCTCTCTGAGCTTGAATTTCTCATCTGTAACAGGCAGAGAGACACAGTAACTATTAATTCCACTACTGAGATAAAGACAAAGAAAAAGGGAAGATGCTTGGTGGTCAGGGATGTTTTCCCTGAGGATGTGACATTTAGCTAAGCTGTGAAAGAAGAGGTGAGTACTAACTGGTTATGGAGGGGATGTGGGAGAAGCAAGAAGCAGCTTGCTTACCACCCCCCCAGGCTAAAAGAACCCGAGTGGGCCTGGTGCGGGCCTGGAGAGAGCAGGCTGGAGAGGCAGAAGAGGGGCTAGATTACTCAGGGGCTCATAGACTATATTAAGGATTTGTGACTTTATCCCAACATCAATGGGAGAGCTGCACACACTACCAGAGGAACTACCCTGATGCATGGCCAATCCTGCCCCTCTTCTGAGTAGCCACTTCTTGTGATTATACCCTCAGAACAAATTCCAAACTCCTTAACCATGATGTCAAGTTCCTTCATGATCAGGAACAACCTATAATTTCAGACATTTCTCCCAGTCTTCTCCTGTGCCTCTCTTACTCTAGCCAAATGCACATGTCCTGGGGCTTCAGACACTACCCCACAAAGTGTCCTTTCCACAACTGGCCCCTACCATTTCCTCTGCATGACATACCTTCCCATCTCTTTCTGTCCTTCTGCCTCTGGCAAGGTCCTACCTATATTTTGTGACCTAGTTCTAAGTTCATCGTCTCCAAGAAACCTTCCCAAATCATCCCAAACATATAAGGTCTCTCAGAGCTCCAAACGTGCCCACAACCCAGTAACTCTCCTAGTGTGCTTATGAAGCTCTGACTCGTGTTGTAGTTATTTGGGTATTTTTCTTCCTTCCTGTACTGGATCCATAAGCAATTTGAGCATATGGGCCATGCCTCAGTCATCTTTGTGTTCCCTGTGCCTAGTCCATAACAGAGGTGACGGAATGTCAAATGAGGGCGTACTAAGTAAAAGCAAAAAGGTAACCTTATTGCTAAGCACAGAGTATTGCACTTTAGCTCTTAATATGATAGCCATTAATATTATTTCTATAAAAGTAAAACAGCAGCTGAGGAATCATCATTCCTTATTTACAACTAATTTTCAAAACAGAGTGTACGAATAGAGAGTTTCACGTATTTTTGCTGTCACACACAGTGTCACCTACAATATGTTAGAGATCAAGCCCTTCCACAAACTAAGAAATTTTCTCTGGAAAAAAGAGGGTGTTTTCAACTGTTCTTGGTGAGTTAGTTAAGGAAATCTAAAGTACAAATAATCAAAGTTATATAAATTACATAAAATCTATCCTTAAGCATTTTTTTTTTCTCCCTGTAGTTGAGATATCTCATCAGTTACCCTTAGGGTTTTTTTGTTTGTTTTTTAACTTTCAGAGAGGTTAATCTTTCAAATCCATGTGTACACACATTAAAGGCTTACCTATGGTTAAAACAAATAATTCCTTTTTCTTGGTTTCATATATTATTTGGAACAGAGAGGGCTCAAGTAATTACCTAATTTGGGCCACATTTTATAAGATGCTAGGTTTTCCAGAGACTTCAGCATCAATAGCATGCTGACATTTATACTGAGGGAAAGACCCTTCAGGTCCTTTGTGAAAATAAAATGTTCTATGTTTAATTACTTGTAGGTGGAATGTAAGTTTTTTGTTTTGTTTTGTTCTTTTAACATCTTCATTGGAGTGTAAGTGCTTTACAATGGTGTGTTAGCTTCTGCTGTATAACAAAGTGAATCAGCCATATGCATACATATATCCCCATATCTCCTCCCTCTTGCATCTCCCTCCCACCCTCCCTATCCCACCCCTCTAGGTGGACACAAAGCACCGAGCTGATCTCCCTGTGCTATGTGGCTGCTTTCCACTAGCTATCTATTTTACATTTGGTAGCAGGTATATGTCCATGTCACTCTCTCACTTCATCCCAGCTTACCCTTCCCCCTCCCCGTGTCCTCAAGTCCATTCTCTACGTCTGCGTCTTTATTCCTGTCCTGCCCCTAGGTTCCTCAGAACCACTTTTTTTGTTGTTTTAGATTCCACTATTTTTTTTTTTTTTTAGATTCCATACATATGTGTTAGCATACGGGATTTGTTTTTCTCTTTCTGACTTACTTCACTCTGTATGACAGCCTCTAGGCTAAGGAATAAGCTTCAATATTCTGGCCAGAAGAAAAGCATATATCTTATTAAGTTTGAAGGTATATGCAGAAATTGATAAAATAACAGTACCAAAGAAGTCCAAGTGTATACAGGGACATCATAGTGACACAGGGTGTTCCCATGTCTTTGTGCCTGTGATGGAACCCTCCCAAACAGACAAGGGTAGAGTTGCTCATAAGAAATTAAGAATCAGAAAAGGGAGCAGTGTACGATAGAGCATGGGGCGGGGAGAGGAGCAGAAGATGTAGTGTGCCCATAGTGTTGACAGAAGTTATCAACCTGATCCTGAAGGCTTAACACCGGCCACATTCAACACCACGAAAAGCATACGTGCCAGGGATAAAGTGCCAAGCGGCCAATTATTTAGTTGTTTGGTGGAAGCAGGAGAAACTCATTTAAATTAATAAAATTATATAAAGAAATATATTTACTTACTAATTTACTACCACAGCCAAAGCAGACAATAGCTAGGAAAAAACAGAGGTGGGGTGGGAAATACTTCCCACTTTTGTGTAATACTTGTTCTCTCTCCACTTTTTAAATTTGTTTGGAAGGTGAAAACTAGGAAACTTCTAAGGATATATATTTAAGGGTTTGAAATTTAGATAATAACATAGAACTCTGATTCCTGGTAAATGGCATTAAGTGTGCCTTTTTAGTTTCAGAATTTTTAAGTCTGTAGACTTTAAGTCACTGTTATTGTATATGCATCTGAGAAGATAGATCATGATAAACACACACACATATATGTATACACAAATAAACACACAGGGTTTATTGTGTATTTTGACAAGAGAGAAAATATTATATTTTGCTAATTTATTCCAGATACCTTTGCCCCTTTTTAGGTCAGCACCTCTGGCAGCTCTGCAACTGCTGCCCCTTTACCCAACCCTGCTTCTGCCCCCTGCTGACCTTCCAACTCAAGATAGTAGAGCTTCTCTCTGCAGGGCTGTGTCGCCTGGGGTCAGGCTTGGTGATGCCTCAGCATTATATGGGTTCTTCAGACAGTGGCCAGTCAGGCACGCAGGGGGTGGTCAAACTGACCCCACCAGCAAATGAAGTGGTAACTCCAACCTTGAATATGTTATGCAGAGAAAGTTTGCATTCTGACTAGTCAGAAAAGCCTTGGCTCGAATCACAAGCATCCCAGGCTGCGTGTGCAATCCTGAGCAAGTACACTATCACTCAGAGCCTTAGATGTTGATAAGCAAACTAACCAAACCTAGCCCTAGAGCCAGGAAGGGATATAGCTGGATTTTGCCCTGAGGTAGCAAATCTGTTCATGGGTCAGATTTGGAGTTTTGGCACCTGTGCTACTGGTAAGCAGCAATCAAACTCCATAAACAATGCTGTCCCTGGATGACAATTTCACTTTCATGTCACTTCCTCTAGTCTCTTTTCATTTTAGCCTTAACAACTGGCAAGTCAACATACATAAAACAGTTAAAAATGTAATGGTTTCAGAAAAGGTTGCTTCCCCACCCAGCTAAGTAGCTACATCATGGGATCCTGCGGGATTAAGTAAAATGACATGAAATTTTCCTAAATGCTGCATGATGTATCACAAGTTCTGAAGATGACTTGAATAAAAACCAAAAACATGGTTAAAGATAATATAAAGGGAAAATAATATACGGAAGGACATCATTGAAAAAAGATCACTATTTGTTTGCATATGTAAACAACAGTGTTTTCTATTTCATTTATTTATTGAAGAAACCTTTACTGATCTCTTGCTATGACCACATGTGCAGAAGGCAGTGTGACTGCCAGGATAAACAGGACATGAAGTTCACCTTCTGGAGAAGAAGACATGGAAAGCAATGATTGTAATGCACATATAATGACCAAGCCTTCATGGAGATGGGTGCTGTGCCACACAGAATAAAAGGTTCCAGCTGGATGGAGTGGAGTAAGGAGAAGCTTCCATGAAGAGGAAACATCTGGGTAGAGACTTGAAGCATGATTAGAACAAAACAAGAAAGTGTACTTCATGAGCATTGCTTGTAACTGTGCTTTGTACTGATAAATGAAAAAGAAAGTGAGCAGAATGATTTCATGAACTTCATCCAAAAATCAGCATCACAACTTTATAACCCAACACACAGTCTATATATAAATATACTTTAACAATAATTAAAATATTTATTGAATTCTTATTATGTACTTAGCGCCATATAATGCCTCTTATACATTGCCTCATTTCATCCTCACATTAATACTATGAAGTAAGCAATATTGCTATTTTCATTCTATAGATGAGAAAGCAAAATCTTAAAGAGGCTAAGTAATTTGCCCAAGATCATGCAACTAATTAGTGGTAGAGCCAGGATTCAAACCCTCATCTGACAGCAAAAATGCAGCTTCTCCTATGAGCAAGTGTACACATAAAAATATACAGAGATGACACGTATTTTTTAAAGCATTCCGTTGCAGCTGAAGAGCTATTTCTGAAAACTCTGAAACATACAGGCTGAAAAGGAGCTTGCAGATTATCCTCAGGCAGAACATATTTGATATATTTTATACTGATCAAATTATTGATACTAATTTAAGGTGTTACTATTAGAATCCTCTCCGGTTTCATCCCAGGCTTTTCCATAACTACCCAACACCGGACTACAACTGGCTCTGGCATCCCAGACAGACCTGAAGAGGTTATAGAAAGGCTAAAATGTAGGAGCTTACTTCCT
Organism: Delphinapterus leucas; assembly: GCF_059928025.1. NCBI lineage: Eukaryota > Metazoa > Chordata > Mammalia > Artiodactyla > Monodontidae > Delphinapterus > Delphinapterus leucas. Next base: position 45,337,066 of record NC_143133.1, on the reverse strand, counting down.
TAATTACTGAACAAAGTACAAGTGGTCACGGGGGGGAAAATAAAATGCCTCCCTTTATTAACTAGACAAATACAATAGACAAGTTATGGTTTCTAAGCAGTGTTTATCTTGCAGTAACTCCTGAGCAAATTTATTCCTACTAGACTGGCATGGATAATTGCACTCGAGGTAAGATGATAATATTTTAAAAAGGTAAATAAAAAATACTAATAATTAAATATTGCCTATGAAATGGAGCTAAGGCTAATTAGATGTGGTAAACACTAAAAGGAATTCATATTAAGTTGTCCAACTAAAGCAGAGATTTTCTTTTGTGTGATTCTCAGTTGCAGAATGTATTGTTTTCATTTAACAAGCTTAGTCTACATGATCAGCCTTACAATTATTTTTGCCTTCTCTATGTGTTCATTACTATTAAGCACAAGCCCTTGACCAAAAAAGATCATTCTCTTAACTTTGTTTATATCCTAGTCATTGTTACTATTTGGCAATTTAGCCAAATGGGAGTCGGGGGGTAGGCGGATGACAAAGGATTTCTTCAGATATAGCCAATTTTTATGAGTCCTCTCTTGCCCTGCACATCCCATCACCACTCATATACATGAACTCCATGTTTGAGAAATCACAAAAACTGAAGAGATAATTAATTTAGAGCTTTAAAATGGAATAATTCCAGTTAAAGAGCAATCTCTCTCTTGTTTTCTCTTTCAATTCTTATTGCCATTTATGTTCTATACTAAAATTTAGAGGCAGATGCATGTGACATCACAAAGACGGTCTGTTTTTGTTCTTTCTCGTGCATGCTTCTTTCAGTTCCGAGGATGCAGGTAGAAAAGGCAATCAAAAATTAACCCACTCTGGCCCACAGATATTTGCACTGCAGAGGCTAACCATACTTCAAATGCCTGTATTCATGTAGACGTTAGCCATACAAAGGCCACATTTTAAATACTTACATTAAACATGATTTTTTTAATACAGGAAAGGAAGCATTTCAGTAGGTCTTAGACCTAGATGCATAATGAGATTTCAGAAAGCATCAATAATTATGCTGCTGAGAAATAAGAAAGATGACTCTAGTTGTGGATACACGATTATATGTATAAACCTACATGCATGCTACACACATATACACACTCAGATGCTTTGGGAGATGTTATTTTTGATAAGCTTGTATCTGTGCACCACTTCTGTTTTTCAAAGACATAACAGAATCCTTTGCTCTTTTTTCTTAAAAGGGGTGAAGGCCATTTAACCAACCTGTTAGAGAGAATCTCTTGCTAATGAACAAGAATCAGGCAGGATGTTAAAATAGTACATATTTGCTTTCAGTGCATTTTAGCCCCAAATGGACTAAACAGTAGTGTCAGCAAGTGAAGGGAAGATAAGGGACAGGCTAAGAATACATCATGTGGAAAAAATTGCATCAGGCCAAGGGAACAATATTCTTCAAATACTGCTGAGGCTGGGATATTAAGGAATAAAATTTAAACAAGGAGAGGGAAAAGATGAGCCTAGGTCCTGCTGAAATACTGCCCTGGCATTGTCAAATTTAAATGTTTTTAAATATGAGAAATATATGAGTGTATCTGCTGAAAATACATATGTGTGTGTATACATATACATATACGTATTATATATATATATATTTTTTATATTAAGGGGGCTCGTTTTTTCCAGGAAAGATGAAAATTATGTTTGTACAAGAGAAAATAATTATATCCTCAGTCCACTACCAGGCTAAATTATATTAGTGCAGTGTCCATCAGGCAGAATAGCAGAGGTGCATTATGATAGAATTGCTGGAATTAACCTTCCTTTGCTCCTTTGGTTTTTAAGAGGCCAAGATCAAAGACCAGGTCCCATCAAATCCATTAAAATACAAACAGAAGTTGTTGGGAGCTGGGAAGGAACTCCAAGGCAAATCACCTCTTCCCTTGCAGTAAAAAGCACTGTTCAAAGAACTTCACTTTATTTAGATCTTTTTTAATACACTACCTGTAATTCAAGTGAGAAGCAGGGTGGTTTGATTTGTGGGAGGAAATGTTATACAAAGGAAAATAAAAAGGAAAGAGCTAGAGTTTTAAATAAGCCTTTCTGAGATTATAGATAAACCTGCTCATAGTACTTGTACCATTTCCAAATGTGGGACCAGCCCTGAGACCAGGCTACCTTTGCTGAGACCTATCATTGTGCTTATTTATTCCCTGCATTATCCTGTAATGGTCCCACAGAGATGATCTTCTTTCAGCACCATCTGCTACTAGGAAAAACAAGAACATACACTACACCTGTTACAAGCTTCCCCGCATTCGAAGTCTTTTCTCTAGGCAAAATGGTAAATTATGTAAGCAATAAACAGGAACCACCAACTGATAGGGAGAGACAGGTCCTGATTCTGGCACATTTTAATCAAGTTCCTAACTGGTATTGAAACTGGGAAAGTAAATCATTTGGCCCCCTAAAATAATCTATAGGGCATGTCAGTGCTTAACACCAAAAATGTAGCCAGCTGGTTATCCAAAGACTGTCTTGGGCTTTGCATTATGCTGATGTAATTCCTTCCAGAAATACTGTCTGGCATGAATATTTGTGATCAACAGACTAAGAAATCACAAAACTTGCTTGACATCAGTATTCATAAAGTATATCTAAATTAATCCAATGAATATTTACTGAGTACCTACTGGGGCCAGGCACTACTCGAGCCACTGAGGAAGACAGTCTTCACATTAAGGCAGAGATCCACATGCTCTCCTTTACACTCGGCTTCCCAGCCCCTTGTGGTATCCAGCCCTTTGCATTCATCAGTTTCTGCCTGCTGAGGATAACCCAGAAGCGATGTTGACTTCAAGCCAACTTTCTAAGAGCTCCTCAGAAACAAATTTTTTTTCTAAACAGCCCCAAAGGCTACTCCTGCACATGTAACTTCATGAAAACTACACTGATGAAAAACTTCCTGTTCTACGAAAAAACAATTATCTCATGCTAAACATGCTTTGATTTTGTAAAACCTGCTATTTTAACACAGGCTATTGTGTTTACCAATATATGCATTACATGAAGAAATTTACTGATGTCAATACTGCTCCAATATTGTATTACATGTTTAAAAGAATACAAAAGATTTTAATATTTCACATTGGAAGCAACTAAAATTTCTGAAAACCTACACTATTCGAGGCACAGGTGGATACGTCTCATCAGGGTTCCTCAAGGGTCCCTAGTCTTACTAGGGCAACATAATTCACCCAAAGCAATTAGATAATAACTGTAATCTCAGATTCTACGTTACTGACCATGAATCCTATATGAATAGAAACAAGGTAGAAAACAAAGTGAGCTGGACTAATCAGGGCAGGCTTTGTGGAAAAGGTGGGATTTGATCTGGGCTTTAGGAAGGAAAGGATCTCTATACGAAGAGAGAAGAAGGAAACATGGTACAGAGAAAGGTAATCACAGCTACTGGGGACAATGGCATGGATAAATCAGTAAAGATTTATCAGCAGGGGTAGGAAAACTCACCCACCCTACTGAGTTTGGGTCAATAGCATTCTATGAGTGTGTGTACGAGTGCAAGCGTAGGTACTCTTGTGTATTATAACAAGGTATGTCTGACCTTATGTATATGCATTACATGTGTGACTGAGAGACGAAGAGAAAGACACTGTTTGATTCATTCATAACACATCCTTATGGAATTGCTTTATGGAATAATACCATCTCAAATTGTCACACCATGCTTATATACATTATAGAGAAATACCACTAAAACTCATCCCATAATTAGAATTATATCTTGTAAAATGCTTATCTCCCTTTTGAGTAGATGGCCTTAGGAACAAATGAATATCTTGTCTACTAATTAAATGTGTTAATCTTCCACATTCCTATTTTGATAGGAGAACTTTGGAGACGAGACTGTAGAATGCTCCCATATACTGATAAGTCTAAATTAATTTCCACCTCACAGGAAGTAGATCTAGGCATTGTTAAGAACAGCCCAATAAAGATATTTGCAGAATCCACGGCGGCAGTCAGAAAGTACATAAATTAGACTATATTAAGTGAATAGATAATATGAAAAATGCCATAAAGCTGTAACATAAGCCAATGGAGCATCCTCACTTTCATGTATAACGCACTCAGCTATGTCACTTTACCTCCAAGGACAGATACTTTTGGAGGTAACAGGAAATGCAAAGGCCCATTGAAGGGCAACAAGATTACTGAAGGCCTGTGAATGTGCCAGAAATAAGGAGAATGTCCCCACAATATGAGATGAAAGTGACTTTGCCCATATGTAGTTCTGTCCCTCTCTCCAGGGGAGGAGAGAGAGACAGACCTACATATCTCAGACCTCACAAATTCACACTAATGATGAAGAGATACCAGCATAAAGATTTTAAATTATCCCAGAGGGAAACATAAGATAGAAAAACCAATAAGATGCATGTGCTGTGCATGTTCATTTGAGTCAGTCCAATTTTCTTTCTTCACCCAACATGGATCCCAGAGCCTTTGAAACCCTCAGTAGGGGTCCCAATATGTCTGCTCTGGAAGGAAAGGGGAAAGGTCTTAGGGAGGTCACAATCGAAAATGCTAAGGCCATGCTCACTAATTTGCCTTCTGGAGTTTCCCGATTGAAAAATAAAAAGGTACAAATAATCCAAAGCCTGTCTTAACTGAGCTAATGCCCAGCATCTTAACTGCATAGTGTAATGAAGAGGAGAGGAGACCCTGGACCCACATGGCCCAAGTTCAAGGCCCAACTTAGCTGTGTGATCTTGGGCAAGTAATCTCACCTTTCTGTGTTTTCATTTCTTCATTAAAATAAGCATAGTAATACTAGTCCTGATCTATAAGGTTGTTGTGAGAGCTTCAGTACGTATAAGGTGTTTACAACTATGCTTGGAAGGTAGTATTGGCCATTAGCCATGGAATCTTTGTTACTGGGCTTCAGTTACAAGCTTTATGGACAGCTTCTACATGCTGGCACCATAAATCCTCACAACTCCTTATAGGTGCCGTAGATACCTCCATTTTGCAGATTCGAAAACAGAAGCACAGAAGGGTTAAGTATTATAATTTGCCTAAGGTCACACAGCTAGTAAGTGATGGATCCTGGATATGAACCCAGGTAGTCTTGCTCCAGGATCTGAGCATTTAATCTTTACACTCCAGCCATCACTTGCAATTACTGGGTTCCCTTCCCCATCATCAAAAAAAGGCTGATACTTCTCTGTGTTTTTATTTTGGGTTTTTTTTTTTTGCTTTGCTTTGCTTTGCTTTGCTGCTACCTGGGGATCCGGGGGAGAGATAATATCTGGGAATAAAAGCTCTTAAAGGGTAAGGCCCTATCTGCTTCATTGACTGCTATAGCTCCCAGTGTCTAAAACAGAACCTGATATACTAGGTGCTTGAAATACCTTTATTAAACGTAAGTGATGAATCAATGTGTGCCCATACACGTGAATAATAATCATTATGCAGGACAAAAATGTGTTTGCTGGGGAGGTGGAAAAGTATAAAACAGCTATTTTTGGAGGGTCTGCAAATCATTTTGAGTGAGGAGAAGTCATCTTAGCCAGTAAAGAGGAAAGGAGAAGACAGACAGATGACCCCTAAAGCTCCCAACATGAATCTGGTTGTGTACAGCTTTCTGGAAGCTTGCAGGAAAGAGAGAAATGAAACGTAAGCTCTGTGTCAGACACTCAGGACTAAGCTATTTAAATGTGTGATTGCGTTTAAATTAGGGAGCCCAGGGGATGCACTGGGTGGGCACTGGTGTCAGAGGGCGGGCCTCAGGGTAGCATTGAGGAAGAGTGGAGAGCAGCAGTGAGGGGTCCAGAATTTCCCTGGGGGAAGCACTTAGAGGGAGCACACTCAAGTGGTGCCAGAAAATGTGTCTTGAATTTGTATAAGATTTCAGTTTTTTCTTAAATTGTGTGTTGATTTGGAATGGATTTGCAGACAGAAATTAATATGGGAGGGACCTGTCATGGCCCCTCCCTACTCCAAGTTCCCCTTGACCCTGCTCTTAAAAAGCAGACTCTTGATTACTGTGGAGAGTATATCTTCTGTGGGGCAAAAAATGACAGCAGGGTAAGGGACAGCTTGGCAAAAAACAGCGAGAGTGGCATCTGAGAGGTGGCTGGATGAAAATTCAACACGATTCCTAGTCTAGGAGACATATTTGGATGCAATCATTCTCCTGCCATTGTCGCCATTTGCTGAGCCAGTCACCCTATCATCATTGCCACCCTTTGCTGAGCACCACGAGCCTCGGGCTCTCCCTATCTGGGTGACATTAGTGAGGCTGGCTGAGCCCTGCTCTGCTCAGCTGTTTGAGAAGGACTTCTCCAGTGAGAACCAGAGTGTCACTGACTTGGGGAGAAATACACCCTCTCTCAGTTCCCCTTTCCGCAGAGGGGTCTACTGGGACAGAAACAAATGCTGGGACTGGATGAAGAAAGTTTCAGGGCTTGGCCTAACTCAACTTTTTACCAGCTTGCCTGTCCCTCTCCTAATCTCATTTGGCTTCTTTCCTTACATGAAAGAATATTTGTGAAAATAGGGATTGAGGCTCTACTATGAGCAGACATTTTACACAAGCATCAGAACAACTCTAGGGCTTCCCTGGTGGCGCAGTGGTTGAGAGTCCGCCTGCCGATGCAGGGGACGCGGGTTTGTGCCCCGGTCCGGGAGGGTCCCACATGCCACGGAGTGGCTGGGCCCGTGAGCCGTGGCCGCTGGGGCTGCGCGTCCGGAGCCTGTGCTCCACAACGGGAGAGGCCACAGCAGTGAGAGGCCCACGTACTGCAAAAAAAAGAAAAAAAAAATTCTAAAAAAAGATATTATTTTCTTATTTTTGTAACTGAGGGCCTCAATTATAAACATTATAAACTTTGAGACATTATAAACTTTGCCCACAGTTAGAAATGTGGAAGTAACAAAACTGAACTCAAACACTGTCCAGTTGAACTCAAAGCTCTTTCTACTATACTGTGTTGCCTCTAAGCACAGGCCATGCTTACAGAGTTTGTCAGCCAACACCTATAGTACCTGTACTAGTCAGGATCTCACACAGACAGGACATTCACAATAGGATGATTTCAAAAAGGTTTAACTAACAAAGCAGCTGTACAAAGTGTGGCTGTGTGGTAACCGTAAGGGATAATCCAGTAAACTGGAGCTCATCATGGCAACTGAGCTATTAGCACTCCTATGCCCAAAGAGACCAGGGAAGGGTATGACCACCAGAATCTTCAGAAGGAAGAAGTCATGTAAGTTTAGCCCCAGGGTTAATTCCCTCATGAGAGTCAGTGACCTTCCACCCTGGGCACACTCAGTCTAAAGAGATCTTACATGGAAGGTAAAATATCCCAACCTCACTCCCCTCTTGCCCTCTCATCTCCTGCCAGGGGCCAAATAGTCAGCCCAACTAGAAGCCAAAAGCAGCCTTGCTGATGTAGCCCATGTAAGTCAGTCTCCCAAGGTGGAGAACAGGGGAAAAGAGAATGGAGAGAGTATCAGGAGGAAGGAAAATATCCAGCATTGCACTGGTTTAAAGAAAAGGGGGGGGTGCAGGGGACAAAATCATAAAAGACATCCCTTGCCTTCTTCCTGGTTTTCCCTAAAACCATCCAACTCATCAAGATCACTGGATATGCTGGTTTCCAAGCCCCTTGGAGAGCAATATAGTTGTCTATCAACCACAGGATCTATTCAATTTGGCAAGTGTTTTTATGGCAAATATAAGAATGGGCTTCAGTCCAAGACCACAGTGGTCCACATGACCACCAGACCACAATAATATGGGATGAGACCACCATGATCCACACGCTGACCAGGTTACAAAAACATGGGATGAGGAGGTGAAAGGTAAAGGAGAGAAACGCAAAGGCGGTGTGGATGCTGCCCAATAACTACTCCTACTTACATGCATGCTGAGCCGCCACTCCATGGTGGGTGGTCCAGTCCAGGAAATAACAATCTCAAGTATATGTGAAAATGATGATCCTAAGCAAGGAAGAACATAGCCCTGGGGCTGACAATAGGAAATGTCAAGATAGATTCAAATTGTTAACCTTTTTACTTGTGTATTTTAAAGCAAGTGTCTTTGTCAGGCCATTTAAATGCTATCTACCTGCCTCCCTGAAAATACATTCTAAAAATTCATCATGTCTCCACTAAAAAAGCTTTTTCTATTGTGATCTCAAATTTGCAGCCCTTTTCCAAGTGCCTCTTGATCCTTCCTTTTAGGAATGACAAAGACAGACAGCATAGACGGCTGTCTTTTGCATCTTTGCTATCTTATTCTTTTGTTTCTCCATTCACCAAAAGTTCCACAGAATGCCTACTAGACAACAATAATCACATCGAGCTTTATAAAATTCTTATATTTCTCCTTGATTTATATTCACAACAAACCTCATGAAGTCAGCCTGGAGAATATTAGTGTCCCCCTTTTACAGATAGGGCCCTCAAAAGAGTGAACTTCTTATCTATAGTGATATGGCACAGAACAGCCCACTGTGGCCTCCAAGGCTCTGTGTGACCCACTGGACCTCCCTTTCTAGCCCCATCTCACACCACCCACCCCTCACTCACTGAGCTCCAGTCACATGGGCCTTCCTTCTGCTCCTCAAACACACGAATTCATTCTGTCCAGCCACTCCATTTTCCTAGGACATTCTTCCTCATATCTTCATGTAGCTGACTCCTTCCTTCTTGGCGCTCAATCCAAGGCCACCTCCTCAGAGAAGCCTTCCATGACCATGCAGTCCAAAGAGGCTCCCCTTGTCCCATCATAATTACATCATTCTGCTTGTGCTTCTTCAGAGTACTCACCATTATCTGATATTATCTTATGCGTTTACTTACTTGTTTCTTGTTTATTTTTTTCTCTTGTCCCCTAGAATATAACCTCCATAAAAGTGGGGCCCTTCTCTATCTAGTTTACTTCTGCATCCCAGTACCTAGAGCGTATACTTGTTACAACCTCTAATTGCATATCTAGGTAATTTTTTAAATATACCTATTTACCTCTATCCTGTAAGCTCTGTGGGAGAAGAAACCATGTCTATTTTGTTTACTACGGTGCAACACAGCTTAGGGACTTAGCAAATGTTTTATTAAAGGAAAGAAGTAAGAAAGAAAGGAAAGGAGGGAGGAATAGAGAGAGGGAGGGAATGAATGGAGGAAGAAGCTCATGTCATTTTGCCTTTAATATGGACCAGGCACTCTGCTAAGCCATTTATATTCTTGTCTCATTTGGTCCTCAATTACCTGTAAGTAGGTATGTTGTCCCCAGTTTTGCAAATGAAAAAACTGAGGCAAGGAGAGGTCACATAATGTGAACAGTTCTCACAGGAAGCAAGTGTAGAACAATGTCTCATACTCCAGGCCATGCCCTTTCCAACCACATCACACTATATCTGAGCACACTTACACTTCATATTCCCAAGGAGGAAAAGAGAGGAGAGGAAGCTACAAGAATATGACTTTAGTTCAATATAAGAAAGAAACTTCTCTTGGTAGGAGCTATTCTGGGCTGGAAGGAGCTGCCTCAGGGAATAACAAATAAGCCACCAGGACTAGTGGTAAGCTGGTGGGGGTCAGGACCCATACCAGGAAGACTGTCAAATGGGAAGATGGGCAGAGCAGGAAACTGGTTTTGGTTACATACAAAGGGAACAGGCAAATACATAAACATATTGGGGATAATGGATATCCCAGGTTTTTCACCAACAGAAAAAGGAGTTACATATATGAAAAGTGGGAAAGCCAGAAGGAATCCTGTGGTTTTGAGCACACCTGGCACATGGATCTTAATTTCTAAATACCATTCTCCACTAAAAGGAACAAGTTCTTTGTTATATTTTTGGAAGTGTGGAAATATTTCTAAATAAAGAGTAAAGAAAAAGAAAAAAGGTAACAGGTTTCATCCTCTGTGGGTATGCAAGTGTGAGGGTAGTGGAGTGTTTCTCAAACTTTAAATTGTATACAGATCACCTGAGGATCTTATTAAAATGCAGATTCCGATTCAGGAGGTCTGAAGTCCAAGATTCTGCATTTCTAACAAGCTCCCACATAGAGTTGATGCTCTGATCCACAGACCGAACTCTAAATAGCAAGGGGTACCACAATCACCTGATTATTAATAATAACCTAATTACCATGTAGGAAGCATTTAATATTGTCAGGCATTGTACTAGGTGTTGAATGTACATAATCTCTCATCTTTACCCACAAACGATAGATGGAAGGCAGCGGAAATGCAAATAACTTGCCCACGCCAGGGAGATCGTAGTAGCAGTATGCACTGGGCATGGGAGTCAGAGAGATTTTGGTTATAATTCCAAATCAACTAATTACTCAGTGTACAGCCCTGACAAGTTATTTAATCTTTCTGTGCTTCACTTTTCTCCTAGTGTATTTCTATGAGAAATAAATATGATTACTTAATGCAGGGCCTAAAGTGTATAGCAACTGTTACCAAGTGGAGCTCATGCTCTAAAGGCTGTGTCCTTCCCACCACACTGTGCAATGAATACTGATTCCAGTAGATAATATTTGAGATTCCTCCCTCCCAAGCAGGAGGTTCTGTCGTCACAGAATGAAGGTGTTTTGTAGGATTTGCATCCAAAGGGGGAGAGACTCAAAGAAAAATTATGTACCCAGACGGACCAAGGAGAAGAAAAAAGCTTTTTAGGTGAAGGAAAGAGCATCAGCCAAGATACCCTGCCCGGAATCAGGCAGACAGGTGCGTCTGGTGGTGAGGAGACCAGCCTGGTCAGAGCAAAAGGATCGTGTAGCCCAAAAGAAGTTGCTACAGTGTTTCAAAGGCAAGTCTGTGGAGTTTAGCTTGCTTTCTTCCGTAGGTGGCCCAGACAGGCTTGTTGTAAGACAAATCTCTACTTATTGAATAAATCCTCTTAAACTGTCTGAACATAGACAGTCTGCACCTTTGAAATCCAGATTACGAATTATAGCACTCTTTGGGTGTATCTTTGATGACTGAATTAATCTGCGAGCACAGTTTCCTTGTACAAACAATGCGATGTTGCTAACTTAAGGACACATCACAAACCAGGAAAAGGCTAGTTCATCAAACATGTCTGGCCCATTTAAGTTGCTCGACTTCTGGTGTCTTCAGCCTCATGGCTTTTAATTACCCTCTCGTCCAATTCACATTGAAATCCATTCTCTTTCAAGGCACCCACATTCATTCGTGCACCCCTCAGAATGGAGTAACTTATTGTCTGCTGTGATGGATATGTACATCCCTTACTTACTGCTCTTTGGGTAAAACACTTCCCATCACACTCCTATTTCTTCACTGTGGAAAATCTATCACATCCTCAGATTTAAATCTCTCTGTCTACAGTATTTTACGAATTACATCTCCCCACCTGCTCTCCTTGTATGTAAATTGGCTGAATGTGGAGAGAAAAATCACTCTTTGTTGCTCTGGTTCATCCTTCAGTGAACATACCCCAAGAACACTTGCTCCTAAACTATTTCTGTTTGCCAACCAACAGCCAGCCAGCAACCCACCCACCCACCTGATGGTTGAGGAAAGATGACAGAAGGGAGCGGAAAAGAAACTGGGGAAGAGAGAGAATCCGATGACCAATATCCTGGCCCTATTCCAACCTGGATAATTAGTCTGCCTCTATTTCGAACACTTTTCCCATTTGAAGCATGTGTGTGTGTGTGTGTGTGTGTGTGTTTATGTTGAGTGGGGGAGGGGAACTCCATGAAAAATTTTTTTTCTGTTTCTTCTCAGCCTTGGTTCATTAGAAATAACCTTCAAATTATAAATTTAATCCTGGGGAGAGAAGCAAATATCTCAGTATTCTACCTCAAAAGGGCTCAGAGATAGGTAAACATGCAGAATTTCTAAAGGTCTCAGGAAGCTTTCACAATGTCAGAAAGCAGCCTTTAAGAGCACAGGAAAGGGACGTTAAAATAAACAACCCCCACTATAGGAAACAATGCAAGCAGGCAAGGAAGAAGCCTTGCCCCCTTAGCAAAGGCTCCTGACTGACTCATCCACGTTTTGTCCTTGGCCTGTCCCTGATCTACTCTTCCAAAAACAGTCTCTCCAGGTGACATCCAGGGCACAGATGGGACTTAGGAGAATGGAAACATGAATTCTTGTAGCACGGCCAGCTCCCTCTCCAGACACACTGGGCTCTAGCCATTTGATAAAGATTGAAGATTTCATTCCAGAGAAAGGGGAGAATTAAGTCTTAATACACAACCAAGCAGTTTAGAACAATTCCTTAAACCCAGCGCTTCTGGAAGGCATTCCCTGCAAACACCAAATGGCAGAAAAGCACCAAAAACAATACAAGTAAAATTGGTAGTCCACCTATGTGTCTATCTGCTGCCTTTATTATTTTGCTCTCCATGCTGTGTGGTACATCTCTGGGAGCCCAAGAGATACCAGTGTTCCTGTTGAAGAAAGTCATTCCTGTTCCATGTCTGGCTATCTCATGAGCCTTTCCCCCTCTTACAGATGAAGGGATAAAATTCTGGGAGAGCGAATGAGGTTTCTCTTTCCCTCAGTATTCCTGTTGCCCTGTGATCCACCAGCTTTTGAATGAGGGATTTCATCACTTTGCAGGGAGAGGAAACATAAATATGAGCCAGGAAGGCAAATGAGTCTCTGAATGGATTGTTGTTTTGGTGTTTTTTTTTTAATTCAGAGCTTAGAAAATAGTTTTGAAAGCTAAAGTTATCTAAGCTAGACTTCAAAGAAAGAAAATGGGGTTTGAACTTTAAAAAGCTACTGGCTTAGAAAACTTAGAAAAAGAAAGTTGATAAACCTCAGAAAAGAAAAGAATAAATTACATTGTGTAAACCTTTTTTCCTCTCCATAAAACAACATTAAATTACAAAAAGCTAGTGGAGGGGAGAAACTTAGAAGGAATAAGACTTGATTGTAGGTAATGGCTACCTAACAAATCCTTCTGCCCACCTCCAGCCAAGGCCCAGGGAAAGCTGATAAAACCCCATGGAGGTTTAGGTGTTTGCTGAGCAGAGGCAATCTCTAAATTCCTTCCAAATGAAGCCCTCTTCCTAAATCATCACATACTCTAAAATCAAGGACCTACTATCAAGCCAAAGTAGAGTTGAAAGGCTATGTTTAGGAAAAGAAAATTTAAGTAGCTCCAATCCTCCCCCCACGCAGAAGCCTCCAAGACCCCAAAACACTGTAGGACAGAAACATCAAACCAACACAATTAGACATGTTCCATATTTACTGACCATCAGTAATGCTGCTAAATCACAAAATGCACACACAGAAATTGAACAGCCCAGGTAGGGGAGATGGGGCAGGAAATGAGCTGTAGTAAGGAACTATCACATTCTTGAATAACCAAGTAATGGAATTAGTGACACTTTAAAAAACAAGTCAAGGTTTAAGTAAATCAAGAATCCAATTAGGTAAATCAATGATACCACAATTGAGTACTATGGAACATTCTGCCTGTAGTCTCACATCTTTAGAACATCAAATGTAGTCTAAAGGTGCATCTCAGTGCCCTGTTATGATACCAAAGGACAATTTCACTCCACCCTTGGAGAGATTAGACTGTATTAAATAAAATAGTCTGAAACATTTCTACTTATTTTCATGAATGACTGGTTGTTATTTTGAGAAACATGTATCTATCCAAGTATTTCCATTTCTACAGTTTTTCATTTTAAGAAATATCCATTTGTTCAATAAACTTTTATTAAACATCTATTGTAAGCTAAGCACTATGTTAGGGTAAAGAATATTGGTGCCAGTGTCCAGAACTGTGCTTGTTACATAGGAGACACTTGGTATTTGTTGAATAATTGCATTAAAGATGGATAAGATGCATCCCTGAGAAACTTGAGAGTTTCTATGTTTCCCATGACCCCAAGAGGGATTCAGAAGTGCCTGAGAATTGGTCAGTTGACCTACGGAGGTTGTCCAGTGGACAAGAAGGATGCAAAATGGTCTGCAAGGACCTGGAGACAGGGGGCTATAGAAGATTTAGCAGCAGATAAGACCTAGAAAGAGACTGACAAGGAACAAATGTATAAATACAGGAGCTTCAGATACCAATACAGAAATGAGAAAGACCAAGGATGAGAAGTAAAGGCTGCCTCCCACCAATACCTGGACCACACATGAGCCCTCCAGAACTGAGACATCCCTGAAGAGAAAAGGAAAATAAATGAGGTGGAGAAATCTTGAACTGAGTAAAGTTTATCCGAAGGGAGTAAGGGAAATGGGTTTGAGTTTACTAAGATTTGGTAAGATTGAGTTTTCTGCCCTAAGGGGAACAGAGAGGCCAAAAAGATACACTTGTTCAGTTATTAGAGAAACAGAAAATTTTATATTTACACACTTGACCATAAAATTACCTACTACACATGAATGAAAGAACTAAGACTTTTTTGGTACACAAAGCTGGAAATGAACAAAACATATTTCCAGCCCCAGGCTGTGTGGCTTCAGGAAGAATCATTCTTTCCACTCCACCATGCAATCTCTCTAAAAGACTGGGTCTCAGTCTGTCAAAGGATTTTTTAAATGTGTTATTCACATCTTCAAATCCTAAAAAAAACAGGAGTGTGTTTTTCTGGTGAGTAAACCTCATAATGCCTTGTATTAAACTGCTTTCCCAATTTTCAGCATCATTTAATTATCCAACCTCAATAGAACAATGTGGATCTGAAAGTTTTCACTCAGCTCAATAGGTATGTATTTAATAGCTGACATCTATGACCACCAGCCCAGTGGGCTAAAGGCTTTACATATGCTGTCTAGTCCCATGCTTCTCAAACTGTGGTCTTCAAACCTGCAGCATCCCCTGGGAGCTCACTGGAAATGCAGACTCCCTGAACACACACTGACCTACCAAATCAGAATCCACATTTTCACAAGATTCCCTAGTGAGTTGTGTGCCCTTTAAAGTTTGAGAAGCACTGCTCTAGTTGATTGTAAGAATTGTATCAAGTACTTAACAGGATCACTTATAACCACAATTTTGAATGTAAGATATAATGGTATATTTTTAAATGTATTTTGCATTTCTCACAATTCTCTCCATTGAAAGTAGCAACTCAAACCTTCTTAAATTTAAAAGAGAAGTGCATTTGAAGTTTCAGATAACTAAGGGAAGAATAAGCACTCAGCCAGGACACAGAGAACCTGGAATGGGACCGGAGATAAAATGCCACCACACCCACTCATCTTTGCTATTGTGTTGATGTGTCTGCTTCATTCTCTCTGACCAGGAACCACCACAAGTCAAAGAGCATAGCTACCAGCAGATCTCAGCACCCCCTCACCCACTCATCTGTAGGTTTTTGCCATCCAAGAGGATATAAATCCTATTCTCAAGCTCTAGCCCAAAAATATCGATGAAAACTCTCCTTTTGCTCAGCTTAAGTCAACTGTCCATCCTGAGATCATCAACTGTGCTGAAAAGTCAATGCAGCATTGTGAAATTGAAGGTGGGTGCGGCGGGAGAGGGGGGGACCTTCCATAAAAAGATGGCAGCTCTTATTCAAACTCCATAGTTGATGTGGAGTAAAGAGCATTTCTCAGGTGAAAGGGGAGGATAGCGCTATTAGAAGGAGAAGGAAGAAGTAGTGGTGGGCAGGCAAACCAATAGTGTCTATTGCACGTCCCACACTCATGTCATATTCCTCCCTGTGCCCCTCACTCTTTCTCTATTGAATATATTGTACATGAGCATTATGCAAGTTCAAGGCAAGGCCAAGGATTAGATGGAAAAACACAACACAATAAAACAAAAATAAAAGATGACTCTCCTCAAAGCTTGTTAAGGCAAAAACACATCATGATATCCCTGACAGAAAGGGATAGCAATGGGCTGGAGAGCCACATACAGACTTGATACTAAAAAAGAAAATGGGCATGTTGTATATGTTTCCTTTAACCAATGGAAGTAGCAAACAAATATTTTCCTTCTGCCTTTACTGACATTTATTCCGCAAGTTAAAAATGTAGTTACTACACTATAGCTGCGCAGGTTCCTTCACTAACCCGTCTAACCTGACAGGACTTCTTGCTATCCCTCAGATACACCAGTGCCTCTAGGATATGGCACTTGCTATTCTTGCTACCTGGAATGATATCCCTCTAGGACTTCCTTAGTTCACGCCCTCTCTCCATTTCAGCTTCGGCTTAAAGGTCACCTCCTTGGAGAGACCTTCTTTGACCACCTTACCTAAAAAGCAGCTGCAGCGACTATATGCACACACAGCATACTCTACCTCCTTTGACCGGCTTTAGCACTTATCACTATCTGACATACATATCTGTTCACTCATCTGTGTCTTGTCTGCTTCCCCACTAGAGTGTTAGCACTACAAGGGCAGGAACTTTTACTGTCCTTTCCCCTCTGTATTCCCCACACCTAGAACAGTCCCTGAAACCTAGTCATTGCCTAGTAAATTTTGCACATTGAAAAAAAAATGACAATAGAAAGTGTGAAGCCATAATATTGGAAGAGTGGTCAGCACAGCTGTCAACCTTTCCAAGGATGGCTGAGGGAGCGGGGGTATGGAGTATGAGGTGAAACAGACATGAAAAACAAAAAGGAAGTGAGAATCTGTCTGGGAGGTTAGCATATAATGGTGATAATCCCCAGGAGAACAGAAAACAGTCACAGAGCCCCCAAAAGGAAGCCAAGAACTGGTAAATTAGAGACCTGATTCTGGGCTCTACAGCATCTTTGCTATTGTACCAGTCTTCTCTTGTCAAATTTTTAGTGCAAATAAAGGTGTTCACTGATCACCATCTACAGCTACACAGATAAAAGATTCAAGGGGAAATGTTTACTCATGCTCAGAAGTGCACTGCTACTGTACTAAAAGAAAGATCTGTGCTTACCTCTTCCCCAAAGTGAATGATAAACTCCAAAAGTCGTAACCAGGAAGAGCACTGAACAGAGTTGGAAAACCCAGGTTAAACTCCAGTTCTTCATTCCACTTTTCATGACTCCAGGAGAGTTGGTTAAAGATCTGGCTGCCCCTGTTTCTTCATCCCCTCAGGAAGATGAGTAGCCTCAGGTAAGGCTACTCAGGTCCACAGAGATGACGTAATTTGCGCCAAGTTACACATCTATGGAGTTCATTTGAATGTTCATCTGTCTGACTCCAAAATTCATACTCTCATGTTGTTATGTGTTTGTCACCCATACTGTTGAGAGACTGAATATACAAACAGACCACTGATAGCAACAGTACACTGATCGACAAGTTCCGTAGCAACCAGTCCAAAAACATTAAACCACAACCTCTGTAGCAATCCGCCCACAAGAGTAAGAAGTTGATCATTAACCGGCAGCTTCCCTAAGTTTCGGCCCCACTTCCAACTTAGGACCAACTAGAAAAAGTCAATTATGCTCCACCAATTGATAACACAGGTTGCCCTGCATGTAGATAGCTCATCTCCAGTTCCCCATGACAGCAGCCTCCGATCAGGGCATAGCTGAAACCTTCCTCTGTTTTCACTGTAAAACTTTCCCACTCCTCTGCTTGCCTTTTTAGTTCTGCCAAACACAAGTGATGGTGCTGACTCCTCTGCTATAGCAATCTCTGAAAGTCTTCACTTATGTGTGAAGGACGTTATACCCCAACACCTAGCAGAGTGCCAGGCACAAAGTAGGTGCTCAATAAATGTTCCATGGAATTGAGCTGAGCTGAATCTACAACAGAGTGATAATAATAGATAATAATAACCACCTCACATTATTACTATGAGGATTAAATTAGATCATCCAAGTAAAAACATTTTGAAAACTGTAATGTGCTATGGAATCATAAGGTATCATTAAGTTAAAAACAACGTATAATCAGAACCACATAAGAGAGTAGTAGTATAATGCTGTTTATTCTGGAGATTCCTAATGATGTGAGACTCTTAGAATTATTTCCAGCTTTTTTATTACATGAATTCAATAGCCAAACAGGAAGAAACTCTTTCTAGATTCTTTCAAAACAGAGTCTTAACCAATCAAGGTCTTAGTGGGAGAAATTCTGGAATTCCCAAACCTTCTCTCCCTGCTTTGATCAGACTCTAACCATACCTTCTCTGTTCCTCTGGCTAAAATCACACATATTTAAACATGCCTGCCTATGCCAGCACAGAAAACATAAAAGATTGCAGAGAGCAGGTCGTCAGGATTCCACGTTGGTGTCTCCTGCCCGGCTGCACTTTTCCTAAACCTTTGAGTTCCCACGCCCTGGATAGAGTTCGTCTACGCTCTTCATTTCCTGCCTCACCTGAACTCAAATAGCCCCCTGCCTGTAGCCTGTCTGGCCCTAGACCTTCTGCTGGTCCTGCCAACCTGTCCTCACCCTGGATATTCTACTTCTCACCCGCTGGAACCAGAGTGCCTGACTGGTCCAGAGCCCGGACTCCCAAGGGTTGGGGCTTTCTTGTCAATGTGGATCGTATCCTCAAGTAAAGGACTGAGACTAACTTGCAAGCTGCCCAAAGAGAGCCTTCCTTGGTAATATTTTCTGGGTGAAGTCACCACAGACCAGGGACTGTTCCTAAATTTTGCATGTAAGAAACTCAACAGTCATTCTCTCAAGAGATGACCATTCATTTAAAAGCAGCTTGTACTAAACATACTCACAAGAAAGTAATGTATAAACTAGAATAGCTGCCATTTCTTTAGTGAACCAGACGCTGAGCTAAGAGCTTTGTGGACATGATCTCCTTCTGTCTTTACAGCAGTCAGAGGACATAAATGCAATTTAGCCCCATGTATAAGAAAAATGACTCAGGGCCACGGAGGTTATATAACTTGTCCAAAGTTATACATCGGGTGAGTTTTGAATGTTAATCTGCCTGACTCCAAAGTCCATGCTATCTGGCACTATTCTATACATCTTCATTTTCACAAAGAATATCATTAATAGTCAATTCAATCTTGAAATAGCATAAAAAGTGAATTTTATCCCTGTGGGAATGCTACACAGAAAGCCAAACTGCAATTTACTGTCGACTTGACAAGCTTGGAGACTAAGCAAGAGGAGTGAGTTGAGTGATGTAAAGGTTTAAATAACTGTGAGCTACTTGAGGGTAAGGAATTGGATTTTTATCTAGCATTGTGTCTTGGTACACTGATGCTCAATAAATACCGGCTAAATAAATGGTGGCATTCATCATAAGGCTTTCATGCACTCCTTCCTACCATAGTAATAGGCCCCGAGGAGGCAGACACTGATGATTATTCTGTCAGTTTCCATCAGGAAGCTAATGGCACACGTGCAAATTAGGATGATTTAAAGAGGGCTTAATAAAAGCGTTATTTACAAACGTGTGGACATGATGTAGGGAAAGTGCATGATCCTGGGGCTGTTATAACACAATAAGCCTAAAGACATGGAGGAGGGAATGGCCACTGGGACCCAGAAAAGAAGTTTGTATAGAGGGCCATTTTAGACGAGCTGTGATCTTTGGTCAAGGACACAGATACCTCTGGGTAATTTCTTAAGAAGGCAACTGAGGAAATAAATATACCCTGATCCCCCTCTCTTCATTCCCTCCAGCCTCCTGCCTGGGCTCCCACTGGCCAAACCAAACTGGAAGCCAAAATTCCAGGAACTTGATATAATCCATATAGGTCAGCTTCCAGGGCTGAAGGGACAGAGAAGATTGGAGAGTAGATCTAGGGGGACAAAACTGCTTACTCGATGTCTATTTGTCATGTTTTTTTTTCTCCTAGTGACACAGTTTTGGTCAATGATATATAAGCAGAAGTCTGCTTAGAATTTTTGGAAGAATTTTCCTTTCCAAATGTAGATGCCATTCCTTCTTGCTTATGCCTTCTGCCTTCTTCTTCCTACCTGAATACAGATGAGAGGACAGAGGAAGAGCAGCATGTTACCATGAGGATGACAGTGGAGAATGGCAGAGCAGAAACACCAGGGTCTCTGGTGGTAGCAGCCCCAGATGATCTATCACCAAACTTAATATGAGAGAAAAATAAATCCTCCACCAGGTTAATCCATGGGAGTCCTATTCCTATTTTATGTAGTCATATTTAATCTTGAATTGATATACCCTTCAAGCACCCAGATAGGATCATAGCCAGGCAAGGTCAGGTCATCCTCTCCTGTGGACAGTATTGGATGCATACACACAAATGTTGCATCTCAAAACCTTTCTCTTTTTATTTTTGGTCTTTCCTTGCTGAGCTTTGCTCTTCCATCCTCATATTCTGGCATCCTATTGGTTAAGCTATGATCAGGTTTTGGTAGCCTGGGAGTCATTGTCTCTTTTGAAGTGAATTACATGGCTCTGTTCTCATCTGTTATGTTCTGATTTCATTAATCAAACTCTCAAAGTTCTAGCAATGACTTCCTATGACTGCCTACCATCAAGTCATCTAGGGATGGATAACAGAATATCTTCTACCAAAATAACAACTAACATTTGTGGAGCATGTACTATGTACCAGACACTGTGGCATATTTCATTCTTTTATTCCTAGCTTTACTTTTAATCTCACTTTATAAATCAGAAAACTGAGGCTTGGAGAGGCCATGTTTCTTGGCCAAGGCTACCGTTAACAAGAGTAGCAGCCATTAATTTAGGCTTGATGGTCTAATTTCAGAACCTGTATTAATGCAAAACAATGTATTAGTGGTTAAGCATGTATTCTCTGAAGTCAGACTGCCTGAATTCTCAATCCAGCACTGCTACTTAGCAGATATGTGACCATGGATTTGATTAACATCTCTATGCCTTGGTTTCCACGTCTATGAAATGGGGATAGTAATAATGCATTTAATAAGTTTTAAGTAAATCAGTGCATAGTGCTTAACCCAGCATCCGGCACAAAATAACAACTTGATCACTGTTAGCTCTTATTATTTACCATAGGTGAAATATGGTGGCTCTGCTCAGAGAGATAACAAGATGGCATCTCTTCAGAGCTTAAGAGGAATGAAGAAAGCACTGGTCTCTGTGACCTAGGCAAGTCATTTACCACCTCTGATCTTAAGTTTTTACATTTCTAAAATGGGAATAAAAATCTATACCTACTTCACAGTTTTTATGAGTACCAAGTGAAATCACCTAGAGAACAGGCTCATAAATTATAAAGTACTGGTAAATATGTCATTAGATTTCTTACTCACTCACCTATCCCAAGATAATGGGGCAGTAGCCAGAAGCAATGTTTCCTCTGCACTCAGTATGTTAGAGTCACTTTTAGTAGTCTCTTTTGGAGCAGTTGTTCAAAGCTTTTGGAGCTCTTTAAACTAGACTGATCTCCATTCAGCTGTTGGGCTCAAGACATATTCCAGGAATAATGGCAAGATCTTAACACGCCATGGATCTTTCATCCTGTGGTTGGAATGCCCCTTTCAGAGTCAAAGCTTGAAGAGTCACAGTTCCCAACACAGATACTTCAAGGTATGAGTAATTTAGTCATTGAACATACTGAACACATTCTATAGGTCAGACACTTACTTGTCACTGGAGATGAAACAGTAAATCAAAAAGTGATGTCTTTACAGACTCATATAGAGTCGTGAAGATAGACACATCATTATAATACAATGTGCCCAGAGGGGAAATTCTGCCTAAGGGAGTAAAGGCTTCTAGGAGAGGTGACATATGAGCTGAGTTTTGAAAACGGATATGCAGAAGAAGGATAAGAGAAAGAACAGGCAATTCTTTCAAGCTACCTATACTAAGACGGCACAGTATAGTCTATTGTGGGACATTTACGCCCCTTCTACAGCCTCATGCCTCAATAGTCTGGTCTTTCTGATAGGGAGAAGGGTAGAGAAAAAGATGGGGAGTTAGAGCTGAAAAAGGTGAAGACAAACTTCCTACTTAACTGACTCAAGCCCATCCAAGGAGCACAGGCCAGGTTCCCCCATCCTATCATTTAAAAATTGTGCATGCTGTGTGTGTGTGTGTGTGTGTGTGTGTGTGTGTGAAAGACAGACAAAGAGAAAGAAAAAAAGAAAGAGAAAGAGAGAGATTTGTTTGATATTTTCTTTGGATATCTTAGTGCCTTCTTGGATGATTCAAAACAATTTCCAGTCTTTCAGCCCTTCTCCTCCCGACACCACACTCCAAGTTGGCATCAGGGTATCTGAAGAGGGTGGGGGGAGTGGAGCTTATATAATCTGATTTTCCGCAATTTTTCTTAAAATTAAAAAAATATATGACTTTGATAATAAATAATTCAGTGTGCACCTCGCAATAAGCTATATTTATTTTTTAAAAAACAAACAAAAAACTCTTTAAAAGTCTTTAAAACCTATTGCTCCAATGATCAGGGGTATGTTATTAAATTTTAAAGATGATTTTTTTCTTCAATTTGTTAATATGGTGTGCCACATTGATTGATTTCCGTATACTGAACAATCTTTGCATCCCTGGGATAAGTCCCACTTGATCATGGTGTATGATCCTTTTAATGTGCTGTTGGATTCTGTTTGCTGGTATTTTGTTGAGAATTTTTGCATCTCTACTCATCAGTGATATTGGCCTGTAATTTTCTTTTCTTGTGATATCTTTGTCTGGTTTTGGTATCAGGGTGATGGTGGCCTCGTAGAATGAGTTTAGGAGTGTTCCTCCCTCTGCAATATTTTGGAGGAGTTTGAGAAGGATAGGTGTTAGGTCTTCTGTAAATGTTTGATAGAATTTGCCTGTGAAGCCATCTGGTCCTGGACTTTGGTTTGTTGGAAGATTTTTAATCACAGTTTCAATTTCGTTACTTGTGATTGGTCTGTTCGTATTTTCTATTTTTTCCTGGTTCAGTCTTGGAAGGTTGTGCTTTTCTAAGAATGTGTCTATTTCTTCCAGGTTGTCCATTTTATTGGCATATAGTTGCTTGTAGTAGTCTCTTATGATCCTTTGTATTTCTGCAGTGTCAGTTGTAACTTCTTTCTCATTTCTAATTTTATTGATTTGAGTCCTCTCCCTCTTTTTCTTGATGAGTCTGGCTAAAGGTTTATCAATTTTGTTTATCTTCTCAAAGAACCAGTTTTTAGTTTTACTGATCTTTGCTATTCTTTTTTCATTTCTATTTCATTTATTTCTGCTCTGATTTTTCAAGATGAAAATATCTCTGTAGAAACAAGTGCCTTTTCTCATATTATCTTGGTCTTTCCAGCTCTGTGGCGAGCTCTCTCAGGGAGGGCCTTTATCTGAAGAGCAATAATGAAACAAGAGATGCAGGCGTCCAACAAATTTAGTGACCCTCACCAAGCTGCGTTCAGGCCAGGCCCCTGGATGCAGAGGTGAGCTGGACATAAACCCTACACTGAAGGAGATCACAGTCTGGAATCCTGAATAATCTGGGATTTCTGTCCCATCTCTCCTCCTAAAAATAGTCCTGGATATTCCATCCCTAGTAAAATCCAAGGCCAGAATTCCCAAACACTAACTAGATGACAATTAAAAAGCGTCAAAGCTGAGATCACAGAAGATTCACTTTAATCTACTCACCTTGTCTAATACTGAATCTACAGGTTTCAGCAGCATACTACAGACATTTTATAATGGAGTGATGGAGGACTTTTTCCCAAAGTCTAAACATTTGGCAGGTGTCCTCCATGCCACTTCACAGCAGGCCCCTTAACCATCTCAGAATCTCAGATAGTTGGTCTCCCCAGTTGCTTCTGGCCTTGTATAATCAATACTTTTCCACATGACACTGCATTCATTTCTCCATTACTATTCCTGTCTTTGAAATAATCCTGCCTTTTAAAACTCAGCTTTCTTGCCCATCTCTGGCTATGTCTACCCAACACAAAATGAAGTAGATATCTGGCAGTTCTCCATTTATTTGATCTTTGTGGATAGCAAAATCAGATCCTTTGATCCAAGAAACCAACTCTGCAGCATCAGCTATCCCACTTGACCTTATGGCTTAAATTTATTAAATAACCACCAAATCTTCACTACATAATGGGATTGACTGTATAAGTGAGCAATTTCACTTGAGGCAAAGAAGGATTTTATTACATAGCATTCACATTTTTTAAATTCAGCACTTTGAGGACTATTATTCACATTTGGAAAATTATTATTTGCCTGACACATGATAAATTCTCAATATACTTGTGAAAAAATGAACAAATAAGTAATTGAAGGGAAGTCTGTAGTTTTAAATTCTAATGCTCAAAATCACTGTTAAAATGGGCATATAGTTCCAAAAAGCTTGAAGCAGGATAATGGTAATCAAATTGGTGTTTTAAAATATGTTAATTTTATTTAACCTTTATTGGCTTCCTAGAAGCAATATATAATAATCTACAAATCTATAATTCAGTAAATAGGCCAAAGAATGAATGATTCAGATTCAGCTGATCAAAAACTCCTATTTTTCTAAACTTAACATCAGAAACAAGAAAATCAGTACCTTTATTGGCCTCTGAATATTCCACATATATTTATTTTTTCCCTCCCAGGTAGACTATACATTTGATGAAAACAGAGAGCTTATTGCCCTGCTTTTAGTTTACCTCCCAATGAGGAGGTGCTCTTCAGTACCCCTATGGTTGGTTGTTCACCACATTGACCTCTGTAGCTTACAAATACCTCTCCTGCTATACCCACACCTCCCAAACTTGCTCATTCACTGAATAAATGTAGCACCTATCATATCCTAAGGCCTAAGCAAGGGTCCAGGCAATGCAATGGCTCCTACATTCAAAGGGTTTACTATCTATGACAATAGTTTTCATACTTCAGTGTGCATCTAAGTCAGCTTTGAGGGGGAACTGAGAATTTGCATTTCTCATACAGTTCCAGGTGGTGTAGATGTTCTTTTGGGGAGCACACTTTAAGAACCACTGGTCTATGTTCTTGGATTGGAAGAATCAATATTGTGAAAATGACTCTACTACCCAGAGCAATCTACAGATTCAGTCAACCCCTATCAAATTACCAATGGCATTTTTTTACAGAACTAGAACAAAAAATCTTAAAATTTGTATGGAGACACAAAAGACCCCGAATAGCCAAAGCAATCTTGGGGGGAAAAAACAGCTGGAGGGATCAGACTCCCTGACTTCACACTAGACTACAAAACTACAGCAATCAAGACAATATGGTACTGGCACAAAAAAAGAAAGATAGATCAATGGAACAGGAAAGAAAGCCCAGAGATAAACCCAAGCACCTGTGGTCAACTAATCTATAACAAAGAACGCAAGGATATACAATGGAGAAAAGGCAGTCTCTTCAGTAAGTGGTGCTGGGAAAACTGGACAGCTACATGTAAAAGAATGAAATTAGAACACTCGCTAACACCATACACAAAAATAAACTCAAAATGGATTAAAGACCTAAATGTAAGACCAGACACTGTAAAACTCTTAGAGGAAAACCTAGGAAGAACACTCTTTGACATAAATCACAGCAAGATCTTTTTTTGACCCACCTCCTAGAGTAATGGAAATAAAAACAAAAATAAACAAATGGGACCTAATGAAACTGAAAAGCTTTTGCACAGCAAAGGAAACTCTAAACAAGATGAAAAGACTACCCTCAGAATGAGAGAAAATATTTGTAAACGAATCAATGGACAAAGGATTAATCTCCAAAATATATAAAGAGCTCATGCAGCTCAATATTAAAAAAACAAACAACCTAATCCAAAAATGGGCAGAAGACCTAAATAGACATTCCTCCAAAGAAGACGTACAGATGGCCAAGAAGCACATGAAAAGCTGCTCAACATTACTAATTATTAGAGAAATGCAAATCAAAACTACAATGAGGTATCACCTCACACCAGTTAGAATGGGCATCCTCAGAAAATCTACAAACAACAAATGCTGGAGAGGGTGTAGAGAAAAGGGAACCCTCTTGCACTGTTTCTGGGAATGTAAATTGATACAGCCACTAGGAGAACAGTATGGAGGTTCCTTAAAGAACTAAAAATAGAATTACCATAGGAGCCAGCAATCCCACTACTGGGCATATACCCAGAGAAAGCCATAATTCAAAAAGACACATGCACTCCAATGTTCATTGCAGCACTATTTACAATAGCCAGGTCATGGAAGCAACCTAAATGCCCACTGACAGGCAAATGGATAAAGAAGATTTGGTACATATATACAATGGAATATTACTCAGCCATAAAAAGGAACGAAATTGGGTCATTTGTAGAGATGTGGATGGACTTAGAGACTATCATACAGTGAAGTAAGTCAGAAAGAGAAAAACAAATATCGTGTGTTAACTCATATATGTGGAACCTAGATAAATGGTACAGATGAACCAGTTTGCAGGGCAGAAATAGAGACACAGATGTAGAGAAAAAACGTATGGTCACCAAGGGGGGAAAGTGTGGGTGGTGGTGATGGTGATATATATACACTAATATGTATAAAATAGATAACTAATAAGAACCTGCTGCATAAAATATAAATAAAATAAAACACAAAAATAAAACCACTGGTCTACGTTTCCTCAAAAATTAAAAAATAGGACTACCATATGATCCAGCAATCCCACCTCTGAATATATATCCAAAAGAAATGAAATCAGGATCTCAAGAAGATCTGCTCCCATGTTCTTTGCAGCATTATTCAAAATAGCCAAGATATGGAAACAATCTAAGTGTCCATCAACCGATGAATGGATAAAGAAGATGGGGTGTGTGTGTGTACACACACACAATGGAATATTATTCAGCCATGAGAACGAGGGACATCCTGCCATTTGCCACAACATGGATGAAACTTGAGGACATTATGCTAAGTGAAATAAGTCAGACGAAGAAAAGACAAATACTGTATGATAGCAATCGTATGTGGCATCTAAAAAAGTCCAACTCATTGAAACAGAGACTGGAATGGTGGTTACCAGGGGCTGTGGGGTAGAGGAAAAGGGAGATGTTGGTCAAAGAGTACAAACCTTTCAGTTGTAAGATGATCAAGTTCTGGGGATCTAGTTTATACCATAGTGATTACAGTTAATAATACCATACTGTATACTTGAAAATTGCTAAGAGAGTAGATCTCAAATTCCTCACCACAAAAAAGAAATGATAATTATGTGACATGATACAGGTGTTAGCTAATGCTATAGTGATAATCATTTGGCAATATATAAGTGTATCCTAGTGGATTCCTAGAAATTCCTGAAAGAAATTGGCAAACCAGATGAGCAAGGCAACAGCCCAGCTGGAAAGTACCCATGTGTCCCTTTTACTACTTCTCAAGGAAGAGCTCACCACATGCTCAACCTCTAAATAACTGTTATTAAAATCTTGAAAATCTTCTGCCTGCAAAAAATTTAAGAAAGCCAGGAATTCTGACCCTTTAAAAAATTTTTAAATAAATAAATAAACAAACTTCTTAATGAAGATAGAGCAGAATGTCTGAAAAAGAACTGAAAAAAATTAATCTTACATTTGGGTGCTTTTCTGTTTATTCATAAATAAACTTGCCAAATTGTGCTGAATATGTTTTATAATGCTTTTTACAACATTAGACTTTTCTCTGAAAATAAGTCCTAACAATCAAAAGTGCCATTTCCCCCCTTAAAAATCCTGTAAATTTACACTGACGTTTGTTTACATTTTTAATCTTTTCAATTTATTAATAATGATACCAAGAAGAAATACTTGACTGCCTTCTCCTTGTAAGTAATACAACACAGACAAAGTGAAGCCCTCTCTGAGTTCCTATTCCCTACTTCCACCCCTCCCTGACTTGAGGGCAAGGACTATCAGTTTGTTTTCAGGCAAACACTTTTCAGTTGTTGTTGTTGTTTTCTAATCAATTTCACATCATCTACTCATAGAAATTTATAATTTTGTTTTTATTTCTAACATAAATGTTATCATATGTACTATTCTGCAGTTGGCCTTTGTCCCTTAATATGTTATAGTATTCTTATGAGGTCATTATATGTAGATATACCTTGCTATGTCTAATTTCTGCACAGTATTCCATAACATGGAAATTCGTTACTTATCATTTCTACTCACTTTTTGATAGACATTTAGATTGTTTCTAATCTTTATGAATATTCTTGGGCATGCCCTGTTTTGAAGAGATTCAAGCATGATATTGCTGGATCTTAAGAGTATGTACGTTCAAAAATGTAATTAGACATTGCCAAAGAGTCCTCCCAAAGGGCTATATCAATTTGCACTCTCAAAAGCAGTGTTTAAAGACATCTTTTCCCCACACTCTCACCCACACTGGATATTATCAAACTCTTCACATTCTGTAACATGGTAGACATCCAAATCCAGCTTTTCTATGAGCGTATAAAAACTATTTTTCATTCCCAATGAATCTTCTGAATTTATAGCCTTCTCTTAAAACCCCACCTGCTATAATACACAAATTGTTTTCATTTGAATTAGCCAATCTCATTTTCCATTTTCTCCCTAAAGAAATTCTCCTACGTAATAGAGATGCCAGTCTTCTCTGAGTTTGTATGAGTTACCAATATCCTTTTAAAAAGACATGTATTTCAGGGCTTCTCTGGTGGCACAGTGGTTGAGAGTCCGCCTGCCGATGCAGGGGACATGGGTTCGTGCCCTGGTCCAGGAAGATCCCACATGCCGTGGAGCGGCTGGGCCCGTGAGCCATGGCCGCTGAGCCTGCACGTCCGGAGCCTGTGCTCCGCAGCGGGAGAGGCCACAGCAGTGAGAGGCCCGTGTACCGCAAAATAAATAAATAAATAAATAAATAAAATAAAAGGACATGGATTTCAAAAGAAAATACATCAAAATATTAATGGTAATTGCTTTCTGGTGATAGGTGATATTTTTTCTTATTTATCTTTGCTGTCTTTTCCAAATTTTCTCCAATAACTAATACTTGCGGGGTGCTTACTGTTTGGCAGGCATGGTTCTAAGCACTTCCCATGCTTTATCTCATTTTATCCTCAAAAGAAGCATATGAAGTAAATCCATATCCCTGTTATATACAAAAGGCTTAAAGAGGTGAACTAACTTTCTCCAAATCCCACAACTGTAAAGGATGTGAGAACAGGCAGGCTGACTCCGGATCTTAACCACTGTGCCATACTTCTGGCTATGAATATGTACTAGTTTATAATTTGAGTAAATAAGTTCTAAAAATCAACTGAAAGCAACTAGATTTGCTAACCAGAAATCAATAGCATTATGACTTGAGAGCTTAGTCTTCCCTTGTGATCTTTCTTACACATCTCAAAGGCAATCTTACCTTCCTAGCCACACCAAACCTCTTCTCCCCAGCCTCATCTCTGCCCCAAGGTTTAAAGATACAAGCTTCCAAAAACTCGAGGTTTTATGGTCTTTTAATCTCCCTATAATTCATTTTTATCAGCTTTCCTTTGTCTCCTGTGAAGTCACCTTGTTCTGTAAAACACACACTGTAATTTAATTGTTGGCTCCTCTGTGTGACATTCTTAGCCAGTTTCTGCTCCTTTTTTGAAGCTCCTCAAATCTCACTCTTTAGCTGATAGTTTATATTTCCTAATATCAGTGGGAGTGGCTGCAACACCCAGCACTGACACACAGTTCCCTCAGCAAAGCCTCTGTGTTTAGGATCCCAGCTCCTTAGCAGTGGTGGCGGTGACTGAGAATCACCGTCAAAGAACATCAACAGATTGCATTACAATCTGCCAATCCTTCTCTAGAGAAAAGGAATTGGCAACTCATTATATTAAAGAATTGCAATCAAGCATCTGGAATATGGCAATGCACGTCGATGTTATGTGAATTAATGAGTTTCAGCAATTTATTATCCTGCGCTTTTTTGACATAATCTTATCCACAACATCTCTAACATAAATATACATTCTGCGTGAATCACAATTGCTATTCAAGACACACCTTTGTGAATATCCTCTGTTTCAGAGATTTAGTTTTGCAGACTTACATACACACTTATGCCAAATAGAGAATTATGTACTTTTAAATTTTTAATTAACAAAATATCTGCCCTCTTCATTTGCGTCATGCCAGCAGGAAATTAAGACAGCTTCTTAATAAAACATTTGTGTCGAGCTGTGCCCTGTTAAGCAATAACCTCATCGTTTTCCCACATAGAGTCAACAATTAGACAAAGCAGACAGGCTGGAAAGGCCTGAAATCATCCTCATAAAAGCTGCAGATTACTGAGCACTCACGATGCGCTCAGCATCGTGTTTCCATTTTACATGCATTTTTCATTAAATCTTCCCAATTGTCCGGTGATATGTGTTGTCATTATCCCATGTCACAAAGGAAGAAAATGAGGCTTCAAGATGAAGCAATTTGCACAGTCATATAGCTATGTAAGTAGAAGAACTGGGCTTATCTATCAGTTAGCTTTGCTGCATAACAAACTACCCCAAAACTTAGTGGCTCAAAGCAACAATCATTTATTTAGTTCATAAGTTGTAGGTCAGAGATTTGGGCTGAGCATAACTGATTTCAGCTAGGCCTCACTGATGTGTCTGCAGTTGGCTACTGGGTCAGCTGTTGGGGCAGTTGGGGGCTGGCTGGGGGACCTGGGCTCTCATCCATGCAGCTTCCCGTTATCCAGAGGCTAGCTTAGGCTCATTCACCTGGCAGCCTTGAGCTCTATGCACCGCAAGAAGGATAAGTCCTAATGTGCCTACCATTTTGGGTCATCTGCTTACATTCCATTTACTACTCTCCATTGGTCAAATCCAGGCTCAAAATCAGCCCAGATTCAAGTCGAGAGGAGAGAAAGACTGTACCTCTTGAGAGATCATTTTTACAGTCTACCACAGCTTCAACCCACATTCTGCCGATGTCAAAACCCACTATGTGCACCACTCCTGGACTTGTTTGGCCTCAGATCTAGTCCTAACCCACACTCTGCTCTGCTCTGTATTACATGGACATTGACTCTTGCAGGCTACTTCCAGACACCTGTGAAAGCCAGTACAAGGTAATGGAAACAGATTAGAAGGTGGTAAAAAAGAGAAGCAGGGTAGACATCACCCTCCCTCTCTGCCTCAGGCTGCATGTCCACCAGCAAGTTCTCCTGTGCACACGTCTCACATGATTTTCATTCTCTACCTCCTCCATGTGTCCCTTCTGCACACTAAGGGCTTCCTGCCATTGCTAATCTAAAGGCTGCCACATTATCCTTTGACTTTCTAGCCCCTCCAAAACCTGTGTAACCAATTCTCTGCATTAAATTCCCTCTGTTGTAAATATTTAATGATTTCTGTTGTCCTGGTTGAAGAATGCATGCAACATACACTCCCCTGATTTTTGAGTCTCCTAGGTGGAACCCTTATGTAATTTCCCTCCTACAGTAGCAAGTACTATGAAAGCAACCATATTCATTCACTCAGAAAACATACACTGAGGAACTACGAGGACCAAACACTGGGCTGAAGACTGTTTGCAAAATTGAATAATACCTTACAAAACTAACCCAAAGGAGACAGGTCTACATATAAATAATAACCATATAGTAAAGTTCTTTAATGAAAATGTAAATAGACTTTATTGGAAAAGCAGTCAGATGTGACAGGTCAGTGCACAAGTTCTGGAGTCAGATCACTTAGATCAGAATCTAGGACACTATTACTATCATAATCTGGGGCACTTTTACTATCAATAAAGCAAGTTATTTATACTCTGTTTCCTCCTTGATGGGGGATAATCGGATCAACTTCATAGGGTTACTGTGAAGATCAAGCAATAATACCTTCTTGGAGCTTAAGCCAGTGCATGTCTGACCCATATTAAGTATTCAAAAAGTGCTGGGTATGGCTTTTATGGAAACACAAGGTAAGAAACATCCATTTGTCTTGGGAATTGGGGAAGCCTTCCCGAAAAGAGTATGCCTTTCAGAGGACTCTTGAAAGAAGAGTAAGTGACCACCAGTTGAAATACAACTTCTCCCAAAGAAGTTTCTCCAAACCCCATGTGAAAGTGATTCATCCTCCCTCTGACCACCCACAGGATTTTGTTTTCATACTCCTAGAACAGCAATATCTCATCTTAACTTTTGTTACAGCCATTGATGCATATGCTTTATCTGCCCTATGAAACTGAAAGCTCCTTGAAGGCAAGCACTAGCCTCTCCACCCTTGTCCATCCTGCAAAGCTTAGCACACTGCTTGCCACATATGTAAGGTGTGCATTAATTAATTGATTTTTTTCTTTTTCTTTTTATTTATTTATTTCATTGGATGACTTGAACAATATATATTTTTTTATACAGCAGGTTCTCATTAGTCATCCATTTTATCCACATCAGTGTATACATGTCAATCCCAATCTCCCAATTCATCCCACCACCACCACCCTGCCCGGCGCTTTCCCCTCTTGGTGTCCATACATTTGTTCTATACATCTGTGTCTCTATTTCTGCCCTGGAAACCAGTTCATCAATACCACTTTTCTAGGTTCCACGTATGTGCATTAATATATGATATTTGTTTTCCTCTTTCTGACTTACTTCACTCTGTATGGCAGTCTCTAGATCCATCCATGTCTCAACAAACGACCCAATTTCGTTCCTTTTTATGGCTGAGTAATATTCCATTGTATATATGTACCACATCTTCTTTATCCATTCGTCTGCCGATGGGCATTTAGGTTGCTTCCATGACCTGGCTATTGTAAACTATGCTGCAATGAACATTCAGGTGCATGTGTCCTTTTGAATTCTGGTTTTCTGTGGGTATATGCCCAGTAGTAGGATTGCTGGGTCATATGGTAATTCTATTTTTAGTTTCTTAAGGAACCTCCATACTGTTCTCCTAGTGGCTGTATCAATTTACATTCCCAGAAACAGTGCAAGAGGGTTCCCTTTTATCCACACCCTCTCCAACATTTGTTGTTTGTAGATTTTCTGAGGATGCCCATTCTAACTGGTGTGAGGTGATACCTCATTGTAGTTTTGATTTGCATTTCTTGAATAATTAGTGATGTTGAGTAGCTTTTCATGTGCTTCTTGGCCATCTGTATGTCTTCTTTGGAGAAATGTCTATTTAGGTCTTCTGCCCATTTTTGGATTGGGTTTTTTTTTAATATTGAGCTGCATGAGCTGTTTATATATTTTGGAGATTAATCCTTTGTCCGCTGATTCATTTGCAAATATTTTCTCACATTCTGAGGGTTGTCTTTTCATCTTCTTTATGGTTTCCTTTGCTGTGCAAAAGCTTTTAAGTTTCATTAGATCACATTTATTTTTGTTTTTATTTCCATTACTCTAGGAGGTGGATCAAAAAAGATCTTGCTGTGATTTATGTCAAAGACTGTTCTTACGTTTTCCTCTAAGAGTTTTATAGTGTCCAGTCCTACATTTAGGTCTCTAATCCATTTTGAGTTTATCTGTGTGTATGGTGTTAGGGAGTGTTCTAATTTCATTCTTTTACATGCAGCTGTGCAGTTTTCCCAGCACCACTTATTGAAGAGGCTGTCTTTTCTCCATTGTATATCCTTGCCTCCTTTGTCATAGATTAGTTGACCATAGGTGGGTGGGTTTTACTTCTGGGCTTTTCTCTCCTGTTCCATTGATCTGTATTTCTGTTTTTGTGCCAGTACCATATTGTTTTGATTACTGTAGCTTTATAGTATAGTCTGAAGTCAGGGAGTCTGACTCCTCCAGCTCTGTTTATTTCCCTGAAGACTGCTGTGGCTATTTGGGGTCTTTTGTGTCTCCATACAAATTTTAAGATTTTTTGTTCTAGTTCTGTAAAAAAGGTCATTGGTCATTTGATAGGGATTGCACTGAATCTCTAGATTGCTTTGGGTAGTATAGTCATTTTCACAATATTGATTCTTCCAATCCAAGGACATGGTATACCTCTCCATCTGTTGGTATCATCTTTAATTTCTTTCATCAGTGTCTTATAGTTTTCTGCATATAGGTGTCTCTCTAGGTAGGTTTATTCCTAGGTATTTTATTATTTTTGTTGCAATGGTAAATGGGAGTGTTTCCTTAAATTCTCTTTCATGATTTTTTATCATTAGTGTATAGGAATGCAAGAGATTTCTGTGCATTAATTTTGTATCCTGCAACTTTACCAAATTCATTTGATTAGCTCTAGTACTTTTCTGGTGGCATCTTTAGGATTCTCTATGTATAGTATCATGTCATCAGCAAACAGTGACAGTTTTACTTCTTCTTTTCCAATTTGGATTCCTTTTATTTCTTTTGCTTCTCTGATTGCTGTGGCTAGGACTTCTAAAACTATGTTGAAAAATAATGGCAAGAGTGAACATCCTTGTCTTGTTCCTGATCTTAGAGGAAATGCTTTCAGTTTTTCACCATTGAGAATGATGTTTGCTGTGGGTTTGTCATATATGGCCTTTATTATGTTGAGGTAGGTTCCCTCTATGCCCACTTTCTGGAGAGTTTCTATCATAAATGGGTGTTGAATTTTGTCAAAAGCTTTTTCTGCAACTATTGAGATAATCATATGCTTTTTATACTTCAATTTGTTAATATGGTGTATCACATTGATTGATATGTGCATAATGAAGAATCCTTCCATCCCTGGGATAAATCCCACTTGGTGATGGTGTACGATTCTTGTAATGTGTTGTTGGATTCTGTTTGCTAGCATTTTGTTGAGGATTTTTGCGTCTATATTCATCAGTGATATTGGTCTGTAATTTTTCTTTTTTTATAGTATCTTTGTCTGGTTTTGGTATCAGGGTGATGGTGGCCTCATAGCATGACATTGGGACTGTTCTTTCCTCCGCAATTTTTTGGAAGAATTTGAGAAGGATGGGTGTTAGCTCTTCTCTAAATGTTTGATAGAATTCGCCTGTGAAGCCATCTGGGCCTGGACTTGTGTTTGTTGGAAGATTTCTAATCACAGTTTCAATTTCATCACTTGTGACTGCTCTGTTCATATGCTCTGTTCATATTTTCTATTTTTTCCTGGTTCAGTCTTGGAAGGTTATACCTTTCTAAGAATTTGACCATTTCTTCCAGGTTGTCCATTTTATTGGCATACAGTTGCTTGTAGTAGTCTCTTAGGATGTTTTGTATTTCTGCAGTGTCTGTTGAAACTTCTCCTTTTTCATTTCTAATTTTATTGATTTGAGTCCTCTCCCTCTTTTTCTTGATGAGTCTGGCTAATGGTTTACCAATTTTGTTTATCTTCTCAAAGAACCAGCTTTTAGTTTTATTGATCTTTGCTACTGTTTTCTTTGTTTCTATTTCATTTATTTCTGCTCTGATCTTTATGATTTCTTTCCTTCTGCTAACTTTGGGTTTTGTTTGTTCTTCTTTGTCTAGTTCCTTTAGGTGTAAGGTTAGATTGTTTGTTTGAGATTTTTCTGTTTCTTGAGGTAGGCTTGTATAGCTATAAACATCCCTCTTAGAACTGCTTTTGCTGCATCCCATAGGTTTTGGGCTGTCGTGTCTCCATTGTCATTTGTCTCTAGGTATTTTTTGATTCCTCTGATCTCTTCAGTGATCTCTTGATTATTTAGTAACGTATTCTTTAGCCTCTATATGTTTGTGTTTTTTACGTTTTTTTTCCCTGTAACTGATTTCTAATCTCATAGTGTTGTTGTCAGAAAAGATGCTTCATGTGATTTCAATATTCTTAAATTTACTGAGGCTTGATTTGTGACCCAAGATGTGATCTATCCTGGAGAATGTTCCATGCGCACTTGCGAAGAAAGTGTAATCTGCTGTTTTAGGATGGAATGTCCTGTAAATATCAATTAAATCTATCTGTCTATTATGTCATTTAAAGCTTCTGTTCCCTTATTCATTTTCATTTTGGATTATCTGTCCATTGGTGTGCGTGAGGTATTAATACCCCCCACTATTATTGTGTCGATTTCCTCTTTTATAGCTGTTAGCAGTTGCCTTATGTATTGAGGTCCTGCTATGTTGGGTGCATATATAATTGTTACATCTTCTTCTTGGATTAATCCCCTGATCATTATGTAGTGTCCTTCCTTGTCTCTTGTAACATTCTTTATTTTAAAGTCTATTTTATCTGATATGAGTATTGCTACTCCAGCTTTCTTTTGATTTCCATTAGCATGGAATATCTTTTTCCATCCCCTAACTTTCAGTCTGAATGTGTCCCTAGGTCTGAAGTGGGTCTCTTGTAGACAGCATATATATGGGTCTTGTTTTTGTATCCATTCAGCAAGCCTGTGTCTTTTGGTTGGAGCATTTAATCCATTCACTTTTAGGGTAATTATCTATATATATGTTCCTATTACCATTTTCTTAATTGTTTTGGGTTTGCTTTCGTAGGTCCTTTTCTTTTCTTATGTTTCCCACTTAGAGAAGTTCCTTTAGCATTTGTTGTAGAGCTGGTTTGGTGGTGCTGAACTCTCTTAGCTTTTGCTTGTCTGTAAAGCTTTTGATTTCTCCATCGAATCTGAATGAGAGCCTTGCCGAGTAGACTAATCTTGGTTGTAGGTTCTTCCCTTTCAACACTTTAAGTATATCATGCCACTCCCTTCTGGCTTGTAGAGTTTCTGCTGAGAAATCAGCTGTTAACCTTATGGGAATTCCCTTGTATGTTATTTGTCGTTTTTCCCTTGCTGCTTTTAATAATTTTTCTTTGTCTTTAATTTTTTGCCAATTTGATTACTATGTGTCTCAGCATGTTTCTCCTTGGGTTTATCCTTCCTGGGATTCTGTGCTTCCTGGACTTGGGTGGCTATTTGCTTTCCCATGTTAGGGAAGTTTTCAACTATAACCTCTTCAAATATTTTCTCAGGTCCTTTCTCTCTCTCTTCTCCTTCTGGGACCCCTATAATGCGAATGTTGTTGTGTTTAATGTTGTCCCAGAGGTCTCTTAGACTGTCTTCATTTCTTTTCATTCTTTTTTCTGTCCCACAGCAGTGAATTCCACCATTCTGTCTTCCAGGTCACTTATCTGTTCTTCTGCCTCGGTTATTCTGCTAATGATTCCTTCTAGTGTAGTTTTCATTTCAGTTATTGTATTGTTCATCTCTGTTTGTTTGTTCTTTAACTCCTCTAGGTCTTTCTTAAACATTTCTTGTATCTTCTTGATCTTTGCCTCCGTTCTTTTCCTGAGGTCCTGGATCATCTTCACTGTCATTATTCTGAATTCTTTTTCTGGAAGGTTGCCTATCTCCACTTCATTTAGCTGTTTTTCTGTGGTTTTACCTTGTTCCTTCATCTGGTACATAGCCCTCTGCCTTTTCATCTTGTCTGTCTTTCTGTGAATGTGGTTTTTGTTCCATAGGCTGAAGGATTGTAGTTCTTCTTGCTTCTGCTGTCTGCCCTCTGATAGATGAGGCTATCTAAGAGGCTTATGCAAGTTCCCTGATGGGAGGGACTGGTGGTGGGTAAAGCTGTTGCTCTGGTGGGCGGAGCTCAGTAAAACTTTAATCTGCTTGATTGCTGATGGGTGGGGCTGAGTTCCCTCCCTGTTGGTTGTTTGGCCTGGGGCAACCCAACACTGGAGCCTACCTGGGCTCTTTGGTGGGGCTAATGGTGGACTCTGGGAGGGCTCACATCAATCAGTACTTCCCAGAACTTCTGCTGCCAGTGTCCTTGTCCCCATGGTGAGCCACAGCCACCTCCTGTCTCCTCAGGAGACCCTCCAACACTAGCAGGTTGGTCTGTTTCAGTCTCCTATGGGGTCACTACTCCTTCCCCGGGGTCCCGACGCGCACACCACTTTGTGTGTGCCCTCCAAGAGTGGAGTTTCTGTTTCCCCCAGTTCTGTCAAAGTCCTGCAATCAAATCCCAGTAGCCTTCAAAGTCTGATTCTCTAGGAATTCATCCTCCCGTTACCGGACCCCCAGGTTGGGAAGCCTGACGTGGGGCTCAGAACCTTCACTCTAGTGCGTGGACTTCTGTGGTATAAGTGTTCTCCAGTCTGTGAGTCACCCACCCAGCAGTTATGGGACTTGATTTTACTGTGATTGCGCCCCTCCTACCGTCTCACTGTGGCTTGTCCTTTGTCCTTGGCATGGGGTATCTTTTTTGGTGAGTTCCAGTGTCCTCCTGTCAATGATTGTCCAGCAGCTAGTTGCGATCCTGGTGCTCTCGCAAGAGGGAGTGAGAGCACGTCCTTCTACTCTGCCATCTTGATTCCAATCTACCTAATTAATTATTAAGCTCTTGATTCTCAGTTCCAAACCTACCCTGCTATACTTACTCCATGATGTTGGGACTGGAACTGCAACCAAACTTCTGCTCTGGGGTACACTAGAGGAAGAATGCAAGGCTGGAGGAGGGAGGTGACAATTGCTCATTCTTATTTCCTTCCTGTTGACATCCTGTCTGTTCCCTATTCCTATGTGAACAGCACCTTAGAAATGCTTCCTTACCTCTGGCAATGCCTTCCTGGAGCAGCAGCTGAATCCATTTTGGGGCTTCCTCCCACACTGGTAGAACCAGCCTCATCCTACCACCTCAGCGACACCAGTACCATCACTGGTGCCCTTCAACTGAGGTCAGAGTTTCAAATCCATTTCAAAACCTTCCTTTTTCTTTCAAACCAACTTTACTGAGCTTTAATTTACATAAAACAAAATGTTACCATTTTAATTATACAGTTTTATGAAATTTGACATATATGAATATAATTATTCCAATTAAAATACAAATAATTTCCATCACCCCAAAAAGCACCTTTATGCCCCTCTGCAATCAATACCTCTCTCCACACAAACTCTCAGAAAACAAATGATCTGTTTTTTACTTTCTAGTTTTGCTTTTACTAGGATTTCATAAAACTGAAATCATGCAGTATGTACATTTTGTGTTTGGCTTCATTTGTTCAGCATAATTTCTTCAAGATTCATCAATGTGGTTATGAGAATCAGTAGTTCTTTTTCTTTTTATTGCTGGTAACTACTTCTTAGTATATATTTACCATAGTTTATTTATCTACTCACCTGTTGTTGGACAGCTGTTTTTTTCCAGTGTTGAGCTATTATGAATGAAACTGCTATGACATTCATGTACAAGTCATTGAATGGACATATGCTTTCATTTCTCTCAGGTAAATACCTCGTAGTGGTATTGGTGAGTTGTATGGTAATTGTATGTTTACCTTTATAAGAAAGTGTCAAACTATTTTTCAAAGACATTGTACCATATTATACACCCATCAGTAGTGTTTGCAAGTTGCAGCTCCTCCATATCCTGATCAGCACTTGCTGTGGTCAGTCTTTTAATTTTAGTCATTCCACTGGGTGTGTAGGAGTTTTGATTGTGGTTTAATTTGCATTTCCTAAGGACTAATGATTTTTAGCGTATTTTCATTTTTAATTGGCCAGTCATATATTTTCTTCTGTAAAGTATCTATTCATATATTTTGTCACCTTTTTAATTGGGTAATTTGTCCTCTGCTATTGAGTTATAAGAGTTCTTTATATATCATCGATGCATGTACTTTATCAGGTTTATGTGTTGGAATATTTTCTCCCAGTCTATGGCTTCCCATTTCATTTCCTATAAGTGTCTTTCAAAGAACAAATTTTAATTTTTGATGAATTCCAAATGATCAATTTTCTCCTTTCTAACTCATGACTGTTGAGCCCTAAGTAATCTTTGCCTGCCCAAGGTCATAAAGAATTACTTCTATATTTTGTTTAGAAGTTTTAAAATTTCAGCTTTTACATTTAGATATATTCGTCCAATAATAGAGCTTCAAAACATAAGAAACAAAAATGGACAGAACTGAAGATAGAAATAAATTAATTTTGATCAAATATTTCAATACCCACTCTCAATAATTATCTTCATCCGCTTGGGATGCCATAACAAAATGTCACAGAGTAAATGGCTTACAAAACAGAAATAATTTTCTCACAATTCTGGAGGCCGGAAGTCTGAGATTACAGGGTCAGCAAGGTCAGAATCTGGTAAGATCTCTCTTCCTGGTTTGCAGATGGCTACCTTCTAGCTGTGTCCTCACATGGCAGAGAGAGAGAGAGAAAGCTCTCT
This sequence comes from Delphinapterus leucas, assembly GCF_059928025.1. Taxonomy (NCBI): domain Eukaryota; kingdom Metazoa; phylum Chordata; class Mammalia; order Artiodactyla; family Monodontidae; genus Delphinapterus; species Delphinapterus leucas. Next base: position 45,297,160 of record NC_143133.1, on the reverse strand, counting down.
GGTGTCTCTTCTTAAAAGGACACTAATCTCATCATGAGGTCCCCACTCTCATGATGCTGTCTAAACCTAATTACCCCCCAAAGCCCCATCTCCAAATACCATCACACTGGGGGTTAGGACTTCCAACATATAAATTTGTGGGGGACACAGTTCAGTCCATAGAAATAATCAATAGAATGACTAAACAGAAAATCAGTGAAGCATAGAAGATTTGAGCAATGCATTTAACAAACTTGATTTAATTGACATTCATAGAACACTGCACATGACAACAGAAAAATAAACACTTTTTCTAATGCACACTGAATATTTACCAGCATATGTCATATTCTGGGTCATTAAAATGTTTCCAATAAATTTAAAAGTATATTCTCTAACCACAGTGGGATTGTATCAGAACTCAAGAACAAAAACCCTTCTGGAAGATGTCTAAATATCTGAAATGTAAACAACCTAATAACCCATGGACCAAAGAAGACTTCAAAAGGGAGATTAGTAAGTGTTTGAACTGAACTCAATAAAAATGAGAACACATTAAAGTTTGGGGGATGCAACTAAAGTAATACTTAGGAAGGGGTATGTAGCATTAAATGTCTACCTTAAAAAAGAAGAAAGGTCTCAAATGTTTTTTTAAAAAAACCTTTGAATATTAAAAAGCTAGGAAAATAAGAACAAATTAAACTCAGAGTTAGTGGAAGAAAAAAATAATAATAAAGATCGGAGATAATTAGTGACACCAAAAACTTGTTCTTTGAGATGGAACAAGTATATGCCAATAAATTCAAATTAGATGAAATGGACAAATCCCTTGAAAGACATAAATTTACAAAGTTCTCATAAGAAGAAACAGATAATCTGAATAGCCATATATTTATTAAAGAAAATGAATTTATAATTAAAGACCTTCCCACAAAGAAAAGTCCAGGTCTAGATGGCTTCTTTGATGAATTCTACCAAACATTTAAAGAACAAATAATACCAACCTGCACAAACTCTTCCAGAAAACTGAAGAGAGACTACTTCCTAAGTCAATAAAGCCATCATTACCCTGGTAACAAAACCAGAGAAGGACACTGCAAGAAAACAAATGATAGATAACCTCTAATGAACATAGATGAATAAATTCTGAACAAATTTTATCAACTCAAACCTTCATACATTACAAGTGGGAATTTAAAATGGGGGAGCTGCTTTGGAAAACAGTTTGCAGTTTCCCAAACTATTAAACATAGAGTTACCATATGACACAACAATTCTACTCCCAGGTATCTACCCAAAAGAAATAAAACATGTACACAAATGTTTACAGCAGCATTAATCATAATAGCCAAAAAGTGGAAACAATCCAAATTCTCATCATTTGACTAGATAAATAAATGTGGTATATGTATACAACAGACTATTATTTGGCAATAAAAAGGAATTTACTAGTGATACATGTTACATGTTACTTTGCCTAAATGCAAAGTGTAAGGAGCCAGACACAAAAGACCACATATTCTATGATTCCATATATGAAATGTCCAGAATAGGCAAATCTATAAGACATAGATTAGTGATTGTCCAGTGCTGGGTGGAAGGGTTGCCTGGGAGAGACTGCTAATAGGACCAGGGTTTCTTTTGGGGGTCATGAAAAAATCAGATTATGATGATTGCTGTACAAATCTGTACTATAATTAAAACCATTACATTTTGTACTTTAAATAAGCTTTATGGTATGCAAATTATATTCAATAAAGCTATTAAGTAAATTAGAAACTCAAATCCAACAATATATGAAAAGGGTGACATATCATGACCTAAGGATATACAAAATAAATTTCTATATATAAAAGTGGGAATTATCACAGGAATGCAAGGTTTGTTAACAAGCTAAACATATTAACAAACTAAAAAGTAAAAGCCACATTACCATTCTAACAAATGCAGAAGAAGCATTTAACGAAATTCAATAACCATTCCTGATAAAACCTATCAGAAAAATAGGAATAAAAGGGGGCTTCCTCAACCTGATAAAGAACATCCACAAAAACCCTACAGCTAACATCATATTTAATGAGGAAAGGCTGAATACTTTCTCTGTAAGATCAGTAACAAAGCAAGATGTCTGCCCTCCCCACTTCTATTCAACCTTTTATTCAAGGTTCCAGACAGTGAAATAAAGCAATATTTAAAATTTAAAACATGTACAATAGAAAGAAAGAATTAAAATGCTTTTATTTGCAGACAACATAATCATTTATGTAGAGGGTCCATCCAATAAAACCTACAAAAAGCTGCTATAATCAATCAATGAGTTTAGCAAGGTTGTAGGATACAAGATAAATAGATTAAAACAAGTATATTTCTAAATAGTAGCAATGAACAATTAGAAATTAAAATTGTAAAACAATTTACAGCAATATTAAAATACATAAAATATTTAGAGATAAATGTGACAAAATACATGAAAAACATACACTAGAAATTACAAAACATTGCTTATAGAAATTGAATGAGGTATAAATAAATGGAAAGACATATCATGTTCATGGAACAGAAGACTCCATTTTGTTAACATATTAATTTTTCCTAAACTGATCTATAGATTCAATGTAATCACAATCAAAATCCAAACAGGCTTTTGTTTTGTAGAAATTTGACAAGGTACTTTTAAAATTCATGTAAAAATGCAAAATGACCTACAATAGTTAGAAGAACTTTGACAAAGAAACACAAAGGTGGAGAACTAACACTGATTTCATGACATATCATAAAGTTACAGTAATTAAGAGAGTGTGGTACTGACATAAAGATAGACAAATAGAACAATGGAACAGAATAAAGAAATAGACCCACACATACATAGAAAACTCATTTTCAACACAGATGCAAATTCAGTTCGGAGGAGAAAGAGTATTCTTTTCAACAAATGGTGCTGAAACAATTGGATGTCCATTTGTTATCACAGTCAATAAAAGAAAAAAATTGATAAATCAAACTCTATCAGAAATTAAAACTTCTGCTCTTTGGATAACACTGTTCAGAGAATAATAAGGAAAAAAAAACATAATGGTAGAAAATATTTTCAAATCATATATCTGATAAAGGAATTATATCTAGACTATATAAAGAAATATAGAGGGTAAATAAGCCAGGGAAAGTGCAACAACATTAGTTATTATGTTCACAATGAAATACCACTAGATACCTACTAGAGAGGAGAAAGTTTAAAATAGTTGACAGTTCCAAGCATTGGTAAGAAGGTGAAGGAACTAGACCTCTCACACACAGCAGCTGGAAATGTAAAATGGTACACTCACTTTGGAAACCAGTTTGGCAGTTTCTCAAAAAGTTAAAAGTTTGCCTACCATATAATTCAGTCATTCCAGTCTAGGTATTTACTCAAAAGGAATGAAAGCATATATCTATTCAAAGACCTGTAGGTGAAAGCTCATAGCAGTTTATTTATAATAGCCAAAAAGTAACAACAACCCAAATGTCCATCAAAAGGTGACTGAATAAACGGTGGTATATCTGCACATGAAATACTATTCAGCAATAGAAAGGAATGGACGACTGATATGTGCTACACCATGGATGACTCTCAGAATAATTATGATTTCTGAAAGAAGACAGAAAAAAAGGAACTCATACTGTATTGTTCCATTTATGTAAAGTTTTAGGAAATGCAAACTGATCTACAGTGACAAAGCAGATCAGTGGTTGCCTGAGGATGAGGCAGGGGGTAGGTGGGGGGAAAGAGAGGAATTATTAAAGGACAAAGGAAACTGTTGGAGGTGATGAAGATATTCATTATCTTGATTATAATGATGGTTTTGCAGGTGTATGCATATGTCAAAACATCAAATTTTACAAATTAAACATGCACGCTTTGCTGTAAATCAATAATACTTCAATAAATTTGTTTAATGATTTCTGCTTCCTGACTGGACCTTGATTGTTAGAATAGAAACAAAGGGAGGGAGGAAGGGAGAGAGGGAGAAAGAAAGAAACTCTGTAGCATGGAGTTAAACAGCATGGAAAAGGAAAGGAACAAATGGAATGAAATGGAAAGGGTCCATCTCTGAAATCCTAAGAAAGGCCTTTCCAGATAAACTAGAAAATGATTTGGGGTCTTATCGTTCCATAATTGTTTAAGGAGGAAATACCTTCAGGATATTTTAGTATTTGGTGGCATAGAATTAGAGATAAGAGATTTGCTTTGACAAACTTAAACTTTTTTGCTCAAAACAGTATTTCTGAAAAAAGAAAAATACATTCCATAATTTTGTCCTATGTATTTTATAAGTATAACAATGTCTTCATTTTTTTCATTTTAAGCAGTGAGTTGACAGGTTCAGATGAAGAAGGGGACAGTTTACTGCCTGGTTCATGGGTACAGCATGAGAAGACCATAAAATCCACATTGGAAGATCTCTACAGCATTTCCCATTCTTCATAGGATGGGAGTAGCAGTTGTTTCAAGTTACTAAGGAATTTGACTATTCTCAGCTCCACTAAGGGATTTTACGATTACAAGAAAAAGGAACTCAAGCAATAAATATGTTTGCACTTGTAGGAAAATTAAGAGTAGCTCCTTGTGACAGAGCCTGCTAATTGACCCTAATGTCTAGTCTCTCATCCTTCCTTTTAATATTCCACACCCCCTGCAAAAAGGTTGAACATGAAATATAGCCAACCAATTGCCTAATACACTTCACAGACTCCCTTGCATCTAAATACGGCTAGAGTAATCAAAACAGTATGGTACTGGCACAAAAACAGATACAGATCAATGGAAGAGAATAGAAAGCCCAGAAATAAACCCACACACCTATGGTCAACTAATCTATAACAAAGGAGGCAAGGATATACAATGGAGAAAAGACAGTCTCTTCAATAAGCGGTGCTGGGAAAACTGGACAGCTACATATAAAAGAATGAAATCAAAACATCCTCTAACACCATACACAAAAATAAACTCCAAATGGATTAAAGACCTATATGTAAGATCGGATACTATAAAACTCTTAGAGGAAAACATAGGCAGAACACTCTTTGACATAAATCGCAGCAATATCTTTTTTGGATCTACCTCCTAGAGTACTGAAAGTGAAAACAAAAATAAACAAATGGGACCTAATTAAACTTAAAAGCTTTTGCACAGCAAAGGAAACCATAAACAAAACGAAACCATGAGAAAATACTTGCAAAAGATGCTACTGACAAGGGATGATCTCCAAAATATACAAACAGCTCATCCAGCTCAATATAAAAAAAAAACAAACAACCCAATTGAAAAATGGGCAGAAGACCTAAATAGACATTTCTCCAAAGAAGACACACAGATGTCCAAAAAGCACATGAAAAGATGCTCAACATCTCTAATTATTAGAGAAATGCAAATCAAAACTACAGTGAGGTATCACCTCACACCGGTCAGAATGGCCATTACCAAAAAGTCTACAAACAGTAAATGCTAGAAAGGGTGTGGAGAAAAGGGAACCCTCCTACACTGTTGGTGGGAATGTAAACTGGTACAACCACTATCAAAAACAGTATGGAGGTTCCTTAAAAAAAAATAGAGCTACCATATGACCCAGCAATCCCACTCCCAAGCATACATCCAGAGAAGACCATAATTCAAAAAGATTCGTGCACCCCAATGCTCACTGTAGCACTACTCACAATAGCCAGTACATGGAAGCAACCTAAATGTCCACTGACAAAGGAGTGGAAAAAGGAGATGTGGTAGATATATACAATGGAATATTACTCAGCCATAAAAAAAGAACAAAATAATGCCATTTGCAGCAACATGGATGGACCTAGAGATTATCATGCTAAGTGAAGTAAGTCAGACAGGGAAAGACAAATACTGTGTGATATCACTTATATGTGGAATCTAAAACAGTGATACAAATGAACTTCTTTACAAAACAGAAACAGACTCACAGACTTTGAAATCAAACTTACAGTTACCAAAGGGAAAGGTGGGGGGAGGGATAAACTAGGAGTTTGGGAGTAACATATAAACACTAGTATAGGATTCTGGAGAAGATGGCGGAAGAGTAAGACACGGAGATCACCTTCCCCCCAAAGATACATCAGAAATACATCTACAAGTGGAACTGCTCCTATAGAACACCCACTGATGGCTGGCAGAAGACCTCAGACCTCCCAAAAGGCAAGAAACTCCCCACGTACCTGGGTAGGGCAGAAGAAAAAAGAAAAAACAGACATAAGAATAGGGACGGGACCTGCACCAGTGGGACTGAGCTGTGAAGGAGGAAAGGTTTCCACACACACTAGAAGCCCCTTCGCGGGCGACGACTGCAGGTGGGGGAGGGAGGAAGTCTCAGAGCCGCGGACGACAGTGCAGCCACAGGGGTGCGGAAGGCAAACGGAGAGATTCCCGCATGGAGGATCGGTGCTGACCGGCACTCACCAGCCCGAGAGGCTTGTCTGCTCACCCGCCGAGGCGGGCGGGGGCTGGGAGCTGAGGTTCGGGCTTCGGACGTCAGATCCCAAGGAGAGGACTGGGGTTGGCGGCGTGAACACAGCATGAAGGGGTTAGTGCACCACGGCTAGCCGGGAGGGAGTACGGGAAAAGTCTGGAACTGCCTAAGAGGCAAGAGACCACTGTTTTGGGGTGCGCGAGGAAAGGGGATTCAGAGCGCTGCTTAAAGGAGCTCCAGAGACAGGCGCAAGCCACGGCTATCAGAGCAGACCCCAGAGACAGCCATGAGACGCTAAGGCTGCTACTGCAGCCACCAAGAAGCCTGTGTGCAAGCACAGGTCACTATCTGCACCGCCCCTCCCGGGAGCCTGTGCAGCCCGCCACTGCCAGGGTGCTGTGATACGGGGACAACTTCCCCAGGAGAACACACAGTGTGCCTCAGGCTGGTGCAACGTCACGCCAGCCTCTGCCCTGCAGGCTCACCCCGAATCCGTACCCCTCCCTCCCCCCAGCCTAAGTGAGCCAGAGCCCCTGAATCAACTGCTCCTTTAACCCCATCCTGGCTCAGCAAACAACAGACGCCTGCAGGCGACTTACACACAGAGGCGGGGCCAAATCCAAAACTGAACCCTGGGAGCTGTGCAAAGAAAGAAGAGAAAGGGAAATTTCTCCCAGCAGCCTCAGAAGCAGCGGATTAAAGCTCCACAATCAACTTGATGTACCCTGCATCTGTGGAATACCTGAATAGACAACAAATCATCCCAAATTTAGGAGGTGGACTCTGGGAGCAAGATATATTATTTTTTCCCCTCTTCCGCTTTCTGTGAGTGTGTATATGTATGCTTCTGTGTGAGATTTTGTCTGCAGAGCTTTGCTTTCACCATTTGTCCTAGGGTTCTGACTGTCCTTTTTTTTTCTTTTTTACTTAAAAAAAATTTTTTCCTTACTAATTATTTTTTATTTTCATAACTTTATTTTATTTAATCCTACTTTATTTTATCCCCTTCCTTCCTTCCTTTCTTTCATTCTTTCTTTACTTCCTTCCTTCCTTTTTTCTCCCTTTTATTCTGAGCCATGTGGATGAAAGGCTCTTGGTGCTGCAGCCAGGAGTCAGTGCTCTGCCTCTGAGGTGGGAGAGCCAACTTCAGGACACTGGTCCACAAGAGACCTCCCAGCTCCACGTAATATCAAATGGTGAAAATCTCCCAGGGATCCCATCTCAACACCAAGACCCAGCTTCACTCAACGACCAGCAAGCTACAGTGCTGGACACCCTATGCCAAACAACTAGCAAGACAGGAACACAACCCCACCCATTAGCAGAGAGGCTGCCTAAAATCATAATAAGTCCACAGACACCCCAAAACACACCACCAGACGTGGACTTGCCCACCAGAAATACAAGATCCAGCCTCATCCACCAGAACACAAGCACTAGTCCCCTCCACCAGGAAACCTACACAACCCACTGAACCAACCTTAGCCACTGGGGACAGACACCAAAAACAACGGGAACTACAAACCTGCAGCCTGCAAAAAGGAGACCCCAAACACAGTAAGATAAGCAAAATGAAAAGACAGAAAAACACACAGCAGATGAAGGAGCAAGGTAAAAACCCACTAGACCTAACAAATGAAGAGGAAATAGGTAGTCTACCTGAAAAAGAATTCAGAATAATGATAATAAAGATATCCAAAATCTTGGAAATAGAATAGAGAAAATGCAAGAAACATTTAATAAGGACCTGGAAGAACTAAAGAGGAAACAAGCAATGATGAAGAACACAATAAATGAAATTAAAAATACTCTAGAAGGGATCAATAGCAGAATAACTGAGGCAGAACGGATAAGTGACCTGGAAGATAAAACAGTGGAAATAACTACTGCAGAGCAGGATAAAGAAAAAAGAATGAAAAGAACTGAGGACAGTCTCAGAGACCTCTGGGACAACATTAAACCCACCAACATTTGAATTATAGGGGTCCCAGAAGAAGAAGAGAAAAAGAAAGGGACTGAGAAAATATTTGAAGAGATTATAGTTGAAAACTTCCCTAATATGGGAAAGGAAATAGTTAATCAAGTCCAGGAAGCACAGAGAGTCCCATACAGGATAAATCCAAGGAGAAACACGCCAAGACACATATTAATCAAACTATCAAAAATTAAATACAAAGAAAACATATTAAAAGCAGCAAGGGAAAAACAACAAATAACACACAAGGGAATCCCCATAAGGTTAACAGCTGATCTTTCAGCAGAAACTCTGCAAGCCAGAAGGGAGTGGCAGGACATATTTAAAGTGATGAAGGAGAAGAACCTACAACCAAGATTACTCTACCCAGCAAGGAACTCATTCAGATTTGATGGAGAAATTAAAACCTTTACAGACAAGCAAAAGCTAAGAGAATTCAGCACCACCAAACCACCTTTACAACAAATGCTAAAGGAACTTCTCTAGGCAAGAAACAAAAGAGAAGGAAAAGACCTACAATAACAAACCCAAAACAATTACCTAAATGGGAATGGGAACATACATATCGATACTTACCTTAAATGTAAATGGATTAAAAATGCTCCCACCAAAAGACACAGACTGGCTGAATGGATACAAAAACAAGACCTGTTTATATGCTGTCTACAAGAGACCCACTTCAGACCTAGGGACACATACAGACTGAAAGTGAGGGGATAGAGAAAGGTATTCCATGCAAATGGAAATCAGAAGAAAGCTGGAGTAGAAATTCTCGTATCAGACAAAATAGACTTTAAAATAAAGACTATTACAAGAGACAAAGAAGGCCACTACGTAATGATCAAGGGATCGACCCAAGAAGAAGATATAACAATTGTAAATATTTATGCACCCAACAGAGGAGCACCTCAATGCATAAGGCAAATACTAACAGCCATAAAAGGGGAAATCGACAGTAACACATTCATAGTAGGGGACTTTAACACCCCACTTGCACCAATGGACAGGTCACCCAAAATGAAAATAAATAAGGAAACACAAGCTTTAAATGATACATTAAACAAATGGACTTAATTGATATTTATAGGACATTCCACCCAAAAACAACAGAATACACATTTGTCTCAAGTGCTCATGGAACATTCTCCGGGATAGATCATATCTTGGGTCACAAATCTAGCCTTGGTAAATTTAAGAAAATTGAAATCGTATCAAATATCTTTTCCAACCACAGTGCTATGAGACTAGATATCAATTACAGAAAAAAGATCTGTAAAAAATACAAACACATGGAGGCTAAACAATACACTACTTAATAACGAAGTGATCACTGAAGAAATCAAAGAGGAAATAAAAAAAACCTAGAAACAAATGACAGTGGAGACACAACGACACAAAACCTATGGGATGCAGCCAAAGCAGTTCTAGGAGGGAAGTTATAGCAACACAATCCTACCTTAAGAAACAGGATACATTTCAAATAAACAACCTAACCTTGCACCTAAAGCAATTAGAGAAAGAAGAACAAAAAAACCCCAAAGTTAGCAGAAGGAAAGAAATCATAAACATTAGATCAGAAATAAATGAAAAAGAAATGAAGGAAATGATAGCAAAGATCAATAAAACTAAAAGCTGGTTTTTTGAGAAGATAAACAAAATTGATAAACCATTAGCCAGACTCATCAAGAAAAAAAGGGAGAAGACTCAAATCAATAGAATTAGAAATAAAAAAGGAGAAGTAACAACTGACACTGCAGAAATACAAAAGCTCATGAGAGATTACTACAAGCAACTCTATGCCCATAAAATGGATAACCTGGAAGAAATGGACAAATTCTTAGAAATGCACAACCTGCCGAGACTGAACAAGGCAGAAATAGAAAATATGAACAGACCAATCACAAGCACTGAAATTGAAACTGTGATTAAAAATCTTCTAACAAACAAAAGCCCAGGACCAAATGGCTTCACAGGCAAATTCTATCAAACATTTAGAGAAGAGTTAGCACCTATCATTCTCAAACTCTTCCAAAATATAGCAGAGGGAGGAACACTCCCAAACTCATTCTATGAGGCCACCATCACCCTGATACCAAAACCAGACAAAGATGTCACAAAGAAAGAAAACTACAGGCCAATATCACTGGTGAACATAGATGCAAAAATCCTCAACAAAAACTAGCACACAGAATCCAACGCCATATTAAAAGGGTCATACACAATAATCAAGTGGGGTTTATTCCAGGAATGTAAGGATTCCTCAGTATACGCAAATCAATCACCGGATACACCATATTAACAAACGGAAGGAGAAAAACCATATGATCATCTCAATAGATGAAAAGAAAGCTTTTGACAAAATTCAACACCCATTTATGATAAAAACCCTGCAGAAAGTAGGCACAGAGGGAACTTGCCTCAACATAATAAAGGCCATATATGACAAACCCACAGCCAACATCGTCCTCAATGGTGAAAAACTGAAACCAATTCCACTAAGATCAGGAACAAGACAAGGTTGCCCACTCTCACCACTCTTATTCAACATAGTTTTGGAAGTTCTAGCCACAGCAATGAGAGAAGAAAAAGAAATAAAAGGAATCCAAATTGGAAAAGAAGAAGTAAAGCTGTCACTGTTTGCAGATGACATGACACTATACATAGAGAATCCTAAAGATGCTACCAGAAAACTACTAGAGCTAATCAATGAATTTGGTAAAGTAGCAGGATACAAAATTAATGCACAGAAATCTCTGGCATTCTTATACACCAATGATGAAAACTCTGAAAATGAAATTAAGAAAACACTCCCATTTACCACTGCAACAAAAAGAATAAAATATCTAGGAATAAACCTACCTAATGAGACAAAAGACCTGTATGCAGAAAATTATAAGACACTGATGAAAGAAATTAAAGATGATACAAATAGATGGAGAGATATACCATGTTCTTGGATTGGAAGAATCAACATTGTGAAAATGACTCTACTACCCAAAGCAATCTACAGATTCAATGCAATCCCTATGAAACTACCACTGGCATTTTTCACAGAACTAGAACAAAAAATTTCACAATTTGTATGGAAACACAAAAGACCCCAAATAGCCACAGCAATCTTGAGAACGAAAAATGAAGGGAAAAAATGAAGTCAGGGAATCAGGCTCCCTGACTTCAGACTACACTACAAAGCTACAGTAATCAAGAGAGTATGGTACTGACACAAAAACAGAAATATAGATCAATGGAACAGGATAGAAAGCCCAGAGATAAACCTATGCACATATGGTCACCTTATCTTTGATAAAGGAGGCAAGAATATACAGTGGAGAAAAGACAGTCTCTTCAATAAGTGGTGCTGGGAAAACTGGACAGCTACATGTAAAAGTATGAAATTAGAACACTACCTAACACCATACACAAAAATAAACTCAAAATGGTTTAAAGACTTAAATGTAAGGCCATACACTATAAAACTCTTAGAGGAAAACATAGGCAGAACACTCTATGACATAAATCACAGCAAGATTCTTTTTGACCCACTTCCTAGAGAAATGGAAATAAAAATAAACAAATGGGATCTAGTGAAACTTAAAAGCTTTTGCACAGCAAAGGAAATCATAAACAAGACCAAAAGACAACCCTCAGAATGGGAGAAAATATTTGCAAATGAAGCAACTGACAAAAGATTAATCTCCAAAATTTACAAGCAGCTCATGCAGCTCAATAACAAGAAAACAAACAACCCAATCCAAAAATGGGCAGAAGACCTAAATAGACATTTCTCCAAAGAAGATATACAGATTGCCAACAAACACATGAAAGAATGCTCAACATCATTAATCATTAGAGAAATGCAAATCAAAACTACAATGAGATATCATCTCATACCGGTCAGATTGGCCATCATCAAAAAATCTAGAAACAAGAAATGCTGGAGAGGGTGTGAAGAAAAGGGAACACTCTTGCACTGTTGGTGGGAATGCAAATTGATACAGCCACTATGGAGAACAGTATGGAGGTTCCTTAAAAAACTACAAATAGAACTACCATATGACCCAGCAATCCCACTACTGGGCATATACCCTGAGAGAACCATAATTCAAAAAGAGTCATGTACTACAATGTTCATTGCAGCTCTATTTACAATAGCCAGAACATGGAAGCAACCTAAGTGTCCATCAACAGATGAATGGATAAAGAAGATGTGGCACATATATACAATGGAATATTACTGAGCCATAAAAAGAAACGAAATTGAGTTATTTGTAGTGAGGTGGATGGACCTGGAGTCTGTCATACAGAGTGAAGTCAGTCAGAAGGAGAAAAACAAATACCGTATGCTAACACATATATATGGAATCTAAGAAAAAAGAAAATGTCATGAAGAGTCTAGGGGTAGGATGGGAATAAAGCCACAGACGTACTAGAGCCTGGACTTGAGGATATGGGGAGGGGGAAGGGTAAGCTGTGACGAAGTGAGAGAGTGGCATGGACATATATACACTACCAAACGTAGGGTGGATAGCTAGTGGGAAGCGGCCGCATGGCACAGGGAGATCAGCTAGGTGGTTTGTGACCACCTAGAGGGGTGGGATAGGGAGGGTGGGCAGGAGGGAGATGCAAGAGGGAAGAGATATGGGAACATATGTATATGTATAACTGATTCACTTTGTTGTAAAGCAGAAACTAACGCACCATTGTAAAGCAGTTGTACTCCAATAGAGATGTTAAAAAAAACCCACTACTATATATAAAATAGATAATCAACAAGGACCTACTGTATAACACAGGGAACTCTACTAAATACTCTGTAATAACCTATATGGGAAAAGATCCTGAAAAAGAATAGATATATGCATACGTATAACTGAATCACTTTGCTGTACACCTGAAACACAACATTGTAAATCAACTCTGCACCAATATAAAATTTAAAATTTTTTAAATAAAAAAATATGGCCAAGTGACTAGGTTCTCACCAGTGGAATGTACACAGGGATAACGTGTGCGGCTTTTACATCACTTCCTTAAATGGGAATCACTGCCCTCTACTTCTCTCTTTTCCTCTTCCTGAAGACTGGAACATAAATGTGGCCATAAAATACAAGCATCAAAAATACAGATGTGGACAACACCCTAGTCAAAAGCGGGGCAACATGATTAAAGTGACTGGATTCCTGGCTGACCTTGTGAGTCAGAGTCATCTTCCTACTCCTTCCCTCTGGAATATTCAGTGAGAGAGAAATAAACTTGTCTCTTATTTGAGCCTTTATAGATTGGGGTTTCCTTGCTATAGCAGCATGGTGTCTTCTCAGGTAATTGGGGATCCTTGTCCTTACCCACCTAAACTTGGTATATGTCTTGAAACAAAAGAGATGTGGGAAGAGTTATGAATTAAAGGCATAAGAATGTGATAACACTAAAGCTGAAAGAAGTAAACTCCTAACCAGAGACAAAGAAGTGAAAGAAGAAATCTAAGTATGACTGAGGCAGAGGACTCAGCTGAAGAAGGAAAGGAGGGAGTGAAGAGAATCTGCCTAGTACTGAGCCTCTTGTTTTAATTCAAGAGGAACTTGAAAAATTCTTATTCAAGACCATTTCACTTTCTTGCCATAATTTAAAGTCAGTAGTTTATTTTTGGCAATGGTGGGTTCTCTAATCATGCAGGCAAATGTGTTGATGAAGTAAAGTGGTATCTCTCCCCATAAAGCAAATGCCCTTTATTGTGCAAATAGTACAAATAACTCTGAGCTCTCTATCTTCTAATAAAGTGGATTTTCATCTAATTTTTCAACTATACAGCAATAATTAAAGAGTGAGATACATATTTAACTTATTTCTTTCATCCGTATCTAGTCTTCATAACAAGTTCAGAAAACGTGCTGTTTCATGACTCTTTGGTCTTTGTAAAATGAAAATAATTTAATCATTCTTAGAATCAAATATTGCCATCTAAAACTTAAATGTGTGTCATGAGGACACCACTACAAGTCTAACATGCAAACATGGCATTTCACTGGCTTTGCCCTCCCACTGAAATGCAATTCTCAATTCCCATAATTCCTTTTCAAGAAAACCTTACTGACACCACTCCCCCATCATCTATATTACCTATTTCTAGCAATAATCCCCTATCAGTTCATTATGGTTACAATAGTGCTGTATAACAATCTCAGCAGCATACAATAATAAGGATTTATCTATCTCATGGCTGTGGGTAAACTGATTTACACTGGGCTCAGCTGGGCAATTTTACTGCTCCCACCTGGGCTCATTTACACATCTGAAGGTTGTCAGGGGACCAGCAGACCCTAGACTGGGCTCAACTCTAGCAAACTGTCTCTGCTCCACTTGTCTATCATCCTGCTCCTGGTAACAGGAGCAAGCTCAATCATGCAGGCTTTTTTCACGCCTTTGGTCATGTCATGCCTGTTAACATTCCATTGGCAGAAGCATTGGTCTGAACCCAAAAGAGTAGGGAAATATACTCTGCCTCTTTAGTGGAATAAACTGCAAAGTCACATAACAATGCACATGGATACATGGAGAAGGGAAGAATTAGGGCCATTAATGTGTCCTACCAAAGCCTTGTGTATGGGTACTGAAAGGAAAAATTCTTTTTCCACACTCTGCTCCCAATACTTCTGACACCAGATGTCTGGGGGATTTTCCCATTCCAAGCAATTCTCTGACACGAGCTGGGTGTCCTATAATTCAATTCAATTCTGACCCTACCTGGAGATAGTGTCAGACCCCAAAGGGTAAGGGCTAAGTCCCACAAGACTGTCCCCTCATTTCAGAACTAGTCGCAAGTACAGGTTGTCACCTGGGCTTATGACCCACTAGCTACAAATTAGGGGTTCTCACAACCCCCTCCTCAGGTTTCATAACTCTCAGGTTTCATAATTCACTAGAATGGCTCACAGAACTCAGGAAAATTGTTTACTTACTTGATTCCTGATTTGCTGTAAAAGGATATATAGAAGGGTTCCTTTTTCTCCATACCCTCTCCAGCATTTATTATTTGTAGACTTCTTAATGATGGCCATTCTGACTGGTGTGAGATGTACCTCATTGTATTTTGACTTGCACTTCTCTAATAATAAGCAATATTGAGCATCTTTTCATGTGCCTGTTGGCCATCTGGATGTCTTCTTCGGAGAAATATCTATTTAGGTCTTCTGCCCATTTTTTGATTTGGTTGTTTGTTTTTTGATATGAAGCTGTATGAGCTGTTTGTATATTTTGGAAACTAATCCCTAGCATCATTTGCAACTATTTTCTCCCATTCCATAGGTTCATTTTCCTTATGGTTTCCTTTGCTGTGCAAAAGCTTTTAAGTTTAATTGGGTCCCATTTGTTTATTTTTGTTTTCATTTCCATTACTCTAAGCAACGGACCCAAAATAACATTGCTGCGATTTATGTCAAGGAGTGTTCTGCCTATGTTTTCCTCTAGGAGTTTTGTAGTGTCTGGTCTTACATTTAGGTCTTTAAGCTATTTTGAGCTTATTTTTGTATATGATATTAGAGAATGTTCTAATTTTATTCTTTTCCATGTAGCTGTCCAGTTTTCCCAGCACTACTTATTGAAGAGACTGTCTTTTCTCTATTGTATATTCTTGCCTCCTTTGTTGTAGATTAATTGACCATAACTGGATGGGTTTATTTCTGGGCTTTCTATCCTGTTCCATTGATCTATATGTCTGTTTTTTTGCCAGTACCATACTATTTCGATTACTGTAGCTTTGTACTACAGTCTGAAGTCAGGGAGCCTGATTCTTCCAGCTCCGTTTTCCTTTCTCAAGATTGCTCTGACTATTCAGGGTCTTTTGTGTTTCCATACAGATTTTTAAATTATTTGCCTTAGTTCTATGAAAAATGCCATTGGTAATTTGATAGGGATTGCACTGAATCTGTAGATTAGCTTGGGGAGTTTTGATAATATTGATTGTTCCAATCCAAGAACACAGAGTATTTTTCCAACTGTTTGCATCATCTTCAATTTCTTTCTTATACTTTTTCAGAGTACAGGTCCTTTGCATCCTTAGTAGGTTTATTCCTAGGTATTTTATTCTTTTTGATGCAATGATAAATGGAATTTTTTCCTTAATTTCTCTTTCTGATATTTCATTGGCAGGAACTCTCCTATACTGTTGGTGGGACTGTAGATTGGAACAGCCACTTTGGAGAACAGTATGGAGGTTCCCTAAAAGATTAAAAATAGAGTTACCATATAATCCTGCAATCCCACTCATGGGCATATATCCAAAGAAAACTATAACTCCAAAAGATACATGCACCCCAATATTCATAGCAGCACTATTTACAATAGCTAAGACATGGAAGCAAACTAAATATCCACAGACAGACGAACATATAAAGAAGATGTGGTGTGTGTGTGTATACATACACACACACACACACACACACACACACACACACACAATGGAATATTACTCGGCAATAAAAAAGAATGAAATAATGCCATTTGCAGCAACATGGATAGACCTAGAAATTATCATGCTAAGTGAAGTAAGTTAGACAGAGAAAGACAAATACTGTATGATATCACTTATATGTGGAATCTAAAACAATGATACAAATGAACTTATTTACAAAACAGAAATAGACTCAACAGACATAGGAAACAAACTTACAGTTACCAAAGGGGATGGGGGGGGTGGGCGGAAAAATAAATTAGGAGTTTGGGATTAACATATACACACTACTATATATAAAATAGATAAACAACAAGGACCTGCTGTGTAGCACAGGGAACTATATTCAATATCTTGTAATAACCTATAATGGAAAAGAATCTGAGAAAGAATATATATATGTGTGTGTATATATATATATATATATATATATATATATATATATATATATGAGGATCACTTTGCTGTATACCTGAAACTAACATAACATTGTATATTAACTATACTTCAATTAAAAATAGCTAAAAGAAAAAAAAAGGATATGTAGATGGGTAGCACAAGGTATGGGGAAAGTGGCACAGAGCCTCCATGCCCTCTCCTAGTGCAACACTCTCCCAGCACCAAAAGCTCTCTGAACCTCATACTTCAGAGATTTTTATAGAGGCTTCATTATATAGTCATGATTGATTAAATCATTGGTCATTTTGTGATTAAATCAACCTCTAGCCTCTTTCCCCTCCCCTGAGGTTAAGGGGTGGGGCTGAAAGTTCCAACTCTCCAATCACAGGGTTGGTTCACCTAGCAACCAGCCCCTATCCTTAAGGGCTTTCCAAAAATCACCTCATTAATATAAACTCAGGTGTGGCTGAAAGGGAGTTGTTATGAACAAAAAAGGACTATTGCTCTTACAGGAAATTCCGTGAGTTTTAGAAGCTCTGTGCCAGGAACCAAGAGGAAAACCAAATGTCTATTATTATAAATCACAATATCACAAGTATACACACAAGTCCTCATACATACAAAAACACTCCTATTCTGTAGTCTCCTGCTCATCTGTTGCCTCTCCTTAAGATGTCCTTCCTAAACATCTCCTGACTCAGATATAGTTGCAGCCACATTATTGTGGTAAAAATAGAGACTAGGAGCCAGCCAACATTATTCATATTCTGGATAAGTCACTAATCAACTATGTAACCAGTGAGAGCTCTGAAAATAATCTCTTCAAGTTTCTTTCCAACTCCTGATTCTCAGTTCTGTGTTTAGACTAACTTCCCATCATTCCATTCTAAGTTCCCACAATCATCAGACATCATCTTCATTCATTTGTTCAGCAAACATCTACTGAGTATCTTTTGTATATTAGGACCTATTCCAGGAACTAGGAATTCAGAGAAATATTAAGCCAATCCTCATCTTCCAGGAATCACAATCTAGTGCATAGAACAGACAACTAAAGCAACAATGCCAATGACAATTTGTAGTGTAAGTGCCTAACAATTAGCTTTTTTGATTGTAATGTAAGTGCCAAACATTAAGCTTTTGATTGCCGAGGCATCCATTTCAAAGACATTTATCTCTAATAAACACATTGAGAGCTACACAGCTAGATAGAGAACCAGGCCACCCCATCCATGAAGTTCCCCTTTTGGAAACCCTGGGTGACTTAGGTAACTGACCACTCGAGTGACCCTGCTTTTCCCTTCCTGCACTTTAATTCTCATGTCTATGTTTTAAATTCAACAATTAACAGTGAACCTGCGAAAATGTAGGCACCCCACACTTGATCCCACAAAAAAGCAGAGCCCCAGGTCTGCTCTCTCCCTCTCCTTCTCCCTTTCCCTCTCTCTCTTTCTCTCTCCCTACCTGTGACCTCCCTGTTTGATCTTGGGCATGCCCTGTACCCTCCAGGTCCTATGAGTAATAAACTTTGTTTTTTAAGCTCCCTGATGGTTATTGCTAAGGTGTATCTGTTATCGAGTCCAACCTTGCTTTGCTTGCCGCACGACAGGCCAATAAATCAGGAGACGAGGTGCTGAGGCAAGGAATAGCAACTTTATTCGGAAAGTTGGCAGACTGAGAAGATGGTAGAGTAGGGTCCTCAAAGAACCATCTTATCAGGGTCTGGATGCCAGTTTCTTTTATAGACAGGGAGGAGGAGGACATGAGGAAGTAAAGCAAAAAGGCCATTTATCTTGCAAAACAGGAGAGGATGTGTTAATTTCTCCTTTTCTTCAGCCATTCACAGGTGGGCAGGGTCAGAATGTCTCTCTGTGAGCTGAACAAAGGCCTTTTAGTTTAATAGTCAGGCAGAGGGGCAGGGTTCCCAGTGGCAGGATGCTTACAGCTATAGACTGATTATAATAACAAAAGCAACAAAAAGCAAAGGTTACAGTAAAAGAAACAGATCCAATATGGAGTCAGAATTGACTCTTCCCTGTTACACATCTTGCAATCATAATAAAAACCACAGGGGACAATCCAGCCACAACATAGGCTCTGGTCTGGGAAATGTCTGTGAGAGCTCACCCCAAGTAGTAGTAGTAACCAGGTGAGTGCTTCAGGCATTCCTAGCTGACAACGTCACCATCAGTAGGCTGAGACTGACACAAAACACAAGTACTTTGATAAAGTTCTGACAGCTAGGCCTGAAGGAAGGGCAGTTAAACCAAATGGTCTGCTTCCTGTTATACTACACACTGGTGGAAGATGCTAGGTGATTTATACAACTGATATAAAAATTTCAAGTAATCTATCTTGGCTATCTCCAGGATTGGACTGACCCAATTTCTACCACAAAGATACCAAAAGGGTTGGGAGCATGTTTTAACTAGGAAAAGGTAGAATTTGAGCATTTCTGCTTATATTTCACTGGTGAGAACTTGGTCACATGGCCATGCTAGCTACAAGAAAGGCTAGGAAATGAGTTATCTATCTAGTTGCCTATGTGTCTAGATAAGTCTGGGGGCATGGAGTTCAATGCTAAAATGTAGAAGAAATGGAGGTGAAATATTGAGTACAGTTGTGAAGTTTGTGTCACAAAAAGCTACCCTTAACTTCCCTGGAACCCAGATTTCTTCTATCTTGTGGCTCTGCTTTTGTCATCATGTGACTTCCATCTCATCACTCAATAAGGCTAAAGAGTCCCCTGCCATTATGGCCACTTTGCAGCCAACAGGAAATGGGAAAAGTGGGATGGTACGTGACTTCCTTTTAAGGGCATGCCCTAAAAGTTGCAAATAACATTTTCTCTTATATCATACCTGAACCTAGCTGCAAGAGAGGCTGGAAAATGGACTCTATTAATTGGCTGGTCATGGGCCCAAAGGTAAAATTTCTATAACAAGGAAGAAAATGAATAGGTATTGGAAGACAATTAAATTTCTGCCAAGAAACCAAGAATAAACCATAATTGGGTGCCTGGGGGAAAAAACCTAGGTGAGCTTAACAGGCTGTTTTCACTCAAGAGTCAAAAGCAAGTGGTTAAGCCTCATCATATGTGTGCGTGTCTAATTAAAAGTGTGTGTGTAGGCACAAAAACTGTAACAAAGGCATGTTCATGGGCTACTCCACTCCCTCTTCAGGTGCAAGAGTTGCTTGAAATTGCCTGCCTAGCCCTCCTCCTCACTTCTTTTAGAAAGGAAAGACTCTTTTCTGCTGAAAGGAAACCTAAGCTGATCTTCCAAATAAAATGCTGAGTGGGAGTTAGAAGGGAAGAATATATAATAAAGCTAATCAGTCTGGACCTGATTAATAGGATGAAATAATTTCGGGAATTGAAGAATGAGTTGAATGAGCCTATGGAGATGAGAGAAGAGCAGAGAAGAAAGAGGATTCTAATGAATTCTAAAAAAACTGTATTATTAGTTTTTCTATTAATACATAACTAACTGATAACCCTAGAGACTTAAAACAACACAAATTTGTTATCTCACAGTTTCCTTGGATCAAAAGCCCAGGAACAACTTAACTGGACTTCTGTTCAGCATCTCACAAAGCTGCAGTCAAGGTGTCAGCTGTGCTGCAGTACTCATTTGGAGCATGGGGCTCTTTACCAAGCACATTCACTCATCCAGTGTTGCCTGAATTCAATTCCTTATGGTTATGGGACTGAAAGAGGCCACATTTTCTTGCTAGCTATTGGTGGCTGGGGACCACGCTCAGTGTCTAGAAGTTGTACATAGTTCTTGCCTTGTCTTATAGTCAGTTCAAAACATAGGTAAATTTGCTTTCTTCCAGGCCACCACTTCTTCTAAAAGTTCATCTGATTCGGTCATTCCCATCCAGGATAATCCCCTTTGATTAACTCAAAGTCAACTGATTAGTAACCTAATATTCACTGGTCTCCTCTACACTCAAAGGGGAAGGGATTACATAAAACATGCAAACCAGAGAGTGGGAATCTCAGGAGCCACCTTAAAATACTGCCTACGGCACTGTATGTCTGAATCCTTTTAACATTTTTTAGAAATGAGAGTAAAGCATGGAACTCCTTTTTTACTTAAGTTGGTTTGTCAAATTATGTTTTATTAACACTGCTAGAAAACAATACATTGGGTCTCAGGATTTAGAAAGAGAGAAATTTCATGGACATTAGGTCTTGAACCATGGGAAAGGATGAATAACTTGTGACAACTCTTTGTGTCTCTGAAAACCTATTTTCAGATATTGTAATATTAGACTCTTCTGAATATATCCTCTCAAATAAATACAGTCCACTATAGGGGAAATATAAATATTTGCATTTAGAAAATGACTGAACATTTTTTATATGTATCAGAATTGCCTATGTAGAGCCAAAAATAGAAGGATATTTGTCCTTATGAGAGGAAATATTTTATATTTTTTATATACTGCTTATTATACAACAATGGGTAGTAACTAAGTTTATTTGTGCTCCAAAGATTTCTTAAAATGATTTGGAAATTAACTCTAAGAAAATCTGAAAGAGCCATTGTAAAAATGGTGGGTGTCTAAAGGTATATTATTAAATAAATCTTTATAAATTCAATATTTTAAAAAACCTAAAATGTATTAATGGCCTATTTTTTGTATTTTGATATATTTTACTTCATTTAATATTCACAATGATTTTTGAACATTTCCTTTACTTTCTCCATTTTCACACTCAGGGTAGATGACTTCAAGACCACACAGCTGGTCAGGAGCACACTTGGGAAGGAAACAAACTAGAATATTTCAACTCCATAGTCCTTACATTTTTTGGCTATGTCACAGCGGTTTCTCAGTCATTTATCCACCTATTCATTCATTCAGCAAATATTTCTTTAGTGCTTGTTATGTTTCAATAACAGCCATAAGCTCTCGGTAATAGTGGTAAACAAATAGATCTAAGTTTTGCCTTCATGGAGCTGCTAGTCTGGTGCATTCAGAAATTCAGCTTGAATTTTTCATCCTCTGTCCAGCCTCCCCTCATCCATATAAAAACAACTAATTCTCCCACTGTGTGTCCACAGCACATTATACTTAGTACTTTGAGAGTACACAGCATATTGTATCATGATTTACTGTATCCCAGACAATAAGCCAAGCAAGGTGCCTTCCAGGCTCCCTTCCCAGGATGGCTACCGCACTAATAGGGCACACATCTGTCACAAACCAGAGGATACAAAGGAAAGGAAGGGAAGGAACACACAACCTGAGTTGACTGTCAATTTTAAAGAAGGAAAGGGAAGCCATACCATACTAAATGAGATTGCTAAGCAGGAAACTCAAATAATATGGAAGCTTATGAGTTTAAAACACATTTTAACTGCTGGAAAGAAATTGAGTCACTGCAAGTTGCCATCATCTCCTTTCTTGAAGCAATAACTTTTATTCCACCAGAACGGCACCTTCAATAAACATTCTTTTAACATATTATTTTGCTGGTTTACTGTCTTGTCACTAGAGTTTAACATTCTTCTCCATACCTCAAGAGCTTCTCCAGAGAGTAATATATGAAAGCAGTGGGTTGCCTATGAAATCCTAGTATTGTTAATCTAAATCCCCATGTATTCTCTTGTTTCTCTGACTCTGAATTATATTAGCTCTGAAAATTCGGTGTGATGCCATACTCAAACAGTTACAGTTAAGAAAATCTATGCCACCAAAAATTAATAAATATGGTATTACAACATAATGTAATATAACATAAAGAGTTTCAGTAAGAAAAAATATGCTAACAGAAGATGCCATTCTTTCTAAAACTAAAAGACATCTATGGTGATTTGTCCCTGGGAGAAAGACTGACTTTTGGATGATCGAATTTGGTATTAAAATAAGAAGTTATTAACAACTGGGTACATACCCCTCCACTTATAAGCTCTGGGACTCTGGCAAATCACTTAACTTTTTACAGATTCAGTTCTCTTACCCATGGAATGGAGAAAAGTCATAAAATCTACCAAGTAGAGCTACTGCGAGGGTTAAATGAACAATGCATATCAAGTACGTAGTTCAGTACCTGACATAAGTAACCTCTCAACAAATGTTAGCTATTTTTATTTAACGTATACATGCTAAGCATTCATGTTTTTCTGTATGGAGCAACTAGACTCTTGAGAAAGACTCAGATACAAAATTAGGAAAAAGTCCACCCAAGCTCTTTCCTAAAGAACAATAAAATTTCCAGCTGCTGGAGGAAAATATTGCATATAATCCTGCTCAAGTCTTTTATTAGATTCTTGCTTGACTACTGGGGCCTCTTCTGAGTTTGGCATTTAGAATACTCACTAAATGTATTCTGTACAGAACTCAGCAACATTCCATTCTCTATGGTTACATGTTATCAGCATCTATTATCTATAATTTTCTTTTTCTATCTTCCTAAAAGAGTTCTCATCGGTTATGGTTACTAGCTGGGCCTTCTCTTTCTCAATAATTACTTCTTTAACAAAATATTTTTATTTTGCTCACAAATTATTCTCCCTATGTGCAGTCAGAATTCTTACAACTATTGACACTCTTCTCGCCCTAATCCAGGCAGGCCACCCAGCCTGGCCACTAATCATTTTATTAGGCCCATGGTTTCAAGGAAATCCTTCTTTCCTGCACTATATATGGACTTAGAGTATGAGTGATAAACAAGGCATGAGGAAAGCATTTAAAAAGCAGAAGAAAATAACAAAACTTCCGTTAAGTGAATTAATGTCATAAATATTAGGTAAACATATTTTTTAGAGATTATTCCAGGTGCAGACCAGAAACAGAATTTTGACAAGTATTTATCAATCTCCAGCTTATGACAATCACCCAAATAAATGCTGAGGGCCCAAATGTAAATAAGAGAAATGTGGTCTCTGCCCCCACAGAGCTTAAAGTCCAGGGAATGAGCAGAAAAGACAAATGCCAAACAATAATTATAGTATAATAAAGGGTGAAGGCAGGGGTGAGGTAAGTACCAGGAGTTATAAGAGTGAGGCAGAGAAAGTCATCTATACGAAAAATTTATTATGACTTGTGTCCCCCCAAAATTCATATTGAAGCCCTAACCCCCAATGGAATGGTGTTTGGAGGTGGAGCCTTTGGGAGATAATCAAGTTTACATGAGGTCATGAGAGTGGAGCCCCCAAGATCAGATTAGTGTCTGTACAAGAAGAGGAGGAGACCAAAGCTCACTTTCTCTTCAGCATATGAGGATACAATGAGAAGGTGGCTGTCTGCAAGCCAGGAATAGGGCCCTCACCAAGCCAAACTTGCCAGCACCTTGATATTGAACTTCCCAGCCTCCAGAACTGAGAGAAATAAATGTCTGTTGTTTAATACACCCAGTCTGTGGTATTTTTGTTTTAGCAGCCAGAGCTGACTAAAACCACTCCCATCCACTGTGTAAGACAGTGCTACTCAGAGTGTGGGCCATGACCTAGTGCCCATCTGCAAACTATTTGTTAGTGGTCCATGATGAGACAAAAATTGGGAGTTTAAGTGTTCGGAAGCTTACAGAATTTTATTAAAGGAATTTTATGTCTGCTAAATTTTAATAACAAAAAGATCTTATACTATATATGTTTTCAATTCATTTTTCAATATAATACGTTTTACTATGCTTTATAAAACATTGGTCTGTGATGGGCTGTAAATAAAAGTACCAGCTCTTCACCACAGATGACTTAAGAAACCACACGCAGCAGATTACATTTTCCATTCCCCTCTTATGTCTAAGTAGAGTCTTGGGACAAAGCCCGCCCAACGGTGTGTGAGGCGAAGGGATGTGCACCACCTCTGCACCAACATTGGAATGAGGTATTGTGCCTTCTCCACACTCTCTTCCTTCTTTCATCAGCTTCACACAGATGATGTCAAAGTCTGAGGGACAGTAGAGCCATAAAGTAAGAGGAGTCTAATTCCTAAATCATCACGGATAGGAAAGCTGCTCACTGACCAAAACCATCTACATTATGTGAGTATTATGGGTTGAATTATATTGAAGTCATAACTCCCAATATCTCAGAATGTGGCCTTATTTGGGGATAGGGTCTTTACAGAGGTAATCAATTTAAAATGAGGTCATTATAGTGGGTCCTAATCCAATATGACTGGTGTCCTTAAAAAAGGGAGAAATTTGGTCACAGAGACAGACACACACAGAGGAAAGACAATGTGAAGACACACAGGAAGAAAACAGCCATGTAGCTGGAGTGATGCATCTATAAGTCAAGGAACACCAAGGATTACCAGCAAATACCAGAGGCTAGAAAACACTAAGAAAGAATTCTCCCTTAAATCCATCAGAGAGAATATGTGACACCTTGATTTCAGACTTCTAGGCTCCAGACTTGTGAGACAATAATTTTCTGTTGTTTTAAGCCATCCTGCTTCTGGTACTTTTTAACATCAGTCCTAGGAAGTTAATATAATGAATAACAAATAAGCTGCGTAAAACCACTGAAATTAGGAAGTTAAATTAGTTAGCATCACCCTAACTAATGCAGAGAATGTACTGTGAGGAAGTCCAATGTAGACTACATGGTCAAGGACATTATCTCTGCAGTAGAGGCATTTAACAGAGATCTGAGAAATGAGTAGGAATCAGCTAGCAAAAGGAGAGAGAGCATGCTGGGACAGGGAAAAGGGCTGATCACATCAAAAAAGCAGAAGGAATAGCACCTAAGACAGAGCTGAGACAAGAAGAGAATATGGTGGGTCCAGAAACTAAAAAAAGTCCAGTGTATCTAGAGCATGGAGAGTGGGAAGACTGAGGTAGCTGTGTAAGTAGGTAGGTAGCTAGACAGAGATCAGAGCCTCTAGGTGAGAACTTGAGCCAAAGGGGCATTTGTCAGTAGCGTTAGGGAGGACAATACGGTTCATAGACAGTCATGGAAAAGAGGAATTGTTTATTAGTCCTGATCCAGTCAAGAAGTTGCTTCACACACAAAAAAAGTCAGGATTGATTAACAGCCCCCTTCCCGCCCCCGCCCCCAGTGCCCAAGTCTAGAGGGACCCGGAGGAGAGAAGAGAGATGCTGCTGAAAACACAGAGCCATACAACAGCAGCCCTGAGCAGCTGATGTTTTGAAAAGAACATTGAAGAAAAGCAATAAAAAACTGTGGTTAGAAATTGTCTTAGTTTGTTCAGGCTGCTATAACAAAATACCAGAGACTGAGAGACTTACAAACAACAGAAATTCATTTCTCACAATCTGGAGGCTGGAAGTCCAAGATCAAGATACCAGCATGGTCGGATTCTGGTAAGAACCTTCTTAGTAGTCTGCAGACTTCTCATTGTATCCTCACACCATGGAAAGAGGGTGAGACAGCTCTTTGGGGTCCCTTTTATAAGGGCACTAACCCCATTCAGGAGGGCTCTGCCCTCATGTTCTAATCACCTCCCAAAGACCATTTCCTAATACAATTACCTTGGAGGTTAGAATTTCAATACACAGATTTTGGGGTAACAGAAACATTCAGACCATAGCAGAACTTAAACACCAAAAAACTGAAGAAACAGAAATTGAGAAGTCCCACAATCTGCTGTTTGCAAGCTACAGAGCCAGGAAAACCAGTGGTATAATTCCGTCCAATTCAGAAGAGAACCAGGGGAGCCAATAGCATAAGTCCTGGAGTCCCTAAGCCCAAGAACCAGGAGCTCTATTGTCTGAGGGTAGGAGAAGATAAGACTTCCCAGCTCAAGAAGAGAGAGACGTCACCCCTTCTCACTTTTCTGTTCCATTCAGGCCCCCAACAGATTGGATGATGCCCACCCACATTTGTGAGGGTAGATCTTCTTGTCTTCTGAATCAAATGCTGATCTCTTCTGGAAACATCCTACCGACACACTCACATATGATATTTTACCAGCTATCTGGGAATCCTTTAGCCCAGTCAAGTTGACACATAACATTACCCATCACATCCAATGAAGCAGCTTTTCCATGACCAACTGCTATAGGATGTGGATCAATGGAGACTAAAGGAAGGGAGAATCCCAGTCAGCCCACAACAGGGACCTTTCTCTTGGCAATGCAAGGCCAAGGGCTGCACTAGCTCTTAGTGAGAAGAGACAGGAAGTTCTACCTAGTTATTATTTATAATGTACTTAAAATGTAATTATGATTAGGTCTTACATGTATAGTTAATAAACCGTACATAGTTCTCATTTGCTAGTGTGGATTCACTAGCAACCCTTTAATTATCTTCATAAAGTTTCTAGTGAAAGAACCTCCTCAGAGAGTGTTAATTAAAACAATAAAAATAGTAATAACAATATCCAAATGATGTTGACTCCATTAACAATTGCATTCAAAATTTTGAAGTCCAGTGTGGGTAAAACAGATCAGTAATTCTGCCTAATCCACTTATAAAAATGGTATAAAAGGCTCCAAAATATATTCCTGTCTGGATGTACTACACACTACAATAGAACAGTTCTATTGTATTAATGCTCACCCTTAGCACAGAGTCCACTTTTCACTATTTTATGGCTTCGTTTTCATGCCTGTTGTTTTTTTCCCCCCACCAATGAGTTAAGTTTTCAAAACCAATATCCCAAAGACCAACCCTCATGTGAAGGAATTAGTCATTATTTTCACGCATAAAGAACAAAGTTTCCTTTCCCCCTGACTGTTGGCATAACACTTTCCCCCACACTCCCACCTCAAAATGCTCACGCCAAAAATGTTGATCTCACAAATGAGAGACATTTGCTATAATAAGTGAAACAAACAGAAGAGGCTATTGTGTTTTGAAATTTGGGAATCTGGAACTTTTAAATTCTGCCTCAGAAAATCAGCCAAAGCTGAAGCAAGCTGTGCGTTTGAATTCCTTGGATGGAGACCACCTGTTCTCGGTGAACTCCAACTGATGAATCTGTTCCCGTGAAACTTCTTTTATTGTGCCTTTGTCATGTACACACACCCTGGGAATTTCACAGATGTTTGTGGAATAAAGGAAGAAAGGTAGGGAAGGAAGAAAGGAGAAAGGAAGGGTAGAAAGAAGGGAAGACGGCCAGCAAGAAGGAGGCAGGAAAGGAAAAAGAAAAGATGTACATATAAGGAAAAGAGTGCATGCTGAGCTAGAACACTGCTGCTGAACCTTCTGTTTCTGTCTGATAGCAGGGAGATCACTTTGAAGCATCAAGGTCATGATTGCAGAGAAGGTAGTCAACAAAAAAGGCAAACTTTTCTTCCCTTTTAATGTCACTCCAATGTCAAACAACACAGCAATCTCTAAATTTCACTTGGACATGGGTACTAGGTAATAAAAGCAGCTTGCAGTTCTTAGGAGAGAGAAATAAACTCATCTGTGTCCTAGAGTGTGCCTCAACTTCTCCTCTACGTGGGTGTTGCTTCCCCAAATCTCCACCCACCTGCCTCCTTGCCATTTAGGTTTTAGATCAAAGGTAATCCCCTTGATGAGGACTTCCCTTTACCCACTAGTAAAATAAATAGCCCCTCTATCTGATTGTCATTGTAGCACTCATCACTAGCTAATATTTTCATTTGTTTAGCATCTATCTACCACTGCTAGAATGTAAGCCTCGTGAGAACAAGGATGGTACTCCTACAGTCTCGTTTTCTGCTGTATCCCCAGTACCTAGAAGAATGCTAAAAACAAAGAAGGCTTACATAAATGCTTGTTGAAGTAATCAATTCCTGTTACTTTCTTTTTTTTTGAAAAGGAGGATGAAAATATCTGTGGCTTATGACATAGATTCCCACCATCTTTTCTAAAATTGGTTCAGAACCACTTTGGAGTAAAAAATTAGTCTTTGTAATGTATTAATTTCTAGATTATCAGTTTTCTTTTTCCACAGATCACTCATTCCTGTTAAATTTCTAAAAGGCTGAACAGTGCCTTTATTTAATAACTTAAATTGTTTATGGTACTTTATTGATTCTTTAAATAAGTGAAGAATGTGTATGCATGTATACTTTTATTAAAAACAAGTTTATTTCACAAATTTAAGCCTTCAAAACAGAATTTTGATAATCCAGGCAGGTTTTTCAGAGTAATTCAATCAATATCAGAAGTATTTCAGCACATATAGACAAAAAAAAAAAAAAAGATGTTTACCAAATAGGTAAACGCCCCATTGGGTAAGAAGTTCTGTGTGTTATAAACTTAGATTTGAAAATTCTCAGAAATCCATGAATTATACAGATTTTATGCAACTGTTTTTTCTATCATTCAATAGTTTCCATAGCAACTTTGGCATTAGATTGTGTATATGCTACCTTGAAGACACAAAGCGTCATTCTCCCTAATCTATTTAAAGTGAAGTACTATGTTATTTCTCAGTGTCATGTTCTGTCTGTTTAGAGAAAAAAATATACTGCCATCCTACACGATGCTGTTGCATTAGTTTCATGTTGTTTGGCTTAATGTAGTTTTGATTTCTGCTAAAGATTTCAAGTTGTTAAAAAGAAATAGGGCAAGATAACAATAAAATTAAGATATTTTCCTTTCTGCTGGGAAGGAAATTTTTAAAAGAGTGGGAGAAGTAAGAATATGGGAGACAAATTTTAAAATTGTATTCTTAAGATTGCAATGGATTAAAAATGAGGATATGCATTTGCAAGAACAGAAGCCCAAGTCATTCCCATTACAAGGTGGTTTCTGGGAACCAAGGAATATTCTGTTTCTTGATCTGGGTGCTGGTTACACAGGTAGGTCAGTTTATGAAATTGGTGGAGTAGTACACTTAGGGCACGTGCACTTTTCTGAATGTGCACTGTACTTAAATTTAAAATCTTTTAGAACTCAGTCTATTCCAAAAGCCATTTTTTGTATCTGAGAAGCAAATCTTTTCTTTAAAACGCTAGATAGTGAACATTTTAGACTTTATGAGATATCATTCTATCTTTTGGGGTTTTTTTTGTTTGTTTATTTGGTTGGTTGGTCAGTTGGCTCGTTGGTTTTTTACAACCTTTTAAAAATGAAAAATCATTCTTGAGAGTTGTGCAAAAACAGGTCATGAATAACACATGAAGTCAGGATAACTTGGGGTCACCAAGGGAGTGAATGCAGACAGAGAGGAAAGGAGGACCACCGAGTGAACCCTAGGGCCTCCAACATTAAGTTACACCTACTAAACCTCTTAATATAATAAAGTACATTACTAAATTTCCTAATATTAAGCCTTTTCATTTCTGATTTCATTATGCTGTATTATTTTTTAATGAGCTACCAAGTTTTCTTTGCTAATGCCTTATTTAGTATTTTCCATTTTTATTTGTAAAGTCAGATAGTTTTACAATTTCCTTTTCTGTAAAATTTTTCTTAAGCTTTGTTATCAATGTCGTACTTACATCACAAGAATTGATTTGGAAGTTTTCCTTCTTTCTCCATGCTCTAGAATAGATGAAATAACAAAGAAAGTATCTGCACTTTAAAGTTTTCAGAAAAGTTTTTTACAAATCTGTCTAGGCCAAGTGCTGTGCTTTTTGGGGGGTAGGAGGTAAATTTTTTTGATAATGGCAATAATTTAACATAGGGTTTACTCTTTGCCAGACCTTATTCTAACAACCTACACATATTAACACATTTAATCTTCACAACAACCCAATGAGCTAAGTGTCATTATTATCATCATTATTACATCATCATCTCCATTTTACATCTGAGGAAACTGAAGCAAGTGATGTTAAATCGGCGGGTAGGGGGACACTGCATATTTCAATAGATGGAATTCAATGCAGGAAATTGATTACACAGGTATTGAAAAGCTGAAGGAGTAAGAAGGGAACACTGAGGCAAAGCAAGAGACAACTGTAAAAGACTGGTACCACTCTTAGGGGTGGAGCAACAAAGGGGAAGAGAGTGGAATTACAAGAACCCAGGAGCTTGAAGGAAGAGACCAGCAAATGGAGGCTCTGACCTCAGGGGTATGATGAAGCTGTTTCCAGGGATCCCCTTAGAAGCAGAAGGATGGGTGACAAACAGAAACATCAAAAAATCAAAAGAAAGCCCATTCTCTACAGCTCCTGACTTTCACCTTTCTCAGTGCTCCCTACCTGCAAAAGGCAGCAGGCAAAGGACCCTGTGAACTGCAGTTCTCAAAGGCCCAGCCCCAGCTTCAGAGAAGAACATTTAGAAGGATGGATTTAGACCTCAGAGGCATATACAAATATCCCCATATCTCGTCCCTCTTGTGTCTCCCTCCCACCCTCGCTATCCCACCCCTCTAGGTGGACACAAAGCACCAAGCTGATCTCCCTGTGCTATGTGGCTGCTTCCCACTAGCTATCTATTTTACATTTGGTAGTGTATATATGTCCACACCACTCTCTCACTTCATCCCAGCTTACCCTTCCCCCTCCTCGTGTCCTCAAGGCCATTCTCTACATCTGCATCTTTATTCCTGCTGCCCCAAGGTTCTTCAGAACTATTTTTTTTTTTAGATTCCATATATATGTGTTAGCATACGGCATTTGTTTTTCTCTTTCTCACTTACTTCACTCTGTATAACAGACTCTAGGTCCATCCACCTCACTAAACTCAATTTCGTTTCTTTTTATGGCTGAGTAATATTCCATTGTATATATGTGCCACATCTTCTTTATCCATTCATCTGTCAGTGGACGCTTAGGTTGCTTCCATGTCCTGGCTATTGTAAATAGAGCTGCAATGAACATTGTGGTACATGACTCTTTATGAATTATGGTTTTCTCAGGGTATATGCCCAGTAGTGGGATTGCTGGGTCATATGGTAGTTCTATTTGTAGTTTTTTAAGGAACCTCCATACTGCTTTCCATAGTGGTTGTATCAATTTACATTCCCACCAACAGTGCAGGAGGGTTCCCTTTTCACCACACCCTTTCCAGCATTTACACAAAAATAAACTCCAAATGGATTAAAGACTTAAATATAAAACTACAAAAATATAAAACTCTTAGAGGAAAACACAGGAAAAATACTCTTTGACATAAACCACAGCAAGATCTTTTTTGACCCACCTCCTAGAGTAATGGAAATAAAAATAAACAAATGGGACTCAATTAAACTCAAAAGCTTTTGCACAGCAAAGGAAACCATAAACAAGACAAAAAGACAACCCTCAGAATGGCAGAAAATATTTGCAAATGAAACAACAAAGGATTAATCTCCAATTTTCCTCTTTCTGTTTCGTTTTCCCTTCATGTCATTTCTCTTGTATATACGTACTTTCTTCCTTTTCTCTTAATTAGATTATCTCATCATTTATCAAATCAGTTTTTTCAAATAACTAGATTTTTATTTTGTTTTTTTGTTACATTCTCTAACTCCTTCCATTCTGCCTTTTTCTTCATTAATCCTTTCCTTTGACTTCCATTTGGTTTATTCTGTTCTTTTTCTATCTTTTGTGTCATATTTTTATGGTTTCTTTTTATTGTACTCAGTATTTAAGGCTATAAATTAACTTCTGAGCATGGCTTAGGATTCTGATATGCAGGCTAAAATCCTTTTCAATATGTAACTTCAGATTTTCTTTTTTTCAGGAGAGATTTTATAAATTATATACTTATATAATTGCTCTATTATACCGTTTGGGTTCCCCCCCCCTTTGGAAATTCCAATTGTAAACGTGCTGGATCTCCTTTGTCTTTATTCTATACCTAGCTTTTTCTCTCTAATCATTGTATATCCTTATTTATATTTCATTTGCTTGTTTTTTCTCATTTCTTTCTTCTATGTCACTTACTGTGCTTCCTAATATATCTGTTCTCTGTTTTACACTTTGAAATTTAGTCTTCACTTGTAAATTATTTATTTTCTTTTTCTTCTTTCTCTTTTCTGAAACCTACCACTTTCTGCTTCAACTCCTAGAACAGTCTGGCTGACACCTTCTGCTGACTGTTCAGCTTTTCCTGGTTTCTTATATTTCTGATTTATGGTATTAACTGAGAGCTATAATTGCTACATTAATTTTTTTAATTCACATTAAAATGTTGGTTATAATTTTCATTTGCTTCATGCAACATTTTCCAATGAGCTTTCTTTCTATATAGGGGAGTTTTGGTGCTCTTTTGCACAGTTTTCTTATTGTTTTTGTGTTTGGATGCTGTCTTTAATCCATTCTTGTTATGTATATTTAAATGAGTTGAATTTTCCTAGACCAGCTATTAACAAGACCCAGTGAATAGTTGTCTAGGATTCTTTGTTCAAAAGTTCTCACTGGTATTGCTAAAGTAGTAGACTATTTAAAATACAATCCACAGCTCCTTTGACACTTAAGCACCTAACCTGGTTCAGAATAGCTTCTACCCCCAACTCTAATTTCCCTTGGATCCTTTGCTTATCACTGATACCAAGGGGATACCTCTTGCCTTCCAAACTATTTGTTTACTCCCTTTTGGTACCTGGAGTTTTCTGAGACATGTCAGTGACCTCTTGATTTCCCCAGATGCTTTCTGCAACTTCTTTACCCACCTTCCTTAGCAGTTAAACCCTGTTCTGTCTCAGTCCAGTTCGCAGCACTTCCCATTCAGAGATGGGTCTGCTCCTTTTGGGAGTAGATATTGTTTTTTGATTTCTTATATCCACCACTGCTAATCCCTTCTATGTTCCCAAATTCTTCATCCGACCTTCAGCGCCCAAAGCCCCATCATTCCCATGAAGTTGATGTTGATTTCATCTACTTGGGCCATAATTAAATGTAACCTAGAGTTTGTGAATTCTCTGTTTTCTAGAGAAAAAATTTTTGTTTTGTTTCTATTCTCCTTTTGATTTTCAAGAAAAAAATGGGTAAGATTTACAACTAAGCTGCCTATGCTACTATCATATCCACTTTGATGATTAATTTATTTCTACTGAAACCGTAGGTGCAAGAAGAATTGCCAGTCCTACTGACAATAAAACTACTGGCCGAAAAGGAAGTCAATGTCCTGTATTTACACTTACAAAATTTCCAAAGTATTTTAATTCTATCTCTGGGATGCCTTTTATATCT
The DNA here is from genome assembly GCF_059928025.1 of Delphinapterus leucas. Classification (NCBI taxonomy): domain Eukaryota; kingdom Metazoa; phylum Chordata; class Mammalia; order Artiodactyla; family Monodontidae; genus Delphinapterus; species Delphinapterus leucas. The sequence continues at coordinate 45,262,937 of NC_143133.1, read as the reverse complement.
AATGTACTTCTTAATGCCCTCTAATCTGAAGTGTTGACTCTGTAAATATTTTTTGCCTGGGCAATGTACAATGGAATCATAACATCATCTTTCATAAGGATAATGCATGCTACTAAAAGCCCAGCTAATAGTGCAATTCTCTATTTAATTATCTCCTCTGGCATAATATAACCACCTACTTTCAATTATTATACTCATCATAATTAAGTCATAGAGACACTCAGTCTCTGGATATGTGAATAGTACATTTGAACAAAGGACAGAGTCAGAGTACAACTTAGAATGACTTTCTATTTACTGAAGCATTTTGCTATTACGAAAAGTGTTCCACTTTATACAGATTCTTTTCATGCAGTAGCAAAGACAAATTTTAAGGAAAGCATTTCAAGTAACTGTCTACAAGTGGTTTAAAAAGTTGCCCAAGGAGGTTGCAAAAACCTGGGTTTGAATCCCAGGGTCTTTGCTTCTTAACTGTAGGACTTTCAAAGCTTCACTTTCTTTATATGTACATAACCCATTCATCCAAACTTATTACTCTGGGGCACACAGCAACGTCACTCTTGTAATATCCAAATTAGTACATCTCAAATCCCACCCTGTGAATCACAGTTCACACTCCTTCTAGACATTCCCTCCATTACAAGTGCTGCTTTCTCTGTCCACAGCAAAAATCCCATTTAAAATGGTCAGAGAATACCATCAGCCCATGCAAAGGTACCTCTTCCCTGATGCTGGCTGTCCATACAGTATAGACACTAAACCCAGGCATCCTGGGAAAGTCCAACCAAATTCCTGATAATCGACTTCACTGCTGCCTCCTACAACAGTTCCGGGGGGATTGGGATATGGAAGGATTTTAGCATCATTGATGTGTTAAGTCCAGAACCAGCCCTCTCCTTCCAATTACTTAAATCATGGGCACACACTTCTCCCTTTACTTACAAGGCGCACCTTATTGTTATTATTATTGCCATCATTATGGTCAGTACATAGTAAACATTTAATAAACATTTGTTGGGTATATGGATGGATGGGTAGAGCAGCTTCCCCCTACAGTTGTAAAATTAAACGAAAGAATGCATGGAAAGTGTCTAGCATAAAGTAGTATGTGACATAAGAAAATGTTAGTTCCCTGTCATTTCTGGTGACAACATTAAGTCAAAAATCTCTAATTTATTACAAGTTTCAAAACATGATTTTAAAAAGCAATGAACATCCACTTTTGAAATAAAAGAGTTAATCCTTTAGTGTCTGTAGTTATAGATGTAAATGAAATTAGCAATAAAACTTTACTTCAGTACCAACAACATTAAAACCATATCTTCCAATTACATAAAACACCACTTAAACAATGAATCCACAGACCTCACTTCACCAGTTTCAACCACTGCATCTAAACATTTCCAGTTCTTTTGATAAAAGGCTTGTTTTTATCTTACAGCTTGGGAGAAATAAAAAAATAAGGCAATGCAGCAACGTATTTCCATAGCCAGGGAGAAAGCAGAAATTCTCTGAGAAATTTACCTTTTAAATTTACTTGTATAAGCAAGAGTGTTCAAATTTTTGTCACACTAATTTTTGTAGCTTTTGAAATAATTGTGAATTTCATCCATATTTCCATAGAATATGATTATACTTCTTTTAAAGCAATTTCTTTAATAAACCATTTGCTTCATATTATTATTATTATTATAACTCTTGATTCTTGATTGTGATTAATTATAATGACCACTTTACTCCCAGGCTTTCAAATGTAAACAATTTTATTCAGAGTTGTCTCATACTTTCCATAGTCTCCAGAGAATCTGTAATTGTGATGACACACTGTAAATATGAAATAAATACTTATGGAATTAATGAAATGTTTGTGATACCACCTATATATCATTTTGGTAAACAGAACCACGAAACTATTGCTGAAGAAGTTTGAAGCCTATGCTTGTTCTCTCCTAAGTGCCATTTAAAAAACCACTGTTAAATAAGACAGTGTGCTAGAATTAGGAGTTATTATGAAGGTATAAAAATTGGGGGGATGGGAATTTTTAAAAATTAGAAAGTGTAGTCTTTCTACATTTTTAAAAATTGGGGGAAAAAAAGAGAATTTAACACACTTGTGCTTCCTTCCCAATAAATTCCATGTAAATGTGAACTCAGTAAGTCCCTTCATTAGACTGTCTAGGCTTAAAAAGCTGACAGTGAAATTCGAAAAGATACATGCACCCCAGTGTTCATAGCAGCATTATTTACAGTTGCCAAGATACGGAAGCAATCTAAGTATCCATTAGTGGATGAATGGATAAAGAAGATGTGGTATGTAATATATACATATACATATATATATATATATATACCTACACACACACACACATACACACACACAAAGAAATACTACTCAGCCATAAAAAAGAATGAAATTTTGACATTTGCAGCAACATGGATGGACTCAGAGGGCATTACACTAAGTGAAATAAGTCATACAGAGAGAGGTAAATACTGCATGAAATCACTTATATGTGGAATCTAAAAAATACAACTAGTGAATATAACAAAAAAGAAGCGGACTCACAGATACAGAGAACAAACTAGTGTTACAGGTGGAGAGAGAGGAGGGGAGAGGAGAGGAGTAATACAGGTGTAGGGAATTAAGAGCACAAACTGTTAGGTATAAAATAAGCTACAAGGCTATATTGTACAACATGGGGAATATAGCCAATATTTTACAATAACTATAAATGGAGTATAACCTTTAACAATTGTGAATCACTATATTGTACACCTATAACTTATATAATATTGTACATCAATTGTACTTCAATTTAAAAAAAAATTCTGAAGGTTAAAAAAAAGAAGTTGACGGTGAAAATAACCATACAACACTGATATTCACATCAGGATAGTTACTAATTGTCTCGTCAGATCCAGCCAGACCACACTTCTACTCCCAAGGTGGGAGATGAGAACTTCCCTACAGCAAATACATCTTCCCTCTCAATCATCCTGTGAAAAAATTAATCCTAAATCAGAAAACAGCATCTGCAAACTGGAAGACAGAAAGACATCTTCCTCTGTCTAGAGCTAAAACCAACTGGCAAAGACTCTGAGACCCGGAGAGGCCTGGCCCACTTTGACTAGTGAATCTCTTGGCCATGTAAAACCCCAGAGAAACCAGGTGGTTCTGTGAAGATTTGGGGTTTTGTAGTAAAAACAATACGAGACACACAGACAAAGGATGACATTATGAGATTACCAAGCCCTCGGACCTCAAAAGAATCAAACAGACTGAATTCTGGCTGCATTGTGAGTGATTAAAAAACAACCAGAAATGACCAGTTAGGCTCCACTAAGCCCATGGGGATTAAAGGGCATATCAATAGAGAGTCTCCAAAGAAAGACTGGAGAGTCTTTCTGCTAATATACAAACCTTTGGGAATTCAGAATTGTTGAATTTGGGAATATCAATTACTATATTCCAACCTGAAAATACCAGTTACATTTGGAAAGACGTATGAAATTGAAGCTCTGAGAAGAAGTTAGGCTTGAAATCTCAAAAGAAAGAATTCTGTGTCATGAGAAAAAACAGAGTAAACAGTAATGATATAAATTCTATACATGTGATATGTAGGAAGCAAAAGCATTTAAAACAATTTTTAAAATATAAACATATTAAAAATTCTGATCTTTGAATATTCTTACATCAATTTACATAATAAACCTACATATTTTCACTGACTGTTGATATACAGCAGTCTAAAACCGAAACTCATAAACTTATGGAATCTAAGAGTTAGAAGGGACTTAGGAGCCTGAACCAAGGTGGCAGAGTAGAAGGACGTGCTCTCACTCCCTCGTGCAAGAACACCAGAATCACAACTAACTGCTGAACAATCATCGACAGGAAGACACTGGAATTCACCAAAAAAGATACCCCACATCCAAAGACAAAGGAGAAGCCAAAATGAGATGGTAAGAGTGGCGCAATCACAATAAAATCAAATCCCATAACTGCTGGGTGGGTGACTCACAAACTGGAGAACACTTATACCACAGAAGTCCACCCACTGGAGTGAAGGTTCTGAGCCCCACGTCAGGTTTCCCAACGGGAGGAGGGATTCCTAGAGAATCAGACTTTGAAGGCTAGCGGGATTTGATTGCAGGACTCTGACAGGGCTGGGGGAAACAGAGACTCCACTCTTGGAAGGCACACACAAAGTAGTGTACGCATCGGGACCCAGGGGAAGGAGCAGTGACCCCAGGGGAGACTGAACCACACCTAGCTGCTAGTGTTGCAGGGTCTCCTGCAGAGGCTGGGGATGGCTGTGGCTCACCATGAGGACAAGGACACTGGCAGCAGAAGTTCTGGGAAGTACTGATTGGCGTGAGCCCTCCCAGAGTCCTCCATTAGCCCCACCAAAGAGCCTGCAGGCTCTAGTGTTGGGTTACCTCAGGCAAAAAACCAACAGGGAGGGAACCCAGTCCCACCCATCACCTGTCAAGCAGATTAAAGTTTTACTGAGCTCTGCCCACCAGAGCAACAGCCAGCTCTACCCACTACCAGTCTCTCCCAACACGAAACTTGCACAAGCCTCTTACATAGGCTCACCCACCACAGAGCAGACAGCAGAAGTAAGAAGAACTACAATCCTGCAGCCTGTAGAACAAAAACCACATTCACAGAAGGATAGACAAGATGAAAAAGCAGAGGGCTATGTACCAGATGAAGGAACAAGATAAAACCACAGAAAAACAACTAAATGAAGTGGAGATAGGCAACATTCCAGAAAAAGAATTCAGAATAATGATAGTGAAGTGATCCAGGACCTCAGAAAAATAATGGAGCCAAAGATCGAGAAGATGCAAGAAATGTTTAACAAAGACCTAGAAGAATAAAAGAACAAACAAACAGAGATGAACAATACAATAACTGAAATGAAAAATACACTAGAAGGAATCATTAGCAGAATAACTGAGGCAGAAGAACGGATAAGTGACTTGGAAGATAGAATGGTGGAATTCACTGCTACAGAACAGAATAAAGAAAAAAGAATGAAAAGACATGAAGACAGTCTAAGAGACCTCTGGGACAACATTAAACACAACAACATTCACATTATAGGGGTCCCAGAAGGAGAAGAGAGAGAGAAAGGACCAGAGAAAATATTTGAAGAGATTATAGTCAAAAACTTCCCTAACATGGGAAAGCAAATAGCCACCCAAGTCCAGGAAGTGCAGAGAGTCCCATACAGGATAAACCCAAGGAGATACATTCCGAGATACATAATAAACAAACTGGCAAAATTTAAAGACAAAGAAAAATTATTGAAAGCAGCAAGGAAAAAATGACAGATAAGATACAAGGGAACTCCCATAAGGTTAACAGCTGATTTCTCAGCAGAAACCCTAAAAGCCAGATGGGAGTGGCATGATATACTTAAAGTGATGAAAGGGAAGAACCTACAACCAAGATTAGTCTACCCGGCAAGGCTCTCATTCAGATTCGATGGAGAAATCAAAAGCTTTCCAGACAAGCAAAAGCTAAGAGAATTCAGCACCACCAAACCAGCTCTACAACAAATGCTAAAGGAACTTCTCTAAGTAGGAAACACAAGAGAAGAAAAGGACCTACAAAAACACAGGCAAAACAATTAAGAAAATGGTCATAGGAACATACATATCGATACTTACCTTAAATGTGAATGGATTAAATGCTCCAACCAAAAGACACAGGCTTGCTGAATGGATACAAAAACAAGACCCATATATATGCTGCCTACAAGAGACCCACTTCAGACCTAGGGACACATACAGACTGAAAGTGAGGGGATGGAAAAAGATATTCCATGCAAAGGGAAATCAAAAGAAAGCTGAAGTAGCAATACTCGTATCAGATAAAATAGACTTTAAAATAAAGAATGTTACAAGAGACAAGGAAGAACACTACATAATGATCAAGGGATCAATCCAAGAATAAGAAATAACAATTATAAATATATATGCACCCAACACAGGAGCATCTCAATACATAAGGCAACTACTAACAACTATAAAAGAGGAAATTGACAGTAACACAATAATAGTGGGGGACTTCAACACCTCACACCAATGGACAGATCACCCAAAATGAAAATAAATAAATAAACAAAAACTTTAAATGACACGATACACCACATAGATTTAATTGATATTTATAAGATATTCCATCCAAAAACAGCAGATTACACTTTCTTCTCAAGTGCACATGGAACATTCTCCTGGATAGATCACATTTTGGGTGACAAATCAAGCCTCAGTAAATTTAAGAAAATTGAAATCATATCAAGCATCTTTTCTGACCACAACGCTATGAGATTAGAAATCTATTACAGGGAAAAAAATTAAAAACACAAATGCATGGAGGCTAAACAATACGTTACTAAATGACCAAGAGATCATTTAGTGGAGAAATCAAAGAGGAAATCAAAAAATACCTAGAGACAAATGACAATGAAAACACGATGATCCAAAACCTATAGGATGCAGCAAAAGCAGTTCTAAGAGGGAAGTTTATAGCTATACAAGCCTATCTCAAGAAACAAGAAAATTCAAAAATAAAAAACCTAACCTTACACCTAAAGGAACTAGAGAAAGAAGAATAAACAAAACCCAAAGTTAGCAGAAGGAAAGAAATCATAAAGATCAGAGCAGAAATAAATGAAATAGAAACAAAGAAAACAATAGCAAAGATCAATAAAACTAAAAGCTGGATCTTTGAGAAGATAAGCAAAATTGATAAACCATCAGCCAGACTCATCAAAAAAAAAGAGGGAGAGGACTCAAATCAATAAAATTAGAAATGAAATGGAGAAGTTACAACAGACACTGCATAAATACAAAGCATCCTAAGAGACTACTACAAGAAACTCTATGCCAATAAAATGGACAACCTGGAAGAAATGGACAAATTCTTAGAAATGCACAACGTCCAAGACTGAACCAGGAAGAAACAGAAAATATGAACAGACCAATCACAATTATTGAAATTGAAACTGTGATTAAAAATCTTCCAACAAACACAAGTCCAGGACCAGATGGCTTCACAGGTGAATTCTATCAAACATTTAGAGAAGAGCTAACACCCATCCTTCTCAAATTCTTCCAAAAAATTGCAGAGGAAGGAACACTCCCAAACTCATTCTATGAGGCCACCATCACCCAGCTACTAATCCAGACAGAGATACTACAGAAAAAGAAAATTATAGACCAATACCATGGATGAATATAGATGCAAAAATCCTCAACGAAGTACTAGCAAACAGAATCCACCAACACAGTAAAAGGATCATACACCATGATCAAGTGGGATTTATCCCAGGGATGCAAGGATTCTTCAATATACACAAATCAATCAATGTGATAAACCATATTAACAAAATGAAGAAGAAAAACCATATGATCATCTCAGAGATGCAGAAAAAGCTTTTGACAAAATTCAACACCCATTTATGATAAAAACACTCCAGAAAGTGGGCATGGAGGAAACCTACTGCAACATAATAAAGGCCATATATGACAAACCCACAGCTAACATCATACTCAACAGTGATAAACTGAAAGCATTTCCTCTAAGACCAGGAACAAGACAAGGATGAACACTCTAACCACTATTATTCAATATAGTTTTGGAAGTCCTCACTACGGCAATCAGAGAAGAAAAATAAATAAAAGGAATCCAAATTGGAAAAGAAGAAGTAAAACTGTCACTGTTGGCAGATGACATGATACTATACATAGAGAATCCTAAAGATGCCACCAGAAAACTACTAGAGCTAATCAATGAATCTGGTAAAGTTGCAGTATACAAAATTAATGCACAGAAATCTCTTGCATTCCTCTATAATAATGATGAAAAATCTGAAAGAGAAATTAAGGAAACACTCCCATTTACCACTGCAACAAAAGAATAAAATATCTAGGAATAAACCTACCTAGGGAGACAAAAGACCTGTATGCCGAAAACTATAAGACACTGATGAAAGAAATTAAAGATGACACCAACAGATGGAGAGATATACCATGTTCTTGGATTGGAAGAATCAATATTGTGAAAATGACTACCCAAAGCAATCTACAGATTCAGTGCAATCCCTATCAAACTACCAAGGGCATTTTTCAGAGAACTAGCACAAAAAAATCTTAAAATTTGTATGGAGACACAAAAGACCCTGAATAGCCAAAGCAGTCTTGAGGGAAAAAAGCAGAGCTGGAGGAATCAGACTCCCTGACTTCAGACCATACTATAAAGCTACAGTAATCAAGACAATATGGTACTGGCACAAAAACAGAAATATAGATCAATGGAACAGGAGAGAAAAGCCCAGAAGTAAAACCCACCCACCTATGGTCAACTAATCTATGACAAAGGAGGCAAGGATATACAATCGAGAAAAGACAGCCTCTTCAATAAGTGGTGCTGGGAAAAATGGACAGCTACATGTAAAAGAATGAATAGAACACTCCCTAACACCATACACAAAAATAAACTCAAAATGGATTAGAGACCTAAATGTAAGACCAGACACTATAAAACTCTTGAAGAAAACATAGGAAGAACACTCTGACATAAATCACAGCAAGATCTTTTTTGATCCACCTCCTAGAGTAATGGAAATAAAAACAAAAATAAACAAATGTGACCTAATGAAACTTAAAAGCTTTTGCACAGCAAAGGAAACCATAAATAAGACAAAAAGACAACCCTCAGAATGGGAGAAAATATTTGCAAACGAATCAACGGACAAAGGATTCATCTCCAAAATATATAAACAGCTCATGAAATATTAAAAAAACAAACAACCCAATCAAAAAATGGGCAGACCTAAATAGACATTTCTCCAAAGAAGACATACAGATGGCCAAGAAGCACATAAAAAGCTGCTCAACATCACTAATTATTCAAGAAATGCAAATCAAAACTACAATGAGGTATCACCTCACACCAGTTAGAATGGGCATCCTCAGAAAATCTACAAACAACAAATGCTGGAGAGGGTGTGGATAAAGGGGAACCCTCTTGCACTGTTGGTGGGAATGTAAATTGATACAGCCATTATGGTGAACAGTATAGAGGTTCCTTAAAAAACTAAAAATAGGGCTTCCCTGGTGGCACAGTAGTTGAGGGTCCGCCTGCCGATGCAGGGGACGCGGGTTCGTGCCCCGGTCCAGGAAGATCTCACATGCCACGGAGCGGCTAGGCCCATGGGCCATGGCCACTGAGCCTGCGCATCTGGAGCCTGTGCTCCGCAACGGGAGAGGCCACAGCAGTGAGAGGCCCTCGTACCACAAAAAAAAAAAAAAAATCCAAAAAAAAGGGATTTATAAGGGCATCAAGACCAATTTCTCCTCTATGACAATTCAGATTTCCCTTATATAACATCCCAAACCATAGAACCACAAAAAGAAAATGTGTTCTTGGATGGTACTGATGATCTGTGTAGGATGAACAAATATTCTAAAATTAAATGGGATTAAAAGGAGCATCACCTAGTTATGACTCAATCCTCTTACAAGAACTATTGAATAGGCTCCTTTACCAATTAACTCCTACTAAAGAAAACATATGAAATATCTGCTTAGAAAGTCCATCCTAAAGAAGAAAAAGTAAAACTTCTGAATCTGAGGGCTTAGTAACTAGCATTTGTTTGTGGGAGTAGAGCACAGCCTCCACTGGAATCCAGAATGAACTCTGGACTGTAATCTTTATGGAGACACAAAACAACGTTATTTTCTTAGCTCCCACGACCTAACTTCTTTTCATGAAACAGAATATTTTTAAATCTACAATAAACATTTCTAGTGTTGGTGGTATGGCATTATGTTAATTTGATTGTAAGTCACTCACACATATTGTAAGAAAATAAGAAGTGGGAGGGGCTGGTCATGAATACTTTGGTTTGTTTTATTCTCTGCACTGTAGGATAACTTCTCAATAAGGATTTTAAATTTTTTGAAAGGAGCTTTTAAGTACTCACATAGTGCTGGCCCTTATTTCACATACAGAAAGGGGCACACAAGACATGCAGATGGCTTTTAATTATGCACTTCTCCTGATTATACCATTTGGGGTTGGCTTATTGGCCTTTCTCCTCTGTCAGAAAGGATCAACTCAGAGGATTTGGATCTTCAACGCCTTGCATTCATGGCACTGCAGTTCTTTAAGCTGCTGATACATTGTTAAGGCGATGCTGAAAAATAAATCTTTGCTGTTGCAGAGAACCTTCTAGAAGGTGTTATTAGAATTGTTTTAGATAAAGTGATGTTTTCTAGACTGGTTCCTGTAACACTGTCCTGTATTCTCTAATTAGAAAACTAAAATGCTTTCTCTGAGGATTGCTCCCAATGCTGTTCCAAAATTTAAGCTGTTTTGCGTAGCTTTCAAAGCAAAACATACATTTTTGAAGGGACAGAGGCTTTCAAAATTTCCATGATAAGTGAACATACTTTTCAAGTGTTTTGACAGAACGGCTGTCACAGATACTACTGGAACTCACTCAATATATAAAATAGTTTTTTAGCAGCATAAAAGTACTGGAAAAAATAAATGCTAAATCCCTTAAGAAAAATGTTCTCAGCAATTTTAAACAGTTAACAAGATGGAGTTCCTTGGGGGAAATTATGACAATGCTCTCCTGTGGCAATTACTTGCCTTTGTATTGAGTCTGGCCTTATTTTTTAGACACCAAATAGAAAATAAGAAATTAAGATGTGGTGAGTTACAAAATACAAACTATAATAATAGAATATGTGCGAGAAATATTTTTAGATAATTAAATAATAAGACTTATCATTTGTCAGAAAAGAAGATGGAGAGAATGGAATAAAAATTATTTAAGGTTCTAAGTTCAAATGACACAACATCACTACTAGAGGTCATGGGAAGAAGTTAACTGATAGAAAAATATCAGCAAAAAGGAAGATTTGAGCTCAATTTATAGTTGTAATGGAGTTTATGGAAGCCAAATATGTGAAAGTCTGTGGAAAAGATTTATGTGACATAAAGAATTACATTAATTGTATTATTAGAAAATGTAAATGTACTCTCTATTGGAATTATAGCTGTTTAGCTAGTCAATTTTCTCAGACATTAACCCTCCAAAATGAATGTGAATGTTCTACTCTCCTTAGAGCTCTAGCTCATCTATCTATGTGTAGGATAATCCCTGAAAAACTCAGTGGGGCTGAGACTTGCGCTTCTCTGAGGAACTCAGATTTCGACATCAGGTTCATGGCTCCTATTTTCTGTAGGTCATAACATCTAAGGGCAAAATCACCAAAGCAATTTGGTTTAACTTATCAGCATAAGCTTCTTCCTTGAAATGTATTCTCTGTTCTCTTTTATATCAAACATATTTAAAACCAGTTTCTTTTATTTCCCTAGGAAGCAGAGCTCATGTTTTACTGATATAACAGTTATTATACTATTCTAAGTATTTGGTATAATTAGTCATTTCCTATGTGTTAACCCATGTTGAACAATTCAACCTCTTCCAGTTGAGCAACATCATAGAAATATGGCCATCTTAATGCTTCATAAATCAGTCTAAATCCTAACTAATTTAAAGTAGACTGATGGTTGCCAATAATTATTCTGGGTATTTTCTTTTCTTTTTTTTTTTTTTGCGGTACGCAGGCCTCTCACTGTTGTGGCCTCTCCCGCTGCGGAGCAACAGGCTCCGGACGCGCAGGCCCAGCGGCCATGGCCCACGGGCGCAGCCGCTCCGCGGCACGTGAGATCCTCCCAGACCGGGGCACGAACCCGCATCTCCTGCATTGGCAGGCGGACCCCCAACCACTGTGCCACCAGGGAAGCCCCTATTCTGGGTATTTTCTAATCCTGACTGACACAGATGTCACTAGATCAGTCCTGCTAAGGTAATTTCACATCTCTCAAAAAAAAAAAATAAGATTTTTTTACTGAAGTCAAAAAGTTGGCCCTTCAGGGTTGGCTACTGGAATAGCTCTTACTCAAAACTGTAGGAACATGGAAACTCGGGAAAATATTCAAAGTCAAGAGTCCATTAGGGCATAAAACAATAATAAAATATATACTTATCATATATACTTATCATATTGGCAAAAATCAGAAAATAAATGAACCTGAAACCTACCTCATTCCAATAACAGAGTTAACTTGAGACCAATCATAAACTGTATTGGAAAAATCAGAACCAGAGAGCCTAGAAGAAAACATAGGATAATGTCTTTGTAACCTTGCAGTAGGTAAAAATTTCACAGAATACACAAGAAACAACTAAGTACAAAAGAAAAAAATTGATATATTGTTTCCTAATTAAAATTTCTGCTTATAAAATTACACTCTAGAAAATAAAATTCACAACACATATATCTGATAAAGAACTTCTGTCCAAAACATATAAAGAACTCCTATAAATCAATAATTAAAAGAAAACTCAGGGCTTCCCTGGTGGCACAGTGGTTGAGAGTCCGCCTGCCGATGCAGGGGACACGGGTTCGTGCCCCAGTCCGGGAAGATCCCACATGCCACGGAGCGGCTAGGCCCGTGAGCCATGGCCGCTGAGCCTGCGTGTCCAGAGCCTGTGCTCCACAGCGCGAGAGGCCACAACAGTGAGAGGCCCGCGTACCACAAAAAAAAAAAAAGAAAGAAAAAATAAAACTCAATTTGTAAAAATGGACAAAAGACATGAACAAATCCTTTACAGAAGATAAATGAATAGCCAATAAGCATATACAAAGGAGCTCAACATCCTTAGTCAAAAGGAAAACAAAAGTTAACATTCTCACAGCCACGTGAATGGCTAAAATCTAAAAGACTGACAATACAATTGTTTGCCAGGAAAACAAGCATCTAGAACTCTCACGCATTGCTGCTGGTGGAAGCATAAAGTTGTACAACCACTTTTGAGAGCTACATGTCAATTTCCTTAAAAGTTAAATACACATCTGCCTTATGACCCAGTAATCCCACTTTAGGTATTTACTCAAGACAAACTAAATGAAAAACATACGTTCACAAAAAGTCATATTCTTTACCCAAACCTGGAAACAACACAAATATTTATCAACTGGAGAGCAGATATTTTTTCAATGTAGTAACATCGTACAACAGAACACTACTGATATTTGCAACAACATGGATGAATCTCAAAAATGAAAACAAAGAAGCTAGAAATGAAAGAATACCTACTGTATGATTCCATCTATATGAAGTTCAAAAATAGACAAAATTAGAAGTCAAAACAGTACTTGCCTCTGCAGGATAGGGATTAAGGAAAGGGGCACGATATAACTTTCTAGGTAATGGAAATGTTCTATACCTTTTTTGCGTATAGCAGTTACATGATATTAAAACTTATGGAACTGAGCACTTAAGATCCATAGATTTATTCTGTGCAAATTATACCTCAACAACATTTTTACAAATGTAGAGAATATGTATATATATAGAGAGAGAATGGTGGTAGGGTAAATTAATGGTACAATCTATAGTGGTAGGGTAAATTAATGCAGAAATACTGGCAGTCAATTTGATCATGAATCTTAAAAATGTGAAAGGGCTTTGACCAAGTAATTCTATTTATAGGAATTTATTTTAGGGAAACAATCAGAGATGTCTGTGTGTGCACATACACATACACGTGTGTGTGTTTACCATGTGTAAGATTTATAGCAGTAGAATTCTCATTCCACTATTATTAACAATAGAGAAAAATTGGAACAAACTAAATGCCCAATGATAGGGGCTTAGTTAAATAAATAATAACATATCCATACCTTGAATATTACTTAGCCGTTAAAAATTTTAATGATAAATAAAAGTATTTTTCAATATGATAGTAAATTTTAAAAGGAATTTAAAAAACAGTATATATAACATGAACATGAATTTGGCTGCTCTGACAATAACAGGTTTATACAAAATGGAAGGTTTATTTTTCCCTCCCATGAGAGCTTCTGTTCACACTTTGCAGGTAGGCAGCTCTGCTCTACACATTAATCTAAAAATCCAGATCTTTGGGGGATTCCCTGGTGGCACAGTGGTTGGGAGTCCACCTGCCGATGCAGGGGATGTGGGTTCGTGCCCCGGTCTGGGAAGACCCCACATGCCGCGGAGCGGCTGGGCCCGTGAGCCATGGCCGCTGAGCCTGTGCGTCCGGAGCCTGTGTTCCGCAGCGGGAGAGGCCACAACAGTGAGAAGCCCGCGTACCACAAAAAATAAATAAATAAAAATAATTAAAAAAAAAAAATCCAGATCTCTCTACCTAGTTGTTCCACTATCCCCAGGGTATCTTCTACATGATTAAAGCTGGCTCACTATCACCATGTCTGCTTTTCATCCCAAGGAGAGGGTGAAAAAGAAAGTGGAAGGTAAGCAGCTTCCTTTTAAGAATTTGAACTAGAAGTTGCACACACCACTTCTCCTACCCTACTAGTCAGAACATGGTCATAACAAGTTTCTTAGTCAGCTCAGGCTGCTATAACAAAATACCACAGACTGGATGGCTTACAAACATTAGAAATCTATTTCTCACAGTTCTGGATACTGGAAGTCCAAGATGGTAGCACCCACATGGTTGAATGAAGCCCCTCTTCTTGTTTGCAGAGAATTCTCCTTGTGTCCTCACGTGGCAGAAGGGTCAGGGAGTTCTGTGGGGATCTCTTTTATACCGGCAATAATCCCATTCAAGAGAGTTCCACCTTCATGACCTAATCACCTACCAAAGGCCTCACCTACTAACACCATCACCTTGCGGGTCAGGATTTCAACATGAATTTTGGAGGGACACGGGCATTCAGGCCATAGCACTAAACCACCAGGGAGTCTCAGAAATGTCTCTAACTGGGCCACCATGTGCCCACCCCAAACTGGTGAGAAGACAGTTTCAATGCTAAAAAGAAGGGGTAAATAGATGAGCTTGGATGAAGATCTTGGAGACAACTCTTTGCAGGTTCTCTTGGAGAACTCTCTTTTATGCAAATTGCATCATCAATGTTTTTGATAGCACAGAGGATGAAACCATTAGGAAAAACACAGACATAGACAACTCTGAATCAAAAAGTGACATGGAACTGTTGGACTCTGAATGTGAAGAGGTTTTAGAACTACTTTAAGCTACTTGTTTTTCTTATATTTTCTTTTTGAGATATGCTGTAAAGCTGTTCATAATAGAAGTCTATATCTAAACAAGTCTAAAAGAATTTTTCCAACAAGCATAAACTTTTTAATATGATAGAAAGTAGTGTGTCATAGTGTGACAGCATTTCTCCTTTCACAGTGGTAAAATAGTGGAAGTTCTAGTCAATGGTGTCTTAGATTTGATGAAATACAGTAAAATATTAGTAATTATTTAACACTGGTAATTATTTTACATAGCTGGGATTACAATTCGTCCTTGTGTCATTCTTTACACTTCCACCTATTTTCTCATTTTTTTTTTGCAATAAACAAAATTCGATGGATAAATATACATTTTAAATGGTCCAATAGGGTAGCCCAATATGCTAGGAAGTCTAAACAAAGTATCAAAAAAGGACAGCCTGAGTATATTAATCCAAATATTAAAGAGCCAGACAAAGCAAGAGGGTGGCATGCCTGAAAGATGGAAGTCTGAAAGATGGGAATGGAGGATAGTTGCAGGGACTGGGCATTTATATTGTCTCAGTTGTATGGTGAATGGATTATTTCCATTTAAAAACTAAACATAAATATGACTAAAGAATATGTCAGCCTGATTGGTTAAGAATGAGTGAACGAGGGACTTCCCTGGTGGCACAGTGGTTAACAATCCACCTGCCAATGCAGGGGACACCGGTTGAGCCCTGGTCCCGGAAGATCCCACATGCCAAGGAGCAACTAAGCCTGTGCATCACAACTACTGAGCCTGCGCTCTAGAGCCCACGAGCCACAACTACTGAAGCCCATGCACCTAGAGCCCATGCTCTGCAATAAGAGAAGCCACCGCAATGAAAAGCCTGCACACTGCAACAAAGAGTAGCCCCAGCTCACTGCAGCTAGAGAGAAAGCCCACGCACAGCAATAAAGACCCAAGCAGCCAAAAATAAATAAATAAATAAATTTATTTTTTTTAAAAAAGAATGAGTTAATAAGTGTCAAACTAATCAATTACTATATCTGCTAATTTATCTGTGACGCTAAGACCAAGGCAGTCCCTTTCTTTGCACCCTAATTTATCTAAAAATTAGCATTATTTCAGTAGATATATTTCTGTAATTAGAAGCTTTTGCTCTCTGAGCTTCTTAAACCTACCTGGCTTTCTTAATCTGAATAATGCCTCAAGTCATTTAACATGTTTTTACAATTCAACCAAATATCCTTTTCACTTCACTATCACATATTACCCTTCAACTTATTTTTAACTCAACACACCCTTATCTCACTATCTTACCCTCCTCTCTAGACAGTAATAATCACATTAGAACAGTTTTAATACCAACCAACTCCAGATTAATAAATTATTCTACAACAAAGAAACTATTCTATCCAGAAACAAAGGGCTAAAAACCAGATTTATTTTGACTATAGAATAGCAAAAGCTTGCAAAATAATTTAACTCTTTATAATCTATGATCACACTTCAATATTATCTGATTCCTAATTAAAAACAAGCAGGAGATCAGGTACTGTATCCAGCTTAGTGTCCACTCAAGCAACCTTTTATGAATCAAGAGTACACGGCAGGCCCAGAAAACTACTAGAGCTAAACAATGAATTTGGTAAAGTCACAGGATACAAAATTAATACACAGAAATCTCTTGCATTCCTATACACTAACAATGAAAGATCAGAAAGAGAAATTAAGGAAACAATCCCATTTACCACTGCAACAAAAAGAATAAAATATCTAGGAATAAACCTACTTAAGGAGGTAAAAGACCTGTACACAGAAAACTATAAGACACTGATGAAAGAAATCAAAGACAACACAAACAGATAAAGAGATATACCATGTTCTTGGATTGGAAGAATCAACATTGGGAAAATGACTCTACTACCCAAAGCAATCTACAGATTCAATGCAATCCCTATCAAATTACCAATGGCATTTTTCACAGAACTAGAACAAAAAATTTTACAATTTGTATGGATACACAGAAGACCTCAAATAGCAAAAGCAATCTTGAGAAAAAACAACGGAGCTGGAGGAATCAGGCTCCCTGACTTCAGACCTTACTACAAAGCTACTGTAATCAAGACAGTATGGTACTGGCACAAAAACAGAAATACAGATCCATGGAACAGGATAGAAAGCCCAGAGATAAACCCACACACTTGTGGTCACCTAATCTAGACAAAGGAGGCCAGAATATACAACGGAGCAAAGACAGCCTCTTCAATAAGTGGTACTGGGAAAACTGGACAGCTACATGTAAAAGAATGAAATTAGAACACTATCTAACATCATATGCAAAAATACACTCAAAATGGATTAAAGACCTAAATGTAAGGCCAGACACTATAAAACTCTTAGGGGAAAACATAGGCAGAACACTCTATGACATAAATTGCAGCAAAATCTTTTTTTGGCACACCTCCTAGAGTAATGAGAATAAAAATAAACAAATTGGACCTAGTGAAACTTAAAAGCTTTTGCACAGCAAAGGAAACTATAAAGAAGACAAAAAGACTACCCTCAGAATGGGAGAAAATATTTGCAAACGAAATCAACTGACAAAGGATTAATCTCCAAAATATACAAACAGCTCATGCAGCTCAATATCAGAAAAACAAACAACCCAATCCAAAAATGGGCAGAAGACCTAAATAGACATTTCTCCAAAGAAGATACACATATTGCCAACAATCACATGAAAAGATTCTCAACATCTCTAATCATTAGAGAAAGACAAATCAAAACTACAATGAGGTATCACCTCACACTGGTCAGAATGGCCATCACCACAAAATCTACAAACAATAAATGCTGGAAAGGGTGTGGAGAAAAGAGCACCCTCTTTCACTGTTGGTGGGAATGTAAATTGATACAGCCACCATGGAAAACAGTATGGGGGTTCCTTAAAAAACTAAAAATAGAACTACCATGGGACCCAGCAATCCCACTACTGGGCATATACCCAGAGAAAATCATAATTCAAAAAGACACATGCATTCCAATGCTCACTATAGTGCTATTTACAATAGCCAGGACATGGAAACAACCTAAAATGTCCATCAAAGGAGGAATGGATAAAGAATATGTGGTACATATATACAATACAATGGAATATTACTCAACCATAAAAAGGAGTGAAATTGGGTCATATGTAGAGACATGGATGGACCTGGAGACTGTCATACACAGTGAAGTAAGTCAGAAAGAGAAAAACAAATATTGTATATTAACGTATATATGTGAAATCTGAAAAAATTGGTATAGACGATCTTATTTACAAAGCAGAAATAGCGCCATAGACATAGAGAACAAACGTATGGATACCAAAGGGGAAAGTGGGGTGGGATGAATTGGGGGATTGGGATTGACATATATACACTATTGATACTATGTATAAAATAGATAACTAATGAAAACCTACTATATAGCCCAGGGAACTCTACCCCATGCTCTGTGGTGACCTAAATGAGAAGGAAATCCAAAAAAGAGGGGGTATACGTACACGTATAGCTGATTCACTTTGCTGTACAGTAGAAACTAACACAACATTGTAAAGCAACTATACTCCCATAAAAATTTTAAAAATAAAAAAAATTTTTTTAATAAAATTTATACAGAAATTCAAAGGATCTAGAATAGTCAGCACAATTTTAAAGAAGAAACTGTGGACCATTCACAAAACTGATTTCAAGACTTATTATAAGGTTGCAGTAACCGAGACTGTAGCTTTAGTATGAGAATGGATAAAGAGATTAATGTAACATAATGTAGAGTTTAGGAAAAAACTGTACATGTACATTTCATTGAATTTCAATAAAGACACCAAGATAACAATGGGGAAAGAAAAGTCTTTTCAATAAATTGAGCTGAAACAACTAGGAAAAACTATGGAAAATATGAACCTCAACCTCTATCTCACATCATACACAAAAATTAATTTGAAACAGATGATAAACCTAAATGTATACAGGTACACCTCAGAGATATTGCAGGTTCGGTTCCAGACCACCGCAGGAGATGCCCAAGGAGAAGGGGAGAGACAGGCGAATGGCAGTGAGTGGAGCTGTCAGAACACACACATTTATCCACTAAATTTGCCATCTTATATGGGTGTAGTTTATGATGCCCCAAAACAATTACAATAGTAACACTGAAGATCACTGATCACAGATCACTATAACAAATATAATAATAAAAAAGTTTGAACTAACGTGAGAATTATCAAAATGTGACACAGAGACAGGAAATGAGCAAATGCTGTTGGAAAAATGATGCTGATAGGCTTACTCAATGAAGTATTGCCACAAACCTTCAATTTGTAAAAAATGCAAAATCTGCAAAGTGCAACAAATTGAAATGCAATAAAATGAGGTATACCTGTATGCTAAAACCATAAGGCTTACTGGAGAGTATCTTTACAACATTGGGCAAAAGTCCTGAATAAATACTTCACTAAAGAAGATGTGTAAATGGCCAATTAACACATAAACAGGTGCTCAGCATCACCAGTCAGCAGAGAAATGCAAAATACAACTATAGTTAGATACACCTTCACACCTAATAGAATGGCTTAAATTTAAAAACTGACAATACCAAACGTTAGCAAAGAAATGGAGCAATGCACATTAGACAACATACATGCTGGTGAAAGTATAAAATCGTACAATCACTTTATAGAACTGTTTAGCAGCTTATTATAACATTAAACATACACTTATGCTATGACCCAGCACTCTGATTCCTAAGAATTTACCCAAGAGAAATGAAAACCATGACCACAAAAAGTCTTGCACAGAAGTGTTCATAACATTACTCATGATAGTCAAAAACAACAAAAACATCACCAATAGGGAAATAAATTCTAGTATAGTCAAAAAATGGAACACTATTCAGCAATGAAGAAACAGAGAGTATAAGAATAAAGAGGAGTAAATGTTAGTATAACAGTATGAACAGGTTTTTCAGAATTATAGTGAATGAAAGAAGCCAGACACAAAAGAATCCATACTGCATGATTCCATTTATATGAATTCCAAGAACGAGCAAAACTAATCTATGGTGAAAGAAATGTGAAAAGTATAGCCTATGGAGGTGGGAATTGACTGGAATTGGGCATAAAAGAACTTTCCAGGGGAATGGGAATGTTTTCGATTGAGAGATTGGTAGCACAGGTAATATATATTTCTCAAAACTCATCAAATTACACACTTTAAAATATATATATTTCTGTATGTGTGAATTTTACTTAAATAAAATATATCCTTTTTATTGCAGTTTTAATGAAGTTGAGTGAGTGAAATTAAATGCATATATTCAAATCACTTCTTTACCTGTTTTTAACTTTTTACCATTATAAGTATGAACACATAATTTCTGAGGCCATTGACTGAGTTCCCAAAAGTAGAATTTCTTTATTAAAGATGTTATTTATTTTTAGACTTTTGAGACATATTGGAAAACTTCTTTCCAATAATAATGGATCAACTTATAGTCTCGTCTACAGTGTATGAAAATACCCATTTTCCCCACCTAGCCAATATTAAAGTATTGTCATTTTATCAATATTTAACAATAATTAGAGACTAGGTTATAACAAGACACTAATAAGGAGAAGAACTTCTAAAAACTCACAGAGCCATTACTGCATCCTAGGAACTGTTCTAAGCAATATACCTCTATTAACACCCATTTACTATGCAAAACAACCTTGAGGTAGACACTACTATGACCCCATCTTACAGGTAAGGTAACTCAAGCAAATATGGGTTAAGTTACTTGCCCAAAGTTAGCCAGTTAGTAAGTGTTAGAGCTAGGTCTTCAAACTCAGGAATTCCGGTTCCAGAGTTTGTGCTCTTATCCACTATAATATTTTCTTATTATTATTTTAATTACTGAATGATTTGATTACTGGTGTGATTGAACTTTCTCTCATGCTGTTGACCTTTTACGAAATGCCTTTTCATGTTCTGTGCTCATATTCCTAATAAGGAGTTTGTCAGGATTTCTTTGGGGCCTCTCCCGTTGCAGAGCACAGGCTCCGGACGCGCAGGCTCAGCGGCCATGCCTCACGGGCCCAGCCGCTCCGCGGCATGTGGGATCTTCCCGGACCGGGGCACGAACCCACGTCCCCTGCATCGGCAGGCGGACTCTCAACCACTGCGCCACCAGGGAAGCCCCTCTTTGTTTTTTTTTAAAGAACAATTCCGCAGGACAATAACCACAGAAGTAATATTTACAAACCCGCTGGTGGTTCCACCGTGCGATGCTGCGCTTCTTGCCGGGGCGAGATTTCAGTCCCAGCCAATTAACTCATCCAAAAATTCTGCGGTCAAAATCATGGTGCGTTTCTCGGGCAGCTGCTCCCACCAGCCCCGGGACCAGCCAAAGTAAACGCCGGCGACACCACCACCAACCCCTCGGACCTTCACACGGCCCGAAACGGCTCTCCTGAAGAGGAGCCGAATGAAACGGCTTCCGGGCAGACGCCTTCCCAGAATGCCGTGCGCGCGCATGCACCCGAGGAGCCACAGGGGTTTTTTTGGACTTGGAAGAATCATTAGAAATTAAGAATATTAATCTCTTATCAGTTTTATCTATCGAAGTATTTTCCCAAGATGTTTTTCTTTTGCCACTTATTTTTTCATAATTTTTACATTATTTTATAACTTCTAAAATGTGTAATTTTTTTCTTTGTTAAATACTGCCTATGAGGTCACAATATCAAGAAAATACTAATGCATTCTATAAACATCTTGTCTCTAACAGCTACTTTAGATTCTAAAATGTGTTTAAAATTTTAGTTAAATAAATTTAGGATAGGTGTATGTTTTTGGACTCTAACAAAAATAGAATAAACTCTATAATGGTAAACATCTTCCTTTCTAACTACCCTTCATGTGATATGTCAAATACATTTGTAAACCATATCGCTTGGAATATTTTAACACAGAGAAACAAACGACAATGTGTGTGCCCCTTTAAGGAGCAGAAACATCATCCATTGTGCAAGCCAAAGACTTAAACGTCTTCCTTGACTCCTGTCTTTCCTTACATTCAATATCCAATCTATCCATCAATTCCTCCAAAACATATCTCTAATATGTTAATTTCACTCCCTCCCATCACTACCATCCCACTCCAAGCCACCATCACCAGAACTATCACTATAGCCCCCTGGTGTCGCCTTTATTCTGCTGTGGCTTCCCCACCATCTATTCTCAACACAGCAGCCAGAGTGATCCTTTTATAATGTACACAACATGGTCCCTTTGCCCTGTTTAAAACTTCTAATGACTTTCCAATCACAATTAAAATAGAAACCAACTTCTTTCCCCGCTCACAAAGTCTTGGGTGGTCTGCCCCTTGCTTTCCTTTCCACCCACGTCTTGGGCTACTCTCTTCCTCATACACTATACTTTGCCACAAAAGCCTTGGTTAAGCTCCTCTAACACACACTGAAGTTCTTGAGCACGTTTTGTCTTTTGCATGCTGTTCCCTAGAGTTAAACGCTGGCTAGCCCGAACCCCTCCAATCTTTGCATAGCTTGCTAGTTACCTTGCAGGGAAGTCTCCTTTGGCCTCCCAGTCACTCCATAGGATGTCACCCTATTTAATTCTCTGCACAATACTTGTCACTTTGATTTATTTGTGTTCACTACTCGCATAGTTTTGTCTGCCCTCACTAAAATGTAAGCTCTGTGTCTTCAGACCTTGTCGGTCCTGTTAACACTGTATATCTAGCACCAATAACAGTGCCTACACATAGCAGGTCCTCAGTAAATATTTATTAAAAGGAAGAATTGTGAAGTATCTGGAAATTATCTAATACCAAGGGATAAAAAGAAACTGAAGATTTGTGTTCAATATATAATAGATAACTTTTAGAAAGTTAGAACACCCCCGAAATAGAATGTCCCATCTCTAAGGCACGATTCAAAAACGAGATTAGACAGCCACCTATTAAGAAAACTAGAGATTTTTATTCCAGGCAATATGACCAACCTGCAGTCTTCCTCCTTCTTTTACCTGCTTGTATTTGCTACAGTGAACCTCTGCCCATTCTTCAGTCCTTGTCCTCCATGCTCTTACTCTCTGGGCTACTAACTGCTCTCAATCCTTGCCTTGCTCTTTGAACTTGACCTACATTTTTGACCTTCCTATCTCCTTGAAATAATTTTTCTTCTTTAAGAATTAAACATAAAAGCAAAAGCAGAGAACATCTATAGCTGTACATAACTTCTTTATCACCACTCCTGGACCACCCACATGTGTGCACTAACAATTCATAGTTATCAGGTTCTGTTCCCTCTCAGAATTCCTATCATACAGGGAAACATGTTTCTAACACTACCTTTATTCATATGACGATTAACATCCATGAGAAGTATGTAAAAATGTCATTACAACATACAATTTCTCCTGTAAAAATGCAGTAACTATTAGTGAAAATTTTCAACTGACCTCCTGACAATTTATAAAGATTCTATAGGGACAGAAAAATAAGAATTTACAAAGTCATCAACATAAATTCTGTGACTAAAATAAGCTCCACGCTACATGTGCTTCAGCAGAATGGCAAAGGATTACATTCCGTGGATTTCCAGGGTCACTCAGAAATAGTGAAAAAAACAGAAATATTAAAGCCAGTAATGTCAAGGTTTTCTCTCCTTGGCATCTTATTCAAAGATGCATTTTTATGCTTCCATGCCATGCTTTTTAGATTATCAAGTAGCACCATATGTAACTATAACTATATTATAAACAATTTACTTGACAACTATGCATGCCTGCTCTTTTAAATCTAATAATTCAGCGCCTCCAGAAGATTTATAATGTACCAGCAATTTGCTCAGAACGGGCTTAAAAGTGTGCTGCCCTCCAGCAGAGCATTAGCCTTCGCTCTGTTGTGAGGGACAAACACATCGATTTTTCTAGTCCTTCTCCTAACAATTAAATACAGTCTGTTGCAGGCAGAAAAAGTCTTAAGTCAATTCTTTTGAAAAGGGGCCTCTATGAGTATTTTAATGTCCTTGGTCATATTTTTCAAATGTGAAGAATTTACAGGTCCATATAAACATTTTAGTCCATTTCTATTTGTTCCTGAAAGCACTGTATATTCATAGATCAGCAAGTGTATATGGAGTGATTTATTTGTAGAAATTTCTCATTAAATTTACACCTTTCTGCACTTGGAAAGTGAAGTGTTTTTGAGAGTAGGCAGCTTGTCTACACTTACACACAACTCCATTACATCAAAGATCCCTTATTTCAAACATACAAGTAAGTACCCAAAGCCCTTTTTTTCCTATCAGAAAATAAGGATATAGGTAGACTAGAATTAGGAGAAACTGTCCAGTCTGGGCATGAATCCAGGGAACAGGTGGCTATTCACCACCCAAATTGAAGCCTTTCGCTAACCTGTTTGTATTCCCTACTGGAGCTTGTAATTTTTAGAAAGGAACATGCTTGATAATAACATATTATACAGACTAAATGATTTTGTTAACCTCAGACAAGATAAAATACTTGTTATACACACAGGAACCACCTGTGTCCTTAGTTTTGACCACCAGTTCCCCCTCCCACTATGGGCTGGTCCACACGCACTCCCTCTGGGCATGGCTGGTCGGTGTCAGACTGCTCCCTTTCTCTCCTGTCCTCATCCCCTTCAGTCCTCTTTGTGGGTTGTGGTAGACTCACACTCCCCCGTTATGCTTTCTCTGTGCCTCTTTATTGCATTACTCACTTTCCTGCTCCAATGACTAGTTCTTAGAAGGTCGCCTTGCTCGTCTCCTCTAATTGCTGACCTTTGCACACTTTTTCTTTCTTCTGCGCTTGCTCAGTTGGTGAACTGCCACTGCCCACTTCAGGTTGAAAATATTTTGCGTTTCAGTGAACTTCCTGGAAAGTTCTTCATCTTTTCAGTCTGAATGACTTTATAGGACAGGCCAAAGCCACTTTGTTTTGCTATCTCAACACCAGTCATGGAATAATATTATTATGAATGTAAAGGAGTCTCTTTAGAACCGTGACTACCCAACTAACTCATGGCATCGGCAATAGCTGGCTTTCTTGTCTCAGTATGGCTCAACTGAAAGGGCCCAGATGTACCCCAAAAGTAAATCTTAAATGGCATAATGTGGATGTCACACAGCTAAGGGGAATGGGTTCCAGAGATCTATGAAATATTTCAACCAATCCTCCCATATTGGCTCATCTTGAGCACATGTCCACTGAGCTACCCTCCCCTACATCACTCCATCTGAACCTATCTACCCTTCAAAGTCCAATTAGTCTAAATGGATGAGTGCCTGTAAGAACATCCTTTCTAGCTCTAACAGACCAGCAACAAGCACTTTAGGAAATGTCTGTGGTTACAGCCAGCACCTCAGGGCACCTCCTGCCTTTTTTTCCCATCCTGCTTGCTCTGTTTTGGAGTCTCTGATTCCTACCACATAACTGATTATCTCTCTACCCAGACCCATTAAATTAACACATCGGTAGTTATACGCTTCACTCTCAACTCCAGCCTCAGCCCTGGACTGTTGTACATACCTCCCCTTGGCTCCATATTCTCAGGCTCTGCTTTTAGGAAGCCAAATGAAGACAGTCCCTCGTGGCCAAACTTAATTCTGATTAATATAAAAGATGAAGAGAAAATATGGCAAAACTGAAATACACACTCTGTGCGGACATGTTTGCCTCAACCGTGGCCTCTTAACGTAGGCTGACCAATCCAAGTTTTGATCACCTGCCACCATTAAAGTAAAACACAAACAGCATCCAACTTTCCCCTCGTTCAATTGCAATTCAGGCTCATAACTTTTGAGTCATTACCTGGCTTCAAACTTTTCATTCTAAGTCCTTATATTTCCATCCTCCAGACCTCCAGGCTGGCACTCATGGTATTCTCTTTGGCAGAGGGGCCTCAGAGTTCAACAAACATTGTTTTGATTTATGCCTTTAGTTCCCCAAATCCTCTGTCACTTCAGGTTGGATCTCTCTGCCATCACCTTGTCTTTACAAGTTGTAGTCCCTGAGGCAGAGAAATGGGCTCGGGGTAATTTTTACTTCATTTTTAATTTCACTTATTTTTATAATGATAGTTCACGTGTTGTAAGAGTTTTGTGAATTAAGTTATTTTGTGAACTAAGCCCAGGCTTCTTTAAAAAGAAACAAAAGTCTAGCGAGAGGCAAGATCCCATAGATGTTATATAATACCATACCAGAAAGGAACTTAAAACCATTAATGCCTACATAGCTCCTATAACATGGCATGTGAAACTTATTCCCATTCAAAATATATAAAACTTTTCCCAAAGTGAAAAAAAGTGTGCAAATTATACAGTCTAAAATAAAGATATTAATTAGCTAACTTTGAACTGCAAGCAGAATGTCTGCAACTTAAAGATCCTTATTTTTCACCAACTCTCATCAACTCCTTTAATTTTCTCCCACCTTTAATTTTATTTTTATGTAATAAAAGTAAAATTGTGTTATTTTCCAGTCAATACAGAGGTTACCATTTGAAATTCAGCTAACAATTCTAGCCACTTTGAACTTGCATCTCATTAAAAATAAAAGCATTTACCAGTACTGTATTCCAGTTCCCTAGGTAACCAAGACTCCACTTCAAAAACAGACTGGATAGTCACAAGAAAGCATAATACACACACATACACTAAACCAAACAAAAGGCAATTTTACTTCATTTGCTAAAATAGATTTGACCAAGTGCTTTTACATAATGGCAGATGGTAGCTGCATTAATATTTATGTTGGACGTGGCAAGAGAGGATCGGAGGAAAAGGGCTTGATTGAAGATTTATCCTTGGAAATAGGTAAAAACCAAGTTGTCAGTATAGAATGAGCACAGGTTCCCAAATATGAGTGTGAATTCATGCTCTGCCACCCTACAGATACCTTATCTTGCATAAGTCTTATGTCCTCTGAACCTCAGTTTCCCCATGAATTAGAACTAAATTATAAGACTGTAATGGGAATTAAATGAGATAATGCTTGTAAATCATAATTATAGCTACCATTTTCCACATGCTCGTCCTGGACCAAGCTTACATAACAACACCATGAAGTAAATATCGGTACCTCCATTTTATAGACGAAGAAAGTAAGATTCTGAGAGTTTAGATAACTTGTCCGTGGCCACACAACTGATAAGTGGCAGAAGTGAAATTGAAAGCCAAGGCCTCAAAGTCCATGCTCTGGGCAATTCCATTGCCCTGAAGCAGGATGGTATCTGAATCACAGTAACCATTCCATAACGCTTTTTCATATTAATTAGTATTGTAAAATGCAAGGGGCACTTTTAGGGCTTCCAAGTTGCGTGACTCTAAAGGAACCATTCACATCAGAGTCTTCATGAATGGCACACCCTGAGGAGTCATGCAGTACACAGCTAATACTTCTGTACACAGTGACCCTAGGCACTATTTTTCATGGGTCTCTGTAATCAAGAAAGGAGAGATGGAGGGCTTCCCTGGTGGCGCAGTGGTTGAGAGTCCACCTGCCGATGCAGGGGACACGGGTTCGTGCCCTGGTCCGGGAAGATCCCACATGCCACGGAGCGCCTAGGCCCGTGAGCCATGGCCGCTGAGCCTGCGCATCCAGAGCCTGTGCTCCGCAACGGGAGAGGCCACAACAGTGAGAGGCCCGCGTACTGCAAAAAAAAAAGAAAGGAAAGATGGAAATAGATTCAAAAGAGATTTCTATTTATAGTGGGCCCATAATATTTTGGCTCTCCCAGCATCTTCTGAACAGTTTTCACATGTTTGAAGAATGCCCTAAATTATGACTCTTACCTCTCCAAGCTAGAACTCAAAACTCCCTTTCCTAGCCCTCCTTGCTTAGGAAGTTTGAGTATAAGCAAATATCAGCATGGAGCCTGGACTAAGCCAATCAAGCTCATCTATATTTCATTCCAGAAGTGAGCAATGTGGGGCACCATACCTGACTCTGTTTCCCTCCTCCCAAAATGTTTAATTTCCACTTTTGCCATCTCCTTATAGCACAGTCTTCTTCATACCAGGTCACCAAGCCGCACTTTCCACCACCAAAGTAGTCTAACAAAGTTTTTTAAACAATGACTCTTCTCTTCCTAAAATAACTCTTTGGCAATGCCAGCTGTCAAGATAGCAGTATTTTTCAGTCTTTCCTCATGGTATGTATTTGATATAAATGGATGGCACGTAGAAAGTGCTAAATAAATGTTAGTTCCTTTACTGTCTTCCCTACACATCCCATTTCCTCTTCAAGAACAGGAACTGGGCCTTATGTCTATTAGTGTACCCAAAGGTGTCCAGCATTGTACGTCAGGAGGTGTACATGATGACTTGGTGATGGTGGTGGTGGTGAGGACCCAAAACACAAAGATAAAGCACTGACAAAAAAGGTGCCCATAACCACCTGCTATAGGCTGAATATTTGTGTTCCCTCAAAATTCATATCCCAAAGTGATGGTATTTGAAGGAGGGGCTTGTGGGAGGTGAATAGGTCATGAGGATAGAGAACTCATGAACGGGATTAGTCCCCTTATAAAAGAGGCCCCCAGGGCTTCTCTGGTGGCACAGTGGTTAAGAATCCGCCTGCCAATGTAGGGGACACAGGTTAGAGCCCTGGTCCGGGAAGATCCCACATGCCGCAGAGCAACTAAGCCCGTGCACCACAACCACTGAGCCTGTGCTTTAGAGCCCGCGTGCCACAACTACTGAAGCCCATGCACGTAGAGCCCATGCTTCGCAACAAGAGAAGCCACCACAACGAGAAGTCCGTGCACCACAACGAAGAGTAGCCTCCACTCGCTACAACTAGAGAAAGCCTGAGCACAGTGTAGCAACGAAGACCCAGTGCAACCAAAAATAAAATAAATAAAACAGGAAGTACTCAAGAAATTGTTAAAAAAAAAAAGAGTGCTCAGAGAGTTTTCATGCCCCTTCTGCCACATGAGGATATAGCCAGAAGGTAGCTGTCTCTGAACCAGGAGCCTCATTAGACACCAAATCTGCCAATGCAATGATCTGCCAATGCAACAGAAATAAACTTCTGTCGTTTATAAGCCACACAGTCTATGATATTTTTGTCATAGCAGGCTAAACAGACTAAGACACCACCTATGCCTAAATGTTGTATTTCATTTTACAAGTGTCCTATGGGAAAGAAAGAAGAAAATTAAATGCCAACTTTTGCTAACCCTTTTTTCCCTTTTAAATAATGCATTTTGATTTTTCATATAATCTTTCAAGTATCAGAGCCTTCTTTCTATCTTGAACTATTTTTCTTAGTTCAACTATCTCTTTTGCTTCATTAAAACTTTCAACTGAGCATTCCCAAAGGCTCTCGGCAATGTAAATTAATTCCTATGGGCTCAGCCTTAATCATCTGGTAACAGAGCCGTAGTGAGAATATGACCTGCCTTTGGTATCAGGAGTTGCCCAGGCTACCTAGTCTACTCGTAACCATTATTTATGCAGACGCACCCTTCACCAGAACCTTAACCCCTTCTACTCTATCAGTGACCTTAATGGCTTAATGGTTCTTTTTTTTTTTTTTTTTTTTGCGTAGCACAGGCTCCGGACGCGCAGGCTCAGCGGCCATGGCTCACGGGCCCAGCCGCTCCACGGCACGTGGGATATTCCCGGACCGGGGCATGAACCCGTGTCCCCTGCATTGGCAGGTGGACTCTCAACCACTGCGCCACCAGGGAAGCCTCTTAATGATTCTTAAAGTATGTGATACCATGAACACAGATTACTAGTCTCCCAACCCCGTTCAAGCTCTCCAGGTTAGCCAGGTTGGACTCCTTCATCACCTGTAACACTAGCTGGTAACTCCTATCTGTCTTTGTGCATGTGCCTTTGCAGAATCTGCCCGTCCATCCCTTCTTTTGAACTTCAGTGAAATGTCCCTTTTGTTTCTCCTCCAGCTCCAGAGTGAAAGTTAGTAATTACTCAATGAACATTAATTTTTTGTATCTGCAATATGAGAGCAACAGAACTGACTTCAGAGCTGTTCTCAGGGTTAAATGATATAGGGTATGTAAAGCACCTGGCACAGTGCCTGGTACATAACAAAGCTCAATAGAAGTAGGTTTCCTGCCATCTCCTCCTCCAGTCCCCAATGGTCTTTCTCATCCCTGAACTCCTCCACTGCAGCGTTTTATTTCTTCTTCCACTCGTCTAGGCCCTGGTAAGCTCTTTTATTTAATTCAACCATTTATTTAATCAACATTGAATTTGTCTAAAACTGTTCTATGAATTTGGGATGATGTACAAACTACACTCAGGGCCTGTCTTCAACAAATGCACAGTGGAATACGAACAGTAAATTGTTTTAATTAAACATAATTGTACTGCAAGGTACTCTCTGCTACAAAGAAGTAATGTATAAAGGACAGACTGACAGACACTGCTAGAGAATATCAATGAAAACCTCAGCAAAAAGATATTTAAGCTGGGTTATAAATGATTAATAAGACTTCATAGAATATGGCAAAAAAAATTTGCTCAAGCAGAGAAATGAAAATTTGTTCTAGGGCTTCCCTGGTGGCGCAGTGGTTGAGAGTCCGCCTGCCGATGCATGGGACACGGGTTCGTGCCCCGGTCCGGGAAGATCCCACATGCCGCGGAGCGGCTGGGCCCGTGAGCCATGGCCGCTGAGCCTGTGCGTCCGGAGCCTGTGCTCTGCAACAGGAGAGGCCACAACTGTGAGAGGCCCGCATACTGCAAAAAAAAAAAAAAAAAATTTGTTCTAAACAAATAACTCACCATAGGAAAAAATCCTGTAGGCATATTTTGGTTTATTGTATTATTAATGATGATTATCAAGACCGTATTTTTAAAAGCAAAAAGCAGGATACACAAGTACAAAGAAAATTATAGGGATAATGGAACAAAACATTTAGAAAACCTAGAATGTGTAGTTGCCATTTCTAGGAAAGTAAAGTGAATGAACAAAAACCTAATTATAAAAAACAAGGAAATGGTTAAATAAGTAGTGACTAACCAAATCAAGGTACTATGTAGACTTTAATAATGATAATAATGAAGTAAATGTAATGTAATTTCAATTTCTTTAAATAATCTAAAATTGAAAATTCTTATAATACGTGAACAAAGACTTTAAAGGAAAATGCTTAATAAAAGTGGTTGTTATTTGATGTTAATGGTCATTATTTTATAATAATCTTTTAAAAATCTTTTTTAGTTTACAATTTCAAAAAGAAAGGATGAGGTATTACTATTCAGGAAATGCTTTCATGTTTACAAAATTATTTTTAAATGTTTTTAAGACTAACTCATAACAATTTTTAATTTGCACTAAAAACAACAAACCAGAAGCATCAAGTACTAAAGTAAATATTTCCACAATGTTAACTTACACTGTGTTCTCAGTGCCTTCATCCTCTCCCTCCCCATCTCAAAACCTCAAGTCGCTCCTATTTAGAAAAACTGGGGGTTTTTTTCCACCCAGGGTACAGCATAGTTAATGTCCAAAGCACAGAGCATTTAATTACTTATGGTATAAGGGGTGTCAACTGAAGTTGCCTCAATGAGAATACATTTATTTGGGGATAAAATGGATTCTCCTAATTCTTGCCTTTTCCAAACAATAAGATAAAACAGGAAAACTTCACCAGACATATGATGCCCAAACATGAGATTAGTTGTCAGTCTAATGTGGAGTCAGGAGGAAGAATAAAGGAAGATCAAAAGTTAAGAAAAAGGAACATGTTAACTCCTATTAATTCTTATTTCCTAACATTTAAAATCATGAATGCTTTAGCATTTGATTTTTAATGTGCCTAAAAGATCCATTCTTGAGTTTCTTATTAATTAATTGTTATGGAATTTTACTTTCTCAAATAACAAGATTAATGCATATATTTTTAAGAAAATATCAAAATAATTAAAAGTCTTAAGAATGTCACAACCCAATTTTAAAGAAGCAAACTGAACTGACTTTACATTATTAGTGTCTTTTAAGTGTGATATCTATGCATATTCATTTTATTAAATTTTTAATAAAAGTAACAAACTGTACTACAAACAGTAAAATAATTATTTCCTTCAATACTCAGGATTTTCTTTTTAGTTGTGTTGGATACTACAGTTTCTCTTTCACAGGAATTATTAATCTTGAAAGGTCAACTATAAATATCTTTTCCTAATATCTTTGTGGCTGGATAAAACTGAGCCTCTGCCTAGTGAGCATGGTTCTTGTCAGCCTTGATTTTCTTTCTGTGGCTAGAGGAGATTGGGAACTCGAAATACATTCCCTATAGCTACTCAGCAACAGGGACTCCAAGTTTCCTGAAGCGTCTGCTGGTATGGGAAGCTAGCAAGTGAAGGAAAGAGGAAAGGCAGTGAGGGTTCTGAATCTCCAGAGATGCTCAGAAGACCAGGAAATGTAACAAGCATCTGCCACATATATAAATAAATTACATTTAAGCAGCAATTACTCTTTATTAAGCATCTTACACACATATCCTCCTCCTTACAGATGACAGAACAATCTCAGAGAGCCCAGTGTCATGGCCATGGCCGCTCAGCTACTGGAGAGGCTGGAGATGGAATTTTCCTGCCCCAAATCCTGAGCTCATCCAAGTACACCATCATAGCCCATGGGGTTTAGAGTCAGACAAACCTACGCTTGAGTTCAGGTTCAGCCACTTCTCAGTCTTGGGCAAGTCACTCAAGACCTCTGTGCCTCGGCTTCCTCATCTGTAAAATGGGATAACAGGAGCCTGGATTGCATAGGGTTGTTGTGAGCATGAAATACTGCACATAAATCCCTTAGCATACACAAAGCCCTGGGATCATCTAGTTGTTCTAGTTGTTGCAATTGCTGCTGCTGTTGCTATCATTCTTCTCTAAATGCAGCTGCCAGCACTGTTCTTGCAGGAAGCACCATGGTGTGGTGATTAGGATGTTGCGCTCTCAAGCTAAACCCATCTGGGTTCAAATCCTACCACTACCAAGTAAAGCCATGTGACTTCAAACAGGTTACTGAATCTTTTGTTATCTCCGTTTCCTGTAAAATGAAGGCAATTATAATAAAACCTATCTCTTTTGGCTGTTGAGAGGATTAAACAAGGCACATAATTGGAATACTTAAATAGTGCCTAATGTATAGAAAGCACTTAATAAATATTCATTTTAATCTATTGTCATTACTATCTTATTAATTTCCAGCAGCTTCCCCAAACGTCCTGACATTAAACATATTTTAAAACAACTGGGCATCTGTTATGTGTGGATTCTGGCAGTACATGGAAAGATAGTGAAGCTTCCTACCTCGGATAGGTATGTTTACAATCTATTTTACTAGCTAGAACATAAATCTATACTCACTATGCAAGGCATCATAGTCTAACGGCCAGTGAAGGGTAAAGACAACAGGTGAGACCAGAGTCCAGAGGAGGAAACCAGTTTGAAAACATTAGCCTTCCATCTTTGGGAGCAGATTTGTTATTTATCGCCAAAAAAAAACACACAAAGGATAAAGGAAGTGGGACGTGGTTCCAGCACTCTGGAATTTTGTGGTCCTGTAAAATTTGTTAAAAAAAAAAAAAAATCAAGGAGGGGTGGTAGTGGGATGAATTGGGAGATTGGGATTGATATATATACACTAATATGTATAAAATAGATAACTAATAAGAAGCTGCTATATAAAACAAATAAAATTCAGATTAAAAAATTAAATTTTAAAAAATCAAGGTAAATGGGACTCTTTAAGACATTTATTTTGTCATGAAGGTTGAAGCATTAAGAAAATTATCTACCCTCTATTCATACCCTAATATATCAAGAAAAAGAATATTTTATTCCAAAAGTAGGTAGAAAGAAATAACCTCAGAATGAAAAACAATCGTTACCCAAAAGGGAACCTATGATTGTGTGTATGTTGTGCATATGTACACATGTATATATTCATATGCACATATAATAGCACCTCTTTGTTTCTGATTTCTCTTCAGACTGATGAAAACCTCATCAAAACCTTAAGCAGGTTGAATTCACAAACCAGCGTTTAGCAATCACTGGGGTAAAGTGCACTGCAGAGTATAACAGGTGTGGACCAGATCTACACTGGCAGAGCAAAGCAAAGAATTGGAATTAGATCATTTTAATCAAAATGTTTGTTTGCCTTCAGTCCCTGAAATAACTTCTTTCCTAAAATCTGCTTCCACTTCCTGATTCTGTTTGCTGGGAATAACAACTTTTTTAGACTTATTATGCAAACAATCCCAACCCAGGGAACAGGAGTCACAATGGGTTAAACTGAAAATCATAAGCCAGGCCAGTAAGTGGAGATGGATTGTCAGTGTTCCTAGAAAGAACAGCTCCGTTTTCCAGATTTCCTGAGGAAGGAGCTGCATAAAGTGGCTTATTTGATTTTGCAGACGGAAGCAGGTAGCACGAATCTAGCAGGAAACATAGCCCTCAGGGGAGTTTTCAAAGAATGTTGAAAAGGAAGCATTTTAGAAATTTTTTTAAATAACTATTTCAAACAAAGTTGGAGATATTACGTGGAGTAAGGAGCAAAGACTGTGAATCCCTACACTACTACGTACTAGTGACATCTTGGGAAACCCTCTCAACCTCTTAGAGCCTCAGTTTTCTCATCTACAAAGTGGGAAGAGGGATAATACACAGTTTGCAGGGTTAAAGATTAAACTACAATAAATTACAGTGTATATAAATTGCCTGGCCCTTATTAGGTATTCAAAATGAATAGCCATTACAATTACGGTTAGAAGGTTTACTCAAATGAGGACCACTAATATTTTCTATTCATTCAGCAAATACGTATTGGGCACTTACAAGGTAAGGCATGTCTTTGAATCCAAGGTCCCCAAAGTCCAGTGGCAGAGACAGGGAGCAGAGAAATTAGTGCAATAGATTTTGACTGATTCTACAATTTAAAAAACAGAAATAAGGTACAGTGGTGGAATCATGGACCAAAGTTCAGAGCAATCAAATACCTAGAGGAGGAGCCCAAGAAAAACAAAATGCTTGAACTGTCTTGAAAGGCATGCAGGGACTCCTTTGGTGGAGAAAGCAAGGAATGGCATTTCAGTTTGGGGGAACTGCATATGCAAAAGCATGAAAATACAAAACCCCCTAGTGTGTTCAGGGAACCATAAGTAATCACTTTCTAGAAACCCCCAAACATTTAATTTGTCATGAGGATTTAAATAGGATATTCATGCCATTTTATCAAATACAGTAAAACTTCACCATGCAACCAACATGGCCATAAAGCAGTTGGCAATTTGCTCCTATCTTCCATTTAGCATCCTTACGAGGAAACTGTGGCAACTTTGAAGGGTTAGTTCACTTCTGTGAGTAGAGGGCGTGTTAAAAGTGACTCTTCCGACAGCGTTCAGGCATTTTTCAGTTTAGTGTATGATGCACATTTTGATTGTAATAGTTGGTCTATTTCTTATACACCTAATAAAGGAAAAACATGTTTTTCTTTCTTCCTCTGCACAACTGGAATAATATTTTTTCAATGTATACGATTTTTGTTTAACATTGCAACAACAAAGCACCACAATTTTCATGACTAAATTTTTGGGACCACATTTAACATCGTGGAAGGAATTTACCCTGTTTATATACTAAGAACACCAATTATTTAATGCCAAAGTAACACCTGGGTTGAGCACATAGATTTCTGTCAGACTGGATATTGTTTAGCTAGTATCAACTTTTGACTAAGTTCTTCAGTATTTTTATTAATATTTTAAAGGATAACACCCTAGCCATTTCTGAATCAAAATCTTGAGTTACAATAAATCTTTTTATTTAACATCTTTATTGGAGTATAATTGCTTTACAATGGTGTGTTAGTTTCTGCTGTATAACGAAGTGAATCAGCTATATGTATACATATATCCCCATATCCCCTCCCTCTTGCGCCTCCCTCCCAGCCTCCCTCTCCACCGCTCTAGGTGGTCACAAAGCACTGAGCTGATCTCCCTGTGCTATGCGGCTGCTTCCCACTAGCTGTCTATTTTACATTTGGTAGTGTATATATGTCAATGTTACTCTCTCAGTTCAACTCAGCTTACCCTTCCCCCTCCCCATGTCCTCAAGTCCATTCTCTATGTCTGCGTCTTTATTTCTGTCCTGCCCCTAGGTTCATCAGAACCTTATTTTATTCAGATTCCATATATATGTGTTAGCATATGGTATTTGTTTTCCTCTTTCTGACTTATTTCACTCTGTATGACAGTCTCTGGGTCCATCCACCTTACTACAAAAAACTCAGTTTCATTCCTTTTTATGGCTGAGTAATATTCCATTGTATATATGTGCCACATCTTCCTTATCCATTCATCTGTAAATGGACACTTAGGTTGCTTCCATGTCTTGGTTATTGTAAATAGTGTTGCAATGAATATTGTGGTATGTCTCTTTTTGAATTATGGTTTTCTCCGGGTATATGCCCAGTAGTGGGATTGCTGGGTCATATGGTAGTTCTATTTGTAGTTTTGTAAGGAACCTCCATATTGTTTTCCATAGTGGCTGGATCAATTTACATTCCCACCAACAGGGCAAGAGGGCTCCCTTTTCTCCACACCCACTCTAGCATTTACTGTTTGTAGATTTTTTGATGATGGGCATTCTGACCCATGTAAGGTAATACCTCATTGTGGTTTTGATTTGCATTTCTCTAATGATTAGTGATGTTGAGCATCCTTTCATGTGTTTGTTGGCAATCTGTACATCTTCTTTGGAGAAATATCTATTTAGGTCTTCCACCCATCTTTGGATTGGGTTGGGGTTTTTTTTGGATATTGAGGTGCGTGAGCTGCTTGTATATTTTGGAGATTAATCCTTTGTCAGTTGCTTCATTTGCAAATATTTTCTCCCATTCTGAGGGTTGTCTTTTCGTCCTGTTTATGGTTTCCTTTGCTGTGCAAAAAGCTTTTAAGTTTCATTAGGTCCCATTTGTTTATTTTTGGTTTTATTTCCATTACTATAGGAGGTGGATCAAAAAAGATCTTGCTGTGATTTATATCACAGAGTGTTCTGCCTATGCTTTCCTCTAAGAGTTTTATAGTGTCTGGCCTTATATTTAGGTCTTTAATCCATTTTGAGTTTATTTTTGTGTATGGTGTTAAGAAGTGTTCTAATTTCATTCTTTTACATGTAGCTGTCCAGTTTTCCCAGCACCACTTATTGAAGAGACTGTCTTTTCTCCATTGTATATTCTTGCCTCCTTTATCAAAGATAAGGTGACCATATGTGCATGGGTTTATCTCTGGGCTTTCTACCCTGTTCCATTGATCTATCTTTCCGTTTTTGTGCCAGTACCATACTATCTTGATTACTGCAGCTTTGTAGTAAGGTCTGAAGTCAGGGAGCCTGATTCCTCCAGCTCCGTTTTTCTTTCTCAAGATTGCTTTGGCTATTTGGGGTCTTTTGTGTTTCCACACAAATTGTGAAATTTTTTGTTCTAGTTCTGTGAAAAATGCCAGTGTTAGTTTGATAGGGATTGCATTGAATCTGTAGATTGCTTTGGGTAGTAGAGTCATTTTCACAATGTTGATCCTTCCAATCCAAGAACATGGTATATCTCTCCATCTGTTTGTATCATCTTTAATTTCTTTCATCAGTGTCTTATAATTTTCTGCATACAGGCCTTTTGTCTCCTTAGAAACAAATCAGTCACAGAAAGTAAACTCCAAGTCTACAGGTGCTCCCAAAGTCCACTGTCTCAATTTTGGGAACATTCGTTGTCTATTCAGGTATTCCACAGTTGCAGGGTTCATCAAGTTGATTGTGGGGATTTAGTCCACTGCTCCTGAGGCTGCACAGAGAAACTTCCCTTTCTCTTCTTTGTCCGCACAGCTCCTGGGGTTCAGCTTTGGTTTTGGCCCTGCCTCTGCGTGTAGGTCACCCTCAGGTGTCTGTTCCCTGCCCAGAGAGGAGGGGGTAAAAGCAGCGGCTAATTAGGGCTCCCTTGCTCACTCAGGCCGGGAAAGGGAGCGGTACAGTAGTCATAATTAGAATGCGGGGCAAGCCTGCGGTGGCAGAGGCCGGCATGACGTTGCAGCAGCCTGAGGCACGCTGTGTGTTCTCCCGGGGAAGTTGTCCCTGGATCTCGGGACCCTGGCAGTGGTGTGCTGCAAGACTCCCATGAGGTGTGGAGAGTGACCTGTGCTCGCACACAGGATTCTTGGTGGCTGCAGCAGCAGCGTTAGCGTTTCATGCCCATCTCTGGGATCTGAGCTGATAGCCGTGGCTCACGCCCATCTCTGAAGCTCACTTAGGCAGTGCTCTGCCTTCTGTGGGCCCACAAGGAAGGAATCCCCTCTCCTCGGTACCCT
Source organism: Delphinapterus leucas (assembly GCF_059928025.1). Lineage (NCBI taxonomy): Eukaryota > Metazoa > Chordata > Mammalia > Artiodactyla > Monodontidae > Delphinapterus > Delphinapterus leucas. Next base: position 45,224,439 of record NC_143133.1, on the reverse strand, counting down.
GAAACAGTGGTCTCTTGCCTCTTAGACAGTTCCAGACTTTTTCCTGGACTCCTCCCGGCTAGCTATGGCGCACTAGCCCCCTTCAGGCTGTGTTCAGGCAGCCAACCCCAGTCCTCTCCCTGGGATCTGACCTCCAAAGCCCGAGCCTCAGCTCCCAGCCCCTGCCCGTCCCCGCGGGTGAGCAGACAAGCCTCTCGGGCTGGTGAGTGCTGGTCGGCACCGATCCTCTGTGCTGGAATCTCTCCGCTTTGCCCTCCGCACCCCTGTGGCTGCGCTCTCCTCTGCGGCTCCAAAGTTTCCCTCCGCCACACCCCCGCCTCCTCCAGGGAAGGGGCTTCCTAGTGTGTGGAAACCTTTCCTCCTTCACAGCTCCCTCCTAGAGGTGCAGGTCCCATCCCTATTACTTTGTCTCTCTTTTTTCTTTTGCCCTACCCAGGTACGTGGGAAGTTTCTTGCCTTTTGGGAGGTCTGAGGTCTTCTGCCAGAATTCAGTAGGTGTTCTGTAGGAGTTGTTCCACACGTAGTTGTATTTTTGATGTATTTGTGGGGAGGAAGGTGATCTCCACATCTTACTCCTCTCCATCTTGAAGGTCTCCCCCAGTAAATCTTTTCTAGACTCTGTTAGCCTTGGGAAAATCAACTATTTGCCAGAGGGAAAGAAACACCACTCCCAAGAACAAACTCAAATTGTCAGACACCAAAGAACATGCAGTGCTCTCAGCATGCTGTTGAGATGACCCTTAGAGAATCAAGATGGAATCATGACTTCAGAGTCATAACAAGCTAGAAAAGCACCTTCGTTTTCTACATTGGGAAATTGTGGTCCTTGAAAATTGGAACTGTGACTTATTCACCTACAAAGTTATACCAGTTAGGACTAAACACCCAACCCAAACAAGCTTGAGCAGAAAAAGGTTATTCACTGAACTAAAAGTCCAAAGGTAAGGTAGACTTTGAGGTGTGGCCTGATGTAGGTGCTTACCTACGTCAATATTACCAGCACATAGATTCTTTTTCCTCCTTATCTGGCATTGCCTTCTGCTCTCTTGGCTTTCTTCCAAGACTCCATGTAGTGGCAAGCAACTCTAGTCCCACCCTCTCCCAACACCAGGCTGAGAGGAAAAGAGGATCCATTTCCCACATCTCTCCCCAAAGTCTAGGATTCCTCCCAATGAACACAGGTCAGTCACTTGCTTACTCTGAATTCATCTCATTACTGGGGCCAGACCACAGAAATGCCATTGTCTTAGGCCTTCAGGATAAGATACAGCCCTGAAACTATGGGTGGAGTCCCACCCAGTCCACACAGACAGAAGATGGGGAAGGTATGGCTCCCCAGTGAAACTTGAAAATTATTGCCAAAAGACAGGGGAAGGGATTCTAGAGAGACAAACACCTAATTAGTCTGATTTCTGCTCCTTACTTCATGCTATCTAGGAGAGTCAATTATTTGAGTTTTAGTTTCCTAATCTGTAATTGGGAAGTCATCTCACACAGCTCAGCTATATCACTGGGCAGGTTTGAAGATTAGAAGAGAAAGATATAAAAGCTCTCTCCATATATGATAAAAAACTATTAACATACAAGAAAAACATAAGATTTAAACATGCACACACACAGCCTTATGGTATAAATGTGGGAATTTTGCAAAGATACTTTAGATAGTAAGCAAACCAAATTAATGACCTAGTCTTTATAGTCATGAATTGGACTTCACACACCTTTACTTAGGTGTAACTTGTATAGAGAATACGTGAGACTTTAAACAGGAAAAGCCTAAGAGCACTGCACTTTTTCGTAAAGTACAGATCTTAATTCTAAATGTCTGTTTCGGAGGGAATGTAATGGCTTGTAGGAGTCAGGAAACATTCCCAAAGAAAAGGACTTTAGAGTGGCAGGGAGTAGTCTTCTAGGCAACACCCAGCCTTGAGTATATATTTTTTTCCTGCTCCAAACCATAGTGGCCTATAATCTTCTTCCCACCTCAGCAGTCACAGGCAAAGGGCATTATTTAGAGCATCTATTCACTTTGTCATTTCCGGCATTGCTTAGATTTGTACAATAGCAAGTCAGAACAGAAATAACTAATGCAATAAATATGTAGTAGTGGTAGTAGTAGTAGTTAATTCTAATCGATGATGAAAAATTGAACTCTAACCAACCGGCATTGCTCTAGAGTGAGGAAAAACATTCTGATACCAAGAAACAATTAATCTAGTGGAGACACCAACATAGAAATAAAAGGACAATTCCAAAACAAAACAACACAACACACACAAAAAGTAACTCCAAGACGGCTTCCCTGGTGGCGCAGTGGTTGAGAGTCCACCTGCCGATGCAGGGTACACGGGTTCGTGCCCCGGTCCAGGAAGATCCCACATGCCGCGGAGCAGCTGGGCCCGTGAGCCATGGCCGCTGAGCCTGCGCGTCCGGAGCCTGTGTTCCGCAAGGGGAGAGTCCACAACAGTGAGAGGCCCGCGTACCGCAAAAAAAATAAAAATAACAACTCCAAGAAATAATTCCTACCTGGGTGAGGTCACAGGATCTCCACCAACCCCCTTCAAAAGAAAGCTGCTTGAAGACAAGAACCACACCTTAGTTATCCTTACCTACACAATAATTAGCATAGCACAGCTTCCATCACATAGTGAGTGTTTATTAATTATTTTTTTAAATATACTTGACTTCAATGAGCAGATCTGGAATGAAATAAAAGGCACCACGTTACCCCTTCTAACAAAGGCACAGCATGCCAACAAGTACTCTGAAGATAAGTTAAAAACAGACCCAGATCCATCCTGGTCTGACTGATCTATCTATCTATCTATCTATTTATCTATCTATCTGTCATCTATCTATATCTATCTTATCTTTGTACTATTTGCAGTGTTCTGAGTATATTTATGAGCTTAGTAAAATAAGCATAGTTTATTCCTTTCTGTCCGTTTCTCAACCAATCTTCTGTCTTTCAAAGACCTGAGTTAAAGGTGGCCCTTTAACTCAGGCCCTTTAACAATAACAATTTATTGTTAAAGAGAAATAGCAGAATACAGTGGACCAAATCTATGTTTGTAGTTTAGGTCCTATTACTTACTTTGAGCAGAAGTGATAAGCAGTCATCCTAGCAGAGTTCTTTACGAATAGTTCTGCTATTTGGCTGAGCAACATCTTACAGGACATGAGAAATAGTCACAGTACATTAGGATGCATTTTAAAGCTAGCCACCTAACCCAGACACTTGGAAAAAATTGCTTCTTTCTAACTCTGTATGTGTGGTGTCCCTCTAAGCACACAAGCTCTGAAATCTGAGATACTCAGTCTCCTAGAATTCCACATGCCTCTGTGCTGAATTCCACAGAGACACTGCCTCGTCCTGTTTGGAGGGTCTCAGCTCGTAGCAGTAAACTGAAGATACACTTAAGGAGGGTCTATTAAGGCAGCTTTTTGACTAGAAGACTGAGAGCCAGAATCCAGTCTTCTTGCTGACTTTCCATCCATTGCACCAGCCTCTCTGACATCCAAATAAAGGTAGTATGGACTGGATTACAAGTCAGAAGTCTACTGTGACCTTTTCTGTGGCTCTTCCAGAGTCTTACTACCCAGACTGGTACATGTAAGGAGTAGCATGGAATCCTTGAAGTGGGCACAGTTCCTGCGGCAGTAAAACACAACCACCACCCTCAGAAAGCAGCTCGACTACATTTACCTCCATATATCTCTATATCTGCAAGCCACGCATCACCAAGTCTCTGGCTCTACACCCACCACTGTCATCAGCTTGATCTGGCAGATACTGGGTTCTAATCCTGGCACTGCCCAGCTGGCTTTTGTGCACTAGTGTCCTCCCCTGTAAAATGAGGAGTTTGCTCCAAACCGATCTCGTGTCTTGTAAATGTCAGGTTGATGAGAAAGCTGAAGGGTGATTAGTCTAAACTAAGTAAACTTTTTTTTACTGGGATTAAGCTGTGAATTTTAATAATAACTAACATTTATTGGGGACTTCATATGTATCAGACACTGTTCTAAGCACTTCACAGGTTTCGAACTATTTCATTTTCAGAAACCATATGAGGTATGTCCTACTTTTATCCTCATTTCACAGGTAAGGAAACTGAGGCACAGAAATATTAAGAAGCATGCCTACAGTCAAGCGGCTAATGGGCCTGGGATTTAAACACCAGCCATCCTGGTCCAGAGCTTATACTCCCAACCACCTTTCTATATTGTCTTTTAAGCTTCTGTTTCTGTTGATACCTTTCCCTCAGCCCAGAATACTCTGCCTCCCTCATTTCAATAAATATTTATTGAATGTTCTAAGAACTGTGCCTGAAAATGGAGTTACAATGCCAAAGAAGAAAGAAATGGTCTTTTCCCTCACAGAACTTACCTCTAATTGCAGATACAGGTAAGAATGCAAGTACACACTAACTAATTGGACATGATACAGATTTTTAATTATCGTTCTTACTACGTTGTAGCATGGAATTATTAATTACTGATTGTTATTACAATTATTGATATACTGTCCATGAGAGCAAATACAGGAGACATTTATCACAGATTTGGGTAGTCAGGGAAAGCTAAGTGACTTCTAAAGTGACATGTGGAGGATGAATGTTTAGCCAGACAAAGAATAGTACTAGTGAACGCCCTGGAGTAAGGGAGAGCATGGCACAGTTAAGGAGCTGAAAGAAACTGAATAAGGCTCAGACAGAGAAAGCAAGGGGAAAAAGTGGTGAGAGACTGAGTTGGAGAAGTTAGCAGAAGCTAAATCATAAATAGCTATATTAAGACATTTGGACAAAGGCAGAATTACCTTAAAGCTAATGAAGCCCTCTACTCCCATGGAACAATTCCAAGGCCCTGGGAGGGGCCCTAGTAAGGGCTTCATATAGTCACAGTTTTGGAAAATTTTGCATAGGAAAACCACTTTTCAGTGAAATTGGCAAAGACAGCTGTCTCTTCCATTCTGACTTCCCCTCCATTAAACTTCCTGTGGTGTCAGTTGGCGCTGAAGTGGCTATGGCACTTGGGGGGCATCTAGCTATGGAAGGTAGGGTTGACTATAAATTAGTTTGGGTTTACTGTTCATAACCATTTCCAGATATGGTGAAATTCATTTCCAGATATGGTGAAATTATTGCAAGCCATCTCAGCATAAGAAAGGCTTTTTCCTTCTTTTAATGAGAATGGCATATTTGATAAAGTTCAAATACATAGTTTTTATTGCCATTCGGAAGACATATCCATACAACAAGTTAGGAATTAAAGTCTCCTAACATGAGTGCCTGTGACAGGTATCTTCTTTTATCACTTTTAAATTATTTTTTAAATAGCTGATAAATTACAGATTAAAATAATGAAACAGCATAGATGCAATAGAGATTAGAAATGAAATCAATAAAAATTACGCTAACATTGAAAAGCAAATTGTAACAATAAGCTTTCCCGATCATACCAAACGAAATGATTAATTCAGAGGAGGAAATAAATTCTGAATTGAAGTAACAAATAAGCGCCTGGATATTTTGATAATCCAATTAGTGCAGAGAAATGAATCATATGAACACATTGGCAAAAGACTTAAAATTCTTGCTAATTTGAAATAAAATACTTAAGTCAACAAAAATGACAGTTAACTCTTAATACTCCACTGCAGAGGGGGCATCAACAACTAATTGCTTAATGTGTGTCATCAACTCTACGGGTCCTGAAGATTAGTCACTGAAGATCAATCATTAGAAAATTTGAAATGCCCTAAAATCTTACAACTCATATTTGGAAGAAATTTAATAGGGGTTTCCCCAAATTTCACAATAGTCTTAAACAGTTACATGGCATATTAATAATGTGTTGTGAAGCTATTCTAAAAAGAAAACGTTTCTAAAAATCAATAATGTAAAACATCAAATTTTTACCATTTTAAAGAAAAGATTGAATTATCAACCTACACTCTTTATAGAAGATTTTACAAAACTGCTGTCATATAAAAACATGATCAAAACACATGCATCTAAAAAATGAAGAAAAGAAAGTATTCCAGTGGTACAGTAGTTGGATAATTAATAAAAATAAAATATTGTTTTTCTCAATTTTAGAATATTTGTGGTATTTGTCAGATTTTTTAAATGTACACTTTGCTGTGTTTTCTTTCCTCATTCTTAAATATTCACTTTGTTCCTAAGTGTTGCGTTGATAATCTTGTGTTATTTTCCCTAAGGAGGGCCCCCAAATTGTGTAAACACTGAAATCTGCCCCCAAGTTTGGACATTATTCCAAGACATTGTCTTCCTCTTCCACCCAGTCTATTTATCCTTTAATGCTCTGCCCAAATGCCACCTCTACACCATATTACTTTGTGTTGATGTCTGTTTTCACAAAGGAAAGAAAGAACTAAACTGTTTTAAGCAACAGTTCTTGCTGGACATCGTATCAGGTGCTTTATGACATTACCTCATTTAATTATATACATTTCTTGAAGGCAGGGCAATTGTTTTCCATAATATTTCCCCAAATCAAAAATAAATGCTTTTGTAATAAGTCCTGCTCTCTATGAATGCTACTGTGCCAGCTGCATATCTTAACAAGTCCTTCATAAGTGTAGTGGTTAAAGATAATGTTTAACCCTTCAGGTGACCCATTTTAAGTTTGTACATAGCTCCCCAAAATGCAGCTTCAGGTTAACTGTAGGTTCTTTGTTCATAAACACTGTGCTTCCAAATGTTACAGTTGCACAAGCAAACTGTTCACTTATACTCAAGATAACCTGCTTGTAAATGCATTTAAACTCTTGGGACTTTAATACACTCTGTTTTCTGTACCTCACCCTGTCTGAGTATATCCCCTTCCAGCTCATGGTAGTCAGTGCTTAAGATCCCCACTGAGAATGACACTCTAATCCTCAGGGATTAAGTAAACTTTGGCCCTGGTCTTCAGCATTACATGGTTAATCCATTAGGATTTACAAAATTACAATTTGAAAAACGAGGAAGTAATTCTATTGCCTGTAATTTAGGGTGGCAAAATCAGATCAATTAAGGCTGCCAACATATGATTTAATTAACACAACCATTGTATGGAGGGTATTGCAGCACATATGGTATGATACATAAAACCAAACAACCTTTTTTTTATAATGCGTGAATATAGATATTATAGAGTTAAAGATCAAGTAGAGATCTCTTCCTTAGCTCTGCCTTGAGCTGCATTTTTAACGTGACCCTTACTGTATCAAGTGTCAATTTCATATATGATGATGAAATTGTCTATTGAAATAGAAAATTATAACCAGGGTTTTTTACTTTATATGTCAGGTTCTTAATAGTTTCCTAAATAACAAGGAACACTCTTAGTCAGTTGGCATTTTCCAGTGTTTTAATTGCCTGCTGTGATATAATTATTGTGACATTTTGGGATGTTTTTAACATCCTGAATTAAATATTCTGACATCCCACAGAGCACTTCATGAAAACAGTCAAACTGTATTCAAGTCATTAGCAGTCTACAGCTGTCCTTTAATATTAAAATTATTTTCCAACACAAAACACAGATGAAATTTAAAGTATTTAACAACTTTGAGCTCAGGTTAGATTTGAGTTCTATATTACCCTAATTTGTCAGGTAAGGAGGATCAAGGTGACTCTGAGATTCTTCCATTAAACTTTATCTGAAGCACCAAGTGAATTAAGGCCACCTCGTGATAAAAGATAATGAACACAATGTACTGATTTCAACAGTGCAATTAGCCCCAGATTACACAGCCACAAATTCTGCATTAAGGAAAATCACCAGAATACCACATCTCTTTTTCAGTTGTCCTGAAAAACTGGCTTGCTGTATTTTAGTCACATATTTATTTATCTATCCATCAATCTGTTTACCTATTTCTTTCATGTGATATATTCAAATAAAATCTGACAGATAACTGATTTTTAAATGTTTTAAATTTTTATAGAATTTTTAAAGTTTATTACAAAATTTACATTGAGTAAATTTACAGTTATTACAGAATACTGGCTACTTTTCCATGTTGAACAATGCATCCTTGAGCCTATCTTACTCCCAGTAGTTTGTGCCTCTCACTCCCCCACCCCTACATTGCCTCATATGCCCACCTGCCCATAACCTCTAGTTTGTTCTCTATATCTGTGAGTCTGCTTCTTTTTTGTTTTGTTCACTAGTTTGTTGTATTTTTCAGATTCCACATGTAAGTGATATCATACAATATTTGTCTTTCTGTCTGACTTATTTCACTGCGTGTAATGTCCTCCAAGTCCATCCATGTTGCTGCAAATGGCAGAATTTCACTATTTTTTATGGTTGAGTAGTATTCCATTGTTAGATAATTGATATATTTTAAATAACAGACTCCCTGTGACAAGGTCCTCATGGATTTCCAAAGGGAAGGCCTAGCTGGGTGGACCAGTGATTAGCACCAGATAACTCACCATCTTCGCTTGGCTGTCTTACAAGCATCTCAGAATTAACACATCTGAAACTTTCCCCTTGATTCCCTTACCTTCTCCTGCCACAGTCTCCCACATCTCAAGAAATGGCAACTCCATGCTTCCAGCTGCTCAGGCCCACAAACTTGGTATTATCACTAATTCTTTTCTTGCTCTCCCACGTAAAAATCCAAACCATCAGAGAATCTTACTGGCTAAAATTCAAAATATATCCAAAATCCAACACCTCCTAACACTTCCTCCTCAGCCTCTTAGTTCAAGCCACTATCACCTTTTTAATTTGGTAAAATAGACATAAAATTTGCCATGTCAACTATTTTTAAGCATATGATTCTGTGGAATTAAGTACATTCATAATGTTGTACAACCATCACCACTATCTATTTCCAAAATGTTTACATCATCCCAAACCCATTAAACAGTAACTCCCCATTTCCCATTTCCCCCCACCAGCCCCTGATAACCTCTATTCTATTTTCACTCTCTATGAATCTGATTCTCCTAGGTATTTCATATAAGTGAAATCATACAATATTTGTCCTTTTATGTCTGGCTCATTTCACTTAGCATTTTTTTAAAGGTTTATCCATGTCGTAACATGTATCAAATTTTCCTTTTCCTTTTTAAGGCTGAATAATATTCCATTGTACATCTATACCACATTTTGCTTATCCATTCATCTGTTGATGGACATTTGAGTTGTTTCAGCCTTTTGGCTATTGTGAATAATGCTGCTATGAACCTTGGTTTACAAGTATCTGTTTGAGACCTCCCTTCTATTCTTTTGGGTATATGTCTAAAAGTGGAATTCCTGGATCATGTGGTAATCCACTATCATCTTTTGATTGAACAATTACACTAATGTTCTAACTAGACTCTTCGTATCCACCCTTGCAACCTCACAGTCCGTTATCCCCACAGCAGTCAGGGTGATCCTTTTACAACTTAAATCATATCACATCATTCCCCTGCTCAAAGTGCTCCAATGGTGTCTCATGTCTGAATAAAATCCAAAGCCCTTCCTATGACCCACAAGACTCTCTGACCTCTGCCTGCCCCTCTGATCTAGCACCCTGATTCTCTTCACCCTTGCTCACCCTCCAGCACCGCTGACCTCCCTTCGATTCCTCAAACCTGATGAGCACACTTCTGCCTCAGGACCTCTCCACTGACCGTTTCCTCAGCCTAGATAACCAGGTAACCACATGGGTCCATCCCCCATTTCTTTGAGGTCTCTGCTCAGATATAACCTTACCAGAGCTGCCTTCTTTATTTCCCTGTCTAATGTAGCCCACAAGTATACACACACACACACACACAACATGCTCAATCTTCTTAACCTGCTAAATTTTTTCCATAGACTTTGTTACACCTGACACATCATGTACTTGTTTTTTATTAACTGACTGCCTTAGCTCACTAGAACATAAAATTCCTAAGGCCAAGGACATCATATCATTTGTTGCTGTGTTCCAAGAGCCTAGATGGATGATCAGCACAGATTGATGCTCAGTAACTGTGGCTGATGCTTCTGTGCTCATCGTCCTTCCCTCTGCACTGAAAAGTAGTTCTGGGTTATATTTGAACATCAGCGATCCTGGCCATTTGCAGTCAATAATGGTCTCATTGGAAACTCTGATTTCCTAATCTTGACTTTTCTTTGGGAGAGATGGGGAAAAAGAGGGATCAGACAATTATTTTTTTCAGTAACTTATTGAAACTTATAATACATGTTATGTTCCTTCTAGAAAATATAGGGGATCTATAAGCACAAAGGAGAAATTAAAAATCATCTGTAATACCCTAACCAAAAGGTAATGATTCTTAATGTTTTCATGCATATCCTTCCAGTCGTTTTTCTATTCATATTAATTTTTTTCTAAAAATGGAATCAAATATATATTTCTATATTCTACATTTTTCACTAAATGTTATATGTCACAAATAGCTTGGTCACAAAATGTTCTTCTGCAACATCATCCCCAATGGCTGGTTAATATCCATTGTGTGGAAGTACCATAATTTAACTCTATATCTTGGGCATTTAAATAGTTTCTGACTTTTCTATATTATCAGCAATGTGGCATCTTTAAAGCTAACCCTGTAGGCTGCTATAAAAATGTCCTTATGATAAATCCCTAAAAGTGGAATTTTTAAGTCAGTGGATATGCAGAGTTTTAAAGATTTTTGTATGTACTGTCAACTTACACCCTCCCAGGTAGGGTAGGAGAACGCTTGCTTTAGGGGTGCCTGAGAATTGCCGGTGTCACCTACAACTACCATAGCTGCCCAGTGAAATAAGCAGAACCAACCTCAGGGATGGATTAGGAAGTGCTAAGGAAGAAGGTTAGATTAGAGGAAAAAGGCTCTGTCAAGAACTGAGGAGATGAATATTAAAAACAGACTTTACCTTCTTTACAATCTCTGCCCTGGACCGACCAAGATGGTAAACAGTAGTATCACAGGGACAGCATAAACAAATGCTAAGTATTTTTCACTACATCAGAAAAATAATTAGTATTAATTCTGATGCAAGAGCTGCATTGGTTATGCTTGGTTTTTCTAAAATCCTTGGCTTCACACTCTGCGACACAGCAGTTTAAAGGTTGCTTCTAAATCCAGTTTATTTCAATATTTGGCTTTAATGGATTTATAGCTGCTTTACAGCTGGAAAATATAGCTTGCAAAGGTACAATATACACAATAGAAAACAAACAGGACAAAGTTTATTAACAGCAGTAGGTGAGATTCATATATCAATTCATTGTAACTGTTTCAAGTGTTTTGGCCAACTTCTGGTTGGATTAAATCATTATTTTGTTATTGCAAAGTGACAGACAGCTTGTACTAGAAGGGGAGGGAGCATTTTCTTGTTCTTTGTAGTTAAATAATTAAAATTCTCTTTGATAATATGGTTTAATTACAGGAACACTTTTAAGAAACATGTGCATTTTTTGAAAGTTTGCTTCATTACAGCCTGATAGTGTGAAACTTCTTACCCAGACACAAACTGGAATATACCCCATTTCACTACAAGTAAACAAGCTAGCGCCCAGGTCAGTACCACTGTCCACTCTCTACTTTGTGAAACCCTCACATTTTCCCCCAGCACCATAAATACCATTTATGAAACAGCCGGTGTGGACCAAGAGGGAACACCACTGTCAATCAGCAGGTTAAAAATTAGTAAAGCTAATTTCTCTTATTTAGATGAAATTAATATCTGCAAGGTCTAATATTTCCTCTTGTACTCCACTTTAGAAATCACTGTTCCAGGGAAAGAGCTTGCTATCTCTTAGGAAAAAAAATCTCAGTACAGGGCTTCCCTGGTGGCGCAGTGGTTGAGGGTCCGCCTGCCGATGCAGGGGACACGGGTTCGTGCCCCGGTTCAGGAAGATCCCACATGCCGTGGAGCGGCTGAGCCCATGAGCCATGGCCGCTGAGCCTGCGCGTCCGGAGCCTATGCTCCGCAACGGGAGAGGCTACAACAGTGAGAGGCCTGCGTACAGCAAAACAACAACAACAACAACAACAACAAATCTCAGTACAACATAATGTGATTTATAGTTTTCAAAGCACTTTAATGTCTACACAGTTGTCAGCACTCACTGACTCCACGCCTCACCATCCATTCAGTTCTCTACTCCTTCCAAACAACCTTCCACCTTTCTTCCATCTTTCTAATGAAGGCCTCCTTTCGATGGAAAAAATATATATATTTCTTAGTCTTTATCTGTCTCAATCCCTCTTTGACTGTCAGCATGGTTACCATGCTTTCTTTCCTTTTTATTTTCTTCACAGCATATTGAGGTCTAATTTACTTACCATAAAATGCATCCATTTTAAACGTAAAACTCAATTCTTTTTAGTAAATGTATGGAATCGTGGAATCACCACAACAGTCCAATTCTAAAAAAAATTTTCCATCCTTCCAAAAATATGCATGGGCCCATTTATGCCTTTTTTCTTAAAAACTGCCTTTGCTTTGGTACTGTGATAGCACACTCTTAATTTCCCTGTTGTCTTTTTTCCCATTCTAGCCCAGCCTCTTTGGCCTGTCCCTCCTACTCTATGTAACCTTTAAATATTGATATTCCTTACAGCCTAGCCCTAGGTCCTTACAATCTAGGTCTAGGGCTTCTCTTCTTACTCTACGCCTTTTCCCTAAGCCACCTCCTCCTTTCCATGACTTTAATTGCCATCCTTCCTACATCAAAATCTGTTCTCCTGGGGCTTCCCTGGTGGCTCAGTAGTTAAGAATCCACCTGCCAATGCAGGGGACACGTGTTTGAGACCTGGTCCGGGAAGATCCCACATGCCGCAGAGCAGCTAAGCCCATGCACCACAACTACTGAGCCCGCATGCCACAACTACTGAAGCCCACGCACTTAGAGCCCGTGCTCTGCAACAAGAGAAGCCACCGCAATGAGAAGCCCGTGCACCGCAACAAAGAGTAGCCCCTGCTCACCACAACTAGAGAAAGCCCGCGCGCAGCAACGAAGGCACAAATGTGTTCTCCTTATATGTGAAACTCACACAACATTGTATATCAACTATACTTCGATTTCAGAAAATCTGTTCTCCATCCGGACGTCTTTTCTGGGCTCTAAACCTATATATCAATATACTGTCTGTGTACCTGGTGTCTTCACCTGGATGTCTCACAGCCACCTTCAACTTAACATGTCTGAAAATGAACTTAGTATTCTCTGCCTACTCCAAACCTTTTCCTCCTTCAGTGTCTCTTCTCTCAGTAAAGACACCATTAACACCTTTCACTCAGTGACTCATACCAGAAAACCTGGGCACTATCCTTAACCCCTCTCTCCCTATCCTACCATAACCAGGGCATCCCTTCTCCCCGTCTCCATGGACACCTCCCTAGGCCCAAAGCACCAGCATTTCTTACCTGGACAGCTACCATAGTCTCCAAATGGTTTCCCTGCATCCACTCTGGATTCCTTCTACACTTTTCTCCACAGTGCTATCAGAGTCAAATAAAAAGTAAATGTAATTCAAATCTACTTAAAGTGTTTCAGTGGTTTCTATAATCCTTATGATAGATTCAGAATTTTTCAACACAGACTACATAGCCCTACACCATCGGATCCGTAACAATTCCCCAAGCTCACAGGCATCCCTTTCACTCTTGCCCACTGAAATCCCACCACAGCATCAAGGTGCCAAACTCCTCTCACAGCAGGTTATTTCCTCTTCCTGAAATGTTCTTCCATGGGTCTCCCCACCTCTCTTTACTCATCCTCAGGTCTTACACTTCTTCCCAAGAGAAACTTCCTTCCCTGACTCCACATTCTCAGTCAGTTTCAATGAAATTCTCTCTCATAGTACCCTGGTCTTTGGTAGCACTGATCACAACTGTAATTAAATAACAATCTGTATTATTTAATGTATTTTTCCCTCCCTAGACTGTAATCTCCATGAGGGCAGGGACGATGTCAAAATTTGCTTCATTATTGTATACTTAGGAGATATCTCAGTGCCTGACATATAGGAGGCACTCAGTAAATACCTGTCCAAGGACTGCATGGTTTCATTGACCATGACCATTGACCATGACCATGACCATGACCATGACCATTTTCACAGTATAGGTAAAGAAATTATGATTCAGAGAATGTAGTTAGATTGCTCAAGATCAATCACAGAGGATTTTAGAAGCATAAATAGAATAATGCATTGAGCAACTTAGAATACTTGCTTAATCAAAGCTAGAGCAATGATTAATGATATACATTGCCATTAATATTGTTCAGCTTTTAAACAAGTCTTCCAGCCAAGGAACAAAAGCAGTTAGTCAGCCTTAGGAAACAGAGTTACAACTACACATTTAATCTCTAGCGCTCAAAAAATGCTTGTGAGGTAGAAATTAACATATATTAAATTACTTTCTCCCAGGAAGGCCTAACCATGGCCAGTCTATTATTTGTACTATATTAATATTATTTGTATTATATAAAGATGGCTGATAAAAGGAATCCACGGCTTCTCCCACTCCTATACCGAATCACCATATACTGAATAAACTGCTGTGAATCAGGAGTCTAGATAGTACTGGGTGGTATGGTAGATAGTACCACACCTAATAAGCCCTTTATAAATGTTTGTTGATTGGATATAGAAATAAGCCAAAACTTGAACCCCCAACTTTCTGATTCAAATTTTAAAGGTAACAAACCCAAATTAAAAAAAAATTTACATGGAACTTCTTGAGCCTCCCTGTTCCTAGGGTTTTACATGAACTAGCTCTTTCATGGTACTAGCTACCATACCACCAGCACTAGACAACTTTGCCAGATCTCTCTGGAGAGAAAAAATAAGGCTTTGAAATAAGAATGTATAGTAGACACAAGAACATTTCCTAATAAACATATGAGCCACTAACCAATAAATCAATTTAAAAAAACTAAGCAATAAAAGCAATGGATATTATTGAGCAAATACCTGTTCAGTACCTGCTTTTTGCCACATAGTGTTGATAATGATGACACCCACATTTGTATAGTTTACAAAATGTTAATACCTGCCTTTCCTGGTCCCTCTCTGCAGTGAACTTGAACACTCCAACCTGTAGTCTAACAGCCACTTATTTTCTGATACATTCCCTCTAAGATGCAACAACAAACAGAGACAGTAGATTTGTCCTATGGGTTTCGTATCCGGTGTACTAAAATAATCCCTGGACTCTCATAAGCTCACCAAGCCATGGCATCATCTTAACACTTTGGGGAATAACCATACAACTGGTTCTGCTGCAGGTTCTGAATAAGACTCCAGTTCTTTCACTAGACCCGGGGTCCTGCCTGAACCCCGTCCAAACAGAGCCCTGATGACCATGCTAACACTTTCTGGTCTCCTCTCAATGAGGCTGAGACCATATCTATGAAATAGTCCCTTAAAGCAGACCATAGAAGGCTCAATCAAGTCAAAAATCCAGCAGGTCAACTGCAAGATTGGATGTCAGGATCAGACAAGGTTTGATCAGCCTCTGTAGTACACCAAGGTTATCACAAGTGTTGGAGAGAAAAAGCCAAGTGTCAACTCAAGAGGCCAAATCTTAAACCTATGCCAAGGATTTTACTTACAGCCAACAATGTAGATGACACAGAAAGATCAGGAGCACAGTAAATGCAGGAAAACAATTTAAGTCAAGGACCAAAGTGGGTAAGAATCAAAAGATTTCAAGGATTTAATTTTGAGGCCTCATCCTATTAGTACTGAGTTAGTGCATTGCTGGGTTAAAGGCA
Organism: Delphinapterus leucas; assembly: GCF_059928025.1. Lineage (NCBI taxonomy): Eukaryota > Metazoa > Chordata > Mammalia > Artiodactyla > Monodontidae > Delphinapterus > Delphinapterus leucas. Next base: position 45,208,709 of record NC_143133.1, on the reverse strand, counting down.
CAGGAATAATGGGACTCTGGGGCTTGCAACCAAAAGAAAATTAAAACAGGCCCTCTTAACAAGATAAAGTGTATTATTCCCATTTTACAGATAGGAAACTGAGGCTTAAAAGTCCCAGTGATTTGCCCAAAGGAACACCCTGGTCAAGGGGCAGAATGCACCTAGCACCAAACATAACGTCTGACTTCTGAAAAGCAATTTATACATGTCTGTTGACTGGATATAGGAATAAGCCAAAACTTGAACCCTTGATTTTCTGATTCATATTTTACATGTAACTCTTGGACTTTACTATAATAATAGGGTTTTACATAAACTAGGGTTTTAATGGCATTATCTACCGTACCATCCTGCCTCCATTAGTGCTAAAGTAAAGCCAAATAACTCATGACTGAAGTTAGTCTAATGCAAGTCAGTTTTGCAGAAACAAGTTTTAAAGGTGAAACACGAATCTGCAAAGAGGTCTGCCCTTACAGAAGCAATAAGCAAAAAAATGTGAAAATGGAAGCCATCTATATGCATGTTCTTGAGAGAAACCCAATTTGCCTGACTAGAGAAGCGTTACAGTTAATTTCTGTATCCCACAGGCAAAATCACAGTGGATACAATAGTGCAAACTTAAATGACACCCCTGTAATGACAACCTCTACACAGAATATTCCTCTCTCAACTCTCTTCTCTCTCAAAGCCAGGGATGGAGAGTACCTATATGGTAATGTGTTGACTATATTAATAATAAATGTTTGTTTTGAACTCTGTTTTAAATTAGTAATGAGACTTCCCAACTGAGAGCTCACTCACTGGAAGCCTGTGGTTGTGAATGATGTTGGTTAATCACTGAGCCACCCTATGAACTTACCAGGCACTATATAGAATAAACATGTGACTACAGTTTGCCCTTTACACCTCTGTGTTACTTAGCTAATAGCATAGGTCTGAGAGCACTGTCTTGTAAATGGTAGAATAAAATACACAAAATAACAGTAAGACAAGCCAAAAATCTCAACAGATGGAGATGTAAAAGGTTAAGGTTGACATTCTTTCTTTCAAGTCACTGTGATGGGATGAGGGTAGGAAAATGTCAAACAGAAGAGAGGTAAAACAAAGAAATTCACCACAGTAGCTGGATTATGTCAGAATCTCAAAGGTGACTAGAAAGGCCTTTCAAGTCTAAATAAAGATGGGAAAATACCAATAATTACACCTTCTATTTATCACCTTTCAGTAGCTGAAGACATTTTACAAACTTTAACTCATTAATCCTTACAACATGACTGTGAGTCAGTCGAGGGGATGACAAGTGGTCTACTTTGTTTCACAAAAAAACGATGAGGCCCAGGGGATGGGACGAGTGGCAGAATTGCTATACCATGCCTGTGGGGCTGCCAGGGTAGACATCCAAGCAGAAGCTATCCATTCTAAAATCCAGGCCCTAAACCCACAGAAACACAGGCCCTCCAAAGAATTTTACTCTTATAGCACAATCTAAAGTCCCAAGATTGGAAAGCCATTCTTTTCTAATTAGCTGCCAGGAATATGATTCTCTGGTCTGTTCCTTCTAGGTGTTAATGAGAATTTTTCATTTTTGAAAAGAATCTTCATGCCATCAGTAATAATAAACATGGAACCAGAGCGTTAAGATCATAAGTCATTTGATGCTAAAGACGAGGTCCATGTATTATATTACCCTGTACCTATACTACCCTCAAGTAGTCTGTATTATTGCTCAAAGTATTTGCTGTTAATCTCTGAAGGAGGCTGAAATCAGTCTTGGTCTTGTGATTTGTGTTGCCCTCTCTTTGAGAAGATTAAATATCCCTAGCCTGTTGAGGTCAGGCTTGACCATATAACTGCCTTTGGCCAATGGAATGTAAGCAAAAGTCACATTTGTCACCTTTGAAAAGAAGTTTTAAGAATTAACACATGGTTAGCCATGTGTGTTTCCCCTCTACCAAGAGACCCAAAAGTTGCAGATAGAGACTGCTCCATCAATTCACCCAAAGTCACACAGCTGGGAATGGACAGAGTTGTGATATGAGCCCAGGCATTTGAGCTCCAACACCTGTTCTTTTAACCACTATTCTATTCTTTCACCACTGTAATAGTGTGGCCCAAACGAGTCAGGGTGAATTGTTCAGTAAAACTTTATAATTAATAATTTCTTTAGGCATTGAGAGAATCTGGCTGAGGCTTAGAAAGGTAATAATTAATTAAATGTTTTTCTGTATATATGTTTGTTCAAGGTCTTTATGCAAGAGGTATATTTTTAATGGTAGGTAGAAACGTATTTATACCTAAGAATGAAGTGATTGACTCTTTGTCTAATAGGCTAATACCTGCCCTCAAGGATTTCAGTTACAATTCTTCATTCCCAACAATAAGCTGGACAACTGACAACTTCCTAGTTTCAACCTCCTTTTTGTACGGCCTTTTAACAATGCTTACTCTTCCTCAGGTGTTTTCTACTCTGGAAACAGATCCATACTACAACTTTTGGATATAAGTTCCTACCCCAATCTGTCACTTCCCCAGTCTTCCCCATCTCAGGAATCAGTACCTCTATTAAGCCATTTTCTCAGAACCCAAATTTGGAGTCACTATTGACTCCTCTCTTTCACTCACAGCTTCATTTAATTCTTCAGCTTCTACTGTCACTCTATCTCTAAAATACGTCCTACATTCCGCTATTTCCTGCATAACCTACCACTACTCCCAAACTGTGAGCCACCATCAACACTCCCAGGACTATAGAAGTAGACTCCTACCTGGTCTCCTTGAAGCCACTCTTGGCCTCCTACAAATTGTTCTCCATAGAGTAGCCAGAGTGATCCTTCTAAAAGATAAATGGGATTGTGCCACTCTCCTCCTCTTAACACTCCAAGAGCATCCCATCCAGTATTATGCTTGACAACATTTAATAACCTGTGTGAAATCACCAAATACGAGGTTGGGAAGAAATGCTAACAGTCTGATCTCACGAGTAGTGTAAATGGGCTCCAAGACATCACTGTTACCTGCACACTTGGAAAAAAATCCAGAGTTCTTGCTATGAATTCAAAGCCCTACATGACCTGCCCCTGCTACCCCTCAGATCTTACCATTCTTCTTATTTGCTGTCCTCTAGCCATACTGACCTCTTTGTTATTCCTCAAACATCCCAAGTATACGCCCATCTCAGTGAACGCTCCTCCCACAGATATTCACAGGGTTCCCATCTTCACTTCATTCAATTCTGTGTTCAAATGTTGCTTCCTCAATACCCTATATGAAATAAGAACCTCCCCTCTCTATCCCCTTACCCTTGATAGTTTTTATCACTGTATAACATACTATTATAATTATATTTATGTATTCCTAAATCCACTGGGTATATAAGCTCCTTGCAGTAAAGGACTATGCTTTGTTCATTGCCATATCTCCAGGATCTAGAACAGTTCCTAGCACATTATAGATGCTCAGTAAGTGTCAACTGATTAAATGAATATATGAGTGAATGAAGCAACAAATGAATGAATCAACCAATAAGATTTTTCAAAATAAAAAGACAGGAGTATGACTGGTGGAGAGGAGTATGGGGAAAGGACCAAGTGTCTTTCGAGTCCTAATTGAGTCCCTAAATATTATCAGTGAAACCCAAGTGGTATATGCCTTGGTCTGTCAAGTCGAGTGTAAAAAACAATTAAATGACAGAGGTGATGACTGTATTTAAAAATAATGTGTGAAAGAAATTAGCCAAGTTTCAGTAACAACTAAGGATCTGGGGTGGGGTTGTTATAAAGAAAGAAAAGAATAAGGACAAATTAAGCATAATCTTGGTCCACTAGACAAAGTCCACAAGTAGTTGTCAGTATAGCCAGACACTAATCCAAATATTGCTATTTACGTGCTAAGTGAGCTCACTCAAGGAATTTCACTTAGTTTTCTAATCTATATTAAAAATCTATAAAAAGAGGAGATGGGATGCCATGGTTTCTCAGGACCATTCTTATTACTTAAGATCATATGGTTGCAAGGAACAGAGACCAACTCTGGCTACTTTAGGCAGTAAAGAAGTTTATAAAAGGGATTTGGGGTAGCTCCCTCAGAATCAAAGGGAAGGCTGGAGAACCAGGATCAGGGAAGAACAGGAAGGAAGGTAGGTCTGGATGTCTCAAGGCAAGAACAGAGTAATAATAGTTCCAGTATTAGCAGCTGCAGTTATAATGTATACTGTATTTAATCGGTACTAGGCATATCCTAAACCCTTTAGGTAGTCTAACTTATTTAATTCTCATAACAACCCTACGAGTTAGATACTATTAATGACTCCATTGTAGAGGTAAAGAAACTTGGCATAAAGAGGTTAAGTACAAGAAGAACCTATTGTATAGCACAGGGAACTCTGCTCAATATTCTGTAATAACCTAAATGGGGAAAGAATTTGAAAAAGAATAGATACAAGTATGTGTGTAACTGAGTCACTTTGCTGTAGACCTAAAATTAACACATTACTGATAATCAACTATATGCCAATATAAAATTTAAAAAATCAAAAACATTAAAAGAAAAATTCCAGAAATAAACAATTCATACTTTTTTTTTAAGAAAGAGGTTAAGTAACTCCCCCTAGCTATGGTCATTTAGCTAGTAAGGGATTTGAACCCAGGCTATCTGGCTCCTGAGTCTTGCTCTTAGCCACTCAGCATACTATGACCTCTCTGATGGGTAGTCACTTCAAGGCCCCAAGTGACTTTAACAATTTTCCTGCCCTTGCATTATTTCACCAGGATCAAAGTCCTAAAGAAAGAGATGGCACAATTGCAATGGCTTAGGTCTCATGCTCAGCCCTTGGCTAAGGGAAGGCCTGTCACTTCTCTGACTGTACTCTAAGACTCCACAAAAGAAGAGCAAAAGGAACTCCCTTAAAGGGAATCAGGGTGGCCTTACCCAAAGCAAAGGGAATGGATCTTGTCCAGCCAAACGCAAAAGTCGCTAACACACCATTTCATTTAATCTTCTAATCCAGGTTTCTCAGTTTCCGAAGATCCTCTCTCACTCCACTATGTGATTGTGATTTTCATAAAATCTCTAAGAGTCAGGCAAAAACAAGCACAGGAGACTAATGTACTTTTTTTTTTTTTTTTTTTTTCGGTACACGGGCCTCTCACTGCTGTGGCGTCTCCGTTGCGGAGCACAGGCTCCGGACGTGCAGGCTCAGCGGCCATGGCTCACGGGCCCAGCCGCTCCGCGGCATGTGGGATATTCCCGGACCGGGGCACAAACCCGTGTCCCCTGTATCGGCAGGCAGACTCTCAACCACTGCGCCACCAGGGAAGCCCAGAAGACTAATGTACTTTATAGAAAAAAAAAAAAAAGAACAAGAAAGAAAATTGATGACTATTTCCTGAACTTTCAATGTATATCAGAGCACTGTGCTAACAGCTTTAAATATAATCTCATTTCATTCTCTCAATGTTATGAGATAGGTATTTCAGATGAGGACATTGAAGGTTAGAAAGATCTAGTGAGTTGCCCACAGTCACATAGCCAGTAGAGCTGAGACTTCAACCCCAATTTGTCAGATTAAAATGTTTTTAATTTATAAGATATTAAGTTATGCTTCGCTGTACAAAAATTGGAGTGGTCCTTTAGGTTATGGAAAAACAATTCTAAGCATACATAAAATACAAACAGTTTTATAATATAAACCTGAGACGATTAAAATAAACCTTAAATGTGAAAATACCTTTAAAGCTCACTAATTAGATTGAATATATTATGCTATAATTAGTACAAGGATATTAAAATCACATATCAATTATAAAACGTATTGACTCAGTAAAGTAACAAAAAGAATTGCTTTTATAATAAAGCCTCATAACCTTGAACTTTCTTTATAATCATGCATTTAAGGTGTTGACAGCTCTGTGATCTCCAGCCCAGGGAAGGAGAAAGGAGAGAAAAATAGAGAAGACAAAAGAGAAGGGAGAAAGGCTGAACGTTGATGATGCCTGTGATGATGGCTTTCAGTTTCCCTCAAATAAAGTGAGTTGTCCATACAGTTTAACCTTCCACTTCCCTTGCAAGGAAGAAGGTCAGTTCACTTCTAGAGAAGATTTTGCAGTCAATAACAATTCACTGTTACTTCCAATAATTGTTTTTACTAAAGGGGAGGATAATGCAGGAAATTTTCCTTTCTTCTCAAAATATAGAGAGGAAACACCAAATAGAAAGATGCAAATAAATATCAATAAATCTATAACCAGTCTTACGGATACACACATTTATCCATTCGTGAATGCAGGGAAGGAAATAGCTATGTCTACATGTTCAGTATCTACATAACATACAGAATAGAAAAAAGCAGGCTAGGACTTTTAGCCACAGATAGAAACTGCAGGTAACCCAGGTTAAGTCATTAACTCATTACGTGACTCTGGGCAAGTCACTTGATTTCTCTTTGCCCTTTGGTCCACCCGCCAGTTGGGCACTACATAGAAATTCCCTGAAAACCAGATGTTACGTCAAAGGCAATATTTCCTGGAGACCAGCCTTGCTGACTTCTTTGAAAGGCACTAAATTTAGAAGTAGCGTGCAAATAACACTGTTCAGATTAAACTCGCTTATTAGTGGTCCAGATGATAATCAAAGGCAAACAGATGGTCGCTTAATGAATGTTATTGGAAGGAAGGCATCTTTAAATATAGGATTTGTGTGAAAAGTTTGCTTTTTCTTACAAGTTATTTTGAAATTATGTTGGAAAGTTGGCATCTTTTTTCAGAATATAACTTTGTGGAGTCTCATACACATGTTGAGTAAGATCAAAGCTTTGGAGAGCCAACGGAAGGCTGCTCCAAGTCGAATAAGCAAAATTATGCAGTTAAAATGGAGCTTGAAAACCTTAACAGAAAGTATATAGTTATCAAGAGCCACAGCGTATATCTTAAGGAATCAGAGATATCGAATATACCTTGCTTTTTAGAAATCTGACCCAATCTATACAAGTGCCAGAATAGGAAATGTTTTTCCTTTTAGCCTAACATGTTGAGAACAAGATTTTATTTATTTGTTTTTTTCAAGAAACATGCCATCCTCCTTGCTCAGCAAAATGTGGTTATTGGCTATATCTCCTTCCCTTCTATACAGAAAAAGATTTACAAACTGTATCCTAAAACAGGCAAGATAGCTTTCCACACGACTACTGGAGTCTCTGAACCAGCAGCAACTCAGGTTATTGATGTTAACTAATGTTAGTAACACAACTCATGTTAATTGATTATAAAATTCTAGGTGTTAGGCGCTTTTTAAAGAAGATATCTGGTTTTTTGTCCAGTTTTCCTGGAGTACAACTGGGATTGATAGAGGCACAACTCTAGAAGGTAATGTATCATTCAGGGTTAATCCAGGATACAGAAACCACACCAGTTAACTGAATAGAGAGAAATGAATATAAAGTATTCTTAACTAGATACAAAGTAATTAACTAGGTAACCGAAGGAGTAAAAGGAGAACTCTAATTAGTGGTGGGCTGCTAAGTGTTTACAACCAGATCTCTGGTTGGGGAAATCTGATTTGTAGCATTTGCCAATTTTCATGGTGTAAATACTCCCAGCATGGCAGATTTCCAGCTACCAGCAGTTTACCATCTCACTTGCAAAATTCCTGAAAATTTAACAATAGACTCTGCAAGCCAATATGAGCTGGCTCTGGCACAGAGGTAGCAACTGCAGGAAACCGCTAACATCCCTAGGGCTGAGGAACAAAGAAGCTGGAATTACTGAAACTTAGTAGCCTGGAGGAGGGGCCCCGCAGGGTGAGGCAGCCTCTGCTCCATGGTAACCACGTGTACCCGAAAGGCCGTGATCAAAAATGCAGATGTGTCGGAGGAGATGCAACGGGCTTGGTGGAGTGTGCTACCCAGGTGTTGGAGAAATATAACACTGAGAAGGACATTTGACAAGTACAAGCCAACCTGGCACAGCATCGCAGAAGGAACTTCGGTACTTACGCGACCCCTGTAACTAAACACTTGATCTACTTCTACCTGAGCCAAGTGGCCATTCTTCCATTCAGATCCGGTTAGAAACATGGACTGTACCACACACCCGGTGATCTATCCAAAAACAAGGACTGCAGCCTGAATTCCAAATACCTGAGACTGAAATCTTCATCCTCGCCTAAAGGAACACCTAGCTCTTTGAGATTTCATTGTCTTGCTTTGAACAGGGTATTCTAATTTCTTGTGGTTATAAAACAATTAGCAAAGCAGCCTACATTTGTAATTTTTATCTATTCCCCATGTTTTTTTCTTCTCAAAATCCATTCCTTTCAAAATAATAAATAAATAAATCTGATGGAGAAGTGTGAAAAATAAATAAATGCATGCACACATAAATATATAAACAAAAAGGAGGTGTGACTGGTGCCAGTGACTGAAATGAAGCACAATATTTGAAAGTGTCAGAGGAACTGCAAACTGGATTCACTTCTGACTTCAGGAAGGAACTGCCGCCGCAGGATGGAAAAGCACTGCTGGAGCACAGCTCATAGGAACAGGAAGAGCTCAGAAGCCAACAGGAAGCAGACGGGAAGGAACGTGGCTTCCTCCTCCAGCCTGGCCATCTCCCTCTAGTGCCCCCTGATGGAAGAGGAAAAGGGAACTGGCGGCAAAGCTGGATGTGGTTTGCAGAGTCCTAGCCCCAACATTGCTGAGCTGAATCTAGAAAGATGGTTTGGAGCTGAAAGGCAATAGCTTAATAACTGGCCCAGTTATAATCGGAAGAATAATATACTTGTATAACTCTTTACAATTTGCAAAGCTTTAGAAAAAACCAAATTGAAATGATAATCACCATTTACTGCTAAGTATTTATGAGCCAGGAACCATGCTAAATTGTATACACAACGTATCTCATTCAATTTTCAGAACAGTCGTATGAGATAGGTATTGTTAACCCCATTTAGTTTATGAGGAAACAGAGGTACAAAAAGTTTAAGAGAGCTGCCAGAGATTACACAAGCTGATGGCGACTAAGTGGTTGTTACACATGAAGTCCACAGTACGGTCTCTTAGCCACTGGGCTGTCATTTTCAGTAGGAAAGAAACCAAAATGACAAGCACCAAATTCATTTGATATCTACTCCAGAAGATTTATATTCTGAATGGGGTAGAGCAGAGATCCTATTAGTGGTGACAGTTCCTGCTCTCAGACATTGCATAGAAGAATTTGGTAATATGCAAAACAACAGCTCTCATTAAGAGATCTATGTTAAAGTTGGGGTCAGCTGGAAAGAAAACCATAAAAATAGCAACCTAAACCATTCAGGGGCTTCATTTTTGTCACATAAAATGAGTCCAGAGTTTGGCAGTCAAAGAATGAATGGTAACACTCCAATGCCCTCAAGGATCTAGGTTCTTTCTAATTTTTCCCTCATCTTCACTCTTCCTTTGCAGGTGTCTTCCCTTCTCATGCTGCCGCCTTGTGCCAAGACTGTTCCTTCATATCAAAATTTGAGTCAGTGTTTCAGCTGAAAAGAGGGAAAGGATGAAGAGAGGCTAATTCTGCTCCTTTCAAAGAATTTCTCAGAAGCCCCTCCCAGGAAATTCTGCTTACATCTCATTGTCCAGAACTGCGTCACATGGCTACTCATAGCTGAAAGGGAGGCTGGGAAATGCCTTTTGTAGCTAGGCATATTTCCACCAATAAAATAGGAGTTCAGTTAATTTGAAAAAAGAAAGGATATTGGTTTGCAAATTATGCACATCAATCACAAAAGATAAGCAGGGCTTGTAGGATCAACAGCTTATTTCCCCTTTACTTAGTTGTCTGACTTTGCCATTTCCCAACCTCTTCACTTTTCATTGACTCTGTGACCCGGATTTCCCAAGGCACCCTCAGCTGAAAGTGTTCACCTCTTTGTCCCATAAACTCTCTCATATTTGCCAGCCCTGTGTCCTGACTTTGGTATGAAAAATATGTGTCCATATAAACTATTTATCTGTTTTCTGGTAAATTCTTCAACAGCCCTTCCGTTCCTCTTAATTCTCAATTTAGGCCCAGCTGACCCTAAAACTAAAGTCCCAAAATGTCCCCTTTCATTTTGTTTGTTTGTTTTTTCATTTTTCTGGACCATTTTGTCAAACTTTTGTTGTTTCCGGTAATTTGATTTAACATTCTTAGGGTTTGGAACCATTGCTGGATCAAACTGAATAGAACATGTCAAGAGGGATTATTAAACTTCATATGAAGTGATATTCTCCTCCAACAGAGTACCTCCTCTCCTCTTCATCCAAGGAGATGGTGAACTTGAAGAGTAAGGGTTAGGAGATCCTAAGCATTCAGCCTTTGAGCTACTTACTCTCTATATACTCTTTCTTCATACTATCTTAACCAGAATAAATAGAATTTTAAACAATAGGAAGATTTCAAGAAGATAGGAAAGCATTCCAAGTAGGCACAGCACCCCTTTCCTCTCTCTCCAAGAGATCATGGCCATGAGAATCAATAACGAAGCTCCAGTAGGCAATGACTTAATAGGACAATGTATCAGGTAAGAGGTAGGTAACATATAATTACTATGCAATATCTTAGCCTTCATTTTAGCAGATTGTCATAAAGCATTGATCTGTGTATGTGTGTGTGCATGCACTTAATTCTACACACCTATACCACCAGAGCAGGCCCTTATGCCTTTTTCCCTCTTTTTCTCCTAAGGTTTTTTTTTTAATAGATTTCTTTTAGAAAGGTTTTAGATTTACAGAGAAACTGAGCAAATAGTACAGAGTGCTCCCATATACCTTCCCCTCACCCAGTATACCCTATTATTAACATATTATATGAGTATGGTACATTTGTTACAATTAATGAACCAATGCTGATACATTATTATTAAATAAAGTCCAGAATTTATTAACATATTTTTTTTAGTTTTTACCTAATGTCCTTTTTCTGTTAGAGGATCCCACAAGGCTACCACATTCATTACATTTAGTCATCATGTCCCTTTAGGCTCATCTTGACTATGACGGTTTCTCACTTTCCTTGTCGTTGTTTGTTTGTTTTTATTGGAGTATAACTGATTTACAATGATGTGTTAATCTGTGCTGTACAGCAAAGTGAGTCAGTTATACATATACATATCTCCACTCTTTTTTAGATTCTTTTCCCATATAGGTCATTACAGAGTATTGAGTAGAGTTCTCTGTGCTATACAGTAGGTCCTTATTCGTTATCTATTTTCCTTGTTTTTAATAACCTTGACAGTTTTAAGGAGTGCTGGTCAGGTGTGTTGTAAGATGCCCTCTACTGGAATTTGATGTTTTTCTCTTGTCCAGTTTGGGATTATGGGTTTGGGGGAGGAAGATCACAGAGGTAAAGGGTCATTTTTACCACAGTCGTATCAGGGGTACATACAATCAACAGAACTAATTATTTTGAAGTTGACCTTGGTCACCTGGCTAAAGTAGTGTTTGTCAGGTTTATCCACTATAAAGTTACTCTTTTTTCCCCTTTCTGTACTGTATGCATTTTTCAAGGAAACCAATGTATACAGTCCACACTTAAGAAGTGAGGAGTTATGCCCCCTTCCCTGAGGGTGGAGTATCTGCACAACTTATTTGGACGTCTTCTGCATGGGAGATTTGTCTCTTCTCCCCCATCTACCTCTTTATTCAATCATTTATCTATATCAGTGTGGCCTTACAGATATTTATTTTATACTCTGGGTTATGATCCAATACTACTTTGTTTATTTTGTTGTCCAAAAATTTCCAGCTTTGGCATTGGCATCTCTTTCAATTGACTCCTGTGCCCCTTTGATGTAATACAAATCAACGTAGGTTTGGTTTTTAGTTCGTTTTTTTGTTTTTGTGTTCATTTGTTCAGACCTTCCTTATTTAGGGGCTCTACAAGATTCACCAGGTTCATCTTGTATTATTTCCTGCCCCAGTCCTAGAATTAGCCATTTCTCCAATTATATTTTCATCTTTATTATCAATTTTAGTTTTTTCAACAATTCTTTATTCAATAAATAAGCATGAAGCTCCTGTTTCCTTTTGCTTCCAACAAAGAAGAGATGAGAAGCAGACACACACACAACATAAGTTCAAAAGAAGCAGATCCTTGAGAGAAGGAAGGAAGAAAGGGTTTCACGTCTTCTATTCCCTATCGTTACCAGGAGGTAAGTCACACTTCTAGACTGTCAGAGGGGAAAGTCCATCTGCAGGAGAAAGTCAACACCTGGACCCCCTCAAAGCATCCCTAGGGTGGGTGCTGTCCCTCCAAAAGAACCTCTGCTCTCTTTTTTCCTGCAGGGAAAGGTCCTTGCATCTCATCTTGAAAAGAGAGGACACCATCCAGCACATCTGTGTCCTTTGGAAATGGTTCAAACTCTGGTGCCAACACAGAGAAGGATAAAAGGAGCCCAAGGAATGTCTCTAGTGAAGATGAAAATATCCACAAGCCCCTCAAGATATCAAGATACCCTTGTGAGAGTGCCAGTGTGTGTAAAGTGGCCAGTGGGTGTTTCATTGAAACAGTACCAAGTGAGAGGCACTGACTGCCATCTCCTAGGGGTGCTGTAAATATGTTAATAGGACCACATTACAGAGAAGGGAGTCCAGCAAATTGTGTGCTCCTGAAGGCACCAACAAATGGATAGAGGGAAGCAAGAGCCATAAAAACCGGCTGGGGTTTCCCTTCTCAGTGGCTGCTTCCTGCAGAAAGCCCTCCCTGGCCCATGGAATGGCCTGGGTGGGGCATCTTTGAGCACCTAAAGCTGTGAACTCTCACTCACTTAACAAATGTTTACTCACCCCTAATATGAGTCAAGAACTAAGCTATGTGCCAGGGATAAAGAATTATACCCTGAGACTCAAAACTCACATACCAGGGGATGGAGAAGGAGGGTGGGGGAATCACAAACATGTCAGTATGCAACTTCAATACCACGATAGGAGGCAATAGGCAAGACAGAAGAAGAATAACTGCCCAGGTTACGAGGCAAAGGATGGTGGAATGGATGAAGAAACATCCAAGCAGTCTTAAAGGATGACAATTAATCCTCCAATTCCACTCATTGACCATTCGTCATATTATCTAATATAATATTATATTCTTCTCTTGCTTTTTCTCTCTAACTTCTCTTAGAGACACCTTTTGATTTGCTCACTGAAATCAGTCAGGTTTCCACCAGCGAAAACAGAACCAGTAGGATATATATGTAAAGAAATGGGAGATAGATAGAGATAAAAGGAAAGAGAGAAAGCGAGAGAGAGAGGGAGGGATTTATTGCAAGGAATTGGCTTACACAATTGTAGAGGCTGGCCAGGCAAGCCTGAAATCCTTAGGGCAGGCTGGAAGGAAGGACAGGCTGGAAACTCTTTCAGGAGCTTGACACTGCAGTCAGCAGGTGGAATTTCTTCTTCCTCAGGGAAACCTCAGCTCTGTTCGCAAAGCCTTTCAACTGATTGGATCTGGCCCACCCAGATTTTTCAGGATAATCTCCTCTTACTTAGAGGCAACTGATTGTAGATGTTAAACAGATCTACAAAATACATTCACAGCAACACCCACATGACTGTTTGATTGATTAATTGGGAATTACAGCCTAGCCAAGTTGACACATACAACTGACCAACAAACTCACCCATCTCTTTCTACTATCTGCCTTCAGTGCACCACTCACATGAGATCACAGACTTCCCTGGCGGTCCAGTTGTTAAGACTCCCCGCTTCCACTGCAAGGGGCGTAGGTTCGATCCCTGGTCAGGGAAATAAGATCCCACATGCCGTGCAGCGCAGCCAAACAAACAAACAGAAACACACACACATGAGATCACAATGAGAGGAATTCCTCTAGGACTTGTGCAATATAATAGCCCGGCTTACTCACTGATTCACCCCCCTCCCACCCCAACACACCTAACTACTCAGAGCCTTTGCCTGGACTCGGGCAGGGCTATAGCTGCCTGTCTGGGTGTGCCCAGGGTACAGATCACTATTGAACATTTCCTGGATAAACAAAGAGGACTATTGTAATACATGCGAAAGGAGAAAGGATGCCACATAACCATTTAGAAAGATGGTAAATGCAAGGCACATTCACTTAGAAATTAATGAAAGACAAAAATATGGGAGTTTTGGACCCTAGGGGGGAAAAAAACAACTTCTATCCTTTCTCCTTTAAGTGTACAGAACAGAAATTAAGTACTCAGACCCTGCAATCAACTGGATTTGAAATTTACTTTATATAACCTATTTGAAATCTAGTGGCAATTTCATAACCATTGTGAACCTCAGTTTCTTCAGCTATGGCATGGGAAAATAATAAACCTTACCTGAGAAAGTTGTTATGAGGATAAAAGAGAAAATACATGCAAAAGCACTTAGCGCAAAGACAAGCATCCTGTAGAGTTTTTTAAAGTCACTATTATTATCATTAAGTAACTGCTCTGTGCCAGGCAAAGTAGGGAATACTGAGATAAGTAAGAACCTTGAAAATCCTTTGAGAAATGTCAGACATATAAACAATTTCAATGCAATATGTAAATCCAACAGGAGACAGGGTAGCAGAGAAAGGAATGAGTACTCCAGCCTAAGAATCAGGAAGACTTCCCAGCGGAAATTTCACACGAACTGGGCTTCCAAGGACCAGCAGTGCTTCCTGAGCACAAAAGCAGGGTAGGGCATTGCAAGCATAAGGAATAGCATGTGTAAAGGCAGAGGCATAGAAGAGCACAGTGCATCTAGAGGTGAGCAGAAGTCCAGCGTGAATGGAGCATAGGCATTGTACGGTGTAGGAAGGAGGGGCGGGGTAAGGCGGAGGAGGTGGAAAGCGGGATAAAGACATCTGATGAAGGCTGATATGGCATGTTAAGGAGATTGGCCTCTATCCTGAAGACAGTTGGAGGCAGGCTTCCAACTCTGCTTTTGGCCACTAAGCAATTGTTCTGTAAATTGATAAAGCAGCATTTGTATTTACTTGTCTACAAGCCAGACATAGCAAATGCACACATCCCCATGGAAATGTTCCTCGCCAGCATCATCAGTAATCTGGGCAGAGGAGGGACAGGGGGATTACACATACCAAAAACAAGTCAACCATGGTGCCCAACCCAGTCCATCACCTTACATCACCACATGGCCAGACTTACAGAGGATGTGGGGAGGAAGAAAACTTTCTTAGTTGAAACAGAAGGACATATCCACAAGTATTTTTCTCTCTTCTCTCCCTTCTGCACACTCCAGTTCTGAACCATTTTACATAATTGACTATTCCTTCCTCCTTTCAGCATTTGCTTCTCTTGGCTTCTTGGACAACCTCATTCTCCTGGTTGTCTTTCTACCTCACAAGATGCTCCTTCTCAGTCTCCTTTGCTGGTTCCTAACGTTGGAGCCCCAGATTTCAATCTTTGGACCGCTTCCCCATCTTCCCTCATTCCCTAGGTGTTTTCATACAAATGTATTACTTTGTAATACATTTGTAAATGTAATACCATCAATCTGCTGACAATTTCCAAATTTATGTCACCACTCAGACCTCTCCCTTGGATTCCAAACTCTGTATCCAATTGCCTGCTCAATATTTCCACTCGATATGTCAGGCATCTCAAACTGAAGATGGATAACACTAAACTTTTGGTCTTTCAAGCCAAATCTGTTCAATAAACATAAATCCCAAGATCCTTTTAAAACATAAATTATCACCTCACTTCCCTGATCAAAACTGTCCAACAGCATCCTATTTCCTTCACAGTAAAAACCAAAGTCCTACAAAATTCCAGATGTTGAATTCCCTCCCCTTTACCTGCTTGACATTGATCTCCTATTACCCTCCACCATGGTCATTCCACGCCAGACACACCAGGTTCTTGCTTTTCTTCACGTACACAAGCACACAGGAGCCTCAGAGTCTTTACACTTCTTCTGCCTGCTAAGGATGCTCTTCCCCCAGATGATTGCAGATTGGATGTCACCTTCTCAGTGAAGTCTTCCCTAAGCACTTTATTTAAAATATTAAGTCCACCACTGTCAACACCCCATACAGAATGCCATATCTCCTTTTCTGCTTCATTTTCTCCTTAGCACTTGTCACCATCTAATCAGGCATCTCATATAGTTTTTACTTGTCAATTTGTTGTTGTTTTTCTCTCTTGCCACCACCACTAGAATACAATAAAGCATGAAGATGTTTTCTTGTGTTTTATTCATCACTATGTACCCTACAACAAAAAAACAGAACCTGGAGCATAGTGGCTACTCAATAAACATTTTTAAAATTAATGAATGAACCTATGGAGAAAGCACTGCACTTAGAGTTTGAAGACCTGGGTTTGAATTCAGACTGTGACTTATTTCATTGCACCATTGGTGAAATGATTCATCTTCTTTGGCCTCAGCTTCCTCCTTTGAAAATTGGGGTTAGTAATCTCTGTTTAACATGTAGCAATGATTAACTAGGATTATAAAACACAATACAATGGGCACTCAAAAACTGATTATACACTCATTTATCTTATTTAATATTTCTGGCAGATCAAAAAGTCAACCCTGTGATAGAATGAGAGCTTCATCCACTGCCAGCAGTTCTTAGACAAAATATGATTTGTAAAAACCAAGTTTAAACATCTACATTTTGAAGCATTATTATTTTCATACTCCATATTAACTCCTCAAACTTCAATAGGAAGTTAGGGTCCAGATATATTTTGTCAAGTAAGATGATAAACTAAAATAACAGATTGTGTTTTATGTCAGATATGCATTCACAAAATTATTTATTTAACAAATATTTATTAAGTACCTGCTATATGCCAAACACTGTTCTAGGCTCTGAAGATAGAGCAGTGAACAAGACAAAGTTTTTGCTTTTATGGCATTCATATTGTAGTTCAGAAAGAAATGAATGAATACATTAAGATAGTAATGATTTATAAAGTAAATCAGTAGAAAGGAACAGAGAAGCATGTTTTTTTTTATAGGATAGTCTGATAAGGTAAAATTAGATCAGAAGCCTAAATGAAATAAGGGCTTAAGCCATGGGAATACCTGGGGAGATAATGTTCCATGCATAGGAAACAGTAAAGAGTGTTTATTAAAGAAACAAGCTGATTCTCAGTAAGAACAGTGAGTTTCGTGGTGTTTTAATTTGCTATATATCCATCCCCTTTCCCCAGCTCCATAGTAGCTGTAAAAACCAACAGCCATGGAACTATACTTACGAAAAACAGCAGTCTACAGTCAATGGAAGGTACAGAACATGCCTAGAATCCCCCCAAAAACGTCCATTACAAGAGAACCATCATTATTTGGCCTGTCTGGCAGTACCCTGGTGTTCTAACTATGTTTTTAGATTCTGTATGTCTATTTGGCATCCATTAATCCCAGGGTCAAACTATCAGCCACATGTTTACCTGTCCTACAAGTCAGCCTGCCTGAAACTCACCTTTCATGAGCAGATCCAAGGTTGTGCCCCCACCCACCTTCTTATCTGACACTCACACACCAAGCCAGTAATTCCCCTTCCATAAATCACTGTAGGGCCAGTGTTCAGGCAACTAGAACCCAAAGCCCATCAGAATTATTTAAACTGGCCAATCCTAAACTGTTTATTTTGCTCTGCTTTGCCTTTCCCACAGAAACCCCAAGAAATGTTCTTAACTAGGCCTTCCCCTCATTTGTGCTTCTGCCTAACCAAACCTGGTATTTATCCTGTGGTCCTGAATGGTGTGGTATGTCCCTTTTTAATGACCTTGGCCTCTCCATGTCATCACTCAGTCACATCTCTATGAGTTAAATCTCAGGTATAATTTTTAAACACCTGGAAATTCCCACTCACAGGACTTGTCTTTATTTGACCTTAGAACTCAATCATTGTGAACAGCCTTTTCCATGGGGCATTTACTGAAAAATACCAGTGGCTATGATTTAACATCACAGCTGCCTGAGTTAAGCTTAACAGCTGGGGCAAACAAAGGGCTGTCTAAATTTTTTTTTTTTTTGAGGAATTAGATGTCCACAGAAGGCTTTGAGAAAGCACCAACATATTCCTGGGAATCTAGGTGGCAAAGTGCATGCTCAGAAAAGACCTGGGAAAGCTCTTGTCTCTGACCTCTGACCGAACTTAAGGCTCTGCACAGGCAGGAAGTGAAGGGTAAGGCAGAGCTGTAACTAGCAGAATGTGAAAAGTGCCAAACATGCACCCAGAACCCTTTGGCAGAGGCTGGGAGAATTATTGCTTCAAAGCATGCAAGGAAATCTCTGTCTAATTATTAGCTGACCACTAAGCCAACTGACCAGAGACTTCAGTGGCCACACATGACAAAAAATACTGACTTTACAAAATTAGTTGAGGAAAATCACTAGGCAAACAAACTGTCATGATAACAAGCATAAACAATGACAACAAGCCACGAGGAAGTGGGGGAAATCTGGTTTCTATAATATTATTTAAAATGTTCAATTTTCTACAAAAATTATGAGACATGAAAAGAAATGGGAAAGTATGGCCACACAGGATGGGGGGGGGGGAACAGTTAGTAGAAACTGTCCCTGAGAAAGTCTGAACATTGGACTTACTAGACAAAGATTTCAAATCAGCTTGTGTTAAGGGTCTCTAAAACTACCTTGAGGTTCATGATTCACTAGAGAGACTCACAGAACTCAGGAAAGTTATACTCATGATTACAGTTTATTACAGAGAAAGAATACCAATTAAAATCTGGAATGGAAAAAGGTACAAAGGGCAGGTTCCAAGAGAGACAAGGCAGAAGCTTCCAAAGTCTTCCTATTGGAGTCATATGGACTCTCCCTACAATGACTGTGATAACGTGTACTAAGTACTGTCAATCAGGGAAGATCACCCAAGCTTTGAAGTCCGAGGTTTTTAATGGGAGTCAGTCACATCATCTCAATAGATGTGGAAGAAGCATTTGCCAAAATCTGATGCTCAGTCATGATAAAACACTCAACAGACTAGGAATAGAGAGAAACTTCCTCGACCTGATGAAGAAATTCTACAAAGTAAAAAACTAGAGTTAACATCATATTTAATGGTGAAAGATGGAATGTCTTTCTCCCTGACATGAGGATTAAGACAAAGATTCCACTCTTCCCACTTACAGTCAACACTGTACTGGAGGGTCTAGCCAAGGACACTGAGCAAGAAAAATAAAAAAGGGTACCCAGGTTGGAAAAAAAGAAGTGAAATTATCTCTATTCATGGACGATATGGTCTTGTGTGTAGAAAGTCCTAAGGAATACACATGCACACACACAAGCTATTAGAACTAATAAACAAGTTCAGCAAGATTGCCAGGATAAAAGATTAGTATATAAAAGTCACTTACATTTCTGTGTACTAGCAATGAACAATCCAAAAATGAAACTAAGAAAATAATCTCATTTATAATAGCATTCAAACAAGTAAAATATTTAAAATAAATTTAACAAATGGAGTGTAAAACTTATATACTAAAAGCTATAAAATATCACTGAAAGCAATTAAAGAAGATCTAAACAAATGGAAAGACATCCCACATTCATGGATTTGGAAGGCTTGGTATTGCTAACATGTCAGTACATGCTACATTGATCTACAGATTCAAATACAATTCCTATCAAAATCACAGCTGTCATTTTTGCAGAAATTGACAAGTTGATTCTAAATTCATAGGGAAATGCAAGGGACCCAGAAAAGCCAAATCAATCTTGAAAAGGAACAAAGCTGGAGAGCTTGCTGATTCTAAAACTCAGTACAAAGCTACAATGATTGAGACAGTGTGATATGACATAAGACTAGACATATAGATCAACGGAATAAAATTGACAGTCCAGAAAGAAACCCATTCATTTATGGTAAACTGATTTTCAACAAGGGAGTCAAGACAATTCAATGGAGAAAGAATAATCCTTTTAACAAATGATGCTTGAGCAACTTGATATCCACCTGCAAAAGAATGAGTTTGTACCCTACCCCTTACACCATATATAAAAATTAACTCTATATGAATATACATGTAAGTTTTTTGCTAAAACTCGACACATGGACTGAAGAGCATAATGTACATGACTGAAGATAAATATTTGAGTTAGAAATTTAAGTCAACTTATGCTTCCAGAACACAATATGAAAGGACAATGTGTTAAATATAGAAAAGAAATGTAAAGAAATATGTCATCTAGATTCAGACGTTTATAATTCATTTAATAGGATTTCTGTCATCATAGAGAGAATAGAGGAAAAGATATAACAAATGAAATAAAAGTAGAAAATTTCCCAGAACTACAGAAAGACATAAATGTTCCAATTCAAAAAGTCCAAATACACATGAATTTTCATTTTTTCAAGGAAAAGAAAAAAATCCTAAAATCTTCCAAAGGGGGCACAGAGAGGAGGAATTAACAGGTACATTACAAAGAACTGAGATTTAGACTGGCATCAGAATTTTTATCAATTTTAGATGCCAGAGATTTTCCAAGTTCAAAGAGGAAACATAGCCTATACAAACAAGTATTCATATTATTCTAAAATGTTCACCTTTACAAAATTAGTATACCACAAACTTCTTAAGAGCATAAAACAGAGTAAGACAATACAACTGGGATACATTTAAAAATTAAGGGACACTAGGATTGGTTCAAGATGACAGAGTAGAAGGACGTGCCTTCACTCCCTCTTGCAAGAACACCAGAATCACAACTAACTGCTGAATAGTCATTGACAGGAAGACACCGGAACTTACCAAAAAAGATAACCCACATCCAAAGACAAAGGAGAAGCCACAATGAGATGGTAGGAGGGGTGAAATCACAATAAAATCAAATCCCATAACTGCTGGGTGGGTGACTCACAAACTGGAGAACACTTATACCACAGAAGTCCACCAACTGGAGTGAAGGTTCTGAGCCCCATGTCAGGCTTCCAAATCTAGGGTCCGGTAATGGGAGGAGGAATTCCTAGAAAATCAGACTTTGAAGGTTAGTGGGATTTGATTGCAGGACTTCAACAGGACTGGGGGAAACAGAGACTCCACTCTTGGAAGGCACACACAAAGTGATGTGTGCATCAGGACCCAGGGGAAGCAGCAGTGACCCCATAGGAGACTGAACCAGACCTACCTGCTAGTGCTGGAGGGTTTCCTGCAGAGGTGGGGGTTGGCTCTGTCTCACCGTGAGGACAAAGACACTGGCAGCAGAAGTTCTGGGAAGTACTCTTTGGCGTGAGCCCTCCGAGAGTCCAACATTAGCCCCACCACAGAGCCCAGGTAGGCTCCAGTGTTGGGTCTCCAAAGGCCAAACAACCAACAGGAAGGGATGCCACCCCACCCACCCATCAGCTGTCAAGCAGATTAAAGTTTTACTGAGCTCTACCCACCAGAGCAACAGCCAGCTCTACCCACCACCAGTCCCTCCCATCAGAAAACTTGCACAAGTCTCTTAGATAGCCTCATTCACAAGAGGGCAGACAGCAGAAGGAAGAAGAACTACAGTCCTGCAGCCTGTGGAACAAAAACAACATTCACAGAAAGATAGACAAGATGAAAAGGCAGAGGGCTACGTACCAGATGAAGGAACAAGATAAAACCCCAGAAAAACAACTAACTGAAGTGGAGATAGGCAACCTTCCAGAAAAAAACTCATTATAATGATAGTGAAGATGATCCAGGACCTCGTAAAAAGAATGGACACAAAGAACGAGAAGGTGCAAGAAATTTTTAACAAATATCTAGAAGAATTAAAGAACAAACAAACAAAGATAAACAATACAATAACTGAAATGAAAAATACACTAAAAGGAATCAGTATCAGAATAACTGAAGCAGAAGAACAGATAAGTGACCTGGAAGACAGAATGGTGGAATTCACTGCTGTGGAACAGAATAAAGAAAAAAGAACGAAAAGAAATGAAGACAGCCTAAGAGACCTCTGGGACAACATTAAACGCAACAACATTCACATTATAGGGATCCCAGAGGAGAAGAGACAGAGAAAGGACCCGAGAAAATATTTGAAGGGATTATAGTGAAAAACTTCCCTAACATAGGAAAGGAAATAGCCACCCAAGTCCAGGAAGTACAGAGACTCCCATATAGGATAAAACCAAGGAAAAACACGCTGAGACACATAGTAATCAAATTGGCAAAAATTAAAGACAAAGAAAAATTATTGAAAGCAGCAAGAGAAAAATGACAAATAACATAAGGTTAACAGCTGATTTCTCAGCAGAAATTCTACAAGCCAGAAGAGAGTGGCATGATATACTTAAAGTGATGAAAGGGAAGAACCTACAACAAGATTACTCTACCCGGCAAGGATCTCATGCAGATTTGATGGAGAAGTAAAAAGCTTTAGAGACAAGCAAAAGCTAAGAGAATTCATCACCCCCAAACCAGCTCTAAAACAAATGCTAAAGGAAGTTCTTAAAGTGGGAAACAAAAGAGAAGAAAAGGACCTACAAAAAAAAACCCCAAAACAATTAAGAAAATGGTAATAGGAACACACATATCGATAATTACCTTAAACGTGAATGGATTAAATGCTCCAACCAAAAGACACAGGCTTGCTGAATGGATACAAAAACAAGACCCATATACATGCTGTCTACAAGAGACCCACTTCAGACCTAGGGACACATACAGACTGAAAGTGAGGGGATGGAAAAAGATATTCCATGCAAATGGAAATCAAAAGAAACCTGGAATAGCAATACTCATATTAGATAAAATAGACTTTAAAATAAAGAATGTTACAAGAGACAAGGAAGGACACTACATAATGATCACGGGATCAATCCAAGAAGAAATAACAATTATAAATATATATGCACCCAACATAGGAGCACCTCAATACATAAGGCAACTGCTAACAGCTATAAAAGAGGAAATCGACAGTAACACAATAATAGTGGGGGACTTTAACACAAATGGACAGATCATCCCAACAGAAAATTAATGAGGAAACACAAGCTTTAAATGACACAATAGACCACATAGATTTAATTGATATTTACAGGACATTCCATCCAAAAACAACAGATTACACTTTCTTCTCAAGTGCGCACAGAACATTCTGCAGGATAGATCATATCATGGTCACAAATCTAGCCTCAGTAAATTTAAGAAAATCGAAATCATATCAAGCATCTTTTCTGACCATAACGTTATGAGATTAGATGTGAAATACAGGGAAAAAAACGTAAAACACACAAACACATGGAGGCTAAACAATACGTTACTAAATAACCAAGAGATCACTGAAGAAATCAAAGAGGAAATCAAAAAATACCTAGAGACAAATGACAATGAATACAAAACAATCCAAAACATATGGAATGCAGCAAAAGCAGTTCTAAGAGGGAAGTTTACAGCTATAAAAGCCTACCTCAAGGAACAAGAAAAATCTCAAATAAACAATCTAACCTTACACCTAAAGGAACTAGACAAAGAAGAACAAACAAAACCCAAAGTTAGCAGAAGGAAAGAAATCATAAAGATCAGAGCAGAAATAAATGAAATAGAAACAAAGAAACAATAGCAAGGATCAATAAAACTAAAAGCTGGTTCTTTGAGAAGATAAACAAAATTGATAAACCTTTAGCCAGACTCATCAAGAAAAAGAGGGAGAGGATTCAAATCAATAAAATTAGAAATGAAAAAGGAGAAGTTTCAACAGACACTGCAGAAATACAAAGCATCCTAAGAGACTACTACAAGCAACTCTATGCCAATAAAATGGACAACCTGGAAGAAATGGACACTTTCTTAGAAAAGCACAACCTTACAAGACTGAACCAGGAAGAAATAGAAAATATGAACAGACCAATCACAATTAATAAAATTGAAACTGTGACTGAAAATCTTCCAACAAAGAAAAGTCCAGGACCAGATGGCTTCACAGGCAAAATCTACAAACATTTAGAGAAGAGCTAACACCCATCCTTGTCAAACTCTTCCAAAAAATTGCGGAAGAAGTAACACTCCCAAACTCATTCTATGAGGCCACAATCACCCTGATACCAAAACCAGACATAGATACTACAAAAAAAGAAAATTACAAATCAATATCACTGATGAATATAGATGCAAAAATCCTCAAAAAATACTAGCAAACAGAATCCAACAACACATTAAAAGGATCATACACCATGATCAAGTGGGACTTATCCCAGGGATGCAAGGATTCTTCAATATATGCAAATTAATCAATGTGATACACCATATTAACAAACTGAAGAATAAAAACCATATGATCATCTCAAGAGATGCAGAAAAAGCCTTTGACAAAATTCAACACTGAATTACGATAAAAACTCTCCAGAAAGTGGGCATAGAGGGAACCTACCTCAACATAATAAAGGCCATATATGACAAATCCACAGCAAACATCATTCTCAATGGCGAAAAACTGAAAGAATTTCCTCTAAGATCAGGAAGAAGACAAGGATATCCACTCCTTTCAATAGTGTTGAACCACTATTATTCAACATAGTTTTGGAAGTCCTAGCCACAGCAATCAGAGAAGAAAAATAAATAAAAGAAATACAAATTGGAAAAGAAGAAGTAAAACTGTCACTGTTTGCAGATGACACGATACTATACATAGAGAATCCTAAAGATGCCACCAGAAAACTACTGGAGCTAATCAATGAATTTGGTAAAGTTGCAGGATACAAAATTAATGCACAGAAATCTCTTGCATTCCTATACACTAATGATGAAAAATCTGACAGAGAAATTAAGGAAACACTCCCATTTACCATTGCAACAAAAAGAATAAAATACCTAGGAATAAACCTACCTAGGGAGACAAAAGAACTGTATGCAGAAAACTCTAAGATGTTGATGAAAGAAATTAAAGATGATACCAACAGATGGAGAGATATACCATGTCCTTGGATTTGAAGAATCAATATTGTGAAAATGACTATACTACCCAAAGCAATCTACAAATTCAATGCAATCCCTATCAAATGACCAATGGCATTTTTTACAGAACCAGAACAAAAAAATCTTAAAATTTGTATGGAGACACAAAAGACCCCAAGTAGCCAAAGCAGTCTTGAGGGAAAAAAGCAGATCTGGTGGAATCAGACTCCCTGACTTCAGACTATACTACAAAGCTACAGTAATCAAGACAGTATGATACTGGCACAAAAACAGAAATACAGATCAATGGAACAGGATGGAAAGCCCAGAAATAAACTCACACACCTATGGTCAACTAATCTATGACAAAGGAGGCAAGGATATACAGTGGAGAAAAGACAGTCTCTTCCATAAGTGGTGCTGGGAAAACTGGAAAGCTACATGTAAAAGAATGAAATTAGAACACTCCCTAACACCATACACAAAACTAAACTCAAAATAGATTAAAGACCTAAATGTAAGACCAGACACTATAAAACTCTTCGAGGAAAACATAGGAAGAACACTCTTTGACATAAATCACAGCAAGATCTTTTTTTGATCCACCTCCTAGAGTAATGGAAATAAAAACAAAAATAAACAAATGGGACCTACGGAAACTTCAAAGCTTTTGCACAGCAAAGGAAACCATAAACAAGATGAAAAGACAACCCTCAGATTAGGAGAAAATATTTGCAAATGAATGAACAGACAAAGGATTAATCTCCACAATATATAAACAGCTCATGCAGCTCAATATTTAAAAAACAAACAACCTAGTCCAAAAATGGGCAGAATACCTAAATAGACATTTCTCCAAAGAAGACATACAGATGACCAAGAAGCACATGAAAATCTGCTCAGCATCACCAATTATTAGAGAAATGCAAATCAAAACTACAATGAGAGGGGCTTCCCTGGTGGCGCAGTGATTGAGAGTCCGCCTGCCGATGCAGGGGACACGGGTTCGTGTCCCGGTCCGGGAAGATCCCTCATGCTGCAGAGCAGCTGGGCCCGTGAGCCATGGCCGCTGAGCCTGCGCGTCCGGAGCCTGTGCTCCGCAATGGGAGAGGACACAACAGTGAGAGGCCCGCGTACTGCAAAAACAAACAAAAAAAAAACTACAATGAATTATCACCTCACACCAGTTAGAATGGGCATCATCAGAAAGTCTACAAACAACACATGCTGGAAAGGGTGTGGAGAAAAGGGAACCCTCTTGCACTGTTGATGGAAATGTAAATTGATACAGTCACTATGGAGAACAGTATGGAGGTTCCTTAAAAAACTAAAAATACAATTACCCAGCATACGACCCAGCAATCCCACTACTGGGCATATACCCAGAGAAAACGATAGTTCAAAAAGACTCATGTACCCCAATGTTCATTGCAGCATTATTTACAATAGCCAGGTCATGGAAGCAACTAAATGCCATCGACCGACAAATGTATAAAGAAGATTTGGTACATATATACAATGGAATATTACTCAGCCATATAAAAGAAGGAAATTGGGTCATTTGTAGAGACGTGGATGGACATAGAGACTGTCATACAGAGTGAAATAAGTCAGAAATAGAAAAATAAATATCATATATTAAAGCATATATGTGGAACATACAAAAATGGTACAGGTGAACCAGTTTGCAGGGCAGAAATAGAGACACAGATGTAGAGGACAAACGTATGGACACGAAGGGGGGAAAGTGGGGCTTGGGGGTGGTGGTGTGAGGAGTTGGGAGATTGGAATTGACATGTATACACTGATGTGTATAAAATGGATGACTAATAAGAACCTGCTCTATAAAAAAATAAATAAAATAAAATTCAAAAGGAAAAATTAAGGGACACTATTTCCACTTATTCAATATATGTACTGAGCCCCTACTACATTCCAGGCAACACTGTAGTTACCCCTGACACAAAGGTGAGCAGCATACCGTCCATTCTCATCATTGTGTGTCCTGCATTTGCCTCCTCACTAATCCATACTCATATCACTTTTGTAAGCTTGCACAGGTTGGAAAAAATTGAGTCTCCCTATGTGAACGTTCCCACTGAGGTCAAACAAGGAGACGCTCTGCCTTCTTATATCAGCTTTCATATGGGAAACAACTGTCAGTGTTTCATGATCTATTTAGTATCACATTTTTTTCTCATTTTTGTGCCCTTTTTAGGGAGTAGGAAGGAGATTTTGCTGTTTAAAGTGGTCCCCAAGCATAATGGTGTAGTGCTTTCTAGTGTTCCTAAGCACAAGAATGCTATGACATACCTTGTGGAGAAAATATGTGTGTTACATAAGCTTGGTTCAGACATGAGTTATAGTGCCACTGGGCATGGACATATATACGCTACCAAATGTAAAATAGGTAGCTAGTGGGAAGAAGTTGCATAGCACAGGTAGATCAGCTCGGTGCTTTGTGACCAGCTAGAAGGGTGGGATAGGGAGGGTGGGAGGGAGGGAGATGCAAGAGTGAAGAGATATGGGGACATATGTACATGCATAACTGATTCACTTTTTTATAAAGCAGAAACTAACACACCATTGTAAAGCAATTATACTCCAATAAAAACGTTAAAAAAAAAAAAAAAAGATACTTGCACCCTGATGTTCATTGCAGCACTATTTACAATAGCCAGGACATGGAAGCCACCTAAATGTCCAGCAGCAGAGGAATGGATAAAGAAGATGTGGTACATATGTACAATGGAATATTACTCAGCCATACAAAGGAATGAAATTGTGCCATTTGCAAAGATGTGAATGGACCTAGAGACTGTCATACAGAGTGAAATAAGTCAGAAAGAGAAAAACAAACATCATATAATACTGCTTGTATTTGGAATCTAGAAAAATGATACAGATGAACTTATTTGCAAAGCAGAAATAGGGGGCGCAGTGGTTGAGAGTCCGCCTGCCGATGCAGGGGACAAGGGTTCGTGCCCTGGTCTGGGAAGATCCCACATGCTGCAGAGCAGCTGGGCCCGTGAGCCATGGCCGCTGAGCCTGCGCGTCCGGAGCCTGTGCTCTGCAATGGGAGAGGCCACAACAGAGGCCCGCATACCGCAAAAAAAAAAAAAAAAAAAGAAATAAGGACACAGACTTAGAGAACAAGCATATGGATCCCAAGGGGGAAGGAGATGGTGGGATGAATTGGGAGATTGGGATTGACATATATGCACTACAATGTATAAAACAGATAACTAACGAGAACCTACTGTATAGCACAGGGTGCTCTACTCATTGCTCAGTGGTGACCTAAATGGGAAGGAAATCCAAAAGAGAGGGAATATATGTATATGTATAGCTGATTCACTTTGCTGTACAGCAGAAAATAACACACCATTGTAAAGCAACTATACTCCAATAAAATTTTTTTTTAATGAAACACCTATAAAAACAAGGTTATATATTGATCAGTTGATAAAAATGTTGTGACCTGAGGAGGAGCTTCAAGATTGCAGAAGAGTAAGACGCAGAGATCACCTTCCTCTCCACAAATACATCAGAAATACATTTACATGTGGAACAGCTCCTACAGAACACCTACTGAACGCTGGCAGAAGACCTTAGACCTCCCAAAAGGCAAGAAACTCCCCATGTACCTGGGTAGGGCAAAAAAGAAAAAACAGAGACAGAATAGGGACGGGACCTGCACATCTGGGAGGGAGCTGTGAAGGAGAAAAGGTTTCCACACACTAGGAAGCCCCTTCGCGAGCGGACACTGCGGGTGGCGGAGGCGGAAAGCTTCGGAGACGCGGAGGAGAGCACAGCAACAGGGGTGCGGAGGAAAAAGCGGAGAGATTCCCGCACAGAGGATCGGTGCTGACCGGCACAGCTCGCTGGGAGAGAGTCCGGGAAAACGTCTGGAGCTGCCGAAGAGGCAAGCGACTTTTTCTTGTCTCTTTGTTTCCTGGTGCGCGAGGAGAGGGGATTAAGAGCGCTGCTTAAAGGAGCTCCAGAGATGGGCGCTAGCCGCGGCTATCAGCGCGGACCCCAGAGATGGGCATGGGATGCTAAAGCTGCTGCTGCCGCCACCAAGAAGCCTTTGTGCGAGCACAGATCACTATCCACATCCCCCTTCTGGGAACCTGTGCAGCCCGCCACTGCCAGGGTCCCGGGATCCAGGTACAACTTCCCCGGGAGAACGCCCAGCGTACCTCAGGCTGTTGCAACGTCACGCTGGCCTCTGCCGCCCCAGGCTCGCCCTGCATCCGTACCCCACACTCCCCCCGGCCTGAGTGAGCCAGAGCCCCCGAATCAGCTGCTCCTTTAACCCCCTCCTGTCCCAGAGAACAGACGCCCTCAGGCGACCTACACGCAGAGGCGGGGCCAAATCCAAGGCTGAACCCCAGGAGCTGTGTGAACGAAGAAGAGAAAGGTAAATCTCTCCCAGCAGCCTCAGGAGCACCGGATTAAACCTCCACAATTAACTTGATGTACCCTGCATCTGCAGAATACCTGAATAGACAATGAATCATCCCAAATTGAGGAGGTGGACTTTGAGAGCAAAGATATATATTTTTTTTCCACTTTTTCTCTTTTGGTGAGTGTGTGTACATGTATGCTTCTGTGTGTGATTTTGTCTGTACAGCTTTGCTTTTACCATTTGTCCCAGGGTTCTGTCTATCCATTTTCTGGGTTTTTTTTTACTTTTTAAAAATTTTTTCTTAATAATTATTTTTTATTTTAATAAGTTTATTTTTACTTTATTTTATTTTATCTTATCTTCTTTCTTTCCCTTTCTTTCTTTCTTTCTCCTTTCTTTCTTTCTTTCTCTTTCTTTCTATTTTTTCTCCATTTTATTCTGAGCCATGTGGGTGACAGGCACTTGATGTTCCAGCCAGGCATCAGGGCTGTGCCTCTGAGGTGGAAGAGCCAAGTTCAGGACACTGGTCAACAAGAGACCTCCCAGCTCCACGTAATATCAAACGGAGAAAATCTCCCAGAGATCTCCACCTCAACACCAAGACCCAGCTTCACTCAACGACTTGGCAAGCTACAGTGCAGGACACCCTATGCCAAACAACTAGCAAGACAGGAACACAACCCCATCCATTAGCAGAGAGGCCTCCTAAAATCATAATAAAGCCACAGACACCCCAAAACACACCACCAGACGTGGCCCTGCCCACCAGAAAGACAAGATCCAGCCTCATCCACCAGAACACAGGCAGTAGTCCCTTCCACCAGGAAGCCTACACAACCCACTGAACCAACCTTAGCCACTGGGGACAGACACCAAAATCAACAAGAACTACGAACCTGCAGCCTGCAAAAAGGAGACCCCAAACACAGTAAGTTAATCAAAATGAGGAAACAGGAAAACAAACAGCAGATGAAGGAGCAAGGCAAAAACCCACCAGACCTAACAAATGAAGATGAAATAGGCAGTCTACCTGAAAAAGAATTCAGAAAAGTGATAGTGGGGGGGGACCTTGAAGATGGCGGAAGAGTAAGACGCGGAGATCACCTTCCTCCCCACAGGTACACCAGAAATACATCTACACGTGCAACAACTCCTACAGAACACCTACTGAAGGCTGGCAGAAGACCCCAGACCTCCCAAAAGGCAGAAACTCCCCACGTACCTGGGTAGGGCAAAAGAAAAAACAGAGACAAAAGAATAAAGACGGCACCTGCACCAGTGGGAAGGAGCTGTGAAGGAGGAAAAGTTTCCACACACTAGGAAGCCTCTTCGCGGGTGGAGACTGCGGGAGGCAGAGCGGGGAGCTTCAGGACCGCGGAGGAGTGCACAGCAACGGGTGCAGAGGGCAAAGCGCGGAGATTCCCGCACAGAGGATCGGTGCCGACCGGCACTCACCAGCCCGAGAGGCTTGTCTGCTCACCCGCCGGGGCGGGCGGGGCTGCGAGCTGCGGCTCGGGTTTCGGTTTCGGTCGGAGCGCAGGGAGAGGACTGGGGTTGGCGGCTTGAACATAGCCTGAAGGGGCTCGTGCACCACGGCTAGACGGGAGGGAGTCCGGGGAAAAGTCTGCACCTGCCGAAGAGGCAAGAGACTTTTTCTTCCCTCTTTGTTTCCTGGTGCGCGAGGAGAGGGGTTTTGAGAGCGCTGCGTAAAGGAACTGCAGAGATGGGCGCGAGCCGCGGCTAAAAGCGCGGACCCCAGAGATGAGCGGGAGACGCTAAGGCTGCTGCTGCCGCCACCAAGGGGCCTGTGTGCGAGCACAGGTCACTCTCCACACCCCTCTTCCGCGGAGCCTGTGCAGCCCACCACTGCCAGGTTCCCGGGATCCAGGGACAACTTCCCCGGGAGAACGCACGGCGGGCCTCAGTCTAGAGCAACGTCACGCCGGCCTCTGCCGCCGCAGGCCCGCCTCACACGCAGTGCCCCTCCCTCCCCCCCCCCCCCCCCGGCCTGAGTGAGCCGGAGCCCCCGAATCACCGGCTCCTTTAACCCCGTCCTGTCTGAGCAAAAAACAGACGCCCTCCAGCGACCTACATGCAGAGGCAGGGCCAAATCCAAAGCTGAGCTCCTGTGAGCTGTGAGAACAAAGAAGAGAAAGGGAAATCTCTCCCAGCAGCCTCAGAAGCAGCAGATTAAAGCTCCACAATCAACTTGATATACCCTGCATCTATGGAATACCTGAATAGACAAGGAATGATCCCAAATTGAAGAGGTGGACTTTAGGAGCGAGATCTATGATTTTTTTCCCTTTTCCTCTTTTTGTGAATGTGTACGTGTATGCTTCTGTGTGAGATCTTGTCTGTATAGTCTTGCTTCCACCATTTGTCCTAAGGCTCTATCCGTCCATGGTTTTTTTAAAAAATTTTTTTCTTAATAATTAATTTTAATTGTAATAACTTTATTATACTTTACCTTCGTTCTTTCCTTCCTTCCTTCCCTCCTTTAGACAACGAATCACCCCAAATTGAGGAGGTGGTCTCTGAGAGCAAGATTTATGATTTTTCCCCCTTTACCTCTTTTTGTGAGGGTGTATGTGTATGCTTCTGTGTAAGATTTTCTCTGTATAGCTTTGCTTCCAACATTTGTCCTAAGGTTCTATCCGTCCCTTTTTTTTTTTCTAAATAAGTATTTTTAATTCAATAACTTTATTATACTTTATATTATTTTTACTGTATCTTTCTGTCTTTTTTCCTTCTTTCCCTCCTTCCTTCCTTCCTCCCTCCCTCCCTCCTTTCTTTCCTTCTTGCCTTCTTTCCTTCTTTGCTTCTTTCTTCCTTCCTTCCTTTCCTCCTTTCCTTCTTTCTTTCCTCATACTTCGACTAATTCTCTCTACTTTTTCTCCCTTTTATTCTGAGCCGTGTGGATGAAAGGCTCTTGGTGCTCCAGCCAGGAGTCAGGGCTCTGCCTCTGAGGTAGGAGAGCCAACTTCAGGACACTGGTCAACAAGAGACCTCCCAGCTCCACATAATATTAAACGGTGGAAATCTCCCAGAGACCTCCATCTTAACACCAGCACCCAGCTTCACTCAATGACCAGCAAGCCACAGTGCTGGACAACCTATGCCAAACAACTAGCAAAACAGGAACACAACCACACCCATTAGCAGAGAGGCTGCCTAAAATCATAATAAGGCCACAGACACCCCAAAACACACCACCAGACGTGAACCTGCCCACTAGAGAGACAAGATCCAGCCTCATCCACCACAACACAGGCACTAGTCCCCTCCACCAGGAAGCCTACACAACCCACTGAAACAACCTTAGCCACTGGAGACAGACATCAAAAACAACGGGAACTACGAACGTGCAGCCTGCAAAAAGGAGACCCCAAACACAGTAAGATAAGCAAAATGAGAAGACAGAAAAACACACAGCAGATGAAGGAGCAAGATAAAAACCCACCAGACCTAACAAATGAAGAGGAAATAGGCAGTCTACCTGAAAAAGAATTCAGAATAATGATAGTAAGGATGATCCGAAATCTTGGAAGTAGAATGGACAAAATGCAAGAAACAGTTAACAAGGACCTAAAAGAAATAAAGATGAAACAAGCAACGATGAACAATGCAATAAATGAAATTAAAAGTACTCTAGATGGGATCAATAGCAGAATAACTGAGGCAGAAGAACAGATAAGTGACCTGGAAGATAAAATAGTGGAAATGACTACTGCAGAGCAGAATAAAGAAAAAAGAATGAAAAGAACTGAGGACAGTCTCAGAGACCTCTGGGACAACATTAAATGCACCAACATTCGAATTATAGGGGTTCCAGAAGAAGAAGAGAAAAAGAAAAGGACTGAGAAAATATTTGAAGAGATTATAGTTGAAAACTTCCCTAATATGGGAAAGGAAATAGTTAATCAAGTCCAGGAAGCACAGAGAGTCCCATACAGGATAAATACAAGGAGAAATATGCCAAGACACATATTAATCAAACTGTCAAAAATTAAATACAAAGAAAGCATATTAGAAGCAGCAAGGGAAAAACAACAAATAACACACAAGGGAATCCCCATAAGGTTAACAGCTGATCTCTCAGCAGAAACCCTACAAGCCAGAAGGGAGTGGCAGGACATACTGAAAGTAATGAAGGAGAAAAACCTTCAACCAAGACTACTCTACCCAGCAAGGATCTCATTCAGATTTGATGGAGAAATTAAAACCTTTACAGTCAAGCAAAAGCTGAGAGAGTTCAGCACCACCAAACCAGCTTTACAACAAATGCTAAAGGAACTTCTCTAGACAAGGAACACAAGAGAAGGAAAAGACCTATAATAACGAACCCAAAATAATTTAGAAAATGGGAATAGGAACATACATATCGATAATTACCTTAAATGTAAATGGACTAAAGGCTCCCACCAAAAGACACAGATTGGCTGAATGGATACAAAAATAAGACCCTTATATATGCTGTCTACAAGAGACCCACTTCAGACCTAGAGACACATACAAACTGAAAGTAAGGGGATGGAAAAAGATATTCCATGCAAATGGAAACCAAAAGAAAGCTGGAGTAGCAATTCTCATATCAGACAAAATAGACTTTAAAATAAGGACTATTAAAAGAGACAAAGAAGGACACTACATAATGATCAAGGGATCGATCCAAGAAGAAGATATAACAATTGTAAATATTTATGCACCCAACATAGGAGCACCTCAATACATAAGGCAAATACTAACAGCCATAAAAGGGGACATCGACAGTAACACATTCATAGTAGGGGACTTTAACACCCCACTTTCACCCATGGACAGATCATCCAAAATGAAAATAAATAAGGAAACACAAGCTTTAAATGATACATTAAACAAGATGGACTTAATTGATATTTATAGGACACTCCATCCAAAAACAACAGAATACACATTTTTCTCAAGTGCTCATGGAACATTCTCCAGGATAGATCATATCTTGGGTCACAAATCAAGCCTTGGTAAATTTAAGAAAATTGAAATTGTATCAAGTATCTTTTCTGACCACAATGCCATGAGACTAGATATCAATTACAGGAAAAGATCTGTAAAAAATACAAACACATGGAGGCTAAACAATACACTACTTAATAATGAAGTGATCACTGAAGAAATCAAAGAGGAAATAAAAAAAAATACCTAGAAACAAATGACAATGGAGACACAACGACCCAAAATCTATGGGATGCAGCAAAAGCAGTTCTAAGAGGGAAGTTTATAGCAATACAATCCTACCTTAAGAAACAGGAAACATCTCGAATAAACAACCTAACCTTGCACCTAAAGCAATTAGAGAAAGAAGAACAAAAAAACCCCAAAGTTAGCAGAAGGAAAGAAATCATAAAAATCAGATCAGAAATAAATGAAAAAGAAATGAAGGAAATAATAGCAAAGGTCAATAAAACTAAAAGCTGGTTCTTTGGGAAGATAAACAAAATTGATAAACCATTAGCCGGACTCATCCAGAAAAAAAGGGAGAAGACTCAAATCAATAGAATTAGAAATGAAAAAGGAGAAGTAACAACTGACACTGCAGAAATACAAAAGACCATGAGAGATTACTACAACTAACTCTATGCCAATAAAATGGACAACCTGGAAGAAATGGACAAATTCTTAGAAACGCACAACCTGCCAAGACTGAACCAGGAAGAAATAGAAAATATAAACAGACCAATCACAAGCACTGAAACTGAAACTGTGATTAAAAATCTTCTAACAAACAAAAGCCCAGGACCAGATGGCTTCACAGGAGAATTCTATCAAACATTTATAGAAGAGCTAACACCTATCCTTCTCAAACTCTTCCAAAATATAGCAGAGGGAGGAACACTTCCAAACTCATTCTACGAGCCTACCATCACTCTGATACCAAAACCAGTCAAAGATGTCACAAAGAAAGAAAACTACAGGCCAATATCACTGATGAACATAGATGCAAAAATCCTCAACAAAATACTAGCAAACAGAATCCAACAGCACATTAATATGATCATACACTATGATCTATTGGGGTTTATCCCAGGAATGCAAGGATGCTTCAATATATGCAAATCAATCAATGTGATACACCATATTAACAAATTGAAGTATAAAAACCATATGATCATCTCAACAGACGCAGAGAAAGCTTTCAACAAAATTCAACACACAATTATGATAAAAACCCTGCAGAAAGTAGGCATAGAGGGAACTTTCCTCAACATAATAAAGGCCATATGTGACAAACCCACAGCCCACATCATTCTCAATGGTGAAAAACTGAAACCAATTCCACTAAGATCAGGAACAAGACAAGGTTGCTCACTCTCACCACTATTATTCAACACAGTTTTGGAAGTTTTAGCCGCAGCAATTAGAGAAGAAAAAGAAATAAAAGGAATCCAAATTGGAAATGAAGAAGTACAGCTGTCACTGTTTGAGGATGAGATGACACTATACATAGAGAATCCTAAAGATGCTACCAGAAAACTACTAAAACTAATCAATAAATTTGGTATAGTAGCAGGATACAAAAAAATGCACAGAAATCCCTAGCATTTCTGTATAATGATGAAAAATCTGAAAGTGAAATTAAGAAAACACTCCCATTTACCATTGCAACAAAAAGAATAAAATATCTAGGAATAAACCTACCTAAGGAGACAAAAGACCTGTATGCAGAAAACTATAAGACACTGATGAAAAAAATTAAAGATGATACAAATAGGTGGAGAGATATACCATGTGCTTGGATTGGAAGAATCAACATTGTGAAAATGACTCTATTCCACAAAGCAATCTGCAGATTCAATGCAATCCTTATCAAACTACCACTGGCATTTTTCACAGAACTAGAACAAAAAATTTCACAATTTGTATGGAAACACTAAGATCCCGAATAGCCAAAGCAATCTTGAGAAAGAAAAACGGGGCTGGAGGAATCAGACTCCCTGACTTCAGACTATACTACAAAGCTACAGTAATCAAGACAGTATGGTACTGGCACAAAAACAGAAAGATAGATCAATGGAACAGGATTGAAAACCCAGAGATTAACCCACGCACATATGGTCACCTTATCTTGGATAAAGGAGGCAAGAATATACAGTGGAGAAAAGACAGCCTCTTCAAAAAGTGGTGCTGGGAAAACTGGACAGTTACTTGTAAAAGTATGAAATTAGAACACTCCCTAATACCATACACAAAATAAAGTCAAAATGGGTTAAAGACCTAAATGTAAGGCCAGACACCCTCAAACTCTTAGAGGAAAATATAGGCAGAACACTCTAGGACATAAATCACAGCAAGATCCTTTTTGACCCACCTCCTAGAGAAATGGAAATAAAAACAAAAATAAACAAATGGGACCTAATGAAACTTCAAAGCTTTTGCACAGCAAAGGAAACCATAAACAAGACAAAAAGACAACCCTCAGATTGGGAGAAAATATTTGCAAATGAAGCAACTGACAAAGGATTAATCTCCAAAATTTAGAAGCAGCTCATGTAGCTCAATATCAAGAAAACAAACAACTCAATCCAAAAATGGGCAGAAGACCTAAATAGACATTTCTCCAAAGAAGATATACAGATTGCCAACAAACACATGAAAGAATGCTCAACATCATTAATCATTAGAGAAATGCAAATCAAAACTACAATGAGATATCATCTCACACCAGTTAGAATGGCCATTATCAAAATATCCACAAACAAAAAGTGCTGGAGAGGGTGTGGAGAAAAGGGAACCCTCTTGCACTGTTGGTGTGAATGTAAATTGATACTGCCACTATGGAAAACAGTATGAAGTTTCCTTAAAAACCTAAAAACAGAACTACCATATGACCCAGCAATCCCACTACTGGGCATATACCCTGAGAAAACCATAATTCAAAAAGAGTCATGTACCAAAATGCTCATTGCAGCTGTATTTACAATAGCCAGGACATGGAAGTAACCTAAGTGTCCACTGACAGATGAATGGATAAAGAAGATGTGGCACATATATACAATGGAATATTACTCAGCCATAAAAAGAAACGAAATTGAGTTATTTGTAGTGAGGTGGATGGACCTAGAGTCTGTCATACAGAGTGAAGTAAGTCAGGAAGAGAAAAACAAATGCCATATGCTAACACATATATATGTAATCTAAGAGAAAAAAATGGTCATGAAGAACCTAGGAGCAAGACGGGAATAAAGACACAGACCTACTAGAGAATGAACTTTAGGATATGGGGAGGGGGAAGTGTAAGCTGGGACAAGGTGAGAGAGTGGCATGCACATATATACAGTACCAAACGTAAAATAGATAGCTAGTGGGAAGCAGCCACCTAGCACAGGGAGATCAGCTCAGTGCTTTTTGACCCCCTGGAGGGGTGGGATAGGGAGGGTGGGAGGGAGGGAGACGCAAGAGGGAAGAGATATGGGAACATATGTATATGTATAACTGATTCACTTTGTTATAAAGCAGAAACTAACACACCATTGTAAAGCAGTTACACTCCAATAAAGATGTTAAAAAAAAAAAAATGTTGTGACTGGAGATTCACAGGAACTTAACTCTATATTTTGCCTAGGAGTGGAACTTCAGTATTCACTAATTCAGTATTTGTAGTGACGTGATAGAAATAAACACCATGAATAATGAGAGTTGACTGAAAAATTGTTTGCAAGCAGAGCACAAAATTTTTAAACGTATATAATTTTGCATAAATAAAAAACAACTTAAACCATCTAAAATCCTGAAAAAAAATTTCCAACTATATTCTTTAAAATTTACCAACTGCCTTCCCTCTCCTTGCAATATCAAAAAGGTTCTAAACATAATCTACCAGTACTGGTCTCCTTAAATTCCTGAAAAGATGGCCAGAATATTTATGTGATTATGTCAGCCATCTTTTCTGGGTATTAAAGCACATTGTGGTTTTTTTTAATTTAAAAATAATTATAAATTATTTTCTTGGAATTATTTCCTTTTGGAATTTTTGTAAGAGTCTGAGCACATCATCTACTTTAGTGGGGGAGAGGTCTGCTTTTTAATCTTTAAAATAGTCAACCATTTTCATCTTTTTAAAATAAATTAGCCAATAATTAACCAGTAGGAAGTGGCAACATGCAAACAAATTAAGTTAATGGAAAAAAAGCAGAGTACAAGAAATTGTGAACTTAATGAAGAAAAATGGGAAAAGATGTTAAACAATTTGAAAATTTATATTCATATTAATTCTTAGAAAAATATCTTTTTGAACTGAATTTCCTTTTTACTTCCTTAAAAAATAGAACACACTCATTTTTAAGTAGAAATATTTAAATTATTCTCCCTTATTTGCATATTTGGCAAGACTTGCTTTTGTCAACCGCTTATCTGTAGTACTAAGACTTATGAAACTAAAACACAAGGATTAATGGGAGTACCACTCAAAGATATTTTAAAGGGAATTCTATTCTTGCTGTCTTTGAACAATAAAGCAATGAAGCATGCATACCACTTTGCTAATACAGGGAGTCATAGTTTAAGTGTGAGAGAGTGGGAAAGGAATTCTAAAATTTTTCAAATGTTTTAAAACATACCTTACTGAAGCTGATTCTTATGTTTGGTTCTGTTGTGATAAGTAAAAAGATCGTGATTCCCAGTTTCCTAGGGGCAGACTGTCCAATATATAACAACATAATTATTAATAGCATTTTCTTTCACCATCAAAAGTGTTCTAGCAATGAGGGACAAATGGAGAGGGGGATAGAAAGAGGGGGCTGATATGATTCTCCTTCCTATTTCACCATTCTCTTGTGTGACTTTTTTTTTAATTAATTTATTTATTTATTTTTGTCTGCGTTGGTTCTTCTTTGCTGAGTGTAGGCTTTCTCTAGTTGCGGCAAGCAGGGGCTACTCTTCGTTGCGGGGCGCGGGCTTCTCATTGCGGTGGCTTCTCTTGTTGCAGAGCACGGGCTCTAGGTGCATGGGCTTCAGTAGTTGTGGCGCACGGGCTTAGTTGCTCTGCGGAACGTGGGATCTTCCCAGGCAGGGCTCGAACCCATGTCCCCTGCATTGGCAGGTGGACTTCCAACCACTGCACCACCAGGGAAGTCGCTCTTGTGTGATTTTCTTCCATATGGTCTGCCATTGTTCTTTTCCAGGCCTAAAATAGCACAGTTGTTTTTTTTTTTAATCTCAATTAAAAAGCTGCTTCTTTTAATTGAGGACTTAAATGGAAAGATTTTATCATTTCATGTTACAGTAGCAGAACCAGTTTTTAGTTTAATCTGATATAAAATTAAAGGATAATTTTTTTGTTTTCTGGATCACCTAATCATAAATATTCTAAGAATATCTCATAAGATGTTAAGAGCAATTACAAAAATAAAGGTAGAAACAGACTTCTGTATCCTGTCTCACCAATAGTTTGGTCAAGAGGAAAATTTGGCCATCTGTGTCAATATGAGAATGCCAGGACTTTGGGTGCAGACTAAAAATAGCACTTTGGACTACAAAGAAACCACAGGCTTCCAAAGCATTGACCAGCAGGAAGGCAAGAAGGATAGAAGGAAGGAAGGAAGGAAGGAAGGAAGGGAGGGAGGGAGGGAGGAAGGGAGGGAGGGAGGGAGGGAGGGAGGGAGGGAGGAAGGAAGGAAGAAAGACAAGAAAGAAAAAAGCTTCCTCTGCAGTGTTGTTTTCAATTGATTGATTTGCATTTTATTTAAAATAGTTGATGATTTTCCTTCTAGAGAGTAGGCATCAAGGATTCCTTTTCTGTGTTAATAATAATAATAATAATAAATGGACACTGGTTATGATAGTTGAAGAAAATGCAAAACAACAAAAAAAGTATGAATTAATTACATTTTTAACTGAGATTACATTATCTTTGTCATAATAGCATCTTAACTGCATGGAGAATATATGTGTGAGAATGTATTTCTTTAGACTATAGTTAATTTTTGGTATATATTTGGATTCACTAATCTCTTGGAATAAGTTTGAGGCCTTTTTAAGATTCTGAAGTCCAAAAGCTGGCAAACCACAATCTGCAAGAAAGAACACAGGAATTGGAAACAATTAACTGTGGTTTTATTTCCAACTCTACCTCATTTGCTGAAGTTGGGTAAATCACTGAATGATCTTGAGCCTCAGTTTCTTCATGTGTTGAAAAGAAGTGCTAGTACCTTTCCTACCACATCTAATTATTACAAGGAACAAATAAGAAAATAGATGTGAAAGCAGGTTGAAACTTAGGAAGTAGTATACAAATTATTCAAATTGTTTATGAGTAGAAATAGCATTATCTGTTTAATGTCTAATTGTAACAAGTAAAAGCAAAACTTGCTAGAAACAGGCATAGTAAAAATGTGTGATTTCGGTGTGTTTGGCAACAAAGTATTCTTTCTTAAGAAATTAGATTCACTATGATAGTCTTCAGATGCAAATGAAAGGCCCTTATTATTTCAAAGGAATGAAATTGTAAACTGAAAATATAAGGTTGAATAGCGCTGCATAATCTCTATGATCCTTATTCATTTTCTACCTTATATCATAGGTAAAAGTACATGCCTTATCTCCTATTCAAATCATTAGCTCTTTGAGGACAAAGTTCCTGTTTGTTCCATCTTTGTAACCTTCACAGAACTTTTGCACATAGTTGAGAGCATAATAATTATGTCACAGGCACCCAATAAGAAATGAAGAAGCTCAGTTTCAAATCCAGATCTATCTAACATCGAAAGCCTTGTCCTTTCCTGATGCCATCTCAGTACTATAAACTAGTCATTTTGTAGAACAGTGTTGAGTGTTCCATGGACAGCAGGTCTTACATATTTATATTTAAAATCGTACATATAAGTAAGTGTAAGACCTGCTGTCCACAGAAACCTCAACACTTCTGCAAAGTGACTAGTTTATAGTACTGGTTGGAAATACTTCAGGTCCGCAACTTGTGTTCCTGATTCATGTTCTTCTCTCACCCACCACCTTTGCTCTCACCATCTCAAACCTTTGCCTCCTTGGTTCTTCTCCACAAAGAAAAGATACCCAGAGTTCTTTAATCCTCTGAGCACAAAGAAATCTCCTGGTGTCATCTCCCCACCACCAGGAAGAAAAAAAGATAATGCACCCTCTGGTTAGAATTCAAACTGATAATTGATATTTTGAAAAATT
Source organism: Delphinapterus leucas (assembly GCF_059928025.1). Taxonomy (NCBI): domain Eukaryota; kingdom Metazoa; phylum Chordata; class Mammalia; order Artiodactyla; family Monodontidae; genus Delphinapterus; species Delphinapterus leucas. The sequence continues at coordinate 45,167,280 of NC_143133.1, read as the reverse complement.
CCAAACATAAATGCTGTCCATCAGCATCTCTGTTGATATTAAATCATTGAAAAACTTCACTACTTCAAAGTACTTGTGTCCCATCTTGTCCCTATGTTCCCAGTGCTGACCTCACCGTGGCTGGGTACACTTAGGTAACCTAGGTGTGTAAAGTCATCAGTTGGGTCTATTTCATTGCTTCCATCCTGGCCTTGTTCTCTAGCATCTGGACTTCTCAGGGAAAACACTAAGAAAAGTCATATAAAGGGAATCTATTAGTAAATGTAGTCCTACATTTTCTCAAAGCATGTTCCTCCGAAAGATAGTCTCCAGAAGTGCTCCACTATAAAGAAGGAAGGAAGAAAAGATTCCTGTGGTCTAAAAAGTAAGAGAAACTGCATACCTTACATTTGCTTGCAGAATGACAAGAGATTCTCACCAGCCCTTACTTCACTAAAGGCAGGAATAATGCATCTACTATGCCCCAAGTGCTACTACAGTGTCTGGCCCTGGAAGGTGTTTAACGAGAATTTGTCAATCAAAAAATTAAATGCATTTCCAATACTAAATACCCTGAGAAGAACTACAATTTAAAACTTTTTTTTTCAGTTTTATTTCACCCAGAGTTACCCAAATATATCTGAACACAGAATCCTTTTTTCAAAGAAATCGTGTTTTATGGATCACATTCTAGGAAATGTTGATAGGTATGGTAAATCAAACAAAAGAAAACCTATTTTGCTCTGAAGGTTAGATAATATTTTGTTTTAATTCTCTAGAATCTTGGCTAGCCCTAAAGAGACTCATACTCTTTTCCAGAGGTCTGAATAATTCCCATTAGAGACAGCAATTCAAGCAGGCAGTAGAGAACTTAGAACCCTTTAAAGTTTGTTCAGTTTCCTAACATTATGGGAGAATTAACCAGCTCAGGAGATGGTCTAGTCTGGCTTCTCTAATGGTCTATTTTCCTCAAACTGTGTAAACACCAATTTACCATCTTTATCAGATTTTTTAGATAAAAATACAACTATTTATTCCAAAGTCAACAAAAATTCTTAAAGGTTAAGAACAACAACAACAAAAATCTTATACATTACTCTGGGACCTAGTTCTACAGCCATAGAAAGAAATAAGAATCCCCTAAGAATTTTGAATTCAAAAGTCTGAGTTTTATATTTTTAAATGCTTTCTGAAACAAAATATTTTTAAATGAGTTTTATTCTTTCAAAAATGTTGATAATGCATGTATAAGGGTTTTTTTTTATTAACTTACCCAAAGTTTGGTTAGCTACAGTTCCTCAAAGCAGTCCTAAACAATTTTTGTTTTGAAGTGGATAGGTAATCAAGACTATTGGCCCTGCTTTGTGCAAAAATTATATATAAAAAATTACACAAACAAAAAACTGAACAGAATGTCAGTCTAGATTCCAAGAAGTTCATTACCTTCTAGAATCACTATAGATATTAAAGTGCAAACTCAAATGTTAAACAGACTTGGCTCAGGTGAAACAAATTAGTTAGCAGTGTAAGCCCCAGTTGTCTCATGTAAAATGGACATAATCACAGAGCTTACTTCATACGTTATTATAAAACGTATGGAAAAGTGTATAGCACACAGAAAACACTCAATGTTAGCTTTCATTCTTAGCCCAATCCCCTATTTTCCAGAAGTTAAAAATGAGACCCACACAACATAAAGGATTTGTTCAAAGCAACACAGATAGTATCAGGGCATGAATTGTAACTTAATTCTCCCAACACATCCTCTACAACATCATAACAACAACACACACAAAGAAATAGGAGTGGGAAAAATAATTTGAAAATACATATAACTTGATATACAAAGGAACTGTAAAATGATGAAACGGTGAGAAACAACTGACTTACAAATTGAGAAAACACTTGAGTGAATGAAATGATCATATTTGTAAGGTTAGTCAGAAGGGCCACATAAGAATACTTTTAAATCATATTTTCATGAAAAGTGGAAAACATGGAAAGATGAAGCAGAGAAGGCAATTGGTGGGAAGAAGAGATGGGAACAGACATTTGAATGCTCTAAACCAACTACATGCTAAGACCAGCAAGCAAGTTTTCCTGCCCACTGCATTGAGATTGAGAGAACCTGTGTCTGGCACTATTCTTAGCTCTATACAATGTATCTGAGTCCTCACAGGAACCCAAAAATGTAGGTACCATTATAGTCTTCACTTCCAGGTGAGAAAATGGAGACTTGGAGTGGTTGAATATCTGGCCTAGGGCCAAATACTTAATAAGTGACACAGCCAAGAGTTAAACCCTATTAGGTCCATAACGAATTATGATGTGAAAATGAAAGAGAGAGAGGAAAAAGGCAAGGGAAATGATGACTTCGGAATGTTTTCCTCTTTGTAGGCTAAAATTAAAATGTTGTATTAAAGATAAAGATATATTTTAGATATATTTACATATATATATTCATGTAAATCATTGCATACATGATTTTTATCAGTGTTCTGGTGAATTTTAAGGAAACTATTGAAGATAATATACATTTGTTTTTCTTAAGTCAAAACAACCAAATTATGAGAGGAGAGGCTTCCAGATTTTACAAAAGTTCAGTATACTTTCTGGTACTAAGAATCATTCAAATCCAAAGATTACACACATAACCACAGTTCATTTTAAAAACTGGGCTATATGTGATTGCATATATAAGTGGCAAAGATCCAATAGAATGAAACTATAAAATGGTGCAAGGTGCAAACGAATCAACAGGAAAGGGGATGAGAGATTGCTGGGTTGTAGCAAGAAGTTTAACAGGACTGGCAAACTCAGCTTTAAGTTGTATATTAAAATACATTTGTATGGGCTTCGTTGGTGGCGCAGTGATTGAGAGTCCGCCTGCCGATGCAGGGGACACGGGTTCGTGCCCCGGTCCGGGAAGATCCCACATGCCGCGGAGCGGCTGGGCCCGTGAGCCATGGCCACTGAGCCTGCGCGTCCGGAGCCTGTGCTCCGCAACGGGAGAGGCCACAACAGTGAGAGGCCCGCGTACCGCAAAACAAAACAAAACATTTGTATTGCCATGCTCGTGAACTAACTACAGTGGAGTGGTTAAGAGCATGGCCACTGGAATCCTACAAACCTGTTTCTATCCCAGATCTGCAAATTATTGGCCATGTGAACACAGGCATATTACTTCATTTCACTAAGTTTCAGTTTCTTTAAGTACATAAGGCAGAAAGTAATATTATCTATTTCCCGTACAATAATACACAGTGCTTATCACAGGACCTGCCACATTCAAATGAGTGTTAGCACTACATAGGTTATATTTTGCTTTGATATCCATAATTTTTTAAATGCTACCCGTGACAAACTGAATAAATTATACTTAGTTCTCATTCTCTTTGAACACTTATTGCCCCTTCTCTTTGAACACTTCATGGCCCATTTGACTCTTCAGCTTCTCCTTGAACTTCTCTGCTTCCTTGATGTACCTGATTGAACTGCATTGTCTTTCTGCCCACCTCTGTGATTGCTGTTGTTTATTTTTTTCTTCTATTCTCTCACTGTGATATAGTCCGAAGATTAGCCCTAGGCATCCTCTCTCTTCATACTTTCTCTCCCCAGCAAATTCATCCACTGTCATAACTGTCTTAACCACATTTAGGTAGATACCAACAAACTACCTCCACTACTGACTCCTTGAATGCACTGCTTGCCCTTATCCAGCTGACTCTGAACATTTCTGTGTGACTGTCTGCTGTTTGCTTTCACTCATCATGACTAAAATGCCAGTCACTGTCGACCCTGCGGTGGCCTCTGTACATCATCATCCATCTTTCCAAACAAAAGGAACAAACTCTCCACTTAAGTAGAAATGAATTGTTTGGAAGTCTATAGAGGCTAGCACACAAGATTGATGGGAGGGCTGGAAAACCAGCCTCGAAAATAAACAGACACAGCCACACCCCACCGCAGTCACAGGCCGCTGAGGATGTCATCACCACTAAACAATTACTCTTATGCTACTGGATTCACAACTCTGCCACACACAAAAAAATAACCTCTGACCATCCACTGCCCTCTTCCATCACTCCCACAAGAACTAAAGCTCCACGTGGGTGTATCTGTTGTGTCCAGCCTAGGTGGCATCACCTACACTTCAGCTACTGTATGAAGAAGATTGGAGGGAGACTATCTGCTCCTGAACACATACTTTTGTCTCCCACGGTAGAAGGTAGGACTCTACCTTCTTGTTTTGGAATCTTTCCAAAATATGAAGAATGTTTAGATGCTACACAACCAAAAACTAGAAGTGTTTCTACACCTTCCGGTAAAACCAGCTTGCCCTCTTCACCACACTGCTTTTGTCATCACCCTCAAATCACTCTGTGCAAACCCCACCTCATTATCAATCAGTTTTGGGGTACCATCAAATTTACCTTATAGTACCTCCTTCACCCTGGTCCATTATCTCATCACCTCATATTGTGCTTTTGAAATGATCTTTCCACTGGCTCCCTGCCTCTAGGTTCTTCCCTTACACATTTGTTGTGGACATTTGCTCTTTAGTTACAGTGCTACAATTTTCTTTTGGATAACTACCTCTCCTCCATTGCATCTGGACTGTTAATCAAGGTGACTTGACCTACAAATCCTAATAGCAGATCTATGACCCGAGGTAAATCATCACATACTGCCTCTTAGAATAGCAATATTGACCAGATATAATACAAAGACTGAAAATGGTCAGATCTAACAATCTGACCATTCTAACTTGACCCTCAGAGTGTACTTGGTCCTATGTTTTTCCAAGTCTGATTCTCTGTTTCCCATCTGTGAATTCCCATATATTGCTCCCCCAAAAAAATGATTTTTGAGCTTATGTTATGTTTTAACCATAACTCTGATAAAACACTGCTGTCAAATCAGTTTTTCAGAAATATCTTTTAATCAAAGCACTACTCTGTTCAAAAACTTTCAAAAGCTTCCCACAGGACAAATATGAAACCCTTTCAAATGCTCTCCAAGACCTTCCACATTGTGACCTCAAACTATCCATTATGGGTTGAACTGTGTCCCCCCGAAAATTTATATATTGAAGTCCTAACCACCTCCCAGTACTTCAGAATGTGACCTTATTTGGAAATAGGGTTATTGTGATGTAACTAGTTAAGATGAGGTTATACTGGAGTAAGGTAGTCCCCTAATCTAATATTGTCCTTATAAAAAGAACCTCATGTGAAGAGAGACATGTACAGAGGGCAAACCATATGAAGACACAGGGACAATGCCATCTACAATGAACGCCAAAGATTGCCAGCAAACAGAAACTAGGAGAAAGGCATGGAACCAACTTCCTTCACAAGGAACCAACCCTGCAAACACCTTGATCTCAGACACCTAGCCTCCAGAACTTTGAGGCAATATATTTCTATTGTTTAAGCCACCCAAGTTTCCGGTACTTTATTTTGGCAACCCTAGCAAAATAATATACCATCTTTCTGGATTAAACCCCCATATTCCCTTACAAAAATAATTTTCTCTCATAAAATAATGAATCATTATACCATTCTACTTATTTTTATGTACACTTGTAATTTTTTGTGAAAAAAGTTTTTTCTAAATCCCAACAGATTTCTTCTAGGAAGTTAACAAGCTGATTCTAAAGTTTATATGGCCAAAGAAAGACCTAAACAACCTGGAAAATAAAATAAAACGTGGGAAATTGCCCTATCAAATATCAAAGATTTATTATGAATTTATTTTAATTAAGATAGTGTCTTATAAGCACAGAGATAAAGAAATTGACCAATTGCAGTGCCAAAAAAGAGAATTATGTATTTATGGCATCTTGATATCTGGCAGAGACAACTCTAGAAGTAATTAGAAGAAAATCAGTGTTTTTTTAATGATGTTGAAACAACTAATTATCCACGTGGAAAAAATAAACTGAAACCATACCTTATGTCATATATAAAAATTAAATTCTAGTGCATTATAAACAAAATGTGATGGTAACTTTAAAACTTTCAGAACAAAATCTAGGAGAGTACACTCTTGTCTTGGGATAGAAAATTATTCCTTAAATGAGATACAAGCTATTAAGGAAAAGACATAAATTTTAGGAAAAGACTTATAAATTCTATTATAATAAGATTAAGAACTTCTTTTCATCAAAAGATACCATAAAGAAAATGAAAAGACAAACCAGAAACTATTGAGAGAAACGGCAACACAAAAAACTGACAAAGAATTAGTTTCCAGAATACACCAAAAACTTCTCTGAATCAATAAGAAGTCAGATAACTCAGTAGGAAAATGCCCAAAAGATGTGGACAATAATTGCATTACAAAAGAAAGCTAACAGAGGGCTTCCGGGAAGATGGCGGAAGAGTAAGACGTAGAGATCACCTTCCTCCCCACAGATACACCAGAAATACATCTACATGTGGAACAACTCCTACAGAACACCCACTGAACGCTGGCAGAAGACCTCAGACCTCCCAAAAGGCAAGAAACCCCCCCCCCCACGTACCTGGGTAGGGCAAAAGAAAAAAGAATAAACAGAGACAAAAGGATAGGGACGGGACCTGCAGCAGTGGGAGGGAGCAGTGAAGGAGGAAAGGTTTCCACAGACTAGGAAGCCCCTTCGCGGGCGGAGACTGCGGGTGGCGGAGGGGGAAGGCTTCGAGGCCGCGGAGGAGAGCACAGCAACAGAGGTGCGGAGTGCAAAGCGGAGAGATTCACGCACAGAGGATCAGGGCCGACCGGCACTCACCAGCCCGAGAGGCTTGTCTGCTCACCCGCCGGGATGGGCGGTGCTGCGAGCTGAGGCTCAGGCTTCGGTAGGAGCGCCGGGAGAGGGCTGGGGTTGGCGGCGTGAACACAGCCTGCAGGAGGTTAGTGCATCACGGCTAGCCGGGAGGGAGTCCAGGGAAAAGTCTGGAGCTGCCAAAGACGCAAGAGACTTTTTCTTCCCTCTTTGTTTCCTGGTGCGTGAGGAGAGGGGATTAAGAGCGCTGCTTAAATGAGCTCCAGAGACGGGTGCGAGCCGTGGCTAACAGCGCGGACCCCGGAGACGGGCATGAGACGCTAAGACTGCTGCTGCCGCCACCAAGAAGCCTGTGTGCGAGCACAGGTCACTCTCCACATCTCCCCTTCTGGGAGCCTGTGCAGCCCGCCACTGCCAGGGTCCCGCAATACAGGGACAACTTCCCCGAGAACGCACGGCGCGCCTCAGGCTGGTGCAACGTCACGCCGGCCTCTGCTGCCGCAGGCCCGCCCCGCACTCCGTACCCCTCCCTCCCCCCGGCCTGAGTGAGCCAGAGCCCCTGAATCAGCTGCTCCTTTAAACCCGTCCTGTCTGAGCGAAGAACAAACGCCCTCCGGCGACCTACACGCAGAGGCGGGGCCCAATCCAAAGCTGAGCCCCTGGGAGCTGTGAGAACAAAGAAGAGAAAGGGAAATCTCTCCCAGCAGCCTCAGAAGCAGCGGATTAGAGCTCCACAATCAACGTGATGTCTGTGGAATACATGAACAAAGAATCATCCCAAATTGAGGAGGTGGACTTTGAGAGCAAGATTTATGCTGTATAGCTTTGCTTCCACCATTTGTCCTAGGGTTCTATCCATCCGTTTTTTTTTGTTTGTTTTCTTTTGTTTTTGTTTGTTTGTTTTTAATTTTTTTCTTTTTTCTTAATAATTATTTTTTTATTTTAATAACTTTATTATATTTTATCTTATTTTATTTTACTTTATCTTCTTTCTTTCTTTTTTCCTTCCTTCCCTCCTTTCTTCCTTGCTTCCTCCCTCCCTCCCTCCCTCCTTTCTTTCTTTCTTTCTTTCTACTTCTACTAATTGTTTCTTTCTACTTTTTCTCCCTTTTATTCTGAGCCGTGTGGATGAAAGGCTCTTGGTGCTGCAGCCAGGAGTCAGTGCTCTGCCTCTGAGGTGGAAGAGCCAACTTCAGGGCACTGGTCCACAAGAGACCTCCCAGCTCCACATAATATCAAACGGCGAAAATCTCCCAGAGATCTCCATCTCAACAGCAGCATGCAGCTTCACTCAACGACCAGCAAGCTACAGTGCTGGACATCCTATGCCAAACAACTAGCAAGACAGGAACACAACCCCACCCATTAGCACAGAGACTGCCTAAACTCTTAATAAGTCCACAGACACCCCAAAACACACCACCAGACGTGGACCTGCCCACCAGAAAGACAAGATCCAGACTCATCCACCAGAACACAGGCACTAGTCCCCTCCACCAGGAAGCCTATACAACCCACTGAACCAACCATAGCCACTGGGGACAGACACCAAAAACAACAGGAACTATGAGCCTGCACCCTGCAAAAAGGAGACCCCAAACACAGTAAGATAAGCAAAATGAGGAGACAGAAAAACACACAGCAGATGAAGGAGCAAGATAAAAAACCCACCAGACCTAACAAATGAAGAGGAAATAGGCAGTCTACCTGAAAAAGAATTCAGAAAAATGATAGTAAAGATGATCCAAAATCTTGGAAATAGAATGGACAAAGTGCAAGAAACATTTAACAAGGACCTAGAAGAACTAAAGATGAAACAAACAACGATGAACAACACAATAAATGAAATTAAAAATACTCTAGATGATATCAGTAGCAGAATAACTGAGGCAGAAGAACAGATAAGTGACCTGGAAGATAAAATAGTGGAAATGACTACTGCAGAGCAGAATAAAGAAAAAAGAATTAAAAGAACTGAGGACAGTCTCAGAGACCTCTGGGACAACATTAAATGCACCAACCTTCAAATTATAATTCCAGAAGAAGAAGAGAAAAAGAAAGGGACTGAGAAGATATTTGAAGAGATTATAGTTGAAAACTTCCCTAATATGGGAAAGGAAATAGTTAATCAAGTCCAGGAAGCACAGGAGGCAGGAATGTACAGTGGAGAAAGGACAGCCTCTTCAATAAGTGGTGCTGGGAAAACTGCACAAGTACATGTAAAAGTATGAGATTAGGTCACTTCCTCCATGAAAGAACGCTCAACATCACTAATCATTAGAGAAATGCAAATCAAAACTACGATGAGATATCATCTCACACCAGTCAGAATGGCCATCATCAAAAATTCTAGAAACAATAAATGCTGGAGAGGGTGTGGAGAAAAGGGAACCCTCTTGCACTGTTGGTGGGAATGTAAATTGATACAGCCACTGTGGAGAACAGTATGGAATTTCCTTGAAAAACTACAAATAGAACTACCATATGACCCAGCAATCCACTACTGGGCATATACCCTGAGAAAACCAAAATTCAAAAAGAGTCATGTACCAAAATGTTCATTGCAGCTCTATTTATAATAGCCCGGAGATGGAAACAACCTAAGTGTCCATCATCGGATGAATGGATAAAGAAGATGTGGCACATATATACAATGGAATATTACTCAGCCATAAAAAGAAACGAAATTGAGCTATTTGTAATGAGGTGGATAGACCTAGAGTCTGTCATACAGAGTGAAGTAAGTCAGAAAGAGAAAGACAAATACCATATGCTAACACATATATATGGAATTTAAGAAAAAAAATGTCATGAAGAACCTAGGGTTAAGACAGGAATAAAGACACAGACCTACTAGAGAATGGACTTGAGGATATGGGGAGGGGGAAGGGTAAGCTGTGACAAAGCGAGAGAGAGGCATGGACATATATACACTACCAAACGTGAGGTAGATAGCTAGTGGGAAGCAGCCGCATAGCACAGGGAGATCAGCTCGGTGCTTTATGACCGCCTGGATGGGTGGGATAAGGAGGATGGGAGGGAGGGAGACACAAGAGGGAAGAGATATGGGAACATATGTATATGTATAACTGATTCACTTTGTTATAAAGCAGAAACTAACACACCATTGGAAAGCAATTCTATTCCAATAAAGATGTAAAAAGAAAGCTAACAGCCCACTAAACATGAAAATGCCCACATTTCCGTTAATAACATAGATATGTAAACTAAGACAAAATGAAGCACATGATATAGCCACTAGATTGGCAGAAATTAGGAAATATAACAATAATAAATATTGACAAGACTGCTGCTAGTGAGATTACAGTTTGTTACAATTACTTTAGAAAAGAATTTGGCATTAACCTGTAAAGTTGAGAATGCCCATACCTAAAATCCAACAATTTAACTCGTAAGTATACATCTTAGAGAAACCAGGAAACATGTTAAAGAATAGTCATGGAAGTGTTGCTTCTAATAGCAAAAATAATGAATATAACACAAATGTCCAATAACAGGAGATTGGATAAATTATAATATGTTGATACATTGGGTTATTATATAGCAGTAAAACTGAATGAACCAATACTATATACAACAAGGTATAAAATGTTAAAAACATAACCTTGTGTGGAAGAAAGGCAGACCATAAAGGACTACGTTGAGTATAATTTTTTATAAAGCTCATAAACAAGGGAAACTGAACAATATGCTATCTAAGGGTACATACATATATTAAATTTATTGCTAATACAAATACAAGCAAAGGAAAGATAAACATAAATTTCAAGATAGAGTTTATCTGGTTGGAATAGAGAAGTGGAGGCCCAGAAAAAGAAGGGAAGAATCCTAAAAGAACACAGATAGCTTCAACAGCATTGGTTATATTCTATTTTTAAATTGAATGGTAGGCTCAAAGTTGTTCATTCTGGGATTATGCATCAAATCTTACATATATAGTGCATGTATCCTTTTTTTGCACCTAATATTACATAATAAAAAATTAAGGAATATGTCACATTTTTGACGAGGTAGGTTTATATTATGGTTTCATTCCTTTCATTGAAAGCATTAATACTTATGGGTTTTATTGTGATGTATTACAAAGAGGTGATTCTCTATGTTTACTCCCCCCACCCCAAAGTTAATATATTAGTTTTGTATTGATGTATAACACATTACCACAAACTGAGCAGCCTAAAACAACATCAATCTATTAGCTCATAGTCCTGTAGGCCAGAAGTCCAATCATTATGTGACTGAGTTCTCTGCTCAGGGTCTCACAGAGCTGAAATCAAGGTTTTGGCTGAGCTGTCTTTCTTTCTGGATCGTATGGTGAAGAATCTGCTTCCAAGCTCATTCAGATTATTGGCTGAATTGCAGCCCTTGTGTTTGTGGGACTGAGGTCCATATTTTCTGTCAGGGGGGCTTAGCTCCTGGAGGCTTCCCACATATTCAAAGTCAGCAAGGGAGACTCTTTCTCACATGGAATCCTTCTCACACTTCAAATCTCCTTCCAGAAGGAGCTTATCCCTTTTAAGGGCTCATCTGATAAGATCAGGCCTATCAGGATCCTCTCCCTATTTTCAAGGCTAAATGATTTGGGACCTTAGTTACATCTGCAAAACCCCTTCACAGAAGTACCTACATTAGTACTTGACTGAATAACTAGGAGAGTATGCGTTGGCACTAGAGGCCACAAATCTTGGGGGTCATGTTAGAAGTCTACTTATCACTTTTAGCTAATTATCAAGCTTAATTGATTTCATAATTCCTCCCATTGCCAATTAGTCTTTTATGCCACCTTCACCATATTATATATGTTTGTATATATATATATGTATATATATGTGTATATATATATATACATATGTATATATATATGCCAAGATCCCGTTTCCAGGTTATTTATACTTTAATGTTGATTAGTTTATCTATTCTTACGGCATCCCCATGCAATAATTTTTAATTATAATATTTCTAGTGTATTTTAATATTTTACATGGCAAGTTTCCCCCCATTACTTGTTCTTTTCCATATTTTTGGCTGGTTTTATATTTCATGTTACCCCAAATTTTTAAAAAATAAAAATAAAGTGAAATAAATAATTCCTTTGGAATTTTTATTGTAATTACATATTTTATAGACTTTGGAAATTAAATTTGACAAAACTGGAAATTTGATTGGTACTGTATTTGAGAACAATTGACACATGTATTAATCTGAACTCTTCCCATTGCTGGTGAAAGAAAGCCAGTGCAAACTAACTGTTAATATTTGTAAATCATATTAAACAGGATCTAACATAAGGTCAAAGTGTCTGTTTAATACATAAACCAACTATTATTTTGGTTTCAGCTTAAATATTTTCTCATCAGAGAGGCCTTTCCTGAATTCCACACTAAAGTAGTCCTCCCATCATTTTCCATTCCATCTGTCAAAATTCTGCAAATTGTAACGGTCAGGTGACTCTAAAGAAATTAAACTTACTTTCTAAAGCAAACACTCAAGAACTTATATACTTTTAAATAAGTGACCATCTCCCTCAAGGTTGTCATCTTGAAAGTTATAGAAAACACCTCTGGGACATATGCCCAGTTCCTGCTCTCCTTCTCTGAGGACTTCTCCCAAACCCATACCACTTCACCCAAGGTATTGAGCCTTTGTACTGGGTCAGCTCTGTTACCCAACCACAGTCAAATAGACACAGAGATGAGTTGGACTACCGAGCTCTCTCTACTGGGAATTTGTAATTGAGAACCTGAGATAAAGAACACACTTCAGTTATCTGCAGGTGCTGAGCTTGTGTATAAGGGCTGAAACTCCATTTTTTGATCAGCCATCTTCTCCCCTCCTCCCCATCAGAGGGAGGAAGAATGATAATTAATGATGCAGATATGAAAATTACATGGACTTTGTGGCTTCAGAGGGAGAGAGAGAGAACGTAGATTTTGATTACTTGTCAAATCCCACTTCTAGATTTACAAAACACAGTACTATTTCTTGTACTTGGATTTCTCCAGGATATCCTTGTTTACTTCAAATGAATTGCCCCCTATGTTAACCTATTTTGTGTGGGTTTCTGCTACTTGCAAATAAACTCTAAGTAAAGAAACTATATCTCTTTCTAATCAGTCTTTGATTATGTAAGTCATTTTTGAGATAATTACTATAGAACTGCCTTCTGAGCTTTGATCACGATCTTTCATTTGATGACATATCTTAATCTTTAAAAAAACATTTAACAACCAAAAGTCTTTCAAAGATACATAACTTTACAAAAGTGAGGATTTGAAGAACACTCACTGAATACTCATATTTTAAATAATTGGCTTAACTGTTTTACAGTAACAACTTTTCACTGTAGAGTTAGTATATGATTGAGATTAAGAAGATACGTTCAGAAATTAGATTTCCTTGGTTCAAATTCTGGTTATGTCACTTATTAACTGTGAGAAAGTTATAGGGTTATTATGAGATATACATAAAATATCTATAAAAACACTTAAAACAGTGCCATGTAGTAACTGCTCAATAAATATTAGCTATTCTTATTTTTACTATTACTATTCTTATTATGTTCAATGTGCAAAGCAATGTGATACATAATACAAAGGAGCGCCAACTGAATGTTAGAAGGAATTTCTACGCTCATGAATAAACAACCTATAAATTATAGTTTGAACTCAAGAGAAATAGAGTCATGGTCTCCTTAATGGTTTAGTTGTGTGAATTTGTATCCAACAATATTTTTAATGAATTAGTTAAATATAAGTGACTTACATGATAAAATAGCTTTTGTAGAAGAATCATATAATGTTAAAAACATTTGACCACCTTTGAGTTAATAAGTTTTTAGTGCTCTTGTCAGTAGGAATGTTTCTCTATTCCTGAATTTCATTCATTCTTACAATCATTCTCAAATATTTATTGGGCATTTACTGTGTGCTATGTTCTAAGTGCTATGGATACAGCTCTGAAGAAGACAAGGTCTAGCTGGAGTTTTACCATATGAAATCAGGCGATAAGCAAATAAATAATGTAGTGACTTTAGATATTGATAAGTGCTATGAAGAAAAGAAAACAGGAGAGTGATTGGGATGACAGAGTACTGAGTGATTCCCAGGGGTCTGGGGAAGTGACACCAAGTGAAGTCTACATAGTGGGAAGGACCCACCTAGAGTACCGTATGCGTTTCTCAGCCACAGAATTCCCTTTGGCCATAAACAACCAAAGTTTATTCCTTATTTTTGTATCACTGATACTTCAAATCCAATTTTTTTGCAAGTAGTATTTGAGCACAGAAAAAGCATCTGAATATGAAAAGCTTGTAGCTAGTTCACCCTGCCTATTTTAAAAGAAGTTTATTTTCCTTGTTGCATCTTGAACCTCAAATGCAATGATACAGAACTGGAAGGAAGTGGTGATCAGAAAATGCAGATTTCATTTTAACTATTTTGGTACCCAATATCTTGCCTAGAATGACTGAGACCAGTCTGGATGCTCAAGATGTGGGGAACTTTTTTTGAACATTTCAAGCATAAATCCATCTTCAGTTTTGCTTCCAGAGATTTTGGCAACTGATCCCAGTTCTGGGAGAAACAGTGGGCCTCATAGGAAAGCCGGATGGCTCCAGTTCTCTGAGGAAATAAAATTCTTGTATAATAATATGTACGTTTCACAATTACTGCAAATTTTGAACTGAAAAAATTAAACAGTATTGTATTTATGAAATTATTTCCAGTGGGAGAGTACTAAAAACTCTCAACAAAATAATGAATTCTATTAATTATAGAAAAGAAAAGTAGTATTAAAAAGCTAAATCGAAAAAGATACAAAGATCTAAATCAATGAGCCAAATAATTTTTAGGTTAGGTAACTTTTATGTCCCACCCCACTAGATCCAGCTTTTTTTTTTTTTATCTTTATTGGAGTATAATTGTTTTACAATGGTGTGTTAGTTTCTGCTGTATAACAAAGTGAATCAGGTATACATATACATATATCCCCATATCTCCTCTCTCTTGCATCTCTCTCCCACCCCCCCATCTCAACCCTCTAGGTGGTCACAAAGCACCGAGCTGATCTCTCTGTACTATGCAGCTGCTTCCCACTAGATATCTATTTTACATCTGGTAGTATATATTAGATCCAGCTTTAACCAATGTCGCCCCTAAGTCTTAACCATTAGGTCTATATTTAAATATCACTTTAAGAGTTGGGAAGATGGCGGAAGAGTAAGACGCGGAGATCGCCTTCCTCCCCACGGATACACCAGAAATACATCTACACGTGGAACAACTCCTACAGAACACCTACTGAAGGCTGGCAGAAGACCTCAGACCTCCCAAAAGGCAAGAAACTCCCCACGTACCTGGGTAGGGCAAAAGAAAAAAAGAAAAAACAGAGACAAAAGAATAAGGACGGAACCTGCACCAGTGGGAGGGAGCTGTGAAGGAGGAAAAGTTTCCACACACTAGTAAGCCCCTCCGCGGGCGGAGACTGCGGGAGGCGGAGGGGGGAGCTTCGGTACCGCGGAGGAGAGCACAGCAACAGGGTGCGGAGGGCAAGGCGGGGAGATTCCCGCACAGAGGATCGGTGCCGACCGGCACTCACCAGCCCGAGAGGCTTGTCTGCTTACCCGCCGGGGCGGGCGGGGCTGCGAGCTGAGGCTCGGGTTTCGGTTTTGGACTGAGCGCAGGGAGAGGACTGGGGTTGGCGGCTTGAACATAGCCTGAAGGGGTTAGTGCACCACGACTAGCCGGGAGGGAGTTCGGGGAAAAGCCTGCACCTGCCGAAGAGGCAAGAGACTTTTTCTTCCCTCTTTGTTTCCTGGTGCGCGAGGAGAGAGGTTTAAGAGTGCTGCTTAAAGGAACTCCAGAGACGGGCGCGAGCCGCGGCTAAAAGCGCGAACCCCAGAGACGGGAGCGAGCCGGGGCTAAAAGCGCGAACCCCAGAGACGGGCGCGAGCCGCGGCTGAAAGCGCGGACCCAGAGACGGGCGCGAGCCGCGGCTGAAAGCGCGGACCCCAGAGACGGGCGGGAGACGCTGGGGCTGCTGCTGCCGCCACCAAGGGGCCTGTGTGCGAGCACAGGTCACTCTCCACACCCCTCTTCTGCGGAGCCTGTGCAGCCCGCCACGGCGAGGTTCCCGGGAACCAGGGACAACTTCCCCGGGAGAACGCACGGCGGACCTCAGGCTGGTGCAACGTCACCCCGGCCTCTGCCGCAACGTCACGCCGCCTCTGACGCCGCAGGCCCGCCCCGCACGCAGTGCCCCTCCTTCCGCCCCTCACCCCCGGCCTGAGTGAGCCAGAGCCCCCGAATCAGCGGCTCTTTTAACCCTGTCCTGTCTGAGCAAAAAACAGACGCCCTCCAGCGACCTACACGCAGAGGCAGGGCCAAATACAAAGCTGAGCTCCTGTGAGCTGTGAGAACAAAGAAGAGAAAGGGAAATCTCTCCCAGCAGCCTCAGAAGCAGCGGATTAAAGCTCCACAATCAACTTGATATACCCTGCATCTATGGAATACCTGAATAGACAAGGAATGATCCCAAATTGAAGAGGTGGACTTTAGGAGCGAGATCTATGATTTTTTTCCCTTTTCCTCTTTTTGTGAATGTGTACGTGTATGCTTCTGTGTGAGATCTTGTCTGCATACTCTTGCTTCCACCATTTGTCCTAGGGCTCTATCCGTCCATGGTTTTTTTAAAAAAATTTTTTTTCTCAATAATTAATTTTATTTGTAATAACTTTATTATACTTTACCTTCGTTCTTTCTTTCTTTCCTTCCTTCTCTCCTTTAGACAACGAATCACCCCAAATTGAGGAGGTGGTCTCTGAGAGCAAGATTTATGATTTTCCCCCTTTACCTCTTTTTGTGAAGGTGTATGTGTATGCTTCTGTGTAAGATTTTCTCTGTATAGCTTTGCTTCCAACATTTGTCCTAAGGTTCTATCTGTCCCTTTTTTTTTTTCTAAGTATTTTTTAATTCAATAACTATATTATACTTTATTTTTACTGTATCTTCTTTCTTTCTGTCTTTTTTCCTTCTTTCCCTCCTTCCTTCCTTCCTCCCTCCCTCCCTCCTTTCTTTCCTTCTTGCCTTCTTTCCTTCTTTGCTTCTTTCTTCCTTCCTTCCTTTCCTCCTTTCCTTCTTTCTTTCCTCATACTTCGACTAATTCTCTCTACTTTTTCTCCCTTTTATTCTGAGCCGTGTGGATGAAAGGCTCTTGGTGCTCCAGCCAGGAGTCAGGGCTCTGCCTCTGAGGTAGGAGAGCCAACTTCAGGACACTGGTCAACAAGAGACCTCCCAGCTCCACATAATATTAAATGGCGGAAATCTCCCAGTGACCTCCATCTTAACACCAGCACCCAGCTTCACTCAACGACCAGCAAGCCACAGTGCTAGACAACCTATGCCAAACAACTAGCAAAACAGGAACACAACCCCACCCATTAGCAGAGAGGCTGCCTAAAATCATAATAAGGCCACAGACACCCCAAAACACACCACCAGACGTGAACCTGCCCACTAAAGAGACAAGATCCAGCCTCATCCACCACAACACAGGCACTAGTCCCCTCCACCAGGAAGCCTACACAACCCACTGAAACAACCTTAGCCACTGGAGACAGACATCAAAAACAACAGGAACTACGAACGTGCAGCCTGCAAAAAGGAGACCCCAAACACAGTAAGATAAGCAAAATGAGAAGACAGAAAAACACACAGCAGATGAAGGAGCAAGATAAAAATGCACCAGACCTAACAAATGAAGAGGAAATAGGCAGTCTACCTGAAAAAGAATTCAGAATAATGATAGTAAGGATGATCCGAAATCTTGGAAGTAGAATGGACAAAATGCAAGAAACAGTTAACAAGGACCTAGAAGAAATAAAGATGAAACAGGCAACGTTGAACAATGCAATAAATGAAATTAAAAGTACTCTAGATGGGATCAATAACAGAATAACTGAGGCAGAAGAACGGATAAGTGACCTGGAAGATAAAATAGTGGAAATAACTACTGCAGAGCAGAATAAAGAAAAAAGAATGAAAAGAACTGAGGACAGTCTCAGAGACCTCTGGGACAACATTAAACGCACCAACATTCGAATTATAGGGGTTCCAGAAGAAGAAGAGAAAAAGAAAGGGACTGAGAAAATATTTGAAGAGATTATAGTTGAAAACTTCCCTAATATGGGAAAGGAAATAGTTAATCAAGTCCAGGAAGCACAGAGAGTTCCATACAGGATAAATACAAGGAGAAATACGCCAAGACACATATTAATCAAACTGTCAAAAATTAAATACAAAGAAAGCATATTAAAAGCAGCAAGGGAAAAACAACAAATAGCACACAAGGGAATCCCCATAAGGTTAACAGCTGATCTCTCAGCAGAAACCCTACAAGCCAGAAGGGAGTGGCAGGACATACTGAGAGTGATGAAGGAGAAAAACCTGCAACCAAGACTACTCTACCCAGCAAGGATCTCATTCGGATTTGATGGAGAAATTAAAACCTTTACAGACAAGCAAAAGCTGAGAGAGTTCAGCACCACCAAACCAGCTTTACAACAAATGCTAAAGGAACTTCTCTAGACAAGGAACACAAGAGAAGGAAAAGACCTATAATAACGAACCCAAAACAATATAGAAAATGGGAATAGGAACATACATATCGATAATTACCTTAAATGTAAATGGACTAAAGGCTCCCACCAAAAGACACAGATTGGCTGAATGGATACAAAAACAAGACCCTTATATATGCTGTCTACAAGAGACCCACTTCAGACCTAGAGACACATACAGACTGAAAATAAAGGGATGGAAAAAGATATTCCATGCAAATGGAAACCAAAAGAAAGCTGGAGTAGCAATTCTCATATCAGACAAAATAGACTTTAAAATAAGGACTATTACAAGAGACAAAGAAGGACACTACATAATGATCAAGGGATCGATCCAAGAAGAAGATATAACAATTGTAAATATTTATGCACCCAACATAGGAGCACCTCAATACATAAGGCAAATACTAACAGCCATAAAAGGGGACATCGACAGTAACACATTCATAGTAGGGGACTTTAACACCCCACTTTCACCCATGGACAGATCATCCAAAATGAAAATAAATAAGGAAACACAAGCTTTAAATGATACATTAAACAAGATGGACTTAATTGATATTTATAGGACACTCCATCCAAAAACAACAGAATACACATTTTTCTCAAGTGCTCATGGAACATTCTCCAGGATAGATCATATCTTGGGTCACAAATCAAGCCTTGGTAAATTTAAGAAAATTGAAATTGTATCAAGTATCTTTTCTGACCACAACGCCATGAGACTAGATATCAATTACAGGAAAAGATCTGTAAAAAATACAAACACATGGAGGCTAAACAATACACTACTTAATAATGAAGTGATCACTGAAGAAATCAAAGAGGAAATTAAAAAATACCTAGAAACAAATGACAATGGAGACACGACGACCCAAAACCTATGGGATGCAGCAAAAGCAGTTCTAAGGGGGAAGTTTATAGCAATACAAGCCCACCTTAAGAAGCAGGAAACATCTCGAATAAACAACCTAACCTTGCACCTCAAGCAATTAGAGAAAGAAGAACAAAAAAACCCCAAAGCTAGCAGAAGGAAAGAAATCATAAAAATCAGATCAGAAATAAATGAAAAAGAAATGAAGGAAACGATAGCAAAGATCAATAAAACTAAAAGCTGGTTCTTTGAGAAGGTAAACAAAATAGATAAACCATTAGCCAGACTCATCAAGAAAAAAAGGGAGAAGAATCAAATCAATAGAATTAGAAATGAAAAAGGAGAAGTAACAACTGACACTGCAGAAATAAAAAAAATCATGAGAGATTACTACAAGCAACTCTATGCCAATAAAATGGACAATCTGGAAGAAATGGACAAATTCTTAGAAATGCACAAACTGCCAAGACTGAATCAGGAAGAAATAGAAAATATGAACAGACCAATCACAAGCACTGAAATTGAAACTGTGATTAAAAATCTTCTAACAAACAAAAGCCCAGGACCAGATGGCTTCACAGGTGAATTCTATCAAACGTTTAGAGAAGAGCTAACACCTATCCTTCTCAAACTCTTCCAAAATATAGCAGAGGGAGGAACACTCCCAAATTCCTTCTACGAGGCCACCATCACCTTGATACCAAAACCAGACAAGGATGTCACAAAGAAAGAAAACTACAGGCCAATATCACTGATGAACATAGATGCAAAAATCCTCAACAAAATACTAGCAAACAGAATCCAACAGCACATTAAAAGGATCATACACCATGATCAAGTGGGGTTTATTCAAGGAATGCAAGGATTCTTCAATATACGCAAATCTATCAATGTGATAAACCATATTAACAAATTGAAGGAGAAAAACCATATGATCATCTCAATAGATGCAGAGAAAGCTTTCGACAAAATTCAACACCCATTTATGATAAAAACCCTGCAGAAAGTAGGCATAGAGGGAACTTTCCTCAACATAATAAAGGCCATATATGACAAGCCCACAGCAAACATCATCCTCAATGGTGAAAAACTGAAAGCATTTCCACTAAGATCAGGAACAAGACAAGGTTGCCCACTCTCACCACTCTTATTCAACATAGTTTTGGAAGTTTTAGCCACAGCAATCAGAGAAGAAAAGGAAATAAAAGGAATCCAAATCGGAAAAGAAGAAGTAAAGCTGTCACTGTTTGCAGATGACATGATACTATACATAGAGAATCCTAAAGATACTACTAGAAAACTACTAGAGCTAATCAATGAATTTGGTAAAGTAGCAGGATACAAAGTTAATGCACAGAAATCTCTGGCATTCCTATATACTAATGATGAAAAATCTGAAAGTGAAATCAAGAAAACACTCCCATTTACCATTGCAACAAAAAGAATAAAATATCTAGGAATAAACCTACCTAAGGAGACGAAAGACCTGTATGCAGAAAATTATAAGACACTGATGAAAGAAATTAAAGATGATACAAATAGATGGAGAGATATACCATGTTCTTGGATGGGAAGAATCAACATTGTGAAAATGACTATACTACCCAAAGCAATCTACAGATTCAATGCAATCCCTATCAAACTACCACTGGCATTTTTCACAGAACTAGAACAAAAAATTTCGCAATTTGTATGGAAACACAAAAGACCCCGAATAGCCAAAGCAATCTTGAGAACAAGAAAAGGAGCTGGAGGAATCAGGCTCCCTGACTTCAGACTATACTACAAAGCTACAGTAATCAAGACAGTATGGTACTGGCACAAAAACAGAAAGATAGATCAATGGAACAGGATAGAAAGCCCAGAGATAAACCCACGCACATATGGACACCTTATCTTTGATAAAGGTGGCAGGAATGTACAGTGGAGAAAGGACAGCCTCTTCAATAAATGGTGCTGGGAAAACTGGACAGGTACATGTAAAAGTATGAGATTAGATCACTCCCTAACACCATACACAAAAATAAGCTCAAAATGGATTAAAGACCTAAATGTAAGGCCAGAAACTATCAAACTCTTAGAGGAAAACATAGGCAGAACACTCTATGACATAAATCACAGCAAGATCCTTTCTGACCCACCTCCTAGAGTAATGGAAATAAAAACAAAAATAAACAAATGGGACCTAATGAAACTTCAAAGCTTTTGCACAGCAAAGGAAACCATAATCAAGACCAAAAGACAACCCTCAGAATGGGAGAAAATATTTGCAAATGAAGCAAATGACAAAGGATTAATCTCCAAAATTTACAAGCAGCTCATGCAGCTCAATAACAAAAAAACAAACAACCCAATCCAAAAATGGGCAGAAGACCTAAATAGACATTTCTCCAAAGAAGATATACAGAATGCCAACAAAGACATGAAAGAATGCTCAACATCATTAATCATTAGAGAAATGCAAATCAAAACTACAATGAGATATCATCTCACACCAGTCAGAATGGCCATCATCAAAAAATCTAGAAACAATAAATGCTGGAGAGGGTGTGGAGAAAAGGGAACACTCTTGCACTGCTGGTGGGAATGTGAATTGGTTCAGCCACTATGGAGAACAGTATGGAGGTTCCTTGAAAAACTACAAATAGAATTACCATATGACCCAGCAATCCCACTACTGGGCATATACCCTGAGAAAACCAAAATTCAAAAAGAGTCATGTACCAAAATGTTCATTGCAGCTCTGTTTACAATAGCCCGGAGATGGAAACAACCTAAGCGCCCATCATCGGATGAATGGATAAAGAAAATGTGGCACATATATACAATGGAATATTACTCAGCCTTAAAAAGAAATGAAATTGAGCTATTTGTAATGAGATGGATAGACCTAGAGTCTGTCATACAGAGTGAAGTAAGTCAGAAAGAAAAAGACAAATACCGTATGCTAACACATATATATGGAATTTAAGGGGAAAAAAAATGTCATGAAGAACCTAGGGGTAAGACAGGAATAAAGACGCAGACCTACTGGAGAACGGACTTGAGGATATGGGGAGGGGGAGGGGTGAGCTTTGACAGGGCGAGAGAGAGTCATGGACATATACACACTAACAAACGTAGTAAGGTAGATAGCTAGGGGGAAGCAGCCGCAAGGCACAGGGATATTAGCTCGGTCCTTTGTGACAGCCTGGAGGGGTGGGATAGGGAGAGTGGGAGGGAGGGAGACGCAAGAGGGAAGACATATGGGAACATATGTATATGTATAACTGATTCACTTTGCTATAAAGCAGAAACTAACACACCATTGTAAAGCAATTAAAACCCAATAAAGATGTTTAAAAAAATAAAAAAATAAAAAAAATAAAAAAAAAAAATAAATATCACTTTAAGGTGGTGTTTCCTGATCACTCCATCCAAAAAAAGTTATCTATTCCCCGATTTTCTTCTCTCATTATACCCTCTTTATTTCTTTCAGAACACTTTCCATGATTTACGATAATGTGCTTGCTGTCCACTTATTCATTATTTGTCTACACTAGACAGATAATGTAAATTCTTAAGGACAGAGAAGAGGACTACTCCATTCTGTTCTGTGCTGTATATCAGGCACCATCAGAGCACCTAGTATGTAGTAGATACTCAGTAAATACTGGTGAGATGAGACAATGAATGCCATCCACCCTCCCTACTCTGCTCCATCTCCATCAAAATACTCCATTTTCATCAACTTGTTCTTGCCAACATTATTACTGCCCACGCGTTATCATCATCTACTTCCAGTCTCAGGACCACTGTTAGTTTGGGCTGTTTGTGCACTGCATAAAGACACTATGCTGAGGGGATAAAGGGGGCTGAAATCCAGCTTGTGCTCTCTCTCCAGCTGTAAGCCCTGGCATGGTGACTGCGTCCACCCAGAGGGGCCATCTTTCCTAATTCACACAGTCTCCATTACAGGCTAACAGAGGTCCTTTTCTGACTAGACTCACTTCGGAGCTTGAGTTCTCTCTCTGTTTTATATTCTGTTATGGGTTGATTTGTGTTCCCCACAAAAAAAATATGCTGAAGTCCTAACCCTCAGTTACTTCAGAATGTGACCATATTTGGAACTAGGGTCATTGCAGATGTAAATAGTTAAGTTAAAGTGAAGTCATACTGCAGTAAAGTGGGCCTGTAATGCAAAATGACTGGTGTCCTTATAAGGCAGCCATGTGAAGACAGAGACACACAGGGAGAACACCATGTGACAATAAAGGCAGAGATTGGAGTGATGCAGCTGCAAGCAAGAATCTCCAAAGATTTCCAACAAACCACCAGAAGCTAGGAAGAGGCAAGGGAAAATTCTCCTACAGCTTTCACAGAAAGAACGGCCCTGTCAGCACCTTGATTTCTGACTCCTGGCCTCCGGACCTGTGTGGTAATACATTTACGTTGTTTCGAGCCACCCAGTTTGTGGTGCCTTTTACAACAGCCCTAGGAAACCAATATACATCCCTAGTATCTTTTCACTTTGTCAGGTGAGGCTGATTAAACACAGGACCCAAACCCCCCCCACACACACACACACAAAATAAATACCCTGCCTACTGTCAACATAGCAGGTACTTTTCCCCGTTTCATCCTTTTTTATCCCTCGCTAGATGGAAGTCTATTAGTCTGAGGCAGAAGCTGTAGCGAATTTAAGGAGGTCGTCTTTACACAACCAGTGATAGCTGATTTGGCACCTGAGCTTGTACAAAAAAATCACAGATGTGGAACAATGTTTTTTAAGCTTAGAAATTTGACTTCATGCAAAGTTCCCTTGCTGCCTACTCCATAGACCTACCTTTTCAAAATAAATCCAGAGATTAGATACTAATAGCTGTCACAAACGTGCCTTGGCAAGCTATGAATAGTAAGCTTATTCCTGAGATCGAAACTCTCAAGAATAGAAGCTTCCTAAACCTGAAACATTCCATGACAACAGAAACTTCCTTCACCTGTCTGTATGATCTTCCACATCTCTATCATATGCACTCTGAGAGGGAAAATAACTGGTTGAAATACGAAGATATTAATGGCCAAGGGGACAATGAGGTATATTCAGACCAAGATGTGAAAATAGATCTCATTAATAGTCTCCAATAATAGTCTTCTGTCTGCAGACAGAGCAAAGTTTTTAAATAAATAAAAAGGATGGTAGAGCCAAATCATGCACTTTAGAATAGATATGCTACTCCCAGTACAAACTTGCATTCCATTAACATTACAGAGGTTACTCAATTACCAAATTCACCATTTTCAGAAAGAAATCAAACCAAGGTTACCAAAGCAGCTGTTCAGTTGGCTTCATTTCATGAATGGAATCCATGGTGCTGGCCCAAATGGTTTTTTTATTTTTAATCTTTGCCAAAGAGCTTAATTAAATAAATTATTTTAAACAAAATTTGCTACTTAATAATAATTATTTTAAAACTGTTTAGAAAAGAAAATCATTGTAAAAATACTTTCTAATTTAAGAATGTTTGCAAATCCAGGCTTAAATTGATGCTAGATGTAGTCCCACAAAGACTGGAAAAAGTCACCTCTGTGGCTGAATTTTTTCATACATTTCAGGCCAGTCCTTTTTCGTTTAAAGTGAGATAGTTGATAAAAATTTGTTTTTAGAAACTTACCAATATGAAATATTTTCCATTTAAATTCTAAAGCAGCTATACTATGAAATCCTAAATTTTTCAAGTAAATTTTCCTTCATGGTATATATTTTTAATGCAGCAACAATTTTAAATTAGCCTTGTATGTATTTTAAGGATGAAAATTAAATATATTCACTGAACAACTTCAGTTAACAGGAGAAGGAAGAATACAGGACAGATAAGGTACATTTTCATGTATAACCCTGAAACGGTCTCAATTATCTGGAAGAAAAAAAAGATAAATATTTTTAAAACTTTCTGATCTCAGTGCTCCCTTTTAAAAAGCTAGTTTCTTTTTATTCATTCATTTGCTTATTCATTCAAATATTTACTGAGTGCTTGCTTCATATAAGGCATTACTAGATACTATTGCTTTATTATTCTATTACATGGGCTTTTTTCTTAAATGTAAGTTAATCTTCAACAAAAGTCAGGTATTTGCTTGAGAAAACAAAAGTAGGTTTCCTCTCTAAAGGAATTAAGCAAATAATTTAGGGAAAAGTATAGTGGTTTTCGATAGCCATTGGTACCTGTGGTAGACAGTATGATTGGCTAACAATTCATCCTTCCCTTTCCCACAATCTTGCTATGGTTCATTGTGTGCAGAATATACCATCTCCTCCATTGACTTTGGACTTGACTGTGTGACTTGATTTGACCAATGGAATGTTAGCCAATGTGATATAAGGAGAGGCTTTAAATGTTTCATGTTGTCTTGCTTGCCCTTGTGCCTATCTGTCATCTTCATGACAAGAGCATGCCCCAAGTAGCCATGGATCCCAGAATGACGCACATGCACATGAACCCAACCTGCAACTTGGAGCTAAGCCTACCCGAACCCAGAAAACCCACAGGCTCATCAAATTGAGGGAGGGAGAGAGAAAAGCACTTCGGAAAATAAAAATTAAACTGCTTGGCTATACAGTGAACATAGGCATAGCATGTAGACAACATTTACTGATGACCAATTTTTAGGATCAACCTATAGATAAAGCATACATTTAAATACGGTTGCAGAGTAGATTGTAAATGTTATCAAACGATGCAAAATGTAGATGATGAAAAGTGAAAACTGAAAGGGAAAGAAAGAACAAATGGAAAGGTAAGGGTGCTAAAAACCTTCATCTGGAGAAATGGAGAATCAAATACATTGGCTACAGTTGATGAATAAAAGTATATTAGGTTTAAAAAAATTTTAATCACTGTATTAGTTTGCTAGGGCTGCCCTAGCAAAATACTACAGACTGAGTACCTTACACAATAGATTTGTTTTCATATATATATATATATTTCTTATATATATATTTCTTATATATTTTCTTATATATATTTCTTATATATTTTCTTATATATATATTTCTTATATATATTTCTTATATTTCTGGAGGCTGGAAGTCTAAGATCAAGGTGTCAGCAGAGTTGATCTCATTCTGAGCCCCCTCTCCTTGCCTTGAGGACAGCTGCCCTCTCACTGTGTCCTCTGTGCACACATTCCTTGTGTCTCTTTGTGTCCAACTTTCCTCTTCTTATAAGCACACCGGTCAGATTGAATTAGGGCCTGACCTCATGGGCTCATTTTAACTTAATCACCTCTTTCAGGGCCCTGTCTCCAAATGCTGTCACCGTCTGAAGTTGTGTGGGTTAGGGCTTCAACATATGAATTTTCGGAGAACATCTTTCAGCCTATAACAAGCACCCATGTGTTTAAAAATGTGTATTCAGGGCTTCCCTGGTGGTGCAGTGGTTGAGAGTCCGCCTGCCGATGCAGGGTCCCCTGGACGCAGGTTCGTGCCCCAGTCCGGGAAGATCTCACATGCCCGCGGAGCGGCTAGGCCCGTGAGCCATGACCCCTGAGCCTGCGCGTCCGGAGCCTGTGCTCCGCAACCGGAGAGGCCACAACAGTGAGAGGCCCGTGTACTGCAAAAAAAAAAAAAGTCTCCTAAAAAAACCTGATTCTAAATCAACTAAATCAACTGTATGGGAGAAAAAAAATCTAGAAATGCTCTTTTCTGGCCTTTATCATATAAAAATATAATATACTTCTATTGGATTGAACCATATGTAATTGCTTTTTTTTAATAGGTTAGGCACACTCAAATATCAGTAATTTCATAGGTTCAATACAATAGATCAGAGATTGAACTTGATATGATGCAAATGACTTTGTCTTCCATGAGTTCACAATCTAATACTTGTTAAAATGTGTCCCCACATAATCTACTTCTTACTGCAGCTTTTGTTCAAATTCATTAAGTGCTTGCTTAAATAAAACACTTTTTAAATGATTTTTACAAAATAAATATGACCATGTCACTCCCCTGTTTAAAATATGTCAGTGATCCTGCCATCCTCTGTGTGATGGTCCTTAAACTGGAGGATGTGATCTTCCGTGATCTGTCCCTTGCCTTCCTAGTCTCTTCTCTGATCACTCTATTATTGTCATTTTACGTCCTCTCAAAACGAACTGTTTCCTCTTTCATCATGCTATAGCTGCCTTTAGGCTTATAATATCTTTTTGTCCAGGGTTATTGGCTCTAGACAGAGCTCGTTACAGGACTTGGTTTTCTTCTCTCCTTTTGTGAGCTCTGTTCTTTGGTGGTGGGTTCATTCTCAAACACGATGTACTTAGTTGCAAAATGGTTGTAGCACATTTAGCGGAAAAAAACAAAGGTCTCTCCCAAAGTTCACTGTGTCTCATTGGCCCTGACTAGGTAATGTGTCTATCCTCGAGCCAGTCACTATACAGGGGAATACAGTGTGCTGATTGGCCAGTCCTGACTCACCTTTTCAAGTCTGCAGTCAGGAGTAGTGTCAATCCCATAAGACGCAGATAAACTGAGGATAGGAGAGGGAATGGTCTTCAGGGGAAAATTAAGATCTGATTTCTAAAAGGAAGGTTTACAAACAGTGTGCAACAAACAATATAGATATATGTCATGATCATGAGAGCAAATTCTGTGACTTATCCTTGAAGCCCAGAGCCTAGTGTTGCACTTGAAAAGCATTAGATGTCCAAAATGTTTATTGAATTTTTATGTGTGGGTTATTGATTTCTGACTAAAAGATATATTTTATGATAAGGTATATATCTTAAGTGTTGATATTTTTAAATTGAATCACCCAGTGTTTACAAATGCAAGTTGTTTAAGATATTTCTGTGAAAATGAACAGTATTTTATAACTGCATGTAAATTCTAATCATACTAAATTTGCAAAATAAAATTCTGTCACATTTTTTATATATACTACAGTTTGGTTTGAACTGAGAAAATCATGTAAAATCCATCCCAAAGTAGTTGACATTTTGGAGGGCTTTTTATTTTCTTTTCTTTTTTATCTTTCTCAGAGAGTGCTTGGAAACCGACGCTTTAAAAGAAAATGCTGCTTCGGCAATAAGTTTTACATAATCCTCAAGGTGCCAAAATAAACCCTTGGATCAAGGGATTCATAGAAAAAAGAGCCTGCTTTTTAAACATACAAAAAAGCACATCTGAAGATTTATCCTCAAAAGTGAGTATGTGCAAATCAGACTTCTTTGAGGAATAAAGGTGTGCTAACAGACATTCTATCTTAGCAATTGAGATTCCCCCAACAACATGATGCAACTATTTCATTAGCTGCATGTGGGTAATTTGATTCTTCTCACTCTTTCTATTCCTTGTAGAACCTATCTGGGCAGCTATTTAATAGTACCAGGACAAATTTCTTCTTCACTTCTTCCTGCCAAGTAGTACTGTAATTGTCATCAAGATGTGATCATCTGTTTCACATTGCTTTAACTCATGCTGAATGAAAGCACCAGGGTGATTTGCCATTTTATTTCAGTTCTCATTCCTGAAAAGGAGAAAATATGTGAACACTTCTTTTTATTCCCTTTTCAAAATCATAAGACTGTGACCTCATTAACATTGTCCAATTTGATGCATTGTACTATTTGATTGGAGGAAGAAAGATGATTAGAATGGAAAGAGATGGTTTTTAAGAGAGGAAATTGGTTGGCGGAGGGAAAGAATAAAGACTTTACTTGATAGAATATAAAGGCTTTCACAGTCCAGAAATGCTTTGTCCAAAATGGTAGCCTTCATCCACATGTGGCTAATCTGAATTGAAATGTGCTGCAAGTGTAAAATACACATAGAATTTCAAAGAGTACAGAAAAAAGAAATTAAAATATCTCATTAAAAGTTTTATATTGATTATATGTTGAAGTGGTAATGTTTTAGATGTATTGGACTAAATAAAATATATTTTTAAATGACTTTTACTTTTTAAATATGGCCACTAGAAAATTTAAAATTGCACATGTGGCTTACATTTATGTCTCACATTATGTTTCTATTGAACAGAGCTGGTCTACAATTTACATGCCAAGAAGTTAGAAAGGTCAAAGATGAGATATAAAGAGATACAAAGTCATATTTAACAAGCAATCTCAAATGCTATTTTCTGTTTTGAAAGGCTTATTTGGAGGAATATTCATCTCTGTAATAGAGGTCAGGGTAAAGTAGGTGAATTTTTTTCAATAAAGTAGCTATTTGGTTTTGCCTGTCTGGATATCTACATTCCCTTTTTCTGGTAATAGTGACCTTTGAGGAACTCTCTCTCCCTGATTTTGAGTCCATGTGGTTTGGATGAGGCTGACCCATGGTTCTAGACTTGGTCGTATGACCCAGGCCTAACTAATCAGAATATTCTATTCCCCTGGCCACAATAATTGGCTCAAGAAGTCGATAAAAGTTGGTCGACTTTGAATAAGCTGTGTATTTTGGAGTAACTAATAAAGAAGTGGTGTTAATCTGGGGGATTAAGCTGTAACTACTAGTGGTTACCTTGGCCAAGCACATTGGGAAATATGACCTAAGAATGGAAACAACAAAGAAGAAAGCAATGGTAAAAGATGGAGAGAAACATTATTTTTGAGTACCTGGATTCATTCTGTGACTAAAGGTACCACCTGGAATTTTTCAGAATCTTAATAAATAGCCTACTTTAATCAAACAAATTTAAGTTTAATTTGTTTTTCAAAACTAGGAAATCTTGCTAAAGGGATTAACAAATGATTAAATAAACAATATGCATTCACAAAATTCAATAAACATTCACAGAGGTTTGTCTATGTTCAAGGAACTGTCAGGTGGAGGAAGGCACAAATTCATTATTATTTTATTATTATTATTACTATTATTATTACATTATTAATTCATCCATTCATTCATCCATCCATCTATCCATACAGTAAGTACTCACTGAGATCCTCTTCCATGCCAGGCACTATCATAGACACTGGAGAAGC
The DNA here is from genome assembly GCF_059928025.1 of Delphinapterus leucas. Lineage (NCBI taxonomy): Eukaryota > Metazoa > Chordata > Mammalia > Artiodactyla > Monodontidae > Delphinapterus > Delphinapterus leucas. The sequence goes on along the minus strand of NC_143133.1, from coordinate 45,137,058 downwards.
AAAGATAAAAATTCAAAGTCACATACATTGAGGATCTTTCATTTCCTAAGTTACTTATGTGCCTATTACTAGTTCTTTTTGCTCTCCCCAACATCCTTCCAATTTTTATTTTTCCACAAGTCAAACCAGTCATACAATTTCTGCTCCATTTTGTCCCAGGAAATTCTTTCTTGGATCTCTCCATCATCTTACATCCAAAAGCAAGTCCATCCTGCATTTGGATTTGCTTTTGGGGTCTTCTGCCAGCTCTCATTTATAACTGTCCTTCCCCACCTTAGGAATTCCTTTGACCTCTTTTTTATGTTGGATTCCCTGTATCTATGATTACTTATCTCCTTAATTATAAGAAATCACATCCCCCAGTAGCATCCTGAAAAGGAATACATGGGAAGTAAATGCTTTGAGACCTTGCAAGCCATAACTATCTACTCTATTCACGTAACTGACTGATCGTTTGACAGATTTTAGAATTCTAGATTGGAGATAATTTTTAGTTACAATTTTGAAGATGTTGTCCATTGTCATTTGCTGAGAAGTGTGATACTATTCCGATTCCTTATTCATTGTACATGGTCTACATTTTCTCTCTAGAAGCTTTTAGAATTGTCTCATTATTCTTGGGATCGTGAAATTTCATAATTATTTGTCTTGGAATGAAGCCATTTAATCTAGTGGCTCATTTCCCTCAGTTCTGGGAACTTTTATTATTTCTTTGATAATACCCTCCTCTCAGTTTGTCTATAGGCTCTTTCTTGAACTCAGGTTCATCAGATGTTGGACTTCCCAGACTGATCTTGAAATTTTCACATCTTCTACTGTCTGTCTCTACATCTTTTCGGTTTTTTGATGCTACCTTTAAGAAATTTTCCAACTTCACCTCTCAACACTTCTATGGAATTTTGTCTTAATTTCATCTGAAATATTTTTAATTTCCAAGAGCTCTTCCTTGATTCCTTGTTCTCTGTTGTTGTTCTCTGTTCCCACAGCATCTTGTTTCAAAGTAATTCTTGTTTTAATAATTCAATATCTTCTCTTATCTCTTTGAGGATGCTAATTATAATTACTTGGAAGCTTTCTTATATTCCCTGCATTGTCTCTGTTTTATTTTGAATTCCTTTTATCTGCTTGTTTTGGTCTCTGTCTTTTGGATTTTTGCCTCAAATGTCTAAGGACTCTTAGCTGCCAATGCACATTTATGAGTGAAACCCTTAAACATTTTTTGGATGCTCTGTGTAAATGGGTGAGCCTTATGACTGGTGGGCTTTACTGAAGTGTGATCAAGAAGAAGATAAGCTTTTCATTATGAAGATATTCAAATGTCAGCATCTATAAGTCTTTTCTGTGCAACTTTTGAGTTTCTCTTGAGAAAGAGCTCCAATTTCCTGTTAAAAGGTGTAACTCTGGTTATGGATGTTCTAGGAGCAAGTTGGGGGGAAACTTAGCGAACTTTTACTTAATAATCTGTGTTCAGTCTGCAACTTTAGCTCCTCCCTCTACTAAACTTGGCGTCCTCACAACCATAATCTCTCTGGTCCAATTTCTCCAAAGAGTGAATGTCCAATCTCTTCTAGGAGTTGGGATAAAAAGGCCTGGCTGCACATCCATGGTCAAGAAGGAGTCTAGAGGAGGAGGTGATTCTCAACACTCCTTACACACTCTTTCAACCAATTCTCAGGCTTTTTAGCCACCTTCTTACTTCTACCTTCTGTCTTGCGATTCTCCTATTTCCTGAGAACAATGGAGAAACAGAGACTGGGGGAGACCAATGGTATTCAAAAGAGTTTCTGAGTTTTATGTTTAGATTCCTTTTTCTTTCAAGTTTCTGGTTTAGAGCTTAATAACTTTAGTGTATATTAATAAGATCAGGTGATTTTACCTATTAAATTTGAAAGTCTACAATAGAATCATATTAGACTATTTTTTACCTTCTACTGTTGCATAAGTGATTATTAATTATAATTTAAATCTTAATATAATTTAAATCATCAAATGTTATATAATTTTGACATATTGACTACTAAGTTAAAAGGTACTAAAGTTTTATCAGCTTCATATTTTAATTCATATCTCTTCTTTATAAGGGTAAATCACAGTATAATTTAATTGCTTCTTTCTTTTCTATCTTTATTTCACATCTATTCTCTAGGTGGATATTAATATGCACTACTACCATATTTCACTGGTTAAATAAACCTTCTTTACAGTAATATTTTAAGATAAACTTCTTCAGTCCATTGGATTTTACTTCAGAGCTTTATTGCTGGGCCTGTTTACCATGAAATATTAGTATTTTGTATTATTTTTATATCAAAATACATAAATATTTTCTATATTTGAAATTGAGGACTCAATCCTAGCTATTGTCAACAGCATGGAAAAGATTTTTCAAATTCATAAATTGTTCGTATTTCTGCTCCCTAAGACATTTTAGTAGGTAAAGTGATTTGCTTTATTCATACAAGACATTGTGGTTTATTTTGTATGAGGAATTTCAACACACTGAAAGGCCAAATGATTATTTCTGGGTTTGAAATATAACCTCTGTAAAATGCAAAACATGCCACCTCCTTTTGTCACTGTCTTGACATCAGGGGTGAAAAATAAGTTTGGATTTATGAGTAGGTCTTGAGAATGTTGGTAGGGGTGAAAGAAGTCCTATATCTTTCATGTTTTCTTTTAAAAATCCCAATTTGTTACCCTTTTATTTCAACTTAACAAAAGCCTCTTTGGTATCAACAAAGTGTAGAATACAGGTATAAAGAAATGATGAATACCCAGGCCTTGACTTCACAATCAACAAGGTGATAGAGTGGAATAAAACGATACATCCACAAATAACTATAATATATGGAAGAATATGATAAAAACCCATGAGTAAAAGTATAAAAAACATGCTTTAAGAGCACAGAAAGGAGTATTAGACGAGCTCCATGACAGTAGACAGCATGGAAATATCAGAAAGTGGGCGGCAAAAACCCCAGTTTGGCTGAATGATATATTAAATACTGGGGGACCGTACTTTTGTGTTTGTGTCACTATCTTCACTCAAATAATGAGGAGCCCCTCATGAAAATCATATAAAGTCCAGGTTCCTCAATTTCTGACTTTTAACAAGGCAACATTATTAACTTCTTTTCTGCTTCCCAGTGTAAAGCAGTCATTAAATTTGGAAAGACAGATTCAAATTCCAGTCCTATCACTAACTAGCTGAGTGAAGTTGGACAAGTTAACTTCTCTGGGCCAATTCATCATTCCTTCTCTGTGATATGTGGATATTAATAACAGTACTTATTGCATAGGGTTATGGGAAAGTTAAATGAGTTAATAACATACGTACGTGCTCAACAAATCATGGCTATTATTATAGCAAAAAAATTCAATATTAGGAATCAGGAAATCTGATCTTTAGTTTGGGTACTACTGCTTGTAAGCTGTGTAACCTACATAAATTGCTTATTCTGTCTGGGCCTCAGTATCCCTATCTGAAAAAGTAGGGGATTGACCTAGACAACACATACTCTTCCTAAACTGTAATAGACTAGGTGCTGTAGATGACATTTTTATTTGACTTTGATACTGAACTATGCAATTGGATTAAATTGGATCAAATTGCCATCATTAAGCATATAATACATTGAAATTTTATTAAAAGGCTGAAAATGAAAGTGATAATAATGAGTTAGGCTGCAGAAGTAATTTCAAGTGCACACAAAAAGAGTAGTGATAGATCAGATCCTATTAACATCTGCCTGGATGTAAGAGAAAATAGACGGTAAATTTATTCAATTCAGATGCCAAGCTCAAAGATGTATGATTTTGTAAGAAAAAAAGAAAAGAAAACATGCTCACCCTAATTTCAGTATTGGTTATCCTGACAGTTTAGGGCCTGAGTCTTCCTAATACAGGGAAAATTGTATCCAACTATAAGATATTTAATATGAAGAGGTTACAGGGTGTAATAGTAATGTTTTTAAAATGTATTTTAAAAATCCAATGGTTGAACTAAACAAAGAACATGGAGAACAAAAATCTGAGATATGCCCCTGAGATGAGTGACCATATTGAATCAACTATCATGTCCATTTTTATGTACACTAAGGACAGCCTGGGAATAGGAAATAGATATTACAGTAGAAGAAATGAAGTGCATCATCATTATATTTCTGCTTCTTCAATTTTTATTCCCTCCTTTGAAATCTTATCATTGTTCCCTATAAAATGTACAAAAAAGATGTTGATAATATTTGGAAATGTATCAAGAAGACAAAATCGCTCATCTATTTAACTAATTATTTAACTACAGTATTGAAATTAAATGCATCAGCATGTATATCTGAGGTAACGGTGTCCTTAGAGTCCAAACTCCCACAAGAAAAAACAGTACTGAAAAATCTTTGGCTCATAAACATGGATGAATCTAAGATGTTTGCATAAAATTTAGCATAATATGATTATGTGGCTGATTAGAAATTTTCTGGAAAGGGCTATGTTCCATGTCCTAATAATTGGTTGATCAAATTTGTCTTTGATTTTTATATCTCTGATCAGTGCAGTGCATTATAACTCAGAACTAATGGAAATATAGTAAAGTGTGATATTTTTAAAGCAGCTAATAAAGTTTACTCAAAAAATGGCTTCTCAGAAATATGATTTATAGTTAATTAAGGCATCTAAAGGCTATGCCTTATACTTCCAAATATCTAATTCATACAAAAATGTTTATATTTTATTAAATTATAAAATGTATATTATTTTTATGTTACATGTTGATAATTCATAATTGAATAGGTATTTTACAATCTTATTAGTATACTGGGTTGTTTATTTTTGTTGCAAAGTAAAAGAATAGCTTTCATTTTTGGTTAGTATCTCAAAAAACATCTCTTGTCATGTACTTCTGTGATTTTATATTTCTTTACTATAGAAACATGTGTATTTCAAACTACTCCAATTTATTTGTATGTTTATATCATATTCTCCTAAAATGTACCCCAGATTGGGAATTGACTGCCAAATGATCTCATAAATCAAGAAATGTAATTTTCCCAGCCGTTTATATGTATACTTGATACTGTGTAGAGGTGCTTATAAGCTTTAGTGGATAATAGTGAATTTGGATGGATATTTATGGTGTTTTCTTTGCTTTTTTTTTTGTTGCGGTAGGCGGGCCTCTCACTGTTGTGGCCTCGCCCGTTGCGGAGCACAGGCTGCGGATGCGCAGGCTCAGCGGCCATGGCTCAGGGCCCAGCCGCTCCGCGGCATGTGGGATCTTCCCGGACCGGAGCATGAACCCGTGTCCCCTGCATCGGCAGGCGGACTCTCAACCACTGCGCCACCTGGGAAGCCCTTTATGGCGGTTTGATTGAAGTAATGACCCTAATTTGGTGATACCTTTCTGTATCCATGCCATTAGTTAGTATTCTCCCTCTCAGAATTTGGGCTTGATCGTATGAGTGGCCTTGTTTAATAGGAAAGTAGCAAGCAAATGCAAGCAAAGACTTGAAAAGCACTTACACATTAGTGCTTACCTTCTTTATATGTTTTATATGCTGTCACTAAATAAATAAGCTCTAGCTAGTCTCTGGATAATGAGATGCATGGCTCAGTCATACCTTTTACCTAGCAAACAGGGAGCCAGACTCCAGACCAGAGTGAGGCCATCCTAGATCAAGCAGCTTCCAGCATTAGAAATCCCAGTCAAAACCAGCAGAGCCTCACCAACTGAGCAGAACTGCCCATTTGACCCATAGATTTTTGAGTGATAACAAATGGTTGTTCTTTTAAGCTACTAAGTTATAGACTGGCTTTTTACACAGCAATAAACCAATGATACAATATGTATTGGAAATAGACAACAGAACAAAAACATCTTTCCAAAGAACATTAACATTTTCATATCATATATCTGTTGTTATGTTAAAACTCCTTTGTGAGTAACTAGATTTTCAGTGTAGGAGACAATCTTGGATATGACCCCCTCTCTATCCTTGTCTTTATAGATATCCCTAACATTTGTCAAATCAATCAATAAACATTAGACATCAACTAAGTGCCTAGAACAGCGCTAGATGCTGAAAATACAAAGGTGAATCAGCCAGACTTCTATCATTATGTTCACTGAGCTCACACGAACATCAAGTTTTTGGATTATTACTACATACTCTGACACTTGCCATGGAAAAGTCTTTGCTCTTCAAAGTCAAGCTGAATTCCAAAGTTAACTCTATTTGTGTATTTCATTGTATCTGGCCATGATCTTCCCCTTCTCCCAGAAATTCTATAGATATGATATTCATTAGTTCTGTTCGTTAATACTTCTATTTCCCCTGCTTTGTGGGAACATGGTAGCATTGCACTTTCCTCATGCAGTAGATTGAAAAGTGGGCACAAATTATTTCTTGCCCTCTTTCCATACCCCTTTGCAATGTGTCTTGCAGCTCTTCCTGTTAAGAGGTAGGATCTATTTCCCCATATTGTCACTGGGCTTGGCCATACGATTTGCTTTAGCCATGGGCCTGGAGCAAATGTAACCCAAGCTGAAACTTAAAAAACGCTTTCATTGCAGTTCTATTTACAATAGCCAGGACATGGAAGCAACCTAAGTGTCCATCGACAGATGAATGGATAAAGAAGATGTGGCACATATATACAATGGAATGTTACTCAGCCATAAAAAGAAACGAAATGGAGTTATTTGTAGCAAGGTGGATGGACCTAGAAACTGTCATACAGAGTGAAGTAAGTCAGAAAGAGAAAAACAAATACCGTATGCCAACACATATATATGGAATCTAAAAAAAAAGGTTCTGAAGAACCTAGGGGCAGGACAGGAATAAAGACGCAGACATAGAGAATGGGCTTGAGGACATGGGGAGGGGGAAGGGTAAGCTGGGATGAAGTGAGAGAGTGGCATGGACATACATACACTACCAAATGTAAAATAGGTAGCTAGTGGGAAGCAGCCCCATAGCACGGGGAGATCAGCTCGGTGCTTTGTGTCCACCTAGAGGGGTGGAATAGGTGGGAGGGAGGGAGATGCAAGAGGGAGGAGATTTGTGGATATATGTATATGTATAGTTGATTCACTTTGTTATACAGCAGAAACTAACACACCATTGTAAAGCAATTATACTTCAATAAAGGTGTTGAAAAATAAAAAGCGCTTGTGCATTGGGGCTTGCTCTTTTTGAACCCTGTGACTGCCACCATGTGAACAAGCCAAGGCTAGCCTCCTGATGATGAGGGACACCTGGATTGATTGCTCTGTTGTCCCAGCTGACGGCACACCCTCAGAACCAGAGCTGCCTTGTTGACAGGCAGCTATTCACAAACACCTGAGTGAGCCCAGCCCAGGCCAGAAGAACTGTCTGGCTGAGCCTAACACAAATTGCTATTCCATAGAATCATGAACTAAATAAATAGTTGATGTTATAAGCTTTTAAGTTCTGAGGTGGTTTGTTATGTCCTCAAAGCTATCTGATATATCACTCCTTTGAAGTTAAGCATTGCCATATGATTTGCTTCACCCAGTGAAATATTTCACTTCTGGCAGGTCTTTAAGAGCTGGACTGTGCTTTGGCATCTTCTTTCTCTTGTCATGCTGACTGCAGAACTTTCAGATGGTGGGGCCCCATAAACGTGGGTCCCTGAGTGGACATATAACAGTTCTTCCTCTCCTCCCCAGTACTGAGTTTTGGAGAACACATAGTTTAAGTAAGAAATAAATCTCTGTATTAAACCTCTGAGATTTTGGGTTTCTGTTACTGGAGCATAACCGAGCCCATTCTGACTAACACAGAATTTGGTACCCAGAAGGAAGTACAGTTATGATAGAAAATCTAAAATATTTAGCTATGACTTAGAAGCTCAGTGGGTGGTGGCGAGGAAAGTGTTGTTACAGGCTGGAAAGTTGGTAATCCACGCTAGCTGTGGTAAAATATTTGCTAAAGCTATTCACGCATGCCTCCCATTCTTCCCCTTTCTAAACAGAAATGTTTACCATGGTTGTTCTGTTCCTGTCCCACCAGTGTTTGTTTGTTGAGTGCACGTGTGTGTGTGTGTGTGTGTGTGTAACCAGGGAGGATAGATATTTTGTCTTTTCAGATCTTTATAACAACAGGAGTTTTTCTCCTGTTCTAATACAGGGACTACCAAGCCTCACCCAGAGATGCTGGACTTTGAGATTAATGCCATTACTGAACAGAACTTTTGGATTGTTTCACTTGTGATAGGAATGAATGTATATTGTAGTGTAAGGAGAGTGATATGTATATTGGTGACTAGAAGGATGGATTGTAGTAATCACTGGTGCTGTTCACCAGTAAATTTGGGTTAATTTTTCTTCTGGGCAAATGGTAGGATTACACTTTCCTGCTCCCTTGAAGATAGCATGCCCATATGATTTGCTTTTGTCAATGAAATGTGAGTGAAATTGATTTGTATCACTTTCAGAAAGAACCTGTTTGCCATTCATCTTCCTTTTGCCTATCATGTAAGTGAGGAAGTTCCAGAGATTGGTTGGAGCCTCCCTAAGGCATTTGGTTGCTTGGTGAGAATCTCACGGAGTGACGCTCTCCCCACCCTCTCCCTTCCTTCTACCAGAGATGAAAATACAGATGAGCAGGAAATAACTTTCTTTGTTGTTTTTAAGCCACTAAAACTCTTGGATGCTTTGTTACTGCACCATAACCTAGCCCTAACATCCTAACCAACGTAGAGTACTGAGATAGAAAAGCTACAGAGGCTGACCATCTTAGCAATTACAACATGAGTAGAATCCACAACTGACACCATCCACTGATAACTCCAAAAGCACCTTCACTAGTGATTTCACTTGCTTCTCCAATTGTGTCCATTCGAAAAAATATGATTATGAGATTTCAAACTTCATTATTTTTTAATTTTTGAAAATTTAAAACTACGTATTCAGTATTGAGGAGGTAACAATGAGCAAGGACTACTTTTTCCTAGGAAGCAAAAAAAAAAAGGTGGAGGTGGATAAGGAAGGATAATCCACGAAACAAGGAGGATGGAATGGAATTCAGAATTCACAGAAGTTTCCAAGAAGAATTAAAACATATTTCCCACAGACTTGTGCATAAATTCCCAGTAATCCACAGTACTTCTCAGCAAACTGTGTGTGTCATAACTTCGGTTGGGCCCCCTGCACGTATACAGAAATGCATGCACAATCACTGTGGTGCAAAAGTTAAAAATGTCATTGGAGTTTATATCTAATCAAAAGCTTTCTCTCTCTCTGAAGAAATATTTTCTCTAGCTCAGGGCAGAATTCATTCCACAACATTTAAGTGCTAAATCCCGTGCTGCGCACTGTACTAGGGTTAGGCAAGTGAAAGACGACACGGTACACAAGACTTAATGGGTCGCTGTCCTCCAGGAGTTTACTTTTTGCGGAGCATAAAAGTGTCCCCTTTTGGAGTTTTCACCCAGCCACCTCCAAGCCCCCCGTAAACGATTTCCGGTGAAAAGCCCCGCAATTTTCCCCTAATCTTTACAAATATTCTCGCTTTCCGAGATGTCATCGCCCTGGAAACTGAAGTTACTGTGAGTTCTCTCTCTGGACATTTGGCAGTTATTTCGGATGCAGCCGAATGACCGGCTTGTTCCTTCTCAGCAGCGACGAGATCACAGTGACCCCCAAAAGTTTCCAGCACTTAAAGCACAAAGCGCAGCCCGAACCTTCAAGATACCGACAACTCTAGCGGCTTCCACCGCCTTTCTATCGTGAATCCTAAGGAAGTTAAGGTGGCTGGGTCGGACCCCGCAACGCGCGCAGCGCACTGTCCTGAGCGCTAAACCCACAAGGCGCACAGAGCCGAGAAGCCGAAGGCCAGGCTGCAAGCCCAAGTGTGCGAAGGGTACGGAAACACGCCCATCCCTGGTGGACTACAAGAACCGGCATGCACCGCGCCGCGGCAGCAAGCTCCGCTTCGGGACCCCAGCGCAAGGAGACCTGGGAAGTGAAGTCTCCGGGAGTCCGGAGTCGCGTCGCGAAGACAGAAAGGAAGCGTTGCTAGTCTGCTCCATTAGCACGCCGGTTCCTGGCGGGGCTCCGAGCTTCTGGCTCCTGCTTAGGGTTTTCGCGGGCGGCGGGAGCGGTATGGCTCGCTTGAGTAAACTCCGGGGGGAGGGGAGACAGGGGAGTAGATGGGGAGGCGGGGTCAGCGGAAGCGGCAGGTTGCTTCCTTCTCCTCACGCTCCTTCCCCGCCTCTCCCAGAGGGAGCGGTGGGAGGGGGAGGGAAGGGCAGAGGGAAGGTAGTGTGACACGTGTCAATCAACCCCCCTCCGGGGGGCGCGCGCTCCGGGGCTCGCGCCGAGGGCTCGCGCCCCTGCCTCTCGTGCCTGCGCCGCTCGTATGTAAATGAGGGCGCGTGACGCGGGACGCAGATGGACAAGGGAAGAGAGAGAATGGCCGCTGCCGCCGCCGCTGCTGCCGCCGCCGCCGCCGCCGCCGCCGCCGCTGCTCAGTGCCGGAGCCCTCGGTGCGCGGCGGAGAGGAGAGGATTCCGGCGGGAACTCGACTCTTGGCGCCACCGCCTCATGCACTGTGTAGGTAAGAGAGACACGGGCCGGGGCCCCGGCTCCGCGCGGCGACGGCTGCCGCAGCCCGAGGAGTTTGTGGCAGAGGGGTTTAGTTGAATCTCCCGTTCGGGTCAGTTCATTGGGGGAGCGAGATGGGAGCGGCGGCGGCGCGGCGGATCCGGCGCTCGCCTTTTGTCTGGGGGCTCCTCGCCCGGCGCGGTCCGCGCTCCTTTCCCCTCCTCAGCTCTTTGGCTCCCCGGGAACTGTTAGTTCGGACCCGCTCGCCGAGCCCCCAAGGAAACGGCTCGCTTGCGCTCTCCCCGAAACTCCTCGGCGCCCCTGGCCGCTCGCCGTCCACCCTGTCAAGAGGGAGGAAGCGGGCCGGTGGGTCGGCGCCCGGCCGGAGAGGAGCCCGCGGGCAGAGCCGGCGGGAGGAAGGCGGGCTGGTCCGCGCCCCCGCCGGGTGCACACACACCCCCTTCTGCTGCCGGGGTACGGGCGGGCCGACGCGACAGGGTTCCCGGGGACGGGGACCTGAACGACCCCCGGGAGCTCGCGGGGCGGGGGCCGCGGGTGAGCCGGCTGGGGGCGAGGGGTGGCGGGGGCGTCGCCCGAGGGGCGGGGGCGCCCAACTCTGCCCTCTCGCGCTCGGCGGCGGCGGCGGCCGTGTGTACTCCTTTAAGAAGGAGCCGCTCGAGCGCTGACGGTTGGGATTTGAAGTTCTTCCTCCCTCTTTGGAAGTCTGGACGGAGGGGGGGATGTTGCCATGGCGACGGCAACCCCCCCGTTCTCCTCGCGGATGCCCCGAAGACTCGGGTCTTCTTTTACTGTCATGTGATGGACCCTTCCTTGCACAGACACGCACATCGCCCTCCCCAACTCCCATCCCCGTTCTGCAATTCCGTCTTCCCTTTTGGTTGGGTCGGAATCTTTCTGCTTCAAACTTCTGGGCTCCGGGCTGTCATTCTGAGGGTTGCTCGGGGGTGGCGAGAGGTGGTGGGACCTCCCCACCTTGCCGCCGTCGCTGTTTTGTCTGAGTAAGACGTGTGCGTGGAGCTGTTATCCAGCAGGTTGGATAACACCGAGTGGGCACCGAGGGGATAACGCGGTTTTTGGGATGGGGTGTGTTGTGTTTGTTTTGGAAGGGGTTGATGGGTGGGAGAGTAGAAGAGGTAGAGGGAAGGTTTTATTGTTTAAGGAGTGGATAGTGGCAGCAGCTTGCTCGACTGGCAGTTAAATCTTGGCATTTGGAGTTGAGGAGTAACCTTAGTGCCCTAAGAAAACAACTCTCTTACCCTGTTTCCATCTGTTCTTGCGCCACCTCGCGCCCCTTTTCCCCAAGCCCCCTCAGATTTGTTTGGTTAGCGCCTGAAGATCTTTCTTGTTTTTCACTAGTGAAAAGGAGATCGTGGTAGGATAAACTAGTACAACTTCAAATCAGAAATGTGCACTGCAGAATACGGTGGATATAGGAAAACGTACGAGAAGGAAGTTTGCTCTGAGTAGGGGCATTTAAGTTATGTTCAAGCAATTCACTGTTTTACGCTTTAAAATATGTTTTCTTATCTAAGGAAATGTTCTAGGAAATAGCTTTAGTCAGGTATTCATAAGTGATTTTATCTCTTTTTAAAAAGTGTAAAAAAACCCTCACGGTATTCTTATATAAAAATTTTAAGCGAAGGGTTGCTGGTGCTTCCCGAATACAAAATGGACCCTGTTTTTATAATTGCTTATGTAAAGATCTCTTCCACTGACAACCTGTTTGAAAATTGTTGAGTTCGTTCAGTTAGAATCAGGCAGGATGATAGCATTGTAACACTGGCTCGAGATACTATTGTGTTAAGTTTTGCCGAGGCACAGTTATTTGATGGTATCTTTGGACAATTTTTATATTTTAGAATACTTTGGCTTTTTCTTTTTTCTCGCTTGTTTAGATGCATTAAGTATGGCTTCGTCTCACAAAAATATATGTGCTTTTGAAAAATAGTCGAATTTTAATTAAACACAAAATTAATTGGATTTGATGGAAGAAGGGAAATAGGATGTCTTTCTGTCTTACCTACTTGGATATTCAAGTAGGATTGGAAGACATTGAAGATTGTGTTAATGCTGTGTGTCTAATATGTAGTCTCTATATTACATTTTTAATGTAGTATACAGTTGTATCGTATTTGAAAGAAAATTTTTTCCTGAGCTCTAACTGTATTTGAGAATTATTTCCCACAGTCCCAGTCCTAGTCAGGAGACCTAGGAAGATCCATCTCATAGTTTGTTTTTATCATGCTTGTTTTTTAAATAAACAATAAAACTCTCTTAAGCAGGATATACACTGGTTGATTGGGTTTTTTTCAGTAGTCTATATATGAAGCACCTACTCACAGTATGAATTGGGATTAAATGTATTTTGTGTAACTCTTTTAAGTCACCTTTTGCTATTACTTTGTAAATATATTTGAAAAAAGCTATATTCTTTTTACTTTGCATGTGTGTATGTGTGTGAATATATATGCGTATATGTACTTCTGTATTGAATATTGATTGCTCTTATTGGTTGAAATTATTTTTATAAAATATTCTTTCTGCCTTTGGGGAAGAAAATGATCCACAAGTCTTATTTTTAAATGAAATATGGAAATTGTAAGCAGTGTCTCAGGGCCTTACAGCAAATTAGTATTGAGCCAGTAGTGAAGTTTTAAAATCTCAGTTCTTAGCCTAAATCTTTAATCTCATTCATTTTTTAAATAACATATATAAATATTCTAATTTTATGAGCAAAAAGTTCATTTTCCTTGCCATGACTGCTTGTAGTTAGCTAAGATGTTTAACTCTTGATATGGAAAATGATATTTACCTTTCTTTATTTGTGGAACTCATCTCTTTAGGTTAGGTTTATGGTTACTCTGTGATTTCATCCTGGTTTTTCTTTTTTTATAATTGAAGAGTTGTCCTGTAAGCTGTGTGGCCCAATTAATAGCTTTATTTACAATGTGGTGCTTTTTACAATTTGATTTTTCTCTGTAATCATCCTGTACTGTGCTATACTTTTGAATATGTTCATCTAACAAATGTTTGAGTGCTTATTGGATATAATAAATAGTATCCTAGTACTCAGCATGTTGAGTGATAACAGATATAGTCCTGGATCTTATGGAATTATATATGGAATATATAATTAGTATCTGATAAATCATATAATTTAAAGCAAAGTCAAGTCCAGGATAAAAAAAATGCATTAGTGTATTTTTAAACATTATCAGGACTTGTGTAGTCCATTAGGATATTTGATCTGGGAAATAAGTTCTGTTTTGTTTTAACTTTTAATTTTGATATAATTCCGAACTTACAAGAAAAGTTGGAAGAATAGTACCAGGAACTCCTCTATACCCTTACCCACATTCACCAATTGTATTACATTTTGAAGTGTTTGCTTTATCATTCTTGCCTTATATCTATTTTTTTTTTCTTTCTGAACCATTTGAGGGTAATTTGGAGACATGATGCCTCTTTACCCCTAAATTCTTCAGTTATATTTCCTAAAGCCAAGGACATTGGCTTACCTAACTACAGTATAGTTATTAAAACCAGGAAATATAACATTGACATACTATTAATGATACTATTATCGAATTCATAATCCATATTCAGATTTTATCCATTTTACTTTATAAGCTTTTCCCCCTAGCTAGGATCATACATTGCATTTGGTTGTCATATCTCTTTTAGTCTGTTTAAATCTGGAACACTTTCTCAGCCTTTCTTGTATTTCTTGACCTTGACATTTTTGAAAAGTACAGGAGAGTTATTTTGTAGAATGTCCCTCAATTTGAATTTGTCTGTTGTTTCCTCCTGATTAGATTGGTTATATATTTTTGGCAGGAATATCTCTGAAGACATGTTCTGTCCTTCTTAATACATCATATCTTGAGATTCATAATGTTGTTTTGTCCCAGTGTTGGTGATGGTAGCTTTGAAAATCTGGTTAATGTGGTATTTTCCATATTTCTCCCTGAAAGTTACTATTTGTCCTTTTGTAATTAATATGTAATTTGTGGGGAAATACTTTTGAGGAACAGGATATTTACATAGTCTCATCAAAACTTTACCCACAAGTTTTAACATTCATTCATGATTTTTCTAGCTTCATCATTCTGTAACTAGTAGTTGATATTCTGTCATAAAGCAGTCTATCCTGTCTTCTTTATTTATTTTTGTTAGTTATTTTCATCCGTATGAACTCATGGGTTCTTATTTTATTCAGTGGTTAAATCCATTACTGTCATTATTTTGATTTCCAAATTGTCCCAGGTCTGGCCAGTGGGAGCCTCATCAAGCTGTCCGGTGTTTTTTGACAAATCACATGTCTCCCCAACCAATGCTTGTCTCCCTGCCCAATGTCTCCCTGCCCAATGATTATTTTTGAGCACTTCCTTCCTGCCCAAACAAGATATTCCAGGTTCATCTTGTACTTCACATGTCCCAGCCCCGACATCAACCATTTTTCCAAGGAGCCCTCTATTCTTTTTAGTGGAAAATAGATTTAGATACCAAAATATGAACACGAGGTGTCTGGACTGTTTTGTGTTTTTTTTTGCGGCACGCGGGCCTCTCACTGCTGTGGCCTCTCCCGTTGCGGAGCACAGGCTCCGGACACGCAGGCCCGGCGCGGCCACGGCCCACGGGCCCAGCCGCTCCGCGGCACATGGGATCCCCCCGGACCGGGGCACGAACCCGCGTCCCCTGAATCGGCAGGCGGACCCGCAACCACTGCGCCACCAGGGAAGCCCCCAGGACTGTTTTTAAGCCCTCTTTTTCTGATTCAGAAGTTAATGATCAGTGTAACCAGTGTAACTGATTTGCCTAAGGTTACAACAGTAAAACAATGAAGATTTGATTAGAATCATTTAATAAACTCCAACATACCATTGCTGTCCAGTAGAAATAAAATGGGTGCCAAATATATTATTTAAAATTTTCTAGTAGCCACATTAAAAAAGCATGTTTGATTTAGCCCAATATATTAAAAATATTTTAACATTAATCCATATAAAATTGTTGAGTTAGTTTACATTCTTTTTAAAACATTAAGTCTTTGAAATCAGTTATTATAGCATATCTCAGTTTGGACTAGCTACATTTCAGGTGCTTAGTAGCCTCATGTGGCAAATGGCTACCACATTGGACAGCACAGTTTTAGAGCGTAGTGACTCCAGCCAAGGCTTGATTACCTTGGTACCACTTATTTCAAATCTGTTGATACTAACCAAACTGATAGCTTTCCCCAAATCTTCTATTCCCCAAATCTTTTATTTGAATAATGTAATATAGTGAATGGGAATATAGGCACTGGAGCTAGACTACCTGTGTTTGAACTCTAGCTCTCTAGCTGTTACCACCTACCAGGGTGGACAAGTTACTTAACCTTTCTGTACTTCAGTTTCTTACCTGTAAATTGAAGATAATGAGGTTGTTCGAAAATTAATTGTGTTGATATATGTTAATATGTGTCTGCCATATAGAAAACATTCCATAAACATTTGCTGTTATTTATACAGGCTATTAAAAGCTTTGAGCTTTATGTTTTTGCCAGTAGATTCTTTCTGGTGGGAATGCTGATGAACAATGAAGAGATCATGAGACATGTTAGAGAAAAAGATAGTAAGGGCTTGAAAGATCTATATTCTAGGGTATTCTTGAGCCGTAGAGTCATGGAGTTTAAGAGTCACAGTATAATCACTTAGCTTGATCTTCGCTTTTTATGTATAAGAAAAGCAAAAGACATTTGATGCCGTCCTACGTTGCAAGGAACGTTTTGGCTTTGTGGTAGCTGAATACAAGAAATCCGTTTAAATTCATTAAAGAAAATCTGTATCATTATATCATCTTGAACCTACTCTTTGTTGGTACCTACTCTCTGTACTCTTCCTGTTAACCACATCACTGTCTTAGAGTTCTACACTCTGCAGGTGTTTGCAGAGTAGACTTTTCCAAACTACCTGCCCCATTGATAATCAGCAGTATCAGGGGCAGAGGATATTCTCTTCCTCTATTTTTTAACCTCTGAAGAAGTTACGGGAGCACTTCATAGAGCTATAACACTTAAAGATGGGATAGTCCAGGTAAATAAAGTTCTAGATAATCAACTTGACACTTCTTTCCGGCTGCTTCTTGCTTCCTACTCTTTTATTTTTCCACCAACTTCTACCTCATCTTGTCACTATTGCTATGTAAATTCTGGAAGAGTAGATTTACTTAGAAATCTGGATTTGATGAGAACTGGTATGAATGGGTCAACTACCCAAAAACTTTGCACAACTGTCTTTTCAGGCACTAGCAGATTTTTTATCCATTAAAAAAAGATGTGAATTAAAGCACTATCTAATAATATGTATCAGGCAAATGGAATCTGTGATGATCATGAGTAGTTGGGTGGTAAACACATATCCACATTTCTCTGTAAATAGGCACATTGTGAATTTTGCTTGTAAAATTTGAAATTCTGTGTACTCTTGGATTGTATACTTGGAAGTTCTGCCATCCTTGGGTTCAAGCAGTATATGAATTTTGTATATTTGCATATGTTAGAAACAGGCTGTATGCTGGTCTGAGCATATCACATGTATTCTCCTTTCTGTGTGGTGCTGTCTCTTCCTGTCTCTGCTACTTCCCTTGGCTGGTTACATGTGTGTATCCCTCCCTGTTTGGCTGGGTACTGTGATAAGTTCCTGTTATGTCACCAGAAGTAGCTATTATGTATCCTCCATGCTCCCCTGGTTTATCTTTCAATCCTGGTGTTTAATTCTTCTACCACTGTGCAGTCTTGGGAGGAGCAACAGAGGCATGTAGATTTTTGGATATGCAATTTTTTCTTCCTTTTTGGTAAATCCAGTTTTTCAATTATAATCTCATACGTTATTGAGGTTTAGAGTTTCTATCTTTTTCTTTTTTTGATAATATTCCTTCTTTTTTGGGTGTGTGTGTGTGTGTGTGTATTTTATTCACCACAGAATAAAGATAGGAGGCTGTGAGTAGGCCCAGACCAACCTACTGCTACCATTAGGAAACTAATTAAGGTAACAATGCCATATTTACATTTGAAGAACGGCACTTTGCTCTTAATAAAGCTAAATAAAAATTTGTTTTGAGGATTTTTATGTTTTCTAGAAAACAGCTTACAATGAAGAATCACTTTTCTATATCTCCTTTCCTTTTATATGGTTTTCCCATTAATTGGCAACAACCCTGCTTACTTATATTTGCTTCTTTGTTTTTCTTTTCTCTTTACCTTGATCTATTACCAAGTTATTATTATTTCTTTACAATATCTCTTGGATTCAGTTTTTCTGATGAAGTGTTAAGCACTTGGGCCGGTTTAGGTAAGACTCTAGTTTATATCAGTATCTGCATCATTGATTTTACTGTCCTTCAGTCTAGCTTATAACCTGTATTAAATCATTATTTGGAATAGCTACTTTGATTTTGTACTTTACAAAGCAGTAGTGTCTCCCACTTGTCTTTTTTCATCAAATGAAAGCTCCTGACCGTATCCAGTTAGTTGGTCATAGTCCACCGGGCTCCTTCCCTGTTCGTTTGCCTGGTTTCTTCTTTAGACAGCCCAGCCACTTTCATCTGCCTTTACTTTTGTTTTGTACACATTGCTCCAAATTCTTGAGTATCTTATTAATCATAACAGCTACCCTGCCTGCATCCTCAGTCTCCTTTAAAATTCAGTTGTAGCCTAGAGTCTTTTCTAAAATATTTCTTGAAAAACAAGTTTGAGACTTTCTCTGTTAATTCAGATTGGCCAGTTCTTTTCTGATGGCTATGTGTAAGGTGTGTATGTAGGGAAGAAGCTGTGTCCAGTCGTCTTCATATTTAAATAGTAAACTATTTAGTAAACAGTTTAGGGACAAGGGGCTAAGTCTTCACAAATGGTAAAAAGGATTAAGAATTGAAAGAACATAGTTCCTTTTTAGCCTCTATTGTTTTAACCTTAGGCACGAGTCATTTCACTTTTCATAGCTGGAAATCTATGGATAATAGATTTATAGCTGTCCTTAAATGTTCACTATCTTTTGTTTTTATGAAAGGTGTTAAAATACTTATATAGTAGTGGTTTCTGGGCTAAAAATATGAATTAAGGAATTACCAGCATTAAAGATGATATTTAAATCCTTGAAATGGATGAGACCACCTAAGGGTCAGGGGTAGTATAACTAGAGACGAGTACTCAGTACCATGTCTTAAGGAATCTTAGCATTCCTTGGATGGAGGAAGAGGAGCCTCAAAGGAAAGCCACGGGACTTTCACACTGAAAAGTAAGGCCATTGGCTATGTCGGAAAACCAGGAGAGATGGTATTACCAAATCTAAGAGAAGAGTGTTAAAATAAGGAGGGATTGTTATATGTTGATGAGATGCCAAGTACCCTTAAACAGGGAAATGTGCATTGTTTTTGGCAGCATGGAAGTTCTTAGTGACCTTGACCGGATGAATTTCAGCAGAGTGGTAGGGATGGAAGCTATATTGTAATAGGTTAGAAAGTATTTAAGATGTATGGAAGAGGAGAAACCATTTGAGAAGCTACATTTTGAGGAAGAACAGATGTATAGAGCAGTAATTGGAAGGGTGTGGGATCTAGGGATGTTTGTTTTATGCATGGATAATAAGATGGAGAATACTTTTTTGAATTGATAATATCCATGATTACTTTATATGTTAATTAAGCTGAGACTTGATAGCAACAAAATATTGAGAGATAAATTAGATAAATAGGATGGGCTTGGTTTGAATCACTGAATGTGAACTCTAAAATTGTTTCTTTTTCTCTTCAAAACATATTTTCCTAATTAAGTTCATCAAGTAAAATATGGTTTGTGACATTAGTGTGTTACACAGTTTAAAAGATTGATTTTTTCCAGTTAATTTACTGTTGTCAGTCAATCATCAAATATCTTGAGTCCTACTGTGTGCTGGTTGATGGGAGTGTAATTCTATGTTTCTTCCTTAACCAGGTTCTGAACTAGAAATAGACTTAGGAATCAGGGATCGAAATGTTAGCTTTTTAGATGGTAAGGTTGTATTGAAGAACCTGGCTTGTAGCTGAGGCCAGAATTAAGACAATATCATCCTGAACTGAACTTACCAACCTATCAAAGACAGAGCAGCTAGAGCTGCAGGCCTCTTCTAAAATACAAGGAAGCTCTACCCCATGTGGTTTGCTTATAGGTAGGTAGGACCACCTAGGCAGAATGAACGGTAGGCTTGAACATGAATGAAAAATGACCTTTAAAACATTAATCCATTCCACTAGGAACAACTATCAGCATGTTGCCAATACTAGTTATTCCTCTCTCCTTTGGTAGGATGAATAAGGGGTAGAGAAAAGGGCAGAAGCTTCTTCCAGAATACTTCCTCTAAAAACGTGATAAGAATTAGGAGAGGTGGGAACTGTGAGTTGGGTAAAAAACTAATTCCTACACTAGGAATTCTTTGCTTTTAAAGAGCTCACAGTTATCAAGGGTGTTAAGTATTAGAGATGGCATAATATAATGGAAAGGCTTAGGAGACAGCAATTAATTTTGATTTGAAGAATCTGAAATGACTAGGCTTCAAAGGACTGACTGAAAGCTGGGGTTGGCAGACTTTTTTTTTGTAAAGGGCTGGATGTAAATATTTTAGGCTCTGTGGGCCATATGGTCTTTATTGCAAGTACTCAACTCTGCTGTTGTAGCACAAAAGCAATCTATAAATGAATGAACATGGCTGTGTTCCAATAACAAAATTATTTACAAAAATAGGCAGATTTGGTCTACTGGCCATGGTTTGCTGATCCCTAAGTTAAATGATCCAGCAGAAAAGTAGGTTGGAAGGAACAGGTTGAAGGATAGTGTAAACAAAGGTATAGAAGTCTAAGTAATGTATATTCTGAAAGTATTCAGCACTCTAGTGTCACTGGAGTATAGGGTGGGAGTAGGAAGTAGGACTGAAAGTATAAATTATGGCATCTATAAGGAGGAAATTATAAGCCTTTGAAGTTTTTTTTTTTGTAATGGGTAATAAGCATGATCAGATAAGTCGGCTTATTTTCATTTTGAACATCTGCTGTTGGTTCAGGTTTGAGGGTTTTTTTTATTTCTAATAGTTTTAAGAAGCTCAAAAAAGCAGCCCTTTTAAGTCAAAACTGGGAAAACGAGCAATCTCCACTTCAATAAATTAATTAAGATATTGGATTGCTGAAGTACTCTCAGATGGCACCCTTCTTTTTTGCTTGGGTTCTGAACAACTTGAAAATTCAAACAAGGAGAAAGATGGAAGTAGAATATTACTTTTATTACTAATAGAGGCCAGGCTAGAGAAATAGGTTGGTGAAGGAGTCAGGTGTTCTGGCATAAGCCAATTTATCCACCCAGTGCTAGGCATACTAGGGAAGCAGAGCGGAGTATGAGCTCTCTGTGAGTATGTTCTCCCGATAGCTACTCCTAAGGGTCTACCCAACTATTCTTTACAAAATCACCAATCAGATCAGTCTCTTCGCTCCGTAGGAGTGAAGAGAGGCTCAGATTGTGCTTATGACCATCCTTCCTCATAGAAACAGGGAGCAAGGAAAAGGTGTTACTCCTGTAACAATCAAGGCTAATTTTTGCAGAGTTGTATCTGGGCATAAGTGTACTGGAAACAATACAATTGTCATTATACTGAAAACAACTCAAACTTGCATATTCTAAATATTTTTTAAAATATTTAATTCTAGTGTTTGAAACACTCATATATTTTTTAAACTCTTAAAATAAAATTGGTAGTTTTGTTTTTTTGATGAACTAGATTTTTCTACAGGCCTATGTAAGATACTTAAATAAAATGCATATTTGGCTAGAAAAGAAAGACAAGACTTCCTTCTTTATCAATTTTCAATTGACTTTTTAAATTTAGAAGGAATTAATATAAAAGAATTGACCACTGTTTCTTTAAGTGGAAAAAGCAGATACTTTGACAAATAGATTAGCCTTTTAATTAGCTTGGATTATGGGCGCTTATGCAGTTTATTCAGTGGTATCCCTCTCTCTTTTTTTTTTTTTTAAATGTCATCAGTTGTTCTTCCTTGTTCCCTTCTTCTTTCCTTTCGGAACGTTTCAGTACTGAAACCATCAGGTGGGACCAAACAAAGTGTCCACACTGGTTAGGGTATATGGGGGGAGGGGGCATGTCCTCTTGAAGGAGTGGGTATGTCAGAGCCTGGCAGGGTTGAGGAGGGTCCCCATGTGGGTTGATGGAGCTGGAGGTATGAGGAGCAGTCTGAATAGGAGGGGCGCACTAGTGTGAGGTGTTGGAGCCAAGCGGGGTCAGATCGGTATTTGTGAAGGTGAGTAGCCTGGTACAGAGTAAGAGGGATAAGAGGGCATCTACTAGGAGGTGATGGCCACCAGGGGTGGCAGCAGAAAGTCATCTGTGTAGGAGGGTAGCCTGGTTTGGGTGTATTCAGCCTCAAGTTGGATATTGTGGGAGTCCATGGTTGGAGGCATCCCAGTGCAATATCAGAACCTGAGGGTGGGGAGAGGAAGACATCCCAGTGGAGGATCAGCTCAACATGGGATGTTAGTGCCTAAGCAAGATGAGGAGGATATTCTTGTAGGAGGAGTGCCAGGCATGAGGAATAGGGGAGGTTATACCCGTGGAGGAAGTATGTGGGTGTTGGGGCAGAGAGGGGTAAAGAGAGCGTCCATGTGGGGATGGGGAAGCAGCCACAATGGGAGGCTGGTAACATACAGGGAGACTAGTCAAATAAATCCTTAAGGATAATGGGAGCCAGCCTGTCACTGTCTGAGAAGGGAGTTACCATTATGGAAGTGGAAAAAACTAGAATGCTTTCTGTAGTGTTGGATTGGAAAAGAGATATTGGTATGTGAATTCATGATTTTTCTTATATGTAGATGTAGAATATAGAAATATATACTTATGCCCTAAACTGTTCACTGAGAAGGCACCTAGGAGCAGTGACACCCCAATAGCAGTGAGCATGATTCTTCATTGTTAATTTCCTGATTTTAATGGTCATATTTGTAAGAGAATGCCTTTGTAGGAAACGCGTATTAAAGAATTCAAGGGTGACGGGTTATCATGTAGGCCATTTACTCTCAAATAGCTGGAAAAGTAAAAGGTTTTACCATACTTAAAACATTTTCTGTAAATTTAACATTGATACAAAGTAAAAATAAATACTTAAAAGCAATGTCATTAGTCTAAATATTACATTCTCTTGAATTAATCACTTTCAGCCCTTAAAATCTCATAGTTGGTAATATATAAACTGACACTTTTCAACACTAAGAATTGCCCTTTGAAATAATGATAGCTAATGTCTACTGAATGCTTACCATCGTGTGTTAGACACTGTGCTAATAAGCTTTTATTTGTATTAATCACATTTAATTTTCACATGTGAAATAGTACAATTTTTATCTTCATTTTGCAGATGAAAAAACCAAGGCTTAGAGAAGCTGACTTGCCGAAGACTTTTCATCTAGAAAATATGAAGATAGAATTAACATATAAGTCTATATTACTCTTTTGGTGAAACCTAGTTTAAAAATTAGCAAGTCTGATCCCTCCTGCTTTCTGATCAGATAGTTGCATTTAAAACTTTAGTACCAGAGCTGTTCTCTATTTTATTTCAGAACTTTGAAATCAGGAGTAGGGAGAAGTATTCTGGGTCTAGATCTCCTTGGCCTTTTGTTCCTGGCCCTGGAATAAGAGAGAACCAGGGGCTTCTGTATTTGAATGCACATATTACAGTTAAGTGTTCCCTTGAGATGGGTTAGTCAGGGAATAATATCCCCAAATTTCTTTCTTGGTCTTAACATTGGGAACGGGGGGGAGGTAAGAACATAGAGTTAGTGGGGCAAGGTATTACCCCAGCATAGATTGTCAATGTTAAGTTTTAGTCTTGATGTAAAGATATACAGTTAACCCTCTATCCCAATTCCAAGAATGATGACCATCCCCTTTCCAACTCCTTTGAACTTTTCCCAAGAATGGCAAGTGATCAAATAGAAATAGCTGATGACAATTTATTGTTTCATTTTAGCTGTCCTTTGCCTATGCTCCCCTTTACCCATTTAGCGTGGTATAGGAAAGTAGTGCCCTGGTAAAATATGTGTTTGGGTTTGTTTTTTTTTTAAACACTAGTATTATGGCATCAGCTTAATCTTTACCTGTTTTTTCTCCTTTGCCTTATTATTTGACCTTTTAATATTTCTATTCTAGCACAGATATATACAACTCATAAATGAAGTAAAATTTCCCTATATGACTACAGATTAGCTTACTTATTACCTAACTTATCTTACTAAGTTATCTTAGTTAACTAATTTATCTTCATTCTTCTCCTCAGTCTGAACCCATAGGTGCTTTCATCCTCTGTCACAGAGTGAGTTTTTTCTGACTCTTTCATTCTTTAGACCTATTCTGAAATTGCTGTTTTGTTTTTTATCAAGAATAATTGGATTTTCAGCGTGGAAGGAAGCATGGCCATCTGCTATAATCCTTTCATACATCTCTTTTCTCTTCATAATTTTTTCAGTAAATATTTATGGGCCAGGCATTGTGCTAGGTGACTCAGATGCATTAGATTGTCTTTGTGAAGCATAGTCTTGTAGTGAAGACAAGCCTCTCCTACTCTGAAGTGTGGTAAATGGTATAATAGAAGCACATACAGTATTAAAGTTGTGGTATAGAGAAGAGTGATCAGGTTTCTTTGTATGGGTCCAGGAATGACTGTGGGACATGAGAAGAGAAAAGAGAAATAGAAGCTGAATCATGGAGAAACATCTAAGCAGAATATAACAATAATTATTATTATTTTAAATTATTTTATTTTACTGTTCATTAGGCATTAAGTGCTTAATTACACTAGAATTCATTTGATTTTCCAAACAGTCACATAAGTAGAAACTATTTTTATCATCCCCACTTTACAGATAAGGAGGTTAAGTAACTCACAGGTAGTGGAAAACCATTGAAGGATTTTAAAGCATGGGAGTGACATAATTTAATTTGTGGTTTTATAAGATTACTTGGCCAGTAGAGTAATAGGAGAATAGGACAGGCAAATGAATCGGGAATGTCAGGATAGCCCAACCAAGAAATAATGAGGCTCTGAAATAAGGGTAGTGGTAGAAATGGAGGAGGGAGAAGAATTCAAGAGATAAGTTATTACAATCAACAGATTTTAGTCATAGGTGAGCTGTGGGCCTACAGAAAAAGGAGAAAGTAGAGAATCATTTCCAGGCTTCTGTTTAAGAGGCCTGTTGGATTGTGGGACCATTATCCAGGATAGGACATAGAGCGGTTTTCATATTTGAGATAGTAGCGTCAGTATATAGGCGTATCAATATCTAGGATCGACCATTAGGGTGTGCTAGTTTGCTGTAAGCCAGTTTGTTGCAAGAATATGTACAGCAAGACCGCTAAGGAAACCAATCATACAGTGGAATACAGTAGAGTATAAATTCTGAGCTTTCTTAACTCAGAAATTTTGCTGCAGGAATAATGTGGCACCTCTGCATTCTTGAATTCTTAACATTTGTAGGTCCAGGGGTGGCTTTGGACCTTGATGATTATCATGTGTGGTGTTTTGTTTCCCTCCCCACCCCCCCCACAAATTTTATCCATTATTATCTGTCAGGAAAATACAGCCTAGATAGACTTAGTAATTTTATGTTGTATTTTTTTGTTTAGTATGTGAATAACTTTATAATTATTATAAGTAATTTGGAAAGACTACCTGAAGTCAGTTTTCACAAATTGTGTCGAAGTTAGTAGAGTGAATGTAACATGGTTCACAGTAGGTTTTAGACTTCCATAGCTTTGACATATAATGATTACTTCTTTAAACAAAACCCTAAACATTTCCTGTGACCCTCATTTTCTCTGTCTCCTCCAATTTATTAGCCTATCTCGATATTTGATTTACTTGATCTCTCTCCACTTGTATCTCTTTCAGGTACCCTAAATATAACATATCTAAAACTGAACTCTTGATCTCCCTCTACCAAATACCAAATCTGTTCCTCTGGCTTTCTTCATCTCATTATACCTAGTTTCACAAGTCAGAGACCTGGAAGTCATCTTTCACTTACTGTCCATCTCCTCTCCTATACCCAGTTCACCGATTATTATTTATTATGCTTCCAAATATATTTTTTATTTGAATTTTATTTTATTTATTTATTTTTATACAGCAGGTTCTTATTCGTTATCTATTTTATACATATTAGTGTATATATGTCAATCCCAATCTCCTGATTCATTCACCACCACCCACCCTCCCGCTTTCCCCCCTTGGTGTCCATATGTTTGTTTTCTACATTTGTGTCTGTATTTATGCCTTGCAAACCGGTTCATCTGTACCATTTTTCTAGATTCCATATATATTCGTTAATGTACAATATTTGTTTTTCTCTTTCTGACTTACTTCACTCTGTATGACAGTCTATAGGTCCATCCATGTCTCTACAAATGACCCAGTTTCGTTCCAACCGATGGCCAAGAGGCACATGAAAAGCTGCTCAACCTCACTAATTATTAGAGAAATGCAAATCAAAACTACAATGAGGGAGCTTCCCTGGTGGCGCAGTGGTTAAGAATCCGCCTGCCAATGCAAGGGACATGGGTTTGAACCCTGGCCCAGGAAGATCCCACATGCTGCAGAGCAACTAAGCCCATGTGCCACAACTACTGAGCCTGCACTCAAGAGCCCGTGAGCCACAACTGCTGAGCCCACATGCCACAACTACTGAAGCCTGTGTGCCTAGAGCCCGTGCTCCGCAACAAGAGAAGCCACTGCAATGAGAAGCCCGTGCACTGCAACGAAAAAGTAGCCCCTGCTCACCGCAACTAGAGAAAGCCCGCGCGCAGAAACGATGACCCAGCACAGCCAAAAATAAAAACAAACAAATAAATAAATACATTTATAGAAAAAAAAACTACAATGAGGTATCACCTCACACTGGTTAGAATGGGCATCATCAGAAAATCTACAAACAACAAATGCTGGAGAGGGTGTGAGGAAGGGGAACCCTCTTGCACTGCTGGTGGGAGTGTAAATTGATACAGCCACTATGGAGGACAGTATGGAGGTTCCTTAAAAAACTAAAAATAGAATTACCATATGACCCAGCAATCCCACTACTGGACATATACCCAGAGAAAACCATAATTCAAAAGGACACATGCACCCCAGTGTTCACTGTAGCACTATTTACAATAGCCAGGTCATGGAAGCAACCTAAATGCCCATCGACCGACGAATGGGCAAAGATGTGGTACATATATACAGTGGAACATCACTCAGCCAAATATATCTTAAGTCCATTTTTTTCCCTCCATTTCCACTCCAGTCTAAGTAAACCTTACTTTTTTGCCTGGACTACTGCTCAGATTCTTAATAGTTTCCCCTCTTCTGCTCTGATTCTTTTTAGTTTAATCTTGTGTCCTACAACAACAATATGATGACGTTTTTGCTCTATTCTCAACCGAACGATGACTTCCTTTTGCACCAGAGGCAAAAGCATGGAAGTCTGAGATATTGTTTTTTGGCAAATTATTATAGCATGCCCAAAAGTTGCAATGTGGCAGGAACCATGAGAGTACAAAAATTGACTTGACGCCAGACTGTGAATGTTTTCCCCCCCCCAAGGAATTAGTCCTTATTCTGATATTTAATTGAGTGTCAATTGACATTTTTGTTAGTTTGCTTTTAAGTGGTGAAGTTCACAGGAATGCCACTTTCCACATTCTATTCAATGAATTTACTGTTGCAGTTGTGTTTTATACCAGTCCTCTGCAAACACTGATTACTCTTTCTCTGGGGAAATCAAAAGTAGCTTTCCCAGGAGAATATTTGAAAGCTTGGTCATAATTTATGAAAATCATTATGGGAAATTTTAAATATACAAAAAAGAAGAAGAAAGCATAATGAATCTCCATATTTCTGTGACCCAGCTTTAACAATAGTATTGTAGGTTCTGGACTGATTTTTAATAGTAGAATTTTTATTAAACAAAGCATTTGATACGTTGGTTGTCTGAATGCAGCAATCAAACCGTTCCATGTTCTAATGTGAACAAAGCCAGATTACACATTTTTTGTGGTAGTTGTGGATTTATGCTAGAGTTGTGAAAAACATCATGACATTTATGATATCTTACTGCTTGCTTTTAGGCTTAATATAAACTATTTTTGGTTCTTTATGGTTTGTTTATGAGCCAGAAAAGTTGAGCTCTGGACCCCAGAAGCTTACTCTTTTCTTCCCTTTCCTCCCTTCCCCTCCCTGATCCTCCCCTCCCTTCCCCCTCCCATCTTTTTGTTCTGCTTTTTGAATGGCTGTAAAACCAATAAACCATTGCTGCTTATGTCTTTGATCTATCTGACATTTTATATTCATCAAGCAAATCAAAGAAGGTACTGCTTATTAATAGATTCACTGTGTATGTTGAAGAGCAGTTCATTGTTTTTCATCTTGTAGAGCCATTGAATCAACAGAGATATAGCTAATGTGTCAAAGTGTCTCAGAGCATTCCTCTTATTTGGTTGTTGCTGAAATAACAACTCACTAAAAATGTTTTCACATTAGTTTTACACTATTTGTTAGCACTCATGATAATTTGGTACTTACACTTTGGTCTTGGTGTTTATTCAGATCCATATAAAATTAATTTATGACTTGGAAAGTCTGAATTTTAAGAGATATGGATATACAGATATATAGAGACATAGAAGTATATATAGGTATCCATCTATACACATATATGTATAATTTATCATTAGTAATAACAATTGTGATGATTCCAGGAGACTTTTTTTAAAAAAATTATTTATTTATTTTTGGCTGCATTGGTCTTCGTTGCTCTGCGCGGGCTTTCTCTAGTTGTGGCAAGCCGGGGCTGCTTTTCGTTGCGGTGCGCGGGCTTCTCATTGCAGGGCTTGTCTTGCAGCAGAGCATGGGCTCTAGGTGCCCGGGCTTCAGTAGTTGTGGCACATGGGCTCAGTAGTTGTGGCTCACGGGCTCTAGAGCACAGGCTCAGTTGCTCTGCAGCATGTGGGATCTTCCCGGACCAGGGCTCGAACCCGTGTCCCCTGCATTGGCAGGTGGATTCTTAACCACTGCGCCACCAGGGAAGCCCCCAGGAGACTTTTTTAAAAACTATTTTTAGTTTAATTTTAATGAAGAGTTGAAGAGAATGTCCTGTTGATATTTGTGTGCTTAAAGTTACAATTATATAAAAAGTATTAAATTGAGATTTTTGTAATAAATTATGAATTTAGAGTACCTTTAATTCTAAGTATCACTTATTAACTTTGTAACCTTTAGAAAGTCATAAGCTATTCTCTCAAAGTTGTTAGGTATTGATTTTCAAGTCAGCGCTTTTTTTCCTTCTTCCTTTCTCTTTACTGGACCTCTCTGTATGATTTGCTGACAACCTCTTCTTAACATCCTTTTTTAAGCTTCACATTTTCTTTCCTTTGACAAATTTCCTAAACTCAAATGTGATCATATCACCATCCGTGTAAAATTCTTCATTGCTTCCCCACCACCTTGGGATAAAGTCTAAATTCATAATATATTTTAGAAAAGCCCATCATAACCTGCTGCCTCTGTTCCTTTAGCCTTTTTGTTTGTCATTATACCTTGAGCACTACCATCAAGGAGCCGCATCAGTAGCACAGTAATAGTAGTATAGTAATAATAACAGCTAACATTTATTAAACACCTATAAATATTTGTGCCAGATATGTGCTTTACTCATATTCTGTCCTTTAATCCTATAGTAACCCTGAGTATAGGTATCATAGTTAGCATTTTACAGAGGAGCCATGCTGAACCCTTTTTGGATCATCAAGCACTGTGTCTTTGGGCTTTTGCATTTTTTTTTCCTTCTGGATTACCAAGTAGCTGCTATCCATTTCTTTTGTAAACATTTTTAAAAAGTATAACTACATAGAGAAAAGTATATGGATTATAAACTTACACTTAAGGGAACAAAGTGAACATACTCTTGTAACCACCACCAGATTAAGAAATAGAAACCCCCAGAAGTCACTTCATAATCCCTCCCAGTCACTAATCTCTCCCCCGTCAAACGTGAATAATATTCTGACTTCTTAACATCATAAATTATTTTTTGCCTATTTTGGGAAACTTTCTTTAAATAGAATTATATAACATTTATTCTTTGTGTATAGCTTCTTTAACATATTATGGTTGTGAGATTCATTCATGTGGTCTCCCGTAGATTATTCATTTTCATTGCTCTAATAATATTCTAATATGTATATATGTGATAACTTATTCATCTAATCTGTTTTGAAGGATTTTGGGCTGTTTCCAGTTTACATTATTACAGACAATACAGTTGACATTCTTTTTTTTTTTTTTAATCTTTATTAGAGTATAATTGCTTTACAATGGTGTGTTAGTTTCTGCTTTATAACAAAGTGAATCAGTTATACATATACATATGTTCCCATATCTCTTCCCTCTTGCGTCTCCCTCCCTCCCACCCTCCCTATCCCACCCCTCCAGACATTCTTATATATTATACGTATTTAATTTTGATTCAACTCCTGGATTATTTTTCTGTCGCATTTTAGCTAATTAGACTTCATTTTTTCAGCTTTTCTTAGCCTTTCCAAGTTTGTATTTGGTACCCTTCTGTATGCACTGATAATCACTCTCTCCTTTCTCTGTCATATAACATTTATGCTGTATTTCCCACTAAGTAAAAAGTGTGTGTGTGTGTGTGTGTGCGTGCGTGCGTGTGCGTCTATGGGTAAAGGAAAAAACATGTTTTTTCCTTCCCTTTCTTGGCACCCACTGAGTCCTTAAATAATTGTCGAGTGAATGAGTTTTTTTCAGTATGTTTACCCTGCATTGCTAAAAAATAAACAAGCATAAATTTAATGGAAATTGGGTAATATACTTATTCTCTGCCTTTGTTTTATTCTCTTCAGTTAAATATATAGATTTACCTTAAAAATTGATTATTATCAAGTTATATTGAAATTTAAAAATTTGTCCGGTATTTACGTACTCCCTATTCTGCTTCTGTTCTACCATACAGATATCTTGCAAAGTATCTTTGGAAATTTTCTTTATAATTTGTGACACATTTAATAACCTTATTTGTGGTGAATGATATTATTTGCCCTTTGAAGGTTGTGTTGTTTTGGACATAGCCGAAAGACATTTGGAGCTATGATAGTAATTTTATGAATGATACACTGTATCAAAAGTGAGTTGAGATTTCAAGGAACATAGACTCTCTGCTATCCTCATCCCCTTGTGGCTTTGAAAACTATTTCTTTTTACAGAATTAAGTCACTGAATTCAGATAGAGTTAAGTCATTGAGATAAGCCAGAGTTTATAGTATATTTTGCTTCTGAGTTTCTTGTGCCTTAAAAGCTGATTATTTTGCAAGTTACTTACCTTGTACTTAATTTATACTTGAGCATTATTTCCTTAATTTGTAAGTGTTTTCTTTTTCATTTTTAGACATTTTCATCTTGAATTTGTCTTCTCAGAAATCAAAATTTTTATCTTTCCTTTAACCACCATGCCATTACTAACACCCAACCCCCCAAATTAAATGCTAAAGATAATGTACCTTCTACCATCTTATTTCTCTCACTTTCTGTTTGGGTTTAGCACTCTTTTCTTGCTCATCACAGGGTTTCTATGTAATGTTTATTGAGCTTGTTTGCTTTTTGTTTTTCTTCCCCATTAAACTGTGACCTTAAGGCAGGTGTTTATTAGGAGTGTAACAAAAATGTTGACTCTATGAAGACTTTATCACCTGTTTTAGTCTTCTCTAAAACACTGTATTTGCTACAAATGCTTATTTTTACAGTAGTAATCTTTCTTATTATTTAAAAACTCTCTACTTCTTTCTTGAAAAATCATTGTGTTACGAAGTGTAGATGGTCCCTCTCTCTCTTCAGCCAAATCCTCTGTAACCTGCATTTTAGGCGAATTCAACTACATTTATTAGGTGAATCACTGTGATAGATCCTAGGGTTAATAGAAAGGCAGTAATGTTGTCCCTGTTGTCAAGTTGTTTAACATTCTAGCTACCTTTCTCAATCAAAAAAAAAAAGTCTCAGGTTAGGATGTGAACATACTTGGGAGAATGTGGTGCTGGTAACAGTGAATTCTGACAAGTAAGATTGGAAAAGTCTTTGTGATACCATCTGGACAGTATTTGTTGTATGCCAGACCTTTTATTTTATTTATTTATTTATAAATTTATTTATTTTATTTATTTACTTTTGGCTGTGTTGGGTCTTTGTTGCTGCGTGCGGGCTTTCTCTAGTTGTGGCGAGCGGGGACTACTCTTTGTTGCAGTGCGCGGGCTTCTCATTGTGGTGGCTTCTCTTGTTGCGGAGCGTGGGGTCTAGGTGCGCGGGCTTCAGTGGTTGCGATGCGTAGGCTCAGTAGTTGTGGCTTGCGGGCTCTAGAGCGCAGGCTCAGTAGTTCTGGGGCATGGACTTAGTTACTCCGTGGCATGTGGGATCTTCCCAGACCAGGGCTCAAACCGGGGTCCCCTGCCACCAGGGAAGTCCCAGAGACCTTTTATTTTGCATGTGTACAAACTGCTGCTTAATAGGATTAATTACTCAGCTAGTTATAAAGTTGGAAGAAAATGTTTTAGGTTAGTTTGGAAGACAGGGCACTTGACAGATGAACAAAGATGGGAAAAAAGCATTTCAGATAGACAGCAGGTGCAAAAGCTCAGATTTGTAAATAACCTAAAAGGTTAGTTGTTTCTTGTAAGTGGCATATTAATTATAATGGAGTTGCATAAAATGAGGTTGGCAAATAGGCAGGGGCTAGATCAGGGAAGGCCATATATGCTATCCTAGAATATTTATAATTCATCAGTAGAGACCCATTGAAGAGTTTTAAGCAGAATTAGTATAGTTGGCTGTTCTTTTAAATGGTGAAAGTTGATTAGAACAGTGATTTCAATATCCATTATAAGAGCCTTGGTAATCAGAGACATTCCAGTAAACTTCACATTTTCTGTACTGCTATGAATAATGTTCAGTAGAGGTGAATCTTTAAGGTAACACATTTACTGTTTGAAACCATAAAACCTTTTTCAACTTATGAACTGTATCAGACCTCCAAAAAATTTTCAGAGTAATATAATACATATTCAAGTACCTTCTATCTTAAGAAATAAAACATGACAGATGAAGTTGAAATTCTCATCTATCTTTTACCAGTCCCATTCCCTTTCCTCCATCCTGGAGGTATGTATTTTTCTCTTGCTGTCCGTCTTCTACAAAGCCTTCATAGTCTACTTTCTATAAGTTATTTCAGTGTAAGAGACAGATATGCTTTATGTACTAGGTGTCTTTCATAAAAGTTGCACAGACTTTTTGTGTCTGTTTTAAATGCCCAGCAAACCTTCTCTTTAAATTATTGTTTCTTCCTAAAGCATATTGTCATCCCATATTTTCTTTTCATTTTTATGTAGACCTAGTTGTTATACCTATTAAGTTTGCTTGAAATGAGACATTATCAGTGCTATAAAATATGAATATTCTAGTATTATAACTTTATAAGAGTAACTTACAAACTTAATAAGAGGTAAAGGGAAATAATATGGACACAGCCTGGTCAGAATGTGTTTCCTGAATTTTTGCCTGTGTACTCAGGTCGGAGTAAAATCTAGTTCAGATACCTGAATTGTGTATTTCTAGTTTCTGGTAAAGTTTAGCATTTATTTATTGATTTATTACATTTTATTAAGAAACTCCGTACAAGTTAACTTCTACCTGGAATATATGTGTTTTATTAAATGTTTGAAAACAATAATTAAATCTTCAACATATGAATTGTTGATGATACTCCAAGTCTTATAGAAGAAGGATTAGTGATTCAGAGAGGTTATGTCATATGTCCAAGATCACATGGCTGGTATGGTGGGAAGTTTGAGACTCCAGCATGGATCTTGACTCCATATCTATTATTCTATATTTTATGAGAGGGCAAAACAAATTCATACTAGATATAAAAATCAGGGAATGCTATTAGCTCTTAATGAGAGGATGAGACTATTTTTCCCACCAATAACTAAGAAGCATCTAAATACAGTCAAATAATTATTCTAGTGTCAAATCCAACTATGTTTAAGTCTTGAACAGGGTAACTATCTTATACATGTGCTTATTCCTCAGTAATTCCTTATGACTAGTTTGGTTTCCATTTGTTGCATAAATGTAAATTAGAGAAAGAGGTGGATAATTAAGGTATTCTTTGAGTTTTTCTCTTCTAATGTCTATTCTGACATGTTGAACTCAGTTCCTTTAATGCTGAGTTTCAAACCAGCCTTGGCTCTGTTTTGGGGCTGGACAAATTTTTATTGTGGGGAGTTGTCCTGTGCATTGTAGGGTGTTTAGCAGCATCCTTAATACCAGTAGATACCAGTAGTTGCATTTATATCCTCATGTTTGAGGATTAGGGAGACTTCAGGGCCTTGTAATAGAGACACTTTTATTAATAGAGGCACTGCAGTCCTTAAGTCAGAGTAGAATGTATATTTGACATATGCTTACAGAAAGAACACAGTCAAGAAACTACTTAAGAAAGAGGCAGTGGTTACATTGAAGCTAAAGTGTTGTAGCGTCCAAGAAATAGAAAAAGCACTAAACTAAGCAAGACACAAATATGGGTTCCTCTTAGAACAAGGTAGCATGTAAATAAATAAATGGTTGTGAATTTCAGAAAGATACTTGATGGGGGAAAGATAATTATTAAGATTTTAATTTACAGATTGGGCTGTGTTTTAAAAATTGTTTTGATAATGAATGTCTTTGGTCCCAGAGTGAAATTTTTCTCTCAAACATGTATTCAACAAATATTTGAATGCGTTACATGGGCCAGATGCTAGGACTATCATAGCAAGCAAGATGACATTGGTCCTTCCTTTTTTGGAGCTTATACAATTTTGTGGCATTTATCAAATAAAAATATCAAAGATTTATTTATGTGATTTTTTTTCTCTATCACTCTTCTTTCCCACGTTTGAGGGCAGAATTCTTGTCTCTTCTTCTCACTGATATATCCCCAGCTTCTAGAACACCTGGTAGACATACAAATATTTGTTAAATGAATAATTGATTAGTTGGGAAGAGACATTAAAAAATTATACATGACTAACCAGAATTGTGATAGGTGCTCCAAAGGGAGTATTATATATATATATTTATATAATATAAAGCATGTAATAATGGGTCTAACCTAGTCTAAAGCTAGATTAGATTATATGAAGCTTTAATTTTAGGCAGTGATTCTTTTTCCCCAGCTTTACTGAGGTATAATTGACAAATAAAATTGTATATATTTAAAGTATACAATGTGATGATTTGACATATGTATACTTTGTGCAGTGATTACCACAATCAGGTTACCACATGTCTGTCACCTCACATAGTTAACTTCTTTGGTGTGTGTGATGAGAAAGCTTAAAATCTGCTTTCTTAGCAAATTTCAAGTACACAACACAATAATACTAACTGTAGTCAGCATGCCGTACATTAGATCCCCAGAGCTTATTTATCTTATAGCAGAAGGCTATATATATATACTCTGACTAGCATTGCTCCATCTCCCCTAACACTCCAGTCCCTGGTAACCACCACTCTACTGTTTCTTTGAGTTTGACATTTTTTTTTTTTCCAGATTCCACATATAAGTGAGATCATACAGTACTTGTTTTTGTCTGGCTAACTTCGCTTAGCATAATGTCCTTAGATTCATCCATGTTGTTGCAAATGGCAGAATTTCCTTCTTTCTTATGGCTGAATAATATTCCATTGTCGATACACATCACATCTTCTTTATCCATTCATCCACTGATGGACACTTAGATTGTTTCCTTAGTACACTTGGCTATTGTAAATATTGCTGCGATGAACACGTGGGTGCAGATATTTCTTTGAGATAGTGATTTTGTTTCCTTCCTTCCTTCCTTCTGATATATTTTGTTTCCTTCCTTCTTTTCCTTCCTTCTGATATATACCCAGAAATGGAATTTCTGGATCATGTGTTAGTTCTATTTTTAATTTTTTGAGGACCTCCCTTACTGTTTTCCATAGTGGCTGCACCAATTCACATTTCCACCAACAGTACACAAGGGTGTTGGTGGGAGTTTAACAGCCATCGTAAGTAACAGACGTGAGGTGATATCATTGTGCTTTTGATACACGTTTCCCTGGTGATTAGTGATGTTGAGCACCTTTTCATGAACCTGTAGCCGTTTGTATATCTTCTTTGGAGAAATGTCTGTTCAGTTCCTCTGTTCATTTTTTAATCAGATTGTTTTTTGCCATTGAGTTGTGTGAGTCTCTATATATTTTGGATGTTAACCTTTTATCAGATACATGGTTTGCAAATATTTTTATAGGTTGCCTATTCATTGTTGGTTTCTGTGCAGAAGCTTCTTAGTTTGGTGTATCCCACATGTTAATTTTTACATTTGTTGTTTGTGCTTTTGGTATTATGTCTAAAAAAATTATCACCAAGACCAGTATAAAGGAGCTTTTCCCCTATGTTTTCTTCTAGGAATTTTAGGATTTCAGTGATTTTTAAAACCAAGATTTTAAGAATGAGTAGGAGTTATCTAGACATGTTTTGGGAGTAAGAATGGGGGTTGGAATGCACTGTAGGCTGAAGGAACAACTTTGTGTGAATGCCTGAGTTGGGATACAGTGTGGCTTTTTTTAGGGTTTGAGTGTTGGCAGGCTTGGGGTGGGGGCTTGTGGGTAGCATGGTACCAGATGACATACTAACTTTTCTTCAATTATGTACTGAAATACTGAACATTTGTAGTAAAAACAATAATGTCATTACAATATTAGCAACTAAAATAGAAAAAAACTTTTAAATGGTAGTTTAAAAATATTTTGATTCTGATACTTGATGAAAACTTGTTTTAATTAATTAGAAAATGAGACTCCATCTTCCATCTGTGTACTGATGATCTCTGAGTCTGTGTTTCTACCTCCAGATGTTTTTGTTTTAATTTATGCCCACATAGCCAAGTTAGCATATCCAAAAGTGAACTCCTTTTATATCTACCAGCCATATAAGACAAAACAAAAAAAATTTCATGGATTGTCTGTCAGTCAATGTTTCTCAATTTCTCAAGCCAGAAATCTTTTTTTTTAACATCTTTTTTGTTGTTGTTGTTAGTAAAACAGATATTTATTCAAATATAAAAGTTTTTCCCCACAAAAATATTTTCTAAATGTATGATGTGGAAATACCATAGAGAATATTTTACTAGACTATCATATGTATGAAAAGTATGAAAAACTCTATATGCAAAATCAATTTACCTCTGGAAATTGTATCTTTATCACAATTAATGCTCTAATAAACCTCTTTGTTTACTTTCTCGCCCACGTCCTGTATGTCATAATATGTTCCCTGACTTATGAACTAGAGGTGATTTCTTCTGAAACCATGAATATCTCTTTATGGCATCATCCATGGAAGTAACTGTCCTGCTGGTTAGCACTACCATCCTATTCATGGTGCTGAGTTTGATGGAAAGCCTTTAAATTAGCCATGTGAGAATTTACTCTGTCTGAGTTGTTCTTACAGGGATGAACATAGGCTTATTTATTCCAGAAAAATATTTGTTTACATGCTAACAAATCTACAATAAAAATCAAGAAGAGTGTGCATAGCCAATGGCACTGGACTATTTTTACACAAGAACTAGATAAATCTTACAATCTCATTAATCTTAAGATCACTAATTTTTTTTTTTTTTTCTTTTTCTTTTTTTTTTTTTTTGCGGTACGCGGTCCTCTCACTGCTGTGGCCTCTGCCGTTTCGGAGCACAGGCTCCGGACGCGCAGGCTCAGCGGCCATGGCTCACGGGCCCAGCCGCTCCGCGGCATGTGGGATCTTCCCGGACCGGGGCATGAACCCGTGTTCCCTGCATCGGCAGGCGGACTCTCAACCACTGTGCCACCAGGGAAGCCCCAAGATGACTAATTTTTTTTAACATCTTTATTGGAGTATAATTGCTTTACAGTGGTGTGTTAGTTTCTGCTTTATAACAAAGTGAATCAGCTATACATATGCATATATCCCCATATCTCTTCCCTCTTGCGTCTCCCTCCCACCCTCCATATCCCACCCCTCTAGGTGTTCACAAAGCACCGATCTGATCTCCCTGTGCTATGTGTCAAGCCAGAAATCTTTACCCCTCTCACTCCCACCTGAAAATAATGAAACTATGTCACCATTTAATTATTTTTTCCATTTAATTGTATTATATGGCTTAAAGCCATTCTCTTTTTCTTAGGTATACTTCTGCCTAAATTTATGTTCTTGTTTTCTCTCTGCTGTATTTCTGCTGGTTTTCTAACCATTCTAGCTTTATTCGTCTTTGCCCTTAATGTGTCTGTGTGCCACTTCCTGCTTGAGTGATCTTTTCTGAATGCAAAGCTAATCCTGTTTCTTGACTACTTAAATGCCTACCATAGCTCATTCTGGCTCTAAGGGTAAATATTAACTACTTGGCAAAATGTGCTAGGCTCTTCCGGATCCCTGTTGTGTGCATCTCTCCAGCCTTTTATATTGACCTTCTTTCTTTTACCATACTTTTCCAGCTTCTAGACATGCTGCTTAAATTAGTTGAAACTTAAAAAATCAGTTCTTCATCACCTGTACTGGAGAGCCCAAGTACAGAACATTTCTATCATTACACAAAGTTCTGTTGGGTAGTGCTATATTTGAGCATATTAAGCTTTTTTTCCCCTCTTTACGCATGCTGCTCTCCTTTGCTAAATGTGTAATGTGCCCTTCCTTGTTTTGCCTCGCTAATTCTCATTCTTCCACTAAGACTCAGTTTGGATGTCCTGATTTCTGGAAAACCTTCCCTGATACCACCTTTTCTTGTCTCTTCCAATTCCAAAGTCTGAATTCTTGCCTTTTGCCTTAATGTTTATTGCATTTAAATTCAGGAGTCAGTGTTTGAAAGCAGAATTCCAGCAGATACAAAGTATTGAAATTTTGTATAAATTATAGTTTTAGTCAATATAGTTTTATACTGAGTGTGGTGCATGGATTTGCCACCATGGAAGTAAAGATACACTTAAATAGATTGATCATCTGAGTACTTACTGAAGAAGCACCTCATTAAATAATTGTGACCTTAGGAAAAGATAGTTTGTATGTTACATAGGTCACAGTTTTCACATTTGCTACTTGAATGATAATTACATACATCTAATTAGATTTTAAAACACAGAATTGAATCTAGCAACTCATGAATTTGTCTGAAGGTAAATTTACGAATAGAAAAGCATTGTAGCAGATGTATTTTCATTACAAAAATACAGTATTAAATTTGTAAGTATCAGGTCAACTTTAATAATTAGCATTATGGTAAGCAGAGTGGGGAATGCAGAAAGCATCAGTATGGGTACCTACCCTCACTCAAGTTTATAATATTGTTGCTTATCATCAGCAAGTTTTACTGCTGCTCTACTTTAGTTACCCACTACTCCCCATATCTCACCATCACTTGGTATATTTCACTTCTGTAATCATTAGTTCAGATATATCTCTGTTTGACCAAGATGAGGAAAGATTCATTTCAGCATAATTTTAGACCTTCAGAAATGGTATTAGTGAGCCAAAGAGAACTTAAGAAAGGAAAATGTGACTTTTTGGGTGAGGAGGGAGAAGACTTCAAATTTTTGCCCAGGGCTTGTCTTTTGTTCTAGAAAAGGGACAAAAGACCTGTTGTTATTCTTATTTGTAGTAGATTTGGTGACTGTATTTTCCAAACCAAAGATCTGGATGCCTCTTCTAAAGAGAGGTGGGTTTTTTTGTTTTGGTTTCTGTTTGCTTTGGGTTTTGTTAATCTATCTAGAAATATACGGCTATCATGGGATAGGTTTAGATGCCAAATATTAGAATGCCTCTTTATGGCTTATGGAACAGTAGATTTCTCAAGATATTTCTGAACTCAGATATTCAAATTTAAAAGGTATAACTACCAGAACCCCAGTTTCCTGAATTCAGTTGAGTTTACTGAAAGCTAAGTTACCTTTCCACACTCATTGATGACTGTGCCATCTAATTTTCATTCTTCCATCTTTACTCTCAACCCTGACATCATTTATGTTGACTTTATTTTTCATAAGGATAGCCTATCAAGTTGCCTAAACTTCACAGTTCATGTAGTTCTCAATAATGACTTTCACTGTCCTCTGCTTCAAAAATCATGTTATGCCATATTTAAAATTTTTGGCAAGGTTTTTTTTTTGGGCTGTGCCACATGGCTTACGGGATATTCCTTAATATCCCGTAATACCTTACAGGGTATTCCTTAATACCCTGACCAGGGATCAAACCCGTGCCCCTTTCAGTGGAAGTGCAGAGTCCTAACCGCTGGACTGCCAGGGAAGTCCCATTGGTGAGGTTTATTAAGGTATAATTTACAAAGTATAGTTCTGTGAGTTCTCACACACTAACAGTTGGATAACCAGCGCCTCAGCATTCAAGATATAGAACAGTTTCACCATCCCCAAAAGTTCTTTTTTACTCTTTGGTAGTCATCTCCTTACCCATACCCAAGCACTAACAACCATTGATCTGATTTTCACCCTATAGTGTTATATGAATGGAATCATACAGTATGTACTTTAGAGTCTGGCTTCCTTCACTTAACAGTATGCATTTCAGATATATCCATGTTGTTGCATGTATCAATAGTTTATTCCTTTTGCTGTGTAGTAGTCTCTTGTATCACTGTTTATGCATTCAACAGTTGAAGGACATTGGGTAATTGTGAATGAAGCTCTACAAACACTTGTGTACAGGTATTTGTATAAATGTAGTTTTCATTCTGTTGGTTAAATAGGAGTGGGATTGTTGGATCACGTGGTGATGTGTGTATAGCTTGTTAGAAATTATCAAATTGTTTTCCAAAGTTGTGCTATTTGGCATTCCTTCCTATAATTTATGAGAAGTCCTGTTGTTGTGCATCCTTAGAAGCATGTGGTATTAGCAGTTTCTTTTTAGCCTTTCTAATAGGTGTGTAATGATATTTTGTTGAGATTTTAATTTGCATATCAGTGATAAATTATGTGGAGTACCTTTTCATATGCTAATTTGCCATCCATTTGTTTTCTGTGATGTGTCTGTTCAAATCTGTTACCCTCACCCTTTTTTTTTGAGTGGTTTGTTTTCTTGTGTTTCTAGATATGAATTCTTCATTAAATATATTATTTGCAAAAATTTTACATATGCTATTAACCAGTATTGATACTACTTTTACTTTAGTCAGCTATCTTTTAGAGCAGTTAAAACTGGGAAAATGTCTCTCTTTTTTTTTTGTAATTGAAGTATAGTAGATTTACAATATTGTGTTAGTTTCAGGTGTACAGCAAAGTAATTCAGATATATGTATGTATATATATATATATATGTAAGTATATATTCAGATTATTTTCCATTATAGATTGTTACAAGATGTTGAATATAGTTCCCTTTCCTATGCAGTAAATCCTTGTTGTTTATTTTATATATAGTAGTGTTTATCTGTTAATCCCATACTTCTAATTTATCCTTCCCTCTTCCCCCTTTACCATAAGTTTGTTTTCTATGTCTTTGAGTCTGTTTCTGTTTTGTAAGTAAATTCATTTGTATTATTTATTAGATTCCACATGAGTGATACCTTGTGGTATTTCTCTTTCTCTGTCTGACTTATGATAGTCTCTAGGTCCATCCATGTGCTGCAAATGGCAATGTTTCGTTCTTTTTTATTGCTGAGTAATATTCCTCTGTGTGTGTGTGTGTGTGTGTGTGTGTGTGTGTGTGTATGTATACCACATCTTCTTTATCCTTTCATCTGTTGATGGACACTTTGGCTATTGTAAATAGTGCTGCTATGAACATTGGGGTGCACATGTATCTTTTCAAATTAAAATTTTCATCTTTTCTGGGTACATACCCAGGAATGGGATTGCTGGATCATATGGTAGCTCTATTTTTAGTTTTTTCAGGATCCTCCCTACTGTTTTCCTTGTTTTTTTGTTTTTTTTGTTTGTTTGTTGGAGTTGGGTTATGGAAACATTAGTGCCTTTACTAGATCTATTTCCTAGCAAAATTCTTTTTAGCTCAGCATTGCTCTATCTCATCACCAATCAGGAAAATCAGTTGACTTGGAACTATAAACAAAAACAAAACAATATATTTATGAACCTCACTGAATCAGCCTAGAAAAATTGACTTCTGAGGGTGCTAAAGTACCTGTCAAGATGCAGCATGCACAGCTTTCCAGGTTATGTTGGTCATTTGTATGTCTTCTTTGGAGAACTGTCTAATTAGGTCTTCTGCCCATTTTTTAATTGGCTTGTTTGTATTTTTGTTATTAAGTTGTATGAGTTGTTTTTATATCTTGGAAATAAAGCCCTTGTCGGTCACATCATTTGCAAATATTTTCTCCCACTCTGTAGGTTGTCTTTTCATTTTGTTTGTGGTTAGCTGTGCAAAAGCTTTCAAGTTTGATTAGATCCCCCAAAATGGGAAATTTTCTTTTATATTTCATTTCATCTTAACCATTTTGGGGGAATCTTAACTTCTTTCTGTAAATCCAAATGTTTGGGTGGTAACATTTTCTTCTGCCTGAAGAATTTCCTTTCACATTTCTTGTAGTGCAGATCTTCTGATAATTAGTCTTTCAGTTTTTGTCTGTCTGAAATGTCTTTATTTCACCTTCATCTTTGAAAGGTGTTTTTGTTGAGTATAGAATTCTGGGTTGATAGTTTCTTTCAGCACTTTAAAGGTATCATTCCATTGTCTTCTGGGTTGCATAGTTTTGGATGTGAAGTGTGCTGTAATTCTCACCTATTTCTTGTGTATGTATTTTAGGGTATTACCAGTTCTGTTCAACATTAACTGGAGGCCTTAGCCAAAACAATTAAATTAAGGAGGTGTGGGGGGGAAGCACAATGATTTGAAAGAGAAATTACAGTTGTGGTTTTCCACAGGTGTTTGTGTATAAAAATGTAAGAGAATCTATAGATATGTTATTAAAACTACTAGAAGAGTTTAGCAAGTTTACTGGATATAAATTGGCCACATCCATATATACCAAAAAGAAACAAGTTTTTTTTTAGAAGTTAACATTTTTAGTTGGCCATAAGAACTATAAGCAAGAATAACTCCAATAAATGATGTTTGACCTTTTTAAGAAAATCATTGAGTGGTATTAAGAATATTTTTTCAAATTATAAAATAGTAATCTTTAACACACTGTGGTATTCACTTAGGAGTAGACAAACAGATCAATGGAGAGCCTAAAAACAGATCCACAAAAAAACGTTGATAAGTTGGGCTTAATCAAAGTTACAAACCTTTGTGCTTCAAAAGACATCATCAAGAATGTGAAAAGACAACGCACAGACTTGTAGAAAATACTTGCAGATAGATCATATATCTGATAAGGGACCTATATCCATATGAACTTT
This sequence comes from Delphinapterus leucas, assembly GCF_059928025.1. Classification (NCBI taxonomy): domain Eukaryota; kingdom Metazoa; phylum Chordata; class Mammalia; order Artiodactyla; family Monodontidae; genus Delphinapterus; species Delphinapterus leucas. Next base: position 45,093,956 of record NC_143133.1, on the reverse strand, counting down.
TATAGCTCAATAATGAGAAGACAAATGACCCCAACTAAAAAATAAGCAAAGGATTTGAATAGACATTTCACTGAAGAAGATATGTGAATTACCAATAGCACATAATAAGATGTTCAGTATCATTAATCACTAGGAAAATGAGATATCACTTCATACTCACTAAAATGGCTATAATTGAAAAGACAAGTGTTGGTAAGACGTGGAGAAATTGCTGGTGGGAATATAAGATGGTCTACCTGCTTTGGAAGGCAGTTTGGCAGTTTCTGAAAATGTTAAACATAAAAATACTATATGACCCAAAGATTTCATTTCTATGTGTACTTACCCAATAGAAATGAAAATATACATCCACAAATGCCCATAGCAGCATTATTGACAATAAGACAAAAAGTAGAAACAACCCAAAGTTCCATCAGCTGTCAAATGGATATACAAATGTGGTGAAGTACTAATATGTGCTACAACATAGATGAACATCAGACATTATACTCAGTGAAAGAAGCCAGACAGAAAAGTGCACATATTACATGATTTTATTTATTTGAAATATCCAGAAAAGGCAAATTTATAGAGACAGAAAGTGGATTAATCAGTACCTGGGGTTGGTTGTAGGAATGAGGAGACTAGATGGGCAGAAGGTTTCTTTTGGAGGTGATGGAATGTTCTAAAATTAGATTGTGGTGATGATTGTGCATCTCTGTATATATATTAAAATCATTGAATTGAATACTTACAATGAGTGAATTTTATGGTAGGAAATTATATCTCAGTAAAGTATTAATTAAAAAAATCCAGACTTGCATTTTGGGATTTCTTAGGACATAAAGATAGCCTTACTAATCAATTGAGATGGAATGGCGCTTGGGATAAAATTAGATTTCTATATTAGACTCTTCATAAAAATGAATTCTGATGGATTAAAGAACTACATTTGTAAAGCAAAACTTCAAAATTTTATACATACACATAGAATAATTACCTATGACTTAAAAAAATTTTTCCTATACAAAAAAAAATGTACAACCATAACACAAGATACAAAAAAAAGTTTGTTTATGCTACGTTACAACAAAACAACACCCCCCAAAAAAAACCTCTGAAAAAAATATTAAAATCAGCTATACCTCAAAAACCCCCTGCAAAACTCCTGTTATAAGAGAACAAAACGAAAAATCAAGCCATAACTGGGGGGGTGGGGGAGGGTACAGTTCATGAAATTGCTAATTATTACCCAGAATACTAAAACTGACTGAATTTTTGAAAAGCCAGTGGTTCAGTTGAAAAGTGCAAAAGGGCAATATGAAAATACAACATTTCAAAATACGCTAAATTTTAGTAATAATTAGGGAACTGCAAATTAAAATAAGTGATTTTATTTTCATATGTGTGACAAATATAAAGCCAAGTTTTGGTGAGTATTTGTGGGAAACAGGAACTCTTAAACATTACTGTTAGAACTGTAGGATGATTCAACCATATAATGCAATATCTAGTAAAGTTGAAAATGTTCATACTTGAGAGCCAAGTAATTCTTCCACTTATAGATTTCTACCCCAAAAAACTCTAACACTTGGACAGGATCACACATTTTATGAAGATTTTTAATGCAGTTCTGTTTGTAATAACAAAAAAGATGAAAAGTCACACAGTTCTCAACAGAGAAATGGATAAACTGCATGTACTTATATAAATGAACTCTATAGTCAAACAGAATGAACTAGGAATTTTGGTTTTTGGTAAGGGTGATCTAAGTTATCTAGATCAATCCTTCTGCTGAAAACAATAGAAAATGCTAGATTAAAAAAATTTTTTTAAGAGCTGAAAAGATAGCTGGGAATACACAGGCTAATGTTAGAAGTAAGAAGAAAATAAGAGGTAAAAAACTGCTTAAGCGTGAAGTCATTTGTTTTATTTGTTCTTTCCTGGCTGACTAGGCAAGAGGATCAGAATTCAAGTCCTGTAACTTGTTCAAGGTAGATATCCTTATATTCCTATCCAAATTAAGCTGGGACTTCAGAGGACCTTGCCTTCAGAGTATATGCAACCAGACCTATATCATCTTTTTTCCCTGCAGACCCAGGAGGTTGCCTGATGATCAAAGCAGGAAAAGGAAAAGGTAAAGGAAGGAAAATATCTGAGATTGAACTTGTCACAGACTGGCCTTCTAGCAGATCTGTACCCTGAGTCAATCAAGGAACTTCAGACCATGAAATTGGTTGAAGTGTTGCTGTGGTCTGAATGTTTGTGTCTCTCCAGAATTCCTAGGTGGAAAACCTAAGGGCCAAAGTGATGGTATTAGGAGGTAGGACCTTCAGGAAGTGATTAGGTCCTAAGAGTGGAGCCCTCATGATTGGGATTACTGCCCTTATAAAAGAGGCCCCAGAGAGCTAGCTTGCCCCTTCCACTGTGTGAGGACACAGGGAGAAGTTGGCATTCTGTAACCTGGAAGAGAGCCTTTACCAGAATCTGACTGTGCTTGCACCCTGATCTTGGACTTTCAGCCTCCAGGACTGTGAGGAATAAATGTTTGCTGTTTATAAGCCACCCAGTCTCTGGTATTTTGTTACAACAGCCTGAATGGACTAAGACAGGTGTATATTAGTTTCCTATTGCTGTTGTAATACGTGAACACAGATTCTGTGGTTTAACACAACATTAATTTATCTTACAGTTCTGGAGGTCAGAAACCTGAGATGGGCTTTGGTGGGCTAAAATCATGTTGTTGGCAGGGCTGTGTTTCTTTGTGAAGGCTTTAGGGGCAGAATCCATTTTCTTGCATTTTCTAACTTTTAAAGGTTGCCAACATTCCATGCCTTGTGGTCCCCTTCCATCTTCAAAGCCAGCAGTGGTCAGTTGAGTCATTCTCATAATGCCGTCTTTCATTCTGATTGTTCTGCCTCCTTCCTCCCAGTTTAAAGATCCTTGTGATTATACTGTGTCCACCATGTTAATCTCATTTTAAGGTGAGCGATTAGGAACCTTAATAACATTTGCAATCATAATTCCTCCCTGCCATGTAACATAATTTATTCATGGGTACTGGGTATTGGAACATGGATATCTCTGTGGAGCCATTCATTATTCTGTTTACCACAAGGTGGTTTCTAGCTGATGGTGCCCTTAGATGCTTTCTGGAAACAAATGATAAGCATCTCTGGAGGAGGTCACATCCATCCTAGGCCTTAGGGAATTTTTAATCTTTTGATGGTAAAAGCCAGTAAGTACTGAATTAAGTGCACAAAGAAACAAGGCAAGATGAGCAAGACCCATCAGACAGCAGAACCAACCCATAAAAGTGTATATATATATATATATATATATACACACACACACACACATATATATACACTATATGGTCAGATACTAATTTTTTAAATCACTGTGCTTACCATATTTAAAGAAATGACAGACCTAAATATCTGCAAGAAATGGGAAACTGTAAATAAGATGTTAAATATTTGAAAAAGAACATTATAAAACTTGTTTAACTAAAATTACTGAAATCAGCAAGTCAGAGAATGAACTTCCACCTCTGACCATGAGGAAGTAAGAGGGTTTGGACTTATCCTCCACTATAGGCAGCTAGGAAACTGGACTGTATATTTAAAAGAAATTTGTTTCAGACATTGGAAAACAGGCAGCGCAGAACTGTGGTCCCTGAGGAAAAGGAAACTAATGATCACTCCAGCTTTTTGCCCGGAGGTAGTTTCCAGACTGTAGCATAGGCAGGATTGGCCCAAAAAGTGGTCTCGCTGACTGGAGAAGACAAAGGTCAGCTTTTAGGGTGGTGTATGAGTGGCTGGAACTTTCCAGTGGCTGGAAAGGAGAGAGCTACATGGAGAAAGAGCTCAAGAAACCAGCATAGGGTACCCTTGAATCTTTGGCTGAAAACCACTTCATGCATATGTAGGATGACATTCTACAAGCCCTGATAAATAACACCTTTAGGAAAGGACAAGTGCCAGTGAGCTATAATTTCAACAATTTTCAGAACTTACACAGGGCTGGGAACCATTTAGGTTCCCACCAACCAGAATAAGTACAGTCATGGAATACAAGAGGTATTCAGTGGAGATCCAAGAAAACTAAAGGTAGTAGTGGAAAGGCTTTTCTGCTTCTTTCCTTAAAGCCTTTTTCAAAGCCTCAAAATGATCTTCAAGTAAGTTAACTTCCTGAATGAATCAAATGTGACACTCTTCAAGGGGAAAAAAAAAAAGGACTCACAATATAAAAATTCATAATGTCTGGCATCCGAATAAAATTACTTGACATGCAAAAAAGCAGGAAAATTTAGCTCATAATCAGGAAAAATATCAGTCAATAGAATTAGAACCAGAATTAACAGATAATAGAATTAACAGATAAGGATGTGAAAACTATTAAAATTTCCTAAGTGTACTCAAGGATTAAAAGGATAGTGTGAACATAATGAAGAGGAAAATGGAGAATGTAAAAAGGAAAGAAATGGTTCAACAAATGGTGCTGGGTCAAATAGATATCAATATAGAAAACATCAGCTCTATCACAGCATTCACAAAAAATAATCAAAATGGACCATAGCCCTAAATGTAAAACTTAAATTTCTGTAAGTTTTCAGAGAAGAGCTTTGCAGCCTCGGTGTAGAGAAAGTTTCTTAGAGCACAAAAACGACAACCGTGAAGGAAAAAAATGGATGAATTGATCTTCATCAAAATTAACTTTTATTCCTTGGAAGACACCATTAAGAAAACAGAAAGGAAGGCCATAAGCTGGGAGGAAACAGCGACAACATATATATCAGACAAAAGGATAGTATCCAGAATATATTTAAAAACAAACAAAAATGCTCTTACTATTCAATTATAAGAGGTGAAACAACCCAATTAAAATTTTTGCAAAATATTTTAATAGAGACATATGAATGGCAGTAAGCATGTGAAAAGATGATCAACATCACTAATCATTAGAGAAATGCAAATTAAAATCACAATGAGATATCATGACATTAGGAAGGTTTTAAGTCATTTGAATGGTTGAAAAGAAAAAAAAAAGTAAACAAAAGAAAAACACACAATTGACCATACCAAGTGATGTTGGAGTTGAGAAGCCATAATGTAACATTTGTACATGGCTGGTGAGAATGTAAAACGATACAATAACATTTTTTGAATTGAAAGTATAGTTAATTTACAACATTGTATTAGTTTCTGGTGTATAGCAAAATGATTCAGTTATACATATATGTTGTTTTTCATATTCTTTTCCATTATAGTTTATTACAAGATATTGAATATAGTTCCTTGTGCTATACAGTAGGACCTTGTTGTTTATCTAATATATAGTAGTTAAATAATACATAATTTAAACTATTTAATATATATAGTATCTGCTAATCCCAAACTCCAAATTTATCCCTCCCCCCCTTTCCCCTTTGGTAACCATAAATTTGTTTCCTACGTTTGTGAATCTGTTTCTGTTTTGTAAATAGTTCATTTGTATTATTTTTTAGGTTCTGTATATGAGTGATATCATAGGATATTTGTCTTTCTCTTGTATGACTTAGTTGACTCAGTATGATAACTCTAGATCCATCCATGTGCTGCAAATGGCAATATTTCATTCTTTTTATGGCTGAGTGACATTCCACTGCATATATATGCATCTTCTTTATCCATTCGTCTGTTAATGGATACTTAGGTTGCTTCCATGTCTTGGCTATTGTGAATAGTGCTGCAATAAACATAGTGGTGCCTGTATCTTTTCGAATTACAGTTATCATCTTTTCTGGATATATGCCCAGGAGTGGGATTGCTGATCATATGGTAGCTCTATGTTTAGTTTTTTAAGGAATCTCCATACTGTTTTCCGTAGTGGTTGTACCAGCTTACATTCCCACCAGCAGTGTAGGAAGATTTTCTATTCTTCACACTCTCTCCAGCATTTATTTGTAGACTTTTTGGTAATGGCCATTCTGACTGGTTTGAGGTGATACCTCAGGGTAGTTTTGATTTGCAGTTCTCTAATAATTAGTGATATTCAGCATCTTTTCATATGCCTGTTGGCCATCTGCATATCTTCATTGGAGAAATGTCTATTTAGTTCTTCTGCCCAGTTTTTGATTGGGTTGTTTGTTTTTTTGTAATTGAGTTGAGCTATTTTTTTGTTTTTTGTTTGTATTTAAGTAGCCCTTGAGTTGAGTCTATCTATCTATCTAACTATTTATTTATTTATTTATCGTTGTATTGGGTCTTCGTTGCTACGCGTGAGCTTTCTGTAGTTGCAGCGAGTGGGGGCTACTCTTCGTTGAGGTGCGTGGGCTTCTTATTGCGGTGGCTTCTCTTGTTGTGGAGCATGGGCTCTAGGCACGTGGGCTTCAGTAGTTGTGGCACACAGGCTCAGTAGTTGTGGCTTGCAGGCTCTAGAGCGCAGGCTTAGTAGTTGTGGTGCATGGGCTTAGTTGCTCCACGGCATGTGGGATCTTCCTGGACCAGGGCCCGAACCCATGTTCCCTGCATTGGCAGGTGGATTCTTAACCAGTGCACCACCAGGGAAGCCCTGAGCTGTTTTTATATTTTGGAAATTAAGCCCTTGTTGGTCTCATCATTTGCAAATATTTTCTCCCAGTCCATAAGTTTTTCAAGCATATGCAGAGAATTTTCAAAAATTGTGTATTGACCATAAAGACAGTCTCAGAAAATTTCAAGATTGAAATCATGTTGGGTACTTTCTTTTACTACAGTGTAATTAAGTTAGAAATCTATTAAAAGGATAGACTATCCATATATATTTGGAAATTAAGAAATACACTTCTAAAAACTGTGAACCGGAAAAGAAGACATAATGAAAATTAGGGAATATTTCGACTGAATGATGAGAAAATATGACTGGAATGCAGCTTGTTAGATAGAAATCAATAACTTTAAATGCATATATTAGAAAAGAAGAAAGGCTGAAAGTTAATGAGCTCTTCCATTTCAGGAAGAAAAAATAAGAGCAGAATAAAATAGAGGGCAGGAAGAAATAAAAGCAGGGACAGGAATTAATGGATAAGAAAACAGACATACAATAGAGAAGATCAAGGAATCAAAAAAGAATTCTTTTTATATCTAAAAAAAAAGAGAGGGAGAGAAACTTTTAATGGCTCGACTGAGAAAAAAGAGAAATCATAAATAACTGAAGTATGGAATGAAAAGCAAAAAGGACATGACTGCTGATATTGTTGACATTAGATAGATAAAAACATACAAGGAAATGTTTTATGCAAATAAATTAGAAAATATAGTTGAAATGGGCAAGTTCCCAGAAAACTATGACTAACATAAGAAATAGAATACATGAATAATCCTTTAACAGTTAAATAAATTTGATCAGTAATAGGCACTTCAGAAAGACTTTATTTCCATTTGGCATCCCTGGCATGTTCTTTTAAAATGTTCAAGCAAGGCATTCTACATTTCCTAATATTTTCCCAGAGAATAGAAAAAGAAAGGACATTAACACTCATTTTATGATGGTAGCATAACGTTGATATAAAAACTTGATCAAGCACAAAGGAAGTTTACAGACCAGTCTCATTAGTGAACATAGATGCCGAAATTTGAAAGGACTAATCAAGATAAGGAACCCAGCAAATGTGTCTCATGGTAATGTTGGGTTTTCCCAGGAATGGAAGAGGTTTGGTTTAATATTCAATGTAATTCACTGTATCACTATATTCAGAGATTTAAGAAAGAAAAATGATATAGTTATTTCAATAAATTCAAAATAAATTTGGTACTCAGCCTTAAAAAAAAAAGAAAGAAATGTTGCCCTTTGTGACAATGTGGATGGACCTGGAAGGTATTATGCTTTGTGAAGTAAGTCAGACAGAGAAAGACAAATACTGTATGTTTTCACTTATAAATAAAATCTAAAAAATAAAATAAATGAATACAACAAAACAGAAACAGACTTACAGAGAACAAACTAGTAGTTACCAGAGGGAAGACGGGTGGGAGGATGAGCAAAATGTGTGAAGGGGATTGAGAGGTACAAACTACTAGGTATGAAATAAGCTACAAGGTTGTAATCTACAGCACAGGAAATATAGTCAATATTTTATAATAGCTTTGTATGGAGTATAGTCTATAAAAATATTGAATTACTGTGTTGTACACCTGAAATGCAATATTGTAAATCAAATATAAATAAACTGATTGATTTGGTAAAATTCAATATCTTTGCATGGCAGGAAAACACCCCTAGCAAGCTAGACATAGAATGAACTTCCTTAATGTGATAAACAGTATTTCTCTTAAAGAATACAGCAAACATATTTAATGATGAAACTTGGAATGTGTTCCCATTTAGATTGGATGTGTCAAGGATGCTCACTCTGACCACCAATTTTCAACATCATAATTGAGGTCCTAGCTAAGCCAATAAGGCAAGAGCAAGAAAAAAGAAAGCAATAAGGATTAGAAAGGAACAAAACTACCATTATCTATAGATGATATATTTGTATACGTAGAACATTTCCAGATAAATTATAATTACAAAGTTTAGCGATGTTGTTAGATAACAAAGTCAATATACAAACATCAATTGTGTTTCTATAAGCCTACAAGAAATAAAACTTTTAACTAAGGATATCATTTACAATAGCACCAACACTATGCAATATGAATAAATCTTAACAGGCTGTATGTAAGACCTTGGTCTTATCTACTGAACAGTTGAGGAACCCAGTAGAAAAATGTAAGTCCCCGTTTGCTTTCTTTCAGGCTTAAATCTAGGAAATATACACTGTTTAAATTCAGTATGCTTACCCCGGGGTGGGGGGCGCTATACATTTTGTCCAAAATACCACAGAATAACATCCTAAAATAGTTGTTTGCAGTATTATTTTTGGAGTAAATTGATCACATCAAAATAGAATATCTTGGTAATAGAGATTTGGGGCTTGTTCAGTCTGAGTCTTTATCTAATAGTAAGTCTTTTCTGTAGCATTCTTGAAAGCATCCTCTGGTGGGAGTTCATTCACTTTTCTGCCTGAAATTTCCACTCATGGGAACTAGTACTGAATCATTTCACAGAGATTTTTTTAAGTACATATTTACCAAGTACCATGAGAGCTACCTTTACTTTGTCAAATTTAGGACATCATCAGTTGTAAGATGAATCATTTCTTCATGTTCTACTAAATAAAAAAGTCACTTTTCGACTGACACACCATTGATTTTTTTTTTTTTTTGTGGTATGTGGGCCTCTCACTGTTGTGGCCTCTCCCGTTGCGGAGCACAGGCTCCGGACGCACAGCCTCAGCGGCCATGGCTCACGGGCCCAGCCGCTCCGCGGCATGTGGGATCTTCCTGGACCAGGGCACGAACCCCCGTCCCCTGCATCGGCAGGCAGACTCTCAACCACTGCGCCACCAGGGAAGCCCACACCATTGATTTTAACATGCATCTTGAGTATAGAGGTTTTTAAACGTTTTTAAAAGCAGTTTATGATTTATAAAACATTTCTACAGAAGTATTTCTCGTGTTTTACAGTTTAGAAATATTATTGAGAAAATCTGTCTTTAATTTTTCAGGTCTATCATGCTTCCTTTCGTATTTTTCCTTCATAATTTAAGCATCCCTAAATTAGTTCCTTTTCTTGGTTTTCCATTTATTTTGCCATCCTGGTCATTTTCCAGGATGCCTTGTAGTTTATCAGTAACCTGCTTAATACTGAATATGATGCAAACTTCAAAAAGAAAATTGTAAAATCTTAGTATTAGTTTATCCACAAAGTAGAATACTCTGAGTTCATGAACTAGAGTTTTGTTAACTTAATAAGATTTTCAGTATTTTTTTTCCTTAAAACAAGGCAAAATTGTTGTGTTTTAATTTTTACAAGTAGGTTTAAATTTTATATATCATACTTTTCACAGCAAAAATTTCTCCCCATTGACACTTATTTACTCGTTTTTAAAATTGAGGTTAAAGATGCTACTTTTTTTAAAGTTAACATTTTTTGTAACCAGTATAAACAGGATTGTAATACACGTCTCTTCTAATTATTCTTTTCATCTCTACAAATCATTGCAAAACAAATCTGCTGGGCTTCCCTGGTGGCGCAGTGGTTGAGAGTCTGCCTGCCGATGCAGGGGACACGGGTTCATACCCCGGTCTGGGAAGATCCCACATGCTGCGGAGCGGCTAAGCCCATGAGCCATGGCCACTGAGCCTGCGCATCCAGAGCTTGTGCTCCACAACGGGAGAGGCCACAACAGTGAGAGGCCCGCATACCGCAAAAAAAAAAACAAAAAAACAAAAAAACAAATCTGCTCATTATTTTAACCTGGGACTATTTCTAAATGACAAAGGTGTTTACTTGTTTTAGAAGTGAATATTTACATTTGAATTTTACATTTTTTTTTTACAATCATGTAATTCCTGGTAGTCATTGTGTGACTTCTTGCTGTGTTGTATATATTGCCTAGTTCAACTTAATTCATCTAAAGGAAAAAATGACGCCTCATAGTATGTTAAATTTATAATTATCTGATTCATATAGAATTTATGGTTTTTGATTATTGTAAAATTAAGCTTTTTTAGTAGTTAATATACTTTTCTGTCTTTAATAACACAGGTTTTGAGAGTATTTTAGAAGGGCTTTATGGACCACGGCTACGAAGAGACCTCAGTTTATTTGAAGGTAATGTTTCTTTAAATTTTATTTAAAATTTTTAATCTTCTGTCCATTTTACAAATGAAAAATGGTTGTTCTATACTAACTTTGTATTAAAATGAGTTTGTGATCTCATTTAATGAGAAAATATTTTTAAATAAGTAAATAAAATGATCTAAATATTATTTCTATTACATAATGTAATAATGATAATTACAAAATTTAAAACAAAATTTCTATTATTACATTATTATATAATCTTTAAAAAACTTTTAGTACATTGATCAAAGTAGAAAACAAAGCTTGTTTTTGGCTTAATGGTAAAATTTAATTTTTGTTATTTTAAACATTATGTGCCCTGACTTATTCTTAAAGAGGACTTAAAAAGGTTCAGTTAAATAAATATCTCCTGTTGCTTATGATATAGGCAGCCTGGAACTCAGATTGTCATTCTGAGATACGCCGCCATGTGTGTTCAGAGTTTTAATACTATTTGTTATTTCTTATAGCCTCCTCTTCCAAACACTCTAGCATAAATCCTGGTGGAAGATTTTGATCTATGCTATAATTGCTATAATATAGTTTAGTTTTTTTATTACTTGCTTGGAAATGTAGAGCACTAGGAGAGAACATTTTTGTAGACATTTGAAATTTTATAGTACAGCTCATTCACAAAATGGGCAGTGCTAGTATAGATTTTCTACTTTGATTTTGGTACAATTATTTCTGAATCTCGTACCTGTTCAGTTTTATATGCTAATAACTCTTTTAGCTTCTTTTCTTCTCTGGTACGTTCCATTCTACAAAGACCCAAGGTATCTTGTATAAATATATCTTTTGAGTTGAGGCAATCAAAAGTTTTCTACTTATTCTTTTTTTTTTTTAATTAATGTTGAGCAGGATAATTGAGTTATGAACCATAGAGCTGGTATCTATGAAAGATCATTTGTGCCAACCACCCACGTTCAGTCAGATGAATGATATCCATGCAGAACATGACTTTTAGGATGGAGACTCCAAAACGTGCCTTCTTCTAGTGTATTATCATTCTTATGACTAAGAGCTTTCTCTTTTATTTCTTAACTGTACTCATTTCTCGTTTTATCATAGTTTAACACTGCATTAAATATTTTTACCTGATATATTTATAAACACTACTAATTGTAGTTTCACTTATTTTTCTGAGCATGTAAATGAAGAAAGGAAAAATCCAAAGAAACAAGAATTTAACCTGTGCTTGATATTTCTTCAACCTTTCTTTTTAAACCTGCTGTTCTCATTCAGATCAGAAGTCAGCATTATACTTAATTGCCTTCTGATAACCCAAGTTGCAACTTGTAACTCTAAGCGTCTTGCTTCCCTCACTGTCATTTATTTATTTATATAGTTATGTGTGTATATATTTATGTCTTCGGAAATTAGTTTATTACATAAAGGGCAGAATGTGCTAATGAAATAAATTCTTGTATTTTATATTTAGACTAGTATTTCCTTAGCATACAAGTAACACATGTTCATTTTTGGAAATTAGAGAATACAAATAAATCAGAAAGAAAAAAATTACTCCTAGTTCCACGACCCACAGATAACCTTCACCATTTTTATATAAATTTAAAATATATGTTTAGATGTATTTATTCTTTTATTAAAGTAGTACATACTGTATATACAGTGTATATAGTTTTTTGTGCCTACTGATTTTGTTCACTAGTGTATCATTTGGGTATATAAAGTTCTGGATCATCATTCTTAATGACAGCACAGTATTACATTGTAGATCTATGGTAATTAATTTAATTAATTTAATACCCTGTTGCTTATACCTCATTCCATTTATTCTTTTAATTCTGATAGATCTTGTACCTTATATCCTCTTTTGTGCTTTTTTTGGTGGGAGGATTTACAAAATTAGCTAAGCTTTGGAACTCAATCTTCTTCTCACACATAGGCACATACTGATGTTGCCCTTTTTCACCCCAGACGTTCTAATAACTTTTCTCCAGGTTTCTTAGGTAAATTCTTCCTCCTTTTCTTTGCTCTTTTGAATTAAAAAAAAAGGTTTCTAATCAAAGTTTCAGGCATAAGAGGGATAATATTAATTGTAGTAATAAATCTGTATCTGTGCAAAGATAAAGACAGCCATACATTTTGAAGGAAGGTTACAACAGAGCTATCAAAGTGTAGAGCCTTTGAAAAGGCATGTAGAAGCTATCCATTATAGACATCTCCAGCTTTTTTCTTATCCTCTTCTTAAATAAGTGTGCTTTCTTTGTTATCATTGTTTAAAATGGTTTAATATTTAGATGTTAGGACTACCAAGTGTAGATATTTCTCATTATACAAATCTGTATGCAAGAATCACATAGGTGAGTGTATGTTTTTAGATAAATCATTGGAAATCTGAACCCTTGTTACTCACTTTCCAAAACTCAGGAACTAGATGAATTGGCTAGCCAAGGGATCCTTGTATATTACTCTAAATTATTTTTATTATAAAATTAAATGCATAGTATTTTTATTTTATAATACATTTAAGTTAAATAGACTGCATTGCCAATCTGCTGCTGTTTCTGTGGAAAAATGTACTCTAAACTTCATAGTGCTACTTTGAAAGTCAACTTTGGCATACAGTGTATTTTTAATTTTAAGGCTTTTTATCATCTGTATTAGTGTTTTGAGAAGTTTATATTTTAATTCTTGAAATCTATTCAGAGTCACCTCCAGATTGAATGGTTTTGAAAGCTTTTGAGTGTTGCTAACTTTTAATTTGTTGGAAACAAAAGCTTTCTGTCTTCTTTGATCTGTTCTTAGGACTTTTTGTCCTTTTGAGGAAACATAACTATTATTTCTTTTTGGAGTAAAGTCTCCAAAGAAACTTTGAATGTCATCAATTTTTATGTACTCCTTGAAAAGTTCCCCATACTCTATGCCTCTCTTCTACCAACCCAAAATTCACTTTTCCTGCTATCACATGACTTTTAAGCAGAAATTCACTCTTGTTTTCTGCTTTAGTCAATCCTTTCTCATGTCTTATTGGGGAACCAGTTTCTTTCATTTGTAGGATTGTCTGATTTACTTGCCCTGACTATGGATATTTACAAAATATGAAAAGAGTACAGTAGGCAGGCGTAAAGTGGCTGATAGACCCTTATTGGTTTTTCCCTAGCTCTGTCCACATTTCAAAGAGAAATTATATCAGAGGTATGCAAGCGATCGCATTGTGGCCAAATCCAGCTCACTGACTGTTTTTGAATGGCCTGTGAACTAAGAATGGTTTTTATGTTTTTAAATAGTTGAAAAAAATCAAAAGAAGACTTAATATTTTGTGGCTTGTGAAAACTATGAAGTCCATATTTAATGCCCGATTAGTACAGTTTTATTGGAAACAGCCCCTCTTATTTGTTGCCATATTGTCTATGGCTACTTTTGTCCTTCAACAGTAGAGTTGAATGGTTGTGACAGAGACCATATATCCTGCAAAACCTAAAATATTTGCTCTCTGGCTGTTTATATTATAGTAAAGGTTTGCTAATCCCTGACTTATACCACTGACCAACATTTAATATTTTTGGCTTAATATCCTTTTTTTCCCCAACTGTTAACACTATGATGATGGAGCAAACAAAACTACTTTTTAATAAGATTTATTGGATGACATATTTTGAATGCTTATTTTGTGTTAGGAACTGTGATGAGCAATGAGGAAAGAAAAATGAATAGGTAGTATCTTTTCCTACTAGGAACCCATACCCTAGTATTAACTAAAAAATGGGTAGCTTTCTAATATGAATTGATGCTTATTTATATTAAAACCAGAGAATCTAATACTATTTTATAGTTAGTTATATAAGTTATATTAGCTTTCCTCAATGTGTACAGAGACTTATCCAAGTGTACAGGCATACCTCAGAGGTATTGCAGGTTCAGTTCCAGACCACTGCAATAAAGAGAATAATGCAATAGAGTGAGTCACATGAATTTTTGGTTTCCCAGTGCATATAAATTTTTTGGTTTCTACAGTTATGTTTACACTCTACCGTAGTCTATTAAGTGTGTAATAAATAATAGCATTATGCTAAAAAACAGTGTATGTACCTTAGTTAAAAAAGACTTTATTGCTAAAAAATGCTAACCATCACTTGAGCCTTTGGCAAGTTGTAATTGTTTTGCTGGTGGAGGGTCTTGCATTGATGTTTATGGCTGCTGACTCATCAGGGTGTTGGTTGCTGAAGGTTAGGATGGCTGTGGTGATTTCTTAAACTAAGACAACAATGAAGTCTGCCACACTGATTGACTCTTCCTTTCACAAACAACTTGTAGCATTCAGTGCTATTTGGTAGCATATTACCCACAGTAGAACTTCTTTCACAATTGGAGTCAGTCCTCTCAAAACCTGCCATTGTTTTGTCAACTAATTTTATGTGATATTCTAAATCCTTTGTTGTCATTTCAACAATCTTCCCAGCATCTTACCAGGAGTAGATTCCATCTCAGGAAACCACCTTCTTTGCTCATCCATAAGAAGCAACTCCTCATCCTTTGAAGTTTTATCATGAGTTTGTAATGATTCAGTCACATTTTCAGGCTCCACTTCTAATTCCAGTTCTCTTGCTATTTCCATCACATCTGCAGTTACCTCCTCCACTGAAGTCCGGAGCCCTTCAAAGTCATCCATGAGGGTTGGAATCAGCTGCATCAAAACTGCTGTTAATGTTGGTATTTTGACCTCTTCCCATGAATCATGGATGTTCTTCATGGCATCTAGAATGGTGAATCCTTTCCAGAAGGTTTTCAGTTTACTTTGCCCAGATCCATCAGAGGAATCACTATGTATGGCAACTATAACCTTATGAAATGTTTTTCTTAATGATTCCTGGTCAGTGGGCTGCAGAGTGGATATTGTGTTGGCAGGCATGAAAACAACATGAATCTTGTTGTACATCTCCATCAGAGCTCTTAGGTGATCAGGTGCATTATCAACAAGCAGTCACATTCACATTTTGAAAGGAATTTTTTTTTCTGAGCAGTAGGTCTCAACAGTGAGCTTAAAATATTCAGTAAACCATGTTGTCAACAGATGTGCTGTCATACAGGCTTTGTTGTCCCATTTATAGAGCACAGGTAATGTGGTAAATGAGGACTTTTGGAATGGTAAATGAGCATTGGCTTCAACTTCAAGTTGTCAGCTGCATTAGCCCCTAACAAGAGAGTCAGTCTGTCCTTTGAAGCTCTGAAGCCAGTCATTGACTTCTCCTCTTTAGCTATGAAAGTCCCAGATGACATCTTCTTCCAATATGCGACTGATTTGTCTGAATTTTAAATCTGTTGTTTAGTGTGGCCATCTTCATTGATTATCTTAGGTAGATCTTCTGGATAACTTGCTGCAGCTTCTACATCAGCACTGTTGCTTTACCTTGCACTTTTATGTTATGGAGATGGCTTCCCTCCTTAAACGTCATGAACCAATCTCTGCTAGCTCCAAACTTTTCTCCTGCAGCTTCTTCATCTCTCTCAGTTTTCAATGAAGAGAATTAGGGCCTTGCTCTGGATTAGGCTGTGGCTTAAGGGAATGTTGTGGCTGGCTATCCAGACCACTAAAACTTTCTTATCATTCATGTGTTCACTTTTAATTTCCTTTAAGAACTTTTCCTTTGCATTCACAGCTTGACTGTTTGGCACAAGTGGCCTAGCTTTCAGCCTGTCTCAGCTTTTGATATGCTTTCCTCACTAAGCTTAATCATTTCTAGCTTTTGATTTAAAGCGAGAGACTTGCTGCTACTCCTTTCACTTGAACTCTTAGAGGCCATTGTAGGGTTATTAATTGGCCTAATTTCAATATTGTTGTGTTTCAGGGAATAGGGAGGCCCAGCAAGGGGGAGAGATGTTGGGGACAGGCCAGTTGGTGGAGCAGTCAGAACACACACACAAAGAATATACAATGGAAAAAAGACTGTCTCGTCAGCAAGTGGTACTGGGAACGTTAGACAGCCGCATGCAAATTAATGAAGTTAGAACACGTCCTCACACCATACACAAAAATAACTCAAAATGGCTTAAATACTTAAATATAAGAAATGACACCATAAAATTCCTAGAAGAGAACATAGGCAAAACATTCTCTGACTTAAATCCTACCAGTGTTTTCTTAGGTCAGTCTCCCAAGGCAATAGGAATAAAAGCAAAAATAAGCAAATGAGACCTAATCAAACTTAAAAGCTTTTGTACAGCAAAGGGAACCATAAGCAAAACGAAAAGATGACTTAGACAGAGTGGGAGAAAATATTCGCAAATGATATGACCGACAAGGGCTTAATTCCCACAATACACAAACATCTTATATAACTCAACAACAAAAAAACAAAAAACCCAGTTGAAAACTGGGTAGAACACCTAAATAGATATTTCTCCAAAGAAGACATACTGTTGGCCAACAGGCACATAAGATGCTCAGCATCACTAATTATTAGAGAAATACAAATCAAAACTATAATTATGTACCACCTCAGACCGGTAAGACTTTTTTCTTAAAAAGTCTACAATTAACAAATGGCTGGAGAGGGTGTGGAGAAAAGGGGGAACCTTCCTATACTGTTGCTGGGAATGTAAGTTGTTGCAGCCACTGTGGAAAACAGTATAGAGGTTCCTCTAAAAACTAAAAGTAGAGTTGCCATATGATTCTGCAGTCCTACTCCTCGGCATACATCCAGACAAAGCTATAATTCAAAAAGGCTCATGTGTCCCTATGTCCATACCAGCACTATTCACAATAGCCAAGACATGGAAGCAACCTAAATATCCATTGACAGATGAATGGATAAAGAAGATGTGGTATATATACACAACGGAATATTACTCAACCATAAAAAAGAATGAAATAATACTATTTGCAGCAACATGGATGGACTTAGAGATTATCGTACTAAGTGAAGTCAGAAAGGGAAAGACAAATACCATATGATATCACTTATATGTGGAATCTAAAATATGACACAAATGAACTTATCTGTGAAATAGAAACATACTCACAGACATAGGGAACAGACTTGTGGTTGCCAAGAGGGAGTGGGTGGGGGAGGGAGGGATTGGGAGTTTGGGGTTAGCAGATGCAAACCACTATATATAGAATGGATAAACAACAAGGTCCTATTGTATAGCCCAGGGAACTATATTCAGTATCTTGTGATAAACCATAATGGAAAAGAATCTTAAAAAGAATATAAATATGTGTAACTGAACCACTTTGCTGTACAGCAGAAATTGACACAACATTGTAAATCAACCCTACTTCAATAAAAAAAAGAACACACATAGAACATTAAGTTTGACAACTTATATCGGCACAGTTCTTGGACCCCAAAGCAGTTATAATAGTAATGTCAAAGATCACTGATCACAGATCACCATAGCAAATATAATAATGAAAAAGTTTGAAATGTTGTGAGAATTACCAAAATGTGTGACACAGAGACACAAAGTGAATAAACGCTGTTGGAAAAATGGCATTGATAGACTTGCTCAGCACAGTGTTGCCACAAACCTTCAATTTGTAAAAAAATGCAATATCTGCAAAGTGCAGTAAAGCAAAGTGTAATAAAACAATAAAACTGCCTTATACGGTTGGACTACAGTTTGTTCACCTATTTGAAAGACCTGGTCACTTCCTAGGTTTGGCAATTATGAATAAACCTGCTATAAACATATGTGTGCAAGTTTTTGTGTGAACATACATTTTCAACTCATTTGGTTAAATACGTAGGAGCACCATTGCTGGATCCTTTGGAAAGGAGAGACTCTGTTTAGCTTTGTAAGAAGCAGACTATCTTCAAGAGTGACTGTACTATTTTGTGTTCCCACCAGCAGTGAATTTAGGTTCCTTTTGCTCTACATCCTCACCAGCATTTCATGTTGTCAGTGTTTTGGACTTTAACCATTTTAATAGGTGTGTAGCGGTATCTTGTCGTAATTTGCATGTCTCTGATGGCATGTAATATTGAGCACCTTTTCATATGCCTGTTTACTATCTGCATATCGTCTTGGGTGAGGTGTCTGTTCAGACAGGTTTTGGCGTCAAGAATGAGTTAGGAAATATTTCCTCTGCTTCTGTATTCTGGAACAGATTATAGAGAAACCATTTGGGCTGGTGCTTTCTGTTTTGGAAGGCTATTAATTATTGATTTGATTTCTTTGATAAATGCCTGTTGAGGTTACATATTTTTTTGTGTGTGAGATTTGGTAGATTGTGTCTTTCAAGAAATTTGTCCATTTTATCCAAATCTGTGGGAAACTAATGTTGTCCATAATATTCTTTTGTTACTCTTTTAATGTTCATAGGATCGGTAGTGATGGCCCATCTTTCATTTCTGATATTTCCTCTTTTTTTCCTGGTTAGCCAGGCTAGAGGTTTATCATTTTATTGATCTTTAAAAAATCAGCTGATCCTAATTTTTTAAAAGGTATAGAATATAAACTGGAAGGATATATTGCAAACTATTAATCGTTATCTCTGGATGATGGGATTATGAATAGTTTTTCTTTTCTCCTTTGTACTTTCAATATAGTTAATATGTAGTTTCATAATGAAAAATTATTTTTTAATTATATTCCCTACTGTTATGTATCTTTTAACAAAGTTATAATCAGTTTTCATGACCTTAATGAAAAATCTAGTTTCAGTATTCTCCTTTTTCACTTTTCATTGAACTTTATCTTTAGGAACTCCAAATTTATTTTCTGTGGCTTGAGGGTACTGAAGAGAATAAAAACATTAAAAAGAAGTGTGATTAGTTAAAAGAAAATGAAAGTAACATCTACTGGACTTCTGTGTTTTGCGTATGTTCTTAATTTTTACTACAGCCTTAAGATGGAATTATTATTATCCTCATTGTACAGTGAGGAAATTGAAGCTCAGAGAAAGTGACTAGCCCAAGGCTACATCTATCAATAGTATGTGGAAAGACGTGGTTCACTACAAGGCTGTCTAATTTCAAAGACTGTTATCTTTCCCAGATAAATCAGGTGAATGATTGGAGCCAGACTTTGACCACAAGAATATGTATATATGGTGGAAAGGTTGATTTTTATCATTCATTTACTACCAGTTTCATATATGACATTGCCTTTTATTAATAAGGTTAGTTGTATAAGGTACATATTTTGACCCTTTTTGAGCTTATACCTTCATGTATTAAAGTTTCAAAATGAGAGACAACTTATTTTAGAGATGAATATCTGAATCATTGTCAAATTTTGTTTGAGAGATAAAATGAATGTGTTTTGTTGTAGTGCTTATTTAATTTTTATGACCTGAAAGGACAACCTGGACAGAGGGAGAAGTCTGGCCTCCAGGTGATTTTTCAAAATCGCTTTTCCTATATATAAAAAAAGTATACCATCATCATTTATTTGGACTGAAAATTAAAAGTTGCTATATACAGAGTAATTACTAAATATTTTTAAGTAAATTCATAGATTTCTGAACCCAGTAGCATTTAATGGCATTTATGTAATCATTGATTATTCAATGCCATTTGTTTAACTATGTAGGTATTTATTTTAATTGAATTTCCTTGAAGAACTTCACCTAAAATAACTAAAATAAATGAGGATAATCTCAGCATGCCCAATTTTATTTTACAACTGGTAATTGTCTTAATTAACCCAAAGTTGTTGTCCCTTGAGTCAATATATTTATCACTGAAACTTTATGAAACCTTTCAATGATTTTTCAGAAATACCTTTTCCAGACCTACCAGCTATTTTTCAAAAATCCCAATGCTGGATTCCTTTCATAGTCCCTATTCATGAGGCCATAATTTTTAAAAGCAGTAAGATTTCCTTGATCTATCAAAATTATGTTATGCTTAGCATATGAGTCAAGTTTTTGCTACAGTAATGCTACATAACAAACAGCTCCAAAATCTGTTTCATGTTTATGGGTGACCTTATTCACTGGAATCTAGGCTGTGGATGGGGATAACATCTCCTCATGACTCCATGTTCCAGACTGAAGGATTAATGGCTTTACAGGCCAAGTTCTTCTGATGCTGGATGGTGGAAATTCAAGAGAATTGGGGAAATTTGCCATGCCTTTAAAAGCCTCTGCTTAGAATGGTATACTGTCACTTCTTCTATATTCATTTCATTGGTCAGAAAGCTGTGCCTCGCTCTCTGTAAGAGACACTGCACAGTCCTATATTCAAGAGTGTGAATCTATGCTTCTGTTGTACTGACTGGGTGAAAGGTTGGAGAAAATTATGAACCTGCATAACTACAATTCTGGGTTTTTAACTGTATAGGTTATGTAAACCTTTTCATTTGTCAGGTTGTTTACAAAAAGTGATCAGTTTTCTTAAGCAGATATTCAATTAAAATTTGTCTTCTTCAAACTGACCTTATTAAATATATGTGTGATAGTACAGGATTTAAAAAATAATGACTAGCGACTCTACCTCGTTAATAATTCACCTCTGCATGATGTTTTGCAGTTTATGAAGTATTTTCATATTTTTAAAATTTGATCACAAATAAGTTAGGTGATGGGATCCTTATTTTACAGATGTGGAAATTAAAACGAAACCTTTGTGGCTTGGCAAGGCTACAAATAATAAGTTCCATTCCAGATTTTTGGAGACTTCAAATCCAATCATCTTTCCATTACTCCATACTGGATCTTATGTTCCCATTCCCTCCTCTTTCCAAGCTTAAATAAATAAAAGGAATATTTCTGGAGCACTGCCAAAATCAAAGGAAGCTATCACTATACTCTTTATATTCCAGCAAATTATATTATCTTCTATTCTGACCTATATATCTGGATTAATGCAAGAGTATCCCACGGGCTAAACCTAAGTAGTATTTATTCATTGTCATTCCAGAAGGATGAGTTTATTTCCTGTGTAGTTTAGCAGAAAACATGTATTCAATTTCATTATGTATTTCAAAAGTATAAGAGAAATTACTGTGGTATACCAGTGCTTTTCAAATTAGTTCCAATGTAGCTGCCTCAGATGATAATAGTTTATGTATTTGAGGTTCTGTGTATGAATTTATTTGGGAAAAGAAATTGGAGGGAATTTCTATTGCAAGGAGTAAATTTCAAAAATCACTGTCTATACCAAGTACAGTTATGATGGCAATGTTATTATATCTTCATAAAATTCCTTCATTAGAAAATGTTTTCCACGAACTCACTAATATATTACAACAGTTGGATTATAAGGAACATTCTTGTGAAAAAAATCCATGATTGGTATTGAATAATATAACTTGTTTACTTGCTTTTTGCTCTCACTCTTGCAACAAAGCCTTTAGCACGTAATGAAAATCTGATCTGACTTCTTAGCAGTGGATTTCTACTTTTTTCTTGGATAGCATTCCATATTCTCAAATCTGTAGGCTTTTCTGGTGCTTTATTCCATTTCTCTGTTTTATGTTGTCTTTCATGATGTGCAAAATTTATTCCTTTATCCCCATATCTCCCTGTTTGTTCTGACTTCTTTCATAGTGAAAATAAAAATTAATAGACAATGATGAATTGAATCTTTCAGAAGGCTAGATGATACTTAAAATTCTATTGTTGGAAAATTAATTTATAACCAGCTCATTGTTCTTGCTACTTTGTCTGATAATAGTGTAAAATTACTCTCCGTATTTCTTTCTAGATGTCACCAGTTTAATTTTGGGGGGGCCTTTTCCCCTTACTATTGCAGCTAGCTTTTTTATATGAGCCATTGCTATGGCGAGTGGTAATTTTATTTGTTTTAATAAAGTTAGTGTATTTAATCAATATTTTTCCCTCTTTTGAAGACTGTGAACCAGAAGAGCTGACTGACTGGTCTATGGATGAAAAATGTTCATTTTGTAACCTACAGAGAGAAGCAGTCAGTGTAAGTTTTAGTGCTATGAAATTATGTCTAAACTAATTGCACAATTGTAACACAATTTTTTAAACTTAATTTGTTCTGAGAATTTGTGACTTACAGTGAAATTTAAATACTTGATTTTGGTAATGAGAAGAATATTTTAAAGTCTTACGTTAGAAGTCTAACATTTAGCTTAACTTGCAGGTAAAAATTCCAACAACATTCTCATCTTTTTTGCTCATTTCACATTTCTTTCTTAAAGCTCTTTGACTCATAAAGTTCAGTTCAGATCTGTTTTGTATTTAGGTAGACACGGGTGAGCCTAGTTTGGTCTGAGACCACCCTGTAGTCTGATTTCTTAGGAATCAGTGGTTGGAGGATAATGTAGTACTACGTTTTAGCCTTTTACTTTCTCATGAAGTCTTTTGGATATCATAATTATCTCCTGTGAAATGATTAATTATTAGTTTCTACTGTAAACAGGGCATAAACTAGACAAGCAGCATCTTCTTGCATGGTGGGAAGTCCTAATTCTTTATGTACTGTTGTGGGAAGGGCTGAGAAGAAATGGGAATTTGAGAACTTGCACCCATTTTGGTCAGATTAGTGGATAAACATATCTGCTTTGTTCTTAAAACTCTCATTACTGGCATGCTATATAGTGAGTTTATTTAACAATATATTTTATCTGCCCCCCACCCCCTTTTTGACAATAGTTTTGCTAAGGAATAAGGCTAGTTTGTCCCTCTATCAAAGATAAATTTCTTTTTTCCTGACTCCTTTCTCAAATCTTATGTTCTGTATATAATTTGACATATTTAAAATATAAAAAAAAAAACAGAATTTTTTTGCCATTTTAAATGGAGTCCCATGTTTAAATAAAAAGTGATTTTTTTTTATGTTGTTTTCTTCTAATTTTAGGATTGTATACCATCTCTTGATTCTTCACAGTCGACACCAACAGAGGAACTATCATCTCAGGGCCAGTCCAACACTGAAAAGATTGAATGCCAAGCAGAAAATTACCTAAATGCACTCTTTCGAAAGAAAGGTAATACTGATATACTTTGTCATTTAAAATTTGCAATAGACATCTAAAATGTTTGAATTTTTCTCTCACACAAGTTTTTAATATGTCAATCTCTACTCCATTCTTGATTATTTCCTTCTTTGTCCTTAGTTTTTCTTCATATTTTTAGGGACATTAGGATTTGCAATCACTGTAGAGCTGTCTTCTATTAGGCTTTCCTTTTCACCATTCTATTCTCAAATCTCTCCCTGACTTTATTTTCTTAATCTACTATAGGCAGAAGAAAATTTTATATGCTTCTGGTCTTCCTTATTTTGTTTCTGACTTCAGAAGTTCTTTTGTGTTCAATAAGTGATAGATATAATATATTGCAAAGCTGTTTTTAGAAATGTAACAGTTAAATCATTTATCAGCCAGGTTGGTAGTATATTTGCTGGCTTGAGATTTCAGTGTTTCTTTGATAGCTTGAATGTGCTTACTTGACATTACAATGTCAGTGTTGTTCTTTGCTTCCTGTCTATCTAAACATTAAATCCAAATGAGGACTGTTTTCACTTGTTTTCTTGCTTGATACACATGTATCAGGCAGAAGTTATTTTTATATCTTAAGTTACTTGAGAAAAATACAGAAATATAGACCCTTCCATTTTTTGTTCTTGGCCATTTGCGCCGTAGTAAAGTATCTTAATTTTTATCACATAGACCTTTGGAATAAGTCATGTGCAGGGGGAATGAAGGGTGGTGGTGGGAGGATCACTGTACCTCCCAGCTTCCTGAGATTGGGGAAAACATTACTGTATTTTCATCTAAGTATTGATAGTGCTTTTACTCCTCTTTTGAATTAGGTAACATCAGATATTTTCTGTTAAACAGATGACTTACAGGTTTTAATCTATAATGTTGAATATAGTCCTCACCTTTGAGAAAGGAAGCTTTTGTTTAGTCTTACTGTTACGAGTTCTTTTATGTGTTGAAATATGAAAATCCTCTGATGAGAAGAACCATTAGTATATTAAAAGGCCTAAAGTTAAGAACTATATATTTTTTTAAGTGCAGGGGACTGAAAATCTTTTCCTGTGTGTTACCAAAGTACTTAGTATTGAGAAATTGGCAGTATCTTTAAAAAACAAATTGTTTTCTTAAAATTTTCTTTATGAACCAATATAAAAATTATTTACATGATTTCTTTAAGAATTTTATATTAACTTAGAAAATTTTATTCTGTCTGTATATTTACATTTATAAGAATTATGTTATCAGACTTACATCACGAAGAGAGCTGGAGAAAATGTATGCATTTACACACATGCATGCAGTAAGTTTCACTCACCTTAGAACTTACCCAGTCGCCTCCTCCTTTGAATAATTTGTAATGGTAGTAGGTATAAATTAATCAATAATAATGACTTTTAGTATTTGATAGTATGGAGTTAGCCTGTGCTCCATTGCCCTGTTAAGAGTAATCAGTAAAAACTTGGTACTATTTCAGCTGATTCAAGCATCTGGGTCTCCAAGAGGTCTCCTACCAATGGTTGGGTGAGTGTTCATGGATATTTAGTGACCTCTCCATTTGGGGATTTTTTTGGTTTTCTTCAAGATCTTTGAAGGATCACAGAGTTTTTAAATGAAAGGTTCTTATTAGTAGTATTTTTGCTTTACTTCAGGTCTTCAGTATTTTTATCTTTGTTAATTTCTTTATTTGTAGTCCCTCATCACTTTCCAGATTTAATTAAACATAAGGACTTTTCTACTTGTTTACTTGGTTTTGTTTCTGTTGTTTGTTTTTAATTTCTTTGAATGAAATCATTTTCGAGATTTCCAATATGGTCTGACCAGGATGAGACTAGAAGATAATAACAGTATCTTTTAAATGGTTTTAACTCCTTTGTTTGTGTATTTGTTTATTTATTTAGTAAGTTCTTTTAACTTTACTTTGAAATAAAAGGCAAAAAATGTGTTTTTAAAGATAGGAAATTCCGAGTATTCGGAAGCAAATAAAATACTAATAAAGCATCTTGTTAGTGAAGTTTTTATTTGATTCCTGAAAATTTCTCAAACTCAGTCATTTATAGGAATGCTGCATATTAATAACATTAGTATTACTGATACTTTAAATCTGTTGCTTAGTTTGAGGAGCATAGCATGTGATCATCTTGCCAAAACATAGAGAAATCTTCTACTATCCCAATTGTAGCTTGTTTATTATCTTTCTTAACTATAGTTTTATGGAAGTTGATGATGTAAGCTGCTGTTATTGAGAACTCACACTTAGGATAATTAAGATGGTTGATGTCATCAATTATGATTGAACACTAAGTCCGTTTTGTGACTTACCTCATTTAATCCCAAAACACTGTTAAGAGATAGGTACTCTTGTTATCACTTTAACAGACTGAGATAATGAAGCTCAGAGAAGTTTTGTGTTGTGAACGTTTGAATCCTTGGAAGGAATTTTAAAAGGTCAAAGATTTTCTATGTGAGGAACACTTAGATTCTAAGTATTAAGTAGAAAATCATTCCTGTTCTCTACTACTTCGCAGCCTAGAATTAGGATTATTTTAATTGAATTAGGCAGGCTAGAGAGGACCTATGAGACATACAGAGCATTCCATCTTTGCTTTATATGAACATGAACAGCTTTAGTGATTAGTTCCCTTATAGTATTTAATAATTGGGGAAAACTTATTACTTAATCTAAATACAGTTTGGACTATCCCTTATAATTAGAAGCCAGTCAAAAATACTCCTGTAGGGTTGAGTAAGTACAGTCAGGGGAGTGGATATTTTAGTGCAGAGACGAACTTTTAACTAATTTTGTATATTCTTTACTTTAGAAATGTTTCAAAATTGAGTTCCTTCTAGAGGTTAACCTAGACAATTGTCTAGAATGCTAGAGTAGAATGAAACCTCCATGATAGTAGGGACTTCTGTTTTGTTAATTGCAGAATCCTCGGTATCTGGAATAGTACTTGTCACATCTTAGATCTTCAGTAAATATTTTTGAATGAATAAATGAGTACTAAGATAAACTGTCCATATATCTTCCAGTTTCTCTACGTATTCAGTGGTATTAGTACTTATTTGTTTTATTTGAAGAAGAAAATTATTTAGCGTGTATGTATTGTTTATCTTTTCCTACTTTGTACTTAAGTTTATTACTGTGTATAGCCTGAATATCAGTCAGTTTATTTGTTTTGAAATGTGGGTAAACATAGGCATATAGATATAAAATGCCTTTTCTGAAGCTGTCCCCATAGGATATGAACTAAACTGTTTTGACTTTGGCTTCACATTCTCTGATTACCTGAAGCAGTGTAAATCACTGGCTTATGATTCAGGAAGATATCTCATCTTTTATTTTTCAGTTAAAGAAGGCTACTTGACTAAATTGGACAGATAGTATGCACGTTGTAGCTGAATGAATCATACTGCTAAGTGTATATAACAAAATAAAGCCTTCCTTCATCAAAATATAATGTTTTTCCTACTTTATCTTTTACCCCCCCACACACACATTGAGCATTCATGTAACTACTATTCTGGCCTTTTCTTTTCGAAGACCTTGATATATAGTTGAAAGCTGCTATTAACCAACCTTTCCCCCTTAAATTAATTGTTAGCTAGGTTTTATATAAAGTTTTTCATGGCTCTTTTGAACACAGATCCTTTTCCTTTTAAACTTTTAATTTTTAAGCTCTATAATACTGCATGAAATAAATATTAATACTGCTTATTAATTAATTGGATTATGACTGATACTAAAACATTTGACTTCTTAGAAACAGGAGTGTTAATCTTTTAGATTGCTTTTCTCTAAATGCAGGTATCCTAGAATGACTATGTAAATTTGACCTGATTCATTCAGGCCCTAAGCATTTCTTATACAAATGTGCCTTTGTGATAACACGTGGTCATACATTGACTTTTTCTTTATATGTGGGCTGCCTTTTTAGAACTCTTAGGGAACTGTATGTTAGTGTCATAAAATAATCCACATACCATTATGAGCCACAATCCAGAGGTATCCTTGAAAAGATTTTTCTTATTTTGCCGTGTAGAGGATATGAATAAAATTCTAAGAACACACTTAAAATTATAACTGTATTTAAGATTTTAAGCATTTCTGTTAAAATCACCTTTCTGCCTGCAACACCATCCGTAGCAGGAATTAAAGGCCGACTATCAGGTCATTCATTCATCATCACATGGATTCTTATCTCCTTTTGTCTTTTTTAATCTCTAATTTGACCCAGTCGTTTACACCTTTACAAGCACCCAAATTTTCTCCACTGTGTTTTCTGGAACTTGTGGTCTTTCATCAGCAATCCCCTATATCCTCAGTCTTTTCTTTTAATGTTCCCTTTACTTTACTGCTTTAAGTGAAACCTATATATTCATAAAAGATGCTTTTGTAGACCTTTCCCTTGCTGGATGTTTTTAATTCCTTGCTTTATGTAATATGGGGGTGATAAAATTAACAAGCAACTTCTGAGATCTTTATAGCTGCTTTCCAATCATTTATTTGCCATCCTTACTCCAAACCCTGAGCTTGTTTGGAATATCTAAATATTCCATCCATATTATCATGTTGCACACCTCTACCAGCCTTTTCACTTTCTTCCTCCCATCTTAGTTCTTGGTGACTTCAAGTTCTATGTAACTGTTACGTTCTACATTCTGGCCTCTCAGTTACTTGACCTCTTCATTTCCAATGATCTTTTCCTCCATTCCACTCCAACCACCTTTCCCATCATCATCCCTAGACCTTTGCCACCTCACAAAAATAATTTCAACCATCCCTATTTCTACTACCATTTTATTTCAGTAGGCATCCCAGTATTTTTTTTAACCTCCTTGCAACCCCCAATCTATTGACCATACCACTTCTCACTGTTACTGTCTTACGACTTCACGTCTCTCCTTACTCAGTTTAGATACTGTGCTCAATCGCTGTAATCATCTTTCTGTAAAATTTTAACTCCCTTGCTTCTCTTTTCCTTTGTCATATTTGCTTGTCAGAACCTTATCTATGTTTTAACCCTATTCTCAATATCTTACACACTTACCCTGGAACAGCTGAACTTGACTAAAGTAAAACACCCTATTATGCTGACTTTCTAAGTCTCACCTAGTCCCTTTCCTCTGTTACAGGTGGTTGTTTTATATCCTTCTCAAAAGTTCACAACTAAAAATTGTGCTTCCTTTTTGTAGCACAATCACCTTCTAACATATTATATAATTTACTTATTTTTATTGTTCATTGTCTTATTCCCTTTGCTAGAATATAAGCACTATGAAGAATTAGATTTTTGTATTTTTGCCTGCTGAGATATCTCAAGCATCTGACAGGTAGTAGATAATTATTTTCTGTACTTTTACCATCTTCACTTCTCAACTCCCCTTTTCTTTTCAACCCATCCCAATTAGACTTTCTTTTCTACTACTCCATTGAAATTGTTTTATCAGTTTCATTGGTAATTCCATCTTGTACTATTCAGAGGAAAGTTATTAGTTCTCACCTTATTCAGCTTTTCAGCATCAATTGATAGGGATGAGCACTTCCTTAATCCTGGTTTCTAGGAAACTATATTCTTTTAATGTTTCCCTTGTCTTGCAGATTACTTCTTTCACATGCTCCTTGCTGCTTTTTGTCTTTTTTACCTTTAAATATTGAAGAGCCTAGGAGTTAGTCCTCAGTTGTCTTTTCTTCTCAATATGCCTTCTCTTACTTGATGGCATCATTTCATCCAGTGGGTTTAATTACGATGTATGTGTTGATGACACCTGAATATTATAGGATTATATCTAATCCTAATCTTTTCTCTAGCTTTACTCTCTTATATCTGTCCACTTGGTATTCTTCAGTAGAATATTCAGTAGGCATGTCAGAATGACCTATCTAAAACAGAACACTTGACTTTACTCTCCCCAAACCTTCCCCTGCCCCAGCCTTTCCTATCTTAGTAAAAAGTATCACCCTTGACCCCAGTTGGTCAGTCCCCAAGCTAGGAGCTTTTCTTGATTCCTCAGTATCCTGTATACCCACATTCAACCTATCATCAACTCCCATTGGTTCTACCTTCAAACCATTTCCGTAGCTGCCATCCTAATCCAAGGCACTTCATCTCTGGCATATACTACTTAAAAAGCCTCCTAACTGGTGTCTCTTCTTCTACTTTTCTCTTCCCTACCAATTCATTTTTTCTACACAGAAGGCAAAGTGATATTTCTGAAGCCTAAACCAGGACATTATTCCTCTGCCCAAAAGCTTCCAATGGCTTTGCATGTCACTGAGAGTAAAATATATCAAAAATTCAACCTACATGGCCTACTTCTGCCTCCTCTTTAGCCACATCTCTTATTGTTTATTCTTTTGCAGACTCTGGCTTTTAGCTTTTCCTCAAATGTGCTAACCTTATTCCCACCTTAGGGTCTTCCTACTTGCTGTTCCTGTTACCTCTGTCTGGAATCCTTGTTTGCACCTGAGCATTGCCCTCCTTCATATTATCAAACATTACCCTGGCCTGACCACTCATTGCCCCAAGCACCCCATTTATGATAATTCTTTCAGTCAGTCTCTTTCCCATCATTTTCCTTCTCATTTGTCTGTTTCCCTGACTCCTCTTTTAATATCTGTTTGTTATCTGCCACTTCTAGAATATAAGAACAGTAAGACAGGGATTTTGTCGATATCTCCTCAGCACCTAGAATTATACCCGGTACAGTTAAAACTCAATAACTTAATTGAGTGTCTGTAGAAGAGGAATATTTTAAAGATCAACAGTAATGCTTTAAAATCATGATTGTCTATCCAGTTTTTTAAAAATGTTACTTATAGCTGTAGTATGCTAGATCTTTTAGCAAAGTCTTTAATGAGTCCTTGCATGTGATAAGAAAGTTCCAGTATTCTAAGATGTTCTAGGAATCAGCCCAAATAATGAAAATATAAGTGATTATAAATTCCTTTCAGAAATGTTTAGTCATTGAATTATTCTTTCAATGGTTATACACAACTCATAACATTTTGAGGACATAATTTAAATTTTGGGGAAGCAGTGGTTCTTTCATTTATCTTTATATAATTCTTTAGAAGTTTGTCTAAATTATTTCTTTGCATATTCTAATTCAGTTGAGAAAGTGTAGTCTGTTAGGTGAGAGGGAAGACCTAATTCTCAGAAGAGATACAATTCTATTTGGGGCCCTATTTTTTGAATTACCATCTGTCCCTGGGTAGTATTTCTCCCCTGTGCTCTGTCTCTAATACTGCAGATAGTGAAATTAGCCTGTATGTGAATAAATGTAGTAATCTATATATGCTGTTCAAAATAATGAGTACTGAATTGGAAAAAGCACTTTTTTGTGGAAGTAATAGACAGTTACTACGTGCTATTTAACTGTTTCGTATTAACCATTTAAAAATCTTTTTAGAATATTTTTCTGATTTTCTTGAGTAACTCATGAATTCACCAGCTGTGTCATCACCTATGTGTTCTTTCATAAAATCCTGCTAATTTACTTCTTTCTTTCCCTGAGTATGACTTTCCCCAGAGCAAGACTAGCGTGTTGGCCTTTATAAAACATATTTCTCGTCCATGGTTAGAGAAGTTAATTCATTCAACAAAGTTCCACTAAGTTTCCTTCTATATGCCAGGTACCATACTAGTGGGAAAAAGACAGAAAACATCCCTGTCTTCTGTGTGCTAGTGAGGGGAAGCAGACAGTAAGCAAGTAAATTCTGTTTGTCGTTGAATGTGAATGCGTGCACGCACGCACACACACACACACCTTACACACATGCTGGATATAAATATATATGTAGGTGTTGTGGAGGCAAAGCAGGGAAAGGAGCTTAGGGAATGCCAGGGTAGAGGTGGGAATTGCAGTCTTATAAAGAGTAGTCAAATAACATTTGAGCAAACGCTAAAAAGAAAAAAAGTAGGGTATCAAACTCAAACTACAGAAAACCTGGGGGAAATACATTTCAGGAGTTAAAGCTAATATCAGCTTTGAAAAATTATAGATCAGGCATGTAGGAGGTGATCGCCACTCCCATTCCTCAGTTTTACAGATTATTTTCCTTTTAAGACCAAGCTAAAATTATAGCATTTAAAAGCAGATAGGGGATTTGGAGATTATTTAACTCTGTTCCTTTACTTACATACAAAGAAGTAACAGTTAAATAACTTGACCAAGCAACATGTACTATAATGTAAACAACTGATTAAATAATGTAAGATAGTTAATGATTATTAATAGTACTTAGTAAAATAATCAAAAAAGCATTTTTAAAATGTTTAATTAATGGATTAAAGAGTTGCCTGCATGAAGTTTGATGGTAATAAAAGAGATGGAGGCTTAGTTCCTGTTGCTGTTTGGTGATGAGTAGTATTAAGTCAGAGTGAGCTGGTGAAGTATTGAACAGGTGAATTAAATGCCTAAGGTTCATCCATGTCTGAATCCATGGAACTAGCTTATCTGAACCATCAGCTGAAGCCACAGAAAAGGCACTGGGATTTTTTTAAAAACTTCTTTTAAAAATGGATGAACTATTTAAGTTCCCGTCACTTGTAGTTTTTCAGCTCCTGGTCACCCTTTAATGTGTGGAGTCTTCATATCGTGATCAGACTCACTTGTATGAACAAACATTTTATCTGCATGATCTAAAATTTTTTTTAAAGATTTGGTGTCAAGTATTTGTGACTCCTTTATCTTTGCCTGACAAATGATGAGCATCAAGTTGAAAGATTTTCTAATCATAAACTCTTCACTATGTGATGTTAACAGTTAACATTTCCATGGTCCACTTCATTAAACCCAGCCTCCTTAGCAAGATGTAAGACTTTTTGCTTTACAGTCAACATTTCTTTTAACTCCTTGAAGTTAACAGAAGAATATGCTAGGTTTGTTCATACTCCATTCATTGTTTATTGTGATACTGTTTCCCAAGCCTGATTGACTGAGAGTATCTTTTTATCAAAACACTTTCATAAGTCCTACTTCTAGAAGTGTCAAATTTATCAGCATCCCACAGCAGATATTTCATGCCAAGTGTGAAAAAGAAAAATCTGTGTCACGTGGGTATCTGTCCACTGTTCTACTTTGTCAGAATACCTGTGGCGTCCCTTGGTCCCCCAACAGGGGCCATGAGATGGGAGATTAAGCAAATTTACTGTTTTTTTAATAGCTCTCAGTTTCTACACACCTCCTGTACTTTAAAGCATCTCTGCAAAATAGAGCATGATTCTCATGTTAAAAAATGTGTGTTTCATAATACATAATAATGTATGAGACTGCAGACCATAAGTATACACTGTACTGGTGGGCTATTTAAGAGATTTTTAAGGATAATTTTGATTCTGTGAAATGATTTCTACCTTCTTTGTCCGTTTTAAGTATTATTCCATCATATCCCTCTAAGAGTATTGATTTTAGTAGATTTTGAACTCGTTGGAGGCAAAGACTATCTTAATAATTTTTATCTTTCCAATTCCTTATAAAACATTTCTTAGTTTTTTGAACAGAGTTTTGGTCAAAGACATAAATCAAAATCATAGCAGATACTCTTCAACATGTAATATATATTTGCTGCTCAATTTATGTATAATTATGCATTTTAGGGTTAAAGTGAGAACACTGCCTACATGTATGTGTGGTGGAATAACATGGCTCAGCTGCTGAACAGATTTTAGGGTACCATACAGCAGTGTGGTTCAGGGGTGTTGGCAAGGGGCCAAGCAGACACAGGAGAAGCCTGCTCAAAAGACAAGACAAAAGCAGATTCCTGCTTTCAGTTGCTATATATTCAGGTGTCTTAAAATTTTGCTCTATGAAATATTATGTTTCTAAGATGAGGGGTTTTTTTGTTTGTTTTTTTATGAGAACTGATGTTTATATGTTTCATTCAGTCCTCCTGCTGCAAATTGTGTTTGTTAGATGCTGTGAAAATAAGGGTTTGTGTTTTTTTAAAACTTCTTGGAAAGCCTACGTTTCTTAGAGGTCTGCTTTTCTCTGATTTTTATCTTTTTAAATTTTGTCGCTAAGTTTCAATTTCTTCATGTTATTTTAAATTTTTTAAATTCAACCACAATATTTGTTAGTTTGTATGCTTTTAAAACAGTGGTTATGTCTTATTATATACCTAAAAACAGCAGGTTGTTAGATGACTTCAGAGTGAAAACTACTATGACTATTCTTTTGCTTAGTTTCTTTCTAAGATGTACTTTTAAAGCATACATATAGAAAGTTTTCATTGTCATTGTAAATAATACGTCTAAAAACTCTAATCCAGAATTCTTAAAAGTATGTTTCCTCTTGGTATTTTAGCTGTAAGACTTTAAACCTGATTGTAGTCTGCCTGCAAACTTAAGACAGCCCAATATACTGAATTGGGTGGTATTAGAATCTCAAGATCAGGACCTTTTGAGGAAAGAAAGAAAACTTAATGGCCAAGAACATTAGCTAAAGACTGAAATAGTTCATGTGTCCTGAACTGAAATAATAAGGGAGAGGGAGAGGTATTTTACTAGTCAGCTGTTTTGTTTTGTTTTTTCCAGACAATTTTCTTCATATACTGTGGTTTTGTGGATGATAAACTATAGTGTAAAAAGCACCTGAGTTATAAGCCAGCCACTGAATCAATCTACTACCTCAACTTTTTAATAAAAGGTTGAAGTTCTGTCTTGCCATAATTTTGAGTCTGTATTTTCAGTTTCTTAATCTCACATAAAGATCTTTTTTTAGTGCAATTTTTGTAGAAATAGCACTTTGTTAAATATGCTCTAACACATGAACTCTCCTCTCTATCTCATTTAATATGATATAGTTATAATTCTCTTTTGAATAATTACTTATTCTCTCTGGCACTTTGGAACCTCAGTGGCTGATTAATTCTTTCTGAATTTCTCTTACAAAGATATAAGGAGTCTAGGATTCTAGCAGAGGATTTGATCAAATACTGTACTTGTGAAATGTGATAAATTAGTTTTATAAATTACCATCTCACCATTTTAAATTTACATGTAATTATGAACTGTCAGTTACAGTTTACTATTTGCTGTTGGCTAGTTGTCCATTATATTCACAGCCTGCTCAGACTGTTCTGTTGATTGGAACTCATTGATTTGTTATTACCAAGTAGCGATCACCCTCTACCTTTCTCCATATGGATATATATTTGTATGTGTGTGCGTTTTCCCCCTTAAAGTGTTTTGAGTGAAGTCTTCTAAAACGTTTCTATCTTCAGTAGAAAGGGCAAAGCCTAAGTTTTACCATGAAACATATATGGATTCAAATCTTGCCCTACCATACATTAGTTACATAGTTCTGATAAACTACTTACCCTTTTATGTGACTTAGTTTTCTCATATGCGCAAGAGGCATAATAATTGTGGATGCTTATTTATACTCTGTTGTCTACCCTCACCCACCAAAAAAATAGTTTTATTAAAACAAAAGGTACTAGTTTAGATTTTAGTTTGATAGGTATGCTGTGTGTTCAGTAGTAGCTTCTGGTGGAAAAAAGAATATGGGCTATGGAGTCAAACCTAGATGGGTTGCTTGCTGTTTTGTTTGTTTGTTTTTTAATTAAGAAGCTGTGATATTGGGCAAGATACTTAACTTGGTGATATTATTGTGAAGATTAATATAATGTAAATGAAACATGCAGCTTAGTGCCATATGTATACTAGGCATCCAGTGAAGAGTAGCCCTATGGTGGATTACACTAATTTTTTTTTTTGCTTTTGAGTGTACGAGAAATCTAGGCACCAGCATGTAAATGACTTGCTTTACTCATAGTATGGCATAGTAGTTAAGAGGTCAGATTTTGGATTAGACCTGGGTTCTAGTCCTGGTTCTACTACTTACTCAGCCTTGCATGACCTTAGGCAAATTTTTTAACCTCCTTAAGACTAGTTTCCATTTCTATATAATGGGAATAATTGTGGCATTTTTAAGAGGATTATTGTGATGATTAGAAGAGATAATGCATCCAAACTGACCAAATTGTATACATTATTTGTGTGCAGTTTTTCTTGTGTACCAGTTATACCTCAATAAAGTTGGGGAGGGGTGGGAAGAAGAGATAATGTAAGGACTCAGTAATCTAAAACTGCTGCTACTGTTATTTATTATCATTATCATCAGTTACTTGGAATCACAGTAAATCAAAAAAGGAAGATCACATAGGGTTTAGTTCTCAAATTAAGTCTTGTAATCATTAAGAAGATTGTCCTTAGGAGCCCATGAATTAATAACTAACATCAGGGTGTAAGGCATCATACAGTCTCAAAAGTGAGTAGTAATACTTCAGAACTGTCAGCAGTAAATATATCAATAGTACTCTTCGGGTACTTTGGGGGAGTGGAATTGTCAGGTAAACAGAATACAAATTATAACGTTCTTTGTGTTTATTTTATACAAATGAAAAGTCACTTTTTTGCTTTGGTTTCTTAGTTGATAAAATGGGAGAATTTTTGCTAAAGTGTGTTGATATATTGTTAGTCTATGTAGCATTAAGGAAGTGAAACAAAGGTAAAGGAATATTTGAAAAAAATTATTGTACAGGCATATACACCAGTCAGCCTTCAATAATCATGTGAGACACTTTGAGGTAAAATTTCAGCATGGATAGTTTGAAAAGTTAGCTAATCCTGCTAGCCATTTTTCATATTCCCTTCATGTTCTGATTAATCAGAGAACCGAAGCTAATTTTAAAATATTAACTAATAACAGAGTGAAAATCTTGTATGAATATATTTGTGTAATGAAAGGACACATTTTCTAAAGCAAAATATAGATTATTTGGGAACTATTTATTATTTTAGATTACCTTTTGCTTCTTTAGGTATGGGTAATGAAGAGTATACATTATAGTAACTAGAAATGTTAAAATACTTTTATATGTATTTAAGAAAATTTATTTTTTATTTAAGCCAGCAACATGTTAAAGTGACCTGCCTTAGGGTTGCTTCTGTCTTAAATACACTAAGTTAGGCTAGCAGTGTTTCTAATGAGCAACTGGAACCATGATACTAGCCACATATTCTAGTGAGTCTGATCATATGCTCTAATATTCTGGTATTATTTGAACTCCAAAGCCTTTTGGGTATGTTATGGCCTAGTGGATCCTGATTTACTTTGCACATACTTCATTTTTCAACTTAAAATACTCTAGAGTTCTACAAAACCATCTGTGAGCTCATGTTAGATGATGGCAATTTTTTTCATGGGAGTCTTTATCCATTTTTGTTTTTCTAAAAAGCACACTTATTGTTCTGGCAGTACTGGTTGATGTTGTTGAGGTTTGTTTGTAAAAGAAGCACTCACTTTTTGGTTGGAGTAATGGTCACTGCCTACCTAGATTAGGGTATGTTTATGTACCTTCGGCATTGTCGTTTGTTGGAGTTATTGGAGTTCCAGAGTTGCAGGCCCTACATGTGTCTAGAAGGTTATAGAGGTAAAACTATGGATAATATTGACAAGTCTGTGATTCTTCCTGTTACATGCACTTCTTTGACTTAATCCTTGTTAACCCTGGAAATGTTTTAGACTATTAATAGAGAACATTCCTTCATTGTTGTTGAATATTTTGTTAGACCAAAAAAAAAGAAAAAACAATTACCATCATGGAGCCAGTGCTGTAAAATGGTGCTGTCCAAAATCACGTGTGCATGTAGTCAGGAATTAAGTAAGGTGATCCACTGGAGTGCAGGAATTCTATTTACATTGATGTACATCCTTGATAAAATAAGACTTCTCCAATAAAGGGAACCAAGGCTCCTTGGAGAAGTGGTTGCTTCCATGGCTGGGGCTGGGAAAGTATAAAATGAATTTGGAGCACTTTGTGGTGCCAGAAAGTAAGGAAGTCTCAAAAAAAGGTAGATTGGTAGGATGCAGGTGCCAACCTGAAAGAACTGCTGATGGCCAAAGCTGGAACAATATGAGCAAAAAAAATAAATAAGATAACCCATAGAATAAAATCAATATCCACTTTTTCATATTGATGTAAATAAATAAATAAGGAAGAAGGGACAGCTCTATCTCAGAGAAGAATTCCAATTTTAAAATGTAGAAGGAATGCAGGAAATGAAAATCACCCTTAGAACACCACAGTCACAATTATTACATCCAGCAATGAGTGCTTAAATCAGTGGGCAAAAGTTTGATGAGAATCCGAGTATGTGCATATTCTAAAAGTATCTTCCCCAGTGTATTAATTACAAAGGAGAAAGAGTAGCTCTGCAGTCGAGAAACCGAGCAGACACCAACTTAACCAAGTGATCCAGGGTAGCATCACCAGTAGTAACAAATATCCAGTCTTACTGGTACACCGATATGGTGCACTGAGAAATGCACATCACTTCTGTAGTATTCTCGCCAAAAATGTGTAACTTTGAACTAATCATGAGAAAGCATCAGATATACTGAGGAACATTCTCCCAAATAGCTGTTTGTTACTCATCCAAAATGTCTAATATCATGAAAGGAAAGACTGAGGAACTTTCACTGATTAGAGGAGACTAAGGAGAAACATGAAGGACATTAGTGGGAAAACTGATAAATTCCAAATAAAATCTACAGTTTAGTTAATAGTATTGTACTGATGTTAATTTCTGGGTTTTGATAATTGGTTATGTGGGAAGTTAACATTAAGAAAAAACTGGGAAAAGAATATACAGGAAATCTTTGTACTGCTTTTGAAACTTTTCTGTAGTCTAAAATTACTTTAAAATTTAAAATATTTTTTAAAACATAAAAATAAATAAATTAACCGTTACTAATCTTTGACAGATTGACTAACAGTGGCACCCTTACTTGGGCTTTATATCAGAAGTCCCTTGTCATATAAAGGAGACCTAGTGTTTTGGGAGAAGAGTGAGAGTTGAGTCCCTCGGACAAGGAGGGATTGATAATGGAGCCCTTATTCTTTGGTTTGCATTCTGAGTATTGTGATATATTATAGTTTATATGGCCAGTTAAATGGATATACTTATTCTACTATGTAGTTTTATCTGAATTAAGTCTGAAAAATAGATAATACAAATGAAATAGATAATAAAAATAGATACAATAGATAAAATAAAAATAGATAATAAAAATGAAAAATACACATATTTTTAACCTGCATTCTCAGTTTTGTTAGTTGATGAGTGAATATCCAACAGAATTTGAAGAACTCTGCTCTAAAGGCATACTTTAGAGACTGATTCTTCCAAAGTCCAAAATTGATGAGCTGAACTTAGAAAGAACATTTAATTGCTAAAAAGCCTAACAAGGAAAGTTGTAGTCACAGGGGAGTTGGACTTTGGCTTTAACAAGGCTAGGGGATTCACAAATACCATGGTCAGATCATGGCTTTAAAGAGGCAAAAAAACAGGAGAAGCAGGAAGGGTAAGGAGGGGCAAAAGGATTAAATAGCTGCATTAAGCTGTGGTAGACCATGACTTTTAGTAAAGCCTCAGGTAGGCTTTAAGAAATGAAACTTGGGGGCTTCCCTGGTGGCGCAGTGGTTGAGAGTCCGCCTGCCGATGCAGGGCCATGGGTTCGTGCCCCGGTCCGGGAAGATCCCACATGCCGCGGAGCGGCTGGGACCGTGAGCCATGGCCGCTGAGCCTGCGCGTCTGGAGCCTGTGCTCCGCAACGGGAGAGGCCACAACAGTGAGAGGCCCGCGTACCGCAAAAAAACCAAAACGAAAAACAAAAACAAGAAATGAAACTTGGAAGTATAACTGGGGTGCAGCTATCCCTTAGCTCCCCCCGCCCAAAAAAGAACCCCCTAAAATGTTATAAAAGGCAGAGATCCTATGGTTATGTGTTCTCCATGTTCCTCTTGTCTGGCAGATTCCTCATTTTACATGGGCAGTTGAGACAGTCAAATCTGTGGAATAAAAAGGAGCTTCAGGAAGTCCATGTCCACTCATTTGATCCTTGATTTTATATTTATCCTTTGCAGTGCATGTTCAGTAGTGACATAGTAAACCAAAGTGAAAGCAACATAAGCAGTGTCTAAACCTGCATTCTTTTCTGCCTTTGAACCAACTAGCTCATAAGACTTTCAGAAAAAAAAAATCATTTTTTTGTAATAATTCCTTTCAGTGAGTGTTCAGAAACCTTTTGTGCAAAGTGTGAGAGAGTAAAGGGATGTCTTCTCATTCTTATTTTTCTATGCCCTGTTAAAAAAAAAATTAAGAAAACCAAAACCAAAACCAAAAAAGGTTAACTCATTGCTCAGCTGTTAACGCTGCCCTTTATTCCCTTTGAAGTGTGAAGCATCGTTTATTTATGAAATTTATTGTTACCTTGTTGTGGTACCATTGTAGATCCCTGAATAGGTAAATGAGTAAGATACAGTGCTTAGTTTCAAGGAGGATACTGGCATGTTAATGATAGGATACAGTAGAGATAGAATAGAGAGAGTAGTTCATGTGCTGTTGATTCTCTTGTGGACTTAAACCTTGTGTACCCTACTCAGGAATGTTGAACTTGAAGACCATATAAGCTTCAAGATACTCCTCCAAGAAATATACAGTCTTTACATTTTATCCTTCCATACTGGATTGCTAACTCATAGAGAGCAGAAACTGTGTATTTTCCCTTAGTGTCTCTTTTAATACCCTGAGCAAGTATCATAGTTATTTTAGAGTCTTGGTAAATGATTTTTAATAACTTTAGTTATAACAATGAAGGGAGATCTTTAGTTAAAAGATAGCTCTGTGCCTCTGTAGCTATCCTGTTATTTTCTAGATAAAAAAATTTTAATGCTTGTTATTAGTAATTTATTTGCATTTTGTTTAGAGACTCATTCCATTTAAAATTAAAAGTAAGAAAGTAAGAAAGCAACACTTGGGAGGAGCTTTTATGGCTCATATTCAGTAGGCAAGACAGAGCAATAGTATTAGCCTTGCGAGTTGAATATTAAGCCCTCATTCCTCAGTTTACCTTTCTGCCTGTTACTGAAGATATTCTCCATGATCTTGATCCTACTGTAGTCCATATCAAACTTCACTCATTTAGAATAGAATTTTTACAGCCTTATTTGGGCTTTGCTATATTGTTAAATTAAAGTATTAGATTTTCTTTGGTAGGGAGTCTGGTTTTTAACACCTTTATTTTGTTTTCTGTTTGTTCTCAGGAATGCCCCAGCTTTAGCAGACCTAAAAGCTTCTCTGGAGATGTTCGTATCTCTCTGAGTGCCACATTGGTTGTAGTGGGTAGTATATCTACAAGTGGATATGTTCTACAAACACTGTGGCACACTCAGCCATAATTCCCCTGTAATAATAGCCTCTGGACAGTAACTTCTAAGCTCTGTTGATGGTGACTTTGATAGGAATAAGGCATTGTCTAAACAACTACTTTGTTGGGTCAGAGATTGATAGTACTTAATAGCAAGTGCCATAGCTGCTGAGGAGGCAGAAAAAAAGGTAGTTTGTCATGGGAGATGACTCAGCATTCCAAATAATTTCTAGTCAGATTTTCACTACAACACAGACTATTGTGTAGAGAGACATAAGCATTGAGATAATGTATCTAGTGTAACTTGCCTGACTGCGTCTCTCTAAGAGGAAAATGGTTTACCCCTCCTGTTCAGTATAATGAATTGTTTTGTATCTCTAGGGTAGCAGTTAGGCCAACTGAAGGACTGTGCCATCACTATTCATCTGTTCTGACCCTGGCTTGCATGGCAGAATGTATCAGTAGATCGTATAAGAAGCAGAGGCTGGATGAAGCAGGTTGGGAGTGGAATGTATGAGACATAGAATGATCATTGTATTGGCAGTCTATGGTTATAGTGGTTATCAAGTGATTCCTAATGGGGATAAATTTTTAAAAATTAGTTTAAATACAGTTGTGATTTCTTTTCTTTCTCTGAAAATATTCAGAAACCTCTGAATCTTTTCCACCTTACTTTGCTTAACATGCTGTTCTCTGGCCTTTGTATCTTGTTCTACTTGACAATTGTAAGAAATGAAGCAGGGGATATAGTATTTTATCATTGCAGTTTAAAATTAACATATGCTATTTTGCTGCTGTAGTTTCCATGATACTGTTTTATCAAGTTTTTATGTCTCTTTAATTTTACTTTCTAGTTCAAGTGTTCTTAACCAGGGATACTCCCCAAAAAGTTCATGGACAGGATTTCATGGGTTCATGAACTTGAATGGGGGGAAAAAATGACATCTTTATTTTCACTAACCCCTAGCTGAAGTTTAACATTTCCTTCAAATATAAATGCTGATAACAAACAACAGTAGTATTAATAATACCTGTTCTAGCAATAAAAATCATAGATATTTTCATATCACACATAATTATTGTTTATATTCTCACTACTTTGAAATTATAGTAGATATTAGACTTACTACTAGATCTTATATTATGCATTATAATATATGCATTAAGAAAAAGTAATATATTACTGTATCTCAACTTAAAATTTTTTTAAATTGTTTTTTAAATGATTACTACATAATCTTATATTATGCATTATAATATATGCATTAAGAAAAGGTAATATATTACTGTATCTCAACTTAAAATTTTTTAAAATTGTATTTCAGTATAGTTGGTTTCTTTTGTAATCCTACAAATTTGTGCATTTAAAACATGATTCTGAGAAGGAGACCACCATAGTCCTCACCACACTGCCAAAGGAATTCTTGCACAAAAAGGGTTAAGAATCCTGTCTGCCTCCTTTACTATTTGATCTTCATGCTGTCCCCAGAATGTTATACCTTAAGGACTGTGTCCTTAGAGTTATATATACATTCATATGTATATTTCTGTACATACATGTATTTCCCTGACTGTGCTCCCCCCCCCCCCCACAAAAAACCTCATCCACTCTCCTGGTCTCCACTCGTAACCTCTGTTTTGATGAGCCACAGTCTCCAAGTTCCATGCTGTTTTCTAGACATCTCCACATATATATTATGGAAGAATTTTAAGCTCAGTGAATCTAAACTTATTTTCCTTTTTAAGCCTGTTCATTTTCTTATGTCCCCCATTAATTAGTGCCATTGACACCTTCCCACTCACTCAGTATTAAAAATACAAGAATCACTTTTGATTCTTTGTTCTTTCTTACAACGTCCTCTGAAAGCGATTATTAATAAGTCACTAGGGATTATTAATAAGGCTGCTATGAACATTCTTATGCCTTTTGGACACCTGTTTCATTTCTCTTGGGAAAATCCGTAAGAGTAGAATTGCTGGGTCATAGCATCAATGTATATTTAAAATATATTAGAAACTGACAGATAATTCTCCCAAATTTATCATTTTACTCATTAGAAATGCATGAGAGTTCTAGTTGCTCCAGATCCCTGTCAGTAACTACTGTTACCCATCTTTGTTACTAGCTATTCTGGTAGGTGTGAAATGGTATCTCATTTTGCTTTAAATTGTATTTTCCTCATAACTAATAATGTTGAGTGCTTTTTCAAGTTCTTATAGGCAGTTTGTAGATCTTCTTTTTTAGAGATCTGTTCAATTCGTTTGCCCATTTTTAGTAGGGTTGTTTGCTTTCTACTGTTGATTTATGTATTCTTTATAAATTCTGGATACAAGTCTTTTATAAGATGATTAGTAATGTTTTGTGTTTGTTGAATAGGGCTTTAACCTTGTTGAAGTGCCTTTATACCTCCTAATTTGTTCAGCCTTGTGAGGTAGAAGACATAGTTTTGATATCCTCCATGTGGTAGCTAAGTTAACTAGACACATAAGATGAAACTAAGCCAAGGTGA
Organism: Delphinapterus leucas; assembly: GCF_059928025.1. NCBI lineage: Eukaryota > Metazoa > Chordata > Mammalia > Artiodactyla > Monodontidae > Delphinapterus > Delphinapterus leucas. The sequence goes on along the minus strand of NC_143133.1, from coordinate 45,050,685 downwards.
AGAAAGCTACAAATATTAAAAGGGGATCTCTGAAAACTTGAAAGAGGCTTGGCAACTTTACCTTTTTGAAGTGGGCTTTACAAACTGTTGTATATTTTAAATGTTTTGCCTAACAGATTAAGCTTTAAACACATTTAAAACATGAAATAAAATTGTATTTACAAGACCATTATTAGATCTACAAAAGGTATTAATTTGTAATATCCAGGAAGTCCAGTAGAGGGATGGAAATTTGAAGTTGTAGGCCTTTTTTTTTTTTTTTTTTAGTCATGCCACATATAAGTATATAACTTCACTTGAAGATGATACTAAAATCATAAATATGTAGCAAATTTGCAAATGTGAGGCCCAGGTCAAATGACTCTCCTGGCTGCTTATATGCTAGATAAAACTAGACAGAGCAGACTTTGTTCCACTTCTACACGGTTTAGTTCCTCTTTTTGAGAAAAATGTAACTAGTCTTATCAATTGATAAATTGATAGTTAATATAATGACTTAGGAATTTTCTTTTTATATGGTTTAGCTGTACCTCTTAATTGTGGAGGCAGGAGAGTGTGCTGCCATTTGGCCTCTGGTGTGCTAAGTGTCATACTTGCTCATATCTTTCTCTAGAGAATGATGAGGAAAAGGAGAAGAAATCGAGGTCTGTAAGGTTTTCCATTTATTGCCTCTATCACAAGAGATTTTCAGTAAAGTAAGGATGAAATTATTAATGAAAATCAGGTGTTTTTTTAATTTGAGAGATTCAGTTAGCCCATGTTCTTCTTACATTCTTTTCTTAAAAATGCTTTAAAAAGTTAGGTATATTAATACTACTCTTTATATTGAGGAATTTTCTTTTCCTGGTAATATAGTTCAGTGATTGCAGAAGATAACATTTATTTATTTATTTGTTTATTTTAAAATATTTATTTATTTATTGGCTGGGTCTTTGTTGTGGCATGTGGGATCTTCGTTCCAGCATGTGGACTTCTTAGTTGTGGCATGCGAACTCTTAGTTGCAGCATGCATGCAGGATCTAGTTCCCAGACCAGGGATCGAACCCGGGCCCCCTGCATTGAGAGCGTGGAGTCTTACCCACTGGACCACCAGGGAAGTCCCAACATCTCTTTATTAATAGACCCCTATTTTAAAAAATTTTTCCCAATTGTTTGTAGAGTATGGATGCTAGAGCTTGTTTTGTTGAAATATATCTAGCAGCGGCGATGTATTATAGCATGCTAGAAACAGTTGCAATAGAGTGTTGGCAAAATTTGTCTGAAAACTTTAAAATGATTAGAATGTTATCCCAGAACAATGTTAGTTTGGCACTGAGGAATAGGTGCAGGGAATGGAGACCCAGTGTAAAAGGAGGATGAATACCCTAACTTGTTCAGGGGGATTAAAAGGGCATACAGTATGTGTCATTTTATAGATTCTTAACCCTATATGTAAATTATGAGCTATTATAAAATTTATGTAATGAATTATGAAAGATTACAAAATAATGTAAAATTTTTGCTACCTTTTCTGTAAAATTATGAGATTGGATTAGATTTTGTCTCACGTGGTAGATCCTGAAGTCCAGTAGTCCTCAAAGTTGGTAAAAAGTACAGAAGCTATTTTTGACATTTTAAAAAGCCAGAAAAACGTCAAATATTTACTTGCAATAAGACTGTAAACCAAACAAAAAAAATTTCTTTATATTTGGTTCAAATTGATATTACTTTTTCTTCATAAAATTTGCCAGACAAAACAACTTACCTCTTATTGGCATGTCTTTTAATTAAAGTAAATAGGGAATTAAATTATGAAAGATTGGAAATCACTGTGCTATATATCATCCAGTGTTTCCCAAGGTGTAAGTGACCATAGTTTACTCTTACAAATTAAGATTAATACACGTATTTGTGGACAAATCAGAGATCCATTAGTGGCCATGTTTTTGTATTACCTAGTCACGTGTAGTAGACTTTCAGAGGATTCACTTCCAAGATTCGTTTTCAATTACTGTGTTCCTAGACTTAATTCCACTCCATTTCTGTTGTTCTGCAACTACAGCTAAACTGTGTTCTAAAATTTGGATTAATTCGTTTTAGGGCACTGAATAGTATTTTTTATTGGAAATAAATGTTAAATAACAATTCTCTATTGTACAGAACTCTATAATGGTAATTAAAGGTTAATATACTTGTTTTTATATTTCAGCCACATGCTGCCTTGTTGATCATTTGTTTTCGAGAATTGAATTCTAAATTTGGAAAAATAAGAATATGTTTTACTCTTCTCTCCAGATACCTCTTTGATTCCCTCCTTTCTTCTACCCCTTCTCTCCTATCTCCACCAAAGTGGCAGTATATGGTATTCGGTCTCCATTAATGGGTAAAGTACATAATTCCTGAGCACCTGAATAAGATCACTTTAAAGTGATATAAATAAGAAGATGGGGAAGAGATTAGTTTTTATAAGTCAGGGCTACTTCATTTGTTCTCTGTAAAACTGTGTATTGAGTATGTTAGATTGAATCCCAGTGGGTGGACAGGCAATAGTTGCTCGGTGGGTAGTTAACATGTTTCATCGTCTGCATTTTAGAAAGGCATAATACTTTTTCTGTCCCAGCTTGAAGAGAAAATGAATTTTAAAATGCCTTGATGCCACATTTAGTGACTGCTTTTAGTCTGTGGAGACAAACAATTTATTAATGAGATACTTGCTCACTAGTAGTCAAGAAGTGTCAAATGGATGTGCTATGTAGTTGTCAAAATGTGAGTTGGAATTTGTTTTTTAAATGGCTTAATATAGCACCTTTTTTATTTACCCATAGTGTAAGATTACTGTTGTTCCATAATTCATCAGATCTGCATTCCTAGATTATCATGATTATTTACCTACTTATGGAATAATAAAATTTGCATCTAAATTTAGTTGTCTATAACACACTTTTTCAAGAGCATCAATCATATTATTCATTAGTGAATAAATACAATCTCAACGCATGTATCAGCATCAAAACTAAGCATTATGAATAGTACAGCTGTAATTCCTTATTCTAAAGGGTCTCTGGTGCCACCTACTGAATAGTTATTTTTACAGGAAGAAAAGTACGTGAAATCAAATGGATTTTTTTACTTAATCCAATTTTTTGTTTTGTTTGGTAACTTAATAAACTTCATTTTTTAGAGCAGTTTTGGGTTTACGGAAAAGTTGAACAGAAAGTACAGAGTGTTCCCATATACTTTCCCCACTCAGTTTCTCCTATTATCAGCATCCTTCATTGCTGGTTGTACATTTGTTACAATTGATGAATCAGTGTTGACAAATTATTATTAAATAAGGCCCGTAGTTTACATTAGGTTCACTTTTTGTATGCTGTACGGTCGTGTGGGTTTTAATAAATGTACAATTTCATGTATCCACCATTACAGTGTTATACACAGTAGTTTCACTACTGTGAAAATCCTCTGTACTCCACTTATTCATCCTTCTACCCCATGCCCCAACTTGTGTCAAACACTGTCTCCATAGTTTTGCCTTTTCCCGAATGTCATATAGTTGGAATCATACAGTATATAGCCTTTTTAGATTGGCTTCTTTCACTTAACAATGTGCATTTAAAGTTCCTCTTTGTCTTTTTGTAGCTTGGTAGATAGCTCATTTCTTTTTATTACTGAATGATGTTCCATGCTGTGGATATACCACAGTTTTGTTTATCTATTAACCTGTTGAAGGACATTTTGTTTGCTTCCAATTTTTAGCAATTATAAATAAAGCTGCTATAAACATTCACTAGTTTATATGCAGACATAAGTTTTCAGCTCATTTGGGTAAATACCTAGGAGTGCAATTCCTAGGTCCTGTGGTAAGACTTTAGCTTTGTTAAGAAACTGCCAAACTGTCTTCCAGTGTGGCTGTACCAATTTGCATTTCCATCTGGAATGAATGAGAATTCCTTTTGCTCCACATCCTCACCAGCATTTGCTGTTGTCAGTGTTTTGGATTTTAGACATTCTAATAGGTGTGTGGTGGTATCTTCTTATTGTTTTAATTTACAGTTCTTTAATTTACAGTTCTTTTTATATACTTATTTGCTATCTGCGTATCTTCTTGGGTGAGATAATCTGTTCAGATCTTTTGCCCATTTTTTAATCAGTGTTTCATTTTCTCATTGTTGAGTTTATATATTTTGGACATAAAAGCCCTTTATCAGGTAAGTGTTTTGTAAATATTTTCTCTCAGTCTGTGGCTTGTCTTTTCATTCTCTTAAGTTGAATCTTTCACAGATTAAAAACTTTTAATTTTAAAAGTCTACATTATCAAATTTTTTCATGCATCATGCTTTTGTTGTTTTATCTAAAAAGTCTGCCAAACACAAAGACACCAAGGGTTTTTCCTGTGTTGTCTTCTTATGGTTTTATAGTTTTGTGTTTTACATTTAGGTGTATGACCTATTTTGAGTTCATTTTTGTGAAAAATACAAGGTCTTTGTCTAGGTTCTTTCTTTGCATGTGGTTGTTTGGTTGTTCCACCATCATTTCTTGGAGACAGTCCTTTCTCCATTTGATTACTTTTGCTCCTTTATCAAAGATCAGTTGACTCTTGTTTGTATGGGTCTATTTCTGGGCGCTGTGTTCTGTTTCACTGATCTGTTTGTCTGTTTGAGCTCATTATCATACTGTCTTGATTACTGTAGCTTTATATAATAAGTCTTGAGGTTGGTAGTATCAGTTTTCCAATATGGCCCTTTTTTGCTATTGTCTTGGCTAATCTGGGTCCTTAGCCTTTCTATATAAACTTAAGAATCAGTTTGTCAATACCCACAAAGTATTGTGGGATTTTGATTAGGATTACATTGAAACTATAAAGTTGGGAAGAACTGACATCTTAACAATATTGAGTTTCTATCTGTGAACATAGGATGTCTCTCCATTTATTCAGTTCTTTGATTTCTTTCATCTGTTTGTGATTTTCCTTATATAGATCTTGTATATATTTTCTTAGCTTTATACCTAAGTACTTCATTAAAAGGGTGCTAATGTAAATTGCATTATGTTTCAAATTCTACTTGTTCATTGGTGGTGTATAGGAAGATAATTGACTTTTGTATATTCACCTTGTATCCTGCAACCTTGCTATTATTAGTTCCAGGATTTTTTTTTTAAATTTTTCCAAACAATGTTATATGTAATTTTTTTTTTTTAGAGTACAGAATAATATGAACATTGTCAGTGCATTTTCAGAATAAAAGTAACTGGTTCAAAATCTGAAAAATTATCATCCTCTAATGAATATATAGACAACAGTTCTAAATGCTGTATTAATCTTTTGAATCCAAAAGTATACTGAAAGAATAATAATCTAAATAATAATCCATGACCTAGTAACCTTATTATTGCCTTGATTCCTCAAATCAATAAGTTAAAATGAGAATAATCTTATGTTCACCCTAATAGACTTTTTTCTTTTATTTTTATTGAGGTGTAGTTGATTTATAATACTGTATTAGTTTCAGTTATACAACATAATGATGCAAAATTTTTATAGATTATACTCCATTTCAACTTAAAACATATTGGCTATATTCCCTACATTGAACAATATTTCATTGTAGCTTATTTATTTCATACATAGTAGTTTGTACCTCTTAATCCCTACCCTGCCCCACCCCCTTCCCTCTCCCCATTAATAATCACTAGTTTGTTCTCTATATTTGTGCGTCTGTTTCTGATTTGTTATATTCATTCGTTTTATTTTTTAGATTTGACATATAAGTAATAGCTTACAGTATTTCTCTCTGTCTCATTTCGCTAAGCATAATACCTTCCAGGTCCGTCCACATTGTTGGAAGTAGCAAAATTTCATTCTTCTTTTATGACTGAATGTATTCCATTGTATATATATATATATATATATATATATACCACATCTTATTTATCCACTCATCTGTCGGTGGACACTTGGGTGACTTCCAGATCTTGGCTATTAAACAGCATTGTTGCTGCTATGAACAGCATTGTTGGAAGTTTTTTTTTATTACTGATCCAATTTCATTACTGGTCTGTTCATATTTTCTGTTTCTTCCTGGTTCAGTATAGGGAGACTGTACATTTCTATGAGTTTGTCCATTTCTTCTAGGTTGTCCATTTTACTGGCATATAGTTTTTCATCTGGTATGATCCTTTGTACTTCTGTGGTGTTGGTTGTTACTTCTCCTTTTTCAGTTCTGATTTTATTGATTTGGGCCTGCTCTCTTTTTTTCTTACGTGTCTGAGTAAAGGTTTATCAATTTTGTTTATTTTTTCAAAGAACCTGCTCTTATTTTCATTGATCTTTTCTATTGCTTTTTAAGCTTCTATTTCATTTATTTCTGCTCTCATCTTTATGATTTCTTGTCTTCTGTTTATAGGACTTGTTTGTTCTCCTTTTTCTGGTTCCTTTAGATGTGAGGTTAGGTTGTTATTTGAGATTCTTTTTTCTTGGCTCCTGAGTTACACTTGTATCACGTACTTCCCTCTTAGAATTGCTTTTGCTGCATCCCATAGATTCTGGGTCATTGTGTTTTCGTTTTCATTTGTCTCTATGTATTTTTTTGTTGTTCTTTAATTTCTTCGGTGATTCATTGGTTGTTTACTAGCACATTGTTTAGCTTCCCCATGTTTGTGTTTATTGCAGTTTTTTTTTCTTGTAGTTGACTTCTAGCGTCATAGCATTGTGGTTGGAAAAGATGTTTGATATGATATCAGTTTTCTTATTTACCAAGGTTTGTTTTGTGGCCTAGCATGTGATCTATCCTGCAGAATGTGCCATGTGCACTTGAAAAGAGTATATATTGTTGCTTTTGGATGGGATGTTCTATATATATCTATTAAGTTCACTTGATCTAATGTGTCATTTAAGGCCAGTTTCCTTGTTGATTCTCTGTCTGGATGATCTGTCTATTGATGTAAGTGGGTTGTTAAAGTCCCTGCTGTTATTGTGTTACTGTCAATTTCTCCCTTTAGGACTGTTAATATTTGCTTTATGTATTTAGTTGTTCCTCTGTTGGGTGCATATATGTTTATAATTGTTATATATCCTTGGATTGATCCATTGATTATTGTGTGATGTCCTTCTTTGTCTCTTGCTACAGTCTTTGTTTTAAAAATCTATTTTGTCTGATACAAGTATTGCTGCTCCAGCTTTCTTTTGATTTCTATTTTCATGGAATACCTTTTTCCATCCTCTCACTTTCAGTCAGTGTGTCAAGTAATTATTGATAAGTATGTATTTATTGCCATTTTGTTAGCTGTTTTGGGGTTGGTTTTATAGTTCTTTTTTGTTCCTTTTTTTCTCTTCTTTGTGATGTGATGACTGTCTTTAGTGTTATGTTTGGATTCCTTTCTCTTTTTCGTCTGTGTATCTATTTTGATTTGTGATTACCATGAGGTAGGGGTGTGTGTGTGTGTGTGTGTGTGTGTGTGTGTGTATTATTTATTTTAAGTTGCTGATCTCTTAATTTCAAACTCATTTTTAATACCCCAGTATTTTTACTCCCCTCCCCCCATGGTTAGTTTTTGAATCATATTTTACATCTTTCTGTTTGTGTACCCTTAATTACTAATTAAGGATATAGATGATTTTACTACTTTTGTCTTTTAACCTTCCTACTAGCTTTGTACGTGGCTGATTTACTACTTTTACTGTATATTTGCCTTTACTAGTGAGATTTTCCTTTCATAATTTTCATGTTTCCAGTTGTGGCCTCTTTTTCACTTAGACAAGTGCCTTTAACATTTCTTATAAAGCTGATTTGGTGAAGCTGAGCTCTTAGCTTTTGTTTATCTCTAAAACGTTTAATCTCTCCATCAAGTCTGAATGAAAGCCTTGCTGTGTAGAGTATTCTTGGTTGTAGGTTTTTCCCTTTCATTACTCTAAATATATCATGCCACTCCCTTCTGGCCTGCAGAGTTTCTACTGAAAAGTCAGCTGGTAGCTGAATGAATGTTCCCTTATGTAATTTGTTGATTTTCCCTTGCTGCTTTTAATATTCTCTTTATTTTTAATTTTTGCCATTATAATTACAATGTGTCTTGGTGTGGTCCTCTTCGGGTTGATCCTGTATGGGACTCTCTGTACTTCCTGGACCTTTCCCATATTAATTAATTTTTTAGCTATTATGTCTTCTGCCCCTTTTTCTCTCTCATCTCCTCTGGGACCCCTCTAGTGGGCCTGTACGTTTGCTTGATGTTGTCCCAGGGGTCTTTTAAACTGCTCTCATTTCTTTTCTTTTTTCTGTTCAGCTTCAGTGATTTCCACTGCTTTTGTCTTCCAGCTCACTAATCTGTCTCTTTGTATCATTAATGTACTGTTGATTTCTTCTAGTAGTGTAATTTTCATTTCAGTTAAATTATATTCTTCATCTCTGTTTGGTTCTTCTTTATATCTTGCAACTCTTTGTCAAACTTCTCACTGTATTCATATCCAGGAATTTTTTTGTTGAGTCTTTCATATAGACAATCATGTTATCTGTGAACAAAGACAGTTTTATTTCTTTATTCCCCAAATGTGTACTTCTTGTTGTTTTTTCTTGTTACCTAGAGCTTTTTATTATGTTACCTAGAGCTTCCATTATGATGCTGAATAGGTGTGATAAGATGGGATATCCTTACCTTGTTCATGATGTTAGGGGGAAAATATCTAGTTTTTCACCATTGAGTATGATGTTGTAGGTTTTTGTAGATGTTATTTATCAAGTTGAAGAAGTTCTCCTCTGCTCCTGGTTTGCTGAGTTTTTATTATGAATGAGTATTAGGTTTTGTCAGGTGCTTTTTCTGCATCAGTTGAGGTGATCATATGATTTTTCTTCTTAGCCTGTTGATGTGCTCGATTACATTAATTGGCTTTCAAATGTTGAATCTGCTTTGTATACCTGAAATAAATTCCACTTGGTCATTGTGTATAATTCCATTTGTACATTGTTGGATTTGATTTGCTAGTATTTAGCAAGATTTTTAAATTTATTTTCATGAGAGATACTGCTTTGTAGTTTTGTCTTTATCTTTCTTTTGTATTACTATAATGCTGACCTTAGAATGAATTGGTAAGTACTCCCACCTCTTCTATTCTCTGGAAGAGATGGTAGGGTATTGGTGTAATTTCTTCCCTAATACTTGGTAGAATTCACCACTGAAACCATCTGGGTTGGTGCTTTCTGCTTTGAAAGGTGATTATTCATTTTTAACAGATATGAGCTTACCCATGTTATGTATTTCTTTGTGTGTGTTTTGCCAGATTGTGTCTTTCAAATAATTGGTCTGTTTCGTGTAAGTTATCATATTTGTGGGTATGAAGTTGTTCATAATGTTTATTTATCCTTTTAATATTCATGAGATCAATTGTGATGGCTTTTTTTTTCATTTCTGTGTTTGTAACTTGTGTCTTGCCACTCTTTCTTGGCATTCTGGTTAGAGGTTATCAATTTTAATGACGTTTTCAAAGAACCAGGTGATGTTAGTTTTTAAGAAGGCATAGACTATATATACTGGAGTCTTTATTCTGAAAGTTCTCTAATATCATCTGCTTTTTAGTTTTATTAAGGAAGGAAAGATTCTGAAAGCATATCATAGATTTTTTTCCCCTTAATCTGATTTTTACTTTATGGTTCCCGTAGGCTTTTCAGATCTTACTTAATGTTGAAACATAAAGGCATATCAAAAAGATAGCAAAGAGTTGCTTTTTGTTATGATGAGTAACTCTGCCCCAAGGAGTGTTTTACTGTGGGGATTTAACCAACTCTACCCTTGCCTATGAGAATTCAACGCTAAATCTTCAGGAATTTTCATGAGATATGACAACATTGAAAAATCATTTGCTCTTTTGCTTATTATTCTACATTTAGACTTAAAATTTTTCCACAGGGTTAGAGCTGCTCAGAATGTTCCCCTAGGAAGTTTAAATGCCTCACTACATCATTAAGCTTCAAAGCTTATTAAAGGTAGATAACATAAATCTCCTTAGTATATTTAAACTGTCTAAAGAGATAATTCTGTATGTTTACATGAATTATATCTTTTAAACGTAAGGCATATGAATAATTTGTTTTTTAAATGAATTGTTAAAGAAGTATTTATTTTTGAAATGACAAGGAATTTTATAACCAAGGAAGATTTGGTTTCTTGATTCTGGAAATATAGACGATTAGAAATATGAAACTCTCATTAAAGAAACAATGAAAAATCCTAGATTAAAAATCAAAACTTAAAATAGAGAGCAAGAATATATATCTGTATCTAAAAGGAGAAAATCTCCCCTGGTAATTTTTAGCCATTGACTAATTGCCACAGGGTTTAAGAATCTGAGTTCAAACTAATTCAAAAATCTAGAATTTAATTTAAAATCATCTTGCATTGGAAGCAACCCAGTTGTCCATGGACAGAAGAATGGATAAGCAAAAAGTAGTGTATATATACAATGGAATATTAGTCACCCTTAAAAGGGAGCAAATTCTGACATATGCTTCAATGTGGTGGAACCTTGAGGATATTACACTGAGTGAAATAAACCAGTCACAAAATGACAAATACTGTGTGATTCCACTTATATATGAGGTAGTTGGAGTAGTCAGTATCATAGAGACAGAAAGTAGAATTGCAGTTGCTGTGAGTGGAGGGGGATGAGAGATTATTGTTTAATGGGTATAGTTTCAGTTTTGTAAGATGAAAAATTATGGAGATGGATAGTGCTGAAGGTTGCACAACATTATAAATGTATATAATACCACTGAACTAAACTATACACTTAAAATGGTTAAGATGGTAAATTTTATGTTATGTGTATTTTACCACAATAAAAAAAACTTTTAAAATCATCTTTGTTTTCAAAATAGTCCCAAATATAAAGTCCTTTAAAAAGTGAATTCATTCCCCCCAAAATAAAATAAATCATAAAACACATAAGCAAACAGTTTATAATTGTTGGCAGAAATAATAAAGAACCAGAACCAACCTTCAAAGACTGGATTTTGTAATTAAAAGATAAGAATATAAAAAGGGTATGTTTTAATCTATTTAAAGAAATATGAAGTTTAAAATTAAAAGCATGAGTAAAAGCTAGAGACTATCAAAAACTACCCAACATGTATAAAAAATAACCAAATAGAATGTCTAAAAATGAAAAATATAATAATGAAATTTTAAAACATAATGAAAGTTTTAAACAACCAATTACATTTGGGAGGGTCATTGATAATTGTGAAGGTTGAAGAAGTCACAAAAAATGCAGCAACAAAATGAAAAATTTGAAAGATGCTAAGAGACATGAAAAATATAGTGAAATGAGGTATTGTGTGTCTAATCAGAATTTAAGGTGGGGATTATAAATAGAATTTAAGAGAGGCAATATTTAAAGAGATACTACCAGAGAATTTTCTAGAATTTATGAAAGGCATGAATCATATTCAGGGATCCTAGTGTTACCTAACAGGATGAGTGAAAATAAATTCACATCAGACTTAGTTGAAGACTGCAGAGCAAGAGAAAATGTTGATAACAGCCAGAAGTACAGGACTGATTACTTACAGTTGAATAAGACTGACAGCTGCTTTCTAAGCAGAAATGGACTCCTACAAAAGAAAGTGACTATCAACTTAGGATCTGGTAAAAGCTCTTTCAAGAAACAAATTTGTTTGCAGGCTAAAAAAACGGAAAACAGGGGCTTCCCTGGTGGCTCAGTGGTTGAGAGTCCACCTGCCAGTGCAGGGGACACGGGTTCATGCCCCGGTCCGGGAAGATCCCACATGCCGTGGAGCAGCTAGGCCCGTGAGCCATGGCCGCTGAGCCTGCGCGTCCGGAGCCTGTGCTCCGCAACGGGAGAGAGGCCACAACAGTGAGAGGCCTGCGTACCGCAAAAAAAAAAAAAACAGAAACTTTACCTCCAATAGACTTAAAACAAAAAACCCTCTGAGGGTTATACTTGAGGAAGAAATAAAACAATCTTGAAAAAAAGGTCTGAAATGCAAGGAGGAATGAAAGTACGAACTGGTAAACATTGAAGTAAATCTAAAGAAAAACTGATTGCCTAAGATAATAAAAATAATAGCTACTTGTGGGATTAATAAATCCTGTTAATACCTGAAAACAAGAGCATGTAAGCCTAGAGTGGTATGAGTGGAATTAAAGCATTGTACAGCCCTTTTTAATAGAGCAAATATATTTATTAACTTCAGACTTTCCTTGACAAGGAAAAATAACGCATCTGAAATTTTTGGGGCTAAGTAATGAAAGAATAGCTCTAGAGATACTAGTTTCAAACCAGTAGAAGAGGGAAAATACATGGAAAATTTTTTTCAAAAGAAAAATTGGGACCTATAAAGCAAAAAATAGGAATAAATAGAAATATTAGTTATTTAAATAGATGTAGTACGAGTTCTCCAATTAAGACATCGATTATTAGATAGATTAAAAATTCAAATCCACCTATACGTTCTTTATAAAAGACTCCTTGAAAATGTGAAAGGCTGGAAAAAAATACACACTAGTAAAAGCCTGACCAAATATGCATAACAATGTATAACATCAAGCATAATGACTTATGAAGACAGAAATATTAAAAATTAATTGGATTTTTATATCATGATAAAAGGTACTGTTTCACCAGAAAACCATGACAGTTGTGAATATGTGTGTCAGAATAACACAGCCTGAAAATATGATGCAAAAATTATCAAAAGTACAAGGAGAACATCATAGACAGGGAGTTTAAGATCTTGTTAAGTCCAACAGACCTAATGTTAATGAGAAGAAAGAAGATTTGAACAACATAGTTTTAATAAGTTTGAGGTTATGGACATACATAGAGCCCCAAACCCAATCATTTCAAATTTTGAAACCTTGTAAACATTTTTTCAAGTATACTCAAAATTTTATAAAAACTGACTGCATTTTGTGCCATTAAGAAGTTATCAACAAGTAAAAACTGATATCACACAGACCATATTTCTTGATACAGTTCAGTTAAGATGGCAGTCAGTAACAAAAAAGACAACTTTAATGGAATAAGTTTGTGCATATGGAAATATTATGATATTTCTAAGTAATTTATGGGATAAAGAAGGAATCCTAATGGCTATCAGAATATATTTGGCACTAAATAATATTAAAAATATATTTTAAAGCTTATAAGACTTATAGGATTTGATAGAAGGAGATTTATAGCCTTAAAATTTTATATTAAGCAAAAGATTGGAAATTTAGTAAGTCAGCGGAGCATCTAAGTGAAGGAGTTTTTTTTTTTTTTTTAAGTAACCCTAAGGGACTTCCTTGGTGGTGCAGTGGTTAAGAATCTGCCTGCCATTGCAGGGGACACAGGTTCGAGCCCTGGTCTGGAAAGATCCCACATGCTGCGGAGTAACTAAGCCCGTGTGCCACAACTACTGAGCCTGCGCTCTAGAGCCCGCAAACCACAACTACTGAGCCCGTGAGTTGCAACTACTGAAGCCTGCGCACCTAGAGCCTGTGCTCCACAACAAGAGAAGCCACCACAATAAGAAGCCTGCGCACCGCAACAAAGAGTAACGCCTGCTCACCGCAACTAGAGAAAGCCCACGCGCAGCAATGAAGACCCAACGCAGCCAAAAACAAATAAATAAAATACAAAATAAAATAAAGTAACCCTAAATAATTAGGAGAAAGGCAGACAAGATATCAACAAAACTGGTGAAATAATATGCAAAGATAAAATAGAAAAGATAAAGTTAAAACAATTTTTTTAAAAAGGCTATTAAAGTGAAAATGTCAAAATTTGCTGGTATCCGAAATTTTACATCCTAAAATTCTAGGAATTTAATGCTTCAAGTATTTTGCTCATTTTTAAAGATTTTGGTCTAGGGAGATTTCCCAAATTATTGTCTTTAATTTTTTTCCCCTGATAGGGATTGTTAGAAAATAGTTGCATTATATAAAAATTATGTAATTAGGCTACTGGTTTTTGAGGACTATGTGATAAGCACTGGGTAAGCACTCTCTATACATTAGTTCATCTAATCCTTGAAGCAACTCCTTTAGACACTATTAGTAAAACTGCTTTACAGATGAAGAGATTATGGCTTATAAAGTAGCTTACACAACGTTATACAGCCTGTAATCAGCAGAGCTGAAATTTGATTCCAGGTGTATCTGACTACAATGATGTATTTCCAACCATTCTTCTATATTGCCTTCCAGTGTACTATTTATTATGGGTTAAAAATATGCTAAGTTTGGTGGTTCTCCAAGAGTGATACATGGAACTCTTGGGTCTCTAAGACTCATTGAAGGAATGTGCAAGGTCAAAACTTTATAAAATATGATTCTAAGATGTTATTTGCCACTTTTGCTGTGTTGACCTTAAAACTGATGGTGCAAGAGCAATGTTGGTTAAAATTACTGGTACCCTAGCATGAGTCAAACCAGTGGCACTAAACTATACCTAGTAGTCCTTGTGTTCTTCAGCACCGCACACATTGTAGTAAAAAAAAGGGCTATTACACTTAAGAAGCCCCTGATGAAGGAATAAAATTGTTTTAATTTATGAAAATTTAACCCTTGGGTTAGACATTTTAAAAAATATTCTGTACAATTAAATGTGAAGTACTCAAAATATTTCTCTTGCATACCAAATTACATTGGTTGTCTTGAGGACAAAAAACTTTGTTAAGGGCCTTAACTCATAAATAGTACTTATTAATATCTGTGTCAAATAATATAGCAGTGAACTTCATAAAGCAGAAACTTGAGAGAATTCAGAGTAAAGGACAAACACCTCAGGTGTATTAACATGTTACTTTCAGTCCTAGATCGGTAAAGTGGATCTAAAATAAGTAAGGAGGGGGCCAGGGCAGGGGTTGCGGGGCCGGGGATCGGGACATCCCAGTGGCGACAGCGGGAGGCAGCCGGGAGGAGTAACATAACATTGGCTGCCCAAGGAGAACCCCAAGTTCAGTTCAAACTTGTATTCGTTGGTGATGGTGGTACTGGTGAAACTACATTTGTGAAACGTCATCCGACTGGTGAATTTGAGAAGAAGTATGTAGCTACCTTGGGTGTTGAGGTCCATCCCCTTGTGTTCCATACCAGCAAAGGACCTATTCAGTTCAATGTATGGGATACAGCTGGTCAGGAGAAATTTCGTGGACTGAGAGATGGCTATTATATCCAAGCTCAGTGTGCCATTATAATGTTTGATGTAACATCGAGAGTTACTTACAAGAACCTGCATAGAAATTTGGTACGAGTGTGTGAGAACAGTGGTGGTGGGAAAACTGGACAACTACATTTAAAAGAATGAAATCAGAACACTCCCTAACACCATACACAAAAATAAACTCAAAATGGATTAAAGACCTAAATGTGAGGCCAGACACTATCAAACTCTTAGAGGAAAACACAGGCAGAACACTCCATGACATCAATCACACCAAGATCCTTTTTGACCCACCTCCTAGAGAAATGGAAATAAAAACAAAAATAAACAAATGGGACCTAATGAAACTTAAAAGTTTTTGCACAGCAAAGGAAACCGTAAACAAGATGAAAAGACAACCCTCAGAATGGGAGAAAATATCTGCAAATGGAGCAACTGACAAAGGATTAATTTCCAAAATTTACAAGCAGCTCATGCAGCTCAATATCAAAAAACAAACAACCCAATCCAAAAATGGACAGAAGACCTAAATAGACAGTTCTCCAAAGAAGATATACAGATTGCCGACAAACACATGAAAGAATGCTCAACATCATTAATCATTAGAGAAATGCAAATCAAAACTACAATGAGATATCATCTCACACTGGTCAGAATGGCCATCAAAAAATCTACAAACAATTAATGCTGGAGAGGGTGTGGAGAAAAGGGAACACTCTTGCACTGTTGGTGGGAATGTAAATTGATACAGCCACTATGGAGAACAGTATGGAGGTTCCTTAAAAAACTACAAATAGAACTACCATATGACCCAGGAAACCCACTACTGGGCATATACCCTGAGAAAACCATAATTCAAAAAGAGTCATGTACCAAAATATTAATTGCAGCTCTATTTACAATAGCCAGGACATGGAAACAACCTAAGTTTCCATCAACAGATGAATGGATAAAGAAGATGTGGCACATATATACTATGGAATATTACTCAGCCATAAAAAGAAACGAAATTGAGTTATTTGTAATGAGGTGGGTGCTAGAGTCTGTCATACAGAGTGAAGTAAGTCAGAAAGAGAAAAACAAATACTGTATGCTAACACATATATATGGAATCTAAAAAAAAAAAAAGTGGTCATGAAGAACCTAGGGGCAAGACGAGAATAAAGATGCAGACCTACTAGAGAATGGACTTGAGGATACGGGGAGGGGGAAGGGTAAGCTGGGACAAAGTGAGAGAGTGGCTTGGACATATATACACTACCAAATGTAAAACAGATAGCTAGTGGGAAGCAGCCGCATAGCACAGGGAGATCAGCTCGGTGCTTTGTGACCACCTAGAGGGGTGGGATAGGGAGTGTGGGAGGGAGACGCCAGAGGGAAGAGATATGGGGACATATGTATATGTATAACTGATTCACTTTATTATGAAGCAGAAACTAACACACCATTGTCAAGCAATTATACTCCAATAAAGATGTTAAAAAAAAATACAATGTGTAATCCTAGATTGCAACCTGAGATTGGGGAGGAAAAAGCTGTAAAGGAGATAATGAGGAAAGTTGGGGACTATATTTTTTGTGTTAAATTTTTTGAAAGGGATGATGGCATTATAGTTATGTATCACAATGTTCTTGTTCTTTATTTCTTAAGTAGAGTTAAAGCTTCATGATATCTGCAACTTTCAAATGCTTCACCCATAAATAACCTGTGTGTGTGAGTTTATGTGTAAATCCAATGACGCAAAATGTCAATAGTTGTTGAATCTATAGAGGTAAAATTTTGTGGAAGTACATTGTACTCTTTTTTCAACTTTTCTGTAGATTGAAATTTTTAGAAAAAAAATATTTGGGGAAGAATAGGAGGCAAGGGCAACAACTGTACACCATAAGTGGTTCAGTAGAACTTTGCTTTCCTTCTTACCTTTCGTTATATCATTATCTGCACTAATATGATATTTGTCATTAAATAATACCAATGTGTGTCAGAAGTCTTCATGTTAAATAAAGTGCTACAAGTATTAATTGTTAATACATATCAAACATGGAGAGGAGGGAAGTGGATTTTGGAGAAAGAGAAGATAAGAAAAATACCATCATCCTGGTCTTTAAAATTTTTGTTGGATTAGTGACCAATATTGTCCACTTTGACAGTCTCATAATTGAGACAGCCTACACAGATATTCTTAGATTGGTCCTAAGAGCAACTCTCTCTCTAGGTAAATAGTAGCATTAGATGCTACCTATGAGTGTGGAAGAATACTAAACAAAGGAGTGAATACAAGGAAGTTGGAATCAGTTGGTTCTGGTGATTCACATCTCTCCCATATGTAAAATACACTCACCCCTGCCCAAGACCTCCAAAAGTCTTATCTTATTACAACATCATCTCAGAGACCACACTCTTGTTATCTAACTCAGTTTCAGATACAAATGAAGTTCCTTGAGTGTAGTTCCTTTGGTATAGCACTTCAAATATAGTTTCTCTTGATCTGTAGACCTTTAAAAGTAAAAAGGCAAATTACTTGCTCACACACACCCAACATACAATGTTAGGATAGGCATAGGATAACCACTGTAAACACTCTTGTTCAAAAGTGGCGAAATGGGGTGCACACAGGGGTCACTGTTCCATAGCAATCCTGAAATCCAGCTGGGCAGATGTTGGAAGTTATTCAATTAGATCTTAAGGAAAAATTCTTTATGGCTCTTGAATCTGCCCTCTGGGCTCTAAGTTCCACTTTCTAATTTATCCTTTCTTCCTATTTTTTTAAATTGAGTTATAATTCACATACAATAAAATTTTTTAAAGTATAAAATTCAGTGGTTTTTAATACACTCATTAACAAAGTTTTGCAACCATCACCGCTGTCTGATTCCAGAACATTTTCTTCACCCTGAAAAAGAAACCCATTACTAGATGAACACTCACTCATCATTCTCTTACTCTTCTCCAGGCTTTGGCAACCACTAATCTAATAGATTTCTCTCTTTGTAGATTTGCCTGTTTTAAACATTTCATATAAATGAAATTGCACTATGTGCAGCCTTCATTTAGCATGTTTTTGAGGTTCATTCTTGTTATAACATGCATCAGTTCATTTCTTTTTATGATTGAATAATTATTGTATGGATATACCACATTTTATTTATACATTCACCAGTTGACATTCATTTGGGTTGTTTCTACTTTTTGGCTGTTGTGAATAATGCTGCTGTGAACATTCATACATACTTTTGATTGAACATATGTTTTCAGTTTTCATAGTTATATACTTAGGGGTGGAATTTGCTGGGTCATATGGTAATTCTGTGTTTACATTTTTTAATGTGTTTTCAGAATTATTTTCCAAAATGGCTGCACCATTTTACATTCCCACCTACCATGTATGAGGACTCAGATTTCTCCACATTCTCACTCGCACTTGTTATCTGCACTTTTTATTATAATTCTCCTTCAAGGTGTGAAATGGTATCTCATTGTGCTTTTGATTTGCATTTCCCTAAAGACTAATGATGTTAATCAACTTGTCATGTGCTTACTGGTCATTAGTAATATCTTCTTTGGAGAAATGTCTACTCAAATAATTTGCTGTTTTTTTATTTGGGCATTTGTCTTTTTATTGTTGGGTTATAAGAGTTCTTTATATACTTGGACAGTAGACCCTTATCAGACATGTGATTTGTAAATATTTACTCCTATTCTGTGGACTCTCTTCACTTAGTGTCCTTTGAAGTACAAAAGTTTTAAATTTTAATCAAGTTCATTATATCTATTTTTTTCTCTTGTTGCTTGTGTTTTAGTGTCGAATCTAAGGAATCATTGCCTTAATCTAAGGTCATGAAGATTTACATGTATGTTTTCTTTCAGATTTTTATAGTTTTAGCTCCTACATTTAGGTCATTGATGCATTTTGAGTTAATTATTCTATATGGTATGAGGTGGAGGTCCAGTTTCATTATTTTGCATGTAAATATCCAGTTGTCCTAGCATAGTTTGTTGAAAAGACAATGATTTCCCCCACTGAATTGTCTTGGTACTCTTATCAAAAATAGATTAATGGTTTATCTTGGGGCTCAATTCTACTCTATTAATCTATATGTCTGTCCTTAGGACATTAACACCTAGGCTTGATTATTATACTTTATAGTAAGTTTTGAAATCAGGAATTGCTAATCCTCCAGTTTAGTTCTTTTTCAAGATTATTTTGGCTATTCTGGATTCCTTGCATTTCAGTATGCTTTTTAGAATCACCTTGTCAGTTTATACAAAAATGCCAGCTCGGGGCTTCCCTGGTGGCGCAGTGGTTGGGGGTCCGCCTGCCGATGCAGGGGATGCGGGTTTGTGCCCCGGTCCGGGAGGGTCCCACATGCTGCAGAGCGGCTGGGCCCATGAGCCGTGGCCGCTGAGCCTGTGCGTCCGGAGCCGGTGCTCCGCAATGGGAGAGGCCGCAACAGTGAGAGGCCTGCGTACCGCAAAAAAAAATAAAATAAAATAAAAAATAAATGCCAGCTAGGGTTTTGATAGGGATTGTGTTGAATTTGTTGATCAATTTGGGGAGTTCTTATCATGTAACAATATTAAGTCTTCCAGTTCATGAACACAGGATGTATTTCTGTTTATTTATGTTTTGTCAAACTTATTCCTGTAAGTCTTTTCTTCCTAATACTGTTGTAAATGGAATTATTTTCTTAATTATTTCCTTTTAGAATTGTTTAGTGCCATTGTGCAGAAGTAAAATTGATTTTTGTATATTGATATGGCATCCTGTAACCTTGCTGAATTTACTAGTTCTAAAATTTTGTGTATGTGGATTCCTAACAAATTTGTATATACAACATTATGTTATCTGTAAAAAGAGTTTTACTTCTACTTTTTCAATCCAAATTACTTTTATTTCTTTTTCCTGCCTAATTGCACTGGCTAGAACCTCCAGTACATGTTGAACAGAAGTAATGAGAGCAAGGACAAGAGTCCTTCTCTTGTTCTCATATTATGGGGGAAACTTTCAATCTTTCACCATTAAGTGTGATGTTATCTGTAGATTTTTCATAGATGCTCTTTCGTAGATTGAGGTAGTTTCCTTCTATTTCTAGTTTGTACATTGTTTTTATCATGAAAAGGTATCAAGTGCTTTCTACAGCACTTGGAGATTATTATGTGGATTTTGTTCTTTATTAATACGTTACATTACATTGCCTGATTGGTTTTCATATGTTGAACTAACCTTGTATACTTGTGATTCTTGGTCTTGATGTATAATCCTTTTTTTTTTTTTAACATCTTTTTTGTAGTATAATTGCTTTACAATGGTTTGTTAGTTTCTGCTTTATAACAAAGTGAATCAGCTATACATATACATATATCCCCATATCTCCTCCCTCTTGCGTCTCCCTCCCACCCTCCCTATCCCACCCCTCTAGATGGTCACAAAGCACCGAGCTTATCTCCCTGTGCTATGCAGCTGCTTCCCACTAGCTATCTATTTTACATTTGGTAGTGTATATAAGTCCATGCCACTCTCTCACTTTGTCCCAGCTTACCCTTCCCCCTCCCGGTGTCCTCAAGTCCATTCTCTACATCTGCGTCTTTATTCCTGTCCTGCCCCTAGGTTCTTCAGGAACAGTTTTTTTTTTCTTTTCAGATTCCACACAATGAGTTAGCATACGGTATTTATTTTTCTCTTTCTGACTTACTTCACTCAGTGTGACAGACTCTGGGTCCATCTGTCTCGCTGCAAATAACTCAGTTTTGTTTCTTTTTATGGCTGAGTAATACTCCATTGTGTATATGTGCCACATCTTCTTTATCCATTCATCTGTCAATGGACACTTAGGTTGTTTCCATGTCCTGGCTATTGTAAATAGAGCTACAGTGAACATTTTGGGACATGACTCTTTTTGAATTATGGTTTTCTCAGGCTACATACCCAGTAGTAGGATTGCTGGGTTGTATGGTAGTTCTATTTTTAGGTTTTTAAGGAACCTCCATACTGTTCTCTGAAGTGGCTGTATCAATTTACATTCCCACCAGCAGTGCAAGAGTGTTCCCTTTTCTCCACATCCTCTTCAGCATTTATTGTTTCTAGATTTTTTGATGATGACCATTCTGACTGGTGTGGGATGATATGTCATTGCAGTTTTGATTTGCATTTCTCTAATGATTCGTGATGTTGAGCATCCTTTCATGTGTTTGTTGGCAATCTGTATATCTTCTTTGGAGAAATGTCTATTTAGGTCTTTTGCCCATTTTTGGATTCGGTTGTTTGTTTTTTTGATATTGAGCTGCATGAGCTGCTTGTAAATTTTGGAGATTAATCCTTTGTCAGTTAATTCATTTGCAGATATTTTCTCCCATTCTGAGGGTTGTCTTTTCATCTTGTTTACGGTTTCCTTTGCTGTGCAAAAGCTTTTAAGTTTCATTAGGTCCCATTTGTTTATTTTTGTTTTTATTTCCATTTCTCTAGGAGGTGGGTGAAAAGGGATCTTGTTGTGATCTATGTCATGGAGTATTCTGCCATTTTCCTCTAAGAGTTTTATAGTGTCTGGCCTTATGTTTAGGTCTTTAATCCATTTTTGAGTTTATTTTTGTGTATGGTGTTAGGGAGTGTTCTAATTTCGTTCTTTTACGTGTAGCTGTCCAGTTTTCCCAGCACCACTTATTGAAGAGGCTGTCTTTTCTCCATTGTATATTCTTGCCTCCTTTATCAAAAATAAGGTGACCATAGGTGCGTGGGTATATCTCTGGGCTTTCTATCCTGTTCCATTGATCTATATTTCTGTTTTTGTGCCAGTACCATACTGTCTTGATTACCGTAGCTTTGTAGTATAGCCTGAAGTCAGGGAGCCTGATTCCTCGAGCTCCGTTTTTCGTTCTCAAGATTGCTTTGGCTATTCAGGGTCTTTTGTGTTTCCATACAAATTGTGAAATTTTTTGTTCTAGTTCTGTGAAAAATGCCAGTGATAGTTTGATAGGGATTGCATTGAATCTGTAGATTGCTTTGGGGAATAGAGTCATTTTCTCAGTGTTGATTCTTCCAATCCAAGAACATGGTATATCTCTCCATCTGTTTGTATCATCTTTAATTTCTTTCATCAGTGTCTTACAGTTTTTTGCATACAGGTCTTTTGTCTCCTTAGGTAAGTTTATTCCTTGGTATTTTATTCTTTTTGTTGCAGTGGTAAATGGGAGTGTTTCCTTAATTTCTCTTTCAGATTTTTCATCATTAGTGTACAGGAATGCCAGAGATTTCTGTGCATTAATTTTGTTTCTGTGCATTAATTTTGTATCCTGCTACTTTACCAAATTCATTGATTTAGCTCTAGTAGTTTTCGGATAGCATCTTTAGGATTCTCTATGTATAGTATCATGTCATCTGCAAACAGTGACAGCTTTACCTCTTCTTTTCCGATTTGGATTCCTTTTATTTCTTTTTCTACTCTGATTGCTATGGCTAAAACTTCCAAAACTATGTTGAATAATAATGGTGAGCGTGGACAACCTTGTCTTATTGTATAATCCTTTTTATGTGTTGCCTGTTTCTGTGTGATAGGGGAGTTGGCCCTTGAACAATGTGATGGATAGGGGCTGGCCCCTCATGCAGTTGAAAATCTGTGTATGACTTATGGTCAGCCCTCTGTATTTGCATTTCCACATCCAGAGATTCAACCAGTCACAGATTGTGTAGTACTGTAGTATTTACTGTTGAAAAAAATCCACAGATAAGTGGACCCGCACAGCTCAAACCCATGTAGCTCAAGGGTCAACTGGATTTTTGTCTATTCATAATGGATAGTTTTCATTTCATTTAGTAGTTTTCTTTTCATGTAATTTCTTTTTCCAGGTTTGGTATCAGGCTAATATTGCCCTCATAGAATGAGTTGGGAAGTGTTCCTTCCTCGTCTCTTGTTTTGGAGTTTGTGAAGGATTGGTTTTAATTCCTCTTTAAATGTCTAACAGAATTCACCAGTAAATCTGTCTGTCCCTGGGCTTTTCTTTGTGGCAAGATTTTTGGTTACTAATTCAGTCTTTTTACTTGCAGGTCCAGGTTTTACTGTTACTTCTTGAGTGAGTTTGATAGTTTGTGTCTTTCTAGCAATTTGGCCATTTCATCTAGGATACCTAATGTGTTGATGTATAGCTTTTTTCTTTTCTTTTTTTTTTTTTTTTGTAGTATTTCTTGATTACCTTTAATGTTAGTGCTGATATTGCTTCCTTCATTTCTGATTTTACAAACTTAAGTGTATTCTGGTTTTTATTCTTGGTCAAATTTTTGATCTTTTCAGAGAACCAACTTTTGGTTTTATTGCTCTTCTCTGTTGTCTTTCTATTCTCTATCTTATTTTTTTCTGCCCTAACTTTTTATTTATTTTCTTCTCTGTGCTTGCTTTGGGTTTAATTTTCGATTCGTTTTCTCTTAAGGAGGAAGGTTAGGTTATTGGGTTACTGGGTTGAATTTTTTTTAATATATGTGTTTATTGCTATAAATTGCTCTCTAAGCACTGCTTTAGCTTCATCACATAACTTTTGCTGTGTTGTTTTCCTTTTCAGTCATTTGGGAGTTGATTGGTCTTGAGCATCTTCTTCCCAATTCAGTCATTTGGCTGTTTGCAGGAGACTTCAGTTCCTTTCCTTGTGAGCCTCCTCAGTGCCGCTCACAGGACAGCTTTCTCCAGAGTGAGTGATGAGAGAGCAAGAGGACAGAATAGTGTGGGTGGGGGTCACAGCAAACACCAGTATTAAGAGTATCCAGGGTATCCATATTCTTTTATAACCTAATCTTGGAAGTGACATACACTTCTGCAGTATGTTATTATTAATCACACATTCCACCCTTAATACAATGTGGAAGGGACTACACAACCCTGGAAACCACGAGGTGGGAGTGGGAATCATTAAGGACCATCTTGAAACTGGCTACTACAAACAACTTGCTAAACTCTTGAATTAGATAAATTTGGAAAATGAAGAGATAGGGCAAAAATAAGTTATTTCTATCTTCTTGGGGCATACCATTTCTATTTGGCAACATATTTTCTCTTCTAGCCCAGGGTTTGTGAGTTGCCTGAATTTTGAAACCATCTGAGTTTATATCCCTGGCCTAGATCTTTAGTTAACTCAATGTTTTTTATAGTTTTGATAATTTGCACAGGTATTCTAGAAGGCTCACTAATCAGCAGCTGAGCAGCATTTTCTTTGTCTCCTTTTCTTTTTTATCTTGTTTGTTTGTTTTTTGCCAAGTCCTTTGGTCTCACACATAGACTATTCCCAATATAAACAAAAACTGAGTAGATGAATAGAATAAAGTAGCATTATCTGTTCTGCTTTAAACTTAGCTCTAAACTCAATTCTAAAGTATAGCCCTAGTCACATGATATGTCTGATCATATTTCTGTTGTTTTTTGATAAATATAATTATTTTGAATTTATAAAGTGATACTAGCCAATACATTACAGGATAATTAACCAAAATACCTAGAAGTAAATCAATATCTCCTTTTAACACATAATTCAAAGCAAGATTAGGTTTGAAAAAAGATGGAAAAGAGTGTTCACAGATGCCTTCAAGGATTCCTGGAAGTAATAGTCAAGAAATGGTATAAATTGGGAATCCTTATGTGTAACATGGAAATTTCTCGTTTTGTTAACAAATCACTTTAGTTGGGTTACATGTGCTAATACTATCTATTCTGGAGCACGGTATATCACATGGGCTTAGAAATTATGTCCTTTGTGTTTTCCCAGCTAGTTAATAATTTTACATATTAACCTAGTTAGTTAATATTTTTACTTATTTGACATTTTATGATTTACGTAAAATATAACTTCTTGGCCTGCATCTTTTTGTTTCTCTTGTTATTTTCACTATAACCTAAGATAACAGTGGAGTAAATGTCAGCTATTAAAATGACAAGTACAGGAGTTCAGTATTTTATCTACAATCTCATATAACTTTAAAGTATCCTGTGAGCAAGACTTATTATGACTTCCAAGGTTCTATTATCATTTCCATTTTTATGAACAGAGAAACTAAAACACAGAGGGGTATGTAACTAGCCTGAATTCAGGAAGATGGCTAAGATTTCAATCTATAGCTAAGTCTTTCTTTTTTCATTAAAATATAGTTGGCAATATTACTTTAGTTTCAGGTATACTATGGAGTGATTCACATTTGCATGCATGATGAAATGATCACCATAATAAGTCTAGTAAGCAACTGTCCTCATACAAAGTTAATACAGTATTATTGACCATATTCCTTGCATTGTATATTCTCATTTATATGTGGACTCTAAGAAACAAAACAAAAACAAACTAAGCTAAAACAGACTCATAGTTACAGAGAACAAACAGGTGGTTGCCAGAGGGGAGGAGTGTTGGCGGATGAAATAGGTGAAGGGGGAAATTAAGAGGTACAAACCTCCAGTTATAAAATAACTGAGCCACGGGCATGTGATATATACAGTTGACCCTTGGACAACGTGGGGGTTAGGAGCACTGACCCTCTGCACAGTGAAAAATGAGTCTAACTTTGCAGCGGGCCCTCCATACTCGGGGTTCCACATCTGCAGACTGACCAACCATGGACTGTGCAGTACCGTAGTATGTATTTATTGGAAAAAATCCATGTCTGTGTGTACCCGCACAGTTCAAACGCATGTTGCTCAGTGCTCAACTGTATAGCCAAGTCTTTTTTTCTCGTACTCAGAAACAAATAGTACCTCTCTTCCCTAATGGGCTCTAAACAAAGAATAAATGTGAGGACTAAAAATGTTACTTTTTCTATAGGCCCGTAATCCCTTCTCAAATGTTTTTTCAGAATTCAGTGTTCTTTGTTTTGAAAGAGCTAATGTAATGGAGATGTTTATTATGTAACATCTCCAGCAGGTCCAAAACAGCACCCTGTGATCAAATATATTGATATTTCTGCAGGACCATAAACAGATTGATGTCGGCTGAGGTCACATTTTGCTATCAGATATGGTGGAGGTAGTTTTGTTGCCTTTCCTCACCTTTAAATAGTATGTTTTCTAATCTTCTTGCATTTTAGAATCATGGATCTATAAAAGTAGATGCTAGTTGGAGGACTTGCCCTCAGATCTCTTAGACAATTGCTCCAGCTAATACTAAACCCCAAAACTAAGGAGACTCAACCCTTCAGTCTCAGACAGCCCAGGATCAGGGCAGTCCTGTTCACACAGCACTGATCTGCCTGGGGAAGAGTTGAGGCATTTAAGGAGCAGAGGAGCATGTTGGTTTGGCCAAAAAGTTCGTTTGGGTTTTTCCATAACATCTTACAGAAAAACCCAAACAAACTTTTTGGCCAACCCGTTATCTCTAGAAGTAGGCCCACTTCTAAGAGGAAGAAGTATGGAGCCTAACCAAATACACTTAGTCATCCTTCCTAGTTCACCAATCATTCTGCCTCTGAAGGAGCAGAGTAAATAAAAGGATTGGGGTGAGGCCAGTAGTGTGTGTGTGAAAAAAGCCACCACCATCCAATATTAAAACTATTTATTACTTATTATATACTGTGTTTATAAGTGGTCTGTCTTTATTCCACACCTCTTACAAAATCATTCAACTGTTTTTACCTCTTGTACAGGTTTCAAGCAGAATTGTATATGACTGCTGTCCTTTATTTTGGTTGTAGCTGACCAACATGTTTTGGGACCAAGGACTGATTAAGACCCTCAGTAGTGGTACTGCTGTTTTTATAGGGGAATCTTAGTAGGTGTGCACTGAAATATTTAAGAGTGAAATCTCCTAATTCTGCAGTTTACTTTCCAGTAGTTCTGCAAACCAATAAAAGTAAAAAGAAGGTGAATGTGGCAGAATGCTAACAATTCTTGAATCTTGGTAGAGGCTGTCTGTGTCATTGTAGTGTTCTTTATTTTTTTGTTTCTGATTGAAATTTCTCAATATGAAAAATTGAAAAAAGAAAAAAATCCTTGATGATGACATTTAGGCTATATATGAAGTGCACATTTGACAGAATTGAAGAATTAATGGTAATAAATAGTTACAGAGTTTAGATATTTTCTTTAATAGTTAATGTGTATACCTACTCTATTAGGTTAAAACTTGCTTGGTTACTTATATATACAATTTATGTTCACATACTAAGTGTCTTAGTATCTTGTAGAATACATTTGAATTAAAACTCTGAAAATAAGCTGTCTGTTTTTATGTCTAGTTGTTTATATTTTAGTTTGGGACCAAAAATATTTATTTTTAAGAAACAATTAAAAATGCCAAGTTTGGGGTTGATATATTCTCATAATACTAATTAAATCAACAAGGTTTTTGTTGCTAAGTCCTAGAAACCATTTGCAATTATGGACTGAATCTGAGACTTGTGAAATCATTAATTTGTAATTAAGATAAATTTAAACATAGGTATTTTGCATTCTCTTTTTTAATTCTTATTATATTTATTTCTTCCCTAGATCTTCCTCAGAACTGTGATCCTAACATTCCCCTAGTTGCTCAGGAATTAATGAAAAAGATGATACGTCAGTTTGCAATTGAGTATATTTCAAAAAGTGGTAAAATTCAAGAGAATAGAAATGGTTCAATTGGACCAAGTCTAATATGTAAGAGTATCCAAATGAATCAAGCAGAAAACTCCCTTCAGGAAGAGCAGGAAGGCCCCTTAGACCTCACTGTGAATCGAATGCAAGAACAAAATACTCAGCAAGGTAAGATTTGTGTGTGTGTGTGTGTGGTATGTGTGTGTATGTGTGTGTGTAACATATAATTTTATGTTTTAGTATTCTTAAATATATATAACCTTATATTCACAGAGAAATTTACTTCAGAAGTAATATTACTTGTAATTAACCTATGTAGTATGGACTAGAGAGAAGTGCTGAATTAGAGCTTTTGTATTACATTTGACTTTGTTTATAAAACTGGAAGTGAGAGTTTCTCTCAATGTTTTTTCACAGTAAAGTGTATGGTGAGAGAATTCTAGCAAGCAACCTAAAAGGAAAGTGTACAAATAAAAAGATATATATGATAAAAATGTATTTTTGTAATGTACAGCTGAGAACATTAAGCACTTGCTGTTCAGTTTTTTGCACTTAGGTGAAAGATAAAAAGAAATAGATGACTTGTATTCAATTGTTTATGATGTAACTAGGGAAAGAGAAAAGTTAATGCATGGGATAAATATAATTAACAATATGGAGATACATTTTTCATAAGAAGCATGAATGATGAGGCGGTATTGGTCTTATCTAATTGTTAATTGAGGGAAGAGTTGTGATTCTCAGAGGAAAAGAAGGAAGACCTTAAAGTGCTTGTGGAGGATGCCAAACAAGTGTTTGCCTGGAGAAGAGAGAACAAGTAGCTTTTGTTAATACAAGTTAAGGATAGTGTTGTCGGGCCTCAAAGCCAGAAAAAATGTCAGCATTAAGTTTGATTGCAGAAGGCAATGTGGTGTTGGAGACTGTAAAGAAGAGTACACTAGTCAGTGTTTAAAGAAGATAATCTTTTCACTGTGTAAGACATTAAAATTGAGAGAGGCTGAAATATGGAAATACTTTTCTCTTTTTGCTTCCCTAGTTGTAGGTTGTTTGAGTTCATTTATGTAGTAAGATCTGAGAAATTTGAGATAATAATTAGGTAGGTTATAAGACAGAGAAAGAAATGTTGAAGATGATTTTGATGTAAGTCTTAAGGACAAAAATATATCAATACATTGAATTTTGGAAGTTAGAAAGCATGGGATTTTTAGAATTTTTGTTTGTCTTGCTTTTCCATGTTTCATACCCTCTTATATCTCTTCTCCTTTGCGGGAGGCAGTTCAGTGTTCTAAAGAGGCTAAAACATAGGCTTTGGTATCTGTGACAGACTTGTGGTTGAAATCCCAGCTCTGCTACTTAAGTTACATGAATAGTTAACTTTACCTATCAGAGCTTTAATTTCCTCATTTGTTACTTGGCAATAATAATAACAAACTCACTGGAGCAATATGAAAGTTAAATATAAAGTAACCAACTCATAAAAGATACTCAGACATTAGTCTCTCCCTACTCTCTACCTCCTGTTCCCTACCACCACAGAAGAGAAGGCTTGGAAGTAACATGGTAGTTATCTGTAAATATTTGTATGGCTCTTCCACTAAAGTAGGACTGAACTTTCTCTGAATGGCCCAATGAGTAGAATTAGGATCGCTACCTAGAAGTTAGGTGGAAACAGATTTCAGGTCCATATAAGAAAGAATATTTCTAAAGATCAGACATTTTTTTTTAAAGGGGAAAAGATTCCCTGGTTGCCTTATCATTAGAGGCATTCAAAAGCATCAGATGAGTGGTTGGAATAGATGACATTTTAAAAGTAAATTTCCAGTCCTTACATTCTGTGATTCTATGAATTTAAGTAATAAGGCAGACCCAAGTATATATAGAAAATAAGTAATGTAGTTACTTATTTAAATTATTTTGATGTTCTAGGCAAAGTGCACAAATATATATGTTAACATTCTGAGGCTGAAAAGTCATTTAGTTTAGTGTGGCTTGTAGTGTATAAAGCAAGGGAGAGAATGGTAATAGGTGAGGCTAAAGAAATAGGCAGGGGTAAGATTGTGAGAAAGCCATGTAGGAAATATTAAGGATTTTGACTTTTCTTAGGGCCCTAGAAAGCTGCTAGGTTTCTTTAAGCAGAGAGTAACAAATCAGATTTTCTTTTATAAAACTATTCTGCCGTGGTATAGATTGGTAAGCTCTAACTTTGTCTACTTGCATACCAAATTTTTTTTAATGTAGCACATGTATGTGTGTATCTATACACACCAGTACCTTATATGTACTAATATTTCCACAAATTAAAATTTTTAAGGTTGAAATAAAGATGTTGTAAACAATTTTTAAATGTCTTGCTAATCGTGGTGACTTCACCCCCAGTATCTTATTACACAATGTAGACTTTGGAGCGTTTCATTAGTAATAATACAAGGTATAAATCCTTATTTCAAATGGTTTCTTAAGAACTAAAAAGACTTTTGGACTGACTTCACTGTTCATACCTTATAGTATAATTAATAAAATGCTCATACTAGTAGTAGCAGGATTAGTTCTGCCTTTGTTTGTCTATTATTTGCTAGTGCTTTTTTCACATTATTCTCACTGTAATTTTGCAACAATACTCGTTTAAGTCATTTGTTCATTTTGTGATTTATTTTATTCAGATTAGATGCTGTAATCTGTAAATCCAGTAGATAATCTAGCCATAAATAATGTAGATAATTTATGGATTGTCTGACCCATAAATCTATAGAATTATTAATCCCAAATGGTTTTACAGGTAACTTTATATAACCTTAAGGCAGTAGATAATTCTTATCTTTTACAATTTTAAAGAATAGAAAAGAGAGAAATAGTGATATAATCTTTATCAAAACAAGGCACAGATAGCAAAAGAAAGAAAATTTGCAAGCTAGTCTTGTTTACAAACCTAGGTACAAAAATTCTAAACAAAATGTTGGCAAATTGAATATAGTGAATTATAAAAACATTATAAATGTTTTTATAAATGTTTATAAACATTATAAATGTTTATATAAATTATAAATCATACAAATATTATAAATCATCTGTGGGGAAGCACAGATGATTCTGCATTTGAGACACCTTTATGATTTTACACATTACAAAAAAAATCAGCCAATATCATCCTAATAGATACAGAAAAAATTTACCAAAGCTGACACATTTATTATAAAAAATGCTTATCACCCCAAGAATAGATGAGTACTTCTGCTATGAGGGACATCATAACCAAATGATTTAAAGTAACGGACATGATAAAAATTTTCAGCATTTTATGAGACGTCTTGACTCATGTAACGTGATGAGAAAAAAAGAAATATGAAAGTAAGCAATAATAAGTAATAGTTATAAGGAAAGAATGAACAAAATTGTGGTTACTTACAAACAGTACGATTGTGTATATAGAAAATATGAAAGAATATCTATGTAAAGTTTTAGAACTGATGAAAGAGTTCAGAAAAGGTACTACTCACAAGATTAGTATGATAACATCCAATTAGAAAATCCAGTTTTTAAAAAATCTTCTACAACAGCAACAAAAGCAGGAAAAACATTAAAACACCTAAGAATGAAGCTAATAAACTAAGACCTTATGGAGAACATTATAAAACTTTATTGAAGGTTATAAAAGAAGACTCCCAAAATGAGTGATTATATTTTAAATGAATGGGAAGACTCTAGAAGATAGCAGTTCATCTTTAATGTACTTAATAATTCAATGTCATTCTAGTCAAAATTCTGATAGGGTTTATTGTGAAAAATGACTTGCCAATCATAAAATTTATGAGTAAAACTTAAAAGAGCCAAGAATTACCAAGTCAATGTGGTGAGGGACTTCTCTAAAACATATCAAGACTTTGTATAATAATTCAAACAGGGTGCTATGGGCCATATACAAATCACTAGGACAGATTAGCAAGCCCAGAAGAGATGTCATTATAAATCACCAGGATGATGGCCTGTTCAGTAAATAGTTCCAGGCCAATTGCTTACCCACTTGGAGGGGGAAAAAAATGGATCCCTACCTTACACCGCTCACAAAAGTAATTTTAGTTGGGTTAAAGGGCTAAATGTTAAAAGCAAAACTAAAAGTTAGAAAAGATAAAGGATTATATCTAAATGAATTTAAAATAAGGAAGAATTTCTTAAGATGCAGAAATAACAATCCATGCAATAATTGTGTAAATTTGTACTAAAATGTAAAACTTAAGTGTTATAAATGTCACTGTGAAGAGAGTGAAAATTCAAGCCTCAAATTTGGAGACAGTATTTACAACTGATGTAACTAACAACCATTTAGCTAATCAAACAGAACTACAGCCAATGAGGAAAACATGACACCTTAGAAAAATAGGCAAAAACAGTTATCAGAAGATTACAGAATAACCAAATAAGCAAAGTAAAAGATGCTCAAAAGAATATCCTGCTCAGCTTTCATCCCAATATAGGGTTCTTTTATTTTGTCATATAAAAGATGGTAATTCAACCTCTGATTGACAATAAGTACATGCAAAAAATCGTTGTTTGACAGCTCTGACAATTAAGCTCCTATCTCTGAAACATCCACCCTTCATTTTATATTTCTTCCGTCTGCAGTAATTATTTTACTCAATAGTACTGTAAATATTTGTAGAAATTATTGTATCTCCAGACTTCTCTTTCCCATGCTAACCTTTAGGGTTTTGGGGTTTCTTTTCCATCTGCAACAATATGAGAAAATTTTTCCTTTTACTTATTATTAGTGCTGTAAATATTTGTTGAAACTATTTTGTCTGTCTAAACTTCTGTTTTCCATGCTAATCTTTATATAGCTTCTCTAATTGTTCTTCATAAATCAGTTTCCATACTTCTCATTTTCCTTGTCCTCTCTTCCACAAACTGTAGACGGACTTAAAATATTGTTGCCCTGAGAGATACATTCCTATTTGCCTCTCCATTGTACCTTCTAACCAGGTATTTCAAATATTAGAGAGATTTCTTTGTGCACTTTCATTTCTGCAGATTTGTATAAATACTCTGAGCCTCAGAAACTGGGAGAAAGTAAGTTATGAATTCTTTTGTCCTGGAGCAGTAGCTTAAAAAACAGGTAGAAATAACATTAGCATAATCAAAAATAATTTTTTTTCGATTTTAATCTGGGCCCAAAGTAAAAGCTTCTCCTGAATTCCAAAGTACAGGAAGAAGTTTGCAACTTACGGACCTTTATCATTATCGTGACAACCATGAAGAATTTACCAGTTCTGTACAAAACAAGATCAAATGTGGGCAGAGATGAAAGAGCAGCACTTTATTGGCCTTGTTGGTGGTGTTGTCTACCATGAGGTCTAGTGAATATTCTGGTAGAATTTTCATTATAGTAAATTTCTCACTTCATTGTAATTGTTTCCGTGTTTATCTCCCCACTGTAATCAACCTTTGGGAGCAGGAACCTGTGTATTCACTTTTGTATCCCCAGGGCGTGTATGATATATGACATATTGGATTTACTGGATTAAAAATCTTCACTATTTTCAAATGCTATTGACAGCTGAACTGAGAACTGATACTTGATCATTGGATTTATGGTTTTTTAGCAGTGAAATTTCTTATTTTAAACATATTGGATGGAAATTATCCTGAAATATCGTTATACTTTCTTAAACAACATATGGAACATTGTGTCATGATGAACATTAATTATTGCACTGAACTGTAATGACTTGACATTTTTAGAATTATTCTCCCTTAAGCTAACTGGCAACAGATTAAGTTAAAAATACTTTTAAGAAATTATTATTTCACATTGCTATCAGTAGGCTAAACTTTGGAAATCATGTCTCCTAGATTGAATAAGATTTTTTTTTAAAAATAAATTATGTATGAGACATATAAACTAGGCTTCAGGTAAATTTTATATTTCATTGAATGAAATATATAAATTTCAGTGATATTTTTAATTGTTATTAAGTATCCTTTGTTGCTGCTGCTGCCATTCTAGTCTGGTTTCTTGGCTGAGATTAAGGTAGGTGACACTGTCAGCTGAGATGTTAAACTATAATTAAAAGAGCAATGTATCATTTTATGATATCACGTATTATAAACTGCACTGTTTATAAATGAAGTTTGTTGTTACTCTGTTAGGAAAATACTGAATAGTTTTGTTTTTTTTAAAATTTCAATTCAGAAGATATTTCCGTATCTACTAATGAAGGCAATAAAATTATCCATCTTGTTTTTCTATGCTGAACTTTTGTTTTCCAAGGCTGAAGACATATGGAAGAAAATGTTATGTTCCATGCTTGAGAAGATACCGTATTTTAGTAAACCTGAAGAATAAAACATATCTAAATGATTCATGTCCCTTCTGATCTAACCTTCTCTAACTCTAGGGATAGACGAAACAGGTGGTTTTTTAAAATTCCAAATCAAAGCCATATCACTCATCTGCTTAAAAACACTTAAAAACAAAACAAAACAAAACAAAACACACACACACACACACACACACACACACACACTTTAATGGCTTTGAATTGTCCTTAGGATAAAGTCTAAAATCCTAAACTCACCAAGATCCAGATCCTACCTAATTATTCAGTCTCATCTTGCACCTTTCTTTAGTCTTCATATTGGTTTTCTCTGTTTGTTGAATGTCATATACTCTGGCTTCAGAACATTTGTACATGCTTTTGCCTCTCTGTAGAAGCCACTCTACCCCCTACCCACACCAATTTTTTCTAAATAAATTTTACTTGGTTTTTCTTCAGGTCTCCATTTAAACATCACTTCTCTAAGAAAAACCAACCCCCACACCTCCTAAATTGGATGCACACAGACATAACACATGC
This sequence comes from Delphinapterus leucas, assembly GCF_059928025.1. NCBI lineage: Eukaryota > Metazoa > Chordata > Mammalia > Artiodactyla > Monodontidae > Delphinapterus > Delphinapterus leucas. Next base: position 45,016,174 of record NC_143133.1, on the reverse strand, counting down.
ATTCTTACTAATTACCACCAAAATTGAGTTTCGGTCTCATATTTTCCCATAGCATCCTGTATTCTTTTGTAGCCTCATAACCCTTGTAATTGTTTCCACCATCTTATTTTGTTCTTTCTGTTTGTCCCATTTGTTAAAGCTTTTTTCCCTCCTTTGTTATTTTCTTTTAGATTGCATTTTTTCTTTGCTACTTTTGAAGTTATATACTCTACTGCTGTTCCGTTAGTGGTTTCCCTAGAAATTCTTTAATGCTCAGTTAACTCAGCTGTTAATGTAAGGAATTTTTCTTTTTTTCTTTTTTTTGACTGCGTTGGGTCTTCATTCCTGCATACAGGCTTTCTCTAGTTGCGGCAAGCAGGGGCTACTCTTAGTAGTGCTGTGTGGGCTTCTCATTGCAGTGGCTTCTCTCGTTGCTGAGCACAGGCTCTAGGCGCGCGGGCTCAGTAGTTGTGGCACTCGGGCTCTAGAGCGCACGCTCAGTAGTTGTGGCGCACGGGCTTAGTTGCTCCACGGCATGTGGGATCTTCCCGGACCAGGCATCGAACCCGTGTCCCCTGCATTGGCAGGCAGATTCTTATCCACTGTGCGACCAGGGAAGTCCGGTAAGGAATATTTTAACTTCTTACCTGCCCTGACACGATAGCCATTTTATCAATGCTTTTGTTCTCTTTTTATGATATCACAATTAAAACATTGTAACTATTTTATATAATCAAGTTTTGTTTAGATTTACATACATGATTACCTTTTTCCTTTGCTCATAATTTGTTCTTATATCTCGAAGTGTCTTCTGGAATCAGATTCCTTTTTTTTTTTAACATCTTTATTGGAGTATAATTGCTTTACAATGGTGTGTTTCTGCTTTATAACAAAAGTGAAACAGCTATATATATATATATATATATATATATATATATATATATATCTCCATATCCCCTCCCTCCTGCGTCTCCCTCCCACCCTCCCTATCCCACCCCTCTAGGTGGTCACAAAGCACCAAGCCCATCTGCCTGTGCTATGCAGCTGCTTCCCACCACCTATCTGTTTTACATTTGGTAGTATATATATGTCCATGCCACTCTCTCACTTCATCCCAGCTTACCCTTCCCCCTCCCTGTGTCCTCAAGTCCATTCTCTACGTCTGCGTCTTTATTCCTGTCCTGCCCCTAGGTTCTTCAGAACCTTTTTTTTTTTTTTTTTTAGATTCCATATATATGTGTTAGCATATGGTATTCGTTTTTCCCTTTCTGACTTCACTCTGTATGACACATTCTAGGTCCATCCATCTCACTGCAAATAACTCAATTTCGTTTCTTTTTATGGCTGAGTAATATTCCATTGTATATATGTGCCACATCTTTATCCATTCACCTGTCGATGGACACTTAGGTTGTTTCCATGTCCTGGCTATTGTAAATAGTGCTGCAATGAACATTGTGGTACATGACTCTTTGAATTATGGTTTTCTCAGGGTATACGCCCAGTAGTGGGATTGCTGGGTCATACGGTAGTTCTGTTTTTAGTCTTTTAAGGAACCTCCATACTGTTCTCCATAGTGACTGTATCAGTTTACGTTCCCATCAACAGTGTAGGAGGGTTCCCTTTTCTCCACACCCTCTCCAGCATTTATTGTTTGTAGATTTTTTGATGATGGCCATTCTGACCGGTATGAGTTGATACCTCATTGTAGTTTTGATTTGCATTTCTCTAATGATTAGTGATGTTGAGCGTCCTTTCATGTGTTTGTTGGCAATCTGTATATCTTCTTTGGAGAACTGTCTATTTAGGCCTTCTACCCATTTTTGGTTTGAGTTGTTTTTTTGATATTGAGCCGCATGAGCTACTTGTATATTTTGGAGATTAATCCTTTGTCAGTTGCTTCGTTTGCAAATATTTTCTCCCATTCTGAGGGTTGTCTTTTGGTCTTGTTTATCGTTTCCTTTGCTGTGCAAAAGCTTTTAAGTTTCATTAGGTCTCATTTGTTTATTTTTGTTTTTATTTCCATTTCTCTAGGAGGTGGGTCAGAAAGGATCTTGCTGTGATTTATGTCATAGAGTGTCCTGCCTGTGTTTTCCTCTAAGAGTTTTATAGAGTCTGGCCTTACATTTAGGTCCTTCATCCATTTTGAGTTTATTTTTGAGTATGGTGTTAGGGAGTGTTCTAATTTCGTTCTTTTACATGTAGCTGTCCAGTTTTCCCAGCACCACTTATTGAAGAGGCTATCTTTTCTCGATTGTATGTTTTTACCTCCTTTATCAAAAATAAGGTGACCATTTGTGCGTGGGTTTATCTCTGGGCTTTCTGTCCTGTTCCATTGACCTCTTTTTCTGTTTTTGTGCCAGTACCATACTGTCTTGATTACTGAAGCTTTGTAGTACAGTTTGAAGTCCAGGAGCCTGATTCCTCCAGCTCCGTTTTTCTTTCTCAAGATTGCTTTGGCTGTTCAGGGTCTTTTATGTTGCCATACAGACTGTGAAATTTTTTGTTCTAGTTCTGTGAAAAATGCCATTGGTAGTTTGATAGGGATTGCACTGAATCTGTAGATTGCTTTGGGTAGTAGAGTCATTTTCACAGTGTTGATTCTTCCAATCCAAGAACATGGTACATCTTTCCATCTGTGTATCATCTTTAATTTCTTTCATCAGTGTCTTACAGTTTTCTGCATACAGTTCTTTTGTCTCCTTAGGTAGGTTTATTCCTAGATATTTTTTTCTTTTTGTTGCAGTGGTAAATGGGAGTGTTTCCTTAATTTCTCTTTCAGATTTTTCATCATTAGTGTATAGGAATGCCAGAGATTTCTGTGCATTAATTTTGTATCCTGCCACTTTACCAGATTCATTGATTAGCTCTAGTAGTTTACTGGTAGCATCTTTAGGATTCTCTATGTATAGTGTGTCATCTGCAGACAGTGACAGCTTTACTTCTTCTTTTCCAGTTTGGATTCCTTTTATTTTTTTCTTCTCTGATTTCTGTGGCTGAAACTTCCAAAACTATGTTGAGTAATAGTGGTGAGAGTGGACAACCTTGTCTTGTTCCTGATCTTAGTGGAAATGCTTTCAGTTTTTCACCATTGAGGACAATGTTGGCTGTGGGTTTGTCATATATGGCCTTTATTATGTTGAGGTAAGTTCCCTCTATGCCTACTTTCTGCAGGGTTTTTTCCATAAATTGGTGTTGAATTTTGTCAAAAGATTTTTCTGCATCTATTGAGATGATCATATGGTTTTTATTCTTCAATTTGTTAATATGGTGTATCACATTGATTGATCTGCGTATATTGAAGAATCCTTGGATTCCTGGGATAAACCCCACTTGATCATGGTGTATGATCCTTTTAATATGCTGTTGGATTCTGTTTGCTAGTGTTTTGTTGAGAATTTTTGCATCTATGTTCATCAGTGATATTGGCCTGTAGTTTTCTTTCTTTGTGACATCTTTTTCTGGTTTTGGTGTCAGGGTGATGGTGGCCTTGTAGAATGAGTTTGGGAGTGTTCCTCGCTCTGCTATGTTTTGGAAGAGTTTGAGAAGGATAGGTGTTAGCTCTTCTCTGAATGTTTGATAGAATTCACCTGTGAAGCCATCTGGTCCTGGGCTTTTGTTTGTTGGAAAATTTTTAATCACAGTCTCAATTTCAGTGCTTGTGATTGGCCTGTTTATATTTTCTATTTCTTCATGGTTGTCTTGGAAGGTTGTGCTTTTCTAAGAATTTGTCCATTTCTTCCAGGTTGTCCATTTTATTTCCCTTTCTCTTCTTTGTTCACACTGCTCCCGGGGCTCAGCTTTGGATTTGACCCCGTCTCTGCGTGTAGGTCGCCTGAGGGCGTCTGTTCTTCGCTCAGACAGGACGGGGTTAAAGGAGCAGCTGACTGGGGGGCTCTGGCTCACTCAGGCTGGGGGGAGGGAGGGGTATGGAATGCTGGGTGAGCCTGCGTTGTCGGCAGAGGCCAGCGTGATGTTGCAACAGCCTGAGGTGTGCCCTGTGTCCTCCTGGGAAATTGTCCCTGGATCACGGGACCTTGGCAGTGGTGGGCTGCACAGGCTCCAGAGATCCTTTTAATAAAGGTCTACTGGTCGTAAACCTTTGGGATTATTTTTCCAGTTTCTTATTCTTATTTTTTTTAACCTTGATCTTCAAAGAGATTTTTTTTCTGGGTACACAAGTCTAAGCTGACAATTATTATTTTCTTAGCACTGCTACCGTGATAGTGTCTTGGCTTCTATTTTTGCTATAACCACCCAACAAATCATCTTTTCTTTGTAGGTAATCTTTACACGCTTTTTGTTTAGCATCTCTCTCTCACTTTTCTCTCTGTGTTTTGTTTATGCTTTTTTGCAGGTTGTCCTGGATATGTTTGGGTATAGATTTCTTTTTTTTTTTTTTCTTTTTATTCATTTATTTATTTATTTTTTGGCTGTATTGGGTCTTCATTGCTGCATGCGGGCTTTCTCCAGTTGCAGTGGGCGGGGGCTACTCTTCATTGCGGTGCATGGGCTTCTCATCATGGTGGCTTCTCTTTTTGCAGAGCACGGGCTCTAGGCACGTGGGCTTCAGTAGTTGTGGCACGTGGGCTTAGTAGTTGTGGCTCATGGGCTCTAGAGTGCAGGCTCAGTAGTTGTGGCACATGGGCTTAGTTGCTCCGTGGCATGTGGGATCTTCCCAGACCAGGGCTCATACCCATGTCCCCTGCGGTAGCAGGCAGATTCTTAACCACTGTGCTGCCAGGGAAGTCCCGGGTGTAGATTTCTTTTCTTCATTCTGCTTGGAAGTCCTATCATTTCTAAAACCGAGGACAAATTTCTTTTATCACTTGTGATTTTTCAGCCATTATCTTTTCAATGTAATGCAGCTCCCATTTTTTCTCTTGTCAAAATTTACTGAGACATATTTTGGATCCTCTCATTGTATCCTTCATATCTCTTATCTTCTCTTTCATATCTTCCACCTCTTTGTCCCTTTGTGTTATATCCTGACTACTTAATTTAGAACTATCTCCAATTCACTGATTCCCTCTTGAGCTATTCTAATCACTGTTTTACCTTTGTCTTGAGTTTCTAGTTTGTTATTATTTTTCCATTTCCAGAAGTTATTTGTTACTGTTTTGAAATATGCCTGTCAGCCAGCGTGCCCCTAATTTTACAAAAAGAATCAATAAGCAAGATATCAAGAGTGATGTGAGAGGATTATTTTAGGTAAGGTGGTCAGGAAAGCCTCCCAGAAGAAATGAGTTTGAACAGAGAATTGAATAATGAGAAGAAGTCCTCCACATGAATATCTGAGGGCAGGGCATTCCAGGCAGAAGAAATATCAAAAACAGAGAAAAAAATATCAGAAATCAAAGAAGGCAGGAGCAAATCAGGTGTGTTTGAGGAACTGTATGAAGATTGTCTCAGTCACTTAAAAATCAAGAGACTAGTCAAAACTTTTCCCTAAAGTCAGATTATAGAGTGTCAAGAAATATAATTGTTATGGTATATTTAAGCTGGATTTTTCTCTTTTCTGTTTTGTAAAGAATATCACAAAAAGCCATGCACTTTAAATTCAGAAGTTCCATAAATAAATGTTATTTACCATGTAACTGTCACTTGACTAACCTAATTAGCTGTACGAAGTATAAAAAGAAAATCAATTTCTTTATAGCCATTACATTTCCTGAATATTTGTTATAGTTTGATATAAAATTGGCCACTCTGTCACCACATGGTTTCCAGGTGATAATTCACTGAGTTTTGGTTTCCCTTATAATTTTTTTCATGTATTTTCCCTCCAAATACAGCTTTCATAATATGTACCTTAACTTTGAAGTTATCAGTGTGCCAAAATGGGGTTCAAAATAACAACTTGAACAGAGTAAAGCTGATATTACTTCTATATTTAAATCTTCCTCTTAGTTTTCTGTTACATGAAGAACAAAATTTAAGTTTTCTTTCCATGACCTACATGGCTTTGCTAAGACCTTGTCCCTGTCTACCCCTCTGGACTTAACTCCTTTTCCTCTCTTCCTGGCTTAGTATGTGCAAGTCTATATGCATGTCTATTTCTGACACATTCTAAGCTTATTTCTGACACATTTAAGCTTACTTCTGAACCTTCACTCTTGCTGATGGCTTTCCTGGATTACTCTGCCTTTAGATCTTCTTCTTTCTCTGGCTTGGCCCTCTTCATCATTTATATCTTAGCTAGAATATCAGCTTAACAATAAGACAATAATAAATTCCAGTGTATAAAAATAACTTCTGGGTGATAAAGAAGAAAGCACCATTAGAAAAATCAAAAGAGAAATAGTAGTCTATGAAAAAAATATTTATAATTTATATTACAAAATAAAGGACTAATACTCTAATGCATTAAGAGTTTCAAAAATTGAGAAGTGAAAGATATACCACTGATAGAAAAATGAGCATTGTTTTACTGTCAATTCATAGAAGAAGAGGTTTTAAAAGCCTTTAAACATAGGGAAACACACCTATAAACTCATAGGAAATAGTCATATATGGTTCACACCTATCAGACTGATAAGAATTCAAGTTTAACAACATAATCCTTCTGGTGAGACTGTGAAGAAACAGGCAATCTCTAGTATTCTCATTGCTAGGGGAATACTAACTGGTAGAATCCTTATGGAGGGGAATTGACAATACAATACGTGTTAAAATTATATATGCATTTACTCTTTGAGCCAGAAATCTCACCTCAAGGAATTGAGCCTATAATTACACTTACACAAATATTGATGATATACACTCAGGGTTATTCATTGGGCGGCATTACTTACAATAGCAAGGGATTAGAAGTAACCCAAATGGTTAACTAAATTACTGTACATCCACACAGTGGCAAACTGAGCATTTGAATAAAAAGAGTGAGAAAGATCCCTTATTAATGACATTTTCAAGTTTTAGGAGATAGAAGCAAGATGCAGAACAGTATATATATGTTCTCTTTTTGTATAAACAAAGCAGGAAAAATAAAACCTATAAGGGAATGAAGTAAATGAGGCGGAGGAGGCAGGATAGAAGTGTTGTGAATGGACCTTGTTATGTAGTTTTATATAAATGTTCAGATCCCAAAGAATAAGCATTTTTTAAAGTTAAAGCAATCCCTAAAATTTGAAAAAGAATGTAACAAATGAGCATAGCTGCATCAAGTTAGTAATATATTAACACTAAGAAAAGAATGATGTCAGGTGACTTTACCCAGTATTTTGACTATACATTCTTGGTGGAATATATTCTAAGGACAAAGGAGTGCTTCAAAGAAATTCTAAACTTCTTTTAGTAATATTAGTAATAATATTGCCATTGTTTGTTGTTTTGGATCTCTATATAAATATATAATCATGTTAACATTGTTTTGGGAAACCAAGATTTTCAGGGTAAGAGAAGAAACAAATAAGTGTAAAATCAAAGTAAACACCCTGTAATATTACATATGTGTAGATTGGAAATGTCACTGCAAACTCATGATTTTTTTTCTTCTCAAAAATGTGCATTTCTTAGTCTGACCACTGAAATATTCTAAAAGCAATAACACGACAGCTCAGTGGCATTGAATTTAGACCAAGATTGTGGTCTTCTAAACATTATTTTCCCTTAAAGGGAAATAGGCTTCCTTGGGATCCAGGTCTGGATCAGAAAACGTACAAGATGAGCCTGGAACATCTTGTGCCAGCAAGCAAGGACGTGCCAAAGACTAATTTGTCAACCAAATACAGGAGGCAACGTTAAGGGTTCCCCATTGGCCAAATAAGAGAACATTTAAGCATCAGAAGGAAAAACATTTTCAACTGAAACATGTTGAATGTTTTAAAATCCATTAGTTCATGATAATCCAAAACAAAAACAAGGTGCCCCTCAAAGTCATTAGTCTACACTGGAGAAGCATAGCATACCAACTCCTTACTTTGAAAATGAGCAATTAGAGGAAAGAGTTAAGCATTTATTTTGCTTTGCTTTTACAAATTGTATTTTAGGACAACCAAATAGCCTTTTGAGGAAGATTCTTAAAGAAGAATTTCAGTTAATAAATATGGCAGACACGACAGACTTAAAATATTATTATTTTGCAATGCCTAGTAAGATAACTGAATCAAACATTATCAGAAGATAAAGCTATTAGAGGAGAGGTTGCTTGGGGAACTTTACAATGGAGAGGTCAGGCTGTTGTCATCAGAATACACTGATCACTTAGGCATCATTAGAAATAGACTTTATACATCACTTGTGAAGTGTTCCTGCCAGAAACGTTGAACATGAATCTAAGCGATTTTTTAGGTCAGTGGTTCTCAAATGTGGTCCAGGAAGCCCTCAGTGTCTCTGAAACTCTTCCAGGGGATACACCAGGTCAAAACTAATAATAACATATTATTTGCCCTTTTCACTCTCATTCTCTCACAAGTGTGTAGTGCAGTCAGAGGCTGATGTATGATTTCTGAACACATTGAATATAGAAGCATATATGAGAATCCAGCTGTCTCCTATTAAACAAGAAGCTTAATAGAAGCTAGGCATTTAAAAGATTTGCAAAATTATTTTTTAAAGTTCTCACTTTATTTTGACAATATTTTTCATTAAAATGTTTTATAAACATTTATAGAGTTATCAATTACAAATATTTAGTTTAATTTATAATATGGTAAATATTATGACTCACCTAAACAAAAGTTCTTTGAGGTCCACAGTAATTTTTAAGAGTGAAGAGATCATGAGAACCAAAAGTTTGAGAACCATTTGCTTTAGAGCAAAGTAAACGACACCGTAGGAGAGCAAAAAGAACAAACCATAATGTGAGACATTCTCTAGTAGAACTGATGACCTGGCCTCTTCAAAAAGTCAGTGTCATTATTTTAAACAATGAGGGAAAGGGCTGCTATAAATTTTAAGAGACATAGCCATCAAGAATAACACAGACAAATTAGCTCCTAATTTGAACATACAAACTGTAAAAAGACATTTTGAACTCACTAGAGGAAATTCAGTACAAACTAAGTATTAGGTGATAACAAGGAATTTTTATAGTTATGTACAAAAATGTTCATATGTTTAAAGATGCATAAGAATATAGAAATGATGTGACAGCTGGAATTAACTTTAAAATACTTAAGTAGATAGAGATAAATAGAGCAAGTGTAGCAAAAATTTAGGTAATTGTATAAACTGAAGAGTGGATAGAAGGAATCATTCTATATTTTTGCATTTTTGAAAGGTATCTCAATTAAATTTCTTTTTTAAGAAAGAGCAAGTCATCTTCCCAGAGGCTTTAACTGATCATTTATTCCAACATAGTAACCTCTTCCCACCTGCCATTGTTATTATTCTGTCTGTCACTGTGTTTTATTTTCATTGTAAGGCCTTACCACCTTGTGAAATCAATATTTTATTGACTTTTCTTTGTTCTACTAGAATGTAAATTACATGAGAGCAAGAACATTTTCTGTTTTGCTCCCTACTGTTTCCTTTGTGCCATTTAGAAAAATGACTGGCATAGTATAACCATGCAATAAATATTAATCAAATGAATGAACTGTAAAGCTATGCACTGATCTTTTATTTATCCACCCAGAAGTAACTGATTCGGTTTTCAATCCTTCCAAATCATTTTCTGGAAAAACATACTCAACACACACACTTACACACTCTCACTCTCCTCCCAGAGCTCATTCCCACAAATCATTCATTATATAATCCTCTATAAGTTGTATTTTTAAAATATTTTTAAACATCCATATGTTACTGTTTTTTTGCAGATCCATTTTAATACTTAAAGTGATCTACTTAGCTGAATAGTATTCAATTTTCTGGAAGGATCACATTATACTTAATTCTGTATCTTCAGGTATATAAGTGAACATGCTCGAGCTGATTATTTTGCAGTCAGTCTTAATTTTTACCTTAGGACATATTCCTAGAAGTGAAATTGCTGCATAAAACAGCATGCATAAAGCTGTTAGAACTCAAGATAGTGGAGGTAGGTGTAAGGACCAGAGGAGATATGATGGGGGGCTTCTGGGTTGATGGTGGTGATCTAGGTACTATTTACATCGAAATGTTCAGTTTGTGAAAATTCATTAAATTGTGTAGTTAGGTTCATTCTTGTTATGAATGTTGTATTTCAATAAAAAGATTTTTAAAATTCATAAATCACTTTTAGATGAGCATGTTAAGGGCTAGCAAGTCTAAAGTCTTCCAATATGATGATGTACATCCCACATTTTAAATGTTTGGTTGAAACTTAAACTTACATAATACACAGTACAATACATGGGATAAAAAAGAGAGTGTGTTTTTTAAAATATTTTTCAAGGTATTGACTTGAAGCCTTTTGAAACTTTGCTTTAGTTCAGTATTTGTAGGAATAACTGAAGAAAGAAAAAAAGAACTGCAGTGAAGGGCTTCCCTGGTGGCGCAGTGGTTGAGAGTCCACCTGCCGATGCAGGGGGCACGGGTTCGTGCCCCGGTCCGGGAAGATCCCACATCCCTCGAGTGGCTGGGCCCGTGAGCCATGGCCGCTGAGCCTGCGTGTCCGGAGCCTGTGCTCCGCAACGGGAGAGGCCACGACAGTGAGAGGCCTGCGTACCACAAAAAAAAAAAAAAAAAAAAAAAAAGAACTGCAGTGAAATTCTAAAATGGCGTATGGTGGAAGTGCTGAAACCCTGTTTAATTTTACCAGTAATATTTCCTAATTAAATTTAGTATTATTAATTTTTATATTCTAAATTTACTATAAGCACTTCACTCTGATTTATTTTGTCCCTTGTCATTATTAGTAAATAGTAGGTGAGTGAATTCTTACGGGATTTCAGCTGTGTATGCACTAAATAAAACACACATCGAGAAAGCAATAACTCTTCCCTTTTAAAAAAGTGTTTGATGTGCAGAGGAAGGCAAATGAAGGAAGGAAAAACCAATGTTAAAGCTTAACTGATGTGCTACTCTGATATTATATTATTTCCTCCATGACCCTGAAACTTTAACTCAATGGTTAAAGAAGTAATAAAAACAATTTTAAAATAAAATTTGGATAAACCCAAGTGATTGCTTTTACACTTTGGTATTATTTTGTTAATAAGTTTGTGGGGTTTCTTCATGAATATATGCTCATTATGGCAAACCTGGGGAAAGCAGAAAATTAGCGAGATTCTGTTAAGTGTGTATTTTATATATATTTGTGCTTATCAGTAATACTGAAATCTTTGGTATATCTTTGTATATAAAACCACTTAAACCACTTTTCTTTTTTTTTTTTTTTTGCGGTACGCGGGCCTCTCACTGTTGTGGCCTCTCCCGTTGTGGAGCACAGGCTCCGGACGCGCAGGCTCAGCGGCCATGGCTCACGGGCCTAGCCCCTCCACGGCATGTGGGATCCTCCCGGACCGGGGCACAAACCCGTGTCCCCTGCATCGGCAGGAGGACTCTCAACCACTGTGCCACCAGGGAAGCCCAAAATACTATTTTCTTAAGATAGATGCCTAGAGGATTGTGAACATTTTTAAGATTTTTGATAGCATATTACCAGATTATTTAGAAAAGCATTTGTTCCTAAACTGGTAATGTGTGATGGTGGCAAATTTATTGCACCATTACCAACATTGTAACTTGACTTTTTAAAACATTACACAGATTAGAATTGTAGTTGAATACAGAGTCTGGAATAAGTGCCTGAGTTTGAATGGCATTTCACTACTTACAGTTATCTTGGGCAAGATAATTAAAACCTCTTTTGCTTTCAGTTTTATCATTAAAAATTGCAAATAAATAAAACCTATTTATATATTGGGCTGTGTGAGCCCTAAGTGGGGTTAAGACATATAATGCTCTTAGAGTGGTGTTCTGCACACTATAAAAATGTTACGGTTTTATATATTTAGATTTTTATATAAGCTCTGTTTTCTAGAAATCAGTTAAATATAAACGCTCAATATTTGAAATCAGGGGAATCTCCTAGAGAGTACAGTAGGGAAAAACAAGAGCTGAAGGCTGACTAGAACAATACATTGAGGGGCTAAAAGAAAGACAGGAAGACCCATTTAAGGAGAGAGATAAGAGGTGATCAAAGACATAAAGTAGAAATAGTATCAAGGTATTTATTAAAACTATTAACATAGGTTTGCATCAAACATCATGAAATGTTACATTGCATTGATTTGGATGAAAGTTTTATTGCTAGTGATTATTATGAAATTTAATTTGGAATATTTTCCCCTTGTCCAAACAACATAACATGTATGTGATATTTTGTCATTAAAATTCACTTGCCTTCATGTACTGAATCTTACTGATATTTACATCTTTAATATTGATGATAGGTAATGTGTTTTTGAAGGTCTTTTAACTCATGTTCATACTCAGGTATGGACTGAGCTTGATGAATTTGTCTTGTATAGCAACCGGAGACCAATAGTATTGTGATGAGTTAATAAATACGTTTTTAATATATTTAATATTCATATTTAATTTAGTGGTTAGTGATCATCAACTTGATATTTCTAAAGAAAAATCTGTTATTATTAGAGCCTAACGAATATAGAAATTGATGATTAAAAATCATTCTCAGCCTCTTTAACTGAACTGGAGTTTCTCTTTGTGTGAAGCTAACCTCTCTCCCATATAGATATCAACTTTTTGACTGTGCTGTCATTTTCTGACTAGCTGAACAAAGTTCATTGATTTCATGATTATTTTGTCAGTCAGGGTCTGCTGTGTGCAGTGCTATATGCTTAGGATTGGTGTGACAGAATTGAGCAAGTCATTGATGAGTCAGTGAATTGGTCTTTATTGAGGTACTATTGCTTTCAGGCCCTTGCTTAGAAGTGAGTCTTGTGAGAAAATCAGCTAAGTAAGTATACTTAACTAGATATAAATAGCAAATAGATTCTAAACGTAGTTACTAAATCCCCACAGTACTATTGGGCTTCAGGTGCTAAACTAGGCAAATTATAATAACACATCATAAATACAGTATAGAAGAATATGAAGGGTGCTATGGGAATATGAAAGAAGGCTGGGGAAAAATTAGGAAAACCTTCTTTGAGGGGACGATCCGGAAGGATGTGTTAAAGTTAGCCAGGCCAAGAGAGCACAGAGCATACTTTGAAGAATGGACAGAGGCAGGTAAGAGATGAGAAAGAATGGTGTCCTTGGAGGAGTGAAAGACAGTTCTGTATTATGAGGGTTGTACTTGTCTGCTTTTAATAGATTCTTCATCAGGAATTTGCAGGAGAATACAGAGCTGAAAATAATTTGTAAACAGAAATCCAAATCTTGGTTTTGGAATGCAAATTCTCAAAAAAATTAACCCAATAAAATGTTGATACTCAAGAAATTGCTTAATTTGGTCATGGTTTCAATTTTCCAAACACCAGTCCATTTTTAAAGTTATCTGGTAGTGTCATGTAGACAGTTACCTGACCTTGTTGGTAGATTACATCAGCCTGTCTTTAATCCTATATCTTTTGCACTAGTGTTTGCTGAGAAATAATTAAATGTGTTGTTAATGCTCGGTCTACAACCAGTAAATGGAAGCAATCTGTTTTTATTATTTGGAAAATTTTCTTATATACAGCAAAATGCAGTGTAATAATCATGTTCCTGTCACCCAGAACTAATAAATGTGTTATTTGATCATATTTGCTTCTAATATGTTTTCTCTTGAGGAACTATCACATCTTTTTGTTTATCCTTGAAAGCAACCTCTGACAATACCTATTTATGCATCTCTAAGCAAAATAGTTTTATGTGCTTTAGAGATTCACGTAAATGCATACCAAATGCATTCATGTTCATTTACTCCTGCAACTTGCTCTTCTTTCTCATCGGATTAGCAAAAATTAAAAATCTCAACAACACCAAGTGTTGTTAAGGTTATGGAAAAAAATTTTAGTAATATCTACAGAAGTTCAAAATGTATACCCTTCTGTCCAGCACTTACACTTCTAGGTGTGCATCTTAGAAAAATTCTTATACGTGAACACAAGAAAACATTTAGAAGGATTTTCGCTTCAGAATTGTTTGTAATAGTGAAAAACTAAAACAGCCTAAGTACCTACCAATAGGTGAATAATAAATAAATTTCAGTCTCTCTTTCTGTCTTCTACTTATTTTCTGTTGCCCTGAAGCATTTAGCATGATAAGTGCTTACTTTTTATCCATCAAGTTAATTATTAGTACTTTGAAAATGTATACACACAAAACAATCTAGTTATGATGTGATATCTCCATTGTGAAGAAGTGATGCTGATAGATGCAAATCAGCAGCGGCAAGAAAATGCCCTTTTTTGCCATTTCTGATTTTTTCTTTTTCTTAATCCTAGTTCCCAAGCTATTTCTCCCCTTCTCTTACTGTTTTTGTTTTTTCTATTTCAGATAAACCTAGGGGTTACTCTTTATGATTTTTCTAGGTCTTGAGCCACAGCCTTTATGATAGAAAAAGGAATCATGATACGAGCAAAATATTTTAATATAGGTGACAAAACCACTAACAAAAAGTGAGATTTTTTTATAGATAACATGGGCAGCCTAGGTATGGAGAATGGGTTATGGAAAAAAGATAAAAGCATTTCTCACCTGGGCCACTGTTTAGAGTTCCTAAAGAAGAAGAATCAGGAATATAAGCCTGATTTGGGTAGTTCTTTTAAAGATGGAGCAGGGCTTAAGTCTAGCTCATCCTCGAGACTGAAATTAGCTGTCAAACCAGCAATCAAGGAGTGGTCCAAAAAGGACAAGAATACCTTTACTGTCCTAGCTAGGGAGCTACAGCCTAGTTTTCACACTTAATGTAAAGGAGAGAGAGAAGGAGTTCTCTGCACCTCCTTATTTATGGTTTGTGGAGTAGTTAACCTGAAATCGACCATATCAAAAGTCTAAAATTTAGAACTGGAGAAATTCATTAATTTATTCTGTAACACTGACAAGGAATAACACACTTATGAAGAGTGTATTTTATATGCTATAAACTACATAAAATGAGCAGAATCAAAATGAGTGAATTCAGTGATAAATCAGAATATGGATTAGGTAGTAATGACGTTTTTGAAGATGGTCTTATAAGACCTTAAAATAGTAAAATTTTAAGTGCTGAAGAAGAGAAATGAGATAGTAAAGGAGAAGACAACATTCATTTCTCTATTTTAGTAGGTTATAGCACTCTACTTTTGTTTATGAAATACAAATGAGTAAGTCAGGATTCCTGACCTTGAGGAATTCAGTCTCATGGAAGAAAAAGATACGTAAATCAAAAATTGCATGAGAGTGTCGTAAGTGTTATAGGATGCTGTTGACAAGGTAAACACTAAGATTCTACTTGGGGGGATCTGGATCTTTAAAGATGAGGCGTTTGGCAAGTTGAAAAGTGGAAGGAACATTCTAGGCAGAGGGAACCAGCCACTGCAGTTTGAGAGACCTGACACCACATAGGATGTTTGAGGAACTGCAAGTGGTTTAGATGCACAGGAAGTGTGATGGTTGAGATGAGTTGTTGACTAAGCCTAAGATTGGGCTGGATGGATAAACTGGGGCAAGATACTTCATTTAATAATTTTTTAAGGTAGTATGTACCATGTACTTTATTTGTCCAGTCTCCCTTTTTACCCTTTCAATCTAGGCATTTTAACCTCTAGCAATAACTGAATTCCTTCTAGTTCCTCTCAGTTCTTTTCAGCAAATATTTATTGAACACTTATTGTGTGCCAGCCACTATTGTAGGCAGTGGGGATACATCAGTAAATAAAATAGACATGATCTCTGCCTTCACATAGCTTATAGTCTGGTGGCTAACACTAATAAGTCGATAAGAAACTAGAATATAGCCTGCTAAATGCTAAATACTCTAGGTAAGTATTGCAAGTATAGGAACCTAGAATAATGACAACCAATTTCAAGTTGTGTCATGAATGACTGAATGATGAGTAAGATTTGGTGAATATTAGGATGAGTGTGGGGATAGAAGAAGGAGAGGATTAAGAGACTTCTAGGCAGAGGAAACTAATTGAAAGTGTGAAAGCCTAGAGGTGAGAAATAGCATAGCATTTTCCCAACAGGTGTCCCTGTTCCCCCCTTAGCCCCTTGCAGTCCATTCTCCCCACAGCAGATTGATCCTTTAAAAACATAAATTAAAATTGTGCCAGATTTATGCTTAGAATCCTCCAGTGGTTTCTTGTCTTTCGAAATAAAATTTCTTACCGTGGCCTACAAGGCCCTATGTGATCTGCCTGATTTCTGATTTCATCTCTCACAGTCTTCTTACTCCACTCTAGTCACCCTGGCCTCTTTGCTGTTCCTTAAACATTCCAGATATGATTGCATATCATAGCCTTTGCACACTGATCCTTTTACAAGCTTTCCCCAAGATAATCTGCTTGGTTGGTACCGTCACTTTGTTCAGGACTCTGTTCAAGTCCAAGAGGCCTTTACTGATAATACCTGATAAAAGAGCAGCTGCCTTAGTCCTACCCTCATTACTCTTATCAGCTCACTCTGCTTTATTTTTCCTAAGTAGCACTGATCATCAACCTGAAATATGGTTGTTGCCAGTGGTGGTGGTGTATGAATTATCTAACTAGATCACAAGCACTGTGAGGATAGGTACTTTGTATACCTTTTTTTTTTACTGCTGGTCTCCAAGTTCCTAAAACAGTGCTTTGCACATAATTAAATTATTTTTAAACCTAGTTGAATTTTTTAGTATATTTTTTAAACATGGGTTTTTTTACAATTATTTCTTGTAGCTTATTTTTCAATTTTTTAGCTATCCGTAGAGATATATTCCCAGTATGTATTGCTGTGTTTTAAATTCATAGTTTTATTTTTATTCTTTTTGATTTTGAAGTTTATCAGATTAACAACATATCTGAATCATTGAAGCTTCATCTATGTAAAGTCAATATTATAATAGTAATAAAATAACTACATGTTAGTAACAAATACATAGGCAGTTGTTTTCTAACAGTTTATTTTTCCTAAAATGTTATATTGTTGTGTCTTCATCCAATCACAGGTATAACCACAATACATTACATAGGCAGTGATTCAGCTGTTGCACATTTCAGTTATTTAAAACAGGAAAATTTTATGCTGAGTTCTAAAAAATAGATTGGCTGTACATAGAGTCAAAGATTACCTAAAGTATGTGTTCCACATATTACTAGTCCTAGTAAATGCTAATTATCGCTTTCTTATTCATCATCATATTTTCTATGCTTTCTGTTTTGTTCAACGTACATTATTCCTACTTTCCCAAAGCATCATCTGGGCAGCCTTGAATAGGAAGCAGTCATGTTTCTATTGAATGAGCAGTCAATGGCTGTTCACTGCAGAACAGTGGAAAAGGTGACCAAGGGTGGATTTTAAACATTTTATATCTAGTCTCTTTGTTTCTTCATATCACTTGGCAGTGCCAGCTCCTTCTCTGTTCTTTTTTCCTATGTAGTGCCTTCCCAGTCATGTACTGTTGCTAAAACCACAAGATGAGTTGGTGATGGCCATGTGTCAAATACAAGTGTTAATTTTTAGGTCATGAATTAGTAGATCATCAAAATATGAAATGTTAAAATGTTAAGGATTACCTGTCACAAATATAAAGTTTTTTCTCTTGCAAAAATTATAGGGGATGGAGTGTTAGATCTCTCTACAAAGAAAACCAGCATAAAATCTGAAGAGTCATCCATATGTGATCCTTCTTCTGAAAATTCAATGGCTGGGTAAGCAATATCTAGGAAATGTAATTTAATATTAATATAAAATTATGGAGAGAACTCTTAATACTACTCTGAATAGATTGACATATATAGTTTTCTTCCAGAATTTTTGTCACTCATAAGTGTGTGTCTCTCATACCTTTCATTTGTCCTTTCTCTTTCTTTTTTATTCTTTCTGTTAAAGAAAAGTTATCAGAACAATCACCAAACTTTAGTTCATGTTACTAAAATGAACTACCAAATTAATCATAGAATACAAACTAAGAAGCAGGACGAGTAAAGAGAATTTTAAATTCAATATTTAGGAGGCAATTTTAAGGAAAATATGTAATTTCACTATTTAATTTTTTAAAACAATCAACCAGTTTTAAAAGTACTATGCTTACTAATTCTTACAACTAACTTAACAGTGTTTAGACTTTTTTCATTGTGTTCTAGGTGTGGTGGCAGACTACTTTATCTAGTAATCACCACAAAAAATCCTTTCATGCTTTAAAAGCTGTTGTTAAATTAATTAATTAATAGTGAAATGCTGTTCTGTTGGATTTTTTTTTTTTTGGTAACTTTTGCATCTTCCCATTAACAAACTGCATAGGAAGCTTTTTAGTAACATTTAAATCTCAGAGGTAGAGTGTAATCTGTTTCAACTAAGGCTGTAATAGCTTTTTGAGTCATGAGGTATAGTGAGCTTTCTCTTTAAGAAACTTTAAAAGTTACAGTGATACATTCGAAATAGAAATAACATGTATAAAATCTAAAAGTATTTTACCCAAATATAACTTTATCTACTTGTTTCAGATTTTAAGTTTTTATCTAGAGAAAAATTAGTCTTGTGGAAATATGGGGTATTTGTGTTTGGAAATATTCTTGCTGCTACAAATCTCCTTTAAAGGGGTTGACTCTTTTATTACTTGTTTAGCGGTAACGTCACTTTTCTACTAACAAAAACTCCTTTAGGATTTGGGTATTTTATATAATGGAACTCTAATTGTAAAAAAATTATAAGTGTTGCTCTGCAAGCATCTGTCAGAGGAATAGCAACATCATGAGAATATTTTTACAAATACTGAGTTAGGATTTTATGTTCTTGGAAGGTCTGCCCGTTGAGGCCACCGTATGATTGACACATTGTCCTACCAGGACTATAGCGTTTGCTTTGATAAGGAGCAACTACTACATCTCACAGACTTAAAAGAGTCATAAGCAGTGATGTTACCTAAGCAAGGAGTATAATAAAGGAGTGGACCCTCCCCTTCCATAGCTGTGTGAGAGTCTCTCATGCATCAGTTTACCATCGTTTCATTCCATCCATCCAGGAGACTACACAGAAACAGAGAGGACTATGTGGAAAGAAGTGCTGAGTTTGCAGATGGTTTGCTCTCAAAAGCTTTGAAAGACATTCAGTCTGGAGCACTGGACATAAATAAAGCAGGCATACTTTATGGCATACCTCAAAAAACTTTACTTCTCCACTTAGAAGCCTTACCAGCAGGGAAGCCTGCATCTTTTAAAAACAAAACTCGAGATTTCAATGATAGTTACTCATATAAAGACAGTAAAGAAACTTGTGCAGTGCTGCAAAAAGTAGCCTTGTGGGCGAGAGCTCAAGCAGAGCGCACAGAAAAAAGTAAACTCAATCTACTTGAAACCTCAGAATTAAAATTCCCAACAGCTTCCAGTTACCTCCATCAGTTAACTCTACAGAAAATGGTTACTCAATTTAAAGAAAAAAATGAAAGCCTACAATATGAAACACATCCTACTGTACAGTTAAAAATTCCTCAGCTACGAGTAAGTTCTGTTTCAAAACCACAACCTGATGGTCCTGGTCTGCTGGATGTTATGTATCAAGTTTCCAAAACCTCTCCAGTCCTGGAAGGATCAGCTCTCCAAAAACTGAAAAATATACTCCCTAAACAGAACAAAATAGAATGTTCTGGGCCCGTAACTCACTCAAGTGTTGACTCTTATTTTCTACATGGGGACCTCTCTCCTTTGTGTCTTAATTCTAAAAATGGAACAGTTGATGGAACCTCTGAAAATACTGAAGATGGGTTGGATCGAAAAGATAATAAGCAGCCCAGGAAAAAACGTGGCCGTTATCGGCAATATGATCATGAAATAATGGAAGAGGCTATTGCAATGGTAATGAGCGGAAAAATGAGTGTTTCCAAAGCACAAGGAATTTATGGGGTACCTCACAGCACTTTAGAATACAAGGTAAAAGAAAGATCTGGAACACTGAAGACTCCTCCGAAGAAGAAACTCCGATTACCAGACACTGGGTTATATAATATGACAGATTCAGGGACTGGCAGCTGCAAAAACAGCGGCAAGCCTGTGTAGATTACTTGTTAGGAAAATGTGTGTATGTGCGTGTGTGTGTGTGTATGTGTGTTTGTGTGTGTGTGTATGTGCACAGGTGTGTATTTGTGTGTCTGTATACACACATGTGGGAATTACAGATGCTCACTCTGACAGGAGACATGAAATTTTACAGTTCAAAAACCACTTACATGCCTTTTGAAAAAAAAGTTTTATTCAGGGTTTTCACTGTGGACAGAACTATATAGTTGCTTACTTAATTCTGATAGTTTGTATTTAATCCTTGTATAAATAGGTGAAAAAGATTCAGGTTTTCTTTAGTAGTCAATAGCATAAAGCGTTGTGGGAAAACAAGTAATTGTCAAGTGAAACATTTTTATTGGTGAAAGACCACTCCAGCCATTCAGTTGAACCATCTTATAATGGATATATTAATAGTTTGTAAACATTTTTGCATAGCATACTTACATTTGTTGTAAGTATATCAAACAACGAATCAAAGTTTAAACAGACAGCTATCTCCACACTAATAAAAATTAATATATACAGTGTTAGTACACTACAGTGCATTCTATGAAATATGAAATGCACTCAAGTGCATCCACCGGGAATAGAAAAGAAAACCTTAAATGATATGTATAATGAAATTTAATATTTATCATTTAATAGTTGATTTAGCAGGAAGTTGGGGTTTATAAGGTATATACTTTAAAAAAAACTGACACATAGTTAACCCCAGCAGCTATAGAGTCCTTTAATGTAAGATGGAATACTAAGAACAAAAAGTAATTTAAATTTAATTATTAAAATAATTTAATTTTGTTTTTCATTTGAAAAATAAGCTAATGTGTAAGGTTAGAAAAGAAAGTTGGAATGCAACTTAGAGCATGTTTATAATGTGCACAGAAAAAGCTTGAGAATGATAATTTTGGTTTAAAATGTGCTGGTTAGTTGATGTTATGACTACTTTAAATTTTAAGGATTGTGACACACTCCTACTATTGAAAAACCTCAGTGTAACTTTAATATATTTGCTGCTGTGACATTTCAAAACATTTTCAGTTTATCAAAATGAATTACAGATTTCATTTTGGTGGGCGATACATTATCATTTTGCTAATAACCAAATTTGCAGTTTGTTCAGGGTCTTGAATAGATTTACAGATATTTGACACTGAAGCTGTTTTGAACTTTCAGTAATGTAAACTCTCTACTAATTGGGTAGTTAGAAGCTGGGCAGTGCATTTTAACTTTTACTAGACTCATAAGAGAGACCAGTAATTTTATATAGCAGTTTCAAAATGTGGTTCAGAGTATCCATGTTGGATTTATGAAGTATGCAGTTTTAGTGGTAAAATGTTATAAAGCATGTGCCTCCATAGAAAGAATGGGGATTTGCTTCACAAATTCAAAATTCTTCGAGTGCCCCTTTTCTATATTAAAATTCAGGTTCTGATCATTTTTTCTAAGCCAGTTTTCCTAAGTCCAAAAGGAATACTTAAAGCTGAATTAAAAAAATAAGTGCACCTTGTCAAATACATGTGTTTTTACACTTGTGTTTGTGTGTATCTAATAATCACATATATATGTAATACTAAAGAAATTTTCAGCTATTACATTTAAAAACTGCTTACATATCTTTAAGGAAACTGAAGAGTGGGAAACTACACAACCGAGTAGTTATTTGGTCTCTTAGATCCATACTGAACCCTCTTCAGCTATTAATGTTACCTGCATACTAGGGTATGAATCCTCTTGCTTTTTTTTTCCCCACTAAGAAAGTATACATAATAGATTGCAAAACAGCAGATGTCAGGGTCATCTTTCTTTTTAAAGAATTAAGCCATATTTTGTGAGGGCCAGAACTTGGATTATTTAATATATTTCCCTTCCCCCCCCATTGAAAAACAAAGTTGAAGTAAATGTTTCAACACAATTTTATTGACCGCTTTATACAGAATTTTACTTGCAAGAATTTGGGGGCTTGAATGCATTACATAATATTTATATTGTATTGAGCTTTTTTATTCCTCACACTATATTTACATTAATAAATTGATTGAGAAGTTTATAGTAAAGGGATACTTACAGAACACTTTTATATCATTTAAAAGATGACCTGACCAAAAACTTTACAGGATTCATAAAATCAGGGATCATTTTGCTATTGACTTCACAGTGATCAGTAGTTTTATAGGTAATATTATAGTTAATTTGCAGCATTTTAGTACTTGTATTATTTATTTTTGGTCAGAAATAGTAAATTAAATATTTTTTGATAGTTTATAGGTAATGATCAACCCATAACTTTTAAAAGAAACAAAATGTTTCTAATTGTTGAGTTAACTTTTGATTATACAAACTAGGAAAGGCAGGGAAATTTATGGGTTCCCCTTCTCCCCAATGATTCTGTTAAGATGTTCTTTATGTTAAACTTTCAAAGTACTTTATAAATTTAGTTACCAGTTACTACTTATTAACTGACAATTTTCTGAAAAATCCAGTTTCAGCAGACTTTTAATGAAGGTGAAAGCAACCCTTATGTGCTTTCTACTTATTTGAATGTTCCTCAAGTATTTTATATTTAAAAAAAAAAAAGGAAAAGAAAAAACAGTGCCTCTGTTTTTAGAAAACTACTGCTCAGTAAAGTTGTTTAAACCATTTCTGGTAGCTAATGACAATTTTATATTAAATTGTATACTAACTTTAGTGAGACCGATTTTTTTAGTTGTTTACAGTACAAATACTTGTATTTGTTTTTTAATTGCAGTATTTCCATTGTCGCAGTAATTTAGTAAAACTCTGTGGCTGCCTTGATTTTGACAGATTTTGTTAATATAAACTGATTGTTAGGCAATTAGTTATATTTATGCATAAATCAATTGCACTATAATTCATGAATTATTTATTACAATATTTTCTAATGAATTCATGTATCTGTCTTGTGTTGTAAATGTACTGTAATTCTGTTTCTACTTTGTGTTGTTATATATCTAAATCTGATTGTATGAATTTTAATTGTTCAGTTAACGTGTTTCTAGGTTGTAATTTGTAGTAAAGCACTTCAATGCTTTTGCACTTAAATTTACAACACTGTTGGTGTGTGACTGATTTACTCATTCAGTAAAAGGAAAAAAAAGAAAAGCAAAGAAAAAACTGACTACACTGGCTTCTTTGATTCACTCTAGGAAGCAGCTTTATTAATATTAATATTAGAAATTAACTTTCTCCAAAGACAACTATTTCAACAACAAAACTTGTAATGGCAAAATGGATAGAAACTTACAAAAAAAAAGAATTTTTTTATATATAAATCAAACAGGAAAAGGTTAGAAAAAAATTTTAACATGAAAAACAAGGGAGCTGTGAAACATACAATTTTAGAATCAATTGAGAATAAATTCTAGATTGGAGGCTTATGTGTATTCAACTATTTTATATTAGGTTTTTCTTTGAGATTCTAACATACAAGAAATATGGAAAAGAAAAAAATTGAAGGCAAATAACATATTGTGGAGTTTTATAATTTGAGAACTTAGTTATCTAATATCTGATATATATATAAATATATATATAAAATCTTAATACCTGAATATCTGATTAGTAACTTCTTAAAGCTGTTCTTCATACGGCATTAGATAGAAATTACTGGCCACTGTGGTATTTTTGAGATTTTTGAAGTTCCATTATTAAAAATAATAAGTATAGACTTCCTTGGAAAGTCAAAAGAGAGCTATAAAAATCAGTGGTTTTCAGAATAGTTAACACTAGTCATGAATTCTTATTATTTCTACTCTAGATTTTACTAACAGAGAAAAATCATTTGAGCATTTCAGGAACTTATAAAAGCATGTTAATCTTTAAAATATAGTGCAATGTATTTTTCTGAGAGACATGTAAAATCTCTTTATTTAGTCACAGATATGTTTAATAGGCCATAACATAACTTTTAAAGAAACGTGTTGGAAATGTGTCTATCAGAACTTTCGGGGTTTTCTTTTGCTTATGTGAAAATTATAATTTTTAATTTACTGGGAAAGAGTATAGTATCACTTATATCTTCTTATTTGATAGTTAACATTTACTCCTGCCTCTGTTCTCTACATAGGTTTCTTGAATTATCCAGTAGTGAATCTTCAGATTCAGTTCAATTATGTTACACTCCCAACCATGAAAACATTTACAAAAAATTATTTTCAGAAAAGAAAGGATACTGAGGTCATGTCCTGTCTTCATCTGTCTAGAGGTGGCAGTGGACTTAAAAAGTTTTACTGTAATTTCGTATCTCTTATCTCTTTGATAGCTACTTTATGTCAAATCACATGCTAGTTGTAGTAGTGAAACATTGGTTGAATCTAGCAAAGATACTTTTTTTCTAGAAAAATTTTGATCTAATTTGCAAAATTTGTTACTCAACGTAATTTTTATAAAATGTAGATAAAATATTGCATACTTATCTGTGAAACAGGATAAGCCAGTTTTAGGGAGGAAAATTTTTAAAATAAATCTCACTTCATTTTAAAAGAAAAATTCTTTAATTTTTAATATTCATGAACATAATAACCCTTTATTTAAACAAAATACAATCTTCTATAGCAATTCATAATCAGCATATTTCAACTCCAACCCTAAATAAAATTTCTACAAGTCAGGAACTAACAACAACAAATAAAAGAAATCACAAGTGGGAGGCTATTTTCATGTACAGAGTTTGGTGATATGTTTAATTTAAATAGATACTTTTCTGAAACAGAATTCTTTTAATATATTTTATTCTTCTTGCTGCTGGTATTGGATTAAAAAGCCTTTTGTAGACCTCTACGTTGGTTGCTAAGTAATCCTGGGTTTTAGTTAACATTAGATGTATGTTAGTTTTTGCAGTGGGACATTTTCCAGCATTTGAAATTAAATAATTAGGTAAGTAATGCCTTTAGTTTTGATGTAATTAATTTAGTATCTAAAATCAATTAAAAATAGATTTCATTTTTAAATAGCTTCAATTTTTATTTTCTTATTAGGTTAAAAGGCCTACAGTTTAATCTTAGAAAAGACATTCTGTTATTTATATGAAATCTAAATCCCTTGATTGTGACTATGCAAAACTCTTTTTTATTCATAATTTTATTTTCACTACCTTGAAAAATATCTATTTTAAATAAAGATAAGAAAGATTTTCTCCTACATCTTATTTTTCTTATTTGTACTAATATGGACTGATAACCATCAAAATAATTTATAAAATGTCTACTTTACAAAAATTTTAACTCCTTCTGAAGCACTTTCCGTTAAATATTCTTAATATATCCAAAACACTAAACATTAGCAATCTCTAAATATAATCATATCTATCATCAACAGCAGCTTTTATATCACAAAACATAGGGCTTTGCTTTGACTCATATTTTGTCATAGGAAATTATCACCAGTGCTTCATTTTATTTTTGCTAAACAGTAATGAAGATGTCACTATTGCAGCTCTCCATAGGAGTTAGGAGTCCAGCAATACCAAAATATCTTTTGTTCAAACTCTGTTAAAATTCCTTACGATATTAGTATTTTTGCTGTAATTCATTTTTTGTTTGATTTTTATTTTTAGTTCAACTGTTGATGCAAAATCAGAGGAAGCTACTAAAATGGAAAAAGGAAAATCAGCATTAAGCAAGGTTTTGGAATCTTTGTGCATACATCACCAGCAACAAGTTTTGGCTATGTTGAAATTTCTAGTCCAAGAGCAGAATGCTGCTTCTCATTGCTGTTGTAATACATCATATTCTGTGTCTTCAGAATCTCAAAATCCCCTTATTGAAGATGATTTAGATGGGCTCTTCTGTAGTTGTGAATATAGGCTGGCAGAAAGAGGGTATTTACACAATGAAAGACAAAGCCCTGGTTTTGTGCCTCTGCCAGTCTGTATTAAAGATATACATTGTTTATCTTGCCAAACTGTAACTGTTGAACACATTAAGACAGTAGTGAATAGAGGAATTGCAAACAGTTATAATTCTCAAAGGTGTTGTTCTGGACTCTTACCAAACATTCATTCCACAAAATCAGCCTTTCAGACTCCTCTTTCATCAAGGGAAATACGTGATGTTTCAATAAGTCTTAAAGACGTTTGTAGATCTCGAAGTCCCTCACCCCCGCCATTATCACCTGTACAGACTGAAGGATTTGAAAAATTGAAAGATGTCATCTCAGAGCTTTCAGCCTTAGAAAATAACAGACTTGAAACAAACATTAACCAGCCTCCATCTCTGACACCAGCAGAAATAAGCAGTGACAAAGATGATCATGAAGGTAAAATGCATAAAACTAAAAAATCCAGTAACTCTGATTGTTTGCTCTTGGAAGACAGCAATAATTGTACTACAAATCAAGAAAAAGGTGAAACTACTGTAATTTTTCAAGATTTAATGGATCGTATCAATGAAAAGTTAAAATCAATAGAAACGATAGATATGACAAACCTTATAAAATTATCTAGCAGTGATTGTAATAGAGATAATGATTTAAAATTGAGAGATTTAATAACCTCTCTCTTGCATAATGCAAAGGCCAGTGATTACAGTTTTATGGAATTACTGAGTCAACATGATAAAAAGGTAGAAAATAAAATTATTCAGACAAGATTTCGAAAGCGTCAAGAAACCTTACTTGCAATGCGCAACTCTCCTGATTCACCCATATTTAGAAGGCAGTCTTTACAGATAAAAAGAGAACTTGCTAGTCTTGATGAAAACTTTGTAAGAAAAAAATACACTGAAAAAAATCCAAGGAAATTTGTGTGCCACGATGAACTATTTTCAGCGGACAAAGAAGAATTCTATCATTGCCAAGGGCCTTCTTTACAAAATTCTAAAAGCCTTCAAGATAATAATCATGCAGAAACATTTTCACCAGATTATGGATTACAGTCATTGCAACTACCTCTTAATTCAGAAGCTAACTTGGCTTTTGATGCATTTTCAGAAAGCTTTAAAACAACTTCTGAGAAAAGGAGCATAAGAAGATCACAGGAGAAATCTGTGGCTGGAAAAAATTTTTTGCAAAATCATAAAGAGAATCCAAAATTAGAGAATATTCAAACTCCTTTGAAAAGTGATGTCCCTGGACTTTTGAGCAGAACTAAACGAAATATTGTACCTCCAGGGTGGTATTCTATATATGTAACAAATAATTATATTTTCAAAAAATCACCTAAGGCCAAAAAAGTCTGTGACTCTACAAAAAAAAAAGATCCAGTAAAAAATATTCAGATTGAAAGCTCACACAATATAGATTTAAACAAAATTGCAATAAATTCTAATTTACAAGTTGTTGTGGAACGTTTGGAAGATACAATAAATATGGCCAAAAAGTCTTGGAATAATCAGTCATTATCGGAAGGATATAAAGCATCCAAGAAATTGATAGAAATTGATGATAAAGATCAACATGCTGGTAGAAATATGACTCTTACTGTAAGTAGAATGACGTACAAAGAGCAGAGTTTATCAAAACCCATAGTGGCATCCACCAATATTAAAAGCAATCATATACCTACAATAGATTTGAATAACAAAAGACTTGATAACCAGAAAAAGACATCTGTTTTAAATACAGGTAGCTTGATTTCCAGTGTTGAAAATGTACCAACAAAATATGAAGCCATTGAAAGCTCTTCTTTTGCCAACTGTTCTAGTCCTATCAAACTCATGTTTTTATCTGAGGTTAAAAGCAGTGAAGGAGTCAAATATACTTTAACTTCAGTTGGCAATTCCGAATCAAATTGCTATCTTCCTTCGGAAAAACGACCAACTCATCAAGTAAATGAAAAAAAAAAAGAAACGAATGAGAATATCCCAAATGCCAACTTTGAAAATTATAGTTCTTATCTTAATGATAGTGACGGTCTCCAAAAAGAACTAAACAAATTTAATTGTGCAAAAGAAACTGCAGAATCGTCTGCACTGTTTACAGATGATATGAATCGTGATAAGCCACAAGAGGAACCTAAGGAATATTCAAGCAGTGCTACTGGTTCATCTTTTAAAAGAAAACCAGGTAGACCTAAAAAAATAGGTCCCCAGGTTGTGAAACAGATTAAGCGACCAATTGGAAGACCACCCAAACCTAAAACTGACCCAACGGACATCACCATTTGCCAAAATGAGTCTTTTAGTGCTGAAAAGAAAAGCCCAGAATCTCTCTTATCAGAAGTAAAAGAAGGTATATATAAGAAGAGTATTATAGTAACTGTTATTTATGGAAGGTCAAGAAGAACTAAAAGGCATGTTTCTGAAGGAAGTGTAAACATAAGCAATGGTATGTCTTTAAATAATAACGTTGCTGATTTTCCAACAGAATATAATAGTCTCAGAAATATTAGAGAATACGAAATAGACTCGGGTGAAAGAAGAAGTGCTATTTCAAGTCTGACTACTGAAACTGAGACCTTGGGGTCTGGCTTTGAATATGTTAGACCTATCAAGAACAAGTCTGTGATACCTCAACCTTCCAAGAACATTATTCGACCGAATCAGAAGTCTTTGGCAATAATTAGGAAGCCTGGTAGACCCGCAAAAGTGAAAATCTCTGGCATATCTGTGACTATTAATAGAATTTCACCTCAGGAGAGAGAAGTAAGTATTAGCAGCTGCTTACCTCCCTTAGAACAAGAGAATATATTAGAAAAAAATCTGCCTGAAGTAAAATATGATCACCAGTGCACCGTGGATACAAGGCACACTGAAGCTGACGAATTTAAGAATGGATCAAAAAGTATGGTTGCTACTATACCTTTGAGACATTCTATTAGGGATCGAAAACCATCTCTGCATTTCTTACATTCATTAGCATCTTCTGGTTCACTTATTTATAGGAATGCTCTGCTCCATAAATCGTGTAAACTCCATTTGCAGAAAGGTAAAAGTCAGAAGGACAAACATAAGCAGTCAAGGATTAAAATAGCTTCCAAATGTACACCAGGAGCTAGAAATTCAAGGAATGCAAAAAAGCATTTGGAAGATAAGTTAATACCCATTTCTGAAGTATCCTTGGACCCTATAATTTCATCAAACCCTTTGCTCAGGTGGTGGGCTGCTTCTACTTCAAACGATTCCTTATTAGAGGAATTAAACAATAGATTTGAGCAAATAACAAATGCTTGGGTGCCCGTGAGTGGAGATGAAGCTGAAAATTGTGTTCATAAAAAAAGAGAACACATTGAAAATGATAACTTCAGAATAGCAAGCCCTTTGGACACCTGTTTTTTAGAACTTGAAGTTTCACCTGTAAAAATGCTTTTTCGGAAAAAGTATGATTTGAATGAACTCTGTACCTGGTTTATGCAAACAACAGAAACGCAGTCTCTTTCACTAGTTAGAAAAGCAAATGCACGAAACCCTTTGGAAGTAATAAATACCAGAGGAATTAAATTAGGGACCAAATATTCTGATTTTAATACCAGCCCCTTCAGAAAGCACTTTAAAAAATTTGCACTATCTTCTTCAAAATCAGCAGGGAAGTTGCATATACTGCATAAAATGGTTAGCTCTCCACTCTTAAATGTGAAAAGTAATTTAACACTAGCTAGGTTAAAAAGAACTGAGTTTAAGAGGTTGCGGCATGAAAGGTGGAGAAGAGAGGGAAAGCTGCACAGCCATGGAACAGGTGCTTGGATCTCTAAAAGGAGGAACTTAAGATTTTTTTGTCAGAACCAATTTTTGAGTAAGACTGAGGGAGGAACAAATGCTGACATCCCACGCCAAGGAAAAAACACAGTAGATAATCAGTTTATTTTGCCACCTAAGGTCAGGGATGACTTTTTGCAACAGGGGGTGGCAATGTCTGACTTCAAAACACATGGTAGTTTAGAGAATAAATTTAAGTCAGAGGCAAAGGAGAATGGAACAAACTGCAGCCAAAAAGATTTTGAAAAGGGCCCAAGACTAGGAAATGTATGTCCAAATAATTGGAGGTCAAAAACCTTAAAAGATTGTAGAATATTTTTGAGGAAGATCAACTATCTTGAACACAGAAATACTTTTAAGTTAAATACAATCATTTACTCTCCTGAATCTGTTAACAGTGGAAGTAATTATCAAACTCACATAGAAGAATCAAAGCACATTACCTTAAGATCCCATTCTGCTAGGCAAAATTCTTTTAAAAAGCAATCTAAAGAAATAGAAAATGCTAAAGCAAATAGTCCTTCAAGCAATAAATTTCCTAGCCAACTTGACAATAGTAAATTAAATAAATGTGTTAACTATGACAAGAATCCTTCTGATAGTTCTGAAGTTCTTAGCAAATTGAACAAAAGAAAAAGACCACCATGGAAGACCACAGAAATGTCAACAAAAAGACATAAACGGCAGTCTTGCAACAGTGGACAAATGGCAAACAATTATTCAAAATCCCAACTAGGTAAGTTTTTCTCTACTTAATTTTAAAGTTTCATTGTAGGTGCCTTGAGTAAAGTATGAGATAATGGGTAGAAAAAGAACAGCTGATTTAGTTTTATTTCCAAAAAATTTGGACAATCTAATTTCTTGGCACCTAGTATGAAACTCATGAAATTAGGTGCTGCTAAATGTCCCAGTGCACTTCCCCACATCTAAATGTGTCCAGGATTTCAAGCAAATTAAAGTATATTTGAGACATAGCTTCTAAAAATATTAATGTAAACATTACCTGCTTTCGCATCTGATAGTTCTTATATAAAATATAGAAAACAGTTTGACAAATAAATATGCCCAAGTAACTACCTAAAAATTAACTACTACACTACAGGCTAATATATATTTATTGTATTGATTTGAGACTATCTGGAAGGAAGTAAAAGCTATCTCATGGCTAAATTGATAAAGACTATAACATGTAATAATCCTAGGGTATCAGTCTCACATTCACCATTAAGTTGTTAGGCCCTTTGGTACTACTTTGGGAACCACTTTAAGATTTTATTATTTAAAGAGTGTCAAGGAACAAGATTTTTTTTCCAATAAATCAGCAACTTGTTGAATAGTTTTTTCATATCTGACATTGAACTAGATTCCATGGATATAAAGGATTTCTTTACGGAGATAATCCATAGCCTAGCAAGGGAGAAAGTCGTATACAGGTAATTTTAAGGTAATGCTAAATTCAGAATGCAAACTGAAATTACTTCAGCAAGTAATTATGGGCTTTACTCAGTTATACTGACCTGACATTGGTGCCTCAGGGAGACTGTTACCCCTAGAACCTAGCAAAAATTGGGTGTAAACACTGTAATTGCCATCATAGTGAGTTCAAGCTCTGCTTATTGATAGGTGCTAGACAATTTAGGATAAGTAAGAGTGTGGTAGTGCTTGTTGATTACTTCCCTGACGTGAAAGAGTGCCAGGTTACATTTGGAAATTTAAGGATATTTTATCATATGGTTGCATTGTTACATTGTGTATTTTAGGGGAGGCTTTTGTGGGGTCCAGAAGGTATTGGCAGCTTTATTTTTGTTACCTTTTTAAAAATCTTTTTTAAAAGCTAAAAAAACACTCTCAGGTCCTAAATTAAAATATTAAAATCAGTAATTAAACTCAAGTTTTAATAGGTTAGAAGATTATTATGACCCCCAAAATTCAATTACTTAACTGAATAACTTTATAATACCTATTTCAGTATATCTAACATGCAGTGATTTTAAAATTTTAACTAACATTCAGTGATTAAAATTTTAAAGGTGGTCAAATTAGAGTCTCCATTATGAAAGATGAGTCAAATCTAAAAGTAATGCCCTTTGTTTCTTGCCCTAAGGATAACTAAAAATAATATTATAACAAATAGTATATCAGGGAAAAAGAGGGAAGAAATCTGATAGTTATTTTTTTAAAAGAACTTATAATTCACCTAAAAATCTTCACACATATTTTTAAAAGACTGCCATGAATGGAGAATAAAGTGTAGTGTTTCATTTTTAATTCTTTATACCATCCTCATTTCATACTAAAGCTAGTTTATATTGTCATTTTTCAACAGAACTGTATTTTGTTCCTTCCAGCTTCTTAACCGTTGTATCTTTCTAAGGTATAAGTGTAAATTTATTTTAATATGATTCTTCACCTCACTATAAATATGAGATCACCCTAGAAAAGTAAGATGGAAGATGCCTAATTATTACTTTTCAAATTAATTTCAAATCCTTGTGACATTTAAAAAATTTTTAATATCATATTAAGAGTTGTTTTTCACCTTTTCTCATTTTAAAAATTACTAGTAGTAGTTCCTGTTCTGCTTAAAGTTTTATTTATCTTTTACTGATAACTTTCCTTCTTTATTTTTTAACATTCTTTTTTTTTTCCATTCAGTCAACAGGGACATTATTTTTATAAAGTTGTATTTA
This sequence comes from Delphinapterus leucas, assembly GCF_059928025.1. Taxonomy (NCBI): domain Eukaryota; kingdom Metazoa; phylum Chordata; class Mammalia; order Artiodactyla; family Monodontidae; genus Delphinapterus; species Delphinapterus leucas. The sequence goes on along the minus strand of NC_143133.1, from coordinate 44,983,801 downwards.
TAGCAATATTTGTTATATTATCCGATTTCTAAATGTTTCTTAAGGTGTTGTTTTTTTCTCATTATTCTTGATATTCCATACTTCTTTTTGCCTTTTTGGAAATGACACTAAAATTCATTATTAGTTTTATATGTGTTTTTCTTCTTCATAGAGTACTTAGTGACTGGAAATTTGAGATAGACTTTTAACAACAGGACTTTTCTAGGTATATAATGAATTAATGGAATATTTCTGTTGATAAAGAGTTTTGCTTCTACCACAAATATCTTGTTTTTAAACATTTCAAGATTAACTGTCCATATATAGTTTAATACACAGAAGTTTTAAAAGTTATACTTGACTACATTTGTACTGCTATATATCAACTGTAGACATGGAAAGGAAGAAGAAGAAATGCAATTCTATTCTATTCTTGTTTCAACAAATACTTTTTGAATGCCTACAATATGCTCTTAGGCACCGGAAAAGGTTCAAAAAGTTCTTTTTCCATCTAAGTGAGAAAAAGAAGATCTATATCACTTATTTATTCAATATATAGAGTGTATTTTATGTTTTAAGTGGGATATTATATGTTTTAAGAGGATAGAATGGTGAAAGTCATGGTTTGTACTCTCATGGAGCTTATCATCTCATGGGGGATAGTGAATAGGCAATTCTGGTAGAAAGATGAGTGCTGTGATGGGAGAGATTGACTGTAGGAGCACGTAACAGGGAAATTGAACCCAGGTTCAGAGAATTAGGCAAGGATTCCTACTTTTAAGCTGGAATTTGAAGGATGACAAAGTATTAGAAGTCCAGAGAGTATTTCAGGCAGAAGCAAATTGCATGAGGAAAATTTGGGTGACAGAAGAGAGCAGGCTTGTCTGGAGCACTGGTTAATTTAGTTCATATAGCTGAGACACAAAATAGGAATTAAGGATGGGGCAGGGGGTAGATGGAAAAATGGCAAAAGATAAAGCTACTGATGGAAGCATAGCCCAAGTTGTGAGGTCAGCATCAGTTGATGAAAAAATATATATCTTGAGCCCTAATAGTGGCAGTAATGGGGAAGAATCGATATATTTGAGAGAGATCCATGAAGTAGAATCAACCTGTCTTAGAGAAGAGAGGAATAAAGGATAACATCCAGGTTTTCGGCTTCAGCATCTGGGTAGGTGATTGTAATATTCACTGAGATATAAGAGAACACTCAAGGTGTTCAGTTTTAGACATAAGAAATTTGAGGTATCTAGTGGGGTATCCAAGAAAAGATGTTTAGGAAGGAATTAGTTAATATGGGTTTTTTGCTCAGGAGAGGGGTCTGAGCTGGAGATACAGATTTTGGGGCCAGCAAATAATTGAAGCCATGAGAGTGGAAGAGACTGTTCAGTGTAAAATATGAAGAACATAGGGTCTCGGAGCCCCAAAGATATGGAGAAAGGAAAAGATGTGTGTAAAAGGAGACTGATGAGTGGTCAGGAGGTAAGAGGAAAGCCAGCAGAGCATGGCGAAACGAAATATGTTTTAAGAAGAGAAAAAACAACAGTGTAAAATGTTATTAAGAGGTCAGTTAGGCCTTGAAATGTTCCATTGAACATAGCACAAGAGGTTATTTTAGAGATTTGGGAGAGAGCAGTTTTGGTGGACTAATAGAGCCAGAAATGTTGTGATTGACTAAATGCAGGAAGAGGAAATGAAGAAAATTAGCACAGAAAAATGTAAATAGCTATGATTGGAGAGAAAATAGGGAAGTAGTGAGAGGAAGCCCAGTTGAAGGATGTTTAGATGCCAATGGGAAGAAGCCAGTGGAAAAAAAAGATTGAAGATAGAAAAATGAGATGGCAAGTAGGAGAAATGGAGTGAAGCCCCTGACTTCATTATGGGATACCTTGGGGCATCATTAGAGAGATTGGTTTTGGCCAGAAGAGTCATTTCTCTCTTAAAACATGAGGATAGTGGGGATAATATATGAGGATGCAAAGCAGTTTATGGGCAGAATATTGAGGATAGTAGAGTCTATTTTCTATGAATCAAGAGGTAATCTAAGAGTAGCATGGTGGGCATTGAGCTCTGTGGATAATGTTTGAAATACTGTCTCAAGAAATAACAGTATTGAACAGCTTTGTGATTTTATCTCAGTTGCCAGCATGTAAGCTTGGAGAAAGGTGGGCCCTTATACTTAAGAGTAATTAGGTTCACCAAGTGGATGTAACAGGAAGAAAAGAGATCAAACCAAGAATTCATTCTGTGAATTGTGATAAACTATGTGATCAAAGTGTAATTCTAAGGAGTCTTTTTCTAATAGCTGCACACAGTGTAGATTTGAGGGGAGGGCAGAATGGGGTGTGTGAAGGGCCAATTGTAAGAGATGGTTTCGAAGGTGATAATGGCCTAAAATTGTGTGTGACTATTGAAAATAATAATATAGACCTCTTCAGTGTCAGTGTCTTGAATTCCTAAAGCAAAGGTGTGCCTTTTCCTAATTGATACATATCTGGATGTAATAAATGGACTTTGGACACCTCTGAGGAAATTTCAAACTAGAATAACCTAGTGTGTACTTAAAGCTACTGTTTTCCTAAAACATTAAATTTTCCCATAAAAATTCAGAACTCAAGTTGTCACTTTCGATTGGATTGAAAAAAGTTCAGTTTGTCAGCTTCTCCTGTTTTGTGGTCTGTCCTCAAAAACGGATGAATAGATATATATATTCTTTCCATTCAGAATTCTGGTTTTCACTCAGGTATATATAACTGATGGGTGATTACTCCTTTAACTACCTAAAACTGATACTAACCGTGCATACTTCTCTGGTCCTGCTAATGAACATTTTACCATATTTTTTTTTAATCCTAACTCAAGATATTCTTTTAAATTTGTATGGTTGAGGCAACCCTCGGCACAGAGTATCCTTTAGCATTTAAAAATAAAATTTAGAATTAGAGTTACTTCATGTGCTGTTACTCAGCATCATAATTATCTTCTAATGGAAAAACTGTGAAGCATAGAGTAGATGATTTTCTGAATTTCATTCTGATAGAAAAACGTTTCCGGATGATTTAGTCACCTTAATCTGGTTTGCTACGCAAGCATTCCAAAGGTGTATTCCAGGAAATGCTCGTCCACCAAGATGTTCTGTGTGCAGAGCATTCTGTGGTCTAATAACGTTGGGAAATGCTCCCTTCTCTTTGCTGCGCTTATTGAGTCGCAGTGCCCCATTAGCATGTTAAACTGCATTCTCCAAATTTTATATCCCACAGAACACAGTTTGGGCAACATAATTAGGAAGCACTGCTCTACATAGTTTCCTGCTAGGCTTTCTCCGTACTTACTGTGATGTTCCCAGAAAGAAAGCAATGACTGTAAAAATGTAAGTTAATCTATGTACTAGATTTGTTCTTGTTGTACGTAAATTGTTAGAGTAATCAAAATTAAATTGTAAGTGCTTTACTAAGATTCACCATTGAAAGAAGACACATAATTAATATTTTAGGCTTTGTGGGCTTTATAATCTCTGTTGCAACTACTCAGTTCAGCTTCTGTGGCATAAAAACAGCAAATAGACAAACACATAAGTGAATGAGCATGGCAATGTTCCAATAAAACTGCTTACAGACGCCCCAAGTTAGAAAGTTAATTTTGTTTGAAAATAGTGCTGTACTCCATATCCATTAATAGGGAGAATCAAACAAATTATCTATCTTCAGCTTATACTAATTATGTTGCCAAAGTGAAAAAACAACTTGAAATATTTTTTGATAAGTTCTCTGAGCTCCTTTGTAACTCTAATGTCTAACAATGCATGGTGGATCAGCCTATTTTGTATAATAAGTTTCATTTTTGTATATTAGATTTTATTTCATAATGAGTTAAGAAAGAAAGAGCTGTGGTAGCAGTCAGTTCAGGTGGCTTTCCTCTCTGTATTACAGACCATGAGAAAGTATCTTATGAGTTTAGGAAAACATACGAGATCAGTGTCTCCTCAAGTCTTAATTTATCCACACTTAATTTGGTCAGAACTGGATGAAACAAAGACAGATATTTTAATGTAAGAAATAATAAATACATTGACCTATTCTTTATTACATGGGCTTCATATTACCATTTTACTTGCCAGTGCCATCAGTAAAAATATTAAAACTGTGACCCAATAATTTAAAGTATTCTCATGAAATCAAAAAATTTTAATAAAAATCCATTCTGTTTACAATTGGTTATTTTCCCATCATTATAATTTTCATAGGAACTGAGTAAAGAGAAGAATGTTAGGTTTTAAAGAGTTTTAATATAGTATTATTGCCATAATACTATGTTAAAATATGAAACAGCTACTTCAGTAATTCCGTGTCTTGATTTTTTGTCTTAGAATTGTTCTTGCATATCTTATATACCATTGCTTTGTCAACTGTTACGGACATTCTGCTTTACTAATTGCCCCATATCTTTCATGGAAAACTATTCAATTTATTCAACAAATATTGTATATTTTTCTTTTGATCTACCATGCATTGTTAGATACTAGAGTTACAAAGGAACTCAGGGAACTTATCAAAAAATATTTCAAGTTGTTTTTTCACTTTGGCAACATAATTAGTGTAAGTTAAAGAAAGATAATTTGTTTGATTCTCCCTTTTTTTTTTGCGGTACGCGGGCCTCTCACTGCTGTGGCCTCTCCTGTTGCGGAGCACAGGCTCCGGACGCGCAGGCTCAGTGGCCATGGCTCACGGACCTAGCCTCTGCGAGGCATGTGGGATCCTCCCGGACCGGGGCACGAACCTGAGTCCAGGGGACCCTGCATCGGCAGGCACTCTGAACCACTGCGCCACCAGGGAAGCCCTGATTCTCCCTTTTAATGGATATGGAGTACAGCACTATTTTCAAACAAAATTAACTTTCTAACTTGGGGCGTCTGTAAGCAGTTTTATTGGAACATTGCCATGCTCATTCACTTATGTGTTTGTCTATTGCTGCTTTTATGCCACAAGCTGAATTAAGTAGTTGCAACAGAGATTATAAAGCCCACAAAGCCTAATATATTAATTATCTGGCCCTTTGCAGAAAAAGTTTGCTGACCCCTGGTAATATAAGGTGTGACTAGAAAAAAAAATTATTGTATTTTTTTAGTAAATTAAGATTATTATATCCAGTTAATTCCCAACACCCATCCATACTCACTCCCTGTTGTCCACTCCCACCTCACACACAATACATTTCTGACGTGTAGTTGTGTTATTTTGTTTTTCCTCTATGGAACAAGACCTGTCTTTATCCAGCAGAGCGGTGCTGGGGGAGCATCAATGCCAGTTTTATTCTGTTTTGTAAACCTTTATTCTCTCCCAGCAGCCTCCAGACCTGCTTTGTCTATCTGAGGTAAGTTCAAGGGTCACCCTTCTCTTCCTTAACCAGCTGCTACCACCTGTTAGAAAGAGATTGATTTCAGTGCTTCACACCTTAAGTTCCTTCCTCAAGTGTTCTCTTCTCCCCTTTTCTACCCCTTTTTTTCCTTCTCTGTTTCTTCACTTAGTGATTCAAAATTTTTAATTCAGCTTTCATGGCTACCATGTTTTTCTCCTCATTTTTCCTGGGCAGTAAATAGTTTTCTTTGTGGTGGAGCTGAGTATCCTGTGATTATCATAATATAAAGCCTACTGAATTCACCTTTTGTTTAATTACAGAAAAATAGAAGGCAGAGTAGGTGTGTGAATGATTTCATCCTGCCAGGTTTTTTTCTTCCTTGTTTTTGTTTAATTTTAAGCAAGACCTTGGCTTCTTTTTTCTCCCCCTCAATTCCAGTTCTAGGCAACCTGGAAAATTCATTTGTTTGCTTCTTTGCCTCTGTGTTATATAAACGTACAGAAGGCTAGATTTTAGAAGCCAGTATCTATAGACCCCATTAATTCTTTCAAACAGGTTTGTCTCCTGTGTGCCAGGCAGTATGCTAGACATATGGAATATGATGGGGGGACAAAACCAGATGTCACTCCATTCACGGTCAAGTTTGTTTGGAGAGGCAGACATTGAGAAAACAGTTACACAAATCTTACAACTTCTTAATTCGTAGGTGGTACTATGAGAATTCCTTATAGGGGGATCTTATCGAGTCAGGGAAGTGAAGGAAGACTTCTCTGAGGAAATGACCATTGAGCTGAGGGAGAGTGAGTAGGAAGACTGAGGAGGAACCAACTAGGCCAAGTGGCAGAGAATGGGGAGGGGAGCAGTGATCTTCCAGGAAGAACTGAATGTGAAAAAAGTATGAGGCATGGTATTCCTGGCGGGTAAGAGGGATAAGACATGACTGGTGTGTCTTGAGTCAAGACGGAAAGGAGGAGCATGATGTCAGGTGTGGTGAAGATTGAGGAGCAAGTGAAGGATAGACCATGCAGGTTCTCAAAAACCATGTTCACGTCCTCTCAGTGGCTAATTTTACCCCACTAGTCAGGTAGTACCAACACCTGTCTGAGGACTCTACTTAATGCCCCAGGGGCTAGGAGGTCTTTCCATTCTTTTTGGTGGGAACACCAATCATATCCAGTCCTGTATGGCCTCTAGGTATTTTCCAGCTGGTCCTTTCCAGTGGTCTTTTTCACAGCCTTGGGAAGCATTCATGTACTGATCAGTATTTATCTACAGACTTGCGAGGAGCTCTGGAACTAGCTCTCTCTGCAGCTCTCTATCCTGTATTCTGCTCCACACATTCTAGTCACCTGGGACTCCTTCACCTCCAAACTCTGTCTTCCTTTCTCAGGAAGATTTCCAAGCTCTATTTGGGTTCCCCCTATATTGCAGCCTGGAAACTCTCCAAGCAGTAAGCCAGAGAAAATTTTAGGACTTACCACCTTTTGCTTCCCTTTTTTCAGGAATCATTGTCATCCTGTACTTCCTGTCATCCATTATCTTAAAAACATTATTTCATATATTTTGTGGGGGTTTTTTAAGTTGTTTAAAGTGAGAGGGCAAATTCATTTTGTTACTTCATCATGGCCAGAAACAAATATCCCAGATTTATTTTTTTAACAAATATTTATCCAGTTTCTATATGCTGGGTGCTGAAAATAATATACTGAACAAGACCAGCAGGGATTTCTACTGTCATCAGGCTTGTATTTTTTTGGGAGGGGGGAAAAAATAAACTAGAAAACAGAAGGCACTGGTAAATTCTGTGTTAATGAAATTAAATGACATAAGGAGTTTTTAGGGAGAGCTGCTTTAGGTTGAGTACTCAGGAAAATTGAGATATCTAGGATATCATTCATGACTGAAACTGAGTATGGATGAGAGCTAAGGGAGAGTATAGGAGAAGAAGAAAAGAAAGCCTGGGACTCAACCTTGAGAAATGCCAATATGTATTCTGCAGGTAGAGTGGGATGCCTTGCAGTGACAGGAAGAGGCAGAGGAAAGCCAGTATTGTTTTTTGTCTCAAAAGACAAAAAAAAGTGAGTCTCAAGAAAGAGGGTATCTTACTCTGCTCAGGCTGCCATAACAAAATAACATGGACTGCGTGACTTAAACAACAGAAATTTATTGCCTCACAGTTCTGGAGGCTGGGAAGTCCAAGATCTGGAGGGTTCTGTTGCCGGTGAGAGCTCTCTTCCTGGCTTGCAGGCCATTTTCCTGTTCTCTGGTATCTCCTTCTTGTCTTATAGGGACATCAATCCTATTGGATTATGGCCCTGCCCTGTGACCTCATTTCACCTTAATTACTTCCTAAAAGCCCTATATCTCTTAATATATAAATCTGAGGCAGGGAGACGGGAGGGGCATGGGGGAGAGAGGGGCCCGACACAATCCAGTCCATAGCAGAAGAAATGGGCAACAGTGTTGAATGTTGTTAGGAAGGCAAAAAAGTTGAAAACTAAAGATCGTTCATTAGACTTATCATTTCATTGGTGACTTTAGTGCTGCCCTCATGGAGTAAAAGGCCTGGAAGCTAGACTGGAGTAGGTTAAAGAATGAGAGGTATCGAAAATGGTGGTAGCAAGTATAGGACAACTCATTAAAGTAATCTAACTCTAAAAATATTAACCTCAGGAAGGTAAAAGATTGAGTGAAGCCTTGTTTTTTAAGGAATGAGAGACCTCGCACTTGTTTAAACATCATGGTGAGGATCCAATTGAGAAGAGATGGTCTATTATTTATCTATTGCCACAGCAATGCTACATTACACACCACCCCAAAACTCATTAGCTTAAAGTAAATAAGCATTTATTTCACTCATGAATCAGTGATTTGCAAATAAGCCTGGAGGTTCTTTGGATATTGGCTGGGCTCCGTCGAGTGTTTTGGGGTTAGCTGGCTGTCAAGTGGATAGCTTCGCCCTGCTCCACAGCAGCTTCCCCCTGAGTCTCTCATAGCCATCCAGTAAACCAGCCCAGGCATGTTCTCAGGTCAAAAGCAGAGGTGTAAAAGTGAGCATAAATGCCCAATTTCTCAACTTCAGCTTGCATCGTATTTGCTAATATCCCATTAGCTAGAGCAAATCACATAGGTGAGGCAGAATGAGAGGACATGGTAAAATGACAGGGCAGAGAGAGTGTATATAGTGATGCGTGGAGAACTGAGGCTATTAATGGAATTAATCTGCCACAGATGGTATATTTAAAAAAAAAAAAAAGAGGGTCGGAATCATTGGTGATGATCATTGATAAGTTCCTGAGAAGGCCTATGGGAACAGGGTTCAAAAACATTTGTTTTAAGTCATGCCAGGTTCTGCGATCTTTTACAGTTAGTTGGCATTATTTTAGATAAACAACTTGCTAATTGCTTTTACTTTCATATTAATTTAGTACTGAAGTTTTCTATTTTATTTTTATAAAGGTATGTGAATCACATGTAGTTACTGAATATTTGAATACAGTACTGCTTTAGGCACAGTTGTGTTGTACTAATTTAATATACAAGTTCACTAAGAAATTCAGGGATCCCTACAAGGCCAAGAATCATTTCTAAGTCACATAGCAGTGCAAACTGTTCATTGATTCCTGGGGAGAATTTGTTTTGTACCTTTGATCTGACTGCAATCTCCTTCATTCCATTCAACTAAAAATTCAGGTAGATTATCTCATTTCTCAGTAGAAATGATTCAGTTCTAAATGTTTTCTTTTGAATTCTTGATTACCATGGTTTGCTCTCTAATAATCATGGTAGCACTTACTAATTAAGCACATACTATGCACCATGTGTTAATCTTTCTTTTTTTTTTAACATCTTTATTGGAGTATAATTGCTTTACAATGGTGTGTTAAGTTTCTGCTTTTTAACAAAGTGAATCAGCTATACATATACATATGTCCCCATATCTTCTCCCTCTTGCGTCTCCCTCCCACCCACCCTATCTCACCCCTCTAGATGGTCACAAAGCACAGAGCTGATCTCCCTGTGCTATGCGGCTGCTTCCCACTAGCTATCTATTTTACGTTTGGTAGTGTATATATGTCCATGCCACTCTCTCGCTTTGTCCCAGCTTTACCCTTCCCCCTCCCTGTGTCCTCAAGGCCATTCTCTACATCTGCATCTTTATACCTGTCTTGCCCCTAGGTTCTTCTTTTTTTTTTAGATTCCATATATACGTGATAGCATAAAATATTTCTTTTTCTCTTTCTGACTTACTTCACTCTATATGACAGACTCTAGGTCCATCCACCTCACTAGCAATAACTCAATTTCGTTTCTTTTTATGGCTGAGTAATATTCCATGGTATATATGTGCCACATCATCTTTATCCATTCATCTGTCGATGGACACTTAGGTTGCTTCCATGTCCTGGCTATTGTAAATAGAGCTGCAATGAACATTGTGGTACATGACCCTTTTTGAATTATGGTTTTCTCAGGGTATATGCCCAGTAGTGGGATTGCTGGGTCATATGGTAGTTCTGTTTTTAGTTTTTTAAGGAACCTCCATACTGTTCTCCATAGTGGCTGTATCAGTTTACATTCCCACCAACAGTGTAGGAGGGTTCCCTTTTCTCCACACCCTCTCCAGCATTTATTGTTTGTAGATTTTTTGATGATGGCCATTCTGACTGGTGTGAGGTGATACCTCATTGTAGTTTTGATTTGCATTTCTCTAATGATTAGTGATGTTGAGCATCCTTTCATGTGTTTGTTGGCAATCTGTATACGTGCTAATCTTTTATTGAAAAAGTAATTTTCCTAAAATTGGTTGCAGTAAAATTGCAAATCTAGGACTCTAATCCGAGACTCTCAGATTTCCAAGTCTTGCTCTTAACCACCAGGTTCTTCTGCTCCTCCAGTAACCACATCAAATAATCAAAAGCAAGGCAGAAAAAATGGCTGACTTAAAATCTCCCCCTTAACAATCTATCAAAGCCTTTAAATTCATCAGTATCTTACCAAAGGGAAATTTTACTCTTGAGATAAATTAAGTCTTTTAAAAAAACCTGTACAGCCTAACTCTTGGAGAGTTTGCCAACAAGAGAAAGGATCTATTTGGTCGTGTTAGACCTCATGGTTCACTAGTGGACCATGTTTACCTGGCTACATTGTATGGCTTTTTTACATTTGATCCCCTTTAAGCCCAGAGATTCAAAATTAAACTGTCGTATTATTATCTGACTATACAAATTATAGGAACAAACTAGTATGGTGAACATTGTAGAAACAAATCATACACATATCTGCCATACTTTATTCCCACACATGTAATTTTTTATTTTGAATTTTGTTATTAGTACTAACATTTATTGACTCCTTACTATGTGTCCAGCTGGGCATATTACATGCATTCTCTATGCCAGGTGCTTTATTTACATCAACTCATTTAATAATCACATTACCCTTAAGATGTGGTATTCTATCTTCACTATCCAGTTAAATTGAAGCTTAGAGGCTAAGGAGTGTACACTCAGCGGGTGAGTGATTTGATTCAGGATCAGAACTCAGGCTCTAAAGTCTCCCTCTGTCCCACTTTCCTAAAATCCTCATCCCTAAAGACCTATTTCAAATGTTTTTCCCCCTCATCTCCCCACTTCTGGGATTCATCTTTCCCTTCTCTGTAATCCCTTTGCCCTTAGCTACTCCTTTTTTTACTGCTTTTAATTCTGGTAACTTATGAATACTTTTTCCCCACTGTCTCCTTACCAAGCTGCAAAACCCTTGAAGACAGATACCATCACAGTCTTTTATATTCCTAACGTATTAGGTAGGTGCTGGTTAAGGATTTAACTTTACTTAACAGCGGACCTGGCTGATGAACACATGCCAGCTCCGTATAGAAGGGAAACATTTTGCTCTGTGGCATGCTCGTCTATACTGGCCTCCTAGAACCTAAGAACCATCACATTTAGGGTCCAGTAGACCAATGACTTCATTTTTATAACTTCTTATTACATCCAAAACATGGGAATACACTTGTCTACTTCAGGAAGGTTCTCTGCCCTAGTTTTGCAAACTGACAACCATATCATGATATTTGGACAGATTTGTAGAGAGGTCAGGGTCAAAGACAGTGCTGAGTTACAACTATTCAGTAAACTTTTTACTGAATTAACAGTAATTAATTCAGTTAATTATTTCCAAAGGAAAATAAACCAGTCACCCACTGGCATTAAGTTCAAATTTGATGGTTTCAGCGACATTATAGCAACTATTCAAATTCCAAATCCTATATCAGAATTGTTTATCCATGCATACAACTGAGTTCTTTCTCTCTTTGAAAAGATAAACTTGTGTTCCCTGAAACCCTTAACCTAAAGAATAGTTTTATGGTAGCTCTCATGTCAGTCTCTGCCCTAACGTTTTTTTCTTTTTTCACACTGAGAAATTAAAAGATATGACTGGCAGCCCCCTCTTTAGTTAAACATAAAGAAAAGTCATGCTCTAAACATATAGGTCTCCTGGATAAGGTTATGGCCGTAGGCCAGACATGTGGCGTATGTTAAGTATTCTAAAGAAATAGATAAATGGATATTAACACGAAGGGAGAATCATGACAGAATCACAAACCGAGTGTCAGTGTGCAGGATAGTGTAAATAGATCATAGGCCCTGAAGACTCACTTAGTTGTGTGACCTTGGGTCAGTCATTTTACTTCTTTGAGCCTCAGTGGATGATTGTTAGAACTTAATCAGGTAATGTAAAAAAGGCTTTTAGCATAGTACCTGGCATATAGCAACTGCTCTACAAATGCTATTTTCGGACCTGTCTTGATCACACTAAAATTTGTTTCCTGCAGTGTGGCTCACTTTAAGTTTATTGTCTGTATGACAGAAATGAACTATCACTTATCTCCAGTAATAAGTAAAACAAGTTTAAATTATAAGTTGTATATATTAAAAATTATTTTTGTTAGAATTATCAGTATCATTACTTTAAATCACAGATAATGATTGTTTGGATTTTCATAACTCACAAATGAGTTTTATCTTTGATACTTTCCAAATGCACATATTCTACAAACTTTCATTCAGATGGTGGAGAGGGGCTTTGTCTTAGGGTGAGTGAAATTACTGAAGTATTGACAATAGGCTGAGCTGTCTGCCATAATCATTGCAGGCACCCTTTGCCCTTATTCAGCCTCACTTGCCATCTGGGTTCCTGGATGGTAGAGATAGAGTTAGAAGGGGACTTACTTCGGATAAGTACCTCTCTCCAGCTTCTTCCCCCTTTCACCAAAGTATGTGCGTTTGCATTTGTTTATAGCTCCATATGCTTATTAAAGCATGTTAACTGACTCTAATTAGATCATCAGAAACATGTGAGCAGGGAAGATGTCATTTACTTTTGTTTTTCTACAGATGAGGAAAGTGAGGCTGAAGGAGGCTAAGGTTACATGTCCAAGGTCATAAGGCTGCTTATTAATATTGTCAGAACTGGAACCTGGGTCCTTACATTCTTTTCCCCAATTCTTTACTCTCAAGAGTACCACTGGATACACTATTGCTGGGCTTTCATTAGAATCCTGGATATGGACCTATAAAGCCACTTTATCAGATGATTCAAATGCTGCTCCTTAAGCTTTTTAATCATGATGTAAAACAGAGAAGCCATGAAATAAAAGACTGATAAATTTGATGATATAAAATTTAAAATGGATTCATGACAAACTCACTGTAAGCAGATACAAACAACAAATAAACTAGGCAGGGTGGGGAGGGGTGGGATTGCATTAATCCCACCCCTGTGGATTAATCACACAGAACACAGGATTAATTCTTAACTGCCTGGCAATACGAGAGAAGTCATCCTCTCAACTGGCAACACAGAAAAGGAAATACAAATGGCTTCAAGATATGAAAATAAGTTTAACTTTACTGAGAAGAGAAATGCAAATTAAGCAAGGGCATACAGTTTTTTAAGCTTCCCTAAATTTTATTATACATTGTTATAAGAGTTTGAGGGAAGACATTTTCATATATCATTGGTCAGAGTGTATAAAGGTACACAGTCTGTGAAGGGAATTTCGGTAATATCTATCAAAATTTTTAAAGCACCCGTTGACCCAGCCATGCCAATCCTAGACATCAGTCCTGAAGATGTACTTGCACATATACTTAAAGAGACACATATAAGAATATTCAATACATTGATACTTTTAAGCAAAAGATTGGAATAGCCCAAAAGTTTGTCAGTTGAAGACTGGCTAAGTCAATTATGACATAGCCGTAGAATGGAGTTCTATGTAGCTATTAAAAGAATCAAATATTCATTGTACAAATATGGAACAATCTCCAAAATATATAAGCAAGATACAGAACAGTATTCAGAATTGTGTAGGGGGAAAGGAGATATTTGAAACAGACAATATATACATATATATCAATGCAGAGAGACTATCTGGAATAATACACAAGAAATTGGCAACAGTAGTTGCTCCTGGAAGAGGGGCTAGGAGCAGTGAGAGACTTCGTTGTATAACATTTTGTAGTTACCTATTTTTAATTTTGCAAATTTATTACCTATTTTTAAAACATGAAAAAAAATCATTGTTTAAAAAATACATTAAGAAAAGTTGAACATTAATCTTTCACTTGGTACAAATGTATATGATTCTATGACAAATTTCTAACATTAAACCTAACTAGTCAAAATTTTAATTTCCAAATATAAAGGTATATTTGTTAAAAATTCCTGTAGACTGCAAGTTTTTTGAAAGCGTGAACTATATCTTCATCTTTGTATCCAAAAGTGCTTTCTGATGGGTATTCAAAAACTGTTAAATAATTTGACTGGTAGAGAAGATGGAATTGAAAAGTGCTCTGGTAAGTACTGGATTATAATTAGAGATCGAGATTCTTATATTAGTCCTCATACATCTGGTTAGAACACTCTGAAAAATAGCAGTTTATTTTTCTATTTTCCTATATCTTAGTTTCCCTATCATCTCTTAAAAAAAAAAAGCAGGGAAGTGGGGACTAGAAAGGTCACTTCTAGCTCTGCTGTTCTAATGCCTCTGGTTCTAGCACTTCAAGATCAGTAGTGCCCAAACTTCAAACACCAGCTAGTTTTTTTTTTGTAGGTATATATTTATGAATTAAACATGTCAATCTGTATATTGGTACTAACAACATTTAGTTCTTTTTCTTGCCTATTTTCTTCCCATGCATGTGTATAGTTTTTGTGCATCCCTGGCATTTGTGTTCCCAAATTTGGAGTACACGCTCTAGAAAAGTAACTTTAAAAGTCTTTAAAGTATTGAAAAGAACAATAGTGTAGTTATTAAATAGTATTCTCTGATGAATATACCTTTGTCAATCAAATAGCAAACAGAAAACAGAAAAAAAAATCGTTTTTAGGACTATGATTTGTTGCTCCATGCCATTGTTTTATTGTGGAGTTTGATGCCTGATATACTTACCTACCAAGCTACCTCAACTAATATCATTGTATTTTTATAGCTTGCTTTAGAGTTTCTCAAAGAGTCATACATCAGACTTTCTTGTTTTGAAAATACAAATAAAAATATGAAGACTAGCAGTCCTTGGAGGAAGGAAAAACATTACTGTTGTTATTGATCATATCTCTAGGTTTTGGATATTTTTTTAATGATGATTTACTATTTTTGATGAATAATCTTTTAAGCTGTCATTTTGTTTCATTATTTATAAAAATTGAAACCATGTCATTCGGTGGAACTGGGACTGTTTGGGGAGAACTCAACTCAGTGAAAATATAATGGCTGTTAAAATATGGTTTAACAGGTTAAATCTCTGGCTTATTGAATGGCAAGTGAGTCAGTTGTTTGAAGTTGTAAGGAGAGAAGTCTGGATGCTGCTGCCATTTACCAACTCTAATAAGCCACTAAAATACTACACAACTCAGCTTCCTCTTTACGAGTGGGAAGGATCATTGACCTGCGGTTGAAGAAAGCTTAGGAATGATGTAGTCTAACTGAACTAATCAGTCGTGGCAAATAAGCTAATGTATAGCAAGCTATTAAATCATTTCTAAACGTAAGGATTCACATTGGAAGATGTGAATTGACTTTAATATTACACATGTGGAGTGGCTAGCTATCCTTTGGACTCTCAAGTTTCTGTGACTTTAGAGAAGACTTTCATCAGAGAGCTAGTAGACAGGCATAAGGGAAAGAGCAAGGACTGTATTCCAGTTCCAGCCCATGATTCGACTTTATTTGTACGGGAACTCTGTGACTCACTTTTATCGTTTCTTATGAGCTTGCTTGGTGGTTATGAAATTTGAGATTATGCATGTGACTGTGCCTAGAATATGGTAGGCATTCAACAAAGGTTAATTCTGTCTTGTCTCAGAGGCTGTGATCCTGGTAGGTTAAAGGAAAAGTTAAAAGAAAGGTTGAATATCCTTTCTGATGTATACTGATGAAATCTGTATATGCTAATTTTGTCCAGTGGTATCTGAGTGACCTCTCAATTACCTGTGTTGAATTCAGTTCATTAAGGAGACAGGAGCTAAAAACAACCCAACAATCAATCATCTCTTGTTTAGAGGTCGGAACAATAAAACTACTGAATTTTCTTTTACAAGGTTGATAGTTTCTTTGAAATTAAAGTAAAAACTAAAGTGCTTTACACTTTTTTTTTCCAGCATGCTACAAGTGAAAACTGATGAGAAAGTGAATTTGTCTGATGGGAATACAGCAAGTTGCCCTTTGAGCCCCATTAAGATGTGCCTTAATCGTCCCATTGAATGGAATCTGAATTTGACAGCAGCATCTCTAGCGAGCTGTACAGTTCATAACCAAAATCTCAAAAGTGAAGAGAAATAGATTGCAGTTCTTCTTGCACTATCCTTATTTTGTACGTCAACGTTCTTCCTGCTGATAAGCATTTATCGATTGATTTTGAAATATTTCTAGTCTTGTGATTTGCATTAATCATTTTGATTATATTCTTTGTATGTCTTTTTACATGTTTTACACCAGACCATTGTGGAATTTTGCAGTACAAATGGATTTTTGAAGTTTCTCTTTTTAATGGTATTTTGTGAATTTTTTACTCCCTAAGTTTAAATATATAATTGTCCCCAGTTTTATTTCCGTGCACAATGTCTTAATATATAATGCATTGTGAGATTTAGAAGGCTAGTATTGTAAAGATTTGTGATTACCTGACCCATGAACAGTTGTATAACAGGTGGATACCAACTACCTCGAAGCAAATTGGTAAAAGGCAAAGGTATCTCTTAGAAGTATATCTCTTTCAAAGTTATATATGTATAGAAAAATTGATCATAGTTTATCATCAAGTAGCATGTTTCCATTCATAAGGAGAATTTGAACTGATCAGTTATTTCTCTGTACTTTTAAACCTATGAAGTCTGGGTTTTAAGAGCAATGGCACAATTGCATGTTGACTCTTCAGCAAATCTGTGCCTCTTGCAGATAAGAATACTGTTTGGTTTTTTTAAGTTATCCATTTTGAATGAAAAATGGTAAATGGATTTACATCCATTGATTTTACTGTATTTTAGCCATTTATTTTAAAGTGTAAAGGGATGTCTTAAAATGAGGATAATATTCCTTACCTCTTTAGTAGTACAAAAGCATAGCTTTTGTGATTGGCTTATGTGATTGTGTCCAAAACTTGAATAGTAAGAATACTCAAAGTCTGATGCTTAATTTTTCCCATGGCTGAGAAGGAAAGCTTTGGTATGGTGGTCCATGTAAAGTGTGTAAGAACATGGCTCCTTCCCTTTGGATTGCCTGGCTATGGGTTAAATGGGATTTAGTTTAGTGTGTTTCTAAAGACTTTTTTACTTATGGCACATTTTGTGTACCTTCTAAGTCCTTATTTCTCCCAACCTACCCCAACCCCCAAATTATTTTTAAAAAGACAGGGATTTAACAAAAAGGCTTACGTAAGGAATTTGAAGCACAGGAAAAGACACAGAGCCAACAGAATGAGAAACAATCATCTACTTTTCATTGTTTTATATCACCACCATATCTGCCTTTTCCTTTTTCTTAATAAGCATTCTTTGTAACCTTCAGACTCCTTTTATATTTCTAAGTTTTATAAAGCACATATACATATGTAATGTAGCAATTTGGCTCAAAAAAGCACAGCATTCTTACTTTAGCTCCATCTTAGAACATCACCTTAAATGGCCTCTGGTAAATAAACCTAAAAAAGCACAATTATTATTAAAACCAATGTATTAGATCCGATGTTAGGGTATTTCTATTCTGAATAATAGAGATGATTATCAGAGGAGTAAAAGGTGTTTGGGAGTTACAGAAGGAAAGAGGACTGATTTGACACAGTTTTAAGTTTCTTAAGTCAGGCCAGTGCCAATTCAGAAAATAAATTTACAGTGAAGAAATAGTGCTCATTCACACATTAGTATATAGTGGACTTCCTGTCACATTTTTTTCCTACTAGTATTTTCTATTACCCACAATAAATATTTTGTTATGCCAAAAACATAGAGAACTCCATCATTAATATGTATATGTGAACATTTCCCTAACCCAGGAACCATCGCAACATAAGCAAACTTGGGCTCTCATATGCAAACATTCTATGAAAAAAATTACTCATGCATGTAGCATTATCAAAATATTTTTAAGTGTAAGAATCACAAAATTATCAAAATGATAACTGTTGAACTTGGATGCTGGGGACTTTGGTTCATTATACTAGTCTTTCCTGGAAGTAAGCTCCTCTCTAGCCAGTTTGTGGTACTTCATTTGCCCTTAAGATGTCGTTTTTAAAATGTGTTCTGAGATGTTTTTATCTATGTTGGATCTGCCACATCTAAGTCAAACTTTTCAAATGCAAGTTACCAGCTAGTTACATTTAAAAGTTGTCTATAATGCCATGATTTTAAATGTGAGAACTCATAAGCATCACCTGGGAAGGCTGTTAAAAAGCAGGTTCCTGGGCCCACCTTAGATTCTGATTAAATCCATGACTGATGGAGATGGTCTGTGGAGCACACTGATGGACGCTGTCTCACTGCTTCAATACAGGCTAAAGTAATGTGGAATCACACAGCAGAAAGTTCTACAAGAATCAGACTTCTTCTAATTTTCATACAAGGGTAACTTTATTAAAGCAAAGAAATGAATATAATTTTAAAGGACATTTTTCAAAGGACTCCACCTCCATCATATCTTCTCCTAATTTTTATCTTCACTGAGAAATTATGCAAGGTTAAGTTTACTTTTTTCTAGTGCTGCTGTCTTTGCTCGTCTTGGTAGTCTCATCTTCATTTCTGATTCTGGCTCTGGAACTTCATGATCACTAAACAGATGTTGAAATACACCAATTTAAATACAAGCTTTAAAACCAGTTTATTTATAAATAAAACTTTGTTTCTGTCATTCTATCCGTGTGTGATTGATATCCTGATTCCATTAAGCTTAAAACTGAAATCTCAAAACCAAAAAACACCGATTGGCTATCCAGCAAAGTGAACCATGGAAAACCTAACTAATTTTTTTTTATATCTACATGGAACCTGGTATTATACAGAAAAAAGCAAAAAACAAAAACCCAAACTTCTATAACGAAGCTTGTAATTAAACAGGAACCATAACAACTGCCCAAGAGTTTTTTTGGAAACTCAAGTAGTGAAAAAATAAGTTCTATTTATTTAGGCAATACATTCCTAAAACACTGTAAACAGCAAGTTTCCCCAAAAGATACTTTAATTAAAACGATCTAAAGTTATAAACTGAACATATATACATTTTACCTATGAATGAATGAATGCAAGACAGCTGTAGACAGCTTCCAACAATGGCTTATTGGCAGAAACCAAAAATAAACTATATAACTAATATCATCCAAATTATAGGCAGAATTATTCTATCATTATAAATGTAGAAAACCCAAATCTGAATCTAAATAGTTTGCTAATTCAAGTTCAGAGAAGTCATACATACATGATCTTATAATTAGAGGAATACATGGAAATACAATTTGAAAGAACATAAAGATAACTACCTAGTACTAAAAGCCATGTCAACGAACAGGAAAAGCACACAAGCCAGAGGAAGTCAAATGCTCTTAGATACATAATCTAAAAAGCTGTAAATTTTCACGGATTATCTTGTTAAATAATCACAGTATAAACAAACTACAATTTTTTTTTTTTTTTACTTCTAGACATTTTTTTTAAATGACGATAAACCTCTTTACATATTCTAGATGTGCATGCATACCTTTCAGAGTCAGCCTCAGCCTCAACAGTCTGACGTCTCCTGTTCGTTCTAGCTGAAGCTATCACTTTTCTCCGTCCTTAAAGACAGTATATAAATCATTATCAAAATCTATTATCAATTGCTCATTTTTAACCTGTTTTCTGGGCTACCCAAATCCTTTATTTTTCCCTCTTCAACACCCTTTCCTCCTAGTTTCTAGCCACCTTGATACAAATGATCAACACCATGGAGAAAAGGAACCCCAGCAAGATCAAAATTTTACTAATTTCTTTTGTAAGCTCTTATAATAGGCAAGGGAAAAGATGGAAATTGAGTTATAGGTGGCAAATTTTGTTAAATTTATTTGGGGGAAAGAAGCATGTGAAAAATGTTATATAAAGAAAGTACCTCATAGCACAAGGTATATGGAGAACCTAATGAAAATTAAGGTTAAAAAGAGAGATTAAGCCCATAAAACAGATCCTAAATAAATAAAACTTTAATCAGTAAGGTATAGTTTATTATAAAATATTTGAACATATACATGGTCAATTCAAATGTGTGTTCTAAAACATTTCAGTATAAAAATTAAAGCCCTTTATATGCTGGGGGGTTACAAAAATTCTAGCTAAAAATTCACAAGGTTAAGCAGTGAAGTGGCCTGTGATGCTCATTTATGATAATAAAATAGCATATATAAATGAAGTTTGAGCTATTAAAAAAAAAGAGGTGTAGTTCTTATACATGACTAAAACCAATCTGATCAAAAGCAGATTATTCAGTATGATCATTTGGTTGAAATTTATATACCCTACTTATTCAAGTGAGACTTTTTCTTTCTGTTTTCTTCCAACTGTACATATTTGCTTGTAAACTTCTAATGCAGTTATCCCCAAGAAAACATCCAACAATATGGGAGTAATGTGAAACAATTAGCCAGCAATAAGCATTTAAATAACTGATTGGCTACAAAACAATATTACTTTTTTCCATTTAGAAAAAAATTAAGTCTACACAGAAAAGGGCCTCAAAAAAATATTTTTCAAGGATTAAAATAATGGTTGGTTCATAGGTGGAATTATTAGCATTCTTTTGATTAGTTTGCTTGGATGTGTTTTCTGATTCTTCTGTAATAAGCATGCATTGCTTTTGTAATAAGAAAATAATAAAAGATTAAAAAGACCTTGAATTTCACATTTTTTTTTCTAAGTGATCCCCTAATAGTCAACATTTACTTTATTCCAGCAAATCCCCTATTGTTGGATATCCCTTTGAAAATAAATTATGTTGGGAAAATATGAAATAAAACGGAAAACAGAAGCCTAGAAAAATACTAGGAGGATAAAAGGGACAAAAATGCTTAATCATATAAAGGACAGACCACAAACAACTGATAATATAAATATAAAATCATTGTTCATCATTTGATAATAAAAATCTTAATTTAACCCAAATAGTCCTTTGCAGTATGATCTTTTGCATCATATTTCTTTCAATCAAAAGCACTTGAAGCAACACTGATGTCTTTTAGACACAAAGCAAAACCTAATATCAGCTAAAACAAATCAAAAAGAAAGTTAAGGATACTGAAGACAATGAATGATCTTTATACCTATTTAAGGAAACAAAGTATTTCACTGGATAACAAAACTGAAAAGTTTTATTATAAGGTTAGTCAATCCAGGGGACTTCCCTGGTGGCACAGGGGTTAAGAATCTGCCCACCAATGTGGGCGACATGGGTTCAAGCCCTGGTCCAGAAATATCCCACATGCCATGGAGCAACTAAGCCCGTGTGCCACAACTACTGAGCCTGCGCTCTAGAGCCTGCAAGCCACAACTACTGAAGCTTGCACGCCTACAGCCCATGCTCCACAACGAGAAGACACCACAATGAGAACCCCGCACACTGCAACGAAAAGTAGCCCCCGCTCGACGCAACTAGAGAAAAGCCTGCATGCAGCAATGAAGACCCAATGTAGCCAAAAATAAATAAATAAATTAAAAAAAAAAAGAATCCACCTGCCAATGCAGGGAACACGGGTTCAATCCCTGGTCCGGGAAGATCCCACATGCCGCAGAGCAACTAAGCCCGGGCGCCACAACTACTGAGCCTGCACTCTAGAGCCTGCACACCGCAACTACTGAGCCCACACACAACTGCTGAAGCCCACGTGCCTCAAGTCCGTGCTCCACAACAAGAGAAGCCACCACTCGCTGCAACTGGAGAAAGCCCATGTGCAGCAATGAAGAATCTAATGCAACCAAAACTAAATAAATAAATAAATAAATTTATTTTTTAAAAAAGCTAGTCAATCCATATATTACCTCTGTTGGTCTTTTGCTGAGTGGATTTCATTCGGGTTGCTTTTACATCCTTGACAGGAGTTATATATACTTCTTTGTTGTTTTCTATTAAAGGAAATAATACAATTATTAATGAACTAAAACTAGCCTCATGAAATACTTTAAATGATCAAATCAATGACAACCAGTCCCAACAGCAGCTATTGAAAATTTATCGTAAGTGTTCCAAAAAAATGTGAACACTGGAAAATAAGCAAGCAAAACTCTTAGGAACATAGTATGCATGGTCATATGGTGAGTGAACACTTCTCAGTAATACACTTTCCTAAGGGGATTTAATTAGAAAAACTTTTCTTCCATTTCTGACATACAATCACATATATGTTAGAGGAGGAAAACAATGTATCTCAGTAAAGATGAAAAGGACAGAATCTTAAAAATACTCAGGTTAGTATGTCATTACCATCTTCACTTTGAAAAACAGTTGTAGTTGTGTTGTCATCCTGTGCCGCTACAACTTGGTCACCATGTTCTTTATTTCCTTTTTCTAACTGAACCTTGATTTTCTCCAAAGCTCTCACACACATTCTATCTTTTACTTGCTGTAACAGAAAACTTTTTTTAATGCATTTTCTAATCTTCTTTCAAAAACGCTATATACTGATAATACAACATTCTAAAAATTCTATTAAATTTATGAAGGAAATATTTACTTCAAATGAGCAAAGTCACAGCATACTAATGTATGCATAAATAGAATCATGTAAATTCTACTTCGATAAAAATTTATACACATTAAGAGTGACTAGAAACTACTTACCTCCAAAATCTCATTCAGTAGAACCAGAAGATCTTTAGCAAGACTGCTAGTGAGTTCTAAAGAACTCAAGGCTTTCGTATAGACCCGAATTTCTGGTGAATATGGACATGTTAGGATCTCATTGCAAATTTTTATAGCCAGATTGTCATGAACTGTCAAGGCCTGGAAAATCAAGAGAAAAATCCTTGTCAATTGAAATGGTATGATTACAATACAGTCTGACACATCTATCATTTCCAACTAATTATCTTGACATAATCCAAAATGTCTAAAACAAAATTATCATAGTCCTCCCCATGTGAGCTCCCCTTCTTATAGAGTGGATGCTATGGTACAGGGCTCAGATCCATCTGCTTTACTACTGACCATTCATTCTCCAGGCTACCACGAGTTATGGAGGCTAAAAGTTCCCAGGTGCAGAACTGATCCAAGCTGAAGACAATGGGCTCTGCCTAAGGTCACACCTTCCCCGCAAGGGTTAGTCCACATTCAATAACTTGTAGATGTACAGGTACAACAGCCTAGCCTTGTTTCAATTCTGGACAAAGCAAAGAACTATCCCAATTCTGGAACTTCTGTGAGATCAGCTGGGACCTTAAGACTGCATGACAAGGCTTCCCTGGTGGCGCAGTGGTTGAGAGTCAGCCTGCCGATGCAGGGGACACGGGTTTGTGCCTCAGTCCAGGAAGATCCCACATGCCACGGAGCGGCTAGATTCATGAGCCATGGCTACCGAGCCTGCGCGTCTGGAGCCTGTGCTCCGCAACGGGAGAGGCCACAACAGTGAGAGGCCCGCGTACCGCAAAAAAAGACTGCATGACAGTTCAACTTCTTCCTCTGCCCAATCTATTTCCCTCACTCCTCCAAGATGCTGATCATGAGAGTACGCCCTAATGTCAACAGCTTCTTTGAAGTCTTCTGTCACCCACACTTAGGACCTCAGAGTTATCTTGGATTCCTCCATCTCCCTTGCCTCACACAAAGTTCGTTCTTCTAGGCTTTTCTACCCGTAATTTTTTTTCTGTCAATTTCTACTACTTTTTTCTGTCTACTTTCTACTACTTTACATTATTCTTTTTCTGTAAGCTTTTATCTCCTAATTATATCAACTTTTAACTGCCCTCTTTATTAATATTCTCTCCCTATTCCTCTTACCAATTCACCTCACCTAATGAAACTGACCACCAAATTAATCTTCCTAATAAGTAACTGTCATCCCGTTAACCCTTTCGTTATACCCTTTCATTATACGCCCTGCAAACAGAGTCAACTCCAAATTCCCTATCCTAATGTTCTTCCCTAACAGACCTATTCAGGATCCTTAGCTGACAAGATTTTTTCCACAGTTCCCCAACATGACTTGTACTACCAGCTACATTTAATCACCTTTACTAAAAGTCTTTCTCTCTATCCAAACCACTCCCCAAATCCCAACAAGGTCTAAGTGAATTTTACGCAGTGAGATTTAAAGCTAGTAATGCTGTACTCATCACCCATACCACATGAAACCTGCCATCTTCTAAAGTGCTAAAGCACTTAGTAGCTATATCACTGACCCTTACTATATTTTGCCTTAATATCCATTGTAATCTTCTTTCCAATAACATGTAACATAGTAACTCAAATGAAGTATGCAGTCACTAAGTAACAAAACAGAAGACCAATATTTTCAACTTAATCAGCTGGCATCTGAAATAATCAACACATTAATTTTCAATATGGTGAATGTTTGATCAAATGATATTAAAGGGTTAAAAACCAGCTTACATGTAATTTGTAGGAGAGTATGCACTTACTATATCTTCTTTGAATTAAAAACAAAACTAAGCTTGAGGTGAGTTTCAATCTTTGAATTCTCCTCCTTGTATCAGAAACAGAGCAGGTAAGCCAACAACTGAGGACTCAATGAGTCCTACATAACAGGTCATTATTCAGAATGATTAACAGCCAGAACTAGGTGGGGAGGGGGTAGTAAGGATCATGAATTTTCGGTAACTTCTCTTCAGTAGCAAAAATGTTAGCACTGATTACTTCTATTTTTATATGATTATCTCCCCATTTCCCAAAAGATTTTTTTTT
Source organism: Delphinapterus leucas (assembly GCF_059928025.1). Classification (NCBI taxonomy): domain Eukaryota; kingdom Metazoa; phylum Chordata; class Mammalia; order Artiodactyla; family Monodontidae; genus Delphinapterus; species Delphinapterus leucas. The sequence continues at coordinate 44,959,032 of NC_143133.1, read as the reverse complement.
AATTATAGTTGATCTACAATATTATATTAGTTTCAGGTGCACAAGAGAGTGATTCAATATTTTTATAGATTATTCTCCATTTCAAGTTATTATAAAATAATGGCTACATTTCCCTGTGCTGTACAGTAATCCTTGTAGTTTATTTTATACATAGTAGTTTAGGTCTCTTAATCCCCTATCTCTATCTTGTCCCTCTCCCCTCCCCTTCCCTACTAGTAACCACTAGTTTGTCCTCTATAACTGTGTCTGTTTTGTTATATTCATTCGTTTTACTTTTTAGGGTCTGCATATAAGTGATAACAGAGTATTTGTCTTTCTCTGACTTACTTCACAAAGCATAATACCCTCTAGGTCCACCCACATAGTTGCAAAAGATCTTTTTCTTTTTCTTGCTTTGTGTTATGTGCTATCATATAAACTAGAAATCTCAAGATCTATATGTAGCTTCTCACTATTTCAAAGAATCTATGAGAGGGGTTATTTTACCAAAGCATGCTAGTTAGCATCCCTAGACCATCCACAGGCTAACATACTCACCTACCTGATAATCTTGGGAATTCTTGGCCTGAGGATTTAATCCACTTGGTCTTGTCAAATCTACAAGTAACTCAGCAACATTAGTGATGTCTATTTCAGCTAAAGGAGAAGATGCAGGGGCATTGGCCAGTATTTGTAGAGTTGGAAGAAAGGCTTCTTCAAAACATTCCTGGTTAGTCCTATTGAAAAACAATTTGAGGTATGTTGGCAAAGAAAAAACATATGATTCTTTAAAAAGCAGCAACAACATTATATATTAAATGCACCCCACCAAGACAGAGTACATATTCATCTAGGAAAGAGCCAAATAATTCAGGTAGATAGAATCTAAGTAAGTTCTTCACTTACCACTGAAGAAAAAGAATATTAACAACAAAATACTATAGATATGACTCATAGGGAGCCTGAATTTAACTTCAAGTTAGATTTTGATTTATCGATATGACTAAATACCTGCTTGCATAAGCAAACATTGGGAAGAACACGCCTAGGCAATGTCGAAGTCGAACATCCTCTTCAGTCACAGGATTGTACCATAACAAGACAAGACGAGAAAGAATCCTGCTGCTGACCAAAAGCCCAGAGAACATCAGCTTGGCTAGTCCTTCTGCAGCTCCTGTCCTGAGTTCAGACACCTATTGAAAATGACTTTCATTTAAAAGAAATTTTTTATTTGTATTTCCTTTTTAAGCCTTACATTGCAGCCTAAAATAAGTATTTGTATATAAACTATCCAAAATCATTCCTGTTATTATGAATTATTTTAAAGGCACATAAAAAGATTTTGTTTTTTCCTTTTAGGTTAAGGCTATGTGACAAATTATTAGTCTAGCTATGAAAACTTCAATTCCTTTTAAACTCTTTAGAAAAACCAAAAGATCTTATAATAGTATGAAACCAGAAATCAAAACTATATGTATTAAACACTTATCATGGTGCTAAGATACAGAAAACCTTCAGTAATGGTCTCTGCCATCAGAGGTGCCTATAAATGAAAGCTCCAGAGGTGGGTGTGGCAATGTGTGTGAATAATAGGTAAAATGTGAATAGAAAGTGTACAAGTAGAAAAAGGCATTCCTAGAAAGAGAAACCAAAACAAACCTAGAGAAGAAAATGGAAAAGATGTAGTGGTATTCAAATGCAGGTACAGATATAAAAGAGTAGTAATTAAAAATATTGGTTATTAAGCCTGAATTAAATTCAAGCCTCTGACACTTCCTAGCTGCATGATCTGATCCTGTGCATATTACTTAATTTCTTTGTGCCTCACTTTTTCCATATACAAAAAAAGGGATAATAAAACTACTTATCAAAAAGCACAAAGAAATAATACATGTAAAGCTCTAAGGAGTGCTATCTACACAGTAAATCCTCAACAAATGTCAGTGATTATTATTATTGATGGAAAGTAAGTTTGCTCAGTGATCAGATTAGAGAGACCTCGAAAATTAGGTAAAGAAATATGGTTGAAGATTTTTGAAAGGGTAAGGAGATAAGATTTGAATGAGATTTCAGGAAAATTATCTAGACAGGCCATAATCTGGGAATGAAAGACAAGTCTAAACTAGAGGGGACAGGAGGAAAAACAGAGGAATGAGCAGATACAAGAACTATTTCAGAAATTTTTCAAAACTCAAAAATAAGAAGAAAAATGTAGAGGTTGATAAGATTAATAAGTGCCAGGGTACTGGCATGTGCTTTCCACATACAAACTCATTTAGGGCTCACAACAACCATGAGAGCAGAGACTTTGTTCCACTCAGCATTGTACTCTCTAGAGCATATAATGACTGGCACATAAATAGCTCTCAAATATTTGTTGACTAAATTAAAGAATTATCCCACTGAATAGGCATCATTATTCCCATTTTAAAGATAAGGAAACAGGACAGAGATAGTAAATACCTTATTGAAGATTCACAGACATTACCAGAACACAAATCTTTAAGTCTCCAACTCCAAAGGCTGCATGCCCTCTGTCTTTTTAAAAATTTCTAATATGGGAATTTTAATTGGGACAGGACTACAAGTCTTTAAAGCATGTGAAAAACTATTATTTATGGCCCAGAGGACAGTCAAGGAAGTCAAGATTTTTTAGTGTTTATGACAAAAATAAAATCAAAGCCACAGAGTATAGTTTAGCCAAAAGAAGATTAATGTACCTGCACTATTTAAAAAAACAAAAACCATTCATCTACTGTCAAAGAGTTTTCATGTGCAACAGTTTTCCATCTATGCAATGTCAGCAAGCCCACAGCACTAGACAACTGCCAATGAGCAGTTAGTCTATCACTTGGCTAATAACTCAAAATTTAAGAAAATACTGATACAATTATGCTCCAATAAAGATAAAAGAAAAAAAAAGAAAATACTGATAAGGAAGGACTTATTTCCACCATTCTGCAGTCCAAATGTGAAGTAAAAAACTGTTACAATATACAAAAGACATTAAATATTGATTTAAAAAAGGTCAATTCATCAAAAAGATAATTATAAACATATACACAACAAACAACAGAGCCCCAAAATATATGAACATACACTGACAGAATTGCAGGGAGAAATAGACAGCTCTATAATAATAACTGAAGACTTCAATACTCCACTTTCTGTAATAGAACAACTAGACAGACCAATAAGGAAATAGAGGACTTGAACACCACCATAAACGAACTAGAACTACCAAACATATAGAACACTCCACCCCAAAATAGCAGACTACACATTCTTCAGGTGCACATGGAACATTCTCAAGAACAGAGGCTATACTAGGCCCAAAACAAGTCTTAATAAATTCATAAAGAATGACATTATACAAAATATCTTCTCCAACTACAATGGAATACACCTGAAAAGCAACAAGAGACGAAAGCTGTAAAATTCACAAGCCTGTAAATTAAACAATACACTCTTCTTACACACCAAAGGTCAAAGAAGTCATCAAAATGGAAATTAGAAAATAATTAGATGGGGGCTTCCCTGGTGGTGCAATGGTTAAGAATCCGCCTGTCAATGCTGGGGACATGGGTTCGAACCCTGGTCTGGGAAGATCCCACATGCCACAGAGCAACTAAGCCTGTGCGCCACAACTACTGAGCCTGCGCTCTAGAGCCTACAAGCCACAACTACTGAGCCTGCAAGCTACAACTACTGAAGCATGCGTGCCTAGAGCCCGAGCTTGCAACAAGAGAAGCCACCACAATGAGAAGCCCGTGTACCACAACGAAGAGTAGCCCCCGCTCGCTGCAGCTAGAGAAAACCTGAGCACAATAACAAAGACCCAAAGCAGCCAAAAAAAAAAAAAAAGAAAATAATTAGATGAATAAAAATGAAAATGCAACAAACAAAAACTTATGGTGTGCATCAAAAACAGTGTTCAGAGGGAAATTTATAGCAGTAGATGCCTACATTTAAAAAAAAAATCTCAAATCAATACCTTTACACTTCAAAGAACTAAAAAAGAGATAGAAAATTGGGGGTGGGGCGGGGAGAATCAATGAAACCATAAGTTGGTTCTTTGAAAAGATGAACACAATTGAAAAACCTTGAGTTAGACTAACAAAGAAAAAAAGAAGATGCAAATAACTAAAATCAGAAATAAAAGCAGGGACATTACAACTGACCTTACAGAAATAAAAAGGATTACAAACGAATAATAAGAACTGAATACCAACAAATTAAACAACCTAGATGAAATGAACCAGTTCCTAGAAACACACAAATTACAAAAATAGACTCAAGAAGAAATAGAAAATCTGAACAGACCTATAACAATAAACAGATTGAATAAGGAAATCAGAAACCTCTCCAAAAGAAAAGTCCAAGACCAGATGTGTTCACTAGTAAATTCTGCCAAATATTTAAAGAAGACTTGACACCAATCTTTCTCAAAGTCTTCCAAAATAATAGAAGAGAAGAAAACAACTCCCATCTTAGTTTATGAGGTCAGTATTACACTGATGCCAAAGGCAGACAAAGACCAATACAAGGAAACTACAGACCAATTTCCCTTATGAATACAGATGTAAAAATCTTTAATAAATTACTAGCAAATGGAATCCAACAACATATTAAAAAGATTATACACCATAACCAAGTGGGATTTATCCAAGGAATGCAAGGGTGGTTCAACATAAGAAAATCAAGCAATGTAATGTACCATAGCAATTAAAAAAGAAAATCATGGGCTTCCCCTGGTGGCACAGTGGTTGAGAGCCCGCCTGCCAATGCAGGGGACACGGGTTCGTGCCCCGGTCCGGAAAGATCCCACATGCCACGGAGCAGCTAGGCCCGTGAGCCATGGCCGCTGAGCCTGCACATCCGGAGCCTGTGCTCCGCAACGGGAGAGGCCACAACAGGGAGAGGCCACAACAGTGAGAGGCCCGTGTACCGCAAAAAAAAAAAAAAAAAAAAAAAAAATCACATAATCATTTCAATTGATGTAGAAAAACCATTGACAAAATTAAACATGCTTTTATGACTGGGAAAAAAAAACAGAAGATAACTTCTTCAAAATAAAAAAGGGCATTTATGAAGAATCTACATCATACTCAATGGTTAAAGACTGAAAACTTTCCCCCTAAGATCAGAAACAAGACAAGGATGCCTGCTTTAACCACTGCTATTCAAGATTGTACAGCAAGTTCTAGCCAGAGAAATTAGGCAAGAAAAACAAATAAAAGACATTCAAATTGCAAAGGAAGAATTAAAACTGTCTCTTCACAGATGACTTGGTCTTATAGAAAAAATCCCAAAGAATACACACACACACACGGAAACTATTGTACAAGAGCTAACAAATGAATGCAGCCAAGTTGCAGGATACGAAATCAAATCCACACACAGAACAGTTGAGTTTCTATACAACAAAAATGAACAATCCAAAAAAGGAAATTAAGAAAACAATTCAATTTACAATAGCAATCAAAATAAAATATATAGGAATAAATTTAATCAAGGAAGTAAAAAACATGTACCCTGAAAACTATATACCATTTCTGGAAGAAATTAAAAATGACCTAAATAAATGTAAAGATATTCGAGTTCATGGATTGGAAAACATAACATTAAGATGGCAATACTGCCCAATGCAATCTACATATTCAATGCAATCCCTATCAAAATTCCCATAGACTTTTTTCCAGAAATGGAAAAGCCAATCCTCAAATTCATAAGGAACTGCAAGATACCCCAAATAGCCAAGACAATACTGAAAATAAAGAACCAAAGTTGGAAAACTCACCTTCCTGATTTCAAAACTTACTATGAAGTTACATGAATCAAAACAGTCAGGTAATGGCACAAGGGTGGACACAAACAATGGAAAAGAATTGAGAGTCTAGAAATAAACCCATATTCCTATGATCAATTGATTCTCTCCCCCTCCACAATGGTGCTAAAACAATTCAATAGGAAAAGAATAGTCTCTTCAACTAATGATGCTCAGACAACTGGATGTCCACACGCAAACCAAGAAGTTGGACCTCTACCTCACACCATGTACAAATATTAGCTGAAAATGCACCAATCCACTTAAATTAAAAGCTAAAGGAGTAAAACTTTTAGAAGAAAACAGAGATAAATTTTCATGACTTTTGATTTGGCAATGTATTCTTAGATACAACACCAAAAGCACAAGCAGCAAAAGGAAATATAAATTAGTCTTCATCAAAATTTAAAACTTTTTAAAAATCTAAGGACATTATTAACAAACTGAAAAGACAACCTATAGGAGAAAATATTTGCATATCAGTTATCTGATAAGGATCTACTACCCAGAATATATAAAGAATTCTGAAGGACACCCCAATTTAAAAATGAGCAAAGGATTTGAACACATATTTCTCCAAACAAGGTATACAAATAGCCAAAAAGCACATGTAGATACTCATCATTAGTTATTAGGGAAAGGCAATTCAAAACAAGATGGCTAAAAATTTTACTAACAATTTTTTCTTATTAATAAAACAAAATTATTTTAAAATAACAAGTGTTGATAAGGATGGAACCCTGTTCTTTGTTGGTGGGAATGTAAAATGGTTCAGCTGCTATGGAAAACAGTTTGGCAAGTCCTCAAAAAGTTAAAGAAATTACCACATGAAATCATGAAACGCCTACAAAAAACAGGATAGTAAGCTCCTTAACATAGGTAACAAAAGCAAAAATAAACACATGGGACTATATCAAACTGAAAACCTTCTGCACAGCAAAGGAAACTATCAACAAAATGAAAAAGCAACCTATGGAATGGGAGAAAATATTTGCAAATTACATATCTGATAAGGGATTAATATCCAAAATTATATATAAAGAATTCATATACACAATAGCAAAAAGCAAATAATTTGATTAAAAAATAGTCAGAGGAATTGATAAACATTTTTCCAAAGAAGACATACAAATGGCTGACAGATACATGAAAAGCTGCTCAACATCACTAATCATCAGGGAAACGCAAATCAATACTACAATGAGATATCACCTCACACTGTTAGAATGGCTTTATCAAAAAGACATGAGAAGTGTTGGTAAGGATGTGGAGAAAAGGGAACCTTAGTGCAGTGTTGGTGGGAATGTAAACTGGTACAGTCATTTTGGAAGGCAGAATGAAGTTCCTCAAAAAATTAAAAACACAATCCAATTTTGGGGTATATATCCAAAGGAAATGAAAATAGAATCTCAAAGAGATAGCTGCATGCCCATGTTCATTATTTACAAGAGCTAAGATATGGAAACAACCCACGTGTCCATCAATGAATGAATAAAGAAGATGTGAGATATATAGTGCAATATTATTCAGCCATAAAAAGAAGGAAATCCTGCCATTTGCAACAACAGGGGTAGACCCTGAGAACATTATGCTAAGTGAAACAGCCTGACAAAGACAGACAAATACTGCATGATGTGACATATGCAGAATCTTTTTAAAAGTCAAACTCATAGAAACAGAGTAGAAAAAATGGTTGCCACAGACTGGTGGGTGGGTGAAATATGGAAAAGGGTATACTATCAGTTCTATTATATCTAAAAAAAAAAAAAAAAAAAAAAGAAAAGAAAAAAAAGAATAAGTTCTAGACACCAAATGTAAAACATGGTGACTAGCTGATAACACTACTGTATTACTGAAATTTGCTGAGAGAACTTAAATGTTCTCACTCAAAAATACATATATATATAAATATGTGAGGATGTATTAATTAACTAGTTGGGATAGGGATCAGGGGTAAAATCCTAAAAACAACAAAAAAGGATTAATATATGACCTAGTAACCCCACTTCTAGAAATATACCCCAAAGAATTGATAATAGCTACTCAGACAAATACATCTTCATAGCAGCACTATTCACAATAGCCAAAAGGTGGAAACAGCCCAAATATCTTTCAGTGGATGAATGGCTAAACAAATTCTGGTATATACATAAAATGGAATATTATTCTGCCATAAGAAGGCTTGTGATATAAGCCACAACAGTCTTGAAAACAAGCTAAGTGAAAGAAAGCAGACACAAAGCCACATATTTTCTGATTCCATTTATAGGAAATATCCAGAAGAGTTACATCCATAGAGACAAAATGCAAATTGGTAGTTGTTAGGGGCTGGTGGTAGGGGAAATAGGGAGCAACTGCTTAATATGTAGTTTCCTTTTGGGATAATGAAAATGTTTTAAAAATCAGAGGCAGTGGTTACACTATATTTTTAATGTACTAAATGTCAATGAATTGTTCACTCTAAAATTGTTAATGTAATGTCAATTTCACCTCAACAAAAAAATATAAAAATTTTATAATTTAAATGTTTACATATGCTATAAAAATGTAGTTCATGAGTACCCTAAGGAAAGAGATCTAATCCCATATCATATCTTAGAACTTCCACCCACCCAATGTAAGATTATTTTAAATTATTTCTTAAGACCCTTGGGGGGGAAACTTGTAAGTCACAGATCACAAAGACAGAGAAAAAAGATGAAAAAATAACCCCCCCCAATAGTCATTTCATTTTTGTTTACACTTCAATTCTCTACACAATGTAATTTGATAGTGAGAAATCAGATATATTAGAAGTGAAAGTAGGATTTAATTATAATATTCAAAAGGCAAATTTTAAAAAAAATGTTAGCCAGGTTTAAACTTCAGCCTAAAAAATACAAAGAGGATAAACATATATATGCTGACAATTACCTTTCACAATAATAGGGCTATGATTATTCCTTACCTCGCTATCTAAAAAATCAGAAAGTAGTTTTAGAACATTCTTGGCTGTATCAGCCTCTTCTTCAGATTCTTTTGACTCTTGCTCTTCATTAGTGTTTACTTCTGCACCTTCACTTTGAATAGCTTTGATTTTTTTCGTTTTAAATGGTTGAAATCCAAATGCCATCAGTTGGTCAAAGATTGCCTTTAAAGCACTTATTTTTATTGTCACATCATCAATTTGCAAAACCTAAATCGAAACATCCCCCACCAAAAGCAAATTAGGTATATTTTTATTGTTTATGCTACATAAAATTAACATATATCTTATTACTAATCTAATTGCAACAACAGTGTCAAGTCTATATAAATATTTTTTAAAACTTAAAGTTTATTTTATTTTTTTTATTTATACCATGACACTTTTATATTTCCTTCAGAAAAATTCTGTCTTCAGTCAAAAAAAATCCCTGAACTAAAGTCAAGCTGAATTACATTATTTGTTCCTTTTATATACAAAAAAGTATATGTTTAACTATGATTTTATTATTTTTTTAAGATCTAGAAAAACTGTTCAATATATTGCAATTGTTTGGGGCCATCTATCAAGATAAAAACATTACGTTCTAACCAATGAAAAGCATTCATTGGAACATCAGTACTCTTCTAGGTTATCAAGTTTCATTACAGAAATTTTTCTCTTATTAGCTCAATAAATTCAGATTTCATTAATAGTGAATTCAGTTTTCATTGAACTGGACTTCTTTATAAAAGGAAGTGAACCATAAAACCCAGCAGTTTCTATGAGTCTATCCTGAATCCATAAAACCCAGCAGCTTGTATGAATCTATCCTGACTTAAGAAAACCAAATTCTTACATACCAAATTTCAAAGCCATGAAAAAAATAGAGCTGAATATTCCTACTATGAAAAGATTTACTATATTTTTTAATACACTTAAATTTTGGTCACTAATAAGCTACTTGGCTATACAGCTTAGCCCATAGAATGAAGAAAAATCACCCACAAGTTGGTCAAATGAATGAATTGAGAAAAATGGCTCAAAATTACAAAACTTCGAAGGAAATTTCAAGACACATCTATTACATATTTTCTTATGGCAAGACTTGCAAATCTGCCAAAGCCAAATGCTTATTTATAAGAATGTACTGTCATGACTATTCTCTACAAATTCTAAACATGCTACTCTCAACAGCATCTTGGTTTTCCTTGTCCTTCTCAGTCCCTCACTGGCTAGCAATAGCTCTCAATATGGGATATTTATTTAAGAAAGATTTCTAAATGAAATAATTTCCCTCTCCTGCCTTTCTAACAAGTGTGGATATATTTATTAAGTCAATTTCTATTACTAAAACTTGATTAAAAAAAAAAACTGATATCTTACTCCCCAAAATACTGCTCTTTTCCCTTTATCTAAAATCTTCCAATGATAGCTCTGAAAATACCTTTATAAAGATAAATAATTGAATCTACTCAGTGGTTAAATTCTTTTGATTGTGAACCCCTTTGAGGACCTAATAAGAGCCCACCTCAGAATAACATTCAAAATATAGGCAAAATTCCACACACAATTTATTTTACTGCATTTGTATCTGGTATCATTCACATTTTTTTTTTTTTTTTTTTTGCGGTGCACGGGCCTCTCACTGTTGTGGCCTCTCCCATTGTGGAGCACAGGCTCCGGACGCGCAGGCTCAGCGGCCATGGCTCACGGGCCTAACCGCTTCGCAGCATGTGGGATCTTCCCGGACAAGGGCACGAACCCGTGTCCCCTGCATTGGCAGGCGGACTCTCAACCACTGCGCCACCAGGAAAGACCCTAAACTTTCATTTTTAAAAATTTTAATTCTATGACAAGGCTGCTATTAACTGTTTTGATTTGAAATTAAGGTAAAATTATGGAATGGTCTTGATAAGAAACATTCATTTATTTTTCACATGAACTTGATTTTGACAATTCTTTTTCACTACAGAAAATTATATAGGAGCAAACAGTATCAAGGCTCCTATAGCTCCGTCAAATGGGGTATGAGTTAGTATTAAATAACTTCCTAATGCTCCAGGACACTTGTAAGCATTAAATTCATATTAATTTCTTCTGTCTGAAATGACCAAAACACTTATTATTGATGTTATGTCAGCAAAAATTAAAAGGATCAAAATCCACATTTCATCTTTAAAAGTCAAGTGAATTTATGTGTCTTTGGAAAGGGTTCTATGGTATTTCTTTTGCTGCAGTACTAGAAATTTTATATAGTTGTCTAACTCTAATCTCCTCTACTTGAAAACAACAACTTCTCAATACAATTTTTCATAAGTACTCATAATGGTATATAGGGCATCTTAATGAACATTTTGCCTCATTTGTAGAGTAAAAAGTGCTATACTTAATAAGCTAGACATAAGTGAACCCTTCACTATCAAATTTTCTAGTAAGATTTTTCTTCCACTTAAATAAAAAGTAATGACCAGGGGTCAATCTAGCATTTAATGACCCATCCTCTAGAAAACCAGGAAATTGAAATACAGAACTTACTGGTTTAATTTCTTAGCAAAACCTCTTTGAAAATGTAGTATTTTATTTCCTGGGCACCTATAAAGCCAATAGATTTCACAATAGTAAACAAGACTCCCTTTAGAATTACTACCAGAATCACTCATGCCAGTACCTGCTGATATAAATAGTAATGACTTTGTATAACACAGGGAGATTCATTCATTCATCTTGGAGCAAAACCAGATGTATGGCCAAGCACTATAAATGATTCATCTGGACAAAGTACCAAGATTTTTCTTCCAGTTTCTTTGAAAAGAAACTGTACACCATTTTAAAGATAATACTTGACATTCTAAGTTTCCAAAAGGATCTCACAATAATAGAAATTTTTCTCTGATAACAAGCATGGGATGATAAATATAAACAAAGCACTGCCAGGAATTTAATCCTTGCACATTAAATGAACTGATTAGATGTCAAGTACTCCAAAAAAGGAAATTACAACAAAATGAAATTTCTGAGGACTGCCTTTTGACAAAAGTATGGTTTTAATTTTCTTCCTTTGATACAAGTCACAAACAGTTTGACCATTTCCAGAACACATGACTTCCCCAATTTCTCCCTAATTGTATGTTTTCTTTTTCTTGGCAATGTCATATGCAACATTAAAGGATGCTTCAAGATAAGGATTTTATGTTGGGGGAAAATTCAACTATTGGTTGAGTCTTTTAATATAATCTTCATAAAAATGATAATCCATGTTGTCATGTGTTATTTTCCAGTTGAACATGCAAAGCACTCCCATTCACCTGTTGCCAAGCAATTTGCACTAAAATTCCTTGCAGCTTTTTTATCCCATTACGTTTGACAACACCAAGAGGCTACATTAATCACACTGTCTTTTTACATGGGGAGGTGGAGGGAAGTATATTTTCCAAATAAAGCTAGGCCCAAAAATGTTAAAACAGATGTCCAAAGGAGTTAAAAAGTCAAATGCATTCTACTGATACACTAGACTTAATCCCCTCTTGTCTACTCAGTAGCACTCTAGCAACTGCCCTCTCTTCCCTATATTCCGTTTTTTCCTTTCAAATGGGTCATTCTCATTAGGATTCAAACAGGCTGTAATTTTCTCCATCCTAAAATAATTCAAACCAAACCAAAAACTCTTTTTACCCCATATCCTCTCTTGCTACCACTCCATTTCTCCTAACAAAATAAAATCTTGAAAGAGTAGTATACACTGGCTGTCTCCAATTCCTCTCCCATAATTCTCTTTGGACCACTCCAATAGGCTTTGCCCTGTGCATAAACTACGGCACATGAAAGTCACCAAACACTTCCTTACTTGCCAAAAGTGGTCAACAATGAATCCTTATCAACCTGTCACCAGCATTAGACAGGTCACCCTGGCCTCTCTAAAATACCATCTTCACTTGCCTTCTAGGACATCACACTCTCCCCTAACTATCTACTTCACCTTGGTCTTTACTGGTTCCTCTTCATCTCTCTTACCTTAAATGTTACCTGAGGCCTAGGGAACTATAAAGTTGAGATCTCCTCTCCAACTATACTCATTTGTCAGGTAACATCCAGTTTCTAGGCATTGGATACTATTACAGAATAAAGACTTCCAGATTCCTCTCCCCGGCCTGGGCCTCTCTCCTATCTCCAAACCCACTTAAAAATGCCTATTCAATATATCCACTTGTACCTCAAACTTCAAACTTACCATGTCCAAAACTGAACTCCTTACCTCACCTATCTGCCGTAAAACCTGTGATTCTGTTTTCCCCATCACAGGAAAGGGCAATTCCATCTTTCCAGTTATTCTGGCCAAAATCCTGTTTTCTTCCACTTCTTTCTCTCACACGCCACATCAAATTTATCAGCAAATTCTATAGATATTGTCTTCAAACTTAAATTACCATCACTTCTCATGACCCCAATAATCACCTGGTCCAGGTCATCATCACCTCTTTCCTGGATTATTGCAATAGCTTCCTTATGAGTATCCTTCCTTCCATACTGTATCCCTATAGTTACTATAAGGGATCTGCAAACTATGACTCATGGGCCAGTTTGTTGCCTGTTTTTATACAGCCTCCAAGTTAGGAATAATTGTACATTTTTCAATGGTTAAAAAATAATATCTCATTATTATATGCTAAAATTATAAGAAATTTAAGTATCAGTGTCCATAAATAACAAGTTTTACTGATCTACAACTACGCTTATTCAATTATATATCATCTATGGATGTTTTCATACTACCACAGCAAAGCAGTAGTTGAGACAGACCACATGGCCTGCAAAGTCTACAATATTTACTCTCTAGACCTTTAGAAAAAAGGTTTGCCAACCAACCCATGGTCTAACCAACACTATATCCAGTCACAGCATAAAAATCCCCTACTCAAAATCTTCCAATTCTGGGACTTCCCTGGTGGTCTAGTGGTTAAGAATCCACCTTCCAATGCAGGGGATGCAGGTTTGATCCCTGGTTGGGCAACTAAGCCCTTGTGTTCTAGAGCCCTCAGGCCACAATTAGAGAGCCCATGTGCTCCAACGCCCGCACACCACAACTAGAGAGAAGGCTGCATGCTGCAATGAAGAGCCCACGCCACAACAAAAGATCCCACATGCCGCTACTAAGACCCGACACAACCAAATAAATAAACAGATAAATTTTTAAAAAACAAAGAAAATAAAAACTACCAATTCTTTCCCATCTCATTCACTGTGAAGGCTACATCTTTACAGACTAGAAATCCCTAGAAGACATGGATGACCAGCTGCCTGCAAATCATTTCTCCTACTATTCTCCTCTTTGCTCAATCTGGCCTAGCCATATGAGCTCCCGCTCCTTTAATATGTGAAGCAAAGTCCTACTGATGGACCCCTTCCCCTGCTCTTCCCTCTCTTTGGAAACCTCTTACCCAGATCTACAAGGTTCATTCTCACTTCCCTCTGGTAGCAGCCCAAATTTTGACTTATTAGTGAGGTCTTTCTAAACCAAACTGCTCCCTTTCCCTATTCCCAGTCCTCATTCCCCTTCTCTGCTTTATTTTTTTCCATCTGACATACTACATATTGTTTATTTTTCATTGTGTATTTCCTCTTCTAAAATGTAAGCTCCATTAGGACAGCAACTTTTATGTTTTTCATTACCTATCTTATTGTTTTCTAAAGTCTATAATAATGCTGGGCATATAATATACACTCAATAAATATTTGCTATATGATTAATTTTTTAAATACCTTAAATAATTGACATTTCATCTTTCTTCTACAAAAAAGTTTTAATAACAAAAAAATCAAAACATAAAAACTGAGCCCTTAAAAGTCATCCATAATCATCATCATCAACAAGCCCTGGAATCAATTAAACTTAATAATACTAGCAAAATCACCACAGATTGAGTATTTATCTCAAGAAGTATAATCAAGATTTTAATCACAAGATAAATCCTACCTGCAATAGTAATACAAAGTGTTTACTCGCAAAATCCTGATTCTGTAGTCCACAGCATCCCAAGCACAAAACAGCCAGATTTCTTACTGTAGGATGAACACTTATTATTCCAGGAAGAATCTAAAATGAATTAGAAATTAAAATAATTTTGACTAGGATAAGAAATTTACAATAGTATATTTTTTTAAATGCAAATTTCTGTATGATTTCGCAGACCTACTTCATTTCCATGTAGTCTATTAACCCAAAAAAGTCAACTTTTGGTTTAAAAAAAGGTAAATATTAAATCAGTAAAACAGAAGAATACAGTCAGAGCAAAATATAGTCTGATCATGAGATACCTTCCCTCCACCTGCCAAAACTGACTCAATGGCTTCCCAATGCTCATAGAAAAGATAAAACCCCTTAACATAATATGTGATACACCTCATTGTGTAGTCTTTCCCAGTATCACCTTATACCATGCTATCTCTTGCTCTCTGTTTATTCAATTGAGCTGATTTCAATGCCTCCCATTCAGTGCTGTCCACTAGAAATATAATGCAAGCCAAGTATGTCATTTAAAAATTTTTTAGTAGCCACATTAAAGTGAAAAGAAAAAGATGAAACTAATTTTAATACATTTTATTTTACTCAATATAGACTAAATATTATCAATACAACATGTAATCAATGTTAAAAAATTGAGATTTGTTTTTTAGCTGTGGCTTTTTTCATGTTTATAAAAAATTGAGATAATCTCTGTTGTCTGTACTAAGCGTTTGAAACCCAATGTAGTTTTACATTTATAAATATGTATAAATATATATATATATTTGGACTAGATTTAATAGCCACAGGTTTTTAATATCCACATGTGGCTGGTGGCTACCATACTGAAGAGAGTAGGTCTAGATCATTCTTCCCTCTTTGTCACATAGTTAACATCTACTCAAACATCACCTCAAGGTCACCTTCCATAAACAGATGAAATCTCATTATCATAAATTCACATATGACCATAAAGCTCTTCTTCACAGCAATTATCAATGGCATAAGCTTTCACTTGTTTATTTGATTGATGCCCCCCCTCACTTGACCGGAAGATCCAAAAAGGGCAGTCTATATGTGTTCTGTACACCATATACACTCTATCCCCAGCACTGGGTGTATAGATGTTCAATAAATATTTGTTCACTTAATAGATGATTTTTATTTAAAGCACAGTAATTTCATTAAAATATTATAACTCCTATATTTAAATACCTTACTCATTTACATCCCTCTATAGTCTCTTTCAATCTTTAGACAGATTGTTTTTATATACTTAAAATCATTATGACCATTCAATTTTGTGTTCTTTCTTCCCTCAATAGTGTTTCCCCACATATATATGTAAGTCTTCATATCTACTACTTCAACTGTGCAATTAATTATACCATCATTTATCATTCTCTTGCAATAGAACCAGACATAAAGTATACAAGCAGAACTTTAAAAGTATCACTTTTCACTAGACATCTGCTTTGTTAAAAATAAAACTAAATTCTAACGGTTTAACAGATCTAGTTTTAATCAGCTCTGGACTGTTATAAACAATAATTGGTTTTCTTTACTATATTTAGAAACTCATGACAATCCAAGGAACTAGATTTTAGATCACATTCATTGGCTGTTTTTCACTAATCCCAAGTAAAAACAATTTGGGGAGAATCCTGGAAGAGGTTGGATACATTCAAAATTTGCTTTGGATAAGTAGCACTATTAAAAAGAATACTCTAAAGCTGCATGTCTAATACTGTCGCCATTAACCACAGGTGGCTACTGAACACTTGAAATATGACTAGTCCAGATTGAGATGTGCTTTAAGACTTAGTATGAAGAATAGAATGTAAAATATCGCAATAAAATATTGATTAAATGATGAAATTATAATATTTGGGGTATACTGGGTTAAATATATTAAAATATATTTAAATTAATGTATATTAGAATTAATTTCACATTTCTTTTTAATTTTTAAATGTGGCTACTAAAAATTTTAAAGTTACATGTGGTTTGCATTATATTTCTATCAGACAATGTGGTTCTAAAGGCTTGTGGTATTTATATCCCTCTGGTCAGTAAAATGGAGATTACCTATGAAGGGTTACTTTAGTAAAGTCCTTAAATATATAATAATATATATAATATATATATTATATATATTAATATATAATATATATTATATTAATATAATTAATATAACATATTAATATATATATATATTCTCAGTCTTTCTACACAGCAAAATTCTGGTACTTAAATATTTCTTATGTACCTCAGCATTTCCTCTTACTATTCAAAAAATGAAGATATTCTGCATCTCTTTCCAGCATAAAATAATTTTTTCAAACTTTCTAAAGGAATAATTATAACTTATATACCAGGTCATTTACATGCATTATCTTAATCTAATCCTCACAATATGAAGCAGCCACTGTATTATTTTTTCTTTTTTACCATTTATATTTATCAGATGTTTAAAATCGTCTTTTCATTCTTTTGAACCCCAAGGAACATATTACTTATAAAATGATGAAGGCGTGAGCTAAAATAAAGCCTCAAAGTGCACCAACATACCAAAGATTCAATGATGCCATTCATGGTTGCACCTATACCTGTTGAAGTGCACATCTGTTTCAACAGTTCATAGCATAAAATAAGACACTTCTGTAGTGTTTCAGCATCATTCTAAAATGAAACACAAAATATTCAGCATTAGTAAAAATATATTCTGCCCATCCCTTAAATGTTTACTTTCTCGAGGCTTTTTGTCCAAGATATGTTGTCTCTATACACACTCCCTGCACCTTATCCAGTCACAAAACTTACCATTTATAAGCTGGTTCAACTATTTTCTAAGTTTCAGATTCATATATAAAACTGCCATAAGACATTTCCTCTTGTATGGTCCACAGGCTTCCCAAACTCAAAATGGCTAAAAGGGAACTAACCAATCATTACCCAAATTCCTCCTCCTGTGCTACCTCCATAAATTTCGCTGCCATCTACCCAGCTGTCCAAACCAAAAGACCTAGGATACATTCTTGACTCACTCTTCTCCTTGTTACTAATTCTTAAATACTTCTCAAATCCATCACTTCTTTCCATATCCACCATCATTATCTTGTTCAGACTGCACTCATCTCAATCCTACATTACTGTTAACAGTCTTCAAACTAGTATGCCTGCCTGCAATTCATTTCCTGAGTAACAGTGATCTTTATAAGACATAAATCTCATCTTTAGTGGTTCACCATGATCTTTGGGTAAGGGACAATTTTTAAAATATTGTTTATACAAGGCCTTACATGAATTGGCCCTTAATTTCTTCCCCCCAGATTTATCTCTTATCTCTCCGCCTCAATTCTTTAGTCATGTGGACCTGAAGTTTTTAAACACAACAGGCACTCTTTAACTTCTAGGCCTTCACACACGTCATTCCATCTGCCTATAACGTTCCCTTAACAACTCACTGAGGAGAGATGACACAGAGTGCATTAAAAACACAATCAAAGCCACTTGCCTGGGTTTGAATCCTGCCTCTACCATTTACTATCTGTATAACTTCAGGCAAGTTACTTGCCTTCTATAAAGTAAGGATAATTGTACCAATTCCGTTAGGTCATAATGAGAATCAAATGAATTTATACTTGTGAATACCACAAAAAAAGGATCCTGTAACTACTTGCTTATACTACTTTTATTCAAATCTCAAGCTGAAACATTTCTTTTGGGGAAGCCAATACTGCCCTCTCCATAAAACCCCTATACTTACCTGAACATAGCATTTATTATACTATAATTATACTGTAATAGATTTATAACCCTTAAAGTAGGACAAATGAACAGATAAATGGTCAAAGCAAGTAAAGTTAAACAGATAATATTAATCATGATAGATCACCCTAGTTGAAATTTTCCTAATTCAGACCTGCAGTTTATATAATTTTTCAGTTTATATTTTCATTTTTCACTTTAAATTTGCTCCTCAAATTTAAGAGCCTATAATTATCCATTGACTTGGTCAAACAAAAGAAATAAGCTACTTAGCTATGAAAATAAAATTCAGGCATACCCATTGGGAAGGTAGGGTGTTAGAGCAGGGATATCTATGGCTGCAGAGCTCAAGGACATAACATAACTTACAAAACTCTCCTGTATAGTAAACTCTTCCCTATCCAGCATTCTCTTTATAAGAATAATCAGCACTTCCCAAACCAAAACTACAGTAATAAATGATGTTTACTACAAAAGGCAAGATCCTAAAAGACCTCCTGAATTAAAGTGAATAGCAAATATTATAGTAATTGATACCATTTTACCTTACATTAAAATAATATTCGTGTATCAAATACAACTAAGTTAATTAAAAAAGACTGCTGAAACGAAGCTTTAAATGTTATTAGATATATAAGTTTAGTATTTCTTTTTTAAAAATTTTTATTGGAGTATAATTGATTTACAATGTTGTTAGTTTCAGGTGTACAGCAAAGTGAATCAGTTACATATACATATATCCACTCTTTTTTTTTTTTTTTAAGATTCTTTTCCCATATAGGCCATTACAGAGTATTGAGTAGAGTTCCCTGTGCTTTACAGCAGGTTCTTATTAGTTATCTATTTTATACAGTATTTCATTTAAAATAACAAAGTTACTTAGCTTTTTCTAAAAACAAAAGAGTAATTAAACTTTAAAAAAAATATGTGTATAATGGCACTGTTACTATAGAAATTCTTTTCCTAGCAGTGGAAAGGTCATGAGTCTTCCACAAATAAGAGAAAGATGCATTTTCCTTTTCTAAACCATTCAAGACAAACAAAACAGAACAAAACAAAGAGAAGGAAACCACTGGAAGGCAGGTTTCCTTGGCAAGGAAGAAAGACTTCAGATTCTAGGGATTAGCATGACAAGGGAGCAAATCAAATAAAGTCTTAGCTACAATAATTAAAGTTCATTAAAGCCTTTCGAAGTGCAAAATAGAAAGGAACAGGCAGAAAAATATTATTTTTGTATTAGTTCATGGTATTGTTAAAAATCCCTCCTAGGGCTTCCCTGGTGGTGCAGCGGTTGAAAGTCCTGCCGATGCAGGGGACACGGGTTCGTGCCCCGGTCTGGGAAGATCCCACATGCCGCGGAGTGGCTGGGCCCGTGAGCCATGGCCGCTGAGCCTGCGCGTCTGGAGCCTGTGCTCCGCAACGGGAGAGGCCACAATGGTGAGAGGCCCGTGTACCGCAAAAAAAAATAAAAATCCCTCCTAAGTGAACATATTCCAGCAGCTGAGTTAAGAAAACAAGGTTTAGTTGAGATGATTAACAGTAGCTGAAATTTAATATGAAAAATGTATCTATACCTTCTCTATGTGGACTTCTTTAATTTCAAGTTGCTCTGTCTCTTTCAATAGGTTTATTTTGGCATCTTCTAATGCTTTTATTTCTTCTTTTAATTCTGATGCTTGATTAAAATCCTGTAAGTTAATGCAATTTTCCAAAGCTGCTTTTGCCTCAATAAGTTTAACTTTTATTTCAGCCATCTAAGAAAAGATATAAATTGTGTAAACACCAAACAAAAACTATTAATGTGAAATCTGTAGCAAACTGAAGAGTATTATTTAAAACCATTTCAACCATCTAGAAGTTAAGCAGTCAGGTACATACAGAAAAAGTGGTAGTCTTCCTGAAACAGAGATTGGCAAATCTTTCAGACTGACATAATCTGATAACATTTTAGATACTCTTATATAGTTTAATAGTTAACCAATAATTTGACTTTGTGTAATTTTGAAAATGTACAAGAAGAAATAAAAGACTTGCGCAACTACAATATACTCAAGCATTTCTTTAATTTAGAAGACAATTACCTTGAGTTCCTTCTTTCTTGCATCAGCTGGATCATTATTAACACCAACAGTAACAATGGGTGCCCGAATCTCTGAGATAATTTCTGTAACCTGATAAGTTATAATTCAGAATACATGCTTTAATATATGTTATATATGAGAAAATGACATCTAACTGTTATACAAAACTCCAAACTGTATCCACAATCTCTTGAAAAATAGAGCAAAATATACAAGCAAAAATGGCACACATTCTATTTGCTAGACAATTTTAGAAAAAAAATGACCAAACAATACATCTGACTAAAAACTCTTAAGATTATGGGAAGATAAATAGGCACATAGACACTGAAGATAAATTCTCTTTCATATAGTGCTTTAAAACAGAAAAAATGAAAAGAGCATCTAATCTTAGGCCCCATAAAACTAAAATTTTCTGCCTAAAATCCTCAACTCCCTCCCTTGTTCAGCTCCAATGGAAGTGGAATATAAAAAATTAGAATACTCTTTTATTCTTCCTTTGGGTATACAAGGCATAAATAATGACAGCAGATTAAACACTTTTCTTTCAGAGCCACTAGGCATTGGAGTTGGCCAATTCAGGAAAAAGCTGCATCCCAAAGGAAGGTACCTTAAGCAGGTGCTGGATAACCACTAACTGGGGATGTTGTAGAAAGAATTTATGTTATGTATATCTATATAAGGAAGGAGTGGAAAAGACAACCTTTGAATTAACTCGCAACTCCAAGACTATACGATTTTATGAAAATCAACGATACAGGCCTCTCTTTTTGGGCTACCCCAGAGAAAATAACACTTGAATATAGTAAAATAATAGATAATATTTATTTCTGTATTTACCAAGCACTTTATGAACATTGCTTCATTGAACAATGAAAGATAAATTTCATTGTTATTCTTATTTTGCAGACAGGTAAAAATTCTAAATTAAATAACTCAGGCAAAGCCACAAATCCAGAAAGCATCCACGGGGATTTGAACCCAGGTATGTATAAATTCAGTTGGCCCTCAAACCTTCTAGCAACCAATGCCTATATGTCACCTCTTCCCTAACCTGCTCCATTTCAAACTGATTCAACACAATGATAGGTATGGTAAAAGAAAGGAGATATTTTTTAAAATGTGTGTGTGAGAGAGATTTGGTTTTAAGAAGTTTAAAGACTTGATAAAGAGACAAAACTAAAACAAAAGCAATTAAAGCCAAAAGTACTGAAAAGAGAATAAGACAACCCTCAATGTTATTGACCAAAATCTTTTATTTCTATCAAGAATGAAGAAAATTACTTACAATCTGTGTTCTCTTATTATCATCTATAATCATGTGGAGCAGTCTCTCAACAAGAAAAGAAATTAGGGATATTGGGGTGGTGGGTAGAGTAAGAATCTCCTGTAAGATAGCCAGCAGTCGTTTCCTGCATTCAAAAAGAACTATTTTAATTTCAGTACAAGAGTAGAAACACATTATATCTCTAACATTTCACCTATTCTGCAGACTTAACTACAGACTTAATTTGTCTTCTTTTTTATATTTATCACTATAGGTACAAAAATATATGTACAGACTTTAGACCAAAATTCACGTTCTGAAAAAAAATTTATAAATGGCCCTATAATCTTTCATAAATCAACATGATGAAATGACAAAATACCATAAGTGAATCAAATCTTTTAGACTGTATTTATTAGAGAGGACTAGTAATACTAATAGAAATTTTTAAGCAAAAACCTGCAATTTTATTGATTTATTCTGAAACAACTGAATTAGAAACTTATATTTCCATATATACATATATTCATATAGAGAGAAATTAGGAGAAAGAAAGAGAGACAGTATATAAATATATTTCCTCTTACATACTCCATATATATTATATAAGAAGAAAGAGAACACTTCATACAACACTTTAGGGAGCTAGATTAAATATATTTAATCATATTGTAACAAGACTATATTTCAACACATAAAATTAGAAGCGCAAATTAGAACAAGGGTTTACATTTAAATGTACCTTCCTCCTTCTTCATTGGTATCCAAAAACTTGATAATTAGAATCAATTGTTGACCTATAAACTCTTTTGTCATCAAATTGCCAATATAAGAAAAATCACCTCTCTGTTCTTCATTAACAACCGGAATGCTCTGAATATAACTAAAACAAGCACAATTAATAAGATGTAGAATCTGTTTAGAAACATTAAACATTAAACAGCTTCCCACTACGTCAGGTCATTTTCTGCTCATATCAGTCCAAATATATGGATATTTATACCATGTTATACTAATCCAGATCTACAGAGTAACTTCTGTGTTATTGTCATGAACTTCTGTGAACTTACTGGCTTGATTCAAAATAATTTGGAAAATATATTTTCATTAAAGATTCAAATTTCCTATGGGAAATTTTCAAAAGGTACATATTTGTATCTCTCAAAATAACTAATTATTTCAATGTCACTAGTATTCTTAATTATAAAGTTCTAAATCCCATCTCCAAAATCCAATTATTCAGAAAGAGCTAGTCTTCCCTCATCATCCTTAATTAACCATTATTTTGTTTAAAAGAATAGTAGTAGAAATAGTAATTACATAAGTAATGCATGAATACAATGACCTTTTTAAAAAAATCAGAAAAATATAGATAGCTTCATGAATTTGTAGTACCATTGCTTAGGGGCCCTACTAATCTCTATATTGTTCTTATTTTAGTGTAGGTGCTACTAAGCAAGCACCATCAACTACCCTTTTATTTTTACTATCACTGCCCAAATTAAGGCCTTTTACAGCCCTCACCTAGATAACATTCAAGAGTCTACCAGAAGGTCTCCTTTTTTATGTGGAACAAAAAAAGCTACTTAAAAACAGAATTAAGAGTTTAAGTAGAATTAAGAGTTTAAACCTATACAACTAGGTGCCTTTAGGTTGGAAATAATATATGAAATGATAATCCTGATGAAAAATGTCATTTTAAATTGTCAACAAAAATCAAGTTATAAACACTGCAGAATAATGATAAATGAACTGACTCATAAAATGACAGCCAAGAGTAAATAAAAGCTCATAAATCTCTGGCAATGATATTAGGACCTTCAAGGGCATCAGCCACCCTTTGGATTCTAGCAGGAAACTAAACAAAAGCTACAAAACTGATAATTATCAAAATCAATAAATCAGTAGAGTTACTGATTTCTGACAAGCTAAGAAACCTTCACTCACCTTTGAATCCCTCCTACTTCTCCATCCCAGCTTTAGCACAATGCATAGTATCAAGACTTTGAATTTATTTTTAAAAATACCTAAAGAGTAGTTGTTTCATTAATAATTACAAATCCTGAACTGCATAAATACAACTTAAAATCGACCTACCAATTTTAATTACCATGAAATCGTCTCTTTCCAACCATTTTTAAAGGTAGTCATTATAATGAAGAGACCACTCAAGAAAGTCTTTTTTTAAACTCTCTAAGAATTTAAGGTAGCTTTCTTAAAATTCTATTAGTGTCCCTTTTTCTTACTCAAATTTGATAGGCCTCATTTAACATCCCCGATTTCTCTCTTTATGTGAACACCTCAATTAACAGGAAATCATTTTGTATCAGCATTCTGAGTCACTAACTCTTCCTGCTACAAAATGTCTGAGAATACAGTTGAGATTATCAAGAAACAATTTTTCCATTTAATTTTGTTTCTGTTCTTGAGAAAACGAATCTTATCTAGTGACACTGCTCCAAAAAGAAAATCATCCTATTTCTTAAGTATTCTTTCAATAATTAAATATGATCTTTAAAGTTTTCCTTTTTATATGTGAAAAAAACAAGTTGATCCAAGTAACTTATTTCAAAACTCACAGATTAAGTGACAAAGGAAATATAAGAATCCCTGACCTCTTAAAGTTAGAGGAACCAAGCTCTTTACATGTCAATTTTCAGTAACTAAGAATTAATCAATCTGTGAACCAGTCTTTGAGATGCTCACCCTGTTATTTAAATATAATATTTAACATTTCCTCATATTTTCTTATATTTTTTCAATCTTCTATGAGCACTTATTACTTTTATATAAACATATATTATTAAGCATTGCATCAAAATTCATTCCTTTTGGGTACATTTCAACATGGCCCAAACAGCATTATAATGAATACTCCAGTTAAATATTAAAGCCTGAAATAATTACCCTTAAAACTCTAAGTAGATTCCCACGTTTTTCATGTTACTATGAGCTCAAGCTATAAGTCTCCATATCGGCTCACATTTAAGATATTTATGGATTCAATGTTTTGCATACAAAATTCAAATACGTTCTTAGCTTTGCTCCCTAACTTATATGTGGGGCCATTATACACGAAAGCAGGACACTATATTTCACACCAAGAGAATTCAGGCCCATAATCCATATTATATGTAAAGCTTTTTAAAAAATGCATCAAAATCATGACGTTAAAAATCTACACACCAATATCTATTGAAAAAATATATAACCTTTGGCCCAGCAATTCCACTTCTGGGAATCAACCCTACAAAATCCCAAACATACATAAAAATGTAAAGAAAGTTTAAAACACCTTCATCAGTGAAAACTGAAAACACCCTAAATGTCCATCAATAGAAAAGTAAATTAAACATTACCACTGCACTATGGAGTGATAGGCTGTTATTAAGATTGCGATAGATTTGTACTGATATGTACCAATATAATGATCTCAGATAGTAGTTGAAAAAAACTGAAAATATGTAGAGTGTGTTATATTTTTAAAAACCATGCACTTAGTATATGTGTATGTGAATGTAGAGAAAGAGGGTTGAAAGTGTATACCCCAAATTGTTTAGATGTTAACTCTAAGGAGATTAATGGGATTGAGGAATAGGAGTAAGAGGAAATACCACATTTTTATTCTGTATGCTTCTGTATTTGAATTTTGACAAAAATGCATTCATGTTTTACTTGTACAATTTTACTTGTATAATTTTGTGGTACGCGGGCCTCTCACTGTTGTGGCCTCTCCTGTTGCGGAGCACAGGCTACGGATGCGCAGGCTCAGCGGCCATGGCTCACAGGCCAAGCCGCTCTGCAGCATGTGGGATCTTCCCGGACCGGGGCATGAACCCACGTCCCCTGCATCGGCAGGCGGACTTTCAACCACTGCGCCACCAGGGAAACCCTACTTGTATAATTTTAAAGTGAACTAAGTAGAAACTAGAGTAATTCAAATAATTTAAGAAAAAGATATTTTGAAAAAACTTTTTAAAAAACAAAAGCCAAACTGTAAGTTTTAATTAATACTAAAACTGGCCAGAGGTCCACCCTGTCAGTTGGAAAACTATGGCCCATGCACCAGATAGAGCCTGCTGCTTGTTTTTGTACAGCCTGCAAGCTAAGATTTTTACATCTTTAAATGATATATATATATGTAAATATATGTATAAAAATATATACATGTGAAAATTATATGAAATTCAAATTTTAGTGTCCATAAAAGTTGATGAAAGATTGATCAGAAAACAATCACATTTATTCATTACATATTTTCTGTGGCTGCTCTTGCAGCACCACAGCAGAACTGAGTCGTTGCGACAGAGAGCATGGTCCACAGACTCTAAAATATTTACCGTCTGGCACTTAGAAAAAGTTTGCCAACCAATTTCAAAGAGCAACACATCATCACATCATCAACTTTATGGAGAAATGTTTATCATTCCATCTTACCAGTTTTAAGGAAATGTCCCAAAACATATTGACTTTGGTCTTTCAGTATACTGACCAGCACAGGATATTCTTTAAAAAGACTCAATGTGTATACCTATTTATCCTTGCCTGTCAAAAAAATGGTTTTCAACTTATTCTCAATCAAGCATTGCTTTGAGGGAGGGGGCTGGGAAGTTAATACATACAACAACACAAGTACATCCCAAACCAAAGAAAACAATTTTACCTCAGTAAATACTCAGCGTATACTACAGGCTCTGGCAAAATCTGCTCTAAAAATTCTTCACCTTCATCTCCTTTTGATCTCAAATATTCACAAAGGACACGCCAATACAAAGCAATTTCAGGAGTTAATGTATCTGCTGGAATCAATTTCCTTCATTTAAAAGGGAGACAAAATATATCTTAATATCCAGTAAAAATCTGAACTGAGTAGAAAAGTGGGAATAAGCAGACTTGATTTATAACAACCATCCTTTTAACTGCAGTCATTAACTTATCCACACAAATGAGAATGAAAATATTTAAACCAAAAGAGAAAAAAAAAAAAAAATCAAATGAGCAAACACAATAGGGATCCATGCTGTTGGACTTTCCATGGTAAGCTAATGCAAAAATCAAAGTAACAAAACAAAACAAAAAACACAGCTAAAGTAGTCTATGATAAAGTAGTGAGTTCTAACACAAGGAGAAAAAAAAGGGAAAAAAGACATCCACCAGACTAAAGAAAAGACATGTAGATAAAAAGTACTGATACAATCTTAAGTAATGCGGAAGAGGACTAATTTTAATTGCAGAGGTTCATCAGTATCATATTTCAAATAATGAATACTTTACATACCTGCCATCATTATTTTTACAGATTTCTGCCAGTTCATTAAGAGGAGTCACTGAAAATAAGGCATTGAGAACAGAGACTGCCACTTCAGAAGAATTTTCCACATCTAACCGATGAAGCAACTCTAATATACTTCCTTCAGTGAAACGTAACCAGCCTTGGAGAAGATGCTTCTGCACTGCTTGTTTCACAGCATCTGTTAAGTCATTTGAAACACAGGTGAACAAAGTCTCCCTCTAGCTTCCATTTCCTATATTTTGTCTGTTTTAATTAACTCTTATCAGATCAATGTTAACTAAGACGACATTTACTAGAAAAATGGGACCAGACAGAGGCAAAACAACACATACTAAAGAAAAACTTAAAAGTACAATGATATTGTAAAAAGTGAAAAGTCACTGTGATGCTCACTTTCATATGAAAATGGAATAGGTCAGAACCAAATATACAACCACTACCACAGCCTACAAAAATATTTTTGCATTCCTTCTCCCCCGAGTTCACTGGGCTTCAGGTACTAGTCTAGACTATATATAATACCTATTATTTTACTTGTTGCCTGACTTCACCCATTTATTACATGATTGATATGTGCAGTAGTGAATCATACAGGCATATGATTGAAAAACCTTATTCTTAGTTTTTAAAGTCATCCTAGTCATTAGTCCTTCAAACTCATGTTTTCTGGCTACAGCAAAATTAAGCCATCTTAACCTTCTCATGGGGTTTGGAAATTTAAAATATATCATTCTTCATATCATTGCTGTAAGTTGATTCTCCAGCTGTAACAAAGAGAAAAAGGGAGGAAAAAAAAAAACTAGAAAAATTATACTGGTCTGACCATTTCTAATTGTTTCGGATACACAGAACACATTCATAGGAGGATATACACAAAAGGGATAAGACAGCATTTTTTTTAAAGGAAGCGAAAGGGGTGAAAAAGAGATCCTGCCCTACTTCTGATGTTATTTTTATAGCCTTAAGCTCTAGTTTCTCCATACATAAAACACAGAAAAATTAAAACAAACTGCTACTTCTAAGTACCAAGACCTTTAACCCTAGAAAATGTATTCTATACAATACACGTAGATAAACTTTGACAGGCTGTGGGAATGACAGGCTTACCTGACCTAATTTAGGACACTCTCCTAAACCTTTTAAATCTAACCTCAAAATCTACTAATGTTTTGTCTATAATGATATCTAACTTACCTGATCTGTCATTAAGACCTTGTTGAAGGAGCATTACTCTCTGAGCAATGGACATAGCTCTCATGTGAACCTTTTCAGCTAAAACCTTAAAGAGATGATAATAAAAAAATGGCCATTAAACTCAATATAATTTATTTATTTTATAACTAGTAATATATCCTTCACCTAAGAAAATTATCCAAAATTTCCAAAAAAATTAATATCTGGTAACACATTAACGCAATAAGATTCTACCTAAATTATCTACACTCTCCGTCCATAAAAATCTCAATAGAATTATTATGTGCCAAATATTTTTCAAAAGTATTTTAAGAGGGATTACGGCGGGGAAGATGGTGGAAGAGTAAGACGCAGAGATCACCTACTTCCCCACAGATACATCAGAAATACATCTACACGTGGAACAACTCCTACAGAACACCTACTGAACGCTGGCAGAAGACCTCAGACCTCCCAAAAGGCAAGAAACTCCCCCACGTATCTGGGGAGAGCAAAAGAAAAAATAAACAGAGACAAAAGAATAGGGACGGGACCTGCATCAGTGGGAGGCAGCTGTGAAGAAGGAAAGGCTTCCACACACTAGGAAGCCCCTTTGCGGGCGGAGACGGCGGGTGGCGGAGGGGGGAAACTTCGGAGCCACGGAGGAGAGCACAGCAACAGGGGTGCGGAGGGCAAAGTGGAGAGATTCCCACACAGAGGACTGGTGTTCACCGACACTCACTAGCCCAAGAGTCTTGTCTGCTCACCCGCCGGGGCCAAGGCTGGGAGCTGAGGCTCGGACTTCGGTCGGAGCGCAGGGAGAGGACTGGGGTTGGCGGCGTGAACGCAGCCTGCAGGGGTTAGTGCACCACGGCTAACCGGAAGGGAGTCCGGGGAAAAGTCTGGACCTGCCGAAGAGGCAAGAGACTTTTTCTTCACTCTTTGCTTCCTGGTACGCGGGGAGAGGGGATTAAGAATACTGCTTAAAGGAACTCCAGAGATGGGCGTGAGACGCGGCTAACAGTGCGGACCCCAGAGATGGGCATGAGACGCTAAGGCGGCTGCTGCTGTCGCCACCAAGAAGCCTGTGTGCGAGCACAGGTCACTATACAACCCTCCCTTCCCTTCCGGGGAGCCTGTGCAGCCCGCCACTGCCAGGGTTCCGTGATCCAGGGACAACTCCCCCGGGAGAACGCACAGCACGCCTCAGGCTGGTGCAACGTCACGCCAGCCTCTGCCGCCGCAGGCTCGCCCCACACTCCATACCAATCCCTCCCCCCCGGCCTGAGTGAGCCAGAGCCCCCGAATCAGCAGCTCCTTTAACCCCGTCCTGTCTGAGCGAAGAACAGACGCCCTCCAGCGACCTACATGGAGAGGCGGGGCCCAATCCACAGCTGAGCCCTGGGAGCTGTGCAAACAAAGAGAAAGGGAAATCTCTCCCAGCAGCCTCAGAAGCAGCGGATTAAAGCTCCACAATCAACTTGATGTACTCTGCATCTGTGGAATACCTGAATAGACAACGAATCATCCCAAACTGAGGAGGTGGCCTTTGAGACCAAGATTTATTATTTTTTCCCCTTTTCCTCTTTTTGTGAGTGTGTATGTGTATGCTTCTGTGTGAGATTTTGTCTGTATAGCTTTGCTTTCACCATTTATCCTAGGGTTCTATCTGTCCGTTTTTGTTTTTTTTTTCCTTTTAAAAAATTTTTTTTCTTAATAATTATTTTTTATTTTAATAGTTTTATTTTATTTCATCTTACTTTATTTTCTTTTATCCTCTTTCTTTCTTTCTACTTTTTCTCCCTTTTATTCTGAGCTGTGTGGATGAAAGGCTCTTGGTGCTGCAGCCAGGAGTCAGTGCTGTGCCTCTGAGGTGGGAGAGCCAACTTCAGGACACTGGTCCACAAGAGACCTCCCAGCTCCACGTAATATCAAACGGCGAAAAACTCCCAGGGATCTCCATCTCAACACCAACACCCAGCTTCACTCAAAGACCAGCAAGCTACAGCACTGGACACCCTATGCCAAACAACTAGCAAGACAGGAACACAACCCCACCCATTAGCAGAGAGGCTGCCTAAAATCATAATAAGTCCACAGACACCCCAAAACACACCACCAGACGTGGACCTGCCCACCAGAAAGACAAGATCCAGCCTCATCCACCAGAACACAGGCACTAGTCCCCTCCACCAGGAAGCCTACACAACCCACTGAACCAACTTTAGCCACTGGGGACAGACACCAAAAACAACAGGAACTATGAACCTGCAGCCTGCAAAAAGGAGACCCCAAACACAGTAAGATAAGCAAAATGAGAAGACAGAAAAACACACAGCAGATGAAGGAGCAAGATAAAAATGCACCAGACCTAACAAATGAAGAGGAAATAGGCAGTCTACCTGAAAAAGAATTCAGAATAATGATAATAAGGATGATCTGAAATCTTGGAAATACAATGGACAAAATGCAAGAAACAGTTAACAAGGACCTAAAAGAAATAAAGATGAAACAAGAAACGATGAACAATGCAATAAATGAAATTAAAAGTACTCTAGATGGGATCAATAGCAGAATAACTGAGGCAGAAGAACGGATAAGTGACCTGGAAGATAAAATAGTGGAAATGACTACTGCAGAGCAGAATAAAGAAAAAAGAATGAAAAGAACTGAGGACAGTCTCAGAGACCTCTGGGACAACATTAAACGCACCAACATTCGAATTATAGGGGTTCCAGAAGAAGAAGAGAAAAAGAAAGGGACTGAGAAAATATTTGAAGAGATTATAGTTGAAAACTTCCCTAATATGGGAAAGGAAATAGTTAGTCAAGTCCAGGAAGCAGAGAGTCCCATAAAGGGTAAATCCAAGGAGAAACACACCAAGACACATATTAATCAAACTATCAAAAATTAAATACAAAGAAAACATATTCAAAGCAGCAAGGGAAAAACAACAAATAACACACAAGGGAATCCCCATAAGGTTAACAGCTGATCTTACAGCAGAAACTCTGCAAGCCAGAAGGGACTGGCAAGACATATTTAAAGTGATGAAAGAAAAAAACCTACAACCAAGATTACTCTAACCAGCAAGGATCTCATTCAGATTTCATGGAGAAATTAAAACCTTTACAGACAAGCAAAAGCTGAGAGAGTTCAGCACCACCAAACCAGCTTTACAACAAATGCTAAAGGACCTTTTCTAGGCAAGAAACACAAGAGAAGGAAAAGACCTACAATAACAAACCCAAAACAATTAAGAAAATGAGAAGAGGAACATACATATCAATAATTACCTTAAATGTAAATGGATTAAATGCTCCCACCAAAAGGCACAGACTGGCTGAATGGATACAAAAACAAGACCCATATATATGCTGTCTACAAGAGACCCACTTCAGACATAGGGACACATACAGACTGAAAGTGAGGGGATGGAGAAAGGTACTCCATGCAAATGGAAATCAGAAGAAAGCTGGAGTAGCAATTCTCATATCAGACAAAATAGACTTTAAAATAAACACTATTACAGGAGACAAAGAAGGACACTACATAATGATCAAGGGAGCGATTCAAGAAGAAGATATAACAATTGTAAATATTTATGCACCCAACATAGGGGCACCCCAATGCATAAGGCAAATACTAACAGCCATAAAAGGGGAAATCGACAGTAACACAATCATAGTAGGGGACTTTAACACCCCACTTTCACCAATGGACAGATCATCCAAAATGAAAATAAATAAGGAAACACAAGCTTTAAATGATACATTAAACAAATGGACTTAATTGATAATTTATAGGACATTCCATCCAAAAACAACAGAATACACATTTTTCTCAATTGCTCATGGAACATCCTCCAGGATAGATCATATCTTGGGTCACAAATAAAGCCTTGGTAAATTTAAGAAAATTGAAATTGTATCAAGTATCTTTTCCAACCACAATGCTATGAGACTAGATATCAATTACAGGAAAAGATCTGTAAAAAATACAAACACATGGAGGCTAAACAATACACTACTTAATAACGAAGTGATCACTGAAGAAATCAGAGGAAATCAAAAAATACCTAGAAACAAATGACAATGGAGACACGATGACCCAAAACCTATGGGATGCAGCAAAAGCAGTTCTAAGAGGGAAATTTATAGCAATACAACCCTACCATAAGAAACAGGAAACATCTCGAATAAACAACCTAACCTTGCACCTAAAGCTACTAGAGAAAGAAGAACAAAAAAACCCCAAAGTTAGCAGAAGGAAAGAAATCATAAACATCAGAGCAGAAATAAATGAAAAAGAAATGAAGGAAACGATAGCAAAGATCAATAAAACTAAAAGCTGGTTCTTTGGGAAGATAAACAAATTGATAAACCATTAGCCAGACTCATCAAGAAAAACAGGGAGAAGACTCAAATCAATAGAATTAGAAATGAAAAAGGAGAAGTAACAACTGACACTGCAGAAATACAAAAGATCATGAGAGATTACTACAAGCAACTCTATGCCAATAAAATGGACAACCTGGAAGAAATGGACAAATTCTTAGAAATGCACAACCTGCCAAGACTGAACCAGAAGAAATAGAAAGTATGAACAGACCAATCACAAGAACTGAAATTGAAACTGTGATTAAAACTCTTCCAACAAACTAAAGTCCAGGACCAGATGGCTTCACAGGCGAATTCTATCAAACATTTAGAGAAGAGCTAACACCTATCCTTCTCAAACTCTTCCAGAATATAGCAGAGGGAGGAACACTCCCAAACTCATTCTACAAGGCCACCATCACCCTGATACCAAAACCGGACAAGGATGTCACAAAGAAAGAAAACTACAGGCCAATATCACTGATGAACATAGATGGAGAAATCCTCAACAAAATACTAGCAAACAGAATCCAACAGCACATTAAAAGGATCATACACCATGATCAAGTGGGGTTTATTCCAGGAATGCAAGGATTCTTCAATATACGCAGATCAATCAATGTGATACACCATATTAACAAACTGAAGGAGAAAAACCATAGGATCATCTCAATAGATGCAGAGAAAGCTTTCAACAAAATTCAACACCCATTTATGATAAAAACCCTGCAGAAAGTAGGCATAGAGGGAACTTTCCTCAACATAATAAAGGCCATATATGACAAACCAACAGCCAACATCGTCTTCAATGGTGAAAAACTGAAAGCATTTCCACTAAGATCAGGAACAAGACAAGGTTGCCCACTCTCACCACTCTTATTCAACATAGTTTTGGAAGTTTTAGCCACAGCAATCAGAGAAGAAAAGGAAATAAAAGGAATCCAAATCGGAAAAGAAGAAGTAAAGCTGTCACTGTTTGCAGATGACATGATACTATACATAGAGAATCCTAAAGATGCTACCAGAAAACTACTAGAGCTAATCAATGAATTTGGTAATGTAGCAGGATACAAAATTAATGCACAGAAATCTCTGGCATTCCTATACACTAATGATGAAAAATCTGAAAGTGAAATCAAGAAAACACCCCATTTACCATTGCAACAAAAAGAATAAAATATCTAGAAATAAACCTACCTAAGGAGACAAAAGACCTGTATGCAGAAAATTAAAAGACACTGTTGAAAGAAATTAAAGATGATACAAATAGATAGAGAGATATACCATGTTCTTGGATTGGAAGAACGAACATTGTGAAAATGACTCTACTACCCAAAGCAATCTACAGATTCAATGCAATCCCTATCAAATTACCACTGGCATTTTTCACAGAACTAGAACAAAATATTTCACAATTGTATGGAAACACAAAAGACCCCGAATAGCCAAAGCAATCTTGAGAACGAGAAATGGATCTGGAGGATTCAGGCTCCCTGACTTCAGACTATACTATAAAGCTACAGTAATCAAGACAGTATGGTACTGGCACAGAAACAGAAACATAGATCAGTGTAACACGATAGAAAGCCCAGAAATAAACCCACACACATACGGTCACCTTGTCTTTGATAAAGAAGGCAGGAATGTACAGTGGAGAAAGGACAGCCTCTTCAATAAGTGGTGCTGGGAAAAATGGACAGGTACATGTAAAAGTATGAGATTAGAACACTCCCTAACACCACAGACAAAAATAAGCTCAAAATGGATTAAAGACCTAAATGTAAGGCCAGACACTATAAAACTCTTAGAGGAAAACATAGGCAGAACACTCTATGACATAAATCACGGCAAGATCCTTTTTGACCCACCTCCTAGGAAATGGAAATAAAAACAAAAATAAACAAATGGGACCTAATGAAACTTCAAAGCTTTTGCACAGCAAAGGAAACCGTAAACAAGATGAGAAGACAACCCTCAGAATGGGAAAAAATATTTGCAAATGAAGCAACTGACAAAGGATTAATCTCCAAAATTTACAAGCAGCTCATGCTGCTCAATAACAAAAAAACAAACAACCCAATCCAAAAATGAGCAGAAAACCTAAATAGACATTTCTCCAAAGAAGATATACAGACTGCCAACAAACACATGAAAGAATGCTCAACATCATTAATCATTAGAGAAATGCAAATCAAAACTACAATGAGATATCATCTCACACCAATCAGGATGGCCATCATCAAAAAATCTAGAAACAATAAATGCTGGAGAGGGTGTGGAGAAAAGGGAACACTCTTGCACTGCTGGTGGGAATATGAATTGGTAGAGCCACTGTGGAGAACAGTATGGAGGTTTCTTAAAAAACTACAAATAGAACTACCATATGACCCAGCAATTCCACTACTGGGCATATACCCTGAGAAAACCATAATTCAAAAAGAGTCATGTACCAAAATGTTCATTGCAGCTCTATTTACAATAGTCAGAAGATGGAAACAACCTAAGTGTCCATCATCGGATGAATGGATAAAGATGTGGCACATGTATACAATGGAATATTACTCAGCCATAAAAAGAAACGAAATTGAGTTATTTGTAGTGAGGTGGATGGATCTAGAGTCTGACATACAGAGTGAAGTAAGTCAGAAAGAGAAAGACAAATACCATATGCTAACACATATATATGGAATCTAAGAAAAAAAAAATGTCATGAAGAACCTAGGGGTAAGACAGGAATAAAGACACAGACCTACTAGAGAATGGACTTGAGGATATGGGGAGGGGGAAGGGTAAGCTGTGACAAAGCGAGAGAGTGGCATGGACATATATACATTACCAAATGTAAAATAGATAGCTAGTGGGAAGCAGCCGCATAGCACAGGGAGATCAACTTGGTGCTTTGTGACCACCTAGAGGGGTGGGATAGGGAGGGTGGGAGGGAGGGAGACGCAAGAGGGAAGAGATATGGGAACATATGTATATATATAACTGATTCACTTTGTTTAAAGCAGAAACTAACACACCATTGTAAAGCAATTATACTCCAATAAAGATGTTAAAAAAAAAAGTATTTTAAGAATACAGCTTCTTGTCTTTTAAGAACATGTCTATATAAGATATTGGACTTATTTACCTGATAAGCCAGCTTTCTGACAGCCTCTTTCACATCCTTGGTGCGCCCTACAATTTTTGGCAAAGTCTTTGCTGATGGCGCAATACATGATAACACTGCCCGCCTAACTTCCGGATTTGAATCATTTTCAATCAAAGTAGCATATGCTAAAAATAGAGCAATACATTTTAGTATGCTAACAACATATTATTTAGTTAGCCATAGTCATAGATAACCCACATTTTGATATTTAATCTTTAAAATGATAAAAATCATTTCTTAGTCTTACACATTTAATTTTAGCTGAAGATTTTTTTCTGACAACATCCCTTATAAAGGACAGAATTAGAAATTAGTCAATGGACTGGGCAGGAAGGCTAAAACTGAAAATAAATAACCCTAAAGATCATGGAAAATCCATCATTCAGATTATGTCTTTGCTACTCTTTAAGATTTAGAAACAAGTCTAGGATGGAAGCCAGTTTATTTTAAACTGATATGGCTTTATAAAGAGCTCAGTATTTTGATTTTTAATGAATCCTAAAAAGAAATAACTTCTGATTTTACTCATTGAACAAAACTCATTTCCTGTATTTAAATATTTATTCACCTCTATTTCTCAGATTTTCCCATGCTTTATAATCAAGTATATGTTCACTACTAAATATATATGTTTTACATATTATTATGCCCCTCATTTAACACCAAAAAATAACTACTACCACCAGTTATCAAAATTATAAAGGTAGTAACAGGGACAAAGAGAAAAACAAACCAGAAGAGTTCCCAAAATAAACCTAGGCATATACGGAAAACTGGAATATGACTATCTTTATGAGCCCAGAGGTAGAGAAAGATTGCTTAAATAAAAGGAAGTGCAAATCATACAGGAAGAGACTGGTAATTCTGACATTAGGAATTTGTGCCCAAAAAAAGACATAGTGAAGACAGTGAAATAATCCATCGAAAGCAGGAAGATCTAACAACTCATATAACCCAAGGATTTCCCTTCAGAATATATAAAGAACTCCAATTAATAAGACAAACCAATAGAAAAATGAGAACACGTTAATAGGCATTATACAGAAGAAACAAAATTGGCTGCTAAATATATGAAAAGATGCATAACAATGACATATGATACACACAACCTGATTAACAAAAATTTAAAAATCTGACAGTACTAAACACTAGAGAGGATATGGCTCAATGAACACGTTTATGCACTGTTATTGGAAATATAAATTGATAAATGTTTTGTAGAACACTTGTACCTCATCTAATAAAGCTGAATGCACATATCCCAACAAGTCCACCCTTAGATACATATCCTAGAAAAACTGTGCACCAGAAGCCATGTACTGTGTAAGAAAGTTCATAGCAACGACACTGTATTTTAAGAGGAAAATAACTGGAAACAACTAG
The DNA here is from genome assembly GCF_059928025.1 of Delphinapterus leucas. Lineage (NCBI taxonomy): Eukaryota > Metazoa > Chordata > Mammalia > Artiodactyla > Monodontidae > Delphinapterus > Delphinapterus leucas. The sequence continues at coordinate 44,921,777 of NC_143133.1, read as the reverse complement.
AAGGTCCATCAATATTAGAAACAATAAAATTGTCTTACATTCATACAATAGAACAGTATATCAGTAATATATCAACATGGATGAATGTCACAATGAGAAATAATGTTGAGAGCACAGAAAAATATAGTATGATCCACAAAACATACAAAATGATACACAAAACTTAAACATTATTTAGAAGTATATACATGTGGTTAACTGTTTAAACAAACAAACAAAAGGGAACCCAAAATTCAAGATATTCGTTAATTCAGAGGGAGAGTGATATAACTAGAAAGGGACATAAGATAGGCTTCAGAGGTATTGATGATGCTCTATTAATTTTTAGGTTGGATGGTGGCTACTTGGGTATTTTTTTTTAATCATATATTTTTACATACATGTATGTGTGTGTGTATATATAAACTATGCTCTTCCATAATATTTCATAATAAGAAAATTCATCTGCTGAGAATTTAACAAAGTCAGTGAAACTGAAAAAGGATTTAAGGAGCTATACATACCATTAACCACCAGGCATTCATCATCTTTGGGATCCTGAAGGCGTGAAAGAGCAAGAACTGCCTGTATCCTTACATTTGGAATTTTATCTTTCAATCTAATAAGCATGGCTTCATTAATTTTATCAAACAAATCATCATCAATCTGGGCATTTTCTGGCATATTTCCCAAAAGCTTGTTTATGAGCTGGCACACTCTAAATCTAACTGCATTGCTGTTTGCTTCATGAGACTAAAACAGAAACAAAACAAAATTTATTCCAAGTCACATACCATTACTAAATAATGACATACCATTTGAATTCTATGTTTAGAATTCAAGAATTTATAGCAATAATTCATTCCTTGCAGAAAAACTATAATGCTACCTTGATCCATATATACATGCTAAATACACATTACATAACATAAACGTCTCAAAATACACAGTCTAAAGTACCTGCTAAATTACAGGAGCATATTCCTCTTCGGAGGAACTCTTTACTTCTGAACTAGAGAACCCATTTCAAACAAATGTATGTAAGAACTGGTTTAGAATGGTCATTAAAAATTTAATGCTGGAGTTTTTAAAAGTTCACTTTTGAATCTTAATGACAGTTCTAATATTTCCTATAAAAGGCAGATTCGTTCAGACATTTTCTCAATTACCAGATATTCATTCTCTAAGATATACAAACTCCCATGGCCCTTTTAAAATAGTAAAATTTTCTACAATATTCCCTCAAAATTCTAGTTTTTGTATACCTTTAATAGAAAAGTAAACAAATAATTTAAAATGCCACCATCTTCCTCTTCTTCATCATCTTCCATATCTGATTGGTGAAATGAAGTAACAAACTTTGCTGCAAATTCTATTATCCTCTCCACAGCTGGTTCTCGTTTATAGACCACCATAGCATATTTAAGGTAATTAACAAACTCCTCATAAAAACCTGTTTTGTCATCCACCTGAAAGAGAAAAGAAACCCTTCACAAACTGCAGGGATAAAATCCTTTTTTCTCAACATTACTCTAAGACACTGAAAACACCAGCCCTAACGCAAACAAACTAAAATCATTATTTAGTAAACTCTCAATTATCCAAACCATCAAAGGGGAAATAAATTTGCACAAATTTCTCTCCAGATAAATTTATTTCTCCCAGGAAGAAAACAAACATGAATTTTGACAGTGAAAGGACTCCTCTGATTTTTTTTTTTTTTTTAACACCCTTGAATTCTCAATATGATGCCTTGGTACCAGTTTAGTAAAAATCTGCTTCTTCATGAACAACCCAAAATCAACCACAGCTTTTGCATTTTACCGTATTACCCTTAACATTACACAGCAATTTCCTTTTGATATAACTCACATCCTACCTCATATCCTCAAGCCCTATACTGACTTACAATTTTTCTTGGACCTCAAGATAATTTATTCTCCCGAAATTCATGGTCCTATTCTTCTTGAGGCTTCATTTAAAAACGAAACAAACAGTATTTACATGACTAAGAAGAGCCAAGTCCTAACGATTAATTTGCTAATTGGTGATGTGATACAATTTAACAGTGGGGCGAGGTTTACGTAATTAAATGTGGGCGGTGATCTGAGGGACAACACCGCGTTCAGGATCCACGCTGCGGCCCTACACTAGATGCCCGGTCGCCACGGTACGCGCAAACTCTTCTCCAAGTTCACCGCCAGAGGATTAACGGTCCGCGCCGGAGGCCGCTGGGAAGAGGCGGGGGAGGGGGGAGGGTGTGCCTCTCCGAACCAGGTCGTGAAAGTTAAGGAGGTTGGAGTCTTGGTGCGCGGAGTCGGGAAGGTCGCGGGAAGCCCCCGGGAGAGGCTAGGCCGAGCCGGGGAAGGGAGGGGCGGGGGCCCGGTGCCGCGGGCCGCATCGCTTACCGAGTGGTAGGTGCGGCTCAGCGCCACCACCAGCTTCGCCTGGTTCTGGTGCGGCTGCTGCGCCAGCTGGAAGGCCTCCTTAATCGGCAGCAGCCTCTTCTCCGCCCCCATGGCGCCGGGACCCTGTCGTGACGAAGCCTGTGAGCGCTCGGCTTCAGCTGGCCCGACTGACCACGGTCAGGGACTCCACAGGTACGCTTCAGTCTCCAGTCTGCAGGCGGCCGACAGCCGAGGGCGTGGTAACCGCCAGAACGTTCAAATAACTCCCGCGGGAGAAGGAAATACGCGAGACTATCGCGAGAGTTTAGAGCGGAGCGAATGGGAAGAGATGGGACCACCCCCTTCAACCCCACCGATGGGGCGCTTGCGCTTAGTGTCTTTTAAACCGTTTTGCGAGTGGGAAGTGGCGTTTCTAAGAGGAGGAGGAGTTGGCGCCCCCCGGAAGTGGTACCCACCGGACTGCGAGCCTTGCGGCGGAGTTACTGTTGGATCAGAGCTGGTGGCGCCAGGCTTAGTCGTATCTTGAGGCTGGGAGTGAGGCGAGGAAGAAGAACGGATCCTTCTTGGGTGAGAAAGGGAATCTGCTGAGGGGACGAATCCCCGCCCCCGCTGAAGGGGAGGAGGGGTTCGTTCGGAGATCCGTCAGGAAGGGAGAGCTAGGGCGTGCGGGAGTGCTGGGCGGCGGCCTGGTTTCTACTGGAAAGGAGGATGTTCCGAGGTCTCCAGATGGAGGCGGGCCGCAGTATTTTTAAGCCTTAGGTCCGCGTCTGGTGGAGAGTCTGCAAACGTGTAAGGCAGTATGGGAAGAGAGGCACGGGTTAATTTAGGTACAGCTTGTTCTAGATGTACCGGCTTTCGAGGCCTGTTTACAGAGGTGCATAACGGCAATGTTTTCAACACAGAATGGAAAAAGAGTTTAGGGTAATGGTAAGATAAAGAAATTTGGAGTGCCTTCCGGCAGGAACTAAGTCTTTAAACTGTTCTTTAATGGAATTATTTGAGACAATTAGTAACATCTAAAGAAATAGATTTCAAAGCAGGCTGTACGCCTTTTTTCCTGTTGAACTACCTTTCCTCCCCAGCAGCAATGGATTTTCTGAATTTACTGTTAATTTTTATGTATTAATGATACATGAATAAATCTCTGAATAAGTATCTTGTATTGTTTTCAAGTTCTAACATTATATGAATGATCCTATGTGCAACTTGGTTTTTTCACTGAGTATTATTTTTGAGGTTTATTCATATTGATATTTTCATAACCATAACAACACTTTTTGGACCCATTGTCGAGGAAAAATTAACCAATGGTTGATCTAGGAAAGAAATGGAGAATTTTATTCAAGCCAACCTGAGGGTTATAACCTGTGAGACAATCTTTCAGGAGGCTCAGGACTGTCCTGCCCTTTTGAGGTCTAAGCAGAGTAATATATGTTTTTTTTGTTTGTTTTTTTTTTGTTTTTGCGGTACGCGGGCCTCTCACTGTTGTGGCCTCTCCCGTTGCGGAGCACAGGCGCCGCACGCGCAGGCTCAGCGGCCATGGCTCACGGGCCCAACCGCTCCGCGCCATGTGGGATCTTCCCGGACCGGGGCACGAACCCGTGTCCCCTGCATCGGCAGGCGGACTCTCAACCACTGCGCCACCAGGAAAGCCCAGTAATATATGTTTTTGAGACAAAGGGTTATACGTCAAATGACGTATTATTGACAGTTTACACAATCCAGATCTATAGTTACAAAGAGAGTAGTAGGTCATGGGTCATCTTGACTCCTTACAAGATTAAGAAGGAAGGTTATCTCCTAAGAAGGTTTGGTTAGTGCAGATACACAACACACACTAAAGGGGAGGGAGGAGAGCCAAACAGGCAGAGAAAATTTTTATGTTTAAATTTTTCTTGTCTTGCCATAAAATATGAATTTTATTTCATCACCTTATATGCCAAGACATTGTTCTAAGCACTTTACTTCCTTTAATCCTTAGGCACAACCCTTGTAAATTCTTTCTGTCTTTTTAAGAAGAGGAAACTGAGGTACATATAGGTTGCTCTAGAATTCTATTGTATGAGCATGCCATAATTTATTCATCTATTCTCTTCATAGTCCTAATTCCTGAAACACTGCAGGTATTCAAATGCTAGTTAAAATAGTAAATATGGTAGCAGTAATAGTAAATATCGGGTTGCCCATAATTTCAAAATTATCAAGATGTCTAATTTCTGGAAAGGCAAGAGGGGTGGGTATTTTAGGTTAATCAGCTAGAGGGAAAGCAGAGGTTTAAGAGTGCATGGAATATAGTCGATAACATTTATAATCTCACTATAGCTAAAATGTAGAATACCTAGACAGCTGTGGTGAAAGAAACCTAGAACGGGCATTAATTTTTTAACCAGCTGTATCCAAAGTATCATTTCAACATGTACTCAACATAAATTATATTGATGACATAATTTACATTTTTTTTTTTCCTATTAAGTCTTTGGAATTGGGAATTATTTTACACTAGCTACATTTCAAACTGCTCAATAAACATGGGGCTAGTGACTACAGTATTAGATAGTGTAGAACTATTCTTACTTTGGGAACCACTGAATATACCATTTGTTTTTCATGTAAAATCAACTGGTGAACTAAAAGTTAGAACAAACTAATATTTGGAGAAATTTTTCTTATTTTGTGGCCTTTAATTGGTCAGCTCTCCTTATGCTTTGGGTGCCTGCTACCTTTGTTGCTTTGTTTAACTGTGAAATTTCTAACAATATTATTTCATTTACCATATTTTATTTGGTTACCCACAAATGAGAGGTGACTTCATACCATTTTGTCATTACTGAGGGATGAGGCATCTGGCCACCAGAGGTCAGCCTAAGTATATTTTGACCAGCTTGGGCAGGGGGGATTAATAACATGTTTTTGTTCAGTATTTTTGGAACATTATCTGAAAAGTTAAAAAAAAAGATACTAGATTACAAAAATGGCAGCCTTTGGAATGGAAGAAAATATTTTCAAGCCATATATCCTGTAAGATGTTAATATCAAAAATATATAAGGACTCATATAATTCAGTAGCAAAAAAATTAATAATAACCTGCTTTAAAAATGAGCAAAGGACCTGAATAGACATTTTTCCAGAGAACACCTACAAATGGCCAACATGTATATGAAAAGGAGCTCAACATCACTTATCATCAGGGAAATGCAAATCACAACCACAATACGGTATCACTTCACACCTGTCAGGATGGCTGTTATCAAAAAGTCAGAAGGTAACAAGTGTTGGTGAGGATTAGGACCCTTATACACATTGGTGGGAAACAATATGGAGGTTCCTCAAAAAAGTAAAAATAGAGCTATCATATGATCCAGCAATCCCCCTTCTTGGTATATATTCAAAGGATAAAATTACTATCTCAAAGATATATCTGCATTCCCATGTTTATTGCAGCATTATTCACAGTAACCAAAATATGGAAATAATCTAAGTGTCCATCAATGAATGAATGAATAAAGAAGATGTGACATTTATATACATACACAATTCAGTCTTTAAAAAGAAGGAAATCCTGCAACTTACAACAACATGGGTCAACCTGGAGGACATTCTGCCATGTGAAATAAACCAGACACAGAAAGACAAATACTGTATGATCCCACTTATATGTGGAATCTTAAAAAGTTGAACTCATAGTAATAAAGAGTAGAATGGGAGTTATCAGTGGCTAGTGGGTGGAGGAAATAGATATCAAAGCATACAGACTTTCTAGAGACCTAATGTACATCATAATGACTATAGTTGATTATGTATACTTGAAATTTGCTGAGAATAGATCTCGAGTGTTATCATCACATGCAAAAAAATATATATATAGTAACTGTGAGGTGATGGGTATGTTAATTAGCTTGATTGTGTAACCATTTCACAGTGAATACATATATCAAAGCATCATATTGTACATGTTAAATATATGTAATTTGTCAATTATACCTCGATAAAACTGGTAAAAAAAAAAAGATGCTATATTAAGCTTAAACTCACTGCCTTTAGGTTACCTGTGTCTTGACTTTTTCTCTAAATGCTATAGGGAAAAGAACACATTGTAGCAACTAAACTAAGCAAACTAACTAATTCATATGGTAAGTCTGTTTAGTTCTGAAATTACAGAAAAATGGTTCTTTCAAAGTAAATTATGCATGGGAGTGTACAGAGTAAGTGGTTAATTCACTTTTGATATGAGGGTATTATTACTCATGGAATGTAAAGAGGTAACAGTGGTGGGTTCACTCTAGAATTTACGTATGCCGTCAAAGAAACTTTGTTTTATTTTTGCTTAACAAAAAAAAGTAGGGTGAGCCTTTTAAAGAATGCTTTGAGCAACATAATTACTGAAGTATAGCCAATCAATAATCATGCAAATGGAATCTGGTTGAAATGAAAATAGTAAAAGTATAAGAGGACAGAAGAATTAAAAGCTAACCCCTGGGGACTTCCCTGGTGGTGCGGTGGTTAAGAATCCGCCTGCCAATGCAGGGGACACAGGTTCGAGCCCTGGTCCGGGAAGATCACACATGCCGCGGAGCAACTAGCCCATGCGCCACAACTACTGAGCCTGTGCTCTAGAGCCCGGGAGCCACAACTACTGACCCCGTGCTCCGCAACAAGAGAAGCCACCACAATGAGAAGCCCACACACCACAACGAAGAGTAGCCCACGCTCGCCACACTAAAGAAAGCCCGGGCGCAGCAACAAAGGCCCAACACAGCCAAAAATAAATAATTAGTTAATTAGTTTTTAAAAAAAAGTTAACACCTGTCTCAATAAAATACTTATGGTATGTTTTAAATTTTCCTTTTGTTTTCAGATTGAAGTAGGTAATAATATTATAAACTTTTAAAAGTATTTGCACTCATGTTCTTAAAGATGAAGTTATAAGCAGTGACCTTTATATTGCTTTAGTAGCATTATCTTTGTTGATCTTGTTTAAAAAAATTATTTCATTTGTCTTTGTACAACATACTACCAAATCACCTGAATATAATTTAGGAATTTTTGTCTCCCTAGAATAAAAGTGAAACATGCTTGTATAGTTACTTACAGCAGGCCTTCATCATTCTCTCATTAATTTTTCCAAAAAATTTGCTAAGCCCCTAATACGTGCCAGACACTGCAGAGAACTAAATTAGATAAAGAATGAGTAGAAGCCAGAGAAATGTTTTTTAGAGGAATAGTACTGACACGAAGCCAGACCATATCCACTTCAGTGTGTATTTGAAACTAGAGATGTTTACTAACTTTCATTTTGGAAATCATTCCTACATGATGGCATGAGTGGGATCTTGATATTTTGGTTTTGCTTTTTTCGTTCAGACCTATGCCTTTAGTCCATCCATGTTGCTATGTATATGTGATGGAAGCCTGGAATGCTTCTATTTCTTTACCATCAAAGATGACTCCCCAGAGTACATGTTGGTCTTATGGAGAATTTCTCTGCTATATATACCCAAGAGTGGAATTCCCACATCATGAGTTGTGCAAATAGTTTGACTAAGTAGTGCTGCCAGATTGCTCTTCAGAAAGGTTACCCCAGTCTGTAATCCCACCAGTAGTGCTGGTTTCTAAGGGAGTTCCTTTAGTCCCCTCACGAACACTTGGCATTTTCCAGCTTTCTAATTTTTACCAAAATAATAGAATAATGTGACATCTATTTACTCATCATATAGTTAATGGCCTGTGGATTTTCTCTTCTGTAAATTGGATATTTTTGTCCTTTGTCCATTTCTTTATTGAGACTGCTACCTTTTTGGTTGTTGTTGATTTGTAGTTAACTTTGTTCTTGATGTGTTTAGTTCAATCCAAAAATACTAATTTTGATGTGATTGAATTCATCGTATTCTGGTCTTGTGTGTTATGTTTTTTTAAGAAGTGCTTCTCTGGCCCTAAGTCACAAAGATATTCTCCTGCATTATATTCTATTAACTATATAGTTTTACAATTCTCATTTAGGTCTTTAACCTGTCATGAGTCCTCCTTTGTATGTGGCATTATATAGGTATACAGTTTTATTTTTCTTCATGTAATGAGCCAGTTTTTACCAATATTATTATATACTAAATGCATTCATTCCCCCTTGATTTATGTGCCAACTTTACTGTATACTACATTCTTAAGTCTTATGTGGCTCTATTTCTGAGCTTTGTTCCATTGGACTATTTGTTCTTATACTAACCACCCAACTTTAATTTCTGTGGCTTCTGTAACATGTGTAATAGTATGTGTTAATATCCTGTAGGCCATGATATTTACTTTACTCTTCTGCTTAAATAGTTTGTTTAGCTATATGTGGAATTTTATTCTTAACATATTGGAATTGTATAAATTAATTTGGAAAAAAGTTCTTTATAATATTCATTGTTCCATCCAAGAGCATGGAATGTCTGTCTATTTTAAATCATCTATGTCCTTCATTAGAATTTTACAGTCTTCTTCATAGAGGTCTCGCATATCATTGATTAGTTCTTAAATCCTTTATAGGTTTTTTATTTTGCCCCTATTGTGCAAGTGATGTATGTAATACATTTCATGGTTAGTATTGCTGGTGTTAAGAGTGCCTGGGGTCAAATCCTGATTCTATCACTTAGTAGATATATGACCCTGGACAGGTAGCTTAAGCCTCATGTATAAAATGGGGTCAATAAAAGTACCTATCTTATAGGATTGTTAGGAGAATTTTAAATGAGTTAACATTTGTGCAGTTCCTAGAATAGTACCTGGAAATTTTTAAGTGCTATATAAATAAATTAATGAATAGTCATAGGTTAATCTCAGATCCAGAAACTTTGTTGAACTCTTTTATTAGCTCTAATAGTTTATAAGTTAGGCTTTTTTTAATGTTAGATGACCATATCATCTGTAAATTAGTAGTTTTATATCTTTTTTCCAGTTCTCACACCTTTTTTAAAAAAAACATTGATTAGGACTTTGGTACCTTGTTACACTGGTACTTTGTTACACAATATCAGTCCTTATCATCCTTATCTAATTTCTTTTTTTAATTAATTAATTTATTTATTTTTGGCTGCGTTGGGTCTTTGTTGCTGCGCTCAGGCTTTCTCTAGTTGTGGCGAACGGGGGCTATTCTTCCTTGTGGAGCACGGGCTCTAGGCGCGCGGGCTCTAGAGCTCAGGCTCAGTTGTCGTGGTGCATGGGCTTAGTTGCTCCACGGCATGTGGGATCTTCCTGGACCACAGATAGAACCCTTGTCCCTTGCATTGAGAGGTGGATTCCTAACGACTGCGCCACCAGGGAATTACCTAATTTCATTTTTAAAGGGAATATATCTGAAGTTTCTCATTTAGGATATGTGCTGAAAGTTTTTCATAGATAATTTTTACCTTGTTGAGAAAGTAACTTTCTCTTCCTAGTTTGGTAAGAGCATTTTGTTTTTTAAAACATAAATAGGTGTTGGTCAAGAACCAAGAACGGTTAAATATCCATAGTTAATAAAATTATCTAATTTATTTTATTGCTGTAGTGACTTATATTTATAAATTTTATGAAGTTGAGATATTCTTGCTTTCCTATGATAAGCTCTATATGATTGTGACATTCTTTTTTTCTTTAATACACTATTACATTTTGTTAGGTAATATTTGAAATTTTTGCAAGTGAAATGAGCCTTTCTTATTTGCTTCATCTCTAGATTTGGAATTAATATTTTATTATCCTCATAAAAGGAGTTTTATGCTATTTTTCTTTTTTCTGGAACAATTTATATAAAATATGTATTAATTTCCTTGGAAGTTTAGTGGAACTCTCTTATAAAACCATTTGCACCTGGTGTTTTTAATAGGTTGTTACCTTTTGAGTTTCTTTAATACTGGTCTGTTTTATTCAAGTTATCTATTTCTTCCTGTACAAATTTTAGTATTTTATATTCTTCTAGAATTTAGCCATTTTATCTAGGTTTTCACATTTTAGCATATATTATGTTTTTAATTTTGGGGGGGTATTTTAAAACCTCTTTCCTGATAACTCTCACCAGTTTTGTTTTTCTTATTCATATTTTCAGAAAACCGTCTTTCAGTTTTATCACTCTATTATTCTTTTATATACTATTTAATTTCTGCCTTTATTATTTCCTTTCTGCTTATTTTGCTGTTGCACTTTTCCATTGTCTTGAATTGAATGCTTAACTTGTGCGTATTTAAACTTCCTTGTTTCCTCAATCAGTGTATTTAAAGCTATAAATTTCTTCTAGGTACTGGTTTGGCCATACCCCACAAATTTTTGCTTGTGGGGTTATATTATTATTCAGTTTTATATCTAATATCTTTTATGATTTCCATTTTATTGATTCATGAGCTATTTAGTTTCCTAACAGGATTATTTTTAACTAACCTTTAATATCTACTTTTATTGCATTATGGTTAGAGAATTTAGTCTAAATGAAATTGACCCTTTGGAATCTAGTTATACTTTATAACCTAATGCATGAACTATTTGTGTGTGTGTGTGTATGTGTGTACTTAATATCTGTTCTGTTTGGTATAGAGTTTTGTATACTTAAATAATATAATATCTAAAGTATATTAATATTTTAACTTTTTCAGAATGCTTGTATCCCTGCTTATATTCCCCTGTCAGTTCTATTAGTTGTTACTAGAGAAATTTTGAGGATGTGCTTTTAGGGTCATAGATGTTTATGATGAGTGTATCACTTTCATTGTTTTCCTTTTACTAGTATTATCATCAATCTTTGTCCCTTATATTTTTTTGCCTTGAAATATTTTTTGTTGGATATTAAGATTGCTGTCCCAGCTTTATTCTGGTCCACAGTTACCTGATATATATTTTTTCGTATTTTTAGCTTTGACCAAATTGGGTCTTTTTGCTTTAAAATATCTTTTGTTAGCAGCATATTGTTAAATCTTGTTTTGTTTTGTTGATCCAGTCTGAGTGTCTGCCTTTTAATTGTCAACTTAAGCTGTTTATATTCATTTTAACTCCTGCTATATTAAGATTTTTACCTGCCATCTTCTCTCATTATCTGTTGAGTATGGTCATAGGACCACAACCTCTGGGGTCCCAGCAAGAGTTCTAACGGATAGAACTCTACAACCAGCACAGGTCCCCTAAAACTAATCCCAACAAGCACCTCTAAAGATAAAAAAGATATCTTTTATAGCTCCCTATTTGGAGTTTGGAGCATAAGGGATCTGCTCTTGCAGAAGTAATTTCCTGGGCTAGAACTGCGTGATAAAAAACAAACTAGCCCAGATATGTACCAACAAAAGATTAAAGTGGCCCCAGGCTCTTCTTCCCAATTTTGTCTTGGTAGGATCCATTCCCAGTAGGAAACTCTGCCTAAACCTATGTGCTAGAGATGGGAAAGCTGATAAGGTTTCTTGCTCAACACCATGTGCTTGGATAGTCTATGAAGTTAGATGGATAATAATGTTACCCAGTGCTTTCAGGCTTTAATATCATGTCTCTAGTCTTCTCATTCACAGGTTAAGGCTACCTTTCCAGATAGTCCAACAACTAAGTCACCAGTTTCCAAGGACATTTGCACCACCTATGGAAAACATCAGATCCGTGCACACCAGACAGATCCTTGACACCTCGTCCCACCATCCCTCTGTGCAAAAGTTGCTGCACCAGCGGACAAAGAAGGCGACCACTGAGTTTCTTTTCATTGTGAAATAGATATAATATCTCTGCCAGCAAAAAAGAGTACACAAAGTGTCTCTTCATAATTTCACAACCAGTTGAGACCATGCTAAGAAAATCAGCTTGCCTAGATAAGGACCCCTTCTCTTCTTGGGTAGCCAGGATTTGAAGGAGAGACTGTGACCTGTGCCACTGGTAAGTGACTAAATTTTACACACTGAACTGGTCCTGAGAACTGAGCTGTCTTCTTTGTAAGTGAAGAATATACAACATAATCTTGAAGAACTGCACAGTGGTGCGAGCCAGAGGCATACTGTGTGTGTGTAACAGACTGAGAAACAGACAAATGAATCCTATTGAAAGGATTTCTCATCTTCTGCTTCTATTTGCCAGTGTTAGTGTTTTACTGGCTTAGATTGTTACCTTTTTCTGGTACCTTTTTTTCTATACTGTTGTTCTATTCTAATGGGTCCTAGAAATCCCTCTCCTGACCCCTTATCAGAATCAGAAAGTGAGGAAGAAGAAAATGCTAACTACCTAAATGAGAGTTCTGGGGAAGAGTGGGATTCCTCTGAAGAAGAGGACCCTGTGGTGCCCAACCTAACACCTCTTGAGAGTCTTGCCTGGCAGGTTAAGTGCCTTTTAAAATATTCTACAACTTGGAAACCTTTAAATCCTAATTCCTGGTTGTATCATGCTAAACTCTTGGATGCTAGCACACCAGTCCATATACTACGAGAGATAGGACTAAGACTCTCCCATTGCTCCCATTGTGTACCCAAACTGGAACCAATTCCTGAATGGCCTCCTCTAGCTTCTTGTGGAGTCCCACCTTTTCAAAAGCCCCTTATGAGTCCCAGCCGGCTTTCTAGAGATCATGCCACTCTAAATGGGGCACTGCAATTTGCCACCAAACAGTTAAGCCGAACATTGAGTAGAGCCACTCCCATACCTGAGTACCTAAAACAAATTCCTAATTCATGTGTTTCTGGTTGTTGCTGTGGCTGGTTAACTAAAACAGTTAAGGAAACAACCCGCACTGAACCCATCAACACTACTTACTCCTACACTGACTTCCAAAAGGCAGTTAACAAACTCCTAACTGCATCACTATAAAGATCCACCATTCCTTTTCATATCTCCCATGTTGCCAGTTGAGAAAGGAATACCGTTACACAGCCCACAGTTGAGGAACTAACAAACATCTTCTCAACCAAACTGTCCTGGTATGCCAAAATACGATCAAGTACTGAATATAATACCCAAGAGTCCTGTAACTCCAGTACAGAAGATGTGCATTGTGAGCATTCACTTTGAAAGACCCTGTGGTTAAAATGAGAACTTCAGTAGAGAATTAGTCAAAAGGGACCTTATTACAAGAGATAAGTTGACTATTCTCCACACTTAGTTCTCCCCGCAGTTTACTCTGCCTGTCTAATGGACTTAACTAGATACCTAATTATTAATGGGCAGGAAAAGGAGGCCACTACCCCATTTGTTACCCAACCTTCAGAATAGCCATTGTGGAAAGTGGTAAGTTAGCTACTCCCAGTAACACCTTTCTGAGCATACTTTTCTCTGATACTCATTTCTAGGGAGGTAGCTGAGTTAAATTGAATAACTAGATAAAAGAAAATGGTGGGAATATGGATTTATCTCCCTCTTTTTATATTGGTAGACCTATATATGGCACCCTTTAGGAGTTCCTGTTTTGTGGGGAGGGAGTGCAGTAGTGTAGTAGTAGCCTACACTGCTCCAAACCTATTATGGAACCTGCAGTTACAGCATAAACATTTTATAGGCTCCCACCAGGCAGTCTCTAGCTAAAGTGGCTTGTAAGATCATACCTGGGGATTAAACAGACACCTGTTCCATAGGCAATATATTTCCTGCATCTTGGCATCCAGACCTTAGTCAAGAGCAAATAAAACCCATTCCAAAGACCAATGGGAAAAAATTAAGCGAGCATTTATGTTAGTGGATTAAAGTATTTCATCTGTATGATGTTCCCTGGAGCAGTACTTCATGCACTTTCCATGTCCATTGCAAACTTTTCAGGAACTTTACTGCAGAAATTCTCAGCCTAATACAGTCTGAAGTTGAAGAGTTTTTTAGCATCATTGTTTTTCTACATCTAGCTTTAGATTTTTCTTTCTGGCTGAATAGAAAGCATATGTACCCTTGTAAATGAATCTTGCTGTGTTTATTTAGATGAGTCAAAACGTAGAAATCAACATACATAAAATGCATGAGACCAGTAAGTCTTTTCACACACCTACAATAAAGAGTGAAACCTTTGTGTGATCCTGGTTGACTGGGCATCTAAAGGGAATCAGAAAACAGATTGTTAAAGATATATATCTCTCCTTATTTTAGTTTTGCTTTTTCCTATTCTCCATAATTAAGTTCTGTATACAGTGTGGCATCAAAAAATTGAAGCATTAATGGAATCACAAATTCTATAAATGTATAGCAACTTTAAGGAGAGAGGAGAATGTTTATAACCTAATGAGTAGTTTCTGCTGAACCTTAGTTGTCTCCTCTTAAGGAAAAAGGAGGGAATTATAGTAGGTAGAAAAAAATACTTGTTAATGGAAAATTTGTTACTGAGCTGAAACCATATAATGTTAGTGTAACTGAATGTATCAGTAACTGTTCCTATGTAGATGTTCTATGAAGTTGGTTTTTAAAATGTTACAAAAACCTGTTTCTTTCTTTCTTTGTTTCTTTTTATTTTTTTTTTTAGGGGAAGGTGGGAAGAGGTAGAGGGGTCTAAAAATTAAAATCTGTTGATGTTTATGTAACCATAATATGTTCCTGTGTGTGTGTGTGTGTGTGTGTGTGTGTGTGTGTGTAAAAGTGCCTTGTTCATGAACACATTTTTGCTGTTCATTCCCAAAGGAAGCCTTTCCCCAGCTTCCCAGCTGAATAAACCAACAGCTTTGTACATGCTGAACAGAGTATGGTCATTTATTCTTCACAAATGAAATAGATTCTGCTTTGCTTAAGGCATATTCAACATTCACCAAGTGCTGAATAGAGTCCATAGAGATACAGTGTATCTGATAGGAGGTGACTTGGCAGCTCTAGAAAAGAAACATACTTGAAGAGGAAAGTGTCAGATATGCAGTCAAGACCCAGATTTGAACCCATTTGTTTGTATATAAGTAATTCCAGGTTGCACAAAATGATTGATAGTTACCTATAAGCCTTAAGCCTTTACTTCTTTTTGTGCGCCATGGTGTGGCGTTGGGGTGAATTTACCACTTTCACACTCTCCCTCCATGGGCCTTTGGTTAAATGCAGTCCCCATAATTAGGATAAAGAAGGATGAGTTTATTCCCTATTTATAGAAATATTTATCAAAAGAGTAAGGAAACAATTTCTAAACCAACAGACATCAATGTTATTTAAAGGTATTATTCTGTCTTGGCACAGATAGTCTCTTTTTGTTGAAGCAGTCCAGATACCTTGAGCCCAGAAGACCATAAACATGTTTTTTTTAAGCCCATCAGCTTCCTAACAGAAGAAATCTAGACATGGCAGGAGGAGGGCAGATGTTAAGTCACCTTTAGGGAATTATTTTGCTGAGACTCCAATCACAACTATCCATCTAAAACATTTTCTCTATGCTGAAAACAGTGTTTTGATATTAGAGCAGATTCTTAAAGCAATTAGGACTTTAGAAGTCACTTGGGTTGTTTTCTTACTGAAAACATAAATTCTCTTACATAATAAATGATTTTCTACTTTTGGCCCCATTGTTAGAGAATTCAGTATCTTTTGGAGCAGCCCATTAGTTTAAATAGAAATTTAGTCATTTAATAACATTATGGAGTGCCTACTATAATCCAGACACTGGGAGTGCAAAATTAAATCAGATGATATACATAAGAAATCAGTTTTAAAATAAATTGAACCAATGTGAATTACCCCAAGGCTTTTGGCCATTGATGCTCATTTACTGTGAGCTAGGGTCACAGAATATAAGCTTACTCCTTACACTGGCCATTAAATATTTGAAAATGAGACAGTCATCGAAGTGTAGTGGGAATTCAGATGGAGAGCACACTCCAACAATTAAACCCCACAAGAGGTAGTCAGCTAAGGGAATACATAAAATAAATAGGTATTTTATACACAGATTTAAATTGTATATACTAAATTCACAAGGCAGTGGCACACAAAGATCAGGACCAGAAGTGTTATGCTCATATGGCTGGGGTATGTATAAAAGCCCAGAAAGTCTGGATAACTACTCAGACTTCATGAAACAACTTTATACAAGCTGCTGGCACATAAGTCCATTGGACTGAGGAAAATTGAAGGAGCTACACTAACTGACACCAACCACCAGGTATTTCTTCTGTGTCTACTTGCCGTCATCAAAAGGAAAATCTCTGTGGTGTGTCTTTGCCAGTTTTGAACAAAATTTAGTTAATGGCTACATGTTTAAGTGTGATCCTTGTATATAATCTTCTAATCTCTTTCTATTGGTGGCAGCAGTGGGATTATATACTATACAATTTTTGGATATGAGACTAAGGAAAGGGAGAGGGTAAAGGTATCACAGTGATCTGATCTACCCAGCTTCTCTTAGCTGTAAGAGCTATGACCAGCCCTTCTCAATAAGGTATGGAAAAAGAATACTTGATTTTAAAATAATGATTTAAAATAACAATGTAGCAGGCAGACAGTACTAGAGTTGCTTCTAAACTGTGGAGTCAGTTTAAAATGTAGCCTCCAATGAAGAACCGTTATCAAATGTACTAGGAATATACACGTTTCATTTAAGATGTCAATCCTGAACTTAAATCACTTTTATTCCAGCCCACACGTGACATAAAATGTAATCCATTTAATTCCAAGAGAATTTTGTTAATTTCTAAAAAAAATAATTCAAAAATAAACTTTTGTGGCACAGTGTAAAAATCCTTTCAACCCACATCTTCACTCAGGTAAAAAAAAAAAACTCTTAATATTATGTATAAATGCAAAAATAATATCTTACCCCATCTCAAGGACGACTTTCAGGGCTTGGGTTGAATCAGAGAACAAGCCTGTAAGCAACGAGCATTGAAACTGAGGCAGAAGCGGGGCATTGGTGAAAGCCAGTCCTCTACGTTCTTCTAAGACCTGAATACTGTGGCTTTTGCCTTTTTTTTTTTTCCCTACATATTGAGCATAGACCTTTGTGAGGAACTTCTCCCCTCATCCCCTGCAGCTGCTGCCTGTGGTTGATCATTACTTATTTCTCATTGACAGCAGCTCATTATAAACCTGGAAATGACCTTCCACAGCTGGGCAGTATTTACCAAAGTCATAACTAATGTTCATCTATTTTCTTCTTTTTTAATCTTATAGCACCCGTTGAAATGACACTATGAAAGATACTTTAAGATAATTTCCAGAGGTGAGGAATCTGAAGATGAGAAAAATTAAGTGACTTGTCCAATTCAATACAAAGTATTTAAATATTTGAATCTATTAATAACCCACTTAAGACATGATAATGTATATAACACTGTACAGTGAACAATAAATTCAAGCTCAAAAAAATGTTAGTGACAGCTTAGGGTTGGAGCATAAAACAGTAAGTAGTCTGGAATTTGGGTAGTTTATCTGGGAAGAAATAGATGACCCTGAAACATGATATGAAAATTCCTGAAATCATTTGGAAAGTTATGCTGTACTTCCTAGCGTAGGACATAACCAGTATTCACCTAGGAGACAGGATCCCAGCCAGCCTAACAAGATTATAACTGAGTTCCTAGTATACACAGAAACTAAGCTGGTATGGTATCAAACTAGATATCAACAGAAACCAGATGAAACAGTCTTAAAATATTGCAGCTTATAAATGAAGGAGCTAGTAATATTTTATTGGGGGGAAATTATTTTATTTGGGTTAACTACTAAACCCATGCTTAATGCCCCCCTTCAATCCATGGTGTCAGCTTATGAGACCTGACACTCCAATACATCAACTGATATCTTGCTGTGTGTGTATTATCTAGGTCTGGTTGGGGCAACTTTGTTTGGGAGGTGCACAAATAATTGGAACTGTCCAAGAGTATGGCCATCGTCCATCAAAAAAGACCCTAGATTGGCTTTATGATTGAACCCTGAGCAACGAAAATGGCTTGATAGAGTGGCACAGCTCTGGTGACACAAGGGGCTGACCACACTACCTAGAGAATCCAAGTTCCTATAGTAGTTGAAAGCATTAATTTTGGCCACAGCCAAGGCATTGTACATTGCAAAGTGGGTGCATATGGGTTTGCCCATGGCTACCTGCCTGGTAGTAATGTAGACTTGCTCGGTGGCTTGAATAGCTTTGGTCCAGATCCCAGTTTCCTTCTTTAAACCCAGTTTTTCTATGTTGGTCACTTTTTACTTATGATACACTGTTTAAGTAAATGTGTTGGATTGCCAGACTTGGCAAAAATACAGGATGCCCAAGTAATTTTGAATTTCAGATAAACAATGAAATAGGGGCCATACTTATTCGAGGAAAAATAATTATCTGAAATTCAAATTTATCTGGCATCCCATATTTTATCTGGCAACCCTATGAATGTGTGAGTAACAGTGATTAAATTTGGATTGTAGTCTTGTAGTTGTTCCCAGGGAACACTCTGGTTCTTTCCATTATGTGTTGTATTTTTATCTGCGAATACTTGGTGCAGGAAGAGAGAGGCTAACACATAGTTGAGCCAAGATTAGAACTGTTGTTAAGAGATAAAAGAGGAAGGTCAGTTGCAGATATGAGCGCTTTTATAGGAGACACATTGTCTTTGGCTAAAATTATCACATAGCCATTAAAACATTTCCAGACGTACAAATTTTCAAAATGATGTCTCAGTAATAGGTAGTTTGGGGGTTTGTTGTTTTTCGTTTGTGGGTATTTTAAAGTTACTTTCTCTTTCTCTTTTACCGTGAAGGGAAAGATTAAGTGCACTACTTTTTTTTTTTAACATCTTTTTTTGTTTTGTTTTTGTTCTTTTTTGTTGTTTTTTTCTAACATCTTTACTGGAGTATAATTGCTTTACAATGTTGTGTTAGTTTCTGCTGTATAACAAAGTGAATCAGCTATATGTATACATATATCTCCATATCCCCTCCCTAGTGCGCCTCCCTCCCACCCTCCCTATCCCACCCCTCTAGATGGACACAAAGCACTGAGCTGATCTCCCTGTGCTATGCAGCTGCTTCCCACTATTTTACATTTGGTAGCACTACTTTCTTTTTTTTTTTTTAATAATTGATAGGTAGCACAGTTCTCACAGCCACTCTTCATTGCAGAAAAGGTCCACAAATTTGGAACACCTATCTTTTCCTTCCAGAACCCCCCAAAGAGTCAAGGATTTGGGGGCACAAGGTACCCTGGAAGGTGAAGTTGAGGAGCAAAGTTGAAAATAAGGGAATTATTTGAAAGTTTATTTTTGTTCTCCCTTTGTAGCCAGGCAGCTTTCCCTTTTTCTAGCAGAAGGCTAGAGGCTTATTCTCTGGAGAAATTGAACCAAATGGATCAGAACTGGGGCCTGGGGGTGGAGAATGGCGGTGGTAGTGAGGTGCTATTCTGAAAACAGGATGATTGAGAGAAGGTCAGTATTCTGAACATTATAATCCTTCAGTGCCCTTTCACCACCTCACTACAGAATCTGGTAGCTGGGCTTATCCCCAGCCCTGACCAGCCCATCTAAAAGGATGGACAATTTAAAAAACAGTTTGCCACTTGATTATTTGTTACAGTGAAACCCAGAGTTCACAGCCCTGCTCATTCATACGTGGCTTTCAGTCCCTTGAAGTCATGATAAGCTGATAGCCAAGGATCACTAGACATTTGAAGATACCTTCAACAATGAAAGATGAAGACCAAAACAAAAGTACCTAAAACAAAAAAAACTGAAAATGAGGCAGAAAACATAAAGCTCTCAAAGATGCTATATTTTCAGAAACATAGAATATATTACACCCATGAAAATTAAGAATAGGGTGCTATAAAAGATGAACAATCAGTAAATAATAAGAATATTGGAAAAATAGGAGAGCCAAAATTCAATATGAAATAGATGTGTTGGGAGATAAGCTGAAGAAATTTCAGAAATTAGAACAAAAAAGCAGAGGTGAAAAATAGCAAAGAAAAAAGAAAGAAGATCAGAATGGGATGCAACATCTGATTAATAAGATCTCCAACATGAGAGAACAGAGAAAGGAGGTGAGGATAAAAAATTAAAGAACATCTCCCAAAAATGTAAGACATCTGGCTCCTAAATTAAAAGGATCCACTGAGTGCACGGTACAATGAATTAAAACACACAGACACACACGCACGCACATGCACACACACAAAGGCATATGATGATATTTCAGGATGCCAGGGTTAAAGATCCTAAAAGTTTCCACAGGGGGAAAACAAGGGTTACATAAAAGGATGTTTTCAGAATGGCATTTTGACTCCTTGGTAGCAACACTAGAAGATGGTAGAAAACTATGAAAGCAAGGTCTTCAAATCTAAGAGGAAAAATGATTTCCAATCTAGTATTCTCTCTAGAATATAGACAGTCCAATCAAGTATGGGGCTAAAATAAAGGTTAGGCTAGCACAGTCTCAAAATTTTATCCTACCATGTACCCTTTTTTAGGAGGCTACTGGAAGATGTGCTTCACCAAAACAAAGGAGTAATCTAAGTAAGAAGACATGAGATCCTGAAAATATACGATCTCACAAAGGAATGCCATGAAAGAAAGTCCCACGATGACTGCCGTGTCAAGTAAGTAGAGTGGGGATTTCAGGAAGCAGGTCTCTAGGAAACTTAGAACAAAGTGTGTGAGTACATGGAACGTAAAAAATGCAACAGATGTTGGGACAAGGGAAAAAAATTTAAAGATAAGTACAAGGGTAACTAGAATAATGATAAAATGAAGCAATTCGAAGTACACCAAATACAAATTTTTGGATGAGTGTCTGTGTCACAAAAATATATCTGAAATTTTATTTTTTAAAATGTAATCATTCTATTACAATTTCAGTAGTCAGATTTTAGAAGTTTGACATTAAAAATATAGGAAAACTAGTATTGTCAGCGATTAGATTGCTCCTTCAGGCATCATACACCACAATTGCAATAGGTGCTCACCTTCAATAAGATGTGCACTGCGGAAGATTTTTCAGAAAAACTTGTGTTCAGTGACTTGTTTTGTAAAAGGAACTATGCCTCTTGCTTAAGCAAATCTCAAATTTTTTTAAAGAAATGATGCATAATACATAGCAATCATTTCAACCAGCTTTTTGTTTAAATTTTAGCCTCTGTAGACTCAAAAGCATAAGGAGTTATTTACTTCTTTACAAATAATATTCTGAAATTTCATATTTTCATCTTCTGTACTGTTTTTGCTATCAGGATATAGTTATTCCCATATAATGCTTTAGATTTTTTTTCTATGTATTATGATTGAGGTTTTTTCCCTATACTTAGTTTATATTAATACTATATAACTTAATAAATTTTGATCGAACTGCAAATAATTATGTGTGGTCATGTGGTTTTTTTCTCTGTCATCCAATCTATTGAGTAAACCTTGCCAGGACAATTTGTCCATGTGCCTTTTTCTTTTCTTTTTCTTTTTTTAAGTAAGGGATAATCATACACTAAAATACATAAAGTGCAATAATCATTAAGTGTACTTGATTTTTCACATAATGCATACTCTCATATTAAGATGTATACACTCAGATTAAAGTATAAAAAATTTCTGATTCCCTAGTGCCCTTTTCCCTGTTTATACCTCCCCCAGAAATAACCACTCATCTCTTCTAAAGATTGATTAATTTTGCTTGTTCTCAACTTTATGTGAATGAACTCATCCAGTATGTATTGTTTTACACTTGGCTTCTTTCATCAACATAATATCTGCGATTCATCCAGGAGTTTGCACGTATCCATGATTCAGTTTTTTAAATTGCTGTAGACTATCCCATTGTATGAATATGCCATAATTCTTTTATTCATTTACCTGTTAGATGGCATTCGAGTTCTTTACAATTTGCGGCTATTACAAATAAAGCTGCAATTAAACATTCTTCTGTGTTTTTTGTGGCTGTACGCACTCATTCCTTTAGGGAATGAGCCAGACTGCTGTGTCATAGAGTAAAACTGCCAAACACTTTCCAAAGTGATTGTATCATTTTACATTCTCACTAGCAATGTATGAAAGTTCCAGTTGCTTCACATCCTTACAAACACTTGTTATTGTCAGTCCCTAATTTTACCGATTCTGTTATTGTATAGTAGTATCTCATCGTGGCTTTAATTTACGTTTCCATGATTTGCAATATTGAGTACCTTTTCATATGCTTATTGTCCTTTCAGATACCTCTTTTGAAAGTACTTTTTCAAGTCTTTTGCCCACTTGTAAATTATGCTTTTTCTTAATGATATGTTCTTTACATATTTAGTATACAAGGTTGTTTGTCAGATGTATGTATGTGTGTTACAAGTATCTTCTACCAGTCTATGCCTTTTATTTTTACTTTCTTAATGGTATGTTATGAGTGGAAGTTTTAAATTTTTCTAAAATCCAGTTTATCAGGTTGTTTTTCTATTATTGTTAGTGCTCTAACAAATCTTTGCCAACCTGAATGTTATGAAGATATTCTTCTATGTTGTGTTTTTTTTGAAGCCTTATAGTTTTAGCTTCACATTTAAGTCTGTGATCCATCTCAAGTTAATTTTGTATATGATATGAGGTAGAAGAGGAATTGTCTTTATTAAAATATTCTTATTACAACTGACATTTTGAAATTTAATGACTGAAAACAATACTTTAGGTATCTCATTTTCCTCTATTACTATCTTCTTTTTATTTTTTGGTAAACTTTACATTTATTTTATCCAGGTTAAAGGTCATTTATCATAGATGTGGTTTATATATCTTTGGAGTTTGTCCTTTTCATGAAATCTGAGGTAGGAGGGTTGACATTCCATTTTTCAGTTATCCTCGAAAGACTGAAGAATTCCCAAATTGGACTTTTTCTTGAAAATTAATTATCTAAATGGTATAAATTAACTAAAATCTAATACTATTTCTTTGTTTAAAATTTTGAATTTTAGTATACCAATTCTACAGCTATTGGAATTTTAAACAATTGAATCTATTATTCTGCCGTGTACTGTTATTTAAATGTTTTTATACATTTTATACATTTAAGGTATTCTTCTAGACGTTATCTAGTCTAATATTCGTGTTCATCTGTTTCCCTGTTATTCAGCTACCAGAATGTTCTCAATATCTGTTTCTGTACATAAAATTAACAGTTTTCAAATCAGTTATTTGCAGCACTTTACTTTTGCAATACATACACATAATATTTGACCTGATTAATAGAATTTCAGTGCATAAAATACATTCATTCAGTTGGTCATTCAGCAAATATTTACTGAGCACCTACAGAGTGTCAAGTACTATTCTAAGCCCTAGGACTTTAGCAGTCAACAAAAAAGACAAAAATTTCTGCCTTCATGGAGCTTACATTTCAGTGTGATTTTTCCCTTCAATTTATATCCCAAATGTTTACCTGTACTAGAAAATATATATTCAGATATTAACAGTAAGTCTGAATTATTTGTAATAGATAATTCTATGTCCATCATATTGTGTGCTCCCCTTTTCAGAGTGTAGAGTTCTTATGAGAAATTGCTACCCAGCCAGGAATTATATTTCCAGACCCCCTTATATCTTAGTCAGTTCTCGCCTATAATCAGTTTTTACCAATGACTACAGAGTTGGTATGTCAAGTCCAGGCCCCAAGGTATTTTAGAAGTGGATATACCTTCTCTATATTCTTTTTGCCTTTTACTGGCTGGATGCGGATGACTATGTGGTCCTGGAGGATCTTGGAGCACAGATAGAAATAGCCAACTGCTGATTCACTTTAGATAGGAAGGGGGTCCAAAGACAAGTAACTCAGACTTCCATGTGAGCAAAATAATAAACTCTACTGTGTTAAGCTACTGAAATATAGGGTTTGTTTATTTTAGCAATTAACATTACCGTAACTAATATACTTGCCTTGTTAATAATACAGATGTTGTTAATCTGAGTAGGTATGATGTTCATCTGGAAAAAAGAACCATTATCATTGATCTGGTACAATTTCAGAGTTGCCAGAAATGATAGTGAAAGAGGTAGTCAGCTCTTCAGCCTCCCAAAGGGCAAGGCCAAAGCCTAAGAGCAGGTTTTTGCTGAATACTGAAACCAACACACACTTAAATCTATCCCTAGCAGTTAGCGAATTAAAAAAGAAGACAAAGAAGGATTGTTTAAGAAAGTAGGAGTAATTTTGAGCACACTTTGGCCCATGAACCATATTTACATTGTTATCATATTAAGTGATTACTATTGGAATTCTGATAAAATAAGACTGAGGAATGTGGAAGGGATATGGTGTAGGAAAAACACATCCTTCCTCATTCAGTATGGTAGTAAGTGTAAAATGTGTCAGAAAATTAAATATATACATGCTTTTTATGCTCATGTAGGAGTAGAATTTGTTGCTCCTGCAGGAGTGGAACCAGTAACTAGAAACAGAGGTGGAATGAAGTCATTTCATTTTTTCACTCTTGAATATTGTACCATATGAATAATTACCTATTTAAAAATACATATAGAAATGCAACATTTTATGATTAGCTTGTGAGAATTGATTGGTATCAGGGAAGGTATAACTTTACTGAATTTCAACAAAATTTCAGCAAAATCCTTTATGGAAATTGGTGTATGGGATTGCAAAATTGATAACCATAATTTAGTAAGTACCTTTAATGATATCCATCCCTTGAACCTGTGAAGTTTCATATGTTTTCAGTTATAGCAGCTATTAAAATCAATGTTGAAATAAACTGAACTTAAAATTAGACCTCTGAATCCCAATATCCTAAAATGATAAATCAAGATTTTTTAAAATGTTGAAGCATATTCAATTAAATTGCTTCATCTAAAATACTATAATATATCACAATATATTAATAATATATACCAAAATTTTTGTAAAATTAACAATAATTTGTCATATTTTCTTTAATTCATCTGTTAACTTTCTCTTTTGGGTATATTTTACAGTGTGTATAAAATATTAGTACAGTACAATCATAGGTTAAGAAGTACATTATTGGAATGCATGCTCAAAAAGTTTCTTCTGATCAGTTGCTGAATCAAAGTTTAGAGACGTCTGCTGTATACTAAGTGCCATGAGAGCTCAGGGAGAGCATCTCTGACTGGAGTAGTCAGGTCAGGGCTCCCTCAGAGTGCTACCTGAGCTGAGACTGAAGGCTGATAGGATGTGAATAGGAGAAAGGATGAGGAGGACGTAATAAAGCAGGACGACACAGAGGGAACTGTTAAGGCTTGTTTGGGACATTAAAGCAATTCTCAGACTGGGGTCTGGTACCATTCACAACAGCATTACTGAAGTGATTGTTTAAAATGCCTTACTCAGACCTGAATCAAAATTTCTGATGTAAGGAGTCAGAATTATTCATTTTTATCAAGCTCATGATAATTTTTATGTTTACCAAAATTTGAGAAATTCTAAATCCATGTACATATTCTAGGTGATACTTGGATTTGTATTGCAGAGACACCAGATGACCTTAAAAAACAAAAACAAAACAAAACAAACGAAAACAGTGGTCAATTCCGGAAAGGGAAATTGAAAAACGACTTGGCTAGGTTGAAAAATTGAACCATAGGTCATTCTATTACCAATACTTAATTCAGTTAAAAAACTTTTTCGTTTCCATTAAGTAGAGAGCACTCTACTGCTGTGTAATAAAGAGAATTTAAAAGCATCAGTTCCATTCCTTTTTCGAGTGTTGGAGAGTTCTATTGTTTAGTTACCTTTGAACTCTAGAAAAAGACCAGAAAGGCAGCAGTATTGAGTGGCCAGATTCACTTTCTGCCTGTTTAAGGTGAAGTCAAATGTACTTTGCAAACTGGCTGTTAAATGTTTCAGGTATTGGAAAGACTACTTGTGTGATTAACTGCTCTTAGCCCATGTACTCAACTCTTCTTTTATCCCTGTGCTTCACACCTCTGTTACCACTAGCAGGATTTTCAGGTATGAAGATGAGAAAAATGACTACCAATGCTCGCATTACTAGACTCATTGCCCACTAGCTGCTTCCAAAACAATTTGTGGCGCTCATGGTGATCATATCAATATTTAATATAATCTGGCTAAAATTTTGCCACCAAACATTTTATTCCAAAATATGAGAAAAGATAAACAGATTTATCTATGTAAAAATTCAAGATATTCATAGAGCATAAGAAACGTAAATTGCTAACTGGGGGAAATGTTTGCAATATGTATGATAAGTAAAGTGCTCAAAGCCCCTGCAAAGAAAGATCTTGTAATAAGTTTTAAAAAATGATTAAAGACAATTCTGGTGATACAAACTTTAGCACTTTATGAAGTAGAATAAAATGGGGTGGAAGGCAGGAAGCTTTTATAGGATAAAGAATAAAGAACAAGGAAGAGAAAAATAGAAAATATCTGATTGGCTGGGGTCACCTAGTCAACCTTGTTTCGAGTAAGAAGAAACTAAGTAGAGAGCCCAGAGCTGGCTTGGTGTTTGGGGATTGGCTGACTGGATATACTGTGTTTCTGGTCGCACAGAGCATTACAGGGACACAAAAATTATCTAGGTGTTGGTTTGCTGACATGGCACCCTACACAGTAGCAGCCCTATCTTGGGTCTAGAAAGTTACTTCAACATATAGAAGACAGCCAGACAAAAAGAGTGCATGAAAAGTTTAATTCCAATGACTGATCAATTTGTGGAAAGGTGTTTTAACAGCCCTACTAGTAATCAAACAAATGGTGTAGGGGAGACACTCTTCCCCTTTTAAATTGGAAGATATTTCAAGATCACAAGCATGGGAAAACACACATTTTTGAGCACTGTTAATGAGTGTAATTTGGAATAAATATTCCAGAACAGTATAGAATATATAAAGATTTAAAATTTGCATACTCTTTGAAACCAGTTTATTCTAGGATTTACTCCTATGGAAATACTTACACATCTGTGCAAAGATCCGTGTATAATGTCGTGTAGGAAGTTTTCCTGATGCAATGGTAATCTCCAAATACACTACCAGACAGACTATCCCAGATGTCATAGACAGCAAATCCTTACAGCCCAAATTAAGATGCTCAAATCCCATGGTTTACTGAATCACTTTTAAACAGAAGTCAATTGGAAAGTATAGTGAAGGTTAAGACATTTAGGATAGGGTGCCAGGGAGGTGGAGGACCACATTACCAGAATCCTGGGGTATGCAGTGTTGTTGTCCTGTCTGCTGCAGCAGCCTTGACTTCTGAACGTGCAGGGTTTTGTTTTGTTTTGTTTTTTGCGGTACGCGGGCCTCTCACTGTTGTGGCCTCTCCCGTTGCGGAGCACAGGCTCCAGACGCGCAGGCTCAGTGGCCATGGCTCCGCGGCATGTGGGATCCTCCCGGAACCGGGGCACAAACGTGTCCCCTGCATCGGCAGGCGGACTCTCAACCACTGCGCCACCAGGGAAGCTCTGAACGTTCAGTTTTGAGAACCACAGTTGAAATTGAAAGAGGGGCTCCGCAGGTGGAGGATGCCTAGAGTCAATACGTGCTTGCTCTGTTAGAAATGTGCAAAGGCATGTATGCCTGGATAACGGCCTGCTGAGAGCCATGTTTTTTATCTGTGTTTCTGGGGCAGGACATTCACGGGGCCAGAATGAGTGTCAACAACAAATGGCATTTTAGGGATGATACAGCTGTCAGCCTGAAGGTGGCATTATCTTTACCTTACATCTTTGGTCTTTCCATCTTTTTCCACCTATTAGTAACACTCTTGTTCGTTCCCTCCTTTTTACATATATTCCATTCTGTCTTTATCCTGTCTTACAGTATACTCTGTACTTAACACATTTTAAGAATTCTATCCAACATAAGTTTCATATATCCTTTTTGGTTTTCCTGTCCTTTAGAACAGAATTGAATATTCTCATAATACAGCAAACATTATAAACATATATGAAGCATTTTGCTTAAAATATAAAAAAATAAAAGAATTGTTCAATAATGGGTGGGGTGAATATGTTGTATATAATGGAATACTGGCTGTTTAAAATGAGAATGTAGATTGTTATTGGCAAAAGGAAAATAAGATTGAGTGAATAGGGTTCAAAAACATTATTACAGTATCTCATTTATTTTAAAATACATATATGTACTTAACATTTTCTAGGTGTTTTCAGAGAGATGTCTAGAAGAATCTTCAAAATATTAACAGCAATTTTCTTTGAGTGTGGGACTTGGGGTAATTTTTGCTTTCTTCTTATACCCATTTTTTGTATTATTACAGGTGAGATTGAGGAGAGGGGTAACTAAAAGAAGCTTATATGTTTATAATCTAAAGAAAAAACAAATTGATTGTAGTTTTAAAAAGTTTCGGATTGCCAGCACTGTGCTCTGGGAAGAACAGCCTTTGAAGTTGGATAGACTCAGATCCATTTACTAGCTGTGTAAAATTGGGTGCTTAGCCTCCCTTAGCTTCAATTTTCTAGTCTGTAGAATGAGAATAATAAGTGCCTTAGTGGGGGTGAGAACATGTGCAAAGAGCATGGCATAATTCCAAGACCACATTAGTGGGCTAATAAATGCCCTGTATTAGACAAAGCACATAGTCCTCTTCTGCCCTCTATTTCATTCCTGATAGTGTGAAAAGACCTACTAGTCACGGTGCTAGAAAACCCCAGCAAACTGCAAAGGACTCTTTGCAAGACAGGCCAGCTTGTGGTACCTTGATTATAGTAACTGCAGTCCGGCAAAGCCTGATAAGGGAATCTGCTTTCCCCACTGTCTGCCACTATAAAGTTGCAAGTATAATATATCCAACTGGAAAAGGTTTTGGCCCCCAGACTTAATAAGATCATAATTAAATAACTAAAACTTGGAGTTAGAAATCAGTATTACTAAACTTTAGTGTGTATAAGATCATCAAGAGCAGTGGTTCTCAATCCTGTTCACACCCAATATCACCTTTTCTATAATGTTCATGTTATTATCTTGAAATTCATAGATAATTTTTAAATTAGTAAACACATTTTAAAAATCAGTGTAATTTCTTGACAGTAATAGAAAGGAGAAATAAAAGGAAAGCAATTATAATTAAATCATTTCAGTATGGAAATGCTCTGGCTTGATTAACTTTATGACATAATGTAGTACTCAGACGCTTGCACATATTGGCAGACTCACCATGAACGTGGCAGTTACAATACAAGTGTGTTGTATCAGCAACCAAATATGAGCCACAAAGCCACTGATGATGTGATTTTCCACAGAGGAGAACAACTTTTGATAAAGTTCTGAATCAAAAAGGCTAATTTTCTTCTAGTTTACAAAGTGGTTGAATTCCTGTAAAATGTATTATATATTAAGACCCTGCAGAAAATACTCTAAATTTGGAATTAAGTAGGACGCTCGTTTAAAATGTGGATTCTGGATCCTCACCTCCAGAGATTTTGACTCATGGAATCTAAGATAGGACCAAGAGTCTACATCAACATCCTGGCAGTGATTCTGATTCAGGCATTCTGTTTTCTAATTGAATTGGGGGAGGGGGTAGTTGTCCTGGAGAGGGAACCTAAAAGGATAAACTAGGAACCAAAACCCAGGTTGGCTATGCCTATGAAGTATAATGTATTGGGGTGAAAGTAAGGAATTTAGAATAGGAATATCTCTGTTTCAGACACAACTCTGCTACTTGTAATTGCCTTGCTTGGTACAAGTTTTCTGTATTTCCTCATCTATAAAAATGGGTGGTGTGGAGGGATGGGATCGTGGTTTCCGAGACCCCTTGAGGTTTGCTTGGTTTTTTTTCAAGATTATTAAAACTTCTGATATAAAGCAGTTTGTAAAATGAAATATATTAACCATGCAAATTGCTTATTATTTTGATGCTGTTATTCACACTTTAGGAAATTCTGATCAGGATGTTGTCACTTTCCCCAAAGCCCACTGTTTGAAACCAGAAAAATCAAGTCACAAAGAAATCTGGCCCGCTAACCCCTCCACTCACCAAACAAACGAAAAACACACAAGCTCGTAATCCAAAGACTTGACAGGATTCTGGCTCCGGGTGGCCGGTGGCCAGTGTGTGGTTGAGTCGCTTCACTTTCCCTGGGGTCGGTTTGCTCAGACTTTCAGCTCCATTTGTTACCTATTCCTTCATTCCTCTTTGCTTCCTCCTTTCCCACACCTGCCACCATCCTTTCTACCCCTGTCTTTGACTTTTTTCTCTGCTTTCTTACACTACACATTCCCTCACTACGTACTCTGCGCTTTCTCGTCCGAGATTTCGGTCACCAGCTCCTCGGCAGCCCTTTTGGC
Source organism: Delphinapterus leucas (assembly GCF_059928025.1). Lineage (NCBI taxonomy): Eukaryota > Metazoa > Chordata > Mammalia > Artiodactyla > Monodontidae > Delphinapterus > Delphinapterus leucas. Next base: position 44,891,286 of record NC_143133.1, on the reverse strand, counting down.
TTCTTCCCTTTGGTAATCTCCGGCAATTCTCCCGCAACGTCCGGGGTCCTTCTTAAAATGGGGGAAGGGGGGCTCCCACCCTCAGCCCAGGCAGGGGCCCAAAACGTATGTCCGGGTCCCCGCACCTCCTAGCGTCCCCGCGACTCGCCTTCCCCTCCCCGCCCCTCTCTCGGCACCCCGCCCCCCCTCTCAGCCCTCAGCGCCCAGCTCCGAGGCTCCGGAGTCGCTGGCTGAGTGCACCCGTCAAGGTGCCCGGTCTCTCGCCATCCATTCGCCAGCAGCACGTCGCCAGGGTCCCTTCCCCACACCAAACGCCCCAGCTGCCCGAGGCTGAGGCCGGCTCTTCTTTCTTCTTGGCCTGGGATGCCCACCACGGGCGGGGTCCGTCGCCACTGAGTCCGGAGCCCGGCGCCACCCACGTGTCCCAGAGCGCCGCGCCTGGCCGGCGCAAAACCTCTCCAAGGCCACTGGCTCCTCGTCGCTGAAGCTGATTGCAGGCGAAAACCGCATGGGCCCGGGAGCTGCGCGCGGGTCACGAGCGGCACGTGCGGTTTCTTGGCGCTTCGCCGCAGGGTGCGGGTGCCCGCAGAGCCAGCAAGCGAGCGAGGGCCGGAGGAGGAAGGGTGGGCGCGCGGGAGCCACGCGGTGGCGCGGGCGGCGGGACTGCAGTGCCACCTCTCCCGAGAAAACCCACACACTCACACGCCCGCGCGCGCAAGCACCTGCACACCGTGGGCATCGAGAAGCCGAGCCATCGAGAGGCTTTGAGTGCCTGACGCGTTTCAGCGATGGCTTCTGCTCTCAACAGCAAAATTCACGCTCCCGGGACTTGCCCGGGCTCCAAAGCCGATGCCGGAGGTGGCGCCGACTGGAGAATGGACTGTGATCCCGAGATGCACGTGAAAATGTGCAAGAAGATCGCCCAGCTCACCAAGGTAACGTGAGGCGCTGCAGGCCGGCCAGCTGCGCGTCCGGGGCGCCCCGGGCCGGGGAGGGAGTGCGGACGCGCCCGAGGGAAGCCCAGGCAGAATCCGAGCTGAAACTTTGCCTCGGAGGCCAACCCGGAAGGGAAGCGGTCCTAAATCTTGGTGACCTTTTGGAGGCACCATCCTAAAGCAGCTGAGAGAAAGGATCCTTGCCAAGGAAACTCCTACAACCTCCACGCTGAGCAGGTGGTCTGCGCTCCTAGGGTGGGAATGTGAATCGAGTTGAATCAGTGCTGTGGGGTGTGTGTGTGTGTGTTTCCTTGCGGGCTCTGCTCAAGTGATAGTGCCTGGAATGTTGTGATTTCATTCATCGCCGTACTTTACAGGCGGGGAGGAGGTCATGTGGGCTCTTTAAACATTTGATTCATTTGTTGAGCGCCAGCAGCTTGCGTGTCACCATAGTAAACCTGGAAGGCAGCCCAGGGGACTTACTATCAAACTGGGTACAGAGCATAAATGGGGAAGTGAACAATTCACCATTTAATTACTGGATTACAAAGGACCTCGGGAGGTCAGCCCCTCCATCTCCCTACCTCATCCCAGAGCCCTGATTGAACCTCCAAGGAACTGTGATGTCTTCCTTATGAAGACCAGCAAGAAGATGGACACCCTGTCCTTTGTTAGCCCCCTGCAGCTTCCCAATTAGGAGCTCCTTGTGGTAGGTTCCCCTCCTGTGCCTGTTGTGTAGACAGAAAACAACATCCCTCTCTGTCTTTTATACAAGGTCCCGAGTGCCTGAATTTAGCTAGTTGCCTTGGGGTTTCCTTTCGATCTCATAATAATTACTCCTGATAACATGCCTGCTCGTGGAACGTCCGGTCCAGGTTCTGTGTATGGGACATACTCTCTTCCCCAACTATCTTCCTCCCACTTCCCACACCCACTTTTTTGTGGGATCACAGGCATTTTCCTCCCTGACTATTTTGCCAGAAGGAAGAGAGCACAGAGACCTGGAATTGGACACCAGCTGCCTTCTCCTATCCCTCCCATTAACTTCTCCACATTTTTTGCAAATAAGCCTGTATCCAAACAGTGATCTCTTCCTTTTTTTTTTTTTTTTTTTTTTGCGGTACGCGGGCCTCTCACTGCTGTGGCCTCTCCCGTTGTGGAGCACAGGCCCTGGACGCGCAGGCTCCGCGGCCATGGCTCACGGGCCCAGCCGCTCCGCAGCATGTGGGATCTTCCCGGACTGGGGCACGAATCCGTGTCCCCTGCATCGGCAGGCGGATTCTCAACCACTGCGCCACCAGGGAAGCCCCTCCACATACATATTTAACTATAGTTTTTCTAACAAAGTTATCACATAATTCTTTCTCCCTACAAAAGAGCTTTGCATACTTTACCCATTTAACAGCCCTCCCCTTTCCCATCTTGTCATTGTTGTCTAGAGTTTTTTACCTTTTAAAATTTACAATCGTTTTTATACTTGAGTTCATTAAATTTACTGACATTTCACCAATTCTTCTACTCCCTATTTTTTTCTTGAATCCACAGCCTTCTCTTTCGGTTCACTTTTCTTCTAGCTGAAGTTCATCATTTAATAGTTCTTTCCGTAGGGGTCTTGGTGGGGTAAGAAATTCTTTGTATATTTGAAAATGTCTGTATTTTGCCCTCACTGTTGGATGGTTGTTTACTTGGGTATAAAATTCTAGTGATGGGACTTCCCTGGTGGTGCAGTGGTTAAGAATCCGCCTGCCAATGCAGGGGACATGGGGTTGATCCCTGGTCCGGGAAGATCCCCCCACATGCTGTGGAGCAACTAAACCCGTGCCTCTCAACTACTGAGCCTGTGCTCTAGAGACTGTGCATGCCACAACTACTGAAGCCCGCACACCTAGAGCCCGTGCTCTGCAAGAGAAGCTACCACAATGAGAAGCACATGCACCCCAATGAAGAGTAGCCCCCGCTTGCTGCAACTAGAGAAAGCCCACGCACAGCAACGAAGGGCCAACACACCCCAAAATAAATAAATTAAATAAATAAAATTTTAAAAATTTCTAGTGAACAGCTATTTTCCCATAGCACAGTGTTGATAGTGTTCTATTGTCTTCAGATACTGATTGCTGCTGGTAAAAATCCTACTGCCAATCAAATTTTCATTCCTTTGTAGATAATCTGCCTTTTCTATTGGTAGCACTTGTGTGTGTGTATTTTGACGTTTAGCAGTTTCATTAGAACTCTCTAGTTGGTAGTGAATGTACTTTCTATTGAAGACTCAGGTGCTCTCTTTAATTCTGGAAAATTATCAATGATTTTGTGTTCAGATATTGTTTCTCTGTCATTGCCTCCATTCAGTTTTCTGCAACTGCCATTAGGTGAGTTAAGGTAGCCTCTCCATCCATATCCTAAAATGTTATTAAAAATCTTTTTGTCTCTATTGTATCCTGGTGAATTCCTTAATCCTGTCTTCCTATTTCCCAATCCTCTAAATAATATGTCCAATCCAGAATTTTTCCCATCTATTAAGTTTTATTTATTTTTAAAATTTATTTATTTTTGTCTGCGTTGGGTCTTCGTTGCTGCACGCGGGCTTTCTCTAGTTCTGGAGAACTGGGGCTACTCTCTGTTGCGGTGTGCGAGCTTCTCATTGTGGTGGCTTCTCTTGTTGCAGAGCATGGGTTCTAGGGGAATGGGCTTCAGTAGTTGTGGCATGCAGGCTCAGTAGTTGTGGCTCGTGGGCTCTAGAGCGCAGGCTCAGTAGTTGTGGCACACGGGCTTAGTTGCTCTGAGGCATGTGGGATCTTCCCGGACCAGGGATCAAACCTTTGTCCCCTGCATTGGCAGGCAGATTCTTAACCACTGCGCCACCAGGGAAGCCCCATCTATTAAGTTTTAGAATTACATTTTTCATTTCTAAGATTGCTCTTCTTGCTTCCTTTCCGTCTGATTTTGATAACTTAATTTTTATAGCTTTATTGAAGTATAATTTACATACCATAAAATTCATCTAAACATACAATTCACCATCTTTTAGTAAATTTACAGAGTTGCTGCTCCATAACCATAATCCAGTTTTAGGACATTTCTATCACCATCCTTTGTATCCATTTGTAGTCAGTCCCTGTTCCTACCCCAATGCCAGGCAACCACTGATCTACTTTCTGTCTTCATAAATTTATCCTTTCCATTTATTTCATATCAGTGAAACGATACAACATGTATTTCCATCTGGCTTTTTTCACTTAGTTGCTAAATCTCAGCATCATGTTTTTGAGGTTCATCAATTGTTGTAGCATATGTCATTCATTCATTCCCTTTTATTACTCAGTAGTATCCCATTGTATGGATACACCATTTTCTGATGATCACATTCGCCAGTTAATAGGCACTTGGATTGTTTCCACCCTGGGGCTGTTATGAATCACGCTGCTACAAACATTACATTCCTGCGCACACATTTTTGTTACTCTTGGGTAACAAAAATTAGTCTTGGGAATGGGATTGTTGGGTTGTATGGTAAATTTATGTTTGACTTTCTAAGAAACTGCCAACTGACTTTCCGAAGTGACTGTACCATCTTACATTTTCCAGCCTACTTTTCCAGGAGGATCAAGTACCACCCCAGGCACCCAGTTCTCAAATACAGTGAAGTGCACTTCTCCCTTTCCTCCTCTGTGCGCTCACTTCCCTCTGATATTTCCTCTCCTGAAATGACTTCATCTCTATAAGTTGAATTCTACTTATCTTTTAAGTCTCACTTCCCCCAAGAAAAATCTTTGAAAAACATCTCACTTTTGTAATTAATCATGTATTCATTAATCACTAATTGTATACTCGTTATTTCTTTCTTATTAATCTGTTTTTCCAGAAGTTTGTACAATGTCTGCCACATAGTAGACCCTCAGTAAGCTTGTTAAATTTAAAGTTTCTGCCTACGGATTTGGTTAATATTTCTTTCATCATGCTTATCCATCTGATATTATAGTTGATTTGTATATAGTATGTCCCTTAAGATAATAAGCTCCTTAATTTATTCACAATCCTTTGCACCTGGTAAACACTCATTATGTGGGGTTTTGGGGGGGTTGTTTTTTATATTTATTTTTGGCTGTGTTGGGTCTTCGTTGCTGCAAGTAGGCTTTCTCTAGTTGCGGTGAGTGGGGACTACTCTTCGTGGTGGTGCGCGGGCTTCTCATTGCTGTGGCTTTTCTTGTTGCAGAGCATGGGCTCTAGGCACGTGGACTCAGTAGTTGTAGCTTGTGGCCTCTAGAGCGCAGGCTCAGTAGCTGTGGCGCACAGGTTTAGTTGCTCTGCACCATGTGGGATCTTCCCAGACTAGGGCTCGAGCCCGTGTCCCCTGCATTGGCAGGCAGATTCTCAACCACTGCGCCACCAGGGGCGCCCTCATTATGTGTTAGTGTAGCAAATAAATATTCATTTACACGGTGGTCCAAAGTCCAGGATGCACATTAAAATCACCTGGAGAGATTTTAAAAACACACCAGTGAGACGATAACAAAATGCAATGCCTGATCCTAAACTGGGTTGTATCCTGGATGTAAAAATGCTACAAGGAGATGATTGGGTCAGTTGACAAATTGAATATGATGATAGAGAAAATTAAAGTATTCGTATCAATGTTAAAGCTCCTGGCGTTGACAAGTATACCATGGCTGTGCAAGAAAAATATCCTATTCTAAGAAAATGCACCTTGAACTTATTTTTAAGGAGGTGAGTGTGATGTCTTACTCTCAAAGAATTTTATTTTATAAATAAAATAGAGAAAATAAAAATAGAGAGCAAATGATAAAACAAATGGGACAGAATGTTAAGAATAGGTGCATCTAGGTAAATGTATGTGATGTTCTTTGTACTATTCTTCTTCTGGCAGTTTTTTCCTAAGTTTGAAATTATTTCTAAATAAAAGTTTGAAACAAACAAAAGGAATACAATGCCCCAGTCTCCATCTCAGAAGGAGAGGAGAGAGAGGTGACAGGCACTGCTATTTTCTGAAGCCCCTTAAGATCTCTAATGTTCACACATTGTTGAGAACCACCAGTTTAGAACAACTAAAGGTTTAAACAGTAGAGTGGGCACAGAGGAGTTAATTGGGAGAACAGGAGGTTCCAAATCCATTTCCCCTTAAAGTCTGTGAGATGCTTTGGTCTTGAAAGCATCAGGCATGTTTGCCCAGCCCTGTCCCTGGGCCCGTTCAGCCAGTCCCTGCTTTTGCACCTGCCCAGAAATCTCCAGCTGATTTTTCCTTTTGTAGGTCTCTCCACATCCTCATATCCAGAAGTGTTAGCATCCCTCATACCCAGAGATTCCCCAATTCCCATTTTCAAGGTGGGATGGCGTGTCTTGCTCCCCAAATACAAGCTTAGCCAAGACCTTTTTATATTAGAACATGAAAATGAGTGGGAAAGCATGTGTTCCCTCTCCATAAAGCCTCCCTTGAACTGAAGGCTGACTCTTGGGAGCCCAGCCCACAAGCATGACTCCATATACCCGTGGGACAACCTCTCATCTGGAGCAGTTTGAGGAAAAGTACCCAGGAGGCAATGAGAGTCCTCTTAGTGCCAGAAGCTGCCAAGCTGAAAGTATAAGAAGTAAGATAACCCCGACAGACCCTCTCCGTCACCCTTCCTAAATGATGTCTGCCAGGATCTCGGAAGACCCTATAAGGGCTACGGTGGAATCAAGCGCCTGCAACTTCTGCACATTAGTCACGCCTTATGATTCCCTAGTATTTGTGTTCTTTGCACAGCCTTTGACATACTTACTCATACTCTGTGTGCACAGCAGTTCTGCATGGCAAGGAGATGAGCACCATCTCTAATTGAGAGAATTAATATCTGAGACCCAAGAAAGGGCCAGTATTCTTGCCTGACATCACATTAGGATGTAGTGACAGAACCAGGGCATCCAGAGCCCAGTGTTAGGTGTGTGTGTGAGGGTGATGCTTCTTCCCTAGTCATCCTTGTGTTTCCGTAACCTCTCTCAATCATCTTTAGTGCTCTTTCCCAGGCAAGGGGAAATGTAGATCTAAGCAGTGAGGCTGAGGGCCGGAGCTGGGTCTGCAGAGCTCTTTCCTCTTTCTCCCTTGTTTCTTATGGAGTGATCTGCCCATAGAAGCACACATTCTTCTCTGTCAGCCGTGCCGTCGATTTTACAGGGGTAGGTGCAGTTCTGGGAGGAAGAAATGCCCAGGCCCAGTATTGTGACTAGGTGGGTAAATATCAGGAATGCAGCCTGCCCGTGGGTATGTCACACTCTTTAATATTATATCGGTAATGTGTTATTTTGGTCTCAAAACAGCCTCACGCCTTGGTCTTGTATTTCAATTAGTTCGTTGGAGAAGAAGGATTTTGTTTATTGGGATTTCCTAAAGACCCACCACACAGATCTTAGGATGAATTCCGTTTTGAGGAATTTGGTAAAGTGTTATAGTAAAAACGAATTCTGTCATTGGGAGAGCATCCTCACCTGAGAGCAGGGGACCTTTGAGTTGCAGTGTAGCACTTATTTGTAGATCCTTCCTTCCTTCCTTCCTTCCGTGGGAGGTTCTGGAGGTCAGAGTCACCACTCCCAGCACAGTAGCACAACCAGACCAAGCGAACTGTGTTTCCCCACGTTCCAGAACCTTACTGAGGTCTATGGAGACACATTAGCGGGGACAGTCATATTGGATGTTGAGGGGAGATAGTGGATTGTTTAGGGATGGGGTAGGGGGACTGCTGTTATGGAGAATAGACCCTGAGTATAAAATCAGAAATATTAAGGAAAATAATTATAATTTCTACTCCAGGTTATCTTTTAAATGAATTTAAACTTGATTTATCTCTAGAGGGGTGCTTCTTACTCTTATTTATACTAATAAATATAAAAGAAAATTAAATGTGAATAAAAATGAGGTCACCTGGAGAGCTAACAATTTGTGGGTTACTCTTGGAACACTCTTACTCCTGATCCCTGGATGGCTGATATCAGCTAAAATGCTATCTCTTCAGAGAGACTTTTCTGACTTTCCAATCCAAAGGGGCCAACCTGCTTTATCTGTAATTGAGAAAAATAGTCCTTTCTTCCTTGGTGATTTGTTGTGAGGGTTCACTAACTTAAGGAATGTAAGTGGAGCATCTCACCCGGCGGAAGGACTATTGTAAGCCTGATAGATGTTGCTTTCCCTTCCCTTGCTGAGCTAGAAGAATTGCAGAGGGACAGGACCACTGCCCAGTTGTCAAAACCGGCAACTAGGAACAAAGCCAGGCCTTCTCTGGACTGAGAGGCCAGGGCAGTGTCCCAGGCAGTAGGAGTGACGCTTACTGCCACACGAGTCCTCAGCAGCAGGCTGCCACTTGAGCCCTGTGCTTTTATGGCTTGAAGTTGTGGAAGTTTCATTGCACCCACTGACTCCCTTAGTTTCTCTGAAAATACCCTCCTGCCTGCAGGAGCCTGTGTAGGGACAGATGTTTAAACAGTTCCATACCAGTTTGCTTTAGGATTCTAGATTTGAAAACTGCAGATCTGTTTTAACAGGCCCTCTCTGTTGGAATCTTTTAATTTAACAAAGTGACGCATAGGGTGTACAGACAGCTATCTCACAGAAATCTTTTTGCCATCAAACAGGATGAAGTACACCTTAAATTGGGTGTCCTTGAACCCTACTATGATGCCTCTACTTTTGCGTAACCATTCTGATCTCTGCACTTCCCCCCGGCCTTGCTCCAATCCTTTCTCCACACAGCATCCAGAGTGATACTAAAATTGAATCATGCCCTCCTACACTGCTGTAGAATGTTGCAGCTGCTTTGGAAAACAGTCTGGTGATTCCTCAAGTAATTAACAGAGAGTTATCATATGAGCCAGAAATTCCATGCCTAGGTATAAACCCAAGAGAAATTAACTTGTACACAGTATTCAGAGCAACATTATTCATAATAGCCAAAAAGCCGGAAATAAATGAAATGTCCATCAACCGAAGACTGGATAAATAAAATATGGTACAAAGTACAATGGGGGTAGTGACTGAGGGATGCAAGGTTTCTCTTTGAGTCATGAGAATATTCTTCAGTTGACTCTAGTGATAGTTACACAACTCTGTGAATATACTGAAAGCCATTGAATTGTACAGTTTAAATGGGTGAATTGTATGGTCTCAAGGATTATATCTCAGTTAAGCTGTTAACATTAAAAGAAACGAAGACAAACTGAATTTTCTCCTGTTTGAATCCAGTTCTGAAGCAAGTCCTGATGACTTTACCCCATAAACGCAATGAGTCGGTCCACCTCCCTTCTGCATTTCTGCCTCCACCCTAGTCCAAGCCTCCTTCTCCTCTGGCCCCCAACCCCTGCTGTGGCCTCCTCATGGTCTACCCTTGCCCCCGCTCACAGCGGCAAGAATTACCTTATACAGTATAAACCAGAGCATGCCATTCTTCTGTTTAGAACCCACAAATGGCTTCTCATTTCACTTGGAATAAAATTGGTTCCCCTAAAGTAAATTCTTTAATATGGTCACTTGAGGTGGCTGCTGTCTACGTCTCAGCATCATCTCCTTGGCCACACTGGCCTTCTTTCAGGCTTTCAGATGTGCCAGGCTTGTGCCACCTGGAGCCTTTGTCCTCGTGGTTTCTTCAGCCTGCTCCTGGCTTGGTTCAGATGTCTTCAGGGAGGGCCTCCTTGCTCACCTAGACCATGAGATTTCCTCAGCTGCATCTGCTGTTTCCATTTTTTTCCTCTATCTGTTAACCTATTTATGGCCTTCTCTTCCCCACTAAGGAAGTTCCTTGAGGGCAGAAATTTCTGTCTGCTCTGTTCTCTCCTATACCCCCTGGTGCCTAGAACAGTGCCTGGGGTTAGTGATCGGTGCCCAGCAAGTGTTCGTTGATGGACTAAATGAACAAAACCCATCCTGGACCTCCCGCGGCTCCTAGGATAAAATAGCACATTTCAAACACAGCCTAGGTACAGTCGTCTTATGGGAGAGTGGGAAGGCTCCTTTCTCAAGGCGAGAACTCAGGAGGTGCTAGCATCTAATTTCTAGTTTTCTGAGCACAATGGAGAACTGGCATATGTGACAAATAAGTGGACATCCCCCATGCCCTCCCAGGCCAACATCTGACTTAGTCACTCCCAGCACCTGACCACAGACACAGGGTTGGACCAAACTTGGTGTCTCCATGTGGTCAGATCCACATTCCTTCAGAACACTAGAATTACGAGGTAAAATAAAAACGACGGTGACCAATCATACACAGAAATCACAACCATTTTAGAAAAATCAAGAATACAGAGAAGCAAAAAGAAAAAGATTTTAAAGTATCCCCAAACCCATAATAACTACAGTGATACAATAACTAATACCATTTTTTGCAGAGCCTACTATCTGATTTCTCATACAAATATAGACATGTGATTTTTAAAAAGAGTTATATCACACATAACTGTTGTGTTACCTGGGTTTTTTCCCCTTCACAGTAAATCTAGAACCCTTCAACACAACTTTTAAAGGTTGTGTCAATAGTCCATTGCATAAATGTTGCATAATTTAACTTCTTTCATTTATGACGCACTTACAGAGTGCCTTTTATGTGCCAGGTAAAATCCCTTATCTCATGGACCTTACAGAGAGAAGTAGAAAGGAGCTCTCAAATACAATAGAAGCCCTCCTATTCAATGTCATGTGAGCATTTTGAATAATTGAAAATGAAAACTATAAAAGAAAAAAACCTAACAGACGTAACTTTTTTAACTTAAAACAGGTGCCAGCACTGAGTTCCAGTGGGCAGGTGCAAACAGTTGTTAATTAAGGAAGGGAGGGGATGCAAGACAAGGGAGGAACAGTCAAGAGAAACAATAGTACAGCCTTGGGGCAGGGTCCTGGTTCCCATCAAGGTATACACACAACAATATCTTTGAGCTGTTTTGCAGAAACTGAAACCTCCACAAGGTGGGAGAAGTTAACTGTGTGCTGCCCACAAGCAAGTAGATCCCAGACCTTTTGGAGCCAGAAGGTTGATGATATTGACTCCCACTTACCTCACCACCAACCGATCAGAAGAATGTCCACCAGCTGATCATGCCCTCTTTGAACCATTACTATAACACTTCTCACTGTACCCTTCAGGTTGGGACACACAGTTCTGAGGGCATTAGCTTGCTGTGGCCCCTTTTGCCTGGCAAGGCAATGAAATTATTATTTTCTACCTCACCCAAAATAAAAAAAAAAGCGTCAGCAAACCATGTCCCAGGCCAAATCAGTCCGCTGCCCATTTTTATATGGCTTGTGAGTCGAGGATGGTTTTTACATTTTGAAAAAACATACAAAATAAGACCAATATTTGGTGACACATGAAAAGTACATGAAATTCAAATTTAGTGCCCAAAATAAAGTTTTATTGGGACACAGCCACGCACGGTCACTTAGAGATTGTCTCAGGTAGTTTTTGTGCTAAAATGGCAGATTTGAAACATTGTGACAGAGACTGACTAAAGCCTAAAATAATTACTGCCTGGCCCTTTACAGAAAAAAAAGTGTGAGGATCTCTAATTAAAACATGTGGGTGGGGCTTCCCTGGTGGCACAGTGGTTGAGAGTCCGCCTGCCGATGCAGGGGACACGGGTTCGTGCCCCAGTCCAGGAAGATCCCACATGCCGTGGAGCGGCTGGGCCCGTGCGCCTTGACCGCTGAGCCTGCGCCTCCGGAGCCGGTGCTCCGCAACGGGAGAGGCCACAACAGTGAGAGGCCCGCGTACCGCTAAAAAAAAAAAAAAAAAAACCAAAAACATGTGGGTGAACACTCATTCATTAATCATTTCATGTGAGGCTCAGTTTCAATTCTTTGGGACGGCCTGCTGATTGACATTTACCTTATTTGTCTTGTATAAACTACAGCTATAGTTAGAGTGACCTTTTAATTAATCATCCAAACTGAGACACTTCTGAGAATTAAAGGGGGCACTAAACCTATTTATTTAAAAAAAGTAAATAGGTTTCAGGTGTACAGCATTATAATTCAACATCTGTGTACACTACCAAGTGATCACACCACAAGTGTAGTTGCCATCCATCACCATACAGTTGACCCCCTTCACCCTTTCACCCGCCCCCAACCCTCTTCCCCCTGGTAACCACTAATCTGTTCTCTATGCCTATGAGTTTGCTTTTGTTTTATTTTGTTTGTTTTTGTTTTTTTAGATTCCACATGTGAGTGAAATCATACAGTATTTGTTTTTCTCCATCTGACTTATTTCACTTAACATAATACCTTCAAGGTCCATCCATGTTGTCCCAAGTGGCAGGATTTCATTCTTTATTATGGCTGAATAGTATTCCACTGTGTGTGTGTGTGTGTGTGTGTGTGTGTGTATCCATCTTCTTTATCCATTCATTCATTTATGGACACTTAGGTTGTTTCTATATCTTGGCTATTGTAAACAATGCTGCAGTGAACATCGGGGTGCATATATCTTTTCAGATTAATGTTTTCATGTTCTTCAGGTAAATACCCAGAAGTGGAATAGCTGGGTCATGTGGTAGTTCTGTTCTTAATTTTTTGAGGAATCTCATACTGTTTTCCACAGTGGCTGCACCAGTTTACAGTCCCACCAACAGTGGGTTCCCTTTTCGCCACATCCTCACCAATATTTATTTCTTGTCTATTCAATAATAGCCATTCTAACAGGTGTGAGATGATATCTCATTGTGATTTTGATTTCCCTAGTAATTAGCGATGTCGAACATCTTTCCATGTGCCTGTTGCCTACCTGTATGTCTTCTTTGGAAAAATGTCTATTCAGAGCCTCTGCTCATTTTTAAAATCAGGTTGTTTTTTTGTTGTTGAGTTGTATGAGTTCTTTATGTATTTTGGATATTAATCCCGTATCAGATATATGATTTGCAATTATCTTCTCCCATTTAGTAGGTTGCCTTTTCATTTCGATGTTGGTTTCCTTTGCTGTGCAGAAGCTCTTTAGTTTGATGTAGTTCCATTTGCTTATTTTTGCTTTTGTTTCCCTTGCCTTTAGAGTCACATCCACAAAAACATCACTAAGGTCCATGTTAATGAGGTTATCGCCTATGTTTTCTTCTAGGAATTTTATGGTTTCAGGTCTTACATTCAAGGCTTTAATCTATTTTGACTTAATTTTTGTGTATGGTGTAAGATAGTATCTAGTCTCATTCTTTTGCATGTGGCTGTCCAGTTTCCCCAACACCATTTATTGAAGAGACTGTCCTTTCTCAACTATGTGTTCTTTGCTCCTTTGTTGTAAATTAATTGTCTATATATGTATGCATTTATTTATGGGCTCTCAATTCTGTTCCATTGATCTGTATGTCTGTTTTTGTGACAGTACCATATGTTTTGATTACTATAGCTTTGTAGTATAGTTTGAAATCAGGGAGTGTGTTACCTCCAGCTTTGTTCTTCTTTCTCAAGTTTGTTTTGCTATTTGGGATCTTTTGTGCTTCCATACAAATTTTAGAATTATTTGTTGTAGTTCTGTGCAATATGCCATTGGAATTTTGACAGGGATTGCATTGAATCTGTAGTTTGCTTTGGATAGACTGGACATTTTAACAATGTTAATTCTTTCAATCCATGAACATGGAATATCTTTCCATTTATTTGTCTTCAATTTCTTTTGTCAATGTCTTATAGTTTTCAGTGTACAAGTCTTTCACCTCTGTGGTTAAATTTATCCCTAGGTATTTTATTCTCTTTGATGCAATTGTGAATGGGATCATTTTCTTAATTTCTGTTTCTGTTAGTTCATTATTAGTGTACAGAAAAGCTATAGATTTCTGTATATTGACTTTGTATCCTGAGACTATACTGAATTCATTTATTAGTTCTAACAGTTTTCTGATGGAGTCTTCAGGGTTTTCTATATGTAATATCGTGTCATCTGCAAATAATGACAGTTTTTTTCCTCCCTTTCTTATTTGGATGCCTCTTATTCCTTTTTCTTTCCTAATTGCTAATGGCTATGTTGAATAAAAGTGGCAAGAGCGGGCATCCTTGTCTTGTTCCTGATCGTAGAGGAAAAACTGAAAGCTTTTCACCATTGATAAAGTTCTGTTGGTTTAAACCACAAGTTTGTAGTGACTTGTTATAGTAGCCATGGGAATTGGGTCCATTGGCTAACTTTCACAATATCCTCTTCATCATTACCAAAGACTTCTTCCTTCTCAGACCCTAGTGAGGGTCTTGCCTCTGATAATTGTCAGAATCAACTAGTGAGCATTTTTAACAAAAATTGAGACCAGTGCATTAAAACCTTTGGGTGGGGCTCAGGCAATTATGCGTTTTAAAAGCTCCACTGGTGACTGTGACTTTAGCCTGACTCTAAAATCACTGCAATGGGTCCTTGGCCTTTGGTCTATATAATATGTCCAGGTCTGTTGCCTGGCCCTGGACTTGCTCTGTCTGGTAGCAGAGAGACTGTGTGTTTGTCTTATTTCTTCTGCTTCTCTAGGAGCTCTTTAGGCCAGTGCTGTTCAAATGTTAGTATTAAACACAAATGGCTAGGCCCACCTGCAACATTTCTTATTCATTTGATCATGGGTGAGGCCTGAGAATTTGCATTTTAAACAAGCTCAGGTGATGTTGTGGACTACAGTTTGAGAAAGCCTTTAGGATCATCAGGTCTCTCTCTTTTGCCTTCCTCATATTTGAACTTCCAGAAGCTTCTAGCATAGTGTCCTGCTCTCAATAATATTAATAATAGGGGCTGAATTACTTAGAACTGTGAAACCCTTGATGACAAGGATCTTGCCTTATACCTTTTAAATATATCTTTAGCACCTCCATTAATGCCAGGACACAGGGGGTGACAGTAGGAGACATATTAAACGGTGGGTGCACCAGCAAATCTCCCATCTATAAGGGATGCTAATGCATCTCTGGGTGCCATCACATCACAAGAAATGCAGAAGGATGCCAAAATGGCAAAAAAAAAACCCCGGAAGAGAGGTATTGTGCACGCCTCAGTGGCTGTTTCCAGTTTAGGTGTGACTTGGAAGAGGTTGTGAAATAATGAGGAGTACAATAAAATGCTTTGTGAAGGAGGACACCACTGGTTAACCTCAAGGCTTCAGTTTTGCTGAGTAAATATGCAGGTTTGGGGCTAGAGCTGAATTGCTCCAGACAGTAAAAGAAAGATTAATCTCCCCTCAGCAGTTCTGCTCCATCCTTTTCCTCATGTTGCATTCAGTCTCTTAAATAGGCATTGACCAATTGCAGGTTTGAAGGAATGATAGATGTTAGCCTGCTAGTTTACCCACGTGTCTTGGTCTAGCTTTGCAGTCCGCTGATGATTTTGTTATGATTAGGATTACAGAAGCATTTGTGGGTAGAGTAAGGGTCATGCAGATAGGATGTGGTGGATGGGTTGCATGAGGAGTGATAGCTTCATATTTTGAAGACAAAGTTTATTTAGATCATAGTTTTGGTTAAGCCAAACTAATTTCAAGGAAGTGAAAAAGAAGCTGTCACTGGTTTTCATCTATTTTCTTCCCAGGGTGCTCTGCCCAGGGTGCTCTGCCCTTGAGAAGCATACCCCTCAAACATCTGCTTTTCCTTGCACTTGCAAGCTCATTAATGGTCGTTTCCCAGAGAGAGACCCAGAAATAGCCAATTCCATTAAAAGGCTTATCATTAAGTACAATACAGCTCTTTATGTGGGAGGATGGCCTCTGAATAAGAGTCCATTAGGGCTGTGGGCTAGAAAAATGGGTCAGCTTTCTTTTAAGGGAGAAATTAATTCAGCAAGCAAGAGCCAGAAATACTGTGACATTCATCCTGTACAGCTTTTCCTCTTCACGCTGCCAAAGTGCGTCTGTCCAGACCTGCTATTCCTGTCCTCAGGCCCCTGGAGCAGGGCCCATTTGTCCTGAGGAAGCCAGTGAATTGTATGGTGACAGCCTAAATAAACATGAGCAAGGAGATCAGAACTGAGTATAGGGTGTGTGTGTGTGTGTGTGTGTGTGTGTGCACGCGCGCGCATGTGAGCACACGCACCCTGAATATAATCTAAACCAAGAAAACAAAAGTTAATCAGTAACTTAGTCGCTGACCTCTTTCCCCTTTGCTAGGTCCTAATGTCAGTTTCATGAGAGATGGCTCATAGCCAAGTCCATGTGGTGCTGTCCCCAGAGAAGAGCTGAAAAAAAGAAGCTTGTTTCCAGTATAGGAGGCAAATGCTTGAAAGGCCGGTCCAGTGTCCAGTCTCCTCCTGCTAACTTAGGCAAGCTGATTCACAGGGCGTGGTGGGCCCTTGGTAGCTGTGGTCGACAGGCAGAGGAAGAACTAGAGCTGAACAAGTGGGAGCTGGGGAATAAGCATCCTGTTGAGAGTAGCCAGGGACACAGTGTCCAAAAAGCACAGAAAACACAGAAGTGAATCAGGCACATATCGGCAGTGGGAGAGGTGGTCAGCTGTGTGGGCCAGGACAGTGAAGGATTCCAGAAGGTGGATGATTCAGAATTCAGAAGAGCTGCGAGTCAGAAGTGGATGTTCTGCCCAAATTCAGCAGGGTGCCCTGCTAGTAGGTTATGGACATGAAGACTCAACTCTACAAAAGGAGAGAATTGGCAGAGTGGCAAGTTCTTGGCAAACAACATAGAAAATTTAACGAACTTGTAAGACATTCAAGGAGGAGATGTCTTGTAGGACATTTGTTGTGTAGTTGTGCTAGATTGGATTTTGCATTATTGTTCAGTAAATATTCACTCACTCTTATTGCCCTCCCCTACCCAAAGAGCAGAGAGTCTGTCCTCATCCCATTCATGATGGGCTTCTTGAGATTTGCTTTGGTCTGTGGAATGTTAGGGAGTGCGAACACAGGCAGAGGCCTTAAATATGCTCGTGCAGTTTGGTGATCACCATGAGAAAAGCATGTGCTAATTGGCCTCTGTCCCTACAGCCTAGTGCTAGTAAGCAGACCCGAATCCAGCTCACAGCCTCAAGCCAAGCCCAGACAATACAAGACTTGAAACGCAGGGGAGATCCACTCAGCTGAGCCCAACCACGGTTACACTACATGAGAATAAATGCTTCTTGTTGTAAGTCATTGAGTTTTGGGGGTAGTTTGTTATGCAGCACTATTGTGGGCAGTCCCTGACTAAGACAGAAGGGCTAGAACTCAGAAAAGATATCTCAACTAGAGATGCAGTTTTAGGAATTATCAACTTCTAGGGGTTAGTCCATTTATTTGTTTATTTACTCATTCACTCAGCAAATATTTGGTATGAGCTGATTCTACGCTGGGTACTTATTCATTGATATGGAGGAGATTGTCCAAGATCCTCATGGAAATAGGTCTCTTGGCATCTTTCCCAGGGAGAATTTGCCGAGTAAGAAAATGCTGTCAAAAACAGAACCTTGGGGATTGCTAGCCCATGAAAGAGAGTCTGAGAAAGAGCCTTCTGAGAGGTACCAGGAGACACAGGTGAAGGTGGTGTTTCATCTGGGAGAAGAAGCCTTCAGGAGGGAGCATTGACTGGTGGTTGGTGCAAAGAGGGAAGATGGGTTGAGGCCTAAAACAATGTCATTATGAATAGTCATTGGTGGCCTGGGTGTCTTTAGAGTGATGGGCCAGGGTTGGGAGAGCCTGGTGCTGAGAGCCATGTGTTGGCTTCTGTATTAGTCAGCTTGGGCTGACATAACAAAATGCCAAAGACCCCATGACTTAAACATCAGAAATTTATCTTCTCACAGCTCTGGAGGCTTGAAGTTCAAGATCAAGGTGCCGATAGTGTTGGTTTTTGGTGAGGGATCTCTTCCTGGCTTGTAGACAGCATCCTCTCACTCTGTCCCCACATGGCCTTTCCTCTGTGCACATGTGGAAAGAAAGAGATCTATGGTGTCTCTTCCTCTTTTTATAAGACACCAGTCCTATCAGGTTAGGATGCCACCCTTCTGACCTAACTTAACCTTAACTACCTCCTTAATTGCCCTTTCTCCAAATACAGTCACATCGGGGGTTAGGGCTTCAACACAGGAATTTGGGAGGGAACACAGTTTAGTCCATAACAGCATCAGGAGACTTGGTTCTGTTTCCAGCCTTACCACTGCCTAGGCCACCCCTTGAACTTTCCCCAGGACTCCCTGTCATGATCTAAAAGGCACAGCAGCCACCTTACCTACCTGCCTCAAGGTTGCTGCAAGGAGAAAGTGAAATAAATTCCTTGTATCTCTGGGGCAAGTCAGGGGTACAGTCAAGGTTTACTTAGTTGCAAAAGGGATCCTGGATAACCACCCCTACCAAATTCTATCCTCCCTTTCCCTGTGGGTCCTGGATGGGCATCTGTTTTCGTGTTGGCTTTTCATGCCTCTTCGCTGCTGCTGCTGGTTGCCTTCTCCATCTGTCCTCCTTGGGAAGAGAGGCTCCTCAGAATTTGTATATGAATTCTTTATGAACTGAGCATGTCATGAAATTCTGAGATGTTTACAGGGCACAATGTGATGCGGGGAAAGAGCCCTAGCTATGCAGTCAGCCAGGCCTGGATTCACATCACGGGCCTGCCACAGACTGCCTGGAGCCTTAGAAAGTTATCTAACAGATTCCTTAGATTCCTCACCTGACGAATATTGGAAGGAGTGCCCACCTTGGTGTGTAGAGATGGCAACTAAATGACATAGTAAATGGATGAAAAACACACCAGCGAATGGATGAAAATTTTCATGACTTAACTTTAAGAACCTAGATGCCTGGTATCCAACTTTGAGCTGCTTGCTGAGCTATGAGGCTGTGCAGTGTGACACCCCTCCCAACAATGCAGGCTAGTCCTACCCCTGTAGAGATGGTCCTTGGGAAAGTAAAGGTGTCCAGGCAGTGTCCACCACTTGGCAATGTCTGCAGAGGCAGGACAGCACATCAGGGCAGTGAGCTGATCCCTAAAGAGAATGAGTCCAGTGGAAGCAAGGATGTGGAGCTAGAGGAGACTGGGAGAAACAAAAGCCAGTCCCATAAAAACCCAAAAGGTTGATGGTGCTGTATGTTTACTGGAGGTTCAAGTCACATTTCCTTTGAATCTCAAGGACAGGAAAGGATGCAAGCAAACTGTGTCCATCAACAGATGAGTCGATAAAGAAGATGTGGTATATATATATGTGATATATATATGTGGTACACACACACACACACACACACACACACACACACACACACACACACAGGGAATATTACTCGGCCATAAAAAAGGATGAAATTCTGCCATTTGCAACAGTATGGATGGACCTAGAGGGTATTATGCTTAGTGAAATAAGTCAGACAGAGATAGTCAAATACTTTATGTTATCACTTATTTGTGGAATCTAAAAAATAAAACAAACAAATGAATAAAACAAAACAGAAGCAGACTCACAGATATAGAGAACAAACTAGTATTATCAGTGGGGAGAGGAAAGAGAGGAAGGGCAAGATAGCAGTAGGGGATTAAAAGACACAAACTACTATATATAAAATAAATAAACTACAAGGATAGATTGTACAGCACAGGGAATATAGCCAATATCTTATAATAAATTTAAATGGAGTATAATCTATTAAAATACACTATTTGTACACCCGGAACTAATATAATATTGTAAATCAACTATACTTCAATAAAAAAAGGATAGGATAGGGCTTCCCTGGTGGCGCAATGGTTGAGAGTCCGCCTGCTGATGCAGGGGACACGGGTTCGTGCCCCGGTCCGGGAAGATCCCACATGCCGTGGAGCGGCTGGGCCCATGAGCCATGGCCGCTGAGCCTATGCATCCGGAGCCTGTGCTCCACAATGGGAGAGGCCACAACAGTGAGAGGCCTGCGTACCGCAAAAAAAAAAAAAAAAAAAGGATAGGATAGGATGCCCAAGCTGATGTGAGGCTTATATTGCCTCTGAGGAAAGATAGACTGAGTTTAGTCACAGCTTCAGAAGTTTGCTCTGTAAATCACCTCCAATGCCTTGGTGGTTGTGGTACTTAACAGTTCATAGTGCTGCAGAAGATCTGTGTCATCTGCACATTTCAAGTATATTTACCCCAGAAGGTGTTAGAACTCAGTTGAATCCATTCATTCCTTCCCATATTTCCGATGTGTCTAAAACTATCTCCTCTCTATAACACAGAACAGCATTGACCAATTTCATGGCAACGTTTTTGAAGGTAGAGCTTGGTGTGGAACCTTGGCAGTTTTATGAAATATTTCACACATATAAAAATGCATAATACCTATATGGAAGGTACAAAGAATAATGATAAAATAAGCACATGTATTTACTATTCAGCTAAAGCAACATTATCAATTACTGTGTGTCCCTCCCTAACTGTATTTCTTCTCCTCCCCAGAGGTAACCACTGACCAAAATTTTGTATTTGTCAATTCTCTTGCTTCTCTTTAGGGTTTGCTACATTTCTCTAAACACTAGTAAACAATATTTGGGTTTTCTCTTTTTTAAGATTTTTATATAAATGGTATGTTCTTCTGGAACTTGTATTATTACTTAATATTGAGAGTTTCATTTTTAAAAAGGATAAACTGTTACACCTGGGGGAGTTCTGAATTGGCCAAAAGAGGCTGAGCCACTTTTTCTCCACCTTTTTCCAACTACCTTTTATTTCCCTTTGTATTAGGCTTACTTGACTTTTTTACTCCGTTAAATCAGGTAAACCATCTGAGCAGAGAGAAAATGAAGTCCAGCAGCGCCACCAGCATGCAGCGTAGGGAGCCACAGAAAGGAGGAGGGTGTCCTTGTGATCCCTGAGCTGTGCACAGCTGTTGCTCAGGCACCTCCTCCCACTAAATGCCATTTAACGGCCCCCGAGAATCTTATTTATCACCCCTTTCGCTTCACTGTGGGAGTACCCTCACTTATGCAATAAAAATGACAAGTCACCCTCTGCACATGCTTTCAACAGGCACTAGAGGTCAAAGCTGTCTCTTCCCCTTGCCTTGGAAAAAATTGTACCTGTCACATTTCTGAAACAGATACAAAAACAAAAAAACTCAGCCTTCGAAATTATCTTCACAACAGACAGCTCCTTGGCTACAGAGAGGCAGCTTTCTGGCTTGTTGGTTTTAGGATGCACGCGCCCATACTGAAACCAATTATGGGCTATTTGAAATTTCAGTCAAATATACTGCAGTCGCCGATACTGAATAAATGATCACTAACGGCTAAACTGACGCTAAGATCATCATGAGATAGTGCTGCTTCTAAAAGTATATAGCCTAAGTCCCTTTTTTTTTTATATCATGAACTTCCTCTTTTATTTTTTTTAATTTTTGCTTTATTTATTTATTTTTGGCTGCATTGGGTCTTCATTGCTGCCCACGGGCTTTCTCTAGTTGTGGACAACACGGGCTACTCTTCGTTGCGGTCCCCGGGCTTCTCATTGCGGTGGCTTCTCGTTGCAGAGCGCAGGCTCTAGGCACGCACAGGCTTCAGCAGTCGTGGCTCACGGGTTCCAGGCTCAGTAGTTGTGGCGCAAGGGCTCAGTTGCTCTGCGGCATGTGGGATCTTCCCGGACCAGGGCTCGAACCCATGTCCCCTGCGCTGAGGGGCGGATTCTTAACCACTGGAGCTAGCGATGACCTGGAGATGATTTAGTCATTCTCCCAGTTCACACACTAGAGACTAGGGAAGCTAAGGGGCTTCTCCGAGGTCACACAGCTGGTTAGTAGCAGGGGAGGGTTAGTTGGAGGGAGATCATTAGTTTTGGTTTTGGTGTGTTGAGTTTGGAGGTCCTGTGAGACATCCCAGTCAGGTGTCAAGGAAATAGTTGGATATTTTTGATGGTCCTTTAGGAGAGAGGTCAGGGTCTGAGTTATATATTTGAGGGTGGACAATGTTGAACATTTCACTCACACATATTTCAACCCTGATTCTGACGTGTGCTGAAGAGGCTGGAAGGCTTAGAATTATATTTCTCAGAATTCCTTACTGCTGGATTTCTTGATGTGATTCTGGTGATACCAATCGTGTGCTCCCCAACAAGACATTTATTGTCATTTTATATAAATTTTGCCATGAAAATTTCAAGTATTGATATATACAACATTTCAGTGTACTGTTTCCCTTTTGCCCAGTTTCAAAAATGACTAACATATGCTAACTTTTCCTCCTTTGGACCCATATCTACTCCCTACTTCTGTATTATTTTAAAGTAATCTCAGAAGTATTTCATCCATAAATATTTAAGTGTCTATCTTTGGAAGATAAGTATTCTTTTTTTATAGCGTATCCTTAATACCATTATCACACAAAAAATTAACAGTAAATCCTCAGTATCACAAAATATCTGTTCTGTGTTCACATTTCACCCATGTCTTCTTCTAGTAGTTGTATTGTTTCATAGTGTTGTCTGATAAAATTTTTACAATTTTCTTTTCAAATCGGGATTCAAATAAGGATTTATATATTGCAGCTCAACTGCTTGATATGTCTTTTAGGTTTCTCTTTTTTGTGTGTGTGTGGTACGCAGGCCTCTCACTGTTGTGGACTCTCCCATTGCGGAGCACAGGCTCCGGACACGCAGGCTCAGCGGCCATGGCTCACGGGCCTAGCCGCTCCACGGCATGTGGGATCTTCCCGGACCGGGGCACGAACCCGTGTCCCGTGCATCGGCAGGCGGACTCTCAACCACTGCACCACCAGGGAAGCCAATCTCACTGTAGTTTTGATTTGCATTTCTCTAATGATTAGTGATGTTGAGCATCCTTTCATGTGTTTGTTGGCAATCTGTATGTCTTCTTTGAAGAAATGTATATTAGGCCTTCTGCCCATTTTTGGATTGGGTTGTTTTGTTTTTTTCATATTGAGCTGCATGAGCTGCTTGTCAGTTTTTAAAGGCCTCCAGGGAGTGACAGCCAAAAAGATCTCTAGGCAGCCAATCCCAGTATTTAATAACCTCCTCTGAATTACATGATTGTATAAATTATTGACAGCAAGAGAGCGGGCTTTAGTAAGTGGGAAAATTGCCTTATTTTTAAAATAATGCTGTGTTCCATTTAAATACATTTGTGAACTTTTTATTTGAGTAAAATATACATACAGAGCAGTTTTAAAATCCTGTTTTAATAAAACTTGATCCTAAAAATTCAAGCTGACTTATTTATTCCTAAAACATTTTTGAATTCCATTTTGTGCTAGGGACTGGGTTAGGAATAACCTGATGGGACCCCTGATAGATTAGGAGACAGATTCTGATGGGTGTGACATAACGGAGGGGTGAAGAGGAACCCACAGGAGGGACCCCAGTGGAGTGGGTGGGGAAGGATGAAACGTCAGGGTAGGGATCAAACATGTGTGAGAGGAAACAGCACAAAAAGCCCAGCTACCAAAGTTGAAAGGACATTTTGGTTTTGCTGACTGAAGGACGAGCAAGCAAATTAAAACCCTGTGAGCAAATTAGGCGTAGCTGCTCCCTTCAAGGGCAAATCGCTGAGGTTAAGAGAGGAAATCAGGAGTCGGTCACACTACCTGCCAGTGGAAAAAACGTGCATTGCTTTCATTTTCACTGTTCTTTTAATTTTAACAAGTGCAGCTATCTCGGATTCGGTATAGGCCAAAGCTTTTTTGCAGTGATACTAGATTTATGAGTGCAGTCCTATATCAGTTTGGGAATTCATCTGCAATTCTCATTTACATGCCTGACTTGTAGGAAGTTTCTTTATTTCTTTTTATTTTTATAACATTTACAAGTTTTCTGTCGTAGACAGTTGGGATACCCTGGACATCCTCTTGAGGTCTAATTTTGGGGATGTCTGTGAAATGGAGCCACACTTAAAATGTGAATGTGGCCTGCTGAGATCTCCAGAGGTTCCTTCCCACTTTAAGAATGTGGCTCTCTGTAAGCAAAACAAAACCCCAAAAGAGTTGTTGTTATTCATTTGTTCATCTATCTAGTTACCCACTGCCCCTCCATTCCCCTGTCCCATTCACTCACTCACCCATCCTCCCATCCATATTTTTCATCACTTTCTCACCCATGCAGCTTCTGCCCAGCCCCTCCTCCATCTGTCTGCCCTTCTCCCCACTTTCCTATCCATTTACTCACCCATCCATCCATGTCAGACATGGGTTCGAAATCTCTCTTGAAACTCCACTTCCCAAACCCTTGTTCTTTCTCTTGTACTGCGATGCTCTCCTCCCAGCAAGGTGCGGTGGCACTAGTTCCATCAGCCTCTAGCTCCCCCAGTTACTGGTATTGGACACCTCCAGGCTCAGTTCTGCCCACTCTGAGCTAGGGAACACAGAGCCAGTCATTGTGTGTCAAGAGCTTCTGTTACTTTCCATGGTGGCCTTGGAAGTCATCTACTTCCCTGAGCTCCTGGCCTCTGAGGAACAGCTTCCATCCCACTATTCCTCTACCTTTCTGGACCTGCTTGCCTGGTTCTGTAGGGTCAGAATCAGCTCTCCAGACTCCCTGATTTCACCACATCTCTTAGGTACCTTGTTTGGGGCTCCCAGATAGCCAGTTAGGATGCAATCGTGGAAGACACAACAGTCTTAAAAGTTTAGAGGTATGTTATCTCACATAACAAGAAGTCAGGAGGTAGAGCCTCTCTGTCGCTGGTAATTCAGTGTCTCAAGGATGTCACCACAGGCCACGTGCCTGCCATCTTCTCCGTCCTCTGCATATCAACGCTTTCCTCCTTCAGAGTTTCTCAGTGGCTGTCGCAGTTCCAGGCAACACACAAAGACAAGACAACATCTCCTGAAGAGGAAGGGCATTTTCTCCTTTGTGCTTCTTTTTATTTATAAGGAAATCTTTCCCAGAAGTCCTTCAGATGTCTCCTTGGGTCCCCTTGGCCAGGACTGAGTTCCACACCCAAATCAAAATGAGTCATTGATAAAGGAGACAATACTGTAAGGCCTGGTTTAGACCAGGCATAATTCACCCTCTGAGCCCATGGGAGGGGACAGCTAAACAAAATTGGGGCTTTCTTGCCAAGGAAGAAAGCAGGAAAGGGTGTTGGGTAGGCACTATCGGGTCTGAGATACTGAAGATCAAAAGTTTAACACTGGAACGGAAACTTGGACTAACAGAGCTCTGTGTTTCTCATTAGTCAGGGGCTATTTTCTTCCCAGGGGACATTGGGTTCTCAGTTAGGGGCTATTCCTCACCCCCTGGAGGACATTAGGCAACATCTGAAGCCAATTTTGGTTGTCACAATGGAGTAGAGGGGAGCTGCTGGCATCTAGTGGGTCAAGGCCAGGGGTGCTGCGATGTCAAAAGTGCCGAGGTTGAGAAACCTTCCATTAAAAATATGAGAAGATGAAGCATGATGAAAGAATAAAGCTACATTTATTTTTGTTTGTTCGTTTGTTTGTTTTTGTTTAATTAATTAATTTATTTTTGGCTGCATTGGGTCTCGTTGCTGCACACGGGCTTTCTCTAGTTGCAACAAGCAGGGGCTACTCTTCATTGCGGTGCGCGGACTTCTCATTGCGGTGGCTTCTTTTGTTGCGGAGCACGGGCTCTAGGCGCACGGGCTTCAGTAATTGTGGCTCGCGGGCTCAGTAGCTGTGCCACAGGGGCTTAGTTGCTCCACAGCATGTGAGATCTTCCCGGACCAGGGATCGAACCTGTGTCCCCTGCATTGGCAGGCAGATTCTTAACCACTGCACCACCAGGGAAGTCCCTAAAGCTGCATTTATGAACGTTAATTAAAATGATTTAGCCCACTTTTTACACGTCTGTGATACTTATTTGTAATGTCTTAGTGGCATCTCTGGGAATTGAGGTTCAAAGGATTAAAAGAGGACCATGGGAAGTAAGTCAACAATTTTTGCCAACAAACTTGTAAAGGTTAAAGAAGAGGAAACACACAACAGTAGTGAGGGTGTGGTGATGCAGACATTTGTTTAGCCTGGTGGCAGTATGAAATGGTCCCACTGTTCTCAAAAGCAGCTTGACAATGTGTTGATAACTCTTAAAAATGTTCTTATTCTTTCATCCTCAAATTCCACTTCTGAGAATTCATTCTAAGGGGAAAATCCAAAGTATGAAAAAAGCTTTAATGCAAATCTTTATTCTAAGCACCATTATTCATAAGAAACATTGAAAATGACTTAAATTTCCAGGCATAGGTGTATATAGCAATAAAATATAGAGGTACGTGATGGAATTTTATGTCCACATTAAGCATGATGTTTATGAAGAAAAAATCACTCATAATAGTAAATGCAAAAGTGAAGAAATGAAATTGATTACATACCATGATCATAGTTATGAAAATAAATAACTTAAAACATATACATATAAAAGCAACCTGGCAGGAAACACATCAGAATGTTAGTGAGACTATTTCTTTGTACCAGTGGGGATACAGGTGATTTTTATTCTTCTTTTGACTTCCTTAAGGTAATGCAACCATGTTTATTTTAGCTTATTATGTTCAAGGCAACAAATGCTGAATCTATAGATTGTACTAACAATTCAATATTTAGATCTGTTTCTGTTGTGGGTTCTTTTTTTTCTGATCCCTTCTGTCTTCATTTTTCCTTTCCTCTCAAGGACTCCTGAACTGGGGTACCTTGACAGTAAGAGACTTAAAGATGCACTTCAGAGCACCCTTAAACCTCTGAAATTGTAGGATATATGTACTCCTTTTTTCTTTTTTTAAAAAAGGGTCTTTTAATTGGGAGTAATTTTTTTTTAAGATGTTGGGGGTGGGAGTTTATTAATTTATTTATTTTTGCTGGGTTGGGTCTTCGTTTCTGTGCAAGGGCTTTCTCTAGTTGTGGCAAGCGGGGGCCACTCTTCATCACGGTGGGCGGACCTCTCACTATCGTGGCCTCTATTGTTGCGGAGCACAGGCTCAGTAGTTGTGGCTCACAGGCCTAGTTGCTCCGCGGCATGTGGGATCCTCCCAGACCAGTGCTCGAACCCGTGTCCCCTGCATTAGCAGGCAGATTCTCAACCACTGCGCCACCAGGGAAGCCCCAGGAGTAATTTTTAAATAATTGTTCTTTTGATTTATTTTTACCTTGATCATGTACTATTTTGATAACAAAAAATAAAATGATTTTTAAAAAATTATACAGGGAATTGAAGTGTAAGGGACAAAACCATATGTCAAACCCAAGGACAACTATGGATCAGCTCTAGGGACTATCAGTGGACCAAATGATCCTCACTTCTGAACAGGGATCAAGGGGATCAGATGCCCTCACTGATAGTTGAGTCCTTTGCATCAGGTTAACCTTGAGAGACAGTGGGGGGTTTCCAAATTAGATGCTCGCTCCTGTGGCTGTGAGATGCCCCAGAATACAGCACACACCTCAGGGAGCCAGAGCAGAGGTCCTGCAGCTTCACAAGGAGCCTCTGATCAAGTGCCATTCTAAATTCTGGCACGTGTTATGCCATGGAAAAAAAAAACAAATAGCATTTACTACTTCTGACTCTTTCTTAACTTTCTGTTGACATTGTGTTTTATCTAGATAAGAGGGCTGTTCCCTAAACTTCTGAAGTGATGTTCTCTGTCAATATCACAGATGTTGAAAATAAAGTCCAAGGTGGTAACTGAGTTAAAGCAGAAGGTCCATATTCCCTCCCGTAGTCTTCTCTTCCATTGCTAACCAAATCCAGGACTCCTCGGCTCCCCTGCCTAATGTGACCTAAACATACTGGGAGTGCCTTCACCATGTTATTGGCTGGGGGACAAATTCCTTCTTATTTTTTATGACCTGCTGCAAGAAATCATCACCTATGAGAAATCATCTTGGACCACCCTGCCCCCCACCATGCAGAGTTAATGACTCTGTATAGCTTCACACAGCATGCTATAGGTTCTCAGTAAATAATTATTGTAAAACTTAAGAAAAATACAAATTTACTTTATCGTAGGTTCTCATTTCTCAGAGTTACTCCATGACCTACCAGCATCAGTCACTAGGGAGTGTGATGAAAAGGCAGATTCCCAGGGGCTACCACCCTCCTCTTGAGTGAAGCTGTTTTGGGGTTGGGTCCAGGAATCTGCCTTTTATAAGGTACCCCCAGGGACCTCTTCTGCACACTGAAGTATAAGAACGATTGGCTAAGGCAAAGCGATGCTTCAAGCCATGTGTAGAGTTTTCAACCAGTCCCTGAAATGTTTATAGCCATTTGAAACTTTGCCCAGAATTATTTTCCTTGTTTGTTAAGATATTACCAAAAGGCTGGGATAAAAATAAAAAAGAGCAATGATCATAGGCCCAAAATAGTTGTAGATTAGAGATCTAGATGGTCAGCCCTCTTTCTCTTCTTTCATCAAACAGGTGTAACCTTGTAGAATCTCCCAAATAGGTGGAATTTTAGAGCTAGAAGGGACCCCAGAAATCCAGTCCAAGTTACAGATGAGAAATAGAGTTTTGACATGTGTGTCCGTTTGGATCTTCCAAAAAATGAACAGCAAGACAAATTTAGATGTGCAAGAGATTTATGGGGAAAAGAGTCTGAAGAGTAATGGGAGAAGGAACAGGAGTAGACAGGCAGCACCTGCTGACCATGCTTCAGGTCTGACACCTGTGAGAGGCAAGAGGGAAGGACTGGGTAGAAAAACCTACAGACTACAGTCCCGCTAAGAAAGAGTCTTGGGCAGGCCGATGAATAGCTCCTGAGCAGAGAGGGAACATTAGAGGAGTCTTGTGTTGGATAGAAATAGCCCAGCCTTGTTCCTCCCCCTGGGCTTGGTTGTTGGCTAGAGGCAGCTTGGGGGGATCATTGCCTTGGCAGGACTGTGATCGTGAATCTCAGGGTATCAACTGGCTATACTCCTCACCTCAGGTTCTCGGGAAAAGAGACCTGAACAGCCGACCCCACCACATGCTCCATATCACAGTTAGTACAGAACAAGGACTAAACTTTCATCCAGAATTCTTTCTGGATTTTTCTACAGAGCATTATTCCTTTAACTTCTTGATGCATCCCACACCCCCAACTGTTGTAGGTTTGAACTTAATCTTGTGGATTCTAGAACTAGACTTCATGAGGGGTAGAGAAGGCAAGACTAACTGTCAAGTAAGAAAAGGAAAGGGAGAGATGCAGAGGGGATTTAAGATCTTTGTGGGTAAGAGTGAGACAGCTGAGTACGGTCATAGTTGGTCTATTTGTCTATCCAGCAAGCTTTCCATTTCCCTTCTTTGGAGAACTCTTCCCCCTTTCCACATGGTTCTCAGAGGGCTCTCAATCTTGGTGCTCTACTTCCCATCCCAGCCAGGAGTACTTGACCTAGGCTGGGGGAATCCTTTGGATTGATATTCAGTCATTAGGGGAGAGAAATTCTCTTTTTGCTGGAATAGCAAAACTGTGATTGCAGGAACTAGGGCAACTGATGGTGGTGGTCTTTCTTGTTCTATGGGGGGAGGAGCTCTGCCGAATTGAGACAAGCAGAAGTCAGCAGAGATGAGAGGTGAGTAGAGAGAGTGTGAGTCATGCGTGCTCTGAGGCCTTGCCTGGCTCCTATACCTCTTCCCTCCATTCTCGGAGGTCCTTCCCAGACACATGGGTCAGTGTGCTCCCTTTTACCTGGTACACTAGGCAGATTCTAACATAGCCCCAAATTCCCAGCCCCTGGTATATATACACCTTCTTTTAGTTATTCAATCAAACACCAATCTAGATTTCTCTGGAAGGGATTTTGCAGTTGTAATTAAGGTTCCAAGTAATATGATCACATGAGCCCCGAAAGCCCAATCAGAGATTGCAGATGGAGAAATCAGAGAGACTTGAAGTGTGAGAAAAACTCAGTGAGGGAGATGGGGGAGCCATGTACTAAGGAATGCAGGTGACCTCTAGGAGCTGAGAGCAGTCCCAGATGACAGTCTTAAGATCACAAGGAACTGAATTATGCCAACAGCCTGAATTAGATGGGAGACACATTTCTCCCCAAATCCTCCAGATGAGAACTCAGCAGGCAACGCCTCAGTTTCATTCAGCCCTTGAGCAAGAACCTAGCCACGCCATACTGGTCAGTTTGTGGTAATTTCTTTATCAACAGTAGAAAATAAGCGTACTTGGACTTGCTTTGCTTACACCTGAAGAAGTCCCGACTGAACACTGGGGAAAACATGGACCCCCTTCAGCCAGTGGAGACTCTACAGACTGTTGTTCTTCACTCCGCTTTCCTTGGGTATAAATCTGCTCGCAGTGGCAGCTGCTGTTGATAGTGTGACGGAAGAATCCAAAAATACATTTTGATGGGGACAGAGGGAGCACGAGATGGCTCTTGGGTCTGAAGTGGGCTGGGGAGGAAGATCACCGAAGGAATGAAGTGCGGGTGGGGGGGCTTCCCTGGTGGCGCAGTGGTTGAGAGTCCGCTTGCCGATGCAGAGGACGCGGGTTCGTGCCCCGGTCCGGGAGGATCCCACATGCCGCGGAGCGACTGGGCCCGTGAGCCATGGCCGCTGAGCCTGCGCATCCGGAGCCTGTGCTCCGCAACGGGAGAGGCCACAGCAGTGAGAGACCCGCGTACGGCAGAAGAAAAAAAGAAAAAAAAGAGGGGGGAAAAGGCTGGTGGGACCCAGAAGAGACACGTGTCCTGATGAATCTCCCTGCTTCCACCATTCTCAACAGCAGCGAGAGTGATCTTTATAAAATGTGGATCAGATCACACTCTGAGCTCTCCAGGGCTTCCCCTTTCACACAGGGTAAAAACCAAAATTCTTCAAGGAGACACGGGTCCTCCACGACCTGGTCCTGTCACCTCTCCTGCCTGCTCCTTGCCCACACCGCTCACTCTGCCCCAGCCACGCTGGCCTCCTTGCTGCTCCATAGCCCAACGCACATTCTTGTGCCTCTAGGAGTCTGCTCTTAAACCTCTGCTGGGAGGGCTCTTCCCTGACACCCTTCATTCTTCACTCTTTCGTGTCCATCTGCTCTTCACTCAAATGTTACTTTCTCAGTGAAGCCTTCCTTCACTGCCTTGTGTAAAATTTTAACTCCATCCCCCCCCAAATATTCCTTCCTTGCTTTATTCTTTTCTTTTTTTTAGCATTTATCACGTCCTAAAAGATTGTTTATTTCACATGTTTGTTGTCTGACTCTCTCACTAAAATGTCAGCTTCATGCACACAAGGATTTGAGTCTGTTTTGAGCATGCTGGACCCCCTGTACTGAGTACCGTGCCTGGTATATTTGCTAAATGATTGACCGAAAAGGGGATGTGTGCATAAGGAGAGATATATTTTACTTCATAAGGGTGATTTCTTTCCCCTTAAAAGAAATTGGTGGTGAGTAATGTGATCCAGCAATCCCACTCCTGGACATATATCCAGAAAAGATGAAAACTTTAATTCTAGAAGATACAGGCACCCCAATATTCATAGCAGCACTATTTACAATAGCCAAGACATGGAATCAACCTAAGTGTCCATCAACAGATGAATGGATAAAGAAGATATGGTGTATATAAACCATGGAATATTACTCAGTCATTAAAAAAGAATGAAATAATGCCATTTGCAGCAACATGAATGGACCTAGACATTGTCATACTAAGTGAAGTAAGTCAGACAGAAAAAGACAAAAACCATATGATATCACTTATATGTGGAATCTAAAATATAACACAAATGAACTTATTTACAAAACAAAAACTGACTCACAGATGTAGGAAACAAACTTACAGTTACTGAAGGGGAAGGTGTGGGAGGGATAACTTGGGAGTATGGGATTAACAGATACATACTGCTATATATAAAATAATCAACAAGGATTTACAGTATAGCAGGGAACTATATTCAATGTCTTATAATAAACTATAATGGAATAGAATTTTAAAAGAATATAGATATATACATATGTATAACCAAGTCACTTTGCTGTACACCTGAAACTAACACAGTATTGTAAATCAACTATACTTCAATTTAAAAAAAAGAAAGAAATTGGTGGTGGGTATATTTTTAAGAAAACTAGTGAGCTGGCCATTTATTCCCTTTAGCTACAAAAGTCCAGGACAGCGGACCATATGGTTTTGCAGTTTGCTTTGCATATGGAGCTGACAGTAAAGACTGCTGTGATAAAAAAGAAATATTGCCAGCCTGACCTCAGGACTCTTCCAAAAGCAAGATTATGTGTGTTATTTCAAGAAGTGAGGGGTGTAAACAACAGCTCAACTGGGTCTTAAAATCTACAGTGAAAAATCCCTAGCAACTCCCAGAATATTCCCTGAACTATAAATAGCTACATATATTTTATGTATGTATGCATAATATTCATTTTTATTGTGTTGGTGGTGTGGGCCATTTAATACAAACCCATTTGTTTATGATTCATCAGACACTTTTCATGAGCACAGATTTTGTGCCAGATACAATGCAAGGTACAGGAGATATAAAAGTGAGCAAAATAAATGGGCTTTTAATTACTTGGGATTAGGTTCAGCTACGTATAACAGAAAAACCCAAACAAATGAGAAGTGTATTACTCCCTTACATAAAAGAGGACCAGAAGTACACAATCACAGGTTAGGATGGAAGATTCATGCTGTAGGGAGCCAGGCTTTTGTATCTTTCTGCTCTGCCTTGCCAGCTGCAAAGCTTCATTCTTGATGTCTCCTCATGGTCCAAGATGACTGCTAGAGCTCCAGCCATGACAACTCCATGACAACCCCATCAGAAGGATGGGGTTCTATCAGTAGCCAGCCAAGGATACCTACTCGTCCCTTTGGCCAGGGGTGAGAGTCTCACAGATGGTGGGTGGGATATTACATTTTCTGGGAAAATAAAGTAGTCACCACCCTGTATCCTGCCATCATGTCATCTTGCATCACTTCATGGTTGTTTTACATATTTGTTACTAAATTGTGAGTTTCCTGGGGCAGGGACCATGGCTTCTATATCTTCACATCCCTCCACCCCAGCACGGTGATGGATGAAGGGAAGGGCTTCTATAAATGGAAGTTGTTGAATTGAAGGTGAATATGAGTCAGATAAGAGAGTAACAAATTCTGTAGATAATACCTGAGGAGAGAGAAGTGGGACTTCCTGGGAGTCTCATGGGTTCCAACTTTAGGCTCTTCTGAGACCCATTATCTCTCTCATGAGGGACTTTGAGATTCAGTGAAAGGAACACTGAAAATCAAGAGATAAAGGCCCCATTGTGGCTCTTCCACACAAGCTGTGTGATGGTGTAGAAATCAGTAGACTCCTGGGGCCAAAGTTGCCTTATTTATGAAATGAAAAAGATGGTCTTTGTGGTATCTTGCTTATAATCTTAAAATTCTAAGAATATAGTCATCTTTCTTTTTGACATTTTTCTGGCTCCTTTTGAATCTCTGTTCAACATTTGAGCAATGTCACAATCTGGTATCATTTTTAAAGGTCATTGTATTTATCTGGCACAGCTTAGAAATTCTATGGTAACCTTTTCAATTTAAACCAAAGACTCAATTTAGAGAAAAAGAACATTGGACTGAAAATCAAGGGACAAGCTCTAGTTTCCATTCTGCCCTAATGGGATGAAGGATATTGGCAAAATTGCTTAAAATCTCTGAGCCTTGGCATCCTCATTTGTATATAACATAGCTGGTATAGATCTGGTAAAAGGCAAGATTGTAACTTTCTAAGGTGCTGGCACAGGGGAAACAGCCTGTTTCTCTTTTTTCCTGTTAGTAATAGAACCATCTATATTCTAGCTAAGCACAAGGCAGCCCAGCCAGAGACTGCATCTCCCTGACTCCCTTTTGGCTCTGAGATTAAGTGTAGGCCTATGGGTGCTGACAGAAGTGATATATACATCTTCCAGTTCATCCCCAACCTAAGCACAAGCTGCTCACCCTGGACCTCTTCTATGATGGTAATAGTAACAACCATAGCAATGACCTTGGGCCCAGTAAATGGAACACTCTAGTGAGGCAAGGGATGAAGGGGCCCTAAAGTAGAGTAATCACAAGGAAAGTGGTTTGGAAGAAATGATTCCAGAAATTTTTAGGAAGTACAGAGAGCAGGCGTGCCCTCAACTCTATGAAAGCGAAATGCTCTTTCTATTGTCGCACGTTCATTCCCAGGAGAAGTTTATTCGAGGTTGAGTTCAAGAGCTTATTTCTGAAAGCAGAGAGTGGCTGCAACCAGCGTGGCCTGTGGCTTGCAGCTCCCTGTCACCCGTATCGAAGCTTCAGGCAGCACCTTGCACACCTCGTTACACCCACAGCAGCAGCAAGACTACCTTAAACTCCTCCCCCACTTTTTCTGCTATTAAGTTCACATGATTTTGTTTGTATCTGTAGTTATAGATTTTGATGCTCCTACCTGGAGTACTTCTCTGTTAAAGTATTTCCTGTGAGAGGTATTAAGATTTCTTTGTATTGATTTTTAAAATAATTTTTTGTATTGATTTTGTTCACAAAGGAAGTATTGCAACACATATGCATAAGTATTGACCAGGTTGGCTAACCAAGGGAGCTAGCCCTAGTCTTTGTGTTCCAAGAAGCTGTAAGCAAGTCATTGGAGCTTCAAAATATGGTCCCTCATCTTTTTTTGTTTGTTTTTGTTTTTTGGTTTGGGGTTTGTTTTTTTGTGTTTTTTTTTTTTTTGAGGTACGCAGGCCTCTCACTGTTGTGGCCTCTCACTGTTGTAACATCTACCGTTGCGGAGCACAGGCTCTGGACGCGCAGGCTCAGCGGCCATGGCTCACGGGCCCAGCCGCTCCGTGGCATGTGGGATCTTCCCAGACCGGGGCACGAACCCATGTCCCCTGCATCGGCAGGCGGACTCTCAACCACCGCGCCACCAGGGAAGCCCCGGTTTTGGGGTTTTTTTTTAAAGCTTTTTAAAAAAATTTTTTATTGGAGTATAGTTGATTTACAATGTTGTGCTAGTTTAAGGTGTACAACAAAGTGAATCAGTTATACATATACATATATCCACTTATCTTATGCAGAGGGTGATACTCCCTGGAAGGCAGGCAAGCCTGTTTCTGTGAGTGTTGGCCTCCGCTAGTGAGAGGAGGGGCTCTCAGTAAGAGCCTTCTGAAGAGACTGCCCTTACCTTTCAGCTAAGTCTTAGTCTAAACAAGTTTGGGAGACAGTTGAGCTTCAATTACTCAGAAGCTTATGCCTCACAGCTGAGTGCCATGTGCAGCTAGGTGTCTAGCAATGACTGTCTGATGGGTAATGATGAGATTTTCTTTAAAAAAATGAGTATCTTGGCCTCCATTCCAAGCCCATTTGCTTGCAGGAGCCCAGCCTTGTTTGGGACCTGTTTTAACCCATTTCCATAAAGAAAGGAACAGCAATCACAAGACCTCTGCTTTTCCCAGGAGTTTCAGCACCCAAATTCAGGACTTCCTTCTTAAGGTTTAGCTAGTCCTCTGTTCTGACTTGGTGCCAGGAGAGTTGGAGCTGCCTCATGTGCAGGGACATGAGTCAAGCAGTGACCTTGGCCTATCCATGTTCTGGCATCCCAGGATGCTATGCTTCTGAGGTGGGGTGGCATGGACACCCCCCGCCCCGCTTCAGTCATGCCAGCTGGAGAATCCACTGGATTCTTCCGTCTCCCCTACCCCACACCTAGTGAGTCTCTGCCCTGCCACTCTTGCTAATTGGCCACTCTTGAACCCACACCCCTTCCCATTTCCCCTGCTCTGACTCCAGCTCACCCCGAGCTCATCCCCCTGCCTCCCACAGTTTTCTCCCTGCCCCATCGCATCTGGACTCCACACTGAAGTCAGGGCAGTGGTCCCCAAACTTATGAAATGGAGAATGTCTTAATCAAGATTCTCCAGAGGGACAGGGCCAATAGGATATATATGTAGACAGAGATTCCTTATGAGAAAGTGTCTCATGTGACTATGGAGCAGAAAGGTCCCACAGTGTACCATCTGCAAGTTGGAGACCCATGGGAGCTGGTGGTGCAAATTCCAGTCTGAGTCTAAAGGCCTGAGAACCAGGAGAACCAATGGTGTAAATCCTAATCTGAGGGCAAGAGAAGACTGACATCCCATCTCAAGCTGTCAGAGAGTGAATTCTCCCTGACCCAGGCTTTTGTTCTATCCAGACCTCCACTGGATATTGGATGAGGCCCACCCACACTGGGGAGGGCAATCTGCCTTACTCAGTTGACAGATTCAAATGTTAATCTCATCCAGAAACACAGACACACCCAGAATAATATTAACCAGGTATCTGGGCCCCGTGTGGCCCAGTCAAGTTGCCATGTAAAATTAAACATTATGGAGAGTTTTATTCCCTGTAATTTCAGAGAGGTAGAATCTTGTAAGAAAAGCTTCCTGCGTTGCTCAGAAGCCACAGTTCCTCAAAGTATGCACCCATATGCTTTTAGAGCCTGAAGCCCTGGGCAGCCAAGTGTTAAAAATGTAGGTCCTGGCCTCTCCATGCCCCAGCCGTACCACATCAGGATCTCAGGGCAAGGTATGGGAGTCTGCATGATCACCATGTGCTATGTAAACAGGATAAAGTCTAAACTCCTTAACATGGATGCTGGACCCTTGAGTGTCTGACCCCTGCCCATCTGTCCAGTGCTGGGTCATGCTGTCCTCCCTGTCTTGCCAGTGCCCCTCACCAGGCTCTGGCCAGGAGGACTCCCCTTGCATGTCCCCTCCCAGTCCCCCCTGTTTCATGCCTTTGTGCTACTTCTTGCTCCTGGCACTCCCCCTACCTGTATTTTCTTCTCCTTTCTCTTCACCTGGATGACATTTGCTCATCTTTTCATACCCAACTCAAGTATCCTCTGCACTCTGATGCCTCTCTGCTTGGATAAAGAGATTTTTCATTCATTCAACAAATAGTTACAGAGTCCTTTTCACACGTCAGGCACTGTTCTGGGATCTAGTAGTGGACGCAACAGACAAAAGAACCTACCCGCTTATAACTTATACTCTAGAGAGGAAGACCAATAAGCAAATCGAAAAAAAAACATGTAAAATATATGATATGTCAGTTAAAGGTGACATGGAGAAAAATAAAGCAGGAAAAAGTATGAGGAGAGCAATGATTTGGGGGGTAATCAGCGCAGGTCTCACTGATAAGGTGGCAAATGAGGAGAAACCCAAAGGAGAATGGTCCTCCCAGAAGAGGCAACAATATACACGGAGATGCAGTGAGAGAGTGAGTGTGCTTGGCATGATTGAGGCACGGCAAGGATGTCCATGTGGTTGGAGTGGAGGGAGTGAGAAAGAGAAGATGAGGTGAGCTCAGAAAGGGCCTGGGGAGCCAGAATATGTAACCCCCTTCTGGTTGCCGTAGGCTCTGACATTTTCTGCGTGGTTAGTCATCAGAAGGTTTTGAGCAGTGGGGAGACATGATTTGACTGACTTTTTTTTTTTTTTTTTGACTGACTTTTAACAGACTTTAGATGGCAAGGTAGAAACAAGGGTTGAGGCCATTGTAATGGTCCAAGTGAGAGGTGCTCATGACTCAGATTAAGGGCAGGATGGGATGGTGAGAAGGGGCGAGATTCAGGATCGGCTGATGGAGTGGATTTAGGATGTCAGAGACAGATTTGAGGCAGAGACGGCTCTAAACTTTTTTTAACTGTCTTTTTTTAATGTGATAAAATATAAATGACATAAAATTTACCATTTTAAGTGTACAGTTCAATGACATTAAGTACATTCAAACTGTTGTGCAACTGTCACCACCATCTGTCTCTAGAACTTTTTCATCTTCCCAAACTGAAACTCTCTACTCGTGAAACACTGACTCCCCAGAACCCCCTCCCCCCAGCCCCTGGCAACCACCATTCTGCTTTCTATCTCTGTGAATTTTGCTACTCTAGGTACCTCATACAAGTGGAATCATATACCACATTTGTCCATTTGTGACCGGTTTATTTCACTTAGCTTAAGATCTTCAAGGTTCATCCATGTTGTTGCATGTGTCCGAATTTTTTTCTTTTTAAGGGTGAGTAATATATCATTGTAAGTATATACCACATTTTGTGTATCCATTTATCTATCAATGGACACTTGGGTTGTTTCTACCTTTTGGCTAGTGTAAATAATGCTGTGAACATGGTTGTACAAATATCTATTCAAGTTCCCTCTTTCAATTATTGGAATTGAAATTCCAGAAGTGGAGTTGCTGGATCACATGGTAATTCTATGTTTAATTTTTTGAGGAGCCACCATACCATTTTCCATAGCAGCTGAACCATTTTACATTCCCACTAGCAGTATACAAGGGTTGCAATTTCTCCACATCCTCATCAACACTTATTTTTTGCTTTTTGATGATCATCATCCTAATGGGCATGAAGTGGTACCTCATTGCAGTCTTTTTTTCAATTTTAAAAAATTTTAAATTTTATATTGGAGTATAGTTGATTAGCAATGTTGTGTTAGTTTCAGGTGTACAACAAAGTGATTCTCATTGCAGTTTTGATTTGCATTTCCCAAATAATTAGTGATGTTCAGCATCTTTTCATGTACTTATTGATAGCCTCCAAAATTTGACGTAAGCAGCTGGAAGAAGGGGGTTGCTATGGAGCGAGATGGGGAATAATGTAGGAAGATCAGGTTTTGAAGGAAAAATCCCCAGAATTAAATTTGAGGTGCATGTTAGATAGAGGAGATATTGGTAAGCAACAGGACATGAATCTCACATTCAGGTGACAGGTCCAGCCTGGACACATAAGTTGGACAGTCATTAGCAAAAAAAAAGCATACATAAAATCATGAAATTGAATGAGATCCCAAGAAAGTGTTTGTAGAGATGCGAAAGTCCGAGGCCCAAGTTCTGAGGCCCTTCTATTTGAAGGATGAGAGGTGAGGAAGAACTAGCCAATCAGATGAGAAGGAGTGGTCAGTGGTCAGTAGGAGGGAAGCCAAGTGAAGACAAAGTTTCGAGGAGAAGGAAGTGATTTCTTATGTCAAATGCTGCTGAAAAGTTAAACAGATAGATTGAGAATTTTCTGTTGCTTTAGCAACTTGGAGGTCATTAGTGAAACAGTGACTGTTGTTTTGGTGGATTAGTGAGGTTGAAAGCCTGACTAGAGAGGGTTCAGGAGAGAAGTGGAGGTGAGGAATTAGTGACAATGGGTATAAACAAAGTATTTGAGGAGTTTGCTATAAAGACATGCAGAAAAGTGGGAGATGTGGGATCAAAAGAAAGATTTTTGTTAATGATAACAATTATAATACACTTATATGTTGATGGGAGTGATCCATTAATGATGATGCAGGAAGGAAGGGAGAGAATTACTGGAGCAATGTGATCCTTCCCTGTGACCCTTGTGCCTTTCTCTAGAAGATTTCTAGCAAAGCACCTCAAATACCACTAAATGTACTAATTGGCTTACTTGTCTCTCTCTCTTTTCACGTGTTAGTCAGGTTTTCTTGCGATAATGCTGTGTAACAAACAACCCTAAAAATCTCAGCAGCCTACAGGAGCAGTGCTTTATCTCCTGCTTAGGTTGGCTGCTGTACAGCTGCTCTCTACTGCGCTTGGCTGAGCCAAGCTAACTCCAGCCTTTGGGTTGGGGTCCAGCCTGTTCCACGTGTCTCTCATTTTGGAACCCATGGCTACCCTAAATGAACTCTTCTAGAAGCAGAGCAAGCCAAAACACATAAACACACTTAAAGCCTCTGTTTGCAACAAGTTCACTCTCATTCCATTGGCCAAAGCAAGTCACAGGCAAGCCCAAAAGGAAAGAAACGTAAATGCTGTCCACAGACTGGAAGGGCTATAGCAAGGAAGGAAAAAATGGAAAAACAGGGCAATCTACCACGTTCTGCTAACCTATAAGCCCCTCAACAGAATGATCTTATTTGTTCTGTTTTTCTAGTGCCCAGCACCATGCCGAGCGTGTAGTAGATGCTATAAAAATATTGAATGAAAGAATATCACCAGGTTTTTTCTAAACAAGCTAATTGTTCTATTTCTTTTAATTTTTAGATCCAAAAGGATTTGGGTTTCAATCCCAGCATCTGCACTTTTTAACATTATTTTATTTATTTTATTATTTATTTTTCACATTGTCTTTTGGCAATAATAGTAAAAATAATAGCAGTCAGAATTTCTCGAGTGTTTACTCTGTGCTAGGAATGCTGCTAACGGTTTTAGGTTCTGTATGTCATTTTAATCTCCAAACAAATCTATGAGGTAGACATTGATCTCCCCATGTTACAGAATCAGAGAGGTTCAATAACTCCCTCAAGCTAGAGAGAGGTGGAGCTACAATGTGAACCCAGGTCCAGCAGGATCCAAAGCCTCCTTTTAAGCACCATGCTCTATCCCTCCTAGATGTTAAATTAACCCCACCCAATGTCAAACAGGAAGAAGCATGAGAATGTCCACTTTGTAAAATTGTTAGATTTATTGACAAATAATATGTATATCACCTGGCCCAGAGAAGGTTATACTCTGGGCACTCAATAAATATTATTTCCTGTTTTCCTTTTCCATTTCACTTCTGACTCCTGCTGCCAGACTCGATGGAAACTTTCCTTACGATCTGATGCTCAGAAACCATTCATTATAGCTCTGTTAAACTTACAATACTCGACCTCTAAGACCTTAACAGGCCCGCTGCAGAAATTTTCTCTGAACTCACACCATTAGCAGTGAATTTCTAAAACCCTTGGGAAGACATTGCAACTTGCTCAGTATTTCTCTTGGCTCCTGAATTATTCATGTCCCTTGATGGATTCTGAAGTTGGCCTCCTCCTGAGGGAGAAGATTCATAAATAAGGCTTGGGTCAGTCACTTTGAAGTTTCAGTTGAGTAGGTGGTGACTGAAAGAAATCAAGCAGGTGGCAGCGGAAAGGTTGCCAAGTGACCTGCGAGTCATCAGGCCCAGGAGAAAGGTGGGTATGCTCAAAATCTGCTCAACAATTTCAGACTCTGAGGGTGGGGTAGGGTGGGGAGGTAGAGCAGATTGTGTCTCCAGAAAACAAGGGACCTTCCTTTTTGAGGGCACAGTGTGAGAAAAGAGAAGAAAAAAACATTTAATAAGTACCTACTATGTGCCAACAACTAAAAGATGTAATCCTGTTTGATCCTCAAAGAAAACAGGTCTGGGTTATCTCTCTTTTACAGGCAAGAAACTGAGGCTTCAAGAAGTGAAATAACTTAAGCAATTTTTAATAACTTAATATTTCACTTATTAAGTGAAATAACTTAAGCAATTTTTAAAAGATCAGCTAGTTTGTCTGTGAATGACAGAAAACCCAGTGCAATCCTGTTGGAATCACTGCAGGGCTGGCATGGTCTTCCACTGTGTCAGAGACCCCGGTTCCTCTTATCTTATTGTCCTGCCAACCTTAGCCTGTGGCATCCCCTTCATGGTTCAAGATGAACACTTGAAAATAGAAGATTCATCTCGGAAGAAATAATGACACATCTGCTTATATCCAACTAGTCAAAACTTGGTCACTTAGCTGCTCCAAGTTAGAAGGGAGGCTGAGGAATGTGGCAGTGTGCCCACAGACAAGTTAAGGTTCTATTTCTAAGGACAAAGGAGAGAAACAGATCTTGGGTCCACCAGCAATCTCTGTTACCAGGAAGTTAAATCTAGGTCTCTCTCACTCCAGAGGACCCCTACTCCACCAGTTCTACTATACTGCCTTCCCTAAGAGGAGTGCCATTGCCACAGAAGTCTCCATCAGGCTTAAAGTGCCCTGTGGACAACCATAATAGGAACAGCCAGGTCCCATAGGTGCTTACGGTGAGCTAGGCATTATGTGATGTGCCGTATAGCACTGTCTCATTTAATCCTTCAGTAACCTCATAAAGCAGGAACTTTATTCTCCCCACTGTACAGACGAGGAGACTGAGGCCCAGTGAGATTATATGGCATGCCCAAGGTCACACAGAGCAGATAGCATCTGGATCCATATGTTGTATGGCATCCATGCAATGGCAAAGAGGATCTGCACTCAGGCAGTGTAGACTCCAAAGCCTAGTCTTTTTCTTGTTATGCTTGTCTGTTTCATGTGTGTTCCCACTTCAGGGCCTCTACTCCTGCAGGTCTCTATTCTGGAATCCTATTCGTTCAATCTCTTGCCACCCCTTACAAAGTTCTCGTTCAGTCTAACAGGAAACACACTGAGAGTCTGGATCAGGCCAGCCATTGTGCTAAGTGCTTGGGGAACTAAAGAATATATCAGCTGAGGTCCCTATGCTTATGAAGCTCACATTTTACTTTGACATCCAGCATCTGAATGTCCATACTATGATATGAAAGGGCCATAACAACCAAGTGGTTCACAGTGCACTGGAGGACAGATGAATGGGATAAGTTTCTATTATCTGGAGGGAGCTAAAGGACACTTTACATAGGAGGTGAAATTCCTTATGCTTTCCCCCAATTGTTCCAAGTAAAACTCATCTGTCTTGAGTTATACCGTTTCTTCTGTTTCTTTTCCTTTCTACTAAATCTTCTTATCTGCCTTTCTCTAGTGTCCTCCATGTTACTTTGATCCTGTTTGCCCATCTAGTCATCTGCCTACTCTATCCCTATTCCCTTCACCAGTGGTTTTGGGGAAGAATGGCACACGTTCTTAATCTCCCCTTCCCCACCCTCCATTCTCTCTTTAACCACACCAGTCTGCTTCTGCCCCCAATACTATACCAAGAATGACCAAATGCTCTGGCTTTTTCCCAGCCTGCAGTTAAAAGTCCAAGTCCTTTTCTCTGGACAGAAGGTAATATTCATTATGTAGTTATTGGGTATCTGATGTCTCTATGCAATATCTCATGTAGCCCTCAATGTAGCCTTAGGAGGTTGGTGCTATTGTTAATCCGATTTTACTGTTAGGAAACTGAGCTCCAGACAGGTTGAATCACCTGACCCAGGTCACCAGCTAGGAGACAGTGAAGCTAGGACTTCAGCTGAGTTTGGCTGGTTCTGGAGTCCAAGCCCTTAATCATTACTCCTTCAAAAAAAACAGGAGAGGGGCTTCCCTGGTGGTGCAGTGGTTGAGAGTCTGCCTGCCGATGCAGGGGACACGGGTTCGTGCCCCGGTCCGGGAAGATCCCACGTGCCGCGGAGCGGCTGGGCCCGTGAGCCATGGCCGCTGAGCCTGCGCGTCCGGAGCCTGTGCTCCTCAATGGGAGAGGCCACAACAGTGAGAGGCCCGCGTACTGCAAAAAAGAAACAAAAAAAACAGGAGATAGCTATGCTAGGAGAGTAGCAGTGGGCCAGGATTTAGGGTCATAGCCCTGAGAAACATGGTAGAAAATTGAAATAACCCTTGTGGAAAAAAAGAATAGGGAATTACTACGACAACTCAATTAAATGGTATCCGCATGGAGAGCACAGATGAGGTTGGAAATCTTAAGTACCAGTTAGTATTATTTGACAAGAGCTGAGGTGGGTGGGTTGATCTGGTGTTCATAATATGAAGGATGTGAAGCTAAAGATGAGGTGGGCAGGTGATTTGAAGATGTCAATAAGAAGGTAGTTGACATGATTGGTTGTGGCTTTAAAGGAGAGAAATTAAGGTAAAAACAGACTATTGGGCTAGGGGAAGAAGGAGGGCAAGCTCAGAGATCAAGGTTGTGAGAATGAGGAAGTGGAGAGAGTGGAAAAAGATGAGACTGACTTGAGAATAGGCAAGATGACCCAACAGAGTAGTGCCAGGAG
This sequence comes from Delphinapterus leucas, assembly GCF_059928025.1. NCBI lineage: Eukaryota > Metazoa > Chordata > Mammalia > Artiodactyla > Monodontidae > Delphinapterus > Delphinapterus leucas. The sequence goes on along the minus strand of NC_143133.1, from coordinate 44,847,844 downwards.
TGCCCTTGCCATGGGCACAGTTGTGAACATTCACAAATGTCTCCATGTTGTTCAGGGAAATGAGTTTGATGCTTTTGAACTGAAGAATTCTAATACAAATTCTTCATATCAGTTTTATGATGGAAAATGGCATCTCTCCCCACCTACGACTGGGAGAGGAGACACCTCTTTCATCTTTCCTAAGATTCTATACTAACTGTGAAGATTAGTTTTTTAAGACCAAGCTCTGGAATTTCATTTGTTGCATTCATAAGCAAAAATTGGACCTCAAGATTACCAGCAGGAATGGAAAAAAAGAGTAAGGAAAATTTTACTTAATAACACCGAAGTAAACATATTGATGATCTTCCACAGAGAAACAACTTAATGTCTATCAGCAGGTAATGGAGAAATAATTCATAGCACATCCATATGATATGGCATAGGAAGTAGCCAAAAATAAAAATGAGGAATCTCTTTATATACAGAAATGGCATAATCTCCAAGATATCTATGAAATAAAAAAAAATCATGGTGCATATGAATGTATATGTGTATAAAAAAGGATGGTGACTAAAATATGATATGAATAATAACGTATCATACTTTCCAGGTTATGCCTACATACCCTTGGAGTAACCTTCTAAGGAAGGTCAGGAGACGGTGGGTCTGGCACCTCTAGAAAGCCAAAAGTTCTGAAACCAGATCTCAGCCTAAGAGAACAGTTTGGGCAGGTCTTTGGTGGGGATTGTTTGGGGACTTTAATTGCAAGACACCACGAATAAAAGTGTACATGCCAAAGTGCCTTGAGGCTTGAGCCTAGTGTGAGACCCTCTCTGCTACCTCCAGCCTGAAATCTGATCTTGTGTTAATTCAAGGGTGTGCCCATGGGGAGCATTTTCACAGACAGGGCAGACTCACATGAGTGAATGCTGGAAAAAGCTGAAGTCCTTTAGACCCTGATCCAGGTGACATGGTTCTCACTCAAATGGGTACAATGTTTGGGTTCTTTCTTCATTAAGTGCTTTAGTGGCATCAGAATATACTGGATCTCCATCGAAGTTTTCTGTTGTACAGGTATAGTGAATATAGGAACCGCAGTTCCCAAGATCACCACCACCATCACTCATTTATTTTATCCTCAATGGAATAACCAATGCCAAATTTCACGGAATAAACTTTACAAGGATGTTTTGTTCTTCACCGTGAGAAAACCCCATTTACGGTAAGATTTGATCTGCCACAGCTTGACTCCACTGAAAATAAAAGTCAATCTTTTTTTATCAGTTGGGGTGTCAGGTTGCAGAAAAGTTAACATAGCACACCTGAGACTGCTTATCCTTAGAATGGTCTGCTTGCAAAATTGACCCTTGGCTGGCATCTGGGAACGTGGATTTCCAGAGGGTTCCCATCACCCACACTAATAAGAACATCTCAGCAGGCCTTAACTGTTCGTGCAAACAATGTGATTTATGTGAGCAATTTCCTTCTGGGAGTCTGGAATTTTGGTAATGCCGAGAAGAAGTTGTCTACCCGACTGGCCCCCAATAAAAACCTTGCTAAGTCTTCAATGAGCTCCTTTGGTAGGCAGTATTTCACATGTGTTGTCACACCCCCTTGCTGGGGAAATTTAGCAAGTCCTGTGTGACTCCACTCGCGGAGGATTCTTGCAAGCTTTCACCTCGTTTCCTCCAGGCTCCCCGCTGACCTCCACCACTGCCAAGCTCGTTTTTCCGCTTGCTGATTTTGCTTTGTATCCTTTCTCTATAATTAATCATAGCCATGAGTATGACTATATGCTGAGTCCTGTGAGTTCTCCCAGGGTGATCATAGCTGCTGTAACAAATAAATGTCAAGACTTCAGAGGCTCAACACAATAGTTTATTTCTTGTTCGTGTAGAGATCAAGGCCAGTGCTCCTGGTGGGCAGGTGGCCTTCTACTCACTCACTGAGGACCCAGGCACCTTCCATCTTGCACTCCATAATAAGTTTGCAGTTGGAAAAAGAGACGGGAAAGAACACGCCTCCTTCTTAACCCTCCCCTTAACCGTAACCCCAGCGTTGGCCCTGAGATGACGCACATCCACCTCTGGCCACATTCCATTGGCAATCACTAGTCATATGGTCCCATCTAGATGCAAGGGGACTAGGAAATGTGGTCTCTGCTTGGTGGCTGTTCCTCTGCAGCAACTCTGTGGAAAGAAAGCATGAATCTTTGATGACCAGCAATAGTACCATAATAGATACTTATTATGAACCTGTCGTGTGCTCAACTTCATACCAAGTGCTATGATACAACACAAAGAAGTCATACTGTTCTTACCCACACGAAGGTTGACATGTAAAAGGGAACGGGTCACCCCCAAGGATGAGGAGACAAGGCTCCCTTTTTCTGGGAAGTCGTCTTTTCTACTAGACCCTCCCTCTGTGTTTCCCTAGTAAGTGGTGCTGAGCCCTCACATAGCACTTAGTGCGTTGAAACTGACCATATTCTTGTCAGACTCTCCTGACCAATTATAATATTTTTGAGGTCGCAATGTCAGTTGCCTTTTTTTTTTTTTTTTTTTTTTGCGGTACGTGGGCTTCTCACTGTTGTGGCCTCTCCCGTTGTGGAGCACAGGCTCCAGACATGCAGGCTCAGCGGCCATGGCTCATGGGCCCAGCTGCTCCGCGGCATGTGGGATCTTCCCGGACCAGGGCACGAACCCGTGTCCCCTGCATCGGCAGGCGGACTCTCAACCACTGCACCACCAGGGAAGCCCTCAGTTGCCTTATTGATCAGCACATATTCCCAGTGCTCAGCACAGAACATGGTACATCTGAGATATTCAGTAAATGCGTAAATGAATGAATGTTCAAGAGGGATGGTGAGATAGTGCAGTACCATGCTGTGAGCACAGGTTATTCAAATCTTCTTATCCCTTGTGACCTTGAAAAAGTTGCTTAATTTCTCTGAACCTCAATGTTTCATTCTTAGAATGGGGAGAAAAATACCAACTTTGCAGGGCTGCCATGAGGATTTTCTGAGATTCTGAATGTGTATTCAGCATCTAGCCCTGAAGTTATGGAGAACAGTTTTTCACCATGGAGTACGATGTTAGCTGTGGGTTTTTCATAGATGCCCTTTATTGGGTTGAGGGAGTTCCCTTCTCTTTCTAGTTTGGTCAGTGTTTTTGTTATGAAGAGGTATTGGATTTTGTCAAATGGTTTTCCTGTGTCTGTTGAAACAATCTTGTGGGTTTTGTCCTTTATGTTATTCACGTGGTGTATCACATTGATTTTTTTTTTCTTTACTATTTTCGGTTTTCTGTTTATTCTCTTTTTTTTTTAATTGAGGCATAGTTGCTTTACAATGTTCTGTTAGTTTCTGCTGTACAGTGAAGTGAATCAGCTATATGTATCCCTATATCCCCTCCCTCTTGAACTCCCTCCTTCTCTGCCCGCCCCCCCCGCCCCCATCCCACGCATCTAGGTCGTCACAGAGCACAGAGCTGAGCTCCCTGTGCTATACGGCAGGTTCCCACTAGCTATCTGTTTTACACATGGTAGTGTATATATGTCAATCCCATTCTAAGATGTTAAATCAACTTGGCACTCTTGGGATAAATCCCACTTGGTCATGGTGTGGAATCCTTTTTTTACATTGCTGGATTCTATTTTCTAGTGTTTTGTTGTATTTTGTTTTGGTTTGGTTTTGAGGGGCTCTTTTTGCATCCCAGATTGTTTCAGACCCTTCACTGGATTCCCATGGTGCTTCCCAGAGGTCCCAATGGAACTCCTTACCGGTTTCTCCTGAGGACAGTTTCTGATAAATCACTTCCACTCAAATCCTCTTCTCAGGTGCAGCTCGTGGGGATCAGCCTACGTCACGGCCAGGGTCACGGCCCTCTCCGGTCACGTGGCCCTCTCCGGTCACGTGGCCCCTCAATCACTCCCACGCCCCTCCCACTAACCCGGCTCCGCGAATTCTCCCGCAGGTGATCTATACCCTCAACACCCGCCAGGACGAGGCCGAGGCGGGCACGGAGGCGCTGCGTGAGGCCCACCAGGAGGAGCTGCGGAAGGCGGTGGCCGAGACGGAGGCCAGGCTCCTGCAGGCGCAGGGCCGCGCGGGCGAGGAGGCCCTGAGGCAGCGCGTCCAGGCCCTGGAGAGCGCCCTGGAGCTGCAGAAGCGGCTGACGCAGGAGGCGCTGGCCCAGTCGGCCGCGTGCAGGCTGGAGACCCAGGAGAGGGAGCTGAGGGTGGAGGCCGAGCACGCCGAGCGGGTGCTCACCCTCTCCAAGGAGATGCTGGAGCTCAAGGCCGACTACGAGAAGAGGCTCCGGCACATGAGCGGCCACGAGGCGCCCCGGTGGGGCGGGCTCGCCCAGGAGGGTCCCGAGCCCCAGGCCGAGCTGGGCTGCGGCCCCGAAATGCGGGAGGTCCTACTGGAAGTGGAGCGGCTGCGAGCGGAGAACCAGCAGCTGAGCAAGGACTATGCTCGGAAGGCCGAGGAGCTGCAGGCCACGTACGAGCGGGAGAACGAGGCCGTCCAGCAGGCCATGCAGCAGTCGGTGAGCGAGGCCCTGTGGCAGTGGCAGGAGAAGGAGACCGACCTCCGGAAGAACTTCCAGGCCCAGGAGGCGGCCCTGCAGGCCCAGGTCCGGAAGCTAGAAGGGGATCTGGAGCACAGAGGCCGCAAGATAAGTGACCTGAAGAAGTATGCCCAGAAGCTGAAGGACCGCATTCAGGTAAATCAGGGACTCTTCCTACCTTCCAAATGGGAGACTAAGCATGGCCCCTAGTGTCGAACACCTACCGTGTGTCACGCACTGCGTGAAGCCCTTGGCTTCTGCCAAAGCGAGCATTATTACCTCCATGGAGTTCAACCACATTCATTCAGCAAGTATGTGTGGAACACCTACCATGTGCCAGGCCGGGGCTGTGGGCAGGAGACACACGGTGAGCCGGCCTTGATCCCTGTCCTCTGAGAGCTGAGAGACTTACAATTTAGAGATGAGAAGATAAAACTGAAATTGAGAAGCTTAAGGATGGGCCTAGCTGGTCACACAGCTACAAAGTGTTTGAACTCAATTCAGCCTAATTCTAAAGCCCCCACTCACTCCGTAACAACTTGCTGTCCTAACATCCTTGGGGCTTTGTATTTGTGGAAAGCCAGACCGTTGACAAGTCAGTTACATGAGGCCCACAGACTCACAGAGCCCCATCTCTAAAAGTAACAGCAGCTAGTATCCTTCATACTCCCTGAGCATTTTTTTTTTCTGCCCCAGACACTATCTTATTTGATCCTCACTACAGAAAGGTTAAATAACTTGCCAGAAGTCACACAGCCAATCAGAGGATGAGTAGGGATTTGATGAACCCCGAGCCACTGAATTCCAGAGATTAAAGACATATGCTGTGCACTTACCCACTTTTCAGATCTGATGTACATAGGATGTCTCGACCCAGAACTGTAACAAGAGAAATGAGACCCTTTCTGTCTGTTTAGGACCTGGATGTGCAGCTCAAGGAGGCTCGACAGGAGAATTCAGAGTTGAAAAGCACTGCAGAAAAACTTGGGGCGAAGCTGGCTGTTGCCAAAGACAGACTAATGTTGCAGGAGTGTCATGTGACACAGAAAAGCGGTGAGATGCCCGGAACGATTTCCTTACACAGCAAAGGTTGGCCTGACGCTGCTTGCAGCCTTGAGACTGTTGAGGGAGCAGAGTGGAGGGCAGGGCTATTTGATCTGACCTGCCTGGTGGGCAAGTCCCATCCATGCAGGACACAAGTGAGCCGACATCCAGAGCTGCCGTAGGTCAGGTATTTAAAAGGCATGATGCAAAAGGATGTCTGGCCCCCCAGAAAGTTCTCCACCAGATCCACCATAGTGCCTGAACTTCTCAGCTCTGGCTTTTCCCCAGACTTAGACAACGCTTTATACTCTAACATCATTCACACAGTGATGTTATTGGGTGTTCCCAATAATGTTGTGAGTTAGGTATCGTCAGTATCCCATGTCACAGATGAAGACATGAGGCTGAGAAAGTTAACGTGGCTAGCTCAAGGCCAGCCAGCTGCCTGGTGATAGAGGTGGTGTTTGAGTCTCAGATTATCTGACTCCAAAGTGCTTTCCACTGAGCTCCCTCATCAGAAAGTGCTTGAGTATGTACAGTGTCATCAGCTTGACACTGGGAGAGATAACAAAGGCACAAAACATAGGCTCTGCCTCTAGGGAGTTTATGGGACTGCTACTTTACAGCCCACAGCATGCCTTGCTATCATGGGTGTGGCCCAGGCAGCAGTGAGGTGTCTGGGAAAGAAGTCGTCACCTCGGGCTGGAAAGTACGAGTTGGAACCAGAGGGTATGGAGGGTTTACAGCAGTGGTCTCAGAAGTAGGGCATATGGGAAGAAACTGAGCAATGGTAACTATATTTATTTTTTGTCTTATACTTGAAATCTCTTTATTTAAATCCTTTGAATGTACATATATCCAGGAACGTCCTCAATTTCTTTTTAAACTATGGAAAGCACAATCAAAAAATTTGAAGATGACTAGTTTAAGAAGGGAGAGCCGGACAACTGTTTGAACTCAAGATGCTACTTGGACAAAGGTGACAATCACCACTTGGACCCTGCTTGAGGCCAGAAGGCCATGGAGCCGGGATTACATAGGGGAGTCAAGGGCAAAATAGTTGAATAGCAGAATGGCAACCCAACTGCAGAGGCCTCAGGCATGAGGCCAAGGCCAAGGGCATTCCCAATGATGTTGACACTGTACTTGCAGATGACATGAAGACTGAGAGGGTTTCAGAGAATAAAGTCCTAGGGAAAGAGAATGATTTGGAAGCCTGCAGTCTCCATCCTCAGCAGGATCAGAACTTTCCCAAGGAGTGTCCATGCACGAAAGGAGGCACAGATACACAGGTACTGTCTGACCCAGTCCTGGGGATGGAGCAATCACAGGGGGACTCTGCTGGAATGAGCTTCAGATGGAGGCCAGCCCCAAACCATGACAGGTCCACTTGGAAGCAACAGGTCCCATAGTCTCAGGGGTGCATGCATGGGTGTGAAGTTCCAGCCAACGTCCTGCCAACTGCATGTCATTGCATGTGAAGCCAGGAGACTGAGAATGTAGCAGAATTCCCCCAACTCCTTATCATTAGTTCCTGGGAAACTGGAAGCTTGCTTAAGATTCCTGCTATATGTTCCCAGTCAAAACAAACAAAGCATTTTTTAGAAACCGCCATAGTATGGGCTGGAATATCTGATCCTATGACAATAGATACACTACTCCAAAAAGCCCTTTTCCGATGGTGGATAAAGTGAACTCTCTTACAGATATCAAATGTGATTTTATAAACTTTATTGTACCTTGTGGTACATGCTTTGAAATCAGTAATCAACATTGTAGAAGTTAACACAAAAGAGAAATGGTGATCTCCTCCTCTCCCCACCCTGGCAGTTTTACAAGCCCTTTTTCTTTTTATAGACCAAGAAAGAGGCATGTATTGAAACAGAATATATGAAGCAAAAATATGAAGAAGACCTTCGTAAAATCAAAGATCAGACAGAAGAGGAGAAGAAACATCTCAAAGACCAGCTGGTGAAGCGCCTAGAAGACTTGGTGAAGAAGCACACGGTGGAAATCCAATTAGTTCGCTCATCAGTGGAAGCTGAGAGGCAGAGGCTACAGAAGGTGAGATCCCCTTTCAGAGATACCATTCCGTTTGTTTTTCCTTGCCTCTACCTCCCTCCTTTCCTCTTTTGTTTCTTCTTTCCTTCCTCAAACATTTACTGAGCTCCTGTTGTATATAGATCTCAGCTAGTTCTCTGATCAGAGGGAGTTCAGAGTCTTCAGGAGGAGACAGGGCACCCCAGGGCTGTGAGACAATAGGGCCTAGAGTTGTTGACATGGGGTGGAATTGTGTCATATGAGTGTTTAACTTAGGGAAATTCAAATCCTCTAATCTGAAAAAACAGAGAGAAATAACATGAAGTGAACACGCAGGCCTGGCAGACTGCCTGGATTCAAATCCCAGCTCTGCTACCCTCTAGCTCTGTGACCACAGAAAGTTATTTAACCTGGACTCCTCACAGGGAAACTCTGCGGGGCCCCAAGTTACTCATTTATAAAACAGATGGTGATAATAGCACCTCACAGAGTAGCTGCGAGGATTGTATGAGGTAATCCATGTGTGAAAAAACGAAGCACATCATAGTGCCTGGGGCGTAAGAGGCACTAGGTACATGAAGGTAATTAATTAACCAGTGGGAGAGAAGTTTCTCAGCCTCTGAGTACTGTTCCAACTTCCCACCAAAGGGGGCGTTTTCTGCTGAGAGGGAATGCAAAGCATCATCCCTCGTGTTTGCTGAGGAAAGCAAATAACATGTATATGAATGCTTTAGGTAAAGAGTGAAGTATATCAGTATTATTGTGAGCATAGGTGGTGCTTTAATTATTATAAGAAGGCTTCTTTCTAATCTAAGAACTTGCATTATCACTATGACTTTTCACTGAAAGATAATCATATATCACTGAGGAATACAATGTGTGGTGGTGAAGAGTAGTAGATACTCAATAAATATGTGTTGGATAAATAAATGAACTTAAGAAAGTCTAGTCCTGGGTCCAAGTCCCGACTCTTTCACTGGCTTTACTACCACGGACAGGTCACTTAATCTTTCTGAAACCTGATTTTGAAAATAAGGATAAATACTTTGGGGGCTTGTTATGTGAATTAAATATGATGGTTTTTAAAATTATTTATTTATTTATTTATTTACTTTGGGCTTCGTTGGGTTGCACGCGGGCTTTCTCTAGTTGCAGTGAGCAGGGGCTACTCTTCATTGTGGTGCACGGGCCTCTCATTGCGGTGGCTTCTCTTGTTGCGGAGCATGGGCTCTAGGCGTACGGGCTTCAGTAGTCGTGGCCCTCAGGCTCTAGAGTGCAGGCTCAGAAATTGTGGTGCACAGGCTTAGTTGCTCCGTGGCAAGTGGGATCTTCCTGGACCAAGGCTCGAACCTGTGTCCCCTGCATTGGCTGGCGGATTCTTAACCACTGTGCCACCAGGGAAGCCCCTAAATATGGTTTTATGTATAAACTCATCTCAGTGTACAAAGTGTAGCAAAAGTTTGATAAACGGTGGCTGTAATTAGTTACCATGTGCATTAGATAACATCATGTGTGATAATATTATTTAGTGTCCACTATACTTTATAAAGCACTTTATTCTTATGAACACATATAATCCTCCCAACAGGATTACAAAATGAGTGTTCATATCCCCATTTCAGAGATGAGAAAACTGAGGCTCAAAGATGTTATATATCCACTCACACAGACAGTGAGTGGTGCAGCTACATTAAAACCTGACAGCCTGACTCCAGAGGCCGTGGTTTCCCATCCCTGCACAGGCAGGGAAGCAGCTGTATTGAAAGCACTTTCCTCCCCATGAGCAGTGACTGGTTGCACAAATCCAGTCCTCATTGGAGGAAAGCTGAACCCGCTTTCCATCTTGAGCCACAATCAGTGGGAGGGACAGTAGCTCTCCCAGAGCTACAGGTTGCCCTGGTAACCTGTCAGCCAAGCCTGACTCTGAGTGTAGAAATCCCACTTCAGCTTTAATCAGGGGCATGGATCCATTTGGGAAATGAATCATGTAGAAATAAATTGCATTTCCTCCTGGTTTTTTATTTTCTTTTTAAAAATTATAGTCATTTCTACAAACTGAGGATATAAGTTATATAAATTAGGCCATGCAGACTACAGGAAGGTAAAAACTTGAAGAGGTCCCAGATCTGGTGTTCATGGACTAAAAATAGATACCGATTTCCCCTCTAGAGTTAAGAGCACACTGTTCCTTTGGGCCCTTGAGTATAAATATGTTGTGTATCCTGAATGCTACCTTAACCTGAAAAAGACACCACAAGAGGTGGGCTGGAGTTCACCCAGACAGTTTATCTGCCTTTCCTGTCTGTAGGATTAGATGATGTTATGACTTAATCTTCACAGACAGAGCAGAGTACGTGTCCTGTAATTAGCACTTGCCCACGTTGATTCCTAGGAGAGTGTGGAAAGATCTATTGAGTCCTTACTGAGCTGTTCTAGACACTGCTGCGTTCTACACCTCATTTGTATCACTTAGGATTCTGGGTGGCAAGCATCGCAAACTCACCCTGGGCGGTTTAGGTAAGAAAGGAATTTAGTAAAGGGTAATGAAAAGCTTTCTGGAAAACCAGGGAACTGGGCTTGGCAAACTGCTCAGTGATGAAGACACCCTTGCTGCCATGTCTGAGCCCAGACTTTCTGTTTACACAGCTGACACCACCAACACTGGGCCCTGGATGTTGCCTGCAGAACTGCACTGTCCAATATGGTAGCCTCTTGACACATGTGGTTATTTACATTTAAATCAATTACAATTAAATAATATTTTAAATTCAGTTCCTCAGTGGAACTAGCCACATTTCAAGAGCTCAATTGCCATATGTGGCTAGTGGCTCCCAGATTGGATAGCACAGTGTTGAGGGATTTCTATACATTAGCTACATTATATTTTAGAACATTTCTATCATCACGGAAAGTTCCGTCAGTCAGAGCTGCTGTAGAATGGCTGCCCCTGCTGCCCCTGGGAAGTTCAGTTGACAGATCCTTTATGACTCCAGCTTGTACGTATCGATGGCTTCCAATTCAAAATCCGGGGTGGGTGTGTCTGATTGGTCACATGCCTTGATCACATGCCTCAATGACATGCCCATGCCTTCATCACAAGGGAGTCTGGGAAGGTAAGTCTGACATTTTCTGGTTCTGTGGTGGAAGGATGGCTCTGATGTGTCAGATAGAGAATTTCCCTAACATTCAGAGAAGGATCAGAGGCTGGGCAGCCAAAAGGAACAACAGCTCTCCACTCCATGATTTAATTCTTACCTCAGCCCTGTAGGCAGGGCTTGTTTTCCCATTTCACAGATGAGGAACCTAGGAAATGAAGTCACTTGAGTATCACATGAATTGGGTGTGAGTCAGGGCTGCCTTGACTCCAAAACCACTAACTATTGCCCTCTGTCTATGTAGCAGAACAGAATAAACATTGCCCTGGGCCTTGGAGAGCAGCCTTCAGGTCTTCACCCTGCCAATATCCATTTATGGTTTATTTATCATTCATTGAATGCGTACTTGGTGTTTTGAGCAATGCAGGGATACAGGAATCAGCCATGCCTTCAGGGAGCTCACAGTCTGGAAGGAGGAAGAAGACATGCACTGAAACCATCTGTCAAGTCTGGGTGTAAGAAGTGCTGTGCTGGGGAAGCAGCCACGTTGTCACCTTAAATAAGTCACCCCAAACCATTCTAGGCCTCTGCTTTCTAATTTCAGTAATAATATGAATGTGAATGATTTTGTCAAATTCTTTCCAACTTTTTATTTCTATCAACTCCAAAAATACTCTTCATTATTGAGAAATAGGTTGCTTAATTTCCAAATATTTGGAACCTTTCCAGATATCTCTTTGTTATTGATTTCTAATTTAGTTCTCTTGTGATCAAAGGACAGATTCTGTTCTTTCCTTTTCAATTAGCTCATATTATTGTATGGCCCAGGGGTGGTCTATCTTGATGAATGGTCCAGGTGCCCTTGAAAAGAATATGGATCTGCTGCTCTTGAGTGGAGTGCTTCATAAAGGATAATTAGGTTAAGTTGGTTGATAGTGTTGTTCAAGTATCTTATTTCCTTACTAATTTTTTCTCTATTCTGTTGATTATTGAGAGAGGAGTATTGAAATATCAAATTTAAGTCAGTTTTTATATTTTCCCTTTTAGTCCTGTCAGTTTTTGCCTTAGATAAATTCAAACTTATTTATGAGGTACATACACATTTAGGCTTATTATGTCTTCTCAATGAATTGGCTCCTTACTCATTATGGAATATTCCTTGTCCTGAAGTCTACTTTGATAAAAATACGGACATTCTATCATTTTTGTGGTTAGTGTTACAGTCTATTTTAATCCATTCCTTTACTTTTAACCTACCTGTGTCTTTCTAGTCAAAGTGCTTTTGTATTGGGTTGGCCAAAAAGTTCGTTCGGGATCCGTAAGCTGTTACAAAACCTGAACGAACTTTTTGGCCAACCCAAATAGGATAGCTGGATTTTCTGTTTTATTCTGCTTGGCAGTCTGATTTTTGAGGGTCATTTAGACCATTTACATTCAATGTAATTATCATTAAGTCTACCATATTGCTGAGTTTTTTTTTTTCTTTTTGTCACATCTTTTTTTCTTTTTGCCTGTTTTCCTGTTTATTTTTGATTACTTGAATATATAGCTTTTGGTATTCCCTTTTTTTTTTTTTTTTTGCGGTATGCCGGCCTCTCACTGTTGTGGCCTCTCCCATTGCGGAGCACAGGCTCTGGACGCGCAGGCTCAGTGACCATGGCTCACGGGCCCAGCTGCTCCGTGGCATGTGGGATCCTCCCGGACTGGGGCACGAACCCGTGTCCTCTGCATCGGCAGGCAGACCCTCAACCACTGCACCACCAGGGAAGCCCTGGTATTCCCTTTTTTATCTCCACTAGTGACTTGTTAGATATCCTTCTTTTGGGGAGGGGATGGTGTGCCATGGTTGCTGTAGGATTTATAACATGCAACTTTATCAATGCCATCAAATAATATGATATTACTTCATACATATTGTGTTGCTGTAAGGTTTGTACGGAGAAGCAATACATATATACTTCACTGTACAAACCTTACAGCAGCACACTATTTTTATTTAGCCTTTCCTAACCTTTGTGAAGTTGTTGTCATATGTTTTACTTTACATATGTTATAAACTCTACATCGCTTTTCTATTTCCTTAAATAGTCAATTATCTCTTAGAGAGAATCTTTAAATGAGAAAACTAAAGTCTTTTATATTTTCTGATTTACCGTTGCTACCCTCTTCATTCCTTTGGCATATTCAAGTGCCCCATCTGGTATCATTTTCTTTTGGCCTGAAGAACTTCCTTTAATGTTTCTTGTAGTGTCAGTCTGCTCACAGCAAATTCTCTCAGTGTTTATGTGTCTGAAAATGTCTTTATTTTGCCTTCATTTTTGAAGGTTATTTTGCTGGATATAGAATTCTAGGTTAACAGTTTTTTTTCTTTCAGCACTTTAAAGATGCTGTTCAACTTTTTTAAATTTTTGGTTTGTATTTTCCTCAGATGAAAAGTTGGTAGCCACTCTCACCTGTTCTCCCCTGTGCATAGTGTATCTTTTTGTTTTCTGATTGCTTTGAAGACTTTTTTCTTTATCATATCACAATTTGATTATGATATGTCATGGTGTGATATTCTTTGTGTTTTTCTGTTTGGGGTTCTGTTTGGACATCTTGGGTCTGTAGGTTATAGTTTTTTTCTGTATTCAAATTTTTAAGTTGAAGTGTAGTTTATTTGCAATGTTTTGCTGTGGGTTATAGTTTTTATACAGTATGGAAGTTTTAAGATCATTATCTCTTCTGCCTTCCCCTTCTGAGTGACATTTCAGGCTTTGTACCGGTTTACTCTTTCAGCTACACCAGGAACTTTACTATAAATACATACCAAGGAGTGATTTTTCTTCTTGAAAAAAGTTAACGTGTTTTCCTTTAAAATGCCAACTGAAATCTCTGCTTGGTGATTTCCTGTGGCTGCTTATTTGTTGTTCCCGTCAACAGTGGCTCCCTTATGTGTCTTTTCTTAAACTGCCAGTAATTGTGGACAATCTAGACAAGAAAGCAGAAAAAGGGTGGGAGTCCTGCTTTTGCCTCTTACCAGCCATTGGATTTGCTTCATGTGAAATGGATGCAATAAAGCCTTTTTCCATAAGTATTATGAGAGTTAAATGAGAACAGAGCTTATGAAAGTACTGTGTGAATCCTGTAGATTCATAGCCCATGGAGCCTTCTTCCAGGGGTGGGATGCAGCAATTTATATACCTGAAAGCATTCATCTCCTTCTTTTTCCTCACGTTCTTGTCTTTGTAGTTGTTTTTTCTCTTTCCACGAGTTAGGAAGATAATGTTAACGCTTCCTGTTGAAATCCTCAAGGTCACTTGAGGAAATTCGTGGGGAAATTTTTTCCCTTTAGGTCCATTTGTCAAGGCAACAGCTGAAGCTGTGATTATTACATATACCCTAGGACATTAGGCTGTGCAGGATTAGAAATAGCCACTGCTTTATGCTAAGCATCTTTCTCGCAGGGGGTTTCCACTGTGCTGTTACAGTGAACATGCCTTGGCAGAGTTAGCGAGTGTCTGCACCAATAAGCGTGTTAAACAAAACTTCTGTTCAATAAAAGATTCTGTGAATGAGGGACTAAATAATGAAGTAAAAAAAAATCAGAATCTTTGCTGAGGGGACGGCCTTATTTCTGATGTTGCTTAAGTTATCTCAACTTGTTTTAAACAAAAAGTTTATCTATCATCTTCAGAAAATGAACTCCCCAAAGCAACAAGCCCTGCAAAAGGAGATGGTGGGTTTACTGAAGACACTATACATTGGCCTAAGTGTCCACATCATGCGACCCTTACAATCTAATCACAGCCCCCTTTTCTTCTCTTTTAAATGACTGACACCAGGGACTATGCAAAGCGCCACGCCAGGGCCACTGGCCTGGCCTGGGGCTGGCCCCATAGAGAGTGTAAAGGTGTCATCCAGATGATCAGTAGCAGCATCTCTTTAGATGATCAGGTAGAAATCCAGGAGTCAGAAATCCAGAAATCCATAATTTCTCTGTCATCCCTCACATTCGATCAGCCATAAAGTCCATTCATTCTGCAGTTGACCCTTGAACAATGTGGGAGTTAATCCAAGTATAACTTATAGTAGGCCCTTTGTATCTGCAGTTCCTCCACATCCACAGGTTCAACCAACCACAGACTGTGTAGTACTGTAGTATTTACTGTTGAAAAATGTCCACGTATAACTGGACCCATGCAGGCAGGGAAGAAGCACAGCCAAGGGGTCATCCTTTCCTGAGTTTGGATCTTGACTCTTCTGCTTACGGGCTGCATGACCTTGGGCAAGTTATTTAACCTCTTCAAGCTTCATTTCTTCATCTGTATAATGAGCTTTAACAATACTACCTAGCTCATAGGGTTTTCATAAGGATCAACGAGATGATCTGTGAAAAGCGCCCAGAAAATGGTACACACTCAGTAAATGTCAACTGCTAATATGTCTATCTACTTCCAGTTAGACCATAAAGGTGTGTAATCAATTATCACCATCCAACATGGTATGTACTGCATCATAGCTGTTGACTTTGCTGCCTATCTCTTTCACGCAAATGTGAGCTCCTGATGAGTAAGCATATTGTCTGTTTTTATCCCCAGCTTCAAGAACAGTGCCAAGCACATGGTAGGTCTCAATAAATATTTGTTGAACAAATAAATGACTTAATATCTACCTAAAATTCAGCTACGAGGAACAGAATATTTCATCCACTGCTCTAGACACTTGAAAAATTTCCCCAGATATTAAGCTAGATCAGAAAGCATAAGCATCTGTAAGAATAGTACTACTTAGCATTTATCGATCCCTTACTATGTACCTAGAACTGTGCTAAGCATGTAAGTAATGCATTGAATCACAGAGAAGTTAGGAAATCTGCCCAAGATCACACAGCTAAAATGCAGCTGCACCACTCACATGGGCTCCAGAATGTTCTTTTATCTGGATCTGCTTTGTGCTGAGACTATGAGGCTGTGGGGAGGGACCATGGAGGAAGCAGCCCTATGAATCCCATCATTTTGACTAAAGTAAGGATGCTGTTGAGAAGGCCAAAGAAGAAATTTCATTCTGCTTTTGATATTTCCCTGCAACTGAGGATGTAGTTGGCTTTTTGATTTATAGAACCATGAGAACTTTGTCAGTAATGAGCATTCTGTTTTTTTATTTGACACTACAAAACTTAAAGCCAGGGGTTTACTCTGCCCCCACCCCCCCCCAGTATATATTTGACTTTGTGGTGTGAATTTAGCACCTGTTTTCTTTGGACTTTCTCATGTATTTCTAATTTATTTATTTATTTATTTATTTATTTTGCGGTACGCGGGCCTCTCACTGTTGTGGCCTCTCCCGTTGCGGAGCACAGGCTCCGGATGCGCAGGCTCAGCGGCCATGGCTCACGGGCCCAGCCGCTCCGCGGCATGTGGGGTCTTCCCGGACTGGGGCACGAACCCGCGTCCCCTGCATCAGTAGGCGGACTCTCAACCACTGCGCCACCAGGGAAGCCCTAATTTATGTTTTCTTATAGTAGTTTATGACTCTTGTGAGTTTCTTTGAACCCCTTTGGGAATAAGGCAGGGTGTGTCCTGTCCATGTTTTCGTGGCTTGTGTGGTTAACTCTTCCATTCATCATTTAGGAAGTAGAAGCACAGTTGGAGGAAGTGAAGAAGAAATCAGAAAATGAAATAAAGCATCTGCAAGAAGAGAAAGAGGCCCTAAGTGTGAAGCTCCAGAATTCACTGCTTGAGGTAAGTCCCGAATAAAAGCTGTTCTTGGAATGATGGTTCTGGGCTCCAGGAGTTTTTGATGAACTGAGATGCTAGGAATCTTGGGAAGCTTCCCTGACCTCCTTACATTTAGCATCCTTGGAAGGAAGAAAAAGACTTCATCCTGACAGGAAGGCTGTCTCGGGCATAAATTCAGCTGCAGATAACAGAGAGCCTGATTATAGAGGCTTAACAAAGAGGCACTTAATGTCACACATAAAAGAGGGAGGCAGGAGGCTGCTGGTGTTGATTCTGTGGCTAAATGATATCAGGCCTGGAAAATCTGCAAACATCTTGGTCCTGCCCTCTCCCCACCCCCGGCTGTGTTATCAGTGTCCAGGGCATTAGATACTTCTGCCTTCCTGGGCTCTTTTCTTTATCAAAAAGAATTTAAAATTATAATTTGTAACTGCACTGTCATAAAGGTGAATGTGTCCAGGCTGCAGTTTTTTCTTCTGATTCTGAAAGAAATGAAAATATGTTCATGGCCCCTAAATGCATCATAGGTTCCTAGCACTGCACGTAGGAGAAGTTGGCTCAGATTCCCCTTGGCTGTGAGAACGACTGTCACTGTTCCAGTTGTCATGCCCCAAGTTAAAGCAGGAAAGAAGGAGGGGCAGGGATGACCAGGCCTGCACACTTCATCAGGAAAACAAAAGCATACGCAGAAGCCCCCAGCTGACTCCTACTCCCATTGGTAATATCTGTGCCACGTGGCCAGCCTGGGAAAGCAAGGATTTAGCCGTCAGGCCTCCCTGGTAGAGGCAGGCAAGGAGAGCAGGGTAAGGAATGGATGTAAACCAGCTGAACAGTGGAGTTTTCTTCTTGGGCCCACTTGTCCAAACCACCCAGGGACCAAGTTCAAAGTTTAAAGGCGCTGTAGACAGTGTTACTAGGGAGAAGAACTTGCCGCTGATGGACTCCTATTCATCCTTCAGTGCCCTTAACACTGTGCTGGAATTCCCTGGGCAGAGTTTATTGCTGTAAGTTCTCTGCGGTAGTACCTACCTCATAGTAATTGTTAGGAGAATTAAAAGAGTTAATACTGTAAAATGCTTAGGTCTGTGCCTGGCACAGAGCAAACACACCATTAATGATGCTCTTATATATTGTACATGTGTCTACTGAATGCTGTTGTGATTGTAAACATGCATCTTTCTGCTCCATAAGATGACAGCTCCTTGAAGGCAGGGACGATATTTTATGATCTTACCATCTTGCTCTCAGTCTGTCCCTTCTCCTCCCCACTTTACACCTGAGGAGCTGCCTGAGGAGCATTAGTTTTAGCAACACCTGAGGTTCCTTTATGGTTATTGACCTTGTTCTTCTCAAAGTCTAGAGCAGGGAAACCAGACAGTTTAACTGACACTCTACAATTAGTTGGTTAATAATAATCATAATTAAGACTATAATTTAATAGCAGCTTTTAGCCACTCTTCTCTCATATTATCTGTATAATTCTTAAATATTGTTCCTCTTCTTTACCAACTAACTTTGTAAAAACAAAATAGGGTGGCCTTCCAGGAGTGGTATGAAAACTAATGGAAACCATGCTACAGCTCTGGTACAGTTATGTAGATGTGAATAATTTAAAGAGAAGTGTGGAATATTGTAAACCTGCCAGGCTCATCTTCTTCTGGAGAGACGAAGCAACTAGCTAATTAGAAATGGCCTCTCTAGAAGCGTGTCTGGGATTTGTCTAGTGGGGCACAGTCCCCAGAACTGATTGACCCAAGGGAATGGGTCCCAGATTAATGACCACAGCCGGGTGATAGGACTTTGTTTCATTGCTGAATGTTTTTATTCTTCTGTTATAGGTTTTAAGGCTGGAAGAATTTATCCAGCAGAATAATGTACATCCCCCGAGAGGCAATGAACGGCCCCAAGAATTGGACTGCCAGCAAGGCAACATTTTAGAGACCCAGGTAACTTCTAGCTTTTTCTGCTTTAATTAAGGATATTTTTCTTCTTCTTTTCAGCACTTCGATGTCCCCAGTGACACATGCTGGCATTAATGGGCTCTTTTATTTCCCCCCTTAGAGCTGCCAAAATGCCTGAAATAAAAAATCATTATAAAATCAATTTGCAAAAACCACGACGAAAATAGAGTTCTGAGTAATTATCCACATGGTTTGAAAAAGAACAGGGCTTGTCAGATGACTCTTCTCTCCCTCTCTGATTGCAGCCTGGCTGGCAGATCAAGGGGCACTGGACTAGAGTGGGGTCTTTGGTTCTGCCCAGCAAGAAGCATAACAGTAATCATAACTCCCCCTCGAGTGCATGTTGAGAAGCTTGGGTTGTTTCACCATGAAACTCGGCTCTCATCCGACCCTCCTGGGTCTAGACCGAGATCCCTCCATGAGCTTACTTCTAGAGAGAAGTACAGACCCCTCCTACATAGAGTTGCAGGAGGAACCTTGATGAGTATCAATTCCACTTGATTCAACTCAACATGCACGTTATTCTTTCATTCTGCAGTCATCTGTGAAATACATAACAAGTGCCAGCCTCTGAGCTACATGCTACACGGGAGAAATATATATATAAACAAATAGCTTTAACACAATGTGGACATTTAGTAATAGAATTAAACATCTGGTGCTGTGTTTTCTATTAGGCAACTGTTATGTACTTTACAGGTATAGTTTAAGTTAATTAATTTATTTATTTTATACAGCAGGTTCTTATTAGTTTTTTATTTTATACATATTGGTATATATATGTCGTCAATCCCAATCTCCTGATTCATCCCACCACCATCACCCCTGCCCCACCACTTCCCCCCTTGGTGTCCATACGTTTGTTCTCTACATCTGTGTCTCTATTTTTGCCCTGCAAACTGGTTCACCTGTACCATTTTTCTAGGTTCCACATATATGCGTTAATATACAATATTTGTTTTTCTCTTTCTGACTTACTTCACTCTGTATGACAGTCTCTAGGTCCATCCACATCTCTACAAATGACCCAGTTTCGTTCCTTTTTATGGCTAATATTCCACTGTATATATGTACTACAACTTCTTTATCCATTCCTCTGTTGATGGGCATTTAGGTTGCTTCCATGACCTGGCTATCGTAAATAGAGCTACAATGAATATTGGGGTGCATGTGTCTTTTTGAATTATGGTTTTCTCAGGGTATATGCCCAGTAGTGGGATTGCTGGGTCATATGGTAATTCTATTTTTAGTTTTTTAAGGAACCTCCATACTGTTCTCCATAGTGTCTGTATCAATTTACATTCCCACCAACAGTGCAAGAGGGTTCCCTTTTCTCCACACCCTCTCCAGCATTTGTTGTTTGCAGATTTTCTGATGATGCCCATTCTAACTGGTGTGAGCTGATACCTCATGGTAGTTTTGATTTACATTTCTTTAATAATTAGTGATGATGAGCAGCTTTTCATGTGCCTCTTGGCCATCTGTATGTCTTCTTTGGAGAAATGTCTATTTAGGTCTTCTGCCCATTTTTGGATTGGGTTGTTTGTTTCTTTAATATTGAGCTGCATGAGCTGTTTATATATTTTGGAGATTAATCCTTTGTCCTTTGATTTGTTTGCAAATATTTTCTCCCATTCTGAGGGTTATCTTTTCGTCTTGTTTATGGTTTCCTTTGCTGTGCAAAAGCTTTTAAGTTTCATTAGGTCCCATTTGTTTATTTTTGTTTTTATTTCCATTACTGTGGGAGGTGGGTCAAAAAAGATCTTGCTGTGATTTATGTCACAGAGTGTTCTTCCTATGTTTTTCTCTAAGAGTTTTATAGTGTCTGGTCTTACATTTAGGTCTTTGATCTGTTTTAAGTTTATTTTTGTGTATGGTGTTAGGGAGTGTTCTAATTTCATTCTTTTACATGTAGCTGTCCAGTTTTCCCAGCACCATTTATTGAAGAGACTTTCTTTTCTCCATTGAATATCCTTGCTTCCTTTGTCATAGATTAGTTGACCATAGGTGTGTGGGTTTATCTCTGGGCTTTCTATCTTGTTTCATTGATCTATATTTCTGTTTTCGTGCCAGTACCATATTGTCTGGTTTACTGTAGCTTTGTAGTGTACTCTGAAGTCAGGGAGTCTGATTCCTCCAGCTCCATTTTTTTCCCCTCAAGATTGCATTGGCTATTCAGGGTCTTTTGTGTCTCCATACAAATTTTAAGATTTTTTGTTCTGGTTCTGTAAAAACTGCCATTGGTAATTTGATAGTGATTGCATTGAATCTTTAGATTGCTTTGGGTAGTATAGTCATTTTCACAATATTGATTCTTCTAGTCCAAGAACATCGTATATCTCTCCATCTGTTTGTGTCATCTTTGGTTCCTTTCATCAGTGTCTTATACTTTTCTGAGTACATGTTTTTTACCTCCTTAAGTAGGTTTATTCCTAAGTATTTTATTCTTTTTGTTGCAGTGGTGAATGAGATTGTTTCCTTAATTTCTCTTTCTGATCTTTCATTGTTAGTGTATAGGAATGCAAGAGCTTTCTGTGCATTAATTTTGTATCCTGAAACTTTACCAAATTCATTGATAAGCTCTCGTAGTTTCCTGGTGGCATCTTTAGGATTGTCTTTATATAATACCATGTCATCTGCAAACAGTGACAATTTTACTTCTTCTTTTACAATTTGGATTCCTTTTATTTCTTTTTCTTCTGTGATTGCTGTGGCTAGGACTTCCAAAACTATGTTGAATAATAGTGGCGAGAGTGGACATCCTTGTTTTGTTCCTGATCTTAGAGGAAACAGTTTCAGTTTTTCACCATTGAGAATGCTGTTTGCTATGGGTTTGCCGTATATGGCCTTTATTATGTTGAGGTAGGTTCCCTCTACCCACTTTCTGGAGAGTTTTTATGATAAATGAGTGTTGAATTTGGTCAAAGGCTTTTTCTGCAACTATTGAGATGATCATATGGTTTTTATTCTTCTATTTGTTAATATGGTGTATCACATTGATTGATTTGCATATATTGAAGAACCCTTGCATCCTTGGGATAAATCCCACTTGATCATGGTGTATGATCCTTTTAATGTGTTGTTGGATTCTGTTTGCTAGTATTTTGTTGAGGATTTTTGCATCTATATTAATCAGTAATATTGGTCTGTAGTTTTCTTTTTTTGTAGTATCTTTTTCTGGTTTTGGTATCAGGGTGATGGTGGCCTCATAGAATGAGTTTGGAAGTGTTCCTTCCTTTGCAGTTTTTTGGAAGAGTTTGAGAAGGATGGCTGTTAGCTCTTCTCTGAATGTCTGAGAGAATTCACCTGTGAAGCCATCTGGTCCTGGACTTTTGTTTGTTGTAAGATTTTTAATCACAGTTTCAATTTCATTACTTGTGATTGGTCTGTTCATATTTTCTGTTTCTTCCTGGTTCAATCTTGGAAGGTTATACCTTTCCAAGAATTTGTCTATTTCTTCCAGGTTGTCCATTTTATTGGCATAGAGTTGCTTGTAGTAGTCTCTTATGATGCTTTGTATTTCTGTCCTGTCCATTGTAACTTCTCCTTTTTCATTTCTAATTTTATTGATTTGATTCCTCTCCCTCTTTTGCTTGATGAGTCTGGCTAAAGGTTTATCAATTTTGTTTATCTTCTCAAAGAACCAGCTTTTAGTTTTATTGATCTTTGCTATTATTTTCTTTGTTTCTATTTCATTTATTTCTGCTCTGATCTTTATGATTTCTTTCCTTCTGCTAACTTTGGGTTTTGTTTTTTCTTCTTTCTCTAGTTCCTCTAGGTGTAAGGTTAGATTGTTTATTTGAGGTTTTTCTTGTTTCTTGAGGTAGGATTGTATTGCTATAAATTTCCCTCTTAAACTACTTTTGCTGCATCCCATAGGTTTTGGATCGTCGTGTTTTTGTTGTCATTTGTCTCTAGGTATTTTCTGATTTCCTCTTTGATTTCTTTGGTGATCTCTTGGTTATTTAGTAATGTATTGTTTAGCCTCAGTGTGTGTGTGGTTTTTTTTATGTTTTTTTCCCCCTGTAATTGATTTCTAATCTCATAGCATTGTGCTCGGAAAAGATGCTTGATATGATTTCAGTTTTCTTAAATTTACCAAGGCTTGATTTGTTGACCCAAGATATGATCTATCATGGAGAATGTTCTGTGTGCACTTGAGAAGAAAGTGTAATCTGCTGGTTTTGGATGGAATGTCCCATATATATCAGTTAAATATATCTGGTCTATTGTGTCATTTAAAGTTTGTGTTTCCTTATTAATTTTCTGTCTGGATGATCTGTCCATTGGTGTAAGTGAGGTGTTAAAGTCCCCCACTATCATTGTGTTACTGTCTATTTCCTCTTTTATAGCTGTTGGCATTTGCCTTATATATTGAGATGCTCCTATGTTGGGTGTATATATATTTAGAATTGTTACATCTTCTTCTTGGATTGATCCCTTGGTCATTATGTGGTGTCCTTGCTTGTCTCTTGTAACATTCTTTATTTTAAAGTCTATTTTATCTGATATGAGTATTGCTACTCCAGCTTTCTTTAGATTTCCATTTGCATGGAATATCTTTTTCCATCCCCTCACTTTCAGTCTGTATGTGTCCCTAGGTCTGAAGTGGGTCTCTTGTAGACAGCGTATGTTTGGGTCTTGTTTTTATATCCATTCAGCGAGCCTGTGTCTTTTGGTTGGAGCATTTAATCCATTCACATTTAAGGTAATTATCGATATGTATGTTCCTATTACCATTTTCTTAATTGTTTTCAGTTTGTTTTTGTAGGTCCTTTGCTTCTCTTGTGTTTCCCGCCTAGAGAAGTCCCTTTAGCATTTGTTGTAGAGCTGGTTTGGTGGTGCTGAATTCTCTTAGCTTTTGCTTGTCTCTAAAGCTTTTGATTTCTCCATCAAATCTGAATGAGATCCTTGCCATGTAGAGTAATCTTGGTTGTAGTTTCTTCCCTTTCATCACTTTAAATATATTTGCCACTCCCTTCTGGCTTGTAGAGTTTTTGCTAAGAAATCAGCTGTTAACCTTATGGGAGTTCCCTTGTATGTTATTTGTCATCTTTCCATTGTTGCTTTTAATAATTTTTCTTTGTCTTTAATTCTTGTCAGTTAGATTACTATGTGTCTCTCCTTGGGTTTATCCTGCCTGGGACTCTCTGTGCTTCCTGGACTTGGGTGGCTATTTCCTTTCCCATGTTAGGGAAGTTTTCAACTATAATCTCTTCAAATATTTCCTCTGGTCCTTTCTCTCTCTCTTCTCCTTCTGGTACCCCTATAATGCGAATGTTGTTGTGTTTAATGTTGTCCCAGAGGTCTCTTAGGCTATCTTCATTTCTTTTCATTCTTTTTTCTTTATTCTGTTCCACAACAGTGAATTCCACCATTCTGTCTTCCAGGTCACTTATCTGTTCTTCTGCCTCAGTTATTCTGCTATTGATTCCTTCTAGTGTATTTTTCATTGCATTTATTGTATTATTCATCTCTGTTTATTTAATTCTTCTAGGTGTTTGTTCTTTAATTCTTCTAGGTCTTTGTTAAACATTTCTTGTATCTTCTCGATCTTTGCCTCCATTCTTTTTCCGAGGTCCTGGACCATCTTCACTATCATTATTCTCAATTCTTTTTCTGGAAGGTTGCCTATCTCCACTTCATTTAATTGTTTTTCTGGGGTTTTATCTTGTTCCTTCATCTGGTACATAGTCCTCTGCCTTTTCATTTTGTCTATCTGTCTGTGAACGTGGTTTCCGTTCCACAGGCTGCTGGATTGTAGTTCTTCTTGCTTCTGCTGTCTGCCCTCTGGTGGATGAGGTTATCTAAGAGGCTTGTGCAAGTTTCCTGCTGGGAGGGACTGGTGGTGGGTAGAACTGGGTATTGCTCTGGTGGGTAGAGCTCAGTAAAACTTTAATCCGCTTGTCTGTTGACAAGTGCAGCTGAGTTCCCTCCCTGTTGGTTGTTTGGCCTGAGGGGACCCAGCACTGGAGCCTACCCGGGCTCTTTGGTGGGGCTAACGGTGGACTCTGGGAGGGCTCCTTAAATTTTTATAGCTTGGTGATTGTCACACAGCAGTACACTTCCATATCAACTTCATTTTTTAAAAAAAAGAGCAAGTGTCTAGTGTTCCCTTGAACAGAAAAACTGTAATACATGTACCTTTTCCCTTATGATGAATTTTTTGGTTTGTTTCTAATTTTTCACTATAGATAATACTTAAATGGATAACACTGTAGAGGGATACAGTGTAGCATAGTGGTTAAGCGAGCTGTCCCCTGAACCTGACACCTGGTTTCTTACTGGCTAAAGAATCTTGGACAATTGATTTAAAGTCTCTTTGCCTGAGCGTCTTCGCCTGTAAGATGGGTCTGATGATAGTACCTACCTCCCAGGGTTTTTGTGAGGACTAAAGGAATTAATATATAAGCAGTGATGAAAACAGCACCCAGCACGTGTAAAAGCTCAGTAGGTACTAACTCTTACCATCGTAGAATTTGCTGGGTCCAGCGGTATGAGTGGCTTTAACTTTGATAGATTTGCTGCATTGCCTTCCATCAAGGTTGTCAGCGTACCCCCATGGCAGCACGTGCAAGTGCCTGTTTCCCCACAACCTTGCCAACACAGCAGGTTACACAACTTTCTGAACTTGATCAATCAGAGAACATTTATAATTTAATTCAGATATTTTTGGCAAGCCAACTCTATACCAGCCAAGCGAGTCAAACCTTTGCTGAGGCCCTGGAGGTGCAAAGTCCAGGCTCATGCGGATGGTGTGTGAGCAGCACACTGCAGTGTGGTGAACCCTGCACCCACGTGGGACGCGACAAAGGTTGTTCTTTGCTCTTCTGCCAAAACATTTCAGTGAGTCAAGAGAGATATAAATAATAAGGCCAACTGAGAGCAGACTTTTCACTCCACCCCCAGAATATGAAGAGGGAGGGTTGCCAACCCTGGGTATGGCTCTGTCCCCATCATAGACAGCTGAGACTCCACTGAGCCGTTTGTCCTGCTCTCTCATGTCTAGTCTCCTTGATTCTCTTAAGTTCACAGTGTTCTTCATTGGTTTTCAGAAAGCCATGTCAGTCTTGGTAATTCTAAAGGAAACTTTTTTTCTGGAAGTTTCTGGTGCCTGGGTCACAGTGAACCGGGGGCAGAGAAGGGGCAAAGTTTTCATAGATCCCTGCCTGCACTGTCTCCAGAAGAAAAAGGAGAGTCATTTGTGGTCATTATTAGTCAAGTCATTTTGCCTCAACAAGTATTAATGAGTGCTATCACTGTGCAAGGCACAGGGCTGGATGCCGGGGTGAGTGAGGCCCAGTCCTGGTCCTTGGAGAGCTCCATTTCAAATGCAGGAAGTAAATATTATGTAATTATCTCTCTGAGATCAGTTTCCTCACTACTCCTAGTGGCAAACATAGATCAAGTACCAATAATGTAGTGCAGTACACAGTCCCACAACAACCCTATGAGGCAAGTGTTATTTATTTATTTATTTATTTTTTAATCTGGCCGTGCCGGGTCTTAGTTGCGGCACACGAGATCTTCGTTGCGGCACGCGAACTCTTAGTTGCGCCATGTGGGATCTAGTTCCCTGATTAGGGATCAAACCCGGGCCCCCTGCATTGGGAGTGCAGTCTTAGCCACTGGTCCACCAGGGAAGTCCCAAGGCAAGTGTTATTATTATCCTTGCTTTACAGATAGGGAGACTGAGGCCCAAAGAGCAGCACCAGGGCCCAAACCATGATTCTATACCACTTCTCGTTAGTAACGTGGCAGTGATAATCCCTGCCCTCCACCCCTCCAGAGACTTGTAATGAACAGAAGAAAGCACATGAAGGCACTTTTCAAAACTGTTATAGAGTCTATAAATGTAAGGTGACTTTGTAGTATCTATTACAGTCCCCTGTAATCATTTCAGCAAAACCCCATTGCATTAGGTGTTCTATTTTAAGATGTACGTAATGCTACCTTTGAAAGATTGTCAAATGAACTTGAGAATGACTTTTAATATTTCCTTCCAGGAGATTTCCTGGGCATGGGTATTCCTTTAAAATAGAAACAATCTAGGTGAGGTTCATTGCCTAGAAGATGAAAGATGAAGACCTAATGTGAACATGGGTTTAAAATAACCAGCTTGGGGGGAGTTGGGAGGAGGCTTTTGCAGTGGATGGTTGGAGGAGAAGCAGAGTTATTTATTTTTCTGTGCACACTTTAACAATGGAGAGAGCCCTGGGCAGAACCTGAGAAATGCCTGATGGGGAACCCAAGAGTGTGAATTAGGGGCAGTTAACTCAGGATACACCGAGAGTGGCTCAGGGTTGGTCCTGGGAGGAACTCACTGGGATCGCAAGCAGACAAACAGAAAAGGGAGGTTGGAGAGTCCGCTCCATTTGGAATTCAGAGAAATGAGTATTGGCGGGCTTGAAAGTGCTCTTTCAGCCAACTGTTCATTTCCATGGTCAAGTCCGTTTGAGAAATACTCAGATGGCATCCCAGCTCCTTTTGAATGATGCACTTTGACCCAAAACACCAAGTACAGAAGGAGGGTGGGTGAAGGAAGGGAATGTTTTTGTCATTTACATGGTCTGTTGGTCCCCTCTGCTGAACCATTAGTTTGTTGAAGTCACGAACTGTATCTCATTAATCTTTATCCTTCCAGCACTTAACACACCTGAATGAGGCAGATGTTTACACTTCCTGTACATTAACTGACCCCTGACATGACAACTGAATGAATGGGACTGAGGGTGCCATTCTGGGTTAGATTAGGAACACCTTCAAAAATTAACCTTGGCCAGAGGATGATTTAGAAGAACACTGGGGTCCTTCAGTTACTTGCGGGGAGGGGGAGGATTCATCTCCCTTTTGGGAGGAAGGATGCTCTTGTCTCTGGTGTCATGGGGGCTGGAAACAACTGAACAGAAACAGAAAAGGTTACCGAGTTTACCTCCCTGTTGATTGTCTCAGGTCACACAGCCTTCATCTCTCAGGTTGATTCTGAGTGTCTCTTTTTAGATACTTCTGAGCAGCACTTTTGTACCACCCAGTTTGAACTCACCCAGTTAGGCCCTGACACTGGCAGCTGGCGATCATGCTAACAGCATAGCCGAGTGCCAGTGCAGTCACATGGAATGACACGAATGGTAGTGGAACGACCCAGGAGTCCAGTCCTGTGCTGTTCTCCAGTGGCTGTGTGACCTGAGACAAGTCGCTAGACTTCTCTGATTTTAGATCCCCCTCTATAACACAAGGATGGGGGTGTCTTTCCTGCCCACCTCACTGAGTTGCAGGCATCCATGAGTTAATGTATGGAAATGGATGAATGCGACGTAGTGGGGAGCTGGTGTAGTCATCCGAGTGCATCATCAGCCTTTTTAAGCATTTTCCATCCTCTCCTGTTTCTGGACTCCTGCCCAGGATACATCAGTGGTCGATAAGGTAGCCCAGAAATTATATCCTGCACATTCTCTTTCATGGTCTTCACAGTGGCTCAGAGTACATTTGAACTTCTTTTTCATCTCCATAATAACTGTTGTGAGATATTTGTCCATTATTCATGTTACTTTAAGTTCCTTCTCCCTCTTTCCTTGATCAGTCTTACTACACGTTTGATGTGTCTTTTCAAAAAGCCAGCTTTCAGATATGTTGGTCAGATCTATCTTTTTCTATGTCATTAATTTTGTCTTTCATACCTCTTTCCTTCTACTTATTTCAAGTTTATTGTTATCCTTTTTCTAACTTCTTAAATATTCTCTAATAAATACGTTTTAAGGCTACGAATTTCCCTCTAAGTATATATCTTTAGCTGTATCCCAGAGTTTTGAAGTTTGTCTCATTTTTAAACCTAATTTCTGATTGTTTTCTAATTTTATTGCATTGTCATTAGATAATATGGTCTTTAGAATGTCAACACTCTGAACTATGTTGAGATTTGCTTTGTAGCCTGCTGTGGGGTCAGTTTTTTTTAATGTTTCCTATGTGAGAGCAAAGAAGTAGTCTCAGTTTGGTTGTTAAAGTTTATATATTTGAATTCTAGTTCTGTGATATATTCACTGTATGACCTAGGGCAAGGTACATATCCTCTCCTGCTTCAGTTTCATCACCTTTAGAATGGAATGATTCACACCTCAGAGAGTTGAGGGCCTGGTGCGCACTAAGCATCATATAAACGTTAGCAGTGATTACTATTCTTTTTTAGCTATTAGGCTTAGCTTATTAATCTTGTTCAAATCTTTCATATCCTAGCTCATTTTGTGTACCTGATGTATGAGTCTCTGAGAGGTATGCATTAAAATCTCCCACTATAAATTTGCTTAGTTCTCCCTACATTTCTGTACACTTTGCCTTATGTTTTCAGTCTCTGTTGTTAGGTGTCTACAATTTCATTATTAGAGCTTTTTAGTGAATGATTCCTTTTACCAGGGTAGAGATGTTCATATTGAATTGAGCCAATTCTTATTTATTGTGATTACTGGTACCATTTAGATTGTTTTGGCCACTTATTTTGTGCTTTGTATTTACTAAAATTTCCTTGTAACCTTCCATTTTCCTTTTGAAACCTGGACCTAATTAACTTTGATCATCATATATGTATTTATAGTATAGTATTATGCTATTCTGATTTTTTTTTTGTTGTTCCATATTTACTGTGTAATTTTCCCCACATCATACAGAACATGTGTTTATAACAGTTGTCTCACAAAGCTCTTTTGCTTAGATTATGATCTTTGCTCTGGGCTTTATAAGGATTGGAGAGCTCCAAGATAATTCAATGCCCAAAATACCTGAAAGTACAAGGCAAAGGTGGTCCTTTTAGCCTCAGGTCCACGTGGAGGTTGTAAGCTGGTCAGTGACATCATTTTTGAAAGTGCACAACAATGAAGCAGACTCACTGGGTCCTGCACCTAGAACATGTCAACCAGTTAGACTTCAGTGTCCAGTTACAAACACTGAAGAGAGAGGATTCAGGCAATGGAAAATGGCCATGCTGAACGTTCTTAGTTACTGGCTGCAGGACTTATAACGATTTGAAAACTATATCTGGGATTACTTTTACCCTCATTTATCTTCCAGGATGGGAGAGAGAGAACACTTCTATAACTAATACAAAGCAGAAAACCTTTTGTCTGTTTCATTTATTGCTGTGTCCTGGAACAGTGCCTGGAACGTAGTAAATGACCACTAAATATTGTGAACAAATTATGGTACCAAAATAATTGATATGGGAACTTTGAGAAGAAAGAGTGTAATTGCAACAAAAGAGATTGTGAAGGCTTCATGGAGGAAGTGACAGTTGAGTATAGCTTTGAAGGATAAGTGGGGTCTGGAGATTAAAGAGTGTGCATCAGTTAGGGTTTGCCCAGAGGAACAAATTACTAGAAATGATACAGAATATGGAATTACTTTTGGGAAATAACCTGACATAATTGTGGGAGCCAGCTAAATACTTTACGTTCAACTGTTGCTCTGGAATCTGGTGTGGGGCTTAAAGTGGGCCTAAAGCAGGGCAGGCAGCCAGAAGGAAAGAAGGACAGATGTAGAATGGGGAAGACCAAGGGCGAATGCAACCCTGAAACTGAGCTGGAACAGTGTCAGTTTCTGAGGCTGATGAAGCTCCAGCTTTGGTGATACGTGCGACCTGTGGGAGAGTCTGGCATCCTTCATCGTAGAGCCAAACGTGCCCTTGGCCCAGGACACAGAGAAGCCTAGGGATGGTCCAGCAGGAGGCAGAAGAGCTGAGAGCTCCCAAACTGCCCAGTCCACCAAGCTGAGCCAGCAGATTGGCGACAGTGTGCATGAGCTCCAGCCACCCCTGGAGCCCTGCATCAGGCATCCAGAGGCTTAGAAAGATAAAGCCTGCTGCTTTGTGCTCATCTTCCAGACCTTGCACAAAGTCAGCTGGCCCAGAATATGCAGGGAAGGGAATCCTGGGAAATGTAGCTCTGACTTAACTACGTTGGCTCAGAACACATCACCCACAAAGGGAAGACAAGGGCTTAGGTAGAATGGCTGTGGAGGCAGAATGGCCCCTTAGCCTCTAACAGGCTGTGCTGCTGGGCACTCTGGACAGGTCCTCCGGGCAGGGGTGGACAGTCACTTACCAAATGCCCCGCCACCCTGATTCTTCGGAGGGGTCCAACATCACATGGGATCAAGATTTTGTCCCACTTAGAGACACCACAAAGTTCTCGGAACTTAAGAATTATGAAGGCACTAAGGGCTCCTGAGCAGAGCTGGAAAACACCCAAAGTTTGGGCCACAGCCATCCCTACACCCACACCTTCTAGCCGCGTGTCCTGCAGATTTCTCACAAGAAGGGCAGTTAGTCCCAGCTATTGCCCCCAGGGGACATGATGGGAGCGCGGGGTGTGTGTGGGAGAAAATGGTCCTCCTGCTGTCCTAGAGTGGCCCGTGAGTTATTTGGGTTTATTTATGTCATGTTTACCGAGCGTAACCACGTGTCACACGCTGTCCTCGGAACCAGGAAAACAATGGTGAAACAGAGCAGAGTCCCTGCCCTCATGGGGCTTACCTTCCAGTGAGGGAACCAGAATTAAAAAGTAGACAATTAACGTCACTGGAAAACAAACAGTGAGGTCGTACAGCAAGGTGGGAAAAAGAAAGTGAGAGGGGGTGTTATTTTAGAGAAGGGTAGTCAGGGAATAATCCTGGGGAATGTTACTTTGAGTACTTACTGTGTAGCTAATACTGTCCCAAGGATGTTACATTCGTTTACATTTACATGCATTTAATCCTCACGACAACCTAAGTAATTTTCCCAAAGTTACATCATCAATAAGAAGAGCCCAAGCTTTAAACAAGGGAAGGATTCTTGGTGGTGGTGACTGAAGTGAGGAAGCACATAAATGTCACAGGGTAGAGCATTGCAGGCAGCGGGAACAACCAGTGCAAAGGCCCTGTAGCAGGTACATGCTTGTCGTTTGGAGGAAGTGAGACCAAGTGTTCAGTTCTGGACGTGTGACGGTTTTGAGAAGCTTATTAAGCATCCAAGAGATATCTGGAGAGCAGTTGGATATACAAGTCCAGACTTTAGGGGGAAACTTGGAAATAGAGATAAATTTGTTTGTCATCAGTATCCATGGAATTAGATGAGACACTAGGGAGTGAGAGAGAAAAGAGAAGTCCAAGGACTGAGGTCTAGGGCAGGGGAGGAGGAAGTTTTAGCAGAGGAGACCGAAAAGGCGCAGGTGCAAGAGAGGCGGAAACCCAGGAGAGGGGGCTGCATGGAGGAGGGAGTGATCAGATATTTCCAATTCTGCAGAGAGGTCCTGTTAGCTGAGGCCTGAGGAGTGACCATTGGATTTGGCAACGTGGAGGTCATCATTGGCCTTGACACTGGTGGCCTTTCATAGACATTAGAGTACACGGAAGGCAACCAAAGCAGTTTCATTCTGTGTCAAGTGGGGAGGGGAGCCCAAGGCCCCATCTTCCAGCCTCAGCTTTGCCCCTCTCACCCCCGAGGGTCCCTGGAGCACAGTTTGAAAACCACAG
Organism: Delphinapterus leucas; assembly: GCF_059928025.1. Classification (NCBI taxonomy): domain Eukaryota; kingdom Metazoa; phylum Chordata; class Mammalia; order Artiodactyla; family Monodontidae; genus Delphinapterus; species Delphinapterus leucas. The sequence continues at coordinate 44,815,937 of NC_143133.1, read as the reverse complement.
ATGTAACCAACCCCTTTGTTTTACAGCTCATGAAGCTCAGGTCCAGAAAAAACAGACAAGGCTGGCTCAAGGCCAGGCACATAGTTAGCAGGAAGCCCAGGTTGCAATTTACTAATATTTAATGAGATTTCTCAACAAAGAAATCTGTCCTAGCCTGTCTTACCCTGTTTTCCATGGACAGTGGTTACTGTAACAAGTAGAAGAATCAAAATAAGAAAGTCTTCACCTTTCTATCTCTGCAGAAAGGGGAAATGATAACAGACAAATTCAACCTCATAGAAAATTCCGAAGCCTCATTATTACCTCATGGTTTCCATATCGTCCTCCCACCATACCCCATTTCTCAAAGCTTCTGGTCAAGTTCCATGTTTTCTGATCCTGTGTGATAGGATGTAGCAGACTGCCACCTGTAAAATGCATATAATAATAATACCAGTTGCTCCCACTTATAGACCAGTGGCTGTTGCTGGCACTGTTCTCAGATCCCCACAGCAGGGTCAGATTCCCCGATGGCATTTCATTTCCACTCCTCACTGGTGGGAACCGTGGACAAGCTACTACCTCGCTCCGCGGTTTAATTTCGTCAGCTGTGTGACATGCTTGGTAGACTGGAAACAGGACACGGGGATAAGGGCTGACACTGCTCCTAAGCAAGGCAGGGGGCTCAGCACTGAATCATCACAGGCCTGCGAGCTGGGCACTGCCACTGGATTGCAGGGGGCTCTTTCTCCTCCACCCTCTGGTTTGATAAACCACAAGTTGACTCAGAGAACTGTACTTCATCTCATCTTGCAACTGTTTTTGCCTTAGGATCCATACTTGAGGCCGAATGAACCTTCTCAGACTCTGCCCAGAGGAGAAGAGTTTCAAGACAAGCTAGCAGCTGAAGAAGGAACCAACAGCGACGAAGAGGAAAGGTACAGGAGGACAGGCAGGCTTCTGAGGTCTCCAGTGAATGAGGACTCAGACTTGGAAGGATTCATTCATTCATTCATTCTGTCCTCACGTGTTTATCACCGCCCCCTGCATGATGCTTAGGGAGGGAACAGACATGTCTTGTATGCCTCCAGCACAGCTATGGACTTTACCTGAATTATCTTATTTAATTGTCACAACAACCCAGAGGGACCCTTTTGTATATTAAGAACCTGAAACTCAAAAGGGTTAATAAACTGCCCCAAATTCAGACAGACCTGGACTGGCCCCAAACCTCTGCTCCCTATTCTTCCAAGTGTTCTTAACTAAGTAAGGGAGATGAGGGAGCTTAGTCACTGAGTGGAAATCTCCCACCTTTATCACCTATATTAGTCAGCTTTTGCTGTTGTAACCAACATTCCCAAAATATCGGTGGTTTTAGCTCATAGGTCAGCTATCTTTATTCTTGGCTCTGCCAAGCTCTGCTATTTTTATATGAGCTTGTCTCCTGACTGAGAGTCAGCTGTTATTGCTCTGCCCCAAACCATGGGCAGAGTTTAAGTCTGCTCAGATGGCTTCTCATGCTGGGACTGAGACTGATGGATTACCCTCTCCAGGCCATGTTGTTGTCATGGTAAAGAGAAGAAACTCAAAAAATCCGATGGAAACATGCAGTGCCTCTTAAAGCCTACACTCAGAACTGCATTCTCTCATTTTTACCCATATTCCATCGGCCAAAGCAAGTCATATAATATCCCTAGGCAGAGGAGAATATGCTTGCCACATGTCTTAGTTAGCTTGGGCTGCTATAACAAAATACCATACGATAGAAGTTTATTTCTCACAGTTCTGGAGGCTGGGGAGTCCAAGATCAAGGTGCTGGTCCATTCAGTTCCTGGTGAGAACTCTCTTCCTGGTTTGCACATGGCTATCTTCTTCTTGTGTCCTCACATGGTGAAGAGAAAGGCGGCAGACAGTGTGGGAGGAGGTCTCTCTTGTGTCTCTTCTTATAAGGACACTAATCTCACCATGAGGGCTCCACTGGCCCGACCTAGTTACCTCCCATGGCCTTATTTCCAAATACCACCATTGGTGATTGGAGCTTCAACATGTAAATTTGGGGAGACACAATTCAATCCATAGCATCACACAAGGCAGAGGAAGGGGAGAGTGAATATTTGCTGAACAATAATGATCTGTCACACCACCTCACAAGATTCTGATACAGTGGGTCTGGGTACATCCCAGCCCTATGTCTTTTGAGAAAGCTTCCCAGGTGATTCTGAGGCCACCACAGTTATAATCCATTGCCCCACACTAATCATTGGCTGTGTGGGCTCCTGACAGATGACATGGAAGCCATGCTACCATCTGGCAGCTCTTCAGGTAGTTGGTTGCCATCGTCCATTCAGACTGCTTAGCAGTGGCTTATGAGCAACAGAAATTTATTTCTATGGTTCTGGAGGCTGGAAAGTCGAAGGTCAAGGTGATGGCAGGTTCTGTGTCTGGTGAGGGCTCACTTTCTACCTAATAGAAGGCATCTTTTCACTGTGTCTTCACAAGGTGGAAGGGCAAGGGAGTTGTCTAGGGTCTGTTTTATAAAGGCACTAATCCCATTCATGAGGGTTTCACCCTCATGACCTAATCACTTTCCAAAGCCCTCATTTCTTTTTTTTTTTCTTTCTTTTAAATGGGTATTCACATTTATTTATTTATTGAATTTTATTTTTTTATACAGCAGGTTCTTATTAGTTATCCATTTTATACATATTAGTGTATACATGTCAATCCCAATCTCCCAATTCATCCCACCACCACCCCCCACCGCCACTTTCCTGCTTTGGTGTCCATACGTTTGTTCTGTACATCTGTATCTCAGTTTCTGCCCTGCAAAAATTGTACCATTTTTCTAGGTTCCACATATATGCATTAATATACTATATTTGTTTTTCTCTTTCTGACTTCATTCTATATGACAGTCTCTAGATCCATCCACGTCTCTACAAATGACTCAATTTCGTTCATTTTTATGGCTGAGTAATATTCCATTGTATATATGTACCACATCTTCTTTATCCACTCATCTGTTGATGGACACTTAGGCTGCTTCCATGTCCTGGCTATTGTAAATAGTGCTGCAATGAACATTGGGGTGCATGTGTCTTTTTGAATTATGTTTTTTTCTGGGTGTGTGCCCAGTAGTGGGATTGCTGGGTCATATGGTAATTCTATTTTTAGTTTTTAAGGAACCTCCATACTGTTCTCCATAGTGGCTGTATCAATTTACATTCCCACCAACAGTGCAAGAGGGTTCCCTTTTCTCCACACCCTCTCCAGCATTTGTTGTTTGTAGGTTTTCTGATGATGCCCATTCTGATTGGTGTGAGGTGATACCTCATGGTAGTTTTGATTTGCATTTCTCTAATAATTAGTGATGTTGAGCAGCTTTTCATGTGCTTCTTGGCCATCTGTACGTCTTCTTTGGAGAAATGTCTCTTTAGGTCTTCTGCCCATTTTTGGATTGAGTTGTTTGTTGTTTGTTTTTTTAATATTGAGCTGCATGAGCTGTTTATATATTTTGGAGATTAATCCTTTGTCCATTGATTCATTTGCAAATATTTTCTCCCATTCTGAGGATTGTCTTTTCGTCTTGTTTGTAGTTTCCTTTGTTTTGCAAAAGCTTTTAAGTTTCATTAGGTCCCATTTGTTTATTTTTGTTTTTATTTCCATTATTCCTTTGTCATAGATTAGTTGACCATAGGTGCATGGGTTTATCTCTGGGCTTTCTGTCCTGTTCCATTGATCTATATTTCTGTTTTTGTGCCAGTACCATATTGTCTTGATTACTGTAGCTTTGTAGTATAGTCTGAAGTCAGGGAATCTGATTCCTCCAGCTCCGTTCTTTTCCCTCAAGACCGCTTTGGCTATTCGGGATCTTTTGTGTCTCCATACAAATTTTAAGATTTTTGTTCTAGATCTGTAAAGAATCCAAAGGCCTCATTTCTTAATACCATTATATTGGGCAATAGGCTTCAAACTATGAATTTTGAGGGGACAGAAACACTTATAGCATTGAGGAAGCAGAGCCTACACTCCTAAATCATGTCAATGGCAGTGTCAGGTACCCTGTAGTCCAGTGAACTCTTCAGCTAATAATACTTCCACAGGTCCCTCCAGATTCTGTCTCAGGATCTATGAGGTGTAGAACCATAGAAGTTAAAGAGCACAGACTCTGGAGTCAGGCCTCCAGACTAAATCCTGGTACTGTCACTTACCACTGGCAGCCACAAATCTTGGCCTGTTTAAAACTCACAATTCCAAAGGGAAAGAAATAATCTTTACTGTGAAAATACTGGCAGGAATTTGAAAGAAGTTTCTAAGGGGCCCAACTTGGGACACATGTGCATCTCTGAGCCAGTCTTTCTGGCTAAGGAGATGCCTGGCTCTGATTGGCCAGGTATGTGTCACATGCCCTTCCCTGGGGCCAGCTAATGATGAGGGCAGAGTTAGCTGCACCCAAACCCTGTGGACTAAACAGGACCACCATGGAAAGAGGAAAGGCTTCCCCAAGGAGAAGATGCTGGGCAGAGCAACAGCAGTGGTGGTCACAACAGACTTGTCTTTTTCTCCCACATAGCTATATTGATAAAGGGGTTCCTCAACTAGAGAACCAAATGAGGAGGTGTGGGGTCTGTAAGCTTCTTCCACAGTGGTTTTAGTGGGAGTGTAAGGGCTAAGCAGTGATGAGAAAGGAATAGAAAGATCCAAGGTTAGAGGCTGCACGACAGAACAAACGCATTGGCTCCTGTAAGGGGTGAGGCTGCGTATTCAGTAGTTAACCCCTTGAAGGATGCTTGTCAGGGAACTTTTGGCATGGTGGCTGTAAGAGGGAGGTGGCTTTTCCAGTGGCTGTTGATTTGAGGTGGGGGGTAGCAGGTCACAATCAACTTCAAAGGGAGCATGGGGAGTCAGGAGAGTTAGCTATGGCTTGCTTTGTGAGAGATGGTAGGATAAGATCAGGTTTTTAGGATATGAGGGAATTTGGGGCAATAAAATGGAGTAAGAGAGGGGAATTCCCATTAGTGGTGTTCCAGGGAATAATGATGATGATGAAAATAATAAATATTTACTGAATGTTGGATTAACCCATTTCATCTTCATTAGGTAGACACCATTATTGAAATACTTCATTTTATTTTATTTTTTAAAATATTTATTTATTTATTTATTTATTTATTTATTTATTTATGCCTGCATTGGGTCTTTGCTGCTACGCGCGGGCTTTCTCTAGCTGTGGCAAGCTGGGGCTACTCTTCATTGCGATGTGCGGGCTTCTCATTGCAGTGGCTTCTCGTTGTGGAGCACGGGCTCTAGGCTCACAGGCTTATGTAGTTGTGGCACGCGGGCTCAGTAGTTGTGGCCTACGGGCTCTAGAGCGCAGGCTCAGTAGTTGCGGTCATGGGCTTAGTTGCTCCATGGCATGTGGGATCTTCCCAGACCAAGGCTTGAACCCGTGTCCCCTGAATTGGCAGGTGGATTCTTAACCACTGCACTACCCGGGAAGTCCCTGAAGTACTTCATTTTAAAGATGAGGGAAACTGAAGAACAGAGAGGTTAAGTAACTTGCCCATCTACTTACACTGCCAGTAGATGGTAGGATCCAGATGATAGTTTCTCTGGCTCCAAAACTCATGCTTTTAACTACATCTCAACTTAGGGCAGCTGTTCTTATGTGCCACATGAAGTTCCACAGTTTTTCTACTTTTCCAAGGTCAGTCTCTCCTTTAATACTCAATAATAAGGACTGAAACTTCCACTTCCAGGCATGACAGGGTAACTGATACTAGACTTGCCCTCTTTCTGTAAACAACTATAAACTGAGCAAAATATATGAGACAGCTCTTTTGAGTAGTAGGACAATATGCAGAGAAGGACCATGTCCTTCAGAAGGGAAACATGAGTTGAATCCCATAATCACCCCACATTTGCTCCTGCCTCTCTCCCTGGGGACAGTGCCAACCACAGTGCAGAGAGTTGGAGGCGAGCTGAGCTGAGCAGGCAGATGTCAGGGCTCAGGGCTGCTAAAGCAGCTGGACTTTGTAAGGTAGGGTACCAGAAGAGAGGATCCTATGTGGGGGGGATAGAGGGCAGAAATCTATGAGAGTTTTCCGTAGGTCCTTGCCAGGGGCTTGAGTGAGCATGTATGTACAAGTTGAGACTCCATGAGGCCTAGGAGTGTGCTGCTGCCATGGTGCTGAGGAAAATGAAGATACCAGAGATTCAATGCTAGCAGACATTGGAGTCTCAGCTCAGCCAGAATAAAAAAGCCTTTCTGAGCTCTCTGAGCATTTAGTTGAGACCTCAGAAAAGTAACACTTTAGGAGTAAGAAACATACCCTATAGGGTAAGGGCCACACCCTAGAACAAAGGACAGTGTTGAAATATACCTGCTCTAACAAAAGACAAATCCAAGTGTAAAAGGATCAGAAAGAGCCTTCAGTAATTTAACTGGCTGTCATAACAAAACTCAACACTTTTGAAAGGAATTCATAATACAGACTCCCTACATTGTATTATCCACAATATTGAGCATTTGATGAAAACATTATGAGACGTGGAAGGAAGCAGAACAGTGCAACCTGTAATCAAGAAAAAAATCAGCCAATAAAGCCTAAAATGACCTAGATATTGGAATTAGTAGACAAGGACTTGAAAGCAGTTGTATGAGCTATGTTCAGGGACATAAAGGAAAAGATTGTTATAATGAGTGAACAAATAGGGAATTTCAGCAGAGAAATGAAAACCTTGAAACTAACGGAAATTCTAAAACTGTAAAGGACAATATCCATAATGAAAACCTCATTGGATGGGCTTAACAGCAAATTAAAACAATGAAAGAAAAGTTAGTGGCTTAAAGACAGATCAGTAGAAACTGTCTTGTTCAGAGAATTAGGGGAAAAAATATTTTTTAAAAATGAAGAGATTGGGCTTCCCTGGTGGCGCAGTGGTTGAGAGTCCGCCTGCCGATGCAGGGGACATGGGTTCATGCCCCGGTCCGGGAAGATCCCACATGCCGCAGAGCAGTTGGGCCTGTGAGCCATGGCCGCTGAGCCTGTGCATCCGGAGCCTGTGCTCCGCAACGGGAGAGGCCACAACAGTGAGAGGCCCGCGTACCGCAAAAAAAAAAAAAAAAAGAAGAGATTCTTCCTGACTTGTGGGATAATATGAAATGGTCTAATATGCATGTATTTGGAGCCCAAGAGAAAAAAGGGAAAGAAAATGGAGGAGGAAAAAATATTTGGAAAAATAATGACTGAAAATTCCCCCAAACTGGTGTGGGACATCAATTTACATACTCAAGAAGCTCAGTGAACTCCCCACAGAATAAATCCAAAGATAACAATGCCTGGGTACACCACAGAAAATCTGCTGGAAAAAGAAAAAATCCCCCCAAAATCTTAAAGCAATCAGCTTTTTAAAAAGACAAATTACATACAGGGAACAGTTGACTTTTCATAAATACTAATGACAATTGACTTCTCATCAGCCTTCCAGCCTTATTTTCTTCTGAAAGCCCGAAAACTATGGAACAATATCATTAAAGTACTAAAAGGAAAAAAAAAAACCTGTCAAGTCCAGATTTTAAATCCAGTGAAAATATCATTCAAAAATGAGACTGAAATAGAACATTTTCAGGTATATAAAAGCTAAGAGAATTTTTCACCAGCTAAGCTGCAATATGATAAACGACAATGGAATTTATTAAAGCTGAAAGGAAATTACACCAAATTTAAACTTGGATCTACAGGAGAAAATGAAGAGCATCAGAAATGGTAAATGTATAGGTAAATATAAAAAACTACTGTTTTTCCTTCTCTTAATTTCTTTAAAAGACATCTAACAGCTTAATAATAATAATAAAAACATTGTATTATGGAGTTCATAATGCATGTAGTTGAATAATATATGACCACACTAGCACAAAGAACAGGGATTAATGGAATTATTGTGTTATAAGGGACTTATATGAAGAGGTGAAATAGTAACTCTAAGTAGGCTGTGATAAGTTAAGGATAGAAATTGTAATCCATAGAGCAACATTAAACATGAATACAAAGAAGAGCTAAAAAAAATCCAATAAAAGAACTAAAATGGAATCCTAAAAAATATTTGTCAGGTAAGATAGAAAAAGAAGAATGGAGGAACAATAAGAAAAAGGATTGGGCAAATAGAAAACAAACAGGAAGATATAGATTTAAACCCAACCATTTCAATAATTACTATGTAAATGAAACAAAGACATCAGTAAAAAGAAAGAGATTGCCAGAGAGGATAAAAAGATAAGACATTACTGTATGCTGTCTGCAAGAGAGATATTTAAGCATAAAGACACTGTTATTGGCTGAATTGTGCCCCGCCCCCCAAATTCATATGTTGAGGCCCTAACCCCCAATATGTTAGAATGTGAATGTATTTAGAGATAGGGCTTTAAATAGATGATTGAGTTAAATGGGGTCATTAGATTGGCCCTCACCCAGTATGTCCTTATAAGAAGAGGAGATTAGCACACTGGTAATGCCAACAGAGGGACAATCACATGGGGACACAAGGTGAAGGAAGATAGCTATCTGCAAGCTTCAGAAGAATAGAAGCCTTAGAAGAAGGCTTAGCGAAACCAAACCTGCTGACACCTTGATCGTGGACTTCAAGCCTTCAGAAGTATGAGGAAATGAGTTTCTGCTTTTTAAGCAACCCAGCCTGTGGTATTTTGCATGGCAGCCCTAATACAGGCACAGATAGGTTTGAAGGTAAAAGGGTAGGAATAGACATACCATGCAAATATGAAACATAAGAAAGCTAATGTGGCTATATTCATATCACAGTAGACTTCAGAACAGGGAGTATTACCAGGGATTAAAATGGGATATTTCATAAGGGTAAAGGGGTCAATTCATCTGGAGGACATAACAACTCTGAATCTGTATTACCTAATAACAAAGCTTTAAAAATAATGAAGCAAATACTGAGAGAACTAAAGGGAGAAATTCTCAATCACATTTGGAGATTTTGACACCCTTTTCTGAGTATTTGATTGAATGATTAAACTAATATCAGCAAGGACATAGAAGATTTGAACTACACTTTTAACTAACTTAATCTAATTGATACCTATAGACAATATGCTGAACAACTACAGAAGAAATTTTTTTCAAGGCACCTAAAACATTCACCAATATAGACAAACTAATATTCTTCATGAATGCAAAATCCTCAACAAAATGTTTGAAAATAAAATCAAGCAATATATAAAAAGAATAATACATCATGACCAAGTAGAATTTATCCCAGGAATGCGTGGTTGGTTTAACATTTGAATGGTAATCATGTAATTCATCACATTAAAAAATAAAGGGAAAAAAGAATCACATCGGGACTTCCCTGGTGGCGCAGTGCTTAAGAATCCATCTCCCAGTGCAGGGGACACAGGTTCGAGCCCTGGTCCAGGAAGATCCCACATGCTACGGAGCAACTAAGTCCTTGTGCCACAACTACTGAGCCTGTGCTCTAGAGCCCGTGAGCCACGACTGCTGAGCCCGAGTGCCACAACTACTGAAGCCCACGTGCCTAGAGCCCATGCTCTGCAACAAGAGAAGCCACCCAATGAGAAGCCCACGAAGCGCAACGAAGAGTAGCCCCTGCTCACTGCAACTAGAGAAAAGCCCATGCACAGCAACAAAGACCCAAGGCAGCCAAAAATAAAAATAAATAAATAAATTTTAAAAAATTATTAAAAAAAGAATCATATCAATAGATGTACAAAAGCATTCAACAAAATTTAACATCCTTTCATGATAAAAACTCTTCAGTCCATGAATAGAAGAGAATTTCTTCAACCTGAAAAAGATCATCTATGATAAACTATGTAAACATGCATAATGGTGAAATGTTGAACACGTTCCTCCTAAAATTTGAAACAAGGCAAAAATTCTGCTTTCACTACTTAACATTGTCATGAAGGTCCTAGCCAGTCCTATAAAGCAAGAAGAAGAGCTACAAATTAGAAAGGAAGAATAAAAGTATCTTTATTTACAGACAGAATGATCATGATTGAAACATTCAATGTTGTTAAGATCTTAATTTACTCTGAATTGAGCTATAGACTCAGTTCAATCCCATATAAAATCCCAATAGCCCTATTTGTAGGAATAAATAAGCTGTTCTGAATATTGATACGGAAAAGCAAAGGACCTAGATAAAAGAAGAATCTTGAAGAACATAGCTGGAGGACTCAGGCTTTCCTGATTTTAAGACATTATGAAGACATTATGAAGAGTAATAAAGACTATATGGTATCAGTATATAGATAGACAAATAGATCAATGAAAAACAATGAAGGTTCTGGAAATAGACCTGCACAAAGATGTTAGATTAATTTTTCTTAAAGGTGCTGAGGCAATTTAATAGGGAGAGGAAAAGTTTTTCAACGAATGGTGTTGGAACTGGATAAACATATGAGAAGAAATAAACTTCAACCTCACCTCACCCCATGCATAAAAATTAATTTGAGATGTTCCATAGATCTAAACATAAAGTTAAAACTATAATAAATAGGAAAATATCTTTGAAAATTTGGGGTAGGAAATGATTTCTTAGGACATGAAAATACTAATCATCAAAAACAATTGATAAATTGGTCTTCATCAAAATTAAAATGTATGCTCATTGAAAAAATGCCAGTGAGAAAATGAATAGACAAGCCACAGACCTATAAATCAACAATAAAAAGACAAGCATATTTTTTAAATGGACAAAATGTTTGAACAGACACTTCCATAAAAAAGATATATGAATAGCCCATAAGCACATGAATATGTACTCAACGTCATTAGTCACCAGTGAAGTGCAACTTAAAACCAAAAGGAAATACCATTTCCCACCTACCAGAATGGCTAAAATTAAAAGACTGACAGCACAAAATGTTGGCAATGATGTAGAGTGATTGGAACTCTCATGCATTGCTCCTGGGAGTGTAAAATGGTACAACCACTTTGGAAAACCATTCGATAGTTTCCTAAAAAATTAAGCATATACCTACCAGCAATTCCAATTCTAGGTATTTAAGCAAAAGAAATGGGAACATATATCCACAAAAATATTTGTACAAGGATGTTTCTAACAGCTTTATTCATAATAATCCAGAAGTGAAAACAGCTGAGATGTTGTTTATCAGTAGGAAAATGGATACACAAATCATGGTGTATTCATGTAATGAAATACTACTCAGCAGCCAAAAGTATGAACTACTGACATTTGCAACAATGTGGTTGAATTCCAGAGACATTATGTAGTACCAGGTGATTCTGTTTGTATGATGCTTAAGATCAGGCAAAACTACTCTATGGTGATGGAAATCAAAGCGTTGGCTGCCTGTGGATGGTGGATTGACTGGAAGAGGGTGCAGGGAAGTTTTTGGGTAATGAAAATGTTCTATATTTTGATTGGGGTGTTGCTCTTATGGTTGTGTGTATTTGTCAAAACTCATTGAATTGTACACATAATTTCAATACTGTAAACTTTACCTCAATAAAACATTTTTTAAAATAATAACTGAGCCCTGGGAGAAAGTCTGGTCCCCTCTCCAGGGAAAGTTTACCTGTTCCACACATCCAGCCTGGTAGTGTCGCTTATCATTCTTGCTCTAGACTGCTTCACTGTCTGTCACCTCTGGCTTCTCCTAACCAGGGCTCAGACCAAGGTATCTCCCCTTTATTGTTCCTTAAATATGGTTATGTTTAGCATAGCTTCCAAAAGTTTGAGGATAACCTAAGAGAATTAGGATGCAGAGAAAGAAAACTTCTCAATTTATTAAATGTTTGATTAATTTTTTATGTGATTATTAACTATGTGCCAGACATAGTGTTAAGCATTTTTTAAGATATTTACTCTATTAAGCTTTATAACAATCTGTGTGAAAGGTACTATTATTAACCCCGTGTTATGGAAGAGGAAACCCAGACAATTTGAAGAGCTCAGCCAAGGTCACATAACCAGTGTAGTAGAGCTGGAATTTGAACCTGGGCAATCTGGCTCTTGTGTCCATGCTCTTAACCACTTTGCTATGCTGCCCTTAGCATCCTGCCCTTCCTTTCAAGGGTCCCCTCTGGCCATGTTGCTGGGCCTTTTCACCTCTGCCAAGCCAGAGTCCTTCTTATCATGGCCTTTCTTCACAGTCCAGGGCCCTAACTCCCTGACCTCTGGTCCTCTGGCCTGATGTCTTTGCCAGAGGAAGCAAAACGTCATTGAGTCCCAGCAATCTTGGCAGAGATGCCCACCGTGTGGCATCCTTTTGCACTGTTAAACAGGATAAATACTTAACTTTACAATCTCAACCAATCACATTTGAATTTCTCAGCTGATTTAAAAGCCCAGAACTGAGTACAGGGAAGTCTCCTCCAAAAATATTTGTAGCATCTCTTCTAGAATGCAGAAACTACTGGAGCTTTAAACCAGCGTTTTCTTGTTCTTGCTACACACACAAAAAGGTCTATTTATAATCCTTCTATCTATAGCTGGGAACAGCCAGTAAAAGTTTTGAGTGTGCTTTGAAAAGTGTAAAGTACTGTATTCGAGTAAAGCATCATTGTTTTGTTTTGTTTTGTTTTTTTTCCATATGCAGGAAAAGTTGTGAAATGAGACCCAGGGACCCCATATAAGTAACTCTAAGCTCTCAGTCATTCTGACAATTAATCATCATTTATTAAGCACCCACTAAAACAGATGCCGGGTGATTCCAGCTGAATCTTGACAGTATCCCAAGTGCAATAGCACTGAGAATCTGTAGTCAAGTGGCTTTTTAAAGTCCAAGTGAGATGTCTCTCATTCAACTAGCCGCCATCGGAGCTCTCTCCCCCCAGCCCGAGTGGCTGAGATGCTATCAGGGTGACCATGTCATTTCCAGCCTGGGATCTTTTGTGATTTTGGCCTCCATATCTTCAAAGGATCGAAGTGCCCCTCAAGGAGGGAGGTGACCTGCAGCCTCCGCTGGGCTCTTTGCCGAAGGAGAAGGCACCGGAAATCCAGCGTCTGCAAGAGGAGTGGCAGAGCCAGAAGGCCAGATTGCAAGCCCAGGTAGAAGGACAGCCGTGGTGGGGATGCACCCTCATGCTGAGTGAGACCCTACCTCTTCCTTAGTCTTGCAGACAACCTTGGAAATGCATTCAGGGCCTGATTCTTGTTCAAGCTGGGGAGGGTATTCCAGGTCCAGGGTGAGGTGGGATTCTTGGTTCTGTTTATTTATTCATTCAACACCTGCTATGGCTCATGCGTGCCTGCTAGGAGCCAGGAACTCTTCTAGGTGCTTGGATATCAACAGTGAACAAACCAGACAAAAGTCTTGCATTACAGAGCTTGTATTTTAGCAGAGGAGGTGGATACAGACAAAAAATGCTAGACATAGGAAATAAGCAAAGCACATAGTATATTAGAACATGTTAAGGGCTTCAGGAAAAAGAAAAAACAGAGCAGGATGAAGGAGATTCGGAGGCTGTCTGGTGATGAGAGGGTGCATATAATGCCAAATAGGGTTGTCAGGGAAAGCTTCTGTAAGAAAGTGAGATTTGGGCACGGGGCGGGGGGCACGCAAGGGAGGCTGCTGTGTAGACCTTTGGAGGGTTTTCTGGTCTCTTGATTTCTCTTGGGTGGCATACGTTCCAGCCCTTCTTCCCTGTTCTCTGGCATCCATGGCTGTAGCTGAGGAGCCCCCCAGGAGCTCCTCGGATTCTTTACTGTCCCCAGATTCTTTAGCTTGCAGCTTCTACCCCCCTCAGAGTTCCCTTGGATAGAGGAGGCTCAGCTGGGCTGCGGAGATGTTCAGAAAGCTTTTATATTTAAAGAAAATCCCAGGCGGGGTGAGGGGCACAGCCTGAGGTCGGATGCTCTGGCGGGCAGGTCTCGCAGATGCAGCAGGCTCTGGAGCAGTGCACCAGCAACTACAGGGAGGACCTGCGGGCACTCAAGCAGCTCTCCGACCGCGAGCTCCAGGACAGCGTCCAGCAGAATCAGGTGACGAAAGCTCAGCTCGAGGCCGCCCACCAGCAAGCGCTCCGCATGCTCGAGAAGGCCAAAAACCAGGAAGTCAAGGTAAGGGTGCTAACGATGACGTCCACTAACTACTACCGAGCACTTGCTGTGCAAGCACCTGCTCGGCGATTTATGAGGTGCCTTATGTACATTATCTCCAGTCCCCACAATCATCTTACGAGGTCATTATTATCATATTCTCTTTTTCTGGATGAGGAAAGAGGCTTAGAGAGGTTCAGTAACTTGCTCAGGGTCACACAGCTAGTAAGTGGCAAGACAAGGATTCAGACTCAGGTCCCTTGAGCTTCTGGTACTGCTTTTCCCCATCTGCCCATGATCTTGATATTGTAAGAACAACTTTCTTTCATGACTTGGGCAATGTTATGCATGATGTGTGCTAAGGAGTCAGGCTCAACCTGGCAGCTAAGAGGAGGAGGGCAGCCCAGAGTTGAGAAAGACCAGCTCAGCAGAAATAGACCTTCCGAAGGGCTTGGAGAGCAGTGATGACCTCGGCGATGTGTAATCATCAGGGAGGCTCAGGCACCTTTCACCTGTCACCTCTACCTTCTGCTGTCTCAGGAGATGGGCTCCTACTCTTACTGTTACAGATAGCACACTGTCACCACGGGCTTCACACAGCGGGCTGGCTTCACACGCTGATTCCCTCTTTATATGATCAAATTCACCAAACTGGAAGCCCCTTGAAGCCAGGAACCATCTCCACCTGTCCATTACCGAATCCTCTCCTAGCTCATAGTAGCTAGGTACTCAAGGGTCTCACTGAATTAAAGCCTCAAGTTTAATTTCCCCTTCTATAAATTGGGGATATTGAGACCCACTTCTTTGAGATGTCAAGATGATTAAATGAAAAAACGTGGGAGTTCTGGTTTTAAGGTGGCAAAATAAAGACTTCTGAATTCTTTCCTATTGGAAATGCTCTAAAAAACCAATAAAGACACACAGCAGAAGCATATTCTGTTCAGATGAAGCTGGGAGACATCTGTACCCTTGAACCACAATATATGAGGACAGGAAACAAATGGAGACATAGTATATGACCTTGCAGAGCAGAGAGGCTCAAACCAAAGTGCCTGAAGACAGAGAAGAACGAGAATCAAGCTGACAGTGGAACTCAGAGAAGCCAGGAATTGGAGGCACCAGTTGAAACAGAAGGCAAGAGTGAGGTGGAGAGTATGACTCACCTAGAAGCCCAGATTCCCAGCTTACCCAGCACAGTCAGCCAATTACCTCTGTCTTATTTAAGGACAAGAGATTGGGGTGGGGGGCAGCGATCCCTGGGTAAGCTAAGCCAGAGAGACTCTGAATTAGGAAGTACCAGTCATAGAGGCTGGGATGAGGCTTGCATCCGAGACTAAGTTTAGGTGAAAATCTGTGTACTGAACCATTAGGTGGACTACAGTCACCTCTGTCACACCCCCAGCAATGCTTTCTCTGCTCAGCTCCAGAAAACAAGCAGCTAGAACCGAGATCCCCAGAGGAACTCACCATCCAACAGATGCCCCCCTGCTGCACCACCCCAGGTACAGATGGAGTTTCTGATTATCCTTCAGTGCCCACTCTTAAATATGAAGAGACAGCAGAGGATTACTAAACTTTCGAGGAAGTCTCTAATGGGAGAGTGGGAATCCAAGATTATCAAGAGGAAAAGAATGAACTCACAGGAAATGGCTAATGCGGGGAACAGAAAAAAAAATTCAATGAGGATTGATATCCTCAGAATTAAGAGATTAGATTTGCATCCATGAAACAAGGATAACATGTTATTTGCAAAGGAGGGGGCAATTAGAGCAAGAAAGAGTTCTTTTAAAATAAAAAACAGGAAAGCAGAAAACTTAAAAATCAGTAAATGAGTTGAAATATAGAAAATGAAGAAACCTTCCAAACAGCAAAGTAGAAAGACAAAGAAATGGATGATGGGAGAGAAGGAACCAGAAGTGTAGAAACACAATCCAGGAGGCTGATATCTAGCAAATAGGAGTTCCAGAAAGAGATCATGGAGGGGAGGAGATTTTCAAAGAAATAACAGAATGAAATTCCTATAAGGAAATGAAAAAGACCCGACCCAGGCTTGTCTTGAAACTTCAGAACACCAAGGAAACAGAAGAAATTCTAAAAGCTCCCAACGAGGAAAATTGGTACCAGCCTCAAAGTACTTGAATCCTCATGTCATCAGACATCTCAACAGCAACAGGGAAGCAAGAAGATCATGAAGCAATTTTGAGAAATTCAATTAAAACCATTAGCAAGAGTGAAAATTGAATAAAAATATATCAGACAAATGAAATATTAGGAAATTTACCTTCTGTTATCAGTTTATGCCTCTCAGCTCTCAGTTTATGCCTCTCAGCTCTTGATGCCTGCTTGCGATAATGATCTGGATTCTTTAAGCATTTCTCCTCCTTTACAGAGAGCACAGTGTTAAGCTTTGTCAGTAGAAGACGCTGGAGGCACCTTGCAGGAAGAAGGAGGCTTCTCTTCCTGGTTCCGGCAGTTGCATTTTTGCTCTGTTTCTGGCTTCTGTTGCACAGTTGAACAGAGTTCTGGGTGTGTGAGGACATCGGGTGATACTCCCCCAGTGACTTCACGGTGATCTCGTAGCCCTGGTCCAGGCCCAGTGACTACCATCCTGTGGCCTCCCGATGTGGACACCACAGACTCCATCCTCACACCTGCACACCCTGACTCTTTCTGGGCTCCTGCCTGTTGGCTGCTGTTGCCTGCACCCCAGAAGTTTTTTCTTGCAACGCTCCCAAGGCAAACACTGTTCCCTCTGGCCCTCATGCCTGCATTGGTGTCCCCGTTCCCTCTGGGCACCTGCCCATCTGTGGCTCACCAGTGCTGTGGAGGGTTACTTCTGCTTGACTCTGGCCTGGGCAACCTGGTGATCTCCATCAGTGAGCTGCCACCACACCTTCTCCAACAACGTCTGGATCCCAGGTTGGGGAAGGGCTCCCCCTTCCAAGCTTTCCCTTTCTTGAATGCTCTCCCTCAGCCTCAGGATACCCTTCAGAGTTCTCTTTGCATCTTTACAGTTACTCTCCTATCAGAGCTTAATAGTTCTTTAGATTCAGTTTCCCTTGTTTAAATTACTGTGTGGTTTCTGTCTCCTGTTGGACCCATACATCTTCCATACACTTTTCCTTAGGAAGTTCCTTGAAGAATATCCCACCAAAACAAGGGAGCAAATCAAGAAAGAGGAAAGAAAAGGGATCTAGGCTACAGAGAATCCAACACAGGAGAAGGAAGGTTTTAGGAGCCCAGCTATGCCGCTCGCTGAGGGAACAACTCAGTCTAGACTGGAGCATGATGATTGAGGGCTCTAGAAGAGATGCCTCCGAGGAAAAATAGACCTGATGGTTTCTCTGACCGATTTGGCCATGTGAAAGATTGTAGTGAAAGTGTTTTACAAAGCTTTTAGAGGTTGTAGGAAGACTTAGCCAAATATCCAAAGAAAACTAAGCAAATTAAAAATGCAGTAGTTATTAATGCAAGGAAAAACAAAACTATGTATAAAGTAGATTTTAATAATTATAGTTAATTTAGCTCAGCAGTAAATGGTACTCACAAGAAGGATAAATACTGAATATATTTTACTGTATTTAAAAAAGCAAGATAACTGTATATAAGGAATGGAAGGGGAAGAATGTATGAGACCAAAATCCTCATCCACCATAATGGGAAGACAATTCATAATTTCTAAAATAATCAAGATAGAGTCATGGGGCTTCCCTGGTGGCGCAGTGGTTAAGAGTCCGCCTGCCGATGCAGGGGACACGGGTTCGTGCTCCAGTCCGGGAGGATCCCACATGCCGCGGAGCAGCTGGGCCCATAAGCCATGGCCGCTGAGCCTGCGCGTCCGGAGCCTGTGCTCCGCAACGGGAGAGGCCACAACAGTGAGAGGCCCGCATACCGCAAAAAAAAAAAAAAGAGCAGAAGGAAGGTAATATCTTGTTAATGGCAGTAAATATCAGAAGAAAGAACTAAAAGAGTTGCCAGTGGCTGCCTCCAGTGGGCAGGTTGCAGAAGGAGGAAGAAAGAGAGCTAAGAGGTGCTGGTTTTCCTTTTTTGAAAATATTATTTGACTCTTTATACTATGTGCATGTATTGCCCCAATAAAAATATAAAATAGAATTTTTAAAAAAAGAAAAAAGAAATGAGATCATGCAATGTGGACTGCTTGGCACTTAGTAGGTGTTCAAAATTTGTGAGTTCTGGGACTTCCCTGGTAGCACAGGGGTTAAGAATCCGCCTGCCAATGCAGGGGACATGGGTTCAAGCCCTGGTCCATGCGCCACAACTACTGAGTCTGCGCTCTAGAGCCCGCAAGCCACAACTACTGAGCCCACGTGCGACAACTACTGAAGCCTGCGGGCCTAGAGCCCATGCTCCGCAACAAGAGAAGCCACTGCAATGAGAAGTCCGCACACGGCAATGAAGAGTAGCCCCTGCTCGCCACAACTAGAGAAAGCCCACGTGCAGCAATGGAGACCCAATGCAGCCAAAAATAAATAAATAAATAAATTTATAAAATTTGTGAGTTCCTTTTCTTCCTTTATTCTCTTAAATCTTTTTCCAGGTTGGCTTGCAATCGATAAGGGCTCAGGTTGCCAAGATGCCCAGGTTATTTGCTGCTGGGTCATGCCGGCCTTTGGGTTGGCCTGAGCTTTACCCCTCCAGGCTTTAGGCCTCAATCTCCTGCAGGAGGCAGAGGAAGCACAGAGGGCTGGCCCACCTGCAAGGGAGGTGTCCCAGGGCCTCCGACTGATTGGAGGAAGGAAGATCTGGTGGTGGGAGAGGGGGAGGGTGCTCTGCCCATTGGGGGGACCCTGCGGTTCTAAGCCCCAGTCCCTGGTCACCCTGGAACCAGATTCATGGGGTCTTTATTGCTGGCTCCAGTCTGCATGGGATGGTTCCAGAATGAGACAAAAGAGACAGGTTGCAGTTCTCGTTGGAGATGGCAGACATCTGGTCATTCCTAACACAGGATAGTGATTAAGAGTGGGATGCCTGGGTTCAAATCCTGGGTCTGCCACTTAAGAGGAAAGGGAGCTTAGTCTTCCTTGTGCCTCAGGTTCCTCATTCATAAAATGATGGCTAATAGTATGTACCACATAGGACCACTGAGAGCGTCAAAAGAGATAATCCACGTAAGTGCTTAGGACAGTACCTGACTGAATAAGAGCTTGTCTTAGTCTGTTCAGGCTGCTCTAACAGAATAACATAGGCTGAGTGGCTTATAAACAACAGAAATTTACTTCCCACAGTTCTGGAGGCTGGAAGTCCAAGTCTCAGACTCGGACAGATACGGGGTGTGTTGAGAGCCTGCTTCCTGGCTCATAGATGGCCATCTTCTCACTATAACCTTACATGGCAGAAGAGGAAGGGAGCTCTCTCTGAGGTCTCTTGTATAAGGGCACTAATCCCATTCACGAGGGCTCCACCATCACGACCTAAGCACCTCCCAGAGGCCCCACCTCCTAATTCCATCACATTGGGGAATAGGTTTCAACATATGAATTTTGGGGGTGGGGGACACAAACATTCAGTCCATAGAAGAGCTCAATTTTAAGAAGATCCACTCTTCTTACTCATGCTCTATTGAGCATTGACCTTGGGCTACCATCGTGCTGAGCTCAGGATATATGAAGATGATTAACACAGCCTGCCCACAAAGAGCTCACCTCTAAGGGGAAAGGCAGCCACTCAAACAGGTTGCTGTAATTCAGTAAATTGGAGCCATGAAATGGCTGCACATGGTATTTTGGGAGCACAGGGGAAGGAGACTTTATATAGGATGGAACATGGAGAGTTGGGGGTGAAGTCAGGCCGCTTAGGAGGCCCCAAACCAGCCACAACAAGAGCAAGGCAAACAATAGGCTAGAGCAATTTGCCAGGGATGAGTGTCTGACTTGATATAAAATCTGGTGGCTAAACCCTGCATGGTCTTCACTGCCAAGGGCTTCTGAGCCGGAAGGCAGGCAGGGCTGATCTGAAGACGCTGGGTCAGAGTGAGAGAGTTTGGCTCCATCTTTTACAAACCTTGGCTTCAATCTCTCCATTCACATTCCCCGAGGGATAAAAAGGTCACCAGTTGGAGTTCTCTGAGCCTTGCAGCAAGTGCAAGAGGAGGAGAGTATTGGAGAGTTTGAAAAGTGCGAGAATTTTCTGTCTTATTAAATAAACTCACCAGGGGATGACTGAGTTTCCCACGAGAGGAGTAAGACCGTTTTTCCCCATTTGCTGGGGAGTAGCAAAGCAAAGACGCTGCGGTCTTCAGGTAGCTGCCTCGCCTGCTCACCCCTAATGGGAGCCTCATGCATTTGCTACAGGCCTATTTCTCATTGTTCCCAGGGGCTGCATGAGGGAGCAGGTAGGGCTTGGGCCCTGGACACCGCCGCCCATGGGTCACACTCCTGCCCCCGCCATTACCTGTCTTCAGTCATGGCACTTCACCTTTCTGAGCTTCTTTCCTCCTAATCCTGCATCTTTTCTGTGTGACCTTGGGAAAACTAATTCATCCCTCCCAGCCTCAGTTTCCTCACCTGAAAAGTGGTATGTGATACTGGAACTCTCTGTTGCAAAAAAAAGAGAGAAACTATTAGTTTCTTACTGCTGCTGTAGCAAAATTACCACAAACTTGGTGGCCGAACACAGCACAAATTTATTATCTGACAGTTCTGGAAGCCGGAAGTCAGAAATCCTAAAATCAAGGTGTTGGCAGGGCTGTGTCCCTTCTAAGGGCCCTATAGGGGAGAACGTGTTTTCTTGCTTTTCCTATAGCCAGTGTCTGTCTGTCTCTTTCCTGCTCTCTTCCTCCTAACACCAAATTCCCAACGATTGGCCCAGCTTGGAACAGGTGTCCACTCTGGTCCAGTCAGCTGTGAACAGGGGTTAGGTTCACACAGCACAAAATGGCTGCTATGGCCAGGCCATCACTGTCATTCCAGATGGGCAGGGGAGCATTCGCTGTAGCCTGATAAGCCCTCCATCAGGGAGTGGCGAGTGCTCAGGGCGGGGGCCCCAGCACAGAGGAGGAGCTAGGCAAAAGGGACAGGTCTCCCCTCTGTGCCCACTTCCATGCCTCCTTCCTCCCACTTTTGCCCACAGGCCACAGAGGAGCGCTTGAAGAAGGAATCCAGCCGCAGCCTCCAGATCCAGCACCAGGCGCACCGGCTAGAGCTACAGGCCTTAGAGGAGAAGGCCCAGCAAGAGCTCCAGGGAGAGCTGGAGAGGATGCAGGCTCAGCAGGTGCTGTTGCTAGGTATGCAGCCGGCTGTGCACCCAGCAGGGTTCACACGCGGAAACCAGGGGCAGCAGGGGGCCCAGGGGTAGGGGCCGGGGTGACTCTCCCGGCTCTGACACCAACAAGATGTGAGATGTGGGACAGGTTGCCCTCAGCCTCATTTTCCTTTTCTATAAAGTGGAGTTACACTTGTCCTTCCATCATAGAAGCATTGTATGGATTTGATGAGATATTAAATATAAAATGCTTAGCATATAGCATGAGCCCAGTGAGTGCAGATAATATCATCGTCATTACTGAACATAAGCCAGATCTCTGAGCCTTCGTGAGAGTTTCATGAGATAACCTCAAACGCTCATTTCTGAAGATTTCTGCAAATTTGGGGACTTAGGCCCCCAGGCTCCTTGCTGTTCCCTGTCCCCGCATTATCCCCAGCATGAAACTCACCTCCTCTTCAGTTTCTACAGCGAAAACCTGTCACACAAAGCATTCTAGAAGTTTCCAGAGGCAGTAAAGATCTCCAGAGCTAAATTGTCTGGGCTTGAAGTCTGACTCCAGTGCTCACTAGCTGTGTGACCTCAGGCGAGTTACTTAACTGCTCTGTGATGCAGTTGCTCATCTGTAAAATGGGAATAATAATAGTATCCACCTCATTGGGCTGTTATTAGAATTATGTGAGTATATACATGGGAAGAATAGAGCCTGGTACATGGTAAATGCTATGTAAATGTTCACTGTCATTATTGTTGAATATTCCAACTTTGCACGGCTGACTCTAAGGGCCTCTCTCCATTTTTGTAGATCATCTCTCTCCCTCATTTTCTCTTTTACTCTCATCTTCTTTTTCACTCTTAAGAGCAAGACCAATGCCCTCCTTATTTCATGCCTAGCATTCAAGACCATATTGACCCTTTTTTTTTTTTTTTTTTTGCGGTACGCGGCCTCTCACTGCTGTGGCCTCTCCCATTGCGGAGCTCCGGACACGCAGGCTCAGCGGCCATGGCTCACGGGCCCAGCCGCTCCACGGCATGTGAGATCCTCCCGGACCGGGACACGAACCCGCGTCCCCTGCATCAGCAGGCGGACTCTCAACCACGGCACCACCAGGGAAGCCCCATATTGACCTTTTAAAATATTTCGTCAATCCCAGACAGGGCTCTCCTTAAGAGAATTCTGGGAAGAGCATTTTCTTTACCTCCATAAGTGAATAAGTTCTACCTGCTGCTTGGTTGAGTTTTCATTATACAGTATGTCCTGTTCACTGCCTGTCAGCACGTCAGCTCTGCACATTTCCGGATGAAGGAGAGAGAGAGAGAGAGTCCCACAGATTTCCTAGTTAGCAGCTACCCTGGAATGAGGCGGCCGCGTGGGAAATGCTAAAGTTAGCAGCATCTACAGGAAACGCGGGCTTCACTGGTATGAAGCATCAGAATACATTAAACTTTTCTATGTGTTTAAATAGTGTCCTTTTCAGAGAACCTTAGTAAACTTATGGGAAATCTTTTACAACTGATACGCTTTCACAATATCATTAATTTTCACTCTAAACATCATTTATTTGTTTTACAAATATATGTTGAGCACTTGCTTTGTACTACAGCCTGTACTGGGTATCTTATGGCCTCTAGGATTATTGGAACAATGTTTCAAAAGTAATTTGCAATAACTAAAATATGGTCTCAGAAGTCCATAATAGAAAATAAAGTATCAAGTTTACTAGCACTTGAAAATCATCTTCTCTTTAAAATTTAATAGCTCGGACTTCCATGGTGGCGCAGTGGTTAAGAAACCGCCTGCCAATGCAGGGGACACAGGTTTGAGCCCTGGTCCGGGAAGATCCCACGTGCCGCGGAGCACCTAAGCCTGTGCGCCACAGCTACTGAGCCTGTGCTCTAGGGCCCGTGAGCCACAACTACTGCAGCCCGCGCGCCTAGAGCCCGTGCTCCGCAACAAGAGAAGCCACCGCAATGAAAACCCCGCACGCGGCAACAAAGGGTAGCCCCCACTCGCCGCAACCAGAGAAAGCCCGCACACAGCAACAAAGACCCAACGCAGCCAAAAAATTAATTAATTAATTAATTAATTAATAGCTCACTGAATAGTGTCTACTCCATCGGAGAATATTCTTTTTGAAATGATTGTTTTCTTTGCCTTTTGATCATGCTGGTAAGCGTTACACTATCAGAAATCACCTACTAACCTCAGAGGAGAAATTCGAGTTTCTGGCTGTACTGGTCCCTGAGTTAAGGAGGGCATGTACATTTCTCCTGAATGATTCTGGTTTTAATCATGATCCTGTTGGGATGACATGCCATCTCCCACCTTCACAATCCAGCTGGGACCTTACATCCATGAGAAGTAGAACCTGTGAATGTTTTGTCTCCTTAAGTATTGGCACAAATATCAACATTTCCGATTTGAGACCCGCACCCCCAGAAGAGGCCACTGGGTCATTTGCTAATTCCCTGTTCTTCTTAGTTTTCTGACTTGGTGCTGAGGCCAGGTGTTGCCTCGGGGTTCAGCTCTGGACCCAGGCTGTCCCACCCTGACCCACCACCCGTCCTAACTAACCAGCAATGGCGAAGCAGGTGGTCCCAAGGGAAGAAGAACCATGGAAAGCGTTGAATCCTGACTCTACCGCTTATTAGCAGGGTGGCTCTGGGCTGCTTCCTCAGCTTCTCTGAGGCTCTGTTCCCTCGTCATGAAATGGGAGGGATAATACTGGATAGGATGGTAGTAGGGCTTAACTGAGAACAGTTTTCAAGGGTTGAGCACATTTAGTGCTCTATACATGGTATTGTTGTTACTGTTCTCTTGAAATAACGTAAGTAAGTTTGGGGAACTCGAACCAGCGCCTGCAGCAGCTCCCCACTGCAGCCCACCCCAGAGACTGTGGTCCCTGCAGAAGAGACTTTGGCCTCACCGTGCTCCTGACTTTCCGATGCTCTTCCTTTTGCAGAGGCCCTGAGGCAGGAGCTGGCGGAGCAGCGGGCTGCCTGCTCTGAGCATCAGAAGGACTTGGAAGCGCTGCAGGCTGAGCTGAGGGACCCGGGCAGTATGGGCAAGCGACAGGCCATCAGCCAGTGTCCAGGGGACATCGAGGACCGTGCCAGCACTGCAGAGGTCAGCACCCCTGCCCTGCCCATGCCACACCCTTCTTGGAGCAGTGTCAGGGAGAGGCTCTGGGTGCTCGGTCACCCCCTGTCTGAAGGGGGAAAGACCCTCTCTTTCCACAGGCCTGGAGGGGACACGATGAGCCTGCAGGCTCCCATCTTTGGAAAGCAAAAACAAGTTTAAAGTGCAGCATGTTATTTTAAATGCAGATGCAGTGGGATCTCAGGGTGTTGGTGCCAGACAGGGTCCATCCTGTAGACCTGCAGAGAGTTTCTCAGAACACCTCCCCAGACAGACTCCCTGTCTAGACCTCCCTGTTCCTGTGAGGACAGGTGAGCTTGTCACCAAAGGTCAGTGCTGACTCTCCTTGAACTTTCTGGTCAGACTCGGCCCATCATCCCCCTCCTTGCCCTCCATAATTCCTACCTTGCTGGGTAGCACAGGGACCTCCTAACAACCCAGGCATCTCTCCCTAGCCCACCACATACGGCTTCAGGTATTCATCTAAAGTGCATCTGTGTAAAGCCTTCAGTGGCTCCCTACTGCTATGAGAATAAGCTCCCAATGGTCAGTCTGACATTGAAAAGCCTTTACCCACTGGCTGCATATCCCTCTCTGCTCTAAATGCAGGCTCTGCATCCTGCCTCACTGCCTTTGCATATGCCCTGCCCCCTGCCTGGGACCCCTTCCTCCCTCTCCAGTGCCCAGCTGATCCTTCAGTGCCCAGTCGATCCCTCCACGCTACAGGCCTCCCCTCCACACCCGTGACCTCTCTACCCTCTGGGCTCTTGGAGCACTTCCTGTTGCTATAGCTCAGCTGGCACCCACCTCTCCTGCCTGTCCTGTTGGAGACCCATCACTTCATGGATGCCCTTGTTTCCTTGCCTGGACTAGGCATCCTTTGAGAACAAGCCATGTCTGCTTCATCTCATCCCCCAGCCCCACCCCCAGTGCTTGGCACACAGCTCTGCACACAGTAGAGTCTCCACCAGGGTGTGCAGACAGCCACAATTAGTTGGTGTCCCAGCCCTGCTGAAGATCGCAGGAACATGGGGATGGTTCATTCCAGATTTTGCTCTGAGAACCTGAAGACGATTTCTGTGTTTAATGAGAGTTATTAACAAATGATGTATCACGATGAGTTCAGCTCAGTTGGTAAAGTCTAGCAGAGGGAAAACAGAATATGATCCATTAAAGGTTCTAGGTTGGTGGGGGCCACCTGGACCTGTGGAAGGAGATAGGGGAAGTGTGGGATGGTGACAGCTGGTGGCTGGAGGGCCCAATATTGGGCCCTCTGCAATGAATGACAGGCTTGCCTGAGGGCTATGGATAGAGACCCAGGCTGGGTAGATGAGACAGTACCTGGTCATCCACATCCGATCCTCACCTACACCTCACTGGAGGGAAGCCCTGAACCCTCCGGGAGGAACAGCAAGGCCCTGGGTGATATCCCACACAGAGAAGAAGTATATCCACAAGAAAGAACAGCCCCAGGCAGCAGGAGTGAAAGGGGGGTGCAATGTCAGGATGCATTTCCAGCGTGGCCACCACTGCAGGTAAGTGGTGTTGCATCCACTGGAATCTTCTGAGGAGCCCCATGAAATAATTCTCAAATCTGTCGCAGCCAAGTACAGAGGGGGATGCACTTATCCAGCAGCTTCTCTCTCCCACTAGTCAAGGGTGGCCCCACAGGACTTTAACCAGGCTCTTCGGGTCGTGCAGGTGTGAGTGCCGGGTGGTGCCCATGGGCATCCCACACCATGCAAACCCCAGGGCTGGAAGCAAGAGGTACAGGGCCTGGGCCACACATGCTCCCTGTGCAATGCTGTTCAGTCTTTGGAAGGAACAGATGCACAAACCTTCAGGCATGTTTGCATGGACTTGAAAACTGCTACATTCACTAATCGGGGATTAACCCTGACCCCATTTAATGGTGGATATCAGTCTTTGTATTTCTGTCTGAACCATTGACATTCAAGCATCATTTCGCAGCATTCATTTGGCACCTGCTGAATCCCAGCCACTGTGCTAGGTGCTATAGGATTGGGAAGATGAAGAGGAGATGGCTCCTTCCCGGAACAGCTGCTGGTCTGGTGGAGGAAACCAGCATTTCAGCAAATCAGTGCGCTTCATTATAACCTCCACACGGAGAGGATCTAGCTCTCAGAGAAGAGAAAGCTTGTCGCCTCTCCCCTGAGGGGTCGAGAAGGCATCACCAAGGCAGGAATGGTTGGGTGTGGAAGGCACCCTAGGTAGAGACGGGCAAGGGCAAGTGCGGGGCAGTGGATTACAGCTGTGGTGGCCTTAGAGTCACCTGGGAAGCTTTTTCAAAAGACACAGGGCTGGGATGTACCCAGACCCGCTGTATCAGAATCCTGTGAGGTGATGTGACAGACTGTTATTGTTCAGCAAACATTCACTCTCCCCTTCCTCTGCCCTGTGCGGTTTCGCCCCAAATTCACATGTTGAAGCCCTAACCACCAATATGATGGAATTTAGGAATGAGACCTTTGGGGGGTAATTAGTGAATTAGTGTCCTAACAAGAAGAAGCTCAGAGACATCCTACCCCCTCCCCCCCCACTCCACACAGGTGCAGTGTTGGGCTTGTTTTAACTTAAGCCACATTCTTGGCTCACCAGCATTATTAGACTTTTTGAGGCCCACATTTGGCCAACTCTCAAAGCAGAAAACTTTAAGAGACTAGACGTGAGCTCCTGAATCAGGAGCCCGACTTGGGTTCCGGGCTGGGTCTTTGCCGCGGCACATCTCTGGCCCTTGTCTGCCATTGCGCCTCCTGCAAATGGCTCTTCTGGCTGCTTTCTTCCTAGGAGGGGGGTGGTCCGGGCCAGGCGGGCCCCCCGACGAGCAAGGGCGCCGCCGAGCAGGAGCCCAGCGAGGGATGCGGCCTCTGGGAGGAGAACTCGCAGCTCCAGGAAACAGTGCGGCGGCTGCGGGCCGAGGTGGAACAGCAGCGGCAGGAGGCGCTGCAGCTCCGCGACCAGCGCAGGTAGGTCTGCGGGTCGGGGCTTCTCTCCTTTGCCCCTTGGCGAGCCTCTGGGATCTAAGATTGGGTTGCACCCTTGGCATCTTCCCAAAGAAAGGTCTCCCTAGTACGCCAGCACTTCACTGATGTTACTCCTTTGACCCATGGAAAGTATCAGTGGTCTAGGAATTCTAGATCTCAAAACGCCTAGGGTTAGCCCTGAAATGGGGGGAGGGGTACCCTGTTTCCCTACAGATCAGAGAATCTATGGAATCAAACTTAAGGATGCCAAAAGTATCCTCAAAACTAGCCTTAGGGAGTCAGTGCAGTGGAATAGTTAAGACAGTTCTGTTTGCTCTTAACTAGCTGTGTGACCTTGGGCGAGTCTGCGAATCTCTCCAAGACCCTGCCCTTACCTGTAAAAAGTAGAAAACACCACCCCCTCTCAGGGCTGTTGTAGAATGCAGTGAAATGTATAGGAAGATGCTTAGCACTGACCCTGGTACTCGGTAAATTGTGGTGGCAACTCTGATTTCCTTGTCCAGGCTGGATAGCCCTTTATCAAGTCCTGAATTCATGGCCTTTGTTTCCCTGGCTGGAAAGTTTATAACTACAACTTTAATTTCATTAATAGATATAGGACTTTTCAAGTTATCTGTTTCTTCCTGAGTGAGCTTTGGTAGTTTGTATCTTTGAAGGCATTTGTCCATTTCATCCCAGAGTTTGAATGTTCCAGTCCCCGGAGTAAAGTTCAAGTGAAAGTAGGCCTGAGGCTCATCTGAGAAACAGCCATGAATCCACCTGGCCAAGGTGGAGCACCTTAAATTCAGTTAGAGACTCACCATGTGACACTGGAATAAGGAGACTGGACCAGAGTAGGGGCTCCTAACCATTTCTGATTATAGCCCCCTCCAGGTGAGGAAAACGATGTCCCTCTCCTGGAGAAGGATATCATCACACAAAAATATGCATGTACTTTCAGAAGGTGTCAGGCCCCCTGAGGCTGGTCTGAGGATCCCTTAGTGCCCCACCCCAAGGTTAAGAAAAGTGATAGCTGATGGTCGAACATACGCTTTGTGCCACGGGATGTTCTGGACATGGATTAACGTGGTTCATCCTTTCAGTAACCCTGTAAGGTAGCCACTGTTGTCAGATGGAGAAACTGAGCAGAGCGTAGCTCGCCCAAAGTCACGCAGCTAGGAAGTGATGGGGGAGGCCGCGGAGGGACGCAGGCAGCCTGGCTCTACATGGTGTTCTCCTAATCCCCCTCCCATCCTGCCTCCCCACCCTGGACCGCTGGTCTCCCAGCTCTCAGAGTCCACAGCGTTTGGTAATTCCGATACAGAATCTCAGCCTCCAGGCCTCCCCGCCTCCCCCAAGTGAAAGGAGTGTTTTCTGGGACTCCTCTCCTGAGCTGTCCTCCACCCCTTCCTGCAGAAGGCTGCCCTTTGTGCTCAGGTTTCTCCTTCGTGGAATGCTGGGGTGGAAGGTACTGAGAAGAAGTTCCACAAGCTGGACCCCACAACTCAAGAGACCCCGGATCTCCTTCCCACTGTGTCCTGACCTTAGATTCTGCAGGCCACCCAGCAGAGTGGAGAGAAACTCCAGTGCCCTAGAGGTTCAGTCCCTAGAGCCTGGACAAGCCCAGCTGTGCTTCCACCCCACCCCACAGGCTGCTGGAGGAGGATCAGCAAGCCCAGCGGGCCCGGGAGGTGGAGATGCTACGCCAGGAACACCGGAAGGAGATGCAGGCCATGGTGGCCGATTTCAGCAGTGCTCAAGCGCAGCTCCAGGCCCGGCTGGCTGCCCTGGAAACCGAGTAAGTGAGGACTTGGCCCCAGGTTGGGAGGGACTAGTAGATGTACCGTTTTATTAGGGGGACCTCATCCTAGTGCCCCCAGGACTCTCCTAGGTTTTTTTTGTTTTTTTGCGGCACGCGGGCCTCTCACTGTTGTGGCCTCTCCCGCTGCGGAGCACAGGCTCCGGACGCGCAGGCTCAGCGGCCATGGCTCACGCGCCCAGCAGCTCCGCGGCATGTGGGATCCTCCCGGACTGGGTCACGAACCCGTGTCCCCTGCATCGGCAGGCGGACTCTCAACCACGGCACCACCAGGGAAGCCCTCTCCTAGTTTTAAAACTAGAAGTCCTGAGTTTCAGAAGCGCCTCAGTTCCAGGCAAACTGGGATGGTTGGCCACCCATCTTTTTATGAGACTGCATTCCCGTCTTGTGCAGGGTACTGGGAATCTGTGAGG
This sequence comes from Delphinapterus leucas, assembly GCF_059928025.1. Classification (NCBI taxonomy): domain Eukaryota; kingdom Metazoa; phylum Chordata; class Mammalia; order Artiodactyla; family Monodontidae; genus Delphinapterus; species Delphinapterus leucas. The sequence goes on along the minus strand of NC_143133.1, from coordinate 44,786,327 downwards.
AATGAGCATGGTTTGACCCTCACACACAGAAGAAGATCAGGGCTACTTTTTTATGAGCATTTCCGCCTTCTAATGTGCATCATCTCATTTAATCTTCACAGCAGTTCTTCAGGGTGGAAACCATTATTCCCATGGATTGATTAAGAAAGCAAGGGCCCCTCGTGCAAGCATTCATTTATTCATTCAGCAAATATTTGTTAAGGGCCTACTGTGTGCCTTGCACTGTTTTAGGCTCTGGAGTTACAGTAGGAATAAAACAAAGACTGTGCTCTCGTAGCGCTCACAAATTCTAGATGGGGATTCTGACAAAGAAATAAGCAAACAAATATTTAACTTCATATCAGGTAATGAAAGTACCTGAAGGTACTAGAAGGAAAACAGGATCAGTGTCTAGAGTGCCAAGGGTGGGCAAGGAGGTGGCATTTAAGCATAAAGAGGAGAGGAAATGAGAGAGCCATCTGGACGAAGAGCATTCCAAGCAGCCCGAACAGCAAGTGCTAGGGCCCTGGGGCCGGCCTCCCAAGACCAAACAGCCAGAAGGCTTAAGTGGAATGAGTGAGAGAGTGATGATAGGAACTGAGGTTGGCAAGGTAGCTGGGAGGGGTGGAGGAGATGCTGCACTGAGCAGGAAGGGGTTTGGGTGTATTCGGATGGAGTGCACTGGGAAGCCCTTGTAAGGCTTTGAGCATGACTGACATGGTCTGAGATACCTTTTAACAGGGTCACTTCTGACTGCTGAGAGGAGAAGAGACTGGGAGATCGGGGTTAGTGACAGGGAGATCAGGTCAAGCAGCACTAAGTAAATTTAAACGTCGCCTGTCTGACCCTTAACTTGTGCTCTTAAAAACTGTCCTCCACTGGCTCCAATACAAAGCAAATCATCCAGAATCTGGAGTGGAAGGTTTTACCAGCTACCATCTAATGGGTTCTTAGCACGTGCTGGGCATGCATGATCTCACTGAATCCTCACAACCACCCAGTTTCACACCCATGTTAAAGAAGGAACTGAGTCTCACGGGCAAAATGCCCAAGATTACATAGCTAGAAAAAAGCAGAGCTGGGATAAGACCCCAAGTCATCTCACCCCAAAGCCCTGGCCTCTTATCAACTACAGTCAGTAGATCACCGGCAGCCCTCACCCTCTCTCGCCCACCATCTGGAGGTTATTTCTCTCCAGCTTCACACTGAAAGGGCGGTGGTACCAGCTGCCCTGCTGCTTTGTAGAACTAGCTCATGCCATGCTCTCTGGCTGCCTGCAGGTGGGGCGGGAGCCACATCTGTACTGGCATAACCTGCTGGCCTTGGTGTGGGTGGGGACGGTTTCCGGCTGAGGCCTCTTCTCCCAAACTTCGCTGGTTCTTGAAGCCCCACTGAATGTGGCATCAGTGTGCACACACAGGCCTTTGGTTCCTGGGCCCTACAGAACCTGGGGGAACTGACAAGTGTCAGAATGGGAGTTGCAGTCCTGGGCTCCACCTTGAGCTCTGCAGCCAACTCACTGGGTGGCCCTGGGCAGGCTCTCTGGGCCTCAGTTTCCCGTTTGGTGAACAGAGAGTGGCCAGCCAGGCCAAGCAACATAGCAGTGTCCCCATCACGTCCACCTCTTCTCCCTCCTTGCGGTTGAGTCATTGCAGCATGGTGGCTAACTGCATGCCTGCTCCAAACAGACTGAAAGATTCCGGAGAGAAGCCAGGGAAGGGGGAGTCAAGGCCGGAGGACATTCAGCTCATAGGCCGTCTGCAGACCCGCTTGAAGGAGAGGGAGGAGATCATCAAGCAGCTCACGGTGAGGCTGTCCGGGGTATTCGCTTTAGCCTAGCACTTCCATGGGTGCCTAAAACTGTAATCCTGATAACCCTAAAACCACCTTACAAAAGGCCCTTGGTTATTTTTCCCCTATTATATAAAAAAATACATGCTCACTAAAAAAAATTAACACAGGAAAGTAGAAGGCAAAAAAAAAAAAAAATCACTCTCAAGTCCCACACCATCTGCCTGATGTTGGTATTGGTTTGGTTTTTTTAACCTACAGCATTTGGGAAAATCTAGAATGGTCTGCACCTCACACTCATGTCTCCTCACACTTTAACCATTGCTTTAGGCTTTTGCCCAGCCTTCCTGTGCTCCATGCTTTGGCTGAAAGTTCTCTGTAAGCCAGTTCCCAGTGGCTTACATTCAGCTCTGGGGACTTTGGGTGATACACTTGCTCCTGTCAGCGTGGTCCACGCGGGTCAGCTAATTAGCCACATCAGAAGTCCAGCCTCTTCCCGCCATCTCTACCTTCGCCACCTTGGTCTAGGCCCTGCTGCCTCTCACGCATGATGGAGAGTCCACTGGTCTCCCCGCTCACTCCAGTCTCACCCCACTCTGTTGACCTCACAGTGACCAGAGTACTCATAAAAGTGTAATTCGGACCACAACATGGCTCTGTTCAGTACCTCCTGTGGCTCCCTGTCCTGAGAGTAAAATCCATGGTCTTATGGTGGTTCACACAGCCACACATCCTCCCACAGTACACATGCACACTTGTATCTCACGCCCATCCTTGCACCCTCCTGCTCCCCAGTCACGTTGCTTCATGTCAAGGTGAAGACGAAAACTGAACCACCAACTGAAAATTAGATGATACTAATAAGGAATTGCTTGTTTGCTAAGTGTGACAAAGGTATTGTGGTTATCTTTTTAAAAAGAGTCCTTATCTCTTAGAAACACTTATCAATGTTTTTTTGTTTTTTGGGTTTTTTTGGCTGCATTGGGTCTCCGTTGCTGCGCGTGGGCTTTCTCTAGTTGCGGCGAGAGGGGGCTACTTTTCGTTGCGGTGTGCGGGCTTCTCACTGCAGTGGCTTCTCTTGTTGCGGAGCATGGGCTCTAGGCCCGCAGGCTTCAGCAGTTGTCGCGCGTGGGCTCAGTAGTTGTGGCTTGCGGGCTCTAGAGCACAGGTTCAGTAGTTGTCGCGCATGGGCTTAGTTGCTCCGCGGCATGTGGGATCTTCCCGGACCAGGGTTCGCACCCATGTCCCCTGCATTGGCAGGCAGATTCTTAACCACTGCGCCACCAGGGAAGCCCTCAATGTTTTTACAGATGAAATTATACAACAACTGAAACTTGCTTTAGAAACAGTACAGCAGGAAAGAAAAAAGTGGAGAATGACACAGGTAAAGAAGATTGGCCATATAGTGATTGTACCTGGGTGTTTCTTTTTCTTTGTCTTAACTAATAACTTTCTGTAGTAGATTCTGCTCGGATCCTGAGAGTACCTGGATTTCTGACTTCCCTAAGGCATTCCAAAAAAGCTCACCCTTTCCTTCACAAGGGGTGCTGGGGACACAAAGGCCCCAGAAATAAAGGTGCTTCCTCAAAGCTTCAGTGGGTGGCAGCTCGATTCCCACCGACTTCCCCTCCCTTCCCTGGTCTTTCCTCCTCTCTGTAGTCTGCTCTCACACAGCCATCTTCCTTCAAATTAAACTCAGTGTGCTGGGTAGTTAGGCTCATTTAGACTCAGTTGTATTGTTTTTCCAGGAGGAGAGAAGATTTCACTACGCAGCATTCCCCAGCGCCGTGTCCCATCGGAATCGGTCCTTCTCTTTCAATCCTCGCCCAGGGTATTTGACCCCTTCCATGAAGGTAAATTGGTCCTGCTGGTTTCAATGCATTACATAATTCTGCTGGCTTTCTTTTTCCCAAAGGTAATGGCAGCTTATTTATCAATTGTCCAGCATTCATTTTAGAGGAATATTCATTGAAAATAAGACCCCCAGGAAATAGTCCAAATTATTAATAAACAGTATTTATATCTGGCTAGGCAGATTATGTGTTTTTTATGAGATTTTTTAATTTTCCAAACTTTTTATATATAAATGTGTCACTCTTAATAATGGCTATATCTGGGTGATAGGAAAGAGAAAAGAGCAGGAATCCTTCACTGTAACTTTTTTTCCTTTTACAAAAATTTTTGGAATTTATTACAGTGAGAATATTCACGTCCAAATCTCTCATCTGCTATCACAAAATCCTAAAGTGCTTAAAAATTTGTATTTTTTTTGTAACTCATAGGACAGTAAACCTAACCCAAGCTGAATTCATGTAAGCTCATTTATAACTTTTATATATCGCTCTTGGTGTGACAAAATGTAAGTTTCACTCCAGAAATATTAATGTGTTTGAGGACAAGGTGGGCCCAGCTTCTGCTGGGGGTGTTACATAGCCTTTTAAAATCTAAAACAAGATTTTAAATTAAAAATCAGATCTGTCACCAGAAGTTTTGGATAAGAGATTGTGAGCCTGTGTTTTTTTAAAGCACAAAGTGGATTGGAAGAAAAAATGCTTTAAAAACAAACATGTAAGTTATTGCCTCCTTGCTCATATAATTTCGGTTGGGCAGGCCTTATCTACTTTTACAACAATGCCTCTTTGGGTGGTACTAACAGGCCTTTCCTTTAATACCAACAGAAAAAGAAGATGGAGGAAGTGCCCAGCCGAGTGGTCAGTGTGCCAAACCTTGCTTCCTATGCTAAGAACTTTCTGAGTGGCGACCTGAGCTCCAGGATCAACACTCCTCCGATAACTAAGTCACCCAGCTTGGACCCAGGCCCCAGCTGTGGCCAGCCTTACAAACCCACCCCATCTCTAGATGTAAAAATTGCCACAAGGTAGGGGGCCAAAGCTATGATTCCATTTTCCCATAGTTAGGAGGGAAATTAGTATTCCTTTCTGGTACCTGTTAAATACCCAGCATTTGGGCCAATACAAAGGGTAACAGAACAAGCCCTGCCTTGGACAAATTACAACCCAGCCATAAGGGAAGATATGTAAGAGAAGGGAAATAGGTCATTCTTTGGAAGAGGCACTATTCCTGATACCAAATTCCAGAAAACCTTTTTTTTCCCCATGGATGATTGGACAGGGGACATTGAATCACTTAGCTGACCACCTCAGAGTGGGTCACACAGAAGATGGACTCATCATCTGGCCTTGAGCCTGGATTCCAGTTCTCACCCCCGCCGTTAGCCTGCTTGGCTTTGGGCAGCTCACTTGACTTCTCTGTTTCCTCACCTCTGAAATGAAGATAACACACCACCTACCTCATTAGACTCATGTGAGACTGAAGGAGTTAATCCATAGGACATGCTTAGCACAAGACCTGGCACAGAAGCTTTCAGTAATTTTCCACTATTATTATTAAGGTTATTTCTCAAGATTCATTGTATAATCTTGTAATATTAAGGCCTCTTAATCTGTGGGTCTGGTTGATCATGCATGATGATCTCTGATACTGCCTTATTTTTCCAGAAGCCCTTGCAGCTTCTGGAAATGTGTGATTTCCCCTTTTGTTTATTGATTCCTGCCTGTCCAGCCTTCCATTCAGAGCAATATCTTTAATTCTGGGCTTTGAAGTTTGCATTTCTGAAAGGGCCCCTTCCGAAATGTTCCTTTTCCAAAGGCCCTGCCTCCCCAAGGCTATTTGGACAAATATGAGTGTGGAGCTGGAAGGACTTGCTGTCAGTCGTTGAACGAGTCCAGCCCTTTGTGTCACAGCTGAGGACAGAGGGCTGGAGCCCCAAGCACACGGTCTATTAACTGCCAGAGCCAGCCTGACTGGCTACAGTTCATCTCATTATCACACACCTCTGTTTAAGGCTGTGTTCCCGCTGTTTGTTTTAAAGATTTATTTATTTTTGGCTGCATTAGGTCTTAGTTGCGGCACGCAGGACCCTTGTTGAGGCGTGCGGGATCTTCTGTTGCAGCGTGCAGCCTTCTCTGTAATTGTGGCATGCGGGTTTTCTCTATTTTGGTGCGCAGGCTCCAGGGCCCGTGGGCTCTGTAGTTTGCAGCATGTGGGCTCTTGTTGAGGCGCCGAGCTCAGTAGTTGTGGCACGCAGGATTAGTTGCCCCGCGGCATATGGGATCTTAGTTCCTTGACCAGGGATCAAACCTGCGTCCCCCGCATTGTAAGGCAGTTTCTTTATCACTGGACCACGGGGAAAGTCCCCCCACTGTTTTATAAGAAGCTTCACAAATGCAGTTAGAGACGTTCAGACAGATATACACTGTACTTTCTTACCTACCGTCTCCCCTTTTCAATTAGGCTAATTTCACAACCTCACTGAAATGCCAGAGCACATCAGATAACTTTTGAAGAAGCCATAAAGTGTAATACTGTATTGATTAACCATTTCTTCTTTTACCTGTTTTTGGAGGGGGTGGTTTAATTTGTGCCTGAAATAAATAGTACATGTTGCAAAATATGTGGCATGTGGGATCTTCCCAGACCGGGGCACGAACCCGTGTCCCCTGCATCGGCAGGCGGACTCTCAACCACTGCGCCACCAGGGAAGCCCTAGTATCTTTTTAAGAGTAAAGAAGCAGTTATCTTTCCCTAAAAAGACAGTAGCGTATTAAGTTGTTTATTGAATAATTTTCAAAACCATCTAAGAAAACGTTTTGTTTGTTTTTAGGACACAAGATGATGAAACAGCCCAGCCCAAAGAAGTCCAGCAGAAGCAGGGCTCAGCCCACCAGGAATGGTTTACCAAATATTTTTCTTTCTAAACTGATCCTTAAACTGATCATAAAGTGGACATTTGAAACACATTTCTTTTGAAGCATCTGATTGAAGGAATGAACTAAAAAGCCAACCAAATAACTTGCTTGTAATATGATTTACATACATAGCTAAAACAAATTCTTGCATTAACATTTCATACTGTTTCATTGTGACATTAAGATAAAACAAGCCAATGTTATCAGAAAGTGCCCATAGGGAAATATTATTGTTACTGATGACCTACCCATGGTATTTCTAGTGTCCATAAGACTGCAATCCGCATTGTGGAATATCAGACTTTGTGATTTCCATGGTCTACTTTTAAAGTGGTTTCATTTTCCTAGGACACTGGTCACCTTCACCTGAAAAGTGTTTCTATGTAAATGATATAATTCCAAAATACACATGTAACCTCAATAGGTAGAGGAATAAAACAAAGCTCAAAATAACCAGGAAAGCCAATTTTAAAAAACCAAAGAAAACAAAACTACTAGGAATGGACTATAGCAGACCTTGGCACACTTGGATCAAATATTTTGACTTCCTAGGTCCAGGACATGAAGAAGATTACAGAGGGCATAACAGCTACCTCAAAGGGGCTTTTTGAAGTTTAAGCAAAATATGGGTAATGATACTAATCGTGAATTGGAATTAAGCCTTGCCAGGATTTTTCTGTGACTAACTGAGCCTCACCCCATCATACATCTCAACTTCAATGACTATAGCATCAACTTGGTCATCTGTGATGGTTTCTAGATTATTCTTTGAAGTGAAAGATCTACTGAACCTCTAGTCTTGCCTCATGGTGCATTGCTTCCCCATTGCATGGATGCTCAGCAGATTAAAGGGAACTGGGAATGGCCATTCACAATGCTGACCTCGCTGTTTGTTAGTCCACGCTGAGCTGTCTGTCTGACCCTCTGATGGAGCGGTGCAATTTGACAAGAGCCAGTACAACTTTTAGTGGTCAAAATATGTTCTCAATCCTTTGGTGCTGGCCCAGCAAGTGGCCCATAAACAGTTGTCTCTTCTAGGCACCATCAAATCTTTGCTCTTTGAATAAAACTTTATAAACAACTGGGCAATAAAAATGGTTGTGATTTGTATTAATTTTCCAAAGAAAGGTGAAATTAGATGAAGGCTGAACTTGGAAATAGGAAGCTCACATTAACCTCAGTCAGATCATCAATAAAACGTTGCTGCGGTGCTTTGTGACCGCCTAGAGGAGTGGGATAGGGAGGGTGGGAGACGCAAGAGGGAAGAGATATGGGGATATATGTATATGTATAGCTGATTCACTTTGTTATAAAGCAGAAACTAACACACCATTGTAAAGCAATTATACTCCAATACAGATGTTAAAAATAATTAGAATAAAATAAAAAAATAAAACGTAGCTGCTCACGCACTTATGTCATTTTGAGAGAAATGCAATTACAACTCAGACTCACAATTTAAAAGTAAATTTACTACCTAATCAAAACATATGGCCCAATAACATAAATTTTTAAATATCACTGCTCCTACCCTCCCCCAAAAGTAAATGAACACTACACAAAATATAAACTCACCCCAAATAAAAGTCAACATTAAGGGGGCTTCCCTGGTGGCGCAGTGGTTGACAGTCTGCCTGCCGATGCAGGGGACACGGGTTCGTGCCCCAGTCCAGGAAGATTCCACATGCCGCGGAGCGGCTGGGCCCGTGGGCCATGGCCGCTAAGCCTGCGCGTCCGGAGCCTGTGCTCCGCAACGGGAGAGGCCACAACAGTGAGAGGTCCGCGCACCCCCCAAAAAAAAAAAAAATCAACATTAAGGATACTGCTGGATTCCTATAGCACTAGTTACTGCAGTACAGTAACAGTTATTACACTAACCTACGATATTATAATCCTCTTCCAACCTATTTACAAAATATCCTCTTCTGAGGTTCTGGAAGTGTTACATCGTTGCATTAGACTCCTCTTCTTTAGGTAGTTCAGTCTTGAAAAACAGCAAATTTACTTATTTTTATATGCTGCCACTGATGGGTAAATTATCATAAAAGGCCTACAATCAAAATCCTCATCCTTTGATATGCAGATCAGATCATACAAGCTTTTCCCCTCAGATCATACAAAATAATCTAAAACTGGAAACAGAGAAACACTCATACAAAAATAAAAACAAGCAGCAAAAAACAAAAACATAAAAAGGAATCTGTAAACGGCATCATATTAACAGTCTTAAATTTTGCTAAAAACAATACACTTGGTTTACCAAAGCAATAAACATTTTATAAAGTACTCCAGAAATAACGCTTATAAAAATAGGGGGAAAATTTTAGATGAGAGCGCAAAACTAAATCATCTCACTCTCTGGCAAAGAGTTCTCCCAAAATGTCATGTCTACAAGAAGTGATGTTTGGCAAAACTGTGTCTGGGCTGACTCAGCCACCAGCTCATGTTCAGGTGGCTTTTCCTCAGGTTTGCTTCATCGGTGCAGGGATATTTGCAGATGCCTGCTCGAGGTAGGCCAGGGAACCCTGAGGGATGTCGGCTGGCTTTTTGTGCTGCATGTTGATGTCCTCCAGCACCTGCTGCCAATGTCTCAGTTTTGTTAAGTGCTTCTGGACCAGAGCATCCTTTCGCTGTAATTCGTTCCTCAGTTCTGAGACATCCTACAAACGAAAGCAATGAAGTCAGAGTAAACTCACAAAACATGAACACAGTTTCTGATTAGTTAAGAGCACTAAGAAGTAAATTCAAAACAGAACCAACGGAACCACAGTAGGCTGATTACTCTGCTTGGCTGCATACTTTGAATAACCCAGAACAATTCTTCTCATGAAAGATGCCTGCTTAACAGTTTTTATTTTTAATTCATGTTCTTTTAGTAAGTAATACACACATTACAAAATTCCAAAGTACCAAAGGACAGCCAAAAAGAAGTCAGTCTCTTTCCCATCCTGGTCTCCAGGCACTCAGTATATCTCTATCCAAAGGCTACTGTGAGAAGAATCTAAAACACTGAGAATCTGAAACATATGTTAACTGTTTTAAAAGAATCCACAGCCACTGTTCTATCATTTCAGATTATTAAGTGTTAAAATCTCATTTTCAAGAGCTTTTTAATGAGTAACAGTATTAAAATCCTATATTAAGACCTGGCCTTGAACACACCTAGACTGTCACTCAGGTATTCAAATCAGGAAATGATCTGATATGGTGAATTGTAAGAATATCATCTTCTTACCATTCACCTTCCCAACAGCTGGTAGCAAAGAATAAAATGAACATTTTGACTAATTGCTCAGCTTGTGGGAGGAGTTATTTTAAAAACTGCTAAAAAAAATAATCATCCCAATTTTAGTGTTTCCCACTGGGGGCATCACTGTGTTTTGGGCAGGAAGATTCTTCCCTCTTCCACACTGCAGGGGGCAGGCCCTGGCCCTACCCACTAAATGCCATTAATGACAACCTCAACAGACTTCCAAATACCCTGGTTTCAAACAACTAAGATAAATGAAATCCTGAGTTTCAAGAAGCCTGGGACAGAACATTTACTTTTTGGTTCCTTGAACAAAATTGCCTAGAGCCCTTCCTGTGTGTAAGGCACCAGGGACACACGTATCAGTTCCTGTTCAAAATGAGCTTATCATCTACATTAATGGCTTTTCAACCTTTCAAGCAGAACCTTTTCTTTTTTTCTTCCTTAAAAGAAAATTCTTCCATGAAAGCCAGTGTATGAAATGAGTAAAAGCCGACAGCTGCTGTGTTTGAAGCACCGCTTTCCATCTCTGACCCCCAGGTCCAGGTTGTCATGAACACTGACAACCAACATTTTACATTCAAGCTATGAAGCCCCACTATAACTAATGGGCAAATGGAGCATCTCATTTAAAGCATAAATGGAATTTTGACAACATTTGCTCTTCCTTAAACTTAGGGAGAGAACTCAGCTTGTACCTCTTTGATAACTTGCTCTGGTTTCTGGACAGATAACTGCAATCTTTTTTGTAGGAAAAAACATTCTGTCTGTCTCGCAATATCTAGAAATTTCTGGATACACTGATCAACACCTTAAAAAAAAAAAGACCAAAGTATTAAATTAAGGAAAACACTAGACACATATATCTCTCATAAATCAACAGTTGGAATATCAAAACAGCACCTTCTTGTAGATGTAATCGGGGATTTTAATCCTGCTCACAGCAATATTACTGACCTCAACCCCCTATGTGTTAAGCAACATTAACTAGCAGATAATCTGTGCTTTTACCAGGTGAATAAGAAACCAAACTACAACGCAAAAGTTCTTCTGAAGAAAGACAATCCAGAGAGCCAACAATTAACATCATGATTTCCAGTTAAAATGAAACATTTAAAACACAGTACAAAGAAATCAGAAGTACCTCTCTCGGGACAGAACTTGGGTGAAGAAGGGGAAGCAAAAAACTTAGTTCTTTATTTTTTTAAAAAGACACAGAGGATTTCTTTTTAAATTTACTTATTTATCTTTGGCTGTGTTGGGTCTTCGTTGCACGCAGGCTTTCTCTAGTTGCAGCGACCAGGGGCTACTGTTTGTTGTGGTGTGCAGGCTTCTCATTGTGGTGGCTTCTCTTGCTGCGGAGCACGGGCTCTAGGCGCACGGGCTCAGTAGTTGTGGCTTGTGGGCTCTAGAGCGCAGGCTCAGTAGTTGTGGTGCACAGGCTTAGCTGCTCCGCTGCATGTGGGATCTTCCCGGAACAGGGCTCGAACCCGTGTCCCCTGCATTGGCAGGCAGATCCTTAACCACTGCACCACCAGGGAAGCCCAACTTAGTTCTTTAAAAAGCAGTACACACTATTGGTCTTCTTTGTCTTGGTACCAATATGAAAAGCTCATTCATTACAAATGGCTTATTATGAGTGACATGTCAATAAACTGAACAAAGAACCAGCAGTATATAGAGATTACAAAAATCTTATTCCCTGGAAAAGTTCTCTTAGGATACAAGCGGGACTGAAACACATCAAGTGTAAAATCAGCAATGAGGGAATTCTTACCAGTTCGAATTTCTTCCTGATCTGTACCATTGACATAATCCTGACTCACCAGGGAAGCAAAACAAGCCTGTGTGATCAAAACATATTACAAAAGAAAAAAATGTCATTCACACATCAAGAATCTTACTTTAGAGTAAGAAATAACTTCTCTTGATGGAAAACGAAGGCTGAGCCGAGTCTCGCGAGAAGACTACGTGGGTGATCCAGGTAGCACCTCTCCCCATCCTTTTCACTTGGCTAATTCCCAATGCCCGCCTGGGTTTCATGTTTTCTGGGAAGCCTTCCTTGACAGCCATGCCCAGATGTGCTCTCAGAGTATTCCGGGTTTCTTCTATCAGAGCACTGATCCCACAGCACAGCAGCTGCCTGCTATTTATCTGTTTTTTCCACTGCACAGTCATGAGCTCCTTGAAGGCAGGAACTGTTTTCTGTGTATTCTTAGCACCCAGGACAGGTCCTGACACATAACAGGATCCTTCACTCTTTCACAAATATTCATCAAGCACTTGCTATCTGCTACCACTGGATTAGCACTACAGATACAGTGAGAGGAGAGGAGGGCAAAACAGGTGTTCTCTGACTTCACGGAGCCTGATGTAGTGTGCTACAAAGAGCAGCAAGGCAGGGTCGATGCGGAAGTGACGTGTGAGCTGGGGGAGGAACCTGGAAGTCCAAAGAGAAAACGAACAACACAAGCAGAAGGTCTCTTGTGGCCAGAGTATGAAGAGATGGGTCTGGAGCAGAGACATGAACATGCAGAGCTAGGAAGACCACAGCACCTCACAGCCACAGGTACCCACTAAAGGGTTTTAAGCATCAGAGTGCTGGTGGTCAGCTGCGGACTTCTTTCTACAGGGCCAGTGTTTCAGCAAGAGCTCATGATGAGAGCCACCTCCCCTCTCAGTGCTAGATGCTGCTCTAAAAGTTTCCTTTATGGTTTAGCCCCACCCCAAAGGCGTCTCATCCTCCTCCCAGACGGAAGAGATTTCTGTTCTTTAAATCTGTTGTCTCCAAACTTTTGAATGTACACCCCACCAGCAAAAGCATTTTGTCCATGCAGCCCCAATAACACGTTCATTCACAAACTATGTTTATCAACTACTCTGCTATTATATACAGTATAAAAGTCACACGACTAGGATTTAAAATGTAGAAAAGGTAATTCCAGTTACAAGTTATTTTATTTCCACACGTTAATGGCTCATCTTCCACTTTAGAGACCACAGGAAGCCATCTTATTTCTAAGCACTTATTTTGTACCTCTCCTTTGTCTGCTATCACTCTTCATCTTCTTTGGTACAGGGTTAATGCTTGAGCAGAACTCAGAGTTTGGGTCACCTCTGCCTCTCTCCTCACCCCCCAGCTTTCCTCCTCCTTCCTCGGCCCTGAGTACCAACTTCCCCACAGTAACTTTTTTTTTTTTTTTTTTGCGGTACGCGGACCTCTCACTGCTGTGGCCTCTCCCGCCGCGGAGCACAGGCTCCAAACGTGCAGGCCCAGCGGCCACGGCCCACGGGTCCAGCCGCTCCGCGGCATGCGGGACCCTCCCGGACCGGGGCACGAACCCGTGTTCCCCGCACCGGCAGGCGGACTCCCAACCACTGCGCCACAAGGGAAGCCCCTCCCACAGTAACTTTTAAATAACTCCCAGCTCCAAAAGTCCCACTACTTTAGGACCGTTTAAGGGTGGAGCGCAACGGAAAGGATACAGGACATAGGGGTGGACGCTGCAGTCCGGAGAGGATGAGCACGTACTAAACACGCAGGGACACGGGAAAGGATACTCAGGGATGGAACCAAGGATGGGGTGGGACGGGAACAACCCACTGAAAACCTAGAAGAGTCCCACGGTTGGGGGTAGACAAACTTCAAGTCCACGTGGCTCCAGAAATCTCAAGTTTAGGCATCTCTGCCAGCCAACTAGAGGAGAATTCCGGCCACCATTCAATGTGAAGACTAATGCAAGAGACTTTACGTGCAGGTATCGCCGAAAGAGAGAAGCTGCGCGCGCGCAGCATACGCTTCAGAAAAGAATGGAGGCTGGGAACAGAGACGCCCACGTCTTATCTTACCTCGAACGATGACTCCAACTCGTCCACCAAGGTACTGTTAGAAGTCCTCGGGACGCCTGGTGTGGCCTGAAGAAGCGAAGCCTGGGCCAAGAGGCCCGGCGGGGGTGGCGGCGGTCCCGGTGGCTGCCCGGAGAACATGCCTCCTAGCGGAGCCGCCATTTCTAAAATGGCGGCTAAGAGTCTCACTGCGCCTGCGCGGGACCTGGGGGCCGCGGGTCACGTGATGTGGATGGTCACGTGATGCTGTTGAGTGCACGTTGGCGTCTGTTGGACGCCCAGGAAACCTATTGTTTGGTGCTTCGTGCCTTCTTTCTGTCACGCAGGCAAGCTGGCTTTTACTTTTTCTTTTTTAACTTGAGAATTGAAGGCTTTGATAGGGTTTAACACAGTTGTGTGAAGAGGAGAATCAGTAACTACGGTGGGGCGAGCCCTCTGGCGGAGTCAGGATATTCCTGTACCAGCCCCGCCTTTGCTCTCAACTCTTGAAATGACTTTGGCCCAGTTGCTTTCTCTGGGCTGGGTTTACCTGTTGGTAGAAGGGAGGTGCTCATTCATCCCACAAACATTTATTGAGAGCGCACTGTGTGCCAATTACTAATCCAGTCACTGTAGCGGGAATAAAGAGGAAACATGTCCCCTAAATTTTCCTTTGGAAGATACAGGTAACAAAACCGACTTAACATTGTTGAGGCTCCCTGTCTTATGTGCTGGGAGCTATTTGCTTTAGATATTTATGGTTACATCAAAGAAAGTCACTATGCTAATCTTTTTTTAAAAACATTTGCTTATTCAACTTTTCAGAAGCTAAATATTTTTTCATTATAATTAACTTTACAGTTATCATCCAGCATATCTGTTGAGCCTTCCATGTCCCAGGCTCTATTTACTGATCTGAGGGTTATAGCAATCACCCCAAGTTTCTGCCCTTGGAGAGTTTACCATTGTTTTGTGGGAGAGAGATCAATAAACATGTACATATATAGAGTGAAATCATGTAGAGATAAGTGCCAAGAAGGAAAATAAAGCCCAGTAAGGGGATGACTAATGTTGGATTTTATTTAGGTTTTTTTTGGCTGCATTGGGTCTTCATTGCTGCATGCGGGTGTTCTCTAGTTGTGGTCAGCGGAGGCCGCTCTTCGTTGTGGTGCAGGGGCTTCTCATTGCAGTGGCTTCTCTTGTTGCGGAGCGTGGGGTCTAGGGTGCGCAAGCTCAGTAGCTGTGGCGCACGGATGGGCTTAGTTGCTCCGTGGCATGTGGGATCTTCCTGGACCAGGGATCAAACCCGTATCCCCTGCGTTGGCAGGCGGATTCTTAAGCACTGCGCCACCAGGGAAGTCCCAAGTGATGGATTTTAGATGGGTGATTGGAGGCCTCTCTCAGGAGATCTGCACTGGAGTGACTAGAGTAAAGTTTAATTAGGAAAGTTTTCTAGACGGGGGGGGGGGGGGCCTTGAAGAAGGAAACTGCCTGGCATATTTAAGGAGCTACAGAGAGGCCAGCAGGGCCAGAGTGAGTGAGGCAGGCAGAAGTAGAGAAAAAACAGAGGCTTCCCATTGCCAGTCAGGTCTCAGATCAAAAGTCACCTTCCCAGCGTCAGTCTGATTGGACCCACACTCCCAGCCATTTCACCCTGTTTAATTTTCTTTACAGCACTTGAACACTTACCTGAAATTATCTTGTTCATTTTTCTTCTTCACTGACTAAGTTGCCTTGCAGACATGCACACACGCACACAACACGCGAACTGGAAAACAAGATCTATGTGATCAGGGCCTGCCTGTCTTGTTCACCTGTATTCCCAACACCCAGAACTGTGCCTGGCATAAAATAGACATAATAAATATTTAATTGAACAAAAATAGAATGCCATGAGGGAACTTAGTGTACTCCAGCAGTTCTCAAACGTTTTCGGACTCCTTTACACTCCTAAAAAATTATTGAGGACTCCAAATGTTTTTGTTTATGTGAGGTATGTTGGGCAATATTTACCTATTAATTAAAAATAATAGGTAAATATTAAAACAGAATTTAAAAAATATATTCATGTAAAAATAAGCCGATTATGTTAACATAAATAATATTTTAATTAAAAATGTAACTATTGTATACAATGAAAAATAGAGGAGTGGAACCATTTTACATTTTACTCCTGGGTTTCCAATGCCCATAGGGCTGCTTGAATTCTGGATTCTTACTTCGGCTATCTTTTAACACTACTGTACTCTAAACCGCTGCTTTGGATTTGCTGCTCTCTGAAGCCACGGCTCTCTCAAGCCCTGCCTTGTCCTTAGTGATTTAGATGCAGATTATACCACCAGTCTCTGCAACATCATTCTAAGGGTCCACCAAGGTTTTGTGAGTACCTGGTAGCCAGATGCACCAGCAGTGGCAACTAAATTTCATCTCAACCAGATTAGATAAGCACAAGAATCTAGGACTACAACCATGCCTTTTGTATCTCACACTCTAGTAAACACAAGAGTTCTATTGTTCTTTTACTTATAAAAAGCCTTTGATAGAAAGGTCAAATCCCTATTTGGTCTTCTGAGAATCACACAGAAGACATCTAAATGTTTTTAGTTTCCTTTCACAAGCCGGTAATTCCACCTCTCCTTTTCCATCTTCCCTGCTGAAGTAGCTTCTGGATATAGATACCCAGAGGAACCTTTGTTTACACACTATTCCTTCCTGATTTTAATTAATTCAAATTCATGTTATTTATTAACATGGATATGCATGTCCATTGTCATTCCCTCTCTAAAAGCCAGTTTAGACACATAATATCCATTTACATGTCAAGTTTTTAAAATATTAAATGTTAAAAATAACTCCAATTAAAAAAAACTGTCAAACTTTGTCAAAGTCTTAAAAAAAAAATAGATCCTATTTGTGGGTAATTTGATTCACCCAATACAAATGTAGCAGAAATTTAACCCCAGGGCTTCCCTGGTGGCGCAGTGGTTAAGAATCCACCTGCCAATGCAGGGGACACGGGTTCGAGCCCTGGTCCGGAAAGATCCCACATGCTGTGGAGCAACTAAGCCTGCACCACAACTATTGAGCCTGAGCTCTTGAGCCCACGCGCCACAACTACTGAAGTTTGCACACGCAGAGCCCGTGCTCAAGAGAAGACCCAGCTCGCTGCAATTAGAGAAAGCCCGCGCACAGCAACGAAGACCCAACACAGCCCAAAAAATAAGTTTATAAAATATAATAAAAATAAAAATACTTAAAAAAAAAAATTTAAACCCAGGCAGTCTGCCTCCAGAGCTGGCATTCTTAATTGTTCCACTGCAATGCTTTCTTTCAGTTTAGGGACTTGAATGGATGTGGAATTTATTTGGAAATACTGAAAGAAGACCATAAAAGGGACTGTAAACTATTTGCTTACCACCTGGAACTAAAACCAATCAAAATTCCACTTGTGCAGATTTAGAAGGAAGCTCTAGGACTTCCCTGGTGGCGCAATGGTTAAGAATCCGCCTGCCAAGGCAGGGGACGCAGGTTTGAGCCCTGGTCCGGGAAGACCCCACATGCCACGGAGCAACAAAGCCTGTGCGCCACAACTACTGAGCCTGTGCTCTAGGGCCCGTGTGCCACAGCTACTGAGCCCAAGTGTCATAATTACTGAAGCTTGCGTGCCTAGAGCCAGCTCTCTGCAACAAGAGAAGCCTCCGCAATGAGAAGCCCCCGCTCGCCGCAACTAAAGAAAGCCCGCGGGCAGCAACAAAGACCCAACACAGCCAAAAATAAAATAAATAAATAAATTTATTAAAAAAAAAAAAGAAAGCTCTACTGCTTTCTGCTCTCCCACTTATTAGCTTGGTGACATCGCTGGCATGTTACTAACCCCATCTTGTGCCTCATTTTCCTCATCTGTAATGTGAGGATAATAGTACCGCCTCACAAACTCATAAGCTCATCACTGAGTGCCCCAAAGTGATCATTAACATTGAAATCCAACTTAATTACTTAGTTCATATAACACAGCCAGAAGAGACAAGTTATATTATAGCATCACTGGGTTTATAATAATATATAAGTAAATCAGAGCCACACCAGGGAGCACAAGAAGTTGGATTTATTGTTTCTGACAACTGCATAGCAACTTTTAGTTTGTTCATATTCCCAGCATCACAAATCTGAAATACAATTTTGCTCCTCAATTACAAACATATACTCTGAAAAGTGATTAGGTAGCTTTTAAAAAATCATCATTATTCATTTAAGAGAGAGTATCTTAAAAATCTTTGCCAAGCAAGATAGTAGCTTTACCTTTATAAATCTCTGCATAAAATGAAAAACAAATCAAGGCATACAAATTTCATTTTGTTCTATGTTTTTAAATACCATCCTTTGTTTCCCTTAAAAGATTTTGATCTATTCATTCAAAAGTATTCTGAAGCTCTACTGCCTGTTTAAGACAGAATGAAGGCATTTTAGAGCATCTGAACTAAGCACTGTCTTGACTGAACCGAAGCAGGAACTCAATCAGGGTCCTCGTGGGCCTCCCAGCCATGCCTTTGCGCAGATAAGGAACCTCATCTTTGTTGGTCATCACACCTGCTATGTCTAAATGCGCCCACTTAGGATGAGTCACGAATTCTTTCAGAAACGCTGCAGCCGTACATGCTCCTGCAGATCTGAAGGGGAAGACAATAATCAACATTTAACCCCATGTAAATGTGCACTGAACATTCTATTAAGATCCTCCATTCTTGCTAAGTGGCTTCTATGGCCAGAGAGCAAAGTCAAGCTAATGAGACCTCTTAAGATGTTAACACAGAAATCACTTTCAGGATTTTCAGACATAGCTTTAAGCATAAATTCTTTTTCCTATGGTAATGACCATATTTGCATCTCATTCCCTTACCATTTGCTTAAAATGACCTTTAGATTTGAAAACATGCAAGATTTTGAGAACCAGTTGGGAAATACCTTGAAAATAAAAGACAGAAATTAGTGCTTACAAGCACTACATCAAAAGAAAATTGGACAGCTAAACCTTTTGTGAAAGAGGATTAAACTGAAAATGGTCTTTCTGGCAACCAATGATGACTGTAAACATGTACTTTTATAGCTTATTTTACATACCTATATTTTCCAATGTTATTAACATCAGCAAGTTGGCAATCTACAACCTGTCTTGTGTAATGTTCAAAGAGAGGCATCCTCCAGACACGGTCTCCCGTTTCAATGCTGGCCTAAAGAACAAATAGGTATGCTGGTTGGCAGAGTAGATGAAGCAGGTTCTGACCTGTTACTCTAAAACATGATGCAATAGAACAGATTGCAAAATTATTTCAGTTAGTTAAAAGGTTTACTTAAGAATTATAAAAGAAGCCAGGAATGTTGTAAAAGAGTCCCGCAAATTTGTAGGGCATTTGCTAGAATCGTCAAACTAATATTATGGGTCTCAGTTTAAATGAATAAGCTGGTAACCTGTAGCACAGACAGGCTTTGCTGGTTTGATTTGGCCAGATCTCCTAAGATAACATGACCTCATTAATTCATGTAATCATTTACACATTCATTCATCCATCCATCCATCCATCACCTACTGAACTGCTGAGCACCAAGGTGCTGGGGATATAAAGACACTTAATAACTGAGCCATCAAAGGGCCCACAGGCTAGTAGGAGAAACGGATAAAGGTTGTTTTAATACACTGTGGTCAAAGGTGAGAGCCAAAAGTGAAAAGTCAGGAAGCAGCAATGTAAGCTGCTGTTTTGAGACTTGAGTAGTTATCAGATGAACCCACCAAGGGTTGAAAGCAACTGCCTCCAGGACAAGAGGCTGTAGGCTGTATAGACTGCTGGCTGTTATTTCAGTGTTTATGTACATATAACTTTAATTTTTTAAATTAAATTAAATTAAAAAAAAATCAAAACCAACAACGACGTTGTGGACAGTAGCGAGGGACACTGGACACTGGGTGCCTGGCACAGAAGAGAGGCCCCACAGCCTACCTGAAAGGAGACAAGGGGGCTGAGCTTCTCCCTGAGGCTGGGGACGGTAGAGGGGGGCTTCACAAATGGTGAGATGACAGAGGTGAAAGGGAAGCAGTTTAGGGTGGAAGGGCAGTTTAGGACCTTAAACCACATCAAGAATGTATTCAGGGACATTTTGTATTTGTTTCTGATGGCACATAGTAAGCTCGCATTAATTACTTGTTGAAAGAATGAGGTGCCAGATGGAGCTGTTTCATAGCCAAGTGGGATGCACAGGGGCTGGGCCGCAGGAGAGATGGGAGCTCAGCAGAGAGGTGCCAGCTGAAGCCAGGGGAGTCGACGGGCTTTCCGGTGAGGACCATGCAGAGTCAGAACATGTGGCCCGGGACTGAAGGCAACCAAAGGGGCAGACAAAGGAAAAAGCTGGCCAAGGAGGCTGAAACAGAAGTCAGCGAGGAAGGAAACCAGAAAAGATTATCGTGGAAGCCAAGAGCAGGGTGTCACCAAGACGCCAGAGGTACACGCTGCCTCTGGACAAGCTAAAGGAGGCTAACAGAGTGGCGTCGCTGGGCAAAGCTGATGGCAGCGAGAGCGGGGGGCGGGTGGTGGTGACGGGAAACTGGAAGAGGCTGCTGTGAAAGCGCTGGGAGGAGGCACAGAGCACAGCTGCAGAAGTCGTCCTTCTCACCACCCGCGAAGGGACAAGGGACGCGGGTGAGCCCTACCTACATGCTCCCCTACTTGACTCATGACCCGTATTCCTTAAAAGGCCATTCCTTCTTCTACAAAGCTGTCCTTGTAACCTTTTCTACATCAGGGATATTTTAAAGTTATTTTCACTTCATTCTGAAGCTGCTGGAGGAGAGGAGGAATATAGCATCATACCCATAATTTTGGAACATTTATAGAAAACCACACTGAATCGAGTTTATTGAATTTTCATTTCAAAGGCAAATCTACAACATAAAAATCACTTTAATGAAGAAATATAGCATTCTAAGGCTGGAGTAATTAAATCATCTCCATAATCTAGGTCTGTGTTATTCTTACCTCAAATAGTTTGTTCCACAGCCAGGAAGAATTGGTAAAGACCCCAGTGGCACCAGACCCCAAAGCTACGTCCATGGCACCTGCAAGACACAGCACTTCAGGTCAGCGTTCAGTCTCTTCCGGCGAGACAGGTTTCTCTGCTGCTATGCAGACCAAAACTTTAGCCATTACCCTATTTTAATGTCTCCCTCATTTTAGAAAATCGATGATGTTGGGAAATCCTTGCTGTATATATTTAATATCTTTCTAGTTTCTCAAGCTAGAATTCACCTTCAATTATTAAGGAAAATGAAAAAAAAGCAAACATCAAATATCACCAATAATCTCATCCCAGGGATAACCACTACATATTTTTAATATTTCTTTCCAGATTTCTTCTAAACTTAAAAAAGAAACATAATTAAGACCATACTGTACATGTCCAATACGTGCTCTTCCTCTTATGCTTTAAACGTTTATTCTTTTATAAACAAGTTCATTAAAAGTATTCTTAATGACTTTAAAAGCCCGCTGGGTAGAGGTACGGACGTACCTCGTTTTATTGCACTTTGCTTTACTGCATTTTGCAGATACTGCATTTTTCACAAATTGAAGGTTTGTGGCAACCCTGTGTCAAGTAAGCCTATCAGAGCCATTTTTCCAACAGCATTTGGTCACTTCGCGTCTCTGTGTCACATTTTGGTAATTCTTGCAATGTTTGATACTTTTTCATTATTTGTTATGGTGATCTGTGATCAGTCTTCTTTGATGTTACTACTGTGACTCGCAGAAGGCTTAAATGATGGTTAATTAGCCTTTTTCAGCAATAAAGTATTTTTAAATTAAGGTATGTACATTGTGTTTTTAAACATAATGCTACTGCATGCATAACAGACTACAGTGTAGTGTAAACGTAACGGTGACCCATATGTAAAAACCTGTGATTCCACATGACATTTGGGCAACTCTGTTTGGGTCCTTGTCCCTTGGGGTTTTGTTACTCTACCTCCCAATTATATCTCAAACCGATTCACTTCCCTTCACCATGACCGCTACCACCATCATCTACCACTGGACTATGGTAATACTTTAAAAAAACAAACAAAAAAACCTTATTGTCAAAAACTTCAAATATACACAAAGCAAAGAGAATAATGTAATGGACATACAAGTAAGCACCCATTAACCACCACAAACAATTATCAAATCACGGGCAAACTTGTTTCACCTATACTCTCAGACCTGACACATTATTCTGAAGCTAAACGCAGACACTCATCCTTAACACACACACTTACACATCCACCGGAGTCAACAACCAAACACCGTTCACCAGCCCACCTAGACTGCCAGCGTCTCCTCGGCCCTTCTCCCTTGCACTCAGCACGCTGCCGGCCAGGGACCCTTTCACAGGGCAAATGTGATCCCACAGTCTCCACTCTTAGCTTCCTGCTGCACTTGGCTCCAGACTAAATCCCGCAACAGGCCAAGGCCAGTGGGGGGCTGGTGCCTATCAGCATACGGGTCCCGAAAGTCCCCACCCAGCCACGCTCTGCTCCTCTCGGCCCCATTCACCGCTGCCCACACACACACACACCCCTCGAGAGATGCCTTCACTCTCCCCACTT
This sequence comes from Delphinapterus leucas, assembly GCF_059928025.1. Taxonomy (NCBI): domain Eukaryota; kingdom Metazoa; phylum Chordata; class Mammalia; order Artiodactyla; family Monodontidae; genus Delphinapterus; species Delphinapterus leucas. The sequence continues at coordinate 44,764,081 of NC_143133.1, read as the reverse complement.
AACGCCGCCTCCTTCAGATCCCAGCTCAAGCAGCACTTCTCAGACAAGACGCCTGACATCTCAGACCTGTCAAATCCCCAGATGCACAGGCTCTCACGGACTCCTTTTCTCACAGCTCCTCTGTGCTGGTCAGTGTGAGGATCTGCTGACTGCCACGCCCCATGGGATGCAGGCCTCACCTCTGTCCTGACCCACCTCTGTATCCCCAGCCATCTGAAGGGATTAAACACAGGCCGACTGTGTCAACAATCATTCATGGCATCCCCTATATCCCAGATACTACGATGGTTGCTGGTTACTCACTGCCTATGGTCTGTCTATATGATTGCGGAGATACACACTCATTAATGCTTTACTTTTCAAGCTAGTGGCTTTTTCCATACTTATTCACTTGTCCTCAAAACATCCCTATCAGCCCTGTAAGAGTCTTGCATCAGTGTGTGAATTTCTCAAAGAGAAGATGAGCACTGACTGCAAACAAGAATGTGATGTGATATCCGCTCTTAAAGGAAGAGAAAATGGGAGACATAAATATTTAATGTGATCCAACAGGGATCATGGCTCTAGAGATGATTTCATTACATACTTCAGAAAATAATCTATTTTCTACATAATTACAGAACTAGTACCACCACCAATTTCAGAATTACCATTATCGGGGGCATACCTTCCATTTTCTTTTACAAGGTACTTTTGAAGCTGTATACTGAGGTGCTAACTCACCAGTGTTACCAGAATTTCTCAGAGTATGGAAGGAACATCAAAGCTCCAAGGAAGGTGCTGATGTCACCACTCTCGTTCCATCCTACATCACAGGCATTAAGAAAATGAGAGGTACCATGACTGAATGGCACCCCCTGAGCAGCCGCTGCCCCTACAGTCTGCTACAGGCCTACCCTTTAAAGGTCAATAACATCTGTCCAGTGTCTACCAGGCACAACAACCTGTATCACCTTATTTAACTTTCACAGGCACCCCTCCTGCCAGTGACGTGCTATTATACCCCTTTTACAGACGAGACAACTGAGACATTGTCAAAGTCACGTGCTATTAAGAGGCAGGACAAATTATTTTCTCCTTCTAAAGACTACGTTCCTCCTCCTGCTATGAACTTGGGGTTTAAAACTGTTTCTCATCCTCCCCCTTTGAATCCCAGCTCCTGGAACTCAAGAAGGGGCTCAGTAAGTTATTTAGGGAACTAAAATGAGCCATCAACAACCTTCAGCAAGGACAACGGCTGGGGTGATCTGAAGGCTCCCCCATCAGGTTGCCCTTAGTTACCTGGAACCAACTTTCCCACCTTCTCACACCCTCAGGCTTGGAAAAAAAAAGGGGGTGGAGGGCTGTGATTCCTCATTTACAGAAAGGGTGTACTATCACCCACCTCAGCACTGCCCCTCAAACACCAGCCCCAGAACCTCTGTTGTTCAGCTTAAAATGTTTGCTGAACTGAAAAGGGAGACAAAAGACCATAAAAATACTATAATGCCAGCTTGAAAAAAGGATTCTTAGCATATAAATCTGTGGACTATTGTTAGAAACACATAAAAAAGAAACATGAACTGATTTCTCTTAAAGTAAAGGCTCACGTGACCAGGGGAAGAATTAAAACCAAAGGATAAAAAATGATCTGAATTTTAATCTTAAAAAAGATGGAGACGGAGTGAATTCCTAAAAAGAGAACTGTTGGATAAAGATTATGAACACTGGGTTTCTGCAATAAGGCAATGCCCACTGTCGTCCCTTTAGGCATTTACTCCTACTCTACAGAGCCGGTGGTGTTGCCTGCCGCGTGCAGGCGCCGCATTAAAGAGGCTTTCCAGAAACTCCCTCCAGTCTTCACAACTCTGCGAGACAAACAGACTTGTCCCCAGGTACTGATGCTCGGGGGTGTCAGGGAATCAGCCAAGGCTGGCGGACTAGGAAGTAGCACAGCTGGGAGCCACCCCTGGGTTGGCCTTAAAGCCAGCAAGCTTCACACAACACATTACATGGCCCCGCCTCTGCTACATGAGGACCTTGCCACCTCCATCCCCAGTGTTTTTATTTCTGTATAACCTCAAGTACAAAAGTTCCAAAAACACTTAGGGGGCATTAGATGCGTTATGATTAATAAAAATAACTACTGATTTTGGAATTTATCACTAATCTTTTCAGACCTGTATCAAACAGCAATCGTAACAGAAAATATCGCTTAGTATCATTCATAGACGTCGTCGCTGTGGATGGAATGACCTGACCCTCTTGTTATTTCTTTATTTAAAGGTACAGCCTGGGATGTTTCAAAACAACAAGGCTAATATTCGAAGCAGTTTACAACTGCAGAACAATTCCTCTGGTGAAAGATATTTGAATGCAAATGGAGCGAGCCAGGTTTCAGCAAAATAATGCCCTGAGTACAATGTGTGCACTCGATGCCAACAAATGAGACTTTCTTCAAACAAAAGCAGGAAAAGCACGTTGTCTGACCTGTCAAGGTGGCGGCATTGATGATGACCTTTGGGTTAAAAGTGTGTGCGTAGCAGAGCGCATCAGCCAGGATGAGTCTTCCCTCAGCATCAGTGTTATCCACCTGCAAAGAGGAAGGTCAAAAGAAAAAAAAAGGGTAAGATGATACAAATAATGAACATAAAATCTAGACACAGCTATGTTCAATTTAAAAGAAAACGCTGGTGTGACGTTTGTCATCGAGTATCAAAACCATTAGAACGGGAATAGTATATTTACTCTGAAGAGCAAATGTAATTTAATAATCCCTGTATCAGAGCTGATAACCAAATGCTGATGACTTTGGAGGCTGAAGTAAAGAGAAATGTCTGGTTCACTCTACCATTAAGTTTATAACAGGAAGGGAAAAAAATATCAAGATTTCTGAAAACAAAAAGGCTAAAGAGTTTAAGAAAGATACATCGAAGCAGCAGCCTGGATCTCCAGACCGGAGAACTCTTGCAAGTTCAGCAACTTCATATATATTATATCCTTTTCTTTTAAATAGAGGCTCAGTCGTTATGGGCAGTGTGTGTGTACATGCATACACGTGCCCAGCGGACGACCTGCTGCCACATCCCCAGATGCAGCACCCATGATGCAGAATGCGTTTTCCACTCGAATGAGTTGCTAAATGGAAAAAGTTATCACGTCGAAGGTACATCTAGAAAACAGCCTGCACTTTTACTGCTTTTCCCTGTTCTGCAGGGTTGGCTGCAAATTCGTGGTAATTTGTGTGTACAGCATTCAGGAAGTAGGAGGAATAGTAAGGTAGGAAAAACAATCTTAAAGTTCCCATGAAGAAGTACTTTTGACTGCATGAAAAGCTACTCATAATAAAGGCACTGCCCTTCCCTACATAGAGCCAGTGCTCTGCACCCATTCAAGATGTGTTGATGTGGCTGTGCTGGGAGTCCTTCAGAAAGAGCAGAACTCAGAGGCTGTGTCTTCCACCTACAAACCTGTATGGTCTTCCCATTTTTGGCTCTAACAACATCCCCAGGCTTGTTGGCCTTCCCGCTGGGCATATTTTCACAAAGAGGGGCCAAACCTGACAAAAAAAGAATATATGAAGAAACATGGAGTGTGCTAGGTCCAAATACCCCACCCATGGAACCTAGGTCATCAGCGGGCCCTCAACAGATGCCAGTCACAGACACCACTTCGACCAAGCGATCGAGTTTAGCATCACCAGTCACCCAGGTGACATTACACGCACCAGCAACAGGAAATACATGTCATTCTCTCCAAAGAAGTCTAACCTGATTCTATTGTGAAGAAATAACCAAATAAATCCGAACTGTAGGACATGGCAAGACGACCTTGAACCTTTAAAAACTGCCAGTGTCATGAAAGAAAAAAAAGGGGGGCAGGAATAGGCTCTAGATTAAAGAAAACTAAAGAGCCACGGTGACCACACGCAAGGGGTGATCCTTGAGCGGCTCCAAGATTTCAAAAACAAATAGAAATAAATAAATGCGTGTGTGTATAGACACACATATAAAACAAACATTTTTTTGACAACTGGGCAGTTTGAATTTGGTTACTGTATCAATCCCTGGAAATGATATTGTCATTACACAGAATGCCCTTGTTCTTAGGAGACACAAGCAGAAGTATTCAGGGGTGACGTGTCGTGATGTCTGAGACTCACTTTCAAACAGTTCAGCAAAAATGGAGGAGGAGAGGGAGGGGGCATATCAGACAGACCCGGGCTGCAGTCCTCCCTTCCCATGCAGTGGAAGTGACACTGCGCAAGTCATTCGACCTCAGTCCCCGCTCCCAGCTCCCCCTGACACATGGCAAACCCCCAGCATTGTGTCTGGCATCCTGCACTACAAAAATCGCCTGCGTACTGAGCACTTTTTCTGTCCCAGGCATTTTCTGCATGTCGAGGCACTTAATCAGCCACAACCCTATGAGGTAATCACTACCCTGACTACTGACTGAGCATTTTCCATTGGAGTTAACCGCAAACTTGACATTATGTGCCCCTGACTGCTAACCACTTTTTGCAGAAGTAAAATCAATTCTAGTTACAGCCCACAACGCAGAATACATTTAACTCTGCCAGTTCAGACAAGATAACACCTATCTCAGCTAAAGAAACATCTTCCACTCGATGAAAACCTATTTAAAAACCATTTCTTGATCTTTTCAGATTAGAGGAAACCATGTTTGTTGTCTCTGTTCTACCATTTGACAGGATCCCAGAAGCTCTCCAAGACACCCTCCCTCTCCCGCGCACCTATGACGTTGATGGGCAGGTCGAGCTTGGCGGCAGACACGATGGCTGAACAGATAGTGGCGGCTCCTCCCATGTCAGCCCTCATGAGGTCCATGTTTGCAGCCGCCTTGATGGAGATGCCACCACTGGGGGGGAAAGGACAATGTACCATGTTAATAGCAAAGAAGGGGGCCAGGACCATTTCCCTAAAAAGAACGTGTAAGCTGAGGGTAAACTACCACATACAAACGCCAAGAAATTTCCAAATTGGGAATCAATGATTTCAGCATTTAAGAAGATAATATTGTGGTTTTTATAAAAGACACAAAATAATTCCAGAAATACAGGTGGGTATGTTAGCTCATTTTATTTCTGTATGAATGAAATTTAAGCAGTGCCACTGGAAACATTTACTACATCATGCAGTCAACACTGCTCAAATCCCATCTGAACTCCTGACACCTAGGTAGATTTGTCTTTTCAGCAAATTTTATAAATTGATCAACTTATTGAACCTGAACGTCACAAGCTGTTGGGGAAAGCTGACAAGCTCACAGAAGACCGGGAGGATCCCTTTCAACTCCTAGGAAGACACGAGAGAACTCGTTCTGACACCCCCAAGGTGTGCTAGATCCTGCAGACAGCAAAATACAACCCAGGCACGAGGAAGATGCTAGCCCAAAGCCTCGAGACAGTGCCCAAACACAAGAGCTGAGAAAGGTTTCAATTACCAAGAAACCCAAGCCACTGCCCCAAACAGACCTCTTGAACTAACTAGTGACTTTTCTGCTTCCGGTTTATAAGAATCCAGAGCCACTGGCTCTGCAGGCTGGGCAATGAGCCAGGGGTTTCTACTCTGAGTTCTAATTGGATTCTGCTGCTGACTTGCCTTGGTGAGAGAGTCAACTCCTTGCTCTGACATCTGCTCACCTTAGAAATCAGGTCCTAATTCTCATTCACCTCCAAGGCACTTGATATTTAAACCTATTTTTTTAAATTTATTTATTTTATTTATTTATTTTTGGCTGCACTGGGTCTTTGTTGCTGTGCGTGGGCTTTCTCTAGTTGCGGTGAGCAGGGGCTACTCTTCGTTGTGGTGCGCAGGCTTCTCATTGCGGTGGCTTCTCTTGTTGTGGAGCATGGGCTCTAGCAGTGTGGGTTTCAGTAGTTGTGGCTCGCGGGCTCTAGAGCGCAGGCTCAGTAGCTGTGACGCACAGGCTTAGTTGTTCCACGGCATGTGGGATCTTCCCGGACCAGGGCTTGCACCCGTGTCCCCTGCATTGGCAGGTGGATTCTTTTTTTTTTTTTTGGCGGTACGCAGGCCTCTCACTGTTGTGGCCTCTCCCGTTGCAGAGCACAGGCTCCGGACGCGCAGGCTCAGGGGCCATGGCTCACGGGCGCAGCCACTCCGAGGCATGTGGGATCTTCCCGGACCGGGGCACGAACCCGCGTCCCCTGCATTGGCAGGCAGACTCTCAACCACTGCGCCACCAGGGAAGCCCGGCAGGTGGATTCTTAACCACTGTGACACCAGGGAAGCCCTGCACTTGATATTTAGATGGCTGTCATTTACACCTAGAATTAAAGATTATCCACTGGCTCAGAATAAGAAAAGAAGTACACTCCTGGTCCAAGAAGTCCAGACATAACCCCATGGGGGCAAGGAGAGCAAGCTGGTGCATGAGGTTGTCCTTCTATCTACTTCTAGGCCACTTCTGTTCAGGGGGTTCCACTCTGTGTATAGGACTATCATTCTAAATAACCACTAGTCAAAGGTCAGCAGTTATCTCTGCTCACCTTTTAGATTCCCCTCCAATCCATCCATTTCTTTTCTCCTGCATCCATCCAAGTTGAGGCTACCACCATCAGTCATTCAGATGTTTCCCTGGCTCCTATATATATTCAGATGTCCCTATAGCAGTCTTACCCCTTCACTTCATTACCCATACAACTACCAAACTTTTACAAATAGATGAAAAAAACAAAACAAAACAAACAAAAGAACCTCAATGCTTTTTATAAGCATACACAAAAATTCAAAATGGATCACAGTCTTAAAAGCTAAAACCATAGACTTGTCAAAGAAAACACAGACTTGGCATAGGCAATAATTTCTTAAACAGGGCAAAAAAAGTATGAACTATAAAATTAAAAACTGATAATTATACCTCATTAAAATTAAAAACTGCTCTTCGAAAGGCACCACTTCAAAAAATGAAAAGGCAAGCCTCACAGTGGAAAAAAAAATATTTTCAACGCATCTGTCTGAAAAAATGACTTGTATCTAGAATATATTTTTTAAAAACTTATAACGCAGTAAGACAAACACTCCTATAATAAAGGGCAAAAGATCTGGACACTTCATGAAAGAGGATGTACCAATGGCTAATAAGCACATAAAAAATGCTAAACATCATTAGTCAGAGAAATGCAAAGTAAACCTCAAAGAAATACACTACACACTCCCTGAGTGGCTAGAACTAGAAAGACGGACACCATAAAACGCTGGGGAGGATGGAGAACAACTAGAACCTTGTACACTGGTGGTGGGAATGCAAAATGGTATAAGAACCTTGGAAAACTTTGGTAGCTTCTTATAAAGTTAAACATGCAGTTATTACACAACTCAACTCTCCTTTCCTGGGTGTTTAACTAAGAGAAAGATAAACATATATGCACATAAAGGCTTCTAATGATACTGGCTTTATTACTAATAACTCAAAACTGGAACAACCCAAATTTCCCTCAGCAATGACTGGATAAACAAATTTTGGTATTTCCATACAACGGAATATGACTCAGTGATATAAAGGAACAGATTACTGATATGACCACAACATCGTTAAATCTCAAAGATAATATGCTGAGAAAGAGGCCAGGCATAAAAGATTCCACATAAATGAATTTCTGGAAGAGGCAAAACTAATCTACAATAACAGAAAGATGACTGGTTGTCTGAGGTGGGGTAGGGGAGAGGATGACTGCAAAAGAGCATCCCCCAAAATTCCCCAAGGGAGTTTTTGGGGTGTCAGGGAAATGTTCTGTTTTCATGACAGAGGTGGTTTGCTGCATGGGTGCACACGGTTGTTAAGCTCATTGAACTGAACACGTAATGGGTGGACTTTACTGTATGTGTAACTCTCACGTCATTATTTCCCTCTGCTAGACACCCCTCAGTTACTTCCAACTGTTCAAAGTCCAAAATCTAACCAGGCCCAGAACAACCCAGCTTCTGCCTATCTCTCCAGCTGTGCCTCGTCCCTTCCCCCAGTCACGTTCTGTCACGGCCACTCTGGCATGCTTTCAGTACCAGGAATTTCCCCTCTTCCTTCCCACCCGCAGCCTCCACCGGGCTCTTTCCCTGCCCTACTCCCCGCAGAACTAACTCCCTTATCCTTCACATCTTAAGCTAAAACTGTCATTCCTTCTAGGAAGCCTTCTCTAAACCCAGAAGACTAGGTCAGGCCTCCTTGCTTCATATTACCATAGCAAAAAATTCAAGTACAGATTTAAATGAACAATAAACTTCACCCTAAGCATAAATGTTTCAATTAAGATATTAGCCCGTGATAGTATAAAACCATCACAATTAGCAAGATGTTTAAAAACAACTTTCATTCTCTTATTTTTATCTGCTGTAGTGTTCTATTTATTTTTATTTTATTTTTTTATTTTTTTGGTTGCATCACGCGGCTTATGGAATCTTGGTTCCCCAACCGGGGGTCGAACCCAGGCCCCAGCAGTGCAAGCGCCAAGTACTAACCACTGGACCGCCAGGGAATTCCCTGCTGTAGTGTTTTATAATACACACTTTAATACAACAGTATATGCATGTGACATAAATAAATATGTGTATTTTGAGTGGTATGAGCTCGAATCTTTTACTGATGGGCTACATAACGAAGATCGTTTGGAGACCAATGCTTTAAAGGAGAGAACGTGAACCAGTGGATGGAAAACACAGGAGGCATTACAATCTGCTAGTACAAGGAAGACCAGCCTGGAGGCCAGATCTGCCCAGGACAGAGGCATCACAATGCCTAGAAACACTCCTGTAAGGGTGGGATTCACTCATTCACGTTTCAGATGGAGTTTCTGAATGGGTGCAAAAACACACTAGGGGACACCAAGATTTTATGATCTCTAGCAGCATTTTCCAAAGCAGTTTCTATGAACCTTGATTTCCTGAGATAAACGTTCCCTTCAAAAGGAAATTAAGATGTCAACTATATTTATATTTCAATTAAAAAAAAGGAAATTTAGAAAATGCTGTATTTTATACCCCCAAGAAGTCCTGTAGTTGAAACAAAACAAAATAAAAAACAATTTGTTTTATCTAACCTAGTTTTTTGATCAAGTAATCCTTTTCAAGTCTCACATTTAATTAGCAACCCAGAAACTAGTATTCAGTAGCAAATGCTTTCCATGGGAAATACTGACTCAGATCATCTTTTCGAACTCAGCTTCTCCCTGGTTGAAATAACCAGAGACAGCTTCCAATTCTAAGGAACACTTATGGTTTAAGGAGGTTAATGAAAGCTAGACTGGTCAGCAAAAAAAGTAATCTCAAGTAAGCAAAGGGAAGACAGCATGATCTACTTGGAAAGCTGCCTCACCATTATCTACTTGGAAATCCTTAATATCCACACAGGAGAATCAAAGTGCATGATGGAAATATTTTAAGACATTTTAAACACACAGCTGAGTTTGACTTCCCATTCTATTAGTTATGGGGCTTTGAACAAATTATTTAACCTGAGTCATGGTTTCCTTACCTGAAGAATGTCTGCAATGCCTAGCTCCTAGGCGTAAGATCAGGGCTAATATATGTAAAATGCCTAGTAGAGCCTCTGACACACAGTAGGTGTTTTGTAAGTGGCAGCCTAATATATTTAAAGTTACACATAAGATCTGACCAAACACCATGCTTCTGAACCAAATTACACACCAAATAATACAATGGCATACAAAGCATTCACCAAAATACAAAGCATGGATGCAGTAAAGAAGTACCTGTCAAAGGTAATCCCCTTCCCAACAAACACCAAGGGAGGTTCACTTGCATTGGGGCTGCCTTTGTAGTGAATTTCCAGGAAGACGGGAGGCTCTTCGGACCCTTTGGCCACACTGAGGAATGATCCCATTTCCTGTTCCTCAATCCAAGGCTTGGGTCTACAGAGCAGAAAAGGGAAAAAGTAAATACATGTTGCTATCTCCATTTCAATAACTTAGAATAGCTCATCCGTGTGTAAAAAAGTATAACATACAAGCTCTTAATACAGACACGTTAATGCTTCAATTATCACCTCCTATCTGCTTTCTGTATATTCTTGGGAGAGTCACTTGATTCTGAGTCTGTTTCCTCATCTATAAAATGAGATCAATGACACCTCCATCAAAAGATTAGCTGTAGAATTACTAAGAGAATTCATGTATGGTATGCAATACAACGTCAGGTAATAGTGCATAGTCAATAAACAAGTATTACTTGATTTTTTCCCCCAAGCCACTCACGTATTTCTAAAGTTTTAATTTAAAGATGAAATTAGCAAGGCTCTGAGACCATAAAGGGTGCTCAAAGGTAGCTGAGGAGTCCGCGGATTTATTTTTGGTACTTCTGAAAAAGACAAAGCAATAGCCAACCAACCAATCAACAAACAAAGAACCAACAAAACTACACTCCACTGATTAAACTACCTATTTCTTTGCTTTTACAGAATTGCTGGAATTCCATCTTTTTAATGTTGTCACACTATTTCTCACAGTTTGAGATGTCTGATTGAAGTGGGAAAACTAGTTATTACTTAATAAACACGGGATCAATGGGGATAATTTAATGGGAATAGTCCTTAGTGCCAACCAGAAGACAGATGCCACATCGCTATTCCTCCTAGGCTGGAGGCCCAAAAGGGCTTTGTATTGCTTTCTGGCCACAGTAACTAGGCCAGGGGAGAAATCCTACCCTGCTACAGACAGACCAGAAACAACCTCATTCAAGGAACACTCCTCCCGCACCTGCCTAGACACTTGTTGAAACTATTAATCTAGGACGTCATTGTAGAGAGAGGGCCACCCAACTTCAGAGGGAAAAGAATATAAAAATGGAAGGTATGACGATTAAAAAAAAAACGCTTCAAAAGAAGCGAGGCCATATAACGTGGGCACTTTTATTCACAAACCCAGTACTTGATGTTTTATTAAAGTCCTGCCCTTCTGGAAGTACAGTCTGTATTTCTTTGATTTACACCCACCTACGCTAGAGCGCGTTTGACGCAGCTGCCTCGGTTTAAGGGCTACATTCCGCCTGCCTGACCTGCCTCATCTCTGGCCGACTTCCCTTTGCTCCACCTCAAGCCATGCAGTTTCCCAAGGCCACTGCATAGGTACTCCTGCCCCGCTCTCCTGTCTGTTCACTTCTAAGCCACCTCCCTGACTCTGCTTAGGCACCACTTTTGTTGGCAAGCCGTTTCGACTCTTCCACAATCCTCCCCTGGCTCTCTGCCCCTGTAGCATCCCCTGCACAGCCATTTCCCTGCCTATTCCTTCCTGCAAGGTCCTCAGTTGTCTGAGGACAAGAACCATCGCCACGCACCTTTGTATGCTAAGTTCCCAGGCACACAGGAGGTGCCCTTACCGATAATGTGAGGCCACACAGCCACAGTCTGCTGACACAACATAGCTCTGGTGTCTCCCTAAATAAATCAAGGAATAGTCTTTACCAAGACACCTTTGTAGAGACTAAACATTGCTACAGAATATATAGCAACCATTCCAGCAATTTTATCAAGCTCCAAAACTATGTCTTCTATACGTTATACATTTCCTTCGCTCTATCTAGACCACAGGGGTTTTCCTGAAAAATGCGAACTCTACTCACAACTAAATAGTGAAGAATCCTTTTAAATGGAAGTGCCCTTGAGAAGCAACTTTGACAGTAAAGGATCCTTTAGGTAAAGCAAATATCTGTGGATTTACTTTAATCATAAATCCCCAAATACTCAGACTTGGTTTGCTTAAAGGGTTACGGGGAGCCTGGAGGGGCAGCCTTTTACATCCAACAGCCTGGCTGCTGACAACGAACCTGAGGACGGTCTGGGAACACCAGTTCTGGTTATTTGATCTAGCTAACGGAATCTACCAGGTAGAGATTCTCATTCTATGCCAAGGAGGGCGTGCTCTGTTCTTCACTTACGTCAAAAAGAGAAAAGACAGAAAGGATTCACCGAAACAAAATACAATCTGCACACTCCTCAGAAAGGTTAGGAGTTAACCATTCAATCCAATACTTCAACTCCTAGGCACATGCCCGAGAGATAGGAAAACATACGTCCACATAAAACCTTATATACAAATGCTCACAACAGCATTATTCAGAGTCCAAAAGGTATAAACAACCCATATGTCCATGAACTGATGGCCAGGGGGAGAGGGAAATGAGGAGTGACTGTTAATGGGTACAAGGTTCCTTTTACGGGGTAATGATCATGATCTAAAATTAGCTGTGGTGGTGGTAGCACAACCCTGTGACTATACTAGAAATTACTGAATCGTGCACTTTACATGAGCGAATTGTGCATTCCATGAATTATATTTCAATAAAGCTGCTACAAAACACACACACATGTGCAGTGGGCGGTCACAACACTCTCAAAAGCAAAGCAAGGTATGATGGGAGAGACCTCAAACTGAGCCCTTACCCCCACTTGTATGTGGCTGCTGGTGGGTGACCTCACCTCTCTAGTCTCAAGTTAATTCTCCGAATAGTGAGAGAGCTGGATTTTAGGATCTCTGAGGCTCCGTCTGGCTCTAGCCGTAAGAGTCTATGACATAATCCTGAATTACCTGATGTGGACGTCTGTTTTACTACTAGCACTTTTGAGATTCTTCTCGATAATTTCCGCAAATTTGGTTGGCGTCATCTCATTGGCAGGCGTCTCCATCAAGTGGCGCGCCAGGTTCTGCCCAGAAGCAAAGAGGACTCCCCTTTGCCAGGCCTCCTGATCCCCACTGGCAAAAGCAAGCACAAGGTCATCGTCAGACAGCCTCTCCGGAACACTCACCACAGCCCAGCTAGGAGGGCTCCTGCCGAAGACGACAAGTGAAACGTGATGCACACAGGGACCCGGATTTATTCTTTGTGATCTGATCCAGGGGGGCAGCTGTTATGGTTTATGAAGTGTTGGAAAACACGACCCCCACTGAGCTGAGCTAGAGGAAACCTAGAATCCTCACCTCACCTGTTGGCCTGAGGGACCTCTGGAACCCTCAATCTACCCCCCAAATCTGATGGCAGAGGCTTCCACAGAAAGGCCTCTTTTACACTCCTCCAGGGTGTGACTACAGAGCAAGCTCCCCTTGCTCAGTCCTGCCGGGGAACTGAAGGCCTCCCGCCTTCTCCCTGCCTGGGTCGGGACCCTGAACTCCAACCCACCAGAGGGCAGGGCCGGCTTCAGAAGACAAAGGACGTGGGTGAGCTCTCCACGACCCTGGCTCTTCTCGTGCACAACAGGAATTGACACGGCGCATGGACAGGCAGAACACCACTCATCACTTACGGAGTTCACCATGTGACACACCCTTGATGGGTTCTGTCTTGCGATCGTAAAAGCCCCATGAAATCCGAGCCACAACTCTACTCAACCAATGAGGAAAATGAAGCAGAGAGAGACTTCAGTCACTTCCAGCCAGGAAGTGGGAGGCAGATTCAAAGCCAGGCTGACTGGTCGCAGGGCCCTCATTCTTACCCACTACCTCACAGCTGCCAACCACCGGGAGGGACCCCCGCTGTCCTCCCAGCACCGTCTCCTGAGGGTCCCACACTGTCTGCTCCTGAACACAGAATAGGGCTGGAGTGTAGTTGGTGCTCAATAAATCTGCTCAAAGATGAGTCTCCCCACTAGACTAGGAGGGCAAGGGCCGGATCCCTGCATCTGCGTATCTCTGGCGTTTAGTACAGGGCCCGCAGGCACTGGGTAGATGGAAATGATCTGCATCAAAACCTGCTGGGACCTGTCTGTCATCTTGTTCCCTCCCTCCTCAGGGAGCCAACCAGTTATGGTTTCCTAGGAACCAGCAAGCACGGAGGGGTCTAGAGAGTCAGGGGGGAAACACACACAGGACGAAAGCCAGGAGCAGAATGGAGGCACAGTCACCAAACTCCTAAAATGGCTAAGGCCATGGGAGAGCCACAGACAAGCTGCACGGCAGTGCTCAATGCTAAATGGCAGGTAGCTCATGTCCAAAAGGCCCTGCCATCAGCACGCAGGGAATGGGCCTGGTCCTGGTTTTGTTCCATCACCTTCCATGGAGCTTCACTGACACGGCCACCTTCTTTTTCTGCTTCAGGTCGTCATACTCATAGAGCCCAAGCATCGCTCCTTCCGCAGCCGCCTGGGCATCTCCGCAGGGGTCCACCTCCACGGACGAGATCTCCAGGTCCTGAACCTGTCTGCACCCCGCTTCACAGGGACAGAGGAACCAGAAAACCTGAGTCAGTCAGGGACACCTCTGAGGGCAGAAGGCAGAGGCCTGGGGTGGGGTCCTGAGAAAACATCAGAATTGGAGTTCAAATCCTGGCCCTGACACTTGACTTTTCTGAGCCTCCACTTCCCCTTCTGTAGAGTGAGGACAAGCACACACCTCACAGAGGGTGGGAGGACAGACTGATGGATAAAATGACTAGTCCAGCACCTCACAAAGTGGGCCCTCAAGAAGTGGCTGCTATTACTAGTATCACTTCTGAAACACTAGGGTTTCCTGATGAAGCGTCCCAATCGCCAGGAGCTTGCCACATTAAAAATGACATAGAAGGGCTTCCCTAGGGGCACAGTGGTTGAGAGTCCGCCTGCCGATGCAGGGGACACGGGTTCGTGCCCTGGTCCGGGAAGATCCCACATGCCACAGAGCAGCTGGGCCCGTGAGCCATTGCCGCTGAGCCTGCGCGTCCGGAGCCTGTGCTCCGCAACGGGAGAGGCCACAACAGTGAGAGGCCCGCGTACCGCAAAAAAAAAAAAAAAAAAAATTACATAGAAGTGATAACACTGAAATTACACCCAAGTAACTGAGCAAAGTCCATTATTAATACAGCATTTACTAAGATCAGGTCAGCAAAATCTCCCTAATAAAAGTTATGAAATAATCTCCGAACATGAACTTTGAAAGTACATTTAACAAGCAAATATAATATACACGGGGTCAAAGATCAATCAAGCTAATTATCACCACCTCAGCAATGGTTTCAAAGGATCTTTAACCACAGTCTCCGTGGTGACGGCCTTGTCCTGCCGCTCAGCTCTGAAGAGACCCAATGGCACCTACCTCAACTTTTGAACTGCCCACGTGACGAAACTGGGACAGGCTTGCACCTTTGGTAACTAGTGATACAAGCATCCTGCCCTTGGCATCCATTTTCTCTGATTTGTAAATATGATGACTCCACGTGATTTAAAATTTGAGCCACGGACTTCCCTGGTGGCACAGTGGTTAAGAATCTGCCTGCCAATGCAGGGGACATGGGTTCCAGCCCTGGTCCGGGAAGATCACATGCCGCGGAGCAACTAAGCCCGTGCGCCACAACTACTGAGCCTGCGCTCTACAGCCCGCGAGCTACAACTACTGAAGCCCGCGTGCGTGCTCCACAACAAGAGAAGCCAGCGCAGTGAGAAGCCGCGCACCACAACGAAGAGTAGGGCCCACATGCCACAACTAGAGAAAGCCTGTGCGCAGCAACAAAGACCCAGCACAGCCAAAAATAAATTAAAAATAAATAAATAAAAATAATAAAATAAAATAAAATTTGGGCAACATGAGGGCTGCATTCCAAAAAACGAAAAAATCACCCACCAGGACTTTCTGGCAAAACAGAGCTCTAAGGCCGATACTGCAAGAGGGAACAAGTGGTCCTGAAACCCCCAGACACAAGCTAAAGAAATATAAAAATAAAATTCCACAAGCTAACATTTTGTATCTAAAGTAAAGCCAAGCATGTTAGGTAAGGGAAACTGAATATCTGTTCAGAGTTATTTATGTGAACGTGAGGGGATGGTGATGGAAAGAGGGGAGACATAATCTGACCGAGTGATCCTTAGGAATCTTTACCAACATTAAAATTCAAAAGTTAAAGAACCTGCTGCAGCGGCCCTGATGTTCTCCTTGCCTCCGTGCCAGTTTTCCTGTTCGTCAACTCCGGCCGTCCTTTTGCCAAGGCCAACCACCACCACGCTGGGGAAGTCCTGTTCCAAAAGATACATGAGATCAGCTGCTTTACGTCTTTAAAGCATCCACTTCCAGCACGAAATGGCACAGGAGCTTGCACACAACCCCCTAAAGCGCTGCACGGGACAAAACCCTCCACGAAGTTTGCTTGTTTTATTTTTGTAAGCCCTGTTATCTTGGTTAAATTTTATAACTGTGTGTTGCAAAGGGAGAGCGAGGATAATCCTGCAAATAACTCTGCTGTGTAAGACAGGGCCACTGAACCAAGAAAGCCTGCAGACTGAGGAACACAAGAGATGCGGTACTTTTTGACAACAACTCGCCTCTTTACAATGTTAACCAATACTTGTGGCTTAATCCTGGGATAAACCGAACACATAATCCGATACAAAATTTTCTGCCTGACTGGTCAGCCACAGTACTTGGCACATATAGGTGCTAACTCAGGGTTTGCCACATAAACCTTATTTTCACCTCCTACCTCATGCAGACCATAAAAGGTTCGGGTTTTGCCTGCCTTCAGGGGTGGTCCAGATCTGCAACAAGAAGAAACAGTTGTTTTAAAAATTATAGTTTGCTCTGCTCCATTAAAAAGTGACATAAACAAACCTTTAGCATTATTACAGTATGCTCTGATGCCTCTGCAAATTTGCTACACTTATGTTTTTATCAGATACAGAATTCTCTCAGGCCAGATTTCTCAGATGCAGCACTTCTAATTCTATCTCAAAAACTTCCAGATTAGATTTAATGCCAACTACAGAAAGCGATGCCATGGATGGGTAATGGAGGGGAGAGCTGAGCACTGGATGGAGGCTGACCTCAATCTTAAACCTCATAAAAGACGCCAGACACCAACCTAAGTGGCTGACTTGACGGCAGTGTGTTCAACCTGGACGTTTTTTGTGATTTATCTACAGATGGGATACCGGGCAATTTAAAAACAAAGCAGGTGGCAACGCACAATTACAGCCTGAGGACCGCATGCCCTGGTACCTCGCAGTCAGGAAGGCCAGGCTGTTCTGTACTCATACAGGTTAGCTTTGGGGTTAATGAACTAATCAAGGCAGCTGCAAGAGCTGCCTACTGGTGAAGGACTGGTATAAATTGACAGGCGATGCAAATTCTGTCATTCAATAATTAGACAATTACTCTAATTATTAGACTACACCTATCAGATGCTAATAGACTATCTGTAATCCAAATAATATACAGTTGCAGTGGCCTATGCTGTCACCTCTGTGTCTGTTAAACGTGGCCGGCAGCTCAGAAGGACTTGGAAACCCCAATGCTTCCCTACCTTCCCCAGACCCTGGCTAATCCAAGAGTGGTTAGAATCTCAGGCCCCACCCAGATTTACTGAACTGGAATGTGCATTCTAACTACACCCCCAGGCGATTCACATGTCATTTAAGATCTGAGAAGCCCTTGAAACTCAACGCTTGCAGCCTCCTCAGCCTATTCTGAACCAGCCCAGGCTGTTCCCCACAAGTGAAGGGGAGTTAAAGAGGTAGAGAGATGGAAGGTGGGAAGGGGGTGGGGAGAAACAAACCGGAGCCAGGAGGGTGGGCTGAGGAAATATGGTACTTTCCAGATCCTGCTGGGTCAGCCTCTCACATAAGTCTGTGGTTTGGTTGAAGCAGCCTGACTTCCCAGAACTGTGGACCCACCCAATACTGAACCTGAAGTACCAATGTGCATTCCACAGACACATACTTCCACTGAGAAGATCCCAGCCAGTGTATTTCCGTGCATTTTCATCCACTAATGATAAAGCACCGAAAAGATATTCTCTTTCACTTTCAGGGCATTTTAAAAACTGGAACCCACAGATGAATACTTACATGTTCAAGATTTCTCTCAGCTTTCCAGACACCAATTTATTAAAATTCTCTCCTGCGCTTGTAAACTGGGGCACATCATCTTCTTTTTCTTTGCTATAGACTCCTAAAACAAGGCCCTGAAAACAAGAGAAAAGGTGAATACAATTAGAGTAGATCCCTGAGAGGGACTCAAGGGTTCCCAAATTCCAGAAAGGGCTAATCATTTCAACAAAACCGTGTCCCCCTCAAGGACAGAAGAACAAGGCCAAAACAGCAGCAGGTGCTGGGCAGTCAGCTACAATCACATCCTGCCTAAATGTTTCAAACTCCTGCCGATGCAAGAGCGCAATTACTACCTGTCTTGGTCTTGATGGTCCCTCCCAAGAGCTTTCACAACATCGAGGGCTTCCTTCACTTTCAAATAAAGAAGAGCAGAAAGGTGCTTTAAGAAAACAATTCCATTTGTAACGAAGTCAGATCTGGAAGGGGTTCAGAACATGCCACCCCAAAATATGCCACTCTGGCATATTGATTACTTTGAGGTGCAGGCAGCTGAGAAAAAGCAGATGCAGGAAGGGCTCTCTGACCGCCCACACCCCCCCCACCTATCTAAAAGCTGGTCATAAAATTTCCCATGAGAACGCTTCTCTCCCTGTACCAGGAAGAGAACATTCTTATCACCATAGACTGGGAGTCAACACCAAACAAACCTACTAAAATAACCCTTATCCTCCCTTTGTTTCCCCCATATATTTCCCTGTCTCTCAACTTAATGCCCCCAGGCTCCTCTGCCTTATCACATCCCCACAATTTCCCCATCTCTGTTTAAAAAGGTATATAAGCTTTCGGGCCTATAGGATTCTTCGGGTCTTCATTTCCCTTTTGAAGATTCCCATGTACACATAAAAATATGAAATAAAACTTGTATGCCTTTCTCCTGTTAATCTGTTTTATGTCCATTTCATTCTTAGGTGCAGCCCTAGAACCTTGGAGAGTAGAAGTAAGTTTTTCCTCCCCTACAAGCTTCAAATGCAAATCTGCAATACTCTGGGAGGTCATTCCAATAAAGTCAATGGCTGTACTTGCCAATACTAACAAGTACTCTGGCCAACTCATAGGCTGGAAGAAAGGAAAAGGATGTGCCTTCACCGGGAGGGTCAGGCCAGAGCATTCTGTCCAGCTCTTAGTCGCTTATCCTTTCATCTCCTTAAGCTCCAGGCCCCAAACATGTGAAATAAGGAAGTAAACCTAGGAATCACTATTTGCCTTTGCACAGCAATTTATGACTTTAAAAATGTGTTCTGACTTAGGGCACCTCTGTGAGGTGGAAAGAACAAGCAGTCTTCTTCGCATCTGATGGATAAGAAAACTGAAACCTGGTTTGACATACTAGCCCGTGTGCAACAGAACTGGTCAAGAATCCGGATGCCTTCCCTCAGGTCCTCTGTCCTTTCTACAGAATCACACTGGTACTTAGACCAAATCATGTCCTGTCCTTTCCATCAAAGAAAATAGGCTTCCTCGGGGTTGGTAACCTTCCCAGGTTCTAACTTACCCAGACTGCCCACTGTCTGGGATTCCAGGGAACCAAGTAGGGAACTGATCAGACAGAACACGGATGTTACCTGAGTAGGATCTATTTCCATAGTGTTGAACAGACTAGGTGACAAGCTTCCGGTCCCTCGGCCATCTGTGATTCAGGGAGAGGCCTGAGCTCAAGCCCCATCTAGAACACTCCTAGCCAGGCACAGTCTTTCTGGTCCTCAAGCGTGACTCCCACACATGTGCTCCTTCCGCCAAGCTGTTCCCCTTTTCCAGATCCCCCACGACCGAACAGTGACCCTCTTCACAATGTTTTGGAGCTCAGTTAGATGGAGGAGGCGCTTCTTCTGCAGGACACTTCTAATCTCACGAACAGATGGGTCTCCCTGCAAAGCCCTTTTCCCTAGAGAGACATTTTTCTCTAGAAACCCTTCTAGTCAGTTTACTCCCTGAGAGCCTGTGTCTTCCTGGCCTTTAACTTCAGCGGGGGAGGGAGGTCTTGGTGTGGAAGCCGGGGCCAGTGATTGGCCGACTCTGGGACCCTAGAGGGCATTTCACCTCACCAAACTTGGGCATCCTCCTAGCTAAGGTGGGAACAATCCTGGCGCCGTCCTTCCCTGGGTTACTGAGAGGACTAAACAAAATAATGAAATAAGGGCACGGCACAGAGTGGGAGCTCAGGAAACGGGAGCTACGGCTATCATTCCCTCGCGCGCAGAGTTCGGGTCCTAGCACTTTCAAGCAAGAGAAGGAAGAGCGCATCCTCGGCACTAGCCGGCTGGAGAATACTGGGGGGTCTGCAGCCCCGCGCAGCCCGCTGCCAACGCCGAGCTCCGCAAAGACACGAAACGTTTCTTTCTAGCCAATGTCTGTAACTCGGCTCAGAAGCCCGGAACAACGCGGCCCTGACCTGACCCGAAGTCCCCGTGGCCCGCGGGCAAGACTCGCGGCTGCCCCGGAGCGAGCCGCGGCCTCTCACCTTCGTCATGTCTGCTGCGGCTGGACCGGGTCCCCAGAAATGCTTCACGCTCAGATGTCGGACGGCGAGTCTCGCGGCAGCCGGAAGAGGCAGCAAGAACATCTTTTCGGCTCGGCCCCCCCGCACCGCCCTCCACCGAGCACGTGGCGCAAGGAGGGCGAGTGCGCGCCTGGGAGCCCAGCTTTCCGGGTTGGGGGGGGTAAGAGGGGGTAGGTGGGCGGAGGGCGCGCGCCTAGGGGGCGGGGAAGGTGCCAGGGGGCGTGCCGGGCGTGCGCCAGGGGCGCGGCGGGAGGGCGTCGGGGGCGGGGGCTGTCGGGTGAGGGCCAGCGCGGGCGCGGTAGGGCTTGGGCGCGGACGAGCATGCGTGCGCCCAAGGGGCGGGGCGGGCCGACTGGGCGGTACTGGGATAGACGCGAGACTGTGGTGGGCGCTCAGGGCGTGCAAGTGCGGACTGAGACGAAGAGGCGGGGCTCTTGGAGAAACGCTCTAGAGAGGGGCGGAGTCGCTGTTATGCTGTACCACGAGGGGCGGGGTTGGAGGCGGGGCACCGGGGAGAAAGAGGGTAGAAGCAGCCTTATAGCAGAGCTCTAGCTGGGAAGTGAAGACCCTCCTGCTGAGTAATTTTTATTACTTTCCTTTTCTTGAACTTGCATCTGGTCCAAGGGTTCAGCATGGTAAGGCAGTTAGCCCAAATACTGTTTTTTGAAAAGAGAAGCTTTGCGAATAGCGCTCAGTGTTTTAATATATATATTTTTAAAGGGGTCTTACATTTTTTATTGTAAAAAGATACATGGTTGAATGGAACTTGGAGAACACGATGAAGTACAAAGAGGGATACGAAAGCCGTCCTTAATGTTACACCAGTGTCTGAACCCAATTTTAGCTGGATCTTTGATTTTAGCTAGGGGCGCGGGGTAGGCGGGGTCCCCCAACTGAAGTGAGACAAGTCCTGGTCTCAGTCGCGGGAAGGAGAGAATGTCTGTTTCACTGAGCAAAGGCTGGACGCAGCAGAGATTTGACTGTCCATTCTTGAAGGTTGGGCTAGTTGGGGGTGGTAGGTCCTCTTTGACTTCCTTTAGATAGTTGAAGAGGAATTGCATCATAAACTCAACAAAATTCACCTATGTTCATTTAAGAGAAATTTTGTATTCACGTTATAGCTGTTTTCTCGTTCCAACGAACTCATGCTACAGTTTCCATAACCAGAAACTTGCTAAAACGTGTCCTCCAACCTTCTGTGGGAGTGGCGAGGAGGAGGACTGTGTGAGCTTCAGAGGTGACAGTGCTGCAAGAGCCATCGGTTACATTTGTGACTATCTCCTTTTAGCAAATTCTGTTCCCTTCATTTTATTTATTTGCTGCTCCTGCCAGGGAGAATTTGCTTCCTGCCATAGCCTCATTTACTTTTTGCTTTGCTTCAAGGACCCCACCATTTACATTTTCACATGCCTAAATAGAATAAGGGAGAAATAAATGTCAAAGCCCCCAAATAACTTTTGTCCTTACTGAACAATATTTTTGACCACTTTGGGATGCAAGATTTAGCCATCCATCAAACCCTGAGTTTACGAAGTGTTTAGTATGTTTTTCTGTTAGAAACCATGGAGTGCAACAGAATTTAAAAGGGCCCCTGGCCTCAAAGACTTTATTATCTAGTAGAGGTAGGATATATCATGACTGTAAAGAGATAAAAATAGACAGTTTCATACAGTTATAAGTGCATATGCTTCAGTTCTTTCTGTCCCCTTCTTTGCTTGACCGAGACTTTGGTGCCATGTCCTCCAGGAAACCTTCACTGACGTTCCACATCTGGGTTATGTGCCCTCCCTTTGCTACCAAAGCAGCCTGTCTCAAAGTGCTGATCCCCTGTATTGTCCCTGGTTCCCCTAGGCATCTTGGGAGCCACGGCTTTCATCTCTGAGCTCCCAGTGCCTAGATCTAGAGTTTAGACTGTGACTGCCACATATATGAGGTGTTCATAAAATATTTGAATGAATGCATGATCAGGGTCTACTGGATGCGGCAGGGTTAATTAAAGAACAGAATAGTTCCCGATTGTGGCCTTCAAATAATAAAAACAAAAACAGAAAAAGCTTGGGCTTCCCTGGTGGCGCAGTGGTTGAGAGTCTGCCTGCTGATGCAGGGGACATGGGTTCGTGCCCTGGTCCAGGAAGATCCCACATGCCGTGGAGCAGCTGGGCCCATGAGCCGTGGCTGCTGAGGCTGCGCATCCGGAGCCTGTGCTCCGCAACGGGAGAGGCCACAACAGTGAGAGACCCACACACCGAAAAAAAAAAAAAAAAAAAAGAAAAAGTTTGAAAGGAGCCAGTAGAATGTAAAGGATATAGATGGTTGAGGAGGACATCAGGATATAGAGGAGTGTGTGGGAGGCCGTTGGTTTGGCTTACGGTGTAGGGATCAGGCTTGCCTGGATGAAAAGGTTATAAAAGACAGTGATGCTGGATTAAAGAGGATTTTGAAAGGCTAGAAGAGTTTATTATTGATATGGGAGACAACATGGAATCAACAATGTTTTTTGTAGAAGATGGGAGAGGTAAAATCTATGTTTTAGTACAGCTAATAGAGGTTGGAGTCAAGGATGAAGAAAGACCAAGCAGTTATAGGTAGAGTTGTGGTTTGGTGGAAAACCATGTACTGTCCAGAGAGATTTGAGATGACTCCTGTGGGTAAACTGATTCAGATTCTACGAAATTCTTTCACAACTCTGTAAATTGTTGTACATTGCAACACAAGTCTTGTCTGTAGGTATGTAGATTATATCCTGTCTAGTAGAAGTGTGTGTGTGTGTGTGTGTGTGTGTGGCAGGGAGGGGGACCAGTCTTGTTTCCATTTGCACAATCATTTCAATATTCCTGATCTATAAATGTATCAGTTCTCAGAATTCTCTTTTGAACCAGCGATAACAATTGTTTCCTCCATGAGCTAAAGAAAATCTTTAACATGTGTTCATTTTTATATCTGTATGAGTCTTGATTTTAACTTTTTTGGAAAATTATCTTTTAATAGCAGGTAAGCTGGCTGGAGACATGAGTTCTTGCTTGTTTGTTTGTTTTTTCCTTATTTATTTTTTATACAACAGGTTCTTATTAGTTATCTATTTTATACATATTAGTGTATACATGTCAATCCCAATCTCCCAATTCATCCCACCACCATCACCGCCGCCCCCCCGCCACCCTGCTTTCCCCCTTTGGTGTCCATATGTTTGTTCTCTGCATCTGTGTCTCTATTTCTGCCTAGCAAACCAGTTCACCTGTACCATATTTCTAGATTCCACATATATGCGTTAATATACGATATTTGTTTTTCTCTTTCTGACTTACTTCACTCTGTATGACAGTCTCTAGGTCCATCCACGTCTCTACAAATGACCCAATTTCATTCCTTTCTATGGCTGAGTAATATTCCATTGTATATATGTACCACATCTTCTTTATCCATTTGTCTGTCGATGGGCATTTAGGTTGCTTCCATGCCCTGGCTATTATAAATAGAGCTGCAATGAACACTGTGGTACATGACTCTTTTTGAATTATGGTTTTCTCAGGGTATATGCCCAGTAGTGGGATTGCTGGGTCATATGGTAATTCTATTTTTAGTTTTTTAAGGAACCTCCATACTGTTCTCCATAGTGGCTGTATCAATTACATTCCCACCAACAGGGCAAGAGAGTTCCCTTTTCTCCACACCCTCTCCAGCATTTGTTGTTTGTAGATTTTCTGAGGATGCCCATTCTAACTGGTGTGAGGTGATACCTCATTGCAGTTTTGACTTGCATTTCTCTAATAATTAGTGATGTTGAGCAGCTTTTCATGTGCTTCTTGGCCACCTGTATGTCTTCTTTGGAGAAATGTCTATTTAGGTCTTCTGCCCATTTTTGGATTGGGTTGTTTTTTTAATATTGAGCTGCATGAGCTGTTTATATATTTTGGAGATGAATCCTTTGTCCTTTGATTTGTTTGCAAATATTTTCTCCCATTCTGAGGGTTGTCTTTTCATCTTGTTTATAGTTTCCTTTGCTATGCAAAAGCTTTTAAGTGTCATTAGGTCCCATTTATTTATTATTGTTTTTATTTCCATTACTCTAGGAGGTGGGTCAAAAAAGATCTTGCTGTGATTTATGTCAAAGAGTGTCCTGCCTATGTTTTCCTCTAAGAGTTTTATAGTGTCTTGTCTTACATTTAGGTCTTTAATCCATTTTGAGTTTATTTTTGTGTATGGTGTTAGAGAGTGTTCTAATTTCATTCTTTTATATGTAGCTGTCCAGTTTTCCCAGCAGCACTTATTGAAGAGATGGAGGCATGAGTTTTTGATGGAACTTGCCAGATGACTCCATTTGGGAACTGGACCACAGAATCAGCTAGATACAGCTTATGAAGCTGGCAAAACATACACCCCTAGCCTGTTTAGGGCCCTAACACTTCCCACTTGCTTAGGAAGAAAGAAGCTGTGAAGGTGATGGGGAGTTTAATTATAAATGCTGACTCTCAAGTAACAGTGGGACACTGGAGGGGAAAACAGATGGAAAAAAGTCCAGTGGGAGCTTCAGATGATGACGCAGATGCTCCCAGGGTGAGCTGAACAGCAGGAGTCTGGCGATTTCCCTAAAGGGGCCATCACAGAACAAAACAAGCAAAGCGAAAGGACAGAGCCTGTGGAAGACGCCCTCTGTCAGGAGATGCAAGAACCCTAGAAAGAGGAAAAGTAGGGAGTGGATGGGGAGAGGCAAGAAGAGATTCATTTTATCAACATTTATGAGTAACAGTTATTCAGCACTTCCAGGGTCACCCTGGGCAGACTAATAATTCAACAGTGCTTCTAGCTGATTTGTTTAAAATAACATTTGAGAGGGAAGGAAGGAACAGTTTCTAGTGATAAAAATTGTTTATCTCTTGCTATGTTCAAATTAAGGGAGTTGCCACACGTATTAACCATAAAATAACATCTTAACTTGCTTGAAATCATTTTATACTTTTTTTCCCCAAATCATAACTGAAGAGTGTTCATCGCTCGCAGTCACTGAAGATAGAGGTAACCTCCACACCATGGTAGAGTCTGTGAGTTGTCCCCCAGTATTGTTCTCCCCCTTTTTCTCTAGTATTGACAGCTTTAGTCAGGCACATCACCATCAAAATAAAACTATATTTTCCAGTCTCTTTTGCTGGTAGGGTGGTTGTGTGACTAGCTTCCAGCTAATGGGAGGGAGTGGAAGTGAAATGTGAATGTGTAACTTCCAAAGCATGGCCCTTCTTCATGCCTACATTCATTTAAAAATAATTGTAGAGCATCTACTAAGTACCAGCCAATGTTCTAGGCATTTGGGAATCCATCAGTGTATAAAAGAGATAACGATCCTTGCTGCTGTGGAGCTTATATTCTAGTGGGAGGCGTCAAACAATAAATGTAATGAATAGCTAAATTATATAGCATGTTAGAAGATAAGTGGTATAGAAAAAAGCAAAGGCGGGGCAGGGTAAGGGGCTTGAGAGCAGTGAGGGAGCGGATGTGTTGTACTGTTCCATAGGGTGGTCAAGTAGGTCTCATTGAGAAAATTACCTGAGCGCAGCCTTGAAGGAACTGAGTGAGGGGATGAGCTCTGTGGATATCAGGGGAAAAAGATTTCCTGGCCTAGAGAACAGCCATTGCAAAGGCCCTGAGGCTGGAGCATGCGAGGAAGCCAGTGTGGCAGGAGTGGAGCGAGTGAGAGAGAGAGCAGAAGATGAGCTCATGGATGGATGGGGACAGCGAAGGCTGACCATGTGGGACCCACGGGCCACATTAAGGGCTTTTATTCTGAGTGCAGTGGTAGCCCTGGGAGGATTTGAGCAGAGTGGAACAATGGACTAACTCGAAAAGTGTTACTCTGGCCTCTCGGTTAAGAACAGTCTGTAGGGAGCAAGGTGGAACAGTGAGACTAGTTAGGCTATTGCAATATGTAGGGAAGAGTTGACAGTGCTTCAGACCAGGGTGCTGAGTGGAGGTGCTGAGATGTTGTCAGACTCTGGGTGTATTTTTAGAGAGCCATTAGAACTTTTTCATGGGCTGGAGGGTTGGGTGGTTGGATGTGAGAGAAAGAAGAGTCAAAGATGATTCTAAGTTTTGGCCTGAGCAGCTGTAAGGAAGGTGCCATCAACAAGGATGGGAACTAGGGTGCCATCAGCTAGAAAGACTGTGGGTGGAGCAGATCTGCAGAGAGTGGTCAGGGGTGTGAGACATCCGTTAGCCCTCCAGGTGGAGAGGTGGAGGAAGTAGCATGATCTATGAGTCTGGAGTTCAGGAGGAAAGGTCTAGGCTGGAGGTATAAATTTGGCAGTCATTGGTATGAAGATGGTACCTAAAGCCATGGGTCCATGAAAAGAAAGAATGCAGCTAAAAAAAGAAAAAAAAAAGGTAAAAGGCCAAAGACTAAGCTGCGGCTTCCTCCAACACAAAGGTGTTGGAACAAATAAAAAGAACCAGCACAGAGAACGAAATGTATCAACCAGTGGGGCAGGAGGAAAACCAAAAGAGTAGTTCTTTGAGAAAAAAAAGCCTTAAGATTTCTATAAAATGGAATGGTGAACCTACTTCTCCCCCTTCTTCCCTTCTCTCTCACTGGAATGCAGCCACAATGGTAGGAGACAGAGCAGCATTATTTTAAACCACAAGACAAGAGGGAGCTGGGTCACCAACAGCATGTGGCCAGTGAATCATTTCTGGATTATTAACATCCTGACTGTGACTTTCTTTAGGCCGCTGTTATTTTGACCTTTGTTAGAGCAGCTGACCTTGAATTCTAACTGATACACATAGATAACATCACAAAGTTTTGCTCAAGACACGTATTTAATTCCCTGACCCTGGTTTCAAGCTAGCTAGTACAATAAATAGAGGATATTCCATTGTATTTGTCAAGAAAGAGACTTTCATTCACACCTCTATGACAACACTTACCACTCCTTGTTTGCAATTTTGCTCTGTTTAAATTAGGAATGCTTTCAGCCGCAAGCAGCAGAATATTTGACTAACAGTGGCGTAAACAAATAGTTTGTTTTTCTCATCTAACAACAAGACCAGAGAGAGATTTTTCCAGGTGTTAGTTTAGCTGCTTACCGATGCCTCTGCTGTTCTTGCTCTTTGCTTGGCTTATGTTCATGGTTGCATGTGGGTTCAGGCATTGTATCCACACTCAGGGCAACAGGAAGTCGGAAGAGTGGCACCAGCCACATCTGTCTTTTGTCTGAAGAGCAAAAACTTTCCCAGGAGCCCCCAAAGTGGACTTCCACTTACTTGTCATTGGCCGGTACTGTGTCATATGGCTACTCCAAGATGAAAGAGATGGGAAGTATTTATTTTTCCCAGCTTCTTTATTTTTTCTTTCAGTTTTATTGAGATATAAATGACATACAGCACCATATAAGTTTAAGGTATACCAACTAATAAATTGACTTACATGTATTGTGAAATAATTACCACAATAAGTTCAGTTAACATCCATCATCTTGTAGAGATACAAAAAAAGAAAAA
Source organism: Delphinapterus leucas (assembly GCF_059928025.1). Lineage (NCBI taxonomy): Eukaryota > Metazoa > Chordata > Mammalia > Artiodactyla > Monodontidae > Delphinapterus > Delphinapterus leucas. The sequence continues at coordinate 44,736,282 of NC_143133.1, read as the reverse complement.
GAAAGAAAAAGGTTTTATCCTTCTGATACGAACTTTTAGGATTTATTCTCTTAGCGACTTTCAAATATACCATACAGTTAACATACAGTGTTAACTATAGTCACTTTGTGCATTACATCCCCAAGTCTTATAAATGGAAGTTTGTATTGTACCTTTTGATGATCTTCATCCAATTCCCCCACCCTTCATCCCCTACTCTGGTAACCACAAATCTGATCTCTTTTTCTATGAGTTTAGTGGGTTTTTTTTTTTAAAGACATATGAGATCATACATTATATGTTGTTCTCTGACTTATTTCACTTAGCATAAGCCTTCAAAGTCCATCCATGTTTTTGCAAATGTCAGGATTCCTTTTTTATGACTGAATATATATATATATATACACATTTATATATACACATTTATATATACATAAAATTCACATCTTCTTTATCCATTTATCTGTTGATGGACACTTAGGTTGTTTCTGTGCCTTGGCTATTATAAATAATGCTGCAATGAATATGGAGATATCTCTTCAACACAATTATTTCATTCCTTCCTCATATATACCCAGAAGTGGAATTGCTGGATCTTTCCCGTTTTCTATAGCAGAAGCAGAGAAGAGGGGTGGGGGATGGGAATGGATGTTGTGATAACCAACCACTGGTGTTTAATACCCCCTTCCTGACAAGACTTTGCACTCCTTGACGGTGTGAACTCTATCATCTGTCTATCTATCTATCTATCTATCTGTCTGTCTACATCTGTTTATCTATTTATCTATCCATCCACTATTTATTTGTCATCTATCTATCTATCTAATTTTATTTTTTGTATTCCTAGTGCCAAGAACATGTTGGTTTATGGAACATAAAATATCGGGAGTGAGATCTATCAGAAAGGAGTTACAGGAGAAAAATAGCACTGATGGTGGCTCCATGCAGGCAACAGAAGCAACCCTGGCTGATTCAGCAGAGTTTATTGAAAGGGAGGCTTGAGGGCTGAAGAAAAGACCCGAGGGGCAGAGCTTCTAGAAACAATGCCCTAGACCTGCCACAGGCCTGATCGGTCGAGACAACTGCCCCATCTTCCCCACTCAGGCCCCACGGCCACGGTTGATACTCCTGTCACCCCTGCACCATGAATTTCATCTTGCTGCACCCCTGCACCATGAATCCCATCTTGCAGCCACTGCTACCTCCGAACATCAGGTGCCTCTGCTTCCAAACCACCAGCAACTCTGATGCCACGGGAGCCTCCCTCCTCAGGTTTCTCGCCTCTGAATTGGAATCTGCTGAGGGTGCCACTGACTGACTGGCAGAGCTAGGTATGTGCCAGCCCCCATGCTGGGAGAGCCAGGCATCGGGCTGCTCCTGAGGGACAGGGGTTCCCGAGGTGGGTCATTCCCTAAACAGAAGAGGAGCGGGTAAGAGGTGCTGGGAAACCAGCAAACACGAGAGATGTCCACCACCAGTACTTCTAGATGAGACGTTTAACAGCCACCAAAGGAGACAAACAGGAAGGTAGCTGAAAGAGGCCAGAGGCACAAATAGTTGTGGTTTTTTTTTATGGTTAGAAATTATTTTAAATGAATCATTTCATACATCAGAAGAATAATTATAATGTATATGCCACCTATAAAGCATAGCAATAAATCAGACACCTGTGAACCCAATACTTAACCTCAGACTAGAAATTTCCAATTCCATTGAAGTTATTGTTGCACTTCTTCCTCATCTTGTTTCTGAGCTTTATAAAAGGGTATTTATACTAGATATAGCTTTCTGTGATGTTATTCCCTTAATATTGTATTTCTAAGATTCATCCATATTGCTCTATGTATGTACAGTCGGATCAATTTCCTTAATATGTAATTAGCATGTGACTACCAGAATGCATTTTTCATCCTCCCATCAGTCGACATTTGGCTTGCTTCTAGCATCTATTACAAACAATGGTGCTGTGCAAAAAAATTTAAACATGTCTCCTGAATGACAAATTCAAAAATTCCTTTAGAAAGAAAAGTAGGGGTAGAATTGCTGGGAGGTAGGGTATAAATGCTTAAATTTGTGAGACAATATCAAATTGTTTTCCTTTTGCCAGCAGTGTATAAGAGTCCTGACTTTACCACATTCTTCTCATCCCTTGATTTTGCTAGATTTTTTTGCCAATCTAATTGGATGCATGTGAAGTAGTATCTCATTGTGATTTTAATTTCAAATGAGGTGAGCATCTTTACATAGATTTATTCACAATTTCCATTTCCTCTTCTGTGAAATGCTAGTGCCTTTTACCCATTTATCATTTGGTAGTTTGTCTCTTAAAATTGGTTTATAGTTCTTTATATATATTGGGCACTATTCTTTGCCAGTTAAATTTGTTGTAAATATCCCCCCTCCAGTTTGTGGCTTGTTTTCTCCCTTTCATCTTTTTGATGAACAGATGTGGGAGTGGAGTCAGAATTCCAGACTTGGAATTTCAGTAGAGTCTGAAATTCTGAAAGCTGGTGGCATGCCTGAGGTCCGTTGACACACATGCTCCAGTAAAACAAAGGAATACACACGGAGCCTGAGACAGAAAAATATTTCCACATAAGGTGATAAGTCCACCACAGGCCCATGTGGGTTCTTTATCTCTAGGTTAGGAAGTGTTCCAAGCCCAAGGCCCATTCTTACATGGTCAAGCTTGGGTTGAAACAATGCATGTACAGGATTGCCTTTCCCAATGTTTAGTGCAGAGTTTTCATCCTTGAGGTCATCTGGCTACTGAAATGTCAGCCATCACCTCTACCTTCCAGATAAGAGGAAGGGTAAAGACAAAGGTCAAATCACCCTCCCTTCCAGCTGAGTCATCCCCTTTGGAGTGATGCACGGAGATTGGAAGCTCCACTCAACATTTTGCTTAATTCCATTGTCCATCCCTATCTGTAAGGAGGGCTGATACCCAGGATAAGATTTGAGTTCTAAAACTAACAAAGAAAGGGAGCCTGGATGTTGTGTGCAACAAGCAATGTCTGCCCACATAGTAATTGCTACCCCTCAGGTCCCAGCTCAAAGTTCATTTCCCAAAGACATTCTTTTTTTGTTTTTTGTTTTTTGGCAGCGTGGCATTTGGGATCTTAGTTTCCTGACTGGGGATCGAACCCACGCCCCCCTGCAGTGGAAGTGCGGAGACTTAACCAGTGGACCACCAGGGAAGTCCCAAAAGGCATTCTTTCTTGATGCCCCTCCTTAGATCAAGTTCCCTTTGGCTATACTTCGTTGCAGTGTGCGGGCTTCTCATTGCGGTGGCTTCTCTTGTTAAGGCGCACGGGCTCTAGGCGTGTGGGCTTCAGTAGTTGTGGCACACGGGCTCAGTAGTTGTGGCTCGCGGTCTGTAGAGCACAGACTCAGTAGTTGTGGCACACGGGCTTAGTTGCTCCACGACGTGTGGGATTTTCCCGGACCAGGGATCGAACCCATGTCCCCTGCATCGGCAGGCAGATTCTTAACCACTGCACCACCAGGGAAGCCCTGGCGGTACTCTTTAACACTGTAGAGAAGATAAAATTTCCCCTCTACCTTTTTAGGGTCTCTGGCTAGACCTAAAAATTAAACTGACATGACAGACTAACAGGAGGAAAGTATACAAATTTTACTTAGTCATTTTTACACGTGCATAGGAGGCTTACACGAGAATAATGAAGACCCAAAGAAGCAGTTAGGGCTGAGAGCTTATATACTGGGTTGTTAATGTTGAAATCAATGCAGCTGCACTGTGTATTATGTATGTTGCATAAATTCATTGTCATGTACAAATCTAAGCTTAGTGTTCTAAAATCATATATGTGAATTTTATGTTTTAATAAAGTAGTCCTACAAGACACATTCCAATTGGAAGGAATCTCATGTGCAAAGATCACTGACAAATTTATTTTCTGAATGAGATAATAGCTACTATATATTAAGAATCTACTATGAGCAGAACGTATGCTTAACATAGATTTTTTAACATTGATCTTTTTTCCTATCTCCTGTCTTTTCGTTCTATGAATTTCTTATTTCTGCTATCAAATATTTTAATATTTGATTTTAAATATCCGAGAGCTCTTTCTTTTCTCATTGATGCAATATTTACTATTATTTTCTATAAATATTAATTACACGTTCTCTGAAGTTTCTTCTGCTCTCTGAATTGTCTTTGTTTCCTCTGAGTCCCTATTTCTTCTTTGTTTGTTTTGGTCTTTGACTTTAATGTTGTTGGATTTCCCCAAATGCCTGCTGATCTTTGGCTCTCTAATAATATTTAAAAGTGGAACACTGAAAGTCTAAGTGGAACTTCATGAGAAGACTGTGGCAATTCGTAGCCATCACCTTAGGGTGATTAGGGAGCACCCTGTCATTTCATTGTGACATCCCCAAATGTCAAAATTTGTAAGCTTTTCCTCTTGGATCCTTTTTCCTCAAAAAGGATCCTTTGGAACTTCCTAGTGGCACAGTGAAGAATCCGCCTGCCAATGCAGGGGACATGGGTTCAAGCCCTGGTCTGGGAAGATCCCACATGCCGCGGAGCAACCAAGTCCATGCGCCACAACTACTGAGCCTGCACTCTAGAGCCCGTGAGCCACAACTACTGAAGCCCGTGTGCCTAGAGCCCATGCTCGAAAACAAGAGAATCCACCTCATGAGAAGCCTGCACACCACAATGAAGAGTAGCCCCCGTGCCCCGCAACTAGAGGAAGACTGCGCTCAGCAACAAAGACCCAATGCAGCCAAAAATAAATAAAATAAGAAAAAAGGATCCTTCAGTTGCTTCTCTGTCCTTCAAGAGCCTGACTGCTAGTATTTTGGAAGCAAGTCAGAAGGAATGTCTTGACTCATATAATTCAGTCCATAGATTTTTGACTTAGTTTATCTATTTTTATTTAGGTGTCTCCTTCCCCCAGTTGGACTTGGGACCCCAAAATCTGGAGCATCTCTGACTCAACCCCTTTCGAGAGAAAATCCAGTCTTCTGCTAAGTTGGAGATGTATTTATGTGGGGGAGAATGAATATAATATGTAAAGATCTATTGAAATATTATTTCAGGTCTCAGATTATATTTTCTTCATTTCTATGTAATTTGGTCTCATGATTGCTCTGTCAATTAAGAATTAAGAGGATGGCTCTCAATGTAACTGGATCACAGACTGAATAGTTTATTACTCCTCAGACCACTGGAATGGAATTTCACTATGTGTAATGATTCACTTGTTCAGCAAATATTTATTGAATGTCTACTTTGTGTCAGGCCCTAATGTAGGTGCTGGGGATATAACAGTGAACAAGACAGGCAAGAGTGATCTGAGTTATATGAGCCCCAGATTCTACCTATTCACTTCTTCCATTCACTTCATAAATATTTTGAGGGCTCACGATATGACAGGTAATGAGCTGAGCTCTGGGGATACAAGATAAATAAGAGACACAATCTCTGCCTTCACTCAGCACATCATGCAGTGAGGAAAACAACTCAGCAAGGCAATGCCAAGGTTGTGTGCTGAGTGAGGGCTGTGACTGGGGAAATAAAGGAGCATTACGAGCAGAGAGTAGGAGACTCTCCCCTGATTCATGAGTCAGGAGAGTTCTCCCAGAGAAATGAACACTGCAGCTGAGACCTGTACAATGAGCAGGACTGACATAGGCGATGAGAACGAGTGTGAGGGGCTTGCGGAAAGACAAGAGTATGTGGATGGTCTTTCAAGGAACAGAAAGAAGGTCAATGTGGCTGCAGTGTACGCAGTGAGGGAATGATGGGAGCTGGACAGGTAAGCAGGGTCCAGTGGTAAAAGACTTTTGTTGTACCCCGGGGAAAGTTGATGGTGGCTTGTACTATGTGGTGGCTAAAGCAAAATAGAGAAGTGGAGAATTACCTTCATGTAGAATCAAGATGACTTAGCAATGGACTGGATTTGCAGAGTGAGAGAAGTGAAGTTTCAGAGATGACTCCTGGATTTCTAGCTTAAGCAACAAGGTGGATATCCTTCTTTTAACTGAGACTGAGGACCCAGGAGGCGAAGCAGTCCTGGTGGGGGTTAAGGAAAGAGGCAGTAGAGAAAACAATTCCATTTTACACAAGATGAGTTTGAAGGACTTTGAGACATCCAAGTGGAAATATGCAGTAGGCAGCTAGATGTGTGGGTCTGGAGCTCAGTTGAGACATCCTGGCTAAAGATACTGATTTTGCAAACATTAGCATATAGCTGGAATGAAACCAGGGGAAAAGATGAAATTGCCCAAGGAGAGTACATGTTCTTAGAGGATATGAGGGCCACATACACAGTCTTAAGCAAGTCAGATGCTTATGGGGCAGGTAGAGGAAAAGAGACTGAGAAGAAACAGCCCAAGAGGAAGGAGGTAAACATACTGATTAGATGACAAGAGTGGTCAATGTGGTCAGGTGCTGCTGAAAGGTCACTCAGCAAGAATAAGGACTGGGAAGAATCCAGTGGATCATGCAAAGTAGAGGTGATTATTTACCCTGGCCAGAGCAGTTTCAAAGGTCTCTTCCATCCTCAGCAGATCCTGTAAAAGTGTAGTTTAGATCACGTTGATCTGTTCAAAACTCACCAAGGTCTTCATAATCTCTCACCTTTCAGACTACAGTGTTGGACAAGTGATCTGGTCTCTCCACTTCCAACCAGTTATCTCCTGGACCTCATCTCCTTCGACTCTCTCTCCCCTATCAGACTTGCCTCCTTGCTCTTTTTGCAATAGCCAGGATGGCTCCCACCACAAGGCCTTTGCATTGGCTGTTTGCTCTACCAGGAATAATGCTCCCAGACTTCTTTCAAACTCAATCCCTTGTTTCCTTCAGGTCTTTGCTCAAATGTTACCTTCCAGTGCGGCATTACCTGACACTCTTTTTAAATCACATTTATTTCCACTCAAGTGCTATCCCTCTTTCCAACTTTGTCTTCAAAGCATTTATCACTATTGAACATACTTTCTGTTTTACTTACTTACTTTATTTATTGTCTGTCTCCCCACCTTCCCCCAAATGTAAGCTACATGAAGGAAGAGATTTTGTTCACTCATATGTCCCAAGAACCTAGAACAGTGCCTACAGCATAATAGGCACTTAACAAATATTTGATGAATAAATTAGTGAATCGAGCAATGGTGCAGAAAAAGGTAGACATGGAGAACATAAGTTAAAGAAAATATTTTCAGGACTTCCCTGGTTGTCCAGTGGTTAAAACTTCATGCTTCCACTGCAGGGAACACAGATTCAATATCTGGTCTGGGAAGTTCCACATGCCACGTGGTGTGGCAAAAAAAAAAAAAAAGTAAATATTTTCAATAAATTTAGCTGCAAAGAAGTGGAGAAGGATGTTGTTGTACTTGGAGGGGAACATGGGGTCTAGGGAAATTTATATGTTTTTATCTGTTTAGTGTACACTGATATCTTTTCTTTTGAAAAAATTACTGGTTCACGGAAAGCTGGAAAGAAAGTACAGAGAGTTTCCATTTACCCTTCACCCAGTTTTGCCAATGGTTACTTCTACAGCTATGTAACTACAGTACAATATCAAAACCAGGGAGATGACATTGGTATAACATGTGCATATAAGTCTATGCTACTTTATCACATGTGCAGATTTGTGTAACCACTACTGAAATCAAGATACAAAACTATTCCAGCACCAAAAGTATCTCCCTCGTGCCATCCCTCCTCCATCCTTAACCCTTGACAACCATGACTTTGTTCTCCATCTGTGTAATTTTGTCATTTCTAGAACGTTATATAAATGGAATCATATAGTATGTAACTTTTTGAGATTTTATTTTATTTATTTATTTTTTTTTGCGGTACGCGGGCCCTCACTGTTGTGGCCTCTCCCGTTGCGGAGCACAGGCTCCGGACGCGCAGGCTCAGTGGCCATGGCTCACGGGCCCAGCCGCTCGAGGGATGTGGGATCTTCCCGGACCGGGGCACGAACCCATGTCCCCTGCATTGGCAGGCGGACTCTCAACCACTGCGCCACCAGGGAAGCCCTTTGAGATTATTTTTTCTCACTCATCCTATGCTCTTGAGATCCATCCATGCTATTGTGTGTACCAATAGCTCATTCCTTTTTATTGCTGAATAGTGCTCCATAGTATGGATGTACCACAGGAGTTTTTAGCCATTCACCCATTGAAAGATATTTTCATTGTTTCCAGTTTTTGTCTGTTCCAAATAAAGCTGTTATGAACATTTGTGTGTGGGTTTTTGTGTGAACGTAAGTTTCATTTCTCTGGAATAAATGCCCAGGAGTATGATCACTGGGTTTTATGATACATGTATATTTCACTTTTTAAGAAATGTCAAACTGTTTTCCAGAGAAGCTGTACTATTTTATTTTATTTATTTACTTTTAATTAATTAATTTAGTTACTTTTGGCTGCTTTGGGCCTTCGTTGCTGAGTGTGGGTTTTCTCTAGTTGCTGCGAATGGGGGCTACTCTTCGTTGCGGTGCATGGGCTTCTCATTGCGGTGGCTTCTCTTGTGGAGCACGGGATCTAGGCATGCGAGCTTCAGTAGTTGTGGCTCACCAGCTCTATAGCTCAGGCTCAGTAGTTGTGGTGCACGGGCTTAGTTGCTCCGCGGCATGTGGGATCTTCCCGAACCATGGCTTGAACCCGTGTCCCCTGCATTGGCAGGCGGATTCTTAACCACTGCGCCACTAGGGAAGTCCAGCTGTACTATTTTAAATTCCTCATGGTCTTTTTTTTTAAAAGGTGGGGCGATGTAAAGCCTGTTTGGGTGTTCTGGGGAGGAGCCAGCCCCCAGGAAGTGGAAGGATGCAGAGGAGAGAGCTGAGTCCAGAGGAAGCAAGTGAACATGGAGTGAGGTAAAGAGATGCTCCTTCCTCTGGAGGGTGTGCACTAGTTACCTGCTGAAGAAGGAGCGAGGTCGGATGCTGGTGGCTTTATGTGTTTGATGGCAGGAACTTAATGGCTTCTCTTCTGATTAAACAGTGAATGAAGGCCATGCTGAGAGTGAAGTGTTTTGACATCAAAGGTCTTTGTGGTCATGCTAGGTTGGGAAATGTTTCTTAATGTCACAGCCTACTTATTAGCACATTAAAAGTTTAGAAAAATCCTAGGGTAGAAAAGAGACCAGTCATACTCTGTGGCTTGAACAAATGAATTTATGTGGTGAAGAATTAATTTTGTTTTGCTCTCCACATGTATTTCTAAACCCTCCTCTCAATTCCCCCACACCAACCCCCAAAGAACAATTTTTCTCTTCACACCAATTTGGAAAGCTCTGGAATAGAATATAGCTACAATGGAACATTGCATGTATTCCATGCAATACATGGAATTTCACCCTCTCCACGAGAGGCATACGTCCAAATTTAAATATGTGTGGTATCAGAAATTAATGATCAGATTTTTAGTAAAATCTTCTAATATGTAAAAAGTATTCCAGTATAATTTAGTTGTTGCACTAATTATGCCAAGCTGATATTTAAAAATGAATTAACATTCTTAGATGAACGCTTGATTTATTATAAAATTAGAACAGTGGAGAAATGGAGAAAGAGCAATCTTTTAAAGAAACAAAGTCCTTCGATTTCAATAAATGAAGCTGGATATCCATATGGGAAAAAGGGAGTATCGACCCTTACCTCATTTCAAACACAAAAATCATTTACAAGTAAACATGAAAACTAAAACAATAGAACTCCTAGGAGATAACATCGGAGACTATTCTGATGAATTTGAAGGTAGGCGAAGATTTCTTAAATAGAGTACAAAGAGCACTAACAATAAAGGAAATGGTTGATGAATTCAATTACATTAAAATTAAGAACTCCTGTTCAACAGAAAGACATTAAGAGAGTGAAAAGACAAACCATATTACCGGAAAAGACATTTGCTATCCATGTAATCAGCAAAGGATTTGTATCTAGAATAAATAAATACTGTAAACCAGTTATAGACAGACAGTGCAGAATGAAAACTGGACTATAGAGCTAGACTGTTACTGAGTCCAACTTCGCTCTGCTTGCCGCACGACAGGCCAATAAATCGGGAGAGGAGGTGTTGAGGCAAGGCATAGATACTTTATTTGGAAAGCAAGCGGACAGAGAAGATGGCAGACTAGTGTCTCAAAAGAACCATCTTATTGGGGTTTGGAGGCCAGTTTCTTTTATAGAACAGGGAGGGGGAGGAGGTGGAGAAGTAAAGTAAAAAGGCCATAAGTCTTGCAAATATCTCCTGGAATGGCCAGCCTCAGGGAGGGGATGTGTTAATTTCTTTTTTTCTTGCAGCCATTCACAGGTGGACAGGGTCAGGATGCTTCCCTGAACAAAGGCACTTTGGTTTACCATTCAGGCAGAGGGGCAGTGTTCCCTGAGGCAGGCCATTATGTATAGACAGTATCCTTTTAGTGAACAAAAGCAATGGGAAGCAAAGGTTAAAGTAAAAGAAACAGATCCAACATGTAATGAGATTTGGTTCTTCCCTGTAACAAAACTGCCTATAGCTACTTCCTGGTGCGACTTTGGACACATTATTCAATGCTTTTTTGCCTCCATTTCATCACTGTAAATGGGAATAAGAGTATACCCACCTCCTACAGTTGTTGTGAGAATTAAATTAATCAATACAGATAAAACACTTTGAGTACAGTTTTGCACATTAAGAGGGCGCAACTGAAGTTAGCAATTATCATGTGTCCTCTGTGTTTTCAAAGAAAGGTGAAGCCTGATGCAGCGAATTTAGCATTTAGTGTGCTTTCGTTATCAGAGTATCACTGATGTCCCTGACATGTTGCGCCATCACATTTCTTGTTACACAGCAGCCATGTGTGCATGCATGTGCACACGAGTGAGGTGTAATGCCATTAAATGTCACCCACCCCTTCCATAGTAACTGAGAGGCATTCTGGTTTAACCACCATGCACCTGCATTGAGCTTGGCTGTGTTCTCCTTCACCCAAAACTGTGACTTCTTCTACCAGTATTATATTTGGAAAGTTTTCTTACAGATACATACATAATTACTGGAGAATATAAAATCTCTTACATTTCAGGTCTAACGTTACCTTGTTATGAGTTTACATTTGTACAGATGTTTCTCTGTCTTAAATAAAATGCTTTCCTCAATTTTATCATTTCCAAATGGTTGTCCTGTGAGTCACTGTTCTCCCCTCTGGGTGGCAGAGAGTCAAGTTCAAGGTACCTCCTGCCAGGGCAGTTTTCTCTAAGTTGTGCCCTAGCTCAACTGGATTTCATTGGTACCAGAAGCACTTGTAAAGCCAGCACATCTCTGGTGCTGTTCTAATTAACCCATCATAACTCCTTGGGAGGTGGTCTGTGTATGAGTATGAAATGATCATTAACAACCAGACCCATGATTCTCAAAGTGTGCTTGTGGTTCAAGTTCATAAAATTCACCTGGGATACTTGTTAAAAATGCAGATTTCCAGGTCTCATCCCAGACCCTCGGAATCAGAGTCTCTGGGACTGTCAATTGAAAGTTTACATTAAAAAAAAAAAAAGGCTTTCTAAGTGAGTCTAAAATTTGAGAATTATCAAAATGTATATTACTGAGTCCCACAGAATCTGGTTCTAGAATTAGAGTATGAATGCCCAACAATTCCAATAGGATACAGCAAGATACAAGCTGTGAAAATGGACACTGGTTGAATCTATGTAAGGATTAAATTCGAGGAAGAAGGGCTGTGTGAAGAGGGTGGAAGAGTGCCCAGAACACTGTGAGCACTGCACATGTTGTAGTCATGATTTTCTTAGAGCTGAGGGAGTATTTTAATTTGCCTCTGAGAAGTGAATTACTCAAAAATAGATGTATTTCATCTTTATCAATTCCAAAAATGAATAAAAATATGACTGTTTCTGTATCTCAAGCACTTTGTTTAAGATCTGGTACTCTTCTTATCTGTTGGGAGTATGTGATAAATGTATAGATTCGGGTAATTCTGCTCTTGCATTTGAGCCCCCAGGCTGAAGGTCCTTCTAACCTTATGAACTAACAAGTCTGTCTTGGTCATTCTTGTTGCCATTCACTCGCCATTCACTCACTGTTCACTCATCTAACTAGCAGTTAGGTGGTCTAGGAGACCTAACTACAAGTACATTCACCTTCTGGGGGTGTCTTGTAACATGCAGTATAAGATTCAACAGGTCTTGGGTGACACCTGAAATCCTGCATTTCTAACAATTTCTTTGGTGATGCTGATGATGCTGGTCCATGGACAACATTGATAGCAGTATTGCTTGTTTAAGAAGCACTGTCTTCTTTCTGGCCTCCAGAAAGGCTTTTTTGAGACTCTCTGGTCCCTGGATATCTCTGAGCTGGACTGCTGGTGGAGGAGGTGAAGACTCCATACGGGCAGTGCAGCACTGGACTTTTGCTCTCAGCAGCTCCTGACATGAATGCTGTGTTGGCTGCCGATGAATGATAAAGATCCTCTCCCTTTCGTACCTGATCCAGGTCTCAACTGTGAACCTTTTAAACCAGCTAGTTCTTTCTCTGGGAGCATAAGTTTGGAATTCTGGCCTGGCTGCCCCCACACATCTCCTGAACTGTTGATAATGACCATGACTGCCCTTAAACATCTCGTAAGCCTTCAATGGCTCAGTGGTGTCTGAATCCCACAGTAGTTGTTTCTCTTTATTTTCCATTTTTTAAAAAAGATTAAAGTATAATTGACTTACAATATTATGTTAGTTTCAGTATACATCATAGTGATTCGATACCTTTATACATCACAAAATGATTAACACAATAAGTCTAGTTACCATCTGTCACCATACAAAGATATTATCTAATTATTGACTATATTTCATATGCTGTATACTACATTTCCATGATTCATTTAATTTATAACTGGAAGTTTGTACCTCTTAATGTCCCTCACCTATTTCACTCATCCCCCCACCTCTTGTCTCTGGCAACCACCAGTTTGTTCTTTGTATCTATGAGTCTGTTTGTGTTTTATGTCTATTCATGCATTTTGTTTGTTAGATTCCACATATAAGTGAAATCATACAGTATTTTTCTTTCTATGTCTGACTTATTTCACTTAGCATAAGACCCTCTGGTTCCATCCATGTTATCTCAAATGGCAAGATTTCTTTCTTTGTTATGACTGAGTACTATTGCATTATATGTATATATGTATGTATGTATCTATCTATATCTTTATATATACATTTTCTTCATTCATTTATCAGTGGACAAGATATGGGTCAATTCCATATCTTGGCTAATGTGAATAATGCTGCAATGAATGTAGGGATGCATATATATTTTTGAATTGGTGTCTTTTTTTTTTCAGAAAAATACTCTGAAGTGGAATTTCTAGATCTTATGGTAGTTTTATTTTTAATTGTTTGAGGAACGTCCATAGTGGCTGTACCAATTTACAATCCCACCAACAGTACACGAGGGTTCCCTTTTCTCCACATCTTCACCAACACTTGTTATTTGTTGTCTTTTTGATAGTAGCCATTCTGAGAGGTGTGAGGTGGTATCTTTTTGTTTTGATTTGTATTTGCCTGATGATTTATGATGTTGAGCATCTTTTCATGTGTCTGCTGACCATCAGTATGTCTTCTTTGGAAAATGTCTATTCAGGTCCTCTGGCCATTTTTTAATTGGGTTATTTTTTCTTTTGATGTTGAGTTGTATGAGTTCTTTGTATATTTTAGATATTAACCTCTTATAGGAAATATCTTTTGCAAATATCTTCTCCCATTCAGTAGGTGGCCTTTTCATTTTGTTGTTAGTTTCCTTTGCTGTGCAAAAGCTTTTTAGTTTGATAGAATCCCATTTCTTTATTTTTGCTTTTGTTTCCCTTGCCTGAAGAGACATATCCAAAAAAACATTGTTAAGACTTATTTAAAAGAGAAAACTGCCTATGTTTCCTTCTGGGAGTTTTATGGTTTTAAGCCTTATATTTAAGTCTTTAATCCATTTTGAGTTTATTTTTGTATATGGTGTGAGAAAGTAGCACAGTTTTATTCTTTTGCATGTAGCTGTCCAGTTTTCTCAGCATCATTTATTGAAGAGGCTGTCTTTTCCCCATTGGATATCTTGAATCTTTTTTTGCAGATTAATTGACCATGATATGACTATGGGTTTGTTTCCAGGCTCTCTCTTCTGTTCCAATGATCTATGTGCCTTTTCTTGTGCCAGTAGTATACTGTTTTGATGACTGTAGCTTCGTAGTATAGTTTGAAATCAAGGCACACAATACCTCCAGCTTTGTTCTTCTCTCCCAAGATTGCTTTGGATATTTGAGGTCTTTTGTGTTTCCATACAAATTTTAGAATTATTTGTTCTTGCTTTGTGAAAAATGCCATTGGTATTTTGATAGGGATTGCATTGAATCTGTAGCTTGTCTTGGGGAGTACAGTCATTTTAACAATATTAGTTCTTCCAATCCATGAGCATGGTATATCTTTCCATTTGTTTGTATCATCTTCAGTTTCTTTTATCAGTCTCTTATAGTTTTGCAAGTACAGGTCTTTTACTCCTTTGGTTAGATTTATTTCTAGGCATTTTATTCTTCTTGATGCAATTGTAAATGACATTTTAAAAAAAAATTCTCTTCCTGGTAGTATGTTGTTAGTGCATAAAAATGCAACAAATTTCTGTATATTAATTTTGTATCTTGTAACTTTACTAAATTTATTTATCAGTGTTAATAGTTTTTTGGTGATATCTTTAAGACTTTATATATATATGTAGTATCATGTCATCTGCAAACAATGACAGTTTTACTTCTTCCTACCAATTTGGATGACATTTCTTTTTCTTGTCTGATTGCTGTGGCTAGGACTTCAAATATAAATAAAAGTGGCAAAAGTGGGTATCCTTATCTTGTTTCTGATCTTAGAAGAGACACTTTCAGCTTTTCACCCTCGAGTATGAGGTTAGTTGTAGGTTTGTCATATATAATTTTATTATGTTGAGTTATGTTTCCTCTAATCTCACTTTGTTGAGAGTTTTTATCATAAATGGATGTTGAATTTTGTCAAAAGCCTTTTCTACATTATGAGATGATCATACGAATTTTATTCTTCAGTTTATTAACATGGAGTATTACATTGATTGATTTGCAGATATTGAGCCATCCTTGCACCTCTGGGATAAATCCCACTTGATCATGATATATGATCCTTTTAATGTATTGTTGAATTTGGTTTGCTACTATTTTGTTGAGGATTTTTGCATCTATGTTTATCAGAGATATTGGCTGGTAATTTCCTTTTTTTATGGTGTCTTTGGTTTTGGTATCAGAGTGATGCTGGCCTCATGGAATGTGTTCAGAGCATTGTTTCCTCTTCATTATTTGGAATAGTTTGAGAAGAATAGATGTTAATTCTTCTTTTAATGTTTGACGGCATTCACCTCTGAAGGCATCTGGTCCTGGACTTTTGTTTGTAGGAAGTTTTTTTGTTACTGATTCAATTTCATTACTGGTAATTTGTCTGCTCATATTTTTTCTTTCCTTAGTCTTGGGAGATTGTACCTTTCTAGGAATTTATCTATTTCTTCTAAGTTGTCCATTTTATTAATGTATAATTGCTTGTAGTAATCTCTTATGGTCCTTTGTATTTCTGTAGTGTTGGGTGTAACTCTCCTCTTTCATTTCTAATTTTATTTATTTGAGCACTCTCTCTTTCCTCAATGAGTCTGGCTAAAAGTTTATCAATTTTGTTTATCTTTTCAAAGAACCAATTCTTAGATTCCTTGCTCTTTTTGTTGTTTTTAAAGTTCAATTCCATTTCTGTTCTAATCTTGATTATTTCTTTTCTTCTTTTAAGTTTGGGTTTTATCTGTTCTTTTTTTCTAGTTCTTTTAGGTGTAAGTTTAGATTGTTTATTTGAGATTTTCCTTGTTTCCTCGGGTAGGCTTGTATCACTACAAACTTCCCTCTTAGATCTGCTTTTGCTGTGTCCCATAGATTTTGGATCATTCTGTTTCCATTTTCATTTGTCTCCAGGTATTTAAAATTTTTCTTTTTGATTTATTCAGTGAACCATTGGTTATTTAGTAGCTTGTTGTTTAGCCTCCATGTGTTTGTGTTTTTTGTAGTTTTTTCTTGTAGTTGATTTATAGTCTCATAGCACTGTGATTTCAATCTTCTTAAATTTACTGAGACTCATTTTGTGGCCTAGCATGTGGTCTATCCTGGAGAACGTTCCATGTGCACTTGAAAATAATGTGTATTTCTCTGCTTTTGGATGGAATATTCTATATATATTAAGTTCCCTACATATGAACAAGTTCCATTTTGAGAGCGTGTTCATAAGTCCAATTTGTTTGTAAGTCCAGCAAAGTTAGCCTAGGTAGCCAACTAACACAATCTGCTATATAGTACTGTACTATAATAGGTTTATAATACTTTTCACACAAGAAATACATAAAAAACAAACAAACACAAAAAATAAACATTTTAAATCTTACAGTACAGTACCTTGAAAAGTACAGTAGTACAGGACAACAGCTGGCATACAGGGGCTGGCATCGAGTGAACAGGCAAGAAGAGTTACTGACTGGAGGAGGGAGAGGAGGTGGGAGATGGTAGAGCTGAAGGATCGTCAGCAGTAGGAGATGGAGGGCAAGCTGCAATTTCACTCACTCCTTATGTGATTGGACATGAGAACACACGTTTGCATCTTTGAAAGTTTGCAACTTGAACGTTCGTATGTAGGGGACTTACTGTATATCTACTAAGTCTATCTAGTCTAATGTGTCATTTAAAGCCAGTGTTTCCTTATTGATTTTCTGTTCAGATTATCTGTCCATTGATGTAAGTGGGGTGTTAAAGCACTTACTTTGTTGTGTTACTGTCAATTTTTTCCTTTATATCTGTTAATATTTGCTTTATGTATTTAGGTGCTCCTATGTTGGGTGCATTTATATTTACAATTGTTACATTGTCCTGTTGGATTTTTATCATATAATGTCCTCTTTGTCTCTTGTTACAGTCTTTGTTTTAAAGTCTATTTTGTCTGATGTAAGTATTGCTAACCCTGCTTTCTTTTCATTTCTATTTACATGAAATAGCTTTCTCCATCCCTCTTTCAGTCTGTGTGTTTTTAGATTTGAAGTGAGTCTCTTGTAGGCAACACATATATGGGTCTTCTTCTTCTTCTTCTTTCTCTTTTTTTGAAAATCCATTTAGCCACTGTATGTCTTTTGATTGGAGCATTTAGTCCAGTTACATTTAAAGTAATTATCAATAGATATGTACTTATTGCCATTTTGTTAGTTGCTTTCTGTTTGTTATTTTCCAATTCTTCCCTCAGCTTTCAGTCCTAATGAGCTTTCTATGCCTCAGACAACTCTGGTTTTAATTATCTATTTTGCCAGGACTCTCACCTGGGCAACTGGCCTCCCTTCCATGGCCACTGTCATTCAGCCTTAGCAGGGAATCCAGTCTTATGGTTTGTTTATAAGAACCAAATCCCAAGTTCTCTATACTTGAACGTGTGTCCACATGCCTTTTAAAGAACTTCCTTGGGACTTCCCTGGTGGCACAGCGGTTAAGAATCCACCTGTCAATGCAAGGGACACGGGTTCAAGCCCTGGTCCGGGAAGATCCCACATGTCGCAGAGCAACTAAGCCCATGCGCCACAACTACTGAGCATGTACTCTAGAGCCCGCGAGCCACAACTACTGAGGCCCTTGCACCTAGAGCCTGTGTTCTGAAACGAGAGAAGCCACCACAATGAGAAGCCTGTGCACCGCAATGAAGAGTATCCCCCGCTCACTGAAACTAGAGAAAGCCAGCGTGCAGCAACGAAGACCCAACACAGCCAAAAATAAATAAATAAAATAAATAAATAAATAAAAATAACTTCCTTGCATTCTTCTGCCTCCATGAGCTAAGAGTAAAGAAGATTAATCCTTTTCTCTTATTCTCATATCTATCAGGTCTGAGATCTTCCTTCAGCAATCCCAGAACTTTATCTTCTTGGAGAATAATCTTCCTTTGTAATATAAGTGACAGTCCTGTGAGATGCTGTAAGGTGCATTTTTTTGTTTGTTTGTTTTTACTGTGAGGGTCTCTAGTGAATAAGAACTCTCGTTTCTTTGTTCAACAATTTGTTCATCTTTATACACTTCCAGAGACAAACTGTTCTGAGTAGTTTCAAATAAACTTTTTTTCTTTAAAATATAGATTTAAATGTATTATTAGAGTTGTCAGTGTGTCAACTGTATGCCTTTCACAATTTTTCTTATTGCAAAATGATTTTTTTGAAAAGTAGTTTAATTCCAATTTGGTTTCCACAAGTTGGGTCAATTAAATTTAAGTTCTTAACCATTCAGATGCTCTATATTTTCCATGGCATCACCCACATGCCGACTCTAAAGTATCAACTGGGGAACTCAGAACAAACATGCACGCACACACACACACACACACACACACACACACACACACACACACACAGACTCAGGGATCCACTGTCCTATTCTATTCCCTTTCCCTCAGTAAATTCTGATTTAGTTTTTAAAAGCTCACTAGGTAATTTTGACTATCAGCTAGCTTTGGAAACTATTGAGATGGTTTCTTGTGTATCTATCTCTCTATCTATCCATCCATTATCCTTCTTTCCTTATTCTAAAAAAGATTTAAGGTACTGTCTTAATTAATATAGTCACATAGGAAAGTAACCATTTAAGAAAATAGATAAAAAGATCAATAATAGTTTAATCTTTATGTACTTTCTCATAGCTTTATGTTTTCCAAATTTTCTTGCCATGTATTATTATAACGATAATAACTTTTAAAAAGACTGAATTTTTTATGGATTAAAAAATTGATCCAGTTACTTATCAGGGTTGCCCTGCTTGTGTACTATTTTATGCTTAGTGAGTTGTCAGTTAACCAAGTATTTTAATTTTTAGGACTGTCTGTTCCCCAGAGGACTAGAAAGGAAAACTTTCCCACCTGTTATTTACAGATTCCTGGTAAGGCAGAAGACCTCTGAAGTTCTAACATTTTCTGTTCTTTAGGGTTCTGCAACACCCCTGGAGGAAGGATGCATATTATCCTCAGCCAGCAATGTTATATAAAACATTGGAATTTGAAATTGTAATGTAGCATATTGGAATCTGTGTTGGAAGAACCATTTAAGGCTCCCTGCCCAACCAGTAGTAACACCCCAAGGGCATAATTTATTTATTTCAGTGGATTGCTTCCCTCTAGTGGTGAAAGGTGGTCATACCACTTCAATTTTAGTGTTAAAGTTTTTAGTCTCACATAGTTTATAAATTATTTTACACCATGGATTTCTTTGATGACAATGATTGCAATCTATGCTTTTGTGATAATATCACATAATATCTATGCTAAAACCATTAGTTCATGGTTTTAACAACCAAAGCAACAACATCTAAGAAGTCGTAGCCTGTTCTCTAATTTCTTTCTGACTCACTAATTGTTTGAAATGAAACAACGTATCTCTGATTTATAATACTCCTACTATTAAGAAATCTTACATAAATGCATGTAATTGTTCTAAGTCAGCCCTTATCACTAGACAGCATTATAAGTCAGTATGATTAAGTTTCTAGAAACACAAATTTCCATCATGTGGTTATAGCCTTTGGTGACAAACAGAACAAAACCAAAGAAGGATTGTGACAGTTTACTACCAGATCCAGGATTTGATCAACAATTCATGCCTAGAAGACACTTTGTCATTTTGAGACAAATTGCTCTTAAGAAACTCAATGAACTCAGTAAGTTTTCTAAATCATCCTTTGATGTCCTTTTCTTTTTTTTTTTTAACATCTTTATTGGAGTATAATTGCTTTACAGTGGTGTGTGTTAGTTTCTGCTTTATAACAAAGTGAATCAGTTATACATATACATATGTCCCCATATCTCTTCCCTCTTCCGTCTCCCTCCCTCCCACCTTCCCTATCCCACCCCTCTAGGTGGTCACAAAGCACGGAGCTGATCTCCCTGTGCTATGCAGCTGCTTCCCACTAGCTAGCTATTTTACACTTGGTAGTGTATATATGTCCATGCCACTCTCTCACTTCGTCCCAGCTTACCCTCACCCCTCCCCGTGTCCTTAAGTCCATTCTCTACATCTGCGTCTTTATTCCTGTCCTGCCCCTAGGTTCTTCAGAACCTTTTTTTTTTTTTTTTTTTTAGATTCCATATATATGTGTTAGCATACGGTGATGTCCTTTTCATCTGAACTCTCAACAACTCTCCAAGGTAGAAGGGAAGGTATTATTATCCTACCTTATTTTTTTTAATGGCTGAGGAAACTGAGGCTCAGAGAGCACACAACAAAACAGTCTCAGAAATGGGACAAGAATGAGAACCATGGTTGTCCCGCTCTTTGTGAGATGCTTCAGACTCAACATTCAGTGCTCAGCTGTGCATTTTTATTCGGACGTCCACTCACATGCTCTCAGATGTAACTCAGCCTGAGCAGCTCCTTCTCCAGGATCTCTGTCACACTGAGTGGCCTTGCCTCCACTAATCTCATCAAACGAGAAGTCTGGCAGGCCTCCTGGCCTTCTTCCTCTTCCTCCCCACTTGTAATCAACAAGTCTTGCTGAGTTTCGTGACCCTCATCCACATCCTGTTTCACCTTCATGTTACTGTCCTAGAGCTGCCATAGCAAAGCTCCACAGACTGGGTGGCTTAGACACCAGAAATCTATCTCTTGCAGTTCCAGAGGCTGGAAGTCTGAGACTGAGGTGTCGGCAGGGTTGGTTTCTTCTCCTTGGCTTGTGGACGGCCATCTTCTCACTGTTTCTCCACATGGTCTTCCCTCCATAGGTGTTTGTGTCCTAATCTCCTCTTTTTTTTTTTTTTTTTTTTTTTTTTTGTGGTACGCAGGCCTCTCACTGCTGTGGCCTCTCCCGTTGCGGAGCACAGGCTCCGGACGTGCAGGCTCAGCGGCCATGGCTCACGGGCCCAGCCGCTCCACGGCAGGTGGGATTTTCCCAGACCGGGGCACGAACCCGTGTCCCCTGCATCGGCAGGCTGACTCTCAACCACTGCGCCACCAGGGAAGCCCTAATCGCCTCTTCTTAAAAGGACATCAGGCATATTGGATTAGGGGCCACCCTAATGACCTCATTTTAACTTAATTACCTCCTTAAAGACCCATCTCCACGTATTGTCACATCCTGAGGGTCAGGACTTCACCATAAGAAATTGGGGGAGGGGTGCAACTCAGCCCCTAATGACCCTGTTACAGCTCTGGACTGGCTGAGGGATGCCTCCCTTCATCCCTGCACAATGCAACATATTCCCACCTGGATCCTCTGCCCCAATTCACTGTCCACAGGGATCAATCCAATATACAGGTCTGATCGTTCAAGTTCCCCTGCTTCTAATCCTTCAACCAAGCCACATTCTTTCACAGGACAAGAGAAGACCTCTTGGACCTGGCCCTGCCTTTGTCACCTGCCTCTTTTCTCTCCACACCTCTTGTCTCACACTTGACCTCCACTGATGCTAAAATGCTTTGTGACCAGGCCATGCTGCTTCATGCCTCAACGCCTTGGCTTATATTTATGCCCTCACCCTAAGACCTTTTTTTTCACCTGCCTGCCTCTTCCTCATTCTTCAAAATGGACAGAAAATAGAAGCCTCTTCTGGTTCCTTCAGGCCGATTAAAGCTCTGGCCCCCGGAACAACCTGTGGGCATGAGTGCCCCTTGGTGCATTATGAGTGACTGAATAGGGGAAGATCAATATCACTGATCGTTGGAACAGTTTGTTAAGGAAATGATGATCCAGGTCTGACACTGGGAACTCACTGTCCCAAAGAGCTGTCCCCCTCACTTCTGGAGGTGACAGCTGCCCTGGATCAGGTGGCTTGTATGAGCCTCTGGGCAAGTGAGGCTTCTTCATGGTTTCACATAGATGCCTCAGTTTCTTCCCATTTATGGCTGGCTACATATGTATTTCTATTTTAAATACATTTTAACTTAGACTCATACCTGTGAGGTTGGTACTCATTTGTGGAGATATTAATTTATATTTCCTTTTCCCCAACCCTTTCTCTTTGCCCTTTCCAGCCGATCGCAGGCCCCAGATCTCCTGGCTTCAGGGGTGGATCGTGATAACATGGAACACAGGAGGGTTATCAGGGTGGATTTCCAGTCCGGGGGTTTTCCAGGCTGTGAATCATGCCCAAGCATTCAGTCAGAGAAATGGCTGTGCCTTCACATTTTAACCAACTCCTACCTCATTGTAGTAGCTCCTTTAACCCCATATAACCTTTAAAATAATATCATGTAAGTACTTCCACACCAGCAACTTTATCGGAAACGTTACCCCCTCTCCGGCATGTGATTACTATTAATGATTTTATTTACAAACCCCACTACCACCCGTGTGAAGCTGTGTCAGGAACCAACTTTGTCCATCCCCCAGCCTCGTGCTGTAATTAAATGGAATATTTGTGTTTCGTGTTCCTGTGTGTAAACTGCCCAGACAATGTCCTATTCATCTTTGTGTCCTCAGGACCCAGCGCTGGACACAGAGTAATGTTCCCCAAATATCTACTGCAAATAAAGTTAACATAACCAGAACTATGGGAGAACAGGGGTGTCCAAGTAAATATTTCCAAGGAGTTTTAGCGAGAAGGTCTTGGTAAAGGAGGTGGGGAGTGGAGGTGAAGGTACAAATCGAACAAGGTTAGCTAGGAATTGATCATCATTGATGCTGGGTAATGGGACTGCATTATAGTAGTCTCTCTGCTTTTGAATATATTTGAAATTTTCCCTAAAAAAAAAACCAGAAAAAAAAAACACCCAAGAAAGACCTGTTTGTTCATAAATAAGCATGAGAAAGAAAACTTTTTTTCTTTTTCTTTTTGGGATTTGTCGTAATGGTCCTTAGTTGAGGAACAGGGCAGTGACTTCCATCTCTTCCGGGGAGAAGCCAGATCAGGATGTCGCTTGTGTGGCTAGTCAGCCCTTGAGGTGGTGTTGCTAATTCCTGAGAATAAAACCTTCATTTAGCTGTAGAAGGGAACAGTTGAGTAATACAGTGATCGCTGTCATTGGCTCAGATTTTGTAAGCAGCTTCATTTTTTTTTTTTTTTACGGTACGCGGGCCTCTCACTGTTGTGGCCTCTCCCGTTGCGGAGCACAGGATCTGGACGCGCAGGCTCAGCGGCCATGGCTCACGGGCCCAGCCCCTCCGCGGCATGTGGGATCTTCCCAGACCGGGGCACGAACCCGTGTCTCCTCCATCAGCAGGCGGACTCTCAACCACTGCGCCACCAGGGAAGCCCAGCAGCTTCATTTTTAATGATGGCGTGAGTGGAAGATTACAGGAACTGGTGGGGTTGTCTGAAATGTCAGGACTGGAATCTTTCATTGCAGGGGGATGCTGTGAGACTTGACACTGATATATTCATTAGAAGTCACAAAGAAGAAAGTGGCATAGAAATAAAAGAAGAGATTTGACATTTCTGTGTGAAGAAAGGGGGATGAAAATAAGTACATGATGACATACAAAAATTACAAGGTTGGGACATTATGTTACAACATGGATGAAACTTGAAAACATTAGGATGAGTGAAAGAAACCAGTCACGAAACCCACATATAGTATAGTTCCATTTATATAAAATGCCCAGAATAGGTAAATCCATAAGACAGAAAGTAGATTAGTGGTTGCCTAGGGTTAGGCTGGGAAGACAATAGGCGACTGACTGCTAACGGGTATGAGGTTTCTTTTGGGGGTAATGAAAATGTTCTAAAATTGTAGTGATGTTTGTACAATTCTGTAAATTCACTAAAAACCATCGAGTCATACATTTTATTATTTTAAAGAAAGATTTTATTTTTAATTAATTAATTTTTGGCTGCGTTGGGTCTTTGTTGCTGCACACGGACTTTCTCTAGTTGCGGCCAGCAGGGCTGCTCTTTGTTGCGGTGTGCGGGCTTCTCATTGTGGTGGCTTCTCTTGTTGCGGAGCACAGGCTCTAGGCACGTGGGCTCAGTAGTTGTGGCACACCGGCTTAGTTGCTCCACGGCACGTGGGATCTTCCCGGACCGGGGCTCGAACCTGTGTCCCCCGCGTTGGCAGGCGGATTCTTAACCAATGCACCACCACGGAAGCCCCCCAGTGCCACACTCTAGTAACCAGGGGAGCTGTGATTCAAACTGAGGTCTCTGTCTTAATGCTCCAAAGTCTGTATTCTTTACACTTTGAGGGTTCCATAGCTGGCAGGGGACAGTACTCTAAGAATTTTCTTATGACTCTTTTTTGAAGCACTAAACTGGGCCAGCTGCAATTTTTGGAATAATTAAGAAATGTACACCAGAATCACAGGGGCCACTTATTCAAAATAAATAGGACCAGGACCTAGGCATGTGTACTTTGAAAAAGCTCCTCAGTGGTTCAGATGCACACTCCCGGTTCAGTCCCCCTGGTCTCAAGCCTCTGTTTGGAGGCTTCTGGGGATGGTGATGAGTGAGTACGGAGCCTGGCACTTGATGTATGAGAACTATCATTAAGGAGTCCACTGTTTGGTTTGCAGGGCAGAAATAGAGACACAGACGTAGAGAACGAAGACATGGACCCCAAGGGGGGAAAGCGGGGGAGGGGTGGTGGGCGGGTGGTGGTGTGATGAAATGGGAGACCGGGACCAACACACACACACACCAGTATGTATAAAATAGACAACCAACAAGGACCTGCTGTATAAAAAAACATAAACAAAACAAAATTCAATAAAACAACAAAAGGAGTCCACGGTTTTATTCCCAGTCTTGCTATTCATTTGCTTTGGACAAGGCATTTCCCTGCCTAAGTCTCAGTTTCTTCATTTGTAAAACAAGGGGTTTAGATGAGAGAAACAGCTAAGGACTCTACCAGTTAGACATCCACTGATTATGGGACCTACAGTCTCTTATTTGCATGAAACAAATTACCTCTCCTCTCTTTTTTCTTGAATTAAAAAACCTAAATTTACCCTGAACTTTGTCTTGAAAAAAAGGGGCTATGGGAAGAGGGCCAGGGATGGTGACACACAGACTTCTGATCGTGCTTACTACTTAGTGCACTCTTTCCCTGCCGAGACAAGGCCAGTACGCCCCTCTCCCCGGAGCCAGCAACATTTGGGGACTCGAGGCATCCAGACACATGGCAGAGCTGGGGCCTGGCTGCCAGGGACACTGTAGATCGGGGACCCAGCCACGGTTCTGCCGCCTAGTGGCGGCCAAGCTCAGTATGTCCCTGTCCCTGAAGGGCTCCCCATGCCCATCCCGGCAGGACTGACCATGCCCCAGGCTGCCACCCTCCCAGAGGCCTGGCTCACCGCCTTCCAGCTGTTACATCTCTTGGGTGAGGCCCACCCGACCCCACCCTATGCTCACTCCATACAGCATGGGTCAATTTCTTCATGACTCAGCCACCTGAAAACCCAGCAGTCCTGCAGGGCAGCTTTGATCTGGCCACTGAACCACACCCAACCCCAGCACCTCAGCCTACTGTACCACCAGTAGTATCAGGTCCTCATACTATGTAGCAATACTGAGGCTGAAAATCACGGTTAGCAGATAGAAAACCTGGAAAGCGCTGGATAGAAGACCTGTGAGCGTCATCACGCCGTAAGCCCAGCAGTAGTCCCAGCTTCTCAGTCATGCTAAGCTTCTCTCTGGGAGCCCTAGCGCAGCAGAAGGAGCCATTCAATCAACTCTTTAATTCCTCCCCAATCCCACTGAGGCCAGCCAAGAGATTACATGAGGGTCCGTGGCTTTGGGGAACTCAGCCTAACTGACAAGAAAACCATAGTGTTTGGAAGGGCGGCCCTGTCTCTAACTACAACAGAAGCTCAAGATGGGAAAAGTTGGTGTGGGCAAAGGTGGTCATAGAAGGCTTTCTGGAACAGAAGGACTTGAAGGATGGTAGAGCTGTGATGGACAGATGGCATACCAAGGTGGCCTAAGAGGGTCAGAGATCGGCTGCTTCACTCAGAAGTGAAGGATATCAGTTATAATTTGTGAAAGATGAGACTGGGACTAGATTGTGGTAGCCTTGAGTGGCAGGCTATGTGGACTGGACACAAAAGTCAATCAAGAACCAGTTGACATTTTGAGGAGAAAGGGACATATTGAAATCTCCATTTCAGGAGGAGCCTGGTGTCTGGGTGTGGTGCCTGGATTTGTGAGACTAGCTGGAGGCCAGTTTCAGACTGAAGAGGGGCTGGCTTCAGGTGGCGACAGCGGGAATGGTAGTTCTTCTTACTCATTCAGGTATAGGTCAGAGATACGTTTTGGTATTATTTCATAGGTAAAACAGAGATTATGGACGTGGCTGCTAATAACTCTGTTTCCAAAAGTTGTTTCCTACTTTTGTGTGTGTGTGTGTGTGGTATGCGGGCCTCTCACTGCTGTGGCCTCTCCCGTTGCGGAGCACAGGCTCCGGACGTGCAGGCTCAGCGGCCATGGCTCACGGGCCCAGCCGCTCCGTGGCATGTGGGATCTTCCCGGACCGGGGCACGAACCCGTGTCCCCTGCATCGGCAGGCGGACTCTCAACCACTGCGCCACCAGGGAAGCCCTGTTTCCTACTTTGACCAGAGGCAATAAGACAAAAAGTCAATATGTTCTCTTAAAACAGCAAGAGATTTGACATTTGGTGGTCCCAGGGCCAGGTGATCATGGTAGAATAAGCCTATGTGGAGAATGTGTAGCAGTTGCAAAGTAAAGAACATGGTTCCTGTACTTTCTGTCACAGGAATTGTTCAGCCTGGAGACTCTGTGATAATTCATGCAGGAGCAAGTGATGTGGGCACCGCCCCTGCCATTCTCCAGAGCATTAAGGATGCTTGGTGGCTACCTAGACCATTGGATGTCCCAGGCCCATTCTCTGCTCTGCTGAGCCCTCAGCACGAGTGGCCCTCACTTCCTGCATGTCTAGCTCCTGGTTGAGCTGTAGGCCCAGCTCAGATGCCTGCTGCTATGAGTCCTCTTCCCCCCTTCAGCTGGGCTGGGCTGGCTAGTGCCCATAGAAACAGGGTTTTATCCCTGCTTTGTAACCCTGAGCACTTTTTAACCATCAGAACTTGAAAAATGGACTGTACCCTTAGTGTGAGGTGATGAGCTCCCTGTGTCTGGGGGCATTCAAGCAGAGTTTGAGAGAGAATGGCTGGCAGGTCCTGGCAGACCGAGTCCTGCCTTGAGGAGGGGTGGGATGAGAGTGCAGGCAGGTGCCTTCTGGAAGGCAAGTTCCTCAACCCCCTGTGGCTTGGGAGGTCAGAAGGAATCTTGAGGAGGATCCCGCAGGGGGAGATCTTGTCCAGGAACCAGTGAGACAGAGCAGAGTGCGGGCAGCCACGACACTCAGGTGGGGACTAGGGAGGGGAGCCAGGGCAGCTGTGTTGCCCCTGGGCCCTCACTCTGTTCCCTCCAGGTTTGCAGGCGCTGCAGTCCGTGTGGCAATGGTCCAGGTCCCAGCTGGCACAGCAGAAAATCTTTACACACGTCCTGGACCGGTACAGCTATTGCTCGTGAGCACTTGCCTTGGGCCAGGCCCTGTTCCAAGCACTCTCTTTGTATTAGCCACAGCGCTCAAGGCCACCCCTGAGGTTGACTCACTGAGCACCCATCTTACAGAAAGAGCAGCTGAGGCCTAGAAACCCAGCCAAGTTCCCGTGGTACTTGGGGCAGCAAAACTGGGCTCAGGCGGCAGCTCCAAGGCCTTCGAGTCTCGGGAACAGCCCTCCTGCGGGCTGTCTGGTTGGACGACCGGGGGTTGCATCCCCTTCTGCCCCTTTGTACCTGTGAGGCCGCAGGCAGGGGGTGAGCCCCTCTTTGAACAAGGCAGGTTGACAGGCAGGATGAAGGGGCACCTGGGAGAAGAGGCCAGGTGGGGACTTACTACCAGGCTCTGGACGCCTGGCAGGGTGATGTGCCCGAGGTCCCAGAGGGCTGAAACGTGGCGCCTTCTGTCCATAAAGCTCTCATCTGCTCACCACTGACCTGTCCGTCCAACTGATGGGAGGCGGAGTTCCCGAGCAGGGCCTGCAGTCTCAGATACACTGTGGCCTCGCAGGGCCTTGCCTGCTCTCCCGGCAGGGTGGCCCCCTAACACTCCTTTCTCTCTCAGTGAAAGGTTTTACTAGGATGGAGAACCTGTCTTCACAGATCCACCCAGGGTTGAGATGTACCCCAAAATGGAGGTATCCATCACTCAGGGTAACATCGAATGCTATGCTGACATCCTGGTTTACAGTGTGAAGTGATGGGCCACCTGATTCCAGGCACCGTACGTCCTCTGGCCTTGGGTAAGTCGGGGGTCCCAGGCCCTGGTTCCTCAACTCTGCCCAGGGACTGCTGAGATGGGTCCGGCCCCTGTACCTAGGACCACCCTGGACTTGTGTCCATCTCTAACCAGGCCAGTCTCCATCCAGGCAGTGGGCCAGGCAGCCATCCCAGACATGGCTCAGTCCTTCCCTGCACCCCCCAAGTCTCCTCACCCACTCTACCGGCTCCTTCCCCAGCCCTGGATCACCCCCAGACTCTCCCACCTGAAATGCAGTTCCTCACCCAAGTGGGCCGCCAGGTTCTACCAAGCTCTCTCCTCATTTTTCCCTTTGCAATGCTGGGAACAGAAACCTCAGCCTGAATCCTGGCTCCCTACTCATCTGCTCTGAGACTTAGGACCCTCTGAGCCTCAGTGTCCTCATCTGTAAAATGGGATGATGACAGGACCTGCTTCACAGGCTCAATTTGATGTCAAGTGGGAAAGGCATTCCCAGGGGACGCTGCCCAGCACCAAGCAGTCATTGTTGTCACAGCTAAACTTTATGGTGCACCTATTGTGCACCAGGCACTGTTCTATGGGATATACTTGTCTCACCCACTTAATGTGCCCCACTTGGCCTAGGGCAGGCACTATGGTATCCCATTTGCACATGAGGGAACCGAGAGCCAGAGAGGTTAAGGAATCTTCCTGAGGCCACACAGCTACTTAGTAGGGCAGCTAAGAAAGTGGAATTTGTGTTCAGACCCCATCAGATAAGCTTCCCAGACTACTTTCTTTGCTCTTGACTGCCATTTTTTTCATGTTGTTTTAGTTTTTTCTTCTGTTTTTTTTATTACATTTTTATATAGATACGTATATTAGTAAAACATTTTTTAACCAACAAAATTCTATACATTAGGTCAATAGGCCAATTGGTATGACACATTAAGTCAAAATATATAAATTTATATAACTTTATCTGTGGTTGAGGCATAACTGAAAATATCTGTAGGCAGTAAAGACACAAAACAATGAAATATTTACTTTCTCGACAGTTCAAAATAGAATGTGATATTGGCAAAAGGAAAATAGAAACATCTCCCTAAAATAACTTGGGTCCAGATTACAAAATTTTATAAATACCATTGTGTGAGCTTCTACTTCTGATACATTATGAAGACTGTCAAAGTGGGGTCCTATAGGATTTATAAATCTAGGCTTGCCTGATTATTATTCCAGTGCTTCTTTGTGGAGATGGCTCTGAGCACCCCTGCAGGCCTCCCTGAGATCCAGCCATGACCTTCTCTACCCTCTGACCAAAGCCCTTGACTTGGAATCGGGCAGTTTCTCTGGGGCTGCTTCAGCTCTGTCTCAGGGGGCTGTCCACCTGTGATAGGGAAGGTAAGTTGTTTATCATGCCGTCCATCCTTATCAGTTTTTGTGATTAGCTCATAACAAAATTCAGAAGAAAGGTGATACAGACCTTATGAATTTATCTCTTTAGCCAGCCGGTGAGCCGATAAATTCTGAAGGTCTATCACTCTGGCCACTCATAGGACTAATTTTGCCTGGGCTCACCTGGCAAAACCTCAGGAGAACTTTCTTTGCTCTTATCTTGTTGTACTCATGAGAGTCAGATAGAGATCTCCTCTGCAAAACATCTGTGAACCAAGAGTTGCAGATTGTAATATATCCAATCAGAGGTGGCTGGGCATTAGATTGGGTCCAAGATTTGAGGTACACGTGCAATGCATATGAACAACTTTATCCATTGCATGGTTTCATCTCAGTCAAAATTAAGACTTTGCCTCCTGTGAGCCCTGCCTCTTACATACATTCTCACTATAATTCTATTTTATGTATTCTTCTAAATGGCAAAATTTAAACAAAGATAATTTAGAATACTGTGACTATTTGGGGGAACCATTTTTATACTGTAGCTCTTTTTTATTGAGATATAATTAACATATAACATCATCTTAGTTACAAGTGTACATGATAATGATTTCAGACATGTATATGGAATACACGTATACGTGTATTCCATGTATGGCCACCCACCATGGGGGACATCACACCCATTGATTCAATCTGCTTTCTTAAATATGGTGACTCTAATCTAATCAATCATGTCAGGAGACTTAAGAAACCAGATTGTATTAATGGGGTCAGGAAACCTAAGGGTGTTGGTTGTTTTAATGAAAGTCAGGAGATTTAAGAAGGCCAATTGATTTAAATGGGTTAACAATGTTTAAGGGAGCTGATATAATCAATGGGAGTCATGGGATTTAGGAGGCCGACTGAATCATTTACAGCCCATAATTTGAGGGGACTGACTGAATCAAAGGCAAACACATGAGTTAAGGGGGCCCTTTGTTTTAAGGGTGTTTTAAGGTCAGGAGATTAAGAAGGATGATTAATTTAATGGGGTTCAGGAGAATTAAGAAGACAGAATGACAATGCAGGTCTGGAGAGTTAAGAAGGCAGATTGATTGCTGGTGTGGGCTAGGAAACTTAAGAGGTTTAATTAATAAAATGGGTGTCAGGAGGTTTAAGAAGAAATCTTTAATGGGGGTAGGGATATTTAATGGGGCTGATTGAATCAATGGGAGTCACCTGATTTATGGGGACTGCTTTAACAATAGGAGTCATGTTCTCCAAGGGGCTGATTGAATAAGCCCAAGCACCCAGCACCCCCAGCGGGACAGCACCTATGTTTGCAACTGTGTATAGAATATGTGTACACAAAGGAACTTTGGGTACTCAATCATATACACGACAGTTTATATACTAGTGTCCACAAACTGTGGGTACATGCTGCATATGCACAACTGTGTACATACGATGTGTCCACAAAAAAACTTTGGGTACACATTGCATATACACAACAGTGTACATACTATGTTTCTTCAAAGGAACTTTTGGTACACAGTGCATATACACAACTGTGGAGATACTATGTTTCTCCAAAAGAACTTTGAGTACACAAGGCATATACACAACTGTGGACATACTATGTGTCCACAAAGGAACTTTGTTTACACAATGCATATACACAACTGAGTATAACAGGCAGGTGCCTGGGTCCCACTTTAGGGGCGCCTGGCCAGTGGGGTACTTGGGCCCCATCACTGGGGTGTCCAGCCAACCTCCACACTTACATAGAAAGAGGAAAAAAGAGAAATGGGGAGAGGAGGGAGAGAATATGATAAAGCAAGTGTAGTGAAATGCTAATGTTTGGGGTATCTAGATAAAAGATATATAGGGATACTTTGCATCACTTTTTCAAATTTCTAAAATTATGTCAAAATAAAAAGTTTAAAAATTTCCATGGGAATTAAATGTGACAGTACAAGTAAAGCAGTTAAAATATTGTACTTAGCATAGTACCTGGCACATAGGAAATACTTGCTGCACAATAGCTAGTATTATAAATGTATCTTCCTACATACAACCTTCCAAACTTTCCAGTCCATCTGCCCACTGTCTGCAGAATACACCCTGTCATCTTTCCTGCCCTGCTTTCTTGGGTTTCTGACTTTGCCTGGCATGTACCCTGTAGTCTTCCTGGTTAGCATGAAACCACTCTAGCTGAGCCCTAAGAAATTCTTTTTGAAGAAACTATGGCTACTTTCTGTACCCTTCTCTCCCTTTCCTGAATTCCTATAGACAAATTATAGATCAAAAAAGCACCAGCTCACTTTCTGTCATATGTGATTTCCTCTTTGTAAAAAGAAAAAGTTATATTGTCCAACCTATTCTTTTCCGGAGAGGAGTTGCTTGACTAGAAATATATAAAATGCAAATTACAGAACAATATGTATACAGATAATCCATTGTGTAAGAAAAATAAAGTAGATGTATATTTAGAAAAGAATATAGGAAAATGTGCAAAGAAACTTTAGAAATGGTTACCTTTTGGGAGTAGGATTGAGGGGGGAAAGGAAAAACTTTCAGAAACTTTTTTGTGTATTTTAAATGTTTTGTGGTAATTGAAAAATAATTTTGTAAACAATTTAGAAACAGTTCTCGGTGCCTGAGATACATCATGAACAAAAAACTTAGAAGGATCCTTGTCCTTATTAAGATGACATTCTCGGGCTTCCCTGGTGGCGCAGTGGTTGAGAGTCCACCTGCCGATGCGGGGGACGTGGGTTCGTGCCCCGGTCCGGGAAGATCCCACATGCTGTGGAGCGACTGGGCCTGTGAGCCGTGGCCGCTGAGCCTGCGTGTCCGGAGCCTGTGCTGCGCAATGGGAGAGGCCACAACAGTGAGAGGCCCGCGTACCGCAAAAAAAAAAAAAAAAGATGACATTCTCATGGGAGAAGACAGGCAATAAGTAATAAACATAATACATATATAAACTATGCAGCATGTTAAATGAAAGTAAAAGGAAAATGTAGAGCTGAGTAGGGAGAATCAGAAATGCTGGGAAGATGCAAGACAGGTTTCAGTACTACACTGGGTGGTCATTTAGGAGATGATATTGGAGGTGAGACTTAAGGTCATAATGTGACCTCAAGTCTTCTGAGAAGTCAATTCCCAAAATTTACAGGAAGGCAATCCCTAAAATTGTGACAGGTGGTAAATTATTTACTTGGTGAGTAAGCATTTTTTGCTCTGACAAGATTTAGAATTAAGCACAGAAATATTCAAAAGAAGCAAAATCGAGATATTGATATTTTGGGGTTTTAAATCTGTGCATATTTATTATTTTAGGTATTGGTGATAATTAAGAGAGTTGGTCTGCTAGAGAAAGGTCAGTCTCGCAATTTCGATTGATTTGGAATCATACTGTGTTTATAGACAGTGTTGGAAATTTGTCTAAAACAGGCACAGGGACCTCTCTGTGTGGCTGTGTCCCTTTCCAGCATTGTATCCCCAAATTGCTTTTCACTTTTGCAATTCCCTGTGTCTTGCCTAGCCTCCTTCTACCCACTTATGATTTCCAAATATATACCTGGCATAATATATAACTTCTTGAAATTCATGTAGGTGATATAGGTAAACACTCCACTCCCAGCAAGAATTTTCTAAATTGTGGTGCCTATCTATTAGTAATGATTAATAATACAATATTTTGTTCTTTTATTTTACATTAAACATTATATTTTCAGGAATATTGTTAGAACAAGAAACACTGAATTTGAGAAACACTGTTGTGGTAGGTAGAAAAATGCCCCCAAAAGATGTCCTGGATTATCTGGGTGGGCCCAATGGAATCACAAGGATCCTTTAGAGAGGGAGACAGGAGGGTCCCAGTTATCAGAATCATCACTGTATGACCGAAGCAGAGGGTGGAGAGATGAGATTGCTGGGAAGGGGCCAGGAGCCAAGGAATGCAGGCAGCCTCTAGAAGCTGGAAAAGCAAGGAAACAAATTCTCCCTTAGAGCCTCCAGAAGGAACAAAGACTTGCCCACAGATTTATTTACCCCAGTGGCACATTTTGGACTTCTGACCTCCAAAACTCTTAAGATAATAAATTCTTGTTGTTTTTAACTATCAAGTTTGTGTAATTTGCTACAGTCAGAAGAGGAAACGTATCCAATTTTCATTAGGATTATGTTGTAGACTTTTGTTAAAGCAACCATTAGCCCTGTTCATTTATCACCTACTGCAAAGTGCCCTTATGATTTAGAAAATGAATTTTGTTTAGAATGGAAGAGCTAGTATTTTTTATTACATGCTTTTGGAAGTACGAAAAATAGTTTAATTAAATTTTCATAGTGTTTCATATTTTTCTCAAGAGAGAAAGAAGCATATTGTAATATGTCTACTCTGATTTGATATGGAAGGGTTCTTGCCATCCCAAGAATTAATATCCCAATATTAATTGTATATTTTATTGGTATATTTTTATTAATGAAAATGTGATGTGAATTGGGAGATTGGGATTGACATATATGCACTAATATGTATAAAATAGATACCTAATAAGAACCTGCTGTACAGCACAGGGAACTCCACTTCTCTGTACAGTAGAAACTAACACAACACTGTAAAACAACTATATCCCAATGTGATGTGGACTGTTTGTATCCCCCCAAAACTTAACCCCTAATGTGATGGTATTAAGGGGTGAGGCCTATAAGAGGTTAGGTCATGAGGGTGGCATCCTCATGAATGGGATTAGTGCCCTTACAAAAGAGACATGAGCGCTTGCTCTAGCTCTCTGCTCTCTGCCTTGTGAGGATACCATGAGAAGGTGGCTGTCTACAAGCCAGGAAGAGGGTCCTCACCAGACATGAGATCTGCTGGCACATTGATTACAGATTTCTAGCATCCAGAACTGTGAGAAATAAATTCCTGTTGTTTAAGCCACTCAGTCTCTGGTGATTCGTTAGAGCTGCCTGAATGGGCTGAGACATCACATATTACTCAGATTTCACAGAGTGAACTTAGAGTAGGACTTCATCTCACGGATAACTAACTACTTCTCTGAATTACGGTTTAAGTTTCCTTGGCTTTGGTCCCTACAGTTAGCAATCATCTGACAATGTATGCATGTGATAGTTACCTTTAAGGGACATATGGAGTTAATCATCATTATCACAAGCTGACAAACAATGTCATAAAATAACATCACGGTTAAGAGTTTGATTTTACATGGACTGGGATGAGGCACTGTGATCCCACCTGACACCTTGGCGAGCATGAGGAAAAGGCACCCTCTCTGGGTGGAAGCATCTGGAGGGTTCAGGCCATGAGAAGCCAGGGGAGGATGTGCTAGATTTGAGCTATTATCCATCCCTTGGATGAGGTGCAACCTGCACAGCCATCTGCCGGAGCCCTGGGAAGGCGCCTTAGAAGTCCTGCAAGAAGCACAATCCTGTAGTGGGAAAATGGTGACCTTGACATTACATAGATGGGAGCTGACTCCTTTCTCCATTGCTTATTAGTAATGTGGCCTGAGCAAGTTACTTATGTTCTCTGAACCTAAAACGGCCCACCTGTAAGATACAGACAGTAATATGTATCTTGAATAATTGTGCTCAAAATTAGGGACAAAGTATGTCAAATGCCTGACTCACAATAGATGGTGGTCATTATCATGCAGTATAAGTTTCTCATTTAAAAAATGAGGAAATAGAAGCCTCGAAAGGGCCAGGCTCACCTAAGGCGTATTAAGAGGTTTTCCGTGTTTGACCTACAGCCACTGTGGAGCCTCCTTGAAGCATTAAGTGAGTTTGGTGAGGCAGGAAGTGAGTTTGGTGCATTTTTTTTCTAAGTGTGGGAAAAATATAACCATCTCAATGGGCTGTGAGTCTGAGGTTTTACTTTATACCAATTATATGCTTACAGCTCTTTCTGGTGATTTTAAAAAACAAAGACTTAATTTTTGTGTGTGTGTTTATTCTTTTTTATTTCTTTATTTTACTTCTTATTAAAATTTTCAAACGTGAAGAAAAATAGAATAATATAATGAATATCCATCATCTGAGTTTAACAATTGTTAATATTTTGCAGAGACTTAATTTTTTGAATAAAGTTTATTTCATATTTAGACTAGGCCATATTAGCAGCAAGTCTGCGATTTTGGGGGAAATAAGAGCCTATAAATCACGTTAGTTACTTCGTGGGAGGGAATGGAGAGGTGACTCCAGGACCCCCGGGGCAGGACGCTATGTTGACACCAGGTGAGGCTCCTAGGCTGCCAAAGCAGGTGGGCAGCTCTTCAGTGAAGCCTGGGTGTGGGCCAGAGGACAGGCGAGCCGGAGGGAGGACTTGGTGGTCACTCGGGGGTCTGCAGCTGGTAGGATCCAAGATGAGGACAAGTCTTCCAGGCAGTGATCGGGCTCTGACCAGTTGAAAGAACATTTCATAAATTATTCCACCCTCAGGCTGCCCTGGGAAAGCTGGCAGGGCAAGCAGCAGCCAGGGGGACAGAAGCCCAATGAGCCCAGCCAGTGCACCCTCCCCGCAAGAACCATCAGGATACCAGGGGATGCTTCCCAGAGATCGGAAGTATATGTGTGCCTACCTTCCTCTCCCATAACCCCAGGACCTTCAGGAGAGAGTCAGGGGCAGAGAGCTTATCTGAGGAGCCAGCCATTTTATCCCAGAGAGGCTCAGCATTATCCCTAAGTATAAACAATTAGATCGGGTTAAATTTAAACTGAATCAGGCATTTATTATTAGTTTTTCTTTATTCGTAAAATGACCAGATTAACTATAGTCAAAATAAATGAGCTACAATTTCTCCATGTCTTTGAGTATCACGCGAGTGTATTGTGACCCAGATATGTATTCTCCCTCCCTCCTTCATCCCTTCACGCCTAACAAAACTCGCTAAATTCCATGTAGGAATCTCTTCTACAGTATCCCTGAGAGATGACTTTCAGACCGAACCTGATTATCTCCAGCAACGTGAAGGTTGCTACCTGATGGATCAGGGTTTGAAAGTTTTAAGGTGTTACAGACGCTTCTGAAACATTCTGTAAAGCTATAGACTCTGTCACTGGAAAAATACACACTCATACAAAAGCTTGCACTTTGACACCATGGAACGTATGCAGCTTGATCAAGGTTACCACCTTGATAAGGTAATTCCATTATTAGAAGCAAAACCAGTTCACTCTGCCTGATGGCCTGCACAGATCTGAGGCAGTGATCAGGGTGCAGGCTACGGCTGGGCTCGGATAACATTTTTAGTAGCTCACATGCTGTCTCAGTATGAATCCCCCCTTCCCCCCCAGCTGCTTGGAGAATGAAATCTCTGCAGGGCAGGAATTTTTGTCTGTTCATTCACTGCTCTACTTCCAGAAGTTTCAATACTTGTTGAATGAATGAATAAATGTACTAAGACCCTCAGATGTTTATCATATAAACTGTTGCCAGAGTCTTGTGTTTATGTTATTGATTTTAAAGAAAAACTGTCAGCAGGACCTTATGTTAAACTTGATAGAACATTGACCTTTCCACTTGTTTTCAAGACAGCACTGCAGTGTGTCGTTACCTTTTGGACCCATCTCCTATCATGTTAACTCTCCCTTCCAGCCATGTGCCATCTGCATATTTGATGAGTGACATCAGTCTGCTAAGTAAGACTGCAGCTGTGTCTGGGGTGGGGATAGAGGGCTGGAAGGGGCAGAAGAACACAGCAGGGAAGCAGAAGCAGTTAGAACAGAAGAGATTCCGTGGAAACTTTCTGAAGCTCAGTGTTAAGCAAAGTAGAGCGAGTCCGAATCAAGTGTCATTTTAGATGAAGCTAATCTGGGGGGATTAGATAACTTTTTTTTTTTTGCAGTACGCGGGCCTCTCACCGTTGTGGCCTCTCCCCTTGAGGAGCACAGGCTCCGGACACGCAGGCTCAGCGGCCATGGCTCACGGGCCCAGCCGCGCCGCGGCATGTGGGATCTTCCCGGACCGGGGCACGAACCCGTGTCCCCTGCATCGGCAGGCGGATTCTCAACCACTGCGCCACCAGGGAAGCCCTAGATAACTTTTACTCGGCATGAAGACAGGAGAGCTGGGAAAGGATTCACCCCAGCTGACATGGTGGGAAAATGAATTGAGTTGTGGACCTGCATGAGTGAGGGTTCTCCAAAGAAATAGAATCAATAGGAATGTGTGTGTGTCTGTGTGTGTGTGTCTGTGTGTATGAGAGAGAGAGAGAGATTTATTATAAGGAACTGGCTCACATGATTGTGGAGACTGGCAAGTCCAAAATCTGCAGGGTAGGTGGGCAGTCTGGAGATCCAGGGAAGAGTTGCAGTTTGAGTCCAGTGGAAGTTTGCTGGCAGAATTCCCTCTCCCTTGGGGGAGGTCAGTCTTTTTCTTAAGGCCTTCAACTGATTGGATGAGACCCTCCCATACTATGGACGGCAATCTGCTTTACTGAAAATCTACTGATAGAACCCGTCCAAAAAACATACCTTCACAAAAACATCTAGAATAGTGTTTGACCAATATCTGGGTACCATGGCCTAACCAAGTTGACACATAAAATTAACTGTCACAGTACCACTCAGGAAAACCTAACACAAAACATCTGTGTTTATCCAACAGCTGCATTAGAGCAATATTCTAACCCCACTGGGTATTCACATACTTCCAAGCCCCCTTTGTAAATTCATACCTTGTGTTTCCTCCTCATTACTGACTTATCCCGGAACGCCCTTCTCCAGCCTTGCTTCCTTTACCACTGGAAAAAGTCTCCTCATCTTTCAAAGTTCAGATCAACTGTCAACTCTGAGATACTTTCTTTAATACCACATCCCATCCTGAAGCATTAATTCCCTCTCAGGTCCTTTCTCCATGTGCTGTTATAACACTGATCACATTGCCTTGCAATTGCTCGTACATCAAACATCAGATCAGCAAAGGGGTTTAAAATGTAAACTCTGGCTCCAGACTTCCCTCCATTTAATTCCTGACCTCAGCAAGTTATCCAACTGCTTTATGCCTTAGTTTCTTCATCTATGAAATGGGACTAAAGTAGTACTATACCAACAGAGTTGTAGTGAGGACCTAATGACTTACTATATGTAAAACTTTTAGAACTGCATGTAGTAACCACTCCAAAGAATGGTAGTTATTTTCATTCTTACTGTTATTGTTGCTCTCTGATTCCTGTGTCGTGTGGAAAGATTAGGTGTTTCTGGAGGCCAGGGACATTATCATATTCCTTTTTGCATTCCTCCTAATATTGTGCGGGATATACCAAGGGTCTATAGACGTTTCTTGGAGTGTACAGTACCTTATACGTGTAGGGTGCTCTACAATATACAAAGGCTGGCAACGTTATCGCCCATTTAAACCTCATTACAATCTTGCGAGGTCGTTAATACCCCCATTTTACTGATGAAGAGACTGAGAAGTAGATATTAAATGAATTGTCCAGTGTCACACACGGCTGGCAAGTGGCAGAGTCTCTAACTCCAAGGTCAGTGAGAAAGAAGTGCAGGGATGCCAGAAATTCGGAAAGTTTTCTTTTCTGGCCCAGGTAACTACCCTTCCCCCTTCCACTTCCTTCTTCTTACTGCCAAAACATAGACATTCAAGACTGTGCAAGCTGGAAAAAAGAAAAAGGAGGTTTCCATTCTCCTAAGAACTGATTTCAGGAGAAGGTTATTAATACAAGATATCCTCGGCCGTGACTGTGGCCTCTTCTATCTTGGTCTTAATCTCCGGGAGGGGAATCTGACTGATGGCCACCACAACCAGGTTAGTGGCGTGGGCTGAGGCGCTGGCCACGCAGATCCAGAATGACTCTTCATACTCCTCCTCCACCACCACAAAGCGGAAGAGT
Source organism: Delphinapterus leucas (assembly GCF_059928025.1). NCBI lineage: Eukaryota > Metazoa > Chordata > Mammalia > Artiodactyla > Monodontidae > Delphinapterus > Delphinapterus leucas. Next base: position 44,696,813 of record NC_143133.1, on the reverse strand, counting down.
TTCTCCTGGAAGTTGGCGATTCGTTCTGTCAGGTCGTGAAATTTTACCGCGGCCATGAAGCTGGCGATGGCCAAGGCCACGACTCCTCCTGAAACCCAGAAAGGACACCCTCATGCAGAGCTCTTTTCCTTGCAATTCAACCACTAGATGTGAGGTGGCTTTTCTGTGGCACAGGCAACAAACTTGTGGTGTAAAACACGCTTAGGGCAACACAAATTTTAAAATGCTTTTAAAAGCAGCAGATAATCCACTGTGTGAGGGGCGAGAGGTGTGGGAATAAGCTTCCTATCAGATCTACTTTGAGCCTCGACTCTGCCACTTTTTCCCTTACCCAGGGCGGGGCAGGGTGTGTGTGTGCACATGTGGATAAGCTCAGTCTCTAAGTATTTCAGCCTGTGTATGTAGACCTTGAGGCTTCTGAGGGAAGAGACAAGAGCATCGTACTGGGCAGATTGGGGGATCAGAACGGAGGGCTAGACTGTTCTCTCCTCCTCAGTTATCATCTTTCCAAGCTTAATGATAAGAGGAGATAAGAGAAGGAGGAAAGGAAAGGAGAAAGGAGAAAACTGGAAGGATTCCAAACTTCATGTCCTTCCCTACCTATTGCTTCAGACTTTGACCCTCCGGGTTCCCTCTGTTTCTCTTTCTCTCTCCATCTTTCTCTCTACTTTTCTCCTGCCCTGATTTTAATTAATATTTAAAAATCACATTTATTATGCCCTTTGTTTAGATTATTACTTCTTATTGAAGAAAATTTGGACACCAGAGAAAATCACAAAGATGAAAAGACAAATATGCTTTTTTCCTAAAAGCCAAATATAAACACTTTGAACATTTTGGTATATTTCTTTACATTTCCATCTCTTTAACAAAATTAGTATTATGGTACACTTACTGCTTTACACTTGATTTACTTCCCTTACTTGAATATTTTTCCATGTTGTTAAATATTCTGTTAAAGCACCACTTTAAACTGTGTATGATGTTTTATACTAGCGACACACCTAATTATTTTAAGTTTAATTAAGTGTGACCTAATTTCTGGATATCTAGACTGCTTCCAATTTTTTGATATTATAAAGTGCTGCAGGAAACTCCTTTTAATGTACATTTTTTGTGCTCTTTTCCTGTTATTTCCTTAGCATAAATTAATGTTTGGAATTGTTTAATCAAAGGATACTCGTATTTTTATGCCTTTTGAGAGTAAAGTTTTGTCAAATTGCGTTTTTTAAAATACTCCTGTCAATAGAGCTTGAGGGTACTGTCTCTCTGAGGAAGGGAATTGACAGAGATAAGCATTTATTTCAAAAGCAGGATTGAGCACTTTCTACATGCCAACCACTGTGAGCATTCAGGCAGAGATAAACAAGTCTACATGGGAGTGAGCCACGTTTATAAGAAATTCTACAGGATGGCCACAGTCTGCGAACATAGGCCAATACGTAATAATTGATTTACTGACATTACATTCTCATGCATGATAAAACAACATTACTTGTTTCTATACTTTATGGTCATCCTGTATAAAGTAAAATGTAGTGAGGGGTTATTGCCATCAGGATACCTTGACCATTTGACCTGGGTTTTCTGAAATCATTCTTGGGATTTTGTTACTTTCATTACAGGTGATTTTTCAGTGCCGAACTAAATGTGAATTAATTTCTGTATATCAGATACTCTCCCAAATCAACACACACACACGCACACACACACACACACACACACTCACACACAACTTTTGTCTTGGTTTTTGTCTTGGAAAATAGGTCACGGTGGTCATAGATGATTAAAGAAAGGACAAAAGGCTTAGACTCAGTTATACCTGGGTTGGAATCCTGCCTCTGTTACTCATCGTTGTGTGACTTTGGGTGTATCTTTTTTTTTTTGGCGGTACGCGGGCCTCTCACTGTTGTGGCCTCTCCCGTTGCGGAGCACAGGCTCTGGACGCGCAGGCCCAGCGGCCATGGCTCACGGGCCCAGCCGCTCGGCGGCATGTGGGATCTTCCCGGACCGGGGCACGAACCTGTGTCCCCTGCATCGGCAGGCGGACTCTCAACCACTGTGCCACCAGGGAAGCCCGGGGTGCATCTTTTAACTTCTCTGAGCTTCAGGTTCTTCACCTGTAAATATGGGTCTAATAATACCGCCTCATAGAGAGGTTGTGAGGTTTACACAAAATAAGGCATGTAAGCCCCCCAGGTCCCTTCTCTTGTGTCCTTTGTGAGGTTCCTTCAGAATCACAGCAGCAGTCCCACATCCTCACTCATCCCATGGTCCCCTCTTCTTCACCCACAGCTCTCTGTCTTCTCTCTTCTCTCATCCCGACCTCTCTTCGCTGCTCTAAGCCCTCAGCCACTCATGCACGCTAATACTTCAGTTCTTTATGATGACAGAGATTCTTCAACTTTTAGTAAAAAGGATATTCATGCCCATCAAGGAAGTAACAGACCCAGGGAAGTGAAGGCTGAGGTGGGGCATTTTAATTCCTTCATGCCTTCTGCCCACCTACTTGGAACTCAGCCTCCTGATGACATGGACAGGAATCTGTCTCCCCAGGGGCCTTCCTTACCTGCGAGAACGTTCCATAGACAGATGCCCCCGGGGCCGTTGACTGCCCGGTACGGAACCTGGATCATGTTGAGAATGGCAAAGCCCATGCTGACCAGAGCCAGCGCCAAGGCCAGGAAGAGGAGAAACAGAATTGTCACGTGGAGGCCTGCATTGAGCTCCTTCACCAGGTGTGGGAAGACTGGGGAGAGAAGACACAGCCAAGATGTCAGCCTCAGAGCTTGGCTCCAGTTCTTACGTCCCAGGCTTGCTTACCATGAAGGCTTTAGCAGAGGGGAGTGAGGGCAAGGCAGCAAGTGCTGGGTTTTCAAAAAGCAGGAGACTTCCTGAGATGAATTCATGGCCCCCAGATTTACCACTTATCAGTTGGCCAACAATCTTCGCTTCCTTGGGGTGGCTGCAAAATCAGAATGTGCCCCAGCTGGGCATTTAAGTTGCATTGGCCTCGCAGCTCTGGGATCTGGTGTGAGCTAATCCATACAAGCTCCAGATGGTGTTGCTTTAGCAAAGGAGGCTGGCAAGAGAGTCAGTCAAAGAAGGCTGATTGATCACAAAGCTTTCATCTGGGTCAGAGAGTAGCCTTCATTAAATCAGAAAGGTAGAAGCGGTCTCAGGTATATCATGAAGAGTTTAGAGGGGTGTAGCAAAGTGAAGCCTAGATCTGGCATCCAAAGTTCCAGGTTCAAATCCCAGCTTTGCTGATTTGCCACAATTATAAAATATTTAGGATCATCTAAACCCTACTTCTCCTACCCATCTTACAATATTGAGGGGGTCAAGTGAAGGGCATAGGAATAATCATAGTGCCCACTTTGTGGGCACTAATGCAAAGCTAGGAGCATCATTTTGGATTCCCCATAATGATTCAGTAAGATAGACATTAATTCCCTGTGTATGATGGGCATGTAATTCTCATGTTGCACTTTATTAGAATATTAATTTGCCATATTAATGTGGCAGGATAATTTAGTGAAATATTAATTTGGATTTGTCTTCTCTATATTTCTCTCTATGTGAAGATCAAATGATATATCATAGTAGAGTGTTTAAATATTGTCTAGGAAAGAGTCCGTTCTCAAAAATGGCAACTGTGGTTGTTATTTTACCCTCTGACTTGGGAAAAGTCATGTGACTTCTCAAGCCTCAGTTTCCTCACCAGTATAATGTGGATAGTAATAGTTGCATAGGAGTTGAGTGTAATCAACATTCACGGAGCACAGTCAGGGGCCAAGCCCTTTCCGTCTGTTATCTCATCCAATCCTTGTGACAAGGATATGAAGTAGATTTTATTAAACGCCCTTACCCACAGGCTTGGAGACACCAAGCTCCTTGTCTTTGGGCAAGGTGTTCCTGAACTCTATCCAGGACCAAAGTCCTATATATCACATGGTATATAGAGTTTAGAGTCACTGATTTCAGTTATTGTAAATGAATGATTTAAAATGATGAAAGCTAAAAAACTCCTGGGCAAACCCCTTCCTCTGCAACTACTCCAAAGTTTCTACTGAATACCTCCTGGTCAAATCGGGGTCCATCTTGTGAATTCCAACCTCCCTGCTTAATTACTTGATACAACTGACCAACCCGTCTTTGGCCCCAGTTGGGAGCCAGGACTCAAAGCTTTCCGGGTTCCACTCACTCCCTGACCCCGTCCTGCTCTGGCTCCTTTGCTGGCTCACCTGCCCATTTTTATTCATAGAAGGCTGGTGTCTCCCAAGCCTGAGAACAAGAATTTTTGTCCTTCTTCCTTTGAAGTGTCCTTTCCACTCAGAAGTGTCCAGACACTCCACAGTTATGTCTTCAGTTCTGATCTAGCTTTCTTTCCAGTTCTGTATTTCCATGTATATTTATCTCTATGTGGTTATCTCATCAGCATCAGAAACTTTACCCCAGAAAATTAACTCCTTCCCGTGGGATTTTTTTTCTGTAGGACTTATCTCTTCCATTTCTTGTCCTTACATTTCAGTGTGCTTTAGATTTTTTTTTTTCATTGCAAACTCGCAGCACTTTTTCATTCCAAACATGGTAGCTTATGCCTGATTACCTAATTGTCTCATAATCGTGTTTCTTGCCATGCAGCCCTTAGGACACATAACCAGCATAATAATCCTCACCAAACACTTAAAATAGAAAATCATCACCTGTGTGATTGGCAAAGATCAAAAGGTTTGCTAATATACCATGTTAATGAAGGTGTAGGGAAGGAGGCAGTTGTCAAAACTTGTAGGGATATTAATTCATACAATGTCCTTAGAGAGCAATTTGGCAACATCTATCACAGCAATTTCATTTCTAGGAAAAGCACTCCCACGTGTGCTCAAAGCTGTATATATCGGACATTCATTACAGTAGCAAAAGATTGGAGAAAAAACCAAATCACGAGTCAATAGGAGATTGAATAAATTAAAGCACGGTCACACAAAGCGACTTATAAAAAGAATTAATCATATCCATATAATGACATGAACCCATCTCCAGGTGTGATTTAATAATAAAATTGAGAAATAACCATATTATGATGATGGGGCGAGGGGATTTGGGGCATATGGAGTGATATGGAGAGGGATGGTGAAAGAATACCCAATCCTTAGCTTCCACAGTAGGAAATGTATTGACTATATTAAAAAAAACCCAAATCTTTACTGGCAAAGGGCTGAATCTCATTCAGCCTCCACAATCATGGGCCACACTCCAAGGCTCTAGATCTCCCAGTTAACTGAGATATTATTTTTTACATATGTCATTATTTAGAAATTCAAATCTTTCCTCACGAGTTTTCATGCATCAGTTCCTTCTATTAATAATTTCTTTAAGGGGTGACTCTACTGTTGCTCTTGTCACACAGGTGCCATCCCAGGAGACCTGTTGCCTGCTTGCCTTTCATATTTGTACCCAGTTTCCAAAAGTTTGAGACACGTCTGACTTAAGAATTACATTTAAGTTTCCAGCTTGAAATCCATGACCATAAGAGCATATGATCCATGGTGACAAGTGACAATAGCTACACATATTGAGCGCAGACTGTGTGCCAGCACATATACACTTTCTCTCTTTCACTGCTCACGGCAACCTTCTCTCACGCCTACAGATGCATAAGTTAGAGTCTTAGAAATGAGAAGTTAAATAGCTTAGTCAGGTCACCCAGCCAGGAAGTGCTGGCTTCAGGATTTTGCCGCAGGACCTATTGCTGGAAAATCAGATAACTTGGATAAGCAAAGATTTAAAAGTTTAATCCTAGTACAGCTGGAGGTCTAGAGGTCTTATTTTGAATTTGAATATATATTCTTATGGTGTACATATTAAAGCTAAGCCACTTGAATCCCAGAAGTGATTAATCATCCTGTCAGAAACTCAAATTAGATAACTATCTAATTATTAAGTAATTTGTTTGCTCCCTACTCCAGAGAAGTCCAACAGTCCTTTTTGCCCCAGCAAGGCAAAAATTAATTTTAAAAAAGAAATAATTGATAAATTGGATTTCACTAAAATGAAAAAATTCTGCCCTGTGAAAGACAGTGTCAAAAAAATGACAACACAGCCACTGCAATGGGAGAAAAGAGTTGCAAAAGACACAACTGAGAAAGGACTGTTATCTAAAATGGACAATGGTAAGAAAAGCCTGAGATTTGAAGTCAGATCCAGGTCTGGCTGTTGACGGAATGCTTGGGGGTGGGAGATGAGGGGGGAACCAGTGAATTAAAAATTATCAAGCACATACTATGTATCAAGCACCATATCAGGTGCTTTTACAGAAATTATTTCATTTATTGATTTCTCTGACCCCCAATTTCCTCATCAGTAAAATGGGCATAAATAAAATCTCTCCTCTAGCGCAGAGTGGGTTGAAGGAAATGAACAAAGAGGTGACAGCTTGAGACATTAATGTGTTACTGCCCAGTGCTCATTTACTTCCTTTCTCTTTCCCAGATGGAAAGCTTCTGGAGGGCAGACACTCCTCTGTTTAGTTTATCCCTGTTTTCCTAAAAGCGTTGGGCCCATAAATACAGTACAGCTGAATATGTGAACAATGCTAAATTAGTGTTTGTCCCTTTCTTTCCCCAGCTGCTCAAACTGCTAGATTGATTTGTTTTTATTTCAGAAAGTCTGGGTATAAAAAAGGATCTTAATTATGATCATGCTGTATAGTTCTCTGCTTTTCTCCATGATTGGTTTGGAAATTGACTCTCTTGGGTGATTCTAGGGGAGACCCCTATGAAGGTGCGAATTGAGGCTGTTTGTCCACGAGACCCAATCGAACTTTCCTACTCCAGTTTACAAAGCACTTTCACACCCCGCTTCTCTGCTGATCTGCACATGGGCCCTGGGAGCAGGGATTTTTTTTTTTTTCTTTCTTTGGAACAACAGTGACAGTAGCAGGAAAATCCTGATTCCAACTTGGGGTTTGGGGGCTCTGATACACCCCATAGCTGCCTCACACAAGTAGGTGGTACTGGCTCTAGGAGCTGTACATCTAAAGGTAGAGAGACTCACCTCTGAGGCTAGAGAATGTGGTAACAGACGCGGTATCCCTGGGTGGCATTGGTGTAAAACCAGCCAAAGCCAGGAGGAACCTGGCTCCAGCTCCCGGTGCAAGTTTTCAAAAAGAATCACATCATGGTTATACACCCTCCTCTGGGACCCCACCCAGGGCAGCCAGAAATAAAACTTTCCTGAGTATTATCCTGCTCAGAACTAATATTAAAAAGTCCTTTATGATTCTTACACAGTTCTGATGTTTCAGAGAGCAGACCACGTTAGATGAACCCAGGGGGCTTTTTCCCATAGTCACCCCTCTGAGAAGGAAGAGGGCGGAGGGAAAGGAACATGTACTGAGTGCCTTCAGTGGGCAAACAGTAAGTGCTCATTTGCTTAGCTTATGGCTTCCAGGGCTAGAGGTAGTTTGCATTTCTGTGAGCTGGGATGGCAGGAGTTTAATTAGCATCACAGTGGAAGGGCCCAGTCTTGTCTTGACCTCCTTTGAACTCCTCCTTCTGCAAAGCCTGTCTCTGCTTCAGCTGCTGCTCCAGAAACAGTGCTTGTGCTTCGTGACCTCCTTAATTATCCTAGGCCCACCATCTGCCACTCCACACCCTCTGTTATGGGCTGCATTCTGTACCCAGCCTCAAAAAATGTGTTGAAATCCTAACCGCCATCATCTCAGGATACGACCTTATTGGGAAATAGGCTCTTTACAGAAGTAATCAAGTGGAAATGAGGTCATTAGGGTGAGCCCTATTCCAGTAAGACTAGTGTCCTTATAAAAAAGGGGAAATTTGGACACAGAGACAGTCATGCACAGAGGGAAGACCATGTGAAGAGACTTAGGGAGAATGCCATGTGTAGAGTGGAGTAATGTTGCCACAAGCCAAGGAATGTCTGGGGCTACCAGAAACTGGAAGAGGCAAGGAAGACTCCTCCTAGAGGTTTCAGAGGGAGAACGGCTCTGTCAACAACCTGATTTTGGATTTCTACCCTCTAGAACTGTGAGAGAATAAATTTCTGTTATTTAAGCCACCCCGTTTGTGGTACTTTGTTATGGCAGCCCTAGGGGACTAACACACCCTCCCAAATGACCCCTCAGTCGTTTCTGACAGGAGCCATCCACCTGCATCCTCCCATCCTGGAGAATTCACATCCATCCACCACCTCCCCAACATCCAGAATTTGCTGAATTCTGGAAGAACAGTAAAGACTACTAGGGTAACACGCCGCCTTGGGAAAGTTGCCAGTCACAGATTCCCGAGGGAACAACACACAATGGAGGGTGGGAACTTTAGAGTAAGACCGACCAGGGTTGGAGACTGGCTCTGGCACTCAAGGCTCTGTGACCTTGATCAAGTTGCTTAACCTCTCTGAGCCTCATTCTTCTATCTGGCAGGTTTGTGGAAGATTAGTATAGCATAGGTCACATGTCTGGCATCTTGTACGTGAACATTCAGTATAAATGAGTTTAAAAGTACTTTATCGATATTCATTCAACCAATGTTTTTGAATGTGTGCCAGGCACTGTTCTAGGGGCTTGGGATCATCAATGGACAAGATCCTTGCCCTAATGGCACTATATACCAAAGGGGTGGAGACATAATAAATAATAAACATAACAGATAAATAAATGATCTAGTGTGTAAGAAGATGGTTATGATGGTAACGTGGTATATCATGCTATATAATTACATAATTATATGGGCTATTTTTATTATGTTCCCTGAGCACGGGCTTGCTTATTAAAGTCTCTGGAGTATTGCTGCTATTGAATCTATTGCTCCCTTGTTCAAGCTTTGGAACTTCCTTCGTGAGGTTTGTTAATTTCAATTCCCTAAAACGTACACAGTACTATATATAATCAACAAGGACCTACTGTATAGCACAGGGAACTTTACTCAATACTCTGTAAAAACCTATATGGGAAAAGAATCTGAAAAAGAATGGATATTTGTATATGTATAACTGAATCACTTTTCTGTATACCTGAAACTAACACAACATTGGAAATCAACTATACTCCAATATAAAATAAAAATTAAAAAAAACCCTATTATCTACAATTATTCTAAAAATTGTGCCATTTCCCCCTTTTTTGTGTGTGTATTTGTGGGTTGTTTTTTTTTTAATTTATTTATATTTGGCTGTGTTGGGTCTTCGTTTCTGTGCGCGGGCTTTCTCTAGTTGCGGCGAGTGGGGGCCACTCCTCATTGCGGTGCGTGGGCCTCTCACTGTCGCGGCTCCAGATGCGCATGCTCAGTAGTTGTGGCTCACGGGCCTAGTTGCTCTGCGGCATGTGGGATCCTCCCAGACCAGGGCTCGAACCTGTGTCCCCTGCACTGGCAGGCAGATTCTCAACCACTGCACCACCAGGGAAGCTCAATGTATTTGTGGTTTTGAAACAACCTCAAACTTCAGAAAAATTGCAAGAATGGTACAAAGAAATTTTTTTTTCCCTTCTGAACTATTTGAGGGTAAATTGCCCCTCCAACCCTGGCACTTCAGGGTCAATTTCCTCAAAAAGGACCTTGTCTTTCACAACCACGATACAACTATCAAAATCAGTAGGTTAACACTGGCATATGACTGCTGTTTAATCCTGACACCCCGTTCAAGTTCCACCAATTGTCCCAGTGACATCCTTTATAGTAAACTGACCCAGCTCAGAACCAAGTACTGCATACAGCTGTCATCATCCCCTTTTAGCATGTCCTATTTCTTTGTTTTATTTATTTCTTTATGTTAAGTGTGTTTTCAGCTTTTTATGTTATGTTTTTAACAAAGCTTTTCAATATCCCTGGTCCAATTTAATTTCTGGGTAAATATAAATATTCCCAGCGATATTTTTTCTTGCTATACATAACAAATATATATATCCTTCATGTATGTAAATGATGCCAATTTGTATCGTTATATTTGTCAGTGGTTCCAGCTCTCTGTCTTTATACGTTTAATAAGATGCCCTGGTCAGGATTCTAAAAACTACAGTTATGAAATATAGAAATCATATAATGGATAAATCCCTTATCCCCTTGCATTTGCATTATGTTGATTAATTATGATTTTGTAGGATACTGTTCTCACCAGCAATCTAATTGTATGAGTCTAAAGATGTGCAGAATATTGCCTTTTTTGTTTCAGTTTTTCCTTCCCAGAAGATCCTTCATAAGCTGGTCTTGGATTCCTGCTCTATCGACCTGCTGAGCAGCTCTGCTGTGACGCTGGATGGCCGCCTGCCTACGTCAGTACCTGCTCACGTTCATGGACAGCAGCCTTGCCTGAGGTCTCCTTGCCAGGAAACATCCGGGTTGGGCTTTGAACCCAGATAGTCTGATTCCAGAGCCCAGGAACACAGCCCTTTTGCTTTTTCGCAGACTCTGAAGCTTTTATATAAATAGAAGAGGAAGGTTCATTTCAGCAGGTCGTCTACACCCGCAGGCCACACTGGCTGAGCATACCCAAGTCGTGTGACCTGGGTCTAAAGTTTTCCGCTGGGTGACCTCAGGCAAGTTTTTAACCTCTCCAAGCCTCAGTGGAGTCCTCTGCAAACTGGGAATGTTAATAATTCCTTCTTTATAAATTTGTTATAAGGCTTAAAAGAGACAAACCATGTAAAGCACTTAGTAGAATGTCTGAACACGTAAGCACTCAATATTTTTAGTGAGTATTCATAGAGGTAAACTACAAAGATATACAAATCCCTATTTCTAATGTTTCTATAAGCCTCCACGGAAATAAAAGGTCTCTTCTGGGTGCTGAACAAGAGTAAGTCCTTGGCTTACTGTGGATTAAGTCATTATGCCTTAGACTGTAGTGGCACTTGAATTTCGCATTCAGACACAAGCATCCTTATGAATATTTAAAAATAAGTGTTCTAAAGCAGGTTTCGTGCCCCCCAGTATACTCACTTGTGAATTGGGACTGGCGGCCCCCAAGCCCGCATTGCCGCACCTTACAACCGCGGAAGAGTCCGTAGTAAATGTCCCCAATGAATTGGACCAGCTCTGGATCTGTGGCATTGACAAGATCAACTCCAGTCTGACAAAGGATTTTCCCACTCAGCCAGTGGGGCAACGCCAGGGCAACGATGATCAGTATAAAGGAGGAGAGGCTGAGTAAAGATGCCAGCCCATACCACGTCTTTTTGAACCATCCAGGCATCCTGGTGGGTGCAGGTCATGCCCCAGGTGTCTGAGCAACAGCGGGGGTCCTTGACATCTTCCAGACACTCGGCAATCCCCCGCTCTAGGGTCAGCTCTTCCAAACACACTGTTTCAAGATTTCAGGTCCATCTCCTGGCCCTCCCTCAGCGCCTGCCTCCACAGCCCATGTTTACTACAACTGCATTGGAAGTCTCTACAGAGACGTCTTCACCTGACTGGAGTGTAGAGGAGTGTGTTACCGAAGGAAGTAACCCTATATCCCCCACTAGACTAAGGTTTCAGCAGAGGGCTTAATTGTTCCTCGTTTCAAGTATTTGAATAACCCTGGTGTGGACCTCTTAACGGCAAGGAAGTTATTAGCAGGCATAACCAGGTAGATCTGACGATAAAGAGATGCTAACCAGTCTCAAAAAATGCGTACAGTAGAAGGAAAACAAAAATGGAATGATTAGCACTTGAACATTGCCAACAATGCACCGTATCAAATGTTGATCTCTTTGATGCATGCCCTGGCATTTCTTTCTCTAAAATGTCACTGCTGTCAGAATCCCTAGAAGTGTTATTAATACCACAAAATGACCTCTGTTCTCAAGCCTTTTAATTGAAATGTGTAAACAAGGCTTTATGATTCTTAAATTTATCACTGGGTGAATCTGCTGCAGGTAAAATTGCAGCCTGAGTCAGAGTTAATTTGCGACTGTTGGGGAAACCTGGACCCCAACACGTACAGCCCCCCTTTATCTCCACCCTTCCCCCCTGCCCCCGCCTGTTGTATCACCTGAAACGGGAAAGGAAAGTGTTTTTCTAATGTGTTAGCAAATAATAATCTCCCATCACCCTGCTGGTGTCTTTGTCTCTCCTAAGAGTGAAGATCTGTCCTTTTCTTTTGATTTACTGGCACAAGGAATGAAATATTCCACGATTTCTATCTTATACAGTGGCTTTAAAAATTTAACTTTTAGTCTATCGCTGAATGTCAACTTCACATCATGTGAGACTGGTAACAGTCATTGTCAGTAGCTTTGGGGGCAAAGTGGGGCAGAAGCGGCGGTGAAATTCCTTATTTGGTCACAGAGCTCTGGAGGGAGTTCAGGAGGTTGCCCTGTTAACCAACAGGACTTCTGGGAATCTCACTTGGAGAGCACAGAGGGGCAGAGAGACATGGTGATGGAAATAGTTTTCTTCCCTCTAAGGGGGGTTCACTTCTGTGGTCTCTCCGCAATGAAAATAAAGAGTGTCTCCACAGCTTGTACGGTGTACAAAGGCTCTTACCGTATGCTTGCTCACCCCTGATGGTGCGGCAACCCTTTGTGGTAGGCAGGGGATGTGCTATTCCAGACATTTCTCTCTTGAGAAAACTGGATGTCAGGGTTGGGGCTGGAGATCAGGTCTCTGAAATGCAACAGCTGCCTTCATCACAATAACCTTGACATAGCAAATGTTTTTCTGGTAATGAACAACAAAATACTTATAAAAGGCTTACGAGAGTGCTTGGCACATTAGTAAGTGACCAATAACATTCGTTATCCTTATTGTAACATGAAGCACGCTTTGAGAAGGCAGGCCATGTGTAATACCTTTGCATCCTATCTCTGCCCCAAATGATGGACCTATGTCAATTTTTGGTGTTTTAGGGGTTAAGCAGTTATCTTTCGAAAAATTCTGCGGGAATTGACGGATCTTCAACAAGCCCATGCTCCTCCAGGCTGAATGGAGGTGTGGTTAGGCAGAACCCTGTTAAAGACTTGGGTTCGAATTCCTACTCTTCTGGGCAAGTGGCTGAGACTCTCCTGTTTCAGTTTCCTAACTTGTCATAGGCTCGTTGTGCACACTAAAATGAAACGGCACTTCGAGATCACTTCTCGCCGTGCGTGGGTGTTTATTTGGGGCTGGGGCGGGGCAGCGGGCGGCGGATGAGGGGGCGCGGCCCTGCTCGCCGAGTGTGGCTGCGCGCTAGGCGGCGGCAGCGGGCTCGGCTGTGGGTGCGGCCGACGCGCGGTCCCTCTTGGCGGGGTAGGCGGCCGGGGCGGAGCGCCACGTTCGTGCTCAGGGGCTTTCAGAGCAGCGGAAGCCGAGCCGGAGGAGCGGGATGGCGGCGGTAGCTGGGGAGACGCGCCGGGTGCTGGTGTACGGCGGCCGGGGCGCGCTGGGCTCCCGATGCGTGCAGGCGTTCCGCGACCGCAACTGGGTAATTCGGCGGGCTGCGGGCGGGCACCGTGGTGACTGGGGCCCAGAGGGGCCTGCCGGTGCAGCGCCGGAGCGCGGCCTGGAAGGAAGCTGGGGGCCCCAGAGCACCCCCAGACATGGGTGATTGCACATGTATGCACACGTCTACACGTCTGTTCTGTCTCCGAGTGCGTGCGTACCCCGTGGCCCGAGGTGCAGGGCCTTTGCTCTCCAAGGAGAAAGGTTCGGGGGCATGCGGCGGCTGCTCCGTCAGCCTCTTCCAGGCCCGGAAAGTCTGGCATGACTCGAGAGAACAGAGACGGAGGAAGAGGTAATGAGAGGGAAGGATCTGGAATCACACTGCTTGCCTGGGGTTACTAGCCCTATGACCATGAACGGATTGCTTAACGTCAGCGAAATTGAGTTTCCCCATCCGTAAAATGGGGATAATAATAGTATTTATCCCTTAGGGGAGTTACGAAGATTAAATGAGATGAATGGCGTCGTTCGTTGTGCATAAATTGTAAATTGCTTGACTCGTGGTAAAAGCTATTTAAATGTTAGCTATTATTGATATATATACATATATATTATTGATATATACCTCTGTTCCATTTGCTTCCGTTATATGTGATACTTTGAAATGCCTTTTGTTTTGCAAAGATTACTTCTACTGCTTTGCATAATCAGTAGCCGCTCCCCAGAAAGCAGCAAGGAAGAGACGAGGTTGTCGCCGAGCTCGTGGCGGGGTCAGGGACCCCACTCTGGGGAGCTTTCGTGGGTGTTTACTTAGCAGCAGCCTGAGCAAGGGTGCGCTGGGACCAGAGAGAAAGGGTGCCAGGGTTTTCTTCTTACTCACAGTCTGGTATAGGAATATGCTTTGAAGGATTCTAAATACATCACCTTCCCACCATTTACCTGTCTTAGGGTATCTTCCCAGGTCTGCAGCCGTGGATGGTGGTGACAATGGGAACATTTAAGGACTGCCAGCCAAAGGCCAAGCACTGTGCTCCTACATACTCTTAGTTTCCTTTACTCTTTCCTGTAACTTTAATACAGGGCTCCTGTATCCACCTACATTATAGATACAAAGGCTGTGCTTCCTCCCGGTGCGGGCACTTTGGCCCTTTGACTTGGTGAATCTGCGGAGCTGATTTACCTGTGACTCTCCTGTCTTTCTCTGCCTTTCTTCCTGGGGGCTCCGGGAGGGCGGGGATAGAACCTTTTCTTTGTCTCAGTATCCCCCATGGCTGTGACACAGAAGTAGTGAGTGTTTTTGAAAGGATGCTGTGTTCTTCAAAGCTTGTGGTGGAGATGCTTATCTCTGGGACCTTCAGACTCCCGGACCTTGGAGCTTTCTGAGTAAGAACCATGTGTCACCTGTGCCAGCAGCTGTAGAATCTTACATTCCATTTACTTCTCACACTAACACCATTCATTGTTGACAGCCCTCCATTTTACAGGTGAGGAACCTCTGCAGAGTGGGTGAACGAGAAAGCTTCTATAGGCCAGAACCAGGATTCAAAGCCTGATCTGATTTTCTGAACCCACAGTCATCCCTTTATGCTCTGGGACAGTGGTCGGAAAATTCCAGTTCTCCGTGGGTTGAATCCTGCCTGACACCTTTTTTCATAGAGCCCAAGAGCTTGAAATAGTTCCCCATTTTTAAATGGTTGAAAAGAAATCAGAAGAGTAATATTTTGTGACATGTGAACATTCTATGAAACTCATAATTCAGTGTCTGAAGCTTAATTGGCACACAAGCCACTCTCACCCATCGATTCATTTACTGTTGTGTATGGCTGCTCTCCAGCTATAATGGCAGAGTTGAGTAGTTACAACGGAGGTTGTATGGCCAGCAAAGCCTAAAATATTTACTCTCTGGCTCTTTACAGAAAAGGTTTGCAGACCCCTGGTCTAGGGGGTCTCTGCACGATCAGGGTTTGGCTTTCAGAGGTGGGAGTGGAAGAGGAAGAGGTGTTTGGGGGCAGAATGGGCTAGCCTGGGGCTCAGTAAGGGGTACACTGGCTGAAGCCAGATGCCCTGCAAAGAGTGCAAGAGGTCGGTTGCTAGATACTTTCTCTAGGTGGTTTTCATGTAAAGCCTCTTATGTGCTTCCACTCCCCGAGTTCCTGGGCATGGATCTTTAACAACTGACTGTCTCTTGACCAAAGCTGTTTTCTCCTTGATCCAGTGGGTCGCCAGCATCGACGTCGTGGAGAATGAAGAGGCCAGTGCCAGCGTCCTGGTTAAAATGACAGACTCGTTTACAGAGCAGGCTGACCAGGTAAGTCTAGAGAAGGCCCTACCGCGCATGTGGTAGGGGAACGCTGGGGATAGGGTTCCACCGGCTGTGTGCTCTTCCTTTTTTTCAGGTATTACTTCTCTAATTATGAAAGCCATTTGTGCTCATGGAGGGAAATTTGGAAAAAATGAAAAAAACCACAAAGATAAATAGCCCATAATTCATGTCTAGTTAGCTCACTAGTTAGTTCACATTTTGGCCCATTTTCTTTTCTTACAAACTATGCATACTATATGTTACTAGTTTTACAAGTTGAAATAAATTCGTATTTTATATGTCATGGTCAGCTTTTTTGTAAAAACTTAACCTTTAACTTAGATACTTATTCAGATCACTTAATAAAACCTGTGTTGACATGTAATTTTTCTTTGTGTGGATTGGCCACAGTTTGTTTAGTTTGCACTTAATTATACATTTAAGTTTTTTGCAAAGTTTTTTTTTTTTACCATTATCAAGAATACTGTGGTGAACTTCTTCGTCTCTATCTCTGATTATTTAGCATACATTCTAAAAAGTGGGCTCCCCCCATTCAAAGCAAGAATACTAACAAAGCAGGTTGTTTCTAATTATAAAATCATAGGCTTTTGGGCTTCCCTGGTGGCACAGTGGTTGGGAGTCTGCCTGCCGATGCAGGGGACTCGGGTTCGTGCCCCGGACCGGGAGGATCCCACATGCCGCGGAGCGGCTGGGCCCGTGGTCCATGGCCGCTGAGCCTGCGCGTCCGGAGCCTGTGCTCCGCAACGGGAGAGGCCACAGCAGTGAGAGGCCCGCGTACTGCAAAAAAAAAAAAAAAAAAAAAAAAAAAGTATAGGCTTACTGTAAAATAAGAAGTCAAACAAAACTATACAAATATATAGGTAAATTGTGAAATACCCCTCTTTCTCTCTGTGATAGTGTCACCTCCCCCTGCCCAGAAGGAAGCACTGTTAACAATTTGTTGGATATCTTGGTATAAATATCTGAGATGCTCTTAAGCGGTTCTGCCTTTCTGAAAGAGCTGTTCCCACCAGCTGCATGAGGATGTGCTTTATATGGTTCTCATGCCAACCCTCAGCTATTTCTTATAACAAATTAAAAAAATTTTAAAAGTAGTGCATGTATGATGTAGAAAATACAGTTAAGCAAAAAGGAGAAGGAAATCATTTCTGTTCTCACGATGCAGTTAATATTTTGTTATATTTTCAGTCCATTTCTCCAAACGTATACATGTATAAATCTAAAATTTTTTTAAAAACCCTGGGACTTCCCTGGCAGTCCAGTGGTTAAGACTCTGCGCTTCTACTGCAGGGGGCCTGGGTTTGATCCCTGGTTGGGGAACTAAGATCCTGCATGCTGTACAGTGTGGCAAAACCCCCTCAAAAAACCCAAATAAATTATGACTATACTGTAACTGCTCATTTGCTCTTCTTAAAGCATCAGTTTGACATAGTTTAGAATATAGGAACCCAGCTGACTTATTCCAAAATGTAGATTTTTGTTGTCCTTAACTTTTTATAATATGCTCTCAATGTTTCCTATATTTAATTATATTATTGTCTTTAATGGACCTAATAGTAAAACTTGACGTGGCTTCGTTGTGTGTTATATACCATACTAAGTGCCGTATTTGCATTTGCATTAACTCAATCTCTGTAAAACATTTCTCATTTTATCTTCCTTTTAGAAATGAGGAGTCTGAGGCATAGAAGTCCCTGGTGTTTGCTCAAGGTCAAAGCTAGTAGGTGGCAGAGCTAGGATTTGAACCTGGGCAGTGGGGGTTTGATGTCTGTGCTCTTAACTGTACCTTAAGTTGATTCTCAGCAAAATAGCTTCATGTGAATAAAGTAATGATAACTAAAACCAAATGCTAGGAAGGCATCTGGGCTTGGATAGCAGCAGCTCCTCCAGACGTGGTTCTCTGTAATCAGCGTCTCTCCTGCTCCTTTAATTGCAGGTTTCTGATGTCTGTATCCCTTTTGGAATGTGAAGTTGTCCGCATCTGAGTCTTGACCATACAGTGCATCTTTACGATGAAGATTGGGAAATGCCTTCATTATTATAAGCTTAGCTTTTAAAATCTTTAACCATTCCTGTAGGAGACTCTCTCATCCCCCAGTCACTCAATTAAGAATTTCTGGACAAAAACATGACATCCAGTTTTTGTTTCTAAAGCTCCAGAAGAGGAAGTTCAATCCTAATACACGTAAAATTGGCCCCCTGGATTGGAAATTCACGATGACAGTGATAAGATGAAGAAGTGAGAGAAGTACTAAATCTTTAGAAGACTATTGGGCAGAAAGCAGAATTTAAGGGGAAGGAGTTTTAAAATGCCTCGTTTTAATTTTATTATAAAAATAAAAGACAGAGGTTGTAAAAAAACAAATCAAGCAGGTGCATTGTTGGTACGGGCTCCATGCTTCCCTAAAAAGTAGAGAGCACAGGTTGTGTGCCTGTACAGAGGTCAGGGGAAATGATCCAATTTCCTGCAGCTGGGATCTGGGCTCTTGGCAGCAGGGTGTGGCTTAGAAATCAAGGGAGGGGCAGCCGGGGAACCAGGGTAACAGGCAAAAGGTCAACAAAAGCTAAATCAGGATTAGGTGAGATACTTGCCAAGGGATATTCAGAAATCTTCTTAAAATGAAAGCTTTAGGTGTAGAATGTATGGAGAGGAAAGATTGATTTCCATTGCTAATGCAGTCTCTTTGGAAGAGTAATTTTTGTTTTTGGCTGGGCCTCATGGTTTGCAGGATCTTAGTTCCAGGGATTGAACCCGTGCCCTGCGTAGTGAAAGTGCGGAGTCCTAACCACTGGACCGCCAGGGAAGTCCCTTGAAAAAGTAATTTAAGGCTCGGAAATAGTTAGGGAAAGCAGTCAGAGATTGAAATGTTACTGCTGGGAGAATTACACCATTTACACTTAACACCATTGTGTTAAGTCTTAAGAAGATTGATCTTAACAAAGCTATTGAGAGGCTGTGGTCCTTTCAGCCATTCCAGAAAAAATATGGTATAGTGGTGAGCATAGATGCCTTCCAGAAAAATATGGAAAAGGGTCATGGGTAATGACCAGGATTGTCTGTCTTGTCAGACTTCTGTTTTAATAAATTGTAACAAAAGGACATGTATATGTTTTCAACACTTTAAACATTTTAATCAGACAGAAATAGAGAATTAAAATGAACCCCCATGTACTCATTATTTACCAACATTTTGCTGTTGACTATTTTTTATTGCTTTTTAAAAAAAATAATTTCTCTTTGGCTTTTTTTTTCTTGGAGCTGCAGTTAATGGGATACTTGTATTCCAAGGAGAGTGGAATTGATTATTTCAGATTATGATTCTGTGATTTGCAAAGAAAGTCGGCAAAGAAGTATACCAGAAGGCTAGCTGTAGGCAGTGAAGCCCTGGGTGATTTTTTTTAAAACTTCTCCTACTTTATTTATTGTTTTATTCCAGGGATGCATATGTCTCCACCCTTTAGATGTTCAGAAGAAGACTGGGTTGCTTTATAAAAATCACACTGAAATGTAGTCGAGCTTCACTATCCAAATGTCCATTATAAATTGGTCCTGCATCTTATTTGCAAAGTATTAATTGCCAGGTACTGTGAACTGACTTAAGAAGAAGTGAAAAATAAATAGAGGTGACTGTAAAGATGTCAGCCTGTTGAGGTTTACCTGACAGTGCATCTTCCCAACCCTTTTATTTCAGGTGACGGCTGAGGTTGGAAAGCTCTTGGGTGCAGAGAAGGTGGACGCGATCCTTTGTGTGGCTGGAGGATGGGCTGGGGGCAATGCCAAGTCCAAGTGTGAGTCCTTTTCTGAGTTAGTCATTTTGCTCTTCTCTTTGTCCAGGTGCGTGGGGATGGGTCTATACTACGTGTCAGGTCAGATGTTTTCCTGTATGTCTCTCAGAAGCTTTACCGTAGCTGTGAGGTAGGGATCAACACCCCGTTTTACAGATAAAGAAAAAACTTCCCATAGAAGGGGGTTAGGGCAGAGGGACCTTGAGATTGACATTTAAAAAGGAGACGAAATGAAATCAGCATTGTTTCTACCCCAGTCTTTCAGGGCTTATTACTGGGAGTTGGGGGATGTGAATGGAATGGAGAGATCATTCTGAAGGTCAAAAGGACTCAAAACTGAGCTTTTGTTAAAGCTGAGTATATTTTCCATTTTTTATTACGAACATTTTCAGATATACAGAAAAGTTGAAAGAACAGTTCAACACACACCCTTATGTCCTCCGTCTAGATTCAATCCTTGTTAACATTTGCTATACTTGCATTCTCTTGCTTTCTTACATGTGTGTCCTCTGTGTGTGTATTTTGTTGTTGATCATTTGAAAGTAATTTGACACTTCACTATATTTCAACATGCGCCTCCAAAGACGAAGCTGTTCTCCCACATTATCGTAATACCATTCTCATACCTAAGAAAATTAACAGTGATTCTATGAGATTAATAGTATCAGCTCATGTTCTGATTACCTCAGTTTATTCCATATGTTTCATAGTTGTTTTCTCTAAATTTGTTCCAGTCAGGGTTTATGTACTGCATTTTATTGTTGTTTTTAGTCTCTTAATCTAGAATGGTTTTTTTTTTTTTTCCTGTGACAGACTTGGCAGGTCCAGGGCAGTTTTCATATAGACTGTCACCCACACTGAATTTGTCAAACTGTTTCTTTAAGGTATCATTTACCTTGTTCCTCTGTCCCTGGTATTTCCTGTGAACTGGAAGGTAGGTCTAGAGGCTTGCTTAGATTCAGGTCAAATATTTTGAGGTGAGAATGCTTCCTGAGTGATGTGGACTTCACACTGCATCACATAGGGAGCTTACCACGTCACATGACCTTCTCCATCCAGAGTGATGCCAAATTTCGTGCTTGGTTAAGGTGGCAAGCTGATAGATTTCCATCATAAAGGTTCATTTTTCTGTTTGCAATTATAAGTGACCTATGGGATGGTACTTTGGCATTGTGTATGAATATCCTGTTCCCAAACACCTTGAGAACCCCAGATTCCCAAAACCTAATGGTTATAAGCATCCATTGGTAATCTCTACCTGAGTCAGTCATCCCATTGGGGATTGGAAAATGGTAGTTTTCTAATTCTATCATTCCTTCTACATTTATCAGCCAAAGCCATTTAAAAAGGAATTGATTTTCTGTGAACCACACTTAAATGGGAAATTGGTATTTTGTGTGGTGATCAGGTTGGCAAAACACCCTGATGGCCTTTTGTGTATTTTGGTAACAAAAAGTGATACATGTGGGTCCATCCTTTTTTTTTTTTTTTTTTTTGTAGTTCTTTTTAGCAGGGAAATGCAGTACCTTGGTTGTCACCTACTGAAAACCCCTCCTCCTGTATCAGGAGGTCTCTCTTTCTGGGTCATGGGTGCAGCTTCACTGGGTTCTGTGTGTCCTGTGAGGGAGGAAGGGGACAACTGTTCGGCTGGTGATGTGACACTCCTTACCACTTATTCCTCTTCACGTCTCTGGAAGGCCAGAGGGTTAAAACAACTGCAAAATGGTTGTTATTTCAGCTTTCTTTTAAAGCGTCTTTAAAGCTGGCATTAAACTTTCAGCCATAAAAAAATGTAGCTCCATAAAAGCCCTCTTTATGTCCAGATGGTAATAGTCCCTTTATCACAGATAAAACCTGACTTAGATATATAGGTTCTAATTATAGACCTAATGCCCTTTATGAAGTAGGACAATGTTTGAATTAAAGCCAGTCCTGCATATTTGTCAACAGTCCTCATTTATTGGCTGACATTTACCAGTTTACAGGTGAGGAAGTTGAGACTCAGGTGATCACGTGGCCTGGATTCGAACCCGTGTCTCTGACCGCAAGCCCTGGGCTGTTTGTATTAGATCTCCTTGTAGACACAGAGTGGCTGTGAGGACTTCCTGGAGTGTCGGGGGCCATGAGTCGAGCTCACCTGTCATTTTCTTCCCTGTGAATGCTCACCTCGTGTGTTTCTTTGCTCAGCTCTCTTTAAAAACTGTGACCTGATGTGGAAGCAGAGCATTTGGACGTCGACCATCTCCAGCCACCTGGCCACCAAGCACCTCAAAGAAGGAGGCCTCCTGACCTTGGCAGGGGCCAAGGCCGCCCTGGATGGGACTCCGGGTGAGCCTCCATTTCCCTGTCTGTGAAATGGGGATGCTAATACTTGCTTGCTGGGGTTGCTGGACACTTCCGTGAGATGAGGACAATTAAAGCCCTTTACCCTCTCAGGTGCTTTACAGTTTGATGGATTCTGCTTCCTTTTAGGCCCAAATTTTTTTAGGGGAAAAACTCCTGATCTTTTCATTTGCATTGTCCTCATGTTCGCGGTGGTGAAGGACCGCTGTAATCTGGCAGCCCCTCATCTTGTTTATTTATCTGTGATGCACCCAGGGAATGAATGGTGTTGCAGTAGCTGTCAGCTAGGTAATAGTCACATTGTGTTCACGTGTCCCAAGGATACTGTGAGCTGTAGAGCGAGAGACGCTGAGGTAGATTCTTCACCCTAGCTGTGTGGCCTAGAACAAATCATTTGTTCTCTTTGACGATATTTCTGCTGTAGTTTCCTTAATTGTAATATAGTGACAGTAATATCTACTTTGAAGAGTAGTTATAAGGTGTTAGAGGTATTAATATGTACAAAGTGCCCGGCACATGGTAAGTCTTATTATATATAGTCATTTAATCCTGGGGTAGAGGTCATTATTATCTTTTTCATTTTACAGATAAGGAAACTAAAACTTAGGGTAAGTAATTTGTCTGGGTTATGCAAAAAATAAGTTGCAAACGTACATTGAATTGAAATCCTGATCATTTTTAAATTCTGTGCTTTTTTGTTACATCATGCAGATCCAAGTTCCCTTTGCATTTTGTACTCCCTGTGTTAGCTTGCTAGGGTTGCCATAACAAAGTACCACAGACTGGGTGGCATAAGTATTTTCTCACAGTTCTGGAGGCTAGAAGTTCAAGATCAAGGTGTCAGCAGGGTTGCTTTCTTCTGAGGCCTCTCTCCTTGGCTTGTGGATGGCTGTCTTCTCCCTATGTCTTTGCATTGTCCTCCCTCTGTGTTTGTCTGTGTCCAAATTGCCTCTTCTTAGAAGTATACCAGTCATATTGGATTAGGACCCACCCTAATGACCTCATTTTAACTTAATTACCTCCCATCTCCAAATACAGTCACATTCTGAGGTATGGGGGTTAGGACTTCAATATCTGAATTTGGCTGGGGGGCACAGTTCAACCCATCACTCTCCCTTTGGGATCGGGCTAAAAGAATTTAAGCAGGGGGTCGGGGAGTTAGCACAGGGAGGCAGAAACTGTCTTATCTATAAGACTACCTACATTGAACTCTTCTTAAAAAAAAAGGGGGGGAGATTTTTTGGGATCTCTTTAGTAAGTGGTGGAAACCTTGAGCACCTTTTTTAATTTTAATGTAACTAACTTAACTGTGAGCCTGTTACAAATTAATAATTTCTTGCCACTCATTTTCTTATCATGTTTCTCAGAGCAGGTGATCTTACAAGTCCGTGGCTATTGCAATGATTAAAGCTGTGCATATGTTAGATGCTAGTTGGGTTAAGATCTGATTTTTATTAAAGGTGACATAGAGCAGAGGTACTAGAAAGTAAATAGAGAAATGAGTAATAGCTTGACATTGAAAAAAAACCCTAGGACTGAAAGACTAATTTTTCTGAAGGACAAAACAGTCTTCTACTTGCCTTTGGTTTGTAAATATTCTTTGCTTATAGTTTCAGATACTGATTAAGACTATGGGATCTGGAACTACATGGGTTGGTTTTGTATTGTGGTTTTGCCATTTAGTTGCTGTGTGATATTTGGCAAGTTACTTAACCTCTCTGAACCTCAGTTTTGTCATCTGTAAAATGAAGGTAAATAGTAATACCTCCTTTATATAGTAGTTGTGACTTGTAAACATCTTAATGGATGTAAATGGTTTAGAAAAGGTATTAGAGTCAGTAGTAAATGTGAACTATTATTATTATTTACTCCAGGCTTACTTATGCTCAGTTACTCTTGCTTCAGATGTTAATAAATTTGTTCATCTTTCAGCTCGTTAGTTAGATGTTGTTAAACTTATTTGAGTCATGAAATCTTTTAACTGATTCGGACCCCAGAAAAATCTGGGGAAATCTGTGAAAGCAGGTGATGAGCAGGCTTAGGAGTCCCTCAAACCCAAGAAGAGTTGTTCAAAAATAGAAAGTTTTTCACTTGGAAAGATACTGAGACAACCCTCACCCTCCTATGTCCAAGGTTGTATTTGTAGACTGTCCACTGGAGCATAAACTGTGTGGAAGTGATGGTGATCACTTTTGTTTACCATTTAAGGATCTGTTTTATGTTTGGAAATCAGTCCTTAGGGACTACACTGATCATTTTGTAATTGGAAAGACAGTTTTTATCTTCTTAATGATATGCATTTTTTTCCATATCTTGCCAATGACGCCCTTACCCGCATTGTGTAGAATTCTGTGGAATTAAACCATTAGGGCTGCTGGCTGCTGGCTGCTTGTTTCCCTGCTTTCATGCTGTTTGAGTGGAATGAAGAGAGAGTCCTAGGAGTTTGCTGGGGACAGGGGCTGAACGAATGAGATTCATGCACTGGTTTATTTTAATTACTATTAGATCTTCCTGCCGTTGTTGGCCTCCTGCCCCTAATTAAACAGAGAAGCCAGGTTTGGTGAAATATTCTTCTTGTACTTCTAAATAACTTTTTGAAACCTTGACCCTCTTTTGCAATTTGAGGTTACTGTGGAAGCGGTTCAGTGATTGGTTTCTTGGCTGGGCTGTGAGCCCCACCTCCCCCTGGACCTCTGATGCCTCCTCAGTTGTTATTCTTTAAACAGCATGCCTGCTGGGGTTTTTAAGGGCACTGCTGACCTTTGGAAGTAGTGGTTTTCCGAAGGTGGAGGGGTGTTGACAGCAATTAACCATTCTTTGTTACTGCGATAGCTGCATTTAGTGCACCTACAGCTGGGCGCTGTGGGGAACTTTGGAGAGGAGAGAGACCTCGCTTGCCATGTGTCTGGGGGTTCAGACAGAACCCTGTCCTAATAAGCTATTGTATTCAA
Organism: Delphinapterus leucas; assembly: GCF_059928025.1. Taxonomy (NCBI): domain Eukaryota; kingdom Metazoa; phylum Chordata; class Mammalia; order Artiodactyla; family Monodontidae; genus Delphinapterus; species Delphinapterus leucas. The sequence goes on along the minus strand of NC_143133.1, from coordinate 44,672,052 downwards.
CATATAGACTGGATAAACAGCAAGGTCCTACTGTGAAGCACAGAGAACCATATTCAACATCCTGTAATAAACCATAATGGAAGAGAATATTAAAAAAAGAATGTATATAGATGTATAACTGAATTACTTTGCTGCACAGCAGAAATTAACACAACATTGTAAATCAACTGTACTTCAATAAAAGAAGGCATGCCTTACTTCTGTCAGCAAGCAGTTGCTGACTCATGGGAGGAAAGGAAGGCTAATAGGTAGCTTGTATGCCCATATGTCACAATTGCTCAAATGGTATACTTTATTTTTTTATTTTTTGGCTGTGCTGCGTGGCTTATGGGATCTTAGTTCCTGGACCAGGGATCGAACTTGTGCCCCATGCAGTGGTAGCGTGGAGTCCTAACCCTGGACCACTAAGGAATTTCCCCAGATGGTATACTTTAAACAAGGAGTTGGACTCCAGGCCATAGCACTTCTATTAATCTGATGGGAAACACTTATGGAAGTCCCGCCCTGTCCTGAGCCTAGAATTAAGTACTTTATCCCCATTTTACAGATGGGATAACTGAGGATTAGAAAGGTTTTGAGAACCCGCCTGGATTTCTTTAGTGGTAAGTGGAAGAGGTGGGCTTTGAACCTGCTCAGCCTGACTCTAAAGCCTGCGCTTCAAATGACTGCTCGGTTTTGCTGACCCATTGGGCACCCAGGGTGGGTGTGTGCAGGCTACTCACAAGCAGTTGTTGATACAAGGGTTCAGAACTCTTGCTTGGCTTTTAACCTCTCCATTGGCCTCGGTGCGAGTCTGTGTGTGGGCCTGGGCATATTACTCACCCTGTCCGAGCCTCTGTTTCCTTAGCAATAAAAATAGGATTAACCTCATGGCTTCTGTGATAAATATTAAGTACCAGGCAAATAGAAGGTTATGTCCCTTCCACTTTCTCTCCATGGACGTCCCTGGTTCTCTTTTCCCGTCCTCTTCTGGACCCTGGCGTGGTGTTCTTTGGACATACCAGTGGCGGCCAGTGGTCACTGAAATGCTTTCTTCTTATTTCCCAGGGATGATTGGCTACGGCATGGCCAAGGGTGCGGTTCACCAGCTTTGCCAGAGCCTGGCCGGGAAGGACAGCGGCATGCCGTCCGGGTCTGCTGCCATCGCCGTGCTCCCGTAAGTGCTGGGGAGTCTCCCTCACCTCTGCCCCATGGCTGAGAATCCACATGTGACCTAGAGTCACTCTACACCAGGGGTGCGTGTGTGCCATCACCTTGGCTTCTGAAATTCACCAGAGGCCCTGAAGGTACCTGTGTAGGTTTTGGATTATCCTGGGCTTTCCAGAATGGTTGCTTGGCTGATGGGATGGGTCTCTCTTGCCTCTTTCTTGTTTTTTTTTCCTTCCCTCTATCTGTCCCTCCCTCCCTCCTTGTTAAAAAATAGTTTACACATTTAATTTTATTATTTGTAGTTCTGTCTTTCAAGTCATTATAAGGTCGGTGTAGAAGAGAGACTGTATTAGGTTTGTGGGATGGGAGAGGGGGAGCCTGGGGAAGAATATGGGAAACTACGGCGAGAGGTTTCTGGAGGGATTCCAGGACCAAATGGCTTGTCTCGTAGCTGTGCTCCTATAAAGAGGATGTCTGTCTGCTAGGGGACTGGGCTGTCCACGTATTCATTTGTGGGCTTCTGTGATTCTGTGACTTGGTCTCACGGCTATTTTGAATGATTTCCGAGGCCTGAAGGTTCTTGGGAAAGTCATACATACCTGAATTCTGTATTCCCTTGCTGAAAATTGGAAGATTTCATGGAAAACAGCCACAAAATGAAGGATGAGGCTGTCTTTTCCCCATATTTAAAGGAATATTATGATTACACATACAAAAACCTGAGAAATGAGTCTGCCACAGTTTAGGGAGTGAATGGAGACATAAACAGCAGAACAGTTTACTTTAGTAAAGACAGTGTTTTAGAAAAAAGGCAAAACATGGCCCTTTCATTTTGTTCCTGTCTGCTTGAAGGGTGAGTTCTGAAGCACTTGGTTGAGTCAGGCTGGGATGTGATCTCTGTAATTGTGGACGGCTTCCTGGCCTCTCTCTGATTATCTTCGTGTGATCTCTCCACATACTTTCCTGGCCAAGGAGGGCCGGGGCAGCTGTTGTTCTGAGGGGGAGGCACATGTGACACGCTTATCTCTGTGCTCGCAGGGTTACCCTGGACACACCGATGAACAGGAAATCAATGCCTGAGGCTGACTTCAGCTCCTGGACACCCTTGGAATTCCTGGTCGAGTGAGTATCACAGTCATTTCAGTGACTCAGCAGCTTCCATTCTCTGCCTCTTGTGGGAGAAAGGACAGGCCCGTGTTATCTTGGCTTATCAACTTGGGTGGTTCGTGAGGGCCTGACCTCTGAGGGCACCTTGCACCTCATTGTCAATATCACGGGGTGGAGGGGTTGATGGTGCCGACCTGAATCCTGGCTCCTCTACCCACCAGCTGGCCAATCTGAGCATGTTGTTTAACTTCTCTAGGCCTCAGTTTCCCCATCTGTATAATGGGGGTCGGTGATAATTGTTAGGAGGGTAAGATGTGGAAGTGTGTGCCAAGGTCTCAGCACTGTGTGTGACCCATAGCAGGGCTGGGTAAGCCTGGAGCCTGTAAACCGTGTTCTGTCTGTTAAAGAGGAGTAGCTGCATGGAATCTGCCGCTGATCTAGGTGGAACATCTGGGCCCATATGCCTGAATTAGTGCCAAGCCACAAACCCACAGGAAGCATCCTTTGTGCCCGAAATCATATTCAGCCCTTTGTGAGTATGGGTGGCACTGCAAGGTCACAGAGAGAGTGAGCTCTTTTGTGTTTGCCTAGATCTCAGTTTCCCGCTCTCCTCTATTTAAGGGGGAGTTAAGCATGTGTTCACTGAGCACCCATTCGGGCCAGGGACTCTGCTGGGCCCGGAGACGATGAGGAATAAGATGCAGGCCCTGCCTTCATGGAGTGGGGATGGACTCGCCCAGCAGAGCCGGTGTCTGAGCCGCTTTGATGGCTATTTGCACAGGATATTTCTAAGGCTTGGGCTGAGAAGAAGCTTGCTTCTGGCCTGAGGTTACATCTTATTTAAATGGAATTGGGAGCTATTTGGGACTTCTATGTTTGGAACAAGCACTTATGTAGCACTTACATGCCAGGCACTATTTAAGCACTTCATAACCATGATCTTATTAAATGCTCATAGCAGGTCTGTGAGGGAGGTGCCGTCATCTTTATTTAAGGTTTGGGGGCTCGGAGGCATGGGGAGTGTGGGCCTAAGGAACTTGCCCAAGGTCGCACAGCAGAGCCAGGATCTGACCCGGGCAGTGTGGCTGCAGAGCCCTCGGTCTTAACCACTGTCCCGACAGTTACTCCTATCTTTACCGGGTATCATGCTTAATGCTGGATCTGCAAAAGAAAAAAAAATTTGAAGTTGTGGAAGGAACAACTCTTGAATGGTGTTTGCATTTGAGTTTCTTTTTAAAGGCCACTATTGCCAGCAATGTCTCTTGACAGAGACATTGACCCAGGACCCTAGATGGAACATCTGGGGCCATGTGTGTAATTCAGTGCTGGGCGACAACTGACAGAGGGTGGGCTGGGACAGCCATGCCTTGCCCCAGAAATCATGCTCACCCATTTGTGGTATTTGAAAACTCACGTGACAAGTTGACATAAAGCTGGCTTTGCAACGTCTGTGAGCATGTTACCTTCTTGGCTGTCCATGGTTAGAATGGTGTTCTCTCCCACCCACTCCAGACAGCTGACAAGGAGGAGGGAGAAGTAAGACCATTTATTAACCTGCCTAAGTAACACATACGCCTCTGCACATCCAGCTGTGACTGGTCTCCTTCAGAACTGTCCCCTGAGCCCTGCCCCCAGAGACGGCTCAGGACACATGACAGTACTTTAGGGAGTTGGAGCAGCGCTTGGGATTTAGAGCCTGCGTGACTTTCCTTCACGTGTTCAACCCCCAGAGTGGGAGCTCGAATGACTGGACAGCTGAACATCAGCTGTGGTCCAACAGGTTGCTTATCAGCATTAAAGATCCCGGGAGCTCCTGCGAGTTCTCTGGTGAAGGAAGGGCCAAGGTCCCACCTGGGGTTTGTTGGAGGAGATGGTATACTCAGCACTGAGAGTAAATATTTTAAAAATGATCAGCTACTTGTTAAACCTTGTGAATTCCTTGTGCCCTTTTTCATTCCTCTCTTCTTAGACGAGGTCTCCCGTCTTCCCCAGGCACGGTTGGTTGCCCCTCCCCACACAGAGTTGGTCATTAAATGCCCCATTCCAACACCGAATGTGTTTTATTGTAATAGTGTGTTCTTTCATCTTTTTCCATTGCTTGGCACAGCTGTGGGCGCTCCATAAATATTTGTTAAAAAAAGAATAATAAATTTTTTCTCTTTCTTCTTAAATTCTGGGAAGTGATATAAGCTAAGTGTCAAGTATTGTGCCCATGTCTGTCTCTTAGAATGAACTAATTAAAATCTTTTTTTAATCACATAAAATCGTACCACTGTGTTATAAAGGATTCCAACAATGCAGAAAAATAGCAAAATGAAAACCTTGCCAAATCTAGCCAGTCAGGAATTAGGAGTAAAGTTCTGAAATCATCAGGGACCTAGGTTTGTGCCCATGAGACCTTAGAGGCTTTTTTACAGCTGCTGCTGTGCCCTCACCCCCCACCCACCCAACCAGTAATGTGACTCTAAGCATGTGTCCAGATTTTTCCTTTTAAAATGTAAAGCTTCTCTTCTTTGTTCTAGAACCTTCCATGACTGGATCACAGAGAAAAACCGACCAAGCTCAGGAAGCCTAATCCAGGTGGTAACCACAAAGGGAAGGACGGAGCTTACCCCAGCGTATTTTTAAGCTATGTTTCATTGCCTGTGAGGTGCCTGTCAGAAAAGTCATTAATCTGTTAGCGTGGCCACATCCGGCCTTGCATTTTCTGTAATCCTGTTCGTGGTACGAGACAGTGAGTCCTATCTTTCTCTCATCTAATGTGCATTTGTTCTCCTAGGACAGTGTAACAGGTTTATGTGAAATAAAAACATGTGGAGCCCACAGATAGATAGCACTGTCAGTCTGCGTTAACCACGGAATTTAGGAGGTCTCAGGACGGCCCCCTGCGCTTCAGCGTCATGTTGAATTGATTTTGAGGCTCTGTTTCTGTGTCCCTGCCAGTGGCTGTGTCGACCTGACTAGTTCAGAGATTTGTTGGGTCAGGGACATTTGGACCCTGAGTTATTTTTGAATGTTATGTTTATGTCACAGCCGTAGTTTTTGTAGCCTTGAATTAAACTGCCATAAAACTCCTTCTGTAGTATAAGCAAAATCCCATGGACTCTGTTAAGGTACCTTTTTCCTGTGCATTTGCCAAGTACGCAAGAGAACTACTTGTGATTGTTTGGAGTTTATCTTCTTAATAAATGGACTTCATTTACTGTGTTGTCTTCTTTAATCAAAACGCATCTTATAAACAGTCATAGATGAAGGTACTAGAATCACAGGCTGCTAGTGATCTTTAGCCTGATGTTCTCGAAAAGGGGGGTGGATTCAAATCCTGAAGTAAGTGTTCTCAGCACAGTGACAGAGGCACATTTCCTTCTTGTGCATATCAGAATCTGAAGCTAGGGGGATGGCCCTGTGCATTTAGAAGCAGTGCCCCACGTGAATGATACCGGCCATTCTGATTGAGAATTAGTGGCCTAGTGCACCCCATCATTTTACAGGTGAGGAAACTGAGACCCAGAGCAATGACTTTGCATCCTTATGGCCAGTAAGTGGCAGAACTAAGCCCAGAACCCAGTCACTAGATGGCTGCTATTCATAAAGGCTTTTACCATGTGTTTTCTTTTTCAATTCTTAAAAAAAAATTTTTTTATTGAGGTAAAATTCACATAACATAAAATTAACCATTTTAAAATGAAAAAATTTGGTGGCGTTTAGTCTATTCACAATGTTCTGTAAACATGTTCATCACCCCAAAATCCAGCCCCATACCCACTAAGTAGTCACTCCTCATTCCCCCTGTCTCCAGCCCCTCGCAGCCACCAATCTGTTCTCTGTCTGTGAATTTACCTGTTCTGGATAATTCATGTAAATACTATCATGCACTCTCTGGCCTTTTGCGTCTGGCTTCTTTCACTTAGCATGTTTTCAAGGTTCATCTACTTTGGAGCAGCTATTAGCACTTCATTCCTTTTTGTGGCTGAATAATATTCCATTGTTTGTATATACTACACTCCATTCGTCCATTCATCTGTTGATAGACATTTGGGTTGTTTCCGCCTTTTGGTTGCCGTGAATAGTATTGCCATGCATATTCCTGTACAGGTTTTTGAGTACCTCTTTTCAGTTCTTTTGGATATATACCCAGGTGTGGGGTTGCTCAGCCATCTGGTAATTCTGTGTGTAACTATTTGAGGAGTCTTTTTTGATTCTTGACACTGCATTTCAAGGAGATATTATCCAACTTTTATGGGAAAGAAGATGTGAGCTCAGAAAGATAGGACTCATTTCTTCAAAGTCACCCAATGCTGTGGTCTGAATGTTTTGTGTCCCCTCCAAAATTTGTACATTCATATCTTGAAATCCTAATGCCCAATGTGATGGTGTTAGGAGGTGGGGCCATTGGGAGGTGAGCCCTTATGTATAGGATTAGTGCCCTTTTAAAAGCAGGTCCAGCAAGATCCCTAGCACTGTAGCCAAGTGAGGACAAAATAAGAAGTCTGTGACCTGGAAGAGGGCTCTCACCCAACCCTGCTGGCACCTTGATCTCAGACTTACAGGCTCCAGAACTGTGAGAAATCAACTTCTTTTTTTATCAGCCATCCAGTCTTTGGTATTTTGTTATAGCATCCCGAGTGGCCCAAGACCCCCAGCCAGAGAGCAGTACAGCTGGAAGTCACAGCACCTTACACGCCCACTCTTCCATCTCATCCTCCCCAAAATACCTGAGATAGATGGTTGCCGTTTTCAGATGAAGAAACAGTCCCATAAGTTAAGTGACTTGCTGAGGATACAATTAATTTCAGGAGACGTTTTCATTCCATTTAGAAACCAGACCTTATCATTGATTATTTAGATGTGTTTCTTTTCCTTTCCTTAGGCCTTACAATCTGGTGACATGCCAAGAGAATGCAATGGGATCAGGTATGAGGAAGGTGGGATGTTTTTTCTCTTATGCTTTAGCCAGTCATTCAGCAAGTAAGTTTTGAGTGCCAGCTATGTAATAGGCGCTAATGTATGACAGGTAGTGAATGGAGTAGGCAAAGCCCTCTGTCTGCCCTCAATAGAGTTTCACTGAGGGCAGACACAATAAACAATGAAATATAGCCTGAATATAAGTTAGAGTAGGTGAAAAAGGTGTGAACTGTGAGGAAAGAAGAGCAAGGTAAGGGGGTTAAGGAATGTTGAGGAGGTGAGGTTGCAATTTCAGACAGTGTAGAGTTATGGACTGAATGTTTATGTCCCCCCTGCAGATACCTATGTTGAAACACTAAGCCCAAATGTGGCTGAAGATGGAGCCTCTAAAGAAGTAAGTAAGGTTGATTGAGGTGACAAGGGTGGGGCCCATATCTCATACAATTAGTGTCCTTATAAGAAGAGACACTAGAGAGTGCTTTCTCTCTGTCTGTCTCAGTGCACACACCAAGGAAGGGCCACGTGAAGATACACGTGAGAAGGTGGCCATCTGCAAGCCAGGAGAGTCCTTATAAGAACAAATCACCTGGCACCTTGGTATTGGACTTCTGACCTCTAGAAAATTAAGTTCAGTCCTTTGGGCCGCCCAGTCTGTGGTATTTTGTTATGGCAGCCAGAGCTGACTAAGACAGTGAGGGAGGACCTCATTTGAAGAGATGACATTTGAGCAAATCTTAAAGGAGGTGCAGAAGTTAGCCCCTTGGATATCTAAAGTATGAGTGTTTTAGACAAAAGCCCCACTGCATGAGTGTGCCAGGTATGGCTGAGGAGCTTAAGGAGAACTTGGGGACTGGAGTGGAGTGAGTAGGGTCAGTAAAGGAGCCCTTGTAGATGAGACCAGAGACGTGATCGTGTGGCGCAGAGGTTCCCAAACTTCCTAGATCCGTGGTGCCATTAGTGTCTTAGCAATTTTTCATTGCTAAGCCCCTACATCAAAGGAAATACCTAACAGTGGCTTTATAAATAGTTAGATCCTAACAATCTAATAGTCACAGTGGGACAGATATCGCTGTGTTAATCTAGGAGATGGAAACTATCCTGTGGTGACCCTGTGAATTCCCTGGGGTGCCTGGTGCACAGTTTGAAAATGGAAAATGTAAGGTGGTGTGCATTTTAAGGATTTTGGCTTTGACTTTTGGCAGCCGTTGTGGGGATTTTGAGCAAAGGCATGACATGATATATTTTAAAAGATTGCTCCAGCTGTTATGTTGAAGATAATCCTGAGACTGTTGTGATGATCCAGGCAAGAAATGATGGTGGCTAGGGTGGTGGTGAGAGGAAAGTGTATTCTGAAGGTAGAGTCAACAGGATTTCCTGGTGGACTGAATGTGCCGGTGAGAGAGAAGAGTCAGAGATGACTCCCAAGGTTTTTGACATGAGCAGAAGGAAGGATTGAGTTTTTTGCCAAATGTGATGGAGAAGGCTGTGGATAGAGCAAGTTTTGCTGGGAATATCAGCAATGTAGTTTTGGACTTACAGGTTTGCTCTTTCCTATCCCGGTGGTGATGTCGAATTGTATTTTGAGTCTGGAGTTCAAGGGAGAGAACTGGGATGGAGATGAAAACTTGGGGTCATGAGCATACAGTTGACATTTATTTATTTATTTATTTATTATATTTTTTATTGGAGTATAATTGCTTTACAATTGTGTGTTATTTTCTGCTTTATAACAAAGTGAATCAGTTATACATATACATATGTTCCCATATCTCTTCCCTCTTGCATCTCCCTCCCTCCCACCCTCCCTATCCCACCCCTCCAGGGGGTCACAAAGCACCAAGCTGATCTCCCTGTGCTATGCGGCTGCTTCCCACTAGCTATCTACCTTACGTTTAGTAGTGTATATATGTCCATTCCTCTCTCTCGCTTTGTCACAGCTTTAAAGCTAGGAGACTAGCTGAGATCGCTAAGGGAGTGTGTCAATGGCATCTAGGAGGTGGAAACCACACAGTGATGTAAGCAGGGCAAGTTTAACATGAAGAATTATTGAATAACAAGAGATTAACTATAAAGGACTAAAGAGAACCCCAAAGAATACCTTTTGGCTGGTGGAGAGTACTCAAGGAAAGACACATTTGGAAGACAGACCCCTCCCCAAGGCTGGGATCTGAACCTCATTGGAGCCAGGATGGTTGTGGCTCCGTGGATGGCACATGCCACATGCCACATGGTTGTGGCTTTGCTGGGTTTCCTGGGCCAGTGCTGCTCTACAGTCACTGGGGAAGCAGGAAACACCCTGTCAAGGTGCAGGGAGACCGAGGCTAGAAGCACTCCCACTGGGGTGCCTTTGAGACTCCCTAGGGATCCTGCCCATGGGGTGCTGCCGAAACTCAAGGCAAAGCTGTCCCTGGGAGTGCTGCTTCATGTCTCCCACACGCACGTGGTATCCATGTGGCAGGAGCAGAAAGGAAACACACCAGAACCAGGAGGAGAAGCCCCTTCTTCTTGCAGGGTTTCCAACACTCTGTTGGCAAAACTTTGCGTGATGTCAACTGCGCAGGAAGGCTCACAGGGTCTACCTGTGAGTAGCCCATGAAGGTGACGTTGGGGCAGTGCGGCAAAACACTGGCTGTTATGGACTGAATGTTTGTGTCCTTCCAAAACTCGTATGTTGAAAGTCTACCCTCCCAATGTGATGATGTTAGGAGGTGGGGCCTTTGGGAGATAATTAGGATGAGAAGAGATCATTGGGTGAAACCCTCATGAATAGGATCAGTGCCCTTATGAGAGTCACGGGACAGCTTGCTTCCCTCTACTCTGCTCTCTGCCACGGGAGGACACAATGAGAAGTCAGCATGCTGCAGCTGAGAAGTGGGTCCTAACCAGGACCCCTGATCCAGACATGCTGACCCACTGATCTCAGGCTTCCAGCTTCCAGAACTGTGAGACATACATTTCTGTATTTTTATAAGCTACCCAATCCATGGGAGTTTGTTACAGCAGCCTGAGCTAAGCCACTAGCAAAACATTAAATGTGTGCAGAGAAGATGACCATGGACTGAGCTCTCTAAGATGGGGAAGAAGAGGAAAAATCAACAAAGAACACTGGAAGGAGCAACCAATAAGGCAGAATGTGCAGTCCTGGGAGTAAAGTGAAGAAAGTGTATCGAGAAAGAAGGAATGAACAGCAATGCCACATGCTGCTGGGAAGTGAAGGAAGATAAAGGCTAGAAACTGACCATTGGACTTAGCCATGGGGAGTTCACAGATGGTGCTGACAAGCACTTTCAGTAGATCCGTGGGGGTCAAAGATTAGAGTGAGCTTAAGAGAGCAGGGGAGAAGAGGAATGGGTGTACAGACGCCTTTAACTCAGTTAAAGGAGTTAACTTTGTTAGAGTCTTCTAAACTTTATCCTGGAACAGAATCTAAAAAAGTCTACCAGGCTTTTGGGTCTGCTTTGTTCTCATAGATTTACTTTATTGCTGAAGCCCTTTCTCGGGGAGCTGATCTGAGGCATGTAATTTGCAGCCTGGTTTATGGCATCTTCTGATTGCCTTCACCTGAGCTCACCTGAAGTGCCCTTGTCCCAGGTGCCCATTTCCTGCCACACTCTAGAGGTCGGCCTCTGCTCCCTCCGCAGATGGGCTCTCACCAGCTCAGAGGTCAGCCTCTGCATTCCTGGTTCCTCTTCCTCATGGATTCTTAAGGGGTTCACATCCAGGGGCAGTTTTTGCAGGGACACATGTTTTCCTCTCTTGAGGTCCTTGCCACAGGAGGCTGAGGGGTTTATCCGACTGGAGAGACTGGGCATGAAGAGTGACTGGCTGGCCATATGGACCAGGGGCCAGGCCACCACATGGACTGTGGCAGTGTAGGTCTGCCACTCCCCTGCCCTCTCTCTCGCCTTTTTGTCTCCTTTTGCCTGTTCCCAAAGGTTAGGAACTAGGAGGAGAGGAGGGATGAAGGTTAGATTCCCCTGAACTCCTAAAGCATTATTTTCCATTTTGCATCGCCCCATCCTCAGTGTTGAGTAATGTTGAATGAGTGGATGAAAGGCAGGCTTGGAGAAGTTAACCAATCAGTGTGCTCCTAGTACGTGATGCAAGTAAGTGATGGAGCCAGGTGTCCACAGGTCCCCACCCCTTGTTGCTTGTATGATACCCTGGCTAGAGACATAAGACTGTCATTTCCCTTCCCACAGCCAGTGTTTAAACCATCTTATTTCTTCCATCTGCTATTTTGTCCACCTCTCATCTCCCCTGTTGCCTCTCCCAGGCTGATGGACTCAAGTGCACCTTGTTTGCATACCTGGCTCTGCCACATGGTAGTGGAAGGACCATGAGCAATGGGCCAGAACTGGTCTCTTTCCTCAGCCCCGTTCCTTGCCCTTCTCTGTCCTGCTCTGTATTGCAGGGACCTGCCTTTCCCAGGCTCCCTTGCCAACTGTCTTCCTATAGGTTTTGGCAGTGGGGTCCCTTGTGGAAGACTGAAGGGGGGCAGAGGGGAGAAGCCACAGTATCTCCATGTCCCCTCCTGCCTTTGGTAGCATCTCTGGGGGCAGTGGCATCTTTGGCCATGGCAGGATCACTTCCACGGCCCCAGCTCCCACTGGCCAGCCCCTCCCCTGTGGGTCACCTCACCTCCCCATTTTTGGATTCTGGATTTCTCCACCTCCCATATGGCTTATTTCCTTTATTAAATCCCCCCCCCACCCCGTTTGAGTAGTTTCTGTTTGCTGGCTGGTCCTCGCCTGTGAAATGGGAATGATCATAGCTGCCTTATGGAGATTCAATGAAATAGTACATGATTATTTATTCTTACTATCATACTTCAGGGGGAAATAGTGGGCCTATTTTGGGAAAGAGTATGTTTTGACTTCAGCATTTTTAATTTGCCTCAAAGTCATTGGTCCTCAAGTTCACTTCTCACTCAAGGGAGGTGGTGGCAGTATCACCACTCACCCTTCCGGACACTCCTGAGGGGCTGGATCAGTGTAGCCGAATAACCTGGGACTGGAGAGAGACCCTCCCAGTGTGGCCATGTTCCTTCTGTGGCAGGTCAGCTCAGCCGGGGACCTGGGGAGAGCAGTGCTGCTACTCTAAGCCTGTTCAAGTCACAGCTGCTTACAACCCTAGAGGATGGAAAGGCTGAAGTACTGTGTCTAAGGAAAATGCGAAGGCAGACACTTCATCCAAAGTGCAGCCGAGAGCCTCTCTGGGGGCTTGGAAAGAGGGCTGGGAAGGTTCTGCTTCTGGGTCTCTGTTGGTGGAAAAAAACCGGGGTTGAGTCCGATTTTTTCCCCATAGATCAATTCCATTGTGACACTCTATCACTTAGATTAAAATAAATACCATTTGGGACATTCTAGGGGGAAGAAGCTCCACGGAGGCTAAGGGAAGCACATTAGCTAGAGAATCCTACTCAGCCAGAGGCTTCTGTTGTCTTGGGGTCCAGACCAGCCTGTGTGCAGGGGACTATGGGTAGAAACCTGCTGTGTTTCTAGAATGTTCTTAGCATTGAGAGACTGTGTCCTGAGGAATACTCCCAAGTTAAGCAAGTCCCTTTCTGGCCTCTGCCTCAGTTTCCTAGAGATACATTTGCTCCATTTTCAGGGAGAATTTCTTACTAAAATTTTCGCCAATTACGTTGTCTCTGGATAAAGTAATTTGGACTAGAAGTCTGACTGAGAGAAAAATTAAATGTCCCACTTCACTGGTTATTTAAGAACTGCAAACTGAAAGAATGAGATGGCAGTCGTACTAGGTAAATGCAGGGGAGCAAATTTGCCACGGAGACATGTGTATCTTTGGCATGAGGATTGTTTTAGACTGATTATCTTTAAGAAGAAGAAGATTCAGGAATTCCTTCTTTTGACCTCTCCCTTAGCTGCCTAAAGAATTTAGATAAAGGGACTGTTCCCAGAATAGAGCTACCACCAGATATCTGCAAAGAATATGGGCCAGGTGTGGTGGGAGAGAGATCAGAGTCCACTCTGTGTCCCTTGTCTCTGCAGGGCCTAGAAACATGTGTTCATCAAACATTTTCTTTTTCATCTTCATGTGAATTGTCTTTCTACCCTTTGAAGTCCCGAACCACTACCCTCAACGTCCTCTTTTGTCTTTAGCTAAAGATGGTATTTAAGGTGAGGGCTTCGGCCGTTTCGGTGAGTTACTACTATTTTCCTGGGTCTCTCCCATGCGTACATGTTATTAGACTTTTATTTGATTTTCTCCTTTTAATGTGTCTCATGTCAATTTAATTCTTAGCCCAGCCAGAAGAACCCAGAAGGGTAGAGGAAAATTTCTTCCCCCCCACCCCCCGACACAAACTAGCAACTAGTTTTAAAGCACGTGCTGACGTGTGTTTTTGAACCCTGTTGGTGGGAGGCCCGCATAGAACTGTTTAGGAGAGTACCTGGATACTCTATCAATACTCTTAACACTTTTCACCGTTTGATCTAGTAATCCCATATCTTAGATTCTATGAAATAATCAGAAACAAGACACAATGGATAAGCAGCAAGGCGCTACTGTATAACACAGGGAACTGTATTCAATATCCTGTAATAAACCGTTATGGAAAAGAATATGAAAAGGAATGTATACGTTGGTATATATGAATCGCTTTGCTGTACAGCAGAAATGAACACAACATCGTAAATCGGCTATACTTCAATAAAATAAAAAGAGAGACGAGGACAACAAATATAACAAATAAATTAATTCCTGCATCATTAATTACCGCAATCTTTGAAAGAACTCAAAAGACCAACAATAAAGTATTGTTAAGCAATCACTGTAGCTAACATTTATTGAGCACTTTCTATGCTGTAGGTACGGCTTTACAAGGATTAACAAATCCTCACAATTCTATTGAAGAAACTCCTATTTTTAAGTCCATTTTACAGCTGAGAAGAATGAGGCATAGAGAGAAGTTACTCACCCAAGTTTACACAGGAGGTAATGAGAGCCAGGATTTGCACAGGCATTTCGACTCAGCGTTTGTGTTCTCAGCCACTACACTACAGCAGCCTGCAAAGAAGCCATGTGATTAGCACAAGTTAGTGATGTCAATAACAGATATAATACCATGATCAAAGACCACATTTTCAAACAATTCTTATTGATATGAGACAATCCTCAAGGAATGTGAAAATTATCTGTTGTGGAGAAATAGATTTTTGGTTAATAAAGACTTCGTGCAGGATGCTTTTTTTTTTTTTTTTTAAGCATATTTATTTCCATGGGCAGAAGCAGACCCAATATTTTGAAGATACTTTTGCAACATCACTTTTTTGTAGTGTTTGTTCTGAATTCACAGTTTTCCTGTCTGATCTTCTAAAGCAGACTTCTCGGGAGGCAGATGGAGGGGCTTGCAGTTTAGGAGGCCAATAGCTGGTTAGCAGCAGAGAGGCAAACAAGTTCTGAATCAGCATTTCAGCCCGTGGTGACGCTGGGCTTTTAGCTGCTTGTGACTTCGCGTGTAGAAAAGGGAAACACTCAGATGAGAGGAGTTTTTGAAATGTCCACTTGGTGGAGGTGTCAGCTTAGGTGGAAGTGTGATTGGCTTGCTTACCTGCAAGTAATTTTCAGTGCTATTTCAGTGACTCTTGGAAATTGATGCCCCAGACAACTCCTAGCTCCTTCAAACCCAGATTCTACGATGATAACTAAACAACTTGCAACGAGAAGATGCGTAAGTTCTGGCGACCTGATGCACAGCATAAGGATTATAGTCGATACTGCTATATTATATACTTCAGAGTTCTAAAAGAGTAGATCTTAAATGTTCTCACCACGGAAGAGAAATGATAATTCTGTGATGCGATAGAGATACTATTGAAAGCTATGGTGGTTATCATATTACTGTATATAAGTGTATCAACCAATATGATGTACACCTTTAACTTATACAATGTTATATATCCGTTATATTTTGATAAAAACAAAATCCCAAACCCTAATCCAGTATTTGGTGTGATTATTGCCTGTTGCACCACAGGACTGTAAGCTTCATGGGGGCACTGCACTGAATGTCAGGGCTCCCAGATACTGCCTCAGTCCTCTTCTTCCTCTAACTTTAGTTAGTTGTCAAAAGGACCATCTAGGGAGCTTATTAAAACTGGATGCCTGGGACCCTCCCCAGATCTGAATCATGGTTGTAGGGTAGAGTCATGTATTGGTTGTCTGCTACTGCATGACGAATAGTGGCTTAAAAGAACAGTACTTATTATCTCCCACAGTTTCTGTGGGTCTGGAATTTGGAAGGGGCTAATTTGGGGATTCTGGCTCAGGGTCTCCCATGAAGTTGCTGTCAGATGTCATCTGGAGGCTTGATTGGGGCTGGAGTATCCACTTCCGAAGGTGCTGGGAAGTTGGACCCAGGAACGGTACAGGACAGGAAGGACGTGCTGGACTAGTTCAGATATATTCAGCCACACGTGCTGTGTGGGAATGGCAGAGTTTTAGATGCTGGTTCTTTGGTTGGGTGCATCCCTGCTGGAGTCCTCTGACCAGCAACCCTGAATATAGTTTGCTCCTTGACCAGGTGTAACCCTCGGCTGCTAACCTGCCATGGTTCCCTTCTGTGCTGGGCCACTTTGTCTTTCCAGGCCATTCTCCTGGGTGGTGTCCTTTACAAGATGCCTCGAGGTTGGCTCCTTCTCACATGGCCCACATCTGGCCTGTGGGAAAACATAAGCCTTTGCCTCCTGTCACTTACAGAGAAGGGAAGGGAAGTGTCTCCCCCTATGCAATCTCTCCTCTGTCACAGACCGGAGGTGGGTGTCAAGGACTCTGGTAAAGACTTCCCAGGCTCTCGATGGGCCCTGCATAAATGATCTAATGCTGTGTCTGGGCATGTGGGGACCTAGTACCTATCACGTTCTCACCTGTGGGCATCAACAGAAAAACTGGCACACCAGGTCCCTTTCAACATCCTGTTCCATCTCTCCATACTCCAGCGCTAAAGCTTCCTAGGAGCTGCTTCACCCTTCCCACTTGGGTGTCCCAGAGGTAACTTGAACATATGTCCGAGCTTAGTATCCATCCCTATCTTTGTCCATTCTGGCTGTCTTGGTTGGCAGGGGCTGGATCATGAAGGATCTCTGTTCAGTGAATTTTGTCTTGCAGGCATTGGGGAACCTGTGAAAGCTTAAAACATATTTTTGCACTGTGAGGCTTTCCGCTTTTCTTGCATTTTAGAAAATCCAAGCAGTGTGAAGAACGTCCACAAGGGGGCAGGCGTTGGCAATAGATGGGAATATTGGTGTGGAAAACCAGCGTGTGAAACTGGTTCAATTTTCCTTTCCTTGTGGGGCCTCTGCTCAGCTCTCTGAGTAGGTCTAAGATGGACACGTAACCTCAAGCACTGGAGACTAGCTGCTGTGCATCCTGATTTTTTTCTCTCTCCCTGCCTTCCTCCTTTTCCCTCACCCTTTCTCCCTTGCATCCTCTTGTGTACTTTCTTCACTGAAGTGGAAAGTCAGGTTTAAAAAAGTAGTAGATACTTCCTAAACATGACCAAGCTTGCAGCGTCTTAAAAGCCCAATCTCCATGCAAACAGATGACGACACACACACGAGAAACAACAACAGTTCAGACTGCTAGAGTGTACACAAGCCACTGGGACAAGGACCTGTTCCCTGTCAGTATGTCAGGAGTCCCTGTAAAGTTCCCATCACCTGTACACGCTAGGAGATGGTTATTGATTCCAATTCAGGTCTCACTGACGCTTACTGAATGCCTACTGTGTGTCAGGTTCGGTGCTGGGAGATGGAGACTATGTTATTTCACCGAATCTTCACACCAGTACTTTGAGCTCAGTAGGCCTTTCCCTATTTACACATAAGGCAATTGAATCTCAGAGAGATCATGCCGCTGGCAGGTCACAGAAACATAATGTGAGGCAGAGTTTGGACTTCTTACCCTAGTGTTCCTGCCATTAAACCACACTGGATTGCTTGATTTAGCCCCATCTCCCAATGTGAATATGATTCAGGGTGACCAGTGTGGGGAAGAGAGAGGCAGCTTTTTCTTCTGATGTCACCTAAGCTCAGTGCATAGATGCTTCAGAGGGAAAGAAGAGGCATGAGGGGACAGGGGCTGTCATTGTTCTTTTTGACTCCAAGTCAGTCAGAGGCTGGAGGGCTCAGTCAGGGGAGCAGACTTAAGGGAGCAGAGAGTGAAAACTTTGGACAACTTGGTGGTCTGTGACCCTTTGCTCAGCCAGGGACTGTCCTGGATAGTCCTGGTGGCCAGCATAGGGCTGGGGTCCAATAAATATTTGTTCTACCGAACCCCTTGTACAGATGGGAAGACAAAGGACCAGGGGTCTGGCTATGACCAGTTGAAGGTCAATGAATGGTCGAGCAAAGTGTGGAACTCTGGGGGCTTTGAGTGTTTCCTTACACCAGTTTTTCAAAGTATGAGCCATTCCATCGGGGTATGTGTACAGGGAGATGTGGGGTGGGACACAGGAGAATGCTTTCTATTTAATAATCATCTATTTTATATAAAAATATATAGCAAGCTTTCAATTCCATGGATATTACGGCCAGGACGGGACAAAATTAGATAGCAAGTAAAAAGTGGATCGATTTAAATGTTACATAAAGAATACACCAGAATAGCCAATACAGTATTGAAGGAGAAGAACAAAGTTGGAAGACTGATGCTACTTGACCTCAAGGCTTACTGTAAAGCTACAGTAATCAAGACAGTGATGTACTGATGAAAGAATAGACAAACAGATCAATGGGACAGAATAAGGAGCCCAGAGATAGACCCCGATAAATACAGTCAACTGATCTTTGATAAAGAAGCACAGGAAACACAACAGGGCAAAGATAGTCTCTTCAACAATGGTGCTGGACCAAAAAAATTAATCTAGACACAGTCCTTACATCCTTCAGGAAACTCACTCAAAATATAGGATCATTTCCCCATTTCACAGGCTTAAATGTAAAATGCAAAACTATAAACTCCTAGAAGATACCATAGGAGAAAACCTAAATGACCTTGGTTATGGTGATGCTTTTTTAGATACACCACCAAACATATGATCCATGAAAGAAATATTGATAAGCTGGACTTCATTAAAATTAAGAAGTTCTGCTGTGTGAAAGGAAGTGTAATAGAGGCGGATTGGGCACGCAGCTGTTATCGCGAGACCCTGAGTCTCGCGGGCGTAGGTACGGCTGTGCAGGCAGTCGGTGTGGGCCTCGCAGCAGAGAATGCGGGAAGAGGCGGATTGCAGCGTTCTCCCCGGGACCCTCCGGGCCGTCTGGCCTTGAGACCGGCGGGTGAGCTGGGGGTCCCGGGGAGGGCCTGAGGGCTGTGTCCTATAGAGCTCCAGAGCCCTCACCACGGCCGCCGCCTGGTCGGGCCTAGGCCTTGAAGCAGCAGTGACCCTTCTCCCCGCATCCCCACCTCGTCGACCTAATGGTGGTGGCAGTCACCATGGGTCACAATCCACGGAGGCCTCAGCAGCTGGAGTATATGGACACGGCCATTAAGGTAACATTTTCAACCAGCTTCCGTCTCTCCGTTCAATTTTCAAAACTTGGTACAGCTGAGATGAGTTGTCTGCTCCCAGGAGGTGGCCAGAGGTCAGGGTTAGGTGTAAGGACAGTGCACAGCATTACTTGAGGTCCACCCCTGTGGTTAGGGCTTTTCTCAAAGAAGGGCCTCTGGGAGCTGGGAATTCACCTGCTGGGTATTTGCTCCATTTGAGCCTATACAGGTGATTCTCTCCAGCTTAAATGAAAAGCCTAAGGACCGATAGATCCTGGGTGCCTGGCTCCCTCAGTGATGCCGGCTGGGCAGGGTCTGGGGACCTGGCCCTGAGGGGCGCCGACAGCTGAGATCTGCCTCTTTAATCAGGCCTGGGCCCGTGCAGGAGGATCCAGACTGGGTGCTGGACGAATGCTCCTGGGCCGGGTACCCGGCCCGTGCAGCGACCCTCTCCTCTTAGCCAGGGCCTGGACCTCAGAGGGGGAAAGTTGGGCCTTGCGACCTTGCCCCTTGTCAGAACAGAGAATAACCTTTGTTTTGGAGGAGGTTTATGGGAACTCTGTGACCTGACTGTGACCTGACCTCAAAAAAAGGCTCTGACACCAAGAGGTTTGTAACAACTAACCATGCCCCTCCCTTACTTTCCTATAAAAGGGCTTTGCTGGAAGCTTTCGAGGAGTGCAGGGTTTTTAAGGCATGAGCACGCGTCTCCTTTCATGGGCCTACAGTAACCCTTTCTCTGTTCCCAGCTCTGATGTTTTGGTATTGTTTGGTCTCACTGTGCTTCAGGCACATGGACTTGTGTTCGATAACAAAAATATCAAGTGAATTAGAAGAAAACCCACAGACTGGGAGAAAATATTTACAAAAAACACATTTGTTAAAGGACTGTTAGCCAATATACCAAGAACCCTTAAAAAACAACAATAAGATAACAAACAGCCCAATTAAAAAATGGACCAAAGACTTCAACAGATGCCTCATCAAAGAGGATATACAGCTGGCAAATAAGCATATGAAAAGATGTTCCATATCATATGTCATTAGGGAAATGCAAGTTAAAACAATGAGATATCACCACACACCTATTAGAATGGCCAAAATCTGAAACAATGACACCATATGCTGGTGAGAATGCAGTGTGGTACAGCCACTTTATAAGACAGTTTGGCAATCTCTCACACAACTAAACATACTCTCAGGTACGATCCAGGAATCACCCTCCTTGGTCTTTACCCAAAGGAGTTGAAAACTTACGTCTACACAAAACTCTGCACATGAAAGTTTAGAGCAATTTTAATCATACTCGCCAAACCGTGGAAGCAACCAAGATGTCCTTCAGTAGGTGAATGAATAAATGAACTGTGGTCCATCCAGACAATGGAATAGTACTCAGTGCTAAAAAGAAGTGCACTGTCAAGCCATGACAAGACATGAAGGAAACTTAAATGCATATTATTAAATGAAAGAAGTCAATCTGAGAGGGCTACAGACTGTATGATTCCAACTATATCACATTTGGGATAAGGCAAAACTATGGAGGTAATAAAAAGATCAGTGTTGGTGGTGGGGGTGGGTAGGAGAAGAGATGACTGGGCAGAGCATAGAGGATTTTGAGGGCAGTGAAAATACTCTGTATGATATCATACTGATGGGTACATGTCATTACACATTTGTCCAAACCCATAGCACCCTTAGATAAACTATGGATTTTGAGTGATTATGATGTGTCAATGTAAGTTCATCCTCTGTAAAAAAAAGGTACTACTCTGGGGAGTGATGTTGCTAACGGGGAGGCTATGCATGTGTGTGGGCTGGGAGTTTATGACAAATCTCTGTACGGTCCTTTCAATTTTTAGGTAAACCTAACCCTGCTCTTGAAAAGGTAGTCTTGAAAAAATACATTACCTAAAATAGGTTTCCTATTGCTGCTGTACCAAATTACCACAAACTTAGTGATTGAAAACAACCCAAATTTATTATTTTATAGCTCTGGAGGTCAGAAGTCCTAAAATTAAGGGATCAGCAGGGCTGCATTCCTTCTAGAGGCTCTTGGGTACACAGCATCCCCTAGAAATTCAGATTATCAGTTATTCCTTTCATGAACTGTATCTTTGATGTTTTATCTAAAAAGGCATCACCATACCTGTCATCTAGGTTTTCTCCTGTGCTAGGAGTTTTAAAGTTGCATTTTGCATTGAGGTCTGTGATCCATTTCGAGCTAATTTTTGTGAAGGGTGTAATTTGTTTCCTTGCCTTTTCTAGATTCTAATGGTGCCTTTCTTGGCTTGAGATCCCTTCCTTGTGTCACTCCAACTTCTGCTTCTGTTGTCACGTCTCCTTTTTCTGACTTTGACCTTCTCGTCTCCCTCTTATAAGGCGCCTTGTAATTACATCGGACCCACCCAGATAATATAGGATAATTTCTTCATTTCAGGATCCTTAATTTAATTACATCTGCAAAATCCCTTTTTCCATGTAAGGGAACACATTCATAGGTTCTGAGATTAGGACATAAATACCTTTTGGGGACCATTATTCTGTCATAGAGTAGAGATGGTATAAATATATGGTGAAATCACAAAGGTCTTTGAATGACTGAAGTTTGGGAAATACTGTCTGACATCCCAGCTGCTTCCTTGGAGAACATTTACAGCCATGACACCAGCTTCCTTAGGGATTTGTGTATTTGAAGGGTCAGGTAGAGGAAAGCTTTGCTATCTGAGGGCATAATTGCCTGTTTTTTTTTAAAAAAATTATTTTACTGAAGTATAGTTGATTTACAGTGTTGTGTTAATTTTTTCTGTATAGCAAAGTGATTCAGTTATACATATATATATTTATTCTTTTTCATATTCTTTCCATTATGGCTTATCACAGGATATTGAATATAGCTCCCTGTGCTCTACAGTAGGACCTTGTTGGTTATGTATAATTGCCTGTTAATGAGGGCAGGTCGTGCCATGGGAAAGCCCTTCTGAGAGCAGGTAGACGTGGAGTTTAATTTGGAAGTGGGCGCTGGAAAAAACTGACTTGTTCTACGTAAAAGCATGAGAAGAATTACTGGGAAGGGTGATGCACAGCCTTATACAGGTGGTGTGAGGCTGAGGTACATTTAAAGAACAGGATGTTGATATCTAATCTAGAGTTGTTTTCATTCTTGCCTTGTCACTCCTTCGTCTGGTCTCATGCTTGGGGTGGGATAAAAATGCTTTATACGTTTGTGAACCTGAGCTTGAAAAACGTTATTGGCTCCCACTGGCCAACATTTTATCCTCGGCCCCTCCTCTTCCTAATTAAGGGAAAGACTGACTTACACGTCCAGGTCTTGAGGGACAGATTGTGAACAGAACAGGTGTCAGGACAGTGTTAATAGGTTGGACCAAGTAGAGGGACCCGAGAGAATAAAGCCTTTGCAAATATCTCAGGGGAAGTTTTGGTCTTCCTTGTGCATTATCTCAGTTAATCCCCACTAGACACTCTGAGACCCAGAGACGTTATGCAATGGACTTAATGGACCAGCTGGGTCTTTAGTCATGTCTGTGTTGGCTTGAAGGCCAGTTCTCAAATTGGTTGTCATGGGCAAACATGCCTGGTTATAGCATTTTAGAGATAGGGTGGTCTTGATGCTAGAGCTCAGGCCTCACCTGAAACTCATTGTTGCATCAATTATATTGTCCAGTATCAAATTTAATGAGTATGCTCTGAAAATTTATAATGTATGGATAACTATGCCTATAGGTGGGGTATGGGGCATTGTAATGGATATGCACCTGCACTCTTTCCCAAAGTGTGTTCCTAAGAACACCATTGTCTCAGGGTGGTAATAGGTCTTCATGACAAAAAGCGTTCCTACTCAGCCATAAAAAAGAATGAAATTTTGCCGTTTGCAGCAACATGGATGGATCTGGATGGCATTATGCTAAGTGAAATGTCAGTCAGAGAAAGACAAATACTGTATGATCACTTATACGTAGAATCTAAAAAATACAACAAACTCCTGAATGTAACAAAAAAGAAACAGATTCTCGGATAATAGATAACAAACTAGTGGTTACCAGCTAGGAGAGGGAAGGGAGGGAGGGGCAAAAAAGGGGTAGGGGACTAGGAGGTATAAGCTATTATATATAAAATAAGCCACAAGAACATATTGTATAACATAGGGAATATAGCCAATATTTTACAATAACTATAAATGAAATACAACCTTTAAAAATTGTGAATCAATATATTGTACACCTGTAACTTATATAATACTGTATATCAACTATACTTCAATAAAAAAGAGATGGTAAAGATATTTTTAAAGTTTCCACAAGTAAGGAAAATACTGAGAATCAACTTATCTATCCATCCATCCATCCATTTTTTGCCTATCTCTCATTTATCTGCCTATGTATTTCTTATAGAACTTCTTAGAACCTCTAATATATGCAATGGGAATCTCTAAGAGGGAGATATAGCATACAGCATTTCCTTGGGGATCAATATCTAGAGAGAATGAGTGCCTGACACAGAGCAGGTGCTCTGTGAATGTGTGTGGCATGAATAAACCAATGGGTGAATGTTACAGATGATGTAAGGAGTTCCAGGAGGGGAAAGAGAACTTCTCTGATCAATACTCAAGACTATGGTAATGATTGAATCCCAAAGTATTTATGAAACATTTACTATGCCAATAGCTACCATTTACTAAGCACTTACTGTGTGCCAGGCATGATGCTAGATGCTTTCTTATATTATCTTTTTTAGTTAAATTGGGATCAAGAGATATAATCAGTCATTTGGGAGGACTTCTGTAGGGTCTGCCAATAGAAGTAAGCTTTACAAGGCAGTTGTGGTAGCCCCACAAAGACTTAACATAACCTGCAATCATAATAGGAAGGACTAAAGACCAGGTGACCCTTCAAGCCACTTGAAATACTAGCACTTAATAGCAGAATGTTATGCATAATTAGACAGGACTAGTGTGCAGCTCTTTTAAAAATGCAGCATTTGCACGGAATGTCAATATTTCCTTTGGTCAGGGAACCACCAGTGTACGTACATTGTTAAGTGAAAGCAAGCAGCCAAGTTAAATTCTAATTAAATGTTACCATTGTTATTTGAAAAATAACAGGTTAGTGTTGGTGTCAAATTGGCTTTTATCAGCGGATGGAATTAGAGCATTTTGTCATTTTAGGGTTGTCAAATACATGTGAATAATGTTGCCCAAGAAGGCTTCCTTGACTTTAGTTAAGGTTGAAACAAAGAGAATTAATTTGGTGAGGATGTAAATGAGAGTGTAATTAGCACAAGAAAAGGATTATGTTGTATCTGGTTTTCTTTGAGCCTCTGCAGATGCTTTGTTAGCGGGCTGGATGTTTTCCTGTGCTGTGAATTCCAAATGTAGCTCATGTTCGTGGTTGGCAGTGCAGTGGACAAGCAGATCTCCTTCCTGGGTACAACTTCCCTAAACTGGCTATCTGAGCAGGGAAATGAGAAACCTTTCCCCAGGGGCAGAAGGATAAAATATGAAAGAGAATTTGAGTTTTAAGAGAACAGGTACTTATCAAGAGGACAAACTAATCAAGAGTCGTTTTAGGATAGGAAGTGAATACGAGGCAGAGTTTCAAGTCTACAAAGCTGGCAGGGAGTTGGCATGATGCCAGCACTGGGCATCAGAGATCTATTAGTGGTAACTGGTCAGTCCTCCTGTGCGCCAGCACTGCGTGGTTTCCTGGTGATTCAAGACAGTTACTGCCTTTGAAGACCTTAAGATCCCAGAACAGTGGGGAAGACCTACAGTGGAATGTGACTCTGAAGTGGATGGCAGAATCCAATTCCCAAGTCTTTCTGCTTCTATCTATGTGAATTTGGACACATGACTGCACCCCTGTGATTCTCAGATTTCTCATCTGTAAAATGGGAGCACTGACACCTACCTCACAGGTTCTTTGTGGGGATGAAATGATGAACTGTATCGATAGTTTCCTGCACACACATAGCTGGCCTTCAGGAACCTGCTAGTTTCCCTTCTCTGAATGCCTCCCTTCTTAGATTAAAGAATGACATCGATTGGACCCGTAAGGAGAGGGTTGCATCAAGACAAATAGGTCACGCCAGTTCCTAGTTGCTGATAAAGAATGAGAAGGCAACTCAATCAAGGGGTTTTGTCTCTTCTCACCGGGGCTGACATTTAAGCACATCCCATTCCATTTTTGTGAATGATCTCAGAACAACGGTATTGTCCTGTTTTATTGTCAACTTAAGTCACCAGTGAGTGTTGACATATTTCATTCTTTTCTTCCACAGACATCCATAGACTACATGGGTGGTGTGGGTGAGGGACGGGTGACTGACAGAGAGCTGGGAGGGGCCAGTGCTCTGGAGTCAGGCTACTTATTGGTGACATGCTTAGGAAAGTCGCTTAACAACCATAATACATGAAGAATAATGTCTACCTCATAGGGTTGTTACAGTGCTTAAATGAGACAGTACACTGTATGGTTAAATGAGACAATATATGTTGTGTAATTCATCTGTATACAATATATATGTGCATATGATAGAGAAAGAAGTTGGTACCCAAATTTACATGTAATATAATATATCTTCAAGACTGTGAGCTTCTAATGCACAGGCTGTGTCTTATTTGAAAAGCACTGTACTATTGTGGTTAAGTGCATGTGCTCTGAGTCAATCCTGGAGTTTAAACCTTGGCTCTGGCACTTACCAGCTGGTGTTCTTGAGTAAAGTGTGTGTCTCTGAAACTCAGTATCCTAAAATTGAAAATTAGGATAATGATGCCACCTCACAGGGTTTTGCGAGAATTCAGTAGTACATGATGAAATTCTGCTGAAGGATGAGGGCGCAGCTAGCTGGTAAGAGACTAACCCTGCCGATAGCAAAAATAGCCAAGCTGGAAAAATTACAAAAACAGCTGTTTGAAGGCATCAGAGGACAACCAAGGCAGCAAATAAATTTTGGTAATATCCTATTTCTTGATCCAGGTAGGGGTTACCTTGTGTAGATTGATAGAGCTGTACACTCATGGGCTTTTCTGTTAGTCAGCTATATTTCAATAAGGACATTTACAAAAATGTGGGATGGATTGTTAGAAGCACTGACGACGGCACTAGAATGGAGTGTGTGCATCCAGATGTTATCTGGTCTTCTTTTTTTTTTTCTTTACGCCCAGGCCTCGTCCTGTCCTGTGCCCTACATGTAGATGTTTGGTAGATTTCTGTAGAGTCTAACTGAATTGAATGCTCTGTTTTTTTCTGGTGCCTTTTGAAAATCTATTTCCTCTCCTTTGTTTTCTCTCTCACTCACTGGCATATCAATGTCCTCTTCTATTGTTTATAGCAAGTTGATTATTTTGGCAGAAACTTTAATCGCACCCCTTGTCCCTGGAAGGCATCAATAGAATACTGAAGTTTGATTATGAAGAGATGTAATTTCTCCGATACTCTGAAAGTGTCTGTCAAACCCAGGGCTGAGTTTTCAGCACACCCTGAACGTGACAGCAAACCCCTGTGTGATGTCCTAATGACCATCATAGCCAGTCACCAGTGGCTTCTCCAAGCAATGTGCTATTCTCACCAAATCACACCAAAATCAAGGGCAGCAGATTTCTATAAAGTAGAGAGAATCTTGAGCAGGTGACCATTTTCCATATTCGTGGTTAAGCGAAGGAAAACAAATGTTGATACAGTAAAGAAAGATAAGCTGTTTCCTTAAAATGAGTGCGCTGCTCTACTTTTTAATCCTTGAACTAAAACACTAAATTGGGAAGAAACCTCACATGAACTTGGAGCTTGGAGGTATTCTGGATAAAACATCTGAAAGCAAGTAGGCTTCATCACCCAATGGGAGGAGGGGTCACAGAGTCTGGGTTTCACTCTAAGACCTTCCACTCACCCTCCCCCCTTTCAGATACTCCCCTTCTGAACAACAAATTAATTTCTAGTTCTTCTCTACAAGTGAATTATAGCCCTTTGTGGTACCAGCTTTATATGTAGCTTTATATGCAGCCAACCGTAGAAAGGGGTAAAAATAATAATTGGCCACCTTGAGCAGACTTGGTTTTGCCTCCCACTCCTTCTTTCCAGCCCATCACCCAAGAAAGTTCAGGGTCTGTGGGGGTGCAGCAGAAAACTTCAGTGAAAGTTTTAGAGCTCAATTACCTCCTGCTTTTGTCTTATTTGTTTTTGCTTCTGTACACTCCTTACATCTGTCGCAGCTTACCTAGTGATGCATTTTATTTATTTTTTAATAAATTTATTTTATTTATTTATTTTTGGCATCATTGGGTCTTCGTTGCTGTGCACGGGCTTTCTCTAGTTGTGGCGAGCGGGGGCTACTCTCCGTTGCAGTGCGCAGGCTTCTCATTGCGGTGGCTTCTCTTGTGGAGCACGGGCTATAGGCGCACGGGCTTCAGTAGTTGTGGCACACAGGCCCAGTAGTTGTGGCTCACAGGCTCTAGAGTGCAGGCTCAGCAGTTGTGGCGCACGGGCTTAGTTGCTCCGTGGCATGTGGGATCTTCCCGGACCAGGGCTCAAACCCGTGTCCCCTGCATTGGCAGGCGGATTCTTGACCACTGCGCCACGAGGGAAGCCCGACCTAGTGTTGCATTTAAAATATACTTTTTAAAGATTTCATGTCACATTTTAGTGATTCTTCATTGGAAATGTAGTTCAAAGTATCTCGTCTGCCATCCTGCCAGAAATAAAAGCCCCATCACTGTATCATCCAAAAAACAGGCAGTTCTCTCCCCAAGAAGAGATCGGCTCCACCTTTTGAAATACTTTTCTCTCACTGCCACATCTCTTCTCCTATGTAGATCTGGTCATTTATTTATTCATCAAATATCTGCTGAGAGCCTACTGTGTGCCAGGTACTGCTTTGGATGCTGGGACACAGTACAAAACTACACACTGGCATTATCCGAAGAGTGTGTATAGTGGCTACTGAAAATGGGTATAAAATCAAATGTAAGAAAGTTTAAACATCAGGCTTATCTAGTATAAGGGAGGGTTTGTTCTCGAAAAGTCCAACAATATTATAACACCTTTATTTACATCTTGTCCTTTAGTCGGAATTTTGCCAATACATTTCCAACATTTCAGGATGTTTCTAAATTTGTTTTTGCTCCTCCATAATTGAACCCACCATTGCTTATGTTAAGCTCATGAGTCTGAAGCTAAAGACTTGCTGCTTTAGACACATGTATAACGGTCTCCATCTCCATCTCAGTTCTATCAGGTTTATGATATTTACACTTCTACCAGAGCATTAGGATTTTATTATTTTCAGATTTTTACTCATTATATGAGATAAGGATCCAATGTTCTACAACCTTGCCAAATAACATAATAGTTGATCTTTTTTGTAAACTGCTTACTTTGTTATGGACACTTTGTTAAGTGAGCATGATTTCATTTAATCCTGGGGTAGGAGTTACATGGCATCTCTGGACCATATAATAGAACTGCATTCTGTTCAGTGAGTTATTTGAGAGAAAAGAAATTTGATGTAGTTGAAAAGATCAGCATGGCATAATGAATAGTACACAAACAAGATGATTAACATTCTTTCAAATTTCAAATAGAACTCTAGTTATTCCAGTGAATGAATAATCTCTTGATTATACTTTTCAAGTATATACAGTCTAAAAATCAGGCTGTAAGCCAACAACTTCTAAGTTCTGATTAGTTTAAAGTGAATATGTGGGGTTCCCTTATTATGAGCCAGATAGATGTGGGTTGAGATCCCCCTTTCCCACTATTACCAGCCATCATCTGGGACAAACGACATAATTCTTTGAACCTCAGCTTATTTGGCTCTACAATGGGAGAAAACATGACAGCCTCAAAGTGTGGTGCAAAGGATAAAATAATTTATTATTTGTAAAGGGCATACACTGTGAAACTTGGAATATCATAGTTGTTCAAAAAATGCATGGGTCTCCTTTTTATGCAGTCAAGTATATTGTAAGTATTTATGAATATTTATTGGAGGTTTTGAGTTATGATAATAATCAAAATGGGGTATAACATTAAAATAAAATTAGTTATTGAAGTTGGAAAGAAAGCTGAAACCTTTCAAACTTAATTCTTTCTTCCTTTCCTGGTCATGGAACTCTTCAAGGCCATATGTCCTGGAATGGGCAATTATTCGACTACTTGCTTTGTTTCTAACTACCCAGCTGGTTACAACCCCTCTGTTACAGGAACATGACTCCAGGTAAATAAGACCATAGATGAGAAAAGGAGGGGGATACACTTCTTCCTTCTGCTCTGTGCAGTTGAGGTGTCTGATTCAGGAGATGCTGAGGACAACTTTCCTGGCTTCTTAGGTGTGTTTTAGGACAGAAGGCAAAGGTGAGAGAAGCAAGCTGCCTCTTCCCTCTGCCTTCCCTCTGCCAGTTATGTGTAGAGGTTCACAAGGGGAACAGGCTTGATAGGAAGGGCACTTGCACATTTTTAACATATAAAGTCCTTGTGAAGCCTTGGAAGTAGATTGTACCAGAGCTCACTAATATCTGGTTTCTTCTCCTTCCTGGGTCCACAGAGGACAGCGCTTCCCAGCCTCCATGCCTATTAGTGGGGTTACCTGTCTAGTTTGGGCCGAGGGGCTGTGGCTGAAATAGCATGTGTCACTTCTGAGTCAAACAAAGGACGTGCAGACATTAAATCTCCACGCTCTCTCTTCTTCACCTTGTCTCAGAGGCACCAGGTGAGTCACTTGCATCATTGAGTTAATGCATTAGTCACAGCTGCCCTGGAGAATTGCCTGGACCCATAGTGGACTTTGCAAAAATGAGAAATAAACTATTAAGGTGTTAAGGCCCAGAAATTTATTGATATTTGTTACTGCCTCATAATCCAGTTGATCTTGACCAGCAGAGACTCTTTAGGAGGGTTTTAAATAGGGTGGGGAGCATTCTGTGCTATTAACAAAATATCTTATATCCAGACAAATAGTCCTGTCTTATGTTACGGGGGATCAAGGCTTGAGGTGGGAGGTGAGAAGAAGGGAAGCAATGAATCAAGATAAGCTGCAAGAGAATTACAGCATTAAATAGTGCCTGATTATTTCTTCTGGGTTTTGAATTACCATATAAACTTTCTGCTTTCTGGAATTCTCAAATAAATTCTGTACTCTTTGCCCACCTCAGAAGAATCCCCCTGAAGACCACTGTTTTCAAAATGCCTTGAAGATTGCTCACAGCAGAAAGCAGCTGAGTGCCTGTCTGTGGCCAGGCTCCTTTTCAAGCTGGGAATGATAATCGGGAGACTTCAAGCTCCTGTCCGTCCTTCACTTGAAGTGAACGAATTTGGCTCAACATGTACGGGTTGGGGGCTTACCACATCAAGTCAGATGTCTGGCTCTGGGATGCAAAGATGAATGAGGCATGTACCCTCCCCTGGAGGAACTCACAGTGCAGTGGGAGAGAAAGGTGCAGACATAACTAGCTGCAAAACAGGTTAGCCTGGGTAAGTGCTTCAGTGGAGGCATAAACAACAGAAAGCCAGGGTCTACAGGAGAGAGAGATTCATTGATGGGGTGAGGGGGCCGGAGGGCATGGTGGGAAGACTATATGTTTGAGCTAGTGCTTGAAGGATGAGAAATAGACCTTGACAGCTTTCTGTGAGAAATGAAGAACAGCCAGTGTTGTATCTCTAGCTTTTTGGATTTTTATTTCTATGCTGTGGAAACACTAGTGCAGGAGTTGTGCAAGTTGGGCATTTTCAAAGCCAATGTAACCAGAGATCTGGGCTAATGAGAAAATCATTGTCACTGAATGCAAGAACTTGTTGATATATTTTGCTAAATTGCCCTTATTAATGATTCATCAGATCTTTTTTGCTTTCTGCACTAAAAAAAATCTTGCTGTAGAATTTAACCCGCACATATACGCACCCAGTTGTTGGCCCTTGGCAGCCTTCCTAAGCAGTGTGCTTTCCAGATGTGGTTGTTGACAAGCGAATTTTGGAATTCCACAATAGCGAATATGTACAAGGGGGATACGAGGCTCAGAACAAGTCTACAGTATACAAAGATCAATTTTCCTTAAACTGTGGTCCCCAGAACATTATTTTTGGAACTATGAATAGATGTAATAAAAAGGGTTTATGTGGTGTGTTTTAAGTCAGCGCTCTCAGTTCCGAATTCACCCTGACTACTACTAGCTCTGTCATGGAGCTTTCAGTAATTCTCCTTTGTAGCGGCTGTGATACTCAGCTTTGTCAGTAGAGAGCGCAGGAGAGTCACTGCAGGAGGAAGGAAACGCTCTTGCGTTTATTTCTTCTTGCTTCTGATGCACCCTTGTCAGCAGCACTCATTCCCCAGCTGCAAGTCCAGAGCATGTGGTTCCCCAGCAAGCTCACAGCCCCTGAGCAGTCTGGTGATCGCCTCACACAGTCGTCCTGATGTGGACACTCTGCGCTCAGGCTTTGTGCTACCTGCTGCCAGGACAACCTTGCAGCCTGCCCCTCTGCTCTTTGGAGGGGTGTTTCCTGCTCACCTTGAGACTGTGGGCCAGCTCTAGCCCAAGGCCTTCTTGGCCATCCAGTACGCTTCAGCCACAGCTTTTCCTCTGAATCCCAGCTGTGGGGACAGGCCCTGTCTTGCAAGATTTTGTCCTTCCTTCGTTACTCTTCCTTGGTCCTAGGGCATTATTTAGAGTTCTTGGTTCATTTTTATAGTTACTCCATTATTATGTTGAAAAATCCTTTATGGTTAGTAACTTTTATGTTAAGCTTTCCCTGTTCAGGTTTCCCTGTGGCGTCTGACTCCTTCATGGCTCTTGACCTTGACCGCACAGCAATAGTTGTTAAACGTTGATTTTCAGGACCCCTTTATACTCCTAAAATTATTGAAGACCCCAAAGAGCTTTTGTTCAAGTACGTTATATCTATTGGTACTTACCATATAAAAGTAAAACAAAACTTAAACACATGTATTTCTTAATCCCTTTAAAACGATAAGCCCATTCATTCATTACATGTTAAATCATGTTGAAAAATATTTATAGTTTTCAAACCAAAAGTGTTAATGAGAAGAGTAGAATTGATTTATATTTCTGCAAATATCTTTCATAGCTGGCTTAATGAAGACAGCTGGATTCTCATATCTGCTTCTACAGTCTCCTATGATATGTTGTTTAGTTTGAAATTTATGAAGAAAATCTGGCTTCTCACAGATATATAGTTGGAAAGAGGGGAGTATTTAGGATAATTGTGGATATTCTTCTCTGATGCAACATAAAAATTCAACAAGTGGTAGTTTTCAAGAGGTTAGTTGCAATGTGAAATCTGAAATTAAAATTCATTGATCTCTCTTGTACTTTGAGTGTCTTTTACCCATGCATTTCCAATTTCAAAATTGGTCATTTGGAAAATACTGGCTCACTGAGTTATACAGATCTTCCAAGTGGTGACATATTTCATTATACAATATCAGAAAACCACATTCATTAATATTACCACCGATCTCATCAGAAAAAAATCTTTATTAGAAAAATGTCAAGATCACAGTGACAGATGCAAGCTTAACAAAATTCAAATACTCACTTGAATACTAATATTCTAATATTCTAACATTAATGTTCTAATATTAATTGAATTCTAATATTCACTGAAGTGTATTATTGGCAAGAAAAATCTCTGACAATTGACTAAGTCTGAATAACCATAGCTTGTCAGTCATCCTTTCAAATAAAAAGAATTTTTTAAATGAAAGAGTGGCTAATTCAGCTTGCAACTCAAAACAATTACAAGTGCCCTTCCTCACAACACAACGTAGTACTTTGGTATGCAGCAAAAGAGCTTTATGCCCACTTTCCATTTCATCACAAAGGATATTAAGAAGATGTGTACTCAAGGGTGAGATTTAATAAAATTAGTCCTTTTTTCTGTTCCATTAAGTGATAAAGTGAAACTTGTATTTTTAAAAACTATGCGTGCATGGGGGTGAAGAATACCATGAATACTAGTACAGTTTGGTGTTACTGCTCTGATTTGTGATAAGGACCAGCCATTTTACCCACCATTACTTTTCCATCATTAATGTAAGTGTCAACATGGTGGAAAAGGCAAACAATGCCTTAGTATTATTATGAAAATAGTTTTGACTTCTTGGATACACTGAAAGCATCTGAGGGCTCACAGGAGTTGAGGACCACACTTCGAGTGTGTTATGCCTTGATTACAAATGATTACAGAACCTCAGGGGCTTACACTGCAAAGGCTCTTTTTTTAAAAAAATAAATTTATTTTATTTATTTTTGGCTGCGTTGGGTCTTTGTTGCTGCGCACGGGCTTTCTCTAGTTGAGGCGAGCAGGGGCTACTCTTCGTAGCGGTGCGCGGGCTTCTCATTGCAGTGGCTTCTCTTGTTGTGGAGCACGGGCCCTAGGCAAGTGGGCTCAGTAGTTGTGGCGCATGGGCTTAGTTGCTCCATGGCATGTGGGATCTTTCTGGACCAGGGATCAAACCTGTGCCCCCTGCACTGGCAGGTGGATTCTTAACCACTGTGCCACTAGGGAATTCCCAGGCTCATTATTTCTTGCTCATACTACATGTCCATATGGAATGGTTAAAGGTTTGCTCTGTGTCATCTTCACTTCAAGACCCAGGAATTGGAGCAGACTGTTTCTGGAATATTGATGACTGTCCTGGTAGAGAGAAGACACAAGAGGAGGTATGAGCTGGCTTTTAAGACTTCTGCACAGACATGGCTACAGGCAGTGATAACATGTCACTTCCATCCACATTGCACTGGCCAGACCAAGCCATATGGTCATACTTGAGCTCATCAGTGTAGAGATGTATATTCTTCCTTCAGGGAGGGAAAATGGAAACATGGCAAATAATTTTGCAATCTATCACATTAGTCATAAGAGATTAGAAAATATTGCATAATATACTTCTTCCCTGGAGATTCACAGTAAACGAAGGCATTTTAAGAAAGACATGGGGCTTCCGTGGTGGCGCAGTGGTTGAGAGTCCGCCTGCCGATGCAGGGGACGTGGGTTCGTGCCCCGGTCCGGGAGGATCCCACATGCTGAGGAGCGGCTGGGCCCGTGAGCCATGGCCGCTGAGCCTGCGCGTCCGGAGCCTGTGCTCCGCAACGGGAGAGGCCACAACAGTGAGAGGCCTGCGTACCGCAAAAAAAAAAAAAAAAAAAAAAAAAGAAAGACATGGAGAAATCCTGCAGTAAAGAAACTCTGCCTTTGGTTTAATTAAGAGGAGGGGTGCTGAGGGGATAGTTTAGAATTATGCCCTGGATGCTCATTTCCCCTTTACTCTTTTACTCTTTGCTGTTCCTGAGCTGAGAAAATGCCAACCTTGACTAGTTCTCTCCCCCAGGCTCAGCAACAGGTGCAAGAACACTGGGGTCATTACTCAGTGACTGACCAGTAGGGCCAGGTGACTGACCAACCGAGGCTCACTCCAAGACTTCCCTGATTCTTACCCACTGCTGTGCTAGTCAACAAGAACCCTGGATGGGACTACTTGTATCCCAAATACTGTTATTAAAACAACTAATGAGATTTGCCACCATCATAGTTTGGGGGACTTCACAGGTGGGAGTGAATCTGAGAAGTTGAATAGCAAACCTTTGTCAGAGAGGGGATGAGCCACCAGCTTCTGGAAGGGCTTCATCTGTGACACCCTAGTCCTGTGACCTGCTAGGTGTCACCACCTGTTGGGACCTAGAAGTCGTCATAATTGTCTTTGGTTGTCTGACACCCTCTTACAGGGCCCCAATATTTAGATAACCTAGTTTTTAGTTCATACTCCTTTGATCATGATAAATCTTGATTATTGCCTACAGCTCAATCAAGTCCTAACTTCTCTCCAAATCTAAATTAAACCCTTCCCCATACTGGTTGCCCTTTCTCATAGCACTTTGTACAGCACTTACAACACTTTGAATGATCTATTTGTGTGACTGTTTCCTGTACATGTCTCTACCTAAACTACAAGCTCCATGATGACAGAAGTCATGTCTCTGGCTCGTCACCGTGCCTAGCTCTGTGCCTGGCGTGTGGCAGGTTATCGATAAATATTCCCTGAATCGATAGATGAGTAAATGAATGGACAGCTACCCCTGAAGTAAGATTTCTTTTTTTGTAGACGTCTATGGCATTTCTTGTTTGCACCATTGACGTGGTACTTATTATTGGAAGTCCAATATCACCCTAACGAGTGCCAATATTGCCCTAATAACTGAACAGTAAATTGGTAGACAGTAAAACTCTGATACTTGTAGATGGTGGGGAGTATTTGCTAGAATAACCCAGTAAATAACAGTAGTTTGTTTTTCTTTTCCCTCCAAAATAGTGGAAGCCTTTTGAGATCTTGAGAACAGTTTAGAACATATATATATGTGTATATATATACATATATATTAGAATTTACATATATATATAACGAAAACCCATTATTGGCCCGATATTTGATGTCACAACGTGGAGAAAGTGGCCACTGCAGCAGGAAATGTTGCAGAGTATAATTGGACAAATATGAGCCTCCTTTATTTCCACCATTACATGGATCTATGTGGTATCAAATCAGTGGTAATAATAGCTGCATCTTAGAAATATGGATGCTGAAGCCTGTGAGCAATGGCCGAGAGAGAAACAGAGAATTTCTCTCAACGAGCTGGTGAAATGCCGTGCAAGGTAGCCATCCTTCCAGTGTAGCCTGACATATGAGTAAACATGGGAATTAGAGGAAGGTCCTTGAAAAATGTTGAACAAGGAACACAAACAATTGGATCAGGACAGGGACGTTTTTTTCCCTAAGGAAATAGTTCCCTAATAAGGAGAATTGTAGTTAAAGCCAGAATTGCACCATAGTTAAATATTTCTATTTTGGTCATTTAGTTGTATATAAATAAGCTCAAGAAAACTATGTAGGAAACTGTGTGTAATCATCATTTCATTGATGGGTTTACTTTTACTCAGCTACTGTCTTCATTGTTCTTCAGAATGTAAATATTGAAAAAGAGCCATGCCAGGATGTTTAAAGGAAAGGATAGGAATTAGAGTGACCTGCCTATCATTTATATTACAGGTTCTGAATGGGCAGAATGGATAAGCTGCACTTCTTTACAGCATTGCACCTATTCATGTTTGGATGTGTGAAGTATTACATGATTCTGAATTAATTTTTTTTTAACATTTATAAATTATATCAATAATTCTTTAAGTTCCTTGAAAACTAAGGATCTTGTTCCATTCTTCTTTTCTTTTCTACATGGCACCAGTAGAGTTGCTTGGGCTTAATAGGCGCTAGGTAGATATTTGATACTTGTTGACCATCTCTTTGGCCCTTTCAACTGTTCAAGCCTTTAAAGTGGGCCTTGAGTTATAGCTGCATTATGAAAGGCACTGTGTGAATAGCAAGATGGCTTCACAAATGCCATTTTCATTCCTGCCTTGAACTTTGCTCAGGCTGTTCTCTGTCCTCTCTTCTTGCTCCTCTCTCTTCAAAGTCTGGTTCAGGTTTTACCTTCTCCGTGCAGCCTTTTCCCACCAATGCAGCCCATGGTGATCTCTGATGCTGCTGAATACCTCGCCTGGGTGGTTATTTTATCATAAAAAGCTAATGACCTTTAGCGCAAAATGATCAACTTAAATTGTGAATGGACTCCTGGTTTGACTTGTTTTCCTAAGAATATAATTAGCTTCATGAAAGCTAGGACTAAGTCTCATCTATTTCTGGGCAGAGCTGGACCCGCTGCTCAACTGACATCATCAGGAATCAGGTGGCTCTGCCTCTCTGTATTGGCTTTATTCTCAGGCAGGTTATTTCTACTGGTGACAAGATGACAGATCCAACCCAGCAACCCTAGTGGAAAGGAAGCAGCTCTTTTCTAAGACTTCCAGCAGAACATCTGGAGCTCATTCTCACTGGTTCAACAAGAGTCATGTGTTCAACTTTGAACCAATCACTGTGACCCAGAGGTTGCAGTGTTCTGATAGGCTGGAAGCTGTGCCCACCTCTATGTGTTCTGGTTTGCATGAGATGGTCCCCAGATTTATACCTGTTTGCTTTCCTAAGTGGTTTAGCATTTATCCTTGTTTCTTTATTTTTAATAAAACATTATTAACAGTGACAAAAAAAAATGGGTTTGGTAGATCTCCACTTTGCACTTTTACTTTTTACCATGGACTCCTCTAGTTGTGTGAGAGAAGCATATATAGTGAACAGACTTTTGACTTTAGCCCATGGCTAAATTTAAAAGGCACCCAGTCATGATGATTCTCTAGTCCTGAGCCTTTTCTAACATAAAATAACTAACACCCCCTCAAGGACTGCAAGCAGGATGCTTGGAGAGGAGCTGCCAGGGCTTGCGAACTTTTTTGGTCTTGGGTGGTAGTGGGGTAAGTATTCCATGCTGCTGTCCCTGCTGGTCAGGTGGTTTATAGGTACCAGACAGAAGTGCTGTGGCTTGTGCCAGGCCTCCAGCTGGCGGGATCAATGAAATTATAAGTGAGGTTTAAGTGAAGTAATGTGGAGGAAGCGTGTGTATAGCACAGAGAGAGTAATCTGCATGATCTTGCTACTGTGGTTTTTTCAGTTATTGTGTGGTGGAATCTGCAACTATTTATTTCATTGTCAGGTAATACTTTTCTGTTTTATGATGATATTTACATTCTTTTAACAACAATGAACTTAAAGGGAATGTTTAACGAAAAGTTAGAAAATGAATTTCCATTTCTCAAGAAAGTTGATGATGAAGATTAACTTGTACCAGATATTTGTTGACATCTATCATTCACAATGGGGGCCATAATATTTCCCTGACTACATGATGACCAGAGGTACAAATCTGCTGGAGTATCAGAATCTACTTCAAATGTTAGTAGTTGTTTTAATAATATTGTGGCTAATAATGATGAATTGATGTGTGCTGTGGCCATAGGTGCTTTTGCATATAATCTGTGAAGCATGGCTCTTCATTTAGATCAAGTGACTT
Source organism: Delphinapterus leucas (assembly GCF_059928025.1). NCBI lineage: Eukaryota > Metazoa > Chordata > Mammalia > Artiodactyla > Monodontidae > Delphinapterus > Delphinapterus leucas. Next base: position 44,634,401 of record NC_143133.1, on the reverse strand, counting down.
CTCTTCTAAACGAAACTTGCGCATCTTTTCCAGGTTTTCCCGTGCAATAGAAAAAGTAATACGACAGTTGTTAATGGGTTGACTCCAATAAAAGAACTTTGCAAAGAGTTAAGTGGTGCTAACTTTATATCCATGTCCTGAGATGCTTCAAATAGAAAATTAGTTAATTTCTGTAATGCTTTGAATTTTTCACCCAAATTATTGGAAACTAAATAAATTTGGAGATTTATTTTAACGAAGGTGAATCATATGATATTACGGTGACTCTTGTTGTAAATTAAGTTCAAAAGTTCAACATTAAAAATAAAATGATTTGTCTCAACATAGTAAGACAAATACAATTTTTGGTGCCACACAATGTCAACGTAAAACAATATTTTTACTAAATTATGAAACCATGGAGCAAATTTTTTACTCAGAATTGTTTGTATACATGATTCAAAATCGCATCCAAATAAGCTGTGATATTGTACTAATGAAAATAGAGCTTTACTTGTGAAATTTTATACAATTTTTTTGTACATACACTGTTTGAGTAACCGAACAACCCAATTTTTTATAATTAAGTTAATGTTAGATTTAAAAAACCCTCAGAATATCAGGACATACCTTTTTTCTTAGCTGCCCACTAATAATCAGTATCTACAGACAAGTGTCAACTGAAGTGTTCAACAATTTCAAATTGATTAACATATAATGCAATTTGGAAAAATAGGACAGGCAATTTTATGAAAACATTAAAAATGATAAAACCATTAATTATTTAGAAAATAACTTTGACATTTTACTAGAGACAGATATGGTTAAGAAACTGAAGTATTCAATGTGTAAAGAATAATTATGCTCCCTGTTACTTTGAATTTTCAGAAAATCAACATAAAGAAAATTTCTCCCATTTTACTCTAATGGTCACAAATTTTCTTTTTAGAAAATATTTCTATATCTGTGACTCTAGGGGGAGGGATAAACTGGGAGATTGGGATTGACATATACACACCACCATATATAAAATAGATAACTAATAAGGGCCTATTGTGTAGCACAGGGAACTCTACTCAATAGTCTGTAATGACCTATATGGGAAAAGAATCTAGAAAAGAGTGGATATATGTGTATGTATAAACTGATTCACTCTGTTGTACACCAGAAACTAACACAACATGGTAAATCAACTATACTTCAATAAAAATTTTAAAAATAAAGTATTTACTTTTGAAAACAGCTTTTGAATAGGACAATTTTATAGGTCCACCAATTGAACAAAAGCAATTTGTTGGTCAGTAAATAAATATTTCAAAAATTATGTAATTGTCATCTTAAAAAATGTAGTCTCAAAAATGCCCCAGTTTGTGACACTGCAGAAATACAAAGGATCATGAGAAATTACTACAAGCAACTATATGCCAATAAAATGGACAACCTGGAAGAAATAGACAAATTCTTAGAAAAGCACAACCTTCCGAGACTGAACCAGGAAGAAATAGAAAATATAAACAGACCAATCACAAGCACTGGAATTGAGACTGTGATTAAAAATCTTCCAACAAACAAGAGTCCAGGACCAGATGGCTTCACAGGCAAATTCTGTCAAACATTTAGAGAAGAGCTAATACCTATCCTTCTCAAACTCTTCCAAAATATAGCAGAGGGAGGAACACTCACAAACTCATTCTACGAGGCCACCATCACCCTGATACCAAAACCAGACAAAGATGTCACAAAGAAAGAAAACTACAGGCCAATAGCACTGATGAACATAGATGCAAAAATCCTCCACAAATTACTAGCAAACAGAATCCAACAACACATTAAAAGGATCATACAACATGATCATGTGGGGTTTACCCCAGGAATGCAAGGATTCTTCAATATACACAAATCAATCATTATGATACACCATATTAACAAATTGAAGGAGAAAAACCATATGATCATCTCAATAGATGCAGAAAAAGCTTTTGATAAAATTCAACACCGATTTATGATAAAAACCCTCCAGAAAGTAGGCATAGAGGGAATTTACCTCAACCTAATAAAGCCATATATGACAAACCCACAGCCAATATTGTTCTCAATGGTGAAAAACTGAAACCATTTCCACTAAGATCAGGAACAAGACAAGCTTGCCCACTCTCACCACTATCATTCAACATAGTTTTGGAAGTTTTAGCCACAGCAATCAAAGAAGAAAATGAAATAAAAGCAATCCAAGTTGGAAAAGAAGAAGTAAAGCTGTCACTGTTTGCAGATGACATGATACTATATACAGAGAATCCTAAAGATGCTACCAGAAAACTTCTACAGCTAATCAATGAATTTGGTAACGTAGCAGGATACAAAATTAATGAACAGAAATCTCTTGCATTCCTATACACTAATGATGAAAAATCTGAAAGAGAAAATAAGGACACATTCCCATTTACCACTGTAACAAAAAGAATAAAATACCTAGGAATAATCTTACCTAAGGAAACAAAGATCTTTATGCAGAAAACTATAAGACACTGATGAAAGAAATTAAAGATGATACCAACAGATGGAGAGATATACTATGTTCTTGGATTGGAAGAATCAACATTGTGAAAATGACTGTACTACCCAGGGCAATCTACAGATTCAATGCAATCCCTACCAAACTACCAATTGCATTTTTCGCAGAACTAGAACAAAAAATTTCACAATTTGTATGGAAACACAAAAGACCCCGAATAGCCAAAGCAATCTTGAGAAAGAAAAACGGGGCTGGAGGAATCAGACTCCCTGACTTCAGACTATACTACAAAGCTACAGTAATCAAGACAGTATGGTACTGGCACAAAAACAGAAATATAGATCAATGGAACAGGATAGAAAGCCCAGAGATAAAACCATTCACATTTGGTCACCTTATTTTTGATAAAGGAGGCAAGAATATACAATGAAGAAAAGACAGCCTCTTCAATAAGTGGTGCTGGGAAAACTGGACAGCTACATGTGAAAGACTGAGATCAGAACACTCCCTACCACCATACACAAAAATAAACTCATAATGGATTAAAGACCTGAATGTAAGACCAGACACTATAAAACTCTAAAACATAGGCAGAATACTCTATGACATAAATTCTTTTTGTCAAGATCCTTTTGACCCACCTCCCAGAGAAATGGAAATAAAAACAAAAATAAACAAATGGGACCTAATGAAACTTAAAAGCTTTTGCACAGCAAAGGAAACCATAAACAAGATGAAAAGACAACCCTCAGAATGGGAGAAAATATTTGCAAATGAAGCAGCTGACAATGGATTAACCTCCAAAATTTACAAGCAGCTCATGCAACTCAATATCAAAAAACCAAACAACCCAATCCAAAAATGGGCAGAAGACCTAAATAGACATTTCTACAGAGAGGGTATACAGATTGCCGACAAAGACATGAAAGGGTGCTCAACATCACTAATCATTAGAGAAATGCACATCAAAACTACAATGAGGTATCACCTCACAGCAGTCAGAATGGCCATCATCAAAAAATCTACAAACAATAAATGCTGGCGGGGGTGTGGAGAACAGGGAACCCTCTTGAACTGTTGGTGGGAGTGTAAGTTGGTACAGCCACTATGGAGAACAGTACGGAGGTTCCTTAAAAAACTAAAAATAGAACTACCATATGACCCAGCAATCCCACTACTGCGCATATACCCTGAGAAAACCATAATTGAAAAAGAGTCATGTACCACAGTGTTCATTGCAGCTCTATTTACAATAGGTAGGACATGGAAACAACCTAAGTGTCCATCAACAGATGAATGGAGAAAGAAGATGTGGCACATATATACAATGGCATATTACTCAGCCATAAAAAGAAACAAAATTGAGTTATTTGTAGTGAGGTGGATGGACCTAGAGTCTCTCATACAGAGTGAAGTAAGTCAGAAAGAGAAAAATACCATATGCTAACACATATATATGGAATGTAAAAAAAAGAATGTTCTGAAGAACCTAGAGGTAGGACAGGAATAAAGACGCAGACGTAGAGAATGGACTTGAACACATGGGGAGGAGGAAGGAAGGGTAAGCTGGGACAAAGTGAGAGAGTGGCATGGAGTTATAAATACTACCAAATGTAAAATAGATAGCTAGTGGGAAGCAGCCGCATAGCACAGGGAGATCAGCTCGGTGCTTTGTGACCACCTAGAGGGGTGGGATAGGGAGGGTGGGAGGGAGACACAAGAGGGAGGGGATATGGGGATACATGTATATGTATAGCTGATTCACTTTGTTATAAAGCAGTAACTAACACACCATTGTAAAGCAGTTATACTCCAATAAAGATATTAAAAAAATACCACTATAAAAAACAAACCCAAAATACCCCAGTTTGAAGGATAAATTATGTGGTCATTCTTGGGATGGGCATGATCAGTCCCACTGGAAATCCACAAGCTGAGAACAAGAGATGAAGGACTCTAAGGGAGATTAAAGATGGCTACTGGGTAGGCAAAACCAACTGTGAATACCCACGTTCCAGATTAGGACTTAGGTTTTCTGACTACACCTTTGATGCTCCAGAAGCAAGTTTCATTTTCCATTCTCCTCTACTCTTTCAGGTTATAACATACATTCCCCTTGGCCCTTTTTTTGCCAGCTCCTTAGGGCAGCTCCAAAGAGCACAGCTTCCTTTAGTGCCCTGACAGCAGCCAAGAGGTTTCTTCTTTAAACATTTCTAAAAACTGCAACAATCATGTCTCAGTTCATTGCAAAACAAATTCATAATGCTTAAATCACTGTTCTTAGCAACGTGAGTAAAAATGGAGCAGCGGCAGCAGCTTTCAAAAAAAGCCTCAGGAAAATGAGAAGACTCTAAAGTACTTAACTGTATTGTTTAAGTAGTATATGTCACCTGCTTCTCCCATTCTCACCCTGTAGGGGTTCCCCACTTGCACAGTAAGTTGTAGCTGCCAAAGCAGAGCAGTCACTCCATTAATTATAAAGTAAGGAAAAAAGTGGGTATTGATCTTAAGCAGTTCCATTCTACATATTCAGTATTAATTGAAAGTTATTCCTCTGATGCCACTTAAAAGAAATCTGAGGCACTCTAGAAAATAATGTTTAAAATATTCATTCACGGTTAAGTGAACTCAGAGTTGAGCTTCTATAAGCAAGATATTTAAAAATCTAAACTGGATTTTATGTGAGTGACAGTTGATTTCCGAGATCCCTTCAGATCTCATGGTTCAACAACTTACCTGCTTATGTGCATGCCTGGGGGTGGACATAGTATATCTCTGCCAGTGCAAGGGTAACGCATTGCCCCTTACCCAGAAACTCTCCTTGTGAAAGCAGCTTCTGTTCATTCACTTACTGATTTATTTAATCACTCTTTCTGAGCACCAGGATCTTGGTGAGACAGCAATTGAGGTATAACATTATGCCAATCTGGGTATAATACACCAATCTAGGTATAGACATATACCAATCTGGATATAATATTTTGGCTAATGCTTATGTTATGCTGACTACATGTAATGTATTGTTCTGAATGCTTTATACATATTAACTTATTTAACCTTTAATACAGCTTATGAGGAAAATACGATTGTCAATACCTCCGTTTTTCAGAAGAGGAAACTGAGCTGTGAAGATAACCTGCCCAGGGTCACATATCTGGTAAGTAGTACAGCCAAGATTTTGACCTAGGAATCCTAGTTTTAGAGTCTCTGCTCTTAATGGCTACTCTACACCATAGCTTTCAGGTTATATTTTCTATCTGCAATAACATCCAAGATGTTCTTTGATGACTTTAAAATGGTTTGTTGAGAATTTCCATCCCCACGGTCTGGAACAAGAACTGAATACAGCCACTGTAAGGATAATTTTATATAATGACTATGATGCAGTGGACTTTTGAGAAATACTTATTTTCAATTTCTTTTTCAAAGAATTGGTGAATACCTTTATGCAGAAATGGCTGTCTGTGTAGGTCAGTCAGTTCTGGATCATGTTATTTTAATTTTTTTAATAGAATGCATGTAGATTTAGGAGTAAGAAAGACCTAGTTTGCTATCCAAGCTCCACCACTGGTTTCCTTACTAGTAAAATGAGTATATCTATGTCAACTTTGCTGGGTTGTTTTGGGAGTTAAAAGAGACTGGTGTTTCTTGACTCCGGGGACATTCTATAATTTATTTTTTGCTGTAATTCAGTGCGTCACTTAGTGTCTGTTATATCACAGGAGTGTAATAAATATCAATTGAATGATGAATGAAAGTGCCTGGAACACACTGTATTTCATTGGCTCTCAGAACACTCTTTCACATTTTAACTTCTCCAAATTTGGGATATATCCCACAATCAATGGAATATTACAGTAGATCTCAGCCAGACGGCTGCTGAGTTGTTGTTGCCCGTAAAGCTATGAACTTGGTTGTTATTCCAGGAGCATTCAAAGAGTGAATATAAGTCCTGGTTGCCATTTGAAAACCTTCCATCGATACCTTTTGGTAAAAGATGCTTCAGCATCAGAATTACAGAATGGGTATCAGTGGTTTGGAAGAATATCCCCACAGACAACAGTACACCACTCTTTCGAGAAATGCTGTATTATCAATGTATTTGATGGCACAGAGGGTGATCCTATATGGGAAGGAAAAATGGACATATCTACTCTGAGTCAAAAAAGGATTAGAAGAGTTGAACACTTAATGTAAGCACATTAAGTAATACTTCAGGCAATTTATCATGTCTATATATTCCATTTTGTGGTTGTATAGGAATGATGCAAGTGAGTCCATGTTGAGATGAGTCTAAAAAGAACTTTCAAATAAAATTATAAGTAATAAGGAAGCATAGTGCTGTTTAATTGGCAGTGTTTTTTTCTTTTTTAGTGTTGTATATGTTAAGAGGTACATAACATGGTAGGTTTTACAATAATCCCATGTTAGATTCATGAATATTATAGTACAAGCTTAATAAATTTTAGCTATTAATTATTATTTTAATTTAATCATTATGTAATGGATTTGTATTGAAAACAGATCCTCTAGTATGTATAACCTGTACATGCAGCATATTAACATTTTGCCAGTCAGGAATTTTCTGTTTAACAGTTTACTACTTTCCCACATGTCCTGTTACCAAGGAAGGATCTGTGTGGAGTTCAATCCAGAAATATCAGGCCTTCAGATCATGCTGTGATTGTCTACAGTGGGATCCATGTGATGAATTTGTCTCCCACTTTTCTGAGATCTCAAACATGAGGAGGCCAGTGGTTTCTAACCTAGGGTCTAAGAATATTATAATATGGACATCCAAGTGGTTCAGAAAAACTATTGGACAAAGGAAACCATAAACAGAACAAAAAGACAACTCTCAGAATGGGAGAAAATATTTGCAAATGAAGCAACCGACAAGGGATTAATCTCTAAGATATACAAACAGCTTAAGCAGCTCAATATCAAAAAACAACCCAATCAAAAAATGGACAGAAAATCTAAATAGACATTTCTCCAAAGAAGACATACAGATGGGCAGAAAGCACATGAAAGTATACTCAGTATCACTAATTATTAGAGAAATGCAAATCAAAAGTACAATGAGGTATCACCTCACACCAGTCAGAATGGCTATCATCAAAAAATCTACAAACAGTAAATACTGGAGAGGGTGTGGAGAAAAGGGGACCCTCTTGCACTGTTGGTGGGAATGTAAATTGGTTCAGCCACTATGGAGAACAGTATGGAGGTTCCTTAAAAAACTAAAAATAGAACTATCATATGACCTAGCCATTGCACTCCTGGGCATATACTCAGAGAAAACCATCATTGGAAAAGACACATGCACCCCAATGTTCATTGCAGCACTGTTTACAATAGCCAGGACATGGAAGCAATCTAAATGTCCATCAACAGAGGAATGGATAAAGAAGATGTGGTACATATATACAATGGAATATTACTCAGCCATAAAAAAGAATGAAATAATGCCATTTGCAACAACATGGATGGACCTAGAGGTTGTCATACTGAGTGAAGTAAGTCAGACACAGAAAGACAAATATCATAAGATATCACTTATATGTGGAATCTTAAAAAAATGGGTACAAATGAACTTATTTACAAAACAGAAGTAGAGTCACGGATGTAGGAAACAAACTTATGGTTACCACGGGATAAGGCAGGGAAGGGATAAATTGGGAGATTGGGATTGACATACACGCTACTATATATAAAATAAATAACTAATAAGGACCTACTGTATAGCACAGGGAACTCTACTCAGTGCTCTGTAATGGCCTATGTGGGAAAAGAATCTAAAAAAAAAAGAGTGGATATATATATATGTATAAGCGATTCACTTTGCTGTATACCTGAAACTAACACAACATTGTAAATCAACTATACTCCAATAAAAATTTAAATAAAAACAAAACAAAAGCTATTGGACATTTACTAACTTGGAGGCAATGAGGCCGCACTCAGAAGACTTTATTTCACTTTAAATTTTGAACAATATTTTTGCTAAGTATTGAATTCTAGATCGATACTTTTTTCTTTTAATACTTTAGAGATGTTGCCCCAATGTCTTCTCACTTGCATCGTTTCCAGTGAGAAGTATGCTCTAGTTATTGTCTTTGTTCTTTTGTATATAATATGTCTCTTTTCCCCTTTGGCTGCTTTTAAGATTTTAAAGTCCTCATCTATTAAGTCTACCATCTGTGTCATTTCTGGGTCTGTCTCTGTCAGTTAATTTTCTTCCTCATTGTGGGTTATACATTTCTGCTTCTTTGCATGCCTAGTAATTTTTTAAAATAAATATTTATTTTTTTAGAGCAGCTTAGGTTTACAATAAAATTGGGAGAAAGGAACAGAGATTTCTCATGTAACCTTGCCTCTCACAAGTGCATAGCCTCCCCATAATCAACATCACTCAATAGAATGGTGCATTTTTTCACCAAGGATAAACCTACATTGAAAATTATCATCACCCAAAGTCCATAGTTTACCTAAGGGTTCACTCTTGGTGTTTATTCTATAGCTTTGGACAAATATATAATGACATGTATCTACCATTATAATATCACACAGAGTATTTTCACTGCTCTGAAATTCCTCCGTGCTCTGCCTGTTCATCTCTCTCCCTTCCCTACCTCCCACCCCCAGCAACCACTGATCTTTTACTGTTTTGCCTTATCCAGAATGTGACATAGTTGGAACCATACAGTGTGTAGCCCTCTTAGATTGGCTTTTTTCACTTAATAATATGCATTTAAGATTCCTTAGTGGCTTGATAGCTCATTACTTTTTAATGCTGAATAGTATTGCATTGCATTGTCTGGATGTATCACAGTTCATTTATTCATTCACCTATTGAAGGACATCTTGGTTGCTTCCAAGGTTTGGTGATTATGATTAAAGCTGCTATCAACATCCATGTGTAGGGTTTTGTGTAGACATAAGTTTTTAACTCCTTTGGGTAAATACCAAGGAGGGTGATTCCTTGATCATACCATGAGAGTATGTTTAGTTGTGTGAAAGACTACCAAACTGTCTTCCAAAGTGGCTGTACCACGCTGCATTCTCACCAGCAGTGAACGAGAGTTCCTGCTGCTCCACATCCTCCCCATCATTTGGTGTTGTCACTGTTTCAGATTTTGGCCATCCTAATAGGTTTGTAGTGGTATCTCATTGTTGCTTTAATTTACATTTCCTTGATGACATATGATATGGAGCATCGTCTCATATGCTTTTTTGCCATCTGTGTATCTTCTTTGATGAGGTGGCTGTTGAAATCTTTGGCCCATTTTATAGTTGTTGTTTTTTTTATTGTTAAGAGTTCTTTGTATATTTTGGATAACAGTCCTTTATCAGATGTGTCTTTTGCAAATATTTTCTCGCACTCTGTGGCTTTTCTTCTAATTTTCTTGGTAATGTCTTTCACAGAGCAGAAGTTTTTAATTTTAATAAAGTCTAGCTATCAATTATTTCTTTCATGGATTGTGTCTTTGATGTATCTCAAAAGGTATCATCATACCCAAGGTCATCTAGGTTGCATTTAGATCTGTGATCTATTCATGTCGGGTAATTTTTGATTGGATGCCAGACATTGTTAATTTTACCTTTTTAGATGCTAATAGTAATATCTGTAGTCCTGTAAACGTTCTTGAGCTTTGTTACGAGATGCAGTTATGTGGAAACAGTTTGATCTTTTCAAAGATTACATGTAATCTTTGGTAGGACTAGAGGAGACGTTAGGTCTTACTACTGAGGCAGTATCTTTCTAACCACTCTAGCTGATGCTCCATGACGGGCAAGACTGTGGAAACAAACTATTCTTGGCTCTTTCTGAGTCCTGGTAATGATCCCTGTGCTCCTTTAGAGCATTTATCCTCCCAGTTTCAGGTTTCCTCTAAAGTATCAATAATCAGTTGAAGATTTCGTGAAGAGCTTGCACAGATCTTCAGAGCTCTCTTTCTCTGTCTCTATCTCCTTTTGCCTCTGTCTGTCTTTCTGTCTCTCTTCTTCCTCTCTCTCTCCTCCCTCTCTCTCTCTTTGTGTATGTGAAGTTCTGTACTTTCTGGTACTCTGTCCTGCAAGATCTAGCTTTCTTGGCCTCCCTGGACTGCCAGATTTATCCACTCAAATCAGATACTGCCAGGCTTCTCCTGTCTTTCCCCTTCCTACACTGCAGCCTGGAAGCTCTCTCCAAGGGGTAAGCTGGGGCACTTATAGGGCTCGCTTATCCTTTTCCATGGATTGCTGTTCTGTGCTGCCTGATGTCCAAGAAAACTGTAATTTCATATCTGTTGTCCGTTTGTTTTAGTTCAGGGCTTCGGATTTAGATAAGCCTGGGCTTGATCCCCGGTCACAGTGCTTATTATCAGTATAACAGTGGATTATTCATAATTATCCTCATTGACCATGTTTCCTCACCTGCAAAATGGGAATGATAACACCTTCTTCGGAGAGTTGTTGAGGGGATTAATGAGATAATAATGTATGTAAAACACAAAAAATAGCTCATATGAATTAACCGGTTATGTGTTAGGCTTTTTATAGGTATCAAACAATTTAGTCCTATAACAATGTCATGACGTAGATACTATCATTTTACAGAGAAGGAAACGGAGTCTGTATAATCAGAGCCAACTTTCAAACCCAGGCCATCTCACTCCAGAGCCTGTGTTCTCAAACACCACCCTCTACTGCCACTCTAGTCATATAGCAATTACTTAAGAAATGATAACTGTTATTATCATTCAGGGCCTGGAGTATCCAATTTTTATTTGGAATTACAGCATGTTAAGAAACCCTAATTGGTGTAGTGATGAATAAAAGTGTATAAAAAGAAATATTACTTACATAAAGCTTGGAAATTTAGATATTTCAAAATAAGAAATCCACCGGGGGATACTTCCTCTCCATTTATGCTGTCCCAGTCTTAGTATGGGTCTGGGCTATGATAAGCTCATGTGGTTATTTAAATTAAAATTAATTAAAATTAAACTCAGTTCCTCAATGGAAATAGTTACATCTCAAGAGCTCAGTAGCCCCATGTGTCTACCGGCCATCACATTACAAGGCATTTCCATCATCACAGAAAGTTCTCTCGGACAGCACTAGTCTAGGTTTTTATAGTTTCTCACTCATACTGCCATCTCCTAAGTGATGTCCGGGTTCTTAGTATGCCTTCCTAGTTCATTCAGTAAATATTTATCGGGCATCTCCTATGTGTGAGATATTGGGGGATGCAATGATGAACAGAATCAGACATGGGCCACCTCCCAATTCTTACAGACTTCCTCCAGCCTCGACAGTCTCCTACAGGTCATCTTCTATTGGCTTCCCAAGGCATCTGGTTTAGAATATAAGTCTGAGTGTGTCTCTCTTCTCCTTGGAACATTCTAGAAGAACCTCTTCCTCCACAAAATAACCTCATTGCTCCTTAGCATGGAGCAAGGTCCTCTAAGATCTGGCTTCTGCCTTCTCCAGCCCTCAGCCTTCACTAGTCGAGGGGTTCATGGATTACCTGCTGCCAGGGGCCCTCCTGGGTGCTGTGACTCCTGGCACCAGCGTTTCAGACTATGCTAAGCTCTGTGGGTGCAAAGCCAAATAAGACCAGTCCCTGCCCCCTAAAGAGTCCACTGAGCCACAAAATATAATATATAATGTGACACACAAGGTAATGGAAGGAACATAAAGCAGGGAAGTTGAGAGATGTTGTTTAGATAGGGGCAGTGGCTCATGGAAGACTTCTGTCTAAACACAGTGTGTGTCACATAGTAGACTTTCCATAGATAGTTGTGGAAAAAATAAGTGCATGACAATAATAGCCAACAGGTATTGAGCACACATTATGTGTCCAGCCTTGTGGTAAGTGGCTTTACATGCATTTTATCACCTGTTCTGCATAACCATTTGTGAGTTATGTATACTGATGCCATTTTACAGGTGAGGAGACTGAGGCTTAAGTCCTTTGCTCACAGTCACCCTAGCTAGTAAGTGCTGGAGCAGCGTATCAATCCAGGATGGTCTGACTTTAAAGTTTGGCCTTCTCGTCACCGTGCCAAACTCTTGCCCATTATGAATGCAGTAGGGTTTTGTAGAATGAGTAGGAGTGTCTCATCTGGACAGTCAGGGTGATGGGCATTGAAGGTGGAGGGAAAAGCAAAGATAGTCTAAAGGTGAGACTCAGAGAGTTTAACTAATTTGCTCAAGGTCACACAGTGAGGATTGAGAGTTTGAACATATTTCAGAGAACTCATTAAATGTCAAGGCTGGAGATGATGAAATGAAAAATGGAAGAAGTTTTTCTTTTTTTAAACCCCTTTTACTCTCCCACTTGCTATGTAAAAATGAAGGGACTATTGATTGGTCAGGCCGAATGTGCAGTTAGTAATAAGATTCCCTCTGAAAATCCTTTAAAGTCTCCATAATTAATTTTATTTGGGAGGTGAGACAAACCATGCACGTGAAAAGAGTTAAAATTATTAACAGGCTTGCACGGGGTCCATTGCCTGAGGCCGCCTGGCCCGATGCAGGGCACTGGGATTCACATCCACATACCGCATCTCCATCACCCTTGGAATCATTCTCTGAATCAATTATTGATCACACCCGGGGTTCAAGCAGCCATCTCTTGCTCAGCCACAGCAGCTCAGCTCTGCTGTGGCTTCTGCCCCTGTTCTTGCCCTGCTGGGTAGAGCCAAGAGCAGGGGGTGTGGAGGGGAGGGCAGAAGCCCTGCAAGTCAGGCTCAGAACCCTCTACCCCATTCTCCTATGTTGCTTCTCTGAGTATATCCAGTGGAAACACATGTGATCGCAGGAAATCTAGCTACCGAGAAGCCTCTTATTGCACGACAGGATAACCTGGTTTAGAAATGATGCATTAAATTCAAGAAAAGGCAAAACTAATCTATGCTGATAATGTATCTGGGTGGGTGGGGTGTTGGCTGGGAAAAGGACATGGGGAATTTTCTGGGGAGATTGAAATGTCTGCTTTGATCCTGATGACCTCCTAGTACAGCTAAAGTTTGTGCATTTTATTGTATGTGAATTATACCTTTAAAAAGAAAGAAATGAACTGTGTTTTATAACCTGTCTTGTTTTCTTCCAGTATAGAAAGGTAAATAATAATAAATAATGGCTAGCTCTGAATGCATACTTTATGCTGGGCATTGTTCCAAGAGTTTGTTAATTTAAAAAATTATTAAGACTTTATTTTATAAGAGCAGTTTTAGGTTCACAGCAAAATTGAAGTGAAGGTATAGAGATTTCACATATACTCCCTGCTCCCCTCCCCTCCAATGCTCCCCCATTATCAATGTCCCCCACCAAAGTGGTACTTTTGTTACAATTGATAAACCTACAATGACACATCATGATCATCCAAAGTCCATAGTTTACAGTGGGGTTCATTCTTGGTGTTGTACATTCTGTGGGTTTGGGAAAATGTATAATGACATGTACCCATCATTATGGTATCTGCTTTTTGGGTTTTTTTTGTTTTTTTTTTTTACTGCCCTAAGAACTTCTGTTCTCTGCCTATTCATTCCCCCTCTTCCAATTCCAAGCATTTAAAAATCTGTCTAATCCTCAAAACAGTTCGTGTGGTGAGTTTATTATTAAACCCATTTTACTGATATCAAGTCACAGAGAGGTTAAATAATAATCTTGCCTAAGGTCATACAGCGACAGAGCCAGGGCAGGGACCCTCCCCTGCTGTTGACCATTATGCTTCCTGTGACCCTGCTAACCCAGGATTGTGTGCCTCGTTGACTTACTGTCCCAGGGGACAATTAGCAACACCGTGTCCTCCAACACCAGGTAGTAAAGCTGGGGCTGGCTGGGGAGAGGGTGATGTTCAGGGTGGAGACGAGAACTCCACCCCCGGGAGAGTTGATCTGGGTGATGGAGAGGTGAGGATTATGTTCTCTATCCACCAAACAGCACACAGTTGGCAGGACCTCCAGCAGAGGGACTGCATGGATGCCAGGGTACCGGACATCTGCAAGCAGCCTGGACCCAGTCAGGGCAAAGGTCCCAGACTTGAGTCTAGTGCTGAGAGACTAAGTACTATGGGCCGTAGAGCTGTCACCTCCCGTCACATCACGCTGGCCCGAATATTGAGCATCTCAGGGGCCTCCACGAGGAGCTGAGGACCTGAGGCACCTCCCCGGGGTTTCCTGCTAAAGCCCTAGGACCCTCATTTGTCCAAGTGAGGGTAAGCCTGCCACCCAAAGGCTGGGATTAGGATTCCCATCAATGCTGAGATATAAAATAAGAAACATATTTTATCTGAGTGCCCCAGAAAAAATCATACAGGTTACATGGTTTTGCAAAGCTTTTTTTTTTTTTTTTTGCGGTACACGGGCCTCTCACTGCTGCAGCCTCTCCCATTGTGGAGCACAGGCTCCGGACGCACAGGCTCAGCGGCCATGGCTCATGGGCCTAGCCGCTCCGCGGCATGTGGGATTTTCCTGGACTGGGGCACGAACCCGTGTCCCCTGCATTGGCAGGCGGACTCTCAACCACTGCGCCACCAGGGAAGCCCTGCAAAGCATTTTAACAAATGCCATCATTTAATCTTAACAGCAACCCTGCAAGAGAAGGATTATCATTCTCATTTGACAGATGTGGAGAGAACAAAAGCTTAAAGAGGTGGACGCTGGCTGAGGCAACGTTGAAATCCAGGAGCCTAACTGCAAATCCATTGCTTGCTTTCTGATACCACGGTGTCAAGGGCATCCTTGGAGGAGACAAAAGAATTGCCCAAAAGTGTCCCATGGGAAATCATCTCGCTACAGTGCTAAATCTAAGGGAGGCTGTCGCAAAGCTCTTATAATAGAAAGGCTCAGGAACCAAGTTAAGATGCTTGAATCACATGGTTTAGTGTAGGAATTTAAAACACACAGTGCAAAGCAAGAGGAACAGGGTGGGTATTTGATGCGTTTAGGACAGGTAGCAAGTAGGGGAGAAGGACCACATTGCCCATACCCTGGTTTATGCAGAGCCCCCATGTCCCATCTCTGCCTGCTTCCTCAGCCTTCCCTGCTGATGGAATGGTTACAAGGAGCAAAGTTGAGGCTGAAGAGGAAGCTTGACAAATGAAAGGTGCCTGGGACCAACACAGTGTATTTGTTCTATCGGAGGGATGCAGGAGCAATTACGCCTGTTTCAAAGTTGCAGCTCACCAATTACCCTGATAAGCAGCTATGGCTTTCATTTGGCAGACGATCTTGGGGCCCAAATGGGAGTCGCCAATGGGTAGCTGATTTCAGACACCATAAATTTTGAGTGTCTCGTGTATATTGAATATATTATGAGTATTTGAAACCTCAGGTGCCTCATGTATATTTAGTGAGTCACAAATATTTGATGCCTCTTGGTCTTTCATCCCTTTCTGTGTTCAGCACACACATGCTCTCCTTACTTTATCTATGCTAATGTCTCCCTATGTAACTTATTTATATGTACTTAACGCATCTAATGAATTCTGCTTGTGTCTCACAAACTATTAGCTTGTCCAAGAAGTTCGTTCGGGTGTTTTCCCGTAACAGGTTATGGAAAAACCCACACGAACTTTTTGGCCAGCCCAATATTTGCTTCTATACTTAGTTTCGTTTATCTCCCTTGTTTGTGTTTCTGATTTTACGTAGCAGAATTGAATATCTTAAATAATACAGCAAACACGTTACAAATGTGTAGGGGAGTCTGTGCAAGAATCTTTGTGGGGACTGGAAAGTAGGAGCCTTTTGGACTAATGGATACTCAGAGACAGTCAGATGCAAGGAATGTCTGTGAGTTTTGGAGTTAGACCTGGACTTGAGCCCAGCTCCATCACTGCTTGGGGCACGTTCTTAACCTTGCTGACCCTGTTTCCTCATGTAAAAAGGGTATAAGTACACCTACCTCCCAGTGTTGTTTGAAGATTTAATAAGATAATGTATTAAGCATTAGCACAAGCCTTGCAAATGCTCTGTAACTGTAGTTTTAGACTCTGATAAAGGATTCACCTCTTTCCTGTGCCTTTTAAAAAAATTGAGAGATAATTGACGTTTAACATTAGTTTCAGGTGTACAACATAATGATTCAATATTTGTGTATATTGAGAAATGATCACCACAGTAAATCTAGTTAACATTTGTCATCATATGTAGTTACAATTATTTTTCTTGTGCTGAGAACTTTTAAGATTTACTCTCAACTTTCAAATGTGCAATACGGTAGTTTTTTGTTTTTTGTTTTTTTACATCTTTACTGGAGTATAATTGCTTTACAATTGTGTGTTAGTTTCTGCTTTATAACAAAGTGAATCAGTTATACATATACACATATCTCCATATCTCTTCCCTCTTGCGTCTCCCTCCCTCCCACCCTCCCTATCCCAGCCCTCTAGGCGGTCACAAAGCACGGAGCTGATCTCCCTGTGCTATGCGGCTGTTTCCCACTAGCTATCTATTTTACATTTGGTAGTGTATATATGCATGACTTAGTTATTTTATAACTGGAAGTTTGTATCTTTAACCCCCTTCACCCATTTTGCCTACCCCCTATCCGCAAGCTCTGGCAACCACCAATATCTTCTCTGTATCTATGAGTTTGCTGGTTTTAATTTTTTTAGCTTCCACATATAAGTGGGATCATATGGTATGTGTCTTTCTCTGTTTGACTTACCTCACTTAGCATAATGCCTTCAAGGTCTACCTATGTTGTTGCAAATGGCAAGATTTCCTTTTTTCCTATTTTTTCTAATATTCCACTATCTGTCTATCTATCTACCACATTTTCTTTATCCATTGATCCACTGATGGACACTTAGGTTGCTTCCATGTCTTGGCTATTGTTTATAATTCTGCAGTGAACATGGGCGTGCATATATCTTTTCCAGTTAGTGTTTTCATTTCCTTCAGATAAATATCCAGAAGTGGAATTGCTGTAATCATATGGTAGTTCTATTTTTAATTTTTGGAGAAACCTCCATACTGTTTTTCATAGTGGATGCACCAATTTACACTTCCACCAACAGGGCAAAAGGGTTTCCTTTTCTCCATATCTTTACCAACACTCATATTTCTTTTTGCTAATGCCCATTCTAGCAGGTGTGAGGTGATATCTCGTTGTGGTTTTGATTTGCATTTCCCTGGTGATAAGTGATGTTGAGCACATTTTCATGTACCTGCTGGCAATTTGGATATCTTCTTTGAACAAATAACTATTCAGATCTTCTGCCCAGTTTTAAAAAGAATTGTTTGTTTTTTTTGCTGTTGAATTGTGTGAGTTTTTAAAAATATATATATATTTGGGATATTAATCCCTTATCGGATATGTGATTTGCAAATCTTTTCTCCCATTCAGTAGGTTGCCTTTTCATTTTGTTGATGGTTTTCTTTGCTGTGCAGAAGCTTCCTATGTCTTATTAACCCCACTTCTAACTCTCCTGAAGAGCAAGGTTTTAGTTACCCAAGGTTACTTTTCCAACCAGAGACTATGACAGAGAGGTATTTATATTTGTTGAACCCAGAGCAGCCATTCTAGGTGCTGTGTGCCTACTGTGTTGCTATGGTCCCACTGGGGAGGGATGCACTGGTGTTGTGTGGACACAGGTTACATAGTCAGGAGCAGGTGAGCTCTGAGTTGAAATTTGTAGGCTGAGCAGGCATTGGCTAATTAAAATTGGGAGGTAGGAGGTAGAATGTCCTCCTTTAGGCAGATGGAGTGGCAGTGGTAAGGACTGAAGTCAAGAGAGAGCCAGCCTAACGCATGTTAAAAACCTGCAGGTGCCTCCAGTGAGGGGCATAATTGACAAGTGACTTCTTGCCTCACATGGGCCAGTCCTGAACTATGAAAGGTCCAAAGATGGAGGTAGAGTTGAAAAAATTATATGTGCCTTTATTCAAGTCTAAGGAGTAGGAACTGCAGTGAAATTAGGAAAATGGATGAAGAGGAGGAGTGAGAAGTGTTCGTGATTATGGAGATTTCATTTTTTTAAATGTGTGAGATGGTTCTAGCCTCCAGTGAATACTACCCAATGTAATGGGTCTAATTTTATGTCAGGAGGGTGGTAGGAATAGAGGATCTGAGATGTCTCTTCCAGGATTCTTAGTTAACATGCATGAGGCTGAAAAGACAAGGTACCTATTCAAACCTGGCAATGGTGAAATTAAAAGGCAGCTTCATTTTTCCTCCCCCAAGGGAAAGTAGAAAGATGGAAGACTTAGCATCACTCAAGTTCATTCTGATTTCTTCCTGTTGGAACGTATCTCCTGTTCAGTTGCAATAGAAAGTGGCCTTGAGCGATGGAGTGGAGGTTAGTTTAATGTTTATGTTAATGTAAATAGAACTTTAAAAAATTCTTCCAGGAAGCAGCACTCAGACAAACTCTCTGACAGGTCTGAGATTTTATTGTATTAAGTGTTTCTTCCTGGGAAAGACGCAAGTGACTCTGGTCACCTCTTACCCTAACACAAGCTTTCTTCAGGAAGGGACATGCGAAACTTCATTAGGGAAAGCAGAAGGCCCATTACGAATCACTTTAAAATAGCTTTTATTTGGTTGGCCATTTGTTAATTTAATAAAGATTGCGTACGCCCAGTGGCTGATACTCAGAAATCTGAGATGTCAATTCCTGAAGGGCTCACTGGAGTAGCTTAAAAGAAAGCTAAAGATGCATATTCCAAGTTTTAGAGAGGGAGGTGTGTCTGGCTCATGTTCAGAAGGAAAAGGCCATGAGGACCAAGAGAAGAGTGGACCAAAGACACTGTCGGGGGTTGGAGTCCTGACTTTGACATCTTCAGGTTATGTGACCTCTCTGGGTGACTGTACCTCTCTTGAGTCTTAGCTACCTTATCTGTAAAATAGATATAATAATATCTTCCTTCTAGAACAGTGAGCATTGAATGAGATGAGGCATATAAAATGCTTAGCTTTATGTTTGCAACACTAAGTCTTTGCCTTCAAGTGAGTTGGCACCGAAAGAGGAAAATGAGGGTGTTCTGGGACCCAGTGCACAGGATGGAGAGCCTTGCTAAGGTGGATGACTGTGGCCAGATGCCTGCAGCCATGAGCACTGTTCCTGATGCAGGAGTGGGTGGAGGGGCTTGCTGAAGAGGCATGGGCAGAGTGGGAGGGGCCACACCTGGCTAAGGCTCTTCTGCCTTACAAGGAGCAATTTTAGGCAAGAAAGAAAGTCCAGTCAGGCATGTTGGTGAAACTCAGCACCTAAGAGGTCAAGGAAAAAGTTCAAGTGCTCTTTGGTGGCAGGGAGAGGGATGGAGCCAAGAGTTGACCGGGAGACTGTGCTCAACTGCAGCATCTCCAGGACAGCTGGAGCTTCAGAGATGTTGACCAGAGGCCATGGTATCCCTGGATGTAGTCGATGTAGTGTTCAGTTTCAGAGTCATGATGGCGGGGGGGATGTGCCTCTAGGAGTGAGGGTGGGGGTTCAGGCAATGGGTGATCCCCATGGCCAGGTGCATATGGCCAGGGGAGAAGGTAGTGTTAGGGGAAGGAAGGTTAGGACCCTCTGATGGAAGCTAACTCCTGCTTAAAATTAGTGAAATTACAAGTGAACTGCTGAGTCAGTCAGAAAATGCAAGAGATGGTAACATTTATACTCTAGAAACTATAGATAATAAAACAATCTAAGAAATGCTTTCAAATGAGTACATTTATAAACTTCAACGAGATAAAGGAAGGGATAGAAACCGGTAGGAAAGAACAGGGCCTCATGGCAAAAGAACAGGTGAACCTGAGGAAGAACCAAATAGAGATTAAAGAAACAAATATGCAGTCATTGAAATGACAAAAAGGACTCATTAAAAGGTAGACGAAAATATTCGAAGGGATAAGTAATGAAGTGGAAGATAGAGCTAAGTAAATGAGCAAAATGAAGCACAGATATGAAAGAGAAATTATTAGAAAAGGAAGATAGATCAAAATGATTAAAAATATATTTAATAAGAGTGTCAGAAAATTAGACTGGAGATACCGGAGAAGAGGTCCCTCCTCACGGTAAAATGATGGAGAATTTTTCAGTTTCAGAGCAATCTATAAGGTCTTAATGGAATCCTTAGAGTTTTAAAAAATATAAATGAAGCAAATTAATTTATAGCCGTATCTTAGAAAACCAGAACACGAAAGAGAAAGAAATATATTAAATTTTGTAAAAGAAAGAGACATTTATTAAAAATGCATGCTTCTTATAGAAAATTTGAAATATAAAATATAAAGTAAAGAAAAGCATCCTGCATAATTCAGTTACAGTCAACTACTGTATTTTGGGTGTACTTCTTTCAAGACTTTTTTTCCCTGTGAATATCTCTTTTTAAGAAAGTTTAACTCTTCAAGTACATATGATTTTATGTCCTGCTTTTTCATTTAACCTATCACGAATTACCCAATATTATTTTTTAAAACAATTTTTAACATCCAGAAGTCTCAAGCCTACAGAAATGTTGTCGCAAGTACAGGAAAAAGAGCCTCCCGTCCCCCAAGCCCTTGAGAGACCGTTGCCACTGATGCTCTATCACCTCCAAGTACCTTAGTGTTTATTTCCTACAAATAAGGACATCTTCTCATATGACTACACTACAATGATGAAAGGTAGACAATTAATATTAACGTATTGCACTTAATCCTCAGACCCCACTTGAGTTTTGTGGATACAAAAGGATCCAGCTAGTTCAGAATCACACATTGCATTTAGTTGTCGGTCTGGAACAGTTCTTCCGTCTTTTCTGGACTTGATGACCTCCACACTTTTAAAGATTAAAGGTCACTTATTTTACATGATGCTCCTCAGTTTGGCTTTTGCTATTTCCTTATGGCTAGATTCAGGTTATAATTTTTTGGCAGGAATATCACAAAAGTGATGCTATGTTGTCATTGCACCCTAGCAAGTGGCATAGAATTTCAGTTTGCTCCAGAATTGATGATACTCACCTTGACCACTTGACTAGCGTGCTGTTGGTCAGGCTTCTTCATGGTAACGTTACTCCTTTTCCTTTTGTAATTAATAAGCATTTGATGGGGGGGTATTTTCAAGCTATGTAAATATCCCATTCCTCACCAAACTTTCCTCTCTCAGTCTCTAATTCTCCTTATCTACTTATATCAGAGGGACTCATGGTTTCTTGTTTTATTTAGTGGGTATAATCTACAACTATCTTTTTTTTTAATGCTAAAATTTCACAGATTTAACCAGTGGCATCCCTTCAAACTGGCTCCTGTGTCCTTCGACATGTTCACATCATTGTTGGAGCATTTCCTGATTCATACTGTACTTTTCTTCCTCCAGTCCTGGAATCAACCACTTCTTCAAGCACCTCTGATGCCTCTTACTAAAAAAATGACATTTATAAACCTAGATCTGGACACTAAGTGTTCTCATTGTTTTTAGGATATTGCTGTTTCTGGGCATTCTCAGTGGACAAAGCAAGGTGACATATGTACACATACCTACACGTACTCTCTCATATATTCACATTTACATCTATATCTATCTATCTATCTATGTATCTATCTGTTGGAAACCATGCATTCACACCAATGCCTTCAGTTCCAAACCAGCAATACAAAGTTCATTCTTATTTTCTCCCTTACTGCCACAGAAGGAACTTATACATATTAAAAGGGAGAAAACAAGAATGAACTTTGTATTGTTGGGATAATAATATATTATCCCTAATATATTTACTTATTCAATCAGTTACCCAGTACGTAACCAATCTCCATTGCAGTAGCTGCCCCTTCCCTGTGCAGATGCCTTCCTTGCCCCACAAGAGCTCACACTCCTGCCTAGGCTGCTGCCTCTACTCTCCCCAGCCCCACGTGGAAGCCCTCCTCGCCCAGCCTGGGCTCAGACACCCTGTGATGTGCTGCCCTCGCCTATGGACTGTCTCTCTCCCAGATTATGATTATTTTTATTACTGTAACTTTTTTCATTATGATAAAATATACGTAACTTAAAACTTAGCATTTTAACCATTTTAAAGTATTATATAATTCAGTGGCATTAAGTACATTCACATTGAAGTGCAGACATTACAACGATCCAGCTCCAGGACTGGAGCTATCCATCATCCCAAACTGAAACTCTGTACCCATTAAGCAATAACTCCCCAGTCCCCGGTAACCACAATTCTACTTTGTGTCTCTATCCGTTTGACTATTCTAGGTACCTCATATAAGTGGAATCAGACAATATTTCTCCTTTTGTGTCTGGATCATTTCATTTAGCATATTTGCAAGGTTCATCCATGTTGTAGCATGTATCAGACTTTATTAACTTTTAAGGAATAGTACTCATATATATATGTGTATATATACATATACATCTGCCTCTATACATATACACATATATAAGTATCTCTATATATATATGTATTACACATATATGTATATAATTTTGTTTATCCATTCATTTATTGATGGATGTTTGGATTGCTTCCTTTTTTGGCTATTGTGAATAATGCTGCTGTGATCATTGGTGAACAAATATCTTTTTGAGTCCTTAGTTTCAATTCTCTTGGGTTTATACCAAGAGGTGAAATTGCTGGATGATATCGTATTTCTATTTTAAATTTTTTGAGGATGCTGTGGATGCACTACAGTGGATGCACTGTTTTAAATTCCCACCAGCAATGCACAAGAATTCCAGGTTCTCCACATCCTAGCCAATACTTGTTATTTTCTGTGAGATTATTTATCTATCTTTTGATAATAGTCATTGTAATGGGTAAAGTGATATCTAATTTTTGTTTTAATTTGCATTTCCCCACTGATTAGTGGTGTTGAGCATCTTTTCACATGATTATTGGACATTTGTGTTTCGTCTTTTGGAAAAATGTCTACTCAAGTTCTTTGCCCATTTCCTTAATGGGTTTTTTGTTGTTCTTGCTGAATTGTAGGAGCTCCCTATGTATTCTGGATATTAATCCCTTAGCAGGTTTATTTATTATTTATTTTCTTTTCCCTGCCTTCCATTCAATAATTATTTATTGATTAATGCTAATATAAAAGAAATGGTACTGGATATTACAGAAACCTGAGACACATCCATAAGAATCAAAGGAATAATATAAAGTGGAAGTAAATTATAAAATGTCCCAATAATTTAAAAAAATCAATTATGTTATTTCAGCCTTTGCCATTTGATCTTCCCTCACCCATTTTCTTCTCCATTTTCTTTCTTTTTTTTTAACATCTTTATTGGAGTATAATTGCTTTACAATGGTGTGTTAGTTTCTACTTTATAACAAAGTGAATCAGTTATACATATACGTATGTCCCCATATCTCTTCCCTCTTGTGTCTCCCTCCCTCCCACCCTCCCTATCCCACCCCTCTAGGTGGTCACAAAGCACCAAGCTGATCTCCCTGTGCTATGCGACTGCTTCCCACTAGCTATCTATTTTACATTTGGTAGTGTATATATGTTCATGCCACTGTCTCACTTTGTCCCAGCTTACCCTTCCCCCTCCCTGTATCCTCAAGTCCGTTCTCTAGTAGGTCTGCGTCTTTATTCCCATCTTGCCTCTAGGTTCTTCATGACCTTTTTTTTTTTTTTTAGATTCCATGTGTTAGCATACGGTATTTGTTTTTCTCTTTCTGACTTACTTCACTCTGTATGACAGACTCTAGGTCCATCCACCTCACTACATATAACTCAATTTCATTTCTTTTCATGGCTGAGTAACATTGTATATATGCGCCACATCTACTTTATACATTCATCTGTTGATGGACACTTAGGTTGCTTCCAAGTCCTGGCAATTGTAAATAGAGCTGCAATGAACGCTGTGGTACATGACTCTTTTTTTTTTTTTTTTTTTTTTGCGGTACGCAGGTCCCCACCATTGTGGCCTCTCCTGCTGCGGAGCACAGGCTCCGGATGTGCAGGCTCAGTGGCCATGGCTCACGGGCCCAGCTGCTCCGCGGCATGTGAGATCCTCCTGGACCGGGGCACTAACCCATGTCCCCTGCATCGGCAGGTGGACTCTCAACCACTGCGCCACCAGGGAAACCCCATGACTCTTTTTTGAATTATGGTTTTCTCAAGGTATATGCCCAGTAGTGGGATTGCTGGGTTGTATGGTAATTCTATTTTTAGTTTTTAAGGAACCTCCATACTTTTCTCCATAGTGGCTGTATCAATTAACATTCCCACCAACAGTGCAAGAGGGTTCCCTTTTCCCCACACCCTCTCCAGCATTTATTGTTTATAGATTTTTTGATGATGTCCATTCTGACCCATGTGAGGTGATATCTCATTGTAGTTTTGATTTGCATTTCTCTAATGATTAATGATGTTGAGCATTCTTTCATGTGTTTGTTGGCAATCTGTATATCTTCTTTGTAGAAATGTCTATTTAGGTCTTCTGCCCATTTTTGGATTAGGTTGTTTGCTTTTTGATATTGAGCTGCATGAGCTGCTTGTAAGTTTTGGAGATTAACCCTTTGTCTGTTGCTTCATTTGCAAATATTTTCTCCCATTCTGAGAGTTGTCTTTTCATCTTGTTTATGGTTTCCTTTGCTGTGCAAAAGCTTTTAAGTTTCATTAGGTCCCATTTTGTTTGCTTTTGTTTTTATTTCCATTTCTCTAGGAGTTGGGTCAAAAAGGATCTTGACAAAAAGGATTTATGTCATAGAGTATTCTGCCTATGTTTTAGAGTTTGATAGTGTCTGGCCTTACATTTAGGTCTTTAATCCATTTTGAGTTTATTTTTGTGTATGGTGTTAGGGAGTGTTCTAATTTCATTCTTTTACATGTAGCTATCCAGGTTTCCCAGCACCACTTACTGAAGCGGCTGTCTTTTTTTCACTGTATATTCTTGCCTCCTTTATCAAAGATAAGGTGACTATATCTGTGTGGGTTTATCTCTGGGCTTTCTGTCCTGTTCCATTGATCTATATTTCTGTTTTTGTGCCAGTACCATACTATCTTGATTACTGTAGCTTTGCAGGATAGTCTGAAGTCAGGGAGCCTGATTCCTCCAGCTCCGTTTTTCTTTCTCAAGATTGCTTTGGCTATTAGGGGTCTTTTGTGTTTCCATACAAATTGTGAAAATTTTTTTTCTAATTCTGTGAAAAATTCCAGTGGTAGTTTGATAGAGATTTCATTGAATCTGTAGATTGCTTTGGGTAGTAGAGTCATTTTCACAATGTTGATTCTTCCAATCCAAGAACGTGGTATATCTCTCCATCTGTTTGTATCATCTTTAATTTCTTTCATCAGTGTCTTATAATTTTCTGCATACAGGTGTTTTGTCTCCTTAGGTAGGTTTATTCCTAGATATTTTATTCATTTTGTTGCAATGGTAAATGGGAGTGTTTTCTTGATTTCACTTTCAGATTTTTCATCATTAGTGTATAAGAATGCAAGAGATTTCTGTGCATTAATTTTGTATCCTGCTGCTCTACCAAATTCGTTGATTAGCTCTAGTAGTTTTCTGGTATCATCTTTAGGATTCTCTATGTATAGTATCATGTCATCTGCAAACAGTGACAGCTTTACTTCTTTTTTTCTGACTTGGATTCCTTTTATTTCTTTTTCTTCTCTGATTGCTGTGGCTAAAACTTCCAAAACTATGTTGAATAATAGTGGTGAGAGTGGGCAACCTTGTCTTGTTCCTGATCTTAGTGGAAAAAGTTTCAGTTTTTCACCATTGAGGACGATGTTGGCTGTGGGTTTGTCATATATGGCCTTTATTATGTTGAGGAAAGTTCCCTCTATGCCTACGCTTATCAGCTTTATAATTTGCAAATATTTTCTCCCATTCCATGGATTGCCTGTTCACTCTGTTGATAGTGTCATTTGGTACACAAAAGTTTTAAATTTTGCCAAAGTCCTATTTTACTTTTGTTGCCTGTGCTTTTGGTGTCATATCCAAGAAGTCATTGCCAAAGCCAATGTCATGAAGATCTTGACCTATGTTTTCTTCTAAGAGTTTTATAGTTTTATCTCTTACATTTAGATCTTTGACCCATTTTTTGAGTCAATGTTTGTATATAATGTAAGGTATCCTATATTATTTAAAATGCCTTATAAACATAATTTAAAATAGGAACCAGAGTTATCTTAAAAATTGCTTTTTTTGGACCTTCAGAATCCTTATTTATTTTTGCTTTTATAGTTTTATCACATAAAACCTTGAGCATTTCCTAAATTTTGGTGCTCCCTGATGTCTGAGCGGCAGGTGGGAGACAGTGTGTCTCAGTTGAAGGCAGCAGAAGGAGCAGAGAACAGGAAGGTCAAGGGAGGCTAGAGGCGTGAAGGGAGGAGGTATTGTGGGTTGGCTGCATGCCTCTAAACCTCTTTCAGCATCAATTGGTAAGAACCATGTCCCCTCCCATCCCCCAGCTCCCTCCTTTAGTCACTGCCTGCCCCTGATTTACAGGTGGCCTACAGAATTTTATTCTCCCATGAGAATGATTTTATTCCCTCATGATTATTTTGTGGCCATAGTGAAAGTCATTGGTCCTCAGGGTGGTACCAGTGGTTTCGTTGGAGCCCAGAGGGCCAAGGCCACTTAAAAATAGCCATCCCTAGAGATGTTGAGCAGGGCGAACAGCACGGCCAGAGAGGAAATGGCATCCATTACTTAACCCACGATCTAGGGTAATGATATTTTCCTAAGACATCTCCCAATTAGAGTGCTTAAGGAAGTTCAATTGTAACTGCTTGCCATTCTCTGATTGATTTGAAAAATGAAAAACTATTGCTTATTGCAGACTTCCTCTATAAATGGAGGTCAGTGGAGAAAATCATAGACTATTGGACAAATAGAGATGAAAGGACCTTGGAGATATCATCTAGGGCAGTGTTTTTCAAAGTTTTTAGCCACTGGATATTTTTCTCCAAGTGCAATCAATCATATGATCAATCCCAATAAATGAATAAAAATGAAAAAATGCCATCTGCTCAAACTTCTCTCCCCCTTCTGCTGAAAAGCCCATCTAGTCCAACACCCTCAAACTGAGGCTCAGAGAAAGGAGCTGATGGGTTCAGAGTCACTCAGCTTGTGATTGGTAGGGTGGCTTGGGACCAGAGCCCATGTTTCCCAATTCTTAGGTCAGGGCTCCTTAAACCAGGCAAGAGGTGGCATGCTCTTCTGAGGTCTTTTGTGCTTCTAGAGTTCCGATGAAAAGAGAAGGAGAAAGAAGCAGCAGATGAATCTGGTACCTTGAGGATATCTTCCCAAGTCAGCAGGGAGTATGACTTAGCTAAGGCCACATAGCTGGCCCTGGTGAGAAGGCCTCCTAGCAGGGGTTGTCTGAGGGTGCCTCGGGGTCAAAAATAAGGCATCTCCAAGGACTGGGAAAGAGATACCCTAGGAAAACAATGCAGACTGGTCTGAACTGGAGACATGTACAAACAGATGGAACATTCCTTTCACTAGAGAGTCTCCACTCGAATTCCTTTTGCAAAAAGCAGGGGGATTCACAGCCTCCCTTTTGTGGGGTGTGAGAGTGAGTTGGGTGGTAAGGAGCCCCTTGTTCTCCCAGCTGGAAGAAGTAAGCCTCCAGCAAGGACTTCCACTCTTCTGAATGTTGCTGTTGGGATGTGGTGGGAGCAGAAGGCTGTGCGATGGGAGGGAGAGGTGAGAGGGAAAGGTTTCTGAGCCTCTGTGATGATTGAGAAACTTTAGGCAAAGGGAAGTAGAGCCCCGTGGGCTAAATTTTATAGGGAGATTTGGAGGATGATTAGAGCTGGAGAAGAGAGCTTTTAGCAGTCACTGTCAGAGAGAGAATGTTCCTGGAGTAGAGTAGAGTCCACTGCTGGATGAAGGAGAGAGACAGCATGAGGAGAGAGACTGACCAAAAGAACTCTACTCAAAGGATATTTAAAATATTTTGCTGTGTATGGAGAACGCACTGGCTGTCTTTGTTGTTTCAAGTGCCTGAGTAAAGATTTTAATTGGTTTAGAAGACTTTTTTTTGGATTGCTGGACTCTGATTCTTTGAAATGCAGAAATTGCAACATGCATGGCCTTGACTGTGTTTGGAATACTTACACATAGTGATAGGGTGGAGAAAGGAAGGGATCTTGGGCAGAGGACCTTGACTATACTTGGCTATACTCAGATTTAAGGAATTAGCACATCTCATGAAGCAATGGGTTAACTTGAAGTAGCAATGATCACAAGCCTATAAAAATATAGTGGTGGAGAGGCTTGTGACCATCTGTGCCTGCTGACAACTGATGGCTGAATGAGTGATGGATGGGCTGAGGCACAGCCAGAAGTCTCTTCGCTGGCCTTCTCACTGTCAACCCACTGGGGTTCTCTCAGTCCTCAATCCTGAGCTTTTTCTGGAATCCAGAGTTTTAGTTTTTTACCCACTCTGCCTTGAGACTTCCATTCGAGCATAGAATTGTTGCTAGCCAGCTTCTGTTCTGATTGCTCCATGCCCATGCAGGTCTGGTTGTTAAATATTTAGAATATCACCCCCAGTTTATCCTACTTCCCAAGTGTGCTAGTGTAAAAATCTATCCTCCTGGTGAACATATGAGATTCTGTTGCAAAAGATGTTGAAATCTGGACAGTTTGGAGTGCTGGGTGTGTATGTGGGGTGTGACTGCGAGATGGGGGTTAGTGAAATTGAAATTGACAGGCTAGAGTCATAGGAAGACTGCAGGCTACATGTCTATGTTTAGGTTCTGTATTCTTGCCTCACAGGTTTTGGCTGCAAGACCTTGTTTCCAAATGCAAATACGAGTTTCTTAGTAGCCCCTCTAGGTGATAAATAATATGAACAATTTTTACATTTATCACATCTCTTCCCACATCTATTCTGTGTTTGAAATTACACTAGAGCTGTAACTTCACATAATGGGCGCTCAGACAAGTTTGCCAAATTTGTGAATTAAGCTTTTCTCAAGGGTAGTTTTTTGGATTAGTCAGGATTCTTGATTGCAAGTGACAAAAATTCTAGTTTAGGTAAAAGGGAAATTTATTTTCTTGGGTAGATTAAAAGGGAGAGGTATGGCTTGGGGCAACTGAAGCCAGGGACCTTTTTCTTTGGGCTTGACTCCTTTCTGAATATCAGCTTTATTGCTTTTACTACATCCAGCCTTCTTAGGAGGAGAAGGAGCAACAATTAGTAGCTTCCAGATGCAAATTTCCATAGTGTAGCCTAAGAAGAAAGGACCCTTAACTCCAATGTAAGAAAATCTGGATAAGAATTCTGATTGGCCAGATATGAGTCATGGGACCTGGTTCTTGGACCAATCACTGTGTTCAATCAGGTTAAGATACTAAGATTGGTTCAAGATGGATCCAGCACCTACCTCCGTGACCAGGAGGGTCAGTCTGCTATGATCCACTTATCCAAGGAATTGAACTGGTGGGGGAGGTGATGAGAGGAAACTGTTCACTAAAAGAAAAGTGGTATATTTCCCAGATCACAGCAATGTTGGCAGACAAAAGAACTGCTGCCCACTTTACACACACAAAATTTAAAAAACAATGGATTGAATTGGGAGGTACTAGCTCAGAGCATTAATTATATAGATGGGAGAGATGAGACTTGAGAGTCATCTTCCTGGAGAAGATGAGACTTGAGCCCGCTGTTGAAGGTTGGCAGAATTTGAGTGTAGGGAAGAGCAGAGACAGGGTGAGGGAAAAGAAATAGATCTAATTAAAATCATAAGGATGGAGTTTGGGAGGAATAATAAAGCACTAACACCATCACCACCACCAATAGCTAACATTTATTGAGTACTCAATATGTGCTCATACCATGGAAAGTACTCTATATGCATCACCTCGCTTAATCCTCACAGCAACTCTTTGAGACAGTCATTAAAGCAAAGGAAGATGGAAGATATGAGGTAGAGAGAAGTGGGAAACATATTTTGCATAAGAGATTTCTAAACTATTTCTTAACTGAATAGTAGTTGAGAAAAACCAATTATGCAATATTCAACAAATATTTATTGATCCCTGATTAGGTCCTAGGCTGTGTACAACTTTGTTTTATAAAATTAAAAAAATTCTCTTGTAAGTTGGCTCTGGTAAGCTTTGCCTTTAATATTCTATATTAGTCAGGTTAAGATAAGGGATGCTGCATTAATAACCCTCTCCCCCCCCCAGCCAAATCTCAGTGGCTTAAGAAACCAAAGTATATTTCTTGCTTACTCAAGTCCACTGAGCGTCTGAACAACTGTCCAGGACAAAGCTTCAATGGCGTGGCTCCTCCATCCCATCACAAGGCTTCTGATTCCTGTATGATTATCCCAGCAGGGGAAGAGAACACAGAGGGGCCTGTGCCAGCAATTAAACATTTCAAAGCAGACCTTTTACAGGACCCCACCCACCTCCAAGGAAGGTAAGGAAGTGTGAGCCTTCTGTGCCTGGGATAAGAAACCTGGCTGTGAAGCACACTAGAACTTCACCATATTTCCTGAATTAAGATACATGGTTATTTTCTTCCTCCCTCCTCTTCCTCCCTTCCTTCTTTCCACCCTTCCCTCTCTCTCCCTCTTGCATCCCCTCTCCCTCCCATTTGTCTTCAGGATTGGCTCAAGACTTAGAAATAAGTCTAGAAATAAGAAGTCTTAGAAATAACTCTTGAATGTGACTCTCAGAGACATCTGAGGGACTGACCTTTGTTTTAGCTCTTACAGCTGTAAATTCAGTAACATCTGGACCAGGTTGCATTGGTCCGGGGAGGCTGAGGGTGATTAATGACTGTGCTTGTGTTTGAATATACAGTATTGTACCATATTTTCAATCATATTGTGCATTCCATAACTCTAAGATTGATGGGGTTCACCTGCTCCAGGTGCAGTGGCCTCCAGGAAACAGCCAGAACTGCTCCAGGCTGGGGCAGGGCAGCTGTGCCACCAGGAAGTCAGATGTCTTTAGCAGTTGTTCAACTCTGAAATGCAAACTGTGGGGAAAGTCTCTCAGGAAATAGGATTCCTTTTTAAAGCTTTTTTAGCAGGGTTGGAGTCTCCTGTGCATGATGTCCAGTCTATTATGCATTTTTTTGTTGCTTTGAAGTGACAATTTTAAGATTACCTTGGCAACTTCTTCATCTGATAGAATAGGATCCGTATGTCACTGCTTTATTGCTTGAATGATTTCAAACCCCACTCCTGGATGGTCCTCTGTGGTGGCCAAAGGAAGCAACAGTGACACAAAAGCATAGTGTCCTCAACACCCCAAAGAGACTCACATCCATTTGCCTACCATTAGGTAGCACAGACACATGAAACCATAACATTTTTCCTTTTGTTAGATGTATACTGGCAGAATAACATAATGCTTAAAACTGTGGCTCCCGCAGTCAGACCTGGGTTTGAATTATGGTTTGGCCGCTCACTGACTATGTGACTTTAAGAACACAGCTCTTTGAGCCTTGATTTTCACATTGATAAAAATGGGAGAAATACTAGTCCTGATCTCATAGAATTGTTATGAGTATTCAGGGAGTTAATGCATAGAAAACACTTAGCATAGCGCCTGGCAATCAGTAAGTGCTCAATTTACATTGGCTTTTATTATTAATAAGTCTTATCTCAGGCTGTTCTTACAGATGATAGATGTTAATCTGCTTCTTTGATTAATAGAACTTTGGAAAATGAATAATTACTTAATAAATAATATTTATTTGGATCTATTAAAACCTGGGGGTCTAAGTAGGAGAAATCCAAAGGGGCTTTTGGTGGTGAAAAATAGGTTAGGAATCACTGCCCTGTACTGTGAAGAAGTAGTTGCAAACTACAGCCCACAGGCACATGTGGCCTCCAGAGGAGTTTGATTTGGACAGTGTTTGTTTTGGGTTTAACTTGATCTGGCTGCTAACGTTTAAGAACCAAAAGGTTCCACATAAAAATTAGCATCTCCTTTTGGGCTTGTGTCTGGCCTGTTTTACTCTTTTACGTTACCTGCTATGGAAGATGCAATAATGGTCCTCCAAAGAGGACCATTATTGTGTCCTAATCCCTAGAACCTGTGAATGTGTTAGGTTACATGGCAGTGGGAAATCCAGGTTGTAGATGAAATTAAGGATGCTGTTCATCTGGCCTTAAAATAGGGAGATTACCTGGATTGTCTGAGTGAGTCCCATGTAATCCCAAGGGTCCTTATAATTGGGAGAAGGACATAGAAAAAGAAAGTCAGAGGGAAATGTAGTTATGGAAGAATGGTTGGAGAGATGCAACTCTGTTGATTTTGAAGATGCAGGAAGAGGCCATGCGCCAAGGCATGTATGTGGCCTCTAGAAGCCGGAAAAAGCAAGAAAAATTTTATTTTTCTTAGAGCCTCGGAAGAGGGACACAGCCCTGTGACACATTGATTTTAGTCTAGTGAGGCTTATGTTGGACTCCTGACCTCCAGAACTATAAGATAAAAAATTTGTGTTTATGGGAATTCTGTGGCAGTCCAGTGGTTAGGACACCACGCTTCCACTGCAGGGGTCATGGGTTTGATCCCTGGCTGAGGAACTAAGATCCCACAAGCCACGCGCATGGCCAAAAAAAAAACCACATTGTCTTTATTAAGTAAGATATCAAGTTTGTGGCAACTTGCTACAGCAACAATAAAAAAATGAATGCACTGCCATCCATATTCCTGTAGGATGAAACTATTGTTGCCTGTTCTTGACCTTTATGTTTTGAACCTAATTCTTTTGAGATGCTTCATAATCCTGGCAAAGACACTAAGCTGAACAGAGCAACAGAAGCTCCCTGACTTTTTGCTACTGGAAAATGTTGATCAGTAAGAATTCTTGCTACCTTTGACGTCAGGCATCTGGGCTAGCATCTGTAAAGGACTTTCAGCTATGCAAGAGAATGGTACTTTCGATATTTAAAAAAAAGTATTAAGTGACAATAATTGCTGTGGAATGGTTGTACTCCAGACTGTTGGGATTTTAGCACTGGATTTTCACATGGTTTGGAAGAGTTCAGCATTTTTCTCAAACACAGATTGCCTGGACTGGATGCATAATACTAGTTAGGAGGAGAAGGTCTTATCTGAGAAGGTAGGTTTTCATTTATCTCTGCATTAATGATCATGGAGACCCTTGGAAAGAACCAGGACTGAGAGAGGCAGGAAGAAACCGAGCTCTTCCAAAGATGCCCTGGAGCAAGGGGCAAGGGCCTTGGGGAGCAGACACAGTTGGGACCCAGATGAGACCCAATTAGGAACATGGAAGGACACGAGTCCTACGGGCAGAGTTGCAACCAGGGTACCTTTGGGAGATTTAGGAAAAGACCCTTCTCCAGGTGGATGCATAGGTAGGGTTTCAGCTTCCCCCACCCGCCCAGAGGTCTTTTGGGTAGGGCCCAACGTACAGAAATGGATGTGGCAGCCTGATCTGTTGGGGTCTGGCTGAGTCATAGATGATACTCTTCTCTAGGCCTGAGATCAAGACCATTTCAGAGATGGATGCAGGAGTCAGAAAAATGGAGATGTCAATTCTCCTTTTGGGTACATACCCGAAAGAACTGAAAGCAGGGATGAGACTAGATATTTGTACACCCCTATTCAAAGCAGTGTTATTCACAGTAGCCAAAAGGCCGAAGCAGACTAATTGTCCAACCACAGATGAATGGTTAAAGAAAATGTGGTGTATACATACAAAGGAATAGTTTTCAGCCTTAAAAAATGAGGAAATTCTGATGCACACTGTAATATGGATAGGGACTGGGGGAGGGGGTGATGTGGAGTAGGGGGTGATGTGGAGTTACTGTTTAATGGGTACAAAGTTTCAGTTTGGGAAGATGAAAATGTCCTGGAGATGGATGGTAGTGTTCTTTGTACAACAGAGTAAAGGTACTTAATTCTATTGAACAGTATACTTAAAATTGTTAAAATTGTAAATTTTATGTTATGGATGTTTACAACAATGAAAAAAAGGAAAGAAAAAGAAAGATGATAAGCACTTCTGCTTTATTTCTAGAGAAAATTGAGTTGGATGATGAGACTTGGATGTGTGGCCACGTAGGACTTGCCAGCAGTCTTTGAACTGGTGGCCCTCCCGTGGCCTCCTCTACAGCCGGCCTCTGCTTCAGGGGTGGAGCAAGCCTGAAACCTCCCCTGTGTTCCCCCTGTAATTTCCACTTTGGGCAGATGCCATGGTTCATTTTATGTGTCAACTTGACAGAGCCATGGGATGCCCAGATATCTGTTTAAACATTATTTCCGAGTGTGAATGTGAGGGTGCTTCTGGAAGAGATTAGCACGTGAGAATTGGTGGGCTGAGTAAAGCAGAGGGCCCTCTCCTGTGTGGGTGGGACTCATCTCATCAGTTGAGAGCCTGAATAGAACAAAAAGGCAAAGGAAGGTTGCATTTGCTCTCTGCCTGACCGTTCGGGCTGGGACATTGATCTTCTCCTGCCCTTGGCACTCCAGTTTCTCCATTCTCAGGCCTTCAGACCCAGACTGGAATCTATACGATTGGCTCTCCAGCTCTAGGCCTTAGAACTGAACCACCAGCTTGCCCGGGTCTCTGGCTTGCAGACAGCAGATCTGGGAATTTCTCAGCCTCCATGATTACCTGAGCCAATACCTTAAATAAATCTCTTCCTAGATACATATATATTTATCTTATTGGTTCTGTTTCTCTGGAGAACCAGGACTACTACAGTGGGAAACAGTGGACATTCTCTCCCTTCTGCAGAGGCTTAAGGAGTAGGCAATGAATGCATTCACCTTGCATGTCCCTTAAGCTGGGGGGTTGTGCTTGGCAAAGGTGTCCTTTAAAAAAATACCTTGGGGCAGCTGGGGGGAGAGCCACTCTGGTGGAGATAGATCTCTCTGTGAGATGGTGCTCTTGGTTTATGTTTAATTTTGGTCTTGATCTTGAACAAATTGTGATATTGACATGACCTCAGAATAAATGCAATCATGGCATATTCCACAATTTACCCTCCTGGATTCACTCATTCTATTTCATGTTCTCTTAGGTTTCCAAGTGTTATTATACTCTTGTGGGATGATGGCGAGGGGCATTGGGACTTGGACAGGGGCAGATCATAAGTTGGGGAGGGATGGGCCTGCCCCCTAACCCCCAGGCTTCTTCTCTATCTGACCCCCCTGCAGTGCTTTCCCACCACCAGCCCCTGCTTGGTCCTGAGTCTCAACACAGAAGTTCAGAGGATGGCAATGTTCAGAGTGTTCCTCTGAGCAGAGAAGTTCTCCCTGAATACTTATTTTTCTTTTATTGCTAAGACTTAAAACTTGGGAGTACCAAGGCCCTTCAAACACAGAATCTTCTATTCTAATGCTTTGATTGCTTCCAAACCCAGAAGTTTAAAATTCACTCCAAAGTGTAAAATCTGCCACTAAAAGGAATGTTTATAATTTGTATTTCAAAACTGTGTGACTCTAAGATTCCTTCCTATCTCTCCAGAATTTGCACTGTGAAACAGAACTTTCCCCAGACACAGCCCAATCCCTTCCTTCAGCATGACAAATTTTGAATGCATTTTCCTAGATACAGATAGACACCAGCACAATCTCCCAATGGAGTCTTAAAGCCAGGTTGACTGAGGAGGCCGGCTTAGTAACTTGGAAATTGCCTGAGCAGTGGTTTTCCGAGATTTATTACATAAACCCAGGTTCAACTGGGACTTGTCTGGGAGGGAGCAGGGAAAAATCACACACACAATGGCCACCTTAAGACAGAGAAACACCAACCCAAAGACTGTCTGCCCTACTCCTTCCTTGTGGCTGGTAATTCACCAAACCGTGGAACTTGTATTGCCTGAACAAAAAAAAACAAGCAAAGCAAGCGAAAGTCTGATAATAATTACCTTTTGCAGGAGCAGAATTTACCTGAAACCTCTAGGCAGAAAAAGGGGATTCTAGCTCCCAGAAAGGATGCTGTCGAAATGTGATTTGGAAAGCGAATCCACGGGCAGGGCTTAATGCACCAGATTTATGCGTGCTGTCAACTTCTGAGCAATATAATTATTGTCATTTTTCTGCCTTGAGCTACTGCCTCCCAGTTTCTGGGAATAGGGCTCGAATATTTCCCACTTGGTGACATTTATTACCACCACCCCTCATAGCAAAGCTCACCCTTAGTCTTCCATCTCCCCCAGCCTCCAGTGAATCTCATATTTAAAAAGAACTGCTATTCCTGTTTCCAATTGTTAGTGCAAATATGAATCAAGTGTCAAAGATTCATTTTTGCGATATTGTATTGCGGTAAATTTCCTTGTCTCAGGTAGCTGAGAAATCACTTACAGTTTCAGATCCCTGTGAGAAGCTGGGCTGAAACAAGATGGGAGCCCAGGCATGTGATTGCCTGCTTTGTGATGTAGACAGGTCTGTGGATATACCACATAATAGATGCTTTGATTTATGAATGCATCATGCTGGGGGCATTGCCCCAAGAAGACTGATTTATCGGAGGTGAAGTTCTCATCTGCATGTGCATCAAACCTCCGTCTCTGATCTCCTTCCTGTCCTGACTCTGGCTCAGAAGTGGTGGTTGTGTGGCACTTGCTTACTCTTCTTCAAACTCTGTGAGTTGAGGAACCTATTCAGTGGGACTGTGCAGATGAATAATAGCTGATCTTGGTCCTCTTTTTTCAACATCACCATCTTTATCCTCATCCTTTCCATCGTCTCCATCACCAATATCATCATCATAGTGGTCCTCTTTGTCATTATTATGACCATCATTCCTAAAATTTATTGAGTCTTCTCGGTCCAGTGCTGTGTTAGGCACTTTAGCAATATAATCTTATTTAACTCTTAAAACAACACTGCAAATTGGATATGATTACTCCCACGTGGCAATGAGGCACCTGTATCTCAGAGTGATTAAGTGTCTTATACTAAGTCACCAAGTGAGACTTGAACATCAGTCTGTTTGACTTTAAAGCCTATATCCTCAATACCATTCCATGCTGCCTCTCTTAGAGGTCTAGCTAACCGTTTTTCTAAATAGAGGTTTGGTCATGCCCCAAATCAGTGGGATTGGTAAAGCCAAATTAAACAAAAAACTTTCTTAAAGCTGCATGCTGAGATGAAACAATGAGCTCCATTCCCTAAGCTCATTACAAGTATTAAGTGTTTAGTGATTTAATTAGGACGCATCTAGCTTTCACTGCAGTCAGTGGAATACAAATGTTTTGGAATTTGGCATTACTGTTTGGTTTTGTGTGGCTTTGACCCTTTGTGGATCCACCCACAAGCCGCTTCAAATGATATGCTTCTCCTTTGTAACGGCTCATTCCATGCTTGACTGTTTTATTAGTTTTCTTGATTTCAAGGAAGGGAGAGGTTGGGGAGATTTTTCAGTTCATAAGCCTTCATAAGAAACAATGACCAGGAATGTAAAAAAAAAAATCTGAAAAATTCACCTCTTCTCCTGGATTCATGAGCAACAGAGTGTCTGGGAAGTGGAGATGTCTGGGGGAGGGCTGGAAGCATGGGCGGTGATGGAGGGAGGCGGTGACATTGCAGGATAAAATATAACATTTGTGGCTCATTAAACTTTTCTATGAGCTATTTTCTGCTAAACTCCATCATTGTTTCTTGAAATGTTTGGGAGCTTGGCCTGTGCCCGTTCATTTACTTTATAACAGAAACATTGGATTAGGGTAGTATAAGCAAAAAGTCATTTTGGTTATAGGCTGAAAAGAGAAGAGGAGATTTTACCAGAAAAAATGTTTGGGGAAACACATAAACTGTCATTTGCTCTAGTTTTAGTTATTTTTTTAAAAACTGCAAGGGAATATGTTGCTCTCAAAGGACTGAGTCTTAAATATGAGAATCATATTTAAGAGAAGAGAGAAGAGAGAATTATTTAAAATTGGAACTAAAACATGAGATAGTGAGGGTCTCTAGGTTCTAGAGAAATCTGGGAAATGTGTCTTCTAAGCTAAGAGAACTGTTAGGTTCTCCTTATATCCATCTTGAATTCCTTTGGTGGATTCAGTTCTTCTGGATGGGTGCAAGGGAGTGGGAGTTTAATCAATGCAGCAAGCTGGTAACTCAAGCCAATTTCAAATACCTGATGCGGGCAGGAGCTCTCCTGGCTCCAGAGTTTTCTTTCTTGCAGTGGTTGTGGTAGAATAAATCCGATGACGTGTGCTGGGCTTGCAGACATTTAAATTATTTACACTCACTGCACCCTTGTCAACGGAAGATGCATTGCAGGACCTAAAAAATTCTGACACTTAGATACAATTCTTGCTATTTACAATCAAGTTTATCTCTTCATGATCTTATCCTTTGCCCCTGCACAGGTCTACTTCCAAGGTCTACCCTTCCAAGGTCTACTTCCAAGACCCTTTCCTAAGGTGGAGCTAATTAAGCCAAATGTTGCCCTTATGTCCAGTTTCCTTCATTTGCCTGTGGCTTTAAAAATGATAGTATCACAGACTGGGGAGGGGCCTGGTTGCTAAGGCAACTATATTTATTGCCCGTGTTTTTTCAGTGTCCCCTGGATGCTCTACTCAATTTGCTGGATCATTGGTGGAGGGTTAGTTCCACACTGTATGACCTTTTTAAAGCTTTAATGATCCAGAACACTATGAATCGTCTCATTATCCCCAGGGTGATCAGCTACTGGGAGCCCAAGGACAGAGGGATCCAAAAAGACAGATATGAGCAAGGCCAAGTTCTATTTGTCCCTTATGTATGGTCTGGGGTCTACACACCTGGCCTTAGGGATAACGTGCTGTGTGTATCTTTATGCCCCTGCCAGAATCATTCAGCTGGGCTCCCAGAATTCTTTACATGACTGAAA
This sequence comes from Delphinapterus leucas, assembly GCF_059928025.1. NCBI lineage: Eukaryota > Metazoa > Chordata > Mammalia > Artiodactyla > Monodontidae > Delphinapterus > Delphinapterus leucas. The sequence goes on along the minus strand of NC_143133.1, from coordinate 44,595,209 downwards.
TCTTCCCCTGGGCTGGCAGCTCCCTCTCCCCCTGGGTCCCAGCAATTTTATATTTCTTATTTACTACTTTCAGGCAATTGTTAGTTCACAAAGGTCATGGGGCCACATTTCATTTATTTATTTTTATGTTATCCAGCACCTAGCTCAGAGCCTGGCATATGGCAGTAGTTGGTAAATATTTGCTGAACTGTGTGTAAAATAATCAATTTTTCCCTTTACTTCCTGAGACCTAAGTAACCAATATGTCAACCAATAAAATTTATTAAGCACTGTATTAGTTTGCTCAGACTGCCATAACAAAATATCACAGATTGGATGACTTAAACAACAGAAATTAATTTCTCACAGTTCCAGAGGCTAGAAGTCCAAGATCAAAGTTTTGCAAGGTTTGGTTTCTTCTGAAGCCTCTCTTTCTGGCTAGCAAATGGCTGCCTTCTGTGTCCTCACACAGTAATTCCTGGTGTCTCCTTTTGGGTCCAAATTTCCTCTTCTTCTAAGGACACCAGCCAGATTGGATTAGGACCCATGGTAATAGCCTTATTTTTACTTAATCATCTTTTTAAAGACCCTGTCTCCAAATACAGTCACATTCTGTGGTACTGGGGGTTAAGATTACAACGTATGAATTTTGGGGACACAATTCAGCCCATAATAAGCACCTACCATTTGTCAGGACCTGTGCTAAGCCCTGAAGCCAAAAGAAAGTGATTTTCAAAATTCTTGACAACCGCTGTGACATGGATGCTGAGCATTCAGGACTGACCAGGCCGCTCAGAAGGGATGCCTGTTGTAAATGATTGGTGTACCTATGTTTGTGCATCCTTGGCTTAGTCTTGGCCCCAGATATGGTGTTGCATGGTCCTAGGTCTCATGCAACTTGTAGTCCAGTGGGAGACCCAACAATGAAAGAGTAATTTTCAGGGTGATGAGTGTTGGAAAGATTAGTTCAGGCTGCTGTGGAGGTATAATGGGAACTTAGCCTCTTGAGTGTTTGTGAGGGGCAGGGTAGGGGATCATTATCTGAGAAAACACTTCCAGTCTTGGCCACTGTTTTCATCCCCAGGTTCTTTTTTTTTTTTTTTTTTGTGGTACGCGGGCCTCGCACTGTTGCGGCCTCTCCCGTTGCGGAGCAAAGGCTCCAGACGTGCAGGCTCAGCGGCCATGGCTCACGGGCCCAGGCGCTCTGTGGCATGTGGGATCTTCCTGGACCGGGGCACGAACCCATGTCCTCTGCGTCGGCAGGTGGACTCTCAACCACTGCACCACCAGGGAAGCCCCCCCAGGTTCTTTTATATGGACACTGTTATCTGCTCCCACATTCCTAGGGGATGGGCTTGTAAATCTGGTTTCTTTCTGCCCATAATACCATGAAGACTCTTATTCTTTCCATGTTTCAGCTGAAGAGTGACAGATAATATCTGACAAGATAAAATTAAGGGGTTACCTTATGTTTTGTGGAATGGTGTGAGATATTAATAATTGAATAAAAATGGTGGGTAGCAAGGTAGAATAGAATAAGGGAATAGGAAAGACAGGACCAAAGCAATGAGGGTACAAGATACCTCCTTTTAGGAAGTATCAGGGAAGGCTTATTAATCATAATTGTAACTAACACATTGTGCTTCTTCTCTGCATTCAACATTTATTAAGCACATACTATATGCTTGGGACTAGCATCAGTACAGGCAGCAAATAGTAGAGAAGGTGGTTACCTTTGCAGCATTTACAATCTAGAGAGCTGACTTCCTTTGTATGTTGTAGTGGATGTTGTCTTGCACCACTCAGATCCCCCTTTAGAATCGTTCCTTCAGCTCTTAACCAGTGTTGACAGCTGGTAGTTCACAGGAATTGTCATCAGTTAAAGAGTCCTGCCTTGCCTTGGGTTATTCTCCCTCTTGGAGGCAGCCTGCACCCAGTGACTAGCGGATGAGGGGTACAAAGGACCAACACTTTGCCTTAATTTCAGACTACTTTGGAGGGCTATCCCGGCTCCAGAGCTCCCCAGGGAATCAGCTGAGGCCTCTGTCGTGACTGCATCCCGGTGCAGCACATCCCCCTGTCCAATCCTGCATCCCTCACTACCTCATGGGTGTTGACTTTGGGTATCACTCTCTAAAAAGCTTCCTGTGCACACTTTCCATTTGAGAGTCTTAGATGGGATACCTGACATAAGACACGTGTACTTAAAAAAAAAAAATCCCAACCGCAACCTATGATGCTATGATATTTTATTCTACCCATTTTACAAATTAGGAAATTAAGGCTTAAAGAGGCTGAGTAACTTGCTGCAGATCACAGAGCTAAAAAGTGATAAAACTGGAGTCCGAACCCATTACTGCCTGATATCCTTAAAAAAGCACATGCTCTTGAAGACTACCTTACTCTATCTTGAAGGTGTCAAGGACACTGGGCCTTGAAGATGAACAAGAAAGACTTGGACAAGCCTGGGTTTTGAGGAAAACTTTTCCCAGCTCCCAAGAGTTAACTTAGATGTGCTCATTGTCTAGGTAAGAATCAAGTCATTTACTATTGATCCTAAAAAAGTCACCGTTCTTTTTTCCTAAAGTGTCTCTGTAAATGCAACGTATTGATTTCAGAAAGACAATTTAAGCCATTTTTTTAAAAAAAAACTATGAAAGTATAGACTTTGTTAAAAACTTGAGTCTATAAAGTCATTTTGATTTCTCATTATTGTGTTCTAACTGCTGACTCTCATCAAAGAAGACCAAAAGTTAACAAAGTACGGGAAGGATTGATATTATTGACATACTTTATCTACACGAGGCTGAATTCTTTTACTAAAGCAATGAGGGCTTCTTAAATCCCATTGTGTGTGTGTGCGCGCGTGCGTGCGTGTGCATTTAATAGCCAACAATGTATTTCTCTCTTCATTCTTTCACTTGAGAGTCACACAAAAATCTGGCAGGAAGGTTTTTGTATCCTTATTCTACAGATGAGGAAACTAGGACTCACAGGGATTAAAGTGCCCCAGGTCACACAGCTAGAGAGAGAAGAGCCTGTACTTGAAATTCACTGCATCCGTCTCCCACCTCCTAACTACTATAGCCACTGCTTGACAAAGGCATCTCCGTCTAGAATTTGTCAGCATGTCTGAATCCAAACCTGATGTTCATCATCCATCCCTCGTCCAGGCTTATGATACAAATTTCCCCTCAATTATCTATTCCAGAAACCCCAAACATTCTTGAATCTTTCACTTCCTATTCACATCTTCGTTCCTCCTCCCTCTGTCTAAAACTCCGTTTTTTATCTTGTACCAAAATATTTATCAGACCTCATTGTACTATGTCTGTATCATCATCATCTGTCACAGACTAATATTAATTTGATAGTCCCCCAACGGGTATAGAGTTAGGGGTCCCTGCCTCCATGCCCTTTCAATTCAAAGGCATCAGTGTCAATTTGTGGGGTCTGAGGTCCGCCTGCTTGGATTCGAATCCTGTTTCACCAGTAACTGACACTGACTCTCTGAGCAAACTAGTTAGCCTCCCTTGCCTGAAGTGCCTCATCTGCTAAATGAGGAAAATAGTAGTAATAACTTTATCGGATGGTTGTGAACATTAAATGAAATAAGATGTATCATGCCCTTGGAACAATGTCTAGGATACAGTAAGCACTCAATAAATCCTAGCTGTTGTTATCACTCAACTTCCCCTTGGATGCTGGAGCAATCTTTCTAAAACATAAATCCAATCAGACTACTTTCCTGGTGGAAAAACCTTCAGTAGCTTCCAAAACCTACAAAATACCATTCCAGACGTTTTTGCAAAGTTCAAAAATAGCTAGCTACCATTTATTGTATTCTACCCTATGATCCAGCCACTTCAGATGTGATATTTAATTCTTTAAAAGATAAACAGAATTATACTATATATATTCTTTTACAACTGGTTATTTTTTCCTTTAATTCGTTACCCTCTGTTTCTGGTGTCAGCAACTTTCTGACTCTGAAAACCTCTTTTCTGATGGCGACAGAAGCCAACTGATCCATGGTCGGCAGCTTTCCAATCAGGTGGTTTCCTGCCTTTGTGGCAGTTTTCTCGGTCCTAATAGAGGATTATGATTCCTGGAAGTTCAGCCTAGGTGAGGCCTGTTTCTCCAGGCTTTCTAATAATTTTATAAACCTGGAAATAAATTCCTTGCTTTTAAAGAGCCAGCTAGAGAAATTTTCATCGTCTGCAACTGGACCCTAAGTGAAAAGGTATCCTTTGTGAGTCTTGGTAAGTTAGCACTGGTGTTTAGACAGCTGTCAAATTTTACATGTTGATCTTTTGTCTGGTCATGTTACCAAGTCCTCTTATTCTAGTAGTTTGGAAAATGGATTTTCTTGGAGTTTCTAGGTAGGTTATATTATCTACAAAGTGAAATGCTTTGTCCCTTTCTTTCTAAAAAAATTTCTCTCTCTTTTTGTCTTCTATTATTGAGATTACCAGTTCCTTTAGCATAATATTGAATAATAGTGAAGATAGTTGATTTCCCTGCATTGTTCCTGATGAGTGGGCATTATTCTAGTGTTTCACCATTAAGTGTGATATTTTCTGTTGGTAGATACCCTTTATTAGCAAGATTTTGTTTGTCTATTTGTCTTTAATTAAGGTGAGTATTGAATTTTATAAAATACTTTTTCAGAATTTATACATCTAATGTGTTAGGAAATACAGTAGTCCCTCCTTATCCATGGTTTTTCTTCCTGAGGTTCAGTTATCAATGGTCGGCCACGGTCTGATAACAGTAAGTGGAAAATTCCAGAAATAAACAATTCATAAAGTTTGAATTGCAGGCCGTTCTGAATAGTGTGATGAAATCTCACACTGTCCTCCTCAGTCCCGCCTGTTAGTCACTTGGTAGATGTCCTGGTTATCAGATTGACTGGATATCACAGTGCTTGTGTTCGAGTAACTCTTATTTTCCTTAATAATGGCCCCTGATCTCAAGAGTAGTGATGCTGGCTATCTGGATATGCCAAAGAAAAGCTGTAAAGTGCTTCCCTTAAATGAAAAGGGGAAAGTTCTCAACTTAGTAAAAAAAAAAATTTTATGTTGAGATATCAAGTAAGAACGAATCTTCTATCCATGAAATTGTGAAGAAGGAAAAAAATTTCATGCTAATTCTTCTGTCACACATCAAATTATAAAAGTTACAGCCACAGTGTGTTACAAGTGCCTAGTTAAGATAGAAAAGTCATTAAATTTGTACAATAAGGTGTTTGGAGGTAGAGAGAGACCACATTCACATAACTTTTATTGTAGTATATGGTTATAATTGTTCTATTTTATTATTAGTTATTATTGTTAATCTCTTATTGTGCCTAATTAATAAATTGGACTTTATCATTGGTAAGTACGTATGGGAAAAAAACATAGTATTATACATAGTGTGTGGTACCATATGTAGTTTCAGGCAACCACTGGGGGTTTTAGGACATATCCCCTATAGATAAGGGAGGATTACTGATTGTATACATACAGATTATGAAAAAAGAAATATATATAATATATGTATGTATACTATATATGTAATTATATACATATAATTATATACAATATTTCTTTTTTATAATATCTAATTATGTATATATATATTTTTCCGAATCTGTTAGGACAGCGAATTTCATTAACGTGTTTTTCCTAATGTTGACCCATTCCTACCATTTCCCCTAATATCTAAACAATACGTGCCAGATTCGGTTTGCTCGCATTTTGCAGGCATACCTCAGAGATATTGTAGGTTCAGTTCCAGACCACCGCAAAAAGCATATATTGAAATAAAGTGAGTCACCTGATTTTTCTGGTTTCCCAGTACATATAAAAGTTATGTTTACATTATACTGTAATCTATTAAGTGTGCAATACTTTATTGCTAAGAATGCTAACCACCATCTGAGCCTTCAGCAAATCGTAATCTTTTTGCAATAGTAACATCAAAGATCACTCACTGATCAGAGATCACCACAACAAATATGATAATAATGAAAAAGTTTGAACTATTTTGAGGATTACCAAAACGTGATTGATACAGAGACATAAAGTGAGCAGATGCTGTTGGAAAAATGGCGCTGATAGACCTGCTTGGTGCAGGCTTGCCACAGACTTTCAATTTGTAAAAAAAAATGCAATATCTTTGGAGTGCAATAAAGTGAAGTGCAATAAAACAAGGTATGCCTGTATTTGGAACTTTCTGTTTATGTTTGTAATTAAGTTTTGGCCAGAGGGGTACGTGTGTGTTTGTATGATGTCTGTGCTGTATTTTCTTTTTTTATCTGGTTTTAGTACTAGGATTATGGTAGCCCAATAGAAAAAAATTGAAAAACTTCTCATATTTTTCCATGCTCTGAAACAGTCGATATAAGGTTTAGAACTTTTCTTATAAAACAGGCCTGATGCCTGATTAGTCCTAAATCTTTGTATTTCTCATTTCTTTCTTAATTATTAACCTATTCAGTTTCTAAGTTCATGAGTCAAATTTGCTCATTTATATATTTTTAGAGAACCATACATTTCATCTAGATGAATGTTGAAAATTATACTTTATAATAATAGCTAACCTTTATACATTGCCTACTCTGGAGCTAGGAATAGTGTTAAGCATTTTTATATATGGCATTTAATCTTCCCTGAGTTTGGTACTATTATTATAACCATTTTACAGGTATGAAAATTGAGGCCCAGAAGAGAGATTTATTAACTTGCCCAGCAAGTGGTGGAACTGGGATTCAAACCCAGGTAGTCTGGCTCCAGAAACTACTATATGTTTTTTAATCCCTTCTGTATCTGTAGCTATGCCTGTCTTCTCTTTCCTAAGAGTTTGTTTTTGCCTTCTTTTATTCTTCATAATGAAACATGCCAAAGGATTGCCAGTTTTATTATTGTTGCTGTTATTTCTCCATCCAAAGGACCAGTTTTCATTTTATTGATCAAGACTATTTTTAAAATTCATTCTGTACTTACAGTTTCTTTTACATTTGATTAATTTATATTTTGTGTATTATTCCTTTCTTCCCCTTTCTCTATATTTATTTTTCATTTTTTAATTTCTTGACTTGAATACTTATATAATTTAACCCAAGAAACACATCAAAGACTTCTAAATACGACTGAGACTGCATCTCAATGATTTTGCTGTATAACGTCATTGGTGTTAATGTTGAAAGAATCTATAATTTTGGTTTTGATTTTTGCTTTTACTTGGAAGTATTTAAAAGAGCTCTTTAAAATTTCTAAGTAGTTATTTTGGGGATTGGATGCTGCTCGTTATCTTTTGTTGTAAATTTCTAATGAAAATGAATTGTGTCCTTAAAAAACTAAAAATGGAATTACCATATGACCCAGCAATCCCACCACTGGGAAACCGTAATTCAAAAAGACACATGCACCCCAATGTTCATTGCACCACTGTTTACAATAGCCAGGTCATGGAAGCAACCTAAATGCCCACTGACAGACGAATGGATAAAGAAGATGTGGTACATATATACAATGGAATATTACTCAGCCATGAAAAGGAATGAAATTGGGTCATTTGTAGAGACGTGGAAGGACCTAGACACTGCCATACAGAGTGAAGTAAGTCAGAAAGAGAAAAACAAATATCGTATATTAACACATATATGTGGAATCTAGAAAAATGGTACAGATGAACCAGTTTGCAAGGCAGAAATAGAGACATAGATGTAGAGAACAAACGTATGGACAGCAAGAGGGAAAGCAGGGGTGGTGGTGGTGGTGGTGGGATGAACTGGGAGATTGGGATTGACATATATACACTGATATGTATAAAATAGATAACTGATAAAGAAAAAATGGATTGTGGAATAATCTCTATTTTTGGAACTTACTGAGCTATTTTGTGCCACCTTTATTTCTAAATGTTTCACGAGTGCTTAAAAATGTATTTTTTCTCTGTTGTGTATAACTTCTTTACATAGCTATTTGATTAAGCTTGTTAATTGTGAAATCCTAATCTCTACCTCTGTATAGAAAACACAATCATTTTCTAAGAAATGTCTATTCCATCCCACTATTATGGTTTAGTCTGTTTGTGCTTGCTTTTTTAACAATTTTTGCCTTATATATATTGAAACCATTTTGTTAAGTGCTGTTGTAGTTATTTGGTAGATTTTAATTTTTTATCAACATAAAATTTTTTTGTCTCATTTAATGTTCACCCCTTTGAATTTTATTTCACCTGAAATTAATATTGTGGCACTATTTTCTTTTGAGGTGTTCAGATTGAAGAGTAGTAGCTAGCATTTGCCTGATTTATCTTTCTCCATCACTTTATTTTTAAATTTCCAAGGTCTTATTTTAATGTGATTCCTACAGAAAGCATACAGACAGTTTTTATTTGTTTGTTTGGTTTTGTTTGGTTTTCTTGACCAGTCTGGGAATTTCCATGTGGTGAATATAACCCAGATATATTTGTTGTGATTAATGGTACATTTGGACTTATTCTTGCTATCTTATTTTGTTGTTTTAGTTTCCTTTTTCTTTCTTCCTTTTGTTGAATTTATAATACTTTTTTGTCATATTTTTTTCTTTTTTTGGAACACTTGCATGCTCTATATATTCTTCTAGTAGTTCCTCTTAATTATTGATGTACATTTAAACATACTGAAAAATCAATATCTAGAATTATTCTCAGTGTGCTTAATCTGATACCTTGTTCAACTATCTAAATTTCTTACTGTATGACTGTGGTTCCGTGTCTCTTGCATTTTATGGAGCAGTAATATTTCTGAAAAGTAAATTGTGGACCTACACAGGGTTGTCAAATTTTATTTTGTTAAATAAGGAGATTAAAAAAACACCTAACCCTACCTGTCATCGGTCATCTCCTGTTGCCAACATTTCATAACAAGATATTTTAATGCCAACAAATTAAGGAAGATATAATCTCATAATAAAGGATAATTTGAAAATATTGAACGCTTTATATATTTAGCTTTATAGAAAATACTGTCCTTGTTTTTCTTATGTTACTGTGAATCGATGAAAACTCCACCATGGCCTGATACTTAAATGAGGACTGGCTTTTGGGAATCACTGGTTTACAACTAATTTTTTTCAGCCTCATTTTCTCCTCCCCCACTTCCCAATGTTTCTTGGATATTCCAAACCCTCTTCCTTCTTTCTGCTTTCCTTCCTTTAATTTTTTCTTGCCTCTATGTATTTGCAAATAATTTTTATCTCTTCCTGAAATGTCTTTCCTGTGCTCTCATACACAGAACTGATAATGTACATGAGGGATAGATTTTTGAATAATTTATATAAATTTTTACATAAATCAAAGAAACATAACTTAAGATTAATTTTCTCACATATCTGACAAAGTATTTCTGATGGTGGGCATTTCTGTTCACCAGCTCAAATGCTAGTAGTGTAAATACTCTCTACGAGCCCCTTGGCCTAATAACATTGAAAATAAACAATTCCTGATGAGTTAAACAATGGTTTGATAATTGCATAATTTTGTGCATAAATTGGGACTTTATTAATATTTTTATATCACATGGTTTCAGATTAATTCAATGTTGCGTAATATGCAGTTGCCCTTCATTATACTCCCTTCTCTGATTTCTCATTAGTGCTTAAATATATCTGTGATATAATTGCAATAGTTGCGGCAGGAACCTTCACTCATTCTCCTCAAGCATTCTCCTCAATGCTATCTGATTGGGTAAAGCCTGAGCCTTGATTAGGCAAAGTGAATGTTTAACTAATAAGAGTACAGTACCTTAAAGGGAGGTGACCCTATATCTAGTTTTTCTGGGTTAGCCCTGGTTAATTACATTAGCCACCACGTGTGCACCCCTGGTCAGGACTCATCAACAGCAGGATCCCTCGTACATCCCGTTTTCAGGTACCAAGCTCACCTAGACAGAGCTTGCTTCCTCTTTTGGTTCTGCTTTGCTCTCTGGGCGTGAGAGGATAAGTTAGGGATGCTCAGTCCCACAGACTCTGCCATCCTAGATTCAGGACAAGACACCCACTGGCTTCTTTGAACTTTGAGCCTTTCCATATATACCAATCCAGCATTTACCTGAGCACGTGGTGTTAGGCGTTTCCAGTTTCTCTCTCTTTTATTAATGCTTTGTTTCCTCCCAGTGGAGTACAGACATACCTCAGAGATGTTATGGGTTCAGATCCAGGTCACTACAATAAAGCGAATATTGCAATAAAGCAAGTCACATGAATTTTTTGCTTTCCTAGAGCATAGAAAAGTTGTGTTTATACTATACTGTAGTCTATAAAGTGTGCAATAGCATTACATCTAAAAATAATGTACATATTTTAATCAAAAAGTACTCTATTGCTAAAAATGTTTTCCATCATCTGGGCCTTCAGCAAGTTGTAATTATTTTGCTGGTGGAGCGTCTTGCCTCAGTGTTGATGGCTGCTGACTGATGAGGGTGGTGGTTGAAGGCTGGGGTGGCCGTGGCAGTTCCTTCATATAAGACAACAGTGAAGTTTGCTGCATTGACTGACTCTTCCTTCATGAATGATTTCTCTGTAGCGTGCAATAGTTTTTGATAGCATTTAACCACAGGAGAACTTCTTTAAAAATTGCAGTCAGTTCTCTCAAAACCTGCCATTGCTTTATCAGCTGTTTATGTGATATTTGTTGTAAATCTGTTGTTGTCACCTCAATGATCTTCACAGTGTCTTCGCCAAGTGTAGATTTCATCTCAAGAAACCACTTTCTTTGCTCATCCGTGAGAAGCAACTCCTCCTCTGTTAAAGTTTTATCATGAGATTCAAGTAATTCAGTCACTTCTAATTCTAGTTCTCTTGCTATTTCTACCACATCTGCTGTTACTTCCTCCGCGGAAGTCTTGAAACCCTCAAAGTCATCCATAAGGGTTGGAATCAACTTCTTCCAAATCCCTGTTAATGTTGATATTTTGACCTCTTCCTATGAATCATGAATATTCCTAATGGCATCTAGAATGGTGAATCCTTTCCACAATGTTTTAAATTGACTTTGCCCAGATCCATCAGAGGAATCACTATTTATGGCAGCTATAACCTTACGAAAAGTATTTCTTAAATAATGACTTGAAAGTCGAAATGACTTCTTGATCCATGGGTTGCAGAGTGGATGTTGTGTTGGCAGGCATGAAAACAACATGAATCTTATTATACATCTCCATCAGAGCTCTTGGGTGACCAGGTGCATTGTCAATGAGCAGTTATGTTTTGAAAGGAATCTTTTTTTCCAGGCAGTAGTTCTCAAAGGTGGGCTAAAATATTCAGTAAACCACGTTGTAAACAGATATGCTGTCATCTGGGCTTTGTTGTTCCATTTATAGAGCACAGGCAGGGTAAATTTAGCATAATTCTTAAAGGCCCTAGGATTTTTGGAATGGTAAATGAGTATTGGCTTTAATGTAAAGTCACCAGCTGCATGAGCCCCTAACAAAAGAGTCAGCTTGTCCTTTGAAGTTTTGAAGCCAGGCACTGACTTCTTCTCTCTAGTTATGGAAGTCCTCGATGGTATCTTCCAATATGAGGCTGTTTGTCTACATCGAAAATCTGTTGTTAATTGTAGCCACCTTCATTGATTATCTTACTAGAGCTTTTGAATAACTTGCTGCAGCTTCTACATCTGCACTTGCTGCTTCACCTTGCACTTCTATATTATGGAGATGGCTTCTTTCCTTAAACCTCATCAACCAACCTCTGCTAGCTTCAGATTTTTCTTCTGAAGCTCCCTCACCTCTCTCAGCCCTCATAGAACTGAAGAGAATTAAGCCTTGATCTGGATTAGGCTTTGGCTAAAGGGAATGTTGTGGCTGGTTTGATCTTCTATCCAGACCGCTAAAACTTTCTCCATATCAGCAATAAGGCCATTTCACATTCTTACCATTTGTGTGTTCACTGGAGTAGCACTTTTAAGTTTCTTTAAGAACTTTTCCTTTGCAGGACTTCCCTGGAGGTCCAGTGGTTAAGACTCTGCACTCCACTGCAGGGGGCACGGGTTTAATCCCTCGTCTGGGAACTAAGATCCCACGTGCCACAGGGCGTGGCCACAAATAAAAAAAAAAACCCAAAACTTTTCCTTTGCTTTCACAACTTGGCTAACTATTTGGGACAAGAGGTCTAGCTTTTGGCCTATCCTGGCTTTTTACATACCTTCCTCACTCAGCTTAATCATTCTAGCTTTTTATTTAAAGTGAGAGATGTGTGACTCTTCCTTTCACTTAAACACTTAGAGGTCATTGTAGGGTTATTAATTGGCCTAATTTTAATATTGTTGTGTCCCAGGGAATAGGGAGACCTGAGGAGAGGGAGGCAAGGGGGGTGGACAGCCAGTTGGTGGAGCAGTCAGAACACATAAGACATTTCTCGATTAAGTTCACCATCTTATATGGGCATGGTTAGTGGTGCCCCAAAACAATTGCAATAGTAGCAACAAAGATCACTGATCGCAGATCACCATAACAAATAGGTTAGTAATTGAAACACTTTGAAATATTGTGAGAATTAGCAAAATGTGACACAGAGATGTGAATTGAGCAAATGCTGTTGGAATAATGGTGCCTATAGACTTGCTCCATGCAGGGTTGCCACAAACCGTCAATCTGTAAAAGAAATGTATCTGCAGAGTGCAATAAAGCCAAGTGCATTAAGCAAGGTGTGCCTGTACAACTCTCTTTGTAGAGAGGGGAGGGAGGTGTGAGTGTGGAATCGTCAACAGCCCTCTTCCTCTTGCTTACAAATTTGTCCCAGTGTTGGGTGGTTGGGTGTGAGGCAGTGCATAGTGCTCCTGCGGCTCTCCCAGGTGAAGGTCCTGAGCTCAGGGACTGTCTTATTTATATTTTAGGCTCAGTCCCCGCAGGCTCTGTTGCTCAACATCTCTTTGATTAAATGAAACTGCTTCCCTGTTAAACCATTACCTATGAATAGATGAGTCTTCCTTCTGGCTAAATGGAATCTCATCCGTGCTGTATATTAAGTATAATTTTCTCCTCTGTGTGCATGGGGACCATCTGGCAGATGCCACTTACTGTGACTTTTCTGGTACCTGGAGGCACATATTGTTACCCTCAAATTCTGTTTCTCTGGATTAAAAAGCCACAGTGCATCCAGTATTTCCCCATTGTGAATCTGTGATCCAACAGTTGAACCATTTTGTTCTTCCTTGGACCTTCTCCAGTTCTTTCTCATCCCTCTTCAGAGGTGGAGGCCAAAAATGCAAAAGCCAAGTCTAGAGGAGGGATTCCTCGCTGGCACGTTATATCCTTATCTCTCAGCTCAGCCCTGATCATCTTCACTCTAGACATGCTTCAGGCTCATTCCATTTGCAGCCCATTGTGGTCCCTGTGGGGATTTATTCTCTTTTTATTTTTTTTTCAGGTCATTGACCCTCTTGTATCTGTGGGTTTTCTTTGTTTTGGTTACAGTCTAATATCTTATACTTAAAGCCTATTAAACAGCATCCTTTGATTTTGTGGTTTGTTGAATTCAGTCTACTTGACAAATTAGACTGTGGGATTTTAGCAAGTCTGCCCAAATCTTCATAAACTGTGTTTATTCCTTCTAATAACTGATTGTTATACATTTGTTTGAGATTTTATTCTAGGGCTGCACTATCCCATACAGTAGCCATTAGCCACATGTGACTGTTTAAAATTAAATTATTAAGATTAAATAAAACGTAAAATTCAGTTTCTCTAGGCACATTTCAAATGCCCGATTGTCACATGGAGCTAGGGGCTACCATAGCGGACAGCACAGATACAGGTTTTTCCTTATCGCAGAAAGTTCTGTTGGATGGCACTGGTCGAGAAGGTTTTTCAGTTTGAAGAATAGTTTTGGTGAAGGAAAGTGGCCACGTTGATGACCTCACATCACAGAGTTAGAGATACTCTAGTCCTGTAATTCTTAATATTTTTACATCTGAGAACTTCCATATATATTTTTCCATTAAAAAAGTCCTGTCTTGGGCTTCCCTGGTGGCGCAGTGGTTGAGAGTCCGCCTGCCGATACAGGGGACACGGGTCCATGCCCCGGTCCGGGAAGATCCCACATGCCGCGGAGTGGCTGGGCCCATGAGCCATGGCCGCTAAGCCTGCGCGTCCGGAGCCTTTGCTCCGCAACGGGAGAGGCCACGACAGTGAGAGGCCTGCGTACTGCAAAAAAAAAAAAAAAAAGTTCTGTCTTGCAGGGTTCTTATTAGATGAAAGATAATATCTTCCCCCACTTGTAAAGTCAAGGCATAAACAAATGCAATACCATCTGTTAGGAGGTAGATATGACTACATTGAGCTGATATAATTCTAGCCGAAATTTAAAAAATTATTGTGGTTTTTCAGTTCTGGTGGCCTTATCACAGGTACAGCCATATTTACATTATAGTCTTGAATTTCCAAAAAGGGCTTTCAGTCAGATTCCTGTTATCTTTCCTCCTAATTCTTTAAAGCAGCCTGATGCCTCCGTGCTGTACAGCTGCAAGCAGTGAGCTCCCAACATGTCTGCAGCCATCTCTTTGCCTGGTTCCCCTCTCGCTTGTTTTTCATCTTCTTTTGCTCTCATCTTGTCTTTGTCAATGGTCTCCCAAAGTGGAGTGCTTTCACTCTAGGAGTTATGCGGTATTAGAAGCTTTATACTTCTTTATTTTTTCTCGCTGGTTTAAATTTCCTGCTTTTCTGTGTGTATTTTGTCATGCGTGTAACTTATGAGTACAGTTTTATACCTGTGTAATTTGCATACAGTGCAGGTATATATTGTGCTCAAGATTCTTTTTTTTTTTTTTATGTGGACCATTTTTTTAAAGTCTTTATTGAATTTGTTACAATATTGTTTCTGTTTTGTTTTGTTTTTTTGGCCAAGAGGCATGTGGGAATTTAGTTCCCCGACCAGGGATTGAACCCCCAGCATTGGAAGGCGAAGTCTTAACCACTGGACCTCCAGGGAAGTCCCCTCAAAATTCTTTTTAACGATGGTGCACAAGCCAAGAGCGTCAGCGTTCTGCTGACCGTTGCTTAGTCTTGGCTGTTCAGGTTGAGCTCTTGTTCTCCCAGTGTTTTTCTGGTCATGCATTTGCATTTTTGCCTTCTCCTAACCCATGCTGGCCCCCTGCCCTAGCTGTGTCCCTGAGGACTCCAACCCCAGGCAGTGGCCTCTTGCTCAGCATCCTGAAAAAGCAGTGACAACAGTCCTACTTCTTTTAGCAGAAAGGCTACTTGGCGACCCTTTACGACCTTCGCAAGCCTTAGCAGCCCAGGGATTCTAGGTTGGAAAACTTTGGTCTTATTCAACCACATTCTTTTCCTTTTTGTTTACTGAGTGTAAGACAGATTTCATTCAAAATTTATTAAAAGGTTCAATGAGCCAACCAAATATTGCTGAAAAGGTGGCCTATAATTTTAATTTTGACTGGTCTATCACAGATTCTTCTGTCCAGCCTACTCCTGTCCAGAAACCCAGAAGGTTGCCCACCGTATAAAAAGGATAGTTTTGCCAAGTTTCTGTTCTCAGTTTCACTCATGAACCCCTCACCTCGAGCTATTTCGTGGACCTCCTTTCATCTCACATATGGCTGACTCTCCATCCACCCTCCTGACTCAGTTTTTGTTTCTTTCTTTGTTTTGTCTGTTTGCGTTTTCAGCGTCTTGTCATCCTGGGTCTGAACTGGATTTCTCTTGACAAGGACCCAGATCTGCTCCTGGGTTGCTTGGTAAGACTTTCTTGGGAATGAATTGCCCAGGTCTTCATGCCCTTTTACCTACTTGGTCATTATTCTCACCTCGTTTATCCCAGTCCTTTAGGTGATGTCTAATATTTTCTTCAGGCTCTCACCTTCATTTCCATCAGATTTTCTCAGATCATTTCATTTATGAGTTGGGAGAGACTTCAGAACTTATCTAGCCCAACACTTTTATTTTCTCAAAGCATGAATTAAACAAAAGGACTTGCTCCAAGCTGTACAGTGAACTAAAAGGAAAGCTAACCTGGGGCTTTAGTTATCCTGATCTTTTTCCTGGATTTCTTTTCATTTAGCTAACATTCCCAAAGTGTTCTTGCTCAAAGAAAAGGTTCTGTGGTCAAATAAATTTAGTTAACAATGGGTTAACCAAATTTAAACAGGTATCTTTGCTGCAAGAGTTTTTTGAGCCCTTAAGATGGAGATCTGTAAAGTGAAACTCAGAGGAGGGTGGGCCTGCACTATATTCAAGAATTCCCAGCTTATTTGAAAAGAGAATTCTATATTCACTCAGAATTACACTAGATAGTGTTCCTTACGACACTTGGTAAAAGTGTCGTAAGGAACTAGATAGTGTTCCTTACGACACTTGGTAAAAGTGACGCTATCATTTCTTCAAGGCCAGAGGTCCTTGAATATTTTCATGGGTAATTAAGTACTCCTCAAATACACATTTTTTTCTTTTACCCACACAAAAGTCTTTTTAATACCAGACTACTTGATTCTTGAACCATCTTTACTGGATGAGGTCAAAGTGCAAGGTGTTAAAAGAAGATGGTCTGATTCAGCTTTGCATTTCGCCCCTCTTGGGGAATACGTGTAGGATTTTTGCATTGTCTTGTGTTTAAGTTGGGTCCCTATTTGTCAAACCTTTAATTCTGTTTATGAATGTCAAGGTTAAATGGAGGTGAAACCAAACAGTTCTAGGAAGGCCAAGAGGCAAATGCTCACAGTTAATCCAGAAGTCTGTTCTCCGGGCATTTAGCCTTTCCTAGCATTAGCACCCAGCCACTGTTATTAGCACACAGACACCCAATCACCCCATGTGCATTAGCCAAATTGGCTGTGTTGATTAAAGATACAAATTACGTGATATGCTTAAATATCAAAAGAAGATGGATTTAGCTTGACAGGAGAGCATTGCTTTGTTGTGTGTGTGTGTGTGTGTGTGTGTGTGTGTGTGTGTGTGTGTGTGTGACAGAGAGAGAGAAGAGAGATGGGATAAGTTAACTGCAAAATCCCTATTTTGCAATTTTTAAAAAAGCAGTTTCTGGCAAAAATCTATTTTTCACTATCTGCCACAGTATTACAGGAAGATTATTTTAAAAAATGAGTGTGACTACCCTGTGAAAATCCTGGTAAGTGTGAAATCAGTGAAGAAATCAAATAAATCAAACAGTATACTTGCCAAGTGGGACGTTGCAGTATACTGATGAGTATTACACATCTTCAGCTTCTGGGTCACTAGAAGTGATTGTGTGATTCTTGCTGGAACCATGTCATTTTAAGGAACACTCTCATTTAGTAAGGAGGCGTTTTTAATGGAACAAATAAATCGTGTATCATCTTTCAAAATATTCTGCACATAGGAATGATCATTGGGCAGAGGAAGGAGTTAGTTATAAAGGGCTTTGCAAGATAGCTGAATTATTTTTTATCTTTCATAAAATTCATAAAACAGGGTGGAAGAGGTACAAGAATATCTGCATTTAGAAGATCATAAAAATGATAGTGAAGTATTATACTGACTGTTTAGCTGTAGTTAATGCAGCCCACACCCCTTCATCTCTTAGGTTTTTATCCTCATCGGCTGCCAAGATAAGCTCTCTACACTCAAACTGCATCAGATATTCACCTTGGGCATTGAGGGGCAGGAGTGACCTTCCAGGATCCCTGCAACCATTTATTTTTAATTACTTGCTACAGGAGAGATTAGCAAAGTCCTCACACCATCCAGCTCTTAAATTCTCTGATGTTTCCTCTAAGGAGAAAATGCATATACAATAATTAGATTTCCTTGACCCTTTCCCCTTATTTCATCATGGATGTCATCAAACACCAAGGATTGTAAGATGCACCACTGTTTTATGTACCACTAAGAAAGAGAAAGGTTTCTACTTAAACTATGTTGTGTCATTATTTACAGGATGCATCATAAGTTTGAGATGTTAAAATTTGAGCAAATGTGTTATCTTATCATCAATGAAATATGAGTCTTGATTTCTGGACCTGCGTAGAAGACTTTGTAGCATTTCCAGTGCTATTTGGAGTTAGCTTGCCACCCTGATATCATGGTCAGTGACATGTACAAGAGGGTTTAATTTTTATTTGTAATTACCTATGTATCTGAATCTTTTAAAATTATTTAACTTTTCATCTACTTAGGATTTATCTTCCTAGTTGGATTGTAAGATTTTTTTATTAGGTTTTCCAATGTAGCCCATAGTAGTGACTCTTATAGCATGTGTTGCTAGGCATTTCATTTATTCATTTGTTCATTCAATCAACAAAAGCCTGTGCATACTGAACACCCACCTACTGTATGCCAAGTCCTGTGCCAAGTAGAGGGAAGCCAGTGAACACGGCTCAGTGAGCATGATCCTTTTCAAGGATCTCACTCGACAGTGGGAGAGGCAAACAAATACATCATCACAGTACAGAACGTGAAGTGATGTCATGTAGTGGTCCAGGGGTGCATGGGAGCACAGAGAGGGTCATCTATTTGAGACTTGGGTCAAGGAAGGCTTCTTGGAAGCAGTGAGGAGAGCCATACTGTGGGGGGGTGGGGGGTGGAATGTGGGTGTCAGTGTTCCAAGCAGGAGCACAGCAGGTGCAAAGGTCAAAGGTATGGAGAAGATGGAGAGTTTATGAAACTGGAAGAGGCTTAGCAAGGATGGAGCACAGGCTTGAGAAGGGGGTGGGGAGATGGGAAGTAAGGTTGGACAATGGAAATAGGTATCAGATCATGAAGATCTTAGTTCTTTAATGATTTACTCTGTCACCTATATTGTCAGTTGGTCAATCAACATGCATTTAGCCTCTTTCATGTAGTTCAAAAAGAAAGAATTGTGACAATAAATGCTTACATAGCACCAAACACTGTTTCAAGTGCTTTGAATAAATTGAGCTATTTAATATTCACAGCAAACCGTAAGGCGAGTACTACTATCATCCCATCTTTCAGATGGGAAAACGGAGGAACAGAGTGGTTAAGTAAGTTGCCTGAAATCCTCCCACTTAACACCAGTCCATAATTCCTTCTGATGATCAGTGACAGCTCCTGTGCTCATCACAGCTGTGCCCCTCCGGTAGCTTGTTGGGGTGATGATGGGCGGGCGGGCTAGAATTCTCTCTTCTTACCATGGTGGGAGATGAAGGCTAACAGGAGATGAAGGCATGCTGAAATTGTGTCTAAATGGAAACAGTAAAGAAAGTAGCTTGCTTTCCAATATCGATGGTGGAGATACCCACATAGGAAGGGACACCAGCCCAGGACGTGCTCCCACCACTGGTCTTTATAGCTGAAGAAACTGTAAGGTTTAAATCATATGTATCTTGGGGCTATTTGCTACTTGAGCTTGATTTTTTTCCCTTGTACCATCTAAGCTTTTATTAATTATCTTTTTCATGTATTAAAACAAAAACTCCGTATCAAGAATATATAAAGAAATATTACAAACTAATATTAAATATTAAAAACCAACAATAAAAGCTAAAACCCACTTAAAAAAACTAAGCAAAATATTTGAGCAGACACTTTACAAAAAGAGATATACAAATGGCCTATGAAAATATGCTCAAATCATTACTAATCAGGAAGTCCAAATTAAAACCACACTGACTAAAATGGCTAAAATTCAAAAGACTGACAATACCAAGTGTTGATAAGTATGCAGAACAACTGGAAGTCTCAGCCATTGCTGGTAAAATGTGAAATGGTACAGCACCTTTAGAAAACAAGGTGAAAACAGCACCTTTAGCAGTTTCTTAAAAAGGTAAATATATATTTACCATATAACCCAGCAATCACATTCCTTGATATTTTCCCAAGAAAGATGAAAACATATATTAACATTGATTTCAAAATGAACTCTCATTCGCAGTAGCATGTTTCAATAAGTATGAATAGGAAATGAACTTGAAAGGTAAGGCTCTTGTAATTAATTTAGAAACAAAGGCACGTGGTTTTCCGTGGTGACATTTTTCTCCATGATGTTATTTGATCTCTTCATTTTTACTAGGGAAGGGACCATCAGTCCACTCCTTCCTTCATTCCTGTTTTTTAGACATTCTATCAGAAAGCATGCATTTGGAAGAATACCAGTCTCTTTTAAGTTCGCTGGTAATCATGACTCTCCAATACCCTACAATCATTATTAGGTGGGATAAATATGAAAAATTGCAATATAAGTAATTTCTTAGTTTCACAAGTTTGAGGAATAGATTTCCTTTTCCTATCACTGCGTATTATCACAATGACAAGGAAAGGCACCTAAATCTTGTCCAGCAGAGGAGGATCCCGGGAGGTGATCTCAGGCAGGTTCAGAAGGTAGAAACCTTTACATAAGGTTACAAAATGAGTGTTGGGTGTAAATAAAAACTAAATTCTAAGCTGACCTCACTAATTTGTTTTCATCTTCCCTTGTTAATTTTATTTTGTGTATGACCTCACCTCCATTTACTTTGCTGGAAGCTTTTTTCCTTGAAGCTGAGCCAGTAGTTAGCACTATGTATTCTAGTTGTGTTCTAAGATTCTCTGATATGATATAAATCTCACTTCTAAGAGATGTGATTTTTAACAAGTCAGGGTACAGTTTCCTTTTAAAGAATTGGCTAAACGTGCAGTCATTTTTAAAGTGATAATCTTTTCTTTGGGGACGAAATGTGATTTACATTTTTCAAAGTATTTTTACAAACAAGATTATTGATTGGACTTCAGAATAGCCTCCTAAAATCCTGATGGTTGACATTGAACTTGGGAGTAATGAAAAGAAACACAGAAGCCACACAATCCAGCTAATTTCCTGCTGAGACTTGAGACCTATTTCTTAATGTGTGGATGTCTTTGCTGCCACCAGTAAAAGGAGATGGGCTGCCTCCGTCTTCCCAGTGAGTGCCTGTTGGCTCCTACATGTGGGGACTGCATGGAGCCTGGAAGTTGCGTCCAGAAGTCCACAGCTAGAGGTCTCTGGTCAGCCTGTTGCTGAACGGGTGACCTTGGGTTTGTCACATAAACTTGCTAAGCTTCAGTTTTCTCATGTATAACTAACGGGGTCAGCAGTTGTGGCAGACACACATAAGGTGACTCCTAGTGAGTCACAACCTTGTCTCTCCCTCTGTTTGAATGTAGGAGGAGCCTGTAAATTGCGTCTGGCCAATAGAAGATGGCAAAGGTAACGAGATGACATTTCCTTGCCCAGGTTATGTTATATAAGGCTCTGTCTTCGCAGGCTGAAGAGAGAAGCTACCCTCGCCAGCTTTGAAGAAGTAAACTGCCATGTTAGCAGAGGTCCTATGGAGATGGTGCTATAGACTGGATGTTTGTGTCCCCCTACCGCCTAAATTCATATGTTGAAACTTAACCCCCAAAGTGTTGGTATTTGGAGGTGGGGCCACTGGGAGGTGACTGGGTCATGAGGGTGGAACATGAATGGGTTTACTGACCGTATAGAAGAGACCTTAGAGAGCTCCCTGCTCTTTCTGTCGTGTGAGGACCCAGTGAGAACATGAGAAGATGGTCATCTATTACCAGGAAGTGGGCTCTCACCAGACATCGATTCTGCTGGTGCCTGAAAGTTGGACTTCCTAGCCTGCAGAACTGTGAGAAATAAGTGTTTACTGTTTAAGCCACTATGGTAGTTTGTTATAGCAGCCCAGACAGACTGAGACAGTGGGGCCCTGTGGCAAAAAACTACAGGCAGCCTCTGGGAGCTGAGAGCAGCCCCCAGCTGACAGATAGTGAGAAAACAGGGCCCTCGGTCATGCAGCTGCAAGGAAGTGGGAACTGTCAACAACTTGGATGAACTTGGAAGTGGATTCTTCCCCAGTTGAAACTCCAGATGAAAATGCAGCCCTGATACCTTGATTGCAGCCCCGTGAGACCCTGAGCAGAAGACAGCTAAGCTGAGCTTGGACCCCTGACCCATGAAAGCTGGGTAATAAATGTGGGGTTTTTTGGGTAATTAGTTAAAAATGTTTGTTATTTGTAGTAAAGTACCCACAATATACAATTTACCATCTTAACCATTTTTAAGTTCAGTAGTGTTAAGTATATTCACATTGTTGTGCAACCGATCTCCAGAATGTTTTCATCTTGCAAAGCTGAAAACTAGATACCCGTTAAACAGCAACTCCCCATTTTCCCTCATCCCCAGCTCTGTCAACCACTATTCTACTTTCTGTTTCCATGAATTTGACTAATCTAGATAATTCATAAAAACAGAATCATACAGGATTTTGTGTGTGTGTGACTGATGTTTCACGTTGTGTACATCTTCACGGTTCATCCAGGTTGTAGCATGCGTCAGAATTTCCTTCCTTTTTAAGCCTGAATAATCTTCCATTATTCAGTGTATATGTGTATATTCTGAATAGTATTCCAATCTACATTTTATTTATTCATTCACCTCTCGATGGACACTTGGGTTGCTTCCACCTTTTGGCTCTTGTGAATGAATGTGTTTTTAAGCCTCTAAGTCTGTGGTAATTTTTTTACCCAGCAAAAGAAAACTAGTACAACAATGAAAGTACTACACGGTTAAAGATTAAGAAATAAAGTTTATAAGCCGGAAAGTGTAGTATAGTTTTATAGTGAGGTCACATCATCTGCACATGCAATGTAATAGAATTTAGCAAACTAAAGGCTGAAAAGAAAAGGGAATCAAATTATATTTTAAAAAGTGTGACGTAATCCTGCCAGTCACCGCATGCAGTGAGCCTGTGCCGTGGAGTGGGCTTGAAAAGGGAAGCGTGAATCTGTTGGTTTCAGCACCTCTAGCTGAATGAGCTTCTAGTGTTTTGGGATGTATGCTTTTTATGCCTTATAATAAATTACCTCAAACATAGCAGCTTAAAAACCACACGTAATTATTATCTCAGTGTCTCTGAATCAGGAGCCCAGGCACAGTTTAACCGTGTTCTCTGTTTCAGGGTCTCATGAAGCTGTAATTGAGGTGTCAGCTGGGCTGCCTCACTTCTGGAGGCTCAGCTAGAGGAGACTCTGCTGCCAAGGTCACTCATATTGTTGGCAGAATTAATTTCTTTGTGGTTGTAGGACTAAGAACTGAAGCTTTTTGCTGGCTGTTGGCTGGTGTCTCCCCCAGCTCTCTGCCACGTGGGCCCTCCACAGGCAGCTCACCGCATGGCCGCTTGTTCCCTTAGGGCCTGCAGGAGAATGAGCATCTCTAGGACAAGTGTGTCAGCAAGATGGGGTCCTACATGATGTAACGGAACCATGGGAATGACATCCCATTACCTTTGCCATGTTCTACTGGTTAGAAGCAAGTCACAAGCCCTGCCCACCCTGCAGGGGAGGAGACTATACAAGGGCATGAATGCTGGGAGATAGGGATCATTGGGGATCACCGTTAATCTGTCTACAACACTAGTTAGGCTAGAAATATGGATATTTCGCTTTGGAGGGGCCTAAAACATAAAACAGTCCAATGCTTCCCCAGTCTCAGATATACATATAGAGAGACAAAAAAAGGAAGATCCCTAGAGACCTCTCTAAACCCTCAGAATCATTCTGACAGGTGGAATCCAGGCAGCTCTAGTTAAAAAAATATCCACAGTGATTCAAATGTGTAGCCGTGGTTGAAAACTACTGATGTGTCTCAATCTCACCTTTTAGGCACAAGACACTTGGACTCAGAGTGGGAAAAATGTCTTCTCCCAAATTACACAGGATATCCGAGTCAGAAGCAAGTCTAGAACTCAGGGTTCTGAAATTTCATTTTGTGCTTTTTCTATTATGTTACGCTGTCTTCTTAACTTGGAAGTCGTGGACTACATTTTACTTCTTCTCAAGCTGCTGGGGAAAAACTTCACTAGCAAACTTCTGATTTTCAGTGGTGTGCTGGAGCTGGCTCCCCGGCTCCTGGCATCTCTCTGAGCTCCTCATCTGAGTTATTTCACAGTGGCAGCTCAGAACTGGTCATGGTAGAAATATTTACACCATGGAAATTGGCAAACTCTATCATTAGGCTTCTCACCACCGACTCCTCCTTGGACAGCTGGCAAACCTTTACCAGCACACCGCTGTTATTTTAATTTAAAAAATGCAGAACGTGTTGTACAATATTATACAGTTGTGTTTACTCTTGGACAAAATGCAAATATAGTTAAGTAAATTAACACTATGAACAGTAATGCAGAATGTGTCTTCCTTCTGAGCCAAACACAATATTTTTTTTCTGATTCTTTTTTAAAAACTTTTTAATTTTTGTTGTTGATTTACAATGTTGTGTTAATTTCTGCTGTACAGCAAAGTGACTCAGTTACACACATATATATTCTTTTTCTTATTCTTTTCCATTATGGTTTATCACAGGATATTGAATCTAGTTCCTTGTGCTATACAGTAGGACCTTGTTGTTTATCCGTTCTATACATACTAGTTTGTATCTGCTAATCCCAAACTCCCAATCTTTCTCTCTTCCACCTCCCCCTCCCCCTTAGCAACCACAAGTCTGTTCTGTATGTCTGTGAGTCTGTTTCTGTTTCACAGATAGGTTCATTTGTGTCATATTTTGGATTCCACATATAAGTGATATATGGTATTTGTCTTTCTCTTTCTGACTTACTTCAGTTAGTATGATAATCTCTAGGTCCATCCATGTTGCTGCAAATGGCGATCGTTTCATTAAGCCAGACACAATATTAATGCTTAATGAATGTTTGGTGGATGATGGGATGAACCATTTGGGAGTTTATTTCCCACTTTTCTTGTCTGGTTGTGTTCACTCGGCAGGTTGTTAATTTATCCACAGAGCAGTCAGATTCTCCACCCTGCGAACTCTGTAAAGTATGACTTTGACTGAATTCGAGGTGCATCTCTACACTCCAGATTCCTGAAATGAAAGTTTATGGGTCCCTTTACCTGTTTTTCTGGGCAGAGTCTTTGGTAGTCAGGGGGAAAACCCAGAAAATTGTTTACAGAAAATAAATTCTGTTGGACTCACAGAGTGAAAATTTCCACCTACTTCTGTCCCGAGGGGGGCCTTGAGGAAGTGTTTCTGTCAGTTCTGTTTCACGGCTACGAAGTGTCACTGCTTTGAGCTTTGATTTCATGGGAATCTAGGAGGTCTGAAGCCCCAGGATGGAGCAGTAAGCTGGACCATCTCTGAAAACAGTTCTGAAGAATTTTCCCTTAATGTGAGGGCTTTGTTCATTCTGTGACTTGCCAGGGCTTTTGACTCCAAATTGTGAACCATGAACTTCGTATAGATCTTTCTCCTTCCCCCTCCTACTTATTGATCTTCTACTGCTGTGCTCTTGTCTCTTTGTTTTTGAAGGAAGTCAGTATGAAGAAAGAGGCAGCATGGTTTAACTGAAAAAGCACAGGTTTGATGTCAGACAGACCTGCATGGCTCCACCACTTACCAACTGCGTGACCCCTGGGTAAGTTGCTCTCTGAGCCTCAGTCTTGGAATATGGAACCAATAATATCTGTTCTTCAGGGTTGTTTCTGTTAGGAGGATCAATGGAAATTGCATGTAAAATGATGAGCCATGTGCCTGGCATGCAGCAAGTACTCAATGAACGGTAGTTCCCTCTAGTGGGGATTCCCTGTAATAGCAATAGTAAATTTTCGTAGAACATTTGCAATTTATGAATATTCATTATTCAGAAATTCGCAAGCATGCATTTCATTTTATCTTCACAACACCCTCTGTAATTTAGGAGATCAAATCTATCCTCACTGAGGCTCTTATTGATAATTTTATCTAAGGTTATCTCACCTACCCATTGTGATATCCCAAAGCCCTAGTATATTTTCTTTGCAGCGCTTACCATTAACTGGAATTACATTATTTATCTGTTACATATTTATTGTTTGTCTTTATCTGTTAAAATGTAAGCTCAAATGTGGGAAGAAACTTTGTTTTGAACTCAATTGTACCTCCAGTGCCTGGCATGTAATAAATAATCAATGAATATTTTTTGAATGGATGAGGTAAGTACTGTTACTATCTTCATTTTGCCCCACAAAGAAATACAAACTTAGATACGTTAAATGAATTGTCCAAGGTTATGGAGCTACGAAAATGTGGAAAGGACCTGGATTGGAATTTGGATTGTTGAACTCTAGAATCCAGCTTAATTACTACCTTACCCAGGCTTGTGTTCCACAGGTGAAGTTTTTACAGAGAGTCAGTGTGTTTCTCAAAGTCATTGTTAGGCTACATTATGAGCCCAGCATTGTAGTAGGGGATGTGAGATTTAGGAAGGAAGCTTAATTCAAAGATCTTTGCTTTGGAAGATCTTATATCCTAACTGGGAAAACGAAGTGTACACCATGACACAAAGAGCCACATAAGAATATGCTTGGTTAAGTGCTCAGAAGTTGAAGAGGCGGGTGTGTGGCTGTAGCTCATCAGAGCTGCAGCAATAGTAGGCACAAAAGCCAAAGTTGCTTTATTTTTCCAAGTCCTCTCCAATTCACTGTTCACTTATCCAACAAACATTAAATACTTACATGCACTGCACTTGTTATGAACTTTGAATATATAGAGGAATAAGTGATGGTCCTCCAGACGCAAGGAGTTCATGGTTCATGGGAAATGCAGGCATATGCAGAGTTAGTTATGATGCAATATGTTAAGTATAATTATAAAGATTGTTCATAGGGCGTCAGATACACCACAGGGAGAGAGAAGAGATAGGGTCAGCAGGTAGCCAGGGACCAGCTGATGAAGGTCCATTTTTGATACATTAGAGATTTTTGGCTTTGTTCTCCAGGTCAGTGCTTCTCAAGTGGGGGTGATTTTGCACCCCTCCAGGGGACATTTGGTGGTGTTTGGAGATAATTTTGATTGTCACAACTTGGGGGATAACACCAAGATATGGTTAAACATCCTATAATGCAAGGACAGCTACCCACAACAAAGAATTTTCTGGCTCTGAATGTCAACAGTGCCAAGGTTGAGAAATCCTGCTTTAGAAAGGGAGATGGGTTATTGCAGGACTTTAAATGAATGAATGGCATGCTCTTGTGTTAGACAATATGTATGGACAGTAGATTTGAGGGGGCTTGAGGCAAGAGGATAGGTTACTGCAGCAGCACAGAGAGAACCCGTGAGTGTCTGGACCAGGGCCATTGTAGTGGGAAAGAAGAAATGGGTTGAGGACTTGGTGATTGGATGAGAGTGGAAAATGAGAGGGAGTGGTCAAGTTTCTGCCTTGTCTGCTGCAGCCTTTACCTGAGGTCAACCCAAGAGTAAGTCTAGATGTTGGTGGGAAGCAATGAGATTGATTTAAGCAAGCAGGTTGGAGCTCCCCATGGGTCACCCAGGACATTGAGCAGGCATTGGGCATGCAAATCTGAAGCTTAGAGAAATATGCCGCTGGAGTCATCACTTAGAGCAGTGAAAATTGAATTACTCATCTGGGGAGGTTGTAGAATGAAAACAATAGTGGGTCCAGAATATTACTCTCAGAAATACACACCATAAAGGGGCAAATAGAAGGAGAAGAACCCTTGAAAGAGGGTAGGAGGGTTAGGAGAAAGGGCTGTCATAGAAGCTGAGGAAAAAGGGTTGTATGAAGAACCGAATGTTCGGCAGAGTCCAATGTTGCTGACACAGTTCCTAAGAGGATTGAAAAGCATCCGGTGAGTCTGGCAATTCAAACAACATGGGTGACCTTGGAGAACGCATTCTATTGGTTTGATGGCAGCAGAAGCCAAGTTTCAATGGGTTGAGGGGTGAATGGAAATGATAGAAGTGCAGATAAGAGAGAGTAGATTATTTTTTCTAGAAGTTTGACTGAGAAGGGAAGGAGGGAGAAAGAAGTGAGGTTAAAGAGGATTGCAGACACCTTACATCAGTTTGGTTATGCCCAACTCCTTGGTTCTTTTTGGTTAATAACAGAGACCACCAAAATGTTGGCATGTGTGAGGGTGACCACTATTCTCTTACAATCTCATTGCCAGGTTATAATGAAAGCAAGTGTTAGACCAAATTCTTACACATGTATAAATATGTATTCATCAAGCATATATTGTCTAGCAGGCAAGACAATGCATTCAAATTTTCTGAAAGTCTCATGAACTCCGACCTTTCTGAACTTTTCAGTGATATGAACTTCACTTTGATGAAAGGTTCATGTGAGGCTGACAACTGTATGCCAGAGGTATGCCATCTAGTTATTATCGGGCAGCCAGAAGTCCTTCAACCCAGTAGCTGGACACTGTTAGAAATCAGCTCTCAAGCACCATCTCTACAGTTAGAGGCTTGTTAAGGTCTTACACCCTCTTTAGGCATGGGAAGTGTGATGGATTGAACAGTGTGCCTCCAAATTCATGTCTACCTGGAACCTCAGAATGAAACTTACTTGGAAATGGGTCCTTGCAGACGTAGTTAGCTGAGGTCATAGTGGATTAGGGTGGACCCTAAGTCCAATGACTAGTGTCCTATAAGAAGGCTGTGTGAAGATAGTGAGACACATGGGGCGGGAAATGTAAAGATGGAAGCAGAATTTGGAATGACGCAGCTACAAACCAAGGAACACCAAGGATTGCAGAGAAATACTAGATGAAGCTAGGAAGAAGTAAAGGAAGAATTCTTCTCTAGAGACTTTAGAGGGAGCATGGCTCTGCCCACACCTTGATTTCAGACTTCTAGCCTCCAGGACTGGACTTTGTGGTACTTTGTTATGGCAGCCTTAAGAAAGTAATATAGCTGGAGTGTCTCTAAAATAGTTGTCAACTCGCATATCTTCTTGAATACTGTGAATTTTACCAGTGAGAGTCCCTTTCTGATATCCCCGATGCTAATTAACAAACCACTGATTTCACCAGTGATGGCTCATTTCTGACTCTCATGATGTTAATTATCAAAGCTTCTGGTGTTAACTGAGATGAGGATAATGGAAATGCTTACACAGTAGCATCCTCAAGAGTGTGAGTTCCGTTTAGAAGGATCCTGGAGTGAAACTTACTGAAAACGTGCTTTGTGCTGCACTTTCTATGCTGAAGTATTTTAAATTACGGGCGCCGTTGGCAAGGGAGATTTATATTCTAGAAGAGAAAGATGTGGGCTTAGCGGGGTAATTCAGAGGTAAGGAAGACTTGGAAGGTCAAGTTACCACAAGCAGTGGTAACTGATACTCATTGATAAACTTTTCCAATCAGTGGAACCACCAGGAGCCTCTTAATGTGTTTTTCTCTTTTTACTTTTGCTAGAAAACCATCTTCCTTTTTCCTTTTCAGTTCAGCTATGGATTTCTAAAAAAAAAATAATCACAGCACAATTATACAGTGTGGTTAACTTATCCCAGTTTGCCTGGATCTCTCCCCATCTTAGGAGTGAAATTCCCACATCCTGGGAACCTCCCCAGTCCCAGGCAAATGGAGACAGTTGGTCACTATCTCCATATTTGTTTGAACAGAATTCCCTGCCCATTTTCTGTCCCACCTCCCATATTTTAAAACTAAAAATAGTAAGTAAATACTAAGAGCCTGTTAGTTCCTGCTGAGCCCAGGGAGGAAGGGGTAAGAAGGGGAAATTTACCATTCAAGGACACTCTGGCAGACAGACAGCCACAATACTGTCCTGTCTTTTGCTGCCTGTAAGTAACTGCTGAGCTTCTGAAAGTGTCATAAAGCCCTAAAGATATGGAGCCATTGATTGGTTTAATCAATTTGCTGAATTCCTCAAACTTAGATCTAAGTTGAAGGACATTGATTAGAAATTCTTATAACACACAATGTAGATCGATTGACTGTAAACAGGTATGTACTGAATGAAGATCAATCATTTGCATGATAGGGTTTTGTTTTCCCTTTTCTACTGTCCCTGAGCATTTCAAGAGCAGAGTAGTAACTTCTAACTTATATTGAACTTAGCTCCCTGGAATGCAATTGATAACTAGGCAAGAGCATAAAGGGATTCCTCAAAGCCAAAGAGGGTACCAACTGAATATAGTAAATTCATATCATTTAAGTGATTGAAGAACACTTTAGGCCCTCACTCTTTCTCTGTAGATTATTGTTTTACCCATAATTTAAAGACCTTTGTTATCCCTTTTTAAGCTCTCAGCAGTTTAGTAGTGTGGATGCTACTGGAAGGTGGCCAGCAGAAGGGAGAGGTGCCTGCACACCCAAGAACACAAAGGAGACAGAAAAATTGTGATGTGCAGTCACAGAATATGCAGTAATTTGGGGGTCATTTAGTTTGGAGGCACACGATGCTATAACCCCTGATAAAATCTGAGAGTATCATAATAATAATGACAGACATATAGCACTGATGAGGAGATTCTAGACTAAGAAACTGAAGGCCAGACCCTGACAAACTCACCCTGTAAGGCCAATGAACTGATCATCCCTGGGTGGAGCTCTGACTGTGTGCCTTTTTTTCAAACTTCAGTTCCACCTACAAACGAACAGATGTGAGTGTCAAAGATAGAAGTAGAGCATTCAAGAAAATGAGGTGAAACTGAATCTTTAAGTAACCCAATAACAGACTATGATCTGTAGCCACTAAACTGTAGACAAATATCCCCCCCTCTGCAGCCCCCAAACAAGAATGGCAGTACAAGATTAATGCTTTCCAATTTGGAAAGTGATCATTTGTGGATTTTATGGCATTTGGAAGCGGGGATGCAGCTGTATCACCAGACTCATTTAGGCAGAAGCATGTGTGACATGATTTGGCCAAGAGCCCTAGGCAAACCACAATAACAGTTTAGAGATATGGATTAAATTGCAGATCTTATTATATGCAATAATTTCCCCAAAGCTTGTTTTCTGTCTACTTTTGATCCCTCCTTGTGATATCCTTCCTCCACTTTCCATCTGGAAAACTCTCTTACTCAACAGTAGGACCAGCTCCCATGCCTCTTCTGAGTTTGTAATTTATCGAGTTAAGTGTCTGTCCCTTCCACTAGATCAAGGGCTGACACTTTTTTTTTTTTCTCCTGAAAAAGGCCGGATAGTAAATATTTTAGGCTTTTTGGTTTGTCTGGTCTCTTTCACCCCTACTCAACTGTGCCACTGTTGCGCATAAGCAGCCCTAGAAAATGCACAAATGAATGGGTGTGGCTGTTTTCTAATAAAACTTTGTTTACAGACACTGAAACTGGAATTTCGTATAATTTTTATGTGTCACAAAATAGTCTTCTTTTGATTTGTTTCAATGACTTAAAAATGTTAAAATCCTCCTTAGCTTGTAGGGCACGCAGAAACAGGCAGCAGAACAAATTTGGCTCATAGGCTATAGTTTGCTGTGTTTGTTTTCTATTGCTGTGTGACAAATGACCGCAAATTGAGCAGCTGAAAACAACACACATTGATTATTTCACAGTTTCTGTGGGTCAAGAGTTTATGTACAGCTTAGCTGGGTCCTCTACGCAGAGTCTTCAAAGGCTGCAATCAAGGTGTCAGCCAGGCTGTGTTTTAATCTGGGGGCTTGACTCAGCATGAATCCACTTCTGAGCTCATTGAGGCTGTCAGCAGAATTCATTCCCCGTGGCTGTGTGACTGAGGGTTCTGACTTTCAGTTCACAGTCAGCTGTGGTTCCTTGCTATGTGGGCTTCCTCAACATGGCCTCGTACTTTATCAAGCCAGCAAGAATGAAGCTTATATGATGTAACTTAATCATAGGGAGTGATGTCCTATCATCTTTGCCATATCGTACTGATTAGAAGCAAGTCACAGATCCTGCCCGCATTCAAGGGCAAGAGATTCTGTAAGGTCCTGAATGTCAGGAGGTGGGAATTGAGGGATCTGGCTATTACACCAACCCCTTGCACTAGTTGATGAGTTCTGGGGACAGGAGCTGTGGAAGTAACTATGAATCATACGGTATTTTCAGCATTTAGCCCAGGGTCTGGCACAGAATGGGTGCTCAGTAATTACTGATTGAAAGAATGCCTCGATGGTTGCTTACACACACTGAAAACAGTAGAATAAAGTTCTTGTAACTCTCCAGTAAAATAGTCATGATATTGTAATCCTTCCTGGTTCAAGGCTGCTGCTAACACTAAGGTATGTCTGTGGTAAGTAGGATTTTCAGCAGAAAGCTAAATTCGGCCCACATTCTTGGATTTGGGTTAAGGGCGCAGTTGAGTTCATCATGTACCAAGAGGAATTTCCACGTGGTGAATACTCCAGCCACACTCCAGCCAATCAGCCTGAAAACAGCATTGAAACAGGGGAATCCATTTTAAAGCTCTAAGCAGGTTGCAAGTATGGCAAAAAATACCCAGAAGCAGTTTTATAAGACATGCCAAATGCAGCTTTTCTGGTGTTTATTTCCCTGAATGAGTGTAGCTAAAAACAAAGTGAATTTTAAATAAAGCCTACAAACTTTTAAGCAATAATAGGAAGTAAGTAAGAGAGAGCTAGAATATGAAGTCAAAAGGCCAAAAAATAATGATACTGAAGTAGGTGTCTATGAAGTGAACATGACCGTAGGCAAAAGTTTCCAAACTGACAGACTATCCCCAAAGCCTCAGTTACTGAGAATTTTCTGATTGAAACACATGGAGCCACAGTCTCAATACCTTTCTCATCTGCCAACTTTTATCAAACACCTACATCTGTTGCCATTGATTGCAATTTCTGTTGTGTTATCCATCTAATTACCTATGTATCTCTTTGACTTCTGTTTTATGCTTTACCCTGTTATTTCCTTTCACATTCAGAGAAGGATCTGGGGTGAGAGTTCCCTTATATGTGGTTTGTTTTGCATCCTAAATGGAACAGATCGTTTCTCTAAGTGCACATCTGGTTGTGGACTATAAAAGGGCTCAAAGTGGACTTGCCAATGTAAAGCAAGACTTGGCTTTCCTTTTCTTTGGGGGAAAGATCCTCTTTTATTGAGATTAAGAAGAATTTTCTTTTAATGAATAAATCACAAAAGTCAGAGCCTGAAGTTTTAGACTCAAATAGCCCAATGGCTTTTTGACATGAATTGCTTTGGGTCACCATCTTGCCAACTCTGCCCTTAGTGTCACCTTCCCAACTCAAGGTGGTAGAATGGATGGTGTCCAGGATGGAGGGTCAGAAATTTGGGTTATAGCCTGTGTTCTGGTCTTGAACCCTCAATTTCTCCAGGGCTGTTACCATATCTGTTCTTTGAGATGACTGAACCAGGTCATGTTTACGTAATCTTTACGTCTCCTTCAAACTCAAACTCTATAATTCAAGGGTTATCATGAGAATTTATTAAAATAATTTTGGTGCGTTCAGATGATGTTTACTTTTTTTGTTTATTTGAAAAAATTAATTTATTATTTTTGTCTTAATAAAATGCATGTTCAATTAAAATTATGCCTTTATTAATGAAATGCATACAAGAAAAATACCTTTGTGTTATATATCTCTAACTCTCCATCTCCTATCCAAACACACCAAAACAAGTCTGTTTTTAATGAGATTTTTGATAAAATGCTGTTGCTTGGGAACCTCATTATTATATAACAGTAGACTGGACCATCCCATACTAGACATTGGGATGAATTCATCAAAGATGAATAAAACATAGACCCTTTCCACCTTAAATCCATCCTCCATACTGTTGTTGGACATAGATGATGCAGGAAAGATGTTTCATGTTACTGTCCCATTTAAAAACTCTTCAGTGTTGTCCTTGGTTTCATCTGTTTACTCCATAGATTTTCATTGAGTGTTTACTATATTCCAGACATTGGGCTTGACATTGGTCTACAGAGTGAATGAGACAGACAAGGTACCTGCCTCCATGGTGATGACTTTTCTAGTGGGAGAATTCAGGTTACAAACAGGTAAACAACAAATAAACAAGATCTTTTCAGATTGCTACAAGTGCTTGAAAGAAATAGAACCATATGTGAGATAGTTAATCTTGGTCCTAATTTACACATGTGATCAGGGCATCTTCTCTGAGGAGGTTCCATTTGAACTGATCCTTGAATGATAAGAAGGAGGAGACAGGGTACAGTGGAACCATTAGATGTAAAGGGCCTGAGGTAAAAAATACCTAGATATTTTTAAAAGGAAAAAAAGAAAGCAACAGAAACCAGCTTCTGAAGCTTGGTAAGCAAGAAGGTGAGTAATATGAGAAAAGTCAGACAGGGACCAGATCATATCAGGACTTATAGACTAAAATACTTTTTCTTAAATGCAACAGGAAGCCATTATAAGGTTTTAAATGGGTGAATGCCATGACCTGACATATTCTAAAAGGATTATTCTGGCAGCTCTGAGAATAATGATTGTGTGTACATGCCGGTTGTAGTGGAGAAAAGGGTCGGGAAGAGTGGCAGAGGGAGAGAAGTTAGGAGATGACTGAGGTAGGACAGTAAGAGATTTTGGTGGCTTGGATTTAGAAGATAGAGAGATACGGGGCAGTTTGTTATAGAGTTTATAGATAGAGGTGGTAGGACTTCTTGAAAGACTGAATGAGGGAACTGAGGGAAGGGAAAGATAAGGATAATTCCAAGTGTTTGGCTTGAGGAATGGTAAATACTGGTGTCATTTACTGAGATGGGAAAGACGGGGGGGGGGAAACAGTTTCAGGACAGAAGGTGGACTCAAAGAATTCTGGTGGATGTGATATGTTTGAGATATCTTTAGCTAATTCAAGTGAAGATGTGAAGTAGGCAGTTGGATATGCGAGGGAAGAAGGCAAATTTGGCACTTGAGAGAATATAAGTGGTATTTTTATCCAGGGGCTAGGTGATGATTATCTAAGAGGAAAGAGAAGATGATTAAGAGAAAGGGGGCCTTGGACAGAGACATGAGATACATCAACATTTTTGGTTAGCAAGTCACAGAAACCAAGTCAAACCGCTGAAGCATATAAGGCAAAAAAAAGGAATTTATCAGAAGGATTTGGGGGTATTTCAAGTGACCAGAGGCAAGAACTAGAAAGGATGTTTCATGGACTCTAGATATCCTTCTCTTTTTTTTCTGGCTCCTTCTTTGCCAGGCCCACTTGTTTTATTCTTCTCATCGTGAAAAGATCTTTGTATGCTTCTCTCTGTGCATGGCCACCACATAGCTTTTACATTTTCATCTCTATTCAAGAGAACGTCCTGGTCTTATTGGGAGATTCTCATACCAATTCTGAATTTACTAGAGAAGATCTGATTGGGTCACATGGGCACCATAGTCAAATAAGCTGTGCCCAGGAGGGTCATGTGATAGAAGCGTGGCTGCTGGGAGCTTAATCCTGTGGATGAAGATGGGCTTCTCAGAGAAAGTGGGTTCCTGTCAGTTGGGCAATTACTGCCATCATCACCTGGGCCATACAGTCTTGCTTATCTCAACTTTGCACACTAGTCCCATGCAGTTCTGATAGCTTCCTCCATAGTTTGTGCTGATTCATGCCGCCATGCCTTTCCTTAAATGGTTGCTTCTGACAAAAAATCCAGGCCCATCACTCTTTGCCCATCTGTCTCAATCTGCTTAGGCTGCCATAACAAAATACCATAGACTGGATGGCTTAAACTATAGAAATTTATTTTTCACAGTTTTTGAATCTGGAAAGTTCGAGAACAGGGTGCCAGTGTGGTTGATTTCTAGTGAAGTCTCTCTGGTTTGCAGGCAGACACACCTTCTCATTGTGTCCTCACATGATAGGGAGAGAAAGAGAGAGAGCAAGTTCTCTGGTATCTCTTCTTGTAAAGACACTAATCCCATTGTGAAGGATTTACCCTCATGACCTCATCTAATCCTTATTACCTCCTGAAGACCCCACCTTCAAATACCATCACATTGATGGTTAGGACTTCAACATACGATTTGGCGCGGGAGACACAATTCAGTCCATAGTACTGCCTAACTCTTTCCCATCCTTCAGGGCTCAGATCCCCTGCTCCTTCCTCCAGGAAGACTTTTTAGATTCTCAGGGCTCAGGTATTGTCCTTTCAGATTGAAAGCACCTGGGACACACATGGATCAAAGCACTTACCATATTATGTTCAAACTCCTTGCTTACATCCTGCGTCCCCTCCAGGGCAGGGACTGTGTTAGATTCATTACTGTATGTCCAGATTCTAGCACACCAGAGGCTTTCAAAATGCTGTTAGAGCTCAAGAAACAGCTAGTTGAGGAGACAACACCAATGAATAAATCATGATACAGTCTGATCAGGAAGCAGGTTCAAGGTGCAGAGAGAAGAGATGATTAATTCTACCACTTGGGGTGGCGGATGATTTCTCAAGGGCTGTGATTCTGAGCTGGGATCTGGAGGGTGTTTAGGAACTGGTCCATCAGACTTTGGTGTGTGAGGGGCTGGGGGGATGGGATAGCCCCTCTAGTACTTTTCGTGGTATTGGGAACATAAAGACCTGTCACAATCCCTGCCTTTGGGAAGTGCATTTTAATTAGGTAGAGGGTAGTGAACTGAATCAGAAAGCAGGGCCGCCAGAGCTAAGTATGGAATTATTTGCTATTTGCTGGTAAGAAAACCGGCCAGTAATGCCACAGTGGTTTGCCCCAGAGAAACAAATGTGTCTGCAAAATGATTGGTAAGAGGGCTCACCCAGCCTCTTCCCCCTGCCTGCATGAGAAGGCCTAGGTAAGCCTGACCAGGGGAAGGCCCGGACCAGCCAGAGGAGGGTTAAAAAGAGTAGACTCTATGGGCAGGAAATGCTCATTCATATGCTTTTTGACCATTGGGGGCCATTCCGTAGTAGAACTTTATTCATAAAATACCAGTGGTAATAACATCTCCACCAACCATCACTGTAACTGGGCTTGTTATTTGCACCTTGTAAAGCATAACACGCACACTGTCTCACTTAGTCCTCAGAACAGCTGTCAAGGCAGGCGGGTGGGTTGGTGGGTACCTAGAGAAAATTCTCATTTTCCATCTGGGGAAAATGGGGCTCAGCCAAGGTGAAGGGACTTGGAATTCTCTTTCCCCAACATTCCTGGCTGATCCTGCCCACCTTTCAGCTTCTGCTTAAATGTGATTCCTCAGGGGGGCCTATTCTCACCACTTAGTTTCAAGCCTGGGCTTTCTCAAGGCAGCCTGTGCTTTGTATGGGTTTTCTATTGCTGTATAACAAATTGCTACAAACTTGCTTAAACCAGCACACGTTTACTACCTCATAGTTTCTGTGAGTCAGAACCAGTTGCCCAAAAGAGCCTGGTACTTAGGTGCCCAGGAAGCATGTACTGATTGAATGAATGCCTTGCTCAGGATCCACTGCTACTTATCAGGTCAGTCTGTCAGCAAAGCCTCTGATCTTTTCAGTGCAGTCACTCCATCCTATGAGCATAAAAAAAAGATGAAATATTACGTGGAAGGAACCATTGTGCTGCCTGATGAAAGGCACTGGAGACTGTTCTTCTCAAGATTGTCAAGTTAAATTGTTAATTGCTTGGCAAAATGTTGCTTCTGGAGAATTGACTTTGATGTCCACTAATTGATGTAATGAATTTTCTTCAACTTTATTTTCTATTTGTCATCAATTATAATGGAAAGAGCTCAAATATTTGAAAAAAATTTTAAAAAATTGAGAGAAAATTCTATTGTTTTCATCCTCGCATGAACTTTTAGCCTTAGAAGACATGAAAGCCAGTCAGGATTTAATAAATAAAATACCTATCATGGTACAGTGGAAAATGTCAGATGGAGTAGGTTTGAACTCTAGTTCCAACTGTAGCTCTGTGACCTTAGGGACATCTCTTAACCTCTCTGGACCTCAATGTTCTCACCTTATAATGCTTCCTACAAGGCAGGGTTGTGGTGGTTTTTAAGAGATAATGTGTTTGAAGCTGCTGATGTTTTCTAGGCTCTCAAAAAATGGTAGCTACTTTCTTTTCTCACCATAGACTATAGAAGAGTAAATTAACTAAAATAATGAGAAAATGAAATGTGGAGAGAAGGCAGGGACTATAGCTACCACTTCCCAGTCCTGGGTTAAGGAGAAATATGCCCTAGAGCTCTGGCTTAGGGGTGGGGAGGAAGGGGCAACCTAAGGAATACTACCCTCCGAACACTGAAGTGGGGGGTTGCCTTTGGGTCGCTGCTGAGACCAGAGCAGTCCTCAGCTTAGCCAAGTTCTTGTTCTGTTATTCACTGGGGCATTCCAGAAGCAAGTGGGGAGAGTGCTCTTTAGCAGAAACCAGCAGATCACAGTCAACTGAAGAGGACGCTGCATTTTTACTACTCATTCTCTGTCAAGCAGCTTGGAGCAGAGTGCCTACATGGCAGGATAAAGTTTGAAACATGGGCTCGTGTTTTGTTCTCCTTGTTTTCTCCCTCTGTTTCAAGAAGGGGATTGAGACTCCAGCTTCCCTTGCTTCCAGGGAAATGTGCTTCAAAGTTGACTGAAGACAGCATGCTATTTTGGCTTTGGTTTTCGGTGGTCTCATCGGGAGTTAGAGAGGTGAGTGCAGGGAGGCCAAATCTCTAAGAGGAGAGGAGAAGTGGACCCAGGACTAGAAAGGGACAGGGGATTGGTGGGTTTGTAAGTAGTTAGGACCCATGTTCTGTGCCTTCAGAGTACCTGGGACAGGAGGGGGCAGGACCCCAGAGGAGGGAGGCCATGAGGGGCACAAAGTTTAGGTCTCCAGTTTCAGAGCTTCCGGGCCCAGCCAAGGCTCTCACATCCAAGCCTGGCATGTGAGGCAGATGCTCTTCGTGCTTTGCCTACACCTCCAGACCCCATTGCTTCCCTGTGTTCCTGCAGGCTTCTATCTGCCAGTATGTACATCTTCTTGGCATAGGTACTTCTCCTGCTCATGGAGGTCTGCTCTGCTCTCCATCAGTCAGCCAAAAGGGCCAGAGAATTAACACCTCTGGGAGCAGCCCTCTTCCAATGACTCTAGGGAGCCGGAGTATAACTACCCCAGCTCCCTCACCTCTTAGTTAGGACACTTAGTTAGGAGGGAGATATTTTGCAGCGTTTCTCATAATTTTTCTATGGGATTAAGCTCCAGTTGCCCAATAATTTAATTGCTGTCTTTCCCTCCCTGCCTTCCTTCCTTCCTTCCTTCCATACTAGTGGTACCTGTACCTCCTAAATAAAGTACCTTCCCTCAAGTCCTTATCTCTGGGTCTGCTTCTGGAGAACCCAAAATAAAGCATCTGGGAAACAATGGAAGGCCCCTTTCCCTCGTAGCACTACCACGAGGACATTGAACACGTCAGCAGTGTGTAGACCAAAGACTGGAGGAGTCTTCCTGAATTTTCTGTTGTGAGATAGATCTCTGCACCTTCCCATAGAGTATAGTGGAGGGGGTAAGGATTCCACCTACGTGACCATCAGGAAGAATGGTGGAAGACCAAAATGGGCAAAGATGACTCAGTGTTCTGTCTGAATACATCCTTCCTGCTTATCTCCGTCTTTCATTGACTTTGAGTTATTTTATAACTCTGTAAGTTGTAGAAACCTGACGCTAGTGAAAGGATTATTGTTTACAGAAATGCAAGTCAGTTATGCCTGGTGGGATGAAACTGATTATTGCTATGCGGAAAGATTCATTCTGTATCCATCTGTAAATTCACTTTGGCATTCCTTATTTGTCTAAATAGGTGTAGTTCTTTGATCTCCCCTTTAAACTGGTTCTAACGCCTTGCCTTATTGGTTCATTATTTAACAAGTTATAATGAAAATTTTAACATGTATTCATTTTATATTTGTATGAAAATCATGATTATATACTGAAAAAGTTTGTTCTTTAAAATGATATTAAATTTTCTCCAGCCTAGTGTGTTGGGTGTGGAGTTAGATTTAAGAAGGGCTCTGGGGGGGATGCATAGGAGCTTGG
Organism: Delphinapterus leucas; assembly: GCF_059928025.1. NCBI lineage: Eukaryota > Metazoa > Chordata > Mammalia > Artiodactyla > Monodontidae > Delphinapterus > Delphinapterus leucas. Next base: position 44,555,550 of record NC_143133.1, on the reverse strand, counting down.
TAACACTGATCGTTGCCTTCAGGAAAGGAAACTGGGTGACTGGAGACTGAGGTAGAAGGGGAAAGTTTTGTTCCCTTTGAATTTCGAACCGTAATCTATTCAAATGAATTTAAATTATCAAGGAACTGCTAAATAAATTAAAATTTAATTTAAAGTAAAGCTTCAAAGAAAACCCCACCAAGATGTAAAAAAACATTAGTATTTCTAGTGGCCTCTCTGGGTCATGCCTTTGGAATGGAGAGAGGGTGGACAAGTTTTTACTTATTTTGGCTTTTAGGATTTCTTTTGTGGGAAACTTTTAGATGTACTACAAATATTGAGAGATAGAGAGATTAATACACATATTGTGGACAAGGATAATCTTTGTAGCTGTTCACAAGCGTAGCAGGTAGGAATTCTCCACCAAATCAGGTGTGCCAAACTGTTACTTTAGTTTTTCTTAATCATTTCCCCCATGTTATAGGTTAAAAGGCTTATTTTTCTAAGAGGTAACACATTCAAATAGTGCAAAATTCAAAAGGCATACAAGTTGTAAAGTGAAAAGGAAAGCATTTAAGTAGATGATAGTTTTTTATTTCAAAAAGTTATGCAATGTTGTTTGATACATGGTGTAACTGTGCTTGTTTTAGAATAACTGTAATAATGTCTATTTCCTCCTCAGAAGTGGATGTCCTCGGCGGGGGGGGGGGGGGGGGTCGATTGTGTCTTGTCTCTCACACCACCTGACACAGACCTCACCATTCAGGAAGCCACCTTCTTCATTGAGGGTCTAGTATTTTACCTTTGGTGGAAACTAAGTGATTTAGTGAAAGTCATGCAGGCTTTGTTAGCTAATTGGAAAGGAAAACAAAGTTGTTTTAATTGTATTGAAGTTTAAACAATTAACAATAATGTTTTTTTATTTTTGGGTTTTTTTGGTCAAGGTTTAATAGTTGAATAACTTATTCAGTGGATGGTTTACTTCCACATTCTGACAATAAAAGCAAATTCAATTCCAATTTCAACTCATTACTTGTTGAATACTTTAAAAATGTAATGTGCTTAGATAAATGCTTAACAGCTATATAATGGGGTGTTGTTTTGGTTTTGTTTTCTTCTGAGTAGGGATTCCAGTTTTCCTTTTGACTAACTGGGTAAAATAAAGTAATAACATTGATTTTTATTATAGGATGTTAAGTACCTGATGAAAAGGCATGTTACTTAAACTAAAATGGTGTAGATAGGCTGGATTTTCCCCAATTCTTACTGATGTGTAAAGGCAATTAAAGTGCTTACCAGATTCTGGAACTTGAGTTTTAACCTAGAATACTCATAATTCACCTTCATTTCTATTTTTTTAAATCCAAATAGCTTTACCTTAAATTGCTTAGTTCCTTTTAATTGCATCTTATAGTTCTTTCCTTATAGATAATGACATCACTTTTAAGCTTTTTTAAAAAATAATTTATTCATTGAAACAGCTGAAGTTGTACCTTGAGTTAGAGCTGCACATATTCACATGTATTTATTTAGTTTAAAATTTTGTGTAAGTACTCATAGATTCAGAAATTCTAACAAACCTAAGCATCTAAGTCTGTCTGTCTATCTGTAAAATTGGGGTTTAAGTCACTGCCGCAGAGATTTGTTGAAAGGATAAAATGACATATCTGTGTAACATTCTTAGAATATTGCCTGGCACAAAATAATTGCTATATGTATGTGATAATGATGATTATAAGGGACAGTAGTATAATATTGATTGTACTGGTGAAGGATCAGGACGATGGAAGACTTCTAGAAGAAGGTGATATTTTAATACTGGAGAAAGGAGAGGGAAGGGATAAGTGAAGTGGAGGAAAGGCACAAGAGGGTAAAAACAGCAAAAGGTGTCAACAGTATATGTGGGGCAATGATGGGGCAGAGGGAGATAAGATTAAAAATGAGTTCAGCTAATGCGTTTGAAATTTATCTTAAAAATCAACGCTAAATGAGATAATCAGATACTTGTTAGCATTTATCCGAAAGAAATGATAAAGCAGGTGCCTGAAGATGTATGTTCAAGAATGCTCATATGTGTTGCCCGTAATCACAAACAGTTGGAAACCACCTAAATGTTCAGTAATAGAGAATTAATTAAATAGTTTAAGCCAAATTCATGACGATGTTTATGTGCTTTCATGTACTGACCTGAAAAGTTGTGCATGATATTTTGAGTTAAAAGCAAACAGTTCTTAAAATAGTCATATTCTGGTATTGTTTTGTAAAGATATATATGTATATATGTGTTGGTATGATGGGAGAAGTCTGGAAAGAATACACCAACGTGTTAGTAGCAGTTATCTCTTGACTGTGGAATTCTGGATGATTTAAAACTTGAACAATTTTTATTTTTCTTATCTAATTTTTCCAGTCATTTTATAATGAATATGAATTAGTGACTTGATTGAAATGACAGAAGGGAAAGGAGAGTGCTTATATTCTGTCATACGAATGTTATTCATAAGTGAAGGGGAAAAATTCTTTTGTACCAGAGAGAACAATTTCATGAGCGGTGCTAAGAAAGCAGATTGGAGTGAGTGGGAGGTGAGGAAATGGGGAGTCAGCACAACCTCCTAGAATTGAAGGGACGAAAAGAAATGCTGCAGCCCCTCCAAGGAGCCATGGGTCGAGGGAGGACTTTGAGAAGGTGGGGGAGGAGAGGTCTGACAAGCTTACATCCTCCTGCGCTTATTCCTCCCAGAGCCCTATTTGCCTTCTCCTCTTCTTGTCAAATCTCCCCCTTGAGACAGGTTCTCAGCTGGCCTGCTGCTAGCATAGTGTTGACCTTCTCACGTACATTGTCCAATTTTGATCAAAGTGTAAGAATGTATTTTTGCTACAACTGTGTTTACCATGGCAAGGCCCATAAGGTGGGAGTGGGGTGTAGTGTGACAGTCTAATCTGAACAAATCCATGTTACTTGTGATTTTCTTATACTTAGGTAACGACATCACACACACTAGTCTTCAATCGTGAGATGCATATATGGGTTGCATTTGTGTCATTTATTAGCTCTGTTATAATTTTGGGCAAATCCTGGAACCAGTAAGAACTTCTGTTTCGCTAATGGCGAAATGAGAGTGTATAAGTAAAAATGCCTATTTTGTAGTTTGAGGTTTAAAAGCCATATAATGTATGTGAAAGTGTTTAGGAAACCCCAACTCTAACGAATGTTTATGGAGCACCTTATATGTGTTAGGTAACGTTAGCTAGCGTGCTGCCTGCTAAAACTGAAGTGACTGACAGGTGCGATGACCATACAGAGTGTTCTGGGTGCCTGGCACTGCTGATACCCAGTATCTCTCCCACCATGTTACACAATAAGATCATATGGCTTGGGTCTATTTGTGTGTTTTGCAGTTTAAGCCACTGACTCAAACTTTTTTTTTTTTCTCTCTCTCTTTACATTTGAATTTAAGTCATGGAATCATTGAGGTCATAGTTTATAGATTGTTCAGTCATTGAATCCCAGGAACTGATGCAGTGAGGGTTTGGGGATGAATTTCACAGTGATTTTTCAGAAATAGTGAGGATTTTTATCACTGGCATGTGGATTTTTGTGGCCTAGACTTTTTCATGTCTGCCTCTGAGAGGGGATGGTAGAGAAAGATGTCCTGTGAATTGGTGGTGATCACTGAAGGGTTAATGCTCAGCCAGTACTTCATTTGCTGGAAAATGCTATTTAGTTATAACACATGGTTCCAGTTTTCACCACCGTCCTCAGGAAGTGGTCCTCCTTTCTGCTGTTCGGGGTGACAGAAAGCAGAATGGGGACCTTTTACTTGGTGATTTGGGCCGGGCATATTTTGAAGTGCTCTAAAAGCAAACTTCTAGGCTCCTGTTAGAAAGTGAACAGAAGGCTCATTCCATAGTGTACCAGTATCTTTGGATGACAGTTTTGGCTTTTTTAGTGCTTTCACATAATAATAAGTACCACTTACGTAAGCACTAACTATATGGCAAGCACCATTCTGAATGCTTTACATCTATTAACCAATTGAATTGTCACACAACCTTCTGGCATAGGATCTTTGCTTTTTCCTGTTTCAAGTAAGGAATCTGCGGTATGGACAAGTTAAATTACTCGCCCACAGTCACGTAGCTTGTAGGTAGCAGAGGTGGAGTTTGAAACCAGTCAGTCTGGATCGTAAATCTGAGCTTTTAACCTCAATGCCAAGCTGCCTCCTAAATTTAATCTTCCCGGTGGCCCTTGAAATAGTCAAGATAGATATTATTGCTGTCTTATATTTGGATAAGAAACTCAAGTTTCAGGGAACCTAAGTGACCAAATTCAATGAAAGTCAGTGGCCTAGAGCCTGCCAAACCTAGTACAAATCTCTCTTTTCTGCATTAGACCTTGATTAATTCTTTTGATTGTCAGGAGACAGAGGCAATTCAAAGGGCTTTATGCAGACAATGTCAGGCTATCATATCCAGTTATTACTGCCTGCTGGGGGTGGGTTGTGATAGCCCCATGTCAAATGTTTCTGAGCCCCAGTGTTGCCCAGTGGCGTGAGGAGGGACTGGGGAGAAGAACATCAGTGGAATCTTGCCTGAAGTCTACAGCCAAAGCCTTGGAGGAACTAGTTCTACAAGGGTAGGGGACATACAGCTGCCTTTAAAATTTTCCCTAGGATCATAAATTGTGAGCCTGTGTTGCCATCTGATTGGAACTTACATTTTGCCTTTCGGAGGGCATATGTGTAAGCAGGCTAGATTTCTAAACCAAAGGGCTTTTGAGGCAGGAGATTTGCAGATGGTACTTATTTTCCTCTCTCACTGTAGATATGTAGCCTATCTTTCAGGAAGGGACACCAGGACTTTGGAATTCCCTGCTCTCAAGATCAGCGGTCCCCATCTAGCAAGTGCATACGTGCCTAGGAGAAAGGAAAAGGCAACAGTCTCAAAACGTATTGTGGGCCTTTGGAGAGTTTCCCACAACAGTCACAAAACTAGTAAATGACGGGGTCAGGACAGGAGCACAAGCCTTTGAATCTCTTATCTGTTACTGTTTCCGTGACCTCACATGACTCTTTTGAACACTTTGAAGATAGTTTTAGTGTAATTGTTCAAAGTTCTTCTGCTGCAATAGAGTCACCTCAACTATTTCTCCAACCTGTAGCTTTTCAGTGTTTGGTTTGACACTTTCAGCTCCTTTTATCTCAAGTTTCATCTATAAAAATAAAACCCATTTCATGGGATTGCTGTGAAGACTAATGAATTACTATATATGAAACATGTAGTAAGCACTCAGTAAATACCAGACTTTGCTATTGTTAGAATGGGGAAGAAGACTGGCATCTTTGACTGTCTATTACTACATGCTCTGGGCTCAGCAGCCAGCATTTGTTATATCATTTGACTACCCAGGGCAGTCTTTTGAGGTTGGCACAATTGCTGTTACTTCCTTAGAGTTGAGGAATCAAGTTTAGAGACAGGATGGGTACTTATTACCCATAGTCTGGTGTGTCTGCAAGGGTTGTGTTTCCACTCCTCTCTGCCTTCCCTCCATGAAGGTGGTTGTGAGAAGGGGTCGGTAGGAATCCAGATTATGATCCAATTACCCAAACCTTACATTTAAAAAAATATTTGAAGAGTTCGAAGATATCGATTCTGAAGACATGGCAGGTGATATATACATTGATAGATTGTCCAATAAGAAAGATATTGTGGAATTTGGAAATGCTTTTTGAAGGCCCATTTAAGACTGAAGGTGGTTTGAATTATACTATGTTGAGGTTCAACAACTGAGAAAAGATTTATTAAAAGGTGTGATGGGTGTAAAGATGGTGTCAAACAAGGTACTAGGTGATGCGATAGTCTGAGGTGAGGTAGCTGTAAAATGTCCTCACTCAGGCTTCACTGGAGATTTTCATTTCTGCACCATCTCTCATTTCAGGGCTGTGAGCATTCTTGGCTGTGAAAGCCCTGTTCTTTTTTGTGGGTCTGCTGTAACATGGGGATGCGTACTTGGCTTTGAGAACCGCTCTGAGGAGTGCCCCATGGAAAGCAGTGAATCCACAGAGAAGGAAAAGACTAGAGTTTGTTTCCTATGCCTGTGAGTCTGTTTCTGTTTCGTATATAGATTCATCTGTATTATGTTTTAGATATTACCAAAGAGGAAAGGGAAGGGGCAAGGGATAAATTAGGAGTATGGGACTAACAGATAACACACTACTATACATGAAATAGATAAGCAGCACAGATTTACTGTACAGCACAGGGAACTATATTCAATATCTTGTAATAACCTATAATGGAAAAGAATCTGAAAAAATATACGTGTAACTGAATCACTTTACTGTGAAACTAACACAATATTGTAAATCAGCTGTACTTAAAAATAAAAGACTAGAAGCCGTCAGCTCAAGGGATGCTTAACCAATCACCGGGGATGGATTGGGCTGAAGCCAGCACATTCCAACAAGCCTGAGAACAGCACTGGTGTTCTCAGGGGCCTTTCCTCAGCTCCCAGTGTCGATACCCCCTGCATCCAGAGAGCTTGTCCCCACTGCTGTCTGCTGGGATGGTTCTTGACCCAGCATAGCAGCAAAGTCTGCTGCCAGAGCCCATTTCTCTTACTTATAAACTCAAATCCTCAGGCTCCCTAAGTGTTAGCTCTTCTAGACCCAGTTCATTTCTTATTACCTCATTTTTCCAAGTGCCCTAGTGAGTAAAAGAATATAGTTCTGTACAAAATAGATGGTATCTTTCCACTCGTTTCCTTGTTTCTTCACTGATGCTTTCTAGGAAAATGTGTTTGAATCCCTTTTGTGTGCCTGATGCTAGGCCCTAGGAGCTCTCAGATTCCTCCTGGGAAGCTGACTGCAGCCCCAAACGCAACAATTGTAGGAATGAAGACAATTGATGACAGAATATTATTGTAAAGGAGGGGGATCAAGTCAGCAGGGGAGGGCACGGAGGAGCCAGTGGAAGGTCAAGGGGTTATCTGACCAGGGATCTCAGAGACTTACTGAGCGAGAGGGAGCAGAATAAGGACTTGGAAGGCTTACGGGTGCAGCAGCTTCTCCCAGAGTCAGCTCATTTGGGGTCCATTTGTCCTGTGACAAGTTTGCCTAAAATTCAATGGAAAAAATTTTACCCTCTCACATTCACATTTTTCTTTAACTGAATCATTCGAGAAAAAGTTACAGATGCTGTGTCACAGCCTAATATTCCAGCAAGCGTCTCTCAGAACAAGGACATTCTACACCAACTACAAGACCGTTAGCACACCTATTTTTTTTTTAATGCTTTTGCTTACTTTTAAGGAGCTTGTTATGTTTTTTAGTCTTTTCAGGATTTTAAAACCAATAAAAATAAAACAAATGAAAGTAAATAAATAGTTTAAATAATAACCAAATTTGCAAGGACGGAGACTGCAGCTTTCAAATGTAAACGAAATAGAGTGCTCTATGCATGACAAACAACAAAACAATCTCTTAGTGTAGGAGATGCTATAAACTGGCAATGAGAGAAATGATCCGGAAATTCAAGTGACGTTGTTGTGGTCTGAGCTCAGGTGCACCTGCTGCTAGAGTAAAGTCGAGGCTGTGGTGACTGAGGGTGAGCAGGACCCTTGGACGCCCTGCCAAGCAGTTCACATTTTATCCCGAAGGCAATAGTGAGAAGCAAGTTTTGAAGAGGTCATGACCTGTTTAAATGTGGATTTTGGAAAGATGCTCTAGCATCTTGGGGGGATGGATTGAGAGGCTGTGGGAAGGGAGTGGGCAGGAGGCATTGGCAATAGCAGGAGGGAGGATAACCGGGCCCTGAACCAGGGTGGGAGGACCCGCCAGGAAAGATGTTACTATTGTGTATCAGAGGAAACCAACCAACTGCTGCCGGCCCTCTGACCTTCTGGAAAATTACTGAATTGTGTCAAAATTACAAAAGTAAACCCTGGAGTTCTCAACAGTGCCTTTCCTGCATCATGGAAAGAACTGCTAATCTTGCTTCTGGGTGTGGATCTTATTTTCATATAGGCATATTCCTAGTGATAAAAAGCTCCTGTGGCATTCCAGGAACATGGACCCGTCACTTGGTTTGCCTTCCCTGCATTCTTGGAATCTAATTTTTTGGGGCGGAGTGGGAGTGCTGGCTGAGTTAAAGAGTAGGAATATTATCTGTGGCATGCAATTAGCAAATAAATTATGGTGGGATTAGATATTGACTTTTTAAACCATGTATCACGAAAGATACCATTTGTGGAGGCCAGCATATCTTCATACTTATTCAGGTAACTCCCAAATCTCAGTTTAAGTAAATAAGAAAACGTCTTGAGGACCAACGGCATTCTTAAGGATACCTTGTATGATTTTGAGATTTCGAACCTGAAAATGTGTTGTAGGTAGACAAGAAATGATCCTCCTTCTTTAATTAATGCTGCTCTAAATTAGCAATTACCATCATTATCAGTGTATCGATAGCTGTGGAAAACGTGTTTGCTCATTACACGCCCATAGATTCTGTTTTCTGGAGTCCATGATGCATGGAATACATACCTGGGAGAGTGGGAAGTTCAGGGCTGGGGTGGGATGATCTTGGAACTTGCCCTGGGAGAGCATGTGGCCGAGAGGAGGAACCTACAGTACTTGGTGTTGGAAGGCGAGCCAGTGGTGGAAGACTGGGGCTGGGAGGGAGAGCTATCATAGGTGCAGGGGCTATACAAGGTCACAGTACCTGACCTGACTCCACCGTGGGGAGTGGACTGTAACCTAGTGGGGGGGCAGTGGGAGAAACAGAGCAGTCAAGTCAAGAAAATGAACCTGCTTGTTTTAGTAAGATGCTTACTTTACCCTCATGGATGATTCACCCAGCAGAGAAAGTGAAGCAGGTTAGGCATTTATGGGGATTTCCCGAATCGAACAGTAGTATAAGCAGGCAATTTTTTTTTTTTTTTGCTTAGCATATAGGCATCATATGTGCATTCATATCCTATGTCACCTTTATCCCTTATATTTGTTTTCTAGAACTGCTCTAATTAATCGCCACACATGTGGTAGCTTAACACAGCAAAAATTTATCCTCTCACTATTCTGGAGGCCAGGATTCTGAAAATAGGGTGTTGGCAGGGCCTGCTCCATCTGCAGACTCTGAGGGAGAATCCTTCCTTGTCTTTTCCTACCCCTTGGTAGTTCCCAGCCATCTTCAGCATTCCTTGGCTTGTAGACACGTCACTTCAATTTCTGCTCCCTCATTACATGGCCTTCTCTCTGTGCATCTCTGTGTGGACTCTCCTCTTCTCATAAGGGCACCAGTCATTTAATTTAGGGCCCACTCAAATCCAGGATGATCTCCTTTAGAGAGCCTTAGTTACATCTGCAGAGACCCCATTTCCAAATAAGGCCACTCACAGATACAGGGGTTAGGACTTGGACATATCTTTTGGAGGCCACTGTTCAACCCAGAAAAGAGGATGCATAAGACACAGGATGTGCCCACAAGCTACTCAGTCTCATGAGCAGGAGGCAGGCAGAGACACAGGCAGGCCCTTCTAATCCAGTGTGGGGAGGCCTGGGGAGGGTGTGGACAACTTGCTAAGGATCCCAAGGGACGAGGCTAACGCAGCCTGGGGTGGGGCTGGCATGGGCTTGGAAGTGTTCCAGGTGGAAGCTAAGGCAGAAAAGAGATGAACAAGGTGAAGGAGGTGGGGGAAGGCTTTCCAGGCAGAAGGTATAGCACATGCAGAGGGGCAGACGGAGGTGACAGACAGGGTGTGATGCAATCCAGGAGCTGCGGGTCTGATTGGAAAGCAGGGTGTAAGACGGGAGCGGTGAGGGAGGGGCAGCGAGCGAGTCAGGTCGGGAAGAGCCTGGCGTGTCACGAGCAGGGGTTGGGACCCATTTTAGGCTTCTGACCTCTGGAACTGTAAGATAATAAACTTGTATTCTTTTAAGGCTTTAAAAAAAAAAAAAAAAAAAGCAAATGGGAAACCAGTGAAGTGCCCTAGAAACTAAAAGTGTTCTAAAAATGTGAATAACAGTTCTAAGGTTTTTTTGGTGTATGCTGGATGTTCGTAGTTAATATAAGAAATTACATTGGCTGGAAATATGGTTTTGGCACTAGAAAGAAAATATGAGTGTTTTGGTGTGTTGCTAAGTGACTTTTTCTAATCAGTCTGATATTAAATTTGAGAGGAAAAAATATTTAAGAGGAATGACTGTAAATGATTCCCTTCCCCTTGCCTCCTAGTAGGAGAGAAAATTCAAGAAGGCAGATGGGCAGGTGGGCAGCCGTGGCTCTGTCCAGACAGGGGCACTAGGGCAGGGGCTGGTGAGGCAGGTTAGGCCCCAGGGGATTTCCAAGTCAAGGCAAGGGGTCAGGGTGGGACCCCGGCCCTGACAGGGCATCTGAGCTGGTTATATAGAGAGATCCAAGCTCGAGCCTCTTCTTTGGGCTGGTGGATGTGGCAGGCTGGGCTTCCACTCTTTACGGTCATGACTGTCCACCTACTCAGCCAAACTCAGACAGTAGGAGTCAACCTTTCCTGGAACCTTCTTCCATCTCCCTCACACCCCACCTTGCTTGCTTGCTTGCTTGCTTGCTAAGTTTTGTTAATTTTACCTCTGTTCACTGTGTCCATTCCCTGCGGCCACTTGTGTGGCCAGGCACCACCCCCTTTCCCATGGGTGTGGTTGTCTTTTCCTAATCAGTCCTCACATTGCCAATCTCTCTTTGGCTCCAATTCACCCTCCATATAGCAGTCAAAATAGTCTTTCTAGAACATGAATCTAATCCCGTGTCTCCTGTTTATTCTCCACCCCGTGGCCTCTGCTCTCAGCTCCCACAGCAATTCCCAGGGCAGCCTGGACCCACACACCCTTGACCTCATCCTGTTCCCAGAGAGAAGCCTGACCCTTTCAGCATCTGTGTCTGCTGCTCATTCTGTTGCCTCTGCCAAGACTCCATTCATCTTCAGGGACAGCTCAGTTGTCCCTCCTGCGGGAATCTGCGCTCTATCCGTGCTGTTGTACTCTCTGTGTGCCGTTGTGCTCATCTATACCTGGGATGTATAATCATCACAGCTGCGAGGTGCTGTTGTAATCATTTGTCTGGGTTCATCTCTCCCACTGGACGGTGGGCTACCGGAGGGGCAAGAATCCCTTTCTCTCACCTCATCAACTTCAGCCACCAGCCAAGTGCCTGACCAATGATGATGGCTCAGTGAGCAAATGAGGCGTAAGGGATGAGTACTTACTTTCTAAACAGGGGCCTTTGCAGTCCCAACTTTAAAATATGACTATGTGAGAATGTCAAGGTCTAAAGCACATTAGGAGAGATCTCAGTGTTGATTCTTCTGTTGCTAGTGTACAGAGCTATGCTGTCCATTTCAGCAGCCACTGGCCACATGTGGCTATTGAGACTTTAAAATGTAGCCAGTCTGAAATACAGCTAGTGCTCTAAGTGCAAAATATACCCTAAATTATTTGAAGATTTAGTACAAAGGAGAGAATATAAAATATCTCACTAATAATTTTACATTGAGTTCACATTCAAATGATAGTATTTTGGTATATTGGGTTATATAAAATATATTATTTAAATTAATTTTACTTGTTTCTTTGTACTTTTTTTTTTTTTTTTTTTTTTGCGGTACGCGGGCCTCTCACTGTTGTGGCCTCTCCCGTTGCGGAGCACAGGCTCCAGACGCACAGGCTCCAGACGCGCAGGCTCAGAGGCCATGGCTTACGGGCCCAGTCGCTCCATGGCATGTGGGATCTTCCCAGACCGGGGCACGAACCCGTGTCCCCTGCATCGGCAGGCGGACTGTCAACCACTGCACCACCAGGGAAGCCCTGTTTCTTTGTACTTTTAAAATTAAAAATTACATATGTGGCTTGCATTATATTCCTGTTGAACATCAGTGGTATAGAGCCCACCCTGGAAAGAGTAAATATTTAAATTGTTACAGTAACATTTTTTAACTGGTTATAAATGCTTTTGTTCATTGCAAAGCATTTTGAAAGTGTAATGATTGAAAATAGAAACCTTCAGCAGGGTCATCTCTCTGAGATGAGCAGATACACGTTTGGGGGATATTTTCTTTTATTATCCTTCATTTATAAAACAAAAGTGAAACCATACTACATATCCTCTTGAACACTAAGCTTTTTTTCCACTAACAATTATGTTGTAAATATTTTATCACGTTATTAAATATTGTTAGAAAAAATAATTTTGATGGGCACAGAGTATTCTGATAGTGATTCAGGGAGCACACATCTTTCCTCTTCTCTGTTTCCAACCAGTGGAATATACACCTAGGGATCAATAGCCAATGATGAATGGAGGACTGTTTTATTAAGTGATGTTCAGGCAGGCTCCCAAGAATCCATCTTTCGTTACCTGGTGAAAGATGGATTGGATACCATAATTTAGGCTTGGATCTGAATCTGAGACCTGCCTGGTGTGTGTGTGTGTGTGTGTGTTTGTGTATGTGTATGTGTGTGTGTGTGTGTGTGTGTGTGTGTGTTTGAGAGAGAGAGAGAGAGAGAGGGAAATGCCTTCCCCAAAGTTCCCCATAGAAGGGAGGATGAAGTGCCTTTTCCTATGGGCTGAATGCAGGTACAGGGGCATAAACATTATTCTATTCCTGACATATTCCAGTAGTATTAGTTCAAGCTGAGCTGTTGCAAACTGTCCTGTCAGTTTGTAATTGTCATGTTGCTTTGGTGGATATTGGTTGCCTCCAAGGATCGTAGGTAGGTGAGAGCCATGGTCCCTTTCCCCGTGACCTTGTTATCAGGTGATGTTACCATGAAGTTACAATGAATTCTGCTGCGGTGCAGACATTTATTAGCAAGCAGGGCCCACAGCAGTCATAGCTATGATCTTGTCATCTTGGTGAAGTTCTAGTTCTCTACCCTTTGATACGCTTAAAAGCACCTTGCAGAAAAGGTTTACTGCAGGCAGATGTAGCAATAGTCCATCTAGAGGTAAGATGAGCCAGCTTTCCAGTTGAATGAGGGAACAGAGTTCTCTATCAAGTATAACATAGTATTAAAATGAGACCAAGCCAGGGTCTCCCACTGAAGCAGACCATTGGACTCCTTAGATTTTTATACTCCACTTATGCTGTAGTGGAGATACCTGTGCGGTATTTCGAACCAATCTGCATGTTTGAACACTATTCATTTCAACAATATTTGAAATTATTTCAAATATTCCTTATGCTGAATGAATGAACCCTATATTTTAGATTGGGAATTTGATATTTGAAGTGATTGTCATGGAGCTCCTGGAGTTGGGACTTCTAATTAGGATCTTTCAAATGTTAATTAATACTCCTGGGGTGTATATTTCTGATAAGGGTTCTTCAAATGTTAACTAACCTACCCTATGGGGTAGATTAAAACTAATTTAGACACATGCACATGCTCGCACCCTTGTGCGCGTGCACACACACTACACTTCCTATACTGATGCACTTTAAAATAAATTATAGACATTATAACATGAAAAGTCTGAAAATTTTGGAGAACTGTACAATCCTGAACTCACTTTTCAGAGCCTTTAAAATAGAAAAATTGGTCTAGAAACATTGTAAGAACAGGTTTATTAATGAGTTTCTTGGTTCACACTATGGTTTTGTTGTCAAAATAAAGTAAGCCAAGCTGAGATAATTTGATGCATAAACCATTTTCTAGCTTTTCTTTCCCCAGCGCATTTTAGTAGGTTTTTTTTTTTTTTTTTTAGTGTCAGATATTTGTGGGGCAGGGGTTAAACTATTCAAAAATTTATACTAAAAACACAAAATAAAAATTCCCACGAACACAAAATGAATCAATTAATGGCAGGAATATGAAAAATAAGTCCACAGTTTCTCTTCCCCAGTGAATTTACTTTGCTGTTTATAGCTGCTGTTGTCCAGACTGTCTTTCTTTTTTTTTTTAACATCTTTATTAGAGTATAATTGCTTTACAATGGTGTGTTAGTTTCTGCTTTATAACAAAGTGAATCAGTTATACATATACATATGTTCCCATATCTCTTCCCTCTTGCGTCTCCCTCCCTCCCACCCTCCCTATCCCACCCCTCTAGGAGGTCAGAAAGCACCGAGCTGATCTCCCTGTGCTATGCGGCTGCTTCCCACTAGCTATCTATTTTACGTTTCGTAGTGTATATATGTCCATGCCACTCTCTCGCTTTGTCACAGCTTCCCCTTCCCCTTCCCCACATCCTCAAGTCCATTCTCTAGTAGGTCTGTGTCTTTATTCCCGTCTTACCCCTAGGTTCTTCATGACCTTTTTTTTCTTTTCTTAGATTCCATATATATGTGTTAGCATACGGTGTTTGTTTTTCTCTTTCTGACTTACTTCACTCTGTATGGCAGACTCTAGGTCCATCCACCTCACTACAAATAACTCAATTTCATTTCTTTTTATGGCTGAGTAATATTACATTGTATATATGTGCCACATCTTCTTTATCCATTCACCTGTTGATGGACACTTAGGTTGCTTCCATGTCCTGGCTATTGTAAATAGAGCTGAAATATTTGCAAATGAAGCAACTGACAAAGGATTAATCTCCAAAATTTATAAGCAACTCATGCAGCTCAATAACAAAAAAACAAACAACTCAATCCAAAAATGGGCAGAAGACCTAAATAGACATTTCTCCAAAGAAGACATACAGATTGCCAACAAACACATGAAAGAATGCTCAACATCACTAATCATTAGAGAAATGCAAATCAAAACTACAATGAGGTATCACCTCACACCAGGCAGAATGGCCATCAACAAAAAATCTACAAACAATAAATGCTGGAGAGGGTGTGGAGAAAAGGGAACCCCCTTGCACTGTTGGTGGGAATGTAAATTGATACAGTCACTATGGAAAACAGTATAGAGGTTTCTTAAAAAATTAAAAACGGAACTACCATATGACCCAGCAATCCCACTACTGGGCATATACCCTGAGAAAACCATAATTCAAAAAGAGTCATGTCCCAAAATGTTCATTGCAGCTCTATTTACAGACTCTGTCTTTTTGAGGGCTTGCAAGGAAAGCTCACTGCTGTATATGCTTCTGCCAACGCAGCTTGATCTGGGATTCCTGGGGTTAGAGTGGGCATACTCTTTTATTAACTGAGTAATTAGTCCATCTGGTTATAGTCTCAGAAAGGTGCTGGGACTGGAGAATTAACCTCAATACGTATTTCACATGTCTGTCATGGGAGTTAAGAGATAAAGTTTATGAAAGTGCTTTGTAAATTGTAAAGAGGTATTTATTTACTGTTATGATGATTACCAATGGCTCATAAACCCTTTCTCTCCACAGTCTGGCTGCTTATATGCATTTTATTAACAGGGAATATGTATCTATAGACCCTCACATTTTTGAGGTTTGGTTTGAGTCCATCAATAAACACATATTGAACACCTTAGTAGCCCTGGGCTCAGTGAGAGCACCAGCTATGGCTTCAGCCTCTGAGGCCCATTAATACACTTGGAGAAACAAAGCCTACACTGAACATTCAGGGAACAAGGGAGCATCTGCTTAAGTGCCAGTTTGCTATTTGGTTTAAATAATTAGAGAAAGGAAACGCTGGAGGCCAGATTAGTGGGCAACATAGTCCAAGGGGTTCATTTTCATTTAAAAGAGTTTTAGGAAAGCTGGAAGATGCTTTATTCCACTTCACCTTCCTGCTTCTTGGGAGTTGGAAGTGGACATTGGGGATGTATTTGGAGCTAGAGCTACACTTTGATTTTCTAGAGTTTTCTCTAAAAATTTTACATGGGCCCAAGAGCAATGGGGTGTGTGCTGTTTCCTTGATTTATGTCTGCTCTCTCCCTTCCCCCAACACCCCCCTTAGGTCCCCTGATTTCCTGTTCGAAGAGTGATTCCTCAGGACAGACCCCTTTGCCTTAATCTGTTACAATCAGCTTCAAATATTTTCCGCTCTGTTTGGTGCTTAGTGAGTCTTCTGGTGATTTAATGACAGCCTTCTGCCCTGTTGAAATCCCTTATGTCTCGAAAGAAGTGTTACGGAAGTTATAGAAAAGTAGGAGATTTTTCTGAATGCATGCTCAAGTGACCCCATAGGTGACCCAGGAAGGGAGGATGGGTGTGAGTGGGTGTGTGTGTGTGCATGCGTGCGCAATGTTGTGTTGGGAAAGCAGAGGTGAGTCTGAGGTTTTCTCTTCTTTATAGTTTAGATTCTCACTGCACCCTGCCTCAAGTTTCCTAAATCTATTGTACATTCAACTGACTCTAAGGTATTCACTGATGAAACTTTATAAAGATAAAACCTTTATGACTACTAGTGATTTTAAGGCTTTTATTATTCTTCTGGTAAAAAACTGTAGGTCACACAAGAAGTAAGCAACAGGTCACCTACAGCCCATTTACAGGAGTCTCTTTTGGGCAGGGATATTTGAGTCTCAAAAATCCCTTTACAAGCCTCTTCGGGTGTCTCTCTCCTAACCCACATCACTTGACGGGGGAAGGCGGGGGGCGGTTATCAGGAAGTGGGAGTCAGCTGGCCCTGCCCAGTGTGGGCATGTCTGCCTTTCCAAGTCTCCCACAGCTTTCTTCTCGAGAATCCTTGGCCTCTTCTAACATTTACCACCAGTGCACGAGCCCTGGAGAAGTTGGACTTTTCCAACCACCTCATCATCAGAGTGCATCTGGATATTCCCTTTTGTCTTTGCCATCACAAATCTGAAGCGTAATCATCTCAGCAGCCGCCTAGGCCCTCCTAGTGTGGCATGATCACAGCTGATATTCTTCTTATTTGTATGATTATTTATTATCTGTCACCTCCACCAGAATGCCAGTTCCTTGAGGGTAGGGACCTGCTAGAACAGGGCTTGGACACTCAATAAATATTAGTCGAATGAATTCCAAATTTATAAAAACCCTGCCTTTCAACCAGGAGGAAGGAAAAGAGCATTCTAAAATGCTCAGTATGTAGGTCTCACTGGGTTGCTCTATTGAATGGTAAAGAATTGAGAAGGGGCACATGAATCTTGAAAAATATGACTCCGAGGGGTCTCTTGAAGGGTCACATCATTGGCTGGGTCATGAATGTGATCTCTCAGCTAGACAAGCAGAAAGGACGGCAGAAGTGAGGCGGGTAGAGGACAAAGCACCAAGTTGGAGGAGCAAGGTGAGGGCAGAGCAGAAGGAAGGAGGACGTGGCCTGAGAAAGTGCATCAGCTTTGGGTGCTGCAGGGTCAATATCTTTAAAAAAGACTATTTTATTTTCAGATTGTAAATTAATGCAACCTCATAGTAAAACTAAATAAAAATAATAAGTAGGAAAGAAATCAATGTTAATCTTACCATTTGGTCAGTCTTACCATTTGGTCATGAACATTTTGGCAGGTTTCTTCTTACTTTTTTCTACACTCACACTTCTCTTATTTTGGTTTCAAATATTTGACATAACATGTACCAGTTTTGCACCCTGCTTTTTTTCACTTAATGCCATTTAAACTGCTTTTTTCTCCATTTAGTGTCATTAAAAATATCTTGAAAACGTCATTTTTGATGGTTATATAATCTTTCATCTTCTGGTTACGTCATAAGCTCTATTGTATAATTTGCTTCCATTTTTTAAGTAATTATAGTAAATTAGTGATGGTAATCTTCGTGTATAAATTACTGTCTGCACTGTTTATTTCATTAAGGTGCATTGCTAGAAGTGGAATTACTGAGCCAGAGGGTAGAATATCTTTCACAGACCTTGAAGCATGTTGTCACATTACTTTTCAGGACTGTAACAATTTACATGGAGTGTTTCTATCTTAAGACCCTTCCTGGAACAGAGCAAGAATTGCTAGGTCTGGAGAGAACCACTTCTGGCAAAATTTGGATGAGAATTTCATGCTTTGTAAATCAGACTGATTTTAGGTTTCTCTCACCCTCTGTGTTCATCCACCTTCTATTCTCCTGCAGTAATTGTAGGAACAACGCTGGGAAAATTCCAGACTGTCTCCATGGTGCTCAGGGCCGACAGCAAAGGCACTTCTGTGCGTACTTGGGACAGAGCTGCCAAGAGGAGGGGGTGTCATGCCAGGGGTCCGGCCCTCTGATGGCAGGAGGAGATCACATGAGACCCTCAAGGGAGAGATGACACAGCGGGGAAGAGTGGAGATTTGACCTGGAGCGAAACCTTAGAGGTTCCAGGTTTTGTTTTAGAGAATGTTGGATATCCTGGTGTTCGTTAAAACAGCACACATGTTGTCTTCGACGGACTTTATCATAAACAGACACTAATCATTTTTTTCTGTTTTATATATATTGTAGGGGTCCACTTTGTTTGGAAGGGGGCTCCTCTGAGGAGCGTTTCTAACATTAGCATTTTCTGGTTCTATAGGCAGGCTTTATTATCCCATCTGATGGATGGATAAATCGAGGCATTCATAGGAAGGTTATGCAGACAGTTGGCTTTGCACTGTAGTAGTGACTGACCTTGGGCAAGCTAGTTAATTTCCCTGAGCTTCTATTAGCTCATTTCTAAGGGCGGAATGATAGTGCTCATTCAGCTGTGCTGTTATAAGGATGGGAACCAAACGCCAACTTTTTCTTTACTTGAGGCTCAGGCTTTGGGAATAAGCATCTAATCCACATTTGCCAAATTCTGACTTCTTCCTTCTCTCCCAGGCTGACACCACACTTGCCATGATTAATTTAAGGTGCCCTGGTCAGTTTAGACATAGAAAAGGAAAAAAGAAATGTGTGCATTTGGTGTGTACCTAATGGAACTTCGGATCTGTTAGAACACGCACCCTCACTGTGGCAATTCTTTTGTAATAGCAGTATTTCTTTTGTGGCCTGGGGGAAAAGAACTTTTTTCCCTTCCATTAAGGAACTAAAATCCGGTCCCATAGAATCTCTTCCAACCTTTCCTTATACTGCTTCCCAACTTGACCTTAACATGCTGTGTGACTTTTGGAGCCCCTCTTTACCTCCCTGGACCTCTCCTTCCTATAAAAAGAGGTGGTTGGGTCAGATGACATTAATGGATCTTCCAGCTCCGCAGTTTTTAAATTCTATGAGGATTTGGGAGTAAAAAAACCTTATGTTACTTTTCTGCAGAAAAAAATTATCATCATTTGAAGTTGGCCACTTGGGGTCGCTAGCGATCTGAGACTGGCTGGTGAAGGACTGAAACATGTGGCACTTCAGCTAACAGATTTGGGGTGGTTTATGAAATTTTCTTTTTGTCTCTTCCTTTAGGCCCAAGATTCATCCGAAGGCGTGATCACATTAATGTTGAGTGGACTGTAAGCCCGTGCCAGAGACTGTGTTCTAAGCCGGGCCAGGGCATTCCAATGCCCATACCAAAAGAAAGGAGAAAGAAAAGAAACAATAATCCTGGGACTCAATTGGCTTTCCTTTTCACTCCAACTAAAGTTGCTACATATTGTGGCCTTGCAATTCCTTGACTTGAAAAGTAGGTTTGGCAAAGTGAAACTGAAGGGCATAAAACTTGCCTTAGATGGTGGAATAAACCTTTGTCTCAGAGAATCGGGATTTATCAAAAGGTAGCCGCATGGAAAATTTCCCATTGAAGAGCTGATGAGTATCTCTCTTGTCAGTTTTCCTGGTGGGCTTTGCCGATGTTTGAGGTGTAAGAGGGGCAGGCTTGGAGGTCCCTGTAGAAATCAGGGGGGGAATCATTGAACAAGAAATAAGTAAAACAAAAATCTAAAAAGCACAGTATCTCCCCACACTGGAGATAGGGTCCCAGCAGCCTGCTCAGCACAGGCCAGATCCCTCTGTGGAAAGTTGGCTGAACCTTGCCCTTTGGGCACAAGGAAAAGCATCTCTCCTGCTAGGACCGCTGGATAGACACCCTTTTCCTACTGGATCCCGTGGCTTGGGGTTCCAGTGGAGTGCAGGGAAAGTATCCTAATGGAGACAGATTTCAAACTCCTGCTGTCTCTTTTCAGATCATAAATTACTGTTAATTCTGTTTATACCCACTTTCGTCTCTTAATAGTTACAGAAACAGTCACTGACAACAAAATGAAGGCCCCAAGGGGTGTATGGCAACCCTGCTCCACCAGTGGAGAAGTAGCCAAGTGTTTCCTCATCCTGCACGTCCCTGCAACAAAAGTTCAATATTTATAGACCACGGGTGCCCTTCTTTGCCTCCTACAATATCCTTTTGTAGTTTTGCTGTTAGGGAGCAATGCAAAAGCTTCGATTTCTATTCAACTGGAAAGGGAAAGCTTTGTTTGTTTTTTCACTTTCTTTCCCTCCTCCAAACCCTGGAGGCTGCAGAAGCCAGCTCTGTGGGTTGTGAGGCCTGGGGAAGAAGCTGTTGAGAAGTTGACCCCAGGATCTGTGTGGTTTCTCCTTGTTCAAGCACCATCTTGCTTTGTAGAATAAAGCCCCCTGTGCTGTTTGACTAAGCCATCTTCGCCTGAGGCGTATGCCCAAGCTGGAAGTTGGTTGGGCCTGCGTTTAAATTCTAGGTCAATCCACTTATTTAGCTGTTGACTTAATCTCTTAGAGTCTCAGTGTCCTTATCTGTAAAATGGGGATAATAATACTTTCCTAAGAGGGTGATTGAGAAGATTAAATAGTGTATAAAAAGTGGCTGAGGGCTTCCCTGGTGGCGCAGTGGTTGAGAGTCCGCCTGCCGATGCAGGGGACATGGGTTTGTGCCCCGGTCTGGGAAGATCCCACATGCCGCGGAGTGGCTAGTCCTGTGAGCCATGGCCGCTGAGCCTGTGCGTCCAGAGCCTGTGCTCTGAAACGGGAGAGGCCACAACAGTGAGAGGCCCTCGTACCGCAAAAAAAAAAAAAAAAAGTGGCTGAGTGGGGCTTCCCTCGTGGCGCAGTGGTTGGGAGTCCGCCTGCCAATTCAGGGGACACGGGTTTGAGCCCTGGTTCGCGAAGACTCCACATGCTGCAGAGCAGCTGGGCCCGTGCGCCACAACTGCTGAGCCTGCGCTCTAGAGCCCGCGCACCTAGAGCCGGGGCTCCAGGACGAGAGAGGCCACCACAGTGAGAGGCCCGTGCACGGCAATGAAGAGTAGCCCCCGCTCACCGCAACTAAAAAGAAAGCCCACGCGCAGCAACGAGGACCCAACGCAGCCAAAAATTAAAAATTAAAAATGAATGTCATTCTTTAACACATTATCTGTGAATAAAGTTTAAAAAACAAAAGCGGCTGAGGACTTATGAGACTTTGATAAATGCCAGTTTTTAAAAAATATATATATTTATTTATTTTTGGCTGCGTTGGGTCTTCGTTGCTGTGCGTGGGCTTTCTCTAGTTGCGGGGAGCCGGGGGGTTACTCTTCGTTGCGGTGCGTGGGCTTCTCATTGCAGTGGCTTCTTTTGTTGTGGAGCATGGGCTCTAGGTGCACGGGCTTCTGTAGTTGTGGCACGTGGGCTCAGTAGTTGTGGCTCACGGGCTTAGTTGCTCCCCAGCATGTGGGATCTTCCTGGACCAGGGCTCAAACCCATGTCCCCTGCATTGGCAGGCAGATTCTTAACCACTGTGCCACCAGGCAAGTCCCTATGCCAGTTCTTTTTTAAAAATTTTTTATTGAAATACAGTTGATTTACAATGTTGTGTTTGTTTCAGATGCACTGCAAAGTGATTCAGTTATACATATATATATATATATATATATATTCTTTTTTAGAACTTTTTCTAAAAATAGTGGTTCTTTTTCCACTATAGGTTATTACAAGATATTGAGTATAGCTCCTGTGCTATAAAGTAGGTCCTTGTTGTTTATCTATTTTATATATAGTAGTGTGGATCTGTTAATCCCAAACTCCTAATTTATCCCTCCCCCTCCTTTCCCCTTTGGTAACCATAAGTTTCTTTTCTATGTCTGTGAGTCTATTTCTGTTTTGTAAATAAGTTCATTTGTATTATTTTTTTAGATTCCACATATAAGCAATATCATATGATGTTTGTCTTTCTCTGTCTGATTTACTTCACTTAGTATGATAATCTCTAGGTCCATCCATGTTGCTACAAATGGCATTATTTAATTCTTTATTATGGCTGAGTAATATTCCATTGTATGTATGTACCACATCTTCTTTATTCATTCCTTTGTCAATGGACACTTAGGTTGCTTCCATGTCTTGGCTCTTGTAAATAGTGTTGCTATGTACACTGGGGTATAAATGCCAGTTCTTTTTTCTTTTTTGACCCGTGCTGTCCAAGATGGTAGCCATCAACCACATGCGGCTTTTGAGCACTTGAAATATGGCTACTTGAAATTGAGACGCGTTGGAAGTGTAACATACACATTGGATTTCAAAGACTTTATACAGAAAAAAAGAATTTAAAATATTTCACTAATAATGTTTTATACTGATTACATGTTGATAGAATAATAATTACATATAATGGGTTAAATCAATATATTTTTAAAGTTAATTTCCTCTGCTTCTTTTTACTTTTTAAAAACATGGCTATGAGAAAATTTTAAATTATGCACGTGGCTTGTATTTGGGGCCCACATTATATTTTCGTCAGACAGCCCTGCTCTAGTCCCTCCTTCACCCATCCCTCTATTCAAATTCATTCCTTCCTTTAAAGCCTAGCTCAAGCTTTCCTGTCCTCATGAGGCAGTAAGGCAAATCTCTTCCTTCAGTGAAATCTCCTGGAGGTTTTGTCATTGGAGAAAGTCACAATGTGGATGTTTGTAAGCTGAATTCAAGCAGGAAAAGCGTGTAAAGTGTTTAGCCCAGTGCTTGGCAAATTATAAACACATAGCTATTGTAATCCTATTTTTCTTGTTATTATCATTGACATCTGGCTACCTAGTTCAGCGCTGGTTGTATGCTGTCTCAGATCCTTCTTCAGTTTCTTCTTGTGTGTTTAGTCTTGTTGAATATAATATCTCAGAGGACAGAGACTACATCATCTATTTCTCCTGGGTCTGTTCTTAACCCATAGGGCAGTGCTAGGCCCAGTGAATTCCCCGCTATGGTCACTCGTAGACAAAGGCAGAGCCTGTTGACCAACTGACTTGGCCTCTTAGAGCCATTGCCATTCTTCCCTTCACTCCACAGATACTTGTTCTTCCTAGGATGCTTTTCCACCTCCCTTTCTTCATTGAGCTAACTCTTTTGCATCCTGAAAAATGTTAATAGTGGTCAATACACAGAGCACTCACGAAGTGCGCACCCTCCTCTAAATAGTTTACAGCTACCCTGTAAGGTGA
Source organism: Delphinapterus leucas (assembly GCF_059928025.1). NCBI lineage: Eukaryota > Metazoa > Chordata > Mammalia > Artiodactyla > Monodontidae > Delphinapterus > Delphinapterus leucas. The sequence continues at coordinate 44,532,370 of NC_143133.1, read as the reverse complement.
GTATTATCATTACTCTCATTTTACATTTGAGGAAACTGAGGCACTGAGAGGTTAAGTGACTCATCCATGTCACACAGCTAGTAAGTGGTGGAGATGGTATTCAAACCCAGGTAGTTTGGTCCCAGAACCCTTGGGGCTCAGAGTCTCCAGGCTCAATGTCACCTTCACCAGGAGCCCTTCTGGAACACTTCTCCCCAATCTTCCACGTACTTATTCTTTTGCCCTCACCATCACACGTTTGTCATAGCACTTACACCCATGATTGGAATCCCTGGCTTACAAGCCAGTTCCCCTCCTTGGCTTGACATCTCCCCAAGGATCTCAGCACCTGATGCCTCGCGAGCCCTTGGTGAGTGCCCCATGGAGAGAGAGCATGGCTTAAAGCTGCTGGTGACAAGTTCTGCAAGGATTCAAAGAGGTGGGCCTAACAGAAGATCTTCCTCTTCCATGTTATCATCCTGTTATTTTTTTTCATTCCACTTACAGCAATCTTTAACCATCTTGAGCCTTTTTGTTTACTTGATTAAAAAAAATCTTTCCTTCTGCCAAAAATGAAGATGGGCAGCTAATCCATTTTGTTCACGGTTCTACTCCAGTGCCTGGAACAGAATGTATATTCAGTAAATATTTGTTGAGCGTATAAATGCATGAATGCATTCATTGAGTGTCTACTCTATGCACCAGGCACTGGATAAATGTCATGGTTCTTGCCTTCACAGGGTTTATAAGTTTATGGTATGATGGTGGTGGTGGGGAAGATGGGATCAGAAGCAATAACAACATAGAGTTAGAGAAAGGACAGGAAAGGACTTGTTTTCAGCATGGGGGGGAGTCCAGAAAGAGTTTTTGCGGGAAGTGACAACTGAGAAGAGGCCCAAAACATAAATGGGAGATAGGCAAGCTGAAGAAGAAGGAAAGAGATGAATGATGGAGGAGATGGGAGGTGATCCCAGGTAGGGTGAAGGAGATGTGGGAAAGGTATGGCAATTTGCTTATTGACAACGCCATTGGGTGCAAAGAGTAGAAGCCATGAGAAATGAATCAGGACACTTCATTGTCCAAACCCTGGCGGTATTATGCCTTCTCTTTACAGATTCCCTTCTCCGCCTCCAGCCACCTTTGTCATCCTTTTCAACTTTGTTTCTTTCTGGTTCGACTAGGTTCAGTAGAATGGTTTCATCAGCTAGAGTTTGCATCTCTCCACTTTTCAGGAAGCTGAAGCACTCCTAGCTACCAATTTTATCATAACTCCTTACAGTTTTCTCATGATTTATCCTTTTCTATCTATTTTTGCATGAGTTATCATTTGATCCTACAATAACTAGCTGAGTTATTCTCAGCCTGGACCTAACACTTGTCTATTATCAGTCCCTTACCCTCATCCTACCATGATTCTCGTAATTTTATTACTCTTCTTTGCTTGTTCCTATACAGATGCTTGATGTATATCATTTAAGAACCTCCCAAGCCAAGAGTACACTATCTGATGAATACTTAGAAGGCAGTAGGATATAATATGTATTCTCGTATCTGTTCTGGGAGGTCAAGGGTATGTGGTGTTAGGTTTTTATATTTTGGTATTTCCTTTGTTGTCGAGACTGTCTATTATGTCTTTGGAAAGCTTGTACTATTTAGAAATTTCTTCTCATAATGAGTTTTGATGTGTCTCCCTGTGGAGTACATCCCTTGGTTCCTGGTTCTACAGTTGGTCCAGTGGGGACAGAATAACAAAGTAACTACGTGCATCTGTGGCATAGTTTTTTCAAGAAGCTACAACTTTCCCTATATTATTAAAACAATATCATAATAGTGTTGATAGTTATAAGAAATTAGTGGTGGTGGCTGTGTTTTTTTGCAGGGAGAAGACGTACAAGCGTGGGTGGTATTATGCCCTGGGCATATCCAATGTGGTCCAGGCTTCTCTCTGGATGATGACCCTGACCAGGAACTTGCTTCTCACCTGTGAGCCATTGTTGACAGTCAACAGTGAGGCCAACAGCACATCCACCAGTATCCAGGGGTTATTCTTTGGTAAAAACACAGTGGAGAAGCAGAGGAATTGGAACCACTGCCACCAAGAGAATTGGGGGAGAGGGGGAGTATAGCCAAGTCATATGATTCCCTCCCACCCCCATCTCCAAATGCCACAATTGGGGATCTCTTGGAAAGACAACAGGCAAGCTGAGGTGTGACCATAGATATAGGAAAGGTCTCCTGGAGGGGAAACTGGGGGGAGCTCAGGGGCCTAAGAGACAGAGTCACACAGCTACTCAGACTCCTCAGTGTATGAATTGGGTGCAGTATGAAAATTTTACTGAGATCTGAATCCAGCACCCCTGTACCCTGGCCACTTTAGAATACAAAATGAGGAAATGAGTTGAGAAAGAGAACGGAATTTCCTTCCCTTTCCCAGCAGAACAGAGATCTCAAAGCACCTAAATTGAAACAAATGAGTTCATTACTTTTCCTTTAAACTCTGTTTACACTTGCTGCATTCAGAATTCAAGCAATGCAGTCTCCTAAGACCCCTTTGTTATGAACGAAGTCTGAATTCAAGATGACAACTGATTTGTGGGGCTTTAGCTAGGGGAAACTAATCTGGGCCAACAAACCCGGATGCTGTCATTTTATTTGTTAAAAAATTATATTCTGATTCCTGCTTCTATTAGGCTGTCGGGCAAAACAATAGCATATTAAGAATGTCACCTTTGACAGTTTAGCACTCCTTTATTTTTTTCTTTTAACAAAAATAGGAAATTTCCATTTTCATATAGTAATATCAAGATGCTCTGCTACATTGAATCAACTGGTAGGTTTTGAAAATAAGCATAACAAACCATATAAAAAATAAGAAAATCTACTTTTAGGGTTTTAGATTCATGCCGTTTAATTGTTCGTCCATGATAAGGTGAGACCGGTCCTGTGTCACCGGAGGGACTGTATCCTGCTGTTTTTTTTCCCATCCTCATTTACAATGATTATGTTATCAGGCTAGCCAGGCAAAAGGGTGGAGCAACTATAATTTCAAAGCAGGATTAGGTTGAAATAACGAGGTCACCAAGTTGTGGTTACCAAGGCAACATCACATCTAAGAATATGGGATGCTTCTAGGAGATGAGGCAAAGCCTGGAGCCTTTTTTCCCTCTTTGCACAAAAATCACTCACTTCCTAGATAAAAACTGGTTATTAATTGCTTTTAAACACATCTATTCTTTATTTTTAGGAGACAGTTTTTAAAATAAAACCTTGATTTAACATTTTTATTATTATTATTATTTTTTAACCAGTAATAAATATCAGAATCATCGATTGGATCATTGTTTTCTTCTCCCTTTTGGGATTTCATGTTTACTTTCTTTTCTTCCAGTTTTTCCCTTTCTTTCTTCCCTTCCTTCCTCCCTCCCACCCTCCCTCCCTTCCTTTCTCTTTTATATATTGAAGGGAAAAGACAATGGAGCAAAAAGAGAAACTTGAAAGTTGGGTGCTCTGGTCAGATTTTGAGATTATAAAATTGTGATAGGTGATAAACACTATAACCTACACCAGGAATACTAATCTCACCTCCCACCACCTCCCCCCGCCCACCGAAAATTATTGAGCTCAAGAGGGAATAACCTTGGTCTTCATTGTCTTTTCTTAAAATTTCAATCCATCTTTAAAATTGTGGACTATGGAGGCAAAGCAGCCAAGGGGGAGAAGATCCAGCTGGCTGTGTTTTTGATCAGTATCAGCTATGGGTCCAAACGATTCCCACCAATTAACCTCTTTTTCCTTTGAATTCTTTTCTGTTGTCTGAGTTTCCAGATAATGCTTCAACTTTCTTCATCTTATTAAAAAGAAGAAAAAAAAAGCAGGCTTATTTTAATATAAGCTTGTGTTTGTGAAGCACAGATTTTACTTAGGTCTTTTTTTTTTAAAAAAAAAAACATTTCTGACCCAGTGTTGAATCAGTGGACACAGCGATTGGAACCGTCAGATTCCCTTACATTACAATATGATTGCCCTTTAGGACGTGTTAGCTGCTCACCTTTTGCCCTGGCTTTGCATAAGGAGTAGGAAGTATGCTCGCAAACAGAACTCTGTTAGTGTGACGATGTTTCCACTTCCTGGTAATCCATATCAGAGGATTCCTGTTGCCTTCATCAAGTTTCCGATTTGAGCCTGCAGTGAGGGAAATCGTGCTGGTTCCATAGCCTGTCTGATCCCCGCTTGAAGTGTTGCTGTGTGACCCTGGACACGTGAAGTCACCTCTCTGACTTTCTTCACAGGACTGGGTGAGGACTGAACAAGGTGTCACGGAAACAGCTGTTAGCTCAATGTCTGACACCTGTAGGACCTCAAAATAAACCTCAACATATAATAAAGATGACTATGAAGTTAATCTCTTTCCTTCCCATCTTTCTCCCCCCTTATCTTTACCCTTAGTATCATCAGAAGTTTTCCTAAAATATAAATCAGATTATATCATGTCCCTGCTGTACTCAGTTGAATAGTGTCCTCCCCAAATTCATGTCTGTGGAATCTGTGACTATGACCTTATTTGGAAATAGGGTCTTTGCCAATGTAATCAAATTAAGATTAAAGTCATCCAGGATCAGGGTGAGCCCTAAATCGAATATGACCAGACTCCATATATGAAGAGGGACATTTGGGCACAGAGACACAGATGCACAGAGAGGAGAAAGCCACGTGGTAACAGAAATAGAGATTGGGGTAATGTGTCTACAAGCCAAGGAACACCAAAGATTGCTGGCAACCACCAGAAGTTAGGAAGAGGTTGGGAAAGCACCTCGCCTAGAGCATCCAGAGGGAGCATGGTCCCATGGACACCTGGGTTTCAGACTTTTAGTCTCCAGAACTGTGAGAAAATAAATTTCTGGTTTTTTTTAAGCCACCCAGTTTGTGATCATTTGTCCAGCAGCTCTAGGAAACTAATACAGATGCTTACAGCCCTGCTGTGGTTCTTGTCATTAGAGTGAGGTCTAGAATTCCTAACCGTGTTCAGGTACACTAGATCTGCCCCTGGATGGTCTCTCCAGCCTCATCACTCCTCATCCTTTCCTCTGAACTTAATGTCTTCCATTCTCTCCAAGCAGAGCTCTCTCTTAGCTGGAGCCGTCTCTTAAAGACTGTTTGCCCATCTCTTCTTGGAACAAGCCTTACAAGCCCGGTCACCTGATTAACTCCTACATATCTTACAGGTGTCAGCTTAAGCCTCCCTTCCTTAGAGGTCTTCCTTGACACGGAGACTGTTCCCTCAGTGCTGGTCAACATACATCCAGTTACTTACTTTGAAGCTTGTGTTGCCAGCTAGACCAGGAGCTCGAGGAGGTCAGGAACTGTTTTTGTTCTTGCTTACAGCTGTGTTCCTACGTCCCAGCACAGGGCCTGGCATAGTGCAGGCCCACAGTATGAACTGAGTGATTCAATAAATGAATGACTATGACTGTTTGGTGTGAGGTTAAAACTCTAGTAAGATTTAGTGAGATGTTGGCATGTTGCTGATGGGGTCAGAGATAAAACAGTAGCTAATTGAAACTTGAATTGACTACCATGAATTGAAATTGATAGGGATTTTCATTGTTTTCATGACATATAGACGCAAAGTTTCTCCTTCCTCCCATTTTATTGTCTCCTTTTAACTAAAAATTTATATATGTTCATGGTAAAAAATGAAAACATTTCAGTGAAAAGTAAGTTTTCTTTCCATCTCAAATCCAAGTCTTCTACTACTTTCCCTAGAAGAAACAATTATCATGAGTTAATAATAATAAATATTAGATAAAAATAATAAATTATTTCGAGTGAAGTATTTTAAGCATGTAAAATGTATATTATACACAATGTTCTGCAGTTTGCTTTGGTCACTTAAATTATATCTTAGAGTTCATTTAGTGTTGGCATGTGTAATTGTATCTCATTCTTTTTTTATTGGCTGCAATTTATTTATTTAGCCCACAAATGTTGAAGATTTACGTGGCTTCCTGCCTTTTGATATTACAAACAATGCTATAATAAACCTTCTTGTACATGGATCTTTGTGAGAGTACAACTGTAGAATAAGTTTCTAGAGGTGATATTGTTATGCCCTGGAAAACATTATATGGTCAGAGTAACCCAGCCACAAATGTATTGGGCCAAGTGATCAACAGCAGCATGAGAGTAATTTTGATTTAAAAAAAACTTTAAAGTATTGATAGAGTATGAATAGAGGGCAAAATGGCTATTCAGTGGATTATTAAAGATTAAATTTTTTTTTTGTCTTAGAGCTACTCATTTTTTTTTCTAACTTGGGTCAACAGATTCCACCTTGACAAATTCTGAAATTATTACTCTGTTTTTTTGCTTTTGTCAACCATATGGTTAATTATGATATTGGCTATATTTTTAATGAAATACATTAAAAAGAAGGATCAATTAGGTAAAAAAGGAAGTAATGGCCAAAAATAATTTTACATTTTTAAAAACTAAACACAAGCAAAATCTTACTTGAATTTCAGAGAGATTTAGGTAATCATTGTGAACTTATTATGCTAGTCTGGAGTATGTGTGTTGAGGTGCTTTAAAAAACAAAACTTTTACAGAATTAGAAAATTCACAGAACCAAGATTCTTGTAACATATACAGCATGATTTTGAAGACTTGAGATACTTATAAGTCAGGAGAAGAGGGACTTATGATCTAAAAAATCAAGACATATTGCAGCCTTCTTAGAAATAGGGGAATAAAAAGTCCAAATAAAAACTGGCAAGTTTTAAGCACTAGGAGTGCTAGGAATTTAATTCAATAGTCACTTATTAAGGACTTACTGTGTGTGTAGTTTTAAAGAGTATTAGAGGGATGACTTTTAACCGAAAGAATTGGAATTTGTAATCCAAGACAACCATTTCTGAGGACAACACTGCTTTATTCTGTAGAATTTCTCACTGAAAAAAGAAGTAGGAATATGAATTGCTAGAAATCATTTTACTATAAACGTGTGTTTAACCTTTCATCCAGTAATTCTGGTTTTCGAAATTTATCCTAAAAGGAGACAATCTTAGATGTGAGAAAGGTTGAGAAAGAGAGATAGGAAGATAGATAGATAGATAGAGAGCTGATAGATAGAGATTGCTCTCCAAAGGTATGTTTTCAGGTTGTTTTTGCAACCAGATGTGAGCTAGCTTCTCCTTGCCCTGCCCCTTGGAGATCAGGATAAAAGTGGGAGATGTTCTGACTGTCTGCCTCCTGATTCCTTCTTTTCACGCAGCTTCTCTTTTCACATGTCAATCCAGACATGAAAACCAGCTCCTGCATCAGTTCTGGAGGAAGAAACCACCAAAAATATTACCTAAAAGCCAAGATTCATGGGGACGGCTGCACTACAAACCATGTTCTGTTCTCCAGGGTTTGTTGGGTCACCCTGTGATCAGGGCTCCTCTCGTGGCCACCCAGCACCCGCCATCACATCCTGCCCGCCTCTCTCTCTCTTCGCTCCTCCATTCTTTCCCTTCCACTTGCTCTGTTTCTGTCAGAACAATGAGAAATTCCATCTCCTGTTTCAGTGAGGCCAGTTAATTCCTATTCTTTGAAGTTTGGGGGGCCAGTAGCCATACAACCCTTAGAATATCACTGTACCTCCAAACTCTTACTAAGAGTTTTCCCCTAATAAAGTTTCTATCCTAAAAGAAGTTTTAGCACCAGATGTTTAAATAATATTTTGTTTTTACATTGCTGTCTCTATTTTTACCATAGCAGTAAACATTTGAAAACAATCTAAATGGACAGAAATAGGAGAATGGTTGGATAATTTATAATCATACCTATATTGACTATTATACTATCCTAAAAATTTTGTTTACAAAGATATTTGTTTGTTCATCCATTTATTCATTCAGCAAGTGTTTATTGAGGGTCTATTATGACTTGAGAGCTGTGTTAGGCATTGGAAATAGAGTAGCGTGAACAGAAGAGAAAAAATCTCTGTTACAGTCTAACAGGAGGATAGATATAAAACAGTTTTTTATTAACTAATGAAGTACAGTTGTGACAAGTGCTATAAACCAGCAGTACCAAGTGCTGGGAAATTGCTGAAGGGGGCTCCAGAACTGATCTGGAGGAAGTGAACTTCAGAGGTCGTATCTGAAGCCCTGTTATCTAGCCAAGTGAGGAGTGAGTGGTGGTGGGAGAATTCCAGGCAGAGGGCACAGCATGTGTAAAGGCCCTGGGGTGGAAAGAAACAGGCTGGGTTTGAAGAACAGAAAAAGAGTCAATTGGGCTGGAGTATAGAGAGCAAAGCAGGGATGATGTGAAATGTATCTGGAGAAGATGCTGGGGTGAGAACATGTAGAACATTTGGGGCTGCATTAATAAATTTGGACTTTTGTCCTAAAAATAAGAGGAAAACATTGAATGTTTTAAACAGCAGGGTGACATGAGATTTGGGTTTTAGAAGATCAGTCTGGCTGCAGTGTAGAATGGACTGCTAGAGATCAAGAGTAGATATAATGGAACCCATTAAAAAGTTAGTGAAGGTGTTCTGGCAGTAGATGATGGTGTTTTGCCAGTTAGTCAAGCCAGACACCTAGGATTCATCTTTGTCACACGCACTCCTCCTTCTCCAGCATCCAATCTATCACCAACTCTTATCAATTCCAATTCCTAAATGTATGTCAAACTCATCTAATTTCCTCCTTCTCCATTGTTCACATGAAAACTTTAGTGGTACTTATACTGCTAGTAGCTAACACAAATGGAGTTTCTAGTATGAATCTGACTGTATTCTAAGTACTTGTTTAAGCAACAACAAAACAACGATAGCACAACAAATATTTGGGTAGCCATTAGAGATACTCAACTGAGATTCACTTCCCCTTTCCTCTGGGCACATGGTAGGATTGTACTTCCTTGTCCCCATGTGGTTGGATGAGGCCATATGACCACAATGGCCAATGACTTTTCAGTGTAAGTGTGACATGTCACCTACATTATGGAATATTTACTTGCTGGTGCAAGACCTTCCAGCCTCTCTTTCCCTCTGACATGGCAACCAGCAATGTTCAAGATAATGTTGACAGTCAGCCTGGGTCCTTGAGTGGTGTGATGAACAGAAGTCCCTTATAGATCCATTCAATGTGTAGCATGAAGAAGAAATAAATCCTAATTGTTTTAAATCACTGAAACACTGAGGTTGTTTGTTAACACAGCACATCCTGACTTATCCTGACACAAATATTTGTTGAACTCTTGCTGTATCCTAGGAACTTAGGAAGTGCTTTGCATTTGTCATCTTACTTAATTTTTATGGCAAATTTATGAGGTAGGTATGGTTATTGGCTTCATTTTAGATGAGGAAACTGAGACATAGAGCAAGTAACTTGCCCCAGATAACAAGTTAGTGAAAAAGCTGGGTTTCGAGCCCAGGAAGTCTGGCTCAACTAAGCTGCCACTTTCTAATGGACATTGTGCAAGGCCTTTAGCGATAATAAAAGAAGAATGGAGTATAGCTCTTGCCTTTGAAGATATCCTCAAGTTATTTGGGAAGAGCAAGGCATGTATTTGTGAAAACTTAACTGACAAAATTAGGCACAAGTTTCATATAAATACCAAAGGAAAGGTATTGTTAACATGCACTTTGGCAACAGTGTTCAGAGGAGGGAGAGATAACTATGAGATTTGGGAACAGAAGAAAACTTCCTGCAGATGGGAACTGATCTGTGCCATGGAGGAAAGTGGAAGTTTGGAAAGGAATTGAATAGGCAAAATTTTTAGTTGAGATTCTCTAGAAATATAAGTTCCAAGAGTATATAGACTATAGTTTTTACTCTCTCTGAATACTTGTCAAAATTTCTAAACATTTGAGGAACTAAATAAATCATAAGAACCCATTACAAATAAAATTTCCTAACCAGATCAGTATTCCGCATTGTTCACTGGACATCAGTGCTTGACTTCCCCTTGGCATCTCAAACCCAATCTGTCCAAACCTGATCATTCTTGATTAATCATGTCAATTTCCACCTAACCATTCAAGATAAAAATCTTACCATCCGTCTCTCCTCTCCTCCTTTATTCTCCCTATTTAATTGGCCAATGTGTTCTATAATTCTAAATCAGAAATGTCTTTCTGATTGACTCCTCTTTATTCCTGTTGCTAATACTTCAAATTAGGCCAGCATCTTCTTCAACCTAGACAATTACAAAAGCTTCCATAAATGTTTCTCTCCCCTTTCTCTCATCCTCCACAGAGCCCCCAGCGATCCAATCTACTTTATTGCTCCCCTGACTTCAAATTTCCATTGGCTTTCCACTTCATCCCTAGGAAAATGCCATCCTCCTTAACATGGTAAATAAGATCCTGAGAACCTGTCCTTCTCTACCTTTCTGGCTTCATCTTGTGTTTGCACTCCCATACTGCTTACTATTCAGAGACCTGGGCTGCACTCTGCCCTCGGATACCTTGATGCCTTTGTGATGCTATTTCCTTATGACAGAATATCCTTCCTTTGCTTCTCCAGCTGACCGATTCCTTCTTGTCATTTATAACCCAAACCAATGACACTTTTCCAGGGAGGCTTCCATAACTTCTTTATAGGGGTTGTGGATCCCTTTTTCATGTCATGTAGCACTTTTCATTTATCTGAGTGTAACACCTGTATATCTAATTATTTGTTTCCAGATCTTCCTTCCTTATTAAGCTGCATGATGTCTTCTTATTCTTTTAGGGAGGCACTTACCCCTGTGCCTTTATGTAGGTCCTAAATACAAGTCCTTATGTTGTTACTGTGAGGGATGAAGCTATTGTCTTGATTTGATCTTATTGGTGAGAAGAAAGGAAGATGCCTACTCTATGGTTTTCTCTTTAAGTCTTCCTAGTCACTGGGAAGATTTCATGGCCATGGACAAAGGGAATCAGTACTTGAATGCTTTTCTCTGCTCTTAGCAGCAGAATCAGACCTTGTGTCCTTCACCAACAAGCATGAGATCAAGAAAGTCTCGGCCAGAGTGTTCCAGCTAGGAACACCCCCAGAATTACAGAGGTTCCCAGATCAAAGTTTCGGGGGGGGCAGTCAGAAATCCTTGGTGTGTACTTTCCTTCCACTTGTTGAAGCCTTCTTTGGTACAAGAAGTGAGGTTCACAAGGAGAAAATAGTGGGTTCTAGCCTCCTCCCCTTGCTTTTTAGTTTCCTCTTTTAAAAAAAAAATATAGAAGTATAGTTGACTTACAGTGTTGTGTTAGTTTTAGGTGTACAGCAAAGTGATTCGGATATATATATATATATATATATATATATTTATATATGTTTTTAGATTTTTTTCTTCTTAGTTTCCTCTTAGATGAAGGTATCCTGCAGTCAGCTGATCATTCACCCCTTAGTAAAAAGGCCCATTTTACATACATGTAACGTATCTTGAATGTTTGCTGTGTGTTGACTATGCATGGCTTGGATAATTTAGACATGGAACAATATCTCAATTGAAAAATACACAGACACACACAGACACACACACACACACACACACACGCCAAAGGATCATTTCACCTGGATGTGCCTAGAATTTCCTAGGTTATCAGGTGAGCACAGTTCATCACCTAGACTAATGGCTAAACTTCAGTGTTGGTTCATTATCATTTTCCTTTCAAATTAGTTTATACATGAATATAATATAGAAGATCCAGCTTGAATTTGTATCCAAATTCTACTGCCCAAATCAGCAGTGTAAACATGGCCCAAGGTTCCAGCCTCCCTCCCCAGTTGGGAGTTCTTGGGAAATGTTGCCTTTGCTTCTCTAGGCATCACCATCCCTTGCTTCTCTAATAAAATTGATTTTCCTCAGGATCAACCTCTCCCCTGTACTTATTCAGAATCTTGTGGATGGAAAAACACATTATACATTCCACTTGGAAAATAGCTCCCTGGGTATGATTATTTTTAACCATGTGGAGTTTCATGAAATATACAACTATTTTGAACAGAATTCTGAGATAGAGCAGGTGTTGTACTTTGTGACTGAGCCTCCAAAAGCATTCAGTCTGGTGGTTATCTGTCCTAAAGGCAACCAAGTTCTCTTTCCTCATTCCTCTGCTGCCACCTTCTCCTCTTCACCCCAGATTTTCAAGGGTTTGGTCCCAGCTCAGATGTGGAAGCTAGGGGAATCAAGTGGAAGAAATAAACTGAGGGGCCACTGGTGCAAGTAAGTTCAGCAAAATGTCAGAAAGATATACAGCATTTAAAAATATACCAGTAATAAGCTAAGTAAATATACATTTTTTTATAGCTGTCTATAATAGGAAAACAAAGTTTTATTTAGTAAGAAGATATTTTTATTAGTTTGACTCCACCTAATATATATAAAAACAGCAGTGTATCTGAGAAAAATTTAATAATTTGGCATTAATGACTAGTCACTGGGTATTTTATATAACTCCACAGAGAAGTGTAGACCCTTTCTTTATGAACTTTTGTCACATGACATTATGATGTTACTGCAGAATAGATTAAAAACAGCACCTAATTTCTGTTCAGCCACAATTAGAGGTGAGGTTACAGCCCGGTTCATTAATCTTTCAGATAAGAAATAAACTTGTTTTCCCTAAACTGTTACAAGATTGATACCCTTACTCCTGTTGCGTTTTGTTTGTTTGGCAGGTGAACTGTCTGAGCTTGTGGGCACTGTACTTGATTTGTCACCTCAGGATAAGATAATTTGGGATCTTTCACATTTCCAAATTATGTCACGCTGAAGCAGTTGAACCAGCTGTCAAATGAGATGTGCCTGCAGCGCCACTCCGGAGGGGGAACGCTGTGAGAGGGTGGCCGTGTGAGTGGTGTGTTGGTTTATTAACAGACACATTTGATTCTGGAGGTTAATGTTTTTGCGCATGAGAATATTACACAGCACACAATCTGCATCCCGGAAGCAGATGCAGGGCTGCCGGGCGGTGGGTCGGGCCACCGGCAGCTTGGTCTCTGAACTTCTGCTGTGGTGAGGTGACTTCTCGGGAAGTGGCGTGGTCGTGTTTCCCGCAAGTTCATGCTCCTGGCTTTCTAGAACTGGACTCTTTCTAGCCGTTGTGGTTTGTCTGTCTGTTTTCATTTCCCTGTTGCCTATGGAAGACTTTTTTTTTTTTTTTTTAATTTGGGAACCCTGCCAGCCTATGCAAACTGTTGCACGGTCCCTAGTCCAGCACTGAATCATGTCGTTGTTTCAATTATGCACAATTATATATCAGATAATAGTAGTAAAAATAACTAACATTCATTGAAGTGATTGCCTTACACCAGGCACTGCTCCAAAGGTTTTCATGGATAAACTGATTTCATCCTCACATCAAGATGAGGTGAGTACTATTACTTTCATCATATTATAGACAAGGAAACAAACACAGAGTAATCTGTCCAAGGTCATTACTTAAGGGGAGAATCTCAACAAATGCCCTTTCAACCCAAAGAAAAGCAGCTGCAGAGCAGCATGCGGTGTGGCTGTCACTCTGAGTTATGGTGACATGTGGCTCACTTAGGTAGGGATGACCTCATTCGGGGGCCATTCAGATTTCTTCATTTGTCCCACTGGGCCCTAGAGTCTGGCATTTAATATGAATACCTGTTGAGATAGCCTCCTTTGACAACACACAAAAACGGTTCCTTGACCCCTAGCAGAAAGGTGTCTACCCTGAATCAAGGCTTTTATACCAGAGGCTGAGAATTCTTGGTCTTTTTCTCTGCAATTCCTCCAAGCATCCTTGCTCACTGGATTTCTGTAGGGCTGGGTTCCCCTGATAGCTACTACACAGGTTTGTGTAACAAGACCGTAATGGCATCCTTCCCTTTCCTCCTTCTCTTCCTCCCATCCCTCCTCTGCCTTCTTTTCCTCCTCCTTCTCCATTATGCTTTCTGTTAAAGGGCCATTGGACTTGGAACACTGTCTCATGGATTCTTTCACCTGGCCTGTGCTTTTTCCTGTAAAGGTGTGAGTTCAGCAATACTTTTCTGGAAAAAAGATGGCAGCCAACTTGACTACAGTCTGAGAAGGATTCCTGCCTGCCCCAAAGTCATTGAAAAAAAAAAAAAAAAACCCTGTTTTTTACAAATCAGCTTTATTGAGGTATAATTTTTATACAGTGAAATTCACTAATTTTGAGTACAATTTGATTTCTTTTGAAAAATGTATATAACTTCATGCATTCTTCTGTTTGCTCATCACTATAGTTTTGTCTTTTCTAGAATGTGACTTAAATAGAATCAAACAGTATATAAAAAAAAGAAACATCTCCCTGATTCTATTTGTTGCCCTCCCTCCCACATTTGGTCATTATCCGTTTCTAGTCTGCGCTGGGTGGGTGACACCATAGTGGAGAACAACTGCGGCCATCTCTCAATTCTAAGATGCACGTTTCTCCCGCACATTTCAACAGCTCTGAAGTTGGGGTGTGTCTTACAGTCAATGGTGCACAAGGGTTACATGGCAACATCTTTTCTTTCTTAGAGATACATAAAATAATAGTGAATCATAATAATTTATGATAACTTCAATGAAATGTGCTATTACGTATTTGAGGACTAGAGGAAAAGTTTCTTTTCACACTTATATTTGTCGAAATCCTGCCGGAAGCCAGACCTTTGCCAAATGTTGGGGAGACAGACATGAGCAAGGCATGATCCCTACTCTGAAGGAGTCCAGAGCCGCTAATTTGACAGGAACAATAACAGGTTTAAGAAGTCAAGACTGGGATGCACTAGTGCATGCAAAAGGGTTTTATAAAGTTTAAAACAACCGATCAGTATTAAGGTATTACTATTACTTCCTGAGTTTCATAATATTAAAAATGCCTGCAGAATTACAGTCAGGACTGCCACCCTTCAAGGCTGTCAGTGTGCTTCCTGGATGGAACATTTTTCTGACAGAAATCTGACAGGAGTTGACGTGTCCTCGGAGCTTTTACTCTTGGAGTTTCTCTCAGCTTACGGAGGAATCCTTTATCTTAATTAGGTTTAAAGATAACTTCTTTTGACCCTAATCAACCTCTAGTGTAGAGCTGTGAATTTCTTAGACTTTTTTTTTTTTTTGTCATCTTTTGGTTGGCTTTTCTTAGTAAATTCTTTCAGTAAACTGGCGCCTTTAGAAAATGAACAAGTGGTAAGGCATAGGAGAGAGAGAAACACAATTCGATGGAATGTGCTATGTGTAGCCATTCTCCTCAGTGCCTTGAGTCCTTGCTACTATGAGAGTGGTCCACAGACCAGAAGCACCAGCAGCATCTGCAAACTTTTCAGAAATGCTGCATCCCAGGCCCCACCCCTGACCTACTGAACTAGAATCTGCATTTTAACAAGAATTTCAAGGGATTTTCTAGCACCTGTGCTATTATTTACTGATAGTCGTTCTTTAAGAGTAGCCCCCTCTAAGTACCAATATTGGTGAAATTATGGCTTAGATGTGTTTGTTATATCTGAAAATTTGTCTGCTCGAGTAAATCATCATTTATATCTGGACCAGTAGCACACTTTAGAAATCTTGCCTTGGTGCCATATTGTCCATTTAAAAAAAAAAACTTTATATTTGGAAACAGATTTAAACTGATAGAAAATTTGCAAGAATAGTACATGAACTTCTATATACCCTCCACCACATATTACAACATTTATCATTCTCATGAAATCAGAAAATTTAGTATTACTACAGTATTACTGTTTAATCTACAGTCATTCATATTCTACCCCAATTCAAATTGTCCTCAAAATATTCTTCAGATAGCATTTTGAAGATTCTGATCAAGACCGAAACCAGTATCACGTATTATCTTTGCTTTGCGTGTCCCTTTAGTCTCCTTTCCTCTGCCTTTCTGAGCATTGACATTTTTGAAGAGGGCGGCCCTCTTGTTTCATGGAAGACCCTCAATTTTAGTTTGTCTGATGTTCCCTCACAATTAGATTTACCATATGCGTGCTTGGTTGGAGTACCACAAAAATGATGCTGGATCCTTCTCAGTTTTCAAATACTGTCCCGTACCCACTAAGAGGAATGAAGGCTCTTCAGAGAAATGTCTGATTCCAGGGCTGGGCAGGGAAGTACAGATAAGCCTGGAATATTTTGTTGCCCATAAAGTAAAGACATGCTTAAAAGTCTCCAGGAGCCAGTTTGAAGGGGCTACCTCTGCTCAAATATGGGACAAGATGAGCATTAAAATTAAATCATAGTAATGGATCAGTCACCCACTGAATAAAGTAAGTATCCATACTCAATCAATGGGAGAGTTCTTCCCTATAGTAAAATCCCAACTAATAAATGTAGAAAAGAACGAGGAAGAAATAATATATCCTAACTGATATAGAGAAAAAAATAATAAATGTCAACTAGTAAATATAGGAGTTTGAAAAATCACCATTTTGCAACCATGATAGTAATCATTGGTTCAGGTAAGGCTCATCCATGGATGCTAAAACTAGGCAGTGAAACGTGAAGGAGGAGCAGGATATTTACATAACTTCATAGTAGCTCACCACATTGTCTATTGTAACAAAATATATTTTTATTAGAAATAATTTAACACTGAAATGGGCTAGCTGAAAATTGCTTTACAACGGTGTGTTAGTTTCTGCTTTATAACAAACCTTTTAATAAGCATATTACAATGTCGTAACCACTGACTTAGTGCTTCTAATCTTTGGGTTGACGAGAACTCCACCCTTGTTCTCATACTCTGTCCTGGGTGGGCCGGGAGGGGGCTGATGGTATTAGAATCACCAATTTCATTTCCTTCTGATTCTGATTTGGATTGGATTATTTCAGACCGCGATGCAATGCTCTATTAATTGGGGCCCTTGTGCTTGCTGCAAAGCATCTTCCTTTTTTTTGCCAATCCAGCAACAAAAAATTCAGGTTACTAAACATACAGTGTTCTACTTGTTATCCATGTGGTTTTAATTAAGTTTTAACTAATTCCCTTTATCTTGTCATAGTTATTATGATCCTCCAAGTCATGTCACATTAATATGTGAAAACAGCTCCCTGGCATGTCGGCCAAGGAACAAAGCCATTTTGACCTGTCTTGCTAAATTAAAGTGGGGAGATTGATCAACTTGCGTTTTGTTATCTTCTTTGATAATTGACACTAAAGGTGAGCAAAGGAATAAAGGAAACAATGTATTTCAGCCTATCACCCCTGCTGCAACTCCAATGTATAAAACTATTGTAGACTTTTGCCATTTACATACATCTCCAGAGAGATGAAAAATGAGGTGGCACATTTCAGGGAAGCTATTGAATTGATCTATTCCAACTCAAACTTTTAGGAGGATTTAAGTCTCTGTCATGACCCTGTTTTCCCTAATAGGAAGTTGGCACATCTGACAATGGATTTTCCCCCCCAGTTCATGAATTTGTTTAAAAGAAAGGTTTTGTAAGCAAAGGGAAACATTTATCCAATTGCTATTTATTGAAAAGAATGAAATGGAAATTCACGTGGGAAAATCTGGGAATAGAATCACTGTAGGTGGGAACTACATTTTGGGTAAAGCAAGACAAGCTAGCTTGGAAAAAACAGTGCATGGTCCTGCTGCTGCAAACAAATGCCGACAACTCTGGGTGTGTTTAACGCAAGCACTTTTGAAGCCTCTTGCTGTGCAAACTCTCAAGTTACCTTACAGGACAGGACCACTAAGCCTTATTAAATTCTTCTGCTGATTGAGATTTTGGCGCTTACTCACCAAGTGGCTTGTGTGTGCAGTTTAAGAGATCCTTAATTTAAAAAATACTCATTGATTAATCTTTATATCTAGATATCACTAACTGAGCACCTGTGATAGGCCATGCACCATGCTGAGTCCTATACTAGACACTAACTTAATCCAGATAGTAAGCCTGGAAGGTAAGTATCACTGTCCCTCTACGTGACAAAGGTACCGAGCTCATAGCAGTTAAATAACTTACTCAACTTATCAGAGGTAGAGTAAGGATTTGAACCCAGGTCTCTGATTTCCAAACCCATGGTGTCTGGTCCATTCTAGTGCTCTTACAGGACCCTTGCAAGAGTGATTGATGAATCTTGATCATGCTGTCAACCCATCTGTTCTGGCTTTCCAGCCATTTGCCCTCTCATTCTGTGAGCAGGACTTTATTCTGTGGTCCCTCCATCAGGTCAGCCACAATTCCTCCCTGTTTTGTTCCCATGACTCATTTATTTTCTTTATCATAACAAACATCACACCTAACTAGTGCTACACATTGAATGTTTCTAGTCACACTAGATTGTAAGCTCCATGAGGACAGGAGCTGTGCCTCTACTGGTCACAACAATATTTAGTTTATCTCACGGCACATAGTGGGTGCCCAGCAAACACTAATAAGCAAGTGAATGAGTGTTGTACTAAAATCATCACTGAGTTCCTGTCCTAGAGAAGAGTCTTTTCTTCTGACTTGAGATGGCTCCCTTGTACCCATTATACCTTTTCTTTCTCTCCTACCTTTTTGTCCTATCAGAACATGTAGCAAGTGGAAGAGCCAAGGCTCAGATGCAAGCCTTCCAAGCCTTCCTTATTTTGGTGTTCCCATCCTTTCCTTCACCCTACATTGTGTTTAAAAGTGTAAAGGAAGCGTCTGGCTGTGGCTCCTATCAAACCATCAGATGGTTTTCCTTTTGTCTCTTATTTTCTACCCCTAACGCTAATATTTAACTGGCTGTAGCACCATAGCTGGAAAGCACCACCCTTGAATGTCCTGCTTACTCAGCTGAAAGCAGCAGCTGTTCCAATAAGCAATTTCCAATTCAGCACCTGAGAATGGCTCCCTCCTTCCAGCAAGACTGCAAGCTCGACAGAATGCAGGAAAGCATGAAAAAGTTTCCTAGCCCGTTTCTCTTAATGCAGCGAGGAGAGCAGCACAGGTTCAAGAAGGATATTTACCTCTGGGCAAGAAGACCCGGCTCCCACATGTACAGTTTCACCTGAACTTCTTTTGATGGGGTCCTGGGAATTAAGAATCATTTGTTTATCAAAGGCTATGAAAAAAAGACTGTCTAAGAGATGGTTTTGTTATGATTCCTATTGTCTGTCCCAAGTGGTGTACTGGTAAATGTGGTTTTCCCTCCAACAAAGCCCTGGTTTGTTGTGTTTGCCAATTTCTGTGGTGTAAATACTCCCGTGGCTAATTTCAAGCTAACAACATGATGTCATTGAATGTATAACAGAGAGGTGACACACATGACTGGCCCTGCTAAACCATGACAAGCTGACCTAGCACACCACAGCCTCTCTTGATCCCATTAGCCCCTACATGGGCACAGAGTGGTGGCTTAGGTCCTGAGCCAGTCCTGAAGTTTCCCAAGGGCCAGGCTAGTGCCTGTGGCAGACAAACAAGGCCCATGAGCTAGAGAGGTTGTAGGTAAACATCCCATCTGGTGGATCAGGGTGGGCAGTGCATTGGGAGTCAAGGTAGGGGTCTCCAACCCAAAAGTTTAGCACCAGAGGCAGATGGATTTAGAGTGGAAACACTGGTGACACCATTGGCCATCTAGTTGACTTGAACATGTTACTGAAAATCTCCATGCTTCAGTTTCTTTAGCTCTAAAGTAGGGATATATAATAATAGCTCTTACCTTAAAGAGTTTTTGTGATGATGGATTATTATGATATATGTAAAGTACTTAGCATGGTGCCCGGCACAGAACAAGTGCTCAATGTATAGAAGCCATTAAAATTAGGCTGGAGGGCGTAAGAATGGGAGGGGCTTCCTGAAAAATTATCTCAAACACCAGGAGGTTTTTGCAGCTCATCTTCAAGGACTGGTGGTAGGTCTGTGTGGGTCAGCTGTCCAAAAAATGTCAAGCCAGAGGTGGATTGTTCAGTGTAACTGTTGGTGAGAAAAAGCATCAAAATACATTTTTTTTTTTTTTTTTTGGTACGCGGGCCTCTCACTGTTGTGGCCTCTCGTGTTGCGGAGCACAGGCTCCGGACTCGCAGGCTCAGCGGCCATGGCTCACGGGCCCAGCCACTCTGTGGCATGTGGGATCTTCCCGGACTGGGGCACGAACCCGTGTCCCCCGCATCAGCAGGCGGACTCTCAACCACTGCGCCACCAGGGAAGCCCCAAAATACATATTTTTTGATAATTGGCAACATTTTTTTGTTCAAAAAAATATCTCATTCTTCCTTTTGTGGCAGATTGTGCAAAAAATCTTTAAAATGGATTTGAAGTGGTTCATGGAAAACAAAAGAGTGCATTCTCAAGTTGAAATCATGTTTAAAGAGAGGTTAGAAACTGTGTATATAGAGAAGAAGATGAGGTGAGAAAATTACTGCACCAGAACCTAAAATCTAGTTTGGAGCTTCCTGGTGGCTGAGAGAGACAGTATCTATGTACAGGCAGGTAATGCATTATATAGCTCTCATTGCGCACAGCAGTGCTTCATGCAAGAGAGTCTTTTCTTTTTCTTTGTTTGTTTGCTTTTTGTTTTTGTTGTCTTTAAATTTCAGTAGATTGCTTTAGTCATTGGGAGCCTGAAGTACCAGGGCCACCAGTCTTTCTGATTTTCAGAGTCTGTAAACTTGAGAAAAGCAACCACTGAGAATTTATTGTGCCTTTTCTACAAAATACAATGCGTCCTTCTAATAGGCCTCAGCTGTTACTCCTGCCCCCAATCTATTCTTCAAACAATGTAAAGAGGGATCTTAAATATATAAGTTGGACTGTGGCATTTGCAGCTTAAACCCTGAATGCCCTGGGAATTGAACCAAACTCTTTACTGTAGACCATGTCACCTTGTACAATCTGACTCCAACATCATGCCTGTGCTCCGTCCTGCTCCTGACCTCATAGTTCCACAGCTTCCTCTTTTCTGCCTCAGGGCCTTTGCACATAACCTTCCCTCAGCATGGAAGGAAGGGAAATGATCTTTCCTCTCTTTACAGAGGTGGCTCCTTCTCCCCATTTCTGTTGCCTCTTCAGCCTTCCCTGGTGGCAGTTTCTAAAGCAGATTTCATCCGTGTTTGTCTCCCTCTCAGCTTCTTTTTTGCTTCTCTAGCTGGCTTTGGAACAAGCTATATTTGGTAAGATAAGATCAGAAAATAACTTTATTTTTCACCTACCACAGATTCAAACCTGCTTGGCAAGGTTTTGCCAAGGATGATATTGCAAGCAGATTCTGTGGCTTTTATGATAATTTTTGAGTCTTAAAATCATCTTGTTTTTAGATATGAAATAGTCCAGTCTAATTTAATGTCAAAACCTTAGTTCCTCATCCAATTTAAGGAGTTTTCTGTTCTTCTGGGCTCAAAGTTAACTTAAGGTCCTATTGACCAGAAGCAGGAAGGAGCACTGTGGTCTGATCTTCCACTCTTCACCTTCTTCCTCTACTCCCCACTGGACCTCTACAGCATGTTCAGAGTCAGGCTGAAGAGGGGGGATGAGGAAGGAATGAGAGGCATAAGAAGACCTTTTTGGGCAGCTGGTGCTGTTAGCAGTTCTCTCTCGACTGCCCAACGTCCTCTGTCAGCGCAGATAAACAATTACTCATTCTTCATCCAGACCAGACCTCCCGCTGAAGGCTTCCCTCCTGCCATCCTCTGCCCCAGGTGCACTTCTGAGAAGCCTGGTCCCACAGTTCCTTCTCTGATGCTTTACCACACGTCACCTCTGTCTGCTAGCGTGGTCTCACTCCACTGGGCAGTCCTTTCAAGATGACAAAGGCCAGGCGGCACTGTGCAGCGTACACTCTGCCCACTGGGAGCGTCAGGCATCTTGCCCTGTGACACTCCAGAAGGACAGGCCCCTCCCTGTTCTCCGACATCAACAGCAGCTCCAGCCAGCCTCTCACCTTTGGACTCTTTCTCTGGTCTCTGCACCAGGGTACTGGAAATCTCCACCAGGAAGTCTGTTGTCACGCTCTGCTCTGGTGCTATGGCATCACTGGGGACAAGAGAGCCCTTCACCACCCACCTGTAACTCCACTCCGACTCTCCAGGTTGGGGACACAGGTGGACTGTGGGTCACAGATCCACAGACTGCTTTGCCTGCCTCTTAGGACATGGTGACTGGGTGGTCTACCCTGCCCCGTACCTTTTGTTAGAGTTTGCAGGGGAGTGGAGTGGGTTTTCTTTATCACCTCTTGTTCTCAGCTTTGGGCTTTGGCCCAAATTCTAAGACAACACTAGAAATTCCATTTGATATTTTATTTCATTCTGTGTAATTATTTATTTATTTATTTCAGGGGCTTAGCAGAGCTGGGGAGAGTGCTGAGCTGCCAGGTATAGGAGCTGCCGATGAAAGCCTCAAGGAGCCAACACGAAAGTTAACAGGGGAGCCTGCCATGATGGCATAAGGGAGAGGCTGAACCAGAGAAAGAAATGATCCTCTCCCCCTCCCGCCACCGTGGAGTAGTGTCCTCATGGAGGGTTGGATAGATGAGCACAGACTTGAGGGTTGTCTGGTAGTTGAGGGAGCTTTGAATGAAAGGCTCCAGCAGTTTTATGGACCTGGGGTGGAGGGAGAGGGGAGAAGAGAATGGCTGAAAGTGGAAAAATAATGGGTACTCAGAGTGGAAAAACCTGCCTTCAGGGTTTCCTTTTTCCTCCATAAGTGGGCTTTGGCAGAGATGCCTGAAGATCTCTGCCCAAGGCCTCAGATAAAGAGACTTAGGAATGAAGATGCTGGCTAGGAATGCCCACATGGGAAGAGCGTGACCAGTCGGTGGAGGGGTTCAGTCCTTGACCACAACTTCTCCAGAGCCTGCAATGCGCTGGCTGCACCGAGCCTGCGGTGCTGGGACTGGGCAGCTGGACACAGAAAGAAGAACCTCTTGTGGCCTTTGAGGAGCCACGTCTGTCAACGATGAAGCCAAGTCATAATGTCTACAGGGCAGCCCAGTCTCAGCCTCCAAGAGTCATTTATTCTTTTTAGAGGAAAGCAAGATTACCATGATGGAGGGCCCAAGAGAGACTTCAAAGGTGGGCATGGCTTTAGTTTGTGGGTCTGTTCTGGTTGGCATCTGGAGAGGTGGAACTCAGCAAATGCCATTTGGCTCGTAAACTTGACGTCAAACTCACCCACACTTACCACAGCATCTGCCTTGATACCTCCCCCTTTCCCAGTGGGAACACTCAGAGCTGAAAAGATCTGCTGGTGCCTGTTGATAGCTCCCCACCGGCACCAAACTGGGAGGAAAAGGGGAGGGTGGGATTTGGAGACCCACGTCCTGAATCTCGTTAGTCCCCTTCTTTTCCTGGTGTGGACATTTTACTCCCTTGGACTGTACATCATTGCTTATAACTTTTTCCTGCAAATCATTTTTTACTCTCTTTCATCCTCTGTCACTGCTTCATGCTTCTACTGGATTTGAAGCTTCCGTTCATTGAATAGGGATGAGCGTATATTCAGGTTTGTAGAAGTGCACAAAGAAAGGAGATTTACAAATGTACGACAGTCATCACTGTATCCCAGAAACCCTCGATCCACACAATCTGTGAACCTTAACCCTCCCGTACATGACTCTGAGGGGTGGTGGTGGGGTTTGTGTTCCTTGTTTCTTAAGCTTTTAGTCATTTGAGCAAAACCGCAGACTCATGGAGTCCCAGAGACTGAGAAGACCTTGTATGTATATATGTATGCAAGCACGTATGTATTTATTTTATTGACATATAGTTTGATTTACAATGTTGTGTGAGTTTCTGGCGTGTAGCAAAGTGACTCAGCTTCTACACAGTGTTCATATCTGCCAATCCCAAACTCCTAATTTATCCCTCTGCCACCCCCGTTCCCCTCTCCTTGGGTAACCACAAGTTTGTCCTCCGTAAGAGAAGGCCTTTTAAATTCCACCATATATTAAAGGCAAAATTTATCTCTTGGGTAGATGAGTCTAGAGTTTAGGGAAATTCCTTGATAGGCCTTTTCATTGAAAAAGGCAAGCCTCTTTTCTTGCTTTCCCACCCCATCTTGTAGGCGTACATTGGATGGGTAAAGATGAGGACAACGGAAACCGGAATATACTCGTGCAGTAAAAGAAGGCAGACTTTTGAATATCCAGCTGCAGTCAAGACAAGAATTTTTCAGGGGCCCTGGCGTGTGATGGGGGGGCCGGAGGAGGAAGCTGAGTGACTCTGCAGGACGCTGAGGCAAAGCGGGGAGCCACGAAGCCAGAAGTCGTTCTTTGTGGCAGGGAATGGAACATATCTTTCTAGGGGGTTGACACCTGATTTTTAATTTGAGGTTGCTTTCTATTCTATTTTCTAAATCCCCTCTGCTACCCCTACTTCAGTAAAACCTGCCTCACACGATTGTCTTGTTTTAGTGACATTCTGGGGAGTAAACAAGGAGTGGAGTTCTGGAAGCCAGAGGGTCCACGTGGCGCAGGTGAGGATGCAAGCAAGAGGGCGAACTGGCACGAAGGCAGATTTGAAGGAAGAAGGAAGCTGCGGTACCATTTCATTCATAAGAGAAAGGTGGCCCTTGAAGGGGAGCTGGAAGAACGTGATTCTGAGTTCACCTTATCTATGAATTCCATCTTTGAAAAACGCATATATCTGTGAAATGCTTTCTTGCTTGTCATTCAAATCATCGATGCAGAGCAGTAACAGGTCTGGAAGAGGCTGCTGGTCCACAGGGCTGTAACACCAGAGGCTGCCTTTAGAGGTCCACAGCTCGGTGCCGGTCAGGATTCTTGTGTCTCAGCAATCAACTAGTTACAGACTGTCCAAGCTGTACATTCATCAGGCCCCGGCCTCTCCAACTTCCCCAAAAGGACACTTTGATGTGTTTTGTCAGATGGATCTGGAAACCAGATATCCCACGTCTGATGGCTTTTCTTTACTTTCTCAACTAGGAACATCATTTGAAATGGGAATAGATCAGTCAGATGTGACTGATTTTTCATAAACATGCTGCTTCCCTTTGGCTGTATTTGGTGTGCTAAATTTTCACCAACCTGTTTCCTAATAGACTTCTCCTCGTCTGTCAGGGCTGGAAACGACTTTGGTGATGGATCATCTAATCCCACAGCCTCATTTCTCAGAAGACCCTGAGCCTCAGCTTGGCCAAGGTCACTGGCTGGTAAAAAGCAGGGGATTGAATTTAGCTTGTAATAAGCATCGCCTTCCCTGGTTTTCTACTACATGCTTGTTGGTGGGGGTTGGAGGGAATGTGTATGTACTTTGTAGCTCAAATGAAGTCTTTTTTATTTTAGCTTTTAAAATGTGCTTATACTCATACCAACTAGAGGGTAGACTTCTCTAAGAACTGGTACACTTCAATTATCTGGACCAGAGGCCAGGGATGCTGCTAAACATCCTACAGCGCACACTACTCTGCCCCACCACAAAGGATTATTCGATCCCAAACTCCTCTAAGAACAGGTCTATTATCATTTGTAACACAGTTCCTCTTTGTACCCTGCACCAAAGGCCTCTGCAGAAAACATTCAGTCTTGTGTATCTACAGTGAACTAAAATTATTTAAGATTTTGCTCCCAGGTGACTATAACTGTTGAGTTCTGCAATGCTGAACTAGGTCATTTCAAGATCAGTGTTTTTGCTGAGAACTAGAAAAGTGAACAAATAACTGTAAGAAGGTACTGTAGGGGCTCCCAAGGCAGGGAGAATCTGTGGGTCCCAATCCTTTGAGAGGAGAGGCCCAGGAGAGGTGAGCTCTCTATCAGGAGAGGCTTTCCCCTCAACCCAATGTGGCAACAAAGAGGCTGAGAAGTGAGTGGGGCTTTGACAGTCTCAGGGGCTGGAGACTTTTGGGGATCCTGTAGGGCTACAGCCTAGGACAGTAGTTCTCAGTGTGGGTGCTTTTGCCCCTTCAGGGGGCCTTGGACAATGTCTGGAGACATTTTTGGTTGTCATAACTGGGTAGGCAACTAGTAGACTGGTACCCTCTAGTGGGTAGGGGCCAGGGATGCTGCTTAACACCCTACAACGCACAGATAGCTCCCCCATGACAAAGAATAATCTGGTCTAAAGTGTCAGTGCTGAGGTTGAGACACCCCAGTAAGGAATTTTTACCAGGAGTGAAGGAGAACCAGAAATAAACCAGCTCTCACAAAGACTGAAGCCCAGCTTCAAATCGCCCAAATCTCTGGTTGGATTTTCAGCCTAAGTTCCTGACAAGCAAATCTGAACCCTTCCTGGAGCAGGATAACATAACCCAGAACCTCAAATATATACCGAACACCACACATAATGTGGGAGGGGGGGAAATGTATTGAAGTCAAGGATTCTAAATTTCTTGCATTGTCCACTGGTAAAATGCTCATTTATGTTAGCCTTTAATCAAATAAGGATGCATATGGTAATCTTTAACCACTGAAAGAATGATGCTACATATAAAATATATATAATAAATTATATATGTAAATTACATGCATTTAGAATATATATTACATACTGTACATATATAAATATATATATTTAACAGAGGAGGAAATTAAACAATATATCCAAAAGGAAGCAGGAATTCAAAAGAAATAGAAAAAATAACAGTATGGTACAATTAATCCCAACTATATATAGGTAATACATTAAATAAAATTTACTATTCCCATTAGAAGGCAAAGATGATCAAACTGAGTAAAAGAAACAAAAGACTGATTCTGAATAGGAAACTGTCACAGAAGAATACTATTTATAATGGCTAACATTACAATGAGTAATTTCTCTTTAAGCCCTTTATATCTGTTTTGTCATTTAACCCTTGAGGTTGATCCTATTATTTTCATCTTCTTGTAGATGAGGAAACTGTGACACACTTGCTTAAGGTCACATGGCTAGTACATGACCAGGTGAGGCCCTCTGACTCCAGGACTCATGTTCTTACCAAACTGCTAAAGCAACTGAGATATTAGGACCATTCTGTGTTTTGTAGCATTTCTAGGAGAGTCTCAACTGATGGTATCTTTTCCTCTAAAGAATTAAATGATATTTTTCAGAACATGTTCCCTTATTATTTTGCTCAGATAATATGTAATACCTTTCACTGTCCCTATACTTTAAAAAACAACAACAACAACAATAGGATTTATTTCACTCAGAAGTCTATAGACCACCTGGGTAGTCCTGCTGCTCTGGGATGAGCTTAGCTGATCTTGGCTGGACTCACTGGTGGATCCTCAGTCATCAGGAAGGTCAGCCGGCAGTGCCAGTCTAGTGTGGCCTCAGGTAGTATATCTCTTGTCTGATTCTTCGATTAAGCAGACTAGCCCAGCCTCATCCTCCTGGAGCAGGCTGGGATCCAAGAAAGCAAGTGGACGCACCCAAGACCTCTTGGGGTCCAGGTTCAGAATGGGCACATCCTCACTTCTGCTGCATTTTGTTGGCCAAAGCAAGTCACAAGGCCAGCCCAGTTTCAAGGGTGGGGAAATAGACTCTTTTTATAAGAGATGCTAAAATTTCACATTGTCAGGAGACTGTTGATGAAGGGGTCAAAAATCATGTCTTTAGAGCAATCAACCTGTCACACCAAAATCTTGGCAGAAGAGACTTATTTTGTAAGTCAGAAGAACTTGATTAAAGGCAATGTGCTACCCTGGGAGGAAGACAGTGCTTGGTAAGTGGTACCAAAGCAGCTGGCAGATTTTTCCTTTTTAGCTACATTTTCACTCAGGATTCTTTGGTTGCAGGCAGCAGAAATGGACTTTTCTTACCTTAAGCAAAAAGGAAATTTGCTGAAAGGGCATGGAAGAATTCAAGTAGTCTCAGGAGTCAAGGTATTTATGGAGGAGGTTGGGGGTATAGAGGTAGCAAGAACAATGTAACAGTCTTATTTGGAAATTGCACTGGAATGTATGAGCTCCCTTCCTTCCTTCCTTCCTTCCTTCCTTCCTTCCTTCCTTCCTTCCTTCCTTCCTTCCTCCCTCCCTCCCTCCCTCCCTCCCTCCCTCCCTCCCTCCCTCCCTCCCTTCCTTCCTTCCTCTCTCTTTTCTGTCACTTTATTCTAGGCTCAAATTTCAGCAAAGGTGCATCCAGGTGGCCTAACTTGCTCAGATTCCCTCCCCAGTGGTTGGGGGAGCATAGGACATTCTAAGTGGAATTTTCACCAGGTATAGTCAATGAAAAGTAATACCTCAAATATAATATAGGCACAATTATCAAAGGAAGGTGAAACAGATGCTGGGCAGCCAAGGATAACATATATATATATATATATTATATATATTATATATATATATAATCCAATATGTTCTTTGAAAAAAATTCCAAGTAGCTCTACTATGATTACTGATTTTTTAGGAAAGAAATTTAACAATGGAAGAGTGTATATATAGGGATGAAAAGACTGGGAAGATTTATAAGATATAAATAATTTTCTTTGAGTTGTGGGACAATGGTTGGTTCCATTTTTCTTCTGTTTTTTTTCCTGTAGTGTGCATTTATGATTTTTTTAACTAAAAAATAAGCTTTATATTTTAAGATGAATGAAATGAGGGAGAAGTGTCCGTTTTGATCGTCTGAGGACATATTCACTAGTTACTCTATATTAATATCAGACCCATATGTTCCTCTTGAAATGCAACAAGGGTCTTATATATTAAACTCTAAACAGAAACAAAAAGGACAACAAAAAGAATCCCACCCAATTTGGAAAGGACTTGCGCTTGTGGGTTGGGTGCAGAAGGAAGTAATTTCCCTCCATTTTCTGCCTGAGCTATCCTTTTGCACTTTGATATTTCTTTCACTAATAAGGTGTTTCATTATTTCTCCCACATAAAGAGCCCATGCTGTTATGAGATGCTGTTGAAGACTCTGGTTTACCCAGATGCATGTCAGTGAAAACAGCCTTTCTGTGAAGAGAATGAGACTTCTGAGGATGAATGGACCTGTGGAAAAAGGAGATCCTTTTGCAGAGTTTGGAAAAAGAAAAAATAAAGCCATTTGCCCTGCAGGGATGACAGAACACTTTCTTTCCTAATCAGTGGGTCACCACCTCTGTGCTATGTTGGGGGAGACATCATCTAATTCTAAGCCTAAGGCTGGGTCATCAGATACACTGTCTTCTCTGGACCCTTCTCTGAGCTTCCTGTACCAGTTTTCATCAACAAATTTCTCTGCTCCCTTGGACCAGCTGAAAAGAAGTTATGAGCTCTCTCCATCATTTGCCAAACTCCTAGGCCTTTCCTCCTTTGAAATTTTCTTATTTGGGGTCTTTTTTCCTTTCTATGTTCCTTCTCCTCTCTCCACAACCTTTTTATCTCTGGAGAGTTCTGTCTGTGCCTCTGGGCCTCTCTCTTTCTATTTAGTTTTCAGAACCCATTCTGGGATTCTATTTTAGTCCATCCATCTCTCCAACTGACCATGGTTGAAACCAGGGAGCGTAATCAGTCCCAGCTGCTGGAGGCGTAGGCTTTGGTTCTGCCCCGCATCATCACCTCATTTGTGGGCTGATATTTTCTGTTTCCCATAATGCTCCAGGAGAACTGCCTGTTCAGAGCTCAGATTGTGCTTTTTCTCCTCCTGCCAAGGAGCCATGCTTTCAAAACCCAGATTAGAAGAGATGGGACATTAAAAAAAAAAAGAATTTGTACTATCTCAGCATTTCCATTTCCAATAGCAGAGTTCTCATGCTTTGATAATTCCAGAGTGAGGACACAAATTGTTAAGTGGATTGTGAGGGAGGATTCTAGTTGGAGATAAAGCTTCTCTCCTTTGAGGTCTCTTGCTGTTCCCTGCACCCCCCTCCTAGATTTTCTCACTCTGTACCGATACGGTCTATTTACATGACCCTGTTTCACCCTCCAGTCAGAGGGCTTGGAGGACAGGGACTCTGTCTCTCAGGCTGCCAGCCCCACAGGTGATCAACATGTATATGGATTAAAGATCTTTTTCTCCTCCTGAAGATTTGTCTTCAAGGTGAGCCACCCACTGAATATGTCTTGAGATCCTGGGTGGTTTCAAAGGATTCCAGCTGAGAAGAGCCTTGCTGAGGGGGAGGCAAGCAGAGAAGGAAGATGTAGGAGAGAAGGAGGAGGGCAGCAGGGCGTGGCCCCAGAAGTCAGGACTGGAGTGAATGCTGCTGAAATAGAACCCGAGGGAAGGATCCCTTTAGTCCTCCCATCTCAGAGGACCTGTTTCCTTCAAATCTCCCCATTTTCAGGGATAATAAAATTGATAACGAAGATGATAACAGTGGTGAATAATTGATACTGATACCATCTTGCAGGAACTGTTCTAAATGCTTTACTAACTCATTTTGTCCTCACAATAATCCTAAGATGTGTCCTATTCTTGCTGCCCTCGTTTAAGATGAGGAAATGGAGGCTGAGAAACTTGCCCAAGGTCACATTGCTAGTAAGTGGTGGACCAGAAATCATGAGTCCAGGTAGGTGGCTCCAGGGCTTGGTCTCGAAACCACCACACTCTCTGATGATTGTGGCGATCATCAGAGAAAAGGTTGATCTCCAAGACGGGCTTGCCTCCTGAGGGTCTACTGACTGCAGCCTCTCTGGGATGACTACATGCTAGGACACTGAGGTCCTATATTTGCGCTCCTCTGAGGTCATCTAGAACTGCTCAGGGATGAAAGAGAATGAGGGCCTGGGAAGATGGGGGAAGGAAGGAAGGAATGGGGAGCCCCTTAGTCAAACCTTCTTCTCTTCCTCCTCTACGTCCAGCAAATGGTACCTCCTTGCAACCAACCTAGGAACCAAGGAGCCTGTGAATTTCTTTGTGCCTCCTCTGCCCTCCCTGTATCACCATCACTTGCTCCTCTGGCCTCCTAATGCTACTCACACCCTCCCCTGACACCACCACCCACCTTTGGGCCCACCCATCACTCTCTAGGGCCCCTGCAGCAGCATCCTGATGGATGTCCCTGCCAACTAGACCAGTGTCTAACCCACTGCTTCCCACACTTGTTAAAGCAGAGACTGCTGGGGCCCTGCCCCAACTCTGGTTCACCGGGCCTGAGAATTTGCATTCCCAACAGGTTCTCAGGTATCTATGGTACTGCTGGTTGGAGGCTGACTGCTCTTGGAGAACCATCATGCTAACCTGTTCTCTACACAGCCTCCAGAGAAATCACCTCAAACCAGGGAATGCCCATGCTTTGAGGCTGCCATGGTTCCCCATTGCTTCCAGGAGAAGGTCCAAACTGCCTAGTGCAGGCAACAGACTACTTACCTCTGCAGCCTCATCCTGCCTGGTGGGTTATTAGGCTGCTTCAGTGAAAAGCTGCTCCTGACCCTGCGCCCACACCCCCAAGACTGTGCTGTTCCCCGGTGCCCTCAACCCCATTTCCCACAGCACTGGGAACACAATACATGACAGTTACTGTTCTTGTAGGGCCAGAACTGATGTCTGCAGAGGCGCTATTGCTGGCAGTGTCTGAATCTTCCTTTAGGTTCCAGCCCTGACTGTCCCCTCGCATGGCCTGGCTGCTGCTATTACTCCCACAGGCAGAGTTTGCTCCTTGGTTTCCCCCTCCCCCTTGCCCAGGCTGGGCTAGCCCCCTCTTTCTCCCTGGCCCTTTGCTCTTTGGATCTGACTTTACAAGTGCACATGGGGCCATCTGAGATGGATGACATGCCAGCTTTGTGGTGGGCAGCTTCTTTCCTGGGACTTCTGCTAATGATACTATTGATCCAGCAAGCAATCTTGGCTGGATAGGATCTGTGTCTCTGCAGCCTGTGTCCCAGCCCCTTCCAGGGGGAGCTCCCTGCTAATTTCCCAAGAGATTATTATTGTCACTCTCTCATGTGCTCTTTTGCTGCCAAACCAGTGGAAGAAGGAAATGCTGAACTGGGAGAAGACTCATGGTGCTTTTGAAGAAACTGCAGTTAATGTGTTGGTTCCTGATTTGCTCTTATCTTAGGATCCAGGTAAATATTCTACACTTCGGAATGGATCTAAAATTCCCAAAGACACCGGGATGGCTCCACTGATTAAATTCCTCCACCCTCCCTCCAAGCCATTGGGCAAGTCCTAGCATTTCCCCAGAGGCTCCTGTTCCCTCTTCCATGGAATAAGAACTTTGGAGTAATGAACACTAAGGACTTGTCCTTAAAAGTCCTGACTCCTGTCGCTGTGGGAATTTTGCCAGTTCCTAATTAACCCTGACCTTGTTCTCCCTGTAGCCTCAGGCTAAGCTTGTGCCTTGAGCTCAAAAGCTCCATGATGCATTAGAGCTGGGTAAGAGGGTGAGGCGTTCTCTCTTAGGAAAATCCGTTTGGATTCAGCAAATATTTGTTGAGCCCCCTACTCTATGCCCACTTCCTGTGCTAGATTCACCTACAGATACGCAGGTTCTTCCTCAAATCCTGCCTTGCACCAAGATGGACATGTAAATAAGTAAATTTTTTAAAAAAATGAGATAACAAGATTCCATTTGTCTTCATGACCCTCCCTAACCTGTTGCTTTCTTTGTTATATTTTAATGGAATTTGCATTTTTGATTTAGCTTTCTTGGGTCTTTGGTTTTCTCTGACCATACAATTTAAGCATTTACTTTTAGATTGAAGACATTTCACTAGATGATCTCTTATTTAAATATCTTAATACGACTCAGGGAAGAGGCCCAAATAACAGAGAATCTAGAATCTACCCACAGAGGCTCAACTCTGGCTGTTGTGAAGCCAGCTGCATGTATGAATTTCTGCTGCAGGAGTAGAGCTCTCCAGGGATACGAACGAGACCCCACACTCTGGTGGCTCATTGTTAGGCAGAGGGACAATGCTCAATAAAGTCCTCTTCACTTTGGGGGTCTTTCTTCTCCACTCAGAGCATCTCCTGGAGAATATAAGAGCGAAGCAATCAGCTGCAAATGTAAAT
The DNA here is from genome assembly GCF_059928025.1 of Delphinapterus leucas. Classification (NCBI taxonomy): domain Eukaryota; kingdom Metazoa; phylum Chordata; class Mammalia; order Artiodactyla; family Monodontidae; genus Delphinapterus; species Delphinapterus leucas. The sequence continues at coordinate 44,499,644 of NC_143133.1, read as the reverse complement.
GAAACAAACAAAAAAAACCCAAAACAGAAGGCCAGACAGAATACTCTCCCTAAACCTTCCATCACCTGCCCTGGGCCCCAGCCACTTCTCAGAATCTAAGGGGCTGATTTCCTTCCTTCTTCCCTATTCTATACAGCAGCCTGGCTGGTCCCTCCCACCATGGGTTTGGTGACGGCAGCTGCCCTGTGCTATCTGCCATGACTCTATGTTCCAGGCATCTGTTTGATGTCCCTAGTTTTTAAATCATAGACACTTAGGGTTTGAGGAAAGTCCATAAACTTGGAATTATTGTTTGCAACTTGTGGATTCCAACGGGAGTCGACTACAGGAATTCAGGAGTGAGTTATTCAGTAGAATTTAACTTTAATAAAGGATAGGTCTTTGGGCTACTTATTCCTTGCCAATTAAATATTGCCCCAATTCAGCAGAGGAGGCTATTTTCCAAAACTTTCTCTATTGCCACTCTCAATGCCTTCTTGCTAGGGTAAAGGGGAAAGGAACTTACAATGAATATGGTGTTTTGTATGTACCAGTGCCCAGAGCACGGTAGGCGCTTAATACATGTGAGTTCTCCTAGATATCGTCTTAAAGTATGGTCTTTCTATAGAGTTTCTGAAGCAGAGGTTCTAACCTTAGTCCATGAGCGTGGAAGGAAGAGAACTGTGCCATTATTTCCAGTATTTCTAACTGAAATTTACATTACTTGATCTTAAATTTGTGGTTTTGGTAACTGCATTTTAATATAATTGGTTTCTTTTGTAAGCTTATGCATTTTACTTTATGTATTTAAGAACTTTATTTTGAGAAGTGCTCCTTAGGAGTCACCAGACAGCCTTAATCTTGGCACAAAGATTAAGGATTTCTTTTCTGAAGACATTCTTCTGCTCTTTATATGGCTTATATGTTTCTTGTTCTATCCCTTCCTCTTTAATGTTGCGTAGGATACTTAAATACCTCCTTTTCTTTCTCTCTCTGTCTCCCTCCACCCTCTCTCTCTTGGTAAAAATAAAACACGCACGTAAAAAGTTTCAGGGAATAGAGAAAAATGCCCATTATTTAAGATGTCAACATCTTGGTGAAATCTGAGAAATATTTACTTTTATGTGTACATTTTTTGTTTCTTAACATATTTGTAATCAAATGATAAATTCCAATTTTGCAATGCGTTTTACTGTTTTTTAACTAGTGAAATATCGTGTACCATCTTAGCTGAGACACCCTCTCCCCTTATTATAGTAGATGATTATATTGTTGCTTATTTGTTCTGAATTACAGCTAACTCTTTTTCGCCTTTTGGAATTAATTAAGGACACTGTCCTTGGAACATATCAACATTTGGCCTCCTTTAGGTTTGTCTATTCTTGGTTTATATGTAGTTTTGGTTCTTGCATATTTAACATCACTTTCAATAATGTTTTTATCAGTCTAATAGGATAAACTCTGCCAAGAATTGTTATGGGAAATTTGAATCCATCACAGCTTAATTGGAGGGGTCATTAGTTTTTTGGATACATTGTTTGATCCCCTCCCTCAGATAACCAGGCTCCAGGACTCTGATATTATGGGAATTTAGGTCAGTCATTGGTGTGAGGGGTGGATATAAGGCATCTCTCTCCTGAAACTGTCCTGCATGGAGCTTAGAGATAGAGGTGAAAGGCAGCATTTCAGAGAGATGACAAATCAAAACCAGACAAGCCACTGGCATGAACAAGTGGCTTCGTTCAATCCCCAAGAAGCTACACCAAGAGGGAAAAGCGGTGGAAAAATCATATACTTTTGAATCCAAAGATTTCACTTAAATCCATTCACTCATTTAGTGACACTGAGAGGGCCAAATTATATGAAGCTCAGTTTTCTCATGCATAAGAATACAGTCATGTGAGCACCCATCTTTCAGAGTTGGTTATGTGGATCAAATGGGATCATATACATGCAAGCATTGTGTTGATGTTATTTTATTAAAACTACTAACTGATTGGTTGGTATACAGGTAAATGTGATGGATGTTTGGACAAGATGTTATAAACTAATCAAATAACCCCCTCTTCTGTGAAGACTTCTAACCCCCCCCAAGGGATTGGTTGCTCTTTGTCTTCTATGTCCTCAGAGTACTTTGTTCATGTCACTGTAGTAGCACTTGCCACACTGTGTTGTCATTTCTGGTCTGTGTATCTCTCTCCCTCTATGAGACTCTGAGATAGGTCTGTGTCTCATTCACTTCTCTAACTCTAGCACCCAGCACAGTACCTGGCACATAATAGGTCCTCAATAAATGGAAGAGTAATGAGGCAAAGTAAAGATGCACCGTTTACAACCTGGCAGAGGAGAGAAATTGTACCCAGATACTACTCCAGGAAGGTTGAAGATACTTGGAAAGGCTGATGGCATGGGAGGGCTAAGCAAGGAGAGACTGACTAGAGCTGTAGGGAGAGTTCAGGGAAGACTTCCTGGAGGAAACAGAATTTGAGCTGAACCTTGAATGTTATTTGCATATCAACTGTGCTATAACATATATAGATACAAGCTTTGCATATATTTTCACAGGAGCCTCAAAATGTCTCTCAATCCAATGTGCATGATATTCAATGTGCATGACTGTGCCTGGTTAAATGAGTCCCAAAGGAGCACTGTTAGGATTGTTATATGGTATTAAGAGACAATGCACATTCTGGAAGCTCTTTATTTCACAAATCCAATCATTGAAAACCCAGCTCTATACACTTGACATGGGAAAAACCCCACCAAAACTCTATAAATTAGGATAAAGGCTAACCTGCTGTCACAAAGATACCCCCAAATACAATGACATAAGGGAGATAAGTTTACTGTACTCTCATTGTACAGTAATGAGGTGAGCAATCAAGGCTGAGCTGCTCCTCTGTTTCATGTGGCCATTCGTGGACCCAGGTTCCTTTCTTTCATGATAGTGCTCTGCTTTCCTTAGGGCTTCATCGTCATCTGCATGGTCCCTCTGTGATGCAGTTCATGGGACAGGAAATAGAGGATCTGCAGGGCAAGTGGCTCAGAGACAGTGCAGAAGTTCCACGTGTTATAGCCATTGACACCCCATTGGTCTAAATTTAATCATACACTTAGTAGACATAGCTAGCTCTACGGGAGCCTGGAAGTGTGGTCATACACTGGCAATACCCTGGCTTATATTCTATTCCTGCAGAAGAAGGAAGAAATGGATGCTGGTGGATAGCCATCAGTGTCTACTGAGGGATGACTGTACACACAACGATCAGCTATTTACAAGCATATCCAGGGAATTCTGGCAAACAACGAATCAGTCTTTTACTGCAGGCTAAAGAAATACATATGGTCCAAATCGTCCAGAATCCACAGGGTGGTAGCAGTTCTGATGGCTTCACTAGTCCAATTATATGTGGGAAGTTTTAGTCTTGATCTCTCAGGACCCATCCGGAGCTTCCTCCTTTTCCTCCCCTCTTCTCCCACACACCCCTTGGCCATTTTCATCCTATTTCTTCTTTCTTTAAGTTTCCTTCTCCCAGTGTCTTGCCTTGAATTTGTGTTGTTAGGCATTCCCTGCTCCATCTGGTCTCAGTGCTGGGAACAGGGGCCAGGGTGAGGGACTTCACATCCTGCCATGAGAGGTAGGGAGAGGGAAGACGTCCTCACCAAGGCCTGGCTTCAGGCCTCTGAAACGTTTCACCTCTTGCACTGTGAGGGTCAATTCCTGCTGTGCAGTACACTTAAAGACTTCGTGAGTCTTTCTTCTCTCTGAGCTATAAGGCACAGTCCTCTCTTGCAGACTTAGTCACTGGGGGTAGCAGAGAAAAGGTGACGGAAAAAGGGGAGAAATGTCCACTCCACCACAATGGAAAGAATTGATTAACGAACAAATGAGGGAGTGGATGAATAAACGGAATTTTTGCCTTGCCTCTTGTTCCCCATTGTGCAGGAAGATAGCAGGATGTAAGTCAGATGTGGTCCCTTCTCCCGTGGGGCTTCCAGCCTGGTGCTAAAGAGAGCCCCTGATCAATCATTCCGAATGGACTGAATTTACAAGGGTAGAAGTACAAGGGGCTTTGACACCTGTAAGGGGTGACCTAGGTTGGCATGTGAGGTGAGAATAGGCTCATCTTTTAAAGTAAAGGTTCAGCCTATGATTTCACTGACGTGACAGAATTAACTGGATGAGGGGTGAGTGGGTGGGTGGCGTGGAAGGATGCACAGGGGAGAAGACCATTCTAGGACCAGAGAAAAGAATCTCGAGAATCTTGCGGCCAGAGTGTGGCCCCCTAATGGGACCAAGAGATGGTCACTGTGGCTGGAGAGCAGGAAATGATAGGGTGAGGGCAGAATGGTACCCTGGCCATGTAATTCTCTCTGAGGAGTTTGAAATGATTCTGAGGGCTAGAGGAAACGATTGAAGAATTTTAAGTAGTCAAGTGACATGAATAGATTTGCACTTTAAAAGAAATCCATCTGGAATCAGTGTGGAGAATAAATTGGTAGACGGAAGGGAAAAGGACAAAGCAGAGGCCATTGCTGTGAACTCAGAGCAAGTGTGGTGTGGGTGGAGAGAATGGGGGGAGGTCCTAGGGTCCCCAGATTCCATGCAGAGGATGCTTCGGAGGCTAAGGAGATGAAAGAGGGGTTTTCTGAGCAGATCTACTTATGGGGAAGTGGGTTCTGAAGACCCCAAGCTCTAGCTTGCACTCTCCCTCTCAGCCAGCATCTTGTGAGAACAGGTCTTCTTGTGACAACTGCAATAGGTTGTTACAGATGAAGAAACTGACTCTGTGAGGGGTTAAATAATTAGCTTATCGTCAAATTGTTGGAGATGGCTGATCGGAACTCAAACCAAGACAGGAGGGCACAAAAAGCCCACGTCCTTCTCCATCACAGCAATGTCTGGAGAGAAGCCCTGGGTCTATGCTGCCTCTGAGTCTGCCATGGACGCATCCTTCCTTAAACCGTGAAGACCGACTCCTGATGTGTCATGCTTAAGGAGTTTGTGGTTCCTTCTTTGAGTTACAAGCACAGTTCTTCTCTTACAGATTTAGTTTTTGGAGGTAGCAGAGGAAGAGTGATGGAAAAGAGAAAATAGTGATGGAAAAGGGAAAATGTGCCCACACCACCAAAATGGAAACTGTGCGCACCCTGGGGTTTGGATAGTGGACAGGACCCGACAAAGAAAAATTAGGAATTGGGGGAATGTAACAAGAGAGATGAGAGGGGAATAAATCTCACCCTGAGTTTAGAGTACCATGACCCTTCCTTTTCCCCACTGCCCGCCATGATCCGAACACATGGAAAAATAGAAAGAGCTGGATTTTGTTTATTTATTTTTAAAATATTTATTTATTTATTTATTTATCATCAGTGTATACATGTCAATCCCAATCGCCCAATTCATCACACCACCACCCCCCACCCCAGCTCCTCTCCGCTTTCCCCCCTTGGTGTCCATACGTCTGTTCTCTACATCTGTGTCTCAGTTTCTGCCCTGCAAACCAGTTAATCTGTACCATGTTTCTAGGTTCCACATATATGCGTTAATATACGATATTTGTTTTTCTCTGACTTACTTCACTCTGTATGACAGTCTCTAAATCCATCCACATCTCAACAAATGACCCAATTTCGTTCCTTTTTATGGCTGAGTAATATTCCATTGTATATATGTACCACACCTTCTTTACCCATTTGTCTGTTGATGGGCATTTAGTTTGCTTAGAAAGAGCAGGATTTTGAATCCCAGTGGTCTAGGATGTGTATCTAGTCTCTACCTATTAGTGGCTCTGAGGTTCAGCCTTTTATATAAACTTTCAGAACCTCAATGTCTTTATCTGTAAAATGGGGATAGTAGTACCCATATTAAGAGTTTTGAGGTAGATTGACACAGAACATGTATGGAAAGAGCTGGTCAAGACAACTGGTACATGATCAATACTGAGGGCAATGGGTTTCCTCATTTCCAAGGTGACCATTTAATTTATCATCCAATGGGGACACTTGTGAGAGTGAAAGGAGATGTTGCAATAATTACAGTAGGACAACAGGTGAAAACTGGAATTGTTCACATCCGCTCTCACCAGAACCACTCCAGTCGCTGCTACCCCAATTCTGCCTGGGCCCAGATTTCTGCTCTGGGGCTGTCAGAACTCTTCATTCCTTCAGGTTGTTCATTCATTCATTCATTCAGCAAAATAATGCCAAGTCTGATGCTAAGTGCAATGGAGGCAACAGCTAACAAGACCCAGTTCATTGTACTTCTCCTGGAGGAGCTCAAAGTTTGATGGAAGAGCCAGGCAGTGACATCCCACTGTGATCACTGCAATCTTAGGGGTGATGGCAGTGTGTCTGGAGGTGGGACATAGATGCTTGGAATTCAGTGTTGGAAGAGACCCTTGAGGTTGCATTCCCTTCATTTTATAAGCAAGGATACTGAGCCCCAGAGAGGCAAACCTACTTGATCAAAGTCACCCAGCGAATTAGGGTTCACATGGGAGACTAGAGCCCCAAATTTTATCCTGATGCAGGACACCCAGGATACTGATGACACAACAGTCATTGGCCAACCATACATCCTTCCTGGGCTTTGCCCAGCAGCTCCCCATCTCGTCCTCCATTGGGAGCTCTGGACCATCCCTTCTCTACATTCCTCTCCTCTTCACGTTCCTCTCTTCCATGCCTTTGGTTGGATACCATGGGGGATGCCGACATGAGTCAAAGAGCTCCTAGCACTTAAGGAAGATGGATAAATAATAACAAATAAAAAAAAAAAGCAGAAAGAAGAAGCTGTTCACTAGCAGTAAACGCGATGTGCATTGGTAGTTTAAGGTGATTAATTCTGGTGGAGGGATTGGAGATGACTACTTTTGGAAGGTGACATTGAAACCGAGCCAAGACACTTACTAGAAACTTTTTCCATAGGTGGAGAAATGGAAAGGCAGGTCAAGACCAGCATGGATGAAAGCATGGAGAATGAAAACACATTTCCTATTTATGTGGTTACTGGTGTGGGTTGGGGGGCAGGCAGGCAGATACATGAGGTTTGAGGAACAATGAGGTAAATAGGTTGTAGAGGGTCTTAGATGCCTTTTGGAAGGGGTATTACTTTAATACCAATAACCAACACCAAAACAACTGCAATGCTACTAATACTAATACGAATATCAATACAAATACTATTACTTCAGTGCCCTCTACTAGCCATGTTGGCCATTATAGTTGTTTAGATTTAGAACTCGTGATAAATATTTGAGTTGGATGTTATAGTTTCATTTTGCAGATGAGGGACTCTAGACTCACAGGAGTTACCTGTTCATCTAAGTTCACAGGGATGGTAAATGACAGGCAGATGAACTATTCAATTCCAGACCTCTTTGCAGTAGGCAGAGGCCTCAGAGAAATGTGGAGTGAGGTGTGGGAATGGCCTTTGTCACCGAAGTGACCTGGGTTAGAATCTTGTTGATACTACCTCCCAACAACGTGATCCTGAATGTGTCACCTCACCTCTCTAAGCTTCAGTTCTCTCATGTCTTAGACAGGCATACTCATTGTGTATATTCCAGGAGTGGTATTAAAAGGATTTAACAACTGGGTGGCATGGCACTGACCAGTCAAGATGGATGCCATCTCTAAACAATCTAAACAGGATGGCCATTCTGAGGATCACCTCTGCTCACTTCATTAGGCTGTTGTGGAAACCAAGTGAGATTGTGCTTGTAAAGCATTTAGAACTCTGCTTAGCATATTGGAAGCGCTCAATAAATCTTGGCAAATCAGAGAGTTTAGGGTAGAACAAGAATAGAGTTTAAAAAGGAGAGATCAGATGGAAGAGACGATGTGGGGTAGATTCTAAAGGGCCTGGCATTTGAGATACAGCTCCATGTAAGGACAAGAAGTTAGGATTTAGGGTCCAACAGATCCAGGCTTAAATTTCTGCTTCCTGCTTGGCAACTAATCTGTGAAGTGACCTTAGACATATTACTTAACCTCTTTGAGCTGGAGTCCTCAAATGTGAACAAGATTAAAAACAAAAAAACACAACACCTTCCTGTAGAGTGATTGTAAAGACCATGAATTATGGACTGAATGTTTGTGTCCCCTCAAAATTCATATGTTAAGATCCTAACCCCTAATGTAACAGTATTAGGAGATGGGGGTCTTTGGGTGGTAATTAGATCATGAGTATGGCCTCCCCAAGAATGGGATTATAAGAGACAGGAGATCTCTTTCTATTTCTCTCTCCCCCTCTCTTTTGCTCTCTCTGCTCTCCACCATGTGAAGATATATCAAGAAGATGACATTTGCAAACCAGGAAGAGGACACTCATCAGATATTAGATTGGCCAGCACCTTGATCTTGGAGTCCCCAACCTCCAGGACTGTGAGAAATAAATGTTTGTTGTTTAAGCCACCCAGTCCGTGGTAATTTCTTATAGCAGCCTGAGCTAAAGTACCATGTTAATGCCTAGGAAGGGTCAGCCTTCATGGGTTTACACATATTCATAGAAAATGACTTCTCTCACTATGGAGTGGCTTACTACTTATTTACAAGGGGGTTTGATTTGATTGGGATCTTCGTTTTCTCTTCCCCACTGTGTCTGGGAAGATATTTCTTTCCTAGATGGAAGCTTGAAATGACGCTTGAAAATATCTTGATCTATCATAGTAAAGTAGATCATTGTGATATTAAATATATTTTTCCTTAGTTTACTGTGCCCAAGACGGTGGGTGTTAAGTTGGTATTTTCTGTGTATTATTATAAATTGAAACATGTGACAAGCTTAGACCCAGGGAATGCATTTTGTGGCTGCTAATTTGTTTGTTACCTAAAATGGTGCAGAAAAGAACAAAGGTCAATTGGTGGCATTAAGCTTGTGCTTCTTCTTTTATCCAGTGCTGCTGGTTGCCTAGCAAGTTGTGGGTGGGATGCATGTATGCTGAGCTCCCAGGATGGTTAAAACTAGAAGAGACAGATTCTAGTGCGGGAGGTGAGGGGATGTAGGCAGCTGATCTTGGCTGAGTGGGAGCTTTGAAATGAGAGAGATTTCAGGTTGAATCCAGGCTCTGAAAAGTGTGTGTCCTTGGGCAGGTGGCTTTATGTATCTGAGCAACTGATCTTAAACACGGCATGAGGTGAGTGGTGGATGGGAGGAAAGAATGGGGCAGTATTGGAGGAAACATGCTGCCTCAAAGGACCAAAGTCATGTCTACATTTTACCATCATGTTTCAGCATCCCACAGAAAAAAAGAGTCCTTTGTGCCTTCCAAGATGTTTGAACTGGCGTAATCAGCTAGGATTTGAAACTGAGTTTTTCAGGCTCCAAAGCTGAAGTCCTAGGTTTTATTTTCTGAACTAATTTATGCCTTATCATTTTGGCATGTTTATTCATGAGTTTCTTTACTGGGGATGCCTTCATCTTTGCATGTCTAAATCTTACCAGTCTTTCAAAACCAGCTCAAATGCTACCTTGTCCAAAAAGCCTCATCTTTTTTCTCTCTTTAAGCACTTGTTTGTTTTTATTTTTTGCTAGATTACACAAATTAGCTCTCCTGCTAAACTATAAACTCCTATGTAAGCTCACCTCTGTGTTGCCATAGCACTTACGGTGGTATAATGCTCATGATAGGTGTTTTATGCTTGTTTGCTGGATTGCTGAATGTTTGCAAAGAGAAAGGCTATTTGTTGAAAGGATTCAGGAAGCAAAGAAATGCCACACAGTGGATAGGAAGACGGTGAAGATCTGAAAAGTAGGTTTAAGATGCTGCCCCTCAAAGCATTTGATTATTAAGGCTTCTTAGATTACTCATTCTTGTGATGTTTGAAGGGCGAGATCATGCTTCTACATGGTGATTGTATTTGCTTTAATATTTCTTTTCCACTGCCAAGGCCAAGTGGATCTCCATTATATTTATTTCCTAATAACAAGGCCCTGCTTTGTTATTGGTTTTACTGTGGTGATCAGAAACTCTTTATACTTTGAATAATTTGAAATGAGGCAGGCAGGAAAGGAGAGCAGGACCTGCCTAAGAAATATTTGACATGATTCTCTTAAGGTTTTTTTTTCTTTTGCATTTGTTATAGTACGAGTAAAATGATTAGAATTCTTAGTGAAAGCAAAGGCCAGAATTAAGAATAAAAGAAAGCAGATTTGGACTGAAACTAAACCTAGATGAGATGAATATTGAAAGTGAAAGTAAAACCCAAAGAGAGGCTATGTTCTGCGGTGTGTATATTTATATTAAGAATAATAGATTCAAGATGCATTACTTGGGGGCAGTCATTAACTCATGATTTTATTTAATAAAAGCAGTTTTGTTTTTGCAGATATTCTCCTATTTTTTGTACATACTCATTCCTAAAAACATGCATGTGCTAACCTCAGATGTGTCAAAGATACAGACATTCAGGTTAGGGTAGGAGCTCCATTCCAGAGAGCTTAAAACACTATAAAATCCCTAATTACATCTTCACTTTTAGTCACAATCTTCAATAATATGTTATTAATGATATTTTGCATGTTAATCTTTCATTTCTTTTCCTTCACAATTAATCGCATGTCTGGTTGACCCAAGCTAAGTTCATTAAGCATTGAATTGAAGCGAAGCTTTGTTGCTTTGGGTGTGCTTGAAGAGTTCCATCTTAATTTTCAATGAAACATGTATGAGGCTTATGTTTCCTATTGCTTGTGTCAAGACTTTTATTCTTCCAATTTATCCTGATTTTTATTTAAAAAATAGGGACAAAATATAATACAACAGTGGGTTTTTGAAACAAACAAGCAATGGAACTCTTTTTAAATAGAATCTTCCCCAGATCCTAGTCTGTGAAGTATATAGAAGTGAAACAACCTTGTTTAGAATTGGGAGAGGGATACAGGGATCTCAGAGGCACCTCTATGGGCTCCCCAGAACCCTGTTTGGTGATCTCTGCAAAATTATGTTCATATTTATGCATTAAAACCTATTGTATGCCCAAGATGGTGACATTGTCAGAAAGGAACTTGGCAAGTACTACTATTAAATAGTTCAAAGTGTTCATTTGTCAGCTCATAGAGGAAAGTCTTTCTTGGGTATATCTAAGGCAGTTCATGGTGTCAATATGTGTTGTATGAAAATGCAAGTAGAAGTTTTGGAAGTGGATGACTGAAGCATTTCACTGGTCTGGAACCACTTGTTCAGGTGCAGTGCTGGGACAGCTCTGTCCTCTTCCTTTCTCTGACAGGTGTTCCACCAGCCCCTTGCCCTGATTTCCCATCCTTCCACTCACCTGTTCTTGGCTCTGAGATAGCATTCCTCCCCTGCCCCGTTCTGTCTGGCACCTAAGCAACTTCATAAGTATGGAATGAAGAGACAGATTTTTTGAAGGATTTCAAGTCCTTAAGGCCTGTGTAGTATGTGACAATTTAGACCTTCAACACCAACCTTGCACCAGTTGTTACGTTGGAATTGCTGTGATGTCAGTCATTTCCCCGAGTCTTTGCTCATTTGGAAAATGAGTTCTCTGTTCACATCCATTCATATTTTATTCAACACACGTTTACTGAATTCCTGACACAGGTAAAGCACTGTGCTAAATGTTGTGGGCCCTCCTCCTCCTCTTTCAAATGCCTGCACAAACAATACCTCCTCTGTGAACTTTTTCTACCTTCATCATGTAAAATTAGGCTTCTGGCTCTGTGCTGGTACTTTGTACATAACTGTATGTGGGTATTAATTACAAACTACAATCTAGCTGTTCACAGGACTATCTCTCCTGGTTGAATATGACCTTCTCGAGGACAGGTGCTTGCCTTAATCATTTTTGTCTCACTTAGCACAGTGTGATTTGGACCTATCAGGTCATCTACATATGGAAAGAAGGGAACCTGCTTGTGGTGGACACACCCTAAGGTGGCCTCCGTTGTCTATCCCCTCCCTTACAGTGGAGGCAGAATCTGTGACTTGCTTCTAGACAACAGAAAATGGTAAAAGTGGTGATAGCTATTTCTGTCATTGCCTTGTATTATATAAGGCTCTAAGTAGATGGGAGTGAGAGATACTTCTGCTAGCTTTGAAGAAGTAATTTGCAATTTGTAGGAGGACCTACGGATGGGTCCATGTGGCAAGGAACTGAGGGTGCCCTTTTGGAGCTAAGAGTGGCCGCTGGCTAATAGCAAGTAAGAAATCATGGGCCCAAGTCTCAAACCTGAAACGAAATGAAATCTGACAATAACCCAAATGGAAGTAGATTCTTCCCCAGTCAAGCCTCCAGATAAGAATGTAGCTCAACAGATGTCTTTTTTTTTTTTTTTTTGCGGTACGTGGGCCTCTCACTGTTGTGCCCTCTCCCGTTGTGGAGCACAGGCTGTGGACGCACAGGCTCAGTGGCCATGGCTCACAGGCCCAGCAGCTCCGTGGCATGTGGGATCTTCCCGGACCGGGGCACAAACCCGTGTCCACTGCATTGGCAGGCGGACTCTCAACCACTGCGCCACCAGGGAAGCCCCTCAACAGATGTCTTGATTGGAGATTTATGAGACCCTGAGTGGAGGACAAAGATAGACTATGCCTGGACTCCTGGTGGAAACTGTAAGATAATGAAGGGACATTTTTTTAAGCTGGTAAATTTGTATCATCTGTTAGGCAGGAATAGAAAACATATACCCTGGGAGAGGATGTTCAGCAGGACATTTTCCTGTGGCTGCAGAATAAGCAACCAGAGTCCAGAATAGGGGGCAAAGAGGCAGTGTTTTCCTCCATCTAAAGAGAGCTTCCAACATTCCCTAAATTTGAGCAAGAGAGACCCTCACCATAACCACTCCTTGGTTCTTCACCCAATCTATATAAGAGAAAACTTGGAGGAAAAAGGAAGAGAGTCTTTGTGGTTATTGTACTGATGGAATTGTTCAGGTAGGAATTGACTGCCTCATCCCTCTCCACTTCGAGTCAAGTGCTAAGAGCTACCAGAGCATCCCTTGTAAGGTAGGGATCAGCTACAGGAAGCTGTGATGATCATCTTAGTCCTTAGTCACACCTGTACTTAGGTAGTGGATCTGCCTCTTGAATAGAAGAAAAAGGAATGAAAGTGAGTTGGCAAAACTTAGGAAAGGTGGGCACTTGGGCAATCAGCACTGTCATCGCTTGGTAAGCCCAGAACTGTGAGTGTTCTGGAGGTTAAGAGGATGCTGAAGAACATACTGGAATTGATCATCTCAGGCTGTTCACTAGGTAGGGAGACTGCAACACCAGTGGGAGCTGAGTGGGAGAGTGAAGAGGCCAATCCAGATTTCCCAAGGAAGGGATCTGTACTTTGGGAAGCCTTCACCGGTCCCTGGAGGAAGCCACACAGGAGAGTCAGCATGTAGATGCTCACCGTATAAAGGGCATCTGTGGTCCAAAGCAGTGAATGTAAAGCGAGGATTCAAACACATCTAATTGAATAAGGAGACCTTTAAGCCTTTCCCATGCCTCCTATCTCTTCTCTATTCCCAACTATTGAGGAACTAAGAAGCTGTCTTGAGGGAGAAGACGGGAGGAAGTGAAAAATTAGACCAAACAAATACCTTTCCACTCAAATCCTCTCAAACCACGTGTCTAGCCCATGAGAATGGGGGGGGGGCTGTTTAACTTAGTAGCAGAGATGAAACTGAAGTTTTAAAATAGAAGGACTTTAAATACTGAAGGTAACCATGAAGTTATGTATTCTGCCCAGTTGTCATCAAGGGATGGGAGAGACAGAATTAAAAGACTATGCCTGAAAGCAGGGCTTGGGAAAGAGAATGATTGTCTCACGTATGTGACCCCAATGAGTTAAGACTCCTTAACACACTTAGGTTTGCCTTCAATGAGTTCACAGGTGACCAGGGGAGATATAATAAAGTCAGAAATAACAAATACTAGATAGGATGAGATGAATGTACCACATCAAGCGTTCTGGGAATTTAGAGGATAGATGGACTTTTCTCACTGGGAGACAAAGGAAGGCATCACATGTTGTCCATAAATATTCTTTGATGTCATCTCAACAATGATGATATGTGTTTGAAAGCAAAAAGTTCCCCATGGCTAACATCCCAGAATTATGAAAGATGTTGGACTATCTTTGTTTCATTTATTTTCTACATTGATGGATTTTTACAGGATTGGACTCTGCACAATTGGCTGAGAATCAAGCTGAAACTCCTGAGTTATGCTCTAGCTTTTCTTCCACTGTTAAGAAATAGCCATTTAAAGTAACAGCTTAAACTGTCTTTTCTCTCTCCTTGTCCTCTCCCTTATTGAGGATGGAAAAAGCAGAAATGTAGTATGTTCTGGCTATTACAGTAATTCACGATAATAATGAACTTGATCCTTCTCTATAGCTGCGTTTGAATGCTGGGTCCTGGAAAACAAGAAAATATGCATCAAAGTAAGATAGAAAATTGAGTTGACAAGGATATTAGAATTTATTTAACATAACCTAACTAAGGCAGTGAAAGCGAAAATTGAGAGGAGGGGATGGATTTTTGATTTCTTCAGGACTTGACGGTTAGATGTGGGGGTCAGTAAAGGAGAAGGGAGAATGGGGTAGATACTGAAATTCTACCTTGGGCATCTGGGTATAGTCATGGAATCAGGAAATACTGGAGAAGGAGCAAAATTTAGGAAGAAAGTGTTGCATCCTGTTTTAAACTCCCTGTCAAGGTTTGCTAAAATCATGAAAGACTTGTTCTATGAGCTCAGTGGCTGTCTCCCAAGGTTATGGTCACTGAAGTGGGGATGGTTTAGTCTTGGTGGAGTTTTCTGTTTATCAAGCTGAATATCAAACTACCACAAAGTGTGCAAAGGCAAAATGGGCATGGGTGTGGGCACATTCATTCAAAAATATTCACTGTGTGCCTACTCTGTATCAGGCACTGTGCTGGTACTGAGGAATAGCCTGGTGAAGCAATGCACAAGGTCCTTGCCCTCGAGGAGCTTACATTTGCATGGAGACATCAGACAATAAACAAATAAATGAACAAGAGAAATATGAGGCTAAAGTCCATTCTAGGCAGAGATGAAAAGGTCCACTGTGTTAGAGAGTAACCAGGGGCTAGCTTGAGTTGGACATTGTGGTGATTGTTTCTGCTCACGTTTTCATAGCCATTCCTTTCCCAGTCCTGGCCTCCCTCCGTGTACTTGCTGACACAATTTCAGTTTTCCTGGGGTGGTTACCCTCTGGTCATCTTAGGGAACGTGACCCTTTTCCAGACCCCTCCTTAATATCAATCATGGTTATTTCTTCCTTCTTACCAGTGATTAGTTTCAGTAAAGCAGGTCCTGGCCAAAGGGATCTATGAGTTACCAGTTGGGGAACTTCTTTCTGGTAAAGGTTTTTCTACTAAAAAAAGCTGCTTGGAAGGAAGTGGCTGTCTTCTTTACAAGACATCATTGTGTCCTCCTGTGATGTCTGGAGCAGTTGCAATCCCCCCTGTGACCCTGAAGGGAGCATTGCTGACCTGCTGAAGATGACAGAGTAAAAACTTGGAAAGGACCTAAGTCGTTACTGAAGTCCTAATGCTGTTGAATTGTCCAACGTCAGAATTATCCTTCCTCTATGCTATGTGTTGTGTGAGTTACCAAAGCTTTGTTTTAGCTGTTTCTAGTTGGGTCTTCTTTGTTACTTGTTGCTAAAGCCATCTTAACTGGTATGTGTGGGTTGGGGGAGGACATGTCAACATGGTGACTTTCAAGCTGACAGATGAATGTCATGAAGGAGCCAAGTTATGTAAAGAACTGGGGGAAGAGCGCATTCCAGGCAGTGGGATCAGCAAATAGAGATGCCCAGTGGGGGAGCAAGCGTGAAGCGTTTGAGGAAAAAACAGCGGGCCACTAAGGTGGTGTGGCGAGTGATGGGAACGTAAACGGAGAGGAGGTCAGAGAGGTAAGACATTACAACCTACATAAGGAGCTGGAATTCTTTTTTATTGTAGCATAATAGAGGAGTTTGGATTTTAATCTAAATACAGTGGAAATCATTGGAGAAGTAGGTCCATCTCTTTCATTTTTTTCATCCCCTAAACCCAACACATAGTTGAACTGAATTGTAGTTTACAGGTTTTCAGTTTGATCAAAATAATTCCAATATTAGAAAGATCATTTGAAAGAGAATATTTTTCTCTAATGCTCCAACGTAAAGAGGTAAACTTCTCCTTGACAACAGGCAAAGGGGTTTCTCACAATTCTTTTTATCAGACACAACTTCAGAAACTAAGTTTACAGGTAAAGAAAGTCAGAAACACATGCAAAACTGCGGAGACGACGACTCTTAATTAGCTGCCTCAAACGACTCTTGGCATTCCTAATTTTCACCTTTTTGTAACAATTCAATTCATTCCAAGGTCTTACCAGAGTAGACAGGCATGAAATGAATTCTCCACAATAGGTTACCAATGGCAAAGAAATTGCAAGCTTTGAAATGGCTGGAAGAAATCACATGATCTCCGGCTCTTGCTTTTCCCTAAACTGTGAATTCTGTCAACATTAATTCTGTGAAATATGTAGGCTGCATTCTTTGGGAGAAATGAAACATTTTATTTTCTCTAAGCCTTATGTGTATTCCATCTTTTCCCTAAGCCCTGCTCTCATGAGGAGGATATTCTCTGGTGGGCGTGTAGTATAGTGGATGAGAACTGGAAATCAGGATACCTGCGTGCTAGTGGGTCTGGATGTGTGTAAAAGATAATATAGGGGGTTTTAGTAGACTGCATGTTCTCTGTGGATCAGTAGCACGGTGGGGCTTTCCCCTCTCTCATACTCTAGTATGCCCCGTATGCTAGCCGCTTGCTACTATTTGTACACTCTTGAAGGGTCCACGCAATTTCCTCCCGTTGGGTCTTTGAAAACACCATGCCCTCTTCCTGGAATGTCCTGTCTCCACTTCTCTGTTCTTTAAAACCCAAAGCTTTCTCTGTTAAGCTTTCTGGGTTGGGTATAAACTCTGTGTGCCTTCTCAAGTTCCCTTGACCATTCCCCCTTTTTCTCATGCTGCTGCACACCACCTTCCGGATAATGCCATCCCCTGCTTTGCCGATATCCTTATGAACTCCGTGAGGCGACTGGGATCTGGAACGAAGCCCTGAATCTGCATTTCCTTCACGCCTCACATGCTGAGCCCCTCAGGCTTTTGAGACTGAGACTTAAAAGTCCTGCTTTGGGATCTGGGATCTGGGTCCTTGATTGGATGCTGAGGGGCTGGAAGATGTAAAGTGTGGAGGAATCAACTTGCTGTGGGTGGCCTTGTACCAATGGAAGTCAGCAGATGAGAGCAGGGAGCCAGGCTGATAAATTCCAACTCTTCTTGCCCTGTTTTGGGTTGCTCAGAAATGCAGTTTCTCTTTGCAAACTTTCCAGAGAAGTCTTTCCAGAGGCTGAGTAAACATACCTCGAGTCACTGGCTGTATCTCTTTGTTGCACACTGTGGAGCGGTAGCTGCTGCATTGCACTGTATTGTTTACTATCTTTCCTTACTACATTTCCCCCTTTCTCCCTACCCGTATGCCCCTGGGCTTGCACATCTTAAATAATAATTCTTGTCTTGTGACCTTCCTGACTCCTTCCCACTGGGCTTTGTTCATACCTCCTCTGTGGGACAGCAGAAGCTCTCTTAACCCATCTCCTCTTACTGACTCCTGGATAGTGCAATGTTTCCCATTCCTTCTGTAAACCACTATGAATGCTCATCACCAGTAGACTCCTTGCTGTAGTCTCATGTGTACTTATGCGTCCACCTGAATTGTATGTTTATCCAGAGTGACTTATGTTTCCTCCAATTTTGTGTACACAATGTTCCCTTATTACTATAACCATATAATGTAATTAGACGTTACCTAAGCCAATACATTCCGAAAATAATAGAGTTGTTTCTATGAAAATCTAGTTGAATAATTTAGATTTAAGAAAATGCTGCTTTAAAAGGAACTAGAGTCAAATTAGATATGGTAAGATAATTGTAAAACTTTAGGGAAAAATTTTAACATCTAGAAGGGTTCTGTAATCATATGGCTTTCCAAGGGCATTTAAATTCTTGTTCTACTACTTTAAATAAACCAAAGTTATCAGAGTTGATACATTATTGGTGTGGTTTATGCAAGAAAGACTCCACAGAATGCCAATGGTGGACCAACAGTTACAGAAAAGGTCTTGGCTCTACACCAGAAGACTGGCAGCAATGAAAGCTTTACAGCAACTAAGGGATGATTTAAGCGTAGGAAAAAAGCAGGGTACCCAGGCAGTAGGCCCTGGAGGGCACAAATTACCTACGGATCAATCTGCTGCTTAAAAATTTACAGAGGGGTTAAAATCACTTATCAATAGGAAAAATTTTATTAGAGAATAACTCCCCAATAAGGTGGATATAGTTCTAAATTTTAAGACGTTTTCCAGAAAACTGTGGTGCAAAAGGTAAAGCAAATACTACAAGTATACACAAAATTCAAACAAGGATTCTCGGCAGCTGCCAATAGCAATGCAGACGGAATTCCAAATTCTGACTTTTTATTATTGGCAAAAGAAAAAGTCTCCAAGATTTAAGAGATAAATTGTTTGTTTTTAGAAGATAAGTAGTCTTCACAAAAATCAGCATAGACAGACTCTGAATTATTCTATAAACTTATTTTTTCCTGTGAATGTACACATTCTGTGAAGAAACACTTGAAGAAAATAGACAGCTAAAAAGCCTACGCTTTCTTTATTAATGTTTTTTAAATTATGGGTTTTGACTCTCGGTGGGTCATGAAATAAATGTACTGAGTTGGGGAAAAGGATTTTAAAAAATAAAATGAAGTAGAAAAAAATAGAATAGAAAATATCAGTGTGAATTATATGTTATAAAGGTATTTCATGAAAATTTGTCTTATTATATGTGTGTGGTATGTGTATATGTGATATAAAATTTCTAACTGTGATGTAAAATTTCTCTTACCTTGTATTTCTGGCCAAAACTTTGAAGGCCTTTGATCTAACATATGCTTCTTCATGTTTTAGTTTTGAATAATGTAAAGAAAGTGATTTAAATAAATGTCAGGTTTTTATAACATAATGTAACTTCTTTGTTCCAAGTTATGGATCATGGGGTTATAAAATGTTTCAAAGATAATTTTGGAGTTTAATTTCAGAAATAGAGGACATGAATATATATATATATATATATATATATATATATATATATCACACACACATGTGTATATATATGATACAAACAATCATTAAAAATCATTGACATTAAAGGAGATTTTCCTTTCAGTTTAGTGGGGAGTGAAATTCCCAGTTCGATATTTACTAAATCTCAGAGAAGAGAAAAATGTTGCCTGAGGTTGAAAACATTGGAAAAATTCTGAACTACAAGAGAATAATTAAGAACATGGTTTAGTAACTGACCCCAGACAAATTGGAGGTGCCAATGATTTACAGAAAGATGATATATAACAATGAACTAATGATTCCTATTTGTTGCAATATATACTTAGCGTCAGGGATGAAATCCTTCAGGGCATGACAGAAATAACTCAAAAAATGAAGAAGACAGGGAAAAGGAAGTATAATATCAAGTCTAGAGCCCAAATTTTCTCATCATGCAGAAGCTGAAGTTGTCCCAGGTGGAATTTTATTCTATTGAATTGGTAGTCAACTGTGTTATGACACATGAAAAACGCACATGCTTCAAAAATATGTCTCAAGAACTATGTTTCTTTTTCTCAACAACTTCCAAATATTAAATAAATGAATATTTATATATTTTAAATTAAAGCAAAATATTTAAACTTTACATGTATCATTTTCATGATTCTCTGCTTTAACTGACTTTCTATTTATAAAATCAATACTGGTCTTGATGGTTTGCATAAGACTGTTGTTATTGCCTTCTATTGCCAGCGTTTTTCTTTCTGTCTTTCATGCCAGGATCTGGTGTTAGTCAAGTATACAGTTTCTGGATTCAGACCTCTTGGGATGGACTGTAGCTCTTCTGTCACCACTAATGAGACCCTGGATTTACAATTCAGTCTCTCTGGGCCTGAGTTCTCCCACTGGAAGGATGGAGCTGAGATATCACTTGATTTCATTAGATTAAAACTCAGATAACATATGTAAAGCCCTAAGCATAGGGTCAGATACACAGTAAATATTCAACAGTGATAGTTTTCCCCACTCTGATGTCTTAAATTTACCATAAATATAATTTGCATTGTCTTTTCTCATTTCAAAACATTTTTCAGCATATATTTCAGATTGCCTGGCATTTCAACCATTTTCGGTGCTCCCCAAATCTTTAGGAGTTTTCTCAGAATAATAACAGTTAAAATGATAACATTAGCTTATATATTGATGGCATTTTATAATGTTTAAATTTGATGTGAGTGGCCTAATAGGGCTCATTTACCAGGTTTCATAGTTCAGGATTACAATACTCAGAAACATTAATTTACCCACTCTAGGTCACCCAGCTCATGGATGGGAAGAGAAGACTGACCCATGCTCTCCTGACACTGAGCCCAGTTCTTTCCAACCCCTGTTGTCACATGCACAGTCCTCTGTGTGAGCCAACGTGGATCATACCGCATGGCCAAGCAGCCTTCCCTGAGAACTTGGAAACTGGTCCAACTTGGAGGAATCTCATTAGCACTTTTCAAAGCTTTACCCTGACTGCATTTTAAGTTGTATAATTTTTCTGGATCTGTATCTCGAATAGATGCTGGTTATTGGCAAGTACTGTATCTCATTTGGGTGGAATTTTCCCCATAACATGATTCAAACTGTATTAAAAGACTAGAGAAAAAGGAAAAACAAAAACCCTTCAAATAAAAGGCATCCAGAGAGTCTCCTGCTATTTGACTTATAAAAATAATGGCAATGATTCACGAAGTTCATTATCTAATTCCTTCAAGACCCAAGGATTCATGCCATCTGGATCTCTTGATTGGTCTCTGTTTGGTTTCTCCATGAAGCCTCTTGCCTCTTTTTTTGTCACAGCTGAAATAAATTATTGGGCTTCTCTTACTGTTCATATACATGACAATTCCAGACTTTAAAAAATATACATAAAAAATGTATTTCAGTAGCTTGGAAATTTGCAATGGTTGTAATGTTTGGTACTTTTTGTCTTGATTGTATTTTTAAATTACATCTACACTGTTGGCTGGGGTTAAATCATTCTGCATTTTTGCTGTGTTATTTGCTTTCCCCAGACTTCCTAGATTTAGAAAGCTTAGTTTTATTCCTTTCTCCATTTTATTAGGCTCACAGTCACCCTTAAAAGAATCAAAATCTCATCCAGAAACAACTGGCTGGTTTCTTCCTAGAATTTATGGTTTTAGGGACAGCAGCAAACTGATTTAATAAAATAGAAATTCCTTTTTGAAATTTGTTGTTTTGTCCATTTCTGTTGCCATTTTCCATATATGTATATATATTTAATTTGAAAAATTTTTTTAATTTTTATTTTTCCTCAAACTATAGCATGAACCCAGGTAGACCTGGGTTTGAACCCCAGGTCCTTTTTCATCTTGTGCATTTTTAGGGTCCTAGAAAGACAGACACTTCTAAGAAGAAGTTATCCATGTCCTCCCCATTGCTTTGGGTAGCCTGCATTCCTTCCTCATGTTCTAGAATAATCCTTCACATATGACTATTCTGGGGAGTGGTGAGGGAAAGTCAGGGTCAAGATAAACCTGAGGAGGAAGGAGTGGGAGGATTTGGAAAAGATTATTTCTCTCAACAGCACATAATCATGTTACACACAAAAGCTAATGAGCGGGATTTGCAGTTGCCTGAAGGCTAGAAGCAGAGAAAGACTCAGAGGTAGAGAATGGACTTGAGGACACGGGGAGGGAGAAGGGTAAGCTGGGACAAAGTGAAGGAATAGCATTGACATACACACTACCAAATGTAAAATAGATAGCTAGTGGGAAGCAGCCGCATAGCACAGGGAGATCAGCTTGGTGGTTTGTGACCACCTAGAGGGGTGGGATAGGGAGGGTGGGAGGGAGATGCAAGAGGGAGGAGATATGGGGACATATGTATATGTATAGCTGATTCACTTTGTTATAAAGCAGAAACTAACACACCATTGTAAAGCCATTATACTCCAATAAAGATGTTTTTTAAAAAAAAGCTAATGCTTTTATTTTCTAAAAACACCCCATATCTTAGAGACTTAGGAAGTTTAGAGACCCTAAACCATGCCAGATTCACTGATCTTCAGCTGTAACTTATGAATTAACACCTGTCCTGCAAACACACAAAGCAGTCTTTCCTGGAAAATGAGCTCTTTAGGACTTTTCTTTCTACGGTAGACATGGAGTGCTCTTTTTTACATACAGTGCCTTTGAACATCCTTCATCTACTTGGACAATTCCACTCTGTAAAGTCCATTCCTCCTAAGATAGAAACCAGAAGTCTTTTGCCCAGTCACCCTTACAGCTTTGGTACAGTCACGTGAGAAGAGTTTATCTAGAGACAGCTTAGCAGTTAGAAGCTAGTGACACTAAAATTGTGGGGTCTGCAAGAATCCATGCTGTAAGGATGGCACAGACACCCCAGGATCCAGGATCTGAAGGGGCAGAGGTCCTGGTGGTGTCAGGGGCTGGGAGTCAGCATTGTAAACTCCAGTGCTTTCTCCGTGGCTTTACAATTGCTGCGAGCTTACAGGCGATTTGGGATTGTTCATGGGGGTGTCATCCTTACACTTGGTTCCCACATCCATATAAATGGAGCCGCTACCACCAACCTCATGGCATCACTGCTAGGATGAAATGGTAAGGGACATGTAAACATCTAGCACTTGGTCTCACCAATGACTATGAATGTCAGTTTCTTTCCTTCCTCTCCCTACAGTTTCTGTTTCATTTCTCTCGCCAGGGTCGTGAGTTAATTGTCTCACAAATCCAAGGGAGCTGAGCTGACTGATCATGATTCTAGGGTGTTAAGTCCCCAGGCCCAGAGCAACGCCAAAGAGGGGCAGTACAGCAAGCCTAAGAGATGAGGGGAAAGGGCAGGGGAAGGGACTTCTAGGCAGAGGAAACTACAAGAGCAGAGGACTGGGCTCCAAACCATTTGGCTGCGAGAAACAGGAATAGTCAGTTTGCCTGGAGAATGCAGGGTGAGCTTGCATTTCTGCAGTCTGTTTTGATGTCACATAAACATAATTATTGACACGGAAAGTTGTTTACACTATGCTATTAAGTGATAAAAGCAGATTACAGAGTAGTAAATGCAATATGAAGCCATTTTTGTATGGTATATATGTGTATATGAATGTATGTATATATGTAATATATAGACACACATAAAAATCTAGAAGAGGATACATCAGTTTTTCTTTTTTTAAACATCTTGATTGGAGTATAATTGCTTTACAATGGTGTGTTAGTTTCTGCTGTATAACAAAGTGAATCAGCTATACATATACATACCCATATCTCCACCCTCTTGCGTCTCCCTCCCACTGTCCCTATCCCACCCCTCTAAGTGGTCACAAAGCATGGAGCTGATCTCCCTGTGCTATGCAGCTGCTTCCCACTAGCTATCTATTTTACATTTGGTAGTGTATATATGTCCAGGCCACTCTCTCACTTCGTCCCAGCTTACCCTTCCCACTCTCTTTGTCCTCAAGTCCATTCTCTACGTCTGTGTCTTTATTCCTGTCCTGCCCCTAGGTTCTTCAGAACAATGTTTTTTTTTTAGATTCCATATTTATATGTTAGCATATGCTATTTGTTTTTCTCTTTCTGACTTACTTCACTCTGTATGACAGGCTCTAGGTCCATCCACCTCACTACAAATAACTCAATTTCATTTCTTTTTATGGCTGAGTAATATTCCATTGTATATATATGCCACATCTTCTTTATCCACTCATGTGTCAATGGACACTTAAGTTGCTTCCATGTCCTAGCTATTGTAAATAGAGCTGCAATGAACACTGTGGTACATGACTCTTTTTGAATTATGGCTTTCTCACAGTGTATGCCCAGTAGTGGGATTGCTGGGTCGTATGGTAGTTCTATTTTTATTTTTTTAAGGAACCTCCATACTGTTCTCCATAGTGGTTGTATAAGTTTACATTCCCACCAACAGTGCAAGAGGGTTCCCTTTTCTCCACCCCCTCTCCAGAATTTAGTGTTTGTAGATATTTTTATGAGGGCCATTCTGACTGCTGTGAGGTGATACGTCATTGTGGTTTTGATTTGCATTTCTCTAAAGATTAGTGATGTTGAGCATCCTTTCACGTGTTTGTTGGCAATCTGTATATCTTCTTTGGAGAAATGTCTATTTAGGTGTTCTGTCGATTTTTGGATTGAGTTGTTTGTTTTTTTGATATTGAGCTGCATGAGCTGCTTGTAAATTCTGGAGATTAATCCTTTGTCAGCTGCTTCATTAGCAAATATTTTCTCCCATTCAGAGCATTGTCTTTTCATCTAGTTTATGGTTTCCTTTGCTGTGCAAAAGCTTTTAAGTTTCATTAGGTCCCATTTGTTTATTTTTGTTTTTATTTCCATTTCTCTAGGTGGTGGGTCAAAAAGGATCTTGCTGTGATTTATGTCATAGAGTGTTCTGCCTACGTTTTCCTTTAAGAGTTTGATAGTGTCTGGCCTTACATTTAGGTCTTTAATCCATTTTGAGTTTATTTTTGTGTATGGTGGTAGGGAGTGTTCTAATTTCAGTGTTTTACATGTAGCTATCCAGTTTTCCCAGCACCACTTATTGAAGAGGCTGTCTTTTTCCATTGTATATTCTTGCCTCCTTTATCAAAACTAAGGTGACCATATGTGCATGAGTTTATCTCTGGGATTTCTATACTGTTCCATTAATCTATATTTCTGTTTTGGTGCCAGCACCATACTGTCTTGATTACTGTAGCTTTGTAGTATAGTCTGAAGTCCAGGAGCCTGATTCCCCCAGCTCCATTTTTCTTTCTCAAGATTGCTTTGGCTATTAGGGGTCTTTTTTGTTTCCATACAAACTGTGAAATTTTTTTGTTCTAGTTCTGTGAAAAATGCCATTGGTAGTTTGATAGGGATTGCATTGAATCTGTAGATTGCTTTGGGTAGTAGAGTCATTTTCATAATGTTGATTCTTCCAGTCCAAGAACATGGTATATCTCTCCATCTGTTTGTATCATCTTTAATTTCTTTCATCAGTGTCTTATAGTTTTCTGCATACAGGTGTTTTTTCTCCTTATGTGGGTTTATTCCTAGGTATTTTATTCTTTTTGTTGCAATGATAAATTGGAATGTTTCCTTAATTTCTCTTTCAGATTTTTCATCATTTGTGTATAGGAATTCAGGAGATTTCTGTGCATTAATTTTGTATCCTGCTACTTTACCAAATTCATTGATTAGCTCTAGTAGTTTTCTGGTAGCATCTTTAGGATCTCTATATACAGTATCATGTCATCTGCAAACAGCGACAGCATTACTTCTTCTTTTCTGATTTGGATTCTTTTATTTCTTTTTCTTCTCTGATTGCTGTGGCTAAAATTTCCAAAACTTTGTTGAATGATAGTGGTGAGAGTGGACAACCTTGTCTTGTTCCTGATCTTAGAGGAAATGGTTTTCAGTTTTTCACCCTTGAGAACGGTGTTGGCTGTAGGTTTGACATATATGGCCTTTATTATGTTGAGGTAAGTTCCCTCTATGCCTACTCTCTGGAGGGTTTTTATCATAAGTGGGTGTTAAATTTTGTCAAAAGCTTTTTCTGCATCTACTGAGATGATCATATGGTTTTTCTCCTTCAATTTGTTAATATGGCATATCACATTGATTGATTTGCATGAATTGAAGAATCCTTGCATTCCTGGGATAAACCCACTTGATCATGGTGTATGATCCTTTTAATGTGCTGTTGGATTCTGTTTGCTAGTATTTTGTGGATGATTTTTACATCTATGCTCATTAGTGATATTGGCCTGTAGTTTTCTTTCTTTGTGACATCCTTGTGGCTTTGGTATCAGGGTGATGGTGGCCTTGTAGAATGAGTTTGGGAGTGTTCCTCCCTCTGCTATATTTTGGATGAGTTTGAGAAGGTTAGGTGTTAGCTCTTCTCTAAATGTTTGATAGAATTTGCCTGTGAAGCCATCTGGTCCTGGGCTTTTTTTTGTTGGAAAATTTTTAATGAGAGTCTCAATTTCAGTGCTTGTGATTGGTCTGTTTATATTTTCTATTTCTTCCTGGTTCAGTCTTGGAAGGTTGTGCTTTTCTAAGAATTTGTCCATTTCTTCCAGGTTGCCCATTTTATTGGCATACAGTAGCTTGTGTTAATCTCTCATGATCCTTTGTATTTCTGCAGTGTCAGTTATTACTTCTCCTTATTCATTTCTAATTCTATCGATTTGAGTCTTCCCTCTTTTTTTCTTGATGAGTCTGGCTAATGGTTTATCAATTTTGTTTATCTTCTCAAAGAACCAGCTTTTAGTTTTATTGATCTTTGCTGTTGTTTCCTTCATTTATTTTTCATTTATTTCTGATCTGATCTTTATGATTTCTTTCCTTCTGCTAACTTTGGGGTTTTTCTGTTCTTCATTCTCTAAATGCTTTAGGTGTAAGGTTAGGTTGTTTCTTTGTGATGTTTCTTGTTTCTTGAGGTAAGATTGTATTGCTATAATCTTCCCTCTTAGAACTGCTTTTGCTGCATCCCAAAGGTTTTGGGTCATTGTGTTTTCATTGACATTTGTTTCTAAGTATTTTTTGATTTCCTCTTTGATTTCTTCAGTGATCCCTTGGTTATTTAGTAGCATATTGTTTAGCCTCCATGTGTTTGTATTTTTTACAGTTGTTTTCCTGTAATTGATATCTAGTCTCATAGCATTGAGGTCGGAAAAGATACTTGATACAATTTCAATTTTCTCAAATTTACCAAGGCTTGATTTGTGACTCAAGATATGATCTGTCCTGGAGAATGTCCCATGAGCAGTTGAGAAGAAAGTGTATTCTGTTGTTTTTGGATAGAATGTCCTATAAATATCAATTAAGTCCATCTTGTTTAGTGTGTCATTTAAAGCTTGTGTGTCCTTATTTATTTTCATTTTGGTTGATCTGTCCATTGGTGAAAGTGGGGTGTTAACGTCCCCTACTATGATTATGTTACTGTCGATTTCCCCTTTTATGGCTGTTAGCATTTGCCTTATGTACTGAGGTGCTCCTATGTTGGATGCATAAATATTTACAATTGTTATATCTTCTTCTTGGATTGATCCCTTCATCATTATGTAGTGTCCTTCTTTGTCTCTTGTAAAAGTGTTTTAAAGTCTGTTTTGTCTGATATGAGAATTGCTACTCCAGCTTTCTTTTGATTTCCATTGACAGGGAATATCTTTCTCCATCCCCTCACTTTCAGCCTGTATGTGTCCCTAGGTCTGAAATGGGTCTTTTGTAGATAGCATATATATGGGTCTTGTTTTTGTATCCATTAAGCCAGTCTATGTCTTTTGGTTGGAGCATTTAATCCATTTACATTTAAGGTAATTATCAATATGTATGTTCCTATCACTATTTTCTTAATTGTTTGGGGTTTGTTATTGTAGTTCTTTTCCTTGTCTTGTGTCTCCTGCCGAGAGAAGTTCCTTTAGCATTTGCTCTAAAGCTGGTTTGGTGGTGCTGAATTCTCTTAGCTTTTGCTTGTCTGTAAAGGTTTTAATTTCTCTGATGAATCTGAATGAGATCCTTGCTGGGTAGAGTAATCTTGGTTGTGGTTTTTTCCCTTTCATCACTCTAAATATGTTCTGCCAGTCTCTTCTGGCTTGCAGAGTTTCTGCTGAAAGATCAGCTCTTAACCTTATGGGGATTCCCTTGTATGTTATTTGTTGTTTTTCCTTTGTTGATTTTAATATTTTTTCTTTGTATTTAATTTTTGATAGTTTCATTAATATGTGTCTTGGCATATTTCTCCTTGGATTTATCCTGTATGGGACTCTCTGTGCTTTCTGGCCTTGATTGACTATTTCCTTTCCCATATTAGGGAAGTTTTCAACTATAATCTCTTCAAATATTTTCTCAGTCCCTTTCTTTTCCTCTTCTTCTTCTGGGACCTGTATTATTCAAATGTTGCTGTGTTTAATATTGGCCCAGAGGTCTCTGAGTCTGTCCTCAATTCTTTTCATTCTCTTTTCTTTATTCTGCTCTATGGTAGTTATTTCCACTATTTTATCTTACAGGTCACTTATCCGTTCTTCTGCCTCAGTTATTCTGCTATTGATTCCTTCTAGAGAATTTTTAATTTCATTTATTGTGTTGTTCATCATTGTTTGTTTGCTCTTTAGTTCTTCTAGGTCCTTGTTAAAGGGGTTTCTTGTATTTTATCCATTCTATTTCCAAGATTTTGGATCATCTTTACTATCATGACTCTGAATTCTTTTTCAGGTAGACTGTGTATTTCCCTTCATTTTTTTGGTCTGGTGTTTTTTCCTTGCTCTTTCATCTGCAGCATATTTCTTTGTCTTCCCATTTTGCTTAACTTACTGTGTTTGGGGTCTCTTTTTCACAGGCTGCAGGTTCGTTGTTCCCGTTGTTTTTGGTGTCTGCCACCAGTGGCAAAAGTTGGTTCAGTGAATTGTGTAGGCTTCCTGGTGGAGGGGATTGGTGCCTGTGTTCTGGTGGATGAAGCTATATCTTGTCTTTCTGGTGGGCATGACCGCATCTGGTGGTGTGTATTGGGGTGCCTGTGACTTTATTATGATTTTAGGCAGCCTCTCTGCTAGTGGGTGGGGTTGTGTTCCTGTGTTGCTAGTTGTTTGGCATAGGGTGTCCAGCACTGTAAGTTGCTGGTCATTGAGTGGAGCTGAGATTTAGCATTGAGATGGAGATCTCTGGGAGAGCTTTCGCCGTTTGATATTACACGGAGCCGGGAGGCCTCTGGTGGACCAATGTCCTGAACTCGGCTCTCCCACCTCAGAGGCAGAGGCCTGACTCCCGGCTGGAGCACCAAGACCCTCTCAGCTACATGGCTCAGAAGAAAAAGGAGAAAGAAAGAAAGAAAACTAAAATAAAATAAAGTTATTAAAATAAAAGTTAAAAATTGATTTAAAATAATAAAAATTAAAAAGTAGTAAAAAAAAAAAAAAAGAAAAAGAAAGGAAGAAAGAAACAAAGAAAGAAAGAAGTGAGCAACCAGAACAAGAAACAAACCCACCAGTGATAACAAGTGCTAAATAGTATACAGAAAAAAAAAAAAAGGACAGAAAGAACCCTAGGACAAATGATAAAAGCAAAGCTATACAGACAAAATCACACAAAGAAGCATACAAATACTCACAAAAAGAGAAAAAGGAAAAATATATATATATCTATATATATAAAAAAAGGAACAGAGCAACCAAATCAATAAACAAATCTACCAATGATAATAAACTCTAAATACTAAACTAAGATAAATGTAAAACCAGAAACAAATTAGATGCAGAAAGCAAACCCCAAGTCTCCAGTTGCTCCCAAAGTCCATCGCATCAATTTTGGGATGATTTGTTGTCCATTTAGGTATTCCAGAGATGCAGTGTATACCAAGTTGACTGTGGAAATTTAATCCGCTGCTCCTGAGGCTGCTGGGAGAGATTTCCCTTTCTCTTCTTTGTTCCGCACAGCTCCTGGGTTCGGCTTTGGATTTGGCCGCGCCTCTGTGTGTAGGTCGCCTGAGCGTGTCTATTCCCCACCCATACAGGAGGGGGTTAAAGGAGCAGGTGATTAGGTGGCTCTGGCTCACTCAGGCTTGGGCAGGGAGGGGTATGGAATGCGGGGCAAGCCTGCATCGGCAGAGGCAAGTGTGATGTTGTAACAGCCTGAGGTGCGCCATGTGTTCTCTTGGGGAACTTGTCCCTGGATCGCGGAACCCTGGCTGTGGCGGGCTGCACAGCCTCCCAGGAGGGGAGGTGTGGATGGTGACCTGTGCTCGCACACAGGCTTCTTGGTGGCTGCAGCAGCAGCCTTAGCGTCTCATGCCTGTCTCTGGTGTCTGCTCTGATAGTTGCGCTCGTGCCTGTCTCTGGAGCTCTTTTAGGCAGTGCTCTGAATCCCTTCTCCTGGCACACCCCAAAACAATGGTCTCTTGCGTCTTAGGCAGTTCCAGACTTTTTCCTGGACTCCTCCCGGCTAGCTGTGGCGCACTAGCCCCCTTCAGGCTGTGTTCACGCAGCCAACCCCAGTCCTCTCCCTGGGATCTGACCTCTGAAGCCCGAGCCTCAGCTCCCAGCCCCTCCTGCCCCGGTGGGTGAGCAGACAAGCCTCTCAGGCTGGTGAGTGCTGGTCGGCCCCGATCCTCCATGCGGGAATCTCACCGCTTTGCTCTCTGCACCCCTGTTGCTGCGCTCTCCTCCGTGGCTCCGAAGCTTCCCCTCCGCCCACGTCCTATCTCCACCAGTGAAGGGGCTTCCTAGTGTGTGGAAACATTTCCTCCTTCACAGCTCCCTCCCAGAGGTGCAGGTCCTGTCCCTATTTTTTTGTCTCTGTTTTTTCTTTTTACTTTTGCCCTACCCAGGTACGTGGAGAGTTTCTTGCCTTGTGGGAAGTCTGAGGTCTTCTGCCAGCATACAGTAGGTGTTCTGCAGGAGCTGTTCCACATGTAGATGTATTTCTCATGTATTTGTGGGGAGGAAGGTGATCTCCACGTCTTACTCCTCCGCCATCTTGTAGGTCTCCTGATACATCAGTTTTAACAATAACTAATTCTAGGTTGTGAGACAATGGGTAATGTATTTTAAAAAATCTTTTTAATTACCTGTATTTGATTTTTTTCAAATGAACATGTATTATTTTTGTAATAAAAATAAAGATTAAAAAAGAGAAAAAACATTGTGTCACTAACACATAGTCTTCTAACACATGACAATTTATTTCATTAATTAATCTAGGTGATTTCCAGTTTTTCCCTATTATAAAAATGCTGCATTTAATCAGGTAGAGTTTTGTTTATTTGTTTTTTTCTTAGAAAGGCATCTTTGATTATTTGAGTGACTCAGTGTGGTCATTTTTAATTTTGTGTTTGTCTTTCCTTTTCAATATATTTTAAAGGAAGGAATGTTCACATTCCCTCTTTTCTACCTCTTTATAAAATGTCCTTGTATTTCCAGAATAGATTGAGCTCTAAGGCAAATTGGAATTCTGATTTTCTGGACATTCATGAAATGAGATAATCATGCCAAATTGCAAATGGATTGCAGGTGGTGTTGCAAGCTCTCTCCATCCTTAAGAGGACAGTTCATACAAAAACTAAAGGTGAACTACCCGAACTGAAAATGCTCTTTAAAATATCAGACATTTTACATTTTCTCACTTGACCACCAAAACAAAACCAAACTAAATCAGAAAGAACATTTCTTTACTGCACATTCAGTGTGCCAACACATTCCTTTATATTAAAAATGAAAAGACCTTAAAATACCCTAACAGATAGCAAAGCCTTAGAGAGCAAGTTTACATGCAGGGCTGGAGATATTCATTAAAATTGTAATTAGACTCACGATTAAATTCATTCACAGTAGAAACTTTGCTTGTAAGTGTTGCTACAGGAAGAAACCTCCAGTCTGAAAATTAGTTCAGCAGTCCGAGCGATTTTAATTATGCAGAGTTGATTATCGCTAGAGAAGGAAACCTTTATTGTAGCAACAGAATGAAAATCTTTTTTGCCCCTTTTTTGGTTTCCCGAGCTAATATGAGGTGCATATTTTGATAACCAAATGTTCTCTAGGCAAGGAAAATGTGAGAAAATGTGCACAGCAGGAGAGCAGAAGTTATTAAATGGCCACCCAAAAGATAAGATACACAATGCCCAGCTCAGCATGTTTCTTTCATTTCAGTTGATCCCTTTATTTGGATAAAGGCAAAGGGAGCGAAATGGCATTTATTTAACATCTACTATGTGCAATCGCTTGTGATAAGCAGTTTCTTTTTTCCAGGTCTCCCTTTGTATCACTATTTCCATTTTATAGATGAAGAAACTGGTAATCAGGGAAGTTAAATGACTCTCATAAAAAGGGGGCTAAATGCTCGGTGTGACCCCAAAGCCTGCCTCTTTTCACTCTTATCATTAGGAAGAAGAAATCCAACAGGGACTTTCAAAGTTGCTCTTACTCATTCAAGTGTATGCTCTCACACTGTGTGCTTCCTTTTGTGCTGTCACACACTCTTTTGGCGAAGGCTTGCACCCTACCCAACCCTGCCTCAAACCAGCCAGTCTAAGTGCAGCTGAGGGCAAAGCCTCTACAGATCTGGCTCCATTTCCGCCTATGGTCAAAAGCTCAGAAGCTGCAGAGCTGTTGGGTGCTGCGCGTAGTGGAAAGGGGCTGGATGTGTAGTCAGGAAACCTGATTTCTGCTCCCAGATCACAGACCTATGAGCTGTGGGATTTGGGGAAAATCGTTTTGCCTCTCTGGAGTTACATTTCTCCTCTGTCAGATGAGCAAGAGGTGGGCTTGATGATGGGGGAGGTTCTCACAGCAGTAATGTTCCAGGATGCCCTGAGGCTCTCATTGGGTTTTCAAAGCAACCAAGGAAGGGCAGTCTCCCTGGAACCCTTGGGCTTCCTCTTCTCCAGAGCCCAAAGCCATGCTGAGCATACATTTTTAAAAAATAATTAGAACAAATGTCAAACAGTAGAGAGAAGAATATAATGAACTCTCATATACTCATCATGTAGATTTAACAATTGTTTACATTTTCCACATTGATTGTATGTCTTTGTCCTGAAATTTAAAGCAAATTACAGACACGATGTCATATCAGCCATGAAAACTTCAGCATACATATCTAAAAAGTAAAGGCCATTTTCCTATATAAAATCACATAATTTTCACAGCTAATCCAAATAATAGTTTCTTCAAATAGTCAAATAAGGGCTTCCCTGGTGGCGCAGTGGTTGAGAGTCCGCCTGCCGATGCAGGGAACACAGGTTCGTGCCCCGGTCCGGGAGGATCCCACGTGCCGCAGAGCAGCTGGGCCCGTGAGCCATGGCCGCTGAGCCTGCGCCGGAGCCTGTACTCCGCAACGGGAGAGGCCACAACAGTGAGAGGCCCGCGTACCGCAAAAAAACAAACAAACAAAAAAACCAAACAAATGGTCAAATAACCAGTTTATGCTCAAATTTCTCCAGCTGTCCCCCTAATATTACAGTTGGGTTGTCTAAAGCAGGATCCAATCACTGTCCATACATCACATGTGGTTATGTCTCTTAAATCTTTTAAAATCTCATACAGTCTCTCTCTATTTTTTTTAAATGGCATTGACTTGTTGAAGATTTCAGAGAAACTGGGGCTTATTGTTCTGTCCAAAGTCTCTCTTTCTGAATATTCTGATTGCTTCTTCATGGTGTTAGTTTTTTTGTTCCTAAGTCCTACATAAACTGAAAATTAGATCTACACATTTGAATAGATCCAAGGTAAATGTTTTCTCAAGAACACTTCATGGATGACACTGTGTCCTTCGTATTTAATCACTTTGGGAGGCAATTAGGTAGTGGCACTTGATCCCGCCCCTGTGAAGTGACCGTCCCCTTGTGACCAGCATGTAGGCTGTGGGTGATATTTCGCCATCAGGTCAACATCCAGTTCACCATCAACCTTTCACCTAAGGGTCTTAGTATCAGTGATAATCTCTGCCTAAATCAATTATTTCATTAGTAGCTGAGAAATGAATTTGTAATTTGATATTTCCTTCTCTATTTACTAGCTGACATTCTTGTATAGAGAAGAACTTACCAAGGGCTCATCTTGACAAAGGCAGGGTCTACGTCCCCAAGGTTGGACTCCTTGACTTCTTGCATTTAATCTCGTACCAGGTTTTTCCTTAATTGACTTGAATTTGGATTTGAGAAGAGTGTTTTTCTCAGCATTGCCGGATTCAGGATTCCCTTTTCAATTAGCCATGGCTTCTGAGGAAAACAAAGGCAAACCTCACTCATAAAATTGGAAAGATTTCCTTTTTGTCTTAAATGCCAAAGAATCTCACTAGGAAACAAGCAATGCAATGCCTCTAGGATATCTTGAAAATATACATTTTTCCACAAGGCTTACACAGAAGATAAAGCATTATCTTCCCCCAGAACAACTTCCTTTTCACAGATTAAACATTTAACTTCTGACGTATCAATTGCAGGCATGCTAGCAAGATTCCTAGTAGACATAGGCTAGGTCAGCTTGTTGCTGCTGCCTTTGCTGTTACCTGGGACATGTCTTCTTGTTTTCTCCTTGTGGGTTATAGGCATCTTGCTACACTCTTCTCAAAAGGTCCAAAAGATGTGAACATTTACAGATGACTACAGTTTGAGTCTCTGGTCAATGATGATGTGAATTCCAACAGTTTAGAGCTTCCATGTAACCACTAGGGGAGAAAGTGAAGAGCCCTGTAAAATAATGCACAGGCAGGATATCTTCATGAGATGGCTCCTCTTAATTGATGATGTGTAAGCAAGAAATCACTAAGAACATTTATCCCCTAAAGTAGAGATAGATACCATATAATCCAGCAATCCCACTCCTGGGTATATATCCAGAGAAAATCATAATTCAAAAAGATACATGTACCCTAATGTCCATTGCAGTGCTATTTAGAATAGCCAAGACATGGAAGCAACCTAAATGTGCACTGACAGATGAATGGATAAGAAGCTGTGGTATATATATATATATATATATATATAAATGGAATATTATTCAGCCATTAAAAAGAATGGAATATTATTCAGCCATAAAAAGAATGAAATAATGCCATTTGCAGCAACATGGATGGACCTAGAGATTATCATACCAAGTGAAGTAAGTCAGACAGAGAAAGACAAATATCATATGATATTGCTTATATGTGGAATCTAAGAAAATGATACAAATGAACTTATATACAAAACAGAAACAGACCCACAGACATAGAAAACAAAATTATGGTTACCAAAGGGGAAAGGGGGGGGAGGGATAAATTAGGAGTTTGGGATTAATATATACACAATACTATTTATAAAATAGATAACCAACAAGAACCCACTGTATAGCACAGAGAACTATACTAAATATTTTGTAATAACCTATAAAGGAAAAGAATGTATATGTATCTGAATCACTTTGCTATACACCTGAAACTAACACAACATTGTAAATCAACTATACTTCAATAATAATAATAATAAAGAACATGTCCTGAAGTATCTGGACTTCAGGCCTCCAAATTTTAAACGGAGAACCTAGATTAAACCCTGAGATGTACCCTGACCATCAGAAATAAAATAAGAGGGCTTGTACTTTGACAAAACTAAAGGTTCTTTGCAGGGGTACCACATGGGCTGTGCTTAATGAGTTCTCTGAGATGGTGTAACTGGGAGTTAGGTAGACCTGGGGCTCCAATTTCAACCACAACCTTTACCAGCCGGGTCAATTTATTAACCTTTCTGAAGCTCAGGTGTCTTATTCGTATATAGCTGGAGTCCCATGTGAGCAAAAGTTGGCTTTCATAGATGTCTTTGTGATCTGATGAATCCATGGACCTATCCTGCTAGGAATCACTTGACATGAGGGATTCTGGTCCAAGGAGAATGAGAGCAGAGGTTTCTGCAGGTGCCTGAGTGTGGGGAGGGAAAGGTGAGGATTATATGGAGCCTGTGTTGGATGATGGCTTTTAGCGTCAGGTCTCAGTCTCAAGGCTGTATCTAAACTGCGGGTAACGGTGACCAGAATTGGAGGGGGTGTTTTCATATGGCCCTGAAGATGAACCTTTGGGGCTCCGGAGTCAGAATGAGATGCACAGTGGGTGGACATTCCCCATACTCGTGTGTGGCGCTTAGCATGGCTGTGGTATAGTGAGCACAGCAGCAAACAAGGCCTACTTTGGCCACTTAAGAGCCGATAATTTTTGGAGTTTCATAGGGTGAGATGCTTGGCAGAAACACCAGTTTTCTCCCAAGGGCAGCCAGTAGAGGGGACCTGAGGTGAGGTGCTGACTTCAAATGTTTTCATGGGCAACAGGCCTCCTGGAGTGCCCAGAGCTCGAGAAGGATGCTGTGAGATTAGAAGAAACACTCCAGCATCCTAGAGATCCAGCAGAAAGGGCACAGAAGGGCATGCATGGTTGACATTATAAGTATTAATATTGGTTTGAGCCTATTTGCATTTACAGACTTGTGTGATGCTCTTGCTAGGGATAGATTTACAGGAGTTTGGCCAAATGCAAAGAATTGCCTTGGGATTAAATAAAGCAAGGAAAGAGTCTAACCTAATACTTTGCACAAAGCAGCAGTTTTACAATCATTAGCTCCCTCGTGTTTTATTTTTATCCCCATCTCCATGGAGATATATGAGGTCTTCTTTTGAGGTCTAATGCTTTGGTTAAGCGTTACCATTATTATGTTCATATTTATTTATTTTGCTGAGTTTTCTATACAAGAACACATTTTCTTATTGCCCTTTTGAGCCCTTTCCATTCTTAGAAGCAATGGCAATAACAACTAAATATGGGTGGCCTTCCATTAAAATCCGACGACGGTAAATGGAACTAGGTAAAAAAAAATTTGTCCAGATTAAAGCAATAAATGTACTCCCATATTCTTGTTAATGGACAGATACCCAACCTTCATGACTTTCTCTGCCAGTCGTGCAAGAGGCAAAGGTAATTTAGAAACACTCTCGCTGTCTTTGTCACGCTGTTGACAAAAGGCTCAGAGAAAAAACCTAATACACCTTCGTTGACAATAAACATGAAAAAGCCCTAAGACATGCAAAGCAAGGTCTATAATTTGGTGCAAATTTTTTAGCCTGAATATATCATGCCTGTTAATTTTCTTAGTGCCAAAGAAGGGCTAGGCTGTTTCTGGAATGGGATGACTCTTTCTACCTGTTTCCCAAAGGGCCTTGATGATATCAGGAAGTAGTGCTCTCTGATACGGTCAGGCAGAAATTGTCCAGTGAATACTAATGATGGGAAAGGATAATTTCTTTTGGATCTGAATCCAGGTCTGGTCATTTGGCTTGAAGAATCCAACTGAGTCCACTGAAAGCACGCTGCAAGTACATTTTCTAAATTATAGTAAGAACTCTCTCATTAAGACTCTCTCTTGTGCTTTCTTTCCCTCTCAGGCGAACTCCTGCTTCCCTTTAAGTGCAAACTCAATCCTCTCCCACCATCTCCATGGAGCTGACCATCCATCTTCCATGATGCTTCTGCATGCTGTAAGTACCTCTGTTAGGGCACCTGTCATGCATATTATAGATTTTTGTTTTCATGTCTGTGTCCCTCACTGGAGACTTACCTCCCTGATAGGAGGGCTTCATTTTACTATTATTTTATTCCCAAAACTGAACTCTGTTTTTACCTGCAGAGTAATGTGTGTTAAATATTTGCTGAAGTGACCTCATAGAATCTCAGGTTTGGAAGGAAACTTTTTCATCATTCTAGGAAACATAAAATAGTGGAGTAGATAACATCTGAGCCCCACCTCCCCTCATTTAGTAGAGAGGGTTGCAAGGCGGGGTCAGGATCGCAAAGTGAGCTAACGGCAAGCAGAGGCCAGAATAACTGTTGAATGTTATCACTTGCTTTGAGAAAAGAATGGGTTGTATCTTCCAGTTAGTTGGCCGGGTTTCTTCATTGCAAAACTTTCTTGTGAAGTTCCAAAACTGAGTTATGATATGCAGCATGTCCCAAACATATTTTCCCATGGAACCCTTTCCTCATATCATCTCATTGAACTGGTGTTCCCCAAAACACACTTTGGAAAACATAGTTGTGGTAGACAGAATAATGACCCCCTCTCAAATGTTCAAGTTACAGTCCCCAGAACCTGTAAATATGTTATGTTACAGGACAAAGGGGGAATTAACATGTTGGATGGAATTAAATTCGATAATCAGATGACATTAAAATACGAAGATTATCCTGGATTATGTGAGTGGGCCCAATGTAATCAGGTCCTTGAAAGTGGAAGAAGGAGGCAGAAGAGGAGTTAGAGTGATGCAGTGTGGGAAGAACTCAGCCCACTACTGTGGGCTTTGAAGAAGGAAGGGGCCACAAACCAAGGAATGCAGGTGGCCTTTAGAAGCTGGAAAGGGCATGGAAATGGATTATTTCCTAGAGTCTTGAGAAAGGAAATGTAGCCATGCCCATGTCCTGTTTAGAGCCCAGTGATAACTGTGTCAGACTTCTGACCTCCAGAACTGTAATATAATAAATTTATGTTGTTTTAAGCTACTAAGTTTGTGGTAATTTGTTATACTAGCAAAAGACAATTAATAAAAAGTTCTAGTGTCACAAGGTGCATGTTTACTGTGCTCCCCCATAAGCCTGGGAATTATCAATAATCATGATTATATTATTTGTATTCATGTCTCTATGGTGAGGTGGAATGATTCTCCTAAATGGTTGCAAACTGACCCCTGAAAACCATATTTTCTTCTATTTTTATAACTTTTGCTGTATTCCATTCTTTAGAAGCAAGTCACTAGATCCAGCCCACACTCTAAGTGGGGAGATTCCACAAGGACATGGGTACCAGAAGACAGGGATCATTGGGAGACATTATGGAAGCTGCTTACCATAGACAGAAAGGAATTCGTGAAGTTTTTTCTAATTTTTATACTTCTACTTTTACCATTGTTTTTGAAAGCCTCTTGAAATTCTACCAAAGGTAAGGTGACCATATAGTTTATCATCCAAGCCAGAACTCTTTTGAGATAATGAAATGGGGGGTGCTATAAATAAGTACAAAGGGGGCAACAAGTATAAAACAGACTGCCCCTGGAAACCCAGATGTATGGTCACCCCAGTCAAAGGTCATATTTCTGGATGTCTTTCTCAGCCACTAGCACAATGCCAACATATAACAAATATTTAATATATACCTACACATGGAACAGCAAAATGATTCTAAGATACACAGAGGTACTTGGGCCTCTAAATGTTTGGTTCTCAAGCATTTTTCATCCATCATAGTCTAACTAGGGAGGCTAAGAAACCCAACTACCACATTTAATCCTACTTTTCAGTAAGAAGGTAAATCTATGACAACACAGACATTTCACTTTAGGAATAAATTCCAACAGAAGAGTGTGTTGAATTACATAGTCATTGGCCTTGGCATTTGATCTCATAAACACAAGGCCATGTGGTGTGTGATGAAGAGCTAGCTGGGTTTCTGGCATGGGAGAAATCCTGGGCTCTAATCCTAATTCTGAAATTTAGTAGGCATGTAACTTTGGGCAAATAACCTGACCCTTCTAAACCTTAGATTGCTTGTTTAGAAATGGCATTTAATTGAATGTGACAGTATTCACAAAACAGTACATTTATTCAACACATCAACAAATATTTGAGCATTTACTATGTGCCAACACATAGCTCCTGGAAACTAGAGTCCTGGAATATTCTTTTTTTTTAATTTCAGTTTTATTGAGATACAGTTGACATACAGCACTGTATAAGTTTAAGGTATACAGCATAATGACTTGACTTGCATATATTGTGAAATGATTACCATAGTGTTCGGTTAACATCCACCACTTCATATAGAAACCAAAAAAAAAGAAAATATATAAAACATTTTTTCCTTGTGATGAGAACTTTTAGGATTTCATCTCTAATAACCTTCAAATATGCCATATAGCAGTGTTAACTATAGTTAACACTATAGTCATCATGTTGTACATTACATCCCTAGTACTTATTATAACTGGAAGTTTGTACCTTTTGACCACCTTTATCTAGTTCCCCACCCCCAACATGTCCTAGAATATTTTTGGTAGAATGTGTATTGCTACACAATCTGGGGTTTACCAAAGAGTCCTCAACATACGATATTATAATTCTTAAACTTATAGTAATTTACATTTTAACAGTTAATGATAGCAGGAGCTGAAAATCTTAACCAATTTGAAACAATACTGATACCTCATGGGTGAAGACAATTGGTCCTTACAAGTTACAGGAATTTCAATTATTTACTTAAGTTCTTCCTCTGATATATATGTTCTTTCTCTGAAAGGACTTATAAATTTTCTATCCAGATAGCATGGTAGAATAATAAATTCAAGTTTTCAGTAAATTAAAAATGTTGCCATCTCTAGTTTATAAAAAAAAGATTTTTGTAACCCTTAAATAACTCTATTTACAAACAATTAGTTCCTCATCATATGTGAAAATATAATTTTATGCAATTTTGCATCTTATAGAAAAATTAAATTTGAATTTCAGATAAACAATGAATAATTTTTTAGTATAAGTATGTCCCATACAAGATTTGGGATGTACTTATGCTAAACATTATTCAGTCAGTATTTATCTGAAATTTAATTTTACCTGGGTGACCTATTTTTTAATTTTTAGCTTTAATTTTAGTAAAAGATGCATAGCATAAAGTTTACCGTCTTTACCATTTTTAAGTGTATAATTCAATAGTGTTAAGTATATTCACATTGTTATGCAACCAATCTGCAAACTTTTTCATACCACAAAACTGAAAGTCTATACTCATTAAACAGAAAACTTCCATTCCCTCCTCCTCCTAGCCTCTGGAAACCACCAGTCTTTCTGTTTCTATGAATTTGACTACACTAGATTATCTCATATAAGTGGAATCATAAAGTTATGTTTGTTTTTCTGTGACTGTTTCATTTCACTCTATGTTGTAGCATGTGTCATAATTTCCTTCCTTTTTAAGGCTGAAAAACATTTCATTGTATGTATACAGCACATTTTGTTTATCCGGTTATCCACTGATGGACACTTGAGTTGCTTCCACTTCTTAGCTATTGTAAATAGCTGCTATGAACATGGGTGTGCAAATATCATTTCAAGATCCATATATTTTTACACCCAGAAGTGGGATTGCTTGATCATATAGTGATTCTATTTTTATTTTTTTGAGGAACCTCTATATCGTTTTCCATAGTGGCTTTATGATTTTACATGTCTACCAACAATCCACAAGGGTTCTTATTTCTCTACATCCTCACCAACACCTTTTTTTTCTGGTAGTCATCCTAATAAGTGTGAGGTGATGTAGTTTTGATTTTGCATCTCCCTAATGATTAGTGATGTTGAGCATCTTTTCATATGCTTTTTGGCCATTTGTATATCCTCTTTGGAGAAATATCTAAAGTCCTTTGCCCTTTCATGAATTGGGTCATTTGCATTTTTTGGTTGTTGTTTTAGGAGTTCTTTATATATCCTGGGTATTAACTCCAGATAAGGTGTGATTTATAAATGTTTTCTCTGATTCTGTAGATTGCTTTTCCCCCCTGTTGATTGTGTCCTTTGATTCACAGAAGTTTTGAGTTTTGATGTAGTCCAGTTGATCTATTTTTACTTTTATTGCATGTGCTTTTGGTGTCATTTCCAAGAAATCTTTGGAAATTCTAATGTCATGAAGCCTTTCCCCTACGTTTTCTTCTAAGAGTTTTGTTATTTAGCTCATACATTTAGGTCCTTGATCCACTTTGTGTTAATTTTTTTGTACACGGCATAAGGTAAGAGTCCAACTTAACTCTTTTGCATGTGGATATCCAGTTTTCTCAACATCACTTGTTGAAAAGACTGTCCTTTTCCCATTGAGTGGTATTGGCATCCTTGCTAAAGATTATTTGATTATATACATGAAGATTTATTTCTTGGCTCTCTATTCTATCCCATTGGTCTATATATCTGTCTTTATGCCAGTACCACACTGTTTTGATTACTGTAGCTTTGTAATAAGATTTGAAGTTAGGAAGTGTGATACCTCTAACTTTGTTCTTCTCTTATAAGATTGTTTGGCTAGTCTCTTGAGACTCAATGTAAATTTTAGCATAAAATTTTTTATTTTTGATGAAATTTACCTATTTCTGCAAAAAATACCACTGGGAAGTGATAGGCATTGCATTAAGTATGTAGATAGCTTTGTGTAGTAGAGACATTTAACAATATTAAATCTTCCAGTTCAGGAATGTGGATGTCTTACTATTTATTTGTGTCTTTTAAAATTCTTTCAGCAATGTCCCACAGTTTTTAGTGAACAAGTCTTTCACCTTGGTTAATTTTATTCACAGGAATTTTATTCTTTTCGGTGCTATTGTAAATGAAATTGTTTTCTTAATTTAATTTCCAAATTGTTCATTGTCAGTGGATAGAAACATAACTGATTTTTTGTTGTTGTTGATTATGTATCCAGATTTTTGTGGAATCTTTAGGGTTTTCTACACATAAGATTATGCCATCTACAGAGATTGTTTTACTTCTTCCTTTTTGTTTTGTTTGTTTGTTTTTGTTTTTGGGGTTTTTTTGCGGTACGTGGGCCTCTCACTGTTGTGGCGTCTCCCGTTGCAGAGCACAGCCTCTGGACGCGCAGGCTCAGCGACCATGGCTCACGGGCCCAGCCGCTCTGCGGCATGTGTGATCCTCCCGGACCGGGGCACGACCCGTGTCCCCTGCATCGGCAGGCGGACTCTCAACCACTGCGCCACCAAGGAAGCCCTACTTCTTCCTTTTTAATTTTGATGCTTTTTATTACCTTTTCTTGCCTAACAGCTCTGGCTATGACTTCCAATAGTATGTTGAATAGAAGGAGCAAAAGGGGCTTCCATGTTTTGTTCCTGATCTTAGAGAAAAATATTTTATTTTGCGTATGATGTTAGCTGTGAATTTTTCATATACGATCTTCATAACGTTAGGGTAGTTTCCTTCTATTACTAGTTTGTTGAGTGTTTTTTTTTTTTTTAATCATGGAAAGATGTTGAATTTTGTAAAATACTTTTTCTGTATCAATTGATATGATCACTTGTCACCCCCCACTCTTTATTCTGTTAATGTAGTATATTACACTGATTAATGTTTTTTCCTTTTTTTTTTGCGGTACGCGGCCTGCTCACTGCTGTGGCCTCTCTCGTTGTGGAGCACAGGCTCTGGACGTACAGGCTCAGTGGCCATGGCTCACAGGCCCAGCTGCTCCACGGCATGTGGGATCTTCCTGGACCGGGGCACGAACCTGCGTCCCCTGCATCAGCAGGCGGACTCTCAACCACTGTGCCACCAGGGAAGCCCACACACTGATTAATTTTTATACATTGAACCATCTTTGCATTCCAATAATAAATCCCATTTAATCATGGTGTAAAATCCTTGTAATGTGCTATTGAATATGATTTACCAGTATTTTGTTGAGTAATTTGGCATTAACATTCATCAGGGATATTGGTCTATAGTTTGTTTGTTTGTTTTCTCTTGTAGTATTTTTGACTTTAGTATCAGGGTAATGCTGGCCTCAAAGAGTGAGTTTGGAAGCATTTGCTCCCCTTCAATTTTTTGGAAGAGTTTGAGGAGGATATTAAATCTTTAAATTTTTGGTAGAATTCACCGGTGAAACCATATGGTCCTAGGCTTTCTTTGGAGTATTTGATTACTAGTTTAATCTCCTTACTAGTTATACATCTGTTCATATTTTGTATTTCTTCATGATTCAGTCTAGTAGGTTGTGTGTTTTTAGGACTTTGTTTCATTTAGTTATCGGAATTATTGGTGTATAATTGTTCATGGCATTCTCTTATAATCCTTTTTATTTTAGTAAAATTGGTTGAGACGTCCCCTC
Source organism: Delphinapterus leucas (assembly GCF_059928025.1). NCBI lineage: Eukaryota > Metazoa > Chordata > Mammalia > Artiodactyla > Monodontidae > Delphinapterus > Delphinapterus leucas. The sequence continues at coordinate 44,456,151 of NC_143133.1, read as the reverse complement.
TTTCATTTCTGATTTGAGGCTTTTCTCTTTTTGTATTAGTTAATCTAGCTAAAGCTTTGTCACTTTTGTTAATCTTCTGAAAGAATCAACTACTGTTTTTTGTTGATTTTCTTTATTGTTTTTCTATTTTCTATTCCATTGATTTCTGCTCTAATCTTTATTATTTCATTCCTTCTGCTAGCTTTGGGTTTAGTTATTTCTTTCTTTTCTAGTTCTGAGATCTTTATTTTAACATACACATTTACAGCTATAAATTTTTGCTCTTAGCACTGCTTTGGGTGACATGACTTTTTATTTGCTAAATGTGGCAACCCTACCTATAAACGTTTGTGACTTTTGACTTATATCTTCTCTTGTGCCTTCTCACTTTCTTACTCTGGTGAAACCAGCTGCCATGCTGTGAGCTGCTCTCTAAAGGTCAAAAAAACAGAGGTCTTAGCCCAACACTTAATGAGGAACTGACTCTTGTGAAAAACTGCTTGAAGGAACTTTAAAGTGGATCAACTTCTGGTTGAGTTTTAAGATGAATGCAGGCCTGGTCCACATCTTGGTTGAAGTTCTATGAGAGATCAGAGCCAAAGGACGCTGCTGAGCCATGGTTGGATTCCTGACTCACAGAAACTGAGATAATAGATGTTTGTTGCTTTAAGCCACTAAATTTTGGGGTAATTTGTTATGAGTCAATAGGTAACTAACTGACACTGTGTCTTAACATCTTCTTTGTGTGTACTAGTACACTTTACATGGCTTTTACTTCTGTACATATTTTTCACAATTGTGAGAAATGTCCCTTGAGCATATATTTGATATGTGGGTTACTTAGGGACATGAATTAGAGAATCTGGCATAAAATTAGGTTATTTAAATGACAGTATAGATGCAATAAAGAATGCCTTGTGATTAGGCATTTTATTGGTAATAAAACAAATATATTTATAAGAATTTTCTTGGAACTGCTGGAGAACTTCTGAGAGATTCAGCAGCAGAAAATAAAAGTGAACCATACAATATTTATGGTGTTTAAAATGTGCTTTTTTCAACTTAGTGAACATAATAAAGAACAATGTAACATAATTTTAAAATCCTTGTATATACTGATTACACCAATTATGATGTAGTAATCAATCAAAGACTCCACAGTCATTCAAGATGAGGTCCACACATAGAGAGCAGACTTCTGGTTGCCAAGGGGGAGAGGGTTGGGGGAAGGAGGGAGTGGGAAGTTGGGGTTAGCAGATGTGAGCTATTGTATATAGAATGGATAAACAACAAGGTCCTACTGTATAGCACAGGGAACTATATTCAATATCCTATGATAAACAATAATGGAAAAGAATATAAAAAAGTAATGTATATATGTATAACTGAATCACTTTGCTATACAGCAGAAATTAACACAACATTGTAAATCAACTATGCTTCAATTTAAATAAATAAATAAATAAATAGAAAGATGAGGTCCACAAATATATCTACAGACGCAGAGATTTGTTCACAGTAAAGTGCTAGGTGAAAAAGGCAGGTTGATTGCAAAGTTTTGCTATCATAAACACTACTGTGATGAACATCTTTGTAGCAAAATTTTTGCACACATCCATGATTTTATTAGTCTTGGTTTTCCAGAGAAACAGAACCAACATGAGAGATACTTATTGTAAGGAATTTGCTCACATGATTTACAGAGGCTGAGAAGTCCATGGTCTGCCGGTGGCAAGCTGAAGACCCAGGAGAGTGAATGAAATCATCCAGTATGAGTCCAAAGGTCTCAGAACCAGGAGAGCCAAGAGTGCCCCAGTCCAATTCTGAGTCCGAAGGCAGAAGACTGATGTCCCAGCTCAAAGACAGTCAGGTACAGAGAAAGAATTCTTTCCTACTCAGCCTTTTATTCTATTCAGGCTTTCAGTGGATCAGATAAAGTTTACCCACATTGGGGAGGGCAATCTGCTTTACTTAGTCTACGAATTCAAATGTTAATCTCATCCAGAAACACACTCACAGACACACCCAGAAATAATGTTTAACCAAATATCTGTGCACCCTGGGGTTCAGTCAGGTCAACACAAAAAAAGAGCCGTCAGGTGGTTATTTACTTAGAATGAATTCTTGGAAGTAAAATTGCAGGGTCCAGTGTATGCCACTTTTCAAGGGTTATGTCTTGGTTTAATCCATTTCTGACCATTCCAGGTGACCACGATAATGAATTTTATCCTTGTCTCCAGTGTCTGCTTGAACCTTTGCAAATCACTAATGCAGGCCTCATAGGAGGGTTTCATCAAACCTCTTGCCTCCAGCCTCTCTACCCTCTTTTCTAATGGAGTGGTTGGCTGGCTAAGTCTGCATCATTCTGCTTCTCTGCTAAATCTACTGCTAGGCAGTACTTTTTTTTTTTTTTTAACATTATATTGCTGACAGGTTCTGCATCAAATATATGTTTACCAGAGAGTATTCTTTGGTTAAAATACACCAGTTTTTCCCTGAGCGTGTGTTAAACAGAACACAACTGTTTATATTCAGAGGGAAACTAACCTGACTTTATCTGTAACTTAATTACCATGAAGTCCCATGTGTGGTCTGCAGAGCTGCATGAATTAATAATGCTGTAATTGCAGAGTTCACATACCAGGGATCGTTACAGCCCTTCTCTAGAGAGCCAGGCTAGCAAACAGGCTTTGCATTAACATATATTCTCTGAGTGGACTTTTTTTTTCTCCCTGAGGCATTTCCCACCTCCACCCCTCCCCAACCCCCTTTTTTATGTCCCTTTTACTCTCCTTGGAAGCAGTCTGTGGCATTCTTATAACTACTGTTTCTCCTCTGGGTGCCTGTTGAAATATCCCCCTAATATTTCTCCATTATAATGCGGGCCGTCACGAGCACAATGTCTTGTTGGTCTGCCTTTGCAGGACGAAGTGCAGAGCTATTCCATTACTCTGGCGTCCATCAGGACAATAAGCCACGAATCTTTTTCAGTGCAGCTCCAGACGGGGCCGCCTTTGTGCTGGAAGGCAGGGAGAGGCAGAAATGTTTCCCCAGTGTGGAGAGAAATCACACGCGGATCCTCAGGTTTCTTCCGCGTGTGCTCTTTGAAATGAGTCATTGCCTCACTTTTAACGAGAGGCCGTGATTGGAAGGAAGGGAAGTTTTCTTTGGTGAAATGATTTAGTCGGAGAGATTGCCCAAGTCCATTAGGGAAAAGATTCCAATATGTGCTTAATTTTCTTTGGAGGATTTGCTAATGATTGGTGGGAGCCCCAGTTCTTATTTATTACTTACTTTTCTTAATAATGAAAAAGAGACCATATGTTGGGTGTGCTGCTTGCTGATAACTCACTTGCAGTAATGACTGGCACGTATGTATATTTTGTACACTGTGCTATTACGGGGGAAATCCTAAACTCTATTAAGAAATTTGCAGCCTTTGAAGCTGGTACCACTTGGCCTTCAAGGTTTATGCTAATATCAGCTAAACATGTGAGGTGTTAAGTGTTTTATTATATTTTAGAAGAATTTTGAACACTTCTTACCTCACTAGAAACATCAAAATAAATTCCAGGTGGATTAAAGAGTTAAACATTTAAAAACCTTAACTATTAGAAAATCTGGAAGAAAATAGACGTGAATATTTATCAAACCTCCTGAGGGGGAGAATTTTCTAAGCTTAGAATTGATGGACTAAATCACTAAGTATATGATTGATAGATCTGACTTCATAAAAATTTAAAACTTATATACATCAAAAAAAAAATCACCAAGATTAAAAAGGAATCAACAAAACTGAGATAATGTTGCAGGAAGTTTAACAAAGGGTAACTTTTTAATAAATATAAATTTGGGAATACAAATACCAGGACCCCAGCAGGTACGTGGAAAAGGACATAAATAGGTAAAAGACAAATGTGAAATATGTTGATAAATAACTGTGGAAATTAAAAAAAAATTTTCCTAAGTAACCAAATAAATGTAGATGAAACAAGAGTGAGGGGTTATTTTCCCCTTCCAAACTTTCCCTATCAAATAGTCTGATCTTTAAAATGAAATAATAATATCTGGTGTTGATGAGGGTGTAGTGAAATGATCACTCTCATTCATCGATTAGGAGAAAGTTAACAGATAACATCCACTTTAAAAAATTTCCTTTAAAATAAAAATGAATTGAAAACAATTTTATATCACGGAACTTTAGAATGGTTTAAAAAATGTTCTTAAGTAAAATTCTTTTCTTTTAATTTTTTTCTAGTTTTTCTAAATTCTCTATAATAATCATGTATTACTATTAACCTGAGGTAAATCCAAGTCTCAGCAACTTCAGCTGTGTGGTGCCATGGAGTCCTCAGTCACCTTTATTTCTTTTCTCTTTTTTTTTTTTTTTTTTGCTAATGTCAGTTCTCATGCAGATACAGTTTTCTCTTTCTTGGAATCCAAGCCCTGAAGCTTCTACACATAGTCTTATAACCCCCTTTCCTGCCATTAGTATGTGAGTCTTTTCTGACAAGTTTAAGTCCTTTTTTTGGCCTATGGCTCTACTTTCTCCTTCAAATTTGAGTGCTTTCCCCATAAATCTACTTTTAACCCCAGCTTCTTTTTTATTAACTTTTGCACCTTTACGCCGAATGCTTACTTTCTCTGAAACTCAGTTTCCTCATCTACTCCCTGTGCACAATAACCATATCTACCGTTCAGGGTAATCGTGAGAATTTACATAAATGAGAAAACATAAGTAAACGTCCTTTGCAAGCCTTGTGCTGTACGCCAATTTCACTGCTGTTCTGAATACTATCGTTTACCCCGTCTGTATTTGAATCTCAGTGGCCCCAAATGTAGCTGAGTATTTTCTATACGGGGTCCTGATGAACTGTTTCATTTGCACACCCAGCACCACTGGTAGAAGGACAACTTGGTTTTTGCCTTCATTTGGGAAAGCCTGGAGAGGAGAAGGATGTTTCACCTCTGCAGTTTTGGGGAGAGCGTGGTAGAATGTTCCATGCCCTGGAGTCGCTCCTGTTGGTGCAGATGGAAGGAGTTGTTGCAGATAGAAGATGGTGCAGGACTGGAGCACATTTAGAGGGGAGTGATGATTCTTGGGCCTTAGGGCAGAAGGTTGGAGAGTTTTGCCTTTGCTTCTTTGTCTCTTTATTTGTCCTGGGTCAGAATGACCTTGCTGCAGAGGGTCAGTTCATCTTCTCATGGAGTGATAGATTGGTGGATTGCCCTTGACTGAGTGCCCGCCATGATTCACTGGGCACCCCTAGTGCCAGATCAGAGGTCAGAGACCAGGAAGGCAGGACTGCCCTTCAGGAACCTACAGACCAAGGGAGGAACATTGACCTGTATTAACAGATGGTTACCATCAACGTGGCTCCTGCTGCACGTGTGGTCAAGCGCACAGAAGAGCTGGCTGCCAAGTCTGCCCAGGGTGCAGGAGAGGGCAGAGACAAGGACAGGCTAGGGATGGCTTTACAGAGGAAAAAGCCCTCAGAATGAGCTTTGAAAGGTGCAGAGTATTTTTCTAGATAAAGAGGTGAGTTAGACAGATATTCCATTCAGTGGGGAAAGTTCATGCAGAGCCATAGTAGGGTGCAAAACCATAGCATAAGGTGATGGTGAGGACTCAATGTGTCTGGAATACAGCGTGGTGGGACAGATGGGTGTAAGGTGGCAGAGGGTGAGGTTGGCAAGGGCTTACCACTGGGGACAATGTTTATCTTGAAAAGAAACTATAAATCCACAATCTGTTATCCAAAATCCTTGGGGTCAGATGTGCTTTTGGAGTTAGAATTTTTCCAAATTTAGAATGTAATATGGTAATTATATGTATATATCATACATATCCCCAGTGGGGCCTGGGGCAGCACCCTGTAATAATCCTATTAGTTATTCTGACACTGAATAGTCACACCCAAGAAAGAAAGAAAATAAAGAGCCTTACCTTAGTTTAGATCAAGTTTTGCTACCAAATATGTATGAATAAACTTTGAATTTCAGAGATTGTTGAATTTTGAAATCAAGGGTAAGGAGCTTAGTAGGTTTTTCTTTTTTTCAAAAACTGAAGGCAATAGGTGGTCATTAAAAGACTCTGCACAGGGAAGTGTTATAATCTTAATTGGGTGATAGAAAAATGTATGTGCAGCCTTTGTAGAGGGTGAATTGGACGAGAAGGCCAAGGGAATCTGTGATTTTCCCCTGCTCTCTTCTCCTGACCCTGTTGCTTTCTTCGAACCTCGTTTCGACACTTCCTTTAATCACTTCCTGGTGCTCTCCCTCCAGATCCGTGTCTCACACTCTGTATGTCGACTCCTCACATGTTAGTCCTCCTTCCTGGGGAGTGTGAGTTTCCATTCATCTTAAACCCCATCTGCCCCAGGGTCTTCCACTGCTTGTATTGGAAGCCCCTGTCCTTTCTTCCTCAGAGTCCACTTGTCTTTCATTTGCCAATCATCTTCCCTTAGCATTCAGAACTTTGGCATTCCCTAAGAGATCTAAGAGGGCATTTGTAGGTAAGGAAATAGGGGCCCAGAGGGGGATGGAACAGAGCAAAATGGCATTCAAGGTGGTTCTAGAGCCCAACTGCTATGGACTGAATGTTTGTGTCCCTTCAAAATCCATATGTTGAAGCCCAGTCTCCAATGTGATGGTATTTGGAGGTGGGGCCTTTGGACGGTAATTAGGTCATGGGGGTGGAACTCTCATGAATGGGGTTAGTGTCCTTATAAGAAGAGATGTGAGAGAGATGATTACTCTCTCTGCCTTGTGAGGAAGACAGCCATCTACAAACCAGGAAGAGGGATCTCATGAGAACCAACCATGCTGGCACCCTGATCTCAGACTTCCAGCTTCCACCGCCATGAGAAATAATGTCTGCTGTTTAAGCTACCCATTCTATGGTATTTGTTATAGCAGCCTGAACTCACTAACACACCAGGTGTCCTTGACCCTATTCCAGAGTCCTTTCCTCTTCACTGTGCTGTTGGTGAGTTGTAGCATTCTAAGACTTTAGTGTGTACCTGAGCTGACTGTTATTTTTGAGCGACAATTTGAAGGCAGTGTTTGGTGGTTTCTTTTATTCTTCATGATGCTTGACAAGATACCAAGGAAATTGTGGTTTAGATTCTAAGTTAACCTCTTATACTTGATCTTTCTAGCATTTATGAGCTGGAGTCACTATTTCATTCTTAACCAATGATGTTTTGATATACAACAGTATAGTTATTGTTTCTGAATGATTATTTCACAACTTTTAGTTGCATTTTACTAGCTAAAGAGAAGACAGTTTGGCATGGTAAGAACTGACCACAGAAGAAATGCTATAGAGCTCTTCATTATGATGCTGAATCTTCCTTTCCTTTAACGATGAAAAGGAGAGGGTAGGAAGGAAGCTTGTGGAATACTTCTAAAATAACACATCACTTAAAGACTATTATGTAAATAAAATATTGCCTTTTAGCACATAATTTAATGAACGTTCAGTTACTAGATAGAAATGTTAAAAAGAGAAGAGGAAAAATATTAATCTATAAGCAGATTTCAAACGCCCTAAGCAATGTATTTTTTTCAGCTATTTTATTTTCCTTTGCCCCTTGAATTTTCCCTAGCCATTGGAAAAGGAATTACTCCCACAATACTTTGCAATAGGCACATATGAACTATCCTTAAACATATTTCAGGTTATCTATAAATAGCTCACCGGAACAGCACTGTGCTCTTCTTGGGAGTCAGAAAAGCAAGGCAAAAGCCTGAGATCAGCAAAGCCTGTCAGAATATTTCAGGAGAAGAAGTTTCACCCGTTTAGGCCTGGGAATCTCATTTTGGGTCTGATTGTTAGGGGTCTTCTGGTCTGGTTGTTGGAGCTTGTTGGGTGCCTGACGCATGATTGCAGATAATTCCTCTGTGGAAAGGGAAGCGCTTGATCTTAGTTCTGCCACTTGGTAGCCTTGTGAACTTGGGCATGTAACTTTTTCTTCTAGCCGGAGTTTCATCATGTGGCAAACTGATTCACCTGCCTCAAAAGACTGCTGCAGAGTCTAAAGAAGATAATATGGAAATATATAGTGTTGCGCTCAGTACAGAGAAGATGCTCAACAGATGTTGGTCTAATAAGGCCTCGTGACACAGTGAGAAAAGTATGGTTTTTGGACTCATGGGCCCTGGGTGCAAAGCCTGCTCCCCCATTTACCCAAGGGGTAAATTAGAGTTAAGTTCCTTAACTTTTCCAAGACTCAGTTTCTTCATCTACAAAATCATGATAACAAGTTGATGAGATAATGATGCTAAGGGTTCAACATTATTATTAAACAAGATTTATTAAGTTCCTATTGTCAACTAGCACTGTTCTGAGCACTGGGGATAGAACAGTACATGAGACTTATTTCTTGCCCTTATGCGCTCAGATCCTAATTCTGGAGACGGATAATTGAACAAACAGTTATATTAGAGTGTGATAAGCACCATATTGGGTCATGACAAGGCTCAAGTGTGAACAACCATTAGGGAACCCAATCCAGAATTGGGGAGTTACAGAGAGATTTTTAAAAGAAGTGATTGCTCAGATGGAACCTGAAAAAAATTCATGAGTTGGCTGGTTGAAGTGTGACTGGAAAGAGTTTGTTATGCAAAAGCATTATCTACAATGCTTTATATTTCTCGCTTAATCCTCATGATGATCCTAAGAAGATAGTTTTATTATTACCCCAATTTTATAGATGAGGAAACTAACGATTAGAGAGCCATGTCCAGATTGACTCTAGAAGGTCCCTTTTGAAGTTTTTGTACAGCTCATGACAACTCTCTTTGTTTTTTGAACGCCTTCCCTTCCCTCCCCCATGCACACGATGGGGTCGCTAGCAGTGGTTTTCTGCCTTATATAACCATTCCTATCTATGGTTGATTAGATCAAGGCTGAACATCTGACCAAGGCTTGACTACATACATTATCTTACCATTCTATGATGCAAATGCTATTTATGCTGAAATTGTTTAAGTAAGGAAACATAGAGGTTAACTTTAAATATAACCTCAAAAAAATAATACACTCAAAATACCATGCACAGTGCCTGGAACATAATAGGTAAGAATGAATGTTAGGTTTATTTCCCCTTATATCCTTTGTTCGGTAGAGTCACGAACAACATGCTGAATTCAACCTAACACCAGCATGGTCAACATATGAGGATCATGTTTTTCCTCACTTATGTTCCCAATTCAGATGTTAACTCTACATTCCAAATTATCTTCAAAAGGCGATTTCTCCTTTATTCAATACCTATTCACTAAAAACTATTTCATTAACTGACAGCTTCTAGAATTTTCCATCAATGGCAATAGAAGCTCCAGGTGATCATATCTTTTCCATTTCCTTGTGAAGCTAAGAAAGGGTGAGAAAGAAATTTACTTTACCAAGAAAATAACAGTGCTCTCAGCAATGCAAATTGAAGAAAACTAAATTACCCTTGAACTAAATTAATCTGTATGAATTAGACTGACATTTAAACTGTTTTCTTTGTATGAATTTTATTATAGTCACCCCAAACATCCTGCTGTATGGGGTGTTAAGTGGTCCATGAATAAAGCCAAAATGCCAAAATTAATAATAGCACAGCTGTGCACAGAGCAAAATTTGAGCTTTAACTCCATTATGATTTTCCTTTTTACAGACTGAATATTGTCACACATACCTTAAGTTTGGGCAAAGGATTTGAGAAGGATGAACCTTCAGACATAGAGCAAGTCATGGATTAAGTACCAAGGTAAGATTAGAACGGACGGGGGCAAGTTATCAGCTTCCAGATGGCATAGAAACCACCTTTCCTTCACAGCTCACTCAGCCCCAATGCTCTGAGCATGCCCTGTTACATCTTGTTATTGGTAAAGCTGCATGTTAACTTCAAACTCCCAGATACAGCCATGCAGCTGGCTCTGCAGTCTCTACTCTAGATTCCTTAATAGTCCTAAGACATCTGGGTTAGTCCATGTTAGAATGACCACAGCCCAGCCCAAAAGAAGCAAGATAATCGTTCACTCTCTTAAGTGGACTTGATACAGCAAAACTTCCACAAATCCGTGAATGGGCTTCCAACCATTGGAGAGCTGTGTGCAAAGCCCATAGGACCATCCCTCCCAGGCCCACATCCTTGTAATCCCCCCAGAATAATAATGCAATAGCCTCTTCCCCTACTGGGAGACATGCATAAGGTTCATATCATTTTATGAAAGCTGTCTACAGCACTCACAATATGCAAATTAGCAGAACAGCCAATATCCCTTCTTACCCTATCTTGAATTATCCCAGAACCTTGAGGTTTACTCTGGAGAGAAAATGTGGCAACCTATAAACCCATTCTCAGCCCCTGTTTTCTTCTATCATTACTTTTGTAGCTATCACATGCCTTTCATTTTGAAAACAGATCATCGTGTGTCCTCCAGGCATCACACCTTTCTTCCTGAATGCCCTGTGCTGCTCCGGGCATCAGGCCATTCCATCTGGTGATAGGACATATGGAAGGGGAAAGGGAAATTCTTTCCTGTGTGTCACCTCTGGGTTCCTGCGTTCCAAGTAATTTAACAGGATACTGGACAAAGCCCTTTCTAGTATTTGGGGAAGGACCTTTCTGCCTCCTCAGAGTTACATCAACCAAGGACTCTCTGAGTCAACACTGACCTAGACTCTGACATTATAACCCTTGGTCCTCTCACATGAGAGCACCACCTTGTCCCCAGGATGCTGTGTAATAATCAGGTTCTAGAGCCCATGACCTCAGGGACCCTGAAACCATTCCCCTTCTACCTTCACATTTCTGCCCACATTCTGCCCTGGAAGCAATGTCTTCGAAGTCCTTTGTCCTCTCTGCTTCAAGTCCCCATCCATTTCCTGCCACAGAATGAATAATACTGTTTTTAAGAGTTAAACACTGTTCAATCACATACCAATAGCAATGAAAAGAATGATCCCAAACATAGTGGTCCATGCATAAGGAATGTATGAGGTAGGTTTTCTTAGTGTAATTTTATAGTAGAGGACACGGAGACCTAGAAAGGTTGACTTGCTCAAGGACACACAGCTGAACCAGAGATAGACCCTGGGTCTGTCTGATTCCCAAACAATGACCCTGTAGGTTTGAGCATTATTTGGGGCACCATCATCTTCTGAAACAAGGACAGGAAGGAATGGATCTGAGTGCACTGACTGTGATACCAGAGACCACATCAAGGCCAACCCACAAGGCCCCAGGAAAAACCCATCCAGAGCAACTGATGGAGATGCATCCTCTCAGAATGTCTCTTTAGGTCTCTTTAGGTCCTGACATTTACTTCCTCTTTCCCTTCCCCTCCTGTCACTCATAAAACCAAGATTTCAAGTCCCAGTGATATGCTAGGTGATATTGTCATTCTTCCAGGTGTCACCATTGGTTGGACCGTGAGGGCCAGAATAAGAACTTCCTGAGAGTCCAGAGCTTAGTAGGCACTGGCCCAGTATAGCCTCTTAGTTGACGTTCATTGTATGGATGTTCACTACACATGCTCATCACAGCACCTGCCGTTCACCACCACCTTCAAAAGGCGTCAGTCCCACCCACAAGTGACCCCTAAATATTTCCTTGAATAAGGAGTTGTTTCTTATGGGATTTGTAGTAAATATTTGATCTGAGGGCTGCCAATTCGTAGGCTGGCCATTAGGTCACAATAAAGATGAGCCTGAAAAGTAAGGGCGATAGTAATTAACAAGACCAGCTAGACTTTCTCCCTTTGAAACATCACTCGGAATACACAGAAAATAAACCAGTTTGTCAGATATGAGGAACAAGAAGACATACATAGAAGGAGAGAACCAATGGCAAAGTCCCAGGATTGGTGATGCTTTGAACTTTAGACAACAAACTGGCTTCCTTTGTGACCCAGGCTCTTGTGTTGGCCATGCATCCTGACAATAAATGCTTAGTATCTGAGATAGCTTAACAGAATCTCTGTTTCTAGCAAAATGAAAAGAAGTAAGGACCCGGCCCTGCTTTGGGAGTGCTGACTTCTCACTGATAGACAACCCACCCCTCCTGCCCATGCCTGGCCTGGCTCTGTGCTTGGTTCTGGATCCAGTTGGAATCTTTGCTTTCTGGATCCCCGAGTGCTGTTCTTGGCCTCTTTCTATGTGATAGGTAGCTCTGTGGCCTTCCTCAACACTGGGGCCTGCCAGGTCCTAACAGAGGGACCCCAAGCTCCAAGGGTGGGTGCTGCGTCATTGGACAGTGGGGAATAGTAAGAGGCACCTCCTACTCCCATCACCATCTGTCTTACGGTTTTGTCTTCACACTGCTTCTTCTGACAGCCTGAGCTTGCTGCTTCCTCCCGGGGTGGCAGCTCTGGACAAGAAGCGACCTGTGTCTCTTGGGTCTGGCTCCCTCTTGTTTGTTTGGTGCTTCTCTGGGTCTCAGCTGGCTTCAGGTTTTTTTGTGGCATCCTTTGGTTTTTCCAAGATCTCCCCAGGGGGAACCAGCCACATAGGCAAAAGGAAAGTGGAGTGAGCAGTGAGATTGACTTCCAAAACAGCATGTTGAAGGAGGTTTGCAAATCTAGTGCATTTTAGAAGACTACATTCCCAGAGAATGGTTTAACTCTCTGGTTAACTTAAAAACAAAACAGGGGATGAAGACTCTTTTCTAGAGCAATCTGTTCTTCATGGATGAAGAAACTGAGGATCAGAAAGGCCAAGCCCTTTGCCTAAAGTCACATAGGAGGGTAGTTTCAAATCCACTAAAGAGCTCTGAAATCCTGACCCCTGTGACATTTCTTCTCAACCAAAGACCCTCCATGAATGTTTTATTGAAGGTATAAGCTATGAAATTAGTAGGTCTGTAAGTGAGGTCTCTAGGGAAGGAGTGAGGGGATGAATTGTGAGTTTGTACAAATTGTGGGTCACATGTGTTATAGCTATACGATACAGGGTGATCATTTAATCATTCCATGAGATGTTTATTATTGTATCCACTTAATAAACAGTAACACTAAGGCTCAAGGGGATTAAATAATAATGAAAGTGATGACAGTCATCACTTATTAAGCTCTTGTTACACCCCGGTTCCTTGTTATTTGCATGTTGCAACTCAATCCTTCTCCTACTAACTCTATCAGGTAAATACTATTACTGAGTTAATTCCCTAAGGGCACACAGGCGTGGTTCGAATCAGGTCCTACTATCCCTGCCTTGGAGCTGAAGCAGATGTTCTTAGGAAAAATCAAATTTCTATGTAAAAATGTGTGGAAATTTTACTGAACCAGCATCAAGCATGCAAACAAGTTTATTGCATTTGTATCCCAGATAAACAAACAAGACTCCCTGAGAGGTGGATGAACAAGGTTTATTTCATGTTTGTCTCCCTAGACCACTTAGCATGGTAGGGCTTAGCAAGTGTTATTGAATGGATAAGTGAATGAATAAGTATATTTTCATTACTCTGCCATTAATTGTGTTTGTGACCTTGAGAAACGACTCGACCTCCCTGAGCCTTTACTTTCCACCTGTAAAATACAGAGGAAAAAAGCAAGGTGGCATGAAGTCCTAACCACTCAGATTAACTTCTGTGCTGATTTGTGGGGGAGGGCAGGGGTTAAACCACTGTCCTGGGGCTTCCAGAGGGCTGGAAGAACAATGCAAGGCCTGAACTACTTCAGCATAATTTTCCCTTTCACACCAGGTCCAGTTGGGAATCCCCTCTTAGGAGGAAAGCTAGTCTTAACAAGATGGAAGCCATGATCTTTACTCCCTGGTATTAAAGCTGTGAATATGTTATAATCACATAGCAAAGGGGACTTTGAAGTTGGAAGTAAAGTTGCTAATCAACTGACCTTAAAATTGAGAGATTGTTCTGGATTATTTGGATGGGCCAAATATAATTACATGGGCCTTTACAATCAGAGGAGGAAGACCAAAGAGTCAGTGAGAGAGATATGGCAAAAGAAGAGGAGGCAGAAGAGATAGAAAAGATGCAACATCATAAGGACTAGTCCCACTGTTGCTGGTTTAAAGATGAAAGAAGTGGCCATGAGCCAAGGAATGTAGGCAGCCTCTAGAAGTTGAGAGCAGTCCCCAGATAACAGCCAGCAAGGAAATGAGAACCTTGGCTCTACTACTGCATGGAACTAAATTCTGCCAATAACCTGAGTGTCACCAAACATGGACAACTCAAGGACAGATCATTTGAAATTAGGCAGTTAGAGGAACAAAAAGAAAAAAGGATGAAAAAACCTGTGTGAATTATGGGACACCACTAAGTAAACAAACATTTGCATCATGGGAGACCCAGAAGGAGAAGAAAAAGAAAAGGGGAAGAAAATTTATTTAAAGAAGTAATAGCTGACAACATCCCAAATCTTAGGAGACATACAGACATCCAGGTACAGGAAATTCAAAGGATTCAAGCAAACATCAACCCAAAGAAGATTATGCCAAGACACATTATAATCAAAATGTTAAAAGAAAGCATCAAGAAAAAGATGCTTAAAGAAAACCCCCTTAGGGTTATCAGTAGATTTCTCTGGAGAAATCTTAGAGACCAGAAGGGAGTTAGATGATATACTCAAAGTGCTGGAAAAAAAAACAAAAAGCAAAAAACCCCTGCAAACCAAGAATACTATGCCCAGAAAAGCTGTTCTTCAGAAATGAAGGAGAATAAAGATATTTCCAGACAAACAAAAGTTAAGAATATTCATCACTATTAGACCTGCCTTACAAGAAATGCTATAGGGAGTTCTTCAAGTTGAAATGAATGGAAGCTAAAGAGCAACATGAAAACATATAAAAGTATGAAACTCACTGGGCAAAGGTAAATATATAGTCAAATTCAGAACTTTTAACTAGACTAACCAAGAAAAAAAGAGGACTCAAAATTATAAATTAAAAAGGAAACTTTACGACTGATAATCATTAGAGGTTACTATGAACAATTATATGTCAATAAATTGGACAACCTATAAGAAATGGATAAATTCCTAGAAATATACCACTTAAAGACTGAATCATGAAGAAATAGAAAACCTGATCCGACCAATAATGACTAAGGAGATTAGAGCAGTAATCAAAACCCTCCTAGCAAAGAAAAGCGCAGGTCCAGATGTTTTCACTGATGAACTCCACCAAGCACTGAAAGAAGAACTAATGCCAATCCTCCTCAAATTTTTCCAAAAAAATTGAAGAGGAGGTTACATTTCCAAACTCTTTTTACAAGGCCAGTCTACCCTGATACCAAAGTCATATAAGGATACTACAAGGAGAGAAAGCTACAGGCCAATACTCCTGATGAATATAGTTGCAAAAATTTCAACACAATACTAGCAAACTGAATTCAACAGCACATTAAAAGGACAATACACCATGATCAGTGCAATTTATCCTTTGCATCCTACGCAAATATGGTTACACACGTGCAAATCAATAGGTGTCACACACCACATTGATAGTCTTCTGAGACTTACTTTTTTTTAAACTCCATCTTCTATTTCCAGGAAAACACATTGTTGTATGCAGCTGCATTTCATCCCTGTTCCATGCTATCTAATATTCAATTGAGTGCCATAGTCGTTTATCCATTACCTTGCTGACGAAATTATCCCAGTCTTTTTCATTTTGAACAGTGCTGCCATGAGTTGAGCCTGTAGATCCATGGAATTCATGATTATCTTTTAAAGAAATTAAGCTTTATTGAGGGAATAGCAAACCAATATAAGGTATTGCTAAGATACTATATGTTTTCTGATGTGCAAGAAAGGAAGTACATTAAATGATTAAGTTGTAAATAATATTTTATAATGTAAACATCAAATATTGATTTAACCCAAATTGTGATATAACACACAAAATTGTGATAGGATGGGGATGAAACATGCATGTTGGTGTGTGTGTGTTGCTGTTGTTGTTTACAAGGGTAAAATACCCTTCTTCCAAAATAGGAAATTGTGGAAGAAACTGATTGTTGCCCATCAATATATGTTCTTTTCTTACATAGTAAGAGGATTTTAGCCAACAGTGTGGTTACCTAGAATAAAGAGCAGGGTTTCCAGCCTTCCTTGTGGAAGCCATGACACCAAGTTCTGGACAATGGATATAAATGAAATTGATATGTACATTTTCTGGGTTGTTCCTCTAAGGGGTAGAAACATATGCTTCTCATTCCCTTCTATCCTGTCCCACTGGATGAAATACGGTCATGGTGACAAGCTATCTTGGATCAGGTGAATAAAATTCTTTCTAACTTGATGCTCTGCATTTATAAGAAAAAAATAAGATTCTATTTTAATGCACTGCCATTTTAGTCTCTGTCACAGCATCCAAACCTATATCTTAACTCAGAAACCAAAAGACAATGTCTGAAGTTGAACAATCAAGAATGAGTGCTATAAAGATGTTATTTAGAAGTATTAAATCAAATACCAGAAGAAATCGCTAAAAGACTTAAAAGATGTTGTCACTGGGAATCTTGAATTTATAGAGGATGGTGGAGTAAGAGACCACTGTTTGTCCTTTTAAATTGTGTACATCATTAATCCTGTTAAAATTACACTAAAGTAAGTCTTTCTCACGCACACGCACACACAAGTTTATAATTTGTGATTGCTGTCACCTTGAGTAAAATATGTTTTCATGCAGGAGGTTGTGACTTAAGGTATTAGAGAAAACTCTTAGATACTGAGTCTTATTTGAAACCACACAACCGCTGACAAAAGTTTGAGCAATGACATCACTCTCATGTTTGTAACCCCATAGCATAAATATGTTATAAGACTGGAGGATGGTTTCAAAACAGCCAAACTATTACATGACAGTCAAAGAATTTAAAAGGAAAAAAAAAGAGTTTCGATGAGACCATGGGCCACCATTTCAGGGGTAAATGAAGCAATTACTGCCAAGGACATTGTAAAGCTATAAACCTACCTTCTTGAATCATGATTGTGATTTAAGAAAAATATATGTGATCCACTTGTGACGTGGAATGAAAAATGCTGCACTAACCTTAGCAATGGTGTAAGAGACGAGAATGCTAACAAAACAGTTCACTAATGTTACTGTTTGGAATTCCCAGGGCTAGTGACAGAGTCTCCTCGTGTCTTGTTTTCATTGAACAATATGGGTCCACAGTTTTTTATGAGCTTATAGATGAACAGGACATTTAAGAGTTCAAAAATTATCAAGGCAATTGTGGACAAATGAGTTGGTATTTGTGTCAGAGAAGCTGGGAATCTCGCTATATTAGATTTGGAAGGGCCACTATGGGTCATTTTCCTGCAACTGTATCACTTTGGGGAGAAAAGTGAGACCCTGTGAAGGTTGCTAATGGCCCAGAGTCACCATGTGACTTAAAGATATCTCAGATGAAGGGAGTGAAACACATGAAGGGAGAAGCCACAGAAAGAGGAGAACAAAGTAAAGAAAGAGGAGAAGACCACGCTTGTCTCCCTCCTTTGCTGTAGATCCTTGGTCCATGGGTCAGGACCCATCTTAGGAAAGGTTGGTGAGAGGGGATGGGGTGAGGGGAGGAGAATAAGACTGAAACTGGGTGAGAGATTGAAGCTGCGATTTTAAAAAGACTGGACTTTAAAGTGAGGCCCAGAGAATGCAAGGTGGTCATTCTTGTAACTGAAAGTGGTCCATAGACACGTAATGTGCTTGAAGTGCCATCTGAGAAAGAGCAAAGGTGGGACGTTTGACCAGGAATGGTTGATTTCAGTGATGATGCAGAAATAAAACCATCACCTAATTCTACCTCAATGAGTGAAGCCAGTTCAACAAGTTATATCTGTCTACACCCCATCTCACCCCCGCCTCTTGGAGACTGGGTGGTTGATCCTGGCTTTCAGGGAGGTGAGAAGGACGAGAGGGGAGAGTAGTAGAGAGAGCTGAGCTCAGTTTGCTGATGTTGAGCTGGAGGGACTCATGGACTATTCACACATAGCTCATGAGTAGGAAGTACATTCTGATTTTTTTAAGTCTTAAACTTAGGAGAAAGATCTGGAATAGAGATAGAATTTGAGATATTAGATTTCAGACGGTAATTGAAATAAGAAGGTGATAACGTTTTCCAAGGAGAAGCAAGAAGAGAAGAGAAGAGGCCAAAGGTACAGCCCTCAGGGACACAAACATTTGGAGGATGAGTTGAGAAAGAGGAGTCCACAAATGAAAATGGGAAGGCATGGCCAGAGATAGAAGGAAAGCTGGAAAGACAAATGTCATGGAAGCTGAGGAGAGTATTTTCAGAAGGAGAGATTGTCAATAGTGTCAAAAGGAGCAAAGAAATCAAAACTAGATTTCTTTGGCTAGAATTGTCTACTGGATTTAGTAAAATGAATGTCATTTGTGACCTTGGTAAGAGAATTTTAGAGAAGTAGTGAGGGTGGAAACATAATATTGAAGATACATATTCTTTTTTAAGATGAGAGACTTGAGCATGGTTAAAGCTACTGGGAAGGGACTATAGACAGGAAGAGATTCTATAGAAAGTAAGGGGGGTGGTAGCTGACAGTGTGAAACCCTTGGAAAGGCAGAATGAGATGGGATTAGGAAGTGAAGGGAGGGATTGATATTAAACAGTGGGGAGAATATCTCTTTTTAAAACAGGAAATGGGGAAAGAGTGGGTGTGATCATGATACGTAATAATAATTTAGGGACTACTAGAAAAGTTGATGCACTTGGGCTTTATTAACAGAGGTACAGCATTAATATCAAAGGCAGTGACAACCGTTCTGAATTGTGATCTGGTCAGATGTTCGAGGTCAATGCCATGGGCAGTCCTGGGTGGCACATCTTAAGTGAGAGATTGACTACCTGGAGAGCATGCTTAGAGGAGTTAAAGCCTGATGATGGTGTCTGAAGATGACTGAAGAATAGGGAAATCTTAGGCTGGAGAAATACAGATTTGACAGAGAAGTAGCCACAGTTTCTAAATATCTGGAAGAGCAAAGCAGAATAGGGTTATTCTGTTTTGGTATTACAGGGCAGACACAGGCAACTAGAGGAAGTTATGGGAAACAAATATGTTTTGGTAATATAATATGACTTGAATTTGAATGTGTACTGACTTTTGTTAAGAAAAATTAGGAAAAGTGGTTCATGGGGAAAGATCTGCCTAGCCAAGGTTTTCCAGAGAGTTTAGGACAACATAAATGTTTCATTCAAAAAGTATTGAGTTTTTATCATGTGCCAGATACTATGCTGGGCTCTGGCCACACAATCTGAATCAGGCAATTAGCCTGGAATCAAGAGTGGGAAACAGACATATAAAAAGATACTTACAATACAACCAGCTGCACTTGGCATAGAACTCACCATTTTAGAAGAATAGTCATAGCTATTAATACAATATTAATGTGTTCTATTTATTTATTCATATATTTCATTGCAAGCAAAATTAAGAATCTCATTCTTCTCAGATAGAACGTTTTATGAGACCAGTGATAGAACTCTTTAAAGAAAAACATGGCTGTCCATACCTAATACCAGGTTTTAAAAGGCAGAAGCAGAATTACGTCAAAAGTTTCTGTTTTGCTGTAACAGAGCAGGACCCTATGGGGCCTTCCTAGCACAGACCTGCCCCCACCATATCCTCTACCTGCCTCTCATCTGTAGAAAAACCAGTCAAAGAATACAATAAGTCCCCTACATACAAACTCTCAAGTTGCGAACTTTCAAAGATGTGAACGTGCGTTCACATGTCCAGTCACATAAGTTAGTTCACGTGTCTGGCGTACATTGTCACATGCGTGCATCCTCTACAAGTGTTTGTGATTTTGTGTACTTTACTGTACATACTGTATAGAGTACAGTAATACAGTATCTTTATTTCAAGCTACATCTGCTAGAAGACATCTTCATTGAACTCCTTGCTGTGCAACCCGAGGAGCTGACTAATGAAGACGTGATGGAATTGGAGGCCCAGAGAAAGGACGAAGAGAGACAAGAGGAAGAAGTAACTGAAGAACCAAAGAGATTCACAATGGAGGAAATGGCAAGGAGATTTTCTTTATTTGAGGAGGCATTGTTCGTTTTTTAGGCACAGGACCTGAACGTAGAACGGTACACGAAGGTTGCAGCAGCCGTTCAGAGTACAATCCAGTGCTACCGTGTCATCTATGATGAGAAAAAAAGAGCTACTACATAGACATCTCTGAATCATTTTTCCAAGTGGGTAGATAGACTTGAAACCAGCAAGGATCCAGAACCTGTGCCGTGAACATCAGGCATGAGTGAAACAGCAGCTTGCCCTCCATCTCCTATTGCTGAAGATCCTTCAGCTCTACCATCTCCCACGTCCTCTCCCTCTGCCAGTCAGTAACTCTTCTTGCCTGTTCACTCGATGCCAGCCCCTGTATGCCAGCTGTTGTCCTGTACGACTGTACTTTTCAAGGTACTGTGCTGTGAGATTAAAAATGTTTTCTTTATTTTTTGTGTTTGTTTGTTTTTTATGTATTACTTGTGTGAAAAGTATTATAAACCTATTACAGTACAGTACTATATAGCTGATTGTGTTGGTTGGCTGCCTAGGCTAACTTTGTTGGACTTAAGAACAAATTAGACTTATGAACGTGCTCTCAGAACAGAACTCGTTTGTATGTAGGGGACTTACTGTGAATTTAATCAGAGAAATGAAAACAATACAGAAACAAAGGAAAGTAGTCAAGCAAGACAATAATAGTTTGGCCATTAAGCAAAATCAAGGACCTTCAGTTCCTCCTCATGGGCTGTGGGTAATATTTTCAGGCATATCCTTGGAGGTGTTTTGTAGATACTGAAACCCTCACCAGGTGGAAGAAGTTAACTACATGATCACCAGACTGTAGCCATGACTTTAAATGCCACAATTCTGAGGACTGTCTTCAAGGAAATGGGAACAAACCGACCCTGGCATTGAAGACTAACTGTACTTAAAACGATCAAGATGACACTGATCAGACCGCGACGTGACCAATTAATTTCAAGATGACTGTCAGATCTAACTGTGCTGTTCTGTATGTAGCCCCCTCCACCCACCAGTGCACCCCTGACATTCCCCTTTAAAAGCTCTTGCCCCCTGACTGGCAATGGGAAGTTGGTTCTTTGGGACTTGAGTCTACCTCCTCCCAATGACTGCCAGCTTCCTCAATAAAGCTATTTTTCCTTTTACCCAACACCTTTCTCTCAGTATTGGATTCTTGAGTTCCATAATACTGCTCCTCTGAGAGGACCAGAAAGAGCACAGGTGCAGTGTATTCAAAATAATCCGTGAAGTTAAAAAAGAAGAGTAATCGATGCACAAAAGTTGTCTAAACATTCCCTAGCTCCCTGTCACCTATTTGTGTCAATATTTGTAAGTTAGCAGACACGGTTTTCACATGATGCCTGCATATTCAACAGTTAAATGATTAGGAGAAACTGAGCCCAACTGACTCTGGGAAACCCATATAAGTGTTTTATAGAATGTATCAGAGTTTAGTGCAGGGGTAATGATGGAATCCTGGGAACAGGAAAACAGAGTAGAGATTCCTAATCCAGGGTGTAGGGTGTGGGATGTGAAGGGAAGGGTAGAAGTCACAGGAGGTAACAGTGGCATGGAATGGAACCAGCCAGAGAGGTGGGAAGGAGAGTCAGCCAAGGCAGACCCCAAAATAAAGTCGCACATGGGTGAACTGCCGTGGGGTGTGTGCGTGTGTGTGTGTGTGCATGCATATTTTCACAGTGTGAGCAGTTCAGTGCTATAGAGGAAAGAAATGAAATGGGGTGCCAGGGGTGGGATAGAGAAAAAGGCCTCTAGGGCATGGCTGAAAAAGTTGAGAGCATTGTGGAGATGTCAGAGTGGGCCAGACTGGAACACAGGGACACCCCCAGAGCATGCAGCTGGCATCAAGAAAGAGGTAACATGACTCTGCACCATTGCAGTGGGCCCAAGGTGGGGGAGGAGATATCTTTGAAGCATCCCTAAGCTTTGTTTTAAAGATGATGTGAGATTTTGTCAGCTGCAGTAGAGGAAAGAGCCTTGATCAGAAATTTGGGAAATAAATATGGATATCATTCTTCCTCTGCCCTATTGGCCATGTGTGTACCTTTGGCAACCTGGCGGGCCTTAGTTTCCATGTCTGCAAAATGGGCAGCAGAAGGAGATGATGGCAAAGTTTCCTCCAAGCACGACAGCTCATGATTCTCTTGTTTTCAGCCCAGGATGAGCAGAGAATAACAATATTGTCATTCATACATTCAAGACATATTTGGGACTGACGAGGTGGCAGACAGTGTGCAGTAACATTTTCCTTACCTCAGAGGGGAGGATTAGGTCCTGGTCCCCAGAACAAGTTTATTCTCCTCCCTGCTGGAGAGGAGATTTTCACCTTCATTCTTATTCTCCTAGGAACCAAGTCCATTAAGCATGATTAAAAACAGGTCTTATCTGGAGTTGAACCTGGTGCTCTGAGACGAAAATCCTGGGTACTGTGAACTAAATTTTCGGTAAGGATAAAAGAAGTCACAGGATGCTGGCCTTGCTCTAGCTACTTTGTCTGTGCTCAAAGTGTGGTATTAAGAATCATTGTTTATCATCATTGTGGTAATTTGTTCTTTTATGAAAAAAATTCTGGAAAGGGTGCTTTTACCACTCTTAGAAAGAGTGCTTTTACCACTCTTAGAAAGCTGGTAGTTTTGACAAATTCACAAAATATGTTTCTAATTTCATTCTGCTCCTATCACATCCCAGTAACTCTCACATTATTTCTGGAAGATTAACAGACACACAGTTGCAGTGACATAATTAGTATTCAGAGGAGATAATAATGTCAAGGGATTTTGTTGCCCTTAGAACCTAAATGAAAATATAAGGATAGCAAAAGTTGGATTTGTGATAACTTCTTGGCATCAATTGGGTGCCTTTTAAAAAATTTTTAATGCCACAAATGAGATTTTTTAATGCAAAAACGTTTTGATTTCTTTACTTCCTATCTGTAAGGAAAAAGCATTGCTCTTTCTGCAGAATTTCCTGTCTGCTGTGCAATGGTTAATCCTGAGAACTGTTTCAGGCAATAAAACACTGACTGGAATCTTTCCGACAATACTTTCCTTCTTGATCTTTTTTTATGACTAATTGAAATGAAAGCCTGGGGAAGCTTAATGTTAAGGAAACACTCTGTGCTCTGTGATGTGATTCTATGAAAGGGGTGTCTGTGTGGTGGGGAGCTCTCAGCTCTGGAATTTTAAGTTGGAGAACTAACTGAAGAATCAATATTTCAAGTAGATGCTGTAGTGGGTTGGGGATTACTGTTACTGTAGCTGGAAGATTGCTGGGTGTTTTCTTGGGAGGGGTCATTACTGTGAGCTGTTTTTTATTTTCTTTTTAATCAGAGCTCCTAGAATCTGTCTGCTTCATCTGCATTTGAACCACTGAAGTGACCAACTAGAAAAGAACAAAAAATGTAAATGATGAGTACTTCCCTAAAGACTGCTAACAGCATGCTCTTTAGTAGCCATTGGAGAGAAAGCAACCATTATCTCTTATTTTGTAGATTCCTAGGAACAGTGACCCTTTGGGTTTGCAGAACGAGTTTTCAAATAGTGCTTCAGTGATCACCTGGAGCCTTGGTCAGTGAGGTGATGGGGACACAGTGTGGGTCGGACCCTTGTACCCTACATTGGATTCAGTCAACCAGGGTAGTTCCCGTTTGATCAGTTCTATATAATTGAGTTTCACATGAAATTAGATTTGAAAAATGATTTCATTAACCATGAGTGAAAATGACTGATGCTATGGTCAACTTCCCTGGGCTTCCTCACAGACAGCTATCCAGTTTCTACTGAACCATTTCCAAGTTAGAACACTCATGATTTGATCATTCTATGTGAAATCACCACCAGTCTCACCATCACCAAAATGGTTTCTAGGGGTTTGAAATATTTGGGCCGAGATATTTACATCTAGCTTTGAAAATCTTTCCTCATCAGAACCACATTTTGTCAGCACATGTTATTTCACAGTATGACCAAGAATAGTTATTTTTTATAATCCTGGGAATAAATGGAATGTCTTTCCCTCTTCCTTCTGATTTTTCCAAAAGAGACTCAGCAACTCCATAAAATGATAATTCCCCCAGTCCCTTTGATCTGTGTTTCTCTCAATGCTTGCAGCCTTTTAATCTAACATGTGTATCACATAATATAGAGCATGATCTGGAAGAGATGTCCAGAAATATTTATTCTTATCCAACAATCTTATATTCCCAAACCATCTACTCAACTAGTACCGGTATTGTACTAGTATAGTGAAAGCAAAGGGTTTTGACTAAGTTATAGAATACCATCTTTTTTTGTTTGTTTGTTTAATTAAAAATTTTTTTTTGAACTTTATTTTATTTTATTTTTTACACAGCAGGTTCTTATCAGTTAACTATTTTATACATATTGTACATGTATATCAATCCCAATCTCCCAATTCATACCACCACCACCACCACCCACCCCCGTTTCCCCCCTTGGTGTCCATACGTTTTTGTCTACATTTGTGTGTGTATTTCCGCCTTGCAAACCAGTTCACCTGCACCATTTTTCTAGATTCCACATATATTCGTTAATATACGATATTTGTTTTTCTCTTTCTGACGTACTTCACTCAGTACGACAGTCTCTAGGTCCATCCACGTCTCTACAAATGACCCAATTTCGTTTGTTTTAATGGTTGAGTAATATTCCATTGTATATAAGTGCCACATCTTCTGTATCCATTCATCTGTCAGTGGACACTTCGGTTGCTTCCATGTCCTGGCTATTGTAAACAGAGCCGCAATGAACATTGTGGTACATGACTCTTTTTCAATTATGGTTTTCTCAGGGTATATGCCCAGTAGTGGGATTGCTGGGTCATATGGTAGTTCTATTTTCAGTTGTTTTTTTTTTGTTTTTTTTTTGCAGTATGCGGGCCTCTCACTGTTGTGGCCTCTCCCGTTGCGGAGCACAGGCTCCGGACGCACAGGCTCAGCAGCCATGGCTCACGGGCCCAGCCGCTCTGCGGCATGTGGGATCTTCCCTGACCGGGGCACGAACCCATGTCCCCTGCATCAACCACTGCACCACCAGGGAATCCCTATTTTTAGCTTTTTAAGGAAACTCCATACTGTTCTCCACAGTGGCTGTATCAATTTACATTCCCACCAACAGTGCAAGAGGGTTCCCTTTTCTCCACACCCTCTCCAGCATTTGTTGTTTGTAGATTTTCTGATGATGCCCATTCTAACCAGTGTGAGGTGATACCTCATTGTAGTTTTGATTTGCATTTCTCTAATAATTGGTGATGTCGAGCAGCTTTTCATGTGCCTCTTGGCCATCTGTATGTCTTCTTTGGAGAAATGTCTATTTAGGTCTTCTGCCCATTTTTTGATTGGGTTGTTTGTTTTCTTAATATTAAGTTGCATGAGCTGTTTATATATTTTGGAGATGAATCTTTTGTCTGTTGATTCGCTTGCAAATATTTTCTCCCATTCTGAGGGTTGTCTTTTCATCTTGTTTATAGTTTCCTTTGCTGTGCCAAAGCTTTTAAGTTTCATTAGGTCCCATTTGATTATTTTTGTTTTTATTTCCATTACTCTAAGAGGTGGGTCAAAAAAGATCTTGATGTGATTTATGTCAAAGAGTGTTCTTCCTATGTTTTCCTCTAAGAGTTTTATAATGTCTGGTCTTACATTTAGGTCTTTAATCCATTTTGAGTTTATTTTTGTGTATGGTGTTAGGGAGTGTTCTAATTTCATTCTTTTACATGTAGCTGTCCAGTTTTCCCAGCACCACTTATTGAAGAGACTGTCTTTTCTGCATTGTATATCCTTGCCTCCTTTGTTTAGTTGACCATAGGTGTGTGAGTTTATCTCTGGGCTTTCTTTCCTGTTCCATTGACCTATATTTCTGTTTTTGTGCCAGCACCATATTGTCTTGATTACTGTAGCTTTGTAGTATAGCCTGAAGTCAGGGAGTCTGATTCCTCCAGTTCTGTATTTTTCCCTCAAGATTGCTTTGGCTATTCAGGGTCTTTTATGTCTCCATACAAATTTTAAGATTTTTTTGTTCTAGTTCTGTTAAAAAGGCCGTTGGTAATTCGATAGGGATTGAACTGAATCTGTAGAATGTTTTGGGTAGTATGGTCATTTTCAAAATAGTAATCCTTCCAATCCAAGAGCATGGTATATCTCTCCATCTGCTTGTGTCATCTTTGATTTCTTTCATCAGTGTCTTATAGTTTTCTGAGTACAGGTCTTTTACCTCCTTAGGTAGGTTTATTCCTAGGTAATTTATTCTTTTTGTTGCAGTAGTGAATGGGATCTTTCATTGTTACTGTATAGGAATGCAAGAGATTTCTGTGCATTAATTTTGTATCCTGCAAATTTACCAAATTCATTGATTAGCTCTAGTAGTTTTCTGGTGGCATCTTTAAGATTATCTATGTATAGTGCCATGTCATCTGCAAACAGTGACAGTTTTACTTCTTCGTTTCCAATTTGTATTCCTTTTATTTCTTTTTCTTCTGTGATTGCTGTGGCTAGGACTTCCAAAACTATGTTGAATAATAGTCATCGACATCCTTGTCTTGTTCCTGGTCTTAGAGGAAATGGTTTCAGTTTTTCACCATTGAGAATGATGTTTGTTGTGGGTTTGTCGTATATGGCCTTTATTATGTTGAGGTAGGTTCTTTCTATGCCCACTTTCTGGAGAGTTTTTATTATAAATCGGTGTTGAATTTTGTCAAAAGCTCTTTCTGCATCTATTGAGATGATCATATGGTTTTTATTCTTCAGTTTGTTAATATGGTGTATCACATTGATTGATTTGCGTATTTTGAAGAGTCCTTGCATCCCTTGGATAAATCCCACTTGATCGTGGTGTATGATCCTTTTAATATGTTGTGGGATTCTGTTTGCTAGTATTTTGTTGAGGATTTTTGCATCCATATTCATCAATGATATTGGTCTGTAATTTTCTTTTTTTGTAGTATCTCTGTCTGGTTTGGCATCAGGGTGATGTTTGAGAAGGATAGGTTTTAGCTCTTCTTTAAATGTTTGATAGAATTCATCTGTGAAGCCATCTGGTCCTGGACTTTTATTTCTTGGAAGTTCTGTAATCACAGTTTCAATTTCATTACTTGTGATTGGTCTGTTCATATTTTCTATTTCTTCCTGGTTCACTCTGGGAAAGTTATACCTTTCTAAGAATTTGTCCATTTCTTCCAGGTTGTCCATTTTATTGGCATAGAGTTGCTTGTAGTAGTCTCTTAGGATGGTTTCCATTTTTGCGGTGTCTGTTGTAACTTCTCCTTTTTCATTTCTAATTTTATTGATTTGAGTCCTCTCCCTCTTTTTCTTGATGAGTCTGGCTAAAGGTTTATCCATTTTGTTTATCTTCTCAAAGAACCAGCTTTTTAGTTTCATTGATCTTTGCTATTTTATTCTTTGTTTCTATTTCATTTATTTCTGCTCTGATCTTTATGATTTCTTTCCTTCTACTAACTTTGGGTTTTGTTTTTGCTTCTTTCTCTGGTTCCTTTAGGCATAAGGTTAGATTGTTTATTTGAGATGTTTCTTGTTTCTTGAAGTAGGATTGTATTGCTGCTATACATTTCACTATTAGAAACTGTTTTTGCTGCATCCCATAGGTTTTTGGATCATCGTGTTTTCATTGTCATTTGTCTCTAGGTATTTTTTGATTTCCTCTTTGATTTCTTCCGTGATCTCTTGGTTATTTAGTAGTGTATTGTTTAGCCTCCATGTGTTTGTATTTTTTACAGGTTTTTTTCCTGTAATTGATATCTAGTCTCATAGCATTGTGGTTGGAAAAGATGCTTGATATGATTTCAATTTTCTTAAATTTACCAAGGCTTGATCTGTGACCCAAGATGTGGTCTATCCTGGAGAATATTCCTTGTGCACTTGAGAAGAAAGTGTAATATATTGTTTTCAGATGGAATGGCCTATAAATATCAATTAAATCTATCTGGTCTATTGTGTCATTTAAAGCTTATTTTTCCTTATTAATTTTCTGTCTGGATGATCTGTCCATTGGTGTAAGTGAGGTGTTAAAGTCCCCCACTATTATTGTGTTACTGTCAATTTCCTCTCTTATAGCTCTTAACATTTGCCTTATGTAATGAAGTGCTCCTAAGTTGGTGCATACATATTTATAATTGTTATATCTTCTTCTTGGATTGATCCCTTGATCATTATGTAGTGTCCTTCCTTGTCTTTTGTAAACTTCTTTATTTTAAAGTCTATTTTATCTGATATGAGTATTGCTACTCCAGCTTTCTTTTGATTTCCATTTGCATAGAATATCTTTTCCATCCCCTCACTTTCAGTCTGTACGTGCCCTTAGGTCTGAAGGGGGTCTCTTGCAGACAGCATATATATGGGTCTTGTTTTTGTATGTATTCAGCAAGCCTGTGTCTTTTGGTTGGTGCATTTAATCCATTCACATTTAAGGTAATTATTGATATGTATGTTCCTATTACCATTTTTTTCATTCTTTTTTCTTTATTCTGTTCTACTGCAGTGAATTCCATCATTCTGTCTTCCAGGTCATTTAACCATTTTCTGCCTTAGTTATTCTGCTATTGATTCCTTCTAGTGTGTTTTTCATTTCAGTTATTGTATTGTTCATCTCTGTTTGCTTGTTCTTGAATTCTTCTAGGTCTTTGTTAAACATTTCTTGCATCTTCTTGATCTTTGCCTCCATTCTTCTCCAAGGTCCTGCATCATCTTCACTATCATTATTCTGAATTCTTTTTCTGGAAGGTTACCTGTCTCCACTTGATTTAGTTTTGGGGGGTTTTATGTTGTTCCTTCATCTGGTACAAAGTCCTCTGCCTTTTCATTTTGTCTATCTTTCTGTGAATGTGGTTTTCCTTCCACAGGCTGCAAAATTGTAATTCTTCTTGCTTCTGCTGTCTGTCCTCTGGTGGATGAATCTTTCTAAGAGGTTTGTGCAAGCTTCCTGATGGGAGGGACTGGTGGTGAGTAGAGCTGGGTGTTGCTCTGGTGGGCAGAGCTCAGTAAAACTTTAATCTGCTTGTTTGCTGATGCGTGGGACTGGGTTCTCTCCCTGTTGGTTGTTTGGCTTGAGGTGACCCAGCACTGGAGCCTACCTGGCTCTTTGGTGGGGCTAATCGCAGACTCCAAGAGGGCTCACACCAAGGAGTACTTCCCAGAACTTCTGCTGTCAGTGTCCTTGTCCCCACAGTGAGCCACAGCCACCCCCCCACCTCTGCAGGAGACCCTTCAACACTAGCAGGTAGGTCTGGTTCAGTCTCCTATGGGGTCCCTGCTCCTTCCTCTGGGTCCCGATGCACACACAACTTTGTGTGTGCCCTCCAAGATGGAGTCTCTGTTTCCCTCAGTCCTGTTGAAGTCTTGCAATCAAATCCTGCTAGCCTTCAGAGTTTGAGTCTCTGGGAACTCCTCCTCCTGTTGCTGGACCCCCTAGTTTGGGAAGCCTGACGTGGGGCTCAGAACCTTCACTCCAGTGGGTGGACTTCTGTGGTATAAGTGTTCTGCAGTTTGTGATTCACCCACCCAGCAGTTATGGGATTTGATTTTATTGTGATTGCGCCCCTCGTACCATCTCATTGCTGTTTCTCCTTTGTCTTTGGATGTGGGGTATCTTTTTTGGTGAGTTCCAGTGTCTTCCTGTTGATGCTTGTTCAGAGTTAGTTGTGATTCTGGTGCTCTTGCTAGAATATCATGTTTTTATGTATCTGTTTTTTGTTTTTTTTCTACCAGCCGAGAGCAGGGATTACATTTTATTCAACTATCTATCCCCAGCCCCTGCACTGACTAATGCACAACAGATACTTAACAAATGAAATGTGTTAATCTGGAATCAGAACACCTGTGTTTGAGTCTATTCCAAGTCCTTTACTGTCTGTTTGACCTTCAACAAAGCATTTCACTCCTCTGAGCTTCTACTTCCTGAAATGTAATTTAGAGGAATGAGAATATTATTTCAGGCTGTTGAAAGAGTTGAATGAAAGACCATAAAAACACATCAAAAGCTTGAGGGAAGAAATAAACAGATTATTCAAAGGATTTAGAATCTAAACATTTTTCAAGGTATTTAAAGCTTTGTCTTAATATCAAATTAAATTATGAGACAGCCACATACTTGCAACATATTATTTGGTCCCTCACAGAATGTCTTTCATTGAATAATGTTTAACTAGAATTTTCAATTATTTCATTGTACATTGCAATACACTATAAGAAACAGTTATGAGGATCTTACAATTGTATTTCCTGCAGGAATGTTGACAAGGAAGACATTTTACTACAATGCTCAGAACTCATATATAGGGTTTATATTCATTTAACATTTAGTGCCATGAAAAATATTCATTCTTTCCAAGGACTAGTATACTTTGATATTTGAGAATGATGTAACTGACTAGGTTTCCATTTTTCCTTTGGCTGCTGGGAAGCTTGGAGCAAAATTTGAGGCTCAATTAGAGGAAATTCCATAACCATCAATAACAATAAGGGCAACTGATCTGGTCCTTTTTGTTTGTTTGTTTGTTTGTATTACACTGTCTTGATTTATGTTTTAACCTACACTTTTATTTATCTAAGAGATGATTCACATTCATGGGAGGTATTTTAATATTGTTTTATTGAATGTGTTTCTCAGATTACTTATGGAATAATTAGAAATATCTAATTTCTATGGAATAATTAGAAATATAAATAGAAAGATAAATAAAATAGCTGGATATAAAATAACATTTTGTGAAATTTTTTTTTTTTTTTTTGCGGTACGCGGGCCTCTCACTGTTGTGGCCTCTCCCGTTGTGGAGCACAGGCTCTGGATGCACAGGCTCAGTGGTCATGGCTCACGGGCCCAGCCACTCCACGGCATGTGGGATCTTCCCGGACCGGGGCACAAACCCGTGTCCCCTGCATTGGCAGGCAGACTCTCAACCACTGTGCCACCAGGGAAGCCCCATTTTGTGAAATTTAAACTTCTTTAAGTTGATTGAAATGGCTAGAACCTGGCTCAGCTTCTGAAAAATTCAGAACAAACTGGATATGGAAACTACCAGACAATTTATTGTTAGAATCTAAGAGAATTTCCAGCTAGTTCTAAGATTATTGAGTTGAATTAAGCAAAGCAATAAGAGATATACCCATGATTCATTACATGAAACCAGGGGACTCTGTCTGCCTGATAAATTATGTGTATCACATTCTTAGAGACTGGTTCCCAAAATAAGGTGCTGAACAGGTGAGAAGTGGCTGGAAGAACATGTATTCCATTGGCTCAGAGGTTCAAGTGTCAATAACTTCCTTGTAGTGAACTTTGGGAGAGGAAGGGGACATGATATTCAATATACATCCTCTCTTTCTCTTTAGGGATATCACACATTATATGTGCAGATTTGGTGGGATGCACACCCCACTTAACACTGTGTGAAAGATGAAATCTGGAAGATTCTCATGACAACCCCTAATAGCCTAGGGCATGAGTACATTACTTAAGTTGATCCAATATAAGTGCAGCCTGAGACTTTGATTTTATGATATTGAGAAAAGAAACTCAGAGCTTCTTTGGATAGTGAAGTGTATAGAACTTTCACAGCCATAAATAAAACCCAGCTGAAGATAAAAGTGGTTACAGAGAGGCAGGAGGTGCTGAGAGAAAGGCAGAAAATGGATCTAGAGCCCTGATCCTACTATACCTGAAACCTGAGCCATCTTTGAAATTTCCAATTATTGTTTAAATTAATTTAAGTTAGGCTCTATGTTACTTGCAATCAAAGCACCCTAACTGATATAACCCTCACCCCTCAACCTCTATAACTCTCACCTTCTAAGTACAATAGATTTATGTACCTGTGTATATGAAGTTCTAGCAGATTCTGGAAATGGTTTAGAGGCTTTATTATATCAACTGTGCTCTATTGGGAAAATCATGAACAGCAATTCCAGAAAATCAATTATAATTTGAGTGGGAAAGAAGTATAATTGAAAATTATTTTGTAAGCTAAACAATACCTCAAAACTCAGAAGAAGCACTGTTGTTGAAAAATGACTTACTACTGGATCCAAAATAACATTTTAGGAATTTTCTTGGAAACCTCAATAATGTCAGGAGAACATGGACTCTATGGGAGAACAGAAACTAATATGGAAGCTAATAGGATGAGAAATGTCACAGTATAAATTCAAAAGTTGAAAAGAAAAGATGTAAAGGCAACAATAGAAAATGAGGAGGGAGCTGGGCAAGGAAAGGATCATTAAAAGGAAGCAAATATTGCAATCCGAAAATTAAATTCTGTATTTGAGGATGTAAAGAGTAGATTGACCTTAGAAAGTCAAATTAGTTATGTGGAAATTAAACTTTGGATGCACTGAGAGAGAGAGAGAAGAGAGAGAGAATATATAAATGGAGGAAAATGATCACCTCTATTTGGTTAGGTGATTTTATCTTTTCTTTTGTTAGTTTTTAAAAATATTTCTTCTATAATGTATATGTATTAATTTAGAAGAAAAAAGTTTGTTCTCAAAATTGTGGGGCTTTTTTGCTCTTGTTTTTGTATTTTAAACTTTGGCCATGCCTCGCAGCTTTCAGGATCAGTTCCCCGACCAGGGATTGAACCCAGGTCATGGTGAATCCTAACCACTAGAACACCAGGAAACTCCCCCAAAATTGTGCTTTTAATGTATATATCATTCCTGAGTACCTACCCAATCCAAAATTTTCCAGCATAGAAAACAAACACACGCACACACACAGAAAACAAAACAAAGCAACCAGGATAATCTTAACTTGCACAGGAAAGAACAATCAAAAGACCCTTAAACCATGGTAATATAGAAGTTGAAATTATCTAACAAAATTTTAATGGAAATATTGTAAAAATGCCTCAAGAATAATTGCAAGCACTGCTAAAATGGAAAGAAATATAGACAATCTCAGCAAAAAATGTAAGGTAAAAAGAAGAAATAAGTGAAAATTTTATAAATAAGAAATATAAAAATTAAAATAAAAAATTAACTGGTTGGGCTCAATAGAAGAATAAATATGATAGAAGAAAAAGTCAATGAACTTGAAGATAGATCAATAGAATGTATCCGATCTGAAAAGTGTAGGTGGACAGTACCAAAAGGTCTAGCATTCATGTCTTGAGGGTTTGAGGAGAGAAGAAAAGTGCAATGCTGATAAAATAATTGAAGAGAAGTGATTGAAACTTCCTAAAGTTGACCAAAAAAACACACCTATCAGTTTAAAAAGTATGGCAAGTCCCAAACAGGATAAATCCAAAGAAATCTATGCCAAAACACATCATAATAAAATTGATGAAAAATAAAAACAGAAAAAAAATTGAAAGTAACTAAAGAAAATTGATGCGTTACTCACCCCAATGTTCATAGCAGCATTATATACAACTGCTAAGATATGGAAGCAACCTAAGTGTCCATCAACAGATGAATGGATAAGAAGGTATGATATATATATATATATATATATATATATATATATATATGGAATACTACTCAGCCATAAAAAAAGAACAGAATTTTGCCATCTGCAGCAACATGGATGGATTTGGAGGGCATTATGCTAAGTGAAATAAGTCAGACAGAGAAAGACAAATAGTGTATGATAACACTTATATGTGAAATCCAAAAAATACAACAAACTAGTGAATATAGAAAAAAAGAAGCAGACACAGATGTAGAGAACAAACTAGTGATTACCAGTGGGGGTGAGGGAGGGGCAAAATAAGGGTGGGAGAGTGGGAGGTACAAACTATTGGGTGTAAGATAAGCTCAAGGATGTATTGTACAACATGGGAATATAGCCAATATTTTGTTATAACTGTAAACGGAGCGTAACTTTAAAAATTGTGTAAAAATAAAAAATTTGAAAATTAAAAACAACAAAAAAAAGAAAACTGATGCATTACTTAGAAGGGAGCAATGGTTCAAATGGCAGCAGATATCTCATTGACAACTAAAGAGTCCAGAAGGAGTTGACACATTTTAAACTGCTGAAGAAAAAAAGAAACTCTATATCTAGTGAAAATATTGTTCAGTAATTAAGATGAAGTAAAGACATGCTCAGATGAAAGATATCTAAGAGAATTGCTCCCAGAAGACCTGCTGTACACTAAGTCCCCTACATATGAGTGAGTTCCATTCCAAGAGAGGGTTTGTAAGTCCAATTTGTTTGTAAGTCCAACAAAGTTATCCTAGACACCCAACGAATGCAATAGGCTATATAGTACTGTACTGTAATAGATTTATAATACTTTTCACACAAATAATACATAAAAAACAAACACAAAAAATAAACATTTTTAATCTCACAGTACAGTACCTTGAAAAGTACAGTAGTACAGGACAACAGCTGGCACACAGGGGTTGGCGTCTAGTGAACAGGCAAGAAGAGTTACTGACTGGAGGAGGGAGAGGAGGTGGGAGATGGTAGAGCTAACGGATCATCAGCAATAGGAGATGGAGTGCAAGCCGCAATTTCACTCATGCCTGATGTTCACGGCACAGGTTCTGGTTCCTTGCTGGATTCAATTCTGTCTACCCGCTTGAAAAAACGATCCAGTGTCTGGGTAGTAGCTCTTTTTTTCTCATCATAGATGACGCGGTAGAACTGGATTGCATTCTGAACGGCTGCTGCAACCTTTGTGTACCGTTCTACGTTCTGGTGTGGTCCTGTGCCTCAAAAATAAAGATACTGCACTACTGTACTCTATACAGTACGGTACAGTAAAGTACACAAAAGCACAACCACTTGTAGAGGATGCATGCACGTGACAATGTACGCCAGACACGTGAACTAACTACGTGATTGGACATGTGAATGCACGTTCGCATCTTTGAATGTTCGCAACTTGAAGTTTCATATGTAAGGAATTTACTGTAAAAGAATTGCTAAAAGGAATTTCTTCAGTCAAAGGAATTGATAGTCTGATTCTCATTTTGTGATGTGAGTCAGCTGTTGATGGTCAATGTCAAGACGCATTACTTCCTTAGGATTGTAAAATGGTGATGCTCCAACTCAATCATTCTTTCTTCATTTACTAGCTGAAATATTTCTATAACTAGAAGCTTCCCCACATCAACCTTTGGGTTACCCTGAAGTGTAGTTAGTACTAAAAAGACAAAATAAATGTTTAAGCTTTCTTTTTTACTATTAATTTTTAGAGTAAATTGTCTATGCCCTAGCTGCTTCCAATGATTAACCAAAGTGTTTTTGGTTTATTTATTTTTGTTTATTTTTAAGCATCATTGTGAACTGATAGATTTTAATATATGGATTGTTTCAATCCATTGCATTTAGTACTCTTATTCATGTTCAAATTATTCTATATTTGGACAGTAGGAGCCTTTCAATATGACCTTTGTAGTCTTTAATGTCCTATTTACTTTCTCATTTGACAAAAATGTTTCAGGCTTATCTTTTACATTTCTGTCCCAGACCAGGAGTGAGCTATTTCTCCAGCCATCCTTGGTTCTTGGTAGTGGGAAATGTACTGAGATGCCACAATATGCACTGTTATTATTCCTCTCTATTTTTAAAAGTTCTCTTGTCGGATATTTGCAACTTTCTTCTTCACTTAGTCATTTATCTGATACATTGCTTGTGATGTTTTTTATTCCATACATATTTTTGCTTTCATGTACACCTCTCATTTTAAAGACACTGACTAAATTAGATCAATGATTTTAAAATTCTGTGAGAAAGTATTTATAACTGAGAATTCCATACTTATCATTCAATTTTTAGGATAAAGATATTTTCTAAAATAAAAATTCCTAGTAAGTTTGTCACCTGTGCATTTTTTGAGGAAATACAACACAACAAATAAAAAAAAATTAAATGTATGATGGGAAACACCATTAACAGTCATTCACCCTCTTTCTTGCTAACAGAATTTGGGGTTAGCAGATGTAAGCTTTTATATATATAATGGATAAACAACAAGGTCCTACTGTATAGCACAGAGTACCATATTTACTATCCTATGATAAACCATAATAGAAAAGAACATTAAAAAAAAGAATGCATATATATATGTATAACTGAGTCACTTTGCTGCATAGCAGTAATTAACACAAAATTGTAAATCAACTATTCTGAAATTTAAAAAATTAAAAGAAAAAAAAAGAATTTGGACTTTTATCCAAGTACCAGACAGGCATATTTACGGAGTAGGTGAGCCTCTCTCCAGCCACAAGAGATGAATCATGGTTACGTTAAGCCAACCATAATGGTCTCATTCTCCTTGCCAGTGATGGGAGAGGGGAAACCATGTTAGGGTGCTTCTGGAAAAGGTTTTCCTTGAGCCCCATGTGAGGAGGCATCTTTTCTGTCCCAAATGCTGTTTATCTGAAAGTGACACTAGGAAATGCTATCACCATTTTAAAACCATAAAGGGACTCATTTGTATGCTGAGCCTGGCAGAGCAGAAAGATGAAGCACATCTGGCACCTTGATAACATGGCAGAGCTGCTAAATTAACAAAACCTAGAAGGGCCAATGTCCAGGCTTCTAGTTATGAGATACAAAATGCCCCCATTCTGCAAACCACTGCCGGGGTCAGGGAGTGGGTAGAGGTTGCTTCTCGTGACTGCAAGCATGTCAGTTGGCATATAAATTCCATAGAAGGTAAGTTGAATACAAGACATACTGATGAGCAAAGGAACCAGCTGAGCTCATAATTATGCCCAAATGATTGTTGTTAATGAGACTGAAATTAAATGGAAAGGATTCCCAGAACATAAGAAGCATAGTATATATATAAAAAAATAACAAATCTGAAAAAAGTAAAATTCCAGGTGTTTTTAACAAAACCTGGGGGAGATGGTGGTACAGAGGAGAAATAAATCTACGCTAAAGATGGTGCCCCATGGGTAGGTTACAGGACAGCTCTTGCTCAGCAGTTTTCAGCCCTGGATGTACATTAACATCTCATGGAACATTTAGAGCTGACATGCCAGCCCCGCTCTAGATGAAGGAAATCTCTGTCTGTGATGCCTGGTTATCATGTACTTTTAAATATACATTACATTACATGCTTTTAAGAACAAGATTAACGAATTTATATCAGGCCAATGCTAATAAAAGAAAGGCAGAGTAACAATATTAATACCACTCAAAATAGATTCAAGACCAACAGTGTTAAATGAGACACAGAGGGATCCTTTATTTTGATGTTACAGGTAAGAACTTCTACAATATTTGGAGTATGGGCATTTTTATTAATCCAAATTACTTTAACACTCACTTTAGTCCCATTTACCTGATTGAAAAGAAGACCAGTGGGCTCCCTTGGGGAGTTGGATGCCCTCATTACCCTTCCCTCCTGAGAATGTTGGGAGACTGAACAACCTACAGAGGATATCCATCCCACTTTGACTCCAAAGCAAGGAGAGCCTGCTGTCTATACCTCTTCTCTGCAGTTATGTCTCCTTGCTGTACAATAAGCACAGGACCTCCCTGTCCTACCAGCACTTCTGGATCACACTGGAGTAAAGTTGCTTTCATGTAGGTTGCTGCTATATCTCACTGGCCCAGGTACCAGCACAAGCCACGAAGCCATGTGGTCTTTTCAGAGAAAGCACTCTATTTACTTGGTGCTACACTTTATCCTTTCAGAAACACACCTGTATCTTCTGAGGTTCTATTCTCCAAAATCCATCCATCTGCCTGATGTGAAACTCAAGCAGCAATACTCTTTATAGCTTAGCATTCATCATGACAATAACATATTTTGCTGCATAAACAACCACCCCAAATCATATTGGCTTAAAACAGCAGTAGTTATTGCCCCTGAATCAATGAGCTGGATGGTTCTGTTGAAGCAGGCCAGGATAGGCTGATCTTGGCAGGGCTCACTCCTGTAACCGTGGTCATCTGAAGGTCAGCTAAGGTCTGGCTGCTCTGGGATGGCCTCTGCTGGAATGGCTTGGCTGTCCTTTTTATGGACCCTCATCCTCCAGCAGGCTGTTTGAGCTTTTTCATGTCATGGTGACAGGGTTCCAGGAGCAAGAGGGAAGTGTGCAAGTGTTTTTGAAACTTAGGCTTGGAATTGACATAACATCACCATGAGACATTCTATGGGTAAAAGCAAGTCAAGAGGTCAGCCCAGGTTGAAAGATTGAAGAAATAGACCCCTCCTCTTGGTAGGAAATTCTACACAGTCTTGTTGCACAGGTGCATGGATGCAGATTGGGTTGGTCAGTTTCCATCTTTGAAGCATCAAGACTTAAGCATCCCTTTCTGGGACCAGGGTTACCACATTTAGTTGCACCAGCTGCATATTACATAATTCCAGGGTGCAGGAGTTACATTGTAAATTTATTCCACGAGGAACAAATCCCATCATGCTTTCTTAAGAAGTCCTTCAGATACCTGATGAAAGCCATCCCTTCACCACATACACAATATACACACACACACACACACACACACACACACACACACTGTTCCCAAGGGCAGATTAGTTTAGTATAAAATTGGGTCCTGAAACATGAAAAGTCTGCTATTCTAAAATTCAGCTATCAATCCTAACACACTACAAGTTTAAATATACTGATTCTATTTAACTTCGGCTATTTTACCTGGTGGTATTAAATTTGCTTAGACAACAGAAAACTTATCCTGTTGATCCTTTAAAATAAATATTTATGTTTCATTTTCAGGAAGAAAATTTTTAAAATGTCTATTGGTTTGTATTATCTACAGAGAAATGTATTCTGCAAGTAGTTTAAGATGAACATTTCCAACAAATAATTCCCAGGCTTAAATATACATTTCTGGTGAGGCCCTGAGATCATTTATGTAAATGAAGAGACTTGCCTTTGTTGCCTTACTTTCTTATTTCAGTGAGAAAGGGGACTTCGTTAGGGCAGAGTTTTCATTTTGAAAAGATTATTCCATTAAGGTTGTTGCATTGCTGGGAGAGTAAATGAGTATCTATTTCTGTACATTAAGATCCGAATTCCATGTAAGCTGCCTCCTTGAAACTAACGATGCTATTAATAGGTTCTTCCAGTGTTCCGTTCAGCATGGAAAGTGGGAATGAGGCTGTGTCTAATTTACTGGGGAATGGAACACCCTTATACAACTATTATTTCTGGAGGTAACCTTTACCTTTCTGAATGATCTATTTGTGTAATACGATGGTTGTTACAGGTTTGAGTTACCAGAGGTTAGAAATCACTCATTTCTGTAATATCTCTGGCAGGCTGATTGCAAATGCATTTTTTTCTTTTGGCTCTTTACTGAACTGAACTTGAGGGTTTGTTAATAATCTCAATTTTTAAAACTACATTTACGTTGACCAAATCTCACTGAATATATTTATAGCAAAAATCTGTTAATGTGGCCATATTCATTAGGAATCTATTATTATTTAGACAAAGCCTGGGTTGAAGTTCATCCTTTAGTGATCTCTGAAAGATGGGATTAATAAATCATAAAATGGTTGGAACCCAACTTCTAGGAGAATGAATATCTCCTAAAGAACTTAATCTGCTCTAAGTCCTTAGAAACACCTATTTGCTTCCAAACAACATAATCAAATGTCATCTCCCCTGAAGTTGGTGTTTGTATGTGCTAATTATGAAGCATTCTTCCTTTCTTAATGAGGAAAGCCTTGGAAGAAATAAGCCTACCATTAGATAAAAATATTATAGAATTTGGATCACTGCTAAACAATAGTTTATGCATGAGGGTCCATTCAGGGAAAAATAAAATGTTTGCAAACTATGTTTAATTATTTTCTTTTTATTCAAAACAGGATGAGGTCAATGATTGCTTTTTAGTCACTAAATTATTAATATTAGGGGATAGTGAGAAGTAGCAGTAGGATATGGGTTTCTATCTCCTTTACATTTTGAGACCTTTTAGAGTTTAATGAGATATGTGCATTTGTAGGACTTCATTCTGTGCTTAAGTAACATCCTGAATTAGATGTTTACTTAACAGATGGGACAGAGAAGCTCTCACTTGTCAAGTCACACAGAGAGATGACCACAGTGCTAGGGTGAAAATGGCCCATTTTATCCAGAGCTACCTGTGCTACAAGCTGGGGTGGACCAAGCACTCTTCTAGACAAAAGGATGGTTTAGACA
Source organism: Delphinapterus leucas (assembly GCF_059928025.1). Classification (NCBI taxonomy): domain Eukaryota; kingdom Metazoa; phylum Chordata; class Mammalia; order Artiodactyla; family Monodontidae; genus Delphinapterus; species Delphinapterus leucas. The sequence goes on along the minus strand of NC_143133.1, from coordinate 44,416,043 downwards.
CGTGTGATGCAATCCCCAACCTCCCATTCCTCATCTTGACCAAGGCTGTCTCTAGTCTCAGCTTCACTTATAAATTCTATGTGAAACTGACATTGTCCTTTACCTTTCTGAGCTTCAGTTTTCTCATTCATGAAGGAGAGGCTTAGATTCGATCAGTATTTCCCAAACATCATCCTTCCATGTACTACCTGCAGAATTTTGGGTATGGTCATCACACATCAATATCCTTGGCTTGATAGATTACTATAGTTCATTGGAGGTTGCCTTCCTAAATTTATTATTTAAAGGGAAACTTTCTATTTCTACCTTAAAAGGAAAACCAGCATGACTTGCCATAGAGGAAACAAACAAAGAAAAAATACCATGAAACAAAACAATGGCAATCAACCCTCATAAATACTATTGCGTGCTCTGCCACTGAAGACTACTCTCTGTTATTGGTAAGTGTTAGAGAGTTGGGAAAGACAGAACCTCAGGGAGGCTTTCTCCTTGATGTGACCAACTAATGAAAGGGAATTGAAAAAGGAATACCTTTTCCCCTTTGTGACCCAAAGTCACTTAATTCTGTGTCCCTGCAGCACCCAAACTTCTTCTTTACCAGCAGTGGCCTGAGTCCTGTACTTTGAAAAACACTGGCAGGGAGATGGGTCTCTCAAAGTGTTAAGAATCTGTCATTTACAGTATGGTAGTGGCACAAAAATGGAAATATAGATCAATGGAACAGGATAGAAAGCCCAGAGATAAACCCACACACATATGGTCACCTTATTTTTGATAAAGGAGGCAAGAATATACAATGGAGAAAAGACAGCCTCTTCAATAAGTGGTGCTGGGAAAACTGGACAGCTACATGTAAAAGAATGAAATTAGAACACTTCTTAACACCATACACAAAAATAAACTCAAAATGGATTAAAGACCTAAATATAAGGCCAGACACTATAAAACTCTTAGAGGAAAGCATAGGCAGAACACTCTGTGATATAAATCACAGCAAGATCTTTTTTGATCCACCTCCTATAGTAATGGAAATAAAACCAAAAATAAACAAATGGGACCTAATGAAACTTAAAAGCTTTTTGCACAGCAAAGGAAACCATAAACAGGAGGAAAAGACAACCCTCAGAATGGGAGAAAATATTTGCAAATGAAGCAACTGACAAAGGATTAACCTCCAAAATTTACAAGCAGCTCATGCAACTCAATATCAAAAAAACAAACAACTCAATCCAAAAATGGGCAGAAGACCTAAATAGACATTTCTACAGAGAAGGTATACAGATTGCTGACAAAGACATGAAAGGGTGCTCAACATCACTAATCATTAGAGAAATGCAAATCAAAACTACAATGAGGTATCACCTCACAGCAGTCAGAATGGCCATCATCAAAACATCTACAAACAATAAATGCTGGAGAGGGTGTGGAGAAAAGGGTACCCTCCTACACTGTTGGTGGGAATGTAAACTGATACAGCCACTATGGAGAACAGTATGGAGGTTCCTTAAAAACTAAAAATAGAACTACCATATGACCCAGCAATCCACTACTGGGCATATACCCTGAGAAAACCATAATTCAAAAAGAGTCATGTACCACAATGTTCATTGCAGCTCTATTTACAATAGCCAGGACATGGAAGCAACCTAAGTGTCCATCAACAGATGAATGGATAAAGAAGATTTGGCACATATATACAATGGAATATTACTCAGCCATAAAAAGAAATGAAACCAAGTTATTTGCAGTGAGGTGGATGGACCTAGAGTCTGTCATACAGAGTGAAGTAAGTCAGAAAGGGAAAAACAAATACCGAAAGTAAGTCAGAAAGGGAAAAACAAATATATATGGTATATATATATATATATATATATATATACCATATATAACACATACATATGGAATCTAAAAAAAAAAAAAAGTGGTTCTGAAAAACCTAGGGGCAGGACAGGAATAAAGATGCAGACGTAGAGAATGGACTTGAGGACATGCAGAGGGGGAAGGGTAAGCTGGGACGAAGTGAGAGAGTAGCATGGACATATATACACTACCAAATGTAAAATAGATAGCTAGTGGGAAGCAGCCACGTAGCACAGGGAGATCAGCTTGGTGCTTTGTGACCACCTAGAGGGATGGGATAGGGAGGGTGGGAGGGAGATGCCAGAGGGAGGAGATATGGAGATATATGTATATGTATAGCTGATTCACTTTGTTATACAGCAGAAACTAACACACCATTGTAGAGCAATTATACTCCATTAAAGATGTCAAAAGAATAAAGGGTCTGTTATTTATCTGATTTTAAAGATCTGAACGGTAAGAATCCAGCGGGGCCCCATGGCAATCCATGCCTGTCCTTTACAGCTGTCAGGTGCTGGAATTCTTTTTCTACTTCAACTCATCCTGCTGTTCTGGATGCTCAGGTTATATTAGCCAAGTTTCAGTGGAAACAGAGAACTGCTATCCACTATTTTCTCCCAAATCCCCATCTTATGCTGAAAAATTGTTCGTGAGATACTTTTGGACTTTACTTCTCTAAGCCAAAGTATGTCATGTCCTTAACTTTCTCCACTTCCATCCCATTTGTGGTTCTCTGATTTCCTATAAGTTCTACATGCATCTTTTGGCTTCTTGAATTCTTCCTAGTCTAAGGTCATTGTGTGAGAACTCTTTTGGAGGTCTGATGTCTAACCCCTGCCATATTTTGAAGCACATTCCCTAGAGAAGCACTAAAATGTGTATAAGACAACAGCTTCTGTCCTGGGACCAAGATTTGCTTGGTTGTCTCCTGTTCCCAGCTCCCTCCTCTAAATCTCTAGAACAGAGATGCCAAATAGGCTGCCTAATGTTGGAGTTGGTACCGTTCATATCCAGCCCAATGCAGTTCTAAACATGATCCCTGGGCCAGCAGCATCAGTTCACTTGCCAACTGGTGAAGAAATGCATTTTCAGATCCCACTGACATCCACTGAATCAGAAACTCTTGCAATGGGGCCCCAGAATCTGTTTTAACAAGCTCTGCAGTTGAGGCTTAGGCCCAATAAAGTTTGAGATTTAACTGGGCCCCCCATAATCCTTTAAACATTTTAGCATAAGGCTCTGACTTTTAAAACTTAGATGATTTACATAATAATACAACTTTCCAGGTTCCCTTAAAAAGTTATATTGTTTAGGGGCTTCCCTGGTGGCGCAGTGGTTGAGAGTCCATCTGCCGATGCAGGGGACGCGGGTTCGTGCCCCGGTCCAGGAAGATCCCACATGCCGTGGAGCGGCTGGGCCCGCGAGCCATGGCTGCTGAGCCTGCGCGTCTGGAGCCTGTGCTCTGCAATGGGAGAGGCCACAACAGTGAGAGGCCCGCGTAACGCCAAAAAAAAACGAAAACAAAAACAAAAAAGTTATATTGTTTGGAAATACTGGGCTTCACCTCCCTCCTGGAATCCACCCTGCCAATGCTTCCACTGGTCCTGCACTGTGATAGTCTCCACGCGGAGGTCCAGTATCAGCTGCCAGTTTTCATCACACATGCATCATTGTTATTCCTGGAGTAGAGGTAAGGTGGATGTAAGATACTTCTTGCACGTATGTTGCTATCAAAAGTAGTCAAACCAAAGTTAGACCCAGAGTGCCATGTGAGTCAGTAGAAATCAAAAAAGATTTCTGAGTGGCAGTGGTCAGTTTTGCTTTAATCATCATGTTGTTTTCCTAGCCCTATAAACACTTGAATATTGGATTCCTTCTCTAGATGTTAGATTTTTAAAAAAATTTATTTTATTGAAGTAGAGTTGATTTACAATGTTATGTTAATTTCTGCTGTTTAGCAAAGTGGTTCAGTTATACGTATATATACATACTTGTTCATTTTCTTTTCCACTGTGGTTTATCACAGGATATAGAATATAGTTCCCTGTGCTATACAGTAGGACCTTGTTGTTTATCCATCCTATATATAATAGTTTGCATCTTCTAACTCCAAACTCCCAATCCATCCCTTCCCCACTACCCTCCCCCATGGCAACCACAGGTCTGTTCTCTAGGTGCTAGATTTTTTTTAAAAATTATTTATTTATTTTGGCCATGCCTTGCGGCTTGTGGGATCTTAGTTCCCTGACCAGGGATTGAACCTGGGCCCACAGGAGTGAAAGCACCGTCTTAACCACTGGACGGCCAAGGAATTCCAGGTGCTAGATTTTTAAGACTTGTTTGCCTTTTCCACCTTTGGCCCTCCATTATTGCCTTCCTGACCTCTGAATCCTGCTCAAACACTCATATCTATCCAAATCCTTGGTCCTGGCCTCATTCAACTCACCCTGTCCCTTTGCTATTCGACAGCAGTGTGGCATCAATGCCACAAAACACTCTCCAATTTATTAACAACCAGTCTGCTCTTAGTTTAAAATGTTGATTTGTTCAGAATGTGCTGTAGTATAAAAGAAATGCCTGGGTTTTGGAGACAGGAGAGCTGAATTTGATTTCAGGCTCTGAACTTACTGAGTTGTTATATGAATTAAGTGAGAAATACATAGAAAGTCCCTGGCACATAGTAAACATCAAGTAAATGATATTTATGAATAAGAGTTTAGTCCTTGTTTATTTGGTAATAATAATAATTTGGTAATAACTATGTATTTAGCACTTACATTAGACCTTACATTAGGCAGTGCTAACTAGACATTGTAGCACAAAGATGAAGTGAGGGAGCCAGGCACGTAAATACTTGTAATAAAGGGGTTTGTGCAAAGTACTCTGGGATTATGGTGAGAAGGAGGTTTTGAAAGATTTGGGGTAGGTTTCATGTGGGAAGTGGTAGACTAGCTCCATAGTCAAGGCTGAATACTAAGCAGAGAAGAGAATGAAGGGCTGAGAACGGCCACCCTGTGTATAAATACTCAGTGATAAGAAAGGACATGGTGTGTTCTATGAATGTTCTAAAAATAATGATTACTTCCATGTTCCTGGAGTATAGGGTATGCAGAGAGAAAGAGAATATGAGATCAGAAAGGTAGATTACGGGGAACGGTGAAGGCACTTTCCCAAACTAGAAGACCTTAGATTTTTTTTTTTAAGAAGATGTTGGCGGTAGGAGTTTATTAATTAATTTATTTTTGCTGTGTTGGGTCTTCGTTTCTGTGCGAGGGCTTTCTCTAGTTGTGGCAAGCGGGGGCCACTCTTCATCGCGGTGCGCGGGCCTCTCACTATCGCAGCCTCTCTTGTTGCGGAGCACAGGCTCCAGACGCGCAGGCTCAGTAGTTGTGGCTCATGGGCCTATTTGCTCCACGGCATGTGGGATCCTCCCAGACCAGGGCTTGAACCCGTGTCCCCTGCATTAGCAGGCAGATTCTCAACCACTGTGCCACCAGGGAAGCCCAAGCTTAGATTTTATCTTGGAGTTGGATGTGTGTTTCAGAAAGGCCACTAGCACCTGAGTCACCTGGAAAAGCTTCAGTTAAATTAGGCTCCACAGATTACATGAGGAAGGCAGAGACAAGAAAAGAATTTAGGGGCATTTCCATCCAAAATGGTAATGTTTTTCAAAGGGCTCATGTGTCAGATTTGTTGGAAAATTAAAGAATTTATTCCTCCTGCATTCCAGTGACTTAAAGTTTTGCTGCATCAGACTCTCAGGCAAGTCCATACGAAGTTTGTGATTGAAACTAAAAATTATCAAAGTGGTGAGAGTCGTTGCCTTGACAACACTGACAAAGGTCCAGTGAAGGATTGTGGGTAATAGGCTAGGCTGTAGGTAAATTACTATTTGGTCTACTTTGGGCCAGTAAGTTAACACCACAGAAAAGCGTAGCTTGGCATTTCCTGACTTGGAAGTGCTTTAATTCTCTCCTTTTGGCAAAGTATCCCCATGGGCTTTGCTCTCAGTTGGCCATTTGAGAGGCTGATGTGTGAGTCGATGGACTTTGACAGGCCTGCCTAGCCAAAAATCCAGGCCCAGCATTCCCACTCGGAGAGTTTTTTCTGTTGGTTAACACATCATTTCCAGAAAGCTCTGTCAAAATGTAGATGCATTACTGAAAAAATATGACATGTGAGACAAAGAGCAGAGAAAAATGCAAGTAGTGTAAAAGAGAGAAACTAGATCGGTGTGCAGACCCTCTGGATACCAAACCTACACTAACCCCAACACAGCCCTCTGACCTTGGCCAAGTCAATTATTATTACTATTATTATTATTATTAGAATCTCGGTTTCATAATAAGAAATAATACTATTTCTTCTCCTCCACTGGGCAGTTTTAAGGGTCAAATGATGTAGTAAAGGTGCTTTGTACTATAAAGTGTTATACAAAAGATAAGGGGCTATTACTGTATTTTAAATGTTTCTAGGACTGAGATCCAGGGCTTTAATGTTTTGATTGGAGTGAGAAGGGAGGGTACAATGACTACAGCATGGGAAACAGACTGTGACAGAGGTGAGAGGAGGGACGGGGGTTCCCATGAAGTCACAGCATGACTCCCAAGTCCATGATACCCCAACCCATCTCTCTGTATCTCAGCCCTCCGCCCGGCAAACCGTACTGTTTTATGTTCATGTTCTAAAAAGACTATTATCTCTGCCTGGATTTCCCTGCTTCATCTCATCCACTTGAATCATTCCCTCTATTCTTTTAAGATCCACCTGGACAGGTTAGAAGCTCCAATCCCAGAAATACAAAATACATTTATGCTATTTGTTCCAACATGCGGCAACTATCTTATATATTTGACTTTTTCACTTAGATGGTCTTATAGACAGTATTGTGTCCTACCCAAAATTCATATGTTGAAGGCTTAATCCCTAGTATGACTATATTTGAAGAGAACACCTTTAAGGAAGTAATTAAGGTTAAATGAGGTCATAAGGGCGGGGCCCTAGTCCAACAGGATTGATGTCCTTACAAGAAGAGGAAGAGGCACCGTGAGCATGCATACACTCAGGAAAGGCCATGTGAAGACACAGCAAGAAGGTTGCTTTCTACAGCCTAAGGAGAGAAGCCTCATCAGATATCAACCATGCTGACACCTTGGTCTTGGACTTCCAGCTTCCAGAGCTGTGAGAAGAATTTCTGTTGTTTAAGCCACCCTGTCATGGTATTTTGTTATGGCAGCCCTAGCAAGCTAATGCAGATGGTAAAATCTTAAGGGTGAAGACGTTATTTAATTCATTTTTGTACAACCAGGGACTGGGAAATAATAGGTGCTGAGTAAATGATTCTTGAATGAATGAAAAAGTTAATTAATATAGCACATCTGGGCCCAACTGAAAGATCAGATGAGTCCAGGAGCTAAAACTAGCTGTTTACTCTGGAGCAAATGACAATGACCATGGAGACATACAGAATAAACAATAGAAGGAACTTAAACATGGATCATAAAGAAAGCCAGGGCCAGCAAATGTAGAGCCAGGGGCACTCACAGCAGGCCACAGGAAGATGTTCAGGCTGGCCCTAGGACAGAGGTCAGGAAAGTCCAGTACCCGAGGAGCTTGGGGTGTGGGTAATAGTTACCTAAAACTCTCTGAGAGCTCCATCATCTACTGTGTAAAGCCCAAGCTTTTAACTTGGTTAGTGAGGCACTCGATGACACAGCTACAACCTACTGTCTCTGCCCACAGTAGCCCTGTGGATAGCCCCGTAGGTATTCACTTAATGTTTGCCTCTCAAAAGCAAAGACTATGTCTTCTTTACTTTTGTTTTCATACAGCACCCAAAAGAAGGCCTGCTATACTGTAGGTGCTCAATGAATGTTTGTTTAATGACTGCAATAGAATCTAAGTAGGTAGACTGCCAGCTCCTGTGACACTTGCCTATGAAGAGTGTTACTCAGAGATTAAGAGAGGGACTCAGAATAGGACTCCTTCATATGGTCGTGTACAGTTTCATATGGCTGCTGTAACTACAGGAAATTTGATGGCTTAAAACAATAGAAATTTATTTTCTTAAATTAATCTTCTTTATCCTCTTCCAGATTCTGGTGGCTCCAGGTGTCCTTTGGCTCGTAGCTGCCAAACTCCCATCTCTGCCTGTGGCTTCACATGGCCTTCTGCTCTGTGTGTCCTCTTCTGCTGTGTCTGCTCTCTCTCTCCTCTTGTAAGAACACTTGTCTTTGGATTCAGGGCCCACCCTAATCCAGGATGATCTCTTGTCAAATCCTTAGCTTAACTACCTCTGCAAAGACTCTCTTTCAAATAAGGTCACATTCACAGGGTCAGTGTGAATCTATCTTTTGGGAGACCATGCTTCAACTTACACAGGTCTGGAAATATACTTCATGATATATATATATATATATATATATATATATATATATATATCTGTGTCCATATTATATCTATATCTACATGTACCAGGGGAGATGATGATATAAATCTCAGTGCAAGGCCTGGAGAAGATGAAATGAAATGTCCCAGCTCATGCAGTGAGGCAAGGGAAAAAAAAGAGGGAATTCTTCCTTCTTCTCCTTTCTGTTCTATTCAGGCTCTCCATTGATTGGATGATACCCACATACATTGGGGAGGGTAATTTAATGAGTCATTGATTCAAGTGCAAGTCTCCTCTGGAGACACCCTCACTGACACATCCAGAAACAATGTTTAATCTGGGCATTCCTTGGCCAGTCAAGTTGACATATCACAGATGGTCAGAATGAATTTGGTACAATATTTTGGGCTCCATGTATCAAAAGTTAAAAAAAAAAATGTACATACCCTTTGATCCAACAATTCCTCAAGTAAGGCAAAGATTTAGCCACAGCAATTGGAAAACAACTGGAAATAAACAGTACTTCCAATAATAGGTGATTATTTGAATATATGGTGACTATCTATATGACAGAAAGCCTCATTCCAATGAAAAAGCAATGGTGTTTTTGAAATGTACTCCTTGACCTGAAGTGATGATCATATATTTTTGGATGAATAAAGCAGATTAAAAAGTGCATGTGTACTACCATCCAACTTTAAAGTATTTATATTTTGCAAGAAGACAGGGATGCATGTACTTATAGGTGAACAATAATTATCTCCACTTGGGGCAATTATTAGTAAGTTCTTTTTGCTTATTTCTATCTTTGTGCTTTTTATCATGAACGTATATTTTCTACATGATGAAAGAAAGTTATCCTAAAATATGAAAACTGTGGTCTCCTAGAGTTAACTTTTTTTAGATTATGTGTATTATCTGCTACTACTATATTTATCTAGGCATATTGATCTGTGATTTAATTTGCATGACAATGTTAAAAATAGCATTTACTCATACATCAGTAAGAAACAAGAACAGACAAGAGGTTTGTTCAAACATTTATAAAGCACTGGCACCTAGGCTGGCTTGAGGATTCTAAGATGCATCTCACTGTTCAGAATATTTTGGCGGACGAACCTCCTGGGCTGTCCACACGCTGTGGCATTAAAAGCTGGAAATGTAACCACTTCTCACTTTTGATCTCTTACTTAAAATGATTAGACGCTAGATTAAGTGAGAGGGGGGTTTGTGAAATCACTTTGCAAACTGGGTGCAGCTATACAAACAAGGGGCTTATTATCAACAATGTGCCTGAAGGCATGTTGGAGATCCTGTGGTTCTGGGGACTCAAACTCCCTTCCTTGGAGCCCTGATTGTTTGGGGAGTGAGGAGGTAGCCTGAACGGGGCGGGGGCGGGGGGGGGCCACCCATTCAACCTGAGAGACTCCTCTGTGTCAATGGTATATAGTGAGGATTCTGCTGCTCAAGGAGAAACTGAAAACCTCTGATTGAGTTCAATCTCCTCATTTTAGAGAAGCACAAACCTAGGCTCAGGAAGGGGAAGTGACTTTCCCCAGGTCACCTAATGACATTGCTGAAACTAAAAGACAGTCGTTTGGTTTCTAATATTGTGTCCTGTTGTCTCTGGACTCTACCGTACCCTCATAATAAAGCAGAAACATGAAACCTCTCATAAAACAATAGCTGTCTCTGATCTGGAAAAAGATACCCAGTAATAATGGCAATGATGCTCACCGTCATTTTCCCTCTTCTCCCCAAGAATAGCAAATATGGAGGTTTTTCAACAGTAATCCCCAACTCTAGTCCTCTACTGAGACTTCAGACCTGTACAGCATGTGCCCTCAGGTACATGGCAATGGCCACCTGGAGGGATGCAATTGTCATAAAGTTCGTGGGTCTCTCGCAGGGACCAGCTTCCCCCCTCATTCCAGGTATAACCCTGGAGGGCCTGCTTCTATTTTATTAAAGAAGGTGGACTTTCTCAACAGTTGGTTATACTGCAGGGTGCTGTGAAGGAGCAAAGGTCATTCCTGATACCCCTTGTTCCTCAATCTTACACTCTACGTGATGTGTGAAGACCACGTGAAGAGAGGTTCAAGCAAAGCTCTGTGAAGGGAAGAAGAAAGAGTAGTTAATTCTTTTACCACTAACAAGTGCGTGCTGAGCTCTACTTGTGCAGGACACTGAGCTAAGTGCTTCACACAGGAAGTACCCAACAAAGAATTGTTCATTCATGATCTAATTCCTCACTGTGATTGCTCAGAAGACTAGAGCACTTTATAATTACATGTGGGTCTATAAATATATTTATGTTTTTCTGCATGCCCGTGGCAGTCTTTATAAATTAGGACTTACATGGCCAGATATATTTCATAAAGGCTCATGGAAAGTGAAATGGTAGATGTAATTTTGTACATGACCAGATTTCTTTGGGAATGTTGTAATTTGTTTCCAGTAAAATATGAAGTCTCTTGGAATCATGAAAATTTAGAGTCCCAGAAACTTAGAAATCATGCAAGACAACCCATTCATTTCACAGATGAGGAAATTGAGAATGAGAGAGTATTTTTTCTTCAAAACTTTCCCAAGTTATCTGCTGTTAACTAGAGGAAACACAGATCTCCCTCAGTCGTTTTGAGCAGCCCTCTTTCTCACCCTCTCCAACTCCATGAAAAGCCCTAGAGTAATATCATTATATAATATTAGTAGTAATTAGTAATATTATTATGGATAGGTCACGTTCAGAGGCATTCTAATGAGCCCTGGTTCCACATTGGGCTGGTCTTTATTTGATTGCTCTTCCTACCTGGAACCAAGAGAATAAGAAAGGACTGGGTCTATTCCTTCCTAGGGAAAGGTCTGGCCATCTCTTTTGACTTGTCTCTCCTCCTCTACCCACCTTTCTGGCTTTTTAGCTGATCCCTTCTGTATGAGTTTGCTAGGGCTGCCATAACAAAGTACACAAACTGTGTGGTTAAACCAAAAGAAATTTATTATCTCAAACAGTTCTGTAGGCTAGAAGTCCAAAATCAAAATGTCAGAAGGGTTGGTTCCTTCTGAGAAGAAGGAAGGATCTGTTCCAGCCCTCTCTCTTTGGCTTGTAGGCGGTCGTTTTCTTTCTGTGTCTCTTCACATTGCCTTCCCACTATACTGTCTCTGTATCCAAAATTTCCCTTTTTATAAGGACTCCAGCCACATTGGATTAGGTGCTCACCATGCTCCAGTCTGACCTTGCCTTAACTAATTGTATCTGCAATGACCCTATTTCCAAATAAGGAACTGGGAGCTAGGACTTCAACATGTACATTTTGGTGGGGGGACACAATTCAGTTCACAACATCCTCCAGGCATCTGGGCAGGCAATATGGTAGAGCCTCTTCTTGCATGGGAAGAGAGGCTCTCATTTCCCGTCCCTAAACCATAGGAATACAAAAGGAAATCAGAGAGAGGTTTAGGAAAAGAAGGCCTCTTTTCTCTGTCTTGTCTAAGCTGAAGTTTTCTTGAGTCTGCACGCTCAGCTTCCAGAGCTAGCTGTCCTACTTAAGGCTTTGACATCAATGCCTCTGTTATAAATATGAATCCCTCTAGAATCTCAGAAGATGATAAGGAGAGTTGAGGGCAGGATTTCTATATCATTCAGTTTTCCAAGATATTCACAAGTCTTGATAACTGGCAAGATCAACTATCCAGCCATCCAAATGATAAAATTTAGAGATAATTATTCACTCTCTCATTCATCCAAAGAATATTGACGTGCAGAGCCAATGAGATTCTTTGCAGACCCAGTTACAGATTAAGTCCATTTGATTCTCTTCCCTTAAAATCTCTTTGCTCCATTCCCATCTCTTTTTCGTCACTGTACTTACCCTAGTTTTGACGTTCATTAATGATTTTCGTTATCCCTTTTGTCAGTCTTCCCCATTCTGCTCCATCATGCGGACTGCTAAGAATAATCTTTCTACACTTGATTCCTTTCAATAACACCCCATGTACACGATAATTCTGATAGAATGGAGAACACACTCCTTAGTGGAGTATCTACAACTCTTTGGGATCTGACCTGTGCCCACCTCTGCAGCTGAACTCTTTATTATTCTGTCAGAGTAGCCTATGTCTCAACTCCACTCATCAACCTGCAGTTCCCAACCAACCTCTGGTGAGGCTTTCCATTTACACCTATTTGCATTTCAAGGTTCACCTCTAGTGTTACTTTCTTCCTGAAGCCTTTCTTGACCTCCACTCCTCAAGTAGATTTGATCTTCTTTCTTCCTTTGCAGAGAATCACCAGCACTTGTAAAATTATTTACTACTCTTTTTGTCAGTCTCCCCACTGAATCTAGGCTCTTTTGGGGCAGGGACCTTAACTTTGTATTTCTCCCGCTCAGCACAGACTTCGAACGCAGTAGATATTCAGTAAATATGAACTAAATTCATTGAAGTGGATTGAGTTGCCCAGTATCATACAATCCACAAATTAAGACTTATCGGAAATACTCTTCTCCCCTCCTTCTCCACCCCTCCCCACACTCAGTTCATTCTCCTCAGAGCCCCCAGAGGTAGCTTTCAAATGCACAAAACTTGATTATCAGACATCTACTCCCTTCCCCTATTGCCATGGTTTTCAATGTATTTAAAATGAAACCTAAACTCCTTATAAGTTAGAGTTATTCGTATCTAAGTTTCTGCCAGTCATGGCAGAAATGGCATAGCTGTGCATCCATGGCCAGACATATTCATAAAAGTACTGGAGAGATTCCAGACGATAATTTGTATGTAACCAGATTCTTCTCCTTAGCTTTGTCTACATAGCCCTATGTGAGTTGGTCCCTGTCACTTCTTCCACTTCATCTGATCTCATCCCCAGCACATTCCAGCCACCCTGGTCTTCTTCTATCACTCACTCCAAGCTCAATACCATTTCATGGCCTTTTGAATTTGGTGTTTCCTCCATTGGGAATGGCCCTCCTCCAGATCTCAGCATGAGAGACCCTACTAATTCAGGGCTAATCACAGATGTCACTTGTCAGAGAAGAATGTTCCAACAAATTCAACCCCACTCCCATCACATTGCATTGTTGTATTTTTTGATACCACTTATCACTATTTACAAACATCTTGTTTATTGATTTGTTCCCTTTCACCTTGTCTTGTTTCTGTGCACAAGGATGTAATAATGATAGCTATTACCTATGTAGTTCATGTTACATGCTCTGCATGATGCTAAGTGCTTTGGTGTATATTTACATGAAATCTTTACAAGAGCCAGTGAGGAAAGAATTATTTAGCCCTGTTTTAAAGTTGAAGAGACTGAGGCACAGAGAGTTTAAGGAATGTGCCTGATGTCTCACGGCTTGTGAGTGGACATGTGAAGATTTGAACTCAGGCAGTCAGGTCCAAAGTCAGTTCCCTTAGTCCCTGTGCTATGCTGCCCTATGTGTAGATGTGGATCTCGTAGGTTTTATTCATTGCTATATGTTTCATGCTGAAAATATTGTTTATCTCACTATGCCCTTGAAAATGAATGAATGATGGCTACAGTATTAAGTGTGCTGCCTCTCCTTGCCTCACTAGATAGTGGTACTACTTTTCACTGGAATGAATCATAGAGGCAAAGTCAAATGGTTTTGGGGGTAAGTAAATGATCTTCATGCTAATTCTTTTGGCTACACTTTTCTAGACACAAGTCTAAGATCCCCCTAACCCAAAACAAAAACCTTTGTTTAAGCTAGAGCATTGGTGGAAAGGTTCACTGTCTTCCCGGGAAGACATAAAACTTCACTTGCTATGGTCCATAAAGTATCCAGAACAATTCTATGCATAGTCATTAAAGAACTCTATAAAAGGCACTGAATATTGAGACCACTCAAGCAATCTGATTGCTTAACTAAATCTCTAGAAATGCTCAATACGTGCCAATTGAAACTGTATCACCCATAAAAAAGAGCTACGTGCCTTTTTTTTTCTTTTCATTTTTAGTTTATAATAGCAATAACGACCTTGGCTCCAGGCATTTCCTGGAGATTAATGACTGGCTAGGCCTAATGGCTCTCAGCTGCCCCTCCAGTGGACCATCAACTCCTCCCAGCTTGTCATTCATCCCCTGAAAAGTACCCCAAGTCTCAATCTCAGGTTTGCTAGGGAATGTCAGGATTAGTCAAAGCTGGTGAGGACTGGTTTGTGACTAGTGATTTGTGGATTCTTGAACACTTTATGACATCTCTAAGGAAGACAGGTTTGTAAGTAACCTCCGAGGTGAACTTTGATACACTCAGTGTATACCTAGGAGCTTGCTTTCTGCCATTCCACATTTCAGTGCGAAGTGGTTAAAGGGGCTTACAATCAATTTCTTTGCTGTTCCAGTTTCGTTCTCTTGTCTTCTGTTCTGTGACTTTCTTAAATCTGCATACGGACATAAAATGCATCGGAATCATAGAAGGAGCTTCTTCTGAAATCAAAGATGGTGACGGTTACATCTAAGGAAATAATTCTGAATAGAGTACAATGCAAGCATGTTTTAATTTCCTCTACCCCATCTTGGTCAGGCTGTCACTACTTTGGAAGAACCTACAACTGGTTGCAATTCTATTCTGCTTTCTTTGCTTCCTGATTGCCAAGGGAGACTTAAACAAATCACTCTCTCTACAGTTCCAGAATGTCGGTGCAGCAAATCCTTAGCTACAGCTTCCCATCTGTCCACGGATATGTCACAGCTCTGTAAGCCTGTGTTATTAGTGTGTCCTTCAACCATTCTGTCCGTTATAATAATATTAGCGCTAAACATTTGAATAGCACCTTAGAATCTACAGAGTGCTTTCTAGGGGTACATGATTAATCTTGTTTTACAGAAGAGGAAGCTGGGTTCGAGAGATAAAGTGACTTGTCCAAGATCATATACCCTATAAGTAGGGGAGGTATTCCAGATTTTCTGATTCTGAATTCGGAGTCCTTCTCAGTTCTTTCAATTTCCCATCTTCCAAAAAGAGCTCATCATCCACTTTTTTTATCCTTTAAATCATTTCTTTCTCGATATGTCCAAGCAACTGAAGGGGCCTTAAACAATAACAATTGCTACTATTCATTGAGTGTTTTTCACATACAACATTTCATTTTATCTTCCCAACTCAGTGGGGGCAGGAACCATTACCAGACTGCAGAGGAGGGGAATATAGCTCAAAGAGGTGAAGTGTCCTATTGGAGTTCACGCTCTGGTAGATCTGACTCCAAAACCTGTGCACGTCTGGCTGAGCTGCCATGCCACTCAAAAGGACTTGTTCTCCATGGGACTTTTATGGTTTGGCAATTTTTTCCTGCTGTATAATATCGTATATGGCTGTTCAGTGAGCCAAGAATGAAATCATTGAGAGTTCCAGACAAATAATGCTGCTTACCACAGCAAGATGAAACTATCTCCAGGTGGATGGCAGCCAGAATAGAGATCTCTTTCGTGGTGGTAGGGGATGGACCTTGGTATTGCCTTGAATAGGTCAGAAACTTAATTTGACAAATACCTTCACATGTTTTATTTTTCCCAACTGTGACTCCAAGTGATGTGTATAAGAAACAGGTGGCTGGTTGTTATATCCCTGGACATACGTCTGTAAATTTTGTGATTGCCATGCTTAAATCTTAGGGGCATATTTTGTAGCTTCACAGGGCTATAAGGTACTAGAAGAAACATTTACTCTAGCTCTTACATCTTTGATAATAAGGAAACTAAAACCCAGGAAGCCTAGATGAGTTGCTCAAAGTCTTTAAGCAAGTATTGGCTTTATTACGTTTTCCTTGGTAAGTGGTTGGAGGGATGTATTTCTGCTGTGTGCCAGGCACTATGGTAGACACTGGGAACACAGTCAGGATTAAGACAACAGGTTCTGCCCTCAGAGAGCATAGGGCCTAGCAGGCAGAGGTTAGGATCTTTGCTCTGACATCATTCTATAATCAACTAAACATATTACTCAATTGGGAGCTATGCCCTGTCTCCCCACTCCCCGCTCTCTCACCCCCAGTCCTTGCCTGGTCACATACCACCATGTTCTTGCAATACAGCACAGGGAATGTCAGCTCCACACTCACTATTCCTAGCCAGGGTTTTCTCCTTTTAGCCTAATCAACTGGGGTGGGATAAGAGCCAGACCTTGAAGGTGTCCTTAACATAATTCTATGCTAAAATCAGGTCTGGGCATACCTGGCACCTTCTTGTTGCTTTCTTTTCCTTCAGAGCTTAATTCTAGTGCTTATCTTCTGCAGAGGGTTAAGAAAGGAAAGGGATCACTACTTCCTTTGAAAGGCTCCACTTCCCCTCCTCCCTCCTCTACCTGTCTTGTCTCTTTCAATTGAATTTCATTCTACGGTGGTGTCACTGGGCCATTTTGTTCTTCTGGTGTCCTCGACAGAGATGAGAGCTCCCCCTTAAGGTTAAAGGGTGGAAGGCAGGATGTGGTCGAAAGTACACACCAGCGGGAATTGAAGAAAATCTCCAGAAATAAGATTGCTCCGTCAGTTTTTTCAGGTTGTTCATTTATATGGTGTTATTACATAGCCTCGGGAAAACACAGAAACAAAACCAAACAAAAACAAAATAAAAAAAAAATAGCACCTTGGAACTCCAGAGTCCATGGAAATTAATTTTCTTAGGAAAGCTTGCTCCTCTGGTTCCCCACTCTGGAGAACTTGATTTGCCATCAATATTTTAAATGAAAATAAAGTAGTTCTTAAAAAATGAAGATCACTTAAAACATAGTGCTACTTGAATGTCAAGAAGCCATTGTGTTTAATAGCGTTTTTTAAACTATTAAAGTTGAGTGGTTACTTTTTATTTTGCATTTAGTCACTCATGGGAGATATTTATTTAGTCTTATATGCTACAAATAGTGACGCTGTTAATAGGGAAGATTCTCATTTTGAATAATGGTCTCATTTATATAATATCCCTTAGTATAATATATTCATAACTTACAGAGGAAAGAAAATGCACAAACTGTTAAGAGAGTGAAAATACTGTGAAACTTATGCCCTTAGAGCTATAGAATTGTGAAATCAAGAAATGTGATAATTATTTTGAGTTGGTCAAATGGTATAGATTAGATAGATAGATAGATAGATAGATAGATAGATAGATAGAGATACATATACGTATTTTTTTAAATCTACCTTTGGGGAAGGGGCAACATCAAAAACAAAAAGATCTTCAGATTTTGTTGTCAATAAGTTTAGGATGTAATCAATACCACCTAGTCCACTTCCATGAAATTATCCAAAAGAGCAAGAAATGAAAAGAAAAATATGGATTATAAATGAGATACATCTTTAACCCTAAACCTCATTTTAAGAAACAATTTTAAATTGCCATCTTGGCTCATATGGACAGACTGGTAGTCATTTCTTAAAAGAAAGATAGTGATTCTGTACAAAACTTGCAACTTTTTCTTCTCTTTTAATTATTCAGTATCCTGTCAGATGCTGAACTTCATAATAATATGAGAAGTGAACCAGAGAAAACTGCAGATTCTGGACAAAAATGGCATTATCTTTTGGATCAACCTTTTTCTTCAAGGACAAATCAGAAATGTGGAATGAATTGAGAGCACAGCGGAGGGCATAGGTGTGTGCTATAAGGAGCTAACTGTTACGTAATTCTTATGTAGATGGCATCTGATCCATGAGCATTTGATTACAAACAAGTTGTTATTCTGGATTCCCTGTCTGGTTCTCATGTGAGTGATAACCTTTATGAAAATAGCAACCACGTACTGAGTGCCTACTGTATGTCAGGCACTATGTTCCATGCTTAACAATCTTATCAGGTAAAATAAAAAGATCTTAATTGTGACAGAAGGTCAAGAAAGCTGTGATTAGATCCAGGGTCAAACAGTACCACCAGGAGTCAATTTTTCTCTGTTTCTTGGTTCTGCTTCTTTTGAAGTTTTTAGATATAACCAGGTAGTTAGAGCAGGGTTGTACAATCTCAGCACTACTGACATTTTGGGACAAAAAATTCTTTGTTGTGAGGGGCAGTTCTGTGCATTGTAAGATGTTTAGCAGCATCCCTGGTCTCTACTTACTAGATGAGGATAGCAGCTCCCTTCCCCCTGGAGTTGTGACAACCAAAAACATTTCCAGACATTGCCAAGTGTCCTGTGGGTGATGCAGGGTGAGCTATATCCCCTCCCTTCCTGCCAACGAGAACCACTAGGATATATGAAGATAACTGAGTATCTCCAAGAGTCAAGCTCAGCAGAGAAAAGTAAGTATTTCTGGCTCAGCATTCCCAGGGAAAATTATTCTGAGATCTTACTGGACCTGCTTGGGTAGGTGACTCACCCTTGAAACAGTCACCCTGAAGTCATCCCTGCAGCCAACTCTGATTGGCACGGTTAGGTCATGTGCTCCAGGGATGGGGATTGAGCCCCACACACACCATCTGGATGAGAGCTGGGCAAGAGAATTCTCCAATGAAAACCAAGGATAGAGCTTGAAGAGGAGGTGTGGAAACTGGACGAGGCAAAGAGCAAACATTTGCTTTAGAAAAGTTACCTCATTTATTTTCCCAACTGCCCTTTGAGGCACAGAGAGAATAAGTAAATTGCCCAAGGTCACACAGCTAATGAGTGGTCCAATATACAGTCATTTTGTTCTCTGATACAAAATAAATAGGTAATGAATAACATTTTAAAAAATGCCTGTTCTTCTGCAATGGCAGCATTGCCAGGAGTTAACATATTCTTAGGACCCAGGTGGATTGTTGTACCTTCCTAATCTCAGTAATTTGTCAACGCTTTAGGGGAGTAGGGTGGAGATATCTACTTTCATTAGTCTAATTTAAGAATTAAAATATATTTCTCCCCAATTATAGTATCATAAGTGGTCAAATGGTATATTTAAAATAATGCTACTTTAGTATTAACACCTTCTTTTGGTTCACTGTGAGTTAAATCTGATTATTTGCTAACTTAGGAAACCGGCCACAATGATGAAACTGGTTCAGTTGGAAAATGTTCTGAATGCAAACTCATCGGCTTGTCAATGAACTGGAGTGCAGTCCATTTCTAAGCCAGGGGCTGCCTGTATTAGGAAACTGACACTGTACAATGAGGTTATTCATTTCTTCCAGGAGACTTGAAATACTTGTTCAAAGTTTCAACCTGCTGGTGGAATTTCTAATAATACTGAAATCTACGCAAGTTCCCATGTTACAAACCAGAAAATTACCCAAATCTAAGAATATATGAAACAGTGGAAACTTGCACACTGAAACTAGAGGGATTTACCTGTCACAAGCCATCTGTATTCCCATTTTTAGTCAAAGGTCTTTGTTAATCATATCTGGACATGTTATAAGTCACTGTATCTTAAGAGATTTCAACTCGATATTGAGCTCACATTTGATTTACTTACATTAGGCGGAAAGGAAACATGATTGTTTTTACTCTTGAAATGCATTTACTTCCTTTTAAAGCTGCCCAAATCTGTGAAAACAGAGATCTCTGTTCTCTCCAGGGACAGCATTTCGATGTGTCTTTGGAAATGTGGTACTTGCTGCAAAATTTTCTTCCCTGCCTCTCGCGTACACCTTCAACAATTTAACAAATTCTCTTTAAATAGGCTGCCATTTCCACTGTTGCCATCTACTTCTCAACTTTGAAGCTACTCTTTTGTATACTATGATGTCAATTATTGGGGGGAATCCCATTACTTAAATTTAGTCAAAGTTTTACTTGCTCAAGGGGCCTCTGTTGAGTTACTCTCTTTAAGATATAATGTGAGAATATCTATTTTAAACCAGGTTAAGAGCATTACTGCAGTCATTTTTACTTTCACAAACAAGTACCTTCAGAAACACATTTTTATCGAGTGTTCAAGAATTGCAGAAAACAGCTGCACAGAATCTTGAGAGAAATAGCTTTTGCTTTCTATAATTTTTGCACTGTTTAAGGAGTGCACTGAAGGAATTTGAAATCAAGATGATTGACACTACTAAGCTTTTTTTTATGCAGCACACATGGTCTTTTTTAAAAAGAGTACTCTGCGCGCAAAACATAATTGCTCTCTGCTTCTGCAAAGGTTTCCCTTCAATAGAATTGCGTTTTCCTGATATAACTGATTAAAATAAATTAAATGAGCCACTCACTTATTCTTCCAGTTTGCAAACTTTGAAATTTTTCACAGGGTTTTATACAGGCATGCATTATGCAACTCTACATACTATTTAGTAAAGTGTATTATAAGTGCACTTTTCAAAACCTAGATAACAATGCTCTCAATAAAGAGAAAAGATGACAAAATGTCTAGCCCAGGGACCATCGGGCCACTGCTCTTTGGCCATCAAACAGGTGATTTTCAAGTCAGCCAGTTCTTTTCAGCTCTGTCTAGACCCTCTCTAAGGTGGGAGCTGCCTTGGGTGAAATGTTATATATATTCCTTCCAACTTTCCGTACCATCATCTGGTAAATGATGAGGGGAAGCAAAGTTCTTGGGCGAGGCTACTTTCCAAGTCTTCCATGATCATTAGCTTTACTCTTTCAAAAAAAAAGACTATTATATATACATATGCATACACATGTATACATATATGTGTATAGATACTACATTGTATTACAATATTAATTCTATTTTATTATGTGTATGTGTGTATATTACAAAATGAGCTTGCTTCAAGACTTTTTACAAAGAAATCACAGCCAAGCTTTCTCATGATTTATGCCATTTATGAATGCATGTATTATTTTGGTGGTAAATCGATGTCACTTGCACTACAGAAAATACATCTGAGTTTAGAAAAGTGTTGTGAAATAATAGCTATTTGGCTGCACATAACTTATTGAATATCTGGCAGTTGTTTAGAGAACAAAGTTTTGCATTGATCTATTGAACGACTACAGAGTGACTATAAACCAAAATAGGAAGGAGAGAAAACAGAATATAGAGTAGCAGAAGAACTATTGGAAATAATCTTCTCATTTTCAGTTTTCTTTCTAAATCAGACCATATCTCATTGAGTCTGTGGTCACCAGGTGTTATAAACCTTAAATATGTGGTTTAGTATTTTTTTTTTTATCTGAGAAATGTGGTGAGAGTTAAGGAGAACAGGCAAGTCAAGACTTTAAACATTCCAATCAGGTTTCCTCCAGGGTCTTGCTGCTGAAAGAATGTCTTATGGGTAAATTTCCACTCTCTCAGCAGGGAGTGTTTTGCATGAACTGACTCCCAAGAGAATATGTTATTCCATAGAACAAAGCCCAGGCAGTGACTCATATTAAACTGATCAGGATGGGGGAGGGGAAGCACTGACCTGGAGGGAGGGGAAGGGTAGGGACACAATTTACTTTCTAAAAACTGACTACGGCTCTCTGGGAAATGAAAAACCTCTGAAGTCTCTGTGTTTCCCTGTGATGCTTTTATATAAAAAGTATTTGCAATGTGTCTTAAAGATTTTCTAGGATGAAATGAAGATTCTCAGTCAAGGGAAGAAAAACCAAGAATCTCTTGTGAAAAAAGTAACAAAACTGTCTCTCTCACCTACGACTGTTAGTTATAATATCAACTATAATTGATAGGCTGGACATGGCTAACTTAATCATGCTATTTACTGGTCACCACCAGAAACAAGACTTAACAAAGATACCGATTTTAAAGGGGAGCTATTTCTTGCTTGGATTTGCATGATTTCAATATGACACAGCCTAAAAATGGATTCTTCTCACATATGCTGCAACAACTTGAATCTCAAATGCCTTTCTTTTCCACCAAGGTTAGAGATGCACAGACCATCACTGCCCTGATGTTTCCTATTGTTGGGAGGCTGCTTCTTGATGAAATGATACAGTTCTGCAATTCGATCCTTTTAATTATCTTTTTCATTATTACAACATGCATCAGGGTCCTAAACTTCCGAGGATTTATTGATAAGGGCGTATTTCACTTGCACTGTCTCATTTTCTGGCTGTTTTTGTAATGGTTTCTAACTAATAAAATGTTATCTTATTCATTTGTTTATGTGTAATAAATCAGGAGCCTTTCCTCTTCTTCGGCTATGCAGCTATGGGTGTGTGCGAGTGGAGGAGATTGTCTCCATGTGTTAAACCGATGACGTCTTTTGCATACAAATAGAAATTAGGACAAGAGCCTTTTGCATACAAATAGAAATTAGTACAAGAGCATTTCATTAAGTAAAGTATCGATGTTTCTGCGTGACCTAGGGAAAATTAATATTCTAAATACAAAATCATGTGACTTGGGGTATTTTCCTCTTTCCAGCCGCCAAAGCTGTGAAAAGATGTCTGGAATAAAGCCTAGATTTCTTCTCTGTTCCTATGAGCCATATTACTTCCTTGATGAAGGAAATAGATATGATGGAAAAAATAGTGTGCGCAGTTTTTAGGCAGCTTTAAAGCCTGGCTGTTATATTCATTCAACATATATTTATTAAACCCTTGGAATGTGTCAGACACCGTGATAGGTGCCAAGGTGAACAGGAGATACGGTCCCTGCCCCAACAGAGCTTATATTTTTATAGGGCAATAGATCCCACATGAATGATTACATCGAAGGATATGTAATTTCAACTGTGATAAGGGTTGGGAAGGAAAAGCTTGGAAGTTGAGAGAGTATATCACATTAAGATTCATTCATTTTTTATTTTCTTTATTTAAAAAAATTTTTTTTTAATTTAATTGAAGTATAATTGATTTATAACCTTTATTTTCTTTAGATTCATGCTGCCTGCTTTCCAGACAGTAGTTCTGGCCTCCCAGAACTGCAGGGCAGGGATGGAGGTGGACCTGTGCATACAGTCTCACAGCGCCCCATGATGGAGATACTGGGGAACTGCAGCTCTGCCAGCACGTTGGCTTGGGGAGTGCGGTGCCGAGAAAAGGGTTCCCACCAGAGTCGCGCTTCTTACTGAGTGTTGATAAGCTTTCCAGGCGCAGGTTGGGTTTGTATCCTAACTGTGCTTCCTCACCTGCATGGGATCCTTGACAAAGTACCTCTCTAAGCCAGAGCATTCACAATGGAGATAATGATAGTACTTTTGTGGGCTTAACTGAGTGCTTGGCTCCCTGTAAGTGCTTAATGAATATTAGTTATTCTTATCCATTTATTAAATATTTACTGAGAGCTCAGGGCCAAGCACTGTGAGGCACTGAGGAGTTAAGTTGAGCAAGAAAGACACAGTCCTTGCCCTCAAGGAATTTTCAAGGTGTGACTTATCTTGTATTTGTCTCTTGCAAGTATTTCATTATTCTTCATATTGTAGTTAGAGGTGGACGTGGGCTTTGCTGCATTAAATGTGCCCCATGATGCCTATGATAATGGTTTATATGTAGTAAGAACTTACTCAATGAATGTCTGCTGAAAGGAAGCATCAAAACAAACATTCATCACATACTTGTTAAGGGCAAGCCCTGATCCAGGCCACATTGCAATGTTCATGGAGACACAGCTTTGCGTAGTGGTTAGGGGCATAGCGTTGGCTTCAGAAAGGACTTCCTTTGAATTGTGGCTCTGGTGTTGACAAGTTGTGTGGCCCTGGGCAAATTAGTCTTTCCATGCCCCTTACATGAGGATGCTGACGTCTGTCTCATTAGGGGTGTTATAAGGGATTAAACGAGATAAAGGGGATTATATATGGTACCCAGTGCATGGCCTGGAAGAAAGCAGCCGCTCAATCAATTATAGTTATTGGTTATTGGGGTATTTCACTGACATGACATTCACTTTGTATTCATTTTGGGCACTTTATTTTCACAGATGTTATGGGCTTTAGTCATTTAGCTTGCCCAGCTTCTGAACACTTTCCTGTTTGAGCAGAAGCCCAAAAGGAAGAGCAGGTATTTTCTGTCTCCACAGGCTATTCGGTAAAGACTTGACCAAAATGTAAGTGTAACTAATCAGAAAATTCTGCCTGGACTTTTATTTAGGAGGAAATAATAAAAGACACAGGAACAGTCAGACATTATTCATGGCAGTTATGCTAGACTCAAGAGTTTATTGGTGCAAAAGTGAATGCCCAGGGCAGCTGAGTCCATCAGTGTTGAGGCGGTGGGAGGGGCACGTGGCCTGTAGTGATGGGACAGGATCCTGCCTCAGTCCCCTGAAGCACTTCCTGCACCTATTTTTCTAACCTTAGATCCATTCCTTGAATATCCCAAAACCCTCCTATAAATTCCCTTCCTAGTTACATCAAACAGAGTTGATTTCTTTCTTTGCAACCAATGACCCTGGTAGAACAACAAAAATTAGGATTTCTAAACAAGAAATTTATGTTTTATACTTTTATGGCATTGATGGAATACCTCCTGAGCTACTAAAGGTTATTTGTGTTGTTAAAATGTACACTTGAAAAAAAATCAATATGAAATCCTCTCTCTTACTCTTCCTAAACCATTAAAAGCCAGCCATGAGGCTACCATTAAAAAAAAACAAATTTATTTTATATTCCTTGAGCTTGGCTAAAATCCAGACATGACACTACTCAGATACTATTATTTTCAATGTGACATCTTATTTCATGGCAATCTTTAATGTATGTGTAACTCAAGAAAATGTTGACTACAAGCCAATCCATGAGGCCAATACTTTAAATTTAAAATCCGTCCCAATTTTCTACTTTAGTTTGCTTGTGGAATACAGTCTTGGTAATAGGTATTGTCTTAGTCTTAGAAAAGGGGATCTTTTTATCAACAATATTTAGATAATTTGTAGTTAAAACATTATTTTCCATCTGGAAGGTAGTCTCGATAGAGGACAGTATAAGGATAAACTCAGAGTCTGGAGGCTTCCTGGTTTCAGGGAAGATTGGAAGCTTTCTTTGTTCATGATGTCTTAGTGTGCTAGACAATATACACAACAAGATAGAAACAGCGATGGATTTACGGACAGAAATAAATTTGAGGAACGTTAGAGATTCCTTAGTCCAGAGAAGTCAAAGAGCCTTTCCCATGCATGCCAACTTTAATTAATGGGTGGGGTTGCATGGACTGCTGTCGAGAATACTTAAGAAATGTTATCCAAGTTCAGTGGGAAAGAATGCTATGATCAATGAATAACGTCTGTCATAGGAGCTGAAGTGGAGCGTGGTGGCCCATGTGCCACTTGTTTGCATTCTCGTCTAGCCCAATCCCTCATCTCACTGGGGAAGGACAGAAGCCCAGGAAGGGGAAGGGGGCTCTCCATAGCTTGTTAGCTTGGGGTGTTCCTTTTCTCAAATACATGCTTCACTTGCTCAATGATTCTTTATAGAACATTATTTCAAGTTCCCTGACCTCACCTTCCTCTGTATACACTCTGGTTTGCTGTCAGAGGACAGCAGTGTATCCTGAAAGATGTCATCTGTGGAGTCAAGACATACCTGGCTTTGAATCCCAGCTTGTCTACTTAAGATCCTCTGAAACTTAACTTCCCCATCCTAAAACAAGATCAACAATTATTCCACTCCTTTTGAGTTGTAAAGATTCATCCACTTGTTTCACAAACATTTCTTGTGAACTTACCATGTGTAAGACATTGGGGATAGAACAGTGAACAAAACAGGCAAAAACTTTTGCCCGCATGGAATCTTCTAATGGATTGAATGAGATTTTACCTTTGTGTGTGCGCACACGCACGTGTATGTGTATCTCCATTCACAAGTGTCTGATATGTAGTAATACCCAATAAGCACTAGTTTCCATCCACTTCTTGCTGGCTCTCAACTATACACTGACCCAATGTGGTCTGAAGAGGACAGAGTAGCTGAACCTGATACCTTCTTCATTAGGGACATAACCTAAATTTGTTTAAGAGCAGGCTAAGTTCCCAAGGGCTTTGGAGGCGCAGTTCTTTTGCTCTGGGGGTCCTTTCTGGCTTGAGTGGGGTGTCACTAGCATCCAGAGGTGTCCACAGACCATTGCTTCCCTCTCTACAAATGGTGAGTCCAGCCAGGGTCCTCTCTTGCTATGCATTAGACACGGACATTGATTTCTTTGTTTCTCTCTCTCCTAATACCCTCCCTTCTTGCCTCCTTCCCATATACACAGAGCAAGGGAGGAATGAAACTCATGAAGGATAAAGCTTGTCAGCTCTCAGAAAACAGCGTGCTCTCTCTCTCTATTTCTCTTTTTCTTATTTGTAGGAAGGACTCTACATCCAGCTGCCCACATCTCCTGCTTGAGCACCTCCCTCCTTCACCTGCCCATCTTGCAGCTGTGATTTGCATATTTCCTTCTAATTCCAATTCTGCAAACTTGGGAAAATCAAAGGTAGCAATTCATCAAGAAAAGACTAGGCAGGTAGCAACAGAGTCAGTTCTTGTTGCAAAAAAAGAAACCTAAATACAATCAATTAAACTGTCAAAAGATTTCAGTGGATGATTCCTAGAATCTGGAGAAATATATACTTATAGAAACAGTTCAGGTAACGTGATCCAGAATTGGATGTGTCTCCTTCCCTCCTATATTTGATTATTTTCCCCAGGTGGCCCATACTCTTACAATGTAATGAAGAGCTACATGCCAAAGGAAATTTTTGGTTCAGGCTCTTTCCTGCTGGTTTTGGGTGTGCCATGGAAAACAGTGCCTGTGGAAAATTCTGTTGTGTTCCATTTCCTATGGTTGACAATCTAAGAGAAGCCAATTGGAAATTAGATTTCAGTTCAGAGACGGTACAGATTTTTTTTTTCTCCAGTGCAAAGATAATGATGCTCTTGACGTGAGGGAAGTTTCCTGAGCAAAGAATTTGGGGGCAGGCATGATGTCTGGGAGCTGCTTCCACATCTGGTTTTCTCTTCTCAGTTGTGTAAGCAAAGAAAGCAGTAGGGCAGATACCTTTAACATGCACAATGTCTTGCATATGTGGAATATTTTATAAGCTTCCAATATGTTTCACTGCCATCAACTTATTTTGAATTCTATAGTGGCCTTTTGACACAGGCAGGCAGATACTATTTTCTCGACTTAGGATTTGAGAAAATTGAGAGACAGCAGAGCAAACTACACTGTTCATGCACATGGAGTAAGACGGGACAGGACCAGGACCAGAACTCATATCTCTTGCACCTAGATCAGGTCTCATGTGGCCTTTTCCTGCGGCCGTGGGCTGCACGTGTCCAGGGGCCTAAGAGCCCCAAACTTCTTGATAGTTGATTGAGCTGCTGGTCTCAGCCTTGGGAAGTTTGCCATCCAGTCAAAAGGCTCAAAATCTGCAAGAGTTGCCAGTGCCTAAACCTGGACCAAACATGAACTCTCTCTCTGTCCACCTAAGCCCCTCAGACAAAAGAGGCAATTTGAGGTTTAAGCCATACACTTATCACGGGGTCATAAGGCCTGGTCTTCCATTCACTGTTCTCATGCAAGTTGACTTGTTGAAGTTCCAGTTTTATCAGGTATAAAGTAGGGATGAGAATTGTTTGCCTCATGGGGCTGTCATGATAACTAAGGGAGAAAATTAATGTGAAAGTGTTTTGCAAAGGATAAAGTACTCCATGAATGTAATTTATTCATGTATTACATAGCCGTTACTGTGAGCCAAGCCCTGTTTCAAAATCTTTACAAATATTAACTCACGTAATCTTCACAATAACCCTATGAGGTAAGTTTTATTATAATAATAATCCTCCTTTTACAGATGTGGAAACTGCTTGTCCATGGCACACAGTTGGCAAAGGTAGAGCTGGGATATGAACCAGGCAATTGGCAACAGATCAGAGTCTCCATCTTTGGTCATGACCCCATGCTGCCTGTGATTATTAATACTATGATTAGAGATGCAGCTAGATTGGTGTTAGCTATAAAACGCACAGACAGATATCACTTTTTCTCTTTTAAAAGCCTGTGAAATTAAATTAAATTAAGCAAAGAATGAATCAAGGAATCCTGAAAGCAGAAATTAATAAATTAGAAAAGAAAAAAATGGAGAAATGATAGATACTTCAAGAACTGGTTCTTTGAAAAGACCCATAGAAAAAGGAAACTTCTTGAAGCCTGTTGAAGAAAAAGAATAAGTAAAAGCACAACCACAAATAGTAAGAATGATCAAAGATATGATCATAGATAGCAAGGAGGCAGCGAATGTATGAGTATATTATCTGCGATTCTATAGCAAGATGTGACAACAATGTTCCTAGATCAACCTCCTAAGTTAATTTTGGCAATTTAGATTTTCTTAGGAAATTGATCTAGGAATATTTTTTTTTCACATTTTATTGGAATGGAACATCCAGCGTAATCCTTAATGATAAGACTTAAAGGGATTTTCATGAACATGAATATTTCCACTGTCATCATTATATTTCAACTTTGATTTGGCAATAAGATAAGGAAAAGAAATGAAGCAGAATTTTCAGAAGAGAAAAAACTGTTTGTGATGACATTCTTAACAACGTAAGAATCTCAGCCTAAGAACTAAATTAATAGGATTTCAGCAAGGTGGTATATTATAAAATATCCAAATTTTAGGTTTCTTGTATACTATCAACAATTAATTTCAAATGACATGGAAAAAACAGCCTATTAATGATATCAACCCAAATTAAAGAACTGCTATGAGTAAGTAAGAAATATACAAGGTATATGCACTAAACTTCAAAACCAACCTATTAAAAATGTTAACACTTTCCCCCGCTGTGGCGGCCATGGAGGGTCGCCACTCAGCTCTTCCTCAGCCCTTAGAACTTGATGCCTGCAGCTGCCCCACCTCTGGCCGGAATACCATCCACCCCGCAGAGGCCACGTCCCAGATGCTCCCAGCCAATGAGCGAGACAGAAAATAAAGGCTTTTTCTGCCAGATGTGGGCGTCTTCTAGAGCGCAATGTCAGCTCGGTTGAGACTTTCTAAAAGCCGCAGTCAGAGGCTCTTTTCACCCATTTCCTCCTCCCTCTCTATTCCTCTATTCTCTCTCTCTCTCTCTTTTTTTTTTAATGGACGTCAGACTTTCATTGGTGTCTGAAGGTGCTCCTGCCTCTTCCAACTCCCTTATCCTTCGCAGGCTCCCCTCCTCTGCCCAAATCTCTTACCTTGATGCTCT
Source organism: Delphinapterus leucas (assembly GCF_059928025.1). NCBI lineage: Eukaryota > Metazoa > Chordata > Mammalia > Artiodactyla > Monodontidae > Delphinapterus > Delphinapterus leucas. Next base: position 44,386,794 of record NC_143133.1, on the reverse strand, counting down.
GCTTCAAAGAAAAGATAAATGAAAACCATCGACAACGATATTTCGTATTCCTCTTCCCAGCTTTATTATTGCTCTTTAATTCTTACTACTATTTAATAAACTCTATTGTACTTGTTTATCTTGTTCAATGGTTTTCTCTTCTCTTATTAGAATATAAGCTCCATGAGTGCAAGGAATTCTGTTTCTTCTTTATTGTATCATCAATATCTAGAATGATACCTGGCTCATAGAAAATGCTCAATAAATATTTTTTGAGTGAATTAATGAGAGCAAGGACATTAAATAAGACTTGAATAATGTTACTGGGAAAGATGAAAATCCTAATGGAATATTTAAAAAATTCAACTTGAAAAATAAATACTTAAAAATAAGCAAGAAAATGTCTCAAAAGAATAACAATATAAGATAATGAGATATTGAAGAGTATAAAGATACAATAATAAAAGCAGCCTGGTACCAATTTTAACAATGACAGGTTGGTCAGTAGGGCAGAATAGAAGTCCAGTCTCAAGAATTCTTCAGAACTTGGTATATGGATAAACATGGCATTTAAAACTTGTATGGAAAGGAAGGATTTTTTCAATAAGCAATGTTAGAAAAACCAGCCATCTGGGGAAAAAATAGATCTGAACTTTATTCCATATTCAACTTATATACCATATGTATCAAAGATTTAAATATAAAAACAAAATCACAAAGTACTAGGAAAAAATATGTGACTATTTATATTTGGGGGATAAAGGAGGTTTTAATAACATGCTACTAGAGGCAAAAACTTTAAAGAAAAACCAGTAATAAATCTGATAACCTGAAAAACAAGACAATCAACACATCTGTATATTAAAAAACATAAGTAACAGTGGAACATTTTGAACCAAATTAATGGTTGGAAAAAGTGTGCATAGTGCATGTGGCAAAGGTTAATTTTTAATGAATGTATCGTTTCACTAATATCAATAATTATGTACTTAACAAGTGTAAAGCTAATAAGAAAGCAGTAAGAAAATGATGACAAAATTTGCAAAAGAGGAAATACAAATAACCTATACAATTATGAAAATGTATGTAACTCATAGAATTGCAATTAAAAACCATGGGGCACCATTTTCACCTTTAAAAGATATCTAGATAGATAGAATATTTATGTCAAGTAGAGAAATAATCTATTCTTTATGCCATTGATGATTCTGCCAACAATCTTTATTTTTTGTAGGATGTTTTGGCACTATATTTTTTAAAACTTATGGTTATATATATATATATATATTTTTTTTGAACTATGGCTTTTCCTTCTAAGATTGCACCTTAAGGAAATAACCATAAATATAAGCAAAATATACCGGAAAATGTGTTCCTTACAAAATTGATTATAATTTGGAAGTAATTTAAATATTCAACAATAAGAGCTTGTCTGAATAAATTATGATGAAATGCAATTTGGCCTTTTAATGCTTTTTTAGAATAATGTTTAATGTCAGAACAATGCTAAAGATCGTTTTGGTGGAGATAACTCAATTATGCTGCAGTAGCAGCCCCCAACTTTTTAATATCTTACAACAAAGACCACAACAAGCAGGTAACTCTCAAGGGCTGCTCTCCTCCATGTGTTAACTTAGCATTTCAGGATATTTCTATCATATGGCACCGCCATGTCACAGCAGGGAAAGGGCAGATCAGCTAGTCACTACTGGAGATTAAATGCTTCCACCTCAAAGTGTCATATGTCACTTCAGCTCCAATTTTATTGGCCAAAGTCAATGGCTGCATCTAATCTCAAAGGACAGAGAAGTAAGTCACCTAGTGGGCCTGAAAGTAGAGGGTAACTGGATATTGATGAATACTAGCATTTCTTACTACCAAGATGTATTGTTAAGAGTCTAAAATGACAATACAGTTTGTAAAAACTGTGTGTTTGTGTGTGTGTGTATCTGTGTGGATAGATAAGATAGATAGATAGACAAATAGAGACAGATGCAAATATACATCTATAAAGTCAACAGAGAATCTCTCAGGGTGGCAGGACTAAATTTTCTCCCTTTTCTTTATCTGTATTTTCTAAATTTTCTACAATGAGCAAATGTTATTGTAAGAAATCAAGTTCTGACATCAAAAACAAACAGCAACAAAGAAGTTTGTTGGATATATTTTCTTTTCCTTGGTAAATGTATACAATGTGTCTATAAACTGAAGCCCAGATTTTATAGGTCTTTTGAGAGATTCAAGATCTTTACATTTTACCTTCTGCCACTTTTGCTTATCCCTCTCTTTCTGTACTACTCTTCTCAGGTTCTTAAGCAGAAGAAATTGTTAAACTTTGGTTGGAGATGATTGTCTTTAATTTCCATCCTTTTCCAATAAGGTGGTGCTCCACTGGTGTGACTGAATTATGATGACAGTGGCATATCACTCCTCTTAAGGAGACACAGGGAAAGAACAGATGGAGTTAAGGGTATTCTGGCAGCACGAGCATAATTGCCACTAAAGATATTTAAGATAATTACCTTTTCTCTTTTATTCTCAGCCACAAGTGTTATTAAAGGGGGAAAAAAAGAAAAAAAATAAAGAAAGAAAAGGAGAAACTTTGTGCATTTTGATGATCATAGCTCCTGACCCCATTTTGCTTAGCAAAGAATTTTCAAGTTTGAAATGTAACCCTGGTTCCTACTTCATTCTTGCCCGTTAGAATTCAAGTGTCTGCATTGGTGAAGGTGAAAGCCCTGCTTGACTTAGATGTCCTATGGCTCCAGCTGAGCACGACCCCTTCAGAGGCTGCTGGCCGTTTCCCTGAGCTTCCAGAACTGTTCTGCTCGCTGTAAGGGTGGTGCCTATTGTTAAATACTAAGATTAATGAGTTGAATCTGCCCTTGATGACAGGGTCTCTGGCAGGCATCCAGACCAGCCTACACACAGGACTGCTTATGTGTATAAAGCTGACTCTTCACAGAGATATATTTGGACTTTCACATGTTCTGATGCGATGCTCACCCTCTTTCAGATTTGGGGATCCAGAAGGAGGGCTTTATGGTATAGAAGCTTACATCTCAGTCGCTCTTGTAGACTGATCTGTCTTGCTAATCTGTCTACTGTGAATCCTGACTTTATGAACTTTTTTCTGAATCTTTAAAATAAACAGACCCTATTTAATTTACCCAAGCGATGCCTGTGCTGTCAGTCCTTCAGTCTGAGCCAACTACTTACATTTATCAATATGGAGGTCATGAAGGAACAGAAATCAACTTGAGCTCAGGTATGCATAAAAAGATTTCCTTTAAGGACACACACAGAAACGCCCCAAATTTGTGTTCCAATTCTGGGAGAGAATCAGAATTGTGTTTCTTGGGTCAGAGGACTTAGGACTCAGTGTCTAATAAGCCAAAGCCTTGGGATAGTATAATGAGTACAATTGTATCAGCTGATACGGCCAGTGGATGATATGAGACACTTTTCAGATTGCGGATTTCTAGTAAATCACCCTACAGGGGGGCATATTATTGAGAACCCTCTAGAGGGTCCTATGGCAGGGATACCAGTGTCCATCAATGTCCAATTCTTTTCCCACTCCCAGTGCGTGGAGTACTGCATCCCTCAGCTCCCTTGCAGTTAAGTGAGGCCATGTGATATGCTCTCTGTGGATGGAAGTGTAAAGTGTCACTTCTGGGTGGAGACGATAAAAGGGCCATACGTCATTATCCGGTCTTGCTCTTCCCTGCTGAATTAACCAAGGAAGCTGCAGAGAATGATGGTATTTCCAACAGCCTGGAATCTGAGGTCAGCCATGGAGAACAGTTGACCTAGAGAGACACCTGGGCGAGCTGAATTTTTTATCAGTGAGAAATGCAGCTTTGTGGTCTCAAATTTTGGGGTTGTTACCACGGCAAAACCTGTCTATCCTGGCTAGTGACTCTGTATGCTCCTTCTAACGCACCTCCAGGCTGGACCCAAGTCTGGCTTTGTGTCCTCTCTGATTTGGCTCTAAGCTTAGGCTGTTGCTGAATGCTGACTACTGTTCCAGTTGTCCAACCAAGACTGGGTCTCCCAAATCACTCTTAGCCACCAAAGGACTACATCCATTTCTAAGACCCTTAAACCAAAGAACTGCTTCAAGCAAGCAGCCACGTGCCACTCTTCAGATGTGTCCTTTCTCCCTTCTATCTTTATTCTGTAAAACGTATGAGAATGGGTTTCGAGATACATACACCCCAATGTTCATTGCAGCACTATTTACAATAGCGAAGACATAGAAACAGCCCAAGTGCCCATTGACAGATGAATGGATAAAGAAGATATATATACAATGGTATGTTACTCAGCCATCAAAAAGAATGAAATAATGCCATTTGCTTCAACATGGATGGACACAGATTATCATATTAAGTGAAGTAAGTCAGACAGAGGAAGACAAATGATATCACTTGTATGTGGAATCTAAAAAATGATACAAATAAACTTATTTACAAAACAGAAACAGACTCACAGACATAGAAACAAACCCGTGGTTCCCAAAGCAGAAAGAGGGGAGGGATAAATTAGGAGTTTGGGAGGAGTAGATAAAAACTACTGTATAAAAAATAGATAGACAAGGGCCTACTGTATAGCACAGGGAACTATATTTAATGTCTTGTAATAATCTATAATGGAAAAGAGAAAAAAAAGAGAAAGGGTTTCAATTCAGATGAACATGGGTGCAAATCAAGTCTCAACAATTTCTAGCCAGGAAAATGGAAGAAGAAAGTTGCTTCATCTCTCTAAAAGCTTTGTTTCCTTATTTATAAAATATCGATGGCAATAGCATTTTCTCATAGGACTGTTGAGAAGGTAAAATGAGATGTGAGTGAAATACCTGGAAGGAAGCACTGTGATAAAGCACATGCTCCATCGACCTGGTTGTTACTGATCTTCCCAGCTCTTTCCCAGGTCAGGGTCAGTTTCCTAATCCCTAAGTACTTTCCTTATGAGTCACATTTCAGCCTGGAATATGTGGGGATCATTGTTCCCCAAAGTCTTCATCTTATAGCTTTTTCTTGGGGCTTGAAGACTAGGGATTTTACCTTCTTCAATGGAGGCTCATCAAAGGAACAAGTGCCAGGGACTGAATTTCCTGTTTCAGCATATGTGTCCCCAAAGCAATCTCTGTTGGCTAAATAGCTGGAAGGAAAGAATAGGCAGTATGCCCCCCCTCCTGCCCCCCACTTTGCTTATTGATTTGGTTGATGTGGGTGGGTTATGCTTTGAAGGACGAATCCTCTTTATTCTTTGTTCCTCATCCTTCTGTAGTTTCATCTGTCCTGAGCTCCAGCCATCCTGAACATTTTCAATTCCTCCAGAGTCACGCTTTGCCCACCTCCTATCATTCAATCATATTCTTTCCTTGACCTGGAAAATCCCACCTTCCCCTGCAACCGTCACTTGGCCAACTCTTATTCAGATTTAAATTTTCACTTAGGCATCATGTTTTAGAGACGTCTTCCCTGACTTTGCAGGTCTGGAAAGGTGGTTTCTACTTCCCCCCCGGCACTCCCATATGTATTTCAATTGATTAATTATTTGCCTCACACTAGACTTTAAGCCACCAGAGAGATTGTGTCCCCAGGATCTTACACAGGACCTGGAACATAGTCGGAGATCAATAAATATTTCTTGACAGATGAATGAATGTCTTGTACTCTGGATTTTCGCATTTATCTTGAATTTTCATATTCGCTCTTATATCTCTTTATCTAAAAATATTTTTTCCAAGATCTCTTAAGCTCTGCATAACTATCACTCTTGCCCTCAATATCCCCTGTCCACCCTTCCCTCCCTCAATGTCCGTATGTCAGCTAGCTCCAGTTCATTCCAGAATAAAACAGTAAGGGCCCTTATAGTGTATAGTTAACTCTGGTTATCCAAAAAGTAATCTGGACCACAGCAGCATTGACATAACTTGGGAGCTTATTAGAAATGAGGTATAAAGACCCCACCTCGGACCTACTGAATTGGCTCTGCCACTTAACAGAATCCACACGTGTTTGATTTTCATAGGTTTGAGAAGCATTGATACTTGAGTTGTCACTTTACTCTCTAAACATAAGTTTTCTTTATTCAAAATGGAAAAAAAAATACATCACTGATTTAAGGTGAGGATCAAATAAGGTAACTTATATAATACAACACTTAGCACAGTAAAGATGGTTATTATTAAAATACCCTTCGTATTCCAGGGTCCTTAGTCAGGGATTCATGGTGTACTTTTGCATGTGAACTACGATCCCCATTTTGTCCTGGATAATCCTTGTCAGACTCCATTTCCATTGTTGAAATCCTGGAGAACCCATTGTTCTTTTAACACAGCATATAATTCTCTGAATATTTCTCAAGGTGTAAATGATTCCATTTCAGGTGTTTTCATATAGATAGAAATACCAAAAACAGGTGTTGCCCCATCAACATAGGGCTGCCCACGGAGACGGGAGTGCTGTGAGCAAACAGTGGGAAGATGATAGGGTTTGTAAAGAGTAAAGTCCTGGGTGAGTGTGAGGTAGCAGCATGGAATCTTTTGAAGGTCAGACACCATGCTTTCTCAGGCTGGGCCTTGAATAATAAGTTAATACCCTTGTCATCTCCTCCAGGGAGGACGTCTGAGAGAGGCAGGGCTCCTTGATGGTGGCCTAGAGCATTTTCCTCCGCTTCCTCTCCTGCCCTCTCACAGAGCAGGAAAATCTTGTTCTATCTTATTAGATTTCAGAGACGTGGACACGGTACAACATTCCTGATTCAAAACTGTCAGCTAAAAAGAGAGAACTGAGTTCTTGGGTTAGTAATTTGAAAAGATATTGAGTGAAAAGAGAAGAAAATATTTGCAACGCCTAGGGAAAGATTCTCCAACCAGAACGGCTTCTGAGTTCTCACACATTATCCTTATTAAAAAAGAAATTGATTATGCCTCTTAATATTCTCCTTGACAAGGTCATTGACATGACTAGTTTGAATGGAACTGGCTCAGGGTTTTTCTCAGAGTCCAGCAAAGAGAAAGAGGCGGAGGGGGATGGTTTTTCATTTGGATAAAAAATCATTTAAAACCTTGATATATAAATGGGCAAAGGAAACAAATGAAAAATTCACATCAGAGGAAATTTAAATAATAAACATGCTAGAGCGTGTTCATCTTGTCTCGTGTAGCGCCTCCAGCAGACAATATGGAACGGTTAAACTGGCAGCCCCTACAGCTGGATAAAGTTTCTGGGGAAGTAAATGCCCCTGAGATCCACATTTCTACCCAGTTCAGGTCCATCTATGACTTTCATACCTTTCTCCTTTGGAGCTGGGATTACCCTCTTCTGCCAGTTCCCACTGTTTGGAACCAGTTTGTCACTTGGAACTCTGCTTCCATTGCAAATAAACTCTACAGTAATATGAGTTATTACTGTAGGGGCCACATGTCATACGCCATATATCGTGTTCTAAGCATTCCTGTGTTAATTTTTTTTTTTTTTTTTTTGCGGTACGCGGGCCTCTCACTGTTGTGGCCTCTCCCGTTGCGGAACACAGGCTCCGGACGCACAGGCTCAGCGGCCATGGCTCACGGGCCCAACCGCTCCGCGGCATGTGGGATCTTCCCGGACCGGGGCACAAACCCATGTCCCCAGCATCGGCAGGCGGACTCTCAACCACTGCGCCACCAGGGAAGCGCTCCTGTGTTAATTTAATCACCACCACCACCTATACTATAGGTCTCCTCCTCCTCTTCCTCTACATCCTCTTCCTCCTGCTCATCATCTTCTTCTATAGGTAAGTAAACTGAGGCATACAGAACAAGCAGCTTGCCCAAGGTTATAGAGCTGGGAAATGCTTGAGCTGGGATGCGAAATCAGGCAGGCTGGCTTTGCAGCCCACATTATACCTCTATATATTTAACCTTGTACCTTTTCATTGAAGCCTTTCTTCCTTCTTACCTTAGCTCATCTTTTCCCACTTGCCACAGCACACCTATTTTTTGAGGCATTGCTAGGTATCCCCCCAAAGCCATGAATTGGTGGTCAAATAAATAGGAAAACATTAGGACAAAACATATTTCTACTCTAGAAGATTTCCTGAATATTCTAGTTTGAGCGTGATTCTCCTAGAGGAAGGTCAATCAGGCAGTATATCTAAGATTTATTTGATCATGAACACCTTTATTTATTTTATTTGGTTGTGCATCCTTAACACCCGGGGGAGCTACTACGGGTACAGGGCAGAAATGAGGACCACACTTTACTGAAATAGCAGCTGGACCTGAGAGGACGCGTACTTCCTCTTTGGCTGGAGGCTGTTTTCTCCCACACGTCATGCCTCGCAGGGACACAGGCTTGGGGGAAGTTCTCCTCGCTGCTTCCAGACCATTACTCTTTGATCTGCAAGGAAATAAAAGCCCTCTTCCTTTGAAGCTAATGACATCCATCCATGCCACTCTTTACCACCCCTCATTGCCTTTATTTGCTTAACTCCTGACCTCCTCCCTTCTTTACGGAGACTTTGGCAATTACTTAGCTACCTTCCTCTCCACCCCAATTCCTTCAATTGTCATGGACAACATCTATGTAGATGAACCACCCAGCAGCAGGACCTCCGAGCTCCTTTTTCTCTGTGACTCACGTGACCCTTGCTTTATTGGCAGGAATCCTAGACCGATAAGAATGTAAACTTCTGTATCCCACAATGACCTAAATTCCCTTCTTTCCAGCTTACTTGCTTCTTTACAATGCTTCTGATTCTGCACACCATGATACTCCCAAACCTCCCTTTGTCAGGTGGCCCATCACCCCCCTTTCCAATGTTTCTCTTTCTTTCCCACCCAGTCTAAGTCCCATGATTCACAACTGCAACTCCACTGCTGGTATCTTCAAGTTTCTTACCCTCTTATCCTTTTGCTAGACCTCTGGAGTTCTGCTTGGTCATCCTTTCAATCCTGTTGTCAAAGGTCTTTTTCTCATTCCAGTAAATTCTACCGCTTGGAAGGGCAAAGGAAAATGATATTTATTACTCTTCTCCTCCTCTTCCAGTCTGTACAAGTCATAGTGATTTACACTCATCTTTTCCTCCTCTTCTTCCTCCACTCTTTCCTTCCAAGTTTATCAGAAATCAATCTCCAATATTTGTTGTACCTTCTGATGCCATCAGCTTTTGGAGTGAATGTTTATAATACATTTCTTTCTGTAATCAGAATATCACAGGTTAGTATTTTCAGGCTTTCTGCCTTCTTCAGTAGGCTTCATATTTTCAACATCACTTTTCATTACAGTTGCCAGTGGGTTGAGCCTGTCCCTTCCACAAACACCCGTATTGCAGAACAATTTCTGTTCCTTTCAACACCTTGTGTTGCAAGCCAATTTAGGCCAAATTAGATTTCTCCTGATTTAATTAAAATTCCTGCTGTTCAGGAGACATTTTCCGATGTGCAGCCAGCATACCCAGCAGAAATCCACGTATGGGGAGGGGGGGGTGCTTTTATGGTTTACACCTTCTGGGTGCTTCGGCTTAGCAAAAATCACATAGGATCCTCCCAGGCTTGGTATCTGAACACAGCACTACCTGGATAGTTCTTTATTTCAAGATTTTACAAAGATGATAAAAGGATTAGTTGAGCAGGACTAATCCTTCATTATGGAAAGGGAACCAAACAGACGATTAGACAGAAACACTTACAACAGCCATGGGTACAAGGATATTCTAATATCAATATGCAGGTCCTCCTTTATAAGGCTCTACAAGAAATCCTGATCCAGTTGGACCAAGGAAGTATATCTTATGAGGCCTCACTTAGATTCCTTTCTCTGCTTTTCCTTCTCCTCTGGTTGATCCCATGGTGTGTGCCTTATACCAGCTTGTCGCCCTGATTTTATTCTCAGCGGTTACTTCTGTGATTAATCACTGTTCACTTTAAGCAAAGTCCTTATCAATTTATTTTTATTTCAGTTTTGTTTGCCTTTGACACGCTCTCTAGAATTTTGGGTGCCTGCTCTTTTGGTAACTCCAAGGAAGTCTTTTGGTTGCTTGCTTGGTGTTGTAACCCTCTCTTAAAACCTGAGTCCTGGGTCTTCCCCAGGCTCACTGTCATGTGGGGCTGCAGTGGGTGGGCATTTATTCTCATTGGTTGGGTAGGACAGCTGTTTGAGATGTGAGCTTAGTATGGACCCCTGTATTGTTCAGAGCTAGGAAAGACACTTGCCGAGCATAGTACTGTTGTGAACACTGTCAGAGCCCTACCCGTGTCCCTCTCCCTCTGCTTGCCGGTCAGTATGTGCATCTCTGTACCTGGGAACTCTGCTTTTCTTACCTCAGCTGCAACAGTCAGAGTGGGAGGCAAGCATGAAATGTTCAGAAATTAACAACCCTGAGTTATCTTCAATCAATGACTCTTGGGTGTGGCAGTACAAATACCCCAGCTCCCTCTCTTCTTGAGCTAGATACTTGTGAGGAGCATGTTTTGCATCATTTCCCAGAGTTTCCCTTGGGATGAATGAAGCTGCAGTCACCCACCAGGGTAGCTGGCTTAATTGTACACTCTTTGTTGACCAGATTCTCTTCCCTGTATTATTTCCCCTGGCCCCCTACTGGGATTCCCAACACATCCCAAATAAACTATCTCACTCAAATCCTTGTCTCAGGGCCTTTTTCTGAAATATCCAAAATTGAAACAAACATTTCACATCTCTTCAGCAGCAGTAACTCAGGGGCATTCCTTTTAGCCACTTAACATACTCTTTTGTGAGCTATACTGGCCAAGGACTTTGATTTTCTCTTTTTTCCCCAACTTTTTTTATTGTGATAGAACAGACATAACATAAAATGTACTATCCTAACCATTTTAGGTGTACAGTTCAGTGGTATTAAATGCATTCATATTACTGTGCAACCATCCCCACATCTATCTCCAGAATTCTTTTCCTCTTATAATACTGAAACTCTGTACCCATTAAACAGTAACACCCCATGACCACGCCCCCCAATCCCTGGCAACCAATATTCTACTTTTATTTAATCTCCCCTTTCCCTCATGTCCCAAGCTCTGGTAACCAACATTCTACTTTCTGTTACTATGAGTTCAGCTTTTATTTTTTGGTTTTTTTATTCCACATATAAGTAAGATCATAGACATCAGAGATTCAAGTTCTTTGTAAAGTAGCCAAGAACAATTCTACCTAAGGATGGATTCTATTTCTCTAGGAATCTCAGGGTCTGCTCACCCCTCTTAAACGGGTTTCTCAGGCCATGAAATACACAACAAATCCTGGAATAACCAATAGCGGGTTTAATTCTTAGGAGAAAAAGAAAGCCAAGAAGATTATATGCAATGATACTGAGATTATCAGAGGAGAGTAGCAGTGCAAACTTTTTGAAATGTGGTTGATTAATGCATTATAGATTTAAAACAATTTATTGAATTATGTCCTGAGCAGCCTAAAAGTAAATGTATTCAGTATAATGAGAGCAGTTTAGTGGTCCAGAAGAAGCTATTCAAATGCTTCCTGTTAATGGAGAAAGTCTTCAAATATAATCTATTCATGCATTCATTCATTTATCTATTCTACCAAAAATATTATCAGGCACCTACCTCAAAGAACATTAAGAACTGGAAATATAGAGATGAAATTCCAGATTCCCTCCCCTCAAGAAGCTCAACATCAAATGTGATACACGTAAGTAAGCAATTACAGTTGAGGATAGAAAGATGTAGGAGGGAAGTAAACACAGAAGAGGGATCCTTACTCAGATTGAATATTTAGGTAGGGTTTCCTACCCATCTCAGTCTTGAAGGACTAATGTGAGATAACAGGGGGAAGAGAAGGCAAAGACACTCCAGGAAGAGGTCTCATTAGGACAAAGATCCTGCATGGTGTCTTGTTGTAGAGCCTTCAAGAGCTTCTTTAAGGCTGGATCCTGTGGTATAAAGATGATGGTGCCACATGAAAGGTAAGGCTGGAGAATTGGCCACATGGGTTTGGGTGAGATACCAACCTGTTTGTATTTAAATGGTAATTCATTGGGGAATCTATGAAAAGTTTTAAGCATGGGAATAATATAAAGTTTTTTAACAATTAAAAAAATTTTTTTAATTAAATTATAGTTGATTTACAATATCACATAAGTTTCAGGTGCACAGCACAACGATTCAATTCTACATACATATACATATGTGTGTGTGTATATTATATATATATTCTTTTTCAAATCCTTTTCCCTTATAGGTTATTACATAATACTGAGTATAAATAAAGTTTTATGAAGCTCTCTTAAGCTGTAGTGTGACAGTTTACATGTTTTAAGTTTGTTCATAAGGATGAATACAGTGACAAAGGAATAAAGTCTTCTCTCTCTATGGAGAAGAGCTCAGATTTTCCACAAGATATAAAGCGTATTGCTCCAGAGAAAAGCAAAGCCTCATCTCCAACCATCTCTCTCTTTCTCCTTCCACTCTAGCTCCTTTGACCTTGGTTTTTCTCAAGAGAATTGTACTTGCTATTCCTTCTTGCTGGAATATTCTTCCTTCAGATCCTGGCAGGGAAAACCCTCCCCATTTATGCAGATCTTCCCCAGAGAGGCCTTCCCTTAATCAGCACCCTCCTCTCCGGCTCTCCATCCCCTTTGTCCTACTTCCTTTCCTCCATTGCATTTATCGCCACCTGATGTTATTCATCTGTGCATTTACCTGTAGGTTTTCCATCTCCCCCGCTAGAATGTAAGGTCCAAGCAGGTAGCGTTTTTCATTACTTTATCTTCAGAACCTCTAACAGTGCCTGACACTGTTCAACATCAGTTGAACAAATAAGCGAATAATACTCAAGCCCAGAGACACATAACTGACTAAATGGGTCTGAAAATTCTGGCAAAACATGTCATAATTTCAGGACTGTTCTCAGGATTAAACTGGCTTGATACTGTTATGTTCACAAAAAATCACTAGCAATTTCCATAATAAAGCCATTTTTCACAACACATGCCCTTTGCTTGGTCTTGTGGGCTGTTTACAATAGGCGTGTTTAAAGCAATAAGTAAAAACCTCACCAACCACATGGGACATGGAATGCATTCCTAAGGGGATTCCATGCGTTCTGACCCCTGTTTCACTAAATACACACTTCAATGGAGGAAGGAAAGTGCTCATAAATAACGAATGAGTGGGTGTGTGTTCACTGGCTGCCGTCCTCCGTAATTCAAGGGCAAAGCTTCTCTGAGGTACGGGTCCTTCTATTCCATGTACCTAGAGATGGTACTCACAATCATTGTTGTTTCTGGAGACTAGAGCTATGTACAGCTTGTCTCTTTTGTATGGTTCACTTATAGCCAGAGAACTGGTTCATCTCCTGAGTGCTGAGGCCAACGGTGGGTTTTGGGAGACAGCTTTCCACAGAGCTCTTACATTTTTGCACATCTTACAAACAGAGGTATTGGCAATCTTTTGGTCTGAGCTATCTTTCTGAGAAAATTTTTATAGCAAATGACCCTGGAAGAAAAAGTTAACGTTGTCCTTTGGAGCAAAGTTGGGCAGGTTTGTTTGTACTCCATTACAGAAAGGATAGGGTTTCCTAATCTTGTGGTTCCTCTTCTATAATGTAGCCCACTGTGGGTTCACGTGTTACCTGGCCCCTTTCCATATCTCACCAGGATAATTGGGGCTTGGGAAACTGGTACCATAAAATGCTGCTACTTCAGCCATTGCTCTTGCTGTCTCTGTCTCTGACCCAGAAATCTCATGTCTTTTGCCAGCATCCATAAAACTGTGGTAGGTTAACTGGTTTACTTGCAAGGAGTATAAAATTTCACACCTTTACAATCTTGACAGTTGACATTTGGTACATTCTTGTTGATTAAACAGGACCCCTATGATAATATATAAAAAGCTGGTAACCAGGATGAGGAAGTACAAGAAAAACCACATCTTGTGAAGAGCAGTTGAATGGACCCAAAGCCCAGAAAACAAAAGGCTGAGAAAGGAGATGACAGTGGTCTTCTATTCTGTGAAGACTAATAGAGAAGAAAGAATTCTCTTTGCCTGGGCTGCTACAAAAGATTCAGTTCAAACCAATATGAGGAAGATATATTGAAGCAAATTTCAGCCAATGAGTAAGGAGATATCGCTCTTACCTGGGAGGAGCCACAAGTAATGCAAATGAAAGAATTGGATTTTACAATAAAGATCTAAATGATTTGGCTCAGACTCTAATTACGCATGCTCAATAATGGAATGGCTTTCCTTAATAGGTTCTGTGCTTATGGATGTGGAAGTTATTTAAACACATCTCTGTGATTGTGGGTAAAGAACCCACTCTTCCACTAAATGAGAGATTGCTTCAGATGATATCTTAGGTTTGTTGAACAAGCTCAGATTCTAGAAAATTTGGATTATTTTCCCACTGATGAATGCCTTCTAAACCACAGACCCAGGGAAGTTAGAAGGCAATTTTCTGTGTAGACATGCCTGGAGCTTTAGGCCATTATATACACTTCTTTCCATACTATTCTGTTGACATCTCACAAAAGCAGAACTCCAGCCTAGAACTGTAGACAGAGATGGGAAACCTGGATCGGTAGCCAAGTCATACGGTCTGCTTCACTGTGTGCCCATTCATCTACTGCACAATTACTTAGCATTTATTTTGTCTCGGACCCTGTGCTGGGTGTGGAGAAAGCAAAACACAGCTCCTTGTCCTTGAAGACTCTACATCTACTTGGGGACACAGATAAGTAAATCAACAGCTAGAGCATATTTTCCTAAGTGCTAAGACAGATGTAAACCCAGAGTCCTGTAGGAGCAGAGAGAGAGAGAGCATATGAAACAGATTTAGGGATAAAAAGAGGGCTCTGGATAGTTTCCCAGAAGAGACGTGTGAGCTGAATCCTGAAGGACAAAGAGGAATTGAGCAATTCCAGAAATGAGGTTGAGGTGTAACCTTCAGAAGGAAAAGCCTGTTGTAAGGCACAGGACAAGATGTGAAACAGCCTGATATGTCCAGGAAACTACAGTAGTATGGTCCATCCAAAGCCAAGGGTTAGTATGGTCTATCCAAAGCCAAGGGTGCACGTGGATGAGTGAACTGGCTGGAGAGTAAGGCAAGAGCCAGATCACAAAAAGCTTCGTGGGACAGAAATGAGTACACATAGACAGTCCTAGCTAGGCTATTCTTTCCCCAAAATGACTCTGGCTGCAATGAGCAGGCTGAACTGAAGGAGGGAAAGACTTAGGGGCAGGAAATCCACGAGGGGTGGTTGTAGGAATCCCGGAAAGAGATGTTGAAAGTTGAATAACTGTGATGAGGGTGCACTCTCAATTGTGGGCAGAAAAGTCACCTGGATTTGCCTTAGAAATTCTTTATGTGTCAAGAGTATTCCAAGTTCTGAATCATGGACTCTGCAGCCTGCATGACAAAATGAGTGAGGCTGGTCCATCGGTGGCATCAGGTAAACTGCGCTGGGAAGGCAGGAGCCATCCCCTCCCATGCTCATTAGTGTGGGCTTTTCCAGTTCCTCTGAAAGGCATTATGGGTGCTGGATGCATCCTTCAGTGTCTATGCAGAACATTTCCAGACCTAGCGAAAGGGAAAGGAGCTTGGTTGCTAGGAAACCGATGGCTGTTATTAACCACACCTACAGGGCAGCTCCAGATGAAGTCCTTTCTCTTTAGAAAGGAATTTCTAATTCCTCCCTTCAATTGCCACCGCCTGCATATTTAATTTCCTTTTGGGGTTCAACAGCCATCTGGCCCATTAACAAAGGGTTTCTGACTGATTATGCAAAATGTTCAGAGCTAAAACTTGGCCAGATGTGAGTCTTTCCTTTCTTTACTCCTTCTTTGAAATCAGAAAAAAATTAAGCAGGTTTTTTTCTTTCTTTCTTTGGGGCTAAGAAGAAATGACACTGTGACAGTACCTTTTAAAGTTTTCATCTGCATTTCTTTTCCTCAGTGATTTTTACTAAATACCCACAACTCCAGGCAAAGAATTGGGCTAGGCATGGGGGTGGATAAGACGGAGATGTGGACATTTCCCCCTAATAAGTCATGATCAGGTTGGAGAGAGAAGATGCCAGGCAAGAAATGTGGGCAGTAGGGTCAGGTAGTGCTGGCTCGCGTGCTGTGACTGAGCACCTAGCATCGCTGCACAGTGCCTGGTCCTTGGTGGGTACTACATACAAATTTGGAGCAGAAAATAAATCTCAAATCAGAACTCACAATGTCCACTCTCCCTTTGCACATACCGTGGGTTCCTAACAAAATGAACAAATAGTCAAAATAATTCAACCACAGCCCAATGATACGAGTCCAGGAAAGAAACAGGAGCTCAGGGAGGCAGCCACATGGAGGGAGAACAATGATGAGGCTCCTAACTGGGCTCTCACCCCAAGAGCTGTAACCAGGAAGTCAACTAAATCTCCAGAATGGTTCTGGGCTGAATTGTATCCCCTCCTTCTCTAATTCATATGCAAAGCTCTAACCCCCAGTACCTCAGAATGGGGCCTTTATTTGGAGATAAGATCTCTAAAGAAGTGATTAAGTTAAAATTAAGCTATTAGGGTGAGGTCATAATTCAATGTCATTGGTGTGTCTTTATAAGAGGAGGAAGAGACCCCAGGAATGCTTGTGTACAGAGGAAAAAACACATGAGGACACAGCAAGAAAACAGCCTTCTGCAAACCAAGGAGAGAGTCTTCACAAGACACCAACCCTGCTGGCATCTTGATCTTGGACTTCTAGCCTCCAGAGTGGAAAGTAAACCTCTGTTGATTAAGCCACCTAGACTGTGGTATTTTATTATGGCAGCCCTAGCAAACTAATATAAGAATTCTTACACAGACCATCCAAATCTAGGGAGAAGCAAACTGAATCTTATCCTTTCCCTCTTCTAATTGGGAATTAATGGGAAAATTGTGTAAGGTGGGAATGGTGTAACATGGGAAATGAAGGAGTCAGAGGGCAATGTGCTCTGATGAAATACAGCTCCAGGGCTGACTCAGAGGAATGAAGCAAAAGGTATGTCCCTTCCTCCCCGGAATAACTCACTTTCCTCTGCCCTCCAAGTAAGTAAACACTGGAAGAAGACATCTAGCACAATCTCAGAAGTGAGAGCAGCTGCTGGGAGTTCTAACAGTGCTGTGATTAACAGAAGTTTGCACACTGGTCAGCTGACCTCCCTCTCTCTGTATCCTTGCCCCTTCTCCCTGCCCATCACCATTCAAGACCTCAGGCTCCTGAAAAGATACACCAAAAGGAACACCCAATAACTATTCTCAGAGCATGGCTTTGAGGAAAAAATTAAAAGTCACTGTTAAAATATCAGAGCAAAGAGAAGTTCTGTCCAGAGCTAGGCAACAAGAGCAAGTTTAAAAAAAGAGTATGGCAACTACATGAACCGCAGAAAAAACTAGAGAAAGAAAAAGGCATGCAAAGTATAGACAAAGAACCCAGCCTAGAAGGAAACATAATCCCAGGAACAGAAAGCAATTTCCCACCATTGTTTCTAGTTATTGAGCAGCCTAATGAGAGTGTGAATTCAATACAAACAAGTGTTCAAAGATGAGATAATAAACCAATAGAACATGATGAAAAGGGACATTGTGGCCTTAAGGAAGAAAAATGGTCGAATAAAATACTCTCATTACAGACCCAAAAATACAATAAAAAAAATAAGGATGGGAACAGACATCATTGAAAATTCAATTACTGAAAATATGAAAATGTTAAAGCTAACACAAAGAAGGCAGATTAAAAAGAGCAAAAACTTTATCAGATAGTTGCTGATAGATGGCGAGGGCCGAAAAAGATAAATCCAATGTTCATTCAT
Organism: Delphinapterus leucas; assembly: GCF_059928025.1. NCBI lineage: Eukaryota > Metazoa > Chordata > Mammalia > Artiodactyla > Monodontidae > Delphinapterus > Delphinapterus leucas. The sequence continues at coordinate 44,368,999 of NC_143133.1, read as the reverse complement.
ATTCATTTAACAAATATGGATCCCATCCATGTGGACAGTCTCTGTCTTCAATGCATTTAGAGACAATAAAGAAATAAACAATTCAACATGTCGGATGGTGATAGGTGCTAAAGAAAAACAGAAAGCAAGGTACAAGGGACGGTGAGTATGGTGGTGGAGGCGTTGCTATTTTATACAGATGATCAGAGAAGGCCCCTGGGGTAAGGTAACCCTGGAGGTGAGACCTGACTGAAGGCGGGGAGCCAGCCCAGAGTTCCTGGGCCAGGGAACACAAGTGTAAAGACCACAGGGTGATTGAGAAAGTGGCTGATATGTTTTGGAAGCAGAAAGAGGCCGGTATACTGCAATGGACCCAGCAATGGGGAGGATGCTAGGAGATGAGGTCAGAGAAGGGGTAGGAGCCAGGTATGTGTATCACCTTGTAGGCCATCCTGGGTATTTGTGTACAGATTCTATAGATTGATTGGAGTGGAGGAAAGCAGTATCACTCTGCCCGATGTTTTGCGAATAGACTGCTGTGGAGCAGAAGACCAGCTCAGTGGCTATTGCAGGACCTGCAGCAAGAGGTGATGGTGGGTTAGACCAGGGTAAAAGGGACGCTTGGTAAGAAGTGTTCAGATTCCAGATATATTGAAGGAGGAGATAATAGGATTTGCAGAAGGATCAGATATGGGGAATGGAAGCAAGAGAGGAACCAAGGATAACTCCAAGGCTTTTGACCTGAACATCTGGAAGGATAAAGTTCCCATTTATGAGACTGGGGAGACTGTGGTAGGAGCAGCTTTGCAGTGGGAACTAGACTTTGGTTTTGGACGTGTTAAGTTTGTCTCTTAATTCAAGTGGAGACATGAGGAGGTGTTTGGATGTCTAATTCTGGAATTCCAAGGAGAGGTCTGGCTTAAAGATATAAACGTGTGAGTCATCTCTACATCATCCTTGAGGACACACTAAATAAAACGGAAAAATTATTCACAGATATAATGAAAAAAGAATCCATGACTCTGCAGCTTAAGAGAACTTGCTCTGCTTCAAAGAAATTTGATGCAGGGCATCTAAGCAGAAAGAGCATGCAATGCAGAGACATATCCTGATTCAGTTGTTGAAGTTCAGGGATAAAGAGTGAGTTTTATAGGCATCCAGGAAGGATAAGGAATTCACAGAGGAAGGAGACAGAGGCTGACCACAGCATTCATTGTTCAATTGTCAAAGGTAATAGACCAATGTCTACATTTTCTGAAGGAAAGTGTGATTCAAGAATACCAGGCATAACAAAGACGTTGTTCAAGAACAGGGCAACAGGCACATATTCTTAAATAACTCACATAACTCAGGAAATATTGCACCCTTGAGCCCTTACTGGAAAAAAAAATTACTTAGAAATGAAATCAAGTCACTTAGATGAATCAAAGTATAGAATTCAGGAATGGAAGATGTGGTATCAGTGAGCATTGAGTCAATTTATATAGAGACCTGATACTAAATAATGATGGGAATTATTCTTACAAAGCAGAACACAAATACTACAGACCTTGACAGTTTAAAAATGATGCTCTAACGATCAGGAGGTGGAAGGAGAAAGCGTGTGTGGCTTCATGGTTTATGGGAGTCAATCAATGCTGCCAAAAATTAAAACTTGTAGTTTCAGGCTTCCCTGGTGGTGCAGCGGTTAAGAATCCGCCTGTCAATGCAGGACACACGGGGGTTCAAGCGCTGGTCCGGGAAGATCCCACATGCCATGGAGCAACTAAGCCCGTGCACCACAACTACTGAGCCTGAGCTCTAGAGCCCATAAGCCATAACTATTGAGTTTGCACGCCACAACTACTGAAGCCCGTGCGCCTAGAGACTGTGCTCCGCGACAAGAGAAGCCACCGCAATGAGAAGCCTGCGCACTGCAAGCCTGCGCACTATGAAGAGTAGTCCCCGCTCCCCGCAACCAGAGAAAAGCCCACACGCAGCAACGAAGATCCAATACAGCCAGAAATAAAAAATAAATAATAATAAAAAATTAAAAAAATTAAAAATATACAAACCTGTGTTGAGACTCTTTACCCTTAAAAAAAAACTTGTAGTTTAAAATCACCCAGTGCCTCTAATTATGATCTTTGTAATTTTATTTCTTAACACCAGAGTATTTTAAAATATCTATCATGGTATAAATTCATTTCAAGATTAGCAATTCCTTCCGTTTTGTTTTAATTTCTTTGTTTTAGTAAATTTGAAAAACATCAAGCATTTTTAATGAAAAATAGTGCTTTATAGCATGATTCTATTTTTAGAAAAACATTTATCAAGCTATCATCTACCTATATTTATATATAGAAAAACATGTAGAACTATACTCACCTAAAATATTGACAGTTAGTATTGAGTGGGATAATTTGAGGTGATATTTTAGTTTGGGTTTTTTTTTTTTGCTTTTCTATATTGCTTGAATTCACAATGAGCACATATTATTTTTCAAAAATAATACTATATTTCTTAAAAAAAAAAAAAGGTAACCATGAGAGATGGCTTGCAAGCAGCTGCCAAAACAAGTGAGAAAGATTACTGTGGAATTTTTCTGTAGGGAAGGCTTCTTGGAGGAGGGGCTGGAAACAGAGCATTTACCAATGGGAAAGATCCGGTTTGCCTAAGGAAAAGAAAATGTTTGAAGCTGTGGAATCATATAGAAAGGCTTGGACACAGGTATTTTTTATTCAGGGAATAATAAAAGCTTTCTTAAGACAACCCTCAGAATGGGAGAAAATATTTGCAAATGAATCAACGAACAAAGGATTAATCTCCAAAATATATAAATAGCTCATGCAGCTCAATACTAAAAAACAAACAACCCAATTAAAAAATGGGCAGAAGTCCTAAATAGACATTTCTCCAAAGAAGACATACAGATGGCCAAGAGGCACATGAAAAGCTGCTCGACATCACTAATTATTAGAGAAATGCAAATCAAAACTACAATGAGGGCTTCCCTGGTGGCGCAGTGGTTGAGAGTCCGCCTGCCGATGCAGGGGACACGGGTTCGTGCCCCGGTCCGGGAAGATCCCACATGCCGTGGAGCGGCTGGGCCCGTGAGCCATGGCCGCTGAGCCTGCGTGTCCGGAGCCTGTGCTCCGCAACGGGAGAGGCCACAACAGTGAGAGGCCCGCGTACCGCAAAACAAACAAACAAACAAAACTACAATGAGGTATCACCATACACTGGTTAGAATGGGCATCATCAGAAAATCTCTACAAACAACAAATGCTGGAGAGGGTGTGGAGAAAAGGGAACCCTCTTGCACTTTTGGTGGGAATGTAAATTGATACAGCCACTATGGAGAACAGTATGGAGGTTCCTTAAAAAACTAAAAATAGAACTACCATATGACCCAGCAATCCCACTACTGGGCATATACCCAGAGAAAACCATAATTCAAAAGGACACATGCACCCCAATATTCATTGGGGCACTATTTACAATAGCCAGGTCATGGAAGCAACCTAAATGCCCATTGACAGATGAATGGATAAAGAAGTGGTGTACATATATACAATGGAATATTCCTCAGCCATAAAAAGAAATGAAATTGAGTTATTTGTAGTGAGGTGGATGGACCTAGAGTCTGTCATACAGAGTGAAGAAAGTCAGAGAGAGAAAAACAAATATGGTATATTAACGCATATATGTGGAATCTAGAAAAATGGTACAGATGAACCGGTTTGCAAGGCAGAAATAAGAGACACAGATGTAGAGGACAAACGTATGGACACCAAGGGGGGAAAGGGGGGGAAGGGGGGTGGTGGTGGTGGGATGAATTGGGAGATTGGGATTGACATACATATACACTAATATGTATAAAATGGATAACTAATAAGAAACTGCTGTATAAAAATAAAATTCAAAAAAAAAATAAAAGCTTTCTTATATTCATTGCCTGCTATGTGTTAGAATACGAATATCTGCCTCCTGCAAGGTGAAGATTATTATCCCCATGTGCGGGAAAAGGTTAACTCAGCAGACTCAGGGTGTTCAAATCCTGCACGTCCCAAAGAAAGGACTGGCCCTCAACTTGCTTCTGGGAGATAATCTCGAAATCCTTGGAATATCCTGCCTAGTAAGAGTGTCTTTGTGTACCTGGACCATGGCCCATACCAGATAGTTTAGATAGCTTATTTTAACAGCGTGATTTATGGTGAACCCCAGTTTCTCTTCTGCAGGACCTATTCTGTATGAGTACAACCTCTGGGGGGCCAGACCACCTAGTAAAGTTCAGTCACGTGGGTGCACCATGATGAACAGTAGCCTTCATGATGGAACCCCGATAAAAACTCTGGACACCAAGTCTCAGGTGAGCTTCTCTGGTTGGCAATAGTTTGTACGTGTTGTCACACATCATTGCTGGGAGATTTAAGTGCTGTTTGTAACTCCACTGGGAGGGGGGGCAATTGGAACCTGGCAATGTCTCTCCTGGACTCTGTCCTAAGTACCTTTTTCCTTTGGAGATTTTAATCTGTATCTTTTCACTCTAATAAACCATAACCACAAGTACAGCAGCTTTTCTGAGTTCTGTGAGTCCTTCTAGTGAATCGTCAAACCTGAGGATGGTCTTGGGAACCTCCAACAGGGCCCCACTTTACAGATGAGGGACTGAAGCTCAGAGGATTTATGTGATTGTTCACACTCATACAGCCAGTAAACAAAAGAGTCAGTATTTAAACCCAGGGCTTCTTGGCTATAAAGCCTTACTTTTCTCCCTACAACAGAGGTTTTCAAACTATTTTTCTTCTTAGCACTTTTTAATACTTTGGGATATATATATACATGAAAATTTAACAGAACTCCTGATATGCACATTAATTACTAAAAATATGGTGCCTTCATTGAAGCGTGGGTGGAAGGTTTTGAATTGTATTGTCTGGTCCCATGCACCAACCCCCTGGCAGCCACTGAGGCATTATGATGCTAAGCTAGACCTCTGAGGATGAGGTTGTAAACATACCCAAGCACATTTGCTCCGTTAAGACTGATTGTCCGCGTTAGCCTTCTCTACCCACCTGACTCCTCTATGGTCATCTCAGGCTTTATGTGATCCTGAAAGTTGCTCCTTATCCCTCAAGTCAGAGTTCAGTGGCCTTAGTCTAGGATGACTAACTGTTCTGGTTTGCCTGAAGCTGTCCTGGTTTTAGCACTGCAAGTCCCAGTCGGGTTGGTTGGTTATCCATCTTCAGTTTTCTGTTTCAGTGCCCCTCAAACTTGAATGTGGACTCAAGTAACCTGAGATCTTGTTAAAATGCAGACTCTGATTCAGTAGGTCTGGTGGAGCCTGGATTCTGCATTTCTAACAAGCTCTCAGGTGATGCTGCTACTGCTGGTCACTCTGAAGCCAGGACCACACTTTGGTGAGGGATGGGAGAGCATGCTTTGTTTTCTCTATCTCAGTAATTATTGAAATGGATTGTAATTTCCTGTTGGTTGGTTTCCTCCACTAATCCGTGAATTCTCCAATGATAGGAACCATGTCCTAAGCCCCCATATTCCCGATCCTAGCAGGGTACCCTGCACAGAGCCTGTGCACAAAAGATTCCTTTTGAATGCATAGAGAAAAGAGTAGAATCCCTTGAGAGAGTCCCAGGATTCATGCCTGAGGGCCAGCATGAATCCAGTTAACTAAAGACTCTTGTGTGGGCCCATGAAGTAACCTGACGGCCCCTAGGGATGCAGATTCTTAAGTCTAGCCTGATGTCTGCCCTGTCTCCTCGTACGGAGTTACACCCTGAAAGAGATCATAGGTGAGCGTGACCAGAGTCTAGAAAATAGGAGGAGTACACAGGTGTGAGATGGGATGAGTTAACTTCATTCAAACGCTCCACAAAAGTGGATGCTAGGGGGCTTCCCTGGTGGCGCAGTGGTTGAGAATCTGCCTGCTAGTGCAGGGGACGCAGGTTCGAGCCCTGGTCTGGGAGGATCTCACGTGCCGCGGAGCAACTGGGCCCGTGAGCCACAACTACTGAGCCTGCGCGTCTGGAGCCTGTGCTCCGCAACAAGAGAGGCCGCGATAGTGAGAGGCACCGCGCACTGCGATGAAGAGTGGCCCCCGCTTGCCACAACTAGAGAAAGCCCTCGCACAGAAACAAAGACCCAACACAGCCAAAATAAATAAGTAAATTAATAAATTCCTACCCCCAACATCTTCAAAAACAAAGTGGATGCTAGGAAATGCCCTCTGGTTGTGTCATTAAATGCACTATTTTCTCAGGACCAGCCTCACACTCTGAGATGCTGCTCTGTGGAAGGTAAATGGAGCCTGTGCTATTTTAACCGTAGTTCCATGAGATGGCCTACTGACAGAGGAGGAAAAGGCTCTGAGAAGTTGAGCAACTTGCCTAAGATCACACAGCGAACAAGCTGCTCCCAGCTGGATACACTTTACTGATTCCTCATCTGGAGCTCTTTCAACTGTAACACACCAAATTCCAGAGTTAAAAGCCATCATGTGCCACCCAGGGGGATGCACAATTGTGTCCCCATGGCAGCATATTCAGGATATCCGGGAACTGGCACTGTTCCACTCACAAACAGAGCTATCAAAAGTTTAAAAACTTCAACTACACAGATTCCTGAAAGAAATGGCCATTTGGCCAATGACCTCTGAATTGAGCTGATGGAATCTGCAGGAGGCATTGCCTGGAGCCGGCAGGACTGCAGCCTCGCGTAATTCCTCATCTGTTCAAGGGATAAAGGAAAAAGCAAAGTCGCCCCTTATCTGGGAATCCCCCTTATTTGGAGGATTTTGACTAGGTCTTGATGTTAATTAAATTGTTTCTAAAGCCTAATGTATTATATGTAATGTTTTTTTTTAATGACCACCAGATGGTTTCTCAATGCTAATGAGGGGTGTATAATGACTCCCAGATTCCTAGTGGAAGCTGTAGAAGTCAGCACGCTATCAACGAAATGGATGCTCTGGACGGGCTTAGCTCTCTCCGGGGTCACCACCAATCCAGGACTTGGGCAGCAAGGGGCCAGGGGGTTTGCTACACTGGTGGTGTCACATCAGGCTCATGGCAGTAAGGGAGGACGCAGATGACACTGATCTCGGCATTAGCACACAATAGGTACTAGATGAACTCATAATGCATGTCATAGTTGGAATGAACCAGAGTCCAGATTTGCCCACCCTTAATAAGTATGAGAATCTCTTTTTATTATTTTTTAAAAAACTCTTTTCTTAAAACTTTATTATTAAAATCATATCTCTGCAGAAAAATTAGAAGGTATTAGAAGATAAGCAAGAAGAAAAGGAGGAAGAAAGAAGGAAATGAAAGAAACAGAGAGAAACAAGCAAAACAGAGCAGAAAAAAGACAGAAAAAGGAAAAAAGATAGATTGATTTGCCTAAATCTGGTTTGGCTAAAACACGTTTGTCCACGATTCATTTGCCAGTTCACGTTTGTCTAAGATTCAATATCTTTTGCATATTTTCAGATCTTACTCTTTGTCCTTCCATCTTTTTGTTATTTAAGTATTTTTAACAAAAAGTCACTTCTAACTTCAGAGCAATTTTGATTTATTTTAGTGTATCTAATTAGGGTTTATCAAAATTGCAATGCTTTTTAGCCAACTACTTGTAGATATTTAGAGGACTGGTCTTTAGGAAAATTGGTTTTAGATAAAGTGGCTGTTACCAAGCTCATTACCTGTGAGTGACCAATCTCCGTATTTGGTCTCTGTCCAATCTTTTTGACAAAAGTTTACTCCTTACTGTAGAGTAAAACACATACACATATATTCCATTAGATATATTAAATGTATCTTACATGCATGTTTTATACAGCTATATTTAAACAAAAATGAAATTTTAATTTAAAACCTACTCAATTAATGAAAACTGTATGTCACTAGAAATTCTACTATAACACCACATTAAATACCTGAGTACTATTTGAGTCCATTTTAGGTTACTATTGGGCATTGCGGTGTTTTCCAACGTTCTGCTATTACAAACAATACACTCTATTGCTTGCTTTCCTTTTTGCCCTTAAAGATATAGTACCTTAAGCATCTTTTTATGACATTATATAGAGATGATTCTTTTGGACAGTTACATAGTAGTCTATAGGAAGATGCTGCCTAATCTTTTAAAACTATTCCTTACTACTTGGGGCTAAACTTGTGTGCATATGCATAATATTTCCTCAGATTAAATTCCTAGAAGTGGTATAAATGTTTTTTAGAGCTTTTGATACACATAGCCCCAAATTTCCCTTCAGAAAGGTGGTGCCAATTTATATTTCCACCAGTGGGATATGATAATGGTAATTTCCCTACAACTGTTCATAACTCTGGGTTGTTCTTTGTTTAATTCCAAATATAATACATGTTCATATTAAAAACAAACACAACAAAGTAAAGCAACTCAAGAGTAGAAATTTATAGAGAGCAAAAAAGACAAAGGCCCCTTCCTTCACTGTACCTCTTCCACTGACTCCTTACAATTTCATGGCTTGCTTCCAAAACATGCACTTATGCATTTACACTGCATGCTCTTGGTCATAAGTGGAATCAGACCATCTGTTCATTCTGTTGCTTGCTTTCTTTCTCCACCTAACATATCTCCAACATCTTTCTGTGATAGTCCATATAGATGATTCTTGTGAACAATCACGTCACAATATTTTATAGCTATTTTTAATTAATGGATTTTTAGCTTCCACACATTCACTATTTCTAATGGTAACTGACCTATTTGATTATTGAGAAAACTTATGTTTCTTTTGTCTTAATACACATTTCCCTGATGTCAATTTTGATTTGTCATCTACTTAGCCACCATTTGTATTTCTCTTGCCATGGGTCACATGTTGAGGCAGACATTTCTAATAATGTGTTAAACTACGATTTCTGGGTCTTTTGAGTGGGGCTGAGTGGCTGTTTCTGCCAATAGAATGTGAGTGGAGAAAATGTGTGTCATTCCCAGGGTGAGGTGGTTAGGAGTGGGGCTGCCCAGGAATATGGTGGAGCCACAGGTTGGAAGGGGCCTGGGTCCCTGAAGACCATGTGGAGCAGAGCCCACTATGGACTCACATTGGCCTGGGGTAGACAAAGGAACTCAGTGCTAAGCCACTGAGCTACGGCTCATTTACCACAGGTACTAGCATTACTTACCCTGAAAAACATACGTGTGGGCTCTTTTTTGTCTTCAGAAATAATCCCAGGCCCTCAAATAACAGTGGTTTTATTTTTAGTGTTTAGGAATAAACATGTTTAAATTCAATTACCTCGGGACATTTTTACTGTTCTCCCTGCTGGGAACGTTTCTCCCACGCAGCTGGCTGGCTCCTTCTCATCTCTCAGCCTCAGCTTAATCATCACCACCTCAGAGGGGCCTTCCCTGACTACCAATCTAAAACAATAGCCTCCCTGCACCTTAGTCTCTCTCATAGGGAGATGGCTATTTTCATAGCACTTTCAGCGATTTTTCTTTCTACCTTTACCTATGTGTTCTTATCTGTCTCATGTTCTCCATGGTAAGTCCACAGAGGAAGGGTGGTGACCGGGCACAGAGCGCTTAGCAGAGGGTATGAGCTATAGTGGGCATTCAGTAAATGTTTGTTGAGGAATGAGTGATTCACCACATTCTCTACATACATTTAAAAATAGCACTACGTGTAGGCATAAGTCCCCAGGCAAGGCTTGGTATATGGGTGGATTTATTGATTTCTTATAGTAATTCTGTGGCTTCTAGGAATTTGGGGTCCATGCTTCAAGTCCTTGGTATGAACAGACAAATTCATTTAGCAAATAACAAAACTGAGACCCAGAGAGAAGTGACTTGTCCAAAGTCACTAAGAGAGAGATTGCTTAGCTGGGACTAGAATCGGATTCTTCTAATACCTACAGCTGTACAGTGCTGTGGCTAAAACTGGCTGTGTAGACACCTGAGTTCAAAGCCCCAGCTCTGTCACTTACTTGTCATGTGGCTCTTGGTAACTTGTCTAAGTCTTTTCCCTTTGTAAAAGGGGAACAATAATATCCCAGTGTCATTGGGAGTTTAAATATAGGTCATGTATGTAAGGTTATCCCGATGAAAGTGTTCCTCTCTGAATAGGTGCTCGATAAACAATTATGATGATCATAATAATTTGTATTTAGGGGACTTTACCCAGCATCTGCTCATTTCCTCATTCATTTATTGACCCACTTTTGTTTTATTGTCAGATCCTTACTGGGTATTGGGACACGAAAGACGCGTAAGACATTATCACTGCTTTTGAGAGTGTCACGGTCTGGTGGCCTAAGAAAGACGCATGAGTAGATGGTTTGATGAAGCAGGATCAATGCTGTACACAGGTATGTTCAAAGGTAGTGCCAGGCTCTGTTAAGGTGGGACTGTAGGGCAGAGAGAACTTTCCTTGGTTTTCCTTTCTAGACAGTGGGTTTTTATGTCCCTACAATGCATACTTTTCTAGGTGAGTAATGTAAGGACGAGGAGCCCATAAACATCCAGAGATGTGACAGTGTGATGTTTGGAGGCAACGTGAAAGGTTGAAGTCTCTGGATACCTCTTTACAAACACACATGAATATACACTCTATTTATACTGTTGCTGCAGTAAGGTGTTCTCCAACTTGAGCGTGCATCAGAATCTCCTGGAAGTCTTGTTGAAACACAGACTGCTGGACCCCACTCCAAGAATTTCTGACTCAGTAGGTTGGAGGTGCAGTTCAAGAATTTGCATTTGTAATAATTCCCAGGAGATGCTGATGTTGCTTGTCAGGAAAGCACACTTTGAGAACCACTGGTTTGCTACAGTGACTCTCATCCTGGTGTTCACTGAAATGACCTGGGAAACAAACAAACAAACAAATAGCAATGCCAGAACCCTGCCTCCCAAATATTTTGTTTCAGTAGATCTAGGATGGAGCTCAGATGTGGGTATTTTTTAAAAGTTTCTAAGTGATCCTAATACACACAAGGACTGAGTATTTTTGTTCTACCAGCTCACGGCATGGCTTCTTTCAGGGAACACAAGCAAGGCAAAATTGGAACCATCGCACAATATCTGTTCAACTCTTACCAGTTGATTAGTTCATCCAAACTTCCATCCTTTTTCATGCTTCTGGCCAATACGTGCAAAGGGTAATGCATTTTCATAGAGTCAAGCTCTGTTACCTCAGGCAAATCATATCTCTATGTCACATCTCATGAGATGTAAACGTTAGGTGCATTTGAATGAATCTGATAGGGCGGGGACGTCACACTGCAGTGAGGTATCAGGGTCCTAGAATCTTAAACTCTTCTTACAAAGATCAGGATTTATTCTACAAACTGGGTTGTGGTGAAAAGTGAGGTGCAGGAAACTAGGCACTGCCTGATTCTCTTCTCTTCTTTCTCCTAAACTATAAAACATGGCAATGTCAAAGTTTCCAGTTGTGAAATTCCTGGATTCTATGTCTAGTTTCTAGTCATGAACATAGCTCCTGGTCTTTGAGCTCTCACCACGTGCTGACCCTGTACTGGGGCTTGTGCATGCATTCCTTCATCGAACCTCACAACTTTAAATAACATATTCTCACTCACAGATGAAAACCTGAGACTCAGAGAAATTAAGCATTTTCTAGAGTAGTTGTTACCGAGCTGAAATTCCATCATGTTGCCAGTCAGTGCTTCTATCTTGACTTTGGCCCAACATCCCTTAGACACTCCCATACTCCATCACAGTTAGCATAGTTGGAAATTTCCTGGATGCATTAGAGTTTCACTGAGGTTCAGGGCCATGAATTCAATGTGAGACGTATTGGCATGGTTTTATTTTTCTCTTAGCAAGTTTGGCTATCTGGGTGAAAGCTTAGGGTAAGCAGAGCATTGGATACAACCAGCACTGAGGTTCTGCCCGGCTTAAGACAATGAAAGGAGAGTAGGTAAGGGGGTTGAGGGGATATACAAGGAGGAGAATCTAATTACGGACTTTGGTATCTAGCCTGGAGAGCCAATGTGTAAGAGTGAAGGAGAATAAAAAAGAGATAGCGTCAATGAATTGGAGGTTTCCATAGGGTTGAAGAGTTGTTGGAGTTAGAGTACTAGAGAGGATGAACTGGAAAGTTAGAAAGAGGTGGCTGGAGAATGGGATAAAACATAGTGATTGTTGAGAGGGTGCAATTACTGGTAAGTACAGGGTCTAGGAGGGCAGAGCCAATTGTGTGAGACATTAGGGTGGGCAATTGATCATCCAAGGAGAGTAAGTCAAAGAATTCAGAGGCCAGCCAATTGAAAGACTCATTTAGAATTGTGGCTCACAGACTTTCACATGCATCGCTATCACCTGGAAACCTCCCCCATTCCCTGCATGTCCCCCACATCTGTTGCAGTCTAAGAATCTACACTCCAAACATTTTCCAGCAAGATCTTCATGTTGCTGTTCTGGGAGCACACTGGAGAATTACTGATCTACAAGGATAATGATATCATGAAGAATCATGTCAGGAGTAGAATCTTAACTATCAGGGAATCAGTTAAAGGGCCTTTGCCAGAATACATTTTTATTACCAGTTAGAGAGACATATGGTCTAGGACCAATGAGTCTCACACTTCATCGTGCATCACCATTATCTGGGGAGCTTATGAAAAATACAAAGCCCTGGAGAATCCCAGAGGTTCGGAATCCGTAAATTTGGTGTGAGATTCCGAAACATGCATTTTAACAAATGCCAGAAGTGTTTCCGAATCAAGTGGTCAAAGGACCATGCTTCAGAAACACTGGTACAGAGTGAAGTATGCAGTTCAGCTGTTTCCCTTGGGCCTGTTTATCAACTCCTCTGAGCTGTAGATTTCTTGTCTGTAAAATGGGAATGACTTATTTGCCTGCAAGTTTGTTGTATGGGTTAAATGGAATATGTGTGAAAATATTTTGTAAACATTAACTCTCTATCAATTTAAAAATTTTTATTAATATAAATAATTATTTTGTTAGAAGAACTTTCTCTACCTGGTGTGTCAGTTTTAAAGGAGAAGGGATGAAAAGAAAAAATGATTAGTATTTGTTGATTTCTTACTATGTGCAGGAACTGTAGTGGGCATTTTACTTCCATTTTGTAGTTTTATTCTTACAGCAAACACTTTAAAAGTAAGAAATCTCCTGGAATTTATGATGGGAGTAATGAATCAGACTGTTCTTCCTTCTGATTTATTTATTTGTTTGTTTGTTTACTTATTTATTTATCTATTTTTGGCTGTGTTGGGTCTTTGTTGCTGCGTGCAGGCTTTTCTCTACTTGTGGCGAGCGGGGGCCACTCTTCGTTGCGGCGCGCGGGCTTCTCATTGCGGTGGCTTCTCTTGTTGCAGAGCATGGGCTCTAGGCACATGGGCTTCAGTAGTTGTGGCACGCAGGCTCAGTAGCTGTAGCTTGCAGGCTTTAGAGCACAGGCTCAGTAGTTGTGGCACACGGGCTTAGTTCCTCTGCAGCATGAAAAATCTTGCCAGACCAGGGCTTGAGCCTGTGTCTCCTGCATTCGCAGGCAGATTCTTAACCACTGCGCCACCAGGTAAGCCCTTCTTTCATATTTTTAACCAATTGAGAATAAACACAGAAGTCACATGAGAATCAAATGCGTTAATAATGATAAAAATTAGACTAGAAATAGAGATGAACTTCCTACCTCCTACTGCTATTTCTCTCTCTGTCTCTCTCTTTCACACACACACACACACACACACACACACACACAGCCCTTGTGCCAGTTATTATGCTGTGGTCTCTTGGCTCTAAATCCACCCTTTTATACCTAGCTCTTTGCTGGGCCTGGGGCTTAGCATTTCTGCTTTGTCAGCTGCTCTCCCTGATAGGATCTGCACTAGAGAGAGAGTAGGAGGCAAGAAGGAAAAGGAGGCAAGAAGGAAAAGGAGGCACCTATCTATTGGTTTCCTGTCTTCTTCCTATTCCTGTGAGCATCCCTCAGCCTCACTTTATCCTGGCGTGGTGGGGGCCTTCCCACAGCATCAGCTGAATCTAGTTTGCAGCTTTTTTACACTTGCAGAACCAGCCTTATCATACTCCCCTTCCCCACCCCCATCCCTCACACTCCGCTCCCCAACACCAGTAGCCTAGCAGAACCCCTCCCCACAAGTCTGGGTCCTGGCTCCGCGGGCCCTCCTCCAAACATCTAAGTTTTAATAATTCCGATCTCTTCCTCCTGTTCCCCCAGCCCTATGGGTGGTAGCTGCTTCTGGCAGTTACTATCTCTGTGATACTCTTGAGTTCTCTTTTATCCTTTCAGTTTCCTAGGTAACAACTTTATACCTAGTTAACAATTCTTTATATTAAATTCTCTCTTTTCAAGTAACTGGTGTGATTTCTGTCCCCTGAATGCACTTTGACCCACAAACACACACACACACACACACACACACACTCACTCACTCACACACACACACCAGACAGAGCAGATAAACACGTACAGACCTCCTCCCTCCATTCCCCCAATTCCAGGGTCAAAGCCTGCCCCAGAGAGTTTACCATATGGAGGTACGTGTGTGTATGGGTAGGTTTATACCTTATTCCAAACAGGAAGTGGGAGCCACAGAGGAACAGAACTACATATGCCCAGTTCCCTGGTGAAGACACAACTGATGGATTAAGTCACCCTTTCACTGGTGGATTTTCTCAAACATTGAAGTCTTCACTCAATACCATCCTTACCTCAGCCTTTCACTCCCTTCTTCTCTGTGAAAATGAATACAGTGGCATAAAAATAATCCTCCTTAGCAAAGACTTACTCAGATTATGTCACTACCTGAAACGTACAGGTAAATGACGAGCTCAGGCTCTGGCCTGCCTGATGTAAAGTCCTATTTTTCCCATTACACTATATGGCCTTTCTCGCCAGCCTAAGTCCCATGAATGGGGCCAGGGGTCAGATGTCAGCCCACATCTCCAAGGTATCATTTCATCTTCTAGGAAGAAGAGACTGTTCTGTGACCTGGAAAAGAACTTTTTGTCTTGTCAGAAGTCCCTTCTTTTCCAGTGTTCCTTTTTTCAGCAATAGCCAAGCTTTTTAAAACAGAGCTACTTCTGATTAGTCAGTGGTGAGGGGAAGGGGAAGATTATACTGGTCATTGAGGTTTTCTTCTTCTCCTCTCTCCTCTTTCTCCCCCTGCCCCGCCCAACTCTCTCCTACACAGACTTGGTTATTTGCCCCTATGTGACAACAGGGCTCAACATGTGCCTTCAGGGCTGACCTACGTAATTTCCATCTCTGTAGGTTTTTTTGCCATACTCTCTCAGCCAGTCCAATGCAACTTGGCATCTCATAGACTATCTTGTTCACGTGTCTTTTTGCCTCTCACAAGAATGAATTCCTTTGGGGGCAGGGACCGCATTTTATTCATCTGTGTATCTCTCTGGCTCAGAAGTTCTTAACCAGGGTTGAAATTCATGGGTCTGGGAATTTGAATAGAAACAGAACACATCTTTATTTTCACTAACCTCTGACAGATACTTAACATGTACTTCAATCGTGCATGTAGACAAGAGCCACAATAGAATCATAGTACCTGTGACTTTGCCACCGATAGGAATCCCATTGTGTGTTTTTATATCACATTACAGGTTATTGCAGACATCTCAAAATACCTTGGGCTCATCACTGCTCTGAAACTATGGTAGCTATTAGATTGCTACTTATGCTGTTAGATTGTGTTATGATGTTTAAATAAACACATATTATGTATCACAATTTTTTAAAATATTTTCAAAACTGTATATAATTGGTCTATTTTGTAATCCTATATTTTTATTTTATGCATTTAAATACATTATTCTAAGCAAGGAATCCATAGACTTCACCAAACTGACAAAAGAATTTCTGTCTTAGTGTCTAACTCAGTGCCTTGTTCACAGTTTGGTGAATGAAATGTATGGTGAATGAAAGAATTAGATTAAGTGATTTTTCTTTCAAGAAAGACTATTTGATCTAAATTAATATAGTATGTTAACATAACAGAATAATTTGGCAAATATATCCTTTTAAATTCATAGTGCTTGCTGTATATCAAAACAAATTCTAAAGGAATTAAAGAGTTAAATATATATTACAAAGTAAACTAATTTGATTCATTTATTTGTTGATTCATTTCTTGGATGTCTGCTACATGCCAGACACAGTTCTAAGCAATAGGATACAGGAATAAATAGAAACAAATTGTTAGTCATTGTTGGTACTGGAACAGTTGGACATCCATACAATGGACCCCCCAATCCATATCTTGTACCACATATAATAATTAACCCCAAATGTATGAGGCTTATAAAATTAGACCCTAAATTTACAAACTTTAAAAAGAAACCATGGCAGAAAATCTTTGTAACTTTAAATTATTAGACACAACACCAAAATAATCCGTTAAAAAATTGATAACTTGGACTTCATCAAAATTAAAAACTTCTGTTTTTGGACAGACACCATTAAGAGAATAAAAGATATCACAGACAGGGGGAAAATATTTGTCAATCATATATCTGATAGAAGATTTGTGTCCAGAATACATAGAGAACTCTCAAAACTCTTAAAAATAAGGAAATAAACATCCCAATAAAAAATTAGCAAATGAGTTAAACAAACATCTCACCAAAGAACATACATGGATGGCAAATATGTTCATAATGAGATGCTCAGCACAATTTGTCATTAGGGAAATGGAAACTAAAACCACAACAAGACACCACCACTTGCCTATTGAAATGACAAACAAAACAACACAAAAACTGACAACTGACAATGGATAATACCAAATGCTGAGAAGGACGTGGAGCAACTGGAACTCTCGTACATGCTGTTGAGAATGTAAAATAGTCCAGTAATTCTGGGAGACAATTGGGCACTTTCTTATATAATTAAGCATACACTTAATATGATTTAGCAATCCGACTCCTAGGCATTTACCTAAAAGAAGTGAAAGTTTATGCTTACCAGTCAATGTGTGTGCAAATACTCATAACAGCTTTGTCTTTCATTTGTAGCCCCAAATGAAAAAAAACACAAATGCCCTTAAACTGATGAATGAATAAACTATGGTAAATCTGCACAAAGTCATAATTATTAGCATTAAAAAGGACTAAATTACTTACACATGCAACAAGATGGATGAATCTCCAATGTATTATGTTAATGAAACAATCCATAAAGGCTACAAGCTATATGATTCCATTTTTATGACAATTCTGGGAAAGGTAAAACTAGAGAAACAAAAAACAGATCAGTGGTTGCCAGGGACTGGGGTGGGGAGAGGGGCTGGCTACAAAAGGGTACAGGGAATTTTTTAGACGGGTGATGGGATGGTTTTATATCTTGATAGTGGTAATGGGTACATGACTATATATTTGTCAAAAATTATAGAAGTCTACACTTTAAAAAGGCAAATTTTGGGAATTCCCTGACAGCCCAGTGGTTAGGACTTGACCCTTTCACAGCTGAGGGGCTCGGGATCAATCTCTAGTCAGGGAACTAAGATCCCATGAGCTGTGTGGTGTGACCAAACAACAGAACAGAACTATACTACCCAAAGCAATCTACAGATTCAATGCAATCCCTATCAAACTACCAATGGCATTTTTCACAGAACTAGAACAAAAAAATTCACAATTTGTATGGAAGCATAAAAGACCCTGAATAGCCAAAGCAATCTTGAGAAGGAAAAATGGAGCTGGAGGAATCAGGCTCGAGACTTCAGACTATACTACAAAGCTACAGTAATCAAGACAGTATGGTACTGGCACAAAAACAGAAAAATAGATAAACAGAACAGAATAGAAAGCCCAGAGGTAAACCCATGCACGTATGGTCACCTTATTTTTGACAAAGGAGGCAAGAATATACAATGGAGAAAAGACAGCCTCTTCAATAAGTGGTGCTGGGAAAGCTGGACAGCTACATGTAAAAGAATGAAATTAGAACACTCCCTAACCCCATACACAAAAATAAACTCAAAATGGATTAAAGACCTAAATGTAAGATCAGACACTATAAAACTCTTAGAGGAAAACATAGGCAGAACACTCTATGACATAAATCACAGCAAGGTCCTTTTTGACCCACCTCCTAGAGAAATGGAAATAAAAACAAAAATAAACAAATGGGACCTAATGAAACTCAAAAGGTTTTGCACAACAAAGGAAACCATAAACAAGATGAAAAGACAATCCTCAGAATGGGAGAAAATATTTGCAAATGAAGAAACTGACAAAGGATTCATCTCCAAAATTTACAAGCAGCTCATGCAGGTCAATATCAAAAATACAAACAACCCAATCCAAAAATGGGCAGAAGACCTAAATAGACATTTCTCCAAAGAAGACATACAGATTGCCAACAAACACATGAAAGAATGCTCAACATCACTAATCATTAGAGAAATGCAAATCAAAACTACAATGAGGTATCACCTCACACCAGGCAGAATGGCCATCAACAAAAAATCTACAAACAATAAATGCTGGAGAGGGTGTGGAGAAAAGGGAACCCCCTTGCACTGTTGGTGGGAATGTAAATTGATACAGTCACTATGGAGAACAGTATAGAGGTTTCTTAAAAAATTAAAAATGGAACTACCATATGACCCAGCAATCCCACTACTGGGCATATACCCTGAGAAAACCATAATTCAAAAAGAGTCATGTACCAAAATGTTCATTGCAGTTCTATTTACAATAGCCAGGACATGGAAGCAACCTAAGTGTCCATCGACAGATGAATGGATAAAGAAGATGTGGCACGTGTATTCAATGGAATATTACTCAGCCATAAAAAGAAACGAAACTGAGTTATTTGTAGTGAGGTGGATGGACCTAGAGTCTATCATACAGAGTGAGGTAAGTCAGAAAGAGAAAAACAAATACCGTATGCTAACACATATATGTGGAATCTAAAAAAAAAAAAAGGTTATGAAGAACCTAGGGGCAGGACAGGAACAAAGATGCAGACGTAGAGAATGAACTTGAGGACACAGGGAGGGGGAAGGGTAAGCTGGGACCAAGTGAGAGAGTTGCATGGACTTATATACACTGCCAAATATAAAATAGATAGCTAGTGGGAAGCAGCCGCATAGCACAGGGAGATCAGCTCAGTGCTTTGTGACCACCTGGGGGGGGCGGATAGGGAGGGTGGGAGGGAGATGCAAGAAGGAGGAGATATGGGGATACATGTATATGTATAGCTGATTCACTTTGTTATAAAGCAGAAACTAACACAACATTGTAAAGCAATTATACTCCAATAAAGATGTTAAAAATAATTTTAAAAATAAAATGAAATTTAAACAAACAAACAAACAGCCTAGGAATTTAAAAAGGTAAATTTTATTGTACGTAAATTACACTTTAATAAAAAGTGAAAAAATTAGGCAAAAACTAAACAAACTCCCAGCTTTTGTGGGGAAACCAGATTAAAAAATATACAAGTCAATACCAAGGGGGAAAGGGGTGGGGTTGGAGGAATTTGGAGATTGGGATTGACACATATACACTATTGATACTATGTATAAAATAGACAGCTGATGGGAACATACTGTATAGCACAGGGAACTGTTCTTAATGCACTGTGGTGACCAAATGTGACGGAAATCCAAAAGGGAGGGGATAAATGTATATGTATGGCTGATTTGCTTTGCTGTGCAGTAGAAGCTAACACAGCATTGTAAAGCAACTATACTCCAATAAAAATTAATTTTAAAAAATTAAAAATAAATTTAAATATATAAATAAAAAAATATACAAGTCGATAGAAGTCAGTTGATGTGAGGACCATGAAGAACAGAGGAGCAAGAGGGGATCAGGAATGAGGGCAGGTGCGTTTAAGTTCATAGAGGCTGGTCAGGGGCATCCTCTCTGATGACGTGAGTTTAGGATGGGGACTAGAATAGAGTTCATCACATTTCTAAAACTGCAGAAAGAGGAAAGTAAATGTTTATTAAATCTCTGCGGCACGATGATTTTCTAAACTCTGATGGCAGAAAAAGACAAAAAACAGGGCTTCCCTGGTGGCGCAGTGGTTGAGAGTCCGCCTGCCGATGCAGAGGACATGGGTTCGTGCCCCAGTCCGGGAAGATCCCACATGCCACGGAGTGGCTGGGCCCGTGAGCCATGGCCGCTGAGCCTGCACGTCCGGAGCCTGTGCTCCGCAACGGGAGAGGCCACAACAGTGAGAGGCCCGCATACCGCCAAAAAAAAAAAAAAGGGGAAAAAGATAAATAGATATTCCTCTGTGGTGTTCAAAAATTCTGGAAAAGCAACTCCTTAAAATGTTGTAGAAGATTACTTCTGAAGCAATTTGCACAGAGGCATATGCATGAGTGAGTGACGTAGACCCTGGCCTGAGAGGGAGTCTAAGGCAGAATATGAGGAAGAGGGAAGAGGGGCCTGTAGGGAAAGAAAAGCACCCAAATGGGATCTTTGGGAGGTCCCCTCCTGCACCCTCATTCAGAGCCCTGACCCCACTCCCAGCCCCAGGCCCCTCCATCAGAACCTCCACACCCTCCCCCTCTCTCTGATTGGAGTTTGGAGGTGAAATGAGTAATTTCTTTTTGCAGGTGCTGTGATCAGGTGCTCTTGTTCTATATATAAAACTCCGGGGCTCCTATGCAGATATCCAGAAAGCTCAATTAATCCCAAACATCCCTTCCCACAGAGATATTCCAAAATAAAATCTTCAGCACATGTAAAGTGGCTTAACTGTTTCCCCGACTGAATGACTGAATTTAAGTTTATGAAGAGTTTTTATGAGGAGGACGCTGAGCTTTATTCCCTGGGTTCGTGGGCGGCTAAGAAGACAGGAGCTCAAATTAAAGCTGGGGAGTTTGTGGCTGGACAAAAAGAAGAACTTCTTAGCTCACTGAGAGATGAAATGGAAGAATTGGCTGTATGGAGAAGTTAGGGAAGTCCTATCCCTACAGATGCTCATGGAGAAAAGAGACGTGTCAGTTGTCTCATTAACCTTTGTCGATAGAGCACAAAATATATCCTGTTATATTAATCTTTAAGTCTATATATCTAGCATAGTCCCTGAAACATTGTAGACAAGCCTGCCTGAAAAATAGATAAAGAAGTGAATAGGTGAATGAACTAGTGAAACAATGTCAGTAATGTGACTGATACAAACAATAATGAGATGTGATGATTCCCTATAGCGTCCGCATCCGTGCTCTAGGGCCACAATGATGCTGCATAACAAACAATTCCGAAACCTTAGGGGGCATAGAGCAGTAGACATTTAATTCTGCTTATGAATTAATGGCTTAGCTGAGTGACGTGGCTGATTCTGCCTTGGCCCTTTGCTGGGACTACCTTTGTTCCATGAAGTCTCTCATCTGTCATCCACCATGCTTGTTCTTATGGCAGACTCAAGGGTCCAAGGGAGCAGAAGTGAGTAAGAACCCCATTTCTTCTGCCACATTGTACTGAACAAAGCAAGTACAAGAGTAGTCCAGATTCAGGGTGTTTGGAAATAGACTCTACCTCTTGATGGGATTGGCTACTAAGTCATATTGCAAAGCTTAGATGGGGGCGGGAGACTTAAAAAATTGGGGACTTTTTTGCAATCATACTACAGCACCTCCTTTCTAGTCTTTCGCTACAAAAGAAAAAGGACAAACAGAGTTTAAAATGTGAACGTAACAGACTAACTACATTGACTTAAAAAGAAAAATTCATGTAAGAGGTAGTATAGTCTGTACCTTAAAAGATAAATATGTTTGGCAAAGTAGGGATGAGTCAGACACATTCCTGATAAAGGAATAAGCAAGAACGTAGGCACAAAGGTAGGAAAGAACCTGATGTATTTGGGGGTGTAGAGAAATAGGGTCCAGGGAAGCAGCATTTAGGGCATAAGTGGTGGGAAGAGGAGTTGGTTAGTGTTAGGTTTTACTATGAAAATATCTGGTTTATTTACATTTACATGCTATGACCCATCTTTCCTACTGGAGTGTAAGCTCTGTGAAAGCAGAAACCTTGACTTCCCCAGCACATAGAGCTCTGTCCAGCACATAGTAGGGCTTAAAAATATGCCTGTATTGAATGGATGAAGAACAGCGTTGTGTGGGGAGTTGGACTTTAAGACAGGAGTATTGGGAGGGGGCTTAATTGTTGATAAGCAGGTGAAGATTGCGATAAGATTTGCGTTTCAGGAGGATAGCTCTGATGCAGGAAGAAATGATGAAGAAGGATGGAGAACAGAGTCATGGTGATGGTGCTGGAGACCAGGGCAACAGGAAACTGGCTAAGAGTTTCATGAAAGAAAAGGCTGCAGATCCTTGCTTTCTGGAGTGACCCTGACAGCTGAAGGGACAGCATAGGGTCCTTCAAACTGCTGGGGCATTTGCAGAATTGCTGATCTGCTCAAGATTTTACGAGAAATTCAGTGAGAACTGTTGATTGAGGGTTTCCCTTTGTTGAACACTTACCATTCAACACTTCGTTTTCATCTGGTATGATCTAGAAACTGCTGCAATACACAATTTTTATTCATCAATCTGCAAAGACTCTTATGTGTGTATTTTCTCAGTGTTAATGGTGAACCTTATAAGCTGAGTGCATGGGCCTGAGAGCATTGAAATCAGAAGGTTTGCGCTGTGTGACTCTGAGTAATGTACTTTACCTCCAGCTTCATTTTTCTTGTTTATGAAACAGGGTTAATTGATCACATCCTGTCTACTTCAGAGGCTCGTTACAATAATCACATGAGATAGTGTAGGGAAAAGACCTAGCATTTATTAAATACCAGAATCTCTGCTAAGCACATGACGTGGATATTCTAATTTAATCCTTATAACAGTCTATGAGGCACTAGAGTACTCTTATTTTAGTCCTATCCCCAATCTACAGATTTCATAACTGAGGCTAAGACATCAATGAAATTTAGTTCTATTTCGTACATTGTAATGTGCTATTTTAATATGTCAGTATGACTACTACCTTTGCTTTAGGGAGAAAATATAAAGAATTTCCAATATGCAGGCCCCACTTCTGAGATTTGACTGTGTAAATAACCGAACAAAATAAAACAGAAAATAAGCAGCAACAAACAGGCAAAGCGAGAAATCTGGGCAGGGTAAGACCATTATCAGGTCTTGGAGCAAAACAAAGCGTGTAATGGGGGAGGGGTTCAGGAAAGACATCTATTAACAACTGCTGTGATGGAGACGCTTATATGCAGAGAGATAGGTTACGTCCCTAGATTGTTTATCCATCACCTGCAACCTTGGGATGTTCAGGCTGGGCTGGAATCTGATCTGTAGCTTCTCTCTATCCCTCCTTGAAATCGGTTGCCAGGAGAGCCTGAAGGCCCCTGGAGCAGGAAGGGGGAAAATCCTGCTCTGCATGTTCTCCCAATAATGAAGAGCACTCCCACAAGGGTCTTGGGGCTGCTTCCTGCCCCAGAGAGAATGGCTAAGGACTCATACTGTCTTCCTTGGTGTATTAGTCAGAGTTCTCTGAGAACAGAGCCAATAACATGTGTATATATATATATATATATGCAGAGAGAGAGAAAGAAAGAGAGAGAGAGAAAGAAAGAGAGAGAAAGAGAAAGAAAGAGAGAGAGAGGTTGACTTTAAGGAATTGGCTCTTGTGATTATGGAGGCTAGCAAGTCCAAAATCTGCAGGGTGAGCCAACAGGCTGCAGACGCAGGGAGATTCCAGTGCTGTAGTTCAAGTCTCAAGGCCTATGCTGGTGGAATTACCTCTGTTTCGAGGGAGGTGAGTCTTTCTTTCTATTTAGGCCTTCAACGGACTGGATGAGGCCCACCCACATTGTGGAGGACAATCTGCTTTACCCAAAGCCCCTTGATTTAAATATCATTCTCATCCAAAAACACCCTCACAGAAACATCCAGAATAATATTTGACCAAATATCTGAACACCAAGGGCCAGTCAAGTTGACGTGTAAAATTAACCATCATGCCCGGCTTCCAACCCAGAATTTGCCGTTGCTGCAGCTCAGTTGCTGAAAGACGATTAAATGCTAGGCTTGGTGCTGAGTTGGAGCAGGGCCTAGAGCAATCAGCTCATCGATGGAAAAGTCAACAAAGGTCAATTGGCCCTTCCTGGCTTTCTAAAGGGTTCTCACCCTGAAGTCTGGTGTGGGCCATGCAGAGCGCTGGCCCAGGTGATAACAAGGCTTCACACCAACTGGCTCTCTGACTTGGGTCTCCCTGCTCAAGCTCGTTTATTCCTCCTTCACACCTCGCTGGAGACTTTGTGCTAAAATGCGAGTGTGCCGTGGTACACACCATGTTACAACCCTTTAAGAGGACCCTGGTACACTAAGTCTGCTGTAGTCCTATGTCCCTCTCCAGCCCCCTCACTGGCCTCATACCCCACCTGGCACCGTAGGAAATCCTGATGCATGACAGCTTCTAGCCTTTGCTCGTGCTGTTTCCTCTGCCTGCATTGACTTTTGTCACTTGGCAGGAACCTCCCCTATTCCAGGGTTCACCCTAAGTGTTCCTTCTTCTACAATCTTTTCAGACTTCCTCAGTCACCCTCCTCTGAACATGCAATGGACTAGCCTCGCCTTATAGAATCCATGACACTTTACAGTATTTACTCATTTGTTTATGTGTCTGTCTCACCTGCTGACTGAGAATTACGCTTGGCAAGTAAGTGGTGCTCAGCGTTTGTTTACTAAATGCATGAATGGACAAGAATGAATGGTGTCCAGGGTTATTCCACTTAGGGTGACAGAGCTGAGATCTGAACCTACATTTCTCTGACTACAGAGCCAGAGCCTTAAATGACAAAATGACAATCTGCAGATGGTTCCAGGCTGGCTATATCTGAATCTCCAGGGCATGAATTTGGTAAAAATACAGATTCCCAGGAGCCTCCCAGATCCCATAAATCAAATCTCTTGGTGGCCTGAGCTAAAAGGGAAAGTAAGGGTGTTAGATGCCTGGTTTAAAAAAAAATCCCGCTTGGAGTTGTATCTCTAGGAATCTGTCCTCTGGAAACAAAATCACAGATGCACATGGATGTGGTCCATAGACACTCTTGCAACTTAATTTAAGTTAAAAAAAAAATAGAAACAACCTACATTTTCATCAAAAGGTGGAATGGTGGCCAAATGAATTATGCTATATATATATATATATATATATATATATATACACACACACTCTGGAATACTAAAGAGCCATTACAAGAGAATGAGAAAAATGAACCAACTTAAAAGGATCTCTGAGACACACTTTTAACTGGAAAAGGCAGGTCAGGGAGAACATATGTGCTATGATCTTATTTATTTTAAAACAACAAAAAAATCTGACGTACAGGTAGCTATTTACTTTTGTAAGTGCATAAATGCATTGATAAAAGTGTGGGAAAATATACACCATCCTGTTAACAGTGGTTTCCTCTGTAATTTGAGAAAGAAAAGATTTAAAGTCAAAATCAAAATTAAAAGCTTCCCAGGCATGAGGGAATATTTTGGGCTGGCAGAAATGTCACAATTGGGTTGTGGTGACAGTTGCACAACTGTGCAAATTTACTAAAAATTATTCAATTGTGCTCTTAAAAGGAGTGAATTTTATGATATGTAACATACCACAATAAAAGCTGTTTTAAAACAAGCTTCCCAGGTGATTTTGATGTGCACCTTATCTGGGGAACCCCAGCTGTGAAATGCTTTTCCTACTCCTTTCCTTTTTTTTCTGAATCCCATCTTCCTTTCTTAAATGAATATGTATTTATCCTTCCTTAAGAAAGGTGATAATAAAATCAAGAACACATAGTGAAAATCAAAAATGTCATAAACACCTCTACAGAGTTTCTACTACTTTGCATATTTAAGGATTAATGAAATGAAAACACATCAGAATTAAAACCCCTGAGAGAATTCTAACTCTTCTCAAATTTAAGTTCAACAAAAAGCATGACCTTGGGCCTTACCTTTGGAATCTATGGCTAAACATCATCCTTGAGAAAATCTTGCCTACAGGGCTGCATTTTGAAACATGGGACTTAATAACACCTACTTCACGGGGCTGTGTAAGGTAAAATGAAATAGTGTTTGCATTAGATGGGAATCTACTGTACTCTGTATACCTGCCCTTCCCTGGTTCCCACTCCAGAAAGCTGATTCTGGGATCGTCCCCTCCAGACCTCAGTGTACTGGTCAGGGTGGGACCTTGGCCCATTGGCAGCTGATTTATAGGTTGGCAAGAGGCTGGGCAAGCAAGAGATTTAACTACCAAGACCCACGTTGACCCAGTGAACTAGTAAGCTCTTCTTTCCAGTGGCATCTTCTTTCTAGGCATCTAACTACAGAGAGAATCAATTCATTGCCCTAACAGTGCAGCACAGGACCGGGGTGAGGGGGTGCGGGGAAGGGTAGAATAGCTATTCAGTCGTGACCGTCACCAGATAGCCCAGGGGAGTGTTTCCCATTGTTGAACAGTGTTCCAGTCTTCATGTGGCCTGGCTGAGCACCTAGTCCCTATTCTTCATTTCCTGTGCATTTTATGGGACGCTCCTCTTTCTGGAAATTCAACGAGACTCTGCACTTTGCAGGCAAAGCAGCCTCATTCAGCCAGCCCAAGAAGTGGCCCAAGAGCATGCAAGAAGGGTGCTCACTAATGCTGGAGCTCTCTCACTCATGTCACCCTTTTCATGTGCACCAGGCTCTGTTCGAAACACGCTGCGCACATCAACTCCTTGACTCCTCCCTGCCCATCTGACGTGGGTACTACTTTTATCATCATCCCCATTTTAGACATGAGGCAACTGAGACATAGGAAGGTGAGTCACAGTTAGGAGGTGGGGCTGGGGTTAGAATGCCTTGCTTAACCACTGGGCCATTTTGCTTTCAGTCAACACTGGTTCCATTTTCCCTCCTAGTTTTTCTTTATAACATGACCCTTAAGAGTCTTCCGTTTGCTTATGAGGTCAAACTAGGTCACTGCTTCATCATTCTATTTACTGTCAAGCCCAGTGATTCAAGAACCTTCACCATAGCAGACTCTGCCTTTTTTCCTGCTCTCCCTTTCCTCCTGATATTTGCATAACAGAGCTTCTCACGTTTTTTGTGCTTTAACTCAAGGGAGATAAATGTGCTCAGCAGTAGAAAGAGACATCAAATAGAAAGGAAAGTAGTAGGAGGATAACTTCAGTATCTGACCTATTTTCTTTTTGGTGTTGGAAACAGGTGTGCCTTTAGAAGTACAAAGTATAACCTGAGGGACCATGGAAACTTTAATCATTCTGGTACAATTTTTCTTGCAATAAAAAATGTTTTCTTTATCTTGAATGTGAACTATTTTTTCTTTTAAGATGTAGATATCCATGAAGAAGAAATGCACGAGACAGAGTGTGAAAGAGTTTATTTCTGGTACAGAGAAAGACTCAGAGTTGTAGTGCCTTGGTATCTGGTCTCTGTTCTGCCATTTGCTGGCTGAGTGGCTTTGGGTTTGTCACTGGGATTCCCTGAGCTTCAGATTCCTCATTTGTAAGATGCCTCCCATGTGGGGCAAAGAGTGATACACCACAAGTATGAAGTTCCCGTTGCGGAGCACAGGCTCCAGACTCGCAGGCTCAGTGGCCATGGCTCACGGGCCCAGCCGCTCTGTGGCATGTGGGAGCTTCCCGGACCGGGGCAAGAACCCGCGTCCCCTGCATCGGCAGGTGGGGTCTCAACCACTGCGCCACCAGGGAAGCCCCTTCCGGGCTTTATTCTTGCACTTAGGTGTAACCTCACCTTCAGAGGCCATGAAATTCTTCTTTGGTGGAAAATATCACATTCTTTGGAGCATTTTTATGAGGATTAAATGACAATGATGTAAAGTGACTTTGGCAATCTAAGTTGCTGGTAAATGTAAAGGATTATGAGTTCTGTATTAATCCTTCATTCCAAAGACAGTTTTGAGCAGAAAACGTACCAAAGTCAGAGAGGGCATCATGTCTGCTATGGTTGTTACCATATCATGGGGGGCAGATGTGACAGTGGTAAGAAATGCTAAAGATTCACAAGAGGAGGTAAGGGTAGCAAAGGTAGATGAGGGGAGTCGGAGATACAGGCAAATAGTGGAGGGTAAACAAAGGTGGTCAAGAGTAGATAAGGGTAGTTGAAAGTAGACAAGGATAATTTAATTATCCTTGGTTAAGGTTAATTTGGGGTAGACAAGGGTAGTCAAGGGTAATTGAGGGTAGATGAGCATTAAGTGAGGGAGCATTTGAAATTAGGCAGGGGAGCATCAGCTGGAGAGGGGAGGAAATAGAAGCATTGTGTTTCAGGACTACATTGAGGTCATGGTAGATGACCTCAGTGAGGTGATGATGGAGCTCACTGTTGTTGAGGAGGTCAAGGAACTAGGTGGTTATGAAGTGACCAGTGCTATAGACTGAATGATTATGTCTCCCCAGATTCATGTGTTGAAACCTAATCCTCAATGGGATAGTATTTGGAGGTGGGTCCTTTGGGAGGTGATTAGATCCTGAGGGTGGAGCCCTCACGACTGGGGTTAGTGTCCTTATAAAAGAAACCCCAGAGAGCTCCCTCCTCCCTTCCACCATGTGAGGACACAGTGGAAAGATAGCCACCTATGAACCAGGAAATGGGCTCTCACCAGACACCAGTGATCTTGGATTCCCCAGCCTCCAGAACTGTGACAGATAAATGTTGTTGAAGCCACTCAACCCAGTCTATGATATCCTGCGATGGCAGCCTGAACAGACTAACCCCCCAGGGGCCTGCGCCTGAGAGTAAGGGAGGCCGCAAAAGCCAGAATCTGTTCCTAAGCAATGTTGTATCACGTTCTTATGCTACAAGCACCAAAAAAGCAGCTGTTTTTTCTTTTTTTCCTTTAATTTAAATATTTCCTACTATTATTGACTGACCTACCTCCTGTCTGGACTCTAAGAGGGAGGAAGTTATGATTTGTCTGTGAATGGCTATCTGAGCTTCTGGAATGATGAACTGATAGCTCTCTGCAGGTGAGGACACAGACTCAGGGCATGGCTGTGGTTGCTTCTGAAGGGGTATCTACAACAAATGGCATCTCCCTGATCCTGACAAGTCTGGGGCAGCACAAAACCATATCTGAGAGAATAAGGCTGGGAGAGAGGGGTTCCTCTCTCTGAAGGTGCCCCAGTGCTCTGTCATACCTAGAATAATCAATTTCCCATAAAAGTTTAGAACAGATCATCTTAGAAAGGATAATTTCCTGATGTGCTTGCTCTGGGTTTCATGCTAAGATTAAGTCTCAAAAGTGCTTTTTAAAAAAGCATAGATCTGATTAGAGCACTCTCTGCTCTGAAACCTTCCGTGGCATCCCACTGCCTATAAATAAAGTTCAAATTCCCTAAAATAGCATGACCCAATCCCAGACTACCTCTTTGGGTTTCTCTGCCATTCTTCGTATCTCAGGCTCCTAATCTGATTCCTGGCTCAATCACCATTTCCCAAACAGTCCGTGTGATTTCCCGTCCCAAGCATTTGCCTCCCGCCTGAATGACCATCTTCCCAGCCCTGATGGATTTCACAGCTGTCCTTTGATACATCCTTTACAGCACGATGCACTCCATTCCCAGGGGTTGCCAGTCTGTAGTGATCTGATGCTTTTTATCTGTCTGGGCTCACAGAGTTTTACTAATGAGTCTTTATAAAGGCAGGTGTGAATTTGAGTTTTCTATTAATTTACAACTCATACGTTCTAAAAAAAAACATTTTGAGGTAAAAACTGTCGATTTTTGTCTATCAAAACTCACATGTACACACAACCCCATCTCCCTGCTGCAAGAGCGGATTGCCCTTGTTGGGTTCCTGTGGTAGTTATAATCTTAATGAGTATTACAAGCATCATTATTTTATTGCTCAGCTCTTGTTTTTCACAGATATTTCTGACTATTTCCTTCGAACCAGCCTGCTTGCTGAATTACTAGGCAGCATGTTCAAGATTGAAGGACTTTTCCCATATGTATCACCTTTCCTGGATTTCAGCTTCAGAGGAGGAGCCATAAATCTGTGTTCTTCAATTTGAAAAGGTGCACTAGGAATTCGGCAGCCCTGCAAGGGAGCCTAGAGAAAAGGGTTTCCAAGACAGGAACAACGAGGTACACAGCCACAGAAGCAAGCGGGATCCACGGTGTTGCTGCTTTGCATGCTGAATTCTTGCAGTGCTTATAGCCCCAGTGGTTCCATTAAGGAGGCAGAAGGGAGAAGCATCCTCACTGCTTGCAGAAATAACAAACGGCCATATATTTCTTATTCCAGGATAGAAGGGCAGGCAGGATCTGCAAACGACCTGATTTCTGCTGGCTAAGCAATGGAGAGAAAGGCAACGGCTGCCTCTCCCTGCTCTGCTGAGCTGGGACTCTTTTGTGACCTCAACTTCCAGCCTGGCTACTTCTCTGGATTTCCAGGGACTATCTCCCCAACTTTTTATCTAGATTCCCCTTCAGCTTGTATTTTTTTGGTAATGCTTTGTGATCCCTACCCAGGGGTTGTGGATTGATACACAATAGTATTGCAATTGAACTGAAATCTTTGTTCAGAGATATATCACGTTTCCATGCCAACGAACGCCAAGAGGCAACCAGTATTTCTCCCTCCCTCTCTCTCTCCCTCCCTCAATCCTTCCTTCCTTCCTTCCTTCCTTCCTTCCTTCTTTCCTTCCTTCCTTCTCTCTCTTCCTCTTTTCCTTTCTTCTTTCTTTCACCTTCTTTCCTTTTTTCTTTCCTTCCAAATCTTTCATACTCAGTTTTGTAAATGGAGGTAAAATGCAGTTGCTGGAGGGATGCACACAAAAGAAAAGAGTAAAGGCTGTAGGGAAAGTTTTTTTACAGATCATTATTCAGTCTGCATGCTGAACTTCCAGTGTTGGGTTTTGTTTTGTTTTTTCATATATACTTACAAAACTAATCTCCAGGGTGTTAATTTTGTCCAGATATTGGGCATAGAGAGACAAGGATGTTGGGGAGCGTTCAGCTGATGTTGTCAATTTTCTCTTTGGGATGGCAGATGGCATCCCACATAGAGAGCGAGAGAAAAGGTGGCAGTGGTGTGGCTTTGGCAGAGGCAAGAAGTAACACTACGCTTGCTCCCACCTGCATGTATTCTAATCATTTTAAGGACACTGACCATTTTCTTAAATCTTTATATCCCTTCTCTTCTGCCAGACCTTGCCCAACACACTTCCATTCCCATAGCAAACCCTCAATAAGTCTGTGCAGAATTGAATCAAGACACCACTTTACCCTTCCCTCCCGTGCTTGCCTCCTTCCCACTGCTGCTCCCCATACCATCCCAGTTGCACTTGTTCTTACTGAGCTGGGCTTTTTAGAACATCAAGGGCAGAGGGACTGTGTAATGAATTTTAGTCGTAGGTGACAGAAACCCAACTCAAATTGCCCTGAGGAAGAAAAGATGGGAGTAGGGCTGGTATTTTCTCACTAAACTGCCAAGTCCAGGAGAGAAAATATCCGAAGAACCAAACAATGACATCGAGATATAGACACTTTGTCTCCTGAATCTCCATGTCTCTCTGGATAGGCTTCATTCTCCCTCCCCATATGACCCTCCAGCCCTTCAAGTTTACATCTAAATAGTA
The DNA here is from genome assembly GCF_059928025.1 of Delphinapterus leucas. Taxonomy (NCBI): domain Eukaryota; kingdom Metazoa; phylum Chordata; class Mammalia; order Artiodactyla; family Monodontidae; genus Delphinapterus; species Delphinapterus leucas. The sequence goes on along the minus strand of NC_143133.1, from coordinate 44,337,433 downwards.
GAAAAAGTGCTTCTCTATCGAATAGTTCCAGCAAAATGTGCTGGGACTGAACCTGCTTGACTGGGCTTGTGTTATTTGCTAAATTATGTACTAGTCATTCTGGCCATAGGGTTGAGATACTCTAATTGTCCACACCTGAGACTTGTATCTTGCTGGAGGTCAAGGGATGGGGTTAGACTCATCCACATTCAAAGATTAAAGTGGGAGGAGGGTTGTTCTTTGGGTGCTGATAGGAGAGGAAATGAAGATGAATAGCAAGCAGGAAAAATTGAAGTGGTACCTACCATGTTACCTTTTCTCCCCTCCCCACCATAACCAGTGTTTGTTGGAGCTGTTGAATCTTGAGTTACTCAGGCCATCAAGAAAAGAGGGGATTAAAAGAACCATCAATCCTCCTGGTAGGAATTGGCTCCTCTGTTATTTGATGGCAACTAATGAACTTCAAAATGGCATTTATTTACATGTGGCCAGTCATAAGTGGCTGGCAGTTAAGCCCAAATGCTGTAATGACTAACTCAGAGAGTCCATTTTCAAACTCTCTGGTACATCCATTCCCAAAGATATTTATGAGCACTTAGAACTGCTGCTTCCGGGCACTGGGAGAAAACATCACCACCACGCGACATTATGATTTTAATACCAATAAATGGGAAAGGAAGCATAAATAATAATAATCTGGGAAAAAGCCTTCCTCTCCTCATTTCCTGCCTGCTTGCCAAGCTGTGTGCTATTTTGACAGGAGGTGGGGGAAGCATATTCAAATATGTCCCTTGTCTCTGTCAACACCATCACTGCTGTAGTTTCATCCACACGATCTCTTTCTTGAACCACTCTTGTCTCCCAACTCAGAGTCCCACCTCTCCTCTCCCCTTGTCTTAGCTCATCCTTTACTCCGCTGCTCGCGTGATCTTCTGGAAAGCACAGCACAATCCACAAACAATGCCCCGCAGATACTCTCCTGTCACACTTACGGCTCCCATGCCTAACACTCTATAACAGTATTCCTCACACCTCCCAGCATTTGACTCCCAGCTTTATGATTTTTTGCTGTATTTTTGTATCATCTTCACAATGCTTTTCTTAATATTTTCTATAAATTCACTTACTATTTTTTATTTAAACTCACTCTTGTCCTGAGCAATTATCTTCATTAAATTTCCATTTCCATGGGCTAGGTTTTGTTTGTTTGTTTGTTTGTTTGTTTGTTTGGCTTGTTTTCATTAAACATGAAGGATAATTAGAATAAGTCAATAATGATTTTTAAAAATTTTCTAAAATGTCCTCGCGTGCCAACAAGGGTATTTGTGCTCTCCTTTGGGAACACTGGCCGTCAGGATTAAATCCAAACATAACATGGCATTTGGTTCTTCTTAATCTGGCCCCTTTCTGACCCTCTCCCCCTCTTGCTGGTTCTGCAGCTTCCCTGAATTCTTCACATTTACACATGTGCCTTGGTATATGCTGTTCCTCTGCCTGGAGTAACATCCTTCCTCTTCCTTCTTTACTGGACAAACCATCCTTACCCTATAATATGCACCCCCTTGGTGAAATTCTGCAGGTTACTATTCCTTTGAACAGTTGGTCTAACTGTGAGCTGGACTTATTATACTGTGTCTGTGGATAACTTGGCCCACTTCTGCCTCACTCCAGCCATGAGCTCCCTCCAGGTACGGGACATTCTGATTCCTATCTATATCCCAGTGCCCAGCACAAGGACCCCCTCAGAGAAGATTTGCTGAATGTTACTTGTTACAGTCACATTCAGTCACACCTGTTCCTTACCTCCTTTGCCAGTAGCAATGGAGATCATTTTACTCTCAAGATCTGCAGTAGAAGGTATCGGCAGAAGGTCCATAGCTCATTTTGTGGGTACTATGTCTGTCCATAGAATCACCGACTATGTGAATTCTAGAAAGCAGTGTTTCTTGCTTTGTTTCTGGTCAGTTATAATAGAGAGTTACAACAGAAAATGTTCATCCATGCGGTACTTTATCTGGGAAAAACACAAGATTATTATCTACAATTTCCTAAGTACTCATCGTAACTCTGTCCCATTCTCTCTCACCAAGACAGCGAATCCCAAGTATCAGTGAGAGTGATGTTACCCAAGGAATAAAGCTGAATCCACTCTAATTCATTATTTAAAAAGAGAATCATTTGCAAATGTTAAAAATTAGGTTTTAGTAAAACAAAAAACACATGTGAAACATCTCAGAGTCAGTTTTCCCCTGCTAAAATAAAAACTCTAAGAAAGCAGGCGTTATATCTGTTTTTCTCTCTCTTTTTTTTCTTTTTTAAATTTCACAAGTGAGTACTCAGTACCTGGGCACAGTGCCTTAAACATAGTAGATGCACGATACATATTTTAAAGAAATTGTTGTACCTATATATTCCTGATTGTGTGAGTGGAATAGTCTACTGTGTGGGGGGCTGGGCGGGTGGGGGGCGTGGATATTGCAGGGAAGAAGACACGGGCACAAAACTTAATCTATAATCTGAATAAGTCACTTACACTTACGCATGACTGCATTTCAAATGTGTCTCGATGCTAAGTTCAGCTCTTTGACCCTATGAATTTTCACAGTCAATAATCAATAACACAGTAACTTTTCTTTGTTGAGGGTATAGATGTGATAATGCTATATATGATGTTAGATCCCACTAGAGTAGATGATCCCTTCAATAGGGGTCCACACAGCTATTATCTTTGAGTGGGAAAAATTATGGCTATATTTTATGGGCTTATTTTGACTTGTCTACACTTCTATAATGAGCACAAGTTGCTTTAAGAATCTTTTTTCTTTTTAAGGTAGAAAGTTTCCCCTTCCTCCCCTTACAGAAAAGAAGGCTATTCATTCTTGAAACTGTGGAGCCCATCGTTCTAAACACACCTCCTTCTTTGCCTGTCTATCCTCTCCCTTCTCTGATCCCTCGTCAGCTCCTCCTTCAGCCCAAGAATCCTGGTGCTTCAATTATCTCCTCATTTCTCTCAGCCCCAAACTCCTCCTTTTCTCCCCCAACGTCCCACACCACATAGCTGATGGCGACAATACATGAGAAGGGGGCTTTGCGATGCCATCATGAGCGGAAAATGCAGGTTAGAGCTTGTGATCCCTTTGCCATGAGATCATGTGATTTTAACTGAGAGACGTCTATGCTGAGAGAGTGAGGAAGGCCTGCTTGGAGCTCCTCACCTCTCTTTTGGCTGCCATTCTGCTTCCCCTTAAATTATTTATTGATACCATGGGTTGTCCCAAGCCTCTGGCAAGTACCAATATGCTTGGGCGTTAGCCACGTTGAATGATGGAAAGAGAGCAGAGCAGAAACATTAAAGACTCCTGCTCTGTGATGTCCAGGGGAGTCCTAGAGGTGAGCGTATGCCCAGCCCTGTCACGACCCCAGAGCTGCAAGTCACTCCAGAGGGCCTGTCACCTCTAATGTCTTCATCTTGCCCTGAGTAGAAGTTAGGTCCTTAATGGCTTCTGAGCCAAAGATTGAGAATTCTTCCCAGAGAAAATGCATCCTAAAGTCAAAACCCATGGCACACCATAAAGAGTATTAAATGCCATGAGAAAACAAACCAAGCAAGGTAAAGGACTTTGGGCTTGAATGTTCAGGGCCTTGCGTGGCTAATCCAGACCTGTGTGCAGGCTGACCTCTTGGACTGTCCACACCATGGCTTCCACGTCTAACCCTCTATAACAGTATTCTTCACACCTCCATCATTTGCCTCCCAACTTTATTATTTTTTGCTGTATTTTTGTATCATCTTCACAATGTTTTTCTTAATATTTTCTTTAAATTCACTAAGTTTTTAAAATTTAAACTTACCCTTGTCCTGAGCCATAATCTTCATTAAATTTCCATCTCCACGTGCTAGGGTTTTTTGTTTGTTTTCATTAAACATGAAGGAAAGTTGGAATAAGTAAATAATGATTTTTAAAATGTTTCTAAAATGATCTGGTGTGCAAACAAAGGTATACGTGCTCTCCTTTGAGAACACTGGCTCTCAGGATTAAAGCCAAAAACTGTCCAGAAATAATCCTGCAAAGGTCTTTCTGAGTCTCCAAATTATAATATACCATGGACTTTAATACCTAACCCAAGCCTCCATCAGCCAAGCTTCTATAAGGCTATTATTATTAAATGGTCATTAAAATCAGAAGTTCACTTGTAAAGAGCAGATCAAACTTGCAAGGAAATATTTAGAATATCAAAACGTAATCATAATAATGCCAGGATCATTCCATCCTTGTCACTGATTTATGCTTCCTGCAAACACAGATTGGTAAATTAAGAGCTTTTATTTGGCATTTATTGTACATTTTGGCGGGTTTGTAAATCTGGCTTTTGATTTTTTGACATTATGGCTGCCTTGTAGGACTTATAAATCAGTTTTCTGATGAGGCAAATCAATTTTGTCTTAGAGATGAAGCTCAGTGGCTAAACGAAGAGGAGGAGTAAATGGCTGCAAATATTTTAAGCTTTAGATGGAAGAGTGTCATGAACAGGCCCAATGAAAGCCTTACCTGCATGGGAGAATGAAGGTTTTTGCAGATTTCTCTTTTGATAATTACAGATTTTAGATTATGGGTCACAAACTGGCCTCCAAGGGCCAAACTATAGTCCATAAATATATTTTGTATAGCTCGTGAAATGCGTTTGAAAATTTTGGATTACTGTGATCAGTGGGAGAATTCAAGTAGAAATTGAAGTAAAAGTGCTGTCTCCTGAAAAACAATCAGAAGTTCCAGCTGCTTGACTTGTGAGTCCTCCTGGCAGTAGCCAGCTGCTGTGGTGGAGCCCTGGCCCCCTATACCTGCGGCATGAGCACCCCAGCCTGCCACAGTTCCTACCTGGCCTGCTCTACTCACTTATATCACCTTCCTGTCCCTTGTGAACATTTGGTCTTCTGACCCCAATTCAGACATTGTAGAGCATTCCAGAGTCTAAGGTTGGGGAAAAATCATACCAAAAAGTTACCTGTTGCTTATCTGAAATTCAAATTTAACTTGGTGTCTTATACTATACCTGATAATCATACTGTGGTAGGCAGAATTCTAAGATGGTCCCCCGAATTTTCACACCCCTGGTGTAGATGCTCTCCCCTTGAGTGCGGGCAAGGCTAAATATGATGGATTCCACCCCCACAATTAGGTTACACGACCTAAAAGTGAAGGGATTTTGAAAATGTATTTAAAATCCCAAATGAGTTGACTTTGAGTTAATCAAAAATGAGATTGTTCTGGGCAGGTATGACTTAAGGACAGAGTCCTTAAAAGACACTGTCCCTTGTTGAAAAGAAAGTTGGAGTGTGAGTGATTCTTTGGCTGGTCTTGAAGAAGTAGGCTGTCATGTTGTGGGGAGGTCTGTGGATGGGCCCAAGTGACAGTGACCTGACAGCAGGCCCCAGCTGACAGCTGGGAAGAAACAGTGATTCATTTATGCAGCCACAAGGAAAGGAACTCTGCCACAATAAGTGAGTTTGGAAGAGGCCCTGAACCTCACATAAAAACGCAGCCTGACAAACACCTTGATTTCAGCCTTACGAGACCCTAAGCAGAGAACCCAGTTGACCCATGCCCAGAAGGCTGACCCATTGAAACTGTGATATAACAGACTTGGGGTGTGTTAACCCACTGCATTTGTTGTAATGTATTACCCAGCAATAAAAAACGAACACACTCTCAAAGTCTCAATTTCTTTGTCTTGATTTGGAAATATTTCAAACACTTTTTGGTAATTACAGAGTGAAATGACAACATGAAATGACAAGATCTTTTCCTTCTTAACTAAGTGGTGCTCAAGGTTACTTTTATCCTCAGAGTGCTGATGTGCTGACTACCAGTGAAACTCATGCCTTTGTCCATGTGAAGGAAAATTAATGGAAACATACATGTGACGATATTGAGGGTGGGACTGAGCTGAACTTCATCAGATCCTTCATGATTCCTCTTGCCCTCTCTCCTTATCATGGACTCTTCCCCAATCTCATGGACTTGTAACTTCCTTTGTTCCAGCCAATACTCATTTCTTCATCTTTTCAAACTTTAATTTCTAATAGCAAGAATCTAATGAGACTGATAGCTCCCTGTTTCTGAAGAGTTTTTGTGTCAGCCCACACTATAATGTCTGAGAAGCAGAGACTGAGAGAGTAGAAATTCTGGTCATCTATTGCAGCGCAACAAATCTGCAATTTGTTCAGGGCTCTGTGGGTTCAGCTCATCTCTGCTTCATGTGGCATCAGCTGAGGTCTCTCAGATGGTTCTGGAAGACCCACTTCCAAGATGGCTCACCCACATACCTGGAGGCCTGATGCTGGCTGTTAGTTGAGCACTCAGTGGAGGCTGCTAGCTAGGACATGGGTTTCTCTCTACATGGGCATCTCCACATGGTTACCTGGGCTTCTCCACAGCATGATGACTTGTATTACAAAAGACAGAAAGTAGAGGTTACCCATCTTATAAGGCCTAGGTCTGGAAACCGTATAGCACCACTTCTACTGTACTCTTTTGGATCACAGAGTCAAAGAGAGGAGATGTAGAACTTTCCCCTTTGTGGGTGAGTGATATAGCATTTGCAACCATATTTTTCTACCAAAATATCCGAGTCATCAATACCGTTTGACTGTGTTTGGGTCAGGTGACCATTTCTGGTCAAATCATTATGGCTGAGGAGTTGTTTTGTGGTACTGAACATGCTCCCCTGTATGAAGGAAAAGCCCAAAATGCTTAAAAAATATTTGCATCTCTTAACAAAGAAACATGGTTGAGGCAATATTCCTTAGAAGGGTTCAGAGAGTATGGCAGGCAGGGCTTCCTATAGGCTGTGCAGGGCCCCAGGAAAATGTTTATAGTGGGGCCTTTGTCTATATAAACAATCTGTTTAAAAATATAATTTTAAAAAAATGGATTTGTAGAATTATGATGATTTATTGATACAGATTTAGGAGAGTGGATAGGGAAGATGTTCTTACATACTCTTTGTTGTCCTATCAGTATGTGAGAGTCACAAAAACCAGTCACAGCATTCTGGGGACCAATCACGTACAATTCTATGAAAGAAATATTAGGTCAGCAAGCAAGAGCAATCTACTTCCTATGCACTCTCTTGGAACCAGGGACCAGCTACTGGTCCCAGGACAAACTTATACAAGGTCTAGTCCTCCTAGGAGCAACTGGTCAACCACACATGTGGAGCAGAGGATCAGAGCATGCCCTGGAAGGGATAAACGGGGATCAGAAACTGGCGGGGGACTTGGAAAATTTCAAGGAAGCCCTCCAAAGTACACAGCTCCTGAGGTGAGAGGCTTGGGGCAAAAAACCTTCTAATGGGGTTTAAATGTAGTAATTGTGACAGCCAATATAAATGAAGTGCGTGGAACATTTTTTAAAAAGTAGTAAGTAAATAAGACAATAAAATAGATTTGCCAATGATCAGGCTTATTGTGTACGATGACAGGTAGATTATGTTGCTTTCGTGTGTCTAATATTCCATACTCCCCTCTTCAAACAGATACAAACTCTCCTAAGCAGATTCCATCCCACATGTTTCAGAAAGGACTTCACTGACTTGGGCCCTGGGCCACAGTAGTGGACACATAACCCAAGTTTGCCTGCTTCCTATATCACCTGGCCACAGTAATTCATTTAGAGATGGGCATTTAGTCAGACAATATTCTTTGCGAGTTTATGCATGGCTACTCAAAGAAAGAGAAGGTGTGTTCCTTCTGGGCTCACAAGAAGTGAAGATGCAGTAATTTAAAGCTGTCTACAGCCACCTTTCTGTGCCCAGTGAAGGAATCCACCTACAATAGAGGAGAAAAAGACCAATATGCCAAAGAAAACAGAAACCAGCAGAAAAGGGGAATAAATGGAAAAATGACACCATCTGAGTTCTTGGCTTCACCTGTACCTAAAACGCTTTAACTCAGGGTGACTTGGGCTGGTTTTGAACCTCTCAGTTATGGGCACCAATAGATTACCTTTTGTGCTTAAGCTATTCTGAAATGTGTTCTGCCTTTAACAATCAAGAGCCCTTGGATACATTTATCTATAAAAGGAAGAGAAGAGTAAATTCTTTCTCCTACACACATACCAACATCATTCCAGCAAACTTTAATACAACTAAATTCAAGAAAATGGTGCCAAGTTCTATTCTGTTCCAATCACTGTGTTCAACATTTTAGATGATACAAATTTTAGTAACTAACTGTGTTAGGTCAGGTTTCCTAGGATCAGAGCTTGAGACGAGAATTCCTGTGCAAGTGATTTACTGAAGGTGTGCTCTCAGGAGACCCCAGTAAGCGAGTAAAGAAAGAAGGATCGAGAAGGAGAAGATGACAAGCAAGGTCAAATCTAGCCTTAATCTTATCCTGGGGGGAACCTCAAGAGTGTAATTTGCACCACAGAATTTGTCCAGCTCTAAGGCAAGGGGCTTTTGTAGCCCCTGCGTCCCACAGTCTTTGGCTACTGGCTGTTCTGAGGGAGACATAAACTCCAAGGTAGTTAAAATTGCTCAAGGGCAACCCTCCAGAGAAGACTGCAGGTATGAGTTGGGAGCAGCAGGGCGGTCAGCAGCTGGGGGATGGGCACACCCAGCCTATAAAAGGGATCCCACAGGATCTAGTGAGGCACCAACAACACCTGCTACAAGAATGGTCCCTGACTTCTAGGTACTTACAATTTGGAAAATATTTGTAGATTTAATAGAGATAGCTCAGACAAATTTTTTAAAAAGAGTGCTTAATAGAAACATTTTATGGGAATGCAGAGGAAGGGAAGAAATGGGGAAGGAGGAACTAAAGTTTTGAGTAAAACTGTGTGTAAGACACTGAGGCATATGTATCAATCAAATGTCATGTTTATTTAATTCCTTTTCTCTTTTTAGGATGTCCCTGCATCTTTTATTTCTATTACATTTACGTGTCTGTTCTAAGAAAGCTAGACTTTTATTGGAAAAGTTTTGGTGAACATGTTGAATTGGGCCATCAAGGATAAGAAAGACTTATAGAGAAAGAAGGGATGGAAGTTGATCAGTTCATTTGTATCATTTTTTTGCTGTACAACTGAAACTAACACAACATTGTAAATCAACTATACTTCAAAAAAAAAACATATTATTTTAAAAAAAGAAAGAAGTTGATAGTTAACAGAAGAAACTAGTTGGGGGAAATTCCTGTCATCTGGGTGCAAGCAGAAATGAGGCAGAAAAATCCAGGACAAGAAGCATGGGGTAACTGGATTGTATATTTAGTAAGCGATCTTGAAATGTCACCTGGGAAGCAAAGTTAAATTTTCTTTCTTTACAAAAAAATATAATAATTTCTCTTTTGACATGTGTTCTCAGTGTGCATAAAAGTGGATTGACTATAATCCGTGGTTTCTGCCACACTATCATCCTTGGTCCATGCATAGACCATGGTTTTTTATTTATTTCTTTACTCTTGTATGTTATTCCTTTAGTTCCCTTTTCATCACCCTGGTTTGCAACTCCCAAGTATAGTATAATATTAGGTTACCCAAATAATATATAGATATAGTTCCTTAATTTTCACTGCTATATGAAAATGTGTTTTGTGACTATACTACAGTTTATATTTTTTTGGCAATGAATGTGTGAAACATTTCCAATTTTTTGCAATTTTGAATAGTGTTACTAAAAACATTCATGCACACATCTCCTGGTACACATGTAAAAGAGTTTCTCTTGGGTATATGCCAAGAAGGGAAACTGCTGATTGGTGGGGGAAGCAAATGTTTATCTATAAAAGAAAATGCCAAATTACTTTTTAAAATTGCTATACCAGTTTTTATTCTTAACAGCTATGTGCAAGAATTCCCCTTGATCCATATCTCCAAAATATGGCATTGTTCAAACTTTTAAATTTTTATTACGAATTTGTCCAAAAAATTGATTCGGTGTAAAATGATATTTTTATCTTGATTTGCATTTTCCCAATTACTATGAAGGTTGAACATCTTTTTGTATTATTTTTAGCCACTTATATTTCTGCTCCTGTGTCATCCCTATTCATACTCTTTAAATCCATTTTTAATTCGGACATTTTGTCTTTTTATTATGCCTCTATGAGCTCTTGAAATATTCTTTATTCTAGTCATTTGTCAATTAATTCTACTGCAAATGTATTCTTTCAGTTGATAATTTGTCATTTTCCATATTTTCCATTCTTTAAGGTGTCTTTGATAGAAGACTAAAAACATCTTAAGTTTCTTACTAAATATTCTACAATAAATATACATTTGTTTTAATGAACTTATCTCCAAAACAGAAATAGAGTCAGACGTAGAAAATAAAACTTATGGTTACCAGGGGGCAAGGTGGGGAGGGATAAATTGGCATATTGGGATTGACATATACACACTACTATATATAAAATAGATAACTAATAAAGACGTACTGTATAGCACAGGGAACTCTACTCAGTACTATGTAATGGCCTATATGGGAAAAGAATCTAAAAAAGAGTGTATATATGTATATGTATAGCAGATTCACTTTGCTGTACACCTGAAACTAATACAACATTGTAAATCAACTATACCCCAATAAATATTAAATATATATATATATACATTTGTTTTAAAACTGAAAAAAATTTTTTTAAGTCCTGGATGAAGTATTTAATATAGTTTTCATTAAAAAAACCCACGTGCATATGTATGTGTTTATTTGGAGAAACATACAAAAACTTTACTATCTATTTTATAAACTAAGATTACAGATATTAAATATCTTCATGTTTTTATATTTTTAATATTATGCAATGGATACTTTTTGAAAATCAATAAAGAGGTTGGTGAAATTTCAGAAAAGTTTAAAATCTAACAAAGAAAGGAAAAAGAATGCTTCTTATACCACAAATAAGGTGATTTCAACACATGCACAAAGGGAAATAAATTACATCTAAAGTTTTATGTAGTGAGGGCATGGCCATTTATTTCAAATCTGAAGCATGTAAATTGCCTTAATTTCTTAAAATATATAGCTCCAGAGAAACTTTAAAAATAAGATAATTATTATCATTAATTAGAGTTACCATTCCTGAATCAAAAAAGCAAAAGTTCAATACATGGACTTTGTGATGGAAACCAACACGAAATACATCTCCCACTTCCTGGGCCCCAGTGCAGCAAGGCTGAGTAGAACTTTATCCAGGGCCAGAACACAGCTTATTATAGGCCACAGCTAGGAAGTTCGTCACTAAATTTATATTAAAGAAGTAAACGGCTCTACTTTAGTAAAACATGCAGTTACATGTGGGTGTTTTGATTGCAGGATAAGTGGAGTCAGGGAAAAGGCAATGCCACCAGATTAAATCTGGGGTGTCTGGTTTCACAGAGCAAGTTTGGAATGGGGTGAAGGAGGTAATGCAAACTGTATGAGTAAAGACTTATGGTTGGATGGGTCAGAGGGGCTCTGTAGGGGTGTGGTGAATTATAAACTTTAAGACAGAAAGTAAAGGCCTTGAAAAATAGGAAGAGGAGCCTTATTGAAATAGATTTGTGTTAGATGTTTTTATTAGGCAATTTGAGCTAAAAAATGGACAATTAAAAAAAACCCTGCTACTTAATATGCAACTTTGTTAACTCAAATCCATTGATATTATTGGAAAGGGGAACTTTGCATTTGGATCCAGATTACAGAATTTCAGTAGGGAAGAAACCAAAGTGCATCAGGTTTCAACCTGTCTTGAGATCGAGTGACCAATTTATAGTGGCTTTAATTTCTGAGACTGTTGGAATTCCGTTGCCCCAACACATTTTCTCTATGTAAGAGTAAAACAATTTTCAGTATCAAAACATAAGGATGATATCTTCAAGGTAATAAAATAAGACCCATTAGTTTTATCCCTAACTCAGATACAAAAAATGTCAGAAAAACATTTTCAAACCTGTAGTTCCTATGATCCTTTCTTGAAGAAACTCCAGGAGTATGATTTTTAGCCAACAAAGAAATGTTAGTCCGTAGCAAAGGAATCCATAAAAAGAAACATAGTATTACACTCAGGAGTAGAATAAAGACTAAATAAATGTGAGTATAGAGTATAAATACTATTAATATTAACAATGTAGAAACTATGCAAATTACAATGGGAAAGAAGGGTGAGAAAAATGAAAGAAATGTGAGTATGCTTACATCCTTGTTCTTTATAACCGGGAGTTAAAATATGTCATTTAAAGATGATAATTCATTAACAAAATTGTATAATCAACTAAAATTGGAGGATGGGGCAAGGGAAAAGATGGTCATGTATCAATTTTGTCACTCTTATCATGGAAGCTCAATTGATGCTGTTTAAGGAAAAAGAAGGTTTAAATATATTATGTTGTTATGATTATAAAGAAATTGTGTAGCAGAAATATGTAAACCTTTCAAATGATCAAAGGAATAGAACACACAATATAGTGAAAGATTTTTAAAAAGTAAAGAAAATCTATGCAAACAGAAAGCATGCCATAATACCAAGATTAAGACTAAGCACGTCTGACATGTCAGTAACTGCAAATGAGCCAAACATCATAATTTTTTTTAAAAAATGCATACAAATTTAAAGGTTGCTTTCCATTTACAGTTATTACAAAATACTGGCTATACTCCCTGTGTTGAACAATACATCCTTGAGCCTATCTTACTCCCAGTAGTTTATACCTCCCACTCTCCCACCCCTATATATACCATAATTTAAAAAACACAACTGAATTACAAAACAAACCCAATTATATGCTGATAAAATAAAAACATTTAAAACAAAGAATGGGTGAAAATAAAAGAATTAGAAAAGGCATACCAGACAAAAAAATTAAATAAGACTAAGAGCAGAAAGTGATTAATTTTAAAAAATTGGTGAACTAATAAAGAAAAGCTGAGTTTTTTATCACTCTTTTTTTATTGAAGTAGAATTGATTTACAATGTTGTGTCAATCTCTGCTCTACAGCAAAGTGACTCAATTATACACATATAGACATTCTTTTTTCACGTTCTTTTCCATTATGGTCTATCACAGGATATTGAGTATAGTTCCCTGTGCTGTACGGAAAGACCTTGCTGTTTATCCATCTAAATGCAATAGTTTTCATCTATCAACTCCAAATTCCCAGTCCATCCCTCTCCCTCTCCCCTTCCTTTGGCAGCTACAAGTCTGTTCTCTATGTCTATGAGACTGTTTCTGTTTTGTAGATAGGTTCATTTGTACCATATTTTAGATTCAACGTACAAGTGATATCATATGGTACTTGTCTTTCTCTTTCTGACTTACTTCACTTAGTATGATAATCTCTAGTTGTATCCATGTTGCTGTAAATGGCATTATTTCATTCTTTTTTATGGCTGAGTAGTATTCCATTGTATATATGTACCACATCTTCTTTATCCACTCATCAATTGATGGACATTTAGCTCGGTTCCATGTCTTGGTTATTGTGAACGGTGCTGCTGTGAACATAGTGGTGCATGTATCTTTTTGAATTATAGTTTTGTCTGGGTATATTCTCAGAAGTGGGTTTGCTGGATCATATGGTAACTCTATTTTTAGTTTTCTGAGGAACCTCTACACTGTTTTCCATAGTGGCTGTACCAACTTTCATTCCCACCAACAGTGTAAGAGGGTTCCCTAAGAAAAGCTGAGTTTTTAAGAGAAGAGAACAATAAACAGAGAAACCCATTGGGTAACTTAATCAGGAAAAAGAAAGAACACACAAATTAAATCATAAAAGGTAAATTATTACAGGCAAAAATTATGAGATACTTTGCTCAACAATGTGTAAATAAATTGGAAAAGGCAAATAGAATGAATGTAGAGAATGATTATCTAGAAAAACACAGATCACTAAAACTGACCCCAGAAGAAATAGAAAATCTAAAAGCCCAAATACCATTAGATGCAGATATGTGTATTTACACACACAAACACACACCCATAAGAGCAGAGGTGGATTCTGGTCTTTTGCGTCTCAATGCTTAAGTAATTTTGTCACCCTCTTTATAAAAAAGACACACGTTTCTGAAACAAAAAAATAGCAAAGTGAATGTTTATTTGAAATGAAAAAAGAAAAACAGAAAAGTTACAAACACTAAACCCAAATACAAATATTACAAGACTCAGGTAAATAATATAATATTTTAATTGATTTATTTATAATACATTTTCTTCTATAGTTCTTGGCTACATACTTTGTGATCTCATCATATACAGATGATTTTTGAGCATCATTCTCTACAGAAAGGCAAGAAACCAATTTGATATTTCCTCTAGCAATATTTATCAAATTTTGTTCTTTTCTTATTGTCTCTTTTAGTGTCTTTCAGCTTCACAGCTCTACTGATAATATAAAAACATTTTAGGATTGTCAGCAAATATGGGAAAAACCACTATTAAGTTTCTTTCATGTATATAAGATATGGATTTTCAAGTATTTTAAGTTTTCCTGTGCAGTGTTTAATCTTAAACACTGTTTGAATTGATGTTACTCATAATGTAGAGAAATTCCAATGCATTTTAAAATTGCTGTTACGTTCCATTGAGCTGAATAATTGTGTAATCATTACACAATTATGTCAATGCTACATGTATTGACATATTTATAAGTATGTGTGGTTTTGTCACTGGAATGCTTGTTTATTCAAGTTCTTTCAGTTTTTGATGGTAATTTGACATGCCATTTGTCTGCAACCTCCCAGCCTTGCTAAGGTGCAATTCAGTTTCTAGGGATACAGAAAACAAACCCAAAAAACAGGTGACTTCACACACAGATATACTTGCTATTTTCAGTACTTCTTCTGACATGTGCCCTACACATGAGAATCCCGGGATGTTCTATTTTGCACACTTTGATTTTTTAAAAAACTGTGGTACTTTTGTAAATGTATATGTTGCATTATTGAGTATTTTCCTTCCAGGAGAAATCTTCCATTTTGACTAGGTATTGATTGAAAACAAATCCTTTGCTTTCAGAGGTAAATATTTGACAACTGGAAGACTTTTCCACTGATTAGCTTCTGGCATCATACAGTTCAAACTTTATTTCTCCTCCATGCCAGGTACTTTCAGAACTGGGTACCATAGGACAAGTTCATATCTCAGTGTAATCTCTGCTACACTTTCATGTCATGATGCCAGGCAAGTAAATATAGTGGGAAGTGGGAGTACTTTGGAAACCATTCCTATATAACATATCAGCTAACAATACACAGACATGACTGAAGACTGTAGTGTGTGTGTGTGTGTGTGGTATTCTATTAAAACTAAACTAGATGTATTCTGAACTCGACTTTCCTGTTGCAGGTTAGATCCTCCAGAAGCAGATACTGGGAGGCAGTTTAGGGTGCAAGATATTCATTAGGGATCAACATCTGGGGTGAGAAAGAGAGGAAGCAGGATGACACAGAGCCTGTGCTGCAGAAAGCCCTAGAGACAGCATCACCTGTCAGAGTGCTGTGCATTGGGCTGAAAGGCCTCAGCCTTTCTATCCCTTCTCACTCAGTCATTGGAAGAGAGGGCTGTCCTGGGAGGGGTGTGACCTTGGGCAAGGAGACTCTTTACATCTCAGATAGACCCTGAAGAAGAAGACGGCCAGAGACTGTCCCCTGACTATGCTCCTTTCACTTGGGATGTGAGTCCTTTCTTGAAGGATGGATTTGAGTGGTGCATCTCCAAGGCTACTGTGCTCCCTTTGGCCAGATCCCCAAAATGTCTGCAGCCACTCCAACATCATGTGCCAAATCCAGAAGAGTGACATAGAAATTGGCATGGAAAGAGACACTGGCCTTAGTCAATTGTGATGTAAAACATTTTAATTTGCAGATTTCACAAAAACATATGACCATGTGGACCAATTCCTAGGGCCTTCTAGGACCTTGTTAGGGTCCCATACATGAGGACTTAATGAGGCTTAATGAGGCTTAAGTGTCATTAGTGTACATTAAACCTGTGAGAATAGTCAAAGTGTTAAATCTCCCCCAAAACAACCACCTCAGATGATTTCATAGAGTAATTCCACCAAATCTGTAAGGAAGAGGTTAATCCAGTCCAACTTAAATTGTTCCAGAACACAGAAGTATAAAACAGTTTTTGAAATTCTCTTCTTATGAGATTAGCATAATGTTGAAACCTAAACCTTACAGAAAAAGAGAAAACAAGTAAATTGCAGACCAACTAATTTACATATACTGATAACTAGTATGGATTGAATTGTATCTCCCCAAAATTCATATGTTGAAGCCTTAGCTCTCAATGTATTTAGAGGTGGGGCCCTTGGGAGGTGGTTAGGTTTAGATGAGGTCATGGGGGTAGGGCCTTTGTGATGGGATCAGCACCCAGTAAGAAGAGAAACAAGAGAACATTCTCTTTCTCTCTCTCTCCACCATGTGATGATATAGCAAGAAGGCAGCTGCCTACAAGTCAGGAAGTGGAATGTCCCCAGAAACTGAATTAGCCAGCATGTTGAGCTTGTTGGACTTCACAGCCTCCGGACTGTGAGAAATAAATGTCTGTTGTTTAAGACACCCAGTCTTTGGTGTTTTGTTATAGCTGCCCAAGCTGACTGAGACAATAATGAACAGAATCCAGAAGCACCTTAAAAGAATAATGCACTAAGTGGAGCTTAATTCCAGAGTGTTGAAAGGTTAGGAAATCCATCTATGTAATTCATCATAGAAAGAGGTGAAAAGAGAAAAATTATGATCATCTCTAAAGATGCTAAAAGGATACTGAAGTTAGTAGCTCGTCTTAATAAAAACCTTAGTAAACAGAAAAAGTGAATATTTTTTACACAATATACAGCTTTATGAACATATATTTTAAATATACTTTACCTTCAAAAATCATCATCATGTTTAATGAAGAAACAATAGAGAAATTCTCATTAAATTCAATTCCAACAGAAATTTTGGTGGAATCTAGATAAATTGAGTATAAAATTAATATAGAAATTAAACAAGCTAGTAGGTTCAAGAAAATGCTGAAAAAGAAGGGTAACAAGGAGGATCTAGGTTTTCAATATTATACATCTACAGTAATTAAAACAATGTGGTATTGCTACATTAACAGACAGAAAGACTAGTGACATATATCAGGAATCTCAGAATATAAACTGGAATACATATGAAAATTTAAAATATAAAAAAAAAATTTAAAAAGATGTTCAAAAATGGAGTTGGGAAAAATTGAGTAGTCATCTGAAAAAAATATACAGCTGGCTACTGACCACACCCCATACATAAAAATGAGCTCTATATTTTCAGAAGATTCAATACAAATTGAATCTAGAAAGTACTAGAAGAAAATATGAAAATTCTTTCAAAATAATCTTGGATAGAGGAAGTAATTTTTTATCACAACACAAAACCAACATGAAAAACTCATAAATTTAACCACATAAATGTAAAAGTAGAATAGTGCAAATAAAAAATAATGTCAAAATACAAGTAGGAGAAAATATTTGCAATTCAGATTGCAAATATACAGATCCTCTCTTTATAAAGAGCCTCTACAAATCAATAAGGAAAGGACAAAAATCTGAAAGAAAAATAGGCAGAAGATTTCAACAGACAGTTCACAAAATCAGAAACACAAATGGTTCTTATACACATAAAGAAATGCTCAGCCTAGTAATAAAAGAAATGCAAATTAAATCTGAGAGGTACAATTTTCTTCTTATCACATTGATAAAGTTAGGAACATTTAATTACATTCTGTGCCAGCAGGGAGTGTGGAGAAATAGGAACTCTGACACACTGGGAATGTAATCACGCATTCTCCTTGAAGGACGATTTGGCAACATTCATTCATTTTACAAATGTCCATCTCCTTTACTCCAGGATTATCAATTCTAGATATTTAACCTTTTAATGAAAATTTGGCTGAATCAAATAACACTGTTGTTTAGGTGAACCAAAAATCGTTCACTGTCTACAATTTTATATGGTCCAACTCAATATTTGAAAATAATCAAAATAATGAAGGTACAAAGAAAACATACAACAGAAACAGCCTACCTGTCTATCAACAGGGGGACTAGTTAAATCAGTTATGGTACATCCTTTCAAGGGAAGACCAAGCAAATTTTTTTTTTAATAAACTTATTTATTTTTGGCTGTGTTGGGTCTTCGTTGCTGTGCATGGGCTTTCTCTAGTTGCTGTGAGCGGGGGCTACTCTTCATTGCAGTATGTGGGTTTCTCATTGCAGTGGCTTCTGTTGTTGTGGAGTACAGGCTCTAGGCACATGGGCTTCAGTAGTTGTGGCACACAGGCTCAGTAGTTGTGGCTCATGGGCTTAGTTGCTCTGCGGCATGTGGGATCTTCCCGGACCAGGGCTCGAACCCGTGTTTCCTGCACTGGCAGGCGGATTCTTAACCACTGCGCCACCAGGGAAGTCCCAAGCAAATATTTTTTAAATGAAGTACTTTCATTTATACTGATATGGACTAATTCTATGTTATATTGTTCAGTTAGCAAAATACAATGCATAGTAGGCCAACATATAAAAAAAATATATTCATGTATATTTTCCTGTATATGTAAAAAATGTCCCTGGTATGATACATAAAAAAATTATTATATTGTTTGCTTTGGGGGAGGAAAACTACATAAGTAGGGGCAGAGATGCAGGAGTATTGTGTTACTTTTGCAAACAAAAAATTGCAAAAAAGAAACACCTTAAGATATGCACTTTGGTGACATGTAAATTTATTTTTTTTATTAAATAGATATTTACTGAGTAGTTACACTCTATGCTAGACATAGTTTAAGGTGTCAGGTGTCAGCCATGAACAAAATAGAAAAATTCTCTGCTCTTCTGGTGGTTATATTTTGATAGGGGGAGAAAAACAATAAATGAATAAGCATATATACTTTACAAACATCTAAAAAGATGACAAGTACCATTAAGTAAAATAGAGCAAAGTGGGGAATTAGGAATTGTGCCAGGGTGGTCAGAGAAAGTCTGTCTAGTAATGTGACACGTGAGCAAAAGCCTCTAGGAAGTAAGGAAGCCAGGGAAATTTGTTGGGGTAGATATTTCCGGACAGAAGAGAGAATGATGCAAGAGCCCCATGGCATGAGGTGCCTGGTATATTTGAAGAATAGTGAGGAGGCCAGTGAGGCTGGAATGGGGGACCTGGGAAGGAACCAGAGAAGTTGAGGGCAGATTATTGGTAGGGGCAAATTTTGTCAGCCTTTAGGCCTGAGGAAGGACATTGAATTTAACATTCATTTACAGTGCAGTTTCAGCCCTTGAAAAGGAAGAGAATTTGAAGGACAGCAAGATGCAGAGATGAACCCAGATAGGAAGAGGAAGGGGAGCCACTGGGACAGAAGATAGAGCAGAAGGGAGGGTGGGCTGAGGGCAATGAACCTTGCTGTGTATTTCAAAGAATGACTGAAGCACCTGAAGATGGTTAGTCAGGCAAAAAGATCCTTAAGCCAGGACTCAACTCAAATGTTATAGAGTGGGTTAGGTGATCAAATGAGGAATTACACACACTTTATGTATTCATGGAAATCAGCCACCACATAAACACTAGATTTCATGTCATGTTTTCTAGAAGTTAAATTTTCACCCAACAAAGAGATCCTTGATGTTCACTTCCTCTGGATAATTGCTGTGACTCTTTACAGAACTTGAGTATCTTAGCTACACAAATATTGTAACCCCTTTTGTGGATCCTCCGTGTTTTATTGGATAGAGATTGTGATCTTCTCAAATATGTTATCAGCACCCTTACAAGTTGCCTTTTTGAAGTTTGCTAACTTAAAGCTCCAAGTCTCTGCCTTGTTGACCATTGAAATGTCTTATCGTCCCCATCTTGTGACTTGAGGCTCCTCGTCCCCTATAGAAAACAGGCAAATATGAGAAAGATCTTGAATTAAACTCAGGTTTAAAAGAAAACTTCTAGAATTTTGTGTTAAGGAATTGTACTGTGGTGAGTGCAGTCACTGGGACTGCTGGCTCCTTCCTCCTGTGATGTAGTTTTTATAAACAGCAAGACTTCTTATTTTAAATGGGTAGAGTTCATAAGAGGATAGATTGACTCAGCATGAGATTAAACTTTCTAACAGAACTGTTCAACAATGAGACTCAGTGTTTTAAAAAGTAGAGAACATTCAAAAGGGATCTGAGTGACCACGTTCCAGAGAGGTTGAAGAAGGAATTCATGAGTAGGTAGAACTGTGGATTAAATATCTTTAGGTTTTTTTCCAACTCTGAGATGCTATGAATGTGTCATTCTGAAATTCTACCTTTGCTTTTGCAGTCTATATTTAGTATTTTGTCAGACCCATCTGGATTCTACTCATGGGGCCAGAACCAACTAAGCGTTTCACTCCTCACTGAAGCATCTGCAGAATTAGAGACAGGTGATCTCTTCAGGCTCTCACAAGCTAACATAGCTAGAACAAGAATCTGGATCACAGACAAAGGAGAATGAAAAGGGTGTCCTAGGCTGAATTTGCCAGAAGTAAACCCTGAGATAAGGAAGCATTTCTAGAAGATACTGGTAAGGCAGTAAGGAAGCAGGACCAGAAATGGCATGAAATCAAGCAAGGATACTGTTTCAGGGAAAGTCCCAGTCTCAGTCCAATTCCATAGGGAACCTCTGGAGTACAAATTACCTTTCAGAGTTTATCCCAACTTAAGGCACAGGAGCTGGACTTTCATATTCCCACACCAGCAGTCATTGGCTAAGAGCCACACAGGAGGATATAAACTCTTAGGCTTCTGAGCTTGTGGAGAAAGAGGCTTCAGTAACTCAAGGGAGGACTTCCAAAGAGAGTCACAGATGTGGACCCTCAGAAGTAAAATCACCCAAAATCCTGGGGAAGGACACAAAGCAAAGTTAAAATGATCCAAGTGGATTTGGGCAGAAAGCAAACAGCGCCTCCTACAAAAGGTCACAGCAAAGAATACAGAATACAATTTCAAGTCCAAATCCTAAGACCATAAAAGTGGTTAGAAGCAAATGTATCAGAAGTGATTTCATATGTTGGGTGCAAAATAGGTGCAAGTGGTTCAGGACTGTAGAAGTTAATTTTGTGATGGTGATGGAGGTTTAAATTTATATACTATATCAGTCAGGGTTCTCCAGAGAAGGAGATATATATATTATAATATATAACAATATACATATTACATATGTAACATGTATTACCTACATAGTATGTACATATATTACATATATATCTATGTATTACATATATATGTGTATATATATTAAGAGATTTATTTTAAGACATTGGCTTCCATGATTATTGGGGCTGGAAAGTCCAAAATTTATAGGTCAGGTTGGCTGGTTGGAAACACATGCAGGAACTGATTTTAATCTTGAGGCAGAATTTCTTCTTCCCTGAAAAACTTTAGTTTTTGCTCTTAAGGCTTTCAATCAACTGGCTCAAGCCTACCCACGTTAGCAAGGTTATCTCCTTTATTTAAGGTCTCCTGATTATAGATGCTAACCACATCTGCAAAGTACCTTCATGGCAAGCCTAGATTAATATTTGGTTAAATCACTGGGTATACTAGCCCAGCCACATTGACACAGAAAACTGACCATCATAGGGAGTATTCTGCCCATCACCAAGGGTCTCCCTAAAAGTTAAAGGGATTTTGTGAATTTTAGCAATGCACACTAGAAATTTTAGGTAGTGAGTGTTTTAGCCAACTTTTTTGGTTACTTACTACTCATATTCTTGTGCAGACTCAGGATCCAAGTTTAGTCATCTGCTAATCCACACTTGGGTTAAGAATCTCACCATAGGGCTTGGTCTCAAGCATGGCATTTAATAAGCAAACACCTGATGCTATGTTTATGTTAAGGAATCAAGAAAAAATTCATTACTGAAAGCCTAGTTTATAGTTTGTTTGTTCGTTTTTTTTGAATGATTAATCATCTATTGGCTAAAGGAATACTTTTTATCTATCTGGGAATCTTTTGTGTGTGTGTGTGGTATGCGGGCCTCTCACTGTTGTGGCCTCTCCCGTTGCGGAGCACAGGCTCCGGACGCGCAGGCTCAGCGGCCATGGCTCACGGGCCCAGCCGCTCCTCGGCATGTGGGATCTTCCCGGACCGGGGCACGAACCCGCATCCCCTGCATCGGCAGGCAGACCCTCAACCACTGCGCCACCAGGGAAGCCCTATCTGGGAATTTTTATAGTGTGAAAACATTGACTGAGTGAGCCTGCTGCAAAACAAGGCCTGTATATCAAGGGAACTCACGAGCATTGTCATTCTTTTCCTTACTGTTTGGCAGGTATGACTAGAATAACACAAAGGAGTCCTCCATTTTCAGCAAATGATGGTTATATTTGACAAAAGAAACTTAACCCTGACTTTATTAAGTTGATGGTTCTCAATTTTTCCCACCCAACATACTTGAAGGATACGACTTTCTCTCATTAGCAGGAGAGGCTATTTACAGAGTTCATAACCATCACCCACAGCATCTCAGTGTAGAGGGAGGAGGGAAGTTACATACCATAGTTCTGCTCTATTTCCCCAGTGTGCCCTCCCATTGAGAATTACTCCTCCAAATAAATTTGTGCTTAGCAAGTTGTCCGACATACATTAGATATTCAATATATATGTCTTGTGTTAAAGAAACAATTATTCTGACACCACTTAAAATGGTAATGCAGACTGTATTCAATACTATCGTGATAGGTGTAGGGACTACTTTAACAGGGTTTTGCAGTAGGGGTGAGATATCAAGCTCAAATCCAAACATAATAAAGAAAAATGGGTATTTATAGCCAAGGATCAGGGTAAGGGTAGGTGGATGAAAAATTACTAAAAGGAAACATCAGGGATAGGGAGATTCTTGCTAAACCAACTCAAAATAATCTTGCTGAAGGCAGGCTAGGGTTATCAGACATCACCTAAGGGATGGTGAGAGATGTGAAAATTTAACCAGATATTGCAAGAGATCAGATATTGAGGATGGGGGATTCTCTCTAAACTAATTAGCAGCATTCTTGCTAAAACTGGACTCTACAAGGTCAGAGACAGAAGCTGAAGTTCAGGCCTAGTTGAGCAGAGAGTTCAGAGGAGCTTGACTAAAGGTTGGCTAAAGAGGAAATATTTACCACTTGAGTGGAACTGAATGTGCTAGAGCTTCTATTTAAGATTGAATAGGCAGGCTGGATAAGGTTTAAGATTCTTTCTCTTAACCCTCTTACCATGAGCCCTGTGACATGAAGTACAATAATCCTCTCATTAATGAATTTGTTCTTGAAAATCTAGAGTGAAGCAGTGGCTTCTTTAAGGCTCTGTATAATTTCCCTACAGCCACAATAATGCTGCATGATGAATAACCACAAATCCTCTGTGACAAACAACAATAATTGTATATTTGTCTTGTGTGTCTTTAGGGTTCAGCTGATTTGGGTTGGGGGCAGCTGATCTTGGCTGGGTTTGCTTATGTATCCACAGATTGTTGCAGGTCAGCAAGATGGCTCTGCTGATCTAGGCTGGGCTTACTTCAAGTCTGGGGGTTGGCTGGCTGTTAGCTGATCTTGGGTGGCCTCATCTGGGATGATGATGACAACTCAGCTCTACTTTTTTTGTCTCCTCCTCTAGCGAGCTATCCCAGGCATGTTCTCATTGCGGTACAGGAGTGCAAAGACCAGCAGAAATGGCCAAAGCTTCCTAAGACCCTAGCTCAGAACTGGAGTGTGGTCACTTCTGCTGCTTTTTATCAGCCATAGCAAGTCACAAGGACAACCTATATTCAATGTGAGGAAATAGACTTCACCTCTTTAGTGAGAAGAACAGCAAAGTCACATGCACTGGGTACATTGAGGAATGAGATAAGAGGCCCTTAATATGATCAACTATATAGGCTCCAAGTTACTATCATGAAGTCAAATCCTAGCAGGTCTGTTTCCTAGTCTACCCACATCAGTCGGCTGTCATCTGTAGTAATAAGCTGAGAATAAAGTAGCAGGAACTATTTTCCTTTCTCTCTGTTTGAGAGATCTGATAATTCAAGAGGCTCTGTGTTAGCCAGAGTTGATCCAAATTCAGTTGACCCTCTGGGGCACTGGGCACAAGGCTGAAATACCCCAACTCCTCTGTTCTCCTCCTCTATATCCTTCAAGTCTAGCTCAGAGATTCTCCTGCCTTAGCATACTACTTTACTCCTATGTCCTATTAACATCATACTTTAATTAGTAAGAGAATCTCCAGGTTTTGCAATTGCCTGCCACTTCATAAGTGCTCAATAAATGGTAGTTACTATCATTATAGTGCAGATATTCAGAATAAGGTGCTATATTTTGGAACAGATCCAAAGTTCCTCAGTTAGCAAAGCACAAAAAGGGCCTTATTATAAGCCCACCTGACCCATGAAGAGCGGTCTCCCAGGATAAGAATGTAAGATGCCAGGAGAGGAACTCCCACTGCAAAAGTTGCCTACTAGGAACATCACCCAGGTTTTAGTTGTGAGAGCTACACTCAGACATTGGTGACTGCTCATTTTATTCAACTTTCACACCTCCACACACTTCATTCAATGTCATTTTCCTATGGGACTCCTTTAAAAGTGGGAAGAGAGTGCATTAAACAAGCAAGAACTCCAGCCATTTTCCAGCCATTAGGCGTTAATTTATCAGTGCTCCTGTACGTAATTAATGGTCTCACACAGATCGTGACAGCTGTTTTGTTACAGCCAAAACCAGCCTTAGTAAGTTAAGATTTGGAGGTTTGACACAAGAGTCTAGTTAAACCTGTCACTAACTCCTCATTTAATATTTTAATAGGCTTTTCTAGCACGGAAGCCATTTGCCTGGACTCACTTTCCTCTCAATGAAAAGAGGCGTAAGTTCAGCTTCATCACTCTACATATCCTCATCTTGTCTCAAATGCTCAGGGAACGGGGGTTTGAAAGGTCACATTAACACAGAAAAGAAGTTTATGTAAAAGCTCAAAAATACGATGGAAGTGGAGGGACAATGATCAGTACTGGCAGCTTGTAAAACAAAACCGTGTTAATGTGTCCAAATATCAACAAGTTGTTTCCCCAAAACATATCAAAGTATCAAGGATTAGAAATAACAGGTAAGGGTACAGTTATTTGTATGGATGATAGTATTAATCTGGTCTCCTCTGAGAAGAGAATGCCAAAGTATTGAGCCCCTACTTTATGTTGTATCCATATCAATGATGTCATTTGTTCCTGGCAAAAAATTATTTGCTCTTCAAAGTTGTAATTACTGGCTCCAAAAAGGAGGAGAAACTGAGGCTCAAGAGAGGAGGTGATGGACTGGTCACATGACTGGTCAAGGCAGAGCCAGAATTTGAACTCAAGTGCCTAATTCCAAGGCCGCTGGGGCAGGTCTTCTCCACTCTATAAAGATGGGTGGTGATTCAGTCTACATAAGGAACTTTGAATCCAAGACATTCTTTATGTTTACACTGACGGCTACAGTTCTGGTTCCAGCACCAATTCCAATGTGTAGGTTTCTTCTCCAAACCAAACAATTCTCGGACACCAGCTGGCTGTCCCACAACTCAATTTAATTCTGACACTATTTGCCTGGGGATAGCATCAGATTCAACAGGTTAAGGGCTCAGTCCCAGAAGACTGCACCCACTACAGATGCCAATCACAAGTCCAAGTTGTTACTTGTACTTCTGACCAACTGGATACAAATCAGAGATTCCTATGACCTCCCTTCCTGGGTTTGCTTAATTTGCTAGAGCAGCTCACAGAACTCAGGAAACCAGTTATATGAATCCACAGCTGGATGAAAAGATTCCTAGGGTGAGGACTCAAAGATCTCAAATGCAGGAGTTTTTGTCTCCACGGAATTTGGGGCCCAGCATGGCAGCACGTGGATGTGTTCTGATTCACCAACCTGGAGGTCTCTGAACCATGTACTTTTGGGGTTTTATGGAAGCTTCATTACATAGGCATGATTGATTAAGTCATTGACCATTGCTGATGGAATTCAACTTTCAGCCCCACCCTCCTCCCTGGGGGTCTAGGGTAGGGATTGAAAGTTCCAACCCTCTATTCACAAAATTGGTACCCCTGGCAACCAGCCCCCATTGTTACCTAGGGGCTTTCAAAAAGTCACCTCGTTAACATAACAAAAGACAGTTTTTATTGCTTTCCTCACTTGGGAAATTCCAAGGGTTTTTAGAGCCCTGTGCCAGGAATGGGATGAAGATCAAATATATATTCCTTATAGATCACAATATCACAATGGCAAATGTTACTCAAAGTACATACAACCGTGAGTGGTATTCCTTTCTAGGCTAGTCCTGGGTGAGAGGGGTCACCAATGAATTCTCTCTAGTGTCACCTGTCCTGCTACCTGAGAGAAAGATCTTTTTGTATATGGAAACAAGCTAGGCAGAGATAATCCCTCTAATTCCTCCCAAGTACCTTATTAAGTACTTAATATTTGCCAACAACTGCAATAGGCACTCTTTATAGGGAATCCTGCTTTCATCTTTACAACACTTGTTGGTAATTATTGGCACCCTCAACATTACATATTTTGAAATTAAGACTCAGAGATGTGAAATAACCTGCTCAAGGACACATAGCTAATAAGTGGTTATTCTAGCATTGAACTCAATCCTATTCAACCCCCAAGCCCATGTTGTCCTGATTTTACTATTTTTTTCCACTGATTTCTTAGGCAACCAAGATGAATAGCTTGATCTTGCCTATTTGTCTAGAAAAAGACACCTAGAACTAACACCAGAGAGTGAGTCTCTTTTATCAGGGATAAATTTCCTGACATTTGGGATTAGCTAGAAAGAGTTCAGATCTCCTAGATGGGGTTGCAGGAGTCTGGTTTGAGCCTGGGGTAGGATGAAGAGGTAGCCTTATGAAGATGGCCCTGGGAAGCCTCAGGTTCTATGAAGAATTATTGTCTGGATCTTAGCTTTCTGGGGACAGGAGTCCTGACTGGCTAAACTTCAAGTTTCCAAACTCGGGAAAAGGGAGAGAAAGTAAGGCTATAGTTGGTGAATTCACATGTGTGGCACCCTACTCCCCTACCTCCCAAATGATCTCAGGTTATCGATATTTGATGGAAAGTTCCATTCTTTTATCCATATCTAACCTCCTTGAGCCAGGGGACTACTTCAAATGTATATCACTCATTATTAAGCAGATCCTGCAGCAAAGCATGTTGGAACCTCCTATTATGACATAAATGCTTCGAGAGGTTAGCAGGGACCATGTGATCGTAGTTAAGTTTGTGATTTGGGATGATTAGTCCA
The DNA here is from genome assembly GCF_059928025.1 of Delphinapterus leucas. Taxonomy (NCBI): domain Eukaryota; kingdom Metazoa; phylum Chordata; class Mammalia; order Artiodactyla; family Monodontidae; genus Delphinapterus; species Delphinapterus leucas. Next base: position 44,310,183 of record NC_143133.1, on the reverse strand, counting down.
TTCAGAAAAGAAGGGCAACCAGGGGACAGGGGACTAGATTCCCAACCTTGGAACTTTGGAGTGGCGGGTCCTGATTGACAGGAAAGGGTTAAACAGGCTGTGGAGATCTTAGTGTCAACTGAGCTGCATCCTAGCCAGGGTTTTTGTCTCAATGGGATTTTTAATTTGGGTCAGCTTCCAGTCTTTGTGCGAATTAGGAAAAAGGCAACTTTCCTGGGTGGATGAACAGCAAAACATGCTGCTTCTTCTAGGTGGATGTCAACCTGGGCCAGGTTGCACAATGTGGTGGGGGATTTTGGTCCTGTTACATTTCTGAACACAGGCATATTTGGGCGGTGCAGAAACTGCATCATTGTTCATGTCAACCCAGCCTGGATAGGGATAGGAAAAAGAAGCAGAATCCTTTTATATTATGGAGACTCTAATAATAATAATAATAATGGTGACACAGTTCTTATGAGGATCAAAAGGGACTGATATAATATAATATGATTAATATTAATATGATATATAGTGTCTGGTACATACTAATATAATATAATATGACTTATAGTACTTAGCACATGCTAAGTACTAAATCAGGGTTTGTTAGCTAAATAAACCCCAAACTGGGTCAGTTTGGAAGCTTCCTTCTTCACAGTGCTTATAGGGCCACTGAAGACAATTTTCCATTTTTAAGTGTGTTACTACTCAGAGTTCACTCTTGAGAGTACAAAGATTTTCTATGCAACTTAAAACTTCATCCACTACAGTTAACTTTTCTTTATTATTTATTTTTCCATTATCCAATTGCTTTTTTCCTACTAGTCTTACCATTTTATAAATCCATAATCATTTAGATTCAGAAGTCCATATACAACACTCATCTAGTAAGAGTTTCTCTTCAAGCTTCTCACTCAGGAGATAAGAAAAGAATATCTTATGGTGTGATGTTGCTAGAAAAGTGTTTGCCTTTTCAAATGCCTAATATCTAGATACCTAAGTACTGTTTATCATCACAGGCTGTTAGCAAAGATCTTCCTTTTCATTCTGTCATCAGCCTCCTAAGTGGTCCTGGCTCCACTTCAAGCCGGTAATCTGCATGTGCTTTGCACTTTCTACCTCTGCATCTAGGGAGCCTTATCAGATCTTCTCCCTACGCTACATCTTCCTTAGTTCTCACTTAAGCCATTGCAAGTCTCCTAAAAGATTTTTTGCCACCAAATTATATTTATCTAATCCATTTTCCCAATTGCCAGAAGAAAATTTCTTAAATTAAAATCTTATAAAATTATTCAATGTCTCCCCATTGCCTTAGGGGGAACAAAACACTCTTTACTTAATGAGGTACTTGAAGGTCTCTCCATGGTCTGGCCCCGGTTTAACTTCACGACCTCATCACCAGTTGCTTCTCCTTGGAAAGTCTACACTAAGCCTGATGAATATATACAGTTTTCTATACTGTTTCATACCTCCATGTCTTTGCTGATTCAAAAATATATTATCTATCCTTCTCTTGCCCGAATGATGATCTACTCATCCTTCAAGGTAAGGTGCAAGTGTTTCTTTCCTAGTGATGGTTTATTTAGTTCTTCCACTGCACTTAGTTTCTACCTCTGTCTCTCTCTGTTAAAGATTATACTCATCCCCTGGGTTGCAATTATGCAAACTCTTATAATAAGAGTTTGTGGAGAGCAAATGGATGCAGAATATTTTCCATTTATCTCTCCAGATCTAATTTCCATACTTTTCCACCCTGATCTCTGTCAGGACTGTGTATGGACTACATCTACAAGATCTCTTGTCCTAGGCATCCAGGAAGTTTCAGCCAATGGAAGACCATGATGGAAAATATGAGGGAGGATGGAGCATGAGATTGGGGTTATCTCCCCTAGCAGGTTGTACATTGGCTGTATTTGCATTCCCCTACCAGAGACCACAGTTCCTGTCCAGTAGCTATATCTCCTGTCTCTGGGATTCCCTGATCCCTGGCTCCCCTTGTCCACTGAGGCCTGGGGGAGGTAACAGTTCTCTACTGTTGCTAGTACCAGGGTACTGCACCATCCCATGCCATTGTTTATACTTTTAAAAATGGTTCCTTTATCAAAGTCTCCTTAATTAACAAGTATGTGTAGTCCCTGATAGATACATGCACTATGCCTGTTCATCTCCAGAGTTTAGCACAAGTCCTGGACACCTGGTAGCTGCACTATATGGTGGTTAAGAGCTCAGACTCTGAGGCCAAACAGAACTGGTGCTAATCCCAGCTCCACTATTACCCAGAAGTATGCCAATTACTCTAAGCCTTTGTTCCTCGTTAAATGATGGGGATAATAATACTACATACAGATTTATAAGGATTAAATGAGATGATGAATACAAAATGCACATCATAGGGCTGTGTGTAGCTAAGAATTTGGCCTTGCCCAAAGTGAGGTCTGGTCTTTGTCCCTGGCTCTTGAGAGGTAACCTCTAAGCACTTGGGATTTCCTGAGTGATGGGAGTGAGAGTTTATTATGCTAGTGAGGTGAACAATGGTGGGCTCCTCAAGCCATATGATATCAGCCCAAACTCCATGGGGGGTGGGGGTAGCTAAGAAGTGAGTTCAACTGTATGAGTACCCAGTCAATCAGTCATGCCTAAGAAATGCAGCCCCGATAAAATCTCTGGTCACTGAAACTTGGGTTAGCGTCCCAGGTTGACCATGAGTGTGTATTGGCACACAGTGGTTCTGGAGGGTGATGCATCCTGAGGAAAAAAGGAGGCTTCTTCCTTTGAACCCTCCCAGACTTTATGAATCTCTTCCTTTCCCAGTAATAAACTGTAACTGTGAGTATAATAGTTTTCAGGGAGTTGAGTCCTAGCAAATTGCAAGCATAACACATTTTATTGCTCTTCACTTTATTGTGCTTCACAGATATTGTTTCTTACAAACTGTCAGTTTGTGGCAACCCTGCCTCGAACGAGTCTATAGGTGCCATTTTTCCAACAACATTTGCTTACTTCGTGTCTCTGTGGCACATTTTGGTAATTCTCACAATATTTCAAACTTTTCATTATTATTATATTTGTTATGGTGATCTGTGATCAGTGATCTTTCATGTTATTGCAAAAAGATTATGACTTGCTGAAGGCACAGATGTCTGACGTTATTTAGCAATAAAGTATTTTTAAATTAAGGTATGTAGGGCTTCCCTGGTGGCGCAGTGGTTGAGGGTCTGCCTGCCGATGCAGGGGATGCGGGTTCGTGCCCCGGTCCGGGAAGATCCCACATGCCACGGAGCAGCTGGGTCCGTGAGCCATGGCCACTGAGCCTGTGTGTCTGGAGCCTGTGCTCCGCAACGGGAGAGGCCACAACAGTGAGAGGCTCACATACCGCAAAAAAAAAAAAAAAAAAGCCACACAGAGAGAAGAGACCAAGAAGGTAAACCAAGTCATAATAATGCACGAGATCTAAGGGGTGATCAGTGAACTCCTCTGCTGATGGGGGTTGTTGCAGGCAAAGTATCTTTGGATTTGGAGTGGGCATTCATCTTCTAAATTCTATCTCTGTGGCCATGAAGCCTGCTGTCTTCTTATGGTACCTGGTTAAACAGTCAAGATTCCTGCTTTTCCTTTTTTTAATATGCCTATTTCCTTTCTCAAGTTAAGCTGAGCCAAACCTTGTCCTTCTAAACTAAAAGGCTAAGTGGAACATCTACACTGTTTATTACGCTAAGTTAAGGGGAGGAAATGATTAGGAGAGATGATGGAAAAAGTGGACTTAAAGGTGACACCGTGTGTAAATCAAATCATTATGTTGATACTTATTCAGTGCAGTATGTCAACTATATCTCAGTAAAAAAGAAGGGAGAGAGGGGCTTCCCTTGTGGCGCAGTGATTAAGAATCCGTCTGCCAGGGGACATGGGTTCCAGCCCTGGTCTGGGAAGATCCCACATGCCGCGGAGCAACAAAGGCTGTGCGCCACAACTACCGAGCCTGTGCTCTAGAGCCCGAGAACCACAACTACTGAGCCCACGTGCTACAACTACTGAAGCCTTGGGGCCTAGAGCCCATGCCTGCCACAACAGAAGCCACTGCAATGAGAAGCATGCACACCACAATGAATAGTAGCCCCCACTTGCCGCAACTAGGGAAAGCCTGTGCGCAGCAACAAAGACCCAAAGCAGCCAAAAATAAGTAAATAAAGTAAAAATAAATTAATTTTTAAAAAAAGGAGGGAGAGGGAAAAAAGAAAAAAAAGAGTTGACACCAAGTGTGGCATTGTGTTTTTGAGTGATTTTCTTTGGCTCAACTGCTTGTAGAGCCAAGAACAACGGGATTAATATTTATTTAGTGCCTACTATGTGCTGGACACTTTACATAGTTTATTGCATTTAATTTATTGTTCTTTTTTAATTTTAATTTTTTCTTTGAGTTTTATTAAGATATAAGTGACGTACAGCCCTGTGTAAGCTTCAGGTGTACAGCATAACGATTTGTCTTACATACACCATGAAATGATTGTCACAAGTTCAGTGAGCACCCATCATCTCATATAAAAACAAAATTAAAGAAATAAAAAAATTTTTCTGTGATGAGAACTCAGAATTTACTCCTTTAACAACTTTCATGTATAACATGAGTGTTCATTATATTTATTTTTGTACATTACATCCCTAGTACTTATTTATAACTGGAAATTTGTACCTTTTGACTACTTTCATCTAATTCCCCCTCCTCTCACCCACCACATCTGGTAACCACTAATCTGATAATTCAGTCTTTTTAACAACATTGCCAGATAAGTTTATCGTCTCATACATATGGGGAAACTTCATAGAGGGTAAGTAACTTGACCCTGGCTCTGCATGGATGGGGTTTCAACTCCAGTTTGTCTAATTGCAAAGGCATTAGACCAGAGTGCCTCTCATGGCATATAAGAATCAAATGAAGTGACTCTGGGGAATCAGAGGAGTCTAGAGCAATGGCTGAGAACTTTGGACATGTTTAGTAGACAGGTTTCCATGGTCCTTCTTCCAACTCCAGAGGCATTTTGCCTCCTGCCTTCTCTGCCTCTCTCCATATATTACTGACCCTGGTCCCACGTGCCATGTGGTCACTTTCTTTATATTTTTCAGAATACATTTAAAAATAGGGTGATCATTGATCTTTTCACAATAGTCAAGGAAATGTGAAATTCCTAAACAATGAAATGACTTGCCCAAAGTCACACAGTGAGAATCTGCTGGATTCATGACAAGAATACCAGGGAATGGAGGGGCAGGGAGAAGAGAGGTACCCAGAGAGGAAAGGGCCTAACAGGCATGTAGACTTGGGAAGAGGAAGGGACACCTAAGCCGCTTGCCCATCAGCTGGCTATGTGACCCATGGGCTGGTCACTGTCCCTCTCTCGGCCTCCGTGGCCCCATTCACCCACACGGAACTTGTTTCAGTTAGCAAGCACTTCATGCTGTCCTCACCATGGCCTTCACACTCACTGTGAACTGAAGCTATGTCTCTCCTTTCTTCTCTCTGCTCCTCTACACCCTCCTGTATCTGGCTTGATCCAATCCATGATTCAGGTATAACTCAGAAGTCACCTCCACCAGGAAGCATTCTCTGGTCCCCAAGCCTGGATAAAATTTCCCTCTTAGGTGTTTCTCTAGCACCCTGCTGCCCCCCGCCCCATCCAGTTTATGGCAATGTCCTATTCATTCATCTGTTTCTCCTATTAGACAGTGAATAGGGAATATATTTGTCCTACATACATACCATTATGGCTTCAGTGTGTCTGGCACATAGTATAATTCAATAAATAAATGTTCAATAAATTACTTAATAAAAGACAGGAACCATAAGTAGTAGCCAATACCAAGACGCTCAGGAGCCAACCAAACAAAGGAACGATAACAGCGGGCATTGTTGATTAAGTGGCCAGTGGACACTGGCATTCCTTTACATCATCTATTTTGTTTAATTCTCGTGATGGTTCTGGGAGGTGAGCATCACTGTCCCCATTTGAAAGGCTGAAGGTCAGAGAAGTTACATTACCTGCCCAAATCATGCAGCATGAGGGCTGGGATTCAAAGACTTGCTTCTTTGATTGAAAACTCATGCTTGGAATCTGGAAATATGATAGGGAACCAGAGTAGCAGAGAAGTAAGGGCACCCAAAACCCTCCGTGGGAGCAGAGCAGCACATTGGTCGCACAGGGCTGGAGCAAGGTCCACACTGGGGCAGCTGCTTGGGACAGGGCTGGCTTTCTGTGAGGGCTCCTTCAGCCCACCATGGAAAGCAGATCCCTAAAGCTTGATTACGTTTGTCAGCATTTCTCATGCTGCCCACACAACATTTCTTTAGAGTTTGGAGTGAAACCAGCACTGCTTTCCACAATCAAGTTTCTCCCGTTACCCGGGAAATAGCCAACCCGGCTGGGCTTGTTTCCTCCGCTGTATTTCAGAGCTTTTGTGCTCCCCCTCAGCGGGCCTCTTTCCCTTCCCTCCGTAAGGTTGAATTCCCTGATGGTAATCATAATTATAAGCATATGCTTTTGCTCTCAGCTACCATTGGACACGCAAGCTTTAGTTTTAAAGGGCAAAAAATAGAAAGTCATTTTAGGAACACATTTTCTGTCAAGGGGCAGTTTCTGTGGACAGAAAAGCGACTGTCAAATGCATTCTTGGAGCAGATTTGCATACTAAGCATGAGCTGGAACCAGGTAGCCATGTCAGGCAATTACTGCATCAGCAGAACAATGTTTTATAGCTTCATGTGCTGGTCACAGGATTTGAATCTCAGGGACACGTTGGCTTACAAAATGCTAATGGGGAATTGAAAACTCCGACAAGCATCCCAACCATCTTTGCAAATCAGGCCCGGAATTATTGAAAAAGTCAGGCATTTTTGTAAACAATGTTGATTTGTTTAACTCATTGTAGCCCGCCCCCCTTTTACAGATTCTTCTCTCCTGTAATAGAGAAGCACACGTTCAGAGGAAAGCCGTCCAAGTCTCGGTTTGGTTGACTCCCGGCATCTGTGTGGGGATGGAGCAGAAAGAAGTGGGTAGAAGGTAGGATGGTATCTGGGTCTGTTCAGTGTGTGTTGGATTTTGGTCAGCCTAACATCCCTTCTAAAGTCCCCGCCACATCACAGAGGAAAAGTAGAGACTACATAACCCCAAATCCCCTTCCCTCAATTTGCCAGTGAGAAACACTCACTAAATTTGGAAGGTTGAAGAGCAGAAGCCATGATTCCCTGGGGGTAGCTGTAGTAGCTGTGCGCTCAGAGGTGAAATTCCCAGAGGCTTCCTACAGATTCTGGAGAATCACCTGCTTCAGTGCTTCAGGTCAAAGACTTCAGTACTGGCTTTTGTGACTTCCAGTGGTGGCTGCTCTGTCCTTTACTTCCCAGCTTTTCCAATTGTTGTATAACCTCCTAATTCCAATACCTGGAACCTATAGAGTAGCTTCTGGTTTTCTGAGTGAAGCTTGGTTTATACAGTACGTTTTTCAGAAAAACATAACACTTCATGAAACAGCAACTTTTTAGTAAGTTCTTTTGTTTCGGACAGAATCATAGCTTATTGAAGCTGGAAGAGACCTTCGAGATCATGTGGGCTAAGTTTTTCAAAATTTGATTTTGTTGACAAATAAAATTTTTAAAGTTTGTGAAATTGACATGGAACTTGTAATTTTCATTTTGCTATGAATACGTTGATGTTTTTCAAGTTAGCGACCACAATTGTTCTTAAAAGAAGGGGTATTTATCATCCCTCTCTGACAAAGCAGACTATAGCATCAGTAAAAGGGACAAAATGTCAAAGTGAATACATGTAGTTTTATGAAAAGTTTGCTACAACTTTTTTTTTCACTCTCTTGCAGGCAAATCTAAGCCAATGTTTTCATTTTAGAGATAAGAAAACCGAAGCCCAGATAAGTTAAGTGCCTATTTATCACAGAGCTTATTCAAAGCATAGCTAAGACCAGGACCCATATCTCCTCATCTTGGGTCTAGAGTTTCTCAACCTCAGTGCTATTGACATTTTGGGCTGAATAGTTATTTGCCATGTGTGGGGTAGGGTAGGGGGTCGTCCTATGCATTGTAGGTTGCTCAGAAGCATCCTCGGCCTCAACCCACTAGATGCCGTAGCATCTTCCAGTGGTGAAAACCAACATCTTCAGACATTGCCAAATGTCCCTTGGTGGAGAACTGCTGCTCTGGTCTAAGAGACCTTCTTCTAAGCTACTAGTGGATTTATTTTTGCTTTGATCACCAACAACCAACTGGTAAAAAGAAGTCATTTAAAAATATTTCAATTGTTTTTTAGCTACAGATAAACAAGGGGAAGGTTTTGGGGGGCATATGATGGGGGAAGAAGCCTGTAGAATATCTGGGATGATGGGGGATCCCTGTGCCAGACCAATGGATGGATTACTTTGCTTTGCAATAATAACTCCTCTTTATTGAATATGCTGAGCTTTGCACTTTGCAGGTATGATCTCAGTTTTTCCTACTCAACAAGTCTGCAAGGTGGGTATTTTTAACCTTCATTTTGTGGAGGTAGAAACTGAGGCTCAGAGAGATCAAAGCCACCTACCCGGGAATTTGCAAGTAAACCAGGTCCATCCAGCCCTTTCCACTCAGCTGCCTCACCGAGCTTCAGCAGCAGAGGAGGTGCCTGCCACCCCAGGTACCTCAGTGTAGGTTAGGTATGCAGGCTGCTGCTTACGCATGAGATTCCAGGAAGGCTGAAGGGGGTGGGGGCCCATTGGTGCCACAGTTTTTAAACCCCCAAATCGACTACTGGAGTTCAAATGCCTTTCCAGTCCTTTCTTCAGCTGGGCGATCTTCCTCTGGTGCCTTCGAGACTCTCATAAAGTTCTACCTTCCCATTTTATTCACCTCATGCCTTCTACTTGGATGCCCACCTTTTCATCCATCCCATCGAGTACATGGATCCTGGTCTCCAGGATCTAATTCATGTCCCACCTCTTCTATGAAATCCTCCCGGGCCAGACCAGCCTTTCAGAAAAATCCTCTAAGACCACACTGATCCTATGGCCCTAAGTATATATTCCACTTATTGTTGATTTTTTTTTTTTGCGGTACGCGGGCCTCTCACTGTTTGGGCCTCTCCCGTTGCGGAGCACAGGCTCCGGATGCGCAGGCTCAGCAGCCATGGCTCACGGGCCCAGCCGCTCTGCGGCACGTGGGATCTTCCCGGACCGGGGCACAAACCCGTGTCCCCTGCGTCGGCAGGCAGACTCTCAACCACTGCGCCACCAGCGAAACCCTGTTGCTGATCTTTTGATGGAAATACACCTTTATTATACTTTCCCAACTAGACACACACTCCTAGAGATAAGTACTTAGGATGTTCAGTTCCCATCTTGATTCTCTCACTTACTAGGCGTGTGGTCTTGACTGTGTCATTAAACTTCCAGATGACCAGTTTCCTCACATGAAATATGAGGATAATGGTATTTCTCCTGTCTGTTGCTGTAGGAATCAAATCAGAGGGCAGGTCAAAGTCCTTTATAAATTGCAAGTCTCATCACAAATATTTCTTTTGTAATGATTATTACAATTTTTTAAAAAATTCACACTCCTGGTATGTAATATATTGTCAATAAATATTTGCAGATTTATTAACTGGAACAATCTCATGCATGCATGTACTGTACAAGGCAGGATTAGATCAGGACTTTTGAGGTGGGGCAGTGCCTTTAGGCTCCCTGTACTGGAGTGATGCTGGCTGCTAAGGAGTAGCATGTAGGAGAGAGCACAGGTTGCTTGTGGAAAGCAGGATTCTAAGTTGAACACTCAGTAAGTCATGTCTTGTATAATCCCTTCTCCTTGAGGATGACTGGAATCTGTGACTTGCTTAAGGCCAGTAGAATATGGCAAACGTTAAGAGATTTCACTCCCCGGTATTACATTATATGACTCCATCTTAGCAGGCGGGAGGAAGGGACTCTTGCTGGCTTTGAAGAAGCAAAATGCCATCATGTAACGGGGCCTCTGGGAGGGTCACGAGGCAGGGGTCTGTAGAAGCCTTGCTGTGTTTGCAAGTCACTCTGTGTTTGCAAGTCATCTTCTTGGACTCGTTTGGAAGGACCCCGGCTCAGCATCTTTCTGCTGCTTGGGTACAGGAAGTACCCCATCCCCACTCACTACCCAATACAGCTGTTGGAAGAATCAAATGTTGGAAACTTGGTGTCTCCCTGCGTTCTTTTCCCCAGCATTTTTCCCCACCCACCTCTGAGACAGTGGGTCCCTACAATCCCATTCTCTTATTCTTTGTCTTTGCCAGTCACTTCCTGTCTGCAGAGTGTAAGGGGTCTCACTTCTGCAGCTGTAGAGAAAATGGCTCGGTGGTAGCATTGAACAGGTGAAGAACTGAAGCTCAGAGGAGTGAAGAGACTTACTGAGGGTCATACAAAGGGCATTGGCAGACCTCTAGTCCATCCTTCTCCCCCTGAGCCCCCGGCCTCGTGGCCAATCCACACAGCGTGCTGGGGACTGGTTGATGGCAGGCACCCAGCTAGGCTCATTTGGCTTGTTTGGTGTCTGCATGTATAAAATCATGCTATAAATATCGTTATCCCCTCCCCCACATTAGGGCTGGTGATAGGTCTTGAGTCAGTGTTGAGAGGGGGCTGAGAGAATACAAAATGATGCTCAGAGACAGAGTTGTTGGTTCCAGTACTGAAAAGCACATGATGAAAAATAGCTCCTAATCTGTTTAAAGTACGTGTCTGGTCAAAGTGCTTCCTGAAGTCTCAGCTCACAGCTGTGGATAGAAGACGGACGGAAGCAAGAGGAGGTTCCACAATCCCGAGAGGATCAGAGTCCCATTTTTTCTGGGGTTGTGGCGGGAGGTTGCGGGAGTCAGCAAGAGCCCTTTCATTTTGCTTTGCTTGGGGCTGCTAGACAGCAGCTGGGAACAGGCGGACAGGAAACGAATTTGGGAGGAGCAGCATTCTTGCAAAAAAAAAAAAAAAAAAGCCGAGTACTCCTGAGAACTCTGGGAATGCCTAGGAAACATGGGAAGGCCTCTCATGAAGGATGCTGCTGACAGCAGCACGTGGCCTCGAGTTTCAACATCACCAGTCGGACGTGTGAACAGATTATAGCCCTGTCAGCATATGGTTCCTATTCTCCCCTCCTGACAGGCCCATCCAGCCAAGACTATAGGTTTGAAATTGAGTGAAGACATTTGAAAGCAGCAGATTCATGCAGAAGATCTTAAGAAAGTAGGACTTTATTTCAGAGACTGATGAGATGTCAGAGTTGGGAGGGACTTCAGACATCATGGAGTTAAGGGTCTGCTAACAGGTTGAAACTTGAGTGGTGGTCCTGATGATTTCTAAGAGCAATGTCTTGAAGGCGGGCTTGGGCTTAGTGGGAAATGGTGCTGTGATGGATTAGCAATGTCTGTCCAAGGGGCAGGAGTAGGAAACAACAGCACAGAAGATGTAGACCATTTGTCCTCTCTGATGGTTCAACCGACACGTTTTACAAGTGAATGAACTGAGACCTAAGAAAAGAAGTGACATTTCCAAGAGACAGATTGGAGAACAGGTCTTATCTTTTGATTAGTTTGTGACTCTCATCCTGAGCTCATTCATTCATTTATTCATTTAACAAATATTTATTAAACATCTACTTTGTGACAGGTATTTTTACATTTCGGCACTTAGCCTTTAATGCAAATGTGGGTTTAGTTCCTCATCTTTTGCAAAGCATCAGTGCCCATGGTTAAGCCCTGAGACAAATCAGTTTTAATATCCTGGACTTTGGCATATGCTTGCCATGTAGTAAGAACTGTCTTAAATGTTTTACGAGTCTGAAACAACACAACATACTGGTCAACATCGTGGACTCTGGAGCCAAACTTCCTGGTTCCTAATCTTGCCTTTGACTTACTTAGATACAAGCAAATTATTATCCATTTTCTCATCTCTAAAATGAGGAAAACAATAATGGTATTTAGCTCATAATATTGTTGCAAGAATTAAATGAGTTAATCCATGCAAAGCACCTAGAACAGTGTCTGGCATATAATAAGTGCTTTGTAAATATCATTTGGTATCATTTTAAAATGTAATCTTCACCACAACCCTATAAGGGAAATATTATTAATGTTCCCACTTTATGGAACACATTGTCTGGGTGTGGATCAAGCCTCTGCCACTGATTGGCTATGTGATCTTGGGCCTCAGTTTCTCAACCATAACACGGATTAGTAACAAAACATACATTGTTGTTATAATAATTAAGTAAAATACTGTACCGAAGTGCTAAGAACAGAGTAATTGTCAGTGAGCATTATCTATCACCATCACCATGATCATTATCACCATCACTATCACCATCACATATAAGGGCTAAGAATGATATAGAGTAGCTTAAAATCTGAAAATTTAAAGATACTTGCTTGCATCTGTACAGCTAATGGATACTTCTCTTTTGTACCCATACATCCAGCCATTTTTTCAGCCTCGGCTGATATGTCTCAAACCACTTTATTTTCAACATTATCATAACCTGATTTCTATCCTCTCCCCTTCCTTCCCGTTCCTCCCTTAGGAAGCCTTATCTCAGGAAACGGTGCCACCTCAAGGAGTGCCACGTCATTATGCTTATAAGGCACTCTGACATCTCACTCTGGAGATCTGATTCCTCTTGCAGGTTTATTCCCTCTTTCTTGACTCCCTTCCCCTCACTTCACTGCATTGCTTCCTCTCAAGTCCAAGTCAGCTGTCACCTCTCGCTGGACAATTGCAGTAGATTTCCAAAGAGCCTCCGCTTATCTACTTCGATCCTTCTCCAACACTCTCTCCACACTTGAGCCAAAAACATTTATGTAAGATGCAGATTTGATCATTTCACACCCTTCTTTGATGTTCACCCCTTCCTTAACACATACTTAAAGCCTAACCATTGAAGCCATTCCAGTGTTGTTATGGAAAAAGCCACATTCCTTAACACAGCCTATAGTGGGGAAGGTTCCATTGTTTCAGGCTCCCATCTCCTCCAGTCTTACCCTGAGGCTTACTGGCCTTTCTTTCCAGTCTTGTCATGTTCTTTGTCATGCCTGCGTCTTGCGTATGCTGCCTTCTGCCAAGAATAGCCCTGTCCCTACCAACCTTACTGGATTAACTCTTATTCATTCTTCAGCTTTCAATAGAGCAGATGTGAATCTCACTTGCCTACAGCACTTGGGTATAAGAGATGGCACATTATCTACTTTAAAAAATAAGATTTTGAATCCCAGTTCACTAGGGAGACAAGAATTTCCATTTCAGTTCTTTTTAGAAATTTTGGTGAATAGGGGCCAGGCAGCGTCCAGGGTCTCAGGTCTTCAGAACATCGAGGTCACTGCTGTAATGCTCACCGTCTGAGCTTAGAAGGTTCACTCCTCTATGCCATGCTTTGCATGAGGATCAGTGCTGGGGCCAGGAGGCTTCACACCTGGTGCCAGCCCCCGGGCGCCCCACCCAGCTCTTTATCCATGGCCATCAGGTCCTGGCACCTCCTTGGTACTGCAAAGGGGGATTGCTGCTACCACTTACTGGCAGCAGCCACCCAAACGCCATCCTTTTCCTGACACTGGAGCAACTCTCCTTCTCCCAGGTGAGTTATTTCAGTTTCTACCTCTCCAAGCCCTTCCTTTGGGTCCCAGCTCTTCTAGGACGACTCTTACATGGATCTTTGGAAGAACAGTGAAGATCTGGGGATGCAGTAGGGAAAGGAGATGCTGACGCTCATTTTTCTTAGTAACTCCCACCACAACATCACTTAAAAAAAAAATTCTTTACCATTTTTGGGCCAAAGATCCCTTTAGCAGTTTGATAAAATCTGTATACCCTCTTCACAGGACAATGCCTTAACATCTGTAAAATACCCAGGAGTGTAATTCCGTTGAAATAAGTTATCAAAATATTTTTGTTAATTGTGTTACGATATATATGTATACATCTTTACTGATTCATTAAGTATCATGAACTTGTGGCAGGTATAATAACTATAATAATTTCAAGGTAGTGATGAGCGCAAAGACTGTTTCAAGGTCTCTGTAACTACTGTAATGCTACTATATTTGACGGCCACAGTTATAAATGGAACGAAATGTCAAATTTCAGTTAGAGGGTAGTGAAAATAAAGGTGTAACTTTTTCTTATCTGAGTTTGAGGCCCGCTCTGAATTAAGCCCACATGGAGGAGCCCTTCCTCTTAGGTCTTCTCCAGCCTCCAGCTCATCTGTCACTGAACACTCTATGCTCTTCTTCATTCACCTTTTCAGAGTGCGCAGTTATAACTTGGTATGTATGACTATTTGATGATACAGTAGAGTATAAACTCACTGAGAGCAGAGAATATTTCTTTAATTTACAATCATATCCCTGTATTAAGCACGGTTCCTCCTACTTAATAAATGGGTGTTTAATAAATGCTTGATGAACAAATGAAAAATGAATGTTGAATCAATTCAACATTACATGACTTGGAGAATAAATTGTGGCATTTTACTCCTCAAAGCTCTGTCGTTCTTCCCAGATGTCTGGCGGCTCCTTTAGGAAGAAATCTGGATGTCTGGGCTGGTGGGGGATGGGGAGGGATTTGGGGAGAACTGTGGAACTAGCGCCAGGGAGAATATAAAATGGTGTTGGAGGCTGTGGAAATGAAGAAGATCCAGTCATATAAGCTCATCCAAATGGGTTGGATGAGTTCTTGGAATGAGTTTTGGAGCTAAGTCACTTAGGATGCTTTTGACTTCAAGTAACAGGACACTGAGCGAAAGATGGCTAAAAGAGCAAGGGTCTGCCTGTGTCCAGAGCTAGGGAGTTCTAAGGGTAGTTTAGCAGCTCAGCAATGTCACCAGAGTCCAGGCTCTTTTCATCTTTCCATTTGGCCAACCCCAGTGGGTCAGCAATGCCTCCTCTATGAAGACATGCAAGGTGGCTGCAGTGACTTCACACACCAAAATCTCCAACAACAGGAAGGAGGAGAAAGTTCTCTTTATGTTGCCCTGGGGAACTGGGTCACATAGTAATTTTGAAACCAGTCTTTTGGGAGAGAGATTACACTGATTATTTTAGACCAATCATAAGTCATTCCTTGGAACTGATTGCCAACTGATTCCTTCCTTCAGAGCAAGGAAGAATGAGATAGTGGCTGCAAGGAGATGGATAATCAACTGTGTTGACTGAAGTATAGAGCCAGCGTGCCAGGGATGGGGGAGTGGGACACGAGGAGCCAGAGCTAAATGGACACCCTTTGCTAATGAAGCAGCTCACTCTTTAACTGCCTCTAACAGGGCATTTGTCCTGAAGGGGAAAATCCCTTGTTGAAAGCAACATAGAGCAAATCATAGAGCAAAAACCCAGTGTTCTTATAACCATTGCTTTTAAAATCTGAAGAGCTGTAAGGACTCCTAATTTTTAAAATAATGTGTTTTTTTACCTGAAGTCTTTTATGTGCATAAGTACCTGTGTTTTCATCTAAATCTTCTAGAAATATATACAGTGGTTAACAATGGTTGACTCTGAGAAGAACTGGGAGACCGGGGGTAAGACAGGGGCTCATTGCGCATGCATGACCTTCTGTATCATTTCAGTTTTTAGCATATGCATGTCATATTTTTTCAATTAAAAAGAGGTTTATTTTAAAAACATTCAAGTGGTTATCTCGCATTATAAAATTTCCACTAGCAAGACATACTCAATGTAGAAAATTTAGATGATATTTCATTTAATTTAATTAGCACCTATTATGTGCCAGATAATTGGTGCTCATTTATTATTTTATTTAATCCTCACAGCAACCCTGCTTATAACCTGTAAGTGTTATTTGTATTTTACAGATCATAAAATTGAAGCCCGGTGAGATTAACGATCTTGCCCCAAATCACACATATATGTAGTAGAACTGGGATTAAAATCCAGATCTGTTTAACTCTAAAGTATGGTTTTTCTCTAAAGTATGTTTTTTCAACAATACTAAGGTGCCTCTCAGTAGGTGGCAGTGGAAAGAAAAGCAGGGGCGAGAGACAGTCAATTCTCATTCTTTGCTGTAGTTATGTTCTATGAAGTTACCGTTAACACGCAAATTGGTGAATACCAAACCATTGCTCCTAGAGGAAGCATAGAATTAGTTTCCTGTGAGACTCAGTCTGCATTGTTTTGTCAACTAATCAATATATAACTTTGTTTCATCTGCATTTTCATTTAAAGACACCTCATTTAATGTACGTTGTTGATTTTTTAACACTGAACTCAGCCAACAGCAAATGAACGAAGTGAATTCCAACACACATATTTTCTCCATAAGGCACAACACAACCTTCCTGAACTTAGGAATACTACATAGCACTTCAACACTATGTTTCAGGGGTCATTTTAAACAACACATCACCAAGAACAAGCACAAAAATTTGGAAAACATGGCACTAAACAGACCTTAAAAAGGACATTTGTTTACAATATGAAAGCCCAAACAGGAAGGCAGAGCATTGCCTCTTTGGACCTCAGCTGGAAAAGTGCTCACTGGGTGACTCAAAATTTTCCACGCTCTGCAAAAATCCAGGAATCGCTGGGAACGTGCCGCCAGTGTTGATTTTTAATTTATAGATAAATTTTAGAAAGTAGGAAAATTTGCAAATACATTTAGGTCAATTATCTTTCAGTATTTCTGAAGGAAAAAAGACAACTGAATTCTTTCCTAACCACTTACATAAAATATAGTCTCTCCATTCATTGGAAGCCACTGGAATATGGCTTCTATCCATTTCTTAACGTGATTCAATTTTTATGCAGTACTTACCCCCTGATCCATTATTTGTGCAATGGTCTGTCCCTTACACTAGAATATAATCTCTATGAAGACAGTGACCTTATTTTGTTCAGTCTCCTATTCCCATGGCCTCTAAGAGTGCTTGTCCCAGAATAGACCCTCAGGAAATATTTTGTTGAAGGAGTGATAAACAAATGACTAATATGTGCTTGGCACTGAAAGTAATGGAGTGCCATTGCCTTATTGCAAGCGCTCAAACATGTATGATGTCTCAAAGGCAGTTCGATGGCGCTGCCAGAATTCTTGGCTTATAACTATGTGTATGAAACATTCCCACCCACCGCCGTAAGGAAAATCCAGCACAGGCTGTGTTTCTGAAACTCTGGTGAAAATACGTAAAGGTTAAGCTCAGTGCTAAAACCACTGACATTTGAACAGCCTCAATGAGAAAGCAAAGTGGTTGTGAGAAACATTCATGTGAGGTTTTATGACGGAAGTGTGAGCGCCCACGGTAATGACTCTTAAAGAACCATATAGACTTGCCAGGGATTTGGATGAGGGGCAGTAGGGGAAACGCTGTTCATTAAAATACCAACACACATATGCTGGGTCCTTTTAACTGAAGGTCGGTGGAGCGTGGCAAATGGAGGGTCAGGTTTAATTATCAATGCACCATAAACAATGTTGTTTGCTGGGTAAACTCTCTTTGCACTGATATACAGTTATAGCTGCTTGTCTTTGCTTCAAGAACAAAACCGTACCATTCTACAAGGAGGCTTCTCAAGCTCCCAGGGTTGGAACCTTTCCTCCTTGCTGGTGTTAAAACACGTCTCCCACAGCTTGACGGTAGCTCATCCCATCCGTTTGTGCAGGGGCTGCTTCCCCTCACCGCATTTTACGTTTCTACCTACTTCCCAGCAACACCTTCCTCCCTGGTATCCCCAAGATCGGCCTTGCCCCTTTCTAATCAATCTTCTAAGATCAGAGTGATCTTTGCTGAAAAGCAGATTTGACCATGCCATTTTAGTGTTTATAACCCATCTAGTGCTACTGTTGTCCTTTGGGTAAAATCCCAACTCCCCAATGTTTGCTCCCCACGCCCAGGTTCACAGAGCAAACAACACTGGACATGAGATGATAGTATTGAACTTGGTTGATGGGTAGATGGAGTTCGTTACAGTATTCTTTCTACTTTTGTATATGTTCAAAATCTTCCAAAAGAAAAAAAAAAAAAGCTTCCCGGAGGTAGATGGGTCTTAGCTGAGACTTCTTTGAGTTCTCCAGGCCAAAGAGGTTGGAGGAGGTGCTATGTACTGAGGGAACAGCATTTACAAAGCCCTAAATGTTACACTGAAACTTTGTACGTGTTCATACACTTGACGGAGCCCTACTCTGAAAGGCATTGTTCATACACTTGACGGAGCCCTACTCTGAAAGGCATTGTTCATACACTTGATGGAGCCCTACTCTGAAAGGCATTTATGGCTCCCCTGTCAGACCTAGCTGTGCCCATGTGCATCATTCATGCTTTCTCAAATTCATCAACTTTGATTATCTCCATTTATCTGATTCAGAGGGTATCAACAAAAGTTGATACAAAAGTATGATACAATAGTATAACAAAAGTTATACTATTTATCATATAGGATTTGTCTTCTAAAGAAAGTCATCGGAGATGGGAGATGAAAAAGATGTTGTCTGTGATGCACTGAGTTTAGAAACCAATAGCAAGAAAGAAAGGAAGGAAGAAAGGGAGGAAGGGAGAAGGAAGGAAGGAAGGGAGGAAGGAAGGATGGGGAAAAGGAAAGATGAAAGGGAGGGAGAGAGGGAGGGAGGGAGGGAGGAAGAAGGGAAGAAAGGAAAAAAGATTGTTTGCCTGTTTTCCAACAGGAAACTTTGGCCTGTGAGACCACATGACATGTTAGCACAAAGATACTGGTTTTCTGTAAAGAAGATGGGCTTTGGCCATCTTCTTGGAACAACCAAGCTTTGAATCCTGGTTCCATGAGCTTCGTAATGAGCTTCTGATGTAATCCCATCTAGTGTGTGAAAAAATTAGAGGGTGGCTGTGAAGATGAAATGAGATTATAGGCACATAGTAAGTATTCAGTAAATGTTTTCCTTCTCCATATTCTGTTCTTCCATCAACATGATTCTCCCTAACTTCCCTCACTGGAATATATAAATCACTAAAGAAAACTCAGGTGAATTCCCATCAAATAATCACTGAATCAAATAAATCTCCCAGAGGTTATAGGAAGAACAGATCTAGATCCTAAGCTCTAGAAGGTAGTTTAGCATTGCATATGATTTTAACAAAATATAGGAAAACCATTCAGTTGTTACCTGAAGCTTATTATAATTACCTGTGTTTGTAATACTTATCTAAACACCGTGTTTCTCTGGGTATTTGTCTTAAAATTTTTAAACTAATATTCCTCATATCTGTACGCAGGTCAGCACTGACTGTGATTGCATTTTGGATATGGAACATGATAACGGGGACATTCTGTCCCAAGGACTGACGCCTACCTCCCAGGGCTCTCTTGTCCCCTGGCCTCTGTTGGCTTTGGCCAGTGGAGGTACTGGGTACTGGGTAGGAGTGGATGCATGGCCTCCCATCTCCCTCCCTGCTGCAGTGCCCCAGTTCCAGCTATGGCAGGGTCCCTTTACAACATCTCCTGGTGGGTGACAATCTTCCCAGCCCAGGTCTCACTATTTTCTTCCCTGGGAGTAGTCCTGGCTTTGTCTGCTTCCTAGTGCTTGACCCCTTTGCATCCCTTGCTGGTCCCTTGACCCTGCTCTGTGAGTGGACCCTTGCATCTGCTCTTGCCAGGACACTGATGGATCCCTTGCCAGCATCCCCTGATGCTAAGGCCCCGCACATCATGTTTCTAATTATCTCATGATGCTCTCTCCTCTCTGACCAGAATGTCAGAGCTCCAGGCTTTGGAAACTACCGTGGCTATAAGAAGACCCTACACGGTCCCTTGCTCTCTCCAAGTGAAGCATCTTTCTCCCTGTACGTGACCCCTCCCAGGCCCCTGGTGATTTGTCTGGTCCTTCTCGTCTCAACTCTTCTGTTCCCTGGCATCCCAGGTGGTGCCATGTGTCCTCCCTCCCACTCCCACAGCATCTGGCACTTCCGCTTCCTACTGTAATTATGGTGACCTCTGGGCAAGAACAAGAACTCATGTGTCTGCCTCTCCTGTGCCCATCATGGGCACTGGTACATACCAGGGACTTAATAAAGGTTTGTTGAAACAAAACTAATTGTGCTGACCAGATTTTCACTTGATTGGTCCCTTTTAGGCACATGAGGAAAGACAGAAAGAGAAGCCGATAGAAGCCTTTGATGAATAAACAAGCACATAATTTTCTGCTTCAAATCTCTGGGCAGAGTCACATTTTCCAGCCATAAACAGCAAGGAGTTAGAGGACAGTCTGTGCCCCAATCTGAAAAGAGGCAGCTGTCAACGTCTGGCTGCCATTTGCAAACCTTAGCTCTGGTCTTTAAAGAAGTCATAATTAGAAAGAAAAATAAAATTGGTCCATTTCCTGTCTTCACCTCCTATTCTCCTACCTGCCTTTCAGTGAAAACAATCGACCCCAAGCAATATTTTTGCCAGGGAACATAAAACCATCACTGATCCATTCAATTTAAAAATATTTCTAACATGCTTATGGGGCACGCACTCCGGGAACTCCCAACACTGCAAAGTGATCATTGAAAGAGTGGTGACAATTTGGCAAAAACCAAAATGAAACAAGGACAAACTACTTTAAAATGAATTCTACCCAGATAGAACATGAGAATTCTTTGTTCTTATAATTTTTGCTGGCCACAAGAACAAAAACAACAAAAAAAGACACTTACTGATGTACTTATATGAAATACAGATTTTTCCCAGCCATCCTTTATTTGAACTTAAATCTCATTCTCCTCTCTCTGTGTTATGACAGTAGGAAAGGGGAGCCAGTTACCCTGATCCATATCTGGCCAGATGTGGCCCAGGCTGAATTCATCCAAGACGTTCTCTCTCTAAACCCTCCTGCAGTATAACAGGATGCAAAATTGTTAGTTTGAACAATTTTCTCAGGGATATTTAGGCCATATGAAATTTTCAAGTCTTTCTCCTAAGGGCTTTTATACAGATGACATAAAGGATTATATTAAAAATACTTAAGCTATCTTCTATTTCTCCAAGAAGTAGAGGAAGCCCATTCCCCAGGCTGACAAATACCACCAAGACAACTTTCTCCATACTCAAGTTTAAAGAATTCTATCCCAATGGATTAAAAATAAAAGCTTCAATGTCTCTAGCCTTCGCAGCCATTTCTTTCTTTGGTTTTAACCTGACCTTGCCTGTGAAGCTTTCTCTGAACTTGGAGCAATCTCCCCCTCCTCTGCATCCCTTAAAACTTTCCCTAATAGCATTGGTTTGATCATTAATCAAGTATCGTCTTCTGGCAATAGTGTCAATCACTATTTAGATCTGGGCTATCATTTCTTTTTCTTTTTGGCCATTTCTTGGTTTTATATCTCTGAGCATGCACTTACCTCCACCTGAAACACTCTTCTGTGTTTCTATCCCTGTGAACTTCAACTCAACCTCTAAAACCTACCCTAAATCTTACCTCTTCCACTGAGCCTTCACCCTCTTCCTATCTATAGGGTTAGGCAGCTCCTTACTCTAGACTCGAACATTTTGTTTTCTTCTCTTCACCCTATGGATATATTTACCACAACAAAAATTATAAATCCTATGAGACGAGGGCAAAAAAAGTCTGGAAATGGATGAGGCCTTGTAACCCCAGCGCTCATCATATTGCACGGAAAGTACTTCATTCACATCATCTCTGTGTGCTGGGCACTATATTACTGTTATTTGTACCTCTCTGGACAAAAATGCTTTGAAAGAAGGCATTATGTTTCACCTTTTTATTCCCAGAGCATATTATAGTAACAGGCAGAAAATAGATGTTTAATAAATGCTAAATAGATGAGTAAAAAAATGAATGAATGTGGTTCTGTCTCAGAGAGGATGGTGCTATATTCCTTTACAGTTCTCACATTTTAGTTAAACAGAAGTGGGAGATATTTATAGGTGTCAAAAGAAAGGAGAGTAATGAATGATAGATGTTAAAAAAAAAAACAACTAGATTTGTGACAGAAAAGGGGGATTACAAAAAATAGTAGAAAGAGACATGAGCTTACACGCAGGATTCTGAGACCCATGGGCCTGGATTATCAGCTTCTTTTAACTGTGTAACCTTAGGAAAGTCACTGAATGTCTCTGGCTATGTCTATAAAATGAGGAACACCAAAATATTTTCGTTTCTTCCAACTCTCAAAGCAAAACAGACTTGTTTGTGGGTGGTTTAAAAGTGAGCAATAAAGATATAATTGTAACTAGTACTATTGAACACTTCTTATGTGTCTGTTATTATTCATTTAATTCTCACAAACATGTAGAAAGCTGGTAATATTATTCCCATTTTAAAGATGAGGAAACTGGGGTGCAGGACTTTCTCACTTAAGTACTATGGAAAGACCTGGAAGACAGGTGAATCCAGAGGCCTCCAAACTGGTATGGGGAGCCTTCAGAGACCACTGTGAGCAGAGTGGAGGTGGGCAGATGGGGCTTTTCCCATTCTCGCCTGCCTCAGGGCTACCAGAGCAGTTCCCTGTTACCCGTTTCCTTTCTCCTCCCCTCATTCCTTAACACATACATGCTAACCAGACCCTAACTGCCAGGCAGTCTCTTGGGTACAAAAATATATCAGTGATCAAGACAAACTCCCTGCTCTCAGGGGGCTGACATAATAGTAGGGAAAGACAGTCAATAAACAGATGAATAAATAAAATGAATTGTGTCAGCTGGTAACAAGCACATCAAAGAAAAATGAAGCAGGAAGAGGGGATAGAAAGTCATGACGATAATGTTGTTACAGGAAGCACCCGAGAAGACAGCGTGTCAGCTCAGGCTGCAGGAGTCAAGGGGAGCCATGGATCTCTCTGGGGAAGAACATTCCAGGCAGAGGGAACAGGAGGGGAGCGAGCCAGGGAGCAGTAGGGACTGATATCCTAGAGACAACCCGTGGTGTGCCAGGGTGGTGCTCTGTCCCTAGGGTTTCATATAACGTTTCAATTACTATAAAAATATCTGAAGGACACAGATGCACCAGAAATTGTGATGGACTCTGCAGGGCACCCAGAGAATAAGGCCCCTGGCCCTGAGGTGTTTGGCTTCCTCCAAGAAACACGCAAGGGCAGTGCAACACAAGGAACATATCCAAACCGAGGTGGGAAGGGCATGGAGTAGGGGTTCAGGGCAGGAATTTCCAGGCTGTGCAAGGTCAGGTGGAAAATGTAGGGGGAAAGTGCCTTTTTAGGGAGTTGAGACATTCCTCCCACACCCAACTATTGGCCCCGCTTAGGAGGCTTGGGAAGAAAATTTGAGAAATGAAGGTCAGCTGGTCTCTGAGAGCTTGGTACTTGCCAGGTGATCAGAAAGCTACCTGGTCTTGGGTTTTGACTTGGAATCAGAGGATGGGGCCTTAAGAACCAACCAGAAAGGGGCTTTTCCCCTCTGAGGCCGAGGAGCTGAGTGTACCCTCCAGTAGGTGTGAGACAGAGAGAGTAACCACACGCCCCAAGGATGTATCAGTGCAAGTCATGGTAGCTGCTATAACAAAATTCCTAATTTTGTTTTTTACTTTTTTATTTATCTGTTCCTTTGTTTCTTTATTTTTGGCTACGCTGGGTCTTCATAGCTGTGCGCAGGCTTTCTCTAGTTGCGGTGAGCAGGGGCTACTCTCTGTTGTGGTGCACAGCCTTCTCATTGTGGTGGCTTCTCTTGTTGCGGAGCATGGGCTCTAGGCACATGGGCTTCAGTACTTGCAGCATGCAGGCTCAGTAGTTGTGGCATGCGGGCCCTAGAGCGCAGAGGCTTCAGTAGTTTTGGCACGTGGGCTCAGTATTTGTGGTGCACGTGCTCTAGAGCACACGGGCCTCAGTAGTTGTGGCATACAGGTTCAGTAGTTGTGGCCCACGGGCTCTAGAATGCAGGCTCAGTAGTTGTGGCACACAGGCTTAGATGCTCCGCAGCATGTGGGATCTTCCTGGACCGGGAAACAAACCCGTGTCCTCTGCATTAACAGGCGAATTCTTAACCACTGGACCACCAGGGAAGTCCCACAAAATTCCTAATGTCGATGGCTTTACCTACCGGAGGGGTATTTCTCGCACGCATAAATCCCCAAACAGCTGTCCCTGACATGGGCAGCTCTCCTCCAGTGCGGAGTCTGGGACTTGCTTTGCTCCCATCTTGTGACAATGAGGGTCACCATCCCCATCTGCTTCTGTCAGAGGAAGAGGAAAACCCAGGGCAGAAGGTGGTGGAGGTTTCTATGTGGAAGGCCTGACTCCACTTTTGCTCAGATTCCACTGAATCCTAACTGCAAGGGAGGCTGGGAAGGAGGTCACCTGTATGTCCAAAAAAAGGAAAGAGTTTTGATGTAAAACTAGCCAACCTCTGCTCCTCAGGGTGAACTAGGAAGTATTGATCATAGTGCCTGGCACAAAGTAAGCAAACAAGTAAATTTGTTCCTTACCCTCCTTCCCACTCCCTGTTCATTTAAATAAAATAAATGGATCTTGTCTCCGTAGCTAGAATCAGGAAAGCTTTGCTATCTAGCAACGTGTTGTGTTGTAACTCACTTATTGCAAGAAACTGTACTCTGGAATGGAAAAGTCTTACAAGAAGAATGTAGAAGCTGCTAGAGAATATCCTTAAGCAGCGCACACAAGGCCTGTGCACAGCCTTCCTCAGACCCCCACCTCACTTACCCTGTCCCACATCTCTACCCGTGCCTCTCCACACACACCTGCAACCTCTACCACACCGGAAGGCTCCCTGTTCTCAAACACACAATTACCACCGTCCTCTACATTGCTTTGTTGCTTGCACTCTCTGAAATACCTTTGTCCCATCCATCTATGCACCGGTCTTTATGCCAGGTACTAGGGATATGGAAAAAGAGAGCAAGAAAGGGAGAAAGAGAGAAAGAAAGACCCAAGACCTAGTTCTTGTCCATACACTGCACGTCCTGTCCGGGACTCATCTTATCTGTAAAGTGCAGTTCTACTTCTTCCTACTACAATTTCCTTCTTCTTTGCACACAAGTTCTAATAAAATATTCTTTTCTTATACTCTGAAGGCATAGCACACACATCTAGGCCAGTGGTTCTCAAACTTCTTAATCTCAGGACACTTCACATCCTTAAAAATTTATTTATGAGAAGATCTTCATGACCTAGGGCTAGGCAAAGTGTTCTTAGACTTGACCCTAAAGGCATGATCTATTAAAAAAAAAATCAACAAATTGGACTTCATCAGCATTTAAAATCTTCTCTCTGCAAAAGATCTTTATTAAGAGAGTGAAAAAAAAAAAACACAGACTGGGAGAAAAATATTTGCAAATCATATATCTGACAAAGGATTTGAATCCAGAATATATAAAGAACTCCCTGAATATAACAGTAAGAAAACAAATAATCCAATGTGAACATGGGCAAAAGACTTGAACAAACACTTTACCAAAGAAGATATATGGATAAGTACATAGAAAGATGTTCAATATCATTAGCTCTTAAGGAAATTTGAACTAAAGAGAGATACTACTACACACCTGTTAGAATGGCCAAAATAAAAATACTGACAATAAAATGTACCGGTGAGGATGTGAAGCAACCAGATTTCTCATATATTACTGAAGGGAATGAAAAATAATACAGCCACACTGGAAATATTGGTTGGCTACTTATACAGTTAAACATATTCCCCAAATGACCAAGCAAACACAGTCCTTAGTATTGAGTCTAGAGAAATAAAAACTCATGCTCACACAAATACCTGTACACAAAGGCTCTTTATTTATAGCTTTATTTGTAATAGTCAAACACTGAAAACTATGCAAATTTCCTTCAGTGAGTGAATGAATAAACAAACTGTGATACATGCATTCAATGGAATATTACTTAGCAACAAAAAGGAACAAACTATTGATACACACAACTACTGGGCTGGGTGTCAAAAGCACTATACTAAAGCAAAAAAAGCCAGTCTCAAAGAGTTACATGCTGTATGATTCCACTTACATAATGTTCTCAAAATGACAAAATTATAGTGATAGAGAGCAGATCAGCAGCTGCCAGAAATTAGGGTTGGGAGGAGGGTCTGACAATGAAGGAGGAGCATAAGGAAGTTTCTCTGTGGTGATAGCGCAGTTCTGTATGCTGGTCAGAGTTACGGTCACATGAATCTGTATATGTGATAATATTTCATAGAACTTTGCACACATACACACAAGTTCATATAAAAGCTGGCAAAATACACATAAAGATCTGTAGTTAACAGTACTGAACCAATGTCACTTCTCCAGTTTTGACAATGTACTATATTTATATACGATGTTGTCATTGGGGGAAACTGAGCAATGGATATATAAGATCTCTCAGTATTATTTTTGCAGTTTCCTGACAATCTTACACCATCTCAAAATTATTGAGGTCCCCTAAGAGCTTTTGTTTTTGTGCACTATATCTACCAACATTTACTATATAAGCCATTGATTCTGAGAATTCTTTACATATTTATTTATTTAAAAATCATAGTAAACCATTTATATGATGACAAACAAAAACATTTTTATGAATGATAAGCTATATTTTGGAAAATAAAACGATCACGAGGAAAGTTGGCATTATTTTACATTTCGAACATCTCTTTAATGCATGGTTTAATTGAAGACAGATGGATTGTTCTATCTACTTCTGCGATCTGTTGTGACTTTACATGTTCACATCATCTCTGGAAAACTCCACTGCACACTCATGAGAGAAGGAGGGTGAAAAAGGCAAATACCATGTTAGTTTCATTATAAAAAGTGTTTGGACCTCGCAGACCCAATGAAACGGTCTTGGGGATACCCAGAGGTCCCTCACCATACACTGGGAATTGGTGATCTAGGTTAAGGCATGTCCCATGATATTTTAGCCATCTGTTTTTGTATCTTTGTCCCTTGTATGCCTGTGAGCTCCAGCAGGGTCAGAATTCTGTCTAATTCACTTCTCTTTCTCTAGAGGCTAACACTACGTCAAGTTCTTAGTAAGAACTTAGTGCATATGGCAAACAGAACAAAGAATGAGAGGAGGAAACCATTTGTTGTTCTGTTTTTTCTTCTGTCTTTCAAGGTTTGTAGGTGATTACAGTTTTTGAAATCTGAAGAGAAAATTTGAGTCTCGAGAGATGTGCTGTCTGTAGAAGGTCAGTTGGTCCAGGGAACAGCCGACAGTGGTTGAGAGACCCAAAGAGACAAGCCAAGCGATTTGCATTCGCACTGTTTTGTTTGACTCCCCGCTCCCCTTGTCTCCTGCCATTTCTGATTTTTATGTTCCTTGTCAGGACACAGGAGTACATACAGGATATATAGCATATGTTGAAAGGTCCAGGAGGGCTTCTTTGTAGGACCAGGCACAGTCAGGATCAATTAAGTAACAAGGAAGGTAGAAAATATAGCTGCAGCTGGAACAAATCAGTTGCTCAGGCATGCAGGTTGCAACCCATAAAAGGTCAGCAGGCAACTGGCGTGAGCAGCTATGAGTGAAGCTTTTGGCTCCACAGAGCTAGAAGAAGCCAAGCGATCAGACATCCTCGCATCCTGTGGATGGTGACGACTTTGCAAATGATGGGTCAGATTGTGCCCCAGTTACACTTCTCATCTGGCTTCTTCTCAGTTGATTTCTCCCCTGCCCCCCAGCAGGGGAGTTATTTCACCAAAGTGAGAGGTTGGTTTTATGGGTTGGAGGCGGGCCTCAACTACTAAATTTCAACGAGTGAGAGAATCTGGACTTGTATATGAATTAGGGGACTTTTTGGGAGGAGGAACGGAACAGCAGTGAGGCCTAAAGAAAAGCAAAACCTCATGCTTCATCTTACTGCACATGTATTATAACTAGAGATCAAATTTCAGGTTAATTTCCAAAAATGGATAACTTCTTGGCAAATCTATTAGCTATCTGCTCTTCCTTAGTTCAGTAACAAGGGATCATTATTTCTTAGCCTGACTCAGTTCCCCACCCTATTTTTCTCAGAATAATTATTCCATATACATACATATATTTACATTGTTGTTGTTTTTAAGGGCAAAAGTCTAAACAGATGTGTAGGGATGTTTTATTGAGTATCCTGAAGAAATTAAGCTCACTCTTCCATTTTGATCAGATCAGAACACAATTAAGGAAGGAGACCCCAATTCAAATGAAGGATTTTAACTAAAAATAAAGTTGTTAACATGATCCTAATGAGCACATTTACTAAAAGTTCATCCTTTTATTAAATAAATAATTATTGAACAACTTCATGGTGCTAGACTCAGAGAACACAGAAATGAATAAGGAGCCTATAGGTTAGATGGGGTCATTTCAATGCTGCCTGCTTGGGAAATAAGATCATGCACTGCAGGACCACAGGAGAAAATTGTCACCTCTGCCAGGTGACTTCATGTAAGATAGAGTCTTAGAGGAGGCCATTGGCTTACAATGCACTTCCACACATTTTTAGAATCTTAAATACCCTTGAGTTATTATTATGTACTTGATTAGATTCAGAGAGGTTATGCCTTATGTTTAAGTTCAGTAAGCTAGGGACTTCCCTGGTCGTGCAGTGGTAAAGAATCCACCTTCCGATGCAGAGGACGTGGGTTCGATCCCTGGTCGCAGAACTAAGATCCCACATGCCATGGGACAACTAAGCCCGTGCACCACAACTACTGAGCCTGTGCACCTCAACTAGAGAGGCTTTATGCCTCGAAAACTACAGAGCCCACGCGCCACAACTAGAGAGAAGCCCACGTGCTGCAACAAAGTGCCTGCAGGCCACAAAAAAAGCTCAGTAAGCTAGTAAGAGGTAATGGTGGGGCTCAGATTCAGATATTTTTATTGCAGAACTTTTCCTAAGCTATTATTGGGATGAAAATTTAATGAGATCGTATTTGTGAAAGCACTTTGGAAAGTTATATATAAGGATCAGATATTGTCATCATTAAAGCATTTTTTAATAAAATTATTATAGTGAAGATTGAAAGAATATAATCTCTTGCCTTTTTTACACTTTCAAACAACTTCATGCTTAAGCGCGTTCCTTCCAATCCAGCATTTACTGAATTGGTTCTTAGTGTGCCCTTCTTTGTACCTTGGAGGATTTAGAAAAAGAGGACATAATAAATTATCCCAGTACGTTTGCGTTTGAGAATGAATTTGAGAACAACATCCTTGGTTAAAGAAGAGGACTTGGGGGAAAAGATCTTACAAAGAAGCAAGTAGGCAAGGAAGGGGAACAGGTTTCTCAGAGAAGCTGGTTGGTTCCCTTTGGGACATGAGGAACTGGAGGTGCCCAGTGTCCATTGGAAGGAAACACTCAGGACATGGTTTTACTGAGAGGGCATTGGAGCTGGGGCAGAGAGGTCCCACTGGAAGAAAGATGAGGTGGTGTCATCCCCAAAAGAAAGAACAATTCTCTGAATCTGACACAGCACTGGGTATGTGGAAATGTGGGTTCTAGTGATGGAGAAATGCAGAATGTGTTCCAGAAAACTATGTCTGAATTTGCTGGGCTATGATGTCTCTTCTCTGAATGTTTTTTGCTGCAGAAAAGGGTGAGTTGTAGGTGACGTGGCATCGAAGCTTTAGTCTATTCCATTGAAGCTTAAATGTTCACCAAACAACTAAAGCCTGGAACCAAAGCAACAGCACCTCTGGATTTGAAATGAAGGGCAGAAATGCAAGTGAGACAGACAGAAGGTAGAGAAGAAAGCTAAAGTTTTTCTGTTATGATCATGGACAGAGTGTCTGTTAACTGAGCAGGACCCTCTGGGGCCTTCCCAGGATAGACCCCTCCCCCATATCCTCTGTTTTGACTCCTCTCTCAAGTACCTAAATAATAGTATCTGGTTCGTATTTGCTGAGTTTTTCGGATGCTGAAAAGAAAACCACCAAGAAGTGGTTAAGAAATTAGCTACTTGATGATCATGAGATGTAGCCCCCAGATCTTCTGGCACCTAAGGATTGATCACCATCAACCAATCAGATAATTGTGCACAAGCTGATCACATACCCTAGGATGCCCCTCCCTCACCTTGCCTTTAAAAATGCTTTGCTGAAACTCTTCAGGGATTTCGGGGTTTTAGAGCACAGGTCACCCATCCTCCTTGTATTGGTGCCTTTACAGTAAATGCTGCATTTTCCTTCATCACAACCCGGTGTCAATAGATTGGTTTTACGGCACACGGGTGAGTGGACCCAAGTCTGGTTTAGTAACGTGTCCACATAGTGAAGGAGCAATCCTGCTCTTCACCCCAAAAAGCTTTGATGATAAAAGAAGTTGGGAATATTTCAACCTGGAATAAGGAGGTCTTTTCCATCATAGTTACTTTGGGGCATAAATATGACCCTCCCTGGCAAAGATTCCTACAGTTTGTAGAAGGCCACTTTGTGGATTAATATGTATGAAGCTTGGAAAAGAGTTGTATACTCAGGTACCTGAAGTGGAAAAAAGAGTGGGAACAAGACACCAGTAAGAGATCCTCTGTTCTACCTCCACCACACGCACACATTTTAGAGTAGGTTGAAAAGATGAAAAGAGCCCCAATTAGTTTAGGAATGAAGAGGTGGAGTGGAAAGAGAACATGAGTCAGCGTTGAGTCATTTTATTTCTTACAGAATAAAGCTCACACACACCAGGAATGAAGGGAGAGAAGAAAATCAAAGCCTGCTAAAGACAAAAACTCTCTTTGGACGAGAGTAAGTTATCAAATGGCCTGGGTATGACCTTGAGTAGTCAGCTGCTCGAAGAGACCACTTGCTGATCTAGGAGGTCCCAAGCAGTGGGACCCAAAGAGTGGTCACACCATGTCACCTAGGAGTGCATTAAAACTAGCTTCCACCTCAGACCTGCAGAAATCCACTCTCCCCAAGGGGATCCAAGAAGCTATTTATTTTGACAAGATCTCCAAGAAGCTTCCATCGAACCAGAAATCTGTGATTACCCAGCAGCCCCCAGGAGCAAGGGACTGTCTTAATTCTTCTTCGAAAAATGCCAAAACTTGATTCTCCAAACACAGTTCGTTCTCAAGAAATGTTTGAATGGATGCATTGATCAGCTGAACTTGGGGTGGACATGTGGCAGCGGCCATTCTCAATGTGAGAGGCATGTCTGGGGGCTGCACAGGTGTCAAGTTGACAGACCCATTCTAGAGAAGCAGAGATGTGGGAGCAATTTCCCTGGCAGGGGGAGGAAAAGAAGCTGCACACAACACAATCTTCCTCTGCTCTATGTTTTTGCAAGGGCTGAGGAAGATGCTTTCTGGAGCTGACAAGTCAGGGCAACACAGAGCAGAGGCTGTGTGGTACCAGATGCAGCTGCAGTGGACCCCAGTTGTGCTTGTCTGGCTGCCTTGGATCCTTGTTCTGCTGCGTGGGGCTTGAGACATTGGGTCAATTCCATCACCCTCTGCCTCCCGGTACCCCCTCCCCCCGCCCCGGGCCTCAGTTCCTCTCCTGCATGAGGTTGGACGCAGGATTGGCCACAGCTCCTGGAGACCCTCCTGGCTGACTGCACCAACACGAGCACGTAACCACAAGTCCTGAAGCGTTCCCGTGACTAGTGCAACAACCCTGGGATGTTGATCATGTGGGAGGAGGAAGTGTAAGCTCTGTGATGTTGAATGAAAGAAAGTTGTACCCCACAAGTGTGAATTTTCAATTGGCTACCTCAGGGGTTCCTTGTATGGTGGCCGGTTTAGCCATGACAGGCTGGATGGGGAAAGGTAGAGAAACAGAGACGGAGGGGCTCTCCCTCTGAAGTCCTGCAGATGTGGCCCTGGTCTCTGTGACCTGGTTAATCATCTCGATGTTAAGTGAAGTCTCTTTGCTCCAGTCATTTTCAGAAAGACAGTGGAGCACGGTGGCTAAGAGCATTCAGGGTCAAGTCCTGAACTTCACTGTACCTGAATGTCCTCTGCTATAAAATGGAGGAGATCCCACTACTCACCTGGTAGATAGGAGGTGAGGGTTAGCATTTAAAATATCAAAGGTGCTCAGAATGGTGCCTCACACAGAATAAGTGCTTAAAAACATTAGCTAACACTGTTATAAATGCTACTTTGTCCAAAAGATAGACAAAAAGTAGAATTAGGTGTTTGGATCTCATGAGGAGTTCTTGTGATGGTGCTGTAAAATCCTCTG
Source organism: Delphinapterus leucas (assembly GCF_059928025.1). Taxonomy (NCBI): domain Eukaryota; kingdom Metazoa; phylum Chordata; class Mammalia; order Artiodactyla; family Monodontidae; genus Delphinapterus; species Delphinapterus leucas. Next base: position 44,278,118 of record NC_143133.1, on the reverse strand, counting down.
GAATTTGCTTTCTTTGTACACCCTTCCTCCTCCTGTGCTGTCAGGTGCAAAGCAGAACCCCAAGTTTCCCCATCCAAGACAGAGGACCGTCTGGAGATCATTCTCAGTTACTGCCTGCTCAGGCCTAGCCTTTCTGTTGGATAATTTTCAAACTGGAAAAGATCTTGCCTTAGGCAATTCGACCACCTCATTTGCAGGTGAGGATCCCACGGTACAGGTCGACCTGACTCCATACCACAAGAGCTGGAATTACCAATCCTGAGCCCATGAGCTCTTTGTGTCTCAGCCAACAGAACAAGCCACTAACACTCTGGCTTGCTGGCTTCCTAGACTTCAGGCCATATTCACTTTGATACATTGTACAAATTAATTTTGTTTCTAAACTAGGAGTGGTAAATAAGAATGACTAAGGGTATTCGTGCTTTTTATGTGCTCGACATTTATAGAAGTGTTTACAGTCAAGAGTGGCAGGGTTTGGGGGGACTGTCATCAAGCAGGGGAGAGTGGATTTGCCATGGTAACGGAAGCCAGCGTGCGCCTTGCTTCCTTTTGTTTCTGAGTTACCTGAGCACTCCAGCCAGTGACCTCTCAGAACTTGAAGGTGTGTCCTACCACTTGAAAATTTAGTTCTTTCCTCTCCTCCGCATCTTCCATCTTTGGTCTGTCAGGTCACTTTCCTTTTACCCCCATCCCTGCATCGAGGGCCCACAGACCCAAGGAGAACTCTCTCCTTTGCCGATGTGCTGGTGAGCTGCTGGGGCTCACTCAGGGCTGGCATGTTAGTGTCCTGGGCTGCATAACAAAGTACCATAAACGGAGTGGCCTAAGCAACAGAAATGTATCCCCTCATGGTTCTGGAGACCAGAAGTCGAAATCAGGGTGTCGGTAGGACCAGGCTCCCTCTGAGGGCTCTAGCAGAGGATTCTTCCTCACCTTTTCCAGGTTCTAATGGTTGCTGGCCGCCCTCACTCTTTCCTCATCTGTGGACCTTTCCTCCAATCTCTTCCTTCATCATCACATGACCTTCCGTGCGCATCTCTGTACACCTTTTCCTCTTCTTATAAAGACACCAGTCATATTGACTTTAGGGCCCACCCTAGTCCATCTTCACTGAATTAATTACACCTACAAAGGCTCTGTTTCCAAATAAGGTCACATTCTCAGGTTCTGGGTGGACATGAATTCTGGGGGGACATGATTCAACCCAGTACTGCTGGGGTTTCAACAATGCTGTGGAGTGGGTTCTACAGGCAGGCATCTAGCCCCTGCTGTCTTATACCTCTCAGATTTCTTCTTTTCCAGGATTAGTGGAGTTTAGCCTCAAAGTCTCCCCAGGCTCAGTTCTTATCCATCACCTCTAAGTTCAGGCTCTTTGTTTCTTAATAACTAAAATCTGTTAAGTGCACAAAGGACGTGTAGAGCTGAGTAACTGAAATCGTGTCTGCCCCTCCTTCCCATCAAATAAATCCGTCTCCAACATATGGTCCTCCTCCACCCGCCACCTCCACCACCCCCTGCATTATACAACCTTCAACTCAAACAAGCAGCATCCCCCAAAACGTGTTTCCCACCCTCACCACTCAAGGCCTTTCCTCTGCCTTGAATGCCTCTTTCCCATTTCCAGCACCTCTGACATCAAAGTGGGGAGCAATGGAACCTCCCTGCCCTCCCCTCCTTCCATCTGCACGTTGCTCACATTTCCATGACAGCACTCAGCACGCTGTGCCCAAGTGATTCTTTCAGGACGCTGCTCCTCAATTAGCAGGGCTCTCCAAGCATTGGTTCTCCCAGACCTTCTCCCTGGAGACATCCCGCCACCCACGATGGGTTCTGTGACCCTCTTCTTCCCTCATCTTCCTTCTGCTTCAGTTGATTCTTGAAAGAAGATAGCCTGTCGGGTAAAGGGAGGTCCGAGCTCCTCCTGCCCCACGTGGCAAGAAAAAACAGTGAGTGTGGCGGATGAGTCAGGTTCTAGAATGTTACTCAAACCATATCACTGGGGGGTATAATGTTGTAAAAGAACACAGAGAAACCTGAAAAAGCAATGGTGCCTTTCTTTCTCTCTCTCTTTCTCTCCAATCTTTGATGCACCATCCAAATCTCACTGTGTCATTGCCACCTAAGAAAATTCATCAGCAACCAGAGGGAGGCCCCAGGGACAGGAAGCCCTGTTTGCCTAGGCCAAGGAATCTTCCTGATTCTGTGCCATATAAGTCAGATCACCTGTGACAAAGGGCCCACATGGGATTCATGCACTGTGGCAGAGGTTGCTGGTGGTCTCTCAGCATCTGTGCTCTCCTTTTCCAACTCTGAGCTGAGCTCATTGCAACTCTGACTAAAGAGCTTATATCCAACCTCCCATGCAGCTGGGTGTGGTCATGTGAGTGAGTTCTGGCAATGGGATGTAAGCAGAAGTGATATGTACTGATTCTTGGAAGTGTCCTCGAAGGGAAGCAACATGCCTTCTTCTGCTCCTCCTCCTTACAGCTTCCTGGGCTTCAGACATGATGGCTGAGCTCAAGCAACCATTTTTAGACAATGAGGACGTAAACAGTGCTCAAGGTCATTGTGCAGCTGCCTTATCAAACTTGGCCTCTTTACTTCTGGGATTCATGTAAGTGAGAGGAAAAGCAAGTTCTCTTTTATTGAAAGTCTTTCTGGGGGGAGTTATCTGACTCTCACAGCTGAGCTGGGATGACCTGAGTCTCAGCTAGTAACAAGCTTCCTTCCCTAAGACTGATTCTCTCTGTGAACCATGGTAGGTGATGGTAGAAGGACAGCATCCGAGGATTTGGAATTCCAGGTTCCTGCCGTAAAAGGGAAGTTTTTCACTTGCCTTTTAACAACCCCATGTTAGGCCCCAACTGGCTCTAACTCATTATTCCTCCACCTATTTCTCACTATTGACCCTTTAAGGACCTTTTAAAGATATTTGTTTCCTAATCAACTCCTCCCATGAAATTTTAATAGCATGGATATGCTGTATATTTGTTTATGTACTGTATATATAACTGTGTGTTATACATAAAAAGTGTAAAATGTTTTATGTCCCCTAAGAGAACCTATTTTTGTTTCCTTGAGAACAATTTCACCCCTGTTGAGGATGCATGGCCTAACTACAGATGTTCTGCTGACCAAGGAGCAAGGAGACTTGTTTTTAAACCAACCTGTACAGACTTATGGACTCATTATGTTTCCCTTAGTCTCTCAGGCTCCTGTAACAAAATACCACAGACTGGATGGCTTAAATAGCAGAAATTTATTTTCTCTTAGTTCTGGAGGCTAGAAGTCCAAGATCAAGGTGCCAGCATGGCTGGGATCTAGTGAGGACTCTCTTCTTGGCTTGCAGGTGGCCTCACATGGCACAGAGAGGAAGCTCTGGGGTCTCCTTTTTTTCTCATTAGTATAAACCTTTTATTTTATACTTTGAATTTTGGACAATCTCAAACATATACCAAAGTAGAGAGAATAGCATGTATAGACTGCTATATTACCTATCACCCATCTTCACCAATTATCAACTCATGGAAACTCTTTTTCTTTCATTATATTAGTTTCAGGTATACAGCATAATGATTCAATATACATATATTACAAAATGACCACCACAATAAATCTAGTTAATGGTGTCTCTTCTTATAAGGACATAAATCCCATAAGAGCACCACCCTCATGACCTAATTACATCCCAAAGGTCTCACCTCCAAATACCAACACAATGGGGATTAGGTTTCAACATATAAATTTGGGGAGGCACACACACTCAGTGTAAAGCATCCTCCAAGGTTGTTCCCACTTCCAAACCCTTGTCTTTGCTGTTCCTTCTGCCCAGAACATCTTCCCCTAGATCTTCAACTGGTTTGCTGTTTTCCATCTTTCAGGACTCAGCACACTGTCACCTTTTAGAGACCCTCTGTTCACATCCCAGAAAAAAGCCATATCCCTTGCTCCTGCACTCTCTATCATATCACCCCACTCAATTTTTTTTTTTGGTACCCTTTTCTAAAGGTCTCTTTTTTACATAATTGTTTAATATGTTGTTTGTCTCCACCTGCTCAGATGTAAAGTTCCATGAAAGGCCTTCTCTGTCTTTTTCACTGTTGTATCCCAAGCGCCTAAAATAGGACCAGGCACACAGTAGGCACTTAATAAATGTGGAATAAATAAATAACCCCTTTTACAATCAGGCATAATGAGCAAGCTCCCTATCATTTTCTTGCCTTTATCAAGCATGGAAGGTCTTAATCCCTCACTGGGACACAGTACTCTAAACTTTACAAAGGACTTTCCTATCCATTTTCTCATCGAAGGCTCTCAGCCTTCCAGGCAGGGGAGATATTATTGCCCCCATTTTGTTGGGAACACCTTCTCAGAGTCACATATCTGGCCAGTGGAACCAAGGCCTCCTGACCTAAGGCCAGCCTCCCTCCGTTACACTCCCTTCTTCACAGGGTAAGGGCCCTCCCATCCATTACAGAGTCTCCATTTTCTAGCCTTGGACATGAGGAAATGACTCAACGTCTCAGCCAACCAGGCTCCAGGTCAGGTATTGATTCAGTTGATGGCCACTAAGTCTTAAGTTGCACTTAGGAGTAACTGGAAAGATCTTATCCTGCTCCTGTCTCTAAGCTTTTCTCCAGCAGGCCCTTGGCATGGTCACAGCCTCCTTCTGGGCTTTGGAAGCTCTCTGCTTCCATTGCACTTGAAGGAATGGTCTGAGCAGTGTCTCGGACAGAGGGAGATGCTCCCACAGATCCTACAGTAAGAGGCAGTTCAGGTGAGAGGCAGTCAAGGGGCACAGGTGATGGCTTTTGTGCAATTAGTCTTTTGCAACTGTATCATTTACACAGTGCCTTTGGAAGAGCCCTTCCTTACATGATGAAATGGGTTTTGCTCTGGGGATTTCTCATAAGGAAAACATCCAAAGTACACACTTATGCAGAGTTAGTTTTTGAAGAATTAGACAGCCTCACTGTCCAACAATATGGGAATTGTTAAATAAAAGAACGATAGATTCATGGGATGTAACCCAGCGTGGGATGTTACATAACCACTAGGAATGTTCGGTAGAAATATCTGATAATGATCTAGGAAAACACTAAATACCAACAAAAATATCAAATAATGCCAAAAATTATCCTGACAAAAACAGAATACAAAATTGTATCCTGCATATAATCTAACAGCTACGCTATAAAGAAAAATGATAGCTAGAGAAAGGCTGCAAAGTTGTAGGAGGATAAGAATGACTGTATGCCCTTGATATGATTATGAATGGGGTCTTTCCTCTGGTTATTCTAATTTTTCTGTAATTCAATATTTATTTTTCCTTAAAAAGCTTTAAATGTTATTTTTTGGATTCATGATAACTGAACACATTTTTTAAAATAAATATAATCACAAAGGAAATTTTTTTTAATGTACTGGTATTCCCACGACTGATAATATATTGGGGGATAGCCTCCCTGTAATCTCTACATGCATATAAGTCTACATTTTTATAAGCAAAAGTAAAATCATACTGTGCCTATAATTTATAGCCTATATTTTACTCAGTGATATTTTATGAACATCTTACCATGTCAATACTTCTACAATATTATTTTAAATTCTGCTTAGTTTGTGGTATATGGGTGTCTCACTGTCTAATTTATCTCGTATTGTTGGATGTTTAGATTACTTCCAATTTTTTGATGTTATAAATTACAATCATGGATATTCTTTCTAACCACTTTGTGTCACACATTCTTGATTATTTACTTACAGTAAAAAATTTTAAGTGGGATTTTTGAGTGCTAACATATACACATTTTTATGTTTATATACATAATGTGTGTGTATATATATGTATATATATGCCAGTTTATATTTATGTAAGTTGTGTAGGAGAGATCCTATTTCCCACTCTTACCAAATTTTGATTGTTATTATTTTTACAACTTTGCTCATTTAGTAGACATGAATGGGCATGCTATTTAGGTGTCTTTCCATTGCATTTTAAAAAACCCAACTCAAAAAGCTTAAGAAAAAAAGGCAGGAGATAGGGAAGGGAGGGAGTGATACTTCAGGTAACTGCAAAGTACCAGGAGTAGATGTTGCTTTAAGTAAAGTTTCATTTAAGTTTAAAAACACTGACAAACCTCATTTCTGGACTTGGCTTCTTCTGCTCTCTGTGTAGTGTCATCTGAACACCTATGCAGGAGAAAGGGAGAGTCCAATAAAAATGGTGGCCTAATGAAACCTGGGAGTCGAGTCTTGCTGGCCCTGGATGGGCCTCCACAGAACACATTGCCCACAGAGAACCAGTCAGAGGCAGAACCTGGACTCTGGCATGTACTCCCTCCCAGAACCCTCTGGGCTACAAATAGGCAAGGGGTATTTTCCTCAAAGCCAAACCAGGGTATGGTTCAGCAAGAAGAAGAGTGGATGTTGGCCTAAATGTATAGTAAAAAGCAGACTGATCATTTGAAAATGGAACATCAAAGCCACATCAGATCTTATCGGTATGTTTTTAAAACACATTTACCGAGACCTTCAAGATGGCGGAGGAGTAAGACGTGATCACCTTCCTCCCCACAAGTACAGCAGAAATACATCTACATGTGGAACAACTCCTACAGAACACCTACTGAACGCTGGCAAAAGACCTCAGACCTCCCAAAAGGCAAGAAACTCCCCACGTACCTGGGTAGGGCAAAAGAAAAATGAATAAACAGAGACAAAAGGATAGGGAAGGGACCTGCGCCAGTGGGAGGGAGCTGTGAAGGAGGAAAGGTTTCCACACACTAGGAAGCTCCTTTGAGGGCGGAGACTGCAGGTGGCTGAAGGGGAAAGCTTCAGAGCCGCGGAGGAGAGCGCAGCCACAGGGGTGCGGCGGGCAAAGCGGAGATTCCTGCACAGAGGATCGGGGCCGACCTGCACTCACCAGCCCAAGAGGCTTGTCTGCTCACCCGCCAGGGCGGGCGGGGGCTGGGAACTAAGGCTCGGGCTTCGGTTGGAGCGCCGGGAGAGGACTGGGGTTGGCGGTGTGAACACAGCCTTTAGGGGGTTAGTGCGCCACGGCTAGCCGGGAGGGAATCCGAGAAAATGTCTGGAACTGCCAGAGGCAAGAGACCATTGTTTTGGGGTGTGTGAGGAGAGGGGATTCAAAGCACCGCCTAAACCAGCCCCAGAGACACGCGCGAGCCGCGGCTATCGGCACGGACCCCAGAGACGGGCATGAAACGCTCAGGATACTGCTGCCGCCACCAAGAAGCCTGTGTGCAAACACAGGTCACTATCCACACCTCCCCTCCCGGGAGTCTGTGCAGCCTGCCACTGCCAGGGTCCCGTGATCCAGGGACAACTTCCCGCAGGAGAACGCACGACCCGCCTAAGGCAGTTGCAACGTCACGCTGGCCTCTGCCGCCCCAGGCTCGCCCTGCATCCACACCCCTCCCTGCCCCCAGCCTGAGTGAGCCAGAGCCCCCGAATCAGCTGCTCCTTTAACCCCGTCCTGTCTGAGTGAAGAACAGACGCCCTCAGGCGACCTGCACACAGAGGCAGGGCCCAATCCAAAGCTGAACTCCGGGAGCTGTGCAAACGAAGAAGAGAAAGGGAAATCTCTCCCAGCAGCCTCAGAAGCAGAGGATTAAATCTCCACAATCAACTTGATGTACCCTGCATCTGTGGAATACATGAATAGACAACACATCATCCCAAAATTGAGGTGGTGGACGTTGGGAGCAACTGTAGACTTGGAATGTGCTTAATGCATCTAATTTTTACTGGTTTTATGTTTATCTTAGTTTAGTATTTGCAGTCTATTATCATAGGTAGATTTGGTTATTGATTTGGTTGCTCTCTTCCTTTTTTTTATATATATATATAGATAATATATTTTTTTTTCCTTTTCCTCTTTTTGTGAGTGTGTATGTGTATGCTTCTTTTTATGATTATGTCTGTATAGTTTTTCTTCTACCAGTTGTCTAAGGGTTCTGTCTGTCCGTTTTTTTATTTTTAATAATTTTTAAATTTTAATAACTTTATCTTATATTTCCTTTCTTTCTTTCTTTCTTTTTTCCCTTTTCTTCTGAGCCATGTGGCTGACAGGGTTTGGTGCTCTGGCAGGGTGTCAGGCCTCTGCCTCTGAGATGGGAAAGCTGAGTTCAGGACATTGGACCACCAGAGACCTCCCAGCTCCACACAGTATCAAATGGCGAAAGCTCTCCCAGAGATCCCCATCTCAATGCTAAGACCCAGCTCCACTCAATGACCAGCAAGCTACAGTGCTGGAAACCCCAAGCCAAACAACTAGCAAGACAGGAACACAACCCCACCCATTAGCAGAGAGGCTGCCTAAAATCATAATAAGGTCACAGACACCCCAAAACACACTACTGGACACGGTACTGCCCACCAGGAAGACAAGATCCAGCCTCATCCACCAGAACACAGGCATCAGTCAGCTCCACCAGGAACGTACAAAACCCACTGAACCAACCTTAGCAACTGGGGGCAGACACCAAAAAAAGTAGGAATTATGAACCTGAAGGCTGTAAAAAGGAGACCCCAAACACAGTAAGTTAAGCAAAATGAGAAGACAGATAAACACACAGCAGATGAAGGAGCAAGGTAAAAACCAACCAGGCCAAACAAATGAAGAGGAAATAAACAGGCTACCTGAAAAAGAATTCAGAGCAATGATAGTAAAGATGATCCAAAATCTTGGAAATAGAATGGAGAAAATACAAGAAACCCCTTTAACAAGGACCTAGAAGAACTAAAGAGCAAACAAACAATGTTGAACAACACAATAAATAAAATTTAAAATTCTCTAGAAGGGATCAATAGCAGAATAACTGAGGCAGAAAAACAGATAACAGACCTGTAAGATAAAATAGTGGAAATAGCTACTACAGAGCAGAATACACAAAAAAGAATGAAAAGAATTGTGGACAGTCTCAGACACCTCCAAGAAAACATTAAATGCAACAACATTCGAATTATAGGAGTCCCAGAAGAAGAGAAAATGAAAGGGACTGAGAAAATATTTGAAGAGATTATAGTTGAAAACTGCCCTAATATGGGAAAGGAAATAGTCAATCAAGTCCAGGAAGCACAGAGAGTCCCATACAGGATAAATCCAAGGAGAAACATGCCAAGACACATATTAATGAAACTATCAAAAATTAAATACAAAGAAAAAATATTAAAAGCAGCAGGGGAAAAATAACAAACAAGGGAATCCCTATAAGGTTAACAGCTGATCTTTCAGCAGAAGCTCTGCAAGCCAGAATGAAGTGGCAGGACATATTTAAAGTGATGAAAGGGAAAAACCTACAACCAAGATTACTCTACACAGCAAGGATCTCATACAGATTCAACAGAGAAATTAAAACCTTTACAGACAAGCAAAAGCTAAGAGAATTCAGCACCACCACACCAGCTTTATAACAAATGCTAAAGGAACTTCTCTAGGCAGGAAACACAAGAGAAGGAAAAGACCTACAATAACAAACCCAAAACAATTAAGAAAATGGTAATAGGAACATACATATCGATAACTACCTTAAATGTAAATGGATTAAATGCTCCAACCAAAAGACATAGACTGGCTGAATGGATACAAAAACAAGACCCATATATATGCTGTCTACAAGAGACCTACTTCAGACCTAGAGACACATACAGACTGAAAGTGAGGGGATGGATAAAGGTATTCCATGCAAATGGAAATCAAAAGAGAGCTGGAGTAGCAATTCTCATATCAGACAAAATAGACTTTAAAATAAAGATTATTACAAGAAACAAAGAAGGACACTACATAATGATCAAGGGATCAATCCAAGAAGAAGATATAACATTTGTAAATATGCACCCAACATAGGAGCATGTCAATACATAAGGCAAATGCTAACAGCCATAAAAGGGGAAATTGACAGTAATGCAATCATCATAGGGGACTTTATCACCCCACTTTCACCAATGGACAGATCATCCAAAATGAAAATAAATAAGGAAACACAAGCTTTAAATGGCACGTTAGACCAGATGGACTTAACTGATATTTATTGGACATTCCATCCAAAAACAACAGAATACACTTTCTTCTCAAGTGCTTATTGAACATTCTCCAGGATAGATCATATCTTGGGTCACAAATCAAGACTTGGTAAATTTAAGAGAATTGAAATTGTATCAAGTATCTTTTCTGACCACAACGCTATGAGACTAGATATCAATAACAGGAAAAAAAACTGTAAAAAATACAAACATATTGAGGCTAAACCATACGCTACTAAATAATCAAGAGATCACTGAAGAAATCAAAGAGGAAACCAAAAAATACCTAGAAAAAAATGACAATAAGCAAATGACGACCCAAAGCCTTTGGGATGAAGCAAGAGCAGTTCTAAGAGGGAAGTTTATAGCAATACAATCCTACATCTCAAATAAACATCTCAAATAAACAACCTAACCTTACACAAAAAGCAATTAGAGAAAGAAGAACAAAAAAACCCCAAAGTTAGCAGAAGGAAAGAAATCATCAAGATCAGATCAGAAATCAATGAAAAGGAAATGAAGGAAACGATAGCAAAGATCAATAAAGCTAAAAGCTGGTTCTTTGAGAAGATAAACAATATTAATAAACCATTAGCCAGACTCATCAAGAAAGAAAGGGAGATGACTCAGATCAATAGGATTAGAAATGAAAAAGGAGACGTAACAACTGACACTGCAGAAATACAAAGTATCATGAGAGATTAGTACAAGCAACTATATACCAATAAAATGGACAACTTGGAAGAAATGGACAAATTCTAAGAAAAGCACAACCTTCTGAGACTGAACCAGGAAGAAATAGAAAATATGAACAGACCAATCACAGGCACTGAAATTGAGACTATGATTAAAAATCTTCCAACAAACAGAAGCCCAGAATGACTGTCATCAAAAAATCTACAAACATTAAATGCTGGACAGGGTGTGGAGAAAAGGGAACTCTCTTGCACTGTTTGTGGGAATGTAAATTGATACAGCCACTATGGAGGACAGTATGACGGTCCTTAAAAAACTAAAAATAGAACTACCATATGACCCAGCAATCCCACTACTGGGCATATACGCTGAGAAAACCATAATTCAAAAAGAATCATGTACCACAATGTTCATGGCAGCTCTATTTACAAGCAACCTAAGTGTCCATTGACAGATGAATGGATAAAGAAGATGTGGCACATATATACAATGGTATATTACTCAGCCTAATAGAGAAATGAAATTGAATTATCTGTAGTGAGGTGGATGGACCTAGAGTCTGTCATACAGAGTGAAGTAAGTCAGAAAGAGAAAAACAAATACTGTATGCTAACACCTATATGGAATTTAAAAAAAGAAAAAAAAAGTTTCTGAAGAACCTAGGGGCAGAACAGGAATAAATATGCAGCCGTAGAGAATGGACTTGAGGACACAGGGAGGGGGAAGGGTAAGCTGGGACAAAGTGTGAGAGTTGCATGGACATATATACACTACCAAACGTAAGATAGATAGCTAGTGGGAAGCAGCTGCATAGCACAGGGAGATCAGCTCGGTGCTTTGTGACCACCTAGAGGGGTGGGATAGGGAGGGTGGGAGGGAGATGCAAGAGGGAGGAGATATGGGGATATATATATATACATATAGCTGATTCACTTTGTTATACAGCAGAAAGTAACACAACATTGTAAAGCTATTATATTCCAATAAAGATGTTAAAAAAACACACATTTACCATTTCAAATTGTTCGTGGGATAAAATCTTCAAGGAGGACTACCCCTCCTTCCCTCCCCCAGCTTTTTTTTTCGAGCCTCACCTTAACAATACTGTTCTTTGAGTTGGCACAAACCTCAGTCTCTCTGTGTCTCAATTCTCTCATCTGTAAAATGGGTCAATACCCATGTTAATCTGACAGAATAGCAGTAAATCACACTAAATAAGCCCATGTATGATAAAATATTTAACATCTCATATCTGAACAGATGTTTTCTGCCAACTTCAGGAAGTGGCCTCAGCAAAAGCACTTGACCATGATTTTTTGATTACGTCTAAAGAAATGTATTGTGTATCCTTGATAGGAACATAATTAACTGATAACTATTTTCTCTCTCTATGAAAAAATTAAGCTAGGAATTCCTGACTTCAAATACATCATTTCAATATAAAGAATAAATTCCTGGATGAGCAAAAGGTAAATTAAGCCACCCAATGAGTGAGGCCCTCATTTATGTGAAGGGCCTTGGTGATATTTTATGTCCATTTTGTAGTGGCTGCTGTTTCCCAATCCCAGACCTGAACTGTGAGGAACAGTTAAGGTTCTCACCAAGTGCTGACCATGGAGAAAGAGACTGCAAAATTGTGTTAACTCACTTATATCTGTGACCCCCAAGGGCTCTACGCTCTCTCCAGCCTCCACGCATGAACTATTCTAACTGAATTCTTCTTACCAGTGTCCTGCTGCATCTGTCCCACGTAAGCATCTTCCCCAGGTAAACAAGTGCTGTGTCCTGTCTCTCTTTGCAGGTGACTGTCTCTCCTTAGGTTTTGGGCTGTCCCATTGCCCTGTAACCTCATTTCTTTGAATGACGAGAGGACTTTCATGAGCCTGAAGTTTGCTTTGCTCCTTTGCTGTAAGATCAGGAACAATGCTCCTTCTAACGTTCTATATGTCTGAATAGAAACAGGAAGTTCTGCTATAAGTTTTAACTTGAATCCTTGTGCTGATTAGAGAAGGTAGGCACTATTTTAAAAATGAGAGGCTGGCTCAGAGTTAACTTCAAGGACTCACATGGCTTGGAAAGTGTGGAGCTGGGTCTTGAACCCAAAGCTTTGTAACCACTACACAGACTTACTTCCCAAACCTGTCTTTCAGGAATGGCACATTCTTCAGTGTGTCTAGTCTATAGCTTATGTGCAGATGAGGCTGAACAAAAAAGTTGGGGACAGTTCATAGAAGGTTTCGAATACAAGGTGTGGAGGTGTGACCATTAGGCTGTAGTGAGTCAAAGATTTCAGACCAACGTGTCTTAGCCCTTAGGAAAAATGACATTTTGTCCTTCGAAAAGAATAATCCAGCAGCAGTATGGAGGATACATCAGAAAGGCCAAGAGGACAGGAATGTGGATGGAGGCAGGGGAATTAAATTTTTGAACTCTTTGGGACAGGAGAATCAACAGTACTTAATTTGAGGGTAGCAGTCAGATGTTTGAGAATCTGATTTGTGTTTTTGAGAAGAGGAAAAGTGACATGAAATGACTTTATTCAGAATCAGGAGGAGGACCTGGTTTGGCAAGGAAAGTGGATAATGAGCTTGGATTTTGACAGACTGAGCAGCAGGTGTCCAGCCCATGGAGGGAAGTCTAACAGGTCACTGGAAATGGGCGTCCAGAACTCTGGAAGCAGGTTATGTGATGGGCTGCACCAGATGGATGTCTCTAAGGCTTTGCCTCTCACCTGTGCGCCTACATATCACCAAGCACGTGCTCCAGAGTTTGGAAAACTTAAATAAAGTCAAATGGGAATTTTCAGGAGTTTTAATGTAGCTTACGTGAAAAGCAAGCAGGGCTTTCTTCCTCCCTCAGGCTGGAGCTCATCAGGCAGTGACAATTTGAAATTTATGACTCAGACATTTAACATGTTTCAAGGAGAACATTATCATTTGAAAACCTTGTAAAGAGAAATGTGTCTGTACCAAGAAGCGACACTATCTTCCTTTTGTAAAGAGACCCCAATGATTTACATTTTCACTTTTGCTTCCCGTCTTGTGCTAAATAATTCTGACATTTTCTTCAAATGCAAATTACATTTCTGAAAATTTCTCAAATGTGAGCTTTTATTTTTCTAAAAAAAAAATAATGGTGGGGAGAGAGAGGGAGAGTTAGTTTTTTCATGTGACAACTATGTGATAACTCTGGCCATCTCCTGGGTCTCTAACTCCCACCCAGCCTGGTTAAAAAAAGAAAGGTACTAGTTTCATCTGGTTTTTCTGCCTGGCAATACAACTTCTATCAGAAATTGGCTCCTTGCTTCTTAAGTGGCTAAGGAGCTAGCCGTTCAGATAAACATTCAAAGTATTCAATATTAACATATGAAACCTTAACCTTGGGGTTGGAAGGACCTTCAAGGTCATCAGATGATAGGTACTCCCCTCCATCGCTGAATTTCCATTAAGCCTCTCCACACACTGAGTATGCAGTGAGAGCTAACGTATCTTCAATAGTATGCTTAAACTAACATAATCAAATTAAATTTCAATTACATATAAAAGCTTCCCCCCATTGGTCCTAGTTACCACTGTAGCCTTATCCTAGGTTAGAGTCAGTATTGAGTAGTTGGTCAGGTTGGGCTTTGCAGACAGACACATTAGGGTTCAAATCCTTCCCCTAATGCATGAATCATATTTTGAGCACAGTCTGTATAACCTGGGAGGTTGTCAGAAATGCAGAACTTTGGGCTCCACCTCAGACTTACTGAATCATAATCGTTACTTTAATATGATCCCCGAGTGATCCACACACACATTAAAGTTTGAGAAGTGTAGCTCGAAGAACTCAATAACTTACCCACACACTCAGTTTCTTGTCTGAAAATTGAGATGGTTGGACTTGATAATCTCAAAAAGTTCCCTTCACCTACAAAACATTAAAATAATAAATTCAGAATTCATAAAAATCTATTGGCAGAATATTTTTAATAAGGGAAACCTGTTGACAATCTGGATAGAAAACATAGGGAAATTTTAAAGTAAACTATGATTTAGCCACTATTGAAAAATTACAACCAAATAGAATCTGGAGAGAACATCAAGAAAAGATTAGGATCTAAAATTTAATGATTCTAATCTAGAAAACTGGTACAAATGAACCAGTTTGCAAGGCAGAAATAGAGACACAGATGTAGAGAACAAATGTATGGACACCAAGGGGGAAAAGGGGGAGATGAATTGGGAGATAGGGATTGACATATATGCACTAATATATATAAAACAGATAACTAATGAAAACCTGCTGTATAACACAGGGAACTCTACTTCACTTTGCTGTACAGTAGAAACTAACACAACATTGTAAAACAACTGTACCCCAATAGAAAATAAATAAATAAAATAAAATTTAATGATTCTATTTAATAAACAGGAAAAAAAATTAGAAAAATAGCAAAATGTCTACAGTGCTTATATATAGGAAATGTGATTAGAAATGGTTATTTCCCTGTCAGTCTCTCCTTTCCAACCCCCATTTATTAAGTACATGTGGTTTAAGTAAGGGGGAAAAAACCCAAACACCTTACTTTTTGATCAACAAGGATCAAATAAAAGACATGAAAATGTCGTCTTACAAACAAACACAGAATTCATTTTATAATGAATGTACCAAATTTATTCTTTATCCTACAGAATATGTCCTTCAGCTATTGTCTTTCAAGGCCCAACTCAAGTCCCACTTCTTTCAAGCCAACATCTTACATACTCTGAGGTCAGGGATCTTGTTTGAATCAACTCTGCATCCTCTTTTGACAAAGACACCAACTCTAATTAGGAACAAAGGAAATGTGAAATGAAGGAAAGGAAGGAAGGAAACAAGGGAGGGAAGGAGAGGGAGGGAGGAAGGAAGAACAAAAGAATAAAAGGATTTACAAGTCTCAATGCTGACTTAACTCCAGTCCCTTTGGAATCCTGTGGGATATTTCTGAGCCATATCTGGCTATTAAGAAATGGCCTTGGGCTTCTCTGGTGGTGCAGTGGTTGAGAGTCCGCCTGCCGATGCAGGGGACACGGGTTCGTGCCCCGGTCTGGGAAGATCCCACATGCCGTGGAGCGGCTGGGCCCATGAGCCATGGCCGCTGAGCCTGCGCATCCGGAGCCTGTGCTCCGCAACGGGAGAGGCCACAACAGTGAGAGGCCCGCGTACCGCAAAAAAAAAAAAAAAGAAGAAAAAGAAATGGCCTTGCATTTTTCACTCTAGTGTCATGGTCTTTCTTCTCCAATGAGATTTCAAGTACCATAAAAAGTGAAAACATCTTTAAAAATATGTGCTTGGATTCTTCTTTTCTGAAGCAATTTAGTTTGGGAGACATACTGTTTATTCCTAGTCATGTAGGAACAGGGTGAGACCTCAGGATTGTCAACAACGTGTGATGGTGAAAGGTTGGGCCACAAGATGGTCTACTGGGCTTTTTAAATTTACAAACATACCAGAGCGTCTTGAGTGTATGTGCATAAGAGCAGTGCTTCAAATGCATGAGGCAAACACTGGTAAACTGCAAAATGAGCTAGATAAATCCACAGATAGATTAGGAGATTTCAATACTCCTCTTTCAATAGCTGATAGAACAACTAGACAACAAATTAAGACAGATATAAGAAACGTGAACAACACTTATGGTCACTTGACCTAATTGACCTTTATAGAACACTCCACACAATAATGGCAGAATTAACATTCTTTTCAAGTGCACATGCACTATTTATCAAAATAGACTATATGCTGGGTCACAAAAATCTCTATAATTTGGATCAAATTCATATAAAATATAATCTCTGAGCATATTGGGTTTAGACTGAAAGCAGCTTTTTTGGCCGTTTCCTGTTTGCCCACTTTTGTTCCCCTCTAATGGTAAAAGAACATAACTATAGGAATGAGATCACTAGGCAATTTAATCTAATTCCTGACTTATATTCTCCTGAACACACACCATGCCTTGCCTAACCTGTTGATTCTTTTTCTAGATTAAAAGAAGTAAGAATGAAGTAGTTAAAGAATGACTAGCTCTCTACCCCCAAAAGCCCCCTTGTCAGTTCTGCAGGCAGATCACAAGGACAAGATAACATCTGAAGAAAGAGTCAGCCAGTCTGCATTCAACAAAGAATGATGCAGAATCCAGCCTCCTGCCTTGATGATTCACTGAGATTCTTTCCCCTTTTTCCCTTTAAAAACTGTCATAGCTGAGCAGAATCATTGGAGTTGGTTTCGGGACATGATCCACCTTCTCCCCAGATTGCTGGCTTTTCTGATTAAAGCAGCTTTCTTTTCTACTGACACTTGCCTCTTGATTATTGGCTTTTGAGTGGTGAGAAGCCGAACCTGAGTTCAGTAACAGATTAGAAAACAGTAATAGAAATATATATGAGGGGCTTCCCTGGTGGCGCAGTGGTTAAGAATCCACCTGCCAATGCAGGGGACACGGGTTTGAGCCCTGGTCCGGGAAGATCCCACATGCTGGGGAGCAACTAAGTCCAAACGCCACACTACTGAGCCTGCGCTCTAGAGCCCACAAGCCACAACTACTGAAGCCCGCAAGCCACAACTACTGAAGCCTGTGCACCTAGAGCCCGTGCTCCACAACAAGAGAAGCCACTGCAATGAGAAGCCCACGCACCACAACGAAGAGTAGCCCCTGCTCGCCGCAACTAGAGAAAGCCTGTGCGCAGCAATGAAGACCCAATGCAGCCAAAAATAAATAAATTAATGAATTTAAAAAAATTTTTTAAAAAGAAATATATCTGAAAAAACCCTAAATAATTGGATACTAAGTAACACATTCAACTGTCAGAGAAGAAATCAAAAGTGAAATTAGATAGTATTTTGAACTGAATGAAAATGCAAACACCACACATCACAATTTGTGGGATGCAGCTAAAGAAGTAGTTAAATAAAAATTACAGCACTAAACACCTATGTTAGAAAAGAAAATAGCCTCAGAAACTAAAGTCTTAATCTCTCTTAAGAAACTAAAAAGAGCAAATGAAACTCAAAGTAAAAACAAATGAAATAGTAAAAATTGAAGTGAAAATCAATGAAATAAAAAACAAAAAAATATTTAAAAATCAATGCATTCAAAGCTTTTTTTTTTTTTCTAGAAGAGAGGTGACTGACCAGGAAAAAAAGAGAAAGAAACAAATAATCAATTACCAATATTTGGAATGTGAAACATGACATACAAAGAGATTCTATTAACCTGATAATAAGAGAATATTATGAAAACTTTATGCCAATTAATCCAATAACTTCCTTGACAAATTCTTTAAAAGACATAAACTACCTACCAAAGCTGACTCAAGAAACAAAAAGACAAAGCATCTTTATATTTGTTAAAGAAATTGAATCTGTAGTTAAAAACCTTCCCACAAAGAAAAACCCAGGCCCAGATGACTTCCATAATAAATCCTACCAAAGATTTAAGGGAAAAATAATAACAATTCTATTCAATCTCTTTCAGAAAACTGGCAACATGATCAAATATGTAGAAAATCCAAAGAAATCTATAGGAAATGTACCTAAACTAATAGGTTAGTCTAGGAAGTTTGCAGGATACAGGATCAATATACAAAAATCAATTGTATTTCTGTGTACTAGTAATGGCTTTTGGAAATTGAAATTAAAAATTAGCATCAATAAATATGAAATACTTGGGTGGAGCTGGAACGAGGGTGGGCTTCATGAAACACTCACCTCAATCCCAGAACTAAAGGGAGCACCAAAAACTAACTAATAAAGATAAATGATATTATAATGTAATCTTTTAAAATACCAAAATTAATGCAAAAATCTGTGATTAGTAAAATATCAACATTTTAAATAAAGACAGGATGTTGTTTTGTTTGTGATTCTACATTATTGTGCAAGAGGAACAGTTTGTCCCAACCAGTTGGTGGTTGCAAGACCTGTATACGGAGAATTACAAAACTGAGAAAATTAAAGAGCACATAAACAAAAAATTGGAAAGATATATTATTTTATGGGTCAGAGGACTTTGTATTATTAAGTGATCGATTTTTCCCAAATTTATCTATAGATTCAACAATTATCAAAATCGCAAGATAATGTTTTTTGGTAGAAATTAAGAAGTTGACTCTAAAATTCAAATGGAAATGCAAAAGACATAGAATACCTAAAATAATTCTGAAAAAGAAGAACCAAATTGGAGGACTTTTACTACCTGACTTCAATATTTCATATGAATCTACCACAATATAAAGACAGTGTGGTAGTGACATCAAGATAGACAGAGAAATGAAATAGAGTAGAGAATCCAGAAATTGACCTACACATATATGATCAATTACTTTTCAACAAGGGTGCAAAGACAGCTCAGTGGAGAAAAGATCGTGTTTTTAACAAATGATTAGCTATCCAGATGCCCCCAAAATTGTTTTCTTTTTTAAATTTCAATCATTTCTCAATGGTTCTCAAATAGTTTTGAGTAAAATGCCAATCTACAGTAAGTCCCCTACATACGAACCTTCAAGTTGTGAACTTTCAAAGATGCGAATGTGCCTTTGCATGTCCAATCACGTAGTTAGTTCACGTGTCTGGCGTACATTGTCACATGCCTGCATCCTCTACAAGTGGTTGTGCTTTTGTGTACTTTACTGTACGGTACTGTATAGAATACAGTAGTACAGTATCTTTGTTTCAAAATAGATCTGCAAGAGGACGACTTCATTGAACTCCTTGCTGTGCAACATGAGGAGCTTACTAATGAAGACGTGATGGAATTGGAGACCCAGAGAAAGGATGAAGAGAGACAAGAGAAAGAATAAGTAACTGAAGAACCAAAGAGATTCACAAAGCAGGAAATAGTAAGGGAAATTTCTTTATTTGAGGAGGCATTTTTAGTTTTTGAGGCACAGTATCCGAATGTAGAATGGTACACAAAGGTTGCAGCAGCCATTCAGAATACAATCCAGTGCTTCAGTGTCATCTATGATGAGAAAAAAAGAGCTACCACCCAGACATCACTAGATCATTTTTTCAAGAGGGTAGATAGAATTGAATCCAGCAAGGAACCAGAACTTGTGCCATCAATATCAGGCCTGAGTGAAATTACTGCTTGCCCTCCATCTCCTATTGCTGACGATCCTTCAGCTCTATGATCTCCCACCTCCTCTCCTTCCTCCAGTCAGTAACTCTTCTTGCCTGTTCACTCGATGCCAGCCCTTGTATGCCAGCTGTTGTCCTGTACGACTGTACTTTTCAAGGTACTGTGCTGTAAGATTTAAAATGTTTATTTTTTGCTTTTTTAATGTATTATTTGTGTGAAAAGTATTATAAACCTATTACAGTACAGTACTATACAGCCAATTATGTTAGTTGGGTACCTAAGCTAACATTATTGGACTCACAAACAAATTGGACTTACGAACGCACTGTCGGGACAGAACTGGTTCGTATGTAGGGGACATACTGTATAAAACTCATAGAAGGAAGCCTTATGATCTTGGGTAAGGCAAAGATTTCTTAAACATAATATCTAAAACATGATACATAAAATAAAAATTATAAATGGGCTTTCATCAATGTTAAACACTTTTGCTCTGTAAAATATCCTGCTACTAAAATGAAAAAACAAGCTACAGAATGGGAGAAAATGTTAGCAAATCCCATATCTGATTAAAGACTTGTATCCCAGAATATATAAAGAACTCTCAAAACTGAATAATAAGAAACAAATCCTCCTTCTCCCAAATAGGAAAAAATATTTGAAATAGACACTTCACAAAAAAGATATAGAGACAAAAAACGAACACATGAAAAGAGGTTCAATACCATTAGTTATCAGAGAAATACAAATTTAAATCACAGTGAAATGCCACTACACATATATTACAAAGGCTAAAATTTAAAAGAATAAGCATTTTAAGTTTCGGCAAGGATATAGAGCAACTGGAATTCTCATATACTGCTAGTGGGGATGTAAAATGGTACAACCACTTTGGAAGACAGTTTAGCCATTTCTATGAAAAGCTAACATACACCTATTAGTCTAATCACTAGCTCCTAGGAATTTATTTAAGAACACGTGTTCAGAAACTGTCAAGTAAGCATTTCAGGCTTTGTAAGCCAAAATGCTACATATTCTGCTATTTTAATGTAACAACAGCTGCAGGCAATAAGCAAATAGATACATGCAAGAGGATGGCTGAGTTTGGGGAAAGTACATAATAAGTCATCGTCTCTGGACCTCTGCAGATGTCCACATAAAGACCTGTACAAGAATGATCAGAGCAGCTTTCTTTGTGAAGCTCCAAACTGGAAACCACCCAGATTTCCACCAGCAGATGAATGGATAAACAGGCAGTGGTATAGCCATACAATGGAATAATACTCAGGACTGAAAAATAATGAATTAAATTTGTGTCCTAGCAGAGTCACTAAAATAATAATGAATTACTGATAAACACAATACGATGAATCGCCAAATAATTACGCTGTATGAAAGCCAGAACTCCCTTCCCCCTAAGAAGAGTACATATGGTATGATTCCATTAGTATGTAATATTTCAGAAGATACCAAGTAATCTATAGTGACTAAAAGCAGACCAGTGGTGGCTGGCAAAAAGGAATGAAAGGAGGGTTGGAGAGAAGTATTGTAAAAGGTCACAAGGAAGCTTTTGAGAGTGATGGTATATCCGTTATCTGGATTGTGATGTTGGTTTCATGGATGTACACATATGTCAAACTTGTCAAACTGTACACTTTAAATATGATCAGTTTGTTGTGTGTCAACTATACCTCCATAAAGGTGGTAAAAAACAAAACATACACCTGGCATGGAGGGGCAGGGTGGAACTGGCCTCAGGGAGCATGGAAGCTGAGACCTTGATGCCATTAGGACTTACTTTCTCTCACCTGACTTCTCTCTACAGATCATCTTCTCTCTCTGTCCCTGTGGAGGTACAAGGCCTTGCTCTACTTTCTGGAATAACACAGAACAAGCCTTGGAGGGCAGCCAAATGATGTCCTGCAAAGGACATGGGTGAAAGAGAAAGACAGACCTGAGTGAATATAAGATCTGCTACTTGCTTGTTTTGTGATTCTGGAAAAGATCAAAACCTGTTTTCCAATCAAGAAAATGGGAGAATTGCTTACTTTGCAAGGTTGTTGTAAGGATTAAAGAGATGAGTGGGGAATCATAAGAAGTGCTTTGTGTACCCACCAAACACTAGCTCTCTTTCTTCTTCATATACCAACCCTATTTGTCAGGGTTCTCCAGAGAAACAGAATCAATCAGGCACCTTTATGTATAGAGAGGTTTATTTTAAGAACCTAGCTCATGGAGGTTGGTAAGTCCGATATCTTCAAGGCAGGCCATGGGCTGGAGACCCAGGGAAGAATTGATGTTGCAGCCTTGAGTCTGAAGGCCATCTGCTGACAGATTTCCTTTTTCCTCAGGGAAGCTCGGTCTTTTCTCTTAAGGACTTCAACTGATTGGGTGAGGCCCACCCACATTATGAAGAGTAAACTGCTTTTCTCAATCTCCTGATTTAAATGGTAATCACATCTAAAATGTACCTCACAGCAACAGCTAGACTGGTGTTTGATCAAATAACTGGACACCATCTCCTAGCCAAGTTGACTCATAAGATCAATGATCACACCACCACTTCAACTATTTGAAGAGGACAGTTTTGATGGTTGGCACTGCTCTCTCTCAAAGCTAAATATTTTTAGATTCTCTTTCCCACTCCATGGGTAGTGACCCTTCTTTGCTTTCATTCCTAAGCTCTCTCACGTCTTTCAAGAGACTTAGAAATTCACACCTCCACTCCCCCCCCACCCAGTGATATTAGATACAAACTCCTGCATTTATGGACTTCATTTCCTTTGCATCTTGAAGTGGCCTCACTCTTAAAGTTCAACCGACTGCCTTGTTTAAAGAACTCGAGTTTGTAATGAAGTACTGACATTATTTTAAGGTGCAAAACTCTTTCCTTCCATTAGGCCTCAACAATTTTATGAGAGGTCAGAAAACACAGGATGAGCCCTTGGACTTCAGCTATGGGCCATATGCCATAAACCAGACTGCATCAGAGCTAAAGAATTTTAATTCCTTCACAATAAAGTTTAGTCTTAGCTTGTAAGGCTATGCCTGGGCTGGGAATTTAAATGTCTAAGAAGAGGCAGACAGGTTGCAATTTCATTGCTTCTAAACATGTGACTGCCTCAGGGGCTTCTGATTTATTTATTTTTTTTAATGGAGTGTGAGGCCATAAACCCTTCCTGCTGGCAGGTTGGCAGGCCGTGCACATTTTTGGAGGGGCACCAAGCTGCAGCAAACAGTGGTATTGGGAAGCTGACTGAGTCCCCGTAATTAAAACCATGCTCAGCAAATGCTTTTGATTCCAGGGGTCACATCTGATTTCATCTAAAACATTCTTTTTGGTCCCCTCTTAACCCAGTCTTGACTTTTGAGCACTCACATCATTACCAGAGTGGAGGGTGGGAGGAAATTGGGGGATGGGGTGGCAGAAGGAGGAATGTAAGTTATACATTGAGGGTTCAGAACTGGGTTTTGTTTGTAATTTGATTCCAATTGGACATTTGCAATACAGTATCAGTGAGTGGTTTTTGTGGTGCTGTTTATCTCGCTAACAAGTTTTTTTCTGAGCACTTTGAAAAAGGTAAGACTAAAAATAAGCTATTACAGGTGGGTACCCCTTATCATTCATCTCTCATATCTAACTCCTATCTTTTTCTAATGGAAAACATATACTTTCGTTCATATTCACTTTAGCCAACACATTTCCAAATGTCAGCAGGTATTTTTTTCACTTGCAGGTATCATCTATTGAAATTGGACTTGGCCTTTACCTAAATATTTGGCATACAGAGTTTCACTTTGGATTAATGTTTTGTTCAGTGCCGGAAAAGTCTGTGTAGTGAATGAAAGCTTACTGTTCAAAATGGGGAGCCTTAGTCCAAAATCGCCTTGCTGATCTGGGCCACACTTTGGAGATCTGGAAGGGCTCATGTCAAGTATCTAATCTGATTAGAAAGAAAGGGTACTCAGAGCTTTGCTAGGGTGGAATATGTTAGCCATTTATTTTCTCTGTAACATGCAGTGTTACATTTTCTAAGGTTTGGTGCCTGTTTCTGCAAGTCCATTTTAGTTTAGAATAACTGTATTATCTTCTACACTTTCACATACATTTTATCAATAACTTAGGGAGGAGGAGGTAAGAAATTTGAGGGTCCCAGTTTTAGTTACTTGATATTTCCTGAGTACATACGGTGTGCCAAACAGCGTGCTGGCACTAAAGAAGACTAAACATAAACATCCTTCCTCTCTCTGCCTCAGGTTCTATCTGGAAAATGAGGTCCAGCCAGTGCGGTGCTGGTACACTGGCTCTCCAAAGGGGTTGGGGAAGAAGCCCTGATTGTGGTGTTTGCCATACCCACGGTGTAAAGAATCCCACTGTGGCCAGCCTTGTGAAACAAAACAAGACAGCATGGACTGGAAAGAGATGTGCGTGGTCCCCCAGCAGCAATCTGCGCTATCTCCAGGGCCCCAGCCCACTGGGCCCAGCTCACGTGCTGCCTTCTCTCCGGAGCCATCTCTGATCCTCCCCGACTCTCTGCCCTCTTCCCCCACATACATCAGAGTACCTGGGGCCCCTAGGGCAACTCATGTCTCTTTATGGAATAAATGAATGTTAAGTAGGAAATGAACACCCTGAATTTTGAACATTAGCTAAAGGCTATATGCAAACACACCCTTATCTATAAACTCACGGGATCTCCTAGAAAGTGAGCTATTCTCCTCTCCCTGGGGTTCATGTACTTCAGAAGAAGTGGCAGCTCTATAATCACGTTCTCTTCCTGGAGTTTTCCTGGCAGCCCACACATTGTCATTGGTGGCAGCATGGCCTGTGGCTTTAAGCCTTGCCTTGTGGTTTCCTTAAAGTAAAACCTTAAACTGAGCTCTTGAATGAAGCTACGCAAAAAGTAACGATCCTCAAAAATGAATGCATTGTAACAGCAAAGAAGACGTTTAATTAGCCACCATAATAGCTTCATTTAGGCTTCTTTTTTCTTTTCTTTCTTTTAAAAATAAGTGCTGTGGGCTTCCCTGTGGCGCAGTGGTTGAGAGTCCGCCTGCCGATGCAGGGGACACGGGTTCGTGCCCCGGTCCAGGAGGATCCCACATGCCGCGGAGCGGCTGGGCCCGTGAGCCATGGCCTCTGGGCCTGCGCGTCCGGAGCCTGTGCTCCGCAACGGGAGAGGCCACAACAGTGAGAGGCCCCGCGTACAGCAAAAATATATATATAATAAATAAATAAAAATAAATAAATAAAAATAAGTGCTGTGACTAGAAATTGTGGGCACCACCGCCTTAGTTCCTTTAGCCCAATGCCTGGGACAGAGTTGGGGTGTGTGGAGAGGGGAGGATGAGTCTATTCTCTACACTCTAATTTTATAAATAGGCTCATATGATTTTTTTAATGGTAATAATAGTAATAATTTTTTTTAAATGGCCCCTTGGGCAGAGAGGGAAGAGTTGTCAAGACACAGTGAAATAGTGTAGACCTATAGGAGCTTGGGTCCTGATAACTATCTGGGGGGAATTCCCTGGCGGTCCAGTGGTTAGGACTCCGTGCTTTCACTGTGGTGGCCCAAGTTCAGTTCCCAGGTGGGGAACTAAGATCCCACAAGCTGCATAGGGCAGCCCCCCCTCAAAAAAAAAACTATCTAGGGTACATATAGCCAGTGTTTTAGTACGTTTGATTCATAGTTTCCATTCTGTGTAATGGGACTTCCAGAGCCATGGAGGGAAGAGGCAGGGATGAGTCTGACTAGTGGTGATGGAGAATTTCTAAATTTGAGGGACGTAGAAATGGTGAAAGGGATACCTGACCAAGTGTTGTGTCTTTTCATTTTAACCTATGTGATTTAGATTGTTTTGTGGGGGGGGGCGTGGGCTGATGGCCATGGATGAAAGTAACTCAGAACCTCCCCACTCCCTGAAGTTGCCTTTTTGGTTTTTTTCAGAAGCCGCCATTTTTATCTGCGGCTCTCTCCTTCCGCAGACTCCCTCAAACTGCGCTGTTAGGACCTCTTTTCCCTTCGAGGCTGCCCTTTGAGATCCATCTGTGATAAGCAACGTTACTGGTAAGCGGGAACACACAGTTATTAGCAGTTGTAACCTTGGGTAAGTTATCTAACCTAATTGGGACTCAGATTCCTCCCCTGTTAAATGGGGGCATGGTAGTCCTGACCTCATAGGTTGTTTGGACTATTAAATGAGATGATGACTGAGACATGCTTAGCACTGAGGTGGACTCACGTGGTTTTTCATTGAGAAATAATGAGAAAAACTGCAGGTAAAAGTTCAGGGCAGGACACTGAAATCAGCAGCACATGGATGATCCTATTAGAATGGAGTTTACATGAGCAGGTATGGGGGAGAGCAGGGGGGTTTGATGAGCATATGGGAATGGGGAACATGTGTGGGGAACACAGTGCTGTGCCCCCCTCCCGGTCCCCTTCAAGCCTGAAAGACTTATGCTTCAGCTGTGGGAACATTGTCTCAGCTCTTGGCTGTCAGCCTGCAGCAGGCAAGAGCCCACTCACCAAAGGTGGCCCCTCTTCCCTGGCGTACCTGAATCCTATGACTGACTAATGCAGGGATATGTAGACTCATCTCCTTACCCCAATTTGGGTCAACGCTGAAGGGCCATCCCAGCCTCAGGCTCCCGCTGTGTTAGCCAAGGCCTTGTTAGACTGTGGCATAATGTGGCATAATGTGGCCACTGTGGCATAATGAGAACTACATATTTGTTCTCTGCCCTCCTTCTTCCTGACACATAGCTCCTGAAACCCTTGGAATTTTTGAAGTGATAACTGTTCTTCTATATGCTAAGGAGATGCCTGGTGGCTGGGGCTCCTGCATAGTCTCAGGATGGGTGTTGATGGCCAGGGGAACAAAGCATGTGAGTAGAGGGTTGGAAATCTCAGCCTCACCCCTTGACCTCCAGGAGAGAAAAGGGACCAGAAGTTGAATTAACTACCAATGGCCAATGATTTAATCAATTGTGCCTATGTAATGAAGCATCCATAAAAATCCTTAATGATGGGGTTTAGAGAGCTTCTGGGTCGGTGAACACATGGAGGTGCTGGGAGGGTGGCGTGTCTAGAGACGGCATTGAAAGCTCTGTGCCCCTTCCCTCATACCTAGCCCTGTGCATCCATTCCATCTGGTTGCTCCTGAGTTGTATCCTTTTATAACAAACCAGTAATCTAATAAGTAAGCAGTTTTCCTAAGTTCTGTGAACGATTTTAGCAAATTATTGAACCTGAGAAGGAGGTCCTGGGAAACTTCAATTTATAGCCCGTTGGTTAGAAGCACAGGTGACAACCTGGACTTATAGTTGGCATCTGAAGTGGAGTGGGAGGGACAGTCTTGTAGGACGGAGCCCTCAACCTTGTAGGGTCTGTGCTACTGCCAGGTAGATAGTGTTAGAATTGAATTAAATTGTTAAGACCTCCAGCTGGTGTCAGAGAATTGTTTTGTGCCCAAATTTCACACATTTGGTGACCAGAGGTGAAGAAGTATGAGTAGTGAAATAGAAGAAAAAGAGTTTTTTTCCTTAGAGTGTGGAGAATACGGAGTGAAATAAGAGCTTTTCGTTTCAGCACCACAGTTCAACCTTCCCTTCTGCCCACTTCTGCAAGAGTTCTCCCCTGTGAACTTCCTGCTCACTAGTCATCTTTTCAGAGCGTGCTTGCCGGGAAACCCAACTTGCGATAGCCTTCAAGTCACAGGGAGCAGCAAGAACACAGACAGGGAAGTATGAAAAAGCCAGGCAAGGTCTCTAGTGATGGCTAATGATGTTTGGTATGAGGAAGAATGTTGTAAGAGGTTGGCTTTCGTTGTCTGCTCTGAAGTTGTGGCCACTGGGGAAGCTGATGCAAAAAACTAATGGTGCCTGGTTCTCCACTGGCTCCTCTGCTGAAGCCTCAAACACAGAATGCCAAGGTTCTTCAGCTGCATAAAGAAAGGAGAACTCAAGAACGTATCTCCTCCTTCAGTATCCTCCAGATTCCTAACAGAGACAGCTTAACTGCATGAGGTCAACCAAACCTCAGAGCAAGTTGTCTATAGACGATCCTCAGCATTCTCTACATCTAAAACCTGAAGCCAGCTGCCTTTTCCTGAGGGACACTCAACTAAGAGAGGTATAGAGTCTGCTTGCTCCCTGCCTCCTATTCCGATGGAGACCATGTGACTCAAAGAGGGGCTTCTCCTCCTCCCCTCTCTGCCTTTTCTTTTGCCTACACAGTTATTAAATAGATCCCAACCCAATCCTTTGTGGAGATATTTCTGTATGAACAGAACTAATGATTTTATTGAATATTTAAAAATAATTTTTAAAGCAATGTACGCAATTGAGTAAACAAGTTTGAATTTAAAAAAATAATGAAAAGCTTTCCTCTTACTCTGGAACTCCCAAACTTACTCCTAAGAAATAATCACAGTGAACAGTTGTGTTTCTTTCTAAAAATTTTCTATGTATAGTCAAGTGCATTTATATATATGAATTTTTTAAATTTTGGGTTTTTTTTTTAACACAAATGGGTACTTATCTTACACATCCTTTTTTTGCTCCTTACTTTTTTTCCCATTTAACTTATAGATCATGTTCCATTGCAAGTAACCAAAAAACAAACTCATATTGTCCCGAGTAATAAAGGATTTGGTGACATATAACTGGAAGTTCAGAGAAAGAGATTGGTTCAAGATTGATTTGACTCAGTGGCTTCATTATGTTACCAAATGTCCCTCTTTTTGCTCTGCAATTCATAGTGTGATTGCTAAGGCTGGCTTCCCATTTTGGCTGCAAGATGACTTGCTAACATTCCCAGGACTACATAGTTACGTGTCCATATGTAGGCAGAGAGAGAAGTTATTTCTTGAAGTTATCTCAGAAGAGCCAGATAGCTTTAATTTTATTATTTTTTCCCTTGAGGCTCAAGCCAACTTCTTTTCACATCTCATTGGCATAAATTGGGTCATGTGCCTTTATCAGAAGCAATTACCTTAGGAAGGGATGGGGCTACATGAGTAAGAACCCACCCCAGAGCCAGAGGTGGAGTTATTGTTCCCTAAGTACACGGTCTGTGAGTGGTAGGTATGGCTATCCATGCAAAAAATTAAAATATTTAGCAACATTACCAACATTGTTATACATTTATTTTACAACCATATAGCTAGATCTATTTCCTTTAAACAAACTAAATTGTCAGTATAAGTCTCAATTGTATGGATACAATATCATTTATTTAATCAATCCCTGTTAATGGGCATTGAGGTTATTTTCAGCTTTTTCCTAGTATGAAGCAATCTTTGGTGAATGCTCTGCATGCATTTTGCACACACATAGATCACAGGTATATCTATGTCTAAATTCTCAGAAGAAGAGTTCAAGAATGTAACCCACCTACATTTAGTTGCAGAACATCAAGTCCACTCCAGGAGGTAGAGACTCCAGTTGGAAATCTCAGGAATAATGCTCAAAATTACATTGTTGGACTCACCCACCAAAGGAGCTGCTGCCTAATTGAGAAGTTGCCACACAATGCTCAATTCCTAGAACCACACCACTATGGAGCCATGATCAAAGCACCAAGATCAGGTATCAGAAAGTATCAGGAAATGACACTGCTGCTGCTGCTGTTTCAGAATTGCCCTGCACTGGCAAATGATGCCCTATGCCCTGGATTCAATGCCCACAAAACTAAAGACCCCAGATGGAGTAGGAACAAAGTGTCTGCCTCATTTTTGCCAATTAAAACTCATACGGTACTTCAGATTGATGGAATCTAATTTACCTTCAAAACCCTATCTGCAAGGGAGTGTGGGCAATGCCTAGCTTTCTAGCCTCTGCTGTCAAGAAGGCACACTGGAAGGAGAAAGAAACACATGCCAGTCTCTCACATATAAGGGAGTTTGCATTTTTAATTATCCTAGATCCTGCCAAAATGCCCAAAAGGAGAAATTCTATTTGCTGCCTTTGTAAAACCAAGATCTCTGTGGCCACAATGGCCTCTGCCCCAACTTCACTGTGACTCTGTAGACCCAAAGCAATCCTTCAGAGCCTGCAGAGGTTATGAGAGATGAGCTGATCTCCACCTGCCACAAAGAGGCAAGGTTGAGAGAAACCTTATCTGCCTGATTAGAAGACAAAGACAGCATCTCTTTCAAAGACATGAGAAGACAGAAGATGAGCTCTTGACCTGTTTGGCCATTGCTGAGTGTCTCTGTAGGCTCAGTTTCTCCAATTAATCCTCACTTCTCTCCCATGAAGTGGGTGTCATCATCTCTAGGGTGGATATGAGGGTGGTACACAATGATGCACCCTCCCTGCGCCCCCCAAAATAGCTGACTTCTCTTTTAATTTCTGGGTGCCTGTATGAACCAGCTGTTAAATATTTTGCATATCATTTCTGATCATCCCCGTTTTATAGATAAGAAAACTGAGTCTCTAAAACAGCAGGACATTTTCCCAAAGGAGAGGGGTGGAAACTAACCACAATTTGTGTATGGCTCCAAAGGCTATTTTTTTCCACCATGCCCATTGCCTTTCTGCTGAATTGAATACTAATACTAGAATGCTTATGTAATATGGTGTAGTTTAATAAAGGCCCTGCTTTTAAAACACGTTAAGACACATATCTTAGCATTGGTGACCATATTTTCTGGGAACAAAATTAGGATATTCTGATGGCTGGACCACAGGGTGCCCAGATATTTGAGTAAACATTATACTGGGGGTGTCTGTGAGGGTGTTTCTGGATTAGATTAGCATCTGAATCAGTAGACTGAGTAAAACAGATTGCCCTCCTCTATGTTGGTGGGCCTCATCTGATCCTTATAAGGAAGGCCTGAATAGAACATAAAGGCTGAGAAACAAGAATTCACATTCTCTCTAAATGACTTACTTTGAGGTGGAGGTACATGGTCAGACTTTTTTTGCCTACAGACTTGGACTGTAATTTACACTATTGGCTTCTCTGACCTTTAGTCTTGGACTGGAACTATACCATTGTTCTCCTGGATCACCAGCTTGCTGACTAGATCCTGGGACTTCTCAGCCTCCATGAATGTGTGAGCCAATTCCTTATAATAAATTTCTTTATAAATATAATGTAATATAATATAATATAAACATATGTAATACAATTATATACATAATATAATTATATATAATGACATTTATACTATAATGACATATATAATATATAATTACATATTATTATAATATTATAATATAAACCCTATTGGTTCTGTTTCTCTGGACAACCCATATTAATACAACCACCATTTAATAACACACAGTCTGGCAGAAGTGAATTGGAAATTGACATAAAAATACAGGGTAAGAGACATTCTTCTTTATCTGATGCCAACCACCCTCTCCACAACCTCATCTCTGCTACCAGCCCCAGGCCCCTACTTGCCACACACTTTCTGCCAGTGCTACAGGCTTTTGCCCTTGCCCAGACTTCTACGTAAAATGCATTTTTCCTGAAGGATGACATGCTTTGAAGCCAGCTCAAGAAAGTACTTCTTCAAGGGAGCCTTTCCTGACATCCTTAGAAATTGTTTTTTACTTCCTTGTAATTGTATCTCTGTCCTAACTTCTAAATAAAGGTATAAACTTTTGCTTTTCTTGTCCCCTTTAACCTGTGAATTCTTAAAAATTATATCTTCATCATTTTTGGCATCCTTGATGTCTGGCATATAATACATAAATTTAGAGGGGGTGTGTGTGTGTGCGTGTGTATAAATATATGTGTGTGGTTGCTTGTTTGTTTTTCCAAATAGAAGACTTAAATGGTAAAGTTCTCTGTGTTATCCATTTCCTCTGCTGTAACCAAAACCTTATATTATGAAAACCAATATACTGTCAACTATTGTAGAATCATAAGTAGTTTCTTTCCATGGAGTAGAGAAAGCAGGGCAGAGTAGAGGGTTAGAGAACAGGCTTTGGAATGTGAAACTACTGGATATGAATGGCCTCTACCATTTGCTACTTTCACAACTTTGAATGACTTAACCTCCTTTAACCCTCATTTCTTCGTTGGTAAAATGGGGATGAGAAAGGTGCTTATCTCATAGGCTATTGTGCAGCGTAATGAGATAATGCACGTAAAGCACCAGCACAGTGCTTGGCATTCCGTGTCATCTGGTAGTGATAGCAGAAACAGAAGGAGAGGAAAATTAACAATATCTAACTTTTGAACAGAGCATTTTCACACTTCTTCCCCAGAAAAAAAAATATATATATATATTAGGATTGCCTTCAGATTTTCAACTATCTTAAAATACCAGAATTTGATAATTTTGCTTAATGAGTGAAACGTATTGCTCATATGTTTGGAGTAATCATTAGAAATAACCTTTCCAAGGGACACCAACCACCATCCATCCGTATGAAAGAGAGCTAAGCAGAGCAACACGGGTGCCGTTGTTTTTCCTTATCTCTGCAGCAGCTTGTTGCTAGGGAGAATCATTCTAGGAGGTTAATATCTTGATCTTTGGATAAAATAAAGACAATTCATAAGAAACAAGACCACAAATGAAACCACAGCTGGAGAGGGAACAAGGAAGGAAACTTTGAAAAGTAGAGAAAATTTGCAAAGTAGAGATTCAAAAGTTTAATGGCATTATACGGGCTCTGAGCCAGGGACGTGGGATAGAGTAGCAACCCCACTAAGTAGCTGTGTGACTTTAGGGAAGCCATTTTTCCCTTCCAAGCCCATTTCCCTCATCTACAGAATAGGCATAAAAATTCCTATGTCTTGCATCTCACAGGGGTTTACAAAGAACCACTCAGATGCAAGGAATCTGATATTAGTGCAGATAAGGAGCATCAACCGATACCCATCATGGTTCTTGGCCTTTCCCAATCAATAGAAATGGATAAGAGTCCAGACAAGAGATTCAGACAAGGCTTTATTGGGGCTCCTGAGGCCACAGGAGGAAGCAAAAACAAGTAACATGTTGCCTTGCTGGCTCCCTGAGGAGGGATTAGCTGGTTCCTTATTTGGGGTGAGGGTAGGGGTGGGTTCATGGGTCAGGCCGAACGGGTGGCTTAGGTGGTCTGCCCCCCCCCCTTTGGTGGTATTGAGGGCAGGAGGCATGCATAGTACCCTGCTTTTCTCCCAACAGCCTGTTTTTGCTCCTGGCTGTTCAGAAGTGGCAGTTGGAGTTTGTTTATTTTTTTTTGGTCTTTTTGTATCTTTTGGTCCAGAATTTGCCCCAATTGGGCATGCACCAGTTATTTTTAGTCCCATGTAGTTTCTTTGTATTTTGTTGCTGGAGGAGACGTTTGTCCAGGTGCAAGTGTTGCAGCACTGCAGCAAAGGGTCCCAGGTCCCAGGTCCCAGCCTGTCTCACAACCAACCCCTCTCTGCCACTTTCTGAAATCTTGACCTGAGTGTTACGTAGAACCAGACAGATGATATCTCAGCTTCCTGTCCAGGCACAGGAAGTCACTGATTGAAAAATAAATAGAAAAACTAGTATCTTGTGTTTTCTTCAGTCTCTGTACATTTACTCTGACTTTTAAAAAAAACCTGGTTTCTAAAATAAAAACATATTCCCCAAACCTCAAGTTTAAAAACGAGCATATATTATTGCATATCTAATTTTAACTGAAGAGCATATTTAACTAAATCTTTAGTATTCTTCATCTTAATTTCTCTCTTCTTTAAAAAAAGTTTAGTGTGTGCTTCTGGTGGGGACATAGGTGTACTGCTGCAAATGTTTTACAGAATGAGGCAGGATATATTTACATATACTTAAATACTTTATTTAATCCTCACCACAAATTTATTAAATGTGTACAGTAGCCTTTTTTATAGATGAAGTAACCTAGATTCAAAGAGTTTAATTGAGCTGCCTGCCTCTCAAAGCCAGGATCCAAACCAGATCTAACTCCTTGGCTCTCAAGTTCAGAATGGGGCAGGAATTAGAGCAGCCTTTTCCTACAAACTCACTGCACCTCCAGGTTGAGCTAGGTAGGCAAATGAGTCTGACATAGTTGCCACTTGACCCTTTTAGTTGGGAGAAGAGCAGCTAGAGCTGGAGAGAGTGATTGGATTCAGGTAACTTTCAACGAGGAAAGAAAGTGATGGGTCAAGGAAAGGAATCCAGGATGCTTGACAAGAAGTTCTGGAAGGAGACAAGCCTACCTGGCTGGTTAACTCTTATTTCTAGCTAAGAATCATGGACTTGAACTTCTAAGTTCCTGTTCTCTCTGAAAACATCTGGACCCCCTCAGTCCTTTAAGGACATCTGGGCCAGCAGAGGGCAAATTTGCACATCAATTGGAGAGAAGATGGAAAACCCTTTCTTTTATCCTTGGCTTTAATTCATAGAATTCACTCTCTTGGACCTTAATTTGCTAATTCCTTCCTTTCTCCCCAAAACACCAGGAAGAAATGACCGGCCCCTGGTGCACGCATTAGTGATATTAGGATCAGGGTAAACTCTACCTAAGCTTCTTTGGGTCTTTTTAGAAGGAATCGTAGATTTCTGCATTTCAAGGCTGTCCATTGAAGTGCAAGCTATTGTTTTTGGAGGGCCACTCCCAAAGGGCTTCAAATTTCCTTTTGATCTTTCTTTTCCTCCCTCTCTCCCAGCCTCCTTCTCAAAATGCTCACTTAAAATGCTCACTTTTCCTAGAAAGTGAGGCTATTTTCCATCCGAATGCCTACAAATTATTTTCCTTCCTGATTTTCAATAAGGCTGGGAATTAGGTATTGGGTTGTCAGGGTTTCCTAACATCATTTGTTTAGCTCTGTTCCGGGGTATTTACGGAGGATTTAGTTAACATCACTGTCAGCACTGCCAAGAAGTTTTCAGAAAAGTCTTCCCTAGTCACTACGCATCCACACACTGAGAAGGCAGGCTGAACATTTCCTATTTTCCCAAATATGAGAATCTGCTATTAGATGAGACTAAGAAAAGCAAGTCCCTAAGGTCACTGCAGATGGCTGTGACCAGAAAACACATTATTTTCACTTAATGATTTTTAAGTGAAACATATTCATAGAACATTTCAAAATATTCTTAATGCCTAATCTGAAAAGGGCAACTGCACTTATAAATTATGCTTTTAAACCAGCGGAACCAAAGTATTCTTGGCAGAGTAAATTATTTCTTCCCGAACTGGACATAGGTGATCCTTTTTAAGCTGGCTGCTTCCAAACAATACCTGAAGCAGAGTCTTAATTTGCATTTTAGGCAGCGCTCTGAAAAATCACCCAAACATTTGCAACGTATGCTGTGTGCACTTAGCATTTTCCTAGGAACAAGTTGCAGACTTTGCATCTGATTTTTATAAGGGACTTATGGCATTGAAAAGAACTTTCTAAAATGAAGTTGCCCTGTGCCTTTTGATGAGACCTGGGGAAGGCGGAGGGCAAAGGAAGGGCCTCATTTAGCGATCTGCCCGTCAGTTGGACTCAGTCAGTCAGTCAACAAACATCCAGCCAAGACTTGCTCAGTAAAAGGCATGAGATGTGTGTGATTGCCTTTCAGGAAACGCAGTCATAAATGCAATTGTTAACCGCAAATTGCCCACCCCTTTCAAGTCTCTGGCTGCAGCATTGAAGCCTAAAGCCTTCCAGATCCCTGGGGGAGACTAAATGCTGTGTGATAAGGTGTTCATTAGTTGATTTGTGTAAAGCTCTTGGAAGATGTGAAGCAACAAAGTGCTAGGAAGTATCATCAACCTCCTTAAGCTTTCTTTGTCCCTCTTTTACCTAAAGGCAATGGACAGTACCCAAAATACAGACCTTGCCCCAAAGTCCTCATTATCAATAAGTGGGCCACCTGAATAGGGGTGTTCCTTTTTCCTGAAGAGGGGAGGACTTGCCTCCCAGAAGAGGTGCCTCCCCATGTTGAGCACAATGGCAGCTTTCTAGGAAGATGCTTAAAACAATTTAAAGCCTAGAGCGTCAGTAATAAATTAAATCAGAGGATCTGCAGGCTGTGTGCCTCAGTGCCATTTAGGAGGCCAGCTACCCCCAGTGTGATCTGCACAAAGCCCAGGAAGCTTCCAGAGGGGATAAAAGCATCAGAATTTACAATCTAGTTGGTGCGATAAGATAAAGAAGTACACAGATAGCTACAATATAAATCAGGATGTGTTCCCCGCTATATGAAAGATGCAAAGAACAGGAAGGGGGGTTGGAAATTGGGACTATCACCCTTCATGGATAGAATTGAGAAATTTCAAGTAGAGTGGCTTTGGAAAGAGTAACGAATTAAGAACGACATTTATTGAGTCCTCCTTATGTGTTCATTGAGCTAAATCCTTCCCACGGCTCATCTCATTGAATGGATCTTGACTGGCCAGCAGGGTTGTACCTGGTGGTGGTCAGGGCTGGGAGTGGCCTTGCTCAAGGGAGAAGCAAGGACAGGGCCATAGCATCTCAAGCTCTTCTCTACGAAAGCTTCTGCCTGCCTTTCATCACTTTTTCCTTGATTTCTTACAAACGAATAATGATTTTGTGTGTGTCTTAAGTGAGCTTCTACTTATCCTACTAGCCTGTGCCAAGATCATCAAAATCATTATCTCAATGCTTATCCATATTTCTTGATTGTAAGGACCACGTGGGATATAATGACAGCTCTAAAGTGTCCGTGTGAAATGGGATTGAAGCACCCATCTGTTTACAGGGCTATTGGGGACTTGTCTAGAAGAGGGTTTTCCTAGCATCACACCATATTTAACTTATTTGAATTTGCCACGGTTAGATCCCAGATCAGAAAAAGGACATTAATGGAACAACTGGTAAAATTTAAATAAGGGCTGTGCATTAGTGAAGAAGATTGGATTCATGTTGATGTCTTGATTTTCATTATTGTTTTAGGGTTATATAAGACATTAATAATTGGGGACGCTGGATGAAAAGCATAAGACAACTCCTGCTGGGTTTTTTTTGGCAACAGTTTTATGAGTCTGAAATCATTTCAAAGTGAAAAGTTAAGAATAAGAATAGATGAAAATATTTATGTGGATTCAAAGTGACTAGGGTGGAAGCGTGTTGGTGATGGGAGGGGAAATTGACACAAAGTCCCAGTCCATTCTTTCGGCCCTGTCGCTGCTGGAACACTGGTTGAAAGCACATTCCCAGGCCCCAGAAGCTTCACGAAAGGGGCCTGAAAACCTATATTTGGACAGACTCCTCCACATGGTCCTTCTGAAGAGGGGAGTTTGGGAAACAGCATTATTCATTTGTTTCTCTAATTCCCCTGGCAAGTGAGAAGCAGTTTTCCCAGTTGTCAGGAGGGCAGGTAAACTGAGGTTCAGGGAGGTTACGTTACCTGAATCACAGGTCTGGTAAGTGGTAAAGCTGGAATTCACAGTTTCTCCCCCTTTTGAACTCTCTAGTAAAGCTTTTCTTAGAACTCTCGTTGCCGTTTACGAAACTCCTGGCAGGCACTCCATTCTCACCCCCACCCCGCCCCTATCTTGTTCCCTTCCATCTTTCCAGCCCCAAACTCCACCCTCACACACACCTGGGCTGCTCTTTATAACCGCACTGGCCTCTGGTTACCATCAAGTGGTTTTTGAATCTCATTGGTCGTTCTGTATGTGTGTCCCATGTACTGGATACAAACTGAATAACTATTTTGACTGGGAAAACTCTTGGATTTGTAACTTTTAATTTGGAATAATGTTTCTGTTGTTTTTCATTTAATTTGAGGTACATAAAACACACACACACATAGGTGGAATTAAACCATTTCGTCTAATGTCAAATATTAACGAAAAGGTTAGGAATACAACTTTAAGTGATTTAGAGAATGAAATAATGCCATTTGCAGCAACGTGGATGGGCCTAGAGATGATCATACTAAGTGAAGTAAGTCTGACAGAGAAAGACAAACATCATGTGATATTGCTTATATGTGGAATTTAAGAAAATGTTACAGATGAACTTATTTACAAAACAGAAATAGACCCACAGACATAGAAAACAAAATTATGGTTACCAAAGGGGAAAGGGAGAGGAGGGATAGATTAGGAGTTTGGGATGAAAATATACACAATATAAAAAATATTACTATATACAAAATAGATAAACAACAAGGACCTACTGTATAGCGCAGGAAGTATACTCAATATCTTGTAATAACTTATAATGGAAAATAATCTAAAAAAGTATATATATATATATATATATATATACATGTATATAACTGAATCACTTTGCTGTACACCTGAAACTAACACAACATTGTAGATCAACTATATTTCAATACAATTTTTTTAAAACCCAGAAATAGGTTTCTCTCCAAAATGATTCCCAACCCCTGAGCCATTTCTGGCTGTTTTCTCCCTTCTGCTGTAGAAGCCTCAGGATTGATCTTGCAGGTCACTGGGAAGCAGAAAGGCACTGTGCTGGCTGCATTATTGAGATGTTTATCACTGCGATGATCAAGCAGGATCTAACATTCCGGGCCTTTACACTGCCAAGCACTGCTTTATCTCCCCACACTCGATCACAGGAACAAGAGAGGAAAGAGGGGCTGCGTGAGACTCAGCTGAAGTGAGCAAGAAGAGAAAGAATCCATCTCATTACTTAAAATGATGTTTTTATAACAAACTAGCACTTTTTCTGCCTGAGAATGCCATGTTGTCCTTTCCATAATATTTCAGAAGATATCCATAAGCATCATTTTTTTGTCTTATATTCCAAGAAGATTAAAATGCTAAAAGCATGGGGTTTAGAGATCAGCAGGCCTGAGTTTAGATCTAAGTTCCATCACTTACTGGCTATGGAGTGGGATTGAGTCCCATCCCTCCTTCTGACTCAGTTTCCTCAATGGCAAAGCAGGGCCGACAGCACTGGATGGGGATCTAATGGGTCCCCTACCTCTACATGGCAATCAGCGGTAAGGCTCCCCCTATGCCCCACGTTCCTTCTCTTCCCTTTCTGCATCTAAACTCCAAGCACCCAACATTCTCCCTGTGGTCTCTGACTAATTAGAGATACCCGGTTCCTTCTGTTCTCAGTGGCCAGGAGACCCTCCCACATCTCTCACCCCATCACATCGAAATGTACTAGTCTCCTGTTCCCTCCCCTCGGGACACAGACCTCTGTTCGCCCCTAGCTCTGAGCAAAGAGTCCTGTGCTGCCGTGTCCATGGTTAATGATGACTTCATTGACCATCTCTGTGGTTACAGACTTGTCCAGAGTCATTCAGTCACATAGTAACAAAGCAAGGGCTAGCGCTCAGGACTCTTCATTTCTAAAGTGAGAATGAGTAGATTTATACCCTCCTTCCCATTCCATGGGGGGCCCCAGGATGCTGTCCTTCAGCCCCTGTACTTTGTTGGGGACGCCCACAGTGGCAGGACTCCTTGACACTATTTACAATTTTTAATATGTTCTGGGTTCGGGTTTCAGCTCAGAGACTTCTGGGATCGGTAGTGGACGACATCTGGGGGCCTCAGGAGTTTTTTGGTTTGTTTTTTACTTTTTTTTTTTTCCTTTTCCTTAAATGAATAGAATGCTTTGAAAGGGACAGCATGCCAGCAGTAGCCTAGACCTCATAACTTTTTTTTGCTCTTAGCTATGCTTTGAGGAATTGGAAAAAATGCCAATTCCTGCACTGCAATGCAACATATTGTGATAGATGCTTCTTCTGAGATCCCATATGCTTCATATTGCCATGGAAAAAGCACTGGCATAGCAAGATTTTTTTTCTATAAATTTCCCCAGAGATTGAATTGGATTTCTGTTGGTTGCTTTTACAGCAACATGGTCTCAGCAAAGGGAGAGAGAGAGACAGAGACAGAGACAGAGAGAGAGATTGCACATTAACAAATGGTGTGGATTTTAACGCACACATGCTTTAAGACGGCAGCTTGGAGGACATGGCCCCAAAATGTTCCTGGTTCTGACTGTGTGAGCTAATATTCAAAGAGACTAGTCCAGGAATGATGGAGAAACAGTGAATTTAGGAGAAGGAAGCTACAATTCTTAACTTGGCCACTCCCCAGCTCTGGATCTGAAATAAGGGTATCAATTAAGTTTTGCTGAAATGATTTAGTGATTCAAACACATCTTTTTTTTCTTTCTCACATCTTGGTCTGGGCTGGCTCTGATAGGGCTGGTCTAAGGTGACCTCACTCTTGTGTCTGGTGGTTGGAGTGATGTCAGCTGGGGTGACAGGGTGATGTGTCTCTCATCTTCCAGCAGGCTACCCCACCTTGTCCCCATGGTGGCGGTCATGGTCTTGGCAACATGACTTTCTAAGTCTCCACTTTTGTCATATTTGCTGATATCTGACTGGGACAAAGCAAGTCACATATCTAAGCCCACATCCAAAGAGTGGAGAAATAGACACCCCCCTTGATGCGAAGTGTCTCAAGGTCACATTGCAAGCGGGGAGGCATAGACAATCTACTGCAGCAAGTAAATTATGCTCTGGGAGCCTGAATGTCCTCAAAGTTAAAATGGGTAACCACTATGTACCTAACAGCTCAAATTTACCATGTCAAACATGAACTGTTGACCAGCTGTGCACTCCACCCCACACGCTCTCCCTATGTGCACGCCACGTGCTCACTCTTTCCCATCTCTCTAAGTGCCATCATCGTTCACCAATTAGCTGAAAGCAGAAACCTGAGAGTCATCCTTTATTCATCCTTTTCCGTATCCCTGCTGTCCTTCCCATTTAAGAAAGATCTCTGGACTCTAACTCTGAAAATTATCTTGAACCTATCCACTTCTCTCCCTGCTTCTGCCCTTGCTCCCTCAGCAAGTATGATCTTATAACAATTTTCCTGCATATATTCACATGGTTCCTTCTGGTCTTGACTCAAGATCACATTCTGAGTGAGGTCCTCCTTGACCACTAGATGTTATTGTCAACCCCACTGTCTTCATATTTCACCTCCTCTCTTGCCTTATTTTTTCCCGTATACTTATCACTATTTATTTTTTAATTGTCTGTCTGCCCCACCAGAATTTCAGTGCCTAGATGTTTTGGGGATAGCCGGTCATTTGGTTCACCATTGAATCCCCGATGCCTGTAAAAGCGGAGGGAACATGATTAGCTATCAATTTCTTGAATAAATAGTGAAGGAAGCTTTTAATGTGTTTAACCCTGTTATCTAGATCAGTATAATGACAGGTAGGCTCACCTTGAAATATGATGGTCTGTTTTCTTGTGCAAAGGCCCTGAGGCACCTAACTCAGTCCTAAAGAGTCAGAGAAACTCACCAGGGCAGTAATATCTAAGACCTAAATAATAAGTAGTAATAAAGAAACAGGCTAGGTAAGAAGCAGTGTAAGGTAATGAGGTGGGCACATAGGTTCCCCAGAGGGTATGGATAAGCACCACCCCCACTTATGTTTATTCTTGTTAAGAATAAAATAAGCTTTACTCATTTTTAATATACTGATTAGCACTGTGGTCCTTCTTAAGTCCCTAAGAGAGACAGGCAGGGGCTCTAACTGTTACTAACATGTGGAGAGGCATCCCTATGGGGAGATCCAGGGCTCCACAGCATGCAGAACTTGACAAGTTCCTCTTTATTTGTTTGTTTTAACCATGTTGTGACTCACTGAGCATTTCCTGTTGTATCATGGCAGTTTTATAACTAAACTAACCTTCACAAAATGGACAAGCCACTTGGAAAGATTCCTGCAAAGAAACCAACTTGTATTAAAGATAATACTATACAAGCAAGCATAAAAGAAGACTGAGAAGGCAGAGATGATATTTCATCTTCTCCTAAAACAATGACAGTCTAACCAGATCAGATAAGAAGGTTGAGTGGGGGGAGATAAAACTGCAATCGTCAAGACAATTTGAGAAATAAATTTTCATCCATTATTGTTAATAATTCTGAACAGATTATGCTTAAGCTATTAGCAAACCAGTGGTATAAAACATTATGTTGAAGAAGATATGAAATGTTGTTCATTGAAATTTTAATCTTATTTTAGCTTCTTTCGTATTGAGGTTTTATTTACAGACAATTGCACACATCTTAAGTATTTGATTCAATTAGTTCTGAATAATTTTGTACAATCATATAATAACCACCCCAAACTAAATATGGGATCTTTTGATCAACCCAGAAATGCTCCTTATGCTCCAGTTTGTGTCAATGATTTTCTAACTTCTGTCGCCATAGATTAATTTTGTCTTCCTGAACTTTATATAAATGTAGTTGTGTGTAAGGCTTTTTATGCTTGATATAACGTTTATAAAGTTCATCTTTGTTATTTCTATCAGTAGTTTGTTCTTTTTTTTTCTTGTTAAATAGTATTTCATTGTATAAATTTACCACAAATTTAAAATTCATTTTCTTATTGATGGACATTTGAATTGTTTCAAGTTTCTAGCAGTTATGAATAGGGTTGCTATGAATATTCTTGTACAAGTTTTGGTGGACATTTGATTTTAAATATTTCTTTTGTACAAACACTCAGGAGAGAAATTCCTGGATCAATGAATAGGTGCATTTTTAACTTTGTAAATGTTGGTAGCATTTTGTGTTGACACCAGGAATGCTGAGTGCTGTTACTCTTCATCCTCGCCAACATTTCATGTTATCATCTATCAAATTTTGGTCATTCTTGTATGGTGGTATCTCATTATAATTTTCATTTTCATTTATGTGTTTCCCAGTATCAGCTGAGCACTTTTTTTTTGGCCGTGCCCTGCGGCATGGGGTATCTTAGCTCCAGAGATGAACCCAAGCTCCCTGCAGTGGAAGCACGGAGCCTTAACCACTGGACCACCAGGGAAGTTCCCAGCTGAGCATTTTTTCACAAGCTGATTGGTCATTCCTATATCTTTTTTAGTCAAGTGTTTGTTCATGTCTTTTGTCCATTTGAAATTTTTTTTATCATTGAGTTTTTGTATTCTGAAAGGACTCCTTGATCAGATATACATATGCAAATATTTTGCCCCATCTGTGTCTTGACTGTTTTCTTAATGATATCTTCTGGTGAATAGAAAGAAGATTTTTATTTGACCAAGTACAATGTATCTTTTTTTCTCTCTTTGATGATTCGTGATTTCTGTATCCCCTCAAGGAAATCTTTGCTTATCGAAGGGTTGTGAAGATCTTCTCCTATGTTTTCTTCTAGAAGACTTACCTTTCTGGCTTTTGTGTTTAGATCTACAATCTATCTCAAATTAACTTTGTGTATACTAGTATGAGGTAAGAATGTAGGCGTATTTTTTTCCTATATGGATATCTATTAGTTCCAGTGCCATTTGTTGAATGAACTTTCCTTTCTCTATCGAATTGCTTTGCACCTTTGATGAAAATCAATTGACCATATGAAAGAATCTATTTCTGAATTTCATTCTGTTCCATTGATTGATTTGTCTATCCGTTTGCAAATACCACACTCTTGATGAATTTAGCATTACAGTAGAGCTTAAATTGCATAGTGTAAGTTCTCTAGTTGTATTCTTCTTGAAGATTGATTTGGTTTTTCTAGGTCTTTTACATTTCAATGTAAATTTTATATATAGTTTGCAAATTCCTATGTAAAAAGTCTGCTGGGACCATGAGTTGGGTTGGGTTGAATTACTGGGGAATTATTGTTAATATCTTAAGAATATTAAGTATTTTTAACTGTAAACAGGACATATCTTCTCAATCATTTAAGTCATTTAAAATTTCTCTCTGGAGACTTATAGTTTTGAGAAAATAATTCTTGTCAATCTTTGGTTAAATTTACTCTTAAACATCTGAAGTGTGTATGACACTATTGTAACTGGAATTAAATATTTTTTGCTTTCCAATGTTTGCTGATAATACATAGAAAAAAAAATAATGGTTGGATGTTGACCTGGCTTGTATTATAAGACCTTGCTAAACTCACTTATTAGTTGTTATAGTTTTTTGAGAGGAAGTGTGGTTGATTACTTACGATTTTCTATGTAAACAATTACATTGCTTGCAAAAAGGAAGTTTTACTTCTTAATTTCCAATCTTTGTACATTTTTCTATTGCTATATTGAATTAGCTAGTGCCTCCAATACAATGTTGAATGGAAGTGGTGAGAATGAGAAAACTTACTTTGCTCTTGAACTTATGGTTAG
The DNA here is from genome assembly GCF_059928025.1 of Delphinapterus leucas. NCBI lineage: Eukaryota > Metazoa > Chordata > Mammalia > Artiodactyla > Monodontidae > Delphinapterus > Delphinapterus leucas. Next base: position 44,234,221 of record NC_143133.1, on the reverse strand, counting down.
ATAGTTTACTATTTCACTCTTAAGTATGATGTTAGCTCTAGATTTTTCATAGTTGCCTTTTATCATATTGAGGAATTTTTCTTCTGATTTTAATTTTCTACGAGTTATTATTATGAATGAATACAGACTTTTATGCATTTATTGAATTTACCATATAACCACTCTTTATTCTGTAAATATGGTGAATTACTTTGATTTTCAAATGTTAAACCAAACTTGCTTAAAACCCACTTAGTCATAACATATTATCCTTTTAATGAATTTATATTTTTATATTATTTATATTTTGTAAGTATCAATATGTGTGCATCTATGTTTGTGAGAGATATTGGTGTATATATTTTTTTCCTGTCAAGCTTTGTGCAGGTTTTGGTATCAGAATAATGCAGTCATCATAAAATAAGTAGGTAAGTGTCTTGTCCCTTTTGCTTGAATGAATTTCTGTAGAATTGTTATTATTTCTTCTTTAAAGAATAGTACTTTTCTTTTTGATAAAAATCACCTGCCCCTAGATATTTTTGTGTGAAAAGGTTTTTCACAACAAATTCAATTATTTTAATAAATATAAATCTATTTAGATTTTGTAGTTCATCTTTTGTCCATTTTGTTAAGTTATACTTTTAAAAATATTCATCTATTTCATCTATGTTGCTGCATTTATTGGCATTATGCTATTTAAAATGTTCTATTAACATTTTCATGTGTATAGGATTTTCAAAGGTATCTTCTCTTTCATAACAGATTGGTTATTTATATTTTTTCTTTGTCATTGATCAGTGTCCCTAGGGGTTTATCAATTTTATTGATCTTTTTAAGAAACTATTTTTTTATTTTGTTAATTTTTTTAATGTTCTCTAGTCCTCGTTTGTTTTCTATTTCATTGATTTCTGCTATGATCTTTCCATTCTCTTACTTTCTTAGGGTTTAATTTTATCTTTATTTGTTTGTTTATTTTTAGCATTTTAAGATTGGAAACTAGATAATTGATTTAAGTTTTCTCTTTCTTATATAATAATTTCAGATGTAATTTCACTACAAATTGCATCTCATAACTTTTGATATATTCTTAACCTCACCTGAGTCAAAATATATATTCTTTGACTCATAGATCATTTAGAAATATATTGTTTAAATTCCAAGTATGAGGGAGTCTTTCTCAATGTCTTATTGGTATTAACTTCAATTAGATATTATTGTGGTCAGAAAACATACTTTGTAGATATCAATGTTTTAAAATATATTTAATTTGTTTTATGGTGATTTTAAAGAATATTTTGTCTAGGTTTTATAATCGTTATCTGAAGGAAGGTTATTCCAATCAAGTTTCTCTAACTACGTTAGTTAGCTATTGTTGTGTAACAAATTACCACAACTTAGTACTTTAAAACAACACACATTTACTATCTCTCAGTTTCTGTGTGTCAGGAGCCTGGGCATGGCTTAGCTGGGTTCCCTGCTCAGAGTCTCACAAAGTTGTAATTGAGGTGTTGGCTGATCTACATTCCTTCCTGGAACTCAAAATTCTCTTCCAAGTTCACATAATTGCTGGCAGAATTCAGTTCCTTGAGGTTGTTGGACTGAGGTCTCCATATTCCAGTGGCCACTGGCAGTTTCCTTCCATCCAGAACTCTCCATAGGGAGGGTACAACATGGAAGTTAGCTTCTTTGAGGCCAGCAAAAGGGGTATACTTTATTTCTCTCAGGCATGATAAGAAAACGTGTGTGTGTGTGTGTGTGTGTATATGTGAATGTATATATGTGTATACATGTAATATATATGTATGTGTATGCTATATATATATATATTTATATAATTCCAGGAATGACATCCCATCAGCTTTGTCATACTTATTGATTAGAAGCAGCTTACCAGTCTCCCCCAGACAACACACTCAAGGGTAGGGGATTCTATAGGATGTACCACCAGGGCACAGAGATCATGGGGCCCATGCTAGAATTCTACTTCCCATACTAACCACTATTACTAGAAAGCAGAACTCTGCTTTCTTTTTGTAAAGATATTTTTGCTAGATATAGAATGGATTCTACATCGATGGATTTTTTTTTCTTTCAACACATAGAAGATATCATTCCATTATTGTCAAGCTTCCATATTTCTGGTGAAAAGTTAGTTATAATTCACATCGTGGTAGTATATTTTGAATGGGTCTTTTTTCCTCTGGCTGCTTTTAAGATTCAATCTTAATCTCTTAATTTTCAGCCAAACAGCTGAGAATAATGAGCCTGCATGGTTTTCTTTGTATTTATTCTGTTTTGAGCTCACTCAGTTTTTTGATCTAGAAATTGGAGTTTGGCGATTTTTTTTTTTTTTTTTTTTTTTTTTTGCGGTACGCAGGCCTCTCACTGTTGTGGCCTCTCCCGTTGCGGAGCACAGGCTCCGGACGCGCAGGCTCAGCGGCCATGGCTCACGGGCCTAGCCACTTCGCGGCATGTGGGATCTTCCCAGACCGGGGCACGAACCCGTGTCCCCTGCATCGGCAGGTGGACTCTCAACCACTGCGCCACTAGGGAAGCCCTTTGGCGATTTTTTAATTAAATTTTTATTTTGAGATAATTTTAGATTGGCATGCAGTTCCAAGAAATAATACAGAGAGGTCTTGTTTACTTTTTAACTAGTTTTCCCCAATGGTAGATTATTGTAAAACTCTAGTGCTCTATCACAACTAGGATCTTGACATTGACACAGTTAAGGTACAAATTATTTCCATCATCACAAAGATTCCTCATGTTTCACTTTTATAGCCATATCCACTTCCCTCCCAACCCACTCTCTCCTTAACATCTGACAACCATTAATCTGTTCACCATTTGTATAATTTAGTCATTTCAGAATATATATTATACAGGGAAGCATAACGTATGCAAACTTTTGGGACTGGCTTTTTCACTTGTCATAATTCTCTGTGTGTATCAATAGTTTATGCCTTTTCATTGCCAAGTAGTATTTCATCATATGAATGTACCTACGCAGCTATGTTTAACCATTCACCAATTGAAGCTATCTGGATTGTTTCCATTCTGGGGATATTACAAATAAAGCTGCTATAAACATTCATGTGCATATTTTTGTGTGAACTTAAGTCTTCATTTCTCTGAGATAAATGTCCAGGAGTGCAATTTCTGGGCTATTTGATAGTTAACTTTTTAAGAAATTGATGGTTTTTATGAGTGATTGTATAGTTTTACATTTACATCAGGAAAATATCAGTAATCCTGTTTCTATGCATCCTCCCTCATGTATGGTGTTGTCACTAATTTAAACTTTAACTTGAGATATCTTACTGTAGTTTTAATTTGCATTGCCCTATCTATGTGCTTATTTACCACCTGTGTATCTCCTTTAGTAAATGTTCCTTCATGTATTTTGCCCACTTAAAATTGGATTGTATTTTTTTTTTTTAGTGTTGAGTTTGAGAGTTCTTTATATATTCCAAATGCTAATCCCTCTTCAGATATGTGGTTTGCAAATATTTTCTCCCACATATATGTGGACTTTTAATTATTTAAACAGGGTCTTTCACACAGCAAAAGTTTTAATTTTGATGAAGTCAAATTAATCAATTTTTCCTTTTATGAATTGCGCTTTTGGCATCCAATCTAAGAACGTTTTTTCTGTCCTTAGATTTCCAAAGATTTTCTCCTAATTTTTTCTCTTAAAGTTTTATGGTTTTACATGTAATTCCACAATCATCTTTGAGTTAATTTTTTGTATAAGATCTGAAATTTAGGTAGAGGTTAATTTGTATGCCTATACATTTCCAACTGTTGCAGCATCATTTGTTGGAAAGGCTATCTTTTCTCTATTGATTTACTTTTTTCCAAAAATCAGTTGAACATATTTGTGTAGGTCTATTTCTGGGTTTTCTATTCTGTTCTATTGATCTATATGTCTATTCTCATGTCCATCTTTATCACACAGTCTTGGTTACTGTAGCTATACAGTTGTCTTGAAATCAAGCAGAGTGATTCCTTTTATTTTTCAAAATTGTTTTACATATTTTAGTTCCTTTACTTTTCCATGTATATTTTAGAATAATCTGTATTTATATCTACAAAATATCTTGCTGAGATCTTGACAGGAATTCTGTTAAACCTGTATATGAGTTTGGGAAGAATTGACATCTTTACTATGTTGAGTACTCCAATCAATGAACATGGTATGTCTCTCCATTTATTTAGTTCTTTGATTTCTTTCATCAGCACAGTGTAATTTTCATAATACAAATCTTGCCCATGCTTTGTTAGATTTATATCTAAGTATTCCCTTATTCTTTTCTTTAATATAAATGGAATTGTGTTTTTTATTTTAGCATAAAAATATTCATTGGTATTATATAGATACACAACTGGTTTTGTATGTTTATTTTTTATCCTGTGATCTGGCAGAACTCACTTATTGGTTCCAGGAATTTTTTTGATAGATTCCTGGGGATTTTCTATGTAGAAAATCATGTCATTTTCAAATAGGAACAGTTTTATTACTTCTTTGATAATCTGTGTTCCTTTTATTTCATTTGTCTTGTGATGGTGGCTAACTTCTAACACTCTGTTGAATAAGAGTAGTGAGAGCAGAGATCCTTGCCTTCCTGATCTTAAGGGGAAAGCATTCAGTCTTTCAGCTTTAGGTATAATGTTAACAGTTATTTTTTTCCTACGATTCTCTTTATCAGGTTGAGGAAATTCCCCTCTATGCTAACTTTCTGAGCATATTATCATGAAAAGGTGTTGAACTTTGTTGAATACTTTTTCTGCATCCACTTATAGGATCATGTGATGTTTTTCTTCTTTAGCTCGTTAGTCTGGTAGATTACACTGATTGATTTCCAAATATTGAGCCAACCTTGTATCACTGGAATAAACCCCATTTGTCATGGTGTAAAATTATTTTTATATATTGCTGAACTCTCTTTGCTAATATTTTGTTGAGAATTTTTGTGCTTGTATTAATAAGGAATATTGATCTTCAGTTTTCTGTTTTGTACTGTCTTTGTCTGGTTTTGGTATACTAGCTTTATAAAATAAATTGAGGATTATTTGTCCCTTTTTTATGTCTGAAAGAAATTGTGTAAAATTGTTGTTCATTCTTCTTTAAACATTTGGAAGAATTTTACAGTAAAACTATCTGGGCTTGGAGATGCCTTTTTGATCGTTTTTAAATTAAAAATTCAATTTTATTGAAGTAAACTCATGTACTTATGGTCAACTAATCTACTACAAAGGAGGCAGGAATATGCAATGGAGAAAAGACAGTGTCTTCAATAAATGGTGCTTGGAAAACTGGACAGCTACATGCAAAAGAATGAAATTGGAACATTCTCCAACACTATATACAAAAATAAACTCAAAATGGATTAAAGACCTAAATGTAAGACCAGATACTATAAAACTCCTAGAGGAAAGCATAGGCAGAACACACTGACATAAATTGCAGCAACATTTTCTTGGACCCATCTCCTAAGTAAAGGAAATAAAAGTAAAAATAAACAAAGGGGACCTAATTAAACTTAAAAACTTTTGCACAGCAAAGGAAATCATTGACAAAACAAAAAGACAACCTACTGAATGGGAGAAAATATTTGCAAATTATATTACCGATAAGGGATTAATATCCAACATATATTAATATCCAACAACATATAAAAAACTTGTACAACTCAACATTAAAAAAAGAAACAGCCCAATTAAAAAATTGGCAGAAGAACTGAGTAAACATTTTCCAAAAAGGAAGTGCAGATGGCCAACAGGCACATGAAAAGATACTCAACATCACTAATCATCAGGGAAATGCAAATTAAAACCACAGTGAGATATCGCCTCACGCCTGTCAGAATGGCTATCATACAAAGGAACACAAATAAGAAATGTTGGTGAGGTTGTGGAGGAAAGGGAACCCTTGTACTGTTGGTAGGAATATACATTGGTACAGCCACTGTGGAAACAGTATGGAGGTTTCTCAAAAAACTAAATATTGAACCATCATATGACCCAGCAATTCCACTCCTGGGTCTATACCTAAAAAAACACTAATTCAAAAAGATACATTCACCCCAATGTTCTTAGCAGCATTATGTACAATTGCCAAGATATGGAAGCAACTTAAGTGTCCATCAACAGATGAATGGATAAAGAAGTGGTATATATATACAATGGAATACTACTCAGCCATAAAAAAGAATAAAATTTTGGCATTTGCAGCAACATGGATGAACTTGAAGGACATTATGATAAGCGAAATAAGTCAGAGAAAGACAAATACTGTATGATACCACTTTTATGTGGAATCTAAAAGACACAACAAACTACTGTAGTGAATATAACAAAAAAGAAGCAGTCTCACAGACACAGAGAACAAGCTACTTATTACCATTGGAGGGGGGGGACAATAATAAGGGTGAGGGAGTGGGAGACACAAATTATTGGGTGTAAGATAGGCTCAAGATTGTATTGTACAACACAGGGAATATAGCCAATACTTTGTAATAAATGTAAATGGAAAGTTAACATTTAAAAATTGTATAAAAATAAAATTTTAAAAAGTTCAATTTTCTTAATAGTTATAGGAATATTCAAATTATCTGTTTCATATTGAATGAGTTGTGATAATTTGCATATTTTCAAGGAACTGGTTCATTTTTTCTGCCCAATATGTATATATGTATATAGAATTATTTGTAAGAGCTCCTTATTATCTTTTTGATGTATGCACAGTCTATAATAACTCCTGTTTCATTCCTGATATTAGTAATTTGTGTCTTCTCTCTTTTTCTTTGTCAGTCTTTCTGGAGTTTTGTTGATTTTATTAATCTTTTCAAAGAACTATTTCTTTGTTTTATTGATTTTCTCTATTCTTCTTCTGTTTTTGATTTCAATGATTTCTGCTCATATCTTTATTATTTCTTTCCTTCTACTTGCTTTAGGTTTATTATGCCCTTCTCTTTCTAGTTTCTTGAGGCTGGAGTTCAGATTATTGCTTTGAGACATTTTATCTTTTCTGTTATCTACATTTAATGCTATAAATTTCCCTCTCAGCACTGCTTTAGCCATGTCTCACAAAGTTTGCTATATTCTATTTTCATTTTTATTTACTTTTATTTATTAAAATAATTTCTGTTGAGAGTTGGATTGACGCATAGATTATTTTTTAATAAATTTATTTATTAATTTTTGGCTGCTTTGTGTCCTCACTGCTGTGTGCTGGCTCTCTCTAGTTGTGGCAAGCAGGGGCTACTCTTTGTTGTGGTGCATGGGCTTCTCATTGTGGTGGCTTTTCTTGTTGTGGGGCACAGGCTCTAGGCCTGCGGGCTTCAGTAGTTGTGGCATGCAGGCTTTAGAGTGCAGGCTCAGTAGTTGTGGCACAGGGGATTTGTTGCTCCACAGCATGTGGGGTCTTTGAACCTGTGTCCCCTGCATTGGCAGGCAGATTCTTCACCACTGTGCCACCAGGGATATGGTTTTATCTTCCAAGTGTTTTTCTCTTTTCTTCCCCTTACTGATTTCTAGTTTTATTACATTTTGATTGGAGGGCACATTGTATGATTTCAGTTCTTTTACGTTTATTGAGGTTTCTTTCATGGCCTAGGATATGGTCTATCTTGGTATATGTCCTTTGGGCACTTGAACAGAATGAGTATTCTGCTATTGTCCTATAACTGTTGATTAGGTCTTATTGTTCGATAGTGTTGTTTAGTTCTTCTCTATCTTTGCTGATTTTCTGTCAAGTTGTTCTGTCAGTTATAGAGAGATGGATGCTGAAGTCTCCAGCCATAACTGTGGATTTGTCTATTTCAAAAACAGTTTCTTTTGACTTTCTATATTGGAGCCATTCACATAACTTATGTATTTTATTTTATTTCTATTTTAGTACATCTTTTATAATAATATATTGATATAGTAGTTTACAGATAGATATATGTTAGGAGTGCATGTTCAAATATATTTTTCTGTTAAGGATGTACGATCAAGAGTTTGGAGAAACCACCTGAATCCAGAAATAGTGGTGAGACCATACATTAAGGAACCTTGTTAGTCATGTTAAAGAGTTTAAATTTTATCCTGATGGTATTGGGGAGTATTAGAAGACCTTAAATAGGATGCTAAAATGACATTGATTATTTAGATAGGTTATTCTTGCTACAGAGTGGAAGACTGGAGTCAAGGAGACCATTTGGAGGCTGGTGCAGTTCTGAGTCCATTAACTTTTCCTCAGAAGTTTATACTAGTGTAGGCCATATCAGTGTTCACATATTACATATAAAAGTTATAGATCTCATAGCAAAGCATTTAGTTGCTGATATCTACCAACTTCTTTTCTATCATTATTCCTGTCCCATATTGAGTGACTTTAATATCCCCATGGATCTTGTTTTTCTTGGTCTCTTGGTTTCTCAAACTTTGTAACTCTTTTCTGTTTATCTTTTTCTAGTACTGTCATAGTCACACCCTAGACATCATCATAGCCTTAACTTCAAATACCTGTCTTTAACTATCTCCTATTTTTCCAGCATACTTACTTCCATACTCTCAATTTAGCAATTATATGATTTCATTAAGACCCCAAGTCCATTCTCAATGTCAATGACCTTTTTTCCTGTTTCTATCCATCTTCCACATGATTCAGGACATCCAAAGCCAATCATGACAATCCATTTATTCCCTCTGCCACTGATTGGTTGAGAGATCGGCATGTAACCCAGAGTTGATCCATGAGACATCATGGAAGGTCTGCTTGGCATTTTTTCACACTTAAGAGATCTTGGGAAGAAAATAATGGTTTCTATTTGTCTCTATATATGCATACCATACAGGATATATTATACGTACTTATAGTACCTGGATCTGTGGTAGTCACTTTGAGACCATTAAAGGAGCCATCTTGTAGGAATCTGACATGTTAAAGATCGAAGAGCTGAGTTATGAAAGAACTTCACTACTAGATGGTATTTTTAAGCCACTGCTAAATCAACGCTTGATCCCTGTACTACCTTTGAACTTCATGTGATGTAAGAAAATACTTCCTATTATTTAATTCAATCAAGTCAGAATTTTCTCTTTCACACTTTGTGTGTGTGTGTGTGTGTGTGTGTGTGTGACTGAACATATCCAAACTGATACTCTCTCCTTCTTCACAAACCTTCTGAATATACCCATGTATCCATCTCTTACTTGCCTCCATGTCTTTATTAGAGCCGTTCTCTACCACCACCCTCCTTGGAATCCACTCTCTTCTCCTCCTCTTCCTCATCTTACCTACCTGCCCACGGTTGATTGTACTTTCCAAAGATGATTGTAATGATATTCTTATCCCATATACTCTTCTAGAATCTTGCTACTCTCCCATCAAATGTATATCTTTTCTTGAAGTCTTTTGACTGATGGATGAATAGAGAATGGTGAAAGTAACACCATGTGACTTCTAAAATTAAGTCAAAGAAGGCAATTCAGCTTATTCACTCCTGAAACCTTCAACCACTGGGAGAAGTCCAACTGTCCTGACACTGTCATGCTGCAAGGAAACCTAAAGTACTTCTTCCAGGAATACCACATGAAGAATCCCTGAGACCTTATTGGGAAAGAGCACCTATGGTCATTTCCTGCTCTTCCAGATCTAGCCAAACCTACCTACAACTTCATGAGAGACCCTGGGCCAGAACTACCCAGCCAGTCTATCCTGAATTCCTGACCCACAAAAATCAGGAGAGATAATAAAGTTATTACTGTTTAAACCACTAGATTTTGGGGTGATATTGCACAGACAATAGATAAGCAATAAAAACTACCTTCATAGTGATTCAAAGTAATGTCATGTGAAAATACAAATTTTCTTTTAATATTTGGAATGCTTTGTAAATGGGTGAAATTAATATTCTGTATTTTAGGACAAAATTTGAGTGGATAGAGGGGAGGGAAAGGATAATTCAGATAGGGCAGCAATCAAACTGTAGTCTCTGCTGGAAAGCTCTTTTCTACCTCTTCACACAGCTAGCTTCCTTTCATGTCAATGTCTCCACCAAAAGGTCAACTTCTCAGAGAGGCATTCCTTGAATCTATAAAATAGCCTCTTCATGCTGTCCTTTATCACTACACCTGGATTGACAATTGCCCTCATTGCATTTATCATAATATGAAATTCTATCTTTATTGGTTTGCTTTCTTATTTCTTGCTTTTCTCCTTGCTGTGAATCAAGGAGGGAAGAACGATGCCATTTTTCTTTCCCACTGTCTGCCCAATACCTATCCCAAGCACCCAGTCAGCGCTCAATAAAGACTTTTGAATGAATAACTAAAAGAATTAATAAAAATTTCTTGGGATCCTTAACATGGGATTCATTCACATACTCCCACTTCCCTGACCCAGTGAAGGAAGGTCTGTAACTTTCATCAGATTCTAAGAAATAATCCATGGAGACAAAATATTAAGATCTGCTGATTTGAGGAATAAGATGTAAAAGGGAGTCCAAAAAATGACAGAAAGGAAAATTCTGAGGAAATGAAGATGTTCTATATCTTGATCAGGATGGAATTACAAGGGTATACATAGACATTTGTAAAACTCATAAAACTGCACTTAAAAATCTGTGCATTTTATTAAATTAACATTAATAATGTTAATGGGAAAATCCATTGAACTTGCTTCATCACATTCTTTTTCAAGCTAAAACAAAGAAAAAGGCTCTGAACAAATTATACATTAATTTTAAATCCTGAATCTGCTCTGGCATTCAGTGTGAAGTATTTAGAGCCAGTTTAAACTCTGGATTCATTTTAGAGACCTTTCGTATTCTTTTCTTACACTCATTCTCTTCCCTTAAATTCTCTTACCTTTTTTTCCCTGTGCACACATAAGAGAAGCCAGCTTATAACTCTTAAAATCTTCACAAATACATGGAAAATTAAATAATTCCTGCTGTAAAATTATAATTGATGATAGGAAACAATAAAAATAACCCCAAAAACTGTGGAGAGGAAATATGTTTTTTGACATCAATTAGGAGTTAGGGCTCCACCATTCCTTTCTGTAAAAGAAAGTCATGAAGAAACTAATAGATATTGCAGTTCCTATATGCATGAGACTCTTCTTGGGTAATTTTACGTCATTGAGAGCTGGAAAAGACCTGCCCTGGTGAGGTAGGTTATAAATGCACCTGGAAATTGAAGAGTGCAAATGCAAAGTGCCATATGTGCTGGCGCTTTGGAAAGTAAAATGATTGCACAGTGTGAGAGAGATGTTTTATAACAGAAATGATAATGACACCTTCATTTTCTGAGTTAGTTAGGTCTGGAGATTTTGATGACATTCATTCATTCATTTTACAAATATTTGGAAAGACCTCCTTTGTGTAAGAGACCATCTCAGGTCTGGGGATTCATGAGTGAATATGGATTGGTAAATGCCATGGAGGTATTTCTAATCTAGTAAGGGACAAGGACTAAAAAAGAGTAGTAGGACATGGTTGATGTTGTAATGATGATGTGTGCTATGTGTAATGGGAGTATACAGGTAGAGGACCGCTAATGGCTGGGAAGTCAGGGAAGAGTTTACTCTGGTGGTTCAATTTCAGCTAGGTTTTCAGAGTCTGATTTGATTGACATTTCATGTAGTCTCTGTTCTAAGATTTGTATACATATTCTCTTGGTCAATCCTATAAGTTACCATCTTGGGAAGTAGTAATATTCTCCTGAAGGAGAAACCTGAGATTCAGAAAGGTAAGAAAAATATTTTGTCTAAGTAGCATAGGTGGTCAGTGGCAGAGCCAGGATTTGAATGCAGGATTTTGATTGCAAATGCAGCCTTTCTTTCTTCTTTCCTTCCTCTCTCCCTTCCTTCTTTGCTTCCTTTTTACCATTTTTTCCTCCCAGTGTCCTTCCCACCATTTCATATTGGATGTTAAAATGTTGAAAGAAGGAGAGAAAATAGGCATCTAGAAAAGCCGGCCAAGGGCATCTCAGTTCCCACCCCCATTCCCCAAAAGCCAACATGGATGCAAGGTCCAGAGGTGTCATAATTTATTCAGGAAAGAACCCAGAGATAACAGAAATTTTCAAGTTCGTACTCATTTTCTTACAATTCTTTGTACTCTACTAGAATGTCCTTCCATTCCATCTCCACACATTCCAAGCACCATGTTGAGGTTCCTGCCCCAATAACACATTTTTACACTCAACAAATATTTTTGATTCCTTATTTTTATCATATTTGTGATCTGTGATGTGATATATCACAAATTTGGAAAGAGGGGAAATAAAATTGCCCTTAGGGTTCAAATACAAAATTAACAGCTAGAAAAAGCACAGCAGAGATGTCACAAGTCTCTTTGAGGAAAGAGAAAGAGGCCTAAGTCATAAGCCACATCTGTGACTTGAATGAATCAACAGGCAAATGAGAGGATCCACAGTGAAGCATGGAGGAGTCCCAGGGTAAACTGCATGGTGCTCGTCTCAGAAGAGTCCAAGAAGCCCATATTTGTATCTTCACATCTTGTATGGGAAGATGATCTTTATGGTAAAGTGTCTTCTTTGGAATCAATTAGGTAAACACTATTTTAACAAACTCATTTTGTTCCAGTCCATGCTCACTCAGTGCCTTCTAATTGGGGGATGGCTCCCTGAGCAGGTTGGCCTGCAGCAAGGGAAGGCCTTGGCCATTGCAGAGAGAACTGTGACCCAATGGACAACACCCTCTGCATGAATTAATACATTGATGTCTATACTAGAGATGACTTGGGAGGAAATTTTCCTATAGGTCCAAAACCCTAAAACATTACCAGGGGATGACACTTTCTGCCCATAAGTGGGAAGTGGAATTAGCAAACTGACATTGTTAAAAGAAAGGATGTTCTCCTTTCCATGCATAGACCACATCAAAGATGGAGAAAAATACAACCCCAGAAAAGACTTTTGTCCAAAACCTCTTTGTTTACAATTTCTGCTGGCTTGCTTTCTATGCCTTAATTATAGAAATGCAGGAAGCTTAGCTTTCTGTGTCCAGGGAAGTAGGGAATTGTGATTGAAGGTCAACACAGACCCATCCTCAGTTGCTTCTCTGAAGGAGGACTGCTCAGAGGAACAAACATGTGGAGAAGGATTGCCTACCTGGCCTGAGAGATTTGGCTACAACACATGGATACCCCTTTTCTCATATATGGTCAGATCATTAAGGGATTACCTGTCAGCTCAGGAGGTGGTATCATTTGCACAATTAAAGAATCCCACTTGGGCAGAGGGCTGGAAGCTGGGCCAGTGACATCTCCATTCAGAATGGCATTGCTTTTGTCCAAGAATAAACAATGCAACTAGATAAAGCATAACCTTTTTTATCCCTTTGTTTGTTCTTTATTTCCCCCAAATTTCCATCTCTTTAAGATCAAAAAGAAATGAGAGAAGAATGCTCCATAATTTTTGAGAATTCTAAAAGGGTTTTATGGCTCAGTCACTTGAACTGGGTTAGTAGGAATCTGCCCTTGTGATATAGAACTATTCTTTCTACAATATCAAAATCAAGTTTTTGAGCCCAAAGTGCCAACATAAATTCATCAGGACAAAGCCTTCTGGTGAGGGTCCTTGGAAGGGAGTCAAGGTGCCCTTTCAGTAATCACGTTTGATCACACCCTTTCCTCATAGGGAACTATTAAAACTATTCTGTGCAATTCATGGGAATGAATGTTCTCAAGGATAAAGACACGAGTAAGACAAGCTTTTCAAACCTCAAGGATCTAGTGGCTGGAACAGACTTGCAAATAACTCATTTATTTGAGTTATTTAATAAACAGAATGATATCAATGCCGAATAGCTGTATATTCTGAGAGCTCAGAGCAGAGGGTGATTCGTTTTGTTTAAGCATTCCAAGAATGCTTCATGGAAGAGGTGGCATTTGAGCTGTAAAAGTCTGTGATGATTGGTGGGCAAGAGTCTAAGAGGTAGTGCTTGACATAGAGTAAGTGTCCATTAAATGTTGGCTGACAGCTCCTGCATTTTAACTGTTCTTCCCCTAAACTCCTGTCTCCCTTATGAGTCACTATCACAGAAATGATGCTGCACCACTATACACACATTTTTGGCTTGCTTATTCTTACCTACTACCTCTTTAAGTCCCCATATTGAATCCTTGCAGCTGGCGTACATATCAGGTATTCCAATGAACTTGATTCTGTAGTTAGGTTATTTCGAGATTCATTAGCAACATCCATAATATGACTCTTCGGTACCTCTTAAGACTTAATGTAGAGTTGCTTCATACAGTTGGCACATAATAAATGTTGCTGACTATGCACTGATGGATTGAGAGAAAGAAATCGACCTTTCTTGAGATTCTGAGCCTGCGTCTCTCTGGGCTAAGGTAATTACACAGATAATTATGGCTAAAAGAAACTTGCTGTTTTCATTTGCACTGAACTACTGGGAGTCTACGTCTGCAGTGATCAGATTTTCTAGTTGATGGTTTAGCTCTCTGTCTCCCCAACTTTTACAGAAAAAGCTGAAGCTGTGAGCCATCCTAGAGAGCCTTAAAGAGCTAGAGTTAAAATAATGGACAAGCATCACCTTTGAGAGAGAGAGAAAGAAAATAAACATGGCATTTTTATCCTTAGAATAATTATCACCCCACTTACTGCATTTTGGTAAATGATGGGTAGATGCCTATTAAGATAATGATCGAAAAGCTGAATGAAATTGCAGACAGAGGTCAAGAGCAAACTGTGGGAGACAGGTATTTGATATTTGGTGAGATAAAGGATGGCACCCACTCCCATCTTTCCTCCACTTTCCCCATTTATCTCTCAGGATGAGGTCTTTCTTGTTGTCCTTGTGAGAGAACCCCTATATACTAGACACTTGGGAGAAAATTGAAACCTGAGGGAGAAGTGATGCTGCTAGTTTTTGCCAGGCACACCAGAAGGAAAGGCCCACTTCAGGTCCACAGAAGTGTGAAGAACAGAAAATGAGAGATGAGCTGGTGATGAGCCTTCTTGGGAGCTAGGCCTGTCCCTGGAGCTGCAGGTTGGTAAAGATGGGCCACTATGGTGGTGGCCTCTGCTCCTCTTCAAGGGCTCTTGTCCCACACAACCACTAAACAAGGCAGGCGCTGGCCCACACTTTCCTCACCAACTAAGGCGTCTATTAAATATTTTTACAACATGCCTCCACATGCATAGTTTAAGTGCCTGTGTATAACACTGTCGTACTATATTTGAAGTTACAATGGATTTTGTCAAGATGGCACTGAAAAATGTCAAATAACTGCTATGAAAAATAAAGTTATATAGTTCTTCCTTAATGTAACAGGTCTTTTTATTTGTTTATTTATGTTTTTTTTTTCCCCCTGGCCTCGGCATGCAGGATCTTAGTTCCCCAACCCCAGTGATCAAACCCACGTGCCCTGAAGTAGAAGCGTGGAGCCTTAACCACTGGACCACCAGGGAAGTCCTGCAACAGGTCCTAATATTAATTCTTTTACGCATTTAAAATAACCACCACTGCAAAAAAAGAAAAAAAAGTCACCCTCTACAATTACCATTAAATTACTCATGCATTACTATTAAATGAGCATTGTAGGGGTTATGCTTTTAATAATTTTTTGTTCTCAAATTTATTGGGAATGTCTTTTTCTCAATATCTTTATTAGAGTATAATTGCTCTACACTGGTGCATTAGCTTCTGCTGTATAACAAAGTGAATCAGTCACATGTATTCACATATCCCCATATCCCCTCCCTCTTACGTCTCGCTCCCACCTTCCCTAGCCCACCCATCTAGGTAGTCACAAAGCACGGACCTGATCTCCCTGTGCTATACAGCTGCTTCCCACTAGCTATTTTACATTTGGTAGTGTATACATGTCAATACTACTCTCTCACTTTGTCCCAGCTTACGCTTCCCCCTCCCTGTGTCCTCAAGTCCATTTTCTATATCTGCATCTTCAATCCTTTTCTGCCCCTAAGTTCATCAGAAACTTTTATTTTCTTTTTTAGATTCCATATATATGTGTTAGCATATGGTAATTGTTTTTCTCTTTCTGACTTACTTCATTCTGTATGACAGACTCTACGTTCATCCACCTCACTACAAATAGTTCAATTTCGTTTCTATTTATGGCCGAGTAATATTCCGTTGTATATATGTGCCACATTTTTATCCATTCATCTGTTGATGGACACTTAGGTTGCTTCCATGTCCTGGCTATCGTAAATAGTGCTGCAATGAACATTGTGGTGCATGTCTCTTTTTGAATTACGGTTTTCTCAGGGTATAAGCCCAGTAATGGGATTGCTGGGTCATGTGGTAGTTCTATTTTTAGTTTTTTAAGGAAGCTCCATACTGTTCTCCATAGTGGCTGTATCAGTTTACATTCCCACAAACAGTGCAAGAGGGTTCCCTTTTCCCCACACCCTCTCCAGCATTTATTGTCTGTAGATTTCTTGATGATTCCCATTCTGACTGGTGTGAGGTGATACCTCATTGTAGTTTTGATTTGCATTTCTCTAATGATTAGTGATGTTGCGCATCCTTTCATGTGTTTATTGGCAATCTGTAGATCTTCTCCGGAGAAACGTCTATTTAAGTCTTCTGCCCATTTTTGGATTGGGTTGTTTGTTTTTTTGATACTGAGCTGCATGAGCTACTTGTAAATTTTGGAGATTAACCCTTTGTCAGTTGTTTCATTTGCAAATATTTTCCCCCATTCTGAGGGTTGTCTTTTCATCTGGTTTATGGTTTCCTTTACTGTGTAAAAGCTTTTAAGTTTCATTAGGTCCCATTTGTTTATTTTTGTTTTTACTTCCCCTTCTCTAGGAGGTGGATCAAAAAGGATCTTGCTGTGATGTATGTCATAGAGTGTTCTGC
The DNA here is from genome assembly GCF_059928025.1 of Delphinapterus leucas. NCBI lineage: Eukaryota > Metazoa > Chordata > Mammalia > Artiodactyla > Monodontidae > Delphinapterus > Delphinapterus leucas. Next base: position 44,217,366 of record NC_143133.1, on the reverse strand, counting down.
CTATGTTTTCCTCTAAGAGTTTTATAGTGTCTGGACTTACATTTAGGTCTTTAATCCATTTTTGAGTTTATTTTTGTGTATGGGGTTAGGGAGTGTTCTAATTTCATTCTTTTACATGTAGCTGTTCCGTTTTCCCAGCACCACTTATTGAAGAGGCTGTCTTTTCTCCATTGTATATTCTTGCCTCCTTTATCAAAGATAAGTTGACAATATGTGTGTGGGTTTATCTCTGGGCTTTCTATTCTGTTCCATTGATCTATATTTCTGTTTTTGTGCCAGTACCATACTGTCTTGATTACTGTAGCTTTGTAGTATATTTTGAAGTCAGGGAGCGTGGTTCCTCCATATCCGTTTTTCATTCTCAAGATTGCTTTAGCTATTCGGGGTCTTTTGTGTTTCCATACAAAATGTGAAATTTTTTGTTCTAGTTTTGTGAAAAATGCCATTGGTTGTTTCATATGGATTGAATTGAATCTGTGGATTGCTTTGGGTAGTATAGTCATTTCCACAATGTTGATTCTTCCAATCCAAGGACATGGTATATCTCTCCATCTATTTGTGTCATCTTTAATTTTTATCATCAGTGTCTTATAGTTTTCTGCATACAGGTCTTTTGTCTCCTTGGGTAGGTTTATTCCTAGGTTTTTTGTTGTTGTTGTTGAAATGGTAAATGGGAGTGTTTCCTTAATTTCTCTTTCAGATTTTTCATCATTACTGTATAAGAATGCAAAAGATTTCTGTGCATTAATTTTGTATCCTGATACTTTAACAGATTCATTGATTAGCTCTAATAGTTTTCTGGTAGTATCTTTAGGATTCTCTATGTAGATTTTCATGTCATCTGCAAACAGTGACAGCTTTACTTCTTCTTTTCCAATTTGGATTCCTTTTATTTCTTTTTCTTCTCTGATTGCTGTGGCCAAAACTTCCAAAACTATGTTGTCTTTGTTTTTAATTTTTGATAGTTTGATTAATATGTGTCTTGGTGTGTTTCTCCTTGGATTTATCCTGTATGGGACTGTTTGTGGTTCCTGGACTTGATTGACTTTTTCCTTTCCCATATTAGGGAAGTTTTCAACTATAGTCTCTTCAAATATTTTCTCAGTCCCTCTCTTTTTCTTTTCTTCTTCTGGGACCGATATAATTCGAATGTTAGTGTATTTCATGTTGTCCCAGAGGTCTCTGAGACTGTCCTCAATTCTTTTAATTCTTTTTTCTTTACTATTCTCTGTGATAGTTATTTCCAGTATTTTATCTTCCTGGTCACTTATCCATTCTTCTGCCTCTGTTATTCTGCTATTGATTCCTTCTAGAGAATTTTAAATTTCATTTATCGTGTTGTTCATCATTGTTTGTTTGCTCTTTAGTTCTTCTAGGTTCTTATTAAATGTTTCTTGTATTTTCTCCATTCTATTTCCAAGATTTTGGATCATCTTTACTATCATTACTCTGAATTCTTTTTCAGGTAGACTGCCTATTTCCTCTTTATTTTTTGGTCTGGTGGGTTTTTACCTTGCTCCTTCATCTGCTGTATATTTCTCTGTCTTCTCATTTTGTTTAACTTACTCTGTTTGGGGTCTCCTTTTCACAGGCTGCAGGTTTGTAGTTCCCGTTGCTTTTGGTGTCTGCCCCCAGTAGCTAAGGTTGGTTCAGTGGGTTGTGTAGGCTTCCTGATGGAGGGGACTGGTGTCTGTGTTCTGGTGGATGAGGCTGGGTCTTGTCTTTCTGGTGGGCAGTACCACGTCTGGTGGTGTGTTTTGAGGTGTCTGTGAACTTAGAATGATTTTAGGCAGCCTCTCTGCTAATGGGTGGGGTTGTGGTCCTGTCTTGCTAGTTGTTTGGCATGGGGTGTCCAGCAGTGGAGCTTGCTGGTCGTTGAGTGGAGCTGGGTTTTAGCATTGAGATGGAGATCTCTGGGAGAGCTCTTGCTGATTGATATTATGTGGGGGGGGGAGGTCTCTGATGTACCAATATCCTGAATTCAGCTTTCCCACCTCAGAGGCTCATGCCTGACAGCTGGCCAGAGAACCAAGGCTCTGTCAGCCACACGGTTGGAGAAGATGGACTATGAGTTGGTTGTCAGCCACTGCCCTGTTGTAGCCCTGTCTCAGCTTTCTCCAAAGGTCACCCAGATGCAGTGGGTTATTCCACCATTCCTCAGAACTTGCACCTGCCAGTCTGGGATTTGTAGATGTCCTCCTGATACTCTTCATTGAAATACCTTGCATTCATGGTGGTGAGAGATATGCTAATAGTGTTTGTTCTCTTCAGTTCAGAGACTGGGGCAGTCTGAGCCTTCATGTGGTCAAGTCAGGAGCAGCTGGCCAATGGTCCCAAAGTGATAACATGTCAGATTCCAAGAAGGCTTTTTGCAGCTCCCAAGCAGTAGTCCCACACAGCTGCTCCGCTCAGCTGCAGCACTCTGACCAGGGAACTTGGTGGGACCCTCAAACGAGGATTTCTGCCGGCTCTAGAGACTGAGTCGCCCACTCAGGCAAGGAGCTGAGGAGAGCATCTCCCAGCCCCATCTCACCAGAGGAGCGGACCTGGGGAATAATTTTTTCACAATAAACTACTTGCATCTAAAGTGTACAATTCGATCAGTTTTGACAGTGTCATATGCCCATGAAGGCACCACCACAATCCTGACTCGGAACGTGTCCATCATTTCAGAAGGACTCCTCAAGCCCTTTTAGAATTCTTCTTTCCCTCTATTGCCCACCCCAGGAAACCACAGAACTGCTTTTTGTCATAGTGCATTGGTTTACATATATAAATGTAATCATACATGCACCTAGCTTCTCTCACTCAGGACAATGCCTTTGAGATTCACTCACATCGTTGTGTGTGTCAGTAGCACATTCCTTTTTATCACTGAGTACCATTCCATTGCATGGGTTGCACCGCAGCTGGTTTAGCCATTCATCTGTTAATGCACACTTTTTTTGAAGTTTTTGGCTGTTGTGAAGGAAGCTGCTATAAATATTTACATACAAGTTATTGTGTGGACATATGTTTTCATAATACTTAGGAGCAGAATAGCTGTTATGTCCTTTTGGAATTTGAGACAACTGTGGCTCAGAGAGATTACATAATTAGCACATGGTCACCAGTAAGTGACAGGGCTGGGATTTGAACTCAACTTGATTTAACTGTAAACTCAAGGTCTTTTCTGGAATTAAACGTTGGATATCTTTACTGGTTGAACATGCAGGCTCTTTAGAAACCAAGAGAGGGTGTAAGTCCATGTCAATGTGCTAGCCATGTTGGCCTTCTCAGTTTAGTTTATTTCTAAAAACATTTGAGTTTTATTCTGTGGCCAGCACTGGGCCCCATGTGGTGTCCCTGCCTGGGGTGGGGCGTGGCATTATTCTCCAATGAGGTCAGCAGGCAAAGTACACGTTCCAAGTGTTATGAATGGCAAAGCCTAGATTCAGGCTGAAAAAGGAAACCCAAGCTGTTTAGTGTTGCTGAAAAATGTGAGACAGGAAGTGGAGAGCATGGAGGCTGGGGATAGATGTGGACTCCATTTTGAGTCACAAATTGAAACACCAGACAGGTAGCTGGAATTATGGGTGCACGGGGAGGGGGGCCGACTGTGGAGCACTGCCGCCCCTCCTGGGGGAGCACGGCTGCCCAGCACCAGCCACCAAGGGTCATGCCAGTGAGGGCCTTGCTGGCATCTATGGTCATAACACTAACGAAGACACACACTGGTCAAGCACTTTCATTTCGTTTGTGTTATTACTGAAGAAATAAATTTCACTGAGGAAAAAACTAAGGTATGAAGAATAACTTCCCTTTTCTTAAGAGGAGTTAGAAATGTGCTTTTTTAAATTGCAATACTGGAATTATTAGGGCATTTGGGGCTGAACGAATTTATCTCTGAGCTGGATTCTGCAGAGCCCACAGTCTGAGATCTTTGCACTGGCTCCTGGATGAGCTTGTACACTGAGTGAAGGAATTGGGACTCTGTCCCAGGGCCAAGGGAAGAAGTGATGGGGTTTAGGCAGGGCAGTGATCTAAAATCTGGAAAGATCATTCCAACTGTAGAATGGAGAATGGGTGTAAAAGGCAAGAAGCTGTGGCAACAAGGCTGGGACTTGGGGACGCTAGTGAGGTGCCTAGGACAAAAAAATTAAGGAGGTGCTCCCTTTCAGGGTGGTGCAAGTGCCAATAGAGAAAGGCTTAAAGCAGCTACAAGAAAGGATCCAAAAGGCTACAGCAGGACTATGGGCTCTCAGGGCAGGAGAGGATGGGGGCTAATATTCAGAAATGGGGACATTCCTGGCCTCGGATCACACAGTGACTTCAGCCTGGGGTTTGGAGTGAGTTTCTCTGCAGTTGACACCTGGCCCCTTCACACACCCTCCCGGAGTCCTGGAGCAGGGCTCTTGAACTCTCTGGACTCCGATCTCTTCTGTAAACAAAGAGGAGCATTTGCTCTGAAGTTAGTATGGTCATCAAAGGAAATAGGATCTGGTAATCTGGAGAGAGGGGGTGTTTATCCCTCCTTATTGGGGGAGGGGTTACTCTTTCTAGAAAGCTGAGTCTGGAAATTCCCAAATGCTGAGAGACCTAGACTGAGTCAGGACACCAGGTCCTAACCCGGCCCTGTCCTGGCTGTCACTTTACCTCTCTGGGCTTATTTCCTTCTGCAAAATCCAGTGATTGGTTTAAAGTTCTAAGATTCTTTCCAACTTTAAAAGAGAAAAGCAATATATCTGTGGTTCCATGAACACAGAGGAAAAAATGAGACTAGACTAAAAGACTGAAAATTATAAAGCACCTCCTAGTCTGAGCTTATCACACTGTACGGTACAAGAGGAGTTTTCCTTGTTGGCCATAGATATATCCTTGTCTTCTCCAATCTTAATTGTGCTCCGCTGTAAGAAACCAGGCTGAGTCTAAGGGGCGTGGTGGTGTGGTTTTCTTTCTTTCTTTCTTTCTTTCTTTGTTAATGATTTTTAATTTGAAGTATAGTTGATTTGCAATGTTTCAGGTGTACAGCAAAGTGATTCATTTATACATATATATATCTATACTTTCTCAGGTATTTTTCAATTATAGGTTATTACAGGATATTGAATATAGTTCCCTGTGCTATACAGTAAATCCTTGTTGTCTATTTATACATATAGTCGTGTGTATCTCTTAATCTCAATTTCCTAATTTATCCCTTCCCCCCTTTCCCCTTTGGTAACCATAAGTTTGTTTTCCATGTCTGTGAGTCTATTTCTGTTTTGTAAATAAGTTCATTTGTATAATTTTTTTTAGATTCCATGTACAAGTGATATAATATGATATTTATCTTTGACTTACTTCACTTAGTATGATAATCTGTAGGTCCATCCATACTGCTGCAAATGGCAGTATTTAATTCTTTTTTGTGGCTGAATAATACTCCATTGTATATACATACAGGCAGTGTGGTTTTAAGAGTCCTGACTGAGCCCTTCTGCTAAAGACCTCTGCTGAATATACTGCCTTTCATCTTCACTGTCTATTGTCCGGTGGGAAGGAAACCTTCCTTGGAAGCCCCTAGTAAATGCAAACCTCCAGCTGGCATCTTCCCCAGGGACAACTCTTGCTTTGTCACCTCCTCCCTGAACACTGCTGCTGCCCCCCCTTCTTCTTTCTTGGTCACCATGCCTGGCAGGCGGCAACTTGGCTTCTATGAGAAGTGCTGGCTGGGTTTCCAGATTCAGCCAAAGCCCGAGCTTCTCTGAATTTCCAGAAAAGGAGGGAGTGATTCAGATCAGATCCCCAAGATGAAAATGTTTTATCTTTCTTCTGAGAGTTAAAGTTGAATCCACACCTTAAGTAAAAAAACAGATACCTTCATACCAAAACAATAGCAGTTATAAAAATACTTGTGGAGCAGGGTGGACACACGCAGTATAAACAGCTGGCATTAGAACAGACTTGATTTATTTAGGAAAATCCTTTGATTAACCTCTTGGGGGTGAAACCCTGAGGGAATGGATTAGCAGAAAACAAGAGTCAGAGGAGGAGGGGAAGGAATGGTCTGCCTTTAAAAATGGAAGGAGACTTTGGGAGGTGGTACATAGATGGAAAAGTTAATAGGGTGGGAGTTTGGCAGCCAAGTTAAGCTGGTTGGGGGACGTTTCTAACACTTAACTGCAGTGACAGTTGTAGCTCACATCTCCTGAGGAGCTTGTGATCAGTGGGCTCCCTCTCCTGTGGAAGTCAGAGTTCTCTCTTCCTTCGCTTGTCTCGTATTTGGGGACCATACTCAGTTGTCACCTCCCAGCAGAGGCAGCTACTCTCCTCTCTATTGCGTGGTGCCTGGTTTGTTGTTTGCTAGCTCTTTCATTCGTTTGTTGTTCATTCAGAAAAGCTTCCTTTAGGCCCTGCTCTCTGCCCTCTGTCACACCTTTCATTTGGCACCTTCCTGCCACCTTACGGTGGAGAGGCGATGGCAGGGAAAGGGTCAGGAAGGACAGTGAGCTGCCAGCACGGACACCAGGTCGCACTGCGCAGACCTCTGTCCTACAGGCTGTGCTTACGAGCCTGTTGGCCTGAGTTCAAATCCCAGCTCTCCCCATATCCTGCTGTGTGGCCTAGGGCAAGCCATTTCACCTCTCAGAGACTCCGTTTTCCTTTATAATTTGAAGGGCTGCCTCCCAGGACTACTGTAAGAATGAGAGCAGTCCCAGGTGCAGCATTCACGCAGCAGCTGACTTAGCTATTGTTTCATTTCTTCCTCACCCACCCCACACAGGAAAGCCAGAAGTCATAAAAACATCCCCAGTTCTCAGATGTGGGAACTGAGGCTTCCAGGGAAGGTGCTGATCCAGATGCAGGGATCTGGGGCTATACAGGTGAAACAAGGACCCACATCAGAATTCTGACAGCTTTTCCACATAGTTCACTCTATACCTGTGACTTAAATGCTGACTCAAGTTTATGTATCTTGGATGTAAATGAAGATCCATAATCAGACTGTGTATAGAACCAAAAGTCTCAGGAGGGGTTTTTTTGAGGGGGAGTCTCCTCTTTCAGAAAGTTGCACGTTTCTAGTAGTCACCCACAGGGATAGAGCCTTGGGTAATGACGAAAAAGAACATACAGTTGGACAGATACGTTGTAGGTGTTGTGTAGGAAATGAACTTGATGCAATGGTGGCCTCAAGGGCAATGTTATCCCAGAGGTCACTGAACAGGGAGGCTCAGAGGCCAAACTAAGATAAGGTATTCCCCCCGCCCCACCTTTTGAAAGTTTACTTTATGCCACTTGGTTTTTATGAAAAACCTGCATTAGTATCTGTTTTCACTAACCCGAAGAAATCCAAAGTGGATTTCCCTTTTTTGAAAAAATGCAAAAAGCAAAAATAGGGTTCAGCGTTTGTTTTGCAGCGAGGCATTATAGAGGCAGCGTGCACCCCAAGCAGCAAGGGTGGCACGGTCAAGCTCCTTCCCTGGGAACTACACTTAGCATCTCAACTTCAAGCCACCATGCTTTGAACTGTGTCTGTGAGCATCTGTGCTCCACCACCATGTATTTTGTGCATCCATTAGCAAGATGCGTCTTAAGGTAATTTCTTCTTCCAGCTTCAAAAAGCCTTCATAAGAACGCTCTGCTTTTGGATAGCGAGAGAAGCCTGTGCTTGAATTCATTTATTTGATCAATTTTAAAAACTCATGTGTAATGGAAAAGAGATGGTACAAGTTAGCACACTTAGGATAGGGTGCAAGTGGGGTAGAAGGGCCACATGCCCAGATTCTGGGTTAGTCAATTTTCATATGTTCTCTCTTTCCCCACTGACCATCATTCCATCACCATCACTTTCCATCCAGAAACACTCTTGTTTGTTCCATTCATTTTATTTATATTTAATACACATACATTCTACTTACTCTATCTGTGTATGATATGTCTCATGAGCTATATACTTCTATACTTGGTTTCTATTTTCTATAGAAGAGTTGTTTTTTTTAAATAAATTAAGCAAACATAGTTTACAATGAGAAAGCCACTTAGTTTTCTGAATCACAGAATTGATCACAGAATCACAGAATTGCTGAGTGAGATAGACAAAGAAGTATACAGAGAGGAAAGTGATGCACAGACATTGACTTTTAGACATGCCACACTGGACATGATTTGGGACATCAGACAATTCACTAAAACTCTCTGAGCCCCAGTTTCACCACCTGGGAAATGTGGATATTCATACATGTCTCACAGATTGTCGTGAGGATGAAACAAAATAGTTGTGGGAAAGTGGCTAAATCAGTGAGTGGCACAAGGAGGGTGATTAGTAAATGTCAGCTTCCATCCCCTGCAATTAAATCACAGGGTCCAAATTGGACAAAACTTTTCCTCCTTTTAAAAAGAAAACATCCAATCTGACCCTTGGCAATGAGTTAATGTTAATCAACAGACTCAAATATGTTTATTGAGCACTTCCTGTGTGTCACTTCATAAGTTAGCAGCCTTTCAAGACTCCATGGTAGTTGTAGGGAAAGGGTATATATCTATATCCATCCACATCTATCTATCTATCTATCTATCTATTTAATCATCTATCTATAATAGATATATCTCAGTTACAATAACGCAAACATTATTCATTGATCTATTCAACAAATATGGTTTGAGCATTGTATAAGGTTGCTAGGGCTGCTATAATAAGGTATCACAGACCAACAGAAATTTATTTCCTTGCAGTTCTGGAGGCTAGAAGTCCAAAATCAAGGTGTGGGGGGGGTTGATTCCTTCTGAGACCTCTCTTTTTGGCTTGTAGACAGCTGTCTTCACCCTGTGTCCCTGTGTGGTCTTCCCTCTGTGCATGTCTGTGTACTAATCTCTTCTTATAAGGACACCAGTCTGATTGCTTTAGGGTCTATCTAGATGAGCTTACTTGTCCTTAATTACCTCTTTAAAGATCCTATCTCCAATTACTTTCTGCAATGCTGGGGGGTTAGGACTTCAACATGTGATTTTGGGGTGGGGCAGGGAGAGACACAATTCAGCCCATAACAAGCATCCACTATGTGCCAGACACTGTTCTAAGATGCTAAGGATATGGCAGTGAGTGAAAAAAGTGGGGAGAAGTGATTATTGACGAGAATAAGGGAGAGAGAAAAAAGGTGGCATTCTTGGGAGGCTCCTTGACTGAGGGGAGAGGTTGCCAGCAAGTCTTGCTCCTCTGAGCCACATGATAAGTTCTGTCCCCCACCCTTTTGATGAACATTGTCTGTAGCCCTCTCCTTTCTGCTTCCTGACAAACTTCTAACATTGCATTTTCTTCATTGTGTTTTTTATATGTCTGACTCCCCTCTCTACTGTGAGAATAGAAATGTTGTCTTATCCGCTGCTGGTCCAGAGCCTAACATGCTGCCTGGTATATAGAAGATGCTCAGTAAATGTTTGATGAATAAATGAATAAAACCAGAGCAGGCTCTGCTCTGCAGGCTTTGCAGTCAGGGGCCTGTGGGATCAGGCAATGGGTGAGACAGGATTTTAATCAGCAGCAGAAAATTCAAGAACCTGAGACATCTAAAGGCAGCTCTGCTGACTTCCCTGCCATCAGCTGCAGGGTTTCTGAAAGGCAAAGATGGATAAAAAATTTTGTGGGCTGGTTAAAATAAAATCTGAAGTGTGAACATTTTATTTTAGTTTTTAATTGTGAGGCTTTCTGCAAGAGAATCGTAGAATGATAGCTCTGCTCACCCACAAATGTAAGCCTAAGACTATGATTTGTAGTTCTTTCATCTTAAAAGTGCAAGACAGGATGTGTGGGGTGGGGGGAGATAAGATTGGGATATTAGGGGAAATAATAAAACTATAATTTATTTAGTTCTTACTTACATGCCTGGCACATTGCTCAACTTGTTACACACATGATCCTATTTAATCCTCGCATCAACAGGCAATGAATGCTCTCATTTCGAACATGAGAAAACGGCTCAGAGGGTGTGAATAACCAGCTCCAGGACACACGACCTTCAGATCCCAGAGCCAAGATTCATCCCAGACCATCTTGACACCAGCATCCCTGCTCTTACTGAAATGGAGCAGGACCCTATGGTCCTGGCCCCCACTATGTCCTCAGCCTGCCTTTTGTCTGTGGAAAAACTTTAGCCAAAGAATAAGTTTAACCAGAGAGGTGAGAAAATGCAGAAACAAAGGAAAACAGTCAAAGGAGACCAAATAATAATAGTTTAATCATTAAGCATAGTCAAGGACCTTTAGTTCCTCCTTAAGGCCTATAGATAATATTCTGAGCCATATCTTGTGAGCTGTTTTGCAGACACTGAAGCCCATACCAGGTGGAGGAGGATGGCTACATGATGACCAAATTGAAGCCATGACATAAGCTACCACAATTCCGAGAACTCTGGCCTCAAAGAAATGGGAACTGAACATTAACTGTACCTAAAACAATCGAGATGATGCCGGTCAGAAAACCGTTGACCAATTTCAAGATGACTGTCAGAGCTGACTGCATTGTTTCTGCATGTAGCCCCCTCCCTCTGTCTATAAAAGCCCTTGCCCACTGATTGTCGGGGATGGGGGGAGTCGGCCTTTGGACAGCCGTCCACCCTCTCCACAGCCCAGTTGCCGGCAACCAAAATAAAACAAACTTTCCTTTCCACCAACCTGGCCTCTTTATTGGCTTTTGAGTGGTGAGCAGCCAGACCTGGGTTCAGTAACGTTGCCTTCTCTTCTGAGAAACTCTTTCTCTTAAGATGTCTCAGTTGCCTTCTCCAAGAGGTCCCTCGAATTCTTTCCTCACCACAATTCTGCTCCTGCATAATGGCACATGAGCTGTGCACTGAGACTTTACATTTAAACCAAGCTCCAGGGCTCACAGATTCTGAGTCAAAAGAAAACTAACCAATCTGGCGACCCATTGGTGGAGCTAAGAGGTAATTTTCAGTTGTTTGTTTGTTTTCCAGTTTTTAGTTTGCAGAGCTTAGTATGCAGTATCAAAGTAAAAACCAAGGCAATTAACTCTCAAGAAATCATTTCACCAAACTTCGCTCTGTGAAAAATCAATGTTTGAATCTTTTTCTGAAGGTATAGACCCTGTCCGAGGCAGGTCGGGCTGTTCTAACAAAATGCCATAGACTGAGTGGCTTAAACAATGGATGTTTCTTTCTCATAATTCTGGAGTCTGGGAAGTCCAAGATCAAGGGACTGACTGACTTCATTCCTAGTGAGAGCTCTCTTGCCAAAGGCTGCCTTTTTGCTGTATCCTCACATGATGGAAAAAGAGAGCTCTGTTTTCTCTTCCTCTTCTTATCAGGGCACTAATGCCATTATGGGAGCCCCACCCTTATGACCTCATCTAAACCTAATTAACCCACAAAGGCCCTGCCTCCATAAAACATCACAATGGGGGTTAGAATTTCAACATAAGAATTTTGGGGAGATATGAACATTCAGTCCATAACGGTCCCCTTGGCTGATTTTTAATAATTTAAACTGTTTCTTTACTTACTGCAAAGAAATCTATCCTGACCCACAGAAAGCTCATTGAGGTAAGCAGGAGGCCAGTCCTGCCTGGATCTGTGCCTGAATATTATTTTGATGGGTTTGTGATCTGATAGGACAAAATGCCCAAGAATTTGGTAGCTCCATTTCATTAAAATTTCAACTACAAGGTGAATGTCTACTTCTCCTTGAACAGCCTGTCCTATATTGATACCACCCCAGAAACATCTTTCTTCTACTACATTATTTGTGTTGCAGGGTGAAAAAATAAATATTTGATAAAAGAGACTCATTTACCCAAGTTAGGAGGTCTAAAGTGAATTCTCTTTTTGATATGTGTTCTGGCATCCTAGTGAATATAATCACCTGGAATGTTTATGAAGGTTAGACACCACCTATCTATAAAAATATGCCCAAGTCTGTCATCCTACATGTGAATCCTCTACTTGTGCAATACTACCAATCAAAGAAAAACATATTTAAAATAAGAACATGCAAGGGCAGCTCTGATTTGAAATGCAGGGCTATTTTCTGAGCAAAGATAGAAAAGTAAGTAGTTTTTGTTCATTTGATGACTATTTTTCACTGGTCTTAAAATTTTGCTTTGTTCACAAAAGTTCTCCTCCTAGTCCCATCCTCCCAAGATTGTATATCACTTTCCTTCAATAAGTCCAATATGATGCGTCTTATGAGGGATAACCTTAGCTGAGAAATTAAGAGAGGGAATTGCAGGTACATGATGGAGCTACTTCCCCTTGTAAGGTTTAAACAGCATTGAATTTTGAGTTAGGTATAGGTCTGCAAGCCCTCGACCAGGACTTGAGGATCAGATGTGTTCTAGAATTCAGAATTACAGAAATTTTAGAAGGTAGCTCAGTGTACACGTTGAGTACATTACATGATACTCACAGCAGAGGCTGTGAGGAGTTACCCAGTATCCTAACCTTACTATTTCTGCAGGAAAATACACTAATAATTACACTAAGTGGGATAGAGACCATCAGTAATGGTTAGATTTTCAGCCAAATGAGTTTTGAAGAAAGCTTCCAAATCTTCAGAGTGCTTTGGATTTCAGAGTTCCAAAGAAGGGGTTGTGAAGCCATGGTGTATAATTAAAGGAAGGTAGACTCTGTGATCTCATTTTCAGACCATCAGCTGCGTTGGAGAAAAATCCTGGGGAAAAAACCCAAAATCTGTTGAGTGAGCGTGAAGGCAGGAGCACAAGACTCACTTCTATATATTTTTTGTTAGTTTTCCTTTAGTTTACATACTAATACTCATTTTAATGAGAGAGAGAACTGACGTGTTTTCTCTCAAAGGTTTTCCTTTTTCTTCAATTTTTCCTTTTTTCCCGCCTTGGAGTACACCTTCGTAGTTGTTAATATCCCTCCCTGTCTCCTTCCCTGCTTTGCTTTCTGCTTTCCTCCCTCCCTTCCTCCTTCCCTCCTTCCTTTCTTTCCTTCCTCCCTTCCTTCCTTCCTTCCTCCCTTCCTTCCTTCCTTCCTCTTTCCTTAAATGCACAAATCTGGAATTACACAGCTTGCCTTTGGGCAGGTATTTTAGTCTCTAGTCTAAACCTTAGTTTCCTCATCTATAAAATGGATATAGTATCAGTACATCTTATTCTGGTGTAGTGTGTTTCTGTAATGTGAACACCTCCAATCTTAATGGAAAATAAAGAACTTATGCTGTAAAAAAAAAAAAATCTCTCCAAAACTTTCTCTCCCCAACAAAACACTGCTCAATTAAACACATTAGGAATCTGTGCAATTTAGATTAAATCTCAGGGAAATCTCTCCCTCATCCCCCACTCCCCATTCTGTGTTTCCTTCCTCAAGTTGAAATTATCGGAATTTAAGAAGAAGGGAAAAGGAGAAGATTTCTTTGTTTTTGTTTTATTTTTTAGTTTATTGTTCTTTTTTCTTCTTTTTATGAAAGCCTTACAAATTCATGGAAAAACTGGTTATGACAACAAAACAAACAAAAAGAGTTTCAAGCTGCTGACCACCCAAAGAAAATGTCAACAACTTCCTATATATCTTTCCGGAGTTTTATTTTTCTAAGTGTTGAAACAATTTTTTTTAGCAAAATGAACAAATGCTACACAAAATTCTCTAATGGAAGACGTTTAGAAAAAGTAAGATTTTACAAATATGTTATATGTATTTTCAGCAGGCAGAAATTAAGAACAAAAACATCTGTAATCCCACCATGTGTATTTTCAGTTGGGGGTTGGGCATTTTTTTTAATCCTACATTTTGTTTGGGATTTCTGTTAACTTCTTGTGCTTGAGAATATATATATTAAACCTCTGAGAACCCAATGCAGACCCTCAGCATGGAGCTGCTTTCCCCAGAGCACGATGAGATCTTTGGCTTCCTCTTTAAAATTTGACTTAAAACTAGAATGACAGAGAAATTCATAAACTGTTAGAGCTGGAAGGAAATGTAGAAGTGAGGTTGAATGGTCAAGCCTCTCATTTCACAGACAGACACTGGGGCTGGTGAGATCCACTCCAAGGCAGCAACATTGGGTCCCAATGCCTGGATTCAAGTCCCAGCTACTTCACTGTGAAAATCATTTAACTTCTCTGAGCCTCATTTTCCTGGTCGGGTATGGAGTTAGTACCAGTATCCACTTCATCAGGCATCCTAGGGATGAAACGAACTGACATACTTGAGGGCTAAGCCCTGTACACAGTTGCTAGTGAGATTCCAGGAGGTTTAGCTCTGCCTTTTGGTGACAAACCTCTTTACTCCCTGTACAGGGCTTTTGCCCTGACATCATCCAGGGAGGATTGGGGGCGGCAGTCTGTGATTGGATGGGCTTCCGGAAAGGTGATGTGGTGGGAGAGGAGTAAAGACAAGGCAAGAGCTGCTTGATTATTCTCACCCTCTCTCTTCCTTTAAAATAATCACTGTCGGGTGAGCAGCTGTAGGGACCATCTTCCTTTTGTAAGAGAAGCTTGAACTGTCAGCATAAGGTCTCCTTCCTTGATGACCCTTTCAACAGAAGAATGGGGAGGGGTGGGATGCAGGGGACTGGAGTAAACATGATCCTGGAAGGGAATCATTGCAGCGGGTGGGGGAATATCCATGAAGTAGGCACTTGCCCTGAGAAAACAATTTTCCACCTAAACGTGGCTAAAATTTTTCTGAAATTAAGATGAAATGTAAAAGGTGTAGTCACTGTGCTGGGAAGTAATGTATAGATTCCTCAGTAGCGCCTGAACCCTGGAGTTTAATATCAACTTGCTACGAGAGATGTAGAAAACACAATAAAATTTGGCTTAAACCCGATTACTGAAGAAATAGACATATAACATTAATACGAATGCATCTGGCTGGAGGAAATATGAACTGCCTTTGGGTGGCTTGAAACATCCATGCACACACGCACTCAAGCACACACACAAACACGTGCACACACAAATAGCACACCTATGCACATGTGCATATGCTTGTACACACACGTATATTCTCCTAAATTTCCTCGTGACATGATGGATTAGGGAATTGGTGGTGGGCTCTTGATGTATGATTTGCTGACCATATGATCCCTTTTCTTTGCTGAAAATTCCCCAGTTATAAGATCTATCATCTCATTTCTATTTTTTTTTTAAGTGAGGCTGCCACAAAAGGGAAGCCATGTTTGTAACATAACAACCAGCCCTGTCTTTGAATCATATTTACTATTAGATTTCAGGAAATCTTCAAGATTCTCTTAATTTGGAGGATTCAAAGCACCCAAACCTCTTGGAAAACCATGATATATAACCTTAATTTACTTAAAAGAAAATCTTACTAGGGTCCAATAATATGTGGCCTGACACTAATTTTTATGCAACACTGAGATGGCCATTCATCCTTTTACCCAGGGGGCTTCTGGCGGGAAGGTGCTAAGTCCCTCTAAATCACTAATGGAATTAGTTTGAGGGCTGGATTGGTATTTTTGAAAGAAAAAATATTCCACCCCATTTCTCTTCATTGCCTTCATGTTGTTCAGAGGAGGCTGCTTGGTGATCCCTGGGGAATAGAGAGAAGAATTTAGAGTTTAAATATAGTTTGGAATCAGTAAAAAGAGGAAAAGGAATCTAAGACTCTACTCCTGTTTACAAAGAATTGGGGGCAATCTGAAAGCAGATGGGGAAAGGGAGAGTCTGAGCTTACCTATTTAAAGAAATGCCATCCGCATTTAAACAATTAAACCTGTCTTCTACTCTTTGCAAGAATTAATCCATTAGGGCCTTCAGAAATTCCCTTCTTGGGTGTGTTTTCTTGACACATTTGGAGTAAGTGCTAGTGCAAATGGGGAATTTATGAAAAAAAACCCGAATGGAAAATTTTTTAAGCATGCAGCATTAACAGGGTTTCAAACTTCCATGAATCAAATCTCAAAAAGATATAGAAAATATTTCATTTCCTTTTTGCAAGAATGATCTGGCAGACAAACCCAGTTCCTCCTCTGCTGGAAGGGAAAAATGTCCATTACCACCACATTTTAGGTCCTTTCAAAGGGATGCTGGGAACCCAGACCAATGCCGTGTGTGCTTCTGAGCTGCTGTTTTCAATGACCCCATGTGCCTTGATGGCTGGGTTCCTGCTCGCCTTTCAGACCCGTGCACGCACATCTAATCCGCTGGTACGGAGCTGCCCGAGCCCTACCCCCAGGAGGCTCTGAGCTCCTGGCAGAATCTCAGCTTCTCTGAATAAGATGGAAATTTATTAGGAGGAAATTATTCTGGTGTCTTCAGAAATACAACATTCCTGATAAAAATCTTGCTTCTGACAGCAGACTAACAAGATACATTTGTTAGTGGTTTCTGTTCTCGGGAATCCACGGTGAACGCTCTGCCCTTTTATTGCACCGTTTGCGGGAGAGGCATGCAGTGACAGGCATGATTCAAGTTTTTCATTTTGCAAACATTTGAGTTGGATATTACGGGCCACGCACTCTCCTGAACGTGCTCTACCTGCCCCGCGCTCTACGAAGAGATGTGGAGTAATGAGGGGTGTTCATCTTTTGCTGAGCACCTACTAAGTGCCAGGAACTGTATTATTCACAGGGAATACAGGATGGCCTAATGCCTACAGCAAGGTATCATTTCCTTATCTGTTCTGGACAGGTCACTTTATCTCTCGATCTCAGTATCCATTTCTGTCAAATGAGGAATGGAATAACTATTGTGTGTGTGTGCTTTAAACGAGATTTCCATGTATTTTACACAGTGCCTGATACAACTCTCCCCTTCGGAGAGCTCATAACCTAACAGGCAGACAAACAGTTCATTTCAGATACTGGTAATCATCCCACTGGACCTTTGCATACCCAAACGCATATGTCTCCAACTCAGATAGAAGCACTTATGCACTTTACTCACAAGCTAGCCTCTTTGAAAGCTGAGCTCTTATTTATTTAGGAAAATATTGTTACAAGCTTAGTTTTCTGATTTCCTATTTCATTGTACATTAGAAATACCAATTAAGAAAGACTAGAGCTTCCTAAAAGCAGTGTAGAAGCAGCAGTATATGGAGATAGACCAGGCATCTCCAGAGCATGGAAGGCAGAACAATGAGAATGATCTGGCCAAAGAATTCAGACACCCTAGAAGTTCTGGGGGAATTTGAAATAGAAGTTAATAGCCCGATATTACATCTCAATACATTAAGGACATTTGAGTACACAGATCCTACTTTTTACAATCACATTTGTGACCCTCAATTACAAACAAAATGAAGACTCAAATCTGTTCAGTGTGGTATATTGAAGAAGACTGGGAATATATGAATCTTTTAAGAGAAACTTAGAGCAAAACGGTAAAATGTTAAACTTTGGAGACTTTAAAGGGAAGTCTCAGTATCTGTACAATTTACTGATATGCTTTTCCCATTATCCACTAGGTCAAATAAGACCTCACTGTAGTTAAATAAGATCTCACTGTATTTGAGACGGAAGTAGATCCCTGCTTTAAGCATAAGGCATATTTGTAAGAAAGAGAAAGGATATGGGTTATTTTATACTAAATTACAGTTAACAGAACCCTGTAAATACTTTTTGTAATTATGTAAACATGGTTATTGAATTTTTTAGAAACATGTATTAGTCTCCTATTGCTGCTGTAACAAATTAACATAAACTTAGTGACTTAAAGCAACACAAAATTATTGCCTTAAAATTCTGGAAGTCAGAAGTCCGCCCAGAAAAATCAAGATGTTGGCAGGGATGGTTCCTTCTGAAGGCTCTCAGGGGAGAATCTGTTTCCTTGGCTTTCCCAGCTTCTAGTGGTCTCTGTATTCCTTGTCTCCTGGCCTCTTCCTCGATCCTTAAAGCCAGCAGCACTGCATCTTCAAATCTCTCTCCATCTCTTCCTGTGTCTATTATTGGGTAGTTTTTCTCTTCTGTGTCAAATCTCCCTCTGCCCCCCTTTTATAAGGACCCTTGTGATTACATTTAGGGCACATTTAGGATATTCCAGAATAATCTCCCCATCTCGAGATTCTTGATCACATCTGAAAAGTCCCTCTGCCATGTGCATGAACATTGACAAGTTCCAGGGATTGAGATTTGGACACATCTGGGGACACTTATTCAGCCCACCATAGATCATACGTAAGTGATCGTTGGTAGAGGGAACATTTCTTTCCCACATAGTCTTACTTCCCCATTAACACCTTGATCTCACTTTGCCCCCTCACTCTTTCTATCCCAGCTGAGGAGGAAAAGTGATTTAATCCGATTGGTATGAAAGGAGAAAGAGACATCCTTGTCTCAGCCCCTCCCATGCAATAATCTTAGCCTTAAAGACTATGTCCCAAGGTTGGAGGGTGGGGGAGCCTGGAACATCTGATATGAACTTCATAGCAACGATGATGTTATTTGGGGCCCTGGTTTCATGACTTTTTGTCATATTTCACAGTTGGTATAGGATGCAGAAAGGAGGTGCTCTTCCAGGAGAACCTCTGTAGTATCACATGCTAATTATTTAAATTAAAATAATACACATTTCATAAAGTAGACTTCATAATCTTTCCACTTAGAGATAATTGCTGTGAATACTGTGAAATGCTTTCTATATATTTAAACAAATATATATACAGTATCTGTATCCTCCTTTTTTCACTCAATAATATATCATGGTTATCTCTTCATGTCAATACATATAGATCTATTTCATTGTTTTCAATAGTGCCATCCCATTGTGTAAACGTACCTTTATTTATTAAACTAACCACCTAACCTCTTAGGTTGTGCTCAAGTTTCTGCTATTATAAAAAATAGTACAATGAGTTTTTGTTCACAGTCCCCAAGGAAATTTGTTAAATTTCTTAACTTCTCTAAGAAACCGTTTTCTCAACTGTAAAATGGGGATAATAGCAGTATCTATCTCAAAGATATTTTTTAGGAACTAAAACAGTTAATGAATGGAAACTGAATATCATAGCGACTGGTAGATAGTTCAATAAATATTAGTTATTGTTTCATTATTATTTTCACTATTACTACTAAGCATCTTTTCACATAATTGTTATTGATTCCTTTGCATACTTCTTAGAAGTAAAGTTATTGGATCAAAGAGTTTGTACATTTAAAAATTTGGTACATATTGCCAAACCCCTCAGGTATGTGAGATTGTGTTTCCAAGCTCCTTTATCAATATGGAACAATTTTCAATCTTTGAAAATCTGATTCGATAAAAAATACATCTCATTGTTTTATTTTCCATTTAGTAGATTAATACTGAAATGACATTCCTTTTATGACCATGGCCTTTTTTATTTCTTCATTTATGATTTTCATGCTTTTTAGAAAAAAATGCCTTTTTTCTTATCTATTTATAGGAGTTCTTTATATACTTAAAATTTCTTATCTTTGTAGTTCATCCATTATAAATACTTCCTCACATTTTTCTTTAGTCCTCAAATATTATTTATATTGTATTTTCAACACCTCTAAGGCTTCAAAACTTTATAATGGCATATCCTTAGAAATTCTATAGTAATAAGAATATTTTAAATAATATTTTAACAACTAATAAGTATTTCAAGTAAATGTTGAGTTATTATACCTCCAAAAGTGAATGAATACAGTCTTTTCTCATTTGTAAAGGACAAGAAATAAGTTAGTGGATAGATTTTCTTAATTTTTAATTATTTTTCTTTAGCTCACTAACTCGTTGCCTAGTGAGAACTAGCAAGCAACAAAACAAATGAAGAATAGCAAACACATACTAAAGAGAAACTTTAGAAACAGTCGTGCTTAGTTTGATGGTTACTCTTATTCATGGATATATGTGCTTATTGGAGTATTTTTATTGTGGATATTTATCTTGGAGTTTACATATATAATATATATATTCTTATAGCTTATATCCTTTTAAATATTCATTTACTAACTTAATTGGTGTTCATTGAACATCTATAATGAGCTAGACTCGTATCTGTAGTATATATTTTTCACAGTGTTGTGGATTGGTCACTGGGCTTCTGAATCTTTCCAGTCACAATTAGCTTCTTTTCCTCTGTTCTCTCATTGTATGCCAATTTTTTTCCCAGTACTACGTGATTTTATTACCTTCTGCCATGCATCAAAGACTCACTCCGGGTATACTTTTAACTTTTCCAGGGGGGATAAATACCCTATTCATCGAGGTAGCTCCACAAGGCCTAGGACAGTGATTTGCTCATGCAAAGGGCTCACTAAAAGCACTGGCTTCAGGTTCTGTCATTAGCAGTGTGACTCTCCCTAAGTCACGTAACTAACTCATGTCTCAGTTTCCTCATCTGTGAACTCAATGGTTCAGTTACTGGAGAGATGGGCCAATAGTGTCATTTGTCCTGCCAAACTGATGGATGTGTCATGTCTTCTTAGAGTGGAGGATGTGACTGAGACCGGCATTGGCACTGAGAGAAAGAGGCCATCATCAATTATTGACACCTGCCGTGGGAAAGCAGAGGGAAGGAATGGGCCATATTTTCCCTCCAGTCAACTAGAGCAGCTCTAAGTTTCTTTCTAGCTAGACAATCCAACATTTTCACGTGATCTGTTTATTAACCACTCTACCCCTTCCCTTTTATTTGACACATACTGAGCATGTAACATTACTCAAATTTTGAAGTAGCTTTTTCTCCTTCATACTATTCTGAAACTCAAAGGGTTTTACAGCCTGTGGAAACTTGCCCATTTAAAGTGAATGACACCAGATGGTCCCCCAACCAAATATATAATTACTTCTGACTTGAGCTAACAAACCAGGCAAGGAACTCATGAAAAGGTAATTGTGAAACATTTGTGTGTTGATAATTTTGAGAATGACTTTTATTTTTTAGGAAATAAATAACTCTGGCATTTTTAATCAATAAAATAGGAACATACATTTATTGTAGACTTTTTAAAAGTACATGTAATCTAAAAGAATATTTAAAAAAACCATTATTCTACCACTCCAGGATAACTGCTGTTAACTATTCATGCTGCCATTTGAGACTTTTGTTCTATTGTTAAATGTTACCTACAAGTAAATGTATACATTTTCGACAAAACCAGAATCTCAGCATACATTCTATTTCATAATTTTTTTCCTAACAGCATATAATGAATGTTATTCTATTATTCTATATCAATAAACATGTATCTATTAAATTATTTTAAACTTATGGTATTCCACGGTGTTATGTTGGAGCTTTGAGAACACCAACAAAAGAGCCACCATCTTTCCTATCTGAGCTGTAAGCTACTTGAGATATAAGTATCACCTTTACCCCCCATGAGGCTGATATTGGACATGGAAGCCAACACTTGAAGAATGGTAGCCTTCCTAACATTGAACCCCAGAATAATACAGAATCTCCTACCCAGCCCCAGGCAGTGCTAGACAGACAGGCCCTGCCCTATAGAGATGGATTCCTGAGAACATCTCATTCCTAAGAGAGAGGAGGGAGGGGCTAGCTCAGCCTGCCCTGTTTATTCTTCCCAAACTCACCAATTAGAGAAATCACCCCTCCTTTCCCGTGGAAGAGCGATAAGGGGATCAAGAGGGATAGAGATTATCCTGGTAGAGCTCCCTCCACATCAAAGGAAACATCAGAAATGGAGAAGAAGCTCCCCATGTATGGATGCATCATAATTCATACAGCCCTTGTGGGACATTTGGCTTGTTTCCAATGATTCCATTATATCACAAATTATTTTGTCTGGACATGATTATTGTCCCCCTCCAGGCACAGAAAGGGATGCTCAGCAAGTCTCCACATGTTATCCAGGATCAATGGTTAGTGTTGGACCTGCACTTTGAATTCAAGTTCTCCAAAATCTGAAATCCCACAGTGACAAGGCAATTCAGAGGTCTCCCAGGCCAATCCTGTAAGCAGCTATGCGAAAGGCTAGGTGGAAGAGGTGGGGCTTGGTGGGTCTTAACTATAGAGTCAGAACAACTAGAAAATTTCCCAAGTATGTGATGGTCTGGCACAGACCATGGCAGGTGAACGATCCCAGGGGGGCAGAGTTAGGTAGGCAAGATTCTGTAAAGAGGAACTTGTTCTGTGTGCTGCCAGCCAGCCTGTAAACAGCAGCGTTTGTCCTTGGAGCATCTTTCTAAAGGACTGCCCTGCTTCAGTTCAACTGACGGTGACCACGCCTTATCTTCACTTCCCAGGAAATGACAAGAGAAATTACAGACATGTGTCTTCAGAGCCCAAGTCCTAGCGGCGTTTTATTGGAGACTTTGTCATAAACTATAAAGTAGAAAAAGCAGCACCCAGGTGTCAGCAATGAAACTCAGATGGCAAGGGTTGGCAGCCTTCCTCATACACTACTAGTTTGATCTGAAGATGGATGTTTCATTGACAGCAGGCACTTCTGTTGTGTCACATCCCACACTAACGGATCACTCTCGTTTTCTAGTTTCTAGCCTAATGGTCTGCAGTGTGTAAGTAGTTTTTTCCTCTTCTTCTTCATATCTCAAAGTCCTGCT
The DNA here is from genome assembly GCF_059928025.1 of Delphinapterus leucas. Lineage (NCBI taxonomy): Eukaryota > Metazoa > Chordata > Mammalia > Artiodactyla > Monodontidae > Delphinapterus > Delphinapterus leucas. Next base: position 44,194,931 of record NC_143133.1, on the reverse strand, counting down.
ATTCACTCTGACTTGAGCTATAGACACAATCTTGCATTTTTGTCAAATGTATGATGTGCTTTATTTAGCTGGAATCTGCTAAGATGCTGGAGATAATTCTTTGCCCAAGTGTCGCTTGGCTGGATTGTTTTGTAGCAAGTCTTGATTCATTGCTGGTGACTTGATACAGGAAGAAAAAAAAAACTGCCCAGTAGAAGATGGAAGCAGATGGTTATAGAAAGACAGGGGAGCGGGGAGGTCTGGTGTGTAAGAGACCACAGGCAGACACAAAGGAGATGTAGATGGAGCAGGGCCACAGGAGTGGAAATGCTGTAGGACTCATTCATTCGTTTATTTATTCCTTCTTCTAGCCTGCAGGCAATAGGTGCTTAGCATATGGGAGGCTCTGTATTAAGAACTGCTTTATGTAATGTGCTTGGATGATACAAAAAGGAACACAACATATTCCCTGTTCTCAAAGGGCTTAAAAATAAAACATGTATACAGCTATAAAGTGAAACAATGTGTGATACACCAAGTGTAATGGGACAGCTTGTTGAGATGTTAATTTGTATCTTGTTTTCACTCTGTTTTCCCCCTCATCCCAGAGTTGCTGGAAACTTCTATTGTCTCTTGTCCCAGGGAAGGGTTCTGTAAAGAAGAGAGAAGTAACCTGCCGACTAGGTACTAGCCAACCTTGTGTTAGATTATATGTGTCATAGGGGATGAGAGTAAACCTAGTGAACTCGTTAAGTAATATGACGAATATTTAGTTTCAACAGCATTTACTGACCGCACTTACAGCCAGGTATTTCATTCCTGTAACCTCATTATTATTGTAGTAGTTGTCATTAGCTTTGCCCCATTCAAGAGATTTAAACTGTATAAACTGAGGCACAGGGTTTAAGAAACTTGTCCCAATTCTCAGTGCTAAATTAGCGGCAGAGATGAGATTTAAATCCATAGATTAAAGTTTTGGATGTTGGGACTGCAAGCAATTTTTGCATTCTAACAAGAATCTGTCAAGCTATTATTCTAAGGCTGTGGACTCTATAACCTAAGGATTGCAGTAACTCATTGAGGGCTCAGAATTGAGCAGAGGGAAGGCCAGGCTGGAGTCATGGAAATATGGTGGTTGATTGGACTTGAGTTTGATCTCACCTCCGTCGGTGACTACCCTGTAATTTTGGATCGGTTATTCTCCACTCTGTCTCACTCTGCTCACTTACAATGCGGACACTGAACCAACAAATTCTTAGATCTCTGCCTGGTGGAAGGCGCATTCAAATTATATAAGAAGAAAGAAGAACTGCAATTCTTGAATGTAAAATTCAGAAGAATGAGTGAACATAAGACGTCAGTGTTAGAAAGGACACATTTATTTGTACATCTATGCTTACATGGATCTTCAGAAGCTTGGTACCTAGAATTGCCCAGTGCAAAGTAAGTTCTCAAGAAATACTTATTGACTGATACAGTTTACATTGTAGGAGCTGAAATTTAAGTCACTTTTTAAAAAAAAAGTGTGGTTGATATTAAAGTCAAATATAAAAAGGAGATAATGAAAGAAACTCAATCTTATCTCTGAGTCTATTGATTCTCAAAATTAGGCAAATGTTCATCCATTTTGAATACAAAACTATCTTTTCCCAAAGTATATTTTATAATATGCTTGTCTTCAGGATTTTATGTGATTAATGGGTTTTATGATCAAATAAGTTTAGCAGATATTCATTCATACCTCCTCTTAGAGATTCTGTATATATGTTAGCATATCAAAGGTCCTGAGAAGTTCCAAAATCAGAAAATACGTTTAACTTCATCTAAGATTTCCCATCATCACCTCCTCTTTTCTAAAAATATATTTATTTACATATATAGAGTAAACTTTGTGAAGCACTGAATTAAACACAGTTAATCCAGGAAAAAGAAAAATGGATTAAGTAATTCCCCAAGGTCCTCTTTAACATTATAATAACATTTAGGTATTATAAATGTAAATTTATACCTCCTCCTCCTTAAATATTTGGAGATAAGTCTGTTACTTTACTTGATTTTTATGTGGTCAAAATTTGTAAAACAGTATTTGAAATTTTATTTTCAGGTTCAAAAATTTGTTTAATGCTCTTTTGCAATTATTTTCCTACTTTCATATAGCACTTTATAATCTAAAAAGCATCTAAAAACAAGTTGTTTTCAAATATATATTGTTCTCTTTCTCTGGAAAAATAATATTAGACAATTCTAAAGAAAGAAGACTTAAATCCCCTTATTCTCACAGACTTCTGCTTTCTAAGGAGGGTGATCTTTGAGCAGAGGAAAATGGGTGTATATGGTAATATTCTAGAAACTAAAGTATTACCCAAATATTAAGATAAGTTGGGCTTCCCTGGTGGCGCAGTGGTTGAGAGTCCACCTGCTGATTCAGGGGACGCGGGTTCGTGCCCCGGTCCGGGAGAATCCCGCGTGCCGTGGAGCGGCTGGGCCCGTGAGCCATGGCCACTGGGCCTGCGCGTCCGGAGCCTGTGCTCTGCAACGGGAGAGGCCACAGCAGTGAGAGGCCCGCGTACCACAAAAAAAAAAAAAAAAAAAAAAGATAAGTCACCACTATATTAATCCAGAAAGTGGGTGATCCTCAGTGTATACAAGGTAAGCTTCTTTCATGTATATAATTTCTAAGCACTCAGAATACAAAGCTTATGATTCTAAATTTCATGCTCTTTCAAATCTACCAAAACATTTCACCTCTTCATCATCTAAATTTTGCTTCTCTGTTCACTGCTGAAACCCTACCATCTAGAAATCCGATCTTCGCCAAATCTCAAATTCTACCCAGAGAGTTGGCCCTAAAGGGTTTTGAAGCTAAAGGTGGTATCTCCAACAGCCCATCTAAAATTGAGCACATCATCTGTCCCTTGAAATCTGCTCTTGTCCCAAGATCCTTTTTGAGTTGCACCACTATTCACTAGGTATTCACTTTTCACCCACTATTTGCCCATGTCAGCCTTCTGAACCATAACTTTGATTCCTCACCATCCCCAGTGAATCAATCTCCTGGTAACATCTCACAAATTCATTTATTTTGTTCCATGTTTTAGTGGATTGAATCTTGTCTCCCCATAAATATGCATTTAAGTCTTAAACCCCAGTACCTGAGAATATGACCTTATTTAGAAATAGGATTTTTGCATGTGTAATCAAATTAAGATGAGGTTATATTGGATTAGGGTGGACCCTAATCCAATGACTGGTGGCCTTATAACAAGAGAGAACTTTGGACACAGAGACAGAGACACACAGGGAGAATGCCATGTCACTATGGAGGCAGAGATTGGCATCTACAAGCCAGGGAATACCAAGGATTGTGGCCATCCACCAGAAGCTAGGAAAAGGTAAAGAAAGATTCTCCCCTAGAGCCTTCAGAGGGAGAATGGCTCTGCCAATCCCTTGATTTAGGACTCCTAGCCTCTAGAACTGTGTTAGAATACATTTCTGCTGTTTTAAACCACCCAGTTTGTGATGCTTTGTATGACAGCCCTAGGAAACTAACACTCTTGCCCACTATCGCTTTCCTAGTTCAGACTTCCATCAACTCTTGCCTGAATGGCTGGCTACCAACACTGCTTGTGAGATTTACCTGCTCCTGCCTTGCCTCTCTGCTTTCCATCGAATTCCATTTTGCACATGGCCACCTGAGTAATCCCACTAGGATGCACGCAGGTCATGTCTTTTTTCGGATTAAAACTCATTGCTATTAAGATAAAGCCACCAAGTTTTTTTACATAGTTTTTTGGGGATTTTTTGTTTTTGTTTTGTTTTGTTTTTTTACGTAGTTTCTCAGCTCTCTGCCCCTTTCCTCCAACTCAGCTCACCCTCCCTTCTCAGTTTACATTCCCACTCTCCTAGTTGAGGGCAGTTATCATCCTTCTGGATTTCTGGAAGACCCTTTACTGGCCCAACATTTCACATGATATTGAAATTGCCAGTTTGTTTTTTTTCATTAAACAAGAAACTCCATGAAGAGAAGCCCTGGGTCACTGCGCTGTGCTTGGCACACAAACATATAAACACTTGTTACATTAATGAATGCATTATTCCCTGAGTACAGATGTGGAGACTGAGGCTCAGTGTTTGCATGAAATCCCAGATGATATGCTGTGGAACTGCTAGCCTCATAGCTATTCACAGCCTAAATTTATTTAATGAGGTATCTTTGCAACGATTCTCTGAGGTGGGTTCTTTTCTTATCTACCTTTGCAGAAGGAACAACTAAGTCACAGGAGCTTTAAAGACATTTGCCTAAGGTCATACCACTAGTTAGTGGTGGAGCCAGAGTTTGAACCCAGGTAATCTGACTTCAGATTTCACAATTTTAGCATAGCTCCATTTTCCCAGGATACTTTGGTTTAAATATTCAGATCTGGTTTTGGACCATGTTATCAGAAGGTCACGTCTTTTTTCTTTTTTTTTTTTTTGACAGTTACATTTTGTTATTGAAGTATAGTTGATTTACAACATTGAGTTAGTTTCAGGTATACAGCAAAGCTATTCAGTTATATATATATTTTTTCAGATTCTTTTCCATTATAGGTTATTACAAGACATTGAATAGAGTTCCGTGTGCTTTACAGTAAATCCTTGTTGCTTATCTAGTTTATATATAGCAGTTTGTAAATATTAAACCCATACTCCTAATTTATCCAGAAGTTCACGTCTTTAATTTTGTTTTTTGAGTGGGGAGTTGCTATGCAATGTAAAGAAATGGGCATTGTTCATATACCTTCTACACAATGCTTTATTGAAGCCTAGATAACAAAGTTCAAGTTCTGACTTCTCTTCATTCAACATCATTTAATGAACACCTACTATTCACCAGGTGCTATGATAGATGCTGGATGTACAGAGATAGTCAAAACCAGGCATTGGCCTCAGGAGCTTGCGTCCTGAGAGGGGAGACTGTCAAGCAAACAAAAATATTGTAGTTCAGTGTGATTAATACAATCGTGGATTCATCTCCAAGGTAAAGAGGTGGTCCTGAGAGGGCTGGACTCATTCAATGTGTGAAAAGGGAGCCAGGAAAAAAGCTTGCTGTTGAGTTGTGAAAGATGAAAGAGCATTTACCAGTGGGGAAGGGCAACGGCTTGCAAGATAGTACACTGTTTTCTCTTTCTTTTGTTTTTTAATTCTAAGCAGTTTAGTAATATCAGGACAAAACAAAGAAGGCAGAGATCAGACAGGGAAAAAGCCTGGAGCCAGAAAATAATGGGATATCAATTTCATCCTATGGAACTTGGATTTTGCCATGGCGGTGATATAATTACCAAAGGATTTAAAGAAGAGGAGAGACATAAATACGTTTGTTTTAAAAAGAGCAAGTGGGTGGCCTCCTTACATTATAAAAAGTGTGTTCTGTTTCCATTACACATACATATGTCTATTTTTTATGTGCACGCATTTTCATGTGGTTATTTATATGTATACACTATACATATACCTCTACTACTATTCAGTTGAACTGTATGATATTGCCATTTTTATAGGTCAAAAATGGTCAAATATTACAATTTCAAATAGTTTGACCTATAATTGACAGTGTGGTAGAACAGATTTTGAAATAGAAAAGCTTAGGTTTGAAACTCATTACCTTAGTTTGAGTTCCCTAGGACCAGACTCTGTCACAAGGACTTACTGTCAAGGAGTTTACTTGGCAGGTGAAGGACACACTCATTGGGGAAAGTGACACAGAGAAGGGAAGGCATCAACAAAAGATATATTATCAAGCCAGCCACTACCGAGGGCAGCAAAAGTTTAATATCTCTGGGCAAATGAGAATGCCACTGTAGGTGCTCATCTTAGAGGTTTCCTACCAGAGGCGAGGGATCTGGGGTATTTATACACTTGCTCCCATCAATAGTCGGTTGAGGGCTGCTCCTTGGGCTTGCTAATTTGGGGCACCTCTTGCTGAGAGGCAGGCAAAGTAACCTTCCAAGCTTCAGAGAAAGGCCCCTATGGATGAGGTTCAGATACTAGCAGTTTGAAGTCAGCCAGGTGGCATTCAAATGGTAAGGCCCAAGGCACATAGTCCACCATACCCATCTTTATTACTTACCATCCTTAATCTAGTCCCTTAATTTCTTGAGGCTTATTTTTCTTATGAGCAAAATGGAAATACTTACCTCGGCTGGTTTTATAGGCTGAATTGTGTCCCCCCAAATTCATACGTTGAATTCCCAACTCTCAGTACCTCACAATGTGACTATATGCAGAAATAAAGTCTTTAAAGAGCTGATTAAGTTAAAATTAGGTAATATGGGTGGGCTTTAACCCAATGTGAATAGTGTCCTTATAAGAAGAGGAGATTAAGATATAGAGGGAAGAGCACACAGGGAGAAGACAGCCATCTACAAGCCAAGGAGATAGGCCTTAGAAGAAATCAAACCTGCTAACACCTTGAGTTTGGATTTCTAAGCTCCAGACTTGTGAGAAAATAAGTTTCTGTTGTTTAAGCCCCCAACCTGAGGTACCTTGTGACGGCAGCCCTAGGAAATTATTATATCTGGGGAGGATTAACACATTTTACTGTGCTCTAAACAAATATTACTAATGTAGTATATACTTCTAGTGCATAAACTCCCAAATAAATAGCCATACCAAATTTAAGAAATAATTTCACTTTTCACATAGCCCTTCTTGTTACTGACCTTTCATTCCTATTCCCAGAGAAGTCCCACAAGCCTTGAACTTAGTGGGATAAGCTCTTAGAATTGAGAAGTAACATATGCCTATCCACTGTGTTCCTTGCAGTCAAATACAGCCCACTTATAGCTAATAATATTTCTGCTTCTTCATCCAAAGGGGATGTCAGTGGTGAGGTCACTTGTGTGGCCTATAGAGAAAGTTTGTGCGGTTTCCGTGGTGTCACACTAAGAATTCTGGATCGTGACTGCGGCAAGAGGAGTTCAGATCTCAGGGATGTCTGGCTGCTCTGCACTGATGCCTAAGCAAAGGGGAACTCAAATTTCTCAAGGGGGTCCCAGAGTCCTCCATCCCAGGGGCACGGCTGGCAGAAAGGCCCAGAAGATGTGGCCTTCCACCATAAAATACCTCTCTTGCTGATATCTGAAATTCTCCTACTAGCAACACATTCCTTTGTATTAGGTATTTTTCTCTCTCACTTTCTTTAAATTGAAATATAATTACGTAGGGTAAAACGCACAGATCTTAATGTAGAATTTGATGAGTTTTGACAACGTATACACCTGTGTAACCAATAGCCCACTGAAGATAATAGAACATTGCTGTCACCCTAGAAAGTTCCCTCCTGCCCTTTTTCCATTCCTCTGACAACCATTGTTTTCAATTCTATTCCTACAGATTAATTTTGCCTGATCTAGAAATTCATAATGAAATCATATAATATGCATTCGTCTGTATCTGGCTTCTTTCATTAAACACAGTGTTTTCAAGATTCATTTATGTTGCATTTAACAGTAGCTTGTTCTTTTTTAATGCTGAGTAATATTTCATTACATAATATGCCACCATTTATTTATCTGTTTTCCTGTTGGTAGACTTTGGGTTGTCTATTTTATTTTACTTTATCTTATTTTATTTATTTTTTGCTATTGTGAATGAAGCTGCCATAAACCTTCTTTCACAAGTCATTTTGTGGAGAGATGTTTTCATTTCCTTCAGGAAAATGCCTTGGAATGTCACTTTACAAAAGAAAATGTACAAATGCCCAATAAGCACATATAAAAGATATTCAACATCATTATTCATAAAAGAGATGCAAATTAAAATCATTATGAGATACCACTACATCTTGCTAGGATGTCTACATTTTACAAATACTCTCTTTGAACAGGCAAATGAATCTGGAAAGAGCATTTTTAAATTTTTTAGTGCTTTTGTTAATAAAGTTTTGAAACATATAAAGGGAGGAAGAAAAGTATAATGAACTACCATGTACCATCCCACAAATTCAACAATGATCAACATTTTGCCATAATTACCCTGTGTCATTTTTCGACAACAACCAATTCTCCAACACTGCTAGGTGACCTATAATTCAATTCTGACACTAACTCCTGGGAGTAAGCACAGACCTCACAAGTCTAGGGCTCAGTCCCTTGGGACTGCCCCCACTTCACATGCCAGCTGCAAGTGGGATCCCAGGTTATGTGAACTTCTGCCTAGCTGACTGCAGGTTCAGGGGTTCCCATGCTAGCCCCCATCAGGTTTGATATTTCACCAAAATGACAAAACAGAACTCAGGAAAGTGCCTTACTTACAATTGCCATTTTATTACAATGAATACAGGCCAGCAACAGCCAAATGGAAGAGAGATATAGGATGAATTGCAGGGGAGAGGGGTGGGGTGGAACAGAGCTTCCCTGTCTGCTCCAGATGTGCCACCCTCCTAGCATATCACCATGTTCACCAACCTGGAAGCTTCCCTAAACCCTGATGTTTTGGGTTTTCACATGGGATTTCATTATATAAACATGATTGACCAAATCATTGGCCATTGGTAATTGAACTCAATTTCCAACCCTTTCCCCTCCCCAAAGTTTGAGGGTGGAGCCAAAAGTTCTAACTCTCTAATCAGAGGGTTGGTTCTTCAGATGACTCATCCCCATCCTGAAGCTATCTAGGGCATCACCGTGAATTACCTCATTAACATAAGCCCAGGTGTGGTTGAAAGGTGCTCGTTATGAAAACAAAAAACAGTCCCATCGCTCAGGAAATTCCAAGAGTTTAGGAGCTCAGTGTCAGTAACAGGGGACAAAGCCGCTAGATATATTTTTATTATACCACACAACCCAACTATGCCTTATCGATGTCTATCAATTTTTCTACTTATTTCTTTGGCTGTAGTATTTTAAAGAAAAGCCTTTGGGCTTCCCTGGTGGCGCAGTGGTTGAGAGTCCGCCTGCCGATGCAGGGGACACGGGTTCGTGCCCTGGTCCGGGAGGATCCCACATGCTGCGGAGCGGCTGGGCCCGTGAGCCATGGCCGCTGAGCCTGCGCATCCGGAGCCTGTGCTCCGCAACAAGGAGAGGCCACAACAGTGCGAGGCCCGCATACCACAAAATAAATAAATAACTAAAATTTTAAAAAAAGAAAAGCCTTAAAAAATTATTTTTATCTTTTTAACATCTTTATTGGAGTGTAATTGCTTTCCATTGTTGTGTTAGTTGCTGCTGTATGTATACATATATCCCCATATCCCCTCCCTCTTGCGTCTCCCTCCCACCCTCCCTATCCCACCCCTCTAGGTGGTCACAAAGCACCAACCTGATCTCCCTGTGCTATGCGGCTGCTTCCCACTAGCTATCTATTTTACATTTGGTAGTGTATATATGTCCATGCCACTCTCACACTTCATCCCAGCTTACCCTTCCCCCTCCCCATTCTCAAGCCCATACTCTATATCTGTGTCTTTATTCCTGTCCTGCCCCTAGGTTCTTCAGAAACTTTAAAATTTTTTTTAGATTCCATATATATGTGTTAGCATATGATATTTGTTTTTCTCTCTGACTTACTTCACTCTGTATGACAGACTCTAGGTCCATCCACCTCACTACAAATAACTCAATTTCATTCCTTTTTATGGCTGAATAAGATTCCATTGTATATATGTGCCACATCTTCTTTATCCATTCATCTGTCGATGGACGCTTAGGTTGCTTCCATGTCCTGGCTATTGTAAATAGAGCTGCAATGAACATTGTGGTACATGACTCTTTTTGAATTATGGTTTTCTCAGGGTATATGCCAAGTAGTGGGATATGCTAGTTCTATTTTTAGTTTTTTAAGGAAGCTCCATACTGTTCTCCATAGTGGCTGTGTCAATTTACATTCCCACCAACAGTGCAAGAGGGTTCCCTTTTCTCCACACCCTCTCCAGAACTTACTGTTTGTAGATTTTTTTTTTTTTTTTTTTTGTGGTACGCAGGCCTCTCACTGTTGTGGCCTCTCCCGTTGCAGAACACAGGCTCCGGATGCACAGGCTCAGCGACCATGGCTCACGGGCCCAGCCGCTCTGCGGCATGTGGGATCTTCCCAGACCGGGGCACGAACCCGTGTCCCCTGCATCGGCAGACGGACTCTCAACCACTGCGCCACCAGGGAAGCCCTGTTTATAGATTTTTTTGATGCTGGCCATTCTGACTGGTATGAGGTGATACCTGATTGTAGTTTTGATTTGCATTTCTCTAATGATTAGTGATTTTGAGCACTCTTTCATGTGTTTGTTGGCAATCTGTATATCTTCTTTGGAGAAATGTCTATTTAGGTCTTCTGCCCATTTTTGGATTGGGTTGTTTGTTTTCTTGATACTGAGCTGCATGAGCTGCTTGTATGTTTTGGAGATTAACCCTTTGTCAGTTGCTTCATTTGCAAATATTTTCTCCAATTCTGAGGATTATCTTTTCGTCTTATTTATGGTTTCCTTTGTTATGCAAAAGCTTTTAAGTTTCATTAGGTCCCATTTGTTTAGTTTTTTTTTTTAATTTCCATTTCTCTAGGAGGTGGGTCAAAAAAGGATCTTGCTGTGATTTATGTCATAGAGTGTTCTGCCTGTTTTCCTCTAAGAGTTTGATAGTGTCTGGACTTACATTTAGGTCTTTAACCCATTTTGAGTTTATTTTTGTGTATGGTGTTAGGGAGTGTTCTAATTTCATTCTTTTACATGTAGCTGTTCAGTTTTCCCAGCACCACTTATTGAAGAGGCTGTCTTTTCTCCATTGTATATTCTTGCCTCCTTTATCAAAGATAAGTTGACCATATGTTCATGGGTTTATCTCTGGGCTTTCTATTCTGTTCCACTGATCTATATTTCTGTTTTTGTGGCAGTACCATACTGTCTCAATTACTGTAGCTTTGTAGTATCGTCTGAAGTCAGGGAGCCTGATTCCTCCAGCTCCGTTTTTCTTTCTCAAGATTGCTTTGGCTATTCGGGGTCTTTTGTGTTTCCATACAAAATGTGAAATTTTTTGTTCTAGTTCTGTGAAAAATGCCATTGGTAGCTTGATGGGGACTGCACTGAATCTGTAGATTGCTTTGGATAGTATAACCATTTTCACAGTGTTGATTCTTCCAATCCAAGAACATGGTATATCTCTCCATCTGTTTGTATCATCTTTAATTTCTTTCATCAGTGTCTTATAGTTTTCTGCATACAGGTCTTTTGTCTCCTTAGGTAGGTTTATTCCTAGGTATTTTATTCTTTTTGTTGCAATGGTAAATGGGAGTGTTTCCTTAATTTCTCTTTCAGATTTTTCATCATTAATGTATAGGAATGCAAGAGATTTAAACTCTGCAAACCAGAAGGGAGTGGCAGGACAGATTTAAAGTGATGAAAGGGAAAAACCTACAACCAAGATTACTCTACCCAGCAAGGATCTCATTCAGATTTGATGGAGAAATTAGAACCCTTACAGACAAGCAAAAGCTAAGAGAATTCAGTGTCACCAAACCAGCTTTACAACAAATGCTAAAGGAACTTCTCTAGGCAAGAAACACAAGAGTAGGATAAGACCTACAATAACAAACCCAAAACAATTAAGAAAATGGTAATAGGAACATACATATCAATAATTACCTTAAATGTAAATGGATTAGATGCTCTAACCAAAAGACATAGACTGGCTGAATGGATACAAAAACAAGACCCGTATATATGCTGTCTACAAGAGACCCACTTCAGACCTAGGGACATATACAGGCTGAAAGTGAGGGGATGGAAAAAGATATTCCATGCAAATGGAAATCAAAAGAAAGCTGGAGTAGCAATTCTCATATCAGACAAAATAGACTTTAAAGTAAAGACTATTACAAGAGACAAAGAAGGACACTACATAATGATCAAGGGATCAATCCAAGAAGAAAATATAACAATTGTAAATATTTATGCACCCAACATAGGAACACCTCAATACATAAGGCAAATGCTAACAGCCATAAAAGGGGAAATCGACAGTAACACAATCATAGTAGGGGACTTTAACACCCTACTTTCTCCAATGGACAGATCAACCAAAATGAAAATAAGGAAACACAAGCTTTAAATGACACATTAGGTCAGATGGACTTAACTGATATTTATAGGACATTCCATCCAAAAACAACAGAATACACTTTCTTCTCAAGTGCTCATGGAACATTCTCCAGGATAGATCATATCTTGGCTCACAAACCAAGCCTTGGTAAATTTATGAAAATTGAAATCATATCAAGTATCTTTTCCGACCACAATGTTATCAAACTAGATATCAATTACAGGAAAAACAACTGTAAAAACCACAAATACATGGAGGCTAAACAATACTCTACTAACTAACCAAGAGATCACTGAAGAAATCAAAGAGGAAATCAAAAAATACCTAGAAACAAATGACAATGAAAACACAACCCAAAACCTATGGGATGCAGCAAAAGCAGTTCTAAGAGGGAAGTTTATAGCAATACAATCCTACCTCAAGAATCAAGAAAAATCTCAAATAAACAACCTAAACTTACACCTAAAGCAATTAGAGAAAGAAGAACAAAAATCCCCAAAATTAGCAGAAGTAAAGAAAATCCTTTACATCACATTATTCTACCCTTAAATAAGGACATTTCACACATAACCAAAATACTATTTTCATACCTAACAAATAATAACTTCATATTATCTAATACTCTCTCCATACTCAGATATCTCTAATCATCTCAAAAATATTTTTGCATTAGGTTTATACATTTCATTTGGTTGTAATATATTTTTAAGTCTTTTTTTATTCTAGAAGAGTCCCATGATCTCCTTTCTTTCCCATGTCATTGACTTATTAAAGAAACCAGATCAGAGAAAGACAAATATCATATGATGTCACTTATATGTAGAATCTAAAAAAATGATACAAATGAACTTATTTATAAAACAGAAATAGACTCACAGACATAGAAAACAAACTTATGATAACCAAAGGGGAAAGTGGAGGGGCGGGGCAGGAGACGTAAGTTAGGAGTTTTGGGGATTAACAGATAGACACTACTATATACAAACAGATAAACAATAAGGACCTACTTATAGCACAGGGAACTATATTCAATATCTGTAATAACGTATAATGGAAAAGAATCTGAAAAAGAATATATATGTGGATAACTGAATCACTTTGATGTACACCTGAAATTAGCACAACATTGTAAATCAACTATACTTCAATGAAAAAAAAAAAAGAAACCATATCAGCTGCCCAAAGAATCCACATTATGAATGTTTCCTGATAGTATCATTTTCCTTGCTCCTCCAGTGCTGTCTTTTTTAAACAAGAATTTAGATCTAAAAGGCTTAGGTTCATGTTCAGCACTTCATAGGTGGTGTCATTTATTTTGAAAAGCTGCTGTGTGGTTTTTTTTTTTAGTGTCTACCATGTTTTCAGCTCTGGGAGTTGCAAAAGTAAATACCATATGTCATAGTTTTGCCATTAAAGATCTTACAGCCTCATAGGAGAGAAAGGCATGTAAACCAATCAATACAACAGTATAAGGGCCATGGAGGATTTGGGTGGGGTTATAAATTCTGAAGGGGCATCAAGGCTACACGAGGAAGTGATAAATGAGCTGGCTCTGGAAGACAAGTAGGGTCTACCAAACAAAGGAGGAAGAGTGGAGATGGGCATGCTGAACCAAGGACCTGCACCTCTAAAGGCAGAGACACATAAATATACTGAACCAGGTTGTGCAGGGCCTTTGATGCTAAATCAAGGAATTTGGACTTTGTCTTTTGAGCAATGGCAAGCCTGGGAAAGATTTTAATTGAGGGAGATTTTCAGCCCTGTGTGTAGTCTTTAGCACCTTAGCATGAAAAGTTATTCCAAAAATCGCCCTCCCAGCCTAAAGTGGAATCCATAAGTCCTGTTCTGATTCCTCAGCATGTGGCCCCAGACAAAAGCTTAACATTTGGTGTTTTAGAAGTTCCGATGCCATGTTTACTCTGCCCTTTGCCCCATTAAGTGATCTTTGTAACCATGGCAACAGTTTAGGTTTCTCCATCCAGCAGCATAGAAAGAACAGAGATATATTGTTCTGTGGACTATGCAGATAATAGTACCTTCCTTTTCCTGCACTGATCAGTGATGCTAATCAAGTTGTAGTGGCAACAAATAGTCCCAGCTGCCTCTTCTTCAGGCACTTTTTGCTTGTTAATGATTGCAAGAGTAATTGTGGTACATGCTCAGAGGGACCAATAAATAAAAGGCAGGCCGGCACCCACACCTCTGGAAAACTGTGAAAGTGGCTCAAAGAAACTGAGTGGAAGTGCTAGAGCAGAGACAAGACAATCATCTGTTGCTTCACTACAAAGCTGTGGCTCCCAATTCACTCTTCTTGGCTGCACACAGAGGCCAGAACCCAGATGGAAGAACTTTACAAAATACTGCTTTCCAGCCCCTACCCATATACATTTCCATCAAGGTGGGACTTAGGCACTAATTTTTCAAAATTCACAGGAGATTCTAATGCAACTGAGTTTGCAAGTATAGGAGAGGGGAAAAAAAAAACAAACAACTTTCCTTTACCATATCAGGTTCAGTGTCTGGGGTCTGTGAATTAAACTGACAAAAAAACAGATTAACAGGAGAAAAAGTTAGTATTAGGTGTATATGTAGGCTTCAAAGAAGAGAAGTGAAAACCCCAAAGAGGTGGTTGGACCCAGGGGCATATATACCATTTTAACAAAAAGTAATAAAGAGTGAAGAAGAGACTAGACAATGGAAAAGGGAGCATCTGGAGAGAGGGTAAGTTGTGGGAAGAGTAAATAAGAGTTGTTTGGTAAGTTTTGTTATGTAGACTCAAGTCCTCTTAGGTGATAAGAGTTGTCTCCTGAGTCTGTTTCCTCTTCCTGGATAATAGAGGCCAACTTTACAAATATAAATTTTCTTCACAAAAGGGAATTTTATGCCCTGCTTTTAGGCAGAAAGAGCAAGGCCAGAGAGCTTCTCCTGTGTTCACTGTTTCTTAACTGACCTTCAGCTCAAAATAATCCTAATGGCAAAGTGGCAAATTCTAAGATGGCATATTCTGATCCACTTCACAAACAACTGAGCAAAGGAAACTTAGATGGCCAGGCAGAGAGGGGATGGGCTAAATGTAAGACCAGGCATTAAACTTCACAGCAGCCTAGTAAGAGTTGGGAGAGGAGGTCTTGCTACTTTTGAACACAGTCCCCTAAATGGGTCATATTTAATTAGAGAGATAAAACTGCTATGACAGTAAAGAGTTCCTACAATACATAGTGAGGGCCATTGGGATAGAATCAGCCTTACTTCACCGTGTTGCCCAGCATTGGTCAACAGACTGCATCAGGTAGCAAAGTAAGTATCTGCTACAGCCTACCTATAGAGGGGAGGCATGGAATCCATCTCTCTGAGCCCTTGGCATCAACAATCCTGGTACCCCTTAGTGGAGAGATCTGGCCAGATATTCAGAGCTTGTTTGGAATTTTTAGCAGGAAATAAAGAGCATGTGCTTGTATGAAAACAAATCATTAAATAACAAAAAGAACCCAAGCTGCAATCCACCAGGGGTTTAGGGCACTCAGTGAGGAAACATTTACCAAGTGTAATAAGGGAGTGTGGAATTCTGTTGGACTTCACTGAAGAAACAGGTATGTTGTTTTGCCAAAAGACTAAGGATACCACATGTTAGTATTATGAACTCCAACTTTGGGCTGTTTTCCCAGAGCATAAACTCTTACCTACTCTCTTGTGTCCACCTAGAAGGTGGGATAGGGAGGGTGGGAGGGAGGCACGAGAGAGAGGGGATATGGGGACATATGTATACGTACAGCTGATTCACTTTGTTATACAGCAGCAACTAACACAACAATGTAAAGCAATTATACTCCAATAAAGATGCTATAAAAACAGTACATAAAAAAAGAAAAAATCATGGTGAATAATATTTGATTTTTTTAACCAATAAAGAAATCAATATAAAGTTTTTCATGGAAAACAGATGTAAGAATTGAAAAAATAAATTCTTTATAAACTTAAAAAAAAAAAGAAAAGAAACTCTTACCTACTCTTTATCATTCAGTGCTCTAAAGAAGGGACTCAAAGTGAAGATACAACCGTAATAGAAATTTAGTTTCTTCTCCACTCCCCCACAACCAGTCTCTTTTTCTAGAACTCCTAGCATACATTTGGGTCCATGATTCTTTGCTTACTGATAAAATAAGTAGGTGTCAACAGAAACAATTGTTTGGGAAGTATCAGGAGGTATAGACAACTATTTACAGAGGCCAGTAAAAGTCATAGATAAAGAAATCAATCAGTAAATATTACTAAACACCTCGTTTATACTTCTTTGCTCTTTGATTTTTTTCCAGGGCACATTTCACCATCTAACAAAATTCATTCATTTATTAAGCATACTTTTTTCTGTCTGTCTGCTCTTGTCAGAATATAAACTTCTTTGTGTCTGTGTTATGTGATTGTCCTAAGTCTTTGCTCAGTGCCTCGTACCTAGTAAGCATTCAGAACTCATTATTGAATGAAATCCATGAATGAAAGGTGAATGGTACTGGGTTCCTGGAGATCACTTCACATTAACAAAATGGGCTAGGGCCTAATTTACAAATCCAAATTGCAGTTTATGAATTAATGCAACCCCTTCTGATTTAATAGGAAACAGCATAAGATTGTCTAATGTAGGTCCGTTTAGAGAGCAGATCAACATTGGCAGTCAGCATGGTAAGCCAAGAAGAAAACACAATACTCCAATGTCCTTTAAAGCTAGTTTCATCTAATGGGGTTCTGCAAACAGATTTTCTTTTCCACTTTGGGAAAAAAAGACCATTGGAACCTATTTTACTTCATTTGCAAACTAACTCAGTGAAAGTATTATGATCTGTGATTATTGGAATAGCAATTTTAGAATTGAAGAAACAGAGTTACTTTAGGCTCTAGATTTTTAACTCCTTCACAGCAGTGTCCTAGTTTTTTGGGGCTAGCACAGAGAAGATGCTTTCATATATATATGAAATATTTTTTAAGTGGAACCAAATAACTTGTCCCCAGTTCATAAATGGAAAGGTCAAGATGTGAACTAGGTCCATTCTCTTTCCATGGCCCAGGCTGATGATAATCTTGATTCCTAAAATTTTCTGAGTGTTATCTATGTGCCAGGCACTGTTCTAAATACTTTGTATTTTATAATTCAAGTTCCTGGAGAGAAGGAATTAAAGTCAAAGCTGCCTCCCTCCAGGGCATAGCTTATCTATGGGTTTTCATGTTCCTTAAATTGACTTTTGTGAATAGAAAACACTACACAGGAGTTGCTTTTTGCTTTAACTCATTCATATTCAATTTATTAAAGTTAGAGAGTCACAGAAACTAGTTCTTCCTTAGGATTTTAGTTTCATCTAGTAAATTAATGCTTCCTTTATAAATCTAGGAAATTCTAGAAATCCTTTTATTTACTTCTACTAAGTAATGTTGACTTCTTAATTTTTTTTTTGGAAAATTTTAAATATACACAAAAATTGAATGGATAAAATATTAAATTCACAGGTACTCATCACTCAATTTCAATAATCATCAACTACAGGTCAATTTATTTCATCTATACTTCTACCCACTTCACCCTCTCTTATTATTATGAGCTAATTCTCATATCATTTTGTCCATAATTATGTGAATATATATGTTAAAAAGGTAAAAATTCATACTCATAAGCACTTAGAATTTGAAATGTATTAAATATTGCAAACTTTATGAGTAAGAAGTCATACTTCATTAGTTTCATTTCTAACCTCTAATTAGTCATAAATTTAGGCATATTTTATCCACCAGTAGGAATGCTCTCATATGAATAATTTGTTCATGTCTCTTATTTATAAACTGCTATTAAAATCGAGCAGGACCTTGTGGGGTTCCTGGGCACAAAAGCCTTTCTGTCCCCTGTTTCTTGTTTGTAGGGAACAGACTCCAGCCTCCATGACCTTCCCTGGGTTCCAAAGGGCAGATTTAGCAGTTGCTATTCAGGGAAGGGAGGAGATGCAGAGACAGGGAGGAGCCACCAAGAAACAATAGCGCCACCTTGGGGCAGAGTCCTGGTTCGCCTCAAGCGATACACATAACAATATCTTTTGAGCTCTATACAAAACTAAAAACCCTAATAAATGGAAGATGAAGCAATCCTCACTCCAGGGAGAAGGTTGTGGTATGATAGCCTTGAGAACCAGAGAAGCTCTTCAGGAGACCACCTGAGGCCAGATGAAAGGAGTGCAAGCCCTGCACACACCCTAATCTTACCAGCAACCCCACCCTTGAACCCTTGTTATGAAACTCATCAAATCCTAATGGATGGGGACACACCATTTTGAGAGGCATGAGTCCACTGTGTCCCCCTTTGCCTGGCAAAGCAATAAAGCTATTCTTTTCTACTTCACGCAGAACCCTGTCTCTGAGATTTGATTTGGCACTGGTGCACAGAAGCCAAGCTTTCGACATCACTATTAGTATTTGTATTGATTTAGAAATTCGTTCTAAGTTTTGTTAAGATTTCAGTTTCTTTTGCTCTATAATAAACCATCTAAAACTCAAAATAAAAAGGTAAAAACTCTATAAAAAACATAAACCCATTTCATTACTATACATAAACAAAATAGCAATGTTACCAATACCAATTATCCAGTCATTTAGATTTCCAATTGTCTCATAAATATCATCTTCTAAAAAACATTTTGTTTGTCTGAATCAGAATTTAATAAGGTCTATATATTGCCATAGTTTGATAAGTGTGATAAGTTTACTTTAATCTATAGGTTATTTCTCTTTCTCTTTCCTACTAAGGGTTTATTTTGAAGAAAATGGGTCATTCGTCTCATAGTCCTTTCTTCACAGTTATGATAAAATTTACATTTCACATAACTACTTAATTGCATTATTTCTCAAAGCAAATACAACAGTGACAAAATAAGCAAAATAATACAACAGTGACAAAATAATACAATAAGTGACAAAACATTGCAGTAAGCAATACGATTACTTTTAAAACTTTACATATATTTTTAGGGGGGCAGGTCTTTTTGTCATTAAGGTTTATTCCACTAGGGATGAAAAGTCAAATCACTTGGAGTTCTTTTTCTCCTGTGGATTTGATACAAACTGGATACACAGTAAAGTTCACCTATTTCATTTTACTTTCTGTTATTATATATTGATTTTTAAAAGTTAAATTTTATTTTAAATTATTTGCATGATTTGAAAGTCAAATCTATAAAACCAATCCCTCATAGGCACCCTTTTTTTTTAAAACATCTTTATTGGAGTAAAATTGCTTTACAATGTTGTTTTAGTTTCTGCTGCATAAAAAGGGAATCAGCTATACATATACATACATCCCCATATCCCCTCCCTCTTGTGCTTCCCTCTCACACTCCATACCCCGCCCCTCTAGGTGGTCACAAAGCACGGAGCTGAACTCCCTGTGAGATGCAGCTGCTTCCCACTAGCTATCTAGTTTACATTTGGTAGTGTACATATGTCAATGCTACTCTCTCACTTTGTCCCAGCTTACCCTTCCCAACCCCTGTGTCCTCAAGTCCATTCTCTGTCTGTGTCTTTATTCCTGTCCTGCCCTTACGTTCATCAAAACCATTTTTTTTTTAAGATTCCATATATGTGTTAGCATACGATATTTGTTTTTCTCTTTCTGACTTACTTCACTCTGTATGACAGCCTCTAGGTCCATCCATCTCACTACAAAAAACTCAATTTCATTTCTTTTTATGGCTGAGGACTGTTCCATCATATATTTGCGTGATATCTTCTTTATCCATTCATCTGTTGATGGACACTTAGGTTACTTCCATGTCCTGGCTATTGTAAATAGTGTTGCAATGAACATTGTGGTACATGACTCTTTAAAGTATGGTTTTCTCAGGGTACAAGCCCAGCAGTGATATTGCTGGGTCATATGGTAGTTCTATTTTTCGTTTTTTAAGGAAGCTCCATACTGTTCTCCATAGTGGCTGTATCAATTTACATTCCCACCAACAGCTCACAAGGGTTGGCTTCTCTCCACAACCTCTCCAGCATTTATTGTTTGTAGATTTTTTGACGATGGCCATTCTGACCGGTGCGAGGTTATGCCTCATTGTAGTTTTGATTTGCATTTCTCTAATGATTAGTGATGTTGAGCATCCTTTCATGTGTTTGTTGTCAGTCTGTATATCTTCTTTGGAGAAATGTCTACTTAGGTCTTCTGCCCATTTCTGCATTGGGTTGTTTGTTTTTGTGATATTGAACTGCATGAGCTACTTGCATATTTTGGAGATTAATCCTTTGTCACTTGCTTCATTTGCAAATATTTTCTCCCAGTTCTGAGGGTTGTCTTTTCATCTTGTTTATGGTTTCCTTTGCTGTGCAAAAGCTTTTAAGTTTCATTAGGTCTCATTTGTTTATTTTTGTTTTCATTTCCATTTCTCTAGGATGTGGGTCAAAAAGGATCTTGCTGTAATTTATGTCATAGAGTGTTCTGCTTGTGTTTTCCTTTAAGAGTTTTATAGTGTCGGGCCTTACATTTATGTCTTTAATCCATTTTGAGTTTATTTTTGTGCACGGTGTTAAGGAATGCTCTAATTTCATTCTTCTACGTGTAGCTGTCCAGTTTTCCCAGCACCACTTATTGAAGAGGCTGTCTTTTCTCCATTGTACATTCTTGCTTCCTTTATCAAAAATAAGGTGACCATATATATGTGGGTTTATCTCTGGGCTTTCTATTCTGTTCCACTGATCTATATTTCTGTTTTTGTGCCAGCACCATACTGTCTTGATTACTGTAGCTTTGTATGATAGACTGAAGTCAGGGAGCCTGATTCCTCCAGCTCCGTTTTTCTTTCTCAATATTGCTTTGGCTATTCGGAGTCTTTTGTGTGTCCACACAAACTGTAAAATTTTTTGTTCTAGTTCTGTGAAAAATGCCATTGGTAGTTTGACAGGGATTGCATTGAATCTGTAGATTGCTTTGTGTAGTAGAGTCATTAGCACAATATTGATTCTTCCAATCCAAGAACATGATATATCTCTCCATCTGTTTGTATCATCTTTAATTTCATTCATCAGTGCCTTATAGTTTTTTGCATACAGGTCATTTGTCTCCTTAGGTAGGTTTATTCCTAGCTATTTTATTATTTTTGTTGCAGTGGTAGAGACTGTTTTCTTGATTTCACTTTCAGATTTTTCATCGCTAGTGTATAAGAATGCAAGAGATTTCTGTGCATTAATTTTGTATCCTGCTACTTTACCAAATTCCTTGATTAGCTCTAGTAGTTTTCTGGTAGCATCTTTAGGATTCTCTATGTATAGTATCATGTCATCTGCAAACAGTGACAGCTTTACTTCTTCTTTTCCGATTTGGATTCCTTTTATTTCCTTTTCTTCTCTGATTGCTGTGGCTAAAACTTCCAAAACTATGTTGAATAAGAGTGGTGAGAGTGGGCAACCTTGTCTTGTTCCTGATCTTAGTGGAAATGGTTTCAGTTTTTCACCATTGAGGACGATGTTGGCTGTGGGTTTGTCATATATGGCCTTTATTATGTTGAGGAAAGTTCCCTCTATGCCTACTTTCTGCAGGGTTTTTATCATAAATGGGTGTTGAATTTTGTCAAAAGCTTTCTCTGCATCTATTGAGATGATCATATGGTTTTTCTCCTTCAATTTGTTAATATGGTGTATCACGTTGATTGATTTGCGTATATTGAAGAATCCTTGCATTCCTGGAATAAACCCCACTTGATCATGGTGTATGATCCGTTTAATGTGCTGTTGGATTCTGTTTGCTAGTATTTTGTTGAGGAGTTTTGTATCTATGTTCATCAGTGATATTGGCCTGTAGTTTTCTTTCTTTGTGACATCCTTGTCTGGCTTTGGTATCAGGGTGATGGTGGACTCGTAGAATGAGTTGGGGAGTGTTCCTCCCTCTGCTCTATTTTGGAAGAGTTTGAGAAGGATAGGTGATAGCTCTTCTCTAAATGTTTGATAGAATTCGCCTGTGAAGCCATCTGGTCCTGGGCTTTTGCTTGTTGGAAGATTTTTAATGACAGTTTCAATTTCAGTGCTTGTGATTGGTCTGTTCATATTTTCTATTTCTTCCTGATTCAGTCTTGGCAGGTTGTGCCTTTCTAAGAATTTGTCCATTTCTTCCAGGTTGTCCATTTTATTGGCATAGAGTTGCTTGTAGTAATCTCTCATGATCTTTTGTATTTCTGCAGTGTCAGTTGTTACTTCTCCTTTTTCATTTCTAATTCTATTGATTTCAGTCTTCCTTTTTTTCTTGATGAGTCTGGCTAATGGTTTATCAATTTTGTTTATCCTTTCAAAGAACCAGCTTTTAGTTTTATTGATCTTTGCTATCATTTCCTTCATTTCTTTTTCATTTATTTCTGATCTGATTTTTATGATTTCTTTCCATCTGCTAACTTTGGGGTTTTTTTGTTCTGCTTTCTCTAATTGCTTTAGGTGCAAGGTTAGGTTGTTTATTCGAGATGTTTCCTGTTTCTTAAGGTAGGATTGTATTGCTATAAACTTCCCTCTTAGAACTGCTTTTGCGGCATCCCATAGATTTTGAGTCGTCGTGTCTCCATTGTCATTTGTTTCTAGGTATTTTTTGATTTCTTCTTTGATTTCTTCAGTGATCACTTCGTTATTAAGTAGTGTATTGTTTAGCCTCCATGTGTTTGTATTTTTTACAGATCTTTTCCTGTAATTGATATCTAGTCTCATAGCATTGTGGTCAGAAAAGATACTTGATAGAATTTCAATTTTCTTAAATTTACCAAGGCTTGATTTGTGACCCAAGATATAATCTATCCTGGAGAATGTTCCATGAGCACTTGAGAAGAAAGTGTATTCTGTTGTTTTTGGATGGAATGTCCTATAAATATCAATTAAGTCCATCTTGTTTAATGTATCATTTAAAGCTTGTGTTTCCTTATTTATTTTCATTTTGGATGATCTGTCCATTGGTGAAAGTGGGGTGTTAAAGTCCCCTACTATGAATGTGTTACTGTTGATTTCCCCTTTTATGGCTGTTAGTATTTGCCTTATGTATTGAGGTGCTCCTATGTTGGGTGCATAAATATTTACAATTGTTATATCTTCTTCTTGGATCGATCCCTTGATCATTATGTAGTGTCCTTCTTTGTCTCTTCTAATAGTCTTTATTTTAAAGTCTATTTTGTCTGATATGAGAATTGCTACTCCAGCTTTCTTTTGGTTTCCATTTGCATGAAATACCTTTTTCCATCCCCTTACTTTCAGTCTGTATGTGTCTCTAGGTCTGAAGTGGGTCTCTTGTAGACAGCAAATATATGCATCTTGTTTTTGTATCCATTCAGCCAATCTGTGTCTTTTGGTGGGAGCATTTAGTCCATTTACATTTAAGGTAATTATTGATATGTATGTTCCCATTCCTATTTTCTTAATTGTTTTGGGTTCGTTATTGTAGGTCTTTTCCTTCTTTTGTGTTTCTTGCCTAGAGAAGTTCCTTTAGCAGTTGTTGTAGAGGTGGTTTGGCAGTGCTGAACTCTCTCAGCTTTTGCTTGTCTGTAAAGGTTTTAATTTCTCCATCAAATCTGAATGAGATCCTTGCTGGGTAGAGTAATCTTGGTTGCAGGTTCTTCTCCTTCAACACTTTCAATATGTCCTGCCACTCCCTTCTGGCTTGCAGAGTTTCTGCTGAAAGATCAGCTGCTAACCTTATGGGGATTCCCTTGTGTGTTATTTGTTGTTTTTCCCTTGCTGCTTTTAATATGCTTTCTTTGTATTTAATTTTTGATAGTTTGAGTAATATGTGTCTTGGCGTATTTCTCCTTGGATTTATCCTGTATGGGACTCTCTGTGCTTCCTGGACTTGATTAACTATTTCCTTTCCCATATTAGGGAAGTTTTCAACTATAATGTCTTCAAATATTTTCTCAGTCCCTTTCTTTTTCTCTTCTTCTTCTGGAACCCCTATAATTCGAATGTTGGTGCGTTTAATGTTGTCCCAGAGGTCTCTGAGACTGTCCTCAGTTCTTTTCATTCTTTTTTCTTTATTCTGCTCTGCATTAGTTATTTCCACTATTTTATCTTCCAGGTCACTTATCCGTTCTTCTGCCTCAGTTATTCTGCTATTGATCCCATCTAGAGTATTTTTAATTTCATTTATTGTGTTGTACATTGTTTGTTTCATCTTTAGTTCTTCTAGGTCCTTGTTAACTGTTTCTTGCATTTTGTCTATTCTATTTCCAAGATTTTGGATCATCTTTACTATCATTATTCTGAATTCTTTTTCAGGTGGACTGCCTATTTCCTCTTCATATGTTAGGTCTGGTGGGTTTTTTTCTTGCTCCTTCATCTGCTGTGTGTTTTTCTGTCTTTTCATTTTGCTTATCTTACTGTGTTTGGGGTCTCCTTTTTGCAGGCTGAAGGTTCGTAGTTCCTGTTGTTTTTAGTGTCTGTCCCCAGTGGCTAAGGTTGGTTCAGTGGGTTGTGTAGGTTTCCTGGTGGAGGGTACTAGTGCCTGTGTTCTGGTGGATGAGGCTGGATCTTGTCTTTCTGGTGGGCAGGTCCACGTCTGGTGGTGTGTTTTCGGGTGTCTGTAGACTTATTATGATTTTGGGCAGCCTCTCTGCTAATGGGTGGGGTTGTGTTCCTGTCTTGCTAGTTGTTTGGCATAGGATGTCCAGCACTGTAGCTTGCTGGTCGTTGCGTGAAGCTGGGTGCTGGCGTTGAGATGGAGATCTCTGGGAGATTTTCGCCGTTTGATATTATGTGCAGCTGGGAGGCCTCCTGTGGACCAGTGTCCTGAAGTTGGCTCTCCCACCTCAGAGGCACAGCACTAACTCCTGGCTGCAGCACCAAGAGCCTTTCATCCACACGGCTCCTTAATTTGGGATGATTCGTTGTCTATTCATGTATTCCACAGATGCAGGGTACATCAAGTTGATTGCGGAGCTTTAATCCGCTGCTTCTGAGGCTGCTGGGAGAGATTTCCCTTTCTCTTCTTTGTTCTCACAGCTCCCAGGGGCTCAGCTTTGGATTTGGCCCCGCCTGTGCGTGTAGGTCGCCGGAGGGCGTCTGTTCTTTGCTCAGACAGGACGGGGTTAAAGGAGCCGCTGATTCGGAGGCTCTGGCTCACTCAGGCCGGGGGTGGGGAGGGTCACGGAGTACGGGGCAGGCCTGCAGCGGCAGAGGCCGGCGTGATGTTTCCGGCCTGAGGCGCGCCGTGCGTTCTCCCGGGGGAGTTGTCCCTGGATCCCGGGACCCTGGCTGCACAGGCTCCCCGGAAGGGGGGTGTGGATAGTGACCTGTGTTCGCACACAGGCTTCTTGGTGGCGGCAGCAGCAGTCTTAGCGTCTCATGTCTGTCTCTGGGGTCCACACTTTTAGCCGCGGCTCGCGCCCGTCTCTGGAGCTCCTTTAAGCAGCGCTCTTAATCCCGTCTCCTCGCGCACCAGGAAATAAAGAGGGAAGAAAAAGTCTCTTGCCTCTTCGGCAGGTCCAGACTTTTCCCCGGACTCCCTTCCGGCTAGCTGTGGCGCACTAACGCCCTGCAGGCTGTGTTCACGCGGCCAACCCCAGTCCTCTCCCTGCGCTCCGACTGAAGCCGGAGCCTCAGCTCCCAGTCCCGCCCGCCCGGGCGGGTGAGCAGAAAAGCCTCTCGGCTGGTGAGTGCCGGTTGGCCCTGATCCTCTGCGCTGGAATCTCCCTGCTTTGCCCTCCGCACCCCTGTTGCTGTGCTCTCCTCCGCGGTTCCGAAGCTCCCCCACTCCGCCACCCGCAGTCTCCGCCCGCGAAGGGGCTTCCTAGTGTGTGGACACTTTTCCTCCTTCACAGCTCCCTGCCGCTGGTGCAGGACCTGTCCCTATCCTTTTGTCTCTGTTTATTTTGTTCTTTTGCCCTAACCAGGTACGTGAGGGGTTTCTTGCCTTTTGGGAGGTCTGAGGTCTTCTGCCAGCGTTCAGTAGGTGCTCTGTAGGAGTTGTTCCACGTGTAGATGTATTTCTGGTGTATTCTTGGGGAGGAAGGTGATCTCCGCGTCTTACTCTTCCGCCTTCTTCCCGGAAGTCGTGAATAGTTCTTAGTTTTCTTTTTTGGTGCAATTTTATGAACTTTCAGTATCAATGTCATATTCACTTTATAAGATGTATTTAGGATTTTTTTCTTTTTTTTTATATTTAATTCCTAATGTCACTGGGATTGAAAAATACATTTTCATTGAGAAGCACTTTTACCATTCCAATTAACTAAGGTTGCCTATCCATTAAGGGAGACAGATAACATCCCAGTTAACTGTATAAGAGGCTTTGGCTGTGAATGAGGCTTAAAGCTTCAGACAGCTATATGTCACACTCTCAGAGCTACTTTTTCTCATTTCAGGATAGACAGAGTAAGTGCTCAACACTGTTAGGTATTGAGATAAGATGACCCAAGGAACAGGAGCCTAATGAAAATCATGAATCTGAAATCAAAATCAGTACACATTGTCTTTCAACAGGATGAAATATTTGAAACTGGAACTATTTTGGAAACTCCTGGGTGTATAGTTGTGGCTTTTAGAGACCCTCTAATGTTTAATTGACTTTAACATTTGCTGTATAAGAAGAGAAGAAAAAAAGTAAATGGATTAACACTGAGAGTATTTACTAAACATGAAGCTCTGTGCTAAGGGTTTTTCTTACTTGATATTATTGAATTCAAACCAAGAACCCATGGGGGTATTTATTACTTATTATCACTATTTTCAGGTGAAGAAACTAAGACTTAGACTAGCTAAGAAACTTAAAAAATATATAATTTTAGCAGGTGACAGAGAAAGAATTGAAAGAAAACTGAACATTTATTTATAGAGCCTACTTTTAACTAAATAAGGGATTTTTTTTCATTTCTGAGATTATTGGGATAGTCTATATTAGTAGCAGAAAATTTAGAAAACAAAAATGAGAAAAAAAGAAATGAAAGTAATCTGAAATGCCACCATTTAAGAAAATAAACTTGGGGTATATTCTTTCATAACATTTTCTGTGCAAATTCATTCATATAAATATGCATATTTAAATATGTATATAAAATACATATATATACTTTTTAGCAAAAGTGGGGACATTATACACATAGCATCTTCTTAGCTTTTATTTTTTTAACTTAACAATACATGGAGAATTTTAAAGTTTTCGAGATTCTGTTTTTAAAATTTTAATAACAGAATTTTTCTTCTGGCTCAGATGTGACTGTGTGGACCCTGATGGCTGGCCTCGATTCTTCTGCCATTGTTCTGAAGGACTTATTTTGTACATATTTTATAAGTAAGAGCAAAAGGGTTGAGGAAGGATGGCTAAAGCAGTACCTGGCAAATGTAGGTAGTCAACACATGTTTACTAATTGAATTTAAAAATGCACGATGAATTACATTTCTTAAAAATGTGCATGCAGTCATTCCATCCTTTTTAGCAAGTTATGAGGGATGCAAGTTCCTGGAATGCGGCCACTGCTGAGAAACAATTGTATTTATAGTATTGTTTCAATACTACTGGCTCCACTATTGAAAGTGAAAATATAAAGGAGTTCAATAGTCCTTGTGAGAAGAAATACATTTTCAGGCCCTTTTTGTGTTTTTCTGCATCTCCAGTCTTACTCAGCTGACAATCTAATGGTAGCAAAACAGGCAACAGCCATAAACTGGCAAGTTCAGAACAGAAAAATACAGAGATGAGCAAGTAACATAAAAAGTACTTAATCTCAGTTGTATTCAAAGAAATGTCAATTACCATAAATAACGTAAGTATGAAATTATTGTCATGTGCAGTATATATTTTGGCAGGTACTGACAAATTGATCTTCAAAAGGCAGTACACATTTATACTCTTTCCCATGATAACCGTGGCCGTTTCTCCACATCCACAACAGCTTTCGACCTTTTTTGTTTCATTAATCTGATAGGAAAAAAATTCTATGCTGATTTTCATTTTCTTGATTATAAGTGAAGTTAAATGCCTCTCCCCATTGTTACTGGCCATCTGTACCATGTGAATTGTTTGTGAATGTCTAATGTCTGTACTGTTTTCTTTTTCTTATTGATTTGTAAAATTTTTAAATTAAGGTTATTAATCCTTGGTTATTTATTTTGAAAATATTTTCATCCAATGTTTCACTTATTGTTTACCTTGGTTTAGTGTGCCATGCAAACTTTTAACGTTTTATTGCCAGATTTGCCAATCCCTTCTGTACTGGCTTCTGAGTCTTACATTTGACTTTGGAATAACTTTTTCCATTGAGATGTTTTTTTCCTATTGCAACGTTATAAGAATATTTGCCTTTAAATATCATCTCTATATTTCTTTACATGCAGCTCTTTACTCTATCTGGAATTTACCTTTGCATGTGGGGTGAACTCAGGATCTCTAGCAAGGTGTCATCTCGATGCGGTAATATGCAGTGGAAAAAAACACAATTAGTTAATTCTTTGCCGTGTGTGGATGTTGGCTGGGAGAGTGGCGGATCAGTTCATTAATAAATGCATACTGAGCCCCTCTCTACTCTGTGCCAGGCACTACTATAAATGCCAGGAATAGAGAGCTGAAGAAAAATCACTGTTCTTGTATGAAGCTTCTGTTTAAGTTGCAAAAGAAGTAAACACAAAGATGAACAAGAAAATATCAAGTGGCGATGAGTACCATGACGAGCTTAAGAAACTATGGCCATGTGATGAAGAAAGAAAACTTCTTTCTCTCTGGTTAGGGAAGACTTCTCTAAAGATGTTGTATCTAAGCTGAGATCTGAAGGATGAGCAGAAACTAGTCTTAAAGAATCTGAGGAAGAGGCTCCCAGAGAGTAAAAAGCAAGTAGCACAAAGATTCTAAGTGTGGTCCTAGTTTGGAATATTTGAAGTCAGAATGAAGGTGGAAGTATTGAGCGGACAAAAGAGTGGTCATTGAGGGAGACAAGGTCCAGATAGTGCTTAGCCTCGCAGAGCCTGGTAAATAGCTGGGTTTTATTCTAAGTGATGGGAAGACTGAAGATTTTAAACAAGGGCACCGTGTGGTATGAATTACAATTTACAGTTGTGTACCTGCCATCCCTGAAGCTGCCAGTAGAGGGAGGTAGGCAGAGCTGGGGCAGTCATACCACAAGCTGCCCAGTTCACATCCTTTCCCATGAAAAATCACCTTCAATTAAAATGTGAACTGCTTACAGAGGAGCAAATATACAGAAGGAGAACAGACTGCATCCAGTTAAAAAAGGAGGCCAGAAATGTCTAATTTTAAAAAGGTGGGTCTTAAATGGATTTTTATAGATAACTTTTGGAGATTATTTCCAGTAGCAACTGAAAAAAGGTGTCTCCTCAGGACTGGGTGGCCACGCAACCCTCACAAGGTGGCAGGGTCTCTGCAGACAGGGGCTTCTGGTGACTTCTCCAAGAGTCTGGCCCATAGCCCAGCAAGTCTGGGCTTTTGGTGTTTTACAGCACTCCGAAGGCAATGGAATGAGAGAGGCTGACCGACTTCAGCCACCTCAGGAGAGCCTGGCATCTAAGGGGAGCCACATACCAGATTACAGTCAGAACCTCATCTGCCAGGCAGGCTTTCCTTAGCACATCCTTCCCTTAATGAAACAAAACTGGAAATCACAGCCACATGCTGTGAGCAGAGCATGAGCGTTGGGTTGGCCAAGAAGGGCGGTGAGTGAAGAAAATAGAAAAAGTTTCATGTGGCTCTGTATCAGGCTCTGATTTTCATAGCTGAGATGGCTGCCAGGTCAATGTGACTTTTGGGGGGCCTTCTCTGCTGACAGTTCTTGAGAAGGCATAACCGGTGTTTGCCTTAGGGACTCTCTTCACTGCAAGTGGCACTCATTGTGCTGCTTAAGAAAGCCGGTGTCGGAAGGACACCAGTGAGTTCCAACTGTGGCTCTGTCACCCATTCACTCTATGATCTTGGGCAAGTGACTCAGCCTGAGTCTTACATCCCTCATCTCTAAAAGGGGATGATGGGGTAATGTGTCTGCTTCCTAAGGTTGTTGCTGGACTGGATGAAATGACACATGCAGTGACTGACACAGCACCAGCACAAGACAAACACTGTCGAATGGGAGCTTGCCTTCTGTGGTTAATTTCCCTTTTTGATCCACAGAGTCTTTCGTTATATATATATTCAACGGATCTGTTGGATTGTGTTTGTGTATTTTCATTATTTAATTCTAAATGGGCCATCTTATTCCGGATATAGGGGTGGGTGGGTCACTTCCTGTTTACTACATACTGACCATAACCACCTGCAGGGCCATTATCCCCTCCCCCACCCCCCTTGAGTGGCTATTTAGCTCCCCAAGGGGGACCCCCCCAGGCCACTACCACTGCCACTTTTCCAAACCCTTTGATCTTGGGTAATTATTCAACTTGACCATTACCTTAAGCAGAATCTTATAAATAGCAAAAGTTTATGGCTCCAATCTCCTTCTAAGAACCATGTTGGAAAGAATAATGTGTAATCAAATTAGGTTCCAGTAGACAACGAGCTTATTTTTAAAACTACTGAAACTGATGCATCAAAATTCCCATAGAACAGAATAATTGGGATTCTGTCTTAGGTTTTAACATAGCAGAAGCTGAAACAAAGGAGCTGGTATGAAGACCTTAAAGGAAAAAGAGAAATGTCTTCAAGATTTTAAGCTCAGAAGAATATATTTCTATCAAGGGAATGTGATCTAAGATCTGGGTCACTGACCACATTGACTATTGAATCTTGACACAATGGGGAATTCTAAGACAGCACTGTTGCCATTTACGGGGAGACTAAAAGGGATGCCAAAATTTTTAAATAGTCTTAGGAAATACACTGCTGTAATAAATACACCAAAGGCAAAATTAAAATAACTCAATGACTGGGGGAGAAGAAGTAACCCATACTCATCCCGGAAGTGGAAAAGTAAGTGACAACCCACAGTTTCTTTTACATTTCTGTTATACATTTCTTGCAATAAGTGGGTATATAGCTGATACATGACCAGTAGACCAGAAGGAGTCTGCATTTAAAGCACTTTAGTCAATATTCTAGTCATTTCCTTGCATGCTGAAATGTATTTTACATATTCAAGTAGAAGCTTCAAAGTTAATCAATAGACTGTGTACCAGTATTGTGAGGTAATTATAATTAGACTTGCAAATACCCCAACTATGCTGCCCTCTGGCTGCTCCACCAAGTGACTGTAGTGAGCAAGAGACAAATGACAAGGGAATCTACTTATATCAAGAATACATAGGACAACATTATTAGTCAAGGTTCTCCAGAGTACCAATGAGAGATAGAAATAGAGATAGAGATAGAGATAGAGATATATGGCTATAGATAGAGATAAAGATAGAGTTATAGATCCCTCTCAGGCAGGAAGAGATGGTGTTGCAGATGTAGTCCAAGAACAGCAGTCTGCTGGAGAATTCTCTCTTACTTGGGGGAGGCCAACCTTTCGTTCTATTGAAGCCTTCAACTGATTGGATGGGGCCCACCCACATTATGGAGGGCAATCTGCCTTACTCAGAAGTCCACCAACTTAAACGTTAATCTCAACCCAAAACACCCTTACAGAAACAGAGAATAATGTTTGATCAAATACCTGGGTATCCTGCGGCCTAGGCAAGCTGAAGCATAAAATTAACCATCACAACAATCTACTTGTAGAGAACAGCCTTGAGTAAGAGCACAGGCAGTCCAATCTTCTCCATAGACTTCAGCACTGATGCCAATTTAGACAACTCAGCTCGGGCACCATGATGAATTCATTAAAGAAAGATGCTTTTGTATCAACTAAATTTAGGGTTGTGGCTAAGGAGGGGAGCCAGAGCAAATGTTCCTTTAGTCTGCAGCAGACATGCCTGAGTCAGCTTACTCAAAAGCGTACAAATTATTTGACATCTTGGAATGCATTTCCTCAACTGCAAAAGAAATGTCAGAATGTAGGACCTGTTCTTCATCTATGGGTTTTTGGCAAGATCAATTAGGGTTCATCATACATCTGAGAGAGCATTTTAGAAGGATGTTCAACTACCTATAATGAGAAGGAGGTTGATAATGATCGCATTCAGTTCAACAATTGTGGGCATCAGCTGCCTTTACAGATAGGAGACCCCCAAATAACTTGGAGTGAATTTCTGCTGGTGAGAATAGCTTATGTGAGAGCATAGGAACACGGAAGACACAGTTTGAGGACTCTACAGAGCAGGGTCTCCAACATGGATGAGGCAAAAAAATCCACTAGACACTGGAAGGTAATGGTTCAAATTCTATTAGTGTGTGTGTGTGTGTGTGTATATAATTTTTAGTATATATATAATTTTTAGTATATATATAATTTTGAAAAAAATTACACTTACAGAAAAGTTGCAAAAATAGTACAGAGAGTTCTCATATACCCTTCACTTAGCTTCACCTAATGTTAACATCTTACATAATCATATTGCAGTGATCTAAACCAGGGCATTACACTGACAAAATACCATCAACTATTTTACAGACCTAATATGAATTTTGCCAGTTTCCCTACTAATATTTTTTTTTCTGGTCTTGGATCCAAGTAAGGATCCCACATTAATTTAGTTGTTATATTTCCCTAGTCTCCTCCAACCTGTAATGGTTCCCACTCTTTGCTTGTCATCTTTGAAGACTAGTGGTCACATTTTGTAGAATGTCTCTGAGTTTGAGTTTGTCTGATGTCTTCTCATGATTTGTCTGTGGTCATACTTTTTTTGGCAAGAACTTCACAGAAGTGATGTATCCTTTCCAGTATATTGTATCAAGTGGTACATGGTGTCAATGTGTCTTATTACTGTTAATGCTAACTTTGATCCCTTGGTTAAAATGGCACCTGCCAGGTCCATTGTAAAGTTACTATTTTTTCTTCAGCAATTAAAAAGTTTATGGTGGAGAGAGATTTTGAGACTATACATATGGCCTGTTCTCATCCCACATATACCACTACGTTTATCTTCTACCACTGGCCCCTTCCTGCAATGATATTTGCTGTGGTATCTGCCTAATGGTAATTTCCTAATTTTATCCAAAAATAGGAAAGAAGTTTAGCTTTAGTAATATTTCATTGGATTTACAGTGTTGCCTTCATTGGATCTACAAATCAACATAGATATATAAGGTTTAAAAATAACAAAACCGCTGGTCTGCCCAACTTCAAATTTGACATTATCAAGAATGCTGTTTAAAATATGAATTTGTATATCCATTATCAATAACCATAAATATCTTCCCAAATACATATTGCATGATGTGTGCTTTTCCAAAGTAATTTTTCAGTCCTGACAGCTATGATAATCAAGTCTTGAAATAAATTGAATTTAAAACCTGGTTTTCAAATACTATATCTATGTGTTAAACTATGATTCACCAGGGAGGGAGATGCAAGAGGGAGGAGATATGGGGATATATGTATATGTATAGCTAATTCACTTTGTTATGAAGCAGAAGCTAACACACCATTGTAGAGCAATTATACTCCAATAAAGATGTTCAAAAAAAAAAACTATGATTCACCAAAATAGTAAAGAATGATCAAACCCATTATTATTACTAAATGTTTATCTATAATAATTTTAGAAAAATTTCTCCAAAATTATATTATTAAGAAATTAACAAAATAACATTGTTTTATCTTTAATCCTTTAAAACTCCTATTTTGGGAATAGTTACTGTTCAGGTATAAATTAAACACATAAAATACTTTTTTTTGTAGGCACTGATGCAATTTGTTTTCCTAATAAGGATGTATAAACAAAAGATTTTGGAGTTCACTCTTTTTGAATAAGTAGAATTTCAAAA
Source organism: Delphinapterus leucas (assembly GCF_059928025.1). Taxonomy (NCBI): domain Eukaryota; kingdom Metazoa; phylum Chordata; class Mammalia; order Artiodactyla; family Monodontidae; genus Delphinapterus; species Delphinapterus leucas. Next base: position 44,161,094 of record NC_143133.1, on the reverse strand, counting down.
ATGTTTCCAAAATTTGCCATTTTTTCCTTTGAAAAACAAAACCTATATTATTCATTCTCACTATCATTTACTAAAACAAAGGTTTCAATACCAAAAGGATAGGGAGACATAATCTTAGAATAAAGAACAATATTTTTTTATTAATTTTTATTGGAGCGTAGTTGCTTTACAATGTTATGTTAGCTTCTACTGTACAGCAAAGTGAATCAGCTAAACATGTACATGTATCCCTTCTTTAAGAACAATACTGTAAAAGGAATACATTTAGCTTTACTTAAAACCTATGTTATTATCTTCTTATCTTACTGTTCACTGGGGAACTTTCTATAATATTCCAATATTATAGGTTGAATTGCATTCCCCCCCCAAAAAAAGATAGTTGAAGTCCTGACCCCCAGTACCTCAAAAAGTAAACTTGGAAATATATGATTACAGATGTAATTAGCTAAATTAAGATGAGGTTGTACTAGATTAAGGCAGGCACCCAAGATGAGGGCCGCAAGAGGAGACAGAGGAGAGGCTCAGGAAACAAAGTTGATCATAAACTCTCAGGTTCTGCGGCCAGGGGGCAGGACATGCCACGCAGGGCACATGGAAAGACACCAGGGTGGTCAGGAACAGAAGACAAGAGGGGCTGAGAGCTCAGCTCATGGCCTTTCTTGGGATTTCTGAGGGAAAGACAAGGCAGGGCAGGGTAAGCAGTTTATGGTTGGCGGGTTCGAGTGGTTCTGGGGGGCTCTAAGCTATAGGGGTGGTCCCTAGTTGCCTGGTACCTGGCCCTGGGATGATCCAAGCAGAGGAATCTTGCTTCCTGGGGTTGTACTGGCCAGACAGAGGAGGTAGGGCTCTGGATAGGATACTGTACATATCAAAGTCATACTCCAGGCCGAGTCCTTTGCTATCTCTAAAACCTGGCTAGCCCAGGGAGAGGCAGTCTCTCCCTAGCCTGAAATGTTTCTTAAGCTCAAACATCATAATATAAAATATATATATACATATAAATAATTAATACACATAAATAATTATTATAATATTACTAGAAAATAAATATACATAAATAATACTGTACTGTATCTATATATGTATATCTATACACACACACACACACACACACACACACACACACACACACACACACACACACACTACACATCCCTAGGAAACCAGTGCATCCAAATTCAATAATTAGCAATGTTTTGGGGAATCTGGTTAATACTATGTTGTGGAAATTCCATATTGAGTTTATATTTCTTTGACCCTTGGAATACTTCTGAGCAGAGATAGATGTAGCAAGTCAGAATTGAGCTTTAGTAAAATTATTCTGGCAGTGGAGTATAGAATAGATTAGTAAACAAAGTGTCTAGAAGTGGAGAGAATGGCCAGAAGATGATGGCAAGGATCTTCCTAACTGATATCAAGAACCCAGCCATGAAGGGGGTCTCTGAGAAGGAAAACATTGTCCTAAAATCAGAGAGGTTGTGGAGATTTTTTTTTTTTTTTTTTTTTTGCGGTACGCGGGCCTCTCCCGCTGCACAGGCTCTGGACGCGCAGGCTCAGCGGCCATGGCTCACGGGCCCAGCCGCTCCGCGGCATGTGGGATCCTCCCGGACCGGGGCACGAACCCGTGTCCCCTGCATCGGCAGGCGGACTCTCAACCACTGCGCCACCGGGGAAGCCTGGAGATTTTTTTTAATTAAAAATATTTTTGTGCTCATAATTGTCAGAATGTTTATCAAATAAGAAAGGAATTTTTAATATTATGCAAAAAGCTTAAAATTGGGTCTGCCTTTAGAACGTAGAATCCCATTCATGGGACTGTCTCCCACAGTGGTCATGGAAATGTGCCTTTCAGCCTCTCAGCTCTCTGAATGCCAGGAGCGGAACTGATTGGCGGCCTCAGCTGCAGTGCTCTGAAATCCACCATTCCTGCCCCGCTGAGGCCACAGTTGCCATGAGCTGCTCCAGCCAATGGCTGAATGCAGCAAAGATACTTAGGCAGGATGCTCCCACAAGGAGATGCAGGACTTCTCTGCTGGGCAACTTTGGCTTGAGTAAGTCTCATTGAACTTCTGGAATTTTCTTAGAACTGCACTTCAGACTAAGACTCTTCCACTCAACCTTCTTCCCTTCCTCTCTCCTCTGCAGGGGTTAGACCTGCATCTTGATGGCACAGCTCTTCCCGCCTCCCCCCAGCTCTCTCCTCATTTTCCCTTAGTCACTTCCCCTAGTAAACCTCCTGCATTTCTAATCCTGTCTTGTGTCTGCATCTCAGAGGATCTGGACTAAAGGAAACAATAAGAAATAAGGCTAAAGATTTACAATGAATATTCATCTCAGTATTATTCAAAAAGAGCAAAACATTAGAAAAGTCCTAAAAATCCAATAATATGGAATTGTTCAATCATGATACCCCCATAAACTAGAATATTATAGTTATTTAAAATTATGTTTTTAATATTAATGATAAAAGAAAATGGTCATATGTAAGTGAAAAAGATGTAAATTTTATATATAATCTTATGGCAATCATATATAAAAATAATCTACGGGGCTTCCCTGGTGGCGCAGTGGTTGAGAGTCCACCTGCCGATGCAGGGGACACGGGTTTGTGCCCCGGTCCGGGAGGATCCATAATAATAATAATAATAATAATCTATGTATGCATAAACAATCCCTAGGAAAAAATATGCCAAAGTGCTAGTGATTATTTCTCTGGGTAGTAGAATTACTGGTTTTCAATTTCCTCTTTATTGTCTTTTAATTTTCTTAATATTTAAAATGTTCTATATAAAATAGGTAAACAACAAGGACCTACTATATAGAACAGGGAACTATATTCAATACCTTGTAATAATCTGTAAAGGAAAAAATCTGAAAAAGAACATATGTATTCTGTATGTACGTATAACTGAATCACTTTGCTGTACACCTGAAACTAACACAATATAGTAAATCAACTATACTTCAAAACAAAAGCAAAGAGTATAATACAGAGAAGAATATACAGCCTTTTAAGTAAAAACAAAAAAAGTTCTATAATGATCATGACTACAAATATAATTGGAAAACTACTAAACAACTTAAAAAACTGATTGATCCTTCAGTCTTATTTAAATATATTACATATAATATAAGATATATCTATGAGATTTTTGCCTACATTTTCAGGTGATGTCTCACTTGATTCTTTTTTGCAACTCTTGATCAGTGCTTGTGTAACTCTTCCAGGGAAAGGGAGCTGGCATTTCACTAGAAGAAACTAATTAGTAGGAGTGTGGTATGATGGTCCCAATATGAAATGACCCACAGAGTTGCACTCACAGTTATAGGAAAACTTTCTAGTTTCCAGGGATTGGAATGAATTACTCTACTCCAAGTGCTCTCAACTGTTATCCTGACCATGCAGCAATTCTCATTGTGAATCACACAGACTGTCTTGAGAGTTCCTTGAGGGCATTCATTTTGTGTCCCTCTCAATACTTAGTGCTCAACTCTAATCATAGCAGGGATCTGACTATAGTTTGGATCATTGAATTGAATCATCTATCACCAAAAAGACATCCAAATTTTGTTTTAATCAATGGAACCAAAAAATAGTATATAATTTAAAATAATATTATTTTCATACCATTTCTGTTATTTCATGCCAGAAACTGTATGTGAATAATCTTGTCTCCTCTGACTCCCTTATTTTTTGTTTGTTTTGTTTTGTTTTGCTTTGCTTTCATCACTCTTCAGGCATTTGGAGTTTCTAATTGCACAATGCTGATTTTTCTCTTCTCTGGCTTTACACATGCCCTTCTCTCAGGCTTGAGTGTTATACAACTTTCAGCTTCCATTGGATGATGGAGCACTGCTATGCACGCCCAACTTCATGGCATGGTGAATTAAATGACACCCAGTTGATGACTGGCGGCCTTGATCACATGATAACTTGGTGGCCATGGCTAAGAATTCAGTTTCTACTAAGGCCCGGTAACAGGCCAAGAACTGTTCCTCAAAAGCAAAAGAATTATTCACAAAGGATGGCAGGGCTTTGCTCCCAAATCCTAAGGGCTTGTGCTCCAATTCACCCATTGAGGTCTGCCAAGTGCTCCAAACTCCATCCCTATCTGCAGCTGACCCTCCAAGCACCATTAGCTCTGCTGGATCATATGGTCCAACTGGCAGTGCAGATTGAATGGTAGCCTGGACCTGTTGCAGAGCCTTCTTTGGTTCCGGGTCTCGCTCAAAACTAGCCGCTTTTTGAGTCACTTGGTACATGGACCAGAATAACACATTCAAATGAGGAATATGTTGTCTCCCAAATCCAAAGACCCCACTAGGCACTGTCTCTTTTTGGTTGTAGCAGATGCAACAACTCAGTCTTCACCTTGGAAGGGATACCTCCACATGCCCCATCTCACTGGGACCCTAGAAATCTCACTGAGATAGAAGACCCCTGAATTTGCATTGCATTTATATCCTACCATCTCACATGCGAATATATTAACAGTAAGTTTAGAGGAGTTGCTGCACCTTGTTCACTGGAATCAATCATGAAAATGTCACCAATATAATGGACATGGGTAATGCCTTGTAGGGGAGGATGATAAAAATGCCTGTGAACTGAATTATGACATAGGGCTGGGGAGTTTATATACTCCTATGGTAGGACAGTGAAGGTGCATTGCTGGCCTTCCCAACTGAAAGTAAACTGGTTCCGGTGGCCTTTATTGACAGGTATAGAGAAAAAAACATTTGCCAGGTCAATAGTGCAAACCAGACACCAGGGGATGTGTTAATTTGCCCAAGCAATGAAACTACATCTGGTACAACAGCTGCAATTGGTGTCACCACTCGATTAATCTTACAATAATCCACTGTTATTCTCCAAGATGCATCTGTCTCCTGCACAGGCTATATAAGCAGGTTAAATGGGGAAGTGGTGGGAACCACAGCTCCTGCATCTTTCAGGTCCTTGATGGTGACACTAGTCTCGGCAACCCCTCCGAGAATGTGGTATTTCTTTTGTTTTTACTATTTTCCTAGGTGAAGCCTGTTCTAGTGATTTCCACTTGGTCTTTTCCATCATAAAAGCCCTCCGTCCATAGGACAGGGAAACAATGTGGGAATTTTGCAGGTAGCTAAGTCTATTCCAATTACGCATTCCAAAACTGAGGAAATAACCACAGTATGGGTCCAAGGACCCACTGGCTCCACTGTGAGATGGACCTGAGCTAAAATTTCATTGATCATGTGACCTCCATAAGCCCCCTACTCTGACTGGTAGACCCCAGTGATGTTTTGGGTTCCTTGAAATCAGGGTCAGTTCAGTAGTCCCTGAAAGGTTTGTATTATTTCCTTTTCCCCATTGCACAGTCACCATGATAAAAACTCATAGATCCCTTTGGGGAAGGCTGGAGGAAAGATTAACAACATAAATTTTGACAGTGTACTGGGATCCTTCCTCAAAGGGACACCGCCTCCCCTTCATTCATTTGGTTCTGGGTCTATAAACTGGCTCAAGTCTGGGAATTGATAAAGGGGCCATGACTCTTTGTTTTTAAGATTCAAGTGATACTTTTGTTCACTTGACCTTGAACTTTTCTGTTTATTCAGGTGAAGTAAGGATTTAGTAGGTTTCCTATCTATTTCACTTCTAGGAATGCCCTGATCAACTAGCCAACACCACAGGTCTGGGTGAGTTAAACTCTTCTCATTGCTGCTTTGACTCCTCTGCCCATTAGGATAACCAGACCCACCTCATCTTTGGCATTTGAGTGCTTCCATTTGGCCCCTAGCATCCTGGGGTCTAGTTACTTCCAGTGCATTTAGATTTCCCAACTCAGTGACTGTGATTCCCCCTGCGAGGTCTGGTCTACATAGAAGAGCAATCACAGTGCTATTCAGGGATGCTAGGGCCCCCCTCAAAAATTTATTTCTCACAGGAATTGTGAACTGTGTCTCTTCTGGACACTCCCAGGGTGAGTGGGTAGGTCTTAAGTGACAAATCCACTCTAACATGCTAATCTCCCTAAGCCTTTGTATCTCTTCATCTACATTAAACCAAGGAAGGTCCAGCATTTCTAATTTGCCCACCATGGGCCACATTTTCCATGTCCATGTTTCAGTCAACCAACCAGCCAAGCTCTTGGAGCTCTTTCTAACTCCCTAGAGTTAATGAGCCACAACATTAAGTGCAGAATCTCGGCTTAGTGAGCCCGTATCAATAAGTTTGGCCTGATCTAACTTTATGATCCTTCCACCATTACCCCACACCTTTAAAGTTCATCCCCACCCTTATCGCTCAGATTTGTGTCTGTATAAGTTAGAAAACCCAAGTAGTTCTTTCGCAGTTTGGTGCGCCTCCTCATGGGTCACGCTTTGGGCCTCACATTGAGAGGCCTGCTGGCACATGAGTCCAGTTAGGGGTCTAGACACATAGAGTGGTGGGGGTGGATCCTGAGGAGAATCAGCATTGTCTTGAAAAACAGCTGCCTCAGCGCTGTTCACTACTATTTCCCCAGACAAGGTAGGGTTAACCCCCTCAGCCAGAGATGGAGAAGCAGCCCCCACTGGGGGCGAATAAACCTCTTTCATTGGTAAAGAAGACTCATTAGAATTTAAGGGCTCAATATTCCCACTTTCATCAGGGTCTTCCCACACATCCCCATTCCAACATTCAGGATTCCAGTCCTTCCCAATCAGTGTCCTCACTTTAACAGGAAACAGTCTACAAGATTGAACCTCACCTCAGGTTGTAATTTGCTGGTCACAGGATGAGATTCTGGGTTTGGTTTTCAACAATCTCAGCCCTGCAACTACAGGAGATAAACCTCTCCTTCATGACACACAAAGAAGATTTCAGGTCATTTACATGGCACTTGAGCCAAGCTGAGAATCTGAAGCCCTGAGCTCATCCTTTTCTTTCTTCACTTTGTCCAGTAACATTGGGAGCAACCAGCCAATCTCATTCTATTTGTTAGTTTGAAAAACATGTTTAAAAGTATAATGTAGGGCTTCCCTGGTGGCACAGTGGTTGAGAGTCCGCCTGCCGATGCAGGGGACGCAGGTTCGTGCCCCGGTCCGGGAGGATCCCACATGACGCGGAGCAGCTGGGCCCGTGAGCCATGGTCGCTGGGCCTGCGCGTCTGGAGCCTGTGCTCCGTGGCGGGAGAGGCCACAGCAGTGAGAGGCCCACATACCGCAAAAAAAAAAAAAAAAAAAAAGTATAATGTAAATAATCACCCAGATCCTTGCTTCTTATAAGTGGGTAGTTAGGAGCATCCAAAGTGATGTTGCCAGATCTCTATTGCCAGATCATACCATGGACCATCATTGTTCTCTTAACTACTGGAAATAGAGTCATTAATATATTTAAGTATAACAACTCTATTTTCAGTAGTTAAGATAGCTGGAGGAATCACACTCCCTAACTTCAGACTATACTACAAAGTTACAGTAATCAAAACAGTATGGTACTGTACAAAAACAGACACATAGATCAATGGAACAGGATATAAAGCCGAGAAATAAACCTATGCACTTATGGTCAATCAATCTATGACAAAGGAGGCAAGAATATACAATGTAGAAAAAAGATAGTCTTTTCAATAAGTGGTGCTGGGAAAACTGGACAGCTACATGTAAAGAATGAAATTAGAACGTTCTCTAACACTATATACAAAAATAAACTCAAAATGGATTGAAGACCTAAATGTAAGACCGGATACTATAAAACTCATAGAGGAAAACATAGACAGGACACTCTTTGATATAAATTGCAGTGATATTTTTTTGGATCCTTCTAGAGTAATGGATTCAAAAACAAAACTAAACAAATGGGATGTAATTAAACTTAAAAGCTTTTGCACAGCAAAGGAAAACATAAACAAAACAAAAAGACAACATACAGAATGGGAGAAAATATTTGCAAGTAATGTGACTGACAAGGGATTAATTTCCAAAATATACAAACAGCCCATACAGCTCAATAGCAAAAAAACAAAACAAAACAAAAAACACAACCCAATCAAAAAATGGGCAGAAGACCTAAATAGACATTTCTCCAAAGAAAACATACAGATGGTCAACAGGCATGTGAAAAAGTGCTCGGCATCACTAATATTAGAGAAATGCAAATCAAAAGTACAATAAGTTATCACCTCATACTGGTCCGGATGGCCATCATCAAAAAGTCTACAAATAATAAATGCTGGGGAGGGTGTTGAGGAAAGGGAACCCTCCTGCACTGTTGGTGGGAATGTAAATTGATGCAGCCATTATGGAGAACAGTATGGAGGTCCTTTAAAAAACTAAAAATAGAGTTACCATACGATCCAGCGATCCCACTCCTGGGCATACATCCAGAGAAAACTCTAACTCATAAAGATACACACACCCCCAATGTTCTTTGCCACACTATTTACGATAGCCAAGACACGAAGCAACCTAAATGTCCGTCAACAGATGAATAGATAAAGAGGATGTGAGATATATATATATATATATATATATAGTATATATATGATGGAATATTACTCAGCCATAAAAAAGAATGAAATAATGCCATTTGCAGCAACATGGATGGACCCAGAGATTATCATACCTAGCAAAGTAAGTCAGACAGAGAAAGACAAATACCATATGATATCACATATTCTAAAAAACTGATACAAATGAACTTATTTACAAAACAGAAATAGACTCACAGACATAGAAAGCAAACTTATAGTTACCAAAGGGGGAGAGAGCAGAGGGATAAATTAAGAGTTTGGAATTAAAATATACACAATATATAAAATATTACTATATATAAAATATATAACAAACAGGGACCTACTGTATAGCACAGGAACTATACTATAATATACTACAGTATCTTATAATAACCTATAATAGAAAAGAATCTGAAAAAGTATAGATATATATGTATCACTAAACCACTTCACGGTACCTCTGAAACATTGTAAATCAACTATACTTCAATAAAAAATAGAAATCAAAAAATATATATATTTAAATCTAATCAGAGAGTGAATTCCAGAAACTACAGAACCAATTCAGAAGACTCATCCTTACACCTCCATTTCTCTAGAACCTCTCTCAATACCCAAACATATATTAGTCAGTGTTCCTCAGAGAAACGGAACTAATGGAAGGTGTACCTCTCTCTCTATCTCTATTTAAAGAGATTTATTATAAGAAATTGGCTCACATGATTATGAGGCCGACAAGTCCCAAGATCTTCAGGGTGAGTCGGCAAGCTGGAGACTCAGGAGAGTCAACGTTTTAGTTCCAGTCTGAAGACTGGCAGGCTTGAGACCTAGGAAGAGCCAATTCAGTTCCAAAGTGAAGGCAGGAAAAATTCTCCCTTACTGTGGGAAGGTCAGATTTCTTTCCCCCCCCCCCACCCAGGCCTTCAACTGATTGGATGAGGCCCACCCACATTAGAGAGGGCAATCTGCTTCACTCAATCTACCAATTCAAATGTTAATCTCATCCAGATATACCTTTACCTACACACCCAAAATAATATTTGACCAACTATCTGGGCACCTCCTGGTCCAGTTAAGTTGACACATAAAATTAACCCTCCCACTCTCCAATGCTTAACTAATACCTGATTCATTGTGGTGCCAACAAATGTTTGTTCGATTGACCTTAACATACATGTCACTGTGTATATGAAAGATTGATTCATCTTGAAATTAGGTTGTAACTGATAATACATCTCACAATAATATATCATATGTTTTGAAATGTTTACTACATACCAATCAACAGTCATTGCATCCAGACCTAGTTTGTCATGATGTGTTAAGTACAAGATACTGTGTGGGTGCTACTTTCTATGCAGAAGGCTCAGGGCCTCTTAGTCTTGTTAATGAGTCAAAGAAAAAGTTGAAATATAGATTGGGGAGTTGAGGAAGGCCCTCTAAGGAAGTGACATTTACATCCAGACCTGAAGGATGAATGCCAGATAGTCATTGTTCTGTTTTCTTATGATTGTGGGAAATGAGAAAAGAATCAGGAATTTGTCAGCCACAGTCCTGTACAGTGGATGCTCTCTTACCAGCATCCAGTGGGGGTGGCAGATGCAGGGCTGCACAGAGGTGAGCTGCTGGGTCCTTCTGCAGAGTGTATGCAATGGAGAAAATCAGGTGCATTTCACATTTTCCTTCATACTTTGAAGTATTGTGTGAATTTCCTTCACAAGTATGTATCATGCTTACCTACATAACAACTAAGTCAAAATTAGAAACTGCTGGTGGGACTATATCCATCTAATTCATTTATAGGGCAATTTGGTAACATGTAATTAAAGATCTATAAAGTGCATACCCTTTGCCTTAAGATGATTTTACTTTTAGCATTTTACTGTGGATAAATGTGGGTGTACAAAAACACCTGCCATCACCACACCCACAAAGAGGTGTGAAGTGATAAACGTGTTAATTAACTTGACTGTGGGAATCATTTCACAACGTATACACACGTCAAATCATCACACTGTACCCCTTATTATTTGTCAATTAGATCTCAATAAAGCTGGGCAAAAAAGATGAGACTATTTGTGCAACGATGGTTGTATTAGAGAAAAATGAGGAATAATGCAAATATCAACTCTAGGGAGGCAGTGGGATCAGTTAAAGACCATCCACTTAAGGAAATCCTCCCCAGCCCTCAGAAAAGATGTGTAGAAAACTAGATAACAACAATTCACTTGGGAAACAAAGCAGATAAAAGCAAAAAGTGGGCTGATAAAAGCAGTGGTAAATGATAAGTCCTTAGCAAACTGCAGAGACACTAAGTGACGCTTTCAGGAGCCCAGTTGCTTCCCCAAGTTACCTCGGCTATTAAACACTTCAAAGGCTATGGCAAATGACAGGGGGAGACCTGGCCGGTGCTGGAAAATGTACCATTATGTACTGTTACTTTCCAAAATAAGTTGTTTGATCTTGGATTAGGGTAGGGCTTTTATGAAAGAAAAACACAGTCACACTTCAGATGTCAGTCCTAATAATAGAGGGACTCAGATGTCAATTCCAAGCAAGTTCGGGCATCAGGGGGTTCTTTTGTTTGAGAATGACTCTGGGTCCAAGTTGCAGGTAGAAGTTTGTCCTTGGCAGGCTTTGGGGCACTGGGCAGCCAGGCTGTCTTCTGGGTGTTGGCAGCCAACCTGCAAGTCTCTCTGTGAAGCCCAAGGGAGAGAGAAGGAGGCAGGAGGTCTGTGGCTGAAATCTGGAGGAGCAAAGGGAGTTCTGGCAAATTGGGGGGCGGGGGAAGGGAGGGATATGGTCGGGGAGCTAGGGAGGCAGCACTAAAAGCAAGGTCTGGGAAAACAGAGGACGAACTTGTTATAATGGATAATAATTCCTAATATGTTAGAAAAGAGTCTGTGTAACAGAGATTTCGCTAGCACGGACTGTCATTCATGAACTTGTGAAATATTTGTCACCCACTTTATTTGATGCAAGCACAGTTTAGAGGTGTGGCGCAGTGTGTGTGTGTGTGTGTGTGTGTTTGTGAGAGAGAGAGAGATTTGGGAGGATGCCATGTAAAATACAAAACCTGGGCTTCCCTGGTGGCGCAGTGGTTGAGAGTCCGCCTGCCGATGCAGGGGACACGGGTTCGTGCCCCGGTCCGGGAAGATACCACATGCCGCGGAGCGGCTAGGCCCGTGAGCCATGGCCGCTGAGCCTGCGCGTCCGGAGCCTGTGCTCCGCAACGGGAGAGGCCACAGCAGTGAGAGGCCTGCGTACCGCAAAAAAAAAAAAAACTGCCTTCAGGGATCTTATCCATCATTTAACAAGGAGGACCACCTTCTGTGTATGGTCCCTCCATCATGCCTAGAGGGAAAGGTGTCCAACTCACCAGGGACATTGTGAAAAATATAATTTTATATAAAGCACCAGACTCTGCATTTGCATGGCAGTTAGTAGGCGATCGGTAAATGATGCTATTGTTGTTATTATGGTAACACTTATTAGTACAGGAAGAGACACACGCAAGGTCTCCCGGCCTCCACTTCTAACCGATTGTGTTGAGCTAAGCTGGCCTCTTCGTGGTTGGATCTGGGAGGCTGGGCACACCGGGTCCGTTTCCCTTCTCTGTTAGAGTGCGAGGGCTGCCGTGACAAAGCACCACAAACGGAGTGGCTTAACCACAGACATGTATTTTCTCAAGGTTCTAGAGGCTCTAAGCCTGAGATCAAGGTACAGGCAGGGCCATGCTCCCTCTGAAGGCTCTAGCCAAGAATCCTTCCTTGCCTCTTTCCAGCTTCTGGTGGTTTCTGGCTGTCCTTGGTGTTCCTTGTCTTGTAGCAGCATCACTTCAGTTTCTCTCTGTCTGTGTTTGTGTCTCTGGGTCTCTCCTGATAAGGATACCCGTCATTGGATTTAGGCCCACCCTAATCCAATAGGACCTCATTTTAACTTGACTGCATCCATCTGTTTACAATAACATCATGGTCACAGGTACTGAGAGTTAGGACCTGAACATATATTTTGCAGGGACACAGTTCAGCCCACCACACCCACCTTCTGGTTACGGGACACTGTGGTTTCATCTGGTCTCTGGATTTAGGAGAGCCAACTCTGACCCAGGCTGGAAAGGTGGACATGTGACCCAAGACCGGCCACCCTCTTGGCCATATTGATTAGTGTAGATGTGTGCATTTATGTCCAAACCAGGCAATGAGATTCAATGCCAGCATTTTTTGGAAACTCCTGAAAAGGAAACCTCTCTTTCTGCTGGTCTAAGTTGGGCAGATATAAACCCAGCTCTGCCTACTGTCAGCACACGGACAAGCCTGCCTGGGAATAAGGAAGGCCTATAGGGGCAGCAACAGGGTCCAAGTCCTGATGATGTCATTTGGGCCCCTGGATCCTACTGTACCTGAATTCAGATACTTCTGATTTTTCCAATGACATAAGCCAATAAATTTACTTCTTTTCTGACTATGGCATTTGTAATAGTAAGTTTTTCTTGTACTTGCAATTAAAAGTCCCAAATGATACATTGTATTCATCTTCACATTTATGTTTTTCTGTTTTCGTGGCAAAGTTTGTTGCAGGTGTGTGCCACCATATACTAGAAAAGGCTTGTTCTCTGCTTTCAAACCACTCACAACCTAGTGTGCAGATGGACAAGGGGCTGTGGACGATATTGGTTGAGAGCCTCAACAGAGAGGACCCAAATGCCTGGGTTCAGTTCCCATCTCATCCATCACCCATCACCACCTGGGTTACCTTGGACAAGTTACTCAGCCTCTCTGTGTCTATGCTTCCTCATCTATAAAATAAGAATAATAATAGTCCTTATATTATGAGACTGTTGCAGGATTAAGTGAATTAATATATAAAAAGTACATGGAACAATGCCTGATGCTTTTTAACAGCTATGTAAGGGTTAGTTATTGTTATTGAGTAGAAAGCATTCTTCCTAAATTCCCATAATGGCCCTATGAAATTAGTACTATTATTTCTACTTTACAAATAAAGAAACTAAAGCTAACTTCGGTGATTCAATAATTATGTGAAATCTAGTTCACACAATGAGGAAGTGACAAAACTGAATCCAGAGTGCAATGTCTTTGACATTTGGCCACATGGCCAGGCATGGGTCAGAAGTAGATTACAAAACTCTGAACAGCAGCTCTGAGATCTTTTGGATATCGAACAATTCATGATGACAAAGGGCTTTATAGGGTAATGACTTCTGAAAATGGAGTTTCTTAAGTTATCACATTTGCCCATTTTTGTTGGGCCAGGATCTAGCATAGTACCTGACTTGTACTAAATAACCAATAGATGCTTTCTGAGTAAGTAAATGAATGAATGAATAATAGCTTTTATCCATCCCTATACATTAGCTTTTTATCTATATATTATGGATAGACTGGCCTAGAATTAGAGGATGTAAATTGCTAGGACACCTCTTGGGATTCATTCTGATAAGTTTTTATCCATTTATTTTACAGAAATATACAGAGCACCCGCATGTGCCAGGAAGCGTGTTAAATTCTGAACGTACATGGGGGGATAAAACCAACACATCATCAGCACTCGTGGGATTTACAATCTCATGGTGGACACAAGCAATAGAAAAGCAAATAGCAAATACAGACACGATTACAAATAATGACCAGAGACCTACCAAAAGGAATTCAATGATAGAAAGTGATGGCGCATGCATGGGGAATTTAGATATTTGGTCATGAATGGCTCTCTCTGAAGAGGTAACATCTTGAGCTGAGACTGAAGCCTAAGGATGAACCATGCCAGGGGCAAAGAGAGGAGCGTTCTAGAATCTAGAGGAAAGCATTTAGAGTGTCCTGAGAATGAAGGGGGTGGAGTGTCCTGGGAGGAAAGAGAGGCACAGATGTGGTTGGAGGGGCTAGAAGGGGGTCAGATCACACAGAGTCTGAGGGAGGAGGGTCCCACACATGGTGGGCGCTCAGTGAACACCTGTGGGATAATGAAATGAATGTTGGATGGTCTATGCTGGGGGGTTGGATTTTACTGTTGCTCCTCAAGAAATGAGCTGTTCTCAGTGGCTATGGCCTTCTTAGTCATTACAATTACTTATTAGATTTGGTTTAGTCAAGAGGACAGTAGAGAATGACAGGAAACACCACAAAAAAAGTAAATCCAAGACGTCTACAAAATTGCAGGGTTGAGACAGATTTCCAAGCTCTTCCGGATAGTCAGCAATGTTCCCCTCAGCCGCGGACTAATTCCATTTGTAAATTTGAAATGCCTGAACCACAACAACTAGTACTGATGAGAAGATGGCCTTTGGGAATTCCACAAAGTCATCAATCACGTTAATTCCAGGTAATAGCCAAGAGCAATGAGAGAAGTCTTTCAGCCTCTGTTCTGGGCCTTGTTTTATCTAGTCCAGAGAGAAGTTACTGAGTAACCGTGTGTTAGGGATTCCTTGGGCTGAAATCAGCCTCCCAGAGCATCCTTCAGTTCTTGGGTCTGTCTGAGTCAAATCCACCCACCTTGTAACCACAAGTCCTCTTGCTCAAACCAAGCACTTATCTTGTCATTTACTGGCTCCTCAGGGCCCATGCAATAAACTGCAAATTCCTTAAAATGGTACTTAAGACGTCTAAAATTGGGTTTCAACATCTTTTTACTGTCTCTACTTTCTCAAAGTTTCTTGATTTTGCTTGATGTCAAACATGTTCATTTCTGTAGTGTCCCTGCTGTTTGGCATGACCTTCCACAGACTCTCATCTTTATCTCTCTGACAGATCCTTCGAGGATAAACACAGATGCGAACTCCTCTGTGAAGCTTTCTTTGACTTAACTAGTTTGAACAGATCCCTCCTTCCTTGAAGGCTCTTTGTAAATTAGCATTTCATTTGTAAAGTTTGAAGATGCCTACCATAGGATGCCTTAGATTTTCGGTCTTATCTCTACTGCTAATGCCTACTCCCTATCTGAGCCTGTCCTCCGCACTTCAGAGTGTCATTTTACGTTTATTTCTGAGATTGGGTAATCCCTGTTACTTTTTCTAATAATAACAGTAACAACTATGAACATTTACTAAATGCCAAGTACTGTTCTAGTCGATTTACATGTATTAACTTATTTAATTCTCATAAAGGCCATAAGATTGTTATTAGCCCATTTTATGTATTAGAAAACTGAGGCACAGAGAAATTAAGTGTCCAGGATCACACAGCTAAATGCAGGATTCAAGATTCAAGCCAAGTCAGTGAAGTTCCAAAGCCCATCCTCTAAAAGGATATTCATGTCTTTTTTAATCTTTTTCCCCCTATCACATCTCACCGTATCTTGCACGCATATGTTAGCTAAACGCTTATGGAATGAAGAGGCAGAAAGAAAAGTAAAAGACGCAGAAATAGGTAAGAAAAGGCAGAGAGGGACAACCAAAGAGTGATAAGAAAGCTAGCTTTCTAAAGCAAACACAGTTTCGTAGAAGGAACTCGAGACGGTGCAATCAGATAGATTAAGGAAAGGGACAATGACTTCAATACCTAGATGGATGAGGCAGGTAAATGGAAATTAGGGACCTTGGCTGGTGAAGGCCACGGAGTGATGGAAACCATGGTGGATGTGCAAACACTAATAGGTCCCACTGCACGTTGCCACGCAGGCAAGGATGGGGCCAAGGGTTGCCAGAGCTTAGGATTTTTCAAGAGAAGATGAAAACCTGGATTTTATGTGAAATTCTTTATTTTTGTAAACTGTTGTCAAGTAGTTCAAATTAAAGGAAAAATAAACACTCTATGGGTTAAACCTAGGGTGAATATACCGAGATGAAACCCCAAGCTCAAAGGTCGGGCCAGATTTTCAAGCATCCTGAATGTCTGTGAGAGGACTTTTGGGGCTTATTCAATACTTAACATGCAAAATTGTATTTAAACTAGCATGGTTCAATTTTGGGGGTAATAGAACTGTTGCATTGGGGTTAGACTTGTTCATTCTTTTATAGTTTACAAACATTGCTTCTTGAATTTCTTTATGGTTTCCTAAAGGAGTTGATTTGCAGGCTTCAAATGAGGACATTTCTTTCATTTCTCAGGCTCAGCTCTGGGCCAGAATAAGATGAGTCATAGCTGGTCCCTCAGTGTGGGGGGGAGGGATAAATAAGGAGGTTGGAATTAACATATACACATGTATATGTATATACATATACATATTTACCTACTGTATAGCACAGGGAACTCTACTCAGTACTCTGTAATAACCTATATGGGAAAAGAATCTGAAAAAGAAGAGATACAAGTATATGTATAACTAAATCACTTTGCTGTACACCTGAAACTAACACAACATCGTAAATCAAATATACTCCAATATAAAATAAAAATTAAAAAAAAAGAATAAGAAAATCCAGAAAAAAAAAAAAAAAGCAGGGAAGCGACAAAACCAACCAGGTAACCTGATAATGCAAAGGATTAAACATCTAACAGTGCAACTTTGGGAGTATGTGCTGGAAGATTTGGACAATGAGAAAAGTGGGAATAGTTTGGTGAGGCTTCAGGGAGAATGGGTAGAAGTGGGGCTGTGGGGACAATGGATGTCTGAAATTGAGCAGAACAAATAATAAAATCAAGGTGATAAGAGCCACTTCATCCTCTTGCCCTTTCTTCCAATAAATTCCATGCGTATGGCTTGAGTACCTACCGTGGGCTTAGCACTACGCTGGCCACTGGGGACAAAGAACAGAGATGCCCTAAAGATGAGGAGGATGGACCTGGGTTCAAAGCAGCAAAATGCTTAAGACCTAGGCAGACTGGTGTGAATCTTGTCCCTGTCACTAATTAATTGTTTGATCTTAAAGGAATTTCTTAGCAACTCCAAGTCCTAGTCTCTGTATCTGTAAAATGAGGAGAGTAGTTCCATCAATCACATAGGTTTATTGTGAGATTAACAAAGAATATTTGTGTAAACCAGTCAGCACAGTGCCTGCCACATAGTAAGGACTTAACAAACAATAGCAATTACTACATTTACATGTAAATTTTCCAATAGAAGAATTTAAAAGATAGTGTTGACCCAAAGGGGAA
Organism: Delphinapterus leucas; assembly: GCF_059928025.1. Taxonomy (NCBI): domain Eukaryota; kingdom Metazoa; phylum Chordata; class Mammalia; order Artiodactyla; family Monodontidae; genus Delphinapterus; species Delphinapterus leucas. The sequence continues at coordinate 44,143,561 of NC_143133.1, read as the reverse complement.
AATTATTTTCTATCTCTTCCTTTTATTTGTTTCCTTCATAGCATGCACTACAATTTGAAATTATGTTCCCAAAGGCTTCTTAGTTCTTCTATGCTACCTGTACCCCCAACCCCCCATTGCAAGGTGCAGGAAAGCATCTGCTATATCCACCTTGGCCTCCCAATGTTTCCTAGCACCTAAGCCTATGTTAGGTACCTACTAATAATAACATTTTTGAACACTCATATGTGTGGATTCTAATCCATTCTAGTGCATTATCTCATCTAATCCATTGCAGCAATCTAAAGGATTGTTGCTATTATTCTCTCCAATTTAAAAATGAGGTGACTGAGACATACAGAGATCGAGTCACTTGCTCAGATTCACAAGGCAGGTAAGTGGAACCAGGGTTGAAATGTGTTCTGGCCAGTGCTGTAGCCCGTGCCCCCATCCAATGCCAATGTAGTATCTGTAGAATAAATGCATTAATGAATGGGCAATGGAAAAAAAGGCTCACAGGGAAGGGGACAATTTAATTGGATAGGAGGATGAGTAGGAGTCTGCAGGTAAACAAGGGACAGAGTACAAATGTGTGCATGCATGAAATGAGATAGTAACTACAGGAAGATCGAGTATAGCAAACAAACAAACGAATAGTGTGTGTGTGTGTTTGATAGAGACAGAGAGAGACAGAAAGAGACAGAGAGACAGAGAACAGGTCTTAATGAATTTGGGCATTTTCCTACCAGCAGCGGAGAAAACACTGAAGGGAAAACATGGGGCACAGTCACGTCCCTTTCTATAATCAACCTTCTGGTTGCAATAAGGATGAATCACAAGTTAGAAGACAATTGTGGCTCTGTGAGCAGTTTCAGATATTTCTGAATTTGGAATGTTTAGGTATTAACAGGAAGAAATATTTCCAATTATAGTTTGGAAGAGTCCACAAGAATTAATGAGAGCAAGCCTCAACCTTATTCAGAAAGGGGTTCCCTAAATGGATTTTTGAGCTTTTCCCGTTTTTGACCCAATATTGGACTGCACAGTTCTGCTAGGTGTTACTTTAAGTCTTGGGCTGAAACAGCCACGTAAACACAAACGTGGACAGACACTAAACTCTTGGACGGTCTTTAGTTTGGGAATTTAAACACAAGGAATGGTTAGGTTTTGCAGTGGCCATCATTCCAAAACATAAATCACGCCAAATTTGTTTGAATTCCTGTCTTTAGGAGGTTGTGTGTTTTGACAAACCTTGCAGCAAATTTGGTCCAGCTTTTGGATTTGTAATGAAACCTGAAACCAAACGTGCTGGCCTGCCTTGGGGTCCTCTTGAAGGAAAGAGTTCCAAGCAGCCTTACTGTAATGCCTTCTCTAATCTCATCCTGGCAAGAGACGTTACTGTATTGGGCTGCACTGGAAGTTTGGGGCGGACTCTGCAAACATTTCATGCACTTATGGAAAAGGACTAATCAAGACCGCAATTTGGGGGCATTTCTATGCCTGAGTATTCTTAAGAGTGTAAATTGCAGAATTAGCAATACCTTATCCCCTGTTGGCTAGTGACTTAGAGATACCCCAAGCCATGACTGGGGCAGAAAGTTAATTAATTTGCTTATTAAAAAGAAGAAATGTCTCATTTGCATGCATTTACATTTAAGTCTTGCATGCATCAAGCTTTTTGGTGGTCTTGCTTTCTTTCCTCAATACCACTGACCTAGCTAGATATTAGCTCAAAACATTTACATTTTCTGCATCTGGGCTTTGTTTAAGCGGTAGATGTCTGGTTATCATTGGTTCCAGCAGAACTTGATTGTCATACAGATCATTTAATCTCTATAGACATCCTTTCCCCTCCCATGGGCTGTGCGAATTTTCTCCCAGTTATCACATACCGCAATTGAGAAAAGATTCATGTACTTGACCAGTCTTAGAAAATAAAGACCTTGTCTCCATTAGAGTTGGACATGTTATTTGGGGATGAGCCATTCAATTATTTGTAATTTCCTACTCAACTGAATTTTCCATGGTCATTTTTGTGGGAGTTTTCTCTTTCTTGCTTTTCCTCTCTTACTTGGAGGTCTGCTTTGGCAGGGTTTTTTTTCTTTTTCTTTTTTCTCTCTCCTAGGGAAAGAAGACCATTGCACCATGGGTGTATCTTAGGCATTCCACATTCCAAAGAATCGTTTTTTACCTGAAAATGCTTCAGTGACCTGAATCCTGGCCCCCTCAAACCAGCTTGAATGAAGCTTTGGGAGAAGGAGAGGGAGGGGGCTGGGAAGAGGGGGTGATTGGGGAGGGCAAGGGGTTAGGAGCGGTTGAAATGCAAAGACTCTAACAAGCTCTTGCTTGGAACAACAGTGAGCAAAATCAAAACTATAGAGGAAGATTAGTGCAGAGGGAAATCTGCATGGGAGTGAATCACCAGCTCAGTTACCCGGGACCACGATGCCCCCGTTTCTGTATTTTGTAGTCATCACATTTCTGAACCATCACAACGGTGTGGCTGTCAGGGGTGAGTGGCTCTGGCAATGGTTAAACCACCTATATGCTAACAAGCTCAGCAATCAGGTTGTGAAGGGTCCTGGCTAGAGGAAAATAATCCAACCAAACCTTAGACCTCTGTCAGGCTGTGAGGAGAATTATATTTTTGAACTAGTCTACAGTGTGGACAGGAAATGACCTCTCCACAAACTGCTTCTTTAAAAACAAGCAGTGGTGCCTAAAGCTATCCAGCTCCCCTCTCTCTCTCCCTCCCTCCTTCCCTCTCTTCCTCCCTCCCAGCCTCCCTCCCTCTCTGAAGCTCCTGCTCTCTCCCTCCCCTCCCGAGAGCTCTCCCCCCTCCTCCCTCCCTCCCGCTTGCTCTCCGTCTCTCTCTCGCTACCGAGGGCTCCCACAGCAGTTACCAGCCAGTGTGTTCAGCCTGCCTGCCTGCCTGCCTCTGTGTGTGTGTGCGCGCGCGTGTGCGAGCGTGTGCGTGCGGCTACTTTGTACTGTGAAGAACACAGCCCATGTGCTCTGCATGGACGTTACTGCTACTCTGTTTAGCTTGATTTTCGACAGGCAGGCAAGATGTCCAGCACACCACATGACCCCTTCTATTCTTCTCCTTTTGGCCCATTTTATAGGAGACATACACCCTACATGGTACAACCAGAGTACCGAATCTATGAGATGAACAAGAGACTGCAGTCGCGCACAGAGGTAAGTACTTCAACCTTGGGTGTGTGTTTGTGTGTTTTTTTTTCCTTCAAACTGTGCCTGAGCTTTTCCTGGGTGGCTGGCTGCATTCTGCGGGAAGTGTCCCACTAGATACTACCACGTACGTGGAAATGAGCGCCAGCATGAATCCACTAGTTTGGACGCTGGGTTTCCAGGCACAGCAACTCTTGGAGCTGGGGACAGTTTCTGCCGGAATCTTGAAATAGACAACCCAGCACTTGATTCGCTTGCCGGGTGTCCAGAAATGCTGCTCTACCAGAACTCTGGCATTTTCAGGCTCTCAGTCGGTCCCCTTAGTGTTTCTTGAGATAGAATTCCGAGGGATTTGGTGATCATTTGCATCCAGCAAAATAAATTTTTTTTTTTAACAAATCCCAGAGGAAGTCTGCTTGACCGGCATTTGCTTTTCAAAGTCATCAAAATCAAGGTGAAAAGGGCAGAAGAGCCACCCTTCGTACTTTTCAGAACTAGCCCTGGAGGGACATGTTTGTCTATTTCCGTGTTAAATTCAGAAACCAGTTGCTTGGGGCAAGGGGTTCTTGACTTTTTTCCCTCGACTGTGGGAGTGTCTCCCAGGAGCTCTCACTTCCACAGGAGCTGGCTCAGAATTCAAGTCAGCTTGAGTTTTTGCATATTGTGATCTTGTGCCCCAGAGAGAAGCCTCACCTACTCGCAAGCAACTCTGGGAGCAGAGAGGAGACAGGACTTTCAGAACTTTGTAAATGCAAAACTCCAGACCGCCTCCTGCAATTTAAATATTTAATGCCAGTTGACTTTTCCTCTGTGCTGGCTGGGCTGGTAGGTCCTACTGCTGGGCTGTCCATTTGCCTTTAAGTTGGGGCTTTGTGTTGAAGTGTTCTGAGAAGGAGTTTGTTATAGGGGCACCAAAGTCACTTTAAGAAGTAGAAATAGCTGGGAAATCTGTCTTCTCTGCAGAGTACAGATACCCGGAAGGTCGATGGCAAAGAGCTTTCAGGGAATAGCTTTGGTAGAATTTTAGGTAGAAGCTTGACTCTCAATTCTGGAAAGGGACTCAAGGTTTTACGATAAAATAAAACACACTTGCTTGAATTGTTAACAGAGCCATGGAGAATTCATGATGTTTAATGTATTTAATATAGCTAACAAGATGTGACCTGCTTTCTGATTGGCTAACTGCTGGACAAGGACTGATTAAAAAAAAAAAAGCTGGGCTGTCTTTATCACTGCTATTTTCTTTATATGTTAATACATCATAGATGTTAAGTGGACTTGATGATACCGTTGCTCTCCCCAGAAGCCAGTAGCTTTTATACAAGTGTAAACTCTGTCCTGCTAAGGGTGGTGAGCTGTTGGCAGAAAATGATATTTGTGTGTTGTTGTGTGTGTGTAGTTGTGTATGTATGTTACAATTTGTATATTGCATTCAGATCTTTGCAACTGTGTATTGGAATGTTAAACTCTTGCACAAACTATTGATTGTCGCAGCCTGCTTTCAGAATTAGGAGGACAGAATATGTCATACTGTTCAGGCACACATAATTGCAACACAGATTTGGAGTAAAAAAAGTCTTAAAAATATGATTAGTTTTAAAAAAGAGACCAGCGACCTTTATGGATCAATTCTTGAACAGCGGCAGGATTTAAAAAGAACCCGTGTCCATCCTACATTTTAGAAAGTTTTTGAGGAGTTGTAGAAGGAGGGTTTTTCTCCATCCTTCTCGGTTAAGAGAGCAGGCAGATTTCTCTGATATCTGTGCTCTCCTGTGCCCCTTAATTATCACCTGGCCAGTTCTGAGCTAGAATACTTATCTGGAGGACTTCTCTATCCTGGTCCTCATAAAAATCTGCAGGATGCAATAAGGTCCCACATTTGTTTCACATTTGAGAGAAAACCTTTAAAGTCCCTCATTCATAGTATTGTTTCTTAACACTGGCACGTTATCTTTTGTGAGATGGCACGTTATCTTTTGTGAGAGTTAAACTCAGGAATTCCTAACTTTTGGATTCTGGGTTATTACTTTTAAGTAGAAAACCTGCTTCACAGCTCAAGAAACTGGAGAGGAAAGCTTGCTATGGCAAATCCTAAAGATTTTTTTAAACCTCGCTGACTGACAGAAAAGCACTGAGAACTGTTTTCTGGTATGTTCTAGAGCCAACCCTGAACACTTCTTCCCTTAATTAGATCTTTTTTATAATTATCCAAATAATTGCTCTGACACTTCCTTTTTTCTTTGCCAAGCAGTAAAGGATGTCACGAACCCAAGGCCATAAGTTTGTTTTCATTTCATATGAAGAAAAAGGAGAGAATCAAATAATTGCTCCTAAGATATATAAATATTAACATTCGATATTAGATTTTGATCAAAGTTTGTAATGGAAAAAATATTTAGAAAAAAATAACTTCTTGAAAAAGTTACATTGTGCATTTATCAATATTAATGGTGACTATTTATGGTAAAGTTGTTCTGAGCCCTAGAGAGGGATTGGTTGGAATAAAGTGCAGTAATACCCAGCAAGAGTTATCAGTTTATTCACACACAAAATCAAATAGATTGTTGAGTGATTACTTTTAGAATTTAACTGATGCATCCAACCATTTTGGACAAGAGAGACTCACTTTCTTTCTTCTCTCTCTCTTCTGGTTCCTGCTTCTATATTACATGGTATTATTTCATTGACTCCTAATATCGCACTCTCACACACACATACACACCTATGTAATACTCTCGATTCTCCATTCTTTTTTGAACGTAGACTTGCCTAGAAAGAAATTGCAGCAAATCAGTCTCAATGAAAAAATTATAATCAAGTTTGCAGAAATTTCCTAGAAACCTTCTTTATGGAAAGGAAAAAATGTAGTAAAGAAGCATGGTGCTCACCTACTCTCCTTCCATAGATGACTCCCCCAGAGCATTCTCTCCTGGGGATTGATGCATTTCTTCCAATTAAATAAAATCAAAGCCCTTCAGAAGCTGGGTAGTTTTAAAAAACACTGGATTGGGAGTTAATCCTTTTTCGAACTTGTTTCTTTCACTTACATGGATCTTGGTTCCTCATAAGCAAATTATCTCAAGGCCTCTTTAATTTAAAAATTCAGATTTTACCAAAGTTCAGAGTTTGGTTTTCTTTAGTAGGAGAAAGTGTTGTGAACTTGAGTAATGAGCACAGACATTACTTCTTGGCTCACGGTATTTAGTTCAAAATCACAAATGGTACTGAAAAAATAGGGTCATAGTGGAGAAAATATTGCAGGGAGAGACCCTGCCAGTCTTGTTTAAGGCCAGTGCTGGGAGCAAGCAGTTCCTGGGACAAAGTAGGTGCTCAGTAAACATTTGTGAACAAGCCGATCATGAATCAGTAGATGACAGAGGAGAGAGAATTTAACTATATCACTGAAATTGGCACCTTTCCTGAGAAGCACAATTCTGATGCCTTTGGGGCTCCTGGTACCTCCTGAAGCTGCTTTAGGGACCTGCTTCCAATTCCCCTAAAAGTGCTCATCTCCACATTCTCCACACTTATTGCATCATGAGGCAATTTAGATCCCTAATCTTTGTGGCAAAGGAAAGCACAGTGTCTAAGAAATTATGGGACCTCATTTCTTTTTAAAGGAATTTGAATGCATTACGAAGCAAACAAAAACAACACACATATGCTTCAGATGCTGTTGGCTATTGTGGGAAATAAAATTTCTTTGCAACACCAGAATCTCAGTGGAATTTCATAAAGAAGTACATAGATGTTTCCCCCTTTTCTTAGTTGAAATTAAGAGAAACTCTTGGAGCTTTGCGTCAGTTTTGGTCACTGTAATTCCCAGGCAGCAGGAAGAGGGCTATGTTTTCCATTGTGTATGTTACCATGAATTGACCTGAGATCTTCCAAAATTCATTGACTGTTTGAATGGTCTTGCTGTCTCAAATGTATTTTGAAAGAACGAAACTGCACAATTTTTAGTTTAACACTGCACACAGAGTACCGTCAGATAGGACTTAAAAATGTGTCCTAAAGATTTCAGGTTTTGTTCTGTAACAAGCTTCAGTAGTAACAAAAATAACAGTATTTTTTTTCATTTCCTGAAGTCTGTGCTATAAGATTAAAAATATGTATAGGTGAAATATGAGATCATCACAGTGAACTTCATTTTTAGTGAAAGGATTTTAGTAATGTTGGATTTTTATAGAATTTAAGAAAGTTTATCAAGTTATACAAATTTTGGATATTGCAGACAACTCTTTTTACCTTATTTCCTCATTCAAATGACCAAAAAAGTCTCCATTCCAATGAAGATGTTTTTAAGTACATAGATTTTTTTCAGGTTGGCAGTATGCTAATTTTAATAAAATATCACAAACACCAGGAAAGTGTGGGTACTAGGATGTATTTCTTCTGTTTTGAGGTTTTTTATTCTTTTATCAGTATTACACATCCCACTCCCAAAGAGAAAACTGCGATTACAATGGGAAGCTGCCATGTACACAAGGATTTTATTAGAATTACGGTTTTTAGTTTTACAGGATTTAATATGAACGTTGAAAATATTTGAAGACCTTGAAATTTCAATCTGCTGCTTTCACCCCGCTTCAGCTCAACTCTCCAACTCCATGGGGAGGGGGTGGGAGGGGGTGGAAGGCTCTCAGTCTTTTCTTTCAGCTACATTTTTATATACTTTAGTCACAGGGTTTCCCGTTGTAGCATCATGTTTATTCATGGGGTAGCTTAGTATCATTGATGCTCAGATAGAGCCTAGTTAAAATGAGATTAGGTATTCTGGATAGGTGGGAAAAAAAAGAAAACGGCTTTGTGATAAACTTGGATTTTTTTTTTTTCCTAGAAATTTAGAAAGAAAAATGGTGCTGTTACTCTGAGGCATATGAATGATTTTCAGTGTTAAACACAGAACTTTCCAAGTTTTTCGAAGGGGGTTGGTGAGGAGTAGGGGGAGGGGGGATTAGTAGTGGAAAGGAAAGCTATTTTGAAAATGTTAAATGAAACCAAAAGTGAAGTTTTAAAAAATAAGAACTTCCAACCTCTCTTATTTTTCAAGATCTCTACATGGCCTCAGAAAACAAATTGCTGGACTCTTGTACGGATTTTATTTTCCTGAGGTCTTTTTTTCCCCCATTTTCCTACTATGGGAACTGTTTTTAATTAAAAATTGCTGCAAACTAACTATTCGTAGGAGGCCAAGAAGAAAAAAAAATCTCTCAGCTCACATTCAACACAGATTCTTATCAGCCTAAAATCAATGCACACTTAAATCTCTCCCCTTTTGGTATGTAAATTATGATATAGGATTTAAACAGTATTCATTTTTTAAGCATTTAGCTTTTTGTTTGGGTTTCAGAAAGAAATTAATTTAAAATGTATGGAGACAGGGCTATAAATCTCCTTTTATTACATTTGTCCACATTAACCCATTTTCATGAGGAACACAGAAAACCCCCTTTCTGAACAAGCAAGTGAAACAGAAAACAAACAACCCCAAATATTGTCAGGAACAAGATTCATAAACTTACTTATTTGGATTTGGTTGGTGGGTCTCGGAATATAATTGATCTGGAAAAACAAATCTCTTTTTGAAAGTAGCAGAAAACAGAGCTTTAAAAATGTGTTCAGCTGATGTAGATATGACATATACCTTTGTCATTTTCTGACCAAAATATTTTCCTCCTTTCTTTCTTTCCTTCCTTCTTCCTTTCCCTTCCTCCCTTCCTTCCTTCCTCCCTCCCTCCCTCCCTCCCTTCTCGCCCTCCCTCCCTCCTTTCCTTCCTTCCTTTCTTTCTTTTTCTTTCTTTCCATCTTTCTTATCAATCTGAGCTTAGACTTTTTTTTTTACATTTAAATTCTGGCAGCATGCATCTGAACATAGGCAACTATTAATACTTGAGACAAACTTCAGCCCTTCCTTCAGGAATTTCTATACTTCAGGCAATGACAATATCTGTGTCTGGAAATACAGAGACGATTAAGACCATTTGGTAACAAAGGGCGACATACAAACCAGTTCTTACCATGTAGTGCCCTGTTAGGTTAACACACTGTGCCTTTGTATACTGAAGGATGTACACCTTTCTGAAAAGTAGTCGTGATGATAGTAACTAGCATCTATGGAGAGGTCACTATCTGTAGGGCCAAGGTGCTAAGTGCTTTCTGGACATCAGCTCATGTAACCCTCATAATCACCTCCTGAGATTGGTACTCCTAACATCTGCAGTCTTACTGGTGAGGAAACAAAGGGTTAAGTAAATTGTCTAAGGTCACACAGATGGTAGTTTAATTTTAGAAGTTATGCTGTTAACTGCTTTGCTATATAGCATTTCTCTGAGATAAGAAATACTAGCAAGGATTGTAGTTTCACCTGTGGAAATTTATTAGGTGAATGCATTCATTTTTTCCTTGGATAGGTTGACTTTGGCAGTGCCTGGAAAGACGACCCCATCCACCTAACCTGGTTGGACTATTTGCCTCTCAAGTGTCTGACTCATTTCAAAAGGGACCATGTGAAATTCCAAAGGATGGAATCAGAGGGGGAAAATATACCCTGGTTATTGAAAAAAAAGAACCAAATTCACACTCCCTATTAAAGAATGAATATTTTCAGTATTCATTGAAGTGGCCTTATCTGAAGAGTCACTGGACTTGTTGTGGAACACTATGCATAGTTATCTAAGAGTTTAATTTTTTAAACTTAAAAACATCTAAATTTCCATTCAGTGCTTGACTCTTCTCAGGTGTGTTCTGTGGAAGATGGTGGTTTAATTATTTTAAACATCAATGGGATGAGTAGAAAAGCTATCTCATTTTTGGTAGTGCCACGCCCCTCCAAATATAAGATTAGGAGAGTAAATTAGAATTTGGCATGATGTTGGCTTTCTTTGCAGGTAATCAGTTAGGAATCGTAGAAAAAATAAAGGCATAGAGGGAAGAGAGCTCCTAACATGTGCTGGTTTCTCACTATCCTAGTTTGACCCTAAGAGGCAGTCTGTCCACATCGTGTGTCTTTGGATTTCCTCGTGGGAAATGAGGTTTCCTTCCTAATCCTGTAGCCTACTTTAGCTAACTGTGAGGCCACTGTGCTTGTAGTAAATGCCTGCCAATTATTAGAGATAAGATGGATCTTTTCACGTGATCCACTCCCAAGCCCAAGATGCATGTGTTCTGGTTCTCCTTTAACAGATCAGGAAACTGAGGCTCAGAGAGGTGAAAACCAAGTCCATACATGGGCATCCCCGGGGGCTGCATCTTTTGACTCCCCCGTTCAGTGCTCTGCTCAGAAGCTTGCTGGTAAAGGCTACCCGCTCCCTGTTGGAAGCCCTGACGGCCACCCCTTGCCCTCAATTTACTACCACTTTTGACCAGCCTAGTTTGAAGTTATAGTCTTCCAATTAAAAACAGAGTGCTGAGCGTTAAAGATGTGGTAGACCCCTCTGAAGAAGAGGAACCACCCCTGTTCTGGGGACATCACAAGCCCCCATCCTCTCTTTTCAAGATTTGGACGGTCTCCTGACTATACTCTCTGCTCCCTTTTTCCACTATATAATCTGTTTTCCCACAAGCAGCCAAGGTGATATTTTTGAAGCAGAAATCAGAGCACGTCACTTTCCAGCTCCCCCTCACACCTAGAATAAGCTCCAAACTCCTTGCTCTGGCTTTTAAGCCTCTATTGATCTGTTGTTTCCTGATGGCCCAGTCTTACCACGTGTTCAGCAAACTCCAGCCACAAGGGACTTCTTTGGATCCATTAACTTGCCAAGCTTGTGCATACCTCAACACCCTTGCCCTCAGTGGTAGAATGCTTATATGGCTTCCTCCATAATAACACTTATAAGTATTAGGAAATCTAATTTGAATTAGAATTTGGCATGGTGTTGGCTTGATTTGCAGGTAATTGATTCAATGTCTCAAAGAAAATAACGACCATGAAGGATGAGTCCTAGCACTTAGTAGGGCCTCTACTGATCAACTTAGATGCCCCCTTCACAGAGAGGCTTTCCTTGATCAGCTCATTACCCCTCCCGCACACAGTCTCATTCACTTTTTAATCACATGCCCTGATAATTTTCTTCGTAGGAATTATAGCAAGCTGGTATTTTTTTTTTTTTTTTTTTTTTTTTTGCTGTACGAGGGCCTCTCACTGTTGTGGCCTCTCCCGTTGCGGAGCAACAGGCTCCGGACGCGCAGGCTCAGCGGCCATGGCTCACGGGCCCAGCCGCTCCGCGGCATGTGGGATCTTCCCGGACCGGGGCACGAACCCGTGTCCCCTGCATCAGCAGGCGGACTCTCAACCACTGCGCCACCAGGGAAGCCCAGCAAGCTGGTATGTTTTTGCTTCTAGTTTATTTCTCAAGTGTCAATAGAATATAAGCCGCGTGGGAACAAGGGCCTCATCTGTCTCCTTTACAGTTGTCTGCCCAGTGCCCCATAGCACATAGTTGATATGCAAAATATATCTGTTGAATAAAGGAAATTACGTTGTACCAGCACTATCCAGACTGACATTGGAATTTACCTTGAATCTTCCCAACAATCACCGACAACTACAGTTGGAAAAGAACCTGTAAGCCTAATAGTCGGGTGAGCATTTACAGATAGAATGTTCAGCCAGACCTGCAGAGAAAAGAAGCCTGAAGAGAGGAATTTCTTCTGTGAAAGAAGTGTTGAGCTGAGAACTTTGCCCTCTGGGTAGTATGAATCTGTTGGGAATCTCCTGACTTCTGATGAAAAATATTTACACCTTTCTCATTTGCTATTTCTACTACTTCTCTCTTTGGGCCCCTCCCTGAGGGCCCACAGCCATGAATTATGATATGAATCACGATAATACCTTACGTTTCCTGGAGCACTTTGCATTTTGGGAAAGTGCTTTCAGGGCCATTAATTAACTTACTTGAAGTGATTTATATAACAGAAAATATGGGAAGTTATATTAGTATATGATGTGGTTTATAATGTCTTTGTGTTTACGAATTGTGTGGTGTGTTTGTGTTGTGTGTGTGTGTGTGTGAATGTGTGTGCATATGTATGAGGGAGAGAGAGACAGAGACAGAGAGACAAGAGAGAGATATTTGCTCGCCCCAATCAGATTTTGTTTGTGTATGTGTGAACCTTCTGGTTAGGAAACATGCACAACTTTTTTTCCACTAGTGTTTTTTTCTTTGGAATGAAAAGAGTAGCGTTCCTGGAATGTAAAGATCTGAACTGAAGTATGACTTATAACGAATCAGATTTGGATCCAAACCCTGGCTCTACCTCTTGCTTGCTGTGTGATCTTAGGGCAGTCATTTAACTTTTCTGAACCTTCATTTTCTTGGTCTGAATTTTATGTTGGGAGGTGAATGGCTAAAGCGTGTAAAAATTCCTGGTATATAGTAAGTGCTCAATAAATGGGAACTATGATGATGATAATGATTATGCTGCCTTTTTCTCTGCCCCATCAGGAAATTAAGTTGTGTAAATCATGTAAAACATTGCTTGATTTCCTAAAAGTATCTTTATTTACTTATTTTTTATTCAAGTATAGTTGATTTACAATATTGTGTTAGTTTAAGGTGTTCAGTAAAGTGATATACGTGTGTGTGTGTGTATATATATATATATATATATATATGTTCTTTTTTCAGATTCTATCCCATTATAGGTTATTACAAGATATTGAATATAGTTCCCTGTGCTATATGGTAAATCCTTCTTGTTTATCTTATATATAGTGTTGTGTATCTGCTAATCCCATAGTCCTTACCCCTCCCCCTTCCCCTTTAACAACCATAAAAGTATCTTTAAAAATATACCTTACAAGGCTTGCACAAGCATATTTCAATTTAATGAATGAAACTTGCAGTGACATGTAGGATTTGTGGGTTTGGGGTTCTTATAATACGTGACAGAACCATCAGGGCATTCCACCATCATATAATAGTGATGACACAATAATCATACACCTTCTTGTGGCTGTGATCTCCCCCAAAGTCCAGGTTATAATTAACTCTTAGACATACCAAGGTTAAAGACTAAGAACTGATCAATGTATAGGACACATGCACACTATTCTGTTGGGGAAAATCTGTGTTCAGGGTTTGCTCTAGCTAAGAACTCAGTGGAGACAACAGAATATTGAAATGTTCCCCTTCACCAGTGCCTTTGCAGGGCCATCTAAACAGGAACCCTGGGGAGGGCTGGAGAGCACACACCCACTGGCCTTCACTGGCCATTTTGCCTAAAGAGGTGTACTTCTCAAAATGCTGCCTGGCACAGACTCCTCCAAGGGAGCTGTGTCAGTACCGGGTGAAGCCCAGAGCCCCACCTGCATGTCTGGACAGATAACAGCCCTGCCAAACTGATCCACTGTGACACCTTGTGGCTTACTCCTTAACACAGTGCAATGTACATGGGTGGAACTGGTGATGCTCTGAACAGCACCATGTGGTCTCTATCTGGCCAGGGGGATCAGGTTGACAGGTAGTAAAGCTACCCGCTTCTACTTTTTTTTTTTTTTTTTTGTGGTACGCAGACCTCTCACTGCTGTGGCCTCTCCCGTTGCGGAGCACAGGCTCCGGACGCGCAGGCTCAGCGGCCATGGCCCACGGGCCCAGCCGCTCCATGGCATGTGGGATCCTCCCGGACTGGGGCACGAACCCGCGTCCCCTGCATCGGCAGGCGGACTCTCAACCACTGTGCCGCCAGGGAAGCCCTCTACTTTCTTTATGGATGCAACCGAGTGTTACGATGGGCTGCTTTGTCCCACCGACTTCAGTGTACAGCCTCCCTGATTTTTCATATTGAAGTCCTTAAATTACACATACCTTCCTACACTTCATTTCATTGACTAGGTCACCTGTGATTTTTATGTAGAATTCCACATTAATAATTTTTAATCAACTTTTCTAGAGAAATAGCTTACATAACTCAAACATTACATTGTTTTAAATTTTAACTTAATACATATTAAGTGAAATATAATTTAAATTTACGTTTGTTTTAATATATGTTAGTTTTTTGAGAGGGTAGTGCTTTAAATTTTGCCTCCCAATATGGGTCATTTCTTAGGATTCATGAAAATTTGATCTTGAGACTGAAAATCTGTGCAGACAATCAAAAGTTACACTAATTATACAAGGCTAACCATTTGGCAGTACACACACACACAAAACCCTTCTTAGGCCTTATAATGTTAACCATGATTACTCTGCAGTTGGCTGAAATTTCTTCCTTGAAATTGAAATTAAGCAGTTGGTGCATATCATGTGCCTCTGAAAGGTTCTGATACAGAAACTCTGATGGAGCCTATGGCTCCCCAGTTGGATGAATCCTAGAATTACAGGGCTGGAATAGATGTGAGTGATCATCTAGTCCAAACTTCTGATTGTGGAGATTGTGGAAGTGCCGAAACCAGACACAGGTGGCGCTTACCTGGACTACAACCTGTTGTGGATTCAGAAGTGGTCTCAGGTTTTCTAAATCATAACACTAGCTGCCCAGGTAATACCCAGGAAGTGGCCAAATCAAACACTCTTACCTATCACTAATTTGTACTTCAACCCTACAAACACTTTTCCTTTTCAAACCCCTTTCTTCTTTCCAGTTTTCCAATTTGCCCTAAAATGGTATTGATCTTTAGCATCATGCTATTGATGTTGAAAAACACATCACTAAGCCTTATTGCTTTAGAATTTATGACTGTTTCCCTTGCCAATTTATTTAAAATAAAGTTGCATATGTTTTAAGATATAGGTCTACTTTTTCTGATTTTAAGAACTTGGTTCATTATCAATAATAGAATATTTGTAAAGTACAATGTACAAATAGGTAAATACAAATTATCTTTAGTTCTACTATGCAAAAAATTGCGGTTAACATTTTAGCAGCCTTTACATGCTTAGGGACATACCGAACACCCGTTTGAATCCAGCTCTTTTAACTAAAATTATGAGTATTTCACCATGTTCTTAAATCTTCTTAAAATTTTGAGTTGCCTGAATTATTTACACAAATGTTTATGTTTTTAACATGTTATATATATATGTTTTAGCATGGTATATATATTTAAAAAATTATCCAGCTTCTTTGCACCATGATTTGATCTCAAGGAAATAGCATTCTTAGTAATCAGTCTTGTCCCAAGTAAGTTGGAGGCTGCTGGTATAAGGAGTTAGCTATGGTGCCTATTGTGATTACCATTAACATTTAATACTAGTCGGAAATCTTGCACCCAGGGCTCTCTGTCTCCTTTTCAGAAAGCTTTTCCCTCCCATGTGAGGGTAGATCATTTTCCCCCTGTTTATCTTTCCTTTGTATTATTTCTGAGTCGGGAGGCAACCAGCACACAACCTTGTGCAATGTCTGTAAATCAAAAGATTTTTGCACAATTCCTACTGCAAAGAGGGAGGTTGAATTCATGTTAAGAGTTAGTGTTGATCTAGAACCAGTAGTTGGGATACAGCCAGTTAATTTATGATACCGTTTGAAGGACATGTCTTCAATTCAAGGAGGAAAGTGATATTTCATAAAGTGGGTTATGTCATGAGTTGTATGCAGTATTATCTTATTTTCCTCACTGGATCGAAGAGCTCCTTGGGGTCAGGTACTACCTTATTCATGTTTTATCCATCATGACAAGTGACAGTCTTGGTGGCCAACTGCAGTCTTTTTCTTAAAGGTACATTTCACAGAGGCCGCCATTTTGTAACTAGATTCTGAGTTATCACTGTTTTTATATGGGTGATATGCATTTTATAGATAAGCCTCACACACATGTTCTAGGAAAGAGCAGTCATAGCATGCAATCAGACTGTGTCCCCTACATAGCATGAGCACTGAATGATTAACTTCTAGAGTCCAGCAGACTTGTTTCTCTCCTTACTCTTTGTGTGACCTTGAGTGCTCTGGATAATGTGGGGATGATAATAGAATCTACGTCCTTGGACTTTTATGAGGATCAGGTGAGATGATTCTTATAAAGTGATGAGCATAGTGCCTGCACCCTCTGAGTGTTCATTACTATGGTGACGCTGATTTGTTTGGCGGATGTTGAAGTCTACCATATGTGATCTTACTGGTCTGGAGGTGAAGAGAGCCGCATGCCTGACTTGAAAGGGCTAGTAAGACCACAGGAAGGATTTGCAGAGAAGGAGGGATGAATGGGAATTTGCCAATTTAAGAATAGTGGTGGAAAGGATGCTTTTGGCTGAAGGAAAGGCACAGGCAAAGAAAGTGAGTCTCAAAAGGTGATGCTCTGTTTGAGGAAAGGTGAGGATTTTGGCATAGCTGGGGCTTAAGGTCTAGGGTGGCTGTATGAGTGTGCATATATGTGTGTAGGGTGGGGTTGGAATGTGGTAGGAAATAAACCTGGAGAGGAAGTGAGGGCTGGTTGTGAAGGCTTCCTTATGTGCTGTGAGGCCGTTGGTCTCTATCCGTTGGAGACTATCTGTTGGACTTCAGTATAGTGAGTATGAATAGGGCCCTGGAATGATTATTTAATTTCTCAGTGCTTTGGTTTCCTCATCTGGAAAATGACACAAGAGTAGTCCTCACCTTGTAGGTTTTGTTTTAGGGAATTTAGTGGGATGAGGCCTTTAAGCTTTTAGACCTGCTGGTCCAGCACCTCACTACTATGTAGTAAGGATTCCATCAACATTGGTTTCTACTCTCAGGCAAAGGGAACTGATAAAGGTACTTTTTGGCCCGGGCAGTGAAACCAATGATGTGCCTTCGAGCAATGTCACTCTGGCCACTTTGTGGAGGGCAGACTGGCAGTCTGTCTAGGAGCATATTTGTCTGCTGAGAGGAGGGGGTCAGTGGATGGGGAGATGCACAAAGGAAAAATGACACACATTTACTGGCTGGCTGAGCTATTTTTAGCCTAGCGTGTCTGAAGCAAAGGATGGATTTTCATGGCATTTTTTTTTTAAGATGCAAAATTACTGTAAGCCAAAGTTATGTAACTTGCCTAGGGACACTTTGTTTGTCCACCAATGAGGCCACTGTGGGGTCCACAAAACTTTTAGCAGCCATTTTAAAGGGTGGGTCCCCAGGGTTGGCAACCCTGACTTTTCCTCCTGCCTTGACAGAATTGGGAAACTCGAATTGATGAGCTGGGGCTTCTGGGAAGATCCCCCCCCCTTACCTGTCAGCCAGCCTGGAACCAGGACCTCAGAGGGAGATGACAGTGAGTCACGTGAAGAGGATGAGTGGGGAGCGAGAAGATGGGTTGAAATCCTTTCCCACCCAGGCCATGTAACATGAGTCTCTGAGCCTCAGTTTCCTTGGTGTAGAATGGGCAGAACAATAGGTCAGCATCCGAGGAAAATCTTGGACGCTCAGTGAGACGGTGGAGGGACACTGCCAGTACCGGGAGGTATTGGAGGGTGGCTCTGCCCTTCCCTACCTGGCATTTCATGTCATATCGAGGGCCAAAGAATTTTGTTCAAGAGTGTTTCTTAGACTCTTCTCACATTTTCTTTCCTCCCTAAACTTGAGCCTGTGTCCTTAGATAAATCTTTCCCTTTCCTGAGCCTATTTCCTCTTCTGACAGCTCTGGATTCGAAGAGATATGAACTGCAAGGTATCCTTTCCATCACTATTTTTATTCTGATTCCCATTAGGTGGACTGTGTGCTTCTGTTTTTAATCTCCCCCATGAAACATACACTCAAGGTAAATAACGTGCTCCTGACATTGCGACTTCTGCCCCTTTTCTCCCACCTCGCTTGCTGAGGGGATCTTGCTGAGTCACAGAAAGATTTTTCTTGCTTTTCCTCCTGCATTGGCTGGAGCTGGAGCACCACTCTGGCCTTCTCACCCTCCGGGCACCATTGTCTTAAAACCTGCACATGAAAGAAGGTCCGGGGATTGTTTTTTCCGGTCTTTATAAAAAAACCTCAAAATGCAAATGCAGGATGTCCTAAAATCACAGAGATCAGAGGGGTCCCGGTACCCTTGGTTTTTTTTCTTTTTTTTAAAGAAAGGTTAAAATTCATCCGAACCAAGACTAGAAAATAAGCTTAAGGTGTCAAGTTATTCCGAAAAGACTGTTAATGCCTGTTGGCTGAGTGCATTAAACTGCTTTGAAATGATCACTTGTGTGTACTATTTTAAAAGCTGCTTGCTAGGACGGTTATTTAAACCTGTTTGTTTCCGGACTCAAAACTTCACATTTGTCCGTTGAAAAAAATACTATATTTGAAACAAATAAACATTAAAATATAGTTTATTATATTTCCAGCCATTCGTCTGAAAGGAAAATATGTCAAGACATTTATAGTTAGAAACTGAAAACTCCGCCCTAATTCACTCCATTGTATTTCCAAGGAGCCCAGTCATATATAATATTACCGGGTCTCCTGAGGCCTCCTTGAAGGGATACCAGATACTCTTGGTATAACAAGAGATTGGGGGAGGTGGGGAGAGAACGGCCAGGGAATGGCTTCCAGTCCTAATTCTATATTTCCTGTGATTTTTTTTTTTTTTTTTTAATGGAGGCAGGGGAAAAGGAGAGAAGAATGAACTCTGCTGTTACTTTTAGTATGGCTTTGACTTTAAAACCATTTAAAAAGGAACATTCATGGTGGCACCCTGGGGTGTCTAGGATGGGATTGCCTTGGCTTTTTCATCCCTCGGTCACCTATTGAGTTTTTTTATCATGTGCTCAGTGATGGAGGTCTACCAGGAAGCCCTTCCCTCATGCTCAAAGCCTAGTGGGGAAGACAGCCAGCTGAACGTCTGCTTATGATGGGCAAGACTGGGCTGTTGAGAGCAGCGAGGATGGAAGGTATCCCAGCAGGGACTGTGGTGTCAGGACACACACACTCCCGTGCCCGCTTACGCTCTAAGTTGCTTACATTATGGAGTAAATTGTGATCTAAATATTCGTATTTTTAATCTAGAGCGCTGCTAACTTTTTGACAACACTGTGTATCCGATGATCTTTAGAGAAATTAAGCTGCTTAAATATCCCAAAACAGGGAGATAAAGTCATGCAGCATTCATGCCCCCATGATGGCTGCACCCAGGTGTCTTAAACTACTATAACCTAAACTGTGGGTGAGGAAGAAGAAAAGGGGACTCCTCTAAGCCTACTTAAAAGCCAAGATATGGCAAAAATAATCTTTTTTTTTTTTTTGCCTTAGTCCATGAGAAATTGTCTTTGTGTAGGGTAGAAAATGTCATCCTTACCAAAGAGTTAATCATAGTCATTTTTGTGAAACTTCCAGGTTCTCATTTAATGAATCTTAATTGAAAAAATATCCCCCTCCTCCAACTATGGTATATAGCTAGACAATATTGAGAGGAGTTTAGGGAAGGAAACAGATCATGCAAAGCCTTGAGTGTTTAGGAATGCATAAAACTGAAGGCAGGGGACTGGATGAGAAAAACAGTATCTCAAAAATTCAAGATGAGGAGCAATGCAATCATACTGTGTATTTATTAAGCGCCTGCTGCATGTCAATCTCCCAGCTGAGTGCTTTAACCTTATTGTCTCAGTTACGTTGCACAGCAGTGCAACGAGTAGGATTATCACCTCTGTTTCACAGATGAGGGAGCTGAGGCTGAGAGAGGCTTAGTAATTAGCCCAGAGTTTCACAGCAGACAAGAGTCACACTATGGCTTGATCCTGGGCGCACCCAAGGCAAGAGCTGATCTTCACCCCGCAATTCCACTAACTCTCCAGTTGGTGCCCCACTTTACAGGTGAAGAAACTGAGGCCCAGGGAAGTCCAAGCAGGCCTTGGGTCATAACACGAGGCACAACTGAAGCCTTATCATTGGTGATGACTTTGGTTCCTTGGTGGGAACCAGCATGTGCACAGAGGGAATCCACCATGAGTTCACATCACCCTGGCCTTCTTGAGGTGTGGGACCACATTTGGCTCATCTTTGTATCAACAACACAGAACACAGGTGCAGAAGAGATGCTCTAGACCTTTATTGACTCAATAAAGACCATGAGAAAAGAAGCAGGCCCAGAAGTTTAAACACAACTAACTAAGCTCCACACGGACAAGCACGAGGTCTGTCCTTCCGGGAACAGCAGCCTATAGGTCATGTTTATGTGAATTAGTAAAAGGTCTTCCCTCTGGGTGAGCTTTTTTATGCAAAGGGAAAGCTTTCTGGTCTTCCTGGCAGACACTAGCCCCAAAGGGCTTGGCAAAGTGCTTGGGATTTCAGTCCCCTCTTCCTATTTCCTTGGCCAACCGCCTTTGTTGCAGTGCGGAAACTGCCCAGATGTACAAATAGGACTATTTTTATTTAATTCAGTCACCCAGTGTCTAACCCAGGACCTGGAATCTGATGGATACTCACTACATATCAATTGAACACATGAAGAATTTTAAGGGCAGTGCTAAATGGTCTACTGTCATTAGAATACAGTGAATACCGTAGAATGTCTAGGCCATGTGTCATGGAAGAGGTTGGATTTGAATTGGTCTTATAAGGGATTATAGGCATTGGATTTGTTGAGGAAGAAAAAGGGCAACCCAGCTGGAGGGAGCAAAGGCCCGAGATGCTGGTCTGGGGCAGGAATAGGATGTGGCTGGCTGCGCTCTGCTCAGGGAAGTCTCTGCAGGTGGGAAGAGAGTTGCATAATTGGAGTAGGCACCATCCTATTCTCACTGTGTTCCATCCTTGGGGCCCACAATCCACAGAATACAGTCATTTTAATGGCATTTTAAAAACATCACTCAGGTTGCTGAAAGGAGAATGATTTGGGAGGATTTAATAGCAGATGCAAGAAGACACATTAGAGAAGGATATTACAGTTTTCCAGGTAAAAGATAATAATGAATTGGATCAACTTGAAGCCCATCAGGGGGGTAGATGAGTGTGGATGGGGCAGTGCTTGGTGATGGATTGGCAATGGAGTGCGTTGGGTAGGAGAGGTCTCCAGCCTAACTCTAAGGTTACTGGAATAAGTGTAGGGACTCTTTCCAGACTTCATCTCTACCCATTCTTGCCAACAGCATGTATCTGTGTCCTCAAGCCCCAAATCAGTGTGCAGTTCAATGATGTTCGCTCTACCTGCTTCCCAGAATCCACTTGAAATAACAGTAACAGCATCTTCCTTGTCCATCCGTTCTGTGAAATTCCTCCATAGCCTTCTCTGCCTCCCTTGAGCTCTGCATTTCCCAAGCCCCTTCCCTTTACTACTTTTGATTAGCTTCTACTTTCACAGCATCTTCATCACTTACCAGTTTGTTCAACATTCTTTTTTTTTTTTTTTTTTAAAGCAAAGATTGATTAAGGGTTTATTTTCTTCCCCGTTTCTGAGTCTCATTATTTCCCTGTTTCTTCTTGGTTATTAGTGGTCCTGTTTTCTCTCAAGTGCCTTTTGTCTTTGAAAAGCTCTTGTGATTCTCTTAAGCCCATTTGCCGTTTTCCTGGCCTGTCATCCTTTTCCCTATCAACCTTAAGTACGGCATTAGAGTTTTCTGTCATTCCTTCTTCCCTTCTCCAGGTACAACTATAGACACTTGACTGCTCCAAGTTTGCTAAGCGGTGCCTGACTCAACATAGAAGCTCAATAAATATTGGTTAAATTTGTTCCTTTTCTTGAATGTGCAGACTTTGATGGAACCACTTAAAATGCTCTGGTACGCACTCTCTTTTATATTTATATACATATGTGTATGGCTACCTGAATCCAGGCTTTCCCTGGGGAGACTCACAAAATAATTTAATTCTCTGTGACTCTGTAACAGTGAGGTGGATTTTCACCCATGTCTGTGGGAATACCTCAGAAGTATTGGGTGCTCATCATAAATGTTCAATCAATTCTTATGAGTGAATTTACTTTTGAACTTAGTTGCTAGGTGACTTTTGATGTTTTTGCATAATGATTATGGGTCTCAGTTTCTATATCTGTTAAGTGGCGGTAATCAGGGAATCAAAAAAAATTTAGGGACATTTGCAGAGTACGCATATATTCCACATATGGAAACTGTGCTAGTTTCCAAAGAAGCAAAGATGGCTAAGACTAGGAATAAGAAGGAAAATAGGATGGTTTGTTGTAATGATCCTTTGAAGATCTAGTTGAAATTTGAAGAATTGTTTGCCCTGGATCGGGAGTGGACCCTAAAGTGAGGTCATTCTTTCTTTAAACCACATCTGGCCTTTCTCTCTCCAGGTTAATGTTAAAGGTAAGATGAGGTAACATTTGAAAGTGTTTTCAATAAATATAATTACTTTATAAATTCCATGCTGGGAAAGTATCATTAAATCAGAGGTTAGAAGATTTATACAATGGATGGGGCATTTGGTGAGTGAAAGGAGATTTTTGAGGACCGATGAAAATAGTTATTTCTGGAAATAGCTTCTTGTTTGCGGATTACTGCTAATTAGCCTCAGTTTAATGCTTTTTCCCTTAAAGTGTTTAGAGATTTGTGATGGGATTATCTATGCAAATTGAATACTTAAAAAAACCCTCTGCAAACCTGTATGTTATATTTATAAACTTTACATTGTACTAAAGTCAGCAAATGTCACAGAATTAAAATCAGTAAATGCAAAAGTGAAGGTTTCCATAGCAACAGTAACTAACCCATATTGCATGTAAAATGGAATGTACATTAGGATTTACATTTAATCGCCTATTAGTAGATAAAAATACTATACAGAGCAGGTGCAATATGGTTACGTTCGGGTGACCCTAGCAGCTCTTTATCTTTTAAACTTCAGGCTTTAGCTACTGTAACTCTTTTGTACCTAGCAAATTTTGACTCCTTTAAGGAAAATGAGGTACGGAAAATTAGAGGCGATGTTAGGGCAGAGGTATGCATCCCTGGATTTAAATGTAGCAGAACATCATCCTTGCATAAATTATCAATCAACTCAGTAGGTGTTTCAGAGAAAGAAATAGATTCAGAATACTAAATGTTTATGAAATTGTTGCACGAAGCATACTTAAGAATTTCTGTCTCTGTAGTTAGTTTATCTAAATGATCAGTGCCTCTAAAACACGGTAATGCCTGGTGATTTTGTGGCTTTTAATTGGTTGTGGAAAGGCCCATAGGAGGGTGTCAGGACTGGTAGCAAAAACATGGGTCATAGCTCCATTCCACTACTTCTGTGCATCTGGCCTCCCTCACTGAACTTCATTGTCCTCCTACTGTGCATCCCTTATCTACTACTAAGTGTTCTAAGTGTCTCAAGTTGGAATGGGAGGAAGAGAATGGGGGGTACTTCAATCTAGATCTCTTCTTATGGATGATGGCTACAGTGTGAGCTGCTTTCATAAGGGATCAGCAGTCCAAAAATTAGGCTCTGCCTTTGACTTTCTTCCCTGGAGACGGCCTGTCTTTGGCTGTGGCTTGCATAACAGGATATCTTCTTGTTCTGAGGCCTTCCCAGCCCTTCTGGTAGATAGCTCTGTGTCACTGCTGAGAAACAAGCCTCCTCCATCCCAGTATAGATCAGGAGATGGCTCTAGATAGAGACTCTTTTATTGAACAGAATTTTCTTTTATAGAATTAGAAGAGATGTTGGTACTGACTAAACGTATGATTCACTCTAAAATGTAGTTGATTTTCAAAAATAACTTTAAAATTAATCATAAGATTTTTCCCCATAAACTTTAACGGTCTTTAGTATTTCTTGGCTTTGATCTCCACCTCTTTGATACGGTAGATCCTGAGTAGGGCACAGAATCTTCTTTTTATCAAGTAACCATGGTAACTTCTAAAAATTTCTTTTAAAATCAATCTGTTAATTTCGTATAGTGTAAGATGTTAGAATGCGGCTATCTGGCTACAAGATCAGAATTTTGCCACAAGCCCAGAAGCTCTGTCCTAGTCACAACCCTCTTCCTTGTAGAGTATTAAGGGACATTTTTCCTTGTATAGTATTAAGGGACATTTTTGCTTTTAACGCTCTGTTTTCCCTATCAGTTTCAGCAGCTATTTTCAAACTGGTCTGCCTCATTTTCCAGTGAATACCTGTTGGCTATTTTTGGTTCACTTATTTTCTGGGTCATCAGATGAGCCATGGCTTCTTTCTGCTTCTCCCTACCCATACTCTGATAGCATGCATGTCCTGTGGCTGTCAGTGGTCTCTTCTACCTGCCTGTGCCTTAGAGTTCATGTCACTTTTTCTTATCACATAGAATTTTTATTACATACTTACTTAAAAAGTTCTTTCAGACTTTGCCTTGTTTAATCCAATCTCACTCTTGTGCATATATAAAGAGGAATATAAATGAAGTATGTTGGTTAGGTATCCTAAGCCTGTTCATATTCAGAGTCTGACTTTTTGTTCTTTTGACTCATAGCAGTCCAAGAACATTGGTGAGACAGCACACTGCAAAATCACCCATTAAAAAAAAAAAAAGCCATTGGTGCTAGGCTCTGAGCAGACTTTCATTATATAGACCTTGACTAATTTTGAATTCCATGCTCAGGAATGTAGCTTATCTTACTGGATGCACAGTCTCCCTGACTCTGACCTTGAACCATTGGATTCTGAGAGGTTCAAGAGGGATCCATTTTGTCTTTCATTTTCTCCCAAATCATTCACACCTAATCTGCAAATTACAATGCTTCTGTTTTTGATATTTGCACACATGCAATGACAGTGACTGCTTGACAGAGAGGGTAAACTAAAAACATTGTAAAACACGCATTGAGACTTCAGAGCCCAGAGCCATTGATTGATATTGGGAAAAAATGTGTACCTTAGAATTAATATAATTGTATACAGAGATATAAATATTTGGGATCTTACTGCATGTATTACTTTGTAACCTGATTTTTCACCTTAAAATATATATTCTAAACATTTTTTCCATTAAATAGGATATAAAACTGGACTTTGAGCGTATTTTCCAACCTATGCATTACCATGTTATATATAATCAAAGCGCTTTTGGTCTTGTCATCTAATTTTGTTGTGTTTCCCGTGGGTTTTTGGTATTGCACAACTCTGTCTGGTTTATGTGGGGAGTTGGAGATATTTTACAGCGATGCTATCATTGTTTATAATAGTCAAAAAATAGAAATAACTCAAAGGTCTGTTAACTGGTAAATGGATAAACAAAATGTGGTATATCCATACAATGGGATAGTTTGAAGCCATAAAAAGGAATGAAATCTAATACCTGCTACAGCAAGGATGAACCTCAAAGGATGAACCTTTTATTATGCTAAATAAAAGAAGTCTGTCACCAAAGACCGTGTATTATGTGATTATGTGGGTGGGATGGGGTGGGAGTACGAGTCCCTGCAATGGGCAGGAGGGAAATAAGCTGAAAATGGTTGTGGTGATGATTGTGAAAACATGTGCATTTTGTGGCTTGTAGATTATACCTCAATAAAATCATTTAAAAACCTATTCTGCCACCGCTGCTGTTTTCCCAGAATATTAAGTTTTAAGACTAAACATAGGCAAAATAATATGATATAAAATAGTATTAAACAATTTTTTTTAGAACAAAAGAATTTTTTTTTTTTTTTTAAGGCTTGAGGTAGATTGCTGAAAGCTAAAGGACAAAGACTGGGTTTAGTGACAAAATCTCCAGGTGAATAGAGACTATTGACATCACCAAGGTTAACCACAGGCTGGATGTCAGATTCTCTTTTCAGTCATCCCTCACCCATCCCCGTCCTCTGCTCTAGCACTTTCAGTGTTGAGCAGCCCACCTCCTTTTGAGGCAATTCATCCTATTGTCTGAGGTTCCAACTGTTAAAAGGAATAGAAAAGATTAAACTGAAGTTTTTTAGGCACTTTCAGTCACCATTTTCTAAGCTTGTACAGACCAAGCTCAGTCTTTTATAAGACAATCCTCCACTCTCCAAATATTGGGAGTTCATTAGACCGCACCTCTAGGTCTTCTCATTGTTGGACTAAATATTCCTAGGGGATTCAGCTGTTCTTCAAATGCCCCATAGGCATATGTGCCAATCTCCATCACAGCATTTTTACCAACCTGTCTCTTGACTCATCTGGCTCCCCATCAGACAGCATCTCCCTGGCCTGATTGCTTTCCCTGGGCATTGGGTTGTTAAAGGGACTCTTAGAATGTGGCCTTAGAAGCAGGAAAATTATCGCACAGGTGATCTGGGCAGTCTTGGTTTGAAGACAATGGGTCTTCTGCTTTCCCTGCTTTATTTATAAAAGTCATAAGAAACATAATTGTAGATCTTTTGTATGATACAATTGTATCATCTTTTGCTGAACAGTATTGAAAGTAAAGTAATAGTCAGAGGTTAGTTACACAACACTGATCAGAAGCTGTAAAATCTTTTTTTTTCTTTCCTTGCACCAGTTTCTAGACTACTGGCAAATGTTCCTCTAGGTTGTAACACTATGAGAGGGGTCTGGAGTGCTGCCTGCATTTACTTGTGACAAATGATGCCGTTAATTTGAGAAGACCTTTTGCACTCATTCATTTTTTCAAAAATATTTGTTAAGTACCTGCTATATACCAGGCGTCTATTCTCAGTGCAGGGGACAAAGAAGAAATGCCCCCAGAACAAAGTATGTTTTGTTTTGCTTTATCTGCCAATTTAGAACCACAATTCAGTGGAGGAACCAGATGGCAAACAAGTAAACAGATACATGTATGATATAGTAATAAGTAGCGATAAAATACTATGAAGACAAATAAAGTGGAATTGGGGATAGAGAGCTATGATAGGCACCACTAATGTGATCACTGAAGACTTCTTCGAGAAGATAGCATTTGAGCAGAGACCCAGATTAAGTGTAGGGGTGACACCATTGTTGTGTGGGTAACTGTTTAACGACTGGTTTTCTTAAAAAAAAAAAAAATTAAAAAAATAAGGAAGCATGCATATACATAGATATTTATTATGATTTTAACTGATAGAAATATTTATAGTTTACAGTTTATGAATAATAATAAAATATACAATGCCCTTTATTATAAATTCCATAGAGCCAATTAATTCTCCCCAAATGCTTTCACTGATTTGTGAACTCTTGTATTCATAGGCAAACTATAATTTTAATTGACAAGAGTAGCTCTGATATGAAAGTTGGCTGATACTTTCTTTCACATTAATGAATAAAAAGGAAGTGAAACAACAGAAACGAATATCTAAGTTTCTCTCCTTCATCAATGGCATGAGTTACTTCTCTTTTGAAAAAGATAGTGGTTTTTAAATACTGGAAGAATATTTCCTCAAGTGTGCTATTCACAGTGTAATGGCTACTGACAAGGCACACTTTTATGCTTAGTCTGCATTATCAGTGTTTTTGTCCATTACTTTTGTAAGTCTGGACAATCGGCAAAACAAAAATATCAAGCCCTGATGTGGAGCACTGGCCAGTTTCTGTGGTGTAAATCCTCCCGCTATGGCCAATTTCAAGCTACCAACGTGAAGTTACTAAACATGGCATTGGGAAGAGCTGCCCACATGACAGGGGAAGGATCCATCATGTAGGTACAGTAGACATGAATAACCTCAAGAGCTCAGTAATAGCAAGATGGAGCAAAATAATTTGGAAGTTTTGAGCATTTATCACAGTCATTTTTAATATAAAATTTATTGAACTGGAAATTAACAACTGTCTCACAAAATTCCTGAAGATGTAGCACTCAGAGAGCTGATCTGAGCTGGTTGTAGCACACTACAGAGTGAGGTATGTGGACATTTGAGGGAAGGCAGGGAAGTGGGGTGTGGGAAGGCCCTCAGGTGGGAAAGCCGGGGGGTCAGTGTTGTGGATACAGAGTAGACATGAGGAGGGAGGTGGGCAGCAGAGATAGTGGGGTCTGATCAGGAGGGGTCTTTGAGCCCGGTGGATGGGTCATTTTAAGGGGAGCGGGATTGAGAACCATGCTCTCCAGGTGAGACTACCCTCCATTGGCACACACCATCCTTAGCGGAGATGACAAGCCCTTACGTGACTATGGAGGAGCCGCTTATCTCCTGGCTGTCACTTTTCTTATCCAAGATTAGAAAGTCGGACTAATGTGACATTCAGGCTTCCTTCCAATTCTAACAATCTCTGAATCTGGATAAGACTCACAATCCTTTTCTTATGTTGAATGCAGCGGGTCCTGCTGCATCTTGACTGTCTGTGTGGAGATCCCTGGGCTTTCTCAGCATGTCCGCCATATTGATATGGGTATGGTTCGTTTTCCAGACACCGTGAACCCGCTGCATCTTCTGAACTCCTACTTGCCTCTGAACTGGGTGGCCTGCCCCAGTAGCTATCTTGTAAAAAACCCAGTGACTTGTTTTTTCCAGTTAAGCATCTGGGGACGGTGGGGAGCAGCCCCATTCATTCCCGGTGTTGTTGTTGGCTGGCATTCCAGCTTGGGCACCAGCTCACATCATCTCATGTCACTGTCACTCTGAACAAACAAGTTCCCAAAGACTGAGATGCCTAGTTAAGAAAAGGTTGCAGGTAGGGAAACAGACTCAAAGAACTTTCTGAGCGCCGTTCTTGAATCTCCACATTAATCTTCTAGACCACTTCCAAATTTGGAACCAAAAAGCTGGGTATTCTTCAGACTGTTAAGATGTAGGATGATTGACGGTATCGCCGGGGAAAGTGAACATCTGTGTATCAGTTATGACCAGCTCCAAACTCAAGGGAGGAAGCACGTGAACTGTACCCTTGTGACTTAGGAATGTCTGGCCTCAAGAAGAATTATCATTTTTAGAAACACCCATAGTGGCCATAGGACCAGACTGTCTGCATTTAGATTCCAGGCCAATCATTCCTTGGACAAGTTACCCAACTGTCTGAATCCATTTCGTCATTTTGAAATGTCAGGTGATAGTGACAATAACCATCTTATCAGGCTGTCATTAGAACTAGATGAGCTAATACTGTTACATAGTGGTCATGTAACATGGTAGTTTTAGAAGCCGCATCATCCCTACGATTTCACTTTCTCTTTAGAACAACCCCTGTCTTAGTCAGTCTGGGCTGCTAAACAAGACTGTGTGGCCTAAGCGACAAGCATTTATTTCTCACAGATCTGGAGGCTGGGAAGTCCAGGATCAAGCCACTGGTAGATCTGGTGTCTGAGGAGATGCACCTCCTGGCTTGTGGATAGCTGCCTTCTTGTCCCTTCACATGGCTGAGAGAGCAGGCTCTAGTTTAGTCTCTTTCTTCTGGTGAGGACACTAATCCTATCAAGAAGGCTCCACCCTCTTATCACCTTCCCAAAGGCTTCATCTCCAAATACCATCACGTTGTGAGATTAAGATTTCAATGTATGAGTTTTGAGGGGATACAACATGAAGTCCACAACAGACCCCCTCCTGAAAGAAGGTTGGTTAATATCACCACCTCCAGTTCCAAGGGGTCAGCATAGCATGATCTACTCTTCCCCAAACTTCAGTAATTTGTGAACTATTTTTTAGGATTTTTGCCATTCGTGTACTAGAATTCTACCTCTGGAGCTGACCTGCCTGAGCTTAATTTCCAATTTAAATCATTTTACTACGTATGAGTGTCTTTGGGGAAGTTAATTCACCTCTCCAGGCTTCGGCTTCCTCACCTGATGAAAGGGGATAATAACAACAACAACAATAATAATAATACAGCAATGATAACCATGCCCACCTCATAGTGCGATTGAGAATTAAATGAAGCAATGAGGCACTGAGCATGATGCCTGACCAATGGTAGTACCAGTCATTATCATCACCAATAACATCACCATCATCGTTATCCTCCTCTTCATCAATATCATCCTCGTCACCATCATGACCATTATCATCCCATGAGAGGAAACAGGATTTCAAGGAGGTGAAGGGACTGGACTAAAGAAAAGCATCAAGGTGAAGGTCCTGGGCAGGCGGTGCCCCATGTGACCAAGAAATGCTTCTCCATGATTATGACCACGTTGGTCTTCATCCTTTGAGAGGATTTGGCCCTTCTCAAAAGACTCCTTTGTTTGACTGACTATGAAACAATGCAGTGAAGAAGGCATTGAGCCTAGAGTCCAAGTTCTGCTTTTAATTCTGTCTCTTCATTGATTAACCTTGAGAATGACCTTGGGCAATTCACTTCCCTTTGAGGCTCAGTTTCTTCATCTGGCAAATGAGGGTGTTAGTCTAGACAGCCTCTGTAGTCTCTCCAAATGTTACAATGGTCTTTTATTTACTAGATTTAGTTGATTTATATACTTATGTATTTATTTTATTTATTAAATGTACTCTTAAGGTTAATAAAGTAATATAAAGTAGTGTACAGAATTTCGAAAAGTAAAGGAGAACTATCACTTATTATTGCATCACCTAAGTTTCGTATTTGTCTATTTTACCCCAGTCCTTTCTGGTGTCATCGTAAAGTGTGTTACTTTGTAACCTACATTTTTATTAGCCTTGCATCAAGTGTATTTTCCATATTGATGCCTTTTTGTGTATTGATTGTTTTTAAATGGCAGTTGGGAAAAAATTCTGCACAGTCACCTTCCTTTTTCTCCAGCTCTTATCACCCTGTCCTCTGTAGATATCCTGTTTGGCTAGAACAACAGTTATTATACTTCCATGTGGCGATAAGGACTTTGAAGGAAAATAAAATGGGATAAGGGGTTGGAGAGTGACAGGGATGGGGGTAGCTGATTTAGGAAGGGTGATGAGGGGAAATCTCTGAGCAGAGGCCACCTGCAGCAGGTGGAGGCATGGATCATGTAAAGGTCTGGGGCAAGAATATTCTAGGCAGAGACAGCAGCAAACACAAAGGTGAGAATGAGTTTGGAGTGTTCATGGGGCAGTGAGAAGGTCAGCATGGCTGGAAGCATGAGTGGAAGATTCCATCCTTGGGCTCTCTGGGACACATGCCCCTACGCTTCCTTTTTCCAAAGTCAAATTGGATCGTTCCCAGAGTGACTGGAGACAGCCACGTGGTGGAATGCTGACTCATATATTCTTAGTCAACTGCTCTTTTGGTGTGAGGCTGATTTGGCTGAAAGGGAAAGGGGAGCTGGAGGTGCTTCCCCTCCATCTGAAGGGTTGGCTTCACAGACGAGGACACAGTTTTGGAGGCTGCAGTCTCCCCACCATCCCTGGGGCTGGCTGTGGAGACTCCCTGGATGCATGTCCAGCAGGGCATGTGGAGCTGAGCTTGCTGCCGGGCCAGTCCCGAGTCCCTAAATATCAGAAACATTAGCCGAGTCACGGAGAGTTCCTACCTGTGCAGAATACAGAGGCTCCCTGCAACAGGGCTGAGGGCCGCAGTTTCTGAATACTGCTCAGTGGGGCCCAAGGGGATCTCAGGATGACCAAGTGAACTCTAGGCATGGACCATTTTTAAAGAGATGGTTATGGTTCCTCAGTTTCTGTCTTTGTGGCAGTTTTCTTTATATTTCTGTTTTCTTTGTATCCTTTGTATTGCCTGAGACGGGCCTTTCATACCCTGTGGATAATTACCTACCCTAATCTTTAGTCTTTACATTTTACTTGAGTCTAACATTTGCTGTATTTATTTGGCACCAAAGGGAGTAGAGGTTTAAGGCATAATCTTGGATGTGCAAAGAAAGTCCAAGAGACATATTATATTTGAAGGAGTTTCCATTCTTATATCTGAAAGTCAGATTGGATTTTGATGTGATGAATCACTCTTTGACTCTCTTCTGGGTTTGGTTACCAGTTTTGCCCTTAAAACATGTGCATTGGATCTTCAGAATGAAGATCTAATAAAATTGTAGAATAGAAAAGAGTAGTGTAGATTCATCAGGTTAGACTAGCTACTGTAAGAAAAACTTCAGAATTTCAGTGCCTTCATAAAGTAATTTGCTTTTTTTTTTTAACCCCTCTTCCTCTCTCTCACTCCTGTGACAAACAATCCCCGTGGGTTCATGGGAGGAGGGTTGGGGCTCTGATCCACTTGATGGTTCTGGGACCTCTTCATTGAGCAGCTCTGCTGCTTCTTTTGCCCAGGGCTCCCCTTGGGTCCTCTGCATCCAAGCAGCCAACAACCAAAGAGAGTGAGGATGGTGCAGGGGGTCTGAGAGCCAGGCCTAGAAGTGGTGCATGTCACTTCTATCCCCTCATTGGACAGAACACGGTCATATGGCTGGATGTGGCAGGTGATAAGTAAGAATAAAACTTCTCTGGCCCAAACCAAGACCTCATGAGGCTGAATAGCTGAATATGAGGCCAAGCGATCTGCATTGTAATAGGCCACCCAGCCTATGCTTTCAACACCCTGATGTTTCAGATTCACTGGCTGAGAAAGCAGGGGCTGAAGTTATATAGAAGTAAACATGACATCAAATGCTCCCCTCGTCGCGCCTTCTCTACCTCTGGCACCTTTTCAAAGAGGAATTAAATTAATAACTGGTTGATTTGTAACTCTTGCCTTTTAAGCATGTAAGCTCTCAGCACGCTGGATGTCAGAATCATTAGTCAGTACATCAATACTCTTAAGGAGTCTACTCAATTAGCGAATGAAGCAATGCCAAGGTTGTTTTTTCGCTGTCCTTGGCTGGCCAGGGCTGGTGCCCTCTGTGACTGGAAGCGTCTGTCCTTGGCTGGCCGGGGCTGTGCCCTCTGTGACTTGGCTGCCCGGGAAGGGCTGGTGATGGATGGCCTCTTTGCTTAGCTGCCTGTGACCCTCGGTATCCTCTTCCCTTTCCTCATCCTCTTCCTTTTCCTGGTGACCAATCTCTGCAGGGCTTGGCATCCTTATAAGCGTTACACAAAGAACTTCAAATTTGCTGGACTTCGGGGGCGGAGAACTGTGGCATTGTTCCTATTTCTCCTGTTATCGTTTGCTTTAATAATTCCAATTTCCTTATATTCCCGTGGGAAACGGGAAGCCTTTTAAAAAACTACTGTCGGTGGCAAACAGTGTGGGTTGCAGATAGCACTGTTTGGAGAGAAATCCCCCATGGCCAGAGCTGGAGGCTCTTTGATTCACACAAGATAGGGCTGTTTCTATAGTTACACTGGTATCAAACTTGTATTCCCAACTCCAATCACTTAAGGGAAGAATCTATAATGACCCAAAATGGGAAAAAATGGAAAGTTCCTCAAAAGAAAGAGATTTTAAGGTTTTTAGGTCTAATTCTGTATATTAAAGGTGTGAAGATCGTATAGCTCAGAAAGTGAGCCCATTCTTGTCAAATAATTTTCATAGATTGGTAAGAACAACAAGATAGAGGATCTTTTTCATTAAGAACTTGTTAGGTGGCAGCCACCTGAAGTCCTTTACTTCTCATAACACTCATGTGAGGAAGGCTTCAAAGTGCCCATCCTACAGAGGAGGAAACTGAGGTCTCAGGTAGTTAGGTAGCTTGATGGAGTCTGATTCTGGGGCAACTGAGCAAGGAATCAATTCAATTCAATTCAATTCAATTCAATTCAATTCTAATAGTTATTGAGCACTTGTGGAGTGTTCACAGCCGATGTATGGGTTTAGGAAGGTGAATTCATGTAGTCTTTGTCTGTGAAGACAGGAACAGCATTGCAGGCAGAGGGAGCAGTGTGTGCAAAGGAGGAGTAGCACTGGGAAGTGTCCACTGCTACCATGTGGCAGGAGTATCAGGGTTGGGACTGATATCATGTCTGGAGGCTACACAAAGCTGTCTGTGATTTTATAGCCAATGAGAAAAAGACTTGAGAGTTTTAAAGCTGGGGTTCAGAGGCTTCCCTGGTGGCGCAGTGGTCAAGAATCCTCCTGGTGGCGCAGGGGACGCGGGTTCGAGCCGTGATCTGGGAACATCCTACATGCCTTGGAGTAACTAAGCCTGTGCGCCACAACTATTGAGCCTGCACTCTAGAGCCCATGCTCCACAACAAGAGAAACCACCTCAGTGAGAAGCCCGTGCACCACAACAAACAGTAGCCCCCGCTCGCCGCAACCAGAGAAAGCCTGTGCGCAGCAACAAAGAACCAATGCAGCCAAAAATAAATAAATTTATAAAAATAAAGTTATTAAAAAGGTAATAAAAGAATATTAAAAAAAAAAGCTGGGGTTCAGCATAATAATACCTGTGATTAGTAGGAGGGCTGGTATTACCGAGAAAGTTAGAAGTGAATGGAGTCATCTGGGCCTGAGCACGACCTCAGTCCTCAGGGGAACAGAAGAGTTATCACCCACCCTGTATTCTTTGAACATCTGTAGCTCCGGCTTTCACTCGTGGGTGAGTTTGCCTCACCACGAACAATTGTCAATGTCTGGAGACATTTCAGTTGTCACAGCTAGAGGGGAGAGCTGCTGACACCTGACAGGTAGAGACCAGGGATGCTACTAAACATCAGACAATGTACAGGACAGTCCCCCACAGCAGAGAATTAACCAGCCCCAAGTATCAGTGGTGCCAACGCTGAGAAACTCTGAGTGACAGTGACTCAGGGTAAAACTGGCTGAGTGTTGACTGAAATTCACAGTCCCCACATTTATTCTCATCTCTTTTGATCAACTTAGTGAGTCTGTGCTTGAGTTTTCTTATCTGTAAGGTAGATATGAGATAACAGAAAGAATCCTGTTGTACGACAATTTTATCAACTGTCCAGTGTTTATTTTTTAATATATATGTTCTTTATAGACTCATAGTCAAGCAAGGGAGAAACCCTCCTTACCCTAATGAAGGTAATTGCATGGGGTGGGGGAGAAAGGTGGTTCTTCTAAGTTAACATGCCTATTACATTTAAACAAGTTAAAAATCCTTGTTTCAGGACGAATGCCTGCTTTTTTGGCAAATTACTTCAGATTGATTTTTTTTGTAGCTGTAGTTATACTCCTGGGGTATCTAGTATTTTCCACTGGGAAGATATGGATCCATGTGGCAAAGAACAACTGTGTTGCCAAGGTCAATATATTGCTGGATATGAAATAAATTCACCAAGCGTGACTTAGCCCACAAATGTGGGATCACTGCCAATATTGCTTCAGCATTATAGAGTCTCTCATTGGATAGGCTGGTCATGAAACTAGTGCCCTTTGAATGAGATCATTTTAGAACACTCTGTCAAGGAACCATAGAGCATTTGGATGGACGGTACCACTGATTTTGTTCAGTCTACCTGTACTTTTACAGATGAACAAACTGGGGACCAGAGACGTTGAATGATTTGCCTGAGGTCACACACCTGATGGGCGGCAGCCCTTAGGTCCTGTTTCTGAGGAGGTAGGCATTTAAAAACCACTTGCACCATGCTGGCATTCTCTGTATTCAGAGATGAGCAGGTGTCATTTCCTTCTAGGTTGAGCAGAGGTGGATCACTTTGATTGAGATTTGGGGTCTCTATCTAACATAGAGATACTCATGGAACTGGAAGAATTGCATATCTGCTCGTATGAGAGGAATACATTGTTTTCTTTGCGACAGTGGGTCTCCTTGTGCCTAAAGGATCAAGGCTCCAAATTGGTCTGGAAAGGCTTTCATGGCCCTTTTGAAATAAGTCCCATTCGTATTTCAATGGTATAGGAAAGAACAGGTAAAGGATCTGCAGCCCCTGTGGGGCTGGCAGGTAATTTTACTTTCCAGGCTACCAAAACCCATCTGTCTTTCTCAGCGTTTGTCTCAGCAGAAATCTGTAGTTAGAAAGATCCTCTGTGGCTAAGTTAGGGCTTTGGAGAATTTCATGCTGTGTGCATTTTCCCCATGTTTACAGTACAAGGGCCATGCTGCCAGACAGGCCTAGGCCTTTGAATCCTGTCTCTATGACTGAGTGGCTTCTCTGAGAGGTTTTCTCATCTGTCAGATGGGGATAATTATAGTACCTGTCTCCAAGTTGGAGATGATTAAATTTTTTAAAATTTGCATTAAGCATTTTGCACAGTGCCTGAAAAATTTTAAGAGCTCGATCTATATTAGCTATTATTATTAATTTTAATTTTGCTATTATTATTGTTATTTCATTATGAAATATATCTGACACAAAGCAGGTTTTCAACAAAGGTTACTTCTCTTTTTCTTTTCAAATAACTCCTCTGCTACTAAGTGACACATGGCCCAGAAAAAGGCACCCTCCGCTCTAGACCTCAACTTCCTAGTTTGAACGAAATGAAGACGGCCCCTCCCAACTCTGCACATTCTCTGTAATGAGTCTCTGAGTCTGTGATTCTGGTCACACCACAGTTCAAGAATCCGAAGTGACAGCAGCAGGGAAAATGGATGTGAAAGTATTGAGGATGCAAAGAACATTTCTCATGATGTTAATTTGGCTGTGAAGGCTCACCCCGTAATCAAATAGGAAAAATCAGGAGGGGTAAAAAGACATGAGGCATTGTGGCAGCTTCAGTATTGCCATACTGCTTATGACTTTCATAATGCAGTTTAATATGTGGTTAACTGGCTCTGGTACCGGGGTGAATCACC
Source organism: Delphinapterus leucas (assembly GCF_059928025.1). NCBI lineage: Eukaryota > Metazoa > Chordata > Mammalia > Artiodactyla > Monodontidae > Delphinapterus > Delphinapterus leucas. Next base: position 44,107,148 of record NC_143133.1, on the reverse strand, counting down.
CACACACACAACAAGTCTGGGCAACAAGAATGGGATCCTTGTTCTGTGTAGCCCTTACTCAGGGAAGTCTGTTGATCTCAAGTTAAAGTAGCAAAATGTTTCAAGGACAAGTCATTTCTCTTATTTGCAGCATAGAGATCAGTAGTCAGACTTCCAGGGATCAGAGAACATACCTGTGACTTACTGAGAGTGTCATCACACCACTTTTCTTAGCTCAGTTTCCTCATCTGTAAAATGGGAAATATTCACAGTCTTGGGGTGTGACAGTACTGTCTACGCTCTACTGATGTATAGTATAGTGCCTGACACATAGGAATTGCCAGAAATGCTATTTTCTTGTTATTTGTTTTTTAAAAATGTAGTGATTTATCAGGGTTCTATCTGAGGCCTCTTTTTGTTAAAAAAAATTATGATTTCAAGTTTGGAGGGTTGGTTGATCACAGGGCAATTAGCAAAATCTTTTAATGGATTAAAAAAAAAGACACCCTTCAAAAACATGGGCAACGATACAGAAAGAATTGTCTATTGACGCAGTTTGTAGAATTCAGTAAATATTGTATCAGGTCCAGGATGGAAAAAGGATGTTGCCGAAATCATTGTGATGTGATAGTCTAAAAAAATAAACCCAACAATAGGCCAGTGTGCTGGCCAGCAGGAAGCCCCAACAATACCCCACCTTTTTCCTGTACCTTACCGGGAGTTCCTTCCAGGCGACACAGATAACCGATGGGTGATAAAGTTGCGGACAGGGTTTGGTGCCAGAGGAGAATGGAAGAATGAGTGTCAAATTGTTATCTGATCAGAAAATGGACTTAGCAAAGACCCTTCCCAAGCTGTGTTTAAGAAAGTCCCTCGTGGGGGGGAAAAGTCCTTTTTTTTCACCTGAGAGGTCCCTCTGAGTCACGGTGACGCCCTGAGACTCAGCGCACCAGGAAGAGGAGTACCTCCGTCTCCGCAGCCCTTTATTGCATCCTACACGGAGCCTTTGTTGTCCGCGACGACGTCAACAGTAATTTCTCTCATTTATAGAGAGCACCGAGCTTTCAGCGTGCATGCCCATCCCTTATTCCTTTTAGCTCTGGAGGCAGTTCCTGGCTTTGACTATTACCACCGCGATTTCTGTAGAGCTGGGAACCTGGGCAAATGACTCATGCCCTCTGAGGCTCAGTTTCCTGATCTGCAAAGTGGGAGATAACGATCATATCAACCTCATTGGGTTGTTGTTGAGATTATGTGAGATAATGCAGGCAGAGTGTTCAGCAGCATGCCTGGCATTTCTTGCTATAGTCTAATAATGAAATAAACAGTAATTATTATTAATAACGATCCTGTAAGGGGCAGTATTTTCTCCATTTTAGAAGTGAGAAAACTGAGGTTCCTTCCATTAATATATTTTTTGAGTAGCCGTGTTCCACGCACTGTTTTAGGTTGGGCTGAGGTGAGAGAGGTTGTAAACAAATAAACATATAAAAACAAGACGTATTGGGTTCTGATAAGTGATATGAAGAAGGTAAATCTGAGGATGGGAAGAGAGGATGAGGGAGATGGTGACGGTGGTCTTCTTGATTAGATAGGATTAGATAGGATGATCAGAGATAGTCTCTCCGAGGAGGGGACATTTGAGCAGAGATCTCCATGAAACGGAAGAATGGGTCTTGCCAACATCTCAGGGAAGAGCATCCAGGCAGAGGGAACGGCCTGTGCAAAGGCTCTGCAGCAGGAGTGTCTTCATCTGTCAGGGGAGTGGCAAGGACCCCTGGGTGCAGAGTGAGCCAGGACCTCATTAGGAGACAAGGTCAGGTCAAATGAAATCAGGCTTTGAAGGCCCTGGTGAAGATTTGCAGTTCTGTCCAGTGGCAAGCCACTGGAAGCTTCTGAGCAGAAGTTTTGATCTGAATTGAACTTTGTATAAATCTCACCCTGGATCCATGGAGGGAACGGGTTGCAGGTGGATAAGGTGGGAGCAGGTACATCCATCTGAAGACTTTTTCAGTTCAGACAAGCAATGATGGCTTCTTGGACAAGAACAGTAGCAGTTACAACACTGTAAACCATCTATACTTCAATAAAGTTTTAAAAAATGGTAGCAGTGGAGTCGGTTGAGTTGTTGACAGATGGTAAGGAATAAAAAGGGAGCATGAGAGCCATTCATTCTTTTTCTTTTCCTATTTTTTAAAAAAAATATTTTATTACTTTTTTTAACATCTTTATTGGAGTATAATTGCTTTACAATAGTGTGTTAGTTTCTGCTGTATAACAAAGTGAATCAGCTATACATATACATATATCCCCATATCCTTTCCTCTTGCGTCTCCCTCCCTCCCACCCTCCCTATCCCACCCTTCTAGGTGGTCACAAAGCACTGAGCTGATCTCCCTGTGCTATGCGTCTGCTTCCCACTAGCTATCTATTTTACATTTGGTAGTGTATATATATCCATGCCACTCTCTCAATTCGGCCCAGCTTACCCTTCCCCCTCCCCATGTCCTCAAGTACATTCTCTATGTCTGCGTCTTTATTCTTTATTCCTGTCCTGCCCCTAGGTTCTTCAGAAAAAAATTTTTTTTTTTTAGATTCCATATGTATGTGTTAGCATACGGTATTTGTTTTTCTCTTTCTGACTTACGTCACTCTGTATGGCAGTCTCTAGGCCCATCCACCTCACTACAGATAACTCAGTTTCGTTTCATTTTATGGCTGAGTATTATTCCATTGTAAATATATGCCACATCTTCTTTATCCATTCATCTGTTGATGGACACTTAGGTTGCTTCCATGTTCTGGCTGTTGTAAATAGAGCTGCAATGAATATTGTGGTACATGACTCTTTTTGAATTATGGTTTTCTCAGGATATATGTCCAGTAGTGGGATTGCTGGGTCGTATGGTAGTTCTTTTTTTACTTTTCTGAGGAACCTCCATACTGTTCTCCATAGTGGCTGTATCAATTTACATTCCCACCAACAGTACAAGATGGTTCCCTTTTCTTCACACCCTCTCCAGCATTTATTGTTTGTAGATTTTTTGATGATGGCCATTCTGACAAGTGTGAGGTGATACCTCATTGTAGTTTTGATTTGCATTTCTCTAATGATTAGTGATGTTGAGTGCCCTTTTATGTGTTTGTAGGCATTCTGTATATCTTCTTTGGAGAAATGCCTATGTAGGTCTTCTGCCCATTTTTGGATTGGGTTGTTTGTTTCTTTGATATTGAGCTGCATGAGCTGCTTGTATATTTTGGAAATTAATCCTTTTTCAGTTGCTTCATTTGCAAATATTTTCTCCCATTCTGAGAGTTGTCTTTTCATCTTGTTTACGGTTTCCTCTGCTGTGCAAAAGCTTTTAGGTTGCATTAGGTCCCATTTGTTTATTTTTGTTTTTATTTCCATCTCTCTAGGAGGTGGGTCAGTTTCCCCAGCACCACTTGTTGAAGAGGCTGTCTTTTCTCCATTGTATATTCTTGCCACCTTTGTCAAAGATAAAGGAACCATATGTGTGTGGGTTTATCTCTGGGCTTTCTATCCTGTTCCATTGATCCATATTTCTGTTTTTGTGCCATTACCATACAGTCTTGATTAGTGTAGCTTTGTAGTATAGTCTGATGTCCAGGAACCTGATTCTTCCAGCTCCGTTTTTCTTTCTCAAGATCGCTATGGCTATTCGCCATCCTTTGTGTTTCCATACAAATTGTGAAATTTTTTGTTCTAGTTCTGTGAAAAATGCCATTGGTAGTTTGACAGAGATTGCATTGAATCTGTCGATTGCTTTGGGTAGTATAGTCATTTTCACAATGTTGATTCTCCCAGTCCAAGAAGATGGTATATCTCTCCATCTGTTTGTATCATCTTTAATTTTCATCAGTGTCTTATAGTTTTCTGCATACAGGTCTTTTGTCTCCTTAGGTAGGTTTATTCCTAGGTATTTTTTTCTTTTTGTTGCAGTGGTAAATGAGAGTGTTTCCTTAATTTCTCTTTCAGATTTTTCATCATTAGTGTATAGGAATGCAAGAGATTTCTGTGCGTTAATTTTGTATCCAGATACTTTACCAAATTCATTGATTAGCTCTAGTAGTTTTCTGGTAGCATCTTTACGATTCTCTATGTATAGTATCATGTTATCTGTAAACAGTGACAGTTTTACTTCTTTTCTGATTTGGATTCCTTTTATTTCTTTTTCTTCTCTGATTGCTGTGGCTAAAACTTCCAAATTATGTTGAATAATAGTGGTGAGAGTGCGCAACCTTGTCTTGTTCCTGATCTTAGTGGAAATGGTTTCAGTTTTTCACCATTGAGAATGATGTTGGCTGTGGGTTTGTCATATATGGACTTTATTATGTTCAGGTAAGTTCCCTCTATGCCTACTTTCTGGAGGGTTTTTATCATGAATGGGTGTTGAATTTTGTTGAAAGGTTTTTCTGCATCTATTGAGATGATCATATGGCTTTTCACCTTCAATTTGTTAATATGCTTTATCACATTGATTGATTTGCATATATTGAAGAATCCTTGCATTCCTGGGATAAACCCCACTTGATCATGGTGTATGATCCGTTTAATGTGCTGTTGGATTCTGTTTGCTAGTATTCTGTTGAGGATTTTTGCATCTATGTTTATCAGTGATATTGGCCTGTAGTTTTCATTTTTTGTGACGTCTTTGTCTGGTTGTGGTATCAGGGTGATGGTGGCCTGGTAGAATGAGTTTGGGAGTGTTCCTCCCTCTGCCCTATTTTGGAAGAGTTTGAGAAGGACAGGTGTTAACTCTTCTCTAAATGTTTGATAGAATTCACCTGTGAAGCCATCTGGTCCTGGGCTTTTGTTTGTTGGAAGACTTTTAATGACAGTTTCAATTTCAGTGCTTGTGATTGGTCTGTTTATATTTTCTATTTCTTCCTGGTTCAGTCTCGGAAGGTTGTGCTTTTTGTAAGAATTTGTCCATTTCTTCCAGGTTGTCCATTTTATTGGCATATAGTTGCCAATAGTAGTAATCTCTCATGATCCTTTGTATTTCTGCAGTGTCAGTTGTCACTTCTTTTTCATTCTAATTCTATTGATTTGAGTCTTCTCCCTTTTCTTTCTTGATGAGTCTGGCTAATGGTTTATCGACTTTGTTTATATTTTCAAAGAACCAGCTTTTAGTTTTATTGATCTTTGCTATTGTTTTCTGCATCTTTTTCATTTATTTCTGATCTGATGTTTCTGATTTCTCACCTTCTGCTAACTTTGGGTTTTTTTTGTTCTTCTTTCTCTAATTGCTTTTTGTGTAAGGTTATGTTGTTTATTTGAGATTTTTCTTGTTTCTTGAGGTAGGATTGTGTTGCTATAAACTTCCCTCTTAGAACTGGTTTTGCTGCATCCCATAGGTTTTGGGTCATCATGTTTTCACTGTCATTTGTTTCTAGGTACTTTTGATTTCCTCTTTGATTTCTTCAGTGATCTCTTGGTTATTTATTAGCGTATTGTGTAGCCTCCATGTGTTTGTAGTTTTTCCAGATTTTTTTCCTGTGATGGATAACTAGTCTCATAGTGTTGTGGTTGAAAAAGATACTTGATACGATTTCAATTTTCTTAAATTTACCAAGGCTTGATTTGTGACCCAAGATATGATCTATCCTAGAGAATGTTCAATGAGCACTTGAGAAGAAAGTGAAATCTGCTGTTTCTGGATGGAATGTCTTATAAATATCGATTAAGTCCACCTTGTTTAATGTATCATTTAAAGCTTGTGTTTCCTTATTTATATTCGCTTTGGATGATCTGTCCATTGGTGAAAGTGGGGTGTTAAGTCCCCTGCTATTATTTTGTTCCTGTCGATTTCCCCCTTCATGGCTGTTAGCATTTGCCTTATGTATTGAGGTGCTCCTAGGTTGGCTGCATAAATATTTACATTTGTTATGTCTTCTTCTTGGATTGATCCCTTGATCATTATGTAGTGTCCTTCTTTGTCTCTTGTAATAGTCTTTATTTTAAAGTTTATTTTGTCTGATATGAGAACTGCTACTCCAGCTTTCTTTTGATTACCATTTGCATGGAATATCTTTTTCCAACCCCTCACTTTCAGTCTGTATGTGTCCTTAGGTCTGAAGTGGGTCTCTTGTAGACAGCATATATACAGGTCTTGTTCTTGTATCCATTCAGCCAGTCTATGTCTTTTGGTTGGAGCATTTAATCCATTTACATTTAAGGTAATTATCGATATGTATGTTCCTATTACCATTTTCTTAATTGTTTTGGTTTGTTATTGTAGGTCTTTTCCTTCTTTTGTGTTTCCTGCCTAGAGAAGTTCCTTTAGCATTTGTTGTAAAGCTGGTTTGGTGGTGCTGAGTTCTCTTAGCTGTGGCTTATCTGTAAGGGTTTTAATTTCTCTGTTGAATCCAAATGAGATCCTTGCTGGGTAGAGTAATCTTGGTTGTAGGTTTTTCCCTTTCATCACTTTAAATATCCTGCTACTCCCTTCTGGCTTGCAGAGTTTCAGCTGAAAGATCAGATGTTAACCTTATGGGGGATTCCCTTGTATGTTATTTGTTGTTTTTCCCTTGCTGCTTTTAATATTTTTTCTTTGTATTTAGTTTTTGATGGTTTGATTAATATGCATCTTTTCATGTCTCTCCTTGGACTCTCTGTGCTTCTTGGACTTGATTGACCATTTCCTTCCCCATAATAGTAAAGTTTTCAACTATAATCTCTTCAAATATTTTCTCAGTCCTTTTTTTTTCTCGTCTTCTTCTGGGACCCCTATAATTCGAATGTTGATGTGTTTTATGAGGTCTCTGAGACAACATTAAATGCATCAATTGTCTGAGACAATTTTTAGAATATTAAAATAAAAAAATAAAAAGGTAATAAAAAAAAGAAAGAGAGAGCAACGAAACCAAACAACAAATCCAGCAATGATAACAAGTGCTAAAAACTATACTAAAAAAACAAAAACAGAAACAAAAAACGGACAGTCAGAACCCTAGGACAGATCTCAAAACAAAGCTATACAGACGAAATCACACAAAGAAGCATATACATACACACTCACAAAAGGAGAAAAAATATGTATATATAAAAAATAAAAAAAGGAAGAGAGCAACGAAATCAATAAACAAACCTACCAATGATAACAAGCTCTACCTACTACACTAAGATAAACATAAGACCAGAAATAAATTAGATGCAGAAAGCAAGCCCCAAGTCTACATGTAGATGTAGTGTTGATGTATTTGTGGGGAGGAAGGTGATATCCACATCTTACTCCCCTGCCATCTTGAAGGCACCTCTCAAGAGCCATGCATTCTTAATCCTTAAAGAACTGTTGGTCTACCAGGACATAGAAGATAGGCCAAGGGAATATTAAACTCCAGAGATACTATTTTCTGCGGATTAAGAAGAACGGGGATTCTCATGGCCCTGCACGGTTAACAATAGCTTTAAGGAGGATGTGGGACTTCAGATGTCCCTCAGAAAATTTGAATAAATCAAGAAATGAAGTCAGAAAACCACTTAATTTTGGAAGATCTATTAAGGGAAGACACCAACCAGAACAACATAATCTGTAAAGTCTCTAAATATTTAGGTCATTTCTAGTTTTTTGCTATACAAAAGAATGTTGCAGCCAACATCCATTTATTAGCTGTGAGGCCTTAGGTGTTACTAAACCATGATGCGCCTCAATTTCCTCATCTAGAAAATGGAGAAACTAACAGTATTTACTTCATAGAAGAGTTGTGAGAATTAAATGGGTTAATATATGTAAAGTGATTAGGCCCATGCCCAGAGCATATTAACCAATATATAGGTGTGAGCCTTTCTTTATAGGTACTAAAGAGCAGAGTACCCGAAGCATGAGTATATACATTTTAAATATAAATAAGCCTTTAAAGAGTCTACAAATAGCAAATGCTGGAGAGGCTGTGGAGGAAAGGGAACCTTCCTATACTCTTGGTGGGAAAGTAAATTGGTGCTGCCACTATGGAAAACAGTATAGAAGTTCCTTAAAAAACTAAAAATAGAGTTGCTATGTGGTCCTGCAATCCCACTCCTGGCCATGTATCTGGAGAAAACTATAATTCAAAAAGATACATGCACCCCTATGTTCATAGCAGCACTATTCACAATAACCAAGACATGGAAACAACCTAAATGTCCATTGACAGATGAACGGATAAAGAAGATAGCCATTGGAATATTACTCACAATGGAATATTACTCAGCCACAAAAAGGAACAAAATAATGCCGTTTTGCAGCTACGTGGATGGACCTAGAGGTTATCATTACTAAGTGAAGTAAGTCAGAAAGAGAAAGACAGATAACGTATGATATCACTTATGTGGAATCTAAAGTATGACACAAATGAACATGTTTACGAAATAGACTCACAGCCATAGAGAACAGACTTGTGGTTGCCAAGGGGGAAAGGGGTTGGGGGAGGGATGGAGTTGGAGGTTGGAATTAGCAGATGCAAACTATTATATATAGAATGGATAAGCACCAAGGTCCTACTGTGTAGCACAGAGAACTCTATTCAATATCCTATGATAAACCATAATGGAAAAGAATATGAAAAAAGAATGTATATATGTATAACTGATTCACGTTGCTGTACAGTAGAAATTAATACAACGTTATAAATCAACTACACGTCAATAAAATAAATGAAAAAAAATAAATATAAATAAGGCTTTTTTCCCCCTTTCTTTGGTCTTCATTGAAAAAGTATGCCAACCCCTATAATAGACATGGCCTAAGTGACCTTCAGAGTAACTGTACCAATTTATAATCCCTTAAGCAATCAGAATATGAGAATATTCACTTCCTGTACTCTTACTGATGCTTAATACTATTAATTTTGACAATTTTAGCTAAGCTGATGGATCAAAAAATGGTATCAAAATTTAACCTTCGTTTCCTTGACCAGAGGTTCTCAAAGTTTTTGTTCTTAGGACCTCCTGGCACTCTTAAAAATTTTTGAGGGCCCCTAGGAGCTTCTGTTCCTGTGGGTGATAGCTATCAAGATTTACCATGTGAAAAATTAAAGCTGAGAAATTTTAAAAATAATTACTCATTTAAAAATGGCAATAGTAAACCCCGTGTTAACATGGATGACATTTTTTTAATTAGAAAAATTACATTTTCTCAAACAAATTAAAAGTGAGAAGACTGGCATTGTTTTGCATGTTTGCAAATCTCTTTAATGTTTGCCTAATAGAAGAGAGATGGATTCTCACATTAGCTTCTGCATTCTATCTGCTGGTAGGTTGTTTTAGTTGAAGAAAATATGGAGAAAATCAGCGTCACATAGATAAGTGGTTGGAAAAGGGAGGAATATTCTAATAGCGTTTTGAAATAATTCTTTGTTCCTATACCAAAACTCTACAAGTGGTAGTTTCTTAGAGATAGGTTGCAATGTAGAATCTGAAACCATATCATTGAACTTTTCATGCTTTGTAATATTAAAAATTCACTAGTCTAACTTGCACTGAGTGGTGTACGTGCTCATGAATTTGTAATGTCATACATTGGTTATTTGGAAAATATTGGTTCACTGAATTTTGCAAATCTTCCAAATTTGACACTTTTCGTTATGTAAGAGCAAAAAAATCACATTTGTTAATATCACCATCAATCTCAACAGAAAAGTCTTTAGGTACTGGGGAGCTGTCAAGCTCACAGTGGTAGATACAAGTTTACCATAATTTAATTTTTGCTCAAAAGTTCAAAATTTGTCATTGGCAACAAATACCATCAGTTGCTTTCTTTAAAGTGATTGGCTCACTTTGCTAATTTTTGAGAAAATGTCTGCCAAATGGAATTCTGAATAACTACAGCTTTCAGTTGTTCTTTCACCTAAAATATTATTGAATGAAATAAGCCACTAGCTGAGCTTGCAACAATTACACAAGTGTTTTTCCTAGAAATAGCATTCATACTTCTCACACAGAAAAATAAAATGGCTAGTACTCAATGGTAGAGATATAATACAATTTATAATTTTTATTCCTTCATCAAGAAATATTTTTTTAACTCCAAGGGCATGGTGGTGAAGAATACAATTACTCCTATATAGTTTGGTACCACTGCCTTGATTTTGTGTGAAGGCTCCCAGTTTTTTCCACCACTGCTGTGCACTATCATTGCAAATGTCAACACAAAGAAAAAGGCAAATAAGGTAAAGTATGATGAAACAGTTCTGATCTCATGTATCCCCTGAAATGATCTTGGGGACACTTTTAGGACTGCTACCCTACATAATACTGAGATTGAGCATATTTTTATCTGTATTTTCTTCTGCTAACTGGCTATTTCCTTTGCCAATTTGTCTAGTGGGTTGCCTTTTTTAAATTGATTTTTAGAAGTGATATATATATATATATATATGGAATAGTGATCTTTAATATATATATTGCAAATATTTCTCCAGCAATAGGGCAAAGCCAAAATAATTATGTGCCTCTGTACATAGTAAAACACAACACTGCATGGCATGATATAGAAGGTACTGACAGAAAATCCTAAAAGATATAGTTTATTGTAAAAAATGGCAAGTTTCAGAAAATGTAGAGTATATTACTTACAAATTACTCTCTCCTACCCAAAACAGTTTTTATATAAATATATATATAATTGTATAACAGTTATATTGTATATGTGTACATATACTTATATATACATAACTGTTATGGATATAAAACATATATGTAGATGTAAAATATATTTAAATGTGCAGGAAAATAAACAAATAATTTGAGTGTTTATCTCGAAGGATAAACAGCTACATTGTCTCACAAAATGATAATAACCATTATTTTAGATGGATGAAGAGGACCCATAACAGGAAGTTATATCAATTTTGTGACTTTTGATTTATTTGGTATTTTAATTTTTTTTACAAGGAGGATATATTTATGAATTTATTAACAGCAATGATAACTTTTAAAAATTATAGAAACATGGTTTCTTAAACCTTATAGCATAATTCACACGAGGAAATATTCCTATTCCATATGCAACAGGACGAATAACAGTGCATGCATACTTGAAAAAATAATAATGTTTTCTGGAAGCTCCAGTGCTTTCTTTTGGTTGGTCCCTACTGAGAAGTGATGCCTACCTATTCTGTTATGGAATTGTGGGCCAAAGTTTTCATTAAACTTGAAGTGACCTTTACTTTTTTCCATTTTCCAAATTCTGACTAACTAATATAAATAAGCCTAATTCAATATTTATATGAAATCCAGGGTACAGTAACCACTGTTACTTAAAATATTTGGATCAGTTTGTTTGAGTTAAATATTAGTGACTGACTTTTACACTTTCATAACTGCCTAACTTTCTTGTATTTACCATAGGAAAATAAATAAAGTTAAGTTTTCAGCCCCCAAGAAACCATTTAAGGGATTTAAAACAAATATTACTCTTGTATTGAGTTCATATAAGAAATGAGATCATAAAACCCCCAAAACAGCTAATGTCAATGTAGGAAAAGCTGGAGCAAGTTAATTTCCTAGGTATGATCTTCTGAAGTTATACAGACTTCATAGCTTCCCATGATTCATACCAATAGAACATGTAGGGGCTTCCCTGGTGGTGCAGTGGTTAAGAATCCTCCTGCCAATGCAGGGGACACAGGTTTGAGCCCTGGTTCGGGAAGATCCCACATGCCACAGAGCAACTAAGCCCATGTGCCACAACTACTGAAGCTCCCATGCCTGGAGCCCGTGCTCCACAACAAGAGAGGCCACCGCAATGAGAGACCCACGCACCCCAACCAAGAGTAGCCCCCGCTCGCTGCAACTGGAGAAAGCCCGCATGCAGCAACGAAGACCCAATGCAGCCAAAAATTAATTAATTAATTAATTAAAAAAAAAGAACATGTAATTGGTAAGGACCACATATATTCATGTAACGTCTTTTATCCAGATGATCCTCCAAGTGCTTTATGAATGGATTTCCCTCTGTGTGACCGTACCTAGCTCAGCCCACGGGTATGAAGGTTCCTCACTTAACTGTGCTGTAGTTGTATGTGAGGGGGAGGAAAGGTCCATCCTGTTTATCTCTCATGTCCTGGGAGCTGCATATTTACCCAGTAGAAGGAGCATTTCCTTCCTCCCAGATCATGGCTAGAGCACAGGATACTTTGTGATATTAGTTTAAATGCCTTAATGCCCTTGATAAGGGATGAAGTAAAGAAACTCAAAAGCACCTGGGATCTACCCTGTTCCAGGTACTTGGATAGGTCCTTTACACATTTTAGATAATTGTGTCTTCATAAAAGTGAAGTGAGGTTATTATCATCTATATTTTACAGCTGTGGAAATGAGTCTTGCCTGAGATCACAAAGCTAGAACGTGATAGGGTCAGGATTGCTCCCAACTGTCTTTGATTTCAGAAATCAGGCCTGGGCATCACAATTTCTTTCCTGCTCAAGATGGTAACAACAGAGCAGACAGAAGAACATTCCCCAGAAGTTTCTTGCTCTCTCTAGCATATGGTGGTGCTCTTTACCACCTGAACTGCTTCTCGTCCTGTTGAGTAGCTGCTGTCCTCAACCATTTTTTGGCTGCTGCACGCTTTCTATCTAGTGGCTCATGCCTCTCAGGTTACGCTCAGACCCCACCTTGACTCTTCATCCTGCGGTAGGCATTGCTTTATTTCTACCCTGCCCTTCGTAAGCCAGGGTTTTGAAAGGCTTTCCTAGATTTGTCTCCAGTTCCTTTCCATTTGTTCCCTGTCAAAGCACTGAAGGTCGACTTCCCCTTCCCTCCCTTTGCTGAATCTGCCTCTCAAGGGCATCCCTCACCTACGTATTGGCAAACTGAATGGTATGTTTTGTGTTTATTTACTGGATCTTTCTGTTGTGATTGCCACAACCCCTACTGAGAAACTCAAAACCCTTGACTATCACGGTGCTGTTTTTTCTTCTGCTTCCCTGACCATTTTAGTGTTCAGTACTTTTTATCCTCCCTCTCCTTGCCATGTGTGGCTCACACTTGCTTGTGAAAGCCAATTGTTAATTTTTCAGGAACTTGTGAGCTGTTAAATGTCATGCTGGTGGCTTGAAATTGGTTACACTAGAGTATTTACACCATGGAGATTGGCAACTGTTAAAAATCAGCCCCCCTCTAACCCCAAGAGCATTAAACATTCACCAGCCCCCGACTGCTTCTACTCCCACACAATGTGGGTATTTCTTAGTGTAGCCACTCTGAACTTTTCCCCTCACTTGATATATTTCTTCCCAACACACACACACACACACACACACACACACACGCACACACACACACACGGTTTTAACTGTCATCTGTACTATTACACCTAAGCACCTATTGGCAGACCTGAAGTCACTCCAGAGTTTGAGAGCTGTATATCCAGCCACTTCCTGAAAAAGTCTATTTGGTTTAACAGACATCCTAAGTTCACCGCATCCCAGTCTGAACTTACCACCATCTGGCTCTTTTCCCATGTCCCTTACTTCAGTGAATGGCTCCACCATCCTGCTTCCATCTATTCCAAAAATTTGCTGTGATCTCTCTCTCCTCTTTTCAGTCATGCTGAGCCCAAGATGACATTGTCAAAAGGGATTCTTATTCTAGGAGCTAGTTTTTGGGGTGATAACATGAGGGAAATGGTGATTTTGGGTGACACTGTGGTTTTCGTTTTGATTCTCAGACTGTTCAAGTTTCTGCAGTGTGGGAAATTTGACATCTGAGATTTCTGCAGTGAAAACAGCATCGTCCTCTGTTCCAGGCAAGGGAGGAAGTAAGCTCATGTAAATTAAGCATGTACTAGATGCCAAGACTTTTAGAAGCTTTTCCTTACATAAGTTGACTTAGTCTTCCTGATATTTCTATGACATACATATTACCATAATATTTTTGCACACAAGAGAAATTGAGCCTCAGCTAAAATAAATAGCTTGTCCATGGACCACAGCTAGTAGGTGGCAGAGCCAAGATTTGGACAGGCCAATGGGACTTCAGAGCTTGTGATCTTTTCATTACCCTTCCCGGTGCCTCTGGCCAGGTGCTTTTGTGTGCACGAGACTGGTCACTGGTAACTGAAAGGGCCTCTTGCCCTCACCCCATGCAGAGCTCCAAAGGCCCTCATCCTTTGTAGCACAGCCTCCATGTTCCTCCACGTCCAAAACCTTGCCTGCCCTCCAAGGACCTATGTAGCTTTGTGTCTACTGAAACACCCGGATGGATGGAGTCAAAGTGCATTAACATTTGTTGGAGTTTTTAGGCTAAAAGGGCCCCACTTTCTTGGAGAACATTGTTAGAAGCATGGTTTTCACACTTTTTTAAGGTCACTCGGCAGTATGCACATGCCTACTAGCTTGTGCATTAGGCAGGAGCAAAGGTAACCGGGACCAGATGTAAGGCTAAGAGCTGGTGCCTGCCTTTAGGGTGCTGACTTTCCAGTAGGAGACAGGACCTCTAGCCATGAAATAGTCAAAGAATGATAGGAAGGAAAGTAGGGGCAAGTGTCCTTGTGTTCTTGATGGCTATGTTTCAATAGCTACACTTCAAAGAATGTGTTACTTTTGATAATCAGGAAAGAGTCGTGTCATCAAATGTCACTTAAGACTCCATTAGTCACTATATTGTTAAATGGCTCCATTTAATCGAGTTAAGGAGTTAATACATCAGTTGGGCCAGAGGGTTTGAAGAAAGTCACGCAACTCTCGAAAAAGCTTCTCAATGAGTCCCTAGGCTCCTTAGATAGTGTCTTTGTGTTCTCCCTGTGTGGAATTTGGTCCTGGTCAAGTGTATCTAACACTCATTCTATCTGTGTTAGTTAAACAACTGCTTTATACCAAGCTTTTTTTTTTTTTTTTTTTTTTTTTTGCGGTACGTGGGCCTCTCACTGTTGTGGCCTCTCCCATTGCGGAGCACAAGCTCCGGACGCACAGACTCAGCGGCCATGGCTCACGGGCCCAGCCGCTCCGCGGCATGTGGGATCTTCCCGGACCGGGGCACGAACCCGTGTCCCCTGCATCGGCAGGCAGTCTCTCAACCACTGCGCCACCAGGGAAGCCCTATACCAAGCATTTTGAATGAAGCAATGAACAAGATTGACAAGGTCCCTCTCTCAAGTAGCTTGCATTAGGTGCAATCTATTAAAGAAAAATAAGAACATATCAAGTAGTGATCTAAGTAATAAGGAGAAAGAATAGAGGGTGATGGGAGAGAATATATTGGGTGCAACTTTAGATAGGGTGGTCCGGGAAGTCCTTGCTGAGGAGCTGATACCGATATTTAAACAAAGATGTGTATGCAAGAGTAAGCCAGCCCTATGAACCTCTGGGAGAGAACATTCTACGTGGGAGCCAATGGCAAATACAGAAGGAAAGAGAAAGAGCGAGAGACAGTGAGCCAGACAATACAGCTGAAGCAAATGACCTGAGGTTGTATTGAAGAGATAGTTGGGGGCCAGATTTTACTGGTTCTTGTGGATCAAGGAGAGGATCTAAAAGAACCTTGGGGTTTAATTGTGGTGCTTTGGGAAGCCTTTGGAAAGCTACAGGTAGGGGAGTGGTATCTGTTTTATGCTATAGATATATCATTCTGGCAACTGTACAGAGAGTGAATTTCGGGGAATGGGGAAAGAGGGCAGACAATTAGGGGGCCCCTCCAGTGCTCTACTGGAAAAAGTTTGGACCGGAATGGCGGCATTGGGGTTGGGGAGAAGTGGATGGATTTGAGAGGTATTTGCTGATGGACTGGATGTGGTTGGTAAAGGAAAGGGAAGATTACAGTATTTGTCTCCAGCAACTATGTGGGTATTGGTGCCATTTACTGAGACGGGGATTACACAGATGGTGGTGGGAGAAGGTTTAGGAAGGAAATGATTTCTCCTACATTCTAGCACATGGCCCTGCAGGCTCTGCTAAAATCCTGTCCAAGTTGAGGCGGGTTAGGCTGCCCACTCCTTTGTGGGATGTCTCTAAAGGTGAAAAATTCTTTCACATGCTAATCTCGACTCTGCCTTCTTGAAACTTTCATCCATGTGTATATTTTTGTTTCTCTGGAAACACATGGAAAGCATCTGCTGTCTTCTCAGAAAGTTTTGCCAAATATTTGAATACCAAGATTCTTGACATTGTTTTAACATATTAAAATTTCAAATTAGTTTGGGTAAAAAAGCCATTAATTTGATTGTGGTGTGTATATGTGGGCTTCTCCAAACTGACTGTATAATCTCTCTGTGGAACCATGTTAAGCAGCCTTAGTTTTGAATGAAATACTAATCTTTTAGCGGTGACTTGTCACTAAGACCCTTTACATAATTCTTTTTCATCTTTTTTGCTTTCTGTAAGTTACTTTGTACTTAGTTTTAATGTAGTATCTTAAGTATTTTTCTTTTACTTTTTCACAAGGGGATGATATTTGTACTATACATTTATATTTTGCTTTTTTCATTTGTATTATAACAAATGTTTAAAAATATTACTTTTCAAGGATTTCTCAGAGAATATTTCTCACACTTGCTGAATATTTTTTCAGTCAGTAAGATGATTTAATTTATTTCTAGAGTTTTAATAATTGTTATTAGTTTAATGCCACTGTAGTGAACAGCTTTGGTTAAAAGGATTTTTCCATAATTTGGATCATATCCTCAAGGGGGTTACAAAGTCAGAGAGTGTGGACTTCCCTGAAACTCTTCTTTTTTTTTTTTTTTGGACATTCCTGAAACTCTTTGTACAGTGTGACAACACTGAGTTTCCAGTAAGGTGATGCCATTATCTCTCCTATCATGGATGTGCCTGGTGATTTGACCACACCCGGGCCTGTGTTAAATATCATTAAAAGAAACATTTGCTGATTTAATAGACAAAACCGATTTGGCGTTAATAGTCTCATTTGCATTCTGTGGCTTACTATTGAGGATGAATTATTTTCTATATGTTTGTTAGTCATTACATTTTCTTGCTTCTGAATTTTCTGATTTTGCTTTTGCCCATTTATCAGTTGAATCTCTGTTATTTTTAAGACACTTCCCTGACCACCATATCATTATTCCCTCCCTTATCTTTTATAAAAACATTCATAAGAGATTTTTTTGTGAACTGGAGTCCAACTAACTAGAATGTTAACTATTCAAATTTTGGGTGAGAGGCAAATTGAAAAAAAAGAAAGATATGACACGTTCTCCACAAGTAGAAAAATTCAAATAGAGTGCAGTCTTTCTCCAGCTCTCAGTATAAAACTCATCAAAGCAAAAACTGTTTTATTTAGACATCTGGGGAATGTACTTTGACAAACAGCCGCTTGATGACTGTCAGTGTCATAAAGAGACTTTGATATAAAAAATCCACAGAAACTACTGAAATAAATTATATATTTTTATGACAAAGCGTTCTTTGCTGACTCATTTGCATTGTCCATGTGATGTGGCTTTAGCATCTTAATACAAAGGAGGGCTCCATTTTCATGTAAATGACATGATGGAATTAATAAAGAGCTCTGGGGAGTCTACCAACTGCAAAAGTAGGATCTCCTTCTACCTGCTTTGAGCAATGCTTACACATGGTTGCTCTTCAGTATTTTTAACATATAAGTGTTTCCAAAATTTACATATTCAGTGCTTTTATAGCTCTAGAAAGACTTTCTCAAACTACCGCAGAAGGTAACAAACCATCCTTCAAAAGTCTGATTTCTATGCATGTAGGCCATAAAAATATATAGATAAAATCTTTAGCCCTACTTCCAATAAGTTAAAATGCAACCAGTTCCATTAGACTTTGATCTTTTGTTTATTAACAGTGCAAGGAAGAACATACTTTGCCTTCTGCTTTCAAAACCTGCAACCGCTGGGTTATTAGTTGTTTGAAATTATTAAAACCTATCAGTCATCCTGATGGGCTTACCTATTACAGGGGAAGTGTCTCTTCTAACTACCAACTGCTTGGCAAATTGTGTGTATTAGGCAATAGGCAGAATGTCAGGAATGGGCCAGAGTCTTACAAGACAGTGTGATGTGTAGAAAAAGTATGAGAGTCGAGATCAGAAAGACTTGGCCTTAAAATCCAGCCCTGCTGCTTAGTACTAGCTCATCTCTTCTGGGGCAAACTGTTTGACTCCTCTGGCGCTCAGTTACCTCATAAGTGACCTCCTAAACTAGAATTAATAATACATACCTGGCCTGAAAGTTGAGGACTGAAAGAGATAGTATATATAAACCACCTAGGAAAGCACCTGGCCCATGGTAGGTTTCTATAAGTCCTTATGCTGTTATTATTGGTGGGCTTATTATTACCTATAACTGTTGCTATCATAGAATGTTGCTGGAAGAAGGAGCAGTGAGTGTGGAATAATAGGTAACATTGTATTTTGTAAATAGCCTATATGATATTGAATATTAGCAAGCATAACAAATATTTATTGAGCACCTGACATGTGCCATGTCCTTGTGCCTTGTGCTAAGGGAAGGCAAGAGCAAAGTGACCCTTACTCACTTTGGTCTGGGTTCCTTTAATAGGGAGAGCTGTTACTGACAGGGCTTACACACCCACCGATGATCAAAAGAAACAGGCATGGCCATAAAATCTTCACATGCAGAGTTAGAAGGGACCTCAGGGGCGCCCACAGTACAGTTGTGGTTGTGGTTACCAAAGCTGCTCTTTCATATGGAGGCTCAATGTGTGAACCTGGGAGTAGGGGATCTGCTCACACCCATGCACCCCACTTCCCTCCCATGAGGCCCTCTAGATCTTCAGAAACCACAGAACAAAGACCACTGACCTGGTACAACCCCACACCCCAGTTTTAGCATGGTGCGATTGAGGCCCCAAGTCTGAGGAAGACCCCTCTAAGCTGGGGTTGGGCTGAAACATTCATTCAGTGTGTCTACTCTATGGACTCTTAAAGAGCCAGAGTGAACTGGCCCCCAGTGGCCAGTGGATTCCACTGCATCTGCTTGTAGATGTTTACTCTCAGCCCACCATTAGCAGAAACACGACATGATGTAGTTTTCCCCCTTGTACCTGTTAACAACAGGCCACATTCCATTTGCTTTGAACGTTTAATACAGTATCAAGTCTGAAATTAAAGGAATGGAGGTGGAGAAAACACTAGGCTGTAGAGGTCACGGAAAAACGATGTTTCCAGGGGTTCTGAAGGATGTGAAGAAACTCTTGGCAATAAGATCGGAGAAGGAGCCCTTTGAACCACTGTCTTAAGAAGTCATTGCCAACACGCTTCAAGGTGAGGAAAGGCAGGAGGAATATTTTCTTGAGTGCAAAGAGTCAATCAGTTTGATTACTTAAAAGTTAAGAACGTCTGTGCCTCAAAGATATATACCAAGTATACCATAAAGAAAAAGCAGAATTAGAAAAAAAAATCCTTATGAGAAAAGTAAAAGACAAATTCTTAATATCTTTACTGTATAAAGGGCCATGAGGGAGCCACACAAGTGCTTGTGAAGTCAAGTTTTAAAGTTCCTTTTCCAGATGTGGAACTGCAGAAATGTAAATAGAGCTTGAGGGAAAGGATGTCCTTTTAGTGAGAGGGTATCATTGGCCAAGGAATTTGAAATGTAGAGGAGGGAGGGATTTAGTTTTAACCTCTATACCTGTTGCTAGTTGACCCACTATTAATTGCTCCTAACAGGGGAGGAAAACACCTTGGTTTTTGAAGAAATAAAAAATTTGGGGGGAATTCCCTGGAGGTCCAGTGGTTAGGGCTCGATGCTTTCACTTCTGGGTCCCGGGTTCTATCCCTGGTCAGGGAACTAAGATCCCACGGGCCTTGCAGAATGTCCAAAAAAAAAGAAAGAAAGAAAATTTTAAGTTTTTGACAAAAAGTTTATGCCATTTGATAATGCCTTCATTAATGTATGCAATGAGAGTACTCTATAGTTTTTAGTACTTGGCATTTACATTTTAATGAATGATATATACACTTACACCCAATGTTTAACATATAACATGTTGAAGTCATTCATTCATTCATTCATTTGTCATTTCTTGAACCAGGCTCTCTGCTAGTCTCTGGGGACTTAACAATAAAGAAGAAAGACATGGTTCCTGCCCTGAAAGAACATACATATAAAACATTCATTCTTGGGAAATAGTCCAGTGTGTGGAAAATGCTAAATTCAGGAAGACACTTATTACAACATTATTTTTAATGCTAAAATTGGAAACAACCTCACTGTTTAAAAACTAAGGAAAGGAAATGATTACTTATAATAAATTTACTGAGTGTATATATTGAATATGGTGTTTGTGAGAAAAGTGTTTATGCTACATTAAATAAACACTGCAGTGTACAGATTTGTATATACTGAATGACTGCAAATATGCTAACAATGAGGAAAGGGAAAAGTACAACAAGGAAAAAAAATAATAATGATTATGGGATGAAATTATGGTGGACTTTCTTCTTCTCTTTGCAATATGTCCTTTTTGTTGAAGTGTGATGATAACAGTTTCCCTTTATAGTAAACATTCTCAGCTAGGCTTCATGAGTTGGACACACATTCGTTCAGTTAATCCTCACAGTAGCTACATAACAGGTAAGGAAACTGAGGCACTGAGAGTTGAGAGCTTAGATTCCAATCTGGGAATCTAACTCTATGCCCACTTGTTCCTTCAGAGAGAGAAACTGGTCTGGTTTTAAAAATACAAATCCAAGCAATGGTCTCCAGAGTTCAATCTCCATGTCTTGTTGGTAAGATGGAGATCTTGATAATATCCACTGCCCGAAGGTTGCTGCGGAAAGTATCAAACACGATGATGTTTGTGAACGTTTTTTGTAAATTTTAAATTTCCACTCAAAAGTCAGTGATAGTGCATATTCAAAGTATTTTGAGTGCCTTAGTCAATGTGTATATTAAAGAATTTTAAACATGTTTCTGTTGAGTGTACAAATGTAAGTCAGCTAGTTTATATATTTTAAATAACTGTTAAGAACATAATTTTTTTAATTGATGAGAAACTGTACTGGATAAGGTCTGTTTTGGAAATTAGTTTTTTCCTGTTGGGTCAGCTACTGTTCGCCCTTTCTCCCTTTATCTCTCTGACCTTCTCAGTCCCACCCATTGTGTGATTTTCTTGACTTTTTCCTTTCATTGAACAAGCCCCTTCAAGGTCAAGAAACTGCTCTAATTTGTACTTCGGAGATATTTGGCAGCCAAAGGTTTAAATTCTCAACCAGCAGTTGGGATGCTGGGCTTAGATTGCTTTATTATGCTTTATACCTGTTGACTATAAGTAAAAAATAATATGTGGAATAGAATTACAAAGGTGACTCTTAAAAAGCATGTGGAAGGATTATAACCTTAAAACGTGCTCACCAAAGCCATGAAAATAGATGAGTTCCCAAGAGGGACCCAGCAGTACCCCTTTATAGACTCCTAGAATGCATATATGAATTCCGTGTGGACCTTGCTGGACTCTTGGAGAAAATGGGGAAGAGTTTTGTGTTCTAAGAGTTTATGATGTTTTGGGTTGCACCGTGCGCAGCTGTTTAATTTGGAAGTGGTCTGTTGAAAATGTCATCTGGTTTTCATTTGTAGGGGCCCACTTGAAAACGGGAAGTTGGACTCTGTGACCTCCTGGTTTCCTCCCAACTCTGAAGTTTTTGAGGTCGTTTGATTCTAAGATAAATGTAAAGTTGATTTTCCAGCCCAACAACTGATATTTGTGTAGGGCTTCAGAATTGACAAAACATTTTTCACACACTCCATCATCCTGTCTTCAAGGAGGGTAAAGGGAGAAACAAAGTCCTTGTTCAATCTAGGTTAGAACACATAGTATACAACACGGACGGTATATTGCTGGGTGTTGTTTGCAGTCAGAATGGAAAATAATACCTCTCGTTCAAAGGTAACTACGTGTGAATTAGAATCTTACAAGCAACGTGTTCTAAAGGATTATCAAAACCTGTGAAGTAGGTGCACACGTGATGGATAATGCCATCGAAAAAGGAGTTTCAGCAGGTGGGAGAATTTGTATAAATCATGTCATCATCTAATTTAAATATTTGTTTCTTCTGCTTCAGATATTGAGGGGAAAATATTGATTTTTTTCTGGGACTCCACTCACTTTTTCTATGTTCTAAAATGGACTTTAGTATACTGGGTGTGTTAGCTATGCTTTCCCTGGAAGTTCAGGGCTGTTCAGAAACGTCAAGGCTAGCTATGGTTTTTGAATTTTAAAAAATGTAATAATGGAATCTTTTTCTATGGGGACTAAGAAAAAAATGGTATTCTATAGTTTTCCTTAGGGACTTGGGTAGATAAGACCAGGCATATGTGGTGTACCCAATCAAAACACAATTTCACAGGTTATGAGTTTGCATGAGATGCAGTCTATCTCATCTGGGTTTGAGTGTGCATACAGAAATGGGGGACACTGATGCAACCGAACAAATACCCTTGGATCCTGTTCATTGAGGCTGTATTACTGGCACCAGTTCCTTCCTGGGAGGGTCTTCTAGGGGTTGATCAGGGAGCTGTGAGCTGAAAATGGGGCATCGCCTCATTTGCTTCAGGAAGAAGAGAAGATCTCTTTGTCCATTCTTAGATGAGAAGAATGGACATATTAAGAGCTCTTGTTTTCTTTTGTGTGTATTATGTACACTGCGCCAAGCGCTATAATCCATTTGATAGTCTTTGTGAGTTGGGTATCTTTGTCTGAGACTGAGGTCAGAGTTCATGGTCTAACCTCTGTTCTGCCCTATCACTCACGTAATCTGAAACCTCCGTGCATGCGTGCATGCGGGATTAGTAGACAGGCTACTCAAGCCACAAAGTCAACAGGGCCTTCCCTCTTTGACACTTTCTTCTCCCCAGTGTTGACCTGTGAGTTTTCCCCCCTTATACCTTCCCAGATACATAACTGGGAAAGATGAGATAGAAAACATCGGTATGCATTTTTGCATCAATTTTTATCAGGATCATTCATAAAAGAACGTGTGGTGTGTATCTGTTTACATCGCTGTGATTATAGTACATACATAAACTTAGGTTACACTTTGTCACTTAAAGTCATGTCCCCGTGAAGTTTACCACTGGTGCTGAGGAGCCATTGGGTCTAGTACCTGACCTCACCATTACTGGCTGATGAGTTTGGAGCAAGTTCCTCAACTTCTTAAATCTTTACCTCCTCAACTTTGAAGTGTGTATAATATTTCCTTTCTTTTTAAACAAAATTTATTGAAGTATAGTTGATTTATAATGTTATGTGAATTTCTGCTTTAAAGCAAAGTGACTCAGTTATACATCTAATATTCTTTCTCGTATTCTTTTCCACTGTGATTTATCACAGGAGAGTGAATATAGTTCCCTGTGCTACACGGTAGGGCCTTGTTGTTTGTCCATCCTATATACAATACTTTGCATCTGCTGATCCCACATTCCCAATCCTTCCCTCTCCTACCCCCCGCCTTGGCAACCACAAGTCCGTCCCCTATGGCTGTGAGTCTGTTTCTGTTTGGTAGATAAGTTCATTTGTGTCACAGTTTAGATTCCACAGATAAGTGATATCGTATAGCATTAGTCTTTCTGACTTACTTCATTTAGTATGACAATCTCTAGGCCCATCCATGTTGCTGCAAATGGCATTATTTCATTAATTGTTATGGCTGAGTAATATTCCATTGTATACATGTACCACACCTTTTTTTTATCCTTTGATCTGTCGATGGACTTTTAGGTTGTTTGCATGTCTTGGCTATTGTAAATACTGCTGCTGTGAACATAGGGGTGCATGTCTGAATTATAGTTTTGACTTGATATATGTCCAGGAGTGGGATTGCTGGATCTATACCATTTCCTTTCTGATAGGATTGTTGCAAGGATAAAGGAGATGGACGATTCTGCAGGTGCTTTGTAAGCTGAAGAGGTTTTAGACACAGAAGGTATTAAATACACAAGGATTTGGAAGACCTTTGAAGTCCTTTTCAGTCCAAAGAATTAGTGAGCTTCATGAAGATGTTGGCCACTTTCAAAAAAGTGTGCGTGTGCATGTGTGTGTGTATTTGTCTACTATTAGTGGACCTGTTCATAAGGAGTTAGATTCAGACAGAGGGGTTTCCTCATCTACAAATCAAGGATAATAATTTCTTCACATTTAAATAAGAAAATGGACATGAGGCTCATAGCACAAGGCCTGGCACATAAGTAACTCTCAAAAACAATATTTTTCAGTTGAAAATTTCGTTTTGAGTATCTGTTTTACCATTAATTCCCTGCCCACCCCCAGCTAATCATGACAAATTCCTTAACTTGGACAAATAAATTGTGACACATTCCTTAACTGGGGAAAATGACTTAATCTTCTCAGCCTCAGTTTCCCCTTATGTCATGAAGGTCATTCCCAGCACATGGAGGCGTAGCCACGCTTCCATATAAGCACGTGTAGTAAGCATCCGGAACGTAAGAAGCTCAAAAAGCTTGTATTTCTCTTTGCCTTCCTTCCACTCCCATTGTCGGGTATGGCGTTTTTGAGACTTGCCCGCAGGACACACTTGGGAAAGTTACTTGACTCTCTTGTGGGACTTTCTCACTCACAGCACAATTCCAACTATACTCAATATCATGAAGTAACCTATAATGGAAGAGAATAAAAGAAAGAATATATATATCTCTGTGTATCTGAATCACTTTGCTGTACCTCTGAAACTAACACAACATTGTAAATCAACTATATTTCAATAAAAATTAAAAACAGAACAAGAACAAAAACAACCCACAAAGGCAAATGGAGCCTTCTGGGGCCAAGTCACTGATACGGCCATTCCTTTCAGACCTTTGGACTATGTTCTTCCAAAATGCATGAACTATGTTTTTGCTTTTCATTCTTCACTCAGTGCTCGGATGGCTGAATCCTTTATTAGCATGAATGGAGAACAGATTACGGTCCTCCCACTGGAAGTCACCTGCTTGGCAGGCAGGGACATGGTTGAGGTGAGTGTGTGACTTCAGTGTGTGTTGGGGGTTTTGCAGTGAGGTGTGTCCCCCAGTGTGTCCCCTGAAGGGTGACAGTGTACTCTGGGTGTCCTTCTGTAAATGCTCGCCAAGAAGTGTGCTCATATCCCAAGAGTGCCTCCTAAATCACGACACACAGCTCGAGCTGCAGGCTTCACAGACGTGGATCTTGTGTCTTTAAAGGCCAAAAGGGAGCCACCAGTGTGATCATGAAATCAAGGTTAGGAGCTGCTTTTCCAGATGTGGAGTCACAGAAATGTCAATACAGGTGGGGAAAATGCCCTTGTGGTCACACAGCGAGGGATTTGAGGTTGGGGCCTGGGTAAAGGAAAGGCCGCTGAGTTTGATTCTCTGTTTCTGTTGCTAGCTGATCTCCACTCCTTATTCTCCCTCGTTAGAGGAGGGCAGCCTCTTTCAGCATAGGAGCTGGGATGAGCCTTTCCTTTTTTTTGCATATTCAGTGTTTTTATTTTATTTATTTATTTATTTAAATTTATTTATTTATTTTTGGCTGCGTTGAGTCTTTGTTGCTGTGCATGGGCTTTCTCTAGTTGCAGTGAGCGGGGGCTACTCTTCGTTGTGGTGCGTGGGTTCTCATTGCCGTGGCTTCTCTTGTTGCGGAACACGGGCTCTAGGTGTGTGGGCTTCAGTAGTTGTGGCACGCAGGCTCAGTAGTTGTGGCTCGCGGGCTCTAAAGCGCAGGCTCAGTAGTTGTGGTGCACGGGCTTACTCGCTTCACGGCATGTGGGATCTTCCCAGTCCAGGGCTTGAACTCGTGTCCCCTGCATTAGCAGGCAGATTCTTAACCACTGCCCCAGCAGGGAAGTCCCTTCAGTGTATTTAATAAACTACCAATCTGTAATTAGGAGAAGCAGTGTGTGCAGATACATTGGTTCATGATTTCAAACATATAGTACATCCTGTAGGCCAGCATCCAGCACCTCATAGGTGTTGTCTCAGTTGGAGGTTCACCTGGATCCTCAATAGGCCACTCTGCTGTGCTATAAGGCAAGCTGCTGGTTGAGGCATGGAGAGAATATGAGATACCACTTCACACCCGTTAGGATGGGCACCGCTAGTGTTGGAGGGTCTCCTGTGGAGGCAGGGGGTGGCTGTGGCTCACCGTGGTGGGGGGACGCTGGAAGCAGAAGTTCTGGGAAGTACTCCTTGGCGTGAGCCCTCCCAGAGTCCACCATTAACCCCACCAAAGAGCGGGGTAGGCTCCAGTGTTGGGTCGCCTCAGGCCAAACAACCAACAGGGAGGGAACCCAGCCCCACCCATCAGCAGACAAGCAGATAAAGTTTTACTGAGCTCTGCCCACAAGAGCAACACCCAGCTCTACCCACCACCAGTCCCTCCCATCAGGAAGCTTGCACAAGCCTCTTAGATAGCCTCATCCACCAGAGGGCAGACAGAAGAAGCAAGAAGAACTACAATCCTGCATCTTGTGGAACAAAAACCACATTCACAGAAAGATAGACAAGATGAAAAGACAGAGGGCTGTGTACCAGATGAAGGAACAAGATAAAACCCCAGAAAAACAACTAAGTGAAGTGGAGATAGGAAACCTTCTAGAAGAATAATAATGATAGTGAAGATGATCCAGGACCTCGGAAGAAGAATGGAGGCAAAGATTGAGAAGATGCAAAAAGTGTTTAACAAAGACCTGGAAGAATTAAAGAACAAACACCTAGAAGAATTAAAGAACAAACAAACAGAGATGAACAATACAATAACTGAAATGAAAAATACACTAGAAGGCATCCACAGCAGAATGACTGAGGCAGAAGAATGGATAAGTGACCTGGAAGACAGAATGGTGGCATTCACTGCCATGGAACATAATAAAGAAAAAAGAATGAAAAGAAATGAAGACAGCCTAAGTGACCTCCGGGGCAATATTAAACGCACCAACATTCACATTATAGGGGTCTCACAAGGAGAAGAGAGAGGGAAAGGACCCGAGAAAATATTTGAAGAGATTGTAGATGAGCCTTTTGATGAAAAGTAGAAGTCCTGGATTCTATGTCAGAAAAAGTCCATGTAGTGAGAGAGGTCACATTGCTCAAGAAGGTGCCTACAAATTTGGATTGTTTCTATTAACAAGACTTTGATTTTCTTTAAATTCAAATGGAGTCAAGTTTCCTTTACTGCAAAAAGCCTTATTTTGCACCTTCTCTGTGTCCCAGTTCTGTGAGATGCCATTGAAGTACAGAGACTTGTCTCTGCCTTCAGAGATCGCTCAGTCTCAGACAGAAGCTTCCTGCTTTATAGAACTCACTGAGTGTGCACCACATACCTTCCACATATGAGCTAAAATGCTGAGTGCTGGGAAGCTTGAATATGAAGGACTCGTTCCTGTTTAACACGCCACTCCAAAGTTTAGTGGCTTGAAACAACCACTGTTTTATTTGCTCTGAATCCTGTGCCTTGACAACTTTGGCTGCACTGAGTTTGGTGGCCCTTCTGTTGTTTTCTTCTGGGACCACTGATGTGACTGTAGTCTTCTGGCAGCTCCTTTGGGGCTGGTTGGTCACAGGTGGCCTCACGTACATGTCTGGCAGTTGGTGTTGGGTGTCAATGGGGCCACGTGCCTCCAGTAGGCTAGCTCATGCTTTTTCATGGGGAGACAGCATTTCAAGAAAGCAATGCCAGTGTACAAGTGACTGTTAAATCTGTGCTTTCATCCTGTTTACTAATGTTCTGTGGACCAAAGCAAGTCATGCAGTCAAGCCCAGAGTTAACAGGGGAAGAGACTATGTCAAGACATGGATCCAGGAGGCATCATTCACTGGGGGCCACCACTGTAACAGTCAACCACAGGCTCTGACCCCCTGTTTGCCCATGCCAGTGTGGGGCTTGATGCTTCACATATGCTATTTTATTAAATTTATATGATAGTTCTTGGAGGTAGATATTATTATTCCAAGTTTTCTGAAGTTAGTTGAGTTACCTAAGTTCATACAGAATGTAAAATGGCCAGGATTTTAACACTGAACTGTATAATTCCATGGAACTATGATGGACACAGGCCTGGACCAGCAACGATTTCATGAACAAAAGATGAGGTAAGGAATTGTATCAGGCAGGTGATGGTTGTTTAGCAGCTTAGTATGTGTTAAAGGTTGATCAGTCATAAGGGCTGATAATTCAGGAATGTCTTCAGTGAGTTCTAGAGATTTTAATTAGATCTTCCTGCAAATGGGAAGCATCAGGCTTTGGTTATGAAAAGAGCTAAGTTCAAGATCTGGTAATGCTACTTCTAGTATGTGATTATTTAAATTTTATGAGCCTCAGTCAACTTCTTTTTAAAATTTCGTTCTAAGGATTTAATGATTGCATGTCTGTAAAATTCTGAACACAGCATTCGTACCTCGATGGAACTCAGTAAGTGGCAGACATGAATGATTTAAGTGGGAAAATGGCAGAGGAAAAAGGAGAGGGTATTGTAGGCAAGGAGAGCCATGCTGGGAAGTGGGAGGAGATCTGATAGCAGGGATGACCTTGGGCTCTATCTGAGTGGTGAGAACTGCCAGTTTACAGCAGTGATCAGTAGAAAGTAGCAAAGGCTACATAAGATAAAGCTCAAGTTTGGAGGGCCTTGATGTCCAGGCAGAGGAGGTAAATCTGCCAAGTTGGAAAACAGGGATCCTATGGACAGCCTTGGCACCTGGGAGTAACTAAGATGTGCGTGTGATTGCAAACTCAGGCATCCTCAGAGCCCAGTGGGTTGCCCACTGTACAAGTTCATCCCCTCAGCCAAGTTTTTTAATCAGTTCAAATGAGTTTTTGATTTGAGTCCCATAAACACAATAATTTGAGTTTCTTCAAACATCGGGAGTGAGGCTAATAACAGAACGGCAATCCGCTTCTTTCTTTGTTAATGACCTTGGCTCACACCATGGGCAGGACGATTCATACGGTCATTGTCATTACAAAATTCAGGTTTCTTTTATTGATTGAATCTCGCTGTGAAGTACCAGACAGAAATGCCTTGGAGTAGAACAGAAGAGCCCGGTGTGCACATTTCTTCCCATTCTAAGGACAGATATCTGGTGTAGCTCAGAGGAGAATCCTACCTCTGAAAAAATGGGTATATTTTTGAGTCACCTTGAAAATAAAATACCACACCTACAGATGGCTGAAATGACAGAGACTGCTAACATCAAATGTTGTTGAGAATGTAGAGTAATTAGAACTATTATATATTGGTGATGGAAGTATAAAATGGTACAACCACTTTGGAAAACTCTTTGGCAGTTCTTCATGAAATGAAACTTACACCTACCCCTATGACCCAACAATTTCACTCTTAGGTATTTACCCAAGAGAAATAAAAAATTATATCCACAGAAAGACTTGTATAAGAATATTTATAGCAGCCTAAAATAAATAATGGCCAGAAATCATGGCAGAAAAAGGGTTGAACAATTTGGGTTTGTCCTTATAATGGAACAGTACTCAGCAATAAAAAGGAATGAACCACGATACATATAATGGCATTGAAGGATCTTAAAAAGTTACGTTACATGAAAGAAACCAGAACAAAAGAGTATGAAGTGAATTCCATTTATATGAACTTCAAGAACAGGGGAGTATGTCTATGACAATTGACAAGAACATTGGCTACCTTTGGGGTGGGGATAGAATTGACTGATAAGGAATCTAGGAGAATTTTCTAGGGAGATATAAAGGTTCACATTTTGATAAGGATGGTGGCTACATAAGTACATATATTTTTCAAATCTCAAACTGTAAACTTGAGATTGATGTATTGATATTTCATGGTTACATAAATATGACCATGATTTTAAAAATCAAAGCCCATATTCTAAAATGTAGGAGATACTTGAAACGAGATCTTCCTTCATTGTCTTTGTGGTATAGAAACCAACCCATTGGGCTCAAGATTTAAATTCCATCTATATTGTCTCCATGCTTTTGGACGAGTTACTTAGCCTATCTAAATTTCAGCTTCCTCTTCTGAAATACAGGGAGAATATATTCATTTATTCTTTCAATCAATAATCCCATGTGCCACTTACTGTGTAGATGCTGGGAATAAGATAGTGGACAAGAGAGACCCTTCCCTTCCTTCATGGATCCTACCTTCTAAACCTGGTGCCTATAGGGGTTAAGACAACATCTAGAAATCATGGTGGTGAAAGTTTGACATTTCGTTCACTTTTTTTCCAAAACACATTACAGGCTAAACACTTAGGTTTGTGAACTTTTGCAAAGTTTACTTATTCTTGCAACATTTATTTATAAACCCCAATCTGAGGTTTATCCTATCTGATCTTTAATCACTATTTCAAGTTTTGTATCAGTAAAACAGAAATATTCAAGTTGTGGAATCGTATAGTAGGTGCTCAGTTAGGTAAGTTTTCCTGAGACCCTCAACTTACAGGATTATTCTAAACTTTTCCCATGGTCTTGCAATTTCACTTTATAGGAAGGTGAGAGGTTCTCAACTTCACCCCACCCAACTTCTGTGTCATTTATGTCCCCATTTGTCAGCAGTGTTCGTGGCACTTACAGAGGTCCCTCAATTCTGATTGTCCTAATCTGAGCAATAGCCTTTCTCAAAGCATTGTAGGTAGATTGTTAAAATGCTGCTCAAAATTCAAAACCACCTACTTATTTCTATTTTAATCAATTTCAAGACAGGGTATTTTGTTTCACTATGAATTTTGACGTTACACTGTAAAAGTAGAGTTAGCGCAATATACTTAGCAAAAACCAAAATCATTTTCTTTTAAGAATGTTATAGCTTAAAAACTAGTTTTTGATCTAATTTAAGGAATATAACCTGAATTCCTTTATATTTCAGTGTCATATAAGATGTCGAAATGCAATGTTGTTAGATAAGAATAACTAAGATATTCTCCTTTCCCTGTAATTTCATCAGTATTATCTTCCCCCTTTTCCCCTATTAGTGAAATTCTAGCTAGCCTGGCTCTCTAATTATAAGCTGGGCAGGGATCATAGGTTATTTAACTTTTCACTGTACTAGCTTTCTTTCCACAAGATGGTGACAATAATAGTTCTTCTGTCTTGGGATTGTGAAGACGAAAGAACATAATATGTGGTGTAAAGTATTGATACTTTCCACATTACCTGGAACACAGCAAGCATTTAATAAATATATGAATAGCTGTTATTATTTTTATTATCCTTTGATTCAGTTAGGATTAGGGCAACTGTGAGTGACAGAATAATATCCCAAATCATAGTGTTTTAAACAAGTTGGAAGTTTAGTTATTGTTCACATGAATGTAGGCAATCCAGGGTTGGTATAGATGCACCAGGATCAGTGAGGACCAAGACTTCTTTCCTGAGTGCTGCCAACTTCAACACGCAGGTCCTACTCAGTCCAAGATGGCTGGTCCAGGTCTGGCCATCCTGCATCAGCACACAGAAAGGAAGGGAAAAGGGAAGGGTATGCCCCCTTCCTTTAAGGACATCTCCCAGTAGATGCACACAGTACTTTGACTGACGCCCCATTGGCCACATGGTCCCACTTGTTGCTGGTGAGATCAGAATATATAGGCTATTGTTTTTTCTGGGCAGTCAAGTGCTTAGCTAATATCAGGGGTCCAGTTACTGAGAAAAAAGGGGACAACTAGCACCTTTGCTCTGTCACATTCTTGATAGCATAAACCACGTTCTTTTATGAAGTTGTCCTCAGCTACTTGGATTCCTTAGTTGTTTCTTTTCTCTTAGAACACTCAGGAATACACCATTCTGAGTCTGCCTTTTCTTATCACCAGCACCACTACTATCACTGCCTTTGTCCAAGCCACCATCCTCTGGCCCAGGATTATGGTAGCAGCCACCAATGGGACTTCTGCTGCCACCATTTTTTCCACACAATAGGCAGAGTAAGCTTTTGACAGTGTAGGTCAGATCATGTCTCTTCTCTTCAAGACCTTCCAATGGCTTCTCATATCACTGCGAAGAAAATCTCAAATCTTTGCCCTGCCTTCTGGGATCTATAGGACCCGACACCTCTCTTACTGTGGCTTTGTTGCCCTCCCCCTCATTATATATACTCCAGCCACACCAGCCTCCTGGCTGCTCTTTCTACTCCAAAGGAAGGTACAATCTTTCCTTAAGGTCTTTGTACTGAAAACAGAAAGACAAGCTCAGTGAGGCTACGTTGCCCAAGGCCATGCTGCTTAGAAGTAATCGAGCCAGGATCCAAAACCAGGTTAGTCTGCCTACATGTTCTGTATCTTTTTATTCAACCCCATTGCATAAATGCTTAATGACTGCCTGATTGCTCAGTAATAGATTCTCTGGAGGCCATCAATCCGTTCTGAGAAAAGACTGCTCAGCATTTCTATGAGAGCCACAGGTCCTTCTGTGGGAGAAAACAAGGTCTTCTAGGATCTCTCTCTGCCAGAATCGTTAGGAGCCCTTACTCTAGGCCCTGTAGCCGTAGAAAATAATAGGCATCATCAGGCGTGAGGTCAGCAGAAGCAAATTGGATCAGCCGTCTTCCTTTCAGGGACCAAATGGAAAGATGCTCTCTGGGAGTTAAGGTTGGACCTGCTCAGGTCAGTGCGCTCTTCTGCTGTTCTTTGTGCTGAATCATTTCCATTTGGGGCAAAGCAAAATTAGATACAGCTCTTATCCCATTCACTGAGTCGCCTCTTTTGCTGAGCATTGAAATTGATTTAAAAGAAATGAAAAGGAACATGCTTGCCCTTAAGGACTTCATTTAGATCAGTTACTTAACCTGGGGAGGAGGTGGTTTTTTTGAGCTTCAGAGAATCTGAGATTCCTTTGAAATTACGTGTAAACTCTTGTCTGTATAGATACATGTATTTGTTTTTCTAGTGAGAGGAAACAGAGCTTTTATCAAGTTCTCCGAGGGATTTAGCACTCCGAAAACGGTGAGAACTCCTGGAAATAAACACTTCCCTAGATGCTTATTATTTATTTAGCACAGAGTATACACTCTATGTTATATCACTCCTTTTAATCCTCGAAACAACCCCATGAGTTAGCATATTACCATAGTAATTTCATAGGTGCAAAAACTGAGGTCAGAGAGAATCAATTATTTTTTAATATCACACATAGATTTTAAGCCTGGGAATCACATTTCAAACCCAAATCTGTTATACTGCCAAGAATGTACTCTGTTTTCATCTTGACGTATATTTTACTAAAGCAGCCTATAGACACATGGTTTTAAAAATTAAATAGTACTTTGTAAAAACGTTTTCTTCTGCTTTCTGCATTGTCTCTTTCTTTTGGATTTTCCCCTCATTCTTTGTGTTTTACGTTGGAAACTTTGCTTAAATCTGTGAATCCTTGGTTACCCTTTGATATTAAAGATGTGCTGCCCCAAAAGCTCATTACAAGCTCTGAGGGCAGGTAAAGCTTTTTGCCTCATGGGTCTCACCACTGGGACATTGGGTAGCCAGCTGGGGGCAGGTAAAGCTTTTTGCCTCATGGGTCGCACCACTGGGACATTGGGTAGCCAGCTGGTATTTTCACTGGAGTGACCCACATGAGTTTCTAGAGTTTGTTTTCCAGATCCTTTGAATTTCTCCAGGCAAGAACTTTCCAACTCCCTGCTTAGGGTGTGTCTGAGACCTGCTGTTGGTAGGAGGCGGTTAGCAGTTCTGGGTAGGTGGGAGGAGGGGACCTGATTCTCTAAGTACTCTATTATAAACAGAGCCCTTGTTTCCAGTTTTATGCTTCACATACCTTCTTCAGGCACACATCCAACTTCTGAGCCTTTCTGGGGATCTGTGGGATAAACTAGCTCACCTTTCTTTGATATCCCTCTCTGCAGGCTGCCATATCCTAGATGTCTCCACTTTTAGTGACAATATTACTACTTCTCCATTCAAGTTCCATCTTCCAAAATCGATTAAACTATCTCATCCATTTCACCTCTTCTATTTCCTTTAACCTCTGGAGTTGCACCTTTTCTATTCCTTCTTTGTCTCTTCAGATGGACTTTTTAAAGAATGGATGTGGTCCTGCCACAATTCTAAAATGGAAGTTTCTAGGTTTGTTCTTCCCACTGTCATTAGACTACCTCTTGGTATCTATCACATTCCATCCTGACTCTGAGAGGGACGCAAGAAAAACCTTCAAGCGATTCTGCCCTTAAGTGTCTTATAGTCTATCCCCTGATGACATCATGCCATAGACTATGCACCTCGGATACGACCACGCGATTGCACACCCAAGAGGGAGATTACAGAGTGAGGGCTGGAAGTTTAGACGTTTTCTATGCAGAGGGATCCAGAAAGGTACACTTAGCGAGGTGGAGAGTGGTGTATCTAAGACTAGGGGAAAAATACGAGCAAAATCCTAAAGGCAGACAAGTTCAGGGAGAAAAAGCAGTGTGTCTATCAGCTGGCTTGAGGAAAGGAATGTGTGAAAGGAAGTATTAATATGCAGATCCCGATCCCGCTGGGCGCCAGGTGGAGTCAGGTCCTGAATGTTTGATTAGAAGTTGGGGTATGATTTTGTTCTAAGATGATGGCTCGTCACTGGCATCCTACAAACAGATGGTATAAAGAGTGTCTGTAAGAACTTTTTTTTTTTTCGGTACGCGGGCCTCTCATTGTTGTGGGCTCTCCCGTTGCGGAGCACAGGCTCCGGACGTGCAGGCTCAGCGGCCATTGCTCACGGGCCCAGCCGCTCCGCGGCATGTGGGATCTTCCCGGACCGGGGCACGAACTCGTGTCCCCTGCATCGGCAGGCGGACTCTCAACCACTGAGCCACCGGGCAAGCCCTATAAGAACTCTTATGAGGGGTATGTCACTTAGGACATAATAGGCTGGAAAAATCACTTAAGGGTCTTGAGGTCTGGACCAACCAGGGCACGTCACATGAACAGGGTTATATCCCAGATGCTGGTAAATCTTTTCCATGAATCTTTGTGATTTCTGCTCCGATTTTTGTCCCCTGCCCGTCCAGTTATCAAAGTGCAAACATATGTGCAAAATTTTAGAATAAGAACAAGATAATGTTGATTTTGCAGTTCAGGCAAAATGTGAATATCGAACTATATGCAGACAGGAGAATTTTCATGATCTATTCACATTCCAGATTACGTTTTTTTTCTTTTTGCTGTTTTCAAAAATGAAGACTCTTCAACATTAATCTGCTTTGCAAATCTTATTAACTAAATTGAAAGCCTTGCAAACCTATTGCCAAGCGTGTGAAAACTGTAGACTTTTCTTAACCTGTTATCCTGGTGTTCATCCTGTTTTTTTTTTTCCTACGTAGGTAGGAAACTTCTGAATATGTTGAATAGCAAGGAATGAATGGCATTTTTTTAGACGCATCTTAGTACTTATTTTTTTCACTTTTCATAACTCCAAATTCCCTTTGAAAATGTCAGCCTGCACCCAGCCTCTCCACATTGGCCATTCCGAAGCTGCCCTCTAGCTGTCTGGGTAATGCTGCCTGGGGTGGAGCTGTGGTCTCTGCCCACCAAGGGGGACGGGCAGTGCCTCCGTGGAGATTCTTAAATGCCTTTTCTGTGGATGGGTTTGTGCTTTCTTGGGTTCTCACGGGGAATCTTCCTGTAGGTCCTGTCTCTGAGTCGTGATTACGATTGAACCACTCCACCAATCGAGCCTTGCTCGGTATTTAATCAATCTCAAATTACCCGCCAAGTCGTTGCAGTTCAAATGTCAGTCTGGAAGTCTCCCTGACTCTTTCCATTGGCACTTAACGTACCTTTTCTGTTTTTTTTTTTTCTTTTCCTCTTTTTTTCTTATCGTCCAGACTCTTCCCAAAATGTTTAAGCTTGTTGAAAAAAAGCATATTTTGTCAAGCACTTGCAGTTATATAAATAAGCTAATGAATCAGAAACGGGCTTGGATTTCCCCCTTTCACTGCAGGTATTAGAGCTCAGGTTTGGCTGTTGCTGGAACTACTTGGTGAAGAACTCTGTCTCTGGAACCGTCTGTGGGAGGAGCCCTGCTCACCAGAGGGAGGCAAAGGGAATTGCTGTGCACCAGAGAGGAGATGTCTTTTGCATAACAATTTAACACTTGCTGGTGAATATTCATATTCTAGGTGTAGAAGTTTTAGAATTTACAAATTTGTGGCAGTAGGAAATGTAGATCATCATCAGGTAAATGTAATAGTTACTTCTCTGTTTTAAATGGCCAGGATCACCGAAACGGAGTTTCATTTTTCTCCTTTTGCTTTTGTTTACACTGAAATTAAGGCTGGAAGGTTATAGATACTGAACTATTGGTAACAGACATGCTCTGATGACTTTCACTTTGTGATAAATATGATTTAAAGTCAGTTGGCTCGATTATGATCTAAGGATTGTTTTTGTCTTAATGTTACAGCTAGCTCATCTATCTGTTCTATCTGCAGATTTCTCTATTAATCAGTAATCCGTAAATAGATTAGATAGAACATTAGAGCTAAACCAATATTACTGATGCTAATGATTTATGTATACATAATTATTATAATATATCATGAATATATGTGTGTGTTTCATACATACACATGTCTAAAATCAGTTTTATGGGTGATTAATAAATAAACTAAATTTGGAGTACTTCAATTACATTAAGGCTTTCTAGAGAAAATGAAAAGAAAATTGCTATTTATTAATCCCTGTGGGAAAGAATTTGACTATGTAACACATCTCATATATCCTGTAATTCTCAGAAAAACTCCGTGATGCAGATATGAGAAGACCAAATCACAGAGGGTGAAGGTCATTGCCCAAAATTGCCGAGCTGGGCTCAGGGTGTTCTTCTGTTTTACTAGAGAAATGTAGTCCCTCCATCTCACTATAAGAACAGAGTTAGAACTAAACTGTGTGCCATCCTCATCCCCTTTAGAAAGGAACACTTCTCTTTTTTATCTCAAGGTCTTGCATTGGATAACACTGCATCACCCTCAAGGTCTTGCATTGGTCTTATTCTGGATATCATGTGGTCACCCAAAGACCTACATGGATCACCCAAAGACCTACAGACTGGATGCATCCAGTAGATGTTCAAGGTACCACACTTGCTTTGGGGATTTAAAGTATCAGGAAAGATCAGGGTCTTGGAGTGTTCTCACACTTTGGATCTCTAATCTGGAGAACCCTAGCTCCTGTCTCAGAGTTATCATTTTCACTACTTTTTTTCTGGGTTATCTCTTCACTCAATGAATGACCACATCTAGGATTCATATTTCAGAAAAATAACTGAGCTCCGTACTCCATGTCCTTACTTCTTATTATGCCACAAAGCAAGTCTTTTCTTTCTGCCTGGAGTGTCCTTCCCACATTATCTGCCTGGTGAACTAATCATCCTTCAAGGACTCTTTCTACAGCCACCTCCTCCAGGAAGCCTGCCTTCTCTGAAATTCCCAGACATAGTCAGTATTTCGGCTCCTATTGCATTGCAAATACTTCTCTGGTATCCCACATGTATTTACTCAGCACCTAGTATGTTAGGTACCATGGAGGTTCCATTAGCAGGAGTTACTCTGTAGTGTAATGCTTTCTTTTCTGTCTCCCTCACATGGCTTTAAGACTGAGATGTCCACTATCTTATTCACTCTCATATCCCCAGCACCCAGACTCATACTGGGACATGGTTGGCACTCAACCATGTGCTGAGTTAAGGAAATCCACCTTCAGTCTTAAAAGCATGCTCTGGAATGCGTCAGAAATTGGATGGATTAAAGATGCCAAAACTTTGGGCTGTGGGGTTATGGGCAGAGTCAAAGAAGGGACTTAACAGATTTTGGGGTTCAGGCAAAGTTGAGATCACACAGGTTTAAGTTCACATTCTATGTTGCCTCTTGAACACAGAGGTACTAAATATTCTTCAAGTTAAAAAAAATGATGACGACAATACTTCCCACATGTGGTTGTTATGTAGATGAAAGAAAACAATATTATGTGGATTAATTAAGACAGTTTCTAGGACATGAACTCATTCCAACTTCCCACAAGTAACTTGGTCATGACATGTGAGTAGCTTGTGGCATAGTCAGTATTCTAACTCCAGTCTTCTATGCCCAAAAGCTGGTGGTGATTAACTTGTATCATTCTGCTTTGTAAACAAGTACATGTGCTCTCGAGATGAGGTTAATTCTCATTAATCTTTCATTTGTGTCTAAAAACCAAAAGATAGTGGTCAGTCCTCCTTCAAATGGATGTCGTAAAGCAGCGAATGATAGCATCATACTTTCGACGTGGAGAGCAGTACTTTCATCCCTAAGTTTGCCCACCCCTGTGGAACTTGAGTATAGCATCCCTTCACGGTGCAACCCAGTAACTGGTGTTGTGATGTGGTGTTTAAAAATAGATGTAAATAGTTAACACTTCTTTGAAAAGGAATCAAATCCACACTTATAGCCTTTATCAACCAGCTGGTTCTTATAAGCTTCTTCCCGATCTGTGTGCAAACATTACTTTTAAGTGATCAGCTGGCATAATTAGGTAAGATTGTACATGAGAAACACAACTCTGTTTTCATCTCGGCTAGAAGAAGAAACAAACATCAGGGATGATGATGTGACGGTAAGTTAGATGTGGGAGATTTTTCCAGCAGTTGCAATACCTTGCTGCTCAGCAGAGCTAGTTATTTATTTATTTGTTTTTCTTTTTGAGTTCAAAGGTGCAGCTTTACAGAACCTCAGACAGAGAGGTAATTAGGAAGCCTGGTACTCGTGGGGTGCGGATAGCAGCTCTGCTGGGTCTAGGATTCTGTGTTTTATCTTCTGTTAGGATTTTTCAGTATTTAATTTTTTCTCATTGCGTCATAGATTTAAATCAGATTTAGGGAAACTGAATTGAAGACCGGGCTGGGGATGGGACTGGGGGCTGTGACCTCAGAGACAAGATGCTGTTAAAGAAGTAGGAAGATGTTAAGCAGGGAAACCTTTATAGCTTTGATAAAATGGAGGGCAAGTGGTTGCAGAATGGGGAGACGCACATTCTAATGTCAGGTGTGCCCACTGGGCAGCTGACTAACCCTCTCTTGACCTCATTCTCTGATCTGTAAAAATGAGGGTTTGGAAATAGTCCCCAAATGGATTGAGTGCCTGTTATGTATCAGACTCTGAGGTGATTCTCACCCCGTGGGGCTCAGCTGCCTGGGAAGACAGACCAGGTGGCGAAGGATCCTGATGGAGAGAGTGCAGGGTCCATGCGTTAGCAGGACCATGTGTTATCTGGAGCTAGACTGGCCAGTGTCACAGCCGTCTCTGAGGTTACTAACTGTGTGATCCTGATGAAAACACCAATACCTATAGCACTGAGTTGTTGTGAAACATGGAGAACATTGCCTGACACATAGTACGTGCCCAATAAATCTAGCTGTTAGTACGGGAGCGCAGAACAGAGAACCACGATTATGTAGAGGGTATGGGGAGACCAGACCTCTGAGAGGAAATATTAAACTGAGACCTGAAAAAAAATCCAGTGGGTGATTTTAAGGCATCTCCCACTTAACAAGGTTGGCTGACAGCTTCCTTCCCTCTGTAAAACATATGGTTGATGCCCAAGCTCATGGTCAGTGGGTCATGCTACCTTGGCTTCAACCAACATTCCATTAACCTACCAACTACCAGGTCCTCTTATGCCAGATAAAAGACCATGTACAGCCAGGGAATACAGCCAGTATTTTATAGTAACTTTAAATGGAGTATAACCTTTAAAAATTGTGAAGCAGTATGTTGTACACCTGAAAATTATATAATATTGTACATCAACTATACCTCGGTAAAAAAATTTTTTTTCAAAGAGCACCTACTGTAAAAATAATTGTTAATATTCATGGGGCAGCTCCTAGGCACAGATAGCAATTCAGGTGTACATGGACAGGTATGCCCAGATGATCTCATTTAACCTTTTTTTTTTACAATCCTAATAAGGCTTCTTTATATGCCCATTTGACAAATGAACCCATAAAGTGATAAGTAGGGGAGCTGAATCTAGGTCTCTTTTGGGCCAAAGCTACCTCATCTAAAAGCTCTTTAGAGGTTTGTCAGGTGGAA
The DNA here is from genome assembly GCF_059928025.1 of Delphinapterus leucas. Classification (NCBI taxonomy): domain Eukaryota; kingdom Metazoa; phylum Chordata; class Mammalia; order Artiodactyla; family Monodontidae; genus Delphinapterus; species Delphinapterus leucas. Next base: position 44,067,220 of record NC_143133.1, on the reverse strand, counting down.
AAAGTGATCCAGAGCATTCCAGGGAGAGAGAACAGCATGTCCAAAGCCTCAGAACAGAGACAAGTTCTAGGATGCTTTCCTTCCAGCACTAACATTTCATTATTTAATAACTGGCCATGAGTTTCACTGTAGAAAATGAGGCTCAGAGAACTCAGGAGATTTGCCCTGTGATTTTTACATATAATTTCCTTATCATGATTTTTTGTTTGTTTTTTTACATTGGAATGGTTTCCATTCTCAGGTACCAAAGATAAAATTGTTTCAAATATACCATGTAAAAGGGCAGTGGTTTCAAAGGCTGTGGTCTGTTTTCAGACTTTCTGAGAATCCAAAACCGAAACGGCACTCCTGATGTTTAAACACTGCACTAAAACCCTCAGGATAGCTAAATCAATGCCTTCTTGAGGGACAACACCGTGAATACCTCTTTACCTGCTTCCAACCCCTTGCTGTCCCCCCAGTGAGTGGGAGTGGTGACGAAGGAGAAGGGGCAAAGGTGCCAAATGGTAAAATATTTTGGAGAAAATCAACTCCAGCCTCGCACATCCTCTGTTGACAAAAATAGTATTTTTTTCTTTTGCAGCTGTAAAGCATTTTGTAATTAGTCAACCCATTTTTAAATTATCAAATAATGATTAAGAAGTTTAAAAAAAACCTGTAAATATTTAGAACACGACAAGACCATTGCTAATGGAAACTTTGGAGAAATCGGGCTCAAGGGAAAGAAAAAAATCCTTTATACCATCAAACATTATCAGTCTGATCTTTGCCCTAACGGGACTTTAACAATCAGATTTCAAACCTATCAGGCTATTTTGAGTATGCACTGTGCAGAAAAATTTTACTGGGTTTTTCTCTCTCCGCCCCTCTCCTCAAAATATGGAACAAATAGGGGCTGGAGTTAGAAGCATTAAGAATGGGGCCTTTAAATGCAGTATATTCACGTGGAAAGAAAGTGCTGGGTATGTGAGATTCTCTATTCTGCGCCTCCCCATTTCTCCGGGAGAACGCTCTAGGCCTATTTCCTCTTGGGGACCTTTGTCCCGGCAAGTTCACTGCCAGGAAAACTCTGCCCTTGGGTTTGCAGGGGCCTGACTCCTTCCTGCCATTCAAGTCTCAGATCAAATGTCACTTCCTGAGAGGTTCCCTTGACCTGTACATCTGAAGTCATCACTGATCTTCACGAGCTGCTTTTTTTTCCCCCTCATAACACATCACAATCTGCAATGATCTGGTTCCTTTATTTGTCTTCTTGTCACCTCCCTCAATTAAGCTGTAAACTTCAGGGGACCTTGTCTGCTTCGCCACTGCCCAGAGCAATGCTTGGCACAAAGGAGGCACCCAAATATTTTTGAGTAAGTGAATGAAAATAAGTGCTTTAAAAAAAGTAAAGTGCCCCGTAAATATATTATTATGTGAAAATTGAAACCAGAAAATTTTTAATAATTTAAAATATTTGTCACATCACTTCTAGATGTTTTTGAGACAACGGTGTCATGTATTTTCCCTTAAAGCCCATTTTAACTTTATTCCTCATGGACTAATTTACCTGAGTGCCAATTTCTAGAAGTTTAGGAAATCAATATTTTCTAAAATAAACTGGCTTTGCATTTAGAGTAAAAATATATCTTGCTTGTTGGCTGGATATACAGGGAAGAGTCTGCATTATTTTATATTTGTGAGAAAAAAAAAATGACTAGGTCCTACATTCCAGCCAACAGAATCGAACAGATCAGAGAAACAAGGTCATCCACAATTCATATCAACTCTTAATACTTCAGAGTATGTTCCTGTCAACATTTGCAGAACTGTTGAGTCATGGAGTTTCAGCATAAAAGGAAACTTATGGTTCATTCACTTCATCCAGTCCCCGAACCTGACATTTGTATCCCTATATCACTTCTTTAATTTTGCAGATTGTATCTTCTGAATTAATTTAGCATCAATACAATATTGCTCACACTTGTATTTTAAAATATTCTCCTGAGGTTTAATTTCTAGACATCATTACGTTGAATAAAAATTGAATTGTTCATGCTACATCCCCAATTGGAAGGATGGTCCTGATGCTTTTGAGGTAGTAAAGTTTCATTTAAAAAAATACCGCTTGAAATGAATACAGGACGTATGAGCTGGGGCTTGGGAATATTTGCTGTGCAGATTTTTGTCCTAAGGGCAGGAAGTTTGGGTGAAGGGAAGAGTTTTTTTAACCACAATTTGACCTAAGGTAGAGAATGTGTTTTGGGTTCAAATAATAATATATGAGCTGATAAATATGGCAAGTGTATTAGAACAAATAGTCATTTTTTCAGGGTCTTGTTCAAAGCAAGTTAGATACAGCCTCTGTTTTATACAAGGTTATGGTTGAAATGATCATTCCCAGAATCCTTTTTGATCTGGAAGGAATCAAAAAAGGTCACCTAGCCCAGTGGCTTTCAAATTTTTCTCTATCATCTACAGGAAGAAATACATTTGGGGAGCATGATCCGGTACACAGACACACAGACACACCCAGACACACACACGCACATGCAAATAGGCAACCACAACTGAAACAAGAGATTTACAAACAGTACTCCCCCTCCCCTGTTTTCTATCTTTATACTCTGTCATTTAAAACAATGTTGGTTGTGCTTTTATAAACTGAGTTCAAGAGCACATTAGTTTGGAGAACACTAATCTGGCCCAAACCCTTCACTTTATAAATGGGAAGAAAAAGGCGCAGAGAGGGGAAGCTACGTCCTCAAGTTCATACCAAATTCAAGTAACCCTGTCGCTAAATTGTGTATTAGTCAACATTCTGTGTCTTCTCTTTCATTCCAATCAGTGAACCTATAAAACCATAAGAAGAAGCTACAGTTTAGTTAAAAAGAAAGAAAACACACAACACACTTGTTGGGTTCAAGCCCAAGTCCTCAGTGGCAAGTTTCCTAACCTCTCTGAGCCATGGTGTACCCCTTCTATATACAAGAACTTAAACCCTCAGCATAACAAGCCAACATCACTCTGTCGGATGAGTATTGAGACAATGTGGATGGAAATGCCTGATAAAACTCCTGGCTCCTGTTCTTCTGCTTTACTCCCCCTCCTCCCACCAAATAATAATAACTTTTTAAAAAAGAACAAAAAGGAAAGAACAAAATACACAGTATTATATTTTGGTTTAACTACCCGAAGTCAACCCTCTCTATGATACTTGCTCTGTAGACTAAGATGGCCACGGTTTTGCTGGTGTTTCTCCTATCAAGAGGCAGGGTCCATTGCCCCTCTTCTTGTATCCAGCTGGCCTGTGCCTGCCTTGACCAGGCCACTGCAGAGGTGGTGCCAGTTCTAGAGCTGGTCTTTAAGTGACTGATAGTTTTCACCTTGGTCCCTCGAGCAACGAGCCAGCATCTGGACATGTGACTACACAGCTAAGGGACCATGGGGAGAGGCCCTGACACTGCATGGAGAAGAAGCTGGGCTCAGCAGAGACCAGCCTTCCAGCTGTCCCCATCCAGGGGCCAGGCAGGTGGCAAAGTCTCAAAGGACCCTCCAGAGCAGCCTGACACCAGCTGAATACCACCCTGTTTGAACCTGTTTGATCCTACGTGGAGTAGAGAATCACCCAGCTAAGCCACTGGCCTATAAAATCATGAAATTTCGTAAAATGGTTTTTGTTTTAAGCCACCAAATTTGGGGGTAACTGTTGAGTACAACAATGAATAACCAAAACTCTTGATTGCTGCAGATAGCTTACGTAAGCAGTTTCCTAGAGGCAACGTAGCGTGGTACACATTCTGGGACAAGAAGACCTCCACTGAATTTCTATGTACCTCAGTTTCCTCATCTGTAAAACGGGAATAATAATACTACCACCTCATATAAGGATTGCTTTGAGGATTAAAAAAAGTTAATATATATAAAGTTCTTAGAACAGAGTCTTGCACACAGAGTGCGCTTTGTAAATATGCATTATTATTCTAGAGCAAGAAATTACACTTTTGAATGCTGATTTAGATTACAACTCAGAGGATCAGCCTTTACTGCTTTTAGATTGTGAGCAGGTCTTGGTTCTGGGTCTTCAGGTCTCTTGAAATCTGACTTGCATAAACAATTCAGATTGGGCTTAGGAATGAATATCACCATGGCACCTAAAAGAGATAAAGAATTGTAAACAAGGGGAAGAGAGACATGATATTTGCTGGAGTGGCATTTGGTGACAGGTCCACTGTTCTTAAATGTTGTTATTAGCAATGTGAACAAGAGGTTGAATAGCACATTAATCACATCTGTGACATCAAATCATGTAGAAGACATGAGAAAACAGGGATTACATCTCTGTATCAGGAGAGAGTAGGAAGGTGCACTGGGGAGAAAATGAAACAGTAAGATTAAATGCAGTCAAGTTCAAGATTTTGAATTGAATCTGTCGATATGCCAGTCCTTTCCCCAAAGGGTTATTTGAAGCATTTCAGTTGAACAAGTATTTACACATGGTGTGCCAGGCACTGTTCTCAAAAATGGAAGCTCCTAGGTAGATAAGGCCTGTCCCTTCCTGTAAGAAGCAGTCTTGTAGGCAATGTAGATAGAAACCAATAAAAATTATACAGGGTGATAGGTGCCAGAAAAAAATGTACATACAGGAGGCTCCTTAAAAAATTAAAAATAGAGTTACCATATGATCTAGCAATCCCAATCCTGGGCATATATACAGAAAGGACTCTAATTTGAAAAGACACACCCCCCCTAGTGTTCATGGCATCATTATTCACAAATACCCAAGACATGGAAGCAACCTAAATGTCCATCAATAGACAAATGGATAAAGAAGATGTGGTACATTTATACAATGGAATACTACTCAGCCATAAAAAAGAATTAAACAGTGCCATTTGTAGCAACATAGATGGACCTAGAGATTATCATACTAAGTGAAGTAAGTCAGAAAGAGAAAGACAAATACCATATGATATCATTTATATGTGGAATCTAAAAAAATGATAAAAATGAACTTTTTTAACAAACAGATATAGACTCACAGACTTTGAAAACAAACTTATGGTTACCAAAGGGGAAAGGGGGGAGGATAAATTAGAAGTTTGGGATTAACAGATACACACTACTATATGTATAATAGATAAACAACAAGGACCTACTGTATAACACAGAGAGCTATATTCAATATCTTGTAATAACTTATAGTGGAAAAGAATCTGAAAAAGAATATATATATGTATATATATATACATATATATATATATAACTGAATCACTTTGCTGAAACTATCACAACATTGTAAATCAACTACACATCAATAAAAAAATGTATGTACAGGGTGCAGATATCATACAGATGAGGGAGTAAATGTTTCTACTTGGGATGATGTATATAACAATTGACATGTAAACAAAAGATTTAAAAACTAGAGATAGGAATAGGAAATTAAGTCTATATATAGAGAGAAAGAAAATAGAAGGTCACAAGACCTTGTATGTTTGAGAATCGGATTTGTCTGTGTCTTTTCTGTGAATGACATAAAAAGAAAACAGGATGAGCTACAAGTTGTCATCAGAGAGAATGAGAGTTAAAATCAAGATATAATTGAAGAAAAGTGATCCACGAAAAAAAAATTACTGAACTTGGAAAAAATCACTGAGTAAGGGAAAATAGACTTCACTGATATCCACACATAGGACATTTGCCTTGTCTTTGGAAGTAATAAGATTTTAAGGCAAGTATATTAGAGCTCTATGTTCATTTATCCATTCATTCATCAAAGCTGACACAAGGGAAATAACACACAGTCACAGTCCATCTGGGGAGAATCATTAATCAACTAATTATGGCAGTACATAATCATAACTTTTTCACCTTATAATGGAAAAGCAGAGTGAGCTATGAGAGGGGCAACTGGGATCTAATATTAAGGGACTGCTTAAAGGAGTTCTTCTTTAAAGGATGATGCTTAACTTGAGACTTGAAGAATGGGTTACATAGGTAGGAAGAGAAGGGGAGGGTCAGGGCAGTTTACACAGAAACTACAGCCTTTACAAAGGCCCTGTGGTAGGAGGATGTTACAAAATAGGCTTTGGAGAAAACAGGATTTGCCGGAAGGTACTAGATTTCAATAAGTACCATATGACCTTCAATAGAAGAGTTTTGGATTTATTTTATTTAACCTCAATAAAAATTCAGGGTTACCTCAGACCCCAGTGAAATATTTTGGACAGTATAAATCCTTTTAAACTGGGAGAAACATCTAGAGGAGGCTATTATATGCTTTTCCACTCTCAATAATGTCACTAGTGTCAGGGATAGTTTAGACATTTTTTTTTAACATCTTTATTGGAGTATAATTGCTTTACAATAGTGTGTTAGTTTCTGCTTTATAACAAAGTGAATCAGCTATACATATACATATATCCCCATATCTCTTTCCTCTTGTGTCTCCCTCCCTCCCACCCTCCCTATCCCACCCTTCTAGGTGGTCACAGAGCACCGAGCTGATCTCCCTGTGCTATGCGGCTGCTTCCCACTAGCTATCTATTTTATGTTTGGTAGTGTATATATGTCCATGCCACTCTCTCACTTTGTCCCAGCTTACCCTCTTCCCCCTCCCTGTGTCCTCAAGTCCATTCTCTAGTAGGTCTGCGTCTTTATTCCAGTCCTGCCCCTAGCAACCTAAGTGTCCATCAACAGGTGAATGGGTAAAGAAGATGTGGCACATATATACAATGGAATATTATTCAGCCATAAAAAGAAATGAAATTGAGTTATTTGTAGTGAAGTGGATGGACCTAGAGTCTGTCATACAGAGTGAAGTAAGTCAGAAAGAGAAAAACAAATACTGTATGCTAACACATATATATGGAATCTAGACATGATTTTTTTAATCTGAAGTATTTGCTCTACTTAGGATACTGACCAATTATAGTATTACTATAGCTTTCAGTTGGAAACCTGCTTCTAAACCCAGCAGGATTTTACACTGTCATCAAGTGGTAAATATGATGAATGCAATGAGAAACACAATACTTTGCTTTTGACTTACAATTAAAAATGTTTATTAAAGTTCATGTTCTCCTGCTCTGTGATGATTTTCAGGCTTGATGTGAACAAATGCTAAATAACACATTTGAATGATCTGAATATATAAAATCATATTTCCACAAACGCTCTGGTTTTCCGTAAATCAGTCACTGCTTCTTAGAAGGAAAATAAATTTGCTTTTGAATGGAGCACCAATGTTTTTTTCTTCCTAGTATTAGACTCTACATGTTTGAATGGGTTGCAAATCCTGTTCATTTTTCAGGACCCAGTGGAAGCTCCTGCTTCTACAGAAGGCCTTTGTTATCTCTCTGCTTAGCCTGATCTGCGTATTTTCTGATGCCCATCACTTTGTACCCCTGATTGTGGCACTTCATTATATCTTATTTTTTTTTAAATTTAACTCTCTTAGGTGCTTGTATTTTTTTCTCATTCTGATTATCTTCCAAACCATAATTCATAGCATGGCAGCTAGCAATTGATAAATTCTCAATGTGTGTGTCTGTTGATGGAATGGATGAGAGAAAGAAAGGGGCGATAGTGTTGCATTAGTTCAGGCCCTTAAGTTGCAAAAACAGAAAGCGATTTTTATTAACTTAAGCAAGAAGACAATGTATTGGAGTATTACAGGGGTTTCTCAGAGGATGGGCAGGGAGGCTGAGGAACCAGGCTTGGGAGAGTTGGGAACCAGTAGATGCCATAGGATATGAGCAGCAGAAATAACTTCATGGTCATAGCCAGTTATAATCACTGGATTGAAACCATCCTTTCTTCCAACCGTGTGTCCTGCTTTTCAAGATCCTAAGTCATAGGAGAGAGAATCCAACTGTCTGAATCTAGGTTTCCCTGTTGACACGTGGCTGCACTGGGTCAGGCAGAGAAAGACCTGGAAGAACAGCCTGTAGGACTCGCTCACCTTCCATAGATGGTATGTTTACTATCCAACCAGGTCTACGCATACTGCAAAAGCTAATTTTCCACAAGAAAATCAAAGTGCTGTTAGGAAGATTAGTATGGGTAAGATAAAAATTAAAAAGGCCACAGAGATATCCATTGCAGGTGGAAAGAACTCCACAGTAATGAAATTGATTTTGAATTTGTCTTGACTTCTCACTGGCTGGTGACCTTGGAGTGTGTCATTTGCCCTCTCTGGTCCTTTGCTTTCTTACTTATTATATATAATAACGTTGGCTTCTCTACCTCCCTGGATGGTTGTAAGGATTATAGACAATAACATATCTAAAAATGTTATGTAAATGAAAAGTGCTATATAACTACAGAATACTCTTTTTATAGTTTTTTGCTGTATTCTGCAACACCATTATTCAGTAGGTGCTGGTTGAGCAGAATTGAGAGACTTATTCCTCTCTTGAACGTGGAGGCTCCAGAGGAAATGTGAAGGTGACTTTCTCTTACCTACATCATGCATTCTAATAGCAATAAAAATATCACTCATATTTACTGAATGTTCACTATGTGATGGGATCTCACCTAAGCCTCTTTCTGTGTCCTAACTCCTTTAATCCTTACAATTACCCTATGTGTTAAATACTATAAATATTATTATTTTACAAATGAGTAAACTGAGGCACATTGAAACATCAAATGTATCTCATCAACATCCCCCTCTACACTCTATATCCCACTGATAAAGTTTGAATATTAATTTTTTGCTTCTTAACCATCTTGCAAGGTTATAAAGAAGATTAATGAGGAAATGTTGGCATAACATTTAGTGTACCTTGGAAGAAAGCTTCTGGTGAATGCAATTATTGTGGTGCATTTTCATAATAATTAAATGTGAAATATTCTAGTATTTTATGCTCTTCTTCTCTTTAATTAATCATCCAATCCTAGCTCACCATCAACTAAATTTCCAAAGCCAAAGACTTCAGAATAGTTACTCTTTCTTAAGTTTTTTCCCCCTGAATATATATATATATATATATATATATATATATATATATATATATATAATTAAAATTCATTGGTTCTAGTCTCACATATTTATTGTTTTTCCCTTGAGGGGCAGAACTGCAGGGCTGCAAGAGTTTAAACTCCGGGTCCAAAAAGCGTTGTAGCTCCTCTGGCGAGGAGATGATCAAATTTAGATTTGGGGGAACGAAACAAGCAATCCTAAGTTAAAACTTTAACTGCAACTGCAGAGTTAATGCCCATGCTTCTTAGACCATAATAAGGGGCCCTTCCTGTGTTAAGAGAAAAGGGAAAGGAGAGAACGAGAGAATGTGGTCTGGAAAAAATTTCCCCTGATGTCTTGTCACTCACCCAAATGAATGGTGATAATTGGACAGTGGAGACATTTGTAAGATCAAATAGGGTACCACATCCTTAAGAAGCTACATCTCTTGACAGCAGAGTGTCAGTCACAGGGGCTCTATGCCTTGCTAATGTCAATGTGCTAAACCTCAATTATCAGAAAATATGATGAGAAATTATAAAAGATGGAACAGAAGACTTCATCCAGGTGATAGAGTTTAAGACTATCTGGGATAATCCCATATTTCCCCATGAGGAAAATAAAGATACAGACATATTGTGGCAGGATTGGGGGCCTAGAAGAAAAATAGTTGATAAAAATAATTGGAAAGATTTCTATAAGCCTATGAATGAGTTCCGATAATTTTGTTAACTAGAAAAATATACTTTTTTGTGTTCATTAGTCAATCTTCCAAGTTTAAAAAAGCACCTTTACAGAGCAAATATACATGTGCATATATAGCTTCACTCTTTATTTATTTATTTGGAGTATAATTGCTTTACAATGTTGTGTTCGTTTCTGCTGTACAATGAAGTGAATCAGCTATATGTATACCTATATCCCCACCCTCTTGGATCTCCCTCCCACCCTATAGCTTCACTCTTTTTATCTGCTCTTCCTAACTGCATTTTTTTTTTAAATTTTGAAACATCCTGTGGATATTATTATTTTTTAAATTTTTTAAATTTTTAAATTTTTTTAAAGAAGATGTTGGGGGTAGGAGTTTATTAATTAATTTATTTTTGCTGTGTTGGGTCTTCGTTTCTGTGCGAGGGCTTTCTCTAGTTGTGGCACGTGGGTGCCACTCTTCATTGCGGTGCGCGGGCCTCTCACTATCGCGGCCTCTCTTGTTGTGGAGCACAGGCTCCAGACGCGCAGGCTCAGTAGTTGTGGCTCACGGGCCTAGTCGCTCCGCGGCATGTGGGATCCTCCCAGACCAGGGCTCGAACCCGTGTCCCCTGCATTGGCAGGCAGATTCTCAACCACTGCGCCACCAGGGAAGCCCCTTAACTGCATTTTTATAGCACTCTTCCTCAATGGAAAACAAAATGTTTTACAGCAGACCTAGATATAAATTGATACATGTGTCTGTATTGTAATATAAATGAAATGGCTGCTCTGTTAAATTTAACTTATATGTCTAAGGGAAAGCAAGTGTACATTTAGGGATGGATTAATTGTATTTAAAACATGATTTAATTTTACAAAAATAACAGATTGGATGATCATTGTAGAAAATTTGGTCTGATAATTGCCCTTTCTCTAAAAGATTTTTTCAAAGTTTTTTTTTCAAATTTTTATTGGAGTTTAGTTGATTTACAATGTTGTGTTAGTTTCAGGTGTACAGCAAAGTGAATCTGTTATACATATACATATATTCACTCTTTTTAGATTCTTTTCCCATATAGGCCATTACAGAGTGTTGAACAGAGTTCCCTGCGCTATACAGCAGGTTCTTACAGGTTATCCATTTTATATATAGTAGTGTGTATATATCAATTTCAATCTCCCAATTTATCACCTCCCCCCTTATCCCCTGGTTACCATAAGTTTATTTTCTACATCAGTGACTCTACTTCTGTTTTGTAAATAAGTTTGCTTGTACCATTTTTTTCCAGGTTCCACATATAAGCAATATCATATCTTAGTCTTTCTGTGTCTGACTTACTTCACTCAGTATGACAATCTCTAGGTCCATCCATGTTGCTGCAAATGGAATTATTTTGTTCTTTTTTATGGCTGAGTAACATTCCATTGTATATATGTACCACATCTTCTTTATCCATTCCTCTGTTGATGGACATTTAGGTTGCTTCCTTGTCCTGGCTATTGTAAATAGTGCTGCAATGAACATTGTGGTACATGACTCCTTTTGAATTATGGTTTTCTCAGGGTATGTGCCCAGTAGTGGGATTGCTGGGTCATATGGTAGTTCTATTTTTAGTTTTTTAAGGAACCTCCATACTGTTCTCTATAGTGGCTGTACCAATTTACATTCCCACCAACAGTGTAGAAGGGTTCCCTTTTCTCCACACCCTCTCCAGCATTTATTGTTTTTTTTTTTAAGTTTGATGAGTGTATAATAGAGTCTTATAGTATGAAAAAGTACAGTCAATAGCAGTATTTGAATGCTTGATTAAAAATATGGTAGAATGATTTAAAGGTTGTTCTGTCGAGTGGTAAGAATCCTCGTCAATCTATTAAAAACATTAACTGAGCAACTATTGTAAGCAAGGGGCTCTGCTTGGCTTGGATGGATCAACCTCGGGACGTAGTAAAGGGTCCATACCTGACTCCTGATAAGTGCTCGATAAATGTTTGCAATATGAAGGAAGAAATGAACTCAGAAACCTTGAATAACCCTGAGGATTTTTTGGAGTAGATACCACATGCAAAGCGCATCCCATGGATCAGTCCACTTAATCCTTACAACAAACCTGTGCTGTAATTGATTATTCTTGTATTAAGGATGGGTAGAATGACAGATTGAGAAACTTATTTGAGGCCAAACTTCTGGGGGCAGGTAGTAAAACTGGAATTTGAACCTTGGTTTGATTGCATCTGTTTTGGGGGTTCATGGATTCCCATGACCTTCTGTGAATTCCCTGAAAATGTTTTTCAAATTTGACTGTAAATTTTTCCAGAGAGACAGCTAATAGCTTTCATCACCTCAGTGAGATCTATAATGAGATCCCATATCTTCCTCCCAAATTTAAAAAGCTCGTACAATAATTGCAAAACTAAGATTTAGTTATAACACAATAGAAAGATTCAACACACATAGATAAATAGATATGGTTCAACATAAATAATGTGTGATTAATTGCCTGGGAATGTTGTAGGGTTGAAGTGGTAGAAACCCCCGTGGGTGGTGTGATTTGGGAAAGTTTCTCCTGGGGAGAGACGTTTGAGGTGGGCCTTGAAGAATATTGCTGTGCATGCCTCATGGAACTGGATTCCAGCCCTGTGCGCTGCCAGTGGACTCTCCCTCCCTCCCTTCTCCCATTATAGGGACATTTGTCAGCAAGGAAGAATTAATTACCACACATTTCCCTCTGCCTAGAGCCTATTACCTGCAGGCTGCTCCATGAACATTAGGCTGAGAATAGCAAGGAAAATGCCATTTGGAAATGTTCTGCTCAGAGCAGATGTCCAGCTGCTCATTTAGATCATGAACTGTTTGTCAATACTGACAATTAGTGGGCTAAAGATTGCATTGACCACATGACAAGAATCAATATGAGCAATACTTGTTAGTTATTTACCGCCAAGTGTACTAAAGCCTGTAGATTTCTTATAAATCCTTCAAAGCCATCCTGCTATGATCCTCTGGACAACATGCATTGACACATCAATAAATCCTTTTGACAAGGGTGATCTGTGAAAATCAATACCAGTTTATCTGCGATTCCCATGTAGGTGTTTTTTTTTTTTTTTTTTTTTTTGATAGGCCAGTAGAGGTTTAAGATCATATCCCAAAGTTGGAGAACTTACATGGTTGAGGTACAAGGCTTGTTGTCACTGTGCTTGCAGGCACTGACCTTGATTACTATTCTTTGCTCAAAGAATCTTTGTAAATCCCATAGGAGAGAGAGAGACCCCCTCACTGATAGTGATGAGGACTTCAGCCTCTTTCAGAAGTGCAGAGTTAAAGGTCTCAGTGCATAGTGCCTGACAATCTTCAGTTCCTCTCTGTCTCAAAAAAAGTTTCCCAGCAGTTACTCACCCTTATTCTTTGACAGCCTTTAGCACTGGTGCTCAATAATATCTCCTTGTTGAATAGATTTGCTTTTCATTTTTTATTATATGAGCTGAATTAAACCTTCACGATAAACAAAAATACTCACAGTTTCAAGTCATGTACATAAACAGTTAGGATAAGAATAGCTGCTGTAACAAAACTACCTCAAAATGTCAATATCTGTATTACATGTGGTTCTTGTAGCTGCTTCTGGACAGGGAATGATTTTCCTCCACATCATGATTCAGGGACCCTAGCTCCTTCCATATGTGGCTCTGTTATCCTCTGGTATCTGAGTGATTTCAGCCTGAGGAAGTGGCAACAGAAGAGAGAAAGAGAAACCCAACCACTTAAAAAAAAATCCTGACCTGGAAATGGCACATTTCGTGGGCTTATGTTCCACAGGCAGGAACTTAAAAAGGGGGCCACACGATGCAAAAAGGGATTTGTCTGTTTAGCCCTAGATGGACAGTCACCTCCCAAGGATAATCCCATTCTGCAAAAAAGAGCGCAGATTTTCCGGGGAGAGCTGGCCAGAAATGTAGACTAGGACTGGCTACATCTGTGGCATAAAGTACCTGGGCTACAGACATGGAAATACACCGCTCAGATACTTCACAAAGTTTGCTAGCAATTGGGGGAGACAGTCTGTCTGCCCTAAACTAGCAGAATTTATGCAAATGTTCTTTTCCTCCTTACTAATCTCCATGGTCAAATCCTCTAAATGCTGATAAACTTTATTTCTCTGGGTTTCCATGGACCTCTGCTCTTGCCATAAAAACTGCTACATCAAAACGGAATCTTAAGTCTCTTCTTTGAAAGTTCTGTTAGCAGCAGTTAAAAGACACTGAAAGATAAAGTGTTCATAATCATCTCATGCTCTCTCTCCTCTCTCGCTCTCTCTCTGTCTCTGGATTATAATCTCAAAAGAGGCAACTGCACTAAACTTTCAGGCTCCCAGGTCCCCTGGTCATTCATAAAATCTGCCCCCAGCTCTATTTGTCTCAGGGCTTTCTTGCTATCTGCCTTCTCTCTGCCTCTTATAAAAGTCTTTGCTGAAGAGCCATGTCTGTGTCTTGCTGAAACTAATAAAATGATATCTATCACTCTCTCGGGGAGCTCTATCCAGAGTCACGTTTGAGACCCAAAGACAAAGAGAAGTTTCTGCTGGCATTTTGCTGTAATGAAAAACCCAGCAGGTTTCCAGAGGCGCGTATCTAAAGCAAGAGATGCCCACTAACTTGAGGATTTTGAGGGTTTTTTCTTTTCTTTTCTCCCTTCCTTCCTTTTATATCTCTTCCTCCTCCTCCTCAACCTCCTCCTCTTTCTTCCTCTTCATTTTTCCTTTTAAATGACAGTACCAACTGCATTCAGTGTTTAAAGTTATCTGTTCTCATACTTTTTTTTGTTTGTTTTGCGGTACACGGGCCTGTCACTGTTGTGGCCTCTCCCGTTGCGGAGCACAGGCTCTGGACGCGCAGGCTCAGCAGCCATGGCTCACGGGCCCAGCCGCTCCGCGGCATGTGGGATCCTCCCGGACCGGGGCACGAACCCGTGTCCCCTGCATCGGCAGGCGGACTCTCAACCACTGCGCCACCAGGGAAGCCCCTCTCATACTTCTTTTAAGCATAAAACTTTGACATATGGAATTGGGAGAAGAAAAAATGCTTGGGAGAAAGCCTACCTTCCCTTTATGTAGGTTAACTTAAATATTTAAATTCTGAAGGAAAATTCCCCATAGGTAAGGCATACACTTTCTAAGTAGTCTTAAGTTTTTTGCTGTGTATTGAATGAAGTCTTTGGAAATTTCTTGTGTGCTGGGGTGACAGATAAGCGAATATTTGGAAAGACACGGGTAAAACAAGACTGGATGTGGTGGAAGAGAAAGCTGACCTTTGTGTCTTGTTTTTTTAGCCATCTTAGTTTCTCTAAATACAATATTTAAAGAGTACAGCAGTGGGTGAGGTGGGGATGTTCTGTTTCCCTGTAGCTTAGGTGGCCATGAGAATCAGAATGAAAGATCTGGTGGGTTTTCTACAGTGAAGCAAATGAAATAGCTCACTAGCTGTAAAGCAGCCAAAACTCTTGTGTCATTCACCAATAGCTACTATTCCTCAGGGAAATTTATGCTAGGCAAGGCAGGAATAGTAAGAAAGCAAGAAGAAAGGGCACGGGTAAAGCAAGGAAAGAATGAGTGAAAGCATGCTTTCCATTCTTTCAGAAGGATGTTCTGTTTCTGACATACTGAGAGATTTTTTGCTGTACTTCATCTTTGTATGTAGACTATTTTTAGCATCCAGCATTATTCCTGGTTAGAAGGATGACTTTGGGTATTATCCATGATTAATTAAGGCCATATGGCTCTTGAAATATTTTACTTGTGAATATAATAAGACCATAACTGTTTACATTTTTTCAAGGTATGGTCACAATACATTTTAACCCTATGAAGTACACAGGCAGGAATTTACTCCTGTTCTACAGAGGGCATGATGAAATGACACACATATCTTAGGCTCATATTTCAGGGGTGAAAACTTAAAACAGGGCCACACCCACATGAAAGAGGGACTTGTCAATGTAGCCCCAGGACGGGACAGATTCAGGCCAAAAAACAGTTTTCTTAACTCCCAGTCTGTGGCTCTTTCTACCAAGGAGATTTGAAATAGAAATATACTAATGATAGCTAACATGTATGGAGCATTTTGTTAAGTGCTTTTCATAAATTAACTCATTTACTCTTCAGAGCAATGCTATGGTATAAGTTCTGTTATTAGCACTCTTTTATAAGAAACTGGGGACCAGGAGAGGTGAAGTAGCTTATCCTTAGTGACTCAACTGGTAGGGGAAGGGGCTGGGAGTAAAATCCAAGCAGTTTGTCTGCTAACCCCATGTTCAGAACCTCCATGTAACGCCGA
Organism: Delphinapterus leucas; assembly: GCF_059928025.1. Taxonomy (NCBI): domain Eukaryota; kingdom Metazoa; phylum Chordata; class Mammalia; order Artiodactyla; family Monodontidae; genus Delphinapterus; species Delphinapterus leucas. The sequence goes on along the minus strand of NC_143133.1, from coordinate 44,051,253 downwards.
ACCTCCATGTAACGCCGAACCTCCATGTAACGCCTCCTCTCGAGGAGTTTCAAAATTTGTGCAAGATTCTTGAAGGTGTCCCATGTCCTTGAGGATCCAGAGTTCAGATCCAAGACTTATCAGTCTTCTCTCCTGAGTCCTGATGAACTCCTGCAGAAAGAGTTTTTGTATAATTGGAAGCAAAATCACCCATAAAGTAGTTCCTCTGCCACAACCCCCTCCCTTAAAGGCAGGGGGAGCTTCACAGATGACCTGTATCCTGTGGTCCCTCTTGCTGCACAGAACTAGACAAGCCTCATGGCCATTTATCTATACCTTCATCTGCGAGCTATGGAAGACATAAAGATGGAGAAGCTCTGGTCTTTGTCCTTAAGGAGATCACAGTCTCAAGGGGAGACAGAGATGTGGAATCAGATGGTTATTACATGCAGTAAGTGCTACCATGGAGGTAGCGGCAATGTTCTCCTTGAACCAGAGATGGGAGGGACTAATTTGGGCTAAAGAAATAGGGGGTCAAGACAGTACGGATTGCTTGCTGCTCAGGAATAAATCAGACCACTCTGTGTTCAAGTCATGGCTGGGTCGATTTGTACTTGGAAACTATTAGGAAAGTTCTTTTTCTTCACTATGACTCAGTTTCTTATCCTGACAAATCAGGAAGATAATGCCATCTCCCTCGGGGGGTTAACATGAGGATTATGGAGAGAGCAATAGAAAACTGATCCCATAGTAAGTGTTTGGGAAAGGTGGTGATAGCAATAATGACCATCTTGAAAGCCATCACGGACGCTGTGACACTTAGTGACGGCATTGTGGTTGATGTGAAGGAGGTTGTCAGGCAGAGAAGGGAGGGAGTCTGAGCTGAGGGAGGACAGTTCCTGCACCAGAAATCAGCGCATGCGAACGAAGCCACAGAATAATATCTCCCCATAGTACAGTCCTAAGAATGCTGTCTGGCATAAGGCTCCACCTGCCTTTTCTCTCCGCAGACTTTGCCTATTCTAGCTGATTCTACATATAGTCGGAGGAATCAATGTCCATTGCCATAATTGCTATCATAGCATTTTCCCTCCTGAGAGCTAGGCAATGGTTCCCAATTGCCTCTTGAATCAGCTTGAATCAAAGTGATCATGGACTCCCAGCCCTCATACCCATCCCTCGTCTCATCTCTTGCCATACCCTGGATTTTCTCTCCACTCCAATCAAGGAAGTCTCTTGGAAGAGACTTTTCCTGAGTCTCTACATTATTTTCCATCCTTCCCTCTCCAGGAGAAGGTGACCCCCTTCATATGCATTAGACAGAATTTCTAAAGTAAGTGTGTGTATGAGCGTGTGAGAGTGTGTTTGTTGTGATTTTAAAGTGATGAAAAATGGAGAAGCATGGTGGATAGAATTTATCTGGTCACAAACCAATGGCTTTGATCCAGATAAGCATTCGCTGATGTAGAGTGAACTTTGTTGGCCTACGCAGTGTTTAAAAATATTCAAGTACAGTGTTATGAACTAAATGTTTGTATTTTCCCCCTACATTTGATATGTTGAAGTCTTAACCCCAATGTGATGGTATTCAGAGATGGGGCCTTGGGGTGGTAATTAGATTTAGATGAGGTCAAGAAGGTGGGATGCTCATGATGGGATTAGCGTTCTTCTAGAAGGGTCACCAGGGATCTTCCCTCCTCTCTCTCCACCATGTGAGGATGCAGTGAGCAGGCGGCCATCTACAAGCCAGGAAAAGAGCCCTTGCCAGAACTGGACCAAGCTCATACCCTGATCTTGGACTTCCAGCCTCCAGAACTATGAGAAAATAAATTTCTATTAAGCCTCCTCGCCTACGGTATTTTGTTATGGTAGCCCAAACTGACTAATACATCTAGTTTTATAGCTTCTAAACAAAGAGTAAAAAGAACACCAAAAAAGTAAACAAGCAAACCAAACAAAATAAAACAAACAAAAAGACTCAGCAAAGACCTGGCTCTCCTCCCACATGGCAACAATTGCCTGGAGCTGATAGAGGCCGCCCTCCTTCCACGGGAACCTCCAGTTTGCCGCAGTCCTCAGTGATTCCTATTGCCTCCCTCTGCTGTCCTTGCCTTGTGCCTGTACATTACTTGCAAGACAAGTGTAGTCATTTGAGCTTCCTCTTCCTGCTTTAGAATCATCCTTTCTTGTTAGGAACACACTTCCTTGAAGACCAATCACTGCTTTTATTGCATAAATGAAACAGTAGAGTAGCATATGTGTATTCATAAAGCAGCCTCAATAAATCTGTGTCAGCAGTGAAGTGCAGAGGGCAATTCAGGGGACTTCATTCTTTTGTACTTGTTATTTTTCATCCTGTTCACCTCTGAGAGGGGCCTTTCCAAATGTCTGTTTATCTCTGTCTCTTTCCCTTTGTTTCACCCTCTCTTTCTGTGTGTGTGTGTGTGTGTGTGTGTGTGTGTGTGTATGTATACACATACATATCTACGTGTATGTATTTATGTAGGTTTGGTATACATTATATAAAATACGACAAATCTGATTGTGTAAAAATACGCATCTTCTCTCTCAATTTACACATTTACATCGATTGATAAAAAAATTGCCAACTTTCTCCGAAAGGCAATTTATAATTATATTCTAAGTGTACTCAATCAAGTGATGAAATCAATTCAGTCTTCAGGAATCTGTTTGCTTCCTGCAGGAACCTCAACAGTTCTTAAAGGTAGAAGATTGTCAATTCTTTATTCCCAACACCTGACTGATATGGAAACTATTTCAGACCCGTAATACTTAGTAAGAAAAATTAAAATAATAACAAGCGTTGTTACTTAACAACTAAGTGTTACTTAAGCACCTGCCCTGTGCCCAGCGCTGCGCTAAATTAACTGCTCTCTTCATCTCATTTAGGACATGAACAAACCTAAAATAAGCAGGATTATTTCCATCTTACAGATGAGGAACTCACGACACAGCTAAGTTAAGCAACAGTAAGACATAAGCATAGAGTCGTAACCCAGATTTTCTTACTGCAGTCCAATTCTTCTTCCATTTTTGCCCTATTTTTCATGATTCTGTGGTTGAAAAATTATTGGTTATATGTGAGAGCTTCACAGCCCATAGCAAGTTGATAGGTTTACATGCCTAATGAAGCATGTGCTGCTTTGATTTAAGTTTAAAATAAAAAGGAACTTTGACCTGAGGTCAAGCTCTCCTTTATAATTTGAACTCTGAACCACTTTTCTTAAATGGTATAAATTTACACGTGCTCTGACTCCCCAAAAAATCCTTTCTTGGGAAGTCAGCCTTCTTCTGAGTTTTCAAGAGCAGTGATATTTTTCTGATTCCCAAGAAATTGATGAATTCAGTCATTTGAGTCAATGACTTGATATAGGCTTGGGGACTTTTAAACTGAAAAAGGGATTGGAGATGAGTTATGAGTAACAGCGACTAACAAACTGGGGTCAGTGATTTTTGAATGAAAACTAAGTGATATTCCTCAGGGCACAGTAACTCCTGTTATTCCTGGTGTAGTCCAACAGGGAGGGTCCTTAGAGTGAGATATAACTGCTTCAAAGCTGATTTGGTTTTTTTTTGGCTGCGCTATTGCACGCCTTGCAGGATCTTAGTTCTCCAGCCAGGGATGGAACCTGGGCCCCTGGCAGTGGAAGTGCGGAGTCCTAACCACTGGACTGCCTGAGAATTCCCTGAGATGTAACTGCTTCAAATTATCTCTCTAGGATGCCAGCCTTATACACTCTTTCCTTTAAGCAGTGAGATGCAAAATGTATTTTTTTCAAGGCCAGTGGCAGAGGGACCTCTGGGCCCAAAGACTGCCCCCGAATGTCCTATGACTCAGCTCCAATCTCAGGAAAGCATACAATGATCGGTCCTATTTCAGATTCTTTCAGTTCAAAGGATTTTTCCCCTAAAAGCTTGGCCTGAGATGAATGCTCCTGGTGGTGAGGCGCTCACACCAGCACTTAGAGCCTCTTGCATGAATTCCGGAGTTCCCCATCCCACCCTCCCCAACCATGCCCACTGCAGTTCCATTGGCAGCTGGCCAAGCGCAAATCTCTCTTCACAGCTGCCCCATCATTTTCTAGCCATGTGGCCTGGGACAAGTTCCTTACGTTCCTTATGCTTTGTGAGGGAATCAAATACTTCAGAGTATCATTGGGAGGTAAATGAGATGGCAGAAATAAAAACCCTAGCACCAAATTTCCAAACAAATACTACATCCTAATTGTTACGAGTTTGGGTCCAGTCATTTGGCTTGATTTGATAGTATTGCTGCCACCATCTTGTTATAAAACCTTGGGGAGGTTTCAAAACGTCTTTGTGTCATTTTCTTCACGTCTCAAATGAGGATGGAAATGGCTACTGTCACATAAGCCTGGCGAGGAGTAGGTTAAGAGAATGCATAGAAAGCACTTAGCACAGTGCTTGGCACGTGGTAAACAGTATCTTTTAGTTCTTGTTCTTTTCTAGAATGTTTTTTATACTTGACTGTGTCTCTTCAAACAGAGCTAACTTGTGTTCTGAAAGGTGGACATTAGAGTCACAGGGGGATGCAGCTCTTCAGCAAGATGAGTCCACGGGGTGCACACCCAGCTCTATCCTCATCACCCCACCTCCTGCCTAGAGCTACCCACAACGGGGCACCACCACGAATTCTCCCTCCAGAAGGGTCAAACCCACATCCTGACTCCAGCCTGGCCTTCGCCTATTTGTGGTGGGAGGGGCGTATTTCTTTTGCCAGCAGGTTTTGTTCATTGATATGAGGGACAGGAAATAGTAGCTGTTGAATGACCACTGACCACTAGGCATTCGGTAGTGGCTGCTGTCCCCGGAGGCCAGCTAGGACTTGTCAGAAGAGAAATATAGGTGTGATGGAGCCTGTAGCACCTGGTCTCAGCTCACTTTCTCCACAAGAAGGAATCAGCTTGTACCCGCAGTGGAAACAATATGGTTTGCAGTGGGAGCCGGCAGGCGGTAGGGAAGCATTACCCTTAATGTTCACTGAGACTCAGATCTCTGCAGTAAAAAACATTTTTTTTTTTTTTTTTTGCGGTACACGGGCCTCTCACTGTTGTGGTCTCTCCAGTTGCGGAGCACAGGCTCCAGACGCGCAGGCTCAGCGGCCATGGCTCACGGGCCCAGCTGCTCCGCGGCATGTGGGATCTTCCCGGACCGGGGCACGAACCCACGTCCCCTGCATCGGCAGGCAGACTCTCAACCACTACGCCACCAGGGAAGCCCCGCAGTAAACACCATTTAGCTAATTCACCTGTGCAAGGCCATCAAGGGAAGGGTTTTTACAAACGGAAACCATAGCCACCAGAGTGGGCACACTTGAGGGCTGGAACTCAGGTTGTCCTGGGGAATTATGAGAAGTTACCGGATCCTGAAATTCTATGGGAGCTTTTAATTGGTAATTGAAGGCAGAGATGAGACAACACATTTGAAAGGATTTGGGTGTTTGCACTTTTCCTGGAAGCACCTTGTCTAAATGGGTTGGCTTTTTTCCAGATTGTGGACAGTTGAGGTTCAAAAATATATTTTTTCTTTCTTTCTTTCAAATAGGGAACTTCTTTTTTTTGAGAAAGAATATAAAACACTGAGATTTTAGGTGTCCAATTTTATAATTCAATTTCATAGGAAGAGTAATAAAAATTATTATGCTGTGATGTTGAATAATATAATAATTAGTGCTGTGCAGTTAGACCGGGTAAGAGAGAAGCAGTTCCTGGGGAGGAAGGTGGCTTAGTGACTTGTCCCCTAAAGTGTTTTTCTGGGAACATATAGCTAGGATGAGTCTGCTTGCCTTCGTCTTGTATTTCTCATTCCCTTAGCTTCCCTCTCCTACGTGTGTAAGTGATCCTATTATTCTTCTAGGGCCATTATTCATTCAACATTTTTTTGAGTCTCTCTGTGAGCCAAGCCCCTCTGCTTGGAGTTGGGAATGTACGTGTAAACAAACCAGAGCAGCTTTTGGTCCCTGCCCTCACAAAGTGCAATGGAATGCAGGCTATAGACAATTAAGCAGTAATTGCAATGCAATGAGAAAAGTGCAATGGTTGTGAAGCCCAAGGGGCTCATGGGAGCCCACAGGATGGGCATCCATCTAAACCAGACTGAGAGAGGTCAGGGAAGCTGGAGGGAGCCCCATAATGGGGGTGGGGCAGGGGCAGGGAGAGAGTCCTTCAACTCACCAAGGCAGGGCGGTAAGGGTGACGAGGGTGACAAAATTCCCCAGGGAATTTTGACTTCACGCTCAGGGCCACGTCTCCGAAGTCAGGAGAAGGTTTTCCATGGGGAATGACACCATCAGATTTACGTTTAGAAATGCGTCCTCTTCTGTGCCTCTCCAGCCAGTCCATTTCATTTCACATCTCTCTAGCAGTCCTACAATTACTTAGGTCCAGGCTCCATTTAGACTTCCTTCCAGACTCACGGTCCAGAGAAGAATGACAAACTGCCAAAGAGTAATTTTGTATAAAAGGTAAAATAATGAATCTTATAAATATAAAACTTGTAGGTCAAACATTAATGTCAAAAATTAATTTAACTCATTAGTTAATGAGGGAACTGGTAAGATGTTACAACCAGTTCAAAGGAGAATTCAAAGAACCACATGTTTATGTGCCCCAAAGGAAAGCTAAAATAAGTTTATAAATGGTTGCAGAAATGGGTCTGTCTAGTGCAATAATCAACCTCATGCAACTAACACACATCTATGGATAAAGTGATTTACATTGTTATCCGTTTTCCGTTATTTACAAAGCTAGAGAATAACTCAAAAGTGGAGATAACCCAGATGGACAGGAAACTTCTGCATCTTTTTGGTCCATTTCAAAGTTTTTCATAATTTTTCCGGACAGGTTCTAGAAGTCTGCATTCATTTCTGAGCTTTGCCATTCTAATTTGAACCCTGAAAGTCCAGCCACTTCCCCTTCTGGACCTCAGCCTTTCCGTTTTAATTTATTCATATACTAGGCCTCTGTGTGTGATACTATTTAAACAAAACAAGCCACTAAAACAATAATTTATACTCTATGTAGGGTTGCCAGATTTCACAAATAAAAACACAGGATGCCAGTTAAAATTGAATATCAGATAAACATCAAATACTTTTTTAGTGTATGCAGATCTCAAATGTTGCATGGGACATACTTGGACTAAAAAAATATTCTTAATTTGTCTGAAATTCCAGTTTAAGTATCCCATGTTTTATCTGACAACCCTACCAGTACGCAAAGGGTTAAGCAAGGGATGTAGACTGTAGTATTCAGAGTCCACAAGAGAAGGTGGTCAATTCAAATATCGTATGATTTCGCTTATATGTGGAATCTTCAAAAATGGTACACATGAACTTATTTACAAAACAGGAATAGAGTTACAGATGTAGAAAACAATCTTATGGTTACCAGGGGAGAAAAGTGAGGGGAGGGATGAATTGAGAGATTGAGATTGCCTTATACACGCTACTATATAAAATAGATAACTAGCAAGGACCTACTGTATAGCACAGGAAACTCTACTCAATACTCTGTAATGACCTATATGGGAATAGAATCTTTTTAAAAAAGAGTGGATATATGTAGATGTATAAATGATTCACTTTGCTGTACACCTGAAACTAACACAACATTGTAAGTCAACTATACAACAATAAAAATTTTTTTTAAAATAAATTTTAAAAAAAGACTTGGAAAGCTCGAGACTCCATATCCGAAGTTTTAAATTTTGTTTTGTTTAGTAATGAATCCTAAGGAGAGAGATCTCATTCAATACAAAACTGGAGTATAGGCTACAGATTGGCAGAAACCTATGTTCCAGAGGGAAAGAGAGGGGAAGCAGCCAGTGGAGAGATGGTTTTCCTTCTATTATCCTCCTCCCATTCATTGGGGTCTGACAGGTATTTGCTGGTCATGGGAGAGGACACTGGCCATGCAAGTTCCGTCACCAGGGTGGTTCTCTGCTGGCCTTAGAGAAGATCTCCATCCCTAATTAGCTCAGCCTAGGGCCTTAGGTTACCGTGCGTCTGCTTGAGGCCAGCAGGTGCTTCAGGGGCCGCGTCGAGTGTTTGGGGGTTCACAGAACACTGTGAGTTGGGAGGGACCCATTTCTGGTTCTTCCCGACTTTTACAGGATTTAATCACTCACATTGGACGGCTATTCATTTTCTTTTTTTTTTTTTTTCCTAATTGTACAGTTGGCCAACAGATGAAAACTCTAATCTTAGCACGAGTAAGCGGCAGAATCTCTGCCCCTGGATTTGAGATAACTGCAGATTACAGAGTCCAGCTTCCCAGGGCAGAGGCAGAGGAAGAAAATTCTTATGCAGGAATTCTTACATGTTTTAGGGGGAAACTGGACATTCAAGGAGCAAATTCTGTCCTTACGGAGAATGCTAGACAGAGAAAGGTCCACTGGCCACTGGTCCTTAGGAGATGTGGGGAGAGAGAGATTGGGGTATTTATGGCTTTATCAGAAGTGGTCTGTCTACCAAGATTTCCTGGTAATTAGTAACCAGGAAGGTGTCTGTAAAATTGCAGAGTAGACCAAGGTTAGTTTTGATGCTGTGTCCTCATGTTTTTAGATTTTCTTTCTTTTCCCTTGGAACTTCCTCCCGCTCCTGGAATCTCATTACTCAGGGTCCCAGGAATTGCTTCTTTCCAAGATCCTAAGTCTTGTCTTTCAGGCTTGGGCTTCCTGCCAGATGGGCCTGACTCTGCAGTTCTCTAACTGTGAGATCTGGGGCAAGTTAGTCTCTATAAAAAGGTAGCTGGTTACTACCGCATGTGATAATATTTGCTATGTAGAGAAACGACAGATGGAAAGCCCTCGAGAAGTCACAATGAGGGTATTACGTTGAGCAGTCTACTATATACTGATGACCATGGAGTCATCTATATACACACATCGAATTCTCATAATAACCCTGTGAGAGGGGTAGCATAATTAATCCTCTTTTGCAACAAAGGAAACCAAGGCACCATTAAATCAATTTGCTTAAGACTGGACAGTTTTAAGTGCTGATGCTAATATGTGAACAGGCAGCCTAGCACATGGGACTACAGTATTAACCGTGATGCTCAGAGTCTCTCTAAAAATGTTAGTTATTATTATCATTACTGTTGTTGTTATTATTCCTATCTATTCTAGAGAACACTAGGACCCAAGAGAGTGTAACAGCTATTCATTTCCCTAGTCATACTCATTTGGGAAGATTCATAATGCATCTCAATATATTAAAGTATCTGAAAAGTCAGATAGTAAAAACATCATTTAATTTTTTAAAATAGGCTTTAAAAATTTTTGGAATACTTTTGGATACACATAAAAGTTGCACAGATAGCCCCGAGAATTCCCACGTGTCCTGTACCCATTTCCGCAGTTGTTAAGATCTGATGTTAGTGTGATACATGTGTCACAACTAATGAACCAATGTTAATGCATCATTATGAGCAAAAAAATCCATACTTTGTTCAGATTTCTTCAGCTTTTATGCAATGTTCCCAGGCTTCCACCCAAGATACCACATACCACTGAATCATCATGTCTCCTTGTTTCCTCTTGGCTTGGACAGTTTCTCAGACTTTTGTTTTTTGAGGATCTTGATCGTCTCGAAGAGTACTGGTCAAGTATTCGGCAGAATAGCCCTCAATTTGGCTATGTCTGTTGTTTTTCTCATGGTTAGACAGGGGCTACTGGTTTTGAGGACAAAGACCGTGATGTATAGTGCCATTCTCATCGCTTCATGTCAAAGGTACATATCATCAATTTGCCTTATTAGTGAAAATGTTAAGCTTGATCCTCTGGCTAAAGCGTTTGTTATGTTTCTCCACTGTTAAATTATTATTGTTTTCCCTCCTTTCTATACCAAACTCTTTGGAAGGAAGTCACTAGGCACAGCCCATGCTTAAGGGGTGGGAAGTTATACTCTACCTCTTTGCAAGGGGAGTGTCTACAGAAATTACTTGTAATTCTTCCGCATACGAAATTCATCTCTTTTCCCCCATTTATTTATTCAACCATTTACTTATATCAGTATGGATTCATGGATATTGGTTTTATACTTTGGGTTATAATCCAATACTATATTATGTATCTCTTTATTCAAATTGTTCCACTGTTGGCCATTGGAAGCTCTTTCAGTTGGCTCCTGTGTCCCATATCCCGATCAGCAGTGTGTGTGTGTGTGTGTGTGTGTGTGTGTGTGTGTTTGAGCACTTCCTTACTTTCTGACACTACTAGGTACTCCAGGCTCATCTTATATATTCACTGCTCCAGCTCTAGAATTCACGATTTTTTCAAGAAGCTTTTCTTCCTTTTATTGGAGAATTGGGTGCTGGGTGGGCTCATTGCTACTGAGGTGTTACTGCTTCTGGCCCCTCTCAGTGGAGAGAGTTTGAAACTATATGTATGTATACTGACCCATTTACTGTCTCTAAGCAAATGTTTCCCAAGCTTCTTTGAATACAGGCCTTCCCCCAAATGCTCAAAACATTGCTTAATATTTCTCAGAATGTTCATATTCCATAGAAGTGACTTACTACACGGTACTATAGCAACGGCATTTGTGTATCTGGGTTTCAACAACAAGTATTAATAACAATAGTCATGATGATAGTAATAGTTAGTGATTATTGATTATCTATTCTGTACTAGGCATGGTGCTGGTCTTGGAACTAGGGTAGTGGGATAGACTCCTAGGTCCTTCTTCTTAGGGACTTCTGTAGGTGACTTACAAGGCCTTTGATGACTGGGTCTCAGCCAATTGTGGTCTCTAACTACTTTCTCACCACAGGTTCTCTTTCTCTCTACAACCACACCCAACATCCCTCTTCCCCAGGCTCTCTCGTACTTCTAGACCTTCACAGAAAAGTCTAGATGTTTCTGGAACAATCTTTCTTTTCATCCAACCAATCCCAACTCATCCTGCAGGTCTTGAGTAAAAGATTACTTGTTCAAGATTTGTCTGCCCTCAACCTGTGCTCTGCATCAAGATCCTGTTTTCAAGCATGTCTTTCCATAGTGCCCTTTACTTGCCTAAAGAGGCACTTACTCCATTGATTGTACTTGGTTAGCTGCCTTCTGTTTGGATTAAGCTCTTTGAGGGAAGGACCGTATCAGCCTTGCTCACTGTTTATTCTCAGTGCCTGGCACTAGTCCAGGGTGTTCAATATTCTGCAGATAAGTGAGTGAACAGATGAATGTATGAGGCATCATGGAAGGCTTCTAAGAGCTGGTGATGTTTGAGTTAAACCAAGAGAAGAAAAGATGAGGTTTCAGTAAGGCTACGAACCTTAATAGTTAAGTTAATTGGTTGATAATAGGTTGAACCATATGAAATTGTAGTTTCTCTAAGTCAAAAACGGTTGAACATTCATAAGGGTCAACCTAATAATAACAGGATTGAACATTTAGTATGTGCTTTAAGGTCTTTGCATGTATTGACTCATTATTGATGTTGTCAGTCCAATTAGGTAAATACTTCTATTATTTACATTTGACCAATGAAGCAACTGAGGCACAGAGAAGTTAAGTAACAGACCCAGGGTCACACAGGCCAGTAGGAAATCTAGGGCTCCAGCCCAGAATGTCTGCTTCAGAACCCTGAGCCCTTAGCCAATATCTTGAAAGCAAGGAGGGTGGGGCACATGGAAGGACATTAAAGAGGGTATGAGAAGATGAGACGTGCTCTTTTCATAAAATAGAAAGTCCGTTGGGCAGACTGAAGATTAGGAAGAGTGGCAGCCATCTTGAGATGGTCATCCTGAAATTAGCAGTTTCTTTTCAACTTTTCCTTTAACCAGGGCACTTCCTGACCCCCTCTTTCTGCCAACCAAGGTACCTTCAGCATGTACAGACTCCAGCCTGGCATTTCAAGGGGTTTAAAGCCAAACCATGCCAGCTCTGCCCAAGGCATCAGCTCTGCCCTGCTGAACCCACTGGAGGCCACATATTTGTGCTGCTTGCTGTGGGCTTCATGGTTTTTAGTGGGTAGTTCTAAAAGGGCCCTTTTCTGGCAAGAAAGAAGACTGCTTCTCCCTTTTGCTAAGGCTCTTTTCCTGGAAGTTTGCCAGTGGATTTTGGATATGGTCATATTTACTGAAAGAGGCAGCTATGGTGTTTGGCTGTTGCCATCTAAGATTTTATTGAGGGAGTGAGGACAGGAGCCTCAAGTCCCAGACAAGTGCTTTAATTGCTCTAATGATCCTATGGAGCTTTCAAAGGCCTCCGTGAGCTTTCACATCTGTGAAATGGAAGCATGATCTGCCTGCTTCATTGAGTTCCAGCCCCTCTGAATCCCCAGTCTACATGGTGGTTCTCAGCACACAGTGGTTCAGACTGATGCTCTGCACACCTTTACTCCAAAAACATGTTCTGTATCCTGTCTGCCCCGGCAGAGCGATATAGCATGCAAAGAGAGGTCACAAAGAGGAACCATTAAAAATCCTTCAGAATCATTTGTGAATTATTTACATGAAGGATTGAGATGTATTCAGATGTCTTTATTTCCATGAACAGACACCCTGCTGTTTGTATGAACGAATGACTGCTTACAAGACAAAACTCCCCTTAACTTGAGTAAAAACAAATCTTGGGTAAAGACCCCAGTGATTAGAAGTAAGAAGCTTGAAATGACAAGCTGATGGCTTGATGGCTTGGGCTTCAAATGGAATTCCACTGACTGAACCTTTAAGTATAATTAAGCGCAAAACACCACCTGAAGGAACAATGAGGATTTGATGTAAACCTGCAGAAGCCAGAAGATTCAGCGGAGGCTCTAAAGTCAGGAGGCTCATCCTGCCCGGGTTAGAGGGCGCTTTGATACTGTTTTCGCTCCGGGGAGGCGGAGCCAGAGCAGCGTGTGATAATCGCCTAAACCGAAAGGACCAGGAAAAGGGGAACAAAAGCTCGAATTAAAGGCAAAGTGCACGCCAGTTTTCACCGCTTTCCTTTCGTCAGCTGAAGGAAACCTAGAGATTCTATTGAGCACATTTAGAAATGAAGTTTCCTGATCTGGAAAATCAAATGCTTGAACTGTACAAAGAAAATAGACCCCTCAACCCTCCACTTACATAACGCGAAATCCTGTTACAACGTACCTCAGCCACGGGGGCGCTGTTCCTTCGGGACCCAACTCCTTCCCTTTGAGGTGAGGAAGGCTTGCCACCAAGACCCCTCAGACTGACGCTTTCGTCCTGCACTTGTGGAAACTATTTTACTCTCTCGCAAATATATGAGAAAATAAATGTTAGCTCCCCTCAGAGGCAGCACAATGGGACAGAATGGGTGTCCTGGGTAGGAATCAGCCCAGCTCGGCAAATCCATAAAATAGGAACAAAACATCCCTCCTAGGACTTCAGGGTGGAGAGGGACTTTTTAATTTTTTTAACATTTGCCTGTTATTTATCATGTTGCACTTATAGTAGCAAGTTGTCCTGGAAAGATAAAATCGGCTAATACACATAGAAGGAGTAGGAAGTGAGGAGACACCCAACATTTATAAGGTGACCATGATGGACCATTATACTTATATTATAATCACATAATTTAATTTTACTTCTTTTTTTTTTTTTTTTTGCGGTACGCGGGCCTCTCACTGTTGTGGCCTTATCCGTTGCGAAGCACAGGCTCTGGACTTGCAGGCTCAGCGGCCATGGCTCACAGGCCCAGCCGCTCCGCGGCATGTGGGATCTTCCCGGACCGGGGCATGAACCCACGTCCCCTGCATCGGCAGGCGGACTCTCAACCACTGCGCCACCAGGGAAGCCCTTTACTTCATTTTTGTAAAAATCTACGAAGTAGGTTTTCCAGAGATGAGCTGACAGCTCAGAGAAGTTAAGTAACTCACTCAAAGTCACACAGCAAGTATGGGGCAGAGCTGAGATGTAAACCCTCAAAACCATGTTTATTTCTACCACAGGATGTGGAAAATACTTTTCAAGTGCAGTCATAGAGTGTATCATAACATTCTTTCTTTCTTTCCTCCTAGTAAAGCTTCTTGCAAGAGTTTTCGTAAATTCTGCCTGCAGGTCACCGAGAAGAGAGCTTTTAATTGCAGAGATGGCTGGAGTAAAGGGAAGGGAACAGGGATGTGATAAGTGGGAGGAATACCAGGTTTCCATATTTGTCTGCCCAGATTGGCAGGGCATTGTCTAGGGGCTTGGCACTTTCCCCATAATCAGGATGCATCTTTTGAAAGGAAATGAGAAGTTGCTCAGAAAGAGTAATTAGATAATTGGTTCTGGGGAAGGGGACTTGCTAGACCAGGAGTAGTTTTCAACTCCATGACACTTTTCATCCGCTTTAGAATGTGCAATAGTTCTGAAAAATTCATCCTATGTGATGCAATGAATATTTCTTTCCTACATGATAGAAACAGAAGATCGTGGCTGGGACTCAGATCAGAGATTAAGAAAAAAAAAAAAAGGGGCAAATCAGTACCTACCTCATAGGGCTGTTATGAGGATTCAGTATTGATAAGGCACTTAAAAGAGACCCTGGCACATAGTAGGAATGTAGGTATTTGCTAAGTAAAAGTAGTGGGTTGCCCTGTTATCCTTACTAAGACATGCGTTCCAAGGGCAGTGTATATTCTTGTCAGGCAATAAAGGCTCGTTAAAGTTTAATGGATGAAAAACCCAGGGTGACCATAATGGTCTCAAAAATGTGTGAAATTCTCAAATCCACACCTATTTTGTTTCTCACTGAGTGTGTATATGTTTCTCATTAAGTGTATATGGGAGTGTAAGGAATTACAAAATCAATACTGAGCCTGTTCAACTTCTCTTCTCCAAGACTGGGAATTCATCTATGTAAGTCTCTTAAGATACGTGCACCCCAATGTTCATCGCAGCACTATTTATAATAGCCAAGACATGGAAACAAACTAAATGTCTATTGGCAGATGAATGGATAATGAAGATGTGATATCTATATATCTATATATCTATAGATAGATATATAGATACATAGATACATAGATATATAGATATATAGATACATAGATATAGATAGATAGATAGATACACAATGGAATATTACTCAGCCATAAAAAAGAATTAAAATAATGCCATTTGCAGCAACATGGATGGACCTAGAGATTATCATGCTAAGTGAAGTAAGTCAGACACAGATAAATATCATATGATATCGCTCATATGTGGACTCTAAAAAAAAAAAAGATACAGGTGAACTTATATGCAAGACAGAAATAGACCCACAGACATACAAAACAAACTTATGGTTACTGAAGGGGGAAGAGAAGGGGAGGGATAAATTAGGAATTTGGGATTAACATATACACACTACTATATGTAAAATAGATAAACAACAAGGATCTACTGTATAGCACAGGGAGCTATACTCAGTATTTTTTAATAACCTATAAGGGAAAAGAATCTGAGAAAAGAATAAATAAATAAATATATATATATAATAGAACTAAATCACTGTGCTATACACCTGAAACTAACACAACATTGTCAATCAACTATACTTCAATAAAAAATAAATTAAAAAATAAAAACAATGGGACTTCCCTGGTGGCACAGTTGTTAAGAATTCACCTGCCAACGCAGGGGACACACTACTGAGCCTGCGCTCTAGAGCCCGTGAGCCACAACTGCTGAGCCCATGAGCCACAACTACTGAAGCCCACATGCCTAGAGCCCATGCTCTGCAGCAAGAGAAGCCACCGGAATGAGAAGCCCGCGCACCGCAACGAAGAGTAGCCCCCCTCGCCAAAACGAGGGAAAGCCTGCATGCAGCAACGAAGACCCAACGCAGCCAAAAATAAATAAATAAATAAAATAAATAATAATAAAAAAACGCCTTTTGCAGTAAAAAATTAATACGTTTCAGAGAGAATTATTACATATAAAAATGTTTGGAGCTTCACGTTTTAACCATGCAAGTGGGTACCATTCCATGTGGCTCTCTGAAATGCTCAAGTTGGTTGGTGAAATGGATGCATAGAAGTTATTAGAGGTAAGCACTTCATGATACCTAAAGGGTCCATTCATAATCTTCAATAAAGTGTCGGCTTATCCATAGGCAGCTCCCAACCCCCTATGCAACAGCAAGAGTGAGGAAGGTGCTACAACAAATTACTTGATTAGCTACCTTTCAAAATTAAATTGGTTCTGATCTGGATGTTGTCAAAAAAAAAATCTAAGGCCTGGGGAAGATTACAGTGTTTATAAAGCAAAGGCAGCTGCCTCTATTTGTCATGGCATTTTGTTTAAAAAAAAAAAAAATCTTGTTTCGACAATCTCCCTTTCAGGTTTGAGTTCACTACAAATGTGAAAAATAGGCAAGGTAGTAAAGCACAAAGGACAGGTTTTATCATGGAAATTCTAAAATGCCCTTAACTGTGGTGGTGGTGTGGTGTGTCAGCTTGGCCGTCCATCAGAGAAAGCTAACCCAGGAGCTGATAATGACAGGTAGTTTTATAAATAGATTTCGGGACCCAGGCAGTTGGGTTTCCATAGAGAATAGAAGTACACTGAGCAGAAAGTACGCTAAGAAAAGGCTGGTGTGAAGGTGCACACAGTTCTCATCTACACACCTTACTAAGTCCTGGGTTGCCTGTTTATGTCTCTGCTGAGGACGTGCAATTTAACAAGAGGCCCTTTCATAGTTACCACATTGCTTTGGGTCCTAAGCATTTTTCCGTTTCTGGTTCATTCCCCAAAGTTACTTTGTAAGAGTGTTGAGTTTAGCTCCGGCTTAACTGGGACAACTAGACAGCTCAGAGGGCCCACATCTGCGTTCTTCTCCAGTGAGTCTGTGGACGGTGACTCCAGGATGTTCTAACACTTGAAACTTTCCTCCTGGTTATCAAGGAAAATACTTATTCGTTCCAATAGACTGCTTTGTATTATGTTCTGGGGAGGCCGAAAGATTGCAGGGTCACACAGACCTAAGTCTGAATCTTACCTTCACCCCATGCTAGTTTTATCATGTAGCAGGTAGGTCAAGCTAATCAGGCTCTCTGCATCTCAGTTTGTAGAATGTGGCCAGGAAGTGCTGACATGGAAGGCGTGTGGCAAGGATTCCGTGTCTGCTGTTCATCACTGCTTGCTGTTATTGATCGTAGACCTTTGAAAACGGCATAAAGGGGCAACGTTGCATTTGAGGTCACCTGCTGTGTGTCTTGGAGCAGATAAGTTTCAGAACTCTCTGAGCTTCCGTTTCCTCATCTGTAAAACAGGAATAACTATACCCATCTCATTGGGTTTTTGTGAAGATTAATGAAGGGTTTGGTGAGTGTCTAGAATGTAGTAAGCATTGAGGAAGTGGATTCATGGTAGTTGTGTTATTTTTGTTATTGCGGGTTAAGGCCACTACTATAAATAAGGAAATAATCAACTTCCCTATCCCTGTGCTCTGTTACATTGATTTCCTAGCATTGGAAAGTTTTGCATAACTCTTTGCTTCTTTCTTGGCTCCCCTTCTATAGAATATAAGTTTATGAGGTCAGGAAGCCTTTATTATTCTGTTTCACTGCAGTTTCCTCCAGCTCCTGCTTCAATGTCTGACTCGTCATGGGCACTCATAAATATTTGTAGGGTAAATGAATGAATGAATGAATGAAGAGGCTTTAGGTGGAACACCACTTCCTTCCTCACTTTGGGGTCCCTGGGCCACTGTGCAGTAGCGCTGTCTGCCTGATGCCTGGTTGATTGTTCCGCTGTGTGCCTCGTCCTCTGAGAAGATTCTCTCCACCTCTTGGCATCTTCTCAGGCCACCTCCTTCCCCTGCCTGCTGCCCCTCCCCCAACCAGCATGTGCTCAGGGAATGCAAACTAATTTAACCAAAGCCAAACATAATTAGGAGAGTAAATCTGCTGCTACTGCTGCTGCTGTTGCTGGAGCAGCAGGAAAAAAAAAAAAGTCTTACAGTGCATTCCAAAATGAAATGCGGTGTGGCGGCCTCTTTGGACCCCCTACTGTGAGTGTAATGGCTGTGCCTAGGTGTCCCCTACCCCACTTGGCTGGGAGGGGAAGAGTTAATTGCACAGTGGCACCCCTCGGCTGCCAGTAGCGTCAAGATACCATCCACCCTACGCATGTGCTAGTTCTTAAGGATTCACTGTTGATATGTGACACAAGACCATGCCAAATGCCAGCTGCTTCTTTCCTTTGTTCATGTGTTCCTTTAGTTCCTTTGTTCATGCATTCATTCATGTGTTCACTCGTTCATCCACTTACCAGCGCTTATCCAGGTTCTGCTGTCGTGCCAGGCGCTGTGCTGAGTGTTTGAATTACAGCAGACAGTAGAAGCTGGTGCAGAGCGTGGGTGTGGGATGTCTTGGGGGCTGGCAATCTTGGGAAGACTAGTCCAGGAGGTGCCCCTTGGTTTCTGCTTAGACACCTGAATAGAGCTCATGCCATAGATCTCACAGGGACAGGAAGGCTCAGCATTTGAAGAACTAGCATAGCAAGCCCTTTCCTCTGACTTTGGTTTTACATCTATTTGGGTTGCTTGAGGTGGGGGAACCTGACCCCACAGAGCACCCCCTTTCTATTACCACCCCTCAAGTCCCTCTTCAGCCATTCCTTGGATCGTGCCCCCATGCACAGTATAGTCTCGTGTTAATAGAATGGTATATGGCTCCTTGGGCACTCTTGCCCTAGGTGAAAGGCTATTGAAGAAGCTCTTGGGACTTTCTTGAAGCCAGATATCACACATCTGTCTGCGTCTTCTTGCCTAACTCCCACGCCCAAACTTCACTACTGTACAGGGAACACCAAGCAGGAGCAGAGGAGGGAAGCACCCTAGCAGCCGGAAAGCAAGATGATGAAGCATCCGTAACTGAGCTCAGTTACATTCAAACCTAAGTGGTGGGAAGCGAACCTGAATTCAGGTCCTGACATACCCCCCGCTCCCCGTTTCTGATAATAGTGAGTGCTTGCAGTAGGTCTTGGACTTTGTTAAGCTCTTTATACATGGAAGTGTGCTGAACCCTTACAACTGTCCTGCAAGGCTGTGAAAGGATTCCCACTTCTGAGTAACAAAATCGAGGCTCAACAATAGGCGGTGACTCGCCAGGGCTATATGCCTTCTAAGGGGCAGAACTACGGTTTGGATGAAGGTTAGCCCTTATTTTGCTCTGGTGGCATCATCTTGTTTGCTTATAATAAATCTTGTTGCACCCTAGGTTTATTACCTATTTACTCTTGTGTGTTCTCTGTTGGCCATACGCTTTTTGAGGCAGGGCTGTGTCTTTAGGTTCCCTCTCTGTCCGCAGCCCTTAGCACAATCCCTGACTTAGCATGGCCGTTCCATACACATTTATGGAATAAAAGAGGGAACAAATGAATCAATGCCACTTCAGCACCTGGTACTTCTTCCGTCCTCCGCAGCAGCCTTGAAAACAATCAAGCTTTCTCACAGAGAAGATTTTCATTTCTGTTTTGTGACTTACTTTATTTAAATATCAGCAGTGAGTCCCCTCCCTTTCAGGGCCTGTAAGACAGCTCCGCTTCTGAGGCAAGACAGCTGGGAGAAGGAGGGTGTGTTGGGTCATCACTCTGCCAGCGCCAGGGATGCGTTCATGAGGGATCCGGAGCCTGCAGAACTTGGGCTGCAGTTTGGTGTGGGCAGGAGAGGCAGGTGCCTGTGGTTTCTGGTGAGGCACGAGTATTTCCCAAGGACAGGAAGGCTCGGCCATTTGAGGAGCTGCAGTTGTTCTAAGTCGTACATCAACACTGAGAGGGAGGAGAGAGTGCAAGAGGAGAACTTATGTCCTGATAGCGTGGCTCTTCCCCTTTCTTAGCCCTTAATGTCTGGGCCAACCATTTGGCCCTTAGAATATGCTACCATGATTTCTGTGTTTGTGTGTGTGTTTGTGTGTGTGTGGCTCGCCACCCAGCCAGGGAGACTAAAAATTCATTCCTGGTGGGACCTGTTTGCATCCCCAGGCTCCAGTTTCTCATACTTGAGAGGGTCATCGTGTAGGGGAGGAAAAACATCTTTTTCCTCTACGCATCTTAGGTTGTCCAGCCAGGACCCTGCAAATTAGACTGATTTACAAGAGAAAAACAAACAGGAGTTTATTCACATGTGCATCCCACATACAGATGGGACCGTTCAGTGATGACTAACTCAAAGAGGTGGTTAGAACTTGGACTTATATAGCATTTTAAGGTAAGAACAAAACATTTGTAGAGAATTGACAAGACAAAGGAAAAGGACTTTGAATTTCTAGGAGCAGCAAATTGTGGGAAGGTAAATACATGGGTAAGTCATGGAAGATAAGGGCTAGTTAGCAAAGTTTGCTATGTAGATTCCTCTAGTGCTAAAAAGGGTCTAAAGTTGTCTCTGGTGGTAATTTCTATCCATCCTAGTAGACAGGGGAGGGGGAAAATCTTTACAAATTTAGGTCCTGCTTTTAAGCAAATAGGGGGAAGGCAGAGGGCTAACTTGTATCTGCTTCTTCTCAGTTACCTTCAGTTCTAAATAATGCTTATGCCAAAGTGGCATATTTGGGGGTGGCATATTCTGATCCCCTTCACCAGTCAGCAAATATGTATCAGTGTTGGGAGCCCACAGCTGCTGGGCAGCTCAGGGCTACAGCAGTGAGCACGGCAGATAAAAATGTCTGCTTTGTGGAGCTCACATTCTAGTTGGGGTAAGACAGACAATAAACAAATAAACATGTAGGAGAGCAGATGCTCCAAACTTTTATGGTGGATAATGATGCCGACTACAGCATTCGCCAGCTCCACTAATGAGTCTCCCTGGAAACTTGAGTGGTTGATAAGCGTATTAAGAACCTAGAAAAGTCATACTAGTAGATTGGCTGACTTATGAGTTACAGAAGCCTGTGGATCATGATAGATGCAGGATTCTGTCAATTACATTCTGGCTGGGAAGAAATTCAATTATAATGTATATGTTGAAACTTTCTTCTTAAGGATTTGTTCCAGAAATCAGAGCTCCCTTTTAGTGGTTGTTAATATCAGGAAATGAATATCTGATTACATTTTTCAAAGGTGAGTCCCTTAGCAGCAGGTGGAATCTCATCTTATCGTAGCTTCTGCATAATTCATTTTGGGGGAAATCTCTTGAGTTTTGTTTTCAAAACTTGAGGAGACAAATGAAGCTGGTTTGGGGGTCATAGGAGTTTTTAACTTTCAGGATAAGCAAAAATACCTAATGTCATTCCAGGAACAGACCCTGAAATGTGGATTCCTTGAGAAACGACAAAGGAGCTAGGGCATAGGCGAGGGGGAGGAAGTGTGATGAGCCTGCAAAAAGCCAGCCAGCAAGTGTGTTTTGCACGCTGCCTTGTTTATCCATCATGCATGTCTTGGGAACCACTTTGTGTGCTTGGCTAGAGCTTATTATCATCACAGAAACATTATAGAACATTGTTTTCTTTTGCCTGGTCCACTGGCTGCCTTGTCATTGAAGCCACAATAGGCAATGCTTGCACATTGCATTTTGGCCTGTTTGTGGAGCTGGCATGGGCACCTGCTACTGTGTGTTATGGTGATGTGTCCTTCCTCATCACACAGACCTTCTGTGTCTCAGCAGAGCACGAGGGATTCTCCTGTGAGCTGCCCCTGCCCTCTTCCGTTCTGGCCTGGCCTGTGGTAGAACTAAGACCCAGGAAGTGACTGGGAAAAAGTTGGAATTGGTTTGCACTTTGGTCTGGGCTCTTTCTGAGCACTGGGGTAACTGGCCTGGGGTCCTCGGGACTCTTGGATGGAGTCATGTTTTTTGTGCCAACAGACATTTTCTTTGTGTCATCTTTAATTTAACCACCCAGAGAATTTCTTCCAGGCTTTTAAAAAATAAACATATTTGTGCAAAATTGAGGTCATTAATTTTATATATATACATGCATATGTATAGCTTTATATAGTACTTATTTTATTCACTATTGGATCATATGCTCTTTCTATGGTATTAATAATTGGAAAATAACTCTTTTCCTTAATTATAAAGCAACACCCATTGCCTTCATCCACTCGGGCAGCTATAACAAACTACTGTAAACTGAGTGGCTTAAAAACAATAGAAGTTTACTTTTCACAATTCTGGAGACTAGATGTTCAGGATCAAGGTTCCGGCATGGTCAGGTCCAGGTGAGGGCTTTCTCCCAGTTGCAAAGTACTGTCTTTTCATTTTAACTCCACATGGCATAAGGAAGGAAGGGGCTAGCTAGCTCTCTCTGGGGTCTCTTGTGTAAGGGCAGTAATCGCATTCATGAAGGCTCCACCCTCATGACCTAAGCACCTCCCAAAGCCCCCACCTCCTAATTCCATCACATTGGGCATTAGGTTTTAACATGAATTTGGA
The DNA here is from genome assembly GCF_059928025.1 of Delphinapterus leucas. Taxonomy (NCBI): domain Eukaryota; kingdom Metazoa; phylum Chordata; class Mammalia; order Artiodactyla; family Monodontidae; genus Delphinapterus; species Delphinapterus leucas. The sequence goes on along the minus strand of NC_143133.1, from coordinate 44,028,942 downwards.
GAGGACATTCAGATCATCGCACCCATTTACTGCAGTAAATTAGACACTGTGGAGGATTGGAGGGTATCTAAGTGTGGGAGAGAAAAGGGATGTGGTAGTCTATGCCCAAGGAGCCAGATCTTCAACACTACTTTATTGCTGAAGTAAAGAAAGTATGGTAGTGAAGAAAAAAATGGATGTTTCTGTCATTACTTTAGGGAGAATAAAAACAGGTACAGAAATGCATGAGGTATATAACAGGATAGGGAGAGAGTTGTTGGGAGAAATCAGAAGGAAAGAGATTGATGGGTTACCGTGGCAGGTTGGGATGAGACACCAGAGAGCCTTGAATAGTGTACTGAGGAATTTGAACTTTATTTTCTGAGTAGGGGATTTTGCTCAATACTTTGACAAGTGGAGAGAAGGATCAGAAAGAAGGAAACATTCTGAGGCTGTTGTTGGAGACCTGAATTCTTGGGACCAGCCTCTGAGACCCTAGAAAGAGATACGTATTTTATCTGCCTCTAAGATTGGGTCGTGGTCTGGAAGTCTGGAGTGCTGGCATTATGTGTTCCTTTGGAAATCACTTCCATTGTTGCATAACCCCATAATTTTGCAGGTCCAAAAACTGAGATCCAGGGAGTGGAGCAAATTAGAGAGACATGGCAATGATTATCAGAGCATGTCTTTGTGAGGAGTTGCCTGTCTCTCCAAGCCTCAGTGTCTTCATCTGTAAAATGGGACGAGAGAGTATGAGCCTCACAATGTTGTTGAAGGGATTAAAAGACACAAAGCATGTAAGGTATTTAGCACTGATGTTTGGCATCTGTAACAGTAACTATTCAGGCAGCAGCAACTATTTTCATTGTCAGCAGTCATTGTCATCACCATCCTCATTATTTGTGTCGTGCAGGTAGTGTAGCATTAGTGGTTGATAAAACCTAATGTCAACCCCAGAAAAAAAAAACAAAAAAAACCACTAATGTCAAATGACTAGTAAAAGGCAGATCTTAAGGCATCTTTGCCATGAGCACCGGCCCAGGAACAAGGCCTTAAGAGTACTTCCCTGCCTGCTGATGATCTGCCTAATGTAACATTTTTAATCACAAGGCCCTTGAAGATACATTTAAAAAAAATAATTCAGTTTCATATCCATGATAGTGAGGGCCATTGGGCATCCTGTAATTGGGTTCCCATGAAGATGTATTCGTTCCTGTCCTGGCCTCTTTGGTATTGTAGTGGATTTAACCTATTGATTTCTTTCAGCCCCAGGTAGAGACACATAGGACTCTCTTTACCTGTGACTCTGTTTCAGCAGAAGTAGGACATGGGTTTGTTTAGAGACTTCCCGTCCAGCTCTTTCTCTGAGCAGATCTGTACCTTCTCTTGTTCTTCCAGCTGGTCCCAGTGTGGGTGATAAAACACTTCCCACGCAGAGCTTACCCAGATGCTAGGCCCCGGTGCCAGCAACTTGGACCTCCCAGAGGAGCACTTTCTGGGTCTGTGACTTTCACACACATGCACAGGTACAAGGCTCTCCCTCATGTCCTGCCTGGATCACAGGGCTAGGAGGTGACAGACACTTGGTCGGGAGAAGAAGGAAAAATAAGAAGATTTAACACTGTCAGAGATGCATGCTATGCTCATTATAGATATTCACTCATTCAATGTGAGGTTTGGTGCTTGATAAAAGTTGTGGGGTTTAAGGCATGCAAGAAGTGTTTTTGGGTCTCTACCCCCATGTGTTTATGAGACAGCTGCCAGGTGATGCAGGTTCCACAGGGGCTGAGCTCCTTCCTCTCTGGGTGGGGCCTGTGTGCCTGGCCTGTTTGTGCAGGAGAGGAGAGAGTGTGTCTAGCTTACACGGGCCTGCTGGACAAGTAAAAGATGTAGGGCCCCTTTATGAAACTCAGGCCCAGAGAGACACTAGACAAACATGTGTCCCTGGAGACCTCATATTTTAGTGACTTTGGGATCTGAACCCGTACTGAAAAAGCATGAACAGATTTGGGGGTACATGGTGAGTAGAAGGACCTCTGGAGACACCCAGGCTTGGATCTGAGTCCTGGATGTGCTTTAATGTTCTCGGCCTCAGTTTCCTTATCTGTAAAATGGGACAAGTGACCCTTTATCTTGAAATTTTGTGGGGATTAGATATGAAGTATGCAGAGTGCTGGTACCACATATCAGCTAGGCAGACTAGCAGCTAGTAATTATTCAATAAATTACATTCGTTCTTATTTCTTGTCTACATAGAGAACTTAAGTTCTATGAGATAGGTAGAGTTATTATCTCCATTTTACAGACGAGGAAGTTAAAACACAGATGTTAAGTAACTAGCCAACATCATACAGTAAGTAAGTGGCCCAGCTGGGATTCAAATCCAGGCGCCTGATCTTAAATCCCATGTTCTTAATCATTATGCTACTCTGCGTTTTACAGGAAGGCTGCTGGTTCAGATGTATGAGGTGTCCTGTAATTACTGTGTTCAAGTCATGAGGTCTGGCTGGAGTTGAGTGAATGCAGGAGGGAATATAAGGAGGTGAGGACAGAGAGGTGAAGGCAGCCAGCTGATAGCTGTGGGCCCCATGGGCTATTCAAAGAGTGCCTTTTCCTCTGCGTTGATTGGGAACTACTGGGGGCATTTGAGACATGATTTATGCTTTGAACCCCTGTATTTTAATTCCCTCTCTTCTTCTTAATAATTGCTGGCATTTATTGGGTGCTGACTGCATGCATTATTATGCTAAGTGCTTTATGTGCCCTTTCTTATTTAATTCTCAAGCCAAATTTGCGAGGTGGGAATTTCCAGCCCCAATCTACAGTTGAGGAAACTGAGGCTTAGAGAGTCTCAGGACTTGGTCAAAGATCCCGTAGCTTGTAAACAGTATAATCCAGTTTGGGTTAAAACAAAGTCTGCTTGGTTCTGAAACCAGTGTTCTTTTTCTCTCCCGTCTCCAAAGAGTTTCTTATCTGCTATTCTGTTGTGGTCCACAGACTTAGTCCCAAATGGTCTCCCCAAGGGAGGGCCCCGCAACTGAGTTAGTGCTCCATTGCCGACTTATCAACACCAAGGAGAGGGGATTTCTCTTAATGTCACCTGCCATTATATCTCACCAAGCCCCCTCATGGTACAGCTGGGGAAGGTGGGATGGTGACAGTGACACTCAGAAAATGAAAATCAGAAATCTCTGAGCTGGTTGACATGAATTCTAGTTTCAGGTGTACCGGCAACTAGTTGTGTGATCTTAATAAGCACAGTGCTTATCCAACTGTAATCAAGAGTGCCTGTGAATTTGTGTTTCAATGTCTATCTTCCCAGAAGGCTTCAGGAAGATAAGGTCAGTGTTTATCTCACTTCTTGCTGCATCCTCATTTCTTGGAGCAGTGTTTGTTTGACACATAGCAGAAGGCCAGTTACTATTTGAGTGAAAACCAATAATAGCTGGCTATTATGGAGTGCTTTCTCCCTACCAGGCACAGTACGTACATTTTTCCATGTCATTGAATAACGACAACTATTTAAGGGTGGATAATATTATCATCATCTCCATTTTACAGATGAGAGAAATTGAGGCCAGCAAGTCTTAGCAACTCATTCAAGATCACACAAATAAATACATAATGAAGGTGACCTCAGTGTCAATGACTTTGGATAGAAAATTAGAGACTCTAATTAGCTTATGTCTGAGGGTCTTTCCAGTTCTAAAATTAGACCTAAAGAACCTGACTCCCAGCGTAAAGCTTTTTCATCCCCATGTCATTGTCTCCCTGTAACTCAGAGGAGGGAACTTTCAGGACAAATGCGTGGTTTTCACAAAGCTCATTTTATATCTTTCTTTGTGTTTGCTTTTTCAGGGAAACGCAGTGGGACGAATGAGTTAGCCTGGCCATCTAGCTGAGGGGGCGGGTAGTGAGCTGGAGAGGAGTCTCTTTGCAGAACTTGGCTTAGGTGGCTCAGGGATTTGAACTTGGGCCGCTGCTGGCAGGACTCCTCACTGCTGCTCAGCGAGGGATGGTTATGCAATTTGCTTTCCCTCCCCAAGTGCACCACAGGGTGCCTGGTCTTCTTGAAATTGCTCTCATTTAACAATCTGTCTTTTTTGAAGCAAATGCGTCGTCTGAAACCATTTATGACTTTGTGGAAATCTAACTGCACTTTTGAAGCACAGATGGCCCGGGTTTACCTGCCTGTCTTTTTCACTCCCACTGTTACCCACATAGGAAGGCGACTGGATGGCAAGTTAAATATCTCTTTGACTTTGGCCCCATCATCTTGGATGATGAGAGGAAATGAAATCGTCTTTTGAGAAAGAGAGGAAAGACTCAGGGATGATTAGCCTGGAGAAGAGGAAGGGCCATGGGGGCCCTGGCTGTGTCCTTGAATGCTTGAAGGCCATTTTTAAAAGAAGGAGACCAATATTTAGGACCCTCAGGTAGTAAACCAGCCCTGATGCTGAGTAGCCAAGGAAAATGTGTGACTGGGCACGCTAATTTCCCCCTCACCCCATTACCTCACCCTCTTCAGTGCAGTTGACTGAACACAATAGCCACATATGTCCAAGAATGCTTATTCTAGATTATATACAAGGTTCCTGCCATTCCTAACTTTCTATGGTAATCCCGCTAGTAGAAATTAAACGTGAAATTCTTTTGACGTCTTTCACTTTCTTCTCCAAATTGCACAATCCTCTTTCATTTTTTTTTAAACTGTTACAATGATGAAAATAAGGCACCATCTCCATTTGCTGGCACAGGATTTATTTTTTTCCTCGTTCATTCTTTTGACAAATGTTATTGAGTGTATTGCCCTGTGCCAAGGCACTGGGATTAGAGAAAGATGGACTTAATCTGTACCCTCATGCAGCAAAAAGTCTAGAACAGGAGGCAGGCAATAAACACAGGAGTAAATAAAACACAAAAATATCATTATTTGTCTAAATAGTATGAGGAAAATGGACTGAGTCTAAATAGAGGAGAGATGTCCTCTTTTAGATACAGCTTGTTTGACAGGGTCTCCTTGAGGAGGTGACATTTAAGTTACCTTAAGTACCTAAAGAACGAGGAGGTAGAAACCATGGAGGAAAAACTCTATTTCTCTATCAATGAAAATATAGGTCTTTCTTTCCAGACCTCAATCCAGTATGTTTTCTCTCTTTCTCATAACCTTATTGTCCCTCTATATATCGGGTCTTTCAATTTTCTTTTTTTAAAACTTATTTTATTTACTTATTTTTGGCTGCGTTGGGTCTTTGTTGCTGCGTGGGCTTTCTCTAGTTGCGGCGAGCGGGGGGCTGCTCTTCGTTGCGGTGCGCGGGCTTCTCATTGCGGTGGCTTCTCGTGTTGCGGAGCACGGGCTCTAGGCTCGCGGACTTCAGAAGTTGTGGCCCGTGGGCTCTAGAGCGCAGGCTCAGTAGTTGTAGCACAAGGGCTTCGTTGCTTCACGGCATGTGGGATCTTCCTGCACCAGGGCTCGAACCCATGTCCCCTGCATTGGCAGACGGATTCTTAACCACTGCGCTACCAGGGAAGCCCTAGGGTCTTTCAGTTTTCTTTGTGCAATTAAAAAAACATTTATTGAGCACACCCTATGTGTCTTGAACTGTGCTATATGCATTATTATTTTAAAATGTAATGCATATTTTAACCCTGTACAGGAGGAATTGACATCAATGAGGCAATAGCCGCTAAGAAGGTTAAGCTATTGGTCTACAGTGAGATGCCTAATAAACATTAGGGCTCAGATTTGGACTCTGGGCTGGTTGATTCCTGTGTCTGTCATTTCTCCACTGAGTCCCAGGACATCTTTGGGGATGTCCTGGGCATATCTGGGCTCTGGGGTGCACGGAGGTGGCTGAGATCCTCTCCAATGAGGGAAACAGTTAGCTGTCTCCATACTCTGGCCTTCTGTTTAGGATTCAGAGGCTTCTGTTTCCATCACTGAGAGGAGCTCAGACTATAACTTGTAAGGAGAATGAACTAGGAGTACGGGAGCAGCGGCTCAGGATCCAGGCTAAATTTAGAACCAGAATGGACAGCAGAGACACAAGGCTGAGATTTCAAAGGCCATGCAGAAGGAGCTATAATTTGTGGCAGTTTCTTTAGCTTCCCTGAGTGCTTCAGAATGAGTCTTCCTACAAGGTATCTCCAAGAGGGAGCCCTGCACTGGGCTTGTGCCTCCCCCTTGGCTGAACACAGACCAAGAGATAAAGCAGAAGCAGAGGAGATAGAGCCCTGAGCTGAGGGAGGCTGAAAGGGAGAAGGCAGGGCAGTGAGGGGTCGGCAGCCACCCCCTGACCTACTTCACTGCTCTTCCCCTCTGGTAGATTGAATACATCAGGGGGAGAAGAAGAATGTGGGTCACCCCTCACACTTTGGCATACCCATGTGTTCAGCGGAGAGTAAAATTCTGTCATACTGAATCCATCAGACAACCAGTGCTCGTGAAAGTAAATCTATTTTCCAGAATCAGAGACTAAGGTGTAGCCAACTGTCCTGGGTTGAATAGTACATTCTCCTCTTATCCCTGTCTCCCAAATCCTAGACTCTCAGAATGTGACCTTATTTGGAAATAAGGTCTCTGAAGATGTACCTAGTTAAGATAAGGTCACACTGGGTTCGGGTGGGTTCAAATCCAATGTTTGGTGTCTTTATGAGAAAACAGAGACACAGAGACAGAGACACACAGGGAGAAGGCCATGTGAAAGCGGAGGCAGAGATTGGAGTGATGCAGCTACAAGCCAAGGGATGCCAAGGATTGCCTGCAACCACCAGAGTCTAGGAAAGAAGCATGCAGCAGATTCTTCCTGATAGCCCTCAGAAGGAACCAAGTCTGCTGACACCTTGATTTAAGACTTCTAGACTCCAGAACTGTGGAAGCATACGTTTCTGTGGTTTTAAGCCACCAATGTGTGGCCATTTGTTACAGCAGTCACAAGAAATTAATACAGCCACCAACTTAACAGTGAGGACCTCTGAAATTCCATTCCTCAGGCCAGGTAGCATTACCAACTGTCACGTGCCAGCCACTCCTTGGTACCCTGACACGTTCCTCACCTCACATCCTCCTGCAGGGGGCTGCTTTCTCTTTCTCTCCATCTCCATTCTGAACTCCTTATGGGCAAAGACCCAGATTTAATTCTTAGCTGTTTCCCCAGCTCCTGGAATATACTTGGTACTCAACAAATATTGAAAGGATGAATGAATAAAATAGACACTTCTTGGCTACAGCAGTCCTTCCAAAACTTCAGAAACTCCAAGCAGCCTACCATTTTATGCATTCATTGTACTGATGTTATTAAGTGCCTACTGCGTGCCAGGAACTGTGCTCGGAGCAGGGAACATGGCGGTTAACAAATAAAAGGTCAACATTTCTGCTTTCTCATGGCTTATTATCTAGAGAAGAGATTGGGCAAGGGCATAGGTTAAACCAGCAGATACACTGATGTATTAATAGGTAGTTTGGGATGGCGGTAAGTGCTCAAAAAAAAAAAAAAATCAAGCATGATATTGGGTAGAGTAACTGGAGTTTCCTCAGTTAGATGCTGCTACGAAAGGTCTCTCTCTGGCATTTGAGCTGAGAACTAAATAATAAGGGGGATTCAAGTCTGACGCTTTGGAGGACAAGCCCTACAGGCAGAGGAAACAGTAAGTGCCAAGACCCGGAAGCAGAAATTAGCATGTGGTGTTGGGAGCACAGAGAAAAAAACTGCTGAGCAAGGTCCAGGGGCCCCAGGGTAAGGAATGATGTCAGTGAGATAAACTTGTCTCCTTTTTCATCTCCTGAAGCTGGCAGAGTTCCAGTTCACAGGAGCGTGACTTATGTATGTTTCTGCGGTGAGGGAAGTTGCTTAAAATCAAAATTACGTTGGATGTTTATGGCTGGCAAAGGGGAGCCCCAAGGATGATCAAATCCTGCTAAGGAATGGGGCTAGGTTTTTATCAAAGCCAAAGGGAGGAGAAGCCAGACCTCGAATTTTCTCCTCCTGAGATCATCGGTCTGAATGGCCACCCATGGAGGCTTGGTTATGTTTGTCTTTGTTTTGTTTACAGCGCTGTGTTCTTTGTGCTCTAGCAGAAGGCAAGGAAGACTGGACTTTTGGAGATCATGCCTCTGGCTGATTTGAGCCCTGTGTCACTGGTACCAGCTTTCAGCCATTCCGTGTCCTTCCGTTGGGTGGAAGGGATTTGAGAAGTGGCCTCATGTTAAGAAGTTGTTTTGTTTGTCCTTGGTTTCTGCATTTTCATTAAATCATAGAAGTCTTTAATTGCTTCCATGTGGCCGAAATGCTCCTTGATTGGAATTCTATGGAAAATAGAGTTTGCTTTATTAAGTAGCGTTTCTTGAGGGATTTGAGTGCACTTTGGTTTCCTTCCTCTCCCTCCCCTCTTTTTCTCTGAGTTTTTAATTTGTTGCAATATATAATCGCTTGCTTCTGTGCTGGAATTGCTCTCCAAGCTTCTACGATCGTGTATTATAATTCCCTTTATTACTGCAGCATCATTTTTAGCCTTCGGTTAAGATGACTGGACAAGAATCAGATTAAATGGAATTAGTATCTATTTTTCATGGTGCATTGCTCCTGAGGCCAGCAGCCCCCCTTGCTTGCTAACTTTTTTTGTGGTGTTGGAAAGAATGAAATTAGAAATAATCAATACCTGATCTCTTTTAAGCCTCAGGGCACCCTGGGGGACATAGGTGTAAGTAATCCACATTTTACCTCCTTAGAGAAGTAATATGACTTGTCCAAGGTCATCCATGCAGAGTGTGTCAGAGCTCCAATGCCAACCAAGCTCCTGGAGATCCAAAGCCATCTCTGAGATCCCTTCTACACTGTGATTTTCTAAAACATAAGCGAGCAGGGGAAAAAAAGCTGCTTCTGAGATGTGGGAACACAACAAATTACATCTAGTGCAATGTGTTAGTGAGTCCTTTGCTGCAAACTATTGATAATTAATGCTTCTTCTCCACTGGAATAAAAGGAATTCTATTTCTACTTAATACAGAGAATGGAAACATTCTAGAGCTTAGGTGTATACCACTGTATTAGTCAGGGGTCTCCAGAGAAACAGAACAAATAGGATATACGTATACATAAAAAGAGATTTATTACAAGGAATTGGCTCATGCAGTTATGGAGGCTGACAAACCCCAAGATCTGCATGGTGATTTGGAAAGCTGGAGACTGAGGACAGGACTGAGTCCAATAGCCTGAGAATCAGGAGAGCCAACAATTTAAGTGCCAATCAAGGGCAGGAAAAGACTGATGGCCCAGCTCAGGCCAGTGGAGTTTCCTCTTAGTCTTTCTGTTCTGTTTAGGTCTTCAACTGATTGGATGGGGCCCACCATCAGGAGGGCAATCTGCTTTACTCAGTCTCATCCAGAAACACCTTTACAGAAACACCCAGAATAAAGTTTACCCAAATATCTGGACACCCGGTGGCCCAGCCAAATTGACACATAAAATTAACCATCACAACTCCCTAGATTTGAATGTTGCCTTTATCATTTACTAATGAAGTGGTCTTGGTCAAAATCTTATTTCCTTCATCTGTCAATTGGAAGCAATAATATCTGTCTCATAGGAATGTTGGAAGAATTCAATGAGATAGTTTTCTGAAGTGCTCAGCACACTGCCTGGCCCAGAGAAAATGTTCAATGATTGCTAGTGATTTATTTTGTTACTATTACCATGTTATTGTTGATGATAACAAATCCAGGAACACACAAGCAATGTTTTTGTGCATATATTTATGTTACATAGTTTGAGTCTAAACATTGTTTTTTTAAGTTTTGGCAAATGGCAATTTTATTCAAAATAGAAATCCAGCCACTGGAAGTTAGAAGATTCATATGTAGCTTATGACTTTGATATTTGCTTCCTGGTAAACTTTGAGCACATTGTTTGCTTGCTCGTTTACAAAACACCTGTGTTGTTAGTCGTACTCTCTTGGTATGAGGATCACATAAGATTCAGTATGTGACCTCACCGAGCTTGCAGCAGCCCCTCCAGAGGATGCTGACTGGGGTGGAGAAGGGGTGCTGCTTGGTATCAGGCCCTGTGCAGGTGCTCGTATCCAAGTTAAGCAGGATGGAATTACTGCTGCTAAAGGTAGTGGGGGAGGGGAGAGGGATGAGGGCAGAGAGGGCTGGGAAGGGAAGCTTGTGCAAGGGTCAGCTGGCAGAAATTCTCTGGAACGTGAATTGAGGAAAAAGGCTTTACAGGTAGAAGCATTGTGTAAGCATTATATGTCTTATAAGAAAGTAGTACATTGTCATTAGACGGGTGGGTGGTTTGATGACCCTCAGAGGTGACAGTTGATTGCTTTGGAACTCATTCTTAAGGCAGGACTGAGAGTTATACGTATATGGGGCCTTAAAATATTTAAGGAAGAAGAAGGCCTCTTCGACATTGGTTTTCAAGTGGAAGTATTTGTCCCCAATAAGGACTACTGATAGAGAATATACAGTCCGGGTGTGCAGAGAAGCTGGCAAGCGGGTGGTGCCCTAGAAGTAGAAATGCAGGGCTCTGGGTGCAGAGGCTGGAGCTGGCCTGGGGGTGTGGGTGGGGGCAGGGCAGGGCAGGGATGGGGAGGGTGGATATGAAAGCTACACCTGCAGTACGTTTCGCTTGGTAAGCTTGGCCTTGGTAAGCTTCCAAGAGAAAGGGAAGCAAAGAAGAGCTAACATTTGTTTAAGGAGAGTACTCTTCATCAAGGCTAAGTTTATGACCAGGTGTGCTCTGTGTTCCAGGCACAGTTCTAAATGCTTTGCATAGATTCTCTCCTTTGATAATTTCTCACAACAAACCCGTGAAGCAGGTACTAATGTTGTCCCTATCCCCCATTTTACAGATGAGAAAACTAAGGGCCAGTGTAGTGAAGTAATTCACCCAGGGCCACACAGCTCTTCAGGGGTGGTGGTCACTTGGTCTTGTCATAGAAGGTCCTTGGAACCTAAATTGATCATGACACTTCCCTGCTTAAAACCTTCCTAGGAGGTCTCGTTGGTAGGAAGAGATCCCGGGCCCTCACCAGGCTCATCTTTGGCCTCACTCCTGGCTCCCAATAGTTGGCTCAGATGCCCTCCTTTTCATTCCTTAAATGCATCAAGATCTTTTGACCTCCAGGCTGGGGCACTTCTGGATCCTCACCTCTACTGACCAAACCCTCTTTTGAGAACAAATATACTTAAGAAGGTATTTGTTTGATATAAATTGGCTGTGACTGGGGGAAGGCGGGTAACCCAAGACTTGTTCACCCCTCTGCCTCTGGTGCCTGCCCAGGATCCTTCTAGATCTCTGTGTGGCTCCTTCTCTCTCTTTCTTCAGGTTTTTACTCTAAATCAGTGGTGGTCAACCTGAAGGACATCTGGAAATGTCTGGAGACATTTTTTGGTTGTCACAACCAAGGGAGATGCTACTGGTATCTCTTGGGTAGAGACGAGGGATGCTGTCAAACATCTTACAATGCACAGGATAGCTTCCCCCTCCCCCAACAAAGAACTATCCAGCCCAATGTCAGTAGTGCTGAGGTTGAGAAACCCTGATCTAAAGAGACATTCCAGCAAGGTCACCCATGGTTGCCCCATCTAAAATCTCACCTCTCCTTTCTTACCCTCCATTCTTTGTGACCCCCTTTCCTGCTTTATTATTTTTCTTCTGTGCACCTGTCACTGTCTGATAAATGATATATTTCACTTATTTATCTTGTTTATTGTTTGTCATCCACTACTGTGTATGCTCTACAAGCACAGAGATTTATGTCCTTTTTGTTCACTGCTTTATCGTTAATGCCTAGGATATTGTCTAGCCCATAGTAAGCGCTCAATAAATATCGATTGCATGTAAGAATGGATTCAGAGTCCAGGTAAGTAACAATCACCAGTTCATCACGGAGGCCACTTGGGTTAAAATCCATTTGCCATCCCTATGGAGACTCTTCTTGCACCCTGGAAGGTGATGGAAATATTCCTTTTTACGTCCTTTGGTGATGATGATGCCTTTACTTTAGCCCTGACCAAGATCCCCCAAAAATGTTTTCCCTGAAAGCAAGAGTAGGGAAGGTGGACAGGTTCTTTTTTTGAACAATAATCCCTGAGGAAGTGAGTGTTCTATCAGGATGCCTTTGGAAGGACCCTTAGAATCATCCTTATACTTGACAGATGGAGAAATCAAGGCCTGAAGCACATCCTCTAAGGACATTTAAAACACTTAAGAGTCTTTGATTTGTACTTGTGTGAGGTCACCCAGCAAAGAATTACCAGGATCAGAATTAGAACTCAGTTTTCTGCCTTCAGTGGAGGTGGAAGGGGGAAAGTGAAAAATCCCGCATCAACAAATACGCTGCCTGCAGGCAAGCCACAATTCTCTGAAGCTCTCTTTTGCCCTGCAAGTTGTGATATCTAGCTGACAAGGAAGCAAACTGAATAGCTAAATGCAGAGCTTTCAGAGATGCTGAGATGCAAATTAGCCCCGAACCACAGGCAACTGTGGGTTTGAGGCTGGCGTGCAAAACAGAGGCTTCTCTTCCTTAGGTCTGCATTGTAAACTCACTTTGGTGGATAGCGTACCCTTGCTTTTTCCCAGACAGGCACTGTGCAAGGCACTAGAGAGATGGTGAAAAACAAAACATTCATCCTGCCTTTGAGGAGGTTGCAGCCTGGAGAGGGAGACAGACAGAGGAGGGTGTCCTTGTTGGCATCTGCTGTCAGTAGCAATTGTGGGACAACTGGATAATTGGATTATACATTTTCTGAGGACAGAGATCTCTGTCTTGGGTGCCCTTAATGCCACCCAACACTGATGGCCAGACCAATAACGATGGGTAAAAATTCATAAGCACTCCTTGAGTACCAGACACTGTACTAAGTGTACCCTTCAGTGTATCAGTTCATTTAATCGACACAACAGCACTACGGGATGCAGGGACCATTATGGTTCCCATTTTCACAGCGAAGGCAACTGAGATTGAATATCTTGCCCAGGGTTACAGAGCAAAGACGTGCTGGCTGTTGACATCTAGCCCCAGGCTGTCCGGTTGTCAAGTGTGTGGGCTGTTCTATAAGATGTATCACTGATATATATTATTTAATGTCCACCCAACCCTGGCCTTGAGACTTTCTCCACCACTTAGTAATAATGCCCTTTATTGGGTGTTTACTCTCTTCCAGTCACTGGCCCATGTATTATCTAGTATAATCCTCACAACGAAAGGTGAGGAATTATTATATCCATTTTATACCCAATGAAGTGGAGGCAGAGAGAGCTTACGTAATTTGCCTGAGGTCACACAGCTAGTAAGTGGTAGAGCCAGGATTCAGGATATTTCATTCAAGTGGAATCATTCAATATGTGGCATTTTGTGTCTGCCTTCTTTCCCTTTGCATAATGTTTTTGCCGTACATGTTAAAGCATTTATCAATATTTTACGCCTTTCATTGCTAATAGTGTTCCATTATACAGAGATACCACTTTGTTTACCTGTTCATCAGTTGATGGACATTTGGATGGTTTCCACTTCTGGGCTATTGTGAATGATGAAGCAATGTACAAGTCTTATATGTGATCTCTTATTACTGATATTTTCTGTCTCATGTCAGTCAAAAGGGATGAGTTCTGAAGCCAGGACGTGGCTCTGAACACTGATTCCAACATGTACCAGCTGTGTGAATGGGAAAATTAAGTAACCTGTCTGAGCGTTGGGGTTTTTTTTATCACTTGTTAAAGGAGAATAATAATAGTAGCTACCTGATCATGCTCAAAAGCCTGAAATATATAATGCACAGTGTTTGGTTCATAATTAAACACACAATAAATATGTGTGGTGAGAGGAGTATTGCAAGTTTTCATAACTGAAACGGAAGGGATAAAGGGAAAGTTTGTCAGGCTGCAATGACGTCCAGGAGAGTGGTAGGTGCTGAGTGGGTGGGTAATGCTGGCATCTGCCTACCTTGTGCATCGGGGCTTTCAGACTACGATGAGAAGTGACCACAGTGCATGAGAGTTCCCGTTTCCTCAGCTCTCCAGCAATGTGTGGCATAGTTCAGTTTTTTTTTTTTTTGACAATCACATGGATGTTCAAGGGCTTGGATTTAATTTACCTTTTCTTGACTACAAGTGAAACAGAACATCTCTTCATTGCTTTATTGACCACTTTCTGGGAATGGTACTTTCACATTTTTTGCTCTTTTATATGTTATTGGTTTTTAATCTGGAACAGTTTGTTATATATCCTAGTTATTAATCCTCTTCCAGCTCATCATTTATATTGTAGCATGTTTACAATGTCTTTTGTCATATGAAATGTTTATATTTTGATGGATTCAAATGGATCGCTTGTTTCTCATGATTTGTCTTGTGTTTGTTTACAAATTTTCCCCCTGTTCTGAGGTCACACAAAATATGCTCTCTTTTCTTCAAATAGTCTGAAAGCTTTGTTTTTCTTCATTTATATGTGTCATCCATCTGGAATTTATATTTGGTTATGTGAAGTGGAATCAAATTTATTTTTTCCATGTGAAAAGCCAACACTACTTACCCATTTGTCTATCCTTTCCCCCTCCCCCATAAGGCCACCTCTTTCATAGACCCAGGTCCCATGCATGCTTCTGTCTCTCAGCCCTCCATTCTGCCCTACTGCTCTGTTTATCCATCTTGCTTTCTTAATTTTACATTATAACCTAAGCATGCCTTTGTGTTATTATAAACCATGGGTAAACATTATGTTTAAAGATTCCTATTTTCTTTCTTTCTTTCTATCATGGTTTCTGGAATCATTTCTCCCTTGTAGGACAGCACATTGTTTCTAGTTTTTTTTTTTTTTGCTATTATGAAGGCTCCTGTGGTGAATATTTTTGCATATAAAACATTTACATAGTTTTGGATTATGTCCTTTGGATGGATTCCCAGAAATAGAATTACTAAGTCAAAGGGCATGAATATTTTTAATGCTTTTAATTCATGATATATATTTATTTTAAAAATTAAAGGGAATAAAGATTCTGGTAGATTCCTAGTACTCCATTATGTAGTTGTAGCCAAATGCGCTGTGACAAGTCTGGATCTGGGAATTGTTGCCCTGTAGAAGTCCAAAAGAGAGATTAATGTGGTCTCTTTGATAAGATTTCTCTTTTCTTTTTTCGTAACACATTTTTTGGTATTTTCATTTATTCAAGCCATCATTTATTAAGCACCTACTGTGTACCAGGTTCTACAGCCAAGTGGGCAGCAGGATCTCAATGAGCTTATGCTTTTTTAGTAGGTAGGAAGACAACAAATAGACCAAATCAAGTGATAAGTTCCTCCTGGAGAAAAAACATTGACTGATTAGGTAAAAAAGTTGGCTCCTATAGACTAGTGACAAGTGACACAGAACTTGAGATTTGAATGACAAGGAAGAGAAAGCTACGCCAAGTAGAGGAAAGGCATCACTCACGGATGGAACAGCGAGTGCAAATGTCTCTGTGGTGGACCAGAGTGTGGCCCCGGGTTAGAAGGAAGGTCTGTGTTGCAAGAGCCCAGGCTTGTGAGCTGTGTTCAATGAAGGGAACCGAGGCCAAGGAAAAATACCAAGTCCCAACCACACAGGGCAGTTTGCTCCATGGCTAAAAGCAGGAATGGGAATCCACCGGATGGTTTCGACAGGGAGTGATGCAATCTAGTGGGCGTTGTTCAAGGATCATGCAGGCTTCTCAGCAGAGCACAGGTACAGGGAAGCAGAGTGCTGGCAGAGAGAAGATTAGGAAGCAATCACTGCTGTCCAGGCTGGAGGTACTGGAGGCCCAGACAAGGAGTGCAGGTGGAGGGAGAGAAATGTAGATGGGCTCCATTCTAGGTTGGAAGGAGATTGCTGTTGGATTGGGGGTGTGGACGTAGGAAATGAGCAAAGTCAGGAATATGTCCTAAAAGTTTGGGCTAAGAGAATGACAACTTGGAATTACATTATTGACATAGAAAAGAGTGGGGAGAATAGGTTTGAGGTGTGGTAAAAATAGGAGTGGGTCTGGCTTTGGCCATGTTCAGTCTGAGATGCCTCTTTGGTTAACAAGGGGGGAAGTTGGTGACACAGCTGGAGCCAGGGATCTGGAGGCCAGGGAGAAGCTGGGAGCTGTGATACAGACTTAGGGGGAATCTAAGACCCCAATAAACAGATGTGTAAACTGAAAAGAGCATGGAGGCCTTCGACCATCATCAAGAGAAACCTGTTATTTTCCTTCTGAGTTTTGAGATTATGCTGGATTTCTTCTATTTATCTTTGTGAACAAAAACCTTTTCCCTTTTCCCAAGGAAGAAGAGGGGAAAACACGAGTTTTCTTTTCTTGCTTCAGTCCTGGCATGGCCTTCCAATTTTGAGTGGTAACTCTAAGAATTATTCCTGTCATTTGATTCCGATGCAGTTGGGCAGGTCACAAAATTAAACTTTTGCATCTTGCAAGCTTTTCCAGAAGTGTTCTTTCATTGTCTGCTGTGTGTATGTTGGAACAGAAAATTTGTGCCTGATTTTATGGTGCACTTTTCCCAAGATATACAACTTGCTGCCTCATCACATTATCCTGCCTCTCAGGACCTCTCACACCTAGAGGGTATGATGTAATATGAGGTATGGTGCTCGCCGCCCAGAACTGTCACCAGCGAGACCCATGCTGCTAGAGTAATGCTTCGCTAGGTCATTTTCAAAGTGGGTTTGCGCAGGGTCCCTAGTATATTATTTTTTGATAAGTCAGAGTGCGTGTTTCCAGGTTGGAGTCTGACAGAGGAAATTTAATTATGAAGAAAATACTCCGCCTCCTTCACACCAGAATAGTATAGATGAGAATAGGCAGTGAAACTTTGCAGCTAGAAACAAACATTCAGGAACCAAATCCCAATGTTGCCCCTTACTTGGTCTGTGACCTTGGGTATATATCTTGACCTCCTGGGGCCTCAGTTTCCCCATTTAAATTTGGATAATAAAAGTACCAACTTGATAAGGATTCTGTGATGACTAGAAAGTAATTCGTTGTGAAACTCCTAAGCACTTTCGTTGAGTCACTCATTAAATATTTAACACCCCTGCTTAACAGACATGTGAACAAAAAAGAGAATAGAAGTGTCCAACCATCATGAAAACACGATCGTGTTTCTTCAGGGTTTTGAGAATATGCTGGTTTTAATTAAACAGATATTTATTTGTTAAATGAAATAATTTAAATAATCAAGTAATTGAGTACTTATTTGTTGCATGCCTGCCAGGTGTTAGCAAATACACAGGCACGGGTAGAAATCCTGCCCTCATAAAGCTGATACCAATCCAAATGTTTAAAAAAAGTTATGATTTCATAATAGTTGCAATAAATCCAAAGCTTATTTTTGGCACCTCAACTTGTATACATTTTAGTCATTATTTTTAGATTATTGTAAATAGCATTTCTCTTTGGAATCCTCACAATTAATTAATACTTTCGTAGGTCAAGGGCAGAGATTGAAATACATGATTTTTCCAGGTGTTTGGGGTGTTTGATGTAGATTTAGCTACAGAGGCATATCTGCTGGACGCCAATTCCTGTCTCTCTGCCTGTTTTAAGAAATGTCTCTCCCAAGGCACCAGCACAGGGGAGTGAAATGTAGTAGACACTTTCTAAAAGGGAAGCCTCGAACTGTGAGTGAAACCCTGAGATGTTCTATCAAGACACATAATTTACTCTCTTAGTAACATGCCGTTTTAGAATTTCTCTGTTAAAATGATAACGTTTACTGTTAAATCAAATGCAATTAAGTTGAGAATAAACAAAGTCATAGTTGAGAATGAGAGAGAAAAAAAAACAAAATAAAACTACAACCTCTGGGGGACTTCCCTGGTGGTGTAGTGGTTAAGAATCCACCTGCCAATGCAGGGGACACAGGTTCAAGCCCTGGTCTGGGAAGATCCCACATGACACAGAGCAACTAAGCCCACGTTCCACAACTACTGAGCCTGTGCTCTTAGAGCCCGCGAGCCACAACTACTGAGCCCGCGTGTCACAGCTACTGAAGCCCGCATGCTGCAACTACTGCAGGCTGTGTGCCTAGAGCCCGTGCTCCGCAACAAAGAGAAGCCACCGCAATAAGTCAAGAGTAGCCCCTGCTCGCCGCAACTAGAGCAAGCCTGCGCAAAACAGCAAAGACCCAACGCAGCCAAAGAATAAATGAATAAATAAATACATATAAAAAAACTACAACCTCTTGGACATGAGATTAAAAAAAATTCCATAACATTAAATAAAATGGGGGGATTTAAAATTCTCTCCCTGTGTTCATTACATGCTTGTTCAAAATTACCAGCTAGTGAGAGCAAATGATCTTACCTTATTACTTTTATTTCTGTGTCTCGATGTAGAATTCCATCGATGTGATGGAAAGCCTTGCTTTGAGCTGTCTGTTCAGGAAACAGAGCCCCAAACATTCAGTGCATTAATTGGAGATTGAAACAACTAAGAAGACAGTAGAAAGTTTGAAGAACATTTGCTCTAGACAAAGAACATCATAGTAAAGTGCTTATATGAGCCCAAACTCAAGAGCCAGAGTCCCAGTGTTTGAAATATCTCTGCTGCTTGTTAGCTTCATAGTCTTAAGCAGATATTTAACTCCTCTGTGCCTCAGTTTTCTCATCTATAAAATGGCATGAATAATAGGACTTAGCCCCTAGGGTCATTGTGAGGTTTCAAGGAGTTTATATTAGTCAACGGATTCAGAATGGTGGCCGGCACACGGAAATGCTATGTAACTGTTGACTACTATTATTAAATGCGGCTAATTTGGAATAAACATGGTTTGATACAAGACTCCTAGGTTTGGAGAAATGAAGGAAGCAAAAAGACCTTTGTAGTTAGAGAAAATAAAAACCTGCACCCCCTTCAGTGTGTGAGAGCCTCTAGAAAGGGAAAGCCAGGAGATTTGGCAGGAGATTATTATCTTCTGTCTCAACATATGCAAGTGACAGGCAAAGAAATTTAGGGAAAGCAAGTCTGGCCAAGTGTGCATCAGTCTTGGTCCTGGAGACACATGTTTTTTCTGCAGTGTTTTCTAAGAGAGGTCAACTGACATGTGTAAGATGGGAGTGACCACAACGGTAAGATACAAATGAATAGTGTGCTATCTATGTGTGCCTGTGTATAAGACAGCAGGGAGAGGAGATATCATTGTTTTCTAGAACCGCAAGATACTGAAGAAAGTCAATGCCCTCCTCATCTTCCCGTTTCCAGACCCCTTCATACATTCTCTCCACTTTGACCTGTTTAAGTTTATTTTGATTGAAAAAACACACTTTTCAAGAAATAGATGCTTTATGTATGGTTCATCCTTTGGAGGGGGTGTATGTGTGCCACGTGACAAGTGGTTGCCATGGTAATTTCTCATTATTGTTGAATTGAAAAATAATTACTCTGGCAAAAATCCCACATAACCTGTCAGTGCTTAAGTTAAAGATGCTGGGGGGCAACCCTGGCACCAGGATCCTGTTTTTGGTGGAGAGGGACAGAGATAGGAATGGAAGAGAATCCGAGTTGGAAGCAAAATGCTTTTGTGGATTTTTAAATATAATTAAGACTCTCTTCTGCTATTTGACCTGAGTGCATCTCTCATCCTGATATATGATTTGGCTGCCGGGGCTACTTGGGCTCACCTGTGAGATGGGACAAAGGGACCAAGGACTTTCATCACAGAAATGTATAGAGGGGATTACTTAGAGTGGAGAAGCTTTAATGGTGTTTTTAACCTAATTAAGATATACGGAGAATTGTAGGCCACACCCCTCCACCCAGGTCTGGGTTCAGGCTGAGTTAATTTCGTCTTTATTTACCTGGAGGCTGCTCTCTGCTATTGTTACTTTCCAGCTTTGGGAAAAGAATCCACTTTTTACTTATTAATATTCACTAAGCACTAAATATGCACTGTTCAGGTACTAAACAACAGCCAGGATTGAAAGGAAAAGGCAAGCATGACCTCCATGAGAATCCTCGTGGCAGAGTGTATGGAGTTAGATGGCCCTCACTCCCTACCTGTGCACGCACACATTGGGGTGTTTGGTACTCAATCATTCTGTCTCATGAGCCATTTCGGAGGACCATGAAGCAACTATGCTTCCTTTCTTGTGTTGTGTCAAGAACTAATCCTGCTTTTGGTTAATGAAGTCCCTGGGATACACTCTGCCTTTAAAAGAATGATAGGAAAACTTTTATTAGTAGTGGTATTGCCATCATTGCATATTCTTTGACCTTTCAGATGCTCATCCTTCTCCTGGCAGAGCTGGACTCTGTTTTGTAATTCTGTGGATCTTGTTATTAGGTCTCACTTGGAAATATCTCGCTTGGAAATGCTCTTAGTTTCATCTCTACCCGTTCATGTTCAGACCAGAAGTCATCAATCTGGAAGCATAGGGACCTCCTAACGGAAGAGCCAAAATATACACAAGTGCACACCCTATGCCTAGGCGTGGCCGCTTTAAATATATGCCCCAGAGGAATTCTTACACATTAACACAAAGGGACACTGCAAAGATACTTATCGCAGCATTGTTGTAATGGCAAAAAATTAGAAACTGTCTAGGGATCGTTTGTAGCAAAATGCTTAAATAAAATATATTCTTTTCATCTAGTGTACTACCATGTAGCTTATATAAGGAAAGAAGAGGCCCTAATATATAAAATGGAGACGTCTCCAAAACACAATGTTGAATGAAAAAAAAAAAGTTTAAAGAAGGAGACATAGTGTATGATATCATTTAAATAAAATATTAAAAACATAAAACAGGGCTATATATGAATAGAGTTATGTATGTATATAAATATAAAAGATGGGCTAGGAAGGGCCGTATGATTTTCACGAAATGGTTGTTTATGGGAGCCTGGGGGAAGGGAGAGAAAAATACAGCAAGCTATGGAGCCCAGGACGTTTATTTTTATTTATAATTTTTAATTCCTTTTAAAAAGGAAAGAAAGATATTATTTTAATAATTGTTAATTCTGGATAATGGGCCATAGGCCTTCACCATATTATCTCTGTTCTCTATTTTTAAAAATTAATAAAGTAAAACATCACTTATTTATTTACTTATTTTTAAACATCACTTACTTAAGTTACAATCAATGAAGTGTATTCACTTAACCAATGTTTCACTGAAAAGAACAAGAAAAATGCCCAAAGGTGGTTCAGTGGAATGGCAGTGTAGGTGGGAAGTAATTTCTGCATCAATATGAACTTGTCACATGCATGGTTGGTACGTCCACTGATGAAAAGTGAGGCAACAGTGACATGACAGAGAGAAGCCTCTGCTTGTACATTGCCCTGGTCCCCTAGCAACTGAGTTTAGACTTAAGGTTCCTGCAATCTTCAAGGAAGAATCTTTTTTTTTTTTTTTTTTTTTTTAAAAACCAACCTTTCAATACCTAGGTGTTAGGTAGGAGTTTATTTATTTACTTATTTATTTATGTATGTATTTATTTTGGCTGTGTTGGGTCTTCGTTTCTGTGTGCGGGCTTTCTCTAGTTGCGGCAAGTGGGGGGGCCACTCTTCATCGCGGTGCGCGGGCCTCTCACTATCGCGGCCTCTCTTGTTGCGGAGCACAGGCTCCAGACGAACAGGCTCAGTAGTTGTGGCTCACGGGCCTAGTTGCTCCGCGGCATGTGGGATCTTCCCAGACCAGGGCTCGAACCCGTGTCCCCTGCATCGGCAGGCGGACTCTCAACCACTGCGCCACCAGGGAAGCCCCGAGGAAGAACCTTACTCACTGTGTGGTTACGGCCTCACCATCTGTTCTACTCCCTACTGGGTAATTTATAGGTGGGAGATCTGTTGAGGATGGAGGATGCCTAATGCCTGGTCCTTATCCTTTAGCAGCTCATGGTCCTCTACAGCGGCTGCAAGTTTAGATAAATTTATATTGCAAGGCAGTGATTCAATTATAATATGATCCACACTCGAACAGGGGTAGAGGTATCAAGCTTTCCCAGCACAGGAGACAGGGAAAAAAGGAATCAAAGGACTGGGACTTGGTATTTGCTACACATGCCAGGCCAAAAGAACAACATATGCAAAGACAAGGAGGCAGGAAATGGTTAAAGACGGACCCTTGGTTCGACAAGGTAAGTTGCTGGGTCCTTTGGCTCCACACAGGCCAACTCCTGACCATGCTGGTCCCCAGAGCGGTTAAGAGTGGCTTTTCCCTGGATAGAATGTCTTTTCTGATATATCCACCAAATGTTGTATCTATGCTATGTGGCAGTAACTGGTGTGCACGGCCACCCCACCTACCAAAAACCTCAGGCTATTGGTTTGTTTTTAAAGGCATTTGTCATAACCTTTACCTCCAAGTCTTGAGAGGTTGATCTGGACCTGCTGGTCAGTCTCAAGGCCCTTCCTAGTTATTCTCCACATTGGTTTGACTGGAGGGGATTGCCTGCATGGAGAGTGCGCAGCAAAATCCTACCTTCCCTTCACACCTTAGGGGAAACCAGACTTAGTGAGCTCCTCTTTGGAATCCTTGCTGCGAAACAGCCTTGGAAACTTTCCTCACACAGCCTCCTACTGGTCAGCTTATTGGACTTGGCCATGTGACCTGCTCCCAAGGGAACTCCTTGGTTCTTCCATTTCTCCAATGATGGAGGCGCCAAGTATGCGATCAGGAGACAGAAGTGTTAGCCTGTGGATAGATAGAACCGCAGAATCGTGACCAGTCATTTTCTGTTATACTTCCTTGGTCTCTTGCACATGTTGCCTTTGCCTGCGAGGCTCAGACCATCTAGATGACTGACATCTAGACATTGAATAATGGTGGCACTGATTTTTTATCATTGTCCACAACTCATGAGGCTGTTAGCTCAGCTCTGTGGTTGAGAACTGAGATTCCACCAGTCACACTGTAAGATCTTCTGCCAGAGATTTCGTATTTGGTTTAGCATAGGTCTTTGTAGCTGCATTGCAGCGGCTGCCTGGACTCCTGGCCTAGTCATTAGGCAAATGTCTTCCATAAAATTGACTCACTGATCCCAGGAACTATACCAGCCAGCCAAATGGAAGGAAGGGCTGTTCACAGGGGAGGTTTATTTTCAGAAAAACAACATGAAGGTGGGGGAAAGTGGGCAAAATCTGAAAGAACTGGAGGAGGAGATCTGTTCAAGCAAAATTTCCTCTTGCTAATTAATGCTGGCCTCTTCTTCTACTCTTGTGAATCTTTTCGTCTTCAACCTAAGGTGGAAAATCACTTTTTAAGCAGGATTATTTGGAGAAAACCTGGCCTGGTCAGTTCATCAATTGTAACAAACAAATCTGCTGCTGTGGTGAGGGCTGTTGGTAACAGGGGAAGCTATGCATGTGTACGGGCAGGGAGGGTGTGGGAATTCTCTGAACCTTCCTCTCAATTTTGCTATTTAAAAAAACAGACTGAAATTACGCAGACTTGGATGTGAACTTTAGCTTTGCCACTTTCTAGCTGTCTGATCTTTACTAAGGAGTTTAACTTTTTTGAAATTCAGATTCTCTGTTTATAAATATCTGAAGGTCAAAGGAGACCATAAGAAAAAATAATAATAGCTGCCATTTATTGAGCAACTATTATGTTCTGGGCAGTTTCTCCTTAGCTCTCACAGTCCACTGAACTGATTGTTCCCACTTTGCAAATAAGCAAATAGATGCAAACAAGTTAGGAGGCTTGACTTAGGTCATCAGCGAATAAGAGGCAGAATTCATATGTTGAAGCCAATGTAACATAGAGGTTAAGGGTATAAATTCTTCTAAGGATGCCTGCTCTGCCCCTGGGGGCAATTAGGACAGTTGTGAATATAAGATGGTTCAATTCATGGAAAAAACTTAGAAAATATTGAGTTATGGGTACTACTGTTAACCCAGGGCCCCCCAAACATGTATTCTTTCCACGATCTCCTTCCTTCAGAAAAAAGCCAAATCAAGACTGGCCTGTACTTGACATTTAGTAATGTTTTCTTAAAAATACTACTTTTTAATTCCCTTTCTCCATCAGCATTTTTCCTCTCATAACTAAGGACTAATTCAAAAGCCTTATATATGTGTGTTGGGGGACAGTTGACAACTATAGCTTAAAAATAATATCCAGATTTTTTGTGTGTCAGTTTAAAAATATTGGCCAATAGACAAAGTAGGGTCGACCATCTAGAGCTCACAAAAGCTGTGTAAGTGATTTTCTTGAGTTGGGTTTTTGATGGAACGAAAAGGAATTCCAGTCTTTCATCCACTCATTCATTCTATTAGCCAAAATGTGTATATATTCTATTATGTACCTATTATGTGTCTTGCCCTGTGAAAGCACATATCACATTTTTAGTTTTGGAATGTTCTTGCAAGATTTGTGACCAAAGCCAATTGATTTTTTTTGTGTGTATAGTCAGCTGATATGACCTTCTCCTACCAAAACCGTCCTGACATTTCCTGAGACATTGACTTATCTCATGTACCATTATAGTTAGTTTGAATCAAATGTCATCCCCCCTTCTTGGGTCATCACTCCCCCTCCCCCCTTGATTTCTGCCAACACTCACTTGTCTGGGCCCCGTGGAACCTGTATGGCTGCTCATAGACAATTCTCCCAC
Source organism: Delphinapterus leucas (assembly GCF_059928025.1). NCBI lineage: Eukaryota > Metazoa > Chordata > Mammalia > Artiodactyla > Monodontidae > Delphinapterus > Delphinapterus leucas. The sequence continues at coordinate 44,004,389 of NC_143133.1, read as the reverse complement.
CTCCTTACAGCCTGAATCCTTTCTTTTCTCCTAGTGACTTCAGATCAGCCTGGGTTCTCCCTGGGCTTTTACCTTCCACTAGTCCATTTTCTAGCAGATGTGCTGAAAACCAGGAATTAGATGACAGGAAAATGGAGGTAGAGGAACTGATCTAGTCACTGGGCCTTGATCAATTTCCATTCAGAGTTTTCACTGTGTTGTAGACAGGTATTGTTGCCAAGTAAATGGGTTACAAATAGTTGAAGTGATTTGGAGACATGCTTGATATATAAACTTTTTTTTTTTTTGCTGTACACGGGCATCTCACTGTTGTGGCCTCTCCCGTTGCGGAGCACAGGCTCCGGACACGCAGGCTCAGAGGCCATGGCTCACGGGCCCAGCCGCTCCGCAGTATGTGGGATCTTCCCGGACCGGGGCACGAACCCGTGTCCCCTGCATCGGCAGGCGGACCCTCAACCACTGCACCAGCAGGGAAGCCCTATAAACATTTTTGATGTAGAGTTCTTTAGAGCATGGAATGCTTCATCCCTTAGGAATGGTGTCAAAGATGGTAGATAAAGGTAGGAAAGGGGCATTGTATTGATCTTTACTGTGTTCCAGGCACTCTTCTGGGCACGTTACAGCCATTAACTTATTGAATTTTCACATCTACCTTGCAAAATAGTTATTAATGTAACTGTTGTTGCATCTACTGTGAACATAGTTATTACTGTTGTTGTTATTATTATCATTATTGTTATCCTTAATTTCCAAGTAAGGAAACAGGGTCAGGGAGGTAAAATAAGTTGTCCAAGTTCACATAGCTGGGAAGAGGTAGTGTCAGGATGAGCCTCCTCTGAGGATTGCCCACAGGACGAATTCCACCAGTGTTGTAATACCACCTGCCCTACCGCATGGTGCCGGCCTCTTTCTGGGCGTGAGTCCTGGCATGTGGGACAGTAAGTACAGCGAGGAGCTGGAAGAGAAACCAGCCTGAGACAAAATATGCCCTTTTCCATCTCCCTTCCTTCTTTCTGAACCCTAGCCCTTGCCTTCCCAAGGACGCCAGAGAAATGAGTCGGCAGAGACCGGGGCAGATCTCAGATGTCCGAGAGTCCCAGTCCCTATATAGGAATTCTGAAAGCGTTCCCCCCACTTTCACTTTCTCTCTAATATCGTATTACATGATTAAAATATAGTTCTGGGACAATCATTCCTTGAACCAGCATTTTGACACCACACTTAATAACTATTATGGAATGAACGTGAGTATTTTAAAAAGCTACATATGAACACCAGCTCTGCTGTTTATCGGCCGAGTGGACTTGGGCAAGTTACCTTCACCACCTAATCCGTTTCTGCAGTTGTAAAACTGGGATGATAACGTGAGCAGTTCCAGCCAGTCACTGAACAGCTTTCATTGAGTAATACCATGGCCTCGTCACCGTCTGGGGCCTGGGAGATGGAGAAGCAGGCAAAACACAGCCCCTACTCACAAGAAACTGATATCGTACTGACAAGGGAAAAAAACAAAACAAAACCAAGAATCAGGGTGGTAATGACGAGCGAGTGAGAAAACGTATATAAAGTATTTAGAACAGTGTTTGGCATGTGGTAAGCGCTCAATAAATGTTAACCATTATTCTTTTTCCATCCGTATAGCAATTTGAAATGAAAAAAACCCTGTGTATCCAGGCTCCCAAATAGGGTTTCTTGCCCCAGCTGCTTCTTCACTTCCAAGCCCACTGATTTTTCTAGAAGCTCTGACAGTTTCCACAGCATTCAGGCCCTGTGCCGTGGTGTCAGGTGTGGAGCGAGGCTGTCTGTTTGATGCTCAGTCGGCTGCGCCCTGCCAGTGGGTTTGAGCCCTTTGAGGGTAGAGACCAATCTCTTATCCTGCTGTGTATTCCAAGGGCCTGCATGTAATAAGTGCTCAATAAACATTTGTTTCTGAAGGGAGATGGGAGGGGGGTAGTTTGTATGTGGAGTCATGATATACCCCTGGATGGTTTTATATTTACTGTATTCTACTAAGAAAAGTGTTGGCTTTTGGTATGGCGATTGGGAGGAGGCCAGAGAAAAAGGGACAAGGACATTCATTTGTCTAAGCTTCTTCTTTTCTGAAAAGAGGAACAGCATCATTCTTCAGTGGCCCCTTATTTATTCCCGTTGGGACTGAAGGCTTGTTCCCAAGGCCTGCCAGTGACAACAACTTAATGTTGTCATAAGCAGAACAACTTAATGGGAGGAAGAGAGGCTGGTGAGACCTTGGCGGGGGCCCCAGGGTGGGGGCCTTTAAGAGAGGAGCAGCGGGCCCCTCTGTGTCCTTCTGCCATCTGACAGGCAGCTGGGAAACATCTTGCCCTGAAATCTGGCGCTAACCAACAATTCTCGGTAAAAAGATTGTGCTTAAGAATTTGAGGGTAAATCGAGCACTATACAGAGAATGAGGCCCAGGTATGATTCCCCCTTTTAAATGTAACACTTTGTATAACCCTCCTAATTCCCTGTTAGAGGAGGCCCTTTCCCTGCCCTTGAAGCTTAGCAATGATTTTAATGGCCTTCAACTGGGCCAATTTCAAATTATTTTCTGGATGAGCAAGGGAAACATTCAACCCAAGACAAACAAACAGAGTTCATGTGGATGGTTTGCATTCTGCTGAACTATTCTGTTTTTAATAACTGATTTAATAACGAGCAAGTGATTGCCTATAATCTTAAACCAACCCTCAAGAACAATCCATATGCATGTGATGGTTGCTTGTGCACAAACTCATCTTTCTACATAAATCCGTGTAGCAATACCAGTATCTCTTATAGGGATATTTGCATAGAGGAAGGCTACAAGCCACACACAACTTTTTTTTTTGAATAAATTATTGTTAAAAAATGTACTCTCCTTAACCTGGTTGTAATATTGTGCTTTCTGTTTGTAAAATCGGACTCCTAAATGAGCAAAGAGAAAGAGAGAGAGAAAAAGCTGAATGCATTTTACATTAAAAACAAAACTTTTTCTTAAAAAATGTCACATTGTGCTCCAGAATATGTTTATTAAATCTCCCCAAATATGTCCTCGAGAATTAATTTTCATTTGCTTTGCATTAACTCATTTATTGAATTGGAATTCAGTCCTCATTCGAGGCAATTAATTTGAAGAGTGACCACACGCCTGCCCACACCCCTTCCAGAACACCCACATACATATGCTAAGCCCCAAGCCACCGATGACTGGATTTTTCTGCCTTTTTCCCTTTTCTTTTCCCCTTTGAGATATTTTTCCACTCTTGCCTGTTAAATAAATGATCTGTCTTTTTGCAGGATAGCGACAACCTCTGGTGGGATGCGTTTGCCACCGAGTTTTTTGAAGATGACGCCACATTAACCCTTTCCTTTTGTTTGGAAGATGGACCAAAGCGATACAGTAAGAAAGAAGTTTATTTTCTCTAATATCCCCTCTTTTTGCGCCCGTAAGAAAACCACAGGGGTCTTCAGAGAATAATACAGTGCTGACAGGCTGACAATAATCCCGGCCTCCTGCCTCTGATCAAGGCACGGTCACCGGGTGGCAGCCCGACTCGGCAGCAAGAGATTTCCTTCGAGGCTTAGGATGTTGGGGCATTTGCCAGTTTAGAGAGCGAGGCAAATGTGAACCAAGCCCCCCAATGATAAGTGGTACCTGAATTGTGGAGACTTGCCGTCCATCTCTTCCTTGCGACCCTTCTTTATGCTTGACAACACTTCACACCCAACGCTCTGCTTCTGAAGTTCCCTTTAAAAATATATCCTCACAATCACTGTATCAGCTATATCCTTCTAATTCCCTCTTATCAATTATCTCAGGTATTTATTTGACAAGTGCTATGTTTTCTTGGGGGCGGGGGAGGCCACAGCTGCTTTGAACACACACTTTGGGATTCGTGTTGACAGAATTTATAGTTCCTTGTCTTTATGGCAAGTGATAACTCTGTAAAGATCCTCAAATTACAGCCTGTGGCACCTTGGGTAACAGCTGATCTGTCCTGATTAGGTTCAGCCAACTTGTCAGAGATCAGATTTGCTAGTTGTGCTGTAAGACTGAGAGGCATAAATACGTCAGCACAAAGACAATTAATGTCCAGTTAGATCAGAGAGAGATGCGTTTTCAGAAATCAGCGTTGCACACGTGAAGGGATCTGTCTGTCAGAGGGTAAAACATCCCAAATGTGTCAAACACGGAGCTGATGATGGGACCAACCACAGTATGTACAGATGAGTCGGTCCAGAGCATTGAGTAAATGATGGGTAATAGCACTCTTGATATACACAATGAAAAGATCTGATTGTTGCTAAATGTATTTCAAAGCCACTAGAGTAAAACCAGTGCTTTTTTTTTTTTTTTCCTTAATTTTACAGGACTTTAGATAACTTAGCATTTGGATCTATTGTATGATGAGTTGATTAATTGTGCTAATAAATAGATGGTGATTTTGCAAAAGTGGCGAACCGTGGAAAGCAGGACAGCTTGCTTAATTGAAACTCATTGCCGGAAGCATCTCTTTAGATTTGTATATTGTGGGCTTTCAGAGGCTGGGACATTTTTAATAAATATTTTGGGTGAGAGGGGCAGCTAGTGTGCCAGACAAGGCTTTTCCAGAATGTCTTTATATTCAACATAATGACACCTGTTGCAAGCACTGGCAAGCCCACTTCATCGGGGGTCCTGATAAGTTCACTCGCTTTCTGTGTGTGGGTGCTCCCAAGCAGCCTCACACCCTACAGAGTGGGAGAGTCGGGTACAGAAGCTGCCGTTTCAGAATTCCCTAGGAGATACATGAACTTGGCAATCGAACAATTACTCTCTCCCCAAAAGCCTACCGGATCAATGGTGAATAATGTCGAACCAAGCAGTCATCCATCCTCTGAGTCTTCTTATTTTTTTCTGAGGCATAAGCTCAGATAACTTCAAGTTATCATTGTTTTATGTTCCTGTGCTGTGTGTGTGTGTGCGTGTGCGTGCGTGTGTGTGTGTGTGTGTGAATCCGTCAGGGTCTGCTCAGGGAACTAGAATTACTAATAAAACAGATTCTCAATCTTCCTTCTGTCCACCCCTGACCCCAACATCATTTGGGGGTGAGGCATGATCAGTGCTTGTTAAGATCTCATATTCATGTACAGGAGTAAATGCCTGACTACGAGCCATTGTTGCCCAGGTTTCTTTGTTTCTCTGAACCAAAATATTTCCCGAGCGGCGAAGAGAAACAAAGATGATCGACAGTCTGGAGCCCAGTCTCACCAGCTGCTTTGCCGACAGCCTGGTGATGTGCACACGCTGCTGATGTGCGGGCAAGTGACAGTTGATTGACAGCCTAGGACCGGGAGATAGGGAGGATGAAGGATGCTTAGAACGCCTGACGCGCTTGCTGTTTATGCAGCGCTCCAAGCATCTCGCGGCCACCTTAACCCATTCACGGTCCAGGCACACTGTGCCGGGTGGACAGGGAAAACACATGCTGGCCCTGGGCTGGGGCTGCAGCACTTCCTGGAGACCTTGCGGGGAGCTGAGAGCTTTGCATTTCTGAGGAAGAAAATAGGACTTGGCTATTACATTTGTGTATGTAAAACATTTCCCCATATTGCTTTCATTCTAGGTACCAAGAAGTATTCTAGATGAGGTTTACTTAATCCTTACTAGAAAAATCTTTTCCTTCTCCCTCCCCATGTCTACTTTTTCAGAGGGTTCCTCTGGCTCTAAGAGATCTTATCTCTAAGCTACCGTAAATCATGTAATATGTGTTTACTTGTTTATTTTTTGTCTGTCACCCCCTATTAGAGTGTTATCTCCCTGTGCACAGGGGCTTAGTTTTATTTATTGCTGAATTCTCAGATTAATACAGAAACCTGCACAACATAGGTACCCAATAAATATTCATTGAATGAATGATTGAATGAATGAATGGACATTTGGGGAAAAGTTTATATCCCAAACAGAATGCTGGCAAAACAATCCCTATACCGACATCCTTGGACTTACTTAAATGGGAAGAACTCAGTCCAAAGTGCTCTGTTGGTGTTTTCAAATAAGCTCTAGGATATGGTTGGATCCGTTTTAAGTTGCAGGGGTAGGGGGGACTCAACATATAATAATTCAGGAAATAATTATGTTGGGGAGATATATTACTCTTCCTTTCAGAAAGCTCTTCTGTATCAATCTGATTGCTCTACCCACCCCAGTCCTTACTCTCCTGATGGGAGTGGGCCCCCTCCTCAGGCGGGATATGATTGGGATTGCCGATGGAGACTACTGATGTCTTCCTAGAAGACCGGGGTGAGGTTTCTGTGGAGAGGGGCCAGACAGACAAGGTTACTGGACCATGTAGCAACTGGGATGTGTGTCCCTAAGGCCATGTGCCTGCCCCTGCCTTGTGGGGCTTCATGAAGTGTTCCCCCAGCATCTGGAGAAGCCAACAGTCCAGGGAAGTGGTTTCTGCTTGGGTTAGGTGGAATCTCAAGTGGGGAAGAGGGCCAGGGGTAAGAGATTCCCTCTTGATCAGCTGGTCTGTGGTTAAAGACCAGTAGAGCTGAAAGTGTCTTTCTGGAAATGGACCCTTCCTTGGTCCACAGAGCTCCAGCTGGTGAGTTATTAGACCTCAGGTTGACCGACTCCAGAGTCAGAGATGGGGCACCCCCACCCCCCGCCATCCTATCCCTACACCTCCCACAGCTAAGAGGAAAGAAATGGATTCGTCAATTCACACATCCCAAGGAACATAAGTCACAAATAATTACTGTCTTATTTGATAGAGAGGGCAAGGCAAGAAGAGGAATGGGGTCTCAGCCCTCTGCACACTTATCTTGCAATTCTGAGTCCAGCATGGTGTATGATCTTCCTTCCGCATCTTATACAGAAGCAACCGTTCTTAGGTTGCTTGCTCACCATTAGCTTCCAGCGAGGATTGATTTTCCTCTGCTCCTTTTCTGGGCGTGTAGTGGAATTGTGCTCCACAGTCTCCACGCTCCTGATGACCAGCACAGAACCTTTTGGGTAAAGGTACTGGTAACCGCCTCAGGAAACCTAGGCCATGTCCAGGGCCACACTGGCCATTCTTTTCATCTATCGGAAATACATGGTTCCCAATTCATTCAGGAAATATTTCTTTGCTGGGAAAGATACATGGAGAGAGTCCTTCTGGGACTTCCCTGGTGGCACAGTGGTTAAGAATCTGCCTGCCAATGCAGGCAACACGGGTTCGATTCCTGGTCCAGGAAAATTCCCACATGCCTTGGAGCAACTAAGCCTGTGTGCCACAACTACTGAGCCTGCGCTTTAGAGCCCGTGAGCCACAACTACTGAGCCCACGTGCCACAACTACTGAAGCCCACGCACTCTAGGGTCCGCGTGCCACAGCTATTGAGCCCACGTGCTGCAACTACTAAAGCCGCGCACCTAGAGCCTGTGCTCCTCAACAAGAGAAGCCACCACAGTGAGAAGCCCGCACACCGCAATGAAGAGTAGCCCCCGCTGTCCTCCACTAGAGAAAGGCCTTGTGCAGCAATGAAAACCCAACGCAGCCAAAAGAAAAAGAGAACGTTCTCCTGTGTCCCATGGCGTTGGAGAGGCTGGGAGGCTAATCAATATAGTAGAAAGCTCACAAGAGTTCAGTGTGAACATTCCTGGGTCTTAACCTGTGCTTGTATTGGTAAACAGAGCCTCCATTTCCTTATCTGTAAAATGGCCATAAGAGTACCATCACTGGCTTACAGTGAAAATTAAATGAGATAATATAATCAAAGAACCGCAGAGCATTTGAAGAATGTGGTAGTCAGCGTTGACTATTATTATTGATAACAATGCGCGACATTGGCATCACTACAGCTTCTGTGCATTGAAGAAGCTTGCCATTGGCAAGTGCTTATCAAGTACGTAGAGCTTGCTGGGCAGCGGAGAGCCTACAGACCCTTCTGATGGGCAATTCCTGCTGAACTGCAACATTGAAGAAATCACCCTCTCCCAGGCTTTCAACTGCAGAAACCCGCTGTCATCACCGGTAAGTGATGTGCGAAAGGAAGGGAAGGGCAGTTGAGAATGTGTGGGTTCTGTGCTTTGGGGGTTAAAGACTCCAAACACTAAACTATGTCCAGGTTGGTCTTGCTTTGGAAATTGGGGTGGGGGTGGAGTTGACATAAATACTAAAATGCCATCTTATTTGGGGGCACTTCCTATTGGCTCTTTTTAAGGGAAAGGTGTGTGGTTCAGGCAGAAATTCCTGGTTCTGAAACCTCGGTTCAAACCCAGCTTTGTCTTTTGCCGCCTCAGTGATTTGGCCTAAGTCGCATTCTAAGCATCCGAGGCCTCATCTGCAAAGTGAGGGTTTGATGAGATGACACGTAAATTTCTTAGCAGAGTTTCCAGTGCCTGGAAAATGCTCCATAAATAGCTGTCGTTATTCAATTGAATTCCAATGAGCATACCTCAGCCTCTAGATTGAGATCCAGGACAACTCAGATACAATCATCACTAATCCTTTAAATATTGTTTGTAATTTGAGGGTGATGGGTCCCGGTAATCTCCCTTCTGACAACTGTTATTTCGTCTTGAGTTTCACATTCTTTCTGGGGTAAGGGTTTCTGGCAGAACTACACACCTTTATAGTCACATGAGCCAAAGACTATTCTTGTTTCCTCTGTGACTGCTGGGGGTTCATTTCACTGTCCAAAAGCAGAAAGTTGTTTTGGGATATGTCATTGCTCTCCAAGATGTTTTCTTCTGCATTCCTTAGTCATCGCGTCCCATTAGATATTTGAAGGACTGCACATCGGCCCCTCTGTGGAGCCGTTTCTTCACAAGATGCTTATCTTTTACATTTTCTCTCCTATTTCCCTTTTTTCTGAAAGCTCTGATAGCACTGCAATATTGACAGAGTTCTTCAATTTTGTCTTGTAATATGTGTTTTTATGTGTGGTGTATTTGGATGTGTCCCCCTAAGGAAGAGAAATTCTACAAAGCCCAAGTAACTTGACTATCTCTGGTTCCTTTTTTTTTTTTTTTTCCTGTCTTTTTATTGGTTCACCTTGTCCAGCTGCGTTTTTATGGTGCTTGCTATATAGGAATTCTGAAAGCACTTTCTCCCCACTTTCTCTTTCTCTCTAATATCATAGTACATGATTAGAAATATATTTCTGGGAAAATCATTCCTTGAATCAGCATTTTGACACCACGCTTAGTAACTATTATGGCGTGAACGTGGGTATTTTTAAAAGCTACATGTGAAGAGCGTGCACTACAGCACACAGGGAGGAGGATTTACAAGGCCAGAATCTGCGCCTATGTCTTTTCTATGGATAACACCTCTAAAGAGTCCACCTGAGATCTGGAAATGTACGGGTTTGTGCGGCCAGTGTTTAAAAACCCTTAGCTTCCTCAAGAGACATGTGCCAATTAGTCCAGGGGCTCTTCCTCTGTAAAGTAACTTTGTTCCTCTGAAAAGTTTGCATTCCTTTTCTTTTATTCATTTATGGAGGTAGAGATCAAAATCACAGACTCTGGATCCCTTTGAGCCTCTGCTTCACCAGAGCTGTGCGAAGTTAGGCCTATGACTTGATGCTGGGCATCCTGCCTAGATTTTCTTAACCTCAGTTTCTTTATACATAATGTCTAGGTGATAACAATGCCAACATCATAAGACACTTGTGAAGATTAAATAAGGTTAAGTAACATGTACCTTAGCTTAGTGCTATCTGGGAAAAACACACAATAAATATTTATTCCTTGAATAAATGAATGGATGAATGAATGAGTAAGAGAATGAGTTAAACCTATGATATGCCAGTCACTTGGAATTAAAATAGAGGATAGTTTCCATTACTTGTTCCATCATTTAGCGCATAGAAGGAAAATCTCTGGCTTTGGGCAAAGCCAGATCAGACTTGTCTTCCTTCTATAGGGAAATCTTAACAATTTAATGACCAACTGGAAGAAAACTTGACATTATGGAAGATGATGACTTAAACAAGTCCCAAACTATTACAGTTGTGACACCTGTCTAACAGAGGGTGACGTTTCCATCCCCTATTTTGCTCAGAGAGCTAGGAGCTACTGAATATTCTCAAGCGCCAGGCACTGTGTTGGCAACATTGGGCTCTATGTCTTGTTGACTGAGGACCAGATGAAAGGAAATGAACTGTGGTTGCATTCAAAATTAATCACAGAGAAAAGAATGCACCTCCTCAGCGTAGTCCTTGATGGTTAGTTACTGGATGAGTGTGGCATTTTTGTTACATAATGACATAGATGTCTTTGTCTCAGATGACTCTGGAAAATGCTTTCCTTTGCATGAGCTCCACTAAATGATTTCTAGAAAGCTCTGGTCTTTGAAATTGTGATTTTAGTGAGTGACCCTTCTCAACAGAATTCTTCATTAGGCTGGCAAGATCTGGAATAAATTAAGTTAGGACTAAAGCAGACATTCATTTGAAGTTCATTTTTTCCTTCAGTCATTCATTGATTCATGCATTTAGAATGTACTGAATTCTTGCTTTTTGCCAGACATTGAGAGGGATAGATAGTCTTGAGAGGAAGGAAGTTCATCACCAATTTTTTCGTTTACTTTTAATTTCATTTTAATACAAACTCTTACCTTAAATTAACATAATCAACTAAGTAACTCAAAAAGAAAATATTCTTGTAATATTAATTCAAAATCTGGGATTAGTTATAAAAAAGACTTGAGAGAAAGCCTACAGGTGATGGATGAACTAACTGACTTCTGAAGGGAAAAAGGAGCCTGAATCTCTTCCCATTTGTGGTTTCAAATTGATGATATCAAGTGTTGCAAATTGGCCATGACAATAGATTGAGCAGACATCCCATTCACTCATCTGCTAATAAATACCACACGAATAATCACATGAGATAATGGACAGAAAAGTGCGTTGAATAAATGTAAAATGCTATACAAGTTGAAGGTATAATTATCATCATATTTATAATTGATCTTTAGGATTTGGTGACTTTATTTTCCCTTTATATGTCAAGCTGTTAAGAAATCTGGGAGGATTGTTGGATCTTTTCTCATGGGGATAAAATTCATTGTCAAATATGCAGGCTTGAGAAAGTCAGACCTATTCTCAAGAGCTTGGTTGGGAGGTCTGAATGAGGTGCTAGCCAGGAAATGGACATCATGTCCATTTTTGAGACTCTGTGTGACTATGATATCTGTGGGGTCCTGGCATGTACATTTCCTGACTCTTGGTTTCATGGGGTATATTCCTACTCTCATTCCCTATGGTTCTCAAATCAAGAAGGCACTACCTCATAGTGGGTAATGGGATGAATGTGGCCAACTTTTCATTATCACAATGATAGGTAATGCTACTGGCATTTATTGTCTGGGGGCTGGAGAAGATAAATGTTCTGCTCAACAAAAAAACTTTTGAGAAACATCTTACCTGACCCTCTTTACATCCAATTTACTCACCATCTTGAAGGCAGGGTTGCTAGATAAAATGTAAGTATACAAATGCAATACTTGGGACATATACTACAAAATTATTTATCTAAAATTCTAAGTTAACTGGACATCTTGTGTCTTTCTTAAAGCTGGCAGCCCTACTTGAAGGACCCCAGTTCACACTCAAATAGGAAATCTTGATAACTCCAGAGCAGCTACAATGGAGTGTGAACATGATACATTATATGGAAAAAACTCTTAAGAGATTTACCTGGTCCTGTTCTGCACATGAGTCTTGCCTCTGCTTACATTCAGCAGCTGGACTCATGGGTCCCACATAAAGGATAAAATACCTCATTGGGGCGGGGGAGAGGTGTAGGCTAAAGCCTGCCTGAATTTAAATCCAAAGTTCATACTGCAGGCCCTCCACCGTTGACTATGCCACACTTGGGCAGGTGCTGAGCACACATGAGTGTGTAATATCATCTCCCTTAAAGGAGCTTACAGTTTAACAAGGGAGATAGACAATTAACTCTAATGCAACAGCATCCACAGTGAAAGAGTAGGGCAAAGAAAGTACTGTGGGATATAAAGAAGGTGATCAAATCTGCTTCCAGGAGAAAAAGACTAGACTGGTGAAGACTTCTTTCTAACCTAAAACCCTTTTGTTCCTTAAAGCCATGACAGAAAACACCCTACCACAGTACTCTGCAGATATAAGATGTTCAGTAAATATCTGTGAACTGAATAAACGTTGCAGCATTGGTATATAGTATAAATATGACCCGAAGGAACTGATTATTTAGCCCACAGGCACATTACTGAACATACGGTTTTTCCCATGTTTCAGTAATTTTCCACCATCACAATCTCCAGTTGTAGCAACACATTTTGTGTTATAGAGTAACAGAAATGTCACAGAGCAATTTGGAAATTTGTCCACAAACAGAACCAAGACTGAGACTTACATTTAAATACCAAATCAAAATCACATCTACCCAACCTACAATACTAGGACTGATGGTTTTGTTTTGTTTTTTCTTTAATGCTTTGGGCCATGGGTTAGTAGAGTATTTCACTACATAGCCTGCCAATTTTCCTGGTAAGTACAATTGTGTCATTAAATCTCATAGAATAAGCAGTCTTCAGCAACCATACATAAATCTTCTTATTGAACGGATCTTATTGGACATAATTTCATTTGAAATATCTATGTATTTATTTAACCTTTCTCAAGGACTTTCCATATGTCATCTTTCTGTGCCCTGGTGATAAGAAGATGAATGAGCAAAATCTCTTGTCTTGGAGGAGCTAAAGGTCTAGTGAGCTATTGTTTCTAGGACTTGACTAGTAGCAGATCTTAGCCAGATTTTTTCTTATTGATGCTCTCTGCCTCTGTTTATAAACCTGTTGTTAATAATGCTCACCACCACATTTTGAGATTCTATATCCAAATGTAAGATTGATATCATTTTTAACATAAAACACTTTGAAAAATCAGCGTTAAGTTGAGATGTATGCAGTATTTCCTTTGTACAGTATTGGTCTGTGAAATTCTTGTTTCGCGGCATGAGCTGATTGAAGCATCCTCCCCACACGCCTATGTTTAGTTTAATCTTCACTTTTGCTTTATGTTTTCAGGTTGTGAATGCAGCTTATTTATGCATATGGGGTAAAATAAAGCATTTGTTGAAGTCAAGTTAAATTAGCCTTCTTCTACAACTATATTAATCAATGTTCATGTGGATTTCATTAAGAATATAGAGGCTTGGTGACAAAATCACCCGTTAGGGTGTGTTTCATTATTTACTGTTTAATCAAGGTGGTTGAATTGGAGTATTTGAACTCAGGAGCTTGCAGAACTTGGTACCTTCATATACTTTACTTTTATTATTCATTCCAAGAGAATCAGCTTCACCCAACCATTATAATGTGCTTATTTACTTTTATGAGGTTGGTCCTATCCCAATTAGTGCTACCTTTAATACATTCTTTGATGAGAACTTCCCTGATGCAACATTATCTTTGGCTTTTCAATAAGTCAGGAGGACTTGAAATTGACAACAACTGACACTAATAATCACTCTGAAGATCTGTTGAAGGAAGAAGTAAGGTCACCTAGGAGCATGGTAATAAAGCCATTCCCTTTTTACGAGACAATTTCTCCATATTATCTAGAGCAAACAGAGCATTACATTATTTTTACAGACTTTTCTAAAAATACATGTGTCTTACTTAGTCCTGCCTTTGAATTATATGATTTGCAATTTGTTTGTTGCTTTTTTACTTTAAAAAATACATCATTTTGCCATGCCAGAATGGGCTCGTTACACTGAGAACAATGAAGAGGTAAGAGTTCTTCCAGAATCTAATTATGAGGTAAGCCTAGTCAGTAATGCTTGGGAAGGTATTTCCCATGTTACTCTCATGTTCCAGATAAAAAGCAACCACTTAAGATGTTCTCAGTAAAAGACAATTTGTGTGTTGTTTCAGAATTAATGCAAGCTTTGAATATATTCCAAAAACTGAAGTTAGTTACCTGAGAGGTGTATTTTGTCCAGGTAAAATTTCCCCTGGAAATGTTTGTCGTGTCATATATGTGAAGGAGTGCTAGCATTTGATAAAGTCAGCGACGCTGTTCAGTTTTCAACTGAGGCATTTAGGACAGTTCGACTTTCAAGCTTTAAAAAAAGTTAATTATAATCAACTTTTTTAAGGTTGCCTGCATAAAATAATGTTCCCATGCTTCTTTGCTTCTCTTCAATGGGACCATAAGAGAAATGATAAACGGTGTTTGACTGATTATGTAAATAAACTGCTAATTATATCCTTTATAGTTCTCCACACCTCTAGACACTGTACCTGAATGTATTTCCTATAAAATGCTTTAGTACTTAGTCCTCTATTATTTTTTTTAAAGATGGACCCAAAATCAGTAATTATGAGCATTATTATTCAGGTTCACAGCAGTGCGGCTGCTATTCTTCACTTGATAATTACCTTGTTAACTAATGTCAGATCAGCACCATGCCTTAGTTAAGAAAATGGTCTACGAGCCCCGTGCAAGCAGGCCCAGCTGTGAAAATATTAAAAGGTTTATTAAGCCCAGACACCTCTTCAGCATTGCCTCACTGACATTAGTTACGGAAGTTCTAAGAAGTTGCATATTTCTCATTAGATGTTCGTAATATCTTTCCTGAGGTGCCATGCATCTCTTGACAGTTGGTGCTTCCATTGTATTCTCCCCATTCTCAGCTCTGGGCTTTGTTGCCAACTGGGCACTGTTTAATTGGCATGATCTCCACTCAGAGCCTCCAGGAAGCACAGGGAAGAAGACCCATCCCTAGGGAAACGAGGAAGGCCTATGAGACTGTTTCTCTTCCTACTTTCGCTGGTTTTGAATTCCAGTTTTATTTATTACTTCTTTCCCTTTGGAAAGGAAAAAAAAAAATCAAGATCCTCCACTATTAGCTGTGGTTTTGTCTAAAAAAAGACACAGTTACAGATTCCAATTTTTAGGCCAAAATAAGTAATTCTTTCTATGATCTTCTAATTTGCAAAGAAGTCAGATTCTTAGTGGATTCTTGTCTTGGTGTTTTTCGAATGTGTCCAACAGTAACCTCTTGGATTGGTTAATGAGTTTAAATGACAAACATTCTGATAATGCTTTGCAGTTATAAAATCCTTTCACAAATCAGGACCATCTGTAAGCTCGTGGAGGGAGAGGAGAGGCCTTATTCTTCTCTGGAGCCTCAGTGCTTGCCACTGTAAGGGACGAAGAGGGGACCCATGGTTAATATTTGCTGAGCAGGATTGGGTGGCAGTATCTCATTCCATCCTTGCTATGAGCCCAGAGCAGGTATTATATTGACCATTTGTACTGTAGAGATGAAGAAAGTGAGGCTCAGATCTCAGAGACTCAGGACTCAACTCTTCTGCCTTCAATACCCATATTGTGGCCCCTTTATCATCCCATTTACCAGCATCTTTTTTAAACAGTAGAGAATCTTTAAATTTTACCTGTTTGGATACGAAAAAAAATCTAACCTCTTGCTCTAAATTCTGGAGCCTTTCTCCCTTCTCTCCTCATCCAATCCTCCCTGAAATAGCACAAGTTAAGGAGAATTAGTTCTTAATGGCGAATATGTATCCCCAGCATATTTTTCTCTTCAAGTTATGTGCAGATCACTTCAATCCTTCCAACATTGCTGCCTCAAAGCTGACATTTATAAATTTTCTTTTTCAACGCAGTATGGGATCCTCCATATGTCTTCCGCAATAATTATCTATGTTTTCAGGGAATCTAAAGATTTATTTCCTTCCAAGTCCTTGTTGCTGGCATTTTCTCCAAGCCTCCAAAACTGCCAAGAGATGAACTTCAATTTAGAGGAACTGTTACATTTGTCATTGTGAATTTGCTAAACTTTGGATAAATTTGAAGATTTATGCTTATTCCCAAGGGGGCCCTGAGACTATCTTTGAAGCTCAGAAAGTTCATGCTTGACTTCCTTTCTGCTGTTCTAAGTAAACAAGTCCTTAAATCTGTGCAGTCTCCCTGCCTGGGCTCTGGGTCTCTGTCATTGTCTAAACCTGGACACATTTGTACTGCCAGCAACTCAGATGTGACTCACTTCTAGGTGTGGGGAAGGAGTCTTTTCTTGGGCTCGTGCTGTGGAAATCACACTCCATCTATATCGCTAGGATGATCCAATCAGAAAGGACCTTTCAGGGCTTCCCTGGTGGCGCAGTGGTTAAGAGTCCGCCTGCCGATGCAGGGGACACGGGTTCGCGCCCCAGTCCGGGAAGAACCTACATGCTGCGGAGCGGCTGGGCCCGTGAGCCATGGCCGCTGAGCCTGTGCGTCCGGAGCCTGTGCTCCGCAACGGGAGAGGCCACAACAGTGAGAGGCCGGCGTGCTGCAAAAAAAAAAAAAAAAAAAAAAAAGAGAGAGGACCTTTCAGTAACCCCTCACTTTAATAGCCCGGGCCTGTGAGACAGACAACCTTCAAATTATGACCTTGTCCTGCGGTAACCGCATGACCTTGGTTGTTACACCCAATCTCTCTGAGCTTCACCGTTTTCAGCTATAAAATGAGCATAAAGTCTCTCTGGCCATGGTAGGATGGTATTTATAAATAATACACATACAGTCCATGATACATGAGAGTTTATCAACAAGTAGTAGCTATTTTAATAGTTATTTATAGATAACATACCAAGAAGTTGAGTTGGCTTTGACGTGTTCAAGGCAATTGGCTAGATTGTGATAGAGCCAGGATTGAATTCATGTCTCTTGATTCTTTATAAAACATAAGACTCCACTTAGTGACTAGCTAACAGTTCTATACTCCTTTTTTTTATTGAACAGAGTCTAGAAGTAACATGGTTTATAGGGACCATATATGATTTAATTTTGATCTTTGGATCATCTTCAAAATCAGAGTCAAGTGCAATAGGAAATGTCACTAAATTCTTTGAATTCAGTGCTGTGCAAAAAATTGGAGATCATCTGTTGACTAGGTGTTTTAGTTTTCTGTTGCAGCATATCAAATGACCACAAACTTAGCAGATTAAAAAAGCACATATTTGCTAGTTCACATTTTCTGTGGGTCAGGAGTCCAGGCACTAGCTAACTGGATCCTCTGCCCAGGCTCTCACAGGGCTGAAATCACTGTGTCAGTTAGGACTGTGACCCCTTCTAAGACCTAGGGCTGTTGGCAGAATTCAGTTCCTTGCAGTTGTAGGACTGAAGTTCCTGCTTTCTTGCTTGCTGTTATCTAGAGACTGTTTACAGGTCCTAGAGGCCTCCCACTGTTGCCCGGCACATGGTCCCCTGCACACATGGAAGCTTGGTCTTTCAAGGCCAGTGGGAGAATCTCTCCTTTTGAATCTCCGACATTAAGGACTCACCGGATTAGGTCACGCCCACCCAGGATCATGTCTCTCAATGAACTTAATCTGTTTAAGGACTTTATTTACATCTGCACAATCCCTCTGCCAGCTCATGTAACATAATCATGGAGTTATATACCATCAGTGTCACAAGTCCTACTCACACACAAGGGAAGGAGATAATAATGCATAGTGTGTATACCAGGGGGTGAGAATCTTGGAGGGGGTCATCCTAGAATTCTGCCTACCAGGGAAATGAGACAAGTACATAGTTATGATATAAGACTTCCTGGCAAATATCAAATAAGGGTAAAGTGCCCTGTGAAGCCCAAGAAGACAGATTATTTACTGCTAGGGGGCTTGAGAGGCATGTCAGGGACAATGGGTAGGGTTTGGGTAGGAGGAGGTTGAGGTGAGCAGGGACAGTGAGGAAGGAAGAGAGTAGAAGAATCACATCCTAGGGCTTCCCTGGTGGAGTAGTGGTTGAGAGTCCGCCTGCCGATGCAGGGGACATGGGTTTGTGTCCCGGTCCGGGAAGATCCCACGTGCCGTGGAGCGGCTGGGCCCGTGAGCCATGGCCGCTGAGCCTGCGCGTCCGGAGCCTTTGCTCCACAACGGGAGAGGCCACAACAGTGAGAGGCCTGCGTACCGCAAAAAAAAAAAAAAAAAAAAAAAAAAGCACATCCTAAGGGAGGCAAAGGAGGTATTTGGGGAAAAAGGTTCATTGTTTGGTTTGGCTGGAACTTGGCTCTAAGGAACTGCTCCGTGGTTTTTAACAGACATGAAACTTATAGGGAACGTGATGAGTACTGTCTGATTCCATGAGTGTCCTTTGCTTCTTAATGTACTGACTCATCAAGAAGGGAAGATACTGGCCTGGCCATGTGTCCTTTGTTTGTAGGGCTCTGAATCCTCCCTCTGGTGACCCTTCAGGACCTTAGAAAAGTTGTTTCTACAGGTTCAGTGCTGTAAGCTATATGTGAAACCAGCTGGAGCTGGCTGGAGCTTAAAGAGCCCAAGACCATGTTGTGTAAGAAACAGTGCTCTTACTCATTCATGTGTTTGTTGAACAAGTATGTACCATGTTCCTCTGTGCCCTTCACTCTGCTTTTGCTCAGGAGATGCAGTAAATAAGACTGCCTTAGCTCCTGCCCTCATGAGGTTTAGAATCTAGACTCCAGACAATTCTTAGATAATTTAGGCTTTAGATTGTCAAGGGATAGAGAGCTAATAAAGACACACTCGTTATGAATTAATTTCAGTTGTGATAAGTGCTATGAGTAAAATATATGGGATGCCATGAGAGCGAATCAGGAGCTTAAACCAGTCTCTGCGGAGGCGGCAGTGGAGGTAGTGGGTGGGGGGGTGTCAAGATAAACCTCTCTGAGGAAGTTATAAAGGGTGAAAAAAATCTCAGAAATAAATGTACCTTGGAGAAGAGACAAATTAAAGTGAACACAGAGTTCTCATGTATCTCTTGGGCAAACATGGTAAAGAGGTTTTTAGATTTGAGATAGAATGAATCAGCTTGAATGCTTTTCTTGTCTTTTTCTACCTGGGGTACCAGAGCTCATTCTTCAGAGCCCACCTCTCTCCCTAGTTCCCTCCAGAGGATCGATTGCTCGCTTCTCTCTGTGCCTGTGACATGTGACAGACACATCCATCGTGCCATGGCTCTCATAGTTCATGGTTGTCTGCTTACACAATGCTTGGCTGGAACCTCACTGCCGATGTCCTCAGACAGTGATTACAGCCTCTTCATCTTTTCATCACTTATACCTAATACTTCACCTGACACCACAGTTGGTACTGAATAGTATTTGTTGAATGAATAAACCAGAACTAGTTGGAAGTGATGAACGTAACACGTTGATAGACCACCATGCTTTACAAGAAATATCTTTCCAAAAAATCAGTTTTCCAAAGTGAAACGTTCTGCCTCAGAATGAGAGGCAGAACTCACCATCCTTGGAGGTGACAAAAGTCCTGTAAATCTGGGTATGTGAATCAGAACTAAAATAGAATTTGAAAAACTTGATTATAACTACTATCAATTATCAAATTATGTTTTTGATCCTGATTACTTGAGAAAGTTGATACATTTTTAACAGGGCTGAATTTAGGTCCACAGGTAGCATTTCTTTTTTTTTTTTTTTTTTTTTTTGCGGTACGCGGGCCTCTCACTGCTGTGGCCTCTCCCGTCGCGGAGCACAGGCTCCGGACATGCA
Organism: Delphinapterus leucas; assembly: GCF_059928025.1. Taxonomy (NCBI): domain Eukaryota; kingdom Metazoa; phylum Chordata; class Mammalia; order Artiodactyla; family Monodontidae; genus Delphinapterus; species Delphinapterus leucas. The sequence goes on along the minus strand of NC_143133.1, from coordinate 43,984,864 downwards.
GGCCCAGTGGCCATGGCTCACGGGCCCAGCCGCTCCGCGGCACGTGGGATCCTCCCAGACCGGGGCACGAACCCGTGTCCCCCGCATCGGCGGGTGGACTCTCAACCACTGTGCCACCAGGGAAGCCCCACAGGTAGCATTTCTGATTGGGAGAGTCTTTCCTGGCCGTGTATTTCTGAGATGTGCTCCGCATTTTTGACTCATTACAGAATGTTACATTTAGGATAGGGAGGATAAGATTTTTTTAAGTATAAATATGATACATAGATTACACTAAGGAGATATTCCAAGTTGTCATTAGGACAGAAAATCCTGTTGAACTATGAATGAAAATATGCCTGTGGGACAAACGGACAGAATAATTCTATCACTTTGTATAGAAGAAAAATGCCTATTTGTATACATCAGTAAAAGTCCTCCACAGCATAATTCTCCAATGGTAGAGACAAGCCTAAGGAGGGGGCGTGCCCTAGAAGCCCCTGAGTCATATTAGGCAAGTACCACATTAGCATGAAGCAAAAGTCAAACTGATGCAGAAAGTTCAGGGCTTAGTGCCTGGCATGCTGATTGTAGCAGCCAGAAGGCCAAAGGATATGGAAGAACAATCAAAAGAACAGCTCACACTATTGGAGGCCTGGTGGGATTGATCCATGGGCAAAGAACAAAAGATGTGCGATGTAACTAAGTGACTAATAGCAGAGTACGCATCGTTTGAGACACCTCCAAGCCTCCAGGGCTCACGAGTGACCTGTTTAGGGCAGTGTAAGCAGGAATATAACCAAAAGCAACAAGACAAAAGAAGAATTTAAATAGCTGGGAGTCTGCCAGGAGGAGACATGAGGAAAACTGCCTTTTAGAGGCTCAAAAACAAAGCTGATTTCTTTCAAATGGGAGATGTCCTGGTTTAGGGCTCATAAAACAAAACCAAGAAATATTTATTGAGACCGCACCATGAAATCTCTGGTAGCTCTCTCCTGTTTCCAATTCAGACTTTAACATTTTAAATTTTTTATTTCCACTGATCATACGTATTGAACCATGTAATCGCATGACTCCTTTATTTCACGTTCAAGGAGCCTCCCTCGTTTAATCCAAGTAACGAACACATCCTTTTCCAGTGCGTTTTAAATGATTAAAAGTAGGAAAATTTGAACTCAGATATAAAATGCAATCTACTTCATTAAAAAAATAGTTTGCTTATATATTTATTTATTTACTTATTTTTGTTGAAGAATAGTTGGCATACAATGTTATATTAGTTTCAGGTGTACAACATAGTGATTTGACATTTATATGTTACAAATTGATCACCACACTAAGTATAGTAACCATCTGTCACCATACAAAGTTACAGCAATATTATTAGCCATATTCTTTATGTATTTTGTAACTGAAGGTTTGTACCTTTTAATCCCCTTCACCTATTTCACCCAACCACCCATTCCCCCTCCTCTGGCGACCACCTGTTTGTTCTCTGTAACTATGTGTCTGTTTCTTTTTGTTTTGTTTGTTCATTTGTTTTGTCTTTCAGATTCTCCATATGAGTGGAGTCATACAGTATTTGTCTTTCTCTATCTGGCTTATTTTACTTAGCATAATGCCCTCTGTGTTCATCCATGGTGTAGCAAATGGTAAGATTTCCTTTTTTGTGGCTGAATAACATTCCAGTGCATATATATATTACATTTTCTTTACCCATTCATCCACTGATGGACACTTAGGCAGCTTCCATATCTTGGCTGTAGTGAATAGTGCTGTGCTTCATCAAAGGAGTTTCAGAAACTGATAGAGGGGTCAAGATTCAATATCCCGGAGGAAGATTATTTTGGCGATCCCTTAGACTGGTTTAATTAAAGAGACCCCATGTAGAAGTTTCATCTGGAAAGACTGGAAGTCTGTCTCTTTCAATCTCTCTTTCTCTCTCCATTTCTATCTCTTTCTCTCTCTCTTTTTAAAAATTAACTTTTGGGCTTCCCTGGTGGCACAGTGGTTGAGAGTCCGCCTGCCAATGCAGGGGACGCGGGTTCGTGCCCCGGTCCGGGAGGATCCCGCATGCCGCGGAGCGGCTGGGCCCGTAAGCCATGGCCGCTGAGCCTGCGTGTCCGGAGCCTGTGCTCCGCAACGGGAGAGGCCACAGCGGTGAGAGGCCCGCGTACCGCAAAAAAAAATAATAAAAATAAAAATAAAAAAATAAATAAATAAAAATTAACTTATAATTTCTTCTATCACAAAATTTTGGGATAGATATTCCAAAATGATAGGGATTTTCCAATTTAGAAGAGTTGGATCCAGAATATTTAACTGCCCCCCTCCATCAAAACCCCCAAATTACTAGAACTATCCCAGCCTGCACTGAGAAGAGTTGCATATTCTGGGGGTAAACAGTCCATGATAAAAATTTATTCAATATGGGACAACAAATGTTATTTCATCTCTTCACATATTCATTCATTCTACACTTAACACTCCTAACTTTCGTTCATTAATTTGCCAAATGTTCTATGTCTCCTTGTACTTAATACATGCAAACCAGATTTTCACTTTCCTCTGAGGATACCTCCGGTAGCCTTAAATGTTTTCATTGATAATGTGAAAATGAAAGTGTGCTTTCCATTTGACATGAGTAAGTGTGGATTTTGTACAGCAAGATACAAATTAATTTTATGTCCTGTAGGAATAAACATCAAAAGTCATAAAGACTAGGTGAGAGCTTCTAGTCTTGGGCAATGTGTCTTATGAAGGCTGAAGAAAAATCATTTCCAGTGTTCAACGTTCATTGTATGTTTCATCAAGTGCTACCCCCTCACCTCTAATCCATCCAACAACTCCAAAAAGTCAGTATTATTAGTCTCACTTATCAGATGAGAAAACAAAGGCCAAGTCAACATTTCAATTCAGATTGCTTATTTGTTTGTTTGTTTCTCCTGAATCCAATTTTGTTCTCCTTTCCCTGTGCCAGGCTGCCTCCCTAACATAATAAATTGTCTTCTGCAGCTTCAGCTTTCCCAAGCGTGGAGCTTTTATTTATTTTATCTGTTACCACTAATAACAATAGTTAAAAAAAAATAAGCCAATATGTGATGAGAGTGTGAAAAGTAAACATGGTAATTAGGCAACATCATAATGAAGTTAATTATTGCCTTGATGACTAGGGTGGCTTGTGTACAATAGTTAAGACAGCATAAGCGTCATATCAGGAAGCAGTACTTCTGCACGCCTGCCATGCCACGAGGCAACGTTCATCCTATGAGTGTATCACTGGAAAACGAGCAAGTTCTGGATTCACTGGTGCCATACAAATAATTTTTACCCAGTGCTGCTATTTTCACAGGGCTTTCTCTTCCATTACTTCATTATATCCCAAAACTTCCCTTTGAGGCAGATGTATTAAACCCCCGAGTTGTCAGTGTTTGGTTTTATAAGTCAGTGTCATTGCCTGATCTGTCAACAGCCAAATTCCTGATTCCAAGACCAATTCCTAGACGGCATTTATGCATCCTGTATTTGACAAGAAGTTCCAGAACTGCTCAAGAATCAGATGCCAAGTATTCCTGTACAATAATTGGATATTTGTTAAAATTCATCTGAATTATGTTGCTCATGGCATCTTCCCTAGGTTTAAATTTTATGCCACTCCACTGCACCCAGTATAATCATGAGGGACTAGATTAGACCCTTTTTTATTTTTATTTTTATTTTTGCGGTACGCAGGCCTCTCACTGTTGTGGCCCCTCCCGTTGCGGAGCACAGGCTCCAGCCGCGCAGGCTCAGCGGCCAAGGCGCACGGGCCCAGCCGCTCCGCGGCATGTGGGATCCTCCTGGACCGGGGCACGAACCCGTGCGGCCAAGGCGCACGGGCCCAGCCGCTCCGCGGCATGTGGGATCCTCCTGGACCGGGGCACGAACCCGTGTCCCTTGTATCGGCAGGCGGGCTCTCAACCACTGCGCCACCAGGGAAGCCCTAGATTAGACCCTTTTTTATTCCTACCTTGCATTATTATTAAATGTAGGGAAATACATATCTCCAGTAACAATTGGCCTCATTTGCTTTTGCACCGTCTCTTTTGTTGTGCTGTTACATTTCATCTGAATGCTTCATCTAAGAAAGGGCCTGAGTTTGATGCTTGTCTTAGTTCACAGTTTCATTCTTTTTGTTCTGGTGGCTTTTAAAAATGTGTGTCCAGTTCCAGTCAAGGCTAGTTTCCCTGACTATGATTTGTGTAACCTCAGCAGTTAACCCAGAGGATTACGAACACTTCCTATGCCTTTCTCCCCAACCTGAAAATGTCCGCCAATGCAGAGAAACAGTAGCTAGGTAAAAGTGGATGGATTTGCATAATTTGGTTTTCTAAGTGCAGAGTGTTCATTTTTAACTTACATTGGTTTTGCTTTGCTGACAAACCCCTTTTCAGAGAAAAATGCATCCCATGTTTTTCCCCTCCATCCTGGTCCCTGACAGCTGATACTTCAGATGTGTGTATTTATTTATCCAAACAGATGAGAAACCATCCCAGCCTTCTTCTATCAAAATACAACTTTCTGTATTAGGCAGTTTCTCACGTTTTCCAATTTGACTTCTGTATAGAACTGTAGCTGGAGACGGTAATGAGTTTGCCATAGCAGTTTCAGGCTTCTGTACTCTATACATCCTGTTCTATCCATGCACAATAATTAAGGTTATTAATGAGGTACTGAATTAGTAGAAAAACAGTATACTGAGCCACTGTGATTTGCTTGACATAGGTTACTAATCATACATTATATAACATTTGCAGCCTCCTTGGGTTCTGGAATAGAAGCCATGGTGGCAAAGAGCATTGTGATCAAATCCAAACTAATGAAGTAACATCTGGAGCTTGGCAGGGGATAAAAAGGAAGGTGTTGTTATTGTGAGTGCCATAGTATTGTTCTTTACCATTTTAGGATGTATTGAAATGCATAAGTAATAACCGTATTTGCATTTATATAAAAAAGCTCCAACCAAGTCCCAGCTCATTTGAAAAGGCAAGGCTGGGAGGTGAAAATCATAAATCCGGGTGTCCTGAAACAACATTCTTTTATTTCTCTGTGCAGCAGGTTCGAATCCATAATAAGACAGATTAGAATCTTAGCAACTCAAGATTGATACGGTATATAGTTCATACTAAATGGCTTTGAAGAAACGGATCTACTTTTCAAGGCAAGACCTCTGAATTCCTGTTGGGACATTCTCAAAATCTCACCCATGGCTTGAAAGGCCACCTGGGTGCGTTTTGCACAAGGAGTTTGGTTTTGCCTCAGATAGCTTTGGATTTGCATTGGTTCGCTTTCCTGAAGTGACTGCTTTAGAATGGAAGCAGGCAGACCCGGATGGGCAAAAGAAAAATTCTCCAAGAATATTATAAGCTGAAGACAGCCTAGGCCAGAGCAAGGGATTTGGAAATTGAAACAGGCTGAGGAGGCCCCCAAAGACTTTTAGGAAAGTATGAGCGTGTTAGTCAACCTGGGCTGCCATAACAAAACACTGTGGACTGGGTGCCTTGAACAACAGAAATGAATTTTCTCACAGTTCTAGAGGCTGGAAAGTTCAGGATCAAGGTTCTGGCAGATATGATTCATGGTGAGGGCTCTCTTCCTGGCTACTAGCTTGCTGTGTGGTCACATGACCTCTTCTTGGTGCAGACACCGTAGGAGGGGAGGGGCAAGCAAGCTTTCCAGTACCTCTTCTTAGAAGGACACTAATCCTGTTAGGAGGACTCCATCCTCATGACCTCTTCTGATCTTAATAATCTCCCAAAGATTATCATCATCACATCAATGATGATGAAGCCCTGGTAGTACTTCCACATATGAATTTGTGGGGACACAATTCAGTTCACAGCCATGAGTGAGCCTGTGTGCCAAGTGCCAAGTTGGTCATGTGTTTTCATTTCAGTCCAATCTGTTCCATTTCATTCTATTTCAACCCATTCTATTGTACTCCAGTCCACCCCATTCCATTCCATTCCACTCTATTTCAACAAATGCCTCCTTGAGACCCACCTATGAACCCAGCAAACTGTTTTATTTGACACTCTCATTTTTCCTTCTATCCTTTCCCTTCCTATCTGATTCCTTTTGACGACCAAGAGCAACTCCTTTGTTTTCTCCCTAATTTCCCTCCCTCTCTCCAATTCCAACTCCCTTGGGGAAGCACTGGGAAAGCTTTGCCAACAAATTAAACTCTGCTTCTGACGTTCCGTACGGCCTCAGAGATGTCACCTGAACTCAAGTTGTTGTGTTGCCGGCAGTCAGTGGGGATGCTAACAGTGATAATACTTCATGAAACAGGGTTGTTGTGTGTATTAGGAATGTCTCAGAACAAGGAGCTTAGTACCTGGTATCAGGCATTACCATGATAAACAAGATATGACCGTCTTATCCTGAGGATTTCTTGGCCCAGTGTGGGAAGCAGCTATGTGAGGAGATGAATCTATTGGGTCAACCCTGGTGCTCTGAAGTCAGCCTGTGTGAATTTAAATGCTGACTCTATCCCAGGCTTTCATGGGCAAATGACTTAGGCTCTCTAAGCCTCCACTTCTCATCTAAAAAATAAGATGATATTAGTAGCCACTTTATAGAGTTTGAGAGAGGAGTAAATGAGTGTTTGGTTTGGAGTACATACTCCAAATATTACCTAATATTATTATTATGAAAAAATCCATAATGTGGTAAGTGATGCAGTTATTGAGTCTTTCTCAAAGTATTCAAAGATGAATACCAGTCTCTGCTCTCATGGAATTCAGTGTCACAGACGAGACAGGCACTATACACTTGTAACTGTGGTAATGACCATGAAGCAGAGATCTCTGGCGCTATGGAGGCTGTGTAAAGGGGGCACTGAGATTTGGGTGGGGGGTCCTGGACTTAAGGCGGAGCTATGAAAGAGATGGACTCTGGGTATCTTAGGATCCCCTCAATTTGCCAGCAATCAGGGGAAAGCCGGGACAAAAAAAAGCCAAGAAGGATCTGTTTCTTTGCAATGTTGCTGGACAGAATCTAGGCTTCATTAGAAACAACAAAAACGAAAACAAAATGAAACAGCATAGACCTCAAGTACCTGGATGATACTGTGCCAGCATTGTTTTCGACCCAAGAAGAATGTGTTTCTCCAGAAAAAACTTGATCATGAGAGCAAATATTAGGAGGTGGTCTTGGCCATGCCCTGATAGTAAACAGTTAGGCTACCACTGTTCATTTTCCTCCCAAGGTGTTAAAAATCGATGCTAATGATGAAACACTTTGTGAGGTGATGATTTTAGAAAATCCCTATTGAAAACAAATGCAGGGGCAAAGTGTGCTCTGTGCCAGAGTTGTGTGTGCTCCTTAGAAAGACGATCTATTCCCTGCAGAGAAAGGAAAGAATTAGAAATGATAACCACTTTTTAAATACATCAGCTTGCTCATGTGTCAGTGGTAGTGTATTTTTTTTTTTTATCAGCTTTTCAGCCAAAGCTTCATTTGATTTGTGCAGGGAGGTGTATAATAGGGGAGGCCAGTGAGCTGATTTTTATAGAGTCCGTTTGTAGCTTAAACAAAGATGGGGGATTTGGAGGATAAAGGCGGCCTGAAATATAACAGATTATGCAGCTTTATTTTTCAGAGATTTGCTAATTCCCCTCCTCCCCCTCCTGCTCTCTGACTGAGCTGGTGGCTTTGTATTTTTTCTTTCAGTTGCCATTCAAAGAGAAAATGGTAAGTTTTCAACTTGAATTTCAGACAGAATTCCATGTAACCCAGCTCTGTTACCTTTGCCCATCCTCTGTAAACAAATACATGTCACCTTTAAACAATGTAGCCTTATAATAAATAATAAGATAAATAAAGGCTGAACTTATAAAGCCTCTTTTAATATGAGAAACAGAATTTGTAGCATAAGCAGAGAGGGCTAGAGGGTTTGTGTTTGTGTTTTTAACGTGAAAGATGAAGTTTGCTTTGAAATCTGGAACAATCTGAAATACAATAAGAAAAGGGAAGCACTTGAATTTTCAGTGAGGCGAGGACTTTCTCCTTTTCTGTGTAATTCAGGGGCTTTTCTATATTTTTAAGATCTGTCTGCTGATGACATGGACCAGCTCTCACGCATTTAGCAGACCATAGGTCCAAATCCGAGTCCTTCCAATAAAAAAAAGGATCTCATTTGATTTTTAAATGTGGCTTTAATTTCTTGACGGGGTTTAGCACTTTATTTGCATGCAAGCTGCTGGGGTAAAAAGTCCTGCAGAGCCTCATTTGAGAACTCTTATTCCTTTCCTTGACTTGTCAGTGAGATCATCACTTTCTCTCATTTAGTCATTTAACAAATATTTATTGTGCTGTCATCTTGTGCGAAGCCTGTATCCCCAGAGGGATACAGGGATGCACGTGATCATGTGATAGGTATGTGATCATGTGATATGACCTCTGCCCTCCAAAGGAGGCCACTCTAGTGGTACCCCTTGGAGACTGAGGTACCAGGATATTTTCATGTTGCATCAGCTAGAAATTACATCAGTATGAAATACGAAGGATAGACACATTATATTAGTTACTGTACTATGTGACAATGATGCTTACATTGTAAATACATCATTAACTATTAATTATGTAGTCAATGTACATATAGTTTATGCAGACTTAATTTTTATATACATATATATATATATATATATATAATTGACTTTCATGAAAATGTCCATGTAAGCAAAACAACATTATGTTTTTTCCCTTCTTACCTTGCTGGTTTTTGAGTACATATTTGGTGTGCATATTCATGCTTTCCCTGATACTGTACTGAATTGTTTAATTCTTTCTCTTCCTCTCCCTCTCCTTTCATGTACTAAAATGCAAAGTTTTTGGGTAAACTGATTTCTTTAAGCCTCTTGATGGAAGGTGCCACTTCTCATATGCCTTCCTGCATGACGAATTTGCCCTGTCTCAGCTGCCAAGTTTTCCCTTGCTCTTCTATTCAAACAAATTTGATTGTTTATTCCTTTTTTCCCCATATTTTGCCATGCTTCTTTTCCTCCTCTCCCACCCTTATCCTGTCTCATTTTTCCTTTAATTAAACTCCCTCATCCTCACGTGCAGAATTAAGCAACAAACAACATTCTGAAATCCATAGAGCACTCGATTCCCCACAGGGGAAATCTTTGCTTATTCTCCAGCAGGATGTCGTAAGATGGGTATCATCTGTCAGTGGCCCATCCTATAGCTTTGGGACTGTTTAGAAAAAAGTCTTTCTGGACTGGGAGCTTGGGATTAGCAGAGGCAAACTATTATATATAAGATGGATAAACAAGAAGGTCCTACTGTATAGCACAGGGAACTATATTCTATATCCTGTGATAAACCATAATGGCAAGGAATGTGAAAAAGAATATACGTATATGTATAACTGAGTCACTTTGCTGCACAGCAGAAATTGAACACAACATTGTAAATCAACTACACCTGAATAAAATTTTAAAAAAAGAAATAAACCTTCCTGAGCTCCCATTTACTTCTCTATAAAACTTGGGCTAGGTAATAATCAGGGCTCCTTCTCACAATAACATTCTATCATTATACGTTCATCCGTTTTACTAAATAGGATCTGCCTCCACTTTGAAAAGCAAAACAAAGAAATGAAAAATGAAAACTTACCCAAACTTGGGAAATTAGGGTGTTTAATGTTAGGACAGGAAGAGTGGGCTGCTAGATAAACATTAGCTTGTGGGAGATATAAGAAAAGAGACCCTGGGTATTAGTAGGGCAAAACAAATATTTCATAAGATGCCGTAAGCTATCTGTCTTTAAAAGCAAAGTGGTACCTCTTGTGTTTGAAGAATAATTCAGAGTACAGGAGGGGAAAAGTTCGGTGAGGAGTGCCTTGGACAAAGGGGTTCTGAGCTACGTTTTGACTGCTTTTCCCACGCCCTGGTCATCTGAGTTCAGGGAGAGTGATGTGGACTCTGCCCTGACCTGCACGCGGGCTCCATGGACAGAGAAAACCTCTGGCCTGCCTTTCTATCTCTGTCACCCCAGTACACCAGCTTTTTGGTTTGGAAATTGCCAAGGTGATTTCTCTGCAGAATAGAGCCTCTGCTGTTCTTCCCCTGGGGACACCGTCTGTAACACTGCCCTTTTTGTTCCAAATTCTGGTGGCCTGGTGTTCTGCATCCTCTTTGAGTCAATGAATTAGGAATCTGTGCCCCTGGGAGCATCTATCTTACTGGCTCTGCTTCTAAGTTACCCCAAGAGGAAACTGAGCACCCTCGCCCATCATTTAAATGTGTTTCGGTTGATTTATCAATCTGTGCAGTTACTTGTGAAAGAACTTGCCATCAAACTAGCATAATTAGGCCGTTTTTCTAAAGCAACATGACCACATTATTGTGAACATTGTTAAAAAATAATTATACACATACACCTGTAATGTACCGTATGCAATTTGTGTGTTCCAGGTTTCTTACTGTTAGGAGCTATTTAAAGCTTTTGAAAGAGATCCAGTCTTTTCTGGAAAATGTGCAAAGATGGATTTTGGCACTGTTTTTTCATCTGCTGAATATTTTTCTCTTTCTTTGCTTTAATCCTGACCGACATTCAAAGACACCCTAAACAGCCATCAAACACACGTTATCAGTAATGACTGTTTGGTTGTAAATGACCCACAGGCTGGTCTTCCTTCCCCTTAAAGCCTTCCTTGTAGATAGTATCATGTGATTCCTCTAAGGTGCTTTAAATAGCTTTTCATCGTTAGCACTTTACTTAATTCAAACTAACATTTCCTGGCTGCTGTGTAGTTGACCAATGGTGGACTCCAGATAGTAATTTGGATTTGAACAAACTCAAGGAGCTTCATTCTGGTGCTGCAGTTTTTTTCTCATCCTTCTTGCCTCCAGTTATTTTGCATTTGTTAAAATATAAATGTATTCATTGAGCACCTACCTGTACTTGGTGCTTTCATAGGTACCATGGAATGTCATCTTCACCATCACCCTACTAGTTTGGAATTGTAGGTATTCATCAGGTGAGGACCCAAAACTCAAAGAGGTTAGATCACTTGTCCTAGGCCACGCAGCAGGTGAGCGGTAGGACTGAGTTCAAATTCAAGGTTTTTTACTCCTAAGCTCAGTGTTTGCTTAACTAAGCTATATACACTAAATAATAGTATGTGACATGTTTTCAGATGGTAATTGAATGAATAGATTTAATTTAACAGGCATTGATTTTAGTTTAGATTGGAAAATTACTAGTTTATCACTCTTTAAGATAGAAGTTTGAAAATTCATTTTTAAATGAAATTTTAGACTCAAAGGCAGGCAGAGCAGTGGGAATGCTTTATAATGGAAAACAAAGTTTCATGCCTGCCCTGATGAGAGGCTCTTGGCCTGGGGAAGCTGGAGGAAGGCTAACTAGAAGTGGGGCATCCCATATAATTGGTTAGGGGTGCATCTGTGGCTTTCTCTGGTTGCTCCTAAGCTGGAAGTGGGGACCAAACTTAATCAGCAATCAAGTAATTAGTTATTAATCAAGTCCTGGCCAGTTTAAACCAATTATTACAGAAGTTATTGTTTAGCTTTCTGGATTGTCACTAGAGAGAGCAATCAGGCTTCCTGCAAGTGTGGCTTACAGCAGGCTGGCTTCCTGGGTTGTTCACTGTAGATAAGGGTTGGGTTCCCAGGCAGGTTGTTGCAGTTCGTGGGTCAAAGTTCTATTTTTATAAATAGTCTGGCTATTATCTATTCATGTATTGTTTTTCTCTCTCTCCCCTCCCTCCCCCGCTTCTCTATCTTCCATCCAGGTAGATAGATTTAGATATTTTATGTAGCAGTTGCTCCCCATTACTAATAACTCAAGTGCATGCCAGTGAATAGGTAACAGTAACCTTGAATTCTCCAAGAAGCTGTTCTGCTTCTCCTACATGTGGACAGGCAGTAGCAAAAGACAGAACAGGACAAGTCCTTATTGAAATAGGAGTTTCTGATTTCTCAGGCAGAGTAAACAGACCTCAGACTTCTGATTCTACCCATGACATGTGGTGTCACCATCGGCAAATCACTTTTTGTCTCTGGGTTTCCCTTCCTGTGTCTCTAAGATAAAAGTCTTAATACGCGTCAGTACACTAAGTGACAAGAGCATTGGGCACTACCTCCTCACTGCTCACCCATCTCTTGGGAAAAATTCTCTGTGACTTCTTTAATTATTCATTATGCAACATTTTTGAGTCTCAAATGCCAAACTTGCAGAGGGAGGGGGTGGACTCAGATTTGTATTCAGTCTCTCCTCATCATAATTTGGGTTTTCTAAATATTGGAATGGGGAGGATCTAAAATGTTGTGTTAGTTTCAAGTGTACAGCGAAGTGATTCAGCTATACATACATATATATCTATCTATTCTTTTTCAGGTTCTTTTCCCTTATAGGTTATTACAAGACATTGAGCATAGTTCCCTGTGCTATACAGTAGGTCTTTGTTAAAAAGTCTTGACATGGGGCTTCCCTGGTGGCGCAGTGGTTGAGGGTCCACCTGCCGATGCAGGGGACACGGGTTCGTGCCCCGGTCTGGGAAGATCCCACATGCTGCTGAGCGGCTGGGCCGCTGAGCCTGCGCGTCTGGAGCCTGTGCTCCGCAACGGGAGAGGCCACAACAGTGATAGGCCCGTGTACCGCAAAAAAAAAAAAAAAAAAAAAAAAAGTCTTGACATGACACAGAAGGTATAAATTGTAAATGTAGTTCTGGGAGGGGAGTCTCCCAAGGGAGCTGACTCAGCTTGATTACTTTGCCATGGCCCAGCTGAGGGTGCACCCCAGGCAGGGGAAACTTGACATAGGACTAGAGAGAAGCCTCTGAATTTAGTGCTGGCTTTATTTACTCAACAAGCATGTAAAGTGCTCCTTCTACCTGCCAGACCCCATCACTGAAGGCTGAGGTGAATGAGATAGGATTCACAGCCCTGAGGAGTACGCAGAGAGGCAAATCTTCAATAACTACTTAGTTGCCAGCACTAAGTGGATTTCCCCTGCGCTCCTGTGCCCACAAATCCCCCTGCTTCCAATGCAGCCCTGTTACTCATACCACTTCTTAGTGTTGGAGCATAGATATCCAAATGTCATGGCAAACAATGCGCTTCACATCCTATTGGTCATTTTCTTCACGTTTGTTAAGAACTTTTATAACAAGCGATAGGCCAGAAAACTGACCAGAGGTGGACTTTGGGTTATTAACCTAATGTTTCACATTTAAATTTACTGCTGTCAGAACAAGCCCCTTAAAGAACATTTGCAATATTTGCATGATGAGAATTATTTTATCCATTCATTTATTTACCTACAGTCTTTGACTGCACTGTGCTGGGCACCATTCTAGGCATTGAGGATATAGCAGTAGATGAATGCATGAAAGATTCTAACTTTATGACACTTTCATTTGAGTGGGGGAAAAACAGCCTATCTCAAAACATCTTAGTCCTGTTTCGAGTCATAGAAAATGCCATGGACAAAAGAGGTAGCCCGTAGGGAGGGAGCTGTGTGTGACGGTGTTGCTCCTTATTACAGGTGGTCAGGGAAGGACTCCTGGACTCATTGGCATTTTGGCAGAGAAAGAAAATGAGTCATGGGGACCTGAGTAAAGAGCCTTTCAGGCAAGACAACAGGAAGTTCAGGGTCCTGAGGATAGGGCCGAAAGAAGACCGCCTGAAGGTGTAGGATGAGGCAGCCTCGCGGGTGGCAGGGAGGGAAGGCCAGGTTATTATAATACTTTATTCTCAGATATCCTTTTCCCCCAAATTGTGTCAGTACCATATGGTATGATGAGGGCCAGAGCTGAGATTAAAAACACTGTTCATCTCACAGAGGATATACTGGGCCATGTGCTTAGGGTGTAGAGGAGATAACGCTCCATCTGGGTCTTTTTTTTTTTTTTTAAACATCTTTATTAGAGTATAATTACTTTACAATGGTGTGTTAGTTTCTGCTTTATAACAAAGTGAATCAGTTATACATATACATATGTCCCCATATCTCTTCCCTCTTGCATCTCCTGCCCTCCTACCCTCCCCATCCCACCCCTCTAGGTGGTCACAAAGCACCGAGCTGATCTCCCTGTGCTATGCGGCCGCTTCCCACTAGCTATCTGTTTTACGTTTGGTAGTGTATATATGTCCATGCCACTCTCACTTCGTCCCAGCTTATCCTTCCCCCACCCTGTGTCCTCAAGTCCATTCTCTGGTAGGTCTGCATCTTTCTTCCCATCTTTCCCCTAGGTTCTTCAAGACCACTTTTTTTTTTTTTTAGATTCCATATATATGTGTTAGCATATGGTATTTGTTATTTGTTTTTCTCTTTCTGACTTACTTCACTCTGTATGACAGACTCTAGGTCCATCCAACTCACTACAAATAACTCAATTTCATTTCTTTTTATGGCTGAGTAATATTCCATTGTATATATGTGCCACATCTTCTTTATCCATTCATCTGTTGATGGACACTTAGGTTGCTTCCATGTCCTGGCTATTGTAAATAGAGCTGCAATGAACATTGTGGTACATGACTCTTTTTGAATTATGGTTTTCTCAGGGTATATGCCCAGTAGTGGGATTGCTGGGTCGTATGGTATCCATCTGGGTCTTGAAGGATAAATATTTCTTGAAATGGACATCCCTTCTGAGGCTAGCCCTTTAAAAATGTTTATTTAATAGACATTTTGCTATATTGTAGAATCACAGAATAAAGAACTAAAGGATCTGAGAGAACATCTAATTCAACTCTCACGTATTCTAGCCTAGAGGCAGTATAGCATGTTGGTTAAGAGTGTGGGTTGGAATCTTAGTTGACCTCACTATAGGACCCTGCCTTGGGCACATTACTTTCTATACCTTACTTTTGTCATCTGTAAAACGGGGTTGCTAAACATACCTCGTTTATAAGGTTGTTGAGAAGATTCTATGAGATAAATTGCACAAGTGCTTTTAGAAAAGTAAGCGAGACATAATAAGAAAGCTTTCAACAAGTAGTAGCTATTGCTATGATACAGAAACTGAGAAACAGAGAAGTTAATTAATTTGTCTACTATCTCATGGGTAATTACTGACAGACTTGGATTAGAACCCCAGTCTTTCACTTTCTAGTCCAGGAGTCTCTCCTTGACATGACATTTCATTCTATCTTGAACTAGTTTATGTTGTTTTAATTTTTTATCAAAACAAAACAGAAATGAAGGTAAGCTTTTTTTCTCACTTCGCAGGGCCATGGTTCACAACTTAGGAAGTGAATGCGATTAATTCCTACTTTATCTCCAGTTCCCTAAAATTCTTTGAAGCTACCTCCAAAGGTCACTGTGCCTTCACTCTCTAGCCTTTTGGCTTAGACCATCTAGAAGCTGACTCTACTGCAGCCCAGCCCTATCAAGGGAGAAAATGCAGAGTTTCAGGGACAAAATAAGACGAGAAGCCTTCCACTGTGGGTGGGCTTGGTGTGAGCTGTCTTTATGATGTAAGGTACTTTTATCTATGACAGAGAAGTGAGCTTCACAATTTAGGTTTGCTAATCCATATATTACGGAAACTTGTGTGTGCAATAATTTTGCCCTTTTCAGCCTCAGATTTTCATGTGGGTGGGCTGAACTTTAGAGAGTCCAGGGGAAAATTAAAAATATATATTGATGCTAATTCTTATTAACAGTTTAATCAAGAATTCTAATTGAGTTAATCTAGAGATTTAAAAAAATAAGGGAACCAGAATTCTATCAAGGAAGTGGATAGTTTTTCAGCAAAAGTCACCTCTTAATCATGGAGCGAGTACAGGATTTAAAAGCCAAATGTAAAAATTTGGGGCCCTTATCTGCTGTTTTGGATTATTTGTCCATTTGCTCCAGATATCAATGTGGATAACTGAGAATTGACTCTCATTAACTTGCATTTTTTTTAGTGCCTGTTTGTGGATCTTTGTAGTCACCCTTGTGGGAGGGAGACGCAAATCAAGAGATAAGGTCCATTGATTTACTTTTAATTTTGCAAAAAGTCCAAGCCTGCACGTACTTAGTCATTTGACGACAGTTTTATCAGCAGTTTAAAAATGATATTATGCAGACTAATTATGTAAATGGCCAGAAGACAGAGTTTTGGAATAAGGGAACTTAGCTTTTGTCATCTTTAGCTACCGTTCAGTGCCAAATTCCCTCCCTAACTTGCCTGAAAAGGGCCTTGAATTTGGGCTTCCAGACCTTGACCAATGGAGAGCTTCCCATCTCTTGGATCAGCCCAGGTGATCTTTGGGTTGGCTTAAGAAGTTCTTCCGTGTATTGAGAAGAATCTCACCTCTTTCTCATTTATACCCATTAAATAAGATTATGAATTCAAAGATCTTGGTCCTTTGTTGGAAAGTGGTAATTCCTTAGTAAATATTAATTATTATTAGCATTACTATTTTCGTCTTGCAACTAGTACAAGAAAGGTAGTGTTACATAAATTAAAATACATTTGTATTGTTTGTTCCCGGAAGGTATGGTTAAAGCTGCCGTATTAAGTCAGTGCGGATCTGATAAAGCCGAGACCTATTTGACCTAGATGAGCTGAGTTTTGGTGGTTACCATGATGCTAATAGTTCAGAGCTGAACTCTGTCTCTGGACACAGAGATGTGAGTTTTAATCCAGATGTTTCAGCTAGAGAAACAGAACCAGTAGGAGATATACATTAGGCAATTCATTGCAAGGAATTGTCTTACGTGATTGTGGGGGGCTGGCTAGGCAAATCCAAAAATTTCAGGGTGGGCCCACTGGGAAGGGCAGGCTGGCACTCTCAGGCATGAGCTGATGCCACAGTCACAGGTGGAACTTCTTCCTCGGGGGGTATGAGCTCTGTTCTTCAGACCTTTCAACTGATAGAATCAGGCCTTTACTCCCATCTGCAGAATACCTTCCCAGGGCCAACTAAATTAGTGTTTGATTGGATTACTGGGGGTTAGAGTCTAACCAAATAAATACAGAAAACTGGCCGTCACACCAGCCTCCACGTTTGACTCCATACGACCTTGAGGGAGCTGTTGAACTCCTCTGTGCTTAATTTTTCTCATCATAACAGTTGGAGTTTAATGAATTATAAGAAGATAGATATTTAAATTGACCTTTGATTATGTTTAAAATAGTCCCTAGGATCTGGTTGGTTTCTTGCTTCAGGTTGTTTTGTATCACTGAACTTCAGTTTCCTCATCCATAAAATGGGGAGAGCAATACTATCTACCCACTAGTGTTGTGAGGAGTGAAAGGGAGATTGAATTTCAAATTACTGGCAAATTATAATTACAGTCAACACTTAGGGAACCTTTACTCTGAGCAGATGTTGTTAAATACATTACCTGTATTACCTCATTTAAGAGCTACAGTAACTATTACTCATAGTAACATTAATAACTATAAATATAATCATTTTAGTGGAGAAAATTTACTAAAACCTCAATGGGCCAGGAGCAAGAAGGGTGGGATTCTGAGACACTTCGGCATTTTCAAAGGGATCAATGGGATGGCTGATGGAGAACATATATATATATATATATATATAATTATAAATTTATAATAAATTATAATTTATTTATTATCTCTATCTATATTTAGTGTATACTTTATTTTTTACATCAATCTATTCCTTTTTTTAAGCCACTTTATTGAGGTTAACTGACATATAAAAAGCTGTGCATAATTAATTTATATGATTTGATGAGTTTGGAGGAAAGGATACACCCATGAAACCATCACCACAATCTATGCCATAAACATGTCTGTCACTTCCAAAAATTTTCTCCTGCCCTCTTTTTTTTTTGGTATTATTATTTGTTTGGGGAGATAAGAACACTTAACATAAGATCTACCTTCTTAGCAAACTTTTAAGTATACAATTCAGTATTGTTAATTACAGGCACTGTGCTGATCTCTAGGGCTTATTCATGTTGCATAGCTGAAACCTAGGACCCCTTGAGAATGAGGTTTATTTTTAAGTTATTTTTTATGCTACAGAAGGCCTTGTTGAAGAACAAAGGGCTAAAGGGATACTCATTCTCTCTGGAACTAACATAATGGAAATAAACTTATTTTGACTTTATTGACCTTATGGATATATTTTTTCAAGCTAAGAAACTCCCCATGGTTCTCTGTAGGCATTTTCTTTGTAATTGAAAAGCATGGCTCCCTTTAGCTTACCACATCTTCTGCTGAAGACCATGTCTTCTGCCTTCTCTAAAGGAGTAATCCACAAACTTGAAACTAACAAAGCCATTATGTAAGAACTGACTAAAACAGTTGAATCATGTTTATGCCAAGAAAAAAGAAATTGGGGAAAACCAAACAATTCATAAAGGCTGTTTAACAACAGATTGGCTGCTCTGCATAAAATCTTTTTATTTTCTTTTGCATTTACTCATAACCTTTCTTATTACAGGTTATTCCCTCTTACATACCTACTTATTTTCAGTTTCAATTTGCACAGTTTTCTTCAATATACAAACATTACGTTCTGGAAATGTGCATGGCAGGATGTGGCAGTTTAAGCTCTGTAAAGTGTCACTGGAATCAACACAAGTGGTCTATGGATATTCTTTTAAGAGCAGTAGATATATGTTTGTTATCCATTACTAGCGTATTTCCGAGAGAATGTTCTGGGGAGCACAAGTTCCATGGCATGCCAATAAATAGGTGCTACACAAAAAATTCTATCTATGATAAGGTAGGTTTGGGAAAGGCTGATTTTCATAAATCATGCAATACCTCATCTAGCTTTTCATATGTGGATTTGTCATGAATCTCTAAGATGGAGAGAAAGTATTCAATGATTCCCCAATTAAGTCGATCATGCCCATCCTTTTTGTTTGTTTTCTTCCCTCAAGGGATGATGATCTGCAGGATATACTTGCAGAAATAATAGGATAGCCATTAGGTCAATGACTATACATATCCAGATTAGCTGCCTCAGATATGCAGATCTCAATTTTTGCCCATGTGTCTTATGTCTAAAGATAACAGCAAGAGTGAAAGTTGTCAGAATAACATTTGGTTTAAAGCCATTTAAAACTCTTAGACTTAATCTTATTTTGAAAATTCTTTTAAACTCTTTTCATTTTTCCCTTTCATTGAATTAGACAGCTTATTAAGTGGATTGAAGGATATACACACATACATACATGTATGTAAAATCATATTTGTTACATATGCATAGTTATATATTAAAGAATTTCCCTCCTAGACTGGCGATTCCTTGAGGACAGAATTCATGTACTGTTTTCCTCCATTTCTTCTATTTCCCTGGTAGATGGTACAACACTCAGCACCCAGAAGAAGCTGAATAAATAATTCTCCAGTAGGAAGATGAACTGCACCAGTACCAACACACACACCCCCCTCTGATAATACCTTTATCAGCTTTTTGTTTTTTTTCCAGAGGGAACAATGCTTCTTACTTGCATTTTAAAACTTACCTGGATATCTTTATTAATCTCCCCCAGGGTTCCACATTTCACAAGATTTTTGTCTACCCAACTGCATTTATTTCATAACAATGAACTTGTTTTCCCATTGTTTGCTGTTGAAAGATAGAGCTTCTGATTGCAGGAGATAAGCACTGCTATCACACTGTTTGTAAATTCCTGCTTAAAGCGAAGAAACTTGTTATTTTAGTTAATCTTGGCAGCTGTATTTTGGGGGGAAACATGATGTTTTAGGAACTTTGAGCCTTGGAGGCCCCCATTACCACTTTTAGGAATATTCAAAAGGGACAAAAGTACGAGGTGTCACTGACGTGATAATTTGGGCAAAATGCCAAGAAACACAATCGGTTCACCAAGGAGGGAAGTGTTTATCAAATAAGACATTTGGATATAATAGAAACATAGTAGGAAATGAATGCAAGATGAGCATATGGATTCATTGTTCAGTTGCAGGGCTGTGAGGTAGCTAAATGCCCAGGCATGGAGAAATACAGAAGGCTTTCTGATATGATTATTAAGATTCTTAAAGTATGAGTATTAATCATAGCTTGGCATCATTTTTCTTCCTCTGGGAAAACTTCCCTGCCAGTGTAAGCAAGTCAATGAATAATGACTCAATATGCAGCTATTTGCATCACCCATGACTTCTCCGGAATGCGTCTCACGTGCACAGGGGAGGGGGCGGGGGGTCTGGGTATGCTTTGTATTCAAGGTAACAATCCAGTTTTCTCCATCAACATCCAGTTAACCAGGCCTGCATTTTCTGGCTTGTAGAATAACCACAGCTATTGTTTCTTGTGCTGAGTCATCTCCTGATCACCTATTTCTAGTCCCAGTAGAAAGGAAACTGGGAAAGAGAGAGAAGTGAATCTGGTTGTCGTTATAACTATTGTTATCATTATTATTTACCATCAACTTTGGCAAAAAATGAAACAACTCAAGTTATTAACTACGGTTTGGTCTTATCGTTAGCCTTCCTTTTCTCCACACTAATGTAACCATCCACAACTTTGAATAATTTGAATAATTTAGAAACATCTAGTATGTACTTGTAGGCAAATAGGGGGAGGGCAGAGAGCTTTTCTTGGACCTGCTTCTTCTCTCTTGCCTTTAGCTCAAAATAATCCTTATGTGTAAGGGTCATATTTGGGGATGGCAGATTCTGTTACCCTTCAAATGTAACTCCCAAAAAACTAAAGGGACCCAGCTATTAACTCTGTCTTCCATGAGCTAAGGGAGTTGTGATTGGATGCCATACCTGCCAATCAATCTTCCCAGAAGAGGTTATAAAAAGGTGTCAAACAACCCCTACCACATTGCCACACACCCATGTTCTTTGTGGCAGACTCCTGCTTGTGGGTAGAAGAAACTTAGTCATTGCACCCATCCCACAAAGAAAATAAAGTGGAGGAAGTCCTCCTAATATGAGAGAGAGAGAGTGTGTGAATCAGAGAGAAACTTCACACACACATGTGGTAATATGTGAAAGTCAGATGATGTTTTTGTTTTTGATATCATTTTATTAATAAAAGAAATAATGGGTAGGAGAATAACCCTCTGCCTGGTCACACATTTCTGACTCTTGGAGTCTTAAATTTTTATCTTATTGCTAGTTTTCACCCAACCCTGAATTAAGCCTAGCTAGAGGAGAGCCACTTCTTTATTTTTTTTATTTAAATTTTTATTGAAGTATAGTTGCTGAACAATATTATATGTTACAGGTGTACAATATAATGTGATTCACAATGTTTAAAGGATATACTTTTATAGTTATTGTAAAATATTGGCTATATTCCCCATGTTGTACAATATATCCTTGTAGCTTATTTTACACCTAATAGCTTGTACCTCTTACTCCCCTACCCCTATATTTCTCCTCCCCCCTTCCCTCTCCCCACTGCTTCTTTTTTGTTGTATTTACTGATTCATTGTAGTTTTTTAGATTCCACATATAAGTGATATCATGCAGTGTTTGTCTTTCTCTATCTGACTTATTTCACTTGTCATAATGCCCTCCAAGTCCATCCATGTTGCTGCAAATGGCAAAAATTTCATTCTTTTTTATGGCTGGAGAGCCATTTCTGATTTTGGCCAGGTCCTATTACAATCTTGTTGACATCTGTACCCCAGTGTCCAGTACAAAGCCTGTGGCATTGCGGGCATTTATTTAATCAATAAACATGTATTGAGCACCTACTGTGTTGTTTGTTAATGAATGAATGAAAGAAAGAATGAATGAATGAAATCTGTTGTCACCTATAATCTGCTTGAAGTTGGCACCTTGTCTGGTTAAGCCTATATGGGAGGCAGCATAGAGGCCTTGTTTGAGTGTATCTCCAGAAGCATTCTATATGCCTGGCTTAATAGCTGATATAGGAGAAGAAAACCTTTTCCCTCTATCATTCTCGTTTCTCTGGCTGGTCTAATAACTCAAACAAATTTAATTTGCCACCTACAGGAGCCGCACAAAGACATGAGAGGCTTCCAGCAGTCAGGTAATTGAGGCTTGTATACCATCCTGAGCTAAGGAGAGGAGGACAGGGGTCTGGGGTCTCAAAGAGGAGGAAGACAAATCACAGGAAGCTGCGATGTTTGGTGAACCAATGTTTTCCATGCCATGAAGATGAGTCTTTTCTGATATAAAAAGTTATCTTTGGTAGTAGCTCTCTTCCTGGTATAGGCCCTCAATCTAAATTCTTTTAGTCAGTTAAGAAAGAGGTTAAAAAACAAACAAACTGGGCTTCACTGGTGGCGCAGTGGTTAAGAATCCGCCTGCCAATGCAGGGAACATGGGTTCAAGCCCTGGTCCGGGAAGATCCCACATGCCGTGGAGCAACTAAGCCTGTGCGCCACAACTACAGAGCCTGTGCTCTAGAGCCTGCGAGCCACAACTATTGAGCCTGCATGCCACAACTACTGAAGCCCGTGTGCCTAGAGCCTGTGCGCCGCAACAAGAGAAACCACTGCAATGAGAAGCCCGCACACTGCAATGAAGAGCAGCACCCGCTCGCCGCAACCAGAGAAAAGCCCGCGCGCAGCGACAAAAACCCAACACAGCCAAAAATAAACTAAATTAAAAAAAATTAAAAACAAACAAAGAAAAACTATTCTGCAGTCTGCTAAGCCTTGAATGCCTCCAGGTCAAAACAATCCACATGCAAATGTGGCACATTTTGGGGTGGCTACTCTGCTTCCCCTCACTGAGTAACATAGGCCAGTTAGTCAATCTCTTGGTTTCCTCATTTATAAGATGTGTATAAGTTTTGACCATATAGTTTTGTTTACCATATAGTTTTTGTATGGATTAAACATGATAATACACCTGAATCACTTAGAAACACATGGAGTACATATTAAATCTCATTGTTAGCTATTTGTTAACAGGCTGATTCTGTCCCCCCAAAAGATATGCCCAAGGCCTAACACTTAATACCTGTTTAAGTGACCTTATTTGGAAATAAGACCTTTGCAGATGTAGTTAAAGATCTCAAGATCGACTCCTGGATTTAGGGTAGGTCTTAAATCCAATGACTGGTGTTCCCGTGAGAGAAAGGAGCAGGGGGTTTGAGACACAGAAGGGAAG
Organism: Delphinapterus leucas; assembly: GCF_059928025.1. NCBI lineage: Eukaryota > Metazoa > Chordata > Mammalia > Artiodactyla > Monodontidae > Delphinapterus > Delphinapterus leucas. The sequence continues at coordinate 43,961,829 of NC_143133.1, read as the reverse complement.
ACCACGGGAGAACCATGTGAAGACAGAGGCAGAGCTTTCAGGGCTATGTCTATAGGCCAAGGAGCAACAAGGATTGCCAGCAGCCTCTAGAAGCTGGAGAAAGGCATGGAACAGATTCTCCACCAGAGTCTCCAGAAGGAACCAACCCTGACGAAACTGTGATTTTGGACTTCTAGCCTCTCCAACTGTGAGTGAATAAATTTGTTTACCCTGTTTGTGGTAATATGTTACAGCAGCCACAGGAAGCCAATACACTCTTCTAACCATAAGGGGAAGAATCATACTTTCATTGTTATTTTTTTTGCCTTCACTACGGCACCTAGTAGACGCCCCAGTTAATAGGCTGGGCTGTTTCACAGTCTAAAGTAGGAAAAGAACTTTCAAGCTAGAAGAGACCTTGGTATCCCTCCGCTCCAGTCTTCTCATTATCTGCCCAGGAAGGTAATGGGGCTCCCCCAGGGACGTACAGAGTGGTGGCCCAGCAGTTGATGGGCCCAAAGTGGATAAAAGGCCTCTGAGGAGTCAGCTGGCCCCTTCTGGGCGCTGCCCACACCATGCCGCTCTCCCTAGGAGAGATGTGCCTGGTCCGCGTGGCGGAGCCCACGGCTGTCTCACAACTGCCTGAGGTGAGCAGGGATACATCACTTGTTCATTCCATGCACAAGTAAAACTTCCGCTGAAGAAACACGGCAAGCATGTATTTACCCCTTTGCAATGTCATCTTCCAACAACATAGTACCCAGGTTCGAATTGTGATCAAAGAAAAACCAGTTTCTCCAGACAAAAATTCTTAGCATGAAATGGATATTAGATGGCTTTCTGATTCCTGCCCAGAGGAAGCAGTTTTCCACCCTGTGACTTTCCCGTGGCTATTTCTGGCTGCTTGTCAGAAAGAAGCTGTTAATTGCCTTTTAAATATCTTCTCACTAGTGAGTGAGTCCTAACTGCTCTTAATTTCTCTCTGGCTGTTGTCCTTGACCTACCATTTGGCATTTCTGATGATCTCAGGCAGAAATCAATCTATAAATGGACATCCCTACAGAAGGCAATTGCAAAGCTGGGATAGAATTGCTCTGGCCGGAATCTACAGACGGAAAAGAAGAGATGTTCTCCGCCACGTGGGTCAAGATAGCTGTGTGGATGTCTGGAAGCAGAGGATCACAAGCATTATAATGAATTCCCAGGGCAGTCTGTGAAGTTGATCCCTTCTCTTGTCCTATAAGCTCCAAAAATAGCTGTGCCGGATCACCACTTACTGTGTGACCGTCAGAAATTTTCTTAACCTCTCTGTGCTTCGGCAGGGTTTTCTCATATATAAAACATGGATAATAACAGTCCCAACCTAATAAGGTTTCTGTGAAAACCTTACAATGATTCATATTAGACACATAACAGTGTCTGGCACAAAACAGTTGCTCAGTTAAGATTATCCATCAGTATCATCCTTGCTTTTAATCCTAGAATTTTTTTTTGTCACCCACTCTCATATCCCTTTGGTCCCCAAGTTCAAGTTCTGCTGATGCTATTTTTTTTTATTGTTGGTTCACATCACATCCCTCCTTTCTTTCTTTCTTCCTTCCTCCCTTCCTTCCTTCCTTCCTTCTTTCCTTCTTTCTTTTTTATTTATTTTTGGCTGCGTTGGGTGTTCATTGCTGTGCACGGGTTTTCTCTACTTGGGGCGAGTGGGGACTACTCTTCCTTATGGTGCGTAGGCTTCTCATTGCAGCGGCTTCTCTTGTTGCGGAGCACAGGCTCTAGGCCTTTGGGCTCAGTAGTTGTGGCTCGCAGGCTCTAGAGTGCAGGCTCAGTAGTTGTGGCACACGGGCTTAGTTGCTCCGTGGCTTGTGGGATCTTTCCAGACCAGGGATCCAACCCATGTCCCCTGCATTGGCAGGCGGATTCTTAACTACTGTGCCACAAGGGAAGTCCACATCCCTCCATTCTTAATCTGTTTCTTTTTTAAATGGCTTTACTGTCTATTTTATGCATACCATAAAATTCACCCATCTTAAGTATACAACCCAAAATTTTTAAAATTATACTTACAGAGTTGTATAACCAACACCACAATCCAGTTGTTTTTTTTTTTTGTGGTACGCGGGCCTCTCACTGTTGTGGCCTCTCCCGTTGCGGAGCACAGGCTCCGGACGCGCAGGCTCAGTGGCCATGGCTCAGGGGCCCAGCCGCTCTGCGGCATGTGGGATCTTCCCAGACTGGGACACGAACCCGCGTGCCCTGCATCGGCAGGTGGACTCCCAATCACTGCGCCACCAGGGAAGCCCCACAATCCAGTTTTAGAACATTTCCATCACCCCAAATAAGACCCATTTGTACACTCGCAATTGCTGCTTCTAGCCCCAGGCAACCACTAATCTACTTTCTGTCTCTAGAAATTTACTTTTTTCTGGACATTTTCTATAAGTGAAGTCATATAACATGTGGTCTTTTGTATCTGGCTTCTTTCACCTAACAGTATTTTTGTGGTTCATTCATGTTGTAGTATGTATCAGTACTTCATTCCTTTCTGTTGCCAAATAGCATTCCATTGTATGAATCCATTTTATGGCTATACCGCAATTTGTTGATTCATTCACCAGTTATAGACATTTGGATCCTTTCTACTTTTTGACTATTATAAATAATGCTGCTCTGAACATTTGTGTATAAACCTTGGTGTAGAAATGTATATATTTTCAAATAGATGCATGTAAGTAGAATTACTGGGTCATATGGTAATTTTATGTTTAACATTTTGAGGAACTACCAAACAGTTTTCCAAAGTGCCTGCACCATTTTATATTTCCATTAGCAAAGTGTGAGGGTTCTGATAGCTCTACATTCTCTCCAACATTTGTGATTTTCTTTTTGACTAGACTCATCCTAGTGGGTATGATTTGTAATTCCCTAGTAACTAATGATGTTGAACATTGTTTTCATGTGCTTATTGGCTGTTCACATATCTTCTTTGCAGAAGTGTGTACTCAGTATTTTGCCCATTTTCAAATGTGTTATTAGTCTTTTTATTGTTGCGTTGTAAGAGTTATTTACATATTTGGGATACAAGTCTTTTACTGGACATATGATTTTAAAATATTTTCTCCATGTTTATGGGTTGTCTTTTCACTTTTTAAATGATGTCTTTTGAAGCACAAAAATTTGTAATCTGATGAGGTGCAAATTATTGATTTTCTTTTTATGGGATGTACTTTTGGTGTCATACATAAGAAATCTTTGCTTAACCCAAAGTCTGTGTTACCTTCTAAAAGTTTTCTTGTTTTAGCTTTTACATTTAGGTCTATGATTCATTTTGAGTTCATTATTATGTTTGGTATGATATAAGGGTTCATATTCATTCTTTTGTGTGAGAATATCCAGTTACCCCAGCACCATTTGTTGAAGACTTTCTTCTCCTATTGAATTGTCTTGACATCTTCATTTAAAATCTATTGACAGTGAATGTAAAGATTTATTTCTGTACTTTCAGTTCTAGTCCATTGATCTATATGTCTATCCTTATATCAGGACCATACTGTCTTTATTACTGTAGCTTTGAGGTACATTTTGAAATCAGGTCCTTTTCTGTTCTTACCTGAATGACTAGACCATTCTCCTAATTGGTCTCCTGCCCCGACTCTTTGCCTTTTTCAGTCCATTCTCTATACAACATTCAGAGAGATCTTTCTAAAATCCAAATCTGGTTTCATTTGCCCCAGGCTTAATAAAAAGTTATTTATTAAGGCAATGTGCCCCCTGCCTATCCATTCATCTTTGTCTCTTCGCACCCTCACTCAGGCTTATTCATTCCAGCATGACTGGGCTATTCAAAGCCATATGCTTTTAACACCTACAAGCACCAGAGCCTAGCACACTGGCAAGTACAGTGCCTGGCAAAAGTAGATATCCATTATATAAGATGAACTAACCAGGAATACAGCTGGTCATTGCCTGGCCACCATTTTATCTTTCTTTTTTAACTGGGTAACTGTTCCCAGAAGGCTTTCCCTGACCAAATCTTCCTCTGTTGCCATGTACTTTTGGTACCCTAGAAATACTTTTACCATACCCTTTACCATATTACATTATAATTATTGGTTTACATGTATATACCTCCTCCTAGATTGTAAGACCTTCAGTATTGGTCTTCATGGTGCCTGATACCCAATAACATTGTCGAATGGATGGATAGGTAAATGTATGTTTTGAAATTTATTTTTTAGAGTTTTTCAGGAAGAGCCTACTTAGCCAAGGATACTTCGTAAGATTCCTGGAGTCTGGATCCATGGCTGTTTGCAGTGAAATTGTTCCCCAGCCTTAGGTAGTAAGGGCAGAGTCAGTTGCCTTTGGCCTATTCTTGAGCCCATCACTCCCCACCCTCAGTTCTGCATCTTTCCCTGTTGCACCTTTCCCTCACATACTATTGTGAGATGGTTCTGGGCCAGTAAACAGTGGGTTAGAAACAAGAAGAGGGAAACAATTAAACAAGAACAACTCTTGGCATAATGATAAAGCTCAGTTTGAATAATGCTTAAGGGTAAGTTGCTGAGCCTTTTGTCCTAATACAAATCCAATATATATCCTTGGAGGCACATTTCTTTTTTCTTATTTTCTTAAAAACGTCCTTAGGAAAACCTTCCTGTCAACTATTAGGGAATAGCTTTCTAAGTTTACTTTCTACTTTGGGTGTCTATTTTTTTCCATCTGCATAGCTATTATCTTTCTTTCATGTCACCTTCTAGGGTTCTATCTACACATAAATGACTCCAGATTTCTCAGGAAGCCTGGATTCTCCACAGACTCTCAGTAATTTTCACTTCATTATGTTATTGATGAGGCTAACCCAAGGAAGAATGATTTGACTATTGGACCCAGACTCTGAATGAAACCACTCCACTTCTTAGAGGTGTCAGTTGATCTTACTGTCAAACAAGGCATCCTTCTAGCATTTTCTAGACTGTATGTAGTCATGGTCATCCCTTCTCTTCCTCAAAGGCCAGCAGAGAACATGTGCAGAACAAATTAACTAACCCCACCCTGTTGTTTTCGGCCCACTTGGCTAGTTTGGGAGTATTATGAGTTTTGTTTAAAAAGGCAGAAATATTTTTTAAAGTGGTTTTTCTTCCCATCCCTTCACTCTCCATTTTAAATTCTCTGTTCTAAAAAAAATAGGCAAAGGATTTAAACTATAAATTATTAAGAATCTAAGAGTGCCTTAGAACTCCTAATCTCAAATGATCTCTCTTGCTTCTCCCTTAATATGCTTCTTTAGATCAAGGTCACAAAGCCAAATATCTCCAGGGGTGTATGGACACATGAAACTAGCCAGGTGGGGACTGTGGTGAGGTGGAGAGTTCATGCCCCATACAGACAAGAGAGCCCCACAGAGCTCTAAACAAATTCCTCCTGGCATTATTCCACTATTTCTAAATCCACTACTATTTCTAAAAAATATGAAGGTCAAATTTTTTTAAATGTCAGATGTTTTCATATTAAAATTCTTTATGTTGGTAAACAATTCAAAATTTAGAAAAACAATGTGCAGATACAACAAAACACTTCTGCAGGCCACTAGCTGATGAATTCTTGTACAGAAACCCTTAACATACAAAAATGTCCTGTGACTCCAAAGTTTGTTTTAGCTCATTCGTTTAATATATTCAACAAATATTATGAGCACCTTTTTGTGCTAAGCTGTGTGCTAAGTAATAGGGACTCACTATTGGATAAGAGAGACCCCAATGGGCTCATGGAACTGGTGTTTTTAGTCAGGTGTTTGAGACCTGAAGCCCCTTTGCGATGGTCAGTTGGCTTACAACTTATTAATAGTGAGTTCCCCTTTGGCCTTAGACTCGTGATAGTCTTGAACTTTTTTTGTTTTGTTTCTGTTTTTGATTTTGTTTTGCGGTACACGGGCCTCTCACCGCTGCGGCCCCTCCTGCAGCGGAACACAGGCTCCAGACGCGCAGGCCCAGCGGCCATGGCCCATGGGCCCAGGCGGTCCGCGGCATGCGGGATCCTCCCGGACCGGGGCACGAACCCGCATCCTCTGCATCGGCAGGCGGACTCTCAACCACTGCGCCACCAGGGAAGCCCCAGTCTTGAACTTTTTAATTTTCTTATACACTACAGAATAGTTTTGTGTGGTCACAACTTTCTAGTCAAAGATCATCCATCATATTGTAATATACCGTAATTCTAAAAACACTTCATTATTAATTTAACACATACTTATTCATTTAACTTATTCACGAAATATTTACTGGGCATCCATTATGAATGAGGCTCTGGGCAAATAAATGAGAATTTGGTGATGGATAGAATAGGCAGCTTATATATCATTGAAAGCCTTCCGTATAAGGGCCTGGACCCTGAGCATATGGTACAAGGAAGAGCTGCCATTGAATCCACACCCATAGCTTAGGAGCAAAGAAGGAATTGGTCAGCTCTCGCCTCCACGGTGTTCAAGGCACCAGGGCAGAAGGAGGTGGCTTGCAGAGTGAGGATCTGTAGAGTGAGGAGCATATCATTGTTGTCACTTTTTTCCCTTCCAATGGAAATCAAGGTTCTGCCCTTCTCACCCTCCCTTTCAGGAGAAAAGCAGGTGTGATGGAGAGAGGCAGCTTCCAGAGAGAACACACGAAACTTGAGGAGGGAGGAGAGGCCCTTCCCCATTCTTACAGGTCTCTGTACTATCCCGAATGGAGAATGTCTATGGCTTTATTGTAATTACCCTCTTTCCTGTTGACTCTAATTGTCGTGAAGTAGAGACCATTTCTACCTTGTCTAAGAATGGATCTCCAGCACCAGGCCCAGAGTCTGCCCCATAATAAGTGCACAATAAATATGTGAACCTGTTGCACAATAAATATGTGCACCTGTTGACTGAGGAAGGAGAGAGTTTCTCCAGGGTCACATTTGAAGAGGGGAAAAATGGTAGGTAGTAAATGGTAGGTGAATTCCCGCAAGACAGAGGTAGAGAGGAAGAGGATCTGGGAGGGTCAATGGCAGGAACCGGAAGTGTGGAGCCAGGGCAATGTCAGAGGGGCAGTGGCTGAAGTGTCCTGAGGAGTGTACTCCTGGAAGGTGATCAGGTAGAGGGGAAGCAGGTCCAGCAGTGGCTGAACACTCTGTAAGTCTTTCTAAAGTTGAGTGGAAGTCAAGGGTCCTGTGTTGAGTTTCTTAGTGAAAGATGTTACCACCAATAACACAAGGTTAAAGGAACTGAGTTTCTTTTTTTCTTTCTTTGAATTTTATTTTATTTATTTTTTAATACAGCAGGTTCTTATTAGTTATCTATTTTATAAATATTGGTGTATGTGTGCCAATCCCAATTTCATAATTCATCCGACCACCACCAACCCCCCGCCACTTTCCCCCCTTGGTGTCCATATGTTTGTTCTCTACATATGTGTCTCTATTTCTGCCCTGCAAACCTGTTCATCTGTACCATTTTTCTAGGTTCCATATATATGCATGAATATAGGATGCTTATTTTTTCTCTTTCTGACTTACTTCACTCTGTATGACAGTCTCTAGATCCACCCATGTGTCTACAAATGACCCAATTTCGTTTCTTTTTATGGCTGAGTAATATTCCATTGTATATATGTACCACATCTTCTTTATCCATTCGTCTGTCGATGGGCATTGAGGTTTCTTCCATGACCTGGCTATTGTAAATAGTGCTGCAATGAACATTGGGTGCGTGTGTCTTTTTTTTTTTTTTGCAGTACACGGGCCTCTCACTGTTGTGGCTTCTCCCGTTGTGGAGCACAGGCTCTGGATGCGCAGGCTCAGCGGCCATGGCTCATGGGCACAGCTGCTTTGCGGCATATGGGATCTTCCCGGACCGGGGCATGAATCCGTGTCCCCTGCATCAGCAGGCAGACTCTCAACCACTGCGCCACCAGGGAAGCCCGCGTGTGTCTTTTTGAATTATGGTTTTCTCTGGTATATGCCCAGTAGTGGGATTGCGGGGTCATATGGTAATTCTATTTTTAGTTTTTTAAGGAACCTCCATAATGTTCTCCATAGTGGCTGTATCAATTTACATTCCCACCAACAGTGAAAGAGGGTTCCCTTTTCTCCACACCTTCTCCAGCATTTGTTGTTTGTAGATTTTCTGATGATGCCCATTCTAACCAGTGTGAGGTGATACCTCATTGCACTTTTGATTTGCATTTCTTTAATAATTAGTGATGTTGAGCAGCTTTTCATGTGCTTCTTGGCCATCTGTATGTCTCCTTTGGAGGAATATTTATTTAGGTCTTCTGCCCATTTTTTGATTGGATTGTTTGTTTTTTTAATATTGAGCTGCGTGAGCTGTTTATATATTTTGGAGATTAATCCTTTGTCTGTTGATTCATTTGCAAATATTTTCTCCTAACTGAGGGTTGTCTTTTCATCTTGTTTGTAGTTTCCTTTGGTTTGGAAAAGCTTTTTAAATTTCATTAGGTCCCATTTGCTTACTTTTGTTTTTATTTCCATTGCTCTAGGAGGTGGATCAAAAAAGATCTTGCTGTGACTTATGTCAGAGTGTTCTTCCTATGTTTTCCTCTAAGAGTTTTATACTGTCCGGACTTACACATAGGTCTTTAATCCATTTTGAGTTTATTTTTGTGTATGGTGTTAGGGAGTGTTCTGATTTCATTCTTTTACATGTAGCTGTCAAGTTTTCCCAGCACTACTTATTGAAGAGACTGTCTTTTCTCCACGTATATCCTTGCCTCCTTTCTCATACATTAGTTGTCCATAGGTGCGTGTGTTTATGTCAGGGCTTTCTATCCTGTTCCATTTATCTATATTTCTGTTTTTGTGCCAGTACCATATTGTACTGATTACTGTAGCTTTGTAGTATAGTCTGAAGTCAGGGAATCTGATTCCTCCAGCTCCGTTTTTTTCCCTCAAGACTACTTTGGCCATCCAGGGTCTTTTGTATATCCATACAAATTTTAAGATTTTTCTGTTCTAGTTCTGTAAAAAATGCCATTGGTACTTTGACAGGGATTGCATTGAATCTGTAGATTGCTTTGGGTAGTATAGTCATTTTCACAATGCTGATTCTTCCAGTCCAAGGGCATGGTATATCTCTCCATCTGTTTGTGTCATCTTTGATTTCTTTCATACTGTCTTATAGTTTTCTGAGTACAGGTCTTTTACCTCCTTAGGTAGGTGTATTCCTAGGCATTTTATTCTTTTTTCTTGCAGTGGTGAATGGGATTGTTTCCTTAATTTCTATTTCTGATCTTTTGTTGTTAGTGTATAGGAATGCAAGAGATTTCTGTGCATTAATTTTGTATCCTGCAACTTTATCAAATTCATTGATCGGCTCTAGTATTTTCTGGTGGCATATTTAGGATTCTCTATGTGTAGTATCATACCATCCACAAACTGTGACCGTTTTACTTCTTCTTTTCCAGTTTGTATTCCTTTTTTTCTTCTCTGATTGCCATGGCTAGGACTTCCAAAACTATGTTGAATAATAGTGGTGAGAGTGGACATCCTTGTCTTGTGCCTGATCTTAGAGAAAATGGTTTCAGTTTTACACCATTGAGAATGATGTTTGCTGTGGGTTTGTCATATATGGCCTTTATTATGTCAAGGTAGGTTCCCTCTATGCCCAGTTTCTGGAGAGCTTTTATCATAAATGGGTGTTGAATTTTGTCAAAAGCTTTTCCTGCATCTATTGAGATGATCATATGGTTTTTATTCTTCAGTTTGTTAATATGGTTTATCACATTGATTGATTTGCGTATATTGAAGAACCCTTGCATCCTTGGGATAAATTCCACTTGATCATGGTGTATGATCCTTTTAATGCATTGTTGGATTCTGTTTGCTAGTATTTTGTTGAGGATTTTTGCATCTATATTCATCAGTGATGTTGGTCTGTAATTTTCTTTTTTTGTAGTATCTTTGTCTGGTTTTGGTATCAGGGTGATGGTGGCCTTGTAGAATGAGTTTGGGAGTGTTCCTTCCTGTGCAATTTTTTGGAAGAGTTTGGGGAAGATGGGTGTTAGCTATTCTCTAAACATAAGATAGAATTCACCTGTGAAGCCATCTGGTCCTGGACTTTTGTTTGTTGGAAGATTTTTAATCACAGTTTCAATTTCATTACTTGTGACTGATCTGTTCATATTTTCTATTTCTTCCTGGTTCTGTCTTGGAAGCTTATACCTTTCTAAGAATTTGTCCATTTCTTCCAAGTTGTCCATTTTATTGTCATAGAGTTGCTTGTAGTAGTCTCTTATGACGCTTTGCGTTTCTGCAGTGTCCGTTGGAACTTCTCCTTTTTTATTTTCAATTTTATTGATTTGAGTCCTCTCATTCTTTTTCTTGATGAGTCTAGCTAAAGTTTTATCAATTTTATTTATCTTCTCAAAGAACCAGCTTTTAGTTTTATTGATCTTTGCTATTGTTTTCTTTGTTTCTATTTCATTTATTTCTACTCTGATCTTTATGATTTCTTTCCTTCTGCTAACTTTGGGTTTTTTGTTTTTTTTTTTTTAAACATCTTTATTGGGGTATAATTGCTTTACAATTGTGTGTTAGTTTCTGCTTTACAACAAAGTGAATCAGTTATACATATACATATGTTCCCATATGTCTTCCCTCTTGCGTCTCCCTCCCTCCCACTCTCCCTATCCCACCCCTCCAGGCTGTCACAAAGCACCGAGCTAATATCCCTGTGCCTTGCGGCTGCTTCTCCCTAGCTATCTACCTTACTACGTTTGTTAGTGTGTACATGTCCATGACTCTCTCTCGCCCTGTCAAAGCTCACCCTTCCCCCTCCCCATATCCTCAAGTCCGTTCTCCAGTAGGTCTGCGTCTTTATTCCTGTCTTACCCCTAGGTTCTTCATGACATTTTTTTTCCCCTTAAATTCCATATATATGCGTTAGCATACGGTATTTGTCTTTTTCTTTCTGACTTACTTCACTCTGTATGACAGACTCTAGGTCTATCCATCTCATTACAAATAGCTCAATTTCATTTCTTTTTAAGGCTGAGTAATATTCCATTGTATATATGTGCCACATCTTCTTTATCCATTCATCCGATGATGGGCGCTTAGGTTGTTTCCATCTCCGGGCTATTGTAAATAGAGCTGCAATGAACATTTTGGTACATGTCTCTTTTTGAATTGTGGTTTTCTCAGGGTATATGCCCAGTAGTGGGATTGCTGGGTCATATGGTAATTCTATTTGTAGTTTTTTAAGGAACCTCCATACTGTTCTCCATAGTGGCTGAACCAATTCACATTCCCACCAGCAGTGCAAGAGTGTTCCCTTTTCTCCACACCCTCTCCAGCATTTATTGTTTCTAGATATTTTGATGATGGCCATTCTGACTGGTGTGAGATGATATCTCATTGTAGTTTTGATTTGCATTTCTCTAATGATTAATGATGTTGAGCATTCTTTCATGTGTTTGTTGGCATTCCGTATATCTTCTTTGGAGAAATGTCTATTTAGGTCTTCTGCCCATTTTTGGACTGGGTTGTTTGTTTTTTTGTTACTGAGCTGCATGAGCTGCTTGTAAATTTTGGAGATCAATCCTTTGTCAGTTGCTTCATTTGCAAACATTTTCTCCCATTGTGAGGGTTGTCCTTTGGTCTTGATCATGGTTTCCTTTGCTGTGCAAAAGCTTTGAAGTTTCATTAGGTCCCATTTGTTTATTTTTGTTTTTATTTCCATTACTCTAGGAGGTGGGTCAGAAAGGATCTTGCTGTGATTTATGTCATAGAGTGTTCTGCCTATGTTTTCCTCCAAGAGTTTGATAGTTTCTGGCCTCACATTTAGGTCCCCAATCCATTTTGAGCTTATTTCCGTGTATGGTGCCAGGGAGTGATCTAATCTCATACTTTTACATGTACCTGTCCAGCTTTCCCAGCACCATTTATTGAAGAGGCTGTCCTTTCTCCACTGTACATTCCTGCCACCTTTATCAAAGATAAGGTGTCCATATGTGCGTGGGTTTATCGCTGGGCTTTCTATCCTGTTCCATTGATCCATCTTTCCGTTTTTGTGCCAGTACCATACTGTCTTGATTACTGTAGCTTTGTAGTACAGTCCGAAGTCAGGGAGCCTGATTCCTCCAGCTCCCCTTCTCGCTCTCAAGATTGCTTTGGCCATTCGGGGTCCCCTGTGTTTCCATACAAATTGTGAAACCCTTTGCTCTAGTTCTGTGAAAAATGCCAGTGGCAGTCCGATAGGGATTGCATTGAATCTGTAGATTGCTTTGGGTAGTAGAGTCATTTTCACAATGTTGATTCTTCCCATCCAAGAACATGGTATATCTCTCCATCTATTTGTATCATCTTTAATTTCTTTTATCAGTGTCTTATAATTTTCTGCATACAGGTCTTTCGTCTCCTTAGGTAGGTTTATTCCTAGATATTTTATTCTTTTTGTTGCAATGGTAAATGGAAGTGTTTTCTTGATTTCACTTTCAGATTTTTCATCATTAGTATATAGGAATGCCAGAGATTTCTGTGCATTAACTTTGTATCCTGCTACTTTACCAAATTCATTGATTAGCTCTAGTAGTTTTCTGGTAGCATCTTTAGGATTCTCTATGTATAGTATCATGTCATCTGCAAACAGTGACAGCTTTACTTCTTCTTTTCCGATTTGGATTCCTTTTATTTCCTTTTCTTCTCTGATTGCTGTGGCTAAAACTTCCAAAACTATGTTGAATAAGAGTGGTGAGAGTGGGCAACCTTGTCTTGTTCCTGATCTTAGTGGAAATGCTTTCAGTTTTTCACCATTGAGGATGATGTTTGCTGTGGGCTTGTCATATATGGCCTTTATTATGTTGAGGAAAGTTCCCTCTATGCCTATTTTCTGCAGTGTTTTTAGCATAAATGGGTGTTGAATTTTGTCGAAAGCTTTCTCTGCATCTATTGAGATGATCATATGGTTTTTCTCCTTCAATTTGTTAATATGGTTATCACATTGATAGATTTGCGTATATTGAAGAATCCTTGCATTCCTGGAATAAACCCCACTTGATCATGGTGTATGATCCTTTTAATGTGCTGTTGGATTCTGTTTGCTAGTATTTTGTTGAGGATTTTTGCATCTATGTTCATCAGTGATATTGGCCTGTAGTTTTCTTTCTTTGTGACATCCTTGTCTGGTTTTGGTATCAAGGTGATGGTGGCCTCGTAGAAGGAATTTGGGAGTGTTCCTCCCTCTGCTATATTTTGGAAGAGTTTGAGAAGGATAGGTGTTAGCTCTTCTCTAAACGTTTGATAGAATTCACCTGTGAAGCCATCTGGTCCTGGGCTTTTGTTTGTAGGAAGATTTTTAATGACAGTTTCAATTTCAGTGCTTGTGATTGGTCTGTTAATATTTTCTATTTCTTCCTGATTCAGTCTTGGCAGGCTGTGCATTTCTAAGAATTTGTCCATTTCTTCCAGATTGTCCATTTTATTGGCATAGAGTTGCTTGTAGTAATCTCTTATGATTTTTTTTATTTCTGCAGTGTCAGTTGTTACTTCTCCTTTTTCATTTCTAATTCTATTGATTTGAGTCTTCTCCCTTTTTTTCTTGATGAGTCTGGCTAGTGGTTTATCTATTTTGTTTATCTTCTCAAAGAACCAGCTTTTAGTTTTATTGATCTTTGCTATCGTTTCCTTCATTTCTTTTTCATTTATTTCTGATCTGATTTTTATGATTTCTTTCCTTCTGCTAGCTTTGGGGATTTTTTGTTCTTCTTTCTCTAATTGCTTGAGGTGCAAGGTTAGGTTGTTTATTCGAGATGTTTCCTGCTTCTTAAGGTGGGCTTGTATTGCTATAAACTTCCCCCTTAGAACTGCTTTTGCTGCATCCCATAGGTTTTGGGTCGTTGTGTCTCCATTGTCATTTGTTTCTAGGTATTTTTTTATTTCCTCTTTGATTTCTTCAGTGATCACTTCATTATTAAGTAGTGTATTGTTTAGCTTCCATGTGTTTGTATTTTTTACAGATCTTTTCCTGTAATTGATATCTAGTCTCATGGCGTTGTGGTCAGAAAAGATACTTGATACAATTTCAATTTTCTTAAATTTACCAAGGCTTGATTTGTGACCCAAGATATGATCTATCCTGGAGAATGTTCCATGAGCACTTGAGAAAAATGTGTATTCTGTTGTTTTTGGATGGAGTGTCCTATAAATATCAATTAAGTCCATCTTGTTTAATGTATCATTTAAAGCTTGTGTTTCCTTATTTATTTTCATTTTGGATGATCTGTCCATGGGTGAAAGTGGGGTGTTAAAGTCCCCTACTATGAATGTGTTACTGTCAATCTCCCCTTTTATGGCTGTTAGTATTTGCCTTATGTATTGAGGTGCTCCTATGTTGGGTGCATAAATATTTACAATTGTTATATCTTCTTCTTGAATCGATCCCTTGATCATTATGTAGTGTCCTTCTTTGTCTCTTGTAATAGTCCTTATTTTAAAGTCTATTTTGTCTGATATGAGAATTGCTACTCCAGCTTTCTTTTGGTTTCCATTTGCATGGAATATCTTTTTCCATCCCCTTATTTTCAGTCTGTATGTGTCTCTAGGTCTGAAGTGGGTCTCTTGTAGACAGCATATATAAGGGTCTTGTTTTTGTATCCATTCAGCCAATCTGTGTCTTTTGGTGGGAGCATTTAGTCCATTTACATTTAAGGTAATTATCGATATGTATGTTCCTATTCCCATTTTCTATATTGTTTTGGGTTCGTTATTATAGGTCTTTTCCTTCTCTTGTGTTCCTTGTCTAGAGAAGTTCCTTTAGCATTTGCTGTAAAGCTGGTTTGGTGGTGCTAAACTCTCTCAGCTTTTGCTTGTCTGTAAAGGTTTTAATTTCTCCATCAAATCTGAATGAGATCCTTGCTGGGTAAAGTAGCCTTGGTTGCAGGTTTTTCTCCTTCATCACTTTCAGTATGTCCTGCCACTCCCTTCTGGCTTGTAGGGTTTCTGCTGAGAGATCAGCTGTTAACCTTATGGGGATTCCCTTGTGTGTTATTTGCTGTTTTTCCCTTGCTGCTTTTAATATGCTTTCTTTGTATTTAATTTTTGACAGTTTGATTAATATGTGTCTTGGCGTATTTCTCCTTGTATTTATCCTGTATGGGACTCTCTGTGCTTCCTGGACTTGATTAACTATTTCCTTTCCCATATTAGGGAAGTTTTCAACTATAATCTCTTCAAATATTTTCTCAGTCCCTTTCTTTTTCTCTTCTTCTTCTGGAACCCCTATAATTCGAATGTTGGTGCGTTTAATGTTGTCCCAGAGGTCTCTGAGACTGTCCTCAGTTCTTTTCATTCTTTTTTCTTTATTCTGCTCTGCAGTAGTTATTTCCACTATTTTATCTTCCAGGTCACTTATCCGTTCTTCTGCCTCAGTTATTCTGTTATTGATCCCATCTAGAGTACTTTTAATTTCATTTATTGCGTTGTTCATCATTGCTTGTTTCACCTTTATTTCTTCTAAGTCCTTGTTAACTGCTTCTTGCATTTTGTCCATTCTACTTCCAAGATTTCGGATCATCCTTACTATCATTATTCTGAATACTTTTTCAGGTAGACTGCCTATTTCCTCTTCATTTGTTAGGTCTGGTGCATTTTTATCTTGCTCCTTCATCTGCTGTGTGTTTTTCTGTCTTCTCATTTTGCTTATCTTACTGTGTTTGGGGTCTCCTTTTTGCAGGCTGCACGTTCGTAGTTCCCGTTGTTTTTGATGTCTGTCTCCAGTGGCTAAGGTTGTTTCAGTGGGTTGTGTAGGCTTCCTGGTGGAGGGGACTAGTGCCTGTGTTGTGGTGGATGAGGCTGGATCTTGTCTCTCTAGTGGGCAGGTTCACGTCTGGTGGTGTGTTTTGGGGTGTCTGTGGCCTTATTATGATTTTAGGCAGCCTCTCTGCTAATGGGTGGGGTTGTGTTCCTGTTTTGCTAGTTGTTTGGCATAGGTTGTCTAGCACTGTGGCTTGCTGGTCGTTGAGTGAAGCTGGGTGCTGGTGTTAAGATGGAGGTCACTGGGAGATTTCCACCGTTTAATATTATGTGGAGCTGGGAGGTCTCTTGTTGACCAGTGTCCTGAAGTTGGCTCTCCTACCTCAGAGGCAGAGCCCTGACTCCTGGCTGGAGCACCAAGAGCCTTTCATCCACACGGCTCAGAATAAAAGGGAGAAAAAGTAGAGAGAATTAGTAGATGTATGAGGAAAGAAAGAAGGAAAGGAGGAAAGGAAGGAAGGAAGAAAGAAGCAAAGAAGGAAAGAAAGGAGGGAGGGAGGGAGGAAGGAAGGAAGGAAGGAAGGAGGGAAAGAAGGAAAAAAGACAGAAAGAAAGAAGATACAGTAAAAATAAAATAAAGTATAATATATTTATTGAATTAAAAAATATTTAGAAAAAAAAAAAAAAAAAAGAGGGACGGATAGAACCTTAGGACAAATGTTGGAAGCAAAGCTATACAGAGAAAATCTTATACAGAAGCATACACATACACCTTCACAAAAAGAGGTAAAGGGGGAAAAATCATAAATCTTGCTCTCAGAGACCACCTCCTCAATTTGGGGTGATTCGTTGTCTAAAGGAGGGAAGGACGGAAAGAAAGAAAGAAGGAACGACGGTAAAGTATAATAAAGTTATTACAATTAAAATTATTGAGAAAAAAAATTTTTTTTTTTAAAAACCATGGACGGATAGAGCCCTAGGACAAATGGTGGAAGCAAGAGTATACAGACAAGATCTCACACATAAGCATACACGTACACATTCACAAAAAGAGGAAAAGGGAAAAAAATCATAGATCTCGCTCCTAAATTCCACCTCTTCAATTTGGGATCATTCCTTGTCTATTCAGGTATTCCACAGATGCAGGGTATATCAAGTTGATTGTGGAGCTTTAATCCGCTGCTTCTGAGGCTGCTGGGGGAGATTTCCCTTTCTCTTCTTTGTTCTCACAGCTCACAGGAGCTCAGCTTTGGATTTGGCCCTGCCTCTGCGTGTAGGTCGCTGGAGGGCGTCTGTTTTTTGCTCAGACAGGAAAGGGTTAAAGGGGCCGCTAATTCGGGGGCTCAGGCTCACTCAGGCCGGGGGTGAGGGGGGGGAAGGAGGGGCACTGCGTGCGGGGCGGGCCTGCGGCGTCAGAGGCGGCGTGACGTTGCGGCAGAGGCCGGCGTGACGTTGCACCAGCCTGAGGCCCGCCGTGCGTTCTCCCGGGGAAGTTGTCCCTGGTTCCCGGGAACCTGGCAGTGGCGGGCTGCACAGGCTCCGCGGAAGAGGGGTGTGGAGAGTGACCTGCGCCCGCACACAGGCCCCTTGGTGGCGGCAGCAGCAGCCCTAGCGTCTCCCGCCCGTCTCTGGGGTCCGCGCTTTTAGCCGCGGCTCGCGCCCGTCTCTGGGGTTCGCGCTTTTAGCCGCGGCTCGCGCCCGTCTCTGGAGTTCCTTTAAGCAGCGCTCTTAAACCCCTCTCCTCGCGCACCAGGAAACAAAGAGGGAAGAAAAAGTCTCTTGCCTCTTCGGCAGGTGCAGGCTTTTCCCCGAACTCCCTCCCGGCTAGTCGTGGTGCACTAACCCCTTCAGGCTATGTTCAAGCCGCCAACCCCAGTCCTCTCCCTGCGCTCCGTCCAAAACCGAAACCCAAGCCTCAGCTCGCAGCCCCGCCCGCCCCGGCGGGTGAGCAGACAAGCCTCTCGGGCTGGTGAGTGCCGGTCGGCACCGATCCTCTGTGCGGGAATCTCCCCGCTTTGCCCTCCGCACCCGTCGCTGTGCACTACTCCTCGGTCCCGAAGCCCCCCCCTCCGCCTCCCGCAGTCTCCGCCCGCGGAGGGGCTTCCTAGTGTGTGGAAACTTTTCCTCCTTCACAGCTCCCTCCCACTGGCGCAGGTGCCGTCCTTATTCTTTTGTCTCTGTTTTTTCTTTTTTTCTTTTGCCCTACCCAGGTACGTGGGGAGTTTCTTGCCTTTTGGGAGGTCTGAGGTCTTCTGCCAGCCTTCAGTAGGTGTTCTGTAGGAGTTGTTCCACGTGTAGATGTATTTCTGGTGTATCCGTGGGGAGGAAGGCGATCTCCGCGTCTTACTCTTCCGCCATCTTCAAGGTCCCCCCCTAACTTTGGGTTTTGTTTGTTCTTCTATCTCTAGTTCCTTTAGGTGTAAGGTTAGATTGTTTATTTGAGATTTTTCTTGTTTCTTGAGGTAGGCTTGTATTGCTATAAACTTCCCTCTTAGAACTGCTTTTGCTGCATCCCATAGGTTTTGGATCATTATGTTTTTGTTGTAATTTGTCTCTAGGTAATCTTTGATTTCCTTTTTGATTTCTTCAGTGATCTCTTGGTTATTTAGTAGCATACTGTTTAGCCTCCATGTGTTTGTGGTTTTTTTACTTTTTTTCCTGTATTTGATTTCTAATCTTGGTATGCTTGGTATGATTTCAATTTTTTAAAATTTACCGAGGCTTGACTTGTGACCCAAGATGTGATCTATCCTGTAGAATGTTCCATGTGCACTTGAGAAGAAAGTGTAATCTGCTGCTTTTGGATGGAATGTCCTATAAATATCAATTAAATCTATCTGGTCTATTGTGTCATTTAAAGTTTGTGTTTCCTTATTAATTTTCTGTGCGGATGATCTGTCCATTGGTGTAAGTGAGGTGTTAAAGTCCCCAACTATTATTGTATTACTGTTGATATCCTCTTTTATAGCTGTTAGCAGTTGCCTTGTGTATTGAGGTGCTCCTATGTTGGGTGCATAAATATTTACAATTGTTGTATCTTCTTCTTGATTTGATCCCTTGATCATTATGTAGTGTCCTTCCTTGTCTCTTGTAACATTCTTTATATTAAAGTCTATTTTATCTGATATGAGTATTGGTATTCAAGCTTTCTTTTGATTTGCATTTGCATGCAGTATCTTTTTCCATCTCCTCACTTTCAGTCTGTATGTGTCTCTATGTCTGAAGTGGGTCTCTTGTAGACAACATATATATGGGTCTTGTTTTTGTATCCATTCAGCGAGCCTGTGTCTTTTGGTTGGAGCATTATACATTCACGTTTAAGGTAATTATCAATATGTATATTCCTATTACCATTTTCTTAACTGTAATGGGTTTGTTTTTGTAGGTTGTTTTCTTCTCTTGTGTTTCCCACTTAGAGAATTTCCTTTAGCATGTTGTAGAGCTGGTTTGGTGGTGCTGAATTCTCTTAGCTTTTGCCTGTTTGTAAAGCTTTTCATTTCTCTGTTGAATCTGAATGAGATCCTTGTCGGGTTGAGTAATCTCGGTTGTAGCTTCTTCCCTTTCATCACTTTAAATATATCGTGCCAGTCCCTTCTGGCTTGTAGAGTTTCTGCTGAGAGATCAGCTTTTAACCTTATGGGGATTCCCTTGTATGTTATTTGTTGTTTTTTTCCCTTGTTGCTTTCAATAATTCTTCTTTGTCTTTAATTTTTGTCAGTTTGATTACTGTGTGTCTTGGCGTGTTTCTCCCTGGGTTTATCCTGCCTGGGACTCCCTGTGCTTCCTGGACTTGGTTGGCTATTTCCTTTCACATGTTAGGGAAGTTTTCGAGTATAATCTCTTCAAATATTTTCTCAGGTCCTTTCTCTCCTCTCCTTCTGGGACCCCTGTAATGCAAATGTTGTTGTGTTTAATGTTGTCCCACATGTCTCTTAGGCTGTCTTTATTTCTTTTCATTCTTTTTTCTTTATTCTGTTCCATGGCAGTGAATTCCACCATTCTGCCTTCCAGGTTACTTATCCATTCTTCTGCCTGATTTTTTCTGCTATTGATTCCTTCTAGTGCATTTTTCATTTCAGTTATTGTATTGTTCATCTTTGTTTGTTTGTTCTTTAATTCTTCTATGTGTTTGTTCTTTAATTCTTCTTGGTCTTTGTTAAACATTTCTTGCATCTTCTCAATCTTTGCCTCCATTCTTTTTCTGAGGTCCTGGATCATCTTCACTATCATTATTCTCAATTCTTTTTCTGGAAGGTTGCCTATCTCCACTTCATTTAGTTGTTTTTCTGGGGTTTTATCTTGTTCCTTCATCTGGTGCAAAGTCCTCTGCCTTTTCATTTTGTCTGTCTTTCTGTGAATGTGGTTTTCCTTCCACAGGCTGCAGAATTGTAGTTCTTCTTGCTTCTTCTGTCTGCCCTCTGGTGGATGAGGCTATCTAAGAGGTTTGTGCCAGATTCCTGATGGGAGGGACTGGTGGTGGGTAGAGTTGGGTGTTAACTCTGGTGGGCAGAGCTCATTAAAACTTTAATCTGGTTGTCTGCTGATGGGTGGGGCTGGGTTTCCTCCCATTGGTTGTCTGGCCTGAGGTGACCCAGCACTGGAGCCTACCCAGCTCTTTGGTGGGGCTAATGGCAGACTCTGGGAGGGCTCACACCAAGGAGCACTTCCAAGAACTTCTGCTCCCAGTATCCTTGTCCCCACGGTGAGCCACAGCCACCTCCCACCTCTGTAGGAGACCCTTCAACACTAGCAGGTAGTTCTGGTTCAGTCTCCTATGGGGTCACTGCTCCTTCCCCCTGGGTCCCGATGCGCACACTACTTTGTGTGTGCCCTCCAAGAGTGGAGTCTCTGTTTCCCCCAGTCCTGTCGAAGTCCTGCAATCAAATCCCACCAGCCTTCAAAGTCTGTTTCTGTAGGAATTCCCCCTCCTGTTGCTGGATCCCCTGGTTGGGAAGCCTGACATGGAGCTCAGACTCTTCACTCCAGTGGGTGGACTTCTGTGGTATAAGTGTTCTCCGGTTTGTGAGTCACCCAACCAGCAGTTATGGGATTTGATTTTATTGTGATTGCACCCTACCTACCGTCTCATTGAGGCTTCTCCCTTTTCTTTGGATGTGGGGTATCTTTTTTGGTGAGTTCCAGTGTCTTCCTGTCGATGATTGTTCAGCAGTTAGTTGTGATTCTGGTTCTCGCGAGAGGGAGTGAGTGCATGTCCTTCTACTCCCTCATCTTGAACCAATCTGCTAAAGGAACTGAGTTTCTAATTCAGACAGAAATCACTTTGTTAAGCACAAATGTTCCCGGAGCCATCCAAGGTCACCACGTGTCGGGTTCAACACTGGAAATCACTCATTTGAGGCGCACATTTGAATCCTTCTCACTCTGCATTATCTAAGTTTTCATGTCGAGTTCCTTGCATTCCAGCCATGAGTCATGTGGGCCTCTGTGAAGGTCAGTGTATAATGATACAACATCTTGCCTGATGATTTTTTTCACGATGTATTTTTCTACCCAAGATTTCTGAAAATCAATCACTCAGTTTTTAAGCACTTTGGTTTTTTTTTGAACTGAGGCTGAGCAGCTGGATGTTGGAATTTGCCATCAAACTATTCACCCATCCCCAGTCTTTAAATGTTTGGAGAGGAAAATAAAAAAAGACCTGTGTAAAATAATTTAGTAATCCACAGAATTCATTTAGTTTAATTTATGCTAATTGCGGCATATTTGTGTACTGGCAGATAAAAATAAAGCCGGTGGAGAAGATTGCATTGAATAAACTGAGACAATTAACCCTAGAAATTATCACGTGAAGTGATTTGAGCTTGCTACTGAAAATAACAGGCCCTACCAATTGTCTTAACTAGTGATGATTAAAAACCTCATTAAATTCCGGGATTTATTTTACATTACCCCCGCATCCATTGGTCATTTTGTATAATATTTTAATTTTAGGGATTTTCCTTCCTCTTAACTGTTAGAGACGAAAATTAGAATTTTATTTTATTATTATGCTCAGTTACTTGGCAAAATGTATATAATAGGAAGATAGCAGTTGTGTTATATGTCACAAGTGTTAAGGTGAAATTCTTAGTGACATAAAATGACCCAAGACATTGTCTTTTGAGTTGTGAGATAATTCACGAATTATCAGATTTTATCTCATCAGATTAGTTCCTAGACTTCCATATTCATCTTCTGTCCCCTATATTAAGTACAATAGTATTATTATTAATTTTATTATGGAGGTCAAATAAATTGAAATTGTTAATACTTTGTCTAAAAGTATTGTAGACTTTGCCTTATCCTGGATTACTTGCCAAAGTAGAAAATAATCATTTTCCCAGAGGATTGGGGGATATGGAAAGGACAGAATCGTGGCCAGTAAAGGCAGAGAGAGCAAACATTGTGTTCAAATAGTGAACCTTGCAGGAACAAGCTGCTTCCTATTCAAGCCATCCTTGTCACCCTGCCAACCATGATGTCTCTGAGAAGAGTTGCTGTGGATGTTATTTTATCTTTTTCAATTTTATTATTCACTTAACTATCCCAATTCTCATCACTTAAAATACAGCCAGCTCAACCTGCTTAAAGAAGTCTCCTCTGATTTCTCCCAGGTCTGAGTTAGGTACCTCTTCTTTTATGCCCTCACAGGGAGAACACTCTTGCTGTCTATCCAAACACTTAACGTGCTAAACTTCAGATGTCCAGGGAATTGTGTCTCCCGCTATAGCATAAATGACTTAAGGCCAAGAACCACGAGCTTGCTCTTCCTATCTCAAGGACCTAATATGGGGCTTAGCACAGAGTAAGTTCTCTATCAGAAGGCTTATTGCATGAGTAAAAGAATATACAAATTCAGAATTATTTTTACTGGCATGATTGGACCCTCCACCATTCAAAAAAACAGTATTTTCTTCAACAGTTTTTAAAGTCGCACCTGAGCCTACAAGATTTGCCTGTTTATTTGGTTCACTTAAAAAATTCGATTATACAGTTACTGGGAAAAGTGAAAGAAAATTCCATATGTATTTTGTGGCTATAATTTTTCAAGTAGGATTGCTTATTTCTCTTCAACTCACATCTGATTGGTGAGAGAGGACTAGACTAATGCAATAATCTCCTGCAAGGGACTCACAGACCATTAAATATTTTGTGTTATAAACTGTCCTAAAGAGTGGGGGAAACGCGGTGGACCAGACAGACAATGACACTGACTTTGCAGAGTTTACAATCATTCAAGGAACCATACAATGCGTGCTAAGGGCTAACGTATTGCTCAGCTATTAATGCAATATTGTTGTGTAACACCAAAACTGTGTGACTTAAAGCGGCAAAAATTTATTGTTTGCTTCATAGATCTGTGGCAGTCTGGGGAAGCTCTGTGTCAGGCTTAGGTCGGCCAGGCTTGGCTCCAGGCCTTGGGTTGGGTTTAATGTGCCTCATTCTCCTTGGAACAGCAGCTATGGGTCACGTTGTTCTCATAGCAAATTGCCAGAAGGGAAGGAGAGAGGGAAACACACTCCGCCCCCTGAGACTTCAGCCCAGTCACTTGCGCCCACTTTTCATTGGCCAAGGATGTCACATGGTCATGCCCAACCTCAAAGGGTGGGAAAATATACCCCACCCAATCCCAACAGGAGATATGGCACAGTTAGATGCCACAGGGCACGGATGTGTGATTCTAACACAGGGAGGGCACGAAGAGTGTGGACACTGAGTCAGTCTACTGTGGGGAGTCAGGAAAGGCACAAGGCTGGTTATAGTCTTTACAACTACTTTGTACATTATACCTGATGGTATTTATATAAACTGTGAAAGGACCTTATATAATCATTTCACAACTAACAACAGAGTCATTTTGTTCCTATTTTAGAGGTGGGGAACTTGAATATGTTAAAGAATACAGTGTAGGTAGGTAAAATTTCCTCTTAAACCAATGATATTTATGCACTAAAAAAAAATCAATAAAATCTTAGGTAGAATCACAGAGTCACAGACCTAGAGGAACACACAAGACTCCTCTAGGTCCCCTGGCATATATCCTGTTCATCTATATTTTCCATCTGCCTCTGTTAGTGTTTTATTAGGGTCATTTGTGAGCATCCTCTCTGTGGCTTCAACACGTAGGAGAGGTTTGAATCTACATTCTTGTCCTCCCCACAAAGTGCCTGGCCTAGCAAGCATCATTTTCTACTAATTTTTTTTAACCATTTTTAAAAATTGAAGTATAGTTAATTTACAATGTTGTGTTAGTTTCAGGTGTATAGCAAAGTGATTCAGTTATACATATGCATATTATTTTTTCAGATTCTTTTCCATTGTAGGTTATTACCAGATATTGAATATAGTTCCCTGTGCTATACAGTAAATCCCTATTGTTTATCTTTTTTTTTTTTTTTTTTTTTTTTTGCGGTACGCGGGCCTCTCACTGCTGTGGCCTCTCCCGTTGCGGAGCACAGGCTCCGGACGCGCAGGCTCAGCGGCCATGGCTCACGGGCCCAGCCGCTCCGCGGCATGTGGGATCTTCCCGGACCGGGGCACGAACCCGTGTCCCCTGCATCGGCAGGCGGACTCTCAACCACTGCGCCACCAGGGAAGCCCTGTTAATCTACTTTATATATAGTTGTGTGTATATGTTAATTCCAAACTCCTAATTTATCTCTCTCCCCGCCCCCAGTAATATTTTGTTTATGTGACTTCATCATTGACCTTGAAGATAGACATTACAGAAGCCCATTTATTGTTTGTAAATTTTTCCTTGCTTTGAAATTTAGCCAGGTTTTAGTCTTTAACTACAAATCATACAAGCTATGTGACTAGATATATACAAAGAGCAGGTGTGGGAATAAATGTGAAAGTGAGTAGAGATGTATGCGGCTTACTTTTGATTTAATATCTACTTCCAATTTAGGAAGGACATTTGTGGGCTGGTTATATCATCAAAAATAGTCATAAACAACAATAATGTTAATTAAACCCTCTTTCCTAATAATCATAATAACAATAACAGTCATGATCATAATGACAATAATATAGCTATATATATATATATATATAGATTATAGTTTGGGGTTACAAACACAAGAAAATAACCATGGTTATTTAAGTGAAAGGGAAGATAACAGAAGGCTATCAGGAACTACTGGAATTGATAGGAAAAGGAGAACAAAGCTTAGAAGAGACTGGAGGAAACAGAAATCACAATAACAACCTTACACGGGAAGAGACTTGCTTAGGTGCCATTGTTAGAATGAATGAATGCCATCTTTTCTCAGTCTTGTTGACTTTGCTTACGCTTCAGATTCCAGGGAAGAAGTACCAGCTTGGCTTAGCATGGGGCACTTGGCTGGGGAAAGGAAGGGCAACCAATTAACATTCCCACCAATTATATCCAATTGGAAGAAGTCCTTCCCTAAAAAGAAAATAATGATTCTAGTAGATGGGAGAAATGGTTGCTGGGCAAACACAAAACAAGAACTGTCCACTATACTACATGGTAAATCCTTACTAAATTTTGGGCACTGTACCTAAGTTATATTTCATTTTCAAATATCTGTGAGCTAGCGGTATTACTCCTTCCGCACAAATGAGTAACAACAGCAATGATAATGTGCACAATGCATTGCCCATATCCTAAATGTCAGGCTTATGTGTGTGACAAATCTCATATATAAGAAAAATGAGCTTCAGAAAAGTTAAACATGTTGCTACCCCATTATCCAAATAGCAGTAGTCTGACAAGCTGTAAGGTCTGCTTTTAAACACAGTCATGTGCTGAGGAAACTGATGATCAGAGGAGTTAAATAACTTGCCCAAGGCCACACAGCCAAGGAGTGATAGGAATGACTATCTTATCTAAAGCTCTTCCCATATGTCCAACTGCTGCCTGCCCATCAAATGACCAGTGAATGTAAACTGGCCATGACAATGATTTTACTGACACACCAACAGACCACTATTATTCTCCCCCAGAAAGCTCTCTGTCCCTCCCACACACCACACCCATTCCTGTCCCAGCATATTTACATAGCACCTTCCACCTGGAACGTTTTGCCCCAGACCCTTTTACTGCTGACTGTTTCTCAGCCTTCAAGACTCTGCTTAAATATTAGTTCCTCCTTTAGAAGGTTCATATCTGGTTTCCAAATTTCAGGTCACTTCCGGCATTTACTCTTTACCACATTGTCCTACTGTAGTTTATATAGCCCTTGTTCCTAACTGAAATTGTCCTTTCTCCATTGCTTAGAGCAGGGCTTAGCACACAGACGGTGCTGAATGAATTGGGGTTAACTGGTACTCGGGATATAGAAATACTCAAGAAGGACAAGTAATCTAGACTTGGTGATCAGGAATGCCTTCCTAATAGATGTCATGTTTAAACTTAACCATTCAGGGTGAGTAGAGAGAAGGAGAGGAGGGAAGGGAGTTTTTCATACAGAAGAAGTTTTTGCATCAGACCATGAATGAAGAGAGAGAGAGCACACTGGGCATCCAAGGGCTGGGAGCAATTCAGTACAGGAGACTGGGAGGGATAGGGCATGAAAGGTCCTCAAGAGCAGTCATTAGGAGGCTCTTAAGTCACAGAAAGGAGTGAAGCTCTTGCCATATTGCCAGTGTTCCCACATGGGCGTGTGTCTGTGCAAACACCGCTGGGACTGGGCTCACACATCAATCCCTGTGCAGACCAAGAAGGCACCCGGACCTCAGCAAACATCCTTTTCATCTCCTGAGTGAAGTAGATAAGAGGAGGATGACGCAAACCCACATCACAGGGTCTGCAGGCGAGAGGCACTTGGCAAGGAAAATAAAATCCAACAAAGCCTAAAACACAAAAGAAGCTTCTCTCACCTTCATTTTGTCCTTACTTACCTCTTGAAACTATGCTGGAAGAGAAAAGACATTGAGTAAGGGGGACAGGTGGAGACTTCAGTACTGACTTTTTTTTTTTTTAACGTTATTAGAGTATCATTGCTTACAATGTTGTGTTAGTTTCTGCTGTATAACAAAGTGAATCAGTTATATGTATACATATATCCCCACATCTCCTCCCTCTTCCGTCTCCCTCCCACACTCCCTATCCCACCCCTCTAGGTGAACACAAGGCACCAAGCTGATCTCCCTGTGCTTTGCTGCTGCTTCCCACTGGCTATTTTACATTTGGTAGTGTATATATGTCCATGCCACTCTCTCACTTTGTCACAGCTTACCCTTCCCCCTCCCTGTGTCCTCAAGTCCATTCTCTACGTCTGTGTCTTTATTCCTGTCCTGGCCCTAGGTTCATTAGAATCATTTTTTTTTTTTTTAGATTCCATATATATGTGTTAGCATACAGTATTTGTTTTTCTCTTTCTGACTTACTTCACTCTGTATGACAGACTCTAGGTCCTTCCACCCCAGTACAAATAACACAATTTCATTTCTTTTTATGACTGAGTAATATTCCATTGTATATATGTGCCACATCTTCTTTATCCATTCATCTGTCATTGGACACTTAGGTTGCTTCCATGTCCTGGCTATTGTAAACAGTGCTGAGTTTTAGCCACAGCAATCAGAGAAGAAAAAGAAATAAAAGGAATCCAAATCGGAAAGGAAGAAGTAAAACTGTCACTGTTTGCAGATGACATGATACTATACATAGAGAATCCTAAAGATTCTACCAGAAAACTACTAGAGCTAATCAATGAATTTGGTAAAGTTGCAGGATACAAAATTAATGCACAGAACTCTCTTGCATTCCTATACACTAACGGCGAAAAATCTGAAAGAGAAATTAAGGTAATAATCCCATTTACCATTGCAACAAAAAGAATAAAATACTTAGGAATAAACCTTCCTAAGGAGACAAAAGACCTGTATGCAAAAAGCTATAAGACACTGATGAAAGAAATTAAGGACGATACAAACAGCTGGAGAGATATACCACGTTCTTGAATTAGAAGAATCAACATTGTGAAAATAGCTCTACTACCCAAAGCAATCTACAGATTCAGTGCAATCCCTATCAAGCTGCCAATGGCATTTTTCACAGAACTGAAACAAAAAATTTTACATTTTGTATGGAAACACAAAAGACCCTGAATAGCCAAAGCAATCTTGAGAAAGTGCTGACTTTTAAAACAATGCATGTAGGCTTGTTCCGGTGATTCAGGGCAATGTGCCTGTGGGGGAGGGGATGGGAGCGTTTGGGGCATTTTCAGTTTGGATTTTTTGTTTTGTGGATCCTTGTGAAGAAACATTGATAACCAAGGAGAGAACTTTCCAAGTTCATACTAAGTGTTGGCACCTGAATATTGCAAACCAAATGGGAATAAAATATTTGAAACTCAAAGGATTGGATATTTTAGATCTTATTGCCTTTTGATTTTCTCCCAGCAGCCCTTCATAAGGGCTTCTTTCTCTTGAAGAAACTTTGGTCTTTGTTTTATTTTCTTTTTTACCTTCTCACTTCCAGATTTCTAGAATTTCAGAAATTACAGACCTTTTGAACTGTAAAGTCTTCGTTTTATAAGACAGAGACAGTGAGCTGAAATAGAAAGGGCATAAATAATAATAGCAATAGTAATAGTAATGACAATAGTAATAATAATAGCAATGGCAATAATAATAGTAATAGCAATAGTAATAGTAGTAGCCAGCTTGTATTAGTGCATATATTCTAGGCAATTGACATATGGTATTGCCTTCTTTAATTGTAACAAACTCTACTATTTTCTCCAACTTACAGATGAAGTAAACAAGGCAGAGAAAGCTTAAATAATGTGCATAGTATCACACAGAAAAAAATGGGTGTTAGACCAGGACTAGCTCCCAGGCAGCATGAACACCACAACCATGTAGCCCACAGGTAACAGTACCCAGGAAGTGAGACAGGCATTATGCAGCTCTTGGCCTTGGTTTTTATTGGATATGTGACTTCTGGAAGATACTTTATTCCTCTGTGACTCAATCTCCTCATCTACAAAGTGGGGGCAACAATGGGAGTTAAGATCACAGTGTTCTTGGCACCATATATGCTAAGTACCCAGTCTTGTGCCTGGCACATAGTAGGAACTCACTCTAGTCTGGCTGCCATGACCATTTGATCACTTTCTGTTCTGATGAGGAAACCACTACAATGGTGAGACCTATGACCTGTCCAAAGTCACATGGCTACCAGGAAGGTCTCAGACATTCAATCCACTCTACTCTTTTGTCGTCCACTTTACTTCACTCTTGGGAGCATAATGGGTGGTGAGGCTGGTCTACAGACAAACATGATGCTTGTCAGCTGACAGGGTATCTACTGAGCCATTAGGTCTTTGTTGTGGCGTCTGAGGCTGCCCAGTGTGGCTTCTGGTATAATCAGAATAAGCCCTCTAGAGAGGCAATTAGATTGGCTCCACGTGGCCGTTGAGAACATTCTATTTTGCCTTTCCTTTATCAGATAATCTGAGAAACAAGTAGCCTCATAGAAAGGAAACATCATATTCTTTGCCTTGGTTTGATTTCCATCTTAGCCACTTCCTAGTGGTGTAACCTGGGGTCGTTTTAACTGTTCTGTGAGTTAGGCTTCTCTGCAGTAAAATGGAACTAATAAGAGTTCCTCCCTCACAGGGCTGTTCTGAGTAACAAATGAGTTAATATATATAAAACACAGTGCAAAATGAGGCTATTTATATTAGTATCATTCGATATTGGCTGTGATTTACTCACTCATTTGTCCCTTTACTTGTGGGAGATGATGAAGACATTTATTCTTATCTATTCAGTAGGGGGCTTTAACTTTTTTTATGAAGTCATTACCTAGACTGTTTTTGTATTCAAACTGGTCCAGGAGATGTCAGAAGTGATTGCTTTTACTTACAATCCAATGAGGTTTTGATTTCACCTCAAGTCCTCCCACTTTGTATATGTACAAGACACTGGTGAGAGGGTTCCATGGGCTTCTCACTACATAGTCTGGCTTCTGGCCAATGTAGTCTGTCTCACTCCAATTCAAGACCATCTTTGCAGGTATGGCATGATTGAATACAAAATGCCACTTGAAACAGAACAAATACAGTGATCTTCTTTAACCCACTGGAGGTTTCCAGTGCGAAATCATGTGGTAATTTTTCCTCAGATCAGAATATGTTTATGTATAAATGAAATATGTGGTTAGGTTTTTTCTAAGATGTTTGGGACTTCTTAGGACAAGGATGTCTTCTTACATTGGCAACCAAGTGTTTTTAACACATAATATAAAGAGCTTGTAAGTTTGGGGTTACCTCAAGAGCCACCTTTATGGAATCTGGAATTTCCAAAGGAAAAATAAGAAGTTGACCATTCATTAGGGTTGCCAGATAGAGTATAAGGCACCTATGCAATATTTGAGACATACTTACCCTAAAAATTAGTCATTATTTATCTGAAATTCTAGTTTAACTGGGTGTTCTGCATTTTTATTGGCTAAATCTGGCAACCCTACCTTCCATGTGTTCTAGTGGATGGAGCATCAGCCATCTTGGGAACAGAGTACATCATGGGAATTCCAGCCTCTCAGGGATTTCTCTTGGTTTTTTTCCCAGAGAAGAGAGAAGTGAGCAATGAAAGGCTGAAGTTTTTCTTTGGAGTAATGTTCATTTTAAGCTGTGAATCTGTCTTTGGTCTCTTCTTCCTTGTTCCTTTTCTCTATAGCTTTTAGTTCTGAAGGTTGGAGCTATTGCCTTATTTCTCTCGCAGTTCTTAGAGCAGTATCTTTCTATTTCTAGATGTTCTATAGCCTCTCCATCTCAAACATTCTCCATGGGAACATGGCTCTATTTGCATAATGGATGTTGATACAAGGTTGTCATATACCTAATTACATAATAAAAGTCAGTGGAAAATGGTATTGATATACAGAACTTACCTAACAGGCAAAGTCACAGAAGTACATCCAATTCCCATGAACTGCAAAGAAACACATATTACTTGATAATATCACCAGAGAGTGAAATCTGTACCAAGATTTACTGCACAATTAGTTAGTGATGATTCTTATCATGGAGTGTTGGTTTGATTTTTGCAGCGTGGATCACAAAGATTGGCAGAATCTGTTATTTCAATTGTGTTCACTTTATTACAAAATCACGAGCAAACACCAGGAGACAGTGTTTGGCTCTGTATTAGGAGGAACTAGCTCACGTTGAAGATGAAGAATGTGCAGCCCCCAAAGATGCCATCATCTCCTGCCCTCTACCTCTGTTCATGCTGTTCCCCTGATTGAACCACAGTTCCTCTACCTCTTATTTGCAAAAAATGAATAAAAAGTTGTTTAACAATATAAAGGGCTGTCTGGTAAAATAGGAAAATTAATTCTTATGGAAGCTGAAGGAGAAGCTGGCTGATCTTCCATCAGAGATATCAAGAAGGAGATTCTGTCACTGATTGGAAAGTTTTCCTTGGTTTTCTTTAAGAGCCCTTTATTGCCAAGATTCTAGGAATTCTGTCTTTCATACAACTACTGAACACAGAATGTTTGTGTCCCTCCAGATTCATGTGTTAAAAGCTAACCCCCAGTGTGATGGTATTAGGAGGTGGGAGTTACGGAAGTTGGATAGGTCACGAGGGTGGGTCCCTCATGAATTGGATTAGTGCCCTTATAAGAGGGATAAAAGAGAGCTCCCTTGCCCCTCCCACCGAGTGAGGACACAGAGAGAAGACTTTTGTCTATGAAGTAGAAAGGGGGCCCGAACCAGACACTGAATCTGTTTGTGTCTTGATCTTGAACTTCCTAGCCTCCAGAACTGGGAGAAATAAATTTCTGTTGCTTAATGCCACCCAGGCATTTTGTTATAGCAGTCTGAATGGACTAAGACAATAACTGTGTTCATGATGAGAACACTAAGATTCTTATTACATGAAAAATAAATCATTGCTCAGGAACCATGAAAGAAAATAAAATGTTTGCATTTAGATAAATTAAAACTTCTCCATATGGCAAAACAAAATAAATCTAAAATAAATAAGTTAAAAGAAAAATGACAAACCAGGAAGAAATATTTGCAATATGAATCATAAAGCAAATTTTAGTTTACAAAGAACCCACAGAAAGGAATAGGAGAAAAGATGAACAACCCAAGAGAAGAAAGGGCAAAGGATATGAAAAGACAGTTTGGAAAGGAATGCAAATATCCAATAAGTATATGAAAAGATGTTCAAGCTCATTCATAATTAAAGACATGCAAATCCAATAAAACAAGCAGAAATCTATCAGACTGACAAACTAAAAGTTTGATAATCGGGGGGACCTGTAAGCTATATGGAAACAGCATTATTATTGGGTTGGCCAAAATGTTCTTTTGGTTAATGAGATTCTTGGTGAACATGAAAAATGTGTCTTTTATTTTTACTCAAAACCGAACGAACTTTTTGGAACCCAATATTTTACACTGGGAATGTATGGGAGTTCAAATGGCAATATCGTTTGGAGGATAATTTGGAAGTATCTATCAAAATTATATGCTTTTTTTCTTTTGACCCAATAATTTTGCCACCAGGAATGTCCTTCACTAATGTGATGCCCAGTGTATCAAGATATATATATTTATAATGTTCAGTGATGTTTCAAATGACGAAAAACAAAACAAGAAATGACCTGTCAGCAGGATTTCAATTAGATAAAAACAATAAATAACAGGGCAGGTCTGCATGTGCTTTTGAGAAAAACTGTCCAAGGTATATCAGTCACAGAAAAAAGTAGAACATAGGGCAGTGCCTAAATTATAATCCATTTTGGTTTAGTATGGAAAAAAGAATGTGCATGCACAAAGGGGAATTCATTTTTAACTAATATTCACTCAACGCCTACAGTGTTCCAAGGACTTTTATAGGTGCTGGCACGGCAATGGTGAGCAAACTTCTGCCACATCATTTTGTTTTTCTTTACATTACCTACCACTGCTTATGTCAATCTTACTTATGTATTCCTTGTTTCCTGTCTGTCTGTTCCTACTAGAAGTTCAGATTGATGAGAGCAGGAACTTTGTCTATCTCTCCCACCAGTCTATCCCCAGCACTGGGCTCAAGGAAGCTTCCCTGTGGAGGTACTAGGGTCAGGGATGGGAATAAAAACAGTGCCAACCCTGTCAAGATCAGGGAGTGGAGGGTTCAGGCAGAGGGAGGCAGGAGCACAGGTGGTGGATTTGAGAAGAGCAGAGAGGCCAGTGAGGTGGCGGAAGGGAAGCAAAGGAGAGACAGGTAGCATCAGACAGGTGGGCAGAGACCAGATCTCATGGGACCGCAGAGGCCATGGTGGGGAGTTGGCATCATCCTTCAGGTTTAATAGGGAGTCATAGGAAGGTTTTAAGTGGAAAAGTGACTTGATTTGGTTTATATTTTTCCGAAGTCCTTCCAGCTGCTGTGTGAGGAATACACAGGGGGAAGCAGGAGGAACAGCAGAGAGAGCAGTCAGAGGCTCCTGCTGTGGTCCAGGGGAGAGATGCTGGCGGGCCAGGGAGAGCCCCCAGAGCCTCCAATAGTTGAGCTGATTTGGAAAGATAGATAGTGGTTAGTTATTTGTAGGCGGAGGAGGAGGTAATCAATCCAGGCAGAGGGAGCTGCATGTCTCTACCCTTGAGGTGCAAAGCATCCCGGCGATGTAATTAGAACTGCTGCTTGGCAGTGCGAGCTTATAGATGTGGAAAAAAGCACCTGTGGTCACAGGTGGAGGCCACACGTAGCTATCAGTCGTGCATATAGTTTGTGCTCGACAAATGCTTTCTGATGGTTGAAATGAAAGTGATATATCTGAGGGAAAAAAGTGTGAATACATGAATATATTTGGGGAGGGTATAGTTCTACTGGGGCAGACACATGGCGTGGTGCAATGATTTTTTGAAAACTTGCAGTTCAGTATTGCTAAAGACGAAAATATAACACTTGGCGGTCCTTGAAGCTCATTCTGTGCTTGGCCCCCGTGATGTCTGTGGAGACTGTAAGCAGCCATTTCTACCTGCCCCCTCCCTCCCAAGAAGCTTTCCTGTTTGGTTCACTAGAGAAGTGAGCCCAAACCTGACTGACGTTAGAATGACCTGGGTGACTTTTTTTTCAAATACATACGCCCTGACACCACCCCAGACCTACTGAATCAGGAGCAGTCTGGGTGGACCCTGGAAATCTGTATTTTTTTAAAGCTCTGCAAGTGAGTCTAATACAGATACCTGGGTCTGGGAGACCATCCAATGGCAGCATGGTGGCCATGGTCATATAGACCCTTCCAGGAATGGGCCTGACAGCTTCTCTTAAAAGGACTTTGTCACAACCACCGATGGCACAAAATGACAGCCTGAGGTGCAGAAACAGGTAATGTATCTCTCCCGTGACCAAATTGCAATAGAGTATAGGCCTTTGACAAATAGGGTCCATCATCATTCTGGTAGGTTCAAATGCCTTCAGCCCCTCCCACATTGTCAGCTCTGCCCCACCCTGGAATCATAGCCCTGACTCCTAAAGGGCCAAACACAGGCCATGGAGAGACAACCCATTCTGATTCTTGGAGATGACTTTTTATTTTTTAATCTATATTAACTCCTTCCAAAAAAAGTTTCTTAATGTAAGTGGTAACTTTGATTATTTTTGTTTAATTTTGTCAAACAGAGTAATCATTAGTAATCATTACTGAAACGTCAGCCACTTGCAGAGTTTCAGCTGCCCTGGCTAAGAGGACAATGGATAAACCGGCCTCTAGGCTCTGCAGCATCCCACCATGTATGGCAAAAAAAACCTTGCTTTTCGCCTCAGGGCCTGAAAATGTTCAGAGCTACTATTTTAAGGAGCAGGCCACTGAGTGCCCCTCAGTCATGCAGAAGGGCTGAGAAGTCCCTCTGCCCTAAGGCTAGTCCCACTTTCCCTTCCATCTCCTCTCTCCCCATGTCTTTGCTGCCCAGAGTTACCCTATAACTGCCTGAGAGTCATATCAGGGATCGCATTGCTCTGATGCCACCATATTAGTGATCCAATCCAGGGAGTGGCAAAGTACAGCCCAGGGCCAATCAGACCCACCCTCTCTTTGTGAATGGCTTGCGAGCTAAGAATAATGTTTACATTTTAGATGCTTAAAAAAAATCGAAAAAAGAATAGTATTTCACGACATGTGAAAGTTATATGAAACTCGAATTTCAGTGTCCATGGATGAAGACTTATTGGCATACAGCCATGCCCAGTCATTTACGTTTTGTCTACAGCTGCTTTCCCCCTGCAAGGGCAGATGGGAGCAGTCTTCACAGAGACTTTATGGCCCACCACGCCTGAAATATTTTCTGTTTGGCCCTTTATAGAAAACATTTGCCGATCTCTGGTTTAATTGTTTCTGATAAGATGGTGCTCATGCTAAAAACTCTCTAGATATATTTTAAAGCATTATGATTTTTTGTATAATTTCTTTTTGCAAGTTTTATAAGGCTTTTCATTCTTTTAAAGGCTTTGCTAACTTTTTTTCTTGCTAAATCTGTCACCTTTTGTGAGGTGTCGCTAGTTCTATGATGGTCCCTGACCACCGTAGAGAGGTTGGGGATTGATGTTGGCGATGCTGAGGCCGAGGACCACTGTCCCCAGTTCATGTCCCCCTGGAATGTGACTGCAACAGTTCTCATACATACATATTTTCTGTTTTTCTCCTGAGGTGCATGTTCCCATGCTGACACTAACCAGGGCAAGGTACAATTATAGGAGGTGACCTGACACACCAGACTTCTTTCTCCCTCCCAAGGAAGCAGCCTGGGATGCAAATTTATAGGGATAACCTTGAGCCCCCTTCAGTATTTACACGAAATGAATCATTCAAACTTTGAATCGTGTAAATTACCTCTTGGCTGCTCACATCACACCACTGAGTCAGCAGAAGCTGAAAAACCACAGCTCCATGGACCACTTCTGAGGCTGCCAGTCCAATCTGTGATGGGTTTTCTTTTATTCCGCCCCAAAGCTGCAGAGCTTAGCTGAACGCCCCCTCTGTAAGGAAGCTTCTTTAGTCAGGGTTTGGTCTGCACATTTGGGATAACTTACTGGAAGGATTTTAATGGATTTCTGACCCTGATAGTCACTTGTGAAAACAGCATTTTACAAACATGTTGCCATATTTCCTCTCATGTTCACACCTTCCTCTGATTTTGAGAAGAAACTCAGAGGAGGCGTTCTCTATATCCTCTGCCCCCTTCTCTCCAGACTTTTTCCTCTCTGTTTTAAGAACATGGGCTCATAACAGCCAGGGGTAGAACATGTGACTGAGAGACTACTCACTTCATAAAAGAGAAGTATCATTGTAGTTTATATTTATTTCAATGAAGGGTGCTTCTTCTAAAAAAAGCAAAACACTAAATTAGGCATTTGAGCTACTCACATCTGGGGATGATCTGCCACGTTGGCTTACGTACCACCTCCTACAAGACATTTTCCCTTCTTAGTTTCCCAAATCTTAGCAGGACACACCTGTATTGGAACTTCCCATGGGATGTGTGTTGTAAGCTCTGGCACGAAGACAAAACCCAGCATGAACACTAGTAGCATCTTATTTATGCTGGAGTGTCTAACATCATATGGTCTAGACTCATAGCTTTCTTCTCTCTATTCTGCAGTTTACTCACCTGCTCAGATGTACGAAGTAGCTGCCATCCAGAGCTGTGCAGATTTAAATGACTGGTATAGCTAACACTCAGGACAATGCTAGGCATATTATCATTATTTAACAAACACTAGTGAGTTACGATTATAGCTCTTATTTTTTTCTCAGTGTAGGAAGTTCGTGGCTTTTTGGTACCAGTTTGGATGGAGTAACAAAAGCTCCTTGTTTAGGAATCTCTATACTTACCTTTTCTTTTTATCCATCTTCTCCTTCCCAACTCCTTCTTCTTATTATTATTATTTTGCAAGTTGTGGTTAGTAGTAAGCCTTGATTATTTCATAGATTCCTTTAGCATGGATTTATAACTTAAGGTCTAAGGAACCCCAAGAGGGGGCTTCAGGGACCTGTCAGTGGCTTGAAAACATTGTACAAATTTTTGTATGTCTGTGAATTTTTCTATGGCCAGTGACTATAGATTTTTGTCAGTGTCAAAGGGTTGCAGGCCGAAAAAAGTGTAGAATCATTCCTCTAGAGAGGAATCATTCCCATAGTGCAAGGGCACAGCAATGCTAGAAGATTCTAGGGCTACAAGAGTTGCCTGGTTCTTCTCTCTAAAGATTCTTAGGTTCCCAAATTGATGAGACCCAAATAAAATCATGATTCATAAATAGACAGGTCTTTGATTCTCTTTCTCTGGGACTCATTCCCGGTATGTCTCATGATACGGTATCCTCGCTGCCAATGTCCTACACTAAGCCAAGCTGAGGCCCCCAAAACTTGTTTTACTTTCTCACTTTCTTTGAGAATTACATGGGGCCTAGTCCAGAAAAATACTTCATTCTCAGTCTAAAAATAAGTGGGGATGGAGGTGGGCAGAGGAAATTTGGGGAGCAAGGAAGACAGGAATTAATGCAAATGCTTACATCAAGGAACCAATTGCTTTGAGTTTCTAGAGTAGACACCAGTCTCACGCTTTCTACTACATAAGGACCACTATATGTATCCATAAAGACCGCAAAAGTGAATCAGGCATAATCACCATCGTAGCAGAAGTTCAGCATCAGCCTTGAGGACCCTGAAACATTTCTGAAATTCACCAAATCTTCGTCTCTGTGCTACTTTCTGGCTCTGTGTCCCCTGCTACGCTCACCCAGCTAGACTGATAGGGGCAGTGGAAAATTCCAAATGGAAGAGGTTCTTTTATTTTCTTCTCCCTGCAGTGCTGAGCTTTACCAAAAAAGAAAAAAGAGAAAAATTCTTTCTTTCCACAGCAAAGAAGAAAAGATTAAAGTTGTATGACTGTTATAAATATTACATGCTCAGGGCCCTAGTACACGCATATCTCCACGTTCTGAGGCTAGGTTAGAAGTAACCCCTTTCCTGCTGCTTTTGGATTTTAGACTTGATAGATCCCCAAGGACAAGATCGAACCTAACTTTTTATTTGTTTGTATATTAGCAAGAGACTTGATAAGAAGACATCAACCATGCTTATTTTGAAGGTCTCAGCAATTAATGGAGGATTGTTTTCTCCTTTATATCCTCCAGGCATGAGCCAATGTATTTACATTTAACTTCTACTTTATCAAATTAGGGTGTGTAACTGCATAAGTTTATATATATCTATATATTTTGTTGTTTTGACACTCATATGATGTTTCTTTTCCTATAAGATTTCTCCGTCCAAATAAATGCTTTTGGCTCTCGTGATGAAGTAAAGGGTGCTACTTTCACACAATGATATTTATGGTACTTCAATCCTGTGATTCTCAGGATGTCACCAAAGCCACAGTAAGGTCACTGCATTATCAAAGAGAAAAGGTCTGGAACTCAACTCTTTGTAACCACAAACAGTGTTGATAATTAGCAGGAAGGGAAAGGATGTAAATAATGTTCAGGACAGGAAGCAGCCTCTCAAAGGATCATTAAGTTAAACAGAGAAGGGGGTCCCTAACAGAAGGAATGGAAACCTGAATTTGTCAGACTCCTAAACTCCTTTTGACAAGCATCATCATGAGAAGAAAATGGGTTAACGTCTCCCTTTCATTTTACAATGAGAAAATGGGAGAATCAGAGTATAGAAGATGGTGAACTGCCTCTGTTCCCCAAAAAGGGCCTGAAACAAAAGCTGCCAAAGCCAACTGGCCAAGTTGAGACTGAGCTCAGACGTGCCAGCCAGAGTTCTCATTCTTGAAAGTAGATATTGCGTGGTTCCTACATGCAAGAAACCACGGTGTTCATTCTTACATCCCTGATCCCATCTCCTTTCTGTCTTGTGGTTGATAAGTCTCCTCCACTACCTAATGGGTAGCATCGCGTAAATGCCTGTAATCACACACACAGCCCTTACTTACACAATAGCCTGCTTCCCTCAGGACAGAACGTTATATTGGGCTGGCCAAAAAGTTCGTTCGGGTTTTTCCCTCACCGCGAACAGCTTATGGAAAACCCGAACGAACTTTTTGACCAACCCAAGAGTTACTGTGAATAATTTGCATTTGCAATGCTGCTCTGCCTCATGTTTATTCTTGTAGTTTCAGAGCCCAGTACAGTTCCATACACATGGTGAGCCTTCATTAACTATTTCTTGAATGAATGAATGAAAGAATGAGTAATATTTTCTCACAGAAGAGACAAAGCATTGTTGACTAAAAGTAATGCACAGCCTAAGAGGTGAGAATTATGTTTTATTGGGTGGATTTTCTGAAGGCTTAAGCCCAGAAGACAGCAACTCAGATAACTCTGAGGGACTGCTCCAAAGAAGTAAGGGAGGAGCCAGACTATATAGTTTTTTCAACAAAAACCAGGTAGCTGGAACACCTAAAGAAGACTGTTAATTAAAGAAAACCAGGTATCTCAAGTTAATTAATTTAGCCCTTTTCTATGTATGGGAAGACGCAAGAGTCTGGGCTCATTGAAACCATTGCTTTGGTATGTACCGTAACCACCTAGAACCAGTATCCTGCTTTTCTCCATCCTGAATCCCCTCAGGGTACACAGTTGGGGATGGCTACAGTGGCTGCTGGCCTGATGGCTGCAACATCCTTTGTTTACTGATATGGCAGGTGACAAGTAAAACATCTTGAGATGCAAAACATCTCTAGAATCCATTATTTAAAACTTTAGGAAGTTTACCCCAGTATGA
The DNA here is from genome assembly GCF_059928025.1 of Delphinapterus leucas. Classification (NCBI taxonomy): domain Eukaryota; kingdom Metazoa; phylum Chordata; class Mammalia; order Artiodactyla; family Monodontidae; genus Delphinapterus; species Delphinapterus leucas. The sequence goes on along the minus strand of NC_143133.1, from coordinate 43,922,420 downwards.
CCTCAATTGCTGAAGCATAACTTTGCCTCTCTCCTCCATAAGCTTCTCCTGTTTCAACCCTCAAGTTGAAGTTTCTAATCAGACTTAGTTGATAACATTTACATTTGTTTGGCCTCTTTCCCCTGAGCCTGAAGGCTGTCCCTCACTTAGGAGGACCTCTCCCAGCTCCCAAGATGATCATAGCAGGTGTAAAAAACCATAGATCTTCCAAGTGTATGTTGGTACTTGATTGGGAAATCTTGGCAGTAGCTGGTGTGGCATTGTTTATAGCACACATGTTTGTGATGAATTTCCCCATGAGTTAAAGAGTGAAGACAGCGTGTTCTCTTTTTAAGAGCACTTGGCCAATGGAGATTAGCCCAACCATCTTTGTTTATTTGGTTGGATAACTGAAGTTGATTAAGTGCACAGATGGGTTTCACCCAATTTGGGGAAGTCCTTTCTGTAGCCTCCTTCCGAAGTTGCTTTCTACTGTGATTTTCTCAGTAGAGATGGCTTTAAGCAAGGTGAGCTCTGCAAATAGACTTTCATATTTACAACTTCAAGGCCCAGTTGTTCTTAGAACTTTCCAACCAGACACAGTCAATTCCATTAGGTTGTACAGTATACAGTGAGTGATTTAGGGAGATGAACAAATAGAAGCCATTAGCTCTCCAAACGCATCATAATTCATTTGCAACCCAGGCAAGACTGCAGTACAGTAAGAAGCTACTCATTTCCCGAGCTCAGGGGGGCTTGGGTCATGTTCCAGTGTTTCATTTCATCTTCACCCTGGCCCTAAGTGGATGAGTTTATTTCTCCCATAAAATAGATGAGGCAATTGAGACAGATTTAGTAATTTAACAAGAATCAGAAATCTTGTAAGTGGGAGAGCCAGGATCTGAACCCAAGTCAATCAGACTTGTATGTATTACGTCTAAAGCCTGGGGCAACCCCCCAGACTCCTGCCTGGTGCTTACCTTTGGGGCTCACAGGCTGTTTTGCGTATGTAACTGTGATGTCTGGCCAATGCAGATGTTGTCTTCAGCAGAGGCTGAATCTCTTTTATTTATTCATTTATTTATATTTTCTTTAACATCTTTATTGGAGTATAATTGCTTTACAATGCTGGGTTAGTCTCTGCTGTATAACAAAGTGAATCAGCTATACATACACGTATATCTCCATATCCCTGCCCTCTTGCGTCTCCCTCCCACCCTCCCTATCCCACCCCTCTAGGTGGTCACAAAGCACCAACCTGATCTCCCTGTGCTATGCGTCTGCTTCCCACTAGCTATCTATTTTACCTTTGGTAGTGTATATATGTCAGTCCCACTCTCGCACTTCGTCCTAGCTTACCCTTCCCCCTCCCTGTGTCTTCAAGTCCATTCTCTATGTCTGTGTATTTATCCCCTATGTGTTAGCATGCGGTATTTGTTTTCCTCTTTTGAACTTACTTCAGTCTGTACTACAGACTCTAGGCCCATCCACCTCACAACAAATAACTCAATTTCATTTCTTTGTATGGCTGAGTAATATTCCATTGTATATATGTGCCACATCTTCTTTATCCATTCATCTGTCGATGGACACTTAGGTTGCTTCCATGTCCTGGCTATTGTAAATAGAGCTGCAATGAACATTGTGGTACACGTATCTTTTTGAATTGTGGTTTTCTCAGGGTATATGCCCAGTAGTGGGATTGCTGGGTCATATGGTAGTTCTATTTTTAGTTTTTTAAGGAACCTCCATACTGTTCTCCATAGTGGCTGTACCAATTTATATTCCCACCAACAGTGCAAGAGGGTTCCCTTTTTTCCACACCCTCTCCAACATTTATTGTTTGTAGATTTTTTGATGATGGCCATTCTGACTGGTGTGAGGTGATACCCCGTTATAGTTCTGATTTGCATTTCTCTAATGATTAATGATGTTGAGCATTCTTTCATGTGTTTGTTGGCAATCTGTATATCTTCTTCGTAGAAATGTCTATTTAGGACTTCTGCCCATTTTTGGATTGGGTTGTTTGTTTTTTTGTTATTGAGCTGCATGAGCTGCTTGTATATTTTGGAGATTAATCCTTTGTCAGTTGCTTCATTTGCAAATATTTTCTCCCATTCTGAGGGTTGTCTTTTCATCTTGTTTATGGTTTCCTTTGCTGTGCAAAAGCTTTTAAGCTTCATTAGGTCCCATTTGTTTATTTTTGTTTTTATTTCCATTTCTCTAGGAGGTGGGTCAAAAAGGATCTTGCTGTGATTTATGTCATAGAGTGTTCTGCCTGTTTTCCTCTAAGAATTTTATAGTGTCTGGCCTTATGATCTGGTTCTTCTGGGACTGCCCTTCCCTCCATTTCACAGTTCATGAGTGGTTCCAGCTCTACCAGGGGGCCTTGGATCCTGAACTCCTGTCTCCCCCTCTGACTTCAGGGCTCAGGGCAGCTGAAACCGAGTACCTCAGATGGGACTTGAACCCATGGGCCAGTACTTGAGCCCAGCCAGAACCCAGATTGGGACTTGAACCCATGTCTTTTACTTGAGATCACACACCCGGTCTCAGGACTTAATGAAGCACAGGTTCGTTATGTCTCATGGTAGAAAGAATTCAGTGTGAGACAAAGCGATAGGTAAGACATGAATTTATTTAGAGAGAAACATACTCCACAGACAGAGTGTGGGCCATCTCAGAAGGTGAGAGGCCCTGAAATATGGCCTGGTTAGTTTTTATGGGCTGGGTAATTTTGTAAGCTAATGGGTGGGAGGATTATTCCAACTATTTCGGGGAAGGGGTGGGGATTTCCAGGAATTGGGCCACCGTCCACTTTTTTTTTTTTTTTTACCACTGTATCCATTCATTCCTGAATATTAAGTGCCAGGCACAGTGATAAAAACTGGGTACACAAAGGCGAATAAGGTAAAGTTCCTACCCTCAAAGAGTTCACTCTTTAGCAAGGAAATCAAATAAGTGAACAGACAACTGTAACATATTTACAAGAGTGGCTCATAAGAGTTTTCGACGGGATGATCACATAGCTTATAGTACAAACCGGGATATTTTTTAGAGTAAAGGGCCATAGTATTAACTAATATGCCTAAAGAAATGCACATGCCAGGTCCATCACAGGCAAACCAGCTAACCAGCCCCTTATCACCGCCCACTTTTTGACCTTTTATGGTTAGCCTCTGAACTGTCATGGTGCCTGTGGATGTGTCATTTAGATAATAATGTATTACAATGAGCATATAATGAGGCTCAAGGTCCACTGGAAGTTGAATCTTTCACCATCTTGGACCTAGTTGGTTCTAACCAGTTTTTGTCATGTCCTATGACTATGTCATTCTTTTAAAGGTTGTGCCTTGCCCCTTTTCCTCCTGTTTCATTCCCTCCTCGGAGATTTTACTCCCATATTCTTATGGGAAGTAGAGAGGTGACGGTCCTGCAGTGGGTAATTTCTAGATCACTTTCTGCCCCTGATTTGTGGTCTCAGCTCCCCCACCACGTGTGAAGACAATGCCTGTGTTATATCCCCTCTGCTTGAAATACCTAAAGTGGGCTTTGTTTCTGTGACTTGACCTTGCCTAATGCAGAATCCAAAGCTAGAAATCTGATATATTGTTTTCTATTTTTAAAAACCGTATTGAAAATAACATATCAACACTTGAAGGTATATATTAGGAGAAAAGAAAGATTGCTAGGGACAAGGAGAGAAGGCAGAGACTCTGAATTTAGGCTCCAAGATCCTGTCCCAACACTGAGCCTACAGACTTGGAATGGAGAACTTTGCATAGTATGAATACCTCATTGAAATGCAGCCCATTCTCTGTTTTGAACACAACTGAATTGAAAAAGCCCCAAACTATGTCTCCTGGGCAAATAATTCCAGATGCTGACAGAAGCAAAGCTATGTTATAATTTTTAAAAATTATTATCAGATCCCATATTATAACCAAATGCTGTAACAGTAATTATAGCTACAGAGCAAAATTCCATTCTGTGCTTTTTTAAGAAAATGGAATAAAAGGAAAAGTGAGAACCTATAATTTCGTATGCGTCCAGTGTGTGGGCAGTGTCGGCAGCTCCCGTGGCCTCTGTCACTCTGCATTTAAGCGGCCTTAACTCTCACATGGCCCTTGAAGTACGATGGGGTTTCCTCAATGGCACCAGTATGATGGTGCCTTCCCACCCTCCCTGCAAGTGATGGGAGAGCATCTCTCCACCTCTGCTCAGAGGAACGAGAATTTCTTTGATGTCCTCTTTTGGACCTAGAGAGAGGGTTTCTTCTTTCTCTGTAACTTCTTCAGGAGCCACTAACATGTCATCCTTACATTATCTCCCTCCTTTGTCTGCCTCTCCTCCCCTTCCCAAAAGAAACATCCATAAACCAGGTTGATCTAGCCCCTCTTCCATGGGGTCCATAGTGAGCAGACTGCAATTTGGAAACGGCCCCACATAGACTCTCAATTGTATCCCCATCAAACAAGCACGTGGGCTGCTCACGCTTGCTTTTTGTGGCCGTGGTAACGTGCCTGTACTTGTCGGCTGGTCTGTCCTAGCCCACGCATGTCTTTGTATCAATGTCTAAACGGGTTCTTCTAACATAGAACTTTACAGACACAAAAAGATTAGTAAAGAGGGACTGTATCTACATCTCAGTGCAGTGTGTCTGTGTGTGTGAGTTTGTGTGTGTGTTCAGTACATAGAGAAAGACACAGTAATATTCCACAAAAGTATCATGTGCATTAACTCCAATCTTTTCTTACAAATTCTTACAAACTCCTTCTGGTCCCGTCTGGACGCTCTTTGGCACCAGCTTCTTCTGTTCTGCTGTTTCCATTCTGCACCCTGTCTCAGCTCACGTCCCACCTTGAATGCTGCTCGCTAAAGTCACACAGGTCATTTGTGAGCATCTGGGCTGATGTGTGAATTGCATACAGTTATCAGTTTAGAGATTATAGATTAAGAGCGCAGATTTTGTTTTTTTTTAATACATCTTTATTGGAGTATAATTGCTTTACAATGTTGTGTTACTTTCTGCTGTACAACAAAGTGAATCAGCTATATGTATACATATATCCCCATATCCCCTCCCTCTTGCATCTCCCTTCCACCCTCCCTATCCCACCCCTCTAGGTGGTCACAAAGCACCGAGCTGATCTCCCTGTGCTGTGCAGCTGCTTCCCACTGGCTATCTATTTTACACTTGGTAGTGTATATATGTCAATCCCACTCTCTCACTTCGTCCCAGCTTACCCTTCCCCCTCTCCGTGTCCTCAAGTCCATTCTCTACATCTGCGTCTTTATTCCTGCCCTGCCCCTAAGTTCATCAGAACCATTTTTTTTTCTTAGACTCCATACATATGTGTTAGCATACAGTATTTGCCTTTCTCTTTCTGACTTACTTCACTCTGTTTGACAGACTCTAGGTCCATCCACCTCACTACAAATAACTCAATTTCGTTTCTTTTTATGGCTGAGTAATATTCCACTGTATATATGTGCCGCATCTTCTTTATCCATTCATCTGTCGATGGACATTTAGGTTGTTTCCATGTCCTGGCTATTGTAAATAGTGCTGCAATGAACATTGTGGTACACGTATCTTTTTGAATTGTGGTTTTCTCAGGGTATATGCCCAGTAGTGGGATTGCTGGGTCATATGGTAGTTCTATTTTTAGTTTTTTAAGGAACCTCCATACTGTTCTCCATAGTGGCTGTATCAATTTATATTCCCACCAACAGTGCAAGAGGGTTCCCTTTTCTCCACACCCTCTCCAGCACTTATTGTTTGTAGATTTTTTGATGATGGCCATTCTGACTGGTGTGAGGTGATACCTCATTGTAGTTTTGATTTGCATTTCTCTAATGATTAGTGATGTTGAATCTTTTCATGTGTTTGCTGGCCATCCGTATGTCTTCTTTGTAGAAATGCCTGTTTAGGTCTTCTACCCATTTTTGGATTGGGTTGTTTGTTTTTTTGATATTGAGCTGCATGAGCTGCTTGTAAATTTTGGAGATTAATCCTTTGTCAGTTGCTTCATTTGCAAATGTTTTCTCCCATTCTGAGGGTTGTCTTTTTGTGTTGTTTATGGTTTCCTTTGCTGTGCAAAAGCTTTTAACTTTCATTAGGTCCTATTTGTTTATTTTTGTTTCCATTTCTCTAGAAGGTGGGTCAAAGAGGATCTTGCTGTGATTTATGTCATAGAGTGTTCTGCCTATGTTTTCCTCTAAGAGTTTTATAGTGTCTTACCTTACATTTAGGTCTTTAGTCCATTTTGAGTTTATTTTTGTGTATGGTGCTAGGAAGTGTTCTAATTTCATTCTTTTACATGTGGCTGTCCAATTTTCCCAGCTCCATTTATTGAAGAGGCTGTCTCTCCTGCACTGTATATTCTTGCCTCTTTTGTCACAGATAAGGTGACCATACATGTGTGGGTTTATTTCTGGGCTTTCTATCTTGTTACATTGATCTATATTTCTGTTTTTGTGCCAGTACTATACTCTCTTGACTACTGTAGCTTTGTAGTATAGTCTGAAGTCAGGGAGCCTGATTCCTCCAGCTCTGTTTTTCTTTCTCAAGTTTGTTTTGACTATTTGGGGTCTTTTGTGTTTCCACACAAATTGTAAAATTTTTTGTTCCAGTTCTGTGAAAAATGCCATTGGTAGCTTGGTAGTGATTGCACTGATTCTGTAGACTGCTTTGGGTAGTATAGTCATTTTCACAATGTTGATTCTTCCAATCAAAGAACAGTATATCTCTCCATCTGTTTGTATCATCTTTAATTTCTTTCATCAGTATCTTTTAGTTTTCTGCATACAGGTCTTTTGTCTCCTTAGGTAGGTTTATTCCCGGGTATTTTATTCTTTTTGTTGCAGTGGAAAATGGGAGTGTTTCCTTAATTTCTCTTTCTGATTTTTCTTTAGTGTATAGGAATGCAAGAGATTTCTGTGCATTAATTTTACATCCTGCTATTTTACCAGATTCATTAATTAGCTCAAGTAGTTTTCTGGTGGCATCTTAAGGATTTCTATGTATAGTATCATGTCATCTGCAATCAGTGACAGTTTTACTTCTTCTTTTCCAATTTGGATTCCTTTTATTTCTTTCTCTTCTCTGATTGCCATAGCTAAAATTTCCAAAACTATGTTGAATAATAGTGGTGAGAGTGGGCAACCTTGTCTTGTTCCTGATCCTAGAGGAAATGGCTTCAGTTTTTCACCATTGTGAACGATGTTGGCTGTGGGTTTGTCATATATGGCCTTTATTATGTTGAGGTAGGTTCCCTCTATGCCCAGTTTCTGGAGAGTTTTTATCATAAATGGATGTTGAAATTTGTTGAAAGCTTTTTCTGCATCTATTGAGATTATCGTATGGTTTTTATCCTTCAATTTGTTAATATGGTGTATCACATTGATGGATTTGCGTATATTGAAGAATCCTTGCATTCCTGGGATAAACCCCACTTGATCATGGTGTATGATCCTTTTAATGTGCTGTTGGATTCTGTTTGCTAGTATTTTGTTGAGGATTTTTACATCTATATTCATCAGTGATATTGGCCTGTAATTTTCTTTTTTTTTGACATCTTTGGTTTTGGTATCAGGGTGATGGTGGCCTCATAGAATGAGTTTGGGAGTGTTCCTCCCTCTGTTATATTTTGTAAGAGTTTGAGGAGGATAGGTGTTAGCTGTTCTCTAAATGTCTGATAGAATTCGCCTGTGAAGCCATCTGGTCCTGGGCTTTTGTTTGTTGGAAGATTTTTAATCACAGTTTCAATTTCAGTGCTTGTGATTGGTCTGTTCATATTTTCTATTTCTTCCTGGTTCAGTCTTGAAAGTTTGTACTTTTCTAAGAATTTGTCCATTTATTCCAGGTTGTCCATTTTATTGGCATATACATAGTTGCTTATAGTAGTGAGATGCAGATTTTGGTAGGAGGCAAAGCCAGACTTGAATCCTAGCCCTGCTACCAAGCAAATTGTGGGCCTTGCAAAGCAAACTCTTAAGCAATCATTTCCTTATTTATTAACAATAAAATGAGAATAATAATACCTCCTCCAAGGATAATATGGGTGAAATTAAATCAGGTATGCAGAGTGCTTAGCAAAGCTCCCATGGGAAACGCTTACTAAATGGCAACAACTGCTACTAAAACTCAGTGACAGCAAGGGGTGTGCTACACTTCAGCCAGCTGGGTGATTCCTGCAGCTCCACCATCCCGCGAGTGCTGCAGTGATGCAGGACTTCTCAGTGCTGCAGGACGACTGAGGCTGCTGCCCTGCAGAAGTGGGGGCTGCATAAGCACCTGCCCGAATTTGGTGGGATAGGAATCTCTGAATCAATACCCACTGTATTCAAAAGACTTTTGTTTGATGGGTATTTCCTTTATCCTCTTACCGAGTTCCCACATCCAGCTCCTGGGGAACTGCTCTTTTTCTGCCGGGTGAGGCCACTCCTGTATGCAGAGTGGTCCAGTCGCAGAAGCAATTAGGACTTCAGGGCCCAACAGACAGGGGAGTTCAAATCCCTGTTCTTGCACTTCCATACCTTGTAACTTGGAGTAATTCGCTTAAGTCTTTATGACTCATTTTTTTAATCTGCCTCATAAAGTCTGAGTCTGAAACTAAAATTATTATAAGAAAAACCTAGCCCAGTGCCTGCCACTTATAAGATGCTGAACAAGCATGATACTATTTCCCAGAATTTATACCTGCAATGTGAGTTGAATTGGAGAAGGGCTCCCACTCAAGCAGTTACTCCGCCCATTTTTGTTTACGCTGAGCAAGGTTAATTCCATGCTTAACTTCCTTATCCTGAAAACTCATGAGACAGTGCTTAGAAACACATATTCTCACATTTTAACTTTTTTCCCTGGTGTCCTTTTTGATCCAGGCCTGGTATAGTGCCCTGCACAAAGGAAATAACCGGGGAGAAGAGAAATTCCTTGAATAAATGAGTGAACGTTAGTTGGTATGGGTGGATACATTTTCCAATAGGGTCTGCTATTGTTTGGTTTCTAAAGAAATCCAGACTTAGTTTATGTATTTCTTAAATCACTGTCTTCCTTATTCTTATTATTCTCATGATTGAAAATAGGACTCTTAACAAGAAGCACATGGTGTTACATTAATGAACTCAAATGGGTGCTTTTCTTAAGTTTATAAAGTCATAGGATCCAGATGTATATAAAAATAAAAAGTCCTCTCTCTCACCCCATATTCTGCTGGTGAAAAAAAAGAAGAAGAAAATAATTTATTCTGAGGCTTTCTTTCTGAAAGCATTTGGGATGAAGGTGAAGGAGAGCAGGGAAGAAAAATAGGAGGCCAAATAAATAGAAGGTCAGGCTTCCAAAGGGTGAAAAGTGGATGAATAAGGACAAAAACATGTGATTTGTAGCAAGATCTAGGACATGCACTAAAAACAAAAACACTAAAGTCAGAACAATAGTTATTTTATCCATGGACCAGTATGGTACTGGCAACCTAAATATGAACCCATCCTTCACTGATTCATTCATTCATTCATTCATTCAAAAACATGTAGAGTTCATCTGCAGTGTGCAAGGCTCTGTTGCAATGTCAAGAACAATCTGGTACTCCTGACTTAGATTCTGATTGTCTCCCTGCCTTATCCGTTTACTGAGAGCCCCGTGGTTTGGGGGAGCAGACTCTGATTTTCAGGTTCACCAGAAAGTTTGGTTTCAGTCACAGCTGCCTAAAGATTCTTAATTTCTCTTGAGATTCATGCCTAAGTGCAAAAGCACAATCTGTGGACTCAAACAATACTCCCCACATGCTTTGTTTTTGGTAAATTGTCTAAGCCTGTGGAGCCTCTGCCCCCGCATCAGTGAGCATGAGAATTGTAATGCCACTGCAGAGCAAGGCTGTAAAGGTACAGTGAGAAGAAAGGCCCTCAGATGCCAGCACAGTGACAGGCACGATGGAGGTAATCAACTTTCATCCTAATTCTTCATTCTGCAGCCCTCTCTTAGGATGTGGGTTATTGGCTTAGGCTGTGATAAAGGAACAGCCACAAGAAAGGGAAAAGTTGGACTGTGGTTCTCTGAGTGTCTAGTAAAGGGGTTGGGAGACTCGCCATTCATGGCTACTCCTTGGTTAGAACCTTCTGCCCCGTGAGAACCACATCCTTGAGATCTTGTGATTAGCCTTGATCTGCCACATTTACATCTTTTTGACTTACTTTTACTTGATTTTGATGATTACTTGCTGTAGACTGCGTCTAAATTCTAAGGGGATAGGGGCAGCTTTGATGGTGATATTAGGTGAAGAAAGTTTCCTGAAATTAGTCATGGAATCCACATTTGGATTCAACTCACATTGCAACATCAAGATCTGCTTGTGGCCCCTGCCACTGAGCTTCATATACTTTATTTCACTTCATCCTGTCAGATAAGATGTGTTAGGTTCATCGAACCGTTGAGGAAGTTGAGACTTAGAGAGTTTAAGTAATTCATCCAAGATGGCCTACCTAGCAAGCCTTAGGTCTGTGCCCTCTGAGCCCAAGTCTAAAGTTTTCTCCAACACAGCTAGCTTTCCAGTCTAAAAAGAACCTGAGAGATGTAAAGGATATTTGAAGTAATCTCGCCTGACCCCCTCATTTTAGGGAAGTAGAAGCAAAGGCCTACTGAAGTTAAATGAGGCAAGCAGGATCACATCGTGCATACTGACACAACCAAAATTAGAACTTGGTCTCCTGTGTCTCAAACTTTGCTCACTAGAAGCTGGTAAATATCCTACCCCTTCATCACCTGTTTACAATAGAAACATTATCTACTTTTTTATTTTATCTTTTTTTATTGAAGTATAGTTGCTGTTCAATATTATATAAGTTACAGGTGTATGATAGTGATCCACAATGTTCATAGGTTATACTCCATTTATAGTTATAAAATATTGGCTGTTTCCCTTGTGTTGTACAATATATCCTTGCAGCTTATTTTATACCTAATAGTTTGTACCTCTTAATCCCCTACCCCTGTATTACTCCTCTCCCCTACCCTTCCCCCACTTGTAACCACTAGTTTGTTCTCTATGTCTGTGAGTCTGCTGCTTTTTTGTTATATTTACTGGTTTGTTGTATTTTTTAGATACCATGTATAAGTGATATCATACACTATGTCTTTTTCTCTCTGACTTATTTCATTTAGCATAATGCCCTCCAAGTCCATCCATGTTGCTGCAAATGGAAAAATTTCATTCTTTTTTAATAGCTGAGTAATACTTCATTGTGTATGTATACACACACACACACACACACGCTACATCTTCTTTATCCATTTATGTTTTCATGGACAAACATTATCTATTTTATATAGGAACTTCCAAACAAACCAGGAAAATCTAGGTCCAAAGTGAAAGAGGAAAGCAGGCCCCCTCCCAGCCATGAGTGAGGAAGTTTTCCACTTTGGGTTTTCTGCCATCTTGTCTCTATTTTAGGGATCAGTAAACTACAGCCTTAGGGGTCAGATCCAGTTTGTCATCTTTTTTTGTAAATAAAGTTTTATTGGAACACAGCCATGTCTATTTATTTGCATCTCATCTATGGTTGCTTTCTGCTTTCCTGCTACCAAGGCAAAGTTTAGGAGCTGGGACAGAAACTACATGGCCCATAAAACCTAAAATATTTACTGTTTAGCCCTTTATGGAAAACGTTTTCCAACCTTTGCTTAGTTAATACCTGTTGTTGGCCTAGAGGTCTCAAATTATATTTTTAATAAGTTTTTCTCAATTATAGATGATAATGTATGGTGGAGATGTTATCAAATCCAAAAGCCAAAGGTCCAAATGTCTTTACTGAGCACACACTTGCATTTACTCAACTTACACTTTTCTTTGCCTTAGAGAGCAAGTTTAAAACAAGGTTCAGCTACCTTAGATAATAACATGACACTTTTTCAAAGTGTTTTTTTTTTCCCCACAAAACAAGAAATATAACTCTGTCAGCAGCTCAATAAGCCAAAATATGATGAATGGGCAATCAAGGAATATATACATATTTTGTAGAATATTCTTGATGAGTTGAATGTTACCTGAATCCAGCCATTCTTCATGCGTTCATTCTTATTACAGTTGGACAGAAATAACTGCGATCACATTTTCTCTTCTCACAGTCATCTGGCTTGTATTTCTGCTTGCATGCACTGAAAACAAAAAGGTACACAGAGCAAAATACACAGTACATTTCAGCTGAGTTGAGCTTGCTTTTAGTCATGAATGGTGCTGTTTTATTTGGCACACTTGTGTCACATAATTAAAACCAGATAAAGCAGAAATTAGTTGCTAACGGGGAAGTTGCCGTAGAAAATAGAAAGTTTATGTCTGTGAGGAGCACATCACATAAACTGTGAAAGATGGAGCTATTGTTCTCCAAAGGTTGACTCTTATTTTCCATAGAAGAAAGTTACTGCTGCTAAGTGGATACCCCGCCAGGAACTACAATTCCTTACCCCATTTCTTGCTCTTTTATATCTAGGCAAGGTCTTATGACCCGTTGTTGCCAATAGAATGTGAGAGAAGAGATGCGTGTTGTTTTCGAGTTGAATGGTTAAGAAGTGGTTTGCCTTCTTCACTGTATTTTGACCCTGGATGGAATTGATGGACTAGAGGCCCTGAGGGTGGGGGGGCCACAAGACAGCTGGGGTCCTCAGTGCGCAAGAAACACATTTCTGTTGTGCTAAACCACTGAGATTTGGGGTTTTATCTGTCATAGCAGCTAACATTAATTAATGCACTCATCCATAATTCTGCTTTTTTCTATCGTGCCACCTCCCTAATGGGAACAATTTCTGATGGCAGTGGTACTCACCCTCTTCTGAGGCGACACTTCCCCACCTTTCTGATTAATTCTATTCCTGTGTTCTTTATTAATTGGCCCTTAGAAGGGCACACTTTTAGAGCAGGGAGGAACTTTGGAGATTGCAGTCCAACCAGTTCTTTTTACAGGTTAATTAACTGACGTTTATAAATGACATCAAGCAATTCAATCAAGGTCCCATTGCTCATCAGTGACAGAGCTAACTCTATTGCTCAGGTGTCCTAATGCCCCCCACAATTCAGGTTTTTTTTAATATCACCATAGTGTACCTTTTTTTGTTGTTTTTTGCGGTACGCGGGCCTCTCACTGCTGTGGCCTCTGCCGTTGCGGAGCACAGGCTCCGGACGCGCAGGCTCAGCGGCCATGGCTCACGGGCCCAGCCGCTCCGCGGCATGTGGGATCTTCCCGGGCCGGGGCACGAACCCGTGTCCCCTGCATCGGCAGGCGAACTCTCAACCACTGCGCCGCCAGAGAAGCCCCACGGTGTACCTTTTTAACCTGTGTTAGTTTATACTTGAAATTATGTTAGCTCTTGGGTACGGGGGAAACATAATATTAGTATTAAGGCAGGAAGTTGGCCTATGTGACTTCTTCCAGCTGTACAATTATCTCCAAGTGGAATTTTCCAAAACAGAAATATATTTGGAGATAAATACATTGCTGGTTTTGTAATGGATTATTTAAAGTGACACATTATTATCTCCTGGACCCCGTAAGCATTTAAGTTTACTTCTCATTTATCTCTGGAATATAGAGCTCCGAGGCTGGGTGAGTTTGTTAAGAAGAAAAAACTTGCTTCATGTAATTTATTAGAGAGATTTGTAAATAAGAAGGGACATCCACTAAGGGGCATGGCCTAGAATCACAGGGTCTGCTTTTAGTAGCTCAATCATGTACCTCAAAATAAAACAAAGATGAGTTATAGTGTTCCAGGGATGTTACTGGGAGTTCAGAATAGAAATCCCAATAACAAGCATCCCATTTCCCATCTTAGTTCTGAAAAGTAGAAAAAATAAAATAGAGCATTTAAGATTAGGCCGAAATATCCCCTTTCTGATTAAAAGGCCAGATTGGAGAACTTGGCATGAGATATGTTGTCCAAGCGGGCTCCTCATCCTGAGCCCCAGAACTGGGTGCAGCAAAGCCAGACTGCGGCAAACTTCCTCCTACAGAAGCTGAGTTGGCCCCTGGAAGAACAGCTGACTTCCTGAAGGAGGAAGGGTGGAGGTAAACTGAGCATGCCCAGGGTCTTAAGTTAACTGACCTGCTGTCACAGGAAAGAAACTTCAGGAACAGGGAAGCAGCATTGCCAACTAACTGGTGGGTGGTCCGGAGGGGCAAGAATGAACATTTATTGAGTATCTACCAATAGTTGTTATTATTCTAAGCGCTTTACAAAATGACATTGGTTGTCCTCGTAGCCATCTTGTGTGGAGGCTCAATGGTCAGTGAGGAGACAGAGCTTCAGTTGGTCAATGAGGGAGAAGCCAGCTGGCAGAGCCTGGTCCTTGCCTTCTTTCTACAGGCATTATTGTACTCATTTCCCCATCTCTTCCTTTCATCCTCAAAGAGGTGAAACAGCCTGCTTTTTGGGGCTGGCAGAACCTAAAGTAGGATCTTTTTTTTTTTTTCCTACTTATACTTTTTGACTTATTTCTAAGGCTTTTCTTTTTTTCCTGACAGATTAAAAAATTAGTGTGGAAACAAACTCTTTTTACTTATTTAAGACTCAAATCCCATCAACAGTCATACACAAGTGTCTTCTTTCCATCTATGTGAAATAAACATGTTGATGAACCATGTTCAAAGTGACATTAAAACTTTTTAAAAAAGATATGTACTCGTCTGGAAAATCAGTCAGCCTGCATATTACTATAAATCTTCATTTATAAATAGGCAGCTATCTCCTATGTCTCTGGATGGTTAAACTTAATGCCACTAAAAGTAGAAAAGATTTCTCCAGTTCCTAAGTTTGCAGAACTGGAATGCACACATTTTATTAAAATGAGAAATAGAGTACATTTCAAAAATTCACGTTATCACGAGATTCTTATATTCACTTTTTTTTTTTTTTGCTTTGTAACAAATTACAACAAAAAATGGTTTAATATAATACTCATGTATTATGCCTTGGTTTTGTAAGTCAGACATCCATATGGGTTCAACTTAGGGTCTCACAAGACCCAAGTCAAGGTATCAGCTGGCTTAGTCTCCTAGCTCGTTCACATTGTTAGAAGAATTCAGTTCCTTGTGGTTTTAGGACTAAGGTCTCCATTTTCCGGCTCGCTGTTGACCAAGGATAGCTCTCAGCTTCTTCCTCTTCTATGACCAACCAGAGAAAATTCTCTGCTTTTAAAAGGCTCATGTGATTGGGTCAAGCCCACTTGGATACTCTCCATATCTTAGGCTGATTAATTGGTACTTCAGTTACATCTGCAAAGTCTCTTGGTAGCAGCACCTAGATTACTATTATACTGAATAAGCAGGGGCCAGGATCCTGTGGTACCATCTGATAATTCTGCCTACCAAAGTTCTATTTTCTTGTGACTTTTCATCTTAATGGTAAGTTCTCAAGTTTACTACTTAATTGAATTCTGCAAGGCTGCTTCTGCCCTTTTTTAGTTATATAATAGTCAGGGACTCTTGATTCTAAGGAGTAAGACAGGAGAATGCAGATATATTGGATTGCAAGAGGATCTTTGTTTTTGTTTTCATTGCATTTGTCCTTCCCCTCATTCTATATCCTCTGCCACTTGTTGAAAAAGTGGAGAGAGGCTAAGTATTCAACAATGGACAAGAGCATGGCTTTGGAGAAGGGAGGGACCAGGATTCCAATCCATGCTTCTCTACTTACTTGCTGTGCTGCACTGGGAATGCTACTTAGCCATTCTGAGCCTCACCTCCTACCTCTAAACTGGAGACAATACCTTCCCAGGTGCTCTTTGCTAGCAGCAAATAAGTCCTCAGTGCAGCCTCCCTGCATGTTGTATGGATCCTGTAAATGGTGACTATTTTAATTGGTTACACAGTAAAGTTTTAAGAAGACAAATATTGGTCCTCATTCCCAGAGGTGATTTTTAAATTAAGTTGCTAGAAAAAAAGCCAGGAGCAGATCGTGTTTCCCTGCCTCCATTTCACTGAGTCTAGAGGAAGACAAAAGTTAAAATTAGCTTTGATTGAGGGAAAGGGACAAGAAAGAGATGATCAAGTAGAAAAGGGATAGTCTGTGTCCTCCCTCCCTGCACGGACCTTCCACTCTGGTCAGGCTGGTTGGCAGGCATCCTGGGGAAGGTCCTTTGGCTGCCCCACCTCTGGCCCTTTTTTCACATCAGCTCCTCCTTCTGGAACATTCTCATGCCCCTCTTCCCTCTTGAACTTCCTCCCCTGACCACCCATTCTCAGTGGCTGCAGAGTATAAAGGTTTGAAGCACACGGCTGAAGGCAGCCCAGGGACATTCACATCCAGCCCCTTGCAAGTCAAGTGACTGCAAACGGGTCACTTAACTTCTGTTTGCCTCATTTTCCTCATCTTTGAAATTGACATGAAAAACAATAGTATCGACCTTACAGCGTTGTTGTGAGGATTAAATGAGTTAATAAAGGTAAAAGATTAGCGCCTGGCCATAGCAAATGCCTGAGAAGCATTAGTGCTCACCATTATTAATTGTCATCATTATTATTGTCTTTCAACCTAGAAAAGTTCCCCTCCCTTCCTCCTCCTTCCTTTCCTCCCTCCTTCCCTCCTTCCTTCCCTCACTCCTTGTTATTCCCTTTCTTTACTATACAACATCATAACATCCACAATTAAAAGGATCATTCATCCACAGACACTCCACTAAAATCGTTTTATTTTTTGCATTGTTTTTCAGTTCTTGACCATATGAATGTGAGACCATATGAGATATGGAAAAAGGAAAGTTTAAAAAAAAATCACCTGGGGGGCTTCCCTGGTGGCGCAGTGGTTGAGAGTCCGCCTGCCGATGCAGAGGACACGGGTTCGTGCCCTGGTCCGGGAAGATCCCACATGCCGCAGAGCGGCTGGGCCCGTGAGCCATGGCCGCTGAGCCTGCGCGTCCGGAGCCTGTGCTCCGCAGCGGGACAGGCCACAGCAGTGAGAGGCCCGCGTACCGCTAAAAAAAAAAAAAAAAAAAATCACCTTAGTACCATTTATATTATTGTAAGACATTGAAAAGATGCAATGTTTTACTTCATATCTTTTCAATTAATTTGTGTGTGTGTGTGTGTGTGTGTGTTACCTCCACAACCTGGTGATAAGCTCAGAGACTATATTTTATATTTCTTGGGTTTCCTGCCACTGAGATTTGGTAAAGTCTAATAAACAGCATGCTACATCCCTACACTTGTTTGACAATAAAAGAGAACTCAAGCAGATAGAAATCAAAAATCATCTTTACAAAGATAGAGGCTAGATTAGAAAATGGGACTTTAGGTGCTTGAATCAAGTAGACTTTCCTCCGTGGGACCCCAGAGAGGACATATTTACCCGTCCCATGTGGGCAATGCTAATGTTCCCTAATCCTTGCATCCATCTCCCTTCCAGGCCCTGCCCTGAAAGCCATACGGTGCAGAGCAGCAGGGAATGGGTCCTTTCTGCAGGTCTCTTCCATAGAGGAGAGGTTGAGGCCAAGCTGGATTTTCTCAATAACTCCTGCAGAATTTACCAAATAGCTTATTCCACATTTCCTGAGATAAAGTGGGAAGGGGCCCAAGAGAGACCCAGGGCGTTACTCCAGTGAGGCTCACTCCTCTTGAAAACCTGAAGCCCAGGATTAGGTACCCCCCTGCACCCCTGAAACCCCACCACTACCCAGCATTACACGTCATACACCATATATTTGGGACACATCAATTGGACACTTGATGACCAATAGGGAGTAAGAATACCCCCAGGTCAATAACATGTTCAGTTTGTTGTATGTCAATTACACTTCAGTACAGCTGTTAAAAAAGGAAAGAATTTACCAACAGGCCTAGTGCAAAATAATTGCTCAACAAATGTTAACTCTTGAGTTGACCTTTACTGTATTCCTGTGGAGAAGATAAATGCCACAAAGATTCATCCTTAACTACACCCCATAGAACTATAGAATCTACAGAATCGAGAGGTACTCCCTGGACCCCTTGTGTCATTGTTTGGCAGGCTTGGCCATCCTGCCTGGGGACTTCTGATTTGGGGCTGAGCTCTGAAATCACTGTTTGCTTTCTCTATCCACTGCTGGTCCAGATACAATGTTCCATCTCTCCTGCATGGAAGTTCCCAGGGCCTCTCATAATTGTTTCAGATGCTGTGAGGGAACAACTGTCTATACCTTTGAGGCATTTCCCAGACCCCTCACTGCAAATTTTACAGAGATCCACGTTCTAATTCACACAGTCTCAAATATACCCACCAAGCACGGTAAAAATATGTCCAGCTATTTCCCAGTGTTTCTATAATAGAATACAAAACAGAAATATAATATTATTTATTAAATTATTTACGTGGGTCGTATGAAATTCGTGCACATGTTCTGGTTGGCTGGACGTTTTCAGTTTCTCTCCATTTTCCTGGCATCCCATCTGGTTTTGCATTTGTCAGAACAAAAGCCTTTCAGTTTGGATAATAAACTATATGAGCACCCTAATTATATGGAACAAGATATTTGATCTAAAAACAAAACATGTTGTGGAGCTATATGGAATCAAATAGAACCTCAGATTAGTCAATTCTTAGATTCTTTCCCAAGGAGGGGTCTTGTCTAATAGGGACCAGCATCACCGTGCTGCGAAACTGAAGCTCTGAATGTGGGGCATGTGGATTGCAATCCTGTTCTCTCCCCAGCGAGTGTCACTCAGCTTTGTTCACTTTTCCTGCCCACTCCAGGCATCCCTCCTGCCATCTATTCTTTGCGATTCTTATGCACACACTTCAGTGCTTTTCTCCATTCTGTTTGATTAGTTGTGAACAATGTTTAATTTGTTAACATGTTTTATGCACATATGCTTATTTGTTTCGATTTAGTTGGGTGAGCTCAGAAGACCCTTCACAGCATGGAAAGAAGTTCAATTCCACTGCCCCACGTCGGTCACCCCTGAACTCTGTCCATCCTCTGTTACTCATGCATCCTTTTCCTCTCCTCTTCCCCCACCACCACACCCCAGTGGCTGTCTTCCTCCAGAGCTTATTAAATGTGCTAAGCACTTCACAGGTGTTAACACATGCAAACCTCTCCAGGACCCTATCATGTGTGTAATATTCTGTCCCCACTCACAGATGAAACTGAGTCTCTAAGAGGTTAAGGAACTTTCTCACTCACTGCTAATAATCTAGGAGCCTAGAAACAAAAGTTCAGCGTATCTGATTCAAACACCAAAGGCAGGTCTCTGTTCTGGCCTCTCCATCTGGCACCAGGCTTCCTTCACCCTCAATGCTAAACGCACACCCCACCGCATCGAAGAATCCTTTCCTGACTCGGTTCTCATGCTCCTTCTTTCTTTGTGGTTTCCTTACAGTGTTTATGGCTTAGGCTATATGCTTTTTGTGTGTGTGTGTGGTACGCGGGCCTCTCACTGTTGTGGCCTCTCCCGTTGCGGAGCACAGGCTCCGGACGCGCAGGCTCAGCGGCCATGGCTCACGGGCCCAGCCGCTCTGCGGCACGTGGGATCCTCCCAGACCGGGGCACGAACCTGTGTCCCCTGCATCGGCAGGCGGACTCTCAACCACTGCGCCACCAGGGAAGCCCAGGCCATATGCTTTTATAAAATCAGGCATTATGTCATTCTTGTATCACTCTTGAAATGCTTCTGATTTCTGGCTTCTTATTTAGAGTGTGTACTTCTCAAAGGTAGAGATGATTTCTCAGAGCTATTTGAAACTCTGGATCTTAGCAGTGGGCCGTATATATCGTAGATGGTGAATAATGCTCACTGGTAGGTAGAGTTCCCTTTTCTGTGAAGTTCCCACAGCACCTGCCATGGCGCCTTATACAAAGCAGGCACTCAAGGGTGCCCGCTCTGATCCAGTCACCAGTGGGCACTGTGATCCTGGCCTGGGGGCTTTGCTTTCCTGTACTTTGGGTCCTTCCCAGGTAAAACACACTTGGATTCGCTCTCCACTCTCTAGGGATCTGGGGAAGGCGTTTAGAAAGAGACAAAATACTCTGCAGTCCTGTCCTAGTCTCCTATCTTGACATCTGCCAGGATTTTCACATGGCTCTTGGACACAGAGTTGGGGACACACTCCAGGAGAGAGTGGGCTAGATTTAGCAGCAAAGAAAGAAAATGCACTTAGATTCATTTGTTTAACACACAAACACACAGCCGGTTAAGCACAACCCTCTCCCGCAATGGGAGATGGAGTGTGTCAGGTATGCGGACATGATGCTACTCAGTTATAAATGCTGTTCCTCCGGTTTCTCCCGATAGGGGCTTTCATATGGGTTTGACATATACTGTTCTTCTTCCTATTATTTATAAAAGCTTAACGAGCACCTGTCCCTCCTCATCTGACAAACATCTTTGTTTAATCAAGCACAGACAGGTACATGTATTTTATGGAATTCTAAATAATCTTATAATAAAGAAATGGGGAAATCTATGTATAAATGAGTCAAGTCTGGCATTGATTTATTTTTATTTTTTTAACATATTGAATTAAATTGTTGCAATGGGAAAAGATAAACAGACACCATCTGATAAATCATTAGAGCTCGTGTGCTTAAATGTTCAACATATGTTGCATGAGCACTATTAATATATTAAGATGTATATAGTGTTAAGGGTTTAAGTGACTTTGGGATCAGAGCCAATATAATAGCCACCAAAATACATAATTTTATTCATCTTGATTATTTTTGCAACTACAGTTGACCCTTGAACAACACAGGACTGGACTGCATGGGGCCACTTATACATGGTTTCTTTTTCAATAAATAGGCACTGCAGCACTACACGATCCACAGTTGGTTGAATCCACCAACGCAGAACTGCATATACAGAGGGCCGACTGTAAAGTTATACGTGAATTTTTGACAGCACTGGGAGTCAGTGCCCTAAGCCCCCGTTGTTCAAGGGTCACCTGTAATTGAAAGGCTTCTTTCATTTTGCACTCGCTGGGTTCTATAATTATCTACATTCCTGCCTTTCCCACGAGACCACAGGTGCCAGGACAGCAGGAGCTATGTTTTTTCTCTTCCTGTCTAATATTTTTTATTTTATGAAAGTGCCTGGCACAGAGAATATCTTCAGTGAATCACTTGAACTACTCTGCATTAGAAATGTGCCTCATCATTGTTTCATATTATTTGACTTTTATTGAAGTTACACAGAGTACTTATCATACCACAAAATTTTAAAAGTGCACATGTGATAAAATTGCATAAAACTAAACACACACACAGTGAGCTCTTACTAAGGTGGGGCTACAGTATCAACGCCAATGCCAGTTCACTGGTTGTGGCCGTTACGGTACTTGGGCTATGCCAGATGAGACCACTGGGGAAAACGGAGAGAAGAATATTCAAGATCTCTCTGTACTATTTCTTACAATGGCATAGGAACCTACAATTATTTCAAAATAAAAAGTTTTAAAAAATGAGTACATCCAAGGTACAGGGGAATTTCAGTGACACTATTTAGAATTGTAGATAGAAGTTAGTAATTTGACCATCCCATTGTCCATGGAGCTTCCCTACATGTAAACATGAAAGCCAACGAGGACTTCATTTTCAGGTTCCTAGTTAACAAATCAGATATTTTGCTATTCTAGTGCTGAATCAGAACAAAAGCCACATGCTATTTCTTTACTGTTGACAAGGAACAAGATGTGTGTGTGTGTGTGCTATCAATATGAGATCTTTATTTCCTCTTCAGTTTTCTCCAGGAAAATGACAGTAACAACAAATGCTGATTCAATACCTTCTGTACACCAGGTACCACGCGTCTGCAGATCTCAACTGATGTAATCGTTTATTACAGACAGTGAAGTCTTGGGAAGGGGGGGCAGACAGACCAGGGTTCAAATCCTGGGTCACAAGTTGTTCTTACTCGTGTGCCTCTATTGTTTACTTGTGTGAGGCAATTGTATAACTTCTCGGTTTCCTTATCCATCAAATATTAGTAAGTGACAATCCCTAGCTTGCAAAAATATAGCCCAGAGATGAAATTATATTATGTAAGAATATAATATAAACCAAGTCCCGGTCCAGCCCAATACATGGGAACTCAACAAAAGGTAGGTGCTTCTAAATTATCGCTGGGAACACGCAGGTCCCCTCTCCTATCACCTCCCCATGGCAACTGCTCTTATCTTTGGCATTTCAAAGATGAAGGGCAACCTCTGTAGTCATGTATCAGAGGCAGATGCCAGCAAACACTACAACCAGCATTGGGATTCAGAAGCAGATGCCTGTGATGGATTATTACAATTTCCCATCATGTAATTGCTTTTCTGTTTGACCAAAGGTACTTCGTTTAATCTATTTCTAATTTGTTTTAAACCGTTAATTCTGGAAACTCATAAAATGGGAAATATTCTTAGGGAAATCTTTCCAACTTTCTCCCCAGTGCAGCTGCAGCTGAGTTAATGTATGGGAGTGCACTTGGTAAACAGTAAAGCGATATACAAACGTGAGTCATTACTGTTATTACTATTATTGATCTTGGCTCTAATTTTCCTACGCGCTCTCTCTGCGCTCTGAGCTCAGAGATCTCACGGAATTTAATGGGCCTTGTCAAAGGAGGGAAGGTGTGCAAAAGAGGAAGAAATGTTCTCATTTTGATATTCATGGTTCCCCTCCTTTTCAACGAGAACCCCTTGTCGAGGTAACCCAGTTTTTCAACCTCGGCACTATGGGCATTCTGGGGAGGATAATTTTATATTGCTCCAAAAAAGCTATTGGAACAAATTTCAGAGCTAGCTAAAATTAATTCTTAAACAGAGGGCATGTATGACAAGAGGGTGAGTTTTGAGAAGACCCAAGTTTTTTCTTATTGCTACCTATTTTAAACGTGACTCACAAACCCCAGCTCCAAAATCCAACATGGGGGCTACAGGAATAACCTTGCCTTTGGCATTCTGCTACTTCTTATGTTCATTTATTCACTCAATGATTATTTATTAAGTATCCACAAGTGTTTTCAATACAGTCTCTTAGTGGAATATACACATGCTGATGCCCAGGGGCCCTAGAAACTCCCAAAGGGAAGAAGCTGGACTGGTGTTATAGGCAGAGCACATCAAATAAAGACTTTGTATTTATAGATTTTAAGCAAAGGTGTCAATCGTGAAACAGATTCGTGCCTTTTTCCCCAAAAAGGAAAATCGTAGTAATTACCGCACTCCTTCAGAATCACAACCCACTTGGTCACAAACCAGGATTTTCAATGGTGAGTTGGGAAAAGAAGGAAGGGAGGGAGGGAGGGAGGAAGAAAGGAAGAAAGGAAGGAAGGGAAAAGAAATAAAGAAGGCAGTAGTTCTTTTTTTGCCCTTGAAGGAAACATTCTCTCCCTGTTACTGTAGGGAATGAGAATCACTACTGTTTCTTATTTTCCTGACCCTGCGAGAGGCAGGGTGTTTAATTAGAGATCCTCAGGCCTGTTGACAGGCTGACGCCAAGCCCCGCCTCCGTTGATGTTGGCCGCCTGTACTTTGGCTCCTTTTTGTCCATAATGTATCTCTCTGTCTTTGTGCTGTAGCTGCTGCCTAAACAGATTTTCTGTTTTTAATAAGGAGCGGGAAAGTCTTGTAGTCCTTCCCAGTAGTATAGTTGAAAAAAGAAACGAGAACACATGTAAACAAGGGCGCAGTTGCCATTCTGTTAACTCTTGCTTCGCCGGTAGTGAGCCTGGGGTGCAGTCTGCCGGCCTCAGCATCAGCTCAGACAACGTTACTAAACTTTCAGCAGCGCCCCCCAGGCTTCCTTCCCTTCTGTTCTTCTCCTGCTCTGACTTGGCCACAAGAGAGTGTTGGTATCTGGGACACCTTTATCCTGGGAGTTACTAGAGTTAGGGGCTAGGATTGCAGGTTCTGAACTCAAACTGAATTGATTTCTAATCGGGTTCTGTCACTCACAGGCTGTGTGATCGCAGGCCAGTTGGTTAACCTCTCTGAGCCTTGGTTTTCTCAGCTGTAAAACTGAGATGATAATGGTACCTTCCTTATAGGGGGTTATGAGTGAGGAAACATCTTTAAGACACCTGGTAAGTGCTTGGCAAAAGGTCACAGCTGCTGTTGTTGTCACCGTCACTTGAGTCTTGGTCTTCTCTATGCAATTGGCCAGGGAGCCAGGAGGCAGCTCTAGAAATTGCATCCCGGTAGATGCCAGATCTCATTTTTCCTGCTGAAACTAAGAAATGGTGAATCATTAAAACAACAACATGCCGGCTACAGCCCACTCTTGTCCTGTGCAGAAAGCAACTTATTTCTTGAACCTGGCTTGTATAATCTAATTATAGTCCCAATCACCCAACTGCTTATGGAGGAGCTCTGTGCGTATGGCGTCTGGGACACGGTAGCATCTTTGTGCTTTGCCGTGTCCCTGGAGCTCTTGCCTGGCCCTCGGTGGCGTGGACACCGCCTGCCATGGCGGAGAGGCCAGGTTCCCTGATTCACCCACCAGGCACCTTCGGTCTGGGATTCTGGCCATTTGAGTTCCCAGACAGTGTCCGCATGGGATGCTCATCCATTTGCACACATTAAACCCAAAGTTCTAATTGTAGGTTTGTTTCCTTCTCTGGGGGCTAGACTGAGCTCTATACCAGAATATGCCTGGGTTCTGGTGGCTGAGGGAGCCCAGACCCAATGGGACAATGGCAGGGGAGCCGAGGGTTCTGGTGGTGACTGTAGCTGCTGTTGCATGCAGCAGGTTTTACGTGAAGTATCTCCTTTGTCTCTCCCAACAAACCTGGGAGCCTGGCTCTGTATAGATGAAGAAACTCCTGATAGACTGAAAGGGAATGTGAGTCCAAGCACCCCGGAATAGAGATTTGCCAGAATTTTTCTTCCGAGATGCACTTGACAGTTGATGTTCTCATGGGCGACGTACTCTCAGGGGTAAATCTATGATTTTAATAAGCCCACCTCCAAATTTTTCAGAGGAAATTAAGAAAATTGGGTTTAAACACTAAGCTCTTGTTTCTGTGTGTGGGCTACTTTAAAAATATGTTTTTCTGAGCATTTGAGTAATGATATCATTCAGTTAAAGGTCTATTTCTGAATATCACAAAGATAACCCAGGCTGTGGGTTCTACACCGTCCCTCCACACCAGCTATACCTACCCCCTTCCTTCTCGTGAGGGAGCGAGCATACTACAAATCAGGTAATAGTTTCAGGGTTGCAGGTTAAAGACAATCCGTGCACAGCTCTTAGACTACAATTGTGTATTCAGTACACTTAATAAATAACAATAGCTAATCTACACATAGCCCTTACTACATGCCAAGCATTCTCTTACCGGGTGGTACCTTTTTAACGAATTTAATCTCCACAAAAATCTTTTTCAGATAAATACTGTTAGTACCGCCATTTTACAGATGGGGTTAGTGAGGCATAGAGTAAAGTGATTTGCCCAAGGCTCTGCCGGTAGAAAGCAGTGGACCCGGGATTTAAACTGAAGCAGGCTTGATTTGATCAGGGTCTGCAGTACTGTTTCTATGCACTAGGCCGTGTTTTACTGTGAATTTGAACTGGCTTGTTTCTTTAATTTAAAAGTCAGCAAGTCCTAAGCTTCAGAATTTGAACTATTGTTATTAGCAAGTTATTGTGGCTGTTTCACAGATCCCGGTGAGGCCTCTGTGCTGTGACTTCACCTTGAGAACCACCCTGGAGAGTGCCCAGCAGAGAGCACAATTGACCCAGTAATTTGATTTCATGAACCGTAATGGATTCCAACCTGTGTCTGAAAAGTACTATTACATAGAATATTCTCATCTAAGATGGGGGACTGTGATGATGCTGCTGATGGCTTTTATTATTAATATTATTATGATGATTACTAACATTACATTGGTAACTTATGTGCCAGGGTCTGTTCTAAGCTCTTTACACATAAAAAGTACTTTTAAACTTCTCTGATCCTGTGTTATCTGTCCTTTCTTTCTTTGTGCAATCTCATAATAGTTTAGCATTTGTAACCACAACTGAGAATTACCTTAACTACATCCCTATGTCCTTTCGTCCTAGTTTAGGCTGCTGTGACAAAGTACCACAGGCTGGGTGGCTGATCAACAACAGAAATGTATGTCTCACACTTCTGGAGGCTGGAAGTCTGAGATCAAGGAGTCAGCAGATTTGGTATCTGGTAGGACCTGATTCCGAATTGTAGATGGCCACCTTCTCTCTGTGCCCTCACGTGGCAGAGGGAAAGCTTTGGTCTCTTCATCCCTTACAAGGCACTCATCCCATTCATGAGGCTGCCACTCTCATCATCCAGTTACCTCCCAAAGGCCCTCAAGAAGGTCAGTTCCATATAAATGAGGCATAGCTCGGAGACCATGAGCTTAGGGAGGAGAGAGTTCTAATTCTTACTGTTTGAAAGAATAATACCATCATGCCATGTGCTCAGCCGCTACTCTATTCTATGTATGGTATCTAATCCTGTCTTCATCCCTATCCATATTCTTCATTTGAGGAAATTGAAACTCAGAGAGGTAAAGCAACTTGCCGAAAGTCACACAGCTAGAATGTAGTTGATGCAAGACCTAAATCCAGGTCTAAGCCTGTATTTCTCCATACTACCCGCTGATCTCTCATCCACTGATTTTCTCTACCTAAATCCAGGTCTAAGCCTGTATTTCTCCATACTACCCGCTGATCTCTCATCCACTGATTTTCTCTACCAAACAACATTTCTCAAAACCTTTATCGGGTTCACAGAAACCGCTCAAGGAACGTTGACTGCAGATAATGCCATTGCCCTGGAATCATAACCAAGTGCAGAAAGGATTCAAGACCAAGTGTTGAGAAAAAAGGAAAGAATTTCTCCAGGCCCAGTGAGGGAGCATGCATGGTGTGAGGCAGGTTGTGGCCAGAGCTGGGGCTCAGAACCAACCCCGGACAGAGCACAGAGGTCCAGTCCAGCTGCCCCGATGGAATCCCCAGGACTTGGATTGCCATTTTAAGATTCCCTGTGACTTGGGAGAACAGCATTGCCTCATGCAATATTTCTCTAATTTGAGGACCATAGACCTCATGTAATAAGTTTGTGAACTCTCTGGATCCAGTCTGAGAGATTTTGCCTTAAGAGTTAAGTTCAATTAGACCCTCCCTTAAAGCATGTGCCATAATCCCTCAACCCACCCGGATGCTGAAGCCACAGCTCAGCCCCCTGTTATTCCCAGGTCATCCCAATGACCCAGAAAAGGCTTATGTTGTGATTTTAGATTACCCTAAACACAACTACACAGCATGTGAAGTGTTCTTAAAGATAACTCCAAATATCTGAGAACACGTCCACAAATCCCAGTGTAAGAAACCATGACCCAGGGCTTCCCTGGTGGCGCAGCAGTTGAGAGTCAGCCTGCCGATGCAGGCGACATGGGTTCGTGCCCCGGTCCGGGAAGATCCCACATGCCGCGGAGCAGCTGGGCCCGTGAGCCATGGCCGCTGAGCCTGCGCGTCCGGAGGCTGTGCTCCGCAACGGGAGAGGCCACAACAGTGAGAGGCCCGCGTACCACAAAAAAAAAGAAACCATGACCCAGTTGTTGAGGTCATTGGCTTTAGAGCCGGACAGGTGCTGCTTGAGGTCCCTTCTATTTCCAGCTCTTAGGAAGTGCCTCAGGCCAGGCAGGTGAGCTCGGGTGAGCTCCCACCCTTTGGCATCTCAGTTTATTCATCTGTGAAAGGCTCATGGAAAAAGCACAGAGGCTCAAGAAAGTGGGTCCTGTTTTTAAGACAGTGCTAGGCCCCTAGTAGAGACTTGATAGATGGTGGCTATTAATATCTTTATATTAGTGTTCATATATATATATATGTATTTTGTAAATATATTTTTTGTAAATAAATATATTTAATTAGTGTTCATTCAACAGAAACACATTGGTCAATCTCTCACTATATTCCAATCATAGTCCTACTACGAGAAGAGACATTTACATGAAATCAGATGGATAAGAAGACATTTCAAAGCTCTAACTCAAATTTGTCCAGAATTTGCTTTCCACCCAAGCCTTACATGGCAAAATATCTCATTCGAATTAGATAGGACAAATATTGCGATTGTCACTTTAGAGATGAGAAAACTGAATCTTCCTTAGCAAAGTGAACCGTCCAGGAGAGAGCCTGAAAAATCATCAACATTTGTAGCTTTAATTTACCAATGTTTACTCTGTTCCAGACACTAAATATGATTTATCCCATGTTATTAGTTCAAGCCTGGGTAAGGTGGGTGCTGTTATCCTCATTTTCCAGGTACTGAAATCAAGGTTAAATAAGATAACATCTTGCTGGTCTGATCCCCAAGTCTCAGAACCAGAATCTGGGTTTTCTGTGCCCTTTCCATTCCAGCATGAGATGAATCCTCATGGGTTTCATGTTCTTGGTACTTTAAATGAGTCAAATCTTCTTTGCCCTGAACAGTTTACTCTTTTGCTGATATCCAATGTGAATCTGGCCCTTTCATGCGTTTAATTACCATAATTTTGTTGTTGTTTTTGCAATTTTCAAAGTGTAGTGGAATTACCCAGATGTGTCACGCAGATACATTGTTACTAAAGAACATTTCTGAGCACCTACTCTGTGCTAGGCAATATGCAAGGTTCTTTGCATCTGGAATTTTGCCCAGTCAGCTACAGAACCTAGTATGGCATACATCACCATCCCATTTATAGATGAGGAAAGCAAGCTCCCAGAGGCTACGAAACATGCCCCCTGGTTGCAGAGCTCATAAATTAAAAAGGACAAGATTCATACCCAAATCTTTCTGAGTACAAAGTTCCTTCTGCTACATCATTTACATAAACCCATATGGAGGGAGCCTGAAATAACCACAAACACAAGACATATCATATGGTAGCGTATGACGGATTGTCAGATGCAGGGAATAGGGCAGAACTTTTCAGAGGAGAGAGCTATTATGATGGCCTTGAAAGGTTTCACAAAGCACAAAAAAACCTTTAAGGATGGGTAAATAGGAGAGAAACAGAGAGGTAAAGGAAGGCAAGAAGTCAGGGAATGATAAGATTCCAATGTTCTCGAATCTCAGGCGCTTTTAGAAGAGCAAAGGGAGAAGAGAGGCCTCCTCATGGGCACTGTGGCTGCCGCTACCTCTGCCTTCCTGAATGTCTGAGTGGATGAGCCTCGGTGATGAACTGAATCACTCTTCTCCTCCACCAGTTTTGTGGGCCATCGTCCTGCCTGGGCCCAGATGGTACAAAAGGCCAGCGGAGGCCCACAGTGAGAAGGAAGGCGCCTGGCCTCGACAGTCACGCCATGACCTGCAAGATACTTCCGTAACATAAAAGTACACACAGGATGGAGAGCCTGAGGCCAGTCCAGGGACAGCTGGGTGAGGGACAATCACCTTCTCGCCCTCAACCGCATCCAGGCAGACATTGCTCATTGATCCCAGCACTTTTTTCCTCCAGGCCTGAGCTCAGCCTCTGAATCCTTCTTTACCTCTCTCTAGACATCTGCTCCCCAAGGAGAAACCTATTTGCCATCCATGAGTCAGCCTTACAGATGAGGGAGGCTCTGAGTTGCCTGAGTCAGAGTCTGGCCTGAAACCCAGTTCTGCCTGATTACCAAGCCCTCGTTTATTCTCCTGCCTACTTCCTGCTCTGCGGGGGCCGAAGTGGCAGGTGTAGCAGAAAGAACACCAAATGGAGAATCGGGAGAGCCCAGGTCTGCTGGAAACTAGCCAAATCATTCCTCCTCTCTCAAACTCAGCGCCCTCAGCCCTAAAACGGGGATGATACCTGTGGGCTTCTCAGGAGCACAGCACGGAATAACCCAGGTTAAGCATGGAGCCCAGGCCTCATGCACTGCAGGGGCTCAAGAAATGCTCCCCCTACGACCGCTGCTCAGCAACAGTTGGCAGCCCCCATGGTGTAATGGAAATGACTTCTTAGCTCTATCAGATACTAGTCGAAGGTCACCCTGAGAATATTAGGACCAGGCCTAGAGATGGAAGAGTTCTGGGCTGTGACACAAGTGCTATCACTCCCTGTCTCTGTGTGTCGTTTGGCAAATCACTCACCCTCTCTGTGCTTCACTTTACTCCTCTACGAACAAAATTGAAATGGGATTCCGTGATCTCCGATGTTCCCAGATACCCTGGAGTGATGATCTTAGTCTAACAGACGGACACAGTGTTCAGGGGTCTAACTAACCAGCTTGCGACATGCCCACCCCTCCATCCCCCCACCGCCACTCAAAGGGAAAATCCCCGAGCCAACCCATGTGGATGGAATAAGGTCCTTTTCTTTGCCTTTCCCCCCATTTTAAAAAACACAATGAAGCTCTGTGAGAAAACAACTACTGCCTGTTCTGTGGAAATTGAGTCTAGGGGGAGAAATTGCAACACTGCTTTTGGACTGGTGTGTGTCCAATTTGCTGCCGTTTGAAAACTCCCAGGTCTTTCCATTTCTTCAATTTTGTAAAATATCGTGGATTTTCTCTCCAAGAACCCGTCTCCATAAAACTGTCACCTACCAGTAGGGGACTGGGGTAAAGCCACAGAGAGCACGAAACCCAAGCTTCAGCAGATATCTCTGCAGTGGAAAGGAAACAAGACACACCCAGAGAAGCAGCAGAGAAGTAACTTGCTCTGATGACAGGAAGTTGCTTTCATTTGGATTTATTCTACCCACGGCAGCAGCAGGTTTCTTCCAGAGGTAGAAAAAGAGTGTCAGGGAGGCGTCAAGACCCTCTTGTGGGGTTGCACACTGGGGGACAGCTCCTTCTCAGCGCTGCTCCTTGGCCTAACAATTCCGCTTTGCACAGCATTCTGGGGTCACAGCTGGGCTTGGTGAAGCTTCAGCTCTTCACTACTGCCCCGTGTGAGCCAGAGCAAGGCGAGTAAACACACCTGTAACTCGTGTATGGCCCAGGCTTGTCGTGTGGATTATGATAACACATGCCCTTATTTTGTCTTCCCATCATCTCTTCAAATTTACTTTGGGTTGTCTTTGTTTCCTGTGGCTGCCATACCAAAGTACCCCAAACCTGGTAGCTTTAAAGGGGCAGAACTTTACTCTCTCACAGTTCTGGAGGCCAGAAGTCAAAATCAAGGTGTCTGTAGGGTTAAGGCTCTGAAAGATTGTTCCAGGCCTCTCTCCTTGCTTCTGGTGGCTCCCAGCAATCCTTGGCTTGTAGGCGCATCACTCCTATTTCTGTCCTTCCATGGACCCCTCCCCTGTGTCTCTATTTTCCCTTCTTACCTCTCATAAAGACTTGTCATTGGATTTAGGGCCCACCCTAATCCAAGATGATCTCATGTCCGCCCTAATCCAAGATGATCTCATGTCCTTAAAAGACTACCTTTGCCAACACCCCTTTTTTCCATAAAAGTTCACATTTCTAGGTTCCAAGTGGACATATCTTTGGGGAGGGGTGGGCTGCTATTCAACCCACTTCAGGGGATTTATTCTTTCTACTCTTGTCTGCTCACCTCTATCCTTCCCCCAACACGCAGCTGCTCTTTTGCTCTCTTTCAGGGTCTAAGGTGGGTAAGGTGGAGGTGCCGGGTGGATTCATGTTCCAGGCCTGGCAAATATTCCAAGGGGAGACCCTGGCTAGGCCTGGCCAATGTGAAAGCAGATTGGTTCTCTCGTGGTCCCCTCCCTCGTGCAGTCCCCTTACCCAGGCTGATGCACCTGGTCCTAAGCCCTGGCATTCAGCCAGCGCCTGTAGAGCAGCTTTATTGGACCTTCCCTCACTCTCCCTTTACTTATCTGGCTCACAGGACATGCACTTGTCCCTATGGCCTCCAGGATAGAGGATCGGTCCCACTAAGCGGTCCTCTCCTGGCTGGCCACCCAGCAAGCAGGCGCTCAACCTCCCCTGCCCCTTCTCAGGGGCTTGAACACCGATACTTGATCCTCTCTAACTTGCACGGGTGTGGATCAGTCTCCAGACTTCTGCGTCTTCCAACGGCCAGAAATAGAAATAGACTTCAAAAATCTCCACATCCCTGAAGCTTCCCTCTGGAGGCTTGGGGTCACAGGTGACAAATGCCCCGTGCCCTGGGAGAAAGGGTGGGGCTCGTATGAAGACAACAGCCCTCTCCAAAGAAATCCCTTCCCCCGTGCTCTGTGCCCACACTCAGGGTCCCTTTTTTATCTCATTGTGCTGCTTGCTCTGTTAGTCCACACACAGCAGCCCCCTGCCATGTCCCACTCACATCGCTATGTGATTATCGCATTTAGCTCCTTAGTTGCGACAGACAAAGGAAGAGCCTTTTTCCTCTGTGGAAGTTATGTGGATTATCTTAGGTCACTCTTTTGATGAAGGCATTCTCACTATTTTAACTTTCACTGCTGAAAACAAGGGAAGCCCAGCCCAGTAGATTGGGAGTCTCTGCGGAGAGGCCACTCTGAAGTTTCTGGAATCATGCAGAGTACCAGTGTGCATCTACTCTGCCTCTATTATCATGCAAGCTCTTGAAGGGTGGGGAAAAGGTAGAAGAGAATTAAACATGGGCCACTGTTTTTTGCCTCACAGAAAGGAGCTTCACCAGAGGAATGCAAATTTGAATAGCAGGGATTTTTAAAAATCTCTTGTATGAAAGTGATGAGGTATTGGGTAGCCTTTATTGATTAAAAAAAACTCATTGGTAACAGATGAAATGGGAACTCAAGAGCTCTTTCCTAGTTCAGATCGACAATGGGGGTCTTTGTTCCCACCCAGCCCTTCATTTCTATGTTCCTGGCTCCCTCACATGTCCCACCTTCCCTGCCATGCTACCCCTGCCCCAATTTTATGTTCTTTTCCAATTCTCATTTTTTTCTCCCACTTTTATCTAAACTTAACACCACTTTGTCCCTCTAACCCCTGCATGTCTGCCAAGAAGGCTGGGAGGACATCGTTAATAACTCATATTGATCTATGTTAATATGGTGTCCATTGCTTGGACCGTCTTTCCCAGGGTGCTGTCACTCTGTCACTCAAGGAAACTGTGTAGACCTTAAGGAAAGATTTTATACCTTAGAATTACCTGAGAATTGACTCTTGCCCACCTGACAGTCTGGGAGGTTTAGATCGTATATCAAGACAAAATCGGGTAAATCCAAACACATCTAAGCAGACATGATAGTGACACATATTTCAGACATGACAAGGATCATTCTAAATGATCTTAAGTTACAAATATATTTGTATATTCCTTGGAAGCAACTGTTTATTGACCAGCTACCCTGTGCAAACCAGGGACACAGAAGGCTGCCGTTTGGCCTTCAGGGAGCTTCATGGAAAAGAGGCCCTGTGCTTTGAAATGTAACAGCTTCAAAAACTGTATTTGTACAAGTCCTGGAGGCGGTGGAGGAGGTGGGATCCACCCCCGACCCTGACACCTGTGAGGGTGTTGAGGTGCTGGGGCCAGCTGTTGGCAGTTCACCACAGCCATTTGTAAGCCTCTCTTCCTAAGTCTGTTCTCAGTTACGTCCGGTTCACAGCTGGAAATCTGCCACCGTGGGAGTGTTTACACCGCAGAAATTGGCGAGCGCTACAAATCAGGGCTTTCTTGTTGCAGGAGAGCCAGTTCAACATTTACCAGCCTATCAGCAGTGTCAGGAGGGCGCTTCTTCCCCTGACTTGCAATGTGACTTGGAATTCGCTTTACAGCAAACCATTTTAGCATGCCTGTATCTCAGCGAAAGGAATCACTCACGCTTTTTCTTTTAATTTTTATTGGCGTATAGTTGATTTACAATATTGTGTTAGTTTCTGTTGTACAGCAGAGTGAATCAGTTATCCATATATATATCTCCACTCTTTTTTAGATTCTTTTCCCATACAGGCCATTACAGAGTACTGAGTAGAGTTCCCAGTAGGTCCTGATTAGTTATCTATTTTATATGTAGTAGTGTGTGTATGTCAATCCCAATCTCCCAATTTATCCCTCACCCCCCCACCTTATCCCCTGGTGGTGATAAGTTTGTTTTCTACATCTGTGACTCTATTTCTGTTTTGTAGATAAGTTCATCTGTATCCTTTTTTTAGATTCCACATATAAGCGGTATCATATGAAATCTGTCTTTCTCTCTTTTAAGGGAAACTGTGAAAACCAAGGAAAGCATACAAAAGGAAGTACTTTGGGCTCTCTAGAAGAAAAGCTTTCCATTCTTTATTCTTTGACTCCAGGAAATGAATGCTCGGGATAGTTAATTTCTCTTCCCGGGTCCAGCAAGTCAGTAGCAGGTCTCTGGGGGAGGGGCCCTCCTTTCTGTCTGTTATTATAATGTTCCAAGTCATTCTCTTATTTAAGGAAAATAAAACTCTGTAACATAAAGTATACTTTTAAAACATTCCTGTTTGTTATGATTGGATGATATATTTTCACCACATATTAATTGATGCAAGGCACTGTGTGGGAGATGGTGGGCTAATAAAAATCAGGAATGGGGGCTTCCCTGGTGGCGCAGTGGTTGAGAGTCCGCCTGCCGATGCAGGAGACACGGGTTCGTGCCCCGGTCCGGGAAGATCCCACATGCCGCGGAGCGGCTGGGTCCGTGAGCCATGGCAGCTGAGCCTGCGCGTCCGGAGCCTGTGCTCCGCAACGGGAGAGGCCACAACAGTGAGAGGTCCGCGTAAAAAAAAAAAAAAATCAGGAATGGGAAGATAGGGAGTTTAGAAGTTTATGGCCAATACTTATTATTGAGCTGCCATCCACACTTAGGTTTGCTTGGATTATTTTCATCTTTCAACAAATAATTGTTGAGCATCTTCTGTGCTGGGTTTGGGGCAAAGATCAATAAGAATCTAATCCCCAGGTGGGATGTGCTGAAGGTCCAGAGTCAATGTGTGTTTACAGAATGGATGGGCACAGTGGTGAGGAAAGGCCTGAGTGGGGTTGCAACCAAACTCTTGCAGAGTGAAATGGAAACAGAAAGATATTTACAAAGAGAATTTGCGCAGAATGAATCCCGAGTTTCCTAGCAGTCAGTGACCTACTCCCCTTCTACCTCTGTCTTATAGAAAGGAGAAATGAACAGTTGAACGGATAGAAGGGGACCAAGAGTTTCATCAAGGGTTTCCTTTGGCTCAAGGCTAGAATCTGTGTGGAAAGCTTCCAAGAATGGATGTTACCTGCCCCATTAATTAAAGTTCCCAGAGAAGAAATTTCCGTGGGCCCTTCTGCCAATGTCCTGCAGAGTCAGGCTTTCCACTGGCAAGGGATCTCTCTGGCTCTCATTCTTTCTTCACTCAGTTTCTACTCTGTTTCTCTTCTGTGGTATGTAGTCTGTATTTTATCCAATCATTCATTTATTCTTCAATCGCTATGGAGAGCCAACTGCATGTGAAGTCAGTGATTTTCAAAGTTATGGAGCTTATGAAAAAAATACTGATGCCTGGACCCTCATTCCTTGAAAGTGATGGGACGCTTTTGGGCTGGGGCCCAGGGCCTCTTATAATGATGACGATGATGACGACGACGACAATAAAAATGGTAGCAGCGCTTGTAATAGCAGCTACAGCAAACACTTATTGGGTGCCAGGCACTGTTCTGCTTTGCATAAATTACCTCATTTAATCCTTACGACAACCCTATGGACAGGTAATATTATCCCCATCAAAGATGAGGAAACTTCAGCATGGAGAAATTAAATAACTTGTCCAAAGTCCATACCTGGTAAGTGGAAGCTGGCGTTTGACCCCATTCAGTCCGTTTCCTAAGCCCTGTGCTTTGCAGCCTCCATATTTCCCTAAAGCTTCCCCAAAGGTTCTGATGTATTTCTGAAGTTGAAAAGCACTGCCATGGTGATGGTACTTGGCACAACTAGGCTGTTTGTCCAGAACGGTTTGCCCCTTTTCTTCTGTTCCTTGGTTCACTGTCCAGCAGTGGGGGTGGATACATTAAATATGCTAATGCACATGCACACGTACGCACCACGTACAATGTGACGAGTCATGTTCAAAGTAATGCGACGGGGACCGTGCGTGTCGGGAGGTAGAGCAGAGTGATTCCTCCCAGGTGTTAGAGGGAAGGTTGGAAGGGATAGGAAAAATCTTGTAATTTGGCTTTAAATTCAGAAGTCTATTCACAGGTGCTCAAGGGAATTAAATTTGCATCCCTGGGAGCCCTGCTCTCATGTGGACGCATTCTCCATAATCCTGTGTAGGACAATGGCTGTCTTCCTGGTGCTTCTGGAAAAAAGTGAGCCTGTGTCTGGATCTGACTGGGCCAAACTCCAAATAATTTATGCAGTCTGTTTCCTAACCCAGCCCATTACATGTCTCTGGCCCTTCCTGATCTCACATGTGTCCTTCTCTGAGGGTCACTGGTTATGAAAGGAACCATGGGATAAGGAATCCAGGACTCATCTACATCATCTGTCCCCATATTTATATCTCTTGTTCTGTCCAGCAATTATAAGAAGATCCTGGAAAGTAGGAATTGATGCAGCAAGGGAATAAGGCGCTCATGTCTTGCTTGTATTTATAACCTCTGAACTTAGCAGGACACCTGGCATGTAGCAGGTGCATGTCTGCTGAATAAATGAATGGAAAAAAAAGAATGAATGAAAAAGGAAACTATGTTACTTTAATATGGACATGTGTGACCCCCCCTGGGATGATATGATGGTGATGATGGCAGTGGTGGTGACATCTGATAATGCCTCATAGGCATCATCTCATTTAATTTTCTCAATATCTTGTGAGATCACGTGGTCAGGTATCATTATCATCCTCAGACCCATTGATAAGTAAAGAAATAAGTAAAGAGTTTCAATGAGCTTAAAGGCCTTGCCTAAGACCACGCGGTGGCCTGGGCAAAATCTAGGTCTTATACTCAGCCTTCCCAAATTCCGTGCCTTCTCTACAACTGTGGGAGGCGTTGCCAATATCAACTGTAAAATAAGATTTCTGCGCCAGAGAAACTGGAGAAATATGTATCTTCTTTTCCCTGTGAGATGAAAGATGCCTCCATAATCTCTTTATCTTCAGGGCAAACTCTCATATCACTCTTGCTCTGTTTTGTAGTTTGCATCTACCCACTAGATGCCAGTAGCAACTCCCCCAGATCATGACAACCAAAAATGTCTTCAGACATCACTAATTGTCGTCTGGGGAGCAAAATCTTTGCTTGTTGAGACCCACTGGTCTAACAATTTTGTTTAAACAGTAAATTTCAAAATAGTTAAGCTCTGGTCTTATTATTTCCTTTTTTTTTTTTCCCCTTAAATGAGAACTCTGAGCTACATAGTTACTAAAAGTGTGGTAAGGGTTACAAAAGAAGAGCTTAGGAGTCAGAAGACAAAGTTAGTCGAATGTAATCACCAGAGTCACAGGACTCAGAATCACAGTAAAATGATTCTGTTTTCTTTTTTATATTGAACTTTAAACTTCCATCCACTTACTTTTCTCAGAAGGCTGATAACATTGTGGTTTGCTACATGCATGTATGTAAATATTAAATGTAATATATATATATGATTTTTTCTCCTTCAGAAGTGTTCTCTCCCTCTTGCCCATGTAAAATTAACCAAATTAATTAATAACAAATTAAAGTTAGAAAACTTTGGTCTTTGAGTCACGAGTAACATTTATTTTCTACCCATCACTTGAACGATGAAATTCAGGAAAAATATGGAATTAAAGCCTAATAAAGTGTTATATAAACTCTTAAGTCATGTTGACTTAAGTGGTGAGATCATGCCAAGAAAGTTAATGGAGCTGGCTCTGGAGACACCAATCCAGTGATTTATCCACCTAAGCACATTTCTAAGCAAAAACATATGTCGGCAAAATGAACTTTGCAAACCAAAGAGAGAAAGATCACACTGCCAAGTGTATCTCAGACCTTGTCCATACATACAACTTTCATAGTTGAAGGCAGTTTTGTTCTTTATGTGCTTGAGGAAAGTACGGCAGAACCTTGACATACTTAAGCACGTGCCTTTCTCTGGAGGGCATTGCCTGAGTGGTGCTCCTGGTCGTGTTTAAAATATGACCCCATCCTAAAATTCAGGCCATTTGGTGGGCCTTTTGGAAAGAATTATTTTTTTTTCTCTGTTTCTGTTTAAGAATTAGTCTGGTATCTGTAATTAGAAGGCAACTCAATGTATTGGAAAGATCAATGGCTTTGATTTTCAGGTCCTGCCACACCAACTTACTGGTTGTGTGACCTTGGGAGAGTTACTTAACCCTTCTGTGACCTACTCTTCTCTGCTGTAAATGGAGCTAATGAGAGGCATTTGTCAGGGAGGCATAAGGAGATGTTGAATAAAAAGGTGCTAGTGCGGTGTTTGCTACATGGATTGCTTACTGAGTGTTTACTCCTGTCCCCTTTTCTTAACACCAGGGTCACAATCTGACTATCCAGTGAGCCAAAAGTGGTGTGCTTACGTGTCTCTTTGCAAAATACTTCTAAACATTCTGAAATAATTGCCAGTATTTAAAAATTGGAGATTTCAAGTAAAAATCTAAACTGCAGGCTTTTGAAAGAAACAAAAAAAAAAGCAGAAGATCTGACAACACTGGGCCCCTGTAGATGGGACACATTGCCCCCAGTCTCCCAATCTCTGTCACTCTGATGTCTCACACCTGGACTGCTTCACGCATTATGTCACATGCCTGATATGTTTAAGACTTGACTTTTTAGCCACAGTACACATAAACAATTACGGAGACTCTGGGTACATAGGAGGCCTCAAGAATGCAGAGACCTACCACCATAGACCCTGCCTTCAAGGAATTCACAGTCTTAATAAGGGCTTACTGTAAGTGATGATTTCAATTTAGCAGGAATTTATTGAATTCCTACCACAGATCTGGCACTGAGGATACAAAACTTAATAAGATACAGCCTCTGCCCAAGAGGAACCTGCTCTGCTGACCTCTTCCATCCCATTGATTGGATTGGAGTTTCTGTTTTCTGTTTCCAACCTGGGTTGAGTCTCATAACATCATTAACGTTTTATATTCTGCTTACGAGCCCTGGTTTTTGTTTTGTTTTTTTGTTGTTGTTGTTGTTTTTTCAATATACTGATAACATAAACTCATTGCAATGACTTCACTGTAGATAAATTTAGTCTTCCTAAAATCTGGGAAAACACAAACAGAAGCCATTTTCCCTTTTATATCCTATAGAGAGAAGTTAAAAAACAAATCTGGCTTCCCATCTCCTAACTAGTGCCTGGCAAACTGTGGGAACTAAGTAATGTTTGTTCATTGAAATAAATGGATGAATGCATACAACATTGAATGGATGGAGGAAATCCCGTTGTCCAACCCAATTCATTCCTCCCCCACATGCATTTATTTATTTAATCAGCGATATATACAGAGCTGGGGAAAGAGTGCTTCAGACAAAGGGGACAGTGGGTCCAAAGGCCTTGAGATGGGAACAAGCTGGATACCTTCCAAGAAGCAGAAGGAAGGCCAGGGTGGTTGGAGGAGGTGGGGAGAAAAGCAGCTAGAAATGACATTGCCCATTTATGCAGGACCTGTAGGCCCTCTCATAGGTCTTGTTTGTTTTCTAAGTGTCGTGGGAATGAGAAATCTGATTTCCATTTTTAAAAGATCTCATTGGTCACTATGTTGAGAATGGGTTACAAGGAGACAAGAGTGAAGCCCCAAGACGAGCTGGGTGATGACCCACTTAGAGCAAGTGAGAGGGGATGGGTGACATGTACGAGGCGACAGTGACCATGGGAGCAGCTTCAAAACAGATTGTGAAAAGCGAGCATATACTGGCACCAAGACACTGTCTAACTGATATATCATGCCAACTATAAGTATAATTTAAAATTTTCTATAAACCTCCTTTTCTAGTACCAACATTTTTGGTTTGAGTATGGGGGGGATAACTCTTCAAATCTACTGGTATTTGCTGAAAATGTCTCTTTAAATTGTCCACTTTATTACCTTTAACTTTTCTTTTATACAGCAAACACCTTTGTTCTGTTCTGGTGCAGTAAACTGCGGTTGACTTTCCTCCTGCAAGAGTGATATTCCTTCTTCTAGTCTCTTTTTTCTTAACTTTTCTGGTTGTAGAACTAGCTTGTGATTTGCCCCTAGATTTTGCATCAGTATTATCAGTTTACACTTTAAAATCTGTCTATACTTACTTGTTTTAACTATAAACTAATCTAATAATTTACAAGTAGCACCATTATTTTAATTTAATTCCCAATTGTGATTTACGTAGTTATCCTTGTTACTTGTGCTGTCTGCATTAAATATTTACTTATTTATTTTTAAATTTTATTTTTTTAAATTAATTTATTTATTTACTTATTTATTTTGGGCTGTGTTGTGTCTTCATTTCTGTGCGAGGGCTTTCTCTAGTTGTGGCAAGTGGGGGCCACTCCTCATCGCAGTGCGCAGGCCTCCCACCATCGTGGCCTCTCCTGTCGCGGAGCACAGGCTCCAGACGCGCAGGCTCAGCAGCCGTGGCTCATGGGCCTAGCTGCTCCGCGGCATGTGGGATCCTCCCAGACCAGGGCTCGAACCCGTGTCCCCCGGACCAGCAGGCAGATTCTCAACCACTGCGCCACCAGGGAAGTCCCCTGCATTAAATATTTAAATAAACATATTACAATGCTGTCTGGTGCAAAGAAAAATCATTCATGCTGAATAAGTCTGTTGACAGGAACGAACACACAATGCCTGATGTGTTTATGTGTAATAGTAGAAATGACACGTGTACCTCACACTCTCACTACAAAATGACAATATTATCTATGTGGTGCAACAGTTACATGGAAATGGGACCCTACCAACATCATAACCATGTTTGATGGAAAAGTAGCTTGCGCTGCTTAAGTTTTTCCATTTAACTTTACATCAATTAAATTTAAATAAAAATTTCAGTTCCCTGGTCTCACCAGCCACATTTCAAATCCTCAACAGCGGCCTGTAACTGGTGGCTGCCATATTGGAGGTGCAGCTCCAGTGAAATTTTAAGCTGAGAGGCTCTGCCCTTACGTCTCCTGTCCTGTTCCTCTCTGACCAGAGAAGGGGGTGGGTGACAGGAGCTCTAAATGCTGCACTCCCTGATTTTCCATCCTGTGGTGCTCAAAACTAAATATTAGGGTTTGCTTAGGGCATTCAGTTAACAAACAAGTCAAGGCCATATGATGCCAAGCCCTTAAGAACCAGATTACATTTTTTGAAGATGTTTTACTCACAAACCAATGAACATTTGCTTTCAGAGAAGGAAATGATCCATTTGACATAGAAAAATTGATTCATACACACCAATGGATTTTTTTTTTTACTTGTTACATTTTAAGTATACATGTCCATAAACCCAGCAGCCTTGAGCAGGCCAGGACTGGCTACCAGCCATGATGGCTGATGTCCACATTACAGCTTTGAGGAGTTGCTGCCACAAGTTGGCTGAATATGTGCATTTTTGTTAAATACCAAACAGGGGGCTGTTCGAAGGCTGTCATGCTCCATCAAACAAATAATGCCAACAAATGCCATGGGCATTCAGTAGACCGTCACATTTCTGAAGTCTGTTGAGCCGATTATACTCATTTTAAAATTTGTGTAACTGGGGATTGACACTTATTCATGTGTTTGCGTGATAGGCGGAGTCACTGCTGGCTGTCACACACACACACACACACACACATACACACACACACACACAGACTTGCACTCGTGTACATCCATGAGCATTTTTGTTCTCCAGAAGCACTATCCTGCTTAAACTTTGATCCCACCGTAGCCCTCCTAATGGCTCTCTAGACCCGCCAACACTGTGCCTTGTCTTTGGGGAGTGCTTTGAAGCAAGAACAAACACCTTAATGTCTGTGAGACTCTGGTTTTCAAGAAGGATCAACTTTGACTTCCTGCTGCTGATGCAAGACCCTCTTTGCCCACCTGTCCCCTATGGCTAGTGTCACAAATATTAATGCCACGCTTCCACATGCTGGGCTCAGAATGGCCCCTTTTAATTAAAATATGAATCTATTTTTTCAAATGCATTTTCCAATTTCTGCATGGGGAGAAGTGCTTCTCCCGCCGAGTGCAATTTCAGATTGGGCAAAATCGGTGTAGATTTCGTTCAAATCTCTTTGAAGTTTCTGAACGTCCTTAAACCCTAGGATGATTTTTTGCTGCTTTTATATTCTCAATGGTTTCCTGGACATTAGGGAACAGCTTTCATGTATTCATTTCTTTGGGATTCTGAAACATTATTGGATAAATATTAAAGAGAGCCAAATTGAATCAAAGTTAAAGTGAATCAAATAGGCCCTAAATAAAATTTAAAAAGCAACACTTAAAATATATTGTTATTAACCAAGACTTTGGGGGAAGTTATAGTTTAAATGTGATTCTCATACCAATGAATCAAGGGTTTCTTATGGGGAAAAAATACCCTCTACTTTTACATATCAATGTGTCCACATGGAAATAAAGCTCAGAATTTACCTCTTTAGGTAACAAAGAAGATGTATCAGGAAAGGAACTTTCTCTGGGCTAAATTCCTCTGACTTTCTGAGTGGATCATGGCTTCCTTTGGTCCCACAATACATTTTGGGGCCTCATTTTTGGCATTTATATTATACCTTATTGGCATTAATGTTATATTTGATTTTTTTTGTTTATTTTTTGTGTTTTTTTTTACCGTTTTCTTTCTTTTTAAAAATTCTTTTGGGCTGCGTTGGGTCTTCGTTGCTGCGTGCGGGCTTTCTCTAGTTGTGGCGAGCAGGGGCTACTCTTCATTGTGGTGCGTGGGCTTCTCATTTGCCGTGGCTTCTCTTGTTGCGGAGTACGGGCTCTAGGCATGCAGCCTTCAGTAGTTGTGATGCGTGGGCTCAGTAGTTGTGGTGCATGGGCTTAATTGCTCCGTGGCATATGGGATCTTCCCAGACCAGGGCTCAAACCCGTGTCCCCTGCATTGGCAGGTGGATTCTTAACCACTGTGCCGCCAGGGAAGTCCCATATATTTGATATATTTTTTAATGAACACTCCTGCTTCTCCCACTCCACTTCTTAAACTCCATGAGGACCAGCACGATGTTAGGTGTTAATATCTCACAGTGTCTCTGCATTGCCCCTCTAGACTCTTCACCATTTTATCCCTTGACTTACCGTCAATTTCTTGTAATTTGGATGGGGTGGGGCAGCTTACAATGACCTGTTCTGCAACTAAGTGTATAAAGCAGGGATTTAGAGGGAGGGAATCATGTTGATATTAACTCTAAATTTTCTTGTTTTCACTAATGTACAGAGTCTCAAGAGAGATCCCTGGGCTCCTGTTCTTTCCCTTGTCTGTAATGTTCATATGTTGGTCAGTGTTCCCGCACTCAGATGCTTGGCTGCATTAAATTTTCATGCAAGTTCTTTGCGCTAATATGTAGCCCTTGGGAGTATAACTTGATCATAGACTTTTCGTCTTGCTGTCTATCATTCATTT
The DNA here is from genome assembly GCF_059928025.1 of Delphinapterus leucas. Classification (NCBI taxonomy): domain Eukaryota; kingdom Metazoa; phylum Chordata; class Mammalia; order Artiodactyla; family Monodontidae; genus Delphinapterus; species Delphinapterus leucas. Next base: position 43,879,082 of record NC_143133.1, on the reverse strand, counting down.
AGAGTCGTCAACATGTTTGGAATGGAGTGAATGGGGTTGCAAGGCTTGTCTGGGGCTTTCCAGAGTTTATACTGTGAAGTTCAGGGAAGGGCTCATCGATAAGAGTGACCAGATCTGAGAAGGTGCAGTCACAGCATATTTCACAGACCCCTGAATCATGGCGGCCCAGCTACTTTATGAAGCTGTATTACTCCCTCAATGACTGAGCCCCCGAAAGGAGCCCAGGCACTACTGTCTTGACTTAAATTTATTGTTTGGTATGTTTGTGTTTCCTGCCTAATTTGCACTCTGTTTGCAAAATCTACAAAGTCTGTTTTCTCTAAATGTCTTCCTTTTTCATTCCTCAACTTTTCAGCTGATGTAGCCATCCTGTTCTCTGGATTTTAAGTGCTTGGGAAGAGTGGCGTTTGGTCTTTGTGAGGGTAGCAGTGTTTCAAAGACAGATGAAGACTTTGGATCCCCCTTTATTTGGAACTTTAACACTTTACGTTTGCCATTTCACATCCTCAGAACTGTGGTTTACAGGACATAATTCCCAGGTTTGGTTTGGTTTGATGTGTTCATCACCAGACACCAGTGGTGGGCAGGACATCACCACATGTAAGACACATCAGGTGGGCTTACTGTGTCCCACCTGTGTGTACCTGGTGGTGTATGTTTGATGGTGGGGAGAGAGGACACTCACAGAGATCAGCAGAAACCTAAGAATGAAAAAGAAGGTGTGAGTCAGGAAAGGTGATACGGCACCTGCCAGGCTGAGCTTTCACGAGGCAGGGTGGCCGCAAGACAGGCGGTTTCTGATCCACTGCAGGGCCCGGGCACCAGCCGCTCAAGCTGTGTCTCACAGCCACTCACAACCGTTAACTTCAAGCACATTTTCACACTGTTTGGCTCAAGCTCCTGGCAGCGTTCCTAAACCCTCTGAGGAAATAATTCCACAAAGTGGCATAAATTAATGTGACTAATTAACATGATGTTAATTATTTGTAAATTGTATGTTTGGATACAGATTACTTGAGAGGCATATGTTACATTCAATGTTTACTGAAACAAGTGACTGCTAATAGCGCCTCCTGAGTGTTCCCTGCACGGCAGTCGGCAAATGGAGGCTCCTCTAAAAATAAAAACCGTGTCCTCGGGGGAGCTGTGCGAACGCCTGAATATCGTCAGGTGCCACTGAAGTAGCCTGTTCCCTTGGAAAGTGGAACTTCCTGAGGTTACCGCTCCACACCTGGTATATGTGGGGTTTGGCCTCATGAAAGCTGTTTCTTCTTTCCCAAAGCCCACTGACAGCAGAGCTTTGCGGATGCTCCTAAAGTGGTACCCAGGTCTGGTGGGAGTGACAGCAGCATCTCAGCATCTCCCTCCAGATCTATGTCTGTGAGGTCAGCCGTACCCTCAGCACCATGCCCCCCTGGGACAGGATTAGGGTGGTGCAGGGGTTAAAAATCTGCCAGCCTGGCCTTCGAACATTCAGAGTTGTTCACAGCTTCTTACTCAGCAACAAAGCATTATCTTTGGGTTCAAGCTCGCTGTTCTTATTCTTGGTCCTGGAATAAACCAGCCTGTTTAAGTGGCTTTTAAGTTCTGAAGAGGGTATTCTGTTTCTTCAAGGTTCATTAGTTTAAGATGCTTTGGGTGTGTATTGCTAACATGTAAAATAAGTTACTCTTTTTACCTGAAAAAAAGAAAGTACAGCTTTATAGCATTCTTTGGATACAGTGGCTAATGAGGTTTCTAGGGGGGAAGGTATTCGAGTGACACCTTTTTGACAATGGCATGCCATCTCCTAGCAAATAGTACAGCCATGTGTTTTGCTGAAATTCTTTGGTCAGGACTTAATGACCAAGTCCACTGGGGGGACTAATGTGGATCCTGCTGCCAAGAGAAAGAAAATAAGGCCATGGTTAGATCCAGTCATGGGAAAGCCAAGGGAAGACTGCATAAATCCCATTATTGGGGGTAAATATCTCCAGCTTTTATATTTTATTATAGGCCTGGACATTAAAAAAAGAAAAAAAGATGAGATAAAAACAACCCAGGTTCCAAAAAGATCTCCTGAGTGGGTGAGGCAGCTCCGTCTGGGGGTCCTTCCCTGTGTTAAGTCTGGAAACAGATGCAACTCTTCTCCGGACTATTGTTCAAAGGGAGAATATGGATGGACTTTGTTTCCTGGAGGGGTTTGTGAAGAGAGTTATGGAAAGTTTAAAGCATTTTAACTTATACATGGGAGCTAATGACTTAAGTAAAAGCAAAGAATTGTGTTTAAAGTACACACCTGGTTAGGTCCCACGTTGGAGTTGAGACAAAGTCCTAATGAAGGTGGCACCTGTCTTAGGAGCTGTCACATCTAATGCCAATCTTACCATTTCCATCACGACCACCATAAGGCAAGTGCCCGGCATGGAGTAGACACTAAAGTCATGGGAGTGAATGAATGGCTGAGGATTGGTGGGGAATTAAAAAGAAAGTATGCATCCTTTTCAGACCTAGATAACATAGTCGTTCTCAAAACTCTGTAACAGCACAGATAGAAAAGTCCTTCCAAAGTCTCCAGAGAAAATGTGAGTTGATTTCAATTGAGTTGACAAAATGAATTTATGACGCTTGGAATATATAAAGACATTGGAAAAAAGTGGAAGGAAAGCTGGCAAAAACTGAATTGTCCATGAATGTGATAACCCATAAATACTAGGAATGAAGGAATTAGGATTTCCAGAGAGGCTTTTACATATCAGTTAGCAGAACTTTGCACTGAGAGGGGAGTACTGTGTTTCTAAGAGAAAGGAGAGTGAACATTTACATGACAATATTGTAGGAACACATGAATTCAGATATCAGGATGAGCCACGTTTGAGATGGCTCTGAAAACCTGGGGTCTTTCAATGTGTCCACTTACAGAGAGATGGCACAACCTGATGCTATAAGGAAGATGGCAACTCTTGCTATACACTGCAGGTTTGGTACTTTAAAACATAAACATAAATTTGTTTACAGTAACTAAGTGGTATAAGTAGAGTTCTGGAACATAATTGTTTTTAAATTGTATACATGACTATAGGAAAGAATTGGAAAATTTTTTGACCTTCCGAACATAATCTTAGAGAAATTGTCCTGAATTTAGATTCTTTGTAACCTCAACACACAGCATGAACCCCAACATGTACTTAGCCCTCAGTGAATGTTTACTGGATGAATGAAAGAATTCCTCTAAGCAAACTGACAAGACGTGGAGAAGGTATATAACAATAATAGCAACTGTATTGCTGAGAATCTACTGTATGCAGGCCCAGTTCCAAATGCTTGGCATGCATTAACTCTCTGAGCCTTCACATAGCTCCATCAGGTATGTTCTACCATCATTTCCATGTTACAGATGGGGAAACCTTGCACAGAGAGGTCAACAAACTTGTTTAGGGTCACACAGCTTACAAGTGGTAGTACCAGGATTGGAGGTTAGGCATGTTGATTCCGGAGATTGCGCTTCTAACAATTCCCTCCCTTGATTAAACAGAAGAAAAGCTTTCTCTCAAGGAAAGCATGCTACCTCCTCTGTTAACAAGCAATCTCAGAAAGAACCATGCCATGGGCCCCCCTTTGGAGCACAACGGGGCAAAGTAAGACACTCCCCCCAACCAGGCATCTACAGGTTAAAGGTAAATATTCTTTAAAACAGATAAATATTCTTTAAAACAGATAAATATTCTTTAAAACAGATATTTTTTCTGTTACAGCCATCAGCTTTATAAACTCCTTAAAATACTGTTCCAAATAGTTCTCACCTCTGAGGCATTTTTTTCTTTTTTTTTCTTTTTTTGCGGTGCGCGGGCCTCTCACTGCTGTGGCCTCTCCCGTTGCGGAGCACAGGCTCTGGACGCGCAGGCTCAGCAGCCATGGCTCACGGGCCCAGCCGCTCCGCAGCATGTGGGATCTTCCCAGACCAGGGCACGAACCTGTGTCCCCCGCATCGGCAGGCGGACTCCCAACCACTGCACTACCAGGGAAGCCCCACTGAGGCATTTTGACAGCATGGCATTCATCATTAGTTTAATTTTCAGCATTTTATGCTAGTCTCTAAGTTCTGATAACAATAATGAGCAAAAGAAGAGGTTAATACTCATTCAGTGTTTTCTATATGTGAAGCAGTGTTCTAAGCCCTTACATGGACTTGTGCAGTAGGCACAATTATTGTCATCCACATTTTACCGATGAGGAACACCCCCGCCCAGGCACAGAGGTTAAGAGATAGTGAGTGGTACTGTTGGTGGGAATGTAAGTTGGTGCAGCCACTATGGAAAACAGTGTGAAGGTTCCTCAGAAAACTAAAAATAGAATTACCATATGATCCAGGTATCCCACTCCTGGGCATATACCTGGACAAAACTATAATTCAAAAAGATACATGCACCCCTATGTTCATAGCAGCACTATTCACAATAGCCAAAACATGGAAGCTACCTAAATGTCCATCAACAGAGGAATGGATAAAGAAGATGTGGTACATATATACCATGGAATACTATTCAGCCATAAAAAAGAATGAAAATAATGCCATTTGTAGCAACATGGATGCAACTAGAGATTTTCATACTAAGTGAAGTAAGTGAGACAGAGAAAGACAAATACCATATGATATCACTTATATCTAAAATATGGAATCTAAAATATGGCACAAATGAACCTATCTACAAAAGAGAAACAAACTCACAGACATAGAGAACAGACTTGTGGTTGCTAAGGGGGAGGCAGGTGGGGGAGGGAAGGACTGGGAGGTCGGGATTAGCAGAGGCAAACTATTATATACAGGATGGATAAACAACAAGGTCCTACTGTATAACACAGGGAACTATATTCAATATCCTTTGATAAACCATAATGGAAAATAGTATTTAAAAAGGTCTATATGTGTATAACTGAGTTACTTTGCTGTACAGCAGAGATTGACACAACATTGTAAATCAACTGTTTCAATAAAAAAATCAATAAAATTAAAAAGAGTTAGTGAGTGGTAGAGCAGTCTGGGTCTGCAGCTGCTCCCATGATTCCTGGGTAGGTTTTTAATGCACACATTGTAAAGCAGAGTGAAGGAGGCACCCTTTATACTGATTTACTCTACCAGATGTAGAAGGTGTGTTATGGCTTGCCTGCTCTTTGTATAAAAGAGATCTGTTAAACACTTTTTTTTCCTTCTTCTTTTTTATTTTTATTTTTTAGGTTTCTGTATTTTATTTTATTTGGAAATTATCTACATATTAAATGAATTTAATTTAACCCATTATTTAATTTATTTTATTTAACATTTTTATTGGAGTATGATAGTTCTATTTTTATTTTTTAAGGAACCTCCGTACTGTTCTCCATAGTGGCTGTATCAATTTACATTCCCACCAACAGTGCAAGAGGTTTCCCTTTCCTCCATACCCTCTCCAGCATTTATTGTTTGTGAGACTTTTTGATGATGGCCATTCTGACTGGTGTGAGGTGATACCTCATTGTAGTTTTGATGTCCATTTCTCTAATGATTAGTGATGCTGAGCATCCTTTCATGTGTTTGCTGGCAATCTGTATGTCTTCTTTGTAGAAATGTCTATTTAGGTCTTCTGCCCATTTTTGGATTGGGTTGTTTGTTTGTTTTTGATATTGACCTGCATCAGCTGCTTGTATAGATTGGAGATTAATCCTTTGTCAGTTGCTTCGTCTGCAAATATTTTCTCCCATTCTGAGGGTCTTTTCGTCTTGTCTATGGTTTCCTTTGCTGTGCAAAAGCTTTTAAGTTTCATTGGTCCCATTTGTTTATTTTTGTTTTTACTTCCCTTTCTCTAGGAGGTGGGTCAAAAAGGATCTTGCAAAAAAAAAAAGAAAAGAAAAAGGATCTTGCTGTGATTTATGTCATAGAGTGTTCTGCCTATGTTTTCCTCTAAGAGTTTTATAGTGTCTGGCCTTACATTTAGGTCTTTAATCCATTTTGAGTTTATTTTTGTGTATGGTGTTAGGGAGTGTTCTAATTTCATTCTTTTACATGTAGCTGTCCAGTTTTCCCAGCACCGCTTATTGAAGAGGCTGTCTTTTCTCCATTGTATATTCTTGCCTCCTTTGTCAAAGATAAGGGGGCCGTATGTGCGTGGCTTTATCTCTGGGCTTTCTATCCAGTTCCATTGATCTATATTTCTGTTTTTGTGCCAGTACCGTACTGTCTTGACTACTGTGGCTTCGTAGTATAGTCTGAAGTCAGGGAGCCTGATTCATCCAGCTCTGTTTTTCTTCCTCAAGATTGGTTTGGCTATCCGGGGTCTTTTGTGTTTCCATACAAATTGTGAAATTTTTGTTCTAGTTCTGTGCAAAATGCCAGTGGTAGTTTGATCGGGAGTGCACTGAATTCTTCTTCTTTTTTAAATCTATGCCAACCTGTCCATGTCTTCAGAAAACTAAGGGAAGTGAAAGGTTTATAACATGTTAGAGCAATTAGTCTTTGGTCATATGTTTTACAGGGAACATTTGGGGCAAATGTATACTTCATCATGGGGAATGGAAGCATTTGATTCCCAGTATAAACCTAGCTAGAACTGTAGTTCTTACCTCAGCTCACCCTGGAGGCCAAATATTATAGTCAACTCCTGACAGCAGAGGTTTCTGAGTAGCATTCCCATTAGGGTGATGCCAAGGGAAGATGTAAAGAAATAAAGTTTGAAGCTGGATTTTACTTCTTGCCACTGCCTAGTTAATATAAGATTAATATTTTCCTTTTCTACATAAAAAAGTAGTTTTCTAAGGGATCATAAATTTATAAAGCAGAGACTGTCTGTGATTTCTGATTGTTTTTTATAAATTCAAATTATTGGCTTCAGCTCCCATTTTTAAACTCTGTCCTGCTTTGTACTTACTGAGAACATTCAAACTTCAGAGCCCTTCATCTGTGAATTAATCATGTGTGGAGTATAGGCAGTTGGAATTTAGCTATAAATATAAATGAAATGGCTCCAGCCGTGGCTGGGTTCAAAAAAACTAAAGTGATTCGGAGTTTTCAGTTTAAAAAAAAATAGCGGAATTTTAAGAAAGGAAAAACAGAGTTAAGTTGAGAAGGGTGATTAAATATGATATAGTCTTTTTGCATTAAAATATTGGGCTTGTGTGGTATCTGGACTTTATTCCTAAGATTCTGCAAATCAGTTTATAAGCTCTACTGTCAAGGTGAAAGGGATTGAATAGTGTTTACCAGACTCCGGAGTATCTTTCTCACTTGACCTGCAGACACGTGAAAAGAAGCTGCGGACATTAATCGCCATGAAATGTGACCACATGAGGGGTTATATAGTTTTTCTCGGGTACCAGTTGGCAAGAAGGTTCACCAAGCTCAGCAACTTAGACAGATGAGACAGAGCGACAAAGATGAATGAACGGTGCCTGCTGGCCTAAGGGTACACACCTGAGATGCCATTTTCCTCCCAGAAAAGTCTGGGGTATAAATAGCTAGAAAGCACTTTCGTCTGCTCTGGAGTTTCTCATCAGATCTAGTTGAATGTCTTCACTGCTGATGAGGGAGGGAAAGGAGCTGGAATTTGAGGTTGGGGCTCTGAGTTTCAGTCCCAGTTGTCACACTTATTAGCCATGGGGCTCCAGCCAATTACCTAACGCTCTCGGAGACTCAACTTTGTCAGGAATAAAACAAGAGCGTCCGCCTTTTAGGATTTCTGTGCCTCCACAGTTGAGATCAGCTGCTTTAATTACGGAGCTACATTGAATGTCTGTCGTGTGCTGTGATGCTGTGTAAAGGGCTAAGGATACAAGAAACAGTTACTTCTCTCAAGGAATTGATCTCTCAGGAAGACAGATTAGCGAACAATAATGAGAGTACATTGTGAGAAATAAAACAGTAGAAATAGGATTACATTATAGGGTTAGCGTAGGAGAAAGCTGAGTCAGCCTGTAAGGTGTACTCTCTGTGGCTGAAAATACGCTAAATGTTGGATGCATTCCCCCCTCTCTCAGCGAAGGACACACAGAGAGGACCTGAGCACAGTATTGGTACTTGAACAGCAGTGCCTCAGATGGGTGTCAACAAGAGGGCGTGGCACGAGCAAAGACATGGAGGCCGTCAGAATGGGATGACTGGGGTTGCAGGGCTAAAGCACTGAGTCTGATCAAGGGAAACTTGATTGCCTTTCCTGGAGATTGAGCTCCATCCCAAGGACCCTGAGTGGGTGAGGAGTACGGTCAGATTTGATGCAGGCACAGGGGCCAGCCCAGCATGGAGCCTGGGACCCACTGCTTCACAAAGGTGATCATTTCCCAGGGAGCTGTTCATCTCTTACCCAGCACACTATTCAGGAGTGATTTTTTTTCCTTTTCTTTCAGTTTTTCTTGTATACCAGCTGTATTGAGATGCAATTTACATATCACACAAACCATCTATTTAAAGTACACAATTCAGTGGTCATTACTATATTCATTGAGCTGTGCAGCCGTCAGCACAATCAATTTTAGAACATTTTCTTCACCCCCGCTAAAAGCCCATACCCATTAGCAGTCATGTTCCTTCCTTCCTTCCCCCAGCCCCTGGCAACTACTAACCTCCTTTCTGTCCCTGTAGATTCTGGACATTTTATACATGGAAGCATAAAACATGCGGTCTTTTGGGACTGATTTCTTTCCCGTGTCTTCAAGGTTCACCCATGTTAGGTATCAGTAATTCATTCCTTTTTATCACCAAATATTATACCCCTGGCTGGATAGGCCACATTTTATTTATCCACATTTTATTTGATGGATATTCGGGTCATTTTCACTTTGGGGCTGTTGTGAATAATGCTGCTCTGAATACCCATGTTCAAGTTCAGGTGTGGACAGATGTTTTTATGTCTCTTGTGTAGGTACCTAATAGTGGTATTGCTGAATCATATGTTAACTCCATATTTAACCTTTTGAGGAACTGTCAGACTCTTTTCCAAAGTGGTTGCACCATTTTCCCCTTTTTACTTAATGCCTGATATATTGTCTATTGTGTGTGAACTGGGGAAGAAACCAGAACAAGGAGATACAACTCAATTTAGTCTGTCTTCGCCTGACAGTCCAGGGAAGGGTTGCTATTATTGTGATAATGCTGCAAACAAAGCCCAGATCTTAGTGGCTTACAATAACAAATATTTATTGCCTGCTCTTAGGTCTACAAGTCGGCTGTAATTCTGCCGGCTCTGCTAGGAGAGGTGGGGTTTGATTGTAGTCTGTAGGTCAAGTGCATTCAGGGGCCAGTGGTTACCGAGCCCATATTCTTCCTATGGCAGATGACAGATATGCACGAGGCCATATCAGACCACTAACACTCCTTTGGCCAAAGCAAGTCACGTGGCTAAGCCAAAAAGTTAGTGGTGGGGGGAAGTTTGCTCTACCTACTTTTTTGGAAGGTTCTGCAGTGTCACATGGCAAAGTGTGTGTTTCTATAATCCTATTATAAAAATGGAGTAAAGGGCTGAGAATATAGAATTTACAGTACTCTAAATCAAGATGGTAAGCAGGGAAATAGATAAAAAGAGAGAAAGGGTAGAGAGATTTACGAATTATAGCATATTTTTTTAAAAATTAAGATGTGAGAAAGTCATAGTAATTTAGAAGCCATTCTTTGGAGATGCACTTTAATAAAAAGGTGGAGGTATTTGTAATTAACCTATTGATTTTACATATTCCATTTCGACGCTCATGGAGTCCTCAAATCCTTGGTACTTCACAAAATAATAAAATTCAAGGATGGAAAGACCCTTCAGAGACATCTCATTCTATCTGTAGAATCACTAAAAAGTGTTGAAAGATGTAAGCCTGGGCTCCAGACTGAATGGTACCCTCTTCTTAAGGTAGCTTGGTTCTCTGACAGCCATCCTGGGTGGCTCTCATAATAATTACTTATTAATACATTCTACTTATTTCAAGACAGCCCTTAAAGGAGATGCTATCATCATCCCATTGCACAGATAAGGTACCTGTGACTTAGGAGGATCCAGGCCAAAGTCACGGCTACCAAGGGACAGATTTGAGAGTTCAGCTTGGAGCTGTCTGACGCCAAAGCCCACATGATCAGCCACAATCCTGAATGTTTCTGGATAGAAAATCCCTGCTTCCACTGATTATGAATCTTAGCCAGAATCCACCTCCTTTTAGTCATTCATCCTAGTTTATCTTTTTGAAGTAGGTAAAACACTTCTCTTTGCAGCCTTGCTTATACTTTGGATCTACCCAACTGATCCTCTCTCTCTCTCTCTTTTTTTTTTAATCACAGCTATTATAAAAGGAAACCTTGACTACCATGTGAATTAGCTTAGGTTCTGAACTGATGGAGTCTGAGTCATTGGGGTTCAATCTGTTGCCTAAAAGATGCTGTACTTTATGTATGGGCTTCAATTGGCCACGCCTCTCCCTTTGGTCACAGCCTAAATGGAACACAGCTGATACGTAGAACAGAAAGTTGTTTTGTTTTATTTCAACAGTAGTAAGAACTTTTTTTCTCAGATTAGGTGTTTGTACTTATGCCTTCATAACAGGTGGGCCACTGGAAGCAAATAAGATGACCAGAAGGTACTTGGAGTGGTAAGAGAGCGATGGTGAGAGCAGAAGAAGGAAAAAACAAAGGTGTCCGGAAGGTTAATTGGTCTGAGTATCTGATATGGAAGGTGAATGGAAAAGATATAGTCTATCAAGAGAGGATTGTGGGGATCTGAAAGGTGGAATTATGAAAGAGAGACGCCCTATCAGAACGTATAAGACAAAAACCGGTTCATGGGAAACAGCTAATGATGAGGTTGGTGGTGAAAATGAGTACCTTGCTGGAGGGAGGAGCTAATGGCATTAGACCAACCCTTCCTTAGCGAAACACCTGGAGCTTAGAATGAAATATTGAAGCACAGGCCCCATTCATTTTTGTCTCTATATTGGTCGACATTCAATATTCAAAGAAATTCTGTCAAAATCAGAGTCTGCCAAAATGATGGTAATAAATCTCCCATGAACTCTCTCTCTATCGTCTTGGGCATGAACGGAACTCACTCAAACAGGGCTGCCATAGTCAATGGCATCGCAAAGTGATGAGTTTCTCCGTCAGACCGTAGACAGCTGTGCTATGAGAATGTTCATAAACTGTGTGTGAGCAATTGACAAGTTGACAAAACATTGACAGAAAACAATTACTCAAGAAGCAGCACTTGGAAAGGTTGTTTGTTGTTGAGGAGATACCAAAGAAACAGAGGAATGACAAGAGAAGGTGCTATTTTTGCAGATGCACTAAAACATTATTTATCAGGCTGCATCTCAAGACTCTATCCGTAAGGAAAAAGTCAGTAGATGAAATAATATACTATAATACACTGAATGAATTCCTTACATGTTATTTGTGAGATGCACTTAATTACTGGGCAGCCTTTTAAGAAAAAAATCATTACTCTCCACCAAAGACCAAAATACAGAAGTTATTTTAAGATGTCTGTATGCAAGTACTTGAAACAGACGAAGTACTTTGAAGTGCTTAAAATATAAAACATGTTTTATCAGTTTGAGATAATTACTGTATTTTTAGGTATGGTCTGCACACGCTACTTATTTTGAGAACGATTTGCTTTCTTGGGTTGGAAATGCAAAGGAATCAGGGTTTTAGCACCATTTAACAGCAGCAACAAAAATATGATGATGATGGTATAAAATAACATTTAGCTCCTATTTTGTGCCCATTAGCCGTGCTAAATGTTTTACTTGTTTAATGACTCCTTGATACCTCTCTGTAAGAAAGGAACTTTTATTAAGCTTTTTTATAGATAAGAAGTCTGGACCTCAAATCAGTTATATTACGTTTCCAAGATCATACAGTAAGTAATCAGTGGAATCAGGGTGTGAAAATAGGTATGTCTGAATCCATGCCCAGGGCACTGCAGTTAGCACATAGGGAGTCTCCATGGGAATTAGGAAACAGTGCCTCTCCCTCAAGATACTTTTATCTCTGTTAGAAAATTGTTGTGATAAACTGACTGTGTAGACGAAGACAGCTTACCGCCATCTACCAGAAAATTGCTGTAATAAATATACGAATCTATGATATCCATGATGTGAAAGGTATTCCCTTGGAGGTGGCTCTGCCTGGCTCCTTACTGATTCTCCGATTCAAATAGGAGAGCATTCTTATTTTCCAGGAAAACTAAAGAGAAAGCTTCTGCCCACCCTGCTGCAAGTTTTCCTTTTTATTCAAACTTAAGCCTTAATGAAACACTGCATTGATCTTGATATCAATTATCTATCCATCCAACATTTATTCCCTGACCACCTGCTAAGTGTTTGTACTCCTCCAAGGGGATGTAAAGAGGAGTAAGAGAGAATGTCTGCTTTCTAAGAGCTCACAGTCTAGGTGGGGCAATGATTAAATCCATTATTACACTGTGGAATAAAGGTCCCTGGGTTTCCTTGCAAGAACTATCTCCAAGTGTTTGGTCATGGCCACATGGGGGAGAGTCACTGGCATCAAGAAGGAAACGGATCCTGAATCTGGGTTCACGGAGAAGAAGTCTCACTGGATTATTATTACTTTGGCAATTATGTTATTTTATTCCTTAATGCTTTTTGTTAGATTTTCTTTTTAATTTATCTCCATCTGGCATTTTTCATCTTATTTCTGAGTTTTTAGTTTAATGAATTCATGTTCTTATCAAGTTTTTCTGTATCATGAAGCTTTTATGGTACATTTTCTTTTTTATTTATTTTTTTCTTAGAAGTGGGTTTCTGTGCCGTCTTTTATCTTCTATGTTCTCTTTTTTTTCTCTTCTTTTTAAAAATGTTCTTTTCCTATAGTATATTCTCATTCTATGTAGCTCATGGTCATATTAATCATGCTAGGAGGTGCAGACTTTTCAGTTGTTCTGATACAGTAGGGATGACCTCTTTGCTCTCTCCTCTACTGAGGTTTCTATGATTTTCCCTCTAAGCGACTCTTTTCTGAGGCAATTTGATATCTGGGGCTGAAACCTGCTTTGGTAGTCCTGCTGTGTTGCAACTCTTCATTCCACTTTAGAATAGCTTGTTTCTTTCTTTGACCATCAGTTCTTAAATTTCATTACACTAGGTCACATCCCTTCACTCTTAGTCATTGTTTTTTGCTGCTATTTACTTTTCTTTGTTAAAGTAACTTCATATTTGGGCAACTCCACCCCTCCCAGGCCCCACCTATTTTTCTATGAGACTGTGTGTATCTTTTTTGTTCCTAAATGACCTGCTTTCCCAACACAGTTACCCTGTGACCCTGGGCTCTTACACTATAAACTTCACTTTTTCTTCTTTCCTCACGGAACACGTTTTCTTGGGCTAGGCTCATGTCCTGCTCCTTTCAGTGATACTAAAACAAACCTACGCTTCTTAATTCAAAAGCTATTGGCTGTTTTAGATACTTATCAGATACCAGCTTCCTGTTTCCCACCTGCCATTTCCTGAAATGAAGTCCTCTTCTCTTACAATGCCCTTCCTGTTTTGTTCTCTCATTATGCTGTCTGCTCATCAGAGAAATACCATTTCCCTCTTCTCTACCTCCAATCCCTTGAATCAAACCTAAATTCAAAATCTTCCCATCTCCTCAGCTTTATTCTTCTTTTCCTTATAACTTTCAACTCCGCATTGTCTTTTGGAACTGGTATTCTGTCTATCCTAAATGTGCAGTCCTGGCATAGGAAGTAAACTAAACACAGCCATGTGTGCGTGTACACACATACACACACACACACACACATTTTAAGGCAATGGTGTAGGCTGTGCTCTGTGTTAGCTGCCTGGTATTGAGAACTATAGCTGGGCTCTACCAGGTAGGAGAAAGGCGGTAAGGTGTTAATTTGCTTCATTGCATTGAGAACTCTGAGCCTTAAGTGGAAATTGACTCAACTAAAATGAAAACAACATTGTCATGTAGAAATCATGGTTGAATTTTAACGAAAATGGCAGTGTTTCCTGATAAGAACTAGTTCCAAATATGAATCTTACATTAAATTCAAAATATTAGATAAACAGTTCATTAGGAGCCCTTTAGAGTAGAATCTGCCCTTTCCAGAGAAACATTTGAAGCAAGACTATTTGGGTTTGAATCCTGTATGTGTCAATTACAAGCTATAAGATCTGAGCCAAGTTACTTCACCCCTTTATTGGTCAGTTTCTCTATATGTAGATTGAGGATAATAGTAATATACACTTCATAGACTCTATTGTGAGAATTAAATTAATTAACAAATAACAAGTGTTTTTAATAGTACCTGGCTGATAGTAAATGATCCAAAAGTATTAGCTGCTACTATTATCTTCCTTTATCCTATGGATCTGGGAAACAGTAGGAAGAAAAGGGATGAGTATACATCCCTAACGTTGTCCTTGTGGGTTATTCTTTCTCCTTAATGAGTCAGGACCATCTCTGAAGCCTTTATAACAGCCCAGCACACCTAGGAGATTTTTATTATTTCAGTTAACTGTTTATAATCCATTAACCATCTAAAGAGTTTCCATTATTGCACTTACTTGGCTATTTTACTGTTCTCTACTTATCTGTCTCTTTCTTCACTAGTCTATTAGTTCATCTGTTTGTTCATTCTGCAATTTTTTTTGCAGATACACAAGGTGGAATACTTACCCTCACATTCCTTACAGAATAAAAGGCTAATAAGACACTAAACGGGTGATTATACTAGTAAGTAGTATATTCTAAGTATTGTAAAAGAGAAGTTTAGGGTGCTACAAAAATATAAAAATTAGGGTGGCACATAGTAGATGTTTAACAAATAATTAATGAATAGATAGATAGATAGATAGACAGATAGGAATTTGGGGATTAACTAACTCCAACAAAGTGAGACTACTATAATGTCCTTTGGAGATAGATGGATAATCGATGCTTTTAGTCATCTTTATCTTCTACTGACATTTTATACGACTGTGAGTGCCTTGAAAGCACATCTGTTCCACCTCCTCTGGGTCTCTGGTTACATATCCATTGAAGGAATGAATTTAATATAAAATGTGAGCTACATTCAATATTTGAAAAAAGTAATTCTTATTTGGTTCCAACTTCCTCTATATTTATTTTCTCTCATCATAATGGCTGTCTTTTTCTCAATAAAAGATTTGTTTATGCCAGGGTTGTGTTTAGAATGCTACAGCTACCCTTGAGTTTGTTTATAGCTCTCTCTGAAGGCAAATCATGCCTATGCCCAATTCCTACAGACCCAGTTTGGCACAGTTAGCTATCTAACCTTTAAGTTACTTCACAGAAATTTGGGAGGTGTTTTTAATTGTTGTTATTGTTTGGTTGGTTTTGCCAGACAATGTTAGAAACACTTTGCCTAGAACTAATTCTGCGCGGAATTATTCAGGGTGAGAAATGTGAAACTAAATAAGAATTACAATTCTTATTTAGTTTCTTTTCCTCCTGCAAACTGTATCAATTTCTTTTCCAAAGCTCTCAAACTCTTCTCTGAAACATTCCAACACTGAAGAATCCAAGCCTGCGTTTACTGTTTTCTTTTGCATCACAGAGGGAATAAGGCATTTAAACAGTATATTACAAATTCCAAATTGGAGATTGTCTCTTTGCTCCCATAAAATCTTGTGCTGGCTTCTATCAAGAGCACATGTTCTTGTCTTCTTGTAACAATCTTCCCTTGTTTGCGTTGAGGGCCAGATGACAAACTTACGTACAGGAAATATAAGGTGCCTACTTTTATGCTCTGATAGCCAGCACCGCTGCTTGGCAGGTAGAAGGAATTCACTGGATAAATGTTTGCCAAATGAAGGAAGGAAGGAAGGCAGATGCAGACTTTCAAAGTGCAGTGTGGACAGGGTTGGCAAAACACAAAAGCAATGAAAGTTAATATGAAAATCAAGGAAAGACAAATATCATATGATATCACATATATGGGAAATCTAAAAAATATGATACAAATGAATTTATTTACAAAACAGAAATAGAGTCACAGACATAGAAAAACTTATGGTTACCGCAGGGGGGGAAAGGGGAACAAATTAGGAGCTTGGGATTAAAATATACACAGTAATATATATAAAATAGATAACCAACAAAGACCTACTGTATAGCACAGGGAACTACTCAATATCTTGTAAAAAACCTATAATGGAAAAATAACCTAAAAAAGTATATGTATATATATGTATAATACATATGTGTGTGCATATATATGTATATATATATGTGTGTGTGTATATATATATATATATATATATATATATAACTGAATCAGTTTGCTGTACACCTGAAATTTAAACGCTGCCAATGTAGAGGCTGTGAATATTTTACCTGGACTAGGCTAGGCTGTGAAAATGTTTCCAAAGCCAATGATTTACAGCAACAAGACAGAAGGCACTTCTGTTTATCCTAGAGCAAAATGGTTTTGAGGAATCTCAGCACCTAAATTGCTGTGATCAGTTGGGGGTTTCCAATTTCAATTAAAGCAGACCCATCCGGACTCCTATCTGGAAATTCTTTGTTATCAGGGAGTGCAAATTGCAGAGGAAACTTTAATGCAATACAGACAGTGCTTCCTAAAGTCTTAGGGTAATTATGCTGCTTTTTCTTCTAAATGGCTTCTCAGCTCTCCTTTGTGCAAATCCTATTTGAACTGCTTTGACGTATATGAGCTGTAATACTCCAAGCTGCTTTGGAGGCTTTTGTTCTTCTTGTTTTAGCTAGATAGTTTATAAATTTAAAAAACATGTCATCTTTCTGAAATCATTATATGGTCTAGACTTCTCCCCAATTCAAACTGCCCTTCTTGTCCACCCTCCCCACTGCACTCCCCTTGTCGAAATGTAAGAGGATCTACTGTAATAAAATGATTCCTATTATTAATCTCAACGAATGAAAATGCAGAGTTGAAAACAAAATACATAAATAGAAGTTGTCATATAGCTGGAAGGATCTTCAGGTAAATTACAGAATCTTATTGTCTAGGGATCACCTTATCTCTTAAATAATCAGAGGCCCGCCAGAAACATAACACTTCCGTGGGCTGCCACAATCTGCTCCCCCGTGGGCTGGCTGCCCTGGGCCTTCTGACTGCTAAGTGTGATCTCTGCATCTGTCCACTTCCAGTTTCTCTGGTGTGATAATTTGGGGAGAAGAGGGGCAAGCGCAGGCTAGCTGGGGCAGTAGAGAACAATACAGGATATTCCACATTGCTATGGCACTCCCCATGGACCCAGGCAGACTAGAATCTCAGCTCTGTTTCTGTTATAGTGATGTGGTCCTAAACACTTCAGCTCCCTGAATGTCAGTGTTCTCATCTGTGAAATGGGAATAACATAATCATGAATTTCAAGATTTGACCCTCAGTGTAACTCAGTTGGGGCTTTAGTAATTTGCAATGGCTTTTTATGCCACATATGCCCCCATATAAAACAATCCTAAAACCTGCAAAAATTCTGGACAGTTAAGCGCTAAGGAGAATCATGCTTCTTCCAGTCTTTAGGGACCACTTCTTAGTGACAGCGCCTCTTTATCTGGAACATATCTGAGAAGCTAGGACATGACAAATGATGATCACAGCCCCCCAGATAGGAATGATAAACCGCATGCAACAGAGCTCTTGTATTTCACTTCTACCAGAGCCTGCGGGCCCTGATTTGGAATCATATTTACTCTTTTTACACATTTACAAAAGGCTTGGTTACCTGGTTTTCTAAATGATGGGAGATTAGAAACAACAAATAAAAGAGAGTGGGGTTGCTGCCAAGGTGAACCAACAGAGAAGAGTCAGGTGATGATACAACAAAGAGGAGACAGAATCTCTTTTTTTTCCCTTCCTTCTCCCCCAACATAAGAATTGGAAAGCATCGTTGATATAGATGTAAACATTCCCACACACCTTCAATAGCACTTCAGGGCATGACTGCATTCCAACACTAACCAAGGACAGCACATACATGGTACACTTACCATCACTCCCTTCACCTGTGTCTAAAGCAGACAATTTTTTTTTGCGGTACACGGGCCTCTCACTGTCGCGGCCTCCCCCGTTACGGAGCACAGGCTCCGGATGCGCAGGCTCAGTGGCCATGGCTCACGGGCCCAGCCGCTCCGCGGCATATGGGATCTTCCCGGACCGGGGCACGAACCCGTGTCCCCTGCATCGGCAGGCGCACTCTCAACCACTGCGCCACCAGGGAAGCTCAATCCTGATACTCTTAATTGATGCTAGTACAAGACACCCTTGTATTGGCTCCTGAATCTTTTCTAGTCTTACTCAGGCATGACCTACCAAAACTGAACTAAATCCATGAGCTGACATTCATTTACACTCTCCGTGTAATGACTATTTAAAAGGATAGGAACATGAGTAGCCACGTTTGAGAGAATTTTTTTCTGATGTTGAGGGAGATGGTAAAAAAGATTTAACTCATTGAATGATGCATAGGATTTTGTTAAGCATGAAAGTTGAGAAAGGCCTTCCCTGAAGTTATTTTTCTCTTCCTACAATTATTAGGAAGATGGAGCATGGCAAATCAATCTGAGGCAAACTCACTGGCTGTTAATTTGGGTTAGAATCAATTACTTTGGGCCAGGGCTTCCATTGTAGCTAAAGGCATGGTGAACAGCCCCAGAGACATTCTAAGTCAGATGACACCCTCCCATGTTGCTAGGATCCTATCTGGAGGTTTTGGGGCATGAGATAAAGGAATGCCATTTTTTAAGGTTCCCTGGAATTCACATAATCCTTACAAAACAATATTTTGATGAATGGAGTCAGAGGAATGCAACCCGTAAGTTTCTGATTCATGTCGAGTTTATGAGGGTTTACAAGTTAAAGGAAGAGGTGCTAGGAAAGATGTATCCTCCAATTTCACTAAACCCCAAACATCTGAAACAGAGCCTACTTTTCCTTTCCTTGTGTTTAACCCAAAGCTCAGAGACTTTTTGGCCCATTCAGGAACCTTTCTAATCTTCCCTGGGATTTTATGACCCACAGGGGGATAAGGATGTGTTTCTCTAGTGGTCTATGTGCAGTGAAAGGGGCAGAATCCAAACTGTAAGTTGCTGGTGTGTGTTCATTTCACGTCAGTTGCTTGGCCCTCTTGTCTGCAGGGGCTGGGTGATCAGGCCAGTACTCAGAAGTCAGTTCTCCCACTCCTCAATGGAATGTGTAGTAATTCACTAAAAGGTCCAGAGCATCATGTCTTTGTGTGTGCAGGCACATTTCAGGGGCAAAGCATTTAGTCTTTTTACATGGGGTTACTCTGTCTCCCATGCTTTCCCCTCACATTTCTATATTCATTTCAAGAATGTATTTGACCCCCTACAGTGTGCGTTTGGGATACAGAAATGAATGCTATAGGCTATAACTCTCAGTTAATAGGAAAGAGAGACATAGATACAGATCATTATAATACAGTGTGATGCATGTTGTATGAGGGGAAATACCTGCTGTTATGGGAGGACACAGGTGGCTCCTCTGACATAGTTTGGGATACTGGGATGGGGGCAGGTCACCAGATGCCAGTAAAGATTTCCTGTGAGAAATGGTCTGTGAACTGGGTTTTGAAGTATGTGTAGGAGTTCACCAGAAAGATAAATAATTGTGGGAAGGATAAAAGGGAGATGGGAGAGATAGCAGTCTTGGTGGGAGGTGCAGCATAGGTAAAACACTGAGGACTAAGAAACCATGGGATGCTTGTAGGCATTGCTAGGCAGGTAATGTTTGCCAGATCATGAGGCACCTTTCATTTGCCACCCTGGGCAATGAAATGGAAACCCCTTGCGTTCCAAGTGGCTGGTGGGGCCCGTTATGTGAAGGACCCTCAAAGGCTCAGATCTGAAATGGGACTTGAATATAGATTCAGGATGTAGAGTGTAGAACTTGGGTGGAGTATATAGGGGTGCCCAGATATCCAACACTTTTCAATCCACCTGTGTCCAGCCACTGCCCCTGTGTATTCCTCAGGCCCTGTGATTGGCCTGCCTACTTCCCCTTACACTGCCCAAACATACAACACAACTTGCCCCTCACCCCAAGCCAGTGTACCACAGAAAGAGCCTCACACACTTCCCTGCACCCAAGATCCTCTCTGCCTCTGAAAGAAACAAGCCACAACCCTCTTTTCCGTAGAACACAGAGTTGTCAGGGCTCTGGCACTGGAGGGGAAGCCTTCAGGTGGTGTAAAGAAATTGTGTAGGTGGCTCTGAAAGCCAGCTACCCCCTTTCTGACTGTCATGTTCTCTCAATGGGTCTCTCCTATTGCTTTCCACCCATGGCTATTATCAGGCTCTCCAAAGGAATACCAGCCAGTTTACCCTTTAAAGCTCTGCACCAATTACAGATTTTCAAACACCACCAACAGCTACAAAAGTCACTTCTGTCTTGGTTCTGGTTAGATCATTAGCATCTTTGCGATTTTCCCCAAAACTTTACCAATCAACAAGGAAGTACAAATTCAAAATAAAGAGAAACTCAGTTGAGTGACACAGTGTAGCTTCCCAGGGCTATTATAATTGGGGCTATTCCTAGGCTTCACAAGGCTCGTCTTAGGCCACCCATTATTAATAAGACACAGCAATGACCACAGCTACTGGAAGCCCATGCATGAGTTAGAAGACGCCCCCTTTGGGTGGATATAGCCAATTTCAGTTTACTCCTACCCATTGCAGCCTGGTACCTCTGTGCAGTGCCTAAACTATACAACTGTATTTGGTACCCTGGCTACAATCTAGCCCCAAAGGGCTGCTGCGATACTTACTAGACTCATCACGTCTCAGGTCTTGACTGGTGCACACCTGGGCTCCTTTTTAGAGCCCAGAAATGGGCTAAGATGGTGTATCAGTTAAATACTGCTATGTAACACATTAGCCCAAAACATAGCAGTTTAAAGAGCAAACGTTTATCATCCCACAGTCTCTGTAGTTTAGGAATCTGAGTGTGTTTTGTTGGATGCCTCTGGATCGGTTTTTCTCACAGAGCTTTAGTCACGAGGTCAGCTGGGGCTGCATTTATCTCAACACTCAACTGGGGAATCTGCTTCCAAGCTCACTCTCGTGACTGTTAGCAGTTATAGGTCCTTGGTGTCTGCAAACCATAAACATCCTCCCATAGTGCAGTTCACACATGGCAACTGGCTTCCCTCGGGGTGAGCAGGCAATACAGGGCAGCCATGATGAAAGCCACAGTCCTTCTGTAACCCAGTCTCAGAAGTGGCATCCCATCACCTCTGCCACATTCTGTGGTACTGCCAGAAGAAAGTCACTAAATCCAGCCCACACTCAAGGGCACACGATTACACAAAGGTATGGAAAGCAGAAGGCGAGGATAGTTGGGGGCCATCTTGGAGTCTGCCTACCACACTAGGAATCCTAACTCTTTGTCCCTTAGTATCTGTGTGAACTTGAGCAAATCATCTAATCTTTCTGAGCCTTGATTTCTCCATCAATAAAATGGAGACGATTAATGTAAAGGACTTGATCTATAATAAATAGCAGCTAAAAATTGTCATGATGATGGTAACAATGGCGATGATAGATGTGATGAATGTTAGTTTTTCTTTTATCCTTTTCAGAAGGTAGAGGAAGGTCCCAGGGAGCGCCTAGTGGAGTAGTCATTTGTGTAGAAGGATGTACTGGATGGATGAGTCTAATGTTTTTAACATTCATCACCCAAGCTGGAGGAGAACAGAAGCACACTGCCCCAGCAATATGAACCACACCAATAACTTCCACATTCACTTCTGGTCCTCTCAATGATCATTTACTCTCCAAGAGCTTTAAAAACATAAAGTAGCAAATGGAACGTGGAATTATGGTGGGGTGGGCATGACAGTGAAGGAAATAATCCTTTAGTCACTGGACTCCCAACCTGACTTATGGAGTTCGCCTCACTGCCAAGAAGCCCTGACTATGAATATGCAGCCATCGGGGAAGGAGACATTGAGAAGGGTGGGTAGTTTTTCACAGAGCCTCCCCAGGTTTCTTTAAATAGTGGCAGCAGCCTTTAATACAGCTAGGAGGCAGCCCTCTGTGCTCAACCTCCTCACAGTTCTTGGAGAATCTTTTCTGTAAATCCAGCTCTCCCGTTATGGCTATCCAAACAGATCTGCTTTCTGCAGCATTTTCAGCTGGCTGTTGGCATCCCTTCAGAGTAGAGGGCAAGAAAGGTATTCTACTGAGGCTCATGTGTGTTAAATACACAGTTAGCTGACCTTCACTGAGAGTCTCTCTTCTGAGGACCTCATCTAAAACTCACTACACTCAAGGTAAAGGACTATTATCATTCCCATTTTATAGACGAGGAAACTGAGGCACAGTGAGGAAAAACAGATTGTCCAAGGTCACACAGCTAGTAAATGGAAAGATGTTTGTGATGATTTGCAATAAAATGCAATTTTGCCCAGAGTTGGCCACGGGAAAAGGGGATAAATTGTACTTGCTTGATTTTTCCCAGAGAATCTGGCTAGGTTCCAAGCACTGGATTGGAGCACAGAGCTAGTAGGATTTCAGAATAAGGTCTTTTCAAAGTTGTCAACATATGCTACTCACTCCTGACCAATTTCATACTTCAGGCTTTATAACATGTCTCCCAAAGCAGTACATTGAGAGCGAGTTCAATGACATGTGACATTGTGCTACTGCAAACCAGTGAGACAAAGAATGAGATGCGGGCAAATGAAGCCCAGGGGCTCAGATTGGTGGTGAAGGCTAAATCTCACATTCTCTGGGTGGTCCAATAACTGATGTGTATTCTGATTGGAATGCAGAAGTTTGGAGTTGTGGCTGGGGAGAGAGCATTAGATGTTCTAGCCAGTGTGGGACTTTGGACAAGCCACTTAGCATCTTTAAGCCTTACCTCCCTCATTTGTACAAATGGGTTAATAAGAGCTGCTACCTCATATGGTGTGCTATCAATAATTTAAGATACTGCACAAAATCTTGGTTCAAATATGCAGGGTTCTGACTGCTACCTTGTGGCGACTCAGGATTTCAGTTCCCTGTCCTATATCAACCTATATCAGAATGAGGGCGTTGGGCAAGATGGTCTCCACAGCTCCTTCCAACTGGGCCATTTTGTGACCCCAGGACAGAGCAGAAGGGAACAAGAGTTCCATGGAGATGCTGTCAGGAGTGGGAAGAACGTGCCTTCCTAAGAAGCTTTCGACATTCTTTACAACAGCGGATGCTATCACAGGTGAAACTGCATATACAGATCAAGAAGGGCTTCCTTGGGCTTCCCTGGTGGCGCAGTGGTTGAGAGTCCACCTGCCGATGCAGGGGACACGGGTTCGTGCCCCGGTCTGGGAAGATCCCACATGCCGCGGAGCGGCTGGGCCCGTGAGCCATGGCCGCTGAGCCTGTGCATCCAGAGCCTGTGCTCTGCAACGGGAGAGGCCACAACAGTGAGAGGCCCGCGTACCGCCAAAAAAAAAAAAAAAGAAGGGCTTCCTGTGGCTAAAAGAAGCCGTAGAAATGAGTAGGCTTCGGGACTGTGGTTAAGCTTCTGTGAGTTTTCAGGGCAGCTCAGACTGTTTCCCACGTGAAACCATGCCCAGGATTCAGAAAACTACCGCACAAAGACTTTATTGCTTTTGTGTTTTCCCCAGTTGATAAGCTGACATATTCATGGATGAGAGCTCAGTGAGCGTCGGAAATCCTGGCTGCTGGGTCTAACTCATTCATTCACCAAGTGCATATCCAGTCTGCCCCGTCCCTGGTACTGTGGGGATACAGCAGTGAAACAGTTGTAGCTCTTCTTCAAAGAGCTTATGATCAGGTGGGGACCAAGTAAACTGTTCAGTCCAATGTGAGATGTGCTCTATTACTGGAGAGTAGAAGAAATGGCAGAAGCATTGCTAAAAGACACGTTCTCCAAATGTCCTGGAGGTGGTTTTTAAAGAAGTAATTAACCAGAGGAAGGTAATGGTATTCCAAACAGATGGAATCTCATGAACTAAAGTGCAGAAGCAAGGGAGAGTTGTCAGATTTAGAGGAGCAGTAAAAAGTTCTGTTAGAGCCAAGACTGTGTGCCTTTTTGTGACATGGGCTGGATGGTAGGGACAGGAGAGAGGCAGGAGAGGCTGAGGAGAAACAGAGATGCAGGGAAGTAGTAAGAAACGAGAGCAAAGAGATAAGCAGGGGCCACGTCATGAAAGATCCTTGAAAGCCATATTAAAGCGTCTGGACTTCACCTTGAAGACAACTGGAGGGAGCCATTGAAAGATTTCAAAGACTGTTGAACTTGGCAGATACTTTTTGGCACATGGTTAAACTAGATGATCTTTAAGGTCCCTGTAGATTTAAACCATCCCCAGCAGATACTATTGTATTCTCTTTGAGATGCTATCCAAAGGAATAAATTATTTAATATTTTTAAAATAGCCAATTGCACTTTTGTAGGCTTTATTCACATGATGGCATCAATCTAGCAAAATATTCATTGTTCATCTATTATGTGGATGACCCCATGCTGGGTGTGTTGCGGAATTCATTTGTGCATAAAATTAAATAAAAATGTGAGGGACACATAACTGTCCTACACAATAAAAGAGATGGCACAAGATGTATTATTGATTGATTAATTTTGGAGTCAGACATTCTAGATACATGAGCTCTATCTGTCTGAGCCTTGGTCCCTTTATCTATAACATTGGGATAATAGCAGTGTCTACTGTGTAAAGTCATTGAGAGTATTAGAGGAGATAGTACAATTTTTTAAAAAAACTTAATCCAATGACTGGCACGTGATAAGAACTTAAATTTAGTTAGCTATTAACATCATTCTTGGCAGCAGTAGTATTGGTACCTTTGTGAAGCTAAAACTGGCAGAAAGGGTGCGGATAACAACAGTGGAAGGTTTTTACTACTGTCACATTACCAGCTGCAATATAATCTCTTATATTAGAACACCTCAAATTTGGGATCATGGTAATTTGATTTAGTATGAAATTCTTTTCTCCATGGGACCAAAAACAGTTTGCTTCACAAGTGAACAAAGGAAAGCCTGGTGGTGGTAGAGGGGATGGGGGTGTTAAATGCTCATAAAATATATATATATATATATATATATATATATACATATATATCAAGTACTTTAAGCCACTTCTAGGCATATATGCCACATGATAATTATAAATGTAGCCATACTGATCTATTCAAGTATCTCCAAGTATCACTTAAATTGGTAGCACTTGATAGCCATTGATTTCAAAAAGCATGTTTAAAGTAATAAAATGGCATTTCTTTGCAGAACATTTTGTCCTTTTTATTATTTGGCATGTTTTTTCCCCCTTGCTTTCCTCCAGTTACTCTCCACGAATGTTATTTTTGCTAAATTCATAGCAGTCATCATTTATTTATTTATTCAACAAATATTTATTGAGTCCCTGCTCCGTGCCAGGAAGTAGGCTGGGTGCTGGAGAAACAGAAATGAACAAAAAGACAAAGGTCCTCCCTCTTGGAACTTACATCCTAGTCATAGGTTTGCCTTTGGCATGCAACAGTGATAATCTTTGAGGTAATCTTTGGTTAAAAGTGTCCAGAGGTAGGTACAGAAAAATAAACAGAAATGGAACATTGGTAGATTGTGTTAAATCCGATGGACTTCAGAATTTAGACCATTACACCAGAATTTAGACCATTACACAAGATCACAGTCCTGGGACAATAGCTTTTTTATGACATTGTTTTTGTAGAGGTTTTGATTGAGTCTCAAAAATTATATGAATGACTCTTTTGCACATAGAGATTTGAAGGGACACATGCTTTCATCCCACACCAGATCCATAAAGTTCCTTCTTAGTTCCTCAGTGGTTTGATATGAATATTAACAGAGAAAATTAAGCACTACTGGGCTGTTACCAAAAACTGTCATAGAAATTTAAAGCTGGGAAATATTTAAATCCAGATCTGTCCCAAGGCTCAAAACCCTTAGTAACTTGTCTGCTGAACTCTAAAGTTTTCATTTAAAACTGCCATATGAAGTTAGCCAACAGCTATTGTTCTTCTTGACACCTTGTATTTAATCCCCAAGGCCTCCTGAAGACTCAAGGGACTTTGGGTGTGGAGGGGAAATTATACCAAAGCTATTGCCTGTAACTTGAACCACTGCTTCATCTCAGTGATTTGTGGTTTGTACCTGTCTGGGCTTTTTTTTTTTAAGCATGTGTCTACTTCATTTATGTCATTCAACCAAGAGATATCGAAGGCTTCCTGTGTGCCAGACATTTATAGTTTTTGTTTTTTCTCTTTATTTATTCCCCTTGAAGTATATAATCCAGTCTGTGGTTTCTCTGAATTTCAAGAAGCATTCACTGTTGGCTCTCCAACTGGTACCTGACTCAGTCATTTAGAAAATCAAAGTAGCCTTCCCCATCAAAAAAGCAGCTATCATTGTTCCACTGATTATTCCTGACTGTCTGACCAAAAGAAAAGACTCAAGGAAGGAAAGTCTTTGGAAGGAAGAGGCAGGAGCTCTTTGTATAGATTTCTTATCCACTTACCTATCAGCTGTCATCTTTATTTCAAAGCATCTTCACCTATACTGTTGAAACACGGTTATTTGTCTAGGAAAGGTCCCCACGATAGTATTTTTGAAAACATATTCTAAATTTACATGATTTATTTTGGAGTGTAATTGTTAGGAGAGCTCAAATGCTCTCTGGCTTGCCATTATGATCACTTGAGGTGGAGGTGATTGATTACCTTCTTCCCAACACACATCTTTCCATATCCAGCAGCACTCATCCATGCAGCCATCTAGTCAACCATGCCATTATGATGCTCTATGCTAAGCCGTGTTCTAGACATGGGGACCAAGACAAAGACTAACGCAGAGTTCTTGCTTTCAAGGAGCTCACGTTTCAAGATGCACTTGGGACTGCAGAAGCCCAGGTCAACTAAAGTTTGAATATCTAAACCCAGGCACTGGGCAATGGCTTTTGCCATTAAATCAGTTGTCATGACATCAGAGACCTGCTCCTCTGTCTAGAGACTAGAATGTTGTATAGTACCCTGGCCTGAAATCTTGTCTTGGTTACTGCTGTAATTACTCTGAAAGGTAATGTGGGACTGTACACATAGTAGGTGTGTGAAAAGCATTTGTAAAATTGAATTGGGTTGAAATTTGTTTGCTACCTGCCAACTATTTGTCCGGTGAATTGAGATTCCAATAAATGACACATTTTTTAACACTTATAGTTCTAAACCAATTGAGAAGTAAGACAAAGGAGATGTCAGATGTAGAAAACTCTGTAATTCTGGTACAAACACTCTTTGGAGAACATGCCTTATATCTACAGGCAAATGGCTTTCCTAATATTAAATCCAAGGACAAGTAGACTTACCCACCCGATCACCAGCATCGCTTGTCATGTCTCACTGGGGAAACTGAGCAGAACACGCAATCCCTGTAGAGCTTGTATCCAAGAAAAGGAAGAGGAAGGGGTGGGGCTAGGGATGCCCAATTACTCCTTCTACACTTTAAACTCTCCGATAAGATTTCTCAAGTCCCTGCTTCCCCCAGGTGGATTGAACAAAGAGGCAGAGAGAAGTGAGGAATATCACCTTGATAGGAATTCCTCCACAAGGAAGAACTCTCAAGAGTCTATAACACTGCCTGGCAATATCAGTTCTCTGTTTCTTTCCAGAATGTGCTCCTTACCTATTTATTCCCTGCCTGTGTTTTTGTATCTCTCTTGGGCAGCTATTGGTTTCTCCATCCAATTCACCTTCTTTTAATTCCAACTCAGAACTTCCTTCCTTCTTGCCTGATTCCTCTCACCTGCCCCTTCCACACAGGCTCATCCCCTTTTCTGGATCATATCTTCCTGGTTTGGCTTCTAATCCCAGTCTACCTGATCAGCTCCTGTCTTCCAACTGTTAAAGACCCAATGTGATGAACGAATACATCAATTATTTAGTAACTGTGCCAAGTGCTGTTGGACATTCAAGATGTAGTGGTGAATAGATATGGTCTGTTTCCTAACAGAACTTTGAGACACCCAGAGGCTAAGAGATGTAGCAGACAATCATATCCCAACCCTCATAATCCTTCAGGCAGAGAAAGCATGCCTCTGACGTATGCAAGATTCTCCTCGCATTGGCTACAGATATTAAAATATGAATTTAAACTGTTTTCAGTGGTGTTTAAAGGGCTGATTAAATGGTTATTCATAATTTGTATTTGCTTTCTTCACTTTTTTTTCTTTTTAAAATTTCTCTACTATTAACTTCTCTGGTCAAAGAAGGAAAAAAAAGAATCAAACCTTTCCAAAGTCTTATGCAGCCAGGAAAAAAAAAAAAATCAAAGATATCCACCAGCATCTTGCAAAAACAAGAGGGAGTTCTGGGGGTTATAAAACATATGCTTGACAACTGGTATTATCCACTAGCGAGATATTGTTCGTATCACCACAGCCTGAAATTGCACGAATGATCACTCAGGTTATCAATTCACACATGCTTACAACGGCCTGTTGGCTCTGGGAATTACTTTCTTGGATTACTGCAGATCCCTCATCTCCAACCAGGTCATCCTGCAGAGTCCCCACTATAATGAACCTTGGGTGAAGCTCGGCACTCAACTGTATTTTAACATGTCAAGTGGAGTGTGGGGAGTCGTAGAATTATAAGAGTTTGGGAATGTTAGAAAAGAGACGCCACCTTTCAAATCTGTTTCCCAGAATTATCTCGACACACGGCCCCACCACAGTCTCGGTTGTTTGAAACTGAAGTATTTGTCCTCTCAGCAGAAGTGCCACCAGGGGAGGCTCCCGCCTGGTTGTATGAAGTTCCCTTGATCAGTGTCTGCACCCAGGAATAACCAGCAGGGTTAGCCTAGTGGAGCTTCCGGCAGGATAGAGGTGGTCAGCTGTTACCTAGTTGCCAGTAAGTGGAAGTTTTTGCTTTTGCTTTTACTTTCTGAGAATCCTATCCATTCTCTTGGCAACCCCTCATGGAGGAAATTGGTGATAACAACCGGAAGCTATGAGATGCTGCGTCCCAGTACTCCATGCTGTGATCATTCTCATCTCTGTCGAGAAAAGCAGACTCTAATCTACCAAACAGAGCTCCATGTCACATTCACTTAATGACTATATGTGTGTGTACATATGTACATATACAGGTATACATATACATACATAGATACACAGCCATCTACATGCCTACATACATACACACACACACACACACACACATATATATATATATAGAGAGAGAGAGAGAGAGAGAAGGTAGGGGGTGGCTGTTATTGGGTTCTGAGTGCTGGGATCAGTCCTACTGTGAAACTAGGCAGATATGGTTTCTGTTCTCATGGAACCTACATTCTAAAAAGACACAGAGACAATTCAAATAAATTAGTCTTGGAATATGATCTAGGGATTATCTACAACCAAAGCACCTGGGATACTTGTTAAAAAGTCAGACCCTGGGGCTTCCCTGGTGGCGCAGTGGTTGAGAGTCCGCCTGCCGATGCAGGGGACACAGGTTCGTGCCCTGGTCCGAGAAGATCCCACACGCCGTGGAGCGGCTGGGCCCGTGAGCCATGGCCACTGGGCCTGCGCGTCCGGAGCCTGTGCTCCGCAACGGGAGAGGCCACAACAGTGAGAGGCCCGCGTACCGCCAAAAAAAAAAAAAAAAAAAAAAAAACTTTGAAAAAAAAAAAAAAGTCAGACCCTGGCCAGTCCTGCTGAAACAGATGCTTTTGGAGGTGAGGCTTGGGAATCTTTATCTCAACATGCTCCTCAAGTTGTAGTCTGTTTGAGAACAACTATAATGTGATAAATCCTATGAGAGAGAAGGGTAGGTTGTCAAGAGAATTTGCAGGAGATACACCAGACCAGCTTAGCCTATGGAAATTAGAGAGGACGTCCCAGAAGAAGTAGTTCTCAAGTTGGGAGCTAAAGAAGAGAAAGAGCCTGTGCTCCGCAGCGGGAGAGGCCACAACATTGAGAGGCCCGCGTGCCGCAGAAATTAAAAAAAGGAAGATAAAGAGTTACCCAGAAAAATACAAAGGAAGGAAGAAGAGTCAGCAAGAATGGCCAGCAAATGGAAGCCAGAGAGTCTATGGGGAGATTTTTCAAAACATACCACCCTTGGTAACTAAGAGACTCCTGTGAGCAGAGATCAGTGTGGTACTTTCTCCATTTGTAATGCTTCCAGTTTAACAGAAGACCAGGCTTTCCTTGGCACCCTGATAAGCTGCATCCATTAGCTTCACTTCCCTCTTCCTGTGCTTATTTCTTTCCAATGATGACAGCACCATAGAAACCTGAATTGATGTTCTGACATATTGCAGGAGCCAGACCTCAGATCTGGAACCTTCCATGTGGTACTCTCAGGAACACAGAATCCCTGACCTCATGATGGTTGCCACCAGTGGAATGGATGATTTCACCTTTCTATACAGAACCAAGAAAGTCCTGAGAAAGTGGAACTTCAAACATCTATACACTGATGGTCCATTTCTCCACTGGATGCTACCCACTTCTTAATTTTATGTTTGTTCAGGACCCAGCTTACTAAGGTCAATTAAAGTCAGGAAGAGATGTCGGTTTGATTTAGTAAAATTGGATTCTTTGTCTCCCTTGGGTTTATCTCCTTGGGCTGGGCTGTCATTTGAATTTTATGTTTTTGTCCTTATTTCTTCGGACCATTTTTTTTTCTGGGAAGTGTTTTTCAGGGTTACACTCACTCTGTTTGCAAGGAAGGTGTTTGTTTCTGTAAAGTGCCTGTCCTATCTGATCTCTATCGTCTTTACGATCTTGCATTCTGTCGCCATGGCTCATGTCTGGCTGTGGTTTATGTTTTGACAGGAGTTTGTTATAAAGCTGGGGATCACGGCTCCAGCTTTGCCTTTCAAACTTTCTTCTTTACGGTAGTCATAAACCCATGCTGTTAAAATGTTCCCTCTGAGGGAGGGGGTGAAATTCTGATAACAAAAGGCTTGGGAGAAAGGAAAAAAGAGAGGGGGGGGACGGAGGGAAGGAGAGACGGAGTGAGGAAGAATTTTGTAGAGGTGCTATTAAAGTAGCCAGGTACATACCAGCGTCATTCAAATGTAAACTACAAAAAGAATATGTAGAGTTGTCAAAGATTTGAGAAAATAATGGCACAAAGGCAAGAGAAATGCACCTAGATTATCGTGCCGTGCTGTTTTTTATCTTTGGGATCTTGGACAAGTTGGGCAGTGCAGACCAGTGAATGAAGTTAGCCCCGAGTTTGCTGGAAAGGGAGAGAGTAGGGCAGGGACAGCCCCTGAGCCCTCTGTCCTCAAAAGCAGCCATCTTGCAAGTTCCTTTGTGAAAATGCTTAGAATCATCTTGTTTTTTGTGTCAGTGGTGGAAGATTTATACAGTGAGGTGGTGTCTGGATTTCAGCCTTTGTTCTTGCCTTCAGTAAGCAAGTAATGAGGACTTGCTGTATTCAAGGCCCTAACTCTGCATCCCTCCATCCCTGGTGGAGTCTACTGTTGTGCCCTGGGAGCTCAGCTAGACACTCAGTGTCATTTTCTTCTATTTCAGTTAATCCCCAAGGTCATATGGAAGGAAAGTAATATTATCCCCATGTAACTAGTTTATGATCAGCCACCTAGGTATATAGCACATGTGTATTGACATGGAGGGGGTGGGGTCTGCGGAGAAAAAGAACAGGTGGATCCATTCTCATTAACGATCTTAAACTGCGGCTCCCTGGAGCAACAGAAGTGGGTTGGGCCCTGTTCTCTCTGATTTCACAGCCTGTGTCTCTCATGCTACCCCAGGCTGATTCTTCTCTAGCCATCTAGTGAGCGAGAAAGAGGATAAAGCACAGCACTTCACTTTACAGGAAGGTCTGGGGACCTTTTATTGAGCAAGCAGTGGAGAGTTACATCCCTGATTCCCCAGCCTGGGAAAGAGCTCAGGAGATGCCTCTAGATCCCAGATGCAGCCATCCCGCAGCTCCTGTGCAGCCCGGAGTAACTCCCACCCAACACGAGTTCTCCTGGTGGCCTTGTCTCCCAGACCCACAAGCCTCACTCACACGTGAGTGCCTGGCCAAGGGTTTCAGTGTCTCTGTCCCACCTTCCCATTCTCCTCATGTTCACCACACTTTCCCCTCGCTGCCTCCCACGCAGAAGTTATTTGGGAATGTGTCTGCCCTTCTCTCCTTCTTTCCATTCATCCTCCATCTCCCTTCCTTTTTTCTCTTTCTAGCGTTTATTCACTGTGTATTGAACACAAGGTATGTTCCATGTTATTTAATCCATATAGAAAGCTACCACTAATAACAATGAAAAAATAATAAAATAACTATTATCAAGGTCTTTAAGAGCAAAGTTCAGCCATTCAATAAATATTTAAGTGCCTACTCTATGTTCCACATTGCTCTCAGTTCTGAGAATATAGCCAGGAGCAAACAGATACAGTTCCTTCCTTCTTGGAGCTTGTATTCTAGTGAAGGAGCAGATAATATACAAATATAATATGTGGGCAATGCTATGAAGAAAAATTAACTAGGGTATGATTAATAATTCATCGCCTAATAGCCAGAGGTGAGAGCATTCTGTGGTGGATTTTATGTGCTCTCTACAGAATCCCTGTGAGGCTGGCCCTGTTCTCACAGGTTTCTCACCTAGCAGATGAGAAACCCAAGGTCAGGGTGATTAAGTAACTTGTCCAAGGTCACACAGTGGCAGAGCTGGGATTCAAGTTCCACGCTCTTGACCCCATGGCCAGGTCCACGCTCCAGGTCCACGCTCTTGACCCCATGGCCCACTCCAGGGAAGAGATCAGGGCTAGTGAGGCCTGGGAACAACAAGGCCAGGAGGGTCCCTGAGCCTTTTTGTCAGTTCTTAATAGTGACAGAGGAGAAAGAGGGGAGTGAGAGAGAAGCCAGAGCTGTGTGCATCAAGATGCAGTGGACCTGCTCCAGCTCCTGTGGTCCAGGAGACGTCTGGAACCCTCATCTCCCGGTAAGATGGCACCTCTCCTCTTGGAGGTGATGGAGTGCAGACAGAGGCCAGAAGTGTCGTTTCATCCTGGGAGGTGAAGCCACAGTCCCCTCGCTGCAAGAGGATGGGCAGCTTCAGGGAAAGAGCTATTGGATAATGGTAGAAAGTGAGGGTTTTTAGCTGTTTAACCCATGAGGGACATTAGCCCCATGCTGGTAACTGGGTACCAAGGCTCAGACCCATCCCAGAACCCACAGAATGCCCAGAAGCTGCCTTCTCTTGCCTAAATCCTCTGATTTTTCTGAAAATCTGCACACAGCATGTCAGATTCCAACAGCTGGCACCCATGTGGTTTTACCAGACCTGGGTAGGTGCAGTTGGGCTGTTAAGTCCTGCTGCCAGAAAGCCTATGCAACATTGAATTCACTGTCAGAATCTCTGTTCCTTTCCTTGTAGACACAATCTAAGGGCCAGAAGCACAGCCCCCAGTGGACTTCGGTGGAATGTGAAGCTGACCCTTTTACTGCTTCTCATTTCCAAGGATTTTTACTTCCCTGTAAAATGCCCCTGGAATGCTGACTTGCAGATGGTGTCTTTCTTCCTTTCTTCCTTCCTCCCTTCCTTCCTTCCTTCCTTCCTTTCTTTTTCTTTCTTTCTCCCTTCCCTTCCCTTCCAGCCCCTTCAAACTAAGTAGTCTCAGATGAGATGCTTTTTTACTTGTAAAACTCAAAATTAACTTTAATCCCAAAACGAATCTGTTAAAATGACTAGCCTCTGATCCTTAATTATCTGGACTAGAATATTCAAATATGAAAATTCCCTATATGGGACCCTAAAACCTTTTTTTCTTCTTCTTGTGGTTTTGGTTCTCCAGCCCTGAGTTTTGAAAGTGGCTTTACCTCTGTATGAGAAACCCATGTGTATACATAACCAGTTTGGGGTTGGCAGCCTGTCTAAATAGACATGCCAAGTCCACCTCCATCCATTTGCCAAATGTCTCGTAAGTAGCTATTTATGTCACGAATGCGCTGTGATACTGAGATGACTGAGGAATGTTCCCTGCCTTCAGGGAATCACAGTCACTGATGGAAAGACAATAAAATGAATGATTCCAGCACTGCAGTGTAAGCCATACAGCCTGTGCACACAGTGTTATGGGAGCAATGACATGCATTAAATGCTTAGCAGGGTCAGTGCTAAGCACTTTGCATGCATGATGTTATTAATACCTGTTCACTGAATTCGTGACTATTCTATTCCCATTTGACAGATGAAGACAGTGGGGTGTAAAGAGCATACATCGTTTGTTCAAGGTCACAAAGTGAATAAATGAACTTTCACTGCAGCATCCAATTTTAAAATCACTTTAAGAATACCAAGGAGAGGAGAAAACCATAATTCAAAAAGAGTCATGTACCACAATGTTCACTGCAGCTCTCTATACAATAGCCAGGACATTGAAGCAACCTAAGTGTCCATCAACAGATGAATGGATAAAGAAGATGTGGCACATATAAACAATGGAATATTACTCAGTCATAAAAAGAAACAAAACTGAGTTATTTGTAGTGAGGTGGATGGACCTAGAGTCTGTCATACAGAGTGAAGTAAGTCAGAAAGAGAAAAACAAATACTGTATGATAACACATATATATGGAATCTAAAAAAAAAAAAAGAATGGACTTGAAGACACGGGGAGGGGGAAGGGTAAGCTGTGACAAAGCGAGAGAGTGGCATGGACATATATACACTACCAAACGTAAAATAGATAGCTAGTGGGAAGCGGCCGCGTAGCACAGGGAGATCAGCTCGGTGCTTTGTGACCACCTAGAGGGGTGGAATGGGGAGGGTGGGAGGAAGGCGCGGGAGGGAGGAGATATGGGGATATATGTATATGTATAGCTGATTCACTTTGTTACACAGCAGAAACTAACACTTTTGTAAAAACTAACACCACTGTAAAACAATTATACTCCAATAAAGTTTTTTTTTTTTTTAAAAAGAATACCAAGGAGAGAAGTGGAAAACTCGGAGGGAAAAAGGGATTCACCACCACAGGATATGGTGCTTTAGCTAAAATTTGAGGGTGCCTAAGACTTGGGATGAAACAGAAGAGGGAGGACTACGATACCCCAGGCAAAGGATGCCGCGTGAGCAAAGGCTTCGAGGTGTGCCGAGCACGGAAGCACTAAGGGAGCGGGTGAGGTTGAAATGGAGCTGGGAGGATGGTGGGTACAGCCAGTTTATTATTTTAATTCTACAAACCTTTCCTGCGACTTCAAAATCCACTTTAAAGGGTCATGTTTTATTAGCTTCTATTTTAGTGACCACTTAACACCTTACAGGGAATGTCTTGTATCATATCCAGCCCTGGGAGAGGGCCCAGTTTTATTCACGTTTGCCTCTGTCTCTGCGGAGAGGAAATCATCTCTTTTGCATCTCTTGGCATTGCTAAAGGTTGCTGAGTCCTGGTTTCGATTAAGTTTGAAATCACACACATATGTCTTTCTCAGGCAACATTTCTTTAACCCAGATGAATTGTGCTGATATTAAAACACAAAATTGAATGACTTGTGGTGTCTCCATGGGTTTGAGTTTGAGAAGGCCCAATAAATCATATTGAAATAATTTCATAAGAATTCTTGATGTTTGGCACCTTTGAAAAATCAAGGAATGGAATTTTTTCGCTTCTCTAGTCTGGAGTAGTTTGTTTTTGTTTTTGTTTTTTCCTTTAGTCAAGTGAAGTGGTTTTGGGTAAAAAGATCCAGAAAATGGCAAACCATCTGAAAATGTCAGATGTGGTTGGTTCACTTGGAGCAGTAACCCCCGTGAGCTGGAAGTCTGTAATTAATTACTTAATTTCATCATCTACATGTAGAGAAAGTTTTGCATACTTTAAGGCTGCCACTTTGTAAGGGACATACTTTGTGATCTAAATGGCAAAAAATGCAAAAGTTAACACTGTTCATTGCTGGTGAAGTTGTGGGTAAAACATGTACTATCAGGGCAGGTGGGGGAGTAAATTGATCACAGCATGTGACGGGTGACTACTGGTACTTAGTTAAATAAAATATACTTTTTTTCCCTTTTCAGTGTCTGTCCTTTTGGAAAAAGTTGGAAAACACTCTCTATGCCCCTCAACAAGGGAATGTTTAAATAATGAGTGAAACAGCTGTATTCTGGAATACAATCCAGTGATTAAAATCAAGCAATGCTTAATCATCTAATCTAATCAATTAGATGTCTTAGTCTTGGAACTCAAAGATGTATTATTGAGTGAAAAAAGACAAGTTCCATATAGATAGATTTATTATATAACTTTTATGTAAAACAAATAGAACAAAACAAAAAGCATGCACATAAAATGATATGTGTTATCTATGTGGACATACAAATGGAGATAAATGTATAACTTAAATATTTACAAGACTACATAACATACTGATAACAAAGGTGACCTGGGGAGGGGTGAAGGCACTGACATTGGTGGGTACAGGGTTGTCAGGGAAACTTTAGACTCCTAATAATTGTATTAGTTAACCCTAGCTTCTTCAACAAATAAAACTCGATATCTCAAAGTCCAAATGGGTTTTCCCAGTATGTGGCAGCTCTCCTCCTGGTGGTAATCCAGGCTCCTCCCATCTCCTGGCTACTCCACCCATGGCGGGTGGGGGTCCACGGAATCCTCTGCTGGGTCTTCAATATCTGGCTGTTAGAGGTAGGAAACAGCTTGCCAATTACATGTAGAATGATTTTACTTGTCCTTTCTGAAAGTTGAATATGCCTCGATGTCTGCTTGGTGGAAAAAAAATGAAAACAATGAGAACGTCCACTGGGCATTGGTTACAACTCCATCACAAGGCAGCATCCAACTGAAAGGCAGTTTAAGAAATGAGGTCTACTCTATGCCTAGAAAAAGAAATCAGATCTAGCGAACAGTTAGTGAGTCTCTGCAGCAGTACTGTATTAATTTTTTGCATGTGTATTACTTATGTAATTAAAAAGTTAATAAAAATTAAATTCAGGCATAGAAATAAACAAAGATTGGTTGATTAAAAACAATAATCAGGGCTTCCCTGGTGGCGCAGTGGTTGAGAGTCTGCCTGCCGATGCAGGGGACACGGGTTCGTGCCCTGATCCAGGAAGATCCCACATGCCGCGGAGCGGCTGGGCCCGTGAGCCATGGCCACCGAGCCAGTGCGTCCGGAGCCTGTGCTCCGCAACGGGAGAGACCACAACAGCGAGAGGCCCACGTACCTCAAAAAAAAAAAAAAAAAACCCCAATAATCATTCTACTTTACCTCATCCTGGCCCCAAGTAGCTACACAGCTTTCTTCTCTAGTCATCAGATTTTTCTGCTGTAAAATGAGGATGTGGAATATAATCATGAATAACCTTATTACATTTATTAAATAATTGTTAGTGTTTTGTAATATATTTTTCCCACATATGTTAAGTGTTATTCATAATCACTAATCAGGAGCTAATCAGTATCACCATGAGTTAAATTCATTCCTACTCAAATCAGAGAAACATGCTAAACATATTCTTTTTTTAATAGTATTTTTGAAATATGGAACTAGCTAGAGCTGCATTTTGAGATTTTCAGAGACCCATTGGGATTAGAAAATGCTATGGGAGTCACTGGACTAACCTGGGGTCTTCTCTGGCTCTGTCATTCTAATTTAGTAGCTAGGCTAGTGCCTCATATAGAGCACTGCTTTCATGGGTATTTGTTAAAGAAATTAGTGAAATCATAAGTTGAATTTATGCAAAAACTTATTTAAAAATATATGTGTGCATGTGTGCACAAGAGAAAGGTTTATACCGAGTACAAAAATTATTCAATAATTGAAGATATGTTAATAGATAGCTTTCTAAAGGAACTTAGACAATCAACTCAATAGTGAGAAGGCATTTGATCAAATTAAACATCCATCAGGATTAAAAAGGACAAAATCATAAAAACAAGATGTAGAAAAAGAATTTGTTTTTCTTTCCGTAATAAGTAATATGATCAGATCTCAAATCAACATATAGTACTTTCCTAATCCTAGAGGAAATTCTCAAAAAAATTAGGGAAAAAAAAAAGAAAGCCTACTACTTTCCTCATTATTTAACACTTTTTTTTCCTCAATGAGCTGTTCTAACTAGTGTAATAAGATGAGAAATTAATGGTATAAATATATTGGGAAGAAGGAAATACATGGATTTCTTCACCTAGAAAACTCAAAAAAAATCTTCTAAAGAACTATTAAAATAGTAGGAGCATTCAAGTAAGTGTCAGTGTTCCAAATAGAAATATAATGAAAAAAATTATATTAACCATTCAGCATAACTAAAATATTCAAGCATTGTTAGCTATTTACCTATGGAAAGCTACAGAATGATTTTGAGGTAGAAATAAAGATTTAAACAAATGGACAAACATTTCATGTTCCTGTACGGGAGGATTGGGTATTTTAAAGATGTCAACCCTTTTTTAGCAAATTCAATTTAAGTTAAACCAACCTCCTTCCAGTTTTTCCTGTGGGGGAGGGAGGGACGGGGGGACTTGACAAAATTATCTTAAGATTCACCTTGAAGAATAAACAGTATAATTATGAAAATGTTGAAATAAAAATAATAGCGAGGGCAGAAATAAATCTACCAGATGTAAGCTACATTATAAAGTTTGGATAACTGAAAGAATATTGTACTGTCATAAGGAAGGAATGAGAGAACATTATGTAACGGAGTAGTTCATCCAGACAAGCTCTTCTAAGGTATAAATATTTAAGATCTGACGAAAGCAGCAGCCCAAATCACGGGAAACGCACATATGCTCCTTGACACATGCTGTCTGTCCCCTGAGCCAGGACTACTCTCTTCCCCCTGGTCCCCTGTGTCTGATTGATGTCTTTTCTTCCTTTAGCTTAGGTCTTTCTCTGACACCTCACTCTCTCCCCATCAACCCTGCACCATGTCCATGAGGCATCAGTAACTAGAGCGTGGACTTATTCTGAAAGTCAGTAAAGGATTTCAATTTCATACTTAGAGGGTACTGATTCATGGTAAGAGGTCCAGCCATGGCTGTGGACCTCACCTGCAGAATGTTATTATCAGTGCTTTGGATAAAGGGATAAAGAAACTTTGCCCCTCATGAGAGGCACACAAGTGAGAGAAACACCCTGTGGTAGAGCTGAAAAAATCGGGATCCAAAATTATCTGATTATGCCAAGGCACTGGTTGAATTAAATGAAAGGAAATGAAGTAAGGATTACAAGTAAGTTCTTGGAACTTGGAACACGTAAATCCATTCATTCGGCAAATATGTACGGGTCCTCAATGTGTGTCAGGTGATGGATAAACAGTGGAAAACAAGAACAAACCATGACACACATCTCATTTGTCCTTAATTAATGAATTAATAGCTCTAACAATTGCTTGATCAGAAGCTCCCTAAGAGCGGGATGGGGTTTATCACAGTCATCATTGTTTCTCCAGCACATATGTGAGGTGGTGTGGCAGAAGTCTTTTGGTAGAAAATGGAAGAAAAATACCTATTAGATTTCTGGGAGGATCAAAAAATTTTGTGGCGTTTTGGAACCATGTTGACAGATGGATGACACATTTAAAAACAGTACCTTCATCAGATCATGATACATTTAAAAACAGAGTAGGTCCATCTGATCACATCACTGACTGAAGCCTTCCCGTGCTATCTCATTGCACTAAGATTGACATGTCAGCCCTTTGCCGTGGCCGAGAAGGCTCCAGATAATCTGACCCCACCTCCTTCTCTGAGCTCATCTGTCACTTCACTCTCCTTGCCTGTGGTCCTTCCACATTGCCTGCTGTCTCATACTAGGACACGCCAAGCACCTTCAATTCTGGCTTATCCCTCTCTTAAGGCCTTTGTCCTTGCTGGTCCCTGGGCCTGGACCTTTCCACTGCCAGATGCTCACATGGCCCGTTCAGTCCAGACTCAGCTCCATCAACACCTCCCCACTGCAGCCTTGCAGACCAGCCAGTCTAAACTAGACTACCTTCCTTCACTACCAGCTTTATTCTCTGTCTTCCCACTTGTCTGCTATTTATCTCCATCACCTAAAACAAAGCCAGGCCCCGTAGCAGGTACTTAATAAACATATACTGAATGAAAGAATCTTTGAAATAGCAAGAAAGAAGATACTTAAATCAGATGCTTTGCTTGAGAAAAGAAGTAAAAAGGTATGTTAGAATGAAATAATGTTAATTTATGGAAGTAAAATGAATTTGGCTTGTTTTCCCTTCATTGAGACAAAAGGAACCTGCCTTGAACCTGTATCACCCCTAACAAAGTTCAAGCACGTCTTATTTCCATTGTTTTGACTATTTATAATGGTTATTTATAATAAATGAAAAACATCAATATTGTTTATTTCACTACTAGGCGCATTTCCATTTACATGCTAGCATAATGCGTTTACTAATTTCTGAATACAGGTAAGTCTAAAGTTGAATGAATCTTCGTGTTTATTATGTAGTAGAATTTTTAATTCATTATGCAGTGGTATTTCAGTGGTAGAATTTCCTTTTGGATTTCTGAGGTACTGCAGCTTTAGAACAACTGTATAAAACTAAGCCAGTTTATCCAGTATCTTGTTTATGAAAAATCGTTTAAAAATCAGAGTTACCACTTGTTTTATTATAATTGACTTTGCCTAATTAAAAGCACAAATGCGTTGTGTGGTTATATGGTTTTCTCTTTCCAATGAGGTAGAAAATCTTTAGTTAAATAATTGTCAAGAGTTAAGTGGTACTAATATATTGTTAGTTATAAGCATTCTTCTTATTCCCCATTTTAATTGGGGTCCTCAACCTCTTACATTTTTTTTGAAGTGAATTTTCTTTGAAAGATGAAATTACAGGCATTTAGAATATAAGTGATGGCCCCAAATCAAAGGTCTTAACGTTGGACAGTGGTTTCTCAAAGGTCTTGGAGAACTTCAGAGCGCTTAAGATCTAAACATCAGAACTGCAGTTTGGCAAGAGTATTTACCAAGATCTTAGAGTCACACCTAATAAACTACCAAAGAGCCAGAGATTCTCCAGACAAGGAGCAATTGTTACATTGATTTCCCTAGAAGTATGTGAGTATGCTTGTTTTACCACAACCTCATCAGGTTTATGTTTTAGTCTTTTTATTATTATTTTAATATGTATCGTACTTTGATTACTAGTTTGAACATTTTCCCATATGATCATTTTCTTCTTGCAATTTCTTTCATGTGAATTCCTTATAAACACCCTTAAGAGTTTAAGAAAAAGTTTCATAATTATTGATAGAGACAAAATGCTCCAAAAGGCAGATGCACAGTAGTTTATATCGTCTCAGTGATTAAGAGTTCCCAATGAATCCATTTGGTTTCTAAATGGGGGAAGAAATCAGCTAATATCTACAAGTATCCTGTAGATACCTTAATGTCTACAAGTAACACCTACAAGAAAAGATAGAAGCTAGATCCTGCCTCCATAGCGCCATCAGCCCTATGCAAGAACTTCTGGGGAGCGGTGCCGGTGCTTGGGGACAAGACAGAACAACAAAGAAAGACTTCCCAAGGAACTGGAATTCAGAGCTCAAAACCCAAATTAGCTAAGGATAAAGTGTTAGCTATTCAGGACTAATAATGTTTACCTACACAGTAGAGCATTATTTAAACATTCTTTATACACATTTCAGGCTCCTGAATAATTTAATCTGTGATTTTCTTTTCTGTTTCATAAGCACATGGATAAATAACATTACCGTATTCCACTCACCTAATATCACAGAAAATCTTCCCATGCTCTCTTACTCGCCATGCTTTCCCTTTCCAATTTTTGGAGCACTGACCTAAATGTGTTAGAAAAATAGAATCAATTTAATAATCTATTAGAATCTTAATCTCTTTTCAAGTATATTTGAAAGATACAATCCCTTTCGTGGAGGCACAGTGTAGATTTATACATATCAATATTTAAATTATTTTTAGTTCCAGGGACTAAAGTATAAATGTAAAGCTTAGGTGCAGTTTATGAGTGTGACAGTATAAAACTTAAATAGATCTAGAATTGGTGTGGCTGATGAGTTAGGAGACCATGGGGTCTAAATCTGAAATGTTCACAGATTTAAAGTCATTTAAATTAGGCTGTGCAGTGTGGTTGCACAATTTATTAAAAGGACATTTTAATCTTCTTGGTGCTTCAAAAATAATAAAATTGTATATCGAATTCAGGATTCAGAAGAAAATGGCAAAGAGTTCAAAATCATAAACCTATTTTTAACTTTAACTATTTTCACATTGCATTATAAATACTTAGATATTTTGTTATTAGAAATGAGGTATAAAGACAAGGACAAAAATCTATCTTTGTGTTTCCAGCACTTGCCAAAGAGCTTTACACCTACTCTGGGTTCAGTGAATGTTTATAGAAGAGATCAGTGAATGAGCTAGAGGGATTTCCTCAAGCACATGAAATTTTTTTTTTTTTTGGTTGGTTGTCCCATTCACTGTGCATTATCTATATGTTGCACCGTGTGTGTGTGTGTGTGTGTGTGTGTGTGTGTATGTGTGTTGTATTTTTGACTATACTCCCTTGCAGAACAGAAGCTCTTTAGAGATAATCTTTATGGTAGACAGAATAATAGCCTCCCAGAGATGTCCAGCCTGAATCCCTGGTACCTATGAATATGTTACCTTACATGGCAAAAGGAACTTTGCAGATCCAATTAAATGAAAGACCTTGAGTTGGGAGATTATCTTGGATTATTTGGGTGGGCCCGGTACAATCACAAGGGTCCTTAAAAGCTGAAAAGGGAGGCAGAAGAGGAAGTGAAAGTGAGGCCATGAGGATTCCATCCACCATTGCTGACTTTGAAGATGGAGGACGGGGTCACAGCAAAGGAGTAGAGAGAGCCTGTAGGTGCTAGAAAAGCAAGGAAATTGAGCCTGTACAGAGAAATGCAACCCTGCTGACACCTTGATTTTGGCCCAGCAAGACCCATGTCAGATTGTCAAACTATAAGGCAAATAAATGATAGATGATAGATGATAGATGATAGATAGATAGATAGATAGATAGATGATAGGTAGATTTTAAGCCACTAAGTTTGTAGTAATTTGTTACAGCAACAATAAAAAACTAATAGTCTCTGACAACACCTTTCTCTCATCACTTCCTCCTTATTTTATGTGTGTTCACGCCTCCATTCCATGCTGGAACAGGACAACATTAATCAGGATTCTTCTGTTTGCAAATCACAGAAAGCTAACAGACACTCAAGCAAAAAATGGAGGGGGATGGTATATCTCTCATAAGTGGGACCTCCAAGGGATTGAGTTGGCTTCACTCCCAGCTAAGACAAGGCCCAAATCAGTCTACAAAGACTCTTGGTCTCTCTGATCAGCTTCCCTCTATATGCAAGCTTCAGCATTTCTACAATTCACATGCTTTTAGTGGCAAAACTGTCCTCTTTCTTTCAGGAAAGGATTCTAATTTGCCCATCTCTGTAGCGTAGGAGGTTGAAAGTGTGCTATGGTTATCCATCGCTACACTTAAAAATGCCCCAAGACTTATTGGCTTAAAATACAAACATTTCTTTTATTTACTCATGATTCTGCAATTTGGGCAAAGTCTGTGGAAGGCAGCTCATTTCTGATCTGTGTGAAACCAGCTTGAGGCAGCTCATTTGGGGCTCAAGGATCCACTTCCAAAATGGCTTCACTCATGCAAGCTGGTGCTGGCTGTTGGCTGGATGCTCAGCTGGGGTTATTGTCTGCAAAACACAGTTCCCCTTCATGTGGCTGCTCCACATGGCTAGGTTGGGCGTCTCACAGGATGGCAGTTTTAGAATAGTTGTACTTTGTACATAGCAGCGGGGTTTTCCCCCAAGCACAAAGTGGAAGCTTCTAGGCCTTCTTAAGTTTTGGCCCCAATAGACACAAGGTCACTTGCACTACATTCTGTTAATTAAAGCAGATCACAGGGCTCAGTCCAGATTTGAAAAGAGGAGACTACATACACAGATCATGAATTCCATTGTTGTGGCTGGTTGGGGCCATCAGAGTAGCAGTCTACCACATTGGATAACAGAGCTTTGTGAGTGATGGTCCAAGTAAGACCATCCGTTTCCAAAAAAATGGTACAGGCAGTCCCACAAAGGAAACAGGACTGAAAACAAACCTCAGGTATCCATAACAATCATTTCCCTCAGTGCTTGAAAGTATTCCATGAAGCAAAGCTGAATTTCCCTCTACGTCTATTGACTATACAGCTTGTACATTTCCTGGAGTTGGAGACATGATTAAAAATTTAAAGTTAAGGAATTAACCAACTTTTTTCCCATTTGACTTTTCTTAAACTATGAATGAAAATAATGATATCATAGAGCAAACACTACTAAAAAGAAATTAAATTGTGCAGGATTCATGAATAAACTATAATGTAGGCTAATCCAATGATGTTTATTTGCAATAACCTTTTTAATGTGACAATTCCTTGGATATTGTAGTAAAATATTTTCACCCTATGTGTATATTTTTATGGTTTGTGTTTATTTTCCACAGTA
This sequence comes from Delphinapterus leucas, assembly GCF_059928025.1. Taxonomy (NCBI): domain Eukaryota; kingdom Metazoa; phylum Chordata; class Mammalia; order Artiodactyla; family Monodontidae; genus Delphinapterus; species Delphinapterus leucas. Next base: position 43,834,598 of record NC_143133.1, on the reverse strand, counting down.
TAGATCCCAAAATGTCAAATTACTAGAGCTGATTTATGGTAATTAGTTTTAAGTTAGAATATTTGAAATGCATTTAATTAATTTTAGCTGTTTAGCAAAGTACAATAAGGTTTTTTGCATTAACAAAGTTTTCTTTATAATATATCAGCTATGCATATGTTTAAGGATATGATGGACTCAGATTACTCTTATCTGAATTTTATATTTAACAAATAAACATGCACTGTTGGGGATTAGACAGTGTTTAGAAAATGTATGTATAAGGATTATTTAGGCTGAAATTGCCAAAGATCCTGGAATATTTAGCACACACTTGTTGATTGATTTCACTGCAGTAAATATGAAGCAATAACAACTATATAAATTATTCAGAGATTAGTCATCCACATCGGGATTCTTTAGAGATCACTTCAGAAAACAGTTTGGCAGGGTATTCTTTTTATAGTTTTTTTTTTTTTTTGAAAATCCATGTACAAAAGAGATATAGATCCATACAATGGATAAATACTGATGCTTTTAAAATGAAATTAAATATTTTTAAACATTCAAGTGAAAATTGCATGGTTTTTCCTACTAAAGCTCTCTTGCGTAATTTATTTATCTTCAGTATTATTTTTGTCTTTCAGGAAGCCTGATATAGTGAACGTAAGAGATTTATTAAAAACCTTCAATCGCTTGAGAGTGCTTTAGTACTTTGCCTCAAAATCTGCACATAGGCAAAATTCCTGATATTATGAGTTGGGATTTTCAGTGTAAGAGGATTTAAAATCTCTGCTAAAGCATGGGCTTGTTAGCTGTTTCTAAGCGTCATATATCAGAGGGACCCAGCTACTTACCAATCGCTCAAACTAAAATGGGGCAGGACAGGACACGTGGAATGAAAGAGACCAATTTAGACCAAGTGGAAGGTATCAAGTTCTCTGAAAATGGCCCTTTTATTCTGGAAAGATATTTTATTCAGCTCCAGAAGCGGAGAGAGTAATCAACACTTACATAGGTATGGATCTCTTTGTACATACAGATACAGATCACTTTTTAAAGATTTCCCTTCATTAAAGCAATTTGAGACATAGTGTTGGAAAGTGTTTTAGTGGTTGAGTGTTTGCAGATTTGAAGTTAGAGACCCCAGTTATCTACTTATAAATCATGTGACTTTGAAACATTCCTAAAAACTTTTTCTTTTGTAATAACCTTTTTGGGTCTCAGTCCCCAATTCTCTTGGGGTTGTGCTAAAGATCCAGTGAGTGAAGGCCAAAATACTCCACATACCGCAAAGCATTACATTATCCAAATTTATATCATTATGACTACTACTACCAATAATAAAACATGATTGGGTAACTGGTCTGCAAACAATCCATTGAAAAATCCAGGTGAATTGGATATGTTTTATTTTTTGAAAATATTTTAACTTAGAGAATACACACGAGGTCCAAAGTAGTCAGTACATTTGCCCCCCTTATGTTTAAAGTATTAACTCTTACATTACTGACTTTTGATGGACACTGGATCTGGAAAGATGACTGTATACATTTTTCCTGAATATTAGGGATTTTATTTTATTAACTGTAACCCAGAAGGAACATGGTAGGTAATAAAGAGAAATTTGCCTCCTGGTATGATTTGTATCCAGTTGGAAGTCTGGCAATGGTGTGGGGCATATGAGACCATCTGGATATTCTTGTTAATGGTTTATTTCTCTGTTGTTTCTCTCCCAGCTATCGGCAGGACCCTCATCCCCCGTTACTTTAGCACTGTGTTTGAAGGAGGAGTGACTGACCTGTATTACATTCTCAAACACTCGAAAGAATCCTACCACAACTCATCCATCACGGTGGACTGCGACCAGTGTGCGATGGTCACCCAGCACGGGAAGCCCATGTTTACCAAGGTACAGGGCGGGCTCGGCAACGAGCCTTGTTCTTCTTTGGGTGCATTGAAGCATAGTAATTATGGTTGTCTTCTGGAACTTTAACCTGACTTCTCACATCTCAGACGCTTTCAGCACCGTGAGGTCATCGTTTTTGTTTGTAACATGGCAAGACCCTATGGTGAACCCTGTTCTAAGGTGTGTGCATGTGATACAGATCCCAGGCAAGTCAAACATGATAGACCCTCAAGACTAAGAGAAGAGAGTTTTGGCTGCCTATCAAACTTAGGCTGCTAAATTAGAATTTTGGTGTTTTTTAAAAATTGAGATATAATTGACATTTAACAGTATTAGTTTTAAGTATACGAAATAATGATTCGATGTATGTATATATTGTGAGCTGATTACTACAGTACGTTTAGTTAACATCCATCACTACACATAGTTACAGATCTGGTGATGAAGACTTTTAAGATCCACTCTCTTAGTATCTTTCAAATATATAATACTTGAAAGATACTAGGTATTGTTCACTATAGTCCATGATGTTGTATATTACATAGAATTTTGGTTTTTATACAAAGGGTCTTCTACAACTAAAAGAACACTCTCCTATTACTGTGAGGTCAGTATTTGTGTTTTGTTACTAAAATTAAACAATTTTTAAAGCTAAATTCAAATATTAACAAGCAGGGGAAAAAAATCAACAAACCACAGCTCAGCTAGCCATAATCTTTAAGGAACACAAAAACATAAAAATGTAAATGGAACACTATAGACAATCCCCTTATATCTTCTCCCAAGGAGAAAAATTAGTAAGAATAAATATTTAGTCAAAGAATCTGGCGAACGGAAGTTTATTTTAATGAACACTAGTTCACTGCATTTTGACTAAGATTCAATGTGAAACTAATTTGTAATATCTACGATAGCAGCTATCTCTTTTAGTTGAAACACAAATGACAACCCTCTCTTTATAGTTAAGAGAAGTTGGATTATCAGGGTTAATTGCAGAAGCCCAATTATAAAACTGAAGATGTGTTTGTTACTTATGCACCATTTTGCGGAAAGAGTAGCTATAAAATGTTTATTATTTAAAGTATTCTTTGATTTTGGTGCGAGTTAACCTTTCCGGTGCCCACGAGGGAGTAAAAAAACCAAAGGAAATGCTTATAAAATGCTTATAAGCAAAGGAAATGCTTATAAAATGCAAAAGCAAATCATTAAATGCCATTGAGTTTATGGTATCTTGATTTTTGTCAATAGACATTTTAAATGTGGAAGAGGAGATGGGTTTTTCCCTTTCTTCCTTTTTAACATTTGAGCAGAGAGGAAAGTTCCCACTGCATGTGAAAGTCCATGCTGGAAAGAGCGTTTTGCTGTGTGGAAAGGAATGATCACCTAGATGATGGTTTACTCTGTCTGTGGCTCACCTATTTTCGGAGATACAAAACATTTACATCACCTTGTGGATACCTGAGCCATTTCTAGCATTACAAAGCCTGAGCACTGCAGAGAAAGCCTTTTTCCTGTTGCTTCATTATCGTTTGTGTAGGCTTACTGTTACTTTTAGGTCATTCAAGAAAAACACACCAATTCCTTATGCTTTCAGGGAAAAAAGAAATCCGTGATATGTAAATAAAACTTTCCCATAATGAAGGAGCTACTTCCGAAACCTGTAGCCGCTGAAAATAAAAATGCATGTTGAAATAGCGCTTTCATCTATTTCCTCAATTTCTTTCTTTCTCAGACCAAAACTTTTGCAGAAATGAGCACCGTCAGTTGTTCCGAAGATATAGTGCTGTACGTTCTGGACTGGTTTTAAATCAAAAAGAATCCAGTTCTTTCGATGACTTGATAAAGTGCTTTTTTCATTCAAATTAAGAAACTAAGGCTTTCCTCTGTTGCATTCTCCCCTATCCTGGAGCACTCCCCTCTCAGATGGTACTCACCTCCCAGACGGGACAATCTCCTGAACTCAGCTCTCTTGGTCTCAAGCTTTAATTATTTAGATCACCCATCTGACTCTACTCCACAGCAATACATTTGCCAACTCTTGTAATGAATATTTCTATACTGTGGTGAAAAATATCCCTTTCTGGGAAATGTAGCTTAGCTGTGTGGACTTCGTCCAGATGCTAATTATGCACATTTATTTTTAGAAAATTCCAAAGCATTCATTTTTTTTTCCTCTTTTTTTTGCTCCTTGGCGATTATTATACTACCCAAAGAATCTTTCCAACTTTTCTTTTGTTCTTATATTAATTAAAAATAAGTCATCTTTATGTAATAAAATAATATGGCTATTTAGTAGAAAACAGGGGGCTAATGACATTTCAGTATCACAAAGCAAAATAGTTTGGAATTTTTTAAAGGGGAGCCTGCTATTTGTACATGGCATCACTTAGCACACTATGTGAGGCACTATCACGTTGTTCTAATTTAGAATATCAATAAGCTCTAATTCTCCAAATAGCATTTGACCCAGCATTTCTTAGTTGCTTTTATGAAAATGTGGTCAACTTGGTGAATCAAAATTCAGCTGCAGTCCTAATCAACAGTAATATTTAATATTCCTCAGGACCATAGTGCATGTTTTGCAATTTCCTGATCCTAGGAACATTATAGATTATGGATAAATATGTAATTAGAGTTTTTAAACACACATTATGAAGCCTTTCTTTTCTGTATTCAATTTCGAATCAAACTGGAAACAAGGCTTAATAATCAGAAGAGCAGTCACCAAGGTTTTCAGAGTCAAAGACCCCTTGAATTGTATTTGAGGGTGTGAATTCAGATAGTGAAAGAACTCCTCTCTGGGGTACATATTGGGTTATTTTGGGGGCTCACAAACTGGAACCATAATTATAGCCTTTACTGGACACCTTATCACTTCTGTAAACATAGGTTTATGTTTTTTTCTGATCTCAATTATTGATTATGAAATTATTTACTACTGCAGAAAAGTACCATGGAAATACCAACTAGTTTTCCAATATGAATCCTCATCCATGTCTTTGACAGTTAGTTCATCATTCTTACCTTAGCCTGTACACCATGTTACCACGTTATACTCCAGGATTTATACATTTACGCTCTTATCCTGACTCTAACCAAATTACTATAATATCAATGATTGTATTGCTCTAATAAATGTATATATATATCTATTGACATATGCATTTACATATGCAGCATCTCGAAGTAAAACGCAATGAGCTTTTTGCAACGGTTAATCTAAAAGCACTAGTCCATGCATGCTGTTCAAAGCATAAAGGCCAAGAAAATTAAATGAACACCCCCACCTAAAAAGTACATTGTATTTCATAAAAGCTACATGAGAATCATTTTATTATACAACTACATGGTCAGTATTGCTTTACAATTAGTCAAAGAAAGAAAAGGGTTAAAAAGCTACCGGTTAGTTTGAGAAATGTTCTTTTTTAGTTCTCTTGTTCCTGGCCTAGTCTCAAGCTAGCACGTGATCCGCTGAACGCCTGCCAGCCTCTTTCTTGTTGATCCTCCAGAGACCATCTGTGCTGGGGGCATTGATTAGAGTGTGTCTGCTGGGATTACATCTTTTCTGTTGCCATGCCAACTAATCAGCTGATTTTGGTTACCACAGAAACAAAATGTCAGAGCTCACAGTACGGTAACATGAATTCAGCACAACAGAAAATGTTTTCTTAATTGGGGACCCTTTTGATTTTGGATTCCAAGTGAAAGGCAGCTTTTTTTAAAAAAGGCCAACTTTAGATAAAATCTACATTAATTGTATTGATTACAAGGAATGCACAGAATTTTTCTGAAAAGAGAAAACATTAATTCGCCTTCATAAGTTATGCCCATTTTTTTTTTTTACAATTTCCAAACAAGGAATATATACATTTTTTTTTTTCTTAAGTGCCTCTATTCCATTTGCTGGTTGTTGCATATAAAATAAATCACAAAGCCTTCAGTTTCCTTTAACCTCCATGGTGGGAGCAGGGGTTGGAGAGACTGCATAGGGCTTGGGTGGAGGCTGTGGATAGAATTACTTGGGGAAGATTAGCAGTGACCAAATTCTCTTCCATCTTTTCGTTCAAGGAAGTCAGTCATTTAATTTCCCTTAAAGAAAACACCCAACACGATCAACTTAGATTCAAGTCTCAGGATTCCTCTTTTGCACATCCTATGCCTTGGATAAAGGTGATTCCTTGGTTTTGGCTGAGAAAGGAGGAGTCCAAGGCTGTTGAGATGTTCCCTTTTGTAGGCCCATAGCAGTTTGGCTGCATGAAGAGTCCTCAGCTGGTTTGCTATGTCACAGTAAACAAAAAACACAGTTTAACTTGACCTTAGAGCTGCTCCAATTGAGTAATTCATCAGACGAACTCCATCCAGGCCTTCCCTTTATGAAATTCTATTCCAGTAGAAGTAAACTGCCTTGGGTTTATGGTTCATAAACACAAAACAAACAGATTAGATAGTAAAAAAGGGTGACATTTAACTGGGCTAATATTTGTTTAAACAGCCAATAATCCTCCCTCTTTAAAAGAAAAGGATTGTAGCATCCAAATATCCCTTCCCTGTCCTGTATTGTCAATACATTTCTCTGTCACTGTCTGGCCGCAGTTACCTCCCCTTTGTGAAAGCCTCCACTGCAGGTGGCTTCTGTCATGTTAACACTCCAGGGGGAATTGCGTGTCTTAATCTCCATGCAACTCTTTTGAAAACCTTGTTAAATTAATTCTGATGCTGATGAGGCTCTAGAGGAGTGAGGTGGGGACGCTGAAGTCTTCCCCAATTTCACTGTGCTTGACTCTCATGGCAAAGTTGCCAAACATGAGGCTCTGAAGACCGCTCAGCCAAGGAGTTTTGGGGCAAAGAGCCCAATGCCTGAAATTACCCACAGATTCTGCTAATTGGCTCTGAGTTAGAGGTCTTCACCCAGATTATCAATAATTATCTGACAGTGCTTCTGAGACCTTTGATAAAATGAAGATGGCAGACGTTATTAGCATCTTTCTTAAGTGGTGCCCTATCAACACATTACTAATTCTTCTGCACTGGTATTTCACTTGTTTAAAGAAAATATTACCTTAAATTAGAGAGAATAGAAATCACCTAACCCAGTGCCTAGGACATAGTTGCAACTCAATAAATGGTGGCTTTTTGTATTAAATTCCCAAAGAAGGAAGTGATTATTAATATTTCATAAAAGGTTGATATAAATTGCTAATTATCTTCATGGACTATAGTTTTAGAAATGATCATTTTCCCTATTCAGTTGATTGCTTTTTTTTTTTTTAATGTGTAGTGCAGTGATTTCCAAAATTTTGTTCTTTTCTCAGTCTAAGAAATCTTTCTTCGAAAAGGCTTGATCAGAAGTCCAATATTTAAAACAGATAAAACTGAAGCTGTTCTGGTTGAGTCTAGAAAGTGAGTGGGAATCTCAGCATCCAGATGGAGGCTAAGTTTTTCCCAGCAAAGGCCCTGAGACACTGCTCAAACCCCCCGTCACCCCCGCAGGTCTCAGATAAGACATTATAACAACCTGTGGTCTAGGGTTCTGTGTTCTTTGGTTACATGTCTTTCATCCTTAAACTATCACTTACTGGCAGGTACAATACTAGGCAATCTATATACACAATTTCATTTAATATACTTTCCCAACAGTCCTACCTAAGGATATTATTATCCTCATTTTACAGATGAGGAAACTGAAACTTAAGGAATTTGTTTTTCCCGAAGTTGCAAAATAAGTGAAAAATAGGGTCAGGATTTGGATTTAGGACTTTCTGATGCCAAAGCCTCCATCCATTATTTTCTACTGCTTCTCTAAGGTAAACATGGACTGAATAATGAGCTGTAATTGTTTAATTACAACTGAACCAATATTATGCCTCCACTTCCTATCTTATATAGTTGAGATAGAATGAGTGCCATGAGACTACCCAGCATTTTCTTTCATTTCAAAGTCATTAACAGTGAAAAGAAAGGCAAATAAAATAAGAACTACATGCCTAAAATCATCTGACTTTCAAAAGAAGATAAAAATGCTACCCTGTCACTGATCACTCTATCAAGGGGTTCCTGAGCCTCAGAAACCCTGTCTCATTAATAATATATATTTTTCTTAAATTAATTTGGCTCCCCCAAAGCCTGGCCCTTTATGCAAGCAGAATTTGTCATGGCTGATAGGATGTGATTCAAGGAATATATTCTAAATGTGCCTCTATTTTCCACGTGTCACTAACTAATACCCACAGCCTTGGGTTAAGCGTTGCCCTCTGGCATTTCTCTTTGGAAGTGAAAACTTTCTCTGGTTGGGCAACCTTGTAGAAACTCATACGTAAGCAGGAATACTTTTATTAGATACTTTCTCCCAGAGTAGCATAACCAAGATTAGAACAGAGTTCAAACTCCTATGGTAGAAGCATAATGAAAGTAGAGAAAAAAGGAGGTGAAAGAGTACCAATTTTGTGGGGGACACACTGTGTGCCAGGAGTTTTTGACATATCATTGCTGTAAGATGGGTTTTGTCTGTATATTTATAAATGAAGAAATGGGGGCTCCTGGAGTTTCAGTAGTAACTAGTCGAGTTACCTTTAGCTCATGGCTAGTGAGCAGCTGTGCTGTCTTTTGACCCCACTGATTCCAGATCTTACACCTGTCTTGGTTCTCCTTGGATACATCACCCGTGTCACATTTTTGTCAAGATCCAGCACCGCCCAAGGGGAGTCAGGGAGACCACGCTGAGTGGCTGACCCGTGAGTTACAAAAAATGTGGTGATCACAAAGTACCTAATCACTGAGTCCATTGTTTGTTGCTTCCAGGTGTGTACAGAAGGCAGACTGATCTTGGAGTTCACCTTTGATGATCTCATGAGAATAAAAACATGGCACTTTACCATTAGACAATACAGAGAGTTAGTCCCAAGAAGCATTCTTGCCATGCATGTAAGTAACTTAATTTCTATTTTACTACCTTCCTTTCATCCCCTCATTTTACTCAAAAAGGAGAAGCCCCTCTTTCTCACTGTGAAAGAACTCCCAGAGTCTTCACACTTTAGGTAATTAACTCTAAATTACGAGTTTTTCCCCCAACCATTTTCATCCACAGGCCCCTTTCCCCCTCCTTTGTTTCTGAGTTTGGTGCATTGTGAGCCTTTTTAAAAAATAATTTATTATTTTAAACTCCAAATTGAGGTTACCTCAATAAACAGTTTGTACTTTTCTTAAATTCCATGCAGTCATTATCACGTACTGCTCTGCCTGGGCTAATAAACCTGTTATGTATAAATGGGCAAAGAAATAGAACAAAGAGTAAGAAAAACAGTTTCCAGTTTTGATTAGAACCATCCGACAAGACTTGGGGCTCACATACCTCAGATCCGTGTCCGTGCCCTTCCTAACCACAGCGCTGGGAAGCAGCAGAACACCTGGGGTCCTCTTGGTTGCATTTGGCCATAAATCACATCAAATTTATTGAGCACAAATGAGGTGCAAGGGTGGATTTGATGGCAATCTAGAGAGATTTTTAAAGGTAAGGCTTGGTAGGAACTCATCAGGTCAGTCCCTTAAGAAGGAGTCACATAGCATCAAATTAAATAAATCCCTCTTCCAGAATGCGCGAGGCAGCAGTTTCTGCGAAAATGCTTTGGAACAAAATCAGACTGAATGAGCCTGATTTTTAAGGCCCTGTACAATGAAAAGAGAATACAGTCACAGTAGTGAGCGTTTACTGGGTGTTTGATACGCAGGGCCTGTGCTAAGCATTTTGGTCACCTTATATTTAGTCCCTACAGTAACTCGAAGAGGTGAATTGTTATTACTCCTATTTTCGAAGTAAGGAAATGGAGGCTCAGATGGGTTTAATAAGTTGTCCAATGCTTTTCAGCCCAAAAGGGACAAATCAAGATTTCGATTCAACAGGTTCTGACTCTAACACCCAGGCTGATAAGCTGTCTGTCTCCCCACTGTCCATACACAGGCCGTCTCCCCAGGCTTTTGTCCTCAGCACCCTCCTCCCATCTGGTTTGTCCAATCTCTACCCTTTCCATCGACCCTGTGCTTTCTGCTGTACACTTGAGTGCTGTACACTTGAGTGCTACATTCTTTTTGCCCATCCATGCCCAAGTCCTCCTCAATTTTCAAAGCCCAGTTCACATTCTCCTCTCTCCTTGAAGCAGTCTGGAAGAGCCATTCTTATTAGTCTCAACATAGACGGAGAAGCAGCAGGGTAGAGTAGTGGTCAGGAGCCTGGGCCTGAGAACACACGGGTTTGAATCCCTGTTCCTGTGTGACCTTGGGCAAGTGGCATGACACCTCTGTTCTTCCAGTCCCTCATCTATAAAATGGGTATAGTAATAGAGCCAGCCTCAGAGGACTGGTTTGAAAATTAAGAGTTAATGCACATAAACACTTAAGCCAGTGCCTGGTACATAATAGGACCTCTGCGAGTATTGGTGATTGGCTATCAGCAACAATGGCCATGACGAAAGCAAAAATATCCTTCCATGGGTTTATTATCGTCCTGTCTTCCAACTGCAATGTGAGCTCCTTGAGGTCGACCACAACTATTTGATGCGTAGCTACAGAACCAGCTCTTCCTGGAACCTGGAAAGGCCTCAATAAACACCAGCTCCATGTCCACAAAGGATCCCCTTTCCAGAAATTGACATGAAAAGTGACAAGCTCTGACTGTTTCTCCTGCATTTTATTTATATACACAAAGCCAGTTGGTTGTATCACTGTGAGGAAAATTAAAGTAAAAAAAAAAAAAAAGAATAAATTAAGGTGTTGGTATAACCTAGATGGTCTCATGAATGCAGATGTGGAGACAAAGGGATGTTTACTTAAGACTTCCTCTGTTTAGCAACAGTTTATATCAATTAAAAAAGAAGAAAAGACAAACAGAAAGAAAGAGCATCAACTAAGAGACACTTTACATTGGAATCCAGAAAGAATTTTCATTTTTTTCTGGTCAGACTGAACATTGGGGGTGGCCCACAAAACATTACATCTTTTTTTTCTGTGGCTGATACTTTGGAAAATATTATGCATACCCTTGCAGTCCTGCAGGATGAAAACTGTTGAAGACATCTATTTCTAGCCTTCGCTTAATGGGGAGGAGAGTTAGAATTTTTTAATATATGTGTATATTTCATGGCAGTTGCAAAGTTTTCACGTTTAGTCCTCAGCTCCAAGCTGTTGAAAATAACACTGTCACAACACACAGCAAAGGCCAGTCCTAAAGCATGGCTCTGCCAAATCCAGCCCACACCTTCCCTCGGGGCAGGGGGGCGGCAGTGCCAGGGACCTTGGAGGTGTCCTGGCTGGACTTAATGACCCTCCTCCTGAAGACACAGGGCCTCTCACAGAGGAAGTAAAGTCATTTCTCCCACCTGACTCAGTTTGATTCTCCCCGGCGATGGGTCTTGCACCACTGATCCAGAAGCGTCCTTAAGTGTTAAATGCAAGTGTCTTCAAAATGTGAACTAAATTATCTCCAGCAGCCTCTGCCCCTCTGAGAAAAATTGACAAGGTGCAGATTGCATTTCTTAGCAGATGTAGCACAGTCGAGGACTTTGTTGGTACCATCTTACAGGGCTAAAATATATGCTTTTTTTCCTGTTTAGGCACAAGATCCTCAGGTCCTGGATCAGCTGTCCAAAAACATCACCAGGATGGGGCTAACAAATTTCACCCTCAACTACCTCAGGGTAAGACCAATGGGTTGATTATATTTCCTGTTGAGTTTGAATTTAGAGGTTTATATACATCTTGAGCCAAGGAATTAAAATGAGGTAATATAGCACAGTACGTATATCTTTTTAAATGTATTTTATTCAAGTATAGTTGATTTACAGTGTTGTGTTAATTTCTACTATACAGCAAAGTGATTCAGTTATACATATATATACTTCTTTTTCATATTCTTTCCATTATGGTTTATCACAGGATATTGAATATAGTTCCCTGTGTTATACAGTAGGACCTTGTTGTTTATCCATCCTATGTATAATAGTTTGCATCTGCTAATCCCAAACTCCCACTCCACCCCTCCCCCACCCTTGGTAACCACAAGTCTGTTCTCTATGTCTGTGAATCTGTTTCTGTTTCGTAGAAACAAAATTCATTTATGTCATAGTTTAGGTTTCACATATAAGTGATATCGTATGGTATTTGTCTTTTTCTGACTTACTTCACTTAGTATGATAATCTCTAGTTCCATCCGTGTTGCTGCAAATGACATTATTTCATTCTTTTTCATGGCTGCGTAATATTCCATCGCATGCATGGACCACATCAACATTTGCAAATGTTGATGGACATTTAGGTTGTTTCCTTGTCTTGACAATTGTGGATAGTAGCACAATATGTATGTCTTATACCACAGTGTGTGTGTGTGTGTGTGTGTGTGTGTGTGATCAACAGATGATTGGGTTTAATTAACAAAAAGCATCAAACCTAGACTTTGTCAGTGTTGAGCGTCTTCTCTATGTTTGTATGACTCCTGGAATAAATTATTCACAGGCTAGCAATGTCTCTTTCATAAAATGCTTTGGCACTATGTCCCTTCTGATTGGCTCAAGTTTCCAATGTGCTTTTTGTTGAGTTCACAGCCTCTGTGTCTGTACCCAGGGACCAGTCACCTATGAGGAGGCTCGGTGTGCCTTCCAGAGAGAGTCCCTTGAAGAAATTCACCTCGGTGCTATAACACAGACATTTATTTCTAAGGCTTCTTAGGGATTCTCTGTGTAACATGTAACAGATTTTCTGGTTTGGATATAAAGTGAATTTTTATTTAAAAAAAATTAAATGTTAGGCAAAATTCTCTGCCCACGTAACACTTACAGCCTCCGTATTTGGTCTAACAGGGTAACATATATCACACTGGTTTTTAGTGTGGAATGGCAGTCATCACATTGCAAGTAGAGGATATGGTTTCCTTCATAAAGCAAGCATTGTCTTCCAGAGTCAACACGAAGGCAGTGGCCACAGTCCACATTCCTTTGCCTCTGAGTTGCTGGCTTTCTTCACCACCGTGATGTAGCAGACCACTTTTCCAGGGCCCGACCCCATCATAATGTTTATGCTATTGTTTCTTTATCCTTAAGCGCAGGTTTGTGAATTTTGTTTTGTATTCACAATCCTCTAAGTACAATCATGTTTCATATATTGAAATGCTGAAATGTCCTGGCCGGACTTCCTCCTCTGTACGTGAAGAATAATTTGGACAAATGTTTCCAAGTCATGCCCTCATTGCAATGTGCCAGGCACTGGGCAAGGCGCTGAAGATTCAAAGACAAAAGTCGTTGCACCTGTTATCAAGAAACCTCCTCCTACGAGAGTCAGACCCATAAAGACAGAACATTATATGCAAAATGGTGAATACCATGATAGAAGTTTCCAGATGAAATTATGGGAATACAAGATAGACATCTCAGAAGAATCAGTCAGAGAAGGCTTCATGGAAGAGATAATGCCTGTGTAGTGTGTGAAAGAATGAATAAAGTTACACCAGAGAAAGGAGGAGGAAGGACATTTCCATCAGAGGGAGCAGAAGTTAGGGGATGGAATTCCAAGCAGTCTGTTGATGCTGGGACATGAAGGGGGTTGCCAGGAGAAATGGGAGAGAGAGTTAGTTGGGAGCCAGGTCTTGGAGCAACTGGCTGCCTGGGCTACTGGGCCAGGAGCCTCTGAAAAGATTAACCACGAGGATGGCAGTGTCCCCTTCTTGGGTGAGCGAGAAGTCTCTTTCTATTCAGTTTAGATGCCCCAGAGCCCAGTCCAGACGTGGCAAAAGCCAGAGTCAGCTTCACTTCCCCCTGCCTCAACCCCAGCATGCCCGCCACTTTGGCAGCCCTGAGCCAGGGCGTTCTCCACTAAACAGCCCCCTGGTTCCTGCTCAGAGGAAAACCAGAGTCTGCCCAGGAGGGTGGATCCAGAGGGGAGTGTTCCCAGCCAAGGTAGCCGAGGCTCCGTTCTCCTAAACCTCCAGGCTCTGCATTAAGAACTGCTCCCCCGTGGGGCTCCTGGCACAGTGGGAGTGGGTAGCAATGTCTGGGCAAGTGAGGGTCTGCAGTGCCGTTCCAGCCACAGGAATTCAGAAGGATGCCCTACACTGCTGGGCATTTCTTCTTGTCAGGAACCAGGAGAGATTTAGTTTAAACCATCTGAACGTGCCTCTCCTTAGGCGGATCAAGAATTTCCACACTACGTACCCTCAGCTGACCTCACATAGGAATCTGGGACTTTGGAGTCTATCCTAGACTTGGTCGCTAACTCTCTGCTGAGATCTTGGACAGGTCCTTTGTTACATCTTTTAGCTGCGTTTAACACAGGGAAATAAAGGCTGAATTTCCCGCCCCCCGCCCCTAGTTGCTCTTATTGTCATCAGTGAGACTGTGGCCTTCACCCTGGGCTCAACAAGGCCCACTGGTCCCCACATCTGCAGTTCTCTGCTTCCAGCCCACGAAGAGGGAGGACGTCACAGCTGCAGGGGGGAATGACACAGGGAACCGCGTATGGTTTGGGGCAACAGAGAGTAGCGTTTCCAAGGCTACCATCTGAAGTAGCGGTAGCTGCAGGCTCTGCTATATGTACACGTCCTGATGTAGCTGGATGTCACGATGGCCCACGTGCACCAGTACCTTCCCCACAAGAGAGCTGGCACAGACGGTGTGAGTAAAGTCAGTCACCCAGCTTTAAGCCCCCAAGTGGCAGAACCAGGACTTGAACTCTAGAATCTATGTGTCTCGTGGCAAAACTGCTGCCTTTCTAGTGAGAAAGTAGAATGATAGTTTTTTTTTTTAATTTTTGTATTGAGGTATAGTTGATTTACAATGTTGTGTTAGTTTCAGGTGTACAGCAAAGTGATTCATATATATATGTATATGCACACATATATATTCTTTTCCAGATTCTTGTTTATAGATTATTACAAGATATTGAATATAGTTCCCTGTGATAGACAGTAGGTCCTTGTTGCTTATCTATTTTATATACAATAGTGTGGATCTGTTAATCCCAAACTTCTAATTTATCCCTCCCCCCCTTCCCCTTTGGTAACCATAAGTTTGTTTTCTATGTCTGGGAATCTGTTTCTGTTTTGTAAATAAGTTCATTTGTACCATTTTTTTTAGATTCCACAAATAAGTGGCATCCCGTGATATTTGTCTTTCTCTTTGGCTTACTTCACTTACTATGATGATCTCTAGGTCCACCCATAGTGCTGCAAATGGCACTATTTCATAGAATGATGATGTTGATAGGAATTGGGTCGTGTCTTTCCTTCCTTGACGGGGGAGTCAGCGTCTCTCACTGGGTCCTTAACGTACTTCGCCAAAAGTAATATCAGCTCCTGGTATGGTTTAACGGGAGGATTAAGTAAGACGATCCACGTAAAGGGCTTAGCCCAGAGCCTGGGGCAGCAAGTACTCAGTTAGTGTTCACTGTCATATTTATTGAGCACCTGCTGGGTGTCCATCATTGTTCCTCATACTGGAACCATTTAGAGCAGCATGGCATCTGGCTGCCTTCTCTCACCCTGGTCCTCCCAACACTACTTGATTTCCCCGGCTCGTGCATCCTGGTTCAGTGGCCGTTTGCCTTTCTTGCCTCCACTCACTCCATCACTTACTCATCTATTGATTGCTTCAGGACACTTACTGAGCCTGTTCTGTCTTCCTGGCTGTGTGCCAGGTGCTGGACCTTCATCGTGGAGACCTGGCCTTCTTCCTAGGGGGCTGCTCACAGGCTGATGGGCAAGGCCGGCTACAGCTCCAGTGAGGCGTGCTGACATGGAGGGATGTGCAAGGCCCGTGAGAGCCCAGGGAAGAACCCATGGGTCTCGGGAAGACGGTCAGGATAGAAGCCAACCTCCCATCAGCAACCCCTCCGGGCAGCTGTGAGCCACTTGGCAAATCATGGCTGAGCAGATTCTCAAACTCAGAAGCCAAATCCAGGACACACGGGCTTCCATGAGGAGACCTGGCCTGGTCAGTGGTCGCTAAGAAGGAGAAACAAAAGTTACTTCTTCATTTCAGAACCAGAATCTAAGATTTCCCTGGTACTCTTATCACCTACTTTTGTAAGACAGTTGAGCAGTCAGAAAAACCATTTATTTATAAAACTGCCTTAAAACCTGGAGCTCCCCCATCCTTCTGAGGAACTCAGCCTTTGTCTCAAGCCTCAGAAAGTCAGGTGAAGTGTCGATTAAATAGAGTTAATGAACTTCAATAACTATGCCCAATGTCTGCAGAAGAGGTGAGACGTTTTATGCTGACAAATATTAATGCAAGGCCTTCTAAATCAGTAGAAGAATTTTAAGAATCAATGTGTCCTGCTTTGGAAAGGAGGAATGGAGATTTTAAATACTCCAGACATCTGAAATTTCAATAAGCTTTGTCTTTCATGAAACGAAATTAAGCAATACAGAAGGTAAGCAATTATAATCACCTAGCTTCGCCAGAACAAGTTCATTTATTCCCAAGAAATTCCGAATCAGCCTGAGGGCAGCCTGCCCTCAGGGAATGTGCAAAGCCCACCAAGGCGGCTCCCCTGTTTGGAGGAAGGAGCCTGCGAAGCACAGCAGCCCAGCTCCAGAACTTGTGAACACAGATGGTGATGCTGGTGCGCCGGGCAGCACTCTGCTGGGGACTCTGGTGACCTGATGCTTTCGAAGTGACCACAGAACAGCCGCTGTCATTTGATTTGAGTTGTCAAACTGCCTGAGTTCCCTCAGGCACATCCCAGCACATCAAGGTGGGAGGTGCACAGTGCTTGGAGGCCAATGGCTGGTTCACTGGTCCCCAAGGAGCAGAGGCTGGAGGTGGCCGAGCAGAGATGATGCCCTGACCAGGTGTGGCCTCACTTCCTCTGGAGGCCGCCTCGGTGACTTCTGGGAGGCCAGGGCTTACTGACCGAGTGTCTCTGTGGTAGTTATCTGGGCTGGGGCTGGGGCTGGGAACGGACCTGCCGAGTGAGTGGCTGTTAGGCATCCCGGAAACCGGGTAGTGTGTTTCACAAAACGTGCCCACCGTCTCCTGGAGAGGGAGTCATTTTCTAAAGTAGGTGTGACAGTGCCCCTCAATCAGTGCATTCTGGTGAGGGAACGAGAGAGGGGAGAAGGGGGTGGGATTTCAGGAACGTGTCCTTTGCCATGTTTGCTGGACACAGCAGTAGGCCCTGCTGTCCCTGGTATTCCTTGAAGAGGGCACAGGAAGGCCGGGTGCCCTTGAAGAGGCATCGGCGCAAGTCCAAGTCAATGAGACCTGCCCGTGGCCCCTCATCAGCTCCCCCCAGATCCCCTTCGCCCATTATTCGCTGTTCATTCCACAAGCATCCATAAGACACCACTCTTGTGCCAGGTCTCTGACACCCTTAAGGAGATCACTGCCTGGTAGGGGAGAAAGAAAAAAAATGTGCTGGGAGAGAAATCTGTCCAGGTACAGTGACGCACGTAATGCTAGCTAACATCACTGAGCACTTCCTGTGTGCCAGGTATGCCGCTGTGCTCTTTGCCGGGAGTCTTTTTTTAATACAACAACCTTATGGGACTCCTGTTAATCCTGTTTTGCATATGGGGAAACTGAGGCACAGGGAGGTAACTTCCCAAAGTCACAGAGCCGGTGAGTGGCAGAGAAGGGATTTAAAGCCACGGTCTGACTCCAGGTACAAAGGATGGAGAAGTTGTTGGACGGTGGGTGTGGAAGGTATAAGTCTTCAAGGAGGAACTGGCCCTTGAATTGATTCTGAAAGATGAGTAGATGGTCCCAGACAGACAAGACAGAGGGTCAGCCATGAGCAGTGTCAGAGAAGGATGCAGAAAGCTGGGGGGACTGGGGGAACACTAGACAGTTCCACATGGCTGGAATGTAACTTTTACGTTTGTTTAAGAAGTTTGGGTCCAAAACGTACAGCTTAGCTGAGTGGTATAGTTCTAGAGAAAGTTTTGTCCTGGAAAGAGCATGGCATGGTCCAGGGAAGCATCTCATGCTGAATCCTGGGCTAAGGGGTCAGACAAACAAGAGGATGTATCAGAGGACAGCCACTTGCTAGCTTTGTGACCCTGGGAAAGTTACTTGACCTTTCTGAGCCTGTTTCCTTATCTGGGAAATAGGATGTAACACCACCCTCGCTGGATTCCAGTGAGATAAATTCATGTGGAGCTCCCTTCTCTTTGCCAAGTGCACTCTCGTAAGGGTCTCTGGTCCTTTCTCCTGGGTAGAGTCCAGTCTTTCAGGTCTCTGGTCCTATCTCTTGGGTGGAATCAAGTCATTCACTAGATTCCGCTGTATTCAGAGTTATGAGGAGAGCTCTCGTGGGTCAGCACACCCAGGAGTCTCATCCTTCTTTAATTCTCGACTTTCATTTCATCAAAGTGAAAGCCCTTTCTAACTCAGGGTTTGAAGTTGCCATCATTTCCAATTTCTCATATGCAGTTTGAATGTTTACTGTATGCAGAAACTGTTTTCTTTAAATAGGTTTAAAGAATAAGACTTTAAAATTGAAAACGAATTGACATCTGTTCCATTTCCTATCCCATAGAAAGAATGAGTGTTGGTAATGCAGAAACCCTGTCGGTAAGCATTTAAAGGAAACCTCTGGCTTGGCCATGAATGGTATGTGCCATTTTCATTCATCTCCCATCAACAGTAGAGTGGACAATCCTTGCCCACTGGATACTGTAGGGACAGCACTTCTTTATACCTTGAAGGTTTGGGGTAGTCTGGCTTTGTTTTTAAATTTTAAGTCAATCGTCTAACCAAGAGACTTTTGGAGTGGCATCTACTATGTTCCAGGCTCAAAAAGGCCAGGGCCAGGGTGTTTATAAGAATGGATAAGGCACATTCCCTTTTGCGGGGAGTTGAAGACACTGTTATAAGTAGGTCTGCTTCCAGTTCACATTGTCCAACCTCAGCTGGGGACCTGAGGTCATCCCAGAGTGTTTCTCCTCTCCTAATAGCCTGAGGATACCCATCCTTGTTGGTCTCAGCAGATGACTTAACTTGGACTTGTTTACAGTTTCTAGTGCCCTTGTCAAGTGCTCTGCTTCTGACTTTGGCATTCTAGGCCCTCCGTGACGGGGCCCCTGCTGCTTCCCGGCCTCGTCCCACATCCCTTCCCCATCTCACATATCATCCCGTAGCCACGCAAACTGCCTGCATTTCCCCGAACTCGTCATGCCCTGTTGCTTCCATGCCTTGGCACAGTATGGCTCACTGCCTGCAACACTGTTCCTACCCTTCCCTTCCATCCAGTTTTCCCAGGCTAGCTTCTCCTCATCCTGCAGGACTCATCGGCCATCACCTTCGCTGAGAATCTCTCTCTGACTCTCAGCGGGAGCAGCTGCCCCTCCCCTGTGCCCCTGGTTCTTTGCACACAGGATCTCCTGCTTACCTCTTGGTAGGTCCTGCGTAAGAATTGTCACTCCACGCATCTGTCTCCTGTGCTAGACTCAGAGCAACATAAGGTCAGATTATCGTATTTCTAGGGCCTCACAAGGTCTAGATCACGATAAGCACCCAGTAAATGCCTCTTGAATGGATGGTTGGTGGATGGGAGCTTGGTAAATGGAAGACTAGGTTTTGAACGACATACACACACCAAAAGTAATAGAACTCGGATGAATTCACCTGCCCTACAGTATTTAAAAAAAAAATGTGTGATTCATTTTCAAAGTCACTACCTAGAACTTCACCATGAAATCTAAAGAGAAGTAGAGTTGAATGCATCAAGGAAATGAAAGAAACATGGCATGGGGCCTCCAGATTGCTCTAGTGTGCAAAATTCCCACTTAAAATACTCAGACTTCCCAATGTCAAATTTTTATTCTAATACCACTACTTCTACTTGCTCTGAATCAGCATTTAATTTTTACTCTAAGTGCCATTATGCCCTTCTCATTGTTTTGGAAATGTGTTCTTTCAGATATCGAGGACACATTTCTTTTTTTTTTTTTTGCGGTACGCGGGCCTCTCACTGTTGTGGCCTCTCCCGTTGCGCAGCACAGGCTCCGGATGCGCAGGCTCAGCGGCCATGGCTCACGGGCCCAGCCGCTCCGCGGCATGTGGGATCTTCCCGGACCGGGGCACGAACCCGTGTCCCTGCATCGGCAGGCGGACTCTCAACCACTGCGCCACCAGGGAAGCCCGACACATTTGTTAATGGGAGATTATTTTTGCCTATTTTCTTTGGCCAGCTTTTCCTGATGCTTGGATACACAAACTTTTTTTAAGCATTATGTTTAACGCAACTTTAAAACATCTTATTATCCTGTATCCCCGCCAAAAGGTATTTTCTTTGTGTTTCCTCTTACTCTTTCTCCATCTAATATGCATAATTTCTGCATAAATGTAATCAGTATACATACAATTTCTTAATGTTATTTGGTAAACACTTTTGTGTGTTTCTACATAGTTATCATATCAGGCATTTGTCATTTATCACCCTGCAAATATTCCAGGGTGGGGCTAACCAAAACGTTTCTCTAAATGTCGAGCGCTGAAGTCCTATTCAAGTTGTTGCGGTCGTTAATACCATTCCTCTCAGTGCCCTTGCCGTGTCCTGCTCTCAGCGGTGCTCTCTGCAGAGGCGGAACTGTGGAGGCCACGTGGGTAAGAAGAGCAAATGTGCTTCAGATTTAGAGAAATGTGGGTTCAGATGCTAACCCCCTACGACCCGTAACAGCCTTGAACCAGTCGTTTAAATTCTCTGAATCCCACTGTCTTCATCTGAATATCAGGAAGAATAATGTCTCACAGGTTGGCACGAATTACATTTTATAAGATTAGATGAATTACAAGGTAAAAGAGCCCGGCACACAGGAGGAAAGTGATAAACGCTAGTCCCCTCCTGTGCTGTCTAGAGCAGTGGATCAGGGCTCCAATTTCACTTTTGCCACTTTCTCCTTCTATGATATTGATTAACAACTGCCTTAATTTCTTGGAGCCCCAGTTTTCTCATGCATGAGTGATTACGTACATTGTGAATCACAAGAACTGAATCACAGTCGAGGGTTAAAACGATCATGCATGTGAAGAGCACATGTAACTTGAAATGACTACACCAGGAAGCCAAGTAAGTCTCATTCCGTTTATCACTCCTGTACATTGGTCATGGCCTTGAATTCTACACTGAGATTCTGAAGCCAGATGATAGATCAGAAAAAAAGAGAAGTGATAAATGAATGACATCTGCCGAGGAGGGTGGCAGGAGGGAGTCTGAGGCATGTGCCATATATTTGGAACCCCCTTTCCAATACAAAGTATAATCATTGTCACTGGGTGTTTTCAGTACGATTTATAACCTTTTGTTGTGATTGTTAAATAAATCTACCCCTTCAAAAAAGCAGTGTCCTCAACTGGGAGTGAAAGCCCTGAGTTTTCACGGGAACGTTTTTTGATCCTGTACCTTTAATTTCCCAACCGAATGAAAATTTTGTTGTTGTGATTGTTACATTCTAAAGAACATTGGTCCTTGCATGTAGCTTCTACAGGTAGCAAAAGAGTATTGTCCAATGTCTGGAAGAACTGAGCAATTAGCTTTGGAAAATGACCCTCAACAGAATGACATGACGTGACCTCTTGGAGTGGCCATGGCTGGAGTGAGCGTTTGGAATCCTGCCAAGGTGTTTTTTGTTTGTTTTTCATTTTTATGAGGCTTGACTGCCAGCCAGCATATTTTCCTTGGTTTTATGACACGAGAAAGGATTACAGTCCAACCCCCTTTCCTATCTAAATGCCAAGCCAAGCCCGAGGATGGAACAGGATCCTCGCTCAGAGATTGAGATGAACCAGCGCTACTGGTAGTCACCGTAATTATGGGCTGGCACCTGGGCAGACCGCTGACCATTCACGCAGGCAGACCAGCAGCACGCTCTTACTAAACACTGAAGTTGGCGGCGGGGAAAGAACCATCCCAGCAAACCTCCGGGGCTTCCCACAGGGCCTTCATGGTGTGAACCCTCAAAAGGCCCACAGCCTAAAACGTGCCACTCACTCTGTGGTCCTTGGATCACTGCAGATTTGCAAACTGTTTGGTACCAGTTTGTGATAAGTCCAGAAAACGAGAATTAAAAACTTTAAAACTACTATAACAGTCGGACATTGCCAGGACATCCAAGTTCATGCAGTGGACTCAACCCACTGACCGGGCTATAGAGCAGTTTAGGTGTGATTCAACTCCCATGCTGCGTGGCCACTAGTCAAGTGTTGGGAGCACACGTGACCCATCGCTGGACAAGCGCTGGCTTAGGACACTCGTCATGAATCGTATTCAGAGACTGTTCAGAACCACCATGACCATCATAACATCATTAGCTAGCCAGGAACTTCTCTGTTTCTCAATAAAAGGATGAGACAGGAATTATTATCCACATTTGACAGATAAAAATCAGTCAGTGCCTAAGGTTGCGAAGCTGGTCCTGGCAGCAGTGCTTCCCAGGGCTCAGGCCTGCCTGTTCCCCAAGCCCCCTGCACACCCAGTCTTGGTGAGGACAGGCTCCTTGGCCTGGGCCTGCAGGAGAGTTGGTGCTTTAAGAGTGAGGGATTTGGCCTCCGAAACAAAGCTGTCCCACCTCATTCTGACTTTTCCACTCCTCCTGCCATTGGAGAAAGGCTCCATCTGAGTGAAGGCAAAGAAAGGCCTTCTGAGCCATGAGAACAATGCACACATAGAATGAGCAAAACCTGGAACACCCAAAGGGAACTTTTCATTGCATTTGGAGATCGAAAAGTAGTACACGTGACCACATGATAAGGGAATTAAAGCAGTTAACTCTTAAAGAAGTAAAAAAACCATAGCATAGAGACAGCCCAGTGTCCAGAAAACAGTGATTTCTAAAGTCAACCCAAAAGAAACGGCTATCGGAACATTAAAAGAAAAAACTATACACACACACACACACACACACACACACACACACACACAAACAGTATTTTTAAAGAGCAGTCCTAACTGAAAACAATTTCAGAGCCACCCATGCTTCTAAAATTCTTGGCCTTAAAGGTACAAATAGGGCTAGGATTAAAGAAAGTAATTTCCCAGCCTCGGCACTAGAGAAAGAGAAAGAAATTGTTGTTTAACAAGACACTGAAAATCAGGGGAGATGGGAAGGTGGGAAATGGCAGTCTGGGGGAAAATGGCTGAGGGATTGCAAAATGAAGTGCAGGACGGAGCCCAGAATTAATGGTCCTGAGAAACAGCCTTCCTAATTGTCTAGAATGGGTAAAAAATGTATGTCAGGAAAATTCGGGGCACGGGGCAAGGGGAGAGCTGTTTGAATTTATTTTAATTTAAGAGCACAGGCAGGGAAGTAGCCTGAAACGTGAAAAGGGGCTCGTAGGTTTCACTGTGTAGCGTTGGGGCTCGAGACCTTTCTCTGTGCCCGGTCTCTGTTGTTCTCTAACTTTGCCTGGGTACCACCTCAGTGCCCACAGAAAACTCACATTCCTTAGAGATAGCAGCTGTTATTAGATGGCATGACCTCATCATTTGTCCCCAGCAGAGTTCAAGGAGCAGAGTAGGTAGAAAAGAAACAAACTTGTGAAAGGGGGGAAGACAGATGAGGTTAAACTCTTCTGTCCTGATCTTCATAAATCCGCTTGGGAGTGGCTGGAAATGTGAACCATAATTAAGAGAAAACAAATAAATTTTAAAGTATCCACCATGCCCCTCCCAAAGAAGAGAGGGCAGTGAACTGAGATTGTTGAGTACCTACTATGGGCAAGACACAAACTTGGCTTTATTTAATCCTCACAATTGGTTTGGGAGGTAGGTGTTCATGGCCTCATTTTACAGAAGAAACAGATTCATTGCAGTTCCGGGGCTCATCTAAGGTCATTCAGTGGGTAAATCGCCAGGCTGGATGGGATCCCATGTTGACCTGGTGCCCTGCCCACAGTCATGCTGCAGAAATGTCACCTCCTAACAAGAGCTGGGTTGAAGATTAGGTCAGTCATTTCCACTGAGATGACCAGACTCTTTTGCCAAATTGTCAACAGAAAATTATCAACAGACAATTGTCAACAGATGCCATGGATGGAGAGCACAAAACACTTAAGCACAGGGAGGCCATTGGCCTGCAAGGCCTTATGGGATCTGACCTGCGCAGCTTCATCTCATCGCAAGCTCCAGTGCCCTGGCCTGATTTTTGCTTTCCAACCTATTAAGTTCCTCTCCAGGGCCCCTCTACTTGCTCTATCATATCATTTATCTAGCTACGGAATCTTGGGCAATTTTCTATCCTTTCTGTGCCTCAATTTCATCAACAAAATGGTGATAATAATAGTCCCTTACCTCAATGGGTCATTGAGAGGGTTAAATAAAATGGTACTGGTGGTTACAATAAAGCCTGGAATGTAGTAAGTCCTCAGTAAATAACATCATCATCGTCGTTGTTGTCATCATTCCCACTGCCTGGGATACTCTGCTACAAGGCTGTCTCCCTATTAGTCAGCTCTCAGGACACGTCACCTCCTCCAAAATGTCTTACCTGATCAGCCAGTTTAAAGTGGGCTCCCCACCTCAGTTACGTTCTGTTGCCTCCTTACCTGGCTTATTTTCCTTGTAGCATTTTTCATCAGTTGAATCGTCCTACCTAATCTTCAGGTTTATCCTTTGGTTGTTTCCCTGTCTCTTATGCCTGTCAATGGAATGCAGGTGTTTTGAAAGCGGGAATCTTGTTTCTTCTGCCCTGAATAGAGAACCAATAATTTTAAGCCTACTCAACTTGAGATGTGCTCCTTGATAAGCTGGAAATTTTAAAGAGCAAACCATTTATAAAATCCCAATTCCAAGTGTTGCCTTGGAATAGGGAGGACACTTAACGTGAAGGCTATTAACCATCCTTGACACCATAGACTGAGCGCCTGTAGCACTTTCCTCTAAGGATTTGATGTTCTTATTTGCAATTATAAACAACCCTGTCAATGAGGGGAGGGGAGGGATGTCATTCACTTTATTTGATAAATGGTCCTCATCTATAAAACAAGGGAGATAAGCATGACTTCTAAGGACTTCTAGTCAAGCATTCTAAAAAGAAGGAATACAAAATAGAAATATTAACAAATACCACAAATAAAGTATTAATAAATCCCATGCTAGAAATGAGGAAACTAAACCCAAGAGGTTCAAGGCTGACCCAAATTCAAGGCTACCTGCCTATTAATATAGGATAGTTTCTGGCTTTTTGTCTCCATTTGCAGGACTCGTTCACATCCATTCAATTCACAAATGTTTACTGAGCACCTACTGTATACCTGGGTCTTATCTAGTCCCATTCAATCTATAAACCTTTACTGAGCACTTACTCTATGCTTGGGTCTATTCTGGTCCCATTCAGTCTACAAATGTTTACTGAGCACTTACTCTATGCTTGGGTCTATTCTGGTCCCATTCAGTCTACAAATGTTTACTGAGCCCCTATTGTATGCCTGGGTCTACTCTGGTCTCTAGCCAGCAGATTCCCTATTTGACACTAAATTTTTCTGTGCATGAGAATCTCATATATGTTTCTCCTGATTTCTTTAAAACTTTTCCTAGGCCAATCATAGGACTGGAGGTCTACCTGAGAAGGCAGCTAATTTTTCCCTCCTTTCTTGCCTGTTTCCCAAGCTTTGTGAAACAAGGTAGGGATGAAGTGATGCCTTTTCAGTTCAATACTGCCATAGATCATCATGGAAACTTTTGACACAAGAGCAGAACTGAACTCCAGAAACTTCACAATGTGGCTTTTATAGAAAAAGTATCTGTAGTCTTAGGAATTGATCAAAGAAGTTGTTTTCCTTCCTTCCTTTGTCAATGTCCCTCTTGGGTTCTGCCTATGCTTTACCTACAGAAGGCATTTGTGGTCATCTATTCATATTCTTGAAACGATTTACCATGAGGGGGAAACTTAAGTGGAAAAATCAAAGTTTTTTTTTATGTTAATTAACAGAATTTACAAGCATATGCAAAATGGTGGCAACCCTACAATTTACCCATAACTTCTGAGCTTTGGGACTCTTGGTATCTCACTCACAGATGGGAGGTGGGAAGGACAAGTGCTTGCTTTGGAGAGATGTGAACCGTATAGTCTTACCATTGAACAGGGGCCATGCCCTGGCAGTGGGTCTTGGTCTTTGTCAATTCCCTCAACACCAGTTGTGTTGCATTGGTTAGCACTGGCTTGCAAAGCAGAAACAGTTCCCCTTTTGTAAAATGGGGTGGGTGTTGTGATAACACCTTCAAAGTTTAAAGAATGTGTGAGGCTACTTATACTAAAATGTTTTGTAAACTATAAGGTTCTTTTGCAAAACAGGTATCCCTCACTCACTATTCAAACCTTCAATGTCCAAACTCTTGTATTCCTAATTCAGGATTAAATGAGTTTTGAAAAAAAAAGGTTAAATAAATTTTTCCTTATCCAGTTCAAGCTACTTGCTATCCAAAACTCAGGAACCAAATTGATTCATGTAGTTCAGTATCCCCATTATTCCAACTCATTCTCTGAATTCTCACTCTCCAAATTTGGAAACCAGGTAGGTTTGGATGGCAAGGAATAATTAAACAAATGGCCACCATTATTCTCACTATCGAGTACAGTCTTAATTTACACAGAAGAAAGTAATTTGGGATTGAATTGTATGAAATTGCTCTTTTTGCAGGTCAAACCTTGTTAAATATTGGCTATTTCGTATGGTTCATTCTAATATTTAGGGACAGGGACCCCCATATCCAAGATAGACAATCACTTGACTCCATGATTTTTCCATTTTCCACCGTCATCATCCAATTCTTATTTAATGTCATAATAGCAAACATGAGAGCCATTTATTGCCTGGTGACGTTGTGCCAGGCACTGCAAGTCATTTAATTAACCCTCATTACCTCATTAAAAACAATTATATTTTGAATAGATAACTTATTCATATATTGCAAAATTCAAAAACTGTAAAAATCTTTAAAATATGTACCTTTTACACCTAGTTTCAACCTCTTAGTTCTCCTTCGTACAGGCAGCCAGGTTTGCCAGTTTCTTGCATTTTATTCCTGTGATATTCTATAAGCATATACTGCTTTAAACACACACACACACACACATACACGTGTGTGCAAATGCTAATATACTATTCATACGGTTCACAGTGTTGAGCAGTGACACTCTTTAGAAAAACAGCAGAGATATATGCTAAAGAGGTATATCGCTCTTTAGAGATATAATTTATTTTATAAGTGCTTTATTGATGGACATTTAGGTTGTTTCTAATCTTTTTCTATCATTAACAATGATGTGCAAGTATCTTCTCGTATTTGATTTTATAGAGCAGCACCTAAAAGACTAAATTCATAGGAGAAATTCCTGGAAGTAAAATTGCCAGGTCCAAAGACACATACATTGTAATTGTGATAGATATTGTCAAGCTGTTCAACAAAGAGATTGTACCAAGTTTCCGTTTCCCCAGCAGCACATAAAATGAATATTTTCCACACTTTTCAACAACTGAAGATTATCAAGTTTTTCTATTTTCCAATATTATAGGTGAAAAAGGCATCTCATTTTCATTGTAATATGCCTTTCTCTTATTACAAAAGAGATTTATTATCTTCTCATATACTTAAGAGCCATTTGTATTTCCTTTCTTGTGAATTATTTGTTCATATAATTTACCCATTTTTCTTTTGGCTTGTTCTTTTCTTATATTTGAAAGAAGCACACGCTTCGTTGTGATATATAGTTTGTGGGGTTTTTTTTAACTTTCTATACGTTGGTTTATCCTTGATTTGGTTGTATTTTTTATGTTTTTTGGGGGGGGGTTTGTGTGTGTGTGTGTGTGTGTGTGTGTGTGTGTTAGGTGGAGCAGTATTTCCCCTATGTCTCCAGTTTTGTGTTTTGTATTTAGTATTAGCCCTGTTTGAGCTAATAATAATAATATATATTTTTCTATGCTCTCTAATGCCACTTTTAAAAGTTGGGGAACTTTTTATGTTTAAATAATTGATCCACATGGAATTTGGGGGGTAAAAATGTGAAGCCCCCATTTAATTACTCAGTTGTCCAAACACACTTTGTTGATTAATGCATATTGTCCCCACCAATTTGAAACACCAGTTTAGCATATTCTGCTTTGCCGTACCTATCTGAGTCAATTTCTGGACTGTTAACTTGTCTTTATATTCTTTATCCAACACCACACTTTAAAAATTACTTTTGCTTTACAGTATACTTTAGCACCTAGTAGAATTAAGATAGTATCATCATTCTTCTTTATAGAATTCTTAAATCTTTATTTTTCATATAAACTTTAGAATTAGATTATCTAATTTAAAAATATATTTACTGGTATTCTATTGGAATCCTATTAAATTTACTAATTAACAATAGGGAAATTGCTATCATTATGATCTTTGGTCTTTCTATCCATAATTTTGGACAGCCTTTCCAATACTAAGGTCCTTTTTGTGCCCCTTGGTAATGTTTTGAGGTTTTTCTTTGTATGTATATATTGTATGTCCATATGTATGTGCATTTTGTATACAGATACAGATATGTATCTTCCATTTCTTGATAATTTTGCACCTACATCATCTGTATTTTGTTCATTATCACAAATATAATCTTTTATTCATTTTATAGTTTAATTGGTTTACTTGTATTTATAAAAGTTATTGATTTCTATATATTACTTTTATTCCCAGGCATCATATATAATCTTCTTAATATTTATAACAGCTTTTTTTTTTTTAGTGTATCCTCTTGGGTGTTCCAGCTAAGTTACATCATTTGTAAATGATGACTATTTTACGAAGTCTTTTCCAATTTTTATGTTTTCTTTCTTTCTTTCCTCTAATTATATTGGCTAGTGCCATCAGAAAAGTGTTAAATAATAGCGAGGATAATTAACATCCTTATCTTGTGTCTGACTTTAATGGGAATGCGTCTAGATATTTTCATTAAGCAGGATGATGGCTTATGATTTGAGATAGATATATTTCTCATATTAAGGTAATATCTCTCTATTCTTATTTTATTAAGAGCTATTAAAAGAAAAAATGGATATTGAATTTTATCCAATGTACTTATAGTGTCCAAGCAGTTGGTATTATTTTTCTCTTTTTATTATTATGATTAGGTATATTAATAAAAATAATTGGTGCTTATTTGGTGCAATTACTATCCAAAGCAGTATTCTAAGTTCTTTACATGCATCAACTCATTTCACCCTTACCCAACCTAGAACTCAGTATTATTAGTATTTTCACTCTAAAGTTAAAAAAACTCACATTCACAGAGGTTAAGTAACTTGAACAAGATGAGAAAACCAGCGAGTGGCAGAGCTGAGAGCGGACTCGTGTCGATTCCTTGTGTGTAAACACTATGCAAAGCTTTATTTTGACAGGTTTCTTACTAAATCATCGTTTCATTCTTGGGACAAACCCCACTTGTTCAATAGGTATCCTCCTTTTATTGGGTCACAGATTCCATTTGCTAATATTTATTTACAATTTCTGCATCAGTCTTAAAAAAATTCAGTTAAAATTCTCTTTTATATGATGTTTTTGGCTGTGCTGAGTCTTATTGGTATCCTGGCCTCATGAATGTTCTGCAAATATTTCTCTGTTTTTTCTTCTTCCAGGATAATTTAAATGGCATTGAAGTTACTTGCCTTTTAAAAGTATTGCAGAAGTCCCCTATGAAACTACCTTGGCCTAATTCCCCTATGAAACCATCTGGGCTTGGGGTGTTTTTTTGTTTTTGTTTTGGAGCAGGGCTTTCTGATACATTTTAAATTTGTTCTAGATAATTGGTCTATTTAGTTGGTCCTGACTTCAATACAGTTTAACATATGGGAATAATATACACTGAATGAATAAAACTTATGAATGTAAAATTACAATCACAGTAAGGTCTAGAAAAGAAAAAAGGAGCACATGTCACAAGAGAGAAAGTAAAAGTCATAAGGGATGGAGATGGAAGGTGGGTAGAGGGGAAACTCTCCCAAAATGAATAAAGACCCTGTGTGGGCAGGGAGCTTTTATATATTCAAGGGACTAAAAGAAGTTTAATGTAGCTGGAACCCAAACAGCAAGAAGGGGAGCATGGTTCAAACTGAGGCTGGAGACACGAGCTGGGCCCCTAGATAGTTAAAAACTTTACCCTAAATCATTGCAAAGCTGTTGAAGGTGAAGAACATAGAGAAGTGTGTGTATCTGAAAGATTTGAGGATAGAAAAATTAGTACATTTTGGTGATTAGGTAGGATAAGAAGTGTGAGGAAGAAGGAGGTGTCAACTATCTGTCTAGTTTTCAGAACAGGCTGGTTGCTGGTTCCCTTCACTGAGTAGGGCTTGGAAGAAGATTTCGTGGAGGGTAGGTGTGGAGGGTTTGGGTGTGGGGAGACACTGAGCTGTTGTTTTTTTTGTTTGTATGTTTGTTATTTGATATGTTGGGTTGGAAGGCATTTGAGACATGTAGATTGTCACAAGGTGATTGGATATAAGCTGTGAGTCTTCTGAATATCTGACTACCTGGTAATTAAAACCTTGAAGATCACTGTGAAGGATGAAGCCCAGGAAGAAAGAAGAAAGGGAAGACAAGATGTTAATTCTTGGACAAGTCCATCAATTGAGCATTTGATCTATTTTGCTACCCATTGAGATTCCTTGTCAGGGATTCTGTGAATTCTAAAAGGAAGAATGTGGAGAGCTTCCAAAAGAACTTCCCCGACTTGGGGTCTTCAGGGAATCCGTAGATGTCTCTCCTTAAGGAGATATTTGGTGTCCAATGTCAGGTCTAAAGTAATGTGACTGCCTTCTAGTTTTTCTGTTGTGCTGTTTTAGAATCTCTGAGCGAATGTGTTTAAATGATTTCAATAACACTGTGCTTTGTAATTCGGTACATGCGCCCAAAGATCCTCTTGAAACCTAACATATAAGTTTTTAATACAAAAATGTTCTAACGTTCAGAGGCACACGTAGAAGCCAGTGCCTGGAATCCTGAGGGAGATTTGTCTGCTTATTAAAATTCTGTAAATTCTTTATGGAAAGGAAGTGTTTCCACAGTTTTAATATGACTCTCTGGAATAATCTCTGGATATGATAATATTAACACATAGAGTTACTTTTAAAAAATCTATCTGGGGCTTCCCTGGTGGCGCAGTGGTTGAGAGTCCACCTGCCGATGTAGGGGACGCAGGTTTGTGCCCTGGTCCGGGAGGATCCCACTTGCCGCGGAGCGGCTGGGCCCGTGAGCCATGGCCGCTGGGCCTGCGCGTCTGGAGCCTGTGCTCCTCAATGGGAGAGGCCACAGCGGTGAGAGGCCCGCATACCGCAAAAAAAAAAAAAATCTATTTGATAAAGGTTAACTTTGGTTTTCTGGACATAGAGTTTTCTAGAAAACTCTAGAATCTGCTTTCCCCAAATCTGAGTCTAAGGAATGTTCTTATGTTATTTCTTCTTTCTTAAAAATATTTGGTACACTTACTTCATTAAGCATAACTATAAATTGGTAAGGAGATTGCCTCATTTAAATAAAAGTAGTTATAACAATATTTTCTATAACTATATTTACATGTAGTTGACTCAACTTTTAACTACGTATGTTCACTAAGGTTTTTCTTATTAGAGGTCCTTCACCCCTCTGAAAACTATTATTTCCTTATTAATTTCCCAGTGGCTTTAGGCAATTTCTAGCTGTGGCAATGACTTTGTGAATAAACGGTCTTTATTGTCTATGGTTTTATGATAGAGAAAAATACCTTGATATACTTAAAATGCTGATTATTAGATGAAGTTAAAGGAATAGTCATTAACTTTGATAATACACAAAACAACCTCTTATTCCCACTATATTCCAAAGCCTGGGGATTATAAAAATGAAGATGTGTTGCTGCTCTCACCAAGCTTAGCAGTAATGACCAGAATATCCTGAGCACTTACTATGTGCTGGGCATTCGCTGACTCTTGTAGCAGATGTTTTAGGACGCCTGCTAGGTGCCAGGCAGGGTGCTGCGTGCTAGAATTCCAAGGACGAGCAGGAACAGTTGCATTCATGCTCTCATATGCTTATGGTGGGGTGGAGAGACATTTACTAAATAATCTCACACAAATGTGTGTGTATTTCTTTTTTTATTGAAGTATAGTTGATGTACTATGTTGTGTTAATTTCTGCTGTATAGCAAAGTGATTCAGTTATACTATATATATATATATATATATTCTTTTTTTTTTTTTTTTTTTTTGGCGGTACGCGGGCCTCTCACTGTTGTGGCCTCTCCCGTTGCGAAGCACAGGCTCCGGACGCGCAGGCTCAGCGGCCATGGCTCACGGGCCCAGCCGCTCCGCGGCACGTGGGATCCTCCCGGACCGGGGCATGAACCCGTGTCCCCTGCATCGGCTGGCAGACTCTCAACCACTGCGCCACCAGGGAAGCCCTATATTCTTTTTTATATTCTTTTCCATTATGGTGTATCACAGGGTATTGAATATACCTCCCTGTGCTATACAGTAGGACTTTTTTTTTAAACATCTTTATTGGAGTATAATTGCTTTACAATGGTGTGTTAGTTTCTGCTTTATAACAAAGTGAATCAGCTATACATATATATATATATATATATATATATATATATATCCCCATAGGACCTTGTTATTTATTTTATATATAGTAGTTTGCATCTGCTAGTCCCAAACTCCCAATCCATCCCTTCGCCAATGCCTCTCCCCCTTGGCAACCACAAGTCTTTTCCCTATGTCTGTGAGTCTGTTTCTGTTTCATAGATAAGTTCATTTGTGTCATTTTTTAGATTCCACATACAAGTGATATCTATGGTATTTGTCTTTCTCTTTCTGACTTACTTCACTTACTATGATAATCTCTAGTTGCATCCATGTTTCTGCAAATGGCATCATTTCATTCTTTTTTATGGCTGAGTAGTATTCCATTGTATATATGTACCACATCTTCTTTATCCATTCATCTGTCAATGGATGTCAAATGGGTGTGTATTTCTAATTAAGTCAATTCCACCTTGGAAAAGAGCGTATAGTTCTTTTTGTGAGTGAATATAATAAACTCGCCTGTCTGAGAGATCTCAGAAGTCTTCCCTGAGAATGTGATGCTTGGACCAAGTTTTAATGATGAGTTGGTTTTAAATAGTGGAGAGCAGAGGAAGGGATTGATAGCCTCGGGGATCAATCTTGACTAAGACTCTGTGGCAGGAAGAGGAAGGAGGCCAATGGCTGGAGAGAGGAGTTAGATGGAGGATGGTGTGAGCTTACATTGGGGTGGTAAGGAACAGGAGGCAAGAAGTGGTTGGTGACCAGTGACAGAGAGCCTGTAGGCCATGTTTCAAAAGGCTTGATGCTAAAGGAGACCGTAATCTAAGCAACTGCTTATGCACCAGGAGTGTTATAGCAAAGCTATATACCAATTGTTCTGTGGGCTCAGAGGGAGGGACCATGCTGTTGGAGGATCAGAGAAAGCTTCCTGCTAGAGGGCATTGAAACAGATGTGTGAAAATGAATAGAAGTTTGGCAGTCAAGGAAGGAGAGTATGGCCATTCCAGGCAGAGGGAATGTGCTAAGGCCTGGTGCTGTGGTCTGAATATATGTGTCTCCCCTGTATGTTGAATCCCCCAAAGGTACTGGTATTAGGAGATGGGGGCTTTGGGAGGTGTTTAAGTCATGAGGCTGGAGCCCTCTTGAATGGGATTAGTGTTCTTATAAAAGAGGCTCCAGAGAGGTCCCTAGCCCCTTCTACCATGTGAGGACCCTACAGGAAGAGTCGGCAGTCTGCAGTCCAGAAGAGAGCCCTCACCAGACCATGCTGGTACCCTGATCTTGTACTTCCAACCTCCAGACTGTGAGAAATAAATGTCTATTGTTTACAAGCCACCCAGTCTAGGGTATTTTGTTACAGCAGCCCAAATGGAAAAGATACCTGGAAACATAATAGAACATGATGTATTCAGAAGGCATGAAATACTTATATGTGGCTAGAGTGTGTACGTAGTGTGTATATGTGAGTGTATTTATGTTCACATGTATGCACACATGTCCACCTGCAAGGGGACCAGGATGGAAAATATTAAAAGATACATTTAGAAGTTCAGGTTGGGGCATTAGCAACGTAGCACCATCTGCCATACTAAGGAATCAGGACTACCCCATAGTCACTGAGGTCTTTTAACAGGTGAGGGACCTCTTACAAGCTCATATTTGTGAGTTTAGAATGAGATTTCTCTGAACTCCACCGACTATTATAGTAATCATTTGGGGAGGGGCCTGCTAAAGCTCCAGATCCTTAAACTATCCCAGACCAATTGAATCAGAACCTTTGTGGGCACATCCAGGCATTGGTACATTTTAAATCTTCCCAGGCAATTCCAATGTGTAGCCAGACTTGAGAGCTGGTGGTTTAGAGAGACGCCCTGGCTGCTTGTCAGAGATTAGAGTCCAGGAAGGAGATCAGGAGGCTTCCATAGCAGAGAAGGGTGAGGTCTTGAATAAGGTGGCACCCAATGGGAACTGAAAGTAAGGGATGGGTTTCAAAGACATTCAGGCCATTGAATGACAATAGTAATAACAGACATCAGGTTGGATGTGACTGGAAGGGTGAGAGAAACTCCCAGTTTCTAATGGTGGTGTCATAATCCAGAAAGAGTGGTGGCTAAGAGCTTGAGGATATGGTTAGGAATCCCTGCTCAGCCAATTTACTAGCTGGAGGGGGAGGGGGGTGCGGTACCTTAGGCAAATCACTTACTCTCTCAGGCCTCAGTTTGCTCGGGTATAAGATGGGGTAATAGCAGGACTGAATGAGCTGGTTCACACACGAAGGGCTTAGAACTCAAGCTGATGCATCAGGTACCATTTGCAAATGCCAGTTCTTTTCTGCTAAGAGCAGCTGAGGCAAAGGCAGGGCGATTTTCAAGAAAAAACTTAAACCCAAGGCCAACGTTAGGAAAAGGAGGTTTCTTCCACTCTCAGCTTCCGAAGTACAGCTTCACCTGTACTCTACTGGCTGTGCAATCTTGGTCAAGGCTCAAAACTAGAAATACCTCTCTGTGCCTGTTTCCTCACCTATCAAATGGAGATCATAAAAATATTTTGTTCTCAGGTTACTGGGAATAACCTGCCAAAGGAAAATCCCTCTATGCCTACCTAGTGCCTGAGAAGGGCTATTTCTTGCTTTGACGTGGTTCTCCAGAATGCATGGAGATTTGGAGTGATGTTTGGCTATATGAATGTGTGAATGATTGATATGCTGGGGACTGACCACCCTTCCAGCCAATGAAGGAGCCTGTCCTGTTGTGGGGTCGGTGCCTTCCACCTCCTGCACCCTCCTTGGCCGAGCCTGTCTTGTGTCTCAGGCTGTTAAGTTGGACAGGACCCTTCTCAGCCAGGTGAACATCACCTGCCTGTAGGGATCCTGTCCTTGTAACTGTACATATTTTGTATTTCCAGTTTGTTTGTTCTCAGTCATCTAAGCCCAGAGAGTATCAACAAGAGACTTTGGAAGAAATGTTTGTCAGTTGTGGTACAGAGATCGTTGAGAGTGGCCTGTGACTCTGCTTTGATTGGGTCTTAAACAGACGATGAGAATTTTGTGGTTCAGAAAATGTCACCTCATGGGCTTCCCTGGTGGCGCAGTGGTTGAGAGTCCGCCTGCCGATGCAGGGGACACGGGTTCGTGCCCCGGTACGGGAGGATCCCACATGCCGCGGAGCGGCTGGGCCCGTGAGCCATGGCCGCTGAGCCTGCGCGTCCGGAGCCTGTGCTCAGCAACGGGAGTGGCCACAACAGTGAGAGGCCCGAGTACCGCAAAAAAAAAAAAAAAAAAAAAAGAAAATGTCACCTCTGAAATAGGAGAAATTGTGGTATTTGGGTGAGTGGCGGTGACACAAAGATGAAGAGCAGAAAGCTTGGTTTTAGAAGCATCTCGGATGCAGACTGTTTGCAGTCTTACGGTTATCCTTTGTTTCACAGATGTGCCAAGCAGCAAATAAGAAAGAGGAAAAAATCCTAAGTAGTTAGAGCTGTTGGAGTCTAGGGAAGAGAAAATGTTTGGATATTTTTAGGCTGTTAGGGGGTTTACTTTAAGAAAAAAAAAAAAAACTTTTATTAATGAAACTATAATTGAGTGCATTAACTAAGAGTTGGGAAAATTCTCAGTAAGATAAAATTCAAAGGCATTGGGATAATAAAGATTGGGATTTATTTTAATGCTTTGCACACACTCTTAAGTCAGCGCCATTGGAAATACATTGATTAATTCATTGATATAGTCAAGTAATATTTCTGTTTACTGACCATCGTTTATGCATCAGGCCCACCAGTGTAAAGTTCTCCATCACTGCCTTCTCCATCACTGCCTTCAACTAAATACCAAAACTATAATACAATCTAGTAAGGACAAAGCCAAAGCAAATGAAAGATCTCTTTTTCAACCATCTACCCCAGGACCTAGAAGAGGGTTATAAATAGTTAAGCCTCAGCAAATAGTTATTGGGTGAAAGGATGAATGAATGAACAGACGAACACTACACATAAGATTTATAAAGCGAGAAGAAAAAGAAAACGATTCTGTAAAGAATGAAGTGGGTATTTGTAAACCATATATTTTGTAATATTTGGTTCAAGTGTGTTATGCCCTCCAAAATATTCCCATTACAGAAATATAAGGGAAAATAGTGGAAATTGAAGAACAAATATATATATATACAAGGACTTTTTAATGCATTTCGTTTTGGAACTTGTCCAATGGAGTTTATATACTAAATAAAACTATGAAGGCTGTCTCACCCAGGTGCCTTGAAAATCATTAGCTGCTGTGCAATTTACATAGTTAAGATTAAATTTTTCCTTAACTCTTTAAAAATGTTTTAAGATGAATGCAATGAACAATTACATATCTACCACACAACTTTTTGAAAATTTTAGCATTCTGGCATATTTTCTTTAGTCTTTTTACTTGTGAAATAACGACATTACAGTTGCATTAGAAGATCCCTCCTCAACCCCATTATACTCTTCCCATCCCCCACCATCCAAAATTTGATGGTTACCATTACTTGCATGCTTTGATACTTTATTCTGTATATTTGTATGCAGAAAAAAAAATAGGTTTATTTTCTGTTTTTAAACTTATTAATAATAAAAGTGGTGTTCTGTACAGTATACATCCTTTTATAACTTTTTCTCAAAAATATGATTCCAAAATTTATTTATGTGAATGTATGTAATTCTCATTTATTTATTTTAACTGCTGTAAAGAGTTGCATTGCAGGAACAAGCCCCAATTTATGTATCTGTTTTGTTATTGATAAACATTTAGGTAGTTTCCAACTTTATTGCTATTACAAACTGTGCTATTATGAATATCTTTGTGCACAATTTCTCAAGGTCCTGTACCCAGGAGTAGAATGGTTGGTAAGATGCTGTGTGCATCTCAAGATTTATTTTCCAAAAGGGTTGTACCAATTCGCTCTCCCACCAAGAGTGTGTGACAGTCCCCATCACTCCCATCCTTATCAACAGTTGATACTGGGATTTTCACCAGTCTTATTAATAGGAAATAGTTTCTCGTTATTTTCCTTACCTCATGAAACTACAGTGCTTCCTTTTTCTTCTAGTTCACTGACACCATTTACCAAAGTAATAAAGGAAAATCTCTCGGAAATGCAAAATCATAACTAGCTTTCACACTGGAGATATACCCTCCATTATGCCTGAGAGCTCATTCACTCATTTATTCAACAAATGTTACCAGCATAAGACATGTTCCTTGCTGCGCAGGAACTCATGGTCTTGAGGAGAAGGTAGACATGCAAAACAAATAAGAAGGGATGGTAAACACATTGATAATTTATTATGAATAGGGAAGGAAAGTGCAGAGGAGGGGGAGATTGATTCTGTTAAAAGCTTAAGCAGGCTTCCTGTAGAAAGTGATATCCCAGAAGAACTCAAGATAAATATGACTGAATGAATATGATCCTCCGAAGTAAATATTATCATCCCACCTCACATGTGGGGAGAGTGAGGTCTAGGGAATTTACTAGGGAATTTATCATAACTTACTTGGGTAAGTAAATAGTAAAGGAAGGAATTGAACCTAGATCTTTGACTCTCAAGCTTGAACACACCAAAGGTTACCATATTGTTTAAGAAATCCTGACATCTCGATGGGTACCAAAGTCCTATGGATACAGAGTGGGTAAACTCTGAAAAGAGCAAAGAGAGCATGCCTCACACAAGATGACAAACCCAGACATTTGGTTTGACTCATACATTATTTGAATTTCCTATTGGTTTCAGCCCTTATGCCATTCATTTTTTGCTGCCTATCTGCAAAAGCAATTGTGATTGTTACAGAAAGGAAGTACTATATCAACAAGAGTCTGCCATATTCCTACTTCAGATATGACCTTAATGGCACTGAGGCCATGAGGAGGTAATTTTTCTAACCCTTTCCAGGGGCTTCCAGGGCCTTGTAGATCCCTGAGAGAACATAAGTTTTTACTCTGGGTGACACTGCAGGACTTCAAGAAGGGAGTACCACGGTCTGAGTTTGTCTGAGTAAGAAGACTGGCTGCTGTGTTGAGATCAGATGGAAGGTGGACAAGGGTAGGAACAGGAGACCAGTCAGGAGGCTGTTACAAAAATCCAGACAAAAGATGATGGGGATTGGACCAGAGAGATAACAGTGGACATGACCTCTGGATTTATTTGCAGGGCAACATCAACACTACACCCTGGTAGCCTGCAGGGGGACTTAAGTGAAAGAGGGAAAACCATTTCTGTTTTCTTCCTCATTCCTCAAAAAATTGCTGAAAGGACAAGCAGAGGTGATCTTGTTAAGAGTACACGCCTGGGGCTTCCCTGGTGGAGCAGTGGTTGAGGGTCCGCCTGCCGATGCAGGGGACGTGGGTTTGTGCCCCGGTCCAGGAGGATCCCACATGCCGCAGAGCGGCTGGGCCCGTGAGCCATGGCCGCTGAGCCTGCGCGTCCGGAGCCTGTGCTCCGCAACGGAAGAAGCTGCGACAGTGAGAGGCCCGCGTAACGCAAAAAAGAAAAAAAAAAAGAGTAGACGCCTGATACAATCACAAGTCCCCTCCTGTAGTGGACACTTGCTTGGCCTCCACCATGAATTTGTCTTCAACACTAAACCCCTAAGCTCCCCTAAAAGCTGTGGACTGGTCATTTAGATGAAACTAGAAAAAACTTTGAAAGGACACTAAGTCTTCAAGATACCCTTGGGAATTGTTTTCTTGTGGGCTCCATGACGTCTAGAGACAGCTCCATGTTAGGAGAATGGCAGGCATCACGTTCCTGCCTCAGTTCTACGTCATAACTGAATAAAATTGGTTCCAAGACCCATAAAAGCTTTGATACTGTAATACCGCTTAATCACATAGGATGCCACACTTCTATTTTCTTCATTTGCTCCCAGGCACAAGTTTTGGGATATTACTCTGCCCTTAATCTTCTAGAAATCCTACTCCTTGCTCTTAATCTCTGTGGTATCACGTCTCTGCCACTGGCACAATTTGCTGTGCTCTTTGTGAAGAATAGGTTGTTGGGCTTTGTAGGAATCTAAATGGTGAGCGACTCCTACATTTCCCAAAAGGCTTTCAGCTAATTGTTGAAACAGAGGATTTTCGGACTATAATTTGGAGCCAAGATCCTTTCACAGGCCTACCCTGACCTTTACTCTCAGAAGCTGCTAAACAAATGGGTGATCGTTTCACAAAGATTCCCTGCATCTCAACTATATGCAAGCTGTGTTCCAAGTGTCCTAGGTGCTGATAGGAGTAAAACAATTCCTGCTGTCGAAGCGCTGACAGTCGAACAGAAGAGATGGATTAATAAACAGATCATTACACCTCAGCCCACCGGATCAGTGGTGAGTGTCTAGAAGGCTGTACCTAAGCTGAGTCTGACTTGGGGAGAAAGGTGGGAGGATGGGAAAGAACAGAAGGGGAAAAGAAGAGCATTTCAGGTGAGGGAAGAAGGCTAGGTACCACCTAGAGGAAGGTGGGCTAAATCAAACAGTAAACGATGGAATGTGGGCTTCTGGTACCCTGAACAGATGGTCTCAGAAATACTCTTCAGAGCCATCCATACCTGTCTTTTCTTCCCTGGATGGGAAGAAAAGGATGAGATCTTGCTGACCTTGAGTTTGGGTGAAGAACTAGGAAAGTTAGATGTTTGTAAAATTTGTATTTATTTAAAAATTTTTTTAAATTGTATTTATTTAAAAATTTAAAATTTTGTATTCAAAGAAAATAAACTTTCTAAGGGCTGAGCAGTCTTCTAAGCACTTCACATATAGCAATTAATTTAATCCTCATAATGCCCATTGGTGTATTATTATTATTATTATGAGTTACAGATGAGAAAACTGAAGTAACAAGGTAGAAAACTTACCCAAGTTGAAACAATTAGAACAGAGAGCCTGAACAAGGCTTCAAGCCCATGCATTCAGTCTCCAGAGTCCATGTTCTTAGCTCCTGCATTTTGCTGCTGCCTCTATAGTTAAGGTGCTATTTGGCGGTATAGACAGTTCTTGAATAAGAATGTGAGTTGCAAGCCTCTAGTTTCAGCAGCAGAATCAACTAGGAGCCATCAGGATCCCAAGGCTGGGTATGCATCTTAAGAGAGAGGTGTGTAAGACATCCCAAACAGGTACCAAGGTTCAGAGGGTCTGGGCTGCAGCTGTGGAATTGAGTCATTTGGTTAAAGTGGCCTTTAAGGTCTCATTGGGGTGAATATATTAGTTTCCTAAGGCTACTGTAACAATTTACCACAAACTTAAAGGCTTAAAACAACAGAAATTTATTCTCTCAAAGTTCTAGAAGCCAAAAGTATGTAATCAAAGAGTTGTCACCAGTGAAGTTTCTAGTAAATAGTCCTCCCTTGTCTCTTCCAGCTTTTGGTGGCCCCGGGTATTCCTTGGCTTGTGGCAGCATCACTCCAGCCTTTGCCTCCATCTTTATATGGCCATCCTCCCCTTGTGTTTCTCTGTGTCCTCTCCTTTACTCCTAAGAACGGTTGTCATTGGATTTAAAATCCACCCTCAATTCAGTGTGATATCATCGCAAGATCCTTAACTTAAGTCCATCTGCAGACTCCATTTTCAAATAGTTTGCACGCACAGGTTCTGGGGGCCAGGACAAAGATATCTTTGGTGGACATAATTTTTTTTTAATTTTATTGAAGCTTAGTTGATATACAACATTGTGTTAATTTCTGCTGTACAGCAAAGTGACTCAGCTATATATATTCTTTTTCATGTTCTTTTCCATTTTGGTTTGTCACAGGATATTGAATATAGTTCCTTGTGCTGTACAGTAGGAGCTTGTTGCTTATCCATCCTATATATAATAGTTTGCCTCTGCTAATCCCACACTCCCAATCCTTCCCTCTCCTACCCCCCACCTTGGCAACTACAAGTCTGTTCTCTATATCTGAGTCTGTTTTGGGTTAGTACATATGATGATTTGTATTGTATTTTAGATTCTATATATAAGTGATATCATATGGTATTTGCCTTTCTCTTTCTGACTTACTTCACTTAGTATGATAATCTCCAGGTCCATCCATGTTGCTGCAAATGGCATTATTGCATTCTTTTTGATGGTGAGTAATATTCCATTGTATATATACCACATCTTCTTTATCCATCCATCCTTCGATGGACATTTAGGTTGTTTCCATGTCTTGGCTATTGTGAATAGTGCTGGTATGAACACAGGAGTGCATGTATCTTTTCGAATTATAGTTTTGTCTGGGTATATGTCCAGGAGTGGGAATGCTGGATCATACGGCTGGATCTATTTTTAGTTTTTTTGAGGTCCCTCCATACTGTTTTCCATCGTGGCTGCACCAATTTACATTCCCTTGGTGGACATTATCTAACCGACTCTAGTGGATGAGCTTGTTCTGGGAAGGTTGAGCAAGCATGCAAGACCTGGAGCAGAAGAGTGGGGGAGGACCAACATTAGGGGGAAAGAACCCTGAGAGGAGACCCAAGAGAAGCCATCAGAGATAGGAGGCAATCGGGAGAAAAACGTAGAAAACCAAGGAGAGTGTATTATATATAAAAAGGATGGTGTGGGCAACGGCGTCAAATACCCCTGAGAAGTGTGGAGCATATACAGTGGGTTAGCAGAGGGGTTTTTGGTGACACAAACCATTTGGGGATTTTTTTTTTTCACTTGGCAGTGCTGATGGGAAAAGGGGCAGTGTGGAGCTGAGATTCCTGGTAGCCAGCAGTGTCACACCATTTGCAAGCTCTTCAATGACATTCTACACATCAGCAGCCTAGAAGAACCCAAATGAGGACACTCTCATATTCTAACCCTCCCCCATCCCTTATAAGAGTGTGTTTTACATTAATATTCTCTTATATGATTATATTGAAGTGCGGATAAATGAATGACTTTGTCTATGTAAGGTAATTATTTTAGCTGACAATATTTTGACTCTCCATT
The DNA here is from genome assembly GCF_059928025.1 of Delphinapterus leucas. Lineage (NCBI taxonomy): Eukaryota > Metazoa > Chordata > Mammalia > Artiodactyla > Monodontidae > Delphinapterus > Delphinapterus leucas. The sequence continues at coordinate 43,792,269 of NC_143133.1, read as the reverse complement.
TCCTTTAAATTAGTTTTATATGGTAGGGAGCCAATTCACATTTTGAGTGAATTAGAGTTTGTTCAGAAGCTGTTTTAATTGTGCCTTCAAACATAGATACCCAGGCTCCTGAAATGTCAAAACTGGGCTGCATTTTCGATAGCAATAAATGACATTTCTTATACTTTGATTTCACTAGTGTGCTTACACTAGTATCTGTTGTGAAGTAGCAGAGCATGGAGCCGACCCCAAGTAGATTTTGGGTGCTTAAAAAAATTACCTTCTTTTATCTGCTTGTCTGAAATAAGAATGTAACTTTTCTTACAGTTACCAGAGTTCATTTCAATTAGACCTTAATGAGGGAAAATGTGACAAATGGGTCCATGAGCATTACCTCTCAGACCTTTCAATTTTTATAAATTCACTTGCAGAGTTCGACTTCCCTGTTGCAATTATTTCATTTGGCTCTTGGAAATTTTACCCGAATTGCGTACGGCGGCTGCCAGAGGCAATCGTCTGCTTTGGGCTTAACTCTTGTGGTCGTGTTATCCGTCTACATCTATAATCAGAGAAGAGGCATGTTAGAATGGTGAAAAGTATCATTTGTCACAGCATTCTTGCGTAAAGATGGCTGGGGATTGGGGAATAAGGCGGCAGGGGCAGTTTTTCTTCTCATTAGCTGCTTTATTTGTAACTGCAGGGGCTGTCAGAAGCGTGGACTTAATAACCTTCAAGTTTTTCAGCATTAATATAAAACAGGTTGCATGAATTTTGCCAAATCAGTGTCCCTGTGAGAGTATCGGAAATACTTTTGCGGGTGAATACAGAATAACCCTTCTTTGGGGAGTGCTCAGCTGAATTAAGTATATAATTGAAGTGGATTCACCTAGAATGAGACATTTATGCTGATCATGTATACATTTTGATGATTCTGAACCTTCACGTGGAGTGCCTTTTCAATTCTCCATGGGTAAAAGTTGGAAGGAAAGTACCAGCAGTGCTATTATTATAATAACAGAGTGCAAGGGATGCATTTTGTACTTAGATATGATTTTATCTATTTTGTACTTAGATATCTTTATCCGCTAGGTCTTTGCATGCATTGGGAGGTATCAGGAGAAAACCTAGAGTCCTCAGTTCTGTGAACAGGACCAGAGAATATCCAGCCTGAAGGATGTCAGACTAACTGGGGAAGGAAGGAAGGAGGGAGGGAGGGAGGGAGGGAGGGGTAAAATCCTGTTATCCCTTCTTTTGATATAGCTCATATTGCTTCTTGAAACCTTTTTTCTCTTGATTCATGTTCTCTTGGTTTTCTTCCCACCACACTGGCTGCCCTTTCTCAATCTCTTGCCCCAGGACTCAGGGCATAGTTTTCTTCTTGTCTCTTTATACCTTTTTCCCAGGAGATCTCCTCTAGTCCCATGCCTTTCAATGCAACCTCTAAGCTGACAACTTCTTAATCTCTATTTCCTGCCCTCCTTTTAATTCCAGCCCTGTCTATCCAGCTGCCTACTCAACACATCCATTTGGAGGTCTATCAGACAAGTCCAACTCCTCTTCTTCATAATTGAACTGATTCCCCCACTCGTGCCCACACTTGTCTTTCCATACACTCTCAGACCAGTGTCATTGACTTTTTCTCCAACTCTCTTGTTTATCTCACAGCCCCCATCCATCCTATAGGGAAATCCTACTGGTTCATCTTCGAACTATTTCTCGAATCTGATGACTCTTCACCACTCCTGCAGCCAATCCAGTTGCTTTCCCTGTTTCTACTCAGTCAGTTCTCTCCCCAGCAACCAGATTTATCATTTTAAGCTTAAACTGAATAATGTTGCAGCACCTCTGCTCAAAACTCTCCAATGTTTCCCCATCTCAGAATGAAATCCAAAGTCCTTAATCTGGCCCATGAGGACATATATGGTCTGGACTCCATCCATCCCCACCATCCTTCCTCGTCCATCTCCTCCTCCATTGTTCCAGCCACCAGCCTTGAGCACCAAGCATGCTCCCTGCCACGGCCCTTTGAACTTACATTCCCCACTTCCTTGACTGCTTTTCCCCTGGGTGTTCTTAGGGTTCTGTTCTTTCCCATCTTCTCTCCAAACCCCGTTAAAGAAGTCCTTCCTGACCCCTATCGAAAGCAGCCAGTACACACCTACACACATGCATGGAACTCTCTCCTAATGATCTTCTATTTTTCCATCGTAAAGCTTAACATTTCCTAACCCATTAAATATGTGTTTGTTTATTGTTTATCTCTCTCCACTAGATTATAAGACCCGTGAGAGCAGGAATTTAATTTTTGTACACCGTTATGTCTTCAAAATCTAGCACAATATCTGGTCTAGGCTGGCTGCTCAGTCATTATTCGGAGAGAAAGAGAGAATGATTGAGAAAGAAAAGGGGAAAATATTCTTGAAAATTACCTAAACTTCAGTAACAAGGGTAGACCAAGGGAAAGTTGCTCTTCTTAGACTTCAACTCTTGATTGTAATGTCCAAAAGGAACCCTCCAATGGCTTCCCTTTGCACTTACAGTAAGATCCAACCATCTTTGATTGGATTATAAGGTTTACCATCACCTGGCCCCTGCTTCTCTCCCCCTTTCTCATTCTACTGCAGTCACTCCAGCCTTCATCAAATAAACCAAACCCTTTCCACCCTCTAGCCTACTTGGAAGAATCTTGTCCCAAATCATGATCTGGTCGAGTCCTCAAATGTCATCTCTGAAAGACCTTCACCAACCCTGATATTCCCTTCTCTAGTCCTTTTCTATCACATAACTCTGTTTTATTATCTTCATGACATTTATCCATATCCAAAATGTGTTGTTCATTTCTTTACTTTTCCATCTTCCCCCTTTAGATTCTGAGCCTTATTTGGGCGGAGGCTTTCTCTACCTTTCTTCCTGCTGTGTGCCAAGTGTCTACATCTCCACTGGGCACATAGTAGGTGTTCTGTCAGGATAAGCTTAATGAATGAGTAAATAAGGCTGCCTACTAAGATGTTGACCTTCCTTGTGTTCTCCTGCCCTCCCCTGACATCAGCACAGATGACGAATATTTACAGATTTGCTGCTATGTGCATGGCAGTGACCTGGGCACCTGGGGAACAGAGAAGACTGCAGAGTCCTTACAAGAAAGTGTTCCAGGGAGTAGAAAAGAGTGAAGCACAACATAGTTTGGGAAGGAAACGCCCACAGCAAACCTGATGAGGTGAATCCTCATTCCTCTGGACCAAACCTTTCAAATAGTATCCCCACACAATTCCTGAAGTAGCAATTCTCAACTCATCAGCTGTGAGTGGTACCATGTATGGCAGCCAAATTCCCAAATTTGGGTGTTATTTACCTGTTACGTTAACAATCAGGTGAGATTTAAAGTCATCCTTGTAGCGTCCGAGTTGCATTGGATTCTAATTTGCTTTCTTATGGGGCTGGGAGTAAAGTGATAACTGACGTACTAGTAGTTGTAAATAGGGCACAGACTTTCTTGCCTGTCAACCAGCCCTTACCTGGGATGCCCTAGGCAGGGTGACACATACTTGACTCTCATCTATCATGTCTGTCTCAGAAAAGGAAGAAAAGATTCAGGAACCCCAATCATGGTGATCGCCTGGATTTCACCAGCTCCCTGCCCCACACATAACTGCAAATACTCAGGTTCTACTATGGAGTAAGTACAGATTCAGTGTTTAACAGCTCATCATCATTTTAATCAGTCCTCATGCTGCTGGTTTGATGGACATCATTATTTTTTGTTCTGTAGCTCTCTCAGCCTCTCAGGTAAAGCATAGAAATCTTGTTGAACAAAGATAAAGTACTTCTCTATAAACTTTTGTATTTTCTTAACTTGAGTGCAGATATAAAAGTTGTCCAAGACTGAAAAACCTAGTCAGAGAATCATCTCACATTAAATGACATCATTTCTAAAATCAGCTAAACTGCCTTGGGAGTCTAAAAGTATCCCAAACAAAGTGGTCCTTTCTCACAGATCCATTTTTCGATGACATTCAATCCCATGCACGTTTCTTTTGTACCAGGCTCTTCCCGGAAAGAATTTGTTTTTCTAAATGATTGCCACAGCTCTGCTTTCAAGGAACTTACTTATAATCTAGTAGGAGAGGAGGGGACTGTAAATAATCCTTGAAGGACACGCTCAGGGACTCTAAGTGGTCCACTGAGGCATGAAAGTAAATTGGGGGGAGAAATGCTGGTAGGAAATAAAATACAAAGATGAGTAGATCACAAAATATCTTACCTGCCAGGCTCAGGGATCCAGACATCTGCTGGAGCAGTGGAAAATCTTTGAAGACTTTTGAGCAAGAAAGAGAAGTGACTTCAGCCGGTCCTAATGTGAGATTAGCAATAACATGTTTTCTGCAGTGTTTTCTGGAATATTTCTATTTGTCTCTATTCTCCAGAAGGCATATGTCAACCTGAGATAAAGACTAAGAGAAGGTAAGGAATAAATGCCAACGTTTTGAAAGCTATTATAGGCAGGACAGGCTAGGCTATGCAAGAGTAAAGATAAGACCCAAAATTGCAGTTGGCTTAACCCAATAAAGACTTGTTTCTTTCTCTGAAAGTCCAGCTTGAGTTGGCCACCCTCCACCATCTTGAAACTATCCCGTCTAGAAGACACGATATCCAAGGTTGCTGTGTTGGGGAAAAAGCAATTAAGAGAAAGGAAGTAACTACTTTAACTTGAAATGACACCTCACTTCTAGTCCCAGCCCACTGGCCAGACCTAGTGTGACTTTGGCTCAGCTGCAAGTGGTCTGGGAGATTCAAGGGAGCACATGGATATTTGGTGAACGCTAACTCTGCCAGAGTAATGGTGAGCTTTTAGTAGATCCGATTGATTTTTTTTTTCTTACTGGATAAGAGAAATAGCAGGAGACTTCTGGACTCCAAATGCAAAAAAACAAAACAAAACAAAATGAAACAAAAAAACCCAAACATTGTTTGACTACTACCTTTTGAGGTAGTGAGTAAATTTGGCACAAATTCACGTAAGCAGCTGGAAGTTAAATTATTTTTGTGTAACAGGGGGATGAAAATACTCCCTGCGTTGCCTTCTTCACATGTTTAAATGATGTACTGTAATGTATGTGATTGTGTTTCATAAACTGCTAGGTGTTGTGCAAATCTAATCTATTATCATCATCACCACTCTCATCACCATGGTTACCAACGTGGAGGAGGGCAGAGACTGCCCTGGTCTGTGTATGTGACCAGAGAAAATCAAAGCCCCTGCTTATCCTTCTAGCTTCGTTTCCCTCCTCTTTTTTGTAAATATTCTGCATTCCAACCTTGCTGAACTCCTGACCATTTCCCAAACATGCCTGATCTTCTCTATGTCTTCGTACTCCTTTCTCCCTCTGCTTGAAATGCCTTCCCTCTCCTTCCCTCCCTTCCTTCATCTAGAAAATACACGTGTCCTTCAAGGTTTCACTTGAAATCCCCCAATCTGTAAAGGTGTCCTTGACCCCCAACTCTAAGACAGCTTGGGGTCCCTCCCTGTGTCATAGCTCTGTTGTGAACCTGTGCCTACATATCACAACCATTTTCATGCCTGTCTCCCCTACTGAGCTATGAGCATCTACAGATCAGGGACTGAGTGTTTTGCATTATTCACCAGGACAGGCTCAGGACAGCGGCAGCATGAATTCCAACCCCAACTCAACCTTGTACTAGTTGTACGATCCTGAATGAGTTATTTCAGCTGTCTTTGCCGCTGTTTCCTCATCTGTAACATGAAGATAACAAAAGGGACTACCTCAGGGTTGTCTTGATGGTCAAATAAAAAATGCAGGTGGAGTGCTTAATAATAATGTCTGGCACATAGTAGGTGCCCAGTAAATGTTTAATGAGTGAAGGAATAAATGAATGAGTGATTAATTGACTCAATCTCATTAGCTGGTATTTCTCAGATGAGGAAACTGAGGCTTCGGGAGGTTTTGTGCTCAAGGTCACACAGCTGGTTTGAGCTGGCTGACTCTGGAAACTCCTCTTTCGATGCTGTATGTGGCACAAAGCAGGTGTTCCACAAATGGGTGGAGTAAACATCTGACTCGATGAAACCAGATGAGAACCGTGGGAAGGGAAAGGGCACGTTGAATGAAGCTTCAGGATAGCTCTCCTTGTCTCCCACTGAATCTTTGCTATTGTGATAGCTTTTGCTTGTTGGTCTTTTCTGGTTTCCTTCCAGTGGATAGAGAAGGAAAACAGCCCATGCAGCAGGATTGGAAGGCTCTGGGCACGGAGCAGGGATTTTTCATTTCCCAGGTCATACGCAATGCTCAGCATCCCCCTCATAAAGTCAGTCTTTATTCCTTTTTTATTGAAATATAGTTGATTTACAATGTTGTGTTAGTTTCCTTGATGCCGGGAGAAAGCAGAACAGGGTTTGTTGCTTAGAAATGCAGTCCAGGCCCATCAGGGAGTGGTCACACTTGCCTCTTTTGCTGCGTTAAGAACGCAGATGAAGAGTTTCAGGACCCGAGCCCAGCAAGTGCGAGGTTTGGGGCTGACTCACGGGGATGGAGAGACCCTGAGCATCACCCCCGTGGGGAGGCACTCTCTGAGCCATGTTCACAACCCACCTCCTCAGTCACCAAAATGCCAGATCACCCGTGCCCAAGCCCCTTGTCCCAAACCCTGATGTTTAAAGGAACCAAGTAACATGATGTAAACTAAAGGGAGGTTCGACCCTCCATAGTCTGGCTCACTTTCTTACCCTCAGAGTGACCCCTGTAATAGTAAGTGACTGACTTGCCCTATACTGTAGGTAACTTCAGAAATCAGGAGCAGCCAGGGACAGACAGCACAGGACCCAGGTTCTAATCCCACTCCAACCCTGACTAGCTGGGGGCACATAGCATCAGCATCTTGTGTGAGCGCCTACAAAAGGAGGAGGGGGCCCTCGTTGACCCTTCCCTCTTGATTGTTAGGGGGATGTTAGGAACAATAATCCATCCTCCATGAGAGTTCTTTGCAAACTGCTATGATCTGTAACCACATAAAACTGTAAGAGAGGCTAATGTTGACCTCAGACTCTGTTATGCTGAATTCCCGACACCCTCCACGCTGTCAGTCACAGACTAGGTTTTCTCAGTAAAGAAACGAAGAAGGGAAAACAGCCCCGGCTGTTATGGATTTATTGATAAATGAGTTTTTGCTTGGAATACATTTCACATATACAATTTTCCCCCCGAATTATCCCTTCCCAGGAAGCAGTATTTCTATACCTAGATCTCCATGCCGCAGGAAGAAACTAAGGAAATCTACACATTTCCTTATAAAAGAAGGGAGATCAAGAGAAACTAGTTGTTACTTAATGAAAAGTAAACCATATTTTGCCTGTTAAAGTCTCCCAGAGTTTTCTTGCATTATCACTCGAGGGGAAAAAAAGTTGATATTTCTAAGAATCAAGAGGAAGAAAGTCCCTCTTTCCTAAAAAAAACATAGACACACAGTCACACAAACATGATTTTTGATGTCATACAACAATAAAAAATAAAAATCAACATTTTGAAAACCTCTAAAACGGCAATATAGAAATATGACTTCAGAAGGAAAAAAAAAACCTGAAGTGACTAATACGATTGGTGACAAAGTGTCAGCTCAGTACTGGGCCTGGTGCTTTACATACATCATCTCGTTTAAATTGCAGAACAGCACTGACAAGGATGTTTTATTTTGAGCACAGAGAGACTGAGTACCTGGCCTAAGGCCACGCAGTCATAAATGGAGGAGTAGGGTTAACAACCAGGCATGTTGGAGTTCTAACCTGTGCTTGCCCTCTAGACCTTCCTCTCCATCCCCTCAACGCCTCGGGAGGCTTTTCAGCTGCCTTGCCATCTCCTTCTCTAGCCGTTCTCCATCACCTGAGCCATCCGCGTTACATGATTCCCGAGGATGACATAACCAGGATTCCCTCCACCCTAGGACAACCTCCTTTTAGGTGAGAACACATCTCCTCGTTACACAGGCTAATTTGAGTTAACACAGATGCCTGTGCCTCACGCCGTGGGCTTCCCCTTCTCGCCCAGGTGGCAGGGGTTTTTCTGTCACCTGAGGCAAAAGCATCTTCAAGAGGCACCATCCTCTCTGGGAAGTGACAGAGGCCACCAGGGCAATCTGACCCGCAGCCCAGCTCGCCTGAGTGCCCACCCCGTGTGGCCCAGGAAGGCAATATGGCCCGGTGGACCACATGGATTTTCTTAGTGTGTGATTTGTCTCTGGACCCCAGGATAGGGTGACACCTGCTGATACAGCAAACAGAGTCCAGTCTGTTGACCTAGGGCCCTCTGCTCTCTTTTTTTTATACTATACCCTCAGGAAACATTTCTGCTATTCATAAGTAGGTCTTCTTGTGCTGTAGAAAAGTCCACCAAATTTTGCCTGATTTTAATTTTATTAAACAGCAGTTAGTCTGGAAGTGGTATATAAGGAAAACACGGCACCTTTCCTCTTCACAGGGGTTATGTTCAGGACTGGAAAAATACTTACATTCACATTTTGCAAACTGTTCTTCCCAACAGAAGTCCCCGATCAAAGAGCTTGGTGGTAAAATGCTAGGTTGAATCATATAAAATCGCCACTATTTGACTGTTATTTATGTACAAAAATGGCAATTTTGATTTACAAAAAAAAAAAGAGTTCAACTTAGTAATAAATTTGGGAAATCTGGCATTCTCCTCTTGGGAATTCAGCTGATGGCTCCGAGAATTCCTGCAGAAAATTTACTTCATTTTAATTCATTCAATATAGTATTCCAAACTGCTTCAATCTGGGATATTTTTTATTCTTTTGTCAAACACTTATTAATATCTGCAAAGTACACAGTAGGAAATATTGATAACATACATTTTACAGGCCTTGGGCTTTATTTCCTGCCAATCCTCCCCCAAGTAATACCAGACACTCCCCAAATATACTATTACTGCCTGATGCTTCTATACATCTGCACATGATTTTTCCCTCTTTTCTGCCTGGCAAATTCCTTTTCACATTCAAAATCTAGTTCACTCCTTTCTGACCGTCACCCAGGAAAGAGAGCAACTCCCTTCTCTGAGCCAAAGCATCCCTGCCACACTGGTCCTGAGTGTGAAGAGGGGCCAAAACACTGGGAGTCAGGCCTCACTGTGGTTTCACCCAGTTAGTAAGACCCCAGAGGAGATGCTCCTCTTTATACTGGGTCGGATCGTAAAGTTACAGTGGGAGGCGCTGCTGTTTTCTTAACATGCTCGTGCATTGTCAGGCCGGGTGGGTGGGATAGAATAAGCCCTTTATGACTTATACAGAGATCTTATTTGTGTTTTTGTTTTTCACACTGAATTATAATTTCGTTTTCACTTGTCCATCTTCCTCACTGGGTTTTGAGCTCCTCCGAGTTGGGGAACAGGGCTTATTTATTTCAGCATCTCCAGAAGCTACCCTAATGCCCATCTAATATCTAGTAGATCCTCAGAAAACAGTCTTTTAAAGTTATTTTTTTTTTTGAATTTCACATAAAGAATAAGAAAAGAATAAAGGGCTAGGTTCTGGTGAAGGAACACCTGTTCCGGGCATTCTGAGCAGAGCTATCTCATGGTGTAAAGAGCAGTGTCAGGAAGGTCTTGATGAGGGAAGCAGGGTCGCGTAGGGACAGGTGGAGAGCCAGGGGACGCCCTGGAAGAATTATCCTAACCTGTCCTAATCCATTCTGGGTCTGACATCCTCCTCCTTGTTGGTAACTCAGCCAAGCTGTGCTCTTCAGAATTTACGCCGGAAAATGAAAATAGCAATTTCGTATCATTTTGCATCTACCAAATTGGCAAACTTATTTTTTCAAGGGTAAGGCATAGCGTTTGTGAAGATACACAGAAACGGGTGCTCTCTTAAACTGCACGAGGAATATAAATTAGCATGACTCTATGTTCAATAGTTTGTTTCCTCTCTCTTGACTAGCACAGGCCTTTAGCAAAACCAGTGATGATAAAACATGCATCTCCTTCACCCGAGTGCTTCTGGTACCAGAGGCAAGAATCCCGCAAAGCCAGCCTGGACTCTTGAAGGATGGGGCTGGAAATTGTGGAGCAAGACCACTGGGGTGAGACTCGGTTTCCAAGACCCTAAGGAAGGCACTCCCACTCAGCCACGTACAAGTACCATGATGTCCTGCGGGTTTAAGGATGGAGTCTGCGGTAGAACAAGCACTGCTAGGATATTCATCATATTTTACCACATACAAAATTTGGGAGTGCAGCCAAATTCACTCAAGCTTGGACTGTAAAACCTATGTCATCCCCCAGGGCACCGTGGACAGAGCATTCATGGTTATTTAGTGATCACCAGAGAGAGGTGAGCTGTGCACAGGCCATCCTGCTCTGCGAGGCTCCCCGACCCCCAGGTTTAGGATCATTTACCTTGAAAGCTAAAATTAGAGCATGGCTCCGGCACGAAGGCTCTGTTGGTGTAATGAATAATGCAGAGTCCTCGCGTGCTGTATGATAGGAATTGTGTTGCTAATTATATTGTTATGAATGTGGTTTAGAGTATTATTAATGCAGGAAATATCAATTCTTAAAAGCTTCTCTGGCAGGGAGATTTTTGCTTCAGTAGACATGAGCTGGCCTGTAAGCATTAAATACTCTCTTGCTTAGAGGAATTAATCTGTACTCTCTTTGAATACATTTAATTAAAATTTTGACTTTCCAGTAATTGTCATTTTTATGTAGCCCCCAAATGGAATTTTAGGGAGGGAAAAGGTCTTTTATATAAGCACCATCTGTCCAGCCAGGAGATGGTGAAGGAGGAGGACTTCTCCTTTGAAGTCTTGCTTTCCTGGGAAAACCATGTGTGGAGTTAGAATGAAGGGACCACCATGGAGGGTATAATTTGACTGTGTCATTTGCTGTCACTTTTTTAGAACCTACTTCTGAGAGCCCATCACGAACCACTGTAGAGCCAGCTGACCCAGGCTCCAAAGTTCATTATTTCTTATATGTGCCAATATTTTCACCTGCAAGATTTTGCCTTGTCTCAGGTGATTTGTGAGGTAGCTGTTATTATTTTTATTTTTGCCAACGTGATGGTTTTAGAACTTCAGAAATGAATGTGGCAATGGGATGGGGGAGAGCACTGTGTTCTACAACTTAAATATCTTATTTAAACCTCATAACAACCTAAGACTAGGCATTTCACCCCATTTTGAGAACACTGAGGCTCGAGGAGGTTAAAGGGTCACATAGCTGGTAGGGCCCAACTGGGATTTGAACCTTGGGTCTGACTCCAAAGCCCAAGCCCCTTCCTGGCTTCCTTCACTCAAGTTGGTGACTCTTCCATCTTCCTTCCCTCAAGTTGGTTACTCTTCCGTCATGGTTTGTTACTCAACCATCCCATTTTGAATGGGACCAAGCAATTTCCTGGGATGTGGGACTTCTGGTTTTAAAATCTGGGGCTGTCCCAGGTGAAGTTGATCACCCTCATTCCAGCCCATAATTCCTCATTTTACACCATCTTCCCAGATGACTAACATCATCAGGTTATCCCAGAGAGGGGATTGAAGGCTACTGACCGGCTCCCTCCCCCCAAAAGTGGTTGACCTCCAAGAAACGTCCAAGTGACTCACAGAGGGAGCAGATGCCACAGTGAGGGACAGAACTTCCCTGAAACAAACCAGAACCAGGAAGTCACACTAAAATGCCCTGGGTCAGTTACCACCATATGCTAGTCCCTCCATCGGAAAAATATTTCTTCTTGTGTTGGGTTTGGAAAAACATAACTGTATTGTTCAATGCCAGCTGTCATGGAGACAAATAAACAGACATGGTCTATTAGGGTGACAGAGAAAAAGCAATGTTTATCAAAGGTTCACCTCTCCAAATAATTTGCAGCAGATTTAAGAAGCCCTCCATGAACACACTGAGTCCCACGCTTTGAGACTTTACTAATAAAGTTGAAAATATGCTAGTATACATATAGCTGGCACTAAAGAATAGGGAATAAATGCCTGGAAGTGTGTCAGCTTATTAATCATTCCTTTGTAAGCGGTGTTCTTGCTTCCATTGCTGCAGCATCGAACCACAGTTCATTGGCTAAAGGCCAGGCTAGCTTTCTCACTGGCATATTACCATGTGCTGGGGTTCTGTGCTTCTTGTCCATTTATTAACGCTGCAGACTTCCTACCGTTTAGTCTAAAAATAGCATCAGTTCTGTGGAAAACACTGCATTTGTGCTTTAGCCGTGGTATAGAAGCATGAAAGAATGTGTGTGTGTGTGTGTGTGTGTGTGTGTGTGTGTGTGTGTGCGCGTTTGTGTGCCTGGAGAAAATATTGTGATGTCTGAAATCCATAATTTGTTAGGCTCCTGAAAACCTTATTTTTGGCATACTGAAAATTAAAAGAAAAAAATTAAAAGGGAAAGTGGGGAGGTTTCAAAGGAGAATAAAAAAGGAAGCTGATTTTCCCCCCAGAACCCTAGCTATGTATAATCTGTTTATTTCAGTGCCCATGAGGATCATGCTAAACTAGAAAGAAACCTTAGAAACAGTCTTTTATAAGAGCCTTTTATTCCTAAATGAAAATTGTGCTGTGCTCACCCTAGATGCTATTCTGCTTTCTCTCATCAGTTTGAACTGCCAAGTGTCCACAGAAAAATGATCTGTTGGCATATTTCCTTATATGATATAGAACTGCCTCCCTTTTGGGTACTTTTCGATAGGAGATTCCCAGATAAAAATTATTCCAATAGTAAGGTTTTCCTAAACCACATGCCTGGTTTGAAAATGTCCATCTGTCTACTAAGCCCGGCCAGTGTGGTATGCGCAAGTCTGGATGACACAGTGATGATTTATTTTGGACCCCAAAGAACTTGAACAAGACAAATAGTGTTTGAGAAGCCATGTGAACCTGATGGAGCTGCCAAGGACACAGGTGAAGAGTGATAGGGGACGCATTTCATAATGGAAACACGAAACACAGAAGGAGTGATAAGGTTTCTTTGCTGCATAAATAGGAAAAGTGAACAGTTTGCATATCAGATGCATCAGGTGTTAGGATTTGACGCAGAACTCCTGAATAACGTGTTGTTTGCCTTTTGGAGAAATTAAGAGGAAGGAAATGTCATTCTGCAACTTCACACCAGATAGTGAAGAGAGATGGGAGACTAGGAAATTGTCATTTCCTAGGCTGCTTCCGAAAGATACCGTTGGGAGCCAAGGGTTACAGGGAGGTCACAGAGGGACTGAGACGCCCGCAGCTGGCCCGAGAAAAGCACCCTTGGCAGGATGCTTTTTTAATCAACCTCGTGTGCCAAAGGGAGAGATAACTTTGCAATAGCAGAGGGTAGTGGAAAGAATGTGGGCTTTGGAATAATCCATTTCTTCAATAGATGTTTACTGAGCACCTGTTATTGGCTGAGATCCTGTCTGGGTATAGGATTAAAAGGAGTTATGCTCAGATCTGGCTCTAGTACTTTCTAGCTATGGAATAGGGGAAAAGCACTGAAGTTCTCTAAAAATCTGGTGAAAGCCTCTGAAAATGGGGATAACTAGTCCAAATCCGTAACATTTTTGTGAAGATGAGTTAGTTTATGGAAGGTGAGTCACTTAAATCTCTCTAAGCTTATCTATAAAATGAGGATAAAAATATCTAGTTCCTAGGGCTGTTGTGAAGTTTAAAAGGGGTAACAGAGCAACTCCCCAAAATAGTAGATGACATTTTTAAGATTCGTTGTGAATAAAATTCAAGAACAGAGCTTCCCTGGTGGCGCAGTGGTTGAGAGTCCGCCTGCCGATGCAGGGGACATGGGTTCTTGCCCCGGTCCGGAAAGATCCCACATGTCGCGGAGCGGCTGGACCTGTGAGCCACGGCTGCTGAGACTGCACGTCAGGAGCCTGTGCTCCGCAACGGGAGAGGCCACAGCAGTGAGAGGCCCGCGTACCGCAAAAATAAATTTAAAAAAAAAAAAAGTCTATAATCTTAGGAGTCTTGTGGCAGCTGCTTGCTCATTTATAAATAACTTGAGAGCCTCAGACTTCACCTGAATTTAGTAGCCTAAAATGAATTTATGGTTGTGTTTTCCTGCCTATCTTGCTGGAAGGCCCCCAGGTTAGTTCTGCCATTTGCATTGCCATCTCCAATGAAGATGCCCACCCAGGTTCCCTGCTGCTCTCAGAGGGCCTAGGGAACACATTGTTCCTCACATCTAGGGATTCAGTGCCAGAAGAGGCAAGGTCAGGCAAATGTCAACCATAAAACTCTCTTAAACACACACACACACACACACACACACACACACACACACACCAAAAAAGGACGGAAGCTGAAACCTCAGCCTATTGGGTCAATTTCATAGCTAGAACAGGAATAGGTTCTCAATCATTGTATACAGAGCTTCTGTCAAGGGCTCAGGGACCAGGGATGCTCTGAAAGAACAGAAGATGAAAAGAAAACAATGAAATAAACACATGGAGGAAGATGAGGAAGGCAAGCTTCCAATGTGCGTAACTGTAGACAGATGAAGAAAAAATAAAAAGAACTACCATCTGTGATCCCTCTTGAGACTCTTAATATTCTCGGGGGGAAATACGCAGAGTAAAATTAGAAGTGATGTATATTTAAGTTTTCATGTGACTCCAGAGAAAAAGCAACAAAGGAGCAGGATCCTCAGTGCCTAACTTGATTCTGCCGAGGATGAAGGAACCAGGGCCCTGCCCTACCTGCGACCTGGCCTCGTCCATTTTTTGACAGTGAAATTTCTGCAGCTAAGACTCATAAGAGGATATTCCATTCATTCATTCATTCAATCAACACTAATTTGTTTTTCTGCCTGCCTACGACGTGCCAATTTCTGATGACATAGATAAACAACTCTTGCAGCCTCAGGATCCCAGTTTCTTTAGGGAAGCAGATATATATTCAGTTCATTATAATGCAGGGTGACAGAGATGTGATCACACGCATGAGTATAAAAATTAAGAGGGAGTAACAGACCCAGTGTGGGGGCTAAATTCAAGGTGGTTGAAGCTAATAAGTCCCTGAAAGCTGTGTGACCTTGGACCAGTTACTCAACCTCTCTGGTCTCCCTTTCCTCTTCTGTGTATCTGTATGGTTAATGGTGCTGGGAGGGTGAGAAAATCCATGGAAGCCACTGAGCCCACTCCCCAGTGCCCAGTCAACACTGAGTGCTAGGCATGATTAGAGGTAATGAGTGATTCATTAACAAGCTACTAAAAGTTTTATAATCATGGTTTTCTTCCCTCCTGAAAATTTTTCAAGGGAATTTTGAGGTGTTTGAAGAGTTGAAATATGGCTCCTTGGATCTTGGCTAAGACTCTGCTGCTCTGAATTAACTGGAGTAGATGGTAGACAGGACACGCTCTTTCCTGAGTTCCCAGACACTTGAGTTCCACAGTGAAATTTGGCTTTGTACATAATGTCTTTGCCTTCACGAGGTCCCCAGGCATCTGTCCTTTCCTCCATCATTTATAGATGTCCTTACAGCCTTCAGATTTCTCATCATGAACCACTTTGTTCTCCTGAAATCCTCTCATCTCCCTAGACCTTTCAGGTTCTGATGGCAGATGGCACATCATTGAGTTCTACCAATTAGAAGGCCTGCTGGCCTCCCAGCACTTGTATGCTTAAATATCTAGGTCCAGGCAGTGCAAAAGTAGATCAGACCCTGTCGTCACATTGCTTATAATCAGCATCTCTTCCTTCTCAGGAGACTCCAAACATTGGTACTCCTCTACCCAAAGCCCCCAGTGTCTTCCCACTCCACTCAAAATCAAACCAACATCCTCCTTATGACCACCATGATCCAGTTCCTCACAACCTCTCTGAATTCTTCTCCTACTGGTCTACTCGTTTTTTCCCCTCCAACTGTACTTCTTTCCTAGATTTTCCTCAAACCCCCAGGCCTTTTTCCTTGCTGTTCCTTCTGCCTAGGATGTTTTTCCCCCAAAGAGCCCACTTTCTAACTTCCTCTGAGTTGAGGATTGCCAGATAAAATACAAAATGCCCAGTTCAACTTAAATATCAAATAAATAATGAATACGTTATTATATTTATTTATTACTTCAACAGATTATAATTTATTGTCTGAAATTCAAATGCAACTGGGCATCTTCTATTTTTATTTGCTAACTACATAACCTTATTAGAGATCTTTACTTAGATATCAACTTTGGGTGATTCTATTAGTTTCCTATTGCTGTTAAAACAATTACCATGAATTTAGTGGCTTAAAACACCACAAATTGGGCCTCCCTGGTGGCGCAGTGGTTGAGAGTCCGCCTGCCGATGCAGGGGACACGGGTTCGTGCCCCGGTCCGGGAGGATCCCACATGCCTCAGAGCGGCTGGGCCCGTGAGCCATGGCCGCTGAGCCTGCGCGTCCGGAGCCAGTGATCCACAACAGGAGAGGCCACAGCAGTGAGGGGCCCATGTACCAAAAAAAAAAAAAAAAAAAAAGCCACAAATTTGTTGCCTTGTAGATCAGAAGCCTAACATGGATATCACTGTGCTCAAATCAAGGTGTCGGCAGAGCTGTGTGCCTTTCTAGAGGCTCTAGGGGAAAATCAGTTTCCTTGCCTTTTCCACCGTCTTAGAGGCCACCCACATTCCTTGGCTCAGGGCCCCCTCCCATCTTCAAAGCCCTCAATGTCAGGCCAAGTTCCTCTCATGCTGCCATCTTTCTGATTCTCCTTTCTGATTCCTTCTTCCATTTGTCAATACCCTTATAATTAAATTGGACCCATCTGGATAACCCAGACTACTCTCTCCATCTCAAGATCAGCTGATGAGCAACTTTAATTCCCTTTGCCATGTAACCTGACATATTCACACATTGAAGGGATTAGGCCATGGACATCTCTGCAGAGCCATGATTCTTCCTAGCACAGTGACTTTAGCCAAAGTGTCCAAATTTTCCACCCTCCGAACTCCAACATTTCATGTCTCCTTTCCCTGCTTCCTTTTTTCTCTTTGGTACTCATCACTACCATACATCTTTTGCTTTTTAAGTGTATCTGTCTCCTTCACTAAAATGTAGTTCTATAAGAGGACTTTATTTCTTTTCTTTATTTCTGTTTATAGCATCCCCAGCACCTAGAGCAAACACGGGGCATATAGTATGTATTCAATAAATGTGTGTTGAGTGAGTGAATGAGTGAGTGAGGGGACCCCAGCCTCTTCCAACTCCATTTTCATAAGGCATTGCCATTGTCAGCATGAATCCCTCTTTCCACCCATCTCGCTTTATCCCTGGGAAGGGAAATGGCTGCTGATTCAAGGCTCCGCAGGCATAATGATGGAGGTGGCCGGGGAGCAGTCAGGCAGCTGAGCGCTCCATTATTGAGAAATCCCTCCTTCCCTTTGTGTCAGAGTGGAGTGGCAGGGAGGGCTGTTGCCTGGCAGAAGCTCCCGGCAAGCAGACAGGCAGGCACTCCAAAGGCAGCTGGGTTCTGGGTGTCCAGGACCAAGAGAGAGAAGTCCATACCCGACACTGACCAGAGCCCAGAAATCCTCCCAGACAGTGGCCACAGGGATGCTGCTCCAAACTCCAGAACACAATGCTGTCTTTAATAGCCTTGTGGGTATTTACGCCAGAGCAGGAGAAAAACATAAGCACGCAGTTAATGTTCGGGAGGGATTATAACTGCATGAACAAGATAGCCATGTTCCTTGAAAACTGTCACTGACAGCTCCCAAGGACCAAATCCAAATTCCCTTACTCACAATATTGGGATTGTAAGGCCCCGTTCATAAATGCTAGTACTTAAACATTCCCTCCTTGCAACTACACAGTTTCTCAGTTCCCCGGGAAAAATAACCAACATGTTACAAAAACTACCTGTTTCCAACAAGGAACAGCGTGGACCAGTGTAAATGCTCCCAGTGGTGCGATCAGCACCGGTCAGCTTCGGGGACAGTCGCCACTGCTTGGAGACAGAGCAGCCAGTGTTTGCCTTTAGGGATATTTGGTGCTTTTGTTTTACCAACCACGTCAAAGTGTCGATGAGGCTTTCCTCACGCTCGGGAAACGTGGCTGAAAGAACAGCATGATATTTACCATATTGCAGTTCGGCGTTCGGCTTAGTGGCATTTGTGGAGGGCTCGTCATGCACAGCATGCTTTTGGCCACATCAGTTGCACCTCTCGGCTCCTGTGGGGCAGAACCTGAGGCCTTGATGAGTCTGACCACTGCCTGCCTCTCTGCTGTAGCTCACACAAGTCAACGCTAATCCCATCATTTTGCGGTTTCTAATTCTGTGTTCTCTCTTGCATTCACACATGTATTCCCTCTACCCGAGATGTCCACCCTAACCTTCATCCTGGCTGTCTTCTCTTTCACTTGGCTGATTTCTAAGTCATCTCTTTAGCTCTCAACTTAAATATTGGTTCCTCCTGGCAATGTTTCCTGACATCGCTTGCCCCCCTCCTTTACAATATCCAGCCCGTTTGGAATTCTTGTTTATCATCTGTCTCCCTTCTGGACAGTAAGCTTCAAGGGAGGGAGGTTGTGTCTGCCATTTCACCATTGCATCCCTGCTACCCAAGTTACTGTAATTACAAAGTGGATGAAGCAAGATCTGACCCATTTTCTGATGTCTGATCGCCTATTTGTTTTTGTTTTCCATTCGATCATATTCATGGATTCAAGGGGTCATTCAACCCACAAACATTAGACTCATTGGTTGGTGCTTGGCAATATTTTTAAAAATAAAATAATAGGACACAGCCTAGGTCTCCAGTTCTTTACAGTGTCGTGAACTATGATAGTTCTCAGTGGCTTAAGGCAGACCTAAGGCAGTCAGGCTGCTTTAACAAAATACCGTAGACTATGTAGTTTAAACAACAGAAATCTACTTTCTTACAGTCCTAGAAGCTGGAAAGTCCAAGATCAAGGTCTGGCAGGGTTCCCTTTCTGGCGAGAGTGCTTTTCCTGGCTTGCAGATTACTGCCCTCTTGCTATATTCTCACATGGCCTTTCCTCAGTGTGTGCATGTGGAGAGAGAGAGAGAGATCTCTGAGGTCTCTTCTTCTTCTTACAAGGCCACCAATCTATCAGATTAGGACCCCACCCTTATGACCTCATTTAACCTTAATGACCTCCTAAAGCTCTATATCCAAGTATAGTCACATTGGGGGCTAGGGCTTCAATGTAGGAATTTGGTGGTGGGGTTGTCACTTTTCAGTTCATAGCATCTATAGTACCAGTTATTTAGTCAAAGGCTAATCAAAGGTTTTGCAGTAAAGATATTTTGCATTTGGTTTTTCCTTGGTTATCGTCTAGCCCTCAGCCTACTTTAAGTGAAGTAGAGTACTGTTGGGCTGAGCTTCATCCAATCAGTTGAAGGTCTTAATAACAAAACTGAGATTTCCTGGAGAAGAGGGAATTCTGTCTCAAAACTGACGCATTAACTCCTGCCTGAGATTCCAGCTACGGAAACTCTGGATTTCAGACTTGCTAACCACTGCAATCACATGAGCTGGTCCCTTAAGATACATACATACATACATCCTATTGGTTCTATTTGTCTGGAGAACCCTATCTAATACATTGACAGACAATAAAGAGGCACTTAGAGTAATTCTGAGCCACTGACCTTCATTTTCAGTGTCGGACTCATCTGAGGGCATAACAACTGCTCAACAAGAATTTTTTAAATTTACCTGAAATTTGCTCATAGCCCTCTAGGAACAGACAGAACTCCTTAGATATTTGTTAATGATTGTGGGATATTTCCAGGCAGATGTTTCCTTTTTCCTCTGGAAACTTTCCAGCTACTATGCCCTAGAATTTAGAGACGCTGGTAGAACACATGAATAGGATACTTGTGGCAATGGCTCAGTGATAAAATCAAGTTATTTACAGGAAAGGCATGTTGACTGAACATTTTTTTCTTTATTTACCATTTTTATTATGTTTGGCCTAATTTTATATGACAAATGCATAATTTTAATTTTTTCTACTATACTTTTCTACACTTTGATTTCCTTTTTCCAGCATCTAAGAGAAAAACAAATACCATACACTAACACATATCTATGGAATCTAAAAAAAAAATGGTTCTGAAGAACCTAGGGGTAGGACAGGAATAAAGACGCAGATGTAGATTGAGGACACGGGGAGGGGGAAGGGTAAGCTGGGATGAAGTGAGAGAGTGGCATGGACATATATACACTACCAAATGTAAAATAGATAGCTAGTGGGAAGCAGCCGCATAGCACAGGGAGATCACCTTGGTGCTTTGTGTCCACCTAGAGGGGTGGGACAGGGAGGGTGGGAGGGAGACGCAAGAGGGAGGAGATATGGGGACATATGTATACGTATAGCTGATTCACTTTTTTATAAAGCAGAAACTAACACAACAATGTAAATCAATTATACTCCAATAAAGACGTTAAAAAAATTTTTTGAGTAGAAAAAAAAAATGACTGAACACTTTAAACAACCATTGTATCACCAAAATCTAATAATTAAGCTGTGCGTATATGTGCATTGGGCAGGGAACATCCATGAAATTTTACTAGGTATGTTCTGACAAATTTCCAAATGTCTTCCATGAAGCACCTGCCCCCTCCCCGGACTGATTATCCCCCCATCATAATAAACATGTATAGAGCAATTTCCGTATGTTAGAACCTAGGTACCTACTTTGAGCAGATTTTCTTGTTTCTCCTAACAATGTAATTTGTTAGGTACCATTGTTATCCTGACTTTGCAGATGGAGAAACTCAAACACCAAGAGCTTAAGTAACTCACCCAAGGTCACTCATCTACTAAGTAGCTGCCATTCAAACCAGAGACTAGTTTGCATGCTTAACCCCTACACAAGATGCCTCCACACACCTTTTAGATACAGCGAGCCCCCTACATACGAGCTATTACTGTCAGGCCACCTGATAGAAGCTGGCACCATAGCGGGCCTTGGTGACAGCTGTTGGAGAGGCCATCTGAACCACGGAAAGGACAAGAAATACCCTTACTTATTTCTTTACCCATGTGGTACCGTGAGTGGTGTCCCTCAAAAGTCCATGTTTATCTGCAACCTGAGGACGTGAACTTATTTGGAAATCCAATGACTAATGTCCTTGTAAGAAGAGGAGAGGACGCAGAGACATGGGGGGAAAGACCATGCGAAGACGGAAGCAGAGGTTGGAGCCATGCAGCCACAAGCCAAGGAACACCAAGGAACTCCCGGGCCAACAGAGGTGGGAAGAGGCAAGGAAGTCTTCTTCCCTAGAGCCTTCAGAGGGAGCACAGCCCTGCCAGCACCTCGATTTCAGACTTCTAGCCTCCAGAACTGAGAAGAAATAAGTTTCTGTTGTTTAAAGCCACCCAGTTTGTGATACTTTGTTACGGCAACCCTAGCCAAATAACTCAACCCACTCTCCTCCAGTCTTTCCTGGTGCCTCCAACTGGCCAAAGCTCACCCAAGGCCAGTTGGGAAATAGTGTGCAGGGGTCTCTCCCCTGCAGTACAGAGCTGGGAGGAGGGGGTGGGTCTAAGGGTAGGAAGGCAAATGACCAGAACACTGTGGAAGGAGTGCCCATACCAAATGACAGGGCAGAGAGATTAAGTCCATGGGTCCGAAGGAAAGAGAATGATCATTGGAGGCCTTGAACCATCTCTTCGTGGGCCTGACTGGTGCTGCCGAAAACAGCCGTGAGCTTGGCTCTGTAGCTCAGGAAAATCGCCCAACGCTTCTCTCCTGAGGGTGGGTCAGAAAAGCAGCCAGCGGCCTCAGTGACCACGCATAGGCGTCCTTCCTTGCAGCCTCAAAATTGACATCAAGGCATAGATATTGAAACGCGCATGCATGACTCCTTGCTCTGGAAGAAGATGGTCCCTCCAAGTCCTGAGTGGTTGTCACTATACCCCCTCCTCTCCTGGAGCCTGGAGAGAGCTGCCAATCTCCAGGGTTGGATGTGATAACTTCCCTGAGTAATCAATTTGCAAAACAATTGAGAAAAGGCAAAGTCTCCCCTGGTTGAATCTTCAGATAAAAAAGAGGATGTTTTGAATTGGACAATCAATCTACCTTTAATCCTATCAGGAAATAAACCCAAATCATAACCTGATGCTTTGGAATTGCACAGCTTCTCAGGGAAAGCATTTCCTTCCCTCTCCTGTTTGTCATCCTCGGAGGCAGAGTGGGTTTTACTCACGTAGATGCCTGTTATTCATTCTTATCTGTTTCTAGGGGAATTACCTGCTTGTTTTGTTTTGTTTTCCTTTTAGATTCCGTACGTTATATTTTTCTATTGTTTTAATATAAGATCTCTTTTTGTGATGTGTTTCTTAATTAGGAGAGACTCCTTCACCCTTAGATAAGAGCTTGTTTATAATCATGCCCATCCTCTGATACCTTTCTAATTCAGAGTTAGCCAGAAGGGTAGGTTACTGGGGGAAAAAGAAAAGAGAAAGGACTCTGGCTTATGGATTTGAACATTTTGTATTTATCACTGAATTCTAAAACTGGATTGTTATCAGAGACATTAGCTACTAAAATGCCACGGACCATTGGCCTGATGACCATCCCTTAGAGCATTTAGACCCCCTAAGTCTCAAGGAGACCAAGTGATTTACTTCCCGGAGTAGGTAGCCAATCACATCACACATTGCTGTGTTGGCTCAGGGAAACTGCACCACTGGTGCAACCAGTATTTATCATAATACCAACTTCCATCTTTTGAGCACTGACCTTGGGCATTGCATTAAGGATTTACAGATATTGTTTCAAACCTTTAGAGGTAAATATCAGTATCTCCATTTTACAGATGAGGAAACTGAGATTCAGAGAGACTGAAATTCGTTTTTTTTAAATAAATTTATTTATTTATTTATATTTTTGGCTGCATTGGGTCTTGGTGCTGCGCGTGGGCTTTCTCTAGGTGCGACGAGCAGGGGCTACTCTTCATTGTGGTGCACAGGCTTCTCACTGTGGTGGCTTCTCTTGTTGCAGAGCATGGGCTCTAGGCACATGGGCTCAGTAGTTGTGGCTCGCGGGCTCCAGAGCACAGGCTCAGCAGTTGTGGCGCACAGGCTTAGTTGCTCTGTGGCATGTGGGATCTTCCTGGACCAGGGCTCGGACCTGTGTCCCCTGCATTGGCAGGCGGATTCTTAACCACTGTGCCACCAGGGAAGTCCCAAGGCTGAAATTCTTGGCCAAGAACACACAGCTAGTAAATGGCAGACTAGCCATTGGGTTTGGATCCAGATGAATCTGGCTCCAAAACCTGCACCCCTCTGTATCACCCACCTCTCTGTGTAGAGATACACCTCTCTGTGTATATTGTTCCTTGCCCAATACCATGTGCAAGGAACAATATAAGAGACAGGGAGAGCCTTGGAACTTGTTATCTTAGCAGAGATTTAGGCCATTCATATTCAGAGAGTTAGACAACAGAGCAGTAGGGAGTTAGGAGCACAGGGTTGAAGTCAGGCAAACTTGACTGTGAACCTCTTTTCTGCCCTTCAGATGGTTGTATAACCTTTACGTTATAAGAATCACACTCTTTAATATCAACTCTGTGTGACTTACCGGCTTTGAGTCTGAGTTTTCTCACCTGTTAAAAGTGGACCAGGACGCCGTGAGGGTTAATGATATATGTCAGTTGCATACTCCAGGGACAAACACAGTTTAGATACCCCACAGCAATTATTAAGTTATGACTCAACAAATATTTGAGTATGCCTAATACCGTGTTAAATAAGAGAGAGAGAAAAGTACAATAAGGCTTGCTATAGATAAGGAGATGAAACAAGTCCACGAGAGAGAAAAATTCCCAATGCAAATATTAACTCTGGGGTGTACGTAGGTTAGTAATAAGTGCTACAGAAGTAAGAGTCCTTTGTGGTTGGGGATGGTCAGAGACAGATGTGAGATCTGAGCTGGACCATGGAGGACCTTAATGGTCATACCATTATGACTCAAATATGGTTTGCAGACCAGCGCCAGACTGTGGATCACTTAGTGATCCACACCAAAATAAGGAGCTTGCTTTGGAATGTAAAGCAACTACCTTGTTGAACACATTGTTTAATTCATCTGAGTTATTTTTTGACACAAGACTTTCTTAATGAAAGAGGCAATGAACTGAATTATACTCTAACTCAAGCTGTTATCAGGTCAAGGACACATAACAAATAGTTTGCAGACGGCCTCCTTTGAGTAGCATTGGTTTAGGAGAGAGGTCAGCAACCTTTCTGTGAATGGCCAGATAGTAATATTTTGGGAGTCTGTGGGTCATATAGACTCTGTCATACTTATCCAACTGTGGCATTGTAACACAATAGGAGCTCTGGACAATACATAAACATGGCCGTGTTTAGCCCACTGGCTGTAGCTTGCCAATAGCCGGCTAAGATGACTGAGAAAGAGGGAAGATGTTCAAGGCAAGAACATGAGCTTCTATGGACACAGTAACCCTGGACAGACCTATATGCAAAGAGTAGGTCAGTGGTTCAAGCTCAGAGTATGTCATCCATGATCTGGAAAAGACTGAATTAAATGTTGGAGGTCAGGACCCAGCTTTAGGAGTTAGCCAAATGCCAACCCCAAGGCATCAGCTTTTTAGGCCAAAGCCAACTCTGATAGGCATCACCCATTCCTGGGTTCAGGCCAGGAGATGAGCGAAAAGAAAAGGTGTGGGTGTGCAGCTAAGGAGAATCAAATTTCTCCAGGAGAACTGTCAGATGAAAACAAAACAAAATAGCATACTGTCTGGATCTACCAGGTTCTTTGTTACTATGAACAAAGACAGAAGTCCTGGGACTGAGCTAAGATGTCCCCGCCCAGCCAGGACATGTGGTAATTGGGTATATACATGTGCACATGTACAAAGCATTCTCCACAGAGGAGGCAATCAGTTATTTATCAAATGGACAAATTCATCACCTCTAAGCCCAGAGGACAATGCCCAATTTGTCTGCTACTAGCAAATGACTCCTTGCTATAAATCTGGCCAAGATATCTGTTAAATCATTCATCCATCCATCCACCCATTCATTCACTCATTCAGCAAGTCACCATTGTGGTTATAGGTTTTGGTTTCATACCAAAGGGTCAGTGCTGGGCCAGAATCCCAGAAAATGAAGTCGGAAGCATAAGGAGAGCAAGCCTGGCCTAAAACTCTCACTAAATCTGCCCAAAGGCATCCTCAGAGCTTTGCCAGGATGGGCAATGGGCAGTGGTTTTCTTTGCGATTCTAAGTGGACCTGGCAGGGGCTTCCTATTCAAAAAGAGGTCTCAGGCCTTGCTGGCTCCTGCCACCTTGCACAGTGCCCTGGGATTCTTCCTGGTATCTTCAGGCAACACAAATAAAGAGGTAAACTGAGGCAAGCTCAAATGACCAGAAGTTGAGTTTATTCAGGAATAGCGGAGGAACTGCAATTAAGGAAACATGCTGTGAGCCAGCCCCAGTGAGTCCCTTGAGGATTAGGGATGGGCTGTATTTATGGACAAGGAGTGCAAAGACAGGGAGGTCCAGCCAGAGTCCCAGCAGCAATTTCATTGGCTTGAGGATGGGGACGGATTCTTGGCAGCTGTTCACTGGTCCGGAAGTAAGTTTCCATCATCTCTAAATCAAGTACTTATGGGAAATCAGTCTCTCACTTCTTAAGTTCCCTTCTTCTGAGGGCAGGTTGGGAGTCTCTGTTTCCTATCCTCCGGTTCTATTTTAGATCGAAATCTTTTCACACCTCCAACACCCCCCACAGGTGTAGACCAAATTCACTCATGATGCTGCAGTGTTGCAGATGTCACTGTCTGAGGCCTTTCTTTTCAGGCAAAGGGACTGGTCCACTGGGAACTTTGTAGCAGACACAACTTTACAGATAAAATCGTTCTTTAAAAATCAAAGGACGCTGTGCTATTATGCTCAGTTCCATTAATATGCCTTTGAGGTTGGAGTGAGGGGTGTGTGTGTGTGTGTGTGTGTGTGTGGGTGTGTGGGTGGGTGTGTGTGTGTGTAGGGCGGGGGCAAAGGCATCTATATTGTAGACTGGATCATATATATTACAAACAGGGGACTCTTTACCTGGAATCAATGGATGGGAGTGTAAGAGGGTTCATAAACCTCCAGATATTTTGTATAAAATTTGGAAGACAGCCTGCATAGCCTTCACCAGATTCTCAAGGGGGTCTGAGACCTCAGGGAGAGCAGGAATCCTGGCTCCAGAAGGATTTGGCTAGTGACTGAGGGAACCTACCCCCCGAACTTTCCTGGTCTCCTTTCATAAGGCCCCAGGCCTTTGCTGTTGCCAGGATGCACTGGTTTGCTACGGGAGAAGGCAGGCTCTTGTCTGAGTTAGTTCTGCCACCTACAGCACGCAGCCTGGCAAAAGCACCATCTCTGCGCCAGAGCTGGAGGCTCATTTGCATACATGAATAAGGGGCGGGATGTCTCTCCAGCCCAGTACCCCTCCACTGGAAGAAAAATGACTTTGGGGATTCCTGATTAGCATTCAGAGATGCAAATTCCTTTGGGGTGGGTTACAGCAACGGGAAGATATTTTTACATGAAAGGGGAAGGGATAAATCCTGAGGATTAGCACCTGTAAAAAGTGTTGCCCAAAACCCCGAGAGGAAAGGCACCTGGGGAAAAAAGAAAGAGAAAATGAGCTCGTGAGTTCTCACAATAAACGCAACTCTCCTACTTCCTAGCATGTGAAATGCTGATAATCCTTTCTAGGTCCAAATAGGCCTGACACTTAGGAGAAAACTCAATAAATGCTTGTTGATTTAAAGTAATAGAAATGTGGTTTGTTTTGCAATCTGTGCTGTGCTTGCTAATATGTAATCATAATATCTGTTTGTTGAACTTATGTGTCAAGACGTATTATTTCAAATTTCCCAAACAATATACAAGATGGGTATAGTTTTACAGGTGAAACTGAGACCCAGCATTACTAAGTGGCTCATCCAAGGGTATGCATCTGGTGACAGACTCAAAATCTAGACCTAGATCTCTTGATTTCTAAGTCCATGTTTGTTCCACTCCATCCATGTATTTTATAGCCACTGTAAGTCAATTGCTCAAGAATGGGAATGGACAAAAAGGAAATGGTTTTAAAACCTTTATAACATTTTTAGTTAAAAGAAAAAGTTTTCCCAGTCCTTAGAATTTCTCTGAAAGCTTTTCTTACTGCCCTAGCTTAATAATAGATGCAAACATCTTCTGACCCTGTCTGAAGCTAGCAGTGGTTCTCCTTTGGTGGATAATCCATTCTTATCTCTATGTGTAGAGATGATTGTGGAATCCTTCACTCCATTTGGTATGAGTGACAGGGGAAGACTTGAGGCTGTCTGTAATTTGCACATACTTTGATTTCCAGTGTGGAGCTGTTAGTAGAGGAATACACACTTGCAGTCTTGGAATATGGACTTAATTGCATAGTAACCCTCCCTCTTTCACAGGGTTTTCCTTATTAACATTTTAGGTTTCAAAAAGGACTCCAAAGTAAACAAGAAGATAGACAAGATTGAAGATGCATCATAACTAACCCAGATCTCATTACTTTACAGCCTGATACACTAGGGTCCAGTAGCTTTGTCTCTCTGGCTCACGTTGCACCTGTGTTGTTCAGGCTTTGAAATCTTAGTCTCTTCTTCCAAAGAAACTGCAGATGGAAGGAGATTACAGTTGGCCCTTAAATGGGGTTTGTGGTTCTGGCAAAGTTTAGATCATAGATAGGTAAAAAGGGCTGAGAAATTTTTCTAGATGAAGGCAATTTTGATTATCACGCCTAGACTTGAGAAGAGAGGAAGGGCATGGAAAAGTGAGGTGGGGGGGAGTAAGAAGAGAGGGGAATTTGAGCTGGAAACCCCTGGGGATTTGTGCATGTCTTGCTTCTATATTTGTCTCTTCTAAAGCCCAGCATATGCAGGGCAGTGGATCTCAATTTTGGGTAATATTTATCAGAATTAGATGGGAGAATGCTTTTTTAAAATACAGATTCAGGACCCCACCTCCAGACTCAGTGAAACAGAAAGGGCAGAGTCTGGAAGTCTGCATTTTTAATAATCAACTCTTCTGATTCTGATGGAAGTGTTCCTTAGACTTTGAGGAACATTGGCATAGAAAGGTCCTCCAGTCTTTCTAAGAATCACTCCTTAAATGCATCCATTCATTTGAGCCAAATCTAGGAACACAGAGATAAAAGGCATAGTCTCAGCATTCAAAGAGTTCAACGTTGAGTGGAAAAGAGACTTGGAAGCCGATGGTTACAAAAAGTAAATGAGTAAGTTTGTAGAGCAGAAAGGGCTGTGTGCTCTGGGAGATCTGTAGAGTCATCCAACTCAGCCCGCACAGGGAGAGGTGCAGAGCCAGGGGGGAAAGGCCTAACAGAGGAAGGAACTTTGCCTTCAAGGCTGAGTGGGCATTAGCCAGCAAGAGGGAGAGCAAAGAATTCCAGGTAGAGGGAACCAGTGGACAATAAGGAATGTGGACTCTAGGGAAATACTCAGGTGAGAAATGGCAGAAGGGAAGGGAGTAGTAAAAACGATGGCCCCATGAACATGGGGATTGCACATCTGCCTTTCATAATAAAATGACGTTTTTCCACATGGGAAGGTGCACTGCCAATGTTAGTATAGCTCTAACTGAAACAGCAATGGATGCATTGTTCCTAGTCTTGGTCTTTGCCCTTTCAATGCAGCAGCATTCTGAAAAGCTTCCAAATGAGAAAGAATTCAGAAAAGTCCAAGGCAATCCTAACTGAATTTACCTTCTTATTTCATTCATTAATCTTTGTCATCAGAAGTCTTGGACCGAAGTAAAGCTGAAAGATCTAACTAAGGGAGAGAAGAAGGGCAACCGTGTGCAGAACCACAGAAAAAGCTCCCACACTGAGCGAAAGTCAGCATATGTAACTGACATTCTCACCTTGTGTAAAATACAAATGAGTATATGAATAAAAATAAAATAGTGTTCATCATGGCCCTTTATAAGAATTAGGATCAAAAACATACCTGTAGTTGCCACTTTCTTCTCCAAAGTTTAAAGGACGGCTTTCACTGCCACATAATCTACATAAACTAGCATTGTAACTCACAGTGTGTGGTTATACAAACAGGAACCACAGCAGAGACCAGAGTCGAAATCAGAGCACGCTGCGCTCCATGGAAGAGAGCTTTTTTCTTTAACCAGAGAGAATCATTTCAATTCAGAATAGAACCACATATATCCACCCAATAGTCAGTACAGAATGTGTGGGGATGTGTGTGTGTGTGTGTGTGTGTGTGTGTGTGTGTGTATGTTTGTGTGTATAAACCACACTCAGCTATAATATGATATTATAAATGATGGTAAATTAAGTGGGCATTATCAAGTGTTGGTAATATTTCTTTTCCTCCAAACTTATACAGAGAAAATCAAAACCCGGGGTTGGGGGTGAAGTACCTTTAAACTTTCTTTTGGATTCCAGCTGTTAAAATTATTTATTGCAAATAATGTTATCAAGTAGTAAAACACCGATGTCTTTGAACTCCTTGCAGTTGTGTGTAATACTGGAGCCAATGCAGGAACTGATGTCCAGACATAAAACTTACAACCTCAGTCCACGAGACTGCCTGAAGACCTGCTTGTTTCAGAAGTGGCAACGGATGGTGGCGCCGCCAGGTACGACTGCGTTCTTCACTCTCCATCTACGTGCTTTTTCTGAGGCTTCTTCTGGGGATGAAGGCGTGTGAAAAGGAAGTGATCATAAATGTATCAGCAAAATAGTTTATAAGGGATATCCTGACTGTGATATTGGACCCAAAGACACTGACTTTGTGAAGGGCAAACATCCTTCTTAGATGTAGTGACCATCCTCTACAGTCTCCTCACTTGCTAGATTAGGACCTGAAACTCACAGAAGGAAATTGATTTATTTAACGTTACCAAGAAAATATTGACAAAGCCGAAATCGGAACCCAGGTTTCCTGTCTTCCAGTCCAGTGGTTGTTCCACTGGACAAGACTGGTGGCTGCTCATGGCTTGCTGTGATTTTGTTTGTTCTTTGAAGAATGGTGGAAATTATGAAAAGAAAGGGAAGGAGGGAGGAAGAAGAAAGGAAGAATAGGAGGGAATAGAGGAGAGAAGGAAAGAAGGAAAGGAGGAAGGAAATAAATAAACATTTTTGGTCTATTTTTTTAAGGTATATAATATCAAAGGGTTCTCTGATCATGAAAAGAATACATAAAAGACTCCATTTCTCTCACTTCCCTAGAATGTAGTTTAGATACTATAGTCTCCTGCTGGGGTTCTGAAATTACTGCTTCCAGTCATCATTAATTGTCCTTCTATCTAGTACATTTTCACTCCCAGGCATGTGTCGAGCCTCACTGATCATAAAAGCAAAACGTATCCATTCGCTAAAAATTATTTTTATAAAGAGTAACTATTAACACAAGGCACATAGCCTTCTGAATCACAAAATATAATGGTCACCTTCCGCTGGTAATTGGCCAGGGGTTTTATGTAAAGTGAATATAGCAGATGCAACCAAGTACATACTTAGAAGGCTGAGAAAAATGAGCGTTATTTTACGTAGAATAGTTGCATCCCCATCTTACAGGAATTGTAGACATTTAGAACATTATTTTTCAAATGTGTTAAATGTGCGTAAGTTGGCCTTATTTTCTTTCAGTACCAATAAGGCTTCAAAGGAAAAAATTTCGCTCACTAAATGCTTTGAACACCTATTTCGCAACATGTGCACATATAATTCATATATTATTCATTAATTCAGTCATTAACTCAACAAGTATTTATTGAGCCCCTACTAGGTGCCAGGCACTGCTCTAGCCACTGTGGCTATAACACTACATGAAAATAGTCACAAATCGCAGCCCTCTCAGACCTTCCATTCTCTTACTGAATCCTCACGACAACCTTATGAGGTATTTCTTGCTATTCCCATTCGATATAATAGGCCTGAGATTTAAAGTAGTAACTTGCCAAAGTTAGCTGAAGCTAGTCAGTGGAGGCCCCTATGTCACAGTAAGTTTTTATGTCTTCAATTCGTGACTCTATTACCACAGCTACCTACTGCCAGTGGGAGTGATCCAGAGCATACCATTTAGGTGTATTTCCCCAAAATTCCATGAAAAAGTACGAATTGTTTTTTTAAAGCAGCCGATTTCAATTCAAGTCAAAGGAAGAAGATGCCTGTCAGGGAAAGATGGGTGTTTGCTTTACTTTAGAATGTACCTCTCAACTCTCTTCCAGCCCCATGAGCTGGAACAATTCTGTTTCCTGTTTCCATAACCTTCAGAATAAGCACCCATAACTCTCTATGGATAGGGATGTTAGGCCCTTTGATGAAACTCTTTAAACATTAGAGATAAAATGTTTATGAAAGAAAATATGTTATATAAATAGAAACATAATCTCCTACTTCATCAAAAGTCAGAGATAACCTGATGGACTAAGTGGTCTTTGAAAGGACCTTCAAGGAGATCTCCCCCATTGTTCATCAGAAGCAGTATAGATGCCTCAAGAAAATGCTCCAAGGTTACCTCACTTAGTTCCAGTATGGTCCTGGCTTACCTTCTCTCCATCAGAGTTGGATCTAGAATAGGGTTAGCAAAAAGGATGCTCTTACATGCCATTTCCAATTCATTTAGTAACTGCCTGGAACAGGTTTCTGAAGATTTTTCATTCTCAAAGCAAAGATTATAATAGTACCTAGTTAACAGAGTTGCTGTGAATGTAAAATAATGACATAGAAAACATTAAAAATATGAAAATATTGAGTCATGCTCGTAATACATAATAAATAAATAATATTCTTTTTACTACACATTTCCATGAGTCCCTATACTTCTATTAAGATGTTGCCTCATCCTTCAGGTCCAAAATATTTTTTTCCTATTTCTAAACAGACCTTTCTGGAGAAGGTCTAGCTTCTCTTCATTCATATGTTGGCTGTAGCATACTAAGACATTTTTTCCCCGGGAATTTTGAAATTAGTTGCATCTTTTAGACGCCAGGATCCAAAGCATGGGTATTTCTACTGAGCTTGGGAATCCCTAAGTTCCACATCAATGGCTGATGGGATGGACACTTCCTCTTCTTTGTATTGGGTTGGCCCAAAAGTTCGTTTGGGTTTTTCCATAAGATGTTATGGGAAAAACCCACACAAATTTTTTGGCCAATTTTTCAACATTTCAGCGTGTGATAGAGCTGGGCTGCAATATGACACTTAGCCAGTAGGTGCTGCTGTAACTCACTGGTTCACTTAATTGAGCTCAGCTCATACTTCTCTCAACCCCTGGAGGTTCCCTAGGAGTCCCAGAGCCCTCCTTTTGTTATAAAAAGAGGGTAGACCACAGAAAAACGTTTCGCCCCAAATTCATAATGGTAATGATATTTTAAGTTCAAACTAAACTGCTTAGTAGTGTAACTCACCCTAAGACATATTAAGAGCCTCCAGACACACACAGTAGATGACATCAGGAAGAACAAGTAAATACAAATCACTTTATCAAGATACTAAAGAAAAGAGTTTCAGTCATTGTGCGCTACAAATAAATCAGCAGCTTTCTTCTTTTAGGTTTCATCAAGTTAAAAGAAGTGGAAAAAATATCAACAGTCCTACTCTTTTGAACTTACAAAACACGGCTTCCCTGGAGGGCCCGTATTCTGGTGCTCACCCTGGCACTGACCCTCCTTCCATGTTTCATGTTGCAGCAGAGCCCGCAAGGCAACCGACAACGAAACGGAGAAAAAGAAAAAATTCCACCAGCAGCACCTCCAACAGCGGCGCTGGGAACACCGCCAACAGCACGGGCAGCAAGAAGAAGGCACCAGCCGCCAACCTGAGTCTGTCCAGTCAGGTACCTGTAAGTCTCGCTTTCCTTTTAGGCTGAAATCCTGCCTTTGCCTGTCGTCTCCCCGAGTCCAGGGGCCCTACGGCAAAGTCTCTTTTAGCTGCAATGACCTTCTGGGCCGGTTGGGGGGGCGGGGGAGGGGAAGGCAGGGACACGGGGTGGGAGGGGGGGAGGAGCTCTGTCCTGGAAACCTTCCCCGACAAACTGGGACTTAGAAAGGAATATGGAGAGTCTGTGCTGCAGTGGGACCGTGGGACCGCAATGAAAAAGCCTTCAGAGCCGTAGACAGGAGATATGTCACTTAAGGTTTAATTAAAATATCACTTAGCAGGGTGCTGGTGGCATATAAGGGACTCTCAGCTCCATCACCGGGACCCTGTGCTCCCCTGGAAACTAGCTCCTGGCACTAAGGCTCCAGATTGTCCTTCGACTGCCCCCCGACCCCCCCAGACATGGGCATCCCCTCTTATTTTAAGACCCAGGTGATTAACTCAAGGCCACTACAAATGCAGCTCAGTGGATTTCGCTTTCCCATTTCATTAGCTTAGGGGGAGGCTCAGCCCCTGGTTTGGTCTCAACTCTCTCGACCTCTTGACCCCTTTCTTTCATTTCTGGGTCTTGACAAAGGAAATGGGCCACTCAGAAGGGGGCTTCTTTGGACTCCAAAACTGACAGCTGAGGGCGTCCCCACAGAGGGTAAACTGGGCGGGAACTTTCTTCACCTCCCATGTTTTCTTCCTCGATTTGCTCCCTTCTGCCTGATTCCTTCCTGACTCTGACTTCCTCATCCCAGTACTAGACCACTTATCACTTTTAAATTCTCACGTGTCTTTAAGCATTTCTTGCCCCTTCTCCCCACCACGATGACTTGTGGGTTTTCCTTCTCCGCTGCCCTTGTCACATCACCCTCACCAGGCTTTTGACTATCCTTCAAATCCTGGGATTTTCGTGGTGCTTCATAGGTACCCTCTAGATACTATGTCTTCAAAAATGCGCCCTTTCTTGTAACTTCTCTCAAGCGATACAATTTTACCTTTTCCCTCTTTCTCACTCTTTTCCCTCTCTTGGTCTGTGGGCCTCACCCTCTGCTTCTGATCCTGCACCATCTCTCTCCATGTGAGAGCGGACCTTCATTTCCAGGGGATTCTCCACTTACTTCTAATTGTGTCTTTCAAATCTGTCCCCCACCCACTCTCTCCCATTTTCCATTGGTCAGTTCTCTGGCTAAAACCAACCCCATCAGTACCTGAGAATTACCTGGCCTCTCCTCCTGTCCTCCACAGACAGAGGACACGGTTGTCATCCCTGTTGCATTAGAAAGAAAAGGTCATGAGAAAGTGGCCAGCCTGTGGGATAGGTGCCATTTTCATTTTAAGACTGGTAGGGATTGTAGTTCTTAAAAAATACCAGAGTTACCTCTGTTTTTTGAACTGAGTTTTCACCCCAGAAGAGTCAGGAGAAAAAAAAAAAAATCAAAGGAGAAAAACAGAGTCTTTTTATTAAGGTGCCAGTAAGTTATACCCACTCCTGGTTAAATGGGAAAATGCATAGAAAAAAATGGCCAGGCGTAAATAAATCAACCCCAAAAGTGCACACAAGCAGCCCATTTATTCATCTAATTCTGGAGTTTTAGAAACTAACGTTTGTTAGTTTCCACGAACAAATGAAAGTACATTCCAGAGATTTCTGGAAATTTGACATAGCTACTTAAAGGCTGCAAGAATTCAGATTGGTTCAACAAGTGTTTTCTGAGCTCCTACTATGTGCCCCACACTATACCAGGTGTTGGTAATAGCAAGATTTAAAAGAAACAAAACCAAAAAAAGACCCACCCAAGCTCTGTCATTGAAGAGCTCATTGTCTAATAAAGTGATAAAGAGGTTTCCTCTCTCCTGCCAGCTCAGACTCCTGGTTTCAGCTCACAGAGTACAATATTGAGAAAGATTCTGAGGCCTGGACTGGGTCTGGTGGGCCATCCATTAGTGATGTCTGCCATGGGTATAGAATAGCAGCATACACATCCATGTATTTTGACATACCTGGCCTAGTCGGAATCATTTCAATTTTTTTTAAAGAGCACCTAACTTTTTCTATTCCATTATGCTCTTGTCCTCCCAACCTGCAATTGCATTTTGGTGGAAGATACCTGTGTCAAGAGGGTTTTTAATCAGTCGAGACCCTTTGGACAAGAACAAGGCGCCGTTAGAAAGTGCGAGTAGAATTTCAGCACTATCCACGCCATGCAAACAAGGATGTTTTCATTAAGTAAAACTTAGAGATGGCTGAGAGAAACAGGGAAGTCGTCCGGGTTAAGAAAATGTGTAAATTTCTGTATGTCCTCCAGCTGAATGGACGTCAAATGTATAAGCACTGGCTGGCTTGTAGGGACCACATTATTTAACCCTGTCTCCTGAATGACCAGCACCCCTTTCCTGTTTAAATAGAAATGCAACCTGCAGGCCTTAGCTGCCTTGTCCGAAGGCATGTACAGATCGGGTGTGCTACCACGACCACGGCTGTGGTCCGCACAGCTGCCACGGCAGCAACATGTGTGTCTGGCGAGGGTTAGGGTTTAATCCTTGGATTCTGCTTCTCACTCCATGAGCAGGGGCTAGGAGCGATCCCGAACTGCAGCCTCAACCCTGGGAGGGATGGAGACCTGTGTCATTCAACAGCAGTGACCCCTTCTGGCCAATTTAAGGAGAAGCATTGAGGGGCCCTGAAAGGAGTCACTTCCAGTCCTCCTCAGAGGTTGGTGGTCCTTGCACGGGGGATTAGTGAGAAGATGTGACACGGGCAAGAGCTGGTGGCACCTCCAGGCCCCTGGCGAGGAGCGGAGGTCTGCTTCCTGGGGAGTCGAGACCATATGGGTTACTCTCAGATGGACCAATATCGCCTCCTGTGGGACACACGAGACAGCAGGGACGGGAAGGAAATGCATCTCTCACTACCAATGTTGAATGTTGGGGGGGGACTTTTAAAGATGTGGGGCGTGTGGGGAAAACGGTGCCAACATCCCGTAGTCAGAGGGAGCCCAGAATGTATGTTATGTCTCCACTCATTTTGTGTGAGGATAACAAACCAAGCCCTCCTGAGCCGAGAACCCCTATCCTAGCCCAGAGATTTAGAAGAGCCAGGTAGAGCGGTGTTCGTAACTATGTAAGTGGCGTCAGGTATCTACGTGCATATGAAGTCCTTAGCACACATCTCTTTTGTAACTTGCCATCTATTAATCACTCACGCATGC
Source organism: Delphinapterus leucas (assembly GCF_059928025.1). Lineage (NCBI taxonomy): Eukaryota > Metazoa > Chordata > Mammalia > Artiodactyla > Monodontidae > Delphinapterus > Delphinapterus leucas. The sequence continues at coordinate 43,756,223 of NC_143133.1, read as the reverse complement.
ACACATGCGTGCAAACACACACACGCACACGCATGATTATGCATCTGGCTAAGGATACGTTTTATAATCAGTAAGGCAAATGTGACATCTCTCTGAAATTTAGCATGCTCCAAAATATCCATGCCTGGGCACCTTTTCCAGCCGTTCCTGGAACCAAGATATACCAAACATATTACGAGCCCGTATAAGCCCCATTTGAAGTGATGTAGATCACTATTTTCACAGTACTTTTCTGGAATGACTGTTATTTTCTGATACAATGAAGGCATCTGACGTGTTGAGAACGTCTCTGCTAATATCACGCTTAAATTGGCTTCTTCTGTTTCCAAATTATGCTTAACCTCCCATTCTCCCAGCCTCTCTTGATGACCTTGGACTCACAGTACTAATGCAGACCCACGTGTCGCTTCTAACATTCTTCTCCTGCCCCGTGACACGTCATGCATGTGTTTCCCCAGCCCTGCAAAGTGTTCTACACACAGGTCATTTGGTGGAATTAACCCTCATGTCGTCCTCCACCCCATCTTAACCTGGTCTTCCCGCCTGCCTTTGTTCCTGATCGTAAGCGCGGTCCCCTAATTGCCCACAACGAAGTAACACTTTTTTATCCCCAACACCCCAATGGGTCAGGTGGAGGCCACATTCCATTTAAAATCCTGTCAGCATTCTTGCCACTCGGAGTCTGTGTCTATTTTGTATCTCACTTTAAGAGTCCTCACGAGTCTCTTACATGTCAGTGTCATGTCTGGCTCTTCGTGGCATCATAAGTACATTCTTGGAAACACACAACTGAATATCCTGCCAGTACCTCGATTGCTGAGTCTTCCCAGGTCATATTTTAGGTATTTGCTTCATCTGGGGCATTTCTCTTTAACATCACTGTTATCAATTCACAAGAGTGATTAGTCTGAAAACACAGTGTGAAACCTATTGATTATCTCCCCTCTAATTCGAGGAGAATCGATCAATCAAACAAGGTTTTCCATTCCAAAACAAATCAGGTGGTCACTAAGGGATTTGTTCAACTGGCACCTTCAAAATTCTAGAAGGACCCTGGCGGGGCCGCTGGACCCTCTCCTGACCACAGGCAGTATTCCACTAATATACTGCTCCAGGAAAGCCTCTCTTGCCCCAGTGAAAAGAATGTCTACCCAGCTGTCAAGGCAAATTAGCCTCCCTATCAGGAAATGCATACTTACGTCCCCAAAAGCATATGGCCAGCCCTGATTTTCCAGCCTCAGTGGAGGCTGATGGCAGTCGGGCACTCTTAAGTAGAATATTGCTCAGAGCCCGCCCAGCAGGATCCACCTGACAGGTGTCCTGTCCCATGCCCATGTCGCCCATCAACCCCATAGGATCCCCTTGGGACAGAGAGGCCAGAGCTGTGCCCTGTGTATGCGTCCTTCTCCCCTGTCCCCGTGCTTCTGCAGCGGTGGCCTCCACAGAGCTCCCAGCTACAGTAGGTGGCTTCCTTGTTTGCATGGAAGGACAATTTGTACTTAAAGGAGTGATTAGATGGATTCTTCTTGCATGCTTCCATTTCTGATGACTGCTGGCTTCATCATTGTAATTACAGTTAGTGCTCTTCAACTTCCTTTTATGGCACCAGCTGGACAGACTGGCTCTCTTTACTGCCCAGATCGGTGGTGGGGTTGCCTGTGTGGGGATAGGTGACAGGCACCATGGAATAACAGATGGTAAATTCAGGGCTTGTTGGCAATCAGCAGGTTTTTGCTAATGACTTAATTAGCTATGCAAATTGTCAAATCAGTGTGAACATTGTTTTTATCGAAAACTTTACCTAAATTAATTACCATAATTAAGTAGCAGAATGTCAAGGATATCGGCTGCATAAAAGGGCCTGGCTGAGTAGAGAAAAGAGAGATCTGTCTTCAATTAAAATGTATACCGTCCTTGGGACAGAGAAAATGCCGTTTGGAATGAGTTGCATGACTGTTGCAGAACTGCATCCTCCCTGTGTTGGCTGCTAGTTTCCAAAGCCATCCAGAGGCCCTAAATAAAAGTGGTGGATTTTTGGAGGTCTTGCAAAGCACCCAGCAGAAGGTTCCACAGCCCTCTCAAGAGTCCCCAGTGTCGGCAAGTTGAAAAGCGTGGATTTTTTTAATTTTGAAAAATCCATTTTTTTATTTCTGCAGATTGCTAGCATTGCTCGTTCTCCGGTGTCAGGCTGCGCACTAAGGACATAAACTCGCGTGGTTGTTACACATCAGGAGGCGATGTTTATTTCCTGTAGAAAAATCCAATATGCGTCTTGGCCCCCCGACATTGAGACTTGACCCCGGTGTACAGGACACGAGTGTGTCTGTCCTAGATCCCCCAGCGCCTCCCTCTAGTGTTTTAAGCTGAGCTTCTCTCTCCCAAGGTTTCCCTGTAATAATGTCAGCTGCTGTTCACAGGATGTGATGGTGGTAGGAGAGCCAACTCTGATGGGAGGTGAGTTTGGGGACGAGGACGAAAGGCTAATCACTAGATTAGAAAACACGCAGTATGATGCGGCCAACGGCATGGACGACGAGGAAGACTTCACCAGTTCACCCGCCCTGGGGAACAGCAGCCCATGGAACAGTAAACCTCCCGCCACTCAAGAGACCAAATCAGAAAACCCCCCACCCCAAGCTTCCCAGTAAGATTGACCAGCTCCAGAATCCACTGTCAATAGCCACCGTGGGTTACACTCACTATTTCAGATCCTTACTCACAGGAGAGGAAGGAGGAGACATTAAAACTTTTCCAAGCAAACACCGATTTCGAAACCACAGTGATCTGAGCTTCTCTCTTTCTTTTTTTTAATTGAGAGGATCATTCCCAGTAAACTTCCATGACCCCTCCCTGGAGGCCTTCACAGGTAACACAGATACTGGCACTGATCGTAATTAAAGTAAGAGCAAACGCTAGCGCTTCTCCTGGCTCGGTTTTAACCACGTTTGTTAATTTCACTCCCCCCCCCCCCCCCGCCCCCGGCCCCACCCAACCATCCAACGAAGGCCATATTGTCAATAAACCCTCAGTGCTCAGGATCTCATTCTATGCCGAACCCAACTACAGATAGACTTTTTAATATTGTAAAATATTTTCTGCTTTTTGACTTGCATCTGAGAGTTTCTTGTTTCAGTAAAAAAAGAAAAGAAAAAAAATCCACTTTTGGAAAGTAATTTAAATGTACCTTTATTTTCTTTTCCCCTTCACCTTTTCTTTCATTGGGTAACAGCTAAGAGGGCCCAGCAGGGTAGTTTATGGCCGAGCTAATGTCAATTGGTCCTCGAGCCTGAGTTGGTTCAATCGAGCCCGAGTGCTGAAACAAGAAACGTCTTTTTGTCATCAAAGACACCAAGGCAGATTTTTATGTAAAGAAAGGCACTTGGCCCCCTGAGAATGTATGCGTTTGTAAAATTTCTGTTGATCCAAATATTTTCAAGCCATGTAATCCATTAATTTTGTGGGCAGTTTAATAAATCTGAAACTCTTTTGTGTTTTTTTTTGTTGTTGTATCTGAGTTGACTGTTGTTTCTTTTCATAGTATATTTCCTGTATAATATTTTGTAAAGCCCTAACCTAGTTCTTTTATGGGGACTTTTCTTTGGGAGCAATTCCAGTGTATTTATGTGAAACTTTATAAAAGAACTAATTTTTCCATTTGCATATTAATATGTTCCTCTATACATGTAAAGACACAGTGGCTCCGTGTGTTATAAAACAGCTGTATTTTATGTATGCTTTACTGATAAGTGTGCCAATAATAAACTGTTAACGACCAAAGCAAGTGAGTCTGGGTGTTTGTGAGCCCGGCAGAGAAATCTGCCCACAATGATGAGAAATATTGAGCTTGGATTTACGGCCCAAGCTCCAGATGGAATGGAATTGTGAAAACTGCACCATCTTTCTAAGGTATGGTTTCTTTCCCCGCTCACTGCAGTTTACTTGGGCAGACACAGGGGTGCCTTCCACGTGTCAGGCACTGTGCTGGCTGAGGACACAAGGATGGGAAAGGAAGGGTTGACCTGGCTTCCTGGCCAAATGCAGGGGCAGCGGCTTCCACTCACTGAGTGCTTATTCAAACATCTCTATTTAAGGTTCACAGACATTATTTCGGCTAATCCTCACGACTCCGCCAAGTAAGCCTTAATCTCCCCATTTTTAAAAATCAGTTCCTTGGTTTGCCTGTTTTTCTAAAGGATTTGCAATACAGAGATACGGAGAATTCACGTGAGGACTTTTTGTTTAAAGAACTTTCATCACATTTTTCTGCTTTGTATCCACGAGGAAGACGAGAGGAAATCTGTTAGTATTAACTGAGTGTGTACGAAGTGCCAGGCCATAGTAATATATCATCTCAGCCAGTTCTGGGAAAGGGGGGCTTGAAAAAGAGAAGCTAAGGGAGAGTGTGTGTCTTAGGTTGAGATTCCCAGAAGGAGAGCCTGAGACCAGGATCCCGGGCACGGATTTATTGAGGGAGAGTTCTTCAGTAAAGAAATCTTTAAGGGAGTGGAGGGGGTAGGATAGGGAAAGGGAAAGGGCCTAGGAAAGCTTCAGACTGGTGCATGGGGCAGGGGAAGGCTTTGAGCACAGTTATCCCCTCCTGGGCTGAGCCACCAGACTTCTGTGCACCTATACTGGTCAGTCATCGGCTGGGGCCATCCCCAGGGTGTGTAGGAAGTGGTAACCTTTACAGAAATATGGCACCCATCAACCAAGGGCTGTTCTGCAAAAAAGAGGCCAACTAGAATGCAACAGTCCTAGAATCTTCGCATGGGTGGACTGGTCTCAGAAAGGGCTTCTGGGCAGGGCAGCAACAGTCAGCTTCATTAAGTGACTTGTCCCATCTCAGAGCTCATGGGTGACACAGTTAGAATTTCATTCTGCATCTCCCTTGACTACAAAGCCTGGGTTCTTTCTAGAACATCACATCGCTTCCCTAGAACATTAGCATTTGGAGGAAAATGTGCAGTGCAATAGCAATAGAGCCAAAGGAAATAGAGGAGAATGGCTACTTTATTGCTTCCCCTCTGATGTACTGCTAAGAGAACTGCCGGTTTGTCCCCCACCCCACCTGACCGTTTTAGGTTTCCTTTTATCAATTCTTTAAAGTCAGCAGTATGCAATCATTACAGATGATGCCTAGGACAATTTGTTTGACATCTGTTCCCGTTATGTATTACTCCATAGCCAATCAACCCCAAACTCAGAGACTAAAGAGACAATTTATTATTATCAGTTACCGTTCTGAGAGCTCACTGGTCTGTACCAGGTGGTCTGCACTTAGAGGCACAGATGCTGGATGGGGCTGGAGTCATCAGAGCTTAGGCTGGGCTGGACACTCAAGATGGTGCACTCACATTGCTGGCTATTAGATAGGAGCTTGGGTAGGGCTGTTGACTAGAGTGCCTTCCCGTGCAGCCTCTCCATGAGGCTTTCATAGAATGATGGTTGGGTTCCAAGAGCCAGCATCCCCGGAGAGGAGAAACATAAAATACCAGTGCCTAGAACTGAAATACCATCACTTCTCTGTGCTATCCATCAAGGCAGCCCAGATTCGAGGGCTGGAGGCACAGACTCCACTCCTTGAAGGGTAAGTAGCAGGTGCCTCCAAGGAGGGGAGAAACTGATGGTGGCCATGTTTGAAAACATCTACAGCATCCAACACAGTTCACAACCTGTTCCTTGCTTACCTTACTTTGTACCTTTAGCCACTTCCCACTTGAACCTGATTCACCATCTACCTAGACTCCTCTCATTTGCCTGAATACACGAAGTGCTCAGGTCACACGTGTCTTTGTATATGTTTTTCTCTCTTAGAATGCCATCCCCCACCTTCTTACATGACCAAAGCTATTCATTCTTATAGGCCCAGTTTGATTCTCAGGTCCCCAGAGATGCCTCCCCAACTCTGGTCAGGGCCTGTTGTCCCCTCTGAGGTCCAAGAGCGCTTGGCGCTTGCTTCCTTCTTGGTTATTTCCTTACAAATTTTTGTTTTTGTTGTTAAACACCCTTCACTGTCCCACTAGACATTTCTAGGTCTGAGCAGTGTAATCATTTCCATCTGAGTCTTTAATATCTAAACTCTATCATACATGTCGGTGGAATAGATGGAGTTAAAAACTCCCAAGCTAGAAATCATGGAACCACTGCTTACCATGCATTTTTCCATTACATTTCAAACAGTCTGTAATTCTATGCCACAACGTAAAGTGACCTTTATCCCTGTAGATACGTAAGAAGGTAAGAGGTAGCAGAGATGGGTTTGTTCAAGTTTTTCAGAGGTCAAGTAAGCACAAAACAAACATTTTACACAACACTGGCTTAAGCCTAACTTCTATTAAGAAACCCCATGAGATTTGTCAGGCCCAGAATAATCCTAAGGGCAACCATCTATTAAATACACACTGTGTGCCAGGCGCTTGCTAGGTGGTTTGCCTGGGTGGTCTCAAACTGAGAATCCAAGGGTACGTAAGTTGGGTTTTACTTTGTAATAATCTCCAAAGCTCAGCAGGCTTTGACCACAAACCTTTTATTTTTCTCACTCATGAGACTGTGGGTCACCTGGGGCAACTCTACTTTAGGTCTGCCCCTCAGGTCCCTTTCTAGGACCGTGGATCCCCAGGGCATGCTCTTCTCTTGGCAGATTCTACTCATGCTGCATCCATTGGCCAAAGCAAGTCACAAGGACAATCCAACATAAGTGGGGTAGGGAAATACACTTTACCACTTGTAGACTGCAATGGTGGCGGGTATGAGTAAACAACTGAAAATCCAATCTACCGCTGGCAGCCTACACAAAGGTGCCTGGAAAACTTCTAATGATTTGCCAACATTTAAAGACTGATGAATTTTCTATAAAAGTTAAAATTTCTTGCTTCTCTCAACAAATCGGATCTAACAACCATAGATTCAGACTTCTGAATCCCTGGATGGTAACAGTTGACTGGCACCAGGTCATGGCTACCCTGCTTAGACACTCCAGCTCGTCATCTCCACACCATTTTACCCACTCACCCTACCTGCCTGGCTTCTGTTGGCAGCTGCTCTATCCATTACACCATACTCTCTACTCCTTAAGGCCGCATTTGGAAGTTGGCATTTGGGACCCATTTTACAGATATGAAGACTGATGCTCAGACAGGTTAATTGACCTTGTTTATCACACAGCTCCTAAGTGGTGAGGTGGGCTTTGAACTTGGGTGTCAGGGTCAAAGCCTTTACCCCTTTCACCAAACCACACTGGTTTATAGGAGCCACAGAAGTGGTTACCTTCTGTCGGTTAGGTTAGGAATGGGACAAGCATGATCTCATTGAATCTTTGCAATATCTCTGTGGGTGAGGTAAGGTTATTTTCCCCCATTTTGCAGATGGAACGTAGAGCAGTTAAAAAGTTTGCCCAAGGTCACAGAGCTCACAAATGACAGCATCATGTCACCTCAACTCTGACCCACTTTATTAGACTTACTGTCAGGTGCACAGTCCGTCGGTGGGGTGTTTGGAGGTGTTCTCTGGCATGGGAGAGGGGTCCTGGCAACCACCTTTCTGCCATCCACTATGTATTTCAGGGGGTGACAAAGAGTTTGCCAGAGATCAAGACTTGCCACTTACATGGTAATGGAACAAAACAGGGAGGCCCCCTTTTAGGGCCCTGAAATCTCAAGGACATCTGACAAGGGATTTATAAATATGTGGCCCAATCCCTTTGGGAAATTCTTTCTCTCTCCATTTCTCTTTAACCTTGAGGTGAACATTTAATGCAATAGAATAACACAACCCACAGTGGTACTACATGGGGTGGGGCACAGTGAAAACAAGGCCAACGAGTTCAATTATTGCCCTAAAGCAGGTTTGGCAGCACCCTTGGGAAATTCATTTTATAATGGGATACCCCCTCCATCTTCCATAAAAAAATTGCTAGACTATTTTTTTCTGATTGTTAAGCAATACATGTTCATTATAGATCATTTGAACAAATGGGGACAAGAAAAAAATAAAGTAATCCCCCTACACTGATAAAACCATTGCTGATATTCTGATACAAATACTTCTGGTTTTTTCTTCTTGGCTCATATACATTACAACGTTGGTAATATACAGACTAGATAATTACATATCCCACCCTTTTCTTATAATATTGTAGCGAGCCACTTCGTTAACTATTCTTTAAAAACATGATTTTAATTTCAATATAATGATCCACTAATTGAATATACCATAATATATTAAACCATTTATTTATAGCTGGTCAACTCCCTTTTTACATCCATTAGAATTTCATAATCATTAATAATAAGCTGGTCAGAGGTTGATAAGAGTGTATTAAATTGAAATTCAGTTATTGGCTATTTGCCCTGTGCCCAACACCATGCTGGGCGTTATAAGGGATACCTGTACCTGGTCCTACCGTCAAGGTGCTTACAGATGTGATAGAAGACAAGTGCATAAAATGCTACCCAAGCATATGAGGCTGAGTGTATGCAAAGTGTCCGCAAACACCAGGAATAAAAGCTCCAGGAGTTTATAGGTATGGAACTCACATTCATTGAGCCCTATCATGTCATGTGCTGCACCTCATTTAACCTTCACCACAACCAGGGATGCAAGCATTTTGTGTATGAACCTCACAAACCGAAAACAAGGGCAAGTTTGAATCAGCACATGACTCCAAGGTCTGTTCTTTCTGGGGTGAGCCATAGGAAATCCCTGGGAAGACACAAATGCTGTGATTGCGTGTTTGTGGGAATGATTTCACGACAGAGGGGATGATGCTTCGATACGTGTACGCACTTCTGAGTGTCTGGTTGCTTCTCTGAATTTTCTCTCTGGCTTCACCTCCTTTGATCCATCGCTACAGTCAAGATAGTGTCTCTGATCACTGGGAATACTGAGGAGTTTGTGTTTTGAACAAAACCTAAGGCGGCAGCACTGTTGGTGTTTATATAAAGGTGTCTTTTTTGCACTTAAAGCCATTGAGCTAGAAAAGGCACTGAAAGGTTATTAGAACAATAAATTAAGGAAACTGGTGAAGCAATTGCTATGGCCTTGCTCATTCCTGTTTTACTTTCAGTTCCTATTCATTCCAGAATTTTATACCATCCTGGACAAAGAAAAGTTTTCTTGTTTTCCAATGGCCTTCAACGAATCTCCACAAAATACAGTCATCTTTCATTATCTGCAGACGATTGGCTCTAGAACTGCCCCTCCCAACCTTTACCCTCCCACCCCCCAACCCTCCCATACCAAAATCCAGGTGCTCAAATCCCTTATATTAAATAGCATAGTATTGGGGGTCGACTGAAAAAAGAATGCACAACGTGACAGTTGTGAGTTAAGTTTTATTGGGAGTAAAATGAGGACTATAGCCCGGGAGACAGCATTTCAGATAGCTCCGAGAAACTGCTCCAGAGAGGTAGCGGGGAAGGTCAGTATATATGTGATTTTGGTGAAGGGGGAGTACATGCAATCAAGCATATATTTTTTGTAGAAGGTTTCTGCTGGTTTCACGAAGGTTACTGCTCGTCATGGGGAGCAGACGTTACCATGAAGGATTTTAATGCTTTTCTAGATATGAGGAGAGGCAAGAATTGGGCTCATAAAATCATCTCCTGAAAATATCAACTATCTGAAGACCTGTTCTGCCAGTTTTTCCCAGAGCACAAAGTGCCTCCTGATCTCCACCCAGAACTCCTTCCAGGGCGTGTTGAAGGTCAGCAGCTGCAGCGGCTCATAATTTGATCCTTGTAGAGGTAGATGGCAACTGCCAATTTATAGGTGACATTGCATATAACCTTCGCACATCCTCCTGTATACTTTAAATCGCTTCTAGATTACTCATAATACCTAATAAAATGTAAATGCTATGTTAAATTGTTGCCAGTGGGCAAATTCAAATTTTGCTTTTTGGAATTTTCTAGAATTTTTTTTTCAAATATTTTTGATCTGCAATTAGTTGAATTTGCAGATGTGAAACCGCGGCTATGGAGGGCTGACTGTGTTTATTCCTGAGTTAGGCAAACCTGTTTGGGAGGAAGTTCTTGTTTGTATCTCTTTCAGAGCTGACATGCTGTATCTTGAGCTAAGTCATACTCTCTCTTTTCATTCTTAATTTGTTAAAAGTGTTAAGTTCACTCTTTTGGGGTTTGCAAATTCTTCTGTCATGTTCTAATGAAAGTGTTAATGCTTGAAGTGAAATCTGCAAAAATTCAAGAATGAGTGTAAAATTGATTTAACTCCTGAGGCCTAGCTGAAGTCGATTGTCACAAAAATGAAAATTCAGAATCGGAAAGTTACATTTTGTAGAAAGAGGGAATTTTGTAAAACCTAGGCACTATCTGAGGGATCAAACACGATTTGTTGATCACGGCAACTTGGGACCTCACATTGGGAAAGCTTCTGAGGAGCAGCTCACTCGGGAAGAAAGATGTGAACCACCGTTAGCAATGCCTGCCATTGTAAAACAGCGGAGCTGGAGGCTCAGATTCCTCTCATTTGCCATCTCCACTCTAAATCACAAGCATTTCAAAGGCAGAAGCCTATGGAATTCACCAAAATTGTTAACCCATGATAGGGTGAGAAAGTCCATTTTCCTGAATCTGTCCCAGTTTTAACACTGAACATCCCTGTTCCTGGGAAATTCCTCAGTCCCAGGCAAATCTGCCCACACATGTAACAAAACAGACGTACGCAAAATTGTAATAGCTACTACTTATTGAGCATCTTTTTCATTCCAGGCACTTTGCACTTATTGATTCTAGTACACCCGCCCTGGGTGGGGACCCATTAATGCCATCATTTTACAGGTAGGAAAACTGAAGCAAAGAAACATGAAAGAAGATGCCCAAGGACCTCCAGCTAACAAGCAACAGAGCGGAGATCCAATCCTAGATGTGACTGGCTGCACCGCCTGTGCTTTCTCTGCTACACCCATGGATTTGAACTTTTTCTTTTCTTTTCTTTTTTGGCTCTGCTGCGTGGCTTGCAGGATCTCAGATCCCCAAACAGGGACTGAACTCGGGCCGTGGCAGTGAAAGCCCTGAATCCCAGCCACCAGGCCACGAGGGAACTCCCTGAAATTTTATTCTAAAGAAGACCAAGATAAGTGCAATGTATGTTTACTAAGAGGAACAATCAAGCATCAGAGACTATGAGAGGCAAAAAAATTCCCCAGGAACCAGAGTCCTAGCTGTGCAAGCCAGGGACACACCTGCCTCTCACACCATCCCTCCTTCAGTTACAGGAGAATTCCACCGGCTCACTTGAAAAAGCTACCACGCACTATTGAAGTTGGCCAATTAGAAAGTATTCAGACAAATGACATCAGGGACATAGAGCAGGCAGGCCAAGTGTTATTCCATTTGGCCGAATGAAAACCTCCCTCCCCATGTAAGGGAGGTTAATCCAGCCTGTCTTAAGGACTTACCTGTGGTTTTGCTAAAGAGAGCAGCTAGAAACGTCTGTGGCTAATTTGCACTTCAGTTCAGTTACCTCTGCAGCTGAGTTTGGGGAGATTGCATTTGCCAAGTGCACCTTGTGAGATTCTTACAAATATTTAAACATGAAAGTTGTTGTCTGGAGTGAGGGGAAGAACCTCCAGGGTGGGCACTTATATAACTCAACCACTGGGTCTACCTTTCTGCCGACACCCAAGAGGGTCAGTGTTGCTTACCTCTCACTGCAGAGCTCAGATAATGAGGTTACAGAATCCCCAGGCTGTATTTTTGAATGGAAAGTATTTTTTAAAAGAGACCAAATAGTCTCCATTAGCAAATTTAATCTCGATAGTCGCTGAGACCAAACATCATTTATTCCCTCCTTTCTTTCAAATATGTGCACAAAGTTGACTCCACTTTTAAAGATCCAGACCAATGACTGTTTTATATTCCTAGGAAAGAGGTTCATGGATAACTTCGGATTTTAAAATGATGCCCAGTTTAAAATGGCTTCTAGCTGTTGCCCTAAAACAGAGGACAACTGATGTAACTGTCGTCAAAAATAAATACTGGAAGGCACAGCCCAGGACATTTTTGAAAATGAAGAATAATGAGGGGAACTTGACCCCCAGAGACATCAAAGCAGAGTGTAAAATGGTGTGGCATTGGCGCAGAAGCAGACAAACCGGGGGAAGGGTTCAGAAACACACCAACGTCAATATCTCCATTTATGTTATTTTACATCTATGAGGAAAGGATGAGATTAAATAATATGTAAACAATTGGCTATAGGGGACTTCCCTGGCAGTCCAGTGTTTGGGACTCTGCCTTCCAGTGCGGGGTGGGGGGTGTGGGTTCGATGCCTGGTCAGGGGTGCTGGGATGCCACGTGCCTCGCAGCCAAGGCTCCAAAACCTAAAACAGAAGCAGTGTGTGGCAAATTCAATAAAGCCTTTAAAAATGGTCCACATCAAAAAATCTTTAAGAAAAAAAATTGGCTATGCATTTCGAAATCATTATCTTACATCCATATCTTAGCCTGCATATGAAATTTTCAGATGAATTAGAGACTTAAACTAAAAAACAAAAGCACTAGAAGAAAACATTGTTAGGATTGGGAGCTAAAGAACAACCTCTCTTCTCTAAACACCAAGACGAGAAACCACTGTTGTTTTAATAGACATATTTGGAAGGGAATATGCAGTTGTGGTGAAGCATCTGAACTCTGGAGAGTCAGACGTAGGTGCACACCCTGACTTTGACATATACTGGTTAGGTGACCTTGGCAAGTGACTTAGCTCCTCTGATTTCCTGTTGTCTTCATCTGTAAAACAAACATGCTAATAGTTCCTACTCAAAAGTTTGTGTTGCAAATTAAATGAAATATTATATGTAAAACACCTGGCACATAGTAAGAAATCAGTTGACATTATAAATTATGTGTGCTAATATTTTTATAGCAAAAACATAAAATAAGACTCAAGGACATATAAAAATTAGAAAATACAATACAGTGGAAATAAGGTCAGAGTAAGAGCTATGATAATAAGCTTAACTGATTTAAACTCCTCTGTTAAAGGGCAAAACACAAAAGAGAGACAGACACAAACAGAACCAATATTCAGTAAGTAAGAAAACATGCATAAGACAAAAATGACTCAGAATGATTACAGTTAAAAGGATGGGAAATTATCAGTTATTCATATACAAAAAGAAATCAAGATAGATGTTAATTTTAGACAAGTTAAAATTTGTGGTAAAAAATATTAAATTTTATATTGACCATGTTCCAAGCAACAAAGCATCAAAATACAAAGCAAAAGACTTCTAGAGGGCTTCCCTGGTGGCGCAGTGGTTGAGAGTCCTCCTGCCGATGCAGGGGACGTGGGTCCGTGCCCCGGTCCGGGAAAATCCCACATGCCGCGGAGCGGCTGGGCCCGTGAGCCATGGCCGCTGAGCCTGCGCGTCCGGAGCCTGTGCTCCGCAACGGGAGAGGCCACAACAGTGAGAGGCCTGCGTACCGCAAAAATAAATAAATAAATAAATAAATTAATTAATTAAAAAAAGACTTCTAGAACTCAAGAATTTGACTAAAGCACAATGGCAACATATTACGTTAGCTTTTCACAGATTAAACGAGAAAAAAATGGGAATGGGAACATAGAGAATTAATGTAATTAGATTGAAATAATAGGTATATATTTATCTTTAGATTAATTAACGAGTATGCCACATTTTAATGTAATATATACAAAACCATTCTCAATAATAGGTCCAAAAAAACCCGATTCACTAGTGCAGTAATTTGTACAGGTCGCATGCTTTGATCATAATATAATACAAAAGTGTTTAACAGTGTTTCCATTCTCTGGTTATTGCTGTGATTTCTGTACACTGATGTCTCAATTTGACAACTTTACTGAATTTTCCCATTAATTCTAATAGTTTCTCATTCCATTCTCTTGTGCTTTTTAAAGGATATAATCAATTTGTCTGTAAATATTAATAATGTTACTCCTCCTTTCCAATAGATATCTTTGTTTTCATTTCTTTGCTTAATGCACTAGATAAAATTTAAACAGTGTTAAATAGTGATGTTGGTAACAGGCATTTTTGTATTACTCCTGGTGTCAGTGAAATTAATTCTAGTGTGTTTCTTCATTCAGTATGATGCTATCAATTCTATAATATGTAAAGAAAACAAACTTTTAAGATTTTCTAATATTTTTTATTTAATCACTGATGGAAGTTAAATTTTAGCAAATGCCATTTTGTCAACTCAGTATATCATCAAGTGTACTTTTCTTTTTGTGCTATTAATGAGATATATTTTATTGATTTATTTCCTAACTTTGCTAGGTTAGACTCTACTTGGTCATGGTAAGTTAGTCTCTTAATATGCTGTTACATTATGTTTGTTATTATTTCATTTATGCTGAATACATCTGTTTTCTGAGCAGAACTGGGCCATTGCTTTCCTCCTTTGTTCTATTCTGGGCTATTATGCTATCTGAATTGTACTATCTGTGTAGAATGAACTTGGAAGTGTCCTGTCCTTTCCGGGTTCTGTAATAGTTTATATAGTTTGGTGTAACCATATGACCCCACAATGTTCTTGAAGGCACTATTATGATTTTTCTTCAGAGATGTGAGTCCATTTCAAATTGATACAAAAATTACTTAATTTCTGTTGTTATTTTAAGTATTTTCTATTTTGTTTTTCTTATCTTTATTTAACTGTGCTTTGGGGATTCATTGAGTTGAAGCTTGACTTTTTAATTTTCACTCTTTGTTGCTTAATAATGATACAATTCTAAATTAAGAATGTCTCTCTAGTTACAGTGTTTGAGGGTCCCTAAAATTTTTATAAGGATTTACATTCTCACCATTATTCTTCCTATCATTTTCATTCAGCATTTTAAAATTTGCGTCTATGTTAAAATGAGGATAATTGGAAATTAAATGAATCAATACAAGTGAAACAAAATACTTGGAAAGGTATCAGGCGCATAATAAGAATACAATAAATTTAGCCATTCTTAAAGTTTTAGCTAATCAAATAATATGACACTTCACTTCCATTGAAATTCAATAGGATCCAATCCCAGAAGCTATTTGTTTACATATTTGTTTATTTATTTATATTATTTTTTGGGCCACTGCTTGTGGGATCTCACTTCCCTGACCAAGGACTGAACCCAGGCCATGGCAGTGAAAGGCTGGAATCCTAAACACTAGGCCACCAGGAAATTCCCAGCCCAGGAGCTATTTATTAAGTGACCAGATCCAGTACTCATGAAAGCATGTTTCCATGAGTGATACATGCTATGTATATGCCCGTTCATAATGAAATAGAAAATAATAGGTGTACCTATTAGGGAAAATACAGAATTACCATTTTCTTTAATAACAGGTTTGCTGAGATATAATTCACATAGCATACAATTCAGGGTTTTAGTACATTCACAGAACTGTGCAATCATAATCAATTTTAGAACATTTTCATCACACTCTCCAAAAACCCCATATCCATTAGCAATCACTCCCCATTTCTCCCAACCACCCCACTACCAGCTGTAGGTCATCACTAATCCACTTTCTGTCTCTATAAATTTGCCTACTGTGGACATTTCATATAAATGGAGCCATGTATAATATGTGGTCTTTTGTGACTGGCTTCTTTCACATAGTGTGCTTTCAAGGTTCATTCACATCATAGCACTGTATCAGTATTTCATTCTTTTTTGTAGTCAACTAATATTCCATTTTGTGGATATACATATTACTAAATCATGCATTAATTAACAAACATTTGGGTTGTTTCCATGTTTGGCTATTGTAAATAATGCTGCTTTAACCATATATTTGCAGGTTTTTTGTGTGGATATACATTTTAATTCTCTTGGGCATATATTTATGAATGGAATTAATGGGTCATATGGTAACTCTGTTTAATCTTTAAGGAACTTCCAAACTGTTTTCCAAAGGGACCACACAATTTTACATTCCCACTAGCAGTGTATGACAGTTCCAACTTCTCCACATCCTCACCAACACTTGTTATTATCTATCTTTTTGATTATAGCCATCCTTGCCAGTATAAAGTGTTATCTCATTGTGGTTTCAATTTGCATTTCTCTGATGGCTAATGACATTGAGCTATTCTTGTGCTTATGATCATATGTAGAAATCATTATCTAGTCCAAGATCACAAAGATTTATCCCTATGTTTTTTCCTAAGAGTTGTAGTTCTAGCACTTACATTTAGGTCTTTGATCCATTTTGAGTTAACTTCTGTATATGGCGTGAGGTAGGGGTCCAAATTCATTCTTTTACGTGTGGATATCCAGTTGTCCCAGAACCATTTGGTAAAGACACTGTTCTTCTCCTCATTAAATTATCTTGGCATCCTTGTTTAAAATCAATCGGCCATAAATGTGAGAGGTATTTGTTTTTGTTTTGTTTTATTTTCTGAACTCAATTCTATTCCACTGATCTGTATATTTATCTTTCTGCCAGCACCCTTCACACTGTTTTGTAGTTTTGTAGTAAGCTTTGAAATCAGTAAATGTGAACACTCCAACTTTGTTGTTCTTTTATACAACTGTTTTGACTATTCTAGGTCCTTTGCATTTTCACATGTCAGTTTCTGCAAAGAAAGCAGCTGGAATTTTGATGGGGATTGTGTTGAGTCTGTAGATCAACTTGGAGAGAATTGTCATATTAACAATATTATCAATTTTTTGCTGGTGAAAATCCAGAGCAATCAACTGAGAGCATCTTCAACAGATCACTAAGTTGGCCAGGTACACTATAAATATAAAAAATTAATACCTTTCATATATGTCAAAAAAATAAATAGAATGAACAAAAGTAAAAATACATATAAAATACCTAGGAGTAATCTTAATTTTAGTACAAAATCTATATGAGAAAATAATAAAACTCTCCTAAGTTATAGAAAAAGAACACGGAGCAATGGAGGAATCTCTTACACACAAAGACTAGAGACATACCTGGGTTTAAGTCCTGACTCTGCTTCTAATCAGCTATGTGATTTTGGGAAAGACATCTAATTTCTCTAGGGTTTATTTGTCAAATGAGTCCCATAATAGTACCTATCCTATAAGATTATTTTGAGAATCAAATGCGATAATATATATGCAGCACTTTTGAAACATCAAAAATACTCATTAAACACAAAATACTATTAAGATTATGTTTATACAAAGATGTAAGTTCATCTCAAATTAACATAAATATTCAATCAAAGTCCCAAAATAATTTTTTGTGATAAACATCATTCTCAATTTCTTTAAGAAATACATACAGAGTGAAGTAAGTCAGAAAGAGAAAAACAAATATCGTATACTAACGCATATATGTGGAACCTAGAAAAACGGTACAGATGAACCGGTTTGCAGTGCAGAAATAGAGGCACAGATGTAGAGAACAAACATATGGACACCAAGGGGGGAAAGCAGGGTGTGTGTGTGTGTGATGAATTGTGAGATTGGGATTGACATGTATACACCAATATGTATAAAATAGATAACTAAAAAGAATCTGCTGTATAAAACAAAATAAATTAAATAAAATTCAAAAAAAAGAGAAAAACAAATATCATATATTAATGCATATATATAGAATCTAGAAAAATGGTACCGATGAACCTATTTGCAGGGCAGGAAAAGAGATGTGGATGTAGAGAACGGACCTGTGCACACTGTGGGAGAAGGGAAGGGTGGGACGAATTGAGAGAGTAGCATTGACATATATACACTACCATGTGTAAAATAGATAGCTAGTGGGAAGCTGCTGCATAGCACAGGGACCTCAGCTTGGTGCTCTGTGATGACCTAGAGGGGTGAGACGGGAGGGAGACTCAAGAGGGAAGGGGTATATGTATACATACAGCTGATTCACTTTGTTGTACAGCAGAAACTAACATACTGTAAAGCAATTATACTCCAATTTAAAAAAAAAACAGAAAGAAATACAATCAGGCACAATTGCTAAAAACTTTTCTTATTTTATTTATTTATTTTTGCGGTACGCGGGCCTCTCACTGTTGTGGCCTCTTCAGTTGCGGAGCACAGGCTTCGGACGCGCAGGCTCAGGGGCCATGGCTCACGGGCCCAGCCGCAGCATGTGGGATCTACGCGGACGGGGGCACGAACCCGCGTCCCCTGCATCGGCAGGCGGACTCTCAATCACTGCGCCACCAGGGAAGCCCTAAAAACCTTTTTTAAATAAGACCAATTGATGAAGAGAGATTTTTTTCCTATTTAAATGCATTATAAAGCATCAATAATTCATAAAACATTATAATTACAACAATCAACAGATTCTTAAACCAGAATAGATAGCTTAAGAATCAAACTCTAGTATATTTAAGGATTTCATTAATGACATAAATGACATCACAAATCCATAGGCAAAGAAAAATTATTTGATAAATAATATTTGCACAATTAGCTAACTATGGAAGCAGGACGTGATTGCATATACTCAGCACTCACAAGAGAAAAAATTAAATTCCCAAATGGAACAGGGAGCTAAATGTGTAAAACAAAAACATAAAATAAGAAAAAAGATAGCTGTATTTGTCTGATCTGACACCATAGACTGACTTTCCAAGTGTAAAAGCAATAGAGAAAATTTTATGAAGAAAATCATCTGATTTTCTATTGTAAAAATTTAAAACATCTTCATAACATGAAAATCAAAAGGAAATCAACTGGGAGAATTAAGTATCATAAATCTACTAGGCAAATGGTTACTATTGTTGTTAAAATAAAAGCATTTATGAATTGGAAAATGATAAAACTTTAAGAGACAAAGGATAGGAAAAAGTTTATCAAACTATGAATCATTAATAAACATATAACAAATGTTCAACCCACTGGTAATCAAAGAAATATGAATTCTAACTACAGCCATCTCCCCGTGTCTTAGATGTCAGGTGCAATCACCTAATTAGACTCAAACTCCCAGTTTTACAGCCTGAGGAATTCCAGTGCACTCCCCACCATTTCCATGAGCCGTAAGCATCCCTGTGTCATGGCTCAGCGCAATCTTTCTGTATCTGCTCCCTCTCTCACCCTGTAACCGGCTTGAATTGTCTTCTAGTCTTGCAGCATCCCCCTTTCTTCTAGTAACAATGGTCTATTACCTTTACTTCTTAATGGGGTGAAATATTGGTAGGACTGCATATCAAGGTGCTCTGCTCTCCTCTAGCCAAGGATGTGGCTTGTGATCCATACAGATCATTCAGAATATCGCATCCAGTGAATCAGTTTGAGGGAGAAAGAAAATAAGTAAATAATCTTAGTCGGCGATGGGGGCCACCTAGAACACAAAACAAGAGAGTGGGCTAAAACCTATCTTCAGCTTCCCTAGGTATGGGGCTGAGGTCTCATTAGGACAGGCTTGCCCTGGGTGACCTCTACAATAAAAATATGAATGGCACCTCAGTTCCATTGAAGTCCAGCAGGACCCAATTCTAGGAGAAATTCATGAAGTGACAAAGTCCAGTGCTCGTGAAAGTTGACGCTCCCTTGTATGATAAACGCATTATCTCTGGCCATGAGTTTTACATTCAAATGCTCAAGAAATGTTTACAAGGGTAGCCTCTTCCCTTCCAACCCTATTCTGAAACTGGCCTTCATAATTTGTTGTAAGAATTCAGATTGTACCTAACACAATCTTTATTTTTGTTGTATTGTTCAGAGAGGAATGATTGTCTCTTTTGAGTATTAATCTTCTGTTGTTTCCATGGATACCTGATTCACTTAGAAATGAAGCAGGGGGAAATAAGGGACTCAGAAGCCAGAGAACCTATATTTGGTTCCTGATGGATGGAAAATCTGAGGCTCAGGGAGGGGAAGTTGTACACCCCATTTCAGTGGGCATGAATTTGTTAAACAATAAAACTCCAGCTCCTGTGTTTGGGAAAGAGGGAAACATGTTTAATCGTTTTTACAGCCGACATAATAACATCTGCATTTCCGGTCAAAGGAAGAATCCATTTTCAGAGCACACCCCAATCAAAGGGATGCTCTCATTGCTGAGAGGAGTGGAATATAAACCCACTGCCAACCAGACTCCAAAGGAAAAAAGGCAGCTATAGGTGCTCTAGGAGATGGGCAGGTCCATGTGAAAGCACAGGGCACCCCTTCCTGGGACAATGCCTTTTCAGAAATATTTTCCACTAAGTGCCTGTAATTAAAGTCTTATTTTTGAACAATAGTATGCAGAAAACAAGATTTTGCTCTGCAATCCCACATTACATCAGTAATCAAGGAAAAGCACACACCCTGGCAACTGACCTCAGGCAGAAGCTCAGGGGACAAACTGGTGAGAACCAGAACCTGAGTAAAGAGGAACTGGGACCAGGACAAATGCAGACAGTTCTTTTATTCACAATTGGCCCAGTTCCTTATATTAAAAAAGTAGAAAAGTCATATCAAAATCCCTTTGCATTTTGCTGTGTATTCTGAATACCCTGATGGTTAAGGCAAAGAGAGAATTATGAATGATGATTCGTATATGTTGGAGTGGGAGGGGTCCCAGTCCATAAAAGGAACCACATTTCTGACCAAGTTTGGAATCAATTTAGAGTTGGATATGGGTTACGTTATACGGATATCAGCCGATTACCTCATTATAGACAATGCTGATGTAGAGAGTATGGCTTACATCTGCAGGCATGCAGCCTTCATAGACTAAATTAGGGAGATATAGCCAGCCAATCAGAGGTGGCCCTGCAGCCCAGGAAAGCAGGCAAAACCTGCTTTACCACACGACAGCACACCAAGCTAGCAGAATGTGCGCTTCCTTCACAAGATCAAGGAGAGGGGAGAAGCCTGCATCTAGTTTCTCTTCTCAAAACCATCCATCCAGTAAGACACTCCACTGCCCAGGCAGGAGGGTTGAGAGAAGTCAAGAGCATTAACCTAGTGGATTTCCTTCCACAAGGAGTGGGACGGACAAATCCACTAACCCCCACTCCAACATTAGGGTCCAAAGATTCTTTTCACTAAGACTTGCATTCCCAATATCATGACCTGAACTTCCTTTTCAAAGCACTGTATACCTTCTATGTCCTTCAAGACAAGTACCCTCCTGCTGATAACAACAACCAAAATGATCGCTGAGATTCATTCAGAGAATTTGAATGGTTACGCCCCACAAAAGAGGGAATATGTCTTTTAATACAGGACTGTGTTGGTTACAAAGGAATGAATTACTAATAGTGAAGTTTGGAAGGTCACAGTATTGGGGAGGGATAGGGAAGAAGGAGAAAACCTCAAAACCCATGTTGTATTCTGCCCTTTGAGTTCAGCTATGAGATTCCAATTCTTCAAATTCGTGAGCTAAGAATAAGAACTTAACTTCCATTTATTGAGTGCATGCTCTTCTCCAGGCTCCATTATAATAGTCCTCACCCTCTTCTTATAAAAGTCACCTAAGACATTGACCCAGGAAAATAGTTCTTATGACAGCATCACAGCAGGAGATATAGGTCATGGGACAGACTTTAATTCTCCAAAGTCCAGGTTCTTTGTAATAGGTGACATGTAGATCTCCAGAAAGGTCTGAGGAGCAATGTGTGTTGATTGCTTAAAGTTTCAAATTCTCTCCAATACTTTCTTCATCTGTGGATACCTTGCTAACCAAATACCGGTAGCCATGAAAATTGCTCCTAGGTCAAATTATCTGTCAAGAAGATGGTGACTGTGTTTTAAGTCAAATTCAACTCAACAATTCATTTCAAAAATTGTTTTTGAAATTGCTGTAACATGCAGGGCCTTGAAAAAAGTGGGTCTTGCCTTCTAGGAGTGCTCAATCTTCTCAGGATTTCAGAGACATCCTTAAACCACCCCCAGCTACCGTTCAACAGAAGGCAGGCTGAAGGCTATGATATTAGAGAATAGGGTAGTTGTGGTATGGAAACACAAGAGGAAAGAAGTATTTATTCTACCTGGAGAAGAGATGAGTTTTGAATGAAGCCTTGATGTAAGGTCAGGAATTGAATAGAATTGAGGTTGTGGTTCATCTTGTACCTAAGTGCATGGCTGGTGAAGACAGGGTTAATTTAAAAAGAGAGCATTAAACTTCTGAGGGCGTGCCACTTTCTTTTCTATACTCTATGATCTAATCCTGCCTGGAACTTCTAAGCACAAGGGTCAGTAAAGAGCCTAAACTATCCACTGTCTTTTTCTGACTTCTCTACAGTGATTGCTCAGAGATACTACATCACATTTTCCAGTCACATCCAACACATGGGCTAGAGGCAAGGTGAGAAGTCTGGATCAGAATTTCTCTAGGTCAAGGATTTATCTCCTAAGGTCACTAAGCTCCAAACTCTGAACTAGTCAATAAGGGTGAAATTCCTTTGAGACCCAAGGTCATGCACAGGTGACCTTTGGAAATGGAGGTTTATTGCAAGAAATTGGGTTTGGCATAGAAAGCCCCACCTTCACACGGTTAACTCATATGCATAGCTCATTTCTTGGTTCATACCACACTTTGTCCAGAAGCTTCCCTTTCACCACCAGACCAATTTTGTTCCCCTTCCCTATGCTTTCATATCACTCAGAGCTTACTTCCATCCCAGAATGTACATTCTGCTTTGCAGTTGTCTTTTTACACTCTTCCTCCCTGTCTGGTAAGGAGCATGCTCTGTGGTGGTAAAGATTACTTCATGGTCGGTCATATGCCTAGTGTCTAGCAAAGCAATTGTCCATATTAGACATTTTAATGAACACATGAGTGAAAGAATGAGTCAACCATACAATACAGTTCTAGCAACTTTGACACTGGAGTCTGCAGTAGAGTCAACAGAAAACCAAGGAAGAAATGTATCACTGCTTCAGAAAGAAATCTTGAATGAGATACCTTCTCTTATTCATCTCAAATTTATATTTCTTCAAAGTTAGGTCAGTTGATGTTGCCACCTCTCAGCATGGAGCATTCCTGCTAGCTAGAGTTCACCCCACGTCACCCTGGAGGTGGCTGGCCAACCCACAGCCAATCTTTAGGTCAGTCACTTTTCACTTATGTGTTAACGCATTGTCCACAGCTAGAGTTTGGGCAACAGATCACAAGTCTTAGCAGTTTATTCAAAAGACAAATGTTTAGAAGCACTTTCCTGAGCGAGGTCCAGTGAATGCAGAAAGTTTAAAGACTCTACCGTCAGCTTATCCCAACTAGACTCAAAAGTAGTTTCCAACCGGCTGCATGGACACAGGACACAAACTGAAACACACACACAGAAGCTTGACAAGTTTCAAGCCTTTAGGGGCTGCAGGGATTCCTTAAGCTGGAGCCTTCAGTGGGCTCCAATGGAGATGGCTGGAGTGACCATCCAGGACAGTGGGGCTCCTGCAAGACTGGAGAACCAAAATCAGAGTGACTCAGTGAGAAAATGTATCTCTGCAACAATTTTTTCCTGTAAACAATGGAATGCACATTGTTTTCCCTTAGAGAAAAGCGTGGCCTGGACAACATTGCCATCCAGGCTTTAATTTTCAGGATTTTAAAATGCTAATAATTGGGCTTCCCTGGTGGCGCAGTGGTTGAGAGTCTGCCTGCCGATGCAGAGGACATGGGTTCGTGCCCCAGTCCGGGAAGATCCCACATGCCGCAGAGCGGCTGGGCCCGTGAGCCATAGCCGCTGAGCCTGTGCGTCCCGAGCCTGTGCTCAGCAATGGGAGAGGCTGCAACAGTGAGAGGCCCGCGAACCGCAAAAAAAAACCCAAAAAACATAAAATCCTAATAATCATTCTGTATTAGATTTGCATAAGCACACTTAAAGGGTCTTCCTTATTAAACTTTTAAGATTAGCATTAGCATTTTAATTTCTGAAAGATTTATTACATGATATTATGCCTTCCTTATCAGTAAACAAACACAAACATTTAGAAATGGAAACACTCCTATATTTGAGATTCACCACGTTTGATGTGAACAACAACAGAAAACCTTAATAGAGAAGAGCCACCATTTCTAAGAAGTTTCAAGATGCCCCCGCTCCCCTGTCTGAAAGTTATTACTTGGCTCTAAGGCATTCTGGGAGAATTTGTCAATGGCCCCCCTTGTTTGAGCCCTGATCAGGAACTCAGCTCGTGGCCCAGGTAAATCTCACTCTCAGGTATGAACAATGCTGGGACCAGTATTTGCAGTCCCACAAGGACTAGCAGATGAAAAATCTGCAAATAATTGGCCAGGGACATTGGATGAGGGTCTTTTACAGGAAAGAATATCCAAGGTCTCTGTCCGGGACTTTGCTCCTCCAGGAAGACTTCCTGGGCCAAAATCCACAGTGGTCTCTCTCCAGGGAACTTTGACGATATTTATTACACACAGTTAAAAGCTCACTGAACCACAGACAGTCAGAGCTGGAGAGGATCTCAGGACATCTATCTAGACCATGGTCCCCATATCACTGCCCACAGGCAAAGTGACCTGCAGATGTACTTTGCTTGGTTGCATAATGCTTTGGAAAATATTTAATCAGTCAGCAGCACTTAGAACTAGAAAAAATTTTCATTAAAAAAAAATATGGACTTCTTGATTGTCTTGAAAAATAAGAAGCTCTTACAATGCCAGGTATTTTGGTTATTAAACTACAGGCTCTCTGCTCCAAGCTCATCCTGTCATAATCTGGTTTATGACACTGGAACTGGAGCTTTGCAAACATTTCTCTTTTGCCAGCTGGTTCCCTGTTAGGCTCTGCCAATAATAGGCATTAGAGAAAGAGAGAGAGTCTGGAAGGCTGGACACATACATCCCTGGTCCTTCCTCTTCCTGTCATTGTCACCCCAGCAACAGTTTCTTACCCCGGCAGGGCAGGATTTTCCAGTCCATGGTTTTTCCACACCCTCCAAACCAGGGTAGTTGTACCCCTCACTGAGATTCAAGCTCCAGCCAGCCCACATCCCCTCCTTGGAGGTCTGGGTCCCAACGCCATGGAGCCCTTGCTCCTAGCTTCTAGATTCGTGCTGTCCGAGAGAAGGATAACAAGAGCCACAAATGTGAGTCACACATGTAATTTTACAGTTTCTAGTCACTACTTTAAAAGTGATGAAAATAAACAGGAGCAATTAATTTTAGTCATTAGTATGACTCATCTAAATTTATCCAAAATATTATCTCAATATGTAATCAATATTAAAAGCATCATTAAGAAGATAATTTACATCCTTTTTTACATACGGTGTCTTTGAATCCAGGATGTATGGTTATTTTACAATTAGAGCATTTCACAATTCAGACCGGCTACATTTCAAGGCCTCAAAAGCCAAATGGATGGGCTTCCCTGGTGGCGCAGTGGTTGGGAGTCCGCCTGCCGATGCGGGGGATGCGGGTTCGTGCCCCGGACCGGGAGGATCCCACGTGCTGCGGAGCTGCTGGGCCCGTGAGCCGTGGCCGCTGAGCCTGCGCATCCGGAACATGTGCTCCGCAACTGGAGAGGCCACAGCAGTGAGAGGCCCGTGTACCGTAAAAAAAAAAAAAAAAGCCGAATGGAGCTGGTGGCTATCATATTGGATATCACTGTCCCAGGCTCTAAGAACCCTGTTCTCTCTTTCCAGTACTGCAGTATAGCAGCTTCCTGCAATTATTAGCTCAGCATTGTCTCAATGTGCTCCTTAGGACTTTTCAACCCCCTAGTCTCTGTTTAACCATTCCTTATAATTCTCCACATTAAAATGAATGATGTACTTCAGGTTTCCTGATAGATCCTGACCAATGCAGTACTTGAACGAACAATTGCTGAGTAGCAGCTTCCCTCTGGTGAGTCCAGGACTCACCCTTTTATCCCAGAGCGCCCTCTCCCCAATTGTGAGGTTGAATAGCAAATGGGTTGTTATTTATCATCCTTCTGTTGGTAGAATTATGAAGAAAATGATGTTTCCAACAAATAGTCTCGCTTCCAAAATTTGGAAAATAAATGAAGGAGCTAACTTTATGTGTCAAGTGAAATGTGAGTGGTCTTTTTTCCCCCAGGAAGTAAAGATTCTTCCTATAGATTTAATCTGTAAACGATAGCAGTGTTCCTTTCCCAGCACCTTCACTCAAACACACTGTTTTCCTGGGCCCTCTGGGCATTTGGGCCTGCAGTCCCAGTTCCAGACTATTCTGGTTATGAGCTCTCAGAGGATGGATCCCGGAGACAGACAGGGACTTCCTGATTGATGATGAACCTGGCGGTTGATCATGTCACAGGTGAGGCTGAGGATGAGGAAAGGTAACTATGATGATGGTTTAGAATTTACAAAGTGCCTTTGCATTAATTATCTCATTAGCCAGATATGTGCCCATTGCTTTCCTACAACCTTGCTTCTCACTCCACAGCCCAGCCTACAAGACTCCTGGCCTTTGCAACATAGGCTGCCCCAGTGCAGTAGTTAGCAGTGAGGATTCTGAAACCAGAAAACCTGGGTTGGAATTCTGGTCTGACTTTCTAGGGACAAGTTCCTTAACTTCATTTTTGTGCCTTGACAGCCGCATCTAAAATCGGGGATAATAACTGTGTCGATCTCATTGTGTTGGTGTGAGAATTCAATGTGTTAAAGCATGCTCACAACAGCATCACTGTGCTTGGCATATAGTAAATGTTCAATAAATATTTGGCGGTTGCAGCCGCAACAGCACCACTTTCTGGCCTATTAGACCAGTAGGTAGAGATTAAGAATATGAACTTGAATTGAGATAAAGCAGTGTGCAAATCTTCGCTCCTCCACTTACCAGCGGCGCTACCTTCAGCAAACTGCTTAACCTCTCTAAGTCTCAAGTTTTCTCACCTATAAAATCGTAATATATGCCTTCAAGGGTTTTGTGGAGAATAAAATAAAGTAATACATGATGCATACTATTGGGTATAAGGGCTAAAAAGAATGCATGTTATCTAAACAAGATGAAAAGACAACCCTCAGAAAGGGGGAAAATATTTGCAAATGAAGCAACTGACAAAGGATTAATCTCCAAAATTTACAAGCAGCTCATGCAGCTCAATATCAAAAAAACAAACAGCCCAATCCAAAAATGAGCAGAAGACCTAAATAGACAATTCTCCAAAGAAGACATACAGATTGCCAACAAACACATGAAAGAATGCTCAACATCATTAATCATTAGAGAAATGCAAATCAAGACTACAACGAGATATCATCTCACACCAGTCAGAATGGCCATCATCAAAAAATCTATAAACAAAAAATGCTGGAAAGGGTGTGGAGAAAAGGGAACCCTCTTGCACTGTTGGTGGGAATGCAAATTGATACAGCCACTGTGGAGAACAGTATGGAGGTTCCTTAAAAAACTACAAATAGAACTACCATATGACCCAGGAATCCCACTACTGGGCATATACCCTGAGAAAACCATAATTCAAAAAGAGTCATGTACCAAAATGTTCATTGCAGCTCTATTTACAATAGCCAGGACATTGAAGCAACCTAAGTGTCCATCAACAGATGAATGGATAAAGATGTGGCACATATATACCATATGCATATGTGGGTGGATGGATGGAATATTACTCAGCTATAAAAAGAAACGAAATTGAATTATTTGTAGTGAGGTGGATGGACCTAGAGTCTGTAGTACAGAATGAAGTAAGTTAGAAAGAGAAAAACAAATACCATATGCTAACACATATATAGGGAATCTAAAAAAAAAAAAAGTCATGAAGAACCTAGGGGCAAGACGGGAATAAAGACCTACTAGAGAATGGACTTGATGATATGGGGAGGGGGAAGGGTAAGCTGTGACAAAGCGAGAGAGTGGCATGGACATATATACACTACAGAATGTAAAATAGATAGCTAGTGGGAAGCGGCCGCATAGCACAGGGAGATCAGCTCGGTGCTTTGTGACCACCTAGAGGGGTGGGATAGGGAGGGTGAGAGGGAGGGAGACTCAAGAGGGAAGAGATATGGGGACATATGTATATATATAACTGATTCACTTTGTTATGAAGCAGAAACTAACACACCATTGTAAAGCAATTATACTCCAATAAAGATGTTAAAAAAAAGAGAATGCATGTTATCATCATTATCTGTACTACCATTATCATTATCATCATTATCTCTCCTCCTGGTAAAATACAAGCATGGAAAAATACTTTACCTCTTTAGATTTACTGTATTCAAGGTCAAGGGAACCTACACAAATTAGTGAGGTGTTCCCACTAACTGTGAAGCATCACCCGTTTTAATCAACGTCTCTTCATAAGTAAATTAAGAGATATGAACTAAAACTCTCAAGATCTTTCCAGCTTTAAAATGTTTTATTGTCAAGTCTATAAACATTTCCATGAATAGGTTTTTCTGATAAACATCAAATATCCAGGGAGCCTCTGGGACAGAATACAGAAAGAGTAATTTTGGGA
This sequence comes from Delphinapterus leucas, assembly GCF_059928025.1. Classification (NCBI taxonomy): domain Eukaryota; kingdom Metazoa; phylum Chordata; class Mammalia; order Artiodactyla; family Monodontidae; genus Delphinapterus; species Delphinapterus leucas. Next base: position 43,727,895 of record NC_143133.1, on the reverse strand, counting down.
TGGTAGAAAAAGGAGAGAAGAAATTATTAAAATATGGATTGATGCTTGGAAGGGTGGATGGATGGATGGAGATAGATACATACATACATACACACATAAATACATACATACATACATAGATTATCAAACAGATGACTAAATGCAGCAGGTTCAAAGTTTCATCTGGTGCAACAGAATCCTGGGAGAAAGATTCAGTAAATGGAAAGGAAGGTGGACCAAAAATTTATTGGATACCTCCTCCCCAGGTCAACTTGAACTTGCTACTTTATTTTATTGTCTACATCTTATAGTTGAATCCCAAAGAGGAAGTCCCAAAAGTTACAGCACTTATAAGTGGTAGAACCTGGACTTCAACCAGGGACTATTGAACTCCAAAGCCCAAGTTCTATTTCCAAAGAGTTGAGTCCGCCAGCTCAGAGTGAACCTGGCTGAAGAGCAGCCACAAACCTGAATTCTTAATTAGAAAAGCAAAGGTAGAATAAGAAATGGTGCTTGGTTAATTTCATAGGGAACACTTTCCCCTTCCAAGTGTAGGTGAAATGGACTAAAATGAAACTCTCATCTTGGAAATAAAATCTGCTCTGTGCAGCCAGCTGAATCTATGTGTAATATACTATGCAACTGGATCCTTGGAAATTTAAGCTGAGTCAGTCTGTGCTGACCTCCTTAACCAATTTTAAATCTAGGCAATATTTAAAACATTTTACTCTGGGGGAAAAAATCTTTCTCATAAAGCAATTAAAGAAGCTGAACAAGAAATAGGAAGGACACCTTTTCCAGGAATAAAGGATGGAATTGCTTGTCCTGCATTTTCATCACTTGTTTGCTCAAAATTTTTTCCACTACAAACAGAGTTCACACTGCACAGAATTCCCCAGCATCCAAGTTAATCAACTACTGTGCTTCACAGAAACCAGCTCAGCTCAAGCTAATCCTCTCATCAACTAGATAAATAATATCTTAGACCTTTCTAAGCGTGGTCCAATTGGCTTTGGACCTTGTTACTTTCATAACCAGCATTGGACTTTTTAATACTGACCTGATACTCAGAGCCCACCAGTCTAAGGTCATGGCTTAAATGTCAGAAAGCTCTGGGGGAGGAAAGGTTTCAATGAAAGTTCAAAGGGTGGGCCCAGAGCATCCAACAACATCAAAAAGCTAAGCAGAGAGGGACAAGTTGAGATTGTTTATTTTATTATAAGGTCATGGAAACTGAGCTGAAAGCAAGGAAGTGGCTTGTCCAGACACAGGCTAGTGAGTGACAACGTCTTGACTCATGGCCCGGTGCTGCCTCAGACTAATTTGGGTTCTGTTAGTAATAAAGCAGGGGAGAAGGGATATTTCACAGGCTCTCAGCACTGTCAGACACAACACAGAGCACACAACAATGGTGGTACATGGAAAACTATATTTTTAACTTTTAATAGTTAAGCATTTAGTTTACTATGTATTAGAAAAAAATGACTAGTATAGTAAACTTGAGATTTTATGAATATTTTTGTTTTTAATGATACTAAGGGAGGTAGAAAAGCAAGAAAGTAAATTGCTTTAAACAAAAATGTTAAGTAAAATTGTGCTAGCAGTTTTCAGACATAGTATGAGATACTTAAATTACTACAATTTGGGAAATGTTGGTGCAAACCCATTCAATTTCCCTGAATATTCCTGATCACTTCACTTCTCTGTGCCTTTGCAAATGGATATTTCATCCTATTTCATCCTGAAATAAACTTCCCTAAGCTTTTCTTCCTGGAGAAATCCAAAATGCCTCCACAAATTTCATCTCCTTTGTTATGCCTTCTCTGGGGTCTCCAGTTCCTTATTCCCTACTGTGGGTTTCCTTCAGCACTTGGTATATACCTATATCTTCCTTATCTCCTTGTATCAGTCAGCTTTATTCTGAAATAATGCTGCATAAAAAACAACCTCCAAAACTCAAAGGCTTATAAGCACAAATACTTATTTCTTGCTCATGTTGCGTTTCAGCAGCAGTGGGTCAAATGCTGTGCCTCTGCCAGGTTGTGACCAGGTCTGGGTCTGATCCTCATGTTTTCTCATTTAAGTACCCAGGCTGAGGAGCAATCCCCCAGTCAGGACCATTAAGTTCTCATGGTGGAGGGTGGGAATGCAAAAGAAATTTAGAGAAAATTTGCAATACCTCTAAAACATTTATTGCGCTATGGCAAACCATCACTCCCACCCACAATTCCACAGACAAAAGCAAGCCCACACGGCCAAGTCTAACATCAAGCAGGCTGCCCCCCTGAAGAAGTGAGAGTTAGGATTTGCTGATAATAATACAAACTTCCATTCTCCTGATGTTGTAATAGTGTATTTATATCTCTGACATTGGCACTAGACTGAGTTTTGGAAGGTAGAGACTAGGTATAAGTGATGTTTGTCATTGCTTTTGGAGAATCTTACTCCAAGTTAAAATATAGAAACTCACATTGCCAGATTCTCTTGCAGCTAGGCATGTAACCAAGGCTCCTCCAATCAGAAGAACTCAATGGAGATTTCAGTTCAGACATAGTATCCTGAAGAAGGCAGGACCGTGTGGAAGCCTTTCCAGCAATATGGACATTTGCCTTTCAGCACTGGCTTCAGTCTGAGAAGCTTTTCCCCAGTGACAGGAGCAGAGGCTATGCTAGAGCAGTCCTGTGGAAAAAATTGGCATTGTGGCTGCCAATGTTGGCCAGTAGCTGGCTATCCCAGAGATTCTATGAGCTACCAAATATCCTTTGATAAATTTCTTTTCTGCCTAAATGAGCTAGAATAGATTCTGTAGTTTTGCAGCTCTGAGCCTAACTAATACACTATGTCTTACCACTGTGCCCAGCACACGGTGGATGCTGCAGGTTTGATGGAAAAAAGTAATTTATAAGATTAAGAATAGCTAGCTTGTTGAGCAGTTACTGTATACCAGGCACCCTTCTAAGATATTTTAATCAATTTTCCTGTTTAACCATTATAATGACCTTTTGAGGTGAACCCATTGTAAAGATCAAGACACTGAGGTTAGGAATGAATAACTATCACATCATCAGATACTAGCAAGAGCTCTTCTGGAGGCATTATTTCTCTTGCACTGCTTTAATTAAAAAATGTGGTCTCCAAAACTTTGCATGTACCTGATTCAGTCAGGAGCACCCCTCTTGAATGGCCGTATGGAGTTTCTTGGTGTCTCTTTGGCAGTGCATTTAGAAGACATTTAGCAAACGCTCGGTTTGGAGCAGTCATTTAACTCTTCTTATCCTATTCTCCTCCATTGCTTATTTCCTCACATAAAGTTTTATTCTCTTCCTTAAATGATCTCTGGGGGGTTGAAGGACTGAAAAAGCTTTTTAGAACGACTGTTTCAGTAGCTCCACTAGCCTCTTTAGGAAAGTGACTCTGAAATAACTCAGGTGTTATTTTTAAATCTTTACTTAGTGAATTAACCCTTCAGCTGCTTTCAGAGATGAGAAGCATTATCAGTTCTGTTTTGCTAATTTTCTGCTCCAAGATCAAATACCCAGAGTAAAGTTAGACTGAATTCTGCAGTATTCTGGAAGATTATCACTTAAGGCAGCCTTTGTTGCAGAATCTTAAAAAATTTATCTCAGCTGATTCTGTTAATGTGCGTAGCTTTTGGCTGGAGAAAAGAAAATGAGAGACAAAGCAGTTTACAATCTGCATGAATTGTATTGACAGGTCTCTGTGCAGGGCTCTTCCTCCCCAAAATCATCCAGATGAAGGAAACTGGCTCTTCACATCCACTGCCAGCCCCTTCTCTCTCCTGTCTGTCCTGGTCTTGGGTGTCCTCCTATTTTTTGTTCATTAGGAAAGAACGAAGCTAACAATGGTAAGGGCCAGGTGAGTAGGTATTGAGTAGAAAACACATAATCTCATTCAATTTTCACAACCACCATTATGGACCCCCAAAGTGGAAAGGGATGAAGCTGAGGTCTGGAGTAGTAAAAGGACCAGCTAATGAGCAGCAGACTTGAACATCTAGTGCAGTGTACATTGTATTAGATCACGTGGCCAAAAGCCCAATCATATCGACTTGAGAGACATTTGCATTTTAAAATTCAAGGATGAAAATTCTTGAAAGCACAAAGAAGGGAAGCAAAAGGCTGGAGCAGAAACAGAGAGGCTTCTGCCAAGCACCTTGACCTGCAGACAAGTTGTAGGAAGCCTGCCAATTAAGCCACGTATAAAACCAGCTCTACCTGCTTTGTGAATTGCTTTCAGGTAGTCTTTAGCTGTCAGAGTGTTTCATCTAAGAAAATAATTCATCCAGAGACTGACCAAGCCTAGGGGAACACCAACTTGAGTGCCTGTTGCAGGAGTTCTTTCCTGTGCTGGGTGGAATAAGATAGGAAATGTTACCTGGTCTTCAAGCTCCTACATAAATGGCATGTCCCTCAAGCCTTCTTCCTAAGAAAGAAAGAAGGATCATTGAAAATCAGGAAAGACTGGTACTCAATGCTCAGTGAATCCATGTATCTATTCTGAATGGGTCCACAGAGCCAGTCCACCCAGTGACACTGTGAAATATCCTGATGGCCACCACTTACGGACCAACATGGTGTAGATTAAGAGTAAAGGCTCTGGAGCTGGATCCTGCCTCTGTCATCCCTGTGTGTTCTTCAGATCTTCAACATCCTTACTGATTTTCTGTCTGCTTCTTCTATCAATCATTGAAAGAGAGGTATTGAAATCTCACCTGTAACTGTGGATTGTCTTCATCTTTGGCCGTCCTATTACTTGTTGCTTCATTTATTTTAATGCTCTGTTATCAGTGACATAACAGTTTCAAATTGTCATATTCTCCTGATGAATTTACCGCTTAACCATTATCAAATGACCTTCTTCAACCCTAAGAAGATTCTTTGCTCTGAAATCTACTTTGTCTAACGTTGCTACAGACCTTGCAGCTTTCTCCTGATTAAAGTTAGCTTTCTATATCTTTTCCATTTTTTTTCTTTAAACCTATTTGTGCTTTTATATTCAAATGTGCTTACTGTACTAAGAATATTGATAGATCTTACTTTTTTATCCAATTTGGCAATCTCAGCTAAAATGATTCTTAATATGACTAGGGTTAAATCTATCACCTTTCTGTTTGTTTCCTATTCGCCCCATCTTTCTATTTGCTCTATTTTTCCTCTTTGTTTTTGCCCATTTTAAGAGTATTTTTACTAGGCCATTGTATCTCCTCTTTGGCTTATAAACTATTGCTTTTTGTTGTGTTAGTATAGTGGTTGCTTTGGGGTTTAAAGCATATAGCTTTAACTTATCACAGTCTACTTTCAAGTGATACTTTACAATTTCATGTATAGTATAAGAAAATTTCAATAATACACTTCTGTTTCCTCTTTCACCTTGGTGCCATGTTTTTAAATGTCTTACTTCTACATAATGTTACAAATCACACCTTACTTTATTACCACTTTTTTTAAGCAATAAATCATCTTTTATTAAACTTTTTCTTTGAGATAACTGTAGATTGTAAGAAATGATACAGAAGTTCCATGTACTCTATCTAGTTTGCTTCAATGGTGATATCCTGCAATACTGCAGTACAATGTCACAGTCAGGATAGAGACATTTATACACACAACCAATCTTATTCACATTTACCCAGTTTTCTTTGTACTGATATGTGTATGTGTATTCAGTTTTGTAAGTTCATGTATCTCCCACCATAATCAATTATCTTTTAAAGAGATTTGCTGTGGACTGAATTGTGTCCCCCACAATTTCATATGCTAGAGTCCTAATCCCAATGTGATGGTATTTGGAAACAGGGGTCTTTGATGGGTTTAGTGCCCTTGTAAGAAGAAACACCAGAGGGTGCCCTCTCTCTCTCTGTAGCTCTATCTCTATCTCTATCTCTATTGCTCCCTCTGTCATGTGAGGACACAGCTAGAAGATAGCCATCTGCAAGATGTGCTACAGACTGAATTGTATCCCTTCCCCCTCCTACTCTCAATCCATATGTTGAAATTCTAACCTCCAGTTCCTCACGATGTGACTGTATTTGGTGATGGGGTCTTTAAAGAGGTGACTGAGTTAAAATGAGGTCATTAGGGTGGGCCTTAATCCAATATGACCAGAGTCCTTAAAAGAAGAGGAGATTAGGACGCAGACAGACACAGAGGGAAGACCATGTGAAGACACAGGGAGAAGATAGGGAGAGAGACCTCAGGAGACAATCCTACTGATATCTTGATCCTGTACTTCTAGCCTCCAGAACTGCCAGAAAGTAAATTTGGGATGTGTAAACCACCTAGTCTATGGTGCTTTGTTATGGCAGCACTGGCAAACCAATATGGTCATCATTAGGGAGGCTAAGATTGAATCCTACTCACTTCATTGTACAGTTGTTATTTCTCACTTGCAACCAGAAAGCAACATATTAGGTATTTCTTTGGCACTATCGAACGCCCAGTTCTCCATCAAACATTCATCCAGTGATTTTACCACCAATAGAAAATCTTTCCTTCAATCAACGTTTCCAAGAGGGTTTGTAAAATGAGATATTTAATTCTACCATTCCTTTCCTATTTATTAGCTAATGTTCTCTTATAAAATGGAGATTTCTGTCATCAACTAGGGCTGTTTGGTAACACCAAAACATAAGTTCTATTGGAAAGGCAGGATAAGTGTTTAACACTGTTCGTATAATTACCAATTTTCAGAGTAATCAGTTATTTTTAAAGCTGCCTCAAATGATAACAAATGAGATTTTTTTCTTTATCTTTTCTTAACTATTATTACAGAACCACAGATTTTTATTGATTAAATGTTTTAACCTATTATAATAATTACAGCCTTTATGTTCAAATTCCCATAACATTTTATAACAGTTTTTAAGCTGACTCTTGGGTCTCTTTTACATTACACAGTTAAACTTTGAAAGTTTCTTTGCTTTTTGGCACAAGATGTTTCTAATTCATCTTGGCCCCAGACCCAGGATTTCCCATTTTTCTGAGAATCTCCAGTTCCTTTTAGTGTATAATTGAATCAGGGGTCATAATCTGGATGCCAAGGGTACTCTTTGTTACCATTTCTATGGATAGAGCTAGGGAAAACAGTGTGTGTGTGTATGAATGTGTATATGTGTGTGTGTGTGTGTACACACACACATACATATATACACACACACATATATATATATATATATAATCCTGGTTCTTACTAATATTTCAATTCAATAACATTTTCTTTAACTTTATAATTGTGTCTTAAACTGAAAATGATGACTTCTGAGAGCATTAACAAGATTATTCATTTGCTCTAACCAACATTATAAAAAATTACTTTCAGAGTATCAATGCTGAAGTTACTATAAACAATCAAAATATTTCTGGAAGTTTAAAATTTCTTTATACCTCTTTTCATCCTTAGCATAATTCCCATCGAGGATTACAGTGTTCTAAAGCCCATGAAACAAATTTGTTCTCCCTGTGCCTGTGATGCCAACTTGACATATGGTTAGATTCTTTCTCTTATTACTTTCAATTTAAAAGGATTTTTTTATGGCAGTGTATTTGCATGATTTAAAGGCAAAAACTATACATAAAGTTCTATCTAGAAAAATCATGTTTCTACCCCTTATCCCTCCATCCTCTCCCCTCTATCATAGCCGATCTTTTTGTTTTAGTTTTTACGTTTACAGTGTGTTTGTCAGTTTAAAAAAATACATTTAAAAAAAAAATTTTATCGGAGTATAGTTGATTTACAATGTTGTGTACAGCAAAGTGAATTAGTTTTATATATATATATATATATATATATATATATATCTCCACTCTTTTTCTTTTCTTTTTTTTAAGATTCTTTTCCCATGTAGACCATTACAGAGTATTGAGTAGAGTTCTCTGTGCTATACTGCCGGCTATTATTAGTTACCTATTTTTATATATAGTGATGTGTATATGTCAATCCCAATCTCCCAATGTATCCCTCCCGCCTTTATCCCCTGGTAATCATAAGTTTGTTTTCTACATCTGTGACTCTACTTCTGTTTTGTAAATAAGTTCATTTGTACCCCCTTTTTCTTAGATTCCATATGTAAGTAATATCATATGATACTTGTCTTTCTGTGTCTGACTTACTTCACTCAGTATGACAATCTCTAGGTCCATCTATGTTGCTGCAGATGGCATTATTTTGTTCTTTTTTTATGGCTGAGTAATATTCCATTGTATATATGTGTACCACATCTTTTTTATCCATTCTTCTGTTGATGGACATTTAGGTTGCTTCTTTGTCCTGGCTATTGTAAATAGAGCTGCAATGAACATTTGGGGTGCATATGTCTTTTTGAATTATGGTTTTCTCTAGGTATATGCCCAGTAGTGGGATTGCTGGGTCATATGGTAGTTCTATTTTTAGTTTTCTAAGGAACCTCCATGCTGTTCTCCATAGTGGCTGTACCAATTTACATTCCCACCAACAGTGCAAGAGGGTTCCCTTTTCTCCACACCCTCTCCAGCATTTATTGTTTGTAGATTTTTTGATGATGGCCATTCTGACCGGTGTGAGGTGAAAACTCATTGTATTTCTCTAATAATTAGTGATGTTGAGAAGCTTTTCATGTGCCTCTTGGCCATCTGTATGTCTTCTTTGGTGAAATGTCTATTTAGATCTTCCACCCATTTTTTGATTGGGTTATTTGTTTTTTTGATATTGAGGTGCACGAGCTATTTGTATATGTCGGAGATTAATCCCTTGTCAGTTGCTTCATTTGCAAATATTTTCTCCCATTCTGAGGGTTATCTTTTTGTTTTGTTTATGGTTTCCTTTGCTGTGCAAAAGCTTTTAAGTTTAATCAGATCCCATTTATTTATTTTTGTTTTTATTTTCATTATTCTAGGAAGTGGATCAAAAAAGATCTTGTTGCAATTTATGTCAAAGCGTGTTCTGCCTATGCTTTCCTCTAAGAGTTTTATAGTGTCTGGTCTTACACCTATTTTGAGCTTATTTCTGTGTATGGTGTTAGGGAGTTTTCATTCCTCTACGTGTAGCTGTTCAGTTTTCCCAGCACCACTTATTGAAGAGTCTGTCTTTTCTCCATTGTAAATTCTTGCCTCCTTTGTCATAGATTAGGTGACCGTAGGTGCAGGGATTTATCTCTCTATCCTGTTTCCATAGTGTAAATATTCTTAACATGGCCAATTTCAAGCTCCCACATGGATGCCCACTGGCTGGAAAAACTCCTGAAAATTTAACACAGCCTCAGCTGATTAACAGTGAGCTGCCTCGAGTGCGCCTTTAGCTGTCTCTCCTCCACCTCCTGCTTGTACAAGAGGTAGTAAGCTCCTCTGAGCCTTGATTTTGTTTTTCTGTTTTGTTTTGTTTTTCCCCTACTTAACAACATTTGGTTAGACGCCATGAAGTGGTTGTCATATAAGTCATTAGAACCTCTTCCTTGTCTATTTCATTTCATGTAACATGACCTTCCACTTTTTCCCTAAGTATGGACGTATGGGAGAGTTTAAATTTGGAGTCAAAAAGATTTGGGTTCTGACCCTAAATGAGACCTTTAATATGTGTGATCTTTGGCTGATCTCCTTACCTCTCTGAACCTCAATTTCCTAATTTATGAAATGGGAGCCATAACAAAAGTTTATGGTTTAATAACTTGAAATAAAATGTTCAAATATAATATTAATGATAATTTTAATAGCCAGCTCTTATTGAGCATTCAGTTTTTTTCCAGGCACCGTTTTTAGTACTTAACCTAGATTAATTCACTTCATCAAACATATGGTGTATACTATTCACAACATCAAAATGTGATGTATACTATAATTATCATCATTTTACAGATGGAGAAAGTGTGTCACACAGAGGCTAGGAAATGTTCTCACACTCATATAGCTAGTAAGTGATGGAGCCAGGATTACACTCAAGCCATCTACCTCCAGAGACTGCCCTCAGTTTAACCACTACCCTCCAGCAAGTGCCTGGCAGAGAGGGGTCACTTAACGGAGTTAGTTTCCTCACCTCCCTCTAGTTCTTTTGTTTCAGCTGCAACTTCCTCTTAGTTATTCAAGGAAAGTTCTTCTCAATGTGTGGAGCTCCTGAGCTTCTCTCAACAACTATTCATCTTCCTTTCCTTGTCCCATCCAAATCACTCCCTACCCACTCCAAATTCATGACCACAGTCCATCTTTGGGGAAACTGAAAAATGAACAGGAAAGGCTTAGCTGGCAGCACTGCCCTGACCTCTCCCTAGTTCGGGGACGCTCTGAACTGCCCCCTCCAGTTACCCAGCACAGCAGGGTGTCCGTACTGATAGATTGGTATCTTTGTTGGACTAGTTGTCAATATTTTGAATATTTAACAAGAAGTTTCCATTATATGCGCTCTCACTGTTTAAATGGGGAAACTGGCTCAAAGAGATTAACTTATTTGCCTGAATCCCAGGGAAATCAATCCTAAGATTCAAGCCCAAGGCAATGTGACTACCAAACTCTTTTTTTTAACCTATAAATAATTATTTTCTGTTTTTTACTCACTTTTTAAAAATTGAAGTACAGTTGATTTACAATGTTGTGTTATTTTTTGCTGTACAGCAAAGTGATTCAGTTATACATATATATACATTCTTTTTTGTTATGGTTTATCACAGGATACTGAATATAGTTCCCCTTGCTGTACAGTAGGACCTTGTTGTTTATCCACTCTACACATACTAGTTTGCATCTGCTAACACCAACCTCCCACTCCATTCCTCCCCAAATCCCCTCTCCCTTGGCAACAACAAGTCTGTTCTCTATGTCTGTGAGTTTGTTTCTGTTTCGTAGATAAGTTCATTTGTGACTACCAAACTCTTAACCTTTGCGGTTGGCATGGTAATTTTGAAAGGAGATGGAAATCCTCATTTCCAAGACTACTTGGGGGAGAGGCTGCTTTCACTCAGTGAAGCCTTAACTGTCCAATTAGAAAGCTTTGCCCTCAACGCTGCCCTAAATCAGAGGTACAATCTCAATCACCAGCATTTGGCTTGGGCTCAGGATCCTAGGGCTGTCAATTAGATTTAATACTTTACCACATACTCAGTGCTGATTTAACAGGGACCCTGCTGCTTTAAGAGTGGATACAATTAGATGCTGAGACCATGATTCATCTCTAGCATCATTGCAAGGATACAATGAGATAACTCACGCAAAGAGGTTAGCATGATGTCTGGCACATGGCACTCAGGAAGTGCTATTGATTTTATTATTACCGCAGGAAAAAAGTACATGGGAGAAGACTGAGAAGCAGATCTGGATTTAAAACTCAGAACTGACACTTACTCAGTGATCTTAGCAAGTCCTTTACGTCTCTGAGTATTCTCCTCTTTAACTGCTGCAAGGAGTAAATGAGATAATATATGTAAAGCATCTACCACACGGTAGACATGAATATAAGAGAGCAATCTTGATTCTGTATTTGCCTAGCAGCAAAAAGTTAATGAAGGGCTTTAACACTTGTGCAAAGAGCAAAGGAAGAGGGCTACAAAGACCTGCCTCTGTATTTAAAAAAGGGCAAAATTACGACTCTTCTCTGTCCCTTTTTCCTTCTCTGTATAATGGCTGGTTTGGAGTCCATGATGTCCTCCCAGCTCCAGTGATGTGCTATTTCTTGGAACATCTGTCACTCCTTCCAGTGATGTTGTGAAATAGTCAACAGGCATTGCACCCATCTTACAAATGAGGAGGCCAAGACTCAGGATGTCAGGGACTCAGAATCACAGACTTTCAAGGTCGAAAGGGTCCTTAGAGAGTGTCTTGTCCAGCGATCCTTGACCTCCTAAATCCCCTTACCTATCACCCCTTCTTCAATCCTTCTCCCTCTTGACAGGGAGTGGGCTGGGACCATTGTTCCTCTCTGATGACATTGAGAGTCCGGCAGAGAAAGCCCGTAGCCAGCTGTCACGGGGGAGGGTGCTGCGGAAGATGGACCTGCCATCACACAGGGATGAAGATATGGTGAGAAACAGGACAGAACAGTGGTAAGGATTCTGAAGCCCTTGGTTTATTCACCCTAGTCCTGGTCAACCCAGTGGGAGGTACAAGTTCACGGATTCAGTAAAGCCATTTATCCATCACCGAGTCTTCCTATGGATGAGGTTAGTCTCTGTCGTTAGCACAAAGTACTTCCAGATTCCATCCTAGTGCATTTTGCCCTGGTTTTAGGAATAGCAAACTGCATAATCTCATTTGTCTGATTCTGTTAATTGTCTACATTCTGTTTCACCTGCAGAATCTCTCTAGACATACAGGGCTACATCTAAAACTCCCTACTTGGTATACGTTGCATATGAAAATTTATCTCTAATTTAATGTAAAACTTTTACCCATCTTTTCTGGAAGTTCCACAAACAACCACATGGTTGGTAACTTGGCCAAAAGGACTTCCAGGCCTCAGAGGCAGTTGTAGTTGCTTCTATGCTTTATTACAGTGAAAGGAAATGCAGCAGGGTCAGTGTGGGGAGAACACTTAACAGGGAGAGTCTGGAGGAGTCCAAACACAGGCTTCCAATGTTCTCCCTCCCAAGGGAATTGTCCTGTAGAAAGTACTCCTTCCTGCAGTGAAATGCAGCCCCACGTGTACGGCGTTTCTGCTGAGGAAGCACAGGTAAGGCTCAGAGTCCAGGGTCGTTACTGTGGGCTGTTCACATGGTCACTCCAAGAAAGAAGGCAGGCGTTCACCATCAACATTGTTGGCACAGTCTAGGCAAATTGGTACGGCGGGTTTCAATGCCCCAGGCATACAAAACAGGCTTATCAGTTAATAACATAGGGAAGATGCCAAAGCCAAGTTCCCAGATGCCAGGCAATGGTCACCTCAAACACAGGCCCATCTAATGAGCAGCATCAAGTTTGTTACGTGAACTCTTGCCTGCAACTCATTCATGCCTCTTTGGGACAGATGCGAAAAGCCCACGTGCTTATTTAATTTTTGAAATTTCACAGTGGGTTAAATGTCAGGACTAGGTTGACAGCAAGTTTGAGGTCTTCTCATGAAGAATTTATACAACGTTTCAACACTTTCCTCTTCCATGTTGGAGAATCACTCATTTAATCCACTGAGCATCCTCCCTCAATCACACGTGGACCTTAAATCCAGGCCTTCTTACCTCCCTAGAGTTCCTTCTCAAACTTAACTGCAAGCTGTAATCACCTAAGGAGCTTTAAAAACTACTGAGCCTGCGTCCCATGCCCAGAGACACAGATTAAATTTGTCTGGGGTGCAGTCTGGGATTTGGAATTGTTTAAGCTACCCGGGTGATACTAGTGTGCAGCCAAAGTTAAGAACCACTCCCGAAGGCCAGTGGTTCTCAAACTGGGGTTCCCCGACCAGCAGCATCAGCCTGACCCAGGAACTTGTTAGAAACACAAACTCTCAGGTCCCACCCCAGGCTTACTGAATCAGAAATTCTGGATGTGAGGCCCAGAAATCTGTGTTTCAATAAGCCTTCCAGGTGATTCTGAGGCATATTCGAATTTGGGAACCATTGCCCTAAATGAGGACACAAGTTTTCTGCCAGCCCCTGGGCTCTTGGTCAGGCTACTTTTAGCCACAGGAAGTCCCAAGCACTACACCTGTGTGCTCCTAAGAGCCTCGACCTGCACAGCTTTGCTTAGCATCTCTTTTCCTCCCAAATTTCCCAATGATGACTTTGGATGTGGGGATGTGGGACTCGGCGTGTTAAACTCACAGCCAAGTACAGGAAGATGGATATGTAAACAATACCTGCATACTGCTGGGCAGGACGCAGAGGGAGTGTGGAGAGTGGAGAGTCACACAACAGTGCCGGGCAGAGTCAAAACACAGCAAACTGGCACCTGAATTCTACTTTCCGTTGTGACTCTCCTGGTACCCAAACGTCTGCATCTCAGTTTCATCACCTGCAAAATGGAGATAATAATTCTTTCCAACCTAATCCTGAAAGCCTCTTTGAGGTTTTATAGAAATAATACATAATATAAATAATACATAGAAAGGTGTAAAAGTATGACGAAGATCAGATACTGTTATCTCGGTCTGTAAGGAGAGAGGCAAGGCTGGGAGCACAGCGTTGTCTCTCCGCTGGAAGTTCATTGATCCCATCCTTCCTTTAAGATGTATGTTCACTCAATATGCTAACCACCCTCTGGAAAGTAAAAATTCTATCCAGTTCCTGTATTGGCATCATGTTAATTCACAGAAATATCTCAATCATTTTACTAATTTCGATCTATATATTTTCTCCAATTCAGAGAAATTCCTGATACACGTGCAAGTGTAGCTCTTGCATTGTCTGCATTGGTGCTTTCAGGGGAATCTTGTAGGGGCAGGGGAGGGAAGGAAACTAGTATTTATCTAGTACTTGTTATGCACCATTGCCTTCCATTTCGTAGTGTTTAATCCTGACTGTGAACAACAGAAATTTATGATTATCTGTATGTAATAGATAAAGAAGCAGAAGGTTAGAGCGGTTAAGGAACTTGACCAGAACCACACAGAGATAGAACAGCACGGTACTCAGGTCTCTGAAGTTCACATGCCTCCCTCTAGCCCAGTGTCTGTTACTTGCAGACACATCTCTAATTATGGGGTGAAGCTGGGGGGACCCAGTAATTAGAAAGATGGGGATTCCTAGCCACATATGGTTTGTCTGTGACTACACACGCCTCCCTGAAGCGCCCCAGCCAAGTGAACAAGAGATAACTTCACAAAGAGCAGACATCCCCCTCTGAGGCTCTGCACATTATGCTTTCCAAATTGAAACATGAAATATCCCATAGGCACTTGTGGAAATCAAACTCTTGTATGTGGAGAAAGATGAGTGTAAAACCCTGGCAGCTGTGAATCACCCAACCCAGGGAAAGTTACTTTGGAGTGAGAGCAGCCTTGCTCGGGAAAGCAGGGGACTAATCTATCTTCAAAGAAAACACTCTCCTGAGATGTCTGGATGTCTGCCGGCACATACAGGGCCCACCACCAACATGGCAGAAAGGCATGAGGTATGGCAAGAGTCCCTGGATGTCCTCCTCGTGCTCCGAGGCTGCAGGCACATGCCCACGGGCACTTGTTCCTCTGAGTCATTCCCTCTCTGAAGCTCTGAGCAGTTTCTGCAGACACCCTAAACCTGCTTCCACACGCTTCCTCAATTTTTCACTTTCAGTGGTCAGGAGGTCTTAGTAATGGTTTTTCATTCTTTCCAGGTGGTCTCCTTTCATAGACCTCCCTGCTCATTTCAAGTTTAGAGTTAAAAATAACACTGTATTATACTTATCCATGGAATGTAACTTAAATGGTTGCATTTCCAGAACAATAAATGTCACTGTACACTAAGTACGTCACACAGAACTATGCCTTGTCCTGAAGATAAAGCAATAGAACCTCTGGACCCAACTTCGGCTTATAGAACCAATGGGGGAATCAACCTAGCTGAGTGAATCCCTGCAAAGCCGCTTGCTAGTGGGACCATTCATAGGTGCCCCATCTGGCTCTGGGGCCCCTTCTCCTCCTCTACAACATCTTCCACTTCCCTTTGGGGCACTTAGCACATTGTTTTGGTGCTGCTGGTTTACTCACCTGTATACCCAGCAACACTCTCCACTTTTCGAGGGCTGGAACCACTGTATTCCCAGCATCTATTACATAATTACCCTTTGCAAAAAAATGTTTGTGGGAAGAATGAATGGGATAAGGAGTTGCTCCTGAGTTAAATGTTTATAAATTGAAATCTATTTCAAGTGTGTTCACTGGGCGCTTTTGAACTAACTTAGGGCAAACTGATTTTTAATGGATCTAGTGGATCATGTATTTTGAATGTCACCACTGAGAGTCCATTTCTAATATGCATCATTCGGGTTAACAGATCAATTTCACCAGTAAAAAAACCATTTCAGACATTCACTGAGTTACTCAGTAAAGCCTAAGTTATTGATCCAATATGGGTAGCAGACAGTTGCATCTGTCTCCACCAGAGTGTGCCCTCCTCATTAGGGAGTGAGCAATGTGTAGGTTATAGATTAATACTACACACACACACACGCACACACTCACACATGCACAAGCAAAATCACACTTTGTATACTGAAGTATGTTCAAGTACATTCCAGACATTGTAACTGCAGTAGCAAAACTTCAGGTTGGCTTGACTGCGTGATTGCCTGAGACCTTGCCCTTATTTCTGGATCTTTGGAAGCTGAGGCAAATAACTCTGTAGCCAAGTGTGCCCATGAGAAGGAAGTGGCCACTCAGCAGAGCTCTGCACCACATGGTCCTGGGCAAGACGAAGCCTCAGAATGGTGTCCTCGGCCTGAGAAGCTCCTTCCTGTAACCCCTCCTCCAACTCTTGGGACAACCCTAGGAAGGAGTCACTAAAACGTTGGATATTTTTTCCTCCAACTCTGGTGTGTGTTGGTTGTGCCAAATTTGATTTGGTTTAGAAACAAAAACGTAAAGGGACATTCCTGACTCCTTGATTATGATGGAGCACAAGCATGTTCATGACACATCCATTATCTAATTTAATTCTCAAAGCCAGACTATGGGTTTGGGATTAAGTTTTCTCATTGTGAAGAAGAGAAAACTGAGATTCTGAGTGTTTCACAGATCTGCTTAAGGCCACACAGCTGATAAGCCAGGATTCAGCTCTGCCTGACTCTAATGTAGGTGTGTTTTCTCTACTCCCCAGGCTGAACTTTATATCAAGTGGCAAAAAGCTGTTTAAATGTGAGGATAGATATATACTCAGGCTGTGAAGAGTTAATAAGATACAGAAAAGAGTCAAGGGAACATATTTCCATTTTATTGCCATTTTTGTCCATTTAAAATCTCTTTTCTGTTCTAGGCTTTTGACCCCTAGCTTTTCTAAAGTAATGATTGGTGAGCCTTGATTGTTTAATTAGAAATATGGCACCATTATTCAAACAGTTGTCATTACCTAAGCTGTATCGGTCAGAGAATAGTCTAAATACATGGAAAAAAATGCTTGACACGTCTCTTTAATTTAATTGTATTTATTTTCACATTTCTAAAGATACTCTCTCTGCAAACAGCTCCTGGGCACAAATTCAAAACCATAAATCGGCCAAGCAAACAGCACGCTCTCCTCTGCTTCCTCATTTAGGTAGTATCCAAAAACTCATTGTAGTTTCTGTTGTTTTTTAAATACTGTACACAGAGCCAACTGTGGATGGTTGTGACTCCGGTAGCGTCCTGGCTAGGCTTTCAGAGACCCTGATCTAGACAAAGGGAAAGGGAATTTCAAGACCACCTATCAGGAAGTTGAAATGTTTGCAAAAGTAACAGTTAACATTTATTAAACATTCTGTGTCAGCTACTGCTCCATGAACTCTACTGATTTATTCTTTACAATACTTCTATTCAACCCATTTCACAGATGAGGACACTGAGGCACAGAGTTACTAAGGAAATAGAAAAAAGGATTCCTGGGGTGGGTATCCAGGTCAGGAAAGTGTTCTGGAGAGGATTCCTGAGCTGAGTCCTAAGGAACAAGTGAGTGTTGCCAGGCAACTCGGGGGAGGGAGGGGTTACAGGCAGAAGCAAAGGAAGTTTAAGGAGAAAAAGTTGCATGCCAATAAATCTATCAGAAGTTCTTTTTACTAATCCAGAGAGTAGAGGAGGAAAGCCCAGACTCGGCAAGTGCAGTGAAAAAAGAGAGGATAAACAGAGATAAGGAATATTTTTTCTATTGTTTAAGCTCCCCATCTGTGGTATTTTGTTATGGCAGCCCAGTGTTCAATGATGACTCATTGAAATGGCATGAAATAGTGCCTCGGTGTCCTTAAAAAAAATCAGACTGATTAGATACAGAAGGATAAAACAAAGGGGAGTTCAAATGCCTGCAGGGGTCAGGATGGACTGCAGTTTCACTCCATGACAGGAGAAATGCAGGAAGAGGTCAGCCGTGGGAGACAGGATGAGGGGTTAGTTGGGGTCCACTGAGTGGCCACGCCCATGGGACATCTTGGAGATGTTCAGCAGATAGCTACCCATGTGAGTGGGAAGTTGGTAGAAGGTTGGACTCTGGAGATAAGTGGCCAGTATGCGGCGGGAGCTGACATCCATAGAACACACTTCCTGTATTTCATGGGCAGGCAAAGCACCTGGGGAATCTTGCTAGAGATCTAGACAATTCAGTGGCTCCAGGGTGGGACCTGAGAGTCAGCATTTCTAACAAGTGCCCAGGTGCTGTCGATGCTGCTGCTCTGCAGACCACACTTTAAGTAGCAAGATCCTAGAATGTTCCAGGCCCCAAGGAAGAATATTCAGAGAAAAAAAAAGCAGTGAGTTGACAATATATACCTGTAGGAACATCAATATGTAAAGGTGTTCTTTGTCTCAAACGTCAAGGATATACAGGGTTTTGACAAAAGCTATGTCCTGCATCGCCTAAAGAAGCCAAAGGGAGAAGTCAGCCTCTAGCATTTAGTGGTTGACACAGCACAGAGACTACGCTCAACTTTCAGCAGGTGGTCTCAACTGGCTGAGACCGAGGCCCCAAGGGCAGTAACTGGGTCTGGTCTACATTACACCCCAGGTGCTAACACAGCACATGGCACATAACAGGCATAATGGGCTGGATTGTGCCCTGCAAAATTCATAGGTTGAAGTTGTAACCTTCAGTACCCCAGAATGTGGCTATATTTGGAGACAGATCCCTTAAAGAAGTCATCAAGATAAAATGGAGTCATTAAGGTGGGTTTCATCCTGTATGACTGGTGTCTTTATAAGAAGAGGAAATTTGAACACAGGTATGTGGACACACAGAGGAAAGACTGTATGAGGACACAGTGAGAAGGCGGCCATCTGCAAGCCGAGGAAAGAGGTCTCAGAAGAAACCAACCCCACAAACACCTTGATCTCAGACTTCTAGCTTCCAGAAATGTGAACAAATACATTTCTATTGTTTAAGCCCCCCATCTGTGGTACTTTGTTATGGCAGCCCAGTGTCCAATGATGACTCGTTGGAATGGCATAAAATAGTGTCTCAGTGTCCTTAAAGTCTTGGAGGTCCCACACTTCACTCCACTGACCTCTTCTGGTCCTGGTATAGCAGGAATTTTTAGATATCTCCTCTACATGACCACCGGTCCCAGGCTTCCGTGACCACCCCCATGAAAAAGCCTTGGTCATGGCACAGAAGTGCAAGTAGCCAGAAGCAGAGCTGCAGGAGGCTGTGAGGAGAGGAACGGGGAAAGCAGTTTGATGGGACCGCTCTTGAGATGGAGATTCCTCCCTAGGAGACTAGTGTTTGAGAAGTCTCAAGGCAGAAGGGACTCTGGGCCTTTGCCTTTTTGCCCAAGGTGACTGGCTTACTTTTTCAGAACCAATGTCTTTTTTGCAAATGACTAGCAGATCCCAGTGACTTATTTGTATGTTGCAGTCAGATGGCAATTGACTAGTATCAGGACGTCATGCCGGAAAACTAACCAAATCACACACCCCATCTTCACAAGCTGTAGTATTTCAATACTTTAAACCCTGCTCAGCCAATATTTCTAAAACTGACCACCAGTGGTTAAATGGTTCCCCCATGTGGCAGTACCCCTTAGAACCCCCCAAAGCTCAAACACTTTAAACAAATGCAACTCTTGCATATAAATGTTCAAACAAATCCCATCAGAAAACAATTTAAAATATCACTTTCAAACAATTTACTTGGGACAATCAAGTATTCTGTGAAGGTTATGGTTGCACGCTGAGAAGACGTTACAGAGCTTCCTCTAGGCAGCATAGGGATACAATCGGAGGATTTTCCAGTCCTACTTAGGACACGTAGGTATTTTCTTTTTCTCCCAAATGCCTGGCACCTAGCAGCGCTCCTTTCTCAAAAGGCGCATCATTAAACCCTAAAAAGAACCAGTGAAGTATTTATATCCAATTTGTACAGATAAAGATACTTAGTACAGAAATGCTTAAGCAACTAGCCCCTGGAACTACACATAATAAATAAATGGAGAGGCAAGAAGTTTATCTCAGGTTCCCGTGACTCCAAAGACTGCAAGCTTTCTACTGTTAGCATCTTCTTTTTAAGGAGTTCTTCTTCTCTTCAAGGTTACCTGTGTTGTTCATTTTTTACTGATTCACCTGAACATCCTGTAGGCACCAGGTTAGACTTGGAAGTCTAACCCCAGAGGACCAAGCCGGTGACCTCTTAATGCACCTTCCCTGGGGACTAAAGTCACCTTTTCTCATCCATCCAGTCCCCTGTGCTATGTTAATCAATAGCCCCTAAATCCATTTCAAAGAAGACCTTTGTCTGGGATCTGAATTGCTCCTTCCATAATCATTTCAAATGATCCCTCTGTTTACCTGCAAATTTCAGGAAGAGACCAGACTCTTTTATGAACTGCTGTCTCTATGATCAAAGCAAATCGTTCACCCTTGTGATCAAAGAGATGCTAACTCCCAGCTGGCCTCCTTTCCCAACTTGCACAACTCCCACTACCTAACCCATAATTTAAAAATGGTTCAGCTCAAGAATTCTGATTACAATATATAAATGACCTTGTCGCCAGCAGGCTTTGAACAAAGCCACGGAGAGGGCCAGTATAAGCCTCAATATTACGAGAAATTATGGTGACAGTAAATACTGTGTTTATGCGGGTCAATATGCCTTGACAGTTTCTGACCTGCTAATTGGTCTTAGAAATCTTGGGTGCACCCAGCACAACCCAGGGAGAAAGGGGAAGGACGAGGCAAGATGCAGGGGGACCAAGGGGCTGAGAAACGTGCCCCAAGCCTTTGAAAACTCCCCAGCTTCTCCTCAGCACTATTTGCCAACAGGATCGCTGAGAGGTGGTAAATAGAAGAATCACTTGTTGACATCCTGTGTCTGGGGTAGTTTACTGAATTACGTCTGCAGCTGACACAATGTGCAAAGCAAACCTCATGTTTCCCGGCTGATACCATTCAGCACTGGAGAGATCTAGGAGATCTCCTCCACAGGGAGGAGAGTGGGGATGGCAGGCCTTCTGAATGTGACTTATAAAGGGTTGGAGCAGAGGGCAAGGACACAAGACAACTTAGCTAAGCTTCTCCGAACGTGGGGAGGTCAGAACGCTAAGGCATTTTTGTAAAACACAATAAATCATCTCAATCACCAGGAAGACAATAGCCGGCCATCCTTGGTGATACTGATGGAGCATGTTCCATGCAGAGGGCACTTGTTTAAAGGCCATCAAGGCCAAGACCTCTGAAACTTAGCTTGTGCAAAGGGACATCGGGTTGGCTTTGGAGAAAGTGCAGCCATCTGAATGTTCTGAGTCTTTTCTGCAGCTCAGGCTACCGATGTATGCTTGAAAACGTCAGGTGAGAGCTTTTCCTTGGAAGTGAGTATTCAGGGTACTGCCCCGTGATTACATTTAACGCAATATATTCACCACAACTTCCTCAACCAAGAAATCGTCAGGTGTCATGGCACAGGTGACCTGGCTATCGATAATCTTCAAGCTGGTCTAGCTCTTATCCAGCAGACTTCACATGAGGAATAAGAGGGGTGGGAGATGGGGAGTGTACATGCAGGCTGGAGGAATAGGAAGGGAAATGGATTCTAATTATGCAGGTTGGGAAAGTGGAGGCCTGAGAAGCACTAGATGGTCAGCAGTTAGCACATAACCTCTGCCACCCAGCACAGAGCCCAGACCCCTTCATCTTTGTCTCCAGGATGTAGTAAGAGCATCCCAATAACGTGGATTGAGGATGGCATGTAAAGACACTGTTAAAAGCTTTATAACCACTATTTTCATATGTACCCTCAAGTAGGTGCTATTTATTATGCCTGTTTTGCAGAGGAGGAAACTTGAGGCTTTTCAAGGTTAGGAAACTTGAGGCTTTTCAAGGTTAGAAACTTGCCCAAGTTCACATACCAGTAAATACCAGAGCCAGGATGTGAACTCAAGTCTTTCTGGCAGCAGAGACTAAGCTTAGAACTTCTTCTCCTGTCCAGCCTAGGAACTGCTCAGAGGATACTTGTGAATTTACCTCAAATGGGTAAATAAGTGCCCAAATGGATGAATAAATAAATAACATCTTCACTTTGGAGAAGCCCCCAGATTCTTTCACCAGACCAACTCTCTGGGTCATAAAATTCTTTCTTTTATATGAGGTAAGGTCTATGTGACAAAAAACAAACAGTTGCTGCTGTTCTATTCGTAATTAATGATAAACAAGTTCATTGTTAATAATTAATCTAATGAAATATTAAGGACAATTCAGCTGTATTTTTTTTTAAAGTCCACCAGGACCAGGGCTATACATGATATAATGTAGAACTTCAGCAAAGATTTGCAAATAATAAGCTACTATTAATATATATTACAGTAATAGGTCAAAGGCAACAAAAAGTATATCATTTGAGTAAATGGTACAAAGGCACTTTATAAAATTTGTGACCAATTTCTATTTAAAAAATTCAAGTAGGAATATAAGAAAAGCTGCTTACCATGCAAAGAAAATATATTTCACAGTAATAGTTGACAGTCACTCAAAGGTAAAATAGCAAAATCAAGAACCAGAAAAACAAGCTTTTTATCAT
Source organism: Delphinapterus leucas (assembly GCF_059928025.1). NCBI lineage: Eukaryota > Metazoa > Chordata > Mammalia > Artiodactyla > Monodontidae > Delphinapterus > Delphinapterus leucas. Next base: position 43,705,349 of record NC_143133.1, on the reverse strand, counting down.
TATATTTTACATCGTTTGAGAAATCCTGACCAAAGGAAAAATAATAAAAAAACAAAGATAAATATTGAAAAGAGAAAATTTTTTTTCTCTATAGATCATGTACTTATATACATAGAAAATCCAAAGGAATGTGGTAGAAAGTATCAAAATTTAATAAAACTTAGGAGTTTCAATCCAAAATAAACAAAGATTACCAAAAATAATGTAAAAAATAATTTAAAAAATTCTGTCTCCAGTAGCAACAAAAATAATACATCATAAATAATTCTGATGGAAACTGTATGACCTATATAAAGAAAGCCTGTGAGACTCTGAGGGGCTCTATGAAAGAAACCTTACATGAAAGGAGGCAGACCACTGGTGGTGCTGAGTGTTGCAAAGTTTTAAATTCTTAAATGAATGTGTGGCTTGCTACAATGTTAATAAAAATCCCACCCCAACTTTGACAAAATGATTCTAAGATTAACCTATAAAAATAAACAGGATATTCAAGAAATTTTTAAAGGGGAAGCACACCACATTTTATAAAGCTATAACAATTGAAACAATGTGACACTGGTGCAAAAGTAGCATTAAGGACAATAACCCAGAAAAATGATCCTATTATGTATCATATCCTACTATATGATAAATAATTCATCATAAGTCAATTCCCAGAAAAGCTAGGATTTTTCAATGAACAGTGCTAGGACAATCAGCTAACAATTTGGAACACAATATATTTAGATAATTACATCATTCCACATACCAAAAGCCATTTCTGATTAATTAGAGAGTATAACATATATAAATAAAAGTTAAAAGAGGATTCCATTTAACTTCCTTGTTTTGGAGAGAGAAAGTTTTCTATTCTCAGGAATGATAAAATAATTCATAGAGGGAAAGATAGACAGATCCTGCCTGGTACAGTACACAGGAAACACCCAACCTTATGGGTTCATACTCACATTACACCTAATGTTTACATTTTGAAAATCACTCTTGTAGACAACTGTATATCAATTAAATCTTTGCAGGGTAAAAACAAATATATAATGATAACCAGAAGACTAGGAAAAATAATTCAACCAATGTGAGAAACAAATAAGAAAAGCATGAAAACTCCCATAGATAAGTTAGTGAAAGAAAGAAAAATTCACGAGAAAGGGAAATGTAATTAGCAAATAAAGCGTAAGAAAATGTTCAACCTCAATGCACATTATAAGTTACTATTTTTTGCTGATTAGCCATTTTATGTGTGTATGTCCTTAAAAGAGGAAAAAAACTTAAAAATCCATATAATGGCAAGAGTGAGGTAAAACAAACACCCTGTATATTACTAATGGCAACTTAAATCAATAGGTTTGGAAAGGAACATAGCAATTTGTAGAAAAACTTTTAAATGCTCATTTGCATACTCTGACCCAGAAAGTCCACTTCTGGGACTCTATCTTAATTAAATAATTCTAGATGTAGAAAACACTCTATGAATGAAGATGTTAAATGCTGTGGTACATATAATAGTGAAAAGTAATAACAGCTCTTCAACTTCAGAAGAATGATGTAACGGGTTGAATTCTATCTCCCCAAAAGGTATAGTCAAGTCCTAACCTCCACCACCTGTGAACCGTACCTTACTTTTACCTTATTTTACAAGGTCTTCACTGATGTAATCAAGTTAAGATTAGGTCAGACTGAGTTAGAGAGGGCCCTAATCCAAAACGACTGGTGTCCCTATGAGAAGAGGAGATACAGAACCACACTGGAAGGTCCTGTGAAGATAGAGACGGAGATTGGAGTAATGCATGTACAAACCAAGGCATGCCAAGGATTGCTGACAATACCAGAAGCTAGGAGAGAGGCATGGAATAGATTCTCCCCTAGAGGCTTCAGAGAGAGCATGGCCCTGCTGACACCTTGATCTTGGACTTTCAGCCTCCAGAACTGTTACAGCATACATTTCTATTGTTTAAATCCACCTGGTTTGTGGTAATTTGTTACTGTAGCCCTAGGAAACTGATACAAATAACATGTCTGTGTTAGTCAAGAAACAATTTCTCAATGGAATATACAGCCACTGAAAAGAAATTAAAACTATGTAATTATTTAGAAAACAAGGTTACAATATATTATAAGTAAACAAGCAAGATATAAAGTATATAAAATTATGAATGCTATTAGCTGAAACAATTCACTGAGGCATAAAAAAAAGACTGGAAGAAATTTCAACAAAATATTCAAAGGGGCTGCATTTGCACAGTGAGGGAGCAATATGTTTTCTACTTTTCTAGAGTTTTCAGTTTTCTTTAGTGAAAATGTATGCATAATTAATTACCATAGTTGGTTGAGACTAGTCGAGACACCCTAGGACTGGAGCTTGAGCTGCAGTTGAAGACCTGAACAAAATTGGGTTTCTATTTACAAAGTGGGTAGGATGTTAGGTAGGCAACTAAAAATGTCTGCTACGGTATCCCTGGTGGTGCTTCAAGCTTGATAGACGCTGTGAAGAGGGGGATGGTAAAGTTACTATAATTAATGTGGAGAAGGAAGAGTGTATTTCCTGAAGACTAGGTAATACCACTGAAATGACCATTTAATTCACGGGTAAAGCTCAACATTAGTATGATAAAAGTTGATTACCTAAGAGTCAATCTTAGGATAACAGACAAACTAATTTTCCTACTCTTGGTAAGCCAAATACTAGAAAATTTCCTACACCTCTTCCTTTTATGGCTATGTAGGATTTAGTCGATCAATCACAAAAGTTCACAAAGTCCAGTGGTATATATTCACAATTCAGTGGGGTAAAACCTGATATATCTGTTATTTAAACACACATTCATTCATATTTCTTGCTCAATACTGGGTTGGGAGTTCATGTTAAAGCACTGAACAAAAATGTCACAGTTCCCACCCTTTAATATCCTGTAGTCACATTGGAGAAACAGATGTTAAACAAAGCATAGCACATTTCATAATCATAATTATGATTGTGGTTAGTGGCACAAAGGGGAGGCAACAGGTGCTATTAGAGTATATAATGAGGAAAACTAGTCTAGCCTGGGGAGGCTGGGAAGTGATATTTAAGCTGACCTATTTAAGATGAGGTTAAACTGATTCAAGAGAAAGGAGGAATTTGCCAAACAAATTGGAGAATGGAAGTGATTTGAATATCCTGAACAGAAGGAGCAACTTGGGCAATAGTCCAGAACTATTCTGACTGATTTGAGAAACTAAGAGGAGGCTAGTACAATTGGCACGCAATAAGCAATGTGGAAAGTGGTGAGAAATGAGGCTGGGAGTGCATACAGAGTCCTGTAGACAGCGCTGCAGATGTGGGACTTGATCCTGAGTGTAATGGGAAACCACTAAAGAACTCTAAAAAGAGAAGATAGTGACATAGACTTTATAAAGATCAGGACAGGGCAGGAGTAGATGAGGGGAGACCAGGAAGCAAGTGACATCACGAGTTCTGGGCAAAGGCAATGGTGGCTTGCACTAGGAAGTGAGGCTGTAGAACAGATTTGGGATATTTATGTATAATTGAGTAAATTTGGCCACAATGGAATACTGACACATGTTGAACACTAGGAAACATTGGACTGCATGATCCAATAAGGTCCTCCCTTGATCTCCTCATTCATGAATTCATTCAATCTTCATTTACTATGTACAAATACTATATTCAAGCTTACTAATTCATGTTTCATCTGTATCCATCTGTCCGTTGAGTGCATCTATTGAGTTTTCTATTCTAACAGTTATATATTTTTTATTTTTTAAATCTCTGAAGATGTTTATTACCTGCTTAGTCTTTCCACATATGCCACTTTAGATTTAATTCCTCTTCTTTATCTTTCAAATAATATTGAGTACACTTTTAAAAGTTTTATTTCGCCTATTCTGAATTATTCTATTTCCTCATATAATCACTCTTACAGTTTTTAGGTTTTGGTCTATTTTGTAATCTGGGCCTTGCTCAAATATTTAGTGAGTTTTAGGCTGTCCCTTATGTGAATCGGGCGGGGTGATAACCTTCATTAACAGCTATGATGTCTTGTGGTATTACACTTTTCAGCAAATATTCACTCCCCCCACGTCCGACCTCCATGGAATGAATATACCTCCTTGATCATTTGATGTTAGACTTGGCCATGTGACTTTCACTGGCCAATGAAATGTTAGCAAGACTAATAAGATTAGTAACCTGCTTTCACGGTTAATCTTGCTTTCTTAAACTTTTGTCATCCCCATGAGAAGCACATGCCCTGAACAGTTGCTGGTCCTAGAAGAAAAAGAAAATGGGAAGAAAGATCTAAACTAAGCCTGTGGCCGAGAGCCAAGAGAAACTGAGCCCAGCTTAGATCAGCTATATGCCAGCCAACTCCCATCCCCTCACTTGAAAAAAATACCACCCAGCTGACTCCCCTCAGGCTCATGAGTGAAGAGTATGTGTTTATTACTATATTTCATTGATATTTTGGTGGTGGTTTGTTACACGGCAATAGATGACTAACATATCTCTTCTACTAAGAATTTTTCACAGCTTCTGTCCATGAAGAATTTTCTCTTGTTTTCAAGTGCTAGTATAATTTACTTATTCTATTTATTTATTTACTTATTATTGTATGTTCATTGATATTTATTTACAATTTTAATTTTTTATCATTTGTAGGTCTTTGATGTGCAGGAGGAATATTTCAAAGAATTCTCAGGCCACCATCTTGAAATTAGAAACCTGAGCGAGAGACTGAATCCCTTATAGGATTATGCTAACTGCTTTAATCAGAAAAGCTCTAGGAACTTTGGGGAGGTCCAGAGAATAGCACTTGGAGGCTACTACTCATCCAGCAATAGCTTCCACATTAAAGCAAAGGGCTGCTCTCCTGGTGACACCAGTGCTGCCACTTCTGGGCTCGGCTACCATGATGACATCTCTGGTGCTGGGTGGCACCACTAGAACCTCTGCCTCTGACACCTCTGCACGCTGGACATTCCTGACACTGGCCTAACTAGGATGGGTCCTATTCAAATCTCCATCTTTTACTTTCCATTTATCACCTCTTATCTTCTGGTGGGAAGATTTCACTTCATAGTGCACCCTTGTCAGAGCCTTGCCGGCTGGACCTACTTACCCCTTACCATCTCCTAGTCACTGGCTAACAGTCCCTCCCTGAAAACCTTCATTCTAAGTTGCTGGTCTGGATCAAGAATTTGAAGAGATAGAAACATCTATGGACCAGTGATCCTCAAAATTGTAATTTGAGTGGAAAGGGGGAAAAAAACTTTCTAGCATGCCAAAATTGATGTATAATAAAGCGTTTCCCCTCCCTTTCCTGTCTTCTTGAACTAGCGAAATTCCACAAGTGAAGTAAGACCTGGAGATCAGTAAATGTAAATTAATAAAGAAAAAAGAAAGCATAACTTTCTAACTTTGAAAAATACACTTTAGGTTTTTGGAGGATTGAGCAAAGTGGGTTAACCCAAACTTCTGTAAAAATTTAAATAAGCATTTATTGAACACTGGTCATGTACCAGGCTGTTGGCCTCTGGGGTACAGAGGTAAGCAATATCAACAGGGTACCCACTCCAAATCTGCTGCATTTGAACTTGGGCTTCCAACCAGATGACTCCAATAAGATCAAAATATTCCTTTACCCAAGAAAACAAATCAATATCACTCTTACAAAAATAGGAAGGAAGGAAGAAAGGGAGGGCAGGAGGGAAAGAAAGAATCTTAGCTTGGGTTCTTCTGTTAGCAGAGTCTGAGACAATGGTTTATGTGTGAGAAGTTTATTTGAAAGTATGAGCTCAGGAGGAAGAAGTGAAGGAAGAGGAAGTGAAATAGGAAAGGAAAGAGAGCCATCTTCTTTCCTTCCTTCCTGCCTGCCTGCCTTCCATTTTCCATTGACTGCCATAGGTGACTGGGTACTTGATCCTACTGAGAAGACTTTTAAAATATAAAAGGAAGGAAAGGGGGAAGAAAGAAGGAAGGGAGGGAAGGAAGGGAGGGGAGGGGAGGAGAGGGGAGGGTGACAAGTTCTTGGCACTGTGATTTTTTAATCAGAAACATTAACAGAAGCACCACTCAAATATTTGAAGTTCTCCTATAATTAATTATTGTGGCTTACCCTTACTGATTATTTCATTCGATCTTAAGAGCAACCCTTGGAAGTTGGTATCATTGCCAATACACTAGTGTGCTTAAAAGTGTGGGCTCTGGAGTCAGACAGCTTGGAAGGAAATCCTGGCTCCATCACTTGTTAGTTATGTGACCCCGGACAAATTGTTTACCATTTGTCTCATGTGTAAAAATGGGGAAAATAAATGCACGTACCTCAGAGGGCTGTTTGTTGTGAGGATTCAATGAGTTAATACTTTTAAAGTACTCAGAATGGGTCTGGCAAAGAGTAAGTTAGCTATTATAAAAGCCCGTTGTTTTTCTTTTTTTTTTTCCTTTTTCTGATGCTCTTTACTGGGCTAAAGGACAGATTTCAAATGCTTTCTGATCCATAAAATAGGCGCAGTTCCTGCATTAGAAGAATTACTTTGAAACTCTTCAAAGTAAAATTCTCTAGAAACTGTCCTAAACAAGGCTACAGGGCAGCCAGAGGAGCAGGGTGCAGCCAGGAGATCTGGGATGGAGGGGTGGGCCTCAGCTGGTAATGTGCCTTTGGAGCAAATGCACATTTCACTGATCAACAGCTTCTTGAGGGAGGTCCTCCCTAAATCGTTTCTCTAAAATGTAAAATCATCATTCTAGGCAGGGTGCCAGGTTTCTCTCCTCTGTACCCAATGAGCCAGTGTTCCCTTCTCCCTGGCCATTTGGAGAGAAAGTGAAACCAAGATCCTGTTTTAGTCCAAATGCTCAACATTTATGGAAACATGTTTGGGTGGTTTACAAAGGCTAACCCCCCTCTTCCACTCCAGTGGGATGATTTTAGCAATTCCGAGGGTTCTCGTCACTGTTTCGCACCCTAATTCTTTGCAGACTAGCAAAGAAGTTTCCCCTTCCTCACTTCTCAGCACCCCCATGGATTCCACAATATCTGTGAAGCCATCAACATGTTAACAAAAAATATTGTCCCTTATCTGAAGCCTCAGAGGTCGTACTTAGCACAGTCAGGAAAGGGGGTTATTTAGAGAGCAAGTCCACACTTGCATAACATGAGAAGCAGTGACTGTGCTGACTCACAAAGCCTTCAGCCTTGAAAGAGGAGAGGAACTGGGGAGACAGTGGGAGCAGGCAAGATGGTGAGAGACTCTAAGCCATTTTCCGAACTTGGGAGGTGTATTAAATATTGGCAGAAAGCAATCACTGCAAAATGTGTATTTATTTATTTATTGGAATGGCTGTACTCAGCCATTGCTTCTTCCCTCTGGGGGCAGCTGGAAGAATCGCAGAAAATGAAACTGACTCACAGCTCGCTTTTACAGCTTCAACTACTCGTATCAGATCCCACAAACACAAGTTATCTATTATATTCTCACCCGTGCTCACACCCACCCTCGGATCTCAATCCAAATTCCATTTATATTCTAGAATTTCCAAACGAAAATGGTCTTCTTGTGTGTTTCCTAGCAGTTGTAGTAAGGAGACCAGAGGCTCATTTTCTGACTCATTCCTGCTTATAAATTTTGCCTATCTACTCTCACAAATACACACACACACACACACACACACACATACACACACACACACGCACACACAAGGGTATCCTGTCCACATTTCTAAGTCAAATAATTTCACTCTTCTTTGTTCAAAAACCATTTAAGTTTTCTGAGAATTGTGGAGAATCTTCTAGGTAAAGTCCCCAACAACCACAGATCTCTCTCACTTTCCCCACTCATGCTGGCCTTCCTCTTCCTCCCCACCCACCTTATGACCTAGGGTTCCTCATCTATCAAGTTCTAATTGTTTTCCCACTCCTGTCTTTGTCTTCATTGATCCATAAAGATTTTTTTTCCAATGGAACATCTCTGCCTCTTGCGTTCCACTCAACATTAGAGCCAAGAGGTTACCCTTCAGAGTTCAACTCTCTTCTTTTCTGGGCAAGATATTGAAGCCTGGAGAGACAAAGTGATGTGTCTGCTCCCAGGCAACTGCCCAAGTAGTTATTGGATTTTGACACAGTATGGCACACTCTTAACGAGGGCAGCGATACCTCTTAAATTCAGTTTACGAGTCTCTACACCATCTTGGAAGAAAATAGTTGACAACTTTTCAAATGAACACATCCAGCATGTTTGTGCAGGTGGTCCAATATAATTTACCAATAGTCATAGCTACCCACATGAGTTAGTGGAATCAGTCACTGGCTGGGGACATGCATTCAAAATCCACCTCAGAGGGCTTCCCTGGTGGCACAGTGGTTGAGAGTCCGCCTGCTGATGCAGGGGACACGGGTTCGTGCCCCGGTCCGGGAAGATCCCACATGCCACAGAGCGGCTGGGCCCGTGAGCCATGGCCGCTGAGCCTGCGCGTCTGGAGCCTGTGCTCCGCAACGGGAGAGGCCACAACAGTGAAAGGCCCACATGCTGCAAAAACAAAAACAAATACAAAATCCACCTCAGCCTCTCTGTGGCCGTGGGCAATTCACTTATGCTTGCCAAGCCTCTATTGCCTTGGTTTCCTCATCTATAAAATGGGGATGTGGATACAGCACTCATAAAATTGTCATAAAACTAAATGAAATCGAGAAGTAAAATAATAATTTAAACCATACTATTAATTGAGCACTGGGCCAAGTGTTTTAAAATCCATGTTTCAAGGGATTAGTAGTAGCCAGAGGTTAGGAATGATGGGGGTGGGAGTGGCGGTTGTGACTATACAGGGGTAGCACGAGAGAGACTTTTGTGATGGAATAATTCTGTATCTTGATTGTGGTGGGGAATTAGATGGATCTACACATGTGATAAAATGGCACAGAATGATACACATTGTACCAATGTCAAATTCCTTGTTTGATAACGTATTATAGTTATGTAAGACATAACCACTGGGGAAACAGGTAAGAATACTCAAGACCACTGTACTGTCTTTGCAATTTCTGTGAATATATAATCATTTAAAAATAAAAAAATTTTTAAACAACAAAATAATAAAACCCCTTCCAGTGGAAAAACACTGACCCTTAGAAAGGTTAAATAACTTGCCCAAGGTAACAGAAGCATTATGTGACAAAGGCAGGATTCAAACCCCATCTGTTGACAGCAACGACCATGCTTTCCCATTTTGCTATGGTGCTTAACATTGGCACCAGTCATTGCCCCCCTGTCCCATGTCCCCAGGTCGTTACATACAAAGAACTGGTCATCTGCTTCTTTTCTGAGTGTCCAAGCAACATATAACTAAGCACCTACTCTTCCATCTGGTTCCTTTAGACATTTACTATCTTGCAAGCAAACACTCTAGATTTTACAAAAGCCACAGAGATGTGAAAACTGTTATCACCGATGATCCTAATTCAAATGGTTAAGGACAGGTCAACATATGAACATAGGGTAGTTTCATGTATATTTGGATCCCATTTAACATGCCCTAGGATAATCAGCACATTCAATTCTAATCTGCATTAGTCAGGCAAACCTTACATCGAGAACAACCACGCTTGGCTTTGGGATTTCCCTCCACACTCATCCAGCACTCGGCTACCAAGTGTTCTATAAATGTCGCCTCGGAGGTAGCTGGGCACATTCATATCCAGAGCAGTTTCTGTGATCACATGGCCCTGTCCTGCTGAGTTGGGCACCATCTCTGCACATCTTCCCTTTTCTTTAGTCCCATTTCCATTTTTTTCTGGTTTGCTATCCTACACAAGGCACTGACCTGGACTTTGCAGAGTGCGGAGAGGAGCGTGAAGTGGATGAGATACAGGAGATTAAAGAACAAAGAAGAGGGTAAGATACGATAGGAAAGACTTCATGAGATGGGCTTAAGAGTTCACTGATCCAACTCTTTTTCCCTGAAGGCATAACCTTGGCAGAGGAGAGGTTCTAAGCATCAGCTATATTGGGCCCCAAGTCTGTCCACTTGAACAAATCCACTCCATATCCCTCTCTGTTATTTATCTAGCACTAAGGACACATGTCCTGGTCAAGTCAAGACAAGCACAACAGTCCACTGTACGTCTTTTAAAGTCTAAATAACACCACGGGGAAGATATCAAATATTCAGCGCATATTCACTCCTTAACAAAGATATACGTCTCCTTTTCTGCAAAGGCACAGTCGAGATAAGGATGTACCAACCTACATGCATAAGCAGAATACAGAGTATGGCAGCTGGCAGCTGATTTATGGCTAGCTCAACGTTTCTCTTTTTCCTTGACCTCCTGTTACCTCTTCTTCCACTCGCAAGAAGCACCGGCCCACCTGAGGTCGGTCCCCACAGCCTCCTACCCAAACCTGGACACGCCCAGCGCAGAAGAGCTTGGCCCGAGGCCCCCCGCCAGGCTTGCCTGCTCTTCTGTTTCTCCAAGGTAGAAGTAGCTCAAATTAGAGTAGTAAGATCTGAGTCTCAAATTTGTGCTTTAAGTGGGCAAGTAGAGGAAACAGGTTCCTGAGAACAGCATATCAGGCTGATCAAACTTAAGGAAAGGAGATGTTTGCTCTTCTAAGACCCAACCTCTCCACTGACTCACACTGCACTCCTGAAGTTGCCTCATTTCCTCAAGAGCAGAAGCTGGCTATCCATCTGCTGAGAACATAGTAGACATTAGGGAATGCTGTTTCACCCAAATACTTTATGCTCTTGGCTATATTCATATATTACCTTTACCATTATTTTCTTAACGTATTTTAATTGGCCATGAATAGATCATAGTCCTAAGCAATCATATCTTTGTAATCACTGCTTGATGTTCCAATTCTGTGTTTCATACTCATTAAACTAAACACATGACTGTAAAATAAGAAAAGGCAATTGTCCCTCTATCACCTATGGTCATCTGGTTTACCATCGGGGATGTCCAGACCCACTTTGGGAACTGCCTTCCGAGGCTACAGTTCTGATTATCACAGGAGAGGTCTGAATCTGCAAGAAGGAAGGGAGATGTGGTTCAGGCTCAATGAGGAAAACGCAATGTAGCAAGATACATGCAATTAAAACATGTCAGAGAACAGCAGGAAGCACACATTCAAAGGTTTTTAATGTAGAGATAAAAGAGCTAAGCTGATCCCTGGAGGGGCAAGTGTGTCCATTCTGAGCTTGTTTTTTCTGAGCCAATGAGTAAATTGTTGTTTGTATTTGAAGAGGAGTGTTGGTTCCTCTCACTTGAAAAAGGAAGATGAAAAGCATTCTACATGAGTCTTCTGTTTCAACTAGATGGAGAGGGAATTCTCCTTGAATTTCCATCCACTTGTGTTCTTTTGTTCATAGTTCTTGGGTTGTCAGTTGAAAGAATTGATGGTGTTTTGTTGTACATATCAGAATGTATCCAAGTGACATAAGCTTAATGCCACCTGAATCAACCCATAAAGAAAAAACCATGGAATACTACTAATTTGTGAAGTTCCAAACTCAGTCTTTTCTGTGTTGGGGAACCAACATTTTAACTAAAGTTTTCAAAATATGCTTTAAGTCATAAATGGTCTTTTCTCAAACTATTGGGTCAGAACCCTTACCTTTCCCCAGAAGAGCATCTCGGTCATAAGTCTTAATGTTTTCCACACCATAAAGGGTGCATTAGCTCTGGGGAAAATGATAGACTGGCAATATTTGTTTTCGGTGACCTAACACTGCTTTTGAAATACGGTCTCCAACCCTCATGATTCATATCCTACTTCTCAAGGTTGTTGGAAAAGCTCATCATCTTGACAAAGATATTCACAGGAAAGGCTTTGACATCTCTTACCCCTTAGAAGGTAGTGCACCAGAGTTCCTCCTCCCTCCTCATGTTTGCAGGCTATGCCCTCACAGAAAGGATGAAGTGAGCAGCATGTTGGAAAGAGTGTTGTCTTTGGAGTGAAGAGAGTTGGGTTCGAATCCTAAGTGAGTTGTCTATCTCGGGAGAAGCCAACTTTCCTTCCTAACAGAGCCACTTGCCTGGTATTGAAATACTAGCCATTGAAATACTTTGTATTCATTATAAATAGTAGCTGACTCAAGCTTTCTGGGGGCACCTTCTTAACCCCAGAAGGGGGTTTGTGTCGCAGCCTTCGTAACTCTTTCTGGGACAAGCTCTCTAAATGGTCAATGCCTGTGCTTCTCTGGTGGTTAAATATTTTGAATATCCTTCTTGTTCTCAAGCCTCTGTGTCCTAATCTGTATAACGGGGCTATTATGGTGAAAGAAAAAACTGAACATGCCCAATATTTAGTAAACATTTAGTAAATGATCAACAAATGCTAACTACTTTTACTCTTCATGTCAAAGGGATTTAGGCTTAAGTCTGAGAGACCTTTCTTCCCCACCAATCTGAATAAGTGTTTCCAAGCCCAGGACTCAAAAGACACTCCCATATAGCAAACAAACACTTATACACACACACATGTTGTAGGGTTCTTGTCACAACTACTTTGTAGCCCAAATATCAGAGGGCCCTGCTCACGTCGCAGTCCTTGACATTAGGCAAACATGGTGATATCCTTGAAAATACAGACTTCCATGATACCGAGTCTTACTCCTTCTTCCAAACTCCCTTTCATGGGCTGTCAGATCGATGCTGTAGCCTGTTTGAGCAAGTTGATTAGGGCCTGAGGGAGCAGCTGGGCTCTGCCGTAGACTAATGAGGAGGGGGCAAGGCTGCTGAAGGCTGGGAAAGCCACCTTCTCTTTCCTCTTCAAAATATGTGCTGGGGGGGAAAAAAGACCATTTTTGCTCAGTTTTGCAGTTTTCTAATGTCCCCCAGTCATTTGAGCTGGAAAGTTTAAATCCAAGATTATGCCATAAACGGCATTTTTTCAATTAGCCGATTTTAATTGCATAAATGTTCTTCTTTGTCTTGAACGGAAAACACGATGCAGAGTTCATTGCAAAAGGATGTTGCCTTGATTGGGGGTAATGAAGACTCTCTGTTCAAATACACCATATCAGGACTAGAAAGCTAGATAGGACTTATCCTTTCAAATCACCTCCAAAAATTAAAGAGCTCTCACCCTAATCTGTATTTTTCAAAATAAAGCCTAAATAGAGGCTAAATAAATAAATAATCTGTTTGTATTTTCTCTCCTTAAATATTCTTTTCAAACTCTAAAGCGAGTTTTTACAGATTTTACCTGTATTGAAACATTGAAGGTATTAAGAAGGAGGTTTGGTGAAGTGAGGTGGGGTGGTGGAGGTCTCCTCTCTTGAGAAGGGACCAGCATTGTCAGAATACTGGAAGGGTACTTTGAGCTCTCTCGCACATCCAAATTTGCCATTGGGTTATAAAGCGTTTCCACTTATTTTAAGAAAATGTGGTTTAGCTTTCATCCATTAAAAATATTGTTTAGGGGCTTCCCTGGTGGCGCAGTAGTTGAGAGTCCGCCTGCCGATGCCGGGGACACGGGTTCGTGCCCCGGTCCGGGAGGATCCCACATGCCGCGGAGCGGCTGGGCCCATGAGCCATGGCCGCTGGGCCTGCGCGTCCGGAGCCTGTGCTCCGTAACGGGAGAGGCCACGGCAGTGAGAGGCCCGCGTACCACAAAAAAAAAAAAAAAATGATGAGATCCTACTGGACTATGGTGAGTCATAATCTAATGACTGGCCATGTAGAGAGACAGAGACAAGGAGACCAGAAACACAAGGAAGAAGGCCATGTGAAGACAGAGGCTGGAGCAGAGTTATGCCGCCACAAGCCAAGGGAGGCCAAGGATTGCTGGCAACCACAAGAAGTAGAAGAGGCAAGGAAGGATTCTTCCTTAGAGCCTTCAGATGGAGCACGGCCCTGCTGACACCTTGATTTCAGACTCCTGCCCTCCAGGAGTGAACAAATTTATGTTAAGTCACCAAGTTTGGTGATTTGTTACACTAGCCCTAGGAAACTAATATAAACCTCAATTCCTAGGGTTCAACAAGTAAAAAAGAGGATAAGACTGCCCACCTTTTTGTGGGAACAAGACAACATATCCGAGGCTCCCGAACAGGTCGAAGTAAAACTACCTTTGAGGGCTTCCCTGGTGGCGCAGTGGTTGAGAGTCTGCCTGCCAATGCAGGGGACACGGGTTCGTGTCCCGGTCCGGGAAGATCCCACAATGCCGTGGAGTGGCTGGGCCTGTGAGCCATGGCCGCTGAGCCTGCGCATCCGGAGTCTGTGCTCTGCAACGGGAGCCTGTGCTCTGCAACAGTGAGAGGCCCACGTACCGCAAAAAAAAAAAAACAAAACAAACTGCCTTTGAAAGCCCCATCTGGTGTAAGTGGGGTTCTGCACTGCAGTCTCGCTGCCCTCCTATATCTGCATCTTGTTCCCCACATCCATCTCTCCCGATTTCCTCCAGAGCATTTTTAGCTCCTCAGATTCTCTCTAACCTCCCAGTCCTTCCAAGTCACAGGACTGGGAGGTGCAAATTGGAAACCCGAGCACAATCCCTGATCTCCCACTGATCAACTCTGCTTTCACGAGGATGTTGGGAGGTATCCGTGAGTGCATTGGCACATTTGCAAATCAGGAACAGGAATATGAACCCCATATGGTTTGGGAGAGTTTTCCATGAAGTGATTTATGTTAAAATCCTGGCATCTAATAGTTCCTTGACAAAATTTAACTTCCCTCATTTCCCTTCCCAAGAGACAAACATACTGTGAATCAAGGATTGTGAGAAAATAAGTGTAGAGAAGCCAGACAGAAAGGAGAAGATTAGGAATCCCTGAGGACCGAGATGGACACTATCATGGGCCAGGCATTCTGCTAAATCCTTTATAAGAGCCAGTGAATCCTCACCCATACTCCATAAACCAGATGCCATTGTCTCCCCAGTTTTCTGAAAAGAACCTAAGCTTAGGGAAGGGGTTATCAACCCAACACTATTGACATTTTGGGCCAGATAATTCTTTACAGTGCAGGGCTGTCCTGTGCCGTTGTAGGATGTTTAGCAGATCCCTGGTCTCTATCCACTAGATGTCAGTAATACCCCCTCTCCCAGCAGGAACAACCAAAAATGTCTCAGACATTGCCAGATCTCCCCTGGGGGGCAAAACTACCCCAGTTGAGCACCACTGGTTTAGAGAGATTCAGTTACTAATTCAACATCACAAAGCCAGTACAACCTAGGGTTTCAAAACCCATTCTTTTTTTGCGGTACGCGGGCCTCTCACTGTTGTGGCCTCTCCCATTGCGGAGCACAGGCTCCGGACGCGCAGGCTCAGCGGCCATGGCTCACGGGCCCAGCCGCTCTGCGGCATGTGGGATCCTCCCGGACCGGGGCACGAACCCGTGTCCCCTGCATCGGCAGGTGGACTCTCAACCACTGCGCCACCAGGGAAGCTCTCAAAACCCATTCTTGTCATTCATTAACAAGAATGACAGAGAAGACAGAGACAACTGGCTTTTCCCCTGCTCCAGGGTTGCCCCAGTAACACTGACTTTTGATGAAAGCAGTAAGGGATGCTCTTTATACTCAAACCACACCCTAAGACAGAATGACACAAGGGTAGAGGGCTTAAATCAGGAAGATTTCTCACAAGTGTCAAGTTAGGTGATGAAGATACACTAATCTCTCCTTCCACAGTAATTGAATTTTTAGATGATCTCATGGTCAACTGCAACAAAGTCATCCATGCCCAGCATTCCTTGTAGCTAGATGTGGCCATATGATGCAGATCTGGACAATGGATGTAAGTGCAAGTGATACAAGCATCTTCACAAGGTCACATGCTCAAAAGGAAGGCATATGCTTCCCCCTTAATCGCTCCTCCATCATGATGCTGCAGCTGGATACATGGTGAGCAATCTGAGACCATGAAAAGAAGGACAGCACCCTAGAGATGGCAAAGCAAATGAGACAGAAGCTGCCTGGACCCTGACAACTTTGCAGAGCAGAGCTTTCTGGCCACCTTGGACTTTACACAAGGCAGAACTAAGCTTCCATGTTTTTTCAGCCACTTTCTTCTTGGGTGTCTGCCATAGGCAGCTGAGGCAATAGCTATATCTCTCTGTACAAGGTGAAAATGCCTTCAGAACGGTACATTAGACCTTCTGACATTAGCATTTAATAGGGCCCAACCTTGACCCAAGCAATTACTCAGCTGTTGACTCCTGGCCACCGATGAAAAGGGCTGCACATCTGAGTTGGCAGAGCAGCAGTGTGAAGACATAGGCTTTGGCATTGAGTTGGCCAAGTTCAAATTTCTGCCTTCTATTTAAAGCTGTGTGACTTTAGGCAAGTTATTTGATCTTTTTACGTTTTAGTTTCTGTTGTTATAAAATGGGGATCGTAATTGTACCTATTTCAGGATTTTTCTGTGTGGGCTAAATAAGTTAGTATATATGAAGCACTTACAACAATTCGTGGCACAGGTAGTAACCAGTCAACAAATATTGCCCACCATTATTTCTCATATACTGTAATTTAGAGAGAATAGAAAGGCCTCTTTTATAAACTTTCCTATCTACATTCAACAAAAATAGAACCTGAGACAAGGATTTAGGAACAGTCAGTTTATCTGGGAGATGATCCCATGAAACCCAAGTGAGGAAGAGGGGAAACAGAGGCAAGGAAGGGAGAAAATCCAGTGGGGGTGCATTAGAGTGTGAATAACCACTTCGGGAAGCTGACTCAACTCTACTGGGGATGCTCTAAAGAGCAATATAGAATACGCCTTAGTATTGCCCCACTGGGAGCAGAGGCTCTGAGGTAATTATCCATTCTCTTCACCCTTCACTAGTTCCATTCTTCCAGGTTGTGTCTGACATCTGGGAGAAAGCTCCTGAGGTTCAGAAAAAGTCATCAGGTACAGCAGATGAGAGATGCAGCTACTTGAGCTGGGACAATGTCAGTGCTCTGGCAAGTCTTCTGGGACCGCCAGTTTACTCAGGTGGGCCAGAGGATATGTGGGCAAAATATCAACAGTGTCTGCTACTCAGAGACTTCTTGCTGGATTTTGTTTAGGTTGCCAAGGCAAAGAGACAAAGCTAGTCTTTCTAAGGAAAGAGACTAATTAGACACCATCCCAGTTTGTCCAGTGGTTTGTCTTCTGGATTCATAAGATCCGTCATCTTATATCAAGGTTTCTTATGAAAATCAGAAAGGTCATAGAAAAGCTTCTGCTTAATTATGTTTTAGCAGAATTAATCAAGACCATTGGCAGCCATGTGGCTAACAAGCCATTTAGGTCCATTCAGGCTCCCTGGGTGCTTCCTGAAACAAGTTTTCAAAAAACACCTTTAGCTTTAATACATATGGAGAAGGACTTGTGGATTGGGAAACAGTTTGACAAGAGCAAAATTAACATAAACAGACATGAAAATGTAACAGTTGAGGCAAAATGAAGAAAATCTGCCTGGTGTGCTTTCCAAGACACTGGATTCTCTGGCAGAGGAAAGGAGAGTGTCTACTATGTGCAGGCACCGTGTTAGACATTTTACAACCATTATCTCATTTGGTCCTCAAAGAGCCCTTTGCAGGAAGAACTGCTGTTTTCACATCACAGATGAGATAACCATGGCTTAATGAAGTGATCTGCCCAAGATCACATAGTAAGAAAAGTCAGCATTCACATCCTGCCCATTCTATCTCCAACTTGCCTGTGCTTTCCTGGGTTTTCTTACTCCTGCCTGTGTACCAGAATTATTTATATTAAAGTAGGTTTCCCAAGCCTATTGAATTAGTCTCTGAAACCAGGCCTAGAAAATGTCTGTTGTAAATTTCCCCAGGTAATTCTAATCAGTCACATTTCGTAACATCTGTTCATGATACATTTTTCCCCCCCCGGATGTTTCTGTAGTCAGAGAGGTGAAATTGAAAAAAAAAAAAGACTGTAGAAAGAGCTGATTTAAAATCAGTTAATATCAGAGGTGTGTCCAGATCCTGCAGCAAAAAAGTATGCCCTAATACAAGAAATGGCAAGCATCTTGTGTAAAGGGCCAGATGATAAATATTTTAGTCTCTGTCACAACTACTCCACTCTGCATTTGTGAAAGCACTCATAGACAATATGTAAAAGTGAGGGGGCCTGGGATCCAATAAAACTTTATTTATAAAAACAGGCTATGGGCTGAATTTGGCCCATGGGTCATAATTTGCTGTCCCTGCTTTAATGGCAGATGCTTCTTGGAAGTGTCTTGGGCAATTGGATATCTTCTGATGATAGAATACCACTCCAAAAGGAAAATTTTCTTTGTTTATGTTCATGTCCACAAGGTTAAGTTTATATTCATGCACATAAAAAGAATAGACCACTATATAGATGCTCTGGTTTTGTTGGCTGACTTAATACTTGATGTGAGTCATGTACAATCAAATAGGCCATAGTACCAACCATGGCAAGATTTGATTGAATAAGCTGTCTATGATTGAATTAATTAGAGTTAAAGAATGTTCTCAGATTCTAGTTTCAGAAGCACCGGGGCTTCTTGGCAAAGACCTACTTATTTCAAACCATGAAAGCAGCTCTTTTGCCACTTTCCTGTTTGCCCATTTCTTTTTCCCTCTAAGCTTAAAAGAACCTAATTATAGGAATGAGATCCCTAGGCAACATTTAACCTAACTCCTGACCTATGCTCTACTGGATGCACACAATATCTTGCCTGTTGATTCTTTCCCTAGATTAAAAAAGTAGGAAAGAAGAATTAAGTAGTTAAAATTACTAGTTCTCTACCTCTAGCAGCCCCCTTAGCAATCCTGCAGGCAGACCACAAAAGGACGAGATAAAATCTGCAGAAAGATCACGAGGAGTCAGCCAGCCTGTACGCAATGGAAAATGACACAGAGCTTGATCTCCTGACTTGATGATTCACTGAGACTCTTTCCCTTTTTTCCTTTTAAAAACTGACAGGCTGAGCAGAATCTTTGGAGTTGGTTTTGGGGACATGAGTCAGCCTTCTCCCCAAATTGCCAGTCTTCTGACTAAAGCAACTTTCCTTTCTACCAACACTTGCCTCTCAAGTATTGGCTTTTGAGTGGTGAGAAGCTGAACCTGAGTTCGGTAACAACCAGAAGAATCTTCACAATTTGGAGGATTGAACAGAGAGACAATAGACTTTGCTCTTGTGAGCTCTGGATGACTGGGAACAAACACTTAATCCTTCTCCACCTTATGCCTTACTTTTCTCATTGGTAAAATGAGGCATTTGATTAGACTCATTCAATCCTTTTTCTTGCTGACCTTCATGCAGCTGATGCTAAACAGGAAGCTTTAAGAAGACAGGTCAGGGCATGACAAAGGGAAATCTACTTAAAGAAAAATATGGATTGAGATCATCTGTTTTACAGGATATAATTTCCTCACTTTCAGCCTTCTTTCCATTACAGAAGCCCTTCCCTTCATTACATCCATTCTCCAGAAGAGCCTTTGTAAATACCTAGACTCCTCAAGGCTGGGCTACAAGAGGAAAGAGAAGAGGATATCAGAGTGAAGCTACCAACAACCCACAGATTTTTCAACAACTAGAGCTAACTCTCCAGATGGTAGGGTCATTCTTGCCCCAAAGAGTTCCAGTGGGAGAAACTTATGGTATAATAGTATTTTACACGTACATACATGTTTTATATATATATATAAAATAATAAGATTAGTGCTAAATGGAGCTACTAATCCATTTGAGCCTGGTTAGGCTGGGAAGAAGACTCTAAGGTCTCTTCTGATTCAAAGTCTGTGATTCTGGAGCACACAGTGGGTAACACTGTATTTCCAACTCTGACATTGGCAACAAGGGCTAATATGTTGGAATTCCTGGTTTCCTCTTAGCTATCTAATTCGAAAGAGGGGAGCACACAAAAGAAGTTCACTTTTGAGAATCTATCCTAATAAAGGGTGTTCTAAGCATCTTACATTTCTTTTCAAAATACTCGTCTATGGAACTACCTACTCATTTATTTAATTGAACTCTTCTTGATGCTGTTTTTATTTTCACCCCATGGTACTTTGTGGGGTAACAATGATATTCTCGGGTCTTTGAAGAATGTTCCTTTCCAGGCTGGGGCTTGCAGTGTTGTGTAGACAGCATTTGACTCTGAAGGCTGGTTGGGCTCTACCTCCCTGCCCCACTGTGCTCCCTGCTTCATTCTATCACAGCCCTCACTACTGGGCATTGCAATTACTGTTTTCAGTAGGTTTGATTTTCCTCATAATACTGAGGTTCCTGAAATATCTTATTGCTTTGCTTTTGTATATCAAATAAAAATATAACTCAGGGCTTTCTGTACACAGAGTGTTGAGAAGGTCAATTGCAACCATCATTTGGATGTCTTCTGTAATTCCCAGGAGACTGTAAACTGTCAAGAACATTCAAGGAGGCCCTTCTCCTTCTTCCTCTTTTTCTTTTAGATTTTTTTAAAGTCTTTATTGAGTTTGTTACAATATTGCTTATGTTTTGTGTTTTGGTTTTTTGGCCCCAAGGCATGTGGGATCTTAGCTCTCTGACCAGGAATCGAACCTGCACCCCATGCGTTGGAAGGCAAAGTCTTAACCACTGGATCACCAGGGAAGTCCCAAAGGAGGCCCTTCTGATCTTTTGTCCACAGGCCACAATATTCCTTTAGGCAGGACTCTGCAGTGTCTGCTCCAGTCTTGAGCTCCAGGTCTTTACAGTTGCAAATTTAATAAATTTGCAGAGGAAAACAGATATTGAAGGACAAAGAGTGATCTCCCATAATGCTCATCAGCTATTTCTTAATTTTCCAGTTTTAAACATTACCTTCCTTCTAGGAATTTAGCTCTCATTTTCCCTATATACATGTGTACACACACACACACACACACACACACACACACACACACACACACTAACCTTTCCCTCTCTTTATCCCTCCAATGTAGTTATACAGCAATATTTGATCTATTAAGTATTTAGTATTTACCAAACTGATTTGTGTAAATGTTATTCATAGCTTATTAGTTTTCCCTTCTGAAATTTTTTTTGTTTTCTCTAAAGTTAATAATGGCCTTACATTGAATCTGCTTAATTTTCTATGCATTCATCAAAAATTCCTTTCCAAACCCCATGGGAATCCCAACACATCCATCAGTTGTTTCTCTGTTGGAAACCCTCTTCCAAAGCTCTTTGCATTTCAGCTTTCTCTGGACGTGGTGTTTTCTGAGCCTGCTGCAAAACCATCCCCCCCCAGATGTCTCTTCCAATGATCCTGGGAATCCCTTCCCTACTCTGCTGTGCTAAATTCACTCTTTGCAGAATCTCATGTCTCCCAGCTTCTAATCATACTCCATTTTTGTTGAAAATCACATCCTTCTGAGAAAGGAGCTATGATAAGGGGGATTTTTGAGAGATATTAAATGGCTGAAAATGTCTTTATTCTTGCACCACATTTGAATAATCATGTGTTGGATATAGAACCCTGGGATGGAGGTAATTTTCCCTCTGAATTTAAAGTTGCTCCTTCGTCACCTGGCTTCCAGTACTGCTGTTGAGAAGTGTGATGTCATTCTGATTCCTAACGTTCTGTAAGTGCATTGGTTTCTCTCTTTGGAAGATTTTTGGATCCTCTTTTTATCACCAGTATTCTGAAATTTCATTCTAATATGCTTTGATCAAGGTCTCTTTTTTTAAATTCTTAGTATTGTCTTTAAAATCTGGGAAATTTTCTTATTTTTATTTTATTTTATTAAAATAATTTTTATTATTTTATTTTCATGGTTCCCTCCCCTCATTCTCCTTGATTCTCTCCCTGGAACTTGCCTCTGCTTTTTACACTTTCTTTGTCTCTTTGTTTTACTTTCTGTAGGATAGCTTCAACTTTACCGTCCAACTGTTTTATTGACTTTTTAATCTGTCTAGTATCATTTTTTTGGTAATTTTCAGGGGTTCTTTCAATTCTGAATATTCCTTTAAAATCCTTTCATGGGTATAATATCTTGCCTTACCTTTCTAAGGAATTAGTATTAATTGCTGTGTTGTTGTAAATTTTCTTCTATTTACTGCATTGTTTCCTTTTCCTCTGGGATTCTTTTTAATTGTTTATTTAGGTGCCTATTTTTCTTATTAGATGTCAGATGATCCTCAGTTTTCTGTTCATATTTGGAAGTGAGGCATTAAAAAGCTGCCTGGGATCTCTGTGTATGGGCAAGTTTACCAAGTAATGGATTTCACCATAGAATTACAGGAATTGGACCTGGCCATTATTAGGGACCTCTCCCCCCAACTATTTGTATCTGCAGATTTTTTTTCTTGGGCTAGCTAGTTTCTACCCAGAGAATACTGCAGTCCCCCATCAGGGGCTATAAACTTGCCTGCGAACATTCTTAGCACAGCTGGAGGCTGAGAATTTCATAGTTGAATAATGTAGATTCCCACTCAATCTACATTTTTCTATTTTTATAGTGCTCCTATCTTTTCATATCTTATGTCTCAGATCCCAGAGTCTACAGTCCATCTGGTTTAACCTCTGCTTAGAGTAAACCTCCAGTTTTCTACCAGTGGAGCAGGACAGTTCCTACTTAGAGAAAAGATCTGGGCTCTTCGCACTTCCATGAAGACTTTCAACTACACATCCCGCTCTCAGCTCGTCGCATTCCCTACCTTCAGTGCTACCTGATGCCCTGAATTCCTTTCCAGGATTCGATAACATGCATCTGTTTTCCCCTTATCTTTACCCCAGCAGGCACTTAAGGTTCAGCTTTCTCAGTCACACAACCCAGTTACCAAGAGCAAGTCTGCTTTTCAGCTTTTAAAGGTGCATTGATATCTCCCATTTGCTTTAGTCACCTCTCTCATCCTCTTGGACTCCATGGTTTTATGCTTTTTATCCCTTTACTCTTACTTTAGTTAGACTTGGAAAAGAAATGATATAAATACATGTATTTGATTTGTCCCATTCAAGTTGAAACTTGCAGAAATATCATTTTTAATGGTTCCATAATGTCCATGAATAGATGCCTTATGTTTCCATAGCCATTATCCAGTTGTTGGACAGTTAAGTTGGTGCCCATTTTTTCACCACCAGTAAAAACAGTACAACAGTGAATCTCTATGCATAAAGTTCTTTCTACCTTTGAAATTATTATTTTTAAGATAGATTTCTGGAAAAATAATTAATGATCAAATTCAAAGGTTTCTGCGATGACTTACAAAATAGTTTCATCAGGGAACATACCCACCAGTGGAGCAGGAGAGTGTCTGTCTCACTAGCGTGACCCTTGCAAATTGTTCCTCTTATTTTAAATCAAGGTCATGTTAGAATAGAGGGCTTTTCTTTGTATCTTTAAAAGCAAGACTTGCCTCCATGGAAGGAATCAAAGTGGAATCCTGAAGGTAGCAGCAGGAAGAATTACCTGAGCGGCATCCCAGCTGCCTCAAGGGACAGGCATCCTGAAATCAACAACATACAGAAAACAAATACTGTTCTGGAAAGAAGAAGGAGCTAGTTTTACTTCACTTCTTTACTTCCTAATCAAGGTGACATGCTGTTTAGGAAAGTAGATGCACTGTTTGGAGAGCTATTACAGGGTTTCCTGAATTTTGAAGCGATGTCTAGAGGAGCCTACAAAGACAGAAGCCTAAGTACCAGGAAAGCACAGGGTGAGGCGGGCAGAGCAGCAAGACGATGGACTTGGGAGCCAGAGAGACGCAGATGAGTGACAATATATTCCACCCCTGCCTCCTGGGACTCAGTTTCCTCATCTGTGCAATGGGAATACTGACACTCTCTGTGCAGGATTGTTATAAGACGTAAGAGAGAGAATGTTGGTGAAGGCTTCTTGCTCGGATTTCACTGGTGAAGCTGAATGATGTCTTTAGCTCCTTTCCTTTCCCTCCAAAAGGATGTTTAGATTTGCAAAAAAAAAAAAAAAAAAAAAAGCCAGAAGCCCCACTTGTTTTTCTTTTACATCAGAGCTTAGAATATAAATATCATTGATCCAGCGATTTCTTTCAATTTTTAAAAACCCCAAACTATAATAAGCTAATATCTTAAAGGGTTTGTGTTTTCTTTCCCCTCTCCTGCTAAGAGGGAAAAGATTTTACCTATAAGCTCAAGATTTGCCGTCAGGTTTAGATGCTCTCAGGTTATCATGTGTCGCTGAGTTTGTTAGTTGGCTACCCCTATTTGTTTTCTGTTTTGTATCATTTTGATATATATAGTGAATGAAGCAACAAGGCACAACACAATGGCAAGCAGGTGTTTCCTCTCAATCACTCAGAAAACCCCAAGGTTGGTGAGCCAAGAGTGTTGGTGAAAGCTAGAACGTATATGGCTTAAATCAGATGTGGCCTTAAAAACCTCCTATTAAATTTCAAGTGAGTTATTTTAAACGTAAACTGTAAGTCTACTATAGCAGAGAAGGCAGTATTTTATCAGGAAGCTTCTGGTAGACACCCAGATCACTCAAGCACAGCGAGGAAACTTGAAATATATACGGCAAGATTAGATACTGTCACAGCCATAAAGATAATGGTGCATTTCCAAGACTAGCCATACTCCATGGACACCCAGGGGTTAACAGAGCTGGATGTGAAGGAAGCTATTAAGAAAGACAGTTTATATGAGCAGTAAAAGACACTAACTCCTGGCGTGTGATATGATAGATGGGCTTGTTGGAAGATTTATATGACTAATCCTGAACTGAGGTATAATATTCAACTGCTTTGCCAGCTATGGTCTGCTCAACAGTAAACTTTTTGCAAAATCAAGATAAAATTTATACGTACATTTCACATATATGCTAATTTCTATGGTAGTGTATCTTGTATAGTGGCCTCTTAGAGAAAATTAACAGAAAATTCAGAAGGATTTGTCTCATTAAAGTAATAAATAGAGTAAGTGCTCTCCGCCTACTGCTTTCCTATACCCCTGCATCCTCTTGGTGGGCAAAACTTCCGGGAAGGGGTTTGGGTTTTATTGAATTAATTTATTTTTTATTGAAGTATAGTTGATTTACAATGTTGTGTTAGTTTCAGGTGTACAGCAAAGTGATTCAGTTATACATATACATATATATATGTGTGTATATATATATTCTTTTTCAGATTCTTATCCCATATAGGTTATTACAAAATATTACAAAATAGAGCTCCCTGTGCTATACAGTAGGTCCTTTTTGTTTACCTATTTTATACATAGTAGTGTGTATATATCAATCCCAAACTCCTAGTTTATCCCTCCTTCCCCACTTTTCCTGTTTGATAACCATAAGTTTGTTTTCTTTGTCCTTCAGGAGAAGGGGTTTTGTAAAATCTTTCTACGTAGCTTTACGTGTAGGTTCCTATATATGGGCATAAAATGAGGAAGATGGCCATGGCAAGAGGGTGGGAGGAGAGAGGATGCGAGAGAGGGAAGGAGGGAGAGAGGGAGGATGGAAGGTATGGAGGGAGGGAAAGGGGAAAGAAAGAAAAAAAGAAAGACTTATCCACTAACATATAGCTAGAAATGTCTGCTGCTACCTCCCAGACCCTTGAAATCTTAGTAAGAGTGGAACATTTATTTTGTAACCTATAAAAATTGCAAAGCTTTCTGCCAGTATTTCAAGACTTTGGGGGACCAGTTTTCTTCTTGTGGCTTTCTGTGCCTTTAGCATCCAGCGTCTGCATCTTCATCCAGAGGTGAAATGTGAACTCGTGCTCCACTGCAGCAGTGCTGACCACAACAGAAACTCACACAGAATCGGAGTGCATGTGGATCATACACGTTATTGAGTATTTGGAGGGGAGCCGGGGGAGACGGAGAATGGGTTTGCATCATGGAAAAACACACAATTTTAAATTGAACGTTAGAACAGTTTTGTTTTTTAAATCTCCTTTGGCCATTTCAGTGCCACAGAATTGTCCCTGTTCACCCTACTGCCTGCCAAGGCGCTCACTGGCTTCCCTTTTGTTTTTCTCCCTTCTCACAATCCTTCTGCCCAAGCTTAGATTTTTCACTGTCGCATATGACAACACTGTCCTCTCCACCCCTGACTTCCAAAAGTGACCTGAGGCCAGGTTTACACATCCAAACCCATCATATCAGACAAAGTCCTTGCTTCCCTGGAGGCAGATATCCCACAAAATATTATGCTCTTTGAAGCCCAGTGAGACAGCTGGCCTGGCTGGCTGATACCCAGTCTCAGCAAAGCCAACAAGCCACACATAGCAGCCCCACTCCAACCAAAACACTGACGGGTAGCTGATGGCTGCATCCCCTGGCTTCTCTGTTACCCATCCTTTCTCATCCTGCCTTGCCCCTCAGCCCCAGGGCACCAGTCTCCTCCTTCACACTCATGGACCATCTTTCTCCTATGACTTATATAGACCCCATGACCTCAAGCCATCTAGTCCAGTCTCGGTGTCTCTTGTAAACACATTCCAGCTGTGAAAATCAACTAGGCTGAATTCTAAATGTGCAGCTCTTAAAGAACTTTAAAGATGATCGGATTCACAGTCTATTCCCATGCTTCTTTTTTTGTTGTTTGTTTGTTTGTCTGCGTTGGATCTTCATTGCCGCGCGTGGGCTTTCTCAAGTTGTGGCGAGTGGGGGCTACTCTTCATTGCTGTGCACAGGCTTCTCATTGCAGTGGCTTCTCTTGTTGCAGAGCACGACTCTAGGCACACAGTCTTCAGTAGTTGTGGCACCCGGGCTCAGTAGTTGTGGCTCGCGGGCTCTAGAGAGCAGGCTCAGTAACTGTGGTGCACAGGCTTAGTTGCTCTGCAGCATGTGGGATCTTCCCGGACCAGGTCTTGAACCCGTGTCCCCTGCATTGGCAGGCGGATTCTTAACCACTGAGCCACTAGGAAGCCCTTCCCATGCTTCTTAAAATGATTTTTCCTTCTTTTTTCGCCTCTCCAGGACTCTCCCACCCCACTTTACCTGTATCTGTATCTACAACCCTCAGGTCAGCTCTCTGTTCGAATACATTCAAAGTCCAAAGCTCCGTAGGTTTTCTTCACTTTGTTTCCCTCCTCCGACTCAGATTTCTTTGTTTCTAAGCATTTTCCACCTCTACCACCCCAAATCCCAGCAACTCAGCAGGCAGCAAGAACTCTTCCAAGAAGGTGGAGGTGGGAGAAATAGGATGGTTACCCATCCCCCATTGGGTTTTTGTCTTCAGCCTCTTTATCTCCTAGTCTCAGAGGCTTGGCCTCTTCTCTTAGCCCAACATCAAGGCTCTATGCCCTTCACAAAATCCATTAAACTAAGGTTCAAATCATTAGCAAAAGAACATTTCCCTTTCATTTTCTGAATTTAGAGAAGACGGCTCATTTTGAAATACAATGTCCTATCTTGTCGTGCAGAAGAAACGTGGTGAAGGGTTGAGGAAGGAGGCAAGTCGCTTGTTTATATGATTTTCCACTGGTGAGGATCCTCACATTAGGCAGAAGATGAGGACCTTTCATAGGTGCTCTGAATCCTTGGGCAAGGACTTCCTAACAACTACAAGTTGCTCTGCAGGGTGTGTCCTGGCTCCATGGGCAGGCCCAGAACATAAAAGCATGCTAGAGAAGCTTAGCAATGGAATGACGAAGTCTTCCCAGGGTGGTAAAGGGATGAAAGCGAGACAAAAGGACATCCTAGAAGAACGCACAGTTGAGCTGGCTCTTGAAGGATGAGATTACCAGGAATTAAAACTTGGGACCAGGTTACTGCGTAGAAAGGTAATTTGAGGGGAGAGGGGTATATGGGGGCAACAGATCCCACAGAATGGCTCACAGGTCCCACGTGTACTATGTGGGCTTTCATGGGCTTCGTATGTTCCTGGACATTTGTCTGCTCCTGTCAATAGAGTCCTTAGCGAAGGCGGCTCAGGAGTCACCCTTATCTGGTCCCTCATGGCTCTCCCTGCCTATTTTTAGCAAAAATGTGCCCATTTGATGAAAATATGGAGAACTTTGATGGGTGAGTGTGTCAACCGAATGTGGTCCATCAAGTTTGCTTTTGTAAATCATATTAGAATCAGTAGTGTTGATTTTAGAACCGGAAGGGGACTCGGCATGCATCTGGTCTTACTCTGCCCTAATCTGGCTTTGAAGGTGGGCAGACGCTGTTGGAAACTCTACACTCCCACCTCCAGCCATGAGACCCGAGTTAAGTCATCACCTCCCTGAGCCTCAGTTTCACTACCTGTGCAGTGAGAACAATAACAGGCAATTCACAGTGTACCGTGAAGATTCAATAGGATAATGGATGTCAATGGCCTAGCACAGTGCCCGGCACAAAAATAGACACTCACAAAAAATGGCGCACACGATCGTGATGCTACGGCCTTTTAAAATGTGAGATAACTGAGTGCCCATGAGATAATTCATCTGCCTTCCAACGAATACCTATTTAATCCATTCTTCCTAAAAAACAATTCTAAAGATGTGTTCTCTAAAGGAAGGGCTGATACAGCGGAAGTCAGCTGTCTGTAATCAGACCCTTCCACGATGTGGTTCTCTACTCCACAAGCAGAAGCAATGAGGTCCTGGGGCCCAGGACTCTTCCTCCAATTGCGGAACTGTGGCGGTATTGAGGAAATCACGAAGCAAGCTGGAGCTTTCAAGGATTTTTATTGCAGTCTGAAAAGACACACTGGTCTGCCTGCAAAATCTCTATTGTTGCTTGCAGATAAGAACAAGGGCAAAGTTAGACCCAAGTCTTCATGAAACTACACCGAGAAATACAATCCTCACCTCCTAGAGTTTCTCATGCAGAAAAGCCCTGTGAGCCCCCAAGGAGTGAGGAAAGGGGAAAGAAACTGATGTAGTAACGGGATCTTGCAGGGAATTGAACCTGATCCTGTGTCTTTCAACATCTCTCCAGGTCTACCAAAGGCTCTCACAACCTTTCAACCCCAGGCTGGGCTGTATTTTATTAAATGAAATGTATCCATCTCTCCATCACCCCTGGGGCTGTACCCAGCGGAGTGCTGTGTGAGATTGAGCCCCTTCCTGAGCCTTCTTCCCAGGGAGACTCTTCATGAGGCAACACCAAGGGGGCAGCACAGAAATCACTGTGATGTGTGTTTTATTTAGTCGTTTGCACACTGTCTTATTTCATAAGGGATTTAAAGCAGGTTTCAGCAATAATAATAATAAGTAAACAAACAAAAGAACACCCTACCACGGCCAAAATAGTTTCTATAGAAATAAGAATTGCACATTGAGACCAGCAAAAATGTAAATAGAGGAATTCAAGATGGGGAAGGGGAGGGATCATCACAGGCCATCGACACCAGCACAGTCATCCCAGAAGCATCTTCAAAAGTCAGGGTGCGTGGTCGCCCCTTCCAGTGGGCACCCTTTTCCTCTCTGACTCTGCCTGCTGCTTTCTCTTGCCTTTGGGAGCCGGCATCAGACACTGCAGTGTGGACAGGGGCCGTGGATGCTCCGCCCTCTTGTAACTCACTGTGTGGCTTGAGGTAAGTTGTTTGCCCTCTCTGGGCTTCAGCCTCCTCATCTGTGAAACGAGAGAAAAGATTAAAAGGGGGAGAGACTTCGCTGGTGGCACAGTGGTTAAGAATCCACCTGCCAATGCAGGGGACACGGGTTCGAGCCCTGGTCCGGGAAGATCCCACATGCCATGGAGCAACTAAGCCCCTGCGCCACAACTGCTGAGCCTGCGCTCTAGAGCCCGCGAGTCACAACTACTAAGCCCGCATGCTGCAACTACTGAAACCTGGGCACCTAGAGCCCATGCTCCACAAGAGAAGCCCCCGCTCACTGCAACTAGAGAAAGCCCACGCACAGCAACGAAGACCCAGTGCAACCAAAAACAATAAATAAATAAATGAATTAATTTAAAAAAAAAAGAATAAAAGAGGGAATATGTCCTAACCCTTTTCCCCTCCCAACAGACACAGGAGAGGAAGAATGAAAGGGCCTCCGCCTTCCTTCTCCACCCCTCACAGGAGGCCGGGGCAGCAGGTGCCTGTGTGTGGAGCTCCGGGCTTCCCGCTAAAGGAGGGGCAGCAACAAGGGTGGGCTGGCCGAGCTAACAGCCCTCTTGTGCTTCAGGCCCTGCCTTTTTATTCTAAGAAGGATGGCGGGGAGCAGCGCTGTCCAATAGAAATTATGAGAGTCACGTAGGGATTTTAAGTTTTCTAGTAAACGCTTAAAAGAGTAAGAAGAAACCAGTGAAATTAATTTTAGTAATGTTTACTTAACCTAATATATCTAAAATATTATTTCACCATGGGATCAATATAAAAATTATTACTGATATATTTCACATTTCTCTGGTACCAAGTCTTCAAAATATGGTGTGTATTTTACACTTAGAGCACGTGGCAATTGAGACTGGCCGTATTTCAGGGGATCAATAGAGTAGCCACGTGGGGCTGGTGGCCACCATACTGAGTGAAGGCTTCTGTGCTCTAAGGGACAAAGGAGGAACAGTGTCTTGTTACTGGGGATTTGGGGCCCCCAGGACAAGGGGAGGACACAAGCCTTGAGGACGTACCAGGGGTGGAAGCTGGGGTCCACCGTGAGATATGACTCCATAGACAGGGAGATGGAGGTGATTCCAGGGGACTGAGTGAGAGTCCCTGAAGCATGAAATCAATCCAGTTGAGGCATGTCTCTGAGGTCAACTGGGAATGGAGGTACCTGAAAGGATATTGAAGGAGCAGCTTCGGACCCCTGCTTTATGTAGCAAAGGAGCATGACCAACATGGGCTGATGCCTTAAATCACCCACATACACACACACAGTATTCCAGTGTGCAGAAGGCCCAGAGCAAGGCCCATCCAATGGTTTTTATTGGGCTTCTCGTGGACCTTGTTGTACAGGGACTGAGCCAGAGTTGATTCGATTTAGACAAATTTAGAAATGTGACATTTTGTCCACCTCCAAATTTATAGAGTAATTTACATATGTTGTATAGGTCTTAAAGTCTTGTCCCACATTTTTTTTTCTTTTCATCCACAAAACAGAAAGCTGGATGTTGACACAGATCTAGGAATCATATTCACAGGGTTCATTCCCATCTGATGTGGACATCAAGTCCTGCCCTGTCTCCCCTCAGGAAATCACCTAGGATTGGTCCAGACACCAAAAGCTTCGCGGACAATTCTCACTCAGAGGTCTGCCTCCCAATGGCTCCATCTTCTTCCTGCTGCTTTTATCTCATACAAGATGAGGAGAGTGGAGCCACACACAGAGCAAGGGGTCCTCAAAGACTCACAGAGAAACAGCCATGATCCCGAATTCCCTCCCCTCCACCAGCCACCTACTGCGGTAGCTGCCATCTGTATAGAGGGAACAGATCAGGCAAAATCATTCCTCCGTTGTAGCCAGAGATCTGGTCCTAAAACCCTGTAGGGAATTCTCCACTGGGGAATTCTCTCCTGGGAACCCCAAGGGAATGCTGAAATTCCTTGATATTGACCCCTTTAGCTTAGGGCTTAGATTAGTGGTTTTCAGACCTGGAGTCCCAGATCATTGTACATCAGGGCCCAAGATGCCTACAAATGAGAACAGGGCTGCACAAACTGGACTACCCATGAAGATCTCCTGTCCCAGTAACATGCAGCAGGCCCGGGGTGGATGCAAGATTCTGCACCTGTGACAGTGTCCTGGCTATTCCGATGCCACTCTTTGAGTAGGAAGCAAGTCAAGTGCATCCCATGGAATAAAGAATTTGTCACCTCATCTCTCTTTATGGTCCAAGCTCCACTCCTTCACATCAGGACCCAGTTGTGCCTTTGGCCTTGAATGTGTCAGAGTGATTCTGCCCAGGGACAGGGTTGGAGAAGGTTGGTAAGTTTAGTAGCTTCACTGAAGACCTCAGTGGGTCACAGCTGGAGGTCACATCCATAGGACACTTGCCATCCCACTGGCTCCACCCACTGACTTTTCTATCATCATTTTGCCCTACCTCCCCACAGACTCCTGGGTCACGGCTGAGGTCTTCTCTGGTTTTATGCAAAACAGCTCCACCCACTTTCAGACCCTCTTTGAGGTCTGCCTTTCTAACCCATGTACCTTCCTGAAGTACTTCCTAAGAGAAGGTCTGGTCAATTATATTCTCTATCTTATATGTAAAGCAGAGGTGTTCTTATGGAAAGAGAAAAAGAGAGGGAAATGTGTGGGTGTGCTGAGCCTCCTGTAACATCAGTGGCTCTGAGTTGACTCTGCAGAGCCCCCTAGAGGTGAAGAATGCTTAATACCTACCTCGGATGGTGCCAGCCTCTGGTCTAAATACTCCCTACCAGGGCTGCATTATAACTTCCATGAATTCTAGATACTTTACCTTCATGTGCCCCTTCCTTCATAAAAACTAATAATAGTAATAATAATATAAAATTATATTTTATGACTGCGTTGGTATAAACATGAATATGTTAATGTCATGTATTAAATACTTACTTCTCCCTAAAAGTTTATTTTTTTTTCCTTCTGGTTTTACAAGAAATTAAAACATTATGTTGGACCCCTAATATTTAAGGCTGTGCCCCCTGGGTAGGTGCCTACAATATCTAATGGTAGAGTTGGCCCTGCTTCAGACATATACATTATTTAATACTCTTAGCAGCCCATTTTACAGGTGAGGAAGCAGAGCAGAGAGAGACTGTTATCTGACCTGTCACACAGTAAGTGATGGATTCAAACTGAGACCACCTGGCCTAGTGCCCTAGTCATAACCACTGTGCACACCACCTCTCTCCTTCAAATGTTTCAGAACAGCTCTTGTGTCCTCATGCCCTTTTATCCAATAAACTCTCCCAATTCTCTCAAACACAGGACTGCGTGGCGTAGTGGACACAGAAGAGAAATATGGAACAAATTTGGGGTTTTGTTCCATTTTTGCCCCAAACCAGCTGTTTTAATTTTCCTGAATCACTAACTCCCAATGAGTCTTGGTTGTTCTATCTACCAAATTGGCACAGTGATGCCTGCCATAGTAATAATACTTACAGGGTCATGGCACAGATCATAGTCGATATGGAATGCTAGCAAATATTCCTAGCCATTATTGCTGTTAATAAATGTTAGTTGAATTGAATGTCATGCTAGCTGATTTGCAAGACATACTAATAACAGTAAGTGTACTAGTGAAAACTGCCGTCGATTCAGCACCTACTCTGATTCGCATGTAACACTGCTCATATGACCAACATTCTCTCTTTAAATCTTCACAACTTCCCAATCAGGTGTACACATCACATTTATCCCCCTGGCATCACGGGTTAGGGAATGAAAGTTCCTAGAAGTTAAGGAAAGCTTATTCAAAGACACACAGTCAACCGCAGGGCAAGGCTGTGCCCTCAGATCTCTTCACTAAACCCCACACGGTGTTAGGACAGTATTTTTATTTCATAAATTGAATACCTAACTTCCACGTAGGGCCTGCAAGACACAGCCCTGTGTGCTTTCCATGAAATGAATTCACACCAGCCCAGGAGCAAAGTCCTATTATCGTGCCCAAAGGAAAGTGAAACATAGACATGGAAGAAACTCACTGTCATAAGTCAGGCTCCCCAACAAGAGACACTGCAAGGGAGGATTCAAGAGCAAGTGATTTATGAAGGACTGCTTTTCAGAGAGCCGGAAGAGGGTGGGGAAAGTAGGGCAGGGCAGGAGAGGAAGACAAGCAAAAGGTAAGATATCATGAAAGAACGCTCAACTTCATTAATCATTAGAGAAATGCAAATCAAAACTACAATGAGATATCATCTCACACCAGTCAGAATGGCCATCATCAAAAAATCTAGAAACAATAAATGCTGGAGAGGGTGTGGAGAAAAGGGAACCCTCTTGCACTGTTGGTGGGAATGTGAATTGGTTCAGCCACTGTGGAGAACAGTATGGAGGTTCCTTAAAACACTAAAAATAGAGCTACCATATGACCCAGCAATCCCACTACTGGGCATATACCCTGAGAAAACCATAATTCAGAAAGAGTCATGTACCATAATGTTCATTGCAGCTCTGTTTACAATAGCCTGGAGATGGAAACAACCTAAGTGTCCATTGACAGATGAATGGATAAAGAAGATGTGGCACATATATACAATGGAATATTACTCAGCCATGAAAAGAAACAAAATTGAGTTATTTGTAGTGAGGTGGATGGACCTAGAGTCTGTCACACAGAGTGAAGTAAGTCAGAGAGAGAAAAACAAATACCGTATGCTAACACATATATATGGAATCTAAAAAAAAATAAAATGGCTCTGAAGAACCTAGGGGCAGGATGGGAATAAAGACAAAGCTGTAGAGAATGGACTTGAGGACACAGGGAGGGGGAAGGGTAAGCTGGGACGAAGTGAGAGAGTGGCGTGGACTTATATACACTACCAAATGTAAAATAGATAGCTAGTGGGAAGCAACCGCATAGCACAGGGAGATCAGCTCGGTGCTTTGTGACCACCTAGAGGAGTGGGATAGGGAGGGTGGGCGGGAGATGCAAGAGGGAGGGGATATAGGGATATATGTATACGTATAGCTGATTCACTTTGTTATACAGCAGAAACTAACACAACATTGTAAAGCAATTACACTCTAATAAAGATGTTTAAAAAAAAAGAATAAAGGGAGATAGCAAAGTATTGTATATAGGATGGATAAAAAACAAGGTCCTACTGTATAGCACAGGGAACTATATTCAATATCCTATAATAAACCATAATGGAAAAGAATATGAAGAATAATATATATATGTATAAATGAGTCACTTGGCAGTACAGCAGAAATCAACACAACATTGTGAATCAACTGTACTTCAATAAAGTAAATTTTTAAAGAAAAGAATAAAGGGGGACAAAAAAGAAGGAAAACCAACAACTCTGTACCATGGGCTGTCCTGCCTCCATGCCCCACATGCTTGTCCTGTTATTCTGAGCTCATCAACTAAAAAAAAAATTGAATTAATCGAATCACACAAAACTAAAGAGCTCTGAAGGGAAAAAACGACTTCTAATTTATTTATGCAGATTATGTGTTTCTGCAGCTGCCAGCACAGAGCCAGCAGACATAAGCATTTATTCAAACGGGCCCACATTTTAGAGTGGTCACAATACCTGCAACTTACAAGATGAACATAATTATCCTATTTTTACAAACTCTAGTATGACCTCAATCAGTGTCAGTAAGTTCTGATTGAATTTGTGGCTGATTAGAGTTGATCGTCTCTTTGAACAACAAGAAATTATGTCTCATTCAGTTCATTAGCAAGACTGGCGCTTAGCTTACGAGCCATAGCACCAGGGGTACTTATCAAGGATAATTGATTTCTAATGTGGACATATTAATTACATAGCTATAGGAAAATTAAAATATTTTAGCCTGCCAATTATTATTATGAAAAATAAACAAACCGTAGACCACGGACAAGAAAGTTTAGTTCACGCTGCCAACTTACCTCCCCTTTTGTCCCAGGGAAACTACATCCAGTAATGAGGTTATGGCACAGACATACCACAGACAGAGGCCCTAAGAGGCTGGCTTGGAAGAGCGAACCCCAAGGGAACCTGAAGGTGACCCTGTGCAGAGTAAGAGGAGGAAGAAGATGGACATGGAAAGAGAAAAGGAAGGTCTCTGTCTCATCTGGAAACAAAAGAATGTGCATGGAGATGGCATAGGAGAACTCACACCGTCATGCATGCATTCAACAAACATTTATTGAGCATCTACTGTGTGTTGGATGCTGGGGTTAAACTACCAACACATGACTGCTCTCAAGAGCCTACAGCTTAAAGGGAAAGTTTGGCATTACCCATGAAAACGTCTAAATACCTACATAAACCTAAGTATTATGAAAGAAAAGCATAGGATGCTATGAGAGGGACTGAGAGTGGGACCTAGTTTAGATTGGAGGTGGGGATCATGGAAGAACTCTTGAAGGAAGTGGCATTTACCTTGACACCTGAGTGATGAGGTAGAGAGGTGAATAGGGGAGAAGGATGAATGATCGCGGAAAAGAGGTAGGTGCATTGGAGAAAACAGAAGATGGTCTGAAATAAAAGAGTGTTTCATGGTGATGTGACATAGTCCGGGCTAGACTATACAGAGCAGGGCCATCCAATAGAACTTTCTGGGATGATGGCAACCTTTATATCTGTACTGTCCAGTACAGATGTGGCTATTCAGCACCTAAAATGAGGTCAGTGCCACTGAGAAACTCAGCTTATAATTTTAATTAAATTAAATAGGGACTTGTGGCTAGAGGCCACCATACGGAAAAGATCAGGAGCCTTATAGGCTTTGATAAGAGCCGCACATTTTATTCAAAGAGCTGTGGGAACCACTGAAGACTTTGTAAGCTCAGGAGGGCCACAGTTCCATATGTTTTTGACAGCTACTCAGTCCTTGGAGCCAGGAAACTCATTTACAAGACCACTCACTCTGGGAAAATAGAAATGGGATTTATCAGATGCCCCTGTCAACCAAGGGTAGCATGTTATATTGTGTGCTTATTGCTTCAACCTGTTCTTTCAAATCTGTTCAGAGTAAGGAGTGAATATGGCTTAATGCTAACTATCGTGAAACAAAGTACAGTGATTCCCAAGTCTAACAAACTATACAAAACAAGATATTGTATGGTGTCCTTACCCTTGACCTAGAGTTGTATTCCTGAGCTGACAGTGGCAGTAGCCTGTGAAGGAGAGAGGAGATTTTTTTTGTTTTTTTTTTTTGTGGTACGTGGGTTTCTCACGGTTGTGGCCTCTCCAGTTGCGGAGCACAGGCTCCGGACGCGCAGGCTCAGCGACCATGGCTCATGGGCCCAGCCGCTCCGCGGCACGTGGGATCTTCCCGGACCAGGGCGCGAACCCGCGTCCCCTGTATCGGCAGGCGGACCCTCAACCACTGCGCCACCAGGGAAGCCCGAGAGGAGATATTTGACTTTGCCTGCAGATGCAGGCCACAGCCAACCTTGACCTTAGTTAGAAGGATTGAGAATGCCCTAGGAGAGTGGTTCAGATGACTCAGAATTGAGTCCTCCTGGATTTAAATCCAGCCAGTGTCAGTGGGATCCAAGTAGCAGGCAACTGAGCCCAAGAGACAGGGCTACCCACCTGGGCCACAATTTCAGCACTGCCATTAGGAGAAACAGGCAAGCTTAACCCAAAGCCCCTACTTCTTTTGGAGAACTACTCCTCCCAGCCCTACCCCAGTTCATAGCTAATAGGCTATCACACTTATATAACATTCCCTATGGGTCAGACACCATTCCAAGCAATGGCAACGATAATTGTATGGACACCGTGACAATGTGAGAACAAATGAATATTATACACACATACATATAGATATATACAGGGATACCTATATGTAGAGAGTGTGTTTTATGCTTACATATGCATTTTCACTTCGTTTATTCTATATACATTTATATTTAGTTCTCATGAGACACATATTACTATTATCTCCATTTTTATCTCCTGTTATCTCCATTATCCCCAATAATAATAATATGGACATTAAGAAAATAAATAAACATTATACATACACACACAGTGTTTAGTCCTTACATGTATATTAGATATATATAGGTATATAGATATAGATAGCACAATGTCCATATTATTATTAGCATCTCTATTTTCAGATAAGTAACAGATTGGTCACAAGGGGTTAAATAAATTGTCTAAGATCCTGCAGCGAAAAAGTTGTTCCAGGGTCTGTGCTCACCTCCTCACACGGCTTCCCCAACAGATGCAAAAGGGTGCATGAGCTCAGTTCACTGGACACAGTACTTGGTCTGAGGGTGGATCTCTAACCCAAGCTGGCCTAATAATTTGACCTTGGCCCGTGGCTACTAATGGGTCCAGACTATGTGGATATCACCCAAGTTTGGTCCAATCAGAATATTTCTTGAGAGTTTTTGTCTCTATGGAGGCCATCCTGAGAAGAAGCCAAGCAAGGAGCCGTAGATGCCATGATGCCAGTCTTCTACAGAAAACAAGGGGAAGAGCAACGCCCAAAATCAGAGGGAGGGAAGAGCGAGAGGGAGAATGAGTGAATCATGGTGGAGTTCAGATCCCTCTGTCTAGCTCCTCAGGTGCCCATATCTGTCCTTCCCCAAGGCCTGGATTTTAGCTCTTCCTTTGATTCTGAGAGCAACTTGGGAGTCTCAGGCTTGTTCCAGTTGGGTTCACGTCCCTTGTAACCAAAGGTTGCTCATACAGGAAGGTGACCGACTAGCGGAGACCAGCACAGATTTCCACCGCCATCCTGCAGGCCCAGGGCGTGATGCTGAGTGCCGAAAGTAATATTAGTTAAGTCTAAATGTTTTTGTCCCCTTAGGGACTCTGAATAGTGATTAAAGTTCCTAGAAATCAGTCACTCAACAGCCTTAGAACAATTAGATATTGTCTGAACTCAGTGAATTTCTGCCTTCAACATTTACTTTGAGCGACTGCCACCAACGGCACCCAGCAGAAGGTGGGGACCACAGCTCCATGTGCTTTTCCTTAGCTGCTCATCTGTCTGCATTCTCAGTGGCACTCATTGTCCTTTGAACCTTTGTCCACTAGGCACCTAATTAATTTTAATAATTGATAATGACATTTCTATAATTAAGAGGACACAAATCATCTGGAATAACAAAGGGCAAGATTGGTTATATAGGTAGGAATGAAGTAGTGTGAAGTATACATTGATTTTCTGCCTTTGGCCCAAGTGTAGCTTTTCTCTGAAGGCTGTCTTCCTTCTAACTAAATTATATTTGATGTTATTATAATTCAGTCCTTCATCACACTTCTCCTGAATGTCTACTATATGTTAGGCACTGGGCCTAGGGCTGGGTTGTAAAGATGAAAGAGGCAGCATCACTGTCTTCAAGGAGATTCGTCTAATGATGGATTCAAGCACAGCACAAGACATCACTGTTGGCTTACTCAGCATCTAGCCCTTCCTGCTTCTTGACAGACACCTGCTACTGTTCAGTTACCCGCCTCGTGCTGCCCAAGGATCCCAGAATAAGCTGGCCCTATACCGGGCTTTAGGACTTGGCAAGGGGTTTCTAAGGAACCCCCTTTAGCCTTGCCAGTGAGTGGTTAGCGCAGGAACCCAGGCCTGAGCCAGTCAGCACGTGGCCTTCCCAATTAGCAAGGCTCGCTCAGCAGCAGACCCCTGAGCTCCAAGAGGTCAGTGAGACAAAGAAGGAGAGTCTGTGGTTTCTCTCTGGCCATTGAATGTACTGAAACCATTACAGCCATCAGGCCTCCAACTTGAAGATGAAGCCGGCACCTAGAGGACAACAGGGCTAAAAGAATCACAGAGAAATAGAGCCAGAGCCTCTGGATCAGGGCAACCCTGAAACCCAACCAGTCTCTGTGTTTCCAGCAGCAAGTGTGTACGTGCTGTTTCCTCATTACTTAAGGAAGTTTGAGTTGGTTTCATTCTAATGGATGGAGACAGATGAACAGAAACTCAGAAGGCAATGTAAATACATACAGAGAGTCTTAAAGGAAATCTGAGGCGGGGTACCCACATCTCCCAGCAGGGACGGGGGTTGCATGGACAGGTCAGGGGAAGAGACATCCAAGTGGAGCCTTAAAGGTTAAGCAGGAGACAAACTAATGAGGGTAGCGGATAAGGAAGGAAAGCATTTCAGGTAGAGGGAACGGTCAGACAGAAACTCAGAAGGAAAACAGCGTGACGTTCAATACTACCAAGTCATAGATTATAATGTGGAAGGTAGAAGGTGAGGTTGGAGCCAGATGGTGAAAGAGTTGGATGCCATGAAAAGGGGCTCGGACTTAGCCCCTAGATGATGGAGAACCACTGATAAAGGAGACAGGCCTGGCAGCAGCAGATTCGCACTGTACGCATGTCCCCCTGGCGCCCATGTAGAGGACGGACTGGCAAGTCTGTCCCAACTTCTCAACCCTATCTTGGCAGTACAAAAGCAGCTATAGACTATATGTAAATTAATGGGTGTGGCTGTGTTCCAATAAAACTTTATTCATAAAAATAGGCTATGGCCTGACTTGCAGATTCTCAGCACCTCGTAATCTCATAAAAAACACAAACCACAGAGGATCAGTCCCCTGCTCATGACCTTCCTGTGATCTCCCATCACACTTGGAATAGAACTCAAGCTTCCCAAAGCCTCCCAGGCTCTGAGCAGCCCCTGTCTTCCCTACTGACTCTGCCTCCTGCCACTTCTGCCCTTGCTAACTTCACTCCGGCCACGCTGGCCTTCTGCTGCCTTTTAGATACTCCTAGGTTATTCCCACATGAGGACCCCAGCACTAGCTGTTCCCCCTACATGGAATGTCCTTCCCCCAGAGCTTTGCACGGCTCACTCCTTTATATGGCCCGTGTCTCTGCTCAAACGTCACTCCCCAGAGACATCTCTGCCAAGCACTCTGTCTAAAATTGCTCCCACACCTCCTCTAATTTCTATCCCTTAATACTGACAAATTCTTTTCTCACAGCACTTATTACCACCTGACATTATATTATGAATTTGCTTGTTTACCGAGTTCTTATCTGTTTCTCTGACTGGGATGTAGCTCCACTAGAGCAAGTCATTTTGTCGTGTTCACTGCTACATCCCCGGCACCTAGAATAATGCCTGGCATGTCATAGACAAAGAGTATGTATCAAAAGGCTGAATGAATACATTTCTGCCTTATATCCCAGAACAACCCATATTACAGGGACTTTATCAGGAGAGACCAAAAGCCTAAGTTTGAAATTGTGACCCTCATTTCCTATACAGAGATCTCCACACTTCCCATTTAGGGAGCTCAGCTCTTCTCATGGGCTCTTAGCATCCTATGATACCTCCCATATGCTCCACTTGGGAAAATCTGGGATGCTTTTATATCAGGATGTATCATTTGCAATATCCAGCAAAGTCAAGCATCCAAATTCTCCAAACAAGCCTATAATTACTCTGAAGTCAAAGGGAAATCAACATATTAGGGTGATAGAGGTGTGATGCCGAGGGACAGAGGCAAGAAGGATGCAGGTCAAGGTGGGAAAGGGTCGTGTGGAGGTTGGCCTAGTGAGGTTTAAGAATCCCAATAACAGGGCTTCCCTGGTGGCGCAGCGGTTGAGAGTCCACCTGCCGATGCAGGGGACACGGGTTCGTGCCCCAGTCCGGGAAGATCCCACATGCCGCGGAGCGGCTGGGCCCGTGAGCCATGGCCGCTGAGCCTGCGCGTCCGGAGCCTGTGCTTCGCAACGGGAGAGGCCACAAAAGTGAGAGGCCCACGTACCGCAAAAAAAAAAAAAAAAAAGAATCCCAACAATATCACTGACCATTCATGATGAGGGGAAACTGCTCCCGAGATCATCTAGCCTTCGTGCTGCTTTAGCTGTGGTCCCTGAACCAGAAGCATCGCATCACCTGGGAGCTTGTTAGCAACCCACAGTCTCTGGTCTCAGACTCCAGACCTCCTGGATCTGACTCTGCTTGTCAGCAAATCCCTAGGTGACTCACGTGCACATCCCAAAGTGTCACTTCAGCCCATTCACCTGGCAGCTCAAATTCTGAGGTCTTTTGTCTACGAAGTTTCACCTTGCTCAGAATTATTATAAAAGTCATTTGTTTCCCACATTTAACAAAAACAAGGAATGTCACAAAGAAATCAGATCCCTAACTATATTTGAAAACTCCCAAATCTGGCAGCCCTGGTGTGTGCATTCCACACGGCACCGACTGGGGAGGGCCGAGCAGAGCTTCCCTGTTACCTGGGGCAGGTAAGCTCCAGCTTACGAAGCCCTACAGTTCACACGCAGACTGCTGCAATTATCAATGATACTTGTCTGGACGCCACGGATATTTCTGTTTCCAATCTCTCATCTAGTCCAAAGATCTCCTTTTACAGAGAAGGAAAACAGGCTCAGAAGGGTTAAGCATCTAGGCAAAAGGTTCACAGCCAAAATGATGCCCTTTCACTTTATATTATCTGCCTGAGAAACAGATAACTTTATTGTTACCTGAAAGATGAGAGAACTGAAGGACGTTAAAAAAAAACTCATTGGCTCTCTTAAAATAAACAAAGAAATAAAAATATCCTGATTCTCCAAGGCTGGCAGGAGAGGGTGAGTCTCCTGAAGGAGGAGGGCAGCTGGAGGTA
Source organism: Delphinapterus leucas (assembly GCF_059928025.1). Classification (NCBI taxonomy): domain Eukaryota; kingdom Metazoa; phylum Chordata; class Mammalia; order Artiodactyla; family Monodontidae; genus Delphinapterus; species Delphinapterus leucas. Next base: position 43,663,348 of record NC_143133.1, on the reverse strand, counting down.
GCCCTGTGCCCTGTACCTCCAAGCAAGGGCTAATCCTTACCTGGAGATTCACTCAGGACCACTTACCTGTCCTCAAGGGAAGGGATATCTTAGGGCAAAGAAACCTCCTCAGCAAATGGAGTTCACCCCAAAAGGGAGGATTAGGGTGTGACACTAAGTGAATTGGTGGACACGGAACAATCAGTGATTGACTCAAGCTCATGTGAGTGGCAGAGACAAAAGCCAAGGATGGAATTTCAAATTCCAAGTCCAGATTAGTCTGCTATACCCTATAACCTTGGGCGATTTTTATTCTTCTGGATTTATCCAGTTCCCAATGCTCCAATTTCTCACTCTCAAAGTTGATGACAATACTAATAAAAATAAGTCATTCAATAGTAACAAAAGTAAACCATTCAGAATAATGAAGCAAGTTATTCCAGTGGGTATGGTGATTTAGAGTTTACATGGAACCTTCGCATACATTATCTGCTCTGAACATCACAGAAGTATGATGACTCTTCTGTTTCACAGATGAGAAAATAACCTGTCCAAGCTCACAGAGTCAATATGTGCTCCAACTGATACTCAAACCCACATCAATGGACTCTTTAAAAGCTCGTGAAAACAAAGTAACTGAAAAGGAGACCACGGTGCCCTGTAGACAGCCTGAAGAGAATCGTCAGATAGACCACACGCAGTGGCCATATTGAAGAGAGTACAGAGCAGCGATACCGCAGAAATGAACACAACATTGTAAATCAACTATACTTCAATTAAAAATAATCAAAACAAAACAAAACAAAACAAATAGCGCACACTTAGAGTCAAAAGACCAGAGTTCAAGCCCCAGCTCTACCACTAACCAGCTGTGTGAACTTTCAGACGTTACTTAACCTCTCTTAGGCTTAGGTTCTTCATGGATTAAATAAGGTTGATAATAGCACTCGCCTTATTCTGACAGTCAAACAAAATAATGTGTGTAGAAATGCTTAGCCTGCTGCCTAGCGCACAGAGTAAATATTCAACAAATGAGAGCAATTATTATACATCAGCCTGGAAAGAAAAATATCTCAATACAATGCCTAGAAAGACCTTAGAGGTTTGTAAACCAAATTTTAGGTATAGAGAAGAAATGGAGACAGAGAAATCTTATTCCTCTAATCTAGCAAAAAGAGACTCCAGGGCAAGCAGAAATTGTGATGTATAAACAGCTTCAAGATTACAATATAAATTAATCAAGGGAATTTCTTCCTTTCAGAGGATTTAGACTAAGGAGCGATGGCCTGAAGCTACAGAAGGGGAAATCTGGGTTAGATACAGCAAGACAAGAATGTTCTCAGCAGGGAAAGTAAATCGGAAATCAAATAGGGTCCTTGGGGTTGGGATGGAGGAAACTTCCCTGGCAGTAATCAAGGAGAAATGGGGGGAAGAGGACAAAACAGGCAAGAATTGCAAAATATCCATCCAGTGGGAGTGGGAGGGGGTGTTTATACACCTTTTAAGGTGTCCATCAAGTGGTCAATAAGCAGTCATTTATGATGACCTGTTTCTTGGTGCCCCATAAGGTCTCAAGAGAGATGCAAAAGAAAGACAGGGAGGATGCTGACCTCAGGAAGCTTGCCATCTCTTATAGTGAAAGCAGAGTTCCCAGACACAAGGGAGCAGGGGGAAGGGGAGAGGGACTAGTACCATGTAACCTGGGGGACTTCCTCCCCACTTGGATAACACTCAAGTGTTTTCTTCGCTTTTTGTTTCTCTCTTGACAAAAAATTTTGACAGCTTTACACTGTCACAAAACAAAATACGCCAAGTAGGTTTAACATTTGATATTATTGATTTTATGTAAACAGTTAAAAGTTCTTCTTTCCTGTGGGTTATGATGATGTTACCTCATGAGATGTTGCAGTGGGACACTATTTTGGTGGGGCAGGGTGGCAAGGTAGCATAATGAAGGGGAGCAGAATATGCCATGCTCAAATATATCACTTTGGCATATTGATTATTTTGAATTAAAGTTATTTGAGAAACAGCCAGTACAAGAAGAACATTCTGACCCTTCTTTGTCCCTCTGAAAGCAGGAAATAAATCTCCCATGTGAAAGGCACCTTCCCTCTACCAGGGAATTATCACCAGAAATAGGGAATTTAGGTCCGAGAAGGCTGAACAAACAAAGCTTGTTATTTCTTCACTAATTTACTACCCCAAGCCCAAACTCTTCTGTCTTGTCAATTCTTCACAAATTTACTGTTTCTTTGTCTAAAAGGTATAAAAGCTTCCTGCTCTGGTCGCTTCTTTTGAGTCTCATATTTTTATGGGGCTCCTGTATGAATGAAGTTAAATGTGTTTTTCTCCTGTTAATCCCTCCTACTTCAATTTAATTATTAGGACAGCCAAAGAACCTAGAAGAGAAGAAGGGAACATTTGTTCTGCCTCTACAACAGTGAGCCTTTTATGTACAAGGGAAAAGTCACAAGACCAAGCTAAGACTGATGCCTAATTCTATGGTAAAAAAAAATGTGGCTGAGAGGAAAACCATGGTAGGCTGACGTGGGCAAAGATATCTCCTTAGGATGAAGTGAGATTGGAGTTAGGCTTTAACCTGAATCACGATACACTTAAGACAGTGGACAGCCATCATCGGCTACCTATTATCACAGTACTGCTTCGTAACAAAAATCTACCGCCAAACTCAGTGGCTTTATCATATTAATAGGTCAAGTGAGAAGAATCAGAAATTAATATGATAAAGCATAGTACATTGAAAAGAACTGAAATATCTTTACAGTTCTAGAATAAATCTCACCTGGTTATGATAAAACAAACAAACAAGCAAACAAGCAAACAAAAAAACCTCAATAGCTTAAAACAAGAGCCGTGTATTAATGCTCACAATTCTGTGGGACAGCTGGGTGGTGCCGTTGACCTGGACCAGGCTCAGCTGGTCCTTCCCGGGCTTGCTCACGGGCTGTGGTCAGCTACTGTGTACGCGGGGGCCTGGGTGGTCAAGGATGGTCTCAGCGACCACGGCTCCTGTGTGCTTCACACAGTCTCATCCTTCCATGGGCTTCTCGACTTGTTCTTGTGACCAGGACAGAAGCACCAAGGTCTCCTAAGGCCTGGGCTCAGAACTCAGAACTCCTCCTGACAACCTGTTGTTGAAGGAAGAAGATTCTGGTGAAGTGCGTTCCTGGCTCTTCTTTGTCTGGCTCGATCCAGATAATGAAGGGCAAGGGATGATTTTGATTGATGTGATAAAGACTTGGGCTAAAAGAAGGAAGGGGAAGAGACAAAAGAGTGAGAATCTGCAGTGCTCCCGTTTAGAGAGTTTTATGGGGATTTAGAGAGAAGCAGAAATTGAGAGCATTTTCAGCCCGCAAAATCTATAAGGCAAAGATGGAAACTCTAGGTTTCAAAATGTTTTTCTGAGAATGAGACTGAGACCCTTTTGGAATTCTTAGAGAGACTTTGGTAGAGGTTGAATTGCCTTACACTTATTCTGGCGTTGCTTTGGGATGCTTTGAGTGTAATTCCGTGCAGCCTGGCAGTGGCTTGGCGGGGGGACAGAACAGTGGGGCTCTTTGGGAACAGGCACACCATCAGCCTCATGCTACACCCTAATAAACATCTCACAAGCACCTTGGTTCAAGGCCGACTAGATGGCACTTAACCAAGCGAATAAATCAATCCCAACTCTAAATGAAGGCTGGAAATGAAATGGCCTTTTTTAGAAAGAGATGGCCAATTCACACAACTGCACATAAATTTTGCCTTCATTTGAAACTGGAAGAAATCTTGCAGACCCTTCTTCCTGATTAAGAATGTCATAAATCCCAGGGATTGGAGGGATAAGGAAACTCTCTCTAGCCTCGAAACTCTAATGCATTCCAGAACGGCATCCACCCCACTCTTAAAAGTCCCCTAATATTTGGTTCCAAGACCTCAAAATATTTGCAGAAAATCACAACTTGATAACTCAAGAATATGTCCAAATTATTTCTGAAAACACATTCTTATTGTGAGACTCTGTTTTCTATGTCTTTGTTGTCTTTAAGCAGGTGTTTATAGAGACTCAAGGTAATACACATTTGTTTTCTAATCACATGAGGAAAATGAAATTCCAGGAGTCTGTTGGTCATATCAATGTCTGAAGAACAAGTTCACGAATTAGCAGTCATCCTCATCTTAGCACTAACTCCTTGATGATCTCTATGCATGGGAAAGAGCTGGACCAAGGATATGGTGTGGCCTCAGAGGAATGCCCTTTTAGCATGGCAGCCAGCATCAAACAGAAAGCTGAGCCTGTTGTTACATGGGGTCAGAGTCAGAGACTCAGAAAGCTGGATTGGTCCTTAAGTCTCACAACCTGGGGGCTGTCCTTACAAGTCAGATCATGTCACACCTCTGCTTAAAATTCTCCAATGGTTGCCTGTGTTCTTAGGGAAAGTTTCTGCTTCTGCAGACCAAAAAGGCTGCCCAAACTCAGGTCCCGACTCACCTCCCTAGCATCGCCTCCATCCAGCCATCCTCTAACTGCCCCCTTACATACATGTGGAATCTTAAAACCATCAGTAAGACCTGGTGAATCAAAACAGTCCCAGAAACTACTCGTGGGTCTCTGCATGCTACAAAACCTCTCCAGCTTCTGTGTCTTTGCACATTTTGGTTTCCACTGCTTGCAAGGCTCTCTCTGCTGCTCCAGATGGTGAAGGAAACCCAATTATCTCAGAAGCCATCCCCTCAGAAGCCTTGCTTAACCACCCTGGGCAGTCATGTGTCCCCTCACGCCACCTCCTTGGAGACCTGTGCACTGTCTGTCCATAACACTCGCTTCCTTGACCGGTAAAGCAGGACATTTTCCAGGCATCCACCAGGGAGCGCTGATACAAAGATAATCAACACAGTATGAAATTGATAGAAGTATTTATGTTAGCCCCACATACTCAAGTGAGCACTTAACAAGTATACACCAATTGACCTGGCATCCCCACAGATAATCTGCATCTCTTTAGAGGGGAGACTAGGTACGTTCACTCATTTATTCATTCATCAGTACATGTTTGTTGAGTATCATCTATCTGCCATCGTATCAATTATCTGCTTCTACTATGACAAGTCACTTCAAAACTTAGTGGATTGAAATTTAAAACTTAGAGGTTTCAAACTTCCACATTCATTTGATCAGCATTCTGCAATGTGGGAAGGTCTGGGTTCAACAGTTTGTGTCTGTTCCATGCAGTGTTGGCTGGAGGATGCAAGATCATTTCACATCTACATCTGGTATCTCTGCTTAGATGACCAGAAAGGCTGTGGTCTGGCTGGGTCTCTCTCTTGCCTCATGCTGTCTCAGCCTCCAGAGTCTGTCTCTGCACATGGTACCTCTAGCAGGATGGCCTGGACATGGTGTCTCAGGGTTCCAAGAGGGGGAAGGCAGAAGCCACAAGGCCTCTGAAGCCCTAAGCTCTAAAGCTTGCACCATGTCGCTTCTATCGCATTCTGTTGGTCAAAACAAGTCACATGGTCAGGCAGTATTCAAAGAGTGAAGAAACAGACACCACCTCTTGATGGGAGGTGGAAAGGGGTGGGATGAGGGAAGCATGATTCATTGGGGCCATTATATAAAGACCTAGGACACCCAGGCGGTGGTCCGTGCTGGGAATGCATTGGTGAATAAGACACAGTTCCTGTCCTCAGAGAGCTCAAGTGGGAGAGATAATACATGGATTGTAGATGATCAGTAAATGCCAAATTAGGTGCCACAGACATCTGCAGGTTGGGCACCTTTTCACCCTTATTTATACAGCACAACGTTTGCGAAAAAAAAAAAAAATCACTGATTCTCCCTGCTAATGAAGGGGTGATGTCATGCGGGGGCGGAAAATATACTTGCTTTCTCTTCCCAAAATATTAGCAGACTCCTTGGAAACTTTAAGACATATATTCTCCATTCAGACTTCTCTCTCCATAGATTTGTCTGCTTCTCGTCTCCCAAAAGGTTTGCATTTACCTTCCTATTATCAGGCATCAGATAAACACACCCCAGGAGAAATCCTTGCTGCTTCTCTTGTCCAGCTGCTGTCACTTGGGCCATCTGTGGCCACCTTCAGGGATTCATATTTTCGCCTGCACATCCCTCCGCGTCTCCACCCAACTCAGATTGAATTAATATATTCTACACTTTATCACAAAAGCCTTTACAATGGACCTTTCTCACCAATGAGCAGCTCTTAAACTTTTGGGAATCTGATCAAAGCTATGCATCCTGTCTCTAGATAGATGCACATAAGCTTAAGCTTGCATTTTGTTTACAATATCAGAGGGTCCATAGATCTCTAAAATCCAGGTAAGGGACCATTGTACTGATTTTGCTTTTTTTAAAAAAATTATTTTATTTATTTATTTGGCTGCGTTAGGTCTTCGTTGCCGCACGCGGGCTCTCTCCGGCTGCGGCAAGCGGGGGCCGCTCTTTGCTGCGGCACTCGGGCTTCCCATTGCGGTGGCCCCTCTTGCTGCGGAGCACAGGCTCGAGGCACGTGAGCTTCAGTAGTTGTGGCTCGTGGACTCCAGAGCGCAGGCTCAGTAGTTGTGGCACACAGGCCCAGTTGCTCCGTGGCATGTGGGATCCTCCGGGACCAGGGCTCAAACCCATGTCCCCTGCATCGGCAGGCGGACTCCCAACCACTGCGCCACCAGGGAAGCTCTGATTTTGCTTTTTAATCTGTTTCTCCATTGCTCTGCCTAATAACTGATACAAAAATGAATCAATCAATCAATTCATCAGTGTTTTAGGAAAATACCTAATATCTCTTTCAGTTTTCTCTGGTTAGAGCTGAATGAAGGCCACTTCTTGCTGAAATGTGCATTGTCATCTCAGTGGTTAATCAAGAACAAGGAGGAGAGGATTCTGAAAGTATTCACAGTCAAATCCCTCAAGCCTGCGGCGATTGCCAGGGAGTCTGAGCATTTAGAAGAGGTTTTCTCTTTACAGTAACTCAGCAATCCTTGTCTCAGGCCAGATCACAGCCTAAGCCTGTGTCAAGGACGGGAGCTTAGCTGCTGGTCACGTAATCGCACGCCCTCTGCCCCCCTGTTTCCGGTCCCGCAGACTTCCACCAAGTTCACAGTGTAGGAGGAGAGTATAAGGACCGACAGAAGGAAGACGAAACTGTCAATCACCTTCCAATTCTTTCCTGATGTTAAGGGGAAGCGAGGAGAGGCTCTGAGCCCTTTTGTAAGTAAGTGGATCAATAGGTCCAATGCGACAGGCTGGATCCAAGAATGTTGTCCTCGTGTGGCCAGGCCTGACAATTTAATTTAACAGTATCTTTTCTCTTCCCTTCCCTTCATCTCCCTGTTCCCCAAGGAATAAAGAAGGCTTTGTGGACTTGATTTCATTAGTCTTCAGAAAATCCTGGGGGACAGACTGGGGACAAGATGCTGAATCCTTTTGTGTCTGGGGGAGGGAGATTGTGTCTGGGGGAGGGAGAGGCTTGCCAAGGTCAAGGGGTGCTCTGCTTCTAATGCCAAGAGCAGGGCTGTAACCCTAAACCAGTGCTGTCCAAACAGCCAGGCTGGCCGTGGAGGGTTCTGAGAGGGGCTTGGGGACAAAGGTGGCACCCAGTGTGTTCTTAGTGGAAGAAGACTTAATCACCTATGATCTAACCAGCTATCCCAAACATGGCCATTCCCAAATAACCTAGAGTCTAATAAAATTCCTAACCTATATCTAAAAAAACCTGTATAACCTATGTCTAATAAAAACCTATAATAAAAATCTATAACCTGTAATACAATATGCATTACATATAATTATGTTATATGTCACATAATATAACCTATAATAGCTCATAAGAATAATAAGCATCTAATAAAAGTCTACATCTACATCTAATAAAAGTCTAAGTAACCTATATCTAATAAAATTTTCCTATTTAATTGTAGTTTAAGACCAGGTCTCTGGCCCCCCTTTACAACCAGATTAATGGTCCTAATCTCCTTTTATATTGACATGCTGAAGCCGCCACATTCAAGGGCAAGGAGAGGCTGAGGAGAAGGGACTCAGAAGACCCTCCTCCCCCAGAGCTGTTTATGTATTAGAGATCTGTGTGCTACTTCATCTGAAGACAGGGTTTAAGTACTGCCTTCTTAGAAAAAAGATGGAAAACCACTGCTCTTGACTGTCAAAAGAAGACCAAATTTGGCTACAAAGCTTATTTGGTGGGAATGATAAAGTTCTTAACTGGCGGCACTGCTGAGAGGGAGAAAAATTGTCAAGGATTCAGAAATTGGCTGGAAGGGAAGTTTGGGTAACCCTTGTTTAATTCAAGTCACCTTTTGGGCTTCACTAGTATTCCTAAAATTTGCTGATTCAACTATAAAGCCTCCTTACTTAAATGTGCAGCCTATATCAAGATCTTGGTTTTTTTCTCTCAGATTGAATCTCACAGCATAAATGACCCTGGAAAAGTTTAAAGTTGCTAAGTCTCAGATTCCACATTTGCAGAAAAGAGACAATAATAACTGAAGTAATGCCCCAGGGATGGGAAAGCCCTCTTGGTATCATTTTACATGCAGGAGGCTCCCACTTTTAAAAATTTCTGTTAAGAAAGTGAAATTGGCTTTGTTCCATCCTCTACCTCTCAGACTTATCAGGGGACTATGATCTCAGTATGCACCTAATGTTTATAGAAGGAATGAATACACTCAAAGATTACATGTAAGTGATTTAAACACCATACGATGTTTTGGAATGTCTACCTATTTATTCGGGCGTAGAGCATCGATAATCAAGGAGCGTTATGTGATCCGTCGGCAAAATGTCACCAGAATGACAGAAGGTGCCAATTAAGTAAAGTAATTTATCATGGAAACATACTGAAAGATTCTAGAACTATGTGCAGAGGGATGATTCTATTATTTAAATCTACGTTTTTACTGGGAAATTTATGTCAGTAAAATGACATAAATTCATTCTCATTAGGCGTAATGAGTTCATCCAACTCAACTAATAATATGCAACATCTGTCAGGGTGACCTTCCAGCATGCTCTTTTCAGTGACGTCATAGAACTTGTTGATTTGTGCTTCCCAAGTACACCAGGGGGTCAAGGTCAGCCAACTGGTCAGTGCACAATTACTGTGAGACCCACTTCTCACTTGCTATTGTGGATTGAGCCCTGTTGCTAGGGCTGCATCACCCAAAGTGTATGCTAAACTAGTCTAGTCCTTTGGGATGTTAGGAGAAATAAAGTAAGGAAGGGGGAAAGGAGGGGAAGGAGGGATGGAGGGGGGAAGGAAGGAAGGAAGAATGAATTCTCACGATTCTTTATGTTTGGCAGACAGAATGAAATCTTTACTGCAAAACGTCTCAGAGCCTTTACACTATAACTCTGCATTATCACTTTCCAAGTGGAAGATTGGAGGGTCAGCGTTTAGTATCCGTTCGCATGATATGTTGGAAAGAATGGTGTTCATGAAAATTGCTCAGGAGGGCACTGGATAAAATACTCCAGCCCTGCTCCCCTTTCGCTGAGTATGACTCGTGTCACTGTTCTTTCCTTGGGTTCCATCCGAGCCTTCAGCCATCCTCACAGTAAATACTTTAGGCATCACGATTAGAATGCTGCACAACGTGACTTTACTGCCCAGCCTAGCTTCCCCGGAGTCCTTCAAACCAGCATGGCAGGCCCCCTTCAGGACACTGCAGTGAGCTGGCACCAGCCCTCGGTTCCCAGGTAGAGTTCCCAAGTGGAGGAAGACCTGAGGGATACTGTATGAGTCCCATCTTTAGGCAGAGCCAAGGTTAAACTCGGGTGTCTTGCTCAGACATCACTTATCAAGTTCAAGGAGCATTAGCAGTAGACAAAGCCAATGGCTCCAAGCCCATATACCCGCAAAGGATGAGCAAGGGACAAGAACCAAAAAAATTGTGGAAGCCAAAGAAATGGGTCCAAGGCATTGCTGAGAATGGACCTGGGGACATAGTGAGTGAAGGAGTCAACGTGTTTTGAAAGCCAACGTCCTGAGAAGACTCTAAACGAGGCAGGCTGTGTGTCGGGGAGCCCGGGCTGACAGGCTAGTGGCATCTGGAATAGCTCTTGCTGTCATAGTCCTGGAATCAACGAGTCTGAAGTGAGCCTTTTACCCATGGAAGCCCACAGACACCTAATCACAGCTATGTCTGCCTTAACTTCCAGCTGGACTCCTGATAAAGCACTAAAAGATATTGGAGGATGTTGAGCTGCCTCCTTCCTGCCAGACCCTCTCCCTAACCATGACTTTGCTTCTGTGCCCCAGCTGCCAGAGGGGTCTTGTGTCAAAACAGAAAGATCATGCAGAACAAGAATACTGCTACCCTCCTGAGGATGCCAACATCCCAGCTGCCTGGAGGTTCCTGAGGGGGCAGGGTGGGGTGGGGGGATGGGCAAGAGACGATCCCAAAAGGGAAATGAGAGGTCTCAATCTGCAAGAGGTTTCGTTGGCTTCTTGGTCCTCTTAACTTCTACCTTTATCCCTTAACAGTAGTATGTGAGCCTCAGACACTCCCGTGTTTCCCTTCAATTTCTTCTAAAAATACTATAATATTATAATAATAATGTTTTAACATTAATTTTATAATTACCCAAACTATAATTTATAATATTTTAATTAATAATTGACACATTGGAGATTAGTTTTTATATAAAGATATAATACATATTTATAATTTTAATAAGAAGATGAAAACTCAGTATTCACCTTGCAGTTTAACAAATAGAATGTTTCCAGAGCCTGTGAAGTTCCAGTTCATATCTAATGCATTACTTCACCCTTCCAACCAAAAGAAACTCTATCCTAAATTTTATGTTAATCATTCTCTTGCTTTTCTTTATGATTTTGCCATGGGAAACCCTAAACAATATAATGTTCAGTTTTGCCTGTCTTTGAACTTTGGATAAAATAAATCATACTGTATATATTATTTTGTAACTAGTTCTTTTCACTCAACTTCAAAAACAATAATGATAAATATAACTCTCATTTCTTAAATTTCATTGTTATATGGTATTCCATTGTTTGAATGCATCATGCATTATTAATTAACTCTTGTAAATGGGCATTTGATTATTCTAGCATTTTGCTGATATGAACAAAAAAATGTTCTTATATTTGAGCCCTACTGCATATGTGCAAAAATTTCCTAAGGCCAAGCTCCTCAAAAAAATTTTTTTTACCTGAGTACCTGCTAAAAACTTTTGAGAAGCTAAATATTCCCTTAAATAGTTTTAAGTAAACATCTAACATTTTCAATAGAGACTTAAGTAGTTGCAAAAACTGTAATATTTGTCATGGTGTAAATATGGTAAAACCTTATGATAATGCAAATTTAAATATAAAGCCATGAGTGGTCGGCACTTTCATCCACTATTTCCTATTCTCAAATGAGATTTTATCTTCTGTAGGAGTGGGGCAGATAGAGAACTTCAAGGAGAGAATGAGTCCAGGGGAGGAAACAGCAGGCAACCCTGTTTCCGGACACATAAGATGGAAGTTGGGTGACCATGTCTCAAGGCATCTCCTAGCCCAGGCTCCCTAACTCAGGCTGACACAAAGGTCTTCAACTCACAGAGATTCCTGAAATTGCTTCCACTTTTCTGGACGTTATAGAAATATTCAAGACACGGAAATATTGCCATTGATATTAAAGCTGGAGATGGAAGAGATATTATAGAAAAATCATTCAATTCTTTGAATTCTTTCGAAGCCTTATGCAAGAAGTCACTTAGTAATCTAGCATCTTTTTTTTTTTTTTTTTTTTTTTTTTTTTTGTGGTACGCGGGCCTCTCACTGTTGTGGCCTCTCCCGTTGCGGAGCACAGGCTCCGGATGCGCAGGCTCAGCGGCCATGGCTCACGGGCCCAGCCGCTCCGCCGCATGTGGGATCTTCCCGGACCGGGGCACGAACCCACGTCCCCTGCATCGGCAGGCGGACTCTCAACCACTGCGCCACCAGGGAAGCCCTAGCATCTTTAAAAATTATTCTTAATGATCCCTCAGCTGACGACTTGATTAGATCCTTTTTCAATTTGGTTGAAAGTAAAGCATTGTAAACAATTTGACTTGTAAAACATTTTTCAGTCATTTGAGGTATTCATTTTTTCAGTTTCTGGGAAATAGAACAAAGAGGTTTATCATATGTTTATTCCAGAAAGATTTATCAAATAACTATTCATCATCCCTGTAATTTTTTCAGAGTCCGTTTGCTTTTAGGTTATATAACCAAGAAAGTGTTAGGAAAAGGAAATACTGCTGATTCGCATCAAATTTTGCTGATATAATATTTTTAATAAAATTCTTTTTATCCTAAAATGTGCTTTTAAAACATTTTCATCTAAACTTCAGAAATGAGGATGGAACCCATTCAATTTATGGCTAATATCCAGTATATAACTGAATCGGTAAACTAATCTTTAGTTTTAACCAATCACCCAGACCAGACTTTGTGTCAGTAAAAAGATCTGACTTCATATCTCAAATTAAAGTGTTGATGTGAAGCCCTGACAAACATTTCATGTTGCATTATGACTCTAACATAGATAATTCATTGGTAGATGAGTGGATGGATGGATGCAGATACAGTCTTGCTCTAAATTTGTGACCTGGATGAAATAAGGCACTGCCACCTTTGATACTCACCAGAGTGATGCATTTTTTTAAACATTTATTTATTTATTTGGCTGCGCTGGATCTTAGTTGCAGCACGCAGGATCTTTGCTGCCGCATGCGGGATCTTCATTGCAGCATGCAGTATCTAGTTCCCCGACCAGGGATCGAACCCTGGCACCCTGCACAGGGATCGTGGAGTCTTAACCACTGGACCACGAGGGAAGTCTCCAGAGTGATGCATTTTGGATAGCAGTCAGAGATTTCAGGAGGTAAGGAAAATTGTCATCGCTCCTGCTGGATTCGGAATATCCTGATGTGAACCAAAATATTCCATTGCTAACACAATACTCTGCTCTTAACAGAAAAAATTTACAAGACCACAAAAATCACAAAGCCCTACCATAGGTTAATAGCATCTTGATTGAAGGAAGCCTCAGGGCAACAATATCTTGCATTGACTTTTTGGTGCTCCCCAAGGATTTTTACATCCCAGAATGATGCACCCGAGTAAGAGGTCAGTGAGAGGTTTTCTTTTGTAACGACAGAATAAGGATGGTTGTGAAAAGGGAGTTAGAAAAGGGAGAACCTACAAAGATGTTTTTATCCAAGATGTGTTATCAGACAGAACAATTTTAGAGAAGAGTACAGACAGATATTGAAGGTCTAAAAATTCACTTAAAACCACCTATGCTTGCAGAACCCCTGAAGAGTCTTCATGAAGCCCCAGGAAACATTTGCGCTACAGTGTGAAGACCACTGCCAAAGAATAAACATTCAGGAGTAGAACTGAGGCTCACAGGATATGTGTATCTTCAACTTTATAAGATAATCGCAAACTGTTTTCCAAAGTGATTATGCCAATGCACACTCCCACCTGTAATGTACAAGAGTTCCCATTACTCCACATTCTTGCCAACAATTGGTACATTCAAGGTTTTTGCTTGCCAATCTCATAGCTGTAAAATTTTATATCCTATTTTAATTAGCATTTCTTCCATTATTAAGGAGATTACGTATCTTTTCTCGTGTTTATAGACCATTTACGTTTCCTCTTTTGTGAAATTCCTGTTCGTGTGTTTAGTCCATTTATCCATTGGAATCACTGGGCTTTTTTCTTGCTGATTCTCAAGGGTTTTTCTTTAAACATACTGTACATAATAGTACTCTGTCAATTATATATATATTAAGAATATGTTCTCTTGGTTTATGGATTACTGTTTTACTCTGTTTATAATGTATTTTGAGGAACAAAAGTCAATTCTAATGTATTAATTTATTGATATTTCCCTTTATGATTTGTGCTTTTTTGTGTCATAAGAAATTTTTCCTATCTCAAGATCATAAAGACATTCTCCTATATTTCCTTCTAAACGTTTTTAAATTTTGCCATTGACATTAAGTACTCAATCCATCTGGAATTGTTTTTTGTGTCTGAGACACAGTAAGGATCCGTTTTCATTTCTTACCACCTAGATAAAGAATCATCTTTGCACCATTTACAGAGTTTCCCATCCTTTCCCCACTGATCTGCAGGGCCAATTCGGTTACCCAACAGGTTTCCATATACATGTGGATCTGGCGCTAGACTCCCTCTTTTTTCCATTGGTCTAACTATCCCCGTGTCCATGTCACAATACCTTAATTTCTACAACTTTATTATAATGTCTCCATATCCAGAGGGGCAAGTCTCCACCCAGAGTCTTCACTGATTTTGTCCGTTTGTCCTTTCGTGGCAGCCACGGAAGCACACACACTACTTAGATCTCCCTCCAAAGAAAGAATCTCCCGTAGAGGGTGCAGTCAGCCTACAGTTTCCAGCTGGAGGCGCCCTTAGAGTCTGCTTCAGCTTTAAACCTCAGGCCACGTACTCCACAGACAGGCCCTGCCAATGACAATACAGCGGTGGTTGAGGAAGGGCTCACCATAACTGGCCAGAGTGGGACTCCTCTATGGGCAAACATTCACCCAGGCTCCCCATGGATTAGTGGAGACCTCTCACAGCTGCGCCACAGACCAAGCCTCTCCTCGCTGGATGCTCTCTTCTTCCTCCTGTCTTTTCACAGAGGTCAGATCAACATAGCAATCTGAAGGCTTTATCTGCCCACTCCTGCTTGCTCTTCCCTTTATCTTTCATGGGCATTCCACCCAAGAAACCTCTAACCCCGTCTTGGCAGCTGCTTCCCAGTACTCTCATGAAAATTTTAGAATGTTTTTTTCATTCCACAAGAAAACTTGTTGAGATATAAACTGGAATTGAATTGAATCTATTAATCAGTTTGGGGAGAATTAACATCTTTACAACCTGAATGCTTTCTATACATAAACATGCTCTGTCTGTTTATTTGGGTCTTCTTAATGTCTTTCAATAAAGTTTTTAACTTGTTACAAAAAAATAATTTGTACGTCATTGTCAAAAATGTATTCCTTGGTACTTTGCATTGGGATGTACTTTTTAGGTTGGGATGATATCTGGACACTTAAAATTTTATTTTCTGACATTTTGAACTTTCTTTTTCTGATCTAAAGAAATGCCCTAACTTTTGTATCTTAGAGCCATAAGCCTTGATAAACACTCTTACTAATTCTTTTAATTTCTTTGTATATTCATTTACATTTTTTTGTAGACAGTATTATCTGTGAATTATTGTAGCTTAGTTTCTTCCTTTCCAAACCTTGAAACTCATTTATAATTCTTGCCTGATTACATGAGCTATGGCTTCTAGAAAAAGGTGGAATAGAAGAAGTTAAAGGACCATCTTGGTCTTTTCCTTGAACTTAAAGAGAATCCTTTTAATTTTCTACCTTTGAATATGGTGTTGGCTGTAGGTTTTCTGTCAATTTTTCATTAATTTTAGGAAAGTTTCCTTCTATTGCTAATTTCCTAAGAGGTTTTTAAAAAAATTATGAACAATATATTAGACCCCATTGGACCCTGCCCCATATTATTCAGTCGTATTTTACTATAGATATTGTTGCAACAAAAAGCTTTGTGCAGTGTAACTGAACAAAACTTGCATCTGAGTCACCATGGTGTTTGATTACTGAGATTTTAAAACTATCACCACTCTTACATTTTATACATCCTATTTTATCCTCTTTTTCTATTTTTTTCTCCTCTCCACCTATTGAATTCCTCTTCAACCCATACACACTTCCAATTTTTTCTCCTTTACTATATTGGAAATGTACTGTTTCTAATATTTTGTTGGTTTTCTTGGAAATTTTAAGGTGCATATTTAGAGAAGATATAATATTGGGCTGGCCAAAAATTTCATTCGGTTTTTCTATAAGATCCTAACAGAAAACCCAAACGAACTTTTTGGCCAACCCAATATCTTTCCCCTCCTCCTCAACAACATTATTTTTTAATGCTTTTAACTGCAAATATCCCTCCTGATTTATACAATATAAATATGCAGAATTTTATTTCTACTTTAAATTTTTCTACCTCCATACATTAGACATTGTAGATATTGCCTTTTATAATTAATATTTGTTGAGAGTTACCCACAGGTTTACCATTATCTTTATTCACTTTTCCTTCTTGCATTTCAGATCATATAGGATTATTTTTCATCTCTCTGAAGTACATTTTTTAGGAATTCCTTTTGTGAAAGCTTAATGGAAATTAATTAGTCCAGATTTTGTTTGATATGTTTTTATTCCGAAGTTATTTTGGAAAATCATACATTTCCATTAGAATTATGATTTGAGAGTTATTTTCTCTCAGAACTTTCAAGAAACACTTTTCAGTCTTTTAGCTTCCTTTGATACTATTTTTTCCAGTTTTATTGAGATATAATTTACTTACAGGACAGTATAAGTCTAAGGGGTACAGCATAATGACTTGACTTACATATATTGTGAAATGATTACTACAATAAGTTTAGCTTTGTTACCATTCAGAAATCAGTTGTCAGTCTAATTTTAGTTTCTTTGCACATTTCTATCTTTCAACACTTACTGGTTTTAAGATCTTCTCTTCATCTTTACTAACCTCTAATTTTACTATATGTCTAGGTGTAGCTTACATTTTATGTATCTTGCTTGGAATTTATCTGGTCTTGTGAATGTAAGAAAAGATATTTCTATTGGTAGTAAAAATTCTCAGACATTTTTAAAAAATGACTTTTCCCTCTTCTCTGTCATCTCTTTCTGGAACTTCCACTAGGATCATGTTTGAGTCCCTAATTCCTCCATGTTCTTTTGTTCTCCTTCATACGTCCCTTCTCTTGTCTCTCTGAGACGCATTCTATGTAATTTCCTCATACCTATCTCCCAGCATAATTTTTCTCTCTTTTGCTATGTCTAATTTACATTAATCCTTCCCCTGAGTTTTAATACTAATATTTACTTTGTTTCTAGATGTTAAATATGTTTCATTCCAGTTGTGATTGGTCAGTTATGGTAGTCTCTTGTACTTTTATCATATTTTCAATACTTTTAGATTTTTAATATTTGAATATGTTTATTTTGTATCCTATACCTGAAAATTCTAGTTTGGGGATCTGACCCTACATTTTTTCTATCTGCTGACTTGTTTATGATGGCTTCTTTTGTTTGTGCTTTGGTTGATTTTTGTGTATGTGTGTGTGTTTATGTGAGCTCATGTTCTTTGGAATTTTATGTTTGATTATTGTTTGAGGTCTGAGTTTAAAGTCTTTTCTTCCAGAAGCAATTAGTATTTGCCTCTGCCAGGTTAATGAAGACCCTACCAATCCAAAATGAGAATATGTGAACTGAAAGAAATTACAGGTAATGCAGACAGGGAGACAAAAAGATAGGGAATATGAATGAGAATTAAATGACATTTCAACTGGGGATTTTCATGAATGTGGTCATCCAGATGGTGTAAATTCCTGCCCATCCCCACATGAATTTGGATTCATAGTATAGACATTGTTCTATCCCTGCTCATTCCCTTTCCTTCCCCAATCAATCCATCCATCCATAGGCTGGGAAAAACAATCTCTTTGCTTCTTCCTTAGCAGAATAAGTTGTCTGTTTTGTTTTGTTGTTTCATTGCTTGGATTTTGTTTTGTTTGTTTCATTCTTGCAGTTTATGTCCAATATGGGCTGAGCTGAAGGCTAATCTCCCACCTGACCTCACTCAGTTTAGGCCTTCACCTTTCTCTTCCATTTTCCACTGCATTACACATTAACACCAAATTCTAGTCTTTCAGGTATTGGCAAAAATACCCAGGAAAAATGTTGGTTCCAGTGTTTGCTTACCCATGAATTTATGCCTTTTGGATATTTCAGGATATTGAAGAATTTTCTTCCTTCCTACAAGTTTATCTGGCATTTAAAAAGATATTTTGAGACTCAACAATAAGAAAACTAAAATCTCAGTTAACAATGGGCAAAAGATCTGAACAGACAACTCATCAAAGAAGATATATAGAAGACAAATAAGCACAGAAAAAGCTGCTCAAATCATTTATGCAATAAACTCAATGTTTGTGTTCCTTAAAAATCCATATGTTGAAACTTAATCCCCCAAATGATGATATTTAGAGATGGGGCATTCAGGAAGGGATTAGATCATGAGGACAGAGCCCATGTGAATGAGATTAATTCCCTAATGAAAGAGACCCCAGAGAGCTCCCTAGCTCCTTCTACCATGTAAGGATACAGTGAGAAAACATCCATCTACGAACCAGGAAGGGGACCCTCACCATACACTGAATTTGCCAGCACCTTGATCTTGAACTGCTCAACCTCCAGAACTGTGGGAAATAAATGTTTGTTGTTTAAGCCACTCAGTCTATGGTATTTTTGTTATAGCAGCCCTAGTGGACTAAGACAATTTGTCATAAGGAAATTACAAATTAAGACAACAATGATATATCACTACATGAAAATCAAAACTACATGGAAATCAAAAGAAAGCTGGAGTAGGAATACTCATATCAGATAAAATAAACTTTAAAATAAATACTATTACAAGAGACAAAGAAGGACACTACATAATGATCAAGGGATCAATCCAAGAAGAAGATATAACAACTGTAAATATTTATGCACCCAACATAGGAGCACCTCAATACATAAGGCAAATGCTAACAGCCATAAAAGGGGAAATCGACAGTAACACAATAATAGCAGGGGACTTTTTTTTTTTTTTTTTTTTTTTTTTTTTGCTGTACACGGGCCTCTCACTGTTGTGGCCTCTCCTGTTGTGGAGCACAGGCTCCAGACGTGCAGGCTCAGCCACTTTGCGGCATGTGGGATCTTCCCGGACCGGGGCACGAACCCGTGTCCCCTGCATCGGCAGGCAGACCCTCAACCACTGTGCCACCAGGGAAGCCCCCAGTAGGGGACTTTAACACCCTATTTTCACCAATGGACAGATCATCCAAAATGAAAATAAATAAGGAAACACCAGCTTTAAATGGCACATTAAACAATATGAAATTAATTGATATTTACAGGACATTCCATCCGAAAACAAAGGAATACACTTTCTTCTCAAGTTCTCATGGAACATTTTCCAGGATATATCATATCTTGGGTCACAAATCAAGCCTTGGTAAATTTAAGGAAATTGAAGTCGTATCAAGTATCTTTTCCGACCACAACGCTATGAGATTAGAAATCAGTTACAGTGGAAAAAACGTAAAAAAACACAAACACATGGAGGCTAAACAATACATTACTAAATAACCAAGAGATCACTGAAGAAATCAAAGAGGAATCAAAAAATACCTAGAGAAAAATAACAATGAAAACACAATGATCCAAAACCTCTGGGATGCAGCAAAAGCAGTTCTAAGAGGGAAGTTTATAGCAATACAAGCATACTCCCAAGAAACAAGAAAAATCTCAAATAAACAATCTAACCTTACACCTAGGGAACTAGAGAAAGAAGAACAAACAAAACCCAAAGTTAGTAGAAGGAAAGAAATCATAAAGATCAGAGCAGAAATAAATGAAATAGAAACAAAGAAAACAATAGCAAAGATCAATAAAACTAAACCTGGATCCTTGGGAAGATAAACAAAATTGATAAAACTTTAGCCAGACTCATCAAGAAAAAGAGGGAGAGGACTCAACTCAATAAAATTAGAAATGAAAAAGAAGTAACAACTGACACTGCAGAAATACAAACATCCTAAGAGACTACTACAAGCAACTCTATGCCAATAAAATGGTCAACCTGGAAGAAATGGACAAATTCTTAGAAAAGCAGAACGTTCTGAGACTGAACCAGGAAGAAATAGAAAATATGAACAGACCAATCACAAGTAATGAAATTGAAACTGCGATTAAAAATCTCCCAACAGGACTTCCCTGGTGGTGCAGTGGTTGAGAGTCCGCCTGCTGATGCAGGGGACACGGATTCGTGCCCCAGTCCAGGAAGATCCCACATGCCACGGAGCGGCTAGGCCAGTGAGCCATGTCCGCTGAGCCTGCACGTCCAGAGCCTGTGCTCCACAATGGGAGAGGCCACAGCAGTGAGAGGGCCGTGTACCGAAAAAAAAAAAAAAATGACATGAGTAAATCTTAAATGAAACTAATGTACGAACGCTATATACTGTATGAGTCTAATTATACGACACTCTAGAAAAGGCAAAACTATAGAAACAGTGAAAAGATCCGTGATTTTCAAGGGTTTCAGAGGAGAGAAGGGAGATTTGAACAGGTGAAGCACAGGAAATTTTTTCAGGGATGTAAAACCATTATGTACGATATAGGACTCTACTGTGGATATATCACACTGTGCACCTGTCAAAACCCACTGAACTTTACTGCACAAAGAATGCTTCTCAATGTATGCAAATAAAAACCTATTTGAGTGTCCAGTGGAATCCCAAAATGGAATTCAGGATATGACAAAACAATCTAACTGTATTATAAATAGGTGAAACAACCTCACTGAAGGGGTTGGGGGTAAAGGTGCTTGCCTAAGCAAATTCGAAAATGAGTAGAGTCTGTAAAACTAAAGGCAAAATAAATTATACATATACAACCAGGTCTATACTCTAGTTGATAAAGTTGTTTCCCCCAAGTGCATGGGTTAACAATTCTGATACTGTTCTGCATGTATATTGAAGTTGAACAATTGAGTAAATGGTTGTTTTCAACACTGTTGGAGTGGAAGATTACAGACAATCCAAGGGAAGGGCTAGAATGATTCTTATGATAATCAATAGAATTGGAGTCATCAGCATGAACTCATGTTTGGCTTAATATAGATACAGGTGGTAACATATAGAAATATTTATAGATATCTGTACATGTACATGAATTAATATATACACATAAATTCCCTTGTTTTGTCAGCTGGGAAGCCCTAAAAGTTACAACACTCCAACAGCAATGAGCACACCTAGTACCCCGATTTTTGTTTCTAATACCATTGTCCAATAAAAGGAACCAGAGTTCCTTGGAGAAATAGCTGACTCTAGCACTGGGGCAGGGCCTGAGGTGAGCCTGGAGGATCTTACAGTGCTAGAAAGTACGAACACACACACACACGCACACACGCGTGCACACACACACACACACACACACACACACAAGTGATGGGGATATGTCAGAGGGAAATAGGAGCTAAATGAAAAAGGTCCAGATGGCCAAAGCTGGAAAAAAAATGAGCAATAAAATAAAGTAATATTGGATTGTAACCAAGGTATAAAATAAATGTCATGAGCCACACTGATATAAATAAATAACTGAATAAATAAGTGTGAGAGAAGAGAAAAGCCTTTCATGCAGAAAAGTCTCAAGTAGTATATGTAGATACTCTGCCCTCAAGGACAGGGGGCACAATTTCCCACTCCTTAAATGTGCACTGTGACTTCCTTCCAAATAGCACAGTGGTGGGGGTAGAGTGAAGGAAGTAACTTTACGTGGAAAAATTTCACAAACACGACCTCTTCTAGGTAATCAAGGTCAAAATCAACTGTGCTAAGTCATGCTGTTGGTAGGTACCCTTGATGTGATGTGATAAAAATGGCATTTTACCTTTATCATCTTTCTTCCAAAACCCCTAACCTCAGGCTGATTATGAGAAAAGCAACAGACAAATATCAATCGAGGAGCATTCTCCAAAATAGGCCAGTAATGCTCTCAAGCATCAAAATCATCAAAAACAAGGAAAGTCTGAGAAACTTAGAGCCAAGACAACCCTAGAAAGTGATGGGATAGTTCCCGTCTGAGTCTGAAGGTCTGAGGACCAGAATGATGGTTCTGAATGAACCATCATCTGAATGATGACCTAGGTTCCAGTCCAAAGCCGGCAGTCTCCAGACCCAAGAAGAGCCAAAGTCCCAGTTCAAAGCAGTCAGGTAGGTGGAGTTCCCTCTTCCTTACCTTCTTTGTTCTACTCAGGTCTTCAATTGATTGGAGAAGGCAATCTCCTGTACTCAGTCTACCAATTCAAATGTTAATCTCATTCAGAAACACCTTCACAGACCAGGATAATGCGATCATGTTTGACCAAATATCTGGGGACCCCATGACCCAGTCAATTTGACACATCAAATGAACCGTCACAGCTGGAGTCAACAATGAGCCAGGCAGCAGACCTCCAGCCCTGGCAGCTGAGATCCCAGCCTCTCTGCCACTTTCTATACAGGGAATTCAGCTGCAGGGTCTACTCAGCTCCTTCCCTCTGGAGGGGAATGCTGTCCTCGTCACAGTTCCCGACAATGATGAGGGGACCTCAACGGCCACTGCCTGGGCCTGTTGTGAGGACTGGATGAGATTGTGTGTGGGAACATACTACGTAAGCTGTTCAGTTCTGCAGAGGTGAAGGGCTGTCATTATTCTGCTTTTTTTTCCCGGGGATTATCGGCCTTCACATTATCTTTATGTTTTCCAGGCCGAAATGAAAAGAGAACATATCTGAAAAGCTAAGCCCCTATGAATTCATAAAGAGAGACTAGCTGGCATCTCCTGCATCAAAGAGAAGAATAGCAGTGCAAATTTCTGTGTTGCTTTTGGCGCACAAGCCATTTTCTCATGCATTATCTCATGTAATCCTTACCGAAATCCTGTACAACAAAGACTGTTATTATTCTGCTTTTTGTAGATGTAGAGAGAGCCTGAGAGAGGTTAAATGACTGGCCCAAGATAACACTGCTAGGAAGTAACTGAATTATATTTTAACGCTAGGCTTCAGATTCTAAACCTGTGTTCTTTTCACTGCATCACAATCCCTCTTGAGAGGAAACAGTGAACTCAGCCCTTGGCACCATAATAGCCTGTAAAGAAAGACAAGTAAACTTTGCTAATAGTTGAATAACAGATTTTTGGTTCTTCTACATTTAGAAGAACATATCCAAGTGAGGGGTAACAGTATCTAAGGAATCTAGTTTCATGTTACTCATTAATTCATGCATTCCACCAGCATCCACCCATCCAATCAACAAATTAAAGGTCTACTATGTGCTAAGCACCATTATAGGCACTGAGATCACACGTGGTAACCTCAGCCTCACCATCGTCATCATTATCAACAACATTTTCATCCCAATTCACTTTGATTATGTGCATGTCATAGGTGACTAGGTAGAATGTCATGAAGCCTGAGATTACAGAACATGATGCCAATATTGTGTTGGTCATGACTTTGACACACACACTCACCAAGGCAGATACTGGAAGACAGAGTAAAGGAGACACGATCAGCTGGACAACATGAAGATAGGCACAATAAATACATGCAATACGTACACAGAGACAAATACATTTTGTGGGTATGTATTGGGAAGAAGTCGTCATGATATCTGAATTAATAGAATTGTAAAGAACTTTTGTTCCTGAGTACGCAGGTTGATGAAGGCACTTCTGATAATAAAGCAGGACTGTGTCTTTTGGTTCTTGTGATTTCCAGGAAAAAATTCCAGCAGGACATTCAGCATTCAGCACCCAGTGGGGCGGATTTGACTTGCTGCACTTGTGCATAGTAGGTCTTGAATAAATGTTGATTTTTTTTCTTTCCCTTGATTCAGAAGGATATGTGTGGAATGTTTTTCAGAGGAGCTGCTTTAATTTGGGAAGTAATATAAATTCCTCAGAATTTATATCCCTCAGAGAACCACAAAAATAGAAACTCTCCTCTGACCCTTTCTCTGTTTAAACAATGCCTCTTACTCCACTTTAAGGTACAAATCAAATGCGGCTTCTGTCAGGGAGACTTCTTCCCATTCTGACAAGCCCCTATCAGGGTCTATGCATCTGCTTTGCAACCTCCTAGGCCACATAGCTGGGGAGCTGAACACCCCTCACTGTAGCCTCCGCAGACACTCCTCTGTTGTTACTGTGGATGAAACGCCATGCTTCTAGCTTAGATGAATCCATATATTTTTAAACTGGACCCTATTCCCACTTAACCACTCAGCTACAGCAATTTTCCTCTCTCACTTATCTTTACATTTTCCCTTTCTACTTGGTCTTTCCCAACAGTAAACACACTGTTACTTCACCTAGCTTTCAAAAACCCTCTGCTAGCCATGCCCCCCTCCATCTACTCCCCACTTATCTGTCACATCTGTGCCGTGGCCTTCATAGAATTTTCCTCAACCAAAAAAACCCAGCACTTTCCCTCAAGAGGAAGATCATAGCCAGTGACTGACTCCCATGAGGTACCAAAAAGCTGGCCCACTGCCTTGGGGTAAGGATAACTTTGTGGTGCAAACTTTTCCTAAGCATCACTATAGGTGCAGGCTGCAGGTAGTTGTAGCTGTAAAGGACACTCTGCTTCTAGGGAACCAAGCCTAAGACAGTTGGTACCAGAAGTGAGTGGTCCTAGGAAGCTCAAAAGATGAGATTCTCAAATTGGATCACTTGCTGGCTGAATGGCAACGAGGACCCCATCACCGGTGTTAGGTGGAGTACAGATCATTCCCGACATATTCAAGTGTTGGAATGGCTGAGGCTCTTACTTTTGATGAACAGTTGGAAAGAAGTATGCTCACTGGCACCACGTCTTTGGCACTCAAGAGATGTAGAAGATATGATCATTATAAGAACTGTGGAGTCTGGTGGTTGTTCCTGAGCGACATTGACTTATTGAAAAGGGAAAACAACAGGGTGAGATGGTCAGATCTATTAATCAACAATTCAAAGCACGGTGTGAGGGCCATAGGTTATTGTTGACAGTATTTAAAGACCTTTATAGAATAGCTAAAAGGCAGACGTTGCTTAAGATCGTACACTAGAGTTAATTTTAAGAATGATAGAGCTTCAAAAAAGTCTGAATGTTCAGCCTAAGCAAATATCCAAAGGAAAGTCATTGGGTACAAAAATAGTAGCCCCTGAGGCTTGAGATGGGGATGTCCAGACAGACGACCATGAGGATACTGACCCCCAGATTCCCCTGAGCCTTCTGGGCCTGCAGAAGTAACCCCTCCTTCTTTTTGGAAGATAGAGATTCTCCCTTGCTTGAAAACTATGCAGAGATCAAAAATGAAGCAAGTGACTTATGATATTATACTTGCCCTCATCAGAATCTCTTTCTGCCTTTCCTGCTGGTTACCAGATTCATAATTAAAGTTAAATCTCAGCTGGGGCTAACTAGAGAAATGCCAACACTGCTAAGTGAAGTAAGAGGTTATATTCCAAAAGGGCTGTAGGACCAAACTAACATGGTACTTCCAGGACCAGAGAATGTGACTGGGGGTGGAGCCTGATTATCTGACCAAGGTAGAGGGATACAAAGCTGGATAATGGAGGGCCTGTCAGTATGGGATACTCGTCTGTAATACAACACCGACCATCCTGAATAGGGGCCCAAGTGTTGGTTCCAACACACTGCTGGAGTAACACTTAGGAGCTTGGGAAAAGTAATGGTCCACCTTCTATGAAGGAGGGATACCAGATAAAGCATGAAAGCCATGGAGGAAGGATTCCTGAAGCTCAGAGAAGTGAGGATACTAGAATATGTCTATTAGACAAGACCAGAAAAAAATACCAACTAAACATCTTCTTTGGGATGGCTCAGAGGACAATAAAGGTAATAAAGAAAGTGCTGGGGAAAGAGTCACAAGCAGTAAAAAGCTGAGAAACAGTTTTCCTCTGTAGGTCAGGACGGATGATAGCAGATACTGCTTCAGAATTGGCTCCCTAATAGCAATGAGAATGAAAGGAGCATGAAATAGAAGAGGTCAGGTGGCAGCACCTAACAATCAGAAACAAACTGAACCTACTTGCCATCATGGACACCAACACTGGAATAGCAGCCGAGGTATGACCGACCAATAAGAATCTTGGAAATAGCTCTTAACACATGGCATTCTTAGGGACAATATAATACATGGACAACCAGCAAGTCTACTGCTTAAAATACATAAACAAAAACAAAGTTCTGAGAATGGATGATCAGAAAGATAAGGTCAGCTGCTCCAGTGGAAAGTCATGATTGTCCAGTTTGCAGACCAGAGTTCTCAGATCCAGAGCTCATTGCCTGCAGGAAAGACCAGATCTTCATGAAAAAAAAAAAAAAAAGCAACAACACAGCAAGTGTACACGGCAGTGTTTCCCAGTCCTTCTGCCCAACAAGCAAACAATAACAACAAAAAAATTATGGCCATTTACTCAGATAATTGTGTATTGAGGACAGGCAAATAAGCAGATCTTTTAAGGGCTTAGAATACAGGATATGTCTAGACACTAACACCCAGGAACCCAAACCCAAAGTGCCATTGTTACCCCTGTTATAGTGGGGACTATGGGGCTCATTAATAAATGAATTCCTGGCCCAGGTCCATCTCAAAGTGGATCCATTGGCTCCATAGATTCATTCATTACTATTTCCCTGATTTCTAAATGTATAATCAAAATTGCCCTACTTAGCAATTTGGCAGAGCTCTCAAATTAACCTGCAGAGTAAGAGCTATGATAATAAGAAAGACCAAGTGAAAGCTTGTGAAGTTGTTCCTCCCTCCAAGATAGTAAATCAAAAACAATATCTCATCCCAGAATATATATGACAGATATTAGTGTCACCCTCAAATCCTTAATAGACTGTCATATCCCATTTACTTCACTAGGGCAAAAACCAGATGGATTATGATAGATATTCATGGACTGTCACAAACTTAGCCAAGTATGGTCTTATGTGTAGCTGCTGTGCCAGATGTGGTGTCTTTACTTGAGGAGATTAATACAGCCTAAGATGTATTGTGTGTGCTATTGATCTAATGAGTGTGTTCTTTTCCATTCTCATAAGAGGGGAAGATGAGAAATAGGCTGGACGCTCATGGGATAATAGTACACATTCACAGTGTTGCTGCAGGGCTGTTAGTTTTCCCAAATATAGTCCAAAAGCAGCTTGACCATCTGGACACCTTGAAGATGATAGTGAGCACGTAACCGTGGAATCTTTTAGTCCTACTATATTGCGAACTATCCAGAGGCTATTGGCCTGATAGAGGGATGGAACAACCTTTTGAGGACAGCTGAGGGGCCAGATTGAAGATGACACCTTTGAATATGGGGTGATAGTCTTTATAATGTGGTGGACATTTTAAACCAACGGCCATTATATTGTGTGTCCAATAGGTGAAACAGATGCGTGAGAGAACTAGGGGTGGAAGTAGGGTAAGCCACTTAGGAAATGGGTGTTTCCTTTGCCTATAACTTCAGACTCCACAGGTGTAAAGGTCCTGGTTTCCAGAGAAGAGGATGCTTTTACCAAGGGACCCAGAAGAGTGCTACTTGGTCATTTGAAAATCCTCATGGAAGTAGACCAGCAGTCACAGAATGTTACTGTACCAACAGGGGCAGTAGATCCTAATCCTCGATGGGATATAAAACTTCTGCAGCATAATAAGACTAGAAAAAAATAAGTTTGGCAGGGAAGTGATCCTCCAGAGTGGCCCTTGGTAGTTCCACGTCTTATAAATGGGCAAGTGCGATAAGCTTAGTCCTATGGGACTCTATCCTAAAATCCTCTTCAGGACACACCTCAGTCAGTGATGGATTGACATGGGTGTACAAAAGGCTAGCCCCCTTTGTCTCAACATGGGACTAAGTCTGTTACATTATTTGTGCTTCAGAGTTTCTTCATAGGATCAAACTAAGGCTTGTCTCGGTTGAGACCACACTCTTGCTTGGCTTCTCTCCTGTCCCTATCCTACTTTCCTCACTCCCTTGCTCCCATGAACACTTCCAGGATAAATCTCTTGAGCAAGAAGAACATTTTCAGGCTCTGCTTCTAGGGAATCTTGACTAAGACACAGAGATTTTTTGACAGTTTTGTTCATGAATATATCAACATCTCTAGAAAAAAGATGCATAGCACGCAAAAAGCACTTAGATAATATATGTTGAATAAGAGTTTAATCCTTTTCACACTGAATCGTCATGCTTGGTTTACTTGCTATTATTTGTTTACTTTGTGATTTATTTTACTCATCTGACAGGCCTTTAGCCAGTGTCTCCCATGTTCTAGGCTCTATACCACATGGTGTAGATACAGAAAAGCAAAAGTTGATATCCCTTTCCTGAAGCCACCTTCAGCCTTATCAAGAAGACGTATCAATAAACCAGCTTATTTGGGTGCAAGGTAACAAGTGCCATGATACAGAGAGTGTCTGGATCTTCCGTTTTTTAACCTCAAGAGAAACAGAGACACAGGCTCACAGTAGGCACTCAATAAACAAGGGAAGATTAAATGAATAATTTGAAGCAATTTCATAGAGTCTCAGGAGATGTGAGACCTGGTTAGATCTGGCACAGCCTCAGTTGCACCCCAGCAGCTCAGAGGGACCAATCCTCCTTGCTCTGCTCATGGGGGAAAGGCCACCCCATTTCTCTTTGCCTGGCTATCTCCTGTTCACCATGGAAGACTCAGTTCTGGCATCACCTTCCCTGGAGTATCTCTTGACCCTACTGCACCCTGAGATCAGAGGAGGTGCCTTTTCTAACCGTCTGTGCCTGCCTTTTCCATCGTGCTTAGCATTGTGTGCCATGATTTTCTGGCCTATCAACTGATAGGTTTTTTCATTGTTTTAATTGGTTTTTGTTTAATTATTTAACTGTTTTTTAACATCCAAGGGAGCATCGATGTGTGAAAAAAGATATTTGGTATAGCTTGGGTTTTCACCAATAGTCATTTCTTTTCATTTTTTATTTCAAATCTATCTTTTCTTCAGCATTTAAATTCAATTTTCAAGTCCAGCATATCTGCTTGTAAATTTAGTATTTAGATGTGAAAATTAAAAACACTCTCATTTGTTCTATTCTTTGATTTCTACTAATTTAACTCATAAATTTCACAGATTAATTTTCCCTAAGCACATGAACATTATTTTTTAAAGTTCGTCACATTTTTTCAAATATATCAAAGTCACAAAAACTTAACAAGTTAAAATCTCCCATACTATCTAAGACTTCATTAATTACATTCCCTTAAACATGTCAAACTATGATCATATATTAAGTATATTTTATTTTCTTAAGCACTTCAAACAGCCAACAAGACAGGCTTATAAAGCTACCAATAAAAGTCTTTCTAACTCTCCACAACTCTCCTAACTTTAATACATATGAAGTTACACAATGAGTAGATCAGATACAGTTAAGCATTTCAATGTCTCCCACAGTAATGAATAAATATGATAACTTAGATTCTCTTAAGCTTTCAAGCAAATGTAATTAGATAAAACTTCCTAACATTTGAAATTGAAATCTCAAGTCTAAATTTTCTAGGATGTTATATTCTCTTAAATGTCTCAACCATCCTACAAAGTATATCCCAACAGCACAATGAATACAAAACTTTCCTACTACGCTGGTATAATCACAATTTACATAAATGTTTAAATACCAAATTTATTTATTTATCATCTATATACCTATATTTATATATTATATCTTCCCAGGGTTAAAAAGTCACCTATCCAAGGTAAGACAGGCCTACAGATGCAAGGCTGTCAGAGATTTGAGACCATAGTTACAAATGCAAAGGTTTAGTCAAAGATTTGGGGATGCATAACCTGAATCAAATCATGAGGAAACAATCAGACAAACTAGGAAACATTCTGCAAAACAACAGATTGTGCTCTTCAAAAATTTCAGTGTCGTTCAAAACAAAATAGAAAGACAAGAAAGAAGACTAAGTAGATATGATAACTAAATGTAATGCATGATCCTGGATTGAACCCTGGATGAGAGGGGAAAATAGTACTTTCAGGCAGCATTGGGACAATTAAGAAAATTTGAATATCAACTATATATTGGATAATAGTTTGTATTAAATTTAAGTTTCCTGAGTTTCGTCACTGCATTGTGAGTATATAAGAGAATTTGACCCTTTTTAGGAGAGTCCTGGTGAAGTATTTGGGGGTGAGGTGTCAGATCTCCACAACAGATTCAGCTAAACAATAATAATAATAGTAAGAATAATGCAAAGAAGAATAAAAACCTGTGTATCTTTATGTGTGTGCAGAGAGAGAGAAAGAGAAAGCAAAACCATGGCAAAAATGTCAACAATGGGCGCAGCTAAGGTGAAGAAGATATTGAGAACCAAGTTCTTGCAACTTTCCTGTAGTTGTTTTTACAAAACAAAAAGATTTCATTGAAAATTAAAAACTAAAAAATCAAAAGTAAGATTTGGGATGAGCTCATATGAACTTGGATGTGTCTTTGAAGAGAATTAAACTTGAGCCATAGACAATCAAAGCAACAGAAAACCACTGGCACATTTAAACAGAAAACTGACCTACTGAAATGATACTGGATTCTTTGGAGCTGAAGGAAGGCTGGGAAATGAGTTTCTGAGGCTGTTCTTCTAGAAGAATGCCTAAAATCAGATTTCCTCCCAAGGAAAATAAAATTGCCATCATTGTGCCATGGCGTTGCGGTCACTGGACCCTGACTATGCGGTGGGCTCAAAGCCTGGTACCCTAGGCTCAAAGCTCCTATCATAGCTGTTCCTCTGGCCACTAGGATGGATTCTCCACATCTCTGTTCTTTGCATGAACTGCTCACCATTCAAAGTCTAAGGCATTTGCTTTTGATTACCTGAGTCTAAGGCACAAACGAAAACACTAGCTGGGAGAGAAGCTAGGAAAAGTCAGGATCTGACCTCCAGCTCCTGCCACTGCAGGCAGGCTCTGCCGCTCTCATCAAGGGTCCTAGTGACGGACTTCCCCAATCACAGGAAGTGGGTCCATATGATGGGAAGAGAAAAGGAAAAGGATCCGTGTCCATGACACCCAGTGCACTCCTCTTAAGCTCTGCCTGCTCTATCAAGGGCCCCCAAGGCCAAGCCTTTCGGCTGGGCTCTACCTTTGCAACTCCAGTCTGAATTCACGCCTTTCTTAAGGTAACCGCTTTCAACTCTTATCACTGATTCGAGTGGACAGAAGTCTGCCCCCCTCATCCCTACCTCTTTCAACTAAACATTTCAGTGCCTAATTACTTTATTGAATTCTGTGACCCTCCCTACCCACTTCCCTTTCACCCCCGCAGTCAGGATTGTGACTAACATCCCCTAGTCGTGAATTGTAGCAGGACTGTCTCCAGGCTCTTTCCAGCTTCCTTATGGATCTCAATCACCACTTTGTGACATTTTATTGTCAGGACCCAGCACAGAGCCTGGAAAACAGTAGGTGCTTAGGCACAAGGATTGGTAAATAAATGCATGAAGAAATGATGAGGAGTAAGTGGATGAATAAACATGGATACTATGAAAAATTACCCCTCTGCTTAACAATAATATACAAAACACACAGATTCTTACGTTGACAGAATTTCAATCCATTTCTCGGAAAATGGTGTCTGTATTTAAACATGAGGTTTGATTTCTTAAGGCTGCTGGGTCCCTGGGAGAGTGGGACCTCTGCCATCATAGATAGCAGGACCACCTGAAGATCTCCCTCTTACAGCAGCACTAACTTCTCTCCTTCCTGTGACCACCCCCCAACTTAGAAGGGATAACAAGTGATTAAATTCACCCATAGTTCTGACACACCAGCGGACCCTGAGCTCGGAGAACAGGCTAGTTCATTCTTGAATCCTGATTTTTTTTTAAGATGTGAAAGAGACAAAAGGTTAATGATAAGTGTTCAGAATCTGTGTGGAGAAGCTAGTCCCAGGGCAAGATCTCCCAACCCTCCCATCTTTTTCTCTCTTTTTCTTGGCCTTCTCCCTGCAGCCAGGGACCTTAAAACCCAAAGGCTGAAAAACTCATTATCACTGGATAGAAATGTAAGTAAACAAGTCATTGCAATAATGAATTCTACGGCAAAAGGCAGGAACAGAAAGAAGGAATTTTTTGCAAAAGATTGGGCTGGAACTGGGTCATTTTCCAGCTACAATAACCCTAAGAAGGCTTTTGTCGGTTTCCAGACACGTAAATCAAAAAGGCTACTTCAAGACAAAAATGGAAGGGGGAAGCAGTCTTTACCATTGACCCTCAACCTGCATTCCAAAACTAACTTTAAGGCTAAGAAGCTCTAATCCCTCAACCAAACAGAGGGAGCTAAAAAGATTGGATTTGAAAAGACCACAGGAAATGAGATTGGCAATAGCTCTCTACACAGAGCTAGTCAAAGGACTTGGAGAAGTTAAAACGAGATGAAAAGGAAGAGTCAAAAAATTATCCACAAAATATATACGAAACATGAAGCTGAAACCAGCTGAACTGCCTCCCTAATTTCTCCCAGCTCCACGGATGCTTTAAGTGCCAGATCTGGGGTTCCGGGGACTGCCACTGATGTGAATGGGAGTGGGGTGTTTCTGCTTGTGAATTTCTAGTCTGAATTGTATTAGCGTAAGTGACAGGGACGTTGCTTGTGATTTGATTCTCAGGAGCCGACTGTTTCTGATATTTTACTAACAGTTTGGGTAAATATGCCGAAACCAATATGTTCAGCCAGGTGCTGGGCAAATTTAGCCCAACGTGGAACTCGGGGGGCGGGGGGCGCCTGCACAAATCTGTATCCCCAGATGCAAGACACCAAGTTAAAATTAGTGTAATTCAAATAGAGGAGGTTTGACCAAGGGAAAGCGTAAAGAGATCAAAGGGAAAGCAGAGGTGAAATTGGATACAGTTGCATGTTGGTTCATTAGAAGGCAAAGGGTACTTAATTATTTTATTCCAGCTTTTTTTTTTTTCAAAGAATTGGGTTAATGCTTTCACTATTCCAGTTTGACCCTAAACTTCCCCACATTAAGAAAGCTCTGTGTCACAACGATATGGTAAATACAAAGGAAATTTCCTACATCATTATTAATCTGGGACCAGGCATGAAATTCCAAGTGTATTTAAAATTAGAACCATATTTTTAAAAAACTGTGCTAAACATGAGTGTCATCAAAGTGATGTATTTATTTTTGTAGGGTGCTGCAATTTCTCTGTATTCCCATCTATTTATCAATTATTTCCCCCAACAATATATTGTTTTAAAATTGCAATTAACCAACATAATAGGTCTTTAGTTATTATCATATTATATAATTTTATCTCTCTATAGGCATGTAAAAATCACATTTATCGGGTCATTTACCTTCTAGGTTGGGGGTCTTACCCAGAAATACAATAATAATTATATTTTAAAAGAATTGGAGGGAACCTTCAAGATGGCAGAGGAGTAAGACGTGGAGATCACCTTCCTCCCCATAAATACATCAGAAGTACATCTACATGTGGAACAGCTCCTACAGAACACCTACTGAACGCTGGCAGAAGACCTCAGACTTCCCAGAAGTCCAGAAACTCTCCCACGTACATGGGTAGGACAAAAGAAAAAACAGAGGCAAAAGAATAGGGACAGGACCTGCACTAGTGGGAGGGAGCTGTGAAGGAGGAATAGTTTCCACACACTAGGAAGCCCCTTCACTGGAGGAGACGGGGGTGGGCAGGGTGGAACCTTCAGAGCCACGGAGGAGAGAGCAGCAACAGGGGTGCAGAGGGCAAAGCAGAGAGATTCCTGCACAGAGGATCGGTGCTGACCAGCACTCACCAGCCTGAGACGCTTCTCTGCTCACCCGCCGGGGCAGGTGGGGGCTGGGATCTGAGGCTCTGGCTCCGGAGGTCAGATCCGAGGGAGAGGACTGGGGTTGGCTGTGTGAACACAGCCTGCGGGGGCTAGTGCACCACAGATAGCTGGGAGGGAGTCCGGGAAAAAGTCTGGAGCTGCCGAAGAGGCAAGAGACCATTGTTTTGGGGTACGCACGGAGAGGTGATTCAGAGCACCACCTAAACGAACTCCAGAGATGGGCGCGAGCCGCGGCTATCAGCGTGGGCACCAGAGATTGGCATGAACTGTTAAGGCTACTGCTGCAGCCACCAAGAAGCCTGTGTACAAGCACAGGTCACTATTAACACCTCCCCTCCCGGGAGCCTATGCAGCCGCCACTGCCAGGGTCCTGTGATCCAGGAACAATTTCCCCTGGAGAACACATGTTGGGCCTCAGGATGGTACAAAGTCACACCGGCCTCTGCCGCTTCAGGCTCGCCCTGCATTCTGTA
The DNA here is from genome assembly GCF_059928025.1 of Delphinapterus leucas. Classification (NCBI taxonomy): domain Eukaryota; kingdom Metazoa; phylum Chordata; class Mammalia; order Artiodactyla; family Monodontidae; genus Delphinapterus; species Delphinapterus leucas. Next base: position 43,629,296 of record NC_143133.1, on the reverse strand, counting down.
CCCCTCCCTCCCCGGCCTGAGTGAGCCAGAGCCCTCTACTCAGCCACTCCTTTAACCCCCTCCTGTCTGGGCGAAGAACAGACGCCAGAGGGTGACCTACACACAGAGGCGGGGCCAAATCCAAAGCTGAACCCCAGGAGCTGTGCGAACAAAGAAGAGAAAGGGACATTTCTCCCAGCAGCCTCAGGAGCAGAGGATTAAATCTCCACAATCAACTTGATGTAGCCTGCATCTCTGGAATACCTGAAGAGGCAATGAATCATCCCAAAATTGAGGCAGTGGGTTTTGGGAGCAACTGTAGACTTGGGGTTTGCTTTCTGCGGCTGATTGGTTTATGGTTTTACGTTTATCTTAGTTTAGTATTTAGAGCTGATTATCATTGGTAGATTTGTTTATTGATTTGGTTGCTCACTTCCTTTATATATACATATTTTTTCCTTTTTCTCTTTTTGTGAGTGTGTATGTGTATGCTTCTTTGTGTAATTTTGTTTGTTTTTGTTTTTGTTTTTTTGTGGTACGTGGGCCTCTCACTGTTGTGGCCTCTCCCATTGCGGAGCACAGGCTCTGGATGCGCAGGCTCAGCGGCCATGGCTCACGGGCCCAGCCGCTCCGCAGCACGTGGGATCTTCCTGGACCGGGGCACGAACCCGTGTCCCCTGCATCAGCAGGCGGACTCTCAACCACTGCACCACCAGGGAAGTCCGTGTGATTTTGTTTGTATAGGTTGCTTTTACCATTTGTCCTAGGGTTCTGTCTGTACATTTTGTATTGTTTTTTACTTTTTTTAGTAAAGTTTTTAGTACTTGTTATCACTGGTGGATTTGTTTATTGCTTTGGTTGATCTCTTTTTTATATAACTTTTTTTAATTTTAATTACTTTTTACCTTAATAACTTTATTATTGTTTTTCTTTCCTTCTTTCTTTCTTTTTCTCCCTTTTCTTCTGAGCCATGTGGCTGACAGGGTCTTGGTGCTCCAAACAGGTGTCAGGCTTGAGGCTCTGATGTGGGAGAGCCAAGTTCAGGACATTGGTCCGCCAGAGAACTCTTGGCCCCATGTAATATCAATCAGCGAGAGGTCTCCCAGAGATCTCCATCTCAACGCTAAGACCCACATCCACTCAATGACCAGCAAGCTCCAGTGCTGGAAACCCCATGCCAAACAACTAGCAGACAGGAACACAACCCCACCCATTAGCAGAGATGTTGTCTAAACCATAATAATGTCACAGACACCCCAAAACACACCAGCAGACATGGTCCTGCCCATCAAAAAGACAAGATCCACCTCATCCACCAGAACACAGGCAAGAGTCCCCCCCACCAGGAAGCCTACACAACCCCTTAAACCAACTGTAGCCACTGGGGGCAGACACCAAAAACAACAGGAGCTATGAACCAGCAACCTGTGAAAAGGAGACCCCAAACACAGTAAGTTAATCATTATGAGAAGACAGAGAAATACAGAGCAGATGAAGGAGCAAGGTAAAAACCCACCAGACCAAACAAATGAAGAGGAAATAGGCAGTCTACCTGAAAAAGAATTCAGAGTCATGATAGTAAAGATGATCCCAAATCTTGGAAATGGAATGGAGAAAATACAAGAAACATGTAACAAGGACTAGAAGAACTAAAGAGCAAACAAACACAGATGAACAACACAATAAATGAAATAAAAAATTCTCTAGAAGGAATCAATAGCACAATAACTGAGGCAGAAGAACAGATAAGGCATCTGAAAGATAAAATAGTGGAAATAACTGCCTCAGAGCAGAATAAAGAAAAAAGAATGAAAATAATTAAGGACAGTTTTAGAGACCTGTGGGACAACATTAAATGCACCAACATTCGAATTATAGGGGTCCCAGAAGAAGAGAAAAAGAAAGGGACTGAGAAAATATTTGAAGAGATTATAGTTGAAAACTTCCCTAATATGGGAGAGGAAATAGTCAATCAAGCCCAGGTAGCACAGAGAGTCTCATACAGGATAAATCCAAGGAGAAACATGCCAAGACACATACTAATCAAACTACCAAACATTAAATACAAAGAAAAATGTTAAAAGGAGCAAAGAAAAAACAACAAATAACATACAAGGGAATCCTCATAAGGATAACAGCTGACCTTTCAGCAGAGACTCTGCAAGCCAGAAAGGACTGGCAGGACATATTTAAAGTGATGAAAGGGAAAAACTTACAACCAAGATTATTCTATCCAGCAAGGATCTCATTCAGATTCGACAAAGAAATTAAAACCTTTAAAGACAAGCAAAAGCTAAGACAATTCAGCACCACCAAACCAGCTTTACAACAAATGCTAAAGGAACTTCTCTAGGCAGGAAGCACAAGAGAAGGAAAAGACCTACAATAACAAACCCAAAACAATTAAGAAAATGGTAATAAAAACATACATATGGATAACTACCTTAAATGTAAATGGATTAAATGCTCCAACCAAAAGATATAGACTGGCTGAATGGATACAAAAACAAGACCCATATATATGTTGTCTCAAGAGGCCCACTTCAGACCTAGGGATACATATAGACTGAAAGGGAGGGGATGGAAAAAGAAATTCCATGCAAATGGAAATCAAAAGAAGGCTAGAGTAGCAATCCCCCTATCAGACAAAAGAGACTTTAAAATAAAGACTATTACAAGAGACATAGAAGGACACTACATAATGATCAAGGGATCAATCCAAGAAGAAGATATAATAATTGTAAATATTTATGCACCCAACATAGGAACACCTCAATACATAAGGCAAATGCTAACAGCCATAAAAGGGGAAATCAACAGTAACACAATCATAGTAGAGGACTTTGACACCTCACTTTCACCAATGGACAGGTCATCCAAAATGCAAATAAATAAGGAAACACAAGCTTTAAATGATACATTAAACAAGATGGACTTAATTGATATTTATAGGACATTACATCCAAAAACAACAGAATACACTTTCTTCTCAAGTGTTCATGGAACACTCTCCAGGATACATCATATCTTGGGTCACAAATCAAACCTTGGTAAATTTAAGAAAATTGAAATAGTATCATGTATCTTTTCTGAATACAATGCTATGAGACTAGAAAACAATTACAGGAAAAAGTCTGGAAAAATACAAACACATGGAGGCTAAACAATACACTATTAAATAACCAAGGGGTCACTGAAGAAATCGAAGGGGAAATCAAAAAACACCTAGAAACAAATGACAATGAAAACATAACGACCCAAAACCTCTGGGATGCAGCAAAAGCAGTTCTAAGAGGGAAGCTAATAGCAACACAATCCTACCTCAAGAAACAAAAATCATCTCAAATAAACAAACTAACCTTACACCTAAAGCAATGAGAGAAAGGAGAACAAAAAAAACCCAAAGTTAGCAGAAGGAAAGAAATCATAAAGATCAGATCAGAAATAAATGAAAAAGAAATGAAGGAAACGATAGCAAAGATCAATAAAACTAAAAGTTGGTTCTTTGAGAAGAATAACAAAATTGATAAACTATTAGCCAGAGTCATCAAGAAAAAAAGGGAGAAGACTGAAATCAATAGAATTAGAAATGAAAAAGGAGAAGTAACAACTGACACTGCAGAAATACAAAGGATCATGAGAGACTACTACAAGTAACTATATGCCAATAAAATGAACAACCTGGAAGAAATGGACAAATTCTTAGAAAAACACAACCTTCCGAGACTGAACCAGGAAGAAATAGAAAATATATATAGACCAATCACAAGCACTGAAATTGAGACTGTGACTAACAATCTTTCAACAAACAAAAGCCCAGGACCAAATGGCTTCTCAGGCGAATTCTATCAAACATTTAGAGAAGAGCAAACACCTATCCTTCTCAAACTCTTCCAAAATATAGCAGAAGGAGGAACACTCCCAAACTCATTCTGCAAGGTCACCATCACCCTGATACCAAAACCAGACAAAGATGTCACAAAGAAAGAAAACTACAGGCCAGTATCACTGATGAATATAGATGCAAAATTCCTCAACAAAACACTAGCAAACAGAATGCAACAACACATTAAAAAGATCATACACCGTGATCAAGTGGGGTTTATTCCAGGAATGCAAGGATTCTTCAATATATGCAAATCAATCAATGTGATAAACCATATTAACAAATTGAAGGAGAAAAACCATATGATCATCTCAATAGATGCAGAAAAAGCTTTCAACAAAACCCATCACCCACTTATAATAAAAGCCCTCCAGAAAGAGGGCAGAGAGGGAACTTACCTCAGTATAATAAAGGCCATATATGACAAACAGCCAACATCACTTGCAATGGTGAAAAACTGAAACCATTTCCTCTAAGATCAGGAACAAGGCAAGGTTGTCCACTCTCACCAGTATTATTCAACATAGTTTTGGAAGCTTTAGCCACAGCAATCAGATATGAAAAAGAGATGAAAGGAATCCGAATCAGAAAAGAAGAAGTAAAGCTGTGACTGTGTGCAGATGACCTGATACTATACATAGAGAATCCTAAAGATGCTACCAGAAAACTACTAGAGCTAAGCAATGAATTTGGTAAAGTAGCAGGATACAAAATTAATGCACAGAAATCTCTTGCATTCCTGTGCACTAATGATGAAATATCTGAAAGAGAAATTAAGGTAACACTCCCATTTACCATTGCAACAAAAATAATAAACCTACCTAAGGATACAAAAGACTTGTGTGCAGAAAACTATAAGACACTGATGAAAGAAATTAAAGATGATACAAACAGATGGAGAGATATACCATGTTCTTGGACTGGAAGAATCAACATTGTGAAAATGACTACAAAATCCAAAGCAATCAACAGATTCAATGCGATCCCTATCAAACTACGAATGGCATTTTTCACAGAACTAGAACAAAAAGTTTCACAATTTGTATGGAAACACAAAAGACCCCGAATAGCCAAAGCAATCTTGAGAAAGAAAACAGAGCAGGACGAATCAGGCTCCTGGCCATCACACTATTCTACAAAGCTACAGTAATCAAGACAGTATGATACTGGCACAAAAACAGAAATGTAGATCAATGGAACAGGATAGAAAACCCAGCAATAAACCCACGCATATATCCTCACCATTTTTTGATAAAGGAGGCAAGAATATACAATGGAGAAAAGACAGCCTCTTCAGTAAGTGGTGCTGCGAAAACTGAACAGCTACATGTAAAAGCATGAAATTAGAACACTCCCTAACACCATACACAAAAATAAACTCAAAATGGATTAAAGACCTAATTGTAAGGCCAGACACTGTAAAATTCTTAGTGGAAAACACAGGCAGAACACTCTATGACATCAATCACAGCAAGATGCTTTTTGACTCACCTCCTAGAGAAATGGAAATAAAAACAAAAATTAACAAATGGGACCTAATGAAACTTAAAAGCTTTTTCACAGCAAAGGAAACCATAAACAAGACAAAAAGACCACCCTCCGAATGGGAGAAAGTATTTGCAAATGAAGCAAGTGACAAAGATTACTCTTCAAAATTTACATGCAGCTCAGTATCAAAAAAACAAACAACGCAATCCAAAAATGAGCAGAAGACCTAAATAGACATTTCTCCAAAGAACATATACAGATTGCCAACAAACGTATGAAAGAATGCTCAACATCACTAATCATTAGAGAAATGCAAATCAAAACTACAATGAGATATCATCTCACACTGGTCAGAATGGCCATCATCAAAATATCTATAAACAATAAATGCTGGAGAGGGTGTGGAGAAATGGGAACCCTCTTGCACTATTGGTGGGAATGTACATTGATACAGCCACTATGGAGAACACAGTGGAGGTTCCTTAAAAAACTAAAAATAGAACTACCATACGACCCAGCAATCCCACTACTGGGCATATACCCTGAGAAAACCACAATTCAAAAAGAGTCACGTACAATGTTCATTTCAGCTCTATTTACAATAGCCAGGACATGGAAGCAACCTGTGTCCATCGACAGATGAATGGATAAAGAAGATATGGCACATATATACAATGGAATAATACTCAGCCATGAAAAGAAACGAAATTGAGTTATTCGTAGTGACGTGGATGGACCTAGAGTCTGTCATACAGAGTGAAGTAAGTCAGAAAGAGAAAAACAAATACTGTATGCTAACACATATATATGGAATCTAAAAAAAAAAAATGGTTCTGAAGAACCCAGGGGCAGGACAGGAATAAAGATGCAGACGTAGAGAGTGGAGTTGAGGACATGGGGTGGGGGAAGGTTAAGCTGGAACGAAGTGAGAGAGTGGCATTGACATATATATACTACAAAATGTAAAATAGATAGCTAGTGGGAAGCGGCTGCATAGCACAGGGAGATCAGCTCAGTGCTTTGCGACTACCTAGAGGGGTGGGATACGGAAGGTGGAAGGGAGACGCAAGAGGGAGGGGATATGGGGATATATGTATACGGATAGCTGTTTCACTTTATTATACAGCAGAAACTAACACACCATTGTAAAGCAATTATACTCCAATAAAGATGTGAAAAGGGCTTCCCTGGTGGCGCAGTGGTTGAGAGTCCGCCTGCTGATGCAGGGGACACGGGTTCATGCCCCGGTCCGGGAAGTTCACACATGCTGCGGAGCGGCTGGGCCCTTGAGCCATGGCCACTGAGCATGCGCATCTGGAGACTGTGCTCCTCAACGGGAGAGGCCACAAGAGTGAGAGGCCTGCATACTGCGGAAAAAAAAAAAAAAAAAAGATGTGATAAAAGAAATTTTGGTACCTGGAAATGGGGTGCCCTTGAAGCAAAAATTTTTAAATGTGAGAGTGGCTTTAGAATAAGGAAGACAGAGGCTGGAAAATTTTGATGAGTGTAATAGAGAAAGTCTAAATTGCCTTGAAAATATTTAGTAGAAATATTGATGTTGATGACTCTGTTACTGAGGACTTAGAAGGAAGTAAGGATCATGACAGAGAAAATGTATATTACATCAGAGAATACCTAAATCGTCATGAACAGACTGTTGGTAGAAATATGATGGCAAAGTCACTGCCACTGAGAGACAGATGGAAATGAGGAATCAATGATTGGAAACCAGAAGAAAGGGAATCCATTTTATATAGTGGCAGAAAGGGCAGCTGAATTGTGTCTTGCAATTATGTATAAAGAAAAACTTGCAAACAAAGGACTTGGATATTTAGCTGAGGAGATTTCAACCAAAGTGGTAAGATGTAGTTTCTTCTTGCTTCTATAGTACAAGGAATAGTAGAGGAAACAGATAATTTGAGGAACTGTTAAGCAAAAAGGAACCAGAACTTGATAATTTAGGAAATTTCCAGCTAATCCATCTTGCAAAAGATCTATTGGGTAAAGCACTTTAAAGACCTAAAAAAATGGTGGAATATATCATGTTCATAGATTGAAAAATGTAATGATTGATTCTCCACAAGTTAATCATAATTTTAATCAATATCCCAGGAGGATTGCTATAAAAATTGACTAGCTGTTTTAAACATTTTTAACAGAAACATAAGGTCAAGAAAAGTCAAGACCCTCTTGAAGAACAAAGCTAGAAGATTTATGGTGTCAGATATGAAGATGTATTAAGAAGCTATAGTAATTAAGAGAGCATAGTATTGACATTAGACAGACAAATAGGCCAGTGGAACGGAATAGAGAGTCCAGGGATGCACAACATATAAGGGGCACTTAATATAAGAAGGACAAGGCAAAGCGAAAAATGGACTTTCAATAAACAGTATGGTTCAATTAGATATCCATATGAATCTGTACCATTACATCACAAAATACATAAAAATCAATTCCAGATAGATGGTAGATCTAAATATGAAAGGGAGAACAATAAAGCTTTTAAAAGAAAACACAGGAGAATATCTTCATGAACCAAGGGTCGGCAAAGGTTTCTTAGGTGGGACATACAAGGCATTAATAATAAAGGGAAAGATTGATAAATTGGACTGTATTCAAATTAAAAATGTTTGTTCATCCAAAGACACAATTAAAAGAGTGAAAATACAAGACACGCAGAAAAAGATAACCAAGAAAAGACTAATTTCAGAACATATCTTATAAATCAATAAGAAAAAGACTTGCTGCCTAATCTTTTTAATGGGTAAATAACTTGAGCAAGCACTTTAGAAAAGGTACTTGAAAAGGTACTCAACCTCACTAATGACTAGAGAGATATAAATTAAAACCATGACATTGAATGACTATCATTAAAAAGTGAAAATATACCAAATGTTGAGGATGTGGAGTAATGGGAACTTTAAAAAAACATTGCTTGCAGTGTACATTGGATTGGTACTCTTTGGAAGATTATATGGTCAATTGAATTATGGGTTCGAATTCTTCATTTCTGTATAATAGAATTATATATCCACACACTAACAAAGACCTCATTACGGGTGGAGTGAATTTCCCCCATCCCTTGGGTTGACCATGTGACTTGTATTAACCATTGGGTTGCTGATGGACATTATGTGAGCAGAGACTTGAAATGTGCTTTTGCAGTTAGGCATACCGTCTTGGTTCCAGCCTTGAGAAGAAGCTTGGCTGAGCCTTAAGAAGAATGTGCCTTGAGGAGCCTCTGGTCCAAGAAGGATGGGAGACACATGGAATAGATCTGAACCCAGTGTCTGGCTTGAAGCCAAGTCCAGCTGAGTCCAGCTTAGAACAGCAGTACCCCAGCCAACACACAGCTGTGTGAGAGATAACTTCTTATTGTTGTATGTTGTTAATCTTGATGTGGTTAATTACAGAGCATTATTGAAATAATAGCTGATTAATATATATATGCTCTACCTACTAAAGCTCAATATGTCTACTCTATGACTCAGCAATCCTACTGCTGTATGTATCTCCTAAATTTATATCCAACAGAAATACAAGCATAAACACACCAAATGTATGAGTGCTCACATGGGTACTTCCCTGGGGGCGCAGTGGTTGGGAATCTGCCTGCCAATGGGACCCGGGCTTGAGCCCTTATCCAGGAAGATCCCACATGCTGCAGAGCAACTAAGCCCATGCACCACAACTACTGAGCCTGCACTCTAGAGCCCGCAAGGCACAACTACTGAGCCCATGCACCACCATTACTGAAACCTGCACGCCTAGAGCCAGTGCTCTGCGACAAGAGAAGCCACCACAATGAGAAGCCTGTGCACCACAGCAAAGAGTAGCCCCCACTTGCTGCAACTAGAGAAAGCCCGCGTGCAGCAGCGAAGACCCAACGCAGCCAAAAATAAATAAATTAATTAATTAATTTTTAAAAATCTATACATTAAAAACAAAAAGAGTGCTCATGGGAGCATCATTCAAAATAGACAAACACTGGAAACAACTCAACTATGCATCAATGCAGAATGATAAGCAAATGGTAGTATACGTACGCAGTCAAGACTGCATAGTAAAGAAGATGAATGAGCTATCCGTACACCAACCAACACAGACAAATCTCACAAAGATAATGTTAAACAAAAGAAATTCAGGCCTAAAGTAATTCATATTGTATCATTCTCTTTACACAAAATTTACAACAAAATTAATTTGTGGAGTTAGAAGTCAAAATAGGAGTTATTTGGGGGCAGGAGTAAGGCCAAGAGCACACTGGGGCGCTAGGAATTTTCTAGTTCTTGATCTTCGTAGTGGTCATGTGGGTTCATTGTGGGAAAATTCAGGAAAGTGCACTCCTGTGGCATGTACAATTTTATGAACATATGTTATACTACAATAAAATTAAAATTTTGTTATTTGCAAAAAAAAAAAAAAATCATTGGGACACCAGTAGACTCAGCCTCTAGTCCTTCCTGTTCCATGAATTCAATTGCCTCCAAAGTGAAACGAGCAAGCTCACCATTTGGGGAAAAGGAAGAAAATATTAGGGCAATTATTTAATTGTTTATCTTTTGAAAAAAATAAGAAAAGCTTTGCTGGTACAAAGCTTGACACCCTCACCCTCCTTTGGCTCTTATGTCAGAGGGTCACGTGCCGCGTAATGTACAGAGAGGACCCTCATGGACAAGTTCCATGAGGGGTGAGAGACAGCAGCAGCTTCCTTGCACATCCATTCACTGTCAGCATATTACCCTGTACCTGGATAAGTGGATTTGGGCACTTTATGGTCCAGTTTTAACCAAACCAATCATCACAAAATGGAGAAATGGTTAAAAATATTCCTGCAGAGACACTGCGGACTGAGCACAGTATGAGCACAAGAGAAAAACAGCAGAGTTGTTGCTTTTCCTCCTGATACTCAACCCCATCACAAGATAGAAATAATGAAGTCAGTCAAAAACCCTCAAAATTAAAAAAAAGATGAACTGTGGAATTAAAAATTCATATTAATAATGAACTTCATCTAAGTATATAATGTGCCCCAAGAGGCTAGTATGCATGCCGTCAACATAGTACAAAGTCATCACAACTAATGCAACAACAAATATTATTTACTTCATCATTACCTCATTCTTTATTTCTATTATATATTTTTTTCATAATGTGTACAATATGTCAATGTAGTAGTTCATGTATATCAAATATACATGTTCAATATACAAAATTAAATATATGTATATATGGGGAGTACATGCTCATTTTTTTATTGATGGAATAATAAAATCAGAATCACAGTCAGAATGTTCTAGAGACCACTGCAAACTGTAAGATGCTGAGCTAGTTACTAATGCTCTCTGGGATGAAATTAGATTGTCTGTAAAATAAGGAACATTGAATGTAAAGAAGCTGAATACATCTTAGACCATTTCCTATTCTAGTGTTCTATGAGTCTATCATTTTATGCCCGAAAAGTAATTTTCCAAAATCTATAAAAAAATAATTTGGAAATTAAAAGGATAATTAACACAGAGTGCCCATTATGAGCCACACCCAGGTGAGGGGAGCAGCTTTGTGTACATAACTCGTTCAATCACAGCAGACCCATGAGGAAGATATTGTTCTCATTTTCCAGATGAGGAAATAGAGTCAGATATGAAATAAATGTCAGATAGGGAAACAGACTCAGAGAGGTCACATTATGGAGGAGTTGGGAATTTAAAACCAAGATCTGGCTCACTGCAAACTTCTTCCCACCCCATCACCTTACCATTCTGAAGCAGAACACAAAATTTATGTTTAGGCTTTTACATGACTGTTATGTTTATTTATATGAAATGCTCTGTTTCATTTTCCTTTGGAAGTGCCAGTGATCTTTATAATTATCACTGTTAACTTCTATACCTCATCGTCTGGTACATTGCCAGGCACAAGTTGGCATTCCATAAATACTTGTGGAAAAAAAGTCCAAATAAATGAAGGAAGGAAGGAAGGAATAACATGGTAGAACATATTCCATGTTAACACTTTTTTGTGAACAAAGAAACTCTCCTACTCTGAATTTTGATTTTGCCATGAAAAAATACATCCAGTATGAGCCTTCCTTCAGATCTGTATTGCGCTGAATACAGAACCAAAACATGCATTTAAATCACTTATATCTAACTTTTTATGATGCCATTGGGAATGGTGTTCTTTTTGCATTTGCAGTTAAAGGGTAGAACAGATGGTGGAAGTTTAGTTTTAAGTGATGGGCCCATTAAAATAACTTATGGTGTTGAGTGGTTGTTCCCTCTAATGGCCCCATTCATTATATCTGAGTTTGCAAGCTCCGAAATACTTGGGAAGGAAATAGGACTTCAGGAAATGTTTGCTATATCAAGAGCTTTGCCGCATTAGGTTTGCAGACCAACAAACTCTATCCTTCAGAGTAAGAGCTTGCTAGAGGCTTGGCTAAATAGGATGTTTGAATCATGGAGAGCCCACCCTGGTAAGGACCTTCCCAAGAGAACTGGGATTAGGAAAGAAGGTTCAGGGAAAAAGTATCAAGCTCCCTTGAACTACATTCTTTCCCCTCTTTTTCTGTCCTCTGTGAGATGGGTTTGACTAAAGAATTTCAGCGTTACCAAAACAAACGTAAAGACAAGGATGAAGGTGGAAAAGCCACAAATGTCAAATCGGAGTCTGGCAAAGAGCAAGGCTGAGAACCAACTGCAAAAGCTCCTTCACCTCTTAACAGAGCCTAACAGTGAGGAAGTTCACAGCAGAAGCCGGGTCACATCAAGTCCTTTCTATCTACTGAACTATCTCCCGTTCACCTCAGTTTGTCCGGCCAAATGGTGGCGTAAAACACGCATCCTGGACCAGAAATCAGGACATCTGAGTTTGTAATAATGGCTGTCAGCAAGTGCTAAGTGACACACTCAATGCCAGGGAATTCAGATACATTAACTCATCTAATCTTCTCAACAACTCAGTGATTAATATTGTCTTCTTTTTGCAATTGACAAAACTGAGTATGCCCAAGTCACCAAGCCACTAATTGTGGCTCTAGGATCCAAACCTAAGCCTGTGTGACTCCAAAGTCTTCAACTCACTATCTCACACTCTCAGCGCTGACACAACCCACAGGAAATTTTGTCTTAAATAAAATGATGGGTCGGGGCTGGAAAATATCTACCATCAGGTCCAGTTATAACATGCCATGATTACCCCATGACATTACAAAAGTGAACAACTTTTGTAATATTTTATCATAGGATATTTAATACTAATCCCATAAACATAAATGGAGTTCTGGGGTGCAGGTTAGATTCTAAATATTGGGGACCTGATTACAGATTAGATGTGACCACTGTCCATATTGGCAGGAAGCAGAGAGCATATTCAAGCTGGGTAAGTTACAGAGAAGATAATAAAAGGGATATTTGCAAAGAGATGAGCAGGGATAGGCAAGCCAACAAGGAACAGTGCAGACACTCGTCTCCTGTCCAATGCCTTTCTCCTTGTAGCTATGCTCGCTAAGGTCCTGGTATCCTCCTCTTCTCCTTTCCCTTGCAGGATGAGAGGTGAGCTGCTCCTCGCTAACCCTAGGCCCAGGTGCTGCAAGTCCCTTTATTATCCTCTCCTTAACTTTAGAAAGAGGGGACTGCAGAATCAAACCTGCATCCCAGAAAGCTGGCATGAAGTCAAACGTGCAACCCCTCTTCCTAAACCACTTCAGTGGGGAAATGTCAGACATTCCGGGGTTGGAAACTTACAGGCAGCTGCATCTTTGAGGGCAGATTCACAATAAACGCTGGCCATCAAGACTGCTCTTTCTGACCTTATATATCCAACAAACATTTATTGACTTTATAAATTCAATAAGCATTTATTGACCAAACTCAGTCCGAACACTGGGGTTACAAAAAGTAATTAAGCCCAGAAAGTTGACACATCAACACAGGCATTTACAATACAGAAGGAATATTGCAAGAGTCGTAGTTCTAAAGTATATGAACACTAATCCCAAAAAAGCTTCCTGGAGAAGGGCACACATGCCTGAGTCTTGACGGACAAAGGAGATAGTGTTACTTGAAGAAACAAGGGACAAGAGTGTTCAAGCCAAGATAGCAAAGGGTGCACAAACCTAAAGGTGAGAAACAGCTTGGGTTCCAGGGCCTGTGAAATGTCAAATGGGAGATGTCTAGTTATCCAATAGCTGTAGCTGGTGTTGGAGATGGAAATGTGCCATCATCCACGAGAATGAGGAAGGTCACCAGGGAAAGTGTATAAAGATAGAAGAATAAAACAGCGGCAAACTACATGAGGTTTGTGTTAGGCAGCAGGATGACCCCCGGGGACGTCGACACCCTAGTCCGTGGAACCTGTGAATATATTACCTCACATGGAAAAGGACTTTGCAGATGGTGCAATGAAGGATCTTAAAATGGGAGATTATCCTGGATTGTGTAGGTGGACCCAGTGTAATCACAAGGGTCCTTATAAGTGAAAGAGAGAAGCAGAATCATTAGAGTCAGTGAGAGATTTGAAGATACCATACGGATGGCTTTGAAGACGGAGGAAGGGGCCACAGGCCAAGGAGTTCAGGCAGCCTTTAGGAGCTGGAAAAGGTAAGGAAACAGATTCTCACCTGTAGTCTCCAGAAGGAATGCAGCCCTGCCAATGCCTTGATTTTAGCCCAGTAAAACCCATTCTGGACTTCTGACATGTAGAGCTGTAAGATAATAAACGTGTGTTGTGTTAAACCACTATGTTTGTGGCAATTTTTATTTTAAGAGAAGGGGATTGACCCACTAGTACTAACAAAGAAAGATTTTCTAGACATATTGTCAATTTATAAAAACAAGCTGCAAAAGTATGTTTACTTAAGATTTTTTAGAACTCCATAAAACCAAACTGTATGCTTGTGGATTTATAAGTAAAAGTCTAGAACCATTCCTACAAAGCCAAAACAGTGGTGACCTCTGGGGCGAGGGAAGGGCCTCAAGATTTCAGATAAATATCAAGGAAAAGTCTGGTTTAAGCTGCAGTCTTAAAAAGCATAAATGAAATAATGAAATAAATCCATATTTACTAGCATAATCCAAACATATCGAAGTAGAAATTTTCTTTGGGTACATAGGTGTGTATGTAAAGGTTGAGAAAATATAATCACAGATGAATCCCACCAAAGGATGACCCCAGTCACCTCTGCAGTATAGAGAGGGGCCAAGGATAGTATTTAAGGGGAGCTTTGGTTTCATCTGTATATGATGAATGGTTTTAAACAGATATATTTATGTTTTCATTGTGTAAACAGTAGAAAGTCAAATATTTTTAAAAATCCTTTAAATAGTGAAGAATATGGCCTGAACACAAATCGCTGGGCTATTTTTTTTAATGTTTTAGCAAAGGAAGAGGAGTGAGCCAAAGGGACTAGAAGGAACAGCAAAGGGAGAAAAGTATTTCAAGAAAGTGTCCAGAAGTTTCAACCATGTTAAGTGCTACTGAAGTATGAAAAGTAATACAAAGGCTTAAAAAAAAATCCATTGGGTTTAGCCCACAAAAGACACTGGTGACCTCAGAGGCTGAGGGGTCAATGGGGAAGTCAGAAGTGGTGAGGGAGAAGGTGGCCAGGTCGTTAGGCAAACTATTGAATATAACGGAGAGAGAGAGTGATGGCAACCAGAAAGTATCAGGGCGCGTTTTCCAAGATGGCAGAAGCTGGGGGATATTTAGGTGCTGATGAGAGGGAGATAGAGGAAAAGGGAGGCTGGCTGCAGAGGGAGGAGATAATGAAAGGAGGCATAGAGCAAGGTGCCTGAGGAGGTGAGACGGGAGGTGATCTACACACAGGCAGAGGGCTTCTCCTTGCCCTCTCTTCAAGTCTGCCACTATACCCTGAGTCAACATTTTAAAAAGTAAATGTGATCCCATGCTAAATTCCTTCCATCCTTCCTTTTCCCTCAGGACAGTATCTACACCAAACCTCCCCAGGCTTATCTTTCACCAAATCCAGTCCTCCAACTTTCTAACCACATTGAGCTTCTTGTAGCTTCCCAGAGATGCCTGTCTTTTCTTGACTCTGAGCCTATGCCAGTCCCTCTCCCAGGAATCATCTCCCTCCAGCTCTTCACTGGGTGAACCCCTGTTCACCTTTCATATCGCAGAGGAGACTTCGCTTCCTCCAGCATGTCTTCTCTGGCTTCCCAATCTGATCAGATTCCTTCATATATGCTCCCATCATCACTTCTACTTTCCCATCATAGCATTAGCATACTGAGTCGGAATAGCAAGGTTTTTGGTCTGTCTCCTGCCATTAGATTGTGCACATCATGAGATGGGTGCCAGGTTTTATTCACCAATGGGTTCCCAGTGCCTCACACCATGCCTGGGACACAAGACACATTCAACAAACATTTGGTGAATATTATTGAAAATCAGGCTTCCAAATCCTGAGCCCTTCCCACTAGGACTCTCTTGTCTGTAACACAAAAGGTTAAAAACATGGCGTGCATATATTTGGAAAAGGGGATTTATTCATGACAAGCTAATGAGCCAACCACTTAGTATCATTAAACAGGAAGCATTTATCCCTATGGCCTGAAAAGAGTCTATTTTGATGAAGGACGTGCCAGCCTTTTTAACATCAATGCCAAATTATTTTTTAATCAGCTCGCAGGTACTGTCAATAGGAAAGTCCACTTTTGATTATAAATGAGAATGAAGATAGGAGAACTGCTTCCTCCAGGATTTTAAAATTATCTTGTAGCTATTACATAATCAAGGTAATCTTGAGTACGTTTGGTCCAATATCTAATCTGCCGTTAGTCCTACCCACTGTGTTTTTCACCTCAGACATTATAATTTCCATCTCTAGAATTTTGATTTGGGTCTTTAAAAAATCTCTTCTATGGCTCTACTTACCATGTTCAGTCTTTTCTCTGGCTCCTTAAATAAATGCTCTACAAATGTAATAACTTTTAATGTCTTGTATATTAATCCCAACATCTGTGTTACTATTTCTGGATGAGTTTCAATTGACTGATATCTCTCCTAATTATGGGTCATGTTTTCTTACTTCTTTGCATACCTGATAGTTTTTGATTGGGTGACAAATAGGATGAGTTTTTCCCCACCATTGAGGCAAAACTGTTATTCATAAATGCCTTGTGAATTATGAGGATTTCCGAGTTGTCTTATGGGAACAGGAACCCTTCCCGTCTCTGTGCAAGTTCTGGCCACTTCCCTCTAATCCTTTTGAGTGGTTCTTTCCCTGGTCTTGAAGAGTTTCCTTGCAGGCATGCATTGGTCATTACACAACTGTGTACTCAAGGGAGACCCTCTGTAGCTCCCCAGAGTTCTCTGTGAGCAGCGTTTTCCTCTTTGGTACTCTACCCTGAGAACCTTAAATGTGTGGGCTTCCTGGGACTTCCAGTTCTGTTTCTTCAACTCCTAAAGTTTCCTGGGCTCTACCTGGCTTCCCATTCCCTCAGCTGTGGCTGGAAACTTGGGCACAGCCTGGATGACTCTCTAGGACGTGCTACAGCTGTGACCTGGAGCTTCCTGTCTCTGCCTCTCTGTTAGATTGTCTGTTCCCTGGACCCCCTGTTTTCCTATTTCTTGGTTTACTCCCCTTCTTGCTAAAATATATCTTCCAATAGCTTCAAAAGAATGGACGTATGGGAAATACAAATTCTTAATCTCTTCCAGTCCAAGAATGGCTTTAGTTTACACTTAGGCTTGACTGAGGGATACCTCAGTAGAGAATTATTTGTTGGAAATAATTTTCTTTCAGAATTTTGAGGCCATTCCTCTGTCTTCTCGCATCTTATGTCACTATTGTATTTTCTAATAGTCATTCTGAATTTATTTGTATTGACTTGTTTTTCATCTAAAGACTTTGATTCTTATCATTCTCACTAGCTGACTGAAATTTCCTGATGATGTGCCTCCTGTGGGTCTCTTTTCATTCATTGTGATAGGGACGTGGGGGCATCTTCAATCTGAAGAGCAATGTCCTTCTATTTGAGAAATTTCTCTGTACTATTTCTTTGATAATTTCCTCCCAATTTTTCTTCTCTTTATTCTTTCTGGAATTCCCATTAGCTGGATATTAGATCCCCTAGATTGGGTCTCTGATTTTTCTTATCTCTCTATCCTAATGTTTACTTCTTTGATTTTAGGTCCAGTTTTGGAAAGATTTTCTTGACATTTCTATCAATCTTCCTATTTAATTTTTTATTTCAATTATTATATTTTTTTAAATCAAAGAGTTATTTTTCTTATTGCTCCTTTATGTCATTCTGTTCTTTTTCATGGATTCAATATCTTGCTTTATATTCCTAAAGATACCAATAATGAAATTTCTAAATGTTCTTTTGTTGTCTCTATTGCCTTTCTTTCTTCTGGGGATCCTTTTTCTCTGTTTCTATCTCTGCCTTTCATGTTAGCATCTTTCACAGATTTTTCAAGTATCGAGAGATACTTGATATTTGAGAATGAGGCCCTAGGACATGAGTGGAAGTTCTGTGTTGGTAAGCCTTACCCAGGTGGATCAGAGGCAAACTGGGTTTTCCACTGCGGAGACACTACATGGTCAGGGTGTCAGTATCTGTAGCCATTTTCCCTTAAGCAATTCCATTTCTCCAAAGAAGAATCCTGTGATCTGTATGTGTGTTGGTGGCAGTGAGAAGAGGATGGAATACTCCCGGCTGGTGAAGATCTGGAAGCAAGTCAGGGACTGGGGGCAGCTTGCAGTGTCTCACTGTTCAGTCTGTAGACTTTTACTAAATTTTTATTTCAACCTGATGCCTCACTCCTCCACTCTGCTCCAACTGGTATCCTCAAAGCCTGAATCTGAACCTCCAGTCCCATGGAGAACGGAAGAGGGGCTGTTTCCTGGCAGCAAGAGGTGGGGGTCGGGGGTGTCTGAGGTCTTATGTTCTGTATCAGACTTTCAATCAATTCTTGTGTTTTTAGTCTTGATGTTCTCCTCTGACCTTTAGCCGTTCACGCTGTTTCCAAGTTCCCAAATTTTCTTGCATTCTGTACGGTAAACACAGGCTTGCTTTCCGTCATCATCCCTCCCTGTAGGCTCCCAGGCACTGCTTCGTTTACCCCGTTGTGTCACTTACCCCTCCTCCACACGCTCTGACAGCATGTTGCTAGTTCTCATTTGCTCTTTTCTCCCTTCCCCATTCTTCCTTTTTCTCTTTTATTCCTTTCTCTTCAGTTTAGTGGAGATCCCGCGGGGAGCTGAGGTAGATGTAAGAATTCAATACTATATATCCCAAACAAATTACATGCATTTTCTTGTTTAATTCTTGCAGCAATCCTGTGAGATGAATAGTAATTATTCCCATTAGACAGAGAGACCGAGGCTCAAAAATACTAAGGCATTTGCTTAGGTGACATGGCCAGTAGGTGGCAGAGCCAAGATTCGTAACCAGTTCTGACTCCAAAAACCATGAATTTACCACATATGATACTGTTCTGAGTTGAAGGGTGGACGCATGGACATTCAGATTTATCCGTTCTATTAATCATTGGCATCTGAGTACCCAGAACTCACTTACCCAACCTTTCTTGGATTCCCAAAACCTTGTGGTCCATGTGCATACAATCCCAGTGTATCCAACCTTGGCCTCCAATGTCCTGCATTACTGGAAGAATTACTGGAACACCCAACCAATTGGACACACTGCAAAGGCCTTTCCATCTTTGCACCGCATTTCTTTCGTTAAGTACTTAAACTTGGGCAACACCATGTGCTGAGCTTTGGGTAAGATGTGCTCCGATGAAGCAAAAAACACTTTGAAGTGTTCATATCTAGTTGGGGAGAGAGACCCCTGAGAGTGAGACACAAAGAGAAAAGAACAAATTGTGATAATGTGACCTTATAGAAAAGAACCTGCTTTAGCTGGGATTTCAGTGAAGGCCTTAATGAAGAGGCAATGTTTGAGCTGACACCTACACAGTTCACTCACTCATTCTTTCAACCCACATTTATTGAGCATCTATCATATAAAAGACAATCCAAACTTGAGTGGAAACTTCTAAGTGCCTGGCACGGTCCTAAGTGCTTGATGTGTATTTCCTTGTTTAATCCTCACAAACCTGTCATTTTTCCCATTTTACAGAGGATAAAAAGAGGCACAGAGATTTGAACAACTTTTTCTAATTGACCCATCTATTAAGTTTTAGCGCTAAGATTCTGCGCAGGCTGTTTGGTGTCAGAGCCAACCCTCTTGAACACTATACATGAAAGGAAGTGGGGAAGTGGTGGAGATAAATGAACCAGATGGGCTCCCTGCCCTCGTGGAGCTTATGTTCTAGTGACAAGAATGAGATGAAGTCAGTTACTGATCACACACGAATGCTGGGCCTTATCAGTACATGACATGGGCTTCTAGGGGCGGGGGTGGGGTACTTAAATGTGGAGAAGTAGTCCAGGGCACACAATCTCCCAGCATCATTATCCCATGGACAAAGCTGCGCTGTATCCGCAGCAGCAGGTGTTCCAGGAGCAACGAAGGCACACCTGCTGTGCCGGCTGCTTGCTAAGCCGCTCAAAGTAGGGAGGAAATGGGACCTCTAGATTTGTCTCTTTTTACCAATCCAGCAAAGAGAGGATGGAGATGGAGGGACCCGTGTTTCAGGTAAAGGTAGCCACATCTGTGGGGGGACCAGGGGGTTCAGGAGGTCAATGTTGGTTATCTTGGGATTGTATGCGCATGGACCTCAAGGTTCTGGGGACCGAAGTGAGGTTGGGTGAGGAAGTTGGGGACCCTGATGGTCACTGATGGATAGAAAACCCTGAACAAAGGCCAGTGGCCAGAGTGTGCTGGATGAGTGGGAGAGTAGAGGAGAAGGGTATGGCGTGGAAGCCGTGAGCCACATGACGTAGGGCTAGTCAGGCTGAGGAATGAGGCTTGGTTTTCAAGCCACTGAAGATCCAACTTCCATTTTAAGTGCTCCTTCTGGCTGCTGTTAAGAGACTTGGTGTGAAAAAGGCATGAGGGGAAGCAGAGAGACTAATTAGGATGTAAACATATGTTGGGGGCTCGGACTAGTGGTCTGGGAGTGTTACCGAACCCAGGTCCGGCCGCTCGCCACTCAAAAGCCAATACTCAAGAGACAAGTGTCGGTAGGAAAGGAAAGCTTGCTTTATTTTGGAGGCCGGCAATGGGGGAAGAGGGTGCACTCCTGTCTGAGAACCAACTCTTGATTGCTGCGCAGGGGACAGGGGCTTTTAAAGGGGAGTTTCAGGGTTGTGTAGGCAGAAGGAGGGGGAACAGCATAGTCAGCTCTGACAGTCATCTTGAAGCCAGTAATGTGGTGGTCTGATGAGCATAGTCTTGGTTGTTATGTTTTGTTTTGTGTAAAGGCTTAGAGTGTAAGGTATAACTAAGCTCTAAGGCCAAGGCAGTGCTTACAGGAGTAGAGGAGAGAAGCAGCCAGATTAGGAACATATTTAGGAGGCAAAATTGACGGCACTTGCTGAGGGACTGGATAAGGAAGTTGAGAGAAAAGGAGGAGTGAGAGATGATGCCTAGGTGTCCATATTGGATAGATGAGGAATTGCGGTACCACGTGCTGAGCCAGTAAAGATAGGTTGAGTGACAGCGTGGTGGTGAAGGTAGATTGGGGCTTCGGTTTATACTGATCCAACTGCATAACTGGGATTGAGAAATGCTAGCGCAGAAGCGCTGTCATCCTCTCCCACAGGTTGCACAGAATACCAGTTCAACCTTCCACTTACTTTCCAAGGTCTCTGTGAACTCTAATAGTCTGGAAACCAGTGAAGTTTAAATGAATATATACCCCAGGCTCCTCTGGGTCACAGAGCAATCAACCCATCCTAAAGTATGGCCATTTTCCTCACATTTCTGATGCCATTTCAAGGGCACCTTACATTTCAGTTTGGGTCCACCATTTTCTCCAGCTGGGTTTCTTTTCAATTCAACCCAGTTTTAACACCAATGTTCAAGTTATTTCTTTTCCCATTACGCCCATAGATGGAAGGAAATCATAGTATCTTGTATAAATGCAGCTGTTTTTCTCTCTTTTCTCATTTTAGATGAAAAATCTTCTTTCTCCTTTTTTTTTATTAACAACACCACCTCCTTCCTGCACCCTGCTGAGCTCCTTACCATCAGCTGTTTCTCTTCCTCATCTCCTGAGCTCTTTCCTGTTTCTTCAGGGAGCCCCTGCTGAGATGTTTTCTTATATAATCAAATTATAGGTCAAATTCATCAAAGGGATGGCGCACAGGTACATTTCTTATGAACATTTCAACCAATCCAGTAAGTAATACATTCTTTGTTTAAGTGGGAGCATTGGTAAATAATGATGCTCTTTGATAATGAAGAATGAAGTAAGGAATAGAGCTTAAAAATATACCAAAGTTCCCTGTTAAACTGAAAAGCTTACAAATGTCTGTTGCTATCACTGCCAATATTGTGACTAGGTCTAGGTATTATATATTGTATAAAATCATTTATATGTTTTATAGTTAATTAGTTGATTTCAATAAATATCTCCAGGTGCCTCACAGAGGTACACACTCTTCTAAGCATAGGAGATGCAGAGGTGATGTAAGATGGTCCCTCTATGGCAAAGGGCAAAGGCAAAGGAACAAAGCACATGAACAGATACCTTTGATGGAGGAAACAGAAATGTTATAGAGGTGGCAACATCAGAGAGAATGCCTGCAATAATACGTGCAGCAGGAGGTACTCTTATCGAGTGCCTACTTGGGATCAGACATTGTGAATCATGCTTTACACGCATAATCCCATTTGATCTACATGGCAATCATACAAAATAAAATTATGACCCGCATTGTGTAGAAGAGAAAAACAGGTATAGCACAGTTAAGTAATTGGCTGAAAGTCACCAAGACATGGAGTAGCAGATAGAATGAGGGAAAGCTCTCTCTGGCACCAAAATTGAATTCTATTTCCAGTCCTCCCAGAGATATATATGGTGTAGTTTAGGAGGATAGAGGAGGGTGGCAAAGTCATGCTGGGGTGGGGGAGGGAAGAGTGGGTCTTTGAGAAAGGCTGCCCCAAAGATATGACAACTGGGTTATGTATTAAATGTTGGGCAGGCAAGAAGGAAGGGGAGATGCGATATCCTTAGCAGAGAAAAGCAGAGAGGTATGGAATGGCATAGGCTGGTGGGCTAGACTCAAGTGGTACAGGATAGCTAGAGGATCAGGGTCAGAGATAGGGCTGGGGAGAGATGAGGCCAGGACCAGAAGGCCTTATGTGCCACAGTGAGGCATCGGGACCTGACTACAAGAGCCAGAGAGCAGTCTCAAGGGGTTTCAAGCCCGTGGTGGACACAGTTTGAGCTAAGCTTTAGTAATCACAATGTCAGCACAGTGGAGAGTGCACTGGCTTCTGAGAAAGGATTCGGGTCATGAGATTAACTCAGTTTGTGCAAAGATCTTTCTTGCTGCTTCAGTTATATTTCTGACGGTTCAAAGCAAAAGTTCCACCGTGGTAAAGCTGGTGTCATTCATGCAATCTCCTTCCCACCCCGGCATCTTCACCCATCTTGCTCCCTTGACTTAGAATCAGTCTTACCTGACTCACCTCTTGCCATTTCCTTCCAGCACACCTGAAACTCTGGCCACATTGCACTTCTTACCCAGCCCCAAATGTCACATCAGCCTCTTTCAAGTCTTTGCATATTTTTCCCTTCCTGGATTGTCCCTTTCTTGCATCACGACTTGGAGAACCACCATCCATGGATCAAGATTTACCTTCTCCTTTTACCATCTTCCAGAAAGAGTCATTTCTTCTTCTGGGTCTTTGGTGCTTTCCTCTATGATATCACACTGTTCATGGTGATAGAATAATATCTCCTCTTTCTTCCTCATTACTTATGGAGTGAGTTCTTCATCCCATAGATACGTCATTCATATACAAGCAAATACCTATCTACCTACATACAATACAAACATATATATTTTATCCTCTTTTTTACACAAAAGGTAGCATACTATATACTTTCTGTTTTTTCAATTAATACATCCTAGCAATCTTCCTACATATACTCATGACGAAGTTCTTCATTGTGTAGATGAATAAAAATTTAACAGCCCCCTCTTGATGAACATTCAGGATGTCTGATCTTCTACAATTACAAACAATGATGCAAAGAATAACCATGTATATACGTTATTTCTCATGCAAGGGAGTGTAAATGTTGGATAAATTCTTAGAAGTAGAAGTGCCAGGTCAAAGAATGCTTGCATTTATAAGCTTCACAGATGCTTCCAAATTGTCCTCTGTGGAGTAGTGCAAATGTGCACTGCTGTCAGGTACATATAAAAATACCTTCTTTTAGCTCATACAACTCAATAACAACAACAAAAAAACCCTATCAAAAAATGGGCAGAAGACCCAAATAGACATTTCTCCAAAGAAGACATACAGATGGCCAATAGGCACATGAAAATATGCTCAACATTGCTAATTATTAGAGAAAATACAAATCAAAATTGCGAGGTACCACCTCACTCCGAGGTACCACTTTTTAATGGCATCATTAAAAAGTTAACAAATAACAAATGCTGGAGATGGTGTGGAGAAAAAGGCACCATCCTATACTGTTGGTGGAAACGTAAATTGGTGCAGCCACTATGGAAAACTGTATAGAATTTCCTTAAAAAGCTAAAATAGAGTTGCCATATGATCCAGGAACACCACCCCTAGACATATAACAAGAGAAAACTAGAATTCTAAAAGGTACCTGCACCCCAATGTTCATAGCAGCACTATTTACAATAGGCAAGACATGGAAGCAACCTAAATGTCCATCAACAGATGAACGGGTAAAGAAGATGTGGTATATATATACAATGGAATATTACTAAGCCTTAAAAATGATTAAATAATGCCATTTTCAGCAACATGGATGGACCTAGAGGTTATCATACTCAGTGAAGTAAGTCCGAAAGAGAAGGACAAATACCATACGATATCCCTTATACATGGAATCTAAAATATGACACAAATGAACTTATTTATGAAACAGATTCAGACTCACAGACATAGAAAAAAACTTATGGCTACCAAAAAGGGAAGGGGGTGGGGGAGGGATAAATTAGGAGTCTGGGAGTAGCAGATACAAACTATTATATATAAAATAGATAAACAAGATCCTACTGTACAGCACAGGGAATTATATTCAATACCCTGTAATAAACCACAGTGGAAAAGAATATACAGTAAGTTCTCTACATATGAACCTTCAGGTTGCAAACTTTCAAAGATGTGAACGTGCATCTTGTTCCAGCAAGGAACCAGAACCTGTGTTATCAGTGTCAGGCGTGAGTGAAATTGTAGCTTGCCCACTGTCTCCTATTGC
Source organism: Delphinapterus leucas (assembly GCF_059928025.1). NCBI lineage: Eukaryota > Metazoa > Chordata > Mammalia > Artiodactyla > Monodontidae > Delphinapterus > Delphinapterus leucas. The sequence continues at coordinate 43,604,584 of NC_143133.1, read as the reverse complement.
TGAAGATCCTTGAACTCTACCACCTCCCACCTCCTCTCCCTCCTCCAGTCAGTAACTCTTCTTGCCTGTTCACTCCATGCCAGCCCAGTACAGTGTTAGTTGGGTATCTAGGCTAACTTCGCTGGACTTACAAATTGGACTTACAAATGAGCTCTCAGAACAGAACTCATTCGTATGTAGGGGACTTACTGTATATGTAATTATATGTATTCCTGAATCACTTTGCTGTACACCAGATACCAACACAACATTGTAAATCAACTATACTTCAATTTTAAAAAAACAATTTAAAAAGCTAAAAAAATCCTGCTTTCCTGTGACTCCAACAATATCCAAATTTTAGATCTTTGCTAATCTAGCAGGTAAACAATGACATTTCTGGGTAGTTTTAATTTGCATTTCTCTTCTTATGAGTAAGTGGAACACCTTTTCAAATGTTTTATATTCCCATTTATATATATATATTTTTCTACCTGTTCACATCCTTTGCCTACTTGTCTTTTGATTGTGAGTGTGAAATAATCAAATATATATACATTGGTCTCTGCCCCCGGTTCCTGGCACAGAGCTCCTAAAACTCTTATAATTTCCTAAGAGATAAAGCCACTAGAAGCAACTTTTGTTTCAGTATTTGGTTTTTAACTCTGCTTCCTGACACTGAGCTCCTAAATCCCTTGGAACTTCCTGAGTGACTGGAATGTCTTTTGTTCTAATGAGGCAACTCTGGGTGGGCTCCTGGAGGGCTCCTGGATGAGGGCTGGTCACCAGAAAGACCAAACCATGATTAAAAGCTTGGCATTTTCAGCACCCCCCTCACCATTCTCCAGAGAGAAAGAGGGGCTGGAAATGGAGTTAATAACTGATCATGCAGTTACATGATGAAGCCTCCATAAAAATTCCAATAGTATGGGGCTCAGAGAGCTTCTGTGCTGGTGAACACATGGAGGTGCTGGGAGAGTGGCGTGCCTGAGGGGGCTTGGAATCTTCATGCTTCTTCCCATGTACCTTGCCCTACACATCTCTTCTATCTGGGCACTCATTTATATTCTGTATCATATCCTTATATAATAAACTGGTGAACAGTAGGTAAACTGTTTTCCTGAGTCCTATGAACCATTCAAGCAAAGTAACCTAAGCCAAGGAGGAGGTCATGGGAACTTCCAATTCATAGTCAGAAGCACAGTGGACACCCTGAATTGGTGATTGGCATCTAAAGTGGGAGGTGGGGGAAGTCTTGTGGGACTGAGCCTTTAACCTGTGGCATCTGACACTATCTCCAGGTAGATAGTGTCAGAATTGAGTTAAATTGTAGGACTCCCAGCTGGTGTCTCAGAAATGCTTGGTGGCGGGGGGTGGGGGGAAGCCACTTATCTGGTGTCAGAAGTATGAGTGTGGTAGTAGTGTGAGAGTAAAGGAGAGACACAGGAGATATGAAGGTGTTCTAAACAGTGGGTCTTTCTAAAACTATTTAATTAGCTATTTGTCTGGGGCATGAATTGCAAATGTTTCTCCCAATTTGTCCAGTGCTCCTAAGGTTGCATAATGTTTGCCTTTGCCCTTTTTTTACTGTAGAAAAGGCACAAAATTGGGTAAGCCATTGCCAGAGGTGTAAAACTGTGGGTTATTGATGATCAGAGCCTGTGATCTTGCTAGAAAAAAATACTGCAATTGCCACTAATAATACACACCAAGTAACAAAAAGAAAAGGTACCCAATTGTATGTTACAGATTGCTTTTTCTTTAAAAAAAAATTTTAAATTGCTTTAAGAAATGATTTGTTCTGAAATCTGAACTTCATAAGGTTTGCTTGAGATTTGCACATGCTTTTCTCCTTTACTAAAGATAACTCATTTGGATTTAAAAAAGAAAAAAAGAGCTTAGCCAAAGATGTTAATCTCTTTTCTCAGACAAGTGTGCCTATGATTTTTGCCATAATACTTGGGCCATGTGACTTTAGAAAGCTGCCACCAGAGGATTATATTTCAGGAGCCATTTTTTTGAGAGATGAACAAACCCCTGTGGGAGTTGATTTGAAAAATGAAAAGTCGAAAGTGAAAACTTTGTGACACCATTTGAGAACGATAGATGGTTTAGATAAACCAACACTTACCCTAAGCCCTGGCTTAGAATCATATTTAATCATTGGAAAATCTATCCATGAAGGGTGTCCTGGGTGCTTTTAAGTTCAGGGAGGTTAAGACAAGATTTTTCTGGCATCACAGCAGGTCACGTGGCCAGTGAGTGTGGAAGGAATATTGCTGGTTGACTGTATACTTTGCTATGCACGGTATTGTTTCTAAGAACACAGAACTTTGAGAGACTGAAGAAAATAGCTGTTACCTGTCCTAAATTTGTTAATACAAGACTTGTACGTGGGTGATCCTAGCATTTCTCTTTCCCCTCAAACACTGATGGGGTGAACCCTGAATCACTTAAACAGATTATTTGACATAAGAAACCACAGCAAACTCTTCCAATGACTTCTCCTCCAGGAATGGTCCCTGGGTCCTCTGTGTCCAGAGCTTCACTGAGTCTAGAAGGCAGCTGGATACCCTACTCACACATCACATCCAGCTTTGCTCCCAGATTCAGATTCTGGGGATCCCATGGCCGAGACCAGGAGACTTTGTGCCGAATTGACAAGAATATACTCTCCCTACCTCTCCCATCTCTAACGTTGGGGCAGTTAATATGTTAAACTCTATCACAGGAAAGTATGCATGGAGGGAGGTTAATTCTATGAAAGGTACAAATTATTTATGTTTTTCACTTTAATTTCAAAAATATAAATGAACTGCTGGAAATAGTTCAGGCTGTGGCTACAAAGTTCTGTACAGACTCACTTTTCATACAACTTTAGGGCAGTAATAAGGAAAATTGGACCATTACTCTGAATGTTAACTTTACTGAGATTGTTTGTCTGATAATCTTATCTAAGCTGTTTTCGTATTCACGAAGTATACAGAATATTTTCAAAGAAAAATATCCAAAATAATTTAGAAACTTGTAAAATATTTTCTTCTTCAAGCTTTTAGCTCTTAGGCTTGTCACTCTTCAGTTATATCTATTTTTAATGTAGCAACATTTTATCAGTGATGCTAATTACCTCCATATGATAGTGATCACTATGAGGATGGCAGTGGCAGTTAATATTTTGTGCTTTCTATGTCCCTGTGTCTACACTTTGTTTGCATGATCGTTTCATTCCATATTAACACAAAACCTTTGAATAATGACCATTAAATTTAGTTTATGGCTGATTGGACAGAGGTTAAATTAGTGACACACAGTCAGTAAGTATTGGGGCTGGAATGTGAATCAAGATTTTACTCTAGGGCTTCCCTGGTGGCGCAGTGGTTGAGAGTCTGCCTGCCGATGCAGGGGACACGGGTTCGTGCCCCGGTCCGGGAGGATCCCACATGCCGCGGAGCGGCTGGGCCGGTGAGCCATGGCCACTGAGCCTGTACGTCCGGAGCCTGTGCTCCGCAACGGGAGAGGCCACAACAGTGAGAGGCCCGCGTACCGCAAGAAAAAAAAAAAAAAAATTTGACCACCATTGAGCCATCTCAGCCTCCCATTACACAGATATGAAAATGGAGGCTCAGAAAAATTAAAGTTATTTTATAAAGGCCACCTAGCTTGAGCCACATGAGTAAAGGTGACCTTCCTGAATGCCAGCCAGCTAGCTCTTCCTACACCGTCACGCCATGGTGTCAGGGTTCTCAAGCACCACAAAAGCGATCCTAAATGATACTGTAAAAACATGTTTGTCATTCAAAAATCCCAAAAGACTGATGGAAAAGAGAATGATGGCTAGGATGGCTGTAAAATGGTTACTTCAATTTTGTCAAAAATCAAGATTTCAAGGGGGGGGGGTCTAAGGATAACATCTTGCTGGAAAATTTTTTTCATTATATGAATATATAATACATTATGTGAATATATATTGATAAATAATGTATAAATAATAATTTAATATATAACTATATAATATATAGATGATATAATATATAAACATATAATATAAATATAATATATTTATATAAAATATAGATATATAAATATATGATATATAAATATATAATAAAAGTATAATATAAAATATATTGTCAACTGAAAAAAATGCACAACGTAAAAGTTGAGAATTACATTTTATTTGGTGGTCTTACTGAGGACTATAGCCGGGATGACAGCCTCTAAGAGAGCTCTGAAGAACTGTTCCAAAGAGGTAAAAGTGGAGCCAGGATATACAGGAGTTTGTGCTGAAAAAAAAAAACATGTAGTCAAACATCAAAAGAGTACTGCTAATCACAAAAAACAGACACCTCAAGTTAATAATTTGAGTGCTTTTCTATGTGTGGAAAGATGCAAGCATCATTGAAATCTTTCCTTTGATATGTATCTTAACTATTATGAATGAAAAACGTTGCCTGCCATATCAGTAAACAAAGGATATTGCAGCCATCAAGCCACTGCAGCTGCCCCAGCAGTGAGCCCTGAGGGGACGCCGGATGGAGACAAATGGGCTGTCCACTGCCAAGCCCTCAGCCCCTGCAGCCACCCCCAAAGGTGCACCCTGAGGGGACTCAGGATGGGAAAGAATGGGATGCTGGCCCCAGATAGCTGAGGTGCAGAGCAAAGGAATGATTTCAATAAGCCCAGACTCTTGCATCTTCCCATACATAGAAAAGTGCTAAATTCCTTAACTTGCAGTGTCTGATTCTCTTTAATGAACAGTAATCTCTTGATGTTCTGACTACCTGGTCTCTGTTGCAAAAACCCCTCTGTATCCGGGCTCCTTCCTTACCTCTTCAGAGCAGCCCCTCAGAGCGATCTGAGAGGCTGCCTCCCAAGCTTGAAGTCCTCAGAAATTCCGCCAAATAAAACATAATTCTCAAATTTTAGGTTGTGCATTTTTTTCAGTGGACACTATCTTGGACCTGTATCCTGTTTCTCTCCCTCCTGAATTTGCCTCAGGGTTCACCATGGGGGCGGCTGCGTTGGCTGGTGCCTTTATGGCCGGAACACCCTTTGTTTACTGAAATGGCAGGTTCCTTGTCCACAATGTTATATATAAATATAATATATAAATATATAGAATAAATGTTTTTCATTATATATATACATATACACATACATATCTCTGAAAAGCTGCTGTTATGCCCAGAAAAGTCCAGATGGGTCTGCTGATTCAGTCCATCAACAGAAAGCACACAGTCTCCCTGATTACAGACCTTGAGCCAACTGAGTGACTGGACCATGGGCTTGCCATGGGTCAGTTTCCCATCCACACCCACTCACGCCTCAGATGTTCATGGAGCAGTATGCTTCACTCCTAGACTCTCTTTTCCAGATTCTCTGAGCTCCCTCTGTCTCCCCTCCTCCAAGAAACTCACTCCCCAGAGCCCCAGCTTCATGGCTCCTGAGTCCGAGATGGTCACGGTAAAGACCCACCATCTAGAGAGAACCAAGATGACTCCTACCAGGGTCTTCCCGAGCCTTTGGGAAAAGCATCTTCAAGACAAACAAATCTTCTGGGTGCTAATGGCGTGCCCTCTTATGGAATACTTTGGATGCATTCTTCTGATAAAGGACACTCTCCTTCCCACTGAAGACAAGAATTGGGAAGAATGAAGGAATGAAGAGGACCAAGAATCCCAGCCTGCCTCCTATGAGTGTTTTACCCTCTAGAACAGCAAAGGGAAGCTTTTCCCTAAGGCCTTGATGCTCCAGTTCTGTCAATCACTGCAGCTTTGATTCCGTTTCAGAATTTTCTCCCTGCTGGTGTGTCTGATGGAGGTGAAAAAAAATGCATAATGTGGGAGTTGTGAGTTAAGTTTTATTTAGGGCAAAATGAGGACTATAGCCCAGGAGACAGCATTTCAGATAGCTCTGAGGAACTGCTCCAAAGAGGTAGGGGGAAGGTCAATGTTATATATGATTTTAGTGAAGGGGAGTATGTGCAAAACAGGCACACATGCTGGCAGAGACTTGCTGCTAGTCACGAGAAGCAGATGTCACCATTAACGATTTTAGTGCTTTTCTAGGTACGAGGAGATGAAAGAATTGGGCTCATAAAATCTTCTCCTGAAATATCTAACTATCTAAAGATAGGTCCTGCCAGTTTTTCCCAGAGCACAGAGCGCCTCATTCCTGGCCTGCACCCTGAACTCCTTTCAGGGGGTGTTGAAGGTCAGCAGCCACTCATGATTCAATCCTTGTAGAGGTAGAAGGCAAGTGCCAATCTGTAGTTGGCAGAGGCCTGATCCTGCCTAGGATTCAGCCACCCTGAATCTAAGAGTTCATTACCTGGGCCCTAAAAGGAGGGGAAGGTTGGGGACATTCTTACTGGGATCCCAGAGAGTTCATCTTATATAATTCTCAGAAATTACTATTCCCTCTGTATGGGACCAGCCTCTTTCTCCAGGCCAGATTGACAGAAAAGGGACACAAGTGGCAGTCAAAAAAGTAAACTGTTGAGACACTGTCTTTTAAACCACATCCTGCAGTTTGAAAATAAAGCTTCTTATTTTTAGAACGCCAGCAGAATTGTTCCAGCCCTGCCCCTGCAGTTTCAATAGTGGCCTTGGGCTCTGAAACACTAACCTTGAAAAGAAAACGTTTACATTGTAAACGCACTGACAGTATGAAGTATTCTATTGTGGAATAGCCAATGGAGACTAAAAATTCAGAAGGGGCTTTTTCCTTTCTTGTGAAAGGCCTAATCCGCGGGGCTTTCACTGTGGCAAAATCAAACTCTAAGCAGTAATTGTGCATGGGTTCTACCTGTGAACTTGCATAAAATCTGAAATTTCACACAACCCATTTTGTTCTGGGGATTTCACCACTGATCGACAGGAAACAGAGCTTCTAGAGGGGTTTGGGGGAAATCAGACCATGCAGACCCTTAGGTGAACAAACTTGGTAACAAAACACCTTTAAAGTCATCCCCTTCTTCCCAAACACACGCAGCCCCATCCTTCGCCAAACTGGCCCTTGAATACTGCAGAGGCACACAGGTTCCGAAGTGTGGGCTTTGAGAAACACCGTGTTTATTTCAGATACCTTAAGTCAATCCTCTCAGGTACTCTGATATGTATTCTCCTATTCTTCTAGACTTTGGCTGGAAAAGGAAACACTTAAACTGGCTTGATGCCTGACTCCAGTGCTTTGACGGAGTGTCAAGTGGAAGGATTAGGTCCATTTTAGGTGCATTTTGACCAGTGGGCAAAATGATAGTCAATGGATGGAAAAAACAGGAGGACGCTTTCAACTCACTTTGGAGGTCCTCTCTAATCATTTGGACTGTCTAAAGCTAGAGTGCGCCAGATCCGAAGGCCGTGATCAGCGTGCCACTGAGGATGCCCAAGGAGCTTAATCACTGATGACATAGTGGGGACTCCTTCATTGACAAGCCCTGATACTGGCTCTCTGCAGCCATGGCCCAGCTTCACAGAGTGGCCCATGCTGGTCTCACAGGAGCAGATGGGAAATGGAGCTACATGAATGGGTCAGGACCGAAGCATTCACCTTTCTGCGGCTGCTGACTTTTTAGGAAGGTCTCCCTATGTGCTGGGACCATTCTCTGAACTCATTTAAAGTGCACCACGACCCTAAAGGAGTAGGTACTCTTATCATTCCTACTTTATAGATGAGGAAGCTGGGCCACAGGGGTTGAGTATTTGGCCCAAGGTCACAGAGCAAGCAAGTGACAGAGGAAGGAACCCTGGCTGTCATCCTTGAGAGTCCACTCTATTAGCCTCTAAACGATTCTGCCCCAGAATCACCTCCACAGGCCCGCTGATACCCTCTTGTGTGACCACCACTACCTGCTTTCTTTACCAGGGCTTGTTCCATGGATAGATCAGAACTCTTCTAATGTTAATCTTATGATTGCAATATCCACTCCTCTCCCTACTCAGACTATGAAAATCCCCAAGGTTATCCTTTCGATAACAGGCCTTTCAGTCACTTTATTTTTCTAATACAGCTCCCCACGTAAACACACGGCATCCACTACCAATGTAATCAAAGCTAAATGTTTTGTTACATTCTGCTTTCCACCCTGCTAGGTCCCAACCTCTTAAATGATTATTTTTAAGTGGTTTATGTTAATGTTCACTCTTTAATCTCATGCTTTAATGTTTTACGGGTTTTGACAAACGCACAGTGTCATGTATCCACAATAACGGTATTATTCAGAATACCTGAACTGCTTTAAAAAAATCATAGGTGCTTAACCTATTCCACCCTCCCATCTCCTTAATTCTCCTAGAAGCCACTAGATTTGTTTGTTTGTTTGTTCATTGGCTGTGTTTTTTTTTTATAGACTCTATGGTTTCCTCTTTTCCAGGATGTTATATAAATTGAATCAGAGAGTATTTAGACTTCTCAGGGTGATTTCTTCCCCTTTGGAATATGTATTTAAGATTCATCCACATATTCACATGGCTTACTAGCATGTTCCTTTTTATCACTGAATAATATTCCATTGTATGGTTGTACCAATATTTTTTATCCATTCACCTATTTTTTAAAACAATATCAGTTTGCTTTCAGTTTTTGGCAATTTTGAATAAAGCTGCTATAAACATTCATATATAAGTTTTTGTGTAGACTTCAATTTTTAAGCTGGTTGGGTAAATACTGTGTCACATGATTGCTGACCATATGGTAAGACAATTTGTCCTTCTAAGAAATGTCCACTGTCTTCCAAAGTGGCTGCATCATTTTGCATTCCAACTATCAATGATACAAGTTTCTGCTGCTTGGATGCTAACCAGTAATTGGTATTGTCAGTTTTTTGGATTTTAGCCCTTCCAATAGGTGGGTAGCAGTATCTCATTGTAATTTCAATTTGCATTTCTCTTAATGACAAATTGTATTAGTTTTCTATTGTTGCTGTAACAAATTACCACAAACTTAGGGAATTTAAATATCACATATTTGTTATATTTCTGTAGTATTGGTTAGAAGTTCGATACAGGTCTCACTGGGCTAAAATCAAGGTGTCAGCATTTCTAGGGAATTATCTATTCCCTGGACTTCCAGCTTCTAGAGGACACTTACATTCCTTGGATCGTGACCCCTTTTTTTGTACTATCAAACCCTAAAAAAGCATCATTGTAACCCTTCTTCTGTCAACACATCTCTGTTAGGGTACAGCCATAGGAAATGTTTCCAGTTTTAAGGACTCATAGGATTGAGTCCAGCAGATTAATTCAGGATAATCTCCCATCTCAAGGTCCTTATTCTTAATCATATCTGCAGTTCCTTTTGCCATGAATGGTAACATAGTCACAGATTCTGGAGATTAGAACATGAACATATTTGGAGAGCCATTTTTCTGCCTACCACGCAAAAGATATTGAATATATTTTCATATGCTTATTTTCCATCTGTATATCTTCTTTGGTAAAGTGTCCATTCAGATATTTTGCCAGTATTTCAGTTGCATTGTTCCTTTTCATATTGTTTTATATGTCTTACAAATATTTCCTCCTAGTCTGTGTGTGGTTGGCATTTTCATTCTCTTAAAAGTGTCTTTTTCAATGAAAATTTTGTTAATTTTAATAGAAGACAGCTTACTTATTTTTTCTTTGATGAATCATGCTTTTGGTGTTGTATCTAAAAATTCATTGCCAAATCCAAAGTCACATAGACTTTTCCAAGATTTTCTTCTATAAGCTTTATAGTTTTGCATTTTACACTAAGGTTTGCAATCCATTTCAAATTAATTTTTGGTAAGGTATAAGGTCCCTGCTGAGGTTCATATTTTTGTATATGGATACCTAATTGTTCCATTACCATTTATCAAACAGAACTATACTCTGTCAATGAATTGTCATTGCTCCTTTGTCAAAAATCAGTTGACTATATTTTTGTGTGTTTGTTTCTGTTTCATTGATCAGTGTCCATTCGTTTGCTAATACCACCATGTCTTGATTACACTACATTTAATATAAGTCTTGAATTTGGTAATGCAAGCTCTCCAACTCTGTTCTTTAGTATTGTGTAGGGTCTTTTGTTTGTCCATGTAAATTCTAAATTTTATAGAATCAGCTTACCGATATCTACAAAATTGCTTGCTGGGATTCTGATTAGAATTACATTGAATCTATAGATCAAGTTGGGAATAATTGACAGTGTTTTTTAGTACTTATTGCTAGGTGAAAGAAACCAATTTGAAAAGGCTATGTACTATATGATTCCAATATATGAAATTCTGAAAAGAAGCAAAACTATGCATAAAGTGTAATATTTAGATATAAATCTAACAAAATACATGCAGGATATATACATAAAAAACTAAAAAACACTGATAAAAGAAATAGGAGAGGTGAATAAGTGGAAAGATATTCTATGTTCCTAGATTAGAAGACACAATATTGTTTAGATGTCAATTATTCCCAACTTTATCTATAGATTCAGTATAATTCCAATCAAAATCCCACCAAGCTATTTTGCAGGAAGCAACCTAAATGTCCATTGACAGAGGAATGGATAAAGAAGATGTGGTACATATATACAATGGAATATTTCTCAGCCATAAAAAAATGAACTAATGCAATTTGCAGCAACATGGATGGACCTAGAGATGATCATACTAAGTGAAGTAAGTCAGACAGAGAAAGGCAAATATCATATGATATTACTTCTACGTGGAATCTAATAAAAATGAAACAAATGAACTTACTACAAAACAGACACAGACTCACAGATCTCAAAATCAAATTTATGGGTGCCAAAGGGGAAATGTGGGGGGAAATGATAAATTAGGAGATTAGGATTAACATATACACACTACTATATATATAAAATAGATAACTAATAAGGACCTACTGTATAGTACAGGGAACTCTACTCAGTACTCTGTAATAACCTATATGGAAAAAGAATCTGAAAAAGAATGGAGATAGATATAGATATAGATATAGATATAGATGACTGATTCACTTTGCTGTACACCTGAAAGTAACACAACATTGTAAGTCAACTATACTCCAATAAAAAATTTTTTTTAATGTATTTAAGGCTCTTCCATATCTTTTTGTGACTTGATAGCTGATTTTTAAAAATCACTGTATAATATTTTATTGTATGGATATATCACAGTTTATTAATCCATTCATCTATTGAAGACATCTTAGTTGCTTCCAAGTCTTGGCAATTATGAATAAAGTTGCTAAAAAAAAACACTCATGTGCAAGTTTTTGTGTGAATATAAGCTATCAACTCATTTCAGTAAAGAGAGCACAACTACTGAGTCATATGGTAAGAGTATGTTTAGTTTTTTAAAGAAACTTCCAAACTGCCTGCCAAAATGGCTATGCCTTTCCCTACCAGCAACAAATAAGAGTTCCTGTTTTGCCATATCTTCTCCAGGATTTGGTGTTGCCAATGCTTTGGATTTTAACCACTCTGTCAGGCACGTAGTGGCATCTCATTGTCATTTTAATTTGTAATTCCCTAATGGCATATGATGCTGAACATCTTTTCATACGCTTATTTTGTATATCTTCTTTCAGGTGTCTTGCTGGTTTTTTAATTCAGTTGTTTGTTTTCATATCGTTGAGTTTTAAAAGTTCTTTGTCAAGTTTGATTTCCATCCCTTTATTAGATATGTGTTTTGCAAAGATTTTCACCCAATCTACGACTTATCCGTTCATACTCTTAAGAGTGTCTTTCACAGAGGAAAAGTTTTTAATTTTAATCATAATCAAGTTATCAATTTTTTTCCTGAATTTGTCTTTGATACTGTATCTAAAAAGTCATCACCAAATCCAGGTTCACCTAGGTTTCCTCATGTATTATCTGCTAGGAGTTTTATAGCTTTGCATTTTACATGTAGGTGTATGATTCATTTTGAGTATGATTTAATTTTATCTGCTCTCTTAGTGGTTGCCAGAGTTTGTAATATACATTTACAATTAATCTAAGTCCACTTTCACAGAACACTATACCACCTCGTGAGTAGTGCAAGTATCTCTTAGAAATGTATTATCAATTTCTCCCTCCCATCCCTTATGACTCTGTTGTCACTTATTTCACTTATCCATATGATGTCATCACCTGATACATTGTTCCTATTATTGCTTTAAGCAGACAGTTACCTTTTAGATGGATTAAGAGTAAGAAAAATAAAAGATTTTATTTTACCTTTATTTATTCCTTCTTTGTCACTCTGTCACTCTTCCACATTTCTGATCTATATCATTTTCCTTCTTCCTAAAGAAAATTTTCCTTCTTCCTTTTAACATTTCTTGTACATCTGCTGCTGATGAATTTCTCAGCTTTTATCTGTCTGAGAAAGTCTTTATTCCTCCTTCACTTTTGGAAGATAATTTTGCTGCATTTAGAATTCTTGATTGGTAGATACCTCTTTCAACACTTGAAATATTTCACTCTGCTCCCTTCTTTCTTGCACAGTTTCTGATGAGAAGTCTGATAGAATCTGTCCTTATTACTCCTACAGGTAAGGTACTTTTTTCTGACTTTTTTCAATATTTTCTCTATGTCTGTAGTTTTCTGCAGTTTGAGTGCCTAGGTGTTGATTTTTTGGTACTTATCTTTCTTGGTGTCCTCTGGGCTTCCTGGATGTGTGGTTTGATGTCTGTCATTAATTTTAGAAAGTTCTTGGCCATTATTACTTCAAATATTTCTTATGCTTTGTTCTCTTTCTTCTCTTTCTGGTATTTTCATTACACAGATGTTACAAATTTTGTTATTGTCCCACTATTCTTTGATACATTTTTATGTTTCATTTTTTTTCTTTTTGCATTTCAGTTTGGGTAGTTTTTATTGTCCTACCATCAAGCACATTGATCCTTTCCTTGGTCACATCTAGTCTACTAATGAGCCCATCAAAAGCAATCTTCATTGTCACCGTGGGGTTTTTCGCCCAGCACCCCCTTTGGATTCTTTCTTAGAAATCCCATGTCTCTGCTTACATGACCCATCTGTTCTTCTATGATGTCTACTTTTTCCTTTGATATACTACTCACAATTATTTTAAATTTCCTGTTGGATAATTGCAACATCCATATCATACGTGAGTCTGGTTCTGATGGGTTTCTCATCTCTTCAGAGTGTATTTTCTGTTGCTTTTGGCATACCTTATAACTTTTTGCTGGTGAGACATATGGTATCAGGTAATAGGGACTTGGGTAAATAGGCCATTAGTGTAATGATATATGCTAGTCAGGCTAGTATCAGGGCTGTATTTGATGTCTCTTGTAAGTGTTAATGTCTGAGTCTTCAAATTCCTCTAGTGTTACTCATCTTGTCTCCTCTCTTGACCTAGGGCTTCCCTATGTAGTCTTCCTCAGAGAAAGCTTGTGTCTTGCAGTTCTTTTAGCTGTAATTCCCACACTGTTGGTTTGGTGGTAAGATGTCAGAGAGAAAGAGAGAGAGAGAGCAGTCTATAATCTTCCAATTAAATATCAGCCTTTCAGTGAACCTAAGTCTTGGGACTGTGACCTTCACATCGTTTCTTCAATGGAATAGCTATTTTCTCCCTGCTCCCCACCCATCCCTAACTAAAGCATTCCCAGTCTACTACCTTGAAGGGCTGTTCACTGATTAAAATGACTTTTTTCCCCATAAGTGGGATAGGAAGGCTGGAGTGGGGAGGAATTCCCTTCTTCCATCTGGAACAAGGCTCCAGCAAAGTTCTTTCCTAGGAGAATAGGTCCTTGTTATGAAGATAGCTCAGGGCTTATTTCACAATGGCTGCCAGAGTTACAGGGAGATTTTTCTCAGATACCCACCATGAGAACCTGATGGGATTCCTGGAACAAAAGCCCATGAAAGTTTGGTTGGGGGGAAGACCGAGACTGATGGGCCCCAGCAGTCTTTACTGTCACACTAGTCCATACTCCATACCTGGCAATTTGTTGAAATTACCATTTAGATGCCCCCACGAGTTCATGGTTCTAGTATCTGCCCTCAAGGTAAGCAAATCTCCATCTCTCTACATTTAGAAGTGTCAGTTTGCCCTGCATTCACGCTTTTCTGAATCCAACCTTCTCTGAGGGCCCAATCTTCTTCTCTGACGGTCATTTTATCCAGCTTTTTCTGTAAGGATGAGTGATGACTTCTAAGTTCTTTACATGTTCAAGCTGAAACTCAAAATCCCTACTTAATGTTTATTATTTTCAAAATGTGTTTCCTTATTTTAATGCATTCTATTGAACATTTCTTGTGATCCACAGAAATCTTTTGGGGTCTACATTTTGCTATAGCTGCTGCTGTGGAAGTTCCAAACAGCAGACTTTGACTAGCTCTATGAAGGAATAACCAGAGAGCACCTGGCCTCCACATACACCACATACTTCTTATTTGCTAGCCTGGAGCTTTTCTGACACAGCCCTTGACTCTTTTGGGGAACCCATGCAACATTTACCTGCAATATACAATCTAGAAGTAAAGGAGAGTTAAGACCAGGAGACCATCTTTGGCTAATAGGGGAAGAGAGCTGATGGATATTATTTTTTTCCTTTTACATCCCAGGGAGACGAGAATTTCAAAAAGTTCTCAGAAGACCCTGATGAGACAAAACATCAGCCCCCTGCAGCACTGACCAATACAACAATTCATTGTTGTATTTGCTTCCCTATCTACTCCCCAATTTCTGCTCCCTGGAATTACTTTCAGGATGAATAACCTACAGGCAAGTCTTTGTCTCAGGCTCTGCTTTTAAGGAACCCAAACTAAGGCATAAGTTTATTTTAAAAGAAATTCTGTAACACATCAGTAAATGGAGGAAAACAACCATTTGCCATTAAACAGATGATAATTGTCCTTTCATAACTTTCCATGACTTCTCCTCCTGTCAAACACATACTTCTCTTAGACTGTTCTCCCCATCCTTCTTCTGCATTTCAACAGCATGCTGTCACTTTTATAAAATTCCCTGCTCTCACCCACTTCCCTCTACACTTTGAGAAATTAAGAAGAAAAGAGAAGAAAGGAAAAAAGAAAACAATGCCATTGAACACTGCTGTTGTACTCTTGCAGTTAAAAAGGGAGATTATCAAGATTTAGGAAATCACTAGTCAAAGTGTGATTTGTGGGCTGGCTGTTGGTCTGCAAGCTGCCTTTTCTGTCTACTCTTAACAGATTGCTCCAAAATGCAAATCAACTACATCACTACATGCAATATTTTGTTTAAGTGACACTTTTTAATTAATTTTTTTTTTTTTAGTTTACAACTGACTTCTTTTATGGCAGCACAAGTCCCTCGATGAAGGAGCAATACATTGATTTATATTCTTGTGTTAGCCCTTTATCTCCTGGTGGAATGGCTCTTTGAGTAAGACTGAATTAGAGAGGTATAAAAGTATTAACAGGACATTTCTAAGTATGTACTATGTGCTAAGCATTGTTCTATGGGCTTCACTAATATTAACTCATTTAATCCTCAAAAAAAAACTTGTATATGAGGTAGGTAATATTAGTATTCTCATTTTACAGGTAAGGAAACTGAGACACAGTGAAATCTAATATGTCTAACATTGCACAGCTAGTAAGTGGTAGCAGTAGACTCCAAGATGGCCTTCAGAGTGGCTCCCGATGATCCTGGCCTCTTGGTATCTGCACGTTTGTGTTGTCAGCTCCCATATTGTATCAACATTAGTGTGTGTGACCAAAGAATACAGCAGAAGTGATAGTGTGTGACTTTCACAATGTTACAGACTGAATATTTGTGTCCCCCCCAAAATTCATATGTTGAAATCCTATCCCCAACTCTGATGGCATTAGGGGGTAGAGCCTTTGAAGGTGGAACCCTCATGAATGGAATTAGTGTTCTCATAAAAGACAGTCCAGAGAGCTCTTGTCCTCTTTCCCTGATGTGAAGGTACAATTAGAAGATGGCCATCTGCAATTCAGAAGAGAGCCCTCACCAGTCACTAACCATATTGGCACTTTGATCTTGGACTTACAGCCTCCAGAACTATGAGAAACAAATTTCAATTATTTAAAAGTCACCCAATGTGTGCTATTCTCTTATAGCAGCCCAACTACCAAACTACAAGACTAAGTCATAAAAGATACAGTTGCTTCCACTTTACTCCCTTTGATCACTTGCTCTGGGAGAGCCAGCTTCCATGTCATGAGGACCCTCACACAGCTGTATGGAGAAGTCCACATGGCAAGGAACTGATGCCTCCACCAACAGCCAGTACCAACTTGCCAGCCATGTGAGTGAGCAAACGTAGAAGATGACCCTTCAACCCCAGTCAAGCCTTCAAAGGACTGCAGCCCTGGCTAACACCTTGACAATAATCTTATGAAACACCCTTATTTGGAGCCACCTAACCACCCCAAAGTCCTGACCCACATGATCTAAGATAATAAAATGTTATTGGTATTGTAAGTCTCTAAGTTTTGGACTAATTTGTTACACAGCAATGGATAACTAATACATTCCTAGACCAGTCTGGCTCCAAAGCCTGTTTTCTTCATTGCTATGTAAAAGAATTGAAGATGGAAAAGGAAATGACTTCCTCCTCATGTTATGTGATGCAATGTTATTTAAAGACAAGTTTGTGTAGCAGCTACCATTATCTCAGCTAACAGCAGCAGTATACGTTCCCAACTTGAGAAATACAGGGGTGGATAAGAGAACGTGGGATGGGAGTAAGATATATCTGGATTCAAATCTTGGCTTAGACAAATTTTCACTTTGTGCACGTCCACAAAAGAGGCCATCATCACTGAAGAGACAAATAACACTTGTAAAGTCCAAACTCGTTAAGCAAAGCTGAGGGCTGGTTGTTTAAATATATATATATATATATATATATGAAGAGTAGAATTCAAAGATTGATGAATTTTTCAGAAGTGAGAGTGCACATGGGTTGACTTTTAGCTGCAGATGCCTTGAACGACAGTGTGACACTGTTGCTGACTAGATGAATTTCAGCAGTGTAGGTGTTGATGTAAAATGGTTACTGATCCATTAGAATGGGTTTAAACCGGGTCTGACAATTAACGTGTTGCTTTGGCCCAGTTCCTAGGAAGGTAGGAACTTTCTATTCTCCCTTAAGCCATTTCACTGCAATGTTATTATCTGAGTAATGAGAGGAATGCAGACAGTAACAACAGCTACTATTTGTTAAGTGCCCACTGTGGTCTAGCTACCATACATCCTCTGTCTCAACCACTCAACAGCTGCAATGCAACAGCTACCATAAACAATAAAGAAACGGATGCAACGGTGTTCCGGTGAAAACAGATGCAACGCTGTTCCAGTGAAACTTTGTTTATAAAACTAGGCATTAGGCTGGATTTGGCTTGAGGGCCATACTATGCCTCTCCTGCTCTAGATTATCTTCGGTGCCAGCTATGGCGTGCTTTCTCCTCCCCTAACTTCTAGATATGCTGTTCCCTCTATCCCCCTATCCATGTTACACCTTCCCTTGGCCTAAAATGCTTCTCCCCTACTCATCCCTTAGCTCTCAGCCAAGTCCTGACTTCACTGGGGGATGATGCTATCGCATCTTTAGACTATTACAGGTCCCCCTGCTATGTGCTTCCCAAATGTATGTCCTCTTTCATAACCCTCATCTCCCTTTATTGTAACTCCATGCTTTTGTATCTTTCTTCCCTGACAAACTGAGAGCTCTGTGAAGGCGAGGGTTTGTCTTGTGTACCATCTGATTCCTAGCCCAGTTCCTAACACACAGTAGGTGCTCAATAACTATAGGGGGAAAGAATTATTAATATTAGAGAAAGCATCTAAGACACACTTTACCACTCCACACTTGTCTATTTTACAATTTTTGTTAAAGTTATCTTTTTCCCAAGAAATGAATTCTACGCTTGTATATTTTGTTAAACTCACAGGCAATTTTGCCTCTTTTATAGTGTAAGACTTTACAAATGAGGAAACACCCGTGAAATTCGTGTTTAAGGCGCTTTCATTCTCTTGCCACTATTTCCCCGCAATGGTGACCTTTAAATTTAGCCTGAGTGTAAGTGGGGCTGTCAGAACATTGGGTTACATTATTCAATGCAGCTATTTGTGCCTTTTAAAGACGGTGTAAGTCCCAACATGGACTGCACAGCGGGGAAGCTACCCTGATGATATTCTCGAAACCACAGCAGCCAGGATTGAATCCAACAGTGGGTCAGCCGTCAAGAAGCCACATGCTTCTTGGAAATCAGTTTCGCTGAAAACAGGTCCTCATTTGTCCTTCCAGAAAATAACTAACCGTTGGCTTTTGTGTGGCCTTGCTTCTTCAGGCAGATTGGAGCGAAGCTTGGGTTTGAGGGAGAAGCGGGGAATTGTGCTGCAGGGCTTATTTTTCTTTTTCAGAGGCGGTGTGTGGAGCTGTGTGCTGGAATCTGCGGAGAATTGTGGAGTCATCGATTGTCCCACCTAATCAGAGGCTCAGAGACCTCCTGGGCTGACCAGCAGCTACTCCTCCTAGATGTGGGCCATCCCCCCACCTTCTTTTGCAACTGTTTGCAAAAAACTGCCACACCTCCTTGTTGATAAACAGCTCAAACTTTGGGCTAAGCAGCTCCCAGAGACCATTCCAGCTCTGGGTCATGCAGTCCATTTCTTCAGGGTAGCTTCAGAGGCAGAGATGCGAGGGGGAGGCAGTGGGGGAGGGGAGAAGGAGAGGAGGGGATTGAGTCCCAAAGGATGAATCAAGGGCTTCTGCACATGATGTTGTGTTGCCATAAAACGAAGACTTCTTGCTGTGCTCTCAGTCCCAAAGAACTCACACAAGCCTCAAGTCTGAGAAAAAAGAGGAGAAGCTTAGACACACAGAGATCGTAAGTGGAAAAACTACCAAAACGCCTAACTTGCTCCTTGGGAAACTTCAGGGTAGCACTAATCAAAGGACACCTTCCTGCGCTTTTACCCTAACCCAGTCCAGTTTGCATAATAATGGCCTGTGCAATTTTAGTTTTTAAATCTCACTTGCTTGTAGGCAGGCAGGATCACCTAATAGTAATGAAATACATCATTGGGCACTGACTACATTACAGGGCCTGTTCTGAGTGCTGTACATGTACTAAGTGGAGTCATAGGCAACTGTCATTCTTCGAGGTCAAAAATGGCTAAATAACAGCAATTTCATGTCTCCATCTAAAATTAACTCTTTTCATTTTTACAGTAATCCTTTAAAGACTAGTGTTTTCTGGTGTGATGAGCTCTCGCTGGGTTTTAAACTCACCTCTGCCACCCTGGTCAAATGTGCCTTAGTTTCCTTCCCTGTAAAATGGGACTAATACTACTTCTTGCTTCATAGGGTTGTCAGAGAATTAAGTGAGTTCATAAATGTAACAGTACCTGGCACATAAATGTTTGATAAATATAGGTCATCATCTCTAGCTTTACAGAAAGTGATGTTTAAGGCCTTCATTTGAGAAATACCCTGTGTAATGACATCCAATGTTTTGTTTTTCTTCCTGGCCCTTATTTCTTCTCCTTCTGCAATAGCACCCCAATTTCCCCTTCAGATAACTCACCCTCCCCTGAAAGCAGCTGTCAGCCAAGGACCCTTTTCTCCCCTAGCTGTGGAGTATACATGTGGCCCAAGGTGGGTCAATCCCAATTTTTCTTGCATCCTGTACTTTTCAAAGCCAGGCTCCTCTGCTTTCCCTCTGATTCTGCAGCTATTCTGTGTCCTTCCAATAAATTCCTTTTTGCACAATGGCGGGGGTGGGGGTGGGGGCCGGGGGGCAGGGAGGGAGGTGTAAGGTTAACAAGTTAACAATCTGCTATATTGGTTTCTATTGTTGCAATCAAAGATCCTTAACATTATATCATTGGAAATAGGCATTTTAACCTATTTCTAAATAATGAAACCAGCTAGCATATACTGACTCCATGTCGAGACCTTTATTATGCGGTTATGTTTAACACATCTCTACCATGGTAAGTGTCATTAGCCCCATTTTTCACATTAAAAAAGTGAAGACCTAGATTTTTATGCCAGCTTTCCCTGTCGATGGCTGTGCATCCCTGAGCAAGGCTCTGAATCTCTCTGAGTCTCTGTCTCCTGCTGTGCGAAGTGGGGTTGGTTACACTGCCCGCCCCCTGGGTGGTTTTGAGAATCAAACAATATGATGGATGCAGAAAAGTACTGTGTAAACTGGTTAAGTGCCATATAAATGTAAAATTGCATTACGATTTTCTTTGGCCAAAGGATATATTTTAACTCCTCTTCCTGGTGCCTAATTCAAGCTGTCTGTTCTTTCTGCATAAAAATAATAATTTTTAAAATGCAGGTTTTCAGGTGAAAGTCCCAAGTAATCTCTACCCCAGGATAATGAGATTCTCTTCCTTGAAAGCAACGTTGCACCTCCGTGGAATCCCTGGCTGCTTTATTCCCTTGCCAGATCAATCATGGCTAAAGCTTGTGTTCCTTGCTCTTCTGATCAAACTTAGAGGATTTTCTCTCCTTTCACTCTTATTTCCCGCCTGTCTTTCCCAATCTCACAGCTCCTCAAGAATCAATAAATGCCGGCAATGACAACACACAGTCTTATGAGGGGTTTTAGTAAATTGGGGATTAGATCCAACTTTCTGTATTAGAACTGAGATACGAATGAAGGTTTTCCAAAGTCTACTGAGGATTACATAAAGAGTAACAGCGAGTAGTGAAAAGTAGGGATATTATTTCTAAATGCCATTGTTTTTAATAGGCAAATAATGCAGGGGATCAGGCTGCAGTATATTAGCCAAGAAGAAAGAAAAAAAGTGGAAGGTAAACATATTTCTCTTGTGAAGGCCAGATGAATATTCTTATTGGCCCATAGTGCCATCTAGTGGACCGTTTTTAAATAGGGCTCCGTTTCCGGCTGTGGTTGCGTTAGCTGTCTACTCATCATCACTTAAAGTATCCATTAGGAGCCTGTAAATGATTTCCGGAGAACCCACAAGAGCACAGATGATCACACCTGGTAGAATTCACAGACTCATTAGGCATGGTTGACCAGTCATCCCATGCTTTAACCTCTCCCCCCTGGCCCTGTGTAATAGTAGATGTCTATGACTCTTCTCTCTGACAGTATCCGTCTAGGCTCCTTCACCAAATCCACTTTCTCTATGTAACTCCTAAGGTCTGATCTTTGCTTTCTCATTGTATGTGCAGTAGTTCTTCTTTTCGTAGGTTACATAACCCGTAGAGAACCAGTGGTCAGCCATGGACTATGGTCCTTCTTTCCAGAAAATGACATATGACCATCCCCTTCACTCACATACTCTTTCTCATACAAATACACACACACACACACACACACACACACACACACGCTCACACATCTTTGCCAAAAATTTCAGGAGGTTCACAAAGCTCTTGATTCCATGTTTATAATGTTTGCTCCATAGTATTTCCTTCAGTGATGTTATAGAATCCCAGAATTTTTAACGATCACATCTAGGAAGATGCATCTCAGATTCCCACTTGCCTTTTTATATTCAGTCTTTTTTTTTTTTTTTTTTTTTTTTTGGTTGCGTTGGGTCTTCATCGCTGCACTCGGGCTTTCTCTAGTTGCAGCGAGGGGGACTGCTCTTCGTTGCGGTGCGCGGGCTTCTCATTGCAGTGGCTTCTCTTGTTGAGAAGCACGGGCTCTAGGCCCACAGGCTTCAGTAGTTGCAGCACGCAAGCTCAGTAGTTGCGGCACGTGTGCTCTAGGGCACACAGGCTTCAGTAGTTGTGGCACATGGGCTCAGTAGTTGTAGCTTGCAGGCTCTAGGGTGCAGGCTCAGTAGTTGTGGTGCACGGGTTTAGTTGCTTCGTGGCATGTGGGATCTTCCTGGACCAGGCATCGAACTCATGTCCCCTGCATTGGCAGGCAGATTCGTAAACACTGCACCATCAGGGTAGTCCTATATTCAGTCTTTCATTTCCAGCCTCACTATTCCTGATTGAAACATCCCACCCTTTTCTATTGCTGCCTTAAAACAAACTGGCCCCCTCTTATAAAATGCCTCTTCAAATTCGGGTCACCATTCAAAGTCCAGTTCATATGCCACCATCTTTGGGAAGCCAACCCCTAATTAGAAAGAATTAAACTTTCCCTTTTGTGATCTCTTACACCATTTTTTAATCTTTACCTAAAATAATTGCAGGCTTCCTACAGTTTATAACTGATTGAATAGGTGGTAAGTTCTTGAGGAAAGAATTTCCTATTTATCTTTGCATCTTGTGTAATAATAGAGGGAGGATCTTACTTTGTAGCTATTCCTTTAATATCGGTGAAGTTGGGAGACTTGGTTTCATTTCTTTTTTTTTTGCGGTACGCGGGCCTCTCAGTGTTGTGGCCTCTCACGTTGTGGAGCACAGGCTCCGGATGCGCAGCCTCAGGGGCCATGGCTCACGGGCCCAGCCGCTCCATGGCATGTGGGATCTTCCCGGACCGGGTCACGAACCCATGTCCCCTGCATCGGCAGGCGGACCCTCAACCACTGCGCCACCAGGGAAGTTCTTGGTTTCATTTCTTATGGTACACCTGACTATGTGACCATGAACAAGGCAGTTAAGCTCTCCAAGCCTTGGCTCTTCTGTATACAGGGATCTGAGAGCTACTACAAGTGGGTCCTTGGGAGGGCTCAACAAGGTGGTACATGTAGTGCACTTGGTACATTTCCTGGCACACAGTTGATCAAAATATGTTTATTGAATGAAAAGATCCTTGAACAAGAAAAAGGAGTTGAGGTCACTGTCTCCAAAAAGAAAAAAAAAAATCTTCCTATGATTTTGGAAATAAATAGCTTGTCGCTTCTTTTAGTTAAAGTGATTAAGAAGTCCATAAATGTTACGAATCGAGCCAGGTACCAGAGATACAAAGATGAACCCGCATGTTGCCCCAAAAGGTCCAGTCTTTGAAACCTCTCAATCAATACTGTGTTGATTATGCCAAGGAGGCATTAGTGTATTAATCTTACTTACGAAAGTAACTTTTTAAAGCACTATTTTATTTAGGACTGTGCACCTGGCTTTTCACTCTGAGCTGACAATTAGCAAGAGTCGTCTGCTGTGGCTGGCTTCATTCTCATGGCAACAATAGTTTCAACAGCACCTGCAAGTAGTCCATGGAAGAGTAGAAAGAGCACTCAAGTTGGAGGTGGAGGGTCTAACTCCAAAGGACATGTCCTTTCCTCCAAACCACATTCCCCAGAGAATAAACCGAGACTTCCGTCATTCATTGAGGTGCCACAGCTGTTGATATAAATTCTTTGATATCTTCTGGCATAATATTTTGTGTGAAAAAAATCTATTTTTGACTTCCCTGGTGGCGCAGTGGTTAAGAATTCACCTGCCAATGCAGGGGACACGGGCTCGATCCCTGGCCAGGAAGATCCCACATGCCACAGAGCAACTAAGCCCGTGCGTCACAACTACTGATCCTGCGCTCTAGAGCCCACGAGCTACAACTACTGAGCCTGAGTTCCACAACTACTGAGCCCCCGTGCCACAACTACTGAAGCCTGAGCACCTAGAGCCCGTACTCCGCAATGAAGAGAAGCCACCACAATGAGAAACCCGCGCACCACAATGAAGAGTAGCCCCCACTCACCGCAACTAGAGAAAGCCCGCGCACAGCAATGTAGACCCAACACAGCCAAAAATAAATAAATAAATTTATTTTAAAAATCCATTTAGAATTTCATATTTCTAATTAAAAATCTGTTTGCAACCTAAAAGATATCTTCTTGAGTTCTGTCATCTTACTTGCTAGATCACTTCCCAGAATGTTGATCCACTCCCACCTGTTTCCCCACATCCTTGCCATCCTTGCCCGACTTAATGTTCTCTAACAATCTGATTTTAATCCACCTGATAGGTGTAATGTGATATCTCATTGCTGTTTATTTTTTTTATTGAAGTATAGTTGATTTGCAATGTGTTAATTACTGCTGTACAGCAAAGCGATTCAGTTATACATATATACACATTCCTTTTTTATATATTCTTTTCCATTATGGTTTATTACAGCATGTTGGATATAGTTCTCTGTGCTATACAGTAGGAACTTGTTGTTTATCCATTCTATATATAAAAGTTTACATCTGCTAAACCCAACCTCCCACTACATCCCACCCCTAACCTCCTCCCCGTTGGTAACCACCAGTCTGTTCTCTATGTCCATGAGTCTGTTTCTGTTTCATAGATAGGTTCATTTGTGTCATAGTTTAGATTCCACACATAAGTGATGTCATATAGTATTTGTCTTTCTCTGTCTGACTTACTGCACTTAGTAAGGTAATGTCTAGTTGCATCCATGTTGCTGCAAATGACATTATTTTGTTCTTTTTTATGGCTGAGTAGTATTCCATTGCATATATGTATCACATCTTCTTTATCCATTCATCTGTCGATGGACATTTAGGTTGTTTCCATGTCTCACTGCTGTTTAAATTGGGCATTTATATGATTATGAGTGAGGCTGAACTCTTCTTTACTTGTAAGCCCCTTGAGGTTCCTATTCTGAATCTGCTACTCTTTGACAATTGTGTTCATATCTGTGCCTTTTTCTTGTTGATTTGCAGGAGCATTTTGTATATTCTAGATACTAATTCCACTCAAAAATTCTCCTATTGTTTCATTACCTTACAGTTTATGTTTCACGTTTAAGTCTCAAATTATCTAAAAGTTCCCCCTTTGTGTATGGTGTGAGGTAGAGATCCCACTTTATTTTTCTCTATAATATTAATCCATTTCCCAATAACACCTTCTTAAGAACCTGTCCTTTCTCCTTTAATTTGTCTTGCCATCTCTTTCATACATCAAGTTCCTAGATATTGGGTTGGCCAAAAAGTTTGTTCGGGTTTTTACATAAAATGTTATGGAAAAACCCGAACGAAAATTTTGGCTAACCCTATATATATATATATATCTGCTTCTAAACTTTCTATTGCACTTCATTGTTGTAGTTGGCTATTCCTGCACCAGTACTCTTTTTTTTACCATGTGTTGGCAGTATGTCTTCATATCAGCTAAGGAATTCCCCCTTATTGGCTCTTCTTTTTAAAAATTGACTTGGCTACACATGGGCTTTTAATAGTAGCCGCAAATTTGAGAGTCTGTCGACTTTATCAAAAAATAATGCTGAAATTGTCTTAATTGCATTTACTTTGTAAATTAATTTTAGAAGTTTTGACTCCATTACAATTTTAAAGCATGCCACTCGTGAACATAATGGTCCAGTGACATTTTCAGGAGTTTATCTATGTTTTTAAAGAAAGCTTTAAATTACTCTCTGTAGAGTTTTTGTGCATTCCTTATTAAGTAGACTCTTAGAGATGTTATAGACTTATTACTATTGTGAAAGTTGTGTTATTTTCTGCTTTATTTTCTAGCTTTTATCAGTGGTATAGAGGGACATGGAAACTGAATAGCTTCTGCTAACATTACTAACTTCTCTCATTAATTCCAGCAGTTGGTGACTCTGTTTGAGTTGTTATGTGGATAGTCTTAGCATCCTCCCCAGGTCATCTGTACAGGAGGAGAGGCTGAAGTCCAGTCTCTAGTTGCCTCCTAGTGAGTTGAAGGAGGAGAGGGGACCATGCCTCATGCTGCTGAGCCTCTGGTATTACATGTTGCTCTCAATCTCTTCCACTGACGTCCTCACCAGGCAACACTGGCCTCTGTATTAATTTCCCAGGGTTGCCTCAACAAAGGACCACAGTGGGGTGGGCAAAGCAACAGAAATTTATTGCCTCACAGTTCCAGAGGCTAGAAGTCCATGATCAAGGTATCAGCAGGTTTGGTTCCCTCTGAGGCCTATGAGGGAGAATCTGTTCTATGCCTCTCCCTTAGCTTCTGGTGGTTTGCTGGCAATCTTTGATGGTTCTTGGCTTGTAGAAGCCTCACCCCCCTCGCTGCCTTCACCTTCACATGGCATTCTCCCTGTGTGCGCCTGTACCCAATTTCTCCTCTTTATAAGGACACCTGCCATACAGGGTTAGGGGCCCACTCTGCTCCATCCATCCTAACTAACTGTTAACTGATCCATCTTAACATTCATCCATCTAAACTAATTGAATCTGCAATGACCCTATTTCCAAATAAGGTCACATCCTGAGGTGCTAAGGGTTAGGACAACATATGAATTTTAAGAGACATACTTCAGCCTTCAAGAACCTTCCTGGACCCCTGCTCTGAGTGCTACAATTTTATAATCTAATCATCTCCTCCCAGATATGTAGAGGGGAATGAAGAGGAGGTTCGCCCTCACCTGTCATTTGCTTCTCACCCCAACTGCACGTGAGTGACATTCTCTGTGGTCTCCAGGCAGGGCTGAGCTTGTACTACTGTGTTCCTGGTTCCCACCGGCAGAAAACAGAGAAGAAAGAAACCAACACAAGAGAGTGTCCTCCATCTCCAGTGACCACTCTCTCTATTCCGAGCTGTGGTTTTCTTCCACATTGTGACCCAGCCCCTGTTTTTTCTGTGGGAGTCGATCTGTTTTACTCACATTCTCAGACCCACCACCTTCTCTATTGCTTCATCCATTTCAAAGGATGCTTTCAAGGGAGAGAGACACAGTCTATGTTGATTTGCCATCTAGTCAGAATCATCCTTTTCCTGGAGCTGTTCTCTGGATACCTCAATAGACAGCCCAGCCCAGCCATCAGTTCATCAGTTATTTCTGATTTCGGAAAGAAAAAAAAAGGAGCTTTCACAATTCTCACAATGGTAGCACATGGATAGGTAGTTAAAGCTAAAACCAAAGTTTTCAAACATATCTTGATTTTTGCCCCCGCTCTCAGCATCCCCTGCAGAGGGGCACATTTGTTACAATCCATTAACCTTCGCGGATACATCATTAACACCCAAAGTCCGTAGTTTACATTAGGATTCACTCTATTTTTTAATGTTGGATATCTCCTTATAGATTTTTATTTATTTATTTATTTTGTTGTGCTGGGTCTCAGTTGCCACAGGCAGCCTCCTTAGTTGTGGTGTGCAAACTCTTAGTTGCGGCATGCATGAGGAATCTACTTCCCTGACCAGGGATCTAGCCTGGGCCTCCTGCTTTGGAAGCACAGAGTTTCATCCACTGCACCACCAGGGAAGTCCCAGGATTCACTCTTGATGCTGTATGTTCTGTGGGTTTGGACACATGTATACTGACATTTATCTTTCATTATAGTATCATACAGAATAGTTTCACTGCCCTAAAAATCCTCTGTGCTCTGCCTATTCATCCCTCCCTCCCCTCTAATGTTTGCATTTTTTTAAATCTCAATAAACCTTTTGATTTTGCAATAATTTTAGATATTCAGAAACGTTGCAAAGATATTACAGAGTTCCTGTATACCCTTCAGCCAGTTTCACTCACTGGAAACAACTTACATTTTCATGGTACATTCATCAAAACCAAGACGTTGACGTTGGTACCTTGCTGTTAACTAAACTCCAGACTTTGTTTGATTTCATCATTTTTTCATTAATATCCTTTATTGTTCCCAGATCCAACTCAGGGTGCCATATTGCATTTAGTTGTCACATCTTCCTCATCTCCTCTGATTTGTGACAATTTCTCAGTCTTTCCTTGGTGGTCATGACCTTGAGAGTCTTAAAAAATTCAGATATCCTATAGAATATCCTGAGGTTGGCTGGTGTTTTTTTCTCATGATTAGCCAGAGGTTATGGGGTTTTTGAACAAACATACAGATATGAATTACTCTTCTCATTACAACAAATAAAAGGGTGCAGGACATTCACATGACATCATATCACATGACATGTTTTGGTTAAGTGTTTGCCAGGTTTCTCCATTGTAAAGTTGCTGTTATTCCCTTGCCCTATGCTGTTCTTTACAAAGAGTCACTGAGTGTAGCCCACTCTCAATGGTGGGGGAGGTGGGAGGACAGTGTGTAGCAATTAAACTCTAACTCTTGAAGGGGGACCATCTACACATATTATTTGGAATTCTCCTTTCTTGCTTGCTCTTTTGATGTATAGGTTTCATTCTGTTTTGTTTTGTTTTGTTGTTTTGTTTTGTTTTAGTCATATGCCAGTGATAATGAACAGTTGGCTCATACCAGCTTGGGAAAGCCTATTGTTACATTTTCAGGAATTTTGCAAGGTGGTTGACATACGTCGACAGCCTGCAATCAATATAGTGGGAGTATTTACGCCACAGATATTGGCAAATACTACAAATCAAGACCCCGCCCCACCTGAGAGCTGGTTGTTAAACACCAACACACCCCTATATGGTCTATGTGACAAATAAACATAAAATGCTCCCCCCAAAATGCAAGAGACAATAATGATAAGATATCATTATGGGCCCTTTATTTCTTTGTTGATTGAAACAGAAAACAAAGTAGGAAGATGTCCTCACTCTGCCATCTCATCCCTGCATCAGACACTACATCACTGTGTACAAAACGGCTCAGCTGTACGTCTGCTGTTTGCCCCCATTAATGAGTGAAATATACCACTCTTCAGAATTCCAGCTGAGAAGTTTTTAATACCTATTTCTCTTTATGTTATCCTGAATGCAAACATGAAGTTTCCGGTCAAGGCAATCATTATTATTTACTTATAGCAATAACTGCATCTTTTCCTCATGCCCCCATCCTTCCCCCTTCTGGGGTGATGCAATGAGAGCCTCACCAGCACAAATAAAGGGAGGTGCTCAACCACAGGGGAGGAAGCCTGAAATATGAATCTGGGAGTGTATATGCATATTGCCCCCTACATTCCAGACAGAGGGAGAGAAACCTGTCTCCTTAATGTATATGTATTCCCTTTGGGAGAAGAAGGGGAAAGCTCCTGGATTTTTACCCTTTAGAATTTAAATAAATGTCTCCAGGGGATAGAGGAGATGTAAACACGTGGAGAGATAAGCCTCCTGAGGCCTCTGGTTTTTCAACCATCTTTTAACTTCCCAGGCTGTCTTCAGAGGGCTTCTAGGTTTCAGCCAAGGACCTAGATTTCTTTGCCCTGAAAGCCCTAGCCAGGTAGAAACAAAAACATCTGCTGGTCTGTCTTACACCATCATCTGGAGAAGGAAGAGACAAAACAGAGTCAAAAGTTTTATTTAACAAGGACTAAAAGGACAAAATTCCTTGGCTGTTCTCAGTCTCTAGAGTCTTGCATTTTCTTTTGCTATTATCCAAAACACTAAAGTTATGGTTTCATCAAAAGAGGCAGCCCCAACTTATAGGAACCTAAAAATGAGCACATCAAGTTTTTGAGGATGGCGTTGGTCTCATGAAGAGACATAACTAACAAATTCTGCCTCTCCAAGAGAATAGTAAACTCATCAGGCAGAGTTGGTGGCAGATCTCTCACTGGCCACCCCAGGTGAACTAGAAGCCTTCTGAGGACAGCAATTCTCAAACACAGCCTAACACTGACTGTATGTCCAACATTGGGACCCACGCAGACCTCCTGAATTGGAACCTCTGAGATTCTGGTACCCAGGAAGCCATATTTTTACAATGTTCCAGATAATCCCCAAAAGCAAAGAGATGCATCCACTGCTCCAAGGTTCCTCTCAATTCAAAATGATACAGTTCTGAAAATGGTGTACAGCTCCACTGACAGGTGATACTTGGTTTTGCAGCAACTCAATATACACCAGTTACCAAAAGTAGCCTTTCCATGGGATGTAAACATGGAAACCTGAAACATCTGCTTTTCTACAATCATTGCCTTCGGTTATACTGATTAGATTGCCCTTTGAAATCTTTTAGGGACATCTTGGACAGATTCCATAACTTTCTAGGCATATTCAGTTATTTAAATTCTAAACCAGTTTCTAACTTCAAACACTCTTTAAATCCTATCTCCTCTCTACGCCCTCCTCACCACCATCCATCTCAGGCATAAGGGATGAGGATAGAAGTTGGGGGGCATAGTCCACTCTTTCCTCACCCCCCTGGAAGTGGGAGGAGAAATGTGGTCAGCCATAAAACACAAAGGGCCTTCCCCTCCCTCCTTTTGGTCTTGCTCTTGCCAGGTGAGTGGAAAGTGAGGAAGAGAGACACTTTGGAAGGGAGTTGCGTCCAGGAGATGCCCAGCCCCCTTTCCGAGTGAGGGCTCCCCTTAGTGACCACTTAGTGAGCCCCTCTCTCCTGTCTCATCCTCTAACTTCTGTTTCCCTCACGTGGAGCCTGAAGAGCTGTGGGTATCACTTCTACAACCTCTGGGTCACCCCTGAAGAAATGCAGTCAGGGATTCTTCTCCTTCTTTTCTTCCCAAGTACTTGTCCTGCTGAAACAAAGGGCTCCAGCAAGCCTCCCGCCTTTAGGAATGTAGAAGCAAAAAGCAATTAATAGAATCTTTGACCATTTGTGTCTCCACACCACTCTCCACTCCACTCAGACAGCAGCACCAGGGTTCTGTTGCCCTCAGCAAGCTACCAGCAGGAGAGCAAGATGGCAATCTGCCCTTACTGCAGACATCTCTGATCCCTACACGAGGCTTTCCAGGAACATTCCCTGGCTGGGATTCTGGAGAAGGGAAGTATCCCTCTCCTCCCTACAAGACCAACAGCCCTTGACGTAGGTGAAGGGGTGAAGCATAGCTAATAGTGGTAAGGCCAGTTTTGCCCACCTCTACATAACCCCTGGCAGGAGTCGTCAAACCCCATCAATGGTTGGCAGCTCTCTTTAGAACGAGGTATATACTCTGTACCTCTTTGTGTTCAGCCTTGGGTCCTAGTCACCAACCATAGAGGGTAAAGAAAAACCCCAATCAGTACTGTTACACAGTTACATCCCTCAAGACGCTGACTGTAGGAAAGATGTCAAACCTCACTGTCTGTTCACAATTGCATTTCCCATGTTTAGCAAGACGGCTGTGACACTGCATGAACTCAGTAACTCTTGAATGAATCAATCAGTCAATCAATCAATTTAGTTCTATGTTGAGAACCAAATTAGAGACTAGATTCTGTCTTTTCCTTATACTGGTACTTACAGATTTTGCAAGGAGGCAGTAGTCACCCCTCAACTAGAACTGATAACAATGATAAAAAACAGAAACCCACCAAATGCTGGATAGGGGTTATGGTTTTAAATCCTTCAACAGCCCTCTGAAGTAAGTCCAATTATCCTCATTTTATAAATGAGGAAACTGAGGCTTCGATATTTTAGTAAAATGCTCAAATACTCTCAGGATATACCTGGTTCTTAACCAAGATTTCTATCATTCTGCTTCTTTTCTTGACCAAGAACCTGCAGAATTTAGTTTTTGACTCTTCAAAGCAGGGATGGCATCTAGGTGTGATTTCATTCGAGGACATTTAAATGGTAGTGGTTGCTTGAAGCATCGTGTCAAGAACAATACTGGGATCCCGGCACTATCGATTGATTATGTCTGCCAGGCATATGCAAGGTGGAAGGTGGTGGGACACACGTACCAATCCCCATCCAGGCAACTGTTGATATTTTTTTCCAGCCAAAGTTAGAAACTGGGAAAGTCTGTCTTTGGCATCCCCAGCATCCCTCCCTCTGCCACCTTATTTCCCTTCTCTTTCTTAGACTTGGTGTCCAGTCTTTCCCTCACTCCTGCTTTGATATGGATCACTTTTACTTGTCTGCAGTGACTCTCCGCATGTGCATTTGCATTTAATCTTTAGAACCATTGGCTGCTGTGCTGAGTACAAATTGCACTGGACCTAGAATCACATGACCTGAGTTTCCATCCTCTCTCAGTGCTTACTACCTGTGTGATCCTGTAAAACTGACTTAATTTTACTCAGATGATCATGACTCCTGTCAGACCTACTTCTAGGGTTGCCTTGAGAATTAAATAAATTTAATTAACTAAAAGGGAATATAACTTCTTACAACTGGGACATGACCAAATTTGTCTGCTGTTGAAGGTGGTTCGGGACCTGCTTAGAAGCTGGAGGAGACAGTCTCCATGACAGGTACAGTTTCTCAGATGCTCTGCCACTATCCCGTGTGGGCAACATCAAGCAATTAAATCACAGTGGCTAAGATGGTGGGTTGGAATTTCAGCTCCACCATGTACAGCTGTCTGACTCTGAGAGGTCTGTGTCTCTTTTCCCTTCTCTAAAAAATGGAATAATGACAGTTTCTATCAGGATTAAATGAGACACAATATAAAACTCTTAGAATAGTGCCTGATGCTAAGTGCTCTATAAGTGTTAGCTATTCTTTTCTACCTAAGCTTCCTCTCTTCTCTAGTCTAACATCTTGGCTTGGAAAACCAGTTACTGACCAGGGAGAACTTCATGAGGGGTAGACACCTTGGAGAGGTGGATGCTCCCATGCCAGGTGCTTCTTGTGTCTAAAACCAGGTGCTACACCTCCTCTCATGGTCGCTTCATGGAGAACTTCATAAAGGCAACTCCACGGCTATGGAATGAATGGCTATTGGGTTTGTCTTGTCTATTAATTTCCCCATAAGGCATTGCCATGAATTGTTAGGAGAGTCTGACCAGAATCAGTGATTAGGTGAAAGCATACACTTTGGATGTCAGCAGGAGTTTGAATGGCTGTGTGACATTGCATAAGTTACTCAGCCTCTCTGGTACACTCTGGCAAACCCTCTTCTCTAGACAATTCAGTGTTTATTTTCATCTACTCTTTTTTCATCTTTCAATGCAAAGGTTGGAAATCTAAGTGCTCACTTTCCTAACTTACCTTGCAGCTTGATGTAGCCTCCTGAGAATGTTCTGGCATGTAAATAGAAGTCTTCTGGGGCTGGGAAGGTGGGGACTTCTGGAGAATATTCTACTCCTCCAATTAAAAAAAACACAATGAACCTACCACCACCTCTTTGTCCTTCCTCTTGCCTTGAATGCAGCTATGGCAGCCATCTTGCACTCATGAGGAAAAGGACAAAAGAACAGCACAGATGCCATCCTGACACTGTTGAACTCTTGAGTCAATACCAAACTTATGAGAGGAAAACAAACCCCTATTAGTTTCATCAACAACAGGCAGTTTTTCAGAATTCTTTAGTTAAAAGCATTTCTACCTGAAACAATCAATTCCATATCTATAAATGAGATTACCCAATTCATAAGGATATTGAAAGAATTAAACCAGATCCTGTATGTAAATCACTCTGAAGCTAACAGATGTTCAATAAATGTTAGACCCCGAAGACAAATTCTTTGCCTTCCCTCTCACTTCTTCCCCTGTCAATTTACTGAATTACATCTTAGACAACAATTACATCAGCCACCATGGTTCTCCATTCTTCTTGTTGTTTCCCAGAAATAGTTCCAGCAACAAGAAGTGGGATAGCAGAGTAGATAAGAATGTACACTTTGAGTCAATGAGATCTGGATTCAAACCCGAGGTCTGTCACTTACTGGCTATATGACCTCGGGCAAGTTGTTTCACCACTTCTGAGCCTTGGTTTCCTCATCTGTCACATGATACCAACATCACAGTATTGTGAGAATTATAAAAAGTAATTTATTTCACATAGTGCCTGGCACATAGTGCCTGGTAGGAAGTGAGTATAGCTGATGGCTACTGCTGACTCTCACTAATCTGTTAAGTGTCAAGAAGGCTAGGACTGTGGCTGACTTTTTCTCCTTTGACCCTCAGGGCCTGGGAAAGACTAGGCATCCAATGTGAATTGGCCAAATGAATGAATAAATGAGACAAGATGCTGTAGGAAAGCAAGTCCCCTCCATCTTGCTTGCTGTTGTATCCCTATATCTAGGACTGTTCCCAGCAAACTGTGGGAAACGAATAAGTATTTGTTGAATGAACTATCGTCCTTTAATCAAAATGAGTCTCCAATTATATAATGGAGAGCACTGAAAATGAGATTCAACATAAGAAATTTCATTTTATGAAACTTTCACAGATAACCTAGTTTATTAATCTGGATATACCCAACCTTGATGCCCCCTCCATTTGCAAATTATATGTAAATAAAATGTGTGTATATCATTTCTTCTTTGTAATAAACACATCCTGATGGTAAAAGTCATCTTAATAAGTCAAGCTACATTTTCTCCCTCCTTTGGCTTAAACAAATATCTCTGTGATACAGCCCAAATTTTTACACCTGTATTCAAATCTTTTCTTTTTACAGTTTAATGACATTATTCTCTGCATTTTGTGAAGTTCACAATCTTATCTAAAAGATTTTTTAGATTTACTATTTTTTTCCTTCTGTCTTTTCATTTGTTAATAATATATACATATCCTTCTATAGATTTTTTTTGTATATCTGAAACATTAGCAGGACCTCCTGTGAAGGGTGGTATGCCCTATCACTTACATCATTATTCATCGATTGAATTGAATTATTGCCAATGGCTTTTAAAATATACTAAGTTTTTCATAATGTTTAATTTTGTACTATTACTTCTCTTGTTGTAACATAACTGATTTTTCTTTCTCTTTAATTTTCCAGAACCTAGCCTAGAATTTTTCATTGTCTTTCAATTGTTCTGAATTAAAAATATTATTAGTGATTCTCCTTAATATTTTATGACTGTAAAAACGAATAATTTATTTATAGCCTTAAGTGTTCACATTTTGCCTGAGAAGCAACCATTTTTTATTTAAGGAAGATTGTTGCCATCATTACCTCTCAGTAATAATTCAAGATGCTTATTATGAATAGATATAAAATTAAATTAAACCTCAAACTCACTGCTCATGCCAAGAATTTTACATTAATCAACATCATTATAACCATAACTCATATTTCTATATATTTTTTCAGTTTACTAAAGCATTTTCAGATTCACTATTAAACTGACTCAGTATTATAACTCTATGACGTGGAAAGAGTTTCATTAATTTGGAGATAAGAAAACTGAGGCTCGGAGTAGTTATCCAAGCTATAAATAGAAAAGAACCAATTCTGACACCAATTCTGGCTCCCTCATTATGCTGTAGGAATACCATGGAAACAAAAGAATGAAGGGAATTTAGAGACTAGTTGATGGAGGAAAAAACGGCCACTGTAGCAAACAGACCTGGAGTTGAAGTTCATTTATGCCTTAAACAAGATTTAGCTGGGTGCCTGCTGGGTTCTATGCCACTGGTACTCATTGTTGGGATAAAATGGTGAACAAGGCAGATGTGGTCTCTGCCCTCCATGAACTCACCCTCTAGTGAAGAAGAGAAAATAAATAAACAGGGATTGGGTATTAGAAAGAACCTCTGAGGTCTTCTTTTGCAACTCATTCAATTTGCAGGTACAGAAACTGAGGTCTTGAGAGGCAAAAAGACTTGTCCAAGATCACAAGACAGATTGTCAGAAATCCAGGACAAGAAGCTAAGATTCCTAACTTCCAGTCTAAAGGAATATATATAAATATCATTTTCAAAATTATTGTTGAATAATAGGCCAAAGAAAACAAAGAGACTTGGAACTGGAATTCTTATTTCATCTTTGACATATATAGGGATTACAGCACATCCATTTATTTACATACTGTCATGGCTGCTGTCGCTACAATAGCAGAGTTGAGTGGTTGTGGCAGAAACTTAGGAGGGGTTTAGCTGTAAATAGCTAAGGACCAAACTCAACCGCTTTAGCCTTCCACATGGGACACTTGTCTGGATTTGAGGAGTGATTCCGTCATTGGATGTAGAGGCGGCACGAGCTCTCCAGGTTCCAAATATCATCATCACTGCCTTTTGCTTCACATTTTGCTGGCTTCACTCATTTACATTCCTTGCCTGCGCCTCAAGGGAGATCACAGGCCCTGGTGTGGATGGATCAAAGTGA
Source organism: Delphinapterus leucas (assembly GCF_059928025.1). Classification (NCBI taxonomy): domain Eukaryota; kingdom Metazoa; phylum Chordata; class Mammalia; order Artiodactyla; family Monodontidae; genus Delphinapterus; species Delphinapterus leucas. Next base: position 43,568,912 of record NC_143133.1, on the reverse strand, counting down.
AATAGATGACTACATACTTGCTCAGCAAGTTTGTAAGAGTCTATCAGCGGCTTTTACTCTTTTGAGGATCAGAGGTCCATTTATGATCTGATGGTAGCTCTGAAAATGTACATAAGCACAAAAATCTGCATACAATTTTAGGGGGTTATATTAACCCCCAGGAAAAGGTTTTTTTAATGTGATAGTTGTATCACTTAGGAGGGTTTTGGCTGCAAGTAACAGTAGGCTCCAACTGGAACTGGCTTGAACAAGAAGGAAATATACCTGGAAGTCTGAGTAGGCCTCTTGTTATGGACTGAACTGTGTCCTGCATCTCTGCAACACACACACACACACACACACACACACATGCAAATTCACATGTTGAATCCCTAATCCCCAATGTGACTCTATTTAATGATAGAGCCTTTAAGGAGATAATTAAACTTAACCAAGATCATAAGGGTGGGACCTTACTCCAAAAGGACTGGTTTTCTGTAAGAAGAGGAAGTGACACCAGTGATCTCTCTCTCTCTCCAAGAAGAAAGGTCATGGCAGGACACAGCAAGACAGTGGCTGTCTGCAAGCCAGGAAGAGAGGCCTCACCAGAAACCAGCCCGACTATCACCCTGATATTGAACTTCTAGCCTCCAGAACTATGAGGACATAGATTTCTGGATAAGCTACCCAGTCTGTGGAATTTTGTTATGGCAGCCTGAGCTGACTAATGCACATTTCCAAGACTGGCAGTGGTCTAAAGTCTTCAAGTGGCCAGAGATGGGTAAGACAAGGATGATATGACTCTGGTGGATTTGGACAAGGCTGCAAAAAGCCCATTCATAATAATATTAAAGATAGCAGCTAATTTGCATTGAGAACGTACTATATCCCAGGTACTACACAGTGCACTTTACATGTACTATCTCATTTAAATTATTACAAGAGAAAGTATTGTCCCTATTTCCCCCCCGTAAAGAAAGGACACTTCTTGATGTGTAGTGGGGGCTGATAATTTGCCTGCTGGACTCATCTTGCAAAACTGAAACTTTGCAAAACTAGCAACCACCATGCTATTTTCCATCTCTAGGATTTTGACTATTCTAAGTAACTCACATAAGTGGAGTCATACAGTATTTTTCTTTTTGTGACTAACAATTCATTTAGCATAATGTCCTCGGCGTTCTTCCATATTGCAGCATCTGTCAGAATGACCTACCTTCTTAAGGCTGAATAATATTCTATTGCATTTATTTACCGTGTTTTATTTATCCATTCACTCATTAATGGACACTTGGGTTGCTTCCACATTTTTGCTATTGTAACAGTGCTATTATAAATACAGGTGTACAAAGGGATTTGTTATTTGTGAATGTGGATTTTTCTGGGTATTATGATCTCATTTGATTTTCCTGGTTATCATGTGACATGGGATGGCAGACTGCTAGTCACCCCCCAATATCCATTCCCCCTTCTTCCTTAAGTAACAGAACCCTCCCTAGCACATGGACAACCAAAGTAAAGATGCTAATGCCCCACTCCCCTTGCAGCTAGATGAGGTTACGTAACTAAGTTGTCTCCAATGGGTGTGAACAGAAGTTATTGTGCAACTTCCAGGCAGGTTCTTAAGAGCTAGGGGAAGGCCCTCACCTTCCCTTTTTCCTTTTCCTACAGGCTGAATGTAGATGTGGTGGTGACCTATCTTGGACCTTGTAGACAAGGGTACCTCCCCCCTCCACAGAAATGGGGAGCAGCAAGATAAAGGAGTCTGAGTCACTGACTTTGGCTGTTAATGTGAGGGGTATAACATCCCTCTGTCTTATGTTGGGATCTCTGCTAAAATGTTCAACCTGTATCCCAAGTAATACAGATATGTTATTATTACTGCTGCTTCACAGTTGAGGAAACTAGTGCTCAAATAGAATGACTTCCATGCAATCATAGCCAAGAACAGACCAGCTCTGCCTGGCTCCTTGCCCGCTTTCTTTCTATTATACCATCTTGCCCCAGATAATGTTTAGGTGATGTATATGCATCCGTGAGTGCATGTGTGCACATGCATGTCGTGTGTGTACATCAATTTAGATTGTTTTGTAGAATTAATCTTTCTAAAAACATTAAAACTCTAGAGATTAAATAATATTTTAATTGTACCCAGGACACTTCGGATTCAAAGGCATTTTTTAAATGAATCATTTTGTAAGGTGAAGACTAAGTCCCAGTTTTGTTTTGTTTTGTTGTGCAAACTCAGATTATACACATACACACACACACACAGAGACATAGATATACACACATGGACAAATATGTCTCAATTGCCTTGATAGCCTGTGAGATTTGCTTTCAGGCTTCATTTATAATAATGGAGGAGAGGTGAGGACAAGATGGGTAATTTGCACTATTGAATTTTTAAAATTTCCCTAGCCAATCACATTTGCAACTTAATTTGTTTTTCTGTTGCCTGAGTGGTTTAGAAACTAAAACACATTAGAGGGAAGACAGTGGAGCAGACTGAAACATTGATTTTGAACCACAAATGACCATGAGTTTAGTGGGAGTATATTACTATACTTCCTTAATTCTGCCATCTGGTAAGGTTTTCCATGTGATTGATGAGAGACCATCATACAACATTACCAGAAGGGAAACAATTCCACTTACCAATATAGCTAAGCCATAATTACTATGCAAATGATTTCAGTAATGTAATAGAATGGAATCTCTTGTCCTTACAGGGCAGACAATTCACAATGCTAATTGGGGTTAGTCTGTTTTCAGAAAGTAAATAATATTAACAGTAAAATAAATCCAAACTAATATTAAGTTTGATTTTGCTTATAATCAAGGAGAATGGTACGCTTCTGAAACTACATTTCTGTTCAAAAGATAAACTGTACTTGCTGCAGTCTCTAGTAAAAGCACAATGACTTGGGGTTGAAAATACTGGGGAACAAAATCATACTAAGATGAGAGTTAGGACTTAAGAAAAATGGTCCTCAGTTGACGGTTTTCAGGCCAGAAGATAGATGTGGAAATAGATAAGCTTGAATTCTCAGAATTGTCTAAATATACTTGGGGCAGGAGGTGATGGCTCAGAACATGAAGAAAAAAAGAGGACAACGAGGAAGAAAACTGCTGGTAAGTCATCCTCTTAAATCTATTTTTTTTCTCCCCAGTCTCTCTTTTGCTACCCAAGTTTAAGTCTTACATTACCACCTACCTGTCCGGTTATAATCATTTTCAAATATGTCGCCTTCTCACTTCATCCTCTGCCCCATTCATACTTACCCTTGCCCATTTCATGCTCTAGGAAAGCAGAAGCTCCTTCCTGCCACAACTAAAGTCCCACACTTTCTACCTCGGGGTGGACGTACCCAAAGACTCCTTCCATCAAAACCTTTCTCTCCCCATTCTGTACACCCACTGGGATGGCACAGAACCCAAGCTTGGACAATTCATTCCTTTTCCCAAGACTCATATAACAATGGAGTCCATTATTCCAGCAGCACTGCCCTACTGCCTGTCCTCCACAGCAGACAGGATTTCTGTTTGTGGCTCCCCCCACATCCTGTTTTTAGGCCAGATTCTCCAGCTTCCCTCTCATTCCCTGATCCTCACAACATCCCTCTAACAAATCCTCCTTTTATATGATCTTAGCCAAAAAAGAACCCTAACAGATACACTTATCCTAAGAAATTTAAGTCAAGTCTTCACAGCATCCAATGGACGGCAGTGGGGAAGAAGGTAAAGATTATGCAGTAAATTGGGGCTGTTTCTTAAGACTCCTTGTGGTCAGTTTAAATTTGGAAATATCCTGTGAGTAGATGACATCACCATCAGAAGTGGAGGTGGTGGTTAATAACCAAGCTCCAAACCCAGACCATGTGGGTGTGAACCTCACTTCCTCCACTTCATAGCTGCATGACCTTGGGCAAATTGCTTACAAGGAAAATTCAGAGAGCAGGCATGCATTCCTCCCAGGATTGCTAGGAGAATGAATGAATTATATGTGTGGAATGCATAGAGCAGAGCCTGACCCCAGCAAGCATTGTAAGCATGTAAAATGTGATTATGAAGACTTCTGAAAAAGAGCTTATGTGGGTAAGCAAGTCAGATTTTAAAAATTGTGATTCAATACACTGACTTGACATCTGTGTACAAGGAGTTATGTAGCATCCAAAGAAGTTCCCCTGGGGCTACAAATATTCCCACGATATTGCCATTATTCAAGTTGGGGGGTTTTATTCCCAGAATTTCTCCTTTAGAGCCTGCCATATGTATTGTAGATAGGTTTGATTGACTTTGTTACAGTTAGAAAGGGATTCACTTACTAAATACCAAAAGATAGTAGCTATGAGAGTATCCAGGCTATGTCTGACCATTCCTCCAGGTGGTCACTCACGCCCTGCCAAAAATTTAAATTGCAGAGGTGAGGAATTATGAATCTTTGCTCTCACAGGCCCCACTGGCTCAGGAAAGCAAGCCCTGGGAAACAAGCAAGTGCTTGCCTGACAGCAAAGTCCCCAGTCCAGGACCCCAAGTCTCCCCATGGTCCCTGATGGGCTTCTTAGATGGCTTCCAAGGAACCCTCAGTCCAAGGAGATGTTCTTACCTCTCCCCCTCATCTCACTTCTCCTAGAAGACCTTGATCAGTACGTGCTTCCGCTGCTCTGCCTCCTGGTCCTTCCCCAGGACTGGGATGGGATTACTCCCCAGCCCCATCTAGAGCGCTTTGTTAGGCTCTCCAAAGGCAGCCAATCGGATGCGCGTTAACTTGAACCAGCTCCCAGGAGCTGGATCCACTAGGTATTTGACAGGCCACCAGTGTCATACTAATTTTAACCCTCTACACAGTTCTGGATTTGAAAATAGTGGGACAATCCGTACTCTGAATGAGATGCTTGAGCTCCCAGCTGCCAATAAGAACAGGAAATCAAAAAGTCTATGGAGCTCAATCTCAGACTCCATCATACACTGTGCTTTGCCTTCAGAACTTCCTGCTGCCTAGAGATGTCTTGCTTGAGCTGTGATGGTGGTGGAGATAATCAAGGCACAGGCATATTTCAGGGCATGTCTGAGTCAGAGAAACAGTGGTGGGTGAATAGAGGCTGGCCTTGCACAGTCATATTCTGATCCCCATCTGACTGGTGGTCCAGTCACCAAGTCCTGTAGAGAGCACAAGTGGTGGTGTCATTCCCCAGCAGTCCCTAATCTTAGGTGATTGGCTGCTGGCTCACCAGCGATGCAGTCCCCGAAAAGACTCTGGTTAGGCCCTTAGATGAAAGCTCGTTAGTTCCCCACAGCCTCAGAGATAAGTTGTCTCTGACGCTAGCCTGTGCCATGGAATTTAAGTACAGCGCACTGAGTGAGAAGAGACTTGGGAATAGAGGATGGTGACACCTCTCAGCCAAAGCCAGGGCTGCTCAGAAACAGGGCCACCATTGAGGCTGTGCCATGACAAGCTTCCAGGAGGGAAATCTCTGCTGGGGCAGGGAAGTAGTCCCTGAAATTGAGGCAGACAAGCATGGATGAAGCCCATTCACAAGGAGCTTCTGGATTAGAGACACTTCCCACCAGCACAAGGCTCTGGAGAGACTTGGCAGCACTTACCAGACTGTGCCCAGTGAGTTTCAGTGGTTGGCGTGGGTCTTCCTCCACAATTTTAGCACTGAGCACCTCATACCCTGCTAGCAAAAGATGCCAGGTAGCCGACATTCTGAAGTCTCAGCGCTGCCATATTGGGATAAGGGGAGGGATAATGACATCTCTCCTTAAAACGCTTACCAAGCAGGGTTATTTCTGTAGAATGAAATCACCATCACCCTCCCAGCTGAGAGGGATGGGGCAGAGGTTAATTTAGGGCTTGAGCAGGAGGAAATTTAGATATTGTAGGGTGCCAATCTGGCCTTCCTTCTTCTGAAGACAGGGACAAGATCTCCAATTCATCACTTTAGCTCCAGCACCCAGGGCAGTGCCTCCCATTCAATAGGAGCTGGATAAATACTTGTTCAGGAACAGCTCCAAAAAAATTTTTAAGTCTTCAGAGGGAGATTACAGGAGATAGAAGTTTTCTTTCAGTCCTACCACTCTGTCTGCTTCTCAGTTGAAACACGGTGACAATCATGATCCCCCTTCTCCCTTCTTTTTCTCCCATAATTTTTTCTCTAATCTATTCACAGAGGTTAAATGTACAGTTAAAAAATGAACCAAAACAGAACATGATTAGATGTTTATTGAGCTCCGTGGAAAAGAAACCTTGCCATGTTCAGAGGTAAGCAGGAATATATGGCCATGGTAATCTTTTATCTATTCTCATTTTATCCAACCTAAAAAGGCCCACATCAAACAAAACCCATTCCAAGCTTTTCCCTATGCCTCCTTGTCCCCAAAGTAAAATCTGCCCCTTATCTGAATCACCAAATCCCCATGGTACCATTTGGTTTGGTTGTTTGGATTTTTTGCTTTCTGCTCTTTGGGTTTGAGTTTTTTAAATAATATAAAAAAGAAAAGTAACGCAGAAATATACAAAAGAATAAAAATTCCCTCAGTCCTCAAGGACTTATTTCTCTTATAGGTGTTCTTTTTTTTCCTTCGCGGTACGCGGGCCTCTCACTGTTGTGGCCTCTCCCATTGCGGAGCACAGACTCCGGGCGCGCAGGCCCAGCGGCCATGGCTCACGGGCCCAGCCGCTCCACGGCATGTGGGATCTTCCCGGACCGGGGCACAAACCCGCGTCCCCTGCATCGGCAGGCGGACTCTCAACCACTGCGCCACCAGGGAAGCCCTAGGAGTTCTTTACTTTCCTTTTTTATTGTAAAAATTTAAAAATTCGACTTGTGTCTCCCTGCCCTCCAGCTATGCAGAAGTTCATGGAAGGAAAATATTGCCTCTTACTCACTTTTAATCTACTTCATATTGGTAAAATTTGAGATTTGAGTTGGACCTTAAAGAATGGGTGGTTTCAATAGATGGAGAGGATGGGGGAAGCTATTTGGAGCCAACACAGTGCCTGGAACTTAGGAGAAAACTTATGTTTGTTGAATGTATGAATGAATGAATGAATGGGAGATCTATCCTCTATGATAGTGAAATGATGAACAGAGACAAATTCAAGATTAATAACGTTTATGAATAAAAAGTTTCCTAAAAGATGGAAAAGGAGGATAAGACAAGAAAAAGAAATCCATCTCAGTGATCATGTCTTCAGCAATGTTGCTAAATTTAAACTGGTACAAATTAGCAGTTTTTATTTCCTAGCTTTTTATACTTTCTCCTTCCTTAACTACCGAATTTGCTCACATGTATACAATGCTGAATTACATGTATTAATGCTTTATTTCAAACTTTAAAAGTATATATTCTTAAAGAAGATCGCTCTATATTTTCATTTCTCCTATTGTCCTTGTTTTGTTTTGAGGGGAAACCAGCTTCGTAAAATGAACTTACAAGCTTTCTGTCTTTCTCAATCACCGGAACAACTTGCATAAGCTAGTGGATAGACTTCCTTCACAATCTGACTGACTGAATCTTGAAACTAGCCTGATCCGGGTGTGTGATGGAGGGCACACGTGTGTGCATACATGCGTGCGTGCACATGCACACATGTGTGTGTGTGTGAACATTGATTAAATTTCTTCAAAGTTAAGAGGACTTTTCAGGTTTTCCATGTCCTCTTGAGTCATTTTTGGTACTCTTCACTTTTCTACATGTTTAATAAACTAGTTCCAAGTTTCTTGGCATAAAATTGTTCACAATGTTCTCTTGAAATATTTGTAATCTCTTCTGTATCTGTAGCTGTGATTTCTTTTTCATTCCTCGTAATAATTCATTTACCTCGATATTAATAACAGTCACCATTGCTGAAAGTTTATCTATTTTGTTAGCCTTTCCAAAGAACTAGTTTTAATGCTTGCTGATTATTATTTTCTGCTTCCTATTTAATTTATTTCTGCTCTTATCTTTAGTACCACCTTTTGCTCTTGCTTTGAGTTTACTTTGTCATTCTTTTTCTAATTTCTTGAATTCAATCGGGTTTTTTTGTAATTTTACATCTTCTTTTGTCTAATAATGCATTAACTCCATAAATTTAAAATATTGCAATCACTAAACCCCATGATCTTTATTTGTAGGGTTTTTATTGTTATTCAGTTCTAAATATTTTAGAATTTTTATGATGCTTTCTTTTTAAGATACATTTTGTCAATTGATCACAGTGGGTTTTTTTACATTTTTAAAACTATGGGGATTATTTGTAGTATGGGTGCTAGTTTGAGTACATTTTAGCAGGACAACATTATCTATAGTATATTTGTTTTCAGGTGTTTGCTGAGACATTTCTGTGGCTCTGTATGTATTTATTCTCTAACTGATGGGAACGGGTGATTCTATTATGCCCATTTTGTTGTATTGTTCAGATTTTCTAAATCCTTTTAAAAAATACTGTCTGCCTTACTTAGCAAATTCTGAAAAAGATATGCTTTCTTGCCATTAGTAGAAATATACCCAGTTCTCCTTAAAAGGTTTTTAAAAATATTTTGAAAACAATGCTGTTAGGCGCAGATGAGTTCGGAACGGTTCAGTTTTCCTGGTGGGTTGTTTTTGTTTATGTGGTGATCTTCCTTGTCTCTAACATTGATTTTACTGCTATGAAAAAGCTAATACTAATTATTAACATACAGTTAAGCCAATATTAATAATCAATAATTACTAATAATAATTAGGTTAATTAATAATTAATTAGTAACAGTTAATAACTAGTAATAGTATACTAATTATTAACATGCAATTAAGCTAATATCGATGATTAACAATACTAGTAATAATTAGGTTGATTAATAATGAGCAATCATTAATGACTAGTGATAGTACAATAATATTGCTATAGCAGCTTTTTTTTTTTCTCTTGGAGTATATAGAAAAAGGTGCTTGGAGAGTCAAGGAGGATTGACTCAACCCCATTGAGTCAAGGTTCAGGCTCAACCCCATTCAAGCCAGCTGTCTGCCCCTGAGCTCAGCACTCCTCTGCTTCCGCCAGCCCCTCTGATGAGGAAGGGTAGACGCACACCAATCATCTCGGTCTTGTCTCTCCTTGCCCTGCATGACCTGAACAGGCACGGGGTGAGGCCCCACAGGCTGGGTGAATAAGAGCTTGCTGATAACACTTCTTCATTGGCTGCAGACCATCCCACACACTCCAGGGTTGAGGCTCCCTCTTCTGGCTGGGATCCCCCCGCCCCTGCTATTGAATGGCATCTCCTCTCCATCCCAGTTCAGCCCTATCGAGCTATCTTATCAGGACAAAGAGCACGTCCTAGTATCTAGGACACTCAATGGCCATTAAGACACTTCAGCCTCATCTCAGCTCCGCCGTGAAGAAGCTCTGAGCCCAGAGAAAACCACACGGCCCATCTGGGTGGGTGTTTTGTCTATAAAGAGAGGGAGGTACATTTTTTTTTTTTTAAGTCTGAGGTCATTTCTAGCAGACGGAATGCTATGAATCTGTGAATCTTATTGTGATAGGTGACCCACTTTTCACACGTTGGAAATTTCAAATGTTAAGTACTTTGCTGAGATAGTAAACAGACAAATCCCCAGAACTGGGCACAAGATGGTGCAATGAAGGGGGATGATGGGAGGGGCAGGGACGTGAGAATTTACTTACTAGGGTGGAGCCTGGTGGAGCAGGAACAGTTTTCTTTAAACAAACACTCAAAACGAACGATGACTTGTTTTCCCAGGAAATTCCCCTTTTTTTTGTGAACTCTACATCTCTAAGAAATGAAACATGACAACTCTCAAAGCATAGCAACTTATACGTAAGGATAAAACATTGTAAACATATAACATGCCTTTGAATTTTATTTTTGACCTCCAAGAATCTGAGTAATTATATCTGTTTTAAAAAAAAAGACCAAGAATGTACATATTATATAGACCCTCTGTTCCCTGGGAAGTCTAACCTATACCAGTGTTTTCAATCACAATACTCACCAAACTTCAGATACAAAAAGCACAGAATCCGAAATCACCAGCACAGCCCCTCTGCCATTTCACTAGGTGGCAGCATATAATAATAAATAATGATATTACAAGTAAATCACATTATTTACAAGTAGTAAACAATAAAACTGTGAAAAGCTGCTTTAATAACAAATGTCAGCCTCACAAAGATTCTAAAACAGAAAGAACTTCAGTGCTTTTTCAGGTTAATTTGAAAGGACAGTGGATCACTTAGAGGCATTATTGTACTCCACATTCACACATTCCATTTTAGGTAAAAATTCTTGAAACTAAAGTATGATGGAGAGAAGGGTTGGATTCTCTGAGACATCTTTTCTTCATTAACATTTAATCAAAGGAAATAAAAACGGACCTCTAAGCAAAGAGAGCTGTCAACGGATACCAACAGGATGTAATAACGAAGTTTTCTCAAAGTCACATCTTGAATTTTACTTGGCAATTAATGATCTAGAAAAGAAAATCGAAATTTTAACTCTAAGGAAACCTATCAGCACAAATGAGAAATTTAAGGGCATAGGTAGCAAACTGGCATTCTACAGATTCAGGGCATGAATATGGTTTTCTTGACCTGAAGTGCATGCATGTGTGTGTGTGTGTGTGTGTGTGTGTGTGTGTGTGTGTGTGAAGAACTGCCCATATTAAAATTCAAGATGTTTCATACAGAAATCCAGATTCCTGGCTTCTCTAGAGCATACAGATCTGCCAACACTGAGTCCCTATTTTCACATGCAACAAGAAGTTGGCATCAAGTGGTGGCCACTCCTTTTAACCAAACTAGAGCCCTCCAGTGTCTCCCATTTACTCTGACTCTGGTGTCTGCTTCCTAACTATGTTAGTTTTCTATTGCCGCGCAACAATGAGCACAAACTTAGAAGCTTAAAACAGCACCCGTATGTCAGCTCACAGCTCTGTGGTCAGGAGCCCGGGCACAGCACGACTGCGTTTTCTGCTCACGATCTTACAAAGCTACCGTCCATGTGTCAGCCAGCCTGCTTTCCCATCGTCTTCCAAGCCACATGGTTGTGCTCGAATTCAGTCCTGTGTCGTTGTAGACCTGTGTTCCCTGTTTGTTTATTGGTTCTGAGCAGGGACACTGTCAATTCCTGTTGGCTGCCTGCATTCCTTACTACGTGGCCCCCTCCATGTCCAAAGCCAGAAGTGGAGCACTTATCATGTACCAAACCCCACTCATGCCCCAGATATCTCTCCAGGAGGAGCCCAGTCCCCTTTAAGGACTCACCTGATTAGGGATGGCCCACCCAAGCTATTCTTCCGTCCTTAAAGCCAAGTCTGCTATGTGATATAAGCTACTCATGGGAGTGATGTCCCATCACAGTCCCAGTCCCAGGGATTATGCAGGGCATGCACAACATGAGGTGGGAATCTTAGAATCCTGTCTGCCACAATTGGCTAGGTTGGTTTATCATTCATTATCAAACTTGCACTGTTTTTTTTTTCAGAATAGAGTTGAAAATGAACTATTTCTATGACACGTTTCTATCAAAAATTGAGACAATGAAAAGTAGAAAGGCCATATAGTTTGAAAGCAATAAGAAAAATGTTCCTACATGTTTACTATCAAAATGAAGTGGACTTTTTTTTTTTTGCGGTACGTGGGCCTCTCACTGTTGTGGCCTCTCCCGTTGCGGAGCACAGGCTCCGGACACGCAGGCCCAGCAGCCATGGCTCACGGGCCCAGCCGCTCCGCGGCATGTGGGATCCTCCCGGACCGGGGCACGAACCCGTGTTCCCTGCAACGGCAGGCAGACTCTCAACCACTGCGCCACCAGGGAAGCCCCAAAATGGACTTCTTTTTCGGCTCAGGCCCCATGACTCATCTTTGTTGCCCAACTGGGAGTTTCAGTTTGTGGCCCTGCTTTAAACCATACCGGATATCTGTGTCCCCTGAAGACAAATGAAGCACCTCTCCACTGCCTCTCATGTGACTCCTGGCTCCCCAGTTCTACTTCTCCCTTTCCTCTTGACTTCATGAGCTTCAATCTTTGGGGTTCCCCGAGCTGAGAGACTGTGCTTCCTTTTACCACTGCTTCTCAAACTATCTGGGATGAAGAAACTTCCTTCCCCAACCCGTCACAGACTGATACATTTTTTAAATACCATAGAAATAAAATGAGTTCACCAATTAGGTTCTCAGATACTGGAGCAATGTAAAATTGCTATAAAAGTTTCCAAATTTTACATTGTTAGAGACTGTTAACAGATTGTTCATGGGCAGCTACCACACCCCTAACCACACAAAGCTAATAATGACCATTCATCAAGCATGTTTTCAGTGCAAATGACATATAGCATCAAATAACATATATTGCTAAAGTTATAATAGCTAACTTTTCTTGTGGAATTATTACATGCCACTGCCAAGTATTTTTCTAGCTCTTTATATATATTATCTCCTCTGGTCCTCAAAATCTACTTGTGAAATAGATTCTACTATTATTTTATAGGTATGAAAACCAGGCCCAGAGAATGTAAATAAGTTGCCCACATCTACACAGATAGTCAATGTTCTCAAATACCGCACTCTGTGGTCATTCATGTCACCAACATTCATGGGGCCACAAGGAGTGCTGGAAATTGTACATGATTTGGTGTCAGGGACCAGAGCTCAAACCACAAGTCCTCCGTCTCCCAGATACATGACATGGGTCAAATTATTTAACCTTTCTGAGATTCATTGTCTTCCTTGAGATGTAGCATTATAATAAGTAACTCACTGGGATATAAAGGGGGGAGCGATGATTATATGATATAACTTGTGTTAGTACTTTATAAATCATAAAATTTTCCTCGAACATTAATTATATACACACATCAATTTTTTATTGAGATATAGCTGCTGTACAATATTATATGTTACAGGTGTAAAACATAGTGATTCACAATTTTTAAACTTTTTTTCAAGTTGTGATTCACAATTTTTAAAGGTTATACTCCATTTATACTTATTATAAAATGTTGGCTGTACTCCCTGGGTTGTACTATGTATCCTTGTAGCTTATACATTTTATACGTAATAGTTTATACCTCTTAATCCCCTACCCTTATCTTGCCCTTCCGCCTTCCCCCTCCTCACTTGTAACTACTAGTTTGTTCGCTATATCTGTGAGTCTGTTTCCTTATTGTTATATTCATTAGTTTGTTTTATTTTTTAGATTCCACATTTAAGTGATATCATACAGTATTTGTCTTTGTCTGTCTGACTTATTTCACTTAGCATAATACCCTCCAAGTCCATCCTGTTGTTGCAAATGGCAACATTTCATTCACTTTTTATGGCTGAGTAGTATTCCATTGTATATATATATGATATATTCTTTATTCATTCATCTGTCGATGGACAATAAGGTTGGTTCCATGTCTTGGCTATTGTAAATAGTGCTGCTATAAACATAGGGATGCATGTATCATTTTGAGTTAGTATTTTCATTTTTTTCAGAATTTATGTCCAGGAATGGAATTGCTGGATCATATGGTAGTTCTATTTTTAGTTTTATGAGAAACCAGAATACTATTTCCACAGTGGCTGCACCAATTTACGTGCCCATCAACAGTGTAGGAGGGTTCCCTTTTCTCTGCATCTTTGCCAACATTTGTTATTTGTGTTCTTTTTGATGACGGCCATTCTGACAGGTGTGAGGTGGCATCTCATTGTGGTTTTAATTTGCATTTCCCTGATGATATTGAGAATCTTGTTATGTGCCTGTTGGCCACGTCTTCTTTTGAAAAATGCCTGTTCAGGTCTTCTTACCATTTTAAATAGGGCTGTCTGTTTTATTGATGTTGAATTGTATGAGCTATTTACATGCTTTGGAAATTAATCCCTTATCAGTCATATCATTAGCAAATATTTTCTCCCATTCTGTAGGCTGTCTTTTGACTTTGACTTTGTTATAGTTTCCTCTCCTGTGCAAAAGCTTTTAAGCCTAATTAGGTCACATTTGTTTATTTTTTATTTTATTTATTTTAATTTAAAAGACAGATTCCAAAAAATATTGCTACAATTTATGTCAAAAAGTGTTATGCCTATGTTTTCTTTCAGGAGTTTTATGGTTTCTGGTCTTACATTTAGGTCTTTAATCCATTTTGAATTTATTTTTGTGTATGGGGTGAGAGCACGTTCCAATTTCATTCTTTTACATGTAGCTATGCAGTTTTCCCCGCACCACTTATTGAAGAGGCTGCCTTTTCCTCATTGTATATTCTTGCCTCCTTTGTCACAGATTAATTGAACATAAGCATGTGGGTTTAATTCTGGACTCTCTATTCTGTTCTATTGATCCATGACACACATCAATTTTTAAGGTAATACTGGCATAGTCTCTAAACAATGCCTTTCAAAACGCTTCTTTCAAATATGCTGTATCAGGGAGGGCTCAGAGAGTGGAAAGATAACCCAGAGATGATCTGTATCAGTCAGGGCTCTGTCAGAGAAACAGAACCAGCATATTAGATGGATAGATAGATGAAGAGATAATATAACGTATGTTATGTATTATAAGGAATCAGCTCATGTTGCTGTGGAGGTTGGCCAGGCAATTCCAAAATCCATAAAGCCAGCTGTCAACAAGCATAGCCTGGAGACACTTGGGCAGGAGGTGATACTGCAGTCCACAGGACCACAGGCAAAATGTCTTCTTCCTCAGGGAAACCTCAGTTCTGTTCTTAAGCTCTTTCTCCTGAAGGACCTTGGATCAGGCCCACCTACATCACTTAAAGTCAACTGATTGTAGATGTTAATCACATCTATAAAATACCTTCCCCAAAACACCTAGATTAGTGTTTGATGAATAACTGGGTACTATAGCCTGATTGACGCAGAAGACTGACTATTACATTATTGATAGCAAGAATCCACAGCAGCGCTTGGGTTGGGGGAACATCGGAATGACATGGTATCTTAGAGTCCAAATGGTGGGGAAGCATGATGGTAACTGCCTGGTAAGCGCTGGGACCACGGAAGAGGCATTGCAGGTAGTACAGCTACCACGTTTGGTAGGGGAGCTGAAGAAAAAGGGGAGAAATACCTGGCTATTCTCCCCTTTCCATCTTCCAGTTTCCACCAATGTTTCCCATGGGCCAAAACTTCAGGAAACCAGAGGGCAAAGGAGCCTGGGAAATGTAGCTTCCTGTGTTGCAAAACAGCTTGGAGGAATGAAGGACAATGGGACTGATGACATTTATATACCTAAACAAGAAAAAAAAAAAAAAAAAGATAATGTGCCCCTTCCTAGGGATGCTTAAAATTGAGAAGGCACTCATAAGGTAACTTGAAAGATGGCTTCTTCAGAAAACAAAGAACTGCTGTGTCATTCCCACCTTTCATTCATTTAATAAATGTTAAAGCTTTATGAAGTTGGAGATAAGGCTTCAGAAGAGGAACTTGTGTGCAATGTTTAAGAGCCTGGAGTTTTTTTCCTGTGGGTCCATGTGCCACCAAGTGTGATGCAAGTACCACTTTCATCCTGATGATCTATGCACTTGTAGAAATAAAGATTTCTGAGCCCATCCCAGATCTACTGAGTCAGAATCTATAGGAATGGAATGCAGAATTACGCATGTTTCTCAAGTTGCCCAGGTGATCATGAGGCAAACTGAAGATCGAGAACCAGAGTTTCAGGCAAGATGAAGCCACAGGAAGGATTAGCAGGGAAGTGTCATGATAATATTTAAGTTTCAGAAAATGATAATACAGATAACCAACACTTATGGACCAAAAGATCAGACAGTGACTTAAGTACTTCACGTGTGGATTTATTTAACTACTCTGATGTCTCTGTGGAAGGTAGTTGGTTTTTTGGCTCTGGGTAGCAAAATGGTAAGTACCAGTTAATTACTGTTTACTAATTTCAGATATCGAAAATAACCTCTGAAGGGGCTAAATCAGAACTTCATAAAACAAGCGTTATTGGCTCCAGATTTTTTGAAGATATCTGAACACGTACCATTGATTGAGAATTCATGTGGTTTATTCAAGCACAGATATGAGCATACTCAAATGCATCTACAAATAATACCCAGTGAGTTTCTGGCAATGTAGTAGTTTCCTTTAGCCCCATTATTAACCCTTCCCTGCACCCACACTCTTTGCCATGTGACTTTGAAGTGCCCTCCTACAGGAGCAGGGTGCTCTGCCGTACCCCCTTGACCTTGGGCTTAACCGAATAATTTCGCCTGTGGATGTTAGCAGCTGTGACACAAGCAGAGGCTTGAAAAGGGGTTGCACACTGGGGCTTGCTCTCTCTTGTGCCTCTGTCATCACTGTGAGAGTGTGCTCAGGCTGGCCTGTTGGAAGAAGAGAGACATGTGGAGTAGAGCTACACCCCACCAGCTGCACCAGCCATGGCCAGCTTAGATCAGCCAGCTTAGTCCAGATGCATGGGAAACATACTCTTAGTGTAGATTGCACTAAGGATTTATAATTGCTTATTACGTGGCGTAATTGGACCGTACATAGCTCTATCAGCACTATATTTCAATCCACTGCATTGCACTGTGGACCAAGAATCACATCTGCCACATCAATAAACAGAGGATGTTGCAGCCATCAAGCCATCTCAGGATGGAAATAGGATGCCTGCCATCAAACCCTCAGCCACTGCAGCTACCCCCAAGAATGCACCCTGAGGAAACTTAGGATGGAAAAAAACAGGATACTGGCCCTAGATAGCTGAGGTGCATATCAAAGGAATGATTTCAATGAGCCCAAACTTTTGCATCTTCCCACACACAGAAAAGCACTAAATTCATTAACTTGCGATGTCTGGTTTTCTTTAATTAACAGTCATCTTTTGATGTTCCGACCACCTGGTTTTTGTTGCAAACTCCTCTATATTCTGGCTCCTCCCTTACATCTTTGGGGCAGTCCCTCAGAGCAATCTGAGAGTCCTGTCTCTGGGGATTGAAGTCTGCAGAAAATCTGCCGAATAAAACATAACTCACAACTTTTATGTTGTGCATTTCTTTTCAGTCGGCGGCACATTGGTAAAACTCTTTGTAAACAGTGCTTGGTGAACAGTGCTGGTCTCCCTCCAGCGATTCTTTTCTTCTTTAATTGTTCCACCTCTGTATCACCCTATAATCATCTTCCATATTCCACGTTTTTAGAGGTTATGATCCTAAGGAATGTGGAATGATCCCCCATTCCAGAAGTGTCTAGGAAGGAAGTTAGGATTCTTGAGGTTAGCGCTAGGGTTGAGTGAGAGTAAGGCATTCCCACCAAGACAACGACAGACTGCAACCTCAGAGGAACTGGTGAAGTCAGAGGCTAAAAGAAAATGGCCAAGGTCCAGACACAGAGGACAGAGAGAGAACAGATTCGAAGAAATAGGATAGTAGTCCAGCTCTCAAAGGAAGGCATTCAGGGATATGGAGCTGATTTTAAAGGGAATCATACATAGAGAACTCTAAGGAATCTAAAACAACATGCCCAAACTGACAGAACTAATTAAATGGAGTTAGCAAGGTTTTAGAAAAGGCCAGTGTACAATCGTATTTCTTTGCATTAGCAAAAAACACATGGAAACTGAAACTTCCAAAATAAGACATTTATAATAGCATCAAAAGACACAAACTAGTTAATAACAAATTTAAATATATGTATATATAAGATCTATACCTTGAAAAATACAAAATATTGATGGGAGAAATTAAAGGACAGCTAAATTAATGGAGAGCCATATTCACAGATTAGAAGATTCAGTATTGTTAAGATGTCAATTCTACCCAATCAGAACTGCAGCAGGCAGATTTTTTAAAGACTTACAAGCTGATTCTACAGTTTATTTGTAAATCTAAATGACTTAGAATTGCCAAAACCATTTTGAAACAAAAGAACAAAGCTGGAGAACTGACATTACCTAATTTCAAACTTACTCTAAAGCGTCAGTAACCAAGACAGTGTGATAGTGGTGCAAAGACAGACACAGAAATCAATGGAACAGAATAGAGAGTTAAGAAATAGATGCAAACATATACGGCCCATTGATTTTTGCTGAAAATGCTAAGATAAATCAATAGAAATAGTCTTTTCAATAAATGGTGCTGGACAACTGAATATCCATACACAAAACATTAACCTCAGGTCTTAGCTCACAGCATACATAAAAACTAGTTCAAAATAGATGAGATGTAAACATAAAAGCTACAACTATAAAAACTTCTATAAGAAAGCATAAAAGAAAATCTTCGCAACTTTGGGGATAGGCAAAGATCTCTTAGGTAGAACACAGAAGTATGCATTATAATAGAAAAATCGATAAATTTGACTTTAATAAAATTAAAAACTTGTCTTCAAAAGGCACCGTTAAGAAAATGTAAAGACAAGCTACAGATTGGGAGAAAATATTTGAAATGAATGTATCTGACAAAGTACTTGAATTCAGAATATATCAAGAATTCTTACAACTGAATAATAAAAGATGAATAAAATTAAAATGTGCAAAGGTTTAAACAGACACTTCACAAAAGAAAATGATGTATGAATACCCAATAAACGCATGAAAAGACAAGCAACATCATTAATCATTAGGATAATGCAAAAAATTAAAGCCAAAATAAAATACATCTATACATCTATTAGAATGGATAAATTTTAAGACTGGCAAGAAGATATGAAGCAATATTGCCAGTGGAAAACAGTTTGTCAATTTCTTATAAAGTTAAACATATACTTGTCTTCTCACTCCTGATTATGTATCCCACCCCAAATATTATTAAAATATATGTCCATACACATGTATGTTCATAGTAGCTTTATTCATAAGAGCCAAACATTGGAAACAACCCAAATGCATGATTTGATTGGATAAACAGATTTTGGTATATTTATACAATAAAATACCACTGAGGAATAAAAAGGAACAAACTACTGATACGTGTAACAACATAGATGAATCTCAAAAATACTATGTTGAGGAAAAGAAGTCAGACATAAAACAGTAATACTGTATGGCACCATTTATTTAAGCAGTCAAAACTAATATGTGATTCCATACTAGAATATGCAACACTAGTCTATGCTAAGTGTCTTAATCAGCTCAGGCTACTGTAACAAAAATACCATAGAAGGGGTGGCTTAAACAACAAACATTATTTCTCATAGTTTTTGAGCCTGGCAAGTCCGAGATCAAGGCACAGGCAGATCTGCTGTCTGGTGAAAGCCCCCTTGCTGGCTTACAGAAACACATCTTCTTACCATCCTTACATGGTAGAGAGAGAAGAGAGCTTGCTAATAAGGGCACTAATTCCATCATGTGGGCCTCACCCTCAAGACCTAATTATCTCCCAGAGGCCCCACCTATTAGAGTTCCAACATACCCATTTTGGGGAGACACAAACATGTAGTCCATAACACTAAGAGAAACCAGATCAGTGGCTTCCTGGGATTGGGAGTAGGGGACATTGAATGCAAAGGGACATGAGGGGACTTTTTGGGGTGATGGAATCAAAACTATATCTTGGGTGTGCTAGTGATTACATAACTGTATACATATTTCAAAGCTCCTCAAATTGTGCATTTAAAAGGGGGGTATTCTTTTACATAAGTTATACCTTAAGATAAACAAGATAGCAGGCCCAGCTGTGGGGGCAGGGAGATATGGCCGGGAGGAGGCCTAGTCATTGTGTCAATGTAACTATTGTCTGCAACTTGCCTTTAATGCATGATAAGTGCATTCCGGTCACCAGACTCCATGCTTTCTGTACTAGAATGCATTGAAGATTCAGTACTAATAGTACTAATAGCAAAGTATTCTCAGGTTCTCCACCTACAAATGCTTCATACTTTATTGTTCTGTATTTTTATACATCTGCTTTTCTTTCTGTCATCCTCACTCTCGCACTAGTCCAAACGTATAAACATAGATAGATAGGGGGGAGTTCCCTGGTGTCCTAGTGCTTAAGACTCTGGGCTTTCACTGCTGTTGCCTGGGTTCAATCCGTGGTCAGGGAACTAAGATCCCACAAGCCATGCAGCGCAGCCAAAAAAAAAAAGAATTTGTAAGGAATAAAATTGATAAACAACAAGAACCTACTGTATGGCACAGAGAACTATATTCAATATCTTGTAATAACCTATAATGGAAAAGAATCTGAAAATATATGTGTATATATATATATATATATATATATATATATAACATATATATCTGAATCACTTTGCTGTACACCAGAAACTGACAACATTGTAAATCAACTATACTTCAATAAAAATTGTTTCTTTAAAAAAATATAGATACATACATAGATAGATAGATAGACAGATAGATAATCTCACTCATCTGGTTTACATATAAATTCTGTTAGCCATAAGCCTAGCATAGCAGACATTGAGACAAAAGAGCCTACCTGCTGCAAAATGTTAAGTGCAGAGCACATCACATATTTATTTCTAAAGAATTGTATATTCACCAAATGAGCAAAGACCTGGAGAAGGTGGGAAGGATAGGGCCAAGCACACAAGCAGGTAAACTGGCCTTGGGAAAAATCCAGAAAACCCATTCAATGAGATATAAATAAAGAAGATCTAAAAATAAGGGTGTTTGAGAAGAATGCTACAGAATTGGTGGCCTTTTATCTCTGCATTGAGGGAAATAAAGTGGACGGGGGTGAGGGAAAGGAAAGAGAAAATTTTGTGACAGCCACTGGGAAGAATTGAAAGTAAGCTCACCACAGAAGGTCAGGAATGAGTGACCAGCTATGATCAGAAGTCATCATTTATTAATGGTTCTAATTAGTCTTGAGTCAAAATTCATCTCCTTTGAGAGTCCTGGTCCTGCTCTTTGCCTTTCACATGCAGGCAGTTGAGTATTTTGAAAATGCACAAGGCATATAGGATATATATATCTTATCCACACATTGTATATCTCTGGGTTGTGGGAACACCGATGTGTTACTGTCTTTGTATTACTATACATATGTCCCTAAGTCTTCTTCTTTCCAGTTTAACATCTCAACCTGCAGCTACTCCTCAGATAGCTGTTGTTTTGCCATCTTGGTAGCTCTCTCTTACACATAGATAAATAACAACAAAAAAGTTAGTCGTTCTTCACAGTACATTATGTGATGGTTAATTTTATGCATCAACTTAGCTGGGTCACAATTCCCAGATATTTGGTCAAACATTATTTTTGATGCTTCTGCAAAGGTATTTTTTTGGATGACATTAACAGGTAAATTGGTGGACTTGGAGTAAAGCAAATTGCCCTCCATAATGTGGATGGGCCTCATCCAATAAGTTGAACGTCTTAATAGATAAAGACTGGTCTCACCCATGAAAGAAGGAGTTCTGCCAGCAGACTGCACTTGAACTCAAACTGCAATGCTTCCCTGGGTGCCTGGCCTGCTGGTCTACTGCATCAGAATTTAGACACCTCAAGCCTCCACAGTTGCATAAGCCAATTCCTTAAAATAAATCTCTTAGATAGATGATAGATAGATAGGTAGATAATAGGTAGATAGATAGATATAAAGTTAGATATAGAGATTGAGATAGAGGCAGAAACATCCCGTTGATTTTATTTCTCTGGAGAATCCTGGCTAATACACTTTATAAAAAGTGCTTTCACATAAGCTCTCCAGTAGGTGAATTAGGGAAGTCATTTGTGCTTATCAGCTTATACAGCCTTTTCAAACGTCTTTCACTTGGAAAGGAACATAAAGATTTGTGGTCCCTCCTCCATATCTCTCACTAACTATATTTTCCAAACTCCAAAACAGAGGCCACAGACTTTTCATGATGTCTAATATATCAATATAGATCTTAAAAGAGTTATACAGGGCTTCCCCAGTAGCACAGTGGTTAAGAACCCTCCTGCCAATGCAGGGGACACGGGTTCGATGCCTGGTCTGGGAAGATCCCACATGCTTCAGAGCAACTAAGCCCGTGCGCCACAACTACTGAGCCTGCGCTCTAGAGCCCGCCCGGGAGCCGCAACTACTGAAGACTGCACGCCTAGAGCACGTGCTCCACAACAAGAGAAGCCACCGCAGTGAGAAGTCCGCACACCGCCACGAAGAGTAGCCCCCTCTCGCCGCAACTAGAGAAAGCCTGCACACAGCAACAAAGACCCAATGCAACAAAAAATTAAATTAATTAATTAATGTTTTAAAAAAGAGCTATACAGAGGAACGTGAAGGCTCAATTCCTTAGTAACACTTTTAAAAAATTAGTGACTTGAAGTTAGTTTATTCCCCAACCCTTCCCTCTGATCTTCAAATAAGTCGCCTTTCTTCAAATAATGCAGAGTTTCTAGCGTACCAGTTATAAATATCATTACTAAAGTGGATTTGAAATTCAACATCAAATCTATAGACAGTGATGAGGATTTTGTTGGAATAAAGATGACTAATAATGTATTATCGAGAGCAGCAACGGCTAGGGATGATGCAACTGGCAGCTCACCCACGTGTTACCAAAAACAGACTGCCTTTTACAGAGCCCTAACAGAACACTCACACCCTTTTCCTGATGCTGGGTGCTCGGAGTCTTTTCTTTGACCCAGCTCTTTAACAGAACATTACTTACAAGCAAACAAACCCTAGTTTAGGATGGGAAGTGAATGGGAGAACAGTATACATAGGATGTATTCTCTCTCCTTTCAACTCCAGTTCACAAAGGGTGTAGTTTAGGGGGCAGGGCTGCATCCGAATGTAGGCACAAACACAGCCGATTCAGATATTAAATAAGTGGAATTTTTTATTGAAATATAGTTGATTGACAATATTATATTAGTTTTAGATGTATAGCATAGTGAATCAATATTTTTATAGATTATACTCTCTTTAAAATTATGACAAAATAATGGCTATATTTCCCTATGTGTACAATATATCCTTGTTGCTCATCTATTTTATACATAGTAATTTGTGCCTCTTATTCCTCTACTCCTAGTTTACCTCTCCTCCTTCCCTCTCCCCACTTGGTATCCAGAGTCTGTTCTCTATATCTCTGAGTCTCTTTCTGTTTGTCTTATCTTTTGGATTCCACATATAAGTGATAACATGCAGTATTTTTGTTTCCTCTGTTCAACTTACTTCACTAAGCATAACACCCTCTAGGTCCATCGCAAAATTGTTTTGTACTTGTTAGAAAATGGCTACTACCCTATGCAAACCTCTCCACCCCAGACCCCTCTTCTTTCCCTCTGGTCCATCCATGGGGCTCCTCCAAGGTCTTCTCACAGTTTCCAGTTAAAGGGACAGTGCAGGCAGAGTGGGAACCCTTGGCATCCCGCTCTCTGTAGCTACTGCCAGCACCCATTCTGATTGGTCAGCGTGCATGCCCTCCTGACTGCTAAATATTCTAAATATCATACCTAGTTGGATGGGGAAGTTTTGAGCATTTGTTTTCATACAAAGGCTTTTAGTTACTCAGTCTATTTTTGTTGAGAAAATAAATAATGAAATAAAAAGCAGAAGCATTTTTATAGCAATCTGTACTTCATAGCTTTTCCAACACATTAGCCTCTTCAACAACTATTTATTGAGTCTTACCATGTTCCAAGCACTGTGATAGGTATTTACATACACACACACACACACACACACACACACACACACACACACACAGACACCTCATTTACTCCTAATGACAACCCTATGACTTAGGTGCTACTATAATAATTTCCCCCCAAATCATGTTAATATTACCTAACATTACTCTGTGTGCTAGGTGACCGGCACCGTGGTAAGCACTTTACATGGTTTAGCTCATTTAATCTACAACAATATCATAAGATATATGTCTTTTTCATCCCCAATATATAGATGAGTCAACTGAGGCTGGAAAAAATTAAGAAACATCCTTAAGGCAAATGAGCTGGCAGGAACAAAGCAAGAACTCTCATCCATGTTTTTCAGTTCCAACTTTTCCACGGCCTTCTCCATTGTTCCTTGTTCCCTTGTATTAGGAGTGGACGTTGGCAGAAGTCTTGAATAATAGGGCAGTTGTAATTTCTAAATGGCTCAAAGTATCTTGAGCTCTAACTTTCAGCTTTAGGATTGACAACTTACAGATTTCATGTTAGAGAAGTATCACGCTCATACCAACTAATCTAACGGATATCTAGATGAAGTTCTGCTCCAGTTTCTCAGTGGTCATTCTTGTCTTTAAAAGGTGGGCATTTTGCTATCCCTTACAGACTCTTTCTGTGTTTTTCTTTTACACTGTATTTGAGATGAAAAAAACTGAGCGTTCAACTTCCTGGGGACATTATAGAGTCAAGGAGTTACTGGAGACTTGCTCCATTCCTGCCACTTCCCCACTTTTCCCTGCTCTCGTGTATTGTAGGATGCTACACCATAAGTTTTGGGGGCAGGGACTGCGCCTATGTCATTGTATCCTTGGCCACTAAACTCGTGCTTAGAACATGAGAAAATAATAAATATTGTCTGAACACAGGAATAAGTATAGGTGA
This sequence comes from Delphinapterus leucas, assembly GCF_059928025.1. Lineage (NCBI taxonomy): Eukaryota > Metazoa > Chordata > Mammalia > Artiodactyla > Monodontidae > Delphinapterus > Delphinapterus leucas. The sequence goes on along the minus strand of NC_143133.1, from coordinate 43,544,481 downwards.
GTGGTGGTGCTTTTTCATTGCCTCCAAAAGAGACAATGGTCCTAATCATGATGACTATGTGCTCCCCCAACATACCTCCCACTCCCACCAGGTCAGAACTCCACCATATACAGTATATGGCATCTGATACATGGTTCTCTCTTTATTCTTTCATACAACAAATGTTTACTGAAATTTTCATTCCTTTACTTAACTGCCATTTTTTGAGCACCTATTACACATGAGGCGATATGCCAGATTCTGGGAATACAATGATGAAGAAGAAGTTAAGCAAGGTCCCTTCTTCAGGCGGCTTACTTTCTAGTTGTAGGGAGGAGGTGGAAATGAATGCCTCCAAAAAACAACTCAAAAAAAGAATGCACAAAATAATTACCAATTGTATGGAGGGCTATGAAAAAATAAACAGGGAAGAGAGATGGAGTAACCAGGAATAGCAATGAGTAGATGACCTTTGAGTTGAGCTCTAAAGAGGAGGATGATCTACCCACACCTAGAGTGTGTCATACAGAGCGAAGTAAGTCAGAAAGAGAAAAACAAATACCGCATGTTAACACATATATATGGAATCTAAGAAAAAAAAAAAAAGTCATGAAGTACCTAGGGGTAAGACGGGAATAAAGACACAGACATACTAGAGAATGGACTTGAGGATATGGGGAGGGGGAAGGGTAAGCTGTGACAAAGTGAGAGAGTGGCATGGACATATATACACTACCAAATGTAAAATGGATAGCTAGTGGGAAGCAGCCTAATAGCACAGGGAGATCAGCTCGGTGCTTTGTGACCGCCTGGAGGGGTGGGATAGGGAGGGTGGGAGGGAGGGAGATGCAAGAGGGAAGAGATATGGGAACATATGTCTATGTATAACTGATTCACTTTGTTATAAAGCAGAAACTAACACACCATTGTAAAACAATCATACTCCAATAAAGATGTTAAAAAAACAAATAAAAACAAAACAAAACAAAAACAAACAAACAAAAAAAAACGATGGGACAATAGCATTCTAGGCAGAAAGAAGAGCATGTGCAAATGCCTGGGCTCCTGGGGAGCAGAACGGAGGTGGTGCTACTGAAGTCCAGTGAGAAATGGGGAAAGCGTGAGAGCAGGAGAAGCCAGGCCTTGCAGGGCTCCATAGTACAGAGTGTGACTTTTATTCTCAGACAAATGCAAGACCAGTGAAGGAAATGAGAATTTTCTGTTTCCTGTGGACTAAGGAGGAAAGAGTAAAGGCAGGAGGTGATAGTGGCTTGGACTAGGAAAGTGGCAGAAGAAATGGAAAGAAGTCAGTGGATTCGAGTTCTACACTCAATAAGGGAAGTGGATGGAAAGGATCTGGCTGAAGCAGCTGAGATGGGAAAGAGTGAGATACGGACAGGTTTCAATCAAGAGTTTTCGTTTTGTATATATTATTTTCCATTGCCTATTAAATACCCAAATGGGGCTATCACATAAGCAGTTGGATATACAAGCCTTGAGTTCAGGGGAGAGAGAGAGAGAGACAGAGAGAGAGACAGAGAGAGACAGAGAGAGAGAGATTAGAGCTGGAAATTTTATTTATTTTTTATTTTATTTATTTATTTATTTTGCGGTATGTGGGCCTCTCACTGTTGTGACCTGTCCCGTTGCGGAGCACAGGCTCTGGACGCACAGGTTCAGCGACCATAGCTCACGGGGCTAGCCGCTCTGCGGCATGTGGGATCCTCCCGGACCGGGGCACGAACCCGCGTCTCCCGCATCGGAGACAGATGGTATCAAAACCAAGTAATATATACAAAGATCTGCTTCTTTCAACACTAGTCAGAATCATGTTCATTCTATGATCTTAAGCAAATAACTTCTTCGTGCCTTCATTTTCTCATCTATAAAATAGGAGTCAAAGTACCACTTCTCAGGGTTGTTGTGAGGATTAATAAAATGATCCATACCCTGGAACTAGATAAGCACTTCATGAGTGTTAATGGAACTAGCTTATATTTTTCTCACATAATTGCCTTCATAATCACTCTGGGTATGACTGTCTTAAGGCAACTGAATGCCTTCTGTGGGGTTACTCAGACATGCTTCTCTATTAACCTCTTGAAGTCCTGGCCAGTCATCCCCGCCCCCAGTCTTCAGCTGCCGTCTCAGACAGCTCCGGCCAGACTCCCATGCTCAGGACCCCCCAGGCAAGGGGAAGGCCCCAGTCTCATGGGGTAGGATGTCGATATTCCCTCCTCGAAGACTTTCCTCTTTTCTAGGTTTGCCTTTAGGACCACTCTAATTTGGCTTAAGGGGACAGCCCTCCTTTCTTACCCCAGATTGAAGATCGGGAAGATGCCATGATGCTCTTACACCTATGAATCCCATCGAAATCATCCTCCAGCTTTTTCTTATACAGTTGAAGGTGGTTGATGGAGTTGATGAAGCTCTGGACAGTTGAAGAATCCATCTCTTCACCTCTCAGTAAGTCCTACAGAAATGTGTCTAGCATTGCTCTTTATAACATAGGGAATTTGTCACACATGTTAACTAGCTTTGAGTTTCAGCCAGAATTCCTGCAGGAAACACCCCATTTCTCATCATATGTATTTTATTTTTAATGTTTTTCTTAGCGTCTGATTTATTAGCCCATTACGACCTCCATGCAAATAAATACTGGCCCATGAACCTGAAGTCTAAAGAGATTTAGGAAGAATAACAGTATAGAATATTGCCTCTTCTTTCTATGTGCTTATGATCTTGGGTTACTAATCTGAATAAGATTATAAAATCTGTACTATAGAAGAGTGCATGAAAAAGCCCATCTGGATGATGTTTGAGTTTAAGGGAGGATGATAATTAATTGCTCCTTCTCTTCAGAGTCCAGAACCAATTAAGAAATAGAGTCCAATGCACAGAGGCCAAAACATTAAATTTATAATTCAGCAAGGCTAGATTGGAGAATGGAGCTCATCCTGTAGCAAATGGAGGCTTCCGCCCACTGCCAACTCAGAAAGGCAGGCCACTGCATCCCGCAAGATGAAAACCTGTCTTTGAAGTCTACCATATAGAAGCGGGAGCCAGGGATGCATGCTGATTGTTGAAAGGCAGATCCCAGAGAGACAGTCACATGACCCATTTGAAAGGGAGCAGGAATCAGAGAAGCTTGGACAAGTGGATGTCCAACTTTCCCTACCTCCCAAATAAGAATGGTGAGAGAAGAGAGAGATACTTAAAACATTCCTTGCATCCTTTTCCTTCCTTCCTCCTTTAAGGAAATGTAGTCCAAGAAGCCAGGTTGGTAACAGTAACACTACCCACATTTTAAATGCTCAGCAGCCACACTTGGCTATACTGGCCACTGAACAGCAAAGATAAAGAATCATTCTGTCATTACAGGAAGATTTATCAGCTCTGTTTCACTCTGTATAATTACATAACAATGTAATATAGAATATATTTGTTTCATGTGGGTGTGCCTTGTTTGTTCAGTGAGCTCAAAAGTTTTTCATGGGCAGGACTCTTCTCTTACACTTCTTTTGTATCCCAGAGCACTAAGCGAGTGCTGGGCATGTATGGAAATAGTTTATAAGTATTTGTTGAATTGAATTTTTAGTACTAACTTGGCAATGTGTTATGAAGTAGAGTAGTAGAAAGAGAACTAATTTGGAAATCAGGAAACCAAGTTTCTCGCCCAAGCTCTTCTGCCAGCTAGTGTGTACCTTGGAATATCTCACTTAACCGAAGTAGTTCATAGTTTCCTCAAATATAAACAGTTATAGATTAGGCTATATTGGAGGATTTTTCCAGGTTTGTAATTTTGTGATACATGTGGAGTGTTCACTTTTAAATAGAAATGCGCTCATGCGTGCACACAGACACACACACTCAGAATGGAAAACTAGCCTGTTAAAGAATATTCTAGCCTGTTTAAAATCTCTGGAAGTAAGAGTGCTCCCTCAATAGGAAGATCTAAATGCTATTAACATTAGAGAGTAGAGAAAAATCACCTAGAAGTGGAAAAACACTGGGAGGGGAGCATCATGAGGTTCATTTGCTCTGATCCTGCCAGGTGTGAATTTTTCAGGGGAAGGTGTGTAGGAAGAGTTCCTGCCAGAGGGAGACTGTGAGTGAAGAAGAGGGGGAAAGGCAGCTGTCCTCGGAGAGAACTGAGTGGTCTAGATGGACTTGAACACCAGCAGCTTCAATGGGGGAATAGAGGGAGAGGGTGAAAAGGCCATCTGGAGCCAGGTTGGGGAGGATCTTGGTTACAAGCCATGGAGTTTGTGTATTATTTGGTCAGAAGCTGGAAGACAGTCAAAGTTTTTGAGTAGGAGAGGAACATAATTATAAAAATGCTTTAAGAAAATTAAGTCGACATCAGTGTTTGGAATATATTTTCTGGGGAGATTTTGGAAGCAGAAAGATCAGTTAGAGGTTCAAGTGGAAGTAATGTTAATTAGTGTCATCGCAGGGGAGCTGGAAGGCAAATGACATGTGTGTGGTGCTTCAGAGTTTACAAAGTTCTTTTCCCATCAAGTACTTCAGTTGATATGGCAATTGTGGGAAGTAAGTCTCTCAATGATAGACACAATGCAAGGCAATCAGTTTGCATCAATAAATGTTAATTGAATTAAATCAGGAATACTCTAAAGGGCTTGGTGACTATACACAGGAAGGAAGGCAGTGAAAGCAAAGATGACTCATAGCCTTCAAACTAGAATAACTCGTTCATTTGTCAAACACTTATTGAGCTCTTACTATAATGCCAGGAACTGTTCCAGATGCTGGGCTGTAGCAAAGAATTTGACGGACAAAGACCTTACCCTCAGGGAGCTTACATACTAGGGATAAGAGCTCATCAATAGATATATAAAGAAATATAAAATATCATGGGGTAAAGAGAAAAAAATCAGGGTGAGAGGATAGAGGGTCAGGAGGTTTTTTTTGTTTGTTTTTTTTTTTTGCGGTACGCGGACCTCTCACTGTTGTGGCCTCTCCCGTTGCGGAGCACAGCCTCCGGACGCGCAGGCCCAGCGGTCATGGCTCACGGGCCCAGCCGCTCCACGGCATGTGGGATCTTCCCGGACCGGGACACGAACCCGTGTCCCCTGCATCGGCAGGCAGACTCTCAACCACTGCGCCACCAGGGAAGCCAGGAGGTTCTTTTTTAGTGTATTCAGAGTCCTCTTTCTGGAAGTGGCCAGGACAGAGGCATCTGGAGGCATCTGGCCAGGACAGAGGGATAACAAAAGACCAGATTTAGAAGGGTCTCATAAGCCAGGCTAAGTCATTGTGTGGAAGAATCATTCATAGAGGAACAAAAGTGGACATACAGAGACCAGCAGGAGGGTACTACAGGGGTTCAGGAAAGCGATGATGATGCCTTGGACTAATGTGATATTTTTAGAGAATACAAAAACCAGCCAGATTCCCAATATATGAAAAGATAAGGCTTACAGGATCTTTTTCTTGGATTTGATGTAGCGTGGAAGAAAAAGAGAGAAATCAGAATGCTCCCAAGGGTTTTGCTCTGAGTGGTTCGGTAAATAGTTGTGCCCTTCTGAGATGGGGAATAGTGGGCAAAGGAATCAAGAGCTTTGTTTTGAACCTGTTATCTTTGATCAACCTGCTGAACATTCAACCGGAGACGTTGCAAAGGAAGGATACGATTCTGGAGTTGGGGGGAGATGTCTGGGTTAGAGATCTAAATGTCAGATGGCTTTACCATCACCAAATAGAGGAGCCAGGAGGGGGAAGCTGCTCTCATACTTGTCCAGTATGTATTAAGTACTTAGTGTGTGTAAAGGATTTCTCTAGGCCCTGGGGGTGCAGAGGCCAAAGACATAGTCCTTACCTTCAAAGGGCTCACAGGTTTTCAGGAATACAAGCAAAGAAACCAATCACACTATAGTATGATAAGTTCTATAGCAGGAGTTTCCAGGGGTGATACAGGAGACTGCAGAGGGGCAGCAGATCCAGAATTCAAGGAAGTCTTCCTTAAGAAGGTGATACTCAAGAGAAGTTTTGAGAATTGAAGAAGTGTTGTCTGGGGGGAAAAGATCCAGACCCAGGAAGAATGGCAATTCAGGTGGAGGGAACATAATTTGTAACATAGAGGCACAGGATATCATGGCATGGTCAGGCATCTGTGGTTATTTCGGTATGACTGGAAAAGAGGGTGCTTGTAGGAGGGCGGCAAGAGATGAGACTAGACAGGTGGGCAGGGATAGATCATGCTGAGGAGTCTGCCAGATGGAGAAGAGGACAAGTTTAGTCTTAGAATTGCTGAGTTTGAGATAGACATGGGACATGTCGAGAAGGTAACGAAAAACAGAAGATCAGAACTCCAGTGAACATTGGGGCCAAATTCCTCTTTTTATTTCTAGCTATATTTATAATATTTCAGCATCTCCCTCACAGAGATCATTGTTGAAGACATAGACATGAATTAAACATCCAAGAAACAGGAAATGCAGAGAAAAGAGGAGCAGGAAAGGAACAGAGCTGTAGGCAATGCCCACAATTGGAGAACTGGTAGAGGAGCAGAGTCAGGATGGAAATCAGGGCCCGAACAGTCAGAGAAGGTTAAGAACTGGAAGAATACATCGTCACTGTAGCCAAGGACAGAGGAAGGTGTGTGAAGGGGACTGTTGGTGGCAATGTCATATACTCAGTGAGGTTAAGGAAGGTGAAATTTGAGGGAATGTCATCCAATGTGGTGACCAAATGGTCCCTTGGTGACCTTTGGGAGAGTAATTTAGAAGCCTGGGGGTGAAACTCAGCAGCCAGGGGTTAGAGTGACTAGGATTGGAGTGAGAAAGTGAAGGCAGAGAAGGGGGACTTCCAAGCCTCGAATGTCAAGCCTGTCCTAGTTTCACACCTGGCATCTGCCGTTTGTATTCAACCTTCACTTGACCCTTTTTTCCTGGCTTTCTGTCCTGCCTCTCTTATTCCCACTGTCTACTTCCCAACAGGACAGCATCTCCTGCCAACAACAATCCTAGCATTCAGCCAGCCAGCAAGCTATGAACTGAATCATCAAGTAGACTTTATCAGATAACAAAATAGGGCAAGGTTTACCTCGATGAAACATGTGCTGTCATCGATTCTGTAAAAGGAATAGAATCTCATTAAGGACATCTTTGACCTGGAAGAATTCACGCTAATCTATGAACAGTGGTTGCTAACTGGGTCCAGGCAACTAGGAGGTTGCGGGGACAGGAGATGTTTTTTCATTTCTACCGTATGCACCATTTTATTGTTTTAGGTTGTTGTTGTTTTACAACAAAAATCTGTTGGTTTTCTAGTTTTAAACATTTTGGTTAAAAAATAAAAACATGACACGCCTCCCCCACCATGCTTCTAAGCTGCAGAAGTACCATTTGGCCAAGACCATCTATATTTCTTCTTTTCTTTATGTTCTCCTCCCATCAATCTTTGGCAGCTAGAATTAACTCAGTGGAAATGCTGGCAAGCTCTCCAGTCAGACACTCGTTCTCTTTAACGTCTGGCCATATCGAGATAATTGTTCTTCTATATCCATTGATATCTTGCTTTTAATTAATTGGATCTCTGCATATCCAAAAGTCACTTATGCAAATTAAAACAATGACTCCACTCAAGAAACTGGGAATGATAACCACAGTCATTGTGAAAATGAGTGAAGCTAATCAAAGCCCCATTGTCATAGTTTTCTTCTCAGTGACCAACAGCTGAAACAAGTGGAATCAGGAAAAGAATAATTGGCCACTTATTCCAATTCCCACCATTTATAATAGTAATACACAGCACAAATAGCAAACAAATTAAATACTGCTCCCATTGAGCTAATCAATTAACAACATGACAGCTTTACCTCCCACTGCTTGAATCTTTCCCTTCTATCTCTGGCTCATTCGGACCCCATTCCACTCCCTGGACCATGACAATAGCCTCCCAGACTCTACTCTTGTTCCTCTTAGGCATAGCCTCTGCATTGGTCACTGGAATGAACTCTCTAATACAAAATCCAGGCCACTGCCTTGCTTAACACCCTTCAGCCTGGAATGTTTAAGCTTTTTATCATAGCATCCAAGATGGCTGGTTTCTTGGCTCCTACCTGTGGATCTTCTGAACTCAGGCTCGTGGTGTATGAGATGAAGATTTCGCCTTGATTTGGGGCTATGGTGTGGAGCTCAGATCACTGCCAAACTCCACTTTCTCTTGTGGTGAGTTTCCCTCACCACAAGGAACCAGAGTGTCCTCTTCTGTCACTGAACAGTGGTCAGGACTGCCACCGCCCACTGTAGCAGGTTTTCCTAATTTTAAGATTTGGTGGAGAGGGTTGGTACCTCACTTTTTCCCTTTCAGAAGGCTTTTAGGATCCTTATGCAAATACATCCACCTTCTCCCCAAACCTTTGCAGATTGAGGAGAAGTCTTGGCTAAAACAACAGCATTAAAAAAAAAAAAAAGTTAACAGTATACCATTTTCCAAAGTCGACATACCTCAATTCTTATATTTATATAGAGGATGCAACTCCGATGTGACTTTCTATGTTTGCCTCTAAATAAAAAAATTCCACCACACCAGGTGCTCATCACAGGTATAAGCACAGACGTATATCTTAATTCTTTTTATGTCTGCTTAGAAAATTACTTTTCTGAAAACTTCCTTTAGTAATATTATTGATATTTTATAGGTGATCTGACAGATCATTTTCCAGAGTCAATAGCACTAAGATTAGAGCCTTCTTGACTTTAACCAAAACCCAAATGAATGAACCATCTCAATCAACTGTTAATTACTTCTTTTGCTCCAGACTTCTAAAAGAAAGAAGGCAAGAAGCTAATAATTACAGATTTGTCAGAGACCATTTACAGGAGCTGTTGAGACTGCATCAGCCTCTATAGACCTCAATCACACATTCACACAGAAAAATGCAGTATCTACAGTTCTTAGGATCAAGTGGCTCTTGGGAAGGCAAGGTTTTCAAACTTGGCCTATTAAAGCTCTTTCACCAATGATAACCCTGCCTCATGGAAGAGCTTCTCAGGCCTCTATCAAATAGTGACTGCAGAGGTAGGAATGTCCATTGAAGACTTGAAGGGAAAAACTTTAGAAATACAAGGCTGGACCTTCTGACATCAGTAAAAATATTAGCAGGACCCACAGATATACAGTCAACTAGCATGCTGTGGTCTTTTTAAAGATCCTTAAATATATAAAAATACAGAGTTGGCCGCGTGGATGTCTTCAAGTCCTCCACCTTTCTGAGTTCATCCATTCTTACATGTACAAGTTGAAGCAGACAATGAACTTATTTAAGGACACTAGGCAGCGCTAGAACCTCTGGGAGTCACGTTTGGAGCTGTCTGAGCTACCTGGCCAGGAATAAGGCTATCCAAGTCATGCAAGAGTCCCACCTATTCGGTTTGAGATGGTTAGGGGAGGTAAATAAACCTTTGTGTCTTTCTTCACATTATAGTTCCTCGTTTTCCCCAAATAATAGACCCTTATAACCCAACACTTATCCCATTTTTGTCTTAGTGCTCAGAGCTCCCTGTAGTAACTCCTCAACTAAAGGTTTTGGCAGCATCCTCTTCCCTTTCAGAGTCGCCTTGTTTATATGGGTTAAACTCTACAAAGCCAGGGTAGAAAGTCTAAATAAATTAGTTAAATTAAGTAGACAGAGTAGCACATCGCCATAGTCAATTGCTGCTAGACCTAGATACAGACATGGCATAGCTCTGGTCTTTTAAATAGACCATGGATTATCAAAAAACGAATGTCTGTTATTTCACTTTTGCTAAGTCCTTGTATCTTCAGAGGACATCATCCCTTCAATATCCTAATGAAATTGCCTGGGCCCCATACCACGTGCCTTGGGAAATCCAGGCACAGACACGTGCATGCAGGAACCATATGCACACACTTAGCCTATCCCGTTTCAGTCTCTCCAAGGCACCCCAAGGGGTTATGTTTCTAGTCATCGGTATGTGCTCTGAGCTACCTCTTTCCACTTCTTTGCTCAAAGATTGTTGGCGTAGTGGGCTCTGTGGGCGCTCAACAAAAAGGAGCTGCCCGGCCTTCAGAGAAGATAGGAGACAATGACTGACCGACACAAGACTTTGAAAAACCATCCCTTTGCCTCAAGAGGAGACCAGCTCCGTGGTGGAATTCATGCTCCAGAGCTCACCGAGGGGTCAGATCCGACTCAGCCCCTGCCAAGGTCACATCCATGAGGGGCTTTCCTCTCCTTCCTTGCTCTTGTTCTCCCACTCCCCTTCTCCAAGCACTGCCTCGAAACATCACTGTCACAACAATCCCTGACCCAGGTTCTGCTTCTGGGGAACCAGACCTAACACAGTTGGATTTATAAGATTTTTTCCAGAAGGGGACTGAGAACTCAACACAGAACAGCAAGGATTCAGATCTGGGTTCCGTGCTACATTGCTAAACCAAGAAGCCCCAGCGTGAACCGCCGCAGGGTAGAGAATGCAACAACAGGACAAAATCATAACTACTTTCATGGTTTCAAAGGCTTTTATTCTGTCCTCTCTAAACTGCCTCCCCAGAAGGAGGTGAGCACAAGAACAAGAGGGCAGCAAATTCTTGGCGTAGTTTCTTCCCAGAGTTTGACACTTGTATTATAAGAAGTTTCTGAGAGCTGTGGAAGCCGACACGAGGCGTGGCAACCAGACTATTTAGCTCTTATAAATCTGCCCTTCCCCAGACTCATTCCTCTCATTTTCTTTTCTTTTGTTTTATACTTCTTGCCATTATCAGATTATGGTTTTTTTTAACATCTTTATTGGAGTATAATTGCTTTACAAAGTTGTGTTAGTTTCCATGGTATAACAAAGGGAATCAGCTATATGTATACATATATCCCCATATCCCCTCCCTCTGGCATCTCCCTCCCACCCTCCCTATCCCACCCCTCTAGGTGGTCACAAAGCACCGAGCTGATCTCCCTTTGCAATGCAGCTGCTTCTCACTAGCTATCTATTTTACATTTGGTAGTGTATATATGTCCATGCCGCTCTCTCACTTCATCCCAGCTTACCCTTCCCCCTCCCCGTGTCCTCAAGTCAATTCTCTACATCTTCATCTTTATTCCTGTCATGCCGCTAAGTTCTTCAGAGCCATTTTTTTTTTGTTTTAGATACCATATATATGTGTTAGCATACGGTATTTGTTTTTCTCTTCCTGACTTACTTCACTCTGTATGACAGATTCTAGGTCCATCCACCTCACTACAAATAAGTCAATTTTATTTCCTTTTATGGCTGAGTAATATTCCATTGTATATATGTGCCACATCTTCTTTATCCATTCATCTGTCAATGGACATTTAGGTTGATTCCATGCCCTGGCTATTGTAAATAGAGCTGCAATGAACATTGTGGCACATGACTCTTTTTGAATTATGGTTTTCTCAGGGTATATGCCCAGTAGTGGGATTGCTGGGTTGTATGGTAGTTCTATTTGTAGTATTTTAAGGAACTTCCATACTGTTCTCCAGAGTAGCTGTATCAATTTACATTGACACCAACAGTGCAAGAGGGTCCCCTTTTTTCCACACCCTCTCCAGGATTTATTGTTTGTAGATTTTTAAATGATGGCCATTCTGACTGGTGTGAGGTGATACCTCACTGTAGTTTTGATTTGCATTTCTCTAATGATTTAGTGATGTTGAGTATTCTTTCATGTGCTTGTTGGCAATCCGCATATCTTCATTTGGAGAAATGTCTATTTAGGTCTTCTGCCCATTTTTGGATTGGGTTGTTTGTTTATCAATGGAACAGGATAGAAAGCCCAGAGATGAACCCGCACACATATGGTCACCTTATTTTTGATAAAGGAGGCAAGAATATACAAAGGAGAAAAGACAGCCTCTTCAATAAGTGGTGCTGGGAAAACTGGACAGCTACATGTAAAAGAATGAAATTAGAACACTCCCTAACACCATACACAAAAATAAACTCAAAATGGATTAAAGACCTAAATATAAGGCCAGACAGTATAAAACTCATAGAAGAAAAGATAGGCAGAACACTCTATGACATAAATCACAGCAAGATCCTTTTTGACCCATCTCCTAGAGAAATGGAAATAAAAACAAAAAAACAAATGGGACCTAATGAAACTTAAAAGCTTTTGCACAGCAAAGGAAAACATAAACAAGATGAAAAGACAACCCACAGAATGGGAGACAATATTTGCAAATGACACAACTGACAAAGGATTAATCTCCAATATTCTTAGTTTTTTAAGGAGTCTCCATACTGTTCTCCATAGTAGCTGTACCAATTTACATTCCCACCAACAGTGAAAGAGGGTTCCCTTTTCTCCACACCCTCTCCGGCATTTACTGTTTGTAGATTTTTTGATGATGGCCATTCTGACTGGTGTGAGGTGATACCTCATTGTAGTTTTAATTTGCATTTCTCTAATGATTAGTGATGTTGAGCATCCTTTCACATGTTTGTTGGCAATATCTTCTTTGGAGAAATGTGTATTTAAGTCTTCTGCCCATTTTTGGATTGGGTTGTTTGATTTTTGATATTGAGCTGCACGTGCTGCTTGTATATTTTGGAGATTAACCCTTTGTCAGTTGCTTCATTTGCAAATATTTTCTCCCATTCTGAGGGTTGTTTCTTTGTCTTGTTTGTAGTTTCCTCTGCTGTGGAAGAGCTTTTAAGTTTCATCAGGTTCTGTTTGTTTATTTTTATTTCCATTTCTCTAGGAGATGGGTCAAAAAGGATCTTGTTGTGATTTATGTCATAGAGTGTTCTGCCTATGTTTTCCTTTAAGAATTTTATAGTGTCTGGCCTTACATTTAGGTCTTTAATCCATATTGAGTTTATTTTTGTATATGGTGTTACACAGTGTTCTAATTTCATTCTTTTACATGTAGTTGTCCAGTTTTCCCAGCACCACTTATTGAAGAGGCTGTCTTTTCTCCATTGTATATTCTTGCCTCCTTTAGCAGTGATAGGGTGACCATATGTGCATGTGTTTATCTCTGAGCTTTCTATCCTGTTCCATTGATCTATATTTCTGTTTTGTACCACTACCATACTGTCTTGATCACTGTAGCTTTGTAGTATAGTCTGAAGTCAGGGAGCCTGATTCCTCCAGCTCTGTTTTTCTTTCTCAAGATTGCGCTGGCTATACGGGGTCTTTTGTGTTTCCATACAAATTGTGAAATTTTTTGTTCTAGTTCTGTGAAAAATGCCATTGGTAATTTGATAAGGATTGCACTGAATCTGTAGATTGCTTTGGGTAGTATAGCCATTTTCACAATGTTGATTCTTCCAGTCCAAGAACATGGTATATCTCTCCATCTGTTTGTATCATCTTTAATTTCTTTCATCAGTGTCTTATAGTTTTCTGCATACAGGTCTTTTGTCTCCTTAGGTAGGTTTATTCCTAGGTATTTTATTCTTTTTGTTGCAATGGTAAATGGGAGTGTTTCCTTAATTTCTCTTTCAGATCTTTCATCATTAATGTATAGGAATGCAAGAGATGTCTGTGCATTACTTTTGTATCCTGCTACTTTACCAAATTCATTGATTAGCTCTAGTAGTTTTCTGGTTGCATCTTTAGGATTCTCTATGTATAGCATCATGTCATCTGCAAACTGTGACAGCTTTACTTTTTCTTTTCCGATTTGGATTCCTTTTATTTATTTTTCTTCTCTAAAACTTCCATAACTATGTTAAATAATAGTGGTGAGAGTGAACAACCTTGTCTTGTCCTGATCTTAGAGGAAATGGTTTCAGTTTTTCACCACTGAGAATGATGTTGGCTGTGGGTTTGTCATATATGGCCTTTATTATATTAAGGTAAGTTCCCTCTGTGCCTACTTTCTGGAGAGTTTTCATCATAAATGGGTGTTGAATTTTGTTGAAAGCTTTTTCTACATCTATTGAGGTGATCATATGGTTTTCTCCTTCAATTTGTTACTATGGTTTATCACATTGATTGATTTGCGTATATTGAATTATTGCATTCCTGGGATAAACCCCACTTGATCATGGTGTATAATCCTTTTAATGTGCTGTTGGATTCTGTTTGCTAGTGTTTTGTTCAGGGTTTTTGCATCTACGTTCATCAGTGATATTGGCCTGTAGTTTTGTTTCTTTGAGACACCTTTGTCTGGTTTTGGTATCAGGGTGATGGTGGCCTCATAGAATGAGTTGGGGAGTGTTCCTCCCTCTGCTATATTTTGGAAGAGTTTGAGAAGGATAGGTGTTAGCTCTTCTCTAAGTGTTTGATTGAATGCTCCTGTGAAGCAATCTGGTCCTGGGCTTTTGTTTGTTGGAAGATTTTTAATCACAGTCTCAATTTCAGTGCTTGTGATTGCTCTGTTTATATTTTCTCTTTCTTCCTGGTTCAGTCTTGGAAGTTTGTGCTTTTCTAAGAATTTGTCCATTTCTTCCAGGTTGTCCATTTTATTGGCATAGAGTTGCTTGTAGTAATCTCTCATGACCCTTTGTATTTCTGCAGTGTCAGTTGTTACTTCTCCTTTTTCATTTCTAATTCTGTTGATTTTAGTCTTCTCCCTTATTTTCTTGATAAGTCTGGCTAATGGTTTATCACTTTTGTTTATCTTCTCAAGAAACCAGCTTTTAGTTTTATTGATCTTTGCTGCTGTTTTCTTTTCCATTTATTTCAGACCTGATCTTTATGACTCCTTTCCTTCTGCTAACTTTGGGTTTTCTTCGTTCTTCTTTCTATAATTGCTGAAGGTGTAAGTTTAGGCTGTTTATTTGAGATTTTTCTTGTTTCCTTAGGTAGGATTGTATTGCTATAAACCTCTCTCTTAGAACTGCTTTTGCTGCATCCCATAGGTTTGGGGTCGTCGTGTTTTCATTGTCATTTGTTTCTAGGTATTTTTTGATTTCCTCTTTGATTTCTTCAGTGATCTCTTGGTTATTTAGTAGTGTATTGTTTAGCCTCCATGTGTTTGTATTTTTTTACAGATTTTTTCCTGTAATTGATATCTAGTCTCATAGCGTTGTGTTCGGAAAAGATACTTGATATGATTTCAATATTCTTAAATTTACCAAGGCTTGATTTGTGACCCAAGATATGATCTATCCTGGAGAATGTTCCATGAGCACTTGAGAAGAAAGTATATTCTGTTGTTTTTGGATGAAATGCCCTGTAAATATCAATTAAGTCCATCGTGCTTAATGTATCATTTAAAGCTTGTGTTTCCATATTTATTTTCATTTTGGATGATCTGTCCATTGGTGAAAGTGTGATGTAAAGTCCCCTACTATGATTGTGTTACAGTCAATTTCCCCTTTTATGGCTGTTAGCATTTGCCTTATGTATTGAGGTGCTCCTATGTTAGGTGCATAAATATTTACAATTGTTATATATTCTTGGATTGATCCCTTGATCATTATGTAGTGTCCTTCTTTGTCTCTAGTAATAGTCTTTATTTTATAGTCTATTTTATCTGATATGAGTATTGCTACTCCAGCTTTATTTTGATCTCCATTTGCATGGAATATCTTTTTCCATCCCCTCACTATCAGTCTGTATGTGTCCCTAGGTCTGAAGTGGGTCTCTTGTAGACAGCATATATACAGGTCTTACTTTTGTGTCCATTCAGCCAGTCTGTTTCTTTTGGTGGGAGCATTTATTCCATTTACATTTAAGATAATTATCAATATGTATTTTCCTATTACCATTTTCTTAATTGTTTTGGGTTTGTTATTGTAGGTCTTTTCCTTCTCTTGTGTTTCCTGCTTGGAGAAGTTCCTTTAGTATTTGTTGTAAAGCTGATTTGGCGGTACTGAATTTTCTCAACTTTTGCTTGTCTGTAAAGGTTCTAATTTCTCCATTGAATCTGAATGAGATCCTTGCCGGGTAGAGAAATCTTGGTTATAGGTTTTTCCCTTTCATCACTTGAAATATGTCCTGCCACTCCTTTCTGGTTTGCAGAGTTTCTGCTGAAGGATCAGCTGTTAACTTTATGGGGATTCCCTTGTATGTTATTTGTTGATTTTCCCTTTCTGCTTTTAATTTTTTCTTTGTATGTAACTTTTGATAGTTTGATTAATATGTGTCTTAGTGTGTTTCTCCTTGGGGCTATCCTGTGTGGGACTCTCTGAGCTTCCTGGACTTGATTGACTATTTCCTTTCCCATGTTAGAGAAGTTTTCAACTATAATATCTTCAAATATTTTCTCAGACCCTTTCTTTTTCTCTTCTTCTTCTGGGATCCCTATAACTCAAAGGTTGATGTGTTTAATGTTGTCCCAGTGGTTTTTAAGACTGTCTTCAATTCTTTTCAAGCTTTTTTTCTTTATTCTGCTCTGTGACAGTTATTTCCACTATTTTACCTTCCAGGTCACTTATCTATTCTTCTGCCTCAGTTATTCTTCTATTGATGCCTTCTAGAGAATTTTTTATTTCATTTATTGTGTTGTTCATCATTGTTTGCTCTTTAGTTCTTCTAGATCCTTGTTAAACATTTCTTGTATTTTCTCCATTCTATTTCCAAGACTTTGGATCATCTTTAATTACTCTGAATTCTTTTTCAGATGGACTCCCTATTTCCTCTTCATTTGTTTGGTCTGGTGGGGTTTTACTTTGCTCCTTCATCTGCTGGGTATTTCTCTGTCTTCTCATTTTGCTTAACTTACCATGTTGGGGGTTTCCTTTTCACAGGCCGCAGGTTCATAGTTCCCGTTGTTTTTGGTGTCTGCCCCCAGTGGGTGAGGTTGGTTCAGTGGGTTGTTTAGGCTCTCTGGTGGAGAGGACTGGTGCCTGTGTTCTGGTGAGTGGTGCTGGATCTTGTCTTTCTGGTGGGCAGGACTGCATTAGGTGGTGTGTTTTGGGGTGTCTGTGAACTTGGTATGATTTTAGGCAGCCTGTCTGCTAATGGGTGGTGCTGTGTTCCTGTCTTACTAGTTGTTTGGCATGGGGCATCCAGCACTGGAGCTTGCTGACCATTGGGTGGAGCTGGGTCTTAGCGTTGAGACGGAGATCTCTGGGAGAGCTCTCGCCAAATGATATTACGTGGGGCCAGGAGGTCTCTGGTGGTCCAATGTCCTGAACTCGGCTCTCCCACCTCAGAAGCTCAGGCCTGACACCTGGCCAGAGCACCAAGACCCTGTCAGCCACACGGCTCTGCAGAATAGGGAGAAAAAAAGAAAGAAAAAAGATTTTTAAAAAATGATAAGTAAAAAAAAATTATTACAATAATAATAATAAAAGAAGAGAGCAACCAAACCAATAAACAAATCCACCAACGATTCAAGCACTAAAAACAAAACTAAGATAAACATAAAAATCAGAAACAAATCTGTCTCAGACAGCAAACCCCAAGGCTACAGCTGCTCCGAAAATCCACTGCCTCAAGTTTGGGATGATTCATTGTCCATTCAGGAATTCCACAGATGCAGGGTACATCAAATTGATTGTGGAGATTTAATCCACTGCTCCTGAGGCTGCTGGGAGAGATTTCCCTTTCTCTTCTTTGTTCGCACAGCTCCCTGGTTCAGCTTTGGATTTGGCCCCGCCTCTGCATGTAGGTCGCCTGAGGGCGTCTGCTCTTCGCTCAGACAGGACGAGGTTAAAGGAGCAGCTGATTCAGGGGCTCTGCTCACTCAGGCCGTGGGAAGGGAGGGGTATGGATGCAGGGCAAGCCTGCAGCGGCAGAGGCCAGAGTGATGTTGCACCAGCCGGAGGCGCGCCGTGTGTTCTCCCGGGGAAGCTGTCCCTGGATCCCGGGACCCTGGCTGTGGCGGGCTGCACAGGCTCCCCGGAAGGGAGGTGTGGATAGTGACCTGTGCTCGCACACAGGCTTCTTGGTGGCAGCAGCAGCAGCTTTAGCATCCCATGCCCGTCTCTGGGGTCCGCACTTTTAGCCGCAGCTCGCGCCCTTCTCTGGAGCTCCTTTAAGCAGTTCTCTTAATACTCTCTCCTCGCGCACCAGGAAACAAAGAGGGAAGAAAGAGTCTCTTGCCTCTTCGGCAGCTCCAGACTTTTGGACTCCCTCCCGGCTAGCCATGGTGCACTAGCTCCCTTCAGGCTGTGTTCACGCAGCCAACCCCAGTCCTCTCCCTGCGACCCGACCTCCGAAGCCCGAGCCTCAGCTCCAAGCCCCCACCGCCCTGCCGGGTAAGCAGACAAGCCTCTTGGGCTGGTGAGTGCTGGTCGGCACCGATCCTCTTTGCGGGAATCTCTCCGCTTTGCCCTCCGCACCCCTGTGGCTGCATTCTCCTCCATGGCTCCAAAGCTTCCCCTCTGCCATGCCCCCGTCTCCACGAGTGAAGGGGCTTTCCAGTGTGTGGAAACCTTTCCTCCTTCACAGCTCAGTCCCACTGGTGCAGGTCCTGTCCCTATTCTTTTGTCTCTGTTGTTTATTTTTTCTTTTTCCCTATCCAGGTACTTGGGGAGTTTCTTGCCTTTTGGGACGTCTGAGGTCTTCTGCCAGCATTCAGTAGGTGTTCTGTAGGAGTTGTTCCACATGTAGATGTATTTCTGATATATTTGTGGGGAGGAAGGTGATCTCCACGTCTTACTCCTCTTCCATCTTGAAGGTCCCTCATTCCTCTCATTTTCTTTCTCAACCACTTTTATGCACAAAATAAAGCACACTTCCCTCCATTCCTTTAGGGAGTGTGGCAAGTGCTACAATGAGGGATGTGTGACAGTTTGAGGAAAAGTAGAAGGTGATCTGGGCACAAGGAAATCCTGTGGGAACCAAGATGTGCAGGAAGGGCATGGCTTCCCCTCCATGGAGCAAGGGTAACATGGGGTGCATATGCATTCTCCCTGCTGCAGCAGGTGGGCTAAGTTGGAGGGATAGACAGATTGCCAGGGGACTGCAGAAAAGAAAGCCGTCAACGTGACTTGGTGATCAGGAGGTGAAGGTCAGCAAACTTTTCACTGAGCTTAGGACATCTGATCTATGCCTGGAAGGATAGGAAGTGGATTACCAAGGAGAAAAGGAGAAAGGAGGAAATCCCAGTTGAGAGCCCCGAGCTGCAGAGATGTGAACCCAGAGAATCCCGCAGTGGTAGGACCAGGGAATCCTGCAGGGCTGTGGCAGGAGATGAGACTGGGATGATAGCTTGGAATCAGCTTGAGACGGTCCAGAGGATCATGGAAGTGATTCCAGTGGGAACCACTTTGTTCATATGGATGATAAAGACCAGTCTGCCCACCCAGTGGGGAATAGACTAGAGAGAAATAGAGAGAGAGAGGTGAGAAGGCAGTGAAACCAGTTAGGAGGCTTTTGAAATGATCTCTAGTGCTTACTGCATACTTATGACATGCCGGGCACTGTTCCAAGTATTTTCCACATTTTATTTCACTTAATCCTCACAAGGGCTGAATGGGACAAATACTATCGTGCATCTCAAATGGCAGGAGGAAACTGAGATGCAGGAGGCTAAGTAAGTGGTCTAGGGGGTCAAAGCTAGTAAGCACAGAGCAGTGACTTAAACCTGGGAGTCTGGCTCCAGAGTTGGCAGGCTGTTCTGCTCCCCTATTCTGTAATCCTCCAGGGGAGAAATGTTGAAGGTCTGTCCAAGGGCAATAATTGCTGGAATAGAGAAGAGGGAACAAGACGAATGACATTTGCAGGGTGAGTAGGTGAGACAAAGAGATCAGTACAAGTAACTGAGGTTTCTAGTTTCAGTGAACGAAGGCATGGACTTTCGCATTAATAAGATGGGGAATAGCAGCTCCAGGGGTGAAATACCATCTCTGTGTGAGATGCGAAGTTTGTAGGGATTAGGAGATATCCTGGTAAAACGTTCAAAAATGTGTCTTACTCCTCCCCTCCCCTTCCTCCCTCTCCCATCCTCCCCAACTCGCATCATCACATTTGCACTGTCCTTTGCTCTATCAAAATGTCTTCTCGGGGCTTTCCTGGTGACACAGTGGTTGGGAGTCTGCCTGTCGATGCAGGGGACGCGGGTTCGTGCCCCGGTCCGGGAGGATCCCACGTGCCGCGGAGTGGCTGGGCCCGTGAGCCATGGCCGCTGACCCTGTGCGTCCGGGGCAAATGTCTTCTCAAGAAACTGCCTGGGACAGAGGCCATTGACACACTAAGGCCAGTAAGTTCTCTCTTCCTGGGCAACTCTAATCATAAATGAGAGGCTTATTCCTATCGAAGGAGTCAGTAAAAATCAAGATAATATGCTGGAGAGGAGGCTTCCTGGCACCATGGAGAAATTGACCTCCCTAAGAAGAGGACAGTAAGTCCCACCCGCCACGACCAATTCAAACTTCCAAATAGATCAGGATCTCCCATTAATTCAATGGCTGTGGACAGACTGGGGTAGTTCTCGGGGTTCTCTCACAGGACACAAAAGCCGTTGGGAAGAGAGAACACTGGAATCTCAACTAATTCCCAAGAGCATACAGGTCTTCTTTCAAAAATGTTCTTGTCCAAAGCACCATATTTTTAAGAAATCAAGCATCTCTCTCTACTTCTTCATCTCTTCCTCCCTCCCTCTCTCTCCTGCCCTCCTGTCCTCCCTCCTAGTTGTTTTTACTTAAATAAAGTCATCAACAAATGCAAAAGGCTATTCATTGTGTCATAATTTATAATAGCAGAGGATTGGACACAATCCAAATGCCTATCCATACGGGACTTAGAAACTATGATCTGTTCCCATAATTCTGTAATTCAGCCTTGAGGAAAAATGAGGAAGATTCCATACATATCAATATGGATACTGAGATAAATTATGTGCAAAAAGCAAGGTGCAAACTGGCAAGTCATATGCCACCTTTCCTATATATTTTTTTATATTTGCATAAAGAAATATATTTGCATAAAGACTATTTTCAGAAACAACAGTAGTTACCTGCAGACAGCAGAGGCAAACAGGGTGGAGGGTACAGGATGAAAGCAACAGGGCCCTGGGTATAACCATTTAATGTTGACTTTGGAATCATACAAATCTTATGTTCAAAAAGTAAAATTAAATGTAAAAAAACAAGGATAATAGCTCATGCAGAAATTAAAAGGAGATATTTTACAGAAGTAATCCACAGGGAGAAGTCAAACCATGGTGTATGGCCCTCTGGACAAATCCTCAAAGTAGGGGGACCTGCTAGGCCCTGGCCGGTCCTCTCTAAATGGCTTTCGGTGGATGGGTATAGGATGAGAGGAGGACAATGGCGGGGAAAGACGGGGATGGATGGAGAAAGGGGACAATATGGCTCGGGAGGAGAGTGGTCCAGAGGAAGTGACAGGAGAACAGGAAGGGAGAAGCAGCATGATCAAGACATCACTTCCCCAAACGGCCTCCTCCCCCAGCCTGCAGAAACGTCTCCCTCAATCTTGCCACAGATCTTCGTCATTCGCCAAAACTTTTTAGAAATATTTTTTCTAAATATTTAGGGGAGACCATCTTCCCTATTAGCATTATTTGCTTGTGGGGCAGGATGATACTAATTTAAAATACTAAACTGTGTCTTTTTTTCTCCAGGTCTGACCCTTCTTTTCTCTCTGCTGTCCTGCCCCCATCGGAGCAGGGAGGTGCCTGCATGTGTATTGCCTGGGGAACAGATGTGGAGGGTAGAACACAAAGGCCTGTCTGTCCAACTTTCACTGCCCCACCCACCAGGAAAGAGGGAAGAAGAACGAGAGAATGATGTCTGGCATACTGAGAATGAGAGGATCCATCTAATATTCCAGGCACGGACAGGGAGACTCATGGCCATGTGGCCGGGACCCTCCAGGCAGAGCCCAGCCTGAGACCTGTGCTCCAGGCAAGGCAGGGAGACAGAGTGAGACCCACATGGTGTGAAAGGACTATGCAGAGACAAACCTATAAAGATGGACAGTGAACAAAGCCCAGATCCAACCCCACCCATTCTCTGGCCGGGGACAATATCCGGAACTGTGACACACGTCAGGAAGAGAGCCAGCCCCGGGACAGGGTGAGGATTTCCTCTTCTTTCCTTTTTCCAGCAGCCTACTATGATGTGAGTCTAAAGTGAGTATTAAATGGTCTACAGATCACTTTCATGCAGTGTTTATTGCACACTTCAATTTGGGGGATGAAATATATGCCCAATATCTCTGATTCTTTCTCAACCTAATTAGACACACTTATACTCCAAGCAGAATTGTGGCTTGGTGCAGGGAAACAGAAGAAGGGCATTTCTGATTTTCCCTGGGCTCCCCCAGCCCTGTGCTGTCCCACTGCAGTGTCCCACCTACACGGGGCGCCAGTGCCGGAGCCCAGAGGCAATGACATGTCTGTGGCATAGGGAAATAGCAACACAAAGACGGAAGCTTGGGGAGCTTGTCAGGGAGGAATCATGACTGCTCAGTCCACGTTTATTTAATTCATGTGCCCAGAACTGAATTCCACAGAGGTCAAACAAATACGCTAGACTCAAGAACAGCCAACAAAAGTGTCCTGCACTTTGTCCTGAAGGCAAAAACAAACAAAAAAAACAAAACGAAAAAAGGGTCAGAACAGGGACAGGGTGGAAGGGGATGCTAGCTATAAATATAAAGGATTCAAAGAGAATGGAGTTTGTTCAATGTCCTGGAGGTCCAGTAGCTGATGTCAGTTGCTACGGAAGGAGAAAAGTTTACTTGAAGGTAATCGCAGTACTGAAACCTGTCCCACTTCCTAAAACAAAGTTAACCTTTGGAGCTGTGTGAACTGGGAGACTGGCAGGTGAAATGATTACATTAGGATAAGAAGAGTGCATTTCATATGTTCTATTGCCCTCATAAGATTGCTATAGATTCTACTAAAAAAAAAACAAAAAAAAAACAAAAATAATTAAGGCCATCTACCGGTCCCTACTTACCTAGACTAACTGGTTCTTTTTTTTCTAATACATTTATTTATTTTATTTATTTATTTATTTTTGGCTGTGTTGGGTCTTTGTTGCTGCACGTGGGCTTTCTCTAGTTGCGGCGAGCAGGGGCTACTCTTCATTGTGGTGCGCGGGCTTCTCACTGCGGTGGCTTCTTTTGTTGTGGAGCATGGGCTCTAGGTGCGCGGGCTTCAGTAGCTGTGGCACATGGGCTCAGTAGTTGCGGTTTACAGGCTCTAGAGCACAGGCTCAGTAGTCGAGGCTCACGGGCTTAGTTGCTCCGTGGCATGTGGCATTTTCCTGAACCAGGGCTCGAACCCATGTCCCCTGCATTGGCAGGTGGATTCTTAACCACTGTGCCACCTGGGAAGCCCTGTCTCCATGTCTTTACTTCCTTCTCACTCCTCCTGTTTGTCTCCCCAGCTGAGTGTTTCTCTCCCACTCATGAGGTGGCTGGCACTAAGGACAGTGATGGTGTCATTGCTGTTAACTCTAGAGGACATGCTTCATGTGTCTCCTACACGCCCTCTGCTGCATCCGTCATCATTGGACCCTGCTCTTCCTTGACCTGACTTCCGTGATAATACCCTCCGGTGGGTTTCTTCCTGCCTCTTGCCTCTCTTACATGGACTCCTCCTCAGGCTAAGTCTTTCTGGAATGTTGGTGCTCCTCTACTTTTCCTGGGTGCTCTTCTCTCATGCTATATACCCTCCTGGTAGATGTCACCCATCCCCTTGTCCCAGATGCAAATGACACCCATATCTGTATTGGACCCTGATTTCTCTCCAAATCACTATATCTGCATCCATATCCTATTTCCTGGACACCTCCCCTTGGCTATCAGTGGGCTGAAATATGTCATTTTGATTCTCTCAATGGAGGCAGTTTGATCTTAAGCAACGGTCCCCAACCTTTTGGGCACCAGGGACCCGTTTCGTGGAAGACAATTTTTCCACGGACCGGGGTGGGGGTGAGGGATGGTCCAGGCAATAATGTGACCGATGGGGAGAGGCAGGTGAAGCTTCGCTCGCTCGCCCGCCACTCACCTCCTGCTGTGCGGTCCCGGTCCTAACAGGCCGCAGACCCTTGTCAGTCCATGGCCCGGGGAATGGGGACCCCTGATATTAAGGACTGAAATGAAACTGGCAGGGGCCAAAATGAGACATAGTAAAATTTGTTACACATGAAAGGCTGACTTGAGGATCAAATATCATTGCTAAATTTAAAAACTACAAAAATTCTTTCAGAAAATATTGGGCTAGGTTAAAAAAGCAAAGTAAACTACAGTGGACAATAGCCCAAACAGCAAATGGTAAAAAACTTTTATTGCTCACAGATTAATGAAAAATCAGAAAAGATTTGATAAAAGTTTACATGTATAGAATTTGACATGGTAAAAATAGTGGACCTAAAAGGAAACTTGCCATAGTAAAAGCTATAACCTATAAAAATTTGACAAAGATGAAGAAAAGAAGTTGAACAATCAAGGCTTCCTTGTAAAAGGTACATGAGAAAGATTTTATCCTGATGGAAATAATGTTGGTAAAAAAAAAAAATGAAAGTGAAAACAATTGGAAACAGTTTTAATAGGCTATATAGGAAATGGATCAGGGCATTAAATTGTCTCAATGGAGTTCACTCTGGAATAAATCTTTGCCACAGAATTCATCCGTGTTGATATCAACCTAGCAGAAATGTTTACATTCCAGAACAAAAGCCAGCAGGGCCAAAATATACAAGTGCTCAAAATGATGACGTCAAAATGTCCCACACTCCCCACAGGTACTTCAAACCCTACAATTTCCAAACCGGACTCACTTTTCCTTCCCTACCTACATCCCAAATCACTTCTCTGTTTCCTCTCCATGACTCCTCTCCCCTCCTTACCACCTTTCCCCCACCATCACATCTGATCCCATCCTGCCTTTTCTGGCTCCTAAATATCTCTCAATATGTTCTTATCATCCCGTTCCCAATGTGGTTCCTGCTGTGGAGGCCACCATGACCTCTGGGCAACAGCCTCTTAACTGGTCGTGCTGGTTCCCTTGAATATCGCAAACTACCCATACACTGCCAAGGAGGGAGATCTTTCTGAATCTCAAATCTGATCATACATTCTTCACAGGTTCCCTCTGCCTCATGCCTGATATGCAAGGCCTCTCATGGTACTTACATCTCCAGCCTCAACCCCGCGGCCACTGCTAGACAATGTCTCTCTCTGCCTCCTGACTTGCTGCCTTCTCTCTGGCTCAAGAGTATCCTATCCCATGTGCTTCCCCTACCACCCCAAATCCTGCTGCCTTCATCCAACCCCAAGAATCCCTGTGCTATTCCTTCAATAATTATATTGCAGGGACTTCCCTGGTGGTGTAGTGGTTAAGAATTTGCCTGCCAATTCAGGGGACACAGGTTTGAGCCCTGGTCCGGGAAGATCCCACATGCCGCAGAGCAACTAAGCCCGTGCACCACAACTACTGAGCCTGCCCTCTAGAGCCCACGAGCCACAACTACTGAAGCCCATGCGCCACAGCTACTGAAGCCCGCCCGCCTAGAGCCCGTGCTCCACAGCAAGAGAAGCCACCGCAATGAGAAGCCCGTGCACCACAGCGAAGAGTAGACCCTGCTCGCCGCAACTAGAGAAAGCCCGGGTGCAGCAATGAAGACCCAATGCAGCAAAAAATAAATAAATTTATTAACAAAAAAAGAATTATATTGCAATTGTCTGTTTTCTTATCTGTCTCTCCCAAGAAATTATAAAGTTCTCAGGGAGGGATCATGCCTTATTCACCATTATATTCTTAGTACCAAGCACAGTGGCTGACATGAAATAGGACCTCTCTATGTATTTGTTAAACAGATGGATGGATCGTATTTAATCTTCACAACAATCCTGCACAGGAGGCATTACTACCCTCACTGAAAGAAGCACAAAGAAGTTAGGTAACTTGTGCAAGTTCCCATAGAAAGTAAGTAGCAGTTAAGATTAACCCTATAACAGTTTAACTATAAGGCGCATGTTCTTTTTATTCCACCATGCAGTGTCTTTTAATTAGATGCAACCCAAATACAGATATGGAGACACAGTTCTTACAAATATGGCATTGAGAGTCAACAGGGAGAATAAGGCATTAAAAAATAACAACAGAGTGTGGTCATGTAGTTGTAGGCGCACGGACAATGGGTATATACAGAAAAGAGACTAGCCATGGGGAAAAGGGAAGTTAGGGAAGACTGGGAAGGGGTATACTCCAACTAGGGCTTAAAGGATGAGTAAGAGCTTGACCGGCAAAGTTGGGAAGTGAATCCTGGACAGATGTAGAAAATGAGTTTAGTTTTCTCATATACCAGTTGCTGCAACAGAATAAGCTTAAGAAATTAATATTCTCTCTGAGTGTAGTTTCGATGACAAAGCAGCTAATGCCAATATTTTGACATTTCAAAACACTAAAGTGATTAAATATATGAGTGTAAGTGCCAGTGAAGATGATTTCTCAGAAGCATTGGGCATTATGCTGGAAGCGTCTTTCCTGGATGCTGCCAGAGTCCTCAGGCAGGCCATTATGAACACATTTCTTCGTGTCTGGTACCTCGTCAACCTATTCTTCTGTGTTCCAAGCGCTAATTAAAATTGTATGTTGCCTGCCAAAGGAAAAGTGCTTATATTAAAACAATGTGTCTAAATTAAATGGCTCAAAACAGCCTGATTCCAAGCTGACGGTACAGTTCTTACCCCACGCTATAATTGTTGGGGGAGAGGGCTGAAACTCAGACATAAAATTTAACAGTGTATTCCTTCTGATATTTATAATTAATCAAAATAATCTAGAACTTTAAAGTTTCCAAAAAGCAGCTTCCAAGCCATCATCCCATTTTACCCTTTCAATAGACTAAAATGATTTGATTTGGGATTTTGAGGTGAAATATGATATTCTATACATGAAGAATACATTGCTTACGGTTAAATTGCATCTGTGATTCCTTGTCAAAAACCTAACCCTTTGTCTTATAGCCAAACAAAACAATTCTTTTTAAATGTTTGTTTTACAAATTTTATACAGAGATAAATTCTCAGTTAAAAAGATGTTGGTAAAAGTTCTTAGGGACTTGGACATTGAGAATAAGACTTAATACACAGTAAATGCCCCATAAACACAGATCGACTTTCTAATTGTTCTACTTAACAACTATGGGTAGAAGTGCAAGCAAATCTCAATATATATGAGGCTCAAAAAAACTATGAATTATTCTTGTCAAGAAGGCCCAGAGGTAGTGTTAGCAACCTTTTAATCCCCTAATTCCTCATTCTACTTCCAGACCATTTTTGCCCATTCTTCTGTCTAGTCAATACCCTGCCTCTCCCACCATTTTTTCCCTGGGTTTAGCCCTGGAAACAAACCCAGTCTTGAAGCTCTACTCAAACACTCTGCATCTTCCTACCCGGCTCCCTCGGCACACGCTGCTCCATCTGCCTGTAAGGCCTTTTAGCTACCCGTCTCTGCCCCATTTTCTACCTGACAAACACATCTTCCAAGACCTGTTCAAATGCCACTTCCTTCTAAGCTGTCCAGGCTCCCTCTGAACAGAATTACTCGGTCTCCCCTTTGAACTACCATGGCACTTCATTCATTCGTCTACTGTAATACTTATCACACTGCAATGTAATTTCTTGCGGACAAGAACTACATGTCATTTTCGTTGTTACTCTAGGGCTTTGTGTAGTAACTGACATAAAAAACATTCAACAAGTGTTTGCTGAATAAGAAATGCTAAAGTCTGTTAAGTAAAGGTAAGCAATTTAAGGTAAACATTATAATTTAGAATAGGGAATTTGAGTTCATCAGAAGAAAAATAATATTACAAGCTTATGCCAAGTTAGCATTTAAATTCAGCCTAAATACCCCAAGAGGTACCTAAAATCTCTTAAGTCTAGAACTTAAAGGAAACTTCAAGACAATATAGCCAATCCTCTGCTGTATGGATCCGGGAACTAAGGCCCAGAGCTCATCCTAAGTATCATGACTAGTAAGTGGCAGCACAGAATCCTAACCCAGGCCTCCTGACTCCGAGTTTATAGCTTTCCCCATTTAATCTGCTGTCTCTCTATCTGAAGACCTTTTCTAGTCTACTGCCATCACTTGATATTAGATTGTAGAGTCTAGCCCCAAACAAATATGCCACACAGTTTGGCAAAGAAGCAAAACAATCAGACTGTTTTGAGAAAACCATCCATTAGCTAGAAATAAATGCTTGCATGGGTGAATCCACCTGTGTGTTTATATAGGTCCCTTAAGAATTAACAGACACTGCCTCTATGAAAATTTAGTTAAAAAATTACAAACTCAGAAGAAAAAAATCCTTGCTGATATGTTGTTTTTAAAAACACATCCTTACAAATACAAAGAAAATTATTTTCTTTCAAGGGAGAAGCCAATTATACTACTCTCCATAAAACAGAACACTGGGAACTTCCCTGGTGGTGCAGCGGTTAAGAATCCACCTGCCAATGCAGGGTACATGGATTCAAGCCCTGGTCCAGGAAGATCCCACATGCCGCAAAGCAACTAAGCCCGTGCACCACAACTACTGAGCTTGCGCTCTAGAGCCCACAAGCCACAACTACTGATCCCATGTGCCACAACTACTGAAGCCCACGCACCTAGAGCCCGTGCTCCGCAAGAAGAGAAGCCAACACAGTGAGAAGCCCGCGCACTGCAACAAAGAGTAGCCCCCGCTCACCGCAACTAGAGAAAGCCCGCGCGGCAACAAAGACCCAACCCAGCCAAAAATAAATAAATAAATTTATTTTAAAAATAAATAAATAAACAATGTTTTTTTCTCCTCAAAGAGAGAAATCTGGACTGGAAAGCTTGCTAAGCCATCGCCATGTTCTCTCTCATCAGTATTTTGGAATTTTCCAGAAATTTAAAATTTAATATGAAACAAACCTTACACCTGATCTTGAATAAAGGGTCTCATTAGCCAATAAAGCATGGATTTACGTTCATATACTTTTATTACATAAACAGAACCTACTTTTAGGTCTTCAGAACAGACTATCTTTTATAAAATATCTCTTGTAACAAAATACAGTTTTCAATAGGTCCTGTTTAAAATGTTTTCAGTCCTATATTCTTGTGCCAGAGAAATGCTTTTAGAAAAAAGATTTTGCTCATGACCGTTTTAGTTAAGTTGTAACAGGTACATTAGAATCAAAGGCACATTATTCAATTTGTGCTAGATCTTCCAGAAACAAACTGAGTTGATGTCCTTTAGAAATCCATGGAATAAAGCCCAGACAGGATAAAACATAATAAGTATCAGTCCAAAAAAAATGATTGCCGAAGATAGAAAGTATTATTACTGAAACTCAGAGATTCAATAAACTCACATAAATTTACTGCAAAGCCTTGCTCTGGGGCCCTCAGTATATTTTATTTCTTTAGAACATCATTTGCAATGCTGCTCGGATTTTCTGAAAACATCAATTCATACTTTTCTCTTGGAAAGACAAGGGTGAATGAATTAAATTCAGTACTACATTTTGTGAATTAGGTGTGTGGTATTTATGGTTTAGAGAATAGAAGTCATGTACTGCTAAAATAAATTTTCAATTGGGAAATACAGAATTATTTTAAACGGTATTCTATTCAGTGGTTGAATCTATACTACCAAAATGAGTGGTACAATAGTAATCATCTGAAATACCTCTTCAGTTGCTGTTAAATGCTACCTTAAAGCGGTGTTCTTTTATTTTCTTTCTTTCTTTTTTTTTTTTTTTGCGGTACGCGGGCCTCTCACTGTTGTGGCCTCTCCCGTTGCGGAGCACAGGCTCCGGATGCGCAGGCTCAGCGGCCATGGCTCACGGGCCCAGCCGCTCCGCGGCATGTGGGATCTTCCCGGACCGGGGCACGAACCCATGTCCCCTGCATCGGCAGGCGGACTCTCAACCACTGCGCCACCAGGGAAGCCCCAAGCGGTGCTCTTAAGAGTTATGCATGTGTCCAGTACAGAAAACTTGTAAAAAGCACAGAAACCCTGAGTCTTGGGGTGAGAAGTGGAAAGGTCAGCGGGAACCACCAGTTCTCCTCACACAAAGGATGAAGAGCTAATGCTTAGCTCATAAAGTTGGGACATTCAAGATGACAAACCTTGGATGTGTTATCAATAAAGTTACTGCATTTGAATTCCCTGCATTCAAATTTTAGACCCAATTACAAAGTCACTCTATAATTAAGGATTTCATACTTTTCTATGAATCTTCAGAGTATAGGCAAATATCTAGCTCTTTATAACCCAGGGGACCAAGAATCTGAAAAGGGTTTGGAAGGGTTTTATCAGAAAATTTTAGAAGAGGCCATCAGGGTAATCTGGTGTAATACTCTACAGTGGAGAAAATGAAGCATAGAGAGGTCACATGTGTCACCTTAGATCAAAAGACTCTTTGACTGGACAGCCAGAGTGTCCAGGCCTTCTCTTGATTCAGCGCGCCTTCAAGTCATCAAAGTGCCTGATGTTCCCGTTACTCAGGAAAAGTATATGAAACTAATTCCAAACATATTTTAGGGGAAATATACCAGAAATGTTATCAAGAGATAAATTGCTTTGTAGTTGAAAAGTAAAACCTACTCAGTCTAAACAAAAGGAAGCATTCGAAGTTAGCACTGAGGAGGAAGAAAAAGGGAAATCTTATTTTTTTCAGCTCCTACTGTAGTATAGGTATTGCCCCATTTACCAGCGAAAGATACTGAGAACCAGAGTTTATAGGCTTCATAAGATAATTTTCTGGAGCTTGAATCCATGGTTCCTACACAATGTGTTCAATGTATTTTGTTTAGTCACAGAATCACAATCATTAAATCTTTACTAAAATAGGCTATTTATTGTTTTAATTGTGTACACTACTCACCCAATTTTCATTCTTTTTAAAAACAACATTTTGCGTTTTGCTATTTTCAAAATACAATAGCTACATGGTAGATATTACCACCATTAGGTAAAGAATACAGTTAATTGAGATTGACATATATACACTAATATGTATAAAATGGATAAGAACCTGCTGTATAAAAAAATAAAATTAAATTTTAAAATTAAAAAAAGAATACAGTTAAGAATACGTGTAGCAATTTTACAAACTCTTAATTGAATTTATATAATCATAGTTATTATGCATATATATTAAAATATAATTTGAATATATAAATCCCTTATTATTTAAGAAGTTTCTTCACTCATTGAGTTTTTTTCCTTCAGTACTGTTTACATGTAAGGCTCTTCTCCACTTCTCATTCTTTTTTTTTTTTTTTTTGCGGTACACGGGCCTCTCACTGTTGTGGCCTCTCCCGTTGAGGAGCACAGGCTCCGGACACGCAGGCTCAGCGGCCATGGCTCACGGGCCCAGCCACTCCACGGCATGTGAGATCCTCCCGAACCGGGGCACGAACCCGCGTCCCCTGCATCAGCAGGCGAACTCTCAACCACTGCGCCACCAGGGAAGCCCTCCACTTCTCATTCTTGCTCATCACTTTCCTCTGCTGAAACTATTACCCACCAATGAATTATCTCTTTCACTAGCAACTAATATAGTGACATGTTAACAGCACACCATCCTACTGTCTGCTGAATTAATGTTTTAAGTTCAATTCCTGTAGCTCATTGTTATCCAAATTCTGCTTTTAACTTATAATTTAACTCAGAATGTTATTTGATGTCTCTTTAATGGCGAGGGTTATCATGTTTTTGAACTACTCCTATTATTTCCTAACGGTGGCATTATGAATCTAAGCTTATATCTTTTGTTCTACAACTGATATCAAGAACATTATGATATTTTAAGTTCTATTTATTGTTCTCAGAGAACTGTTGGTTTTCTATGCTTTGTAACTATTTCTTGAGATTATGTGTAACTTTTGATGATTTAGAATACATATTTCATAATACCCTTTTCCTGGATTCTGAAAATTTGCCAATGGGTTGAATTAAGTCAGAGAAAAATGTTCATATACAGTAAGATACTTGATTATCTAATTATCAATACCTAGACAAGGAAAGAATAGTGTTAATTGAAAAAATTATTTATATTAATGTTCATTTCAAAAATGCTTTTTAGTATATTAGACTTATGTGTTTGAAATTGTGCAGTTTCACAAAACGTCAGATAAAATAATGCAGCTCCAGTGAAAAGACCCAATTGATGAAAAGCTACAAGAGCTTCAGCTTTCCCATTTCTGCTTTGCTCCTCTGCTATAACACCTTCAGACCTGGCCTGGACACACTGCTCCCTCCCTCTCTTTGCTGACTATTTTAAAGGACAGAGACAGGCCTTGGAACACCATGTTCTTCCTCAGGCTATTACAGAAAATGAGAGAAATCCATTCTTACAACTGGCTGCCTTAGGAAACAGAATTTTAGATTCCTTCCCTTCCAGCTCCTGTTGAGTTAAAAGCAGGGGCCATAAGCCAATAAATGTGGTGAGACAGCACTTGGGAACTGACATAAACAAGCAATAAAAGCCTACTTCCTCCTTCACAATCAGTGCATAATAGAATGGGATGGTTTTACACTATAAAAGATCAGAGAATAATAGAATTTGAGCTGTAAAGGAATCTTAGAGGCTATACAATTTTCAGTACCTTTTGATTTTCAAAATGATTCTGAAGATTTGACCAGAGCACTTGTTTTTGATTAATTAAGACTCAGTTTTGACCAAATATAACCAAAACAGAAAATTTCATGGTCACAGGAATGTTTAGAAATGTCATCCTCTGAACTGTTCCGTTTTATGAAGGGAATAAGGATGTTCCAAAGGCATCAGTTCCTCCTTTCCCTGGCGGCCGAGGGTCAGTTCCCAGCTACGGGGCCTTTTTGGTCCATCTTGGTCGCTCGCCCGTCTCTTACCCTGCTGTTATACTGTTAGGCGGCTGCCCTCAGCACGGTGCCCAAAATAGCCCACTGTGAGTCTGCAACCAGGTAGGTACTCACTAGTGACAACAGAACACTCAAGGTCTTTGGTGAATCAACACGAGGTCGACTTTGCTCTATTCACACCCGTTTATATCTGGCTCTCAAGTTTAGGTCTAGGGTAATTTCCAGACAGCTTAATGCTAAGGGAAAAATTACAGTTTTCCGTTTTCGAATCAAAAGGGTACCAGAGGTACAGGTGAAGTTGGCAGAAGAGAACTCGATCTGTCACGGTCCCCCTAAATGGAGTGCCCGGCCCCTTCCCCGAGCCCCGGGCATCTTCACTTCCAGGAGCCCTGCGGCGTAGGTGGTCTCGGCACCGCCCTCGGTGCGGAGTCACACGCCTGAGCTGCAAAGGACAGTCACCCCAAGTAAAGAGGTCGCCCAGGTGATGGAGCAAGGGCACCACGGCGGCCAAGAGCTGTATCCGAACCCTAATGCCGAAAGACAATCTAGTTTGTCCGCGGGCGCGGAAAACGTATACAGCACACTGCTCCTCGGGCTGAGTCCCTGAGCCCATCGCTTCTCCTCCGCGCCCCCACATGTTGGGTAGCATCTCCGGGCTCCTCCTTGCCCAAGTGTTTTGGAAACTGTCAACAAAAACCTAGAGGCCAGGGAATGTGACAGGTGATCATAACTATGCAGAGGAGATGGAGCCCAGAGAGCGGACCTATGGGGCCGGGCCCCGCGGGGGTCGGGGATCTGGAGCCGGGCCCTCAGCGCCGCGGCCACGCGAGCTGTGCCAAGACCGGGCGGGCGGCGCCGGCGCACTCCGGGCACCGAGCCTGCAAAACGGGCCCCGGGCGAGCGGCCGGCCACCTCGCAGACAGCGGGCAGCAGGCGCAGCGGCAGCCGCCCCGGGGCGCCTCGGCCAACCCTCCGGCCGCCGCCGCCTCCGCTCTTGCCCCGCTCCCGCCGGGACCCCGACCCGAGCCCCGGAGGCGCTCGCTCTCCCCGGCCGCGCGACGCGGCTGCATGGAGCCCGCCGCTGGGTCCAAGACGGCCGAGCCCAGCACGGCGCGGGAAGCCAGCGCGCGCTACGGCGACGGCAGGAAGAAGATGGCGGCGGCCGTGACGGCTGCGGCCTCTCACGCGCAGCTGACGCTAATGGCGCGCGCCGGCCGGCGGACCGCGGATAGTGGTGGCAGCGGCGGCCCGGGCTCCACCGAGGGGCGGGGCGAGGCGGGAAGGGGGCCGGCCGGAGGCGGAGGCCGGGCGGGAGGCTGCAGGGAGGCGGTGGGGAAGGTTTGCTGTGCTCGGAACATGGCGGGCGTCGGCGACGCGACCGCCCAGAGAGAAGGCGGCGGCGGCGGCGCCGACATCCCGGAGAGGGAAGGCCGCGGAGAGGCGGAGCAGCCGGGCGGCGGCGGTCACGGGCCCCCGCCGGCGCCTCAGCACACGGAGACACTGGGCTTCTACGAGAGCGACCGCCGGCGGGAGCGGCGCCGCAGCCGCGCAGGTGAGAAGGGCGGGCGGGCGGCGCTAGGCCGCGGCGAGGGAGCGGAGGGCGGCGGGGGGCGCCGTGGGACTGCCGGCTGCGAGCTCCGGGGTCGCCGCTGCCTCCGGGGCCGCCGTGGTGTGGGCGCGCGGAGCCGCCGCAGCTCCCGAGGCTCCGCGGCCGCTGACAGCTCCTCGGGCGGGTCCGCGCGCAGCGCCGAGGCCCCGGCGGCAAACGCCCAGCCAGGTAGGTGCGTCCGAGAGAGAGGGCTGCGGCCCGGGGAGTTCGTCCCCACTCACTTTCCTGCTTTTGAAAGGTCTTTCAAAACAAAACAGAACGCCTGGTATCCTCACGCCTCGATAACGTTGGCGAGCATCTCCCCACGTCTCAGGGAGCCCAGAACTGAGAAACGCAAGACTGATTTCATTATCTTTGTGCCAAGGTGACTTTTGTTCTGTGTTTTAAACGAACTTGAGTCATCGAAATCTGTTAACTTGCCCTCTAAATTTGTGTTCTTCTGCTGCAGATAACAAGGTGGTAATAATGACCGTAAAGTTCAGTCATTTTGCTCAGGACATAAATATTTAGCACTCCTGCAAATGTTACCTGTGAACTTTTCCTAAACCGAAACTTAAGCCACTTTGAAAAAAAAGAAAAAGGCTGCGTAAGATGCACTTGTGGATCCTACTTTCAATGACCGGTTTTAAGCATATTGTTAAAATGTTGTTTCTTTAAGCTATAGGAATTTATTCTTATTTTTAGAGAGTTTTTAAAAGTTGCATTTGTATTCATATTGCAGTTGTGTATTAAGCTTAAAAAAGGGGAAGACTGAGATGTATGTTTCATTGAATATAGGGTGGTAACAGCATTTTAATTCTTAAATAATTCTAAGTTTTGAGCAGGAACAGACCCATAACTACATTAATTTCTTCCAACTAAAAATTTGCTTCTGGTACACAATAGGAGCTGCATTAGCCGTTATTTCCTGCAGTTCATGCAAATAAATGTTTAAGTACTAAGGCTTACTGCATCATTGATTGCAGTCGTGTATTGAAGATGTGGGAGTACTTAAATGCTAACTTAAGGCTGATCAGGTAAGATCCTGATTGATTTGCTAGTTATCAGAAGTAGACGTAGGTTAGACTTTGAAGAGGTGTTTATCTTTGAAAAATTAAGTACAGATTGTGCCTTGTTTTGTCTTTTTCAATGAACCACTTAGAAATTCTCAACTCTAAGTTGTCAGTTAAACACTTGCTTGGGAGAGTATTTACTTTCTAAATTGGTCAGATCTAAGTAAGACAAAGTATTAAATCTCTTAGCTGTCTGTTTACTTACTTGGACTTCAAAATTAAAAGCACTCTGGTGCAAATATAAAAAAATGTAGCCAGGTTTCACTATAATTTCTTTGAAATATTTATGAGTTTTAGGAAAGCCAACATTATAAAAGCCTTTGTTATTGTTTGCATGCACAAAAAATGAAGTTGTCAGGTGCCTTTTGATGATCATAGATGTTGGGCTTCTGGAGTAACCCTTAACACCCCTTCCGTGGCCCTGCTGGTCATGGGTCTGGATACCTGGTACTGTGGACTTCCATTGACTTCACGCCGCCTGTGCATTCTTCATCATCATGGGTTAGGGAGCGTGGTTTACTTAACATGTTTGAAGCCGGACTTTTAACCCAGAGTTGCAGGGAGTCGTTATCGGGGACACACTTCCGGCTTTAGTCTTTGGGGTAGTCATTGTTTCCCCAATTCTGAACGTTATGTTGAGGAGAGATGACCGTGGCAGCTCTTGGGGATGAGGACTTAGGTGAGAATCCCAGGAGTATTTCAGCTGGAGTCACCAGCCAGCGTTGTTGTGTCTGGGCCTGCACATGGGCCCTTTGTCCTTTCCCCCGGGTGTCTGTCTCTTCTCCGCTAGTTACACAGCTCTTGCCCTTGCCAGTGCCCACTCTCCAACTCTGATGCCGCACTGGTCAGGGCATCCTCGCTGGAGATTAGAATTCTTTCAGTCACTCTGAAATGCCCTGGGCTGCTAAGTGGCTTCTGCATTCATCCTAACCCTGCAGCATTGCTCCCTTCCACTGCTCAGCATCCTTTCCTTCCTCTCCTGTCCGGAATTTAGAAAACTCTTACCTAGGGGCTGCCCTGGGCCAGAGGGCCTTGGAGTGGCACCACCTAGTGTCATGTGAGAAATATTTCTTCCCGAATCAAATGTCTTCCAAGCCTAGGTGCTTGCACTTAAGGTGTTACATGTCCATTTTTTATATTCTGGTGCTGCCTCTGATACTCTAGTCTTCCCCCCGTCCCCTGCCAATTCAGGGCAACCTTTGTCTTTACTTTTTTTTTTTTTTTTGCGGTACGCGGGCCTCTCACTGTTGTGGCCTCTCCCGTTGCGGAGCACAGGCTCCGGACGCACAGGCTCAGCGGTCATGGCTCACGGGCACAGCCGCTCCGCGGCATGTGGGATCTTCCCGGACCAGGGCACGAACCCGTATCCCCTGCATCGGCAGGCGGACTCTCAACCACTGCGCCACCAGGGAAGCCCTGTCTTTCCTTTTGAAAGTCATAATTTTAGTGTCTTGGTGGCGTGAACCATCAGTTAGTTCCAAAGTCCCCGTTATCATTTCTCCCAAGGAATTTAGGACTCTTATAAATTAGACGTTTGTTGGCCTGCCCTAACCATCTACGGTCCCGTAAATGAATATACAGATTAGGTGATTATCCCAACCCTCTGAATCCAAGTAAAATAATTCAAAACGTAATGTTTGAGGTTCCTGTTTTTATTTTATACCTGTCTGTGTTCATTGATAGTTTTTTTTTTTATGTTGGGGGTAGAAGTTTATTAATTAATTTATTTATTTTTGCTGTGTTGGGTCTTCGTTTCTGTGCGAGGGCTTTCTCTAGTTGCGGCAAGCGAGGGCCATTCTTCATCGCGGTGCGCGGGCCTCTCACTATCGCGGCCTCTCTTGTTGCGGAGCACAGGCTCAGTAGTTGTGGCTCACGGGCCTAGTTGCTCCGCGGCATGTGGGATCCTCCCAGACCAGGGCTCGAACCCGTGTCCCCTGCATTAGCAGGCAGATTCTCAACCACTGCGCCACCAGGGAAGCCCGTTTATAGGTTTGTAGAATATTTATGTATATTAGTTTGTATATATACAGCTACATCAAGGGTAAGCTTTCTTTTTGTTTGTCTTTTCAAACTCTTCTAATCACTTTGTTCACTGAACTCCCTCTGACTTATATGTAGCCTGGCAATGGGCTGAGACTTTTCTCAGGTTCTAGTACTTAAACCTTAACATAGATAAGAATGGATATCCCACTCGTCATTCCTGGTTTCATTCTCTCACTCATAATGGTCACTGTGTATTCCACCGTTGCCTTATGTGGTCACCTGTCTTGAACTCTGGGTATAGTAGTCATCAAGAACCGCAGATTCATCTCTTCTGTCTTCTTTTTTTCCTCTTCTTAAAAATATGACCAACTTCTACTGTCCTTTTTGATATAAGACCAGATAATAAGTACATATGACTGGGACTTCCCTGGTGGTCCAGTGATTAGGACTCCATGCTTTTGCTTTCTCTGTTCAGGTTTGATCCCTGGTCAGGGAACTAAGATCCTGTAAGCTGCATGGCACAGCCAAAAAAAAAAAAGTACATATTACTATGTTTCCATGTTTGTGCCCCACTTCACAGGTCTGTAGAAGTTCTAAGTGGGAGAGTTTCTGTATAGCCATATTCCCATTTAGGAATCTAGGCCCAGCAAGTCAACTTTTGACTAAGAATTAGGCAATCTGTGCTTGGCTTGGTTCGGTTGTTTAATTGCTTTGTAGACTCTATGCTTGCCTAATCCATTTGGCTCTGTTTCATAACTCCACTACCAAATAGTATCTGAAGTATCTAAGTTGGCTCTAGTGACTGGAGACTTAACACTAGAAGACTTGTTGTAAAATAAATACATCACCTACTGGTGAGGATGAAACAATACCTATATAATGCAGGTATTGGAGTATGCATAGGGATAGGTATTGCTTGTAAAACAAAAAAACTTGAAGTAAGGTATGGGTGAACAGTATGGTTTTTGACTGTAGCAGTGCCATGGGCCCATTTTGTTCCTTTTTAGGTGGTGGCTCGTCACTCTGGAGCTTAAACTTGTTATCCATCCCTTGTGCTTCTCTTCTTTTTCTTTACATTTTAAACTTCTTGCTTTACCTCCATAAGAGAATGAACAGAGGCAGGAAGAAAGACTAAAACTCAGAAAAGCCAACTGATCTCCTTTTTAGCAGCTCCCACAAAAGATTTTGAGTGGGACAAGGGTTTTAACTGTTCGTATTCACTATGTCCCATTGTGTATTTGAAATTTTAACATTTTGAATATTAAAATACATTCTCATTTAACCAGTCCTGATCCTCTATAATATGTTACATAGTTATCCTTATGGCCCCAAACTTATCCTGATGGATGATTAAAGGCTGTGATTCTGAAAATTATGCTCTAGAGTAAATCAGTTTCTCATTTACGAAGGAAAATAAGAATAATTGTAAAACTGCCTGAGAACTTACTTGGAGTGAACACAACCCTGATGCAGATAAAGTAAAATTAGCTTCTTCTCTTCTGACAGATGATTGCTCTCCTTTGAAAATTCTCACTTGCTTTACTTAACAAGTACTTGTAAACTGAACAAGCAATGAAAAGTTATTTATTTTGATCTTTGACTGGTTCAATATTCTTGACCTTTTTAAGATGTTTACCGTCCACCTAGTTTACCCTCCAAAATTCAGTCCTAGCAGCTCATTTGCAGCCCACTTTGGGGATGCTCGCATGAAAGAGAAAGAGGTCTTTGGAAAGACTGTATCATTGACTGTCAAGTTAATGATATTTTGTTCCCATTTTTAGTCCTTTACTTTGTAACCTTATGACCTTGGGAAAAGTCACTACTCTTTTTGTATCTGTTTTCCATCTATAAATTTATGAATATTCTACCTATTCTTTACTTCCCTGAATGAGATTATTTATAAACAGTTTGAGGACCTTAAAAGTTCGACTGGAACCTTTACTGTATTTGACTTAGGAAAGCAGAATTGCTGTCATTGATTCCTAGTTGGCCTTGTACAAGGGTGTGCCTTTGTATTTGTGTAATAAACTTGTAGCTAATATTTTAGTGTAACTTTAGTAAAGCCTATTAAATTTTTGCATTATTTAAGACTGTGGAGATTTGCATGTTTCATAATATTTTCCTAGCAGTTAACCAATATTACTTTACAGTTTTTTTGATGGTCAATGGTATTTTAAGAAAGATATATTTAGACATATTACTGAACATGTAAATATATTTATGATTACTCATTACTTCAAATTAATACTTTTTTATACTGGGTTTTTATTTCTAAAACAAGCTCTCTCAGAAGATAATTAAACAATATTTCTTCTTTTAGGGATGAGGAAGAAACCATTTATACTGTACTTTTTCTCAATTTAAGATACTGGATCACAAGGCAATTCTGTGGTAGATGAATATTGATTAAAAATAATCTGGAAGAATTGATCCAGGTTTATGATTGGTATTATTTTCCT
Source organism: Delphinapterus leucas (assembly GCF_059928025.1). Classification (NCBI taxonomy): domain Eukaryota; kingdom Metazoa; phylum Chordata; class Mammalia; order Artiodactyla; family Monodontidae; genus Delphinapterus; species Delphinapterus leucas. The sequence continues at coordinate 43,504,739 of NC_143133.1, read as the reverse complement.
AGTGTTAAATATTCATAATTGGCAAGACTAACTTATTCAAATGTAGAAGGTCGTTTCTATTATAATTGTTGATAAATAGTAAAATACTTCTATTTTAAAAAGACTTTTACTGAATATTTCTTCTTGGTGAGATCTGGATAAATGAACTAAAATTGGTTGACATCTGAAGAGTTCAAACGGTATTCAGAAAATAAACAATTGGATTATTTTATTTTGGAAAATAATTTGCACTTAAACTATAAAGAAAGATGTTTGGCATAACAAATGAAAGTGACTTTTGCTAAGAAGGAATGAAATATCACCACGGTATGGAAAAAGTTACGGTTCAGTTAGCTGGCAGAATTCTTGAAGAGCGGCACCCACAGGTCAAAGAACAGTAGTAGCCTTCCTAAATCATTAGCCAGGCACTCTACCCAGTATCACAGGACAAGTGAGTTCAGGTAAGTCTGTAGAATGCTAGAGAACAGCGTTTAAAACAACGGCAGCAACAAACAGAAGCACTGAAACACAGCTATACTTTGGAACAGAAGATTGAGTAGCATCCTGCAGACAATATCCATGGCCAGGAAAAGATTGGAGGTGGGGAGACCAGACAGAGCGGCAAGGCTACCCTATGCCTTAGGAGCTCAGGCCACGGGGCAACAGAATCTTGTTCTTCACCGTGAATCAGACGGCTCCTTCTGACAGGTTGAAGCCAGATCAGGGCTAGATCATCTTCTCTAGTACGATTGTCAGATAGATGGGTGATAATTATGGTCCAGGGGAGAGAGCACGCTGGACTTGGAGTTCAGAGATCCAGGTTCTATTCCCAACTTGCCCCTTAGCTTTGCAGTGACTTTGGACAAGTCTCCGAACCTCTGTGAGCCTCACATTCTTCATTTGCAAAATGTGAATGCCGTTAACTGTTCTTCAGCTCTCAGAATTGTGAGAATTTCATGAAGCAGTGTGAGCAGGCCCTTTGTAAACTACCTCGGGCCATCTAGTGGGAGGATCCTAACCCCTTAAGTAAGGCCAGTTCTCCAGGAGTGGGGGAGGAGGAGGAGGAGGAGGTAAGAAAGCTTTCAGAATATTTCACCCCATGAAGCTTTTTTTGTTGTTGTTAGTATTGCTTTAATGTTTCTTTAAAAACCATTCCCCAGCCATTAGTATGGTGTTAACTGTAGGCAAACACTGCCCTTACACTCAGAACTCACTGCTGGCCGGACATGAAGAAGATCTGGATACATGGTGCTTGCTTTCAGAAAGCTCATAGGCTGGTAAGGGAGCTGATTAGTAAACAGTGTAACTTCACAGAAGTAAACCCAGAATGCTACAGGAGCACAGAGATGGTGGGTGGGGGGAGACCCAGTTTTCCAGAACACAATGGCCTGTTTACAAAAGCACTTGAGACAGTAATAGAACAATCTGGTGCCAAAAAGCACACACTTTAGGATAGACTGCTTGATTTGAATGCTGGCTCTACCATTTGGCTTGCTCTGTGACCTTGGAGACCTCCTTAACTTCTCTGTGCCTTGGTTTCGTCATCTATAAATTGGGCATAATTATAAAACCTGTCTCATAGTTATGAGAGGTGTCTACTCAAAACATGTTTTATCATTTGATTTTTAAGTGTTTACTTTTAAATTTTCTATGGAAAATCAAAATTGGTGTTTATAACTAAAATTCTTGCATTTCTAGAGGTAAAATCCTGACACGACACTTTTTCATATTTACTATATAGTTAAAACACTTTCATAGGTTTATATTTTATAACTTGTTTAAGGAAAATTAGTTACTTAAGTTATATAGTTTGTTAAAGATGCTTATTTGCTGTGTTACCTTTTATCCATGGAAACAGGATTGCAGAAATAGCAATAAACATTAGGTAACCACCAAACTAGAATTGGTTAATACTATAGATCATGTGAAATTATTAGTCAGTAGTTCAAGCATTGTGTCATGCTTTGCATTTTTCATATCCTTTCATTCAAATCCTCTCTCAGTCCCTCGAACATCCTTTGTGGATGGCAAGCAGGTAACAGGTGTTGTAAAACTGCTCCAAGCCTTGGTTTCCTCTTCTGTAAAATTGAGATCTATGAGTGGAGCGGGGTCACGGCACTAATGAGTGACAGAACTGGTGCCAGAACTTCCTTCTTCTAATTGCTAGTCCTGTGCTCTCTTTGTGCATCATAACAAAACCCTTATTACGGTGGAAGCTCGGTCATCTTGTGGGCACCAGGGAAGGCACCATTATGGAGGATAATTTTCTAAGTAAACAAGGGTACAGTGTTGGGCTGCACCCCGCAGGCCTACAAGCCCTGTGCTTGCCCAGCTTCAAGACTGAAGAAAGAGCCTGGACTCAGCAACAGAGACATCAGTAGTTTAATGGATGGGGGATCTTACACACGTGAAGCAGGGTCCTGGAGTGACACCCCACAATGTGTGGCTGACAGCGGGCAGGACATGGTGGCAGTCTTCGCTATCAGGGAGAGTGGGAGATTACCAGTTATAGGGCAATTGACCTCAGGTAGGCTCATTAGTTACCAGGGAAACCAGTAGGGGGCACACCCCTCACTACCCCTTTGATAAGAACAGTCACTAGCTGGGGCCTGAGGCAAGTATATAGGAAGATCACTCATGTGCCTAAGATGTAGGTGAAGCAGGCACTGGCTGGGCAGGGGAAGTACAGAGAGCAAGAGAACAGCCACCTTTAGTGGCCTCACCATACATGCAGCTGTCTCAACCTTTTAATTTAATTTGAGTTTTTTTTTTTAATTATTTATTTATTTATTTTTGCCTGCGTTGGGCCCTTGCTGCTGCACCCGGGCTTCCTCTAGTTGCGGCGAGCGGGGGCTACTCTTCATTGCGGTTTGCGGGCTTCTCATTGCGGTGGCTTCTCTTGTTGCGGAGCATGGGCTCTAGGCGCGAGGGCTTAAGTAGTTGCGGCACGTGAGCTCAGTAGTTGTGGCGCACGGGCTTAGTTGCTCCGCGGCATGTGGGATCTTCCCCGGACCAGGGCTTGAACCCTTGTCCCCTGCATTGGCAGGAGGATTCTTAACCACTGAGCCACCAGGGAAGCTCTTAATTTGCTTTTTAAAATTTAAAATTGTACGATAACCTGTTTATCTCCTTCACACACTGTGATACTAGTGCGCTCCCCAACTTCCTGCACTTACTGGGGACGATGCACCCAGCCCCTCACCAGCTGTGACTGCATTGCGGTGCCCTGTCCTCCTAGGGGTGGAGGGACAGGCACCTGCTGGGGGACCTTTTCCATCGTTCGCATGCATACGGACTGGAGGCTCCTTAGCTCCGGCGGCTGCTGAGCCCAGCGAGACACCAGGCGCTTCGCGTTCTTGCCCTGCTACGAACACCCCAGTCTCAGAACACACCTGCCTCAGCCACGGGCCCTCTTCCCAAGAATCTGCTGCTCTCTGCTTTCGCCGCTTCTAATTTCTGATTCTGTTTTTCTTTCTGCCACACTCTGCATTGCGATTTCCCTTCCTCTTCTCTGATCCACACATTCCTTCAGCGAGCGTTGGTTGAGCACCTCTTACGTGCTGCACGCCGAGGATGCAGAGGTGGAGGAGCACACCAGACGAGAAAATGCATGCACCGCGGCTCCGGGAAGCATGGAGCTGAGTTGGGGGAGGACTTGTTCTGCCTGGGGAACCTGGGAAATCTTCACGGGGCAGGTGACTCTGCACGTGTTCACCTGTGGAGGCTGGAAGGGAGTTCTCAGGCCAGTGAACAGTGTGATCCAACTGACACATTTGCCAGTAGTGAGAAGTGATGTAACTAGAAAATCATAACCTTGAGGTTCAGGGAGGCAGTTGTGCGGCACTGCTGGAAAGATAGCCAGGGGCCAAGGCTGCAAGGCTCTGGTGTTGCCACTGCTGAGGTGTTGACCTCACCTGGAGGTCCCACGAGCCCCAGAGGGTTTCCATGGCTGGCCTGCGTGCACACGGACAGGCGCCAGGCCAGGTGGGACCGAGGGGACAAAGGATCGGAAGGAGGGCTCTGGTCAGGAATCCTCTGCAGTAACCTGGAGAGAGAGGACGAGGACCAAATGCAGGCTGAGCCCGGAAAGAAGAGGGCACAGTTAATAAACATTTCGAGAAAGAGTCATTAGGGCTTGGGGAGAGGAGGGAGGGGATGGTCAGAATTGGTCCCGAGCCGCCAGTGTAGAACCCTCTGTATCACTGGTGAGCCCTGAGCTAACAGCAGGGCTGCAGGAGGTCGGGGTGGGGGGTGGGGGATTAGTGGAGAAGAGGTGAGGTTTGGATTTGCTGGTTTAAAGGTGCCTTTGGGATTTCCAGGTGGCAGTTGGAAATATTGGTTCAGGCTCAGGAGTCAGAGCTGAAGGTATGGTGACTTAAGGATTTAGATGATGGTTTTGACCTTAGACGGCCCAAATAGAGTATGTGTAGGAAAAAAAAAGACAAGAAAAAGAGAAGGTGGCTGATGACACATCAGAGAATATGGCCTTAAAGGATGGCTGGCATTTTACTGTAACCGTACTTTGTTCAGATGTAGTGAATAGAGCACCGAACCGACCAGCAAATGCTTAAGGGTCCGGTGGTGGAGGAGGCACCCCGCAGAGACTTAGGTTAGCAAAGGTGATTCCGAGAGCAGAGCGCCACTGATGGGGGTGGCAGGCAGGAACGTGAAGCTGGGGGCAGATGCCGCTCAGCAGTTATGGTGAAGTGACCTTTGGGGCTCATGACTCAGCTCGCTGGCGCCAGTGAAACTTTGTGTAAGCGCAGTTTCTTCTGCTCTCTGAATGTCCTGTTGCTTCCCAGTTTTCACAGGAAAGAACTGATATTTTAGATATTAGCTAATTAAAACATCCCTTTCTTTCTAATTGGAAAACTGAACTGTGTGCACGTATAACTGTTTGATCTTTCTTTTCCGTTTTAGCTGTTTTGCTTGCAGCTCGAAAGACTCTTTTTCTCTCCTTCAGACGGTAGATCTTGTCCTGGACCTAGCCAGCCAACAGCATATTAGAAAGTTCCTAGCCAGAAATTTTACTCTACACAGATTTGGTTATACTAAGGCCTTTTTTTTTTCTTTTCATTTATTTATTTTTGGCTGCGTTGGGCCTTCGTTGCTGCGCGCGGGCTTTCTCTAGTTGCAGCGAGCGGGGGCTACTCTTCTTAGCGGTGATCAGGCTTCTCATTGCGGTGGCTTCTCTTGTTGCGGAGCACAGGCTCTAGGTGTGCGGGCTTCAGCAGTTGCAGCTCGCGGGCTCAGTAGCTGTGGCTCACGGGCTGTAGAGCGCAGGCTCATTAGTTGTGGTGCACGGGCTTAGCTGCTCCACAGCATGTGGGATCTTACCAGACCAGGGCTCGAACCTGTGCCCCCTGCATTGGCAGGCGGATTCTTAACCACTACGCCTCCAGGGAAGTCCCTATACTAAGGCCTTTTAGTCTGAACATCTGTTAATATATGCAGTGAAGTTTACATCTTGTGTACATGGCTTCAACCATAAATGTACTGAGAGTACTGTGCTCGTGGTGCACTGGATGATTTGGCCTGCCCCTGCGCTGGGCTGCAGTAGGTGGAAGTCGGGTTTTCTCTCCATCTGTTTCAGTCTCCTGTTTCAGACAGCTTTCATGGTATCACTGACTCTCCAAATGGATTATGAATCTTATATTTTAAAAAAATGTGTGTAATTTTTGGGGGGAAGCTGTAACTTCTATACATAAGCAAGCCACTTCACCTGACGCTCAAAGAACTAGCGATCTGTCCCAGTGTTGGAGGAAGTAAGCTGTTTTTAGGCCCACTGGGAGATAATAAGTCCACTTCTGAGTCTTCCTAAGGGCTTTTCAAGGGTATTTTGGACTATACACTTTTCCCCATCCCTGCAACCTTTAAATCCTAGCATCACGTAAGACGTAACTATGAGGGTCGATCACTCGTAAATGAAATCAAACTCCTCTCTTTGTCATTTTTTGGAGGGAACACCAATACTGTATTTGGTAAAAGGACCACGAGGCCAGCTCAGAGCAAAGACAACAATTTGAAACCTTTGGTATGCTGAGTTCTGGAAGAGAGGATGGCCTCCTAGAGAGTAGAAGTAGGGATGTCTGTGAAGTTGGGTACTGAGAGGTCACCGAGGTGCTGGGCTGTCAGAGAAGTGTCACCCAGTGGGAAGATTGGGATCAGGCATTAACACCCTTACTTCTCATCTCAAGTCCTCCAGGTACAGCCAAGTGGAAAGCATTCCACCTCCTTTGGCCTTTCTTTCCTCAGCTTAGACGAGATGACTGTGGGTGAATTTGCCTCAGAGGAACCGAGGAAACAGGTGGACAAATCCAAGGAAAGGGAGGTTTTTCAGATCGGGTTGAGGTTCTGTTTTGTATGACTTATTATAATTACCATCATGTTGGGAAGCCTTCACCTGGGGAAGTGGCATTATTTAGATACTTGCAGGATCTCTGAGGCTGAACAAGGAAGAATTTGCACCAGTGTCTGTGTACTTCACCCAGGATAGTTCTTGGGCTGAAGCAATGCCTGTTAGGTGACTTGGCTCCCTTTTGATTGTGTGTGTGTGTGTGTGTGTGTGTATCTCCCTCCATTTTGTATGTACTTGGTATCTACTCTTTTTACCTGCCTTCATCTCTCCATCAGTCCAGGTCCTATATCACCTGTAAGACCCAGGACTAGACTCTCACAGAACACTTTTCTAACTATTCTGGCTCATAGTAATCGTCCCTTTTATATTCCTATGACTTTTTCAGTTTATATCACACAGAACAGCAATTTTCTCAACAATCTTTTCTGGTGGTTTGTGTGCAATTCAATTCTGGGCACAGAAATGTAGATTACTTTGTTTTATTCTCTTGTTGTTTTACATATACATTACCTGTAGCACCAGCTAGCATGGAAATTCCTTGATAAATACTGTTCTTTTTGTTTTGTCATTTTTTATTTTTCCTGTAGAGCTTTCATTGTTGAGGTTCCTCAGTGCTGAACTAACCAGAGGGTACTTCCTTGAACATAATGAGGCCAAGTATACAGAAAGAAGAGAAAGAGTGTACACTTGTATGCGAATACCAAGAGAATTGGAAAAGGTACTTTTTTTTTTAACTCGTCGTTTTGAAAATTATGTCAATATGTTAATTCTATTTAAAAATTGTGAACAGCTTGAGTTGCGTTTTTAAAATATTGGAAATAACGTGATCATAAATAATTAAATATATTGGGGGAGTAGGAATTGCCATTCAGAAAGAGTCTTAAAAAGTGTATTTTTAGTGTAAGATCCAGTGATTTTTAACTTTGCAACTTATTAAACTTACCGTATTCCCATTTGTGTCCCACCCAAATAACTTTTTCAAGGAATTGCTCTCTACTTATTCCTTTAGTTCTCTTCAGTTTTGTTTTAGTAGAAGCAGTTTTTTTCCCATTCAGCGTAATATAAATTATTTAATTGCACCCTTTTTTTTAAGGTTTCAGTTTCTCAGAAAGCCCTCATTTTTAAAAACAGTTTCTTCAAAGAGAAAAGACAATTCATTTCACCTTCATCACAGAAAACATCTCAGCATAAGATAAACATAGTAATAGCAGCACTAAATCTTTGCACATCGGGCGCTCCCTTGATTGTGTCCCAGGGCATCAAGACCAGTCAGATACGAAATCAAGGCCGCTCTTTCTGTCTGCGTTGATAGAGTTGACCAGTCTGAGCAAGAAGGAAAGAATTAAGAAATAATTCAGCTTTAGCTATACTGAAACACGTTTTCGTACTTTTATAGTAACGTGAAACTTGTAATGTTCCAGTCACTTCTGTAGAATCACACTTTACTATTGGAGTTGGTATCAGAAGAGTTTAGTTGGTTTGCTTTCTCAGTGTATTATAATAACAAGAGGTGTGGTACAGTGAAAAGGAAGGATGCCCGGTTTGAGAGATGTTGCTTTCAGTAGGTTCTTAGTGGCGCAGCAGTGCTGAAGCTTTGGAAAGTTCTGTATTAGGGTGAGATTTAGAGAGCTAGGGAGCCAGCAGACCTTTGAGACAATGAAACAGCTTGTTGCCTTTGGTCAGGATCATTAAACATGCGTAGCTATTATTGTGTTGCTGCTTTTCTGGGGAGTTCTAGGGTTCTGTGGGGGAGCCGAGGCTGGAGGTGAGGAGGGAGGTGGAGGCCTGGGGGGCACCCTCGACAGCACTCCTCCCCACGTGCAGCATCAACCTTATTTTGTGTATTGGAGTTGCTTTAAGATTTTGTCCTGGAGGGACCTAGGGGGTGATGTTTCTTTTGCTTGAGAAAAAAAAAATTTTTTTTAAGGTAAGTCTTGTGTCTTTCTTAAAACACTTTAACCTGCTTTTCAAAGCTCACTATTTTCTACCAATGATAAGCCATGGCTGGAAATGTGAGGACACTGCTGGAGGCGTGGACCTCTGCGGCTTGGACTCTTGTCTGGGACAGTGCCGGCCTCGTCCGCCCACCTGTCTGGACTCCCATTTTGCTCTGGGAGAGCATAGAGGGATTTGCCTGCAGTCACAGGCAGACTTTATGGACACGCCCGGGAAGCTGGTTCGACACGGAGAGGTGTCCATCTGACCCCTTCTATCATCCCACCTGTGGCAGAAATAGTGCGTGATGGCAGCATCCTCTCGTAATTCTGTTACCTCATCAGAGGCAGGTTCAGTACACCCATCCTTCTCTCTTTATTAGCAACATTGAAATCACAGACAGGTTTCTGGGTAGATTTCTCACAGAAACTTGTAAGCGTTTCATGTTTGTTATTGTATTAAATTGTCTTCTGGGGGAAATCCCTGCAGGTCTTTCTGGGACTGCAGTATAAACCATTGTTTTTCAAACTGTGGTCGGTTACAGGACCACTGATAGGTGGAGTAACCCATACGGTTACTGATCAGTTAGGGTTTATTTCTTTTTAATTAAAGAATAGAAAAAGTATCAGATTGCATTCATTGCCTGTGCTAAGGGTAAGTATTTTTTCTTACAACTTAGGTCTCACTTCTATGTATATAAAACGTATTAACGTCAGAAAAGTTGAATGGGCACTGCTCATGCACAGTTGTAATTATTCTAATCCTGTTTCCCATGAGAGAGGCTTTTAGCTTTAGGCCTATTTAGGAAATTTTCATTTAGTCTCTTAGAACAACACTAGCAATTTTACTGCTTAAAATGTACGAAAGAATGTCTTCTTTTTCAGTTTAGAGCAATTTCTTCTTCTAAGACTAAGTGAAGCACAGAGGAAAGTTAGATTTCAGTTTAATTCCAGGCTTAAATGTCTCTCAAAACAGCATGAATTCACTCTGCTCTCTCTAAGGCCTTTATTTGATATGTGGGGATCCCACTTTAGACTTTTACTGTGAGAGGTGAGAGGCTATCTAGATATTCACGCTAATCTAATTTATTTTTTATTGGTTTCCTTTGTGTTTGTCTATTCTAATATGTAATACCTTATTCGTTTTTTTATTGTTCTTGTTTTTTTTGGGTAAATGCTAATATATTTTCACCTAACCTTTGCAGGAAGAGAAAGTTGATAATTAAAGAGCACTTTGCGTCTACAGGGATTGCAAATACTATAAAGCATGTAATTACTGCATATTATACTTTAAAGTCAAGAGAAAGGTCAGCTTAGTATCTCTTACTGAACCTGTTTAGTGATTGTAAAAAAAAAATCCCATGTTTTTTGTGTCAGTGGATAAACACATTATACTTGACATTTAATAAAGGTGAATTGCTTACATATTTAAAATAGTATTTCCAATCATTAGCACTTTTTTACATTTGAACTTTTCAATCTTAGGTAAGTGTATGAAATTTTGGAGCATTTTGTTGGCTTTGGGGCAACATTTCCTCTTTTCCTCCACAATCCCTTTTCCCCTGTGCCCACACACACCCCTTGGGTTCTTGTCCTAGATCTGCTGCTAACTGCTCACATGGTCCACTTTGGGGGCTGTGTTCTTCTCTTCCATTACAAGGAGGAGGCTGAACTGTACTTTCTGTGCATCCTGAACTGAGAGCCAGGATAGCAACGTGGGTTAAGGGCATGAACTCTAAAGTCAGTCTGCCTGGACTTGAATCTTGGCTCCACAGTTTATTAACTGTGGGGCCTTGATTAATTTACTTCTGTCCGTGTGCCTCGGTTTTCTCATCTGTATGTTAATTATGTGGTAAGCCTTCTGTAAGTGTTTTAAAATCTCTTCAGCAAATTGGGAATGCCTTTCCCTGGGAGAACAAGAAAAATTTTGAAAGGTTTCTTGTCCCCAGGTTGCATTCCAGTGGAAGTCTCATTTGCAATAGGGGTAGCTGTCATCTTGGGCTGAGTACAGCAGGAAGTGATTGGGAAAGGACTGATTTTCAAGGTTCTCCTGTGTCCCTCTTTCATCTCCTGCTATACTTTCATCTTCCTTCTTCGCTAGCTAATAAACGACTTTTCTAACCCTGCAAGGGCCACGATTTTCTGACTCTCAGCCCTCTTGGATTGCCGACATCCTGCAGAAAGAGCCTTTAGGGAAAACTGTTTTCTTCCCTCTTTTTAGCCAGACTGTCTTAGGGTAAAGCTTATCTCTTTCATCAGGATTTAGCTAATGGCCATAGAGATAACATACCTTACACCCTGACATTTTCTGCTGAGCCCTCAAGTCTGACCTCAGCAGGCACGGGGCTGGAGCTGACAGTTAGGATAGACAATGGTTGCTTTAGTCAGGTGCTGGTGGAACCAGGGCAGGGGATCACCAGTTTCCCAGAGAGGAAATTCCTGGTGAGTGATTTTCACTGCTTCTTACCCCACTTGGCTTGGCCAGTTACATCCCATCGCTGGCATCCATTTCTGTGTTACTAATAAAACGAATAGCATTTATCAAATAAGGATTAGATGCTTAGCACTGTCCTGAGCACCTGAAATGAAATAGCACTGAATCCCATCAGCAGCCTCCTGAGGTATAAGTACCATGAAAGTTCCGTGTCCTCTTCCTGCCGCACTCTGCCGTCGCACGTAGACGCCCAGACAGATCTCATCTTCAGCCCATGTTTTGGTTGAAGCATGTGCTAGTGTGTGTTCTGCATTTTGACCCCACAGGAACAGTTTACCCCACACCATGTACAAAATCATCCCTTGTCCAAGGGCTAGTTTTGTCATCTGAGTGAATCCAAAACTGCAGGAAGTAGTGAAGAAATGCTCACCATAGTATTGGGTTGGCCAAAAAGTTTGTTCGGGTTTTTCCGTAAGGTGTTACACGTTTCCTTAACATCTTAACAGAAAAACCGGAACGAACTTTTTGGCCAACTCCATATTTTCTAAAATTCCCTAATGTATTTAAATACTAATTTAGAGAGATACAGCTCACTCATGCATTTATTTATTAATTTCCTCTGTCTTTGTTTTGAGTGCTCACTGTGTTCCAGACACTCTTACAGTGTGGGAGTAGAGAGATAAACATAAGACTCATGAAGGTAATGGCAAGGTGATGAGGAGAAAGGTCACTTCTGTACATTTTACAGCCTGTGTGGCGGGGACAGGGGTGGTTGTACTAGGGAGATCCAGAGGTGGGAAATTGTTAGGAACACACAAGAAAGGACAGGTACACTGGAAGGTTGGGCTGGATCCAGGTTACTTTGAATGGTTAGGCTAAGGAGTTTAGACTGGCTTTGGGAGGAAATTAAAATTTATGTCTCAAGAATACTTTTAGCTGTATAGGTAACAGAATACCTAATGCTGACTTAAACAAAAAGGTTTTTGAAAAAATTTTTCTTTTTTTTTTTTTTTTTTGAGGTACGCGGGCCTCTCCCGCTGCGGAGCACAGGCTCCAGACGCACAGGCTCAGCAGCCATGGCTCACGGGCCCAGCCGCTCCGCGGCATGTGGGATCTTCCCAGACCAGGGCACGAACCCGCGTCCCCTGCATCGGCAGGCAGACTCTTAACCACTGCGCCACCAGGGAAGCCCTGAAAAAATTTTTAACAAGTGAAGAGGAAGGAGATCTTAATTGTTCCAGCAGATTAATGAGGCCAGCATGGACTCAAGTCCTTTTTATCTTTCTGTTTCACCATCACTGGCAAATTGGCTCTCAGTCCTCCTTTTAATATAAAGATGACAGCTGCAACCTTGGGCATTACATCTGCATTATAATCAGAAACAAGAGGAGATGGACAGTGCCACCTTTTCCACTGTCCGTTTTATAAAGAATTTAAAGCTTTCCCAGAGGTGCCCCAGCATGCTTCCTTCCACTGTGTCTTATTAGCCACTGAGTCACACAGCCATCCCTGCTGCACAGGAGACTAGGCCAGTGAATATCATGCTTTTCCAACAAAGGGAGAAACAGATTGAGAATGATAATCGGGTTATCCACCCGTCAGAGCTCTGCTTCTGAAACATACCAATGTTCAACATGGATTAGAAATAAGAGAAGCAGGGAGAGCTTAAGATCCCTCCATAAGTACGCTCTTTCTTCAGATTAAAATCAATTGATTAGGGCTTCCCTGGTGGCACAGTCGTTGAGAGTCCACCTGCCAATGCAAGGGACACGGGTTCGTGCCCCGATCCGGGAAGATCCCACATGCCGCAGAGCAGCTGGGCCCGTGAGCCATGGCCGCTGAGCCTGCGCGTCCGGAGCCTGTGCTCCGCAATGGGAGAGGCCACAACAGTGAGAGGCCCACTTACCGAAAAAACAAAAAAAACAATTGATTAATTTTACTTCTTAAGAAATTTATTCCTCGTGTTAAATACATGTCATGTGGGATGTGATTATTATGAAGCCTTTTATCAAAATTACTTTTCTGTAGTTACATATGTTTATGTAACCTTGCCTATATCATAAGAGGTAGAACTAAAATGAAAATATATTTTTGAGTTTACCTTATAATTCTGTGTTTTTTGACAATCTTTTATTTCATCATTACCATGCTTTGTATGTTATAGTTATTTAATATATTTTTTTAGGAAATTGAATTCAACTGCTTAGTCTTAAATAGAACTACTTGAGTTCATCAGGTTGAAGATATAAGTATACAATAGGTATAGAATATTGTGTTTGGGGCATAGACTTTGTTATTATTGGAAGGGAGAGGTTACTGTCACAGAGGGAAGTCTTGGGGTCAAGGTGAACAACCTTAGCTTCTCATCTCGGGTCCGCAGGGAAGAGCCCAGTAGCCCGATCATGGTGTTCCTTTGGCTTTGACTTTCTTCGTCTAAGATGAGGCACTTGGACTAGGTCATCTCAGGAGGGTGGGTAGTCCATGACCGTGTGAATGAGTTTGCTGACGAGGGGCAGAGGAAATGGGAGTAATGGAAACGTTCACAGCAGGGAAATTTTACATCTCTAGTGGAGGAACTTAGTTCTGCTTTTTTGAGAGTTGGAAGGGGTAATAACATTTAGGAAAAAATAATTCAAAAAGTTCCTTTCAAAATAATGAACTTAGTGAAAATATATAAAGCCTTTTTGTTGTTTCACAGTGTAAGTGTATATTAAGAAAATGTAGTTATAGCCAATGTTTCACCTTTATTTCAATAAAACAGTCCTGGGATTTTGTTGTGAGAGTACATAGATCTGTTTATGGCAGTGATTTTTTGGGCATCCTACTCGGTTTCTAATTTTCATGAAAACGTGTGGGGAATCATCCCCCTAAATTGTTCTCATGATGCAGCTCTTGCTTGTGACACACCCTGACTCAAGACGTCCCACCACATGACTACTAAGACACCGGAAAGCCTAGGGTATCTGCTCATCTCAGCATCTCAGCAGCCTTGGCTGGTGTTCCTCCTGGCCTCTCTGACGCTTGTCGCCCCTGGCTTGCAGCAGTGGTGACAGCAGCTTCCACGTGTCTTGTGTGACAGTCTTACCGTTCCTAACGCTTCTTGGCGTGGGGCAGGTGGGAGTGCAGATCCATTTTGGCGGGGGCACGAGTAGCCCACTTCAGAGGGTGGTCTTGGAGGTGATGGGGGATGGCCCAGGCATCCAGGGCTTCCTTGGCCTGGTGTCAGCCCTGTACCTCTTAGGCACACAGGACCCATCAGATGGTTCTAGGGCAACCAGCCAAAGACTTCAGGCCTCCATCCCATTCACTGATGTGTTTAAAAGACAATTTGTGATCTTGCCACTGTGGGGCTATGTTTATCTTTTTGGATCAGTAACTTACTTCTGTCACGTTAGCTTTGGAAACAGTCTAAACTCTTTCTCTTCCTCTCTCTTTCCATTGTGCTGTATCAGGCCGCTGTGCTGTCTCCCTCAGACTAGTATTCTCCTTCGTAACTGTTCCTGCTGCTTCTCTCAGCCTGCTGCAGTGCTGCTGGTCGCTCCCTAAAAAAAGCAGGTTTGAGCCTAGAAGGTGTGTGATTGTAGCCTGCAGCAGCCGCTAAGACCTCGCAAATGTGCCGTGGAGTCCTGAGGGCACACCCAGCCCTGTCCATCACAGCCCTGTTTGTCCTTGCCAAATACCAAGTAATGGCCCCTGCCGCAAGCAAGGGTTGTTGTAAGGACTAAGTAAGTTAATATAGGCCAAGTGCTTAGAATATTACAGGATTCAACAATGATTAAAAATAAGAGAAGTAGGAAAATCTCAAGATCTTTCCATGTGCAGTCTTTCCACAAATTAAAATCTTCAATATATTTATTTACCTCCGAAGAAATGTATTCCTTGTGCTAAATATGTCAGGCATAAGTTGACTGTTACGAAGCCTTTTATCAAAATTACCTTGTTTTCTGTACGCACATGCGTTTATGTGACTTTACCTGTCATGAAAGTACTTGGCTCCTTGTAATCCCTTTGTTTACCATCTCCTAGAGTGTAGACTTCCCAGGGGTATGAATTTTTGAATTCAGATGAACAAAAATTATTTTATTATAGGGATGACCTTGAAGCAGTAATTGCTTTCAAAGTCAGTCATCTGTAAACTTCCTTATTGATAACCCAGTCTCCTTGGCATCCTTTTAATTGATCGCCGCATGTGAGTTTGTTGAGAACTTCCAGAGCACAGGATAAAGATTTGTGCCCTTAGTGGTTAACTGAGCAGATTCCTGACCCTCTCATCTGATGATTACGTTCTGGCCACACAGCCTCCCGCTCACGTTGCACCTGAGCACGCTCTTGTCTTTGCTTGAAATGCTGTTCCTCCTTTCTGTGCCTGGCGGCAGCTAGTACCCATCTTGTCTCCTGGTGGGAGATCTTTGCTAACGCTGTTCCTCCCTCCCCCAGGTGCCCATCCCGAGTTCACCACCACCACCACCACCCCCCGCCCCCAGCTCGCTGCTCAGACCTGATCTCAGCGCATCCAGAGCACATCCTTCATCCGGCCCTTACTCTGCAGTCTGTGTCCCGCTCACTAGATTTGAATTCCCTGGAGAAAATGTCCTTCCTAAATGACCTTTCAACCCCCGTGTAGAATTAAGCAGGACGCGGGTTCTGCTCTGACAGAAGTAGACCCAGAGCTTTATAAACTGAGACCAGGGGAAGGAAAGAAAACACCCTTCCTGTTTTACTACTGCTTCCCAACTCCCACCCCAGAGCAGCCGCCCTCAGCTCTGGACACTACTTTGTGGTCATGGTGGAGGAGGTAGATTCAGAATCGCCAGAAGATGGTTTGTGCAACTCAAAGAGGCATATTCCAGAATCACTGTGCTTTAATTTTGGCCATAACATTTATTGAAATTTCAAATGGCATTAAAAGGAAGGCAGGAGATTTTTGTCAAAAAAGGAAGCATTTTTAAAAGGTTAAGAAACCTTGCTCCACTCTCCACAGAGACAGGCTGGCATTTTATTTGTTTATTTCTTTTGAGGCTAGTATTTTTCATATGATTAAGAGCAATAGTGTTAGGTTCAAAATGAGTGTGGTAAGAGCTGGTTGTGGAAATTTTCACTAGCGTGTGATGTTTTGTTGACCAGAAGTGTTACAGAATTGTTGTAGTTTTAACATTGATGTTCAATTATTAAAAACTTCTGTTAAATCTTTTTTTTTTAAACGTATAAAGCCAAATCCAGTGGCGAGGTTGAGGCTGAGTGACAGGTGTCTTCAGTAGAAATAGTGCTTCAGTTTCAAAGCCATGTCCTCTGCAGACCTACTGGCCTTGCCTCTACTGCTCAGGAACTGGGCAAGCTCCCGAGTTTCACTGCAGAGTCGGGGCAGGGGCGGCGTGCTCGGGTTGGAGGTGAGGATGGACGGAGGCCCTCAGGCCCTGTGCACAGCACCTGGCTAGTGCCTGGCCGTATTGCCCAGTACCCGTAAAAGGCTTCTGAAGCCTTTGCACACAAGATCTCCCGCCAGACAGAAAGACCAGGGAACATTAGAGCATGCCATACATGTTTCGTTAAGAGAGAGAAGGAGGAACAAATCAAAGACTGAGCTAGCTCTGGAAAGTTTTCACACAAAACCTTCTGTAGCATTTTGTCTTCCATCCCCGGGAAAATAACACGGAATGGAAAAGAGGTACAAGCCAAAAACTCCAGTGTGGGGTTTCTTCTTGAAGTTTCTCCATTATGCTTTGGTTTTCTGCATTCTGTTATTCATGTAGTGGCCAGTTCAAAGAGATGACATATTTATAAGGCCTCCCCCACCCTGCCCCCCGTAAAGGTGAGATGCAGCTAAAGTAAGATACCACCTTCTTCAAGATGGATAAAGTGAGGTGGGGCTGGAGCAGCAGTACCAGAGGAGGAGAGAAATGGGGAAATGGGGTGAGAGAGCAACAAGGGTCCAGTGTGCAAGGCATGACTGTCAGCTGATAGGACGGATGTTCACCCGTGGTTTAAAGAGGCATGTTCCAGAAGCATGGTGCTTCTTTGATTTTAGCCACAACATTGTATTTATTTTGAAATTTCAAGTGGCATTTAAAGGAGATTTTTGTGTTTCTCGAAAGGGAAACAGGGTGGCATATGACACCAATTTCATTGCTTTATAGTCACACCTTGTATATTTCAGGGCAGATTTCATTAGCTGTTACTTAAGACTGCTTGAATGCTTTATGGTTATTTGGTCCAAATGAAGAGGAAATAGTACTTGCCTATTTTATCAAGATGCCATACCAATTAACTGAAGGTGTGAAAGTACACATTATTCTTGTTAATAATATATACTCAAACCTTTTAATTTTATTAAGATAACATTTTCAAAGCTAGCAGTAAATCTATATATGTGAAATGTTTATGCCTTTTGTAAATTTGATTCATTAAATGCCTTTTATTTCTACATTTTTTATGACGCTAGGCAAATTGGCAAAAGACAAGGTAGCACAAAGAAAATTATGTTAACTCCTATGCCTAGCAAAAATAGGGAGTAAGATCTTTTTGCTGTGCTTAAACTGCTTCAAAGAGAACATGTAGGGCCTTGAGGCAGACAGACCCAGGCGTGAAGGCCAGTTCCTTCACTCTGACCCACAGCCTTGGGCAGGTGTTCAGCCGCCAGAGCTGTGGTTTCCTCGTGTGCTGAGCAGGGATGAAAATCACTAGCTCAAGAGCTGATGGGGGATTAAGTAGTAAGCACTCACCACTCGCCTGGAGGATGGAAGACACAGGAGTCCCTCTTGGCACATCTCCTTCAGACACCTGGATCACCAGGTAAATTAAATGAGATGCCCTCCAGCGCCCAGTAGGGCGCCAGGCTCACACTCAGCCCAGCAGGGGTTTCTTTACCTCCCTCAAGGATGAATGTTTTCAGGATTACATCTTGTTTACTTTTTTTGGAAGTTTTCTCATTTTCATTTGTAAAGAATTTAAGAGAATGCTGTGCTTTGTGAAAAAAGTTAACACCTGAAGAGGAGTTGGGTCACTTTTCCATGTTTCTAAACCCTGAAAGGCATCTCTTTTGCTTTACTTGTGTATTGCATGTTCTCACATAGATGGATGCCTTCTTTCCGCCCAGCTGAAGTTTCTTTAGATCACAGCCACTTGCTTTCCTTCCATTTTATTTTTTATTTTTAAAATTTTATTTATTAATTTATTTTTGGCTGTGTTGGGTCTTCGTTGCTGCACGCAGGCTTCCTCTAGTTGCAGCGAGCGGGGGCTACTCTTTGTTGCTTCTCATTGTGGTGGCTTCTCTTGTTGCGGAGCATGGGCTCTAGGCGTGCGGGCTTCAGTAGTTGTGATATGCAGGCTCAGTAGTTGTGGCTCGCGGGCTCTAGAGCGCAGGCTCAGTAGTTGTGGCGCACGGGCTTAGTTGTTCTGCGGCATGTGGGATCTTCTCAGACCAGGGCTCGAACTCGTGTCCCCTGCATTGGCAGGCGGATTCTTAAACAACTGTGCCGCCAGAGAAGTCCCTCCTTCCATTTTAATATTGAGATCTGTCATATTGACAGCTCCAGGTGGTCTTTATGTGGTCAGCACACAGTGCGGGGAAGATTTTTTCTTGCCCACTGAGTTTACTGGGCTGGTTTAAAATGTGAAGGGGAGGATAAACAACAAGGTCCTACTGTATAGCACAGGGAACTATACTCAGAATACTGTGATAAACCATAATGGAAAAGAATATGAAAAAAGAGGGCTTCCCTGGTGGTGCAGTGGTTAAGAATCCGCCTGCCAATGCAGGGGACACGGGTTCGAGCCCTGGTCCAGGAAGATCCCACATGCCACGGAGCAACTAATCCCGTGCACCACAACTACTGAGCCTGTGCTCTAGAGCCCGCGAGCCACAACTACTGAGCCCGCATGACGCAACTACTGAAGCCCACGCGCCTAGAGCCCGTGCTCTGCAACAAGAGAAGCCACTGCAATGAGAAGCCCATGCGCCACAACGAAGAGTAGTCCCCGCTCGCTGCAACTAGAGAAAGCTGCACACAGCAACAAGAACCAAAAGCAGCCAAAAATAAATAAATTAATTAATTAATTAACAACAACAAAAAAAGTATGAAAAATGTCTATGTGTATAACTGAGTCATTTTGCTGCACAGCAGAGATTGACACAACATTGTACATCAACTCTACTTCAATAAAAAGAAAAATTGAAAAAAAAAGTGAAGGGAAGGCCCGTTAGACTTTTGTTACTGTTGTTTACCATGATACTAATACACATTCCTCTAAGCCTAAGAAAGGTGACTGTTCTTTAAAAGAAGGTTTGATTCTTTAAGAGACAGTTTTCGTCATGATTACTTTTCTCATCGGTGTTCTTGTTCACACTTCTTCCTCCTCTGGAAAGCTTCCTTCCCCTGTTCCCACCCCTCCACCCCCTCCCAGTTTACCCTCTCCAGGTGTCAGTAGCCCTCATCTCAGATGTCATTAAGAGTCTCCTTCTATGGAGCTTTTTCTAAATCTCCCAAAGTTGGGTTGGCCATTCTTTCTCAGGGCTCCCCTGTTCCTTGTATACTTAGTTCTACCATAGCAGCCGTTACCTCTGCATTGACCTCCTTTATCTACATGCTGGTGTCTCTATCTGTGAAAATGCGAATAAGCTTGCTGAGGGCAGGAACCCCATCATGAGGTCCTGCCAGGCTCTGTGCCCGCCAGGCTGAGCATCTTACTTGGCCCGTATTAACGGCTTAGTAGATGCTGATGAATGAGTGATGTGTTAATCCCCAGTGTAAGGTCACGAGAAAGACAGCCACTTACGCGGACACAGCAAAATACCTTCTGGGAATGTCAGGTTTCTGTCATTTTCTGCCTTTGGAGTGTAAACAACAGATCACCAGCAAACAGGGAAAGGATTCTTGGTGACAGGAGAGTAAGGACCACTAGCTTTAGGTGGACCTTGCTCAGTCTTTTATAGCACTCCTTTGTGTGTAAAACAAGGGGACAGACAGAACTGTGACTGTGCTGACGACAGGGTGACTGACTCAGACCAACTACTAAGAAACCTGGCACATATATGTATACATACACATACGTGTGTGTGTGTGTATATATATATTTTTTTCCTCTGAGACATTCTTGCAAAAAATAAAATGTGTCCTTTCTTATAAAGGTGTGTTAGTTTGCTAGGGTTGCAGTAACAGTACCATGAACTGGGTGTCTTAAACTACAGAAATTTGTTTTCTCACAGTTCTGGATGCTAAAAGTCCAAGATCAAAGTGTCAGCAGAGTTGGTTTCTTCTGAGGCCTCTCTCCTTGGCTTGTAGGTGGCTCTCTTCTCCCTGTGTCTTTGTGTTGTCTTCCCTCGGTGTCTTGTCTGTGTCCAAATTTCCTCTTCTTATAAGCATACCAGTCATACTGCATTAGGGCCCACCCTAATGACCTCATTTTAACTTAGTTAACTCTCATCTCCAAATACGGTCACATTCTGAGGTGCCAGGGCCTAGGCCTTCAACATCTGAATTTGGTGGGGAGGGATACGATTCTACCAGTAACAGTGTGGATTTTAACTGCTTAATATATATATGTAGGACAGTTTATTGACTAAGAATACATCAAGTGCTGTGTGTGAGGGTGTATATATCATACCATGTTTGTGTGTCAGACATACAGAAAGTCACCACTCTTAAAATAGGGGAGTTTAGTAGCCTGGGTATGGCTACTTCTCTAAGCCATCAAAAGATTCTGTCCTCCTTATGTGGCAAGTATACAAGAAAGGGGGAAACATTACAGATATTAGCAGCTATTCCTCCAATTAAGAATAATGCCTTCTCTGTACAACAAGTTATAGTATACATGAAATTTTGTTAAAATTAGTAATCTCTTTACATAAGAGTAAGGTTAGACTTTACAAGTTTTGTCTGAAAGGTTTTCTATAATATCTCTAAAGTTTGAGGAAGTACCCAGAAAGCTACATCAGATGCTGTGGTCAAGGGCAACTTGTGTTTTAATTGACTTGTGTAGGTGGTAAACCAAAGACTCTGGAAGAAGAACTACAAACTTGCATTTTGAAAAGGGATTTTTCATTAGAATATGGCTTGTATACACAAGGAGAAGTACTAACTTGTTATTCCCATGGATAAGTTATAAGAAATGAATTTCCTACAAAGCTTAGAAATTCCTTGATTGTTTGAAATTTTCATCTGTAATATTTTAAAGAATATTTATTTTACATTTTGTTTTTTATGTTCTTCTCTCCTTTTAAAATCCAGCTCATGGTCTTTGGAATCTTTCTGTGCCTGGATGCATTTCTGTATGTGTTCACCCTGCTTCCTTTAAGAGTTTTCCTGGCGCTGTTCAGGCTCTTCACACTGCCTTGCTATGGCTTAAGGTAAGTTTAAGATTATGAACTATTTTAAACATTTAAGTTATTTTTACTACTTGTAGTTGAGCTAAATAACCACTTGCATAAATTTTTTAGAATAGGGATAATCATTAAGTTTCTTTCACACTTTGGCCCTTAATGCATAAATGAATACTGTTTATCTTTTTAATGAATATTATATAATATGCTTATATAATATTTGTACTTTTTATATGTACTTTTTTTTTCCAAATGGTTTTGGACCAGAACTTTGCTTTGGCCAGTAAACAAATGTTAATAATGCAGGAGGCTGTGTAGAAGAATAGAAAAGGCCTAGCACTGAGAGTCAAGGACCAACCACATTGCCACTGTGCTAGCTCAGCCTGTACTTTTATTTTCTTCAAGCCCCTTGGCCTCCTGGGCATCATCTGTAAAGTGAGAACCAGGTGCTAGGCGGGGAGGTGGGCGGTGGCTGGCATCAGAATCTCCTAGGGAGCTCTTAGTACAGGGTTCCTCCCCTGTCTCATTTGAGAGTCTCTGTCTTCATGGCCTAGCTAGCCTTAGTTACTGCTTACAGGTGAGACCCCCCTCTGATTTGTGAGAGGGGAAAGCTCTTGAAGACCATTGTCCTGGTGGGAAGGATCAGACAGTCTGGCCCAGCATTGATTAACTGACGAGTCATGAGCAACTACTAACTTCTCTAAGCTTGTGTCCCCATCAGTAAAAAGGGGATGTTTAGAGCCAGCATCTTTTACCACAAAGACTGAGAGATGTGCAAAGAATACCTAGTGTAGTGCCTGGTTTGTAGTAGACAGGAATAAATACTAGTTTCCTTCCTTCCTTCTCTTCCAAAACTGGGAACAGGAAGATGAAAATGTAAAGCTTATGTGAATCTTATTGCTTTTTTGGTCTTGAGGTTAGAAATTTGGATTTTACAGGTTTTTTCTCTGTGGTTACATCAACATGCCTCTGCTCTGTGTGGTCACTCTCTGTAACATTATTACAGTGTTCTTAGCATAGTTGCCCAATTTACGTTTCTCACATGCGTCATTTTTCTAAATACGTTTCCTTCCGAAAAAGTTACAAAATGCTGAAATGGACAATAATATGTGAAACTTTATTTAACTATAAAGTAGGTGACTCTTCCATGGTATATTAAATATATGAATAATAACATTGTCATCAGTAACCATGGAAACTGACTTATAAAATTACTGATCAACATACAGAATTATATGTTGATTTTTTTAAAGACTAAAGTCATGGAAGAGTCTCTTTTAAAGTAATAAACAAGCATATACTTGATATTTAGTACGTACTGAATAACACATAACAGTCCTTTTAAAAACGGCCTTAATCATTCTTAATAAGGAAGAAATCCCTCCAGTGTAAACTGGAAGAATTTATCGATCATGATGATCATATTGTGATAAGAGTAAAAGCTCTTCTTTGCAAGATGGCATGGGGTAGATTATAAGAATTAAGGTCACATCATTGTTATATGTGATACTTCATATTCTATAATCTTCCTCTCCTTCCAGAATGAAAGAATTATGTTATATATTTTATTAATTTCTTGTTAATCAAACGGGAGTATCTTTTTTAGGAATTTACCGTCAACTTTAAGATACTCAAGTACGTGCTTTATGCCTTTGGGAGAATTTTTAGGAAGACTTTATTCGTATCAGCAAACCTTTTTTTTCCAGACATTTGTAGCATGGTACTCCAATATTCAGAAAGCCTAACCTTGTATACTATCACTATTCCTTTATCACTGTTGGGAGCTCAGTAGAATCATGGTTATTTCAGTTACCTTTTCAGAAGACCAAGAAAAAAAATCTAAGACATTACTAAATGGAAGTCTTCGTGTGTGATTGCATAACAAGAATAGACGCACGGAAAGTTGGATAAAGCCCAGGTGAGGCTATCTGACATAAAATAGCTCGTGTCTACACTATGAGCTAGATTATTTTTTAGTTATTCTTTGATCAACAATGTGAGGCAAGTTCGTGCTCTAGCTGTCTTTAAGCGAATGGCTTTTAAAGACAGAGCATGTTCTCCGTGGCTGTTGGCACTATGAGATATAGCATTAAAAGGATGTGTAACCTAAAATCAGCAGGAGCCATCTTGTTGTTACACAGGTATCTAAACTGTGTCCCTTGTCACTTGGGGAGCAAGGCACCAAAGTAGCATTAGAGAAGTCTTTCAGTGTTTGTTCTAAAAACTGGGAGAGATGTTGCAGAGAGCTGGGAAGACTTCATCCCTCTACTCCTTGTTGGCTTTAGTGTGAGTGGTCAGTGGTCCCTAGAGCCAACTTTATCTAGGTATTTTAAGGGGTTTTTTTTTTTGGCATAAAAAGTAAAGGTGATAACTTTCGTATATTACTTTAAAATACTTTTCAATCTAAATTAATTTGAATAACATTTTAAAACAGAATTCAAGTCCGTTCTATTTTCAAGTTTTTATGGCCAAACTGACACTAGAGGGCAGCCCATCACACTACAGTGAAGACTCCGCTAAGTTTTCCTGGGCAAACAGTTCTTGCTATTTCTGCAGTTTGGATCAACTGAAAAATTACATTTTATGCCATCACTAATAAATATGTGTATATATAACGTGAAGTGCAGTTAAAATTATATAACAGAACTTCAGCACTTTAAATACTCTGTGAGTGTAGGCAGATTATACAGAATATGAAGATACTGCCTTCCTGTCTTAGTGCCTTAAGTATACTTTATCAGAATTAGCAAAACTATTGTTAATATTAAGTCTAAGACCTTTCACATATTTTAGGAATATAAAAATACATTTTATTTTTACAAAATTATTAATCAGCCAAGTTTTGTCATCTTATAGCTTTTCTTCCAGCATTCTCTACTTCCATTCAAGATTATTTGATTTGTCTTACCTGTAGCTGTATCATGTCCCATCTTTTTAAGCAAACAAAAAGTGCTCTTTCCTTCAGTCTGACTTTATTTTTTCAAAGAGGTAAGAAGAAATTAAAGAGACCAGCAAAGAGGTTAATTGCATTCTTTTTTCTGTTTCCTTTTTCTCACTCTCCTGTATTTTAGTTTTCTTTCTGTTAAAAAAAAAAAAAGAAAGTTACTATTGATATCTTCCTAGTCTCTTAGTTGTTTGAAATTATTCCCCAAAAGCCGGGTGGGGGGTGGGAAGGGATATTTGTCAAAGTAATCAAGATGCTGACATGAAAACAGCAACAGTTTGCAGGCTCTAGTGCTGTGGTTTCAGTGTCACATCATAGCAGAGTACTATTATTGCCCTCTTTTCAGAAATGGGATTGGTGTTCTCACCTCCTCTACATGCAGAGTTGTATCTGGTACAGCATTTGTGAGAGGCTTCCGAAAGCTGACAGCCTCCCGGGCTTTCTGCTTTAGAATTGATTTTTTGAACCTATTTCTAAATCTTCTGCAGACTTGCCGTGGGTTTTGGTTTGGGGGTGTTTGTCAGTACTGACAAACTAAATAGACTTTCTGCCTTTCACTAAGCCTGAGGGCCAGGGCGAATCTGCAGCCCTTAAGAAACCAGCCTTTATCGTGATTGCTCCCCTGGTGGACATTTTGCCAGCTTTTGACCCTGTTAAAATATTTTTCATTTTGAGATGTTGGCAGGGTAATTTTCTTGACTCGGTAGTTGTGTGCAAAGGGTGTACTGCTTGCATAAAAAGCTTACACCTGTCCTTAGTAATTTCAAGAATATTTAGGTGAAAACTATTGCTAATGAATTTACAGTCTTGAAAAGCCTTTGCCCTTAACTACTTTGTTGTAGACTAAAATAAAGAAATACACCCAGATTCTTTAAAAGCCAACTGATTTATGTATGTCTTCCCTCTTTCTCAGGATAGTATAATTTTTTAAAAACATTTGAGAAACTTCTTGAATTAGGATAATTTTTTTAATGATGAGGACATGAAAATCAGAATTGTTTTGATTTATTATATGAAGTGTCTTTGTTTCTTGGAAGAATGAAAGTATTTTGTTTTTTAGTAAAGTAGACTGCTCTGTATTATGCTAAAGAGGTATCCAACATTATTTTTTCCAAATTTACTTATAGAATAAATAAATAATAACCAGTTGTATGTGTGTTTTTAATTCACGTGGCATTTTTTCTGGATCCTTTTTCCTCCTCCCGCCTGTGGCTTCATTTTGTGTTGTAGAAGCCTCAGTCACATTTGAGTTAAAAGTTGAGGGAGATTGCAGAGAAAAGCAATACTATCTGGTGCCAGGAACTGATAGTTTTGAAAACTTTGCTAAAATATTTTAGACAGTAATAAGTGTAGAGTAGATTTAAGTAATAAATGCTAGAGTAATTTTCTTTTACTATTGGAGCAAATAAAATATGTGCAAGTAAATTTTACTGATTTCTCACCTCGGTTTTAGGCATAACTCTTACTTGGGCTTTATGTACTTTTTTGTTTTTCAGAGGCAATGGTGTCTTTTTCTTTTGAGAATTTACCCCACAGAAAGCTCTCATCTCCCGAAGAATTATGAATTTCAAATGCTTGAGAGTTTCTTAACCCATTGGGTTTCTTCCGTATGCCTTACCTCCTCCAAGGTAGTTCTACTTAAAATTAACTGCACACATATGAACACACACACATATACATAATAGATTTTTCTCTTTTTAGATATAAGCCTTATTTTTGGCCTGAGTGATTCATGCCACCCCTGTCGCGCATGTAGGGAGAGCTCTTGGTAACTTTCTCTGGGGAAACAAGTACGTCTGTCATTTCCTCTTACCAGGGCTGGTCTACGTGGCTGATTTGTAAAGAGCAATATATTTGTTAGAGAGTCTTCCTAACCTCAGTTTTATTGTCCGCTGTTTCCTCACCATGACGCTCTAAGTAGCGTAGCAACATTACAACCTTCTCTCTTTCTTTCTCTCTCGTAAATCAGACCGAAGGGAGGAGCACTTTCACTTCCTTTATAGAATGGAATGTGGTGTCACAGGGACTCCTCGTGGTGAGTAAACCCTGATTTTTCCTTCTATACTCTCGGCCAAATTGACATCAGTACAAACGAATACTGATTATAATGAAAAAATATAGACATAACCATTTGGAGATGGACACATACTGAAGAAAATGTGGTTCCCTGTCCTTACTTGGTCATAGAGCTTTGTCCACATTTGTGCAGGATTTCACCGTGATCTCATCTAACATAAGAAAATCACTTGATAAAATGATCTTTAATTATACATGTCGGACTAGACCTGACATCAGGTACTTCATTCCCAATGCCACATCAGTCAGCTGAGCCCTTCAGTGTGAGCAGTTTTTATTTTGCCTCCTCCAGGCACCAAACATAGCTTATAAAACCAGTGGTTTTTTCCTAGTATAGTTTGAAATTATTTTCAAAGCCCAAGGAACGCTTTAGTCATTCAGTTTAAGCTTTTATAATTATTTTTCTACTGTCTGTCACAAAAACTTAAGATTTAAAATTTTCAATCTCCTAATTAAGGAAAATATCTTAATCTTAATACTTTATTCCAGTTTACTCTAAAATTATAAAACGACTTCTCTTTCAAAAATGGAGACCATTTTTAATATCTCACGTTTTTTTCAATAGTGCTTATATATCTTCATTCTTTCACTTATACCACAAATAGCTAAAAATGTTAAAAGAGAAAGAGAGAAAAAAAGAAATCCCATCTGCGTATTTTGTAATGAAGTAGCTCATGCTGATACCTTGGTATGTTTCAACACCAGTTTGAAAATTAACTAGGCAGGGCTTACCCCAGTTCTCTTAGTCATTTGTGTTGCCTCCTCTTCTTTCCTGATCTTTTTCTGTTCACTATCAGTTTTTACTTTAATCTTCGTTGGCATAGTACCTTCTGCTGAACAGGGTGCAGAAAAAGCCTACACCTGATCATCTTGGTTTACTACATCATTCTGTTCCCCAAAAGTGCCCTTGAAACAACTGGGTCACTTTATTCGGTAATTGTGCAAATCCAGGGAAAGTATTTGAAAGACCAAAAGATAAAATTTAGAAATGTAGACAATTTAATTTCTGTAAGAGTGGCTTAACTTGAAAATTAAAAAAAATTTAAGTTGTGTTGACTATCTTGTTTAATATTACTTGTCTTGTGATAACTCACAGCCAGCTGTAAATTAGATTTAGTGGGTTTTTCACTTTGTCCAACAGCTTCCTCCACTTGTTTATGTGTTAGTGTGGGATTTTCAGTGCTTGCAAAACGAATTGCCAGTAACCACCGTTTAACAGGCATTTATAAGGAAGAGCTTCAGCCTGAAAGTATTGTTCATAAACCAATTCAGAGTTGATTGGCAGGGCTGTAGAGAAGCTTCTTCTGGAGTTGGAAATACTTATCATATATCATATCTAAAAATGTCCTGGCAGAGAAGGAAACAAATGCTGAAACTGGTTCAAGTTGTTTTAATCAGCTGGACTTATTTTGAGGTTAGATTTTTTCTTACTCAGAGAAGCTGTGATGCCCCCTTAGAAATGATTTTTTTATTTTTGCAACTTTCCTTTTTCATTTACAGGGAAATTTATATGAAAACAAGACCCTTGTTTCTTAAGAGTTATGCTTTTATTTTTTTATTTGAATAAATCCTCTTAATTTTGAAATTAAGGAGAAAATCAGAGTCATCTCTGTACAGTTATGATGTAAGCAATGGAAAATTTTCACCAAAGCAGAGAGTGCACATAAAGCAGTGCACAGATCCAGTGAAAATAGTCCTTTTTTCCCTCTTTTTAGAAATGAAAAATTGTAGCTATTTTTGGTTTTTAGCACAATAATTTTTCCATATGAGATGACAGTACAGGGATAAATTATACAGTATTAAATTATGCTGAAAGATAAAAGATACCGAGTTGCTGATTCCTGTAAGTTTAAAAGCTCTTTTAAAGAAAAGTCTGGGACGGTAGATGGGAGTGAGAACATGCCTTCTGGAGCCAGATGCAGAGGGTCAGATCCCTGGTCCCCCACATCTGATTCCTGACCACGCAGCTGCAGGCACGTTCTTGATACTCTTTGCGTCATCTGTGAAATTGGGATGGTGATGAACCTTCCTCATAGGATCTCATAGGATTGTCGTGGAAACTAGAACAGATACGTGCCAAGTGCCTAGAATGGTGCCTGCCTCATAGGACCTGTGGATTGTAGCATAAGGTGTTTCTTCAACTCTTCGCCATGTTTACAGCCTGGTTTAATCCTAAGCAAAAGGAAGCTAAATTAAAGTTGTTTATTTAAAATTAAAAATTTAAATTTATTATCATCTTGGTTTAAAGTGTGTGGTCTTACGTTATTTGGGGAGACAGCTTTCCAATGTTCGGTAGCTAATTTCTAACAATGACTTGTATCGAATATAATATTCCTCCTTAGATATACTAACACACTGTTCCTTTGTTGCAAATGTTTATAAAGAAACAAAATTGGACCGATAGGTATTAAAAATCCTTTTATCTCTTAAATAAAGTGCTTTGACTGAGATCACTTAACTAAGTAGATGCCAGTCTAGTACCAAAAGCTCTAAGTATAGATTTCTACTTTAATTAGTTATCTAAATCTTTTTGGTAATTAATGCAAATTCATTAATACCACCCTACTTTTCGTTCCTATCGTTTTCTTTAGTTCATAAAACATGACCTCTAGTTCTTAAACCCAGAGGCCCCCGACTATGGGTGATTTGTGCTTTTCAGCATATGCTCAGCTGTGCCAGCACTTCTGAGGGGGAGGTGGGTGTGTGCTCCTGGCTGATGCTTCGGGTTGACCCTGGCCATCCCGGGGGAGACAGGCACACGGGCCAGGAGCCCAAGAGTGTTCAGAATGTCTCCTCTTCTCATTGTTTGACTTAAAAATATGTTTACCTCCAGCTCTTGACAAATATACCGCTTCCATTTTTTATCTTGGGGTCCAGCACCAAATTACCTCGATATTTGAACAGCCCTTGGCAGAGTTCTGTGTTCTGGGCTAGGTGTTTGGATATGGGAAACACAGCTCACTCTGGATTTCATGAGGAGAAAAGGTCCAGAGTCTACAGGGAGAGAGAGGAACAGCACTGGAGACAGAAAGGGACAGAAAAATGATGATAGACATTGATCAGCTTTGTCCTTGACGCAGTTTTTCCCAAGATTTCAACTTCAACTACTAAGAATAACTTCCCTCGGCTTGTGCCGTGGTGGTATGACTTGGACACGTGGCGTGACTTGGACTATTCTGACCCGTCTCTCCATCTAGCTCGTTGGTTCAGCCCAGTGTCTTCTCATCCTCTGCTAGCCCTCCCTGGACCCAGTCTTCTCAGAATTTGTCTCTTTTCAGGATTTTTGCAGATTTCCTATTCTCTCTGTGAAGAGGTCAAATTCACACCTGACTGAAAACCTCTGCAATACTACAATGTAGTACGCAGTGCAGTATGTATTGTAGAAAACAAGTATGAGGTTCTGTAGCACATCTGGCAGAATTGGCATTGCATACCTCACTGTTATCTTATAGACCAGTGTTCTGGGTAGCAGTTACGGGTTCCTTGTTGAGCCCTACAAGGATCTTTGGAAGAAAAGAGCCCCCGATCTGAATGTGGACAAGGGCTAGGAAGGAGCTCCAGAGAGAATAGGTAGCCAGGAAATACCAAGTAAGTAGAGAGCTCAGGACGCCAATAGGCCGCTGGAAAGGGAGCTCACCCCTTAGGTAGGTCCTAAAGTATTGTCACAACGGGCAGCAGTGAAGAGACTCTGCGACTCCTAATGCCAGTATTCAGGCTTTTTATTGATTGTATAATACATATGTAAAAGCTGCCAAAGCAGGAGACTGAGCATTTTCTATCTTGAGGAATCAGCCTGTAGTTGACTTAGAGAAAACACCTTTCCCATTCTTGTCACAGGAATTTTACGTTCAGTGAAAGAAGTCTTAAATTTCTTCTTTTCTAATGTATTTTTTTGCTGTGTCTTAGGAAGACATTTCCATTCACAATTTAGGTTTAGCTCCTTATACTCTGATCTCAAAAGTAAGGAATATTCTGCTTGTATTAATTAGGAAAAAACCACAGTTGACACTTGAGCGACTGGGGGTTAGGGCACCAACCCTGTGCTCAATAGCCAGCCCTCCGTATACACGATCCCTCCGTGTCCGAGATTCCTCTGTATCCATGGTTCCTCATCCATGGACTCAACCAATCGCAGAGCACGTAGTACTGAAGTACATATTTATTGAAAAAAATCCACATATAAGTGGACCCGTGCAGTTCAAACCCATGTTGTTTAAGGAGCAACTGTATTTTCGACTCGTGTCATAGACGGCTAACTTTTGTAATATAAAAGCTGTCCTACAAACCAGTTAAGAGAAAGATGTGAGGAGAGAATTCACACACAGTATAAATAACTTAAATATATAAAGAAGATGTCAGTCTCCTAATGAGAGAAATTAACATTGAAACTACTAGATTCAATTTTTCACCAGTGGCATTGGCAGAGATCCCAAAGTTGATCAAATGCTAATTGATGCACGTGGGCTTACAGGTGTCTAGTGCAAGTGTAAATTGGTACAACCCTTGCAGAGGGCAGCGCAGCTGCTATTATCAAAATGTCAAGTGAACATAACCCTGAGATTCCAGTTTTAGGACTTTATCCCATAGATGCCCTTTCACTGACATGGCATGACATGTACATTGCATCATGGTTTATAGTTGCAGAAGGCTGGAAATCTGCCAATGATATGTTACATAAATTATGATACATCCACACAGTGGGGCACTGCACTGTCATGTAAGTATGAATTCCTTATGAACCGATACGGAAAAATCTGTTATGCTGTGAAATAAAAAGTGCGAAGTGCAGAACACCACGCGTAGCGTGCTAGCACTGCGTAAGAAGGGCTGAGCCAGTGGGGCTCCAGGACTTCCCGATGAGGTGGGAGGCTTGTGTCTCCTTCGTGGATATCCATGGCTTCCAAGCACTCTGTCAGAAGCCGCCTGCCTTCGGTGTTCACTTGTTTAGGTTCCCCACTTCTAGCAGTAATTCTGGTTTAATATTTTATATTCTCTCCTTGGGCAGAAAATTTCATACTGTTGAGTAGTCAGCATAACTTTCCTCGTTAGTTTGAAATTTTTGAAAGATCAACCTAAGTCCCATTACCTTTGTTTGCCACTGTATGTCCAGTAAAGATTGTTTATTCAGGGACACAGAAGGTAAAACTCATATTTTTATTACTTCTCATGTATTTCAGGGACAGACGTTTGCTTCAGCCTGCCCAGGTGTGTGACATCTTGAAGGGCGTCATTCTGGTCATCTGCTATTTTATGATGCACTATGTGGACTACTCCATGATGTATCACCTGATCAGGGGCCAGTCCGTCATCAAGCTCTACATCATCTACAATATGCTCGAGGTGAGCCTGGGCCCTCGTTTACCCTCCAGGCAGCCCAGCGCCCCAGCCTGCACAGGCCTGGCCGGTGGCACACGGCTCCAAGCCTCCCAGCACAGAACACTTTCCTGCAGGCTCTGGTAATGGTGCTTCTGGCCTCCAGTGTTCATCCGGTCATTGGCGACCTTGTTAAAATGCACATTCTGATTTAGTGGGTCTGGGCTGGCACTGGGGAATCTGTCTTTCTAACAGGATGGTGCTTGTGCTGCCGGTCCTGGGACACACTGAGGGTAGCAGGTCCTCAGGGCACAAAGTGTCCTCAGGTAGGGAAGAGGGGCACCTGCTGCCTAGACATTTCTGAGTCAGTGCTCCCTTGAGAACGTAAACTGTCAAATGGTAGAGAAATTTATTTTGCAAATTCATTGGAAACCTGTGTATCCTTTTTGCTAGAATTTTTAAATTTATGAAGATACTTTTAGGGTTATGTGTATGTTGGCTATAGTAGATTTATATTTTAAGTGGCTTTTGAATTTTCACACCAAGCAAGTAAACAATTTCCCGATTTCTCTAAGTACTTAACATTTTGAATACAATATGTCTTCCAAGTACGCTGCGCTTTAAAGCAGTCATCATATGAAAATCTGCATTTACATAAATTAACAGCTACACAAAGCAAAGAAAAACATGCTTTGCTTTATAGGCAGAAACTTAATAAGTCAGATAGATAGTAAGCCAACCTGGGTTATATAATTAACCTCTGAGACTCAACTTGCACTTTCCTATACTACTCTTTGGGGACACAAGTAAGGTCTACCTGTCTTTTCAATTAGTCACAGGCGGGCTTGTCCTGGCGTAGACACGTGGGGTGGTGTGGAGGCTGCTGGCCTTTCTGCCCTGAAGCTGCGCTGCCCGGGCAGCTGGGGGCTTGCCATCTCTTCGTAGAAGCCGCAGAACTCTGGCCGCCCTGGTTAGTCCTTAATTCATTGACTGGGGTGATTTAAAAACCACACCCCAGCTTCCTGGTTGTAGGCTCGTTGCCATACACTTGCTTTGCCCCGTTAAGTGTGGGTGTGGTTTGTGAAGCAGAGTAGCCATCCTGCTCTCGCCTCCCTCCCACAGAAGGAAAAGCCCAGGCCTCCTTTCTTCCCCGGCCGCATGGGTGGCTCTCCGTGCCAGCACCCCACTAATCTCCTCCATGCCCTCCCTCCGGGGGATTGCAGGTTACCGGGCTTCTCCCTATTCCCAAGCTTAAGGCAGACGCCGCCTGATTTACACAGCCCTCTACAAGGTGGTGGTATTACCGTTACTAGGAAACAGGGCAAGCAGAAGGATCCATGAATTGCTGATCAAAGTGGCTTTAAGTACTGATTCACTTTGTAGACTAGAGTTGATGAGTGGTTTCAGCATAGTGTAGAAGAGTCCAGGCTCTAGTATAGAGATAACTACCTCCAATCCTGGTTATCCTGCACATGGCCACCGGTTGCTGAATGACTCTAACCTTCAGCTTCTCATCTGTGAAGTGGAGATACTAGGGGAATTACCAGGAGTACACGAGACAGCCCGTAGAGGGGCTTAGCACAGACCAGGCATGTGGTAGGAGCTCCCTAAATGGTAGCGATTTATCCCTTCATTCGGTAGATATTCAACCAACACTCCCTACATGCCAAGATCCCGAAGATCCAGAGATGAACAAAGCCTAATCCCCTGGAGCTTATATTCTACAGGTGGGAGAGAGGCAGTAAACAAGGAGGTATTTGGAAATAATAAATAACCGTGATGAAGAAGAACACGGTAATAGTTAGAGACCACGGGAACCACAAAAGACTGGATGGTCTGGGAAGGTCCTGTCTTAGAATGTGACTGAATCCTGAATGATAAGCCCTTCTGTTTTCTTTTTTTATGTGCTTCTCTTTATTTATCATACTGTATTCATGGAGATCAGAACTTGAAAATGTCTTTAGGAAGCAAATCTGCTTATTATATTCTTATAAACCTCAAACAAATTACAGCTATTGTTATTTACTGCTTTAGGTGTGAGTAGAGTGGGTCAAATGATATTATTTGTCCTAAAGGATTTAAGTTTGAATCCTGAATTTGAGTTCAGAGAGTTTTAAAACCAGAGGAACTGTGATTTTGATGTATCCTCTCCCTTTTATTTTTGCTACTAAAACTTTTCTTGTTACAAACAGAGTTTATTAGACAAAGTCTAATTCAGGTAACACGAAACTTGAGCACTCATTGTGTGTCAGAGAATAAGGAAATGTAAGTGAAGAAGTAAATAAAGATCCTGCTCTCTTTTGGAGCCTAGCTTCTAGTAGGATTTAAAAAGTGAGATTTCCAGTATTTGAGTTCACCTCTGAATTTTAGTAACATATTCAAATGGAATATTGAGAAACACCTTAACAAAATTGTTCTCTTTAGGTAGCAGATCGTCTGTTTTCATCATTTGGACAAGATATATTAGATGCTCTCTATTGGACAGCAACAGAGCCCAAAGAAAGAAAAAGAGCCCACATCGGGGTGATTCCTCACTTTTTCATGGCCGTTCTCTATGTCTGTATCCTTTTAAACTTCTCGGAAATTCCAACCATCAATGCATATTTTACATTATTCTATTTGGTTAGCTGTTTCTCAGATTTAAAGATGTGTGTGTGTGTCCATATCCTGAAGACTAATGTGAACCCTCTGCTTTCTTTTGAGAAATTGCTTATAATAGTACAGTTGACCCTTGAACAACACAGGGGCTAATTCAAGTATAACTTACAATTAGCCCTGTGTATCCAAGGATTCAAGGAGCCACGGACCATTTAATAGTGTAGTATTTACTATTGAAAAATATATGCGTATAAGTGGGCTCATGCGCTTCAAACCCATGTTGTTCAAGGGTCAGCTGTAATTGTAAATTAATTTAAAGAGTCTCATGTGTACATGACCCTTTGAACTGCTAGAAAATAGTTCTGTTCTCAGTGTAGCTGATTATAAGGAAGGATTTTAGAATAAAGGGATAGTATGTTTATACATATTTTAGATTTATATAGATCTATATAACTTTTTCATACATATATTAGAATTTTTTTGAAGTTATCTTTAAACCTATGAATTCTTTGTTTTAACCTTCAGCTTAAAATGTATACAGTTCATCTAGAAATAAAATTTGAAATTGGTTAGGGAGGAATTTTTGAGCTTTTATTTCTCCCTCCTTCACCTCCTGAAAGCTTTTCTTTTGGAGAGTAAATGCTTTACTATATAGCACAGTGTGCACGTGTGTGTATGTATATTTACACACACATGCATACCTACACTTAAGGTCCATATGGGATCAGGACTCATTCAAAGGAATGTGTCGTGTGATTTTTTTTTTTTTCTGTACTGTCTCTGAAAGAGCAATGCTTGAAAGAATTGGATTAATATTTGGGAAGTTAAAGGACTGTAGGAAAAATTTCTGTGGAGAGTAAAAGCTTGTTCCAAGTATAATGAAGTAAAAAGTTGCTGTTCTAATTTAAATAAACTATTCCATATGTAATATGAGTATAATTCTGCAGCTTGTGGATGTCTTCAAAAATGACATCTGAGGAAGAATCTTAATTATCACACATTTCTTATTGTCTTATATTCCCCGCCCCCTGCAGAACCAGAGAGGAAAATCAGTTCCAGACTAACTTTTACTTTGTGTTCTCTTCTATTTTAGAATGCAAATTATCTTAATTCACAATGTATATATCTAGGTCTCTTCTTTCAGTATTTACCATAGTTTATTCCATTTACTTAATAAACTTTTCTGAGATCCTGTTTCCCAAGCATTGTACCAAATGCCAAAGATCCAGAAAGAACAAGACAACTGTTTTCCAGGACTCACAGTCTAAATGACTGGATTCATTTCTGCTTTTGTTTTGTTTCATATGAGTTGCATACATCTTATCCCATCAAATTTATATCAACTATAGCTAATAGGGGAATTACAAAGATAATAAAATACTTACGTAAGACTTGATTTAGAAAGCATAGTCATCTTTTTTCCCCATTGTAAACTTGCAAGATTTTATAGCATTATCTATTAATAGAAACTGAAAACAAACTTAAGTTTTTTCCTTGACATCACTTACTGCTAGTTTTGCATGCGATCCTTATAATGGTTCAGGCAACAACTCTCAACGTGGCTTTTAACTCACACAACAAGTCCCTGCTTACTATTATGATGTCTAATAATGTAAGTGTGAGATTTTATCTTACATTTACACTTGAGGTTATATGGTATTTAACAGCAGTATTCTGAATGGGAAAAAATTATTTTTCCTAAATGTTATTTATTCCCTAAGAAGTTTTGTATGTAGCATGTCCATTTTTAAAACTGTGTTAATGATGAAGATGATATTTGTGTTTACTATTTCAGTTTGTTGAAATTAAAGGAAGTGTTTTCAAGAAGTTTGAAAAGAACAATCTTTTTCAAATGTCAAATAGCGGTATGTACAATCAGATTCTACTTGCAGCTTTATGCAGTATTATTTTGTAACTCATTCTGAAACTCTAATGTCACGTTTCCTATGGGCCACTGTTTTCTTTGACTTAAGCTGTGCTTGCTTTTATTCTCTCAGCATCTTTACTAAGTATTTTTTTGATTATTTTGGTTATTGTAATCTCAGGATGTTTAAGATAGTAAAAAATTACAGGTATTGGTATCTCACCTTACCATACTTTCAGAAGCTTCTCACTGATCCAGAAATTTCTTAGGAGCAGCTGATATTACTCCATTTTACAGATGTGAAAGTTGAAACAGAGAGTAATTTGACTTCCCTAAGGTCACTCACTTAGCTACTAAGAGAATTCTGATGATAAACCTCAGATTGGCTCTTAGTTCTATATTTTTTCAGTTGTGCCTTACCGCCTCCTTTCTAATTCTAAGATGTGTGAGGGCACAAAATTTATCCCCAGAAACCTTATCTTACATAGTTAGGATAGTCATAGCAGCACAGTGTCTTGGTTCTCAAGGTGTGGCCCATGGAACCCTGGAGGGGAGTCCCAAGACCCTTCCAGGGAGTCTGCAAAGTCAAAACTGTTTTCATAAGAATATGAAGACATTACTTTTCTCTTTCACCATGTTGCCATTTGCACTATGGTGGAAAACAGGGGTGAAAAAGCCAGTGAGAGATCACCACGCGCCCACTGGAATGGCTGGTCCTGTGGCTGCCAGTGTGTGTCAGTGACGCTGGGGAGTGCCCCGCACTGATGGTGGATGTGAATTGCTGCAGCTGCTCTGGGAAACCTTTTGGCGGTTTCTTACACAGTTACACATTGACCTACCCTGTCACTCACCAGCGGGAACACGGTTTCACAAAAGGACTTGTACTTGTAAAGAATTGTAATGGCAGCTTTATTCATAGCCCGAAACTGGGAACAACCCAAATCCTCCCATTAAGAAGAGAGCAGATAAATAAATTCTGGTATATCTACACTGTGGATAAATAAATTCTGGTATATCTACACTGTGGGACAGTATTCAGCAGTTAGAGAGAACTACGTATATTCAGCTACATGGATGAATCTCCAAAGCCTCATGCTGAGTGAAAAGAGGCCAGACACAAATAAGTACCTACTGTGTGATTTCATACTTATGAGGTTTATGATCAAATAAAATTAATTTATGATGATAGAAATAAAAGAGTGATTACTTACTGGCAGTGGGGTTGACTGGGAAGGGAGCAAGGAAACTTACTGTAGTGATGGAGCTGTTCATATTTTAGTGATGGGAATGGTGGCATAGCTTATGCATTCATCAAAACTCAGTCAAATTGTACACTTCAAAGTAAAATTTCACTGTACATAAATTTTGCTGTACGTATATTAGACAAAGAAAATAATGGCATATGAATATATTAAAGCAAAGGAGTGTTTAGAATTATAGGAGATTTGATAGCTAGGCAAGGGACAGAAAGAACTAATGAAAAACTTTAGATAATTCTGTGGAGCAGTGATAGACCTTAGATCTCAGAGCTCTGAAGGGCAGTCGGCACGGTGTCTTCTGTGCAGTAATATTCTTTCAAACGTGTGCTGCCAAGCTCTTTACATTTGAAATGTAAGAGGAGGGGAGGGATAGGAGGGAAGGGGCATGCTCTTCTCAGCTTCAGGAGTTAACTCCAGAATATATTGCTTCAACTATAAGAATTTCACTTGTAGCAGAAATCATATAATTTGTATTTAAATTAATAACCTGGTTTGAGTAGGCACTCTTTGTAGAGCTTTAAACTAGACATGCAGATCTTTAAGTTATAAGGGTTTTCAGTCTTTATCGTGAGGAGGAGATTGTGAACGATTTTCAACCTTATCGCCAGTATGTTGATATAATTAATATCCCTTTTTCCTTTCTTTTATAAACAAGTCCCCCAAATTTTAATCTCTTAGCTTAGAAAGATAAGGAATTCAACATTTCAGCTCTAAGAAAACTCTGAAAACAGTAGCATATTAATAAAGCAATGCATGTGAGTCTATAAGGAATTCAGAAGTGTATTTTGGCTTAAAATGGTTAGTAATCAGCATGAAAAGTTTTGCTTTTTGTTAGAGGTAAAATAATTCACGTTACAATGCAGGGTGATCTGCCTTGTACCCCCTTCTGTCTCCCTTCAAGTTTTATAAGAAATTAATTTTACCTAAGGTAGAATTTTAAAACCTGTTCCCAAGTAAGAAAAAGAAAAATCTGTCGTTGACAATTTCGCTGATGTTGCAGGCAGTACTCAGATATTAAAGGAATAGGTAAGGAGTCACTAACGCCTGCCTTTCACGTGGTGACTGGGTTTATTGCCTCCTCCACGTGCATTAGCAGCTGTGAAATGAGAGCCAGTCCACAGGATGCTGTCGGCCACACACCAGCTATTTCTTTCCCTGTGAATTTCCCTGGGAAACTGAGCTGCCGTGTTCATGGAATCAAATTTAGTACCTCATGCTAGTTTAACGTTGAAAACTTGGTTTGGAAATTTTAGAGTGACTTTATCCCTTTCAGTTTCTTGCCTGACTGTACATTGTCTTTAGGGGAATTACCTGAGGACACACGAAATAGAGTTTAGTTAATAAAACCCAACTTTTAACATTTTGTCCTTTCTTCCACATCATGTCACTGTATGCCCCAGCTGAGTATGGAACCTAGACCTTTCTGACCTGGGTTCTTAAAATGAAATGTTTTACATAGCTGTTAACCCACTGACAATGTGAACTGTACGTTCAGAAAGATCCTGCAGGAGTTACATTGGTCTGAAGTAAGGTTCCAGCTCAGGGTGATTCTGTTTAACTCTCTTAACATAAGCCTGAGTACCTGCATTAATTTGAATGACTGTTGGAAATTAAAGAGTCACTCACTGCACATTTAAATTGTGACTGTAAATATGTTAAAGTATACCCCTGTTAGTGGTGACTTAGAAGAGGAAAAAGGAGCTTAATAATTTGAATATCAGAAATAGTCTTAAAGCATTAATCACCCGTGTTTTTAAGCTCATTAATAAAGATTAAGAGAAAACATTCCCATTTTGGTAGGAGTTTCACTTTTTGATTAATGTGAGTTCAATCCAAGTCAAAACTGTGTTCTGAAGATGAGGTATGATGTAAATACGTTGTGGATTGCATTATTAATATTGTAAATAGATAAATCATTCAGTCAGCAACATATTTACATCTTATCATTATCAGAATCTGTTATTCTAAAAAATGTTACTTCTTTATGTAAGGTTTTATTTTATTGCAGAGGAACTGTGTCAGAATTTCGGTATACTTTAGTGATGCTCAAATTTTAAAAGTCAAGTCTGTAAATTATTTAAATGTACAAAAAACAAAGTTGTGAAAGTACAAGAATGAAACATAGTGGGATTTTTTAATAGCCACATAGCAGCCTCATTTTCATAGTTAGATTGATAAATGAGTGCTTTTTTAATTGTGTTTTTAATCTTCAAACTTACCGCCTTTCACGTCCCTCATAGTGTAAAATGCATTTATCTACCAGAATTTATCAATTTTTATTAATCTCTACAGTATTTTGAAATAGTCTGCTTTTCTAAAATCTATTTGACCTTAAATATCCCCCTAATAAAATGGAGCTTTGGGCTTCCCTGGTGGCGCAGTGGTTGAGAGTCCGCCTGCCGATGCAGGGGACACGGGTTCGTGCCCCGGTCCGGGAAGATCCCACATGCCTCGGAGTGGCTAGGCCCGTGAGCCATGGCCGCTGAGCCTGCGCATCTGGAGCCTGTGCTCTGCAATGGGAGAGGCCACAACAGTGAGAGGCCCGCATAACGCAAAAAAAAAAAAAAAAAAAAAAAGGAGTTTTTCCCCTTTTATCAGTATTCTTACAATTGAAATGATTATAGGTTTCCTCTGTGCCGGCAGCTACCATGTGTCCAAGAATCAGATATGATTAATTTAAGCACTGCTCTTGTTTTTGTTTTATTATATAAGACTTCATAAAGATTATGTTGGATTATCTCAAATACTATTTTAAATTTCACAAGGCAGTTTCTTTCCAGATAATTCTGCAGTGAACCAAGTCAGTATCATGGAAAGTGGAAAGGTCAGAAATAAGTACACTTCTTTGCTAAATTTGTTAATGGAAATTAGAAATCCAAAGGGCTTAGCACACGTATAGATGCAGCTCTGTGAATAACTGTACAGAATTCCAACTGAAAGTACATGAACAAATTTAATTAGTCCCATAAATTAAGTCCCACAGTTAACTATGCATAAGTAGCAGAGAATACATTTTAATTTAGATTATGATGGAAATTATTCTAGGACAGGCTTTTCTCAACTTTTTTTTTTTTTTTTTTTTTTTTTTTTGCGGTACGCGGGCCTCTCACTCTTGTGGCCTCTCCCGTTGCGGAGCACAGGCTCCGGACGCGCGGGCTCAGCGGCCATGGCTCACGGGCCTAGCCGCTCCGCAGCATGTGGGATCTTCCCGGACTGGGGCACGAACCCGCGTCCCCTGCATCAGCAGGCGGACTCTCAACCACTGCGCCACCAGGGAAGCCCTTCTCAGCTTCTTTTAACCTATACTCCCGTTTGAAATCACAGAATAAGTTGAAAATGTGATCTAGAACTAGTCACAACATGTGTGCTTTACACTCCACAGTGTGCTTCCTTGCAATTCTGCAGTGCCCTTCGAGGGGGCACGCCTCTGCTCTTCACCTGGGACTCACTGTGCTGTGAGCTTATACCCCAAAACATGGCATTTCATAAGAAATAACGCTATGGATTCATAATAGAACAGCAAATTGTGACCCCTAGCCTTTGAAGAAGTAAAGGTACAGCTCAGACTCCTCACAAATAGGGGCTAGGAGCCAAGCGACCCTAGAAAAGAGGTACTGCTACTAACTAGAGAGAGTTCAGGAATTTAGGGAAGAAGACACATGGAAAACGCCAGCTCACTTACAGAGGCCAAGGTTTAGCTGTAGAACAAAAGTCCAAATCATTTGCTCTAGATTGACAGGGTAAGGTGGAAATCAGAAAGGAAGAACAAAGCTGTCCCAGGAAGGACTTCAGAGTGAAACTGAAACGCAGAGGGCTATAGGGGGTCCCACAGTTGAATTCCTGAGATATTAGATTTATTAGGGAAATGACAGATGTGTACAGGCTTTTGAGATGGGCACTACATGCGTGATGGCTTCTGGCCACAGCCCTACCATTGCATAGACCCAACACGTGGATGTACCAGCCTTACCACAGACAGATTTATTTCATTCCATTTTTTGGTTACATAGTATCTTAGACTCTGATAAGAAG
This sequence comes from Delphinapterus leucas, assembly GCF_059928025.1. NCBI lineage: Eukaryota > Metazoa > Chordata > Mammalia > Artiodactyla > Monodontidae > Delphinapterus > Delphinapterus leucas. The sequence continues at coordinate 43,463,633 of NC_143133.1, read as the reverse complement.
ATAACAGCTTCAAAAGTGAAATGTGTAAACTAGCCTTTAGCAGGAATTTACTTATTTGCTTTTATTAAATTCATTCAGACTAAGCTCAGAATACTTAGTAACTTACGGTAAATATCATGAAACCTAATTTTTTGCTCGTTTTATTCCCCTAAGTTCCACATATATCCTTAGTAATGCTATTGTAATACTAGCACTTTCTTAGCTGAAGGATTCATCAGGTCGGTACTTGTATGCTTACTATTTACCAGATCGGAAATAGTCTGGGAAGCAGGGGTTTTATGTTACCCAAAGTCTTACATTTTACACTCTTCTATTATTTCTTCTTCTATAAAATGAAAATAGTTTTCTTACGTTCCCAAAGACCACTGGAGCAGTCTGACTCAGTATGAGCAGATTGATGGCTTGAATATTTTTTGAAGTTTGTAGAAAACCGGAATTTCCATACTAGAATTATGTTGGTGAAAGAAGTAGATGGCCTACCAACGTAGCACCACCCTATATATAATTTTACAGACATTTTATATATATTTTATAATACATTAATTTTACACACATTTACATATATAATTTCATCATGCTCCGACTAAAAGAAAGTTATTTTAGATACATACTATATAATTGTTATTCATATACAATTTGTTATATATCTACTATTTGTTAAATTTTCTTTCAGATATTAAAGAACGATTTACAAATTATGTGCTTTTGCTAATAGTGTGTCTAAGAAACATGGAACAATTTTCTTGGAATCCAGGTAAGTAACTCTTAACAAATACGGTGCCTTCCAATTTTACTCTTGAACCAAAAATCATTCTCTTCCATGGAATAAAATGAATATTGCAGAAAAGTCAAAATTTTTAGCTGTTCAACTCTTTGGGTGTTGGAAATAACCATTCCAGTAGGACAGATTGAGTGTGCTTTCTGTGGTATGGTGGGAGCCAGACCACGTGCCGTGGTGTTTGGCCCGTCATTTCCTGTGAGCCACACAGCATCTCTATAGAGCTGTGTACCCAGTGGGTGAGTGGACCCTGTCGAGCACTGCAGCTTCCAAGCCTCTTTGCTGATTTTTCTAACTGTAGTGTGCTGTGGTTATCTAAATACAGTCAGATCTTTTTCATTTTACGGGTTCACCAGAAGAACTTTTACTCTTTCCTAAAATTTATCTTTTACTCATTCACTGCCTATGAATTAGCATTTTGAATAAAGATAAATTAAAGAAATATAATGTAAAGCAGTAAACTTTGTTACTTACACTCTCTGAATCAAGGCTGGCAAGGAAGTTGTTGAGATTCCATGAATTTTCATCAGTCATTCAGCTCGCAGACATTCACTAAGTATATGTTATGTGCTGGGCACTGGCACAGGTAAGAAGGACTAAGATGTGCGTAGGAATCACAAGCTAATAGAGGAAATAGATAGGTAATTATAACGCAGTCTGGTGGTGCTGAAGTCAGCTTGGTGGGAAATGATCAGGTATCTCAAGTAATTTAGAATTTTTTACGTCTGACATTTCTGTATAACCTTGTTCTTAAGCATCGAGGTCATGTTTTGCAGTTTAGTACCCCCAATGCCGTGCATGTTATAGGTATTTAATAACTTCTTGTTAGTTTTCAGGTGTGTGTGAAACATCAGAAACAGATGTAAAATGAGATATGTGATCTTGGAAATATATTTCCAGAAGTTATTTTCTTGTAGAAAGCATACAATCAAATGGTATATCTTAACAGTGGCTTGACGTCTCATCTGAATAGATCCAAAGGCTACTTGACCTGTGGTAGCAAAGCCCCTCCTACACACACACACACACACACACACACACACACACACACACACACACACACACACACACACACACCTAGATTCTCTGCATAGCTGGATTCTTGCTTTATAACTAAGTCAGCTAACAGTTGTCCATGAGAGGCAGTAACGGGCGAGTGTGGCTGGTCCCAGCAGAGCCCGCGTGGGATCAGCAGTCCCTAAACAGCGGTATTGTTGCGCCCCAGGATAGTAATCCCTAAACCTGCTGACAGCTGGATGTTTAAAGTCGTGTTCTCATTTGTACTTGATTTTCAACAAGTTGTCTTAGTTTTCTTTGTGAGTATGATAAGAGGAGCACTTCTTTGTTGGTAAATTCATCATTCTTTCACTCTTCGTTTTTGTTTTTTTTAGGTTTAAAAAAAATTTTTTTTAAACCAAATACCACTTACGGAAGCTTACCCTAAATTCCCAAGATGATGAATAACATAGAAATAGTACAAGCTTTCCTGTATGTCTGGCCCATTGCTATGCACTTCACATCATTGTCTCATTTAATTCTCATAATGGTGAAGTGTGGATACTGCTATCTTGTAGATGAGGAAACTGGAACTTAGGTAATTGCCAGCATCATCTAGCCAGTCAGTGGCAGAGTTTATTGTTGAACGAGGTTCCCTGATTCCCCAAACCTCAACAGGATGTGAAACTCCCTAAGACTGCCTTGTCTTGTCAGCAGGCAGAGCCCCAGCTGTGCTCTCTCCACCCCACCTTCCAGCTTCCAGTGCTGGGTTGCTACAGGTCCCTGCCAACAATTCCGATCCTTTTCTTGCTCTGTCCCACTCATATCCTTCTTCAAGGTCTAAGGAGGTTATCTGTTGGCATTTTTTTGTCACGTACTTGGTACTGAATTGACATTCTAATAAATATGGTAAAGGTGAGCAAATCTGACAAATAACATCTGTATGACAGTGAAATAAATGATTGATCAGTATCTTTAAGTCTTAGTGATCAAGGAGGGAAAACAATTTGTTCAGTTGACTTCAGCACATGTTCCTAGTAGTTATTCACTGTCACATTAAGGCAGCCAGAGAGTTTTACAAGGAGCCTGCTTAGTTAGCCGTCCCACCAGTCCTCCCGTGCTGGTCCGGAAGGAAGCCAGGGGCTCTGCTCACCACTGTGCCCCCTTCAGTAGGGGTTGGCACAGAGGAAGCACAGAATAAATACTTGTTGAGTGCCTTATCCTTTATCTGGATAAAATAGGGCTCTTCTGATAATTAATTGAATGCTGGTTCTCTCTCTATTATCACTTATTGAAAACGTTATAGTTTTGCCCTGTGGAGATTGCAGGTTTCTGTGGTAGCCTGTGATAGGATATTATGGATTCCCTTCATATTAAGAGATTTAATTGTCTCTCTTCTCCCCTACTTTATAGATCATCTCTGGGTGTTGTTTCCAGATGTCTGTATGGTGGTTACATCAGAAATCGCTGTGGATATTGTAAAACATGCCTTTATCACAAAGTTCAATGACATTACTGCAGATGTATGTATTTTAATAAGCAGTTCAGTGTTTGCTGTTGACTTCTGGTTAATATTATAAAGTTGTAGAAGAGCAACTTTAAGTTTACTGCATTTATGAAGAAAAATAGAAAAGTACTACTACTTTAAAGTTAGAATTATAATTTTAAATTTCTAAAAATAATTGTACTACTGAAAGTACATTATTTCAATATTAAACAGTTCTGGTTCCATACATTTGGGTAGAGGTATAGATTGACCAGTAGTTGAGATCGGGGTGTCAGTAACTCAAAACCATTATAAACTGTTAATAACCATCATAATCTGTCTACTTAAACTGTTTAAAAATCACATTGTTTCTATTTAAAACATTAGATATCAAAACTTCTCTCTCTGCCTAGATTGTTTAATATTTTATATTTAAAAATTGATTCTTTTTCTGTGATTATGAATAGGTTTCTGATAAGTCCTAGAAGACAAGAGCCTTATATTTTTCTAGTGAAAGCGTTTGCTGGAACTTTGAGAGATTTGTTTTATATTATAACCAGGTATTCTGTAGAATTTCCAGAAATAGAAATGGGACTTTAGGCTTGTTGTAAACAAAACGTAGGCAAGTTTTCTAGTGCAGTCCTCATTCCTACCTCAGGCCCAAAATGAATAGTAATTTCACCAGTTATCTAGATTTGGTTTGGTTGTGCTTTGTCTTAACTCTGATGCTTATTTTATTTCAAAAGGCAAAGACTTAAAATGTAATGCAGTTGCAGCTGCTACAATGTGATGATTGGATTATGGGGTTTCTGAATGTTTTAATATACTTGAATAAAATATAATTTTGCACTTCTTTGCATAAACGGTGATAAAGTAATTTTACCCTTTACTCTCTTGGCTTCCTCCAAACAAGAATCCCTTTTCATGGGATCATTTTCTCAGCAACATAAGTCAAAACTAATAGGCTTGATTCTAATACTTCGTGCAGTTTTTAGTGGAATACAAGTGCCTTCATAACTATATTCTCTAACTCAGCTTTATATCATGTTTAGCATTCATTTTTCTAAGAAGGCATCATTATCATTAGATATACAGTAATAATAATTTTTAAAGTGTTCATTTAATTTAAATTTTCAGAATTATTTTCTGTGCCTTACACTACTTAAAATATAACCACTCCTCCCCAGATTCTAAACTCTCAGGATCGTAATCGTTGAATATTTATCCCTCTTTAAGAGAAACCTTTACAAAGCCTGTGAACTTACCAGTTGGGAGAATTGAGGCTATGTTTTTCCCTTATTGTAGGAAAACGAATAAGAGAAAAAACTACCCAGATGTCGCTTAGTTAGTAGCACCTTCTTTCTGGCTAGTTATTGAACATCTTATCTACAAGGTAAATCTTTCCACGTTGTATGTTTGCACTATATTATGTAATATTTCTTTCTTACTTGTCTTCAGGTCTACAGTGAATATAGAGCCAGCCTTGCTTTTGACCTTGTTAGCAGTCGACAGAAAAATGTGAGTATTATATTGAAGACATAGTCTGAAGTTAACTGAACAATGGTTTAATTCAGCATGGGATATTAATTAAGGGAAAGCTAGGTAAACTTCCTACTTATCTCTGTTCTTGACACTAAATGTTTACAAAATAATAAAAATAATACTAATATGTAACATTACATAGGGTATGGTTTCTGCAGTGTTGTAACAGTTATGCAACTTTGTATTTCAAACTTCTTATGAACACTTAGGTGACCACATCATTTTACCACATTACACTATAGGTGCTAGGTTCTCGCTCACAGCCTCACCTGTTTATAACATTTGCTGGCGATGAGTGAATTGTACTTTTTAAACGCTGTTGAATCCCGTAAATCCTTTTCCCCTTTCTCTGTCTAGGCATATACTGATCACAGTGACTCCGTGGCACGGAGGATGGGGTTTATTCCTCTCCCACTAGCTGTTCTAGTAAGTCCGTACTTCTTTTCCCTTTTTTATGACGAGATGACTGTCATTATAGAATATTAATAAATGGATTATCAATAAGTTTGTTTTAAAAGGACTTGATATAAAAATTAAAGGTACATGACTTAGAAGGAAATTTTGTTTTATAGTATCTCCCTTTTGGATTTTGAGCCATCCAATAGGTAAATGATATTAAGGCTCTATTTTATGTAATGGCTTTCCTGACAAGGAGAATATTCATTTTTGCGTATTCATTTGGCAACGATGCTTCTTTTAGAGTGGAAATACCTAGTGGTAGGCATTGATGTGGCCACTGTAACACATATTGGTGGAAGTATAAGTTGATTCAGCGTTTCTAAAGGGCACTGTGACGGTATTATGCTTTGATGAAGTAATTCCAGTTCTAGGAATTTATCCTAAGAAAATAGTTATAAAAGGCACATGATGATTTATAGGCAAGGTTATGCATCGCAGTGGCATTTGTAGTAGTAAAAATTGGGCAACAGATGAAATAGATAAATTTGGTACGCACAAATGAAGAAATACTCTGTGTTCGTTATAAGCACTACTTCTTAAATTTTTTCCGAAGTTTTTACAAGGAGATTTTCTACTGCTATACACAGGAAATATCATATATATTTTTTAAATAATAGCACTGAAATTTACTAGATCAACCAAAAAAATTAGTCATCAACTTCTGATATTTTAATGAATTGCTCAGAACAGCCTTGCATATAGTTACTATAATATTTAATTAAGGCTGTAATAATGTTAATTAAGAAGATTTGCTGGCTGCACTTATATATGATTATATTCTTTTTTGGGGCGGTTTTGGGGGGTTTTTTGTTGTTTTTTAAAAAATTTTTGGCTGTGTTGGGTCTTTGTTGTTGCACACGGGCTTCCTCTAGTTGCAGCCAGTGGGGGCTCTACTCTTAGTTGGGGTGCATGGGCTTCTCACTGCGGTGGCTTCTCTTGTTGCAGAGCATGGGCTCTAGGTGTGTGGGCTTCGGTAGTTGTGGCACACGGGCTTCAGTAGCTGTGGCTCGTGGGCTCTAGAGCGCAGGCTAAGTAGTTGTGGCGCACAGGCTTAGATGCTCTGCGGCATGTGGGATCTTCCCAGACCAGGGCTCGAACCTGTGTCTCCTGCACTGGCAGGCAGATTCTTAACCACTGCGCCACCAGGGAAGTCCCTATATTCCTTTTTGGCTACCTATTCTCATATCAAAACAAATGCCACCTTTTTGTCAAAGGACATCTGAAGTTCTCTTATAATGCAGAGTCCCATAGAAATTAACTAAGAGAGGTATAAAGAAGCTGTAGATTATACCAACTGTAGTTTTGACCAGCTTGCATAACTTTTTTTTAGAGGATGGATGATTAATAGATTTAATGTTATTTAAACTTCAGCAGGACTTTTCTAATAACCACATCCTAAATGTTTTCAGTTGTATTAGGAGCTTGTTTTTATTATGTACTAACTAATTTGGCTTTCTTTTGCTTGGGAAAAGGAGCTCCTAGAATTTTGGAAAAACAGAAAAATTTTCAAGAGTAAAGTTATTTGTTAAAGGTTTAAGAGATTGATGAAATAGAATTTAAAATTTTTCTACATTTGTTTTCTACAACTGGAAAAAGGATACAACAGTGTGAGAATAAATCTAGGTTGCCTGACTTTTTTTTTTTTTTTAAAGGATTGGTTAAGTGGTTGGATTTAAGTGTGTCCCTGCTTTGCCAAATAATAATTATTTATCTAGTAACTTATTTGCCAGAAAACTCGATTCATAATTAGTATGCATTTTTTAAATTAGTAGATTTTTTAGATTTTCCTTCAGTCTTTGTCTTACTCTTTAAATAAGTTTTTATGGTTGTTATATGAAAAGATTTGAGTTTAATTAATAATTGATTAGCAGAACACTTCTGGGAAACCTCCTGTAGTTTCAAAGGGGATTACGTAGTTATGCGAGGATCCAGCAGGTTTTCTTTTGCAGCGCTTTTCTCACAGAGCACCAGAACGACACCCTAGCTTTGGCAGAAATCTTGGGGCCCTGAAGAATAAGCTGAGGCCTCAGTAACTAAGATAATTCTTTAATTAAGGCCAAGAGTGGCAGTGTTTCCTTGTAAATGTTACCGTTGGTCCTAGAATGAATTCATATCCAAGAAAAGTAAAATAAATCATATGTTAAGGTCTCAAGGAAATTGGACTTGGGACACATGTATCTTAAAGTTGCCTAATAATATACTGGGTAAAAATGAAGTCGTTTAAGCCTGGAATGTGATCGTTGGTTTGCCTTTCCTAGTAATGAATAAAATTCTAGAACCATGTTACTTTCCATCACAAATGTTTGTACGACAGGTCATTTCCCCATTAGAGACTGTGACAGAGATGACGACTTCCATATCTTTCCTCATCGTGAAATTTTATTGACTATATGGCAGCCCATTCTGTCTATCTCCTCCCAATTGCTCTTTTATTAAAAGCTTTTTTTTTTTTTGCGGTACGCGGGCCTCTCACCACCGCGGCCCCTCCCGTTGCGGAGCACAGGCTCCGGGCGCGCAGGCCCACGGGCCCAGCCGCTCCGAGGCATGTGGGATCCTCCCGGACCGGGGCACGAACCCATGTCCCCTGCATTGGCAGGCAGACTCTCAACCACTGCGCCACCAGGGAAGCCCTATTAAAAGCATTTTTTAAATGTCATTTAAAATGTATCTTATGATGTTTATTTAGAGACCCTTCCATTTGATGATAACATTACTAGATAAGGTCAGTTATTTTCCCTGATTTTCTGTTTTCACCAAGCAGTCCCCCTATACCCTAATATGTGGGCTTATTATTAAGCTGAACCTATAATGTGTAAACATTTTCCAGCAACAGATCCCACCAGATTTATTCAGCAAACTTCCAAGGATAGTGCTGTTACTCCTATGTTTCTGTGAGATAAGTAAGAAAATAGGTGTTTCATCATAACTATCCAAAGGAGGCAGAACGTTTCTGGCCTTTAAGTAATTAATTTTGTAATAGTATTTAGTTTTTTTAAACAGTACAAACCCCCTAAGGTTCCCTTTTCTCTCTCCCCCTGCAAGTCATTGGGGGTTCTTAGAGAGTCAAAGAAAAAAGGACAGAAACAGCAGGAGCAAGGGAAATGCCCACTCAATGCTTCTAGTTCTGGTAGGGACACATGCAGCAAGATGAATTCGTTTGTATCTTCCAGAATAATTTTTATGTTAAAAGTCAGCTGATTTGCATCTATGTATTAACATACAGGTAAACATGTCATTCATGAGCTAGGTATAGTGCCTGACTTTAGAGGCAGCAGTTGAACGTGGCATTAGCCACAGCCATCCTGGATTTGTCTAAAGAATCCAAATCTACCACAGAAGCTTTCACAAGCAGCCAGATTCTGATATGAATCAACAAAACTAGAACTGCTTTCTTCAGTTTAGACAAAGGCCACAGGTATGTGCCCAAAGTGTTAAAATCCACATGGAGAAATCTTTATTTAAATATTAACTAATAACTCTGTTTGTATGTTTTGTTTATGTGTTTTGTTGTTTTGGTTTGTTTCTGGCTAGCTCATCAGAGTTGTAACAAGCTCAATTAAAGTGCAAGGGATCCTGTCTTACGCCTGTGTCATACTCTTCTATTTCGGGTAAGATTAACCATTCTTGAATATGTTTTTGGTTATACAGTAAAGTATAAATGCAAGATGTGATGGAAGCTAATAGCAGCTAAATCATAACAATATGCCCATCCCAACTGTCTTGGGTCTCCCTTGACAGCATGTATCTGCAAATGTATTTGTGACTCAGTTAAATTCTAGTTAAATTAAATATGCTGTTTGGTAGTAGTATTAATAGCACTTTAGATTTAATTTTAATCTTTTAGTGAAAGCATTTAAAGCCCTTTCTGCCTAGGACTTAAGTTTCACCCATGTTTTATGATAAAATCTGCCATTGTAATCAGATATTGTTCTGTGTTTTAAAAAAATCTTTGTTTCTACTATGTTTGCCATACTGATTATTTAGCATGCTCTAGGCCTATGTCATATAAACCCAAAGGAGATGCAGAAGTGTATCATTTCTCTGCCTGTGACTGGTTAAACTTTTATCTGCAGATTTGTTGGTCTCATGCGGCTTATATCTTGTTGGGAAAGACAAAGGGTAACAAATTAACAACTAAAATACCTTAAGATAGTAGTAAGCGGTATGAAGAAAATAATATAAAAAGGCATTTTTTGCCACTGCTAGTTTTTTCATGACGTGAATTTATGATAAAGTAGCCCCGCCTAGCTTTAGGTTCACTTACTTTAGAAGAAAGGGACCCCATCCCTGGTCCCTGTGCTCACGTGCAGTGGCGCATCAGGAGCCATGCTCTGGGCGGCAGTCAGAACTGAGTATCTCGAGAGGAGAAAGTAAGGAGAGGATAAGCGTAGCGGTAGTGACCTCAGCCAGAGATTCACCCAGAATCTGCCCCTGGGACGAGGTCCGCTTTCCAGAGACATCTGGGTATTTCCAGTTCCACGTTTTGGGTGTGTTTTCCTACACTGCTGTCTGCCTGCTAACTGACTCAGCAGGTGCTCCAGAGGTGCCTGATGCAGGATCCCAGGAGCAGTCAGTTTTCACCATCTCCACCAAGTATGTGACTTACAAATAAACTTTCTACGCCCTCAGTGCCGCGTTCAGGCTACGCGGCCAGTGTCAGTGATGCCCAGAGCAAGATGTGGTTCTGATCGGATTGCATACCATTTACTGTTTGAATGAACATAGAAATGCTTTACTGTATTAAGGTAACTTTCATCAGTTACTGCCATTAAAAAACGTGAGATCCTCCTTCCCTGGCACAGATGCTCACACTGCCCTCCGAAGTTCTTAGTATCATTCCTTGTTTATCTCCACCCTGCCAGGCAGAGAGTGTGGGCAAGGATGGCCGGCAGTCCGGCGGACCCCGGGAAGGGCCTGGGCTTCAGCTCTGAGGGAGGTGAACCACTGGAGTCTTGTGAGCACAAGAGTCCTGTTTGGGTTTTTGTAAGCTTGAGATCCTACTAGACATCCCCTAGTGGTGTCAAGGAAGCAGTGGAAGGGCTGAGTAAGGAGGGCGGGGGAAGTTGGGGCCGGCGGTAAACCTGGAAGAGTGGCGCATGCACGCGGAAGGTCCTTGCAGCCTTGGGTCCATGTGAGGCCCTCGGTGCTCCGGAGTAGGGAGTGGGGAGGCCGGGGAGAGTGAAGGAAGCCTGTTTGCTTCTTGTTTGACCTCCTTCCACGTCCCTCTTCGGACTTCCCCTCACTGACACGTAGTTCCGTGTCACTACCAGGATTTCGTATCAGGCCTAAGAAATAGCCACCCCCGTCTTCACTCACTGTAGAACTGACCGTGAGGTCCTTGGTGTTGTGCCATTTAAGGGCCCCTATTTGTGTGACGATACCAGTGTGAAGAGTTTTTTTCAGAATTTTTGCCAGATTTGTTTCAAATGCCTAAAAAGGTTATATACCTTTTGGCCCAGAAATCCCACTTCTGTAATTATGTATTTTGGAATTTATCTTAAGGAAACACAGATTTAACGTAAGTTTTCCTAACCAGAAACTTTTTAATAGAAGCAAAATTTAGAAATAGCCTAAGTAACCAGAAATTAAGGGCTTTGAGGGGCTTTGTTATACGATAACCCATATAGTGAAGCATTGTGAGACCATTAAGATAATGTCATTAAGGAACACCAGCGGTTCTGGAGAATATTCATGATGTATTGTCATGTCAACAACAACGCTGGTAATAAAATAACAAATTTTGTTGGCATTTCTGTGTGCTCAGCACTGCTCTGAGCACCTTACTGAAACCACCTCTTTATGGATTAACTTGTTAGGAAATTCACTCAGATCCACACAGGTCCTGAGCAGTGGAGTCAGGATTCGAACTCAAACACTTGGCCCCTGGAGTCTCTGCACTCGCTCTGAACTCCAGTCCCCTACTGCCTTCTGAAGAGACCCCATTTCTGGACAGTGAGAAGTATGAATAGACGTACATTCAGAGCAAAAATGACTGAAGGATAATATACCAGATGTCACAGTGATTTGCACTGGAGTGTGGCATTATAAGTTTTTGTTGTTGTTTTTATCTGCATTGACTAAATGTATTTGTTTTACAATAAAAGAATAAATGTCAAACAATTTAGAACCAGGTGAGACTTCTAAGTATAATTTCTTCTTATAAAGAAAACTAAGGAGTTTTTCAAAAATGTTCCCCCATGGTAAAGAAACCTCCAGAAACTCGGGTTTTGCATAAGGAACTGGGCCCTGCAGCGCCTGGGTGATCCTCTCTCTCCCTCCCCTCTACCTGCCCAGTGACTGAGAGGGACTCCTACAGTAGTTGGTCGTTTCTTTCCGGTTTTAGGTTGATATCTCTGAAAGTACTGAACAGCATTGTCCTGTTGGGAAAATCATGCCAGTACGTGAAGGAAGCCAAAATGGAAGAAAAGTTGTTTAACCCTCCCCCAACCAGCGCTCCCAGCAAACCATCCAGTAAATCACAAAATAAATGTAAACCCTCTCAAGGTAGGTTTGGTTCTTTTTATCACTTCTATGAATCATTCTATAATGAATTAATTGTCTGAACTCCACTTAATAAAAAAATCACTGTTCAGTCGATGTTTAGCAGTGCTTTCAAGATTGGATTTTGCTTTGCTTAGCTGTTGATTTTTAATGTTCATGCTGTGGATCTCATCACAGGTGCCCCTAACGCAGTGCTCCGAGCTTTTTCACTCCTTCGTTGGTTGTTCGGTAGATGATTGTTGGGCACCTCTTACCTGACAGGCCCAGGGATACAGCAGTGGGGCAGGCAGAGCTGGACCATCGGGGAGAGAGAGGGAGTGGATGTGCACTATGGCAGGTGGCTGTAAGTGCTGTGGAGAAAACTAAAGCAGACTCAGGAGAGGGACTGTGGTGGGAGTTGGGGGCACTCCCCAGCCGTGAGGAGCCGGCATCCGGGCAGAGACCGAGCCTTCCAGGGAGGAGCCTCCCAGGCACAGGCCATGCGTCCAGAGGCCCCAGGCAGGAACATGCTTGGCATGTCAAGGGACAGCCTCTCCCCCGGGATCGGGAGGGACTGGAAGGGGGTCCAAGAGGCTGCCCAGGGCTCCGGGTCACCCAGGGCCCTGTGGGCTCTCAAGGATCTCAGCTTTTCCTGTGTGAAGGGGTTGTTGCAGGGCTTGGAGCGGAGGAGTGACACGATCCCGCAGACATTTCAAAAGGACTGTTTTCAGTCTTTGTGGAAATTAACCTCAAGAAGGGTGAGCCCAGAGCTTCCATGGTGGTGCAGTGGTTAAGAATCCGCCTGCCAATGCAGGGGACACGGGTTCGAGCCCTGGTCTGGGAAGATCCTACATGCTGTGGAGCAACTAAGCCCGTGCGCCACAACTACTGAGCCTGCGCTCTAGAGCCCGCGAGCCACAGCTACTGAAGTCCACGTGCCTAGAGCCCGTGCTCTGCAACAAGAGAGGCCACCGCAGTGAGAAGCCCACGCGCCGCAAGGAAGAGTAGCCCCTGCTCACCACAACTAGAGAAAGCCCGCGTGTGGCAACAAAGACCCAACACGGCCAAAAATAAAATAAATAAAATAAATTTATTTTAAAAAAAGAAAAGAAGGGTGAGCCCAGAGGTGGAGGCCAGTGGGGAGCTGCCTGGCTCAGTGCATGGGTCAGCATGTGAGCGGGCAGGCTGACCAGATTCTGGATGGGTTAGGAGGGGCCCAGGGCTTGCCAGTGAGGTTGTACCATGGGAGAGGAGTTGAGGATGATTCCAGGGCTTCTGGCCTGGAAGATTTGGAGGAAGAACTGGGGCAATGTGTGTGACAGGTAGTATATGAGATGCTGGAGATACAAAGGTAAATAAATCATGCTTTAGCGCCTCACAGACTGACAGGGGAGACAACAAAAGTGGATAATCCAAATTGGTGAGTGAGGTTATAGACAGGGGCGTGGAGGGCACAGGAGAGGGGCCCTTCCTGGAGGTGGTGACACCTGAACTAAATCCTGAAGGGTGAGAAGAAATAGGCCCAGGTGAAGATCGGGGCACGTCAGGAAAGGGACCAGCGTGGGCTGAATCGTGGAGGCCTGAAAAAGAAGAGAACTAGTGGGTCAGTATTCCAAGCGTCAAGTTTGTTCTGGAAGGAATAAGAGATGAGACTAGAGCTGGGCCGGAGGCCAGTCTGAAGAGAGAGCCATGCTCGTCATGTATGCTTTATTTTAAAGTAGAACAGAAACTTGTGATTAACTTGAAAATAATTTTTAATTTTAAAGAACACATAAGTACCATTGGTGATATGGGGTTGCATTCGTTTCAGCTACCTGGATAGTTCATAATGGGTCCATATGTGATCTGTTAGGCTAGGCTCCTTCAGCACAGTAAGGAACTAATAACCATCAGTCTTGCTTTCAAGAAGCCTCTAATTGAAGAGGGGATAAAGCCTGTAGCACGCACTGCAGTTCAGGTTCACTGGATCCAGAGTCCTGTAATAAGAAGTGCATTTTGGGCGAGTGCCTTTGTGTCTGGTCAGGATGTTTTGGAGGTCAGGAGACCACTGGCCAGAGACCTTTCAGGAAGATATTGCAAGTCGGGCAGCTCGGGCCCAATTTGCATATGAACAGAGGGGCTGGCTGTCAAGACAGCATGGAGTCTATCAGGTTCCAAAAGAAGCAAAGGACAGCATGAGGGAGGGACGACCAAGAGAGATGAATGTATTCATCGTCTCAACCGTGGCAACGGTTTCAACAGGTGTATATATGTGTCAACACTCATCAGATTATCCATTTTAAATATGTACCATTTGTGGTATGTCATCCTTACCTTGATGAAGCTGCTCTTATAAGGACTGAATGTATGATTCAGAGATTGGTGGGTCCAGGCCCCCAGACCACTGCTCCTCAGGCCAGGCTCAGGATCGCCATGGCCCAAAATACACATTAGAGGTTTTGTCCATTGATTTGTTTTTACTTCTGATTTGGACTTCCTGGACATGAAATGCTGACTATGTCTAATGTGACTACACATAAGAGGTGGAATGGATTAGAGTCTACTTAGCCCTGATGCCCTGAGTTTAGGAAACAATGTTAATTTTTCAGCTCTGGCAACAATCTTATTATTGGTTTTATAGGAGGAGGGTTGTTACATAGGAGTTCTGATCTTTCCAGAATCAGGTAACAGTGTTATTTGTGTGACATGATCCACATAATAGCTTTTATATAAAATTTTGGATGAGGAAACAGAAATAGTGTAGCCTCTGAGTTTCATTATACACTCTGGGGCTTATACAGCATGCTATTTGGCTATTACTCGCTTTATCCAAAAGCATGGATAATCAACGTTTCTTTTCAGTACCACTATATTGGTAAGCCTGTGGTTATTATAAGTTGGGGGGAAACCCTCTTCTAATTAAATGAATCTGTTTTTCCACAGAAGAAAACCTGTCTGCTTCAGTCACCAGCCAGCCTCTTCATCAAAAGGAAAATGTCGTACCACTACTTGTGACAAGCAATTCTGATCAGTTCCTGACGACTCCAGACGGTGACGAGAAGGACATAACGCAAGAAAACTCTGAATTGAAACACAGATCCTCAAAGAAAGATTTGTTAGAGATAGACAGGTTCACAATTTGTGGAAACCGAATTGACTGATTTCTGTAGCTGCGTGTGCCAAAGATACAGAGTCCCGGGGCAGCACGTGCTGTGCTACCAGGATGGACAGATGCTGAAAATGGCACTTAAATATTTATTTAAGAACTTAAATTATTAATGGAAAGCAAATCTTAGTGTCCTTCTTCCAGTGATGTGCTCTGGCTGAAGGTCAGGTCACGTGAGTCCGCCAGCAGTGACCTCCAGCCTTGACTCCTTGGAAAACTTGACGGATTAGGAAAAGTTCCTCCTGCTTGGCAAAGCAGCAGAATCTCTCTGGGCCCGACAGGAGCAACACGGACATCACTTTTGCTTTGTCAATCTGTGCTTCCAGAAGATCGGATTTTGATGTGAGTCCTCTTCAGTATAAGGATATACCTGGAAAACTGTGAAGCTCTTAGCACGATGCTCCCTTTCCAGCCTCACTCTGTTTCCACAGTTTTCAAACGTCACTTCATCTGCCAAGCCATTAAAAATAATAATAATAATTAAACTTAAGTCAAGTGTTCTTACCACCAGAATAATCTTTGAAGATGTACCTGAATTAGAATAAAAAGCTACCTTAAATAAGACATGATGAATAGTAGCACTTTATAGAGAAAAAATAAAAGACCCTAAGCCAGTTTATTTAAAAAATATTAATTAATGAAAGTTATGCATCACTGAGAAAATGTTTCATAATTTTTCAGTTTACTCTTTACAGCAAACGTGAGCTGTGTATT
Source organism: Delphinapterus leucas (assembly GCF_059928025.1). Taxonomy (NCBI): domain Eukaryota; kingdom Metazoa; phylum Chordata; class Mammalia; order Artiodactyla; family Monodontidae; genus Delphinapterus; species Delphinapterus leucas. The sequence goes on along the minus strand of NC_143133.1, from coordinate 43,448,033 downwards.
GTTTCATTGCAGTGGATAAAATAGGAATTCCCTTACAGGAAGGCACTTCCTATGCTGAGAAAGCGGAGCAGCGTTAACTTTAACTATCGTTAACTGGTTTCACTTTAAACTAATTAACTGCTTCCTAAACTGTTACAGTTAAAAGGATTTGGTGTTGAACAGGCTGAAGAACTGTCAGTGTACAAAATTCAAAGGTGTTGACTTCAAGTGGGTTTTCCAAACAACAGTTTTGAAGTCCATCTTCTAGCGGACGGGGCAGCATCTTGCTCCGGCTTCTGGAGTGCATGGGTGGGTCTGCCTGTGTGCCTGCGCCTGGGCGGGCCTGTGTTGTGTGGGGAGGTGTGGCTGTCACGTGCACCTGTGCCAGGCTGGGCAGGCTGTGTGGGGGAAGGGAAGTGGGGTGTTCGGGGCGTCCAGGTGGCTGCCTGGGTGTGGACAGGTGTTTGTGCGGGGATGTTGGGAACAGCGGCCAAAAGGTGCTTTTTGGTTTTGTTTGAGATCAGTATTCCATTTCTGCTTAATCACTGGTTTGTGGCCCACGTCATAGGACAGGTTATTTTCCACCACACTTTACCTTGAGGAACCTTTCTGCACTTTTATAAAAATTTTACAGGGTCTAATTTCAGAATGTCCAGGTGTTAACCGTTAACTGTTAACTTCCTTTGATGGTTTCATTTTAAAGTTCAGCTCTTGTGCTGATATTTCCAGCACGTGATGTGCAGAAGGTAAATTGTAGCTGGTTGGTCTGTTTCCTGGGTGAAATGTGAAAAAGCAAGCTTTAATGCTTTGGCTTGTTCCTCTGAAAAACAAAAGTGGATTTTAATGTTTTACATTAAAGCTAAAGAAATCGAAATTAACGTTTATGTAGGCTAAAAAAGAAAATTGTACAGAAACGCTTTTGTGAAACCAGGAACTATTTTAACTTAAAGATGAAAGACTTTAAATTGTTTTGTGTATGTTTCAGTGAAGGCCCGTTTTAGGATTATTATTCTTTTTTCCATCTTCTCTTCACCAACATAAGGAACAGTGTCTGTGAGGAATGGGAACAGTTTGGGGATAAATTTGCCAAACACAGCCCTGATCAGAGCAAAAATATGATTTGGGTATATCTTTCAGTTCAGCTTGAATTACTCTGTTACTGTGCTGTCAGGTTTGAAAGATCTTTTTTTGGCAGAATATATTGGGAGTTTGGAATAATGTTCATTTCTTCTGTTAAAATGGCATTCAGTACTAATTTTATAAGTGCATCTTGTGTGAAACTCAATAAATTCAATTTTATAATCTTTTTTAAAAAGGTCACTGAATTTATTTTAATAATATTTACTACTGTATTCAGTGGAGTGAATTTCCCACTCTATAATAAGAATTTACTTCCAATTCACAAGTGACAGGACTGTCTAATTTGAATTATTCTTTTGGTTTTAATGGGAGAAAAATGTTTGATTTTTGTCTTTGGAGGAAAAAAATAGGCTGGGTCTTGATCATAGACCATTTAATATCTCTCAGCAAATTAAGGTACTTCATTTTGCAGCTATTTGAATGTCACACCATGTGCTTTTCACATCTGGGAGTCAAGTTTAAGACAGTACTTTGGTTAAAAAAAAAAATCTGAGGCACAACATAAGTCAGACTCATAGCTTTCTCTTTGGGATAGAAGTATAAACACCAAGAGTCATTCAGAGCTTGTTCAGATTTTCTTTGTACTTTGGCTAGCAGTTAGACTTTATACTCTTTATACGTATACATGGAAGAAACTTGGTAGAGCCTCAGAAATTTTCCTCCCATCCCTGGTAACTCAGCAGAGATGGATGTAAAGTCACAAAATAATTTAAAATCACTACATTTTGGACTGTTTCAGTTCCATCTGTTTATTCTTTCAACAAAGATTTATTAACACTTTCTATGTGTCAGGAACTGCTCTAGCTGCTGGGATCAGCAATGAACAAAAGTCCCTGCCCTCCTGGGGAGGACTGATAGTAAACAAGTCAGTGAAATAACAGCTGCTGTGGGCAAGTCGTCTAATAACCAAATGATCTCTCAGGTCTATTTCAGTTTAAAATAAATATAGTTCTTTAACATCTTAATGTAAATCTGATTTTTTTTCCTATTGGATTTGCTTAAAATAAAATAACTGTATAGCAGTTTCACAGTGCTTCCATAAAATAAAAAAAAAATAAGAGGGACTTCCCTGGTGACGCAGTGGTTAAGAATCCGCCTGCCAATGCAGGGTGCGCGGGTTCGAGCCCTGGTCTGGGAAGATCCCACATGCCGCAGAGCAGCTAAGCCTGCAAGCCACAACTGCTGAGCCTGCATGCTGCAACTGCTGAAGCCCGCGTGCCCAGAGCCCAGGCTCCACAACAAGAGAAGCCACTGCAATGAGAAGCCTGCGCACCGCAACGAAGAGTAGACACCGCTCACCACATCTAGAGAAAGCCCACACGCGGCAACGAAGACCCAACGCAGCCAAAAATAAATTAATTTTAAAAAAAAGAAAATATTTTTTTTTTACCAAATACTTCTAGTTGTCCACCAGCATCTTCTGTGGCATAAGCATAGAGCTGTGGCTGGGCACCTAGCTGCCTCGCTGGGGACTACGTTCCCAAGCCCCTCTTGCTGTTACATGTGGCCAAGTGACTAATTCTCACCAAGAGATGGAAACCAAAGGGTATATACCATCACGGGTCCCCTACACCTCTCCGTTTCCCACCAGTTGGAACCCAGAGAAGGTGTGGTCCCTTCCCAGCCATGCAGGTAAATGCACAGGGCTCACTGGATGGCAGAGCCTCAGTGGGGAAGGAACCCAGGTCCCTGAATGCCTCTGTGGAGTGGAGTTGCCCATCAACCTGGGACACTCAGCTTAGACTATACATGAGAGAGATGTAAGTGGTTTTGGTTCTAAGCCACTGAACCTGGAGGGTCTGGATTACAGCCCACATTCATAACACTTGGAAATCTGAAAGGGCCTATTTAGAGATCTTTACAGAAAAGGAGTGGATGTTAGACCTAACTTCCTAAAACGGGTGCTTCTAAAAATACTCTTTAGATATTTACTATTTGTTGTTTGTAGAGGAAAAGATAAAACGACTATGCCCCACTTACTCAGCAGTCAGACTGCAACACCCTGGGTCATCACGACATTAAGTGTTTATAAGTGGCAGTCCTATTTGTTCATATACTCTACAGAAAAGATGTGCCCTGTCCCTTGTCTCTCAGGAAATTGTACAGGAAGAATAGATTATGGGTACAGTCGAACAGCACAGAGAATTGGAAAGAAAAGGAGTTAGTATGTCAAAAGAGCAGCAGAATCATGATCATCCGGGACCAGTTTGAAGCAAATGGTACCATGTACGTGATGGCTGAAAATATCCAATGTGTACAGTTGAGAGGGGAAGTTGTTAAGAAAGAAATTGGCGTTCCAGGGGAGCTTCTGTTATCTGAGGAGTTTCCTTAGTAACAGGCAGTGCTCCGCAAGTGCAAGCTTGGCCTTGCTGTTGTAAATTTCAGTAAGAAAAGAAAAGCAACACACACTGGCCAGTTAATGAAAGGCACCGTTTTGGCACAGCATAGTAAAGTTTATTTGGAGTCGTTTGATATTTAAAGTGATGAAAAAGAAGGGAATGTATCTGCACGATGTAGTTTGCTTTTCACTTACAACTTTCTTTTTGGCAGGTGAGGAAATGAAGTGAGGGTCTTGAGAGTACAGTTGGCACCTTTTTGAGGGAATTAGATCAGGGATTACAGAGTGTTTGTGCTCTTGAGGGGTGAATCACCTGCAAAGTGGGTACTTTCAAAACTGCAATTATTTTCAACAAGCTTATTTTCACTTCATTTTAGATACGTCTACATAAAAATGTAAATACTCGGGAAAGAGACAGCTATCATGTCAGGGTTAACCAGATAAGTGAAATACAACAAAAATGGCTAAATAGCTTGTCGGGCTTGATGTAAAATATTCATGGCACAGTCAGTCGCTGTGCACAGCACAGAACTAAATAAGCTGTGCTCTCTGTTCACAGAGTTTATCTGCAGCCTGACGGGGGACCACTAACTGAGGTAAGTGCTACCGCAAACATGGTGCTGGTTGCTACAGGACATCGGATTCAGATGGGGTTCACCATGTCCACTGTAGCCCTGCCATTTTGTACAGTTCCTGGCACATGGATGCAGCCAATAAATGTTTATTGGATGAATAAACCTGGGAGTCATTGTGGAGGATGTGCAATTAGGCTGCTTTGAAAGAAAAGTAGGAATTAAATGGATTAAAAAAAAAAAAAAAAGGAAGGACAAGTCAGAAGTGAATGAATGAAGGAAACCCTTTAAGGAGGTGACTGTGGTCATTCATGTCGGAGTAACAGGACTTAAGGGGTGTAGGGCATGGTGACCTTGTGGACGTTGGATGTCTAGAATGTTTACCCCTCTAGGAAGTCCGGGGAGGGCTGGCTGGCTGGCTGTGTGGTGTTGAGTCAGGGACTTCCTCTGTGTGCAACTGCAAACCTCAGTTGTAAACTGGGCTTGATAATATTCTCAGGGTTGTTGGGAGGAGCGAATAAGGTAATGCATCTAAAACTCGGCTTGTAAATGATAAAGCACTGTACAAATCTGAGTTGTGCTGACCATCATTACCTGATGCCTCACAGCTTAGATTAGTGGTCCTCAAAGCGTTGTCCCGGAGCAGCAGCATCGCATCACCTGGGAAGATGTTAGAACTGCACATTCTTGGCCCCTGCCCAGCCATGTTGAATCCGAAGCTCTGGAAGTGGTGCCTGACGATCGAGGCGATTCACGTGCACGTTCAAGTTTCAGAGCCCCTGGCCTAGAGCCATCACTGTCTAGGATCTGGACCTCAAATTATGGGGCCAGAAACAGCTCCAGCTGCTCTTCCCAAGGTAAAGACCGAAGAGACTAAAATAGAATTGGGGAGCCAAAGTTCTCTAGCATATGCCTACGTTTTATTTAAAATCCACACTTCACTGATGTTGCTTTCGCAAGACAGGGCAGTTAGATGAGGCAGAGCAGGGCTGAACCGGTGTCTTCCAGATGTTCAAGCCTCAATGCTCCGCCTACTGCACCCTCAAGGCTCCACCCCCAACCTCTGGCAGTAGAACTTTTCAGATAAATCATGCAGAAATCATAGAGCGCTGGGTCAAGATATCACATGACACTCCAAAGTTTTAATCACCAAAGTCGAGGAAGAGAGAAAGGACACACAGTCCACTAAGTTGTGCAATTGGGCACCAAAACCCTTTGCAGGAGATTCATCCCCTCCGGGAGCAGCCTGCTGTTCTGAGAACTAGTGACACAGCAGAAAAGGTAGCAGGGTCCTTCACTTGGAAGCTTACTTTCCAGTGCGGAAACCGGACCACAACCTTGGGAACAGCTGAGTAGTGTGGAGGGTGATGGGTGCCATAGAGAAAACAAGATAATGTGATAGGGATGGTCAGGGAAGCCCTCTAAAAGCTGACATGTAAGATGTGGCCTGAGGTAGAAGGAACTTCTTTCAGGCAGAGACCAGCAAGTTCAAGGTTGCTGAGATGAGAGTGAGAAGGGTGTATTCTTCCCACAGAAGGAAGTCAGCAGTGCTGAAGGGATGTGGGGTTAAGGACAGGATGCAGCTTGAAATGCAGTAAGAGGTGGGCTATGGCAGGGCGTCCAGCTCATCCAAGCCCAGGGACCAGGAGGGGCCAGGATATTCCTGGGTCGGGGACCAGATAAGGAGTTAGGATGTTGCTTTGTCCTGCTGTGTGAAGAATGGGTTGTAGGGCAGCTAGCATGGAATCAGGGACATGTGTGTGTGTGGGGGGGGGTGCTTTTATGGAATAAACCAGGCGAGGGAGGCCTGGAGTCGGGGCAGGGCCAGGAGCCCCCCAGGCTGACTTGGTTCTGTCTCCACCTCGGAAGGAAAAAGCAGCACCTCTGCAGGAACCTTTAAACCTCCACTGGCCGTACAGCCACATAACAAAGGTTTCGACTTACACTTCATCCTTGTGTTTTTTCAATGCTGACACTGCACATAGGCAAAATCAATCATCTTTGTCTGATTTTCTGTTTCTCACTGGATGATGTAGTGATGAGCAGCCTCCTGAAATGATTGCCCAGACAGGCTGGGCCCGGGTCACAGGCTCAGGATGGAAATCACATTTGCATAACAGGCAAGGGAAGGAAGCACCCTGAGAGCCCCAGGCTGAATAGCAGGAAACTGGGCTCAGCTCCCTCATTGTCAGGACTGGACAGAGAACTGGAAACAAACATAAAATAGATAGCTAGTGGGAAGCAGCCGCATGGCACGGGGAGATCAGCTCGGTGCTTTGTGACCACCTGGAGGGGTGGGATAGGGAGGGTGGGAGGGAGGGAGACGCAAGAGGAAAGAGATATGGGAACATATGTATAACTGAGTCACTTTGTTATAAAGCAGAAACTAACACACCATTGTAAAGCAATTATACTCCAATAAAGTTGTAAAAAAAAAAAAAAAAAAGAAGCCGGTGGCGGGGTGACATAAAGCCATGCGGTTTCAGATCCTACCCATCTTTAATTAGAAAACACCGCATGAAAGAATATGACTTTCCCTTGTAAATGTAATGGATGTTCATTTCTCCTTCAAAGATAACATGTTTAAAGATGATGTAGGTCCTAGAAAGATGGAATTTTAGCCTTGAAGGGGCTCTAACAGGCACCCAACCTCTGTCCCAGGACAAGCTACTTTTCTCCTGTACCCCAGTGTCATCTAGCTTTGGCTTGAAGCAAGAGCTGTAGTAGTAATAAGAATAATAATGATTTTTTTTTTTTTTTTTTTTTTTTTTTGCAGTACGCGGGCCTCTTACTGTTGTGGCCTCTCCCGTTGCGGAGCACAGGCTCTGGACGCGCAGGCTCAGCAGCCATGGCTCACGGGCCCAGCCGCTCCGCGGCATGTGGGATCTTCCCGGACCGGTGCACGAACCCGTGTCCTCTGCATCGGCAGGCGGAGTCTCAACCACTGCGCCACCAGGGAAGCCCAATAATAATGATTTTTAGAGCAGTACTTATTAGACATCTACTGCAAACCATCATACAAGGCCCTTTTAATTCATACTTCATCTAATCTGTACAATATGCCTGCAGGGTCCCCATTTTATGGATGTGGAAACTGAGGCTAGGAGGCTTTTCACAACAGTCATCCGGCTAGGGAAAAATAGGACCAAGATTTAAAGGCTGGTTCATCTAATGGCAGAGCACTGGTCCTTCACAGCTGTGCAGTGCTCAGACCCCAGGACAGCCCTGCACCAGAGCTCTTACCAATACGCACAAGACTTTTTTCTTAAATCAAGTGGTTTTCCAACAAAAGCATGAGCATTTAACAAATTTTCCATTCCTCCCGACCTCTTTTCAGTTCACACTTTCCAGTGTCTCATATGATTCCAATTCTCCATAGGTTGGCTTTGCTGAGTGCTATTTTTAGAATTTGGACGATGAATGGATTGTTCTGGTTCTACTGCTTACTGTTGAATCACCTTTTTTTTCTCCCTAAGGAACCTAGACGGTGTGAGGCATGACAACATGGATTTATGTGATGCTTAGCATTTGGTTTCTCATTTACTCCTGCGTGGTGGGTCCTGATGTCCATGTACCAACTGGGAGACCAAGACCTTGGTTTTCCAAGAATTTGGGTGTGGTGCCAGGACCTTGGAGCAGGGCTCCTGACCATGCATGGGGCACATGCTTGCTAAACACGTGGGCATAACATGTCCCCCATCGCTGATCACGTGCTAAGAAAGGAGGGTGGGGACCACCTTCCTGTCTTGAGCAACGGTAAATAGCGCATAATTTAAAAGCTTTTGTCAATCCTCAGGTAATAGACATTTGTTATAGAAAAGTCAGAGGACTATTAAGAAAAAGGTAGAGATGTGGAGAGGAATATCTATAATTTTACCACCTAATTTGTTGTACTTTCTTTCAAACTGTTTCTGACAATATATACACAGGTATAGGTTTCTACGTGTAAATATATTTCCATGATACTCTACATACTGGTTTATAACATGCTTCCTTTCCTTTATACGTGGTGGACATTTTCCCAAGTCAATGATTTAAAATATTTTTAATGGCTGCCTAGAATTCCATTTACGGCCATATCATAATTTGTTTAATCAATTCCTTTTTGTTGGGCATTTGATTTTCTCGTTAGCATAAATTCCTAGAGCTGGAATTCCTTGGACAAAGTCTCCAAACAACTTTTGTTGTAGTTATGAAATTACCTTCTAGATGCACACATGAGCATACCTGAAACCCCACACTTCCACCAGCCCTGATCTAATCCTTGCCAACCTTACAGATGTTTAAAAAGGGTACCTAGTTTTAAGAGTGTGATTAAATATTTTAAAAATATTTATTAGTTATTTTTCATCTTAGTGGCATGTGTATTTATATCTTTAATTTTTCTTTTTGGTGTTAGCTGCAAGTGGGGCTGGGAGATGGGGACTTGAGAGCTTCCTGATTGGCCTAGACCAGTGATTTTGGAAATTTCTGATGGAGACCCATAATAGGTAATAAAGCTGACCCTTGAACAACAGGAGGGTTAGGGGTGCCAACCTCCTTGCAGTCGAAAATCCAAAATCCGTGTATAACTTTAGAGTGGGCCCTCCCAATCCATGCTTCCGCATCCTCGGATTCAGCCGACCGTGGATCGTGTAGTACTGTAGTAGTATTTATTGAAAAATATCCACACATAAGTGGACTCTGTTTAAACCCGTGTTGTTCAAGGGTCAACTATACATGGCACATTGAAACCAGTGTACACACACATATATAACTGAAAAGTAAACTTTCACCAAACAATACTTACCTTCACTCTGATTTATTCAGAAATTTTCAGTTTATAATTTTTAAATGCTTGTCACACTATACTAAATTGATTTCATAATCTTGTGATGGATTGTGTCCATTGTTTGAAAAACACCAGTTTACACCGAGCATAATCAACTACCTGGAACATACTGGCTCCGAACAGAATCAGGGTCTCATTAGCACAGGATGAAAGGGAGGGAGACATCAGGTAGACACGTAACAGAGCCGACATCAGACCTTGAAGGGTGGGCCCGTGTGAACACGTGAACCCTGGCAGAGCGGCAGTGTGAGCGAACAAGCACGCGTCCAGCACCAGGCGGGCTGGGCTCTGGGACGGATGGGAGGAGATTGTGTGGGAAAGTTGTCTGAGCCCCACCTGCCCCAGAGGACCTTGACTGCCAGGCTGCAGGAGAGCCCCTTCAGGGAGTGCCTTAGCCAGCCACGCTGCTGGAGCAAATTACCAAAGACGAGGGTGGCTTAAACAACAAACCTTACTCAGTTCTGGAAGTCCAAGGTCAGGGTGCTGGCAGATCTGGTCTGATGAGGAGCCTCTTCCCGGCTTGCAGGCGGCTGTCTTCTCTTTGTAGCCTCACCTGGCGGAAAGCAGAGAGAGAAGGCTCTCTACTGTTTCTCCCGTCTCCTGTCTCTTCTTATAAGGACACCATGATGGTTAATTTTATGTATCAAGTTGACTAAAGGATGCCCAGATAGCTTCCCTGGTGCGGCAGTGGTTGAGAGTCCGCCTGCCGATGCAGGGGATGCGGGTTCGTGCCCCGGTCCGGGAAGATCCCACATGCCGCGGAGCGGCTGGGCCCGTGAGCCATGGCCGCTGAGCCTGCCCGTCTGGAGTCTGTGCTACGCAATGGGAGAGGCCACGATAGTGAGAGGCCCGAGTAATGAAAAAAAAAAAAGGATGCCCAGATAGCTGGTAAAACATTATTTCTTGGTGTGCCTGTGAAGGGCGTTTCCAGAAGAGGCTAGTGTTTGATTCAGAAGAAGAATAAAGAGATCCGCCCTCACCAATACGGGCAGCGCCATCTAATCTGTTGAGGGCCCGAATGGAACCAAAAGGTGAAAGGAGGGTGAATTCTCTCTCTCCTCCAGCTGGGATGTCCATCTTCTCCTGCCCTCGGACATCAGAGCTCCTTGTTCTCAGGCCGTTGGACTGAGGGGCTTAAAACCAACAGCCTCCCCAGTTCTCAGGCCTTCAGCCTCGGACTGAATTATACCCTCAGCTTTCCTGATTCTCCAGGAAAGCAGACCGTGGAACTTCTTGGCCTCCATAACCTTGTGAACCAATTCCCAGAATAAATCTCCTCTTGTATATAACTATATATATATATCCTACTGGTTCTGTTTCTCTGGAGAACCCTGACTAACAAGGCACTAATCCCATCCCGAGGGCTCCAGCTTCATGACCTAATCACCTCCTAAAGACCCCACTTCCTAATACCATCACATTGGGGGTCAGGGTTTCAACATATGAATTTTGGGGGGACACAAACATTCAGCCCATAATAGAGAGAGTTATGCCTGGGTAGGAGTTCTCAGATCCCCAGTGGCCTTTCTTCGAGGTTCATTTTAGGATAGCAGGATCACCCTCCTCCGGGCTATTCATCAAGCCCAGTGTTGTTTCTTCAGGTGTGTTCAGATTGCAACTACTTCTCTGCACTCTTTTCCTCATGTAGGATAAGTTTTCCTAGTGTCTTTTCAAGCACGCATCGTAACAACTCCTCCCCCAAAGTTCTATTTAAACTCTTCATTGGATGTTTCTCCAATGGCTAAGGACAACTATGCAATGCAGATCAGCAGTTACATTCAATGGGGCCCACATCCCCTTGAGTCGCAATGTATAGAGCATCCAATGAACTGGGCTTTGTCTCTGGGACACAGCACTCAGCATCCTCTCATTCCCCTCCATCATTGTTGCCCCAAAAGACTGGGGACACGGCAATGGATCCCCATTCTGTCTAGGCCAGGCACAAAGTTCCCCCCAAAAGGAGGGTTTTGCTCAGTTCCTTAGTGTCCAGAAATAAAGCATCTGTGTTTTTACCAGTCGATCATTTCAATGCCATTTGAGGAGTGCTTCACCAAATCTTTGATCACACCATGTCCTGCACCCTGAGTCCTGTCAATTTGGAGCCTCTTTGTCATAAAGTTGATGGTCAGTGATGATGGAGAGAAAATCGATCCTCTGTGACTGGATTATGCTTGTAAGGGAGAGATCATCTAACAGGTTATTGTGGACATTGCAAACGTATGTACTCCCTGTACATGTACAAAGGAATATTACCTAAAGGGAATCTCAATTCACCATCTTCCATTCAGTCATTCATTCAGTCAACAAACCAAGTGAGAAGAAGAATCCCAAAGAATCACTTTTACTGCACTGCGTTGCTTATAAGAAATAGCCTTCTGGAGCTCACTGTGGTATTTACTGGAACGCTACTGGACTCTGTATGTTTCTACATGCTGCTTCGAATCCTTGTTGTTAAATGACGGTCAGTAAAGAATTGCTGAACGAACAAACAAAAATCTCCATTCTCTGGTGAACTTGGGCCCCTGGACTGAGAGATGAGAGAAAGGATCTGATGTGATGACGATGAAACCTTGCATTTGTGTAGAACCTAATACTTTCTGGACTGTTCTCATTAATTATCTTTAATAGATGAAATAGGTTTGACTCTACTCATTTTTCAGAGTAGGAACACAAGACCTGGGAAGGTTAGGTAACCTGCCCTATAGGTGACACATCAGGCTAGTGATAGAGGTATGACTCACCCAGATGCAGCCCTGTGACTCGCAGCTCCGGGTTTACCCCACCCCACCCCCTGAGCAGGGCACCCTAGTGCCACTGCAAATTAAATTCCTACGATTTCCTAATTAAAATGGTATTAGTTAGCTCTGCCATTTTAACACAGATGACTGATAGGGATGCCGTCTTTCCTCTACTTAGCAAAAGGCCTTTCACTTACAACTACATAGTTAAGCCACAAGATAACCCCCCTAGCAAGCTGCTGACCGGGTTTGAAAAGCCGAAGCTATAACTCAGTGCAGGCACAGTATCCTACCCAGGAATTAGAATCTCTCTGTGTGTTCCTGAACTTGGTCTAGACTCACAAGGGCAGCCTCCCAACCCCTGGGTTTCATCCTAGAGTGGGCCATTTTCCCTTTTTTGCTGTTTTGATCAAATGACAAAAAGCTTTTATTTTCAAAACGCCGTTTACAACTCACCAAGAGCCCACATACCATGATTTCATTGGATGTTCAGGGCAATCCCGTGAGGTCAAAACACATAATTCGGGCTTCCCTGGTGGCGCAGTGGTTGGGAATCTGCCTGCCAATGCAGGGGACACGGGCTCGAGCCCTGGTCTGGGGAGATCCCACATGCCGCGGAGCAACTAGCCCCGTGAGCCACAATGACTGAGCCTGCGCATCTGGAGCCTGTGCTCCGCAACAGGAGAAGCCGCGATAGTGAGAGGCCCGCGCACCGCGATGAAGAGTGGCCCCCACTCGCCGCAACTAGAGAAAGCCCTCGCACAGAAACGAAGACCCAACACAGCCATAAACAAATAAATTTTAAAAATTAAAAAAAAAGAATACATAACACTGGTTTGTGTTGATGCAGTGCTCCTTCCCACGTCTGGACTCTGTGTTCACGTACAGTGGGTGCTTTAGGTCATTCATTCTGCATGTACTTTTTCTGAGCTGGGTACCCTCACAATCTACTCCTTTTTATGGATAAGACTCTGACTTAAGATGAAAGCTGCAAGTTCAAAGGAACACAGGAAGTGGCGGAGGCAGGATTCAAACCCAGGGTGTCTGGCTTCAGACCCTGCTGAACCACCATGCTGTTCGCTCCATCTGCAGCCTTTCTGCAGCCCTGGGGCCATGTTTGCCACTTTGATCATGGTCCTGTCCAGAGAGCAGGTGGGACTGGCAGACAGCAGAGCGTCATAGAATCGTCCTCTCCTTTCGGCCGCTCCAGAAGGCATGGACACCAACTGGCTCAACCCAGGAAGCCAAGAGACGCAAAGAAAGAAGCTCACTTCTGTTGCTGGCCTGCTTGATGCCAGCAAGAGGGCTGGGTCCTCGCCACACACTGTCTGAGTCCTCACTGCAAGGAGAGAGTCTTTTTTCTTTTTTTTAATGCTTTTATTTATTTTTTTTAATTGAAGAATAGTTGATTTACAATGTTGTCTTAATTTCTGCTGTACAGCAAAGTGATTCACTTATACATATATATCTTTTTATGTTCTTTCCCATTGTGATTTAATCACAGGGTGTTGAATATAGTTCCCCGTGCTATACAGTAGGACCTTGTTGTTTATCCATTCTATAAGTATAGTTTGCAACTGCTAACCCTAACCTCCCACTCCAGCCCTCCCCCTCCCCCCCTTGGCAGCCACCAGTCTGTTCTCTTTGTCTGAGTCTGTTTCTGTTCTGTAGATAAGTTCATTTGAGACATATTTTAGATTCCACATGTAAGTGATATCATATGGCATTTGTCTTTCTCTGACTTACTTCACTTAGTATGATAATCTCTGGTTCGGTCTGTGTTGCTGCAAATGGCATTATTTCATTCTTTTGTATGGCTAATATTCCATAAGGAGGACAGTCTTATCTCAGGTTTATAACTGAGGAGCCTGAGGTCCAGGAAGGCCAAGTGAACCCCCTAAGATCATACAACAGTTGGTGGAGATGAGAATTGAACCCAGTCTGCTGACAACCAACACCACGCCCTTGAGGCCGACGGTAAAGTGACGTTATCATCCCCATCCAGGATCAGAGAAACAATCCCAGGGGCGCTGGTGCCAATCATGAAAGACAAGACGGTAGGGAGCCTGCTGCGTGTTGACTTGATTCTCAGTAAAAACCAGGCTCAAGCAGGACTCAGAAGCCCCTCAAGAAAAACCTCAGTAACTTTCGTATCTCAAGGATCAGGAACCAAGACACATCACAGCTCGAATACGCTTTCTTTACGGGAGACCAGATGTGGTGGTTTCCAAGAAAAACCAGCACCCCTGCGGAGAGACGGGACCCACTCAGGACCCATCTATGAGACTGGGCATCCAGCAAAGCTAGACTACAAAACACACGAAGGAGGGTGGCATTAACAGAAGGGAGACTGGGGAAAGCTGGGGGCCCAGGGGAGACCCTTCCTCCAGACGCACTCCCCCGGGGTTGAGGAAACAAAGGCGGCAGATTCCAGCCCCACCGCCGCCCTCAGCCCCGCCCTGGACCCGCGACCCGTCTGCGTTCAGAGGAGGAACCCCCTGTGAGGCTGGTCCTCGGGAAGGGGTGGCCGCCGCCGCCCCCAGTGCCTGCGGGGGTGGGTGGAGGACAGACCCCGGAAGCCCCGCCAACCCCAGCAGAGAACCGACCCCCCAGGGCGCCGGGGATGGGGCGGGGAGGGCAGGGTTCCGCGGGCTCAGAGAATGGACCCCCAAGGATCAAGTCTGGGAAGCCCTGGAGTGGGCTACACTCTTCATCCTGTAGCAGGAAGTTTTTTTGTTTTTTTGTTTTTAATTAATTAATTAATTTATTTGTTTATTTATTTAAACATCTTTATTGGAGTATAATTGCTTTACAATGGTGGTTAGTTTCTGCTTTATAACAAAGTGAATCAGTTATACATATACATATGTTCCCATATCTCTTCCCTCTTGCGTCTCCCTCCCTCCCACCCTCCCTATCCCACCCCTCTAGGTGGTCACAAAGCCCTGAGCTGATCTCCCTGTGCTATGAGGCTGCTTCCCACTAGCTATCTATTTTACGTTTGGTAGTGTATATATGTCCATGCCACTCTCTCACTTTGTCCCAGCTTACCCTTCCTCCTCCCCATATCCTCAAGTCTATTCTCTAGTAGGTCTGTGTCTTTATTCCCGTTTTACCCCTAGGTTCTTCATGACCTTTCTTTTTTTTTCTTAAATTCCATATATATATGTTAGCATATGGCATTTGTTTTTCTCTTTCTGACTTACTTCACTCTGTATGACAGACTCTAGGTCCATCCACCTCACTACAAATATCTCAATTTCATTTCTTTTTATGGCTGAGTAATATTCCATTGTATATATGTGCCACATCTTCTTTATCCATTCATCTGTCGATGGACGCTTAGGTTGCTTCCATGTCCTGGCTATTGTAAATAGTGCTGCAATGAACATTGTGGTACATGACTCTTTTTGAATTATGGTTTTCTCAGGGTATATGTCCACTAGTGGGATTGCTGGGTCATATGGTAGTTCTATTTTTAATTTTTAAGGAACCTCCATACTGTTCTCCATAGTGTCTGTATCAATTTATATTCCCACCAACAGTGCAAGATCATCAAAAAATCTAGAAACAATAAATGCTGGAGAGGGTGTGGAGAAAAGGGAACCCTCTAGCAGGAAGTTTTAAACTCCTCTGCCGAGCTCAGGGTTCCCCGAGGTACT
This sequence comes from Delphinapterus leucas, assembly GCF_059928025.1. Taxonomy (NCBI): domain Eukaryota; kingdom Metazoa; phylum Chordata; class Mammalia; order Artiodactyla; family Monodontidae; genus Delphinapterus; species Delphinapterus leucas. The sequence goes on along the minus strand of NC_143133.1, from coordinate 43,432,773 downwards.
TTAAGGGCTGCTGCGGGAGGGGCGGAAGGGGCAGGGGTGCAGGGGGCCCAGGAACAGCGGAGTCCAGGTACCAGGACCCGGGGGGCGCACGGGGGGTGGGGGGCGGTCCGGAGCACGGAGGGGGGAGGGCACCGAAAGGGGGAGGGGAGAAGCAAGGGATGACGGGGAGCAGGGGAGGGGCAGTGGGGTCCGCAGCGCGGGAGTGTGGGCTCAGGGTGTGGGATCAGAGGGAGTCGGGATTGCAGAGGGTCTGGGGCACCGCGGGGGTCAGCGCACACGTTCTCCTTTCCCACCCCCACTTGAAAGGAAGCTCCGCTTTCATCCTTTCTTCTCTGAGGGCTGCTCCGGGAGGGCCCCTCTCCTGGACACCCTTCCGTCTCCCCACAATCCGGCCGTTCAAAGGGCAACACTTGGCACAGCTGAAGTTGTGTCTGTTCTGATGGGCCGGTGCTAGGCCTTTGGGTTGTGAAATATTTTCCATATCACCCTTGCTTCTGAATAAAATGCTATCTGACAAAAATTTTATACTACTTTAAAACAATTGAAAACCATTCCATTCTGCCAAGCCACCTCTCTCTGTGTCCAAGTTTCCTAACTGGGGCCCACAGTTGATTTTGACCCACAGGTGTTTTCAACTGGGACCATCAAAAGGTGTTTTAAAAATCAGGCAATTTTGCATAAAAATATAATTTCTGTTTTTTAACTTGCTCTAGTCGCATCCCTCATTTTCCAGCTCAGCAGTAGCCTTGAAAAATAACAGTCTGCATTCCCCGTACTGGATGGAGCAGAACAAAGCTGGAGTTCTTTCAAAACATCATTCACAAAGAACGATCATCATTTGACCTGTCTGGTAGTTCCCTGGAAGACCCACACTCAGAAAGCTTGTCTTTATTTTAACAGACTCAAAGTTCACCCAGTGTAAAAGTCTCTCCCACTAGGATGGCCATAATAAAAATAAATACATTTTAAAATAACAGGGGTTGGCAGGGATGCAGAGAAATTGGAACCTTCACACATTGCTGGTGGGAATGAAAAATAGTGTAGACTCTACGGAAAAGTTTAGCAGTTTTCCAAAATGTTAAACATCGTTACCATATGATACAGCCATTCTCCTGGATATATACCCAAGGGAAATGAAAACTTACCTCCGCATGAAAATGTGTAGCAATGAATTTTTATATCAGCATTATTCATAAGAGCCAAAAAGTGGAAACAACCAAATGTCCATCAACATCAAACAGAGGAACAAAATTCCATACAATGGAATATTATTTGGCCACAAAAAGAAAAGCACTGACTCAAACTACAGCATGGATGAAACTTAAAAACATGCTAGGGCTTCCCTGGTGGTGCAGTGCTTAAGAATCCGCCTGCCGATGCAGGGGACACGGGTTCAAGCCCCGGTCCGGGAAGATCCCACATGCCACAAAGCAACTAAGCCCATGAGCCACAACTACTGAACCTGCGCTCTAGAGCCCACGAGCCACAACTACTGAGCACGTGTGCCACAACTACTGAAGCCCGCGGCCCTAGAGCCCGTGCTCAGCAATGAGAAAGGCCACCACAATGAGAAGCCCGCGCACCACAGCAAAGAGTAGCCCCCGCTCACAACTAGAGAAAGCCCGCGCACGGCAATGAAGACCCAACGCAGACAAAAGAAAAAAAAAATCATTAAAAAAAAGAAAAACATGCGAAGTGAAAGAAACTAGACACAGACTACATGTTGTAGGATTCCATTTATAGAAAATGGGCAAATCCATAGAGACAGAAAGCATATTATTGGATCCCAGGGCTGGCGGGAGGGGAAATGGGGATCGACTGCTTAATGGGTATGGAGTGTCATTTTGCAGGGTGATGAAAACATTCTGAAATTAAGTAGTAGTGATTGTTGTACAACCTTGTGAATATAATAGAAGGCATTAGATTTTATACTTTTAAGTGATGAATTTCATGGTATATGAATTATATCTTAACATTTTTCATCAATTAGCAAAAGTATGGAGGAATTTGCTGTAATTTTTGCTGTCTTATGGACCAAATGTCAGCTCCAAATTGCACTTTTGATACCGGCCTTCTACATCTGATGTGTATTCTGACTTCTCCAGGCAGAAAGCAAAGAATATGGATATTTATTCTGGATTTGATTGGAGAGAAAATAAGAGCAGAGACTGGTTTTAAACGATTTCAGGAGCTGGCTCCCTGACTAGCCGTTGTCAGCTTGCTTACTGTGGAGCTTCATTGCTACTGTACTCGTGTCTAGAGGAGTTGGTAAGGGAACAGTTTTAAAGTCTAAAAATAAAAGTCAGTAAGAAAAATAATGGAAATTGTCAAGTTACAATGCAAAAGTATGAAGTGTGAAGATATTTGAAAATTATATAACAACAAGGCTATTGCTAAACAAATAAGAAAGAAGCGCAGTGGAAGAGAAAAAAGCAGGTACAAAATTGATTCTTGAGAAAATAAATGAATACAGTGAATAAACATAAAAATATACAATCTCGCAAGTAACTTAAAAGTTACAAATTGAAAATGAGCAGAAGACCTAATAGACATTTCTCCAAAGAAGACATACAGATGGCCAACAGGAATGTGAAAAGAATACTCAACATCACTAATTTTTAGAGAAATGCAAATCAAAACTACAATGAGGTATCACCTCACACCGGTCAGAATGACCATCATCAAAAAGCCTACAAACAATAAATGATGGAGAGGGTGTGGGGAAAAGGGAGCCCTTCTATAACTTGGTTGGTAAGTAAACTGGTACAGCCACTATGGAGAACAGTATGAAAGTTCGTTAAAAAACTAAAAATAGAGTTACCATATGATCCAGCATTCCCACTCCTGGGCATATACCTGGAGAAAACTATAATTCGAAAAGATACACGCACCCTTGTGTTCATTGCAGCACTATGTACAATAGCCAAGACATAGAAGCAACCTAAATGTCCATCAACAGATGAATGGATAAAGAAGATGTGGTATATTTATACAATGGAGTATTACTCAGCCATAAAAACGAATGAAATAATACCATTTGCAACAACATGGATGAACCTAGAGATTATCATACTGAGTGAAGTAAGCCAGACAAAGACAAATATCATATGATATCTCTTATATGTGGAATCTTTAAAAAAAAGAGAGATACAAATGAACTTATTTACAAAACAGGAATAGACCCACAGACATAGAAAACAAACTTATGGTTACCTAGAGGGAAAGAGTGGGGGAGGGATAAGCTAGGAGTTTGGGATTGACATATACACACTACTATATATGAAATAGATAACCAGCAAGGACCTACTGTATAGCACAGGGAACTTACACTCAATATTTTGTAATAACCTGTAAGGGAAAAGAATCTGAAATATATATATATATATATATATATATATATATATATATATCTGAATCACTTTACTGTACACCTGAAACGAACACATTGTAAATCAACTATACTTCAATTAAAAAAGAAAAAGAACAAAAAAGAAACAATGTCTACATCCTCAGAGATGACAACTCTGCCCCTTAAAAAAAAATTACAAATTGAAACAGTAACAGGAAATCATTTTTTGACTATCAAATTAGCACAAAGATTACATAGAACTATAAAACCAGTGTCGGTGAGAGTTATTAGTACTTTTCTGCATTTTTGGTGGGGACTATAAATTATTGTGAATTTTCTGGAGGGCTATTTGACAAAAGGTATCAAAAGAATGAAAAGTTACAGAAACTAATTCCATGTGTTTAGGAGTCAGAAACAATTAACAGCTCTAAGTTCTAGAATCAGGTGAACCTAAGTGTGATTGCAGCCTTCGTCATTTACTAGCTGTTTAACCTTGGGCAAGTCATTTAATATTTCCGAACCTCAGTCACTTCATCTCTAAAATGGGGTCAATTATAGTACCTTGCTTCCTAAGTTTCTCTGAGCATTTGTTAATCGAGACAAATTGTACAGCATTTGATCATTAACTGGCCCCTATAAGCACTCAACAAATATTCACTATTTATTATCATTAAGAATTTATTCCAAGAGCATGTGATGTTTACCATTGTGTTCTTTATGCTAACACAAATTAAAAGGATGTCTAAAAATGTGGAATGTTTAAATAAATTATAGCTCATCTACATAATGGATTTCCATGTAGATATTTTAAAGTGTAATAAAACCTTTATTGACATAGAAAAATGTTTACATTATATTGCTAAGTGAAGAAAAACAGGCTAAAATACTGTAACGTGAAACTATATAAAAACGTCTTTACAAAGACTCCAAGCACACGATTAAAATGTTTGAGTTATCATGTGTGTATGTGATCAGACTCTTAAGTGATTTTTTAAATTTTAAGTGATTAAAAAAAAAATAGGCCTTATTTTTTAAGACCAATTTTAGGTTCATATCAAAACTGAGTAGAAAAGTACAGAGTGTTCCCATATGCACCCTGGTCTCTGACATTCACCACCTCCACTCCCACCATCAACATCCCCCAGGGAGTGGTACACTTGTTACGATGGATAATCCCACGTGGAAACATCATGATCACCCAAAGTCCATAGTTTACAGGAGGGTTGACTCTTGGTGTTGTACCTTCTATGGGTTTTGACAAATATGTAATGATATGTATCTACTGTTATGGTATCATACAGAATAGTTTCACTGCCCTAAAAATCCTCTACGCTCTACTTATTCATCCCTCCCTCCATTCCCCCAACCCCTGGCAACCACTGCTCTTTTTACTGTCTGCATAATTTAGCCTTTTCCAGAAAATCAGATCATTGGACTCATACAGTATGTAGCCTTCTCAGACTGGCTTCTTCCACTTAGTAGTACGCATTTAAGTTTCCTTCATGTCTTTCCATGGCTTGATGGCTCACTTCTTTTTAGCGCTGTATAATATTCCATTGTCTGGATGTACTGCAGTATCCATTCACTTACTAAAGGGCATCTTGGTTGCTTCCATGTTTTGGCAATTATGAATAAAGCTGCTATAAACATCCGTGTGCAGGTCTTTGTGTGGACATAAGTTTTCATAACTAATTTTTATAACAGCTTCATTGAGATTTAGTTCATATACCATAAAATCCACCCATTTAAGGAGCATAATTCAGTGATTTCTAGTATATTCATAGAGTTGTACAACCATTACCACCATCAATTTTAGAACCTTTTTGTAATCACAAAAGAAACCCCGTATCCATTAGTAGTCACTCCCCATCTCATCCACCCCAGGCTTAAGCAACCCCTAATATACTTTCTGTCTATAATTTGCCTTTTCTGGACATTATTTACAATATGTGGTCTTTTGTGAGTTATTTCACTTAGCTTAATATTTTCAAGGTTCATCCATGTTGTAGCCTGTATCAGTACTTCATTCCTTTTCTTTAAAAAACATCTTTATTGGAGTATAATTGCTTTACGATGGTGTGTTAGTTTCTGCTTTATAACAAAGTGAATCAGCTATACATATACGTATATCCCCATATCTCCTCCCTCTTGCGTCTCCCTCCCACTCTCCCTATCCCACCCCTGTAGGTGGTCACAAAGCACCGAGCTGATCTCCCTGTGCTATGTGGCTGCTTCCCACTAGCTATCTATTTACATTTGGTAGTGTATATATGTCCATGCCACTCTCTCACTTCATCCCAGCTTACCCTTCTCCCTCCCCGACTTCGTTCCTTTTTATTGCTGAATTATTCTCATTGTAGGGATAGACCACATTTTCTTTATCTCTTCATCAGTTGATGGACATTTGGGCTGATTCCACTTTTTGGCTATTATGAATAATTTTGCCATGAACATTCATGGGCAAGCTCTTATGTGGACACATGTTCTCATGTCTCTTGTGTATATCCCTACGAGTGGAATTGCTGGGTCGTGGGATAACTCTGTTTAACATTTTGAGGAACTGCCAGGCTGTTCTGCAGAGCAGCCGTGCTAAATGCCAGCTGTGTCTGAGAGCTCGAATCGCTGCACATCCTTACAGTACCTGCTGTTATCTTTTGCAGTATAGCCATCCTTGTCAGTGCGGTGATTTATCTTTCTACAGTGTACATGTCTCTGACTTACAGTGAGTGTCTCTTACTTTTGTAATTGTGAAGGATGTGTTATTAATACAACCCATAAGGGACTTCCCTGGGCGTGCAGTGGTTAAGAATCCGCCTGCCAATGCAGGGGACACGGGTTCGATCCCTGGTCCAGGAAGATCCCACATGCCATGGAGCAACTAACCCTGCGTGCCGCAACTACTGAAGCCCGCGCGCCTAGAGCCCGTGCTCCACAAGTGAATGGCTCCGCAATGAGAACGGTTCCGCAATGAGAAGCCGGCACACTGCAACGTAGAGTAGCCCCTGCTCACCGCAACTAGAGAAAGCCCAGGTGCAGCAAGGAAGACCAATGCAGCCAAAATAAATTTAAAAATAAATTAAAAAGAGCTATTTCATTAAAAAAAAATGCAACCCATAAAAGTTGTGAGTGAAAGTGCAGAGGAATGCAATTTCAGTCAGGGAAACTGGGCAGGACAAGCCAGGTTGAAGGAGCCAACATTGGCCTGTGTTGACTTGGGGGAGCTTTGTGGTCTGCCCCGCCCCTGTTGTCCCTGAGGCCCCACCCACTGAACGGTTCCCTTGCTTTGTTTCCCCAACTCCAGGAAATGGATTCAGAGGTTGGCCCTCCTTGGCTGGATTTAGGGTTTGCCTCTTTTTTTTTTTTTTTGCGGTACGCGGGCCTCTCACTGTTGTGGCCTCTCCAGTTGCGGAGCACAGGCTCCGAACGCGCAGGCTCAGCGGCCATGGCTCACGGGCCCAGCTGCTCCGCGGCATGTGGGATCTTCCCGGACCGGGGCACGAACCCATGTCCCCTGCATCGGCAGGCGGACTCTCAACCACTGCGCCACCAGGGAAGCCCTAGGGTTTGCCTCTTCATCACCCTGCTTTGGGGCCCGCCTCACTCTGATGCTTACCTGGTGGGCAGCAGAAAACATTACACGTATGGAAAAGCTCTTGGGATATTTCAGAAAGGTGCTGGAAACAATTTTTGCTAGGTCCTCTCATAGGCAACTTTACCCCCAACAATGCTCAAGCCCTCCTGGAAAGATGAGGTTCAGAACTACTCCCTTATCCCCAATACACTGCGGTCCAATTTAACTTGGTGCATCTAAGGGCTGACAAGTACGCACATGCGATCAGACCTGTGTCCCTGGGAGTACTGTATTAATGGATAATCAAATGACAGGGACATTTTACCTTTTTAACTTCAAGCCTAATGATCATTGTCTGTGCTGCCCAAGTTACAGAATTCAAAACAATAATCAGAATGACAGCAGTCACTATGAAGACTTGATGCCTTTAGCTCTGCTAGCAGTTTATATACATGTCTTTATCTTCTCACACTCAGTAGCTTCCTTGTGGCCTGTTTCCTCACCTTCCAGAAGGTGGCAGAAACCATTCCACATCCTATTGGTCAATTCTACAGTAGTAAAGAAATCATTCTTGTGTTTATCGAGTCTTTTTATTCTGTATTTTTGATGCTTTGACATCTTGGGGCTTTGCTGACCCTGGAGGGACTGTCCCTTCCAGAGTAGCTAATTCCTAGAGACAGCCAATGGCTGGTCTGTACACATGTGTTTCCTATGCAAACTGGCCAATAACCCAGAGCCCATACCCCCAGCCACCTCCTTTAAGGCTCTCACCATCTGAGCCGCTATTCACCTGCCCTAATCTCCCCAAGGCCAGGTACCAGACAACTAAGGACAGCACCTAGGCCCCACAGTCTGCTGAAGTTATTCACACCAGCCAATCCCAAGCCTGCCTACCCTGCAGCAAGTTCCTTCCCCTGGAAACTGTGATAAAGGCTCTTTCTTGTTCATGTTTTCCCCTTGCTCCCACTGCCCCCAGCAGACCATGGTGCTTCCCCATGTGGCCCTACATAGCACACTATGCCTCCTGTTTCTAGGGGCCTGCGAGGATAACACACTTCTTCCTTGACAACAGTCACTGACATGTCGGTATCTTATCATACCGATGAAAACAACTCCTATCTACGCTTTAAATACCCCTGGAGACCGAGTCTAGAGCCCCCTACTCCCTTTAGCCTTCAGATGACTTTGTAAGCATCTAATTCCCTGTACTAATTCTCTTTTTGCCTAGAAACTACTAGAGGCTTTTGTTTCCTGCAGTTGCCCCTGATGATAAAGCCACTTAGCCAACTGCACAGATGGCCAGAACAAAGACCCGCGCTGTCTGCCTCGAGCACCCACGCCCTCAACCAGGAAACCCTGCTCTATTTACTCTGGCATTTGTATCACCATCTCCAGTCTCAAAGGTGGTCACTAGGTGACTTTCATTGGCCAGCCTCCAGGTAAAGCTGTTGCCTGAGTACATGTTTTACAATTCCTTGAAGTCTGGATCATTTCCCTGCAAGTGACCTGGGCTCCAGGTTAGGTTTCAGTCCCTGGAGAAGACTTCTGTGAAGCTGAATTGAGGGTTCTTTCCATTCTGGAAAAGCACAAAGGAAGGCAAGGATTCTGAGATAACCTCCTGCCGCCACCCTCGTCTTTAGAGAGGCACTCTGGCTCCTGCTGCGGCTTAGGGGGAAGTTTCGTATCAGAGCCCATCAGATGTTTCTACCTGCATGTTTCCTTTGAATTCTTGCCCAGTCTTACCTCTTGGAGGCAATTTCCCACATTATATAGGTGGATCCCGTACCCCGTTCTGGTCATTTTCAGATAGTATAAAGATTCCAGTCTAGGGCTTCCCTGGTGGTGCAGTGGTTAAGAATCCACCTGCCGATGCAGGGGACATGGGTGTGATCCCTGGTCCGGGAAGATCCCACATGCCACGGAGCAACTAAGCCCATGCACCACAACTACCGAGTCAGTGCTCTAGAGCCCATGAACCACAACTACTGAGCTCGCGCACCTAGAGCCCGTGCTCTGCAACAAGAGAAGCTACCGCAATGAGAAGCCTGTGCACCACAACGAAGAGTAGCCCCCGCTCACCGCAACTAGAGAAAGCCTGGGCACGGCAGTGAAGACCCAATGATGCCAAAAATAAATAAATTGATTAAAAAAAAAAGATTCCAGTCTAATGTAAGGCAGACCTTTTTTTCCTTTTTCTTTTTTTTGTCTCACATCCCATTTGAAGAGGTACCCTTCCCCCAGTTCAGGCAGAGCAACAGCAGGAATGAGGGCATTGTGTGTCCTTCGGCTCGTATTTCTCCTCCCCTCTCCCCCATAGGCTTTGCCGTGTCTGGCTCCTCCAGAGCTGGAGGAGAAGGGTGAGCAAAGGGAGAGGAGATGTGAAGGCAAGGCAGCTCTGTTGAACTCCTGTTGGAATGGCTGGCTACCGGTACCTGCTATGTGGTGGATGCTCAAAGGTTGGTCCCCTTGTTAATTTCCCAGGGCTGCCATAACAAAGAGCCACAATATGGGGCACTTCAATCAACAGAGATCTGTTCTCTCACAATCTGGAGGCCAGAAGTCCAAAATCATGGTTTTGGCAGAGCCACGCTCCCTCTGAAGTCTCCAGGGGAGGACCCTCGCTTGCTTCTTCCAGCTTCTATTGGCGCTAAGTGTTCCTTGGCTGTGGCAGCATCACTCCAGTCTCTGCCTCTTCACACGGCCTTCTCCTCTCTGTGCCTGTGCCCAGTTTTCCCTCTTCTTGTAAGGACCCCAGTCACAGTGGATTAAGAGCCCCTCCTACTGCGGTGTGACCTCATCTTCACCAATGACATTAGTCACAGCCCCATTCGCAAATAAGATCACATTCACAGGTATTGGGCGTTAGGACTTCAACATATTTGGTGGGTGGGGGTGAACAACTCACCCATAATGGCACTCTTTCTCCTCTCTCTTTCATGGGGTGTTTTGTGGGCTCTTCAGGGATATCCCCTTCCCCTGATACCCACCCTTGTCGCCACCTGGGGCTCTTGGCGTGGGAGGTGCACTCTCTGTCTGACCTCTCACAGCTTCTGCCCATCACATCTCCGGCCCTAGGGTTCACGCTGGAGACCCCCTTGCCCAGCAAGCAGCCTCTTGGGCAGAATTTTTTCCAGGAAGTCTCTAGTCTGGTTCCTTCCTTGGATTCCCTTGGCCTGTCCAGCCCCTGGGGATGCAGGTTGCCCCCCTTGCTGTTACGCCTCGCTGTGCATCCAGGCCAGCTCCAGGAAAGGCGTGCCGCTTGCGTGTGGCCCCTGAAATTCCAAAGCCAAGTGTTCGTGCCATGATGTCACCACACTCTGCTCTGGTCTCAAGGTGCCCGGGCCTGCACTTCAGCAGCGCAGGACGCGCTCAGGAGGCAGAGTTTCCAGCCAAGGAATGCCCGGAGCCACCAGAAGCTGGAAGAGGTAAGGAAGGATTCACCCCTAGATCCTTCGGAGGGAACACCGCCCTGCCAACACCTTGACTTTGGACTTCTTGCTTCCAGAACTATACAAGAATAACTTCCTGTTATTTCAGGTCACCAAATGTGTGGTAATTTGTTATGGTAGCCCTGGGAAACTAATATAGTAGACATCTGGTATGCCTACTGAGTGAATGAATGAATGAATGAATGAATGAATGCCATCCATGGCAGCACTGTTCAGCCCCTCTCTATGGGATCCTGGGGAGCCCACTGTATCGAGACATCACCCCAAAGAAGGAGCAGGTATCAGGACCACTGAGGGTAAGCCCCAGCTCTGCTGCTAAGTGTCAGTTCCACTCCTGGCCTCAGCCTCCCCAGTTGGAGATGGTCCCCGGGGTCTCCGTGATCCAACAGGAGTGTGCAGAGACCAAGAAGACTCTCTCCAAGCAGCTCTCTCCAGGCAGGCCCGCAGGCGTCGGGTCTGAGGCCTCAGCTGGCCGAAGGCCCCCGGGAGTCCCCCCAGAGCAGGACATAGGCTGCGTGCCCAGCAGTGGGAGCTGTTGTGTGTCTGTGTCTGCCCACCCCCGGGGCCTTGGGTTACCTTAGTGATCATCTCTCTCCCAGGCTCCCCGCAGTAGATGGGACCAGCTGGCGGTAGGGCTGGGGGCGGACCGTCCCCTGGCTGGGAGACAACATCACAAAGGACTTAACCTCTTGGTCAGGGTGGAGAACCAGTGATTTAGGGAATTCACATCAGTGCTAAAGGCTTGTTTTCCATTTAGTGGATGCAGGGAAGCCTCTGGTATCGTCATGTCTCCTGGGAAGTCTGGCTGGTTTCCCCAACACAGAGAAGGAAAACTATTTTGGAAACTTGTAATGATATACAGAAATTTATCCACAAACTCTGCCTCCTGAGAGGACAGCTGGATGGCAAAGTTGGATGGTTAATTTCAGCAGGCTTGTATGGGTTTTTCAAAAAATTCAGACCTCAACGTGTTTGAGCTGTAATTCAGCTGACCTTTCCAATGACCGATTCTTCCTGCGCAGCTGCCGCCCATTGGAGTGATCACTGCCCTTGGCAGCTGGATGGAGCCCAAAGGACACTGGCCAAGGTCCCAGGACACATGAGCATTAGAATAACCTGTGTGACTTCGAAGACGTTCCTACAGTTCTCTGGTCCTCAGCAGACTCGTTTGAGAGCTAGAGATCACAGGATCACAGTGTCTGCTGTGCCCACCTCCAGAGGCAGGGAGAAGGTCCAGGCAGGCGCTCGCCTATGCCACTCGCCTGCTTTGCTGTGGTCAGTCCCACCTGACTTTGCGGTCTTGGTACTTTCACTGCATTTCTCCTTCCCTCCAGCAATGCTCCCGCCTGGACTCAGCCATCTTGTGCTGTCCTTTCTCCGGATACTGCTTCTTTGTCTCTTCCATTTGCATTTGCTCTGCTTTCTCCCTGCCGTTCAACCCCGGTTGTAACCCAGGGTGAGTTCCCTTTTGTGTCTGTTCTCCTCTCTAGATGCCCCAGTTTTATCCCAAGTCTTCAAGCAGAACTTCTCCGCAGAGGCTTCCAAGATGGCTGCTCTGCCCGGCTGATGGTCAACACCACATAGATGGGCATCACCATGAAGATGGATCACTGCATGAATGGGCATCACCACGTGGATGGGCATCACCGCGTGGAAGCCCACATCTAATTAGGTCCAGATCTAATATCAGCCCAAACCACCCCAACTGTGATTTCCTTGTCTTTCTGTGAACCAGAGATGGATGAAATTACACAGCCACCAAAAGTACTGGGGCATCTTTGCAAGGGAATTGAAGAGAGAAGTGGAATTTTGGCAAAACAATTCAGATTCAGGACTTGAGGTCCAGAGGGCAGTACGGGGGATCTGAAGGTCATCTGCAAGCTCATAGTTAAGATCCATTCTGACCCAGCTAATATGCTGTTTGGGATGGAAAAGGCTGAGAATATAAACAAAAGAACTACTTGCCAACCATAGGGATTATGGCTAACGTGATCATAACTCCAGTTTGGCGAGGCTTGGAGACATTGGGATAACGAGGCGTGTGTGTGTGTGTGTGTGTGTGTGTGTGTGTGTGTGCATGCACGTACGTGCATGCACACGTTCTGGGGGTCACTAAATGTGCCTATGACCAAATTCTAAATTGACAGATGGTAAAATCAGTCTTTATTCAAAGCCAAGACAAAGCTGAATATTCCAATCATAGAATGAAATTTGAGGAGAGTGTGATGAAGTGGGTCTTTGTGCTCCAGGAGGGGCAAAAAGATGCACCTCCTGGACGCCTGGCCCACAGGGAGCCCGACTGTCCAGAGGCCATGTCCTCACTGGGACGGACACAGCATTATCAGCGCCATTCCTCGAGCTGGGCACACAGCAGGGCCCACAAATATTTGTTGAGGAAATGAATGAATGACATGTTTTCTGCTCTCAGGGCTCCATAACTCATGGAGGAGGTAATAATTAACATCTCCAAGCTGGAGGGTCAGATAAAAACTACAAACAGAGGGAGTCACATTTTCAGGACCAAGCCCTGGAACAGGAATTCGGGTAAAGTATTTTTGTCTGATTTTTAAATATATTGAAATGAAAATCTTACAAAGGTATTTGAATTTAAGCACACCGACTGCTTTTCACAACCTTCATGACCCCAGCCTGAAATGAGCCACGTCATCTCATGCCTGGCAATTTGGGTCACTTCCTAACCATTCTCACTGTTTCCATCCTTTCCCCCCGGGGACTGGTCCAGGGGTTTCGTATGTGGACAATGGGCAAGAGAAACACTCCACTCTAGAGTCTTAATCCAGTGTGATGGGATGGGAGCCTTGGGTTGCTACTGATCAGGTTCTCTGCTACTGGAAGAAAGGTGGTCAAAGGTCAGAAAGAATAAAACAAAATGAAGCCCTGGCAACATCTTATGAATCACTGGATCCACCTGTGCCTGGATTTTCCCCTATTCTTTCTGGACACCTAAGTCAACAACTTTCCCTTTGTGCTTAAACTCCTTTGGAGCCATGTTTCTGTCTTTGCAAACAAAAGGCTTCTGGCCAATGAAATTTTCTAAGTCTCAGTTTCCTCTTCCACAAAGCAAGCCACCTCCTGAGCCGGTGGTGAGGATCAAACGAACTAGTGTTGCATCAGAGCTTTGTGAATATGAAGTAAACTTCGTTGTCATGTACCAGCCCAAAGCACTTATCAGCTAGGATGCTTTGGGTTGTGAGACATAGAGCAGGCAACTAAAATGGCTTTCAGCCATGGCTACTCAAAGTGCGGTCCCTGGGTCAGCATCAGCATCATCTGGGAGTTTGCTGAAAATGCAAATTCGGGAGCCTCACTCCAGCCCCAATGCGCATCCCTGTTTTGACAAGCTCCCTGAGTGATCCTCATACACACGCTAAAGGTTGGAAATCAAGTAGTACAAAGGCAGCTGGGAGCAGGTTGTTGAATTTTATCAAGGGCCTGGGTGCTTTCTACACTGCTTCCTGGTTTCCCGGCTTTTGTCCTCAGGTTTGCCTCATGGTTGCAAGATGGCGGCCTCAGCCTCTGATCGCCTGTCTTCACAGAATCATGTCCAGGAACAAGAGGGGCAATTTCTCCTCACATATCCTTTCCATCAGGGAGGAAATCCTTCCCCAAATCCCCAAAGGACCGTCTCCTTTTGTTTCAGGAGCTAGGGTTACATCCCAAGCCCACACCTAAGCAATCATGGATGTGGGGAATGAGGGACCACAAATGGCTCAAACTGAGCCACATTCATTGCCTGTGGCCACAGAGACACTAGCTCCCTTGATCAGGTGGGAGAGGGGGTGCCCAGATCTGCCCTGGGCTTTGGCAGCAGGGGAAGAGAGTCGAGCCAGCTGAGGAACGCCCCCGGAGGGTCTGCCACACAGATTGTGTTGCTTTGTCCTCTGATCCTTCCACTGAAGTCCAAGTGTGGGAACCTTCTCTATTTATTGGGAGCCTTCTCCATGGGTCATGGACGATAGGATTTTTCCAGGTGTATTAAGTGAGTTTTCATTAGTTCAGAAAGGCCAAGGAGAGAGCTTGGGTAGGCAGAGGCCCCCGGAGGCATCACCTGCCCCACAGGTCTATTCCGTGTGGACGTTCTAAGTCTTCCCCGGTGTCAAAGCCACACCCAAACACTGACAGCATCTCCATCCGTACAGCACAGCACAATGGTGCTACACGTGCTCGGGCATCTCATCACCTAGCAGGTGCCTGACATCCTCAAGGGACAGAGTCCAAGGCATTTGCAATTTCTAAATTCACAAATAAGCCTTCACCTGTGGATGCTCTGGGAACTCAGGAACAGAAGGTCTACCCGGCTCCCACCAAGCCCCAAGCTGGAGGACTTTGGGGAACTTCACTGAAGGGAGGCGTGTCCAGTTTCCAGACTCAATTCCCGTTTGACAAGCCAGGCAGCCTCATCTACAGCCCAGCCAGGGAGCAGCCCAGACGGGGTTCAGTGGGGCTGCCAAGACCAAGGCAGCCATGCGGGCCTCTAGTCCCAGTGACTAGGGAGCTGCTCCTGCTGAGAAGTACTCCCGTCTCGGGAGATCTCCAGACAGACAGAGGACGGCAGGAACAAGCATGCTCTGGAGGGATTCGGGCAGCAGCATGAACCCTGCGTCCCTGTGGTCCCCAAGTTGAATAATTTATGATGCTGTATTGGTCGGGTTGTGCTTCTAATTAGCATCCTGGGAAAAGGCTGCAGCCTCGAAGCCCTCCTGTGGAATCTCAGGGAAAGCTCTACGGCCCAATGAATTGTTTCGGTAACAACATCCAGTGCTGACCATGGTGAGCTGGCAGAGCTATGGGCTCCAGCCTGAGACGTCTTCCTTGCTTCACCAGGCTTGAGGCGTTTCTCGGTGTTTCGCAGGGCTTACCCTGCTCCAGGGCAGAGGTGGGAGGCTTCAGTGGATGGCATCTGTGAAGGGAGGCCTGGTGCCTGGCTCTGAGCTCACAGCAGGTAGTGTAACCTGGAGACGCCTTGCTCAAAGGCCCTGGACTGTCTCTGAGCAGTACCCAAGGGCCTCCGGCAGTAGAAACCGGGGCACTGACAAGCCTGCTTCCACAGGGTGTTTGACTCCGCTCAGAGAGACACTGGAGACACTGCAGGAGTGTCTCCAGTTACAGCCCAGAGATGACCAGAGCAAGCAGCCAGAGGGAGCTGACAGCAGCCCTGGGAAACCAGGAAGGCAGAACCAGATGCTTGGAATCACACAGAGGTGAGGCGCCCTGGCCACGTGATTGTAAATCCCAGATTAGGGGCCTTCGTTACATGGAAGGAGGCAATGGGGCAGGATGGAGGAAGACACCAGGACTGCTAATAACCAGCTCTGCCCCTAACTTGCCGTGTGACCTTGGACACACTAACCTCTCAGCACCTCAGTTTCCTTCTCTGTAAAATGAGGCAGTGATAATGACCTAGCACATAGAGGTACTCAAAAAAGAATCTTTGCTTCCTTTTGCCTTTTGGCAAATTACTTGACCTCTCAGACCCTCGGTTTCTTCTTCTGCAGATATAATAATCCTCATGACATTGAGTTGTGGGAAAGAATATGATAATAGCTGACGTGGATGCATTTGCTGAGCATTTATTCTGTGGCTCGCCCCGTTTTCAGTGCTTCACATGTATTATTCACTTATTTATCCTCTCAATGGACCCATGAAGTAGGTACTATTATCATCTCCATTGTACAGGTGAGGAAAGGAGATACAGAGAGGTTAAGAAACCAACCCAAGGCACATAGCCGGGTAGAGCAGCCTAGATGCTCACTGATATTTGCTTGGGGGGGGAAAGTGGAATATTTGTCTCTGAAATATTAGTATAGCTATTCTGAGGGATGGGACAAGGAGCAATTTTAAGTTTCTTCTTTGGGATTTTCTCAGTTTCTAGGTTTTCTACCATGAAATGTGTGACTTTCTTTATCACACACAAAAAAAGTCTCAACAAAGGTTAAAATATATCAGAAGGAAGTCTACAGTTCAGCCCTTCTCCACCTGATGCTCTGCAGGCTGTTGATAGGGAGACAGGGTCGTACAGTTCCATTTGTGGGAAATACCCAGAAGAGGTGACTCCATCAAGACAGATGCAGATGGGGGCTTGCCAGGGGCTGGGAGGCGAGGAGAGCCAGCACCTGCTTAATGGGATCGGGGATTTCTTGGGGTTGATGAAGGTGTGTTGGTACCAGACAGAGACAGCATTTGTCCAACCCTGTGAATGTACTAAATACCAATGAACTGTACACTTTAAAATGGCGAATTTTATGTTACGTGAATCTACCTCAATTTTTTAAAAAGGAGAATAGGGCTGTGCCTGTAGCTTATGCCTGTCCAGGGGCTGGATCTGCTGGACTGACCCTCCCCGCTCCGGGGGTTTTGCATGATGCTCCAGGAGAGACCAGCACCTCTCACACAGCGCCCTGTGCCTCCCTGTGCGCCCTACCACCCTCTGAGGGCGAGGGGCCACTTAGGCCCCTTGGAGCCTTGAGGCCCTTTTCTGGATGAGGAAAGGGCTCCCCAACCCCCTGTCCCCCCATTTCCTGTGCAGACTCAGCCCAGTGCAGCCCTCAGGGCCCGGCGAAGGGGTGGGGAGTGTCGTGTGGAGGGTCATTGGACGTTGTGCCCTTTGCTGGACTTAATCGTTGTTCTTTACCTCTGATGTGCTCGTTCAAGGTGAGTCACTTCCCCCTTAAGACCCCTCCATCCTTCGAGCCTGACCCCCTGGCTCTCCCCGAGCCCCAGACTGGAAAGCCGGTGTCACAGGATGAACGGGATGGAAGTGAGGTGGCAGTTCCTCCTGCTTTGTGGCCTCGGTCGCAGGACCAGCCTGGCTGCCAGTTTCAACAGCGCTTTTAGGAGATCGAGTGGGTGAGGCAGCTCTTAGCAGGAGGGAGCTCAGAGGCCTCCAGACAGTCTAGAGAGGCAGGCCCCTGTTTTCATTCTTCCCCTCCTTCCCTCCGACAAACAGCAAGGGCTCAGCAACGGTCTCCAGATGAGTTCTATGGTGAGACAATAAAAGACTGTGTTTGACTCCCAGCTCTGCCACTCACTGGCCACGTGGATTTGGGCTCGTTTTCCTGCTTCCTTGATCTTGGGTTTCCTCCTCTGTCCAAGGGAGAAATAAGAGCAGCCCCTGCCCCGCAAGGTGTGGAGAGGCTGGGATGGGCGAAGGGGTGAAGGCCAGAAGACCCTGGGAGGGAGTCAGTAAACCCTGAGCTGTGATGGGATGACACCAGCATGGGAGAGGGGACCGCCACCGAGGGCCACATACTTTCACTTTCAAACATTTCCTGCAAACACCTTACTTACTTTCCCAGGGTTCAGTTCCCCTACCCCCTCCCCGGGGGGGTGTAAAGAGCTTGGACTTCCAACAAGGTTTTCATTAGCTTTACTGTGTAAATAAGGAAACTTTCTTCCTCCTGGCTGCCAGGAATTGGATCCCCTCCTGCCTCCAGGAAGGAGGTGCCCTGCCCCGTGTGAGTACCCGGGAGATCATTGGAACGGTTGCTACCTAACCACAGAAGGGAGCAAGTGATCATAATTAGAGTCAGGGCCTCGTCTGCTGCAGCACAAGGGTGCAGCCTGGCCCGTGTGTGGGAAACCTCAGGGCTCCCCAACCCCCTGCCCCCTGCCCCCCACAGGAGCAGCTCCAGGCAGTGGGAAAAGGCTTGACAGCCCAAATCTCAGCCTCCTACTGGATGCAAGGACCCTTGAGGGGGCACATGAAATCTGTCTGAGCTTCTGTTTCCTCATTTGTAAAGTAGAGACAATAACTCTTCCCACATGGAGTGTCGATTCATTCGCTAGGGCTGCTGTAACCAAGTTCCACAAACTGGTGGCCTAGACGACAGACAGGCACTGTCTCACAGAGAGTGAAGGATGTGTCCCTGGCCTCCCTCCTTGGCTTGTAGACGTCCGTCTTCTCTCTGTTTCTCTGCACAGCATCTTCCCTCTATGTCTGCCTTTGTCCAAATGTCCCCTTTTTATAAGGACACCAGCCATTTTGAATTAGGGCCCACCCTAATGACCTTAGCTTAACTAATTACCTCTGTAAAGACCCTGTCTCCAAGGAAGGTAACATTGTGAGGTACTAGGGGTAAGGACTTTGGGGGATGCAGTTCAATCCATAACAGGGTGGCTGCCATGATGATAGGAAATCAGGGGTGATTCATAAATGTGTTCGATTTTCTCTCCTAGAGGCTTGGGAGCCTTTGTCTTGGGGACACTACTATGGTCCTCTTCTTGCCTTGGCAGCTGGGTGGTTCCCTACTGTATTCTAGATGATTCCACTGTACACTCTATGATGGACAAGGGCCATGAGCTCAGCACAACATGTCATGATGGCCCAGAAACCTGCTTCAGTGAATTCTTCCCGACTTTGTTTTCTCCTCCCCAGACTTCAGGCATCTTTGCTTAAGAAGCAGTGTGGTGTGGTAGCTAAAATCCCAGGCCCGGAGTCAGGCCAATCTGCACCCAGTCCCCCACCTCCATTCCTCAGCAATGGAACTTTACCAAGTCTCTTCACCTTGGGAATCAAGAAAATGCATCACACCTAAATGGGTGGGATAGGGAGGGTGGGAAGGAGACGCAAGAGGGAGGGGATATGGGGATATATGTATATGTATAGCTGATTCACTTTATTTTGTTTTTTTAAATACATTTATTTATTTTATTTATTTATTTTTGGCTGCGTTGGGTCTTCGTTGCTGTGCGTGGGCTTCCTCTAGCTGTGGCGGACGGGGGCTCTACTCTTCGTTGCCGTGCGCGGGCTTCTCATTGCAGTGGTTTCTCTTGTTGCGGAGCACGGGCTCTAGGTGCATGGGCTTCAGTAGTTGTGGCATGTGGGCTCAGTAGTTGTGGCTCGCAGGCGGTAGAGCGCAGGCTCAGCAGTTGCGGCACACGGGCTTTGTTGCTCCGCGGCATGTGGGATCTTCCCGGACCAGGGCTCAAACCCGTGTCCCCTGCATTGGCAGGCGGATTCTTAACCACTGCGCCACCAGGGAAGCCCCCTCAGTTTGTTATAAAGCAAAAACTAACACACCATTGTAAAGAAATTATACTCCAATAAAGATGTTGAAAAAAAAAAAGGATCACGTGCATTGTGTCTGGGATATAATATGATACTGAGTCAAATCTGTTAAGTTTACATGTGTTCTCTCTCAGTGTGAACCGCTACGTTACATGGCGTGTCCCTCTTGGTCTCTGTCCTCCAAACTCATCCAGACTCCGCTCCTTTTGTGTCCCATTTGAACCTGGAGAACTACTCTGCTCCATTTGCTTCGGTGTCTAACTTGTAAACAGGGTGACAGTTCTTCAGCTCAAGGCATGGTGGGTAGAAGGAGCCACGTACCTTACCCTGAGACTAGCCGGACTTCAGGACACCCCCGGTGAGCCCACCGGCCCCTTGAGCCAGAGACTCAGCAGCACAGGCAGAGTGCAGGACAGGAGGCCAGCCCCCTCCAGGCTGCCCCCCGCTCCCTCCCCACCATGCTGGGGCTGCTGAGCAGAGATGAGCTTCAAGAAGCCAGGCCAGGTGGGAATTCCTGCCCCAAGCAGCTCAGGGCGGGGGCGAACTGAGTCCAGGGGCACCGGTCGAGCTGTGAGGAATCCTCCCATAGGAGAATCTGTGACCTCTGAATGACACTGAGAGCACAGTGCTCTTGTTACCGAGGAAGGGCTCGTGTGCACAAGGCACCAAGAGCCAAACTCTGCCAGCGGATGTTTGCAGCAAAGTCAGGGTTTATTTGCAGGGTGCCAAGCAAGGAGGACAGGCAACTTGTGCTCAAAAGACCCCAACTTCCTGATGGCTTCCAGGCAAGGTTTTAAAGACAGTGTTAGGGGATAGGATGTCCTAGGGTGCCTGACCAGCTGGTGGACCTTCTTCTGACTGCTTGGTGGTGAGGTAACGGAGTGATGTTTCAGGAATCCCAATCGTCAACCTTCTGGTTCCCACCAGCCTGGGGTCTACGTGCTTATGGTCAGCATGTAGTCACCATCCTCCACCTGGGTGGGGGTCTTAGTTTTTATAGAACAACTGAAAGATATGCACCAGATTGTTCTCTGTATCTTCAGGAGGAGCTAGGAGTCTGGTGACTCTGAGGCGGGAGATAGATGGGCTCCAGTTTAAGCATTTACAACCGGCCTTCTGTTTACATTTCGTAGGCCAGGAAAAAGTGGGCTTCAGACCTGACACTTACAACTAGTCTCCTGTTTGCATTTCCTGAGACAAGAGTTAGATGGGCTCCAGGTTAGACATTTAAAATCAACCTCCTGTTTACTCTCTGAAATGGAAGCTATGACAGGGACTGGATAATTAGCCAAGCTTTGCCTCTCGTGGAGGCCTTAAGACAACAGTCATGGCAGGAACAAAGAGGGGCAAAACCTTGTTTGAGTAAAGGATCAAGGGATCTCTTCTTCCCCCCTCCTTGGGGCAAGGGAGACACTACTCATGTGCAGAAAGGCTCCTTGGGGATCAAAATCAGGGGACAACTCCAGGCCATAATGAGTCTTGCTTCCCCCAGAATCCTTTGCGTAGAGATCCGTCTTGGCTGAGAGATGTGTACGCACCTAAGGGGAGGGTCCTGAGACAAATTAGCCAGGGAGCACAAAGCAAGATGTTTGGCCAGAAGGAAGACAAAGACCCGGAAAACTTCCCCCTTATAAAGGATTTAAACTTCCCAAAGGCGAGACTCTCTCTCTGAGTTCGCCCGTCCATCTTTCCGCATGTACTCTGCTTTCCCAATAAATTTTTTACTTTTTTCTTCACCTTCTGCCTCCTAGCCTGAATTCTTTCCTGACAAGGCAGGCAAGAACGGGGGGTTTAGGCCCTAGCCGCTGGCCTCTGTGGTCCAGCAGTTAGGACTCCCCGTCTGGGAACTAAGATCTTTCTTCCAACTACTGCTCACTGCTGCCTGCATCTGAAATCAACTCTATTGTTCTAATCGCTACCTGCTTGAGTCCGCTCTCTGGAACTTCGGGAAGACCCAGGGGATTGAAGCCTTTTTTCTACAGAGAAGAGACAGGGAGATCAGCTTGGTGCTTTGTGACCACCTAGAGGGGTGGGATAGGGAGGGTGGGAGGGAGGGAGACTCAAGAGGGAGGAGATATGGGATA
Organism: Delphinapterus leucas; assembly: GCF_059928025.1. Classification (NCBI taxonomy): domain Eukaryota; kingdom Metazoa; phylum Chordata; class Mammalia; order Artiodactyla; family Monodontidae; genus Delphinapterus; species Delphinapterus leucas. Next base: position 43,411,292 of record NC_143133.1, on the reverse strand, counting down.
TATGTATATGTATAACTGATTCACTTTGTTATAAAGCAGAAAGTAACACACCATTGTAAAGCAATTATACTCCGATAAAGATGTTTAAAAAAACAAAAGAGAGACGGGAGCATGGAGGGCCTTTCTACCCAGGAGGGCCTCACAGGGTCCTGCTTGGTTTCAATCCCCACTTTTCTTTGACACTCCTCAATCCTGAGGGGAACTACGGCAGGACAAGAAAGGCAATGAAGTTCTGAATAGAGAGGTTAATAAACTCAGTAAGGGAACTTGGTTTTAGGGGGACTCGGTTTCACTCTGATAGGATTAAGCTGGGCTACAAGCCCTTGGGGTGCTGGGCAGGGTCTCCTACAGTGACCCTGCTGTCAATCAGGTGGGAAGAGGAGGATTCTGGGACGGGAAGTAATGTGGAAGGCTGACCTTAAACTGGTGAGGTGTTGGCCGCCTGCTTCTCTGTGGGCCCCTCCGTGGGGACCAGGACCCCAGGAGTAGGGAGCAGTGACTGCTGCCTGGGAAGGGGCTGAGCCAGGCAGGGGACAGCTGTGGGTGGCCTTGAGGGTTCTGAGAGCAACCGTGGCGGTGGTAGTTGTCAGTTATTCTAGTTACATCCCTTTGGTGTTCCCTAAGTCCCCTGTAAAATCTTGCTAAACTATCCAGCCTGGTCTCAGCTGGGCTGGAGCAAATCGACGGAAGGGTCTGTGTTCAGGGTTAGGTCAGAGAGAGTAAAGGGCCAGCAGGGGTGTGATGACACCAGGGGAGTCCCAGAGTCAAGCCTGCCATGGCCCTCCGCACTGGAGAGTCCCCCTCCCTGCCGCCAGTCTGGAGAATCAAGGTGAGAATTTGATGAGAACGCTGGTGGGGGAGGCACAGCCACCCAAGTGACCAATTCCCTTTTCTACGCGTTTCCTTTCCAAAGACTAGTGCCCAGAATTATGTGCCCTGGGTGGCATGGGAGCCAGGGCTTCCTGTAAGGGCAGAGGGAGCCAATAGTGAGTCAAGAGAATCTGCCCTGGAAAAGCCAAGTTCAAAATCCAGGAGAACCAAGCTCAGAAGGTCAGAGCATGATTGGGGGGTGCATTACAGAGTTATGGGTTTAGAAACCTTCATCTGCCTCTTCAAATCTCTGACCTCATTTCCAAACCCTGCACTGGAGCCACCTAGGCTTCTTGCTCTTCCCTGAGCACATGAAGCGACCCTATCCATATCAGGGCCTTTGCACCTGCCGCGCTTCTCCCTGGAACCCTCTTCCCACAGTTATTCACTTAACTTGGATCTCTGCTCAAGTATCACCTCCGAGAGACATCTCTGACGACCCTGTGGAAAATAGCTCATGTCTATCCCCTACACTTTCTTGTACTTCACAGCACTATGCCCTAAATTTTTATTCTATAGGACATTTATTTGTTTATCTGATTATCATCTGTTTGCCCTGGTAGAATGGAACCCCATGAAGGCAGGAACCATGTTTTGCTCACTGTTGCCTCCCAAGGGTCTCAGACAGGGCCTGGCACATAGTAGATACTCGATGAGTATTTGCTGAGTAAATAATTAAAGGTGATAGATGTCTACTGACCTTCCACTAGAGTTCCAAGACTTGCCTTTCTGGAGATCAGCCTGCCTTAAAGGGGCAGGCACTGACAGAGGCAATGTGGACGAGCCACAGGTACTTCTACCTAGGCCTCTGGCGACTCTGTTTCCCATCTTTCTCTCTCTGGCACTTGGTCATCTCCCCTGAGGAGACACAGTCCTCCGCAGCATTCCTCGACCACACCACACACATTTACTCTGTCTTGCCATCCTTTATGCTTTTGCCTCTTACAGTGTTCTTTCTCCATTCTCTGCTTTCCAAATCTTTCTTCTCTTTCAGGTCAGAACTATTCATCCTTTGAGAGCTAGGTTGAGGCTCTTAAGCCTTTTCATAAAAACCTTTTTGTACCAGTCAAAACTAATATTCCTTTCCCTTGGAACCCTGAGCACGTTCTTTCGAATTCAGTTAAAGCAGTTTTCCCCATCTGGTGTGATTAGGACATAAGAGGGGGTCTGTCCTCCTTAGAAGATGATGAGCAGAGCTTCCCTGGTGGTGCAGTGGTTAAGAATCCGCCTGCCAATGCAGGGGACATGGGTTCGAGCCCTGGTCTGGGAAGATCCCACATGCCGCGGAGCAACTAAGCCCGTGCACCACAGCTACTGAGCCTGCGCTCTAGAGCCCGTGAGTCACAACTACTGAAGCCCGCACTCCTAGAGTCTGTGCTCCGCAGCAAGAGGAGCCACCGCAGTGAGAAGCCTGCGAATCACAACGAAGAGTAGCCCTCACTCGTCACAACTAGAGAAAGCCTGCACGCAGCAACATAGACCCAATGCAGCCAAAAATAAATTAATTAAATAAATAAATTAAAAAAAGATGATGAGCTTCTTAAAAATATTGAATGGAGGGTTGGTATCCCCAGGACTTTGCATATAATAAGTGCTCAATTAATGTTTGCTTAATTGAATAAAATTGATATTCTTCTCTGAGAATCACCTGGGGAAAATGAAATGAATTTAAATGTGCTCTGTGTGTTCCACACTGTGCTAATAATGCCATATTATACTTTAATTCCCAAAACCCTATTTCCAAAAAACTGCAGTCTTAACAGCACATACATCTTATGGCATGTATATTACCATCCCTGTTTTATAAATAAGGATCAGAGAAGTTGTGTGAGCTGCCCAGGGTCACACAGCTACTAAGAAGCAGAACAAGGGTTTAAAGTCAGACTTACATATTTAAAGACAAAATGGCTTATATTTAGCTTAATGGCTTATATTCAAATTATTTTTATCCCTGTAAATTCAGAATGAAATTCTAGAAGATGACATAGCTAGATATAAACAGGGATGGATTTGTAAACCTGATTCTAACACACCACATGGGGTAAAAAAAAAAAAAGTGTCCTTTTTCCACAAGAATGAGAATAACTTTCTGCTGTCTTCTGTGTGTGTGAGGAGTTTCTCTGAACTACATAGACATCTGCCCCAGATGAATCAAAACAACTGGCTACAATGAGGGCCCATAAATGGGTGATGCCTAACATTTTTCCGGAGGCCAGAACAACTAGCATAGTTTTACCCAGGACTTTAGAGATATTTATAGCAACAATAATGGCTGATTGCAAGTGTTTGTGTGCCAATTAAATTTATTCTAGGAAATCTTATAATTATCAGGTTCAGTAGCTATCACATAGGACTCAACAGCTGAAGCCACAGTTTAAAATTTTATTTTTAAAACCTCCATTGAAGCTAAGAATAGAAAAATAAGAGGGTTGCCCTGAAGTGGTATCTCAGGGCAAACTCAGCTCCCTGAATTTTGTTCAGTCCCTGAAGAAATAAAACTTTACAACAGTGTAAGTGAAATAAAAAACTATTCATAAAAAAGCATCTTTCCAAATAATGCACTCTGCCATTTATAGAACTTATCAGAACATGAAAATTGTCCTTTAAAGCATTTCTGCGAAATCCTTAAACACTTCCAGAGTGAAAACTAATGCATTCTTAAACTCTCATGCTTTTTTTCAGATTGAAAATACTTCCAGAGTGAAAACAAATGCATTCTTAAATTCTCATGCTTTTTTTCTAGAAAAGTTGTTTACCAAAATGTATTCCTTACAAACTTGAACAATAGAAAAAACCTTCAAACCTAAAAAAATATAAAAAGAGGGGTTGGATGGAGATACTTTTATACAATGCTAGTGATTTTCTTTTTCCTTCAAAGAAAGTTTTCTTCTTTTAATGACGCTTTCAAGAAAAGGCTTTTAAAATAGAAAATCTGCAAAATACAGAAAAAAATGTAAAAGAATAGAAAAGAGAAAGGCTTTTGTCCCATTGCTCCCTGAAACGATTGTGGCTAACATGTTGATCTCCTTTTGCTTTGTTTCTTCTAAGCTTGGTTTTTATTATTTCCGTGTTTGTTGTTATTTATCTGCCCATGGTTTTGTCCTGAGTAGTGCTGGTGACCTGGCAGGTGGAGGTCTCGGAGCCCCAGGAGACTGAGCTGCCATCCACGGTGTGATCACGGTGAGTTATTCCTCTTGCCCAGGCCGGATGTTTGCACAGGTCGGTTCTGAGAATCAAAAAATCAAGCACCCTCTGTCCACAGACCGACACCATCTTGCACACAGGCTCAGAGTCCAAGTCCAAACCCCTCAGCCAATCAGAAGCCTCAGGTTCAACACCCCTGATCTAGGTGATTTTAAAGACCCCCCCCACCTTGGGGGACTTCCCTGGTGGTCCAGTGGGTAAGACTCAGCACTTCCAATGCAGGGGTCCTGGGTTCGATCCCTGGTCAGAGAACTAGATCCCGCATGTGTGCCACAACTAAGTCCATGTGCCACAGTGAAGATCCCGTGTGCTGCAAGACCCTGCTTTTTGTTTAAATCCCTGTGAGTTCTGAGTAAGAGGCAGGAGGAGAGAGCCTTTCCAGAACATTGCCTGGGCCTCCCTGTTGCAGACTTCTTGCCATCTCCACCACCCTTGCAGGTAGATTGTAGGAAGAGGCAGGGGCAATCAGCAGACTTTCTGCACGTGATCCCAGGTCACTGCTGGAGAAAATCAGATGAAAACCATCTATTTGTGTTGGGGTCAGGAGAAAAGAAGCCATCAGTCAAAGCTTAAGGAAGGGTTTTGTTTTTTCTGTCCCTGCAAAATGGTCCAGATTCATTACATGCCCTGGCATGCATTTGATGCCGCCCGGGGTGATGGCCACACCCAGGCCCTGACCACACAGGGTCCAGGGGCAGCAGGACTCTTAACTAGAGTTGTCAACCTCCAAACAGCCTGGGCCACAGTGTGTGGTAACTGTGACACACGCCATCTCCTCCCGGGACACAGCCAAGCCAGCAGCGGGGCAGTACGAAACCTGCAGGTCAGTCAGGGACAGAGCCAGGGGCTGGCAGGCGGGGCAGAGGGCCCAGTGGGGCAATTGGGGGCTCAGGGGTAAATGGTACCCTGGGAAGAACTTCTAACGGGAGCCTGGAAGATGGGGGATTGGGGTAGAAAGAAACAGGGAAGTACTTCCTAAGTACTTACTGAACCCAATGCTACTTATACAATAATTCTATTATTTGAGCTTCTCAAACATGTGAGATAAGTATTGTTCTGATATTATGGGCTGGCGCTCCACACCAGACCCTGGGGAGACAGCAGCAAGCAGACACCAAATCCCTGCTCCCCGAGAGCTCACCTTCTGCTGGGGGGAGCAGACAAGAAAGAACTAGACAAATAAATATATGAGATGACAGGTGAATGAGCTCCAAAGAAAAACTGAGCTACCTCAAGGGACAGCGAGGGGTGCCGTCGGGAGGGGCTGAGTGGCGTCTGTGTCTGAGACCCCAGGCGGAGGACGCAGCCGCGGCACAACTTGCCGGGGAAGCGTGCTGGGGGCCTGGGGGCCACAGGGAGGCCCGGGAAGGGCGCGGCATATTGTTACAGGCCACGGTGGGCACTTTGGACGCTGTTCTGAGATGGGGGCCATCAGGGGCTTTTAAGCAAAGGAGGGACAGGATGTGGCTTCTGGCGTGAAAACACCGCTCCCTCGGTGGAGAATTAGACCACAGGTGGGAAAGAGGAAAGCAGAGGCCCCTCAAAACCCCTCGTTTACAGATGAAGATTCGGAGGCTCAGGAACGTGCCTTCAACATCCGACGGCGCCATGACCACCCCTCATCTTTGAGGGACTTCCTTTCGCCTTTAGAATAGCGCGCGTGCGCGGACGAGACCACTTGTGATCTGCCTCCCTCTCCCACCCCAGTTTCCCCGGCTACCCCGGTCGCCTCCTGGATTTCTTTCTGGACTCAGGAGGCCCGCATTCAGGTACTTACCTGGTCTCTGCGCATTTGTCCTGATACCTGCAGTGCTCTCGTCCAACCTGCTCACCTGGCCGAGTCCTAGTCAGCCTTTGCAGCCTGAACCACCTTTTCTCAGGGAAGCCACTCCCGTCCCCTGCAGACCGGGCCAGGTGTGCTGGGTACCTCTATGGGGTCCCCCTCCGCTTTGGTGGCATTCTTCACCTCTAGTGGTCCCTGCTCTTTGGTCATCTCCCCTCCAGGCTCTGCAACACCCATAGGCAGGCTGGCTTCTCACCTTCCACCATCAGCACTTCAGCCAGGCACGTGATCTGGCACGTAATACGGACCCTTGCTCATGAATACTTTGTCAGTTGAGTAGAACCCTTGCCCAAGATCACACAGCTAATAAATAGGCCGATCAGGGTTCAAACTTCTGATTCCAACTTCCATGTAACCTCAGGATGTGGACTCAAGTCTTGGTTTAGCCCAGGCCCTGGGGACTTCTTAAGAATATTTATTCCTGGCCTCATTCTGATCTGCAGAATCACAGCTCCAAGACTGACTTGGGATACTGCTTCTGTTTGTTTGTTAGTTTAATCAAGAACCCCATGTTCTTATCACCAAATATATTTTGGAAACACATTCCAATGGGACTCTTTCCCAGAGAAGGTTCCTAAAAGAAAAAAGTCAAGGAGGAGGTGAGAACATGATTCCAGGGACTATTTCAACTGTAACAACAGTTCCTTCTCAAATGTCTTCTCTCTTTTATAAAAGGAAACTGCAACTGAAGCCCGATGTTTGTTTATGTGAATTATTTTGGGGGCCTAATGGAAGGTTCCTGAATTTCCATTGAGAGTGTAATTTCCTGGACAACTCTAAATAGCACTGCCCGACAAGCTTTGACCAAGTCTGAATTCAGGAACACCCAAAAGAAGCACAAGCAAGGGCAGGGGAAACTCTCAAAGGCCCTGAAGGGGAGACAGAAGACCAGAGAGGTTACCCAACCTATCTGAAGGCGCACAGTGGACAGGTGGTAGAGATGGAACCAGACCTAGATCCCTGTACCCCTGGCTGTTATTTTTTCTTCTGAACCATGAGAGTGTGCCAGGGCAATGTGGGTTCTGCACAGAAACGGTGATGTTGGCACTTCAGAGGAAAGGTCCTCTGTAAACATCACATTGGTGACGACCCACTTGAAGAATAGTACATGGAGCACAGTAGGTGCTCAGTAGATAGTGGTTAACTGATTGACCAACCCCAGCCTCCTTATCACCTGAGAACTGGGTGCTTCATACTATTTCATTCTCTGCCTTGTTGAAGTAAGTTTGTTGAATCAAGTTCCCACTAGCCAAATGAAAATATGTTTGATGATTTTAAAAAATAATCAATGCAGAATCAAGGGAGGCAGACTGATTCTCACTCTGCCATTTCCTTACCTCTCAGAACCTCAGTTTCCTGATCTGAAAAATGGGAATGATGCCTCCCTCATTGTGTCGTCAGTGAGGATTAGATGAGATACTGCATAGTACCTGGCACAGAGTCAGTCAGCATTGGTTAAATTAAAAAGAACGAATGAATGACAGGAAGGAAGTGGTTTGTTCTGTCTTAAATTTAGAATTTGTCCTCCCTCCTCCCAGCCTCTTGCTCTATCTATCAAATGTGCAGCAACTATAGCCAGACCTTCCCTGAATGAAGAGTCTGTGGTTAGAGAGAGAAAGTGAGTCCAAATACATTATACTAATAAAGGCAGAAATGAATGACAAAAAAGCCCCCAGAGGGCCCACCATCTTTCATTGAATGTGATATATTGGCATTTTATTAGTTTTGAGGAAGTTTGGCTACAAGTAACAGAGCAGAAAACAAAACAAAACAAAACTGTAGCTTAAACCTCATAGAAATTTGTTTGTCACTCATTATAACACTGGTGGAAGGAAGGCAGTGTGAGCTGAAGTGATGCTTCACTTTTCCTTTTATGTGGCTCTGCTGTGCATGGCTTCTATTCTCAAGGTCCACTCATGGCCCAAGATGGCTGCCGGAGCTCCAACCATCAGTCCAAATTCTGCGCAGCAGGTAGGAGGAAGAGCTAAAGAAGGAGGCACCCTCTCCCTCTGTGATGGTTCATTTTATGTGTCACCTTGACTGGCCCCAGGTGCCCAGTTTAAACATTGTTTCTGGGTGTGTTTGTGAGGGGTGTTTCCTGATAAAATTAGCATTTTAATGAGTGAACTTAGTAGATTATCCTCCCCAGTGTGGTTTGGGCATTGTCCAATCTGTTGAGGGTTTGAACAGAACAAAAGCTTGAGTAAGAAGAGATTTCCCCCTTTTTTTCCCCTGCTTGATCTGGGACATTTCATTTCATCTTCTCTTGCCTGCGGACTGGGATTTACTTTATCAGCTTCCCTGGTTTTAAGGCCTTCAGACTCAGACTGAAGTATACCACCGACTTCCCTGGGGCTCCAGCTTGCTGTTGGGAGATTGAGGAACTCCTCAGCCTCCAAAATCACGTGAGCCACTTCTTAGTAATAAATCTCCATATAGATCTCCTGTTCTGTTTCTCTGGAGAACCCTCATTAATACGCCCTCTAAGGACATTTCCGAGAACTGCATACACCCCTCTGGCTTTATTCTGCTTAACCAGAATTTAGTGATAACTCCGAGGAAGGCTGGGAAATGTAATCTTTACTGGAGGAGGCTACGGGTACTGCTTATTCATGATCTCAGTGAGTGAAAGAAGAAGGGGAGAGTGGACATTGGTGGGCAAGGAACGGTCCTGGCCACATCCTTATTGTTTGTGTGCTGCTTGACTACTAGTGAAGCTCAGGGCTTTTCCTAGGCCAATTTTAAATGTTGAGTTGGGGTAGAGCATCGATGCTTTTTTCTTAAATGAAGATCTTATTTAGTAACCTAACATATGTAACTGACACCTGGGTGTTCGTTCCCCTTGAAATGGGGCTGGGACTTAAGACTCCTATCCTGAGCAAACTCTAGGGCTCCCTGCCCCAGAGTTAGAAAACCACACTCAGAATGGAAGCCCTTTGAGAAAAGGCTTCCGGTAGTGGAGGAGTCAATGGGCTTTTATCAAGTATTATCTTTGTAAGGTACACATCGCTGTTGTGCCTTTTGTTCTGCAGAGCTTAACGCCCACACCTTTCCATCCCCCATGGTGCCTCTCTTTCCGTGATGCAGGGGCCTGGTCTGGGCTTTCTCCAGTATTCTCTTTTCCCCTACCGTGCGATTGAAGGAATGATCCCTGAGCTGAGGATCCGGAAGCTTTGGTACCCATCTTCCAGTGATCCTCTAACTACAGTCTACTGAATCCTGCGCCTTCTGCTACCAGCATCAAGGACTACGTGAGCAGGGAGTTTCTGGAAAGAAGGGAGGGGGGGAGATCTGAGTGGCGGTGTGAGAAATGGGGGATGGTAAGGAAGCTCTGCAGCCCTCATAATCGGTGATGTTCTCCTCTACGTCTCTCGTCCCTCGGGAGACTGGCTGCAGTCACCACGCAGGGCAGTTTGGAGGCAGATATAGCGGAAGGGTGTACCTGGAAAGCCACGGCGTGTGAAGGCAGGCCTTAAGGGGCAAGAAAATCCAGGTTTATTTGGGTCTTACTGGGTTTTAGTGGGGGAATCCCTCAGACCGGCTCTCAGTGATGGGTGGGCTAGAGTTTGAGAACCATTGGGCCAGGCGCCCTCTGGGGGTTCTTTTAGCCTTCCAAATTATGGTCCAGATTTGGGGATGAGGCCATACACCCCAGATCTGTGCAGCACCTGTGGAACTCCATGTCTTAAGGGCCCTGTAGCAGTTTGGAGATGGTGGTGATAAGGATGTTGGGTCCTGTGATGGGCTGTGTCTGCAGGGGCAGGAGACAGGCTTCCTCAGGTGGTTTTGTGGCCATGGGTGTCAGAGCAGCAGCTGAAGGCCATGTTGGGCTCTGAGCGGTGGATGAAAGCAGAGAACAGACACCTTTGGGGACTCCCCAAAATACCTCATTGGTACTTTAAAAGGCATCTACTTTTCTGCTTAGGTAAGGGGGGGCAGGGCATGGAGACTTCTAATTGGGACAGAAATGTAAATGAGACTTTATTTATTTATGTTAGTTATTTGGTTGGGCCAGGTCTTAGTTGCGGCAGGTGGGCTCCTTAGTTGCGGCTCGCCGGCTCCTTAGTTGTGGCACGTGGGCTCCTTAGTTGTGGCATGTGAACTCTTAGTTGTGACATGCATGTGGGATCTAGTTCCCCGACCAGGGATCGAACCTGGGCCCCCTGCATTGGGAGCACGGAGTCTTATCCACTGCACCACCAGGGGAGTCCCCGAGACTTTATATTGTTGATCTAGGGTGTTGAGGCCAGCAGACATTTGTGGCATATAATAATTAGACTTGTTGCCAGCAATTGGGTAGAGAGAGGCAACACAAGGAGAGGTTAATCTAATGCATATTCCAAAGGCCAGAGCTCTTCAACGTAGAGGAAAAAGCCAGACTCCTGAATAGGGCACCAAGGCCCTTGTGAACCAGCCCCTAAGCACCCACACTGGATAGTGTCTTGTCAGGCTCCTCTCTCCCACACCACACAGCTTCCTCCTCCCCAGCCCTCCTTCTGGAATAATCTACCTAAAACTAATGTCATACCATTACTCCTCTACTTTATAACCATTGATGGTTCCTCCATTGCCTTCAGATGGTCGAAATCCCTTAGCCTGGTTGTTGTATGAGCCCCTTCACAGCCTCACCCTTTCCAACCTCCCGCTCTAGGTTCACTTTTCGTTATTCATTTTTCCAAATTGTGTTCCACACACTTTGCAATCCAACCCTACAATATCACTGACTGAATCTGAATGTTGTCAAACCCAAGTTCAGTCCTGGAAGCGCAGTGAGGCCAAACAAACTGAAACGTCAGAGTTTGGAGCAGAAATAAGGTTTATTGCAAGCGCCAAGTTAGAAGAATGGGTGGCTCATGCTCAAAAAGCCTGAACTCCCTGATGGGTTTGGGGGAAGAGTTTTTATAAGCAGAATTTGAAGGGAGGGTTGCAGGGTATGTGACCTTCCTCTGATTGGTTGATGTTGAGGTTACGGGGTGGTGTTCCAGGAATATCAAGCATCAGCCTTCTGATTCCAACCAGAAGGGGTCCACGTGCTTGTGCTCAGCTTGAAGGTATCAACCTCCACCTGGGTGGGGGGCCTTAGTTCCTGTAGCAGAACTCAGAGATGTGTATCAGATTGTTCTGTATATCCCTTGAGGAGGAACCAGGACCCTGCCCCATCACTGCACCATTGTTTCTTTCTTTTTTTTTTTATAATTTATTTATTTAATTTATTTTTGGCTGTGTTGGGTCTCCGTTGCAGTGCGTGGGCTTCTCATTGCGGTGGCTTCTCTTGTTGCGGAGCACGGGCTCTAGGCGCGTGGGTTTCAGTAGTTGCAGCACGCGGGCTCAGTAGTTGTGGCTCATGTGCTCTAGAGCACAGGCTCAGTAGCTGTGGTGCATGGGCTTAGTTGCTCCGCAGCATGTGGGATCTTCCGGACCAGGGCTCAAATCCACATCCCCTGCATTGGCAGGCGGATTCTCAACCACTGCACCACCAGGGAAGTCCTGCACCATTGTTTCTTGACTGCTCCTCCTTTGTTTCTGCTTTCCCTCACTCCAGTAATTAGTAACTGTTTGAATCTGCCCTCTGGAGTTCAGGGAAGGCCTAGGAGGCTGAAGCCTTTTTCCTACAAACAAGAAATGGGGGGACATGGAAAGGCTTTTTTCCCCAGGAGGGCCCCATAGGATCCTGCTCGGTTTCAGAAAGACACCTAGGAATGCTGACTGCTTTGCTCAGAAGGTCCTCCTCCTTTTCCACCTGCTGAACTTCTCACTCCAAAGAAGTAGCTTGAGCACCAGGGCCCGTGGGAAGCCTTCCCTGATCCAGCTGGGGCTGAGCTGAGCTTTGCTTCCTCTCTTTATGCCCACACTTACCTTGTCCTCGCTCTCTGTTGGTGCACCTAGAATTCTGAGTGTCCTTTCTTTGTTTCCCCCACTAGATGGTGACAATCTTGAGGGCTGGGCTTGGTGTTCATCATCTCTGCAGTCTTACAGCTTAGTATAGTCGAATGCAGAGCCACGCCCCAAAGAACTTGTTTAGTGAACAAAGGGAAATGCGTGGATAAGCTCTGGTCTTGGCCAGTGTTGCATGGAGCCACACAGGGCCAGCACAAAATGTAAGGGGCGCCTAAAAGCTCATTAATGAAGATACATAATTTCTTTAAGTTGAAGTATAGTTGATTTATAATGATTCAGGTGTACAGCAAAGTGATTCAGTTTATACACACACACACACACACACACACGTATATAAAAATTCTTTTTCGGGCTTCCCTGGTGGCGCAGTGGTTGAGAGTCTGCCTGCCGATGCAGGGGACACGGGTTCGTGCCCCGGTCCGGGAAGATCCCACATGCCGCGGAGCGGCTGGGCCCGTGAGCCATGGCTGCTGAGTCTGCGCGTCCGGAGCCTGTGCTCCGCAACGGGAGAGGCCACAACAGTGAGACGCCCGCGTACCGCAAAAAAAAAAAAAAAAAAAAAAAATTCTTTTTCAAATTCTTTTCCACTGTGGTTTGTCACAATATGTTGAATATAGTTCCCCGTGCTATACAGTAGGTCCTTGTTGGTTATCTATTTTATATATAGTAGTATGTATCTGTTAATCCCAAATTTCCAATTTATCCCTCCCCCTACCCCTTTGGTAACCATAAGTTTGTCTTCTATGTCTGTGAGTCTATTTCTGTTTTGTAAATAAGTTCATTTGTGTCATGTTTGTTTTAGATTCCACATATAAGTGATAGCACATGGTATGTGTCTTTCTCTGTCTGACTTACTTCACTTAGTATGATAATCTCTAGGTTCACCCATGTTGCTGCAGATGGCATTTAAAGATACATAATATTTTAATGCAATTTAAAAAATCCATATTGATGCCCCAAACTCCATGATGAACAAATCTCAAAATGCTAAATAAAGACAGGATCCCATCTTGCCCTTGCCCAACTCCTGTCACTCATCTTCCTAAGTCCCATCCCCAAGTAATTTGCTCAGGAAGGTGACTCCCAGTAGTACCTGCTGAGAGGATGAGTTAGCCCTGCCACTGAGAGATTGGAGACGAGACCATGGATTAGAAAGTGATGTGAAGTTGAGGGAGGGGGGTTCAGGTGGTATATATTTTTAATTAATTAATTTTTATTTTTGGCTGCGTTGGGTCTTCGTTGCTGCACGCGGGCTTTCTCTAGTTGTGGAGAGCGGGGCCACTCTTTGTTGCAGTGCGCGGGCTTCTCATTGTGGTGGCTTCTCTTGTTGTGGAGCACGGGGTCTAGGCACGCGGGCTTCAGTAGTTGTGTGGCACACGGGCTTAGTTGCTCCACGGCATGTGGGATCTTCCCAGACCAGGGATCAAACCCATGTCCCCTGCATTGGCAGGCGGATTCTTAACCACTGCGCCACCAGGGAAGTCCCAAAGGTGGTGCATTGATTAATCAGGCATCAGCAGAAAGCAACTCTGGCTAACCTTAGGAAAGGAGCATACCGGAAGGGTGTTGGATGGCTCCTGGCCTTGTCAGGAGGCTGGAGAACAGAATCAGATGCAAAGGCAGTGTACACAGCCTGGTTAGGACACGGTTTCTGGCACCTGGCATCACAGTCTTTGCAGCAGCACACGCTCCAGAGTCAAAGTCACGGGCAGGAGTGGCCAACTGGTCGGGCCTAGGTAAGGCCATGCCTTGGGTGCATGACAGGTGAATGGGAGGATAGCCCTCTGGCATTTGTGATGGAAGATGCTGGACTGTAACCCACTACCACTCACCACAAAGGGGTGAGTTGTCCATTGTCACAGATGGAAAAGGGCTGCATGTTGGACAACTCAACTAATGACAAACACTTAATACAGGCAAGGTTGAATTTCTCTCTTGGGAGACTGCTTAGAGCCATGAATTAAGATGGAAAACTCTGGAGAAGGAACAAACCAGTAGTTTTGAAAATGACAAAAGGAAAAATAGTAAGTTGGCCTCACTTTCAGACACGTGCTCTGTTTCCTCGGTGCCTGTGAAGGCCAGTAGGACACATTCAGATGGTTTTCCCGTGGAGGCAACAAGCTGCGGAGATGATATGGTCCTCGTGTACCATCTAGTACAGTTGTACCAAAGAGCTGCCTTCTTGAAGTGGGGGGTGGAGATGGGGTGTGTCAGAGCCATTCTCTAACCTGTGGCTCCACTGTCTTTGTGATATCACTTTATCCAGTTCAGCCAGCCAGCCCCAGACCTGCTGGATGGAGAGGCAAAGCTGGAGTCTAAAGAAGGACCTTTGTCCTGCCCTAAGTACAGTCAGGGCTGGTGTGGTCAGGAGAACAGAGCAAGCGCTCACTGGAACCCTGTGATGTGCAGGTGCCATACATGCCTTACCTCATTCATGTTCTCAAAGCCCAGCAGTACTACCAGGGTTAATTCCATTTTACAGGTGAGGAAACTGAGGCACGCGAGAGTTGGGTAACACCTCCAAGGTGACCCATGGAGTTAGGTGTGCCAGAGTCAGATTCAAGCCCAGGTTGGTCTTTTCCAGAATCTGTGTTGCTGTCTGGCCCATCACCAAGAGAGAGTAACTTTACACCCATTGCTGGCCCTTATCTATTAAATTTTTGAGGTGTTTGACATTTTCCTTCCTTAAGAACCAATGTGAGAAAAGTAGCCAAGAGGAGACAGGGGGCAGAGTTCACCCCTGACTTGCTTACTCTGGTCTTCCACCCCACACTCAACTCAGCCCTGGCGCTCAACCCCACAGCCATCACACCCTCACTGCAAGCCCACTGCACCTCCCATCTCCCAGTATTCCAGCCTTTGACGTTCTGTTCTTTTTCTTTTTTACCTTCTTATAATGGAAAATTTCAAACCAGCACAAAATAGAACCCCTGATACCTATTACCCTGCTTCAATCATTTTACTGATTTAAATTTGATTTCAGTATACTCTTAAGATGTTCATTCGTATTCCTTGCATCTCTAGGTCTCCTTACCGGGAGATTTTCCCTTAGGTTTAAGGGAAATTTCCCTTAATTTTACATTTCTTGCCCCCTCCCGCCCCTTACCCCTCTACCACTACAACTTAGGTACCTCTAAAATCCTCTTGCATTTTAGCACCTTCAGACAGCGTTAAATGGCTTCTGAAGTGTTTTGCAGAAAGACATGCATGCGAATGTTTCCTTCTGCTCTTTGTCCTCGTGAATCTCTGGACTCCTCTAACTTCACTCAGCTTTTCCAGGCCGTGCTTACCCAGGTTTATGGTTCTGCTTTGTTGCAAAGGATCCTGGACTGTTCTTGTTCATTTTGTTCTTCTTACATTCTCTTAAGAAATTTTTTTTTTACCACCATCATTATTTGCCCCCTAATAGGGTTTAATTGAGCAGCCACAGTACATGGGCAGCCAGGTCCAAGCAAAGAGTTTCTCACTGGCATGAGGTTCAAGTCATCTCTGTGTCCCTGAGTGCCAGGACAGGGTCCGCCTGGCGGAGGAAAACTCACTGAGAAAGCGTCTTTGCTTCCAGTCTGAAGGCTGCTGTGTATTCTCGCGGTAAGAACTTCCAGTCAGGAGGAAGAAGGTGGGATTTTGAAACAAATCATCCCATCTGTTCATATTTGTTAGGGTCTGCTTTCCCACCTAGACTAAACGCTCCATGAGGGCAAGGACTGTCTGCGGCTGTGTCCCCCGCACCCCCAGCAGCTCTTGGCATGTAACAAAATAGATTTTTGTTTAATTTGCTTGGATAATACCTTCTTCCTAGGATCATCTTAAACATTAAATGAAATATTGAGCGTAATGGTTACCTTGATAAATGGTAAGTGTTGTTTTTATTGTGGACTAAGATATAGTATAGTCCAAGTCTGTAAGCCTCAGTTTCCTTCTCTGAAAAATGGGGATGACAATGCCCCCTTAGGAGGATTTAATTAAATAAGGGAATGTAGGGAAAGCGCTTTGCTCGGTGCTTGACAGAGAGTAGATGGTCACCAAACGTCAGCAGCCAGCAAACTGCCCTGGGGATATTCGTCATCTCTCTTCTCATACTCTTGCTGTTACTATTGTCAAGGAAATAATAAGTAGTCAATCTAAGAAAGAAATGGAAAATTTTATTCAAGCCACACTGAGGATTATAACCCGGGAGACAGTCAGTCTGTCAGAGAGCTCTGAGAAGTACTCCAAAGAGGTAAAGGGGGAGGCCAGCCAGTATATATGTGATTTTGGTGAAGGGTGTACATGCAATCAAGCGCACATCTCAGTAGGTTGCTGCTAGCCTCGAGGGAGAAAAATTTTAATTAGTGGTTTTAGTGCTTTTCTAAGTATGGGGAGATGCAGGAATGCAGATTCCTCAAAAATTTCTCCTGAAAATATCTAACTACCCGAAGGCCTGTTCCGCCATTTCTCCCAGAGCACAGAGCATGTCATCCTGGTCTTTGCCCTGAATTCCTTCCAGGGTGTACTGTAGGTCAGCCACTGCCGTGGCTAATGACTTGATTCTTATGGACTGGATGGTGGGCAACATTCTTTATTTTACAATCCCTTCCTTTTCAGTCTTAATTTCGACCAAGGTTTGGGAGGCATTTCGTGATCAGTTTGTCCCACGGCGCTAGGAATGCTCATTCCCAGGTCGGGCAAGGATTGCGTTGATAGGCCACTCAACGTGCCATTACTGGACTCGGCCCTGTTACCTGTAAGCAAAAGCCTCTGGACCGCCTGTCTCACTGGTCTGTTATGGTCCAGGAAGCGGTTCCCTCCTGTTGCTTCTTCCCATAGCTAGAGTTACACTAACTATTACAATCACTGATCTTTTTTTTTTTAATTTTTTTTTTGGCCTGCGCCACATGGCACGTGGTATCTGAGTTCCCAGACCAGACATTGAACCTGCACTCCCTGCGTTGGAAGCATGAATCTTTTTCTTTATTCTTTTTTTTTTTTTTTTTTTTAGGATGAGAGAACATATTTTAGTTAACAATTTGTTGGCTGGATTCTTCACTTTGAAATATTTGACATGTGGTCTATGGACCTCCATGTACTCTTGCCCTGAGCCCCATGTTAACGGGGAGCCTGGACCCTGGGAACATTGCTTAACCTTTTGGTACTAGGTTCCCCATTTGTAAAGTAGAAATAATATCAGAACCAACCTCATACAGTTATTACAAGGGCCGATGAGTTGGCACATGGAAACTAGCATTCTGCCCAATGCATGGTGAACATTCAGTAAAATGTTAGCTGTTGTTATTTTTCTATCATCCAGGCCTGGGGTTCTACCCTCCATGCTCTGCAGACTTTCTGGTCCCCCACTGTCATGGGAAAGTGTGGAATCTTAACCACTGGACAGCCAGGGAAGTCCCACAATCACTGATCTTACAGAGCTATACGTTTGGTCGATCATTTCAAGTCATCAGTAATTAATTAATTAATCATCATTAATTTTATCTGAGGCTCAGTCACACATTTGGTAATGCAAGAAACAATAATCTTGTAAAATGAACAGAGTACAAGTAGTATAGCTGGTAATATTAGTAAGGGCATAAGTAAGTATTTAAGCTATGAACTTCCATTATTAGGTGCAGTCCAGTATCTCCCCAGGTCAACTGACCAGTCTGTTCAGCATCAATCTTTAAGGGAAATTCTATATTGGCATTGTACATAAAGTTCACCGAAGATCTCTGCATGTACAAGGTGACGGTGGGTCATCATGACCTTTTACAGGATTGAGAAAGGAACGTTATCTTCTAAGGAGTTACATGGCTGGCGCCAGTAGGAGAAAAACTGATCTTTACCTCTGGGGAGGTCTGGTTAACATCCAATGCGGATGCACAATGCATACCAGTGGGGACGGAGGAGGCCAAAGGGCAGAGAAAAAGTTTTATGTTTAAATTTTTCTTATCTTGCCTTAAAATGTGAATTTTTATCTCATCACTACTTTCATTTGTCTTCTTATGAGCTCATAGCTCCCCCCATTCCCCTTGTTTTCCTCTGAGATTTATTGAAGCCCTATTACATACGGGGCGCTTTCTCGTTAGCCCATGGGAAATTTCATGAATTGTCCTATTCTTCTTTCTGAATGCTTCTGTGCTCACAGTTATAAGTAAAATGTCGAGTTTCTCCAAGTGGTAGGCTAATCTCAGAGCAAGCACCAAGCAGGAGAGGTTTGTGAAGGTCACAGTGGAGGAATCCAAGCAGGTAGCTGCATTCTCAAAACAACTCACTTTGCAATTCTTCCAGGGTAGGCTGTGACTGGGGCAATGGGAAGTCACCGAGGGCAGACTCCCCAGGGCCGGGTAGGTGATGTGAATGGATTAAGCGGCTTGGGCGCACAGTATGCTTCAGTTCATGACCATCACGCTTAGCACTTGCCAAAACTGATACCAGAGACTCCCTCTTTAATATAGCTGATAAATTCTGCCCAAACTCAGTCATCTCTCCTGTGACTTAAAAAAAATCAACTCTAGATTTTGAAAATACTTGTTTGTCACATTTCGGGGGAAGGGGGCAGGGCGCTACTTCTGTCTGGTGGGTATAAGTCAGGGATGCTTGAACATCCTACAATGCACAGGACAGACCCACAACAAAGGGTTATCCAGCCCCAAATGTCGAAAGCACTGAGGTTAAAAAACCCTGATCTAGAACAATATTCTCACTTCATTTGTAATTTTTCTTCCCTCCATAATGAAGCATGGGCTTCCGTAGTTGAGACACGCAGGCTCAGTTGTGGCACATGGGCTTAGTTGCTCCGCAGAATGTGGGATCTTCCTGGACCAGGGATCGAACCCATGTCCCTTGCACTACCAGGCAGATTCTTAACCACTGAGCCACCAGGGAAGTCCCCAGGTGTTCTACAATTTTAACTTCTACCTTTACAGAGTTGTGATATAGCCTAGTCAATATAAATACAATCAAATACACACCTCTGTAAGATCCAATAATTCCCAGAAGGTCCTTTAGATCATGCCCCTCACTCCACTGAAAAGATGCCCAGTCATCTCCTTTGCCATTTCCAAGTTTTGGACAATTTCTTTTGCAGAGCAGAAGTCAGAATATATCCAGCTTCTTCAGCCTCTCTGGCTTGGAGCCTTACAAATCCTTAGGACATATTATGTAAGTATTTATGGGATGAATATTTAGCTAGTGGACCCAATAGCCCTACACCCTAATTTATGGAATTGGAAATAAAGATGGGGGGTAGGGGTGAAAGGGAGTTTTACAGAGAAATAGTAAGAGCAGAAATAATAGCTGCTATTCAACATACCTACAGGTATGTTACATATATCATCTCATTTAATCTTTGCAAAACCTGTGGTTTGTAGGTGAGGAAACTGAAGCTCAGAGACATCAAGTACTTACTGAAGGGTGTACAGTGAACATGCTTATTGATTTGTTGGCTTGTGTGTCTCCTTTATGAGGGGGTTGGCTCTGGGAGGCCAAGGGTGTCCTTTGTTATTCTCTGCCCTATCTCTTTGCTCAGTCTGGCCCACAGAAGGTGGTCAATCACCATTTGTCAAATGCATGTGTAAGTGAATGAATGAAGGAGAAAAATGAATGAATGAATGAGTGAATGGAGTAACAGAGCTAGGGCTCATTCCCAGTACTGTTCAAGCTCCACCTCCCAGGTTTTCCACACTATTCCACAAAACATAGTTTCACCTTTCACTCTCTGACGTGAGTAGGTGTTTGGGACTATAATTTAACACCTTGATTGCTCTGGCAAAAGTGAATAGTGTTTTAATTAGCAGAAATTTTTGTGGATTTAAAATAAATATTTTAAATATTTATTTAAAATAAATATCTGATGATAGCTTAGGTGGCACATCAAATATGAAGCAAAAGAGAATTTTGCAGAGAATGCTTTTTTAGAAAGTCTCACAATGAGGGTAAATAAGAGGAAAAGATAGTGTTTGATAAAAGATTTTTTTTCATAAGTTTCACTTGAAACAGTTGCCAGAAGACAGATTCAGCACACAAAATATGAAACTTCCCCACACCTGCCCCTGTTACAGTGTGACTGACTTTTCATAAGTATGTTCTGGGTCAGGGTAACTAGAATCTCTAGCTCCTGACGAGTAGCAGTGTTACTGAACTCAGATTCAGCTGCTTGTTGCTCGAGAATCCAATACTGAGAGACAAGTGTTAGGTGAAAGAAAGATAGCTTTATTGAGGAAGCTGGCAATCCTGGGGAGAAGGTGGACTCATGTCCCAAAGAACCAACTCCCAACTCCCCAGGTTTTGCTTGGAGATTATATAGGGAAAAGAGGAAGGGGCTACATGCTAGGGAGGAGGTAATCTTCTATTTTCAGAGATGATTGTCTTGATTACATGGTTCCAAATAGCCATCAGGTCTCTCTTGTGGCTGGAACATTATCTGAGCCATAAATCTCTGGTTAGCTGGGAGGACTCCTCAGGGTCCTGCTCGGTTTCAGGTGCTGAGTAAATGTTACTGAATGAATGAATGTATGAATAATTAACAGATGCTTAATAAGTGCTTTCAGATGATGCAGAAGATAAATGCAAATTAATAGTTCTTTAGAGGAAAGTAATAATAGTAAGTATTCCCAGAGGGGTAAAACACTGCATGCATAGATGTAAGCTTTGTGTTGTATAAATAAAAGTTCCTGGGTGAATCTCTTTTGAGATATAAAAAAAACTGAAAACTATAGAATCAGAAATTGTAGAATTTTCCTGTCTACCTCCTTCTGCAATCTCGCAATAACATTTAGCTGGAAAGAACCTTGCTTTCCTCAAGAAAATAAAAGCAAGTATCCTAACACTTTATAATTCTCTGACGTTCTGCTGCTCTCATTTTTTCCATACTGTTACTGAAGACAGATTATGAAGCCCCATCTGAGTTAGTGCATGTTAAAAATGATGTCAGGGGGAAAGCCACAGATGAAAGCCAGCCCTAGAGAGGAGGCATTTATTTGAAACAGTTACCGAAAGACAGATACAACACATAAAATATAAAACTACCCAATACCTGCCTCATTAAATTGTGACTGAGTTTTCCAAGTTCTCCCCATGTTTGGAATCCAGGCTCTGAGGTACTGTCCTTAGCCTGGCCCCTTCTCTCTCTTTCCTCCTCTTGGGCCAAACTAGATTGAAGTTTTTTTCCTCTGAATTAGTAAGCAGTGGGCTTGATGGATGAGTTAAAAATCTTAGCTGAATGTACTCAATGTACAAGAAGAATGTATTCTTGGCTTTTGGTTATTAAACACCAGCAATGCTATTTTTTGGCATCTAAGTCCAGAGGCAAGTGGAAAAAAGCAAAATTAACAGGAAATCATGAGGTAAAACATTTATAGGAGAACCTTGGCTTGCATGAAGTCATTCCCTTCAAAACTAGTGGAATTTCTATTTAGAACAATTTCTCTTTCCCTCTCACTGGCTCTCTGTCTCTCTCTCCTTTTCCCTCTCTCCCTAGCTGTCTCTTACACAAATTTCAGTCTTAAGGAGACAAGGCAGTGGATGTTGAGATTGCATAAACCCATTTTTCTAAAGCATCACATGCTAAATGTTTGTTGGTCATACAAATACATTATTTTGGGGGGAACATATTTATAGAAATTTTCAGGTTAATTAGAATAATATACTCACTAACCTATTTTGTTTTAGTCTTAGTGACTCAGAGAAAAATATTCAGTGTTCTTCATAAGGAACATCTTGTCAAAGATCGAGGATTGTTGAAAGACCAAGTGTTGTGTACTCTGAGAATAACTGATTTCAATCAACACTTCATTTCTAATGTTACATAACCCCAATCACTTTTCTTGAAACTTAAGTTTGTTATTGTAGTCCTGTTGTAATTTTCCCTTTATTATGGTTCACTATTTAACCCAGCACTGTCCAATAGACCTGTCTGTGATGATGGAAATGTGCTGTCTGCACTGTCCAAGATGGTAGCCTTTAGCCCTATGTGGTCATTGAGCATGGCTATTGACCAGTGAGGAATGTGAAGCCCAGAGGGGTTACATGACTTACCAGGGAACACACTGGCTGTTCGTGACTGAAACTGAATGAATCTTCTGGATCCTTCTAGGATGCCCTGCTGCCTCCTGTTTAGATTTCATTTGGGCAGGCAAAGTGAGGAGCGATTTCAGAAAGGGGGACAATTTTTGCATCTAATGACTCAGTGTGTGTATGGGAATAACATCACCCCCTCTGGCCTTGCATAGAACATATGGCATAGAAATTCAGTTGCACTAAATCAAAACCACAATGAGGTATCACCTCACACTGGTCAGAATGGCCATCCGCAAAATGTCTACAAATAATAAATGCTGGAGAGGGTGTGGAGAAAAGGGAGCCTTCCTACACTGTTGGCGGGAATGTAAATTGGTGCAGACACTATGGAGAACAGTATAGGAGTTCCTTAAAAAACTAAAAATAAAGCTGCCATATGATCCACTCCTGGGTACATGTCTGGAAAAAAAACGAAAACTCTAATTCAAAAAGATATCTGCACCCCAATGTTCATAGCAGCACTATTTACAATATCCAAGACATGGAAACAACCCAAGTGCCCATCAACAGATGACCGGCTTAAGAAGATGTTTTATATACACACACACACACACACACACACACACACACACACACACAATGGAATATTACTCAGCCATAAAAAACAATGGAATATTGCCATTTGCCGCAACACGGATGGACCTAGAGAGTATTATGCTTAGAGAAGTAACTCAGAGAAAGACAAATACTACATGATATCACTTACATGTGGAATCTAAAAAATAATACCAATGAATCATATACAAAACAGAAAGAGACTCACAGACATAGAAAACAAACTTATGGTTACCGAAGAGGAGAGGGTGGGGAGTGACAAATTAGGAGTATGGGATTAACAGTTACAAACTATGATACATAAAAGAGATAAGCAGCAAGGATAGCACAGGGAATTATATTGAATATCTTGTAACAACCTATAATGGAATATAATCTGCAAAAAAAAATTGAATTACTGTGTTGTACACCTATAACTAACACAATATTGTAAATCAACTATACCTCAATTTTAACAAAAGAGAGAAAAGAAATTCAGTTGTGCTGAATAGTGGGACTGTAGGATTAGAACTCCAAGCCAAGCTGAACAGAATAAATCATTAGTTCCTGTTATAGTCTGCCTAAGGCTGCTCAGAACACATCTTAATATTGTGTTCTATGTTTACTATCTATTCATTCATTTATTAAACAC
This sequence comes from Delphinapterus leucas, assembly GCF_059928025.1. Classification (NCBI taxonomy): domain Eukaryota; kingdom Metazoa; phylum Chordata; class Mammalia; order Artiodactyla; family Monodontidae; genus Delphinapterus; species Delphinapterus leucas. Next base: position 43,388,241 of record NC_143133.1, on the reverse strand, counting down.
CTACGATGGCCCAGGTAGAGTAGGTGTTGGGGGTATGAAATGGATAAAAACAGCTGAAGCATTCAGTGCCTGCAGGAAGACTGATGGCCAACCATTTCAATCCACACTACATTATCTGTCAGGAGATTACAGGCCCCAGAGGGTTTTATGTTATCTTTGGGGCACTGGTATGTTAGGATAATCATGGGCTCTGGAGGCCACATCTGGGTTCAGATTCAGTGCGTCACTTACTAGCTCTGTGACCTTGGGCAAATTACTGAAACTCTTTCAGTCTTATCTTTTTTTTGTTTTTGCGGTACGCGGGCCTCTCACTGTTGTGGCCTCTCCCATTGCGGAGCACAGGCTCTGGACGCGCAGGCTCAGCGGCCATGGCTCATGGGCCCAGCCGCTCCGCGGCATGTGGGATCCTCCCGGACCGGGGCACGAACCCGCGTCCCCTGCACCGGCAGGCGGACTCTCAACCACTGCGCCACCAGGGAAGCCCCTAGCCTTATCTCTAAGATGGAGATAATACTATGCTGTTGTTGTTGCTAAGATTACATGAAATAATGCACATAAAGCACTTGGCATACTGCCTCATTTGTAGTAAGCATTCATTAAGCTTTAGCTATCACCACTATTACTGTCGTCATTATTATTATCATCATCACCATCATCATTATTAGGAGTAAAAATGAGCTTCCTGAGGCATAATTATTTTTACTTTGCAGACAAGGAAACAGGCTCAGTGAGATTAAGCAGACGAAGTCACAGTGATGAAAAGGGACAGGGCCAAAATTTGAGGCAGGGCAGAGCTGGCTGCCCTCAGGAGGGAAGAACTCACCTCTGGGCCCCACCCAGAGAGGGCTGCCCTCGAGCAGAGGTGCTGGGGCCTCTGGAGGTGTTCAAGCAGAGGCCCTGACCACTTTCAGACGGAGAGACAGCAGGCCTGATCAGATGTCTCAGGGCACCATCTAACTTTGCATGCCTATAGGGCAGTTTTCAGAAGTTTCCTGAACTAGCATTTGTCCAGGAAATATGCACATTCAAGATCAGTTTAAATTTAAATCGAACAAAAATAATGCTCTTTCGAGCACCTGTTTTATGCTAGATTCTGGGGTAAGTGAAAGAGCTGTTGAGTTAACCTTCCTGTCCATCATTCAATTGTCAGTCTGTCCATCCTTCCATGCATCCATCAATCCATCCATATCACAAACATTAAACACCTACTGTATGCTAAACACTGTCCGGAAGGTGCTTTTCTTCCATTAGTCTTATTTTTCCTACCAGAGAGTACTCTCCACTCAAGATAGGAAGTAGTGAGTGAGGAGTGAGGTGAGCATAGTTAGAAGACGGAGTGGTTGCTTCTGGCAGAAGGTCCCCACCCCTCAGCTTGAGGGGATGGCAAGCAACGCACAGCAAGGAGACCGATATGAAACGAGTAATGAGAAAGCTCCGTGTGCTTGGAGCTATAGCAGATGCCTGTGTACGTACATGGGAGCAAGGGCTGCTTTTTGCCGGTTTTATAGCTCCAGCCACTAGCATTACGATTGGTACACGCTAAGGAGCCAAATGATTGGGGTTTTGTTTTATTTGAGTAATTTTTTTTTTTTTTTTAAGTCTTGGAAACTGGCAATAGAAGCGTCTAAAGCGGTAGAGGGAGTCAACCAAGGCAGGTCTGAGGTGGAACCAGAGAGATGCGAAATTTTTAGAAGAGGAGCGGCGTTCCAACTAAACCGCTCAGCCTGCCTCAAGGAGGCGTGGGTCCTGTGGGAGGGACGTGCTCGGTTGAGCGGGGCTCTAGCCTCAGGAAATGGATGCAGCTGTGTCCCAGTGTGTGCCCCGGGGTATCGTGGCGAAGCTGCTCAGCTGGTCCAACCGGGAGCGCGCGGGCCGAACTCCAGGATTAGCTATCTCTGAAGTACCGAGCCAGTCCCCACCCGCCACCTGGCTGCGCGCTCAGCTCTCCCGCCGCGCGCGGGTGAGTACATTTCTGGAAGCAGTGCATTGCGGCAGCCTCATCCGCGAGTCCCGCCCAGGAGCTGCGGAGGCCGCAACAGGTCCCCAAGGGTACCCTGGGCCTCTCCGGCGCGCCTCGAAGGCAGGCGCCTTTCCGGACCCGCCCCATCCCGGGGTCTGGCCGGCGCGCGGGGCAGCGGGACAGCGGAGCGGCCTCTCCGGAAGCCATCCCGGTGGTCCCCGAAGCCAAGTCATAAATCATTCATGAGTGGGGGCCGGGCGAGCAGGGCTGGGAGGAAAGAGGGGGGCGGCAGCGGCGGCGAAGGCTGACCGGTAGCTGGACCGGGCGCACGGTGAGTAGCCGCGTCCTCACGCCGGAGCTCGGAAGGTGTCTGCGGCCCCGACCCGGCGGCTGAGTGCACCCCTTTCCAGAAAGCTGGGGGCGGGGAATGGGGAATGGAGGGGCTTGCTCTGCTCCCTTCTCCTCCCAACCCTCGGCACCCCCTCCCCGGGCCGCGGCAGGTGGTGCGAGCCCGGGAGCGTCGGGGGAACCAGAGGGGCTGCAGGGCCGGCGAGGTGGACCCTGCGAGAGTTCCGGGCAGGGCGCAGACGCACGCAAACTTTGCGGGCTGCGTGGTGGGTCTTCTTTCCGCCCACTGGAGGGGAGCTGGCGGCTGTGGCCAGGATCCGGGGCGCGAGCAGGCGGTGGTAACGCGAGTGGGACCCCAGACCCTGAGGCTACCGGCTCGTTCTCTGAGAGGGCGGCGGACGAGGCGAGGGTGGTCCGGGGCTTGGGAACTGTTCGGGGGTGAGGGGAGTCCTGGGGAGTGGAACGAGGGGTGCGGGACACTGACCCTCCCCAGCTGGGTATGGAAAGGGGTCACCTTCCTCTGGTTTGCTAAAAGAAGTACGCGGTGCAATCGACCATCACAGGAGGGGGGCTCTGAGGGTGCCATGGGAGGCCTTATCGCCTTGCCCATCTGGCAGCGCACGCACCCCTGGCTTGATGCATCCCCCCGGTCTGCTTTGGGTGCACAGCACGGGGACCTTTGGCGATTGCCTGATGGAGAACTGGGTGATGGAGGCGCACCCCGCTGGGTAAGGCGCCGGCCAGGACAACAAAGGGAAGCGTGGACAGAGGAGGAGCTTCGCGGTGCGGGAGAGTCGGGGGCCCGAGGTCAGTTTCCTCGAAAGCCCTCGCCGAGAGCGGCGGGGGATGCGACCAGGGGGCCCTGGGGCACACAGCTTAGGACGGCGACCCCAGTCCACGCCAACCCGCGCCTCGGCGGGGAACCGGCGCCGACTCTCTCGCGGCAGCCAAGTTACTCCGGCAGCCCCCTCCCCCAGGGCGACGGCGGATTCCTGGAGTCTCCTGGTTTCCCGCGCCCGCCTTGCCGCCTATCCTTTGTCCCGCAGCCGGAGAGAGGTTCCTGCGCGGAGGGAGCGAGGGCAAGAGCGGCCCCGGCCTGGCGGTGGGTTGCAGGGGAAGGCTGGGGGAGCGGCGCCACCAGCTTTCTGTAGCAACAGGTTGCGCCCGTAGCCCGCGGCGGCTGCTGACCTTGCTCCTGCCCGGGCTGGAGGAAGGTTTTCCCGGGTTTCTGAGAGAGGCGGCTGATCTTTGTTAACACAAGCAGGTGTGATTGAGGTCCTTGAACGTCCCCTCCCCCCATCCCAACAGAGACCCACTGGAGACCCAAACAGCTCTGTTCTTTGGTTGCTTGGACCGTATGCAATTGCCGTTTTCGAAAGACTTGAATATCAGCAACTTCCTATTATTCAATGTGTGTGGAGTTACTACTTAGGCTTTTCCCACTCTTTTGTGAGTTTCCTCCTTCAATGTTCTGGAAGCTGTTCTGCCTGTCAGGGTGAGCCTGGCGACCACGGTGGAGTTGAGAATATTGCCGTTCGCAGGGGCAGTCCAGACCCTCAATCGACGGCCAGTTGTGTGTGTGCCAGGCGTCGTACCTATTCTATTTCCAACCCTCCCACACTATTTAAAACACCATTTTACAGACTAGCAAAAAGGAAAGCGTGGAGACTGTAAGCGACTGCTGTCACAGAGCTCATCAGCGGGGCTAGAGACTCCCAGTCTCGAAAGCCAGGGCTCTGGTCGCTGCAGCCGTGCCCTTTAGTTTAGTTTTGTTTTCTTAATGTATCCCATAATCTTTTAATGAACTTCCTTATGAGTTCCACCCTGGACTATTTCTGTGTATCTAGTAAGGTGAAGCAAAGTGCATCAAAGGATAGGTCGAAAATAATAAAACTTTAAACCAAATATTGTTTCGTCGGGACTGTTTAAAATATGAAGGAAAGCGGTTTTGCAGGGGCGAGAGTTCGCTCTGAGATTTGATCAAGGTCAGGATGCATTGTTAAAAATGACAGAAGCCAATTCTGGGTAATTTTAGCAAAAAAGGGACTGGATACTGGGTGGCTTAGCGAAGTGACAGAAAGGCTGGCTAGCCAGGCTTGGGAGCCCGGAGGAGCGGGACTCAGGACATGCAACAGGACCCCTGATGGGCGTACGGCCATGGCTGCCACCATTAGACTCCGGCTGTGGCTGCTGGCATGTTTCCATCATTGCTAGGATGAAGTGGAAACTGCCTCTGCCTCAGTGTGTCTCATGCACAAGCCCAGGAGTAAGCATCTGATTGGCTGAGCCTGGGCTCAGTTTGGGCACCTCAGCTGGCCTCACCATGGGAGGCAGGGCTGCCACCCCCTGAACTCACAAAGGTGGGCTCAGAAGTTGGGCAGCTCCCATCCGCCCTCCCACCCACCAAAAACCCTAGATAACACCTACACAGATCCTTTTAAAAGAAATTCCTTCAAAAATTCCATCAAAAAGAAAAAGTAGAGAAGAAATGGAGCTGGATGGTCATCGTATTTGCTTTTAAACCAGTGTTCATGGAAGTGCCGATCTCTGGACCCCAGGCTCAGAATCATGTGAGGTATTTGCTTAAAATTCGTGTTCTTGGGTCCCTTTCCCAGTTAGAACTCAGTGTATTTGGATGGAATCCAGGAATCTTCATCCCATAAACCAGAAAATGGTGAATCTACCTTAGTGATTAGTCTAGTGCCTGTTTGAGGAGAGAGGCCCCAAAGGAGCGATTTCCAAAGCCTGCTAAGTCGAGGATTGCAGCTGAAAGTATGCCCCGCCCCCCCCCCCCCCCCCCCCCCGCCACCCCGCCAGAGTGGTAGACCAGTTGTTCCGCCATGGATGAATCCAGTGAGGAGACAGTCTGCTCCCTGTGTTGGAGGAAACAGCTACAAGCAATCCAACACCTCCCTCCCGTGGGCTGAAGACTGCTCATAAACAGGTGCTTGACCAATTCTGAAATAGGTCAACATGACCATTTTGTGTCAGTCTTCTCTCTACCTGCGACCATTTGATGTCAGCCATCCTTACTGAGTGCCTGCTGTGCGCCAGACTCCAAGGGTACGCAGAAGATGAGGAAGTCGGGGACCCCACCAAGCTGTTGGGCTAGATCAGTTCAATGTGATACAAGAAGGGCGTTTGGGGTGCTTTTGCCTCACGTCTGTTGTTCTGCAGTTGTGCTTGGGAAGATGGAGGTGTCTTTGGAAAGCGGCATAGATTAGCCGGGAGGGAACTCAGGAACAGTGCTGGCTCTCAAACCTTAGTTGTCTAAGAATCTGTCACCAGGGGAGCATGTTAAAAATGCAGATTAATGGGCCACATCTCCAGAAATGAGGTCCTATAATTTCATTTGAAACACAGACCCCGTTTTACGCTGATGCGGCTGTTGGGTCGGGAGCCGTCTTGGGTTTTCTGCTGGAAGTTCCCTGAGCTGCTCTCAGTGGCTCTTGCTACCTAGTGTGCTTTCCCAGGGAAGTACCCAGACCTTCTTTTTTGGAACAACGATTCAAACTGAGATGAAAACCTCTTCCTTTTTGCCTTGACTTTTATCCATTGTCTAATGTTTCATAAGTAGTGAGATGTTCCTAAAAGCGGACTAAACTTTAAGAGGGACCTACCCTCTGGAGCAAGATGCACGTGCCGCTCAGGTGCTGCCCTAACTCAGTGGAACACCCCATCTGTGCATTTCTGTTGGGATTTCTTTTCCCCTGCTTCTTCACTGAGGATGTCTGGAAGTCTGTTTATTCATAGCTCTCCCGGGGGCCTTCTGCCATTTCCCTCCCGCTGTGTTTCTCTCTGTCCTCAGCTGAGGCTTGGTGGCATTACCAGGAAGTCAGCCTTTCTTAGCAGCTGAGCCTCTAATCTGTCAGCTGCTGTGCTCCTGCCTGACCTTTAACAGATAAGATAAGATGTGAATGTGGTGTGTGCCTGTGTGTGTCAGTGTGTGGAGTGTACGTTCCTGGTGTGTGTTTCGTCTCTGTGAGTTGTGTGTCATTGTGAGTGCATGCATGGTGTGTGTGACGTGTGTGTGCATGCCCACCTGCCTGCATGCCCACCTGCCTGCCTGAAGCAGCACGTCCTATCCTACCTGAATAACCACACGCCCCCTCTCCTTTCACATCTTCCTCCTGCCCTGTGCAGCCCTGCAGGCTTCAGAGAGAGATCTTGCAAAGGCCGACTTGCTTTGTTTCCTTCTTATCTGTTCTCTCTGGAAAAGATTTGAAGTCTGAGCAGGGTGCTGATTCCTGGTAGAACCAGTGAAAGGCTAGAGCACTTCAGAGACTGAGGACAGGTTGTTGGCAGCAGCCATGCCTGGCAGGGATTGCCCTTTGGAAACAGTCACCAGGGTCCTGGTGTGTCTGTGTCTGTGGGTGAGATGGACCTGGAAGCTAGGGGTTCCATGAGGTCGGCACTAGGTGTCACTGGGGATCTGAGTAGCCCATGATTTGATAATGGGAGAGTCAAGGGTCATTCCATTGGCAGACCTGTGCAGAAGTAATAGGAGTGGTTATGAGGCTTAGAAGATGAGGCAGTATCTAAGGGGACCTGATATGAATGAACGTCTTCATTCAAATAGCTCATTAAATCCTACCTCTGTGTGGAGCTTTCTTCAACTTGGTGGAATATAGGTAGCGGGTCCTCTAGCCTTTTGTGCAGTGTGTCACTTTCTTGGTAGTCCCTCTCCTCCATCTTGCATTGTGTGTTTCAGGAGCACCCTGTCTTTATTTTGAAAGTTCCTGAGTGTGAATCTGATGTAGGAAAGAAAATCAGGGCGTTCCTGACCCCAGAAAAGAATGGGCAAGCAGGGTATCCCAGTTGTTTTTGATTCATCTAGCCTGTTGCAGTGGTACACGCAAAGCAGCTGTTTTGGCTTATTTGGTTTTATATTCAGCAGCTCTTACTGATAGCCAACTGTATGCCTGCCTTGTGTTCAGTTCTGGGGAGAGAAACTCGAGGAGGACAGGTCCATGCTGCCCTCACTAGACACTGGGCTGGTAGCCGATTTTAGTTCCTGATCGTTCTCCCTTTCCCCAGGGGAGGGCGGGAGTCTCCCTCTGATCTGCTTCTCATCACCTGGACCCCGAGTCATCCAGGTGGTGACTTGGGACAGAGATTTCCATCAGGGCTACCCGATGAGCGTGTTAGACAGAAACCAGTGTCACCCGGCCTTAAAGAGTTTGTTCCCTGCCCTTGAGGCCACGCTTGTCTAGTTTGGGCTGGGGGTGAGTGAAGATGGGATGAAATGAGATCAGTGAGCACATTAATAAAATAAAAGGTGGAGTAAGACATATCTCCAGAGATGGGGAGAATAACCCAAAATTGGAGGAAAATTAAGCATCTCATCTATTGCTGGGGGCCTCTGCTTCTCTGACTGAAAGGGAGGGTTCTGTAGGGAGAGTGTCTTGGAGTTGGGAGAGTCCAAACTTGGGCTTTGAAAGCAAACTACTGGGTTTGAATTCTACCCCACCATGAATCAACCATGGCCTCGGGCAAGTTGCTGAAATTCGGAGTCAGTTTCCTCTTCTGTAAAATGGGATAATGCCTTAACCGAGGTTCTACCTGTAAAGCATGTGGAACGTGTCTGGAATGTGGTAAGTGCTTAATGAATGTCGGTTTCCAAGACCACACACTCGTTACACTAGCTGGTATTTCTGGGTCTGGCCCCTAGCGTGGAACCTTCCAGCTTTCCTGCCCCTGTGCTCTGAAGCAGGCTCTGTGTTTGCTTCCTCCGCAGCGGATTAGGCTGAGGGCTTGCTCTAAAGCCTTGCAGCCTCTCCTCCAGGGGAGCTGCCAGTGCAGGCAGGCTGCAGGCATTAGTGACCCCGCCCCTTCTCTCCCTGCCAGGGATGGTGCTTTGATCGACTGACCGTCCCCCACCCCACAGCCGAGAAGATTCTCTGCCACCCTTCACCGCGTGCCAACCCAGCCAGAAAGCCAAGGATTCCGCAGACTCAGTCCTCGCCACGCCTCTTCTGCACAGAAACACACTCCTGTCTTCCCCAAGGCTTCTGAAGAGGGAGGCCCCCAGTTCTACCTCATGTTTGGGGCATCTTGCTAGCTATGGCCCTTCTCCTCGGCTTCCTGCTGCTGCTGGGGCTTTATGGGGACACCATGTCAGAGGGGCCACCGCCATCATCCACATACATTCCTGATGGTTTGGAATTTGAATTTCCTCCAACGAGCTATGAGACCAGAGATTCTTATGAAGCTGGACCTACTGGCATCCTCTTTCAAATTGTGCACATCTTTCTCCACATGGTGCAGCCGAATGCTTTCCCTGAAGGTAAGTGCCAATGGCGGGACAAGGTACAATATGTCTCCAAACATACTCACGGGCACACACACAATATTGTTTGTTAATGACAACACGATCAGTGCAGAATATATTCCGTATATTAAAGTATGAGATTCAAAGTGATTGAATTGCACAGGAGCAGAAAGTATTTAGCCAGAAGTTAAGAAAAATAAGTTAAATAGGTTGTTAGGAATGTGATGATAAGAAAATGAAATCAAACTGTGTTGCCGTGTTGTTTTTCCAATTCTTTATCCTTCTTCCCCTCCTTTTTTGTTTGTTTTGTTTTTTGGTTAGAATATTGAATTGTTCTCAAGTTCATACCAAAGGTAGAAGTTAGGGTAAAAATGCAAATTCTCTGTTATCAAACGAGAAGTTAATAATGACCTCTCATGGCCATTGAGAGTTACAAATTTAACTCTCCTCCACCCACCGCAAAATGCAGTTTTGACACTGCTTAGGGCAAGGCCAGGGCAGACCATACCTGTTACCTGGGTAACTTGTTTGCTTCAGGTCTAAGAGTTTGAGTGTGAAACCAGGAGGGAACATTCATGGCATCGTGCTGTTGTTTTGTGTGCGTACTCTCTGGCCTCACCACTGCGGCTCATCTGTACTCGGAAGTCTTCGGGGTATGTGTTTTCAGGAGTGGGATTATGAAAGTTCAAATGGTCTGTGGGAATTGTCTGCTATTAGGGTTTGGCAGTCTAAATTTTTATTGATTTAATGTTAGATCTAGCTTAAGCTTGTTCTTGAAACTACAAAGATTTGAATATTATCATTGACTACTAAACATTATAAAATTTGTAGTAATCTTTATCATCTTCCTTAGCTGGCCAGCCGTCGTTCATAAGCAGATTATCTGTGTGTGTGTGTGTGAGAGAGAGAGACACACACACACACACACACACACAGAGACAGAGAGAGAGAGAGAGAGAGAGAGAGAGAGAGAGAGAGAGAATGTATTTAGTGAACTTCAGCACCTGTTTATATTACAGGCAGTTTACAGATTTTCTTAATATATATTTACATAGAATTTTTTACATTTATTTGTCTCAGATTAAGCAATTGAAACAGTCTGAAGTGTAGTTTTCAATTTTTTGTTAGTTTAAATTTCATTTCAATGAAGTAAATCACCCTGGGCCCTACTGTCACAGAAGAGAGTCCTGAACAAGTACTGCTTACTGTTTATGTCACTGCTTAAAAGACTAAATTTGGAAATCCAAAGGACAAAAGTAGAAAACAAACTGAGTTTATTTATTCATGTTGAATACAAATTCACTATTCTAATAAATATCTTTTTGTTTACTTTTGGACTTGATGTAAATATAATTGAATAAAGAAACACCTACTAGTGTTTTTAGTCTTGGCTTCTTTGTTTTTTTATGTAAAAAGCATAGAATTCGGTTGTTTAATACGAATTTACAGTGACTTCTTTAAAAAGATTGTGAAGTCTCCTGTGTCATTCTAAGGCAGATCATATAATTAATCCTGTAATCTCTTTCCATATGTCGTTTTATTTTTCTCCCTCTAGATTTCATATGAAGGCTTCCTCACACTTGTTTCACAAGGGAAAACAGTATCTTTAAAGGTCTTCATTCAAATGATCAGGTTAAAAGACATCCTGCTTCTGATGCATTCTAGGGTTTTCACCTCCAACATCATGATTAGTCTAGAATTTAAATCCTAATGTAATCTGAGGGTGTTAGCCTTGCTTGTCCCTTGACCTTCATCAATACTTACTACTTCGGAGAAAGAAATTCCCAGAAACAGACCAGCACTACCCCTTTCAGAAAAAATTGTCAGGTTGCTTAGAGAATATAATACTGAATTTAGCAGGTGATGTCTTGGTGTGTTGGCTTTCTTCCACCATCCCATTATTCATATTCTTTCACCCAGTTACTAGGTTTCGTAATAGCCTCAAAGTGCTCAAGAGGTGCTTTGCAACATAAAGGACACTATGAGGCAATCATGTTTTTCGTGTTTTTTTTTTTCCCCTTGGCACGTGACTTTTTTTTAAAAATTAAAGTATAGTTGATTTACAATGTCCTGTTGGTTTCAGGTGTACATCACAGTGATTCAGTTATACATATATAAATATATTCTTTTCCCATATAGGTTATTACAAAATATGGAGTATAGTTCCCTATGCTATACAGTAGGTCCATGCTGCTTAACTATTTCATGTATAGTAGTGTGTGTCTGTTAATCCCATCCTCCTAATTTCTCCCTCCCCTCCCCCTTCCCCTTAGGTAACCATACGTTTGTTTTCTATGTCTGTGGGTCTATTGCTGTTTTGTAAATAAGTTCATTTGTATCTTTTTTCTTTCTTAGAGCCCACGTATAAGTGATATCATATGATATTTGTCATTCTCTGTCTGGCTTATGTCACTTAGTATAATCTCTAGGTCCATCCATGTTGCTGCAAGTGGCATTGTTTCGTTCTTTTTAATGGCTAAGTAATATTCCATTGTATATATGTACCGCATCTTCTTTATCCATTCATCTGTCGATGGACATTTAGGTTGCTTCCAGGTCTTGGCTTTTGTAAGTAGTGTTGCTGTGAACTTTGGGACCACTGCATTTCATGAGCACCAAAACAGAGGCAGATGTCTTGATAATTGAAGATGCAAGAGAGAGAGAGAAAGAGATAGATTTATATGTATTAGCTTAACTAAATACATCAACCAAAGCAGATGACTTCAGGATGAGTCCTCTGTGGAGTAACATCTTCACAGAAGACAATATCCCACAGGTCTGTTCTTTCATGTGAGAGAGAAGTTTTGAGTGCACAGTCCCAGCGCAGGAGCAGAAGAAGAAGGGACGGCCCTGGAGCCTCGGATCCTTCTTTTCATGCTATCATTGGGGAGTTTTCCACATTTACATCCTGTTTCCAACCAAAATGGGATACCCAGTTTTGCATTTGGAACTCTCTAAAGAGAAGCCCATCCTGGTAAATACAAGATGGAAAGGTTTTGTTTAGCTGGGGCTTGAGACAAAGGCCTATTCCTGGATAGAAGAAAAGATTAGCTTAGATTAGACCAGGCAGACAGGTAACTCTACAGCTCGGCAGAGTGTGCTCTAGTACCTGGTGGGTATTTCATAAATCCTGCCCTGATCTGAAGCTGCAAGGGAGATGTGGTGTCCTGGGCTTGGCTCACTAAGAAGACAGTGATGGCTTACATTAGCGGGGAATCGTCTGTCCATTCATTAACCGAGAAAGGGTGTTGAGGGCAGGATGTGCGTGTGTATGTGGCGGGGGTGGGGGGCCATGGGGGGAGCTGGGGAAAGAGCATTCCAGGCAGAGGAAACGGCATGTCCATGGAGTGGAGGAGACCGTGGTTCATGGTGGACCCGTGAAGTGTGTATTCATGGAGTAAGTCTGCCAGGGTTGGGCAGCCAGAGCTGGAGGACCCTGACTGGCAGGCCAGAGAGTTCTGTAGCGGGAAGGAAGCTAAGGCAGCATGAGCGCAGGTTTCATTCACTTGACAAGCATTATTGAAAGCACTGCCTTCTGCGGTGCACCTTGCTGGGTGCCATGAGCCAGTGGACTTGGGTTTTGGGAAAAGAATCTGACGGCAGCTGATAGGATAGGTCACAGGGAGGGGGAGGTTCCTGCAGTGGTCCAGAGGGTGGTAATAATGAACTAATGTGGGATGAGGCAAAAGTAATGGGGGAAACAGAGGCAGGGTCCATTCTGTGTCCAAAAGACTTGCTTTAAGTCCTAGCTCTTGCCTATTACCCGCAAGGTGATCTAGGCCAACTTAATTTTCAGAGCCTCTGCTCTCATAGATGTAATGTGACTCTAATCATAACCCACTCTATAGCTTTTATCTGTGAGGCTTAAATAAAATGATGCATGTAAAGCCGATGTTTAAAACCATGCCTGAAAGGCACAGAGAAAAATCCTCAATAAACGTGGCTGCTCTTAGTATTATTACTCAAGAGGAAGAATTGACCAAATTTGACGCCAAAATTGGTGTCTCGAGGGATATAGGAAAGAAAAGGTGTCTCCAGGAGGGATCTTTACAATGTCCTTGTTGCTCCTGCCTCAGCAACACTACATGGAGTTGCCTTGTAAGAAGCGATTGTGTTGCTTTTGAAGTTAAGTGGGTTGTGTCTCCCCAGCAAGCCCCACAGCAGCAGAACTGGCTCTAGAAGCCAAGATTTGGATGTAGCGCTAGTTTACCAAGTAGTCTTTACTCCCACAAAAATATCTGCGTCTCGTGGGTTCTTGTTTTTGCTCTGTTCCCTCCTCCTCTCCCCAGCATCTTGCTGTAAGGCACACTGTGCAAAGTGTTAGCTCATTTGAATCTCCCAGCAACTTTGAGAGGTAGATGATGGAGGTAGATGGTGGTCTTATTTCTATTTATTACATCCCCCTTTACAGATTGGAAAACTAAGTCAGGACAAGATTACATGTTCAAAGCACACAACTAGCCACTGGCAGATTGAGAACCCCCTGTCTCCAGGACTATTTTTCCTATATTCTATAGCTTACTTTGTGGGTAATTGATTTCCTTTTGATTTTATCATACAGCTTTTAAAATGATCGTGAGTTACCATGAAAAATAGTAATTTTTGCACATTGAAAGCATACATTGCAGAAGATTATCTGGTGTGAATGGTGAGCAGGGCCTTTTCCAATTTTGGGTGTCTGTGATGAATTTGGCATAAATCATGACCCAGGTCCGAGCCTTTTTAATGGAACAAGTGAAAAAAAGGTCTCCTCAGCTTTTATTTTTTTATAAATTTATTTATTTTATTTATTTTTGGCTGCGTTGGGTCTTTGTTGCTGTGTGCGGGCTTTCTCTAGTTGCGGCGAGTGGGGGCTACTCTTCGTTGCGGTGCGCGGGCTTCTCACTGCGGTGACTTCTCTTGTTGCAGAGCACGGGCTCTAGGCACGCAGGCTTCAGTAGTTGTGGCACGTGGGCTCTAGGCACGCAGGCTTCAGTGGCTGTGGTACGCAGGCTCAGTAGTTGTAGCTTGCGGGCTCTAGAGTGCAGGCTCAGTGGTTGTGGCGCACGGGCTTAGTTGCTCCGCGACATGTGGAATATTCCCGGACCAGGGCTCGAACCCGTGTCCACTGCATTGGCAGGTGGATTCTTAACCACTGTGCCACCAGGGAAGCCCTGCTTTTATTGCTATAGAAAATTTCTAAAATAATTTTCCACTCTGTTTTGGCATATTTTTAAATTAGATTTTAGGATGGTTGACCTATTTGTAACAACATTTTCTGCTAATCTGATTTGATCCCGGGAGTTGGTGGGTCTGAGGGCGGAGCTGGGGAAGTGGTAGAAGTGGGGAAGAGGGAAGAGTTAAGCTTGGTTTCCTCAGACTTTGAGATGCCACCAGGATGTGATATTAACTGAGAGTCCTTCTGTTGCAGGTAACAGAAACCTATCAGCAAAGGCAATCAGAAAAGGGGTTTATCTACAAGGTCCTACGGTATAGCACAGGGAACTATATTCAATATCTTGTAATAAACCATAATAGAAAAGAATATATGTATATATCCTTTTATATATATGTGTGTGTATGTGTGTCTGTGTGTGTGTATGTTTAACTGAATCACTTTGATTCTGGTGATCACACCAGAAACTAACACAACATTGTAAATCAACAATACTTCAATAAAAAAAAATTTTTTAAAAAGGGGTTTATCATGAGGACTTCGGGTTACTTCATGACGCTCAAGGGGGTTGGGGAGGGGAATCAAGCCAGCAGGGACTCGACCTGGCTCCCATCTTGGCCCCTCTCTGCCCCGTGGCCTCTTCATTCCTCCTCCTTCCCATCCCCCTTTCTGGGTTCTCCCATCCTGTAATCCTCCTGGTGGAGAGCTAGGCTGCCAACGTCATAGGTTTCAGGCCAGCTTCCTGGAGAGCGAGTGGCTGGGCATTCTCTCTCTTTTAGTCCCAAGTCTCAGTTCCAGTCCTGCCCGGGGCCAGTCGCCAACCACGGGCCCTTCGGGTAACTGTGGCTACAGTCACACCTCGTGCCTCGGCCGGGTGCTGTGAGCCTGGCACTGTGAGGCACTGCTGGCCCTGTGGCATCACAGGCAGGGAGGTGGTTTCCAGAAAAGGGGTTGTTGGACGGACAGCCCAGTAGGTGTGTCCGTGCCAATGTCCACCTAGAATTAGGATGTTTTATTATATCCAGCACCTGTGTGTTCTTACTTAATCAGATGGAGCCAGCACTTGTCTTCTTTACATCACGTGACCCAGGTTGGCAATGGGCCTGGCCATAAATAAGGTCATGGAGGGAAAGGACTAACATTAGTTGATCCTGTCTCCCCAGAGTCACTCACTGTGCTGGGCAGTCTACGGCTGTCATCTCTTTGCATCCGAACAATTACAACAGCAAACAGCTGGTATGTGCCGGCTTTCAGGGATTTGAACAACTCAACAACTCCGTGAGCTAGGGGCTATTAATCTCATTTTACAGAAGAGGAAGCTGGGGTTCAGAGAGCTAACTGACTTGACCAGGGTCACAGAACTAGCCAGTGGCAGAGCCAGGGTTTGAATTCAGGCAGGCTGTGTTGATTGTCCAGGCTCATAGTTGCCACTTGTATTTTGCTGATAAGGGAAGTGAGACTCAAGGAAGTTAAGGGAGTGTTCCAAGGTCACACACACTGATGGCTAAGGGACCAAGCCAAGGTTTGACCCAGAGCGTGTGATGCCCACGCCTGGGCTTGTCTCGCCTTGTGCTCCCTGGAAGGGGGCGTGTCTGGAGACTGTAACAGGCACTCCTTTAATCCATCCGATGTGTCTTCTGCTTCATAGTATAGCTTCCAGTGCTAAACTGAAAAATGAGTCCTGTTGACCGTATTTTCATAAACTTGTCCACAAAGTCCTGAAACGTGCCCCTGCCTTCCCGTAAGTGAGCAGTAGAGGTAGGCTGTGCCCTTCCGGAAAATAAATGTGTGCCAGTGCCGTGAAAGACACAAGAAGGAAAGCTTCCTGGTCTCCAGCGGTGATGTCCTTTTTGAGGTCTTCAAATACATGCAGGAAATGAGAGA
Source organism: Delphinapterus leucas (assembly GCF_059928025.1). NCBI lineage: Eukaryota > Metazoa > Chordata > Mammalia > Artiodactyla > Monodontidae > Delphinapterus > Delphinapterus leucas. Next base: position 43,372,623 of record NC_143133.1, on the reverse strand, counting down.
TTAAGTATGAATGTAAATAAAGAGAGGCCACGCCAGCAGCTGCTGGATGAAGCCCATGTGGTATTAGACATTGCCGTCTACTGGATGGAAGTTCCAAAACGTACACTTGGAGAAGCAGCTGTCCAGTGTGGTCTGGATGGGGCAATGCTGGGGCAGAAGCATACAGCGGGAGGGACATTACAGGAGGGGTGGCCTGAGGCAGGCTTGCCACGTACCCTCTGCTTGGCTGGGATCTAGATTCGGAAATGAGCCCAACACTTGAGTGGTAGCGATGAGCCTGCACCCTGGAGCCTCTGCCTGGGTTTGATTCCTGGCTTTTATGTTGACGAGCTTTGTGACCTTGGGCAAGTGACTTAAACTCTCTGTTCCTGAGTTTTCCCTCTGTAAAATGAAGATAATTATAATAGTACTTTGGGGATCATCATAATATTTAAATAATATTTATAAAGCAACGAGGACCTTGTCTGATAAACTAAGTGCTATATAAGTGTTTGTTAAGTAAAATATGAATGTATAAAACCCATATTCATTATAAGCTTTTAAATTAATCTTACGTCTTGATGATCACATGGACAGAAGAGCAAGTATTTATGTGACTCCCACTGCACTGGTTTCTTAGGGATGCTGTAACAAATCATCACAAACTGAGTGGCTGAAAACATCAGAAATTTATCCTGTCATAGTTCTGAGAACCAGGAAATCAAGATATTGGCACTCAGGGAGGCTGAAGCCTCTAGAGGAGAATCCTTCCTTGCTTCCTCCAGCTTCTGGTGTCTCCAGGTGATCCTTGGCTTGTGGCTGCATCATTCCAATCTCTGCCCATCTTCACATCTGCCTTATGTGTCTCTGGCTCAGATCTCCCTTTGTTTTCTTTTATAAAGGCATCTGTCACTGGATTTAGAGCCCATCCTATATCCAGTATGATCTTATCTCGAGATCCTTAACTTAATTATATCTTCAAAGACCCTTTTTCCAAATAAGGTCACATTCACAGATTCCCGGGGTCAGGACTTGGACATATCTTTTGGGGGGCAACCATTCAGCCCATGACACCTATTACATACTTCTTTAGTTCTTCCAGAGAGTAGCTCAGAGATATTAAATGATGTGTCCAAGGTCATGTTTCTGAAAAATGATGGAACCAGATTCAGAGCTGACTTGTCTGATTCCAAGTTCTTGAATTTCCATCCTGTAAGTATGTAGTGAGCTAGACCTGTTGCTGTTTGGCAGAGGTGGCGTCGACTGGGTTCCCCTGCTCTCAAAAGGCTAACCTTGAGCACAGAGACCTCCACCTCCACAGTCAGCTCTGATGCAGGAGGGCTGGTCCATGCTAACTGTCCGGCATGAATAGTGTGCTCATGGCTGTCGAGAGGAGGGATTAGTCATGATGGGGCAATTGCAGAAGACTTCCTGGAGGAAGGAACATTTGAACTGAACTTTACGGGTGTGGAAGAGTTCAGGAAGCAGAGGAGAGCATTCCAGGTGCACAAGCAGAGGCCTGAGTGATGCAAGTTGAGACAAGAGCTTGTAGGATGTGGCCTGGTGAGCAGTGAGGCCAGAGACCTGCATGTCCGGGAGGTTGTCAGGCCATGAACTTGGGGAGTAGCTTGTGGGCAGATGGCAGACAGGCTCTGGAATGTCAGACCAACGTGTGCATGGGGTTCAGCAGACAGTGGAAAGTGGGCATCACTCAGTAAACCTGTAACCCCAACCAAAGCTACAGGAAGGAGGCGGTGGAGGGGTGGGGAGTGGGGTATGCATTGTCTGCTGTTTCTGGAAATTCTCATGTACACTTGGGCACTAGTGACCTAGCTCAGTGTTACTCCAGGTGTGGCCTTTGGACCAAAAGCATCAGGCATCACATGGGAGTTTGTTACAAATGCAGATTCTTGGGCCCTACTTACTAAATCAGAATTTCCTATTTTTTTAATTTAAAAATATTTTTAAAAATTGTATGCATACAGAAAAGTGCACCTAAACCTACAGCCTGATGGCTTTTCATAAACTGCACACATCTGTGCAACTAGGCCCCAGATCAAGAAAAAAAACAAGCCCCCAGAAGAGCCCTCTCTTGTTTCCTGGTTACTGTCCCCAACTCATCCCAAGGATAACCCTCTCCTGATTGTTAATAGTGTAGATTTGTTATGCCTGGTAGAACACAGTAGTATGTTCTCTTTGGTTTCTGGCTTCTTTTACTCACCATTTTATTTGTGAGATTCATCCATATTGTTGCATGTAGTTGTAAATATTCACTGTTGTTGTTGTGTACTATTCTATCACGTGAATATACCATAATTTATGTATCCATCCTACTGGATTGGCGTTTGAGAGGTTTCCATTTGGGGCCTGTTTTAGTCAGCTTGGGCTGCTATAACAAAATACCATAGACTGGGTGGCTTAAACGGCATACATTTATTTCTCACAGTTCTGGAGGCTAGAGGTCCTAGATTAAGGTGCCAGCAGGTTTGACGTCTGGTGACAGTCCTTTTCCTGGTTTGCAGATGGCTGCCTCCTTGCTGTGTCCTCACCTGGTGGAGGGAGAGAGGGTTCTTGTCTCTTCCTCTTCTTACAAGGGCACTAATCCCTCCACAAGCCCACCCTCATGACTTCACCTAAACTCATAACGTCCCAAAGGCCCCACCTCCAAACACCATCATACAGGAGGTTAGGGGTTCAATATATGAATTTGTGGGGACATAAACATTCAGTCCATAGCAGGGCCTTTATACATAGTGCTGCAATGAAGATTTTCGTACGTGTTTTTTGGTGACTATATATACACATTGCTGTTGGGTATATACCTAGGAGTGAATTGCTGGGCCATAGGGTAAACATTTTTTCACCTTCAGTAACAATACCAAACAGCTCTCCAAAGTGAGTATACCAACCAAATCCTTAAACTTTTTTTTTTATTATGGAGAATTTCAGGTATGTGCAGAAGTAGAAGAGTCTGAAGAGCCCTCACTTACCCACCACCCTGGATTCAACAACTCAACTCATGACCAATCTTATTTATTTCTACCTCTACCCACTCCTCTTACTCACCCCCTTCATTTGGAAGCAAATCGCAGTTTTTCTATCATTTCCTCTGTAAATATTTCAGTGTATTTCCTTAAAAATAAAGACATCATTCTGTTACACTGTAGAAAGTTAACAGTAGCTCTTCAATATAATAAAATATTCAGGAAAGATTCAGATTTCTCGGTTGTCTCATAAATACAGTTTTGTTTGTTTGTTTGTTTGTTTTTGCGGTACGCGGGCCTCTCACTGTCGTGGCCTCTCCCGGTTGTGGAGCACAGGCTCCGGACACGCAGGCTTAGCGGCCATGGCTCACGGGCCCAGCCGCTCCGCGGAAAGTGGGATCTTCCCAGACCGGGGCACGAACCCGCGTCCCCTGCATCGGCAGGCGGACTGTCAACCACTGCGCCACCAGGGAAGCCCATAAATGCAGTTTTTAAAACAGTTTGTTTGAATCAGGATCCAAATGATACCAATATATTGCAGTTGGTTAATATGTCTCTTTATGTCTGTTTTTAACTTATAGGATGCCTTGCCATGTCTTTTTTCCCCCTTGCAATTTATTTGTTGAAGAGCCTTGTTCCTGTTCCTGTAGTATTTCCCATGGGCTGAATTTTGCTGTTTCCATCTTCACGGTGTTCTTTACATGTTTCTCTGTCCTCTGCATTTCATATAAACTAGGACCTATAAAGATCAGCTGCAGGTTTGTTTTGGGAGAAATAACAGTTTATAGATTGTATTGAACATTTGCATGAGGAGATGGATAACATCTGGTTATCTCTTTTTTTCTGATGTTAGCAGCACTGATGATCACTATATAGATTCATTCATTCATAGCAGGTCTGATCCTTTCAAAATTATTTGCAAACATACTCTCAAATATATTGGAACTCTTAAGAAAAAAATGGAATTCTTTGCATATTTTGTAACTTGATTTGTTCACTTAACATTTTATTGTGGACATCTCTTCATTTCTGTACCTATAAGTGTGTTGCCTAAAATAAAATTTAAAAACAAGGAACCTAAAACATTCGTTCACCAATCTTTTGATGTACGGCCAAGGCTTACATTTTTTTACTATGAGTTGTTTGAAGTTTAACATCAATTAGATAGATAATTGATATAAATAGCACCCATGATGCATTCTCTATAATTTTTGGTTCTTTGTTTTGATTTCTTTGAAGTGAAGCAAAACAGAGTTCAGAGCTCTGGATTTTTTTTTTTTTTTTTGCGGTACGCGGGCCTCTCACTGTTGTGGCCTCTCCCATTGCGGAGCACAGGCTCCGGACGCGCAGGCTCAGCGGCCATGGCTCACGGGCCCAGCCGCTCCGTGGCATGTGGGATCTTCCCGGACCGGGGCACGAACCCGTGTCCCCTGCATCGGCAGGCGGACTCTCAACCACTGCGCCACCAGGGAAGCCCAGAGCTCTGGATTTTTACTTTGATTTTTTTCTCCCCAGACTTTTACAGCTTTCTCACATGTACTTCATCCAATGGACTGGCCTTTTCTACGTCTTTATAGAACATTAGACTTAGTTTTCAAGGCTCATTCTTTTTATGTTCATATTTCCTCAGTTTGTGTAATATTTAATTACACATTTGTATAATATTTAATTACTTATTATAGATAAAGAGGCAGAAAGAAGCTTGGGAGCAAACCCGGTATTATGGGTTGAATTGTTTCCCCCTAAAATTCATATGTTGAAGTTCTAACACCCAGTACTGCAGAATGTGAACTTCTTTGGGCGTAGGCTTGTTGTAGATGCAGTTAGTTAAGTTGAGGTTATACTGGGGTAGAGTGGGCTCCTAATCCACTTGGACTAGTGTCCTTATAAAAGGGGAAATTTGGAGACAGATCTGGACACAGGGAGGATGCCACGTGAAGACTGGAGTCATGCTGCCACAAGTGAAAAAAGTACCGGAGGCCAGGAGAGATCTAGGACAGATCCTCTCCTAGAGTCTTCAGGGGAGCACCTTTCACACCTCGATTTTGAACTTCCAGCCCCCAGAACTGTGAGACAATAAATTTCTGTTGTTTAAGCCATTTGGGGTACTTTGTTGCAACAGCTCTAGCACACTAATCCACCCCGGAAGTGAACAAGTGAACTGGTGTTTGCAGAGGGCCAAGGGTACCCAACAGAGGTGGTGATGGTGACTTCATGGTGAGGGCTGGTATACAGCCGTGTTCTCTGAGGGAAGGAATTGATGGCTGGGTCATCTGATCAGCTGCAAAGTGGGGTTTAGCTCCCAGAGCCTCCACTGTACGTTTGAATAGTCACATCGTCCAAGCCTTTAATTCATGAAGATTCAACTCTATGTGCTGAAGAGTAAAAAAGAGAGAAATAACTTGAATAGTACAAATATTTCTTCCTACTGTTGTACAACTGCATTATGTAGTGTGAAGCCACCTCCTCTGTCAGCGCTTAAAAGTTGTCACTGCTTGCTTGAGACAAGAGATTTAAGGGACTTTCATGAATAATTCTTTTTTGCCTGCTTTCCGTTCACTGCATTTCCTGCTTGACCTGAGGACCTAACCCCCTGGAGATCAAACACCTCGTTCTGTTGCCTTCTTCCTTCCACTTGCCTTTCGGCAAACTCCTTTTGTTTCTTTAAAAGTTTCTTCATGTGATACCTATTCTGGAGATTTGGTGGCTCTCATCGCATCATTTTGTCTGTACTATCTGTGTCTGTACATCTGTGTCATTTATACACTTTTACTATTGCGTGTTTAACACTGCCTTTTAATAGTTTGCTGTCTCAGACTGTACACTTATTGATGCCAGTAGTGCCTGGCACATTGGAGATCCTTCATAATCTCTTGCTTTTGTTTTGGTATTTTTGAACTTTTAAAACTATTGTACTTTCTCCCCTAACCACTACAAATTTCTTTCTCCATTTACTTAACAAAGGTTGAACATTTGCCATGTGTACTTTCTTGAAATACTAGTGTCACGATGATATCACCGAACTATCATACAGTAAAACCTGCAGGGCAGTGAGCCCTTCTGAAAGAGCATGTTGCTCTGCTTTTAATTTTTTTTTTCTAGAATTTCCCTTACTGTCAGATTTTTGAATTTTTTTTTCTTTATTGTCAGCTGTTAATTTATCTCCGCTTTCTTCAAATCCTAATACTTCACTTTATACACTTCACCTTATACAGCTATCTCGGTGAGTTGCAGTGGGTGGCTTCACTTTTTCCTGTAGAATTCAAAGTGTATTAACTTTGCGACAGCTATTTATATTTCAGAAACTTAAACTTTATTACCAAGATTGCTGCTTTTTTTACTTTCATGGGAAAACTCAAGTGTATAATTCTTTAGCCAACAAGATTACCAAATTTAACAGTAATTAAATATCTATGAAAAGCTCAAGGGCGAGAAATAGCTGTGATGTGAGGAACATCTTGTGTGATTCAGACTAAAGGTGATGAGGGCTTCTGGGGATACCTGAACAGAGAAGGAATAAGTATTGGATTAAATCTGAATCATCAAGGGACTTCCCTGGTGGTCCAGTGGGTAAGACTCCATGCTCCCAATGCAGAGGCCCCGGTTCGATCCCTGGTTGGGGAACTAGATCCCACATGCCGGAACTGTGTCCACATGCCACAACTAAGAAGTCCACATGCCTCAACTAAAGGATCCCATGTGCTGTAGCTAAGACCCAGCGCAGCCTAAATAAATAAATAAGATAAATAAATATTAAAAAAAAATCTGAATCAGCAAATGAGTCCAATTGTATACATCGGTTTCTTGCTCATTATTTATTAAAATAAAACTACATTTATTTTTAATATAAAAGCAATATACATACATACAAAGCAAATAACATTTTTTCTCGCTTTTTTAAAAAAATTTATTTATTTGGGCTGCATTGGGTCTTCGTTGCTGCACGCAGGCTTTCTCTTGTTGCGGCCACCAGGGGCTACTCTTCGTTGCGGTGAGCGGGCTTCTCATTGTGGTGGCTTCTCTTGTTGCAGAGCACGGGCTCTAGGCGTGCGGGCTTCAGTAGTTGTGACTCATGGGCTCTAGAGCGCAGGCTCAGTAGTTGTGGTGCACGGGCTTAGTTGCTCGCAGCATGTGGGATCTTCCCGGACCAGGACTTGAACCCGTGTCCCCGACATTGGCAGGCAGGTTCTTAACCACTGCACCACCAGGGAAGTCCCTCTCACTTTTTTTAAATTAAAAAGAATTTATTATTTTTAAAATTTATTTTATTTATTTACTTATTTATTTTTGACCGCGTTGGGTCTTCGTTGCTGCATGAGGGCTTTCTCTAGTTGTGGTGTGCGGGGTTTCTCTCTCTAGTTGAGGCGCGTGAGCTCAGTAGTTGTGGTGTGCGGGCTTAGTTGCCCCGCGGCATGTGGGATCTTAGTTCCCAGACCAGGGATATTACTCGCGTCCCCTGCATTAGAAGGCAGATTCTTTACCACTGGACCACCGGGCAAGCCCCTTATTCTTATTTTTTAATGAATGCATTTATCCTGAAATGCGGGGTTCTCATTTTTAATTTCTGGTAGTTTATAATTTCAGTTTTGATTTCCCCCTTTACCTCCTTTGGCTGAAACCAATTGAGGAATTGAGAAAATTTTACTTTTTTGAAAAGGCATGAATGACAAAGAGTCAGTATGAGTTGTTCGAGTCTACTTATTTAAAAATTACCCATCTTCCCCTGTGCACTACTCTGCCATCCGCCTGGGCTTTGTCCCGAGCTATGTGGGCTGCACACCTGGAGTGATTCCTGGTGAGCCTTCCCATGCCTCTCCCCTCCTTGCTTTCTGTGATTGTGCAACGAAACATATCCCTTCAGCTACCATTAGGGTATTGTAGAGGTGGTTAATCACATCTCAGAGTTTCCTTTCGGTGAGAGCACGTGGAATAAAATATTCCTTCTAGTTGAAGTTTTTCCTGAGCAATTGGACTGAACGCTTCTGGGTGGCTCCTGGGAGATTTTAGAACAGTGGCTCCCCCTTCAGGCACAGGTGTAGGACACAGGTGTGCCTCTTGCTTCCTATGTTCCTTTTCCACAAATGCCAAGTGCATGTGGAGTGCCTGCTTTGGGGGATGGAACCACGAGTCAGATGGTCTCCACCTGCGTGGAGCTAAGGAGTTTCACCTTGTGTCCCTGGGCTTCCTTTTCTTTTTTCTTCCATCTTATTTATGTTATACATATCCCAGTAAGCCTAGGTAGAATAGGAATAAAAATTTAAAATCCTAAAAAATAAAACACTAATTGGAAAAGGCACATAGACCCCAATGTTCCTAGGAGCATTGTTTACAGTGGCTAAGATACGGCAGCAACCTGTGTCCATCAACAGATGAATGGATAAAGAAGATGTGGTGTGTGTGTGTGTATATATACATATATATATACATATATATGTGTGTGTGTGTGTATGCATATATGTATATATACACACAATGGAATATTAGCCATAAAAAATGAAACTTTGCCATTTGCTAAAACATGGGTGGACTTGGAGGGCATTATGCTAAATGAAATAAGACAAACAGAGAAAGACAAATACTGTGTGATCTCACTTACATGTAGAATCTAAAAAAAAAAAAAAAAAACAACAAACTAGTGAATATAACAAAACAGAAGCAAACTCACAGCTAAAGAGAACAAACTACATAGTGGTTACCAGTGGGGAGGGTGGGAGAGGGGTAATAGAGGGGTAGAGGAGTGGGAGGTCCAAACTGTTGGGTGTAAGGGGCTACAAGGATGTATTGTACAACACGGGAAATAGAGCCAATATTTTGTAATAACTGTAAGTGGAAAGTAACCTTTAAAACTGTATAAAACATAAATAAAAAATTAAAAAAATTAAACAATAAAATCCTAAAAGCCAAGTTCTTCTTGAGTGGGATTAAAAAAAAAAAAAAAAAAACCTAAATATTGAATCATTTAAAACTAGAAGAGAGAGGATGGAAAAGACTCCCAGGGCAGTAGCTTAGGTGAAAGAAGTCTCTTCATCCTTTCAAGTAGAGTGATGACTCGTTTATAGGAAGCAGCTTGAGAGAGGAGCTTCTGTTTTGTAATTCTGTGGGAGGAAACTTCAGAGTCAACAAGGGCAGCCAAAAGGTGGTGACATAATTGTTTTTTTGTGTTTGACATTTCTTTAGCATTTATTTCAGGAATCCATCAGTCCTGTATTGTTGTTTTAAAATATTTAATATTTTAATAATTTAATTGATATATCCTGGGAAGAGGAGGTTGTCTGTGTTCGAAAATCCTATTGGAGGTTGGCTGACCCAGAAGCTCAGCCTAATGAGATTTGGACAGCAGGCTTCTGGGAGGGCGATTGATTGTGACATGCTCACTGAATGCAACAAGGCTACTGTGGTGTAAAGTGACTGAATACTTGGGAAGCTTGCAAGGAACTGCATTTCTTTAAAGAGCCATTCCAAATATAACTTGTGCAATAGAAATAAAGCAGAGTAGAAATGAACATCTACTCTGAAATTAACAGCTGACTTCAGAAATGAGTGCTTCCCTGCAATAACAGGGACAGACAAGTCTCCCTAAAGAACCTATTTGCTTACAGGTAAATCCACGTGTTCTACTGTGAACATGTGTATCAAATCTGTCCACTTCTCTCTGTCAGGACTGTCCTCCCCCTGGCGGAGGCTGGCTGTCACCTGGACCAATGCAGATGCCTCAACTTACAGAAAGAGAATGGGGAAGGGGGCACACCGTAGCCTCCTAAGGACTGTAATAGTTACACCAGCTGCCTCTCCGCTCTTCCTGGAACACACCACACGATGTCCTGCTGCACACCCTTGGCATCTGACTGTTCTCTTTGCTTGGACCATTCTTCTGCGTGGCTTATTCCTCATGTAACTCGGTCTTTGCTCAAATGTCATCTCCATCTCTGGCCACACTCTCTAATTTAGGATCCCTCTCCCTAGTCCTTACCTTGTTTCATTTTTCTGTGTGACACGTTTATTGGTATTCTAGTAAACATTTGTTATCCTGTTTATCAGGCTAAATATCTTAAGGGCTGGGCCTCTATTCTGCTCACCTCTTCCATACCGTATCCCCAGAGCCTGGGACAGTGCCTAGAACGTACGTAGCAGGTGCTCATTAAATATTTGGTGTGTGCATAAATGGATAAACTCTTTCACACCTCCCTACCCTGCCCCTGCTGGCCTGTTAGTTCCTAGAAACTCTCCATATGCTCCTTCCTGGCAGTGGCGTCTTTGCACGTGCCTTGCCTTTCAGCCGGATGTTCTGCATCCTCTTAGTGGGTGGCTAGTTCCTTCATATCTTCCAAATCTCTGCCTGTGTTTCCTCCTCCGATGGGGCCTTCCTGACAAACTACAGCAAGCCGCCTCCTTGCTTTTCCTTCCCCAGCTCAGCAGCCCCCGATCATGCTCTCAGAACCGTCATCTTCACTCTGTGAGCACCCACAGTGCTGTGTCATCAACCTCCCCTTTCTCTCCTCTCCCGTCTTGATTCTTTTCTCGCAAAATCCCAAATCTGTTTGCACCGTTTTCTGGTTACTCCATCTTCTCATGACCATATCAGAGTAACTAACTGCTTCTAGAAAACGTTGCAACTGTGCCGACAGGACTTGCTTTAAATGTATATCCACAGATCTACAAACACACCACACTCCTGACAGAGTAAATGCCCTTCCTATTTACATACTTTCTCTTCTCTTTCTCAGATTTCTACCCTGAACCCTCCTCCGTCAGCCAGTGACCTCATACTTCATGGAGAAAATGGGTGGAATCACGTGGAAACTAACTCATCCCTCCGTATTTTTATTTCCAATTTTTCACTAGGCTTATTCAGACATTTAGAATTCTTTTCCCCAAATGGAGTCAATAGTCAAAAATATCATTCTCAAAGTTTTGGAAAGAATTATCAATTTACCAGAAGGTCCTGAAATGGTTTATGCTACCACCAGTAATGTGTCGGGAATTTTTAAGGTTGAATTAATTGTGTCTCATTACTTTCATATATATTTCTGATCACTAGTGAAGTTGATTGTTTTCCCATCTGTTTCCTTTTTGAGGAGTTTGTCAAAAGTCTGTCAAATGCCTTCTGCCTAATTAGGTAGCAGAGTCACTCTTTTTAATATTGATTTCGTGTCAGCAGCTCTCTATACGGAAACCTTTGCCTAATCTCTTTACTGCGAATTGGCATTAAGCCATTGGTCATTTGGGGACGATCGTCTGGTGAGAAATAATCATCCAATTTCATACTTCCATTTTATAGATGAAAAACCTAAGACCCAGAGACAGGAAGCTTGCTCATTTCAGACCGTACAGCCAAATGGGAGCTGGCAGGACAGGAAAGCAAGAAGGAGGGCAAGGGAAATGGTTGGCTGGGAGGGAGGTAGTGTCTGCTTTGTTGTTGCCAGTTGGGTTCCTGGTACTTGGAGAACAGCAGGAGCTTTGTTGACTGAACATGCTATGGTTGACAATGTAAGTGAGTAGTTTATCATGTTTGGTCCTGTCATGCATTGCAAGCACAACAGACATACTTTTATTTGTATCCATTTTACAGGTAGAATATGTTCATATGAAATACATAGGAACAAAAATTTTACAAAGGGTCATAAACAGAAATTTTAAAAAGGGTCCATTCTCCACCCAAAGAACAAAGGCTGGTTTTCAGATTTTTTTCCCTGGGCAAAGATTTTTTTGTTATTGTTTTTATATAGCTAAAGTCACCCTATATCCCCATATAGAATGTAAGCATAAAGTTATGACCTAGAAGAAAAACAAAAAGATATTTAGATAACCTGGTTTCAAACCCACTGGCCTCCTGTGTATGCAGGTGATCTAGAACTGGCTGTGCTTGAAGGTCTAGTCATTTTTTTATTATGATAAATGAGACTTAAAACAATAGTTGTACATTTGAAGACCAGGCTCCATTAAGAACTTAGAGCTGGAGAGAAATCAGATTTTGTCTGATACTTAGTGTACGCTGGAATGGCTGGGCTTTTAAGGTTCAACAATAATGATCATTTGGGATCCTGTGATAGTTTGTAAGAAGTCTTTGATTTCTCAACCCCACCCCCTTTAGAGCTTAATAAAGAAGGTGAGGTGAGGGCTTCCCTGGTGGCGCAGTGGTTGAGAGTCCGCCTGCCGATGCAGGGGACACGGGTCCGTGCCCCAGTCCGGGAAGATCCCACATGCCGCGGAGCGGCTGGACCCGTGAGCCATGGCCGCTGAGCCTGCGCGTCCGGAGCCTGTGCTCTGCAACGGGAGAGGCCACAACAGTGACAGGCCCACCTACTGCAAAAAAAAAAAAAAAAAAAGAAGGAGGTGAGGTGAAAGACACGCAGGATTTTCTATTTTTCTAATGATTTACTTTTTTTTAATTTAATTTTTATTTTATATTGTAGTATAGTTAAGTTACAATGTTGTCTTAGTTTCAGGTGTACAGCAAAGTGATTCAGTTATACATATACATATATCCATTCTTTTTCAGATTCTTTTCTCATATAGGTTCTGTAACAGAATATTGAGAAGATTTCCCTGTGCTATACAGTAGTTCCTTGTTGATTACATATTTTATATATAGTAGTGTGCATATGTTAATCGCAAATTCCTAACTTATCCCTCCCCTCACCGTTCCCCTTCGGTAACCATGTTTGTTTTTGAAGTCTGTGAGTGTGTTTCTGTTTTGTGAAGAAGTTCATTTGTATCATTTTTTTTTAGATTCCACATATAAGTGATCTCATATGACATTTGTCTTTCTCTTTCTGACTTACTTCACTTAGTATGATAATCTCTAGATCCATCCATGTTGCTGCAAATGGCATTATTTCATTCTTTTTATGATTGCATAATATTCCATCGTATATATGTACCACATCTTCTTTATCCATTCCTCTGTCAATGGACATTTAGATTGCTTCCATGTCTTGGCTATTGTAAATAGTGCTGCAGTGAACATTGGGGTGCATGTATCTTTTCAAATTATGGTTTTCTCCAGATACATCCCAATAGCTGGATCATATGGTAGTTCTATTTTTAGTTTTTTAAGGCACCTCCGTAGTGGTTGTACCTGTTTACATTCCCACCAACAGTATAGGAGGAGAATTTTCTTAAAACAAAATGTAACAAAACTTCTTAAGAATAGTGCCATGATTATATTTCTAGATTTTTTTCAAGGAAAATGTTCTTGCCTAGAAGAAGTTAGTTTATTAGAACTGATTTAGGTGTCTTGTTTAGGGCATGCAAGTTTCACTGAACACCTGTCGCAGATGCGTAACACTGGGTTAGGGATTATGAGATTTACGTGGGAGAGAGAACATTTCCTACTTTAACAATCTCCAGTAGAGGAGACAAAATGCATTTATATTAACAATCTCCAGTAGAGGAGACAAAATGCATTTATAGAGAATAAATAGTCCAGGGGACATGTAAGCCAGTGGATCATTCAAGGTCACAAGTGGGTGATGAGTTGTAGGTAATTAGTGACAAGGATAGGAGGGTTTTTTTTTTTTTTTTTTGCGGTATGTGGGCCTCTCACTGTTGTGGCCTCTCCCATTGCGGAGCACAGGCTCCGGACGCGCAGGCTCAGCAGCCATGGCTCACGGGCCCAGCCACTCTGCGGCATGTGGGATCTTCCCAGACAGGGGCACGAACCCGTGTTCCCTGCATTGGCAGGCGGACTCTCAACCACTGCGCCACCAGGGAAGCCCCCTTGTAGCTTATTTATTTTATACATAGTAGTTTGTACCTCTTGATCCCATACTCCAATCTTGCTCTTCCTCCTTCCTTCTCCCCACTGGTAACCACTAGTTTGTTCTCTATATCTGTGAGTATTTTCTACTTTGCTCTATTTATTAGTTTGTTTTATTTTTTTAGATGGAATGCATATAGGTGATAATATACTGTATTTGTTTTTCTCTGTCTGACGTTTCAGTAAGCATAATACCCACCAGGTCCATCCATGTTGTTGCAAATGGCAACATTTCATTCTTTTTTTTTTTTTTTTTTTTTATGGCTGAGTAGCATTCCACTGTATATATACCACATCTTCTTTCATTCATCTGTTGATGGACACTTAGTTGCTTCCATATCTTGGCTATTGTAAATATTGCTGCTATGAACATTGGAGTGCATGTATCTTTTAGAATTAGTGATTTTGTTTTCTTCAGATATACACCCAGGAGTGGGATTGCTGGATCATATGGCAGTTGTAATTTTAGTTTTTTGAGGAACCTCCATAGTGTTTTCCATAGTGGCTGTACCAGTTTACATTTCCACCAACAGTGTACAACGGTTCTCTTTTCTCCACATCCTGGCCAACCTTTGTTATTTGTTTTCTTCTTTTTTTTTTTTTTTTGCGGTACGCAGGCCTCTCACTGTTGTGGCCTCTCCCGTTGCGGAGCACAGGCTCTGGACGTGCAGGCTCAGCGGCCATGGCTCACGGGCCTAGCCGCTCCGCGGCATGTGGGATCTTACTGGACTGGGGCACGAACCCGTGTCCCCTGCATCGGCAGGTAGACTCTCAACCACTGCGCCACCAGGGAAGCCCAGGAACTAGAATTTTTAACTTGATAGTATTACAGATTCTGTCTTTTTGCGTTTTTTTTGGTGAGGAGAGTGTTGGGAAAGGGGTGGAAGAGTATGTCAATGAAAGAACTTTGTTTAAAATTTTTTTAATATTCTCTTAAAAATTCAAGTGAGATCAAAGTATATATAGGAAAAAAAATCCCCCTTCACTCTGCTCCTAGTTGCATTCTCTGTCCCTCGTTTGGGGGAGGCCATGGTCAATAGCTGAACCTTCTTTTGTCACATGACAGAACAAAATGGGGTGGTGTTGATTCACATTCTCATGGGAGTGTCTGTGCGATCATGTGCACCTTGGTGCAGACCAAAAAATGCGATTCAAACATCCTCAAGGCCAACGTTCCTTAAATGAACAGCAGAGACAAATGACGCTTTCCAGGAACGTCTTAGGGGAGGAAACGAACTCTGGGACTCCACAGGTACCTTGGCCATGTTGCCTGCCTGGATTTAACAGTGGTGGCAACACAGCTGCTGGACCATCTTAGTCTCAGGCCCAGCGGCTCCCTCCCAGCCCTGTCCCACCGTCAGGGAGGCCACAGGGCCCTGAGCCCTTATCCGACTTGCATCTTGGTCAAGGATTCCGAGCTTCAGGAGCCCCCAGAGGTCTCCCTGCTCCTGTGCAATATGAGAGCCTGCTTCCTCTAAAAGCACTTGACATGATTTAAGGGCCAGCCTGCCCAGTCACGGGCTTGGCTGCATGTGGCCTAACAGTGAAATAGAATCCCCTGGCACGGATCTGTGTGAACATGTGGCCGGCGGAAGGCTGCAAGGGCCAGACTGGTCCCAGATGCTTTTCCAAGAATTGCTTCCTGTGCAGCATTTTTCTGAGCTCTTTTCTGGAAGAGCGAGTGAGTGCCATCGTGAATTCTCATGCAAGCCGATGTGTGTCAGTCCTGCAGGGAAGCTGCTCCAATCAATTAAAGGAGGACTACACAGTCACGTGCTGACAGCTGAAATGAAGGGAAAAACCGCACCAAGGGTGATCGAATTGTATTTTAAATAAAGGAAAGGGGGCTCGCCCTCTGGAATACTTGACTATATACTTGGAGGCAGGGAGCATACTTTTGATAAGTTCTAATAAACCCAGCTTGGCTTCCAAATGTCTGAAGCATCAATCCCTTTATTAAAAACCAAACCAAAGGGTTTAGTCATGTTGATGGAGGAGTTGAACAGCAGAAGGTAGAGCTCCGTGAAACTGAAAGGTACAGGACTGTGGCTGCCTGAAGGGGTTGTTAAAATGCATTCTCTCGGGCTTCCCTGGTGGCGCAGTGGTTGAGAGTCCGCCTGCTGATGCAGGGGACACAGGTTCGTGCCCCGGTCCGGGAAGATCCCACATGTCGCGGAGTGGCTGGGCCCGTGGGCCATGGCCGCTGAGCCTGCGTGTCCGGAGCCTGTGCTCCCCAAAGTGAGAGGCCACAACCGTGAGAGGCCCGCGTACCGCAAAAAAAAAAAAAAAAAAAAAAAGCATTCTTTCAAGTACTAAATTTGGACAGACTCATTGCAGCCGCTCCAGAATGATATGGTGAACTCCAGGACCTGAGGCAGTTGCATCGTTTGGGTCCCCACATCCTCACCCACACCAGCCAAAGGAAGATGTGAGCCAAGGAGCGGGTGGGTAACGTTCATTCCAATGTCAAAGGACAGCGAACACATTTAACCAAACCAGGCAGCTCGAAGATGGGCTTGCTAAAGTACATTCTTCAGAGAAGCAACACTTAACCTTGCGAGTGACAAGCCAATTTAGTTCTGTCGTTTTTGATGGAAATTTTTGCAAAAGGCATTTATTTATTTGCCTTTTAGTTTTGCACACACCAAACATAAGTTGATTTGGGGGGTTGTTCAGGGCCATCATTCAAGGTCGGTT
Source organism: Delphinapterus leucas (assembly GCF_059928025.1). Classification (NCBI taxonomy): domain Eukaryota; kingdom Metazoa; phylum Chordata; class Mammalia; order Artiodactyla; family Monodontidae; genus Delphinapterus; species Delphinapterus leucas. The sequence goes on along the minus strand of NC_143133.1, from coordinate 43,356,204 downwards.
GTCCTCAGAGACGACATGTGATCTCCTGTCCTCGAATTAACTGGACCCCGATGACTTGGCTGGGGGCTCAGGCTGTCAGGAGTTGCCATGCCATTAATGGCGGTGACAGGGCTGCTCAGATGTGCTCTGCTCCAGCACAACTACAGGACATACCCATTCTATGGGGGAACATAGCTGGCGTGGCTGAGTCATGGTTAGTCTTCTGTGCCCACTTGGCCAGGCTGTGGTAGCCAGTGATTTGATGAAATGCTCATCTAGGTGTTGCTGTGAAGGTGCTTTGTAGATGTGGTTCACACCTACATGTGAACCCTTTCAGTGTAGGGGATTACCCTCAATAATGTGGGTGGCCCTCATCCAATCAGCTGAAAGGTCTTCAGAGCAAAACCAGATTTCCACAGGAAGAAGAAATTCAGCTTCAAGACTGTGACGTCAACTCCTGCCTGAGCTTCCAGCCTGGCCTGAGATTTCCAACTTGCTAGTGCCCACAGTTCCTTAAAATCAGTCTCTCTCCTTCTCTCTTTCCCTCTCCATCTCTATCTCTAGCTGTAACTCTAGCTCTGTCTCTGTCTCTATCTCTATCTCCATCTCTTCTCTCTCTGTCTCTATCTCTGTCTCTGTCTCTGTCTCTGTCTCTATCTCTATCTCTGTCTCTATCTCACCACTTACTGGTTCTGTTTCTTCAGAGAACCTGACTGACAGAGGCAGTTATTCCCAAAGTTTGGGGATGAGGGTGGTGAGTAGTGTGTAGCTGGAGAAAATTCTAGCCCTCTCCCCATTCCAACCACTGAAGAATCAAATAAGCAAGGTCCTTCCATTTTTCCTGAGGCAGAGTTTATGATCACCAAGTTCTTTCTCCGAAGTAACCGCGTTCTGTGTAGACAGTGTCCCTCTGTGAGCCCATGTGGCCATTTTCATCTACCCTAATCTTGTGGCTTGGTGATGGGATGGTTGACACAAGTCTGCCTCTAAATAAGTGAGGAGCTTTTTTGTGGGTTTTTTTTTTTTTTACCTTGTACGCTATCTTAACTCACCTCCATTCGAGCCAGTGGACTGATATCCAATAAAGGACCTCGGCTTTGCATCAAATGATGGTCAAACATATTTGTATTTATATACTTTAAGTTAAAATAAAATGTCTAAAGCATGAGTCTCTTCTTTTTATTTTTCCACTAACCTGTCAGCTATCAGAACAGATCACACCTACTATGCTAATGTAATGTATATTTAAACATTTTCCATGCAATGAGTTGGCTCCTTAAACATTTTTCTTGATTAAAAGGTAAACTGAGTCAAATTATCCAAATAACCAGAAGTTTCCTAATTTGTTTGAATTAGTGAGATTTTCCTGTCAAGAGAAGAATCAAATTTCATTTTAGAAATCGAATCAGGAAGCTCTAAAGCATAAAAACAATCCACAGAAAACCTAGACCAAAGAGAGAAGACAAGCTTCAACCAACTGCAGTGGAATACCTCTGTCTGTAATCCAACATAAGATCTCTTCCACATGGGGCTCTGGTGAAAGTTCTAGGGACCACATACAAATTATGTAAATGTACATTTTCACCAACCTTTGCATCTTGATTTATTTTTAAAATTTATTTATTTTGGCCATGTTGGGTCTTTGTTGCTGTGCGTGGGCTTTCTCTAGTTGCGGCGAGCGGGGGCTACTCTTTGTTGCGGTGCGTGCACTTCTCATTGCGGTGGCTCCTCTTGTTGCGGAGCACGGGCTCTAGGCGGGTGGTTTTCAGTACTTGTAGCATGCGAGCTCAGTAGTTGTGGCTCGCAGGCTCTAGAGCGCAGGCTCAGTAGTTGTGGCACATGGGCTTAGTTGCTCTGCGGCATGTGGGATCTTCCCGGACCAGGGCTCAAACCCGTGTCCCCCGCATTGGCAGGCGGATTCTTAACCACTGCGCCACCAGGAAGGCCCTGCATGTTGATTGAAATCTGCAGTCTCCTCCAGAAAGAACAGCCTGGACCTGTTAGCTGGTGCTCACAACCCATTTTACCAGCCACCCTGTGCACATAACTCTTGGAGAGGGTACCAAGATCTTACATCCACTTAGTCTTAACTCCTTATCTGATGCACGTTTCCCAGGATAATACTGTTACCTGAGAGTATTTTACGTAAATAGTTTAGCACTAGAGACATGCTTGAATTCGTGGTTTAAACTGATTATGAACACATGTTTTGTAGATGAGGAAAATTCAGTGGGTGTTGAAGCTTTTGAAAGGCTTATGGACCTATCAGCTAAGCCTATTAATGACTACCAAGGCTTTATAGACCCATGGATGAAGAGCAGGCAGCAAGGGTGTCTATCTGAGCTATATTGCATTGCATTTTGTAGTGATTTTTCTGGGTTCAAATGCCATTTCATGCATTCTTTTATGAATACAGAAATTCTTTTAAAAAATAATTTTTTAAATTGAAGTATAATTGATTTACAATATCATGTTTTAAATATATATATATATATATCTGAACATATATATTGTTTTTCAGATTCTTTTCCCTTATAGGTTATTACAAAATATTAAGTACAGTTCCCTGTGCTATACAGTAGGTCCTTGTGGTTATCTATTTTGTATAAAGTTGTGTATATATGTTAATCCCATCCTCCTAATTTATCCCTCCCCCCTCTTCCTTTTCAGTAACCATAAATTTGTTTTCTATATCTGTGGATCTATTTCTGTTTTGTCAATAAGTTCATCTGTATCTTTTTTTCTCAGATTCCACATATAAGCGGTACCATATGATTATTGTCTTTGACTTACCTCACTTAGTATGATCATCTCCAGGTCCACCTGTGTTGCTGTAAATGGCATTATTTCATTCTTTTTTGTGGCTGAGTGATATTCTGTTGTGGATATCTACCACATCTTCTTTATCCGTTCATCTGTCGATGGACATTTAGGTTGTTTCCATGTCCTGGCAATTGTAAATAGAGCTGCAATGAACACTGGGGTGCCTGTATCTTTTTAAATTATAGTTTTCTCCGGATATATGCCCAGGAGTGGGATTGCTGGATCATGAATACAGAAATTCTGATCTTTGAATGAAGATGTCTTTTAAAATCCTGGTTTATGTTAGTGCCATCCTGTTGGCTTCAGTAAGTCTTAGTCTGCTATGTTATTTATGTGTATACTTGCTCCTGAGAAAAGTGAGGTTGCCTTTGTTTGGTCAAAGCTAGCAGGTTAGGCTATTTGTAGAGGAGGCTTGCAATGGAAAATGTTGGGGGTCTTAATTGGCTAAGGCTTTTTTAGTTAGGGTAAGTGACACCATTTGCTATAACAAACAAGGCCAAATTTCGGTGAAAAACACTTCTCTCTAACAGCTCAGTCCAATGTAGAAGTGATGGAGTGGTGAGGGCTGGGCACTCTGTAATGGTTCCGTCATCCTATTGGGCTTTGGATTTCGCCACTGGCTCCTCCAGTGGGTGATGGGTAGATGGGTCAAGTGAGCGACCATCAAGGGTCTTACAGGAGGTTGTAGAGGCCAGGAGTGGAAGTGATGTGCATGCCTGTCTACCCACATTCCACTGGCCAGAACTCAAGTCACGGGGCCCCACCTGACTGCAGGGGGGCTGGGGAATCAAGCCGTGGGCCAAGGAAACTGAGGCCACGCATGGTTCTTCTGAGCACTCATTTGGTGCCACAGGCTGAAGAACTGGAGAGGGCAGAGCAGTGAAGCGTGTGCGGTACAAGGGTGGAGGTGAAGGACAGACGCCAACATTTTCAGGTTAGTGTAACATACTGAGCACTGCCCTAAACGCCCTTCTCAGGGCAAAATGCCACTAGGTCTTCCACACCCGGTGTCATGCCAGCACATCCAAGAAGTTCATACTTTTCAAACTGTCTAAGTTTGTGTTTTATCAGGACCTGTCAGGCATTCCACTTGGTTTGCCTACCTGCCCCTCATCCTCTCAGGAATTTGGTGTAGATGGAAGTCTTTTGTGCCTGGAAAGAAACAATTAAAGTTGTTATGTTTTAAGTAATGTTTAATTTACTAAAGTTATGTATTTAGAAGCCCAGTGTTGGTAGGACTTTAAATTGAACTTGAATATTGTTTTATTCTACTTATAAAACTAATAGCTTTAGTGAAAATGTGAATAATCTCTTTCACTTTGACCAGTGTTGATTTAATGCACAAATTAACAGATTAAGTCATTCTTAGTACAGAGACCCCCAGACCTTGTGAGTATAAAAGAGTGCCACTGGGGGTCAATGGGGGACACTGTGGGCATCTCCACAGGGGGACACTTAACACTATTTATGCTCTTAGTTAATCACATTTCCAGGTAAACACTTTAAGTGCCCAAGAGGGCTAACTCTGTGTGTGGGTAATTTTTTATTAAGAAGAGTTCTAAGTACAATAACAAATTTAACCTGACATTTAGGAAAAAAAAATGATTCACCCTCTAACATTTGTTCATATAGAAAAACCTGTTGTGAACATTTTACTCTCTAATTTCAATGCTTACATCATAATACTTCTAAGTCTATAACTTAATTTTAGGTTTGTGTTGCATCTGGTCAAAGAAACTAGAAAACATCAGGTAGAAATTAAAATAACCTGAATATAAGACTTGACTAAAAGGCTTTTCTAAAGCCTTTTAAAACAAAACAATCTAAAATTAGAATACTCTTGGCAGAAAAATTAACAACTATGAACAAAATTAACATTACATAATATTTTAGCAAGAACTGCATTATAATAATATTGTTTTACACATAGTAGAGTGATTTACAACATACTAAATGCCTATTTTGATAAAAATATCTTTATCAAAAATACTTTTTAATATAGTTTCGCACTTTTGGGAGATTCTGTCCCCAGTAAATGGCAGGAACACAATTTAGAAGATGAAAGGTGTGATACTTTTTTTTTTGGCTGTGTTGGGTCTTCTTCACTGCGCGTGGACCCTCTCTAGTTGCAGTGAACGGGGGCTACTCTTCGTTGCAGTGCGTGGGCTTCTCATTGCGGTGGCTTCTCTTGTTGCAGAGCACGGGCTCTAGGTGCGTGGGCTTCAGTAGTTGTGGAGCATGGGCTCTAGAGCGCAGGCTCGGTAGTTGCGGCACACAGGCTTAGTTGCTCTGCATCATGTGGATCTTCCCGGACTAGGGATCAAAGCCGTGTCCCCTGCACCGGCAGGCAGATTCTTAACCACTGCGCCACCAGAGAAGCCCGTGGTACATTTTTAAATTAAGAGACCTAACTTAATTGAGTTGTCAAATAGATATTATCAGCAAAATCTTTCCAGGAGCACTTAAATGTGTCACAAATCTGATAAATCACCTGCCAACAACTGGGGTTTTTAAGTTCTCTATCCATTTTATGAGAGAACATTCCAAAAGTGAACTTGCACTTTGCCTGGCTTGGTTCAGAACCTACATATGTATTAAAAGAAACCAGTTAGGAACAAATATCTTGTCAAAGATGAGGAAGATGGGTCTGTTATAAATGGATCCTGCACAAGGCACTTTTCTTATTTTATGTTGGTTGTGTGGCTTCAGACATCAAAAAACTCATAGAGAAGTTACACACACACACACACACACACACACACACGAAGAGCCAAAAACAAAACCAAACTACTTTGTAACCTGGTGGTATAACCAAGGGGTCAGAATTCGCTCTTGCTGCAACATTTCTTAATTTCCATCATCACATGAAATTTAAAGTAAGTCCCAGATAAGAAGACACTGTAAGGTCTAGGGGCTGAGCACAGAGAGGCTGACAAACAGTCCCTGTCATTCCAGGAAGACCCACAGAGTCAGATGCTGAGAAAGAGTCTTCTGCCATGAAAATAACTTTCTCATCTGCCTGCTTACATATTTCCCTCCCACTGCTGTACCTTAAGAGGCAACTATTATGTTATGGAAAAGAGCATGGAAAGATACAGTGAGAAATGAAGCAGGGCATGAAAAAGGTGGCCAGACCACCCTCCGAGCTCAGGGCAAGGAGAACTCATCGGCCTCCTGGAGCTGTCCAATCCGGTGCTCGGTGCCTTTCAGGCCCCATCTCAGCAGATCCTCCCTCAGCTCTGGAAGGACAAAGGGGTCACTTTTGTCCACACTGTAGTCTCATGGAGGGCAGGAGAAGACCGTGGTTTCTCAAGCAAGAGGTCTTACTCCTTTCTATCATGATCACAGCACCTGGCACCCTGTAGGCGCTTAATATGGTGGTTGAATATTGTTGAATGACCCGAAGACTGGGTCAGGTTTAAGTCACCAGGGTTCGTGCAACAAACAGAACCCACTGCCATCATGACATCATTTTACAACCTGCTTTGAGCTGTGCACGCCTTCTCAGGGCTGAGAAGAAGCAGATAGACACAATGGAGGATATTAGGGTAGAATCTGTTCATTTGGAAGCTCTCAGAGCTGGTGTTGGTCACGGTACGGTCATCTTTGGTGAGCACCAAGGCTAAGCCGAGGTTTCCAGTTTGCGTGTTCTCTGTTTGGGGCTCTGTGCCACCTGCGTGCTAATGGCTAATACCCACCAGGCAATGCAAGGAACTAGTCACAGTATTCAGGGGTCCTGTCTGATCTATGGAGTGGAAGCAGCATTTTTTCTTTTTTTTTTTTTTTGGTAAAGAAGTATTGTGTTTGTGTAGCATCCATACTACAGACAGTTCTGGAGCCCTGGAACTTGCTGAGGGGTTGCTTCGCAGCCTTAGGAGGGACCCAAGTGAAATCTGAAACTTGGGGGCAAGGAGGGACTGAGAAAGGGGCAGACCCCTCCAGATGGGACGGTGGCAGGTTTAAGAAGGAAGGGAACTTACTTACGAGGCTTGTCTTGGGCAGCTGCAAGATGAGTAGATCTCCGCACCCACCTGCCTGAATCTTAAAAGTTTATGTAGTGGTCTCAACTGGATTCAGTTATGTAGGCCATTCAGATGGTCCCAACTACACATCACTCTCTCAAGATTGCATCCTTGAACCCAGCTCCTAGTGTGGGATGGGTGGGCAGAACGGACGTTGCAAGGGCAGGGGAGGGGTAGGCAGCTTCTGAGTGCCTGGGTCCAGCTCGCAGGCCAACCAGTGGTCACATCCTGTCCACGGCCCCCTCCCACATGAGGATGCAGGCGATCCAGAGGCTGAGACGGTTTCCACCAGAAGCCTTCTGCGAGCCGGCCAGGGAAGACAAAGGCAAGGGACTGCGATGCAGTAGAATGAGTGTGACATTTGGGAACCATGAAAAGTGTGCGGCAGAAGTGAGACCCCGGTTCTTCCACGTGCTTTCTGAGATGGACCGTAATGGATTCAAAGTTCTCACCAGCAGTGAACCTATTAGATCTGAGATAGAATTTCCTGGTGTGGGGTCCCATGGGCTCCCGGATGAGGTGTGAGCAGCAGAAGGTTAATGTCGGGGCTTGTCAAGTAAAGATGCTTGGGTTGTGCTGTACAGGCATTTGTGATGTTCACTCACCCTGATTAAGAGCCGCTTAATTAGAGATACACAGGGAAGCCAAGGGAAAAATGGATATTGTGGTCCTGAGCGTGAAGGACGCCCATTCTGTGTTTTTGTGACAGGGGATGCTGGGAAGGAGGGGGCATTAAGGAAACTGATAGAGGCCTTGGGGCTTTGGGGGAAATGGAGTTGCTCCGGGGTGAGAGTGGGCAGGGTGACCTGCCGCCTCTGAGCCTGTGCTGTCCAGTGCGGGAGCCACTAACCACGTGTGTCCATGGAGCACTTGAACTGTAGCTTGTCTGAACTAAAGGGCATTGACACCGGCTTCTGAACTCTTAGTATGAAGATAAGACTGTAAATAACTCACTAATATTTACACTGATGATATCTTGAAATGATACTACTTTGCATATATTCGGAGTAAGTAAAACATATTAAAATTAATTTTAAATTAATCATGTTTTTAAATGGTACTACTAGAAAATTTGAAATTACTTATGTGGCTTGAGATAGATTTCTGTAAGACAGTGCTACTGTAAACCACGGGAAGGGAGAACGTCTCTGCTCCAAAGTCTTGGGATGGGTTTTTAGCCAGTACAGCAAGGATCAGCTTCGCCAGAGGGTCAGGGCCAGCTGGCAGCCAAAGGACAGGGATCACCTGCCAGGGAGTGTTGTCGCTGGATGTAGTTGGGACCATGCCTGGGACACCCAGGACCACCAGCATCACAGAAGGACTCAGGAGGGGCTGGGTCTTCAAGCAGAGTGATGGGGGCATCTGTTTGACAGAGAGGAATGTCACTGTTTCCCAGAGGTTGCCATGGGTACACAAACCATGTTCTCTGGCATTGGCTTACCTCCACAGAGCTCTACTAGAGCAGCGCCTGTTACGTGTGTGCAGCAGACTAAAGCAAAGAGACTGGTTCAAGGCCGGAGAACACCTGTGATCCTGGGTTGCCCCCAAGGTACCTTGGAGAAACTTTAGGGTTCCCAGCGTTCCCTACCAGTTTGAAAATCTCTGTTCCTGCAGCACATCCTTTACAGGTCTGCTCCATGTATCTGTCTGCTTTGTGCAGGTGGGAAGTTGTTTTCCAGAAGGCCCTGTGGGGAAGTGGCTTGCTTTGTTTCCTGGCCTGTACATGTGAATGTCTTTGCTTTAAAAAAGGGTTCACCGTGGGTTTTCATTTGCGACCCCCCCCCCCCCCCCCCCCCCGCCCCACCGTAGTATACTATGGAAGTGCTTATACGGGATACAGTCCTAGCATTCCAGAAGCTCATTCCTGGGGCAGAAGACAATGTGCAGTGTGGGAAGGACCTCGCACCAGGGGAAGGAAGACCTGGGCCTGGGTCTGGCCTCACAAATCACTGATTTTAGACAAGTCACCCTCCCTATCTGGCCATCAGCTATGCTATATCATTACTAGACGGGGGAATCAGGATACGAGGTGGCTCCTGAGCTATGTGAGAATTTTAAAATGCCCCAAATGAGCATGCACAGAAAAATTCAATTTTGCTTAGCATTTTGGGTTTTTCTTGCACTGCTTGGAGAACGGAGAGGGACATCTCATGTTAAAAGCTCTTGGATTAGGTTAATTGTAAGATTCCTTTCATTTGTAAAATATTATGTAGTAGAAGTATTAAAGAATAAATTGCATTTGTGGTTCCAAATAATTAAGAAAGCAATTTCATGGGCTATGGGGCAAAAAACAGTAGGGATAAATGGAGTCAATTCCCTAAGGAAATCTGATGTTCCTAATCTGTATGCAAATGTTAATGCATTTTCCAACTTAAAAGAAACATCACATTTAGAGTTTAGAGATTCATTATCTCCTGTGGCTAGTGGTGCTGTCAGTCCAACTTGGCTTACATATATTAACCAGCAAAACTCATGCACCCTGGTCACATTAAAACTTTAAACCTTGTGATTCAGTGTCCTGTCAACATGTTCATATAGACCAGGAGGGCAGCTTTTTTCTGTGAAGGGCCAGATAATAAAGATTTGAGGCTTTGGAGACCATATGGTTTCTGTCGCTCTGCTCTTGTAGTTTGTATGGCTGAGCAGGCAGAATCAACATATGGGTGGGGCGGTGTTGGAAATTTAATAAATAATAATTAATTAAACTCGATTTATTGACAAAAAAAGAATCAGCAATATCAATGTAACATTTTATTAGTGACTGTTAATGAGGTATATGTAGTTTGCTGGTAAATATTAAGGTGTTCTGTGAGAAATTGAAAACTCTTAAAGATGGCAACCCTCTAATTTTGCCACTGGCAAAATCGTAGGTCGAAAATATTTGTTCTCCATTCTTTGCTTCTGGTTAGAGCCTCATTAGGTCAATTATTTACTTGCGCTAAGAAAGAGGAATGAAAGTATAAGAATACTCTATTGAGGTTCAATCATTTGTGAGCACACATTGACCTTTATTTTCTAAATATGCATTTTATATTTTTACTGAAAAGGTAATCGTGCCATTGTTTTGTGGCTTTTTTTCCCCCAGATATTTTAAGAAAAGTTGTACAGAAGCAGTTTGACCTGTCAACGGATTATGAGAAGGTAATTTTGATTGATGAATTTGTTAGCAAAAAATAAATATGAGCAAAACTTTGGCTGATTTGAAAGTAAATCTTTAAACAACCAGTTGTTTTACCTGTGAATTTACTAACCTTTCTTGACTAAGAAGCTTTATTGAGTACTGAAATGCCTTATAAATCCCATTTGAACTAAAGCAGAAATTTCAAAAGTAGCATTTGAAGAAACATTCGCCTTTCAAGCTGTATGTTATTGAAAAACTAAAATTTCCTTAAAGGAAGTCTTATGCTACTTTTTTTAGACAAGGGATGAGAACCCCTTAACTAAATGGAATGGTTTGAACATCCCTAGAAGCAGGTATGCGTACTTTTCACATACACATGCATACTTGTAGAAGAAAAAGAATGAATTCTTACCAGAGCTCTTCCACAAGGAAGTGATTTGGGGGCTTGTTGTTAAAAAGATAAGCAGGGCTGGAACAGGTGGGGAGGCGGCTTTGCTGGCGTTCCAAGCTGCGGGGACCACGTGAGCAGAGGATGAGGTGTGAGGGGAAGAAGCACAGGGATGGAGACGGTGGGTGAGAGGAAGGGGAAGGACAGGTGAGCTGGGGCCATTTCAGGGGAGGGCCTTGGAGGCCTCACTCAGATGAGTGGACAGTATTGTCAGAAAGTATCCAGGCACCTTTCATGTCTCTACTTAATACCAAGGTTAGGGTTAGGGTGAGGGTTAAGGTGCTGTTCATTCACTCTGTTTGCATCCATGAGATTAACTTACCTAAACGGAAGGGTGTGTTATTTCGATTTACCCTATGATGAATGTCGGTTGCCAATGAAATAAACAGCCGAATGTTTTTGCATTGAATGTTAGGATAATAAAAATTAGTTGAATCTGTTTGTCAAGCTATTAGTCCTGCAGGGTCAGACGATTCGTTCCATCCTTCCCTGGTACAAAGGTGGTTATCAAGACAACAATAAAGGTACCAGTGGACTTTTATTTATTTAATGGCCAGCACAACAAAGGTGAATGACAGTGTCTCCAGCGGGTGTGACGGCAGTGAACTCTTGCCCAGTGGTGGGAACAGTGGCTGCATATTCTCAATTTGCAATAAAATGATACTTAAGGGAAAAGTGAATGCAGAAGCCAAAGAGGAAGTCCTCATCTCAAGGCCATTTATGTGTATTAAAGAGGATGAGCCAGATACACACTAGTGCCTACACCTTCCCTCCTACCACAGAAAGCATTTTCATTCTTCAATGCCACTGGCTTCATTTATATCTTCCAAACATGATTGCCCATGTGTGCCTGCTTCCCTGGGCAGAATAAAACGACCTTTGCTTTTATATTTATATTGAAATTTTGCATGCCGTTAGCAGCCCAGCCTGAATGCCAGTTAGCTCTGGCAAGGAATGGGTTGGGCGTGAGAGGCTGAACTCTCTCATCTGGGCCCAAGCCCTAGAGGACCAGGTCCTCAGACTCTGAGGTCACTCTCAGCAGGCTGACAAGTATGAGCCAGAGTTGGCTGCCACCGTCCACGGCAGGACTCTCAGTTGGACGAGTCCTTTATGGTTGGCTCGGTATTAGACTTGGAGTTCCTGTAAGCTTGGGGACCCCCTACTTCCTGATCTCCTCTCCACCTCAGGTGTCTTTACAAATGGATAAAAACCGTTTGGGTGGAGCTGGTGTAGAGAAAGGAGCCAGAACTGGGCCCACATGAATGAATGGAATCCTACCCTAGGTGTGGAATTGGGTCATGTTTTCCAGTTATCCAAGGAAGAGGGATTTGGTTAAGCAAAGACACCAAAGAAGCCAGGGCTCCTTGGGAAGGGAGCTTTCTGATTGGCTTTAGGGAGATAAATGCTGGGTGTGTTTCGTCAGAGTCCCTGAAGCAGACCCTGAGTCAAGGACTCCAGGGCAAGTCACTTATTTGGGAGGTGCAGGGAACCCTGGCTGTGAAGTGGGAGGTGACACAGCGGAGGGAGGGCCGCCTGTAGAGGGTGTATCATTCCGCCACCCGCCACAGGGGGCAACAGAGCTCCATCCTGTAGAGGAGCTGTGATAGACGCCGAAGACACCGGTGTGGGAATTAGCCCGTGGGAAGGTGAGAGAGCTGAGGTATCTATACACCAAGACTGAAGAGGCACTTAATCATAATCACGACACGGGGCTTGTTTCAAAGACAGATTCCTGGTCTTACCCAAATCCCCTGACACTTCTCCAGGGGAGGGGCCTGAAGTGAGTGTTTTTAACACACACTGTGAGGGGTTTATGATTGGTGAGGTTGGGAGTAACAAGCCCGTGGGGCCCGGACCCAGGAAGGGAGGCTGGGGTCACTCAAGATGCCCTGTGGGTCCCCAGGGGCACGTTACATGAACCGCCCATCCCAACATTTCAGATGATGCCGTCTTTAAAGGTTATTACCATCACAAACATTGTTCTTCCGCACCTGTGAAAATCTACCAGCTAAGGCAATGGCTTCCAAACTTGGATTTCCTGGACCAGACAATTTGAAAAACGTCATCTGGGGAACACCATGGAGCCACATAATTTTATTTAACCACATGAGGACATTTTAAGTCAACTATAACAACAATAATGACTCTGTCCCTCTTCATACGTATGTCACCTCCCTCTTCCAAAAAGAAGGATAGTCTTATAAATTGAGCAAATGAGGTAAGCACTGTGAAAGGACAAGTGTAGGACTCCATGGCATCATGAAGGAGGGATGTACAGCAAACCCAGACGTTGTTATCAAGACAGACTTCCTGGAGAAAGCAACATCCAAACTCAGACTTGAGTTTCATCGGCGGAATAGTGGTGGGAATAAGGTTCAAGCAAGAGGGAGCCCAAAGTGAGGAAAGGGAGAGAGATCATGATGCTTTCTGGGGACTCGAGTGCTCAAGAAGAATGGGGACGTGAAGACAGAATTAAATAACATAGGACCACGTGGAGGAGTTTGAATTAAACATGGTGGGACTCCATGGAATGCTGTTAAACAAGGGAATGATACCATAAGATTGTCATTTTAAAAAGGACACTTGGAAGTTGGTGCCTTGGGCTCTGGGGTTCTAGGCAGCCACTGATTCTCTGTTTCATGGAGACCATGTGGTTGTGGTTAGAGTGTTAAGCATTTGTAACTTTCCCTCTGCTTCCCCTTGTCCATAACTAATTAGCATACTGATAAAGAGCCTTTCAAGAAATCCAATGTAAATCCAAATGTGAGCCCTAGAGCTTGACTGTACCCAAAACACTGTTTGTCTAATAAATGCTCCTTTTATGTTCTGGTCTTGTGTCATCCTCCCCTCCCTTGATTTCCTCTGTGTGGGATATTAATGGTCTCAGTTGTGGTTAATGACTCCAGTAATGTTTTCTGTTTTCTTGATGCATGCTGCCTCTGCTTGCACAAACTCTGCGACGGCTTTGACTTCCTCAGCCAGAAAATGTAGTCTTGATTCTGAAGGTAAAGTCCTCACTTGTTGTTTCATGTTGCTCTGTCTAAAGCCCGCGAGTGGTGTGACGCTTTTGCCAGAACTTTCTGTTCACTGTCATCTCCACTGTGATGACTTTTAAATTGTTTCCTTTTTGTGTCTGCCATCATCTTCCATCTTCTCTTTCAGCTTTTGTAGTCCACGAAAGAATAGCAACCCATCTGCAAATTTAAACCTTGAGCTTCTCTTCAACACAGTCCACAAAGCACTCCGGAGATCTTGGTATATCAGGAAATAATTTAGGTTCTTGCCAGATCTTGGCCAGATTTTTGGGTTCAGTGTTACAACTTTTTTTTTGGCTGCGCCATGCAACTTGCAGGATCTTAGTTTCCCGACCAGGGATCAAACCCATGCCCCCTGCAGTGGAAGCGTGGAGTCTTAACCACTGGACCACCAGGAAATTCCCAGAAACAATTTCTAAAAATAGTAACAATTTAGAATATTTGCTGAGATATATAGCAAAGTAAGTAAGAATTTAGAGTGTCTGGAGCTGGTTTCTCAGTTGGCCAATGATGTGAGTCTTCAAGGGTGGGTTACACACCAGCAAATAACGACTTTTCATGGCTGTGGTGTCCAACTTAGCTTAAGAAGACTGCATCAAAATTGCAATCACTTTTTTTCTTTTTAGCATTTTAACCTTAATATGGAAGTAGATAATATTCAAGTGCCATGTGCACCTTGCTTAATACTTATAAGCGTTTGCCCACGAGTTAGCTAATACTGATTGAACATTTGCTGTGTGCTGGGCACTTCGCTAGTTGTTTACACATTAACTCATTTAATTATCTGTCCCTCACAATATGCTGATGACATTAATGCTAATGTAACATTTCCTAGTTTAGAGAATTAAAAGCTGCCCCTGCTGGGATTTAAAGCAGGTCCTCTGACTCCAAGTTCACTGCTCTCTCCTAAGACATCACATTTGCTTCAAGGAACAAGGCTTGGGTTTCGTTTTCCTTTGCTCAGCTTGGCTTCAGAATGTATTGTTATCTAGCTGGTCCATTACAAACCATTACAGGTTGCAAACCGCCAACCTGTAATTTTCTGCCATTCTTTTAAAGTGTCTTGCTTTATGGAAATGTAACTGCATACATGAATTGGAATGAGAACGAGTTTTATCATCCTGTTGCATTAATTTTTATTTAGCCTGAAATAAAGCCATCACTGATTATGAAAATAGGTTTAGGTCACTTGATTGTGTCTAGCTATTGTGCTAGTACCTAGGAACCTAGGATCTATCTGAGACTTAGCTAGTGAGCCTGAAAGGGGCACTTAGCAAGTGTCTGCTCCACGCCAGGTACTTTCCATGGCACCTCATCACTAATCGTACATTATCTGCAATGTTCACAAGGTACGTATAAGGTACGTATTTTATTATATGTACCTTATACGTACCTTAAAAGGTACGTATTTTACTCCCAGTACATGGGTGGGGAAACTGAGTGGCCTGTGAGTAACATGTCTGATTTGGAAAGTCTGAGCCTTTTTTTCTAAATTTAGATATATTCCAGATTCTTTCATAACAAAATATGAATTTGTCATTAATCGATCCAATCCAAACTACTTTGAATCCTTAATAACTATTACTAGTTCTATCTTTCTGGTGAAAAACAGCCTTGGTATAGATTATTCATTATGCAAGGACTTCTGCCAAAATTTGTCATGCCATTTAAAAACAAACAAAATACCTTTGGGGTTGAAATGACACCATTTGCAACTTGACCCTGAATTTGGGTATTTTCCTGGAAGTTGAAAGAAGGTAGTAACTGCTTGATCCCATATTCTGATAACTCAGATCTCTGCTTCCTTTGTTTCAAGAAGGATCTTCAAAATGGACACACACACACACACACAGCCCCCTCAAGATTTAACTCATGATGGCAAATAGCTTAAAAAGCATGAAATGTGTACACTGTGGAATATTCTACGTGTAATTTTATGTTACAGTATGTGCTGTTTCTTTTGTTTGACTTGCAGATTATCTACTATGAAATCGGGATTATTATCTGTGCTGTCCTGGGATTGCTGTTTATTATTCTGATGCCTCTGGTGGGGTTTGTCTTTAGTTTGTGTCGTTGCTGTAACAAGTGTGGTGGAGAAATGCACCAGCGACAGAAGAAAAATGGGGCCGCCCTCAAGAGCTACTTTACACTCTCCCTCTTGGTGATTTGTATATTTATAAGGCAAGTAGCATCTTGGACAACAGCTGATTGTGTTTTAGGTTGATGAGAAATGTCTTGTGTTTTAACTGTTGAGCATGAGTTGGAAACAACAACAAAATACAAAAAACAGAAAAGAGAGAGCAAAAATGCTTGCCCAGCACATCACTATAAGCAGAAATTAGTGCTGTAACCAGGCTGCTCTAGTTTATGTGATAAGCCAACCCCGTGGTTTTTTTCATTTTGAAACCATCCTGATAAATCTGGGACTGAAGAAAGCATTCACCTCCCAGGACAGCGCCTCCTTCCTCTTAAATAGCTCTCTCGAAACAGGCAGCATGCAGGAAGGCAGAGCAAGTATTTCTCGTTGATTTATACGTCCGAAGGGATCTTTTGCAAGGAAAATTTTTTTTAATTGAAGTATCGTTGATTTACAATATTATGTTAGTTTCAGGTGTACAGCACAGTGATTCAGTTATATATATATATATGTATTTGTTTTCAGATTCTTTTCCCTTATAGGTTATGACAAAATACTGAGTATAGTTCCCTGTGCCATACAGATGGGTAGAGTCCCTGAATTGGGGAATTGGAGAATATTGTTGGATGGAGTTAACTTTCTAATTATACGCCCAGTTTTTTTTGTTTTTTATTTTTCTCATTTTTATTAGGAACTTAAAAAACGATCTTTATTTTATTTATTTATTTTTAAACAGCAGGTTCTTATTAGTTATCTGTTTTACACATATTAGTGTATACATGTCAATCCCAATCTCCCAATTCTAGAGTTGCTGATACGAAACAGTCCCCAGGTGAGATGCAGTGAGAAAAGCAGTTTGTAGACCACGTGTAGAACACAACACCAGTGATTAAAAACAAAAAAGGAGGGGGATGTGAACACTTGGTTATGTTTGCACAGAGACCACGTGAAAGGATTTCCGAGACCCTGGCCAGGCGAGTTGCCTCTGAGAAGGAAATTGGTGGCTGTGAATGGGAGGGAAGCGAACTCGCTTCTTACTGCAACCAGACTTCTTGTTTCTTTTGAATTATCTACCACACTCAAGTATTACTTACTGAA
This sequence comes from Delphinapterus leucas, assembly GCF_059928025.1. Taxonomy (NCBI): domain Eukaryota; kingdom Metazoa; phylum Chordata; class Mammalia; order Artiodactyla; family Monodontidae; genus Delphinapterus; species Delphinapterus leucas. The sequence goes on along the minus strand of NC_143133.1, from coordinate 43,339,541 downwards.
TTAAGTACACCAAAAATTAAATTTAGAAAACCAAAAATTCCCCACAAAAAGCAAAAGCCAGTGCACTGCCACTGATTCCAAAGCAGTCAGTTTTTTTGAACAGATATCCTTCTGCTGAAAATAGTGAAACAATAGACCTTAACACAGACGTAGAGAATGGACTTCAGGACACAGGGAGGGGGAAGGGTAAGCTGGGACGGAGTGAGAGAGTGGCATGGACATATATACACTACCAAATGTAAAGTAGATAGCTAGTGGGAAGCAGCCGCATAGCACAGGGAGATCAGCTCGGGGCTTTGTGACCACCTAGAGGGGTGGGATAGGGAGGGTGGGAGGGAGGGAGACGCAAGAGGGAGGGGATATGGGGATATATGTATATGTATAGCTCATTCACTTTGTTATATAGCAGAAACGAACACATCATTGTAAAGCAATTATACTCCAATAAAGATGTTGAAAAAGAAAAAAAAATAGACCTTAACGATATACTTATAAACAGGATCCAAGTGAATGTGTTAGCTAATTTCATGCACCCTTGTTTAACCACCAGGTAGTTTTTGTGGGTGTGTTTCATCTGCAAGACGGGGATGTGGGTTTCTCTGTCTCTCTCTCTCTCCTGTTTCCCTCTGTGTCCCTGTCCTCTCTGTCCATAATTTGAATCTAACTGCTTCTTCACATTGAATTCTGAAAGGCCGCTTAGGATGGGGCAGTGGTAATTACAGATTTCCCCTGTCTCTCTGCTTTGTGTTTGAAGGATTTTCAGGAATGTACAGACCCTACAGCTGTGGGAGTAGTGACCTCCCCCCAGCCACCAGAAGAATGTCGGTTATAGCCCAAAGACCATTCAGACCCTTGTGCATTTCCTTTAAGCCTGAAACTTACATCCTTCATTCATCCAAAGACTTGGACAGCCCTGTGTCTTCCTTTTTGTATACCCTAGAGATCAAAGATGAGGCTCAGGTGACAAAGTGCCTTTTGAAAATACTTGCCCTTAGGCCTTCTTGTTCGCATGATTATTTATTTAACAAGTTAAGAATTTTCACTTGATACAAATACATATGATGTAACTTCAGGAAAATTCTTTATTGCATGTACTCATTTACCCAAAGAAATGTTCACGTATGTAATAATGGGCTTTCAGTTTTTTTAATGGAACATATGTCCTGTATTGGGTTTCTATTTTAAATTGCACTTTTATTTGCATTACATACAATTATGCAATATACACTTTATAGTTCACCCTGAACTGATTGAATTATTTATATGAGGTTTTAAATGCAAAGATATATAAGCATTAAAGCTACAATGTCAGAAGTAAACTTGGCTTTCATTTTATATAAAATGAATGCTAAATATATCTTTTATTCTTGAGAACTCAGACCCATCAAACACATTTAGGTAAGCTTTTTTTCTCCCGAGTATATTTTAGTTTAGAAAATTCTTTAAAAAGAAATCTGTGATTCTATCCTCCTACACAGTCAGCTAAGATATTTTCCCCACCCGAGTAAAACTTACTAATTAATATAACAATTTTAAATTTCAGTACAATTAAACCAAAGTTGATCAACTATTTGAGGCTAAGTGACAAATTTAAACTAATTTGTTTCACATAATACTTTGAATTTATATAAGGATTATAAATAGGTCTAAATAAGAGTAGTATTTGAGATTTTGTTTCCTTTGAATTCAGACTAGAAGTTTAAACTTCTTTGCTTTGAATTTTTTTTTTTAATCTGAATAGCTATTTTGATGTCATCATTTTAGAACACCTACTGGTTTGCAAGTATCTTCAACAGCATGAGTTGAGTAATTGTCTGCATGTAATCAAAACTAGCCAAGAAGATTAAAGACCAGGAGAAAACAGAAATTTCCATATTATGATTAGATAAAAAGGAGAAGAAACTTATGTCCACAAAATCAGAAGATTAGAATAAAATAAGAGGGGAAAGAATGTCCACAAAATTAGAAGGCGGAAAGAGAAAGAAAACGAGCTATTAGCCTCTGCTTCCATCGACCTCAGCAGAGATTGGATACTAGCGATAAATAATCTTTGTATAAGATTTTTAAAAAATTCTTTCAGAAGCCCAGAGCAGTCTACTTGCCTTTTATCAGGCTCAATTCCTTTTTGTGGCTGAATACTGTTACAATTAAAAAAGAAGTTGGTTTTTAAATTAGTCTTGATTTTTCATCCATCCCATTTTATTAAAATTTTTGAAATCTTTTCTTTTTAATTGAGAAAGGCATAGGTGTTAATGAGAAAGATCCCCTAGTATATGTGGAGTATATGTGGTCATATTCTTTTTCCGTTTGAGCTTTTCCAAAGGCAGCTGCAGAGTGTTTGAATTCCATAGACGTTGACATATGTTTACGTAAGTCTGTTTGACCATCAGCAGAAGATTACATTTCCACGTCTCACTGTGGACTGTTTAAGCAGATGTGTCTTACTCCAGAAAAAGCCAACTTTTCTCTCCTTTCCTTTGCATTTGTCATCACTGCATTTTTCAGAATTTCAGAAAGGTTATAAGCAACAACAAAAAGGAACAGCTGTGCCTTTATTTCTCCAGAATAGAGGTTATTTCTACGTTTCCCAAAAGTCAGCTTTTGCCAATTACTGTGGCGAAACCGAATCCCAGTCCTTTTCAGGAAGGTGGCTATTTTCAAAGTCTTTTTTTGTTGCTGTTGTTGTTGTTGCAATGTGATGTCAATTCCTGGTGTGGAGGCCACAAGCTTCCAGAAAAGAAATTGAGCTAGCATGCCTTGGAAATCATGAGACTTGCTTAATGAGAGAATTAGTTATATAAAATTGAAATCGAAAAATTATCTTTAAAAAGTAAGAGATCAGTTACAGACAGAGCATTTATTTGGCTCTTATTGGCTAATTTCATTGTCAGTAGAAATTGGTAGAAAAAACTGCTACAAATCCTAAATGTTTAGCCATACTCTAAAAACTTTAAGTATTTACTTTTAAGTAGAGAAAATCGGTCTGTCCATATAAAATACAGAAGTTATAGTGCTAATATGTCATAAATATAAATTCCTATCTTCTGCTAAAAATTTCAAGAGATTTTGTTGTACTACATAAAATTTTCGGTAGCTTAAAGGCTTTTGTGTCAATGCCAGAGAATTGATAGTCATTTGATTGAAATTTTATTCCCTTTTTGTGTGAGGTGAATTTCCCTCATTGTCATATCCTAATAGTTGACTGGTGTTAAAAAAAACAAAACATTAATTTCATGTGATTTTTTTGTGTGCATGCTTAAAGGAACATTGAATAATAAGGAATGTCTAAATCAACAACAACAAAAAGAATAACTTTTAAATTCTCTATTTGTGTTTAACAAAGGGTTTTAAATTTGGGATTACAAATGGAGACCATCAATTGGTTTGTGTAGTATTTAAAATTTTTTTCTTTGATTTGTTGCTAATATTTAAAAATGGGAAAAAAATTTTGAAATGGGAGATTTTACATATGAATCCAGATTCCCAGATTTTTGTGAATAATTGGAAGATCTGGTCTTCTTCCATCATGGTAGCACTTACTGGAACCACAGGGCATCTGCCCGACCCCCATCTTTATCTCCAGCTCCCACAGGTCCATACCAGGCACTTTGCCCTTCATGCTTTCTGCCTGCCTGTGTAGGCATTTGAATTTGCTGTCTTTAATTTAAATATAAAATTTACAATGAGTTATGAGTGTGAAAGTCAGCTTTGAAAGTTGCTAAATTCTATCCCAGAATTCTGTTTAGTACAGTTTTTTAAAAATGATTAATGCTTTCATTTTAATTAGATCTATAACTGAGTAACAGAAATGTGTCCTTTTAAATACGGTGTATTGAAATTCAGCATTGTATTGCAATGCTGTGTTTACTGATTGATGATTTTTGGAGTAACAGCATTTATTCAATAAAGGAACAAAGATAGTTTCTGACTTGGACATTCTGAACATATGGCTAATCTTCTAAATGGATCAGATGAAACAAGCCCAGTCCTTAAATCTGCCTTCACTGATCACCCACCATGGACACGAGACCCTGCATTACCCAAGGTTTACAAAGAAGCAGTTTCCACCTCTTTTTAGGGAAGTTAAACATAGGTGGAAATAAAGGCAAAATAGAGTATGAAGTAAGGAAAACCCATCAGAACTTCAGGGCGAGACCTCTGGGAGTTCAAGGCAAGACGTCCTTCTCCTATCCAGGGGGTTCAGGGAAAGCCACATGGACTTGGACTTGCTGTTTGTTTCCCAAGTTCACTTTGACTTATATGACAAAAATGGGTCTGGAGCATGACGAACGACAAATAATTTGGACATGATGGGGAGAGAGCAAGGGCCCCCAGTGTGAAATCCTCTGGTGGGCAGGTATATTCAGGTGGTGATCCTGACTTGTCATGGTGTAGAATGGTTGAAAATTGGCATGGTACATAAAGGCCCAGGTACATTACTATGACTCAGCTTTTTTTCCCTTCTGTTGACACTACTCCAAAGTCATTATTTTGGGTCGTTTGGCCTTATTTTGCATGAGTGAATCATTTAATAACTATTATTGCTGTGGTGTAATGCCAGCCTCATAAATACCAATGCAGACTTGAGACCGACAAAAACGGATTCTAAGGTGGTCCCTTCAAATGTCAGAGGATATTGTTAATTAGATCTTTTAAAGATTATCATCAACGTGAACCCAAACTTAAAAAAAAATCGAAGACACCTTGTGGACACCCAGTACCCCTCTCCTTTGCAGTCTGCGAAGCACCGATCTAATCTAATTTCTAGTTTTTGATGCCAACTGAAGCTCACAGAGGGAAGGGACATTCTCAAGCTCACACAGTAAGAGTTAGTGGCAGTTGTGAGACCAGAACCCAAGTCTCACGTTCCTCCTTTATTGCATATTCCGCTGCACCTTGGTTTTGTTTTTTTTTTTTTAATTTATTTATTATTCATTTTTGGCTGTGTTGGGTCCTCATTGCTGTGCACGGGCTTTCTCTAGTTGTGGCGAGCGGTGTCTACTCTTCCTTGCCGTCTGCGGGCTTCTCACTGCAGTGGCTTCTCTTGTTGTGGAGCACGGGCTCTAGGTGCGCGGGCTTCAGTAGTTGTCTCACGTGGGCTCAGTAGTTGTGGCTCGAGGGCTCTAGAGCACGGTATCAGTAGCTGTGGCGCACAGGCTTAGTTGCTCCGTGGCATGTGGGATCTTCCTGGACCAGGGCTTGAACCTGTGTCCCCTGCATTGGCAGGCGGATTCTTAACCTCTGCACCACCAGGGAAGTCCCCACTGCACCTTGTTAAACATAAGAAATGTTGTTCAACATTGTGTTACAGACTTCGGGGGATTAGTTTGGAAAGGCAATGCACCTGTGTAATATTGCTATGGGAAAATAGGTTTATTTCTCTATCTTTTAAATTTTTTTATTGAAGTATAATTGATTTACATTATCATGTTAGTTTCAGGTGTATGGCACAGTGAGATATATATATATTATTTTTCAGATTCTTTTCCCTTATAGGTTATTACAAAATATTGAGTATAGTTCCCTATGCTATACAGTAGCCCCTTGTTGGTTATCTATTTTATATATAGTAGTGTGTATATGTAAATCCCAGCCTTTTAATTTATCCCCCTCCCCCTTCCCCTTTGGTAACCACACGAGCAATGCTCCTTGGAATGACTCATGACAGAAATGGGGCAAATGACTCCCCAATTACCCAAGACTGAGAGGTTTCCTGGGAATGTGGGACTTTTTGTGCAAAAGTGGACAGTTGGCCATCATACCTGTAAATATATGAATGCATCATGCTTAAGATGTTGCTTTTGGTGAAGAAGCAGAAGTATTCATATTCTCCATCAGAACTTTTCCCCAAAAGTTTGCGTATTATTTGCAAAATTTTCTTCTAGAAACATAGTTACACCTTCCATTGGATGGTTACAAACTAACAATTTATTACAAACTAAAAATTTTGTTAACTTCTGGAGGTAACTTCTGTAGGGTGTGTTATGAGTTTATATAGTTTCTTACTGCCATCTAGTGGCTAAATCCAACAGGGCCTTGGTGATTAGCAATCTTAAATGTAACATTTTAATGTTTAAAGGCCTTGACACAAAAACAAACCAGTTGGTCAAATTAATTTGTCAGGGGATTGTTAGTAATTAGTAGACATTAAGAGCTCTTAAAATGATTAAACGTAGACATTTCAGATGGCTCGAAAAATATGGTTGTTGTTTTCATGTAGTGTAGCTTTTCATGTAAGATGCCTCTCATGTGGTGTTTTTATTTATTTATTTATTTATTTTTGGCTGCTTTGGGTCTTCGTTGCTGCACACAGGCTTTCTCTAGTTGTGGCGAGCGGGGGCTACTCTTCGTTGCAGGTGTGCAGGCTTCTCATTGCGGTGGCTTCTCTTGTTGTGGAGCACGGGCTCTAGGAGCGTGGACTTAAGTAGTTGTGGCTCACGGGCCCTAGAGCGCAGGCTCAGTAGCTGTGGCCCACGGGCTTAGTTGCTCCACAGCATGTGGGATCTTCCCGGACCAGGGCTCGAACCTGTGTCCCCTGCATTGGCAGGCGGATTCTTAACCACTGTGCCACCAGGGAAGCCCTCATGTAGTGTTTTTGAAACTCTTTATTGAAGTGCATTTTATATGGAGAAAAGCGTTCCTATCATAAGCACGTATGTGCGAATTTCTATGAAGTGAACACACTAACTACACCATTACCCACCCCTCCCCCGAATATAACCACTGACTTTTAGCACCATCATTTTGTTTGATTTTGTACTTCACATAAAGTGGAAGGAGACGGTGTATACTCTATGGCTTGCAGCTTATATAGTATTTTAATGCTAAAGTAATTCACATTTCCTTTCAACCTGGACAATGCAGTAGCTAACAAAGACAATTAGATTAACCAAAAACATTAGAAAGCCCAAACCATTCTTATCATTTTAGTATTTTTCCTGACAGTCTTCTTGAGGGGAGCAGAGGTATGCATGTATGTGTGTGTGTGTGTGTGTGCGTGCCCTGCATGGAGAGTGTATACCTACATTCGCATCTGTACAGAAGTGGGACTGTATTCCACACCCTGTCTTATAACCTTTGTAACTTCTATTTCCTGAACATTGTTCCATTTATAAGACTCATATTTAACTGAGCAACGTGTCTTGAATGGATATGTCTTCCCTGAGAGGACTGAGTCTTGTTCTGTGGCCCACATTTGGTGGTGCGTGGATTTTGCGATGGAGGCAGGAAGCCTGTAGCAGTGGAGGGGCTGGGCTTGGGGAGCAGGGGTTCTCTGCACAGGAAGACCTTCCGCCTTCTCCCGGCTGTGGGCTGCTCTGCACCTGGCCACGGCCATGGCTCCCACAGTAAATGCTCTCCTTTCCTTTTCCTGCAGCATTGGTATCATCTATGGTTTTGTGGCGAACCAACACATAAGGACTCACATTGAAAAGACTCGGAAATTGTCAGAAAGTAATTTCAACGACTTGAGAACCCTCCTGAATGCAACTCCAGGGGTAAGGACCACAATCTATATCCCATGATGCTTTGTGTTTGAGGCCTTTGGGAGTTCCTGTATATATTTGGAATCTTATTTGGACCTTCTGGAAACCCTATAATCATTGTAGACAGGTGTTGTCTCTTAATTTTAAAGATAAAGGAATAAAGGCCTAGCAAGTGATTTTCAAAAGAGTACAAAGCATAATTTCAGAATTGGTGCTTTTATTTTATTTCATTTTACTTTATTTCTCTTATTAAGGTAAACCATATAATTATATTACTTATTATAAAAGTGCTTAACCATTTTAAAGGTCTCATGACTTTTTCAATTTTATTTATTTATTTTTGGCTGTGTTGGTCTTTGTTGCTGCACGCGGGCTTTCTCTAGTTGGACCAGGGCTCGAACCTGTGCCCCCTGAATTGGCAGGCGGATTCTTAACCACTGCGCCACCAGGGAAGCCCTCTGCTGAGAGGTTTTTTAAAAAAGATGTTCTGAATAGGCAAAGCATCAATGTGCTTCTGGGATACAGAAAAAAGGTACCCTCAGGTCACCCTGTCCCCAGAGACAACTTCTGTGCATGTGTGTGTGTCTCTCCTTCCCAAGGAATTTTACACATCTATACAGATATTAGCAAATAAGTGTTTATAAAACAGAAAGGTTTCATTACCAGAGTAACTTCAAGCAAACGATGGGGAGTTAATGATATTGTGAAAAAGAAAGGACAGTGGCACCAAAGATTTTTCTTTTTAAAAAAAGTCATGGGGCTTCCCTGGTGGCACAGTGGTTAAGAATCTTCCTGCCAATGCAGGGAACACGGGTTCGAGCCCTGGTCTGGGAAGATCCCACATGCCGCAGAGCGACTAAGCCCATGCGCCACAACTTATGAGCCTGCCCTCTAGAGCCCATGAGTCACAGCACTGAAGCCCGCAGGCCTAGAGCCCATGCTCTGCAACAAGAGAAGCCTCTGCAATGAGAAGCCCGTGCACCGCAACAAAGGGTAGCCCTCGCTCGCTGCAGCTAGAGAAAGCCCGCACACAGCAACGAAGACCCAACGCAGCCAAAAATTAAATAAATAAATAAATAAAAACCTCTCAGCAGAAACCGTCAAACATATGATGCTGAGCCAACATGCAGAGAGAAGGATGCTATCCTATTAGATTCACTAATAAGAGCCTGCCAGAATCCATGGGCTTCCTTACACAGGGATGTGTTCTTACAGGTTTAACATGCTCTAAAAAAATGCCAACACATTAAATATGGTACTGGTTTTTTAATATGTGGTTGGAACTAAAAATGCAAGGAGTGCAGGAATTTTTAATATTGAGATTATAGAAGCTAACTTTATTCAGCTTTATAGCCTGTGCAGAGAGGGAAATGCTTCATTTCCCCAGTTTGTGAGTAAAATTCATAATATTTTTTACCTATCCTTCTAAAGATGCCAAAGTAAAATCTGTTTTCCTAAAAAGTTGGCAAAGTTAAACACATAGCAATCATGGCTGGTGAACTTTGGGATTGCTTTCATAATCTTGGAAAGAGACTAAAGTGTTATGGCTTTGGGGGAAACTTATGTAGTTCAAAATATATGAAAGAGCTCTAACAAATCTATAAAAAATTGGGCAGAGAATGTCAATAATTGATTTACGAGGAAATATAACTGGTCCCAAACATCATAAAATTATTTTTAATACATCTTTATTGGAGTATAATTGCTTCACAATGCTGTGTTAGTTTCTGTTGTACGACAAAGTGAATCAGCCATATGCATACATATATCCCCATATCCCCTCCCTCTTGAGCCTCCCTCCCACCCTCCCTATTCCACCCCTCTACGTCGTCGCAAAGCACAGAGCTGATCTCCCTGTGCTATGCAGCTGCTTCCCACTAGGTAACTATTTTACATTCAGTAGTGTATATATGTCGATACTACTCTCACTTTGCCCCAGCTTCCCCCTCCCCACCGTGTCCTCAAGTCCATTCGCTGTGTCTGTGTCTTTATTCCGGCTCTGCCACTAGGTTCGTCAGTACCTTTTTTTTTTTTTTAGATTCCATATATACGTGTTAGCATACGGTATTTGTTTTTCTCTTTCTGACTTACTTCACTCTGTATGACAGACTCTAGGTCCATCCACCTCACTACAAATAACTCAATTTCATTTCTTTTTATGGCTGAGTAATATTCCATTGTATATATGTGCCACATCTTCTTTATCCATTCATCTGTCAGTGGACACTTAGGTTGCTTCCATGTCCTGGCGATTGTAAATAGAGCGGCAATGAACATTGTGGTGCATGACCCTTTTTGAATTATGGTTTTCTCAGGATATATGCCCAGTAGTGGGATTCCTGGGTCGTATGGTAGTTCTATTTTTAGTTTTTTAAGGAACCTCCATACTGTTCACCATAGTGGCTGTATCAATTTACATTCCCACCAACAGTGCAAGAGTGTTCCCTTTTCTCCACACCCTCTCCAGTGTTTATTGTTTGTAGACTTTTTGATGATGACCATTGTGAGCGGTGTGAGGTGATACCTCATTGTGGTTCTGATTTGCATTTCTCTAATGATTAGTGGTGATGAGCATCTTTTCATGTGTCTCTTGGCCATCCGTATGTCTTCTTTGGTGAAATGTCTACTTAGGTCTTCTGCCCATTTTTTAATAGGGTTGTTTGTTTTTTTGATATTGAGCTCCATGAGCTGTTTGTATATTTTGGAGATTAATCCTTTGTCCGTTGTTTCATTTGCAAGTTAACCTTACTCTAGTAATTGGAGAAATGAACAATTAAATAATAATGCACATTTTCACTAAGAAGATGGGCAATAGTTATTTTATTTAAAAGTGGTAACATCCAGGGTTGCAGAGGGTGTGGGGAAGCAGACCCACAAAGACACGGTAGGCAGAAGGGTGAGTGGCCCCAGCAGAGGTCAGTAATAGCTGCTAAGTTTAAAATGATTCTAGGGTGGTAGATTTCACACGACCTCAAATTCTCTGCAGTTCCTCCTTTCAAGAGGTGGATCTGTTTTCCATCCCCTCAAATCTTGGATGTGTCTGTGACCTGCTTTGACCAAACGAATGAAGTAGACGTGACCTTGTGCTAGTTTTGACCTTAGGCTTCCAAAGGCCTTGCAGTGTCTACTCTTGTCCTCTTGCTAGCGGGACCACTACGTGAAAACACCCAGCCTGGCCACTTGGGAGGAGAGACCACATAGAGAGAGGGATCCATTTGTCCCCAGCCAAGCCAGCGCCAACCAGGAGATCGGCATAGCCAATCCACAGAATCATGAGAAATAAGAAATCATATTTCTTAAGCCAGTAAGAAGTCTGAGCATCCCCAAAATAGAAATATCTCTAAGAACCTGCTTTCTTTTTTTAAAAAAACTCTGATTCAGGATAATTTTCATATGTTAAATCTCTTTTTATTGTGGCTTGGGAAACCTCCAGAAGAAGAGCTTTCAAGTAATCTTTTTTTTTTTTTTTTTTTTAGCAAATTGACTATGTACTGGAACAGTATACCACCACGAAGGCAAGGGCATTCTCAGATCTGGACAGTGAGTAAAATTTAACGTTGCCTCAAATGTGTTTGTTTTGGCTAGAAGATGCTATGGCCATCTCCCATAAAACATGGACTAAGAAATGTAGTATGCTGTTTCTGCAATTTCTGTGTGAACAAAGGGGAAAAACAGAACAGTAATTCCCTAGCATTACTGAAACGTGTAGTTTGTTACTCAGCCATTAAAGCCTAGCATTTTTTATAAAAATGCTTCTGCTTTCCTGCAGTCACAGGCACCTGTTCTTCACTCTCCACACGAGAGAAGAATTGGGTCTCTGTCCGATCTGCTGTTAAAGACAGATATGGGCCCCCCGGAGAAGCCAGTGGCTTCAGGAATTAGAGGGGTGGGCGGAGCTGGTCCCCACGTGTTCAGTGGTTAGCAACCATGGGCTGTTTTGCCCTCAAGACGACATCTGGCAACATCTGGAGGCATTTTCAGTGTCCCGGTTGGGTCCCATCCATTGGCAGAGGCCAGGGATGTGGCTGAAAACCCTGCAACGCACAGGGCAGGTCCCACAGGAAAGACCGATCCGGCCCCCGACGTCGATAGAGCCTGGGTTCAGAAACCCTGGTCCAGCTGGAGAGGTTAGGGACACCTGCAGCCGTGAATCAAGGTGATAAGGTGAATCTATTCCTAGTACAAAGAAACACCGAGTCTGCGGTGGTTAAGTTTTCACGGGGGGTGCAGCTGGTGTGAGGGCTTGGAAGTGTGCCAAGAAATCTCCGCAGGAGAGTCCACAGCCAAACGGGGTCTGGAGTGAAAAGTGGGATTTCGCGTCGGGAGAGACTAAACCAGGCAACGAAATCGGCATCGGGAAGAGACTGAGAGGTAAGAGGAGAATAAAGAAAGAGACCCCACCCTCACTGTCCCTTATGCTTCTTGGAATTTAGATATTAAGTTGTTGCTGGGAGGCGGAATTTTCGAACAGCTCAAACCTAGAGTGGTCCCTGTGCTGGATGACATCAAGGCCATGGCAGAAGGTAAGCACTGTGGCAGCAGGACCAAGACAGCCTCCACCCGGAAGGCTCAGCCTCCCAGGCTCCCTCGCCCTTTTCTCGTTTTCCCTGAGGGTCAGCTAGGGCAGAGCCACAGTCCGTCCTTCCTTCCTCCCTCCTTCCCTTTCTCCCTTCCCTCCTTCCTTTTTCCCTTCTCTCCTCCCTCCCTCCCTCCCTCCCTTTCTTTCTTTCCTTCCTTCCTTCCACACCTGGCCCCTGCCTATCTTTCCAGTCTCTTCCACCAGCACCTCACTTTCCATTCTAGCCGTGAATCTCAGTGTTCATTCTGATGTAAGTCCCCAAAGGTGTCATTCTTCCCCAGACCCTGTACTGCACAGGCTTCCTCTGCCTGAAATGCCACAGAACCTTCTTCATCTAACGTACCTATTAGAAAATTGTGTTCCTAGAATGTGTATTTAGCTTTGACAAAGACTGAAGTTTAAAACAGCAAGGCTTGTCTTTAGAATGAGTCTTACCCCTATGGTTGAATCATAGTCAATCACAGCAGAGGTTCAGTGGTACCTGAATAAAGGAAAATAGATGGAAGAAAAAAGAAAACAAACAAAAACATAAGTTTTCTTGCTTTTGTCCTTACTGGGATACTGTTAGTGTACAACAGTTGTCCAAAGTTCACAACAAATAACACTTAAACTCAATTGAAATAAATCTTCAGCCAGTGGTTAATTTTGTTTCTATCCATTAGCCGTATTTCGGACGGAAGGAGATGGGTTGGGGAGGGGTCCTTCCTTCCTTCCTTCCCCTCATGGTGAGGAAATGAGGCCTCCTGCCACCCGTGTTATTGACCGAGGAAGCTGATGGTCCAGCCCCAGTCAGTCCTCAGACGAACGCAGCCCCTGCTGCCAGCTTCACTGCAACCTCGGGAGAGATCCTGAGCTCAGCCACTCAGCTAAGCCAATCCCAGATTTCTGACCCTCACATACTGTGTGAGATAATAAACCTTTGTAGTTTTAAGCTGCTGACTTTTGGAATAGTATCTCCTGCAGCAATAGATAACTAATACGGTGCTCAATCCGCAGTGACAGCTATTTTCCTAAACCATCAATTTTCTATCCAGCCTTCAACACATGGAGGAGAACTAAAAGCTTCTGATTTCCTAGTCAATATACTGTGCTATTTGTGACTCATCAGAATATAATACTCCTTGATTTTAAGGCAGTATATATTGTATAGACCTTTGGATTAATTAATGTCTTTTTTGGGGAAAAGAGGAAAGTACCACATTAAATGCAAAATTGATTGCATGCTCATTTCACTAAAGTTAAAATGTAAAAAAGAAAGCAGAAGGAGGCAGTGAATCAGGGAAATACGGTAATCTTTAAAAACTGAAAGATGGCCCACTATGGAAACAAAAAATAATGAGTGAGAGAAAAAATGCACAAAAATGGTAACACAATGGACTAATAAGGGGCATTGTTTTAGATAAAGAGCTCAGTGTCCAAGGAGTGTAACCTCTTATTCCTGTTAATTAGTACATTTTCTTACAACTGAGCGTTACATTTCTTTCCTCCAATAGCCCCATTTACGACACGAAATGAACTCTTTGTCATCATGGCCGACAGATGGCCCCCAAACCGTGTGTTATTGTCCTTTATTGAAAATTAAATGGCATTAGTCATAAAATGACACCCTACATAAGTAGGGTGTCAGGTTGAAATATCAAAATACTAAAAAAGTGAATTTGCAATGGAGCACCACGTGCTTGTTTATTAAGCCCGTTAACTAATAGTATATAGTGGAGGTTCTGATAACTACCGTAGTTTCAAAGTAGTGATGAACAGACACAATACTGCCGATATCAGCAAACACTGGATATTAAATGAAAATATTTCTGATTTCTTCAGTGACAGAGGCACTGACAGAGATTCACTGTCTACTTTCACAAGAGAATCAAAGGCTAAAGTGTGACTGGAGGGGCTAGTGGAAATGAAGATGTGGGTTTGGTTTGGTTTGGGTTTTTTTCTTCCAAGTTCACAAATCCCTTTGAGCCTGTGCACAGACCCCAGTTTAAGACCCGCCGATCTCACCTCAGATAGTTCAGGTTTGTCCAGGTAACTGATTATATCAGAAACAAGGAGCTCCAGGTTGTCCTAGAGTTGAATGAACAGTCTTCAGCGATTACTTTGTCACTTGCTGTTTGAGCATTTCTGCCACAGGAATGAAGATGAAGCCCAGACTTTTTCCCCAGAGAAGTTTCCTTCCATAGCTGCCCACCTTCTCTCCCCCTCACCCCCCCCACTTCGCCCAGCCCTGTGTCTTAGCAGGAAATATCACTTAATTGGCCAGAACAAAACTAGGAGGAGAGGTGGACACCTTGGTGGCTCCTCATTGCTTCACCTTGAGACTTAATCGCTCATGTCTAATAGCCACGCAAAACCTTCCCTCTCCACTGCCCTTGGCATTCCTCTTGCTAATGATCCTCTGGGTCCCCTCATTATGACTTCAAGTGTTTACACTTCACTGATGGATTAATCATCATTTGGGCTGACCCTCTGACCTTTTACAATCAAATCTCTCCTGTCATCTCTCTTACTCTCTTATAAACATCTTTCGAGTAATCATGTTTCATTTACCTGATTCATACAGACAAATCTCTATGCGGTTTTCAACTAAGTGGACTGTTGTCTCATGCAACTGAAACTAGCTTCAGGTGAGGCTTGATCTAGTGGTGAGATTCTTTCCATCTAGCTGTTCTCTACAGTGTCTGTATCGTTCTAATGCAAACTCCCCTTGCGGTGCTACATAGGGGAAATGGGTTGCCTGGGGGCAGTCAAGGCCCACTCCTTAAGCTGAGGGTGGGACCCATGTTACCCAAACTCTGCTGCACCATAGGGCAGGGGTGACATGGCTTCCGAGATGCCAGCCAACCAAGTCCAACAAAGCAAGTGATTGTAGAATTGATCAGCCATGAAGTAAAATTTAGAAAGCTATTGAGTGTTGAGGCACTGCCCTGTGGCAATGCTATATAGCAGGTACTTTTCCTGCGCCATGTCAGTCAGTGCTCACAGCAGCTCTGTGGGGTGAGTACGGTTACCTCCATTTTACCAACTCAAGAGAGTGAGGCTCAGAGTTCATGTAACTTGTCCCAGATGAGGTAGCTGGGAAGTGGCGGAGTTGGGATCCAGACCCTGGTCTGATTATAAGGCTTGTGCTGCCTGGACCGTTCCAGATGGTATTTGGGTACATTTGGGAGTGTTAAGGTATAGGGTGCTTCTGGGCCATCCACAGCAAACACAGCACAGTGTAACTTTGAAAGAACAGTTGGGAATCTGGAGTTCAAGAGCTGGTGTGACCACAGGATGATGCCAGGCATCTCTGCACCCCAGATCCCTCTCAAGTCAGTGCATTGGAGTAGTGGTTGGCCAAGATCCCTTCCAGCTCCCAAATTATGTGAAGACAAATGCCGTGCAAAATGGTGCAGCGTGGTTGTCATGTACCTTTATTTTTTGCCTCATGGTTTGCCCAGTTTTTAATGTTTGCATTACAATTCTAGCTGGATTAAAGTCGATTAAAACATTTTTTTTTCTTTTCAGAGCTTCCTGTATTATTGAAGTGTTATTTATATATATATATATGGGTTTTTTTTTAAAGCCAGCCTGAATAAGTTAAACTTTAGCCTCTGATGTTGCCAGAGCTTCTTAAAATGTACTCAATAAACTGCTTTGGCAAGTTTTTTGCTAAAAATCCTTTGCAACCTTATATGTCTGGTGGCCTTTGGAGAAAGCAGAAATATGCAAATGGATTTGTGCAAATCATATTTGAGCTGCAGGCTAGGACCTATAAAGGAAATGTTCTATGAACTAGTAAAATGTTAATTAGCTAAAATTGAGAATCTAAAATATCTTTCCACTGGCTCCAGATACATAATATATGTGATCTTGGTAGGCTTGGAATGACCCCCAGAGTTATAACCCAGTAGACATTTTAAAAAAATGCTCTGAAGCCTTTGGAAAACAAAAAAATTTTTTACTTCTGAGTCCTTCTTGGGACATGACAGCATAGCACCCATAACCTAGAATGTCTGTACACAGTGCCTAAATGGACACATGTTTTCTGGGCCATCAACTCGTTTTATCATCCATCATTCTTTGTTGTTGCTGTTGTTTGTTTGTTTGTTTCTTGCCTTAAAATAACTCATCTTGAAGTCAAAGTGGAAAAGGCAATGAGAGGTAAACCACAGAACATTCAAATGTGAGGTGTGTGATGTGAGTTATATTTTGCAGTGCTCTTTTGCGTTCTGTTGTGTTTCTAGTTGCAGCTGTGTTCTTTGATTCTTGTTTCCCTGTGGCAGATACTTATTGAGCCTCTAATATGAGCTGGGTACTAGCTCCATGCTTTGCTGATAATCCTGGGAGGTAGGTGGAAAAGATGAGAAACTGAGGTCCAGAGTGACTCTTCGATAAAATCTTTGTTATTATTATTATAATTATTATTATCTCAAATACTGTTCAGATAGTAGTTCTTCTGCTGCCTTGCTATAGCACCTTTGGCAAACTCTTTCACCTCTCAGGACCTCAGTTTACTCATCTGTAAATTAGGAGGCTGGTTGGGTCATCTCCTGGTTACTAGGGGAATCTGTGATTCTAGGCTGTGCCTTAGAAGGTTTGCTCTTAGGAGATGGCATTGCCCATATCATCCAAGATGGCTCCCCAACCTAGTTTTGATGATTTACTCTGAGACCTGGGGAGGCTTCCAGGATTGGACTGTATGACCCTTCATCCCCAGTTCTATCACCTTATCTGAATAGAAAATCTTGGAGTCTGCTTCAAACAATCTTTTCTCTTGAATTTTGGTCGGGTCCTGGAAGGTAATAGAAGAACTGGGGTGAGCCCTCATAATACTTTCAGCAAGAGACTACGACAGGAAAGCATTGAAGTGTGTGTGTGTGTGTGTGTGTGTGTGTGATTTTAGAACCAAGTTTTATGTGGTTGCCAGGGAAAATTGGGAAACCAGTTTTTAAGGGCATTTACACTTTCCTAGCAACATGCAGTTGTGGCCTGATGCCCTGACATCTGTTCTGTGAGCCCGGAAGACTTATTTGCTTAGAAGAAAATCAGTGCCCTCTAATTTAGGTTTCACGCCTTTTACTGCTGTGATTTTAAGTCGCTGTAGAAAAGAGTTGTATTTTTCTACCTCCCAAGTCATGAATATGGATTTCTATACCCCAGAGAAATCAAGATAGCAAACAATTTTTAGGGATCACCTAGTATAAGGATGCGGGACTAGGCTGCGGGACTTCCACAATAAAACAGGTGGACTCACTGCTCTTGAGGAATTTCAATTTGACCGTTCTAATCCCCACATTTTGTGATGAACATGGTGGTGGTTTCACCATTTTTCAGATGAAGACATTGCCAAAGAATGTTCAGGAATCGACTTCCGGTTACACGGCAAGTAGCAAAGTTGGGATCTGTACCTAGACTCGCCTGAATCCAAATCTGTGATCTTAACCATCGCTGTGTCTACTTCCAGCTCTTTGAATATCCATCACCAAAATCCTTCTGGGTGTGATCAGTTTTTATGTGAATTAAAACTGCTTGGGATTGAAGATGCTGGCCTGTCTGGGCTGACCTCTTCAAAGCTAGGCAAGGCTAGGGCGGTGACACCTTTTCCTGTGGCTTCTGCTCCAGTGCTACCCAGTTAATGCTGTGCCCACGAGTCCCAGTCACATTCCTAGGTTGGTACTCACCCCTGTGTATTTGAAAGAGCCCCCAGGTAGGAAAGCTGAGTTGGTTGGAGTAGCTGGCAGAGGCAGAGAAGGCCATCAATGTCCCTGTATTCCCCTTTCAGACTGCCCCTCACAGCAGGCTCCTCTGGTTGCCTTCCAGTGTCATTTACAAGTTTATCGCAAGTTCCTTTAGGGTGCTTTTGTAGATGAGAAGGGATTTTTCCATTTGCCAGCCCAGTGGGTGCCTCTGTTCTGAAGCGGGCTGTGTTCCTATAGAAATCCAAGAGACCAGAGAAACCCTGGTCGAAGTGAACAGTATCTTAATGGACATGAGACAGTTATCTGCAAATCTTAACAACAGCCTGAGTAACGTTAAAAGGAACCTGGAGCAAGCACTCACTGATCCCATGTGCTCTGTGCATCCGGTAATGACCACTTGCAGCAACATTATGAACTCTCTAAGCCTTCTGGATGGCAGCATCGATTTTGATCAGGTGAGGAGGTAGCCCGGCTTCAGGGCAGTGTCATTGGGACAGCTGGGGAGGGCTAAGCATGGGCTCACCCATCAGGTGCCCAGTGGCTGAGGGTCTCTGTCAGCCTTCCTGGTTATTTAGCCATCATGTTGGAACGGCTGTAGGAGGAGAGAAGGAATAATGGGAAATACTCCTTGAGAGTTCTCTGCCATCGATTTGATGAAATACATCAGAATGAATTGAGCTTTTTTTTTGTTCAGATTCTTCTTTTTTTAATTTTTATTTTATTTTGACAGTTTGTGCATTTTATAAGATATTGGCTATATTCCCTGTGTTGTACAATGTATCCTTGTAGCTCATTTTATCCATAATAGTTGTACCTCTTAATCCCCAGCCCTGATAGTGCCCCTCCCCGCTCCCCACTGGGAACCACTAGTTTGTTCTCTGTATCTGTGATGAATTCAGCTTTAAAAAGGAAAAAGGAAGCAAAAGCCATTTTTCTAGACCTTTAAAAATTAAAATATATATATATTTTTTGTTTTTTTGCGGTACGCGGGCCTCTCACTCCTGTGGCCTCTCCCGTTGCGGAGCACAGGCTCCAGACGCGCAGGCTCAGCAGCCATGGCTCACAGGCCCAGCCGCTCCGCGGCATGTGGGATCCTCCCGGACCGGGGCACGAACCCGTGTCCCCTGCATCGGCAGGCGGACTCTCAACCACTGCGCCACCAAGGAAGCCCTAAAATATATTTTTAAATGATAGGCCTAGTATATTAACCACAGGTGCCTAAATATTAGGTAATTTTTCACATTCCCAAAGAGAAGATTAGGAAAAAAAAAGAATTTGGAGCAACTTGAATATATAAAGTTCTGGGGTATAGATAAAATAATCATGTCTACTCATGATTTTTAATGTATCAATATAGTGATATGTACACATAGCACTTTATATAAAACAATATTTTAATATAGCTAGATTTTTCTGACTTTCACATTTCATGAATCAATTTTATTCAGATACTTCACATTCAACATCTGTGTTGAATCTACTACAATCACTTTTGTTGTCATTGAACAGTTTTTCAGAGTGTAGGACCTATACTTGCATTTAAATTGTTTGAAATCGAGTTCTTTTGGGGGTAACTTTTTTTTTAACATCTTTATTGGAGTATAATTGCTTTACAATGGTGTGTTACTTTCTGCTGTATAACAAAGTGAATCAGCTATACATAAACATATATCCCCATATCTCCTCCCTCTTGTGTCTGAGGTAACTTTTAATTTTGATGGGATTTTAAAACATGCAGAAAATCTGCAAGATTAGTGTACAAGGAAGCCCTGTTTACACCTCTTACCCAGATTCACCAGTTGTCAACACTTTGCTCCCTTTGCTTAATGGTATTATTTTATACATTTATCTATGTATCTATCATCTATTTGTATTATCGTATGTATGCGTACAATACTATGCATTTTGTCCTTTTCTCAATCATCTGGAGGTGAGTTGCAGACGTTATGCCCTTTTACCCTTAAATATTTCAGTGCATTTCCTAACTTTACATAACCATTATGATTACCAAAATTAGGACATATGACATTGACCCAATACCACCGTCTAATCCACAGTTTATATTCAAATTTTGCCGATTTTTCTAAAAAATGCTCTTTAAAAAAATTTTTTTTTTCTTTTCTCCAGTTTAAGGTCCAGTCTAGAGTACACATTGTCTCTAGTTGTCATGTGTCTTTAGTTCCTTTAATCTGGAACAGTTTCTCAGTCTTTTTTCTTTAGCGACATTGACATTTTTTAAGACTGTAGGCCATTTATTTTATAGAATGACCTTCGATTTAGGTTTGTCTGATGTTCCCTCATGATTCGATGTGAGTTATGCCTATTTATCAGGGATTTCACAAAAGTGATGTTGTGTCCTTCTTGATACGTTGTGTCGGGAGGTCCATGATATTTGTCCCAGAATTGGTAAGAGGTAGAACACGTTAAATCCATGTATAACACTATAAATGAAAAACTTATTTTTAAGTTTTTTTACAACCACTATTACATGTTTTTTTAAAAGGTTGTTTACAACTGTATTCAACAATATTCAGTACCTGGAATTGTGAGGTCACACACATTCAATCTGTGTTAAATTTCTCGCCCTTATTTTTAGCTGACTGCAATAAGAGACCTTCAAACATCGAAAATTAGTGCTTGTAGAGTCCATTCCGAGCTAATGTGTCTGCCTCCGACAAAACACTATTGTTCAAAGGAAACTTAGATCACACCCTATAATATAGAGACTTCAGGACTTGGATTTAAGATGATTCCCTTTTTTATGACAAATAATTTGGGGGGGGTAATCACCTTGCTTTATGTCTCGTTTTATAAAATTTCAGCTCCCATCTTTGGATGAACAAATTGGTAACCTTAATGATACTCTTCAAACAAATTTGTCCAGCCTAGTCCAAAAGGTATGTTTTTTGGGAAAAAAATACATTAGATTATTTTAAAGAATAGAATAGTACATAAGGAAATAGGTAACAGCAAAAAAACAGTGAAATTCTGGACAGTAGTTGCCAAGAAGGGTGATAGATGTTATCCTCCAGGTAATTTTGTTCATTCCCATTCAAGAATTTTTTATTATGCATCTATTGTATGCAAAGCACCTTGCTAGGACCATAAGAGGTAAAAAGAAAAGCATGATCTCATCTTCCTCGGGCTCAGAACTGGATGGGTATAGTGTTGGACCCCATGCTGATTCTGACACAAGATGCTCTCCCACTCTGCCGGTGAGTCAGCCATGTTGATTTTGTTTCTTCCCGCTTCTGCTCATGTGTACAGGCTGTGTGCTCTGCCTGGCACTCTCTTCTTTCTCCCTCTCCTTTGCCCAGCTTCTTGGGCTACTAGGGACTAGTTACTTTAAGCTTTATATATCACTTTCTTAACGAGACCTTCCCTGGGCATCTTGACCAGATCAAAACCTCTTTTAATACATTCTTACAGCATTGCAAATATTCTTTGTTAAGTTCCTCACAACTTTGATTATTGCTTTCATGTCTTGATTGTGCCACAAGACTGTAAATCCTAAAACAGGAAGGGGTCACATTGATCTAGAATACTGTGATTTCCCCAGTAGCCTAAAAGGAAGAGAATAGCTTTATTCTTGACTCTGTCTTTTAGCATGGGTATAAAAAAGTCATCAGATATCTATTAAACACTCATCTACATATACTAACAAAGGAAGTGTCCCCTTAAACAAGTCATTGAAAACTCCTGGTCTTTGCTGTCTGATGTCACCTCATTTGTCAAATGAGGGAATTGAACGAGGAGATCTGTAAATCCTTTTCCAGCCATTAAACCTCTTATGATGGGTCACCTCTCCAAGTCCAAACACAGATAAATGTAGAGGGGTCAGTTGTACCAAACCAACACAAGCACCAGTGTGCTGGGTGGTTTAGTTGCCTTTGAGGAAACAGAAGTCATGAATGTTCTTTTTATGGCATTGCTGTTGCTAGGCTAAAGTGGAAACTTGTTGGCACCATAAATCTTATAAACTTTGTAACTTAGATTGGACTGCTATAAAAGAATATCATAGAGTAAGTGGTATATAAACAACAGAAATTTATCTCTCACACTTCTGGAGGCTCAAAGTCCAAGATCAGTTTGCCAGCAGGGTTGGGTTTTGATGAGGACACTTTCCAGGTTGCAGACAGCCATTTTCTCATTGTATCCTCGCAGGGTGAAGAGAGCTCTCTGGGGTCCCTTTTAAGAGGGCACTAATCCTGTTCATGGGGGCTCCACGCTCATGACTTAACAACCTTCCAAAGGCCCCATTAACTTCGCACTGGGGATTAGGATTTCAACATATGCATTTTGGGGAGATAGACATTTGGCTCATAAGAGGTTGTAATCACTTCAGTGTTCCCTAGCAGATGTCTGAATATGTCAGCAGACAGTGAGAAACACAAATTAAGCCCCTTCCAGAGGAAAGGCTGTGCTGATTAGTTGAGTTGCTTGGAAATAATGACATTTTCCTGTCATGGATTTAGCTCCAAAGTGATATAGCTTGGCATGGCTGTTTGGGTTTTCGTTTTAGCCTCACTACAATTTGTATTCTTTCTAAGTTGTGTTTTAGGGCATTACTATTTTCTATGAGACTAGATCTCCAATTTTATTGTGTAATTGGGCTGGAAAGTAAGATTCTATTTTTAGAAATTCACTTTATAGCCGCACATGGTACATGGTACAGATCAGGGTTTCTTAACCTCAGCACAATTTGGGCTGGATAGTTCCTTGTGGTGGGGCCTGTGCACTGCTGGATATTTAGTAGCACCCTGGCTCGTGCCCACACAGTGCCAAGAGCACCCACACAACTGTGATAACCAAAACGTCTCCAGACATCTCCTGGGGGACAAAATTGCCCCCAGTTGAGAAACACTGGTATAAATACATGGAAGCTTTTAACATGAGTTAAAAGTTAAAAACTCTTAATATGATCTTCAACAGATACAATTTAAGGTAAGTCCTCACTAAAAGGGAGTTTTTTTCTAGACTTTTAATGACTGTATCATGATCCTTTCGGCCTTAAGATGAAGGTTACATTTTAGTGTTGCTTCTCTGCTCCATTCTAAGCTTACCATGAATACTAGTGAACTGCTCTTCTACTTACACTGTATATCCGTTGATTCTGAATTATTTTTTAGGGCTATAGATCTTTCAATGCTATACCTGGGATAGTGCAGAATGAAACCGTGAACGTCGTATCAGGTGAGATTCCCAAATGGAAGTAACTGTGTATCTCTTCTTGTTAAGAATTGGCTGGTTAGTGCAAAGAAATGCATTGCTAAGAATTGTTCTTTTTCCCTCTTAAAAAAAACATTCTCTCACTAAAACCTTAAAAACTACATGAATATTTCAATTGTGCTACCTTCACCAACTGATGTCGATTTAAAAAAATAATAATCCTATCAAACGCTGACTACCATCCTTCTGTGGCTGGAAGCTTCAGGGCCGAGGGCCACACTGTGATAGCAGCCTTCATCAGGAGCTCTCAGAGCTGACAACAGCCATAGTTTATGACTTGGAAGCTCACATTTTGATTGTTTTCACTGTGAATTTATTTTCTAAATGAACTTAAAATTGATTTTTTAAAAAGAATACTCTGTCTAGGGACTTACTTTGTCTCTTTAGGAAAATGTTCATATGCCTCGGAGGCTGATGTAATGCTACTTTAGGGTCTTAAGTTTGCTTACAATTTTGGAGAGACAGAACTGAGGTCTGTCAGTTGAGAGAGTTCCACTGGTCTCAAACGACCGAATCACGTTGAATTCAGGTTATGGTATCTGGGGTGAATGTACAGAGAAAGAATGCAGTATAAACAGTTCTTTATGCAGGAATGGGAAGAAACCTGGGTTGTTTGCTAAGGGAAGACATCTCTGAAGCTATGTAAGACTATCTTCTCTCTGTCTCTTTTTTTTAAATCATCTCAGGGCTTCTTTTTATCTGTTGACTAAGTAGTTTTAAAATGTTGTGTTAGAGGTATTTGATTTTTTTTTTTCCCTAATATTATTCTTTCAACCCATTAAGACCTGGGTAAAAAGGATTTTATCCTACTACATAGTGCTTTGGAAGTTTTGTGGGTTCCCTTCTGATTTAAAATATTAAGATATTCAAAACAGAGTTCACGCTTTCCTGTGCTAGCATCTGAGGGCTAACCCACGCTGTACATCTGGTAACCACCTGCTTACTAATCTCTGTGTTTACTTTTTTGTTTCCCCCTTCTGGACCTCTTCTGCCAATACGTGCAGCCCTCCCTTGTAAGTCTGGCCAAGTGAGGCTGCAGTTCACGTGAGCGAGGCCGGGTGTGCACACTGTCATCACGTAAACACGAGCCAGAGTTTTCCTGAATCTCAGCAAGTGCCGCCCCATCAGACTGAAGACCAAGCGCTGGTTTTTATGTCTTTCCAAAACCAATAACCCTTAGCTTCCATGTTTTGGGCATTAGGTCCTACCCTGCACACATATTTTGAGTGCCTACTATGTGCCAGGCACTGCTGGGCTCTGGGGATGGTAGATAAAGAAGGCACGACCCCTGCCTACCCTTCGGCTGGGCATGGATACAGATGCCCTTTATCACCCTCTGGGAACCTGGTGAGGTGTGTGCAAGGGATCCGAGGTGGGGAGAGGGTAGCAGAAGGCTTCCTGGAGGAAGCGACATCCAAACGGAGGCCTGAAGAAGGCACCAGCCCCTTAAAGACCCACCAAGGCTGTGGAGTGTAGGAGGGCAGTACAGCCTGAGGACCAGAAGGGGCTCGATTCTGAGTTGAGGAAACTGTGCGTAGGAGAGGGGACGTCTACATACCACATCTCTCAAACCCCCAGAATTCCCAAGGTTAAAAAAGAGACCTGCAGAGTTACCTTGTGGAGGGTCCTGGGGTCTTGTGGCACACGAGCCATTTGGAGGAGACATCGAGCCACTGTGAGCTCTCCTCCTATGAGCTCTCCATGTGAACCACAGGCTTTGAAAAAAAATTCCCACCATTGTTATGTAATTTCCTTTTGGACGAGGCTACCACCTCCCCTAAGTTCGCAGGGAGCCCTGGGATCGAATTGTGAGCCCTGCCAATCTTGTTTCTGCTGCTGCAGAGACATTTATCCGCCTTTCAGGATCAGTGGACCTTGAACCGATTAGTATGTTTTTGCTATGTCCCTGTCAAGAATCACAGTGGATAAGGCCACCTTCAGATCAGGTGTGAGTGTTGGACCACGTGACAGCTCCCACCCCTGGTGGCTTTGATCCCAGGACCTGCCATGATGGTCAGACACTGTCCAGAAAACTGGAACTTACCTCCTCTCTGACAGATTAATAGAAACTATTTGACCGCTGGGAATACTATTGCTTTTTGCATGTAAGAGACACAGGTGTGCTTTAACAAGTCTCAATTTGTATGAGTCAAATAAAATTTTAACAAAAGTGTCACCTGGGGTCACTTGTTCAAAAAATTGGTCGTGGAGAATTACTGTCTTCCTGAGTACCATTTCGTAGATGGAGGAATTGTTATATTATTAAATTATTTTTGGAAAATCATTTAACAGAAGCTTTACAGTTAGATAAACCCGAGTTTTCATCCCATTTCTAGTGCTTTCTGAAAAAGAGACATATGGGCAAGTGATCTAACCCCTATGAGCCTCAGCATCACTGTTAGTGAAACGGGAATAAGAAATGGGTTAACATTTATAAAAGTGCCTGGTCCATTGTAGTGGCACACAGTACATTTTAATCACCCGATCCATTTTTTTCTTTTTTTAGTGAAATAAGTAGAAGAAAACTCTGGCTTGATTTCAGCACCATGTCATTTAAGTTAGCTCTCATAGCTTGCTCTTTTGTTAAGTAATTGCTTTTTGATGGGCTTAGCTACATTCATGCTTGTTGTAGAACCTTTTCATATTTTAAACACATACATAAATAACATGGGAAAAACTAAAAGCAGTTCAAGCTTTTCACTTGAGTTCCGAGACAAAGTTTCTCGTCTCCTCTAGGTTTGAAAATGCATAACTGAGGCATCTTTGTTTTCAGATGTCAAAATGACGTTGGATTCCATTGGTTCTGATATCAAAAATATAAGCAAAAATATTCCTATTCAGGATAAGCTGTCAAATTTCATTCGTTACCTTAATGACACTGAAAATTACATCCACCACCATTTACCCACTTTGGAAGAATATGATTCATACAGGTGAGTGCCTCCTTTGAGCTGGTACACTAAAGAGTGAAACTTGCTATGGAACGGGAGAAAAATTTGACAATATAACCAGGATAATCTTATGAGAGCAAATTGTACAAAGAGGCCATAATGTGATATGTATTCACTCTAGTTTATGTTCAAAAAAATTGAAGTGTTCACTTCGGCAGCATGTACACTAAAATTGTAACTATACCAAGAAGACTGGCATGGCCGCTGAGAAACGATGGTATGCAAATTCATGAAGCATCCCATATATATATATATTTTTTAAATTAAGGACTGAAAGTTCTTGAGCCAAATAGTCAATTACTTGCAGTCTTGATGTCATCCGTGGCTTCCGAAATCTTGATTATAATTATCTAAGGCATGTAACAGGATTTTAAAACTTAAAAGGAATTTAAAAGGGCATTGGGATAATCTTTTTCTTTTTGTTGGTTTATAAAAGAAATATGTAGAGGTTGATTCTTACAGAAAGAGCATCCTTGAAACCAGTGAATTGGGTGAAGCTGCTGTCGTTCCCAGCTCTTTGCCCTTCAGAAACATGCTAGTGGTAGGGTTTGGCCTTGGGAGGTGATGGTGGACATAGATCTCAGACAAGAGCGCTGGAGAAGGCAGGACTTAGAGACTCAAGGCATTTCCAGGCTCATGTGAGATGTAAGACGTACTCTCCGCTCTGAAAGGCTCAGCCCCACGACCGCCCACTGGAACTATTCCTACTGCTCAAACCCACGGAGATTCTGGACACTCCCATTCCTGTTCAGGTTATTTATTATGCAAGAACACAAGATAAATAATAAAATAATAACAATAATTGCTAGCCTTTAGGGAAGAGTCACAATGTGCCTGCCACGTGCTGTCCACATGGCATCTCATTTAATACTCAGAAAAATCTCCTGGGTTGTGTTCCGTTTATAATCCTGTTTCTTAGAGGCTCAGGGAGGTGAAGTGATTTTTCAACTCCCACCTGACTATGCCCTTAATTATCAATATGCCATTTCCTACTGTGTGGCTTGGCCACCCCAGCAGGTGTCGGAACAAAGATAGGATAGACCCTTTCCCAATGAACTTACAATCTCAGAGGTCAGACTTTCACAGACGAAAAGAATGGTACAATGATCTGTCTACACACCAGCTCCCCCTTCCTTCCACCTTCCCCTGCCCTGAGACTATAAGTTTATTTTAAAAAGAAATTTAATGAAGCAGACGAGGCTTGCATTAACTGTAAAGGATTTCTGGGGCCGGGTTCCATGGCTTATTTAATTTTGTGTCCTCAGTATCTGGAACAAAAAGTCACAGAATGTGTGCAGGTGGTTATTATAATTATCGAGGTTTTTTTTATAGATCTTTATTGGAGTATAATTGCTTCACAACACTGTGTTAATTTCTGTTGGACAACAAAGTGAATCAACCTTATGCATGCGTATATCCCCATATCCCTTCCTTCTTGAGCCTCGATCCCGCCCTCCCTATCCCACCCCTCTAGGTCATTACAAAGCACTTAGCTGATCTCCCTGTGCTATGCGGCTGCGTCCCACTAGCTATCTATTTTACACGAGTTTGTTCTTAGTTGAATGAAAAACTGTAGTGACAGTTTGTTTTATAGTGTTTTAAAGGTTGGGAAGCATTTCTACCCTTGAATGCTCCTGGGTTGCTGAAAAAGTTTGATGTACATTCCGGGAATGCCAGTAAGACCTGATTGAGGATCCATTCTCCTGAAACTTCTCACAGGACCATTACAAAATCGAGACTTGCATTCTGCAGGCGTTCGATTTAGGATGCTCCTAGAATTCTAAAATATTCAATGCACTCATCACATAGAGAGTGCCTGGCTCAGTAAGGAACACAATTCACTCCCCACCGCCCCCAAATATTCCTGCAACCACAAAACATTTTAGATAAAAGACCAGAGGAAGGAGACCCCAATTTCCTTATCTGTTGTCTAATCATGATCTGTCTACATCTCATCATCGTTATAATAAGCACTTACAGCCTCAGGAACCTTGAAAGAACTTAACAAACCTTAAGGGACATGGTTATCGGTAGCCTTGGAGAGGTTGAGTCAACCCTGCTTCTGGGCCCTGTGGAGGTAAGGCAAAGGAAAGAAACGACAATCCCATGACCACTGAGAGCTCTTTGAAACCAAGATAAACACTGTCTTGGTTGGATTGGAGGACTAGGGGTGAAAAGGGGTCTTTTCACAGCACTCTTACCCTCTGAGGAATTAACAGAGGAATCCGATATTTGATTGCCAAGAGTTTTTCAACCACTCCAGCCCAGGTCTAGCAGCTTTTGTGTTGTGATGATGTCACCTCTTACGTTTGCTAACACTGTGTTTGCTCCACCAGGTGGCTGGGTTCCTTGGTTGTCTGCTGTTTACTGACCCTCATAGTGATTTTTTATTTCCTGGGCTTGTTGTGTGGCACGTACGGCTACGACCAGAATGCCACCCCAACCAGACGAGGCTGCGTCTCAAACACTGGAGGCATCTTCCTCATGGTGTGAGTGTTGGCTCTTCCTTGCCGTGTGTGGGGGATGCAGGGAGGTAACTCTGGTGTGACAGGGACCTGGTGACCTCTGGTAAGCAGTCTGGGTTCCAGTGACGTAGGGCTGGTGTGACTACTTTCATCGGTCTGGGAAATTCCATTAAGCATGAAAAGTAAAGGAAACTCTAGATTGGTTGCACTTTGATTGACAAGCTTAAAAGCTGATAGCTCTTTAAAGCAGCTATCAGGGAAATTATTTCCAGTTTGCTTTCTCAATTCTCATTGTTTTTCCCCATATCTATGTATCTACCTATCTATCCATCCATCCATCCATCCATCCATCCATCCATCCATCCATTCATTCACCATACTTGCTGAATATTGACCTGACAGACAGACACTGTTCACTCTGAAACTTGATTTAGAACAGAGGTTGCCTACCTGGCACCCTTGGAGTTAAACAAGTAGCCTACATTAGTGATGCGATCAGGTGTGAAGTACCAGCAAGTGGTGAGCCTGCAGTGGACTGGAGCAGTTATCCCCATTTCAATTACATTCACATCCAAGTTCATATTTTTGGAAAAAAAAAACAACAACCTTTATAGGGTATAACGAAGCAGAGGGGGCATGAGCTGGGTGGAACTGGAGTTGGAGCCAGTAATATAAACCAGTAACCAGGGGTAAAAGCTTCAAATGCTCCCTAGAGGGGAATCCGTGTGAGTTCCAACTCGATATTCTCTTTTCTGATAAGCTTCATGGAGAACCAGCAGCGAGGGGTGTGATGGGGCTCGAGGGGAGTGTAAAGATTTGGAAGAAGTCCTTTGGGCAATAGAGAATCAAAACCACAGCCATTTCTTTGCTTATGTCACTAGTGACATGCATTACCTTGCTTTTTTAAACTTTGGGTCACTATAATAATCATGCTGCTTATGAGCTGTGATCCTAAGGCCTTTTCCTTAAACCTTCAGTCTCCACTCTAGTACACTTCACTAACATTAATACAGGCACATGAGTTTCGTTTTTTTATTGAAGTATAGTTAATTTACAATTTGTGTTCATTTCTGCTGTACAGCAACGTGACTCAGTTATACACATATATACATTCTTTTTTCATGTTCTTTTCCATTATGGTTTATCACAGGATATTGAATAGAGTTCCCTGTGTATACAGTAGGGCCTTGTTGTTTATCCATTCTAAATGTAGTAATTTGCATCTACTAACCCCAAACCTCCCAGTCCCTCCCTCTCCCTCCCCAACTCCCCCTTGGCAACCACAAGCCTGTTCTCTATGTCTGTGAGTCTTTCTGTTTCGTAGATAAGTTCATTTGTGTGTGTGTTTTTTTAAGTGAGTTTTAAAAATAACCTTAAAGCTAATGACATGGGAGTCTGCCAGAACTGGACAAAATTGGACAGAGCTCCACACATGGAAAAGCCTATTTGCTTACATACTTAAACTTAAGAAATTAAGCCAGCAAGGAAGAGTATATGTGCCCAGCCTTTTTGTTTAAATGTACACAGCTACAGACAGAAAATTAATTTAATGTTCAGAATTTAATAATCCTGACACTTGGCTGTTTGTCAGTGTTTTGATGGTGAATTTATATATTACATACATTTATGTATTACATCTATCTAATTATTTGAAAGGAGGGCGTAACTTGCTCTGAAAAGGTACAAGTTTCATAAAATTCTATTCCACTTTTAGGCATGAAACCAAAAAATGTGATATCTAGCTTCAAAGAATAAAAAATAAGAGAGTCATGAGTAAATTGGTGGAGGCTAAGAGCAACTTCAGTTTGGCTGTAATACTCACTTCTGCAGGTTAAGGAATCTCTCTAAAGGGTTAAAGTCACATGGAAATCTATGGCTTAGGAGCCGAAGGATTTATCTCAGCAGTGGGGAAAAGGCTGGTAACTAAGCTGCTGTCAGATGCATTTTGGGAGGTCTGCAGACTGAGATTTCTGTACTGTCGAAGCCTACCACTCATCATGGCTTGCTTTGCTATGCTTAGCAGAATTCTCCATCTCTCTCTTGAGACATCTGGTAAACAACTGGATAGACTAATCAGACTAACTAGAGGAATGCCGTTTCTTCTTTATAATTGTTTACTTGCTCGTAGAAATGAGAAAGAGTATATTTAGTTCAGCTTCAGCCAAAACACCACCTGCTCTTTAAAAACGGTGACGTTATCCAATCAAGAGCATGGTCTCTTTAACAACTAAGCAAGAATCCTTGCCTCCCAAGAGGATCCTAGTGAAAGACCTGGAAGGAGGGAAGCAGAGAGTCCTGGCTCCTATCCCTTGTCTTCTGAGGGTCCAGGGAGCATTTTAGGGGCTGAATGGGATGCAGTGGTGAACGTACATCTACGGGGGGAATATGGATGGTTTCCCCAGAGATAAGGAGACCTAATTAAGGCAACCAGAAAACAATCTCTTGTACCAAAGACCGTTATAAAACTTCCAATTTTAGCTCTTGAAAACAATGCCCAGATTATCGAGACCTCTGAAGAGAAACTAAGATCACGTGTTGCCATGGGCATATTACATACGGCTGGTGGCAGTTTCAGTGGTTATAGATATTTCAGAGAGCAGTTTGTCAGGCTATAGCAGGTCATTCCCATTTTAGGGAATTTATTTTGAGGCAGTAGACCAAGCATTTTGAGCAGAGACGTGTTTTTGTGGTGTTAGTTAGGTGTTAGTTGTGACAGTGAGGCATTCGAAGTGGCAACAAGGCAGCCACTTCGGAGGCTGGAGTAGATTATGTGGCCGCTGAAAGGATAGAGAGGTTGGCTGTCCTGGGTGGCTGACGAAAGTTTCTAAGATGTTCGACAAGGGCCCACAAAATTATGCACGTGTTTTTTGGTTTTTTTTCTGTTTTTTTTGGCGGTACGCAGGCCTCTCACTGTTGTGGCCTCTCCCATTGCGGAGCACAGGCTCCGGACGCACAGGCTCAGCGGCCATGGCTCACGGGCCCAACCGCTCCGCGGCACGTGGGATCTTCCCAGACCGGGGCACGAACCCGTGTCTCCTGCATCGGCAGGCAGACTCTCAACCACTGCGCCACCAGGGAAGCCCAATACATGCATATTTAGAAAACAAAGGCTGGAAATGTTAACAGCATGCTCTTTAGAGTAGTGGGGTTGTTTTGAAGTGAAGTGTTCTCTCAGAGGTTTGTAACTAACACACACACACACACACACACACACACATACACACACCCTCTGATGCCCACAGTTAGAAGCCTGGTGCCTGGCAGAGCCTTCACACACCTTCCCCTTCTTCACTCTTTCCCTAATGCAGTAACCCTGTTGGTTTGAGAAGGTCCGAAGGGACTTAGGGCTCCACCAGCAAACATTCCTTGCTATTTATTTCAGAGGAGCCGTGCAGATGTTTCTAATTATGCCTTGAGCATTTGCACTGGGGGGAGCCATGCCCTTTGGGAACGTTGTGATTGAGAGCATCAGCCTGCACACTTCCTAGGGTCCTTCCTGGTGTGCACCAGCGATGGTACAGGGTTTGGCTCTTCCATCTAGACTGATTTAAGAGTTTGCTCCCTCTGTGTCTCCAGCGGGGCCGCTGGGCACTGCTAGAGAAAAGTCATACAGCAGAGCACATTAGGATCCCTACAGAATTGTGATTCCCCACCTCACATGGACCCTCCACAGCCCTTCAAGTTCCTTCTTTCCTCCCTCCCTCCCTTCCTTTATTCTGCGATTGTCTTTCCACTCTGATGCATCCATCCTCCTTAATTTCCTTTTCTCTTCGCTGATGGGCTTACCTTTCTCTTCACGGAGAAAATAGAAGCCATCATAAACTTGCCACCCCCAAACCTCTGAAGGCACCTGTGCTCACAGGCACGGGAAGACAGAGGCAGAAGGGTCTCTCCCATCTAGGCTCCCCCGCTCCCCAGCATCCCCGCTGTGCTCTCAGCCCATCCCCACCCACCATCCCGAGGATGGAACAAAGCCTCCCTTCTTTCTCCTGCGTCTTCATTCTCTTCTCCTCTCCTAGACTTTCTTCTCAACACTTACACATGTTCTGTTCTCTCCCCTCCTTAAAAACCAAAACAGAAAACCCCTACCAACACCCCTTCTTCCATCTAACTCCACTCTCTGCACAGACGTCTCAAAATAAAGATCTGTGCCTGCTGCCCGTCTCCTGCTTTCCCACCTCCTGCCCAGCCTACACCACTGTGGCTTCGTTGCCGGCCACTTTCAGGTCAGCAGTGACTTCTGTGTCTCCAGTACAGTGGACTTCTTCGAGTCCTTCTTGACCGTGTCCTCACAGCAGTGACTGGAACAGCTGCCACTCCTTCTGCAAACACTCCTTCATACCCCATCAGTGACCTCACACCCTCACGGTCTCCTTCCCACCTCCCTGACCCTTCATCTTGGTCTCGTTTGCTGTCTCTCTCTCCACCACCTGTTCTCCAAATGGTGAGGTCCCCCAGGCCTAGTCCTAGGCTGCTTCTCCCTCCAACCCCAGCCCCAGGGATCAGTCATCATTTCTAAGCCACTGACTCACTAAAGTAGGTCTGTAACCCAGGCATCTGCGCTCCAAACACCTGGCGGACTCCTCCACAGCATGTCCTCTGAGATGTCTCCCAGGCAACGTGACCAGAAGCCGATCTTCTCTGCCCTCCCTGTCCCTGCTGCTGACAAGCCCTGGTGCCCCTTGCCCTCCCTTTCCTTCACCTCCAGCGCACGTCTTCAGGACGTCCTGCTGCATCTGCCTCCCAGGTCACACTTCTTTCACCCGCTGGCTCCCCTCCACTACCGCCAGCTGCATCAGGCCACCATCTGGGGCTAGAAGCAGCCTCCTTTGTGGCATCCTCCTCCACATGGGCACCTGTCCCTCCATCCTTCACGCTCTGCCAAGAGGGCTTTTCTTCAGAGAGAAATGGGGGTGTGTTCCTCCGGTGCTTAAAGGTCTTCAATAGCTTTCCCTCCCTGCATCCCCCATGCCCCACCCAGCTCGCCCCTACCTGCCTCTCAAGCTGCCGTTCACTGCTCGTTCTCTGCCATCTCTCTGGATGCAGAGCTACGTCAGTCCCTTTCAGACTCCCAAGAGTACATTTCCTACTGTCAACTGAAAAAAATGTACAACCTGAAAGCTGAGAATTATGTTTTATTCGGCAGACAAAACTGAGGACTTAAGCCCAGGATGCAGCCTCTCAGATCTCTCTGAGGGACTGCTCCATAGAGGTAAGGGAGGAGCCCGGATACAGAAGAGTTTCTGCAACAAGGACCAGGTGGTAGGAACATCAGAAGGTGACTGTTCATTAAAGAAAACCAGACATCCCAAGTTAAGGAATTTAGCACTTTTCTATGTATGGAAGATGCAAGAGTCTGGGCTCACTGAAATCATTCCTTTGCCCTGCACCTCAGCTCTCTGGGGCCAGCATCCTGCACTTCATCTTGAGTCTCTCAAGGTGCCCCCGTTGGAAGGGGGCTGCAGTAGCTGATGACTTGATGGTGGGCATCCTGTTTTTATCCTGAGTTCCCTCAGTGCTCACTGATGGAGCAGATAAAATGTGATGGATTGATGGCTGCAACATCCTTTGTTTACTGATATGTCAGGCAACATTTTTTCATTGACACTGCCTTACAACCTCCTCCCTCGCTGGAAAGCCTTGGTTCACTCAAATGACTCCAGAGCCCATGTCTGAACCACCGTGCTGGGCTTGCAAGCAAGCGAGGGACTCGGTCCTAAGTGTTCCCTAAACAAGCGCCTGGTACTTCCTGTCTGCACCCCTCTGTAGGCCGACCCGTTTAACCTGCAGAAAGCTGAAGACTCCAGGTCATTTTATACATTGAATAGGTAGAATGGGTAAGTACTAGTAGGTAATATTGATTCCTTGTAGAATAATTCCTTGTAGAATTATTCACTTTATTTCTATTTTTTTCCAGCGGGGCTGGATTCAGTTTCTTCTTTTGTTGGCTATTGATGACCATCGTGGTTCTGACTTTTGTTGTTGGTGGAAATGTGGAAAAACTGGTCTGTGAACCTTACCAAAACAAAATGTTATTCCAGGTAAACATGGTTTTTGTGCCCATTATGAAGAGCTCGAGCCAAAACTTTTATTTTCCCCTTTCTTGTGTGTTTCTCCGAGAGCAAAAAGATGAGCAGGTGGTTTGTATTCAGTAGGTTGAGATTCCATCTATTTGTCAGAGCAAAAAAATATGGCAGTACAGTTGACCCTTGAACCACAGGGAGTTAGGGGCGCTGACCCTCCACGCACTCAAAATCTGCATACAATTTATATTCAGCCTTTCGTATGCATGGTTCCTCCATATCTCCTTTCTTGGATTCAACCAACCTTGGACCGTGCAGTACTGTAGTATTTACTACTGAAAAAAATCCTCTTATAAGTGGACCCTCGCAGTTTAAACCCATGTCGTTGAAGGGTCGACTGTATTTTTTTTTTTTTAATGTAAGTGAAATCAGTACCGGGAATTAAGGCTTGCTCGTCAATGTTGATTGTAATATTTGGGGAGAATACAGTTCTCCTCAGCAGTAGCTCCCAAATGCAGAACCTCAGAGGATAAGTTCCCGGGTTCCTTCTATACCTCAAGAGGTTTCTGACATTTCACATAACTTCCCAGATGACAGTTGCCCACACAGATGGTTTGAGGGTCGTAAATTTGAAGTGAAAGAGACTGATAAATGACACACCTCATAGCTGAGGGTTGTCCCTGGTGGAAATCTGACGAGGTGGTTGGGAATTGAATTCAAGCTTCACTTTCTCCATCTAAGACCAACTACTTCACACTCTAGGGCACCAGGTGCAAGTTTAGCTTCATTAGTTAATGAGGAAGTTTTGATCTACATGTCTGTCTTCTAACTTTGGCTTTCCAGTGTTTTTCTCTAGATTCTGATTTTAAAAATATGTTTTCCTATTTTATTGTATATATTTTTTCACCTCAAATCTGTTATAAAATCAGGTGAATGCTTGCTAAAATAAACCAGTTGTGGTGGTGGTATTTTAATTACTCAGTTGGTTGAAGAAAATTAAATTGGGAGCCTCAGTTTGTCAAATTATCTCCATTTGGCCTCTTGATAAAAAATAATAATAACATATCAAACAAGACTTCATCATCTTTTGTACTGTGTTAAATTGTTAAAAAGGAATTCTTAAAAAATAGAGGATATTTTGAAACCATTTACACTCCGTAAGTGTATATACAGTCATGTACCAATTAGCCCACCTTAAATATACATAATGTGAAGTCAAAGATTGTGCCAGATTTAATTCCTTTTGTCTAGAGGGAAGTAGTGAAGATCTGGGTCTACTGCTTCATGGCTTTCTATTAGATATTCTGAATCAAATTATCTATTTTTCTCCCATTTCTAATGTGTTTATTTTACTAAAATGAAATGTTCCCCCCCAAAAGTAGTCTCAATAATTCCTACTAATGCTATCCAGTGGTCGATATCTTTATTCCAATCACACTATTATTTTCTAGTTTTAAGTTGAAAGTCAATGAGGAAAATCATGGTATAAAAATCCCCCAGATGCCGTATATTGAACAGAATATTCATTTTATTATATGCATGTATGTTAGTGTAAAACTGTCTTTATAAAAAAGTTTTTAAATTTGTTCTAGGTTTTGGACACGCCATATTTACTAAATGCCGATTGGAAATACTATCTCTCTGGCATGGTATTTAACAAACCAGATATTCATCTCACTTTTGAACAAGTTTACAGGTATAAATAATTGCATCATGCATTTTTTGCTACTTAGAATGTTGTGTTTTTACAATGAGAATTTTGCTTTCAACATGTCTTTAATTTTAACGGTCAACTTTCCAGTTTTAGAAGTAAGCTGTTCTCTGGTCTTAGCAGTAGGACCAAAAAGATAATCCTTTCCCTGAAAGCCTTCTAGGCCTTAGGATGGTGCTGTCCCAAGCCGCCCTGTCTTAATTACTGGAATTCGCTGGTAACAGTGACCCTAAAATGCATTCTTGTTTAAGAATCACCCTGCCCCAAGTAAATGCCATATAACAAGAATTCATTGGATGGGTCTGTTGATGGAAACAGTCAGTAAACATGGGAATTCCCTGGAGGTTCAGTGGTTACAACTCAGCGCTTTCACTGCCAGGGCCCAGGTTTAATCCCTGGTCAGGGAACTAATATCCCGAAAGCCATGGTGTGGCAAAAAAAAAAAAAAAAAGGAAAGAAGAAGAAAATCAATAAGCAGTCTGTAATAGGAATAGAAAAGAGTTTTATTTGAGCCAAACTGATGACTATAGCCCCAGAGACAGCCTCACATATAGCTCTGAGGAATTGTTCCAGAGAACCATGGCTTTCAGAATAGTTTTATATCTTGTCAGAACAAAGAACATTAAACAAGTCAGGGATACATTCATTAAAGGTTTCAAAAAAAAAAAAAAAAAACAGATCAGGATATACACAGTGAATCACTGTGGCCTTGGCACCTGGGAAGGGAGTCTTATCATCAAAGGAGTACCAACATAGATGTCCCAGGGAGCGAGATATTTAATCTTTATTTTGAACACGGACACTCTTGACTTCTGGTCAGTGCACCCTTTTCTTTCATAATTAAAGCCGATACACAGTGTGTGTTTGACAGGCCACAAACAGCTTGTTTTAGTCAGCATAAAGTTTGAGTTAAATCACGTAGAAGCCAGAATGACTTCCCGAGACCTCAATATGTGAACATTTCTTTCGTCAGGTCCAAATCTCAGACGTGCTAATTGCAATGCAGCTGGAGATCCAGGCTGTACAGTCAGGCTGCCTGGGCTCCAGTCCTGGCTCTACCACCGGGGCCTTTGTGATCTTGGGCAGTTCCACTTCCTGTCGCTTCAATAGGGATGATGACAATAGTAATCTGAGTATCACCAGCTCCCCATCACCTCTAGCGAATGAGACAGCAAACAAGCGGCACAGGTGTCAATCACTCACACCTTGCCTCCATGGCAGGCAATGGTCATCAACTTTGGTCTTCTACTTTGCCCAGAGGGTCACAGGAGCCTTCTCAACAGCACGTTCTCGGTAGACATTTTCAATTCATTGGAGTTTCTGTGCACAGTTAATCCATCCCTAGGCTCAGAGGAGGCCGAGCTCCTTGGCCTGGTCTGCCGGCTCTTTGTGATTCTGGCTCCCGTGGAACTCTCTGGTCTTACCTCTGTTGGTTAGTGTATCAGACTCTCTGTTCCAATGCCAACCTACTTGGGGCTCCCTGGAGAGGAGTATCCCACCTCTTGGGGATGTGGGAAAGCTGCTTCTCCCAGGCATCCCTCGGGACTGGAGGGCCTTGGCTACTGCACAAGGAAGAGGCGCCCCAGGAAGTGGCCATCTGGGTGGCAAGGATATGCATCAGATGAGGCCACCCTGCTTAGCTCAGCCGAGGAAGCGTTTGTCACATTTTAAAGAAGCACGGAGAAGTGAGGCCAAGTTAGGTTTATAGCCGAAGTGGACCTACCGTTTGGATGTTTGTTGCCCCCTCCCTATCTCCATCCTACCCTTAGTCCAACCTTAGGTTTAGTAGGTGAAGCTCAACCCTGGAAATATGGAGAGAGATGGTCTGTCAGGGGCTTGATAGAGTTTTAATCTTTTATGAAATCTTTTAATGATAGTGCTTTGTAACTTACCTCTTTCTGACATTTGTTGTTTTTTTAGATGAGGGTTTATTTCTTCCCAATTTGTAAACTTGTTATTTACTCACAGCACTGGAAAGAACACAAAGGACACAGATGGAAGGATGTAGTATTTACCAGTCCTAGTGTGTCTGTTGCAAACATGGGACATTTAGTAAAACAGGGAACGAAGTGAGGAATGGCGGGCACCCGGGGGTTCGTGCAGCCACTGGTGGTGGCCTTCTGTGTCCACACCCAGATGCCACGTCTGTGGTCACAGATTAAACAAAGACGAACAGTTCGCCTTTCTCTCCATCCTTAGCAGTGGACAGAGGTAGCCACAGCTGCCTTTCTGGATCCTGATTTCTCTGTTTATTCCCTCAGTGATTGCAAAGAAAATAAAGGCATTTATACCACACTTAAGCTAGAGAACACCTACAATATCAGTGAACATCTCAGCATTAAAGAGGTGAGTAATTAGAACCAATCAGAAAATTAACATTTCTTTACTAAATTCAGTTGTCTTTTTTTTTTTATGAGTCACATAAGATAAAAATTAACCATTTTAAAGTGACTTTAGTACATTTGCAAGGCTATGCAACTCTCACCTCTACCTAATTCCAAAATATTTGCATCACCCTCGACCAGTTGACTTTCTTGAGGCATGAGTTTCTCTAGCAGATGACGGAAGATCCTCTCCAGGGGCGTCCCTGCAGACACTTCACAGGGAAAGAGTTTATCCTTTGAGTGTCCCTGTTCCTGGAGGCACAAACCCCACTTGTTTCCCAGGGATACTGACTCTCCCAGACCAGCCATCCTTTTCTGTCACATCCCTGAGTGGGGACAAGAACCGTGGCCCACAGAGTCCTCACTCCTTATGAATGATGGCTGTGGCCCCAGGGCTCCCAGATAGGCCTTTAACAAGAGACAGAGTGGCAACAAGGATGGAAGGGACAGAGGGAATGAATGACCTCTCCTCCTCCTTTGCCCAGACCGGCACCCAAGCCTTGAGTGTTCAGACTCCAAGGAGAGATCCCTGTAGAGCCTGCTGGCTGGAGGAAGGGGCAAGGGGGCTTCAGCAGCCCAGGCCTAGGGCACCCTTAGCCTAGGCTGTGCCCACTCCCTCATACATGGAGGCCTTCTGGCCTTCTCAGCTGTGCAGGAGAGAATCTAAGGAACCTTGCTTCTTCTGGGCTTCCGATATAGAAGCAATTACCGAGGAAAATCAAGGGGAGAAGTTGTTCCCCAAACCCCATGGCTTACCCACTGAGGCATCACAGAAGGCTTCCAGGGTTGCCATGAGGCCACAGCAGCCTGATGATTTTCAGGTGTGAAGAGGTTTATTTGAAAGCTGTATACAAATTTCGGATTCTCTTCCCTAAATATAGCTTGCATGTATTTATAAATAAAATATAATTTTGCAAGCAAGCCCTAATCGATGCCCTCTACTCATTTACTCATTATGCCACGTGCCATTTTCTTGGTGCACCATGATGAGTAGGGTGGGAGAGGCCCCAAGTCATGAACCACGTTCCCATTGATCTCAAGTCTCTCTATTACCCAAGTCCAGTGCATGCTGCCTCCTTCCCCTGGAAAGCAGCCTGCCCAGCCCCTTTCAGCATCTCTGTTTGTCAAGACTTGCTCAGAAGTCACCTCCTCTCTGTTGCCCTCCCCAGCCTCCTGCCTTGAAAGGCTCTGCCCCTGGTGTCCCAATGCATTTCATGTGCCTTTATCACGACACTGCCTCTTCCCTTTGAGATCTTTGAGGGTGGAGATGCAATATGATTTTGTTTTGCATTCCACCTCCTCACATAGTGCTTGGCATAGGGCAGGGAGGCGGGGAAGGAATGGGAGGGGAGAGAAGAGAACCGGGAAGAAACGCCAGTCAGGTACGTGTGTATTTGTTTTGGCCTGTGTAATTTTATTGCTCTTTTAAAGCATTAAGTAGGTGATGTTTTTGGAGAAGAGTGGATTTATTTATATCTTTCCTTTTTATTATGCAGCATACCGGAAACATAAATAATAATTTTGAAAATATGAATATAAGAATTGACAATATAGTTCTGCTGGATGAGGCAGGAAGAAGAAACCTTATGGATTTCAGTTCTTCAGGAATAGACAAAATAGACTATGGTGCCTTCATGGCTGCGGTATGACCCATATGTTCACACATGATCTTTTGGGGAAAAGTTAGGGCATCGTGTGTGTGTGTGTGTATGTATGTATATATATATATATATATATATATATATATATATATATAAAATATTTTTTTGTTTGTTAGTTTTTATTTTTGTTTTTTTATTGAGATGAGATTCACTCAACATGAAATTAACTCTTTTACCAAGTGAGCAGTTCACTAGAATTTAGTATAATCACAATGTTAAATAACTATCATCTCTATCTAGTTCCAAAGAACCTTCATCACCCCAAAAGAAAGCCCCGATCCCATTAAGCAATTGCTCCCCATTTCCCACTCCCAGCCCCTGGCAACCATCGCTCTGTGTTCAGTTTCTGTGAATTTACCTATGTTGGATATTTCATATGAATGGAATCATACAGTATGTGACCTTTTGTGTCTGATAACCTTAACTGGTCTGTTTCATGTAGCCCAGGTTTTTTGAGATTCATGTACATTACAGCATGTATCAGTATGTTATTTCTCTTTATGGTTGAATACAAATAATACTGTGTGTATAAACAAGGATGCAGATGTGTCTCTAGCCTTAGTTTATGGTTGTGGACTCATGTTCACTCTGTTGCTTATTAAAATGCTGTTAAGGTTCAAAAATCCCATATCCATAACACAGCTTTTTACACCTCTTTTGTAGACTGGGAAAAATCCCACAAAAGTGAATCTTTTATCATTTGCAAATGATCTAGAAGTAAAAGCCAACCATTTGGTGAGTTCAAACGGTCCGGTTCAAGGCTGTCATTGTTGTAGATGTGAAATGTCAGTACCGTTCTTAGAGAAGCTATGGGAAGAGGTTCCTTGTACCACAAGTAACCCTTGTTTAAACACGCCGCTCTGTGCATGTTAAAAGTTCCCATCAGCAGCCATTGCCACATGGCGCCACAGTCCGTGAGCGTGTGAAGGTTCCCAGGGCAGCTTCAGGGTGCAGGCTCTTCCCAGCCTCTGCTCGTGGTGCTGCTGCCCTCACTGCTTGAGCACCGGACCTGCTTTCACTCCATCCACCCCTCCACTGCCAAACACCTGTGCACACATTTTCTTGCAATGTAGGGAATGGTAACTGAGGACATGGGAGGGAGATCCCGTTTGGTGCTTTGCATCGCCAATAATGAGCGGATAAGGGAGGGCAAAGACACCATCCAAGCCCCATAAGCTTCCCCATTACCAGCTTCTCTGCTGGTTGGTGACTAATGGCTGTAACTGGTCCCTTTCACAAAGCAGCAGACCTGGACTCTGGGGGAAGACCAGGATTTAAATCCTGAGTCAGCCTCTTCCTAACTGTGGGAACTTAGGCACAATATTTCACCCCATGTGCCTCAGTTTCCTCATCTGTTAAATGGAGGCAGTAGTAACGCTTGTTAGACGTTACTATACTAAAAACGATTTAAGTGTGGGTTAAATAAAATTTCTCAGTTGATTGAGCCTTGGTTTTCTCATCTGTAAAATGGAGCTATAGCTACTGTAAAGCGGCTTTACAGTGGCTTTATTATGGTGAAGTGAGAGAGAGAGAGAGAGAGAGAGAGAGAGAAGGCAGCCTCAGGCACTCAGCAAGAACCGATGCGGGTGGGTTATTGTTGAGAGTTCATGGTTTGAAGGAGGGTGTCTTGGCACTGTCCCTCCAACTTCGTCATCATATAAGAAGGGCTGCATACTTCTGTCCTGATTAGAGAGAGCGCTCCAGAGTCTGGAAACAGGTACTAATATTTATTTACTTTATTCTCTTTGTAGCCCCCAGGAAATTTGAAACAGACCCTGAAAAATAATGCAGGAATCTTAAGAAATATTCATCGTGACGAAATCATTCCTTTGCAAAAATTAATGGTAACAATCAACAACCTTTGATATTTCGCTGTGACCTGGGCAAACTCTGTTTCACCTAGCCTAATGATATATCGATATGTCGCGCGTAGGTCAAATTTGGTTGACGCCAGGCTAAGAAATTGAGCTATTTTTAAAATAGATGATAGTAGCTGGGCTTTGAAGAGGACACATTTTCAATTTTCACCACAGATTTTCTGCCTCTTTGTTGCCTTTTTCCATTTGAGTGTGCACAGTTATTTTAAATCTGTGCTTGCCTCCTCTGTTTTTCTCTCGTTTCCATGGCCTTAAACAGGCTCCCCTAAGCCATGCAGCAGCTGAAGTGCTGGACTCACTCTTACTTAGTTTATTTTTATCAAACTCTCTGTCTTTACACCCTGCCATGAAATATGTGAGGCCAGGCGATGTCCTTCTTTCCACGTTCATTTAGCTCTACTCCCTGTTCCGATGTCCTTTGCCCCTCTCTTCCGTCCAGCTTTCTCACTCTTCCTGTCTTTTCTTTCCTCTCTGCCTTCCGGCTTCTTTCCTAAATGCCAGAAAGGCAGTTTGTAACAGAAAGAACATGGGCTCTGGAGTCAGGCCGACCTGATTTCAAATCCTGCTTCTGCCTCTCCGAAGTCTTGTGGCTTTCGGTTTTCTCATCTAAAAATGGTGGGAAGGGTCCTTGCCTCACTGTTAGCTGGCTCTTGGACATGAAGGATCTGACCTCCCAGAGGGACTCTGCAAAAAGGAGCCATTATTACTATGCTTGCATATGGGAGGGTCATGTTTGCAGTTGTCAAGGGGAAGACTGCGTGGGAACCAGGTTACAGAGTCAGCCTGCTGAGGTTTGAAGACGCTTATTCGTCCATTTGACTCCACCTTCAGAATCTTCTAGAACTAGTGTTTACCATCTCTCTCTTCATTTTTCCTCCTGCCTTTCTAATTCAGTGGAGTATTCACAAAGTCCTCCTCTACAATTTTCTTACATGGTGTGCTGCACTCACCACAGTTCTCTCTCTGCTA
This sequence comes from Delphinapterus leucas, assembly GCF_059928025.1. Lineage (NCBI taxonomy): Eukaryota > Metazoa > Chordata > Mammalia > Artiodactyla > Monodontidae > Delphinapterus > Delphinapterus leucas. The sequence goes on along the minus strand of NC_143133.1, from coordinate 43,296,524 downwards.
TACTTTATGCCTAGCACAAATATGTTAACATTTTAAGCTGGTGTTGACATGTTCCTTACATGCTTTCCTTCAAGTAGACACAGGACTCCTCGGCCTTTTCAGAGTTGGGGCAACCTACAATTAGGCAAGTTGTTCTGTGGATGTGACCTACAATCTAAACCAGAGGTTAGCAAACTGTGGCCCTGAAAACTGCAGCCCGTGGGCCCCCTCCGGCCTGCTGCCTGTATTTATTTATTTATTTACTTATTTTTTTATTTTTTTATTTTGGCCACGCCGTGCGGCATGCGGGATCTTAGTTCCCTGATCAGGGATCGAACCTGGGTCCCCAGTAGTGGAAGCTCAGAGTCCTAACCACTGGACCACCAGGGAATTCCTCTGCTGCCTGTTTTTACAAATAAAGTTTGACTGAAACACAGCCAGGCCCACCTAGTTGACAGATGATCTGTGGCTGCTTTTGGCTACAAGGGCAAAGTTGAGAGATTAGGACAGGGTATGGTCCACAAAATCTACAGTATTTACTATCTGGTCCTTAACCGATAAAGTTTGCCAATTCTTCATCTAAACCATGCAAATTAAGCCACTCTTGTTGAACAGGTTTTACTGTAAACAATGCCTGCCACTTTGAGCAAACCTGATTCAAAAGAGTTTTGTGGCTACCTTACACATGGTGTGCTGCCCGTTGAAGCTCTAGAATGTGTATCCCAATTTTCTTCTTCAGCTTTTCTTCTACCCAAATATGTGAGGTTTTCTTCTACCCAAATATGTGAGGTGCATATTGTTCCTCGTGTTCTCGAATGAAACTATTACAGAGTATTACTATTACTAATGATACTATTACAGAGTAAAGTCGGATTTGATGGCTGACTTATGGGTTGGGGGGATACAAAGCATGTGATCTTGCAGCTTCACGTTACGGTTCAGGAAATATGATCTGTGTTTATTCACCAGAGTGCTGTGCACCAAAAATTGAAGGAGCTTCAACAGAAAAGCAGTGGATTGGGGGTAAGGATTTGTTTTCTTTCTCTATCTTGGGGTCTTGTTACAAAAGCACACACAGACTTTCAGAGATGTTGGGTTTTGCAGGTACTTTAAGTAAAATCAAGTCTCAGTTATCCACCCATTTTAAACACCAAATTGGGTTTTCCCACCCTCTCCTTTCTGCAAGGACTTCTGTAAATGAAGACCGCATCCTGGCATGTTATGTACACAGGAGAAAGCTGTTTTTGGATGTGTAGGATGCAAGTGTAGGTGGTACATCGGTCACTTTTACAGAGATAATTCTGCTTGACAAACAGCCTCCAAATCTCAGTGCCTTCCACACACAAACCTTCACTCTCACTAGAAAACCAGTACAGTGCCACCCACCATCTGTGTGCCATTGGCCAAAGCAAGTCACAGAGCCAAGCTCATCATCATGGGGTGGGGACGTATACCCGTCTCCTGGGAAGCCAAGCCAGGGAAGGTGTCACCAATCATGAACAGCTAGTAGAGTCTTAACTAGCAAGTCATGGGGGTGTGGGGCTGAGTTAACAGTACTCGCATCAATATACAAACTGTCTGATGAAATTCTTTTATCACTTGATACCGTGTCGAGCGTTGCTTTGTTTTCCAGGTGAAAGTGGCCAATATCATTCTCTTTTTGGATTCTGCTCAGGACTTCATCACAAACCGAATCTCCACAATTATTGCTGAAGTAAGTGGTTATGCCAATAAGTGGGTGTGTGACCATAACTGCATGATCACAGAGGATGGTAGAGTCATTTTAATGGCTTTATTACTCTTTGATGTCTTTCCAGGAAAGTAAGAAGTATGGGAATACGATAATCAGCTACTTCGAACATTATCTGCAGTGGGTCAAAATCTCTGTAAGTGGTTTATCGTTGATGAACATAAGGGGGCTGTGTCTTGGGAGAGTCATTTTCTAGGATAAAATCAGGAGGAAATCAAATTAAATTCACAGAAATTAGACAGAAGGTAAGTAAAAGGACCTTGAACGTAGGAGCCACAAGTGGAGGCACCATAAGACTCAGCACAAGTGTGTCCATGCCGGGCAGCTTCCCGGGCCTGCCCACCACGGACAGCATGCCCCTTGCATTCTCCCCCGGCTCCCTTTGCTCATTGCTGGAGGGATTCTGGTCTCCTCGACTGTGTCTCCCCTGGCAAACCGTGAGCTCCTTACGTTAGAGTCCATTTGCAGCCGTGGTTTGTACACGCCCTGGGCAGCACTGAACCTGCTATGTCATTGGTGTATTGGTCGACTAGGGGGCTTAAACAACAGGAGCTTATTTTCTCACAGTTCTGGAGGCTGGAAGTCCAAGATCAAAGTGTCGGCAGGTTGGTTTCTTCTGAGGTCTCTTTCCTTGACTTGTCGGTGGCCGTCTTCCCCTTGTGTCCCCACGTCGTCTTCCTTCTGTGTCTGTGTCCAGATTTCTTTTATAAAGACACCAGTCCTATTGGATTAGAGCCATCTTAGTGACCTAATTTTACCTGAATTCCCTCTTTGAAGACCCTATCTCCATATACAGTCACACTCTGAGGTACGGGAGGTTAGGACTTTGACATGGGAACCTTTGGGGGACAAAATTCGGTCCATAAAGTTAAGTCTCCATGAATAAATCAGTAGAGAGAAGTGGAGGAGCAGAGTGAAGTTTCCAGTGGCGCACGCAACCGATGGAGAATTATAGTACCTTTTCTCCACACCCTCCCCAGCATTTATTATATGTAGACTTTTTTTTTTTTTTTTTTTTTTTTTTTTTTGTGATACACCGGCCTCTCACTGTTGTGGCCTCTCCCGTTGCGGAGCACAGGCTCCGGACACACAGGCTCAGCGGGCATGGTTCACGGGCCCAGCCGCTCCGCGGCATGTGGGATCTTCCTGGACCGGGGCACAAACCCATGTCCCCTGCATCGGCAGGTGGACTCTCAACCACTGCACCACCAGGGAAGCCCTATATGTAGACTTTTTGATGGTAATCATTCTGACTCGTGTGAAGTAATACCACACTGTAGTTTTGATTTGCATTTCTCTAATAATGAGCGATATTGAGCATCTTTTCATGTGCCTGTTGGCCATCTGTATGTCTTCTTTGGAGAAATGTCTATTTAGGTCTTCTGTCTTTTTGGATTGGGTTGTTTGTTTTTTTGTTGTTATTGAGCTGTATAAGCTGTTTGTATATTTTGGAAATTAAGCTCTTGTTGGTCACATCATTTGCAAATATTTTCTCCCATTCCGTAGGTTGTCTTTTTGTTTTATTTATGGTTTCCTTTGCTGTGCAAAAACTTTTAAGTTTAATTAGGTCTCATTGGTTTATTATTGCTTTTGTTTCCATTACTCTAAGGAGAGGGATCCAAAAACTATTGCTGCAACTTATGTCAAAGAGTGTTCTGCCTATGGTTTCCTCTAGGAGTTTTATAGTATCCAGTCTTACATTTAGGTCTTTAATCCCTTTTGAGTTTATTTTTGTATATGGTCTTAGAGAATGTTCTAATTTTATTCTTTTACATGTAGCTGTCTAGTTTTCCCAGCACCACTAATTGAAGAGACTGTCTTTTTTCCATTGTATATTCTTATCTCCTTTGTCATAGATGAATTGACCATTAGTGCATGGGTTTATTTCTGGGCTTTCTATCCTGTTGCATTGACCCATGTGTACCCTTACCCCACTTTTTATAAAACTAACAGTGAAAAAGCCTGTAAAGAGAGTGTATACGGTTGTTTGAGCTTGGAGAAACATAATGTTATTAATATGGGCTGCCTTGTAAGGTAGAGGTGGAAGAAAAGGGGGAGGTGAGCCAACCAATAAAGGAAAAGAAATAAGACACACTCCCCACCCCAGGAACTAGCATCTAGCTTCTTGTACTTACTCCAGAGTTTTTTGAATGAATGAATATAGTTTTCTTAAGCTAATGGGATTGGAGCATCTGTCTGTGATTCATTAAACTTGTTTAGTCTTACCTCAGTAATGAGTACTTTGCTTTCTGTCTTCTAAAACGGAGGTCAGCAGGTCCTGCCATTTTTGTAAATAAAGTTTTATTGGCACACAGCCACACCCATTTGTTCATATATTGTCTGTGGCTGTTTTCGCCCCACCATGGCAGAGTGGAGCAGTTGCGACAGATACATCTCAGCCGAGCCTGCAAAGTCTAAAATATTTACTCTCTGGCCCTTTATAGAAAAAGTCTGCCAACCCCTGTTCTAAAATGTAGACTTATTCATTACCTAACTTTCCACTTTCTCCCCACATCCTTTGTCAGACTACAAAGGCGGCGGGTAAGAAACTCAGACTGAGGCACTGTGCTGACCACATATACTCTTTAAGTCTCTGCAGAGTCCAGCAAGATACTTTTCCAAATAACAAACCGGGGAACTAAAAACCAAGGCTCAGAGAGAATCGGGGTCTTCCTTTCAAGTACATACTTTTTTATGTCGTAGAACTCATCCATAGAAATCAGCCATTAGCTCCATATCCAGAGGGCCTAAGGATTCTTTTTGTGAACAGGCCAGAAGTGAATAGGGTGTTTAATTTTATTCTTGTGGAATTTTGTGGGTGTGGCTCCATCTAAGTTTGCCTGTTTTTCTTACTCCCATAGATCACTGAGCAAATGGCAGCCTGCAAACCAGTGGCCACCGCTCTAGATTCGGCTATTGATGTCTTTCTGTGCAGCTACATTATTGACCCCCTGGTAAGAATTTCATCTTTCAAAAGAAGAAAACACAGTAAACTCATTATCTTTGATTTTTTTTTTTTCAGATGGTAGGTCACACTATAATATAAAATAGGTTTCTGCTTGGGTCTGTTACAGTTGTAGAATCCAAGACCTAAGATCTAAAATGTAGATGAATGTGTTCTGACACTAATAAGCTAGAAAAGTCAAAGTCCTCGCTGCATATCTTCATTCCTTACTTGAATTTTATTTACAGAAGTCAAGAGACCCTCATGAAAAAAACTGTGTGTCTGAAATAATTAGAAAGGAACAGCACTGGTGTGCAGAGTGCCAATATTCCAAAGGACTCTTAGTGCAGCTATATATGTAACCCTAAAGCTATAGCAAACTTAGCTTAATTTTTGAGTTAACAGCCCTTTAAGATGTTACCATTGGGCTGGTAAGTTCCAGTTAACCAAGTTTATTCCTCAGCTCTGTTCACTCCTCGATATACACTGACTCTCTCCATGAGTCAATCCTCTCATTCCCTTCACTTAAAGCACCTCAGTGGCTCACTGTTAATATCACGGGAAGGATCAGGATCCTTAATGTCATGCTCTAGGCCCTGCATGATTGGGTACCTGCCCATTGGCACATTTTGTACTATTTGATCACTTTTCTCACTGTGCTTCAGTGTTTTCTTTCATTTCTTTATATACTCCAATAAAGATGTTTAAAAAAAAATCTAGATTTCCCCACCCCAGGGCCTTTGCATATGCCAGTTCTGCTGCCTAGAAATTAGACACAAGCTCCTTCTCCCTCTGTTTCTCTCTCATTCTTCCCCTCTACACCCATATCCCACCTAGCTGACTCCTCTAGGTCTTATAATATAATGGTTGAGAACACAGACTCTGAATTCAAATTCCACTTCTACATTTTCTGAACTCCGTGACGTGGAAAAATTATTTATCTTTTCTGAGCTTCTTCACCTTAATAGGGTTGTTTTGATGGTTCAAAGAGAGACTACATGGAAAGCCCTTAACACCTTTCCTGGTACATTAACACACTCCACAAATGTTCGCTGTTATTAGCTGTTGTTCCGTTTTCGGGTCCTAGCTCAAACATATCTTTTTTTCCGGGAAGGTTTTTCTGATCTTCCCAACTACATTTGGCTCCCTTTTGTACACTCCCATGGAACTTTCTGCTTTTCCTGTAGAGATGTTTTTGCTGTTTGTATTGTACTTTGGTGTGGCTCTTTGGTAAGACCTGTCCCCCGCAACACACACTAGACTCTGAACTCCGTGAGTGCGAGCTGTGTGTTCACTGCTGTGACCCTGTCATCTGGAGTGTTGTCTGGCACAGGCCATAAGGATGATCAGATAGCTGCCTGTCACGGTACATTCAGATTGCTCTGTCCGTCCATCTCTCTGTTCCATTATCACTTGTCTCTCTGGGAGGGACTTTTGTACCTGGATGGAAATGATCCTCATACTTTCCCAGCCATGCAGATCCCCCGCCTTGGTCTCCTGGCTGCTTCCCCCCCCTCCTGACTTTGTACCCTTTTGTCTGCTGCTTGGAGCCCCTGCTTAATCAAAGCCCTCATTAGGGGACCCCTAGGTTAGTTAGGCTGGTTCCTTCTGAACTGCTCTCCTTGCGCCCAGTCTCCATTGCCTGCCGCAGCCAGTCAGATCACCCAACCAGCAGGTGCCTCTCCAAAACCATCGGGGACCACTGGAGGGGAGGCCTGGAGGATGCTCAGGAAGACTGTAGGCTAGCGCTTTGTAGCAGGTGGTTTAAAGAGTAAGGAAGAGTTCTGGCCTTTGGCTCAGCCAGGAAAATAGACTCCTGGCTGGCAAACATGTTTCTTTTATATCTTGATTGTACCCAGAAGGAAAGGAATGGTTGTCATAAAGCTCTAAGCCTCTCAAAGCAAGGTTGAAAGTGTAGAAATCTACCAATAAAAGAATATGTGGGAAAGGAGAACAAATTTACTGAAAATTCTGGGCCAAGTGATGCCACTCTGTCCAACACTAAACTCAACCAGGAACAGAGCAGAAGCGCAGTGGCCGAAACATGAGGGTCTGGGCGGTTGTTTTTATGTCCGAGCTACCTTTTACCTCCCAGTGGGCTGGGGAGGGCTGCTCTAGTGTTACAGGGTTATCCTAAGGCAGGGGCCGCAGACTTGAGCCTCTACAAGGATCTGGAAGGTTGTAGATTTACAAAACAGGCCAAGACCAGATGCTGGCTAGTGTCTGGTACCCACAGAGCCATACTGGTTGTGCACAGCCACCTCTGTTCTGATTGGTGGGTCAGGTTAAATAATGTTGGGTATCACCCCTGTAAGAGCTAGTGGTATGGCCTGCAACAGACTGAGGACAGATACCCCTCTTGAAGGAAGAACCATCACTCAGCTCCAGCTGATGTTGCCTTGTGGGAACGAGGGCTCAGCATTACGAGTTCCGACTTGAGACTTTTAGAGAAAAGACATAAAGCCAGGTTTCTGTGTGACATCTGACTTAGGAATATAGGCAGCTGTCTTTTAAAAAATACTTTAACATTGCTTTTTAGGCAGAACAGGATTGAATTCAGCCCATGACCATCCTTAAAGATTGGTTCAATTCATCATGGAACGTTTGTTGGGGGCATCGTTATGTACCAAGCATTGCATCTGTTTTCTTCACACAGTAGTGTTATGGGATGAGGATGCTGCCAATCCCACTGTTCAGAGGCAGAGCAAAGCCAGGAAGTTTAATGAACCACCCTCACATCAAAACAACTCAGAGAAGGATCTGAGCTCAGGCCTGCAGGCTGTCCATGCTCTTATGGCTGGCCTCAAAGCCGGGGGCCATCTAGTGGGATGGTTAGCTGTTGTTTGGGGGTGTCCTAGATGCTAAACCTTGCTTCAGCACTTGCTGCCTCTGTTCCTCATTTATAAAATAAATACGACAATAGGATCTATTCAAGGTTTTCAGAAAGATGGAATGAATTATAATAATAGGTAGCACTTCACACAGTGGCCAGCTCATCTTAAGTTCACAAAATTAGAATCCATTAAAAAAACTGCAAAATAAAGTTATTTTCCCCAAGCCGGTGTTGTTTTCCATTTCCCATCTTCAAGCATCTAATCCTCATGATTTTCCTTTTTCCCCGCAGAATTTGTTTTGGTTTGGTATAGGAAAAGCTACCGCATTTTTACTTCCGGCTATCATTTTTGCCGTAAAGCTGGCTAAGTACTACCGTCGAATGGATTCTGAAGATGTATATGACGATGAGTAAGTAGACAAGAGGCTGGGGAATCATTTTCTAAGTGGCGCTACCTTCCGAGCACTTGCTAAAGAACGGCTCTGATGCGATTAAACTTGATTTTTTTTTTTTTTATGATTACAACTATATGACATTCTTTTTTTAAAAATTTATTTTTTTATACAACAGGTTCTTATTAGTTATCCATTTTAAACATATTAGTGTATATATGTCAACCCCAATTTTTTTTTATGATTACAACTATATGACATTCTTTTTTTTAAATTTTTTTTTTATACAGCAGGTTCTTATTAGTTATCCATTTTATACATATTAGTGTAATAGGTCATCCCTATTCAGATGAAATTTTTATACTGGTTTTCTTATGCTTATTTTAACTTTTTTTCCCCTTGCTTAATCGTCTCAGCTTCCTTAATCAGCCTTCTTATTTCTTTTTTTTTTTTTGCGGTACGCGGGCCTCTCACTGTTGTGGCCTCTCCAGTTGCGGAGCACAGGCTCCGGACGCGCAGGCTCAGCGGCCATGGCTCACAGGCCCAGCCGCTCCGTGGCATGTGGGATCTTCCCGGACCGGGGCACAAACCCGTGTCCCCTGCATCGGCAGGCGGACTCGCAACCACTGCGCCACCAGGGAAGCCCCAGCCTTCTTATTTCTTGTTTGCAGTTCCTCTGTCTCAGGGACTTGGCACTTTACTTTATAACTGTTTTTACTAGTTTTCATTTTGGCTCCGTGGTCCACCCTTCACTCTGTGCCTGGTGAACTTGTATTCAAAATGTGCTCATTCTGACTTCATTTACCTCCTTCTTAATATGTGTTTCTCCTGAATTTGCTTTTTCAGCATCTGTATTAGAGTAAAAAGGTGGGGGATGCAACTGTTGAGCTGTAATTGTAATTGAAAAATCATTCTATCTCCTTTTTTGTGTTTTATAGTGTTGAAACTATACCCATGAAAAAAGTAAGCCTTTTCTTTTTTAAGCCATATTTCTAAGGTGGGACTGGGGAGGGCTTTATTATTAGATGACAAACTTTTAAAACTAAAATAATAACATTAAATTACATAACAACAACAAATATGCCCGGATAAAAATAAATGCTGACGCCTCTTAAAATGAGAGCTGGCACATGGAGAATACCAAAGACATCCTTGTTGAATGAATGAAAATCGTCTATGTTAAATTTATTAATATATAAAATGTTTGTTTGGATCTTTGGTTTTTTAAAGGGAAGAAAATGTAAATATACTTTTTTACTTTCTTTATAGATTTAACAAATTGTTATATACTTTTTACGACCATTACATTGTCTTTGTAATCCATGATGTAAATGCTTCATCTTAGAAATAACATGGTGTTTTTGGTGCATTTATTTTCGTTACAGTATGGAAAGTGCTAATATTGGTTCTCGTAGACATCAAGCCTCCAGAATGGAAAATGCCAATATTGGTTCTCGTAGACATTGAGGCACCCAGACAAATTGAACAAAGTTTTTAAACAGCTCCAACTGCATGAGTTCATGACCTGCAGCATCTCCAAATATTGGGAAAGAAACCTTCTGTTCAGGAGCTTACAGAGTTCAGTGAGGTCACACGGAGTACGCACTGACCAGCCTAAGAGTGGAAAGCGCACACGCCTATTTTTTAGAAGTTTTGCTTTAATCATCTGAGCCTTCTATGAAAATTTAAATATGTAAAACATTCATGAATTCCCAGTTTAGCCTTTGGAGCAAGACAGGAATTTGGGCACATTTCATCCAATGGGAACTTCGACTCCTAGTTAGACAAAGTCCAGAAAATAGCAGATCTGTGTGTAAACAATAAAAGAATGATTTCAGAATTATGACTCTAATCCTCTTATTGAAAAATAGATCTAAACTACAGATATCAATGAAGTCTCTGTATTATTTTCTTAGAGCGGCTGTAACACATCACACAAACTGAGCGGCTTAAAGCAATGTGTTGTCGAACTTTTATGGAGGCCAGAAGTCTGAAATCAACACGTCAGCAGAGTTGGTTCCTCTCAGAGAGCCTGAGGGAGAGTCTGTTCCGGGCCTTTCACCGAGATTCCGATGATTGCTGCCAATCCTTGGCCTTCCTTGGCTTGTAGATGTATCACTCCAGTCTCTGCCTCTGTCTTCACATGGAGCTTCCCTTTGTGTGTGTGTCCCAATTCCCCTTATCTCCTAAGGAGACCAGTCACTGGGTCAGGGCCCATCCTAAGCAAGAATGAGCTCACCTTCATTTCATCGTATCTGCAAACAACCTATTTTCAAACATTCACAGGTTCTAGGTGAACATAAATTTGGTGGCGGGGTGGGCGGCGGGGGGGAGATTACTCCCCCCCCACACACACAGTCACCCAACAACAATAGCAAATAGCCAAAGAGATAGAGAAGTGGACACGAAAGAAAGTGACACTGGACACACAGAAATTAAGGTAAATTACCAAAATCAGAAATGGCAGAAAATAAAAAAAATGTTAGTAGACATACACAAAATAGTGACTCATTCCCCTCTTAATTTTAACCTTTAAGATTTGTCTGTATCTAAGAGCACATTAATAACCCACTGCATGTGTCAATCAATTGTCTCTGCATCTAACCCAGTGATGCCAGCCCCTGCTACACAATGGATTCACCTGAGGGGGGATCTTTTTAAAATTACTGATGTTTGGGTCCCATCCCAAGAGATTCTTATGTAGCTGGTTAGGGATGTGGCTTGAGCATGTGGATTTAAAATGTTTCCCAGATGATTGTGATGTACAGCCAGGGTTGAGAAACACTGCCTCTGGTTAATTAAATCAGAATTTCTGAGATGTATCCCAGGTAATTCTCATGTGTAACCTGGGTTGAGAATTACTGATACAGCTTCTACATGCATTTCATCTGATTTATATATATATATTCATTGATCATCTACAATGTCCCAGGCACTGTGCAAGACACTGGATGGGGGAGAGGTGAGCTAACAGACTAGATCCAGCCTCCTAGGAGCTCAGTGTCAGTGGTGGAAACCAAGGCGACCCATTTGATGAGTATATGAGAGACACAGAAGGCTGTGGGGTGGTGGAAGTCAGGGGAGGGTTCCTGCAGTTGAACTTCTGAAAAATATGTGCATGAGAAACCTATGACACATTTAACAAATCTGTTTCTTATGAAGGTTCTGTGCCTTTCACTTGTCCCCTCCTGTAATCCTCACTGCATCCCTATGAGGTCAGAAGTTTTAGTTCTAATTATAAACGAAGTGGCCTGAAGCTTACAGAAGTGAGTTGTCCAATATCACCCAGCTCATACGTGTTTGGGTCAGAAGATGATCCAGGTCCCCCAGATTCCATAGCTCCTGGCTCTCTTGTTGAATCTATTCTGTCAGCGCTAACCTTAGTGCTCTGTTGCCTCTGCTTAGTCATGCTGGCTTTGCATCTTTTGTAAAAGAATGTTGCCTACAGCCTGAAATATACAGGATAGCCCATTCTCAAGGCTCTGACCTTTAGAGTTATAACACTTTGCCATTCATATAGAGATAAACAGAGAATGATATCTGTCCTGTTGTGAGGTTTATAGGAACATTGTGACCAGACCTGTAAGAAGAAAGGATTCCAGCACCAAAAAGTTTGCAACAATCAGTGCACCTCTTCCCCTTTTAGTATAAAACAAGCCTGAATTCTAACTCAGGTAAAATGGTTCTTTGAGACACTAGTCCACCATCTTCTGGGTCTGCTGCTTTCCGAATAAAGTCGCTTTTCCTTGCCTCAACACCTCATGTCTCGATTTATTGGCCTGTCCTACAGCGAGCAGTACGAGCTTGGACTCAGTAACAACGTCACAAGCTAGGGTGGGTTTTGGCACAGACCGCTTACTGACAGCGTTTCAAACTAAAACCACCAGATAGCTGTCTGGTGTTCTCTAAGGATGAAATGCAGTATCAATCAGTGCTACTCAAAGTGTGGCCCGAGGACCAGAAGAATCACCTGGGGAGGTCAAAAAAGGCTAATTCTGACTCCACCCCAGATACCCTGAATCAGAGTCTCTGAGGGTGAGGCCCAGGGATGTGTATTTTAACAAGCTTTCCAGATGAGTCCAAAGTACATAAAGTTGGCCAAGCATACCTCAAGTTACCCTGACGGAAAAGATCATTTAGAAACTAGCTTTCATCCAAGAAATGTGGCTAAGCCCCAGTGCAAACTACAGATTTTTGGTGCCTATGTAAGGGCTGCAGGGGAAAAGGGAGAAGATGGAGCCAGTCCTGAGAGCATGTTCATGGCTAACCACCAGGCCCAAACCCACCATCCATCCATCTGAAATGCCTGTTTCCACTCCCATCTTCCTGAAGAAGGGGCTCCTGCATGCCTTCATTCCCTCCCTGAAACGCCACTGCCATCAAGTCAGATCAGTGACACCCACCACTTCTCCTCCCTCTTCTAAATGAGCATTTACTCTTGCTGTCTCTCCCCAACAAGATCTCAAACCCTTGCATACAAAGCCCGGGTCTTAAGTTCCTTTGAGTCCCCATAGCCCTTTAGAGTGTTAACCACAATTTCAGAAACGGACACCTGATTAGAGAGGTGTTTATTTGGGGTTTGTTAGGAGTACATCCCAGGAGACACAGATTAAAGATGTAACCAAGCAGGACCCTATGGGACCTTGCCAGGACAGTCACCCCTACCCCACCATGTCCTCTGCCTGCCTCTTGTTTGTAGAAAAACTTTAGTCTCCTTGGCCTTCCCCAAGTTGCAAATAATAACTGCAATCAGATAAGTGAGAAAATGCAGAAACAAAGGAAAATAGTCAAGCAAGACAAAATAATAATTGTTTAGCAATTAAACAAAGTGTATGACCTTTAGTTCCTCCCCAGGGGCTCTAGATAATATTCTGAGTCATGTCCTTTGAGCTGTTTTGCAGAGACTGAAACCCCCACCAGGTGGGAGAAGTTAACTGTGTGCTGCCCACAAGCCCATAGACCCCAGACCAGTTGGAACCAGAAGGTTGATGATGTTGACTCCTGACGACCTCACCACCAACTAATCAGAAGAATGTCCATGAGCTGATGACACAGCCTGCAGCCCTCTCCCTCACCCTGTCTTTGAAAACATTTCCTGCCATTTGGGAGTTCAGGTCTTTTAAGCACTAGCTGCCTGGACTCCTTGTTTGGCACCTTGCAATAAATGCTGCACTTTCCTTCACCACAGCTGGCGTTAGTAGTTTGGCTTTACTGCACACAGGTGAGCAGACCCAAGTTTGTTTGATAAGAAAGAAGCACTTGAATTGTGTTCCACCAGACTAGAAAATGGGGGAAGCTTATAAAGACAAAAAACCGCACGGTGACATAAAGTTGTTTGTCAGGAATTAGAATTGGAGCCGGCAAGAAGTAAAGGTGCTTGTTACGGAAGGATTGGTTGGGGTTTGAATGAATACAGTGTTGCGAGGGGCAGAGGGGATTCTGAAACTACAAGGTGGCAACTAGCAGCTGCTAGCAGATAATGTTTTCAAATGTAATGCTGGTGGTGTCCTTGAGTTTGATACCATTCAGAGAAAATTCAAGTTGTCAGGGACACAGGAACGTGTCTGAAACCACAACCACAAAGTCCACCCAGCTCCATTTTGGATGTCCGAACCGCAGTTACTCCATTTCGATATTTAAGTGATCTTAAATATGTCATCAAGAGGCAGTATGGACTGATACTGGATTGGACTGAGACCTCAGTTCAAATGTGCTCTCCCTTGAGAAGCAACTCAAGCTCCTTTAGCCTCATCCCCCCCCCTCTGTTAAATGGGGGGGATTATGCCCACCTCATTGGGTGGATGTGATGGTCCTCATGATGGCTAGCACTGAGTAGGCTCAATAAAGGAGAGCTAATGTCACCTGCCAGTGACATGGTAGGCTTTCAATATATAGCAGATCATGTTTCTTTTTGAGGCAGTGAACTCCTTGTCACTGGGGGTTCAAGGAAGGCTGGTCAAGCTATCCTACCTGTGAGATGCCATGAAGAGGTGTCTCCATTCAGTTCAAAGAGGAAAGGAAAGGGAAGGTGGAACAGTAGGGAGTACCAGGATCTATCTCCCCACTTGAAAATGAATTGCACAGGCAGAATCTGTCTGCTATAACTATTATGGAACCCTGGAGTCTATTGAAGGCTGCCGAATTCCAGAGGAAGTCTTGGATGGTAAATTATGGTTAATTTCGGTCAATTTCAACTCTGAGCTCTGTAGCCACTACCTATTCCCCCACCCCACTCCGATGGCAGCCAGTCAGTGGTGCATGAGTTCCTGGAGTAGCTTGCACACAGACATTGAGGGCAAGAATGGGCATTAAGGACCCTGTCCTTCAGATATTGGAGGTCTGTGTTCTGACCCCTGGTTGTTGCTTCTAATCACAGAGGTGCAGACGCAGAAGTGAGCGGCCCTGGTTTCACTCCCGCTGAGGGCCAGCTGCATTAACGCTCGCCTTGTCTGGCTATATGGTAGTCCGCAGTGCTGATAGCACAGTCTGTCCAGCAACCTTTTCCAGCCACGTCTTTCAACGTCCCTTCTACCTCTGGATGATGCCACCAGCTGAGCATGAGAAGGAATTGGAAACGCCTGTGGAATGTCGTGTTCGTTAGCCTACTGTCAGGGGCCCTTTGCTGCCAGGGGCATGGCATCTATGACCGTAAATGAACCAGATATCCAAAAATATGGCAGAGCTTTGTCTCAAGTGCTGCTATGGTGTGGCCCAAATCTGCCACTTGCACAGAATGGCAATTCCAGTTAGGGGGTTAAGGGTCAAAGGCCATTAGAAGCCATAAGTAGGGACTTCCCTGGTGGCATAGTGGTTAAGAATCTGCCTGCCAATGCAGGGGACACGGGTTTGAGCCCTGGTCCAGGAAGATCCCACATGCTGAGATGCAACTAAGCCCACGAGCCACAACTACTGAGCCTGTGTGCCACAACTACTGAAGCCTGCGTGCCTAGAGCCCGTGCTCCGCAACAAGAGAAGCCACCACAATGAGAAGCCCGCTTACCGCAATGAAGAGTAGCCCCCGCTCTCCACAACTAGAGAAAGCCTGCGCACAGCAACGAAGACAAAAATAAATAAATAAATTTATTTAAAAAAAAAAAAAAAAAAAAAGGAAGAAGAAGAGGCCGTAAGTAGCCATGAGATGGCAGCAGAGGACACATGTTGTCTATTTGCCAGAAAAGGGCAAGGCTCACCCTTAGAGCTGTAAGGGTCCCCGTTTACCTTCAGAAAGACAGATGAACTACTGACAGTACCACATCCTGATAGCCATTCCAGTCCCCTTGGCACACAGATGTAAACCTTCCACCCAGTGGACTCCATCAGTTTTTAGTTGGGATGAGCCTTCCATAAACCAGACCCAAGCATCGTCAGGGCTTCCTGGGAGACATCTCCAGGTAGCCAAAACTTGGCCCTGAGAGTAACCAAGGGGGATACAATGGATCCTGAAGGATATGGCCTCAACCTTTTTGTGTGAAGAGCACTCATCTGTGGGACCAGGCTTGATGCTCTGGAATGTTCCATTTTCATTTTTTATGAGAAATCTCTTTGCCTTTCCAACTCTGCCTTTAACATCTGAGGAGACCAATGCCGAATGGGGATCCCTGGATACAATGATATCTGGCTGTCCTTTCTAAGGCTCTTGGTCTCCACAGGTGCCCAGGAGCAGGGCAGGAGCCGTTTTTTTTAAGTGGGGTATTGCTGGGAACTGTGTCTCCAAGAAGCCAGTACCCCAGGGGCAGACTGGGCAGAGACTACCTTCGGCAGCAAAACTCGCAGTATCAGAGAGCCAGTTTTCACCAAATCCTTGGGGTTTACGGGGCCCCAGCGTAGGTAGCTTGTGGGAACTCGAGCACACCTGCTACCCAGGTCCCCAGGAATAGTTGGCAGACTTTCTGGTCACTTTGTACACAAGGCTCAACAAAATATCTGGATGAAGCCCACATTGACTCCTGTTCCCAAACTGCCCCACTGAGTCAGGGCTCCCTACTTGGGTTGTGAGGTCTTTAGGGTAACTTTTTCTTCACTGTCTCAGGAATCAATCTTTAAGCCTCAGTTCCCGGGACTCCCAAGAATTGACTTGGTGGCTGATGCCTGATATCCTCAGGACTGCTAAGTGCCCCCTCCACCCTCCTTCGACATTAGCCAGTCTATTCCGAAGCTGCCACCATCTGCCCTTCATGGGAGCCACTCAGCAGGAAGGCATCCACGTAGTCATATCCTGAAGGGAGAAAGCCTTGTCCAGTTACTTGGCTCACCCACTGACAACAAATACGAGGACAGTACATATGTTTTGGGCATCCAAGTGATCTTCCAAGCAAACTGACCTTTGACACTTGGTACCAAAGAGACTGAGAAAAAGGCATTAGCCGTGTCCAAGGCAGAATACTGACAGAATGTATAATATTTAGCTACAAGTAGACAAAGTTGACAGGCTGGGGCTGTAGAGGCAACACCTGAATTTTGTTGGCTATAATTGACTGTGGAAACGTTCATTTTGGACTTCATGTGAGGAAGAAATGACCTTCCAGTGTGTTAAGTCCCCGAGATTTGGGGCTTTATTTGTAACAGCGACTGCATTACCCATTTTATACACTCTGCTACGTCACAGGCTCTAGGACTTTTAAGAGACACATGAGCTGTCTGAGCTTTATTTAGGAACATCAGTAAATATTTGTCAAATTAATTGAATGAATGGATTTAAACTGATGGCATTGAACTATATCATCTCTCACATATACTCCTCCTCTTCCATTCAGAGACTCAAAGTTTATTTGAACGATGGGCCAGTTTGGACACTGGGCCAATTATTGACCTTTTTAACAACAATATCACTGTCTGCAGGAAGGATTTAAGAAATGCCTGAGAAGTGCATTGGGGTAAGGGGTCTAAGTGCTTTGAGTGTAACGGCTAAGAAATACATGAGCACAAAAAATCCCTTGCTGTGTGTCTAGTTGCAAATATATGCAGGTTTCTGAGCTCCACAGCAATGGCAATTTATAATCAGCATAAAGAAACCCTTCGAAGGACTTTTTTCTGCTTGGAGAGCTCAAGTCTGAGGCCATCCTGGAGGCAGCTGGGGAGTCTTGTGTCCGTTCTTTAACAATATATATTTTATATTCCCCTGAAGTCATGTATCCATCAATGTTTTAGAAATCAGATTTGGAGAAGACTTCAGACCTGCTAAAGATAGTGACCATTTTATGCAAAGGCATATATCCCCATCCTTCTCCAGCCTTTGAACCATTCACCCTGCACCCACACCTCCCAGGAGCATCTGTTCTCTTTCTGCCTCTCCTTCCTTTCTCAGCCCCCCAGGCTGTGAAGTGAAGTCTTACCAGGATTTTCTACGTGCAGTTCTATCTCCTGAATTTTTTTTCAAGAATCCTGCACTCATTTGCTGTCAGGCTTAATCTGGGGTTGTGGTACCACAAAAAGCTGGAAAAAAAACTCTTTTTCTATCAGAGGAGAAAGAATACTGTAACTGGAGTAGGAGATCTGGGTGCAGCTGAAAGGATGGCGTTCTGAGACTTTAGGGAAGTCCCGTAAGTCACTTTTCTCATCTTTATTTTAAGCATAAAAGCCACTCCTTACAGCGTTGTTGTAAAAATCTAATGTAATAATATACAGTGAAAGCATAACAATGACATGGTGCTATGTGGATGTGTAGTCTGGTTATCACTCAAGTAGAAAAGAGATGCAAATATTCAAAAAGGAAGAAAAAAACCTCCTCATATCCCAGTGTGGTCTTCCAGGATAAGATCACCACAAGGCGGTGATATGGAGTCACCAATGCTTCTGAAAACTGGTAACAGGAGGCTTCCGATCATACTGAGGACAAAGATCTAAACTAGCCTAAACATAGCCCGTAACCATGAGCATCTGTTGTAAAAGTTGGTTGTTATAAGTTGGAGTCTAAGACAAATTCAACCATTGAATTCATTCAAGTGATTGTTTTTTTTGTTTCTTTTGTTTTTTTGCGGTACGCGGGCCTCTCACTGTTGTGGCCTCTCCTGTTGCGGAGCACAGGCTCCAGACACACAGGGTCAGCGGCCATGGCTCACGGGCTTTGTTGCTGCGCAGCATGTGGGATCTTCTCGGACCAGGGATCGAACCCGTATCCCCTGCGTTGGCAGCTGGATTCTCAACCAGTGCACCACCAGGGAAGTCCTGTGAGGTTATATCTCATTGTGGTTTTGATTTCATTTCCCTGATGATTAGTGATGTTGAACATCTTTTCATGTGCCTGTTGGCCATCTGTATGTCCTCTTTGGGAAAATGTCTATTCAGTTCTTCTGTCCATTTTTTAATCGAGTTGTTTTCATGTTGAGTTGTATGAGCTGTTTATATACGTTGGATGTTAACCCCTTATTGGTCATATCATTTGCGAATATCTTCTCTCATTCAGTAGGTTGTCTTTTCATTTTGTTTGGTTTCCTTTGCTGTGCCAAAGTTTTTAAGATTAATTACATCCCAATTATTTATTTTTGCTTTTGTTTCCTTTGCTTTAGGAGACGGATCCAAAAAAAATATTGTTGCGATTTATGTCAAAGAGTGTTCTGCCTATGTTTTCCTCTAGGAGTTTTATAGTATCCGGTCTTACATTTAGGTCTTTAATTCATTTTGAGTTTACTTTTGTATATGATGTTAGAGAATGTTCTAATTTCATTTTTTTACAAGTAGCTGTCCAGTTTTCCCAGCACCACTTATTGAAGTGTAATCTTAAAAGTAAGGAAACATAAAATAGAAGAAAAATAGATATGCCTCCCTATAACTGTAGCCTTGTCTAAATTCCCCAGGACCCTAGCACCCACTGACTTAAAGCAGCCCATATTGGGCATAGATGCAACATAATGAATAACAAATTAAAATTAAAATAGCTTTTGTCACTTATAACTTTGCTTGATAGAATTGGACCCAATGACCCCCCCATTAAAATAGTTAATATGGGGCTCAATGTAAGTTAAAACAAGACCTTCAGAGATGAAAACTTATTATATAAAACCTAATTAATGAAAGGATGATTATCCCTACTTCTCCATTGGACAGCCCAATTTTGCCTGCTCTTAAATCTGGAAAAAATAAAGGGCACCTCCTTGTGGATTACTACAACTTTAGTGCTGTGTTGCCATCCACCAAGGCCCTCATACCCAATATCCAGTATTATTAAAATTACTATACTCCATGCCTAAAGGGAAGTCTAGTAGAGGTTGCTACTGTCTGAGCCATTGTAGAGATCAGTGGAGATTATGGCGTTCCCCAGGAGACTCCTGCCTCATATCAGTCAATCGCCTCGGGCCCCTGGGTAGAGGACCATCCTCTCCTCAGTGCCTCTTCCTGCTGCCACCTCCTGCTTACCCACACAATCTCCTGCCTTGCGTTTCCCATGCAACCGCCATAACCAGTCCTTCCCCTTAATTACACATGATACCACTAATCTTTACATATACTGTACTCACTTATTCGTTTGTATCCTCTAACAGCATAGCTGCCAGGCCTACCACCTTGAACCAAGGTACGTACACAAAGACATTATTGTCAAACTCTTAATGATTTCCAACTCCACCAAGGTACTGTTAGAAACCTCCCCAAATTCCAGATCTATTTTCTTGGATTACATCATATAAATTGAAAACCTGTGTATGGACTGGCCTACAAGAAATCCATACACCTCTACTTGTGTTCCTCTATTTTACTTTCATAACAAAATGTTTTCTTTGCTGTTTGGGGCAACTTATGCCCTACTCCCTAAAAATCTCCATGATCATCACACCAAGATTTCCTTATATGACGTTAAAACATAAGAGGATAGATTGAATTAATTTTTTAAAATATTCTGCATTTTATGATGCTTCCACATTTTGCAGGGCCTTGTAAACTTGAGGAGAGACTGCCCCTCCCAGGGTAGTTAATTCCTAATGATAGCAAACAACTTAATTGGGAGCATACCTCTCATTTGCAAGTTAAGCACCTCCTTTATTCAGCACTCATACATCAGGCTGATATTTTCCCTGCCCTAAATCCATCCAGGGCTTTGTACAAGATAGCTAGGGAGACCCCTGTACCCAGATCCCACTGGATCTATTCAAATGGCCAATCTAAAGCTCATTACCAGATGCTTCTCCATGTGGCCTGGCGTGGTACGGCACGCCCCCTTCTCATGGAAAATGTAAGTTATAAATTCTTTTTTCAATAGCTTTATACTCTCCATATAGTCACTTAGTAAATTCCTTAAATTAAAATACCAAAGGTACATTTTGAGACAGTGGTCCTATACAACCCTTGCCTTCCATGAGTTATAAGAAACTTCCAATAAATTCTCAATTTTGTTTCTGTTGTTTTCAGTTTTTTATTATTACAATCAGAATTAATCTTGATAAATACAAAATCCAATTCAATCCAATAAACATTTGCTAAGTGCTTTCTAAGCTTCATTCTTGAGCTCTGGGCTAGGGATGTCACTAGCCAGGGTGATGATGGTGGCAAGCCCATGAATGAACCAAAACAAGGTGACACCTCAACTGTAATAATGGTGAAGTCTGTAAAAATTTATGAGAACCCAGATGAAGGAACAGCGAATTCTGTTGAAGGCACAGGGAGTCCGGCAGAGAGAGAATTTGCCAGGTAGATATGGGTGGAATGGAATTTCAGGCAAAGATAACAGTTTGGCAGAGGCAATGTGTCCTGAAACAGGACATGTGGGGAGAAGAGTGGACAGTAAGGTATACCGGGAGCCCGGGGACACGTGTAGGATGTGGTGGGTATTGACCTTGAAGTTGGCTAGGATTAAGATGGGAAAGACCTCATATGTCAGACTGAGAAATTTGGACCTTTTCTGTAAACAGCTGAAAAGCATCAGAGGCCTGAGGCTGGGATGTGATGAGATGTCGCCACTACAGCAATCCTGAGAGAGTGAGCTGTCAACTGAGCCGGCAGTCTTGAAGCTGGGAGCCAAATCACTTTCACCTTGCATTCCACACCGTGACTAATACTGTGCTTTACATAGAGCGGTCACTGAGTAATCATTGAATAAATACTGTTCTTTTCTCTCCAGCCGTTGAGTTCTCTTAACCAGTTGAAGGCTCTTGAGAAATTCTCCCTGCCTTTGGCTAGGTCAGATGTCTCCACCCTGGGCATTCCAGCCTTCCCTCCAACATTTCAATCACCCCTACATTGTTGTGACTGGTATCCTTATCTTGCCCCCCTAATTCCATCTTCTTGAGGATCATGTCATTCTTGACTGCATTTCATTCAATGACAGAGTGAGCCTGGGACATGCAGCGCTTCATGAGTGCTCTCTGGATGAATGGAAGAATGAATGAATGACAGAAGAATGACAGATTGAGTGACAGAACGAATGTAGTCTGGGTAGAGGCCAGCGCTGCTCTTCCTGGAGACAACAGTCTCTTATCTCCCTGCCATCCTGTCTTCTCCTTATAGCCCATAGCAGGCAAGAGTGCTTTGCTCTTTGGGCATGGGTACCGTTTGCCCCGGTGCCATCACAGGCCTTTTCAGAGCTGTTTTCTGATGTCTTTCATCTAAACCTCTTCATCTTTTCATGTGACAGAAGCAGCAAAACATGCCCACGTGCACAGTGACTCACAGCATTAATGCAAAGGGCAACTTGTCTTATCTCTTTTCCAGATTCCCAGGATGGCAACTGATGCTCTTTCTAAAAAAAGAGACTGAGGGTGAGAGACACAGGTTAGAGACTGATAATTCCAAAGGAAGACTCTCTGAGGCCTTCTGCCCCAAGATGCAGAGGTGGCAGGCATGCATATGTATGTGTACCCATATGTGATGTATCTGCACGAGAGTGTGTGGGTGTATGTGTATGTGTGTGTGCATATGTGTAGAGGTGCACAGCAATTTGTGTGCTTTGGAAATTTTATCCAAAAGAAGCAGACTTCTTTAAAGAATGAATTAGATGTTTTAGAGTGATTTCCTTTAAAGAAAAAGAAAGATATGAAAAACTTAGAAATAATCAATGAACTTAACTTGTATGGAGAGTTTATTATAAAACACTAAAAAATTTTTTTTACACACTACTATATTTAAAACGGATAACCAACAAGGACCTACTGTACAGCACAGGGAATTCTGCTCAATATTCTGTAACAACCTAAATGGGAAAAGAATTTGAAAAAGAATAGATACATGTATATGTATAACTTTTGAAAACTTTTTATTTTCTATCGGAGTACAGGTGATTAACAATGTTGTCTTAGTTTCAGATGTACGACAGTGATTCAACTATACATGTACATATATCTATTCTTTTTCAAATTCTTTTCCCAATTAAGTTGTTACGGAATGTTGAGCAGAGTTCCCTGGGCTATATAGTAGGTCCTTGCTGGTTATCCATTTTAAATATAGCAGTGTGTACATGCATGAATCACTTTGCTGTACATCTGAAACTAACACAACAATCAACTATACTCCAATAGAAAATAAAAAGTTTTAAAAAAGTATATATAAGGCTTTGAAACAGCTGTACTACTCGAGAAAAAATCCTTCTAAAACCTTTAATTATTATGAGTTCGATCTATTCAAGACTGTTGATATTCTACCATTTTAACCTACCCCAAACAGCAATTTCATTTGGTTTAACTGAACTCAAAAACCATGGGTTACCTTTTAGATGGATTCAGAATCAAAACCAAGCATTGCACATGGCTTTGAAAAAAATAGTTTCCATGTTATGAGGTGTGACACAGGGCACTCCTTTAAGATAAATAAAAATGAATATATTTTCCTTTTGCAGCCATACAGAATGCTGCACTATCAACTCTTTGCTGACTCTTATTGTTCTAAAGTAAAACTTTAGTATATATAT
Source organism: Delphinapterus leucas (assembly GCF_059928025.1). NCBI lineage: Eukaryota > Metazoa > Chordata > Mammalia > Artiodactyla > Monodontidae > Delphinapterus > Delphinapterus leucas. The sequence goes on along the minus strand of NC_143133.1, from coordinate 43,273,796 downwards.
CATTTGATTTGCTGCACAGGGATACTTAAATCCCATGAATAATGAGCAGTTTAAATTTGTAGTGTAAATACTCTTCTGTAGGTCTACGATGAATGCTTCTGTCAGGCTAGTTATATTTTAGCTGACGTTTACTTGGCCAATTTCCTCATTTTCTGACAATGAATAAGTTTTTAATGCACAAAATTTAACCAAAACATTAATATTGCTTTGACACAGTGACGAAGCATTTTGTCGGTATATGAGGTTATTTTTGAAGGAGGGACTAATTTGTGAGCAAATTTGACCTGATAAAATGTACAGTTAAGACTCACCACAGTACAAAATCGCACCCACTGATAAACCTCTGATGACTGCATCCACAGGGGCCAGCCCTCTAGGTCAAGGAACCATGTAGTAGTAACATGCATGAGAGTAAAATCAGCTTTTTTTTTTTTTTTTTTGCGGTACGCGGGCCTCTCACTGTTGTGGCCTCTCCTGCTGCGGAGCACAGGCTCCGGTCGCGCAGGCTCAGCGGCCATGGCTCACGGGTCCAGCCGCTCCGCGGCATGTGGGATCTTCCCAGACCGGGGCACGAACCCGTGTCCCCTGCATCGGCAGGCGGACTCTCAACCACTGCGCCACCAGGGAAGCCCTAAAATCAGCTTTTGAACTTCAAAATTATCAGAGACCAGACTGCCTAAGACATGTGTTCAACCACTTGTGTTCAGACTTTCTACGGAACCCCCAAAGAAAACCTGCTATCCATCATTTAAATCTTTGATGAAAAGAAGAATGACATAACCCCAATCTAATCACGAGAAGCACACCAGACAAATTCCGAACGGGGCACATTCTCAAAGCCCCTGAGCAGTACTCCTGAAAACTGACGAGGTCATCAAAAACAAGGAACATCTGAGAAACCGTCACAACAAAGAGAGGCCTAAAGAGTCACGTCTATTAAATGTCACGTGGAATCTTGGATGGGTTCCTGGACAAAAAAAAGACCATTAGGAGTTGAAAACATGTTCACACCAAAACCTGCACACAGATGTTTATAGCAGCTTTTTTCATAGTTGCCAAAATGTTGGAGCAACTGAGATGTCCTCCAAGAAGTGAATGGATAAATAAGCTGTGTTACAAACAGACAATGGAATATTATTCACTGCTTAAAAGAAATGAGCTATCAAGCCAGAAAAAGACACAGAGGAACCTTAGGATCATATTACTGAGTGAAAGAAGCCAATCTGAAAAGAATAAATTCTGCACGATTCCAACTCCATGACCTTTGTGAAAGGCAGAACTATGGAGACAGTAAAAAGATGGGATATATCCAGCAGTTGTTGGGAGGGAGGGTTGAATAGGTGGATCACAGAGGATTTTTAGGGCAGTGAAAATACTATGTATGATACTATAATTGTGAAAACATGTCATTATATCTTCATCAAAATCGATTGTACGACACCAAGAGTGAGCTACTATGAAAACTATGGACTTGCAGTAGTTATGATGTATCGAAGAAGGTTCATCACCTGTAACGACTGTACCACTCTAGTGGAAAATATTGACAGCCTGGGCAGCTGTGCTTGTGAAAGACAGGGTTGATATGGGAATTTTCTGTACTTTCCACTCAATTTTTCTGGGAACCAAAACTACTCTTAAAAATAAAGCCTATTGATCATTTTTAAAAAGAACATTAGGTAAAAAGTAAGGAGGGCTGAACAAAATATGGACTTTAGTAAAAACATAGCAATATTTGTTCAATAGTTTTATAAATGTAACATTATAATGCAAAAAGTCAATGATAGGGGAACCTGGGTGAGATGTAGGGCAAAGGAACTGTCTTTGCAAGCATTTTTTAAAGGTAATACTGTTCTAATATTTTTAAATATATATAGTAAAGAGAGAGAAGTTTACAATTTATCAAAGTGTGGGTACATTACTTTGTTTTTAATAAAAATATTAGAAGTGGCCTCCATTTCGTCTTTCTCTAATTCTATGTCACCTGTACCACAAGGATCCAGAGTCAGTTCTCCAGGAGTCAGGGAACCCCTCAGTCCTGGTAGTATGGGGAGATGGGGAGAACCTGTAGTGGGCAGCCTTGCTGGGGCTCCAAACCTGCTTCGGTCCCCCAGTGCACTGTAGTGCAAGTGTATCATTTTCTCAGTATATCGAGCTGTGAGTTAATGTGTGGATACATCCTTAGCACAATGCTGGCACGTTGTAAGCACTCACTGGAGGAATGACAGTCTATTTCTCTCCATGAACATCCATAAAAAGAGGGACATGGGGAAGGATCAGGGGACAAATGACACCAACAGATAGATGATATTTGATCTGGATCTTGAAGGATGAGCCAATGTGTTCCTGGCAAAGTAGGACTGGAAGGGCATTCCAAGTAAAGGGAACAGCAGGAGAAAAAGCAGGAAGGGGACAAGCTCACCAAGTATTTAGGGCACTATGGGTGAGGGGTTTAGTGTGGCCAGATTGGACTCTCTGTGTGTGTGTGTGTGTGTGTGTGTGTGTGTGTGTCTAGAAATGAGTTTGAAATAACAGGCTGAGCTAACAGGGAGAGGGCTCCACAGCCTGGTCTAATATTGTGTCCCCTGTTTGGAAAAGAAAGGTCAAGGCAGAAGTTGGGAAGGGATCACAGGAAGGCCAAAGGTCCATGGGAAGCCAGTGGGGGAAGTTCCATGTTCCCTGCCAAAGCTTAGAGTCACTTCTCAGAAAAGATCCTGGAGTCCACATGTTTCCTTCTAAATTTGCTTTGTGTCCTGACCTACAGTCTTTATCCGGAATGAATCTGGCTGCCACTTGAGGATCAAGATGATTTTCTTGTTTTACAGGAGACCACCTTGGTCTATATCTCCTTGTGGAACAAAGCAGCTTTGTCTTGCTTGGGTCCAAATAATCCCTCAAAATACCACAATGTGAGTGCCTGTTTGTGCAGGTCATGGTTCAATAACGTGTTTGTCAGAACAGTGGGAATGGATCTCCAGGTGAGTCAATTTTACATGAGGCATGGAGTTTGGGGAGATAGCCTACTTTGATGGAATTCATGAAGAAACCCATTGAACCACTGAATGAACCAGTCAACATCCACAACTCTGTGACCTTGGATTCTTGAACAGGTAGAACTTGGATGGAATCCAACCACCGTTACAACTTTTTGTATCTTTTGTTTTAGAAAATTTCAATTAGAAGCCAGTTCCATGTACACACAGCTGCATGTTGGGAATCTCTTAAAAATTCATGAAATGTCCATTAAAAAAAAAAATGTGTATGGGACTTCCCTGGTGGTGCAGCGGTTGAGAGTCTGCCTGCCAATGCAGGGGACGCGGGTTCGTGCCCCGGTCTGGGAAGATCCCACATGCCGCAGAGTGGCTGGGTCCGTGAGCCATGGCCGCTGAGCTGTGCTCCGCAACGGGAGAGGCCACAGCAGTGAGAGGCCCGTGTACCAACAAAACAGAACAAAACAAAATGTGTATGTGAAAAAATTTCATTAGTTCTGAAGATACTGACCTCCATGCCAACATGTTTTCAGTCACCTGGCACTGAGTGTTGACATTTAGGTATCAGGAACTACACAGTTTGCCTCAGTCCCCACCACTCCTTATTGTTCCTGTCCCAAAGGCAAAGGTCACTTGCCCTTTATTATTTATTATTATTATAGCTCTTGTGCTACTGTTTTCCTTACAGCTGAGTCAAGAAGAAAATGAAGAGTTTCTTATGCCCAAACATCATCAAAAGTAAAGTAACAAAATATAGTGAGGTCCACATCTTTGTGGAAGTGAGTTCTTTTCATATGCTCAACATGGAAACAAAATATATCTGTTTTTAAAGAATACAACTGAAGGCCATCTTATGAACCAAATCTGTTCTGCTTCACTTGATGTTAATAGCTCAGTCTCCTACATAATTTAGTATGAAACCCTAAATGAGGTACTGTTATTGTCAGCTATCAATAGATGAACACATGGAGGGTCAGAGAAGTCAGGATCACAGCTAAATAAATGCTGTATCCAGAGTTCCACGAGGTTATCCTGCTACTAGACTCTGCCTAGAGAAGGCTCACCAGAGTGAGGTCCCCACCCGTGACCAAAAGGTGAATACTTTGAACAAAAACCCAGATCAGGAATTTCCTCTTTACCAGCCTCTCAAGACCTGAGGATTCCTCTGCCCACACAGTAACTTCAGGTGCTTCAGAGAAAACAGGATTTCAGACACTGAGATGGCTTCCCCAGCTCAGTCCCTCATTCACCGAATGTTTACAGAGTGCTGGGTAAGAAGAGATCAGGCAGTGGGGCCCAGGAGTCCAGGCTTTAAACTCTAGGCTCCGCATCCCCCTAGTCCTGTGAACTTGGACCAGCCCTGAATATCTCCAAGCTCCAATATTCCATCTGTAAAATGGGATGAATTATATGTTACCATATCATGGAGGGGCTGTGATAAGAATTAAGGGAAAGCTTTGAGTAAAACGGACCTATTGTTTATAACCTCCCCCACAGAGTTTTCTGTTGGGATTCTCATCCCTTCATGGAGGGTCTTTGCAAGGCTGAGCTGTCCTCAACTGGCTGCCAGGGGAAAGGGAAAGGGCTTGGAAGAACTAGGTCTAATGCCATGCACGTAATCTGCCTCCCACAGGATTACACCAACCACTTTCCCTGCAGGAACTGGCTCTCTCTGAAGAGGTGTGGCTGGGAGGAGTGTGAATAAAGCTACACAAGTATATGAGCTGTAAAAACCCTGCTGCCTGGGCTCTTATATAAAGGACTTTCACTGCCTTACTGCGGATGAGACAGCAGTAAGCCTTCAAGCTCCCTCTCACATCTGGATCGTACTGGACCTGCAAACTCAGAACAAGGTAAGAACCTGGCTTTCTTAAGAGTTTCATTACCTGTCCCCCTTCCAGCTCCCATGAGGACCTCAGGTTCCTGGGGTCTGGATCCCCTCATGGACACGTGGGGACTGAGTCCCAATGCCGTGAGGAATGAGTGGCTCTTTATCGAATATCCCTAGCTCCCATCCCAACTTCATTTCGGAAGCTCACGGTTTGTGACTGTCTCCCCTTTATCAGTCCTAAAGAGAGGCCATATGCCCAGGGTAGAATGAGATCAGACCTAGACCTGCCTCTTTTTAAACAGAATTCTGTATTCTTTTCAGATGGAGCACTGATAACATGAGTTATCATCATAAACTAAGCCAAACCAAATGAGTTGTTCATAATTGCTTTATTTCTTGCCAGTATTTTCTGAAAGGCAGAGTAAGGTGAAGGCAAGAGGTATGCAAAGAGGGAGGGGTGGCATAAAGGACCAGAGAGAGAAGTTCTGGCTGCCTGTCCCAGCTTTGTCACTTGCCCACGGTGGGACCTTGGGCAATTTATTTACCAGTCTGGACCTTAACTGTCACATCTGTTACCTGGTGGTGATGGATTTTTACCTACCAGGAAGGGCTCTTGTGCTAATTAACAAGGTGAGAATGAAATACAGGTCAAGTGCTCTGGCACGTAGCCAGTGTCATATAGAAATGCTAATTCTCTTCTTTGAAATGTGGTTTTTGTTACCCACCTGATAAAATCTATGCAGTTTAGTGTAGCAGTTAAGGTCAGCCTATTTATTAAATGATTTATTTTTAAAAGCGTTGATTGAGGACTTTCTCTATGCTAAGCACAGTGCCTCAACAGTCTAAATGCTCTGATAGAAATTCACCTCTATTCCCCTGGTTCACTTTGCCCAGTCAATTCGGATGACCTACTCCTCCTTCATGTCTTTCCTTAGGCTCTTACTGAACCCCAGATACCCCTCCTCACAAACCCACCCATCTCAGAATGTCCAAGCCTCATGCACATTTAATCTTGTGTCAAGCATCACCTTTCATGTCACTTACCATGTCCTTTCTCACTGTGTGGTCATCTGAGTCCGTGTAGGACAGTGAGATAGAAATTCAGTCCACTGCAGCTGGAAGAGAGTTGACAATTATCTCATCCAGCATCTTGATTTCCAGATAAAGGATTTGAGACCCAGAGCGGGAGACTGACTTGCCCAAGATCAAGTTGGGGACACAGTTGGGACAGACTCCTGATCAATGCTCTTTAGATTCCCCAAAGAGTTGCCTCTAAGTTTTTAAGACGTGAGACTTTCTTATTCACCTTGATAAATTCAACATCTAGTCTAGTGCGCGGCCAGTAGTAGGTGCCCCATGAATGCTTACCGACTGGTGACTGAAGGAGTGAGGGGTAACTGAGTGGATGAGGGAGTGAGGGTTAATGAGGTTCAGAGGGCGGGGAAGAATGAATGAAGAGTAGGAAGCTTCTGACCTTCAAGACTCAAGTCAAGCAGACATGCCAATACACAGGCTGCTTGTCTACTAAGTCCAGGAAATGAAGGTTCCTTGATCCCACTCCAAAGCAGGCAGCCATGTGTCAGGCTGGAGGGAGGGTCATCTCGCAGCCTAGTACTGCTGGACTGCTGCCCAGCACTGACTCACTTGCCTTTTGTCAGACAGGTTCCCACCAAGCTGAAGCCATGAGGATCCACAGCCTCGCCCTGCTCTCCTTCCTCCTTCTGGCTGCTCCGATGCTCTTGGTGGAGGCCAAAAAGGAAGGGAGGAATAGACAGGGCAGCAAAGTCAGCACAGATAAACTGCATACTCTAGGCGGGCCCCAGACTGAACCAAGCAGCCAGCCACCCAAGCGCCTGACCAAAGGCAAGTTCATCACCCAAGACCATGCCGACTGCAAATGGGTGGTGACCAGGCAGGAGGAGGGCATTGCCCTGAAGGTCGCGTGTACCCGACAGGACAACGAGTTTTCCTGTTTCTTCACCGGCAATCCAACCTCATGCCTAGAATCAGACAAAAAGAATGCCTACTGGAAACAAATTGGCCGGAATCTGCGTTCGCAGAAGGTCATCTGTGGTGATGCCAAGAGCATCCTGAAGACCAGGGTGTGCAGAAAGAAGTTTCCAGAATCCAACCTCAAGCTGGTTAACTCCACTCTGATTAGGATCCAGAAACCCAGCCAGGAGTTAATGGAGCCCTCTCCCAAGGAGCAGAGCAAGGTCAAAGTGACCACCCCCATCAGCCCAGCAAAGGCCCAGACCATGAACACCAAAGATCCTGAGTGTCTGGAAGACCCAGACTTGGTAAACCAGAGGAAGACGGCCCTGGAGTACTGTGGGGAGTCCTGGAGCTCTTTCTGCAAATTCTTCATGTCCATGGTACAGGGCAGTTCATGCTAATGAGGTCAAAAGAGAACAGAATCCATTAGGAGGTGTCACGTCAAAGCCCTTCCATATGCTGTAAAGATCTCCCAGTTCCCTGTAAGATGAACATTTGTGCTGTAGGATTGCAATGGATTATTTAAACAGATTTTATAATTTTTGTTTCTGTATTTTGGAATTTGTTTTATATTCATTTCCTTACATGTGATTTTAAGAGGCTGTGGACCTCTCTATGTTTCCATGGCCCACAAAGCTATGTTTCTATGAGCAGTAAGGACCAGTCTTTGAGCTGAATGAGTCAGAGAGATGATTTCAGTGCAATGCTCTTTCTGCCCAATTACCAAATGTAATAAAGCTCTGTGCGTTTTTCAGGAATATGTTCAACCATTGTTTGGTTTCTCTATGTTGGTTCCAATGAACTCATAAACTGGTCCTCATATACCAGTAGAAAAAAATCCTGTTCACCCCTCATCCCAAATCATCCCATAAGGTGGCCCATTCCTGAATCCCTATCTTCATACTTTCATGCTTCGGTCTGTGGTATTTGATACTTACTGAACTGATTTCAAGTGGGACACCTGGAACATAATGTGATGAAGGCACCTGTCAGGGGCTCACAGATGGTAAGAGGGGAGGCAGGATTTGAACCCAGGCTAGAGGAACACCCTCCACTGATTCAAGTCCGGGCTGCCCATGACCACTTGCCATATGTGGGACTCCTGACCTCGGGGAGCTCATTTCAGGCCTGGGGGAGATGGGTCTAGGTAAGTACAGTGCCCTGAGATGAAGACTCCAACACAAGGGGGAGAGGCAGGGCGGAAAACCAGAGAGAAGAGGCAGAAACTTCTGGAAGATCTCAGGTTGAGCTTCACAGAAGAGGTAATACTGGGGTTGGAATTTGGAGAGAGTATCTTTAGGTAGGAAATGGGCAGAATGGAGGCACATTAGGCAGATGACACAGGTATGAAAGCAAAGAGATGAGAAAAATCCTAAAAGATGGGAAAGGCCACATGGGTAGAAGGTGGTGGGATGCAGGGGTGACATTGCTGTTAGTCATTTACATGTTAGTCTGAAAGATCTCAAGGGGTTTGAATTCAAGACCTGGGGAGAGAGAAGGATGTAGCCCCAGTGTTGTGCCACAATTCCACAAAGAACAAAAAGTGAGGAAGAGAAGTTGGTAAAAGTACTGTTCTCTGGAGTCTTTATAGAGTTGGTATCAGGGAGGAATGGCAGATGGAGTGGAAGAGGGGCCTCCTACACTCACCAGCCTACCAGAACCTACATGGAGGGTTGTCAATGACCACCCAGAGTGTGACAGCCTCAGAGTACGTTTGGATATCGTCCTCAACATCATCAACACTAATAGTTCTTTCTCACTCGCTGGGCACCAGGCACTGTGCTAAGAACTTTCCATGGAGTATGAGTGCATTCATTCACTCACTCATTCACCCAGCACATAATTCATTGTACATCAACTCTGCCAGCCCCTGTCCTAGGGGCTGGAGAGACAGTAGTGCACCAGGGATGAATGCTCTGCCTCCATGGAGCTACCAGTGGGGAAATAGACCAAAAACTCACAAATATACAAGTGACAGAGAGGAAAAGTCAAGGAGGAGAAAGGGGTGAAAGCGATGGATGGTCACCCGCCTTAGATGAGATGGTCAAGGGAGGCCTCTCGGTGGAGGTGACTTTTGAGGTCAGACCCAAATGCAGTGAGGAATCAAGCCAGGTGACTATGTGGAGTAAGAATGTTCTGAACAGTCAGTGCAAATGTTCTGAAATTAATTAATGAGTTATGAGCTCCTACTATGTACCAGGTATGGTTCTAGGGGATGAAAATAACAACAAACAAAAAAACTTCTATCTTAGTGGTGCTTATATTCCAATGACTGGATTCTGCTTGGTGTGTTCAGAAACATTAAAGATGGCAGTGTCGTTGCAGGGCAGGACCCAGGACCTGACCTGTGAACCTGACTCCCACTCTCAAGAGAAATGAACCAACACCCCAGATCCTCCCTAAGCTCCCTCTAGCCACACCACGGGAAGGACATTTCCCTTGAAGGTCTACACAGATTGTCAACCCTGTGGCCACTGCCCCCTCGCTCACACATCTCAGTTCTACTCACACATCTCCTGAGATAGGAAAAGATGGTTAAACAGTTCCAGGGGTCATTAAATAATAACTCTGGTCTGGTCTGGGTGACATAAACATTGGAGAACCGATTAGACCAGACCGAAAGCCATCTTATATTCCATTCCAGGCCCTGAAGTTGATGGTTCTTCTGGTTCACTCCTGGCCTTTGGCCACTGGCAGAGCTGGGAGGAGGTGTGTCCAATGTGGTGGAGTCAGCTGGACCTGGGCTAGAGGTTTGCCTCTGACATCTCCCAACTAAGGTTTCTGAGCCAATTATTTAACCTTGTGGGATCCAACAAGTTCATCTCAACAATGAGAATCATTTGGATGACGATAACACTGCTGGAAAAAGGAAGAAGAAAGAAAGAAAAAAGGAGGGAAGGAAGGGCAACAACGGGGAGCAGAATAATAATAATAAAAGTTTATTGATAGTATTATTGGATTGCTTAAACCAAAGCAATCCAGAAGCTGCTCTATCTTCAGACTTTGCAATTACCCAGGTTAATGAATCACCTTACCGTTAAACTTTTCCTAACGGGGATAATGAAATCAGCTTTAGAGCTGTTGTAAGACATTCATTGGTCAATAAATCTAAAGCGCCCAGTGCCCCATGTCTTACACAATGGGTATTCTACACATCTGACCGTCTAAAGTCCATGGCACAAGAATGGCTTGTGGATATAGCTCAGAACTTCCTTATGTAAATTCTTCAAAGTGGAAGTTTTCTTTTTTCTAACACAATAAGCAAAGGGTAGCAACCATTATTTATCAGTTGTATGTGACTGCGGCTTTGCCCCGTTCTCTCTCTCTTTTATTTTAGAGATATCTTGATTTATTAATGATAATTGAAAAATACAATAAAAACACATTGTAACAAGGAAATACCCCAGAAAAAATTTTAAATCAAAGATAGAAGAAGAAAAGAGAGAGTATATAAGGAAATAAGATCAGTCTAGAACCTTGCTACTCAAGGTGTGGTCCCAGACCAGAAGTATTGACATCTCTTGGTACCTTGTCAGATATAAAGATTCTCAGGCCCCGTTCCAGATCTATTAAGTTGAAATCTGCATTTTAATAAGATCCCCAGGTGATTTGGGTGCACACTAAATTTGGAGAAATTTATAAGATCCAATACATTATTTAGGATGCTTTTGGTTTCAAGTACGAGAAAACCATTTTCAAAGCAGCTTTAAATATAAGGATAGCTTGTGTTTTTTTTAACATCTTTATTGGAGTATAATTGCTTTACAATGGTGTGTTAGTTTCTGCTTCATAACAAAGTGAATCAGCTATACATATACATATATCACTAATTCTCCTCCCTCTTGCATTTCCCTCCCACCCTCCCTATCCCACCCCTCTAGGTGGTCACAAAGCACCAAGCTGATCTCCCTGTGCTATATGTCTGCTTCCCACTGTCTGTTTTACATTCGGTAGTGTATATATGTCCATGCCACTCTCTCACTTTGTCCCAGCTTACTCTTCCTGCTTCCCGTGTCCTCAAGTCCATTCTCTACACCTGCGTCTTTATTCCTGTCCTGCCCCTAGGTTCTTCAGAACCCTTTTTTTTTTTTTAGATTCCATATATATGTGTTAGCATATGGTATTATTTTTCTTTTTCTGACTTACTTCACTCTGTATGACAGTCTCTAGGTCCATCCACCTCACTACAAACAACACAATTTTGTTTCTTTTTGTGGCCGAGTAATATTCCATTGTATATATGTGCCACATCTTCTTTACCCATTCATCTGTTGATGGACACTTAGGTTGCTTCCATCTCCCGGCTATTGTAAATAGTGCTGCAATGAGCATTGTGGTACATGACTCTTCTTGAATTATAGTTTTCTCAGGGTATATGCCCAGTAGTGGGATTGCTGGGTCATATGGTAGTTCTATTTTAAAGTTTTTAAGGAACCTCCATACTGTTCTCCATAGTGACTGTATCAATTTACATTCCCACCAACAGTGCAACAGGGTTCCCCTTTCTCCACACCCTCTCCAGCATTTATTGTTTGTAGATTTTTTGATGATGACTATTCTGACAGGTGTGAGATGATATCTCATTGTAGTTTTGATTTGCATTTCTCTAATTATTAGTGATGATGAGCAACATTTCATGTGTTTGTTGGAAATCAGTATATCTTCTTTGGAGAAATGTCTTTTTAGGTCTTCTGCCCATTTTTGGATTGGTTTGTTTGCTTTTTTGATATTGAGCTGCATGTGTTGCGTATAAATTTTGGAGATTAATCCCTTGTCAGTTGCTTCATTTGCAAATATTTTCTCCCATTCTGAGGGTTGTCTTTTCATCTTGTTTATGGTTTCCTTGGATGTTCAAAAGCTTTTAAGTCTCATTAGGTCCCATTTGTTTACTTTTGTTTTTATTTCCATTTCTCTAGGAGGTGGGTCAAAAAGGATCTTGCTGCAATTTATGTCCTAGAGTGTTCTGCCTATGTTTTCCTCTAAAAGTTTTATAGCGTCTGGCCTTACATTTAGGTCTTTAATCCATTTTGAGTTTATTTTTGTGTATGGTGTTAGGGAGTGGTCTAATTTCATTCTTTTACATGTAGCTGTCCAGCTTTCCCAGCACCACTTATTAAAGAGGCTGTCTTTTCTCCATTGTATATCCTTGCCTCCTTTATCAAAAATAAGGTGACCATATGTGTGTGAGTTTATCTCTGCGTTTTCTATATTGTACCATTGATATATATTTCTGTTTTTGTGCCAGTACCATACTGTCTTGATTACTGTAGCTTTGTAGTATAGTCTGTAGTCCGGGAGCCTGATTCCTCCAGCTCCACTTCTCTTTCTCAAAATTGCTTTGGCTATTTGGGATCTTTTGTGTTTCCATACAGATTGTGAAATTTTTTGTTCTAGTTTTGTGAAAAATGCCATTGGTAATTTGATAGGGATTGCATTGAATCTGTAGATTGCTTTGGGTAGTATAGTCATTTTCACAATATTGATTCTTCCAATCCAAAAACATGGTATATCTCTCCATCTGTTTGTATCATCTTTAATTTCTTTCATCAGTGTCTTATAGTTTTCTGCATACAGGTCTTTTGTCACCTTAGGTAGGTTTATTCCTAGATATTTTATTCTTTTTGTTACAATGGTGAATGGGAGTGTTTCCTTAATTTCTCTTTGAGATTTTTCATCATTAGTGTATAGGCATGCAAGAGATTTCTGTGCATTAATTTTGTATCCTGCTACTTTACCAAATTCATTGATTAGCTCTAGTAGTTTTCTGGTAGCATCTTTAGGATACTCTATGTACAATATCATGTCATCTGCATACAGTGAGAGCTTTACTTTTCTTTTCCGATTTGGATTCCTTTTATTTATTTTTCTTCTCTGATTGCTGTGGCTAAAATTTCCAAAACTTTGTTGAATGATAGTGGTGAGAGTGGGAAACCTTGTCTTGTTCCTGATCTTAGAGGAAATGGTTTTCAGTTTTTCACCCTTGAGAATGGTGTTGGCTGTGGGTTTGACATATATGGCCTTTATTATGTTGAGGTAAGTTCCCTCTATGCCAACATTCTGCAGGGTTTTTAATCACAAATAGGTGTTGAATTTTCTTGAAAGCTTTCTCTGCATCTATTGAGATGATCATATGTTTTTTCTCCTTCAGTTTGTTAATACGGTTTATCACGTTGATTGATATGCGTATATTGAAGAATCCTTGCTTTCTGGGAACAAACCCATTTGATCACGGTGTATGATCCTTTTAATGTGCTGTTGCATCCTGTTTGCTAGTATTTTGTTGAGGATTTTTGCATCTCTGTTCATGAGTGATATTGGCCTATAGTTTTCTTTCTTTGTGACATCTTTGTCTGGTTTTGGTATCAGGGTGATGGTGGCCTCGTAGAATGAGTTTGGGAGTGTTCCTCCCTCTGCTATATTTTGGAAGAGTTTGAGAAGGATAGGAGTTAGCTCTTCTCTAAATGTTTGATAGAATTCGCCTGTGAAGCCATCTGGTCCTGGGCTTTTGTTTGTTGGAAGATTTTTAATCACAGTTTCAATTTCAGTGCTTGTGATTGATCTGGTTATATTTTCTATTTCTTCCTGGTTCAGTCTCAGAAGGTTGTGCTTTTCTAAGAATTTGTCCATTTCTTCTAGGTTTTCCATTTTATTGGCATATAGTTGCTTGTAGTAATCTCTCATGATCCTTTGTATTTCTGAAATGTCATTTGTTACTTCTCCTTTTTCATTTCTAATTCTATTGATTTGAGTCTTCTCCTTTTTTCTTGATGAGTCTGGCTAATGGTTTATCAATTTTGTTTATCTTCTCAAAGAACCAACTTTTAGTTTTATTGATCTTTGCTGTCGTTTCCTTCATTTCTTTTTCATTTATTTCTGCTCTGATCTTTCTGATTTCTTTCCTTGTACTAACTTTGGGGGTTTTTTGTTCTTTTTCTCTAATTGCTTTCGGTATAAGGTTAGGTTTTTTATTTGAGATGTTTCCTGTTTCTTGTGGTAGGATTGTATTGCTATAAGCTTCCCTCTTAGAACTGCTCTTGCTGCACCCCATAGGTTTTGGGTTGTTATGTTTTCATTGTCATTTGTTTCTAGGTATTTTTTTATTTCCTCTTTGATTTCTTCAGTGATCTCTTGGTTATTAAGCATTGTATTGTTTAGCCTCTACGTGTTGTATTTTTTACAGACTTTTTCCTGTAATTCATATCTAGTGTCATAGCATTGTGGTCAGACAAGGTACTTGATACACTTTCAATTTTCTTAAATTTACCAAGGCTTGATTGATGACCCAAGATACGATCTATCCAGAGAATGTTCCATGAGCACTTGAGAAGAAAGTGTAATCTGTTTGTTTTGGATGGAATGCCCTACAAATATCAATTAAGTCCATCTTGTTTAATGTATCATTTAAAGCTTGTGTTTCCTTATTTATTTTCATTTTGGATGGTCTGTCCATTGGTGAAAGCAGGGTGTTAAAGTCCCCTACTATGACTGTGTTTCTGTCAATTTCCCCTTTTATGGCTGTTAGCATTTGCCTTATGTACATTGAGGTACTCCTATGCTGGGTGCATAAATATTTACAATTGTTATATCTTCTTCTTGGATTGATCCCTTGATCATTATGTCGTGTCCTTCTTTGTCTCTTGTAATTGTCTTTATTTTAAAGTCTGTTTTTTCTGATGTGAGATTGCTACTCCAGCTTTCTTTTGATTTCCATTTGTATGGAATATCTTTTTCCATCCCCTCACTTTCATTCTGTATGTATCCCTAGGTCTGAAGTGGGTCTCTTGTAGATAGCATATATAAGGGTCTTGTTTTTGCATCCATTCAGCCAGTCCATATCTTTTGGTGGGAGCATTTAATTCCTTTACAGTTAAGGTTATTATTGTTATGTATGTTCTTATTACCATTTTCTTAATTGTTTGGGGTCTATTATTGTAGGTCTTTTCCTTCACCTGTGTTTCCTGCCTAGAGAAGTTCCTTTAGCCTTTGTTGTAAAGCTGGTTTGGTGGTGCTGAATTCTCTTAGCTTTTGCTTATCTGTAAAGGTTTTAATTTCTCCTTCGAATCTGAATGAGATCCTTGCTGGATAAAGTAATCTTGATTGTAGGTTTTTCCCTTTCATCACTTTGAATATGCCTTACCACTCCCTTCTGGCTTGCAGAGTTTCTGCTGAAGTTTCAGCTGTTAACCTTATGGGGATTCCCTTGTACGTTATTTGTTGTTTTTCCCTTTCTGCTTTTAATATTTTTTCTTTGTATTTAATTTTTGGTAGTTTTATTAATATGTGTCTTGGCATGTTTTCCTTGGATTTGTCCTGTATGGGACTCTCTGCACATCCTGGACTTGATTGACTATTTCCTTTCCCATATTAGGGAAGTTTTCAACTATAATATCTTCAAATATTTTCTCAGTCCCTTTCTTTTTCTCTTCTTTTTCTTGGACCCTTATAATTCAAATGTTGGTGCATTTAAGGTTGTCGCAGAGGTCTCTGAGACTGTCCTCAATTCTTTTCATTCTTTTTTCTTTATTCTGCTCTGCAGTAGTTACTTCCACTATTTTATCTTCCAGGTCACTTATCCGTTCTTCTGCCTCAGTTATTCTGCTATTGATTCCTTCTAGAGAATTTTAAATTTCATTTATTTTATTGTTCATCATTGTTTGTTTGCTTTTTCTTTCTCTAAGATCCTTTTTAAATGTGTCTTGTATTTTTGCTATTCTATTTCCAAGATTTTGGATCGTCTTTACTATCATTACTCTGAATTCTTTTTCAGGTAGACTGCCTATTTCCTATTCATTTGTTTGATCTGGTGGGTTTTACCTTGCTCCTTCATCTGCTGTGTTTTTCTCTGTCTTCTCATTTTGCTTAACTTACTGTGTTTGGGATCTCCTTTTCGCAAGCTGCAGGTTCATAGTTCCCGTTGTTTTTGGTGTCTGCCCCCAGTGGCTAAGGTTGGTTCAGTGGGCTGTGTAGGGTTCCTGGTGGAGGGGACTGGTGCCTGTGTTCTGGTGGATGAGGCTGGAGCTTGTCTTTCTGGTGAGTGGGACCATGTCCGGTAGTGTGTTTTGTGGTGTCTGTGACCTTATTATGATTTTAGGTAGCCTCTCTGCTAATGGGTGGGGTTGTGTTTCTCTCTTGCTAGTTGTTTGGCATAGGGTGTCCAGCACTGTAGCTTGCTGGTGTTAAGTGGAGCTGGGTTTTTGCGTTGAGATGGAGATCGCTGGGAAAGCTTTCACCGTTTGATTTTACATTGAGCTGGGAGGTCTCTGGTGGACCAATGTCCTGAACTCAGCTCTCCCACTTCAGAGGCACAGGCCTGACACCTGGCTGGAGCACTAAGACCCTGTCAGCCACACAGCTTTTGGGAAGTCTGAGGTCTTCTGCCAGCATTCAGTAGGTGTTCTGTAGGAGTTGTTCCACGTGTAGATGTATTTCTGATGTATTTGTGGAGAGGAAGGTGATCTCCACGTCTTACTCCTCTGCCATCTTGAAGGTCTCCCTGCTCCGTTCTCTTTTTTACTCTGAACCAACTAACCCGTAGGTGTTTCATCCTCATTTTCTGGATGAGGAAACTGAGGCTCAGAGAAGCTGAACCACTTGCCAGGGTCACAAAGCCTGGGAGAGGCTGAGCCTAGGGAGAAGGCAGGTCTGGCGGCCCCCAAGCCCTTTCTGCCTCTGCAGCTCAGGATTTCTTCACTGGGTGAGAGAAGACAGACATTTGTGGTCTTTAGATGTGGGCCAAGCCATAAAGCAGTATGAGCAGGATGCATCTGCCCCTTCCATGTGTACAGCCCTTCTATGTACTTACAAAGAGAAAGTTCCAGAAGCTCAAGCTTCCATTCATGCACAGTCTTTCATCATAGTCACATCCTGGGGGATGTTTTTAAAACACAATAAAAAATTTAAAAAGACAACACAGACTTTACACAAGCTTTTATCCAACTTGGCACTCTGTATTTTCTCTCTGAGGGCTTTCTGCATATGAAGTGAAGGAGCCAGAATGTGTGCGGTGTGTGTGTGTGTGTGTGGTGTCCCTATAGGAATTATTCCCTTGGTAACAAAACACAGGAAGCTCTCAGGTGGGTAAGAGGTGCTGAGTGGTGGAAATTCTGCATCCCCTAAAGCTGCTCAGTGATGGGAATATCTTGTATTCCTTATAAAACTACATCTCAGCAGAAAAAAGAAACAGGGCCTCTTCCTTCCATTGGCTCTGGCTCTGTGTTGTGGTAACTCACAACAAAACCAATGTCGGCTTGAACCTCTGGAATCCAGTGCATCTCACCTGGCATCCTACCCAGCCACCTCTTTCCCCAGCCTCCCTTCTAAATTGTTTTTGGCAGGACAAGCAAAGGAGGCAAAAGTGTTTGGTGCTGACAGCTCCCATGCAAATACAAGGCCAGGCATCACTTGCGGGGTTGGTTTTCATAGCACTCCACGTTGAATGCTCACTTTGAAACCTCTCACTCAAAAACATTTCATGAATATGCAAGAAAACACTTATTAGGAGCCCTGCTAAGTGATGGATAAGGATGGGGGAGTGGGGAGAAGATTCTAGGGGAAGGCTCTTTGGGGGCCTGGTGAGTTTGAGGTGGGTTATCCAGGGAGGATTTTCTTCAGGTATTTGGATATGTGGGTAATAACATAGCAAAGATGATTTCTGTCTTGTCTATCACTATAGCCCCAGCCCTTAGGGTACAACCAAGCACATAAGAGATTCTCAAAAAATACTGGCTGAATAAATAAAAGAGGAGAGAAATTATGGCAAGAGCAAAGATTATGGGCTTCAGAGTAAAAAAAAAAAAACCTGGGTTTGAGTTTCTAGTTGTGTGACCTGAGACAAGTTATATTTTCTATCTCAGCCTCAGGTTCTCCAGCTATAAAATGGGCCTAAGAAAATCCATCCAATAAGAATTAGAAGTAATTTAATTAAAGCCTAAAGCATGAGCCTTACACAAATGGATCATTAAGATTTTATATCAGTGAATGAATGAATGAATGAGACCATTAGCTGAGGGAAGAGACAAGAAGACAATTTTCTAAAAAGATTGCACAAGTCTCAAAATATGCCATGCCAAGGGCCTGACAGTCAAATGGACCCTGGCTGCTCCTAATTTCCTTCCAAAGACCACACTCTACCTAATGGCCGTTAAACATCCCACACTCGTGGCCTGAACAGAAGGACTTTCCATGGAGTGGGAGAAAAGGTGAAGACAAAGTTCGTTCTTTAGGGCAAACTTTGTGCCTTTTTTAACAGCCTTCTAACTCACTTGCCGTGGTTCCTCCTCCTCGTCTCCCTCAGTTCTACAGCTAGGGGGCTCTGGAGCTCAGCCCAGCACCTGGTTCCGGGTCATCTCTCCCAGTGTCACTGTTTTATATGTCATCTGCCCACTCATGACTCCCGCATTTATATCTCCAGCCATAGCTGTCCCCTAACCTCCAGCTGCCCTCTCAGCATCGCTGCTTGGATACCCAAAAGGTATCTTAAACATCAAACATCCACTTTCAAATGCGCTGCTGACCTTCCCCCTAGATGCCTTTTCCTCCCATGTTTTTTCCCAACTCAGTTCACGGTAACGCCATCCTTCCAACTGCTCAGGGCAGAACCCTCCAAGAGTCGTATCTGACTCTTCTCACGCTGTACATCCCGTTCATCTACAAGTTCTCCCATCTCCACTTTCAGGATACAATCCGGAACATGGCTTTTTGCCACTTAATTACCGCCAGTCTCTCCTACTGGCGGATTATTGCAATTGTGTTCTGACCCATCTCCCTGCTTCTGGTCTTGCCTCCTGCAGTCTGTTCCAGTACAGGAGCCAGAAACTCCCCCTAATGTACAAGTAGGACCACCTTGCTTCTCTGCTAAAAGCTCTTCAATGACTCACCATCTCACTCAGAGTAAATGCCAAAAATACTCGTGATGTCTTGCAGAGCCCTGGGTGACCCAGTCTCCTCATTCCATTCTGACCTGAACTCCTATGACATAACCCCTGCTCCAGCCACACTGGCCTTGCTGTCTTTGGAGCTCACCCTGCACTCTCCTGCCCCAGGACCTTTGCACTTGCTCTTCCCTTTACCTGGAGAGCTCCCTTACTTCTTTCAGATCCCTACTCAAATATCCCCCTAGTCCCCAATCCTGCTTTATTTTCCCCAAACACTTGTCACCACCTGACACAAACTCGACTTACCTGTTTCACTTGCTATTGGCTTATTGTCTGTCTCCCCTTAGAATATAAGCTCCCTAAGAGCTGACTTTGCTTTGGTCACTGCTGTTTCTTTACACCTTTTGTACAAAGACTGGATCTCAATAAAAATCTCTCTTTTTAAAAACAGATTTAACACGAGAGTTATTTTAGCGTCAGACAGCGCTCAGCCCCAATTCCTGTTCCAGCAATGTGATTGAGGTTAAATTACTTACGCTTAATAAGTCTTAATTTCCTTATCTGGAAAACGGCAATGAAAAAACTCTTCCTTATAAATTAAGTGAATGTAGGAATATAAAGTACTGCGCTCTCTGCTTGGAACATAGTCATTGATCAAAAATACATTAGTTGGGCTTCCCTGGTGGCACAGTGGTTGAGAGTCCGCCTGCCGATGGAGGGGACACGGGTTCGTGCCCCGGTCCGGGAAGATCCCACATGCTGTGGAGCGGCTGGGCCCGTGAGTCATGGCTGCTGACCCTGTGTGTCTGGAGCCTGTGCTCCGCAACAGGAGAGGCCACAACAGTGAGAGGCCCGCGTACCGCAAAAAAAAAAAAAAAAAAAATTAGTTGAGCAAATATCGTATACTAACGTATATATGTGAAATCTAGAAACATGGTAGAGATGATCTTATTTGCAAAGCAGAAATAGAGACACAGCTGTAGAGAACAAATGTATGGATACCAAGAGGGAAAGGGGTGGGGTGGGAGGAATTGGGAGACTGGGCTTGACACATATGCATTATTGATACTATGTATAAAATAGACAACTGATGGGAACATAACTGTAGAGCACAGGGAGCTCTACCTAATGCGCTGTGGTAACCTAAATGGGCGAGAAGTCCAAAAGGGAGGGGATATCTGTATGTGTATGGCTGATTCATTTTGTTGTGCAGTGGAGGCTAACACAACATTGTAAAGCAACCATACTCCAATAAAAAGTAATATAAATAAATAAAATAGCAAAAAAAAAAAGTTAGTTTTTCTTGTTTTGCTTTGACTACTATTATTGAACATCATGCTTTCCAAAGGGTGTGATCTCTAGGCTCGTGACAAAAATGACAAGGTCTGTATCTCTCCCAGCTTATGTGCATTTAATTACAAAGACCCTCTCTTCATGATTTCCATCCCACTAACCTTATTATTTGATTTTACAAAGACGTTTTGAAAAGATAATAATTGAAGGAAGACATGGGTGGTAATGTGAAGCCCCAGATAATCTGATTACCAAGAACATGAAAGAGGCCTTACTAGCAGAAAAGGGTCAGGAGAGAGCGAAGGCTGCATAGACTGAGCAGAGAGATACTGGCCTTGACTCAGAAAGGCCCAGGGTTGAGCAGGCTGCCTTCTCTGAGAGGCAGGCACAAAGGGCTCCGTTTTCTAGGAGGTGTGCTCTTCTGCCTGCAGGCTCAGAGCTCCTGCCCAACGCAGCATCTCCTCCAGGTAAGTGGAGGGAGGTGGGCTGGGGGGTGCAGAGTAGCTGTGCAGTTGCAGGCAGGGTGGCATGGAGGAAAGAGCAAGGGCTCTGGCCGCAGAGATGTGGATTTGGATGCTGGCCCTGATACTTACTAGCTGTGATCCCGGGCACATCGCTTAACATTTCGGAGACTCAGCTTCATTCATTCAATAAGCGCTAGTGGGCTTCCCTGGTGGCGCAGTGGTTGAGAGTCCGCCTGCCGATGCAGGGGACACGGGTTCGTGCCCCAGTCCGGGAAGATCCCACATGCCACGGAGCGGCTGGGCCCATGAGCCGTGGCCACTGAGCCTGCGCGTCTGGAGCCTGTGCTCCGCAACGGGAGAGGCCACAACAGTGAGAGGCCCGCGCACCGCTAAAAAATAAAAAATAAAAATAAAAAAAATAAGCGCTAGTGAGGGCCTCCCACATGGGGCCACTTGAAGCGACCAGATGAGCAATCATAATAGCCTGTGTTTATGGAGCATATATTGCAGGCCAGGTGCTGCTCTGCACATGCGTATTATCTCATTTAATCCGCACACCCTCCCCACAAGGAAGAACGACCCTATTCCCATGACGAAGTTGAGGCCGAGGAAGTTAAGAAACTCGCCCAAGGTCAAGTATTGAAGGTGGAAGTCAAGGTTAAGCATTCTGGCTCCAGGGCCATGCACTTGACCGCTACAGCACTTTCAAGAAGGTGGAAACGCCGATGTAAATGTCATTGGGGTGCAAGTGATGCTGCAGGGCTGGTGGGGGGTATGTGGTGCAATTGGCGTAGAGCAGCAGGTGTAGCTGGAGGAGAGGGGAGCAGCGGTCCGAAGGTCAGGGAAGGGTTCCCCAAAGAGATCATAATGGAACTAAGAACTTTAGGAGTTACCTGGCCATGGAGAGTGGCCCAGGAGGCGCTGTGGACGGCACTCTCTCAGCTATAACAATAAAAGGGCCAGAGTATTAATCGGCGGTCTTGGCAGCACTGGGGTCCTCTGATTCTAACCCTTCCCTCCTCCAGCTTCGCCTACACAAGGAGACAACACCTTTAGGTCTGGGGGTTCTGGATGCCCTGGGGACCTTCCTGTGGATAGAGTGGCCTCCACCATGGCTGCTCGTAGAACTGGGTGCCCAGTGGAACCACTGAGAGGAAGCAGGACTCAGTTGCTGGAGCCCCCGCTGGGCAGAGCCTAAGCCTGCCTGGGACCACCTCGGCTCTCAGGATTTCGCACCGACTTGGCACATGGCAACTGCTCAATAAACAGCAGGGTTTGTCAACCTCCACACTGTCCCCAGGCGGGGCTGGTGTTCCTTGCGGTGAGAGATTGTCCTGTGCATGTTAGATGGTTAGAGCATCCCTGGCCTCTACTCACTAGATGCCTGTAGCAAACTTCTTCAACCTTCTCCCAGTTGTGACAACCAAAAATATCCCCAGAAGTTGCCACAGGTCTCCTGGAGATAAAATCACCCCAGTACAGAACAACTGAACTGGGGGGAAGTAATAGCACATCGTCAGTTCGCTTAGGTTTATGGAACAACATGCATTCTGCCGGGGGTGCACGGGGTGGAGAGAGACAAGTGTAAAGGCGTGAATTCTGCAGACAGTCCCATCTGCCGTGGTGCACAGGGGTGAGCATGACACGGAAAATGTGAGTTTGCTGCTGCTCAGCTGTCTCTGGTCTCCTAGTGTTTAAAGTTACCCATTTTAATTTGCTCTAAAGGCAAACCAGTGACTTTTTTTCTGGTAGTCAACGAAAGAAAGGCCATAAAGGCAATTTTGACTGAAGTCAGTTTTTACAAACCCAGGCACTGACTCTAGAACCTGACTGCCTGTTGCCATGCGACTTGGCAGTGGCACTCTTGTACCAAATGCTGTCAGAACTGGCTTCTAAAGACAAGTGGCAGCCCCCATTGAGACCAGCCAAGGTGGGAGCTATCCTCTTACAGTAGGGTCCCCAGAGCATCTAGGGCCCCTCAAGCTTCAAGGTGCTAGTCTCCTTCTGCACCCACTCCCACTGGCATGAGTGTTCTGGAACTGTGTTTCTTGGAAATGGGCATGAGGTTTGCCCTAAGCCAAGCACCTGCAGCCCTAAGGCAGGCTGGATTTGGCAAAAGCCGGAGTCCTGGAACCCAGATGGACCACTGCAGAATAGACACCGCTGCTGTCAGGGAAGCTTGAGGCTATAGTCCTCAGACTCTGGGAGCCAGGCAGGACCAGATGCGGAAGCGGGTGTGAGGGCCAGACAGGACAAAATAGCTATTCATAAGGTGCTTTCACTCATGGTAGACAGTGAGACCCAAACTTGGTTGCAGATTAGAATCACCTGGGGGGCTTTAGAAAACCCCAGTGTCCAGGCTGCTCCTAGACAAATGACATCAGAATCACAGGGTGGACGGCTCAGGAATTTTTCAAGCTCCAAGAGAGATTGGGATGTGCAGCAAGGTTGCACTCCTCCAGGGATTGTTCAAAGTGCTTTCCCTGTATGATTTCATCCTCACCACCATCCTATTGTCAAGATTGTCCTACAAATAAGGAACTGGGGTACAGGGAGGTTCAGCATTTGCCTGGGTCAGAATTAGTACGAGACAAAGCCCACCTCCAGAGTCCACGCTCCCAGGCATAATTACAGATACGAAAGCACCCACCATGTAGCAGAAAGAGCAGGGACCTGGGTTTGAAGCCTGCTTCTGCCCCCCACTGCCTGGGAGAACCTTGGGCAAGTCATTTCATTCCTTTGATCCTCTCAGCCTCTTGTCTGCAGAATCGGGGTGGGGTGGGGGGGGTGGTATCATCTTTACAGAATGTTGGGGGATTCAGTGAGATAATGTTGATGAAGCCCCTTATAGCATTTTTGCACAGAGTTCAGTGCTGGGTTGTTTATCCTTATTATTAGACCATGTGGCCAAATATGGGTCAGCAGCTGAGACAGTGGGTGTTGAGAAGGGAGCATTCCTTGAAACAGGAGCATTGCTCAAAACATTGATGTACTGCAGGACAGACAGCAGGAATGGAATGCGAAGGCAAAGCTGAGGCCAATTCCAGGAGGAGGACCAGGTAAGAGGGGGCAATGACAGAGCAGCCAGGGGAATGTGAAGGGGACCTGCTAAGCAGTGCCTCTGTCTGTCACCCACGTCCCGTACCCCCCACACTCCTGACGCCACACAAGGCATCAGCACAATGTAGAAGGTTTATGGCCCCTCCCATCTCCCCTGGCACCCCGTTTTCTCTTTCCTCCCTTTCTCCCCAACCTGTGCCCATTTCCTCGTAATCCCTGCCTGGCCAAGGTTAACAGATAATTGGCATTAGCTAAAAAGAAGTTAAGGGGTGATTCCCCACCTTACCTGATTCATGCATTCCTTCAACAAGGGTAGTGTCCATTTTAAAAGGGACATTAAAAGAGGGAAGGGTCGGAGGGAGAAAAAAAAGGAGGTACCATTCATTTCTGATAATTCAAAAGTAATACATGTACATGATAATAAGAAGTAAAACAGTGACTTCCCTTGCAGTCCAGTGGTTAAGAATCTGCCTTCTGTTCACAGATGACATGATACTACATAGACAATCCTAAAGATGCCACCAGAAAACTACTAGAGCTAATCAATGAATTTGGTAAAGTTGCAGGATACAAAATTAATGCACAGAAATCTCTTGCATTCCTATACACTAATGATGAAAAATCTCAAAGAGAAATTAAGGAAACACTCCCATTTAACATTGCAACCAAAAGAATAAAATACCTAGGAATAAACCTACCTAAGGAGACAAAAGACCTATATGCAGAAAACTATAAGACACTGATGAAAGAAATTAAAGATGATACCAATGGTTGGAGAGATATACCATGTTCTTGGATTAGAAGAATCAATATTGTGAAAAATGACTATACTACCCAAAGCAATCTACAGATTCAATGCAATCCCTATCAAATTACCAATGGCATTTTTTACAGAACTAGAACAAAGATCCTTAAAATTTATATGAAGACACAGAAGACCCCAAATAGCCAAAGCAGTCTGGAGGGAAAAAAACGGAGCTGGAGGAATCAGATTCCCTGACTTCAGACTACACTACAAAGCTACAGTAATCAAGACAATATGGTACTGGCACAAAAACAGAAATATAGATCAATGGAACAAGATAGAAAGCCCAAAGATAAACCCACGCACCTATGGTCAACTAATCTATGACAAAGGAGGCAAGGATATACAATGGAGAAAAGACAGTCTCTTCAATTAGTGGTGCTGGGAAAACTGGACAGCTACATGTAAAAGAATAAAATTAGAACACTCCCTAACACCATACACAAAAATAAACTCAAAATGGATTAGAGACCTAAATGTAAGACCAGACACTATAAAACTTTTAGAGGAAAACTTAGGAAGAACACTCTTTGACATAAATCACAGCAAGATCTTTTTTGATCCACCTCCTAGAGTAAAGGAAATAAAAACAAAAATAAATAAATGGGACCTAATGAAACTTAAAAGCTTTTGCACAGCAAAAGAAACCATAAACAAGATGAAAAGACAACCCTCAGAATGGGAGAAAATATTTGCAAACGAATCAACAGACAAAAGGTTAATCTCCAAAATATATAAACAGCTCATGCAGCTTGATATTAAGAAAGCAAACAACCCAATCCAAAAATGGGCAGAAGATCTAAATAGGCATTTCTCCAAAGAAGACATACAGATGGCCAAGAAGCACATGAAAAGCTGCTCAACATCACTAATTATTAGAGAAATGCAAATCAAAACTACAATGAGGTATCACCTCACACCAGTTAGAATGGGCATCCTCAGAAAATCTACAAACAACAAATGCTGGAGAGGGTGTGGAGAAAAGGGAACCCTGTTGCCCTGCTGGTGGGAATGTAAATTGATACAGCCACTATGGAGAACAGTATGGAGGTTCCTTAAAAAACTAAAAGTAGAACTACCATATGACCCAGCAGTCCCACTACTGGGCATATACCCTGAGAAAACCATAATTCAAACAGACACACTCACCCCAATGTTCATTGCAACACTGTTTACAATAGCCAGGCCATGGAAGCAACCTAATGCCCATTGACAGATGAATGGATAAAGATGTGGTACATATATACAATGGAATATTACTCAGCCATAAAAAGGAAGGAAATTGGGTCATTTGTAGAGACATGGATGCATCTAGAGACTGTCATACAGAGTGAAGTAAGTCAGATAGAGAAAAACCAAATATCGTATATTAACGCATATATGTGGAACCTAGAAAAATGGTACAGATGAACCAGTTTGCAGGGCAGAAATTGAGACACTGTTGTAGAGAACAAACGTATGGACACCAAGGGGGGAAAGCGGGGGGCTGGTGGCGGTGGTGTGATGAATTGGAGATTGGGATTTACATGTATACACTGATGTGTATAAAATGGATGACTAATAAGAACCTGCTGTATAAAAAAAAAAAAAAAACTGAAAAAAAAAAGAAAAAGAATCCACCTCCCAATGCACGGGACTCAGGTCTACCCCTGGTCGGGGAACTAATATCTCACATGCTGCGGGACAACTAAGCTCTCGTGCTCTAAAGCCCATGTGCCACAACTACTGGGCACTCCGGAGGCCGTGCACCACAACTAGAGAGAAGGCCATGCACCACAACAAGGATCACACATGCCACAACTAGGACCCAATGCAGCCAAATAAATAAATATTTAAAAAAAAGAACTACAACAAACCAACCAGAAAATGTGAACAAGTAAACGAAGCAAGAACACAATCCTATCTACTGAAAGACTACTCTGTTCATACTTGCGTGTATATCGCTCACACCCTCCTTTAGATCCATATAAAAACATTTTTAATTGGATTATAATATCACATGCTTATAACTTGTTTTTTCACTTAAATTATCTTGAACAAAAGAAAATCATGAACATCTTTGACAATACACTTGTTTCTGAAACACAACATCTTTCTAAGCTTAAATCATTTCGTGTGTGATATAGTAATATTATAATTTATGATGGGGACCACCCCACTGTCAGAAAATCTGATTGTTGCCAATTGTTATTATAAACAATGCTGTTAGAAACCATCCTTAAAGATAAATCTTTTCTTTATAACATCTAGAATTTTTTTCTTTAGGATAAATTCTTAGAAATTAGACTACAAGGTCCAAGATTTTACTTTGGAAAGACACTCTTTACTATTGAAAAACTCAAATATTCCTAAGTAAAGAGAGTAGTGCAATGAATGTCTAAGTACCCTTCACCCAGATTAAACAACTATCAACTAATGGCCAATCTCGTTTCATCTACACGAGGTCCCAATTACCCTCTCCCTTGGATCGTTTTGTAGCAAATCCCAGGCATACATTATTTCATTCATAAATATTTCAACATGTATCTCCAAAAGATGAGGCAAGAGCAAGCTCGTTTTTAAAGCTCCCGGAACATATTGCCAAACTGCCCTGCCAAAAGAAACTTTCGTAGCAATTTCCATTCCCACAATCAGTATAAGAATGTGACAATTTCTTCTCACTTTTGTCAACCCTGAGTGTATCCATTCAGTGTCCCATGACATGGAAAAATATCAAACATGAAAAGCTAAAGCAGAGAGTTCAATAAAGGTGATTTTAAATAGGGAGCCAGTTACAACGATATTGGAAAAGCTGAAGGGACAAAACAACAGAGTGAGGCAGCCCAACAGCCAGAAGCTTCCCACTAGCACCCCTGGGGCTAGAGGGGATAAAGGGAGCAAGTGAAGTAACCAGAGCCCAAGGGCCAGGGCACCCAGCTGGAGCCAGAACCCTGGAAGGAGGAACCCCCCAAGGAGAAATGGAGTCAGTGGCTGCTAGAGATGCCACTAGAAACAAGAAAGAGAGAGAGCGATGTCCTAGCTTCTCACCTCCCTCTACTCCACTGGCCAATCCTAACATGAAGCCAGTGGACAAGAGAGTCTGTGCTATGAATTTGCTTCAGGAGCCACCTCCCGTCCCTCCCCCCAGTCTTCACCAACACAAAGCAGCTGGGACAGGATGGGGAAAGCATCTGAGAGCCAACAGGCCGATAACCAGAACTCTGAGCATTGCCACTCTACTTTAACTTTCTTAATGAACAAGAGGTATATATGGGTCAAAAAATACCTGCAAGTCATCAGAGAAGGCATGAGATTGACAAGTGTAAAGTGTAGACCACAGAGCGAGAAGACACGTGCCGTTGGGGAGAACGGAAATTAGTGCTCCCCATTTGGAGGGAAATTCGTCAATATTTCTCAGAATTTAAAATCACAAACCCTTTAGCCTAGTAATTTCCCTTCCAGAGTTGTAGACCGCATATACTTGCACATAACAAAGATATGTGTGTGAGGATGTTCATTACGACATTGTTTATAATAGCAAAACACTGAAAAGAATTGACATAACCATAGGTACCAGATAAAAAACATGAATGATTAGTTGGAATGATTCCTAAGAGATGCAGCTACATGAATAAAGGTTAAAAAAGTGTGCGTATCACGCTTCCATGTGTTTATAAGTTAATATGTGGTTAAAATAGTTCTCAAACTGTGTACAGTTGTTTCTCAAATCACTGGCAGCAACTGTTGCCTTTGGAGAGTGGAAACAGGGATTAGAAGAGGAGAGAGGTCTTTGTACCCTTTATACTTTCAAAATTTGTTCCCTGTGCTTTGTATTAGGCGGAACCATATGAAATTGCTAACGTGGTGTCATTTTTGACCCACAGAACAGCACTTTCATGTGGCCCAGACTAACATTCTTTTAACAGTGAAAAAAGTAACCATATTTTACGATATCTTCAGGAAGAGCTATGACATTGGAATGTGAATTTGGAGGTGATGATAAGGTGGTGATATGTCACCGCACCCAGTGTCAGGATGATCCCATATCTTCTCAGAATTAAGTTAGAAAAGCCAGGTGACATCCCGTGAACTTGGTGCTTTCAGGAGAATTAGTTACACGAGGATGCCTTCACGATTATCAAGATGATATCGACTTGCTCAAAATGAAGGAGAGTTGACAGGCAGTTTGGGGCTGTGTGTGCTTTCCCATCAGCTCTGGAGGCCACCAGAGACGCAAAACAAACCCAGACTAGGAAGCCGATTCTCCCTCTGCCACTGTTTGAAGATGTGTAGCTTTCTGTTCCCAGAGCTTAAGTACAATTTTCTTCACTTTGAGAGATAAAAAGAAACTTAAGCAACCTTGACAGCTTCTGATGAAAACCACCCCCAGGCTCTTCACATTCCAGAAACTGCCAGGGGCTTGGAAGGCCTCCCACGGATGACTGGACTTGTTCTGATTCGTGAGAAGCATCTCCCTGGGGGCAGGGGGTGGGGTGTGAGTGCTGCAGCCCAGACAGTGAAGTGCGGGACGGGGTAACAATACCAGCAGGAGAAGCAGGACATGTTGGCAGAACCCTAAGCGCCTTACTTGCATTGTCTCCTACCTTCCTCCTCCCTCCCTCCCTCTCTCCCTCTCTCCTTTTTTCCTCCTTCCCTTCTTCCTTCCATCTTTTTACTCCTTTTTTTTAATCACCTTTTCATCGAGCAGTTACTCTATACCAGTTACTTTTGGAGGATGAAAGTTGAGGAAGATAAGGTCTTTCTTCTTGGAGCTCATTGTCAAGAGCAAGAGGAAGACAGAAACTAAAAGCTCACAGTTACCAAATGTTTCTACAGGTCCAGTGCTACACTGTGCATTCAGAATTCACTATCTCACTTAACCAACACTGCAATCCTACGAGGTAGGGGCTTCTGCTTTTCAGAGGAAAAAGTTGAGGCAGGATCAAGGTTTGAACCGAAGGCATCTGTCATTAAACTCTGTGCTCCTACCTGCTAAGATAAATGAGGAATTTAATAAGAATGCAGTAAAAGCATACAGAACCCCAAACCTAGCTTGGGACAGACAGAAACCTTCCAGGATGAGGGAATGTCTCAAAGGACCTGACAGAGGGTTATTATGGGCCAAAGGCTTGGAGGTGAGGAAAAGCATGGCTCCCACAGGGAACCCCAGCAGCAGGATATTGCTGGGATACAATGCCTGAGGATGGATGGAGAAGATAACACAGCGACCGGGCTGGGGAAAGCTCGTTTATCAGCACAGGAGTGAAAGTGCTGGCAGGAGACAGTTATAAGATGCAGGTTGATTGAAGAGAGTTTAATGAAGGAACTATTACAAGGATGTGGGCAGTTTAAGGGAAACCACCACGGGAGGGTGAGACACCTGGACTAGCAACTCCGAGCCAAGGGCTGCCACTTCCCCTGGGCAAGAAGGGGTAAAGGGAGAGACCATTACCGGAACCCGGGAGGGAATGGTGGCTGTGGCTTTAACCCTGAGACCCTGCCTCACTATCACTGGAGCTGGAGCCTTTGGTAAAATAACCCACCGCCAGCCCAGAATGAGGCAGGAGAATCAATATCTCACTTCTTTCTCTTCCTGCCGTCTGATATCCATCTGGTGTCTCTTGATGGCCAAACCCAACCAGAAGCCAAAAGGCAAATGAGCCCAGCTAAGCCAGTCCAGGGAGGTCAGTCTTCCAGGTCAGAGAAGGGCAGAGAAAGGAGGCAAGTGGATCTAGAAAGACAGATGGAGACCACCTAGAACTTCCAGGTTCAGGAGTTGATATTTTATTCTATCAGGGACGGGTATCACTGAAGAGTTTTAGATAGGGATGCAATATGGTCAGATATGAGTTTTCATAAAGACCTCCCTGGCAGTAGTTCAGTGGATAGAGTTTCAGGCAGTGAAACATGAGCCAGGGTGACCAGCTGGACCAGGGAACAGAAGGGCCAAGGTGAGAGATGGTAAGGAGCAGAAAAGGAGCATAGATGGGAAAAGATGACACTTATCCAGGTGAGAGATGGCAAAGAGCTGAAATACAGCATAGATACAAAGGAAAGAATGGAGGTTAAGCCTTCCTGATAGATGGAAATTTTCATGCTTATGAAATGTCCCTCTTTGTCTCTATTAAAAATTTTTGTCTTAAAAAAAATGAAAGAAACTGATGGGCCTCAGTGAAGACAAAAACCAGGACTCATAGTTGAATGACCAACTGAATATTTTTGCCCATAACTGAGATTTTAAGAATATATATCGAAGGAACACAAACAGGTTTAGAGAAAGGTAACTAATGAGTTTTGTTTGAAACAAATTAAATATAAACTATTTATGGGACATAAAATTGTAGACATCTAGCAGACTTTCTGATTTGAGTCCAAATATTGAGTAGTCTCTGTACAGAGGTTTAGATACTAAGGCGATCAGTAGGCAAATTCTAGTTAAATCCATGAGGGTAGATAAGATGTTCCAGAGAGATGCGGATGTCCAGAGAAGGGGGCCAAGTTTTCTGCGGAGCATGAACGCTGAGAGGTGGGAGGAGAAAGAATCACCTACAAGGGAGACAGACAGGAGGAAGCCCAGAGAAGACAACAGCCAGGAGAATGAAACTTCTTGCGAGCAAAGGCTGGAATGATAGACAGCATTAAACACAGTAGAAAGAAAAGGACAAGAGCGTCTGCTGGTTAGATTAGGAGGTCATAGATGACTTTAGAAAGAGTGGTTATGACTGAAGTTGGTGGATGAGTTGCCATGGGTTGAGGAACAAAGTGAAGATGAAGGAAACCCTGAGAATGCAGACTGCTCTGCTCAGAGGTCTGGATGAGGAGGTAGAAAGGAAGGTGACACCTCGGACGACCTCCAGGTCAGTGGAGTCTCATGGTATGAAGGAGGCTTTGAGGAAGAGCTGGTAGAGAAGAAGCAGAGAAGAGGGAGAAGCGATGATACTTAAGAAGAGGGAAGATCACTGATGGAGTCCAGACATGGAGGCCCCAGGAGGGAGCAAAGTCAAACACCCTCTGTATTCTAATTGCCCGAATACTCGTCCATGCCCGCAAACCCCACTACTAGGCTGGGAGCTCATATCTGTTGATGTTGCCCGGTACATGGTTGTGCTCAACCAATGCTTGCTGAGTGAATAAATGCATGCGTGGATGTCTGAGTGCCATACATATATATATATATACACACACACACATATATATATGTGTGTGTGTGTATATATATATATATATATATATATATATATATATATATATATTCAGTGCTATAAGATCAGAGCAACTTGCATGAGATGGCCAAGGTTTAAAACATGAACTCGTCCAATAGAGCTCCAGACCTCTAGAGCAAGATAGTGATCAGCAGTAAGGAAATCTTCAAGATTTACTTTATAGCGACACTCTTAACAAAACGCCCAACCACGTCATGCTGGATGAATGCCTTTATGGTGAGGGTTGTTGGACTAGAATCAGAGAGGTTGGAAACCAACAATTTTTGTGTTTAAACTAATTGGAAATTTTAATAGCACTGATTTTTATTAGCTCATTTAATTTGGTTTATAAGAGGCTACCATGGCTGTGTGTCTTGCTTTTTAGCTTGGGTGAGGGATATAGTCAGATTTCTTCTCAAGGCATTTCTTTAGGTTTTCAGTTGAATTTCTCTCCCAGAGCGGCTAAGGGTTTGGCCACTTGCAAAGAGAGTTGAGGAAGGCGTTCTTGTCTCTGATCCAGTTCTCTGTGGACTGTGGTCTCCATTATTCATCCCTCCTGTCTGGCAATAGGAGTATCTTGAACCTCGGGTTGGCTAGATCAACGAGGGAAGTCACATGCATGGTCAGTGGCTGAGAAGATGCTGAAAAACAAAACAAGAAATGTGGTCATTTGGTGAAAAAAGTGAGGGTAAATTGGGAAAACAAAGAACCGGTATTTCCTTTGAGAAGTAACATGGAGGACAAAATGCACTCACTCCTTGGGTCCCAGCTTCACATTTCCCACTGGGACAGGCAAACCCCCATGAACCTCATCTGTAAAGTGGCAATTCATTCAAATAAAATTTAATTGGTCTCTGCAGTGTGCCACAGACTATTCTAGGCACTTGGAGAACAACAGTGAACAATAATACCCCTTCTTCAGAATGCTTTCAGGGGTAAATGGGATAGTGCATATAGAATTACCTGGTGACAGTTTATAAAAGGTGGTGAATTAGAGGTTAGTGCAATGATGATGGTGCTTCTCATATATGGAATATAATGATACAAGGAAGCTCTGGGAGGAGGAGGGTTGACGGAATGATCATTGAGTTGAATGTCTCACTTCTCGGCTGGGTTGTGAGCTCCGCGAAGCCAGATACACTTCTGCTGTATTCACCTCTCTGAATCCCTAGCACAGTCCCTCACACGTAAATATTTAGTTATTAATAAGAAATCATTCTCAACTGACTGTTGCCAATTAAGTTACAGAATCCCTTCAAAGTTTTTCTTCATCTGTCAACACCCCATGACCTAGGGTCCTGCTGACAACTAGGGGAAGTACAAGGCATGGCTACAATGCCTGGTCCATGGAGGTGCTCAGGACCCAACTCTTCCCATGGATCACTTCCTGTTTGTAGGCTCTGCCCAGCTGAATTCACTCACCTGTTGTTCCTGAGTGGGAGAGCCTTCAGAGCTCTTCCAGCGACTCCCCACGTGCATAGGGGAGGAATTAGGCTCAGTGATGTGAAGGGAGGTGCCCAAAACCACTCACTCAATAACAGACCGAGCTAGGGCAGGGCTAAGATGCAAGAGGCGTGAGGCTGGTCAATGCCTCAAAGTATTGTCATTAGGGAGATAACCTACTCATTGGTGAAACAGTTAAATCCATGTGGCTGATTAAGTGTTAGGAGTCCCAAGGTTGGGAAGGAGAGTGTAAGCAGGAATATGGAAGGAGGCAGTGTGGAGAAGCTGGGACTTCAGCTGGGCTTTTGGAGGGAAGAGATGAGGTGATGGGGAGGGAACAGCATGGGCGAGACCTCAGAGGTAAGAATGGCAGTGGTCCCCCCAGGGCACAAAGAGGAGAGCCAGACTATGGGAAGGAGACAAGGTTAACTGACCTACTCCATGTCAGTTAACTGCATGCCTGCCAGGGCTCTCCATCCTAGTTTATCTCATCCTTCCCATAAACTTATGAGACAGATTTTTGTTACCCTTTTATAGATGGGGAACCAGAACTCCTTGGTATAGGACAAAGCTGGTATTTGAACCAGGTCTGTCTCATGACAAATCTTGATGCTTTTCCCCCTGGCTACGTGTCTTCCTGGAGGGACCAAGTGGGGCTGTATTAGTGATGAGCTCTCCTACTAGAACTGGGGAGATCTCGGTTCTATGCCTGAATAGCTGAGTGGCCTGGGCAAGTGACTTAACCTTTTATCTTCCTCCCCTCCTCTGTCAAAAAAGGTAGTAATGGCTCCTGTTTTATAAATGGCAGTAGTCGTTCCTACCATATGCTTGTCTCAGATCAGCCCAGGGGTTTCTTCTACGGGGTTCTCACCCAGGGCATGGGTTGAGGAAGTGCCGTGGTCACTTTCCTTGAGGAAGAAAAGGAACGTGACAAATCAGTCTTGGCTATTAAAGCCTCCACCCGGCGACACACTCATCTCTACTTCTTTGGTCAATGCAAGTGCAAGTCCAGTGGCTACACCCAAGTTTAAGGGGGCCGGAAAATGCCATCTTACTGTGAGCTGGCTGGGAGAAAACTGCAAGGATTAATGACTCCCACAAATAGCTCATAACTGTATCACTCTGTTTTATAAGAGCTTTTTAGATACCTGAGTTCTCTCCGTTTTCAGAACTCCCCGTGTGACTCTAAACATCAGAATGAAGAATGTAGATGTGATTCTAGGTAATGGGGAACCTTTAAGATTTCCCAGGAAGGAAGGTTATTTCCATAAGTCAATGGAGGCAACAATCAAAGCTGTGTTGGGGACCAATGACAACGGGGATAGAATGCAGGGTACCTTTGCTGTGGAAGGACCTGAAAAGATGGCAACTGTGGAAAAGATACTGGAATAATCCAGGTGCATCCTGGAATTCGGATGGTGTGAGGGAAAGATAAGGCAACTCTACAGAGACATTTTTATGCAATAAACACTAACTGAGTATCTACTCTGTGCCAAGCACTGTGCAAGGCTCTGGAGGCACAGAGATGGATAAGAATGACTGTGGAGGCACTTCCAGTCCTGGTGTGTGAGACAGATGTGAACAACTCATCCTTTTAGGAAACAGAATTAACGAACCTTGCCCTTGGATGTGGCCACTGGACTTGCTTTGGCCAAAGAAGTAGAGATGAGCAGGTCACTTGGCTGCCTCTGTTCTCAGCCCTGTCACCTCAGAGTAAGACGCAACACTTAGTTGTATCCTGGACAAAGTAAACCTGAAATGTCCCTTTAATGAGGGGGTCCACATTTTACTGAAGATGTCGTGGGGAGTCTGAGAAGAGTCCTCCATCGCACACTGCACAGCCGAATATACGGTTACCAAGGTGACCAAGCCCCATTCAATGACGCTCTTCTTCCCCCCACCTGTGCTCTGACCGCAGCCTACCTCACTTCCTTGTCCCAGGCCACTGACACACACCCCCCAATACTGCTAAAGCTCTTCCTTTTCTTTTTGCAAAGCGATCTAGTGCTCCCTCTAAGCCTCTTAGAGTCTGCAGTCTGGCACACATCACAATCCTAGCAGATTATCAACCCTCCTTAGAACTCACCCTCTGTACAAGGGGAAGCAGGTGGTGAAAATAACCATCAACTTTATCCGTCTCGGCCCATTGCCTGTCCTGACACTTCACAGAGCAGAGAATTGTGGCTTCAGCTAATCTGTTACTTAACCTTTTCTCAGAGAACTCTGAGAAGACAAAGCAGGCCAGTCACTCTGCGCCAGCACTCGTCTCACTCCTCGGCAGGTCCCTTCCCTCTTCCCTTCGACTCTGCCCTGTCATTTAGAACTGAGATACGTTTGCCTGGCTCCATGGGTGTCTCCGCTGAACTTGATGGCTGGGGGATCTGTAACTCTCTCTGCTTCTACACACCAGCGCTAGGATTCCAGACACCTGGGGAAGTGAACGGAGGTCCCTGCTGGGTCTCCTACTGGTCCTTCTCCCCACGGAAAGCGAAATGCAGCTCCCAATACCACAACTATGTAGGTAGAATTAGCATTCCAAATAAAACCAAATGATGAATATGTATAAATGTTCTTTCTAGAATGCTAAAGCAACTAACAAATATTGTTCATGTTTTTAAATATATCAATAAACCAAATAATGCTGAGTGAGTGACATATCATACCAATGAATAGTGTCCATTCACCAAATGATGTTGGGGTCATTTCCTACTAATTGTCCCCTATGCACAACTGCTGGCTGGACTCTGCCTCATCCCCAGCACATCCTGGGGATGGAGAAGGCCCATATCTTTAATGCCCTGAGCAGGACTCCGGTCCTCACCTCAGTCAGGCATCTAAATTTTTCCCAGGCCCTAGAGAAGGGTCTGTGACAAAGCCCTTCCTCTTCTTGGAAAACAAATAGAATTAACAAAGCTTGAAGCACGTCCACCAACCTCTGTGTGTCCTTTTCCTGGAAAACAAACAAACAAACCAAAACCAGGATGGTTACGAGGAAGGAGATAACGCACTGCTTGCAGAAGTTCTTTCACAAAACCTTCTTGGGGAGACGGTGCTGGCTGAGTGCTGCATTCCTTTTAGAGACAGAAGTGAACACCCAACCCTACAGATGGTGTAGGAAAGTTGGGACTCTTGTCCAGGGAGGGCATAACAGGGCTCAGGACACCTTGCACCTTCAAGGTGGTCACCTGCTCCCTGCTTGAGGCCACAGAACTTGGCTGTCCATTGCAGACCAACTGCCCTGAGCCCATCCTCAAGCCTTGGCCACTGCCCACTGTGTAATCATTTTGTTATTTTCTATATTTTCTGATTCTCTGGTATCTTGAGGCCTTGCTGCTGCAGGAGAGACTGCTGCTCCCAGGACTAGCCAATTTCTAGAATAGAAAAAATCCACCTGCAAGTGCTCCTTTCACGTGCAAACTAACCAATCCAAAGCCCACACCCCAAACATCTCTTATTGGGCTCACACAGGACTCACACTCCAGGCCAATATTCCCCTGCCCTGATCACCCCAGGGATGGCCAGGTACCAGACAACTCAGGACAGCCCTTGCACTGCAGAACCTGATGAAATGTGTTGGACTAGCCAACGCTAAGCCTGCCTTTCACACAAACCCCAATACAGGCTCTTGCCATGTTTTCTTCCCACTCTCTCTGCCTCCTGACTAGCCCTGCTGCTTCTCCCTGTGGCCCTGCATGGTGTGATGGGCCCCCTCCTCTTGGGAACTATGGGTGGCAAACTGTTTTTTCAATGGCACTCACCCCCTGGTCTGTACACCTCACCATTCCTGAATAATAATGAAACTTACATTTTCAAACACCCACCTTGGGTAGAGGGCTGGAAGTGATGTTGGCAATATTTGAATGTTGCTTAGCTTTGTCCTGGATGGGCACAAAGAGTCAGTGACTAGTGTCAGTCTCTGGGTGTCCTGAAACTTCTGTCTCACTGGATTAAAAAAATCCAAGTTAGGTCCTAGGGCAGAGAGGTGACATTGACAATTTGACAGGTTCTAAAACAGAGAATTAGTAAGGGTTTCCATGCATCTTTGTTCTGCAGTGAAGCTTGTCAGAATCCAAAGCCTAGGTATGTTATTCCTATAAAATCTCACAGCCTTCTTAAATTAAGGTGCCTATAACACAGGTCGAGGAGCATAAAGACCTGTGTTGGAAAACCCCACTCTTCTCCTGTGTCTCCCCTTTACTCTCACATCACTACCCCACTCACAACACTTTGACACCACATGTGTGGGTTTTCCCCCACACCAAGCAGTTGTGTGACACCACCTGGGTGTCTTACAATTTAACTCCTTCCTGACACTGTCTACATGGAGGGCACGAGGCTGCCCCCTATGGTAGAAGCCAATTATAAGTAATAGGTCCCCGAGTTACCCACAACTTCTGTCCAACTTCTGGACAAATTGGAGGTTCCCAAAACCCCCTCCTTGAGTTCAGTTAATTTGCTAGGGAGGCTCACAGAACTCAGAGACATATTTACTTATGTTTACCAATTTATTAAAGGATATGATAAAGGATACAGATGAACAGCCAGATGAAGAGATACATAGGGCGAGGTCTAGGAGGGTCCTAAGCTCAGGAGATTCTGACCCCGTGGAATTGGGGTGCACCACACTCCCACTGTGGATATGTTCACTAACCTGGAAACTTTCCAAGCCCCATGCTTTGGGGATTTTTATGGAGGCTTCATCACATAGACATGATTGACAATTAACTCCATTTCCAGCCCCTCGCCCTTCTCTGGAGATTGGGTGTGGATCTGCAAATTCCAAGCTTCTAATCGTGTCTTTCTCGTGACCAGTCTCCATCCAGGAACCCACCTAGAGTCACCAAATTAGAACAAAAGACACTCGTATCACCCAGAAAATTCCATGGGATTTAGGAGCCCTGTGTCAGGAGCGAGGGTCAAAGATCTAATAGTAGAAAAAAGGATGCTACTAGAGGTCTTATCCCGTAAGAATTTATAAGGGTTTTAGGAGCTGTGCGCCAGGAACTGGGGGCAGAGACCAGCATGTACGCTTTCTACTATTTCACAAGATCCAACCTATGAAATTTGAATCCTTTCGAATAAATGTATTTGAAAATAGATTACACACACCCCTGCTTTCTTAAGTGAAGTTAATTCAAAGGGGGCACCATAAACTAGGCAACAAAAATAAGAATATTTAAGCTCTTAGTGAAGGCCCAAAGCATGCACTCACTTGTCAGTAGACCACATAAGCTTTATTGTCCAGATAATACCTATTTTGATGGTTTAAGAGACACTTGTTTTATTTCTTCCTAGCTTTTTGGAAATTGGCATGATACTAATTTTTACTAGTATAATTAAGAATCAGATGTCTTTACTGACTCTTTCCTACCCTCATTTACAGATAGGACAAACAAGGTTTAAAGAAGCTAAGTGCCCAAAGATTGATGGCTAGAAAATAAAGGAGCTGGGATTTGAAATTAGAGCTGTCAGCTACTGGAAGCTGATTTCTAAACCTCACGTCTGTACTGAACAACTAGCATTGTCAGATTAGTGACTTAGGGTGGCTGGTGGGTTACTGAGTTTTACCTATAGGAAGGTCCACCAGTAATGCTGTGGGAGTAAAATGAAATGCCACAAAGTGTATACAGTAGCAGAGAGTCAAGTTCCTGCTGGTAGATTCTATAATGCCCTTCCTGAGGAAATGCCACACTGTTGCTCATTTAGGGAGAAGTTACTCCATAGACATTTCCCTGCAGAAGAAGTTCTCCAGCTCTGAGAGTGTTTTATCCTGCTTTCTGTTGGTTTGTTTTCATTTTCCCAAATGTCATGAACACCATTTTTTCACTAGTGCTACTGAATTAGCTTGTCTCAGAGTCTAGAGCCAGCCTGGTTGCACTTTTGAAGTTGAGGGACCAGAGCTGTGCAAGTCTTTGCCTCAGAGCTTCTACCTTCAAGGATGTATTTTGAGTGATTGATCTTGAACTTAGTTGTACTCTTCACGTGGGAAATTTGATTAGTGTCCACATAATTAGTAAGACCCCCCCAACTTTATACTGTCCTGAGATTGAGTCGTTGTGGAGCCAGAAAGATGAGCTGTGTGACCTTGGGCAAGTCATTTAACCCCTGTGCACCTTAATTTCAGTTGAATCACTTCAAAACCATTCACTGAGGTCCTACTAAATTCCAGGCCCCGGGCTAGGTCACACAAGAACGCAGGTTTTGAAGCTAGACAGACCTGGGGTCGTACTCCAGCCCATCACCTGCCTAATCATGGGGCCTCGGGACAGCCATTTCCCTTCTCTAATATTAGCCAGCAACCCAGGACCGCATGCCTTCTCCATCACCCTGCAAGGATTGATTAAACCTCTATCATGTATCGGGGTCCATCCTGGGTAAAGTGAACACCAAACCCAGACACAGGACAGTGTTTACCACACACAGGCACTGCCGTGAGCCTTTGACATGCGTTAACCCAGTTAACCCTCATGACGACCTATGTATGAGGTAGGCACTCTCAGTATCCCTGTCCTGCAGCCAGGAAATCGGGGCACAGAGAAGTTAAACTTCTGGCCTAAAGTCACACAGCTACTCAGTGGAAGAGCCAGGATTCAAACCCAGGCAATCTGGGTCCAGAGTCCCTGCCCATCTCCCTGTGCAAATTCAGGCTCTCAGTGACCGTCCCAGAACTTCAGCAACAGATTCCTGTCCAGTTTCTGCTACCATTCTTGTCCTCTTCAGTGGTCTTTCCACACAATAGTCAGCTCATGTCCCTCCCTGCATAAAACCTTCCAACAGTTCCTCACACCTTCAGGGTCAAGACCAAATTCCCCTCCAGACCCCAGAAGCCCACCAGTCCTGCCCTTGAACAATTTCCACAGGCTCAGCTCTCGTAGGACACAGCCCTTCCCAAACTACCACCCCTTGCATGTTCCTACCACATGAGAACACCCTGGGACCTTGACTTTCTGTGCTGTGGCTTACCCTGCTCCCTCTTTCCCTCCCCTCCACCAGGCCATGCCCAATTCATTTTTTAATAGAACACTTATTAGGATTTTTTTTTTCATGCAGACAAATTTACAAAAACAAAACAAAACAAAACTCCACTGACTTTCTGTTAAGATATATATATGTATGTGTGTGTGTATGTGTAGAGAGAGAGACTGAGAGACAGAGAGAGAGACAGAGAGCGAGACAGAGAGAGAGAAATACATTCATATGGTGCTTTAGTTTACCAGCATTGCCGTAACAAAGTATCACAGACCGGGTAACTTAAACAACAGAAATTTATTTTCTCACAGTTTGGAGGCCGGAAGTCCAAGATCAAGGTGTTGGCAGGATTGCTTTCTTCTGAGGCCTCTCACCTTGGCTTGTACGCAGCAAGCTTCTCCCTGTGTCTGCTGTGTGTGTCTCTGTCTTCCATGTGTGTCTGTGTCCAAATCTCCTCTTCTTATAAATAGGACAGTCATATTGGATTAGGGCCCATCCATATGGCCTCATTTTAACTTAATAACCTCTTTAAAGACCCCATCTCTAAATAGAGTCACATTTCAAGGCACTGGGGGTTAGGACTTCAATATATGAAATTTGGTGGGGGGGGACACAATTCAGCCCATAACACGTGGTTAGACAATTCCGGCAGAAGACAAGATACAAACTAAAAACAGAAAGCGTTTTTCCTCTTTCCCATGGCTTTCCACACAGGAAACCACTATGAACAGTTTCTTGGGATTCCCACCCATTTGACTTATATGCATAGACCACCCCCTCTCCCCTTAAAATCATCTAGAACAAAGTGACTATAATTTCTACAGTTTTGCTTCTTGCTTTTTCCACTTAATAACGTCTTATTACCTCTTCATAGCAACACATACAAATCTGTCTCACTCTATGGGCTACAGAGTCTCCAGCACAGAGAGGTACCTACTTTCTTGAATCCAGCCCCTGGATGAACACTTTGGTTGTTTCCTAAGCTTGCAGCACTACAAACAAAGCTGCAGGGAACACCATTGCACGTGGATCTGGGCAAACTTTTGCCGGTAAAATCCTAGGCTAAATTCCTACCTGGTAGATCGCTGGGCTAAAGGACACTTGTAGCCTGCACATTGGTGGGCTGGGCTAAATCTCCACTTCTGAAAAGCACCCCAATTTATGCTCCTAGCAGGAGTGGGTGAGAGAGCCTGCTCCGATGGGTGTTAGCTTATTTTATTTTATTTATTTATTTTTTTAAACATCTTTATTGGAGTATAATTGCTTTACAATTGTGTGTTAGTTTCTGCTTTATTACAAAGTGAATCAGTTATACATAGACATATGTTCCCATATCTCCTCCCTCTTGCGTCTCCCTCCCACCCTCCCTATCCCACCCCTCTAGGTGGTCACAAAGCACCGAGCTGATCTCCCTGTGCTATGCGGCTGCTTCCCACTACCTATCGATTTTGCGTTTGGTAGTGTGTATATGTCCATGACACTCTCTCACTTTGTCCCAGCTTACCCTTCCCCCTCCCCATATCCTCAAGTCCATGCTCTAGTAGGCCTGTGTCTTTATTCCCGTCTTACCCCTAGGTTCTTCATGACATTTTTTTTTCTTAGATTCCATATATATGTGTTAGCATGCAGTATTTGTTTTTCTCTTTCTGACTTACTTCACTCTGTATGACAGACTCTAGTGAGCTTCAAGCTCTTTGTAATTCCTCAGCTGACTCCTGACCCCTCCAGGTGAGTTGAACAGTCTCGCCCTTTTGTCCCTTTTGTCACGCCCCAGTGCCCTTTTGTCTCTGTTACAGCTTCCTGCACACAGTTGTTTAGCTATAATTTCTTTTTTTTTTTTCAATATGAAAAAGATTTTATTTCAAGTTTAGGAAAAGGAAGGAAACTACAAAAACAAAAAACATTTCAACAAAGCAGACTTAAACCACTTTATAAATGTAAGCATATAATTTCTTCAGGGCAGAGAAAAGCTGGCTTCACTTTTGTGCACCCAGGGCCTTGATCATAGCAGGCGCTCATTAAAGTTTATTGAATTGCTTATTGGCTCCTTCAGGTCCCTTCCTGATCTTACAATCCTGTGAGTCTAGGCTGGGGATAATGTTTCTTGACATGGTCAGGTATTCGAGAAAGAGTTCTAGAATGCAGCCCATTCTGGGGAAGCTGCATCCGGAGGGACACCATGATGTCCAAGGAGCAGAGGTCTAACTTATGCTGCACGGGAGGCTCAAGCCGAGTCCCAGGGTGTTTTGGAGAGGTCAGAGCCTGTCAGTCAGAGGGTGGTCATGGAACACATGCAGTCTCATTGCGATGGGCTGGCCTCCAACATGGGAAACTGGGCCATCAGAGCTGACGGAGACCTTGGGGTGGGAGGTGGTGCCTCTCTGACCTCTCAGCCTCCATCAAAAGTCGAGATGGCTCCCCACACTTGTCAAGCTGGGACTGTGATCTTTTTAATTGTAAAAACTTTGAAATGTCAAGATACTTACGCCTTTATTTCCTATCGACTACATCTCTAAGTAACATTCAGATCTTACCTGCTCCGCTTCTAGCTTTATGCTGAAAGTAATATTCTTGGAGATTTGGACGTGTCCTGAGCCCTGAGTTATCAGGAACCCTATTTTGCTGATGGCCCATGGCCAAGTTCTGTGGGGTCAACCGAGTGACTAGTTCATGGAGTGACAGTAAGGGAGGAGGTGGGCTGCCCTGTTATTCCCCGGGCAGAAGATATCCACCCAGGGTGACATGCAGTCATTACTCTCTTATTTCATTTAAGACACTGAGGGGAAATTTTTGTGCAGTTCGATACTAAAACCTTGGAAGAAAGCAAACCAGCATTCTCTAAACTTTTCAAGTAAGAGCTTGGAAAGTGTCAATGTGCATTTCCCTCTTCCCAGGTATAGAGCATCTTCTGGGGATGCACAGACCTGGATATAACTTTGCTTAAGGACAATAGACGAGAGCCTCAATGCTTCCATTAGAGAGGCTCTACAATGTAACTTCCTACCTCCCTGAGCCCCCTGGACCTCTCTGTCAGCTGACAGTACCCCAGATTCTGGCAGAGGAAATTTCAGAGAAGACTGGAGTAGATACTGATGTACTGGTTCCAGGGTTTAGGTAAAAACGATTCAGTTGAAAACCGAGGCAGCCGATAAGGCCACCTGGCTGAAATAAAGGTATGTCAAAACCAAACGACGCCAGGGTCTGAGTTTTCAGTACATACCGGTCATTTGGATGCACTGGATCATTCTGGAACTTTTGAAATATACCTTTAATCATTTTAGTGTATTTCAGAATTTCTCAGGTTTGAAGAAAAAGGATTCTAATGTTTTCTTATTTATTCCTAATTCAATTTCAGCCTATTATGACTGTTTAGACTGCAAGAGCAAAATGGTAGAACAGTCTAAAAGCCTAACGATAAGGATT
Organism: Delphinapterus leucas; assembly: GCF_059928025.1. Classification (NCBI taxonomy): domain Eukaryota; kingdom Metazoa; phylum Chordata; class Mammalia; order Artiodactyla; family Monodontidae; genus Delphinapterus; species Delphinapterus leucas. Next base: position 43,230,472 of record NC_143133.1, on the reverse strand, counting down.
AGTTAAAACAACCTGAAAGTACAACAGGGAATTAACTGGAAAACAACCTAAATGTTCCACAGTTGGTGGCTGGCATCAGTGAACTGTGGTGGGTTGTAATACAGTATTTACTGTATGATCAAACGTTATAGAAAACGATATATTTATAATACATGCGTGGATGCATGCAAAATAATGTGAATTACACAGCTGGTCTGCCCCACCCCGATAATTCCAGGCTTCAGGCCAGAGTACAGTGGGGGTCTGACACCCCATATATCTAAACATTCAGAAATTATTGATCAAACTAACACACTGTTAAATGAAATAGGTTCTATTCTTCCTTTAATCAATATACTTTTCTAATGACTTTGGAGGCTGAGGTGAAATGCAGACTCCTACATTTAGACTCCGCAGAGCTCCAAGCTGGAGAGTAGAAACATGAAGCAGTGAGTAGTTGCCCCTCTCCCTCGCCCCTCAGCTCTTGCTCAGCTCAGCCCCCAGCCGTCAGCCCTCAGCCCCGAGTCTGTCCCCTTCTTTCGTCACCCACAGCTCCATCCCGTGGCATGAGCAGCGTCACATGCATGTGTGAGCCACCCAGCCTGCACATCCCAGTTCTGTCCCTAGCCCACTCTTAATAGCCACCATTAGGTCCCCTTTGGGACTAAGGGTGCCCAAGCAGCAGTGTGGCCCACGCTTATGAAGCTGGACCCAGGAAACTGGTCCATGAAGGTGAAAAAGTGGGCCTGGGACATTTGGGATATGAATTCTGGGTCTTGGGTGTCGACGGGAGGTCTAGAAGGAGAGTGGGCACTAGCTCTTAGTGGGTACAGCCCTGTGACCCCACAAACTCCTTCCCTGATAGACAGAGGCCTGGCCTCATGGGGTTTAGGGCAGTGGGTTAGCTTCCTATTGCTGCTGTAACAAATGACCACCAATTTAATGGCTGAAAACAACATAAAATTTATTATCTTACAGTTCTGGAGGTCAGAGGTCCAACACAGATCTCACTGGATAAAATCAAGATGTCAGCCAGTCTACACTCCTTTCTTAAAGCTCTAGGGGAGAACTCATCTTGCTTGTTTCATCTTCTAGAGGCTGCCCACATTCCTTGGTTCATGGCCCCTTCATCCATCTTCAAAGCCAGCCTCACTGCATCTCAGACTATCCTTCCATGGTCACGGTTCCCTCTGGCCACAGCTGGGAAAGGCTCTCCCCTTTTAGGGGTTCATGGGATTAGATTAGGTCCAACTGGATAATCCAGGATAGGCTCCCTATTTCAAGATTCTTGACCTTTATCACGTCCTCAAAGTCCCTTCTGCCATGTAAGGTGACATACTTACAAGTTCTAGGCATGAAGATGAGGATACACTGAGGTATGTGGGGGGTATTATTCTGCTTGCCAGTGACAGGGACCCCTATTGGGTCTAAGGTCAACTTTGTAGGCACACAAGTATTAACGATGATTGTCTTTGGGCACATGAGATTATGGATAATCACTATTATCTGATTTGATTGTAATTGGGAAGATACTGAAGTAGAATAAGAAAATATAATTTTAAATGGCTCCATTTCCTTTGGTTTAGGGCATTACCTATGTTCTCCTATTGTTGAATATCTAGGTCACTTGCAGCCTTTATCTGTAGCAATTGGCCTGAGCAGAAATAACTGGCAGAAAAAGAATTTGAAATGAAAAGCAACTAGTACAAGACAAAGCAAAGCAAGGCAAAAAATTCTAAAAATGACCAGCTGTTTTTTTTTAATTTTAATAAATGTTTTATTTAATCCAACATACACACAACATAATCACATCAACACATAATCAACACTTTAAAAATAATTATAGGGTCTTGGTGCTCCGGCCGGGTTTTAGGCTCGTGCCTCTGAGGTGGGAGAGCCGAGTTCAGGACACTGGTCCACCAGAGACCTCCCAGCTCCATATCAAACGGTGAAAATCTGCCAGAGATCTCCATCTCAACGCTAAGACCCAGCTCCACTCAATGACCAGCAAGCTACAGTGCTGGACACCTATGCCAAACAACTAGAAAGAGAGAAACACAACCCCACCCATTAGCAGAAAGGTTACCTAAAATCACAATAATGTCACACCCGAAAACACACCACTGCACGTGGTCCCACCCACCAGAAAGACAAGATCCAGCCTCATCCACCAGAACACAGGCACCAGTCCCCTCCACCAGGAACCCTACACAACCCACTGAACCAACCTTAGCCACTGGGGGCAGACACCAAAAACAACGGGAACTACGAACCTGCAGCCTGTGAAAAAGAAACCCCCAAAACAGTAAGTTAAGCAAAATGAGAAGACAGAGAAAAACACAGCAGATGAAGGAGCAAGGTAAAAACCCACCAGATCAAACAAATGAAGAGGAAATAGGCAATCTACCTGAAAAAGAATTCAGAGTAATGATAGTAAAGACGATCCAAAATCTTGGAAATAGAGTAGCAAAAATACAAGAAACGTTTAACAAGGACCTAAAAGAACGAAAAAGCAAACAAATAATGATGAACAATAAAATAAATGAAATTTTAAATTCTCTAGAAGGAATCAATAGCAGAATAACTGAGGCAGAAGAATGGATAAGGGACCTGGAAGATAAAATAGTGGAAGTAACTACTGCAGAGCAGAATAGAGAAAAAAGAATGAAAAGAATTGAGGACAGTCTCAGAGACCTCTGAGACAACATTAAATGCACCAACATTTGAATTACAGGGGTCCAAGAAGAAGAAGAGAAAAAGAAAGGGACTGAGAAAATGTTGGAAGATATTATAGTTGAAAACTTCCCTAATATGGGAAAGGAAATAATCAAGTCCAGGAAGTGCAGAGAGTCCCATACAGGACAAGTCCAAGGAGAAACACACCAAGACACATATTAATGAAACTACAAAAAATTAAATACAAAGAAAAAATATTAAAAGTAGCAAGGGAAAAACAACAAATAACATACAAGGGAATCCCCATAAGGTTAACAGCTGAACTTTCAGCAGAAACTCTGCAAGCCAGAAGGGAGTGGCAGGACATATTTAAAGTGATGAAAGGGAAAAACCTACACCCAAGATTACTCTACCCAGCAAGGATCTCATTCAGATTTGAAGGAGAAATTAAAACCTTTACAGACAAGCAAAAGCTAAGAGAATTCAGCACCACCAAACCAGCTTTAAAACAAAACGCTAAAGGAACTTCTCTAGGCAGGAAACATAAATGAAGGAAAAGACCTACAATAAAAAACCCAAAACAATTAAGAAAATGGTAATAAGAACATACATACTGATAATTACCTTAAATGTAAAGGGATTAAGTGCTCCCACCAAAAGACATAGACTGGCTGAATGGGTACAAAACCAAGACCCATATATATGCTGTCTACAAGAGGCCCACTTCAGACCTAGGGACACATACAGAATGAAAGTGAGGGGATGGAAAAAGATATTCCATGCAAATGGAAAACAAAAGAAAACTGGAGTAGCAATTCTCATACCAGGCAAAACAGACTTAGAAAAAAAGACTATTACAAGAGACAAAGAAGGACACCACATAATGATCAAGGGATCAATCCAAGAAGATATAACAATTGCAAATACTTATGCACCCAACATAGGAGTACCTCAATACATAAGGCAAATGCTAACAGCCATAAAAGGGGAAATCGACAGTAACACATTCAAGTAGGGGACTTTAACACCCCCCTTTCACCAATGGACAGGTCATCCAAAATGAAAATAAATAAGGAAACACAAGCTTTAAATGATACATTAAACAAGATGTACTTAATTGATATTTTAAGGACATTCCATCCAAAACCAACAGAATACACTTTCTTCTCAAGTGCTCATGGAACATTCTCCAGGATAGATCATATCTTGGGTCATCAATCAAGCCTTGGTAAATTTAAGAAAATTGAAATTGTATCAAGTATCTTGTCCGACCACAATGCTATGACACTCGATATCAATTACAATCTGTAAAAAATACAGACACATGGGGGCTAAACAATACAATGCTAAATAACCAAGATATCACTGAAGAAATCAAAGAGGAAATCAAAAAATACCTAAAGACAAATGAAAATGAAACATGATGACCCAAAAACTATGGGGTGCAGCAAGAGCAGTTCTAAGAGGGAAGTTTATAGCAATACAATCCTACTGCAAGAAACAGGAAACATCTCAAATAAACAGCCTAAACTTACACCAAAAGCAATTAGAGAAAGAAGAACAAGAAAACCCCAAAGTTAGTACAAGGAAAGAAATCAGAAAGATCAGATCAGAAATAAATGAAGGAAATGATAGCAAAGATCAATAAAACTAAAAGCTGGTTCTTTGAGAAGATAAACGAAATTGATAAACCATTAGCCAGACTCATCAAGAAAAAAAGGGAGAAGACTCAAATCAATAGAATTAGAAATGAAAAAGGAGAAGTAACAAATGACATTTCAGAAATACAAAGGATCATGAGAGATTACTACAAGCAACTATAGGCCAATAAAATGGACAACCTGGAAGAAATGGACAAATTCTCAGAAAAGCACAACCTTCCAAGACTGAACCAGGAAGAAATTGAAAATATAACCAGATCAATCACAAGCACTGAAATTGAGACTGAGATTAAAAATCTTCCAGCAAACAAAAGCCGAGGACCAGATAGCTTCACAGGTGAATTCTATCAAACACTTAGAGAAGAGCTAACTCCTATCCTTCTCAAACTCTTCCAAAATATAGCAGAGGGAGGAACACTCCCAAACTCATTCTACGAGGCCACCATCACCCTGATACCAAAACCAGACAAAGATGTCACAAAGAAAGAAAACTACAGGTCAGTATCACTGATGAACATAGATGCAAAAATTCTTAACAAAATACCAGCAGACAGAATCCAACAGCACATTAAAAGGATCATACACCATGATCAACTGGGGTTTATTCCAGGAATGCAAGAATTCTTCAATATACACAAATCAATCAATGTGATAAACCGTATTAACAAATTGAAGGAGAAAAACCATATGATCATCTCAATAAAGACAGAAGAAGGTTTTGACAAAATTCAACACCCATTTATGATAAAAACCCTCCAGAAAGTAGGCATAGAGGGAACTTACCTCAACATAATAAAGGCCATATATGTCAAACCCACAGCAAACATCATTCTCAGTGGTGAAAACCTGAAAACATTTCCTCTAAGATCAGGAACAAGACAAGGTTGTCCACTCTCACCACTGTTATTCAACATAGTTTTGGAAGTTTTAGCCACAGAAACCAGACAAGAAAAAGAAATAAAAGGAATCCAAACTGGAAAAGAAGAATTAAAGCTGTCACTGTTTGCAGATGACATGATACTATACATAGAGAATCCTAAAGATGCTACCAGAAAACTACTAGAGCCAATCAATGAATTTGGTAAAGTAGAAGGATACAAAATTAACACACAGAAATCTCTTGCATGCCTATACACTAATGATGAAAAATCTGAAAGAGAAATTAAGGAAACACTCCCATTTACCACTGCAACCAAAAGAATAAAATATCTAGGAATAAACCTACCTAAGGAGACAAAAGACCTATATGCAGAAAACTATAAGACACTGATGAAAGAAATTGAAGATGATACAAACAGATGGAGAGATATACCATGTTCTTGGATTGGAAAATTCAACACTGTGAAAATGGCTATACTACCCAAAGCAATCTACAGATTCAATGCAATCCCTATCAAACTACCAATGGCATTTTCTACAGAACTAGAAAAAAAAAATTCACAATTTGTATGGAAACACAAAAGACCCCAAATAGCTAAAGCAATCTTGTGAAAGAGAAACGGAGCTGGAGGAATCAGGCTCCCAGACTTCAGACTCTACTACAAATCTACAGTAATCAAGACAGTATGGTTCTGGCACAAAAACAGAAATATAGATCAATGGAACAGGATAGAAAACCCAGAGATAAATCCACGCATTTATGGTCACCTTATTTTTGATAAAGGAGGCAAGAATATACAATGGAGAAAAGATAGTCTCTTCAATAAGTGGTGCTGGGAAAACTGGACAGCTACATGTAAAAGAATGAAATTAGAACACTCCCTAACACCATACACAAAAATAAGCTCAGAATCGATTAAAGACCTAAATGTAAGGCCAGACACTATAAAATTCTTAGAGGAAAGCATAGGCAGAACTCTCTAGCAAGATCCTTTTTGACCAACCTCCTAGAGAAATGGAAATAAAAACAAAAATAAAGAAATGGGACCTAATGAAACGTAAAAGCTTTTGAACATCCAAGGAAACCATAAACAAGATGAAAAGACAGCCCTCAGAATGGGAGAAAATATTTGCAAATGAAGCAACTGACGAAGGATTAATCTCCAAAATACACAAGCAGCTCATGCAGCTTAATATCAAAAAAACAAACAACCTAATCCAACAATTGGCAGAAGACCTAAATAGACATTTCTCCAAAGAAGATATACAGGTTGCCAACAAACACATGAAAGAATGCTCAACATCATTAATCATTAGAGAAATGCAAATCAAAACTACAATGAGGTACCACCTCACACCAGTCAGAATGGCCATCATCAAAAAATCTAGAAACAATAAATGCTGGAGAGGGTGTGGAGAAAAGGGAACCCTCTTGCACTGTTTGTGGGAATGTAAATTGATACAGCCACTATGGAGAACAGTATGGAGGATCCTTAAAGAACTAAAAATAGAACTACCATATGACCCAGCAATCCCACTACTGGGCATATACCCTGAGAAAACCATAATTTAAACAGAGTCATGTACCACAATGTTCATTGCAGCACTATTTACAATAGCCAGGACATGGAAGCAACCTAGGTGTCCATTGACAGATGAATGGATAAAGAAGATGTGGCACATATATACAATGGAATATTACTCAGCCATAATAAGAAATGAAATTGAGTTTTCTGTAGTGATGTGGATGGACCTAGAGACTGTCATACAGAGTGAAGTAAGTTGGAAAGGGAAAAACAAATACCGTATGCTAACACATATATACGGAATCTAAAAAGAGAAAAATGGTTATGAAGAACCTAGGGGCAGGACAGGAATAAAGACGCAGACCTACTAGAGAATGGACTTGAGGACATGGGGAGGGGGAAGGGTAAGCTGGGACAAAATGAGAGAGTGGCATGGACATATATACACTACCAAGTGTAAAATCGATAGCTAGTAGGAAGCAGCCTCATAGCACAGGGACATCAGCTCGGTGCTTTGTGACCACCTAGAGGGGTGGGTTAGGGAGGGTGAGAGGGAGGGAGATGCAAGAGGGCAGAGATATGGGGACATACGTATATGTATAGCTGATTAACTTTGTTATAAAGCAGAAACTAACACATCATTGTAAAGCAATTATACTCTAATAAAGATGTTAAAAAATGTATCAGCCTAAAAAATAATAAATAAATAAAAGAATACTTAAGGAGACATGCTCTGTATTTTTAGATACCTGAAGGACTGTCACACGTTCACAGAGGTATAGAAGCTAGAATTTGATGGGTATATAATAAGAACCCTGACTAAGCCGAATTTGCCTAAAGTATAGGGTACACAAAAGGGAATACAGTATTTGGAAATGAGTTGCAAAAGGTCTTTTAGTACCAGCTTCTGGAAGTCTGTAAAAGTCAGATCAAAGTGTTAGGACCTTAATCATATAGATGGTGAGAATCCATTGGAATTTTTAATTTTCTTTTCTTTTGACAAGATAACATACATATGGTAAGAAATGTAAACAGCAAAAAAAAAATCTATGGAAAATTCTTGACTCCCAAAGCTGCTGGTTTCCTTTTCATACTAATACAACAATATATATAATGCCAGCTCTTGTCTAAAATAGAAATGTAAATTGTCACATACTCTATACTATTTCATGAAAAATTACTGCTACTATTACTACTACTATTAGTAGTATTATGCTTACCTCATCTTGAAGATTGTTCCATATCCATACGTATAAAGTCGCTTCCTTCATTAAAAAAAACCAAAAAACCTTATATAAATATATTTTTTTAACTTTTTATTTTATATTGGAGTACAGTTGATTAACAACGTTGTGTCAGTTTCAGGTGTACAGCAAAGTGATTCAGTTATACATGTACATATATCTATTCTTTTTCAAATTCTTTTTCCAATTAGGTTGTTATACAATACTGAGCAGAGTTCCCTGTGCTCTACGGTAGGTCCTTGTTGGTTATCTATTTTAAATATAGCAGTGTGTACATGTCAATCCCAAACGGTTACCGGGGGGGAAGGGTGGGAAGGAGGGATAGTTAGGGAGTTTGGCCAGCTGTTTTTACAGTGGTCTGGGGATTTCTAGGAGGTCCCTGAGGCGCTTTCAGGGGTTCGCAAAGTCAAAGCTATTGTCCTGATGCACTAAGATGCCATGTGCTTTTTCTCACGCCCCTCAGGAGTGGACAGTGCAGGTTTCCAGAGGCTACAGCAATATCACGACAGATTGAATGCAGCCACAGAAAGGAGGAGGCTTCCGCTAAACCAGACAAGAAAGAGCTTTGCAAAAGTGTAAAACAATGTCATCCTTCTAATTATTTTTTATTTTGGAAAATATAGCTATTTTTCACAAAAATGTTTCTGTTAACACGCCGTAGGTTTATTATTATTTAAAATAATGGTTTAAAATTTTCTTCTTTTTAATTTCTAGTTCAGTCAATTTTAATAGCTATACCTCACAGAAACGGAAGTTTGGGGATCTCCATCATCTTTAAGCAGGTGAAGAAGTCCTGAGGCCAGATTGTTTGACCACTGAGCCTAGCAGTCAGGAGAGCAGGGTCACATCCCACCCAGAGGGACATGACAAGGACTAGACAGGCCTGGCAGGGCTGGAGTCTGGGCCGGGGGAGGGCGGTGACGAGTGGGCAGAGGACCTAGGAGGTGTCCCAGTCCGTCAAGGAAAGCCCTCCCAAGGCATAAAGAAGGGTGAGCCAGCTGACAGGGCACTTTAGAGAGTCTACCGTCTCTGCCCCACCCCCGAACAGTCTAGAGCAGGTGAGCAGTGAAGACCCTTCCTAAATTACTGACTTGCTGATTCAGTGACATAAGGAATCCTAGAGAAAGCAGGTTTGGGTAGAAGGATGAGAAGTGTGGTTTTCAGCAGGTGGAGGTTGAGGTGGGGATGAGGTCCTTGTCGCCACCTACAATGTGGGACATTGGTTTCAAGTCCCCAAGCCAATCTGGGATAAATAAGACGATGCTTAAGAGGGTAGCTCTTAAAAGTCCTCATCAGAAGAAAAGAAATTGAAAGTATGTGTGGCGAGGGATGCTAACCAGACTTACTGTGGTGCTCATTTTGCAATATACACATGTATCGAATCATTATGTTGTACACCTGAAACAAATATAACGTTCTGTGTCAATTGTATTGCACTTAAAAAGAGATGTCTTACCATTCTTTTAAAAATAAAGAAGGGTAGGATCATGGATAGTCTGCTTGAAGGCAAAGGGCTGTGGATTGTAAATCTGACTTTGCCACTTACTGACTGCAGTGGGTGTGCAGTTCTGAACCTCTTCGGCCCTCAGTTTCCCCATCTACAAAATGGGCATTAAAACAGCCCCTACTTCTTGGGGTTGTTGTGAGAATCCAGAGAGCCGGAGCACGGAAAGTACCCAACACAATGCGCAATAAATCACCTTTTTTTCCTGGGGCAAGGGTGAGGGGCATGGTGTCCCTTTGGAGGTGGCTATTTCTCTGTCAGGAAACCTTTATCATTCTTTCTAAATTCACATTCTTTCTCCCACCCAGGGCAGACTTAGTCACCCACTTGGCAGCAGCAGGGCCTCGGTGGCTCACACACTTGCCTACGCACACCTGGGGAAGGGAACCTGGGCAGGGGCTGGACACACCCTGAGCTGAGCGGCCTGCCCTGTCCCGCCTGAGTCAGCTCCCTCCCCACCGCCTGATGTCGCCCCACGAGCGCGGGGCCAATCAGCGTGGTCGCCGCCCTCGCCAGGTACCCGGCTCACACCTGCTCCAGTAAACCAGTGGGATGCAGGAGCCCGCTCTTCCCGGCCCCCCTCCGATCCTGCCCTCTCTGCCAGCGTTCTCCAGGCCTTGGCTCCCACCCTTGCTGTCATCTCTCCCATCCCATTGCTTTGGACACCCCCCTCCCCTTAAAAGGCAGGAACCTTACTTCCTAAGGGGGGCGGGATGGGAAGGGAGAGGAAAGAACCACCCGCAGCAGGGCATTTCTTACAAGGTTGGCCTTGAGCGAGATTTTAATTTTTTTTTTCCCTAAGACCCAGACTGGCTTTTCCCGTTTCACTGGCAAATGTTATCACAGAGAGGAACTGCAGAGAGGAGGAAATGGAAACCTGGGGAAAATCAGCTGAACATAGAAACAATGGGAGGAGGGTGTGATGCACAGAGGCCTCAGGGTGCACCTGCCAGGCCACCCCCAACCTAATTCCACCACCATGCGTTTCCCCAGAGGCAGGAGCTTCCTCTGACTTTGAGATCCTCTAAGATGATTCCAGGGGAAAACCCGGCATCTGCTGTTACAAAATGGCAGGTATACTGCTAAAATGCTTTTACATTGTTACCTCATTTCACTTTCTTGCCTGGGGGATTTGTATCATCGTCCTCAGTCTGCAGATGAGGAAATCGAGGTCTAGGAAGGGTGGTTTGAACAGCTAGTGACAGAGCCAGAAAGCAAAGCACTTGGGGTAAACACTCTACTCTTCCACCTCTCTTACTCTGTAATGGATTGGCTGACACCCAGCAGGGAGCCATCATAGAACACGCTAGCTTCCTGGGGAGAGGACAGTCGACTGAAAAAAAATGCACAACCTAAAAGTTGAGGGTTACGTTTTATTCGGCGGAATTTCTGAGGACTTCATGCCTGGGAGACGGGACCCTCAGGTCTCTCTGAGGGACCTCTTTGAGGAGGTAAAGAAGGAGCCCTGTTACAGAGAAGTTTTTGCAATGAAGACCAGGTAGTCAGAACATCAAGAGATTACTGTTAATTAAAGAAAACCAGACATCTCAAGAATTTAGTGCTTTTCTATATGGGAAGATGCAAGAGTCTGGGCTCACTGAAATCATTCCTTTGCTCTGCCCCTCAGCTCTCCGGGGCCAGAATCCTGTGCTTTCCCATCCTGAGTCTCCTCAGGGTGCACCGTCAGAGGTGGCTGCAGCCTCTGACTGCTTAAAGATGGGCATTCTGTTTCCATCCTGAGTCCCCTCAGGGCTCACTGTCAGGGAGGCTGTAATGCCCAGGTCTGAGGCCTGCAGCATCCTTTGTTTACTGATTCAGCAGGCAACATTCTTTCCTTCACAGGACAAAAAACAGGGCAAAAGAAAATACCATTTTGATGGTGACCGCCCAGCACATTTTATCTTCAGAGCAGCCCATCAGAAAATCCCATGATTTATTTCTTCATTCATTTAACAAACATGCGTTGAGTCCTTCTATGAGCCAGGCACCGTACTAAGGCAATGCAACAATCAGACATAAATCCTTGTCCCCATGAAGCTGACATTCTAGTGGGGGGTGAGGAGAGACAGGCAATAAACAATAAATGTAAGAAAATAATAATTGAACTATATGGTAAAATAAGTGCTATGAGAAAAAGTAGAGCTTGATAAGGGGGATTGAGAGTATAGGAGAAGTAGGAGTAAGTTGCAATTATAAATAGGGTTTTCAAGGTAGGATTCATTGAGAAGATAGTAAGGGTATGAGCTTGCTGCTGTCTTAGGAAAGCATTTTCTAGGCAGAGGGTGTGGCCCATGCAATGGTTCTGAGGCTGGAGTGTAACTGGAACAACTAGGAAGCTAGTAGGGCTGGAAAGAAGGGAAGGAGTGAGCAACGAGGAGAGGATGGTAGGATCTGCGGTCTTGAGGAGGTGCGGGGAGATGTCATGTCTGGTAAGATCTTGTAGGTCATCATAAAGTCTGACTTTCACTCTGGGTGCCATTGAAGGACATACAAGGAATGACATGATTCGATTTTCATTTGAACAGGATCGCTGTACCACAGAGTAGCATGCAAGGAAGCTGGGGTGGAGGCAGAATACCAGGTAAGAGGCATTCACGGCAATGCAGTTGAGAGATGATGGTGGCCCAGAACCAGGGCGGGAGCAGTGAAGGTGAAGAGAAGGACTCGATTTTGGATCTACTTTGAAGATAGAGTCAATAGGATTTGGTGATGGGCTAGACATGAGTCATGAACAAGAGGAGTCAAAGGCAATTTGAAGGTTTGACCAAACTGAAAGAATAGAGTTGCTCCACCTGGGACAGGAAATGCTGTGAAGAAATGATGGTGGGGACTTTTGTTTCTTAACAACTGTGTAAACAACTAATAAGGCACAATCACATTTGGTGCCCGGGCTTTCCCTGTGCTCCAACACACTGTTTCATTATGTCAGTGGGGCTTTCACACCACCTTATGCCCCCAGCTTCCTTTCTACCACTGCTGCCTAGTAGATTTCTACTTATCTTTAAAATCTTAGGTAAATGGCACTTTCAAAGAATCCTCTGTTGACACTAAGTGCCTGGCGTCAATCTCTCAACCCTTATAGTCTACGCCACCCAGTGTGACACTTGATTATATGCTGTCATTTGTGGTTCAAAACTTCTTTGAGGTTTGCTAGCTATTGTTCTCAAAAGGTCAATGCTCATGGCTTATCTCTTGCATCTCACAGGATACCTAACCCACAAGCTTGGCTCTTAATGAGACTTGATCAGAGCTTATTGACTGAGCTGTTTTGGGACATTGTGGTGAATAACCACTGACTTGGTGAATGGCCGTGTCAGATGGGCATCACAGATTTGGAATCACGGAGTCAGCACTTCTCTAGTTCAAAGACCCTGTCATCAGATGAGAAGCTTGGATCCCAGAGAGGATAAGTAACTGGTCTGAGGTCTTTTAGGGAATTAGAAAACAGGACTAGGACCTAGCTGCTCTGATCTTTAGACTGGTGCCCTTTCCCCCACACTTATAAAGCTGAGCCCGGGGCAAGTGGTGTCTTTTTAAAACAGACTCCAAAATGAAACTCTAATTGCTTAAGAGCAGGTACAAGAGAGGGCGTTTTAAAACAGACACTCTCACAGTCTGCTGATGGTAGTAAAATCGCCACAACCTCTTTTTATAGCAGGTTGCCAGTATCGAATCAAACTTGTAAATGAACAAACCCTTTAACCCAGACTATCCATTTCTAGATATTTGCCCTAAAATAGACTCAGATGGGCAGGAAATGACGTGTATGCAAGATTAGTTATTACAGCAGTGTTTGTAGTAGCAAAATCTGGAAACAATCTAAAAAGGCATTAATAGGGAAGTGTCAAAATAAGCCATAGTCATCCCTGCAAGGGGTACAATTGTGAAAAGGAATAGATATAATGCAGTAGATTTCACGTGCTGATATGAAATCAGGGCCAAGGGAAAAAGGCAAAATAGGGAACAGTGTGTGTACAAGATGATCACATTTGGATAAGAGAAATCTGAACATGTCTACATAAATATGTTTGTATATATATATAATATATTTCTGGAAGGATACACAAAGAATTAATAGCAACTGTTTCTGAGGAGAAGAACCAGGGAGGGAGGCTTATCTTTTCACTTTATACACATTTGTATATTTTCAATTTTTATTACCTTTTTAACTAAAAATTTAACAAAATATATTTCTATAATTGAAATACTAAATATTGCCAAAAAATGGTTTGCAAGGAGGCCTTGTTGTCCCCCCCTTTTTTTTGCAGAAGACCTGGATGAATAAGTCCGCTGTCCCCTTAAGGAAGGATATCTGCCAGTAACATTCCCCCAAGGAAGCTCATCCATTTTGACTGTTGCCTACATGTTCATTCTTGCTGGTAACTGTTGACAAATTGGGAAATGACTCTGCCAACCCAGGTGTCCTTGAGAGGCCAGACCTCAGCAAAGTATCAAGAAAACGAGCATCCACCTGTGATCTCTCACCTGTTTCTTCAAGGGTGGGGTTGCAAGCTTGGGCAAGTGTGATTCACCCCCCTTCTGCATGAGGAAAGGGGATCTAATAGGGCAGCCGCCAGCTCTGATCTGATGAATCAGAATCGCTGGGGCAGGGCTCTGGCAGCTACATTTTTTTATCTGCTCCCCCCGCCACAAACACCCGGGTAGTTCTGAGGCACACAGCTTTGCCAACTGCTTCCCTCTCCAATTCGAATTTATACCCCCTGAAACTTAGCTTCATTAGTAGAGGACCGGTTTCCTAATGGGACTGTTGATAGGATGACCCATACCTATGAAGTTGTGGTTGGCAGAATACTGCCTCCCCAAAGATGTTCATGTTCTGGTTCCTGGAATCTGTGCGTGTTATCCTACATGGCAAAAAGAAGTTTGCAGATTAAGCTAAAAGAATTTGAGATGGGTGCCCCCTGAATATCCAGGTGGGCCTAATCTAATCACATGATCCCTTAAAAGAGGAGAACCTTCAGAGGGAGATGTGACTACAGAAGAATGGTCAGAGAGATGGAATGCTGCTGGCTTTGAAGATGTGAGAAGGGGTCACAGCCAAGGAATGTGGGCGGCCTCTTGAAGGTGAAAAAGAGCTTCAGAAAGGAATACAGCCCTACCAACATCTTGATTTTAGCCTAGTGACACCCTGGTAGTACTTCTGATCTCCAGAATTATAAGATAATAAATTTGTGTTGTTTGAAGTCCCTGAGTTTGTAACGATTTGTTACAGCAGCAATAGGAAACTAAGAATTTATTATTTTATAATTATTTATTAGTTTATTATTTATTTGTTTATTATTATTATTCTGGGCAAAAGTGTTCAATGTGCATCTAATCACATGTCTATAGTTCATCTAGATTGCAAAAAATACAGGGGCTAAAGGAGCAGTTAAATGACACCAGGAGGAAACACCAGACAAAGAAAGAATTTAGCATATTCTTGAAGACAACTGGTCTAGATTATTTTAAAAAGCAATATTAAGGACAAGAAATCCGAGAGGTGCTGCTTTGGGTTAAAATAGACAAAACAGACATAACCAAAAGCAATTTGTGATACTTGATTAGATCTGGACTCAAAATAAGACAAGGAAAAAACTATAAGACATTCTTGACATAAATGGAGTTTTAATATTTGTATTTTTTATTATTGACTATTATAGTCCATATATTAGATTAGATTATAGGGTTATTAATATTCTTAGATGTGATCATGGAATTATGGTTAGTAGAATATTCCTGAAAAATTCTTGCTGGAATATTTAGGGGTAAAGTATCATGGTGTCTGCAGCTTAATTTCAAATATTCAATAGTTTCTAAATAAAAGAACAGAAGGAAGGGAAGAAGGATGTGTAAGGGA
This sequence comes from Delphinapterus leucas, assembly GCF_059928025.1. Lineage (NCBI taxonomy): Eukaryota > Metazoa > Chordata > Mammalia > Artiodactyla > Monodontidae > Delphinapterus > Delphinapterus leucas. The sequence continues at coordinate 43,215,143 of NC_143133.1, read as the reverse complement.
AGGGAGAGAGAAAACCAGAGTAAGGAAAGAGAAAGTAATCATGTAAACATGGCAAAATGTTAACTCCTGTTCAATCTGGGCGAAGGCTCTCTGCATACAATGAGTTCATGGTACATTATTTCAATTTTCTTATATTTGAAGATGTTCATAATAGAACTTGAGGTGAGGAGAAATATGAATTGATGGAGAACTTCAAGACAGAAGAATAGATCTTGAATCACCTGTTCTGGCAAATACTGTAGATGGATTGACCCTTGTGTATTGGGTTTTGGTGTCTTCCACTCATGTGTTCATTCACTTACTTATTTTTATATTTATCAAGCAGGCAGTAAGTGTCTCCTATTTCTAGGTCCTGATTTAAGACACAGGAGATCCCAGGAAGAGAACTCCCTTCGGGGTAAGGAACACTTATATTGAAATTTTCTACTGAGCTCTGGGCAGTTGGAAAGCCTGGAGTGGAGAAGACCCATTTCTGGGTGAGGGCAAGTCATGCCAGAGGAGACCTTTGCAGCTCTGCCTCCCTGGGTAAAAGGGGAAAGAAAGGAATGGGAAAGACCTCATTACCCTCATTCCCACAACTGTGAGGTGCAGGATTGGAAAGTTGTGCTTCACCTCAATCCCAGTACTCATCAAGCAGGGCATTTGACCTAAAGACCATCCATCCATCAGAGGCAGGCAAAATCACTCAATCCTCCATTCAACTCATGTTTGCTGAACTCCTGCCTATGTCGGGAGACAGTGTAGTTGCTGTGGGTTCACAGTGGAGAAAGCAAAATTCCTACCCTTATGGAGTTTATATTCTTTTTGAGGATGAGGATAGGAAATAAACAAATAAAAAACTAAATATCATAATGTCAGGCAGTGATAAGTGCTACAAAGACAAACCAACAGTGAGGGGTAGAGAGCCTGGGTGATTGGAATGACCACCTGAGCAGACCTTTGAGCAGAGATTAAAGTGAGGGAAATTGGTCTGGGGTAGAGGAAAGAGCATGAGCAGAGCTGCTGGTGGAGAATGTTCTTGGTGAGTTTAAGCAAAGGGACAATGTGGCTGGAATGAAAGATGGTAAGAAAAGAGGCTGTGGAATAATAGTAATAATAATAATAATAATTTGGTCTCCGTCCATGGCTCCTGGTACAGAGCTCGTAAATCCTTTGAAGTTCCTGAGTGATAGAGGCGATAGGAATGTTTTTGCTATTTATAACAAGCCCCTTACAACCCACCATACCTGAGTTTATGCTAATGAGGTGACTCTTGGAGGGTCTCTAGATGGCTTCAGGATGAGGGCTGGTTGTCAGAGGAACCAGCTGTGTGATTTTAGTCTTCACTTCTGGAGAAGGGAAAGAATCTGGAGATTGAATTCAATCACTAATGGCCAATGATCTAATCAATCATGCCTACATGGTGAAACCTCTATAAAACCCCACAAACACTGGGCTTTGGAGGGCTTACAAGTTGGCAAACACATCCGTGTGCTGGGAGGGTGGTGCACCCCAACTCCAAGGGACAGAAGTTCCTGTACTCAGGACCCTTTCCACCTCGCCCTATGTACCTCTTCATGTGGTTATTCATTTGTATCCTTTATGATAAATTGTAATGGTAAGCAGAGCATCTTCATGAGTTCTGTGAGTCATAGAAGCAAATTATGGAACCCAGGGGAGGGGGTTGTGGGAAGCCTTGACTTTGTAGCCAAATTGGACAAAAGTGTGGGAAACCTGGAGATGTGATACTTTGGAGTGGCATCTGAAGTGAGTGCAATCTTGTGGGCTGAGCCCTTAAATTCGTGGAGTCTGAGGCTAACGCTGCATGGTTAGTGTTAGAGTCTAGTTGAATTGTAGGACACCCCATTGGATGTTCAAGAGTTTGTTAGTTAGAGGAAAAAACAAACATTAGTGGCAGAGAGTGCCCAGGGACCAGACCGTAAGGAAACTTACAGGCTATAATGCGAAACTGAATTCTATTCTAAGTAATTACTCTTTTACCATTTGTAGTTTTTGGGATGCCCACTCCATATCCAGTTCCTTTACATGCGTTAATTGTCTTATCTTCAATATCCACAATGATTCTTTGAGATCAGTATTTTTATGCCCATTTTACCATTAAGGTAAACCAAGGCTCAGAAATCCTAGGTAACTTACACGTGGTCACACATAGTGGGGCAGGTGAAGCAAAATTTGAATTCAGGACTGTCTGACATTGTCTACCTGGCAATGGCAGCAGCAGGATGAGAGCGTTGAGGTCTCCCCTAGTTGCACAAGGATTCTTTGAGTGGCAGAACAAGAATGGGCAACCACAGAAGTTTGGAGTGAGAGGCAACTGCTCAGATGTGGATGAAAGTCACATGAGAAGTAAAAGCAATGCAATTCATGAGATTACACCAAGGGGTGCTGTAAAGGGGCAGACAAAAAGGGGATAATGTTATCAAAATAGAGCACCTGATTAAATCGTTGTATTTGTCATTCCTTTTAGAGCCCATTGCCTGTGGCTCCACACCACGATGGGTTTCTCTGCTTTGGGATTAGGGTTTATTAGAAATCATTTCTTAGCCTGACTCTCAAAGTTGACTTTCTAGTGTCCCTAGGGAGACAGTAGTGTTAAGTGTTAAATACCAGGCTTTTCTTACAGGTCAGAGGGGCTTGTCTATATTGGAAACATTCCCTTTTGCTTATCGAGCCTGGCCTCCAGAGTCACACCACCGGCCAGAGGGAAGACCCCAGATGCGATGTGAGTGATGCGCCCTCAGTGCAGGAAGAGGAAGTCCAAGAAGAATAGGACAGAGGGGTCGTAACCAAGTGTCTTGGCTGCCCCGCACGCCAGGATTAAAGTCCTGAGGGTGGAGGGGAGTGAAGGAGAGTAGAAGCCTCTGCGTGGGTTTGGAGGTAATCTAAAGGGGGCTCCCTTCTTGCTCCTCCTAACATTGCTCAGGCAAATCACAAGACCCCGAGAGAATGCCTTCGTTGAGCATGGCACCCACATTAGGTGGCCATGGCTGAGGGACTTCGTGAGGGCAGTGAAAGCCACCCATGTTCCTGTGCTCCCCATCCTGAGAAGGGGGACCACAAAGGTGCTGAGAGAGCTGCCGGATGAGAAGAGGACTGGGGTGCAGACAAGGAGGGAGATCCCAGGGCCGAGAGCTCAGGAACAGAGCCAGGACCAGGAAACAGCCAGCAGGGGCTGCGCACACCAGCAAAGAACAAGGACAAAGCACCAAGGACCCACTCCTGTTCCATAGCTCCCTTCTGCCCCCAGATGCCTGTTGAGATTAAGGTGGTGAAGAAACCCCTTGAGAGAGGGAGAAAATAACTTTGATAAGTAGTTTTGGTTTTTTAAAAAAATATTTATTTATTTGGCTGCCCTGGGTCTTAGTTGCGACATGCAGGATCTTTAGTTGCGACATGCAGGATCTTTAGTTGCAGCATGCAGGATCTAGTTCCCTGACCAGGGATAGAACCTGGGCCCCCTGTATTGGAAGCACAGAGTCTTAACTGCTGGACCACCAGGGAAGTCCCAGCAGTTTTATTTTTGAAGTTACTTCTTACCCCAAAGAGATTGAGTTAACGCCAAAGAGGATAATTAAAATCCCCAAAGAGAGAGCAACCTTTAACCGCCTTGCTAACCCCCGCTCCTGCCATCATTAGCATGAATGGGGACTTCCGAGCACAATGCCAGTGCTTCTCAGAAAATATATGTGTTTTGCAGACCTAAACTGTAATGTACTCATTTCCATTTGTCAACTCTCAGAGCTCATCTTACTCAAACTCTCAAGAACTTCTGACACATGGATCAGTCTTTCTGGAAATACTCTCTTTGAGTGGCTGCACGGCCTCACACTCAGGGTTTGCCTCACCCTATAGGTTGCTTCTTCTCAGTCACCTTTGCCATCTTCATCTCCTCTCACAACCCCTCTATATTGGAGGGTCCCAAGGATTAATCCTGGAACCCCTGCTCTTGTCATCTACATTCCTGCCTCCCAAGGTATCCCAAGACCACTCTGTCCTCTGGGTTTAGACTTACATGTCCAAGTGTCTACTTGACATATGACATGGATGTCTAGTAGGCATTTCAAAGTAAGCACGTCAAGAACTCTTGACTCCTAACTGGCTCCTTTCCCAGGTGCCTCCACATCTGTAAATGACTCACGATTATCCATTTATCCAGGTTGTAAACCTAGGACCCATCTTTGATCCTTTTTTCCCTTTAGCCTTACATCAGATCCATTAACAGGTCCTGCTGGCTTTACCATTAAACCACCATTATCTCCCACCTTGTCTCCTAACTGGGCTTCCTGCTTCCTTTTCCCTATGGGTAATTCTCCCCTTAGCACCCATAAAGCATCATTTAGAACATAAAACAGACCCTCTCCTGCCCAATACTCACCAAAGTCTTCCTGTCACATGTAGAATAAAATCCAGCCTCTTCTCCATAGCTTGTAAATCCCTATATAATCTGACCCCAGCTTCTCCCTCGGGTCTCATGTCTAATTTCTAACAGCTCTAACTCTTTTCTCTGCTTTGTTTCCTCTGTTCCAATCCATACTGGCCCGTTTGCCATTTTCACACTTCTCAAACTTATTCCTCACTTGAGTCTTTGCACCTTGCTTTTCCTTCTGCCAAGAAGACCTGCCCTAGATATTTACATGGCTGATTTAACTCACCTCAATCTTGATCCTTCTTTCTAAAGTAACACACCCCCCCAAAAAATAAAATAAAATAAAACCCCTCCATCATTTTCCGTGTTCCCCCTGAGAAGGGAGAATTGGCTTGAGAATGAGGCCAACACAGAGGACAGCAGAGTTGAGAAATGGAGAGAAATACAATAGTGAAATATCTTTCTCTAATTATAGATCCATAATATATGATGTAATAGTGTGAGCCCCTGCTTCTAGCCATGCTTGAACTTGGATTCTTTGCAGTATCTGGAGTCAACAGAATCTCTTTTGTTCTGAAACCCAGTTTGAGTTGTTTTTTCTGTCATTTGTAATCAAGAGTCTTGATTATAGGAACCAAACCTATCTATGCCCATGCGCTGTCTACCTTGACCTGACTTTCATGTTCTACGGTCTTCATCAGCATGCCTTTACTCTGCAAGGTAAACCTTTTCTCTCTTGTCCCTTAAAAAAAAAAAACTCTCAGTAAAATCATCATTTTACAGCAAGGCAATGAGTTCTCAATGAATGTAAAAAACTGCTGAGTCACGCTTCAAAGTTGCTGAGTGGCAAAAACAAGTTGTGCCATCATTATCTTTAACAACATGACTACCATCCCAGGAAACATCTGTTTGCCCAGGAAGATAAGAAGTTGCAAATGACTTTATTATTTGGGTCAGGAACTCCCTGAGGTCAAACTGATGTAAATGAACATCAGCCTGCTTGATATTTCAGGAGACAGTATCAAATGACATTTATACCCCAAGACTCATCTAAAGCTTTGCCTGGAAACCCCTGCCTTGCTGTGTCCATCAATCCTAAATGATTATGTCACGATGCTTACCAGTCCTAATCAAGCCCCTGCATTGAAAGACCCACCTTAAACCAGATGCCGAAACCCCATAAATATCTAAAGATCCTAACTTCGTTCTCCCCACTCTTCTAAGATCCAGTCAGGGTGGCAGTAACCTTGGATAGACTGAACAACCAGCTGTTTCAGTGGTATTTTCAGAGAATAAGCACTTGAGAATAAATACAAATAACTAATCCTAGACCTGGGCTCTGTGAGTATGTGCGTATGTGTTTGGTGTGTGTGTGTCTATGTACATTGCATGCTGTCAGGGGTTTTCTGGATACTGCCACCCAAGGGGAGTCTTTCTTTGGCCACATAGGTTTCACCTACTTTTCACCTGCTTTTCAAACATCATCAACCAGCCGACCTTATGAATCTCTGACCAGCCGACCTTATGGGTCTCTTTTCCTGGGCCACAACTGAAACCGTGTACAAGTCCCTGTGTCCTTGTCTCTTGAAGTAAAAGGCTGACTCAAGAGTTAATGATTGGGAAATGTGAAGATGTAGAAACAAAGAATAGCTGTTGGGCTGGGGAACTGGTAAAATTAGACTATAAATCTGCCACATCGCAGAATCACCGAACTCCCAGTTCCCTGAAAGATATAGATAAAGGCCTGATGTTCCTAAGTTGTTTTTAGGAAACGACCACCACCAGATGAAAACTGCTGTCTGCAAGGACATATCGACTGGTTGAAACCAGAAGGCTGACGATGCTTGGAACGTCACCTTGATGCCAACTAATCCGAGAATTGTGCATGAGCTGATCACTTCCTGATCCCTGAACACTAAAGCTCCCACTACCCCCTCCAGGGTGGGTCAAACAGTCTTGAGGGCATTATCCCACTGTGGTGCCCTTTGCCTGACAAAGCAACAAAAAGCTACTCTTTTCTACTTCACCCCAAACTCTGTCTCCACATTTCTGTTCGGCACCTGGTGAACAGAGGCTGAGTTTTGGCAACACCATTGAAGTTTGAAAATTTGTGTCTTCTTTTTTCTTCTATAACAATTTCTGCAATTGCACAGGCCACATGGTATTGTGGACGGACTTGGAGTCATGGTTGTTGAGTCCTTGCCCTACCACTTAGTAAATACTGTGGTTTGGGAGCTGTCACTTCCCTTTTGAACCTCATATTTAAAATGCAGGTAACACTATGTTTTAATCAGCATAATATAGAGAACCAGAACTAAAAATAGACAGAGGGAGAGAGAGATTTTAAGGAATAGGCTCACATGATCGTGGAGGTTTGGCAGGTCCAAAATCTTCAGTGCAGGCAAGCAGGTTGGAGACCCAAGGAGGAGTTGCTGTTTGAGTCCAAATGCCGGCTGCTGACAGAATTCCTTCTTTCTTAGGGGATGTGAGTCTTCTTCTATCAGAACCATCAGCTGATTCGATGAGGTCCACCCACACTATGGAGGGTAATCTGCTTTACTCAAAGTCTACTGATTTAATGTTAATCGTATGTTTAAAATATCTTCACAGCGGCACCGAAAATAATATTTGACCAGCTATCTGGGTACCATGGCCTAACCAAGTTGACACAAAAAAATTAGCCATAACACAATACCAGAATTTCTGTTTTAAACAACAGTCATAACAGTAAATTCAGCTTGGTCTTATGGCATTTTCCCAAACCCCCATTATTACTATTTTCTACTTTTCTAAAGTTATAAACTATCAATTACCATTATCTTTAAATTGACTCAAATTTAAATTTATTTTAAAAGGAAGGCTTATTTCACTACATTAAAATAAAATCTAGTATAACTTTATAATATACAGAATGTAATTATGAAAATAAATATAATGTGAAAAAATTCAAGTTATTAAAGTCTAGCTAGAGACCGCTGCCTCATCTAGGCTCTGGGACTGAGTCTTGTTTTCTCTTTGTTAAAAGGGAAGAAAAAGAAAAGAAAAAAGATGGGCGTTGAAAAAAAAAGGAGATATAATAGCAGCAAACTGAAAGCATTCTCTTTGGTGTAATTGGATTGAGAAAAATTGTAAAGGGAATAGTTTTTTTACCACAAGATTAGATGTTATGTTTTTTCTAGGAATGATCTAAAATCATTACACATACAACAAAAAAGTGTCTCTCGTGGATTTGTATCTTACTCCTTGTGAGACATGTACTCCTATGGGAGAAACTCTGCTTTTGAAGAGATGGAATCTAGTGTCTATAACTACAAAGAAGAGAGAGAGAGACTGGAAGTACATGTCTGATGGGGACCTGGGGGAAGAAATGTTACATGCTGTGTAAGTAAATATTTCTCTCTATTTTTCCTAAAAACCCTTCAGTAAAGTCTACATTGGATGCTAAGGCAATGAATTCTTTATGACATAAAAAAGTGCTGAGCTGTGCTTCAAAGTTGCCACATGGCAAAAACAAAATCTGCAGTCAGAAACAGTCAATATATGGGTTATAAATGACATTTAAATCAAATGATTATTGGGAATGCAGAGATGAAGAAGACACAGTCCCTGCCTTTGTGGAGCTCATACTAGTGGGAGGTACCTGGTGGGGGTGAGTTGTCTCCCACAGGACAAAAGCATTTTCATAGGGTTATACATTGATTTCTCCATCCTGTTACTTTTGAGGGTAAGACAGTAATTTTAAAACAACTTTAAAATAATATTATGTTCTTAAAACAATGAATGAGTTTCATAAGCGGGTGATTTTCTCTCACCCAAACCTGGTTATTTGAAGTTGCAGAAATCATGTTGGCAGCCCCATCTGGGTTATGGATTCAAGGTTTCCTCTTACTATTTTAGTCTGATCTCACCGGGATACACTGGTAACCGCTTCAGAGCAGCGTGTCTTAATTCCGGTTCATCCATCAATACTTTTGTCCATCAATACTCTTAAGTCTGGAGACAATCAATGTGTTATTGTTCAATAAGAATCACAGTGGTATGACATTGAAAGATGCATCAGATGACTCACTGGTGGCCCGTTGTTCCCTAGGTGATTCTTGGATTATAAGGGCTTCCCTATTTAGGAAATCTGGAGAAATATACTAAGTGATCAAACTTGTATTGACCATGTTTGAGCCTGAAGACTGCTGAAAGGACAGCAAACCTCTCCGCCCACCAGACCTTCAGGGCAGGTTTGAAACAACTTCTCACTAAACCCAGTAGTGAATCACCTGCTTTAATCACTTTCCCTGTGGCTTCCTGAGTAAACTGTGATTAGAGGAACTCATTTTTACGTAATCCTAAAGCATCTCTCAATATCCTTCCAATACTGGAACTGAATTAAATGTGTTGTTGTGCTTTCCAGAACCAATCCTTTGCTTAATCCAGTTGGATGTTGTTATTAATATTATTGTTATCATTATTATCATCATTAGAAATCCCTCTTGGGTAAATACCACAATCAAATCTCTAAGTTTCTCCCTTTTCCAAATCTCCCTTATTCGTGCACTCATTTGTCCATTCATTCATTCATTCATTCAACAAACATTTGCTGCTTATACACTATGACAACCACAAAAATTGCCTTTACCCTTGAAGAACTGGTGGATGTTAATAAGCAAACTGATCATTTTGGCACAGTATGAGCAGCTAAGTTGTGAAAGTCAGTAGAGGCTTCCTGGAAGAGGCAATGTTTGGGCTGAGTCCTGAGGGCTGAACACATGTCCCTCAGGCGGTGATGTCAGAGAATGGGGTTCCAGGCAGAGAGAACAACACACAGAGAGTTGGGAAAGAGCATGAAAGAGGAAAAACATGGGAAAACAGCATGAACAGATGCTCAATGTGACTTGAGTGAAGGCACTTAGGAGCTATGGTGGGAGAAAAGTTTATAAAGTTTTAGCCCTACCCTGAAAGCAGGGGAGAACCCCTTGAGGAATTTATATTAAAGGGGTTCCTTAAGTAGCATATAGATTAAGTAGTAGTACCACTGACAGTAAGAGCCGTCTCACACAAACTTAAAGAAAAAGCAGACCGATCTAAAACTACAGTGCAACAACTCCTCACACCCACCAGACTGGCTAAAATGGAAACAATAAACAATGCCAAGTGTTGGCAAGGACGTGGAACAACCAGAGCTCTCACACACTGGAGAAGTGTGTGTTGTGACAATCACTTGGGAAAACTTTGTTGGTAGCAGCTACTAATGCTGAGCACATGCATAACCTGTGACTCAGACATCCACTCCTTAAATATGTACCCAACAGAAGTATGTACACAGGTCCACCAGGAGGCACGTGGGAGAATGTAGCAGCATTATTCCTAATAACCCCAAACTGGAAATTACCCAAATGCTCATCAAGAGTAGAATACATAAGTAAATTATGTTCTATTCACACAGTAAAATGCCATACATTAATTAAAGGGAGAAAATTTACAACATGCCACAACAGGGATGACTTTCACAAACACAATGCTGAGCTGACGAAGCCAAACACAAAAGCGTGTCTGTTCTATGATTCCATTTATATAAAGTTCAAAAAGAGGCAAAAAGACCCTGTGGTGTAGGAAGACAGTGTGTGGTTACCCTTAGGGGGTATTTACTGGAAACTGTGTGAAGGAAGCTTCTAGGGTGGTGAGAAGAGTTGTTTCTTAACCTGAAGGCTTATTACATGAATGTGTTCATCTTGTGAAAAACTCATCAAAGTGTATATTTATGATTTATGTACTTTTCTGTATGTATGTTATACTGTAATAAAAAGTTGCTCCCCTCCCAAAAAGAACCAAACACACACACACACACACACACACACACACACACACACACAAAACAGGAGAAAGAAAAGAATAGTAAAGCTACCAACATATTAAACTGGGACTTGAGTCTAGGGAGAGACAAGAAGAGCCTTTTCTGCAGGGAGTTGAGCTTAGTGCAAAGGTAAGAAAAGGAGATGAGATGACATGTGGTTTTGGAGTTCTGTACACAATTCTTAATATTCTAAAAAGAGTCAGCAACATTCTGAAAAAGTCCCATAAAAATCTAAATGCCCGGGCTTCCCTGGTAGCTCAGTGGTGAAGAATTCACCTGCCAATGCAGGGGACACGGGTTCAAGCCCTGGTCCCGGAAGATTCCACATGGCGCAGAGCAACTAAGCCCATGCACCACAACTACTGAGCCCGCGTGCCACATCTACTGAAGCCCACACGCCTATTGCCCATGCTCCGCAACAAGAGAAGCCACTGCAATGAGAAGCCTGCGCACCGCAACAAAGAGTAGCCCCCACTCGCTGCAAATAGAGAAAGCCCATGCGCAGCAATGAAGACCCAATGCAGCCAAAAATAAATTAATTAATTTAAAAAAAATCTAAATGCCCTTCCCTCCTTGCTTCTCGAAGAAGTCTTGGAGATCTAGCAACACCACAGGACACATGGCAACAACCGACTGCAGCAGAGTATGGCCGCTCCCCTTTGCCACAGTCCCCACTGCTGCTTCACCTGCTCACATCACCCACTCCTGTAGGCATCTGACTATGAGACAGTGAGGACTCACAGAAACCTGGGTTTTATCTCCTTTGCACAGCCCCCAGAACTATGAGGCTAGGTCATTGAGTGCAACTGGACCACAGATGCCTCATCTGTAAAAAGGAGGTAATAAATATCCTCCTTACCTAAAGGCAAGGGACTAGACCAGATACTCCCCTGAAGTCTTCTTCCAACTTGCAGATCTCTTATTCTTGCTTTTTTTTTTTTTTTTTTTTTTTTTTTGCCTTATTTCCACTTTCCTTCATGCAACGCTAGACTGGAGGCTTTGGAGGAATGGGTCTAGGAGTCTAACACTTCCTCCTTACCTCTGGCTGTATTGCTCACACAAAGTAGTCTGGGAGATCACTCTTGAATTCCTGGGATTTGACATAAGCCCGATCCATCTCAGTTGGTCTGTATTTCCTTTTACTCCACCAGGTACATTTAGAAAGTCTGGAGCCAGAGGAGAAAGCCTGTTAGAATATAGAGCAGCCCCAATGGTGGAAGCCATATTGAAATGGTTTAAATTGCTATTGTTTATGGAACACATATACTGTAACAGCACCAAGCTAGGTATTTTACATATATTTTCTCATTCAATCCATGCAACAAATATCTGATAAAAGAATTTTTATTCCCACTCTGCAAATGAGGAAATAGGTTCTGCATAGCTAAACTTACCAAGGTTACATAGCTAGGGAACAGAGGAGTCATGATTTAAACCTGAGTCTAACACCTACAAAATCTATACTCTAAACCACATGCTGCCTGTTCTGTCCTGAGACCAAGGTTTCGTGTTCTGTTCTAGCAGAAGGCAAATGTTTTTCAGTAATAATGGGTTACCTTCCCTTGGACTCCTGATACTCTTATATTGAACCTATGGGGGACAAAACCAAGGACTGAGGAGTGCAAACGTCTCATTGGGCATGCTGACCAAATATACAAGCATACTACAAACAAATCTTGCATGGAACCCACTCCAGGTGACGTGAGTTAAAGATTGGGCACTCCCTCCTCATACTTGGAACTTTCTTATAAATCATTTTCTACATTAAAAAAGATCTACATCCTTGGGCTTCCCTGGTGGTGCAGTGGTTAAGAATCTGCCTGCCAATGCAGGGGACACGGGTTTGAGCCCTGGTCCGGGAAGATCCCTCATGCTGCGGAGCAACTAAGACCGTGAGCCACAACTACTGAGCCTGTGCTCTAGAGCCCGCGAGCCACAACTACTGAACCCCATGCACCTAGAGCCCGTGCTCTGCAACAAGAGAAGCCACTGCAATGAGAAGCCCGCGCACAGCAACGAAGAGTAGCCCCCACTCACTGCAACTAGGGAAAGCCCGCACGCAGCAACAAAGACCCAACGCAGCCAAAAATAAATAACTCAATTAATTAATTTAAAAAAATCTACATCCTAGAAAAGGGGAATGTAATTTTTTTCGTAATTGAAATGTTGTTAGTTATAATGAGTGGATAATATGGTAATTTTATACCACATTAAAAGAGTCTGACATGTAAAACAGTACGAATAGGAGGACATGATGTAAGAAAGATTTTAATACCAACTCTTCCAGCTATTAAGCTGTGGGTTGCTGGACAAGTCTTTTGACCTCTTTGAGACTTCATTTACTCCTCTGTAAAATGGGGACAATTATGATACCTGCTGTTATCCAGGATTGCAGGGGTTCAGAGGATGGACTGCATTCAAATTCCAAGTTTATTATTTACTACTCCTGAGACCAGGAGCAAATTATTTAAACCCACATTGCCTCAGTTTTCTCAAATGAAATGAGACATAATAACTGTATATTCTTCACTGAGTTCTTTTGAGGCTCAAATGAGTTTATACCAATAAAGCTGTGATAACAGTGCTTGGCACAAAGTATGCCCTAGAGAAGCATTTGCTATTATTATAAGTAGTGGTCTGTATCAGCGTGTGCTTGAAAACACTGTGCAAAGGGCTGTCTTGCTGCTATTAGTGAGAGTTCCCCACATTAGAGTGTCTTTTAAATTCCACATACAATGATATCATTACTCTCTACTTAACAGGTGACTTGGCAGACAGGGTCAAGGACAATGTCAGGCTGCTAACAAGACCCAACACAGACAAAGACTTGAGAACTGAGGGATTAATTTAGAAGAAACCAAACCTGTTTTCTGAACCTCTGAGCATGGGTTACTTATGCACTTTATAGACAACTGTGCATATCATCGTTAACTTCCCACACATGGTCAAATCAGACCTGGTATCAAGAAAGGGAGAGAAAAGAAAAGGGGCTATACTGCCATTTTGACTGTGGTCCTTCTCTAAATAAGACATGGTTCGGAGGTAACTCGGAAGCATTGTGCACCACTAATTTGCATTTTGATGATCTCCCAGCTCTTTGTCCTTGTCGTTATTTGTGGGAACAGTATCTTATAATACTAGAGGCAGATATTCATAAGTCACATTGCCTAAGTACACACCATGATTCTACCACTTACTAGCTATGTACCTTGTGCAAATTATGAACTTTCTACTATGCCTTATGTGAAAGGAGGAGAGCATTTGTATCTATCTCATAGAATTATTTTTAGGATCGAGTGAGGTAGTATATAGAAAGCGCTTTAATACTGCCTGGGCCTTAGTAAGCTGAACTATGAGTACTATGGTGAAGTGAAAAGTACAAGTACACTGGAGGTGAGTAGACTAGGATTCAGATCTGGACACCAGTATTTACTACTGGGCATACAATAACAGTTGACTTCATTTATCCACTCAACCAAGGCTTACTGAGTACCTACCATGTGCCCTACCCTATTCTAGAAGTTGGTGTACATTAGTAAACAGACAAAAGTCACCACCCTTGAACAGCTCTGAGCATTACAGTGTGGAGAGGGGCTGACAATAAATGAGTCATTAAAAACAAGCAAATTATGTTGTTCTGATTGTTCACATTGGGAAGGTGTCATTTGATGAAAAATTTGAAGAAGGAGAGGGACTTAGCTGGGGAAGAGGATTTCAGGCAGAGGGAAGAGCTGATGCCAAGGTCCCTGAAGAAAAGCAGGGCTGAGCCTGGTGCGCTAATGAATAAAGGAGACCAGTGAGGCTGGAGGAGGGACCAAGGTTTAGGAGAAGTAGGAGACAAGGTCTGAGAGATCATCTGGGCCTTGAGATCCACATTAAAGATGTCAACTTTTACTTGAGAGACATGAGGACTTACTGGAGAATTTTGAGCAGAATAGTGTCCCGCTCTGATTCGTGTTTTAAGAGGACAACTTTGGCTGCTTTGTGGAAAATATACTACAAGTAGCAAAAGCAGCGACTGGGTAGGAGACTGTTGTCAGAATCCAGATAAGGAGTGAGAATATCTTGGATCACGGGGACAAGACAAAAAAATGCCAATTTATGTGCAAATTCTAGCTTTTTTTTTTTTTTTTTGCGGTACGTGGGCTCACTGTTGTGGCCTCTCCCATTGCGGAGCACAGGCTCCGGACGCGCAGGCTCAGCGGCCATGGCTCACGGGCCCAACCGCTCCGCGGCATGTGGAATCTTTGCGGACCGGGGCACGAACCCGTGTCCCCTGCATCGGCAGGCAGACTACCAGCCACGGTGCCACCAGGGAAGCCCCCCAACAAGATTTTTAAAAAATAAAAAAGGAATATGAATGAGATGGACATCAGGTTTGTAATGTAATGGAAATAAAACAAAAATAAACAAATGGGACCTAATGAAACATAAAATCTTTTGCACAGCAAAGGAAACTATAAATAAGACGAAAAGACAACCCTCAGAATGGGAGAAAATATTTGCAAACGAATCAATAGACAAAGGATTAATCTCCAAAATATATAAACAGCTCATGAGCTCAATATTAAACAAACAACCCAATCAAAAAATGGGCAGAAGACCTAAATAGACATTTCTCCAAAGAAGACATACAGATGGCCAAGAGGCACATGAAAAACTGCTCATCATCACTAATTATTAGAGAAATGCAAGTCAAAACTACAATGAGGTATCACCTCACGCCAGTTAGAATGGGCATCATCAGAAAATCTACAAACAGCAAATACTGGAGAGGGTGTGGTGAAAAGGGAACCCTCTTGCACTGTTGGTGGGAATGTAAATTGATACAGCCACTATGGAGAACAGTATGGAAGGTCCTTAAAAAACTAAAAATAGAATTACTCTATGACCCAGCAATCCCATCACTGGGCATATACCCAGAGAAAACCATAATTCAAAAAGACACATGCACCCCAATGTTCATTGCAGCTCTATTTACAATAGCCAGGACATGGAAGCAACCTAAATGCCCATCTACAGACAAATGCAAAAAAGAAGGTGTGGTACATATATGTGATGGAATATTCCTCAGCCATAAAAAGGAACGAAATTGGGTCATTTGTAGTGATGTGGATGGACCAAGAGACTGTCATACAGAGTGAAGTACGTCAGAAAGAGAAAAACAAATATCATATATTAATGCATATATGTGGAATCTAGAAAAATGGTACAGATGAACCGGTTTGCAAGGCAGGAATAGAGACACAGATGTAGAGAACAGAAGTATGGACACCAAAAGGGGGATGTGGGGGGCGGGGCTGGTGGTGGTGGGATGAATTGGGAGATTGGGATTGACATGTATACACTAATATGTATAAAATAGATAGCTAATATGAACCTGCTGTATACCAAAAAAAAACAAAATAAAATTTTAAAATGAGAAGAATAAAATTAGTAAAAAAAAAAGCCTCCCAGCTCTGTTAATAAAAGTTGTCCCCAAAGAGAAGAAAAATAAAGAAGAAAATAATTTCATTTTCTTCTTGCAACCAAAAGCATTCTAAATGGAACATCAACCCTGAAATGCATTGAGGAACTTGTTAAAATGAATTGTACACTGAAAAAAAAAAAGAAAGAAGAAAAACAGATTTCTGTTGTTTTAAGCCACCCACTTAATGGTAAATTTTTACAGTGGCTCTAAGAAACAAATACCATGTACATCATTTTCTTTGATTTAGAAAGAGAAATTAGAGGACAGAAGATAAATGAGGAAACAGAACAAAGGACAGTTTTTTTGCCAAATCAATAGATATTCCCAATCCCTTTCTTCCATGTCACTTTTACTCTAAAGGATAGGAAAAAAATACTTGCTTTTTCAAGCTCCATTGCAACTACTCGTATGACACCGTTACTAGCCAATGAAATAGAAGGAGCATTCTGCTAGGTGATTCTGAGAAGACTTTTTGTTTTTTATTGTTTGTTTGTTTGACAAAAGGCAAAAGCATGGTGAGGCCAGCCTTCTTTGTTTTCTCCTCCTCCGATTCAAATGTGCTATCTTGGGCTAGAACAGTCATCTTGCAACAAATAGTAAGCACGAGAGAAAGACCAAGAGAATCATAGTGCAAGGTCACTGACACTGTGGAGCCCAGAACAAATTCTAACCAACACCTATTTCTAGACTTGAATTACATGAGAAAAATAAACCCATATTTGTTTAAGCCATTACAGGATGGATATTCTGTTACCTGCAACTGGAAACATTCCTAAATGCTGGAAGAGGCTATTGCTATAGTTCAGGCCAGAGGTAATACGTAAGGATAAGAAAAGCAGGGATGGATGGGAAACCAGGAGAGAAGAGAAAAATGCTGTAGATATAGATATTGAATTAGAACTTGGTGATCAATTGAGTTTGAGGAAGAAGTCTGGTATAACTATGAGGTTTTAAGATTGAGTTCTGGATGGATTTCTTCTTCTGTAAGCCAGGTATATACAGTTCCCTATTCATGATGCAGCAAATGGCTTCAAATAGCCCATCCTAGTCTTATTAGTGACACAAATAACTGAATACAGATGATGGCAGAAAGCAACACAATTTTCTCTCCCAACATAAAAAGAACTGTCTTCAATCATTAAAGCCCCTTGGCTTTTTCTACCCAGTGATGATTTTTCTGCTCAGGTCAGCCTAATGCATCGGTCCTTCAGCCTAGGCTTTAAAGTTTGAAGGGGGATTATTTGCAGATTTCTGTATTCTGAGTTTGCAGTTTTTCAGGTGAACATGCTTGTTATGCTGTGTCTTACAGAGAAGAATTCACCTTTTCCATGTGGTTTCTAATTATTAGCCATACACATTTTAAAAGAGTGCTTCTCAAAGCATGGTCCAGATAAGCTGCATCAGCATCAACTGGGAACTTGTTAGCAATGCACGTTCCTAGGCCCCTGAAACAGAAATTCTGGGAGTGGGGCCCAGCAATCGCATTTTAACAAGGGCTTCAACTGACTTAATAGGTATCCATTGTCCTAGGGGAGTTTTAACAGGACATCTCTGGCTTGACAACATTGACTCCCCCAATTCTCATTTGATATACAGAATTGATTACTGGGTTAGAGGTGGAAATTTTCTTAGGGGCCAAGGAGCTTCCTGGAAGAACAGGGATATAGACTTGAAAACCTTCCCTTTTGAGACTCAACATCAGTAGAATGCATTTGGTGGTTGGAACGATCTTGTCTGAGCTTAAACTTCCAGTGGAGAACTCAGTATGAGAAAGTGGGAAGTCGGGCTCCAAGCTGAGGTTCCATGATAGAAAGACTGATTCTGTCAGGTCTGTGCCTAAGACTGGAGCCCCACCCGACCCCACCATGCTGGCACCAAGATCATGCTTCTGGGGACTTGTTAATCATTTGAATTTAAACAAAAGTGTTCCCACCATGGGGGCCTAAGCATGGGCCCTGTTGTCCAAGTATAACAGTAAAGAGTAGGAACCCCTTGATGAGTTACTGTAACACAGACAAGACCTTTGGGATTGTTGGATGATTGATGGACAGAAGATTGGCTCCATAAAAGTTCCCCTTCCTGCACTCAATAGATTACACTGGGCCTTATCACCCTCAGATTTATTCTTCACTCTGCCCTGTTCTACTCTATATCCAGGGCAGCTGACCCTTGAGGACTCCCATGTTTTCTGGCTTCTTGCTGAATTCAGTTAGTGGAGGAGTTGGTGGAGACTGGAAGGTAAGGAAAAGGGAGAAGTGGGTGCTACCATCCCACCCTCTCTACTTAGGTCACCCTTTCCTTCAGCAGGTTTGTCATCTATGTGACCCCTGCACTTCTGCCCAAGAGGTCCATCATGGTCCCATCTCTAGCCAAGTGACATGGCCCCTAGGTTCTGGTGACACATTCTCCTCCCTTTGATTTTCCAGCCTCAGGGTAGTGATGGCTTCCAGCTGTTACTCCTCTCTATTCCCAATTTGGCTACTTAGCCTCCTTCATTACCGGTGTAATAAATCCCTCCATTAAATTCCTTCTGTTGTAAGCAACTAGAACATTTTCTGTTTTCTGATTAGATCTTGATGATGTGACTAACATGGCAATTGTCACAAGAGGGTAAACTGGACTTTTCAACTGAAATATCCAGATAAAGTAGACCTAGATACCAACAGGAGTTGTGAGTCTGATGCTTCAGTCCTGAGAATTTGCAAAAGAGCAGGAGACTAAATGTTCTAAACCCCTCACAGATGTTGAGGGCTGGTCTCTACAGCACACATGGCCTGGGTTCCCATGCCCTCTGGCTTTTGGTTGGATTCAGCCAATAGGAGTTACTGGCAAGATATGGAGTGCAATAGGAAGGGAGAGAGAGGGTGCTTAAGCAAGTTCCTTGAAACATAATCTTGGTGACAGTATGGTGAGGTCAGGCAGGGGTTCTAGTCTTAGCCACATACCATCCAGAATCAGCTGGTTTATCATTTCTGCTCCTTTCTTTCAGGCTGATATTTTGGCAGTGGCTGCTTTCCTCACCTATGACCAGTGTTCTTGGCATGTGGCTTCTCTCTAATGACCACAGTTCTTCCCAGGTTCCAGTTACACTCATACCTTAGGGGTGATAACAACTAGGTGTTTCACCATCCCTTATTGTTCCATGAACCCTGCCCACACCTTTGGAAATGACCCTTTTAAACTCTATTAATTGCCCTTTGAGTGTGCCATCTGCTTTCTGCTAATAAACTGGTTTATACAGGGTATACAAGGACTAGGAGTTGGAGATCAGAGGATCTGTGAAGAGGATTTCCTTTGAGAGCTGAACTGGGAATTCAGGAGGAGGGATGTCATGTGTGCCCAGGGAAGATAATGAATTAGGTTTGAAACACCCACTGGAAGTTCTGAGCACAAGGGACGGGAGCAGGGGTGCTTATTGAAAGTGGGCTTCACTATAGGGTCTTCTGCTCAGCTGTTTCATTGAGCAAGCCCATGATATCTTCGGCTGGTCAACTTTATTAGAGGAGATACTTCAAACCTCTTGAATGGCAAAGCCACACTTCAATTTTATGGTGATTGAGTGGGAAAAGAAGGGTAGGAGCAATGTCTCAGCATTTAGAATGTAAATGTTACTTAACCCTTCATTTTGTTTTTTGTATTGTACCACCTCTTTTTTTACCTGACCATTGCCACCAGTCTAGAAATCCTCTCTATTTTATCCTCTTCAGAATGTAAATCTCCATTCCTCAAAAAACTAAAAATAGAACTACCATATGATCCAGGAATTCCACTCCTGGGAATATATCCAGAAGAAACAAAGAGGCTAATTTGAAAAGATAAATGCACCCCAATATTCCTAGTAGCACTACTTACAATAGCCAAGATAAGGAAGCAACCCAAGTGCCCATCAACAGATGAATGGATAAAGATGTGAGATATATATATATATACACACACACACACACACACGTACACACAATGGAATATTATTCAGCCATAAAAATAATGAAATTCTGCCACTTGTAGCAATGTGGATGGACCTAGAGAATATTATGCTTAATGAAATAAATCAGACAGAGAAAGACAAATACTGTATGACATCACATATGTGGAATCTAAAAAAACCCACAAATGAATGTAAGTGCAAAACAGAGACAGACTCACAGATATAGAAGACAAACAAGTGGCTACCAAAGGGGAGAAGGAAAGGAGGAGAAGCAAATTAGGGGTATGGGATTAGGTGATACAGACTACTATATATAAAATAGGGAAGCAACAGGATATATTGTGCAGCACAGGGAATTATAGCTATTATCTTGTAATAACTTTTAATGGAATATAATCTGCAAAAATACTGAATCACTATACTGTGCATCTGAAACGAATATAATATTGTAAGTCAGATACGCTTCAATTTTTTGAAAAAGAAGAAAAAAGAAACCTCCAATTATTTCCCAGGGTGGAGAGGGGCAAATACAAGGATTGAATACAGGGATTTCAACGACTTCTTCTACAGATATTTAAGGAATCCTCTGGTCTTACACACCACTCTCGCTTTACTTCCAGAGGTATTAGTTTTCTTCAGCTCCTTTTGAGGGATTGGCAGTGTCATAACAAAGGTAGCTTAAACAGCAGAAATTAGTTTTCTCACAATTCTTGAGGCTAGAAGTCCAAGATCAAGGTGTCAGTAGGGTTGGTTTCCCCTGAGGTCTGTTCCCTAGCTTGTAGATGGCCATCTCCTCTCTGTGTCCTCACATGGTCTTCCTTCTGTGTGCATCTGTGTCCTAATCTCTTCTTCTTATAAAGATACCGGCCCCTATCGGATTAAGGCCCATTTTGGAGGGGCCATAATGGATTCATCATATCAATCCATTACAACCATAAAGGATTAAAGCCTACCCTAATGACCTCATCTTAACTTAATTACCTTATATATATATATATATATATATATTCATTTATTTATCTTTGGCTGCATTGGGTCTTCGCCTGCTGCCCGCGGGCCTCCTCTAGTTGGGGCGAGCAGGGGCCACTCCTCGCTGCGGTGCACAGGTCTCTCATTGCGGTGGCCTCTCCCGCTGCGGAGCATGGGCTCTAAGCACACGGGCCTCAGTAGCCGTGGCTCACGGGCTCCAGAGTGCAGGGTCAGCAGCCCTGGCGCACGGGCCCAGTTGCTCCGTGGCATGCGGGATCCTCCCAGACCAGGGCTTGAACCCGTGTCCCCTGCATTGGCAGGAGGATTCCCAACCACTGCGCCACCAGGGAAGCCCTAATTACCTTTTCAAAGGCCCTATCTCCAAATACAGTCCCATTCTGAGGAACCGGGGGTTAGAACTTCAACGTATGAATTTGGAGGTGAGGGAAGATACAACTCAACCCATAATAAGCAGCGTAAAATTGGATTATTTTGGCCTCCCCCTGTGCTAGCTTAGATTTAGCTTATTTGATTTGCCACATCCACTCAGCCAACTGCTTCACACTTTCCAAAACGCAGTTGCCATTACCTCTTCTCCCAAAGTCTTTATCCTGAAAGGTTTATGTCTTTCTTTATATGTCTCACTTATTCTCATTTGGTGTGGTTTTGGTAGTCAGCAAAAGTGAATGCTTGTGTTCCATCCACCGTCTCTCAACAGAAGTCTCTAGCCCACTTTATAGCTCTTAGTATGGCAACACAAGAATTTTCCAAATTATTGAGAAATCTTCCTAAAGATAGTTTTTATGGCTATAGCACTGAATCTTTCAGTAGGAGGGTATCATACTCTATTTATCTATTTGATCTGTGGTTGTACTTTCAAGTTTTTAATAGAAATAACATGACAGTAAACATCTGGGTCAAGAATATTAATTAACCCTTTAATGAAGTCTTTTGATATATACCTCAGTTTATCAAATCTAAGACACCATCCATTGTAAGATACAGCAAAAGAGTTGAACAAGTTTGCTTCTGGAGTAGAGAAAGGGGGGTTGGTGAAGTCAAGAGACTGGTTGTTTACAAGTCTTTTAAAACATTTTGACTCTATGTGCATCTATGAAATCTGATAAAAATAAAAACTGAAGGGAAAAATCAAGCCAGGACATACCTATAGCATGGTTTTAATTATTTAAAACCAATAAAAGGTTTTCATAGAAAAATACTGAAGATCAATAGGGGTAAGTTTATAAATGAGTTTTATATTTATTGTTATCTATTGCTGGGTTTTTCAAAATTGTTAGAGGTGAGTAGCTATTTTCTAAAGAACAGAAAAGTTTACTTTTTTTTCTTTATTCTAAAAAGAAAAATGATCAGAAGGAAATATACTAAGCGATAGTCCTTGAATAGTGAAACTATGGTTGTTATCTCTCCTTAGTGTCGCCATATTTTCTCTAATAAGCAAGTTTGGGGTCTTTAAGGACCCAAGGAATAATACCCTGGTTAGAAATAGACAAAGAATTAAGGCAGATGAGGAATAAATTATCACCCTTATACTTGGTAAACACTAGGTCAGATGACTTGCTTAAAAATCAGATTTTTGTGTTGGCTAGCTAATTAACCAAATTAACTGGAAATCTACTGAAAGGGACACTCCACTTTGTGCTATGAGGACCACCCAAACGTTCACTTAGAATCAGTTGCCGAGGTATGACACAGCCTTTGGATTCTTTCATACTCCTAAATATCCAGGGAAACCCCAAGGAAATGTAGAGTATTCCCAGAGGTGTTATCAAAGGGTGGTTATATTTCTGTTCCTAAGTGGCAATTCACAATATTTAGCACTAGGACAATCTGAAATGGGAAATGGAAACTCTTGCTAACATGACTGATCATTAATGCCCTAGACTGAAAATAAAATTATGGAATAAAAGTGTAAATGTGTGAAAAGGAAGCCTGAGTAATTTCCAGAGTACACTCCAAGGGGTAACTAGAATTTCCTCCAGGTTTCTGGAAATCATGTCTTGCTATAAATCTGGGATTGCCTGACAGGTGGGTGTGTGTATCTTACTGGTGGAAGATGAGGGCTTTGATCTTATAACTCAGCTTGGTTGGAGCCACAGGAGAGGCCTCTCAACCTAGAGCAGGTCTTTGTCTTCTCGTCCTGTGCGATCATTGCTGTAGTTTTGCCAGAACATAAAGCCTTCTCTGCCACTTCTCACTCAACTGAGTTCCCTTTCAACTTAAAGTTTTCCCTGAACATACTCCTATTTAATATTCACCAAGGCAATATCCATATCTGAAGACAACAGTGGAAAACAAATACTGGGTTATTTTTAGAACCAAGCAGCCTTTGGATGGGTGGGCCCCAAAGTGTTCTCATGTCAACCACAGTCAGTGAAATGCACACAGGTTCTCACCTTTATCTGCTTAAATTATGACCATCCATTTAAAGCAGACAGACTGACTTCAGGACACTGGGACAATGCACACTTTTGCCAATGGTGCTTTATAATTCTAGAATTATTGCTAGAAACTGTCTCAGAATTTCACGGGGATCCAGATTTTTGGCCGTTAGAGTCAGCCATTTATATTCCTTTAAAGTCATGCCTCGTTTTTCTGTTTGTTTGAGCCCAACGTGATCACTTTTCTTCAGGAAACAGGGAGTGAAAAGACTTACAAAAATCACGTTCAGGGCTTCCCTGGTGGCGCAGTGGTTGAGAGTCCGCCTGCCGATGCAGGGGACATGGGTTCGTGCCCCGGCCCGGGAAGATCCCACATGCCGTGGGGCGGCTGGGCCCGTGAGCCATGGCCGCTGAGCCTGCGCGTCCGGAGCCTGTTGCTCCGCAACGGGAGAGGCCACAACAGTGAGAGGACCGCATACCGCAAAAAAAAAAAAAAAAAAAAAAAAAATCATGTTCACAAAGGGTATTCAAAAGAATGAGCCAGTAGCATTTGGGCTATAGCCACAAACAGAAGACAACAATCTGAAGGGGGGAAAAAAGTACTAACCTATTCACACCCCACTTGCTAGCACATATTGACAGAATGCAAGAGGTGTTAATAAATAGAACATCCAAAGAAATGATAGCTAAGATGGACTCACAACATCCTTGGCATATGTGGCACAGCCCAGCGGGCGCTCAGATCCCCTGCAGGCCCCAGACACTCATCATTCACCTCGCCAGCTGCTAACCGTGCTGGCAGCTCTTGGTGCTCAGCTGAGCCCCTTCAGAATTGCTCACAACAACCTACCGCTGATGGCTGCTCAATGTTCCAGCCCTTGCCACCAGGACAGACCACCTGAAGAACCATCCCTGCTCCCTTTGGGATCAGCTGAGGCCTTTGCTGGGGCTGCATTGCAGCTTCGTTTCTCCTTTTCCCCAAGCCTGCTTCTTTTGCTTCCTTTCCTGGAGGGTTGATCCCAAGAGCACCCTGATAAACTTTCTACTCTCAAATCTCCTTCTCCTTCTGAGTCTATTTCCCAGGGATAACCTGACCTACAACACGGATATGCCTTAGACTGGTTCAAAGATCATCCACCAACTTGTTTTAAATCATGAAAGTACTTCCAAGGGCACTGTTTTGAAACAGGAAACTTATTCCGGCTTGTAATTTTGAGGTATATGCTAACAGATTACAAAACAGTTCACATGCTTTGATTGCAATTTTAAATATACGTAAATATGTGCATTCATAATAATAAAGACTTGAGGACATAGGCAATGAACTAGTACTTTCTGAGGACCTACTTTTTACCAGGGATTAAGCTTGGCATTACACCAAAAATATGAAAATGGTGATTATCTCTGAGTGATGGAATTAGAAGTGATTTTTATTTTCTTCTTCCTCTTTTTAGCATATTTCCCAAATTTTCTTTTGTAATTAGATACAGTTATAAAAATTATATATCAACCTTACATAAATAAATATTCATTTTACCAAGTATTTCAATAAACATTTGCTATAATTTTTATATTACATGTAACCCCCAAATCTTCTCTTTATTCTCTGAAAAACCTACGACCTACAAAAATAAAATGTGTCAATCCAACAGAAGTTGAAGAGCAAGTTCTAAATTTCAAAATTTGGGATATGCTGAGTTGTCATTAATTCTCTAGTACTGAAATAGCCCAAGTGTTTTCTGAATCATTTGCATTTTGAAGCTAGAAAAGGGGACTTTTAGGTACTTCCTGATGACCTCATTACATGACGTGACATTCCTGCTTACATGACAAAAAGAACATAAAATTTTGCCAGCATCGAGTCTTTGGTAAAGACACCTCCAACATCAAGAAGGACAAAGCCCAGACTTGAGAGTTTGGGACCACACCCTAAATGCCCTGATATTCTTTATCAGTCCAATCTGTAATTTGTCATCCAAAATTTATATCCATTAGTTTTTCTTTGCCACATGTTTATTTAGAATACATTTTTAGCTGACTATATTTGGTCTTCGATTCAGAGAGAAAATTCAATATATTGTCACTCTAAGACTAAAAGGACAAAATGTAGGCAAAATATTTTAGATATATATTATTAATAATTATATTAATAGTGTGTTGCTATATTATATAGCCTCACCAATATAGCATATATTATATTAATAATATTCTATGTTATTATTAATATAAAATATAGTCTATTATTGATAATATAGAATATATTATTAATTCTCTCCAAATCCATTTATTTTGAGGCTTTTTGGCTCAAATAAGTATATTTTATTACACCTCTCGGGCAAAAAATTTTGACTGAATTCAAACAAGGTTACCTAAAGATTAATCGAAATGGGGACATATTTTTACGTAAGCTTTTCCAGTTGTTTATGAGTTTCTGCCAAGCTAAAATAAAGGGTGAGATGTAAAGATAAACTGACACTTTTCAAATTATGAGTCTGGCCAGTACGGTGACTGCATGCCAAGTCACGTCCAGCGTGGCACTGTCTGATCTACTTGGACATGGCGTAACGAAGGAGACGACGGAAGTGGGAAGCCTGGAGGGTTGATCCCTTTAAACAGTGTTTCCGATTTTCTCTGGTCTTGGAACAAACGAGAGTATAGCAAGGACTTTGGGGAATTAGTGATATTCATGGATTTCAAGGAAGTCATGAGTGTTCATTAGAGAACTGCTTAAGCTAGGCTGCCATTACTAGGGAGGGTGAGAATCATAGCTTTGAAGAATGCTTATTCCGCATCCACTCTCAACTCATTGGAGATGCCAATAATTTAGGGATTAGGTGAAAAGTAATGAGGAAAAGGATCACTGAAAGTTTACTGGGCCCGTATCCTCACAAACCACCATATTCTACTGCCCTGGTCTCCAAAGTTTCAAGGACTGGCAAGGCACTTAAAGGGGACATAACTGTGAGCTGAGATGAAACAACCCAGGGAGGAGAGGAAAGGGAGGATCTGCCTGCCTCCTTGCTCCCAATGGTCCAAGATAAAATAATTCATTCACACATTTACCACAACAATTACTTACTGAGTCCTGCTGTGTGCCAGGAAGACAGAAATTAATACTGACTATGGCAATAAAATAGTCACTGTTTACAAATCATTTACTCTGTGCTGGGGGTTCCACTGAGCACTGTCATTTCATTACTTCCTTTGATCCTCACAGGGACACCATGGTAAGTGCTATTTTTAGCACTATTTCACAGTCAAAGACACTGAGCCTGGGTCAGTAAGAGGGGTGGTTGGACTTTAAAGTCAGATGGTCTAAGTCGTGAGCCCACATTTTTAGCTACTGCTCCTTCAGGAGATAACTGTGTACAGACATGAGAGGTACAGAGGTACAGACATGTAAATATATCATTTCTGCTTACTCCTTCATCCGTGCAGCCATTCAGTAGGCATTTATTGAACCCCTACTATATGTAGGCATTATGCTAGGCTCCAAGGATATGAAATCCAGGGAAAGGTCAGGACCCCAGAGTTGGAGGGACTGACAAACAGGTCCCTCTTCTCTGGCTCCCCACCGTGCTCCATTCACAACACTGCATTTGCTTTATTCCCTAACACACCCACAGCAGCTTGATGCCAAAGATATGTCTCACGCATCTCTGTATTCACAGCCCCCAAGAATTATGCCTGGTATGCAGAAAATGCCCAGGAAATATTTGTAGGATAGAATGTAGGAAAAACTTGAAAAAGACCCAAGTCACAAAAATGATTCCCTGGTTCATTAGGCCCTGACTTGCCTGACCCAAGGAAGGAGGATTGATGATGCAGTCCATGTAAAGGTAACTTGAATGATAATATTCCCTTGTGGAGTCCTCCCTGGGTGTCCAAATAGGAACTCTGGGTTCCATAGTCAGCTCCCTTGATCCTGAAATCTATCAACCTTGGATCTTACCTTTATCAAATAGTAGCATTAATATCTAGAATCATGATAGAACTGTGGGAAGAGATGAATTTTGAAGTCAGACAGACAGGTTTGAATGCCAGCTCTGCCTCTAATTGTTTTTTGTATAAGTCATTTAACTTCTCAGAGCTTCCTCATCTGTAAAATGGAGTTAGTAATCGACTTCATTGGATCATGGTGAAAACTAAATGGTATGATAGCTAACTTTATGTGTCAACCTAGCTGGGTCACCTTATCCAGATTTTTGGTCAAATATTATTCTTGATGTTTCTGAGAGGCTGTTTTTTTTTTTTTTAAATGAGATTAACATTTAAATCAGTGGAGTTTAACTAAAGCAGATTACCCTTTATAATGTGGGTGAGCCTCATCCAAGAAGTTGAAGGCCTGAGTAGAACAAAGCCTGACCTTCCCTGAACAAGAGGGAATTCTGCCAGAAGGTGACCTTCAAACTTGAACTGTACCATTAGCTCTCCTGGGTCTCCAGTCTGCTGGCCCACCCTGCAGATTTTGGACTTGCTAACCTTCACAATTACATAAGCCAATTCCTTAAAATAAATCCCAATCTCTCTCTCTCTCTCTCTCTCTCTCTCTCTCTCTCTCTCTCTCTCTCTCTCCATGTATATTTTGATAGTCTGTTTCTCTGGAGAATCCCAACTAATACTATTGGTATGATTCTTGGACATCCCTGACATAGAACAGGTGTTCAGTGGATATTAGCTTTATTCCCCCTTCCTTGGAGACTTTCAGCCTCTTCATTCTACAGTATGAAGATGGCGGTGCAAAAAGGTACCAGGACTTGTCCACTATCCCAATGTAACCTTGAAAAGTTCTGAGATCAACCAGGCAATCCATCAGCTTTGAGCATCACAACTTAAAGCATGGAACATCTGCTCCGTGCCTGAAGGGATCATTTCGTTTTCTATAAAGAATACCCTTGAAGGGACTTCAGAGTTTATCTGATCCAAAAATTTCTAAGGTGTTGGCCTGAGGGCCACATATGGGTTGCTTGGTTGGTCTGTTTTGCTGATACAAGTTTTTTTTTAATTATTAATTTAAGATTTGGAAAATGTCACATAAGTCTGGATTCCTGGCTTCTCTTGAGGAATTGGAAGATCAGGTGACCTCAGGCCTGAACTCCTGCCCGGCAACATTGGGCTGGAGGTGAGAGGTCACCACCACCACCATAGAGGTCACCACAAGTCATGGGGGCATTTTACTCATTTGTGTTACCTGTTGACCCCTGCACACATTTGAGTCTGTGACTCCTTGCGTCCCCCAGCCCCTTCAATTTAGAAAAGAGGAAAGTGTGACCCAGAGAGGTCTGGTGTACTTGCACAGGGTCACGGAGCTGGGATTGGCAGAGCTGGGTC
This sequence comes from Delphinapterus leucas, assembly GCF_059928025.1. NCBI lineage: Eukaryota > Metazoa > Chordata > Mammalia > Artiodactyla > Monodontidae > Delphinapterus > Delphinapterus leucas. The sequence goes on along the minus strand of NC_143133.1, from coordinate 43,186,838 downwards.
TAAAACCCCGGGTTTTTCTTCCTGGGCCCCTTAGAATATGCTCTATGCCAAATGAGCACAAATACTTTTATTGATGAATTAGGTGATTCCAAAGGCGTTCTCCTGTGAAACTTCTTTATTTCAGTAGTCAGATCAAGTTTATTGTTACAAATGAATGCAGTGCTTTAAGACAGAGCTAAATTATGACCTGTCTTACTCATCTCTGTGATTATAAGCACAATTTGGGGTCAGACCACACCTAACTCTGCCATTATCATGGGCAAATTTCTCACCTTTTTTTTTTTTTTTTTTTTTTTTGTGGTACGCGGGCCTCTCACTGTTGTGGCCTCTCCCGTTTCAGAGCACAGGCTCCGGACGCGCAGGCTCAGCGGCCATGGCTCACGGGCCCAGCCGCTCCGTGGCATGTGGGATCTTCCCGGAGAGGGGCACGAACCCGTGTCCCCTGCATCGGCAGGCGGACTCTCAACCACTGCGCCACCAGGGAAGCCCTCTCACCTTTTTAATAAGAGTTGTACAAACCACAAAGTGCAGTGCTGAAAATTAAATGAAATATTTCACGTAAACTTCTCAGTATAGGGTCTGGAATATAGTAAGCGTTCAACATATGTTGTTGAATTAGGACCTCAGAGAAATTAAAATAAATATGGCAAAATAGCAAAGTAGCTAAACAATTTTGCATCTGCAAATACGTATGAGTTCACAGTGATCCCATCCATTCAAATCCAACACCAGAGTGTTTTCTTTATCTTTATCACTTTATATATTCATTCTTTGTGATAGTTCATCTAACCTACAAAACATGATATATGTCAGTACAAACTTATTGATTAAAGTTCACGATTTAGGGACTTCCCTGGTGGTCCAGTGGTTAAGACTCCTTGCTTCCAATGCAGGGGGCGCGAGTTCCAGCCCTGGTCGGGGAACTAAGATCCCACAAGCTGCACAGCGTGGCCAGAAAATTAGTCAATATTTTAACATATATTTTTTTTAAGTTCAAGATTTATTTGTGGTTATTTACATCCTTAGAATATACCCCAATAATAGTGCACAGTCAGGATGTTATGTTCAAACAAAACTGGAATTAATCCCTTACGCCTGGGTGGTTGAGTTATCGATAAGATGTACAGTTGGGTCAATTTGCTGCTGTTTGTATTGATTTTAGAATCTCTTTTATTTCATCTTTTATGATTTAATTTTGGGTTTTAATATGTTATCCTTGTTTCAGCCAATAAGTACTATGTTACTGGGATTAAAGTAATGAAAAAGACAGAGTGTCTGTCTTCTAAAAGCTTAGAGGTAGTAGAGGAAACACACATATAAACAGACCAATACTATAAACCGTGTCTTGGAGGTATGGATGGAGAGCTGAGGGGTCGTGGTGGTTTGACTGGTAGATAATGGGGGCTTAATAAAGCTTGCTGAACAAATCAATGAATGACTGAATCAATGAACTGATTTTTCCTTTTATTTGTCCCCTCTAGACTATGAGTTCTTCAAGATGAGGACTCAACCTAATTGATCTCTGTATCCCAGGGAGGGCCAGAATTGGTCCCAATCTATGCCTTTAGAATAAAAAGCAGCCATTCTAGGGCCCTGCCTTCAGCACTAGGACTAAATTAATTCCATGAATGCCATATATTTCACTTGTCAGAGTAGCTGTCCCAGTTCCTCCTGTGCTGTCTCACCACCTTCTTGCTCTTTTCGTTTTTTTCTTTATGGTTATTACATTTTAATATATATTAAATATTATTATTTTTAACGTCTTTATTAGAGTATAATTGCTTTACAATGCTGTGTTAGTTTCTGCTGTATAACAAAGGGAATCAGCTATACGTATACATATATCCTCATATCCCCTCCCTCTTGCATCTCCCTCCCATCCTCCCTATTCCACCCCTCTAGGTGGTCAAAAAGCACTGAGCTGATTTCAGTCAAGCTCATCGCTTTCTTCACTTGTCTTCATTCTGTGGCTGGAAAACCATGTTCCTATTTTAAAATGGGGGTGGGGTGGGGTTGGGGAATACTATTCATTGAAAAAGAAAAAGAAGAAAATAATGGAGGGACTTCCCTGGTGGCGCAGTGGTTAAGAATCTGCCTGCCAATGCAGGCGACACAGGTTCAATCCCTGGTCCGGGAAGATCCCACATGCCGCGGAGCAGCTAAGCCCATGCGCCACAATTACTAAGCCTGCGCTCTAAAGCCCGTGAGCCACATATACTGAGCCCACGTGCTGCAACTACTGAAGCCTGAACATCTAGAGCCCGTGCTCCGCAACAAGAGCCAAGCTGTGCGTGCAGAAGCTCGTGAATTCTGTGGCCCGGGGCCAAAGTCAAAGACTCCCAGCAGCTAAGGGTGACCTGAGACCTAGTGGTTCCCAAGGCGCTTTTCTCCCTCCAGCAGTCAACTTGGATCTGATTATTCTACCCACTCCAGGAAATTCCCTGGAAGGCAGCTCTGTGGAACTGAACTGGGAGATTTCACAAAGGGAGATTTGTTCTTGCACCAAAGGCTCCAGTTAGCTACCTTATTTCTTCCCAGTCTTACCCTTTTCCAGTGCCCTTTCAGTACAATATTCATTGGGAGGGAGCTTGTCCTTCCAGCACATTTTTTTTCTTCCAGTGCTTTTGTCTTCTGATTTTATTCTAGCAAGGAGAGCTGCCCACCTTTACAGCCACCAGCGTAGTGGGTGGTCGGGAGAGCAGGGGCTTGGATTGGCAATGACAGCGGGGGTTGTTGAACTCTGGGTGGGCTTGAAGAATGAAAAGTATAGTTCTTAGATTGATGTTTGGGGGGCAGTGGTCATGTTGATACCTTTTGTCAATATCCAGCTTGCGATGGGAGCCAGCTCTTAGTGAAAGGTCTTAGGAGGATCCCTGGCCCAGTCCTCTCAAGTGGGCAAGTATTAACCATCTAGGATGATTCAAAACTCACCTAGGATGAGAGAAAGTGTGGCTGACCCTGCTCATTGGCAAGAGGGCCATTCCCTACCCTCTTCTCCATTGCCCACAGGGTCACAGGGTCTCAGCTTCCAAACCAAGTAGGTTCGTCAAGCAATTTCCTCCAGAATAAAAACAGGTTCTAGCATTTTTTTGAATTTAAAAAACTAACCTTGATGGTACTCTATGTGTTATGCACTATTCTGAGAACTGTACATCTATTTTCTCACTTAAAGCTTAAACAACCCAAAGAGATGGATACAATTATCACCCCCATTTTACAGGTAGAGAAACTGAGCTCTGTTCTAAGCACTTTACATGTGTCAGGCCCTAGAGATCAGACGGAGCTGTATGACCGTCAACGTGAGGCTAGCAGACCTGGGAGGCAGGTGCCATGCTCCGTGTGCTTCCACCATGCGCCATTCACTTCAGTTATTTCTACTCCCAGAAACAACAACGGCCACGTCTGACAGTGACAAAGAGACAACTGAGTGCCCTTAGGGCAAGAACGACTCCTCTACCTGCCCGGTCTGTGGAATCATTTGGGGTGCTGCTCTTGACTAAGTGGCTTCCAAACCGTTCTCCTGCCCTCCCAGAGAACCTGTCAGCCTCTGAGATTCCCTAGAAAATGTATTTCCAGCCAGAGTTGTATTCAGCCGTTGCAGCTGAAGTCACTGGTTGATACATGTGTACAACACGTGTTAGTTTTCTCTTCTCTGCAAGTCTGCATGGTGTATCAAGATTTTAAATGTTGTTTCACACTTACATCCCTTATTAAGAATCACAAATTTCATGATGTCATCACATAGACTCTTGGAAAGTCTCAAGTGAGTTTTCTTAACAAAAAAAAGGTGTGTCATCACGTGATTCTCCAAGCTGAGATTCTTGTTGGAACGCAAACAGCACTATTCCTTCTTTGATGTCTCCGAGGACAAAGAGGAATGGGTGAGGGTTTTCAGGTCTTCAACAGACTGTGAGTTTGGACTCCTCTGGGCACCTATTCCCGCCTCCCCCACTCACGAGACATACCCAGGATGATGATCCCTCCTCTCTTCCAGCTGCCCAACTCACTTGACCTTGGGGTGGGGTAGGTGAGAGGATGTGTTGCCTTTGGAAGCCCATCTCCAGCTGGTTTAATTCTTCCTCCAAACCCATAGATAATTGTTGCAGGTTTTTTCCCAGCTCCACTGAGGTATGATTGACAAATAAATATATATTTGAGGTATACAATGTGATGTTTTGGTATAGGTATACATTATGAAATGATTATCACAATCTAATTAACATATTCATCTCACATAGTTATGTGTGTGTGTGTGTGTGTGTGTGTGTGTGTGTGTGGTGAAAAAACTTGAGATCTACTCTCTTAGAAAATTTCAAATACACAACACAGTATTGTTAACCTTCGTCACCATGTTGTACACTAGGTCTCCAGAGCTTGTTCATCTTATAACCAAACTTCACAACACCCTTTGACCAGCATCTCCCAGTTTCCCCCACCCGCCAGGCCCTGGTAACCACCATTCTATTTGCTGTTACTATTGATATAAAGTTGACTTTCTTAGATTCCGCATATAAGTGAGGTCAAGCGGTATTCGCAGACACAATTGTTGTTAAAAGAATGATTCCACAAAGTCCTTTATTACTCATTTATTATTTTTACAGTACAACTCATTTATATCTGTTATAAATATATTCCAAACTGGAGATTCACAGATGTTAATGAACTTGCTCACTGGGTCACTTGTCTCTTAATCCCACTACCTTGTGCTGTTTGCACTTTGATTCAAGGATGAAAAAGACAATATGAACCCATGTGAATCAAGTTCAAGGACAAATGCTGTCAGGGACCAATTCCAACCCTTCTGTGCTTTGTGTGTGTGATCTGAGGGCCAGCCAACCACTGCCTCTCGGGGTAGCAACTGACTCCCTGATGGATTGATAAAAAACACATATTAAAATGATGACTCATGTAGTAAAAATAAATTGCTTCATTATTTTTAAAAAACTGTGAGAAAAATGTTAGGTTAACATTGCATTTATAAAATGCCTCTTAAAGTTATACTCTAGGTTTAACATTTTACTTCATACAATTTTAATTTGCCATACAGAACATTTCTCTATATACATAAGTACTTGCCTTTTAAAAACCCACAAAAACAGAGTCATTCTGTGCAGTACAGATTCTACCTGAGATGCTTGAGTCACAGTCTTAGGAGTTGTTCTCAGGAGGAATGGGATGCCAGGAAGTAAGTCAACATGGCTCCTGCTGCATCCTTTCCATCGGGGAGTGTGCACTCCTGGGTTGAGCTTGTTTCCAACAAGAGCTAAAATGCACAGAAAGCTGTCGAGCCAAAGAAAGAATGTGTTTTGCCAAAATATTTGATATATACTTGGCCTTGTCTGCCAGGTCTGTAAGAGACACAGATGTGGCATGAAACAGAACAACATAATCGGTGACATGGGGCTAAAGAAAGACCCACTGAATGCGGCATCACTGTGGATTGAGAGACACTGTTTTTTGTAACACAAAAGTGTGTGTACATCCTCTTCCCTTTACAGTTGCAGCAGTATTTTCAATTACTTTTAAAGCAGAATTTTCTGAGAAAGAACTGCATTTTACTTTACTGCCATATAGTTTTCTAGATATTTTTGCTTCCCACCATGAGAGGAAAATCAAGTTCTTCCTGGATGAAATAGGATATTTTGCATTTTGCTATTACATAAAGCATTAAACAGGAAGTCTGAGTCCTTTTTTATACCACTAATAAGATAACGTGGCTACAAAGGCTTTCAGAGTCACTCTTCAATTCTTTCCAAAGCATTGTCAAAGTTTTTGTAATTTTTGTAAATTTTTTAACATATCAATATTATTAGCCACATCAGTGCCAGCCTTTCAAGTCCCTACACAAACCTTCAGTGACTTTTCACTCAGATTTAATTTAAAATCCTTTGAATTAGAGGATACAGAGCTCAAAATAATCTGACTCTCCACTCCCAATTCCCTGATCTAAGCTCTCACCACCTCGACTCTGCGTCCATCAGCCATTTTGGACAACTTTCTTTCCAAATAAGTGTATCTTGCTCTTACCTCTGAGCGCTTGCACTTTGCCTGGAACACCGTTCCTCAGCCCCAGGTAGGAGCGAGCTCCCCCTCTTACCTGCTTCTTATGTCACTCTCCCTGACCACGCTTTTGAATATTGCAAGTCCCTCCTCACTTTTTTCCCCTGTAGCACTCATCACCACCTAATATGTTATATAACTCACTTATTTCATGTTTTGTATATAAATGTCTAGTGGAAACCAAGCACTCTGAAAATACCAATTGCTTTTATTTGTTTTCTGTTTGCATTTAACTTGAGCATCCCCAAAACCTAGAACCGTGCTTAGCACAGAGGTCGTCAATAAGTCTTGTTGAATAAATTTCTAGTGTTTTAAAATAAACAAATATATATTAAAAAAAGAAAAGTATGTGTACACATACACACATTTATACATACATATGTATGTATGTGTATCCTTTCAAGTATCAGAAATCTATTTGAAAGTGTGCCTCAAATATTATAAGGTCATAAACCATTACAGAAGGAAAATAGAGAGCCTTTAGGAGTTGGAAAAGGGAAATTAGGTTCTGGGTCATTCCCATACTCAGCCTTTGAGTGAGTATGATGGTGGGTACAAGTTGGCATGGTAAGAGGATTTCCTAGAGCAAACAAGAATAAAGTGGGGAGACAGGGCATAGCAGGTTTATGAGTAAAATATGAGGGTCATAAGCAGTCAATAATTCAGTAGAGATGTCACTTATAAGAAGAGCGATATGGAGGATCTATTTAGATACATAGGCCAGAAAGTCCTTAGGGCTAGAGGTGCATGGTCAATGGCAAAGGTGCAAAATCGGAACTACAGAGAGGGCGGAGGCAGGAATGAAACATCATGGTAATGAAGATACAAAGGTGCTGCAAGAAGAAAATAGCACCTCAGCCCCCAGCCACCTCCAGGGCTCCTCAGGGCTCTCTGCAGCATCGTGTGAAGCCTTGGGACCAGCCTCCTCTTTGGTCTCCACCAGCTTTGACCATAAACACTTAAATGAGTCTTCTTGGGGGAAGATTCTCACAAATTGATTTTTACTAAATCCATTTCATCTCTGAAAGGGGACATAAAGAACAAAATTTTCCTAACACAGGGAGCCACTTCACGGGGTATCCTGGTGAACAGGAAGGTACCTTAAAGGATCAAGAACTCAGCAAGCAACCCCAACAATAAGGCAGAGTCTTGAGAAGAAAACAGCCAGGTTACCCAGTGGATTAGCAGGGAGCTATTTCTGAAGACTTTCTGCAGGTAGGCAGGAGGCAAGCCTGAATCTTAATCAGAACTGGTCCCTAGCATCCATTCTCATGTCCAGCCAAGACTACATCCCACAAGGATGTGCCTAAGTGGAGAACAGGCTGTAGCTGTAAGGGCTGCTGAAGGAAACAGGATTGTCAACCAGGGGCAGGCAGAAAGGAGCCAATCTTGGGTGAGTGATTTCTTACATATGAGACACTATGCTAGACTGTCAATTTTTGTCATCTTTTTTAGTTCTTACCACATTTTGTTGAGGGTAAGTTTATAATCCTTATTTAAGTGACAAAGAAGCTGAATTTCAGAGAGGTTAGGTACTTCATTCTAGATCACAGAATGATGCCAAAATATGAACCCAGAAATGTCTGACTCCAAAATGTATGCTGTTTTCAACAAACCTAGTGGGTTCCCTGAAGGATTCTCAAATTAGCTTATTAATTCTTCACTCAATGCATCTATGTTTTAACCAAAAAACTAGAAAATCTCCAGATGTTTAAAAATTAAGCAACACATTTTGAAATAACAATTAAATCAGAAAATATTTTTAACTAAATGATAATGAAAAGAGACATATACAAACATTTTAAGAGCTGCAGCTAAAGCAGCACTCAGAGAAAAATTTATAGTGCTAAAATGTACATATAAGAAAAGAAAATGTACTGAAAAATCAATGATCTAAAGTTCCATCTTAAGAAGCTGAATAAAGAAACCCAAAGAGATTAGAATATCTATATCTCTAATAATAAAGACAAAAGCAAAACCCAAATAAGTAGAAAGAGAAAATCAACAAAGTTAAAGGTTGGTTCTTTGAAAAAGTAGTAAAAGTGATAATCCCCAAGGAAGACTAATCAAGTAAAATTCAAGTGAGAAATAAATTGTCACATCAAGAACAAATATATATATTTTAACTGCCTCCTACATAAATAAGAGAATAAGGAGGAGAAGGAAGAGGACAAAAAAAGTATCTGTTTTGAAGCCATCTAGAAAATCACATTTCAGGTTCTATTGTATTTAATTTAATCCAACATGCATTTATTGGAAGAGAACATAAGGGCTGTCCATCTGGTTTTATCAGTCTAGAAAGCGAGAGCACATGAATTTTGGAGTTCAATAAAGCTGAGTTCAAATTCATTCTCTACCTTGAACTAAATGTATGATTTTGGGAAAAGTATATAAACTCTCTGAACTTCCTTTTTCTCATTTGAAAAATGGGGGATAATAATATCAACCTCATAGGGCTATCGGAAGGATTAGAGGTAAAGCACCAAGCATGTGGGTAGCTTATATCTTACAGAATATTTTTCCCAACATGACCCACAACCATGGCATTTATAGTTTATCTGTAGGAAGGGTACAAAAATATATCCTGAAACAAGGTCATTCATTTGGAAATGTAACCTTTTCTGAAAAGTCTGGGCATTTACTTTTCTTGACCTGCCAATAAGAGAGGCTTGGAGTGGTCATTCTTCAATGGAAAGGATGTTACCAACATATTAATAACATAAAGCATCATATGAAAATTAAAATGAAATAATATAAAATTTCCACTCTAATTTTATACAATAATTAATATTTCTTGACTATTAGGAGATCGAAATAAAAACTATGCCAATAACATAAGTTATTTTAAGACTCTAGAGGAAAAGGCTCCCATCTCCAGTGTTGATATTATGACAGAGAATTCTCCTGAATCCTCAGCTTTCCACCAGCGTGTCTCCTGAGTCATGCATTTTGATGTATACTGCAGGGCCTCAACCACACAGACTGGCTCATCTGCAAGATGAATCCTCAGGCTTTTTCACACACTGAAGGAACTTGCCAGAGCTATGACGAGAAAGGAAAAAAGGAGATCAAGAGGCAGTACAATACACCTATGGTCAACTCACCAATGAAAGAAGCCCCTCTGTTAACGACAAAACTACGCATGGACCACTTAGCATCCACACAAGTCTCTTTCCTGCAGTGACAACAAGGAGAAAGGTCAAGTCCAAGAGTGAATGACTGAAAGTACAGCCCAATTTAGCTTCATTTCACTTGTAAAGCCATAGAAATAAATAACTGATGTTTGATGATAATATGTGGAGGTGAAAATGTCTGGCTCACACAAGTCACAGATATGTGCCGTGAATGTCAGCTGAGAGTCAGGAAGCAGCAGAAGCAGCAACCTAAGAGGAGGGACCTCCATATTTTCTGTTGAGGATTTGCTTTCTCTTCAAAAACTTCCTGAGGAAGTGTTGGGTCTAAGCGTCAGGCAGCAAGAGGTCATAGACTCTCTGGGAGATGGCTGGCGACCATCAGCAAAAGGACCGCAATCCCTGGCACAGAAAGAAACCTAGATAAGTATTAGCAGGTGAATGACTCTTGCTTTCATAAAAATCAAATAACACAGCCACAGGGTCCAATGGGAGTGGTTAGCACATGGAGGAGAGGGGTGGAGAGCAGGGTAAGTGGTTCCTTAAATTGCAGCTGAATCTGATTTTGCTAAATGTGAGTCAAGAGAGAGAGCGAGAGGCTTAGAAGCAGCTACCAGTACCCCTGGATTTCTAGGATAGGCCATCTCAGGCTCATCTCTAGCCAACTGTCATGACCAGTTGGGTATAGTGGCTCTAAGTAGAGAGTCAAGCCATCCTCACCAATACAGTGATCTGAGATTCCCCACATGAATACATTCTAGGAGGGAAAAGTATCTTCTTCCTTAAGGAAATAATGCTTCAGAAAAGGAATCTTTAGAGGACTATTTAGGATTTTTGAAGCTACCTTTGCTTTACAGTAAATGAAGAGAATAGGAAGACATTGCTTAATTAGTTTCTCATTTATTGGGAAGTCAATTTTGGTAAAGGAGCAGCAATGGTGCTGTTAAGATAATCTCTCTCCAATAATATATAAATATCCACATCCAATGTTCCAGTAAAATGGACACACTTGTGATATGTTGGAAAACACATTGAGGATAGAGACAGAGTATCTTGAAATAACATAAAAGGAGAAATGCACCTTTAGGGTTTTTTAATATGCCACTAGAGCACACTAGCCAGAAAAAGCAATCTGACTGTTTGTTTTTTTTAAAGTAATCTAAAAAGTAGTCTTTTAACTCCACTGGTTAAAACATATCTTAAGAAATTCTGGGGACATCCCTGGTGGCACAATGGTTGGGAATCCGCCGCCAATGCAGGGGACATGGGTTCGATCCCTGGTCCGGGAACATCCTACATGCCACAGAGCAACTAAGCCCGTGCGCCACAACTACTGAGCCTGCGCTCTAGAGCCCATGAACCACAACTACTGAAGCCCGCGCGCCTAGAGCCCATGCTCTGCAACAAAAGAAGCCACCACAATGAGAAGCCCACGCAAGGAGGGAGCCCACACATAGCAACGAAGACCCAATGCAAAAATTTAAAAAAGAAAAAAAAGAAAATCTGTGTATATTTTATAAAACTGAGTGTGTGTATGGAAAAAATGACTTTAAGGATATACAGCCATATGTCAATCGTGTTTGTCTCTGAGTAATGAGATTTATTAAAAGGTAATAGAATCAGTAGAAGGTCTAATCCATGTAAATGTAATTACAATTCTGTTTGCTTATTAAAAAAATCACACTGAAACAGCGGGACAAATTTGGCTAAATTGGAAAGTATGTTTGGGATGGAGTGATTTAAACTACAGTCTACATCTATATCCATGACATTCACTTTGGGCTCCCCTAGAGACAAGCAGCTTGCAAAGCCACAGAACTCTTAGACACAACAAGGGCTCCTGGTAATTCAAGGATGCATGCCGAGTATATCATGACCTCATGGGTGGAGAAAAACAACAGGGATTTCAAATATGATCCCCAAGTTTAAGGTCACATGAGCTGGTGCTCTGAGTGACAGGTGCTGGCTTATGAATCACGTCTTCCTAGGTGAGCCACTATACAAATCCAGGTGGGAAGGTATGCTGCTTAATTATTCTTCCCAGGTGGAGAATGAATGAGCTTACCCAGAGCCTGCAGTTTGGGCCATTCATAAAAAAATGGGGAATGCTTAATGTAAGAAAAGAGATAAAAGAGTGTTGGGGACGACTCATCTACATTCCCCAATCTTGTCCTAGGTTTTAGCATTCCATTTTCTCAATGCAAAGTATCTTTGAGTAACTTAACCTGGTCAGATGTTTGCCATGTTTCTTTTATAGTTGTTCCTTTGTTCTGTTTGTTTTCCCATCTAACTGTTGTAGAAGGCTTCTGTTATTTTCTGGCAGTTTCCAGAGAGAAGCCAGCTGACTGATGGGGAATTCAGGTCATTTGAGAGACAAAGGCCTCAGTGAATGTTCTTTGAATCTGTCCTTCTGTTTTTCTGACATGGTTGGTGGGAAAGGGAGGTGATAGGGAAGTGATGGGAAAAGTATCCTAACGTTTCAGCTTCTACATTCCTTAAGAAAAGTTTTCTCTCTGCATCTGTCTTGTTCCAAGCTATCACATATGGGAAAATTTCCAAAGATGCTTTTAGCAAAGATCCCTGTCTATATTACGTATTGGCCACAACTTCTTAAAAATAGTGAGGGGAGAGGGGTCCCAGTTTTGATAACAGGGTTGCAGGTGACTTTAAATATATATACCTATCCGTAATGTAAACTTTTCTCCAATAAACATGTATTACTGGTAAGTATTTTTTTAAGATTTTACATTTTTTCATTAAAAAATGATAAAGCTTGGTAAACTGCCATTTGGCAATTTACCAAGTGTTAGACGTCTACACTGAGACCCAACTAAAGAAACCTCACCTGCAAAATTATGCCAAATCACAAGGATTTTATAAATCCTTTGCCTATGGCAAAACGTGCTTCTACTCCTCTGAAAGCTATGAGTTCTGGGTCAGGCCTCTCATGTGGGAAACCAGGAAAGATGCCCTCAAAGTCTGGGTCAGCTTTACAGGAAAATAACTGCTTGAGTCAGGTGTGGAAGGAAGAGAAAGAGGAAGGAAGGCGGACAGCAGGAGGCCACTGGCTGGAAACACCTTCTGGGCTGAGCTGGGGGAAGAGCAGAGTTCACCATAGGTCACCACCCAGATCACCATCAAGGCCCAAGGGAAGATGCCTGTGGATGGCTAGACAGCCATTTCTTCTTCAAGAAGACATCAATTACCTGTAGTTATCCTGGCAAGTAAATTTGATATTCCTTTGCATTATAATCCATTTCAGATCATTTATGGAGGAACCCGAGCAGGAGTCACTGGGAAAAAAAAGAAGAAAATGTTAAAATAGCAAGAGCTCACAAACATTTCCTGAGTCTCTTGGTTTCTTCCAGGTAGCAGGCCCTGGTCAAGGCCCTGGGGTAAAGAGGTGAAGCAGAGGTAGCTTCTAAGAGCTCACAGGTCAGCAGGGGAGCCAAAGGTGTGAACTACATAGATACCTACCATGGAAATAAAATTAAGAGACTGTTGGAATGGGGTAAATGTAGAGTAAGGCCCCATTCATTTCCTGAGCCAGTCCTTTCTCAATGCATTTCTGTGACTGTGGACTCTTTCATGGACTGATTCCTGAAATAACCCTGAGAATATATGGGTACAAGGTAGTAACATATACCTGGGAAATTTTCCAAGGTCATGGATCACCCAAGCCTGTAGTGTATGAACCTTCATTGGATTCAAGTTATGGACTTCCACACGTCCAAAAGTGCTAAGATGGAAGAGACAAAGAACATTGTTAACCCCAGACTAAATTTTTCAGGCATCCACAGCCCCTGCGAAAAGCCAACAGGCAGGGTGCCATTGGTTAGAACTTACCCTTTGGATGTGATCCATGATTTGCATTAAAATCAGGCATCTTTACTCATTCAGTGTGACCCTAAATGAGTAAGATTCTCAAAAGAAGATTCTTAATCTGTACATTGATGTTGATTCTTTAAGTACTTGCTATTCCAAGAGTGGGCCTTAGACCAACGTAATGAGCTCATTAGACCTGCAGAATCTCTGCCCACCACCACCTGCTGAATCAGCACCTGCAGCCGAACAATTGCCGGGTGATCAACTCACTATCTGAGTCTGAGAAGCACATCGTTGAAAGACCCCGATGTCCTGCTCTAACCCCAGCCTTAAACTCTCCCCACTAGTCTCTACAACTCCTGTTACAAGTACTTGGATCCCTAATATCAGATTACAAAATTCTGGAATGTTAACACTTGTACCCATAAACCTACAAGGTTGGGGTCAGAAGAAGACAGAAGGACAAATGTCTCTTGGTGGAATTAAACATTGAAAGAGGAGAGAAAGAAAATTAATTTGGGACACGTGGAGTGCCTGGGGCACATTAATACATGCTCCCTCCTCTCAATCAGACTTATCTGGGGAAAGACTGAAGAAGAGAGACTGGAAAGGTAATCAACTTGGTAAAAACTCTAAGTATGGAAGGGTGTTAGAGAAGGAAAGCACGAGTGTGACCAGAGTCAGTGGTTAAAGGAGTGGATGTGGAATCTAGAAAAATGGTACAGATAAACTTATTTGCAAAGCAGAAATAGAGTCACAGAAGTAGAGAACAAACTTATGGTTACCAAGCGGGGGAAGGTGGGGTGGGACGAACTGGGAGATTGGGACTGACATATATACACTACTATGTATAAAATAGATAACTAATGAGAACCTACTGTATAGCACAGGGAACTCTACTCAGTGCTCTGTGGTGACCTAAATGGGAAGGAAATCTAAAAAAGAGTGGGTATATTTATATGTATAACTGATTCACTTTGCTGTACAGCAGAAACTAACACAACATTGTAAAGCAACTCTACTCTAAGAAAAATTAATTAAAAATATGGAATTTCCCTAGTGGAACAGTGGTTAAGAATCTGCCTGCCAATGCAGGGGACACGGGTTCGAGCCCTGGTCCGGGAAGATCCTACATGCCGTGGAGCAAATAAGCCCGTGTGCCACAACTACTGAGCCTGCACTCTAGAGCCCGCAAGCCACAGCTACTGAGCCCACGTGTCACAACTACTGAAGCCTGCGTGCCTAGAGCCCGTGCTCCACAACAAGAGAAGCCACTGCAATGAGAAGCACGTGCACCACAACGAAGAGTAGCCCCCACTCGCCGCAACTAGGGAAAGCCCGCGCAGCAACAAAGACCCAACGCAGCCAAAAATAAATTAAATAATTTTTAAAAATTAATAAAAAAATAAAAAACAAAGGAGAGGACAATAACTGATACTCATCCAGCACTTTCTCTGTCAGGCACAGGGCTCAGCATTTTTCATACATTATCCCAGTTAATCTTCATATCACCAGCACCTCCTCAGGTACATACATACTACAGGGGCCCTGCTAAGGTCACATAGGTGAGATGTCATGACCTCTGGAGTCCCCACTTTTAACCACTATAATAAACCACTGACACTGTCTGCAAAGAGGTAATGAAGGTCAAACGCCCAGCAGAGCTCCTGCTGTTCCCAATAGTAGACTTACTGCTGACTTGGGATTCATACCGTCCAGGGAGGAGAGAGGAGTCGGGCAGATCTTCGTGGATGGTAAGACTTTAGACAGTCAGAAGGAAGGAGGGGCCAGGTCATATGGGGGAGCAGCGTGAACAAAGGTGGAAAATGGGCAGGATGGAGTGTCATGGGAGAGAGAGCTGAGAAGATTATAGCAGGCGTCGTAAAGCCAAGAGGAGGAGCTGGACACGTGCAAGGACCATTAGGACTTTTGGAGGATTTTAAACAATGGAGAAACCAGACAAAAGTGTTGACTTCGAAAGACAAAGCTCACCATAGAATACAAACATTTTACCTTTTTTAGCCCGGATTCAGTACTGACCTTCAACATGAAAAGCATATTCTTCTAAAGATGAATTGGTCAATAGGAGACTGTGCTAACCCTTACAAATAAGATGCAAAGAAATAAGTACCTCTTTCTATCAAAGGCGTTACTGATGGATCCATTGAGCACCACCTGGACCACACCACAGGCATTTTCTGCAAACTTAAGAACAGAAACACCATTCCTCAGCATGCAAACTTAAGTGTCACGCCCCAGCACTTCCATCCCAAACAGCTCTTAGCATCATCTGGTGAAGGAGGAACGGCCTGTATGGCTCTAGCTTGGTCAGGCCAGATCTGTGTAATTTTCATCCCAAGCCATTGGAGGGATTATGCTTCCCATGAGAGTTTTCTGGAAGCAGTTGCTACAATCTGTGTCTGAACAATGAAGTTCAACATCATCACTGCTAAATTGGTGGTTCAGAAGGTGGAAGTCCAGGGACCCCCCTGGCAGTCCAGGGGTTAAGACTCAGTGCTTCCAATGCAGCGGGTGTGGGTTCGATCCCTGGTCAGGGAATTAAGATCCTACATGCCACGTAGTGCGGCCAAAAAAAAAAAGAAAAAAAAAAAAAAAGGTGGAAGTCCGGATGACTAAGAGCAACATAAGGAGGAAGGAGGAAGGTAAAAGCACTTTCTTGGGGCCATGCACTGTAGACACTGCACATTTCATTTTGTGGGAGCAGAGTAGACACGTAAGGAGTAAAAGAAATGAAGAAAGAAAAAAGAAAATGTCAAGAAAAAAGAAACCGTGGAGACATGGTGACACTGAAACCTGCAAAGGCATAAAGAGAAACGGGGAATGGATGAGTGTATATTTTTGAGCAAGGGGTTTTAAAACTAAGCAATATACTTGTTTCCTCCAGGAGGCGCATCCAGATCCCTGGGACTAGCTCAGGTCTCCTTCACACATTATACAACTATACCGCATTGTGAGGTTGAGCTTAACGCGGGGTTAGCCACCGGTACCGAGAGTTCTGTGAGAGCTGTGAGCCAGGCTGTCCCGCTCGCCACTGCAGCGCTGGAGCCTGGCAGCTAGGGCACCCAGGGAGAATCCACGCATGGAGAAGAGGCAAGGGAAAGGGGAGGCAAGAGGTCCAAATACTCTGCGATGGAGAGTATGGAAGAACCCAGGACAACAGAAGCCAAGTCCTGAAGGATGAATCAGATTCTGCCCGGTAGAGGTCGAGGCAGACGCAAACCAAAAGGCCCAGGAGCTTGCGAGAGGAGTGATGTTTGGGGGAAAACTTCAGTGGATGCTGAAGCTAGGTAGATTAGTGAGTTCACAGAGGGCCATGAATGCTTTGCCAAGGAATCTGGCCTTTATTCCGCAGGAGATAAAACACTACTGAACAATTTGAAAGGGAATTGTGAAAATCCTGTGTGGTGTCGGTCTTTCTCCTGGGGGTGATGAGCAGAGGACAGAGGCCCGATTACTATCAATCACAAGTGCTAACCCAGCAGAATGGGTGTCAAGCACTAACCCTGTCCTATGTAAGTCTCAACAGCCCCCGCAGAGTAAATCTTGGGTCAGTTTGCCCCAAGGTCACATCACTTGGAAGCAAGGAAATGAGCCGGTGGGGGGGTTGCGGGGGAGACGGAGGGGGCGGGGGGATCCAAACCACCAAGCAGCACTGCCTCTGGTGTCAGAAAAAGAAAAGATCAAGTCGGATGAAAGAAGCCCATTTACATCCATCTAGCTATGAGAACTTGGCCGAGATAAAGGTGCAGTCCCAGGGGAGCTCACAATGGTAGAGCACCTTCCTTCATTTTCCTGTGCTCCTGGCTCCAAGGACAGTGTGAGGAACACAGGTAGGCGCTTGACACATACAAAATGTGACTTGGCTTTCAACGTTTTCAGCAACAGCACTGCCACCAAACAGATCACAGAGCGATAACATGAATAGAAACTATTCTCAGGAAAAGCAAACAAACAACGACAACCAAAAACTCTGCAGTGCCTCTGATTTTCACAGCACACAGTAGGTACTCTACAAATATTTGTTAAAGGAATGCATTCAGGTAAACCATACCAGGGTTTACCTGAACCTCCTTAAGGTAGGTGAGGCTCTCAGCTCTGCTATTCACTAGCCCATTGACTTTGAATGAGTCACTTAACCTCTTAAGTTTCCTCACCTGGAACGTGGACATTTGTACCTTCTCGTGCCACCTGTTGTGATGACTAAACAAAATGACACAGGTGACACAACTGGCCCAGGACTTGTCATGAATATGCACTTAACATATGTGAGTTCTCACTTCGCCCAGCTCCTCTGATGTCTGAGTTTAATTTTGGAGAATTCTAAGTAGCGTAGTTTCATTTTCTCCCGTGTTTTCCATTCATTTCTTTCCTTTCTTCCTTTCTTTCCCTTTTTTTCCCTTGTCCGCTTACAAATAAGCAACTTACAAGAAAGATAAATATGCACAAAGACAGCTTAGAGTGGGGTCAGAAATAGATAGCGGGGAGGATGGTATTTCCCAGCCTGGATTCTGGATCTGGAGTCAGACAATTTGGATAAACACCTAGATCTGCCACTTCCTGTGTACATTTAGTAGAAGGCTTATTTACCTGCACCTCCATTTTGTCACCTATAAAATGGATGTGATACTCATGGTGCCTACTTCATAGGGTTCCGGTGAGGATGAAAGATTTTAATCCATGTAAAGACCTGAGGACTGTGCCTGGCACACAGTAAACGGTCTGCAAATGTAGATTATTAAGACTGTCACAGGAACCTAAGATTGGCCAATACCAGGATCAGAGGATTTAAAAAACCCAGAGATGGGCAACCAAAGCCAAAAAATGGATAAGAGCAAGAAGTCTTCAAATAGAGCTCAGCGACCTTCCACGAATGCCCACAAATTACACATGAAAATATTCTAGCATGTGCTTATGAACATTTTTCTGAGGAAAGAATACTAAACTTCTGTTTCTAAAATGATCTGTGACCCAAATGAGTTAAAACCAACCACTTACTGGATGACCTCTTAAGCTCTTTGGTCTCCAAGATTCTAGAATTTCACTTGTGATACTTACCCTTTTGGACACCAAGTCCCAGAATACAGAAACAAAGTTGTTGCTGCAGTCTTTCTTCCAGTGTGGACAAGATTGATAGTTCATTTCTAAAAGACATAGTTTACAGAAAAGTAATTAAAGTGGAAAAGAAAAGGTATAATTGATCTCTGTTCTTCGCGGGCTATTGGATCCCAGTGGAGCTGCTTTCCAGTGGCATCCCTGCCAAGATGGAGGATGGAGAATGGACACATCTCAACCCAATTTAACTAAGTGCCCCCTGAATCCCTTCCAAGTCCTTACCTTACCCTCCAAATCCCAGACAGGAACACAGTGACCAGCTTTGAGTCATCATTCTGGGAAATTACAGCAAAAGTTCATCTGACAGAGACAAGCCCCCCCGTATTATTTCCGCTTCCAGGAAGAATTAGAGATAATTTCCTCCCCCACCACCTTCTGTCTCCACACCCTTAGGCTCAGATGCCCTCAGAGTCTTTCTATACTCGCCCCATCCAGACAGGCTTAGCTGTCAGTGAGGAACCACAGACATAAGGCATGAACACATAGTTTCTGTGATACTTCTTCCAAGGATATCTGCTTTAACGCACCAGCATTTATTTTTTTTAATTTTTTTATCGAGGTATAATTGACAAATCAAATTGTAAGATAATTAAATGGTACAGTGTAATGATTTGATATGCATACACATTGTGAAAAGATTCTCCATCAAGTTAATTAATATGTCTATCACCTCATATTCTATTTTTTTTTTGATGAGAACTTTGAAGTTTTACTCTCTTAGCAAATTTCAATTACACAATACAGAGTTAACAGTTATAGTCACCATGTTACACCTTAGATTCTCAGATCTTATCTGTCTTATAAATGAAAATTTGTACCCTTTTACCAACTTCTCCCTATTTCCTCCACTTTCCAGCCTCTGGAAACCACTTATCTGCTCTGTCTTTATGAGTTCCACCTTTTTTTTTTTGATTCCACATATAAGTGATACCATGCAGTATCTGTCTTTTTCTGTCTGATTTATTTCACTTAGCATAAAGTTCTCCAGTTTCACAGTGTTGTCACAAATTATGGGATTTCCTTCTTTTTAAAGGTTGAATAATATTCCATTGTGTGTGTGTATTTACATATATATACGTACATATATATACACATATATATACATATACACATATATGTACATACATATATATATACATATATATGTATATATATATATATATCACATTTGCTTTATCCATTGCATTTGACTACACAAACATTTATTGAGCGTTAGGCCCTGGAGATAGAGAGATGAATTAGATAAAGGGCCTGCCTTCAGAGGCCACATAATCTACTATAATCAAATAAATCAGAGAAAGAGCAACTTGGGTTGGGGGTGGTGTGCAGCACCATGTGGGAAGGTTGACGTTGAACTTGGTTTTGCAGGATGAATAGAAGTCTTCAGACAGACGCGCTAGAGAAAGGGGCTCCATGCCGAGAGAGCATGTGCAAAGGCACCGGGTTTAGATTTGTACCGCCAGAGTAGAAGGGATAAGGAGGGGATAGATGGAAGATGAGGCATATGAAAGACAAAGGCCAGGCCAGGCCAAGGAATTCCGACTGTATCTTAGAGGCAAACAGAGCTATTTGGGTTTTAAGTAAGAGACAGAAACAATTCCATTGTGGTGTCCAGACGGAGGCTGACCTAAAGGGGTCAGGGGTGAGCAGTTGGGATCCGACAACAGTCCAGCAAGAAAGGAGGGGGCGTTAGTGATCTGGATTCAGGCAGTTGTAACAGGCACAGGAAAGAAAGGATGAACTGCTATAGGTAAATGACTAGTTGGTGACAGATTGGGAATGGCAGAAGAGGATGGAGTAAGAATGAAGGCAGAGTCTGGGATTGTCTCACCTCAACTTTGCATCATCCAGCAGGTAGGGGAAGTGCGGGGTGAGAAGCCCTGGAACCCTCTCTTGGTATCCCAGAGGTCAGGCATGCGGCAGCCACCTACTTCCGCTGTGGGTACGCGTACAGCTGACCCTGCACAAATACCCATCTTTCTACTTCCACTTTGTTTTAGGTTGAATCGTGTACCCCCAAAAGATATGTTGAAGCCCTAACCCCCAGTACCTGGGAATGTGATCTTTTTTTTGGAAAAGGGTGTTTGCAGATGTAATCAGGTCAAAATGAGATCATTAGGGTGGGTGGGTCCTAATCCAATAAGACTGCTCTTCTTATAAGAAAGGGAAGTTTGGTCACAGAGACAGACAAGCACAAGATGCACAGGGAGAAGACAGCCATGTGAAGATGGAGGCAGGGACTGGCGTGAAACAAGGAGCACCAAGGGTTGCCAGCAAACACCAGAAGCTAGAAGAGGCCAAGGACTCTCCCCTGGAGCCTTCAGAGAGAGCACAGCCCAGCCAACACCTTGATCTAGGACTTCTAGCCTCCAGAACCGTGAGAAAATAAGTTTCTATTGTTTTAATGCCACCCAATATGTGGTACCTCGTTACGGCAGCCGCAGTAAAATAATATAACCACAGACGTGGGCTTGACTGCCAATGACCAGAAAGAAAGTTCTAGATCAGAAACACTTCCGGGGATGAGGAAGTAATCCTGGGAGTTTTTATAATAATTAAATGCATTAAAAACAAAACAGTACAAATTAGGAAAAAAATCCATGTACAGATGTAAATAATTACTGCGGAGTCAAAAGATAAATTTGAATCATCTCCAATAGATGCAAAAATGCTGACGATGATGAAATGAACATAATTTTGTAAGGTGCTACAAGGGTGCCCCTGTTCATAGGTTTTCATGAACATAAAGCTCTTTTATCTTCACAACCATATCTGGAGAGAAGTCTCTGAGTTTCACCTACCCTCTCCCCACAAGGATGCTCCCCCTTGCCACCTGCCCATTAAATAAAATTTGAACATCACAGAGAAAAAGAAAAGGAGAGAAACTTTACAATAAAGTAAGATAAATTAAGTATATAAAAAAAGCAGAATAAGAAGTTAAAAAAAGGGAGAGATTAGAAGCTTATAACAGAAACTATGACTTTCATAATAAAACAAGTAAACAAGGCAAAACCAAGGTAGAAAAAAATTAAGGAAAAAGTGTTTAAGCCAGACAATAGAACAATTAAAATATAAAAATTAGGAACCAGAAAGACAGCAAATAAAATAAGGAAAAGAGGTTAAAATCAATAAAAATTGAGGCCAAAGGAGAAGGAAGTAGACAGAATAAAACAACCTATACAGGATTCAGTTGAATAGAAAGCAAAAATAAAGAGCTCTAAAAGGTAAACTGATGAGAAATAGATTTTTTTATTTTTCCAATCCTTTCTAAGAAAGAACTGACGTGGTATATTGAAAAATAAAGCAAAGTTTATAGGAAATACATTTAAGCTAAAAGGGTTAAATGAATGACCTTGAAAAGCTAACTTGCAATAAGGGAAATTTAAAAAGGAAAGCAAGAAATATGGCAAAAACTATAAAAGTTAACCAAAAAGAAAAAGAGTAAATGGAGAGATATATTTATATGCCATATTTCTAGGTGCAAAGAGTCTGGATTAAAGATTAATTGAAAAGTTACAAAATAAAAACACTAGATGAAAATATAGAAAACTCTCCAATCTTGAGTAAGAAGAATTTAAGCAAAATATGGAACCCAACAGCCAAATAGGAAAGGATAGACAGATTTGTTGCATTTCTGCGTGGCAAAAGACAATATAAACAGTATTAGCAAAAAAACAGAAACTGAGAAAAATAGATTTGCCACCTTTGTGCCAGAAAACAGGCAGGATGACACGTGGTTAAGAACACGAGCTCTACAGCCAGTAATCGTGGGTCTCTCCCAGCTCTGCCACTCACTAGCCGGCAACCTACTTAACAGCCCTGTGCCTCAGACTCCTCCTTTGTACAATGAGATCATCACAGGGGTTGTGAAGGATTAAATGGGTGAATATTCATACAGCACATAGAACAACGGCTCATAAGCAGTAACTACTATTGTTAATTTATATTGAACTTCTATAAATAAGAAAATAATAGACATCCCAATAAAAAGGGTTAATATATATGAACTGCCAGTTTACAATAGAAATAGAAATATCCACCATTAAATATACAAATATACTCAGCTTCACAGCAAAAGAAATGCAAAAATAAGCCGAGGTATTATTTCTTTATCAAAATGGCAAGACATTTTTTAAAGTATTAATGTCCAGTGTTGGTGAGGGTCTGGGTAAACAGATTATCTCATATATTTTGAGAGTATAAATTGTTACCACCTTTCGAATAACAATTTGTCACTTTCCACCACAATTTATTCCACACTGAAATTCCACCCGTAGACATTTATCTTTCAGAAATACTTCCACAAGCATGCCTGTGTGTGTGTGCACTCATGTGCGTGTACAAAAGTGCTCCTTGCGATGGTGGTTGTAACAGCAAAAACATCTGAAAAACCTAAGTGTGCATCATTCGGAGGTTGTTCAGATAAATTATGATATGTCCATAGAGCACATAAGATGAGGCCTTTTTAAAAAATATGGCTGTATTTATACCTACCAATTTAAAATGAATAAAGCAAGTTGCAAAACAGCATGTGTACATTTCAAATATACAGACTGTCCCCGACTTGCGATGCTTGGGTTTAGGATTTTTCAACTTTTTGACAGTGTAAAAGCAATATGCATTCAGTAGAAACCATAATTTGAATTTTGAATTTTGATCTTTTCTCAGAGTGGTGATATGGGGTCTGATCCTCTCTCGTGATGCTGGGCAGCGGCAGTGAGCCTCAGCTCCCAGGCAGCCACGCCAGCCAGCGGGTAAATAACCAAGACACATACAACCACTCTACACCCAGACAACCATTCTGCTTTTCACTTTCAGTACAGTATTCAACAAATAACATAAGCTATTCAACATTATAATATAGGCTTTGCGTTAGGTGACTTTGCCCAACTATAGGCTAATGGAAGTGTTCTGAGCACATTTAAGGTAGGCTAGGCTAAGCTACGATGTTCAGTAGGCTAGGTGGATTAAACGCATTCCTGACTTATGATATTTTCAACTTATGATGGGTTTATGGGGACATAAGGAAGATCTGTATGTATTTATATAAGCGCAGGGAAATGCAGGGTATGTACCAAATTGTTGACAACAGTCCCCCTCTGGGAAGGAGCATGAAAATTGAGGATTGGGGGAAATGGAATTTTTACTTTTTACTTTGATGCATTTCTGTATATGCAAGTATTTTTCAATTAAGAGTACATCTTGGGCTTCCCTGGTGGCGCAGTGTTTGAGAGTCCACCTGCCGATGCAGGGGATGTGGGTTCGTGCCCCGGTCCGGGAAGATCCCACATGTCACGGAGCGGCTGGGCCCGTGAGCCATGGCTGCTGAGCCTGCGCGTCCGGAGCCTGTGCTCTGCAATGGGAGAGGCCACAACAGTGAGAGGCCTGCGTACCGCAAAAAAAGAAAAAAAAAAAAAAAAAAAGAGTACATCTTTTTTGCAATTGGAAATAATGCAAATCTGGGTTGAAGAAGCTACTGCAATAAGTTTTTTTAAATAGTCAAAAGCAATAAAAATAAGAATAAAACTATATAAAGTAAAAATATCCACATTATAAATAAAAAGAGAAAAAAAGAAGTGAAATGATCTCAATCGGGCTTTCTCAGTAGAAAACATCTCCCCACAGTGAGGTGTTCTGGGTCTTTCTGGGCAAGGAAGGTGACCTCTGATCAATGGCAAAGCCACACACTGGCCCTAGACACAGAGAAGCCCAGCATGTGGTCCCTATGGCTGTTCTGTGGAACAAGGACTTTGGCCTGGTTCCCTCGGAGTCCTCATTCTGTTCTAGAATTCTTTGGTCCTGAATGATGCCCTTATAGAAAGTAAAACACCAACAATTCAGAAGCAGGCTACTCTTGCACTCAGAAAGGAGGGAATCAGGAAGCATGAACAGCCCTAAACTCTGAAGTCAATTTTTCTAGAAAACATGAGTTGGTCTACAGAATTCTGTTTTACATGAGCCTCAGTTGTCATTAAGGGTATAGATGCCATCAGGGTGGGCACCTGTGGCTCCTTCCTCCACACTTATCTTCTGGGATCCCTAGCAGAGCTCAGGGCTCCTGCACCCTGCATGTCCCCAGGCGACCCCAAGTGGACCAGATCCTCACCATAAGAGCCTGTATCTCCGCACCAGTTAAGGTCATCCGCAATGTAACCCAGCAGTGTGTCTTCCAGGGTGAACAGCTCTCGCTGGACCTTCGTGTACTGATGCGCCAACTCCTTGGTTTTGCTCCAAAAGACTGTCTAAGAGAGAATAAAGACAATCTATTATTGAGATCAATTTACTAAGTCAAAAAAACTCCACCGAATTTGCATCTTTTTAAATGAAAGAAAACATAGGAAACATCAGAATAAATCACCTATAGTAAGAGTAGGTGTTGCGGGTTTCACGGATCTCTGTGTGTGAGAATGAGAGAGAGTACATGTGTGGAGGGTGTGTGTGTGTGTGTGTGTGTGTGTGTGTTCTCTAGGTCATGATGTAAAATGAAGTTATTATTCTGGATTGCAGGGAAAAAAGTCTGAAAGCCACTGATCAAAATCTTATAATAAACCTAAGCTCCAAACACATCTGGGGGAGGCATTAGGTAGTCCCAAATTCCTAAAGTTCTCGGCAAAACAATTTTTTCTAAGTGCTATTTTCTGGGAGAAGTGCCCTTTGATTCTTAAACAGCTCCATAACCCCTGCTTTTTTCCCCGAAATTCCCCTATCTCCTTACAAAAAAGGGAAAAGAACAAATATAGTGAGTTTTTGCAGGGTCCCTTGTAAAGGTGCAGAAAGTCAAATTTCAGAACAATCTTCTCTTCCATGGAATCTACTCATTCTTAGTAGGAGGCAGTGGAGGTTTGAAGCCGGGGCCGTGGAGTTATGCTGCCTTATGAAACCCAGCATCACTGCTCACTGGCTGTCTGACCTTGGACAACCAAAGAATTGCTAAGCCTCACTTTCCCCATCTGTAAAAGGTATTGATAATAATTGTAAGGAAGTCCTGAGATGCTGAGATGAAATGAGACAATGCAAATATGGTGTTTGTCCTGTGTCTGTGGGCAGTCACTTATTCAGCCAGTGTCCCCTGGTGATGATTTACCAGCAGCTACTCTGTGTTGGGCTTTGGGCTCGGTGTACACCCCGGAGCTCCATAGTCGCTCCAGCTCTAACAATGGGAGGAGACTGTAATGTGTGGCTGTCTTAAGGGCTTCGTGAAGATGATTTGGGGCACATTGAATTTTCACCCTAAACACTGACTTTAGAAAAGATGCACTCCATTACAGACCTTTTCCAGTATAATTAATGTATTAAAACCCAGGCCTCTATGGCTCTAAATCTTGGGTCATTTACATTTCAACTGGTCACTTTCAAGACCATCAAACTTGAGTAATCACTGGTCACCTAAACTTGCCAAGCCTCAGTTTTCTCTCTAGTGAAATGGGATTGCTGATGTCTGACCTACCTATTCCACAAGTTGACTGTGAAAACCTAACAGGATAAAGGTTCAGAAAGTCATTTGGAAGCAAGAAAAGGCCCTCAGCAAATGCAAAATGGCATTGTCGTCATCATCGTCATCATTGGAGGTCAGGGAGAGCTTTGCAGTTCTATAAGGTGGATTATTTTTGTTTGGATTGGGTTGGGGTTTGTGTTAGGTTTGTTTTGCCTGACTTTTGTCCGACTCTCCTTTCCTCTTTCTCTGTCCCCAGTTCTCTCTCTTACCTCCAGTCCCCAGATGTTCTAAATCCCAATGACATCCTGGTCTCCCAATGGACCCCAAGCTCCCTCCCTGCCAACCATGCCTACATCCTAATATACAGATTTTCCTCTTCCCTCATCCTGGTCAAAATGTGGTTCCATGGGCTTCCCTGGTGGCGCAGCGGTTGAGAGTCCACCTGCCGATGCAGGGGACACGGGTTCGTGCCCTGGTCTGGGAGGATCCCACATGCCGCGGAGCGGCTGGGCCCGTGAGCCATGGCCGCTGAGCCTGCGCGTCCGGAGCCTGTGCTCCGCAACGGGAGCGGCCACAGCAGTGAGAGGCCCGCGTACCGCAATAAAAAAAAAAAAAAGTGGTCCCGTGACCTCTTCCCTTTGACTTTTATCTTCAGTTTTTAAATCCATAACTTGACCCAGTTACCTTGTCACAAGGCACAGTTGGATTCACCAGCTTCATCAGTGGGTGGTAGTCTTCCTCTGTCGCACTGCAGGGGTCCTTAGAGATAAATGCATTCCTGAATGCCTCCCTGATCTTTTGGCAGTCTCTATCTCTGTGAGATAAAACATGGGAAATAAAATAAAAGATGAATAATTAGATTTCAAACATATGTTTAGAGCATAATTACCCCCAAAAAAATTCTGTGTGCCAGCTGGTTCATATACACCATCACGTCTCATGTGCACAAGAGTTCTATGAGATGAGCATCACCCTCCCTGCCCTACAAGGTCCCTGCACTCGTGGGGCTTACCCTCTGGTTAGAGAGACAGACAGTATACAAACAAGAAGATAAGCTAACGAAATAAGTATGGATTATGATAAGTACGCAGGAAATCAGTGGGGAATATTGAAGCAGTGATCACTGGTCTGGAGAGGGCTCCCTGAGACTAAATGTTGAGAAGGAGTGCATTCCAGACAGAGGGTGTCGCAAGTGCAAACGCCCTGAGGCAGAAAAGAACTTGCTGATTTTAAGGAAGTGAGAAAAGAACAAAGGGAGTGGTGGTGAGAAATCAACAAAAATAATCAGTCTTTCAGACAAGGAAACGATTTCAAATTTTACCTAATTACCATGGGAAGACAGTGGATAGGTTTAAGCATGGAAGTGGCCTCATCTGATTTTTGTTTTTGAAAAAGTCACTCTAAAGAACTTTGTGCCAGCCCCAAAGATGGAGCAAAGTCTCTGAAATAGGAATTCCAACCCCATGTCCTCTCCAAACAGCCCCTGGCAGTGAAAAGACAGGCTGGTGAAGCAGCAGAGATGGAGGGGAGGGAGGGATGCTGGAGAAGATTGCAGCTGGACCTTCCCTTCTGTGTCTGTGTTAACTAGTGCACCTGAGCCCATCATTTCCTGGGGGGAAGGAAGTGGGTTTCCACTGGGAGTGCTCAGACACGGTTATCAGGACAAACTCCAGCCTTTGGACCCGGCATCCCAAGTACAGTACCAGGTCAGGCAGCTAAACCTGGGGCAGTAAAGACGAGTCCCTCGTTTTCTATTCCCTCTGAGCCTGCTCTGGCCCTGCAGGGCACGAACAAAGCAGCCATTCCAGAGGGTCTTTTGCCTTCCCAACTCAGGCTGGCCAAGTCGAGTGGATTATTCCTCCTGATAAGCCAAGGAATCAGAGGATACCTGTGAGACACAGGGCCTTACACCAAAGCCACCCTGTGTATGTTGGAGACTCATCTTCTCAGTCCAAAATAGCTGCTCCAGTTCCAGCCATCATGACTACATTGCAGCCAGCAGGAAAGGTTAGGGAACAAGAAAGGAGGAGAAGGAAGAGAAGGGAGAAGTAACCGCAGCGATGGGCACGTGCCAGCTGCCTTTTAAGGACAGGTGCTAGAAGATGTTCTTGCTATTTGCTCTTATCATATTTGCTAAAATGTAGTCATGGGCACACTTTGCTACAAGGCAAGATGAGAAAGGCAGCCTTTAATGTTGATGGCCGTTCCACATCAAAAAGTACAGTTTTACCACAATGAGCTATCACCTCACACCTGTCAGAATGGCTATCATCAAAAAGAACACAAACAACAAATGTTGGTGAGGGTGTGGAGACAAGGGAACCATCCTACGCTGTTGGTGGGAATGTAAATTGGTGCAGCCACTGCAGAAAACAGTACGGAGGTTTCTCAAAAAACTAAAAATAGGACTACAGTATGATCCAGCAATCCCACTTCTGGGGATATATCTGAAAAAAATCAAAAACACTAATTTGAAAAGATACATGCACCCCAGTGTTCATAGCAGCATTATTTACAAGTTCCAAGATATGGAAGGCCCTAAGTGTCCATCAACAGATGAATGGATAAAGAAGATGTGGTGTATACATATACAATGGACTATTACTCAGCCATGAAAAAGAATGAAATTTTGCCATTTGGAGCCATATGAATGGAGGCATTATGCTAAGTGAAGTAAGTCAGACAGAGAAAGACAAATACTGTATGATCTCACTTATAAGTGGAATCTAAAAAATGCAACAAACGAGTGAATACAACAAAAAAGAAGCAGATCCACAGATACAGAGGATAAACTAGTGGTTACCAGTGGGGTGGAGGGACAGGCAATATAGGGGTGGGGGAGTGGGAGGTACAAACTATTGGATGTAAGGTAGACTCAAGGATGTATTGTACAACATGGGGATATAGCCAATATTTTATAACTGCACATGGAAAGTAACCTTTAAAAATTGTATAAAAATTTAAAATAAAAAAACCCCAAAAATTTAGAATAAAAAAATCATGAAAGCACAGTTTTAATTCTAGAGAAGGGGCCGGCCTGCAGGCTCTGCCCCAGGAAGGTACCACCATTGTCCCATTTTACTGATAAAGAGGAAACTTAAGGCTGTGAATTTAACCAATGTGCCTGAGGTAACATGATCAGTAAGTGGTAAAGCAGGATTGGAGCCCAAATCTGTGGGAGCCTCCCACATGGCTACAGCCTTACCGGGCAGGCTATTAAACTGTTCCAGCCTGTTGTCTTCATCTGTAAGAGGGAGATAAGAATACTTCATGCCCGGGAAGTTTTGGAGGATTAAATGAGATAACACTTGGCTTGTCCCCCGGGCCCCCGGCTCTTTCATGGACGCCCCTCCCCTTCCCCAGCATGCATGGGACCGTTCACCTGCATCACTGCTGGCCTGTGAAAGCTCTGCCGGGAAACCATCATCCACCTGGCTCCACCCATACATTATATATGGAAGAGAAAAACGTTCTTACATTATGTACTTTGACATCAGTCAAAGTTTACGGGGCACCATCACGGGAAGTTTAGAGCAAAGGTGTTTGGAGGCTGTTTTACTTTAGAGGACCATGTTTTACTTCAATTCATGTAATGCAGTGGTCCTCTCAGGAATTTCCTGTTCTGATCCCAACTCCCTCGTAAACTCTTCTGCCTCCCTCCTCAGCCACAAAGAGTGGAAGAGGAGAGACATCTCCTTGACGTGGAAGGACAGGAGAATTTTCCACCACAAAAAAACTGGCAGTTCAGCGAAATCACCACGCGCTGGGCACCTACCGTATACCAGATGCTTTCACCGCCAAAAACGGGAGAACTCACAGACCTCCAAGAAGATTCTTATGCTTTTTAGGTATATAGACCCCTTCAAGACACATTACCTTAAGAATTCAAGAAACCCCAGGTTAAAAATTAAAAGTTTTTATGCTTTTTAGGTATATAGACCCCTTCAAGACACATTACCTTAAGAATTCAAGAAACCCCAGGTTAAAAATTAAACAGAGTTCCTTGTTTAGAAGGAGCAGAGTTTAGAACATCAGAGTTGAAACAGACCTTGGAAGAGTTTATAACTCAACCATCTTCCCTTTCACTGTCTGAGAGCAGAGCCTCCTACATGCCCCGAAAGTAAGAGGAAATGGGGAGAGGTGATGAGAAGTTTGGGGGCAGGCTTTATGAAGCCACTTTTCATCCTTAAAATCTGGGGGGGTGGTAATAAATTTGGAGTTTGGGATTAAAATATACACAGTACTAGAAATAAAATAGATAACCAACAGGGACCTACTGTATAGCACAGGGGACTATACTCAATATCTTGTAATAACCTATAAGGGAAAAGAATCTGAAAAAGAATATATATCTATACATATATACATATATAAAAATCACTTTGCTGTATACTTGGTACTAACACGACATTGAAAATCAACTATATTTCAACAAAAATTTAAAAAAAATCAGAAGTAAACATTTCACCGTGGATGAGCAATAAGCATTTTAATTGGTAGATAGATAGAAAGATAGATGGATGGAAAGAAAGATAGAGGGAATTCCCTGGCGGTCCAGTGGTTAGGACTCCACACTTCCACTGCAGGGGGCACGGGATTGATCCCTGGTCAGGGAACTAAGATCCCGCATACAACGCTGCACAGCCAAAAAAAAAAAGAAATATAGATAGATAAAAATAAAAAGAAATTAGGACAGAGGGTACAGAGATGTCAGCAGTACTCATTCATACATGTCATTGCAGACATGGGCCTCAAGTTCACAAGTGTGGCTGGAAAAATGTGAGCCCTTAATTTAGTTATTTTTATTTGCAAAGCCCACAGTCCTCATTTTTGTCCCCCTGGGTAGAGCACCGTTCCATCAAATCAAATGGCAGCCAAGCAAAAGCTGTTTCGAGTAAGCAGGCTGGTTTCAAGGAAACAGAGGGCCTCAGGATCCCTGCGTCCTGCGGGGATGGAAGCAGATGTCTCTAGCTAAAGAGGCAGCGTGGGAGAAGTAAGAACCGTTTCTGAGAGTTCAGTATCGCTCTTCTCTTCAATAGCTCCTCTGTTCCAAAATTAGAGGCTTTAATTGTGACACTTCTAGGGCGGCCTACCCTTCACTGTGAAGGGGATCCTGAGCCCGGCGGCTATTCCTGAGAGCTCAGGCCATGCCTGTGGCCCCTACTCATGGTCACCTGGCCCAGAGGGTTGTTGGGCATCACCGGGTCTTGTGAGCTCTGGCCGCACATGAGGATCCCCTGGAGAGCTTTGATAAACACACAGTGCCTGGCTGTGGACCAACCAAGGCAGGATGAGGGAAGGGGAAGAGAGCAGAACCTGTAATTTTCC
The DNA here is from genome assembly GCF_059928025.1 of Delphinapterus leucas. Taxonomy (NCBI): domain Eukaryota; kingdom Metazoa; phylum Chordata; class Mammalia; order Artiodactyla; family Monodontidae; genus Delphinapterus; species Delphinapterus leucas. The sequence goes on along the minus strand of NC_143133.1, from coordinate 43,155,926 downwards.
AAAAGCTTCCCATTCCCACCTCCTCCCAGACCCCTGGAAACAGCCCTCCTACTTCCTGTCTCAATGAATTTGAAGACTGTAGTTACCTCCTATAAGTGGACTCAGACAGTATTTTTCTTTTTGTGACTGACTTATTTCACTGAGCATAATTACCTCACGGTCTGTTCATGTTGTAACATGTGTCAGAATGTCCTTTTTTCAGGCTGAATAACATTTCATCGTAGGTATTCACCACAGTTTGTTTCTCTCTTCACCCATCATGGGCACTTGGGTTACTTCCTCCACCCATCCTTTCATTCCACGAATATTTACTGAGGGCCTACTGCTAGCTTCACAACAGACACAGGGCTAAAAAGATAAATACACACCATTTCTATCTTCAAGGCACTCATGTCAAGGTCTAGAGCAGACAAAGAACAAAACTCATTACAACTAAAGCACTGGTGGCTTGCCCAAGGCACCAAAATTTGCAAACACAATAAAGAGTAGAACATTTTCTCATTTTCTACTACCGAGGATAGAAACATTTAAAAAAGAAAAACAAAAACTTGATTAAATGTGAATCAGGGTCCTCATTTTGAGAATGATTTTTCTTTGTTTTCCCCCCCAATTGTTGTGACACACACAAAATCGATATATGCCTATAACCTCGGTGGGTTTCTCTTTGACCACCTGCTGGCTTTGCTTTCTTTGGTGGGTTCCAGAGTGATTAGTGATTTGTAGCCAACAAAAAGGAGATGCTTTATAGGGCGCCTGTGCTCAGCGGAATATAAAGCAGTCTTTGAACAAAGTTTTTATACAGAGCTTGGAATAGTTTGGGTAATGTTTATTTTACATTAAGTGGGAAAAGTAGGCCTAAACTTAGAGAAATAGAAGAAGAATGGCAGCAAACTGATCACTGGAGTTGTCTCTGGGAAGAGAAATAAAGGGGAATTTCCGCTTTCATCCTATACTTTTCTGTTGGCTTACAACAGAAATGGATTCTTGTATTATGCAAGTAACCTAGAAAAGAAGAGGTTACATTTTTTAAACTGAAGATCTGGTATGATTACAATCAATTTTTAAAAAGTGGAAAAAAGCCCCACAGTAATCAAACCGTGTTTTAAAAATAGTAATATCTCGTTGCTAGGAGTATAAGGGCTGCTTTGTGACCTTTTCTTCCCTATATTTTGAATGTTTCTATAATAAGCATATATTACAATGGGGGGCATGGCAAAACTTTCATTTTCTTTTCAAGTTGCTTGAGCTGTTAGACCAAGCATTTGAGACTCTTGGAAGGTCTTAGGACATAGGAACAGCTCAGGTCCAAACCCCTGTGGTCGCCACCTACCATTTCTGTGCCATCTCCCACATCTCTGGGCCAAAAGGTGACATTTCTCATTCCTCATCTAGCTCAGTTCGACACCAGGGGAGACAGTGTTGGTGACCCAGATCCATTTCTCAAGACCTAATGACATGAAATATGGGGTGAGGTGAGGGCTAGGGCCATGCACCTCTTCCAGGGCATCTTTCTTTCCACATTAAAGACTTCCTTGCATCCTTAAGCAAAATCGGATTGTCAGATCACCCTCTCACTTATCCCAGATTGTACCCAGAATCAAACTTTGTGAATAATTTCAAGGAGACGGGTCATCGAGAAGCTCAGACAAAGCAAGGACAGGTCAGGGCATCCTGTATAGCCTTCAGGGTCCATCCTGTCCTCCTTCCTGGCCCAGAATGATAGATGAAGTTACCAAATGAGGTTTTGCAAGGTTCCTCACACAGCCAGAAGGACTGAAGTGATGAGGCGTCTCCATTTTATTCTCTGGAGACCTCTACAGCTTCCATGATTTTTCAGGGACTCAAACCTCACACGTACTGCGTTTATTTTCTATCAGTGATCCTTTAACAAAGGACATCCTGCTGAGGGCCTTCAAGAGATAAGTCTCTTCATTCTAACCAATATCACTAGCGTATCCGCCCAGAGGGCCAGTTGTCAAGGAGATCCCAGCAGCTCACTTGCCTTCCTTTAATTCCCTCAGGGGCATCCCTCTTCCTAAATAAGTAAAGCCAGCTACTATAGCTCCTTCCTCCCTGGGGCCCAGAGTGCACCAGGTTGTATGTGTGTGGAGATGGTGGTGATGAAAAAGAGAGACTCAGCCCTTGACACGTGGGAGCTGGCCTGGCACTGGTAGGAAGGCCTTGGTGTTCTCCTGTGGACCACAACTCCAGGACAGTGGCATCAGGTAAGGTCACTGTGTGACCATGACATCACGCCATGTGAACAGACAAAAGCAATGTCCAAACCGCACACACGCAAATGAAGTGACCCAATATCCATTCGTTGTGGCTCATAAGAGTGACTGCTGCTTCTTTACCAATTACAGCTTCAGCTTTGCTTCATTCTTCCAGCCTGATAGATAAGATTTATTAAGATTCCCTATCACAGAATTACCCCCTTCCCCTCTGCTTCCTGGCAGCAAAGCCAGCCTCCTCGAACCTTTGCCAAATCTCATAAAATAAGCCTGAATCTTACAAGTCCTTTCTACCATCCTCAAACAGAGCCCTGCCCTGCCCCTGTGGGTCCCTATGGTGAGCGCTCAGTCTTCTTGCAAAGAGCGATACAACCACCTTGTTCAACCACCGTGTAGTGGGTGGTCTTGGGGTTTGGGGGAGGTATTGACGGTAACCCACCGTCTGAATGGGACATTACAGAATCGAAAGGCCTGTAAAAATCATCACACCTTCATCAGTGTTTATGCCTGACAAGCTCCAGGAGCAGCTTCTGAAAGACATGGTTTGTTAATAAGCAACTTTCCGTGTTGAGCTGGACTCTCAGTCTGACAGCTGTTTTCTGTTTGCCTCCTTAACTGGTGACCTGGAGGCTCAGTGCATGCAGGCTGGGCACAGATGTCAGGATTCAAGGTCACTGGGATGTCCTCCCCCTTCCTCCCACTCAGCTCCTTCCAGCAGATGCCATTACCTATCCCCCGAGAGTATTCCCTCTTGTTCACTTCCCACGCCTTCTCCCTACCTCTGACCCACCTAGGTAGGTTGTCTCCCGTGCCCAGAAGTCATGCTAGAAGGAGAAAGGAGGGAGCACGAACACCACAGAGCACTCACCGTGTGCCAGGCGCTGCGCTTGGCGCTCACTTTGTATGCATCCAATTTAACTCTCACACCAGCCCCATGGGGGGCAGGGGTACAATCCCCTGCTACTGAGGCTCAGAGCTTAGTAACTTGCCCAAAGCCAGTCAGCAAGTGGCACAGCTGCCTTAGGTCCAAACTCTGCTCTCCCTGCTAAACAATTCTGCGTCCCACAGGAAATGTTAAATCATGTCCCTACCTATCCCCAGAACGAAGTGGGTCCTAACAGAAAGGAGGACCCAAGACCCCAGAGGGGTTATCGTTTCCCTGTAGGTCACATGAGAATTTGAAGACCAGAATAGGGACAGAAAGTAAGTGGAATAAGAGGGGACGGGGCAGAAAGTGTTAAAGTGTTATGCTAAAACGAAGAAAACAAACCAAAAAAAGATATATTTGGTGGTTAAATCCATTTTGTATGCTGTCAGCCTACTTCAGGCTTCATAACTCTGTAATGTCACTTCTCTCTAAACCTACATCCTTCCCGTAAATGACAATTATATTTCAAAGTCCCCATCAACGCAGCAACATCACCTTCGTAATGTGTTGCTCCCCGGGGAAAGTGCTCACATCCCAAATCCTCTTCCTTAAAAGCACTTGAATCTCAAGGGGTAATTACACTCAGTCTGTGAATTTTCCTGCTGTTATGTCCTGCAGGGCCGCTTGTCTTGGACCAAAGAAAACGTGCAGGTTAACTCAACTATGAAGTCTCAAATTTGAGGCTACTGGAAGCCTGCATTGAAGGTGAAGACTGCCACCTAGTGGAAGGACGGGGTAATTGTCAGGGTTCACTGAGGCGATTAGGACTTCCCTAAGTAGGATCTTAAAATCAGACTCTTCCGGCTGAAGGAAAGCTCAGAAATCATTAATTCATCAAGCTGGCAAATATTTATTGAGCATATACTATGTTCCAGGCGCGTTTATGAGTAAGTAAGATATACCAGTGAACAAAATACACAAGAGTCTCTGTCCTGTGAGAATTCCATTCTACCAGAGCAAGACTGACAATAAACCAATTTTCAGCAAGACTGACAATAAAGATAATGAATGTTGTAGAGTATCCTAGAAATTTATAAATTCTATGAAAAACAGGAAAAATAGAATAGGATAAGGGTGTCAGAGGTTATGGGGGAGGAGGTGTCTGTTTTTGGCATTAAACAAGTAGGACAGTAGATGACCTTTCAGCAAAGAATTGAAGGAAGCAAAGAACTTAGTCATACAGACATCCAAGCAAACAGCGTTCTTGGCAGAAGCAACAACCTTCCCAACAGCCCGAGTGCCTGGCGTGTTCAAGAAACAGTAGAGAAGCCAGTGTGGTTGGAGCAGAGTGAGCAAGGTGGACGGTAGATAGAAATGAGGTCAGAAAGGTGATGCTGCCCCACTGAGCAGAGTTTCATAAGCTTCTACTCACGGTGAACTGAGGAGCCATAGAGGATACTGAGCACAGGAGGTACATGATATTACTTACGTTTCAAAAGATTTCTCTGACTGCTTTGTTGAATATAGTCTGAAAGAGGGAACAGGCAGAGGACGGTAGACCAGTAATCTGGGCAAGTGCCCATGGTGATTTGGACCAGGGTGGTAGCAGTGGTGATGGTGAGAAGTGATAGATTCTTGATTCATTGTAAATTTCCTAACAGATAAGACGCATGGTGTTAGCGAAATAAGGAGTCAATGATAATTCCAGGGTTTGGGGCCTGAGACACTGGAAGGATGGGGTTGCCATTAACTGAGATCGAGAAGGCTTTGGGTGGAGGTATTGATCAGGATACATAATATACTATGTAGTATATATTATAACATATGCTATATATGAAATACTACATACTATATACTATATATTAAAATTATATTCTACATATTATATCGAAGTAGGATATATACATATATATAATTATAGGAATGCAAAAATGGGAATTATTGAGCCATAAATTTAACAAAATATATGCAAGACTTGTACTCTGAAAACAAAACATTGCTGAGAGAAATTTTTAAATGACTAAGGAAATAGAGAGATATCCCATATTCATGGGTTGGAAGGCTCAATATTAAGATGTTACCAAATCACAAGTCAAAATTTCAGCTTGCTTTTTTAAAAATATTGGCAAGTTGATTCTAAAATTTATGTGAAAATACAAGCTAGCCAAAGCAATCAAAGGAAAAAAGCTGGAGGACTTATATTATTTGGCTTCAAGACTTGCTAAAGAGCTTCAGTGATCTAGACAATATAAGAGTTGTGAAAGGATAGCTATAGATCAAGGAAATAGAACAGAGAGTTCAGAAAGAAACCCATACATACATGGTACTGTAGAGTGAATTTTGTGTCCCCCAAAATTTGTAAGTTGAAATCTATTTCCCAAGGTGATAGCATTTGGAGATGAGGCATTTGGGGTAATTAGGTTATGAGAGTGGAGCCATCATGAATGGGATTAGCATCCTTATGAAAGAGACCCAGAGAGCTCCCTCCTCCCTTCCTCCATGTGAAGACCCAGAGAGAAGGAGGCCATCTTTGAACTAGGAAGTAGGTTCTCAGCAGACACTGAATCTGCTGGCATCTTGATCTTGGACTTCCAGCCTCCAGAACTGTGAGAAATAAATTTCTGTTGTTCATGAGCCACCCAGTCTGTGGTGTTCTGTTATGGCACCTGGAATTGACTCAGACATGGTCAACTGACGTTCAGGAAAGGAGTCAAAGAGATTCAGTGGGGAAAAGAAAGCTTTTTCAATAAATGATACAACAGCAAATAGGTTTTTCATATGTGAAAAAAATGAAATTGACCCTTATTTCACACCATATACAAAATTAACTAGAAATGGATCAAAGACCTAAAGCACAGTTATATAAGAAAAAATGAACAAGTTGGACCGTATAAAGATTTAAAAAACAAACTTTGCTTTTTAAAAGACTCCATTTAAGAAGATGAAAAGGCAAGTCATAAAGTGGAAGTAAATATTTTCAGGATACATCTGATAAAGGACTTGTATTCAGAATACATAAACCACCTACAACTCAATGATAAGAACTAAAACCTAATTTTTTTTAAGATTGGGAAAAGATTTGAATACATACTTCAATAAGCCCATGAGATAATGTTCAACATCATTAGTCATGAGGAAAATGCAAATTAAAACCACCATTAAAATACCACTGCAAACCCATCAGAACACTTCTAACAAGGAAGTGTAACAACTAGAATATTCATACCCTGATAATGAACACATAAAACTATACAATAACCTTGTGAAACAGTTTAGTAGTTTCTTAAATAGCTAAACTACATGGTTCAGCTATTTCATTTTTGGACATTTACCCAGGAAAAATGAAACCACGTGTCCACACAGTATCTTGTATACTCACATTCATAGAAGCTTTATTCATAATACTGTATCCAAAAAGTGAATACAAGCCAAATGCCCATCAACAGATGAACGGATAAACAACTTGTGGTATATAAACGCAATGGACAACTATTCAGCAATAAAAGGGAAGGAACTATTAATATGTACAAAAGAGTATGTAGTACGTGATTCTGTTTATATAAACTTCCAAAAACATGTAAACTAATGTCCACTAACAGAAGGAAGAGGTACCCTACTCAGTGTCAAGACATTAGTAATTTAAACAATGTGGAGTGGTATAGAGAAAAATAGATCATAGATTAGAGCCCAGAAGTGAACTGATAAACCTGATAGGCAACAGAAATGGCATTATAAAGCCCTTGATAAAGGATGGATTATTTCATAATTAGTACTCGCACAACTGACTATCCATCTGTAGGGAAAAAAATGAAATTAGGTTCCTACTTTATACCACACACAAAAATATATTCCATATGGATAAAACACTTAATGAAAATCAAACATTTAAAATTTTTAGATTATATGTGACACTTTTGTTACCTCTGGTAGAAAATAAGTTTTAAATAACACACAAAAGGCACAACTATAAAAGATAAATATGATTACATTAAAATCTTCAGTAAATAAAGTCAAGAGTCAACCCACAGATTGGGAGAACATATTTGCAATCCACATAACTGACAAAAAATTAGAATCCTGAACGTATAAAGAAGAAAAACAATTCAATACAAAAACAGGCAAAAGACAAGAATAGGCATTTCACAGAAGAAACCAGCATACCAATAAATACATTTAAAAATGATCAATTATGTTAGGAATCAGGGAACCAAAAATTAGAGCCACAAAGAGATGAGCAAAATTGTTTGACAATTCCAAGTGCTGGTGAGGATGTACAGTAACAAGTAAATTCACACTGCCTTTGTGAAAGGACGTTGATACCACAAAGTTGGAGACCTGTTTGGCCATATGTAATGTGGCAGACACTGTTGCTTCCCAACCCAAATAGATATTCCTCACCCTTCTTCCCTACCGGCAAAGCATGTCTCCTATCATAGTGATTCCAAATATCAAATACTCACTTCGCAAGCCTCCTCTACAATTTGGGCAGCCATGTGAGCCAATTCTGGCTAATGAGATTCAAGGGGAAGCACAGAGGCAGCTGAGGAAGGGCTTCTGGGAAAGATGCTATTCCCTGATAAAGAGACTTGCAAGGAGGGCACTCCTGCCCATCCTCCTGCTCTCTGTTCCTGGGTATCACTCTCTAAGGACATAATGCCTGGAACTGCAGATGCCATCTTGTGACAAGAAGCTCAAGGATGAAAGTCATCCTAGGGAGATGGAGGAGTGAAAGGACCTGGGCCATCAGTGAGCTGCTGAATCTACCAAGGACCACCCCACTTCTGATATCTTGTCATGTGTATATATAAAAAATCTCTTGCATTAAACCTCTTACAGTTGAGTATTCTTTTACTTGCAGCCAAAAGCATCTTAATTGGTACACCCATTGTTATGGGCTACATTGTGTCCCCTAAAAGATGCTGAAGTCCTAACTCCCAGTCCCTCAGGATGTGACCTTATTTGGAAATAAGATCTTCGCAGAAGATCAAGTTCAGAGAGTAAGGGTGACCCTTAATCCAATATGACCAGTGTCCTTAGAAAAGGAGGAAACTTGGATCCAGAGACAGACACACACAGAAGGAAGAACGCGTGAAGACACAGAGAGAACATCATCTGCTAGGCAAGGAATGCCAGAGGCTTCTAGAAATGAGGGTCAGGTAGCAGAGTCTTCCTCACAGCCCTCAGAAGGAGCCAACACTTCTGACACCTTGATTTCAGACTTCTGGCCTCCAGAACTGTGAGACAATAAATTCCCACTGTTTAAGCCACCCAGTTTGTGGTACTTTGTTACGGCAGCTCTAGCAAATTAATACACCCAGTGAAGGTGAAAATGACATACTCTATGAATTTGGAATTCTGCCTCAAGGTAAACATCTTAGAAAAAAATCATAAGCGCAAGTAGACATGTATGTTTTAGCATTGTTTATGTCAGCAAAAACTGAGAATAAGGGAATCTATTAATAAGTGTAGGTTACGGTCATTCAGCAGGGTACTCTACAGCAGTTAAAATTAATGAACTAGTGCTCATATAGCAACATGAATAAATCTCTAAAATAATGTAATCAAAATCACCAAAACATATTGGTAAGTGGAAAAAGCAAAGGTTATTCTACAGGCAAAAACACAAAATAGATACAAATTAAAATTCAGTAACATCTTCCCTTATTAGATTGGCAAAAATCATAAAGTTTGAAAACATCCTGTGTAGTGAACGTATGAGGAAATAAACTCTCATTGCCTCATGAAGAGAACTGCCTTATAAAGCGAAATCTGGCTATGTTTTCAAAATGTAAAATGGTATATTTTTTGACTTAGTGATTCTGCTTCTAGGATTCTATCTTACATCTCCAAGTATTTTATTGCAGCATGGTTTGCAATATATTGCAAAAGTTTTAAAACAACCTAAATGTTCATGAGTACAAGTCTAGAATATGGCAAATCTATACAGAGGAATATTATTAGAATGAGACAGAACTACATTGATAATCAAGATAAACTGTTAAGTGAAAAAAAAGTGAGACAGAAGAGAGGATGTGTATAGAAAAAAAGAATATATGAATATACACTTATATAGTCAGAGAACATTTCTAGAAAGATACAAGTGAAACAAGTAGTATTTGCCTCTGAGAAAGAAGAAAAGAAAATTGAGGGGGGAGGTATTTTGATTTTTATCTATAGCATGTTATTTCTTTAAAAACTAGGGAATAAAAGATCTGACAGAAATATGACAAAAGTTTTATTGTCTCTTAATTCTGCACGATGTGTAAATGGCTAGTTGTAACATTGTTCTATGAATATTTCAGTGCATTTAACATTTTCATAACTTAACATGTTTAATTTTTTAAGAAAAGAATGGAGAGGAGATATGACCTGGGGAATAAGGAATATTGAAGAAGGAGAAAGTAGTCCCTTGAATGGGAAGAATGAAGAAAACTAGAGCTGTCAAATACAAAAAGTACAATTTTTAGCTGTAAAGGGTTATGTTCGGGCTTCCCTGGTGGCGCCGTGGTTGGGAGTCTGCCTGCCGATGTAGGGGACACGGGTTCGTGCCCCGGTCCAGGAAGATCCCCCATGCCGTGGAGCGGCTGGGCCCGTGAGCCATGGCCGCTGAGCCTGCGCGTCTGGAGCCTGTGCTCCGCAGCGGGAGAAGCCACAACGGTGAGAGGCCCGCATACCCACCCCAAAAAAAAAGGATATGTTCATAACCTTGGTTTCCAAAGCACCTTTTAAAATTTTTACCAAGAAGTATTAAAACATGAAATCAGATCCCCAAAATGCAATTAATTGTCTTTCATCTAAGTCTCACATAGTCCTTTGTAGTTTTAAATCTCTCCCAGTTTCAACTGTATGTCTTCCGTCTTTCTTTACTCTTAAAGAATCCCCAAGGAGGGCTTCCCTGGTGGCGCAGTGGTTGAGAGTCCGCCTGCCGATGCAGGGGGCACGGGTTCGTGCCCCGGTCCGGGAAGATCCCACATACTGCGGAGCGGCTGGGCCCATGAGCCATGGCCACTGAGCCTGCGCGTCTGGAGCCTGTGCTCCGCAACGGGAGAGGCCACAACAGTGAGAGGCCCTCGTACCGCAAAAAAAAAAAAAAAAAAAAAAAGAATCCCCAAGGAGATTTCATTACTGCTCTAGACAACTTAATTCATAAACAGATGTTTACTCCTAGAAACCAAGATAATGCAGGAAGCAAATTTATTATGAATTTCACAATATTTACACCATGAAGTACCAAAACCAGAAATGACTTTATAACATTTGCTTGTTAGTCATAATAAGAGAAAACAAACCTTTGAACTATCAAGACAAATCTGGACCATGGCCAAGTAACTGCGTTGGGGGAATTGTTAATATCTCTTCAAATCAAGCTTTACTAATTGCTTCAATACATCCAAAGACTAAAGATGTAGGCAGCTTTCTGCTATGCGGATATGTCATGTTTGATACAGCAGGTAAGAAGTGGAGAACTAAATTTAGCAATTCTTGAAATGCCTCATTATGGAAGAAATTTGAATTATGTCTATAAAACTACTAAGCTAAAGCCATTCATTTAAACAGGTATATAGCTTCCTTTTGTGAAGCTCCTTATTTTTTTTTTTTAATTGTGGTATACCCCACTATTTAGAATTCCACTTGGGGGGTTAAGTGATTTTGTATTCTTCACTATATTTTAAAAATATTTTTCCAAGTATTCTAAAATGGGCATGTTTTACTTTTATAATTAGAAAAAAATGTCATTGGAAGAAAAAAGAATGTCATTCTCACGCTCTATTTATTCTTCAAGTTTCTGACCTCAGTTTTCACTTTATTTTTTGTCTTTAATAACAAGATTCTCATCATCTCCCTGCTTCCAGAGCAGGTATTTACTGGTGATATTTTTTTGAAAAAGATGAGCCCCCATTCCCGACTCATATCAGCTATGAAAACTCGTGGATATAATCAATCCTTCCCTTCCAAGCCCTTAGTCTTTGAAACACACACACACAAACACACACACACACACACACACAGGAAAACAATTCTTGATTCATCTCTCATTCAGTTTCCTGTTTTGTTCTCACCATCTTGCATCTGTTCTTTCCACCACAGCTCATTTAAAGAAAATGTTGTCCTGGTTGTTTTCTAACCTGATCTAGGTCTAAGGCAAGAAATAGATCTTTAATGGCAAAAAAAAAAAAAAAAAAATGGATGACCACTTCTAAATTCATATTTTGCAAAAAATCTCTTAACTGACCAGTATTTAACTGAACCACTTTCTGTTCTCTCTGTACAAGTTGCCTATCTTCTACACAATTAATAGGCTACTCTCTGTATCCCCAAGGACTTTCATTTTCACTTACTTGGTTGTTTATTTACCTATTCTTGAATATGTTTATGCTTGTTGTTTTTGCTTTAATTATATGCTTTCATTAAATTGTTCATAAATAAATTGGTTAAGTGGAAAAACAAAAAAAACATGTTTTCTATGAAAACCAAGCTGAATTTTTTGGTAAAAATGACCCAGGTGAGTCACTTTAAAAATGTTGCTGACTGACAAAGGATTAATCTCCAAAATTTATAAGCAGCACGTGCAGCTTAATAACAAAAAAACAAACAACCCAATCCAAAAATGGGCAGAAGACCTAAATAGACATTTCTCCAAAGAAGATATACAGACTGCCAACAAACACATGAAAGAATGCCTAACATCACTAATCATTAGAGAAATGCAAATCAAAGCTACAATGAGATATCATCTCACACCATTCAGAATGGCCATCATCAAAAAATCTAGAAACAAATGCTGGAGAGGGTGTGGAGAAAAGGGAACCCTCTTACGCTGTTGGTGGGAATGTAAATCGATACAGTCACTATGAAGAACAGTATGGAGGTTCCTTAAAAAACTACAAATAGAACTACCATATGACCCAGCAATCCCACTACTGGGCATATACCCTGAGAAAACCATAATTCAGGAAGAGTCATGTACCAAAATGTTCATTGCAGCTCTATTTACAATAGCCCGGAGATGGAAACAACCTAAGTGTCCATCATCGGATGAATGGATAAAGAAGATGTGGCACATATATATATAATGGAATATTACTCAGCCATAAAAAGAAACGAAATTGAGCTATTTGTAATGAGGTGGATAGACCTAGAGTCTGTCATACAGAGTGAAGTAAGTCAGAAAGAGAAAGACAAATACCGTATGCTAACACATATATATGGAATTTAAGGGAAAAAAATGTCATGAAAAACCTAGGGGTGAAACAGGAATAAAGACACAGACTTACTAGAGAATGGACTTGAGGCTATGGGGAGGGGGAAGGGTAAACTGTGACAAAGCGAGAGAGAGGCATGGACATATATACACTACCAAACGTAAGGTAGATAGCTAGTGGGAAGCAGCCGCATAGCACAGGGAGATCAGCTCGGTGCTTTGTGACCACCTAGAGGGGTGGGATAGGGAAGGTGGGAGGGAGGGAGACGCAGGCGGGAAGAGATATGGGAACATATGTATATATATAACTGATTCATTTTGATGTGAAGCTGAAACTAACACACCATTGTAAAGCAATTATACTCCAATAAAGATGTAAAAAAAAAAAAAGTTGCTGAATTTGATATTGGTAGGACAATTGTCAAAGACCTAAGGAAACTGTAGAAATCTAGAAGCATTCTTTTTACATATATATATATATATATATGTATAAAGTTACTTATTTTATTTTTGGCTGCATTGGGTCTTCATTGTCACATGCAGGCTTTCTCTAGTTGGGCTTTCTCTAGTTGCTGCAAGTAGGAACTACTCTTTGTTGCGGTGCGCGGGCTTCTCACTGCGGTGGCTTCCCTTACTGGGGAGCAAGGGCTCTAGGCACGCGGGCTTCAGTAGCTGTGGCACGCGGGCTTAGTAGATGTGGCACACGGGCTTAGTTGCTCCACAGCATGTGGGATCTTCCAGGACCAGGGATTGAACCCGTGTCTGCTGCCCTGGCAGGCAGATTCCTAACCACTGCACCACGAGGGAAGCCCAGGAAACACTCTTTACTTAGACAACTTCTCAGTCGACTTTAAAGAAGCTGGCTCTCAAACCCCAATTTCTTCCATCTTGAATCCCTCCTTATCCATCCAACCAGCACACTATTTCTGCTCTCCTTTCCAGCAAGATCCCTGGCGAGAGCTGTCTATGTACAGTCTCCAATTTCTCTCTTCCCACCTTTTTCTTGAATCCATTCCAGACAGGCTTTCACCATGACCACTCTTCTAAAACTGATCTTGTCAAAGTCATCAATCCATCGGTCAATTTTTAGTTTTCATCTTACTTAACCAGCCGGAATCACTTGAATAAGACAATTAACACTTCCTCCTTATAATACATCTGCTTGAATTTCTATGCACAGTTGACTTCCACATTTATATCTCCAGCCCAGACCTCTCCCTAGTACCCTAGACTCATAGAAACCAACTTCCTATTCAATATCTACACTTGAATATCAATGGACATTGCAAAACTAACATGTACAAAGCCAGACCAGTGTTTCCTTTCCCAACTTGCTTCATCCCAGTAGTTCCCTTTCTGATAAACGGAAATTCATTTTTCTGGTAACTCAGCCCACAAATCTTGTTTCTTCTTTTTCTCTAACATCCCATACACAAGTCCATAGTAAATCACATGGGATCTACTTTCAAAATGTATCCAGGATATTTCCCCTTCTCATCACCATCCATCGCTATCCTAGTCGCAATCACCTCTCACCTGAACTGCTACAAGAACTCCATGGCCTCCATGCTTCTGTCCTTGACCCACTACCATCTATTTTCAACCCAGCAGCCAGAAGGATCCCTTTAATAAGGTGTCAGACAGTGGTACATGCTCTATACATCACTATCCATCACTAGTGGATGTATCCTATATCCTAAGGACAAAAAGAACCATAAAGACATTTAGATATTTTGTTAGTAACAATAATAATACATACATACATACATACATATTATTTGTATATATGAAAACGAATACATAATTATACTAATGTTATTAGGAACCAAGCTTTTTAGGGTCAGAGAAAACAGATACAAACATAAAATTTAGGAATTCCCTGGTGCGTCTCAGGGCTCATCCCCTGGGATCGCGGGTGTTTGGAGGCGGAACTGATCTCAGGCACACAGATGACAATCGCTGCTCCCCTGTCTGCCTTTGGCAGCCTGAGAAGCAACTTTTTACTTCCCAGCTTATTCTGCTTTATGTACAACTTCGAAAAATGAGTTTTCCGGGTGAAACCAAGCCCTGAGAATGGAAGTCAAGAAAGCGTTTCACTCCGGGGAGAGATTAGAAGCTAGCTGGGAGAGGGCCCGAGGAACCTTCCGGAAAGTTCCGTAGACTGATGTGGGTGGTGTTTCTAGGGTCTGAACGGAATCATTAAGCAGATGCGCTTTACCGTGTGTTTTATCTTTAAAAAATTTTTAAGTTGTTACCTCTTTGCTTTGCTTTGTTATTGGATGCTGTGGTCACATTCATTTCAGGGAGCACGAAAAGAATCGGGATGTTGTTTTATAGTAACGAATGAAACTAACTTCAGTGATCGGGCCCTTCAGACACCATCCTCCCACCTCAGGCTCTGCAAGCCACTTCACCAGGTGTCTGTAACTGTCCGGGGCACTTTTGGGTCAGAGATGGCAAACGCAAACCCCATGAAATGTAGGAAACGCCAGCAACTCCGCGGCTTCTTGGCAGAGTGGGGCTGCGGTCCCAAATGGGGCCGGGCTCCGGGCGTCTCTGACAAGTGTCCACCAGTTGAGCGCAAGGGCCAAGGAGCAGCGCGCTCGCCACCGCCCGCCTGCACCTCTGGGGACTGGCGCTCGGACTCGCGAGCCCGGACTCCCTACTCAGCACTGCCCCGCGGGCTCTCAGCTGACTCGGAACAGTCGATGCTTTGTTTCAGGCAATCCTGACGGCTACTCGGAGCGCACAGTCCGGCTGTGCCCAGCCGTGCCCAGCCACTACCGCGCGCGGTGCCCCGCCGTGCGCCAAAGACGCCGACTCACCTGAGCTCTGGCTGCACCAACTGCGTGTAGTTGTAGCATCGCTCCAGGACGATTTCTTGAAAATGGGCAGTGCTGCCCGTCCCGTTCCACTTCATGTGCTCGGACGAGTGGCGCCACATCCGGACTCCGACCACCACCGCGATGACCCCCACCACAAGAAGACATAGAAATATGCAGAGACAGATCTTGGCTTTCTTGGGTCTGGAGTCGGCCATGGGGTCCAACGCGGGTCGCCCGGGAGATGTTGGAGGAGAAGCTGCTGGAGGCTGGGCAGACAGGGAGGAGAGAGCTAGCTCGGTTCTGAAACTGCACTTCCCCTTTATCTCTCACTTGCCTTTTCTCCGCTTCCTTTCCCACCCCCATCCCCTCCTTCAAAGTTCTTCGATCGCGGTCGCTCGACCAACAAGGATTTCAAGGTCTTAAAAAGCCTTCGTGACCACCTAGAGGGGTGGGATAGGGAGGATGGGAAGGAGGGAGACGCAAGAGGGAAAAGATATGGGAACATATGTATATGTATAACTGATTCACCTTGTTATAAAGCAGAAACTAACACACCATTGTAAGGCAATTATACTCCAATGAAGATGTTTAAAAAAAAAAAAAAAGGCCTTCAGCACCTACTACAGCCGTTCACTTCCCGACTCCTGAGCAGAGAGCCACCACTTTGACCTTACTTGACAGGCACTCAAAGAACAGACAGAGTACAGCCTTATACTCAGTCGGCTCCCTTTATCAAGCCGCACTTTACACTTTACCCACACCTGCTTCCTGGACAGTGTCAAGGCGACTGTCTACCTCCATACCTGTGTACATGCAATGCCTTCTGCCCGCAAAGGAAGGCTCTACCTCTACTTATAACGTTGAGGAATACCTGCTCAGCCCCCTGTAAAGGCTCTACTTAAGCCTTATGCCTTCTCTCCATCGGCATCAGATTATGCTATGGGTTCAAACTGAGCTCTGGCTGGGTGATGTGTGGTAAGTTACTTGACCTCTCTGTGCTTCAGATGTAAAGTGGACACCATAGCAGTACTCACTTCATGGGGCTGTTATGAGGATTAAATGAGCTCATATTTATGAAGTGTTTAGCCTGGCACATGGTAAGCGCTCACTAAGTGTTAGCTATTCCTACCTGCTCCCTGAGGCTGTGGAGGGGATGCAGTTTTGTAATCCATGAGGTGTTGATTGGAAGTGTCTGTCATGCAGTAAGTACTCAAAGTAGTGGTTCAACAAATAATCCAGTAGCTTTTCCCAGATGCCCCCTGCATCGCCTCTCTCAAGGTTTCCTAGCACTAGGAGCATCTGTGACATTTCAGCAGAGACCTAAGGCAAGTGGAAGATCAAGCCAAGAGACTTCCTGGGGCAAACAATTTCCAGACAGAGGGGACAGCAGGTGCAAATACCCTAAGGCAGAAAAGCCCTTGGCCTGTTCCAGGAGCAGCAAGGATGCCATTGGAGCTGGGGTGCAAGAGTGAGGGAGGCAGAGCAGGAGAGAAGTTCAGAGGGTAGGAGGAGGCCAGGTCACCCATGGCCCTGTAGGACAACATAGGACTTTTTGGACTGTGAATTTTATTTTTAACCTATTCAAGGTCACTGAGTGACTTGATCAGGCATGACATTTTAAAGGCTCAATCTGGCTTCTGCATTGAGAATAAATTGTGAGAAAGCAAGGATAGAAAGATGGAGACCAGTTATGATGACTTTAACCAGGAGAGTAGTAACAAAAGCAGCAAAGAAAAAAGGAAGTTGGATTCTTGATGTAGTTTGAAAGCATAAGCAATGGCATTAACCGATGAGTTTGATGTGGGGTTTACCAGAGAGGGGTCTAAGATGATTTCAGGAATTTTGGCTTGAGTAACTGACCAGAGAAAGGACAGCATTGCCATGTATAGCAAAGGGAGAACTAGGGGTGAAATAGATTTGGTTTGGGGGAAAAGGCATGAAGAAAGAATTTGGTTTTGGAGGTGTTAAGTTTGAGATGCCTATTAGATCCCCAAGAGGAGACATCGAGTAGCTAATTGGGTATAAATATCTGGTTTTCAGGCAAGGGGTCAACCCTGGAGACATAAATATGGGAACCTTTCTCATATAGTTAGTTTTTAAAGCCAAGAGGATAAATGAGATCATGTAGAGAGTGTCTGCGGACACAGAAGGAAGGGGTTCCACCATGGGGTATGTGTGTAGAGAGATCAGAAAGACGAGGAGAGCTCCTGCAGAGAGAACTGGGCAGAGAGACCCCTGACACCAGAGGGAGGGCCACTTGGGAGTTACTGGTGCAGTTGGCAAGAGCAGTTTTAGAGGAATGTCCAGGACAAAGCCGGATATGAGTAGGTTGATGAGAGTATGTGAGAAGAGAAGGTGGCTTCAGTAAGTTGGTTGACTTTTTTTGGAAGAGTCTTTTTTGTCAAAAGGAACTGAGGACATGATATTGAGCAGAGACCTGTATAATATGTTTGTAGGATGACAGGGTAACCCAGTGGACAGGCAACAACTGATAATGCAGGAGAGGGGAAATTGCTGGAGCGGAAGAGCTCGCATGTAGGTGAGAGGAATCCCAGGCACGAGCTGGTGTGGCAGGTGCTGCAGCCATCATGGAAGGAAGGTGGAGGACATAGATTTAGGGGAGGAGGGCTGGTGGATTTGCTGACAGCGACTACGTGTGGATGGTCGCTTCTTTTTTTTTTTACATCTGTATTGGAGTATAATTGCTTTACAATGGTGTGTTAGTTTCTGCTTTATAACAAAGTGAATCAGTTATACATACACATATGATCCCATATCTCTTCCCTTTTGCGTCTCCCTCCCTACCACCCTCCCTATCCCACCCCTCTAGGTGGTCATAAAGCACCAAGCTGATCTCCCTGTGCTATACGGCTGCTTCCCCCTAGCTATCTATTTTATGTTTGGTAGTGTATATATGTCCATGCCTCTCTCTCACTTTGTCACAGCTTCCCCTTCCCCCTCCCTATATCCTCAAGTCCATTCTCTAGTAGGTCTGTGTCTTTATTCCTGTCTTACCCCTAGGTTCTTCATGACATTTTTTTTCTTAAATTCCATATATATGTGTTAGCATATGGTATTTGTCTTTCTCTTTCTGACTTACTTCACTCTGTATGATAGACTCTAGGTCTATCCACCTCATTACAAATAGCTCAATTTCGTTTCTTTTTATGGCTGAGTAATATTCCATTGTATATATGTGCCACATCTTCTTTATCCATTCATCCGATGATGGACACTTAGGTTGTTTCCATCTCCGGGCTATTGTAAATAGAGCTGCAATGAACATTTTGGTACATGACTCTTTCTGAATTATGGTTTTCTCAGGGTATATGCCCAGGAGTGGGATTGCTGGGTCATATGGTAGTTCTATTTGTAGTTTTTTAAGGAACCTCCATACTGTTCTCCATAGTGGCTGTACCAATTCACATTCCCACCAGCAGTGCAAGAGTGTTTCCTTTTCTCCACACCCTCTCCAGCATTTATTGTTTCTAGATTTTTTGATGATGGCCGGTGGCTTCTGACTGCTTCTCAGTGAATAGAGAAAGTCACCTGCTGAGAGTGGGTGGGGCCAGTGCAGCTCAGGAGACCAGGAGGGAGGATGGGGTGGGGACATCAGAGGTTCCCAGCGTGTTGTTAAGGGGTCAGGAAGCTAAAGAGAAGCCAGTCAGCGAGGGTTTCCTTCTTTTAAGCCACGCTTTGTGACGATGTAGCTTTTGAAACCTAACTCCGGTTACTTTACCCACCCCAGCTCCCTGCTTGCTCTAGACACAGAAAGCAGGCATGGAAGCCTCCAGCCTCCAGGGGCACCTCGCCCCCCAGCCCCTATGGCACTCCAGTCCTGAGGCCCTTCTCTCTGTCTCCAACCAACCGAAGCTCTTACCTGATGCTGGGCCTTCACAGATGCCATTACCTCCACACCCCTACCCAACCCCTGCTGAGCTCCTTCAATGTGACTTCCTCAGAAAGCCTTTCCTGACCCCACTGAGCTCCCAAACTGAGTTAGGTCTCCAAGTTGTACACTTTCCTAGCAGAAGAACACAGATGCCAGTGGATCTCCTGGGACAATACAGAACCCAAAAGCTCTGGTGTGGATCACCCAGACCAGAGAATTTCTTCAAGGTGTCCTCTCCAACTAGACCAGGGTTTGCTTGAGACTAAGTCTGCAGGAATTAAGACATAGAAAACAAAACTTATGGTTACCAAAGGGGAAAGGGAGGGGGGAGAGATGAATTAGTAGTATGGGATTAACAGATACATACTGTTACAGATTAACAGATACATACTTACATATATATAAAATAGATTAGCAATGATGATTAACCATTGACACAGGGAACAATATTCAATACGTGGTAATAACCTATAATGGAAAATAATCTGAAAAAAACACATATATATAAAACTGAATCAGTTTGCTATACAACTGAAACTAACACAAAGTTGTAAATCAACTGTATTTCAAAAAAAAAAAAAAAAAAGCCTCGGGCTTCCTTCGTGGTGCAGTGGTTGAGAGTCCGCCTGCCGATGCAGGGGACACGGGTTCGTGCCCCAGTCCGGGAGGATCCCACGTGCCGCAGAGCGGCTGGGCCCGTGAGCCATGGCCTCTGAGCCTGCGCGTTCAGAACCTGTGCTCCGCAACGGGAGAGGCCACAACAGTGAGAGGCCCGCATACTGAAAAAAAAAAATCTGCGTGCATCACTGAATTATTTTGAGCATTGAATCAGGTAACATATAGAGAGAATAGCTGAGTGACCCCTTAGCAAGTGTTCAACAAAGAAGTACTAATAATGGGGGAGCTGCGTGAGGACAGGAAGGATGGCGGTGAGTCAGAGTAGATTTTCGGAAGGCTTTGGAGAGACAGTGACACTAGATGAGGCTGTGGAAGGGCAAGGAAGGTTTGCAAAAGGGAGAGAGACATGGAAACAGAACTGTAGGGCGAACTGGGGGCAGACGATGGGATGTCTGGGGTACCAGAGGAGTGACCCCAGGCCACACACCTGGTTAGTGGAAGTGCTGGTCCTAGAATGTGGGTTTCAAGCTCTTTTTTTCCTTGGTCAGCTTCATTAGTCATTTTTAAATCATTCAAGTAATACAATCACATTTAAAAAATTGGAAATAGAGAAAAGAAGAACATTGCCTCTACTCCCATTCCAAGACCCTAACCCAACTACCATTAGCATTTTGGTATTTCTCCTTCCAGCCTTTTTTTCTAATCTCTGACAGCTTTAAAAGTAGTTATAATATATAATATTATATATATATATATATATATATTTAAATTTCTGCTCTTTCCTCCTCACTGTGCAAATGTGGTCTCTGCCAGGCCATATATCCTTCCCCAAAACACTAAGCCCAGGCTCAAATCCCAACTCTCCATCCCTAGGTAGCTCTTTGAGCTGAGCATTTTATCCGGTACTCTCCCAGTGTTCAGGCTGGCTGTAAGAACCTGGGAGTGTACGCATAAAGCAAAGAGCAGCCAACTTCCACGCGGTACAGCCTCTAGAAAAGGGGCTTCCTCCTCTCCCCATGCCTCTCACCAGAAGCCCAGCTCCACAAGAGCTTATGTTTTGCCCTAGCACCAGGACAATGCCTAGTATGCACTTGGCACTCAAGCAATGCCTGCAGAATGAACAACTCCCTCTCCATCAGATTCACCAGCTAAAACCCGCCCATCAGTGGGCATTTGTTGTTCATCTGAGAAGTAAAGTGCAGTGTTGAAGGGAGGGGAGCGAGAGGCTATGATTAATTACATGATTCTTCTTTTTCCTCCTTCAGTAATAATTACTAACATCAATTAGTGTCGAATGCTTTGTGTACAATAGCCTACAATATTGTCATCACGTAAAGATTTTATTATTCCCATACTGCAGATAAGGAATCGGAGGCTTAGAAAGGTCAGCAATCTGGGGCTTCCCTGGTGGCGCAGCGGTTGAGAGTCCGCCTGCCGATGCAGGGGACGCGGGTTCGCGCCCCGGTCCGGGAAGATCCCACATGCCGCGGAGCGGCCGGGCCCGTGAGCCGTGTCCGGAGCCTGTGCTCTGCGGCGGGAGAGGCCGCGGTGGTGAGAGGCCCGCGTACCGCAAAAAAAAAAAAAAAAAAGAAAGGTAAGCAATTTGGCCAAAGTTAGTTAATGAACAAGGGTTTTGAACCCAGACAGTCTCATTTCAAGCCTGTCCTACCAACCCCGCCTCGACGCCCTTGGGCAGCAGATAGTAGATGGGTTCCCACTCAGTGCTGGCCCAGAGCCGACAGACTCAACCTGTCCTCACAGCGGGTTTGTGGCCCAGCGTGAGAACTTCTGGAAACACGTTCTTGGGCATGCATCCATGGCAGCCATGAGGCTCTGAGCATCACCCGGAAGCTCAGGGTGGACTTATTTCCCTAGGAAGGCGTTTGTCTCCCTAACGTGTTTTCAAATCAAAAGAAGGGTGAATAGATGCTGAATATCGAAAACAACAGAAACGCCCACTCATTGATGTCAAACGCAGCACAGCCTGTCACCTGGGGTTTTTTTTTCTTCTCCTAGTCTTGTGAAAAGGAAAGCTGCACGATTTCTCCTCTCATATCTTGAAACATAACAAAGCCACGTCGTTCACTCTTTATTCTGTATTTTCAATGAAACAGATTTAATAGGACTTGGCAGAATGCCTTGGATTGCTTTCAATTCACTTGAGCTGTCTGCTCTTCTTGCAGTGCCCTGGCTTGCTTGTTATGATGTATCAACAGAGCCACTTCCTCAGTTAGGGCTAACCTTAGCCTAACAGATTTGGCAACTTCTCAGCTCTCCCCACATTCCACCTTCTTCATCTAGTTCCTTGCTCTTTCCTGAACTTTCAGATGACAGCTTACACACCCCATGTCTAGAATCTTTTACAAGCTCTCTCATTCATGCACCCTATACTTCCTGGTTATTTTTTCTGTTCATTTGTTTTTGATCAGTTTCCTCATTCCTCTTGCCCTACACTAGACTTTAATTCGAAGCAGTCTTTTTCTCAGGTACGATCCCAATGACTAGCAAGTCTCCGACACCTAGTAGACACTACAAAACTGCGTGTTGATGAATATCACACTTCAATGCAAATCTTTCTTCGTTCATTCATATATTCATCCATTCATGCATTAAATATTCACCGAGCACCTACTATGTTCCATGAACTGTTTCATTTTTTTAACCTCTTTTCCCCAGTTTTATTGAGAAATAATTGACATACATCACTGTATACGTTGAAGGCATTTCCATGAACTGTTTGAGGTACTGGGTATACAGCAGTTTAAAAAATTCAATCCTTATGGAACTTATATTCTAATGGGAGGGGGCAGACATATAATGGACAAAATATGTAAGTAAACCATAGGGCATGTGAGGTAACGATGAGAGCTAAGAAACAAAATAATCAGGGAATGAGATAAGGACAAGGGAGGTGGGAGGGAGGATTGCAACATTGGAATGAGGACGAAGGAGAGTCTCACTGAGAAGATGACATTTGAGTAAGGATCTGAGGAAGGTGGGGTAGCCACATGATATGGGGGGAAACAGGGTCCCAGCAGAGGGAAGAAAAGAGCAAGGGCAGGTAAGAGGTGCTAGGTGCAGAGAGAGCAAGATGGGAGGAAGTGGGAGAAGAGGCTGGAGATGTGATGGCATGTGTGGGGGGCAGGGAGGGTAGATGGACACTCACGGTGCAGAAGAGTGACATTATCTGACTTGGTTTTATCGGGCTTACTCTGGCAGCTTGCTGAGAATAAACTAAAGTGGGTGAGAGCAGAAGCAGGGAGAACGTTTAGGAGGCTATGGTGCCGTAATCCAGACGGGAGATGATGGTGGCTTGAACCACGTTGACTTCAGCGGATGTTGGCTGAATTGTGTATATATTTTGAAGGCAGAACTGAGAGTTGTTTATGGAGTAAAGAGACGAAGAGAGGGACTTCCTTGGCAGTCCAGTGGTTAAGACTCCGCACTTCCACTGCAGGGGTCACAGGTTTGATCCCTGGTCAGGGAACTAAGATTCCACGTGCTGTGCAGCACAGTGGGGAAAAAAAAAAAAAAAAAAAGACAGAGAGAGAAAAAGAGAGAGGTCAAAGACAACTCCAAGGATTCTTGGCTTGAGCAGCAGGAAGGCTGGAGATGTCATTCACTGGGCTGCAGAAGACAATGAAAGAAGAATTCATTTGGAGAGTGTTAAATTTGAGATGCCCATCACATGCCCAAGTGAAAACACCAAAGAGACAAACATCATGCCAGGCTTTACAAATATTAACCCATTCAATCCCCATAGCAATCCATGAGATAGGGAGCATTCTTGGCCCCATTTTACAGGGGAAGACTTAGACTCAGAAAGAATGAATGACTTACCCAAGGTCACCAAGCCAGTGGGTAGTGGAACTGGACAACTGGGATTCAAACCCAAGCCATGGGGTGCAGAATGCATGCTCTTCTACACCATACTGCCTCTTAGCTGAGAAAACACACACACACACACACACACACACACACACACACACCCCTCATTCCAATCACTTAAGAAAATCCTTGCCATTAGCTCTGAGCTGATCACTGTGGCCAGGGCCTGGCATGATCTTATTAGACTAGGTCTAAGTCTCCTGCTGCCTGAACTGGGTGGGGGTAGAGCCCCACATGAGGGGAAGTTCTCCACAGGACAATCAGGATATCATCCCCAGAAGAAGGGTGAATCGATGCTGAATTTCAAAGACAACAGGAAAGCACACTCATTGGTGTCAAATTTAACCCACTCATAGCAACTTGGGCAAAGTTTATACATTAGTCATTCCACATACGCATTTCAAACCACCCAGAACACCCCAAAAGTCATGCCAAAATTTTCTCAACGGATTTTCTTATAAGATGTTTACTTGATTCCCTGGGACACTTGTGCTTTCCATTCTTATATTCCAGCACAGAGAGGCTAAAGGTCAAATATCTCAGCTGGGAGGAGGAACACATTCTTGAATATCTAAGAGGCAACTGTGAAATGATGTTTTCTCAACCTAGCGTTTTTCAGAGCAGGCTAAAAACAAAATAAACAGAACACTCAAAAGAAAGCACCAAATAGAATTCATTGAAAGTAAGGGTACTGAAAATCATTCACTGGTTTGCTAATTTTGTTTTTTTTTTTTTTTAATAAACAAGTCTTTAGAGCCATTTTAGATTCACAGCAAAACTGAGCAGAAAAGAATGAGTTCCCATACACCCCCTTCTCCCACGCATCCACTGCGTTGCTGCGTTGCCCACCCTCAACCTCCACCACCAGCAGGGCACATTTGTTACAATCCAGAAGCCTACATTGACACATTATAATCACCCAAAGGCCATAGTTCACATTAAGATTGATCCTTGGTGTTGCATACTGAACAGGTTTTGACAAATACATAATGACATGTAACCACCATCATAGTATCATACAGAATAATTTCACTGCTCTAAAAATCCTCTGTGCTCTCCCTATTCATCATTCCTTTCCCCCTAACCACTGATCTTTTTACTGTCTCCATAGTTTTCTCTTCTCCATAATGCCATATAGTTGGAATCATACAGCATATAGCCTTTTCAGATTGTTTTTTTTTTCCTTCCACTTAATAACCTCCATTTAAGGTTCCTCCATGTCTTTTCATGGCTTGATAGCTCATTTGTTTTTAGCCCTGAATAATATTCCATTGTCCGGATGTACCACAGTTTATTTTTCCATTCCACTACTGAAGAACATCTTAGTTGTTTTGTTTTCGGAGTCTAAATTTATTTCAACCTAATAAATTGTAAAATTCTGATTATTTTACTTAATAATTAGTAGTCTAAGCAAAGTTCAAATTTATCTTTTAGAAAGATATCCCTTCTTGAAAAGTAACAGCTCTACAAATAATTTTTTTTATAATATCAGTTTTGTGCTCATATGTAATTTTCTAAATTAAGAAGACTATAGACAAAAATAAAATTACTCATAACTTCACTCAGAAATAAATATCATTAATATTAACAATTTGTTGTTATGTATATGTATACATATATATATATATATATATATATATATATATGATTTTCCTAACATTTGTACCCTAGGATTTTAACACAGATACTTTACCCTCTTTAAAAATTCTTCAGGGAATTCCCTGGCAGTCCAGTGGTGAGGACTCTGCACTCTCACTGCCAAGGGCGTGGGTTCGATCCCTGGTCGGGGAGGTAAGATCCCCTCAAGCTGTGCAGTGCAGCCACAAAATTTAAAATAATAAAAATAAAACCAAAAATTCTTCATAATTAGTATTTCTAATAATGCATAGTCTTCCATAGTATTGTCCTACCATAGTTTATTTGATCATTATCTCAATTTCAACTATTTCCAATCTTTTGCTATGCTATGGTAAAAAAAAGTCCTCTGGGCACATCCCTTAAGATTTTCTTACAATAACTTCTGGAATTTGAATAAAATATTATTCTTGATGTTAGAAGATAAAGGACAAAAATCTGAAGAACTGGGAATTACAACATATTTTATATGTAATCATTATATGTAATCATTAAAAAATTGGAAGAAATTTTCCCATATCAAGGTATGAGGAAGTCATTCTGGCTTATACACGATTTAACTTAAACTTTATGCTAACTAGAACAGCCTGGTTTGTGGCCTGTTAAAACATACATTGTGCATTTGCTTTAACCATTAAAGAAAAGAATGCATTTAAAAATCAAAATGGAATAACTGTGGTCCAGGCATCCAAAATGAAGCCTGGTGGCCACTGTGCTTTCAGACACAGTCCTGCAACACTGAGAACTGAATTTTCTGAACTGAATCAGACTCAAGGACACCACTAACTATTCTCAAAACTACAACTGCTGCCAGCTGCCAACTGCAAATTTATGATCCCAAGTTCTCCCCTTATAACTATGCAACCATTTCAGACCCCAACCAATTCTTACTTAGCAAGCATCCTTACTTCTTGCCAGCTCCAATTATGATTCTTGACAAATGACATGTAATTGGCGGGGGGGGGTTGCCTTTATAAGACTCCCCCATTTTGCAGTCTAATGGAACACAATTCAACTACTTCTTGAGCCTGAGTCTCCTGGGCTATAGTCCTCAGTTTGGCTCAAATAAAACTCTTTTCTATTCCTATTATAAATTGTTTATTGATTATTTCCATCGACATTGTTTGATACAGTCTGCTGGTTATCAGAAAAACTCACCTGTAGTCTACATTGGTACCAAGCATGGGCCCCTTGTGAGCACCCCTGCCCTTCCTACCCCCAGCTTTCACATCACTCTTCAGGTGCTTCAGTGAGGTTTTCCTGATATCTGGATCTCCCTGTACTGGGTAATGTTCCAAAACTTTTATTTGAGCTATTATCTTAAGACTTGGAGTCTTAAGGGGGTACCAGTATATTTCCTAGGTGAAAGGGACCTAAGGGGAATTTCCTAAGCAGAGGAGCTAGAGGGGAGTTCCTAGCAGGGGACCTCGTAGGAAGTTCTTAGGCAGAGGACGTAAGGGGAATTTCTAAGCAAGGAATCTAGAGGGCATTTCTAGGAAGGAAAGACCTAGAGGGAACTTTGGAGTGAACTGAGTTGGCTAATCTTTTTTAATGTGGCTTAAAATTGGAAGGATTTTTACTTTACAGTAAAATGAAACTGAAAGAAAATGGAAAATTGTGCTTCTAAAGTCTACCATCTCCCAGCCACCCACTGGAACTCCAGCTGAATTCATGTACAATTGAGATGGACCCAATACTTGTAAGTACAATAATTCTCTCACCCTGAAATGGCCAAGATGGGGCTCTTTTGACATTCCCAAACTGGTTTTTGTGTGTGCAGTTAGAGAAAGTTAGCATGATAAAACAGTTTTTCCAACTTCTCACCCTGAGAGAACAAAACTATTCCTAGGAGAAAGATTAAAGCTGTAACTCTTTTATCATGTCCTTGAAATGTAAACACATCCCACACTGCCTGAGACTATGGCTTTGACTCAATTAGTAGAACCTAAAACTAAAAGAAAAGAAAGGCGGGGGTGGGGAGGCCTTTGAAAACTCCAGCAAGTAAATTTATTCTTACTATTATTTATGAGCAAATGAGTTTTATGTTGAAAAGCATGATTCATGACTAAGTTTTAAAATGAAAACTATGTGATCTCTATGTCTATCTAGATGTCTGTATGTAGGTTACAAATATATGTTTCTACCTCTGGATGGTAAAAGAGGTGTATTTGATTGCATTAAAAACAAGTGCTTACGAATTAAATATTTCTAAACGTAACATGAAGTAGCCTAATTTTTTTTAGGGATCACAAGATGAGAAGAAGGCGACAGCAGTAGTAGACAGCTGTAACCCAAGAATCTGGGCCAGGCCTGTATGATCCATCCTACTAGCTCAGTTGAATTGTTTACCAAATGTTTGTCTCCCTATCAAAATTGAAAGCTATTGTTTTACTTCTAGCTAACTCTTGCCCCAATATACAGGACGGAAAGAAAATTCTTTAGCAACGTTGTCACAAAGTATAGCTACCGAGGGCAGTCTAACCAATTGTTGGATCTGTCATCAAATTCCCAGGTCAATACAAGACTGATATAAGCCTCTCATAATACCTGTCACCAAATTTTCAGGTCTTCCTAATGTTACCATCCACCTAGACCGACCTCCCTAACTTTACAAGTTCAAATTTTTCAACGGATTAACATGTCCAGTCCTTGTCTGATACCATCCTCAATCCTTAGAGACCAAGCACAATAACCCCAGACTGCTTTGTTCTTCCCCTTACTTAAAGTCTTAAAGAGTAAAAGGTGAGTAAATTATGCCAGCAACTCCCACATGTTAAATACCACACAAATGACTTTTGGAAAGCTTGCAAGAGAAATGACCCATGGTTTGATGTTGTGTTGACAAAACTTCCAATAAGAGCACTCCGGGAGGGGTCACTGCACTTCCCCAGGTTTTGTCTTCACGTGTGATACTGAAATTGACACACCTTCCCAAGGATGGGCACATAAACATCTTCATAGCTGGAAAATAGAAGGTTTATTTTTATTGGGTTTATATTATGCATTGTCTGTATATAAGGAAACAGATTAACCTCCTTTTTCTGTTCATCACAGAGTCAAGAGATCCATGTTAGCAGGATACCAAGATACCTAAAGCATTGCAGCACAACAGACATGCCTAAACTCCTTAGCCCAAGTAATATTAGATAACGGGGGTGTCTTAGAGTCTATGCTGGCTAAACAAGGAGTTGTTTGTGCTATTGCTCATACTGCTTGCTGCGTTTGTATCAATACCTCTGGAGAAGTTGAAATTCACCTAGACAAAATTTCCCAAAAGGTAAAATGGTTACAAGATGTAAGACAAACTGACCCTTTAAATGATCTGTTCAGTTATCTCCCCTCAGGAATAGACAATTTTTTCTGCTTTGCTTTATAGATGATTGTCTTTATCATAGTATGTATTACTATCTTTTTCTAGCTATTAAACTATTTATGACATGTATCACTGCTTGCTTTAAGTCTACTGCTAAAAGTACAGGTACAGTCATAAGTATATTGAACAGATTGTACATATGCTTTCGTATATATGGTGCAGACAAAATATATACAGTTGTATGCATACACACACATATATATAAATGCCTAGTTTATAATTAAGTCTGAAAACGATTCACAAAAAAGAAAATGGTCTATAAACACTAAAGTTAATGTCACAAAAATTTACTTGTTCATTCATGTTCACACTTCAAAACTATGCACTAAACCTACTCTATGCACCTGGCTGTGGACTATATTCTAAGAATATAAAGACTTTAAAGCCAAGGTGTCTGCCCTGTACAGGTCTATATTCTATTCTGGAGAAAGAATTCTTATTAACTAAGGATAATTGATTGTTATGCACATCATGATACAAGCTCATTGACAGAAGAGTAGTAGCAGGAGTGAGTGAATAGTGAATAAACTAAAATTCGAATTTTACTAGGTCCTCATTCATAAATTATTTTATCATATTTTACATAGAGTCCTAGAGCTTGGTTTTCCAGCTACCAGCTACGAACAGCCTAAAGATAAGAGGAAAGAAACTACCTCCTTTTTTTTTTAGCACTTTAATGTGTGCCTATATTATCCCATACCTGCATTATTATATGCAATATTATCACATTTAAATTTCACACTAACCATTTTCCCTTTTAGAATGATAGGGTGGCACACTGGACACCAAAAAAAACGCTGTTGCTCAGAATTACACAGAGTGGAATTTCAAAATCCCATTTTTTTTCGGTGTGTTTGTCTTCATTTTTCCCAGTTTTATTGAGATATAATTGACATACATCACTGTATAAATTTAAGGTGTACAGCATAATGGTTTGACTTACATATATTACAGAATGACTGCCACAATAAGTTTAGTTAGCTTCCATCATCTCATATAGATACAAAAAGAAGAGAGAGAAAGAAAAAAGAGAAACAAAAATTTCCTCGTGATGAGAACTCTTAGGAGTTTCATGTATATCATACGGCAGTGCTAACTCTTGTCATCATGCTGTACATTACATCCCTAGTATAGTTGACACTTGAACAATGTGGAGGTTAGGGATCAACTGCCATGTAGTCAAAAAACCACATACTGCTATCTCTGAAGTAAAACAAATGAACTGATAAAAGACTCACCCAAGGGCAGGAAGCTGAAATAGTTTGGATGGAATCAGCACTCAAACCCTGGTTCTTTCTATTCTCCATATTGTGGTCTCTGAACACAAATTTTCCCCATACCTAGTTAATTTAAAGATCTGTAAAATGAAAATATAGGTACTATATTTATTGAAAAAAATCTGCATATAAGAGGACCCTCACAGTTCAAACCCGTGCTGTTCAAGGGTCAACTTATTTATTTACCTTGTAACTGGAATTTTGTACCTTTTGACCAACTTTCTCCAATTCCCTCTCCCCCCAAACCCTGCCTCTAGTAACCATAAATCTAATCTCTTTTTCTATGAGTTTATTATTTTTGTTTTTAGATTCCACATACAAGTGAAATCATTTTTAATTGGATTGTTTGATTTTTTTTTTTTTGCTGTTGAGTTGTATGACTTATTTATAGATTTTAGATATTAACCTCTCATCAGATATATGGTTTGCCAATATTTTTTCCACAGGGTTTTTTTCACTTTGTTGATTGATTCCTTTGCTGTGCAGAAGCTTTTTAGTTTGATGTAGCTGCATTTGCTTATTTTTGTTGTTGTTGCTTGTGCTTTAGGTACTATACCCAAAATGTCGTTGCCAAGACACATGTCAAGGAGCCCTTTTCCTACATTTTCTTCTAGGCGCTTCATGGTTTCAGGTCTTACATTTAAGTTTTTAATCTATTTTGAGTTAATTTTTGTGAGTAGTGTAAGATAGGGGTCTTTTTTTTCAGTAAGAAAGAAAGAGAGTGAGACAGAGAGACAGAAAGAGAGGAGGGAAGGAAGGAAGGAAGGAAGGAAGGAAGGAAGGGAAAGAAGAAAGAAACTGTATGCCATATTTAATGTTCAAACAAAAATATTTTATTCATGCTTACTATATAAGGAAAACTTATGTCTTCATCAGACAACTATTAATTCATTTTTTCAATTTGCTTAATTAATACCTGTGTTGAGTTTACCATATGCCAGCACTACTATATCAGCAGTGAACAAACAAGATGAAAATCCCTGCCCGGCCAATGTTCATAGCAGCATTATCATAATAACCAAAAAGTAGAAACAACCCAAAAGTCCATCAACTAATGAATGTATAAACAAAATGTGATGTACCTGATGCTGAAAACTTGGTCTCTGTGCACTGGTGCCAAATCGAATCTTGGAGACAAAGCTTGGGTGAAGTAGAAAAGAATACCTTTATTGCTTTGCCAGGCAAAGGGGGACACCGAAGACTCATGCCCCTCAAAATTGTGTGTCCCAACCCGGGAGGATTTGGTGAGGAGTTTTACAGCAGTTGTTCAAGGGTGGGGTTGCTGGTAAGGATTAGGGTGTGTGCAGGGTGTGCAATCCTTTAATCTGGCCTCAGGTGGTCTTCTCTGAAATGAAGAATGCTAACATCTTCCATTTGTTGAGGGTTTTAGTTCTGTAAAGAGCTTAAAGATAGTGTTATGTGTATCCCTTGAGGCAGAACCAGGACCTGCCCCAAGGCTGCACTATTGTTTCTTGACTGCTCCTCCCTTATCTCTGCATCCCCTCCCTTCCCTGGTTAGCAACTGTTTGGACCTGCCCTAAGAACTCAGGGAAGGTCATGGAGGCTGAAGGCTGTTCCCTACAAACAAGAAATGGGGGACACAGAAAGGTTTCCATGCCCAGGAGTCCCACAGTGTCCTGTTCGGTTTCATACCCATGCAATGGGATAATGTTCAGCCATAAAAAGGAATGAAGTACTAACACATGCTATAACATTGTTGAACCCTGCAAACATTATGCTAAGTGAAAAAAGCCAGTCACAAAAGACCATATATTGTATAATTCCATTTACATGAAACGTCCAGAACAAGCAAATCTATAGAAACAGAAAGTAGATTAGTGGTTGTGTTGCCAAACACCAGTTTGTGTGCCCCACGCACAGTTTGTGTGCTTTGTGAGGCCAAGCAAACCGAAACGTCAGAGTTTGGAACAGAAAAAGGTTTATTGCTGGGCCAAGCAAGGTGAACAGGTGGCTCATGCTCAAATAACCTGAACTCTCTGATGGTTTTCAGGGAGAAGTTTTTATAGACAAAATTTGGGGTGAGGACTACAGGGTAGTGACTTTCTTCTGATTGGTTGGTGGGGAGGTAACAGGGTGTTGGCCCAGGAATCTTGTGTTCAGCCTGAAGTCACCATCCTCCACCTGGGTGGGGGCCTTGTTTCCAGCAGAAGAACTCAAAGGTATTGTTAGACACATTCCTTGAGGAGGAACCAGGACCCTGCCCCAAAGTTGTACTACTTTTTCTTGACTGTTCCTCCCTTGTTTCTGCATTCCTTCCCTTCCCTGATTAGCAACTATTAGAATCTGCCCTTTGGAACTCGGGGAAGGTCAAGGAGGCTGAATGAAGCCTATTTCCTACAAACAAGAGACAGGGGACATGGAAAGGATTTGTACCAGGGAAGGCCCCACAGGGTCGTGCTCTATTTCAGTTGCTTAGGGCTGGATTGTAGGGGCAATGGGGAGTGACTGCCAATGGGTATGAGGTTTCTTTTGGGGCTGATAAAAATGTTCTAAACTTAGATTGTGAGGTTGCTGCAAAACTGTGAATATACTAAAAGTATACATTGAATTGTATTCTTTAAAAGGATTAACTTTATGATATGTGAATTATATCTCAATAAAAATGTTAAAAGAAAAACCCTGCCCCCCATGGCATTTACATTCTCTAGTGCAGCTTCCTCCCATTTCTCCTGGATCTGATATGAAGCCAGCCCATTTCATACCTCATGGTCCAGGTTTCAGTTCCTTTGTGCAGAAATCTGGGCAGTAAGCTCTCTACTGGACCAGTGGTGTAATCTAGGTATTATTCCTGGTTCTTTCTTAATTCCTTCACCCTCCTAGAAATTCTGGAACTTAATTTCTTATAATGCACTATTGGGAGATAGTTCTGTTTTACATATCTAAGAACACTGACTATGGCAGAGACCAAGTAAATTAAGACCCATCCAGTTCAAGGCATTGACTCCTAGAGACAATACTGTACAAAAGGCTTTGAACTGTGAAGACTGTAGCTCCATGGTGCCACCCACAGTGAAGACCAGCATACCACTTGTGATGGACAACACATGACTCAGGTGGGAAACACTTTGTTCTGTTTCATTATAGGAATGACACCAAATACCTTATACATATTAAAGCCATTAATTGATATTGAATATAATTAATCAAAATGCTTGTGCTATTATATTTTTAAAAATTGAA
Organism: Delphinapterus leucas; assembly: GCF_059928025.1. NCBI lineage: Eukaryota > Metazoa > Chordata > Mammalia > Artiodactyla > Monodontidae > Delphinapterus > Delphinapterus leucas. Next base: position 43,122,913 of record NC_143133.1, on the reverse strand, counting down.
CATTTACTCTCTAATGAATTACCTGTAAATGAAAATGATTCTCTGTAATATTAATATTAACAGGAAGAAGTGTTGAAAAGAGGGTGAGATCGCAGAGATGTTTTAACAGGAGGACCACTGTTTACAACAGTCCTGGAGCTGTATGCTTTGTCCTCTGACAGACAGGAGAAGCTCCATCTCGTTAGCTAAGGTTATAAGACAGAGACATAGTGGAACTGGGGTGGATCTTGGGGCCCAGAAAGGCACTGTGAAGACTGACCATCATGGAAAGAGAACTGATCAGCCACTGCACAACTGTATATCACACAGAAAAACTGTGAAAGTCACTCCAAACCTCATCCTCTGAGGCCACCAACAGCAATAACAACCTGACACACCTGCAGGATGCTATAATAACCCAAGTTCATGGTGATGGCCTGACTCATCTAGAAAGGATTCACATTCTCTTCAGGGTACCAGCTTCACAAGGCCAGGAAGTACATAACACACTCTAAGTCAGAATGGTTTTCAGTCTTTCTTAAACTATCCACCACATTCTCATCACATCTCCACTCAGCTGCAGAAAATGGTTGAGTGTCACTTCCTGGGTGTAGCTTGTACTCAAAATATAACTCCAATATGTTTTTTTCAAATACATCCCAACCCCAGCCCTGCCCTGCTGTTCAAACCTTTAGCCACAAACAAAAATTGCTAAAACCAAAATATTGGAGATTGGTAAGAAAAGTTCTCAGCTAACTGGGTGTTTCATGGGGCTAAACCCATTCTTCTCCTGAGGGTCTTTAATAGCTAAGTGTTACTGCACAGTCTATTTTCACAACCTTTAAAAGTCCAGGACTTCTTGTGTTTTTCTTTTATGAGCAAAACTTCCCTCGACTTGTTATGAACAAAACTTGGGTCTGCTCACCTTTGTGCAGCAAAACCAAATTTACTTACTCTGGGTTGTGGTGAAGGAAAGTTCAGCATTTATTGTAAGCACCAAGCAAGGAATCTGGGTGGCTGATATTCAAAAGAACCAAACACCCTGATGGTTGTCAGGGAAAGGTTTTTAAGGACAGAGTGAGGGAGGAGGTTGCAGGGTATGTGATCAGCTCATGGACATTCTTCTGATTGGTTTGAGGTGAGGTAATTGGGAGTCAATATCATCAACCTTCTGGTTCCAACTGGTCTGGGGTCAATGGGCTTGTGGGCAGCACACAGTTAACTTCTTCCACCTGGTGGGGGTTTCAGTCTCTGCAAAACAGCTCAAAGGACATGACTCAGAATAATATCTAGAGCCCCTGGGGAGGAACTAAATATGCTCGACTTTGTTTAATGGCTAAACTGTTTTTATTTTGTCTCGCTTGAGTGTTTTCCTATGTTTCTGCATTTTCTCACTTCCCTGATTAAACTTATTCTCTGAAACTTGAGGAAGGCCTAGGAAGCTAAAGGTTTTCTACAAACAAGAGGCAGGCAGAGAGCATGGTGGTGGGTGGGAGTGGGGTGTCTGTCCTGAGAAGGCCCTATGGTCATTTAGAAACCCACCTTGCGGGCTTCCCTGGTGGCGCAGTGGTTGAGAGTCCGCCTGCCGATGCAGGGGACACGGGTTCGTGCCCTGGTCTGGGAAGATCCCACATGCGGTGGAGCGGCTGGGCCCGTGAGCCATGGCCACTGAGCCTGCGTGTCCAGAGCCTGTGCTCCGCAATGGGAGAGGCCAGAACAGTGAGAGGCTCGCGTACCGCAAAAAAAAAAAAAGAAAAAAAACCCACCTTGCTGTGTATTAGCAAAAACACTGGAAAGTGATTTTTTTCACATTTGGTTGTTATTGTTAATGGTGTATTTTGTTTGGATTTCCTTTTTTTCCCAAAGTCCATGGTTACTTGCAAAATAAAGATTTATTTTACTGTGTAATTTTGAAGTGTATGCCTCTGTTTCAAGGAATGAGAGGAGTTTTCAGACCATCTTTGGAACCCTAGAGCATCTACCAATCAACATAATACTTGCCCTGGTGGAGGAATTCCCAGCTCTCAGGTTACCTTACCTTTGTCCCCTGAAACCTCTAGACCATTGAAATTAAAAGCTGGAGTCTTTTTTTTTTTTTTTTTTTTTTGCGGTACGTGGGTCTCTAGCTGTTGTGGCCTCTCCCGTTGCGGAGCACAGGCTCCGGACGCGCAGGCTCATCGGCCATGGCTCACGGGCCCAGCCACTCCGCGGCATGTGGGATCCTCCCAGACCGGGGCACGAACCCGTGTCCCCTGCATTGGCAGGCGGACTCTCAACCACTGCGCAACCAGGGAAGCCCTGGAGTCTTTTAAATAATTAAGAAATTTGTTTCTTTGGAGGTGGGGTGTAGTGTTTATCTGCAGTAATAGCCAAATGTCTAGATTTTCTTCAAATTGGATTCTCGGAGTACACATCAAGTTTGCATTCAGGGATACATAAACACTCCAAGACGTTCATCCTTCTTAAGAAGCAGCACTCTACACTGACTGAAGTTTCTATCTGTACTCAGCATTTAGTTTCATCTTTGGAGCTTTTCATTTGGAAATAATATGTGGTTGTTCAATTCACTGCTAGACCATAGCCAGCAAAGAATTAATATACCAATACATCAGTCTTACAAATGCATTTACTCCTTGACCCACTGACTCCATATCTAGGAATTTATCTTGCAAATACCCCTGCCCACATAAGAAATGATGGGTATACCAAATTACTCACTGAAACACTGTTAATAAGAGAAATGACTGCAAACAAACCAAATGATGTCCCCAACAGGGGATGGGTTAAATAAATTATGAAACATCTCTCCCATGGAATATTATGTAGCTGTAAAAAAAATAGTGAGGAATTGCTGTATGTGCTGATACAAAGTAATCTCTAGGATACATTAGTAAGCAGAAAAACACAAGATACAAGGTATTATTTATGGAACACTCCCTTCTGTGTAAGAAAAGGTAGAGAATAATAATATTCATTCATATGTTCTTGTATTTTCACAAAGAAACAAGTAGTTATCAGAGTGAAAGGAAGGGGACAAAACAGGTGACAAGGGTGGGAGTGAGGCTTTTTACGTTGTTTTTACTTTTGAACTATGTGTAAGTATTGCCTATTCAGGGATAACATAAAAATCACCCAATGTAATCTAAAACAACTTGTAATATATTAGAAAAATGGACCCTTGAGGCAGCATGTGCTTCTCATCAAGCATGCTTATCAAATCACCCTCCAGTTGAGAAATCAACAAAATTGTGTACGCAGCTGCATCCTTTGTTGTTTCTTCATATGACTCAGAACCACACAGAGTAAATGACAACATCCTTCCTCTAGGCATTGGCCCCTCCACACCCACCCCAGGGACCCTGGGAACAGAGCCAGCAGACCGGAAATGCTCTTAGAGAGCAGCCCTGGTAGATGTGTGCATGACTAAAAGACTATTTGGAAATTCAGAAATCTTTCCAAGCTACACATGACTGTTTCCCTGGGTCTCTTGAGGCCAGAGTTCACGGTGGGGTCACCGTAACCCTAAGAACCTCTATCGCAGCGCCTTTTGAAGCCTCCATGTATTTCGTAGAATATCACCTCCTTTCCAAGAGTCTCTACCTCACTCTCTCTATGGGTCCTCATGGGGAGTATTGCATCTCTGGTCACAATGTCTGCCTATGGCCGGTGGCTTCTGTCAGGATTTTCCTTTCTTGCTCAGCCCCCACTAGTGACATGTACTGAAAAGGCTGAGGGCTGGACACCTCCCACTTGATCCTCCAGTTTCTCCACCCACTTATATTTGGCTCTCTGCCCCCATCCTACCCCAGCAGGCTCTCCCAGAGGGAGGAAGGAGAAAGCTATGTATTTCCTGTCTTAGTTCATTTGGCTACTATAACAAAACACAAAGACCAGGTAGCTTCTATACAACAGAAATTTCTTTCTCAGTTCTGGAGGCTGGGAAGTCCAAGATCAAGGCACCAGCATGGCCATGTTCAGGTGAGGTCCCTCCTCCTGGTTCACAGATGGCACTTTCTCGCTGTGTCCTTACATGGCAGAAGGGGAGAGAGATCTCTGTGGGTTCTTTTTCATAAGGCACTGATCCCATTCATCAGGCTCCACCTTCATGGTTAAGCACCTCCCACCAGCCCCACCTCCTATTACTACCATCTTTGGGGGTTAGGATTTCCACATATGAACTGGGGGCACACAAACATTCAGACCACAGCCATTGCCCCGGCTGGCTCCCTCCTTGCAGGGTAGCCTCCCACCTGCCGGATTCATTGGGTAGCCTCCCACCTGCCGGATTCATTGACAGAAGGTCACTGCTGCTCTCAAGGTGACCTCTCCATGGAACTCTTTCCTTCCAGATTCTTGTGGCCACCTCATCCGCTGGTCCCTTTAGGCAGTGTTTCTGCACACTCTCAATATCTTTGTAAATGGTCTTTTGTTAAACCTTCTTCAAATTATCCAAATTTGAGTGTGTCATCTGGGTCCTGCTAGGACCCTGAGGGAGTAGACTGGCCCTGCCTGCAAAGCAGCTTGATTTTGCCCCATCATTGCTTTTGATGACCTCTCTCACTGGGAACCTGCATCTATGCCATAGTTGGGTCATTCTTTGGTAGCTCGGCCTCCCCACGATGCTATTCGTGGCTCTGTGTCCTGTCCCTAAGGCTCTCCCTCCCAGAGAGAGATGCTGTTAAATAATTACACTGGGACAAAGGAAACCAATTGGCACTATGGGCCAAACAGGATGTATGATGTCCACACACACACACAACAAATCTCTACTACAGATATAATGATAACCTTCTAATTCTTCTCCACTTTCCAGAATTCCTTTGTTATCTGATAACCCCTTCCACAATGGATTTCCAAAAGCCCCATGCCATCAGCCCAGACCTATCTGAATCCCAGGGATAGACACAGCTTTGACAAAAGCTCAAAAACATGTAATCTGACATTTTAGAAGAAGAGTAGAGTGTCTTGTGTTTTAGATATGACATTATTTCAAAGACATAGAGGTAGAGAGTAATCCATTGTCAGGATGAAACTCTACCAGAATAGTACTTCACCTCCTTAGGGATTGGTATTTGATTGATATCCTCAACCAGTATTTGGGGGCATCAGTATGCTGTGGCCAGAAGGATCCTTCCAACAGGCCTCCAATGGCTTTCTATCATATTCAGAGAAACGTCTGCAAAATGGCCTGCAAGATCCAACCCAATTTGTCCTCTTTCCTTCTGTCACACTGATCCCACCATCCTGGTCTCCTTGCATTTCCTCGAATAATTCAGACACACAGCCCCCCAGGGCCTTTGCTCCTGAGGCTCTTGCCTGAAATGTTCTTTCCACAGAGATCAGCTTGGCTTAATCCCTCCACTCCTTCAAATCTTTGTTCAAATATCATCTTCTCAGGGAGGGTTTTCCAGACCTCCTTATATAAAAGAGTAACCCCCAGCCCAACACTTTCTATCATCCTTCTCTGCTATATTTTTCTTGAGAGCATGTATCACCTTCTAAAATGCAATTTACTTCTTTATAAAGGCTACTTATTGTTCATCTCCCCCACATACTAGAATACGCACTCCAAGAAGGCACGAATTTTTGTCTGCTCACTGAAGTAATCCTAGCAGTTAGTGCTTGGAACCTATAGACACACAATATTTGTTGGATGAGTTAATGATTAGAGCACAGATCTGATCATCCGTCTCCCTTGTCCAAGTTTTTCAGTCTTCAATAGTTCCACATTTCTCTAAGGACAAAACTAAAGCTTTTTAGGGCTTCCCTGGTGGCGCAGTGGTTGAGAGTCCGCCTGCAGATGCAGGGGACACGGGTTCGTGCCCCGGTCCGGGAAGATCCCACGTGCCGCGGAGCGGCTGGGCCTGTGAGCCATGGCCGCTGAGCCTGCGCGTCCGGAGCCTGTGCTCCGCAACGGGAGAGGCCACAACAGTGACAGGCCCGCGTACCGCAAAAAAAAAAAAAAAAAAAAACCTAAAGCTTTTTAGCATACTTGTAAACTGGCAGCAATTCACCTTCTGGTCTTATACAAGCCTCCCTCCCCTATTGCCATGAGTTGTTGTAAGAGAAGAACTAGGATGATCTGTGAAAAATGAGAAATTCTGGGTTTTCAGTGTTGTGTTGAGAAAAGAGAAGCAAGGATGTAAACATAACATAACTAAGGAAATGGTGAGTATTATTTATAATACTCACCATTATATACATAATAATACACGGAAATGGTCCATGTATTATTTAGCCTACTCAGCACTCCTCCCTTCCTGGACCAGCACGACCTTTCTTCTAAAGCATTGCTTTTTCTCTTCTGAATAGGAAATATTATATGTGGAATCTAAAAATATTACACGTGGAATCTAAAATAATGGTACAAATTAACTTGTTTGCAAAACAGAAATAGAGTCACAGATGTAGAAAAAACAAACTTATGGTTACCGGGGGGGAAAAGGGAGGGAGGGATAAATTGGGAGATAGGGATTGACATATACACACTACTATATATAAAATAGATAACTAATAAGGACCTACTGTATAGCACAGGGAACTCTACTTAATACTCTATAATGACCTATATGGGAAAAGAATCTAAAAAAAAGTGGATATATGTATATGTATAACTGATTCACTTTGCTGTATACCTGAAACTAAAACAACATTGCAAATCAACTATACTCCAATAAAAATTAAAAAGAAAATATTTGCTGAATGAGTGAGGGGAAACAGCACATTTGGAAACAGAAAAAGTTAAATGAGTAAATTCAGGAGAAAAAAAGACTGTCAGTGGATCTTGGGGAGAAGGAAAGAGAGTACTTCCAGATGTTACTGGGTTCAAAGAAAACCAGAATCAGACAGAAGTTAAAACAGCAATGGCAAATTTTATTCAGGAACTATTATAATACGGGAAAAAGAGAGTTTGGTATAGAGCTGGCTCCAATCTGAATAGAACATGGACAAGTACAGACTTATAGCCAAGGCATAGGGGGAGGTCAGTGGGTGGAAAATTACCAACAAAAGACATCAAGAATAGGGGAGGTTATGGCTAAACTGACTTTAGGGGTTTTGCTAAAGGCAGGTACAGAGGAGGAAAGAATAATTTTGCCTCTACCCCTTTATGTTTTTGGCCAAGGGCCCTGTAATAAAAGACAGAGAAAAACAAACAGATTTATTAACATGTATACCTCATGCATACATGGGAGATACCCAGGGGAAAAAATGAGTAACTCCCTGAGGTGGCTTAGCATTCAGAATTAAATTCCACCTTAACAGGGAAAGGGGAGTGCGGGGGTGGGGGGGGTAGGCAGGGAGACAGTTCTGGGAGGTTATCAGGAAAAACATGGTAAACAGGGCAGCGTTTGTTATGCAGATTTAAGTGAGTGCCTTCTCCACTAATAAGATTCTCTTGTGATTTTGTTTTCAGCTATATTGAGGTATAATTGACAAATTGTAAGATATTTAAAGCGTACAACCTGATAATTTATATATCTATACATTGTAAAGGGATTCCCCCCATCAAGTTAATTAACACACAATTTCCTCACAAATTTACCTTTTTTTTTTCCAGTGAGAACATTTAAGATCCATTCTCTTAGCAAATTTTAATTATTCAATACAGTGTTAACAGCTGTAGTCACCTCAGATCATAGTCACCCTAAAACTGAAAATTTGTACCCCTTTACCAACCTCTTCCTGTTTTCCCCTCCCCCCAGCCCCTGGCAACCACTTTTCTGCTTTCTGTTTCTTTTTACAGAGGTACGATTTACCAAGTTAATGTAAGTTACAGATAGCTTAAGGGAAAAGAGAAAAATGCTTCCTTAAATCTGTAAAACAAACCATTGAAGTACCAGCAACATCACCTAGAGGTAGAAAAACGCCACGCGTCTATAACATTCATATAAAGGCAGACACAGAGATAGTACAGCTTTCATTCTAAAATTTTGGTCATGAGACAGGTACAATGATACAAAAGTCACTGATTTATAAAAGAACAGTTAGATCCAAACTGTGGTTCTGGCAGATGGACTATGTTAAGTTTACCCACTCAGATGGCCAAAAATTTTAACTAATATTTGTGGCAAAGACCTTGTCAAATAACAAAAATAATACACTTTAGTAAGGAGTTTGATGTCTTTTTATCAAGGGAAGACAACCCATGGATTGGGAGACTGCTGTGCCTCACAAGCTGTGGAGCAATCTTCTCCAAAAATCTTGGACAAGGGCTTCCCTCGTGGCGCAGTGGTTGAGAGTCCGACTGCCGATGCAGGGGACACGGGTTCGTGCCCCGGTCCGGGAAGATCCCACATGCCGCGGAGCGGCTGGGCCCGTGAGCCATGGCCGCTGAGCCTGCGCGTCCGGAGCCTGTGCTCCGCAATGGGAGAGGCCACAACAGTGAGAGGCCCGCGTACCGCAAAAACAACAACAACAAAAAAAAACAAATAAAAATAAAAATAGTTCCTATCAGCCTCTGAATATCAACTTCCAATACGGCTAACTTCTGACCATAGAGCTATTTTTAAAAATTCTTTCAAATATCTTATTATCAGATTTCAGCTGGAACAAATAGTAAATATTCCTGGTGGTATTAAACTCTTCTCTTTTTTTAAATCCTTTTTCTCTTAAAACAAAGATATAGCTTTTCTCTTCCTGGTACAGAGTGGGAGACACTCTTACAAATGGAGATTTCCTTTATAAATGTAAATTTCCCTTACAAAAGTGTAATTAATCCTCAGTTTTCGAGTTTCTCAAGTGTCTGCTGTTTCTTAATCAGCTCAAAGTAATCCTTTGGCCCAAGAGGCACATTTTGGGTTGACATATTCTACTCCCCTTCACAGGGTAGGGTGATAAGATTTTGAGGGTGGAGGGCGATGAACTTGACCATCCATCAAAGGTGGGGAACTTTGGCTAAACTGACCCAGTGGCATTCTGCTTTAGCAAGTGTCTTTGCTAAAGCTGGACTGAACAGAGTTCAAGATCAGAGCCCCAGGTCAGGGTCTTGGGAGTTTAGAGGAGCCTGACTAGAGTGAGATCAAGGAGAATCTTTGTCACTGGTCAGATACTTCTCCCAGAGTCTCTGGGCAGGGTCAGCAGGAGGAAATAAGCCATGTGGTTTCACAGGCAAGTTATTCTCCACGTGAAGTCAGTCTGACTGCTTGGAAGGAAGCTCCTGGAATCGGGGACCTAAAGCTGAGGACATGGGGCTGCTTGGTCTCCTGGAGCCCTGGGAGGGGCTGTGGGGGATGCTGGGACTGTTCTCTCTGGACCTCGGCCCGTCCCTGAGAGTCCACACCAAGAGGGAGCAGACCAGGGCTGCAGGGCAGCACTTGAGCCCCAGTACAGGTTTCTGGAATCTTGCAGCCAGGGTTCACACTAACTGGTCAGTAACGAAAGTCTCAGACCTTCGCCCCTGAAATCAACATGTATGTGGGGATTAATGAGTTAATACATGTAACGCAGTTAGAAATCTGCCTGGCACCAAGCAAGCACTCGAATATAAGCTATGTGTAAATAGGAAAAATTTGGAAAAGTATCCACTACACTCAGACCAGTTATCTCTAGTGAATGAAATGTGGCAAAGGTACTTTCACTTAATACATTTCTTACTTTTCTGGCAATTAAAGAAATACATTAATTAAAGCCTGCAGATAGAAGTTGATAATGATGAGGACGATTCTGGCAAATAGTAACTACATGGATGATCCAACATAGTTGTTAAGAGTACAAGTTCTAGAATTACTTCGCTGGGTTTGAGTCCTGGCTCTGTAATTTCCTAGATGTGGTATCTCGCTGACTTATTTTCCTGCTCTACACTCCTGAGTTTTCTCACCTTATAAAGGGGGAGGGGGGATATTATTAACTATAAATTGCAGTGCGAGGCTCAAAAGAGGTACTGCATGGAAAACACTTAGAACTGCTCCAGACACACAGCAAATACGTCATCATTGTTAGCTAATATTGTCCAGTCATTTCTGGTCTTCTAGCTTATTCACAAAACCTTTAGGATATAGGGCTGGGATTTTTATAGCAATATAACTGGAGCTCTTAGGGTGGTAATTAATACTCTGCTGGGGTTTTACGTTGTTGTTTCATTTTGTTTTAGTGTTTTGTTTTGTTTGTTTGCTTCTTTTTAGATTTTACTTAGCTTTTCAAACACACAAAAGTAGAGAGACCAGGAATGAACCCCGCTACACCTTTCATCTGACTTAAACAGTTATCAACATGTCACCAATCTTTAATACTGGATTTTGTTCCCTTTCAATTAGGAAACAGATTTGGTGAGATTACATGACTTGCCCTAATTGGTGAATCAAATAACTTGCTGAGACAGGTAAATTGGTGAGAAGTGCACAGTGGTTTCATTTTTTAATTAATTGTTCCCTCTTCAAGAATTCAGAAATAGCTTAACTGTCCTAAGGGCTCAAATTTGTGGACTTTTGACTCACATTGTAGTTCATGGCGGGCCATGTGATAATTCTTTCTAGATCAGCACTGTCCAGTAGAAATATAATGTGAGCCATAGATGTAATTTTAATTTTTCCAGTAGCCATATTTTTAAAAAAGCAAAAAGAAACAGGCATAATTAATTTTAATAATATATTTTATTTAACCCCACCAATCCAAAACATCATTTCAACATACAGTGAATATAAGAATTATTAATGTGATTGCTTACATTCTTTTTTCTTTGTACTAAGTTTCTGACATATGGTGTTTATTTTATATTTATAACACATCTCAGTTGGGATGCTCGGTAGACACAAGGGGCTAGTGGCTACCATATTGGACAGCACAGTTCTGAACAGTAGTTCCTTGAGGTTTAAGACCTGTATCTTCTTCATCCTGCTGTCTTTTACAAATAATTAATGAACCTCTCTCTAGTTTTGAGCAGAGATACATATTAAAATTCTTCCGCCTGAAGGGGTAGATATGGATTGCTAACTAGTCCTCACTGTCATTTGCTAGAGAAAGCCACATCTGCTACATTTTGGGTTTGTTATAGTTTTAAACAAGGAAGCTCCATCATTTTAATGAAATAAATCCCTTTATTTTCAAAGGTATCCTTTGATTTGAAAAATAAGGAAGTGAGCAGGAAAGTGATAGAGTAGGAAGTCTGCCATGAATTAGGCAGTACTGTAGCAAGAAGGGATTTTGAGGCAGAGGCAAAATTGAAAGGATCCCAGGAAGAATCCCTAAATAAAATCCTTTATCTCAACTGGGAAGTATTTAAATCAAGTGAGAAAGAAACCAACCATAGCAGATAATGCTGGTGTGTGAGGCTTACCCACTTGGGCAGTTTCTGGGCACTTGTCCAACTGCCCAGGGGAGGCACCTGCAACTCTTTGTCTGGGAGCTTTCTCTGACTTTCAATACCTGCTCTATCCACACACAGGGTAGCCTGAAAGTGCCCAGGAATTCACACCCTCCCTGGGAGCAGCCCTCAACAAATGACTGACTGGAATGAAGAATAAAGACCTCAGCTCACATGTGCCTCTGAAGCGTTCTACACTGTCAGCCCAAAGCTGCCTGCAGGATCAAGTTCCAGTTGCCCTCAGTGACAATTTGCCTGGAAATCCTTCCTTTATTGGCTTCTTCCCTCCCTGGTCTCAATGTACCCCTCCGCTGACGTACAGTGGCATTACAATCACTAGGACCATCACAGGAGGGAAACTCATGGACTCAGTGAAATGGATACATCCATTTATATACTATCTGAGCCACTGAGAGATGTAAGGAAAATAGTATTGTAAGGAAAATAGTATTATAAGGAATGTAGAGTAGGTTGTTGCTTTCTGCTACCCCCAAAGTGCTAAGGGAAGAAAATGACAGAATCAGGTCAGCCAGCTATCAACTAAGGTATGGTGGGAGGCTAGAAGACCTCTATGGTGCGTTTAAGGAGACACTCACCTCCTGCAGCTGCAGGGCAGACTGTGCTGAACGTCATGCGAGCCCAGTATGTTCACCGTGGGCAGAGCAGAGTGACAAGAAATCTGAATTCATAGCCCTGGTAGGTCTACATCCCTTCCAGGCAAGGAGTGAGACCCTGAGACTCAGGATGGACACATCTTTGTATATGTGTTTGAAAACCTTGAACCCCCAGAGTTGGTAGGACTGGCTTTCTCCTCCTTTCTGGAGGACAGCAGCTCCCTTTGCCTGAAGATGTGCACAGGCTTCACGTGGCAGGGTGATTCTTGCCCTCTTCAGGACCTGACTCCCTTCGTTGCTTTTAGATCATAACTAGGTTCGGGGCTTCCCTGGTGGCGCAGTGGTTGAGAGTCCGCCTGCCGATGCAGGGGACACGGGTTCATGCCCCGGTCCGGGAAGATCCCACATGCCGCGGAGCGGCTGGGCCCATGGGCCATGGCCACCGAGCCTGCGCATCCGGAGCCTGTGCTCCACAACGGGAGAGGTCACAGAAGTGAGAGGCCTGCGTACTGCAAAAAAAAAAAAAAAAAAAAAAAAAAGAGTGATATAGAGCAAATGAGCCAAAGGCTGATGTCCGCTATTACAGTGGGGGATCACAATTCTTCACCCAATCCCCAGACCTGTATCTGGAACCTCAGACCCAGATCCAATCATTTAAGGGGGAGGAAGTGTCCTGCAATGCCACAGCAAGTATATAAAATAGTGATTCTCTCAACCTGTCCTTCAAAATGACCTATGGCCATTTATCTGAGTTACTGCACATTAGAAGAATGGAAATATTCTGACCTTCTTATGACCACTGACTATAAAATTTGAACTGTCACAGCTACAAGACCCAAAAAACAGTCACGGCCCCCCTTAGTTAAATAAGGGCTTACTGAGGCCAGGTAACTAATGGACTCCTGGCCAAAGTTTATCACAGTGGGTCCCATTGTCCAGGGACCCATCCAGTGGTCATTTCCCTAGCCCTTCTCACATTGGTTCCTTGACCTGTAATAGCTATTACAGTAGGAAAGACCAAATGGAAGCCTCTGAAACTGACCCCCGTTCCAGAAGCAGGACCACATCCCAGGTGCAATGCAAGAGCTTAAGACCACCCTCAAAGTCTCAAAAAAATAAAGCAGGGTGGATTATTCCACCATATCCTCATTTAATTCAGTCTAGACCCTGCAAAAACCAAACACTAGATGGATTATGTCAGAAGGCAGCAGGCTATTATATATTTAATCAAGTGATAATCCGAATTCGTAGTTGCAATGCCAGAAGGTGGTATCTTTATTAGAGTAAATTATCGCAGATTTGGGCACTTGGTATGTTTCGAATGCCTTATTTTCAATCTCCTTTGGTAAGAAGGATCAGAAGCAGTTCACGCTCACCTGGAACATGCAGTGGCTCGCCATCTTGCCCAAGGGCTATGGTAGCTCTACTGCTCTAGATCCCTGGACAGTCTAAATAGATCTTGATTGTCTAAACATTCTGTCTAACAACAGTCTGGCCCCTTATATTGATATCATACTGGCTAAAACTAGTAGTATGAAGTAGAAAGTCTCCTAGATACCCTGGTAAAACACATGCAAGCTAGAATGTGGGAGATAAAACAACCCTATAAAGATTCAGCAGTAAAGTTAGAGTGAGCCAGTGGTCCGGGGCATGCCAAGATGTGCCCTACAAAATAAAGAACATCTTACATCTTGCACCTCCTACGGCTATGAAAGAAGTATGCCCCTTGGAAGACTTCAGTGGATGTTGAAAACGGCACAAACCACCCTTGGGTATATGGCTTGGATCCATTAATTGTATAACTCGGAACGCTTTTGACTTTTAATGTCTCTAATAACAAGAGGGCACTGTAAGGGTGGAAAATTTGCCCTTCGTCCGTTCTAGATTCTTTGGCTGGTCTAATAATTAAATGAACATAAGATAGATTAACAGGAGAGAAACAAATTTAATTTCATACATACAGGAGCCCCATTAAATTATGAGACTCAAAGAAGTGACCAAAGCAGAAAGCTTTTATACCTTGTAGACACAGTAATTTGTAAAGAACTAACAAGAAAAAGGGTTTTGGATTTAGAGTAGTAAATTAGTGAAGAAGTAACAGGCTTTGTTTATACAGCCTCCTTAGTCCAAATTTTCTATTTCTGGTGATAAGGATTCCTTCTAACCTCTTGGGACAGGGAGGGTACCTTTCATGTGGGAGATTTAACTCCTGCTTGCAGGAGGACAGAGGACGGTCAGAGTGTTCCTCTTGTACTGGCTGTTTCTCAAGGAACTTCTGTGTAACTCTGAATTCGGTTTCAAGCATTAAGTTATACAATAGCATTTTGATGCTTCCTCTGATGGTTTCTGTAACTTGTGTAACAAACCAGAAGTGGCTTCATGATTTGTACATAATTCTAAGTGCTTCTTTATTCATTCTTTCACTGTGCCTTAAATTACAGGGGAAAACCCTCTTTAAAACGGTTTCTCATTAATCATTAGTTCATCTAGAGCTTCATGTGAACATACCGTTTACTTTCTGTCCATTGCATCGATCTTTACATTTAGCTTTATCGCTAAGCCTGTGGATATTTGCTTTGGAATGTTGCAGCAGTTTTCAAAACCAGAGACTCTAAATTCTTAGAAAAATTCCAATAATCCCCTGCCGTGCTTTGTTGCGATGCCCCTGTGTATACTTTTGTTTTGTAATAATTTACCGATATCCTTTATGACTGGCAATTTCTGTCACAGATCTCAGGCCAGAGAGTTAACATTTGTGCAACTGCCACAGGCGCAGGCTCGGGGACAAAAGGGCAAGTGGCATCACACTGCCACCATCGGTGTCCCATCTCTGCTCCTGCTGGTGTTTGCCACTATGGTGTAGACCAGAGGTCCTCGTGGGAGCCGTCCTCCATCCATGACTGATGGGTAGAAAAATATCTCAACCTCCTCCCATTCTCAGGTGCAGAAACTCTGAAGTATGTTCTACACTGTCTACACTTGCTCCCCTGATAACCTGGATTGCCTTGCTGCCCTCCCTGACTCACTTTCCACTCCCTCACCAGCGTTTCTTGGGAGCACTTCCCAAGCTGACTTGGAATTTACTTGGACTTATTTTCTGTCACCGGGTCTGCTTTTGAGGAAAGTCAGTATAACTTCTGACTAAGTCGTTAAGTCAGTCAACATCTTAATCTGGCACAATTAATAAAAGAGATTCCTTTATTCTCAAGCTCTCCAGGGAAAACAGCTCAACAAAAGCCTGGGGAAAAAAGACCTTCTCCTTCTCGCTGAGAAACTGCTTGTCATGGGCTTGTCACAGCTGTGACAGCAGAGCTGAGAATGTTAGGAGGAAAGGTAATATTATTGGTTTGCATCACGTGTCTGAAGGAAGGAGAGAGTGGAGCCATGAGGCACCAACCAGACTGTCCATGCTTCTCCCAGTGTAGCAACTGGGCTGGGGGCTACTGACTTCCTCAGACTTTTTTTTGTTTTTTTTGTTTTTTTTTTGCGGTACGCGGGCCTCTCACTGTTGTGGCCTCTCCCGTTGCGGAGCACAGGCTCCGGGCGCGCAGGCTCAGCGGCCATGGCTCACGGGCCCAGCCGAGCCGCTCCGCGCCATGTGGGATCTTCCCGGACCGGGGCACGAACCCGTGTCCCCTGCATCGGCAGGCGGACTCTCAACCACTGCGCCACCAGGGAAGCCCGCCTCAGACTTTTGGGTCATAGGTCAGTGCGCATTTTCTTTAAAGGGCCCAATAATAAGTACTTTCAACTTTGCTGGTCATACAGTCTCTGTTGCAACTACTCAGTTCTGCTACCGCATCTCAGAAGCAGCCACAGACAATATGTAAACAAGTGAACGTGGCTGGGTCCCAATGAAACTTTACTTCCGCACACTGAAATTTGAACTTCATGTCATTTCCACGTCATGAAATACTGCTCTTCTTTTGCTTTTTTCAACTATTTAAAAATGTAAAACCCCCTCATGGCTTTTGGGTTGTACAAAAGCAAGTGATGGGTCAAATGTGGCCCCTGTGGACCATTGACAAACATACTCTCAATAATGCTGTCAGTTGTACCCCTCCTCAACTACGTTGTGAGCCCCTTTGAAGTCTGAGAGCTTCTGGGCATCTATCACTGTGACCTTTTTTTTTTTTAGTTTTTAATTTATATTAGAGTATAGTTGATTGACAATGTTGTGTTAGTTTCAGGTGTACAGCAAAATGATTCACTTATTCATATACATATACCCATTCTTTTTCAGATTTTTTTCCCATATAGTTTATTACAGAATATTGAGTAGAGTTCCCTGTGCCATACAGTGGGTCCTTGTTGATTATCTATTTTATATATAGTAGTGTGTATATGTTACTCCCAAACTCTCAGTTTATCCCTCCCCCACCTACCTTTCCCTTTTGGTAACCATAAGTTTTTCTTTGAAGGCTGAGAGTCTGTTTCTGTTTTGTAAATAAGTTCATTTGTATCATTTTTTTAGATCCATATAAGTGATGTCATATGATATTCATCTTTCTCTGTCTGGCTTTCTTCACTTAGTATAATAATCTCCAGGTCCATCCATCTTGCTGCAAAAGGCATAATTTCATTTTTTTTATGGCTAAGTAATAGTCCATTGTATATATGCACCACATCTTCTTTACCCATTCATCTGTCAATGAACATTTAGGTTGCTTCCATGTCTATCACTGTGACTTTTCATGAAGATTATCGAGGGTACAGACAGAACGTTTCAGCACTTCTCCCTACTTAATCTGCCTAGCCTCACCTCCTTCCACACCCCAATGCCCTGTCGCCCCCTTTCAGGAAGGAGCAGATCCTGATATGATTGCTGGGAGCAAGGAATTCTTGAGCCACTTTTACTCGTGGGCGAGGTGACCACATCGTGAGAGTGATGTGCTCTGGGGCACATTCACTCAGCTTAGCCAGGGTTGTCCCTAATGAGCAGCCTGACAATCTAGTGGTTAAATAATAATTGTCAGTTTCCAATCTGCGCTTGGGCTTGCCTGTAGCATGTTTGGCAACTCCACTGGAGGAGAGGGGAGAAATTCAAACAGTCCTGGGTTCTTGGATATGACACCTCCAACAGTCACTACCTCTCCCAGGACTCCTAATCAAGATAACCAGCAACTATTGGCTGAGTAGTATAAAGGTGTTAAATAAACAAAGTGCAAACATTTAAGACAGACTCAATAAGTTGAGGACATAAACCTTTGTACATATTAGTCTCTATGCCTGGAAATACTTTCAACCCACCTCCTCATGCCCCCACCTCTCATCTGGCTGAATAGCCCTTATCTTTCCCATCTCAACTTAGAGGTCACTTCCTCTAGGAAGCCTTCCTTCCCTGATGTTACGTCGAGTTAGGTCCCCACTCTGCCATCCCAAAGCACCCTGTGTCTCCATCACACACATAAAAATAGAGAGCAATTCCTAGTTTAATTATCAGGGTCAGGAGAGTCTCTCTCCCTCCCCACCTCTCTCTAACCCTCCTAAATTCTACTAACAGCAGCAGTGGTAAACAAGAACTCCATTCTGATTATAATTCTGTGCAGATCACTGTGTCACACAGAATCCAGTCCAAACAAGCTTAATGTGTTCTTCCAAGAGATTTTAACTATGTGCCAGCTATTCCCAAATAGCAAAATTTTACAAGCCGCATCTTAGAATTATCACGTCACATTTCTATCACAAAAGCATGCAGGTGCAGCTGAAACAAGTCAAATTAAACCCTTTCTATTTCCGCACAGGTCAGAAACACACACACTTGGACTGGCTTTTTGACATGCATTTGTCTCAAGTAAATAAATCATTTGAGTGAAGACTTTGGGTAGTTTTGACAGCGACCCTTTAACAGCTACATGGCAATGGGAATTTGAAAGGACGAAAATAACATAACAATGAAAATATGATTTGGGGAATCTGCTTCAATCCACATCTTTTGGGGAAAAAAAAACTATATTCCTAAAATTCTAAGTAAAGCGATTTCATACATACACACTTCTTATTATTGGGATGAATTTGGGGATAGACTCTACTAAGAAAACACAGAAACATAAGGCTATAAGTAATGAATAGTTGTGTTGAAATTAGCATAGTGCAGATCCTGCCACCTGCTTCATTGGTTATTAATGTGGATGTTCAGAACCCTGGCAAGGTCTTAAAAAGACAGCTTCCCAGTCTCAACAATAGTTGAGCCTTGTTGGCCAGTAAAGTGTTTGAGTTTACCCTTTTCTTTGGTGCCACAAGTCTCCCTGTGTAAAGTGTAAAGCTGAGCTCTGTATTTCAAAAGCCTATAAATGAAGTTCTAGCAATTGCAAAGTCTTCAGTGAAGTTTCGTTTTCATGAGTTCCACTTTTGGGCACTGAGGAATTTTGGAAAGACTAAATAAACGGAAGAATACCATTCAGGGCTGGTTCAGCTCTGCTTTGGACTATCCCACATGGAGTGAGGCCATGAATTCTTCTCTAAGTGACACCCTTTATTCACCGTACCTATTTAGCACTCTTGCAAACCTCAATTTTCATTATCTCGCAGAAGAAGGAGTTGAGAAAGCTGGTTTTCACTTCAGCACAGGTCTGCCTCTACATCTTACTTTTGAAATATTCACTGTTGTATTAGTTTGCTGGGGCTGCCATAACAAAACATGAACTGGGGAGGAACTCAATTTAGTCCGCAACATTTGTGTTCAAGGGGAATTTCAGACATGTAACTGATCAGCCGGCCAAGATATGCTCACTCCTACTACACGTCTCTGAAGATCACCAGGAGAGGGTCACCTCATTTTTTGATCAAAGTCCTGTGTCTTCCAAAATATTTGTTAAATCAACCAATATTCAGGAATGTTTTTAGGATTTTTTCCCATTCTTTTTCTTTTTAATTTACCTCAGATGCCTCAGAATCCAGGTCCTCCCTCTTCAACATCTCATTTTCTCATCTTTGTGCACGTCCCTCTGCTACATTAATACATGCACCATACAGAGTGAATATCTTAGCAAGGAAAGGCTCATAAACATTACACTTTATCTCAAAGGTCTGAAATTCCTTTTCAAATTGGAAACCTCACTAAAATGGAGTCAGGAGGGCTGAAGGGAAATTCTCATGCAGGTACCACTCTAAGTCAATGCAGATCCCGAAGGGAAGAGATGTATCTTGCATCTCCTACAGGAAATGACACTACTTTACTACTGCCAGCAGAAGGGAGAAACTTTTTCTCCTCGCCTGGCAACAACTCAGCCAATGAGAGACTGTCACAGCTCAGCCAATGAAAAGCCACCATACTTCGAACTCCCAGTTTCCTCCAGTGGACTTTTTGTTTATAACAGCCCGTCTTAACTTCCCCTATTCCTCTATGAAATAGTTCCCTCTCCTTTGCTCTGCTGGACTTGCATATGGTTGCCATACTTGCCTGTCCTGAATTGCAATTCTTTGCTGCTCCCAGATAAACCCATTTTGCTGGTAAAGTAACTGCATCTTTTATCGTTTTAAGTTAACCATCTTCACCATCATAGTTTCTACCATTCCTCTTCAGGTTCCGAAAGTCACTTGTTATCAAGTATGTCGTGCTAGAGGGAAAATGACCAATTTTTAGGGTGGCTACCAAGGAGACCCAGAATAGAACAGAATAGACGAGTACTCAGCTCCTCAACATGCCTGCCCAGCTCCCTCGCTTGTGCTCTGGGGCCTTTCATATCGTTTGTGGTCAAATGCCAATCATTATTCAGTCACTCAGAAGATATGCATTAAGTACCTACTAAGTGCCAGGCTTGGTGCTGGCACTGGATGTCAGTTCATGAAGAAGCAGAGCTGGTATATCACTACTTCTGCTAAGGCTGGCTGCCACCATCCCTGCCCAGGGCAGGAGGAACTCTCAGAGATGCTGGAGTTGTGTGATCTTAGCCATGTAATGAAACTCTCTCCTTCTACAGTTTCTCCTCGTAAAACAGGACATAATAGAACTGATCTCATGGGGCGGTGAGGACTAAAAGGGGCACCTATGAAAGTACTTGGCACAGTGCCTGCTGCACAGTAATCTCTGGACTGCACTAGAAAGTACTGTATTGGTAGATAGTGTTTAGATAAGTATCAAACATCTCTAGTAGTAATAATGAAAGCGCACGCCTCAGACTGGCACTCGAAACCAGCCAAAACTCAGATTAGAACTTGAACCCTCTGTCTTTTAATTAAAATCACTCACCTGGTATCAGGACTTACTGAAGCTCAGGCTCTATATGTCTCAACGCAGAAGGAATTCAGCGAGAGGCAGAGGGATAGGCAAGAAGTAGATTTATTAATACAGGACCCTTGTGAAAGATACAAGAGGGCAGGCAGGGGACTCTGCCCCAAGAATTAAGTGGGAAAGCAGGTTTATTTAGGGAGATACACACTCCATAGACAGAGTGTTGGCCATCTTAGAAGGCGAGAAGCCCTGAAATACGGGGTGGTTAGTTTCTATGGGCTGGGCAATTCTATAAGCTAATAAGGGGGAGGCTTATTCCAACTATTTGGGGAAGGGGCAGAGATTTCCAGGAATTGGGCCACAGCCCCCTTTCTGGCCTTTCATGGTTGGCCTCGAAACTGTCATGGCGCTTGTGGGTGTGTCATATAGCATGCTACTGCATTACAATGAGCGTATAATGAGGCTCAAGTTCTACTGGAAGTCGAATCTCCCACCGTCGTGGGCATAATTGGTTCTAACCAGTTTATGTCATAGCCTCAATGGCTATGTCATTCTTTTAAAAGGTTGTGCCCTGCCCCCTTCCCTCCTGTCTCAATAACAATATTAGCAACTAACACTTACACAGTGCTCACTTATCACAGGCCTGGCACTGTCCTGGGTTCTTTATGCACATGGACCAATTTCATTCTGAGTACTTGTAATCCCTATTTACAACAAGGTGATGCAACTTGGAGACATACATGATCTGCCTGGGGCCACACAGCTAGCAAGTGCTAGAGGCAGGACTGGCCAGACCTATGTCGACTGAAAAAAATGCACAACGTAAAAGTTGAGAATTATGTTTCATTCGGCAGACAAAACTGAGGACTTAAGCCCAGAATACAGCATCTCAAATAGCTCTGAGGGACTGCTCCAAAGAGGTAAGGGAGGAGCCAGGGTACAGAGGAGTTTCTGCAGCAAAGACCAGGTAGTGGAACGTCAAAAGATTATTGTTAATTTAAAAAATCCAGATACCTTGAGTTAAGGAATTTAGCGCTTTTCTATATATGGGAAGGTGCAAGAGTCTGGGTTCACTGAAATCATTCTTTTGATATGCACCTCAGCCATCTGCGGCCAGTATCTTGTGCTGTCTCGACCTGAGTCTCCTCAAGGTGCATCGCTGGAAGGTGACTGCAGTGGCTGATGGCTTGATGGCTGCAACATCCTTTGTGTACTGATATGGCAGGGCAATATTTTTCACTCACACCTAACAGAATCTGCTCTTAGCCACAATGTTGGGCTGCAACCCCATTTGGTTCCTTGTAATATTGTGATTTATAATAAGAAATATAGGTTTGGTCTTCATCCCTGCTCCTGGCACAGAGCTCCTAAAAACCTTGGAATTTCCTGAGGAGGGCAGTAAATGTGTCTTTGTTATCTTAATGAGTGAAATTTTGGAAAGCCCACAGGTAAGAATGGAGGCTGCTTGTCAGGGGAACCAACCACATGACTAGAGGATTGGAACTTTCAATTTCACCCCCTTGACCTCAGGGGAGGGAAGAAGGGCTGGAGTTTGAGTCCAATCACCAATGGCCAATGATTTAATCAATCATGCCTGTGTAAGGAAGACTCCATAGAAACCCCAAAGGAGAGCTTCCAGGTTTGTGAATGCACAGAGATGTGGCAGAAGTGGGGCTTGCAGAGGGCGTGGAAGCTCTGTGCCCTTTCCCCGTACCTTGTCCTCTGCATCTCTTCCATCTGTCTGTTCCTAAGTTACATACTTTGTATTAAATGGTAATCTAGTGAGTAAACACTAGAGTTATGTGACCTGAGTCATGTGACCCACTTCAGCAAATGAATCAAACACAAAGAGGAGGTCATAGGAACCGCTGATCTATAACTGGTCAGTCAGAAGCACAGGTGACAACCTGTAAAGGAGCAGGACACTATGGGGCTTTCCCAGGACAGACCCCACCCCCATATCCTCTGCTGTAGCTCCTCTCTGAAGTACCTAGTTAACAGTATCTGATGCACATTTCTTGAGTTGTTTTTTCAGATGCTAAAACCCCTAGCAAATGGAAGATGTTGACTACTTGATGACCATGAGCACGTAGCCCCCAGACTTCCTGGAGCCTGAGGATTGATAATGTTAGTTATCATTATGACACTGCCCTGTTACCTCACCTTCAACCAATCAGAGAATTGTGCACGAGCTGACCGTATACCCTGCAACTCCCCTCCCTTACCTGGCCTTTAACACTGCTTTGCTGAACTGCATCAGGGAGTTCGGGCTTTTTTGAGCACTAGCTGTTCTGGACTCCTTGTATGGCATCTTACAATACACGCTGCACTTTCCTTTACCACGACCCAGTGTCAGTAGATTGGCTTTACTGTGCATGGACCAGCAGACCCAAGTTTGGTTCAGTAACAAACATGGGCTGACAACCGGCTTGGTGGAGGGGGGGAGGGGCAGTCTTGTGGGACTGAGCCCTTAACCTGTGGAATCTAACGCTGTCTCCAGGTAGATAGCATCCGAATCAAGCTGAAATGTAGGACACGCGGCTGGTGTCAGAGAATTGCTTGATGTGGGACAAACCCCACATATCTGGCAACCAGAAGTGTCAGAAGTGAGGTGTTCCGTGAGGCTAGTAAAGGGGAAACCCAGGAGGAGTAGTGAAATGGAGCAGGACACTGTGGGGCCCTCCTGGGTACAAAATCCTTTCTGTGTCCCCATTTCTTATTTGCAGGAAAAAGTCTTCAGCCCCCTAGACCTTCCCTGAACCAAAGGGCAGATTTCAACAGTTGCTAATCTGGGAAGTGAGAGAATGTGTTATAGAAACAAAGGAAAGTCAGTTAAGAAACAATAGTTTGGCAATAAGGCAGAGACCTAGTTCCTCCCCAGGGGACATACATGACAATACATCTTTGAGCTCTTCTACAGGAACCCTCCACTTGGGTGGTAACTACACACTGAGACCTCAGACTGCTTGGAACCAGAAGGCTGATGGTTGAGATTCTTGGAACACCATCCTGTTATCTCATCACCAACCAATCAGAGGAAAGTCACACACCCTGCATCCCTCACCCCAAATTTTGCCTATAAAACCTATTCCCCCAAACCCATTGAGGAGTCTGGGGTATTTGAGCATGAGTCACCCATTCTCCTTGCTCGGTCCTGCAATAAACCTTTCCCTGCTCCAAACTCCGATGTTTCCTTTCATTTGGCCTCACTGTGCTTCGGACACGTGAACTTGCGGTCAACAAGAGTAGTGTAGGATTTTTTTTTTTTTTTAAGATGTTGGGGGTAGGAGCTAATTAATTAATTAATTAATTAATTAATTTTTGCTGTGTTGGGTCTTCATTTTTGTGCGAGGGCTTTCTCTAGTGGTGGCAAGCGGGGGCCACTCTTCATCGCGGTGCGCAGGCCTCTCACTATCGTGGCCTCTCGTTGCAGAGCACAGGCTCCAGACGCGCAGGCTCAGTAGTTGTGGCTCACGGGCCTAGTTGCTCCGCGGCATGTAGGATCCTCCCAGACCAGGGCTCGAACCCGTGTCCCCTGCATTAGCAGGCAGATTCTCAACCACTGCGCCACCAGGGAAGCCCCATGAGTAGTGTAGGATTTTTCTTCATATTCCCCAAACCTGATCATCTTGCTCAATCTTAAATGCAAATTCAGTATTGATTCCTTCACATATCAAATGCTCACTGGGTCATCGTAGTTCAGGGTGAAGCCTTCTGACAGACACAAAGACAATGGATGAAGTCACTGTCCTTCAGGGAGACATTAAAAACAAATGTATCTGAAACTGGAACAAAGTGAGGCTTCAAGGAGGAGGTGAGTGAAGGGACCGGATATGAGGGTTTTGTTGAGAATGGAGAACTGAGAATAGGCGGCTGCAGAGCATGGAGGGTCTCTGGGGACACAAGGTGAGGAAGGCAGTTTGGGGGCAAGTGGAAAGACCTTGAATGCTAGATTTAAAACTATGGATTTTATTTTGCACTGGTGAGTCTGTGAGACAGGAGGGAAGGGGGCATGGCACAACCTTTAAAAGAAGGACACAGCCGCTGAGGACATGACATAAACTGGTTAGAACCAACTAGGCCCAAGATGGCAGGAGATTCAACTTCCAGTGGACCTTGAGCCTCATCATATACTCATTGTAATGCATTAGCATCTAAATAACACACCGACAGGTGCCACGACAGTTCTGAGGCTGACCATAAAAGGCCAAAAGTGAGCAGTGGCCCAATTCCTTGAAATCCCTGTCCCTTCTCCAAAATAGTCGGAATAATCCTCCCACTGAAAATATCCAGCCCATAAACACTAACAACCCCATATTTCAGGGCCTCTCATCTTCTGAGATGGCCCACACTCTGTCTGTAGAGGGTGTATTTCTGCTTTAAATCTGCTTTCACTCTACTTCAGCTCGCTCTGCAATTCTTTCCTGCATGAAGCCAAGGACCCTCATTTGGCGGCCAGTCCCAGGGACTCACTGGAGACCTGGGATGTGACCATCCTCTCGCACCCCATTTTCCTACGACATCTTAAGTAGGGGATCAGATCATTCGGTCAGGACCCTCACTTAGGGTGCTTGCTCTGGGAGCACTGTAGAAGTTAGGCTGGAGAGGAAACAGATCAGGAAATGTTTGAAATCAGCCTGTTAATGTGTAAAAAGCTTAGAACTTGCAGTTGAATGATTCTGCTCTCAGTTGTATTCCTGATATCAAACATAGCTTCATGTATTCAAAAACCACGAGTATGTGTTTGAATGTATAGAGAGAAAAATCTGCTACGTTGCATATAGGATGACAGAGGATATTTATCGCCTTCTTCCTTAATTTTTCTGTATCGTTTAAAGTTTTCCAAGTGATCAGATGTCATTAAAAATGTAAAGTTATTTTTATTTTTTAAAAAATAAAACACTTTCTTTTCCGCGGAGCTCAAAATGACAGCATCTAATTAAGTCACAGGCCGGTGTGCTGTGAATGACTGTGTAAATCCACTGGTAACCCCGGCAACCCAAAGGCAGTGGACACTGTGTTCTCCAAGCCTGGCCTGAGAGATGCCCTTGGCTGGGGCTTCCATGGGATTAGCCTGAGGAGCCAGCTGACCCTGAGACAAGCTGAATTGGAAGTCAGTAGGGACCTTTCTCTTCCTTTCTAGGAATCCCAAGTTCTTATGCCACTTGTCATCCTCCCTTCTACTCCCCTCACCCACACTAGAATATATCATATATTTCACATGTTTTATTGAAGTATAGCATAAATACAGAAAAGTATGACATGTGATGCTTTTTTTTTTTTGTGGTACGCGGGCCTCTCACTGTTGTGGCCTCTCCCGTTGCGGAGCACAGGCTCCGGACGCACAGGCTCAGCTGCCATGGCTCACAGGCCCAGCCGCTCCGCGGCATGTGGGATCTTCCCGGACAGGGGCAGGAACCCGTGTCCCTTGCATTGGCAGGCGGACTCTCAACCAATGTGCCACCAGGGAAGCCTGACATGTGATGCTTTTAATCTTCCCTTGTACCATCCCTGACTTCCTTCAACAAAACTTACATTAAAAGAAAATTAAAGAATCACCCACCCTGTGTTTTCTTCTCTGAAACCCAGTTCATTCACATATCCATTCTCTCGTTAAAGCCACATGTGGAATGTCCACTTTATCCAGGCAAGGTCAGGCCAGAGAGGAAATGATGAGTAAGTCTTCAAAAAACCACAGTCCCAACGATGACAAGACAGTGAAGATGGACCACCTTAGGGGAATGCACAGGGCCTGAGGCAGCAAAGGAGCAAAGAACAGCCAAGGCTCTCGTGGTAGAGGTACCAGAGGACTCAGGAGGCTGTCGGGGAGGAAGAAATTTTCCTCTACCCTTCTAGGTGCTTCTGGCCTAAGAATTGAATTGACATGAGATGGATTAGCAGAAGTCAAAAAGGAGTTTAATAACGTATACATGGGAGAGACCCAGATAAACTGAGTAACTCACCAAAATGACTGAAGCCTTCACCCTAAATACTCTCTTCAGCTAAAGATGAAAGAGGACGTTGAGGGTAGTGGTTGGGGACTTCAAAGGGTAAAAATGCAATTCACATGAAGATAGTAAAGCCAATGTCTGGTAAGTAAATGTTTGCTGGGTCATGCAGAGACAATGGGTCACAGAGTGGACCACTGTCTGATCTCTAAGCCCTGCTGAGTTTCCCCCTCCACACTGAGCCCATATCTTTACAGGCATCTCTGGTGATAGCTCTATTCTAGGGAACTGGCGCTCTTTCTTAATTCTTCTAGGCAGTTAGGGGGAATTTCAAAGTTTCTTCCTGAGCCTTTTGGGTCTTGGTTATTTTCAGCTCAAGATAATCCACGTGCCAAAGAGATATTTTGGTGTGGAAAATTTTACTCCCCTACAAGGTGATGCTTAAGATGGGCCTTAAAATCTGACAAATGGATGACAGAGCAGGAAGGGAAATCAGTGCAGAGAGACCAGCACATTCAAGACCCCAAGGAGTGAGAAAGCAGGACTCATCTGGGTTATGGCAAGCTACTTGGTTTGACAGTGCCCAGCTGGGTACAGCCTCTCTAACCTGCTGACACCATTCACGATTCATAGCAGTAGCCACACCAATGAACATTCTACATCATGCCAGCTCTTCTTGGATTTCGTTCCTCTACCATCTTTCTTCCCATACCCTGTTTACTTAGCCCATTCTGAGCTTGACCTGGTCCCAGCCCCATCCACTCCCTGTGTAGCCAGTGTCCTACCACACCGTGGTCCCCAGAGTGTCCTGGCTTTGAGGGAAGAATCCACTCTTCTACCAGGTACCTGAGTGTCTGCTCTATATGGAAGCTGGAAAGCATGCCCAGTAGCTTCAGGGAGCAGGGCTAACTGGTGTCCACGTCCTGAGTAAGGGCAGGCTAGGCAGTCACAAAAGGTCCAACACATTAGGTCCGAGAATTGCTTTGGAGCAAATCTAGGATCAACAACAGAGAACAATCATTTATTCACAGGGATATTTATTGAGCATTTTTTTTATGTGCCATGCACTGGGCCAGGGGCTGAAGATACAACGAGGAGAGTTAATCCCATCCCTGCTGTGGCTGCTACTGGTACCCTCACCATGGCTGGCCAGTTGTTAAAGCTAGTGGCCTTCCTGATTAGGACATTTAGTGTCTGCTCTGATTGGTCAGGCCTGTGCCACAGTGATGGTTATTTTTAATGCTACCTCTGGCCCCTGGCCTTGTTGTTAGTGGGCAGGTACAGATGTTAATCAATATTCATATTAACAAACGTACAATTACAAACCGAAATAAGGAAAAGAACTTTGAATCTGACCTAGAGTGGGAATGTTGGCCAGGGAAAGCTTCATGGAGGAAGAGACCCTTGAGCTGAGATCTAAATGATGAGCAGGAGATAACTGGCAGAGATGTAGGGGATGGAGCAGAAGGTTAGAGCATTCTGAGCACACAGGGAGAGCCAGATGGCTTTGTGGATAGAGTTTGGTTGAACCCTCTAAGGTGAAGGGGTGGAGTGCAAGATGGATGAGCTGTGAAGAGTTCTGAGTTGGCTTGGGCATTGGTGCTTGTTATGGTCTAAATGTTTGTGTTCCTCCCAAAACTCATCCCCAAAATGTTGAAATCCTAATGCCTGAAGTGATGGTTTGGGGAGGTGCTTAAGCCTTGAAGGTGGAGCCCTCATGAATGAGATGAGTGCCTTTACAAAGAGGCTCCAGAGAGATCCCTAGTTCATTCTTCCATGTAAGGACACAGCAAGAATGCTCTGGCTTATGTATCAAGAGGAGGGTCCTCACCAGAACATGACCTTGCTGGTAACTTGATCTTGGACTTCTCAGCCTCCAGAACTGTGAGAAATACATTTCTACTGTTTTTAAGCTACCCAGTCTGTAGTATTTTATTATAGCAGCAGCCGAAGTGGTCTAAGACAGTATCCTTTTTTTGGGGGGGGGCAGCAGGGGAGTTGTTGAGATTCATACAAGAAGAGATGGTGGCTCAGACCTCAGCAGCTGAAGTGTAAAGTGATGGACACTCAGCACTTCTGTCCACCACTGTAAGTTAGAAAGAAAGTATACCACAAGGGCACCAGAAACCACAGGAAATTGGAAAGCCCAGACAAGCACACTGGCAACCACTGCCATTTCACATAGGGATGCTCCCCTTCATCAGTGAAAAACCTCATAAGCTCCCAAAATGTGGAGACATGGCTGAGCAAGTCATCTCTAACCTTCACCTTGAGCTGGAGAGGGCTTCAGTTAGAGTCAGAAGCTTATCAGTTGCAAACAACAGAATCCACTCCAGCCAGTTAAGCAGAAAGCACTCCTAGAATCTGCAGGAGAGTCAGGGAATGAAACTTCCAGACTATGAAACCTGAAACCACACCCAAGTTAACAACGTCCCTCCACCCAGCAGAGATTCTGAGCCCAGTGACCGCTGGGCACGGTCGCCTCAGCCTGCACCAGTCAAAGCACCAATAACACCCCAATCTTCATGCCTTTCCCCTCTGATCAGGCCAAATCCTTGATGCATCTCCATGTTCACCTCTCTTTCCCCTGAAGGGAAGTCTCCTGCATGAGCACCTGACCAGCGAAGTACAGGTCACATGTCTGCACCCTAGCTTCAAAGAAGACTGGGAAAGCATACTGCTAGCTTCCTTCTTGGGGAAGCGGGACTTAGAAGATAAAAAATTCCCCAGGTATATGAAATACGCTGAAGAGGAGCCAACAGGGGTGTTTTCAGCTCCCATCAAGCGCTGAAAGCCTGTGATCAAGATTGGGCACAGTCAGAGCCTCCATCACCTATTTCTTACATATTAAACAGGGCCACCTTAGACAGAATAAGGCTCCCTTTGTTTTGGAATGCTTTACTTCCACTCAGGACCAGCTACATAATTTACAGGTCCCAGTGAAAAACGAAAATACTGTGTTCCTTGTTCAAAAATTAAAAATTTAAAGACAGAGACAGAAGAACATTAAACCAAGCATGGGCCCCTCTGAGCATGGGTCCCTGTGTAACTGCACAGATCACAACCCTTGAAGCCGGCTCTACCTCCTTTTTCTTCTGGTTGGCCAGTAGGATTTATGTCGTTTGGACACTTGTCTAATCTACTGTTGCTAGACATGGTGGGAAGAGGTGGTAACTCAAGCGATATCCTCAATAATTAGATACATGGTAAGGTCTTGATCCCTCTGGAAACCTATTAGAGCTCATTGGGTAGGGGGAGAGGTATCATAAAATTCTGGAACCTACACAAAGAAGAAGAAATGATGAATTCCAAGGCTGAATTGAGAACAAAAGTTGCTTTGGCAAGCTTGTTCATCCTGCCTCTCTTTATAATGCTCTACTTCTTGTCATGGCATATGGGTTGTTATGGTGAGTGAACTGGGACAGCATTGTGAAACGTTACAGAGGTTTTCTTTTCTTTCTCTTTCTTTCTTTCTTTCTTTCCTTCTTTCTTTCTTTCCTTCTTTCTTCTAGAAACCTTGGTCAAATGTATTCCCTGAAGCTAAGGTAAGACATCCATAACCTGGTATTTCATGACAAAGGATACATGTGTTCAACATTTATATAAAAAGAAAAATAAATCCCAAGTTTCAACCATCCATACCAGGCTTCTCCAAAACCCATGGGCCTCAGCTACGAAAAAAAAAAATCTTGACACTGGTAATACCTCATGCTCATATGCACACCTGGAAGGATTCTAGCTGTAAGTCTAATGCCCACCTACAATGCTCAGGCGGTCTGAATAGGGATCTGACAATGTCAGCTCTGGGAAGGTGAGATAGAAGGCATGTTACCCTGACAAGTGTCCTTAAATGTGCTGAGGTGAGGAGGAGAGATGCAGGTGTAGAAAAGATGGGAGTTCAGTTTGGGACAAGAGAGATTATTTCTGGTGTCAAAGTGCAAAAGAAAAGCAAAGACATAAATGGTAGGTGGAGTGTGAGGTTGGAGATCTAAGAAGACTAAGGAAATAGAAAGAGGAAAGGGGAAGTGAGTTCAGAGGGTTCTGGAGCAGAATCCAAGTGTTGTTAACATTCCTGGGGCCTTATTTAGTGCAGCAAATGGAAAAGCACCCCAGTGATGGAGTCAGTCCACCTGGTTGTAACACTTCTCCTCCATTACTAACTGGGTGACCCTGCAGAAGTGATTTAACCTTGTCAAGCCTCAGTTTTCTCATCTGCAAAATGAGGATAGTAATGAGAATTAAAAGAATGATTAAAAATTGACAACAGTGACTGGTTCAGGGTAAGAACTCAATAAATACTAGGCATGATGATGATGGTGGTGATAATGATGGTGGTGATGATGACTGCTAAGATGATGGGGATGAGGAAGGTGACTGATGGTGATGGTCAAGGGACCTGCCCTCTCCCGAACCCTGGAATGAGCACCATGGCGTTGGGCGGCTGAGTGTGTAGACCCCACAAGAGAGGGGTAATGATGGGAGATAAGAAGGAACCAAGAGAGAAAGAGATTGGAGGCACAGGGAGCTAGTTGGGAGACCTGTGCAATCATTCCCAGTGAGATTCCCTGCCCAGTGCAGTGTCTGAAGTGATCTCTAAATACGCACGAGATTGAATTGTAAATGTGTGTTATATAAAACAATCAAGCTGTGAGGATTCCCAGCTTTACAGTGAACACTTGGGCAAGTGGTTACATAAAATGGAGTAGAGGCTCTGTCAGGAGGAAGAAAGAGCTCTGCAGTCAGGGCAGCAGGTTTGAGGAATGGCTCTGCCCGCAATGGGCAATTCTTTTTCTCTCCAGAGGTTTACAGGAAATGACAGAAAGTGAGAGCTCTCACCCCCAGTTGCTGGTCGCTGGGGCACCAGAATCTGCGAGTTCTCACATCTAAACCTCCCACGCTCACTTTAGGTGAAAAAGGGAGTAAGAACAGGAAGTGTCTGTGAGGAGTTTTGGTTTTCTTTTCCTCTTCTGGAAATGTTTTGTGTTGTGTCAAATTACCACACATAGATGATGTGTATGTGTTTATTTCTCTTTTTCTGATTAGAAAAGTAATGCATGCTCATTAGAGAAAATTTGGAAAACACAAAAAGTCAAAAGTCAAGAATAGGGATCACTAATAAGAACATTCTCCAGAGATCACTGCTCCGCTTTTGGGCTTATTTCTTTTCCTTTCATTCATTTACAATATGCGTATAATACAAACATACATCCACAATGTTACATTTGTATTATATTTTAGACAATTAGATCATATAAATAGTTTTATGTCCTATGTCTTACACTGATCGCTGGCATTTTTCTATGTCACGAAATGTTCTTTGAAAATTTTTAATTTACGAACAGTGAAATGACTTTATGGCATACAGTTCTGAGTGTTGGCAAATGTAGATTCCTGTCGCCACCACCATAGCCAGTGATCCAGAACAGTCTTGTCCCTCCCCTCAAATTCCCCCAGGATGCTCCTTTTCAGTTAGCCCCTCCCCCTAGTCTTAACCCTGAAACCAAAAAGTTCTCCATTCCTATAGTTTCACCTTTTCCAGAATGTCCTGTAAACAGAATTATACAGTATGTAGCCTTCTGGTCTGGCTTCTTTCACTTGGCATGCTGCAGCTGAGCCTCACCCACACTGCTGCATTTATCCAGAGTTAGTTACTTTTTATTGCTGAGTAGAATTTCACTGTATAGATATACCAAGGTTAGTTTATCCATTCACCAGATGAAGGACATTTGGGCTGGTAAACATAACTTTTCCTATTTGAATAATATTCCATCCTACAGATATACCAAAACATATGCAAAGAGTTCCCTATTAGTAGAATGTTTAGTTCCCCTTCATTATAAATAACCCTTAAATAGACATCATTATACATAACTCTTTGCCTACCAAACATGTATGAATACACTTATATAGTATACATATATTTGAAGCTATCAACAAACATGCAGTGTGCCCTGCTGGTTGTATAAGAAAATATAAAAATATATATATACAATTCTACCAAAATTTTCTTAAAATGTTTGCTTATATAACAAACAGTCTGAGTCTCAATATGTTGTATCATTAGGAAAATAAGAAAATAATAACTAGCTTTAATTCTAATGCAGTAGTTCTTTTTCCCTGTGCTGTACAATAGGTTCTCACTAGTTATCTATTTTATACATAGTAGTGTATATATGTCAATCAAATTGTTAATGCAGTAGTTTTAACCGGTTAAATAGAACTAGCTTAATTTCTGAAATCCTGACCGTGTATATCATTCAAAACCCATTTCAGGACATTGTTTTCCCAGCAGGAAGCTTCTTTAGACAATGGAGTCACCTGGTGTACACAGAACAAGAAGGATGACTGGGCAAGGGCAGGTTTCAGGACTGCAGGCTGCTTAGCGCAACATAGCTGAGTTTCTAGTTATTACATCTGAGCAACTGAAGCCAAAGCCACTAAGAGAGGAAAGACAAAGCTGGCACTTCGTTCTGCATAAACGGACAGGGCTTCTCTTTGAGTAGAGGTTGCTGCCCTGCAAATTAAAAAGGAAATAGAAAAAATGTCAGTATTGGTGGATGACACCTACTTTCAAAAACATATATGCACACTGCGGAAAATTTAAATAGTACATGGGACTTCCCTGGCAGCGCAGTGGTTAAGAATCTGCCTGCCAGTGCAGGGAACGCCGGTTTGATCTCTCGTCCTGGAAGATCCCACATGCTGCGGAGCAACTAAGCCCGTGCACCACAACTACTGAGCCCGCATGCCACAACTACTGAAGCCCACGCGCCTAGAGCCCATGCTCTGCAACAAGAGAAGCCACTGCAGTGAGAAGCCCGCGCACTGCAACAAAGAGTGACCCCGGCTCACCACAGCTAGAGAAAAGCCCACGCGCAGCAATGAAGACCCAATGCAGCCAAAAATAAATAAATAAATAGATAAATAAAATAAATAGTACAGAAAGTTACAAAGTGAAAAGTAAAAGCTCCTTAGCTTCCCTATTCCCACTTTCCATAGAGAATCATCCTTGATAGTTTTGATTTGTCCTTCCAGGAATGCGATACACACTCCCCACACACACACACGTGTGTGCACACACACTCCCACACACACACACACATACAGACTCACATATCCTTTTATCTAAGTACAAGTGGAATCTACAACTTGTTTTTTCACCCAACAGCACATCTTGCACATACTTCCATATCGGTACACGTGGAGTTTATTCATTCTTCCTCATGGGTGAATTCTGATTGTATGGATGTACCATAAAGTTCCCCAAGTTCCCTACTGATGGACATTACATCATCACAGTTTAACTGGTGAGGAAAAACCAGTCATGACATAAAGACACTGAGAGAGGATCTGGCCAAAATAGGGACTCTGGTCATAGCAAATAAGGTCTGACCACCAGATTTTTAAAAACAGAAATTACTGAATTCTTTGAAAACAATTAAAAAACAAACTTTTAAAATTATGAAACAATCTGAGGTTTTTATTCCCTGGATCCTGACTAGTGGCTGGGGTCCTTGAAAGTTGCTTACTCCATATGAGTGCTATTCGCCCCTTTTTTGCTAAAGGAATCTCGAGCAGCCCACAAATTTGTACTAGGGCTCCTCCTGCTGGACATTTTCTATAATTGCACTTCTAATTCAGTTAATGTTCCAGACAGTTCATTCAAAATTGATTAGTATTTTTGCTGTTAAATAATTAACCAATTAAGACAAAGACAAATTTACTTTTACTTTTTAAGAAAATAAAATAATACAGAACTAAACAGTAATAATGAGTCTCCCTTCGTCTTTTTCCAGTTCTCACTCCCTTCCTTAGCCATTGGGAGTTTATCTTAGATCTATCATTTACATCTATTATCATGCACAAACAGAATATAGTTTTGTTTTCTTTCACTTTAGATGCATGGGTCCACTTGTCACATTTTAGCTTAAGCTTTTCATGTCACTGTGAGGCTTTGCTTGAGGGTGGTGTTTATGCAGAGAAAAAGCACATTGTTTGCAGTTACTTTGGTTTTAAAAATTAATTCTAACTATTAAATTTATAAATTCAAAAGCTTGACTTTCCCATACACTTTTCTAGTTAATTTATGAATAGTATTCTTCTAATTTAAAAGCCTAGTCAACTCTGATAATAACTTTTAAGGGGGCTTCACAATTATTCCAATTTCCTGAATATTTTAAACTCAAGTTATTTTAGGTTAAATTATTTTAAACTTACACTTTAACACATTACATTTTCTTTATAAAATATTTTAAATGACTTTAAGTGAGCAAGACCTTCTCGAATACTTAATTCTAGTAAATCTAATAAATGTATAAAATTTAATCTTAATTCTCTTAAACATTCCAGTACTGATTGAAAACTTAGTAAAATTCTCTTATAACTTTCAACTAAAACTCCTAAGTCTGAAATAAGTTTTTTTGTTTTTTTTAAATCAGTTATTTAATAGTTACACTTATATTGGAATCACAGGGCTATTCCAAGAGCTATTCTTAAATGATAAACTCTCTAAAATGTTGTAAATAAATTAAAATTATGTAAATAAATTAAATATCAAAAAATACAGATTGTTCCTAAACTTACCACAAAAATAATGCGATTTGGATTCTAAACTTTTGCAGGTTCAAAGTCTTTTACCCCATTATTCCTAAGCACGTGAAATTTGCCATCCCACTTCTGTGGCCTAGGGCCAGGGCACAGCGGGGGAACACATTTTGGAGAGAGAGTTCAGGGCAAGATGGGAAATCTGATGTTTTCCCTTGACCCTGACTGACACAGCGAACCCTATGTCAGTAACATGAGTACGTCTGTTTTCTCATATCCTCACCAATCCTGTAGATTATCCATCTACTGAATTTTTGGCCAATATTATAACCTATAAGCATATAAAGTTGTTTTCTACATGTTTTTCACTTTAATTGTTTGTGAGAATTTTTCCATATTGCTGCATGATTATCATGATTACGGTTGTTTCACCTTCACCCCCAGCTTTATGGAGATATAACTGACATAAGCCACCTACAATTGTTTTTAATGGCTACATTCTATTCCATGTAGTAAGTATAACCCTTTGACGTAACTATTCTCGTACCCTTGAATATTTAGCTCCAGCTCTCAATGTTTGCACTTCTGATACTGCATTAAAAAGAATTGTTTGTGAACATCTGTGAGCATGTAGATTGAATCTATATTTTGAATCATGTCTTTAGAATAGGGTACCTAAAGTCTGACTTAGGTCAAAGATTATGAATATTTTTATAATTCTTGATACATATTATCAAGTTGTTCTCCCAAAGCATTCTAGCAATTTACAATGCCATCAAGCATTGAATAACATCTTTAAAATATTTTTCTGCTGGGCTTCCCTGGTGGCGCAGTGGTTGAGAGTCCGCCTGCTGATGCAGGGGACGCGGGTTCATGCCCCGGTCCGGGAAGATCCCACGTGTCGCGGAGCGGCTGGGCCCATGAGCCATGGCCGCTGAGCCTGCGCGTCTGGAGCCTGTGCTCCGCAACAGGAGAGGCCACAACAGTGAGAGGTCCGCGTACCGCAAAAAAAATAATATATATAAATATATATATATAAATATATATATATTATATATATATAAATAAAAAAATAATAAATATATTTTTTGTCACGGTATGTTAAAGAAGTTGAGGTGGAAATTGCCCCTTATTGAATGTGTAGTTCATTATTATTAGATCAATAAAATAATGTTTCATATTTGCCACTGATGGTTCCTCTTCTGTAAATTATCTACCAGTATTCTTTGCTAAATCATTTTTAAAGGAGATTAGTAAAATTCCTTCCAAAGTAATGAAAGTGGAGAAAACCTCAGCAAAGCGTGAAAGAGGGTTTTATTCTTGACGTTCAATGGACTTGGGAAAGAACTGTCATAAATAAATCTGTTCAACAGTCACTGAAAGAATGCCCAAAGAAGGAAAGAACAGGTCAGGAACTATAAACCTCTTACTTCTCTGCTGTGGTGTGAACGCCAGAAACATCTGGAGGCAGTGTGGTTCAGTGGGAAGAGCAAGGACTTTACACACCGACAGACCTGGGTGCCACTTCTGCCTCTAGCCAGTCCTGAGTGACTTTAAGGGGTCACTTAACCTCTCTGAACCTCAGCATCACTAATGGTGATCAAACTGCCCACCTTCCAAGAATGTGGTTGGATGCAATGAGATGATGACTCCAAAGACCAGGTTGACAGGCTGCCATGTGCAAAGTGCTCAGAAAGACCTGAAGACTGGTGAGGAGAGCTGCCCTCATTCACCGTACAGAGCCTGCAGCAGGGGAGGGAAAAGCAGGCACCAGTGCCAGGGTGGCCCCACTTGCCCATTTTGGGAATGGCAGTGTAGGGTGCAACAGGTTTGACAGGAAGGAACTTTACACCATCTGTATCTGCATAAAGTTTAAAGTCTGTTTAAGGAGATAGAGTAAAACCAGAAAGACCTAAGTTACACAGTAACAATAAGGACACTTACCTCTCCAGACCTTATGAGGCCCCCTGCTCACTGGAGAGTCTCTTCTATTAAATCCCCACAACAACTTTATTCCCCTTTTTTCCACCTACATGAGCCACAGCTGGATTCTGTTTCTTACAATCAAAATCTGTTACTTCTACACATGCTGCCCCTGGTCACTTCTTATTGGACAAACTCTCACAGGACCCGTGTCATTCCCTTCAGTTGCCCAGCCCCTTTCAACATGCCTCCCCAGGGTAGAAAAATCAATCATTTGTTCACTCATTCATTCATTCCTCAGTGCCTACCAGGCTGCAGGCTCCCTCCTAGGTTCTTGAGTCACATTCATCAGCGAACAGAACAAGGAAAAGCCCCTGTCCTCCTGGAGTTGATGTTCTAACAGATGGGAAACAGGTAATAAAAAACAAACTCAACAAGCAAATAAGTCAGAAGATGATAAACAAATACTATAGAAAAGAAAAGTAGAGCAACATGAGGGGGTTTGCAGAGCCAGAGCTGACAGTGCAGGCTGCAGCTTTAAACATGGAGGTCAAGGTTGCCTCAGGGAGCTGAGATGTGAGCAAACACAGTAAGTGAGTGAGTTGGCCACATAGGGAAGGACTTCTGGGCAGAGAAAACAGTGACCAAGGCCCTGTAGTGGGAATGTGCTGTCAAGTCCCAGGAGGTCACTGTGGCTGAGGCCCAGTGAGGGAAGGGGAGGAAGAAAAAAGTCGGAGAGAAGTGGGGCTGGGGGTCCTGGGAAGGCTGTTTGGCATTAACTCTGAGTGATGTGGGACTGACTGCGGGGCTGTGAGCAGATGAGTGACATGACTGAATTTTAAAGGACTATTCCTTATACTATGTGTATGTTTGAAATTTCCCTAATAAACAATAAAAATAAAAGGCTAACGTCTTAGTAGCTGGGTTTCAAAGAGGCCCAGTGGCTCAGACCAGGCTGGTCACAGTAGATGATGGGATTTTCCATTAATTTTGTAAGTTGAATCAACAAGATTTTTTGCTGAAGGGTGAAAGAAGGGAAGGCATCAAGAATGGCGCTAAGATTGTAGGAACAGGCATTTGGAGATTTTTGGAAAGGTGGGTTGTTACCATCAGTTGAGACAGGGATGTATGGGTAGACCAACTGAGGGGTGTATTAGTTTCCCGTTGCTGCTGTAATCAACTCAGTGGCTCAAAACACCACAGTTTTATTTATTCTCTTACAGTTCTGGAGGTCAAGAGTCTGAAACCAGTTTCCCGGGTTAGTCGAGGTGTCAGTGGGGCTGCTTCCTTTTGGAAAATCTCCTAAGGGGAGACTCTGTGTCCTTGACCTTTATCTACCTTCAAAGTATATCATTCTAATCTCTGCTTCCATCACCACACTGCCTTCCCCTCCTCTTGAACCAAATCTCCCTCTGCCTTGTTCTTATGAGGACACTTACATTACATGCAGGGCCTACCAGCATAGTCCAGAATAATCTCCCCACCTCAAGATCGTTAACTTCATCATATCTGCAAAGCCCCTTGTGTAATATAAAGTAAAATCCACTCATTCCAGGAATTAGGACCTGCGCATCTTTGGATGCCATGACTCAGCCTACCACCCTGGGTAAATTCAGTCCGCTTTGGGATGTGTTGCATCTGAAATATCTATTAGACATCAGAGTAAACTGCTGAATATACAAGTGTGGTGCTCAGTACAGGGCCTGGACTATAGAAATACTCATTTTGGAGTCACCAGCATACAGATGAGATTTAAAGCCGTGACGCTGGATTTAAAGCAGAGATTCAATTTCCCAGCCTCCCTGGAGTTAGAGCACAAACACGTGCCCAGAACTCTGCCAACCAGATGTACCCACATCTGGGTATAGCTGTGGGCAGAGTAGATTAAAACAGCAGGTGCCACCGAGGGTTCATTCTAGCCGGGGGTGCCCTGGCACCAGCTCTCCGAGGCAGCCGTGGCAGACATTCTAGAAGGAGCATCCAGGCACGAGCATCATAGGAACTCCCTGCGGTGTCTGTGCCCAACAGGCTGCAGGCAGATCTCCCCTTGGGCAGTTCTGGGTGGGACTTTGGCATAGCCTCCAGCCCTGCTTCTCTGGCTCTCCCAGAAGACTCTGAGTGACCCAATATCCTTCAACACATCCCATTTCTGCTGAGCTAGCTGGATCTGGTGTGCGATGCTTTGCAATTATGAGTTTCGACCAATGTGCTCCTTACCTGAACTTTAGGAACCTGAAGCCTGCGCCTGGGTCCAGGCTCCGGGGAGTCTTTCTAGTATCCTGTCTAGAAGGGAGGTTGGGCGCCGTCTTCACAACAAACCCATGTGGCAGTTTCCATTATTTCAGTTTTGTAGATGAGAAAAATGTCAAATTCAGGTCATCTGACTCCAACTGCATTGCTCTCACCATGGCCAGAAGGGTCAGTGTCCACAGGACTGTGGGCAGGAAAGCACAGGGTGTCTTTAGGGAAGTGGATCCGAGCCTGCAGTGAAAGTTTCTAGTGGGGAGCAGTGGGTGGTGTGTTTAGAAGGAGGTTCTTATAACCAGGAAGGCCAGGCCAGAAGTTTAGACTCGGTAGCAGGGAACGTTGAAGGTTTCTGAGCAGAAGGGACAGGAGAATGGATTTCATTCTCAGGTGAGGAAAGTGAAGACCCAGGTACACAGACTGTTCTTTACTTCCTGTGAGAGGACTCAAAAACATGTGTGCCTAATTCACAGACAGTGAACAGCAGAGAGTGGGAGAGGACTTAACCTCGCCAGCCACCCTGGGACACATGCTGGTGTTGGTGGATCTCTTATCCCAATTTCTAGTCAAAAGAGCCTAACAGTCACGAGGGTGAATTCTGGAAACCTCATAGACTCGCTTCAGACCCACTCACTGGCTGGGTAGTCTTTTCTTGGGCAAATCCTTCATTATCTTCCCTAAGCCAGAGTTTCTACACCCCTGAAATGAGGGTAACAGAACCTATCCGTATCGGTTCAGATATAGGTTTTGGTTGCTGTTGAAAGGACCCCAAATCCCAGGGGCTTAGACAAGACAGATGTTTGTCTCTCTCTCTGTAACTGTGCAGGCTGATACTGTGTTTCCACGGTAGGGGGCACCCAGCCTCCGTCTATGGCATGCTCTGCCATGCCCAGCGAAGGTGGCTCATCACCACACCTTCTGGGTCCATACACCAGCCAACAAAGGGGGAGGGAATGAATGTTCTTTCCTTTCAAGTCACCCACATCACTCGGCCACAGAGGAAAGAGAGGCTGGGAAGTACAGTTGTTATTCTTGGCAACCATGAGGCCAACTAACATTCAAGGGTTCTATTACTAAATGAAGATGGGAAGAAGAGCTATATGGGGATGATGAGCAGTCTCTCTGCCTGTCTGTTTGTCTGTCTGTCTGTCTTTCTCTCCCCTCTCTGTGTCTATCTAATGGACTAGTTAGAAGGATGAACAGAATGTTCTATGCAATGCACACAGCACAGCCCCTGGCATACAGCTGATGTCCAGCCCAGATTAGTTCTCTTCTCCTTCTAGATGGAAAAATGGATCCTACAGACATTTATGGAGCACCTACTCTGTGCAATTGTGATGAGGCACACAAAGAGGAAGTTCATGCAATCTCTAAGTCGAGTGTTGGAGACAGATGGTGAGGAATGAATTACAACATGACTGGAGAGAGGGAAGTGCTGTAGTTGGGTTGTGCACAAAGTCAATGGAGCACAGAGAAGGGAGTTCTTACATCCACCTACAGAATTAGGAAAGCCTTACAGACAAAGGGACATTTGGAGTTGGGTCCTTAAAGGTACATACAATTTTAGCAGATAGGAAAGGAAGGGAAGAGAACTCAGGTGTTGGCATAAGAAATCTTCCTGCCAACACAAATCAAAACAACAATAAAGGGCTTCCCTGGTGGCGCAGTGGTTGAGAGTCCGCCTGCCGATGCAGGGGACGCGGGTTCGTGACCCAGTCCGGGAAGATCCCATATGCCGCGGAGCGGCTAGGCCCGTGAGCCATGGCCGCTGGGCCTGTGAGTCCGGAGCCTGTGCTCCGCAACGGGAGAGGCCACAACAGTGAGAGGCCCGCGTACCGCAAAAAAAAACAAAACAAAAGAACAACAATAAAGCATCATGTTTTATCCAGAAGACTGACTAAAATTAGGTATAGATACAGGTACAAGTACAGATAATACCCAGGGTTAGTGAAGAAGGGGAGAAAGGGGCACCTGCCACATACTGTTGGTGGGAGCGCACACTGGGGCAGCTTTGTTGAAACATATCAAAATTCAAACTAAAAATACATCCTTTGACCCAGCAACTCCCTTTCTGGTAATCTTTCCTACACAGACACTTGAACAAGAGCTCAAGGTATGCAATCAAGGATTATATTTCAGCATTGTTTATAATAATAAACAACTACAACCACAACCTACAATGAAGTCAGTCTATGACTGAAAAATGGTTAAATAAATGGCGAGTGGCCATCCTACAGAATACTCCGCAGCCACTAAAACACGGAGTCAGAAAGTACGCACAGACAGAAAAGGATGACGTCCTTATATCGTTAAGTGAAAAAGGGCCACAGTAGAACAGTCTGTCCAGCATGACTGCTCTTTGTACAAAAACAGAGGCAAGTAAATAAATGAAAATAAGACCAAACCAAAAACAAATAGATGAACAAACTTATATCTCTGCCTGGTAACATATGTGTATGTGTGTGTACTGGGATGTATGGGAGAGATGGACCAAAATGTTGAAAGAAATTACTTTGAGGAAATGGAAGTAGAGGGAAAAGGCTTCATCTTATTCACTGTTGATGATAGCTAAATACTGGAAACAATCTAAATGTCCACCTATGGGCAATGGGTTAAATAAATCATGATGTGCGCACACAACAGAGCACCACAGATAGGAAAGCAACACCAAGACACTATTATGCGAAAAAAGCACGTTGCAGAATCCTATGTGTACTATCATTTATACTAATAGTATAGGGCTTCCCTGGTGGCACAGTGGTTAAGAATACACCTGCCAATGCAGGGGACACGGGTTCGATCCCTGGCCCGGGAAGATCCCACATGCTGCGGAGCAACTAAGCCCATGCGCCACAACTACTGAGCCTGCGCTCTAGAGCCCGCGCTCTAGAGCCCGTACTCTAGAGCCCGTGCTCTGCAACAAGAGAAGCCACGACAATGAGAAGCCCGTGCACCACAGCGAAGAGTAGCCCCCGCTTGCCTCAACTAGAAAAAGCCCATGCACAGCAATGAAGACCCAACACAGCCAAAAATAAAAGCAAATAAATTAATTAATTTTTAAAAATATATACATTAGGATTGAGAAATGTAAACTTTACCACTTAAATGGAGTCAGGAGGTCAGAAGGGGGAGCTCTCATGCAGTGCCACTCATCAACTATAGGAAGAATTGTTGATTACAGACCCCAACAGAATCATCCACAGGAACAATCATCAATCATCAACAGGCCAGAGCAGGAGAGATGTACACTGCATCTTCCGTAAGAAATCGACTACCCCAGCAACTCAGCCAATGAGAAACTGTCATCACCTTGAATTCTCACTTTTCTCTGACGGACTTTCATTCAAAACACCCCCTCCCAACTTCCTCCTTTTTCTCTATAAAATAAAGTTCCTCTCCTTCATTTATTGGACTTGTCTATGGCTTTTGCTATAGCCTGCTTGTCCCGAACTGCAGTTCCTCTGCTATTCCCAAATAAACCCATTTTGCTGGTAAAATAACTGTCATCTCTAAGGGCAACAGAAATAAGTTTTAATAGGTCCTCCTGCCACCCCATTCCCAGCCTTTGTGCTGAAGCTGAGGCATCAGGGCAGCCTCTGCTCTGTGGTACATGGCAGGGGTTCATTCAGCTCAGCTGCACAGATGTTCAGCAAACCTGCACCAACCCAAAAGATCAGATATGGAGAGAAGTGCAGTGCAGAAGTACCAGTCTTACTCTGCAGCCAGACGTTTTAGGGGGTGGGTGTAAAATGATATTGCAATCCACCAGTGTTCTATAAATAGTACGGACTGATTATTTTGGGGAAGCACGGAAGTTGGGTTAAGACATTCACTTACGAATTTAAGGCACAGTCAGGATGAGTGCTGTGTTGCACACACTTTAAGAGCTTCACTGGTCTATAAAATGAAAAGAAGTAATATTTAAGGGATTATTTAAATGACTTTCATTCATCAAACATTTATGGGGGGGCCTGCAAGGTACTGGAGATACAAAGTCTTTGACCTCGAAGAACATAGTTTCTTTTTAAAAATATTAGCCAGCATTTATTGAGCACTTACTATATACCAAGAAATCTGATTACATATTTTACATAGATTATGTCATTTAATCCTCACAACAGCCAAACAAAGCAGGTACTATTATCATCTCCAATCTACAGTTGAGAAAGCTGTCCAGAGGAACTTGCCCAAGTTCTCACAGTAGCAAGCTGTGGAGCTGAACTTGAACCTCCACTCCAGAGCCCGAGCATGGAACCACTTCTGTAAGGATGTACGATTTTGCTTGGAAAAACCTCTTGATAAGAATTTTGGGCAGGTTGGACTCGAAGCACACAGGTGATGGCTGGTGCCCAGGCTTCAGTGAAGAAAGTTAAATTGCTCTGTACAGTAGAGGTAGAAGATGTGGGGTCCAGGCAGCCAGGAGGGAAGGGAAGGCAGCAGTGAAGATAGGATCCAGGTAACAGTGGGAGGAAGGCCAAGGAAGGATCTCTGGGTAGGGGGACCAGAGGGGACTCTGGAAGAACAGGAAACAGGTTCGGTCTATGGCACGCTATGTGACCCCTCCGTAGGACTCCCTACTTCTCAGTCTACACTATATAGATTTTTTTTGTGTGTGTGTGTTACCGGGCCTCTCACTGTTGTGGCCTCTCCCACTGCGGAGCACAGGCTGCAGACGCGCAGGCTCAGCAGCTATGGCTCACGGGCGCAGCCGCTCCGCGGCATGTGGGATCTTCCCGGACCGGGGCACGAACCCGTGTCCCCTGCATTGGCAGGCGGACTCTCAACCACTGCGCCACCAGGGAAGCCCTATTCAGATATTTTTTACAAGAGTAGTTTGTTATTGCTGTGTTACGTCCCCCCAAAAAGATGCATTGAGTTTCACTGAGTCTGGATCAATACAGCGCTAAGCAGAAAACAATCAAGAGACAAGAGAGGCTTTGAAGAAAGACATCGC
Organism: Delphinapterus leucas; assembly: GCF_059928025.1. Lineage (NCBI taxonomy): Eukaryota > Metazoa > Chordata > Mammalia > Artiodactyla > Monodontidae > Delphinapterus > Delphinapterus leucas. The sequence goes on along the minus strand of NC_143133.1, from coordinate 43,079,235 downwards.
CAAAATTTGCAGGAGTCCTGGGGAGAACTTTCAACTGCCACAGGACAGAGGTCAATGTCACCTGAATTTTGAGAGGCATCTGGCTTGAGTTTGATTTTCTAACCTTGTTCGCTCTCCCATGTTAAGCCTGTTGTTATCGCCTCTGGGCTCCCAGGAGCAATAAAAACCCTACCTTAACACAGAGAGAGCCCACGAGCAGTACATAAATGGGAGCTGGGAGGCTCAGCCAGGCAAGGGAGGAGCCCTGAAACCAGCTTTGGTGGGGTAAACTCGAGCCAGTAAAAGCAGGCTGAGACCCTGAGGCTCACAGCCGTGAGTCAGGAATAAGACCCTGGCTGGGCTCCCACACTTGACCTGATGACTTATAAAAAGACAGCCTCCTCGGGGGAGGTCCTGGACCAAAGCAAAGGGGTCATAACTGGAATTTTTAGCCATATTTTTCTCTATCATTGAGCTGTTTTAGAATAAGAATTACCTTTTATTTAATTTACTAAAATCTGATGACTTGATTAAGAATTAGAGTTCTATAGTAGAAAGAAAAGAGGAATCTTCAGGGCCACACAATACTGGGTTCAAAATTCAGCTCTGTCACCGAGTGGTGACCTTTGGGAACTTGCTCAACCTCTCTTAACACTCAATTTACCCATCCATGAAAAGCGGATATTTATATAAACCTTAAAAACAGACAAAACTAGGGCTTCCCTGGTGGCACAGTGGTTAAGAATCCACCTGCCAATGCAGGGGACATGGGTTTAAGCCCTGGTCTGGGAAGATCCCACATGCTGCGGAGCAACTAAGCCCGTGAGCCACAACTACTGAGCCTGCACTCTAGAGCCCGCGAGCCACAACTACTGAGCCCACGTGCCACAACTACTGAAGCCCGCACGCCTAGAGCCCGTGCTCCACAACAAGAGAAGCCACCACGGTAAGAAGCCTGCACACCACAACAAAGAATAGCTCTCGCTTGCCTCAACTAGAGGAAGCCTGCGCATAGCAACGAAGACTCAACACAGCCAAAAGTAAATAAAAATAAAATTTAAAAAAAACAGATAAAACTAACCTATGCTCTTACAAGTCTAGAGAGTGGTTACTATTGTGGGCAGGCGGGGACCCTGAAAGGGAAGCCAAGGGGAGACTAGGGGTGCTGGTTGTGCTCTGTTTCTTGATCTACATGCTGGGTACATGTGTATGTTGAACTTGTGAAAATTCATCCACCTGTATACTTACGGTTTCTGCATTTTTTCTGTACACAGATTATATTTCCAAAAAAGAGTATGTGCTTCACTTTGTTTTCAAAAGAGGGTGATAACAACACCTAACTTGAGAGATTCCTGAGAGCATTAGCAATAATAGATGAGTAAAATGGTACAGCTTCAAGCTGTGGAAGAAGAACAGCTTTGAGGGGCTTGTTCTCCTGGGGAGTCCAGAGTAGGGGGAGACCCATACTTCCAGGGGCTTTGCTCAGGTGGGATAGTTACCAGGTCCATGGAACTTCTGAGACAGCAGAGGGCAACAGGGCTGCCTGGACGGTCACGGGCACTGGCAAAGACTGCAGATGTAATGTGCACCCTGCCATACCCACAAACGTTCGGGAAAGCCACTAAGTCCTTGCAATGTTGGACTCCAGCCCCTAAGGAGACAAACAGGCCTGCAGACTCAGGTGACGACACAGAGAGAAGAAGGAAGCAGCAAGGTGAGTAATTCCCAGTCCAGGGGAGGGCTTTCAACCGTTGCAGGGTTTGAGCCAAATTTACCTACATTTCCAAGTAACAGGGATTCCCTGAAACGATCTCTGATTATGCGTATATAAAGTGCCTGTCCCATAACGTGCTCAATAAATGGTAGCTATGGTGATTTTCCTGTTGGTCCACAGTCACCATGCATCTCTCTGTAAGTATCTCAAACTCCACCTTAGCACATGTCATGCGCAGTGTGGCATCCAGAGATGCAGGGACCACAGTCCCTGTTCTCAGGTGACACACGTGCAGTAAGTGAGTGAAGAGAAAACTAGACATACACAAATGACAAAGGGCTGCTGTCTGTCCTTTAGCGTCATTAAAAAGGACTCTGGACAGAAGTGGGCGGGGGCCAGGCGGAACCCTGGCCAGAAGGCCCTCCCAGTCCCCACACCCAGTGACAACCCAGAAGGCACAGTTCCGTGGCCTTTGGAGCTGATCTCTGAAAAACCTTTTCGGCAACCCTCTGCTCCTCCTTTGAATATATACACTGACTATAATATGCCACCTACTTGTAGTCATTGATACAGCTATACTGGAAACCCATTTTCTCCAGTCTCTCTTCCAGGATTTTCACACTGCCTTCTCCACAGGATTCCCTGAAACACAAAAGCATAAAAACTATCAAAATAGAAGGAGAAGAGGATGGGGGGAGCTGTTTCTGTGTTAATCAAAAAATATTTTGACCATGTGCTCCCTAGATGTTCTCCTCTCTGGAGAAATATGTGGCAAATTCTCTGGACCCAAAAAGGCTGCCAGCAGTCAAGCCGCGGGTGCCCAGGACGGGGTGCTCTGAGCCTTCAAACCTGCCCGAAGTTTTGCAAGTCACACGCCTTCAGAGGGCTTCTGCCAGCGCATGCGCGGTGCTCCACAGGGCTCATCACAGCCCCACCCGCCAACGCAGCACTGTGCTTGTGCGCCGAGCCTGACCAAAGGTGAGTGTCTGCCTGTTCAACCCAGAGTGTATTACGTTAAGCTTCAAATGGAAACAAAAACATACATGTCAAAAAATACTAGAAAACGCAAATAAACAAAAGGGAAAAAAACCCAAATCTCATATCACTAGAGATAACTGCTGCTAACACTCTGGTGTACATCATTCTAGACTTTTACAGTACATTTATTCCCACAAGACTTTTAAAATATTACAATGTGATTCTGTTGCCCAACGCATTTTGTAATATGCATTTGCCCATGTCTGTGTCTATACATATGTACCTCTCTGCCATTATTCTTAATTCCTGCCTGGTCTACCTTACATAATCAGAACACAGTCGCCTCTTGTTAAAGACCAAGGTTCATTCCTATATTGCAATGTCATTGACACTACAAAAAAACCTTGTTGAAGTTTCATTTTCATACACATGCTTAATTATTTGTTTCCTTAGCATACATTCCTGAAAGTAGGTTTTCTGTCACTGAGGTTTTGAATGCATTTTCAGGCTCTTGATGGCACTGCCACACTGAACCCCACGTTGACCACCCCAACAGAGTATAAGATGTCTATCTCCCCACATTCTCATCAACAAGGATTCTTGCTCTCTCGATGGTCAGAGTTAAGCAGGGGGATTGATAAAGGCAAAGAGAGGTGGGTACAACACTGCCAGCTGTGATGAGTAGGTATGTTATTCACGTTGCAGACAGGATCCGGCCTCAGTTTACCTGGAGTGGGAAGGTGAACAGCCTCCCTACTATAAAATTAACAGAGAGGGAGTGTACAGGGAGGAAATGAGCCATTGGAGGAAGTTTTCACAGAAGTGGAATTCTAGGCATTACGGGAATGAAGAGGGTAAGGTGTTGAGTGACATCATGTTTTAGAACCTTGCCAAAATCTCTATGTCCTTCTCTGGGCCAAGTTCACTACTTAGAACTTTTTGGTAAGCAATGACATGGAGGTTTCAGGACACCTAGACACAGAGCTCAGTCAATGGGTTATTTAACCTATTTTCTTTTAATAAAAGCAATCAAAGCAGTGCTAAACACAATTAGCTATCAGCCATGTGATTTTTCACTCTCTATGATTTTTCCCCCTAAAATCTGAGCAGTTTGGGACCCCCATTTTCTTAGCTCATGACCTGCACCTCCATCCTGTGGCACAGATGTGGACAACCAGGTGTTCTTACCCCTTTATTATCTCTCCTGACACAGGAATAATGTGCTGAGATGACAATGAATTGTAATTTCCTTATCTCATTAAAAACAGATTCAAAGAAAACAAAAATAAACAAATGTGACCTAATGAAACTTAAAAGCTTTTGCACAGCAAAGGAAACCATAAGCAAGACAAAAAGACCACCCTCAGAATGGGAGAAAATATTTGAAAACAAAGCAACTACAAAGGATTAAACCCCCAAATATACAAGCAGCTCATGCAGCGCAATATCAAAAAAACAAAAAAAAACAGTCTAAAAATGGGCAGAAGACCTAAATAAACATTTCTCCAAAGAAGATATACAGATTGCCAACAAACACATGAAAGGATGCTCAACATCACTAATCATTAGAGAAATGCAAATCAAAACCACAATGAGATATCATCTCACACTGGTCAGAATGGCCATCATCAAAATATCTAGAAACAATAAATGCTGGAGTGGGTGTTGAGAAAAGTGAACCCTCTTGCACTTTGGTGGGAATGTAAATTGATACAGCCACTATGGAGACCAGTATGGAGGTTCCTTAAAAAGCTAAAAGTAGGGCTTTCCTGGTGGCGCAGTGGTTGAGAGTCCACCTGCCGATGCAGGGGACACGGGTTCGTGCCCTGGTCTGGGAAGATCCCACATGCCGCGGAGCGGCTAGGCCCGTGAGCCATGGCTGCTGAGCCTGCGCGTCCGGAGCCTGTGCTCCGCAACAGGAGAGGCCACAACAGTGAGAGGCCCACGTACTGCAAAAAAAAAAAAAAAAAAAGCTAAAAATAGAACTACCACATGACCCAGCAATCCCACCACTGGGCATATACCCTGAGAAAACCATAATTCAAAAAGAGTCATGTACCACAATGTTCATTGCAGCACTATTTACAATAGCCAGGACATGGAAGCAACCTAAGTGTCCATCAACAGTTGAATGGATAAAGAAGATGTGGCACATATATACAATGGAATATTACTCAGCCAGAAAAAGAAACGAAATTGAGTTATTTGTAATGAGGTGGATGGACCTAGAGTCTGGCATACAGAGTGAAGTAAGTCAGAAAGAGAAAAACAAGTACCGTATGCAAACATGTATATATAGAACCTAAAAAAAAATGGTTCTGAAGAACCTAGGGGCAGGACAGGAATAAAGATGCAGATGTAGAGAATGGACTTGAGGACATGGGGAGAGGGAAGGATGAGCTGGGATGAAGTGAGAGAGTGGTATGGACATATATACACTACCAAATGTCAAATAGATAGCTAGTGGGAAGCAGCCACATAGCACAGGGAGATCAGCTCCATGCTTTGTGACCTCCTAAGGGGGTGGAATAGGGAGGGTGGGAGGGAGACGCAAGAGGGAAGGGATATGGGGATATATGTATACGTATAGCTGATTCACTTTGTTATACAGCAGAAACTAACACAACAATGTAAAGAAATTATACTCCAATAAAGATGTTTTTAAAAAAAAAAGATTCAAAGGACAACCTTTCTCTGATAGATACATTAAAACAACAAGCAAGCATAATATCTAGACAAAAAGCAACTTCTCACAGAAACAAGAAAAACAATACACATTGTTTTTCATGCAACAATAGGTATAAGTTGTCTTCTGGGAAGGGAAGAGCAGATTCTGGTATGACTATGTAATAAGTCATTTGCAAATTTAATCTTCTGCCCAAGAGAAAAAAAATATCACTCATTATATGGTGAGTCTTAGGGGGTCCTGGCAGCCTGAAATGGGGAATTTGCTAAGATTCTTCCAGAACATTCTTTCAATAACATATCCACTCAATGTTTTCCCCAATGTAGCTTCAATGCTCTGAAGGACAGGGCCCCAGCTGCTTCTGAAGCACCATCACGGCTGCACAGCTTTTACCAGGCTTGGCCTTATTGGCTTGTCTCTGAGCCAACTGGGTTTACGTTTTTTATCTTTAGTTTTGCCAGCATTGCCCTTTGTTGATGAGAAGGATGAGTTCAAGTTTGCATTGATATCTGAGTTGATATAACCACTTGAGTTAGTGGCTTCCGAGAAAAATATGGATCATAAAAGTTTCCTTAGCCAGTTATCTGAGACCCAGCTGCGAAACTGGTTGTTCTCTGAGAAGAACGTCTTCGTTACATGGTCCATGAGCCCATTCTGTGAACTCCCAGTGAGGCTTTTGAGCTTTAAATGACCAGGGAGAAAAACTGGCTTTGACCTACACAAATAACTTACTCAGAAAGGCTGAGAGGAGTATCTGGATAAAGGAGGTTTTCTCTCTGGGCTCAGGACTGACTCATGGCATTTCCAGAAAGTCAAGCCTTTGCCTTTCTCTGCCTACCACATTAGAAACAGAGAAGACTGTTGATTCCCCAGAAATGTAAATGTAAATCAGACTGGATCATATTACATCCAAGAAAAGCAGGTTTGCACAAAGATCATTACCAGTAGCACCATAACTTACACATTGGATCCCCCGATTTCATGCATAACCCAGATCTCAATGCGTGTGATTTTATCCTTCTGTAAGTGGGGAATTTCAAAATCTGCAAAAAACCTGAGAAACAAGAAAGACATTTCTTAAAGTCCTAAAGCAATATGATACTGTTCCCATATCAATGTTAGTTGACTTACACATTACTTTTGTTTTAAAGCTTTGCGGGGGGCACTTTTTAGCTTTAATTTTTAGGTTACTTATTTCATTCAGGCATTCATCAGCTTTATAAATGTATGGACATAGTTCTGATCTCCAGGTCATTCAATTGTTTTTCTCTACCTGATCTTACTGAAGCAAGCATTAGACTGAGGATGTGAATGACTCTCTTAAGCCTCCATTAAAAACAACTAAAAACACATTTTGGCATCTTTGTCTTACATGTTGGTGCTGCATTCTTACCCTTTTACAGGATAGGCTCCTGTTGGCTCTGAACCATTCAGCATGACATAGATCACCCCAGAACTATCCTTTGCATACTGCAAAAAGAAACAAGCATTTTGAGTAAGCTGTCATTTTTAAGCTATGAAATGGTCAATTGTTTTTTAAATTGACAATTTTCAGTACTGGCAAGGATGGGATAAATTTGGTATTTCATAGAGCCAGAGGGATGCAAACTGGCATATCTTGGAAAGCAAACTGCTTTGAAATGTCAAAAACACAGTAATTCCATGCCTGGGAATCTACCATTATAAAATAATGCAAACTAGTATCAGATTCCAGCATTGTTTCAGCCAGTGTACACTAACTTATGCTGGCATTACAAGCAACCTCAAAATCACAGTGGCTTTAAACAAGAAAGATTTATTTCATGCACACACTACATGTTTATCACAAGTGTTTGGATTTGGGGTTTGGGGTTTGCTCCATATGTCCTTGCTCTGGGACCCAAGCTGATGCAGTCTCCACAACTGCAGAGTCACTGGTTATCAGGAAAGGGAGAAGAAAGTGGCAAATCACAGACCAGTTCTTAAAGGCTTCCACCCAGATGTCACACGGTCATTCCTACTCGCATCCTATTGGCCAGCGTAAGTCACACGTAAGTAACTTCAAGAGACAGAATGAGTGCAAACCACATGCTCAGAAGATGAGCCAGAAATACTTGGTAAACAGCACAAAGGATCACCTGGTGCACAGAGATGTGCACAAAGATGTATATTGCAACATGGTTTGTAACCAGTCTAAAACAGTCAACAACAGGGAAGGATAAGTCAATTATGGCCCTTTCGTGTCTGAAATATTACCCAGCCATTAATAAAAGTCTACAAAAGAAAAAAAAAAAAGTCTACAAAAGATATGCAATAACATAGAAAGTGCTTACATTCAAAGCAAAAAGCAAGACTAGGTGGACAGAGCATGTGCTCCACTCTGTTAAAAATAAATAGGCAGGGCTTCCATGGTGGCGCAGTGGTTGAGAGTCTGCCTGCCAATGCAGGGGACACGGGTTCGTGCCCCAGTCCGGGAGGATCCCACATGCCGCGGAGCGGCTGGGCCCGTGAGCCATGGCTGCTGAGCCTGCGCGTCCGGAGCCTGTGCTCCGCAACGGGAGAGGCCACAACAGTGAGAGGCCCGAGTACAGCAAAAAAAAATAATAAAATAAAATAAAATAAAATAAATAAATAGGCAGAAGTCTGGGAATATTAGTCAATATTCTTTGGACCTGTCTGTCCCTGAGATTCCCAAGGGACAGACAGGTCCAGAGAAGTTCCCAAATCTCCAGTTGAGAACACTACTGGAGCATATAATTTCCCTGATAAAACATTTATTCTAGTGTGAAGCCGGGTGCTGGGAACGGCAGGGGGTATCACGCAGCTCTGTGACACATGCCCAGCAGAGCCACGTCGAATGCCAGCCGCAACAAAGCAACAACGTACTCCGTGCCACGCCTGTCTCAGATTGCTTCCAAGTAGGCTAACAGTCTCAGTTAAATCTGCAAATGTCAAGGTCTGATGGCCACTATTTGCCCTTAGGTAGCATGAATATGGATGATTAGTTTTCTTATTTATACTTTCTATAATTTGTCATTTTCTGTCCTGAGCAGTTATTACATTGATGATAAAATTTTTTTTCATTAAAAACATGCGTGCAGATACAGTGAGGCTCTATGAAGTCATGGTCGAAAATGTGGTTTCTGGCTGCTGCACTTAGTAGCTGGGTAATAGGTCTGATCAAGTTTCTTGGCCTCTCTGTGCCTCATTTTTCCTATCTGTAAAACAAGGGTAATAAGAGTCCCTACCCCATAGGATTGTAAAGATCAAATCACTTAAAATAATACTTAACATTTATTGAATACCTATTTGCTATAGTTCAGACCCTCTCCTCGTCACTATACTAGACTACCTCTCCTCATGTTCAGGCCATCCAGCGTATTCTAAGGGCTCATAAAATGTGAGCATGATTATTAGATTCCCATTCTAGAGTTGAAGGAAGTATAAGATGGTGGCTTCCGGCACACTTTGAAGTTGGGCAGATCTGCTGGGGAGAATACGGTTTGTTTGTTTTTAACATATAATGTTGACATCACCCCCAAGTTGTCGTTATGATCCCACGTTCAAGTGATGATGCATCCACCACCTCCCACTCCTCACTGAGGGGCTCGGGCAGCTCACTGCCAGCTGCCTGGAGCCTGCACTCCAAGCAGAACCTGTGGGGAGCGGGCATGGACGGAGGGCTCCGACCGGAGCTGGCAGGAGAGCACAGGAATAAGAATGCTTCTGTCTGGAGCGGGCCCTCTGCTTAGATCCAAACTGCAGCTGTGGTGGAGGATTGGACCAGTCTCACTCACCCTGATTAACAGTGGACCCAGTGGACACCTGGTGATCCAGAGCAGGAAGTAGGACCAGAAGAGAAACAGAGAGCCCTGAAAGGAGCTTGGTGGCCGTGGGTAGAAGGACCTGACATCCACCAGCCTCCTAGTCAATACAGCTAACAGTTAATAGTTGACTGCTTTGCTCAATACTTGAGCTAAGGACTGCACCCTCTTTATTTGGAATCTTTGGTCTAACACTGGTGACAGAAAATGTAAGCTGTAGTCACTGGCATGTTATAGCTACCGATAGCTATCATCAACTCTGGTGACAATATCCTCTGAGAAACAGACCCACATTTAGGGGACCAGTTCTTTGTCTCCAGCTTATCCCTGGTCTCCTATTGCCTCCTCTTCAGTTAATATCAACCTTGTGCACATCTCTGACGCCCACATCTAGATCTTAGGGGTCCCAGGCTCTCCTATAAAGCAGGGGTTACCCCACTTCACACCTCAAACAAAATCACATTGATTTGAACTACTAACAACAACCACAACACCAGAGTAATAATCACTGTTTAACACCTTCTTCTGGAGCTAACATTCAGAATTTTTTCTCTGTACCAGGCATTGCATTAAGCATTTTAGCTTCTTAAATCCTCACCCCTTTATGGAGCAGAGAGCGTGAATCAGAATGTTGCAAAGGTAGAAACTGAGACTCAGAGAAGTTTAGTAATGACCCAATGGCCCAGCCTCTGAACCCTTCTGTCCCCTGTTCACAGATCCCACACCTGCTCAGTCACCCAGCCAGCCATCCCATGATTACCTGGATGGATGCACTTTTCCAGTAAGAATCCACAGGATTGTTTTCACAATCTTCAGATGTAGGGCAGGATTGGTAGTCGAGTCCTACAGGGAAAACAGACAAACACATTTTATTTCAAAGATTATATCAAGGAAGAATTAATTGAAACTATTTGCTGGCTCCGCAAAATATACTGAAACTCATTCTACATAATGTGTATGGGCTTAACATTCATAGCTCTGCCCACAGACATTTGTCATTGTGCTCGGCACAAATGTGAGGAAAGCAGAGAACTAAACAGCTGGGTTAATTCTCTACTGGAGCTCTAGCAAGTGATATATATATATATATATATATATATATATATATATATATACACATATGTCCAAAAATATATAATATTATATTATACATTATATCCATATTAAAAATTATATATTAAAAATTATATTTATTACATATATAACTTTTTTCTTGCATTGTTGGGAGAAATGCCTTCTCCAATTAACCCAGGTCTTAGAAGTAAATACAAGAAAAACAGACCAAGAAAGTAACAGTCCTTAACCAGAAAATAGAAATTTTATAATATTTAAAATATAGAAAATGTTAAAATGTATTACATTAAAAAAAATTTTAAGGACAAAATTCAGCAGATATATAATGGGATTTGTTCCCCATTTACTCTATAACAAAAGGAGAAAGTGCTAATTGACAATTCGTTCCAGGGGGAACGAAGCAGGGCAAAATGTGAACTTCTTGAAGGGAAACACATGGAGCGTCCTTGCTCCCCCGGGAGCACCAGCATCTCGTTGTGCTCACCAACTTGGAGGCTCCCCAAACCCCATCAGAGAGGGGTTTCTATGGAGATTTCATTAAGTAGACATGATTGATTAAATCATTGGTGATTAACTCAATCTCCAGTCCCCCACCCCTTCCCAGAGAACAGAGGATGGGGCTGAAAGTCCCAACTCTCTAATGATGCCTCTATCTTTTTGGTGACCAGCCCGCATCTGAAGCTATCTAGGGGCTCCCAACCACCAGTCATCCCATTACCATACAAAAGACACTCATCATTCCTCAGAGCCCAAGGGTTTCAGGAGCTGTGCGCCAGGAACCAGGGGGTCCAAGACAACTATTAATTTGTATTATACCACCATCTCCCTCCCTTCATGATCTTTCCATCTCACCCCTCCTCCATGCTCCCTCACCCTCTGTAGGATCATCAAACTGAGGCTTCCTGGTCACAGTCCACTGGAAGAATGGCCATGTCCATTTGATCTGCACCCTGCCATGCTTCCCGTCTCACGCAAAGTGAAAGTCCGCATCCTCACGATGTCCTGTGCTGTCTGGCCCTCCTTTATTCCTCTAGCCTCACAGTCTACTACTTGCCCCTTCACTTACTGCCTGCCTTTCTGTTCCTTAAATATGCCATACACACTCCCACCTCAAGGCCTTTGCACGTGCTGTTCCCTCTGTCAGGAAATGCTCTTCCTCAAGTCCTTTAGGTCTTTGCTCAAACATCAGCTTCTCAGTGAGGCCTTCGCCGGGCCTGTGTAAAACTGCAATGCTTCCCTCTCCCCTCCTTACCAGCCAGCACTCCCTACCCTCTTTTCCCTGTTTTGTTTTTCTCTGTAACCTTTATAATCTTACGGCGAACTATACGTATATGTTTTTACTTGCCTGTTGATGGTCTTACCTCCACCCCTGCCCCTATAAAGTAAGGATGAGGTATTACTTTCCTGGTTTATTCTCTGCTGTGTTCCCAGTGCCTAGAAGAGCAAGGACTGGCACGGAGGAGGCACTCTACAAACTTTATACATGGGTGAATGAACGGAGCCGCCAGGAAGCTTCCCGAGGCTCTGGTCTATGCCGTTGTCTCCCTCTGCTACTCCCTAGCTCTGGGTCATTCCCGCCTGAGAGCACACCTCTCTGCACTCACAAAACTACTTGTTTCCTGAGGGCGGAGACCGCTGTATCACCAGCTCCTAGCGTGGGAGTTGATGAATGAAGAGCATTTTCCTTACCATCAGGCCAGCCCCTGTGACTTTAACTTTCACTGTGATTTTGCCAACTACAAAATTGGCACCTGCCATCTACCTCTACAAGGATTAAATCATGAGCCACTGCAACCGCTGAACTTCAACACCCCCTGAGGGGAGTTCAGGGTGGAGATCAGGAAAGAGGCCCTCCGTGCTGTGGGAAAAGCTGGAAGAACAGGTCTTTAGATAGTTAAATAGTTTCAGGAGAAGATTTTATGAGCCCAAGTCTTGCATCTCCTCATATCTAGGAAAGTACTAAAATTATTAACGGTGACATCTGTTCCTGTGACTAGCAGCAGGTCTCTGCCAAAATGCGTGCCTGACTTCACACACCCACCCCTTCACTAAAGTCATACGTAACAGTGACCCTTCCCCCCTACCTCTTTGGAGCAGTTTCTCAGAGCTATCCGAAGTGCTGTCTCCTGGGCTATAGTCCTCATTTTGCCCTAAATAAAGCTTAACTCTCAGCTTTCACGTTGTGCTTTTTTTTTTTTTTTTTTTTAAGTCAATAATTTGAATCTCAAAATATCTGCTGGTGGCCTGGAGCAGCTTCAGAATCAGTGAGAAGAGGGGAGAATCCTGGCCCTAGTTCTTCAAGTCATTTAGCCTCCCAAAGCCTCAGTTTCCCCCTCTGGAAAATGGGGATAGTGAGACAGAGTCATGCAGGACTCTGGAGTCAGACTCTGACTTTGCAGTTTGAGCACTGTGCAATCCTAAGCAAGTGTCCTAAGCGGTGCCTCACTTCCCTCGTTTGTCAAGATAGGAATCAGGATAGGACCTATCCCATGGGGCTGTTGCAGGGATTAAATGAGTTAATACCCATAAAGTACTTAGAACAGTACCTAGCAAAAGACAGATTCTCTTTCTCTATTATCATTGTTATTATTTAATTATTATTATGACCACTTTACCTGAGAGGATTTGAGGGGGGCGGAATCCAAAGAGATAAAAATGCATACGAAAGCACTTAGCACAAATGGCATATGCATAGTAAATAGGAACCCTGACTTTTCTTGTGATTTGTGCAGAAGTCTTACCAGAGGCGTTTTTCTGTCGACACCAGCTCAAGAAATCTCCAACCATGCCATACAGAACATTGCACAGTGGCATAAAGCGGCGGCCGTTCTCCGCATAGCTGGTGACAAGGAGGTGGTTGTTTTCCCAGAATAGGGACTAAGGAAAAACCAACACAAAATGAAATCAAAACAGATTTCTTCAGGCACAGTATCATCAAGACAAGTCAGGCCAACCATTTCTCATTCACCTGGGACCTGCCTCACAACAACTGAACCTTCTTTGTTTTTGTCTTTAGTTACCCATTCAGAGAGTGCTACCAGCTCTCTTTTCTTTATTCCAAGGGTATCATGCAAATGTTAATGAAATATTTTCCCAGCAGAGAAAAAATATAGATACATACATACATCTATATTTTTTCTAGTAGTTAAAAAATTATAGATAGATCGATTTTTTTTTAAATCAAGGGACCTGGGTTCAAATTTTGGGTCTGTCACATACTAAATGTGTGATCTTGAACAAGCCATGTAATCTCCCTGTGCCTCAGTTTCCACATGTGGAAAATGGGGAGTATGAACCCTTTCTCTTCTCCCAGAGCTGTGGTGAGGATGATATGCAATCACAAATTGAATTCCTAAAGGGTAAAGTGCCTCAAAAATACATTACTTTTATATTATACTTTATAGTTTCCACTATGAAGTTACAATGTTTTCACATAATAATAATACAAATAACAATATCCCCCTCATCATGCCATCAGATCCTCAGTATTCCAACCAGCAATCTCTGTCTAGACTGGATGCTTCCCAAGGGCAGAGGCTGTTTTGTTCCCTGTTGCATCTGAAACTCTGAGAACAACACCTGGTACATGGAATTAGCTCAGTATTTACTGAGTTTATCAACCAAAGTCCATGAGAAAGGAGAAGAAAAATAACAGCTCCCCTTTTTACTGACCAAGAGGCTGCAAGGTTCAAAGGCAACATATACTCAAAAATCATGTTTTCAGCCTATTATGTGTTTGAACCTCCCAGCTCCATTTACCTGCCTTTACAAATGAAAAAAATCAATGTTAAGATGTTTTCATTTGTAAACATCAATGTTACATGGCTTTACAATGAAAAAATCAAGTTAAGGATTTGTGTCAACCTATTTACAATAGCCAGGACATGGAAGCAACCTAAGTGTCCATCAACAGATGAATGGATAAAGAAGATGTGGTACATATATACAATGGAATATTACTCAGCCATAAAAAGAAATGAAATTGAGTTATTTGTAGTGAGGTGAGTCGACCTAGAGTCTGTCATACAGAGTGAAGTCAGAAAGAGAAAAACAAATACCGTACGCTAACACATATATATGGAATCTAAAAAAAAAAAGAAATGGTTCTGAAGAACCTAGGGGCAGGACAGGAATAAAGACGTAGTGAATGGACTTGAGGACACGGGGAGGGGGAAGGGTAAGCTGGGATGAAGTGAGAGAGTGGCATGGACATATATACACTACCAAATGTCAAATAGCTAGTGGGAAGCAGCCACATAGCACAGAGAGATCAGCTCAGTGCTTTGTGATCACCTAGAGGGGTGGGATAGGGAGGGTGGGAGGGAGCCGCAAGAGGGAGGGGATATGGTGATATATGTATATGTATAGCTGATTCACTTTGTTATACAGCAGAAACTAACACACCATTGTAAAGCAATTATACTCCAATAAAGATGTTTAAAAAAAATTTATGTCAAAAATATGTCCTTCATTAAGAAAAAAAAGAATTTATGTCAGAGAAATAAAAATGATATCTAACTTTCTTTAAACTCAAGATACTGTTCTAAATAAGCAATTTACATAGATGTTCTCATTTACTTTCACTGTATTAGTGCTTAGAGTACAAACAGAATACAGACATGTAAACCACATGATTATATGTTAACCAGCTTCTTCAAGAAACTGGTCCTGAATGGATATAATCTTAAGACCTGTTAAGAGGAGGGACTGGTCTCCCGGGAGGATACTGACATAGAGGGTTTTCTGAAGTACTCAAGGTTCAGGCCTTTCGAGCCAGTTAGGATGGAGATTGTTCAGAGCTAGCCAGGTGCAGAGGCCCCGTGGGAAAGGTGTGGTGACGCCCTGATGTTCTTGTGGTTTTTGCACTGACTTCTTGACTTAGGAAAGTTCCTTCTGCCCAGGACAGGCAGGAGACCCAGGAGCACCGTTGAAGACAGAGCCACTTTCCCACCAGAGAGCCTGGCACACATTGTGAGTTGGCTGCTTGGCCTGGACACTGTCTGTCTCTATAGAGACAGAGCAACGTTTTACTGAGGCGAAGGTAGAGTTACCTTGTCTCTGGGAATGGAGTGCCTGGAGAGGTTAATAAAAAGGTCGTAATCTGAGGGAAGCACAGAACAGGGATCCTTATCCAGCACCAGTTTAAAGGCTTCCCAGATGGCTGTGCAGTTCTTGTCCCTGCAGAAAAGTACAAGTTTAAAAAAGAAAAAGAAGAAAAAAAACAAAAGACCACATTCCAGTGTGATATATTTCCGTTTCTCTCTCCAAGTTTTTACTAGTGATTTTGTCAAATATCAACTCTGCAGAACTGGGCATACAAAAAAGACAGGAAATTGTCATAACTCTTGCATTAACCCCAATTCAGAAGAGGAAGAAAAATAACTTTGGTGATGGATTTAGAAATCTGACAGTGGAAGTGTCTTTCAGAGGTGCAACACACATTTCTTAGAACAGGCTCACAGAGACAGCAGAAAATGCACAGAGCTAGAAGGTGACGATTCCAATAAACCACATGGGCTGCCAGCTTCAGGTGCCCCTTCATTTAGACACAGGTCCATCCTGGGGTTGGGGGCCAGGTGAGATCAGGCGGACATGCGACCTTGTAAAATCAGGAGTGAGCACAGAGTGTGGAAAGACTGTTCCACCTCCTGCTAAGGCAGAAAGTATGACTTCCAGTGTCCGCTGCAACTCCTTAAGTCCAACCTAGCTTTCCAAAACCATTTCCCACCCCATTTGTAACTTATTTCTTATGCTGGGTGGTAACATGGTGTTCCATGGGTGTTCCCATTATTTTCCATTCTTTTTTATTGGCCTAAAATCTGTCACAATAAAAACAACTGGCACAAGAGAGGGACTTCATGAAAACAGAAAAAATGTATCCAAGGAAGGAGCAAAAATTAGTAAGAAGCACAGTGCTGGCAAGAGAGACTCAAACTTTAAAAGTCCTCTAAATTAGAAGACCTGAAATTTGAATTCCCAAAGTACCTGGACTCGGGGAATTCCAGCTGGAGACCATATTCCTGGGTCTGATGGGTCTGGTTAACCTTACGCTGGCTGTCGTCCAAACTCACCGCTACCTAATCCTCATCCACTCCCCAACACCCGCTTCATTTTTACACACACACACACACACACACACACACACACACACACCCTTCACCTCCAGACCCCACCCAGTGCACCCTCCCCAGTAGATTCCCCATCCTCCTTCCCTCTCCCCCCTCCTCCTCCCCTTCCTCTCCCCGTCCCTTCCTCTTCCTCTCCGGCTCCCTCGCCAGCCGCCGCGCTCACCGCAGCTCGGGGCTCAGCACCGCAATGTACTCCGCGCAGCGGCCCAGGAAGATGCTCTGCAGGTGCGGGATGGTGCCCTGCCCGCTCCAGCGCGCGTCCGCAGCGCCTGCAGCGCCCGCGGCCGGCGGCAGCAGCAGGATCAGCAGCAGCGCCGGCAGCGGCCGCCGGGACCGCGCGTACCCCCGGGCTTCCATCGCAGTCACTTTGGGGGTGCCTCCCAGACTCGCCTCCTCCCGTCGCGCTGAGGTGGCTCCCCGAGGCCTAACAGAACCCGCGCTCACTTGCTGTCTCTCTTTCTGCTTCAGCTCCGCAACTGAGTTGGGACATTTCCGGGGGCAGGACTATTGCCCTCGGCTAATCTCGGCCGGAGTCCACGAAGTGGGAGGCCCAAAGAAGAAGCAAGGTTGGAGAAGGGGTGAGGCGAGTTCGGTCCCCCGAAGGAAGATTTTTCTGGCTTCAAACTATGACAACTTTCACAGACACCCTATTTCTCACTGGCTAATGATGAGTGGACGGTGTTTGTTTTCAGGAAATAATAACCACAAAAGCTAATATTTATTGAGCTGTTACTATGTGCCAACCACGTTACAAGCATAATTTTCATTGCCTTTTCACAATATCCCTCCAAGCTAGGTTTATCACTCCCATTTACAGGTGAGTGAATTCAGGGAAGTTAAGTAGCCTGTCGGAGGTCACAATCTCCCTTCCAGATAGATGCAAAATTCCAGAGACAATCGGTGTAGAGATTTGAGAGTAACAGAACTCACTGGAGGGCCAAGTCCTCAATTCCTACGGTAATGATAGCTATGTGCCTGGCAGACGTGATAAATGTGGGAGGCCCGTGAGAGGTAGGGTGGAGGGTTCTGGAATATTTTATTTTAATCTCTCTTTTCTATTTTTAAAGTTTATAACCCAAACTCTCATTGTCCTGTCCAGCCCCTCCCTAACTCGAGTCCACTTTCCAGAAATAAGCATTTTAAATTATTTCAACAGGTATTTTGTTTTTGTTTTCCTGGCATTTACTTCCACATTTCCAAATAATATGCCTGTGTGCTGTTTCTTGATGTTTCCATTTTGGATAGTATTCTAGGACTTCCCACCACGTCAAAGGAAATTCTATCTTTAACCCCACACATCCTCAAAAGGCATCCTTCTGCACCCTTCATTGTCCAAGTCTTTTTATCAAAAGCTTTAACTCAGTAATCAGCATTTATGTTATGACTTGTGAATATTATTCATGGCTGAGTTGTAGTATTCTATGATTCTGTTTCCTTTCTTGTGAACTTTGTGCTTACCCTAGAGGTAATAATAGTCTCCCTCCCACCATCCCCAACCACTGGCTTATTTGTTTGTTTGTGATATTATATGTACACTTATGATTATGGTCAAATTTTCTACAAGGCATGTAAATCTTTCAATGCATTTAAAAGCATCAGTCAGTATTTCAGGTGGTGTGTGTGATTTCTTTCTCTCTCTCTCTTTTCTTTTTGTTTCTTGGAAACACCCTTTTTTGTCCAGTTTACTGTCCCAGTCTGAGCTTACTGCTCTCAACTTGCTGCATAGTTGTCTTGCAGTGGCCCAGGAAGATGCCTGTTCTTGTCTCTCCTGGATTGATGTCCTGTTTCCTAGATCCCATGTCTAGAGCACACCTTCCAATAGCTTCTTGAGAAGATGCCATAAGGGCTAAATTTTTTGACTTTTGCATAATAATGTAAAATGTCATTATTCTACCCTCATGCTTGATTGAGAGTTTGGTTAGAGAGAATTTTAAGTTGCAAATCATTTTCCCTCAAAATTTTGAAGGCAGTGCTCCACTGTTTTCTGATTTCTATGTTACTATTGAAAAATCTAGAGCCCTTTTCCTAATCCTGTTTATTTGATCTTCTCTCTGGAAGTTTTTAAGATAAATCTCAAGAGTATGAAATTTCAGAGATGAACTTGAGAGCAAGTAATTTCCATTCATTGTGCTGACAGCTCTAGGAAGGATGTTTCCAAGAAACAAAAAAAAAAAGAGAGAGAGAGACAGAGGGAAAGAAATCACACACACACCACCTGAAGTATTGACTGATGCTTTTGAATGCATTGTGAGATTTATGTGTCTTGCAGCGAGTTTAACCATAATCATAAATGTATGTAGAATACCAATCAAACAAATAAGCTGGGGGGGAGGGGAGGGAGACGATTGCTACCTCTAGTTAAGCAAGTTTATAAGAAAAAAAAGTATAGTCATATAATTCTCTAAGCTCAGCCATGAATAGTA
Source organism: Delphinapterus leucas (assembly GCF_059928025.1). Taxonomy (NCBI): domain Eukaryota; kingdom Metazoa; phylum Chordata; class Mammalia; order Artiodactyla; family Monodontidae; genus Delphinapterus; species Delphinapterus leucas. The sequence goes on along the minus strand of NC_143133.1, from coordinate 43,060,450 downwards.
TTCACAAGTCATAATAAGGTAAATGCTGATTATGAAACAGGAGGGAAGGCGGCAGGGCACAACCTTTGAAACAATGACATAGCCAGAGGACGAGACATAAACTGATTAGAACCAAATGGGTCCAAGATGGCAGATAAGTCAAATTCCACTAGGCTCTGAGCCTCAGTATATGCTCACTGTAACACATCAGCAAGCTAAATGACACACCTACAGGTGCCATGACAGTTCCAAGGCCAACCAAAAGGATCAAAAAGTGGGCGGTGGCCCAATTCCTGGAAATCACCACCCCTTCCTGAACCAGCTGGAATACTCCTCCCACTCAGCCTATGAAATTACCCACCCCTATAAAAACTGACAACCTCATACCTTGGTGCCTTTCTCACCTTCTGAGATGGCCCACACTCTGTCTGTGGAGTGTTTTTCGCTCTAAATAAATCTGCTTCTTACCTATCACTCTGTCTCTCACTGAATTCTTTCCACGCTGAGACAAAAAGAACATGAGCCTCAGTAAGTCCAGACACCAGGTGAGTGATTCTAATTAAAACGCCGTGAGTTCGAGTCCCAAGCAGGGTTTTGGCCATGTTCAAGTCCCGGCCGCATGGGTTCAAGTCGCAATCTGAGGTGCACGGTTTCAATTACTGCTTTAACATTTATATCCAGAAAATAGAAAGAATTCAACAACTCAAAAATAAGAAAAACAACCCAAATTTTTAAATGGTATCTGCTTTTAAAATAGTTGAGCAGATACCTCACCAAAAAAGACATTCCACTACTAGGTATGTACCAAAGAGAAAATGAAAATATGCCTGCCCAAAGATTTATACATGAAATGTTCACAGCAGCTTAATTCATAGTAACCCCTAAACAATGCAAATACCCAACAAGAGAAGAATAAACAAATCGTGATATAGGCTACAATAAAATACTACTAAGCAGTGCAAAGGAATGAACTACAGACACACTGAAGAATGTAAAAAAGAATGTATGCTAAATGAAAGAAGCTAGATATAAAATAATACACACTTTATTATTCTCCTTACATGAAGTTCTAGTAGGAATAGGACGCTGATATACAGAATTGGGGGGAAAGAGATTTCAGATGGAACCAATTGCCTGAGCAAATACAGAATAATGGGAAAGCATGGGGCTTCTCCTGAAAAAGGTAAAATTTTATTTTGACTGATAAATAGGGTACAGGTTGAGACTTGACAAAATAAGTTAGGGTCATACCTTTTTTTTTTTTTCCACACCTAGCAGCTTGCAGGATCTGAGTCCCCTGACACAGGATTGAACCCATACCATCGGCAGTGAAAGCACGAAGTCCTAACCAGTGGACCTCCAGGGAATTCCTAGGGTCATATATCATTTTTTCTTTTTCTTTTTTTTTACCATCTTTATTGGAGTATAATTGCTTTACAATGGTGCGTTAGTTTCTGCTTTATAACAAAGTGAATCAGCTATATATATACATATATCACCACGTCTCCTCCCTCTTCCGTCTCCCTCCCACCTTCTCTATCCCACCCCCATATATTATATCCTAAAGACCTTGGACACAATAATAGTTTGAACTTTGTGCTCTTTTTCTTTCTTTTTTGAATTTTATTTTATATATTTTTTATACAGCAGGTTCTTATTAGTTATCCATTTTATACATATTAGTGTATACATGTCAATCCCAATCTTGCAATTCATCATACCACCATCCCCTCCCCCTGCCACTTTCCCCCCTTGGTGTCCATACATTGGTTCTCTACATCTGTGTCACTATTTCTGCCCTGAAAACCAGTTCATCTGTACCATTTTTCTAGGTTCCACATATATGTGTTAATGTTCAATATTTGTTTTTCCCTTTCTGACTTACTTCACTCTCTATGACAGTCTCTGGAAACATCCACGTCTCTACAGATGACCCAGTTTCGTTCCTTTTTATGGCTGAGTAATATTCCATTGTATCTGTGTATCACATCTCCTTTATCCATTCGTCTGTCGATGGGCATTTTGGTTGCTTCCATGACCTGGCTACTGTAAATAGTGCTACAATGAATATTGGGGTGCACATGTCTTTTTGAATTATGGTTTTCCCTGGGTATATGCCCAGTAGTGGGATTGCTGGGTCATATGGTAATTCTATTTTTAGTTCTTTAAGGAATCTCCATACTGTTCCATAGTGGCTGTATCAATTCACATTCCCACCAACAGTGCAAGAGGGTTCCCTTTTCTTCACACCCACTCCAGCATTTGTTGTTTCTAGATTTTCTGATGATGGCCAATCTAACTGGTGTGAAGTGATACCTCACTGTAGTTTTGATTTGCATTTCTCTAATAATTAGTGATGTTTAGCAGCTTTTCATGTGCATTTTGGCCATCTGTATATCTTCTTTGGAGAAATGTCTATTTAGGTCTTCTGCGCATTTTTTTTGATTGGGTTGTTTGTTTAATATTGAGCTGCATGAGCTGTTTATATATTTTGAATATTAATCCTTTGTCCATTGATTCGTTTGCCAATATTTTCTCCCATTCTGAGGGTTGCGTTTTCATCTTGTTTGTATTTTCTTTTGCTTTGCAAAAGCTTTTAAGTTTCATTAGGTCCCATTTGTTTATTTTTGATTTTATTTCCACTACTCTAGGAGGTGGATCAAAAAACCATCTTGCTGTGATTTATGTCAGAGTGTGTTTTTCCTATGTTTTCCTCTAAGAGTTTTATAGTGTACAGTCTTACATTTAGGTCTCTAATCCATTTTGAGTTTATTTTTGTGTATGGTGTTAGGGAGTGTTCTAATTTCATTCTTTTACATGTAGCTGTCCAGTTTTCTCAGCACCATTTATTGAAGAGGCTGGCTTTTGTCCATTGTATATCCTTGCCTCCCTTGTCATAGCTAAGTTGACCATAGGTGCATGGGTTTATTTCTGGGCTTTCTATCCTGTTCCATTGATCTATATTTCTGTTTTTGTCCCAGTACCATATTGTCTTTTTTACTGTAGCTTTGTAGTATAGTCTGAAGTCAGGGAGTCTGATTAGCCCAGCTCTGTTTTTTTCCCTCAAGACTACTTTGGCTATTCAGGGTCTTTTGCGTCTCAATAATAATTTTAAGATTTTTTGTTCTAGTCCTGTAAAACATGCCATTGGTAATTTGATAGGGATTGCATTGAATCTGTAGATTGCTTTGGGTAGTATAGTCATTTTCACAATATTGATTCTTCCAATCGAAGAACATGGTATATCTCTCCATCTGTTTGTATCATCTTTAATTTCTTTCATCAGTGTCTTATAGTTTTCTGCATACAGGTCATTTGTCTCATTAGGTAGGTTTATTCCTAGAAATTTTATTTTTTGTTGTTGCAGTGGTAAATGGAAGTGTTTCCTTAATTTCTCTTTCAGATTTTTCATCATTAGTGTATATGAATGCAAGAGATTTCTGTGCATTGATTTTGTATCCTTCAAATTTACCAAATTCATTGATTAGCTCTAGTAGTTTTCTAGTGGCATCTTTAGGATTCTCTATGTATGGTATCATGTCATCTGCAAACAGTGACAGTTTTACTGCTTCTTTTCCAATTTGGATTCCTTTTACTTCTTTTTTCTTCTCTGATTGCCATGGCTAGGACTTCCAAAACGATGTTGAATAACAGTGGTGAGAGTGGACATTCTTGTCTTGTTCCTGGTCTTAGAGGAAATGCTTTCAGTTTTTCACCATTTTGCTGTAGGTTTGTCATATATGGCCTTTATTATGTTGAGGTAGGTTCCCTCTATGCCAACTTTCTGGAGAGTTTTTATCATAAATGGGTGTTGAATTTTGTCAGAAGCTTTTTCTGCATCTATTGAGATGATCATATGCTTTTTCTTCTTTAATTTGTTAATATGGTGTATCACATGGACTGATTTGTGTATATTGAAGAATCCTTGCATCCCTGGGATAAATCCCACTTGATCATGGTGTATGATGTTTTTAATATGTTGTTGGATTCTGTTCGCTAGTATTTTGTTGAGGATTTTTGCATTAATATTCATCAGTGATATTTTTCTGTAATTTTCTTTTTTTGTTATATCTTTGTCTGGTTTTGATATCAGGGTAATGGTGGCTTCGTAGAATGACTTTTGGAGTGCTCCTTCCTCTGCAAATTTTTGGAAGAGTTTGAGAAGGATGGGTGTTAGCTCTTCTCTAAATGTTTGATAGAATTCACCTGTGAAGCCATCTGGTCCTGGACTTCTGTTTGTTGGAAGATTTTTTTTTTAATTTATTTATTTATTTTTGGCTGTGTTGGGTCTTCGTTCCTGTGTGAGGGCTTTCTCTAGTTGTGGCAAGCGGGGGCCACTTTACATCGTGGTGCGCAGGCCTCTCACTATCTCCGCCTCTCTTGTTGCGGAGCACAGGCTCCAGACACACAGGCTCAGTAGTTGTGGCTCACAGGCCTAGTTGCTCCGTGGCATGTGGGATCCTCCCAGACCAGGGCTCGAACCCGTGTCCCCTGCATTAGCAGGCAGATTCTCAACCACTGTGCCACCAGGGAAGCTCCTCTTGGAAGATTTTTAACAACAGTTTCAATTTCATTACTTGTGATTTGTCTGTTCATATTTTCTATTTCTTCCTGGTTCAGTCTTGGAAAACTATACCTTCCTAAGAATTTGTCCATTTCTTCCAGATTGTCCATTTTATTGGCATAGATTTGCTTATAGTAGTCTCTTAGAATGCTTTGTATTTCTGTGGTGTCTGTTGTAACTTTTCCTATTTCATTTCTAATTTTATTGATTTGAGTCCTCTCCCTCTTTTTCTTCATAAGTCTGGCTAATGGTTTGTCAATTTTGTTTACCTTCTGAAAGAACCAGCTATTAGTTTTATTGATCTTTGCTATTGTTTTCTTTGTTTCTATTTCATTTATTTCTGCTCTGATCTCTATGATTTCTTTCCTTCTACTAACTTCGGGTTTTGTTTGTTCTTCTTTCTCTAGTTCCTTTAGGTGTAAGATTAGATTGTTTATTTGAGATTTTTCTTGTTCCTTGAGGTAGGGTTGTATTGCTATAAAATTCCCTCTTAGAACTACTTTTACTGCATCCAATAAGTTTTGGATTACAGTGTTTTCACTGTAATTTGTCTCTAGGCATTTTTTGATTTCCTCTTTGATTTCTTCCGTGATCTCTTGGTTACTTAGTAACGTATTGTTTAGCCTCCATGTGTTTGTGTTTTTTACATTTATTTCCCTGTAATTGATTTCTAATCTCATAGCACTGTGGTCAGAGACAATGCTTGATATGATTTCAATTTTCTTAAATTTACTGAGGCCTGATTTGTGACCCAAGATGTGATCTATCCTGGAGAATGTTCCATGTGCACTTGAAAAGAAAGTGTAATCTGCTGTTTTTGAATGGAATGTCGTATAAATATCAATTAAATCTATCTGGTCTATTGTGTCATTTAAAGCTTGTGTTTTCTAATTAATTTTCTGTCTGGATGATCTGTCCATTGGTGTAAGTGAGGTGTTAAAGTCCCTCACTATTATTGTGTTACTGTTGATTTCCTCTGTTATAGCTGTTAGCATTTGTCTTATGCATTGATGTGCTCCTATTTTGAGTGCATATATATTTATAATTGTTATATCTTCTTCTTGGATTGATCCCTTGATCATTATGTAGTGTCCTTCCTTGTCTCTTGTAACATTCTTTATTTTAAAGTCTCCTTTATCTGATAAGAAATTGCTACTCCAGCTTTCTTTTGATTTCCATTTGCATGGAAAATCTTTTTCCATCCCCTCACTTTCAGTCGGTATGTGTCCCTTGGTCTGAAGTGGGTCTCTTGTAGACAGCACATATATGGGTCTTGTTTTTGTATCCATTCAGCGAGACTGTGTCTTTTGGTTGTAGCATTTAATCCATTCACGCTTAAGGTAATTATCGATATGTATGTTCTTATTACCATTTTCTTAACAGTTTTCGGTTTGTTTTTGTAGGTCCTTTTCTTCTCTTGTGTTTCCCATGTAGAGAAGTTCCTTTAGCATTTGCTGTAGAGCTGGTTTGGTTGTGCTGAATTCTCTTAGCTTTTGCTTGTCTGTAAAGCTTTTGATTTCTCTGTCAAATCTGAATGAGATCCTTGCCAGGGAGAGTAATCTTGGTTGCAGGTTCTTCCCTTTCATCACTTTAAGTATATCATGCCACTCCCTTCAGGCTTGTAGAATTTCTGCTGAGAAATCAGCTGTTAACCTTATGGGAGTTCCCCTGTATGTTATTTGTAGTTTTTCCCTTGCTGCATTCAGTAATTTTTCTTTGTCTTTAATTTTTCCCAATTTGTTTACTATGTGTCTCGTCATGTTTCTCCTTGGGTTTATCCTGCCTGGGAGTCTCTGCACTTCCTGGACTTGGGTGGTTAGTTTCTTTCCCATGTTAGGCAAGTTTTTGATTATAATCTCTTCAAATATTTTCTCGGGTCCTTTCTCTCTCCCTTCTCCTTCTGAGACCCCGATAATGTGAATGTTGTTGTATTTCATGTTGCCCCAGTGGTCTCTTAGGCTGTTTTCATTTCTTTTCATTCTTTTTCTTTATTCTGTTCCATGGCAGTGAATTCCACCATTCTGTCTTCCAGGCCACTTATGTGTTCTTCTGCCTCAGTTATTCTGCTATTGATTTCTTCTAGTGTATTTTTCATTTCAATTATTGTATTGTTCATCTCTGTTTGTTTGTTATTTAATTCTTCTAGGTGTTTGTTCTTAATTCTTCTAATGTCTTTGTTAAACATTCTTGCATCTTCTCGAGCTTTGCCTCCAATCTTTTTCCAAGGTCCTGGATCATCTTCACTATGATTATTCTAATTCTTTTTCTGGAAGGTTGCCTATCTCCACTTCATTTAGTTGTTTTTCTGGGGTTTTATCTTGTTCCTTCATCTGGTACAAAGTCCTCTGCCTTTTCATTTTGTGTTTATTTCTGTGAATGTGGTTTCCTTCCACAGGCTGCAGGATTGTAGTTCTTCTTGCTTCTGCTGTCTGACCTCTGGTGGATGAGGCTATCTAAGAGGCTTGTGCAAGTTTCCTGATGGGAGGGACTGTTGGTGGGTAGAGCTGGCTGTTGCTGTGGTGAGCAGTGCTCAGTAAAACTTTAATCTGGTTGTCTGCTGATGGGTGGGGCTGGGTTCCCTCCCTGTTGGTTTTTTGGCCTGAGGCGACCCAACACTGGGGCCTACCCGGCTCTTTGGTGGGGCTAATGGCGGACTCTGGGAGTGCTCACGCCAAAGAGTACTTCCCAGAACTTCCACTGCCAGTGTCCTTGTCCCCACAGTGAACCACAGCCACCGCCCGCCTCTGCAGGAGACCCTCTAATACTAGCAGGTAGGTCTAGTTCAGTCTCCTAGGGGGTCACTGCTCCTTCCCCTGGGTCCCGATGCGCACAGTACTTTGTGTGTGCCCTCCAAGAGTGCAGTGTCTGTTTCTCCCAGTCCTGTCAAAGTCCTGCAATCAAATCCTGCTAGCCTTCAAAGTCTGATTCTCTAGAAATTCCTCCTCCCGTTGCTAGACCCGCAGGTTGGGAAGCCTGACGTGGGGCTCAGAACCTTCACTCCAGTGGGTGGACTTCTGTGGTATAAGTGTTCTACAATTTGTGAGTCATCCATCCAGCAGCTATGGGATTTGATTTTATTGTGATTGCACCCCTCCTACCATCTCTTTGTGGCCTCTCCTTTGTCTTTGAATGTGGGGTATCTTTTTTGGTGAGTTCCAGTGTCTTTCTGTCAATGATTGTTCAGCAGTTAGTTGTGATTTCAGTGCTCTCTGAAATTTGTGCTCTTGAACATCAAGAGCTTTCAATACTTTCTGAACTTCCTTATTTAAAATTTTGTCAAAAAAATTTTTTTTGTCTTGTTTGTTAGTTGGCATTTTTGGTTGCTTGAGTATGAAGCAAGAGATATCATGAATTTGAAGTTTTTAGAACAGTGCTTCATAGTGTCCTCTCAAGGAATGTTTCAAATACTTATTAACAGCTTATTTGTTCCTTGTTTATTTTGGGTTGTGGTAAGCTGAGTAATGGCCCCACAAAGATGTCCGTGTCCTAGTCCCCAGAACCTCTGAATACATTACCTTACATAGTAAAAGGGACTTTGCAAATGTGATTAATTTAAGGATCTTGAGATGGAGAGATTACAATGGATTGTCTGGATGGGTCCAATGTAATCATAAGAGAAGGGCAATCACCCAGAGAGGTGATCGTACAGAGAAGGCAATGTGATGATGGAAGCAGAGAGATATTTGAAGGTGATTTGCTGCTGGCTTTGAAGGTGTGAGGCAGGGAATGCAGGCAGACTCTAGAAGCTTGAAAAAGTACGGAAACAGATTCTTCCCCAGAGTCTCCAGAAGGAACAAACCCTGCTGACACCTTGACTTTAGTCTAATGAGACTATTATTGTACTTCTGACCTCCAAAAGAGAATAAATTCATGTTGTTTTAAGCCATTAATATTGTGGTAATTTGTTACAGCAGCCGTAGGAAATGAGTACAGATTTTGGTATCTGAAAGTATCCCTCTTTCTGCCTCCCTTTGTCCTCAGATCCAAGACTGAGCTTGGGACGTCATTAGCACAGGATTATTACTCTTGGCTAGTCTTGGCCAGAGTCTGCAAGGAGGCTGCCCCAAAGAAGAAGAGAGATTGGAGAAGGGGTGAGGTGAGTTCAGTCATCAGAAAAAAGATGTTTTTCTGGCTCCAAACTATGGCAACTCTACTGTAACAAATACTAAAAATATGAAAGTGGTTTGGAAGTGGGTAATGGGTAGAAGTTGGAAGAATTTTGAGGAACATGATGGAAAAGTCCTAGATTGCCTTGAACAGACTGTTAGTAGAAATATGAGTGTTAAAGACTCCTGGTGAGGTCTCAGAATGTGAGGAATGTGATTTGGGAAACTGGAGGGAAGGGGATCTGTTATATAATGGTAGAAAGCTTAGATTGTGTCCTATAATTATACAGAAAACAGAACTTGTAAGCAATGAATTTGGGTATTTGGTTGAGATTTCCAAGGAAAATATTGAAGGTGTGACCTGGTTTCTTCTTGGTTGCTTTTAGTAAAATGTGAGAGAGGAGCGGAGAGAACTGTTACAAAAAGGAAGCAAAATTTGATTTGGGAAATTCTCAGCCTACACAGATTGCAAACAATGCTGAAGTTAAGAGATCCACTGCCAAGAAAGCATGCTCTGGAGAGTAAGCCAATGATGCAGTTGCACAGCTTTTTTTTTTTTTTTGATTAAAAATGTTTTAAACTGTAGTAAAATGTACATAAAAGTTATCATCTTAACCATTTTTAAGTGTGGATAGACTTTTGCTAGTACTTGGAAAGTACAAAAGTTTAGTACATTCAAGTACATAGGGGGCTCTTTGAAGGGGTGTAAGACTCAGAAGCCAAAAACAGATGAAATTATTCAGGAAAGATCTGTGGAGTAGCCTGTTTTTTAATAAAGTGAATCTCCGTGACCCACAAAGTTCTTGAGAATGCTATACCAACAGAAACATTGTCAAGTTGGACTAAGAGGGACAGAGGGCAAAAATGAAGACTCTCAAAATTCCACAGGCAGAAAACATGCTGAGAAAAACCACTCAGTGGCAGACATGTGTTACTCTTCATGAAAAAGGATGATTCCAAGGGTGGAAAGCTCCAAAAAGTGGAGTCAGGGGTCCAGAGGGCAGAGGCATGAGCCGTGTAAGTTATTTCCAGGCTTTGAAACTTAATGGAGTTTGCCTAGGTGGACTTCAAAAGTGATTAACTGACTCTTTTTCTTCATTTTCTCCCTTCTTGAATGAGAATGGATCTGTTACTCTATGCCTGTCCCACCACTGTATTTCTAGAGCACAAACATGCTTTCTAGTTTCACAGCTCCACAGGTAGAGGATTTTGCCCCAGGACACATTATATCAGAACTGCACCCATAATTCAGATGATTAGATATGAAATTTTAGACTTGATACTGTAATGGGCTGAGACTCTGGGGGGCCTTGGAATGGGTGAAGGTATTTCTCATGTGGGATGTATGAGTCTTCGCGGACTGGCAGTGGACTGTGATAAGCTGAATAATGGTCCCCCGTAAAGATAGCCAAGTCTTAATCCCTGGAACCTGTGAATATGTTGTACATAGTAAAAGAGATTTTGTAGAAGTGACATATACTGACATAAAGACACACGACCTTTGGGTCAGAGATACAATGTTACTCATAGCAAAAAAAAAAAAAAAGGAGCCGGATCAGCATTGTGGGTTTGTTTCCCATCCCCCAATTCCCACAGGTGTTAGCTCTGCACACAGTGGGGGCTGCTGGTACATCCTCTCACCCTTCCCTACAGGGAGATTACTCATTACTCCTGGAATGCACGCAAATGCCTCCAGGGAGGTAGGAAAAGGCTTTATCTTTACTTCCCTGGGATGTTTCTTGGGAAGATGTCTCTGGTTTCACCATTCTGAAATGTCTCCTTACACAAGTGTTCTTAACTTAAACACAAATACTTTCATTCAGAGGATCCAGACTGTGCAGAAATGTGAGCTATTCATGGAAAACTGTCTTCCAACTGTATTTTAAGCACGAATAAGGGGGAAAAATCTATTACCTTTAATAGAATAGAAAATCTGAAAAATCAAATGTTTCAATAATGCCAAGAGTGGCTGATGGAAAGGAGCTGCTAACCTATATGATTTTAGAGAAAGACCACGCCCAAAGAAACATCACCCAGTGGGGTCAGGAAATACGTAAAGAGAGGCAGAAGTTGAAATTAGTTTGAGGAAGACATATTAAGCAATTAAATTGCTTAATTTTCAGCAATGATGTGAGGAAGCAACATCAATCAATGCCGTTTGGGGATGCTCATAGAGATTATCTGACAAAATCAGATTTTTTAATGTAAAAATGGCAAAGAAATTTGCCATACATTTAATTATTATTCCTGGGACTATGACCGCATGTTACAGGTATTAGATGTTATTGATTTTTTTCTCCAACAAATGTAAATGGAATATCCATTTACTATGTATCATGCAAGATGACACGATCTCTGCTCCTATGGAGCATGCATTTCAAGGTGGCAGGTTGACAGAACTAGTAATCACATAAATAAATACAAATATTACAAATTACATACTACCAAGAAAACAAAGAAATAAAAGGAAGAATAAAGAAGGATGTACCCAAACTAAAGTGGTTAGGAAAGACCTCTTTAAAGAGGTAACATATAATTCAATCTATTCTCAAAATAGAAGTCAGAGTGAGTTTTTTAAAACCTAATTCACATCACGTCTTTCCTCCACAGAACCCAACTGCTCTCCATTTCACTGACAAAAATCCAGAGCCCCTATAATGGTCTAGAGCCCTTCATGATTTGGTTCCCAAATAGTTCCCTGACTTCCTTTCTTATTACTTTCTATAGCACTTATTAAATTCTAAATATTATAAAGGTTATTTAGTATGTTTATTGTCTCTCTCTCTCCTTGCCAGAACATAAGCTCCACTAGAGAATGGTCTCTGTTTTCTTCATTTCGTATCCCAAATGTGCCTAGAACGGTACCTGACCTCTAATAGAATTTCATTAAATTTTTGTTCAATGAACATAAAATTACACTGATTTTATTAGTATTAAAGTATAACAAAAATAAAAACAAAGTTATCACATACACTGCTATATTAACATTTAAATACAACAGATAAAAAAATCACAAAATGAGAACTGCAGAAACAAAAACCAGGTAAGATTTGTTTACACAACATTGTAAAGTGACTATACTCCAATTAAAAAAAAAAAAGATTTATTTAACGTGGTAGATGTGCTTGCCCATTCGTAAGTTCATTCCAGTCTGGAACACAGGAGGATAATGCTACTCGCATATCTGCTGCGCCATTTAATCCGGTCCCTTCCTTTGCTTTTAACTGGGTTAAGACCGAAAATCCTAGTTCACACAAACTAGTTGCTGTGAATGGTAATAATAGCAGGATACTCTTTTGACTTATCAAAGGAAAGTCTTCCTTTATCTTAATCCAAAATGCTGATAAACTTAGTGTTTCATAATCATTCTTCGATGTATATGAAGAACTGAGCTGCAATAATTCATTTTCTTCTTCAGGCACCAAGTTTAACTCAATTATTGATTCTGGGTTTCAAAAAGCAAACGGATCTTTTACCCAACAATTCTGTCTTAATGTTTCAAATTTCTCTTCTGGGAATAAATGGTTAAAGGTTTGACAGAGAGAAGTGAGGTGCAACAATATCTCTAGTTTTATTTCTTCCAAAATGTTTTCATTGATAACATTCTCTTCAATGTGCTGCAAAAACCTTGGAAACATGTAGTAGCTAGGACGATTGCTTTTAAGCTTCGCTTGCCACAACAGTAACGCCTTCTGGAATCCTTGGATACATTCGGCCTGTTGGAATATGTCACTGTTTTTCCCCTGTAGTCTTAAACGTAGTTCATTAAGGATGCCAAAAATATCAGTTAAATATGCCAGTTTCGTTACCCAAATATCATCCTCAAAAATAGTTGCCAAATGAGACTTCTTTTCAGTAAGAAAAACGTGGATCTCATTCCTAAGTTCGTAAACCCTGCTCAGTATTTTCCCTTGAGACAACCAACGAACTTTGGTGTGAAACAGTAAGTGGGTATAATTAGCTCCAATCTCCGAACAAAACATTTCAAGAAGTCGGCTGTTTAATGAGCTTCCTTTAATAAAGTTAACAACTTTCACTGCCTTTTTCAATACTTCCATGAGCTTCTGTGGAATCTCTCTGGATGCTAATGCTTCATGATGTATAAAACAATGATTCCACGCACCACTAGTAACTTCTAGCAATTTTTAAATTACTCTGCTCTGTTTTCCAGTGATGTTTGCTGTTCCGTCACTTGTAATTCCTTTGCAGTTTTTCCAGTTTAATTTATACTGACCAACAATGCACTTTTCTAATTCTGTGAAAATATCTAATCCACTTAGGTGTGAGGTTAAGTTTAAACAACATAAAAAATCCTCCATAAAATCGCCTTGCCACGCATATCTGACATAGACTAAAAGTGCTGTGCAGCTTCCAGTATCTGTGCTTTCATCAAGCTGGATTGCAAAATCCATTCCCGACTGTAACCGAGTAATAAGCATTGCCTCTAAATGTTCGGCAATTGTACAAATTCGAAGAGATATTGTGTTATTACTAGGAATCGTTTTTAATTTATCAGCAGATTTATCATCAAAAATTGTACGCACCATATCCAAACATACTGGAAGAATAATTTTTTCAGCAGCTGTGTGAGCCATTTTCTCTTTTGCCACACGATATGCAACTAAATATGATGATAATAAGGTTTTCTCACTAACAGTAGTAGAGCAGCTAAGAAATTGTGTTGATGACTTTACATCTATTTTCTTTCTTTGAAAATATTCAAGAGGCTTATCAATAAGTTCAGCATGCTGTGTTTCTAAGTGCCTTTTTAATTTTGAAGGTTTTAAGCTTTCATTTGCAAGAATATTATTACAAATAAGACACTGAGGTCTGTCATTTTCAAAGGGTTTTTCACATTTGATAAAACCATATTTTAAATAATCTTCATTATAACGCCTTGCAGTTACTTTTTTCTTTTTGAAACATGGCTCAAATGAAGTTGATGTTTGCAGATTAGAGTCAATAGTTTTATCAATATTGTCACTATTCACACTTCCAGATCCAGCAGTAGAACTTGAACATGCTTCTGCATATTTTGCTTCATTATTCCTCTTTCTTTTAAAAAAGAAATGATCCATTTTAAAAGCAATTTTGAATAAAATATTATAATTGCCACTAACTATAATTGCCACTAATATATATATATGTGTATATATATATGTATATATATATATGTGTATATATATATATATATATATATTTTTTTTTTTACAGCCTAGATAACATCTTTCCAAAATTGCAGTTTGCAAATGAATCTCAGTGGAACATCTCAGACTTTATATACAGTTGCAAGTCATGGTAATACACAACTAGACTGCAGATTAACCTTGTTATTATGAAAACCAAATAAGACATCATTGGAAAATGATTGAAAAACCATTTCTTAGGCAATCAATGTACATTCTATTCATCATATCCCCTCCATCAAATATCTTTCCACATATTGAAACTTATGACCTTAGAATTCCTTGCAAGGTGTATAATTCTGGCAAAGGATTCATGCAAACCACTCTGATATTTTATATTTTATTTTGTTTTTAAAAATGTTTGTCATGACTCACAAAATTGATTTCATGACCTACTAAATGGGTCACATGCATAATGTGAAAAACACTGATATAGAGACGTTTTCCTCTTTTGTGTTTAGTGGCTTGACTATGTCTGCTTGATGACCAAAGAAACTAGCTGATCTGCTAAACTGCTGGCTGATACAGAAACTTTCTTGAAGTGGTAGGTATATATCATTCCTGATTTTCATTCCTGATACTTTTTGATGGGAAGGGTTTTTAAGAGTGCCAGTATTGTCTGATCTCATGAGGTTCCAATGAGGTTTTCCATGGCTAGGTCAACTATAAGGTTGGAGTTGGTGACATATTTTTAGAACTGTCTTGGAATGCATCCTTGACCTGGGAATAAGACCAGAGGTATGACATTAAGCATTACAAAACAGAGAAATAGTGTTGCCAGCTATAGGGACCTTTACAGAATCCAAGGTCATGGGTGCTGAAGCAAAAAGCTGGTAGCTCTCAACACAATGTTATATAGGCTTAGGCCTTTTTCTGTAAGGCAAACTACCTCAGCCAAGATTGGGAGATAGAAAAAATGATGTAAGACCTGGGAGTCGCATCAGGAGATGCAAAGTACATTGACAAAGCTAAACACAGGAAACCATGGAGGAGCACAGCTCATTCACTATATATATTTCCTCTTAGCTCAGTTTGGCCATGCCCATCTTGTAAGTACTTCCCGCACTGCTCTCTTTGAACTTAGGATATTTGGGTCTTATCAGCATAATACAGCACTTCCTTACAAACCTCTCCATCAAGTAATGCCACTTTGGGGGGTGGGGGAGGAAGGGTAAAGTCTTACATTTACTGTAGTGTTTATTAGAAATTAAACATTTTAACAGTGTTAATAGTTTTATCAGGATTGTTTGCATTAACTAGATTTTCTTATTTTCTGTAATTCTTGATGCTCCGGCATGTGGGTTCTCACTAATCATAGAGGGAACTAATCCTCCCAGGGTTGGGTAATTCCTAGAGATAGCAAACAACTTGACTGATAGCTCAACCCAGGAACACAACTTTCATATGCAAACGAACCAGTCCAGAGCCAGCCCTACCCATACTTTCCCACCCTCCCAAATCAGGTTCTTATTCTCCAGATACTCCCCTGCCCTAACTACCCCAGGGCCAGGTAACCATGAACTATGGACAGCCCCCATGTCCTGAATCCTGGTGAAACTGTTAAGAAAGCCAATCTGAAACCTGCTTACCCTGCTTGACCAATTCCTTCCTGAGAAAACCACAGTACGGGCTTTTCCACATTTCCCCTTCCACCCCCTCTCCCTCCTGCCCAATCCTGGTGCTTCCCATGTGGCCGCCCTGTATGGCATGGCTCGGCATGCCCTACCTCCTTTTTCTAGGGATCTGTATAAAAACTACCTACTTCATGACAGCCATTTCTGTGTCTGTTTGCCTTATCATACCTGATTAAAACAAATCATAGGTATATCATTTTTACTTCATCTTGGTTCTGGTTACAAAGTTACAAAGTTGCATAGTTTGGCCCTAATCCTATTTTCCACATAATGTCTGTTATATTTTACCATAAATTTTGCATTCCATGAGTTCTTCCAAGTCATAGTGTTAAAGCTGAAACACCCGTATCTCGAGATAACTTTTATTACTTACTTGCCTGGTGAATGGATTCCCCCAATCACTTGAGAGGAAGATTGGAATCCTTCAGTTTTGGGGACACACTAAATATTTGTCATTCTAGCTATCACCCATCCTTCAGCTGTGAGTGAAACGGTATCATACAGTACACAAGTAAGGTATAGGTTTCAGGAATGCCAGGCAGCACTCAAAATGTGCTACAAATTATCTGAATGCCATCGATTTTCATCAGCCTGTCACCACTGTATTTATGTGGTGGCCTAATCTTTTAATAAAGCCAGCTTTGAAAGAGGCATCAGAGTGGACGGTGACCTTGAAACAAGAAAGATGTTGCCAGATGGAGAAGGCCTTAGTGAGATTCTTCCCTGAGACTTCATTACTTATTTTTAACAGTAAACTTGAAGGGGACTTACAGTATGTCATGTATACTGCACTTTTTAAAATTTTAATAAGCTTTATTTTTTTTAAGAGCAACTTTAGGTTCACAGCAAAACTGAGCAAAAGGTAGGGATTTCCCATATATTTCCTGCCCCCACCTATGCACAGTCTTCGCCATCACCAACATCCCCCACCGGAGTGGTACTTGTTACAGCTGATAGACCTACAGTGTCACATCATAATCACCCGAAGTCCACCCTTTACATAAGGTTCACTCTGCGTGTTGTACACTCTATGAATTTTGACAAATGTATAATGACATGTGTCCATCGTTATGGTTTCATACAGAGTATTTTCACTGCCCTAAAAATCCCGTGCCTCTGCCTCCCTTCTTTCCTATCCCCACTCCCACTGCCACCAATCTCTAATAGTCACCGAATTTTTTTTTTTTTTTTTTTACCAGCTCAGCTCCACAGTCTTGCCTTTTCCAGAGTGCCATACCGTTGGAATTATATGTATATAGACTTTTCAGATTGGCTTCTTTCACTTAGTAGTATGCATTTAAGGTTCCTCCATGTATTTTCATGACTTGATAGCTTATTTCTTTTTAGCACTGAAAAATACTTCATTGTCTGGCTATAACAGTTTATTTATCCATTCACCTACTGAAAAACATCTTAGTTGCTTCCAAATTTTGGCAACTATGAATAAAGCTGCTATAAACATTGGTTGTAGGTTTTTGTGTGGACAAAAGTTTTCAACTCCTTTGGGTAGATACTAAGGAACCTGACTGCTGCATCGTATGTACAAGTACATTTTTAAAGAGGATCCCGGCAAAGGTTGTGTATCCTTTTGTTGCTGGAGCTTGTCAATATTGTGGGCACAGATTATGCTTTATAGATAAAGCATAGATGTTGCTCAACTTTTTCTTTTTTGCAATGGTGCCAGCTTTTGTTAACGTAATTCACACACGCTGACAGACTTCAAATAATGCCAAACGGACTGCTCTAGGGTTTCCTGAGCTGTGATGGCCTACTCTGGTACTGAGTTATTCTGTTGATGTCTCTGATATGAACTGCCAATAAATAGAACCAAGTCAGAACTGAGGGGTAAAGGTGGCTGGTGAGATGGGTTACACAATTTAGTATAATTCAGTGAGAAAAGTGACGTGGGGAGCTGTCAAAATAAGACTATTTGGTCAGTTTGGCATTGGACAAATACTAAACCTTGAATTTAGGAGCAGATACTTTATATGAGACTAAAAGCTTTAAACGGCATTCTAGAACAACATTGTTGGAATGCAGCTTCAGGAATGTGCCAGGAAGGTGGCAGCAGGAGTCATCTGAGAAAACTTTGCTGTAGGGAGTAGGGTTAAGTTGTAATATGCAAGAGATCAAAATGTATAACCTTGTCTCTAGGCTAGCAGTCTCTTGGCATAGTTTTCCGTGTTTAGTAATATAAAGCATTAGTGTCAACAGGAAGATCTACAAATGGGGCAAAGGTCAGGGTTTATTAGGATGGTGGCATTTTTAGGCGTTGGTTGCCTTAGGAGGGGCTTGGAAATATCAACTTGATTAGTTATTATATTATGAATGCTTTAACTAGGACAAGTTGCTACAGATCTAATGTATATGGTACCTGATTATACTTAAAAAAGAGTACCTATGGGGGAATTCAGGGCCTGGTCTGAGAAACAGGCAAAGCTTTTCTTTGAAGGTCTTGTGTCCTGTCTGCCAAGGTAGTTAGTAGGACTAAAGAGTTTATGGCAGACGCCTATTGGATGTCACAGCATGGTGGACAGCATCAATATATTAAATCAGAACTAAACTGCTGAAAAAGCAACTGCATCTAAATCTCTTTGATGAATAAAAAGAGCTGGAGAGCAATTCACAACAGCCTTGAAGCAATCTGACTCAGATATATAACTGCCCTTAACAGCTGAAATAGAACATTTATTGATTCTTCCTGTCATACTGAAGGATGCTCACTTGTTTTTAATGTTCCTTCTCTCCACATGAATTTCAAACCACTACAATTTTATCCCTGTATGCCACCTCTCCCCAGATATTTTATAGACATTTACCTTATAAAGAAAAACAGTGTTAAAACGTTCTCCAAAGTCTTTTGTTTGCCCTCTCTTTTATTTATCTATGTCTCTGAAAGGTGCCTTAATGGCAAGTCACAGGAACTTGGAGGGACAGGTTCAAACCTGAGGGTTTTGGTCTAACCGTAAGTTTTGGAACTTTAAACAGAGATATTCTCAATTAGAACTCAATGTAAATCAGAGCATATACGTACATTAACATGAATAACTACATGTGTGATTCCATAAGCCAGATGGGTTCTGCTGGGACAGGTCCTTTCTGGCCAAAACTTCAAAAATCTATAGATGTGTGCACTGATGCTTCAGATGTGTGTGTTGAGGCTGACTGTTGTGGATATATAACCACATTTCAGAGCAATAATGCTCTTTAATTGGGTGTGCATCTATCTTAGCCATTCTTTAGGAGAGAATTTCAATTAAGGTGACCAAATACTTGTAGCTGAAAGTTTCTTATATACCAAGGTGCAATAATAATGACCTGTTCCTAGAACAGTGTTTGTTGTAATGGTAGGTACTCAGTAAATGTATTTGAAAGATTAAATGAGAGAATGACACCTGTAGCAAACTGTACCATGTACATTGTTTTTATTAATCAATGAAAAGTAAGTTACCAAACTATATTTGAACAATTTGGTAATATGTAAGACAAAGGTATGACCTATTCTTTAAAATTGGATCAACGATATTCTATTTCAAAATAAACTGCTTATAATGTTAGATACTAGAAACAATGGTCTTATAAAAACATAAATGTAAACTATATTCAGATTTATCTTATAAAGCCTAACACTTAAATCTACCTGAAAATAAGAAACACATTAAAAAAAACTAATATCTCATTTATATTACAATAAGTAATTATTCTTTTAGACAAAAACAACTGTCTTTAAATCATTCTGTTCTTTTATATTTTTACTGTTCTCATTTCAATCCAGTTCTCTGTGGGAGTTCATAATCAGCTATGCTTCAGACTGTTATATCCAAAAAGTATTCTTAAAGGGCTTACTCTCTCTCCTCAAGCAGACAATTCACCTACAATAATAGCAGACGTAATACATTAGGGTATAGACCTGATAGATGTGGGGATGAAAGCATGGGGAAGTCCTTTTCTAACTGAAAGAGGATGCAAGGTAACAGCTAAATGGGAGTCAGAAGCAGAAAATGCTGCAAGTTTGACAGAATAAGGTATGAAATAGTTGTTTACAAAAGTGGTGCTACGAATGGACTAGGAAAATGTGTTAGGATTTTAAGCAGGTCTGCATGATTGCCTTACATGCTTAATGCAATGACCATTATTGCTATGATGCTTGATAGGTGTGGTCTTTAATTCCCTGCCATGAATTTTTACCTCTTAAAGCCTCATCCTATCTCTCTAGGTTTCTCCTTCATCCCATATCTCCATACTATTCTACACTTGAAGCTCTAAGACTATGGGAGTTCTTGAAATACCTCATGCACTTTCATGCTTCTGCTTTCGCTCTGGCTGGTATTCCCCTTGCCTTAAGTCATTTGAAATCCTATTCATTCTTCATGATTTAGCTCAAATGCTACAGCATTCATGCAATCAACTAAGATGTAAGTATATACGATGTGCCAGGTCCTGGGGACACAAAGCAAGAAAATGGATAGTGATATATTCATATAAGGGAACACCTGTTCAGCTGTTACAAGGAATGAACTAGAGTTACATAACACTGACAAATCTTATATTAAGTTAAAGAAAGCTGCCAAAGGATATACACATTTCTGCTTGTTAAAACTATGCAAAACAGCACTACATGTAATCCAAAATTAAAAGGGTGGTTACCTTGGTCAAGAGGGAACATAACGGGACTGGGTGGAGCAGACAAAGGACTTCAGTTATATAATAACTATTTTTCCAGTTGGGTGTCAAGTACATATGTATTAGTTATAGTTTTATTTCAACTTTTTGTCTGTCTAAAGATATTCTATTTTTAAAAGGGATGTTTAAAGCTTGATTCCTTCCTGAAGGCATTGCAAACCTGTGCCATAGTCAGTAACTTAAAATTACCTTCCTTCCGTCTCTGATATTATCCTTTGTTTCCTGTATTGCCATTGTGCACACATCAGTAATACTTAGGCCTCAAGAGTAGGAACTTGCAGGTACGAGCTTTAAGTAGATTAGAATGTAACTCTCTTCCCAGGAGACTCCCGTTTGCTCCAGTTCTCTAGGGACCTAACTAGGCCTAAGAACCTCAGCCTGACCCCTTCATGTGACCCGAGAACATCTTCCCTCGGATCCCGGATCGCTGACCCCTTCCCCCGGTAGATGTCCATTCGCCCCCTGAGCAAAAGCAAAACGTGCCTCCCGCCAACGAACCCCGGAATGTCTCCCTTTAGCGGACTCCGGACCACTCCCACCAGAGGTTGCCTTTCTTCCTTCTCACCTCCAGCCGAGCGCCGCGAGCCTCGCGCCTCGCCCCCCGACCCGCGGGGCGCCTCGCCCCCCATTCTCTACACAACACCACCTCCAACCTAACCTCAACACTCACAGAAATCACACTTCCAGCCGGAAAAGGGCTGGGTCGGCCCTCTGCGCATGCGCGGAGCTAAGAGTCACCGCTGCCCTCGCGTTCGTCTCGCGGTATTGCCTTTTCCCGCGGGAGTTATTTGAGCTTTCTGGCGGTAACCACGCCCTCGGCTGTCCGCGGCCGGCTGACCGAAGTCTGAATTTTGTCTGCAGGAAATCTGGCCGTGGTCAGTCGAGCCAGATACGGCTGAGAGCCGACAGATTCTTACCGGCCGGGCTCTGGCCCCATGGGGGTCAAGAGACTGCTGCCGATTAAGGAGGCCTTCCAGGTGGCGCAGCAGCCGCATCAGAACCGGGCGAAGCTGGTGGTGGCGCTGAGCCGCACCTACGGCTCGGCGATCCCCGCCACCCCTCGCCGCCCCGCTGGTGCACCAGTGAGCACGTTAATTTGTCAGTCTTTGTAAGGGAATTACAGAGATTTTTTTCAATTCTGCTATCATTTACCTTGTTTACTTATTTAGAGAACCATATTGTTCTTTATAATCATAGTAGACTTGTGTCTCTAAGAAGTTCACCGATTTTTAACATAAATGTGCATTTCATTTAATAGATATAAAATATATATATTTGTATTTCTGCCCTGTAATGATTTTAACAAAACACGTTTCTTAGGAACAAAGTAAGTCAGTGCAAAGAAGTTCATTTTTGTTCCAAACTATTTTTCAGGTTAATATCCGGGTGTCCCCCACTTTTCAAAAATTCAATTTAGGCCACTTCGCTTTTAGAAAAGACCTGTATTGTATTAGTACGTGTTTTCATAACTGAAGGAAATCTGGAGGGTTTTCACGTTTACAAAAAAACGGCGAAAAGCGATAGTACTTGGTATGCTTAGCCTTCAGCGTTTTTTTTTTTTTGCAGGGAGCCTTTACCGAGGCAGCGCGCAGACCCAGCAGCCTGAGTGGCACAGCCAGGCTCCTTCCCTGGAAATACACTCAGCATCTCAGCATCTAGCCCCCATAGCTTGGAACTGTGTCTGTGAGCATCTGTGCTGCATCTTGGTTTATTTTGTGCATTCGTCAGCAAGTGTCCTAAAGTATCAGAAAAGGTTAACATAAAACCAGATGTAATTTTAAGTGTTTTGATTGGGGTGAACGAACTGGGCATTGTGTGTGAGTTGAACTTGCTTGGGTCCACTATTTCCAGGCAGAGAGAAAAAATCTTGAAAGCTGCTAAAGTTACTATTGCTTCTGTTAGTAGCAAAGTGGTCTCAGTTGGCATCCAGCAGTGGGTAAACTGGAAGGTCTATTGCTTGAGCGGACTGATTGGTGTACAAAGCGAGGTGTTTACGTTATCTTATACTTAAGGAGAAATCGGTCAGTCCTTCTAATAAGCTGAAACAGAAAGCACTTGGACCACGGTGATGAAAGTGTTGCAACAGTAGAATTTGAAGATAGTCATGGATGGTTTGATTGGTGAGGGCAGGTTCTTACCTTAAAAGTTACTGGAGAGAGTGCTTCTGCTGTTACTGAAGCTGCCAAAAAGTTCCCGGAACTGAAGAAAATAATTACAGGAGGTGGTTATTCGTATAAGTGTTTGACCCTGAAGATGATGTTGAAGAGGTTTTGGCATCCCATGACTAAGAACTGACAGATGAAGAGCTGATGCCATTGCAAGAGGAAAGGATACTATTCGAATACTAATTGAAACGGAACACAGTAGTGAACAGCCTAAAAGTAAAGCCCTCCAGGAACTCAACATGAAGCACTTGCATGAGATTTTCACTGTAATTGACAGTGCTGCAATGATAGCAGAGAAGGTATGACTTTAATTTTGAAAGGGCATGTAGGTTTAGGGCAAGTTTGCAGGATGTTCTGAGTGCCTACAAACAACTGCATGATAGAAAAATGCATGAGGATAAGCAGTCAAGCATACTGTCATATTTCAAGCCTTCCACATCAGCCACAGCCGACGATGGACCTCAACATTTGACGCTGAGGCAGGCAGTTATAGAAGAAGGTGAAGACATTAGTGACCTGCTTGCCCTGACGGATTCAAACAACGGTGAGATGTTAATAGGTGACCCCCTTCCTCTGTCTCCTACATCCCCATCTCCACACGCCCCCACCACAGCTTCCCACATCTCAGCCTAACACACCATCATCACCACCTCTCAGCCTTCCAGTGTGTTGCTGGCTGTCCTCTCGATTCTGGTAAGTGAAACTATGCTGTACAGACATTATTTCTACTTTATCCAGGCAGTGTGTTTATCATATCATACCTGCTTTTACTATATGCTAGTGTTATTTTAGGTTTTATGTGTTATTTGGTATGATTTGGTAGGTTATTTTTTGAGTCTGGAAATGCTCAAACTTTCCCCATATAAATTCATGGTAATTGCTTCTTCACTTTATACCATTTTGGCTTACGAAAGGTTTCATAGAAACATTCTACTTTCAGATATGGGGGAAAACCTGTATTTCTAGCCTTTTATTATAATTTAGTTTCAGAAATAGAAAAAGTTAAATACAATAGTTTTAATTTCAACTCTAAGACTTTACGTGACTTTGACAAAATCAAAAAGCATTTCTTTACCTCAAGCTACTACCTTTTTGTTTAAAATTATTTATTTATTTATTTATTTATCTATGGCTGCATTGGGTCTTTTTTGCTGCACGCGGGCTTTCTCTAGTTGCGGCAAGCAGGGGCTACTCTTCGTTGCAATGGACGTGCTTCTCATTGCGGTGGCTTCTCTTGTTTCAGAGCATGGGCTCTAGGCATCTGGGCTTCAGTAGTTGTGGCACGAGGGCTCAGTAGTTGTGGCTCACAGGCTCTAGAGCGCAGGCTCAGTAGTTGTAGTGCACGGGCTTCATTGCTCCGTGGCCTGTGGGATCTTCCCGGATCAGAGATCGAACCCGTGTCCCCTGCATTGGCAGACAGATTCTTAACCACTGCACCACCAGGGAAGTCCCAAGCTACTACCTTTTTTACTTGCAGGATTTCAAAAAGATTCTTCCGTATGCTCTGCATTGTTCTGCACTTTTTTTCTTCACTTAATAGTATATTCTGGATATTCCTTCTTATCACTATTTAATTAAACTTAACGCATTCTTTTTTTTTTTTTTCTTTCAGCTGTCATATATTCCGTTTTGTGGATATACTCAGATTTGTAGCCAGTCTCCTATAGATGGACACTTGTGTTGTTTCCAGCCTTTGGATATTAGGAACAATGCTTTAATGAATAAATGTCATTTCTTACATTTGCAGGGGTAACTCTTAGATTCTCTGAAGAGAATTGCTGGTTTAAAGAGGAAATGTTTTTGTAAATGTGATAAATATTGACAGTTGGCCTTTAAAGAGTGGTCCATTCTGCACTCCCGTCAGCAGCGTATGAGAGGTATTGCTTATTTTTAGGTGGATTGGGAGGAACTAGAAAGTGATTGGGGGGATGTTTTTTGATAGACCAGAAAATTTCTAAGTAAAATCCTGAACAGTTTGAGAACAGGAGTTAGAATGATAACATATATGTCAAAAAGAAATTGCTGTGTGATGGGAAGGGTCGATTGTAAAAGGCAGTGTTGAATTCAGACCAGTGCTGTTGTTGTTCGTAACTGAACTGTGCCTTTGATACATGTTTCTCGGTAGATTCAAGGATGTAGAGAAGAATCAAAAGAATCTTGTGTGATATTTTAAAATCTATGCTGCCTTGCTCCACGACAGCAGTAACTCAAAAACAGGAGACATGGGTGGATGATTACTCAAGTCTATTCTCAACAATTTATTCTTCTGGGTAGATGATTAAGAGTTCTTAAAGAGTGAAGATTTTAGTTTAATGAACAATTATTCATGTTACCGAGAGTCTTAGGTTAGTGCTAGAAGTAAAGTCTTTTATCAATGTAGCTTGTGAAGGATTTGTTTTGTATTTCTGGTTGTCAATAAAACACTTTTTCAAGAGGCATTTGTTTATGCCTTAAATATGCTATGATGGTGTGTAAATATGAACCTGCAGCGGAGTGAGAAATAGAATTTGCAGCAGTTTATTATTTCTTTAACCAAACAGAAGGAAGATGAAGACAGCGACATTTCAAGTTATTTTAATTATTTTACTTTCTTCTTGAAAGTATTCCGGAAGTTTTGCCAGTTTTTATTAACATTCACAGGGAGTGAGTATATCATTTAAAAATTTGCCAGATTGAAAACTTTAAGGACTTGTATAATTTAGAGGAAAAACAGCTAGGATTCTAAATATATATATATGATATAAATAAATTAATTTATAGTATACACACACACATACATACATACACATATATTTATGTCATATTAAAGTGACCTTATAAATAATACCTTTTTCTGTAGGATAAACTATGATCATGATTAAAAGCTGATTTAATAGATAATGCTAGCTTTAATTAAGAAAATTTAAGAACAGTTTCAGGTAAATATATTTAAATGTGCTCTACTTAGCAAGGAAGTTAAAAGACCATTTCTTTTGGTTCAAAAATTATTTCATTCTTATTATTTAGTAAATATTTCAGACAAGGATTATTTTGAGACTATATTAAATGTACATTTTGTACACATATGTATGAAATTAGCATTATAGCTTCTGTGGAGTTTTTTTGCATGAATTGTACCTTCTTTATGAGTTATTATTAAAGTCTTGAATTCTGAACTTGAGGAAATCAAATGGTTGTCATTATAATGCCACCTGTGAATAAGTTTGATCAGTGTTTTCTTTCAGGACTGAGGCAAATAGCAATGAAGTTCAATTTTGAGGGTGCCAGATGCTAAATAAGTTCTTGGGAAATATGCCAGAAAATGCCCAGATTGATAATGTTTTGTGTATAAAATTAATTAAGCCATTCTTATTAGACTGAAAGATAAATTTCCAAATATAGGCAATTCTGGCTCTTTCAGTACTTAAGACTATTCCCTATGGTTAAAGGTATATATGACATGCCTATTTTTTTACTTCATATTTTTTTCTTTCTTTAACTTTAAATACACAGTAGTTGAATTTTTCCTTATTAAAAATACAGTAAGAGAAAAGAGTGTGTATGATGCATGCGCACTTCTGTGCGCGCGCACACACACACACCATTTAAAGATATGTAGTTCCAACAGCAATTCTGTGACAGCAATTGGATGTCCTATAACTTGACACCTAGAGTTAGAGCAGACACATAGGTCAAGGGCTCAGCCCCACAAGACTGCCTCCACAACAGATGCCAGCCAGGAGTTTAAAGTATCCCAAAGCTACCCACACTTCTACCCAGCTGACTCCAAATTCAGGGATTCCCATGACTGCTCACCACCACCCCCAGGTGTGATAATTCTCTAGAATGACTGACTGGACTCAGGAAAGCGCTATGCTACCCACTCGAGCTTTATCATAAAGGGGCAAAGTATGGGACGCAGGGAGTGCAGAGCTTCCATGGCCTGCCTGGGTGTGCCACCCTCTCAGCACATTGGTGTGTTCACCAACCTGGAAGCTTCTTGAGCCTGGTTGTTTCAAGGTTTTTTATGGGATTTCATTGAGTAGGCATGATTGATTAAATCATTGGCTATTTAATTGAAAATCTTTAGTCCCTCTCCCCTCCCTGGAAATCGGAGGATAGGCCCTGAAAGTTCCAGCTCTATAATCACCTTGGCTGGTTTTTCTGGTGACCAGCTTCTATCTTGAAGCTACCTAGCGTCTCCCAACCCACCAAGAGTCACCTCATTAGCATAAACTCAAGTGTGGTTGAAAGGGACTCAGGAATGACAAAAGACATTTCTATCACTCAGCAAACTCAGGAGGTTTCAGGAACTCTACCAGGGACCAGGGCCAAAGATCAAATAATTTTTTTTATTATACCACAAGAGAATAAAAAAGTGAACACATAATACCCAACACCTAATTAAGAGATAGAATACCAAGGTACCTTTTTAAGTCTCTTATGTCTCTTTCTTAATGTATTCCCCCTCCTTCTTTCCCAGAGGAAACCACTATCATGAGTTTTATATTATTCGTTACCTTGCTTTTCTTTAGAGTTTAGTTTATTATAAGGCTACCTAGGTGTATCCCCAAAATATGCACTGTATCTTTGCTTTTTTTTAACCTTATTATGAATGTAGTTATTTTGCATGTATTCTTTTGTAACTAAGTTTTTTTTCCATTTAACACTGTTTCTAAGAGTAATCCAAATTTATGCATGTAGCTATAGTTCATTCCTTTTCACTACCATATAATATTTTGTATTAGACATACAACACACTTGAGTTATCTGCTATATTGTTTACTATTATGAACTAAACTTATCAGCATTCTCAAACATGTGCAAAAGTTTCTCTGGCTAATATGCCTAGAGGTGGTGTTATGGACTGAATTGGGTTTCCCCAAAATTCAAATGTTGAAGCCCTTACTCCTAATACCTCCCAATATCTCAGAATGTGACTGCATTTGGAGATAGGGTCTTTATTAATAAAGAGGTAATTAAGTTAAAATGAGACCTTTGATGATGGTGGGGCGGCGGGGGTGCCCTAGTCTGGTCTGATTGTTGTCCTTATAAGAAGAGGAGATTAGGACATACAGAGAAACGCTGGACATGTGCATGCAGGGAAGAAAGGCCAGTGAAGACACTGCAAGAAGACATCTGCAATGCCTGGGAAGAAACCAAACTTTATTCTTGGACTTCTAGCCTCCAAAACTCAGAAAATAAATTGGTGTCTAAGCCACCCAGTCTCTAGTATTTTTGTTATGGCAACCCTAGCAAACAAATACAGTTAGAATTGCTAGATGGTAGGATTATGCACAAGTTCAGTTAGTAACGCCAATATTTTTTTAAAGTACTTGGACTGATTTACAATCCTACTGGCATGTATGAGAATTCTTGTTCTACATCCTCGCCCAAACCTGATATTGTCAGACTTTACTTTCTCCAGTCTGTTGGAAAGAAATGGAATCTTATTGTCATATTAATTGCATTTTCCTGATAATTAAGGAGAGTTGAATATCTTCATGCGTTTCTTGTTTCTATATCAATAGAATGCCTGTTATATCTTCGTCCACCGTTCTGTTCTGTTATTTGTTTTTTTATTACTGATGGGTAGGAGTTAATTTTAATGAAAGTTAAGATTTATCCTTTAATAACCTGTCTTTTATGTCTTATTTAAGAAATTCTTCCCAACCTCCAGAGTAAAAGAATATATTATCTCATTTTTTTCTGAATGTTTTACATTTGAATTCTTAATGTACCTGGAATTGATTTTTTTTTAAGTTTGGTTTGAGGTAGATATATAGTTTCATTTTTTTCCCATGCTAATAACAGTTGTCCTAGTCCTATTTATTGAATAGTCTTTGGCAGCTCTGTTATACATCACATCTGCCTATGATGCGGTTCTCTTTCTGGTCTCTAATTATGATTTTTGTCTACCTCTAGACCAGCATCACATTGTCTTAATTACTATGGTTTTATAATAAATCTTAATATCTGGTAGTAAGTGGATTCTTTTGTTTTAAATTTTATATATGTATATTTATTTATTTAACAATTGATATGTGTATGATCTTGAACCTTTCAAATGTGGAGAATAGAGCTAGGTGTGTTTTGTTTTGTTTTGTTTTGTTTTGTTTTGTTTTTTGCAGTACGCAGGCCTCTCACTGTTGTGGCCTCTCTCGTTGCAGAGCACAGGCTCCGGACGCGCAGGCTCAGTGGCCATGGCTCACGGGCCCAGCCGCTCCGCGGCATGTGGGATCTTCCCGGACTGGGGCACGAACCCGTGTCCCCTGCATCGGCAGGCGGACTCTCAACCACTGCGCCACCAGGGAAGCCCGAGCTAGGTGTGTTTAAGCATAGGAAATGGTCTTTGCTCCAAAGACTAAAAAAATTCTTTTCAAAGGCAACTCAAAATCAAACCAGTGAGCCTTTAAAACAGCCATTTCTAATATGAGACCAGGGTTTTTGGGGTATCGTGGATGGGGTTTTAGGTGGAAAAAGGTGGTCCCTGAGTTGATAGTTGTTGAGGCTAGTTGGGTATATTTTATAGGTTTCAGTGGTTTCTTTTCTTAATAAATATAGAATGTATCACTTGTTAGGTAATTATGTTGGGCCTTTAATTACTACTTCTTTTGTATTTGTTAAGATTTTCTACTCAGAGAATTCCATTTCTTCAGCAAGACCTAATGATACATCAGGTAAATGTACATAAAGTTAATAGATTTGAAGGTCATACTTTTTGTTAACTGTTATGAAATTTTTCAAAGAGAATACAGTAAAATGAACCCAACACCTAACTTCAACCTTTATGAATATTTGGCCAGTTTTGTTTCTCTTCCTTCCCCCTCCTCATACACAGGCCACATGAACACACTTCACACACCCCATCCCACTCTCAGCCAGAATTACTTTAAAGCAAATCTTAGCTGTCACTTCATCTAATATCCAGTGTTCAGATTTTTCTCATTTTCTCAAAAAAATTATTTTTCATGCTTGTTTCTTTGAATTGGGATCTAAACTATATCTATACATTTCATTTGATATTTCTTATGTCTCTTTTAATATTCAACTAGCTCTCTTCCCCTCTCTTTCCTTGACATATATTTGTTATAGAGATTGGGTCATTTGTCTAGTTGAATTCCCCATATTCTGGATTTGGCTAATTTCAACTTTGTACTATCACTCAATCTGTTCTATCATGTGTATTTCCCATAAACTGCTATTTAATGGTAGATGATTGACTAGATTATAGCTTGACTTTTTTTCTAGAAAGTGGGGCAAAATACTTATGTGGTAGCTTATAAACATTTTATTGCATTCATATCAGGAGGTGAAAGTCTTCAATAATATTTTTCAAAGTGTCCTAATATACATGATTAAGGATTATAAATGTGTTCTGTAGTCTTTTCATGTCTAATCTTCCTGTTTTTACAGATGGGAAAACTAAGGCCTAGAGAGTTAAATATTTGCCAAAGACCAAGCAGCTAACTTAATAGAAGTAGGGCTTTTTTCCACCTAATACTCCTTTCAGAATTTAGCTTCAGTTGTATATGGCTTCATCTGAAGGTTTTCATGCATCAGAAAAATGTCAGAGGTGGTCAGGATGGCATTTCTGCCTGTTCCAACTAGAGTTTTTGTGACTGAGAAGGTAAGATGCAGTACATGTGTAACTGTGTAAAGTTTACACACTAGTAAAACACTCCCTTGAGTGGTTCTGTTTTTGCATTGCCAGTGTGATAGCTAAGACTTGAGTTTGAAAGTAACAGTCAGAGGGTCCTTAGACAGGACCTAAGCCTGAAGCTTGGTAAATCCAGGATAGGAAGACTGCAAGAAAATCTTTATAGGCTACAATAGTATTTAGTTATTTGGTCCTAAATAATTTTTTTTTGTGTGTAGAATTGTTCACCTCATACCTTTTTTTTAAAAATAAATTTATTTGTTTTATTTATTTATTTTTGGCTGCGTTGGGTCTCCGTTTCTACGTGCAGGCTTTCTCTAGTTACGGCGAGCGGGGGCTACTCTTCATTGCGGTGCGCAGGCTTCTCATTGCGGTGGCTTCTCTTGTTGCGGAGCACGGGCCCTAGGCATGTGGGCTTCAGTAGTTGTGGTGCATGGGCTCAGTAGTTGTGCCTCACTGGCTCTAGAGCACAGGCTCAGTAGTTGTGGCACACAGGCTTAGTTGCTCCGCGGCATGTGGGATCTTCTTGGACCAGGGCTCGAACCCTTGTGCCTGCATTGGCAGGCGGATTCTTAACCACTGCACCACCCACCAGGGAAGCCCTCATTTCTTTTTTAATTATTATTTTTAAATTTTTTTATTTATTTTTGTCTGTGTTGGGTCTTTATTGCTGTGCGTGGGCTTTCTCCCCTTGCGGCGAACGGGGGCTACTCTTCCTTGTGGTGTGTGGGCTTCTCACTGCCGTGGCTTCTCTTGTCACAGAGCACGGGCTCTAGGCACGTGGGCCTCAGTAGTTGTGGCACGCGGGCTCAGTAGTTGTGGCTCATGGGCTCTAGAGCGCAGGCTCAGTAGTTGTGGTGCACGGGCTTAGTTGCTCTGCAGCATGCGGGATCTTCCCAGACCAGGTCTTGAACCTGTGTCCCCTGCATTGGCAGGCAGATTCTTAACCACTGCGCCACCAGGGAAGCCGCTTCA
This sequence comes from Delphinapterus leucas, assembly GCF_059928025.1. Taxonomy (NCBI): domain Eukaryota; kingdom Metazoa; phylum Chordata; class Mammalia; order Artiodactyla; family Monodontidae; genus Delphinapterus; species Delphinapterus leucas. Next base: position 43,029,519 of record NC_143133.1, on the reverse strand, counting down.
TTTCTTTTTGTATTGTTATGCTTTGTTTCCCATTTTAGTTTTTACTTGTCTTATAAATATTAGCTGTAAGTTCATACTAATTTGAAGAAAATGAATTAATGTAACAAAATATAGGAAGTGAAAACTAGAGGGAAGTTACATTCCTCTACAGCTTACCTAACTGAACAGATGCTGTGAAATCAGTGATGTGAAAAATCTTCTAGAAAACTTCACAGAAATATCTTGAGTTGCTTCATCTTTTGATGTGTAAAAGTGGACTGTAGTGGCAGGCTCACTGCTTTCTTTTTAGTGAACTGACGGGAATTTGCAAAAACAGTGATTGTAGGTATATGACAAATAAATTTATCATTTAAAGCCATTACCTTGATCATTTTTTAATACAATAGAAATGAGCTGATATGGAGAAAGGAAGGTTTATGACTAAAATAAAAGTTTCATGAAATAATACCTTTACTTTGTAAGGGAAAAACGTTATTACATACAATTTCACTAATGTTTAAATGCAACATAGAGAAATAATCCCAAATAAACACAATACAAATAAAAATCGGGAACATTTTATTTAATGTGATTAGTATGCTGTCTGTTCATTCCAGTCTGAGATACACAAGGGCAGTTCTCACATATCCGATTAACCCTGTTTCTTTCCTTTGTTTTTAATTGGATTAACTATTAAAGCACTAGTGAGTAGTACTACACTAATTCTGCTTTTCAGTGGACAGTCTTATTTCATCCAAGAGGATGATAAATTTGATGTCTCATAATCATTCTTTAGTGTTTATGAAAAGTAAGCTGTAATATTTCATATTCTTTAATTACCAAGTGTGTATAACTCAATTTTTGATTGAGGCTTAGGAAGCCAGTGAGTCTAACCAGATTTTTTTTCTTGAATGCATCAGTCTTTTTTTTCTGGGATATAATGGTTAAAAGTTTGAGACAGGCTGGAAACAGTAAAAAATAGACAAAATATATGAAACAATGTTTTTAAAGACACTGGACATCTGTCAGTGAAGAACAGGCAATAAAGTACATGAATCCTGAGTGAGAGGAAACAAACAAGGTGAATTCTGTGATGACTCCAGCTTACTGCCTTGAGAGAATTTCCAGGCCTCAGCACAGCCATGGGGACCACAGGAAGAGCCTGGTGGGGTCCCTCGTTTGACAAGATAGAGCTGAGAGCCGGTGAAACCAAAGTGGCTAGAGTTTGCAGCACAGAGTGCTAGAGAGGAGAGAGCTGCACAGAAAGAGAACTCTGGAAATCTGGAAAGAATCTCCCTTGAGTTTTCAGGTGAGTACTGAGCAGTGCATGCAAGTGAGGAAATTACCTGAGGCCAAGAAAAGGACCACCTGAAAGTATTAGAGGTAATAGACCCCAGCTCAAAGAGGGCTGGAAATAATGGCTGTTCCCACAAGACATACTGGAAAAGCATCATTCACAGAGCAGTGGATAGAGTACATAGAAGGGTCTTGCCTCAATTGTGGGGAATAATTAGCCCTAGGCTGAGCACTGTTGTGTCTTGTATTTAAAGCAAGATCTGAAAACATCAAACTGTTCCCCAGTAAGTGTGCCAGAACGAAGACCTCCAGGAATACAAAAATATCCAGTACCTAGAAAGGTAAATCTTTCATTGTCTGGCATCCAATCAAAAATTACCAAAGATGCAAATAAGTGGGAAAATAGGACCCATACTAAGGAGACAAATCAATTGAAACTGATCCAGATGTTAAAATTTGCAGCCATTATATTGTAACTATTCCATATATTCAAAAAGTTAAGTAGAGACATGGAAGATAGACCAAACTTCTAGAGATGAAAACTACAATGTGCGGAATATAAAACACTGGGTGGGATTAATGGCAGATTTGACATTTCAGAAGAAAAGATTTATGAGTTTGAAGACGTGTCAATAGAAACTATCCAAAATCAAGCACGGAAACAAGACAATGAGTAAGCTGTGCACAACTTTCTAATACGCCTGTAATAGGAGACTAAGAGATGGGGAAAGAAATCTGAAGAATTTATTTAAGGAAATAGCTTAAAAGTATTTTTAAATTACAGAAACTGTAAACCCACCGATCTAAGGAGATCAATGAACCCCAAGCACAAGAAGCATGAAAACAACTACACCAAAGCACATCGTAATCAAATCGCTTAAAACCAGTGATAAAGACAAAATCTTTAAAAACACCAAAGGAAAAAAGGCATTGTTTCCAAGACGAGAATGACATCAGATTTCTTTTAGAAAATAATCAATTGAGACATCAATAGACAAACTTAATTAATGTATTAGAAAGAACCCTGTCAATCTAAAATTTTATGCCTAGAGAAAATATTTCAAAAACAGGTGAAATAATTTTTCAGACCAAAGCTGAAAGAATTCATCACTAGCAGATCTGTAATGCAAGAAATGTTAAAGCAAGTCCAGTCTTTCAGGCAGAAAGAAATACACTAGAGACTGGCAAACTATAGTCTGCAACCTTGTTAGTTTACTGCCTGCGATCTAAGAATAGTGTTTACATTTTTTAAATGTCATTTAAAAATATCTCCAGAGATTGTCAAACGCTTCTTGGGGTGCAAAACCGCCTCCAGTTGAGAACTACTGGCTCTATATACCCCAGTTAAAATGCAGAGATTTTTGGATTGGATAAGAGAGCAAGACCCAATTATATGCTGCTTATAAGACACAAGTACGTTAAAAACAAAAAAATGCAAAAAGAAATGTGATGGTAACACCAATCAAAAGAAAGCTAGAGTGACTATTGTTATTAGACAAAGTAGATTTCAGAACAAAGAATACTGCCAGGTGTAAAGAATGTAAAATGATACAACCACTTTGGAAAATACTTTGTCAGTTTCTTGTAAAGTTAAACATGCATCCATATGATCTAGCCATTCTACTCTTAGATATTTACCCAAGAGAAAAGGAAATATTTGTCCATGTGAAGACTTTTACATAAATGTTCATAGTAGCTCTATCATTTTGTAATAACCAAAATTAGAAATAACCAAAGTGTCCATCAGCAAGTGAATAAACTGGTATATGATAGAAGACATACAATGGAACACTATACAGCAATAAAAAGGGAATGAACTATTGATACATACCACAACATTGATGAGTTTAAAAAATAATTATGCTGAGTGAAAGAAGTCAGACAAATGATTCCATTTATATAAAATTCTAGAAAATGCAAACTATATGGAGACGGAAGATCAGTAATTGCCACAGAAAGGCAGGGGTGGGGGAGAGCAGGAAGGAGGGCTTACCCAGGGTACCATGAAACTTGGGGATGGTGGGGATATTCATTATCCTGATTCAGGTGAAAGCTTCTTGTGTTTATAAAAGATCAAATTGTACATTTTAAATATGTGTGGTTCACTGTATGTCAGTCATACCTCCATAAAGCTTTTACAAAAGTTTGTGCCAGAAAAGTTAAATGTACAATATCTTTATTTCTTTCAGAATATCTTAATTTTTTCCATATGTTGTGAAAACTTGGGGAGCATGTAATAGCTGGGGTGATTACTGCTATGACAGCAATGCCTTTTGGAACTTTCAGATGTGTTTGAATGTTGAAATAAATCCCTGTAGTTGTTAAGATAGTTCATCAAGAATGCTGAAAATATCAGTTAAGTATGTCATGTTATTACTTAGATATTGTCTTTGGAACTATTTGACAAATAGCAATTGCTTTTCAACTAGGAAAAAAAATAGTTGACCAAGTAGTACTAAATATTTAATAAAAATAAACTTTCACTGAGTTTTTCAATACCTCAGTGAAATCACCAGAATGTCTTTGGATAACAGAATTTTCTTATATTGTACGTTAGTTGATAATGACTGAAGCTGGTATTGGGTGCATGGTGATGTTCGTTATACCGTTGTCTCTATTCTTATTTTAGTTTGAAATTTTTCATCATAAGACATTTTAAAACATATATTACCCAGCAATATATTATCTACTCTAAATATATCTAATTCAGTTTTGTGTGAAGTTACGTATAAACAACATAACATATCCTGTGCGAACTGATCTTGCTACATATATCCAAGAAACTAAAAGCTATGCAGCTTATTATCATCAAATTGGATTTTGAAATCTTTATAGACTTGTGATGAGTATTGCTTCTAAATGTTCTGCAGTAGTAAAACAAATGAGCTACTGTGCTGGCACTCTGCATGTTTTTTTTTATTAATTAGATACAAAGTTATACACACCATATCCAAACATGCTGTAAGAAAATATGTGAAGCATTTTCTGTCTCTCAGTATGCTTTAATGATGATAGTAAGATTTTATCATTAACAGTGGTGGAAAGACTAAGAAATTAGATTGGAAACTTGAATGCATTTTTCCCCTTTCTTTATCAATAAATTCAGCAGGTTGTTTCCAAGGAGATTTAATTTTGAAGATTTTAAGCTTTTATTTAAAAATACCATTGGCAGTTTAATAAACCCACATATTAAATTATCTTCATTATAATCTCGTGTACTTTCTTTTTTTCCGCTGTAGAATGTGGCTTGCATGAAATCTGCTGTTTAAAATAAATATTTTTCTCTGTATTGCCACTATTTTACACCCCAGATCCAGCAGTTGAACTTGAACAGTTTTCAATTCATCATTCTTTGTTCTTTTTGCTTAAAAAATATGGTTTAAGTGCAATTTGTATTAGTTTTATTAAAATGTTACAATTCACAAGTTCAAAAATATCACACTAGATGTTTCCTGACCATCTTTCAAATCAAATGAGAATACAGCAACCAATTCATGTTTTATTTATCACATTCTCTCCATTAATTGTTCCTTGTAACAGTTGCCACTGCTGAGCATGGTATTTGTGGCAGTAGGTACAGTCCTTGCTCACACTTTGAGTAAGTTGCTCTGGCATTTTCTATGAAAAAGATTTGCTGATTTCAGTCCACAATTAGCTTGTGACCTGTTGCTTTTCAAAGCACTATATTACGCCATTTGATTTGCATTTAGAGGCAATATGAGACTTCGCTTAGTCTCATTTGAGTGTTATGCTGAGTCTTTCCATATCTACATGTCAAATAGGAGGGTCAAATACATACTTAGTATGTAATTCATGAGTAGTATAAGTTGTTTAATATGTGTTGAAACTTTCACTTTAACAAATATTGAACGCCTATACAGTATGCCAAGTGTGATGCTAGGCACTTTTACATTTGCTTTCTCATAGATTGCCATAAAGGTTATAGAGCTTGCCCATGATCATGTGGTTGTTTAGTGAAAGAGCCAAAGAGTAGAACCAAAGTACTATGACATGCATTCAAGTGTCCTTTGCACTATACCATGATTCTAATCATTAAGAGTGGAATGAGATTTTCACAACTAATAGTTGCAATTTTTAACAGTACTATTATGGTTTAAATTTTCACATTAAACCAGAAAGTATTCAACATCTAGTAATTTCTTTTGAAATGAAGCTTATTTAATAAGCTGAAAACACTACCAGTGTGTAAAACCCTAATCTAGTTAGCAATTGGGTGAATTTTCTCCATTAATACCGCATGGCCTAACAGGCTGCATTGTCATCAGAGCAACAACAACAACAAATCTCATATATCTAAAATCTGAAAAGTTAAATCAGCCTAAAAGATTTGCATTAGAGGAACAAGATAACTAAATGGTCTTTTTAAAAAAGTGTGTCAATAGGAACTTGATGCAATTCTGTTTGCAGTCGGCCACAAGGAAAGTGAATCAACTTCCGCTTGCTTCAGCCCAAGGGTGTGGCATGTGGTCTTGAACAACTAACTTGCGACCCAGATTTCTTTGAAGGACTCCTCTAGAGAACATAAGTGCATGTATACTGTAGTCGTATCCTGTAATCATCAGAGTCTTAGCAACAGCTAAATCCATCTCAGCTGAGAGCCCATGGTTTTTGTTTTAGTTTTTTGGTTTAGTTTTGTTTTTTTCCTTAATGTCAGGATTTCTGTGTAGTTTTGACTGAAGGTCAGATAGTCTCATTCTAAGTTTGTGTCCCTTTCCTCAGATAAACTTTAGCTCTGCTCAAGTGGTATAAAATTTCAGTTGTTATTACATGTTTGAATACACTGATTGAGGCTCTCGTATGCACAAAGCTCCATTCTAGGCAATGGAGTTGGTGAGGGGCATGGGAAGGGGTGAGACAAGTGTAGCTTGGAGTGCATTCTTTGGGCATTCCCTGTGGGCACCCGGATTCAGATAACTATGTACATCTGGCATACTCGTAGGGTGGCCCCAGAAAAGTTTTACGAAATTTGCTGAGGTAACTTATGCAAGGTAGATCATCTTAAGGGAAAAAGAAATGAGCTGGACCAATACTAAAGCCATTGTTGGAGTGAAGGAGGGATTTTGAATGTGATGGTATGGCTGTACCTCAAATTTGCCCTGGTTCAAACTCCCAAGAGCATATCTGATGCCCAGGGAGCTAGAGGGCTCTAAGTGAATACAGTTGAAAGCTACTTCACTAAATACGTGATGCTCAAGTAACCTTCCTTTGGGACCTCTTTAACAGTGTGTCACAAAGAAGAAAGCCATTCTTTACTACCTTGGCACCTAAGCTCATGATGATGTGAGAATAGAGGGCTCAGGGGAATAAAGGAAGAGACACAGTGACTCACTTGTCATCTGGGGTAGCCATATCACTATAAAGGGAGTGAATTTGTTACTGAGCCTGTGAGAAACATCCCTGGGGATTCAGAGCACTTCTTAGTAATGATGGGGACGTTCTCCTGAAGCTGCAAATTCTGCACTTGCTGGTGAGGCGGTGAATCATTTAGATTCACATATTAATGGTATTGTGAACTCATCTGTATCTGTGGGCTGCTGGGGCCTGGGGAAATATGGGTTATATAAAGATGAAAAAACGTCCCTACCTTCAAAAAGGGCTCACTTTAGTGGGGAAAAAGACATGGTCATATGGATAAAAGTAAAATGCAATATATTCAATATTGTAAGTGATGTACTACACCAGGTACATTATTGAATGACACATATGAGTATTTGCATCCTATTCTGTAGAAATTGGGGCACCATTAAATGTTTTTAATTAAGGGAGGTTATCAGATCTACGTTAGAAATGTTTCTGACTAGCTGGTTTGGCAGAAGGATTGAATGAGAAGAAGCTACAATCAGGGAGACTGGTAGTTCAAGCAAAAGGTAAGTAGGGCCTAAACTAGGTCCATATCAATGTGAGTAGAGAAGGGGTTGGATTAGAGATCTTTAAGAGGACTGTGTATTTTATTAGATATTCAAGTGATAGAGAGAGCTTTTAAAATAACTAAAATCTCTAGAGACTGTATCATACATTAAAAGATACAGATTCTGGTGCTAGACTGCCTACATTAGAATCTTGGCTCTGCTATTAACGGGATAGCCTTGGGCAAATTATGTATCTCTTCCATCTCAATCTTTTCATCTATAAAGTAGGGAGGATAATAGTACCTACACTCCATACAGCCATTCTGTGAAAAGATATAATTTAATACCGTAAGTCCTTAGCAGAGGGCCTTGTACTCAAGTTTGTTTGCTATTGTTATTCTAGCTGGGGTGACTAGATGAACAGTGATAAAAGTCAGGATGAGAATACAAAGGCTTGGCAGGCTCAGAGGACAGAGAAAACGGTGAGTTCACTTTTGGATATACTGAGTCTGGAATTTCTGACACACAGTGTTTGTTGAATAACAATAGAAATGAGTGGGTTTTTGTTTTTTAAAGAACTGTGGTTATGTGCCAGGCACTGTTATAAACTCTTTACCCGTATAATCCCATTTAATTCTCACACAATGCTGTCAGATAATTTATATTATTTCCATTTTACAGTTTATTTAGCAAAAGAGTAAACAGGCTTGTGGCTTAACAATATTAACAAAAACCTCGGGGCTTCCCTGGTGGCACAGTGGTTAAGAATCCCCCTGCCAGTGCAGGCGACATGGGTTCAAGTCCTGGTCCGGGAAGATCCCACATGCCGCAGAACAGCTAAGCCTGTGCGCCACAACTACTGAGCCTGTGTGCCACAACTACTGAAGCCCGTGTGCTTAGAGCCCGTCTGCAACAAGAGAAGCCACCGCAATGAGAAGCCCTCACACTGCAACAAAGAGTAGCCCCCGCTCGCCGCAACTAGAGAAAGCCCGTGCACAGCAACAAAGACCCAGCACAGCCAAAAATAAATAAATTTATATAAAAAAACCCAAAAACCTCATTCCCAGAAGGCAAAGGAAGTTGTGATTTACTCTGCTAGTAGTAAGTGAGAAAGTAGATCAGCTGGGATTGGACCCAGACAATCTGATTTCCACGCTGGTATGCTGAACCACTATAATGGCTCAAACCATTTTGAACCTCTGGCTTCTAATATCTCTTAACACTAGAGTCTATTAAGATACAGTGTCCTATTTTACATAGTGTTAAATGTTTAATAATAAAAATACCTGTCATTAAGTGAATGGCTACTATATGCCAAGCATTATATGTATAATCTTCAATCTCCACAATAACCTGTCAAGATATTATAATCGATATTTTACTGCAGTGGAGACTAAGGCTCAGAAATGTTCAGGAACTTGCCCATAGTTGCATAATTATGGAGAGATTTGAGCTCCTCTCTGTTTATTCCTGAAGTCTGTTTCATTTCTGTATCATTCATGTAGTAATCTATCATGCAAATTTAGCTATATTACATTTAGTGTATCATGTCATTGTGTTTTCCAAATGATACCATGAGTTCCATGAATTCTACAACCACCTTATGAAGTTTGAGAACCAGTTTTAGTTATGGATGTGTAGTTAAAAACCGGGATAGTATTTTTCAAACTTTAGTTACATAGGAATTGTGTATAGGGTCTGAGACCTTGCCCCACATGTATTGAATCAAATTTCCAAGGGTGAGTCTCAGAAATCAGATCTTTAAGAGGATGGGATGTGTTCTAAATCAGGTTCCCAGAGGACTATATTCTGAATAACACTAAGGGATGGGGCTAGTTCACGTACCCTTGGCATCTGAGCCCTCTGGTTGAAGTCTTATTGTACTTGCATTGTCAGCACCATACAGTTTGTTAACTCTTAATTATTATTTCAGCGCTTCTCTCATTAATTTAGCTGAGAGCAAGCATTTAGCTAAGTACGTATTCTGTCTCCTGTTCTGCCACATATTATTTCCCACTGTCTGCACCCCTTTTCACTGATGAAGCTCTAGGCAGGCTATATGGTAGGACTTGTGTTTAACAGAAAGTGAAGTGTGATGCTGTACAAGAGGGAAAGAGCATCGCACTACAGTGAAAATGAGAGATCTGGCTTCAAATTCAACTTGTACCTCTGAGCGTTGATTCCCTCGTCGGTAAAACTGGGTTGGCAGAACCTAATTCACAATGTTGTCAGATAATGTGGTGCCTGGTATACAGTTAGTCTTTCAGTGACTGATGGCTATCATCAATGCGTAATTTATCCCTATGTTTGGAGAGGAAGATCATAGAAGTATTAAGTTGTGTGTAAAAAAAAAAAGGGATATCATTTTTCAGGAATGTTCAGTTAGAGACAGGCAAGATTAAACGTGTAAGTCTATGATTCTTCATGAATAATAGCATTCCTTTTATTTCGACCCATCCTAAAGCTGACTCAAATTGGACATTTACATTTGGTATTTCACAACCATCTCTTACTTATTATTTCCCTGCAGACTCGGTCAATATGACTTACTATTTTATTTTATGTGGCTAGACTGTCAGCTTCACTGTATCCTCATGAAAGAACCTAAGCTAGAATGACCTGCTAAGCCACTCTGGGATGCTTGATCCCCAGAAACTGTGAAACAAATGTTTTAAGCCACTAAGTTTTGGGATACTCTGTTATACAGCAATAGATAACTAATACCATGAGACAAAGAGAAAACCTCTATCTTGTTTCAGCCACTGTCGTTTTGTATATTCTGTCACTTAACAGCCAAAACCGAGTCCCTCCTTTCTCCAGTTAAATTTATTTGTAGAATTAACCTAAAAAAAAAAAAAAAGTCTTTCGGGCTTCCCTGGTGGCGCAGTGGTTGAGAGTCCGCCTGCCGATGCAGGGGACACGGGTTCGTGCCCCAGTCCGGGAAGATCCCACATGCCGCGGAGTGGCTGGGCCTGTGAGCCATGGCCGCTGAGCCTGCGTGTCCAGAGCCTGTGCTCCGCAACGGGAGAGGACACAACAGTGAGAAGCCCGCGTACTGCGAAAAAAAAAAAAAGAAAAAAAGTCTTTCAAGGTTCTATTTCTGGAGTCCCAGAGACTGAGAACTGGAGGAGACCAAAGAAAGCATCTTGTCCAATCTCTTCATTTTATAGGTGAAAGTAACAGCTAATATTTAGTGTTTTCTGTGCCAGGCTCTTTGCTAAGTTCTATATAACATGTAATTCTCAGGATATCCTGTGAGGTGGAGACTCACTGTCCTATTTTACAGGTGAGTAAACTGGGTCCGCACTCCTACCCACTTTGCCTTACTGTCTCTCTATTGTTAAAGAATACTTTCAAACAGTTCTATCACAAGCATATGCCAATGTTTTATTACAATCTTGCACATAAGGGAAAAAATCTGTAGTCATCCAAAGAATCATCCTGGTAGAGACATTTTAGGAAAAGTGACTGGAACGAATCACAAACTAGTTATAAAGAAAATAGTGATTGGTTAAAGGTCAATTAACTCTTGATCTGGGCTGTTGGTGAGTGATTTCCCATAATAGAGAAGCACTTGCCTGGCAGAGTCCTTTTTACATGTGTCACAGATTAATCAATATGTATTAATTATCACCCCTTATCACTCTCAAAAGTGTCTGTACAGATGAGAAAACTGAAGCCCCAGAGTGGGCCATTGATTTGCGTAAGGTCCCATGGAAAGGTAGTTAGTGGCAGAGATGGAATTAGAACTCAGGCCAATGTTTTATGTATTAAACAAGTTGTTCCCCCCAAACCCAGCTATTAGTCAATTAATGGAAATCAGACACTCTTGTTTCTTTCTGCCTACATAGCTCTTAGCATTTTAAAAATTCCTGGGAGTTGCCTTATGTACCTGGGGATATTTTTTGTACTGTGTTCTGGGCTTATGAGGAAGGAAGGAAACAGAACTGATACTTCCCTAAATACTTTTTTCCCTTCTCTGTAGGCAGAGATTAAGCAATCACCGACCTGATTTCATCATTACAATGAATGTAAGCCTGACAATTTACAGGAAACTTATTGTTCCTTTCCATTCCAGAAACTTGTGATACTTTCCCTCACTACATGTTGCAAACAGCTAAGTCAAGTTGTCTGTGATAGTAGTCAACACCTTTCCCTTGGGCCGTATTCACTGCACCGTTCAGCATGTTAGCTCATAATAGAGCCTTTGATTGGAGTTGGTGTTGACTTGGCAATATTTATTAAGAACAGGTAAGTGATACACGGGTATGTCTAGGGGATGGAAGGCTCTTACCTGTCTGGAACTTTTGCAAAGAAACATTATGGACCACTGTATACATCTTATCTCCACATTTCTACTGGAGTAAACTATGGTCTTCGCATTACCTGAACTATTTCTTTTCCAAAGATAATCTAAGGAACTGAAGTACTCTATATTTGGACACATATAGTTGGTGGAGTGGCCTACGTTCTTCTTTGTCACCTTTCGCTCCTGTTCAGAGGTGAATAGCACATATTAGGCATTTAGTTTGTTGACATAAACTGATGACAGAGAGCTGTTTTTCAGTGTAAGGTTAAGTACAGATTGTAGGATGAGGAAGACATAGATTTATATCCCTGATTTTCCACTCACTAGCTCTGTGACCTTGGACAAGTCAATAACTCTAAACATTATTTTCCTTTTCCCGTCAAGTGGGAAAAACAGTAGAAACTTCCACATATGGTAGTTGTGAGGATTACACATGACAATTCATGTAAAGCACTTATAATACATGTTAAGACATCAATACATCTTAATTATTGTTTTCTTCTGTTTACCTCCACCTGTATCTTTTCTCTTTCCTTTAATCCATCCCCCACTCTGTTTTTCCTCATCTTTTAACTTCTGTCCTATCTGTCCCTTTTTCTTTTATGCCTCTTCCTCTTCTCAGCTCTTCTGTTATCCTATGCCTTTGTATATGTCCAAGCATGTCTTTTTTTCATGTATGAGGCATCAGTGAATCACCTCTAGGGGAGAGAGCTCCACACCTTGAATAAAAGGGCACAGTAAGTAGCACCCGTATTCCAGTCTGATGACTTATTCTTATTTATGTAATTGATTTTTGGCTGCGTTGGGTCTCAGTTGTGGCACGCAGGATCTTTGTTGAGGCATGCAGGATCTTTTGTTGTGGTGCGCAGGCTCTTTATTGTGGCGTGCGGGCTTCTCTCTAGTTGTGGAGTGCGGGTTTTCTCTAGTTGTGGCACGCGGGCCCAGTTTCCCCATGGCATGTGGGATCTTAGTTCCCTGACCAGGGATCGAGCCTGCGTCCCCTGCATTGTAAAGCGGATTCTTTACCACTGGACCACCAGGGAAGTCCCTGATGCCTTATTCTTTTAGTCAAGAATGTGCTCCAAAAATACAAACTTAAAGTTCTGGGAATGGACACAGACTCACTGTGAGCACAAAGGGCCACGGAACAGGAAAATGCCCAATGTGGTAGATCCCCCCCACCCCAACTTTCTAGCAACTATTTGGACGTTAAAGAGATCTGGCAGCTAGGGCGGCCTAGCCAAAGTGAAGATGGTCCTGTGTGTATGTCCTATAGGAAGTGCAACAGGGGCTTGGTGGTCTAAAGAAGAGAAGTCAGCTAGAACTCACTGGAATGGCTTCCTACCGACAAGCTGGGAAAGGCCCATGTCAGAAGCAAGGGACCGTGTGGCAGGAGATGAAGGCGTAAGTCTCCAGGCACAGGTACAGGAAGCATTCCAGGACTCTATATGTCTGTGCAGTAGGCTGGGGCTTCCGAGAGACTGGATATAGCTCTGAAATGATGGATCTAATGGTGATTGATATTAATTAAACTGAAATCTTTAAAAAAACGTAATTTTGTTTTTCAAATACAGAATTTGGAAAAAAGTTTTGTTAAAATTTTGAGAAAAAAGTAGCTCCCCTCTCCCCTAAATCAGCCACAGTCCCAACACCAAAAGATAGCCACTGTCAACATTTTGATGTATTTCCTTTTATCCCCTTTCAAATGCATTTATAAAATACAGTTGCCATAAGATTGTTTCTATTATATTCATTTCTGTATTCTGACATTAAAAGTAAACATACTCATTTAAAACATTGGAAAGAATAGAAAAATATAAGGGAGGGAGGGACTCATCTATAACTTTTGTCAATCAGAGAAGACATTAAGGCTTTGTGTCATTTATGCCACCCTTTTTATGCATTTTTGTAAGCTTGTTATGGATTATGTGCAATTTTGATTCTGCTTTTTTCAGTTAACCTTATATCATACCTGTTTCCCCAAGGTCATTAAAAACACCATCCTTACCCTCAAAGATGCTTCCAGTCCTACCAGGAAAATTGATGCGGACCCAAGGGTGTCATAAGCAGAGTAACCAGAGGCAGAGCAGATTAGATACAATTTTGGGATAAACATAAAATGGCTCTACCTGCAATTAGCCCGGCTGCTGCTGATTATATATAATCGAACATTTTAGTATTTTTAAAGACTTAAAAGTCTTTTAAAATGCATTATTATTAACAAATTTTTATAACTGTAAGAATAATAGGTGAACACAGTAAAATATTAAAACTGTATCAAAGGGTATGTATTTAAAAGGCATTTAACTGTTTCCCATCCTAGAAGCCCTGCTCACAAATTTCTGCTGTCTTATCCTAGAAACACATACTATACTTTTTTTTTTAAACACAAAAGAGAACATATTTAACAAAGTGTTCTCTACATTGTTTTTCTTCTTAACTTAGAACATCTTGGTTTCATTCCATATCAGCAAACATAGATCTACCTTATACTTTTTAACAGATGCCTATTTGTCCATTGAATGAATGTACTATAATTTATTTATCTAATATCCAGTTGATAGACAGCTAGTTGTTTTCAATTACTTTTGTCATTGTGCAAAAGATTTTATTATATCTTTTGTGACAAGCTTTTTTTTCCATAGTGTTATGGGCTGAATTGTGTTCCTCCCAAATTCATATGTTGAAGCCCTAATCCTCAGTATGTCAGAATGTGACTGTATTTGGAGACAGGGCCTTTAAAGATGTGATTAAGTTAAAATGAAGTGGTTAGGGTGGGCCCTAATGCAATCTTCCTGGTGTCCTTATTTGAGAAGGAGATTAGGACATAGACACCAGACATACACAAGCACAGAGCAAAGGCCATGTGAGGACACTGTGAGAAGGTGGCCATTTGTAAGCCAAGGAGAGAGGACTTAGAAGAAATCAAACCTGCTAACACCTCAGTGTTGGACTTCCAGAACTGCAAGAGGAGAAATTTCTGTTGTTTAAGTCTGTGATATTTTGTTATGACAGCTCCAGCAAACGAATACACACAGGCACTCATCTGTATATAGTGAAAACCAATGGGGAAATAGAATTCACTACTTAAGTTTAAAGAAAGAAAGTAAAAGTTTGGGGCAAAATGCAGGCTTATGTATATTTCATTTTCTGAGGTCCATGTGCATATAAAGTATCTGAAAGGAAAATGAAAAAAAAAAACCCAAAAAACCAAAACAAACCATAGCATCTGGCCTCACATTCCAACTCAGTGGCTATCATTTCTTTTAATAATGCCATCATCCCTGCTAAGAGCTTTACTCCTAAATCAACCTGCAGCAATTGTTGATTGGCTAATTTGACTGACAGTAAGCATCAACTCTGCTACTGAGTTAGGACTGGGTTTCCAGCTGTTGGGGATAGCAACAACTTTTCATTGCTTGCTTTCACAAGTAACCCGCTGCAGGGTAAAGTGCTGTGTCACATACTCAGCTAAATGGAGTTAAATATAAATGCCTTAGAACTGACTTTCCCTGACCAGTAACCCTCTCCAGGGCCCTCAAAACCAGGGTTGGAAAATACCAGTGAAGAGGCCTCATGTCATCATACATTTAGGTCAACAGGGAATGATTTGGCATTTTCTTCCCCTGTAGCATGCTGTTTTCAGAGAGAATGAGAGAAGGAAAGAACAAATTACCAATCCACCAGGCACTATATACTTTGGAATTTCACTGCTCTGTTCATATGCCTTATCTAGTTTCCTTGTTACCCACAGCTAGATGGTCTATTAGAATTCCTTCGCTTTCATTTACCAGAAGAAATCATAAAGGCATGATTAAACCGACAACCTTAGCCTTAATAACAGTTCGTGATCTGATGTAGTTGTAGGAATCCATAAAAACGATACTACACTGATCAATGTCTTCTTTTTTGGGGCGAAAGTTTAATGTAAATCAATCATTTATTCTGGATATATCAGGTGATTAATTATTATCTTACTCAGCATATGGAGCAAATGTTAATAACTTCTTCTGAAGGGAAGAATGACCCACAGGACTTATTTTTTTATATTACTTTATTTCTTTCATTTTGTCATCTTAAATTCCCTGAAATGGCCAGTCCAACGTGGCTGTAGTTTAGCTAACTACACAGCTTCAAATTCTAGATTACAGTGAAACTGTGGGTGGATGGACTTTTTTGTTGTTAAACACATATTTAATGTGCTTGGTTCTAGGGGTACACTGGTGAACAACAGACACAAACAGGTATTGGGAAATAAAACATGGTGTATTAAAAGCTAGTTAAAATGAGGAAATTACAGAATGCCATGAACTTCCCTCATTCCTTCTTTCTTTATTCAACTATTGAGTACTAAGTGTATGTAAGATAGGCATTGTTCTAAGTGCTGAGGATAAAACTATGTGCATATTCTCATGGAGCTCATTGCTCTATATAACTGGTTGACCTGAGGTCTGGGTCTACATTCCAAGATAGCTAGAGTGACAGATTAGAATGAAGTAAAGAAATAGATGGAAAATAAGAAAATGTCTTCTGGGGGGTATTAAAAAATATAGAGGCAAAACCATAGTGAATGAGTAGAGTTTTAAAAGAAAGGAGAAGGGGAGAGGATGGGAGAAAATGAGAGAGATATCAAGGACCTTATCTATATTCTATTACTTAGGTGCTATTCCTGTTTCTAGGACAGACTCTGTATAAACCGTCATCTCTGTATCCCACACAACTAACAGGGTGCCTGGGACGGTGTTATTGGACCTAGATTTATATGTCCGGATTACTCGCTAATTTGTGGGATGCTAGGTAATTACCAGAATGCCTTCAATACTTAGTTTCCTACAGTACTACCTCACAGATTTGTTTTATTTAATAATGATAGCTTACAGACAGTACTTACTATGTGCTAGGTACTATTATAAACAATTCAAATGTATGAACTCTCTTAATTCTCATAACAATCCTATGAGGTAGGTATTTGTCTTAGTCAGCTCAGATTGTTATAAAAAAATACCATAGATTGGGTGGCTTATAAACAGCTGAAATTTGTCCTGGTCCTAGAGGTTGGAAGTCCAAAATCAGGGTGTCAGCATGGTGAGGGCCAGACTGCTGATTTCTCCCTGTGTTCTCACCTGGGGAAGAGCAGAGAAGGGAAGCAAGCTCTCTAGGGGACTCATTATTAGGGTTTTACCTTCATGACGTCATCTAATCCTATTATCTCCCAAAGGTCCACCTCCTAATAACACATGAGGGGTAGGGTTTCAACATTTGAATTTGAGGCAGGCACAAGCACTGAGTTCATGGCTGTATTAACCCCATTTTATATACGAGGAAACTGAGGCACAGAGAAGTCACGGTAGCTTGCTCAAGATCATACATGTAGTATATGGCAAACGAGGAATCCAACTTCATCTCCAATCTGTGCTTTTAAACACTGCTCATATTGCCTCTCAATAAATGGCACATAGTAAGATTAGAGACAAACAAATGCATTCTTCTGCAAAGTTCTTTCTTACAGCCTTCTACTCCATCATTTATTGAATATTTATCAAGCCCTTATATTGTCCTGGAACTGTGATAGACAATACAGATACAAGGGGTGAACAGAACATCCGGTTCTTGCTCTCCTGGAGTTTATTGTCATTAAGCAAATAACATAACCCTTCCCAGGTTCTCAGCCTTCCCTGTTTTCTCCCATTTCTCTGTGTCTATTAATCCTCCAGCCAGCCAGTCCAGGGTTGATCTGGATGAGCGAAGCCCGTAATAGGGTCTTCCTAGGTCTCCTGGAGGGCTGGGGCCGGGATGAGGTGACCTGTCGGGAAGAGCCAGACTGACCTTTTTCTTGGCAGTGACCTGGTTTGTCTCCTTTCTCTCTGAGCCTCGGGTTAAAATGGAGGGATGTGTCTCGAACTTCCTTTCCGCACTAACTTTCTCTCATTATTTACCCTCCTGCCCAGCACCGAAGGCCTTGCTGACATCCCTGACCTGGCGTCCCTGTGCTTGAGGTGCATTCCTACCTCCTTGATCCCCAGGAGACATTTTCCCTCCTTGGAGTCTCCAGAATTCCACGCGCCCCGTCCCTTTCGCCCGCCCCGGAGGAGATGCGTGGTCCCCGCCCAGCCTCCAGACCCAGGCTCCAAGCCCGCCCCGAGCCCACGGGCCGCCATTGTCCGGTCCTGTCCCATGTCCCCGTTTTCCTCATGGGGCGCAAGTTTTGGGAGCCCCCAGTCCTGGTTCCCCCAATCGCTGGGACCTCTGACCAGCGGGCAGGCGGCCGGGCCGGCATCGGCATGGGCAGGGAGGCGAAGGGCGGCTCAGGAGGGCCGGGGCGCGCACAGCGCAGTCGCCCAGGCGGGCCGGGCGGTCGGGCCGACAGCGGCCATTGTACTCGGTTGCCTCGGCCTCAAGACCTGGTAGGCATAGCGGCAAAAGGCGCTGACAGCACCCTAAAACGACACCCGCTCCTCTCAGATCATGTGTTTTCTGTTGCGAAACATAACAGACAAACAGGGAAACGACTTGGTTTCTTTTTCTGGCGCAGAAGGAGGACGAGCAACGTGAGTTGAGCGGGGAGGTGAAAGCGCGAGCCTCCGCCGCGCGCCTCGTCACGTGGTGCCGTAGGGACCGCATGGCGGCGACCCGCGCGCCCCCGCGTCCCGGCCGGCCCGGCAGCCCGGGCGCGCGCTCCGACGGGGCGGGCGCATGCGCAGGGGGGGGCGCCGCCTCTGCCCCGCGGCGAGGGTGTCTATGGAGAGGCGGCGGCCGCGCCTGCTGAGGCGGAGGCTGAGGCGGTGGCGATGGCGCCCTTCCCCGAAGAAGTGGACGTCTTCACCGCCCCACACTGGCGGATGAAGCAGCTGGTGGGGCTCTACTGCGACAAGGTAACGGTGTGCGGGCCTCTGGCTCTGGGCGGCGCGGGCGGAGGGGAGGAGCGGGCCGAATCCCTGGGCGGCCGGGCCTGCGCGGCGCCCTCAGCCCCTGGGGGCCGCGCCGGGCGAATTGTAGCCTGCGCAGCTGTCAGCGCCGTGCTCGCTGCCCCGCACCTTCCGCGGGGAGCCCACGCCCCGCCCGGCTGGCGGCCTCGGACGTGCCCTCGGAGCTCGCGGCGCGGCCCCTTCCCGGCCGAGGGCCTGGCCACCCGCCGCCCTCGAGGCGGGCTCCCCGCGGCCGCGCCGGGCCTCCCGCCCCTGCCCTCTGAGGGAGAGGGGCCCCTGCGCCCCTACCGATCTCTGGGGACCCCGGGCCGGCTACCTGCGGTGGCCTCCTCTCCCCCTGGCGCAGGCTGTTTCTGTAGTTGCCCGCCACCTCCCCCATCAATACTGCCCCCAGCCCTACCCCCGGCCTGTGTTGGGCCTCCCCGATTCTCCTTACGAACACCCATCCATTCTTCTGAACCTCTGGCCCGGTTTCTGGCCCAACGAGCACCTTCTCCCAACTCCTCCCTGCTCATTTTACGCCCCACCTTTTCTCTGGTTTGATTTGGGAGAAAACTCAGGTTTCGTGGCTTACGAACCAGAGAACCTTCACTCTTCTTTTGTGGTCTTTTTCCTTGCAACTTTTATTGTCCGGAGCGTTTACTAGATGTCGATTTTGTTATAAGACAGCTATTCTCTGTTGGAATTCTTTACGTGGGCTCGAATAAAAGGGCTTCGGAACAAGTTGATTTAACTGCGAGAACCTTTTTGCACTCTTAATTGGTGCAGCATAAGCTGAAAAAGCACTTTTGTGGAGATAGTTCAGGGCTGTTTGCTAATGCTTTTTGAGTCCACATTTTTGTCAAAAATTTATGTTGGGTAGAGTCCACATACGGATATTCTGAGAACTTCAGGCAATCCTGCTTCGTGTAGAAATGAACCAAACAAAAAGCATTTAAAGACCTATTGCTTAAGCATGGATATCAACTTTGATGAACATTCAGAAATTACATAGCACTAAGCAGAACCGCTGTTGCGAGAAAAGAGGTGTTCTTATAGCCCATGAGGTGGTTGGAGGATGCCCCGTGTTCAGTGCCAGGCCACACTTAAAAAGCATCCACAACCATCTTTTCCCTCCCTCCATTTTGAAAATTAACAATACCCGATTCAGATACAGGTTTAAATACCACGGCAGTCTAGGACAGTGGTTCTCAACCTTGTTTGCTCAGTAGAATCACCCTAAAGCTGTTAAAAATGCTGATGCTCAAGTCACTAAAATCAGCATCTCTGAGGCTGGGACCCAGGCATCAAGTATAATTTAAAGCTCTCCAGGTGAGTCCAGTGTGAAGCCAAGGGTGAGAACACTTTTCCAGGAAAAACATAATGAATGGGTAAGCCGTTAGTTAAGCTGTGTAACTCTGGAATTAAAAAATACATATATTTGTTTAATTTATTTAGTTTTGGCTGCACTGGGTCTTTTTGCTGCACGCGGGCTTTCTCTGGTTGCCGCAAGCGGGGGCTACTCCTTGTTGCAGCGGCTGGGCTTCTCATTGCGGTGGCTTCTTGTCGGGGAGCATGGGCTCTAGGCGCGCGGGCTTCAGTAGTTGTAGCATGCGGGCTCAGTAGTTGTGGCTCGCGGGCTCTAGAGTGCAGGCTCAGTAGTTGTGGCGCATGGACCCAGCTGCTCCGCGACATGTGGGATCCTCCCTGACCAGGGCTCGAACCTGTGTACCCTGCATTGGTGGGCAGATTCCTAACCACTGTGCCACCAGGGAACCCCTAGATTTTTGAGTTAGCTTACTGTAGTGTTTTTACCTGCTCTGGCTTTTGAACTTAGTTATTCTGACGGTATCCTTTAATTGCAGGAAAGAAAAAAATGGGTAGGTTTTTTTACTTTCTCAAAACCAAAAAGGGAAAGTTAATGAGGAGTAATAGAATTTGAGGTCTTCTCTCTAGACTGGGGAGGGGTGGTCCAGGACCACCTGAAATTGTTATGGAAATTTTGGTGCATGTGTACATTTTTCTAGGAGGTTTGTGGCTTTCATCAGGTTTCCAAATGATTGTGACCCTCCCAAAATTGGTAAGAATCACAACTTTAGCTACGTGCTAGACTAACCAGCGTATTTAAAAAATTGAAGAAGTCAGTCACTAATGTTGTGTGTCATTACCTGGTGATTGAGAACGTTAGAACAAATTTTGAAAATACAGTGCCCTTTTTAAAAACAATATTTGAGTCACATAAGATTCTTTTTGGTAGTTAAATGTCCCCTTTTGAAATAACTAGGAAAGCATTTTCAATTTGACATAGCAGAAATTAAAATTATCACTAATTTTGAGTTAATTAGATGTAGTTAATGAGATTGTTGTATAAATTCATCAGGAAGATTAAAAATTCCAATTTTCTGAACTGTGGATCAGAGACCAAGGTGATTTAGGGGAAAAAATAAAACTGCGTAGGAATTATACATCCGGATTCCTTCTTGATACTGATAGTTAATTGGAATCTCTCCTAGGATGCCCTTTGGGAGCGAAAGGGGAAAAATGTATTTTATAATGGCTAAATTGTCTTAAAGGAGTATATGTTTTTATTAATTTGGCATCTCAACTTTTTTTTAAAATTATTTTATTTTTATTTTATTTATTTTTGGCTGCGTTGGGTCTTCATTGCTGCACGCGGGCTTTCTCTAGTTGCCGCGAGCAGGGGCTACTCTTCGTTGTGGTGCGCAGGCTTCTCTTTGCAGTGGCTTCTCTCGTTGTGGAGCACGGGCTCTAGGCATGTGGGCTTCAATAGTTGTGGCATGCGGGCTCAGTAGTTGTGGCTCGCAGGCTCTAGAGCGCAGGCTCAGTAGTTGTGGTGCATGGGCTTAGTTGCTCCACTGCATGTGGGATCTTCCTGGACCAGGGCTTGAACCCGTGTCCCCTGCATTGGCAGGCGGATTCTTAACCACTGCACCACCAGGGAAGCCCTCAACTTTTGCCTTTACCATGTTTTGCCTGTACAGACCACGGGTATCCAGCCCAAACAGCATATAGTAAAACTTTACAAAATGAGAACTAGCTTTTGTACTTAAACGAAAAAGATACAAAATATGTTATTTCATCGTACGTATTCTATATGTTGACTCTGAATGCCCAGTAATTATAAAGAAGTCAGTTTTATTTTGAATATTGACTTTTCAAGTACAATATATTTTAGAAGCATCCATTTATTTATTAGCAACAACAATTATTTACGTGCTTAGACTATTTTATTTAGAATAATTCTGAAGTTGTGGGCCATTTTTTTTTTAAGAAGATGTTGGGAGTAGGAGTTTATTAATTAATTAATTTATTTTTGCTGTGTTGGGTCTTCGTTTCTGTGCGAGGGCTTTCTCTAGTTGTGGCAAGCGGGGGCCACTCTTCATCGCAGTGCGCGGGCCTCTCACTATCGCGGCCTCTCTTGTTGCGGAGCACAGGCTCCAGACGCGCAGGCTCAGTAGTTGTGGCTCACGGGTTTAGTTGCTCCGCGGCATGTGGGATCCTTCCAGAACAGGGCTTGAACCCGTATCCCCTGCATTAGCAGGCAGATTCTCAACCACTGCGCCACCAGGGAAGCCCATGAAGTTGTGGGCCATTTTAAATATTGCTGTATTATATCTAATTTAATACTTCGCTCATGGGTTTCCTTTTACATTTATAAAAGGTTTAGAAAGATTTTTCACTGTTGTGATCCAGACAGCAGTCCTTTTAGGTACGTAAAGGCGGAGATATTTCTGTATAGCTGGGGATTTGTAGGGCTAGATTAGTTAGACCGAGTTTACATAAGCAGTTAGTGATAGATCCAGATGGAAACCCAAGTCAGGATCATGATTCCTAGTTTAATTTTCTTCGTATAAAACCAGAGTAGTTTCTGAAAAAATTTTCTGGTGACAGTCTATTATGAAATCTTTCGCTAATTCACTGACCTTCCAAATTAGGATGATTTTAGGCAATATTTACATTGGATCACATCCTTTTTTCCAGTTTATTCCAATTCCTCAGTTTTTCCTCTAATTCTCAAAACTTGACAACATTAATTCTGCCAGTGGGCATGGAGTTTCTACTGTCACTTGGCCCTGTAGTAGCTTGTATTGGCCATGCGAGATATAGTTCCTATTCTTTAGGAGATTACAGTCACACATTTGTGCTAGGATGGAAATCCAAATGCTGGTTAGTGGGAGCAAAGGGAGGTATTTGGTCAGCTCTACATTAAAGTGTCAGGAGTGGGCTTACAGTCTCTTTGAACTGATTTCTGAGAACAAGGTAGGTGATGGTTGTAAAGATGTGCATAGTACAGAGCTTTCCAGACTGTACAATAAACCAGCTATAAAAAATTCAAGCGGTGGAGGCTTTATGGAGTGCCCAGGTTTTTCAGGTAAGGATATTACCTGAAGTGCCATCTACTTTATCATTTTATAAAGATAGGACATTTAATGAGCAAAGCCATAGGGAGAAAATAAGCTCAGAATAATTCGAATAGATTATTTTTTAAAAATTGAATGAGTATAGCTTTATGAAGAATTCATTTAGTTTTCCTCGATTTTCTGTTCCTATGCATACCTGTAAAAACTGTTATTGACTGGCATTGGGTTATTGGAGAGAATACGTTTTGAATTGAGAGCTAAGGAGAGGAGGGAAAAGGGAATTTAATGAGTTCTTACTACATGCTTACTTACTTTTAATCCTCACAAGAGCCCTGTGAGACAAGTATTATCCCTTATTTAAAGATGAGGAAACAGACTTAGTGGTTAAGTAACTTAGCCAACTCACTCAACTAGTAATTAGGGGAGCCCGAATTTTTAACGTTTAGAATTTGTTTCCTTTCTGAAGCCCATGTTTTTTGCGTTACCTTACTGGTTCTGCTATTTGCTACTAGCTGTATGATTTTACGCAGAACATTTCACCTGTGGATCATAGGTTTTTCTGTCTGTAAGTTAGTTTGAGCAGATAGTTATTAAGGTTTCTTCACTGAGTGTAAATCAGCCTCGCTTAAATGAAAGCATTGTCTGGCCGAGGAGAGAAAAAGTAAAAACTTATTTGGGGTAATAGTATTTGAGTTTTTGTTATGCTGTTTTTCATATCTGCTTCTGAACTTAATATCTAGTCTTTAAGTGGCACACAGCTTCAAATCAGTTTGAAGCCAGGCTGTAAGTATGATTTTAAGTTGTAGAATGTCTGAGGCAGAAAATCAGTTTTTTAAAAATTGTTTACATGATACTCTTTTCTTTCTTTATAAATTTATTTATTTATTTTTGGCTGTGTTGGGTCTTCATTGCTGCGCGCGGGCTTTCTCTAGTTGCGGCGAGTGGTGGCTTCTCTTGTTGCGGAGCAAGGGCTCTGGAGCGCAGGCTCAGTAGTTGTGGTGCACAGGCTCAGTTGCTCCACCGCATGTGGGATCTTCCCGGACCAGAGCTCGAACCGGTGTCCCCTGCATTGGCAGGCGGGTTCCTAATCACTGCGCCACCAGGGAAGTCCCAGAAAGTCAGTTATAAATTCTTTTAAAATATGGGAGATACCATGTTACTGATTGTTACTATTTGTTGATTATGTGTATCCTGTTCTATGTAGGTTCCTTGTTGAATCTGCTAGGCATCAGACGATACACGCTTATAGGTCACTTGGGAACTTTTATAATCTTACTGTAGAACAGTGTTTTTCAAAGTGTGTTCTGTGACCCACTAGTGGGTCGTGGAATCGATTTTGTGGGTCAGAAATAACATTAAAAAAATGAGGGGACTTCCCTGGTGGTCCAGTGGTTAAGACACGGGCTTTCACTGCCGTGGACTTGGGTTCGATCCCTGGTTGGGGAACTAAGATCCCACAAGCCGTGTGGTGCAGCAAAAAAAAAAAAAAAAAAAGGAAAAGTAAATGATAGAGTACATCACAGATTAGGGAGGGAAATATTGTTTCCTGAAATTTGTTTGAAGTGTTTGTGATGTGTGTGTCTGGATTGTGCTATATTTCATACTAAAGGTCATGGTTAAACATGTTTGAAAAAACACTTCTTTGGGGCAGCATTTCTCAACTGCAGCACTGTTGACATTTTGGGCCAGACGGTTCTTTGTTATAGGGGCTGCTGTCCCGGGCGTTGTAGAATGTTTAGTCCGTCCCTGCCATTTACCCGCTAAGATGGCAGTAGTGCTTCTGCAGTCTCTAAACCTTGTCCATTAGTTCCTGGGGGGCAAAATCGAACCCCTGGAGAGAACTAATATTTTAGAGCAAGCATTCTTTCTGACAATTTACTCTGTTGGCTCTGAAGAGATAGCTTTATGATTAGGACTAACATTGCATCTTGTGGAAGGTAAGTAGGTTTTATAGTCATAGAGAGTTGACCTCTGTTTTGTTGTCTACCAGTTGTATGATTTTGGGTAAGTTATTTTCTCTGAGCTTCAGGGTTTTCACCTATAAAATGGGAATTATAACATCTACTTCCTAGGATTGTTGTTAAGAATTAAATAATATCTAAAAATATTTAGTATAGTACCTAGCACGCTCTAGGCCTCAGTATGTCCCAGATATTATTAGGGTCTAGGTTTATTTTTTTTCTCAATCAAGTCTCTATGATTGAGTAACTTTCTAGAGGTAAACAATTTAAAAAAATGATTAATATACACAAATTTTTTAAAAGTTAAACTGTATATGCTCAGGTTATTCTTTTCACTGCTAAATTTACTGACTTTAGGTACCAGGTTAAAAACAGTTGCTCTTTTCAAGTGGAGAAAAACTGACTTGGGTAGGATAAGGACTTCTAATGATAGTTTTGTTTGGGTTAAATATAGGAATAACAGAAAAACCTAAGTAGGCTTATATATGTTATATTCCGTGTTCTTTAAATATATTAACTTATTAAATCATCACAAGAACCCTATTAGGTAGTTAATATTATTAGCCTTATTTTACAGATGAAGAAATTGAGTGAGGTACGTAGCAACTTAGTGACTTGATGGCAGAGATGGATTCACACCTAAGCAGTCTGGCTCCAGAGTCAGCACTTTTAACCACTCTGCGGGATTAACTCTATGCATAATGGAGAGTCCTTTTGTCTAATTTGGTTCTCAGTCTGTAGCATGAACCTGGTCTTTACCTTAGCTTGTTATTAAATCCGAAGGATTTTCTAATAGTCCAGTGAGACTGTATGCAAAACTTCCTGGATGTGTTTTACGATGTTATTTTCCATAACTCACGTGAGGACATTATTTAGTTTTTTGCCATCCTTTTTGTTTTTAAAAAATTTTATAGCCATTATTAATGCTTAATTTACCTCTTATTTCTACTGACTTATTTTTAACTTTTTTTTTAATATAATGGCACACGATAGTATTTGCTGAGATTAGCCCTAGTGGATTTTGTTGTGATTTTGTGTGGCATTTCTTAGGATAAAATCTACAACCTTGGTTTAACCAAATCCATTCTGTCTGTTATTTTTGTATGGCTCAGGAGCTAAGAATGGTTTTTACATTTTTGAGTAGTTGGAAAAAGTAAAAAGAATAATATTTTATGACATGTGAAAGTTACATAAAATTTAAATTTTAGTGTCTGTAAATAAAATTTATTGGAATACGGCCACAGTCATTCATATGACTACTTTTGTGCTACAACAACTGAATTAAATAGTTGCTACAGACAGTATACCTCACACAAAAAAAACAATATATCTGACCCTTTACAGGAAAAGTTGCTAACCCCTGTTGTATTGGGTTGGCCAAAAAATTTGTGTGGGTTTTTCCATAACATCTTACGGAAAAACTGGAACAAACTTTTTGGCCAACCCATAGATAATTTATTTATTGTGGTTACAGTTCGTTGTCTTATTTCACTAGATTGTAAACTCTGTAAAGGCAGAGATGTCTGTTTTGTTCACTGAGGTATCCCAAGTACCAGAAACAGTGCCTGGCTTATAGTAACTGCTCATTAAATATTTGAATAGGGTAAAAAAACCCCATGAATTTATAAAAATGAATGATTAATTTTCAAAGTAATGCTAGCTAATATTTGTTTAGCACCAGTTCATTTAAATCTCACAGCAACCATATGAAGTACAGGCGGTTTTATTACTCCCATTTAACACCAAGAAGAACCTAAGACATTGAAGGAGAAAAGTAGCTTACCCAGGGTTACACAGCTAAATAAATGGTAGGACTGGAGCCTAATCCTAGAGAATCTGGGTCTAGGTCTGGTTTCCTGTAAATGACTCATACCCAATCCATCTGCCTTTTACAGTAGATCATTGGTTAAATTATGTAGTGGAATAGTCTTGCTTTAGGAGTTTGTTGTCTTTTCTGATGCTTTGTCATGAGCTGACTGTTCCTGCCCAGAGCAGGCAATTAAGACACCTTAGACTCTTCTCCATTTTAGGAATACTAGATCAGACTTTACAGAACAAGTCTAGGAAGTATGGTGTTTGTAGCTTCTTTTTCTCCATTTACTGTCTGTTGTTTTTAACCTAATCAGATTTTTCCTCTTAAAATGAATTTTGAAACTGGAATTGACATAATAGAAGATAGATTTAATATGACAGTGGAGGTAATAGAAGGTTTGAATATTACTTTGAACTTCATCTTGAATCGAGTTTCCCGATAATATATATGCTTTGAACATGAGAATTTAACTTGACATTAAATGTAAAAAAATAAAATTATATCAGAATAGTCATTTTCTCTTGTTGAATAGTAGAATTAAAGAAAATGACAGTGTATATATTTCTTTATATTTTCATTGATTTTTATCTTTCCTTCAAGTGCATTTACTTTCTCATGCCCCGATGTACAAGTTTTTCACATTGTACTATTGCAGTGCTTCCACTCTAGGACGTATGTGATCCTTGTATAAACTGCTAAGTGTTTTCCCCCAAAAAAAAAAAAAATTAGTTCTTATAAAATTATCTAATAATGTTCTGGTAGCTCAGTCAGTGTTTTCTGAACAGATCAGACTCATCTTGATATTAAAGTTTAAACAAATTATAATAGAAAGTTCTTGAATTTTTTACATTGTAAAAGTAGTATAATAGCATAAAGAACATTTGAACAAAGAAAAAAGTGCATCACATTATCCTAACACAGCTCTTTTAATGTTTATATGTAACTTTATGGAGTATCTGTATTTAGTATGTGCACAGAGTAATGGAATTTTAGGTTTCGAGGGAGTCTGGTTTAATCTCTTTTATTTAAAGAAACTGTTTTGTTGGTGCGTACATCCTTTCCTTCAGAATTCAAACCAACATCTTCCTGGCCTGGGGTACTTTTTATTATACCATTATAACTTGTTTTTTATGATTTCCTTTCCTACTTTAACAAAGTATAAGGGAGGTATTTTGATATGTACAAAACTAAATAGGAATGCATTTGAGTATTTCCTATTGGTGCATATTTGCATGTATTTATTATGCCTTTCTTTTTAAATTTTTATTCAGCTTTCTAAAACCAACTTTTCCAACAACAATGATTTCCGTGCTCTTCTGCAGTCTCTGTATGCTACTTTTAAGGAGTTCAAAATGCATGAGCAGATTGAAAACGAATACATTATTGGTTTGCTTCAACAACGCAGCCAGACCATTTATAATGTGCATTCTGACAATAAACTCTCTGAGATGCTTAGCCTCTTTGAAAAGGGTCTGAAGAATGTTAAGGTGAGTTGCAAAAATGGATATTTATCACAGCTTGTGCCATCTTCTGATATGTCATTGGCAAAACTTGTTAGCATTTTATAGTAAATGATGTTACTATAGTATAGTAAATGTATGTTAAAGAAAAAAAAATTATTCTGACCTTGTTAAAGACGAGACGGTAAGGAAGACTTTATTCAAGGGATTACTGCAATGGGGTTTTGCAGTAGGAGAGAGAGATTGGGTTGAATTCTTATAGCCAGGGAGCAGAGGTGAGGGTCAGGAAAATTACTAAGAGGAAACATCAAGGCTGGGAGATTCTTGCTAGACTGACTCTTGCTTCCTTTTGCTGAAGGCATACCAAGGTGACAAGATATTGAGGGTGGATAGATATTGAGGGTTATCAAATGCCAAGGGTGGTAGTGGTGGGGTTGATAGACTGATTCAGGATGATTTTGGTAAAACTGGACTAAGTGGGCCAAGGACAGAGCTCAAGGTCAGGGCCTGGCTGAGAAGACTCAGTGGATCCTGGCTCAGGTTTGATGAGAATCTTTATCAGTTACCTCTTTGTTACTATATGTAAAATTCTATCATGAATGCTGCTCTCCAAATCTTAAAGGTGTTTTTGTAAGTTGAAATTTCAATTACTGTACAAATTTTACTTTCTGATAACATTTGCTGAACTCTTAAAAGAAATCTGTAGTAAATGCAGTTATTGGTGACTAAAGGTAGAATTGTTACTTAGAATGAACAGGGCCGTAGGGGTGGTTACAAAGAATAATTTTTAATTGTATGACGTAAAATTAAAGATATTTTTGGGAGTAGTTTAGGATAATGGTGTAGAGAAATTTCCCTGTTAATTATATTTACATATTATAGGATATTTGGTCTTCATTTGTCCCCCTTTTGGCTTGGTGAAACATAGACTTAAGTTGTAACTCTGTCAAACCACCATGCACCTTTCATTGATAGATTTGTGTTCTAGAAAGACTGTTCTTAAGTAGGGAAATGATGGATTGAAGGGAAAAAAAAGACTCAAGCAGGAAGATTGTTATAAAAAAATTATTGTAATCGTCTCCAGAAGAATACACAGTAGCTATTTGGTGGGGAGGTAGGAGATTGGGTAGGGATAGGGTACTGGGAGGGAAGATGGTATAGGAAGATTTATTTTTTTATTGAATACTCCTTTGTACTGTTTGAATTTTATATCATGTTCATGTATACCTATTCAATAAAATGATTAAGATCAGAACTGAAGTAGTAACTAGTGGAGACAGAAGGGAAGGGACAGACTTGAAAGTAATGTAGGACATAAAATTGATAGAAGGTAGTGCTTGCATATACAGGAAGGAGGAAAGGAGAAAGAGAAAGGAAATAAGAGTGAGAATTGAGCTTAACTTTCTAGGGAATATAGAAGAGGCTAAAAAGATCCATTATGGGCAGGTTGGGTTTGAACTGCTTGTGCAGTCCAGGTGGGCATTTATAAGTAGGAGGCGGCATTAGTTGCGCTTCAAGGTTGGAAGGGTAATTTGGTTTGGAAAAGCAAATTTGATAATTATCAGCATGTAAGTAGAAATGGAAGCCACTTGGGCATGCTTAAGGAAAATGTGTAAAATCCTAAGAGAATAGGACATTGGATAGACTATTGGGAAGCAGTTTAGTAAATTAGTTAAAAAAGGAGGAGACTAGAGAGGACTCAGCAGGGTTAAGATATTCCCACATTTTAAAAGTTTCATTATTTTGTGAATTTTCCACATGTACTAAGTTGAGAGGGCTGATACAGAAGTGATGGATAAGTTACAGGGAGATATGACCATAGTTCATATGGGGAAGAACTCTTTAGCTGTTGTGCAGAGTTAGAACGATTTACCTCAAGGTACAGTGAGCTCCTTGCCTTTAGAAGTGTAGATGGTCTTCTTCAGGATAATGTAACAGGTATTCTGAATTGTTTAGTAGAGGATACGCTAGATGACCTTAAAGGGATTCTGTAATGATATAGTCCAGTAGGCGCTTATGAACCGCTCAGAGGTATATTAATCGGAAAACAGACACATTGAAATTGTATAAATGTATGCATTAGAAATCAGTAGAAGTTTTGAGCAAATACTTGCTATTTTTAGACTTTTTATGACATTTTTAAAAAGAAGTATGAGATCACATTATTAAAGGAATTCAAGGTTCTTTTAAGAGATGTTTTGAGGCCATACTTTATACTTAGGAAAGTACAGAGACCATTTTGCTATTTGTTAGTCCCATTTTTTACCCTGACGTTTCAAGTTACATTTCACACTGACTTTCTAGGATCAGATACAGTATAAATTATGAAGCGAAATTTTTATAGAATACAGTTTTTTTGTTTGTTTCTAGAATGAATATGAGCAGTTAAATTATGCGAAACAGTTGAAAGAGAGACTGGAGGCTTTTACAAGAGATTTTCTTCCTCACATGAAAGAGGAAGAGGAGGTAAGCATAATTTTTCCTCTTTGTGATTTTGCTTTATAAAATTGGAGAAATGTTATTTATCCTTTGAGTCTTCAAAATAATACATAGGAAGATGAACCTCCAG
The DNA here is from genome assembly GCF_059928025.1 of Delphinapterus leucas. Taxonomy (NCBI): domain Eukaryota; kingdom Metazoa; phylum Chordata; class Mammalia; order Artiodactyla; family Monodontidae; genus Delphinapterus; species Delphinapterus leucas. The sequence continues at coordinate 42,998,975 of NC_143133.1, read as the reverse complement.
ATCTTTTTAGAAAATGAAGAAAAACCCAAGGGAAAAAAACATTAATTTTGTTTCCTTAGAGAGTTTGTTGCTTTTCATTGACTGAGTGATTGATTTAATTCATTTACTCAAAAAATATTTATTCTCTTATTATGTGGATGGCACTGTATTGATTGTTAACTTTTTATGCTACCCTAATGTCTTTTCTGAACCTTTAGAAGATCCTTTAAACTTTTTAATGTTTTCTCTATTTCCATTCTAAGTTTAAAGAATTTTTAGTGTTCTTTTTTTAGTAGTGGATTTTAGTAATTAAATGGTGGTGTTAAACTTATCAGTCTTGTAACTAGTGCACATGTATTAGGATATCCCTGAAGTGGATGAGCAAAACATTTTCTCATTCTCTTCTTTCTCTAAAGTGGGATGAGTATCAGGGTAAGGAATAGAGAAAATATTTTATGAGGAACTGGATTCTTGTTCAGCTGTAAATCAGTTACTATAGTGATTTTCACTATAAAAAGGCTTCACCTTATAATCAGATGGCCATTTAAAAAAAATCTACTTTTAAGCCCCTTCCAGACCAATTAAATCAGGTGGGAGATAGAAATGGACATGGATATATTTTAAAGGTTCCCCAAGTCATTGTAATATGCAAATATGCAACCAGCATTGAAACCACTGAGTTACCAGAGCAGTGTTTCTTAACCTGTGATGCACATCAAAATTATCTATGGAGCAAAGAAAAAACAAAAAGCCCTTGGCTCCACCTCTAAAGATTCTAACTCTGTCAGTTGGAGGTTGGGACTAAGCATCTGTTTCAAAGAAGAAATCTCCTAGATAATATTGAATAGTTGAAGGTATCAGTAGAGCTCTGACTTTTATGGTTGGCAGTACACTGGGTACGGTTCTCATATGATTTAGAGGCCCTGTTTGGGTAGAGGTCAGTTGTTGTAGTAGCAGAAAGCAGTTACCTGACCTAAATGTCTCACCATAGGAGAGTGATTTGGAGTGTATGATAAGCTCTGTACAGGAGGACCTTCTGGTTTGGATGCTTTTAAATTGTTTCGAGAATGAGTGGAGAAGCCATAGAAAGAAGGATCTTGGTGGTGGTATTCTTCTTTGCAATTTTTGGGTAAACTAACTTGGTGGTAACAACTAAATTTTTATGTTTTCCAAATATGTGGTCATAATACTACACTTGAGCCATTAATACTTTAAAAGATGTAGAGTAAAACAAAACTAATTAAGCATATTTCCTTATGAGTATTTTGTTTAATTTAGGTTTTTCAGCCCATGTTAATGGAATATTTTACCTATGAAGAGCTTAAGGATATTAAAAAGAAAGTGATTGCACAACACTGCTCTCAGAAGGATACTGCAGAACTCCTTAGAGGTCTTAGCCTATGGAATCAAGCTGAGGAGCGGCAGAAGTTTTTTAAATATTCTGTGGATGAAAAGTCAGATAAAGGTGAGTCATATGTTTAGATAGCTAGCTAGCGATTTATTCGTTCCAAAGCCATTTACTTCTTGTTGATATGACCTTTATATTTTGTTTGAAGAATAATTTAGGCCATTTGTTTTCAAGTATAGTAAATTTAATTGAGGACAGTAGTTTCTATCTCAGAATTTAGTATTGTCTATGATAATTTAACAGCTCATATACTTGGGCCATGTGCAGTATAGTGTTTCTTGAAGGAGTTTATATATATAATAATAATGATAATTTTGATTAGTAAGAATAACTGTCAATATTATTTATATATAAATATATAATGATAATTTAATAATATTTTATTATTAATACTTATTATTATTTTGGCCAATCAAAATTATTGAAAACTACCATATACAGAGCACTTTTGCAGTGTCATCCAATTTTCTGAGCTCCACTGACCATAGTGGCTGTTTTTATCCTTCCTTGTTTTTTCTTTTTTTTTAAAAATCAGTTTTCAAAATCATTTAATGCTTATAGTTTTATCTCTACCCTTTCTCATTCTCTTAGCTTATATCCAGGAATACACAGGGGAGTGAGTATGAGAGGCATAGTTTTTCTATGTATAGTCACTTTGAGAAAACAAATGACAAATGTAAATAAAATATCTCTGCTTTTTTTATTGATAGACTACTTCCTCATTTTTATTCTTTCTTTTGTTTGATAGCTTTGCCTTTTAAAACATCATTAAATAAAATTATTGGCATCCTGAGGCTAGTAAAAATTCCTTTGCTTTTGCTAGATGAGAAATAGCAATGGCATTCCTGTTAAAATTGCTTGAAAGTGTTTGAAATTGGTCCTTTTTTCTTATTTTTATTTAATAAAGTAGGTGAGATGCATGTTGGAACAAAATTGTTTTTATAGGTTAAGCTATAATTAAACCCATAAAGCTTGTGTGCTTCACTCTGAAATGCAGCTTGTGCTTTAGACATCAAGTCAGGACCTGTTGTATCTGGTTTAATTTTAATTATAACATGGGACTTAAAAGCATCATACTTACTATATTGAATTTTCCCACTCCTTCAAAGTAAGTTATAGCTGTATTATGTTTAAAATATTTGCCATTTGTAAAGGGTTAGGTTAAAGTAATTCATCATAGCATTTCTATATTTAAGTTGCTTTGTGAAGACAAATCAAATATATAAGGTACTTAAGATTCTTTTTAGTACATTAATGATGAAACTTTTATATTTTATATTCTTTATTGTACACCTCATTTGCAGTTTTCCTTTGGAAAGTTGCTACTGAAATAACCCATTATAGGAAATTGGATATCCAATAACTGTTTTCTATATTAGCTGCTGACAAAAGATTCCTGATAAATGTTTACCAGCATTAGAAATATTTACATTATATTGTCTCAACTGGCTCATAAATAGGGTAAGGTTGAGGCACCTAAACGTTATAGAGGTCAGATTTCAGAGTTCTGAAACGTGAAAATCAAAGAGGGAACACAAGGAACATGCTGACAGGAGTTGTAATGCATGAATGGAAAACGTTGTGAGATTTGTGTGCATCATTAAAAATGCCCTGGATTTCTCATTATTTGACTGACTCTACACTTGCTGACTTACAGCTGTATAACCTGTTGGGTTCCTTTTTCAAATGATGCTTCTTATGCTACAAAGTGAGTATTGTATTTTCTGCGACGCCTTTGTAAGACGAAGTAAATCCTGTGTTCATTATTGTAGCTCCCACTGATGAAGTATGATTTGGACCACGATAGTTTAACCCTACAGGTTCTTAACAAGTTTAACATCTCCATGTTACCTCTAATCCATGTTATTTCCTTTTCACATCTTGCAAGCAGGAAGGAGTGGACTTTAGGCACTGGATTTTATTTATAGAAATGTGATTGTAATTTCTTACTGCATTTGCTCTTAGAGCCTTTTATATTAAAGGTTTTCTTTTTTATTTCAGAAGCGGAAGTGTCAGAACAATCCACAGGTATAACTCATCTTCCTCCTGAGGTAATGCTGTCAATTTTCAGTTATCTTAATCCTCAAGAATTATGCCGATGCAGTCAAGTAAGCACTAAATGGTCTCAGCTGGCAAAAACTGGATCACTTTGGAAACATCTTTACCCTGTTCATTGGGCCAGAGGTAGGTAAATGGGATGCTTAGTTTGTTTTAAAAATATTTCAATCTGTTTTTTTTTTTTAAGTATATACTCATAGACATTAATAAGCAAGGCCAGGGAGGGAAACTCTGAAAGGTTGACTAAAAATAGGTTTCATAGTTAGATTATATGTCTTTGTATACATTTTTTAAAAGCTAACAGTTCTGAAGTATTCATGAGTGAATTATGTGATGTGTGCAATTTCCTTTCAAATAATTAGGAAAAAATAGTTGGGGATGGAACGAAAAACAATTGGCAAAATGTTGATAATTGTTTTTTCTTAATAAATTTATTTTATTTATTTTTGGCTGCGTTGGGTCTTCGTTGCTGCTTGCGGGCTTTCTCTAGTTGTGGCAAACGGGCTACTCTTTATTGTGGTGCATGGGCTTCTCATTGCAGTGGCTTCTGTTGTTGTGGAGCATGGGCTCTAGGTGCACGGGCTTCAGTAGCTGTGGCTTGCGGGCTCTAGAGTGCAGGCTCAGTAGTTGTGGTGCACGGGCTTAGTTGCTCCATGGCATGTGGGATCTTCCCGGACCAGGGCTCGAACCCGTGTCCCCTGCATTGGCAGGCAGATTCTTAACCACTGTGCCACCAGGGAAGCCCCGATAATTGTGAAGATAGGTGATGAGTACATAGGTGTTCATTATGCTACTTGTTTAATGCTGCTTATTCCTACTTTTGACTATATTTGTAATTTTCCATAACAAAACATTAAAAATAAAATTAATAGGTTGTCAGAACAGCTTTAAATAATAGATGAGTATTTTAAAAATACAAAATAAATTAACTCTATAAAATTTAAAGTTGAGGCACTGTTATGTTTCCCTTTTGATAGTAGCTCAAGATAACTGAATGTATTTTTGTCTTTAGCATATTTTTTTGTGATTAATAATGCCTCATTCTATAAATTACAATTTCATATTAGTTAATTTCATTGTGGTAAGTTAGTTTTACATGTGAACAATTAAAGAAAATTTTGCTTTCATGAGCATATAATGCAGTCATGGGATAAATACAACTAATATGGCATATATTATTCTGTTACTGAATTAAAACAGTTTTTCTAGGTGAGTACCTCAAATTTCACATTAATTGTTTTTAGTTTTTTATAATTTGTCACTTTGACATGGAAATATATATTTTTTACATAATTAAAGTGTGAGTCTGATTTACAAATAGTTTTATTTTTTATATCAATATGTAGCACTTTTAAATAAGCTTTTGTTAGATATATAATATTTTTTGCATGAAGCTCTTTGGAGTATTGGGTAGACTTACATGATCCAAATGATTAGAATTATTATTGTTATGTGGAATAATTTTTCTTATTGTAGGATAATATATTAAGTGAAAGGTCAGATAAGGCAAGTATGGATGTATCACATACTTTTTTATTAGATATATTTTTGATTATGAAGAATTACTTACTAGGTAGTAATACATAATTAGGTACTGTTTGATATAAAGATCAAATATGATAATGCTATGCTAGATTTCTGTGAAGTTAGCCAGATAGTAAATATGCTGCTTTTTTTTTCTGTTTTTAATATGCTTAAACAAAAAGTTCCAATAAAAATGGTTGTAATTTAATTTATTTATGGTATTTGTTTCCTGTGGTTCTTGATCCCAATTGATTTGACCCCCTGCAGGGGATGTTTTGAAATGCCTGTGGAGGCATTTTTGTCCCATCTTGGAGTATTACACTGGCATCCAGGGGGTAGAGGCCAGGGTTACTGCTAAACACCCTGCAATGCACAGGGAAGCACTCCACAGCAAAGAATTACCCAGCCCAGAATATCAATGGTGTTAAGGTTGAGGAGCCCTCACTTAGATGTAACGTTAGGAATTCAATAAATTAATTCTGCATTGTCTTGCACTTCACAATCATGTAATTTAATTGCAGCGTATTCTCCAGGATCTTTAAATTTATGGTTTAGCTTTACCTTAATCTTTACCTTTTTCTCTTCCCACCTACTTCTGAATTGCTAATTCACTACTGAGCAGAAAGTCTTGCTTCCTTTTGTTTATTAGCAATTGTCTTAATGCGGGTATTCCTGGAGCCAGTGTGAAGCCACAGTAGGGAAAAAGGTTAGGTTGTTTTCAGTGATTTCTGAAGTTTCTTGTTAAGACTGTTGATAATTATTTTTCATAGTTTTTTGGTATGTCTGAAATTGAATTCTGTGCTTATTTAAATGTAATTTTTTAAACCACAATTGTTTCTAACAATAGGTGGCTCATTGTGTATGGCTCACATATTTTTTGTGTGCAGACATTTTTGTTATAAATAGGTTATTTTTTTGTAATGGTAGCCGATCTAATCTTATTTTGTTCCTTTTGTTTTTTTTGTTGAGTAGGTGACTGGTATAGTGGTCCTGCAACTGAACTTGATACTGAACCTGATGAGGAATGGGTGAAAAATAGAAAAGATGAAAGTCGTGCTTTTCAGGAGTGGGATGAAGATGCCGATATAGATGAATCTGGTAAGCTATGTCTGGAATTAAAATCGTTACATGGTGCTTTAATAATTACTGTTACATTTAACAAGTACTTAGGTGTTAGGATTTATGTATTTTGTGTTTTCTAAAAAACCTGGTGTTTTTAAGCCTACTGCTTTCTAAACTTTCATAGAATAGTAAGCGTATTTAAAATTCTGTTTAAAGTAATTTTTAAATGTGTATAGGCTTGTTTCCCATTTTTTTTTTAACAGATTTATTTTTTTATTTATTTTTATTTATTTTTGGCTGCGTTGGGTCTTCGTTGCTGCCCGCAGGCTTTCTCTAGTTGCAGCGAGTGGGGGCTGCTCTTCGTTGTGGTGCATGGGCTTCTCATTGTGGTGGCCTCTCTTGTTGTGGAGCACGGGCTCTAGGTGCGCGGGCTTCAATAGTTGTGGCGCGTGGGCTCAGTAGTTGTGGCTCACGGGCTCTAGAGCGCAGGCAAAGTAGTTGTGGCACACGGGCTTAGTTGCTCCACAGCATGTGGGATCTTCCCGGACCAGGGCTTGAACCTGTGTCCCCTGCATTGGCAGGCGGATTCTTAACCACTGTGCTATCAGGGAAGCCCTCCCATATGTTTTTATATTTATTTAAACGCTTTAAAAAAATCAGAAAATGATGGCTGTTTTCCTTATTGAAATAATATACATTCATTATAGTGATATGCAGTTTACAGTGTGTTTTTAGGGCCACTTCATTTGATCAGCTCAGTAGTATATATTGAGTCATCTGTGGCCCAGAGGAAGGAGCATAAAGCTGTTGAACCTGTTTATTAATTTGTAAACAGTCATGCCACTTGCCTCATATGGTGGTTATAGAATTAAGAAGTAATATATATGAAAATTCTTTGTAAATGGTAAGGGATTATATAAACTAGTGTAGCCATTCATTAAGCACCGTGGGAGAATTCAAGGGTGACAAAGACTTTATCCCTACCCTCAAAGAACTCACAAACGGGAGAATTTAGAATACATGATTCTTAATCAAGGTATGTATTGGAAAATGCTGTAATGAAGGTGCAGAAAGATGCTCTTTGGGAATATGGAGGAGAAAGACACAAATTCTATCTTAGATGTTACTTTAGATAATGATTAATTATTAAAAGATGATGAAAATAGTAAAAAAAAAACTAATAAGATATTCTTCTACTTCGTAAAACTGAACCTGTAGGAATTTTTTATTTATAAGTTGCCCACTTATAGTAAGCTGGTCTGGCAAAAGAACTAAACTTGTGGAAAGTAAGGAATATAAATACAAAGATTATTGTTTTAGCAGCAAGTTTATTTTTATGAAATGAAGATGCAAAACACCTTGGTATAGTTTTAAATGTTTGGAAGGTGTCATGTAAGGAGGAGGTCTATTCCAGTTAGATTTGGTGATTTGCTTATCCTGTGGCAGGCACTTTCTGGGCATGAGGTTAATAGTGAACAAAATGGGAAAAAAAAATCCTTGGCTTTGTTTAGCTTAAAATTTGGAGGGGGAGGTAGACAGTAAAGACAGGCAAAATATATACTGTATTAGATAGTGTTAAGTGCTGTGGAGAAAAATAAAGGAAAAGCGTGCCAGGAAGAGAGGAAAGAAGTTACCATTTTCAATAGATTGAGTAGTTAAGGTCCCTTGAGAAATTTGAGCAAAGACCTCAAGGAGTTAAGGTCTTTACTCAGATGTCACCTTAGGGAAGACTTGATTTATCCATTCTAAAAAATCAATTCATAATACCTGTGTTGAGTTTTAAAGGCTTTATCAAACTTAATGTGTTTATCTCAGCACTTACAGATAGACAAAGAGACTGCTGTTGTTTTCTTTCATATTGAGAGGGAAAGGTTAAGGTTATAATGATGGAGCCTTTCTAAGGTAATATATGTGTTTAGCTGTTTAGTGTATCTAAGAGTAAACTTTGGATCTGTCATCTGTGTTAGTGCTTTTTCAGCTTAGCTGTCTTTACTAGTCTTGTAGAGAAGTTATTATTCTTCATAGATGTTTAGTTTTCTTTTTTTTAGGATTTCACAGTAAACAGTACACATTTAGATAGAGAGAGCCAGAGAAACAAAAGAATCATTTGGAAATAAAATTGTAGTAGAATAAATAGGGTTCACTAAAAGTCACTTTTATCCCTGTATTTCACATATATGTCTAACTAAAGGAGGAATTTAGAATATTATCTGTAAACATGGAAACAGTCAAAAATTCAGAATTATTGTTTCTATTTATATTCCTTTTGTCAGCTACACTCAGTTTTGTTTTAAATGAGACTTCCTCAGCTTATCCTGTTAAACTGTTTTATGTTTGGAGACATTTGAGTTAGGTCTTCGGGTAAACAAAAAAGCAATAGGATCCTGAGGAAGGTGATAAAATTATTAGTTCATTCTTTTTGGTGTAGTGTGTTTTTTTCCTTATATCAAATTGGAGTTTGTAGGATTTTTGTTTTTTTTTTTTTTACTTTTTACAGTAGTGCATCCTGTTATACAAATCTAAACTCTACAGAAGTTATTAAGCAGAAAACAAAAGCCATGCTCATTTTTAATTTCTTAAAAATTCTAAGGTACTTTTCGTTGCTTGATTCATTATGACCAGCCTAACTTAATTGTTTCAGATCTCTTCTAGCTCTGTGTCCCTTTTATTGATATTTATGTAAAATAATGAATGATACTTTTTATTATTTTTATTATGGTTCATTTTCCTCTTGATATCCTATATTCTCTTGAAGAACTTACACTATTCTTCAAGTAGTCAAAGTTTTTTCCAAAATTTTTTCGGTGCCTGAAACTGGAGTTATTTTTATCTTTTCTCTGATAATTAGCTTGAGAAGAAAATTACCTTCAGCCTTGAAGCATGTTAAAAAATTCTTCCTTTCATTCCCATTTAAACCTTTTTTCTTTTTCTTTTGTCTCTTTTTAGTTGATGTCAGACCTGTTAATATAAATATTTAGTCCTGGCGAATGAGGACTTGTCCATTTAATTTGCTTTGCATATATAGTGGAGTTTAAAAGGAGAGCAAAAAGTATTTCATATTTAATGATTTGGTGATTCCTTGAGTAGCCTAATCATAATTAGTGTATCAAGTTCTTAGACTTTTGAATTCATTTTACAGAAGAGTCTGCAGAGGAATCGATTGCCATCAGCATTGCACAAATGGAAAAACGTTTACTCCATGGCTTAATTCATAATGTTCTACCGTATGTTGGTACTTCTGTAAAAACTTTAGTATTAGCGTACAGCTGTGCAGTTTCCAGCAAAATGGTATGTATAAATTAGCACTAGTTTAGGTATTAAGAAAAAGTAGCAACGATCTACATTTTGTTTGCTTATTCCTGAGTTTAATTAAAAAAAAAAAAAAAAAAACAGTTTACCCATGAGTGTACCTTCCCATGGGTAGGCATACACTGCTGATTTTCATCTTTTTTCATTTCAGTTCTCATAGTAATCTTTGTACATAGATATCATTGTCTTCATATTATAGAAAAGGAAACATAGACTGAGAGGTTAAACAGTTTATTTGGTTTCACAGATGTTAAGTGATCAAGCCCAGTTTTATATGATTTTTTATAATGTGTAAGGCATGGTAAGATGGGCAGGTGAAATTAAATCATGGTTTTATAAAAGACTATCTTGTGATATCCTACATTAGAATCTCCTTGGGTATTCCTTAAGAATGTAAATTTCCTGGGTCTAATCTTAGAATTACTAAAACAGATTTTCTGGGATTTCATCACAATATATATTTGTAAGGTAGAATTGAAGTGATTTTTACATGCAGAAAAGTGTGAGAACCACTGGTTATATTACTTACTAAAAGTTATATATTACTTACTAAAAGCTATGTCTCTAACCTAACTAAATTCTGCAGATCTTCACAGTGACTTTTTTTTCCCTCTTAGGTTAGGCAGATTTTAGAGCTTTGTCCTAACTTGGAACATTTGGATCTTACCCAAACTGACATTTCAGATTCTGCATTTGACAGGTTAGTTAATTTTGAATATATAAATTTGATGATTTCTTAACTATGAATCAGTAGAATTGTTCTGTAGTTTTTCATTTACATAATTACAGTTTAATCATACTGTTACTTTCTACTATCAGATTTTGGTCATGGTATGGTAGTAGCACCCTCCAATTCTTTGCTTTTGTCCTTAGGTCCCAGCTGATTCAAAACTTATATATGTATCATCCTGTCACCTTTATAATCTTGTACTCTGTCTAGGCTTTTGAGCCTTGCTGTGTAACCATGTAGCTTGGTACTGTGTTTTAAAGAAGTTTTCATTTTCAGTTGGGCTCCCAGTACCATTTGGCAAAGCTCCCTCTTCATAGTTATTCTAAAATTTTAACACTTTCTTCAAGCAACCCTCAGATTTTATTTCTTTGGATGCTGCTACTTTCCTTCCTATTCTACCTCGCCCTGCTGTTTCCCACCCTAGCATTTATATCAGCACCTCTTTTCCAATTTCAGAGGGAGAAATGTATTCTTCTCTGGCTAAGGCTAATTCTCTACCAATTCCTAGAGCTTGTTCTTCTGAATCTTTCTCCTCTAATTATTATTTTCTTTCTTTCATGTCTGTAGAGCCTTTCCTCTATTGGTTATTTTTCAGGATGAAAAACAGTCTCTCCCTTCCATACCCTTCTCCTTTCCTACTCTTCTTTTGGGTTAGCAATACTCTTAGTTCCTCATTACTCTTATTGTCTTTTCATATTCCTAGCATTTAAAGTAGTGCCTAACAACAGATATTCAGTAAATGATTGATTATATTAGATTTAAAATCTTTCTTGTAGTTTCCATTTACTTACGTATAATCAAATCTTTTGAAGAATTTAACAATATCCACTAATAGTTTTGTTACCTCTTAATTATAGTTGGTCTTGGCTTGGTTGCTGCCAGAGTCTTCGGCATCTTGATCTGTCTGGATGTGAAAAAATCACAGATGTGGCTCTAGAGAAGATTTCTAGAGCTCTTGGAATTTTGACATCTCATCAGAGTGGCCTTTTGAAAACTTCAACAAGCAAAATTACTTCGACTACCTGGAAAAATAAAGACATTACCATGCAGTCCACCAAGCAGTATGCTTGTTTGCCCGATATAACTAACAAGGGCATCGGAGAAGAAATAGATAATGAACACCCCTGGACTAAAGCTATTTCTTCTGAAAATTTCACTTCTCCTTATGTGTGGATGTTAGATGCTGAAGATTTGGCTGATATTGAAGATGCCGTAGAATGGAGACATAGAAATGTTGAAAGTCTTTGTGTAATGGAAACAGCATCCAATTTTAGTTGTTCCTCCTCCGGTTGTTACAGTAAGGATATTGTTGGACTAAGGACTAGTGTCTGTTGGCAGCAGCATTGTGCTTCTCCAGCCTTCGCGTATTGTGGTCATTCATTTTGTTGTACAGGAACAGCTTTAAGAACTATGTCAGCACTCCCGGAGTCTTCTGCATTGTGTAGAAAAGCATCAAGGACTAGATTGCTTAGGGGAACAGACTTAATTTACTCTGGGAGTGAAAAAACTGATCAAGAGACTGGGCGTGTACTTCTGTTTCTCAGTCTGTCCGGATGTTATCAGATCACAGACCATGGTCTCAGGTAAGTAATCTGTTGCAGAGTATTAGGAAATGAGCATGTTCTCATTCTCAAATGGAGTGGAAAATTTTGAATCTAAGTCATTCCTTTCAGCTGGTTTATTTAACCGAAAGAGTTAACCACTTCAAAGAGTTGTCCTACTGCAAAATTTTGGAACGATAAAACTTCAGCATGAAGTTTCAGTCAGTTCAATTGCTTTGTAATGTGGAAGAACATAAATTTAAAAGTTTAATAAATACAACACAATAAATACACGCAACACATTTTCTAAGGTGCTTTAGTGGATGTAAAGATGAATAAGATACAGTTTTTACCCTCTAGGACTCGTAACAGAGAAGAAAATATGTATACTATATTCTGTGTATTATTTGTGTACATCCTTTAAGGGATGTTGAATTAAAGATTCTATGGGGATCAAAGGAGAGAGAGAGAGACTTCTCATCCAGTTGCAGCAAATGATCAGAAAATGTTATGAAGAGGGACTTCCCTGGCAGTCCAGTGGTTAAGACTTCGCCTTCTGATGCAGGGGGTGTGGGTTCGATCTCTGGTGGGGGAGCTAAGATCCCACATGCCTCGTGGCCAAAAAACCTAAACGTAAAACAGAAGCAATATTGTAACAAATTCAATAAAGACTTTAAAAATGGTCCACATCAAAAAAAATTTTTTTAACCTTTAAAAAAAAAAAAGATAAAATGTAATGAAGAGGTGGCCCTTAATTGAACCTTGAAGATAGATGAAGGATTTTGATAGGTGGCAGAGGGAGAAGAGACCATTCCAAGCAGTAGGGATCATTTGAGCCCACAGTAAAGCACTGTTTAACTGTTGTTAGGGTATTTTGCTGTTAATGGTTGTTCTCAGTGTTAATAATTGTTTGATTATCTGTGGCATGAGCCTTCAGAAATTGACTTTATGTTTTCTCTTTTACCCTGTAATAGACTTGAATTTTACTAGGGCTCCTTAATAATGGGGTGTCAGGCATGTTAAACAATGAAAATTCATCCAACATAAAGCCTATTACCCCTCTTGTCTTTTAAGTATGATCTTTAGCAGATTAAATTGAACTCAGTGGGGGATGTTCAAAGCAGTATTCCTGTTTGGTTGTAGAGAAGGATGTGTATTGGGGAATAGTGGGGAATAAGGCTATGACAGAGTTTGAATTCAGGGAAGAATTCATTTGGAGAATGGGGAACACAGGAACTATCTTACTTGATATTATTTGGACTGGTAGCTTATCAAAAAAGCTGCAATCTGAGTGCAGCTCAGATTTTAAAAAGTGCAACTCCTTTTAATCAGATTATCTTGAAGGAGTCTTTCTTAATCATTTAAATATTTATTGAGCATCTGTTGTGTGACTTGCCCTCTTCTAACTGCTCGGGATCCAGAATAAATGACTCAAATTTCCTGCTTTCATAGAGTTTATAATCTAATGGTAGAAATAAGACAAGAAAGATGTAATATCAGACTGAATGTTCTGAAGAAAAGTGAAATATGTCTATGGGGTAGAGAATACAGAGAATGCTCCTTCACATTTGATGGACAGGAAGGGCCTTGAAAAGAAGCATTTTTTTAAGTAGAGATTGGGATGAAGTTAGTGAATTTTCTGTGCATTTCCTGGGAGAGAAGCTAAGGAAATCGAAACTACAAATTTGATTTTTAGAAACAGCTTTCTTCTTGCATTTATTCTGTTGGTTTAAAAAGTATTTCAGTTAACTTAATAAGTTCAGCTGGTGTTCAGGTTTGAGAACAAATACAACTTGTGCAAGCATTCACCTCAACGTGGGGGAACAGAGTTGCTAGTTGGGAGTATTCTGTGTATCCTTCTGTAATAGTCATTATGTTTTATTCAGGGATGGGTAGCATAAATTTTGGCAAGTTGGTTATGGGGCTTGTTAAAAGAACATTCACTGTAAAAATGTAGGTTGAAAATCAAAGTTTTAAACTAGATTGAAGCCGTAGGGAACATATAGTGTAGTGTGTAGTCTTCATGCAGCATTATCTGGTTTTCATAGGAATGAAATAAAATAAATTTTGGCTGTCACTGAGTAGAAGTAGCCTGTTTAAATTTTCAGCCTTCGTTGGCCCCCTCACATTGCCATTATTGTTTCGGTACAAACTATTCCTTTTCTCCTTGAATCCAAGGCAACTGCTCTTGAATCTTTTGCAGATAGCATGTATAGTTGGGTGTTACAGTTAAACATTCTCTCATTTAATCTTTCGGTTTCACAATATGCATTTAATGTAATTACTGATATGGTTAAATTTATGCCTACCATCTTACTGTTTGTTTTCCCCCTGTTTCTCTTTTCTTTATTCTTGTTTTGTCTTTTCCTGACTTGCTTTGGATTTCTTAAGTATGGGTTGGCCAAAAATTTCCTTTGGTTTTTAAGTAAAAATAAAAGACATTTTTCATTTTAACCAAGAACGTTATGGAACAACATATTCACTGTTTTGTTCCACCACCTTCTGCCATTTTTGAGGCAACTTCATAATTCCATCTTCCCAAAACTTTTTATCTTTTTGAGCAAAGAACTGTTCCAGGTGCCTTTTAGTGTTCCAGGGAATTGAAATTTTTTCCATTGAGAGAATTTTGTAAAGACCGAACAAAATAATGGAAATCCGAAGGTGCAATGTCTGGTGAATACAGCAGATGAATCAGAACTTCCCAGCCAAGCTGTAACAGTTTTTGCTTGGTCATCAAAGAAACATGCGGTCTTGTGTTACCCTGATGGAAGATTGTGCGTTTTCTGTTGACTAATTCCGGACGCTTTTCGTTGAGTGCTGCTTTTGAGTTGGTCTAATTGGGAGCAGTACTTGTTAGAATTAACCTTTTGGTTTCTGGAAGGAGCTCATAGTAGAGGACCCTGTTCCAGTCCCACCATATACACATCACCTTCTTTGGGTGAAGACCGGCCTTTGTTGTGGTTGGTGGCAGTTCATTTTGCTTGCCCCACGACCTCTTCCGTTCCACATTATTGTACAGTATCCACTTTTCATCGCCTGTCACAATTTGTTTCAAAATGGAACGTTTTTGTTACATTTCAGTAGAGAATTGCATGCGGAAATACAGTCAAGAAGGTTTTTTTCACTTATGTGGAACCCAAACATCAGAGCGATTAACATAACCAAGCTGGTGCAGATGATTTTCAGTGCTTGATTTGGATATTTTGAGTATGTCGGCTATCTCCTGCATGGTATAACGTTGATTGTTCTCAGTGAATGTCTCATTTGGTAGCTATCAACCTCAACTGGTCTACCTGACTGTGGAGCATCATCCAGCAAGAAATTCCAGCATGAAACTTCGCAAACCACTCACACTTTCGATCAGTCATAGCACCATCTCCATACACTGCACAAATCTTTTTTTTCGTGTTTCAGTTGCATTTTCACCTTTCTTGAAATAAGAAAGCATAATATGTCGAAAATGTTGCTTTTTCTTTCATCTTCAATTTTTAAGTGGCTACACAAAAATTCACTACTTTTGGTAAGTTTTTTTTAAATGCACGCTGATATGACAGCTGTCACAAGACAATCTAACAAAATTGTTTCAAATGAACTTAAATATAACTAAGCCCTCCTACTAAAGCCATCTTACGGAAAATACGAACGAACATTTTGGCCAACCCAGTACTTTTAGTGTCAGTTTTATCTCTACTCTCGGTTAGTATATCATTTATTTAGTGTTTGCTTTAGGGTTTGTATGTACCTTGTAAATAAAATTGTGGTAAAATATACAAACCACAAAGGTTACCATATTAACGATTTTTTCTTAAATTTTATTTTATTTTATTTTTCTAAACAGCAGGTTCTTACTAGTTATCCATTTTATACATATTAGTGTATATGTGTCAATACCAATCTCCCAGTTCATCACACCACCACCCCCCCCTTCGCCACTTTCCTCCCTTGGTGTCCATGTTTGTTCTCTACATCTGTGTCACTATTTCTGCCCTGAAAACCGGTTCATCTGTATCATTTTTCTAGGTTCCACATATATGTGTTAATATTCGATATTTGTTTTTCTCTTTCTGACTTACATCACTCTCTATAACAGTCTCTCGAAACATCCACGTCTCTACAAATGACCCAGTTTCGTTCCTTTTTATGGCTGAGTAATATTCCATTGTATATATATATACCACATCTTCTTTATCCATTGGTCTGTCGATGGGCATTTAGGTTGCTTCCATGTCCTGGCTATTTTAAATAGTGCTGCAATGAACATTGTGGTACATGACTGTTTTTGAATTACAGTTTTCTCAGGGTATATGCCCAGTAGTGGGATTGCTGGGTCGTTTGGTAATTCTATTTTTAGTTTTTTAAGGAACCTCCATACTGTTCTCCATAGTGGCTGTATCAATTTACATTCCCACCAACAGTGCAAGAGGGTTCCCTTTTCTCCACACCCTCTCCAGCATTTGTTGTTTGTAGATTTTCCAGTGATTCCCATTCTAACTGGTGTGAGGTGATACCTCACTGTAGTTTTGATTTGTATTTCTCCAATAATTAGTGATGTTGAGCAGCTTTTCATGTGCTTCTTGGCCATTTGTATGTCTTCTTTGGAGAAATGTCTATTTAGGTCTTCTGCCCATTTTTGGATTGGGTTGTTTGTTTGTTTAATATTGAGCTGCATGAGCTGTTTATATATTTTGGAGATTAATCCTTTGTTGATTTGTTTGCCAGTATTTTCTCCCATTCTGAGGGTTGCCTTTTCGTCTTGTTTGTAGTTTCCTTTGCTTTGCAAAAGCTTTTAAGTTTCATTAGATCCCATTTGTTTATTTTTGTCTTTATTTCCATTACTCTAGGAGGTGGATCAAAAAAAGATCTTGCTGTGATTTATGTCAAAGTGTGTTCTTCCTATGTTTTCCTCTAAGAGCTTTATAGTGTCTGGTCTTACATTTTGGTCTCTAATCCATTTTGAGTTTATTTTTGTGTATGGTGTTAGGGAGTGTTCTCATTTCATTCTTTTACATGTAGCTGTCCAGTTTTCCCAGCACCACTTATTGAAGAGACTGTCTTTTCTCCATTGTATATCCTTGCCACCTTTGTCATAGATTAGTTGACCATAGGTGCGTGGGTTTATCTCTGGGCTTTCTATCTTGTTCCATTGATCTGTATTTCTGTTTTTGTGCCAGTATCATATTGTCTTGATTACTGTAGCTTTGTAGTATAGTCTGAAGTCAGGGAGTCTGATTCCTCTAGCTCCGTTTTTTCCCCTCAAGACTGCTTTGGCTATTCAGGGTCTTTTGTGTCTCCATACAAATTTTAAAATTTTTTGTTCTAGTTCCATAAAAAATGCCATTGGTAATTTGATAGGGATTGCATTGAATCTGTAGATTGCTTTGGGTAGTATAGTCATTTTCACAATGTTGATTCTTCCAATCCAAGAACATGGTATATCTCTCCATCTGTTGGTATGATCTTTAATTTCTTTCATCAGTGTTTTATAGTTTTCTGCATATAGGTCTTTTGTCTCCCTAGGTAGGTTTATTCCTAGGTATTTTATTCTTTTTGTTGCAGTGGTAAATGGGAGTGTTTCCTTAATTTCTCTTTCAGATCTTTCATCATTAGTGTATAGGAATGCAAGAGATTTCTGTGCATTAATTTTGTATCCTGCAACTTTACCAGATTCATTGATTAGCTCTGGTAGTTTTCTGGTGGCATCTTTAGGATTCTCTATGTATAGTATCATGTCATCTGCAGACAGTGACCATTTTACTTCTTCTTTTCCAATTTGTCTTCCTTTTATTTCTTTTTCTTCTCTGATTGCCCTGGCTAGGACTTCCAAAGCTATGTTGAATAATACTGGTAAGAGTGGACATCCTTGTCTTGTTCCTGATCTTAGAGGAAGTGCTTTCAGTTTTTCACCATTGAGAACAATGTTTGCTATGGGTTTGTCGTATATGGCCTTTATTATGTTGAGGTAAGTTCCCTCTGTGCCCACTTCCTGGAGAGTTTTTATCATAAATGGGTGTTGAATTTTGTTAAAAGCTTTTTCTGCATCTATTGAGATGATCATATGCTTTTTCTTCTTCAGTTTGTTAATACGGTGTATCACATGGATTGACTTGCGTATATTGAAGAATCCTTGCATCCCTGGGATAAGTCCCACTTGATCATGGTGTATGATCCTTTTAATGTGTTGTTGGATTCTGTTTGCTAGTATTTTGTTGAGGATTTTTGCATCTATATTCATTAGTGATATATTTCTGTAATTTTCTTTTTTTGCCGGGTAGAGTGATCTTGGTTGTAGGTTCTTCCCGTTCATCTCTTTAAGTGTATCATGCCACTCCCTTCTGGCTTGTGGAGTTTCTGCTGAGAAATCAGCTGTTAACCTTATGGGAGTTCCCTTGTATGTTATTTGTAGTTTTTCCCTTGCTGCTTTCAGTAATTTTTCTTTGTCTTTAATTTTTTCCAATTTGTTTTCTATGTGTCTTGTCATGTTTCTCCTTGGTTTTATCCTGCCTGGGAGTCTCTCTGCTTCCTGGACTTGGGTGGCTAGTTCCTTTCCCATGTTAGGGAAGTTTTCGACTATAATCTCTTCATATATTTTCTCGGGTCCTTTCTCTCTCTCTTCTTCTGGGACCCCTATAATGTGAATGTTGTTGCATTTATTAATGTTGTCCCAGTGGTCTCTTAGTCTGTCTTCATTTCTTTTCATTCTTTTTTCTTTCTTCTGTGCCATGGCAGTTACTTCCACCATTCTGTCTTCCAGGTCACTTATCTGTTCTTCTGCCTCAGTTATTCTGGTATTGGTTCTTTCTCGTTTATTTTTCATTTCAGTTATTGTATTGTTCATATCTGTTTGTTTGTTCTTTAATTCTTATAGGTCTTTGTTAAACATTTCTTGCATCCTCTCGATCTTTGCCTCCATTCTTTTTCCGAGGTCCTGGATCATCTTCACTATCATTATTCTGAATTCTTTTCAGGAAGGTTGCCTATCTCCACTTCATTTAGTTGTTTTTCTGGGGATTTATCTTGTTCCTTCATCTGGTATGTAGCTCTCTGCCTTTTCATCTTGTCTGTCTTTCTGTGAATGTGGTTTTTGTTCCACAGGCTGCAGGATTGTAGTGCTTCTGCTGTCTGCCCTCTGGTGGATGAGGCTATCTAAGAGGGTTTTGCAAGTTTCCTGATGGGAGGGACTGGTGGTGGGTAGAACTGGCTGTTGCTGTGGTGGGGAGATCTCAGTAAAACTTTAATCTGGTTGTCTGCTGATGGGTGGGGCTGGGTTCCCTCCCTGTTGTTTGTTTGGCCTGAGGCGACCCAACACTGGAGCCTATTGGGGCTCTTTGGTGGGTCTGAAGGCGGACTCTGGGAGGGCTCATGCCAAGGGGTACTTCCCAGAACTTCTGCTGCCAGTGTCCTTGTCCTCACGGTGAGACACAGCCACCCCCCGCCTCTGCAGGAGACCCTCCAACACTAGCAGGTAGGTCTACTTCAGTCTCCTATGGGGTCACTGCTCCTTCCCCTGGGTCCCGATATGCACACTATTTTGTGTGTAGCCTTCAAGAGTGGGGTCTCCTTCCCCCGTGCTGTTGAAGTCCTGCAATCAAATCCCAGTAGCCTTCTAAGTCTGGTTCTCTGGGAATTCCTCCTCCTGTTGCTGGACCCCGAGGTTGGGAAGCCTGACGTGGGGCTCAGAACCTTCACTCCAGTGGGTGGACTTCTGTGGTATAAGTGTTCTCCAGTTTGTGAGTCACCCACCCAGCAGTTACGGGATTTGATTTGATTGTGATTGCACCCCTCCTACCATCTCATTGTGGCTTCTCCTTTGTCTTTGCATGTGGGGTGTCTTTTTTGGTGAGTTCTAGTGTCTTTCTGTCAGTGATTTTCAGCAGTTAGTTGTGATTCCGGTGCTCTCGCGAGGGGGAGTGAGAGCACGTCCTTCTACTCCGCCACCTTGAACCAGTCCTTCCATTTTAATGATTTTTAAGTGTACAACTCAGTGGCACTCTTGAGTTCACAATGTTGTATAACATTGCAAATATTTCCAAAACTTTTTCAGCACTCACAACAGAAAGTGTAACTATCAAGCAGTAACTGCTTACTCTTCCAACCCTCCCAGGCTCCCTACTGTTTTACTTTCTGTCTCTATGTATTTGCATCATTTATACAACATAGATACATCATGTAAGTGGAAACATACAATACTTGTCCTCTCTGTCTGGCTTATTTCACTTAGCATAATGTATTCAAGGTTCATTCATGTTGTAGAATGTATCAGAACTTCATTCCTTATTATAGCTGAATAATATTCTGTATTTATATACCACATTTTGTTTATCTGTTTGTCATTGATGTCATCATCGATAGGCACTTGGATTGTTCTCCCTTTTAGCTGTTGTGAATAATGCTGCTGTGAATATTGGCATACAAGTATTTGAGTCCTTGTTGTCATTTTTTCTTTAATTTCTTTTAGCAGTGTTTTGCAGTTTTCAGTGTACAAGTCTTTTGCCTTAGTTAATTCTTAAGTATTTTAATTTTTTGATGCTATTTTAAGTGGAATTTTCTTAATTTCTTTTTCAGATTGTTCATTGCTAGCGTATAGAAATATAACTGATTTTTTAAAAATTAATTTATGTATTTTTGGCTGTGTTGGGTCTTCGTTGCTGCACGTGGGCTTTGTCTAGTTGTGGAGAGCAGAGGCTACTCTTCGTTGCATTGCACGGGCTTCTCACTGTAGTGGCATTTCTTGTTGCTGAGCACGGGCTTCGGTAGTTGCGGTGCACAGGCTTAGTTGCTCTGCGGCATGTGGGATCTTCCCAGACCAGGGTTTGATCCCGTGTCCCCTGCTTTGGCAGGCGGATTCTTAACCACTGCACAACCAGGGAAGCCCCTAACTGATTTTTGAATGTGGATTTTGTATCCTGCTACTCTTCCACATTTGTTTTTTAGCTCTTAATACAGTTTTTTTGGTGTGAATTCTTTAGAGTTTTCTATGTATAAGATCATGTCATCTACAAACAGATTATTTTACTTCTCACTTTCCAACTTAGATGCCTTAAAATAATTTTTTTTTCTGGTTTAATTGCTCTGGCTAGAATTTCCAGTACTGTATTAAATGGAAGCATCCATAGTGGGCATCCTTATCTTGTTTCTAATCTTAGGGGAAGAGCTTTCAGTCTTTCATCATTGACTGTGTTAGCTGTGTGTTTTCCATATATGGCTTTTCTTATGTTGAGGAAGTTCTCTTCTAGTCCTAGTTTACTGAGTATTTTTATCATAAAAGTGTATTTGATTTTTGTCACATGCTCTTTCTGCATCAGTTGAGATGATCATGTATTTTTTTCTCCTTCATTCTATTAGTGTGGTATGTTAATTTGATTGAGAACCACCCTTGCATCCCTGGGATAAAACTCACTTGGTCATGGTGTGTAATCTGTCTAATATGCTCCTGGATTCAGTTTGCTCGTGTTTGTTGTGGATTTTTGCATCCATATTTGTAAGGGACATTTGGCCTGTAGTTTTCTTTTCTTGTGCCTTTGTCTAGCTTTGGTATCAGGGTAATAATACTGGCCTCATAGAATGAGTAGGAAGTCTTCCTCCTCTTCAGTGTTTTTTAAGAGTTTGAGAAGGATTGTTACTTCTCTAAATGTTTAGTGGAATTCACCAGTGAGGCATCTGATTTTGATTTCTTAGTTGGGAAGCTTTGATTACTAATTCAGTCTCCTTACTTGTTGTAGGTGTGTTCTGATTTTCTGTTTGTTTTTTTCCTTGAGTCAGTTTTGTTACTTTTTGTGTTCCTAGGGGAGTTGTCCACTTCATCTAGGTTATACAATTTGTTGATATACAGTTGTTCATGGTACTATTTTATAATCCTTTCTATTTCTGTAAAATCGGTAGTAATGTTCTAACTTTCTTTTCTAATATTTATTTATTTATTTTTGGCTGTGTTGGGTCTTCCTTGCTGCGCATGGGCTTTCTCTAGAGTAGAGAAGAGTAGCAGGGGCTACTCTTTGTTGCAGTGCGCGGGCTTCTCATTGCAGTGGCTTCTCTTGTTGCAGAGCATGGGCTCTAGGCATGTGGGCTTCAGTAGTTGTGGCTTGCGGGCTTTAGGGTGCAGGCTCAGTAGTCGTGGCACACGGGCTTAGTTGCTCTGTGGCATATGGGATCTTCCCGGACCAGGGCTCGAGCCCATGTCCCCTGCATTGGCAGGCCGATTCTTAATCACTGTGCCACCAGGGAAGTCCCCTAATGTTCATTTCTTACATTGGTAATTTGAGTCCTCTTTTTTTCTTAGTTATACTAACTAAATGTCAACTTTTGATGATCTTTTCAAAGAAACAAAGTTATACTTTCTATGAGTTCAACCTTTTAAAATTTATTAAGCCTTTTTTTTGTGGCCAAACGTGATCTGAGTATTCCATGTGCACTTGAGAAGAATGTGTATTCTGCTGTTTTTAACCGGAATGTTCTCTGTATGTTTGGTAGGACTAATCTGTTAATAGTGTAGTTCAAGTTCTCTATTTCCCTCTTGATCTTCTGTCCACTTGTTCTATCCATTACTGAAATTGGGGTATTGTATTTCTGACTATTTTTGTAGGACTTTTCATTTTTCCCTTTAGTTTATCAATTTTGTATCATATATTTTGGGGCTCTGTTGTTAAGTGTGTATATGTTCTCAGTTTTTTTTAATCTTGGTGGAGTACACCTTTTACCAATATATAATATCCTAATACCCTTTGCCTTTTGTAAACATTTAAAAATTTAAAGTCTTTTTTGTTTCGCAGTATTATAGTCACTCTTGCTTTGTTTTTGATTACCTTGTTTTTTTTTGCCTCACTATGTGGCATGCAGAATCTTAGTTCCCTGACCAGGGATTGAACCCGTGCCCCCTGCAGTGGAAACCTGGAGTCTTAACCACTTGACTGCTAGGGAACTCCCCCCTTTTGGTTACTTTTTGCTTGGAGTATCTTTTCTCATGCTTTTACTTTTAACCTCTTAGTGTTTTTGCATCTAAAGTGAGGTCTCTAATAAAGAGTATATAGATGGATCATGTTTTTAAAATTCTGAAGTTTTAAAATTTTTAATATAGTCTGTTAATCTCTGCCTTTCAGGAGGAGAATTTGATGGATTCATTTTTAAAGTAATTACTGATAAAGGAGACTTTACTTATGCCATTTATCTGTTTCTTTTCCTTATGTTTTACATGCTTTTGTTCCTCATTTTCTCAGTGACTTCCTCTTTTTATGTTTTGTTTTGTTGTAATATACCATTTGATTCCCTTTTTCTCCATTTTCTTTGTTTTTTAAAGTGATTTTTTTAGTTGTTACCTTAGGGATACAATTAACATCTTGATCTTAAAACAACCTAGTTTGACAACCAGCTTAGTTTCAAACATGTACAAATACTCCACTCTTGACATCTCTGTCTCATCTCCTTTATATTGTTATTGGTACAGGTTACATCTTTATACATTGTGTGCCCTTTAATGTAGATTTATAATTTATAACGTAGATTTATAAAAAAACAGTAAAAGCATTTTTACTGTTTTTTGCTTTTGTGTATGCATTTTTAACTAATTGCTTTCTACCTTCAAACAGTATTATACCACTTCACATATAATGTAAGAATCTTAAAACAGTAATCGCCTGTTCCCCTCCCCATTCTTTGTGCTGTTTTTGTTATATATTTCTATATATGTTTTAAACCCCATAATACATTGTTAATATTTTTTCTTTAAACAATTGTCTTTTTTTTTGGCTATGAGGCATGTGGGATCTTAACTCCCCGACCAGGGATCGAACCCGTACCCCCTGCATTAGAAGGTGAAGTCTTAACCACTGGACTACCAGGGAAGTCCCAAACAATTGTCTTTTAGAAAAAATGAACAAAGAAGTCTTATTTCACCTTTTTTGCCATTCTTCATTCTTTTGTACAGTTTCATGTTTCCATTTGGTATTGTTTTTCTTTTGCCTGCAGAGTTCTCTGTAGTTTTTTGTACTGTTAAGTCTTTTGTCAGTAAACTCTCAGTTCTTGTCTGAAAAACTCTTTATTTCACCTTCATTTTAGAAAGATTTTCACTGTGTATAGAATTCTAAGTTGGTAGTTTTGTTTTAGCACTTTTAAGATGTTACATTGTCTTTCAGCTTGCATCATTTATGAGAATTGTATTAAATTTTTATCTTTGTTCTTCCGTATATTATGTGTGTTTTTTCTTTAGCTGCTTTAAAATTTTATTTCTGCTTTTAATGCAGCTTGCATATGGTATGCCTTGGTGTGGTTATCTTCATTGTTATCTTGCTTGGGGTTAATTGAGATTCTTGGATATGTTATTCCTAGCTTTCATAAAATTGAAAAACAAAATTCAGCCATTATTTCCTCAAGTACTTTTTCTCTCCTTCCTATTCTCTTACCCCTGCTTCTTGCTGGGACTTCCATGTATGTCAGACTTCTTGATACTGTACTATAGGTCACTTTAGTGTAATAGTTCCCTGGACTGTCATGACAGAGTACCACAAGCTAGGTGGTTAGAATGATAGAAATTTATTCTCTTAGAGTTCTGGAGATTAGAGTTCTATAATCAGGGTGTTGGCCAAACCATGTTCCCTCTGAAACCTTTAAGGGAGCATCCTTTCTTAACTCTTGAAACCTCTCATAGACCCAGGTGTTGCTTGGCTTGTGGCACTATAACCCCAATCTCTGCCTCAGTCTTCACACGGCCATCTCCTTTTTGTGTCTGTATATCTGTGCGTCATCACATGGCATTATCCGTGTGTGTGTGTGTGTGTGTGTGTGTGTGTGTGTGTGTCTAAATATCCCTCTTCTTATGAGGACATAAGTCATATTGGATTAAGGCCCACCCTAATGACCTGATCTTAACTTAATTAAATCTGCAAAGACCGTATTTCCAACTAAAGTCACATTTATGATACTGAGGATTAAGACTTCAACATATCTTTTTTTGATGGGGGTGGGAGGGGACACAATTCAACCCAGCACCGGGGCTTTTTTTTTCTTACTGTTTTTGTTCTTTTTTCTCTTGGTGCTTCATTTTGGTTAATCTGGTTGTTCTTCAGGTCCACTAATTTTTGCAATGTCTAATCACTGCTAATCTCATTCAGTGTATTTTTTATTTCAGATATTGTATTTTTCATCTCTAGAAGTTTGATTTGGTACACTCGTGATCCTCCCTGATATATACATATACACACACATCAATAATGTATGTAAATATATTAAAACAAAAAAATACTAATATATAGACATGTTTTTTGTTTCATTATGTTCATATTTTCTTTTAAATCCTTGAGCATATTTAAAATATGAAATCTGTTTTAAAGTCATTATCTACTAATTTCATCATCTTTATCATTTATTGGTCTGTTTCTATTGATTCTTTTTTTCTGATTCTTTGAGTGTTTAGTAGTTTTTGATTGGATACCAGATAATGTGAATTATACATTGTTGAATTCTGGATTTTGTTCTAATCTTTTAAAGATTAATACTTTGGATCACTCCCTGGTCTGTATTTCTGTAACTTGTATATATTTCTAAAACTTTTTTTCTTATTGCATGCATTATTAATACTTTGTTTAAATGTTTCTTTATTTGTTTGAGAGCAAAGAATGTATTTTGCATTTTACTGTGTAGGCCTGTGCCTGACATACTTGGGTATTGGTGATAAAAAGTAGACTAGAGTGATCTTTCTAGTATGCATTTCTTATTACTTGTTATTACTCCTTTAAGCGTTTCAGTGAGTCTTATTGCCCTTTGGTTAAAGTTCAGATTCTTGGCCCTTGCTTGCCTCTGTAGTTTATATCTTGTTACCTTCTTTAAATCTCTTCCTTTTACTTCCTCACATCTTCACCTCTGCCAAAAAAAAGACGGCAAGTAGGTAAACATAAACATAACACACAAACACACAAAACCATCCTTTCTTTAACCATACTCAGCTATTTTCGTTTCCTCCAGGTATACAGGCATACCTTGTTTCATTGTACTTTGCTTTATTGTGCTTTTCAGATAATTGTGTCTTATACAAATTGAAGGTTTGTGGCAACCTTGTATTGAGCAGGTCTGTCAGTCCTATTTTTCTAACGGTATTTGCTTGCTTCACGTTTTTGTGTCACACTTTAATTCTTCAATATTTCAAACTTCCATTATTATTATATTTGTTATGGTGATCTGTGATCAGTGATCTCTGATGATACTACTGTAATTGTTTTGGAGTGCCACAAACCATATAGGATGGCAAACTTAATCGATAAATACTGTGTGTGTTCTGACTGCTTCAACTGGCTATTCCACCATCTCTCTCCATCTTCTCCTGCCACCCTATTTCCTGAGACACAACAGTATTGAAATTAGGCCAATTAATAACCCTACAGTGGCCTCTAAGTATTCAAGTAAAATGAGTCACACATCTCTCACTTTAAATCAAAATCTAGAAATGATTACACTTAGTGAGGAAGGCATGTCAAAAGCCAAGCAAGATAGGCTGAAAGCTAGGTCTTTTGCACCAAACAGTTAGCCAGGCTGTACAAGCAAAGGAGAAGTTCTTGAAGGAAATTAAAAGTGCTACTCTATTGAACACATGAATGATAAGAAAGCGAAACAGCCTTTTTGCTGATAAGGAGAAAGTTTTAGTGGTCTGGATAGAAGATCAAACTAGCCACAGTATTCTTTTAAGCCAAAGCCTAATTCACAGCAAGACCCTAACTCTCTTCAGTTCTGTGAAGGCTGAGGTGAGGAAGCTGCAGAAGAAAAGTTGGAAGCGAGCAGAGGTTGGTTCATGAGATTTAAGGAAAGAAGCCATAACATAAAAGTGCAAGGTGAGTACAGAGGAGAAGTCAGTGCCTGGCTTCAAAGGACAGGCTGACTCTTCTGTTAGGGGTTAATGCAGCTGGTGGCTTCGTTGAAGCCAGTGCTTATTTACCATTCTGAAAATCCTAGGGCCCTTAAGAATGATGCTAAATCTACTCTGCTTGTGCTCTGTAAATGAAACCACAAAGCCTGGATGACAGCACATCTGTTTACAACATGATTTACTGACTTTTTAAGCCCACTGTTGAGACCTACTGCTTAGGAAGAAAAAGGTTCCTTTCAAAATACTGCTCAGAGATAATGTACCTGCTCACCCAAGAGCTCTGATGGATATGTACCATGAGCTTAATGTTTTTTGTTATTGTTTGTTTTATAAATTTATTTATTTTTTGCTGTGTTGGGTCTTCGTTGCTGTGCACAGGCTTTCTGTAGTTGTGGCGAGCAGGGGCTACTCTTTGTTGCAGTGCGCGGGCTTTTCGTTTCAGTGGCTTCTCTTGTCTCAGAGCATAGGCTCTAGGCGTGCGGGCTTCAGTAGTTGGGGCACGTGGGCTCAGTAGCTGGCTCGTGGGCTCTAGAGCGCAGGCTCAGTAGTTGTGGTGCACGGGCTTACTTGCTTCATGACATGTGGGATCTTCCCGGACCAGAGATCGAACCCGTGTCCCCTGCATTGGCAGGCGATTCTTA
This sequence comes from Delphinapterus leucas, assembly GCF_059928025.1. Lineage (NCBI taxonomy): Eukaryota > Metazoa > Chordata > Mammalia > Artiodactyla > Monodontidae > Delphinapterus > Delphinapterus leucas. The sequence goes on along the minus strand of NC_143133.1, from coordinate 42,971,878 downwards.
ACCACTGTGCCACCAGGGAAGTCCCTGAGATTAATGTTGTTTTCATGCCTGCTAACACAACATCCATTTTGCAGCCCATTGATCCAGGAGGCATTTCAACTTTCAAGTCTTACTATTTAAGAAATATATTTTGTAAGGCTATGTAGCTGCCTTAGGTAGTGATTCCTCTGAGCTAGGCAAAGTAAATTGAAAATCTTCTTGAAAGGATTCACCATTCTAGATGTGATGAAGAACATTTGTGATTCTTGGGAACATATCAAAATATCAACATTAACAGGATTTTAGAAGAAATTGATTACAACCCTCATGAATGACTTTGAGGGGTTCAAGACTTCACTGGAGGAAGTAACTGCAGGTTAGAAATAGCAAGAGAACTAGAATTAAAAGTAGAGTATGAAAATGTGACTGAATTATATCCGTGATAAAACTTTAATGGATAAGGAGTTGTTTCTTATGGATGAACAAAGAAAGTGGTTTCTTCCGATGGAATCTACTCCTGGTGAAAATGCTGTGAAGACTGTTGAAGTGGCAACAAAAGATTTAGAATATTACATAAACTTAATTGTTAAAGCAGTGGCAGGGTTTGAAAGTAATTGACTCCAATTTTGAAAGAAGTAGGGTAAAATGCTACAGAGCAATCATTCGTGGAAGGAAGAGTCAGTCAATGCAGCAAAAAAAAGTTCATTGTTGTCTTATCTTAAGAAACCCCCACGGCCACCCCAGCCTTCAACCACCACCTCGATCAGTCAGCAGCCGTCAACATGGAGGCAAGACCCTCCACCAGCAAAAAGATTATGACTTGCTGCTGAAGGCTCAGATGATACAATAAGTATTTTTAGCAATTAGCAATAAAATAAAGTATTTTAAATTAAGGTATGCATATAGTTTTTTAGACATACTGCTATTGCATACTTAATAGAATACAGTATAATGTAAACCTAACTTTTTTATATGCACCAGAAAACCAAAAAAATTGTGTGGCTTGCTTTATTGTGATACTCACTTTATTGTGGTGGTCTGGAACTCAACCTGCAATATCTCTGAGGTATGCCTGTACTGTATTTCTCTGTCTTCATACGTTTGCATTTGCTGTCTCTCTAACAAACGTTTATTGGCTAACTTCTGTTCATTTCTGCCTCCATTCCAGTTTAAACGTCACTTTTTAAGGGAAACCGTTTGTGACCCCTGTCCCCCTCCCTCCACCAAGGCCCTTAAATACGTTCCCAGGAGAGCATTCATCATATGATATTATAACTGCTTGTTTACTTTTGTCTTGTTTGATATCCCACTAGACTCAGTGAATGCATATACAGTTTACTCAAGTGTATTTGTGATATAAAGTTTTACATTCCATGCAGTCTGTCCTCAGTGTACTGAAAATTTGTAAGTTTTAGAACATGTAGCAGTTTCTGCATTGAGATACCTTCTGAGATCTTTTAGACCACTTTTTAGAAGCTGTTTTATTTTTTATTCTGAGCTATTCAACTTTATAGGAAAAAAAGAATCAATAAACTTTAAACAAAAGTCTTCCTTTAAAGATGTCTATTTGTAATTACTGTGGCCCAGTCAAGCCACTGAAGTTCTGAACTGCCACTGTTACTAATTTAAACTGTAGGAATGGATCAGGGAATCTATGATTTAAGAAAAAGTCAGTCTTTTTCAGTCAAAATATAAGGAGAAGTATGCATTTAAATCTCTCACGTGTATTAGGGTCTTGATAAGCTCTTTTTGATAGGCCAGGTTTTTCTTGTAAACATGCAATGACAAAACATTAAAATGTATGTACTGATCTTTGTCCATCAGTGCCTGTCACTGAATATATAAATATTTCCATAGTTTATTCTAATCTCAGTAGTTTACATACTTTTACTTAGCTTTACTTCCTAATTTCCATGTATCTGCATAATCATGCTATTTGTTTTTTTACTAAATTTATTGTATTATTAGTTTTTGGATAGTGCTGTCAAGATACTGTCCCTAGTTTTCCCAGTTTTTGCTGTTCTATAGAGAAAATTGATGGTCTCAGTTTTGCTCTTGATATTTTTCAGCTCTGCCATTGTCATTTCAGTCAATTTCTCATTTTATTCTTTTTATGTAAATTGTTTTTTAAAATTCTTCTAGGGTATGCCATGAAAAGCAATGCTTTCATTTTTACTGAAATGAAATTCACATTAAATTCATTCTTTTAAAGGGTACAAATCAGTGGTTTTAGTATACTTATAAGGTTGGCAACCATTACCACTATCAAATTAGAAACATTTTCATTAAACCAAAAAGAAACCATTTACTCATGAGCAGTCATTCTTCATTCCTCTTTGCCCCCAGCCCCTGGTAGCCACTAATTTACTTTGTCTGTCTATTCTGCTTATTTTGGACATTTCATATAAGTGGAATTACATAGTATGTGGTCTTTTGTGTATGATTTTTTTCACTTAGCACAGTATTTTCAAGGTTCATGCATGCTGTGGCATGTATCAGTTCTTTATGGCTACATGATATTTATACTAAATTTTGTTTATCCACTCATTGATTAGTGGACATTTGGATTGTTTCCACTTTTTGGATATTATGAATAATGCTGCTGTGAACATTTGTTTGCAAGTTTTTCTGTGAACATATGTTTTCACTTCTCTTGGGTATATGCTGATTCTTTAACTCTTTGAGGAACTGCCAAACTGTTTAGTAATTTTCTTGATAATTTTTACTTAGTTTAGTAGGAGAGTGAAGATGACAATTCCAGGATTCATTACTTCCTTCCTGTAAGAATTGAGTTACTGTAATGTTCTTATAAAGAACATTTCATAGACTTGTTTATTGAATGTCTTCAGAAATGTCTCTGTGAAATGTATCCTGCCTAAGGATGAAGTTAGTTGTCATGTTTTATAGAGATACTTTAATTTTTCATTACCAGATTGAAAGGTCTGTTAATAGTCCATTGGGCCATAGGAATACATAAGTTTTCATAGATTTTACAATACATTTTAATTGTTAATATATTCTAATTGTTGAATTGCTTCTCTTACAGGGTTTTGACTCTGGGAGGAGGGCTACCTTATTTGGAGCACCTTAATCTCTCTGGTTGTCTTACTGTAACTGGTGCAGGCCTGCAGGATTTGGTTTCAGCATGTCCTTCTCTAAATGATGAATACTTTTACTACTGTGACAACATTAACGGTAATGCCTTTTAACAATGGGATAATTTTGGAGGAGTTGATTTAAAAATTTTTAACAGTTCTGAAAATTCTTAGGGTTTCTATTTTGTTTTCTAGATTTCTAATTACCAAACATTTTTACTTTCAGGTTTAGTCAGAAAGATAAGTTTTCTTATCTTTCTAAAGATAAATTTTCTTATCTTTCTAAAGATAAGTTTTCTTTTGGAGAGATATCTCAACTATCCATTCTGCCAGATTTTAGAAATATGTAATAGTTTAATCAATCCAAAGAGACAAGTTTTTATAGAATTACTAAAATTCTTATAAAATTTTGGGAAATTCCTCTAGAGTGAAAGAGCACTCATTAACAATACAGCGTATTGCTGTTCTAGATACACCTAATTCTTAGGGATGTTAGAGTTAGTTTTCTTGTAGGACAAGAAAACTTCATAATGTAGTAGAAAAAGGAGGACTTCGGTAATGTGAACTCCTCAGGGACCCTGAATCTGGTTCCAAATAAATCTCTTGGAAGATTGAGGAGAATGGTGAGTGTGGTATTGGGAAGAGGCTGAGGTGCCTTAAATGCGATTAAAATTCCTATAGTATTATGGAGATTGAACCCTGAACCTACTTTTAACAATCATCAGGTAAACATTTCTTGATTTTTTTGTTTTATTTTGTTTTATTTTTCTTTATTTTTTTGCGGTACACGGGCCTCTCATTGTTGTGGCCTCTCCCCTTGCGGAGCACAGGCTCCGGACACGCAGGCTCAGCAGCCATGGCTCACGGGCCCAGCCGCTCCGCGGCATGTGGGATCTTCCCAGATCGGGACACAAACCCGTGTCCCCTGCATCGGCAGGCGGACTCTCAACCACTGTGCCGCCAGGGAAGCCCCTTGTTTTATTTTTTAAGCCTATTCCTGCCCTGCAATGGGACTGTTTAATGTGCTTTTTCAAAGTACGTTCAGTGCCCTTTTGGGCATTTGATAATCACTGGTAGAGACTGAAGTCCTGAAGCATAAAAAGCTGCTCCTCAATTATTAGTAAGGAAGTCAACCTCCTGTATTTATAATTGGAAAAAATTTACATGGTTCAGATTCTACTGTGTCTTTTTACATCATGTTTTTTTGTTTTTTTGTTTTTTTTTTTTTGCGGTACGTGGGCCTCTCACTGTTGTGGCCACTCCTGTTGCGGAGCACAGGCTCTGGTGCACAGGCTCAGCAGCCATGGCTCATGGGCCCAACCGCTCCGTGGCATGTGGGATCTTCCCGGATCGGGGCACGAACCCATGTCCCCCGCATTAACAGGCGGACTCCCAACCACTGCGCCACCAGGGAAGCCCATGTATTGTTATTTTTGAGAGTCCAGTTCATCTTAAGATCATGGGAAGATAAACGGAGTCTCTCAGGCAGAAAAATTGACAGACGCCAGCAAGACTAGAGGAATAGTATCTTCTTTAACGACATACCAGTAGGCAGAGAAGTTAGCAAATCTGCCGTTTCTCAGAGATTAGATTTTTCTTAAAATGTATATGAAGAGACAGGAGATAGCAGCTCTTTTGTTTCTTGAATCACATTGGTGATGCAGGAGATGACCTCCCATGTTCTTGAAATAGCAACACTAACTTCAAGCATTTCTTTGCTCTCTGTTGCCTTTAGTGTATAAGAAGGAGTGGGGAAAATTAATGTCATTTTAGTTGCAACCTGCGAAGTGTACAAAAGAAGGTGTGAGTGCTACAGTGCAGCACTTGCTGCTTTTGGGGATGCAGTAAAGATATATATATTTTTAATACACGGTTATGTCATTGTGGGTTCACTGTTGTACTTACTAAGGCTTATAGGATATATTATGAAAAGTAATCAGTAAGCAATTATTTTTTGTAAGAAAAACACCTTATTGGTAGGTTGCATTTGAATTGTCTACACTGATTTCAGCATAGGTTATGCTGGTGGGAATAAATCTCAGAACCTAATTTGTTATACTTATTTTGGGGTATATAGATGTTATTGGATTGGTGGGGGGATTGGGTTTCACTTCATTTTTATGATCTGCCTACTACTTTTGTGTGTGTGTGTCTTTTTAAAAAAAACTTCTTGAAATAATTTAGGTGTTGGGATAAAGTTAAATACTTAAAAACTTTTGCACTTTGTTAGTATGTTAGAATTCCTTTCATCTTGACTGGTTCTGAATATATAAATATTAAAGTGTTCCAAAGGAGCTGCTACATTCTTTTTGTTGAATGTTAAGTTTTTTTTGATAAATGAGTGGTAGTTTTCAATAAATGAATTTTAATGAATATATCTGACTTTAAAATGTTTGAAAGGAAATTGACCGTGCTTGTATAATCAATACCAAGTCTCCTTTTACAGCTTCTTAAAGCATGATTTGGGGGAAATGGAAATCCTTTAAAGTTTACAGGGTGACTTGTCATGTGAACTTATGTTCCAGAGTTCCAGCCAGTTGCTCATAAAGCAATGCCCTGATACAATCTTTTCCTTAAAAGGCCATATGGACACTAGAAAGTGTTAGAATAAAGTTGCATTGTATCCAGTTTTGCAAGATGACACAGGATTCATCCAGTATCTTTTATTATAATTAAACTTGTACAAATACTTAGTGACTATAAATATTTAGCTCCCTTTTTATTATTTTTATTATTTCTGAAAGTAGTCAATATTTTTATACATGTTCTTAAACTAATAGGGAGCATATTTAGGTGACACATTATATTTTAATATTTGAGAGTAACACTTAACTAAAAATGTATTTTGTCAAAAGAGAGTTTACATAGTTAACTACCAGGTTACTAACTAAAAGAAGTAAATGCTGATAAATAATACTCATTAACTAAAAAGTGCTAAGTAAAACAAAATTTTCTATTTCCTAAGCATTAGCAGAGATTTTGGAGAAGATAAATTAGTAATCAGATATTCAAACAGTGTCTGCTGTGAGCAAGACACTATACTAAGCATTAACATAAAATGCCATTTTTATTCTTAATGATTCTTTCATGACATTTAAATTTGTTATTTGATTGATAAAAAAGTTAAGATTTAAGTATAAAAAAAGGCTTCTTAACCATAACATTTAAAAAATTCCTTGTCATTTAAGAAGTGTTAGATGGAATTGCCTAGTTTTAGAGCTCTGAAGAACATTTGAGCAATGATAGCAAATAAACTTGTTGTACTGATTTGCATTTCAATGTATGTTTAATTTATGAATTAAGATAGATTAGATCATAGTAGGTGACACAGTTTCAGATGATTTGCTCTCTTATGTTTCTAATTTAAGTTAAAGAGGAATTAAAGGTAAGTGAAGGTAAGTGCAGATATACAGCATAAGTAATATGCTTAAAATCTAGGAAAAACAAACAATTCAGTAATAAAAATTTGGGAAAATAACAATAGCTACCATTATAGCTCTTCTTAACTAATATTTTTAAAAATGCTCTCTTACAAAATTTATTTTTACCATGCATTTAAAGATTTTATTTAATGATTATGCAAATATTATTTTTCTGTTTTATTATGCTTTACCGTAATTTAGCCCTCATCTGTTACAACCATTGGGTTTATTATCTCATATCAAGATTGACATTTACTGGTGATAAGTCAAATGTTTACCTTTGAAATTCCGTGTCTGTGGAAGCACAGCTGTCTATTGAGTTACTTGGCAACCCAACATATCTTAGTCATGTTTCTTTCCAATTCTACCTCACTTTTTCTGTTGCCTGTTTATTCTGTTGTCCATTTATTCCCTTTTCTAAATAGTCCTTCTGTGATGCTTAAGGGTCTTAACTGTTAACATTGCTTATGATTTCCATGCTTTGGAAATTGCTTTCTCCCCTGTTTTCTACAGTATGAAACTAACTTACAAACAGCGGTTGTCTTCACTTTTGCTTTGCCCTAGGCCTTCAACAAAATAAAACCCATTCATGGATGATACCACTTTTATGGATTTTTAGGATCAGTCACCTGGAATGTCATTCACCTTATGATGGGATTGTAGTTTTGAGGTAGTTAGTATTACAGTTGTTGGTTAAGTACAATTTATGCCCTTAGATTTCCATTGAAACTAAGATATTCTGGTGTGTATCTGAGAAAGGGAGCACATTTTATAGCAATATGAGCGTGAACTTTGTTTTGTGATGAATAAGGAGATGCTGACAGATATCAGGATAGGGTTACTTTCTACCTAATATAGGACACATATTTTTATTCCTACATTTTTCTTCCCATATTATCCCCACTTCCATCCCTTAGACTTTGAGAGCAAAAAGTGACTCAGGTCACCAGAGTGGAGACTGAGGATCCTGAGCCTCTTTTTTTGGGGAGGTTGGTGAAAAACTGTGTGGTACAGGCATACCTCGGAGATATTGTGAGTTTGGTTCCAGACCACCGTAATAAAGTGAATATTGCAATAAAGTGAGACACGTGAATATTTTGGTTTCCCACTGTATATAAAAGTTATGTTTGCACTGTACTGTAGTCTATTAAGTGCAAAAGCATTGTCTAAAAAAAAGCAACGTACATACTTTAATTTAAAAATACTTTTTTGCTAAAAAATTTTAACCATCATCTGAGCCTTCAGTGAGTCATAGTAGTAACATCAAAGATCACTGATCACAGATGACCATAACAAATATAATAATAATGAAAAAGCTTGAAATATTGTGAGAATTACCAAAATGTTCCAGAGAGACAAGAAGTGAGCAAATGTTGTTGGAAAAATGGTGCCAATAGACTTGCTCAGTGCAAGGTTGCCACACACCTTTAGTTTGTAAAAAATGCAGTATCTGCAAAGTGCAATAAAGTGAAGCACAATTAAATGAAGTATGCCTGTGTTTGGAAAAACATGAATCTTTTGATTAGATTCCTTGATCCAATTGGCTCCTTTGAGGCTCCCATTTAATTTTCTCTCTTGAAAACCAGTAGCATACTTTACTTTGATTGCTTTCAGCCATCGCTTATGATTTTTCCCTAGGCCCGTGATTGCAGTATAAAATTTCTTCCTTACCTTTCTGTGCTTTTAAAAATAGGAGTATAGACATTTTGAAGTATTGTAGGGAGTTTCAGTTTGGAATATTGTACCAAAGTCTCCATGTCTCTTTCCTTATATTTCTCCCTTTCAAAAAAGTTAGAATAGAATTATATACTGAGAAAATGATAGATATGTTTTTGCAAAAACCACCAGTTTAAGCATTTCATCACAGGGACTGTGTCAGGGCAGGGCAATGATAGTGAGGTAGGAGATTGGCTCATGGAGAAAGGCTCTAATGTACTAAGAAATTTCATTTTGACTCTTTGATTAAGATGACTAGCATTGTGTCTTAAGAGAAAATAGTCTTAACAAAAATGCTACTTTATGAATTTTAAGTATTTGACACATTTAACTTTTCATTTTCAAAATAGAATAGATTTTAATTTTGATTAAATAAAAAATAAGCTTGTGGTAATTCAATTTTATATTTGAAATGACTTTAAACTTTTATTATAGAACATTTTAAATATATAAACATAATAATATAAAGAAGATTTATGGATCATTGGCTTCAGCAGTTATAAACCTGTGGTCAGTCTTTTTTCATATACTATTGCCCATTCCCATACATGCTCCCCGTATCCCAGGCATTATATTACTTTAAAAGTTAAGCATAAGTATTTGAAAATAAATGAAATCATAAGCTATTGCAGTTCCACTATGCTTGTAAAGTTCATTAGTTTCTTTTCTTACTTAAAGATACATTATTATTTCCATTAGTGAAATATATGAATGCTATACTTCATTGATTGTATATCCTAAGAAATTAGTCCTTTGTATTTTGTATATTGCCATTACAGGAGTACAAAAAAAAGTTAAATTCTGGTAAATAAGTGTGTTCTATGTGTTTATTTGCAAGTAGTTATTTTCTTATCTTGGTATTAGCATAATTGCCTTCTTTTGCAATGGATTGCTACTTCAAAAGACAAAGAAAGCTAATTTAATATATTTTTCTAAGTTAAAGTCTTGATATCATTCCAGTGATTTTTCAATTATAATCCATTTGATAAAATAAATATTATTTTCTATAATAAAAATATATTTCATGTACTTTTGTGGTCCTTACGTATCAAAAATGCAAGTATTTTGGTTCTAATTGATGAAAGAACTAATTAACTTGGTTCATGGTGCAGACATACTGAAAGGCTTCAATATAGTTAAAATGTCTTTTTCCACATTTGCTCGCCTTTATGAAAACTGTGATTCATTCAAAGTACTTGACATTTGAATATGCGCCATGATATCTCTTTGATACTTTCTAATTCTCAGCTTTGTTCCCTAATGGATCTTTTAATCTAGTGTCTGGGTAGCATAATGTGATTGGAATAAAATGTCAGTTATTCCACAAATGTATTATTACTTTTCTTTGTAATTGGATCATAATTTTTATTATGTCTTAGATATGTTTTTAATTATTCATTCATTACATATTTGATTCTGGAAGATAATTTCACCTAACCCTATCACATGACTTATTTTGGGTACAGATGTTAAATAACAATATGGCAAATATGTTAAGGCTATATCTACATAGTTTATTTTTAACAAAAATTTTGAATGTAATATTTATTATAATTGCTCAATACTGGATTTTTTAGCTTATCTATTATAGATAAGGTTGTTTTTGCCTTAATTATATTTCTAGGAAAGATGTTCATGATACAAGAAATCCATTGTGAAGTTATCCTGGCAGTCTTGTTCTGTGGGTTATCTCTTTTCTTCTTGGATTTTTTATTTTGTAAGATTGTTGCCAAAAAATTACTTCTTTTCATTCTTCTTTTTCATTTACCTATATTAGTTAAAGTCAAACTGCTGTTGGCGATTTTTGTGCTGAATAATTTTTTATACACTCCTTGTGGGATTTTACTTCTATGTTACAAATGTATTACTAGTTAAAAAAAAAAAAGTGTTTTACTTCTTTCATTAGCAAGATTATTTTTGTGTGATAAGAAATTCCTCCTTTCACACTTTTCTGTTTTCATACAGGTCCTCATGCTGACACCGCCAGTGGATGCCAGAATTTGCAGTGTGGTTTTCGAGCCTGCTGCCGCTCTGGCGAATGACCCTTGACTTCTGACCTTTGTCTACTTCATTTAGCTGAGCAGGCTTCCTTTCATGCACTTTACTTGTAGCACATTTCTTGTGTTAATCATCCCTTTTTGAGTGTGACTTGTTTTGGCCCCATTTCTTACAGCCTCGGAAATCTTAATTTACCAGTGAATTGTACAGTGTTGTTTCTCTTGCAAATCCTATTTTTGTTTTAGAAAGGGATTAGGTCTTTTTCATAGGGTGAGAACAATTTTATCAGATTTCTTTTAAACTAAATATTTTGAAAAAAATGTCACTAATGCCATGCCATTTAAAGTATTTTTTAGATTATTTTGAGTTTTGAAGTCAATGGGTTATTGGTTCTCTTCATAGATAAACACTGTACCAAGCCTTGCAGATCTTTTCAGACATACATTTTTGAAGTTTTATTTTCAGAGACTGCACAGTTTGGAAACCAGTCTCCTTTCCATAATGTTTCCTTTATTTGAACAATTCTCAGAGGGCCAATTCAAACATATCCACATATAAGATTCTTTAAGATTATAAAATAAATTGGCTTCTTGGTGTTAGCTCAGGGAGCTGGCACAGCACCAGTGTCTTTGTATTCGCTTTCTTCAAAGACCCCTGGTTCCCACCACTGTCCGTAAATTGTCATATTTGGGGGAGGGGTTTTTAAAAGTTCCACAGTCATTTGAAGAAATGTATAAATAAAATCTACTTTGAGGACTTTACCAAGTAATTTCTTCTGTGTTTTGATTTTGTTGTAAATCTCAATCCAGGGTTACTTTACTGTGAAATGGGACTAAATAGGTCTTTTGAACTCCCATGAAATCGTGACTCTGACAAATGAATAGTTTTAGACAGATACCTGATTTTATTGAGCTGGATTGTCGTTTTGAAATTTATTGTGCAGTCGTCAGAATTTGAATTTGTAAGCTTATCTTCATTGCTGTTTGAAATAATAATTGGAATGGAGACCTGTTATTCAGAAAGGCACATATTGAGTCAATTTTATGTCATGCTATGTATAATTTATGTCAGAAAGAAGAGAATAGTCAGCAGCATGCCATCTATTTTTATAAATATCTGTAAGGCTGTGGAAGAGGAGGTAATCTTGCAATTATGTTCTTTGTGGTCCCAGGTATTTTTTGTTTGTTTGTTTTATTGAGGAAGAGGAAGAGCAGGAAAGATATAAACTATAGATAGACAGATTTCAGTTCAGGCTAAGAGAAAACTATTTTACACAGAGTTGTCTAAAGATGAAGGAAGAAACATTTGACGAGAAAATAAATGAGAAGTCACTCTGCTTTTAAATTTAACTAACATTTGAACTAAATACTGTGAGGGAAGATCACCTCTAAGGAAGGACATCTAATGACTCTGAAATTTCACTTTTCTCTAAGAGTTTCCTCATTTTGATTCCACTGCTGTTAACATTTGTGAAATATAAGATGGAACCCCTCAAGTTTCTTGTATGGAGGATAGGGCAGCTGTAGAAGCAGACCATCTTACCCTTTAAGTTTGTGTCTCTTAGCTTAAGTCCTCATGCCCCTTGTGGCACTGCTGCGCCTAGCTGCCTCCTTTAAAAGTCTGGCCTAAGCACAAAGGAAAAAACGTTCTGGATTCCCTTAGAGAACTTGAGAGGAAATCTGAGTTTAGTGAACCGTTACAGGGTCAGAAGTTTTATTTTGTATGTTGACTGTTTTGTCATTACTTTTATTTCCTTAAGTGATTAATAAAGTTTATTTGAAAAGTTGACATCAGGGACTATTTCAAGAAAACAAACTAAAATAAGTCTTCTGGAGTGACTCCCATCCAACTGCATGGTAAAATTAGTTATCTATAACCAGGTCCCAAGTCATCAAGGGAGTACTCAAGTTTATACCCATGTAATCAGAAAACAGTGTAATATTTGGGGAGTAAAATTTTTGATAATACTTAATGGAAAAAATCATGATTAAATGATATTTTGGGACTTGGCTTAAATGTTATTCTTCATAAATTAATTAATTTGAGCAGCTAATTTCCCAGGGGTTCCAGGTAATGGAGGTGCCCCCCTTTTGCCTTGTACTGTGCCACTTGATGTTAGACAACCATTAAATAGGACTTGGCAGTCTTGAACCAAACTGACTTCAACATGTGAGCACATTGCATGTGGAAACTCACAGTTTTTCTACCACCCCCACTACCCCCACCCATTTCATGGGGAGATGGCATAATCTGCATTTAATTTTTAAATATTACTGCTGTTCCATTATTAAGGATAGTTAATGCTTTAAAATTTCTTCTAAATTTATTTTTCATTGAAATATAGTTGATGTACAATATTATGTTAGTTTTAAGTGTACTGCGTAATGACCTGACACTTGCATACATTATGAAATGATCACTGTGGTAAGTCTGGTAACCATCTCAACTTATATAAAGTTATTACTGTATTACTGACCATATTCCTTATGCTGTATATTACATCCCCATGACTTATATAACAGGACCTCTTAATCTCCTTCACCTATTTCCCCTACCCTCCTCCATTCTTGCAACCACTGGTTTGTTTTCTGTATCTATGAGACTGTTTTTGTTTTGTTTTTTAGATTCCACATATAAGTAAAATCATGTCATATTTGTCTTTCTCTGTCTGACTTATTTCACTTAGTATCCTCTAGATCCATCCATGTTGTCTCAAGTGGCAAGATTCTTTTTTAATGGCTGAGTAATATATATATGTGTGTGTATATATATATATGTGTGTGTATATATATATATATATATATATATATATATGTATGTACTTTATCCATTTATCTTTCCATGGACTCTCAGGTTGCTTCCACCTTGTGGCTATTATAATGCAAAAAATCATAGCATTATTAAATTATGTATAACTATATTATTATATAATCAATATAACAATTATATAATTAATAATAGATTATAAATATAAACAAGTATGCTAATTTTATAGTTATAAAATTAATAGTAATTATATTTATATTAAAAATTTATATTATTTATAATAATATAAATAATGCAGCAGTGAATACTGGAGTGCATATAACTTTTTGAATTAGTGTTTTTTTTTCTTTGGATAAATACTCAGAAGTGAAATTGCTGACATTTCTATTTTTAATTTTTTGAGGATTCTCCATACTGTTCTCCATAGGGGCTGCACCAATTTGCAATCCCACCAGTAGTGCATGAGGGTTCACTTTTCTCCACATCTTTACCGACACTTGTTATTTGTTGTCTTTTTGTTGGCAGCCATTCTGACAGGTGTGAGGTGGTATCTCATTGTGGGTTTGATTTGCATTTCCCTGGTACTTAATGATGTTGAGCATATTTTTATGTGTCTGTTGGCCATCGGTATGTCTTCTTTGGAAAAATGTCTATTCAGGTCTGCTGCCCATTTTTTAACCTGGTTGTTTGTTTTTTTGTTGTCAAGTTGTATGAGTTCTTTGTATATTTTGGATATTAACCCTTTGTTAGATATATCATTTGCAAGTATCTTCTCCCATTCAGTAGGCTGCCTTTTTGTTTTGTTGAGAGTTCTTTTTGTTTTTTTGCATGCAATAGCTCTTTAGTTTGATGTAGCCCCATTTGCTTATTTTTGCTTTTATTGACCTTGCCTGAGGAGACATATCCAAGCTATTGGTAAGACCAGTGTCAAAGAGCATACTGCCTGTGTTTTCTTCTGGGAGTTTTATGGTTTCGGGTCCTTACATTTAAGTCTTTAATCCATTTTAAGTTTATTTTTGTATTTGTTGTGAGAAAGTAGTCCAGTTTGATTCTTTTTTAATGTAGCTCTCCAGTTTTCCCAATACTGTTTATTGAAGAGGATGTCTTTTTCCCATTTATATTCTTGCGTTCTTTGTCATAGATTAATTGATCATATAAGTGTGGATTTACTTCTGGATTCTATTCTGTTCCATTGATCTCTGTGTGTTTTTTATGCCAGCACCATACTGTTTTGATTACTGTAGCTTTGTAGTATGGTTTGAAGTCAGGAAGCCTGATACATCCAGCTTTGTTCTTCTTTCTCATGATTGTTTTGGCTGTTCAAGGTCTTTTGTGTTTCCATTCAAATTTAGGATTATTTGTTTAATTTTGTGACAAATGCTATTGGTATTTTGACAGAGAGAGATAGCATTGAATGTAGTATGGTCGTTTTAACAATATTAATTCCTCCAATTCATGAGTGTGGTATATCTTTCTATTTGTGTCTTCTTCAATTTCTTTCATCAGTGTCTTATAGTTTTCCAAGCTATACCCACCTTAAATGGATGTTGAATTTTGTCAAAAACTTTTTCTGCATCTCTTGAGGTGATCATATGATTTTTATTATTGAGTTTCTTAAGGTTATCACGTTCATTGATTTGCAGATATTGAATCATCCTTGCATCCCTAGGATGAATTCCACTTGATCATGGTGTACGATTCTTTTAACATATTGTTGAATTTGGTTTGCTAATACTTTCTTGAGGATTTTTGCATCTATGTTCATAAGTGACATTGGCTTGTCATTTTCTTTTGCATGTGTTGTCTTTGGTTTGGGTATCAGGGTGATGCTGTCCTTGTAGAATGAGTTTGGAAGCATTTTTCTCCTCTGCAGTTTTTTGGAATAGTTTGAGAAGGATGGATGTTAACTCCTCTTTAAATTTCTGGTGGAATTCACCAGTGAAGCCATCTGGTCCTGGACTTCTGTTTGCTGGGAGTTTTTTTGATTACTGATTCAATTTCATTACTGGTAATTGGTCTGTTCATATTTTCTGTTTCTTCCTAATTTAGTCATGGGAAATTGTACATTTCTAGGAATTTATTCTTCTAGGTTGTCCATTTTATTGGCATATAATTGTTCTCAGTATAATCTGTTACGATTCTTTGTGTTCCTGTGGTGTTAGCTATAACTTCTCTTCTTTCGTTTTTTATTTTATTTGGACTCTTTTTTTATGTTGATGAGTCTGGCTAAAGGTTTATCAATTTTGTTTATCTTTCAAAGAACCAATTCTTAGTTTCATTGATCTTTTCTGTTGTTTTTTAGTCTCTCATTATTTTCCTCTGATCTTTATTATTCCTTTCTGCTAACTTTGGGTTTTGTTCGTTCTTTTTCTAGTTCCTTTGGATATAAGGTTAAATTTTTATTTGAGATTTTTCTTGTTTCCTGAGGTGGGCTTGTATTGCTATAAACTTGCCTCTTAGAACTGCTTTTGCTGAGTTCCGTAGACACTGGATCATTGTATTTCCATTTTCATTTGTCTCCAGGTATTTTTTTTAATGTCTTTTTTGATTTCTTCAGTGATCCATTGGATGTTTAGTAGCATATTGTTTAACCTCCATGTGCTTGTGTGTGGGTGGTTTTGGTTTTTTTTTTTTTAGGTAGTTGATTTTTAGTCTTATAGCATTGTAGTTGGAAAAGATTCTTGATATGATTTCAGTCTTCTTAAATTTACTGAAACTTGTTTTGTGGCCTAGCACATGATCTATCCTGGAGAATGTTCCATGTGCACTTGAAAAGAAGGTGTGTTGTGCTTCATTCGGATAGTATGTTCTCTATATATTTAAAATCCATCTAGTGTAATGTATCATTTAAGGCCAGTGTTTCCTTATTGCTTTTCTGTCTGGATGATCTGTTCATTGATGTGAGTGGGGTGTTAAAGGTTCCTTCTATTACTGTGTTACTGTCAGTTTCTCCCTTTATGTTTGTTAATATTTGCTTCACCTTGTTAGGTGCTCCTTTGTTGGGTGCATATATATTTATAGCTGTTATGTCTTCTTGTTGGATTGACCCCTTTTATGATTGGGTAATATCCTTCTTTGTTTCTTGTTATAGTCTTTGTTTTAAAGTCTGTTTTGTCTGATATAAGTGTTGCTACCCTGTCTTTTCATTTCCATTCACATGGAGTACCTTTTTATGTCCACTCACTTTCAGTCTGTGTGTGTATTTAGGTCTGAAATAAGTCTCTTACAGGCAGCATATATATAGTTACTTTTTTGTTTATTTTAAAAAATCTGTTCAGCCACTCTAAGTCTTTTGACTGGAGTATTTGGTCTATTTACATTTAAAGTAATTGTTGATAGGTAATGTACTTTTTGCCATTTTGTGAATTGTTTTCTGGTTGTTTTGGTAGTTTTGTTCCTTTTTTTCTTTTGTCTTCTTCCCTTGTGACTTCATGACTATCTTTAGTGTTATGTTTGGATCCCTTTCTCTTATTGTGTGTATTGATTATAGGTTTTTGGTTTTAGGTTACCATGAGGTAGGTAGGAAGTTACATAGATAGGTATATGTGATTGTTTAATGTTGATCTTTTTTAGTTTGAATTCATTCTCACAACCCTGCATTTTTACCTCCCTCTCCACATTTAATGTTTTGATACCATATTTTACATCTTTTTGTTTTGTGTATTTTTTGACTGCTTATTGTGGATGTAGATAATTTTACTACTTTTGTTTTTTAATTTTACTACTAGCTTTATAAGTGGTTGATATACTACCTTACGGTTTGTTTGCTTTTATTGATGAGGCTTTTGCTTTTTAAATTTTCATATTTCTAGTTGTGGCCTTTTTGTTTTCCACTTAGGGAAGTCCTTTTTTTTTTTTTTTTTTTTTTTTTTTGCTGTATGCGGGCTTCTCACTGTTGTGGCCTCTCCCATTGCGGAGTACAGGCTCCGGATGTGCAGGCTCAGTGGCCATGGCTCACAGGCCCAGCCACTCCGCGGCATGTGGGATCCTCCCAGACCGGGGCACGAACCTGTGTCCCCTGCATCGGCAGGCGGACTCCCAACCACTGCGCCACCAGGGAAGCTCAGGGAAGTCCTTTTAATATTTCTTTTTTTTAACATCTTTATTGGAGTATAATTGCTTTACAATGGTGTGTTAGTTTCTGCTTTATAACAAAGTGAATCAGTTATACATATGTTCCCATATCTCGTTCTTCTTGTGTCTCCCTCCCTCCCACCCTCCCTATCCCACCCCTCCAGGCGGTCACAAAGCACCGAGCTGATCTCCCTGTGCTATGCGGCTGCTTCCCACTAGCTATCTACCTTACGTTTGGTAGTATGTATATATCCATGCCTCTCTCTCACTTTGTCACACCTTACCCTTCCCCCTCCCCATATCCTCAAGTCCATTCTCTAGTAGGTCTAGTAGGACACAGTCTTTATTCCTGTCTTACCCCTAGGTTCTTCATGACAGTTTTTTTTTTGTTTTCTTAAATTCCATATATATGTGTTAGCATATGGTATTTGTCTCTCTCCTTCTGACTTACTTCACTCTGTATGACAGACTCTAGGTCTATCCGCCTCATTACAAGTAGCTCAATTTCGTTTCTTTTCATGGCTGAGTAATATTCCATTGTATATATGTGCCACATCTTCTTTATCCATTCATCCGATGATGGACACTTAGGTTGTTTCCATCTCCGGGCTATTGTAAATAGAGCTGCAATGAACATTTTGGTACATGACTCTTTTTGAATTACGGTTTTCTCAGGGTATATGCCCAGTAGTGGGATTGCTGGGTCATATGGTAGTTCTATTTGTAGTTTTTTAAGGAACCTCCATACTGTTCTCCACAGTGGCTGTATCAATTTACATTCCCACCAACAGTGTAAGAGGGTTCCCTTTTCTCCACACCCTCTCCAGCATTTATTGTTTCTAAATTTTTTGATGATGGCCATTCTGACTGGTGTGAGATGCTATCTCATTGTAGTTTGATTAGCATTTCTCTAATGATGACTGATGTTGAGGATTCTTTCATATGTTTGTTGGCAGTCTGTGTATCTTCTTTGGAGAAATGTCTGTTTAGGTCTTCTGCCCATTTTTGGATTGGGTTGTTTTTTTGTTATTAAGCTGCATGAGCTGCTTATAAATTTTGGAGATTAATCCTTTGTCAGTTGCTTCATTTGCAAATATTTTCTCCCATTCTGAGGGTTGTCTTTTTGTCTTGTTTATGGTTTCCTTTACTGTGCAAAAGCTTTGAAGTTTCATTAGGTCCCATTTGTTTATTTTTGTTTTTATTTCCATTTCTCTAGGAGGTGGGTCAAAAAGGATCTTGCTGTGATTTATGTCATAGAGTATCCTGCCTGTGTTTTCCTCTAAGAGTTTGATAGTTTCTGGCCTTACATTTAGGTCTTTAATCCATTTTGAGCTTATTTTTGTGTATGGTGTTAGGGAGTGGTCTAATCTCTTACTTTTACATGTACCTGTCCAGTTTTCCCAGCACCATTTACTGAAGAGGCTGTCCTTTCTCCACTGTACTCCTTTATCAAAGATAAGGTGACCATATGTGCGTGGGTTTATCTCTGGGCTTTCTATCCTGTTCCATTGATCTATATTTCTGCTTTTGTGCCAGTACCATACTGTCTTGATTACTCTAGCTTTGTAGTATAGTCTGAAGTCAGCCTCATTCTTCCAGCTCCGTTTTTCGTTCTCAAGATTGCTTTGGCTATTCGGGGTCTTTTGTGTTTCCATACAAATTGTGAAATTTTTTGTTCTAGTTCTGTGAAAAATGCCAGTGGTAGTTTGATAGGGAGTGCATTGAATCTGTAGATTGCTTTGGGTAGTAGAGTCATTTTCACAATGTTGATTCTTCCAATCCAAGAACATGGTATATCTCTCCATCTATTTGTATCATCTTTAATTTCTTTCATCAGTGTCTTATAATTTTCTGCATACAGGTCTTTTTTCTCCTTAGGTAGGTTTATTCTTAGATATTTTATTCTTTTTGTTGCAATGGTAAATGGGAGTGTTTTCTTGATTTCACTTTAAGATTTTTCATCATTAGTGTATAGGAATGCCAGAGATTTCTGTGCATTAATTTTGTATCCTGCTACTTTACCAAATTCATTGATTAGCTCTAGTAGTTTTCTGGTAGCATCTTTAGGATTCTCTATGTATAGTATCATGTCATCTGCAAACAGTGACAGCTTTACTTCTTCTTTTCCGATTTGGATTCCTTTTATTTCCTTTTCTTCTCTGATTGCTGTGGCTAAAACTTCCAAAACTATGTTGAATAAGAGTGGTGAGAGCGGGCAACCTTGTCTTGTTCCTGATCTTAGTGGAAATGCTTTCAGTTTTTCACCATTGAGGACGATGTTGGCTGTGGGTTTGTCATATATGGCCTTTATTATTTTGAGGTAAGTTCCCTCTATGCCTACTTTCTGCAGGGTTTTTATCATAAATGGGTGTTGAATTTTGTAGAAAGCTTCCTTTGCATCTATTGAGATGATCATATGGTTTTTCTCCTTCAATTTGTTAATATGGTGTTTCACGTTGATTGATTTGCGTATATTGAAGAATCCTTGCATTCCTGGAATAAACCCCACTTGATCATGGTGTATGATCCATTTAATGTGCTGTTGGATTCTGTTTGCTAGTATTTTGTTGAGGATTTTTACATCTATATTCATCAGTGATATTGGCCTGTAGTTTTCTTTCTTTGTGACATCCTTGTCTGGTTTTGGTATCAGGGTGATGGTGGCCTCGTAGAATGAGTTTGGGAGTGTTCCTCCCTCTGCTATATTTTGGAAGAGTTTGAGGAGGATAGGTGTTTGCCCTTCCCTAAATGTTTGACAGAACTCACCTGTGAAGCCATCTGGTCCTGGACTTTTGTTTGTTGGAAGATTTTTAATCACAGTTTCAATTTCAGTGCTTGTGATTCGTCTGTTCATATTTTCTATTTCTTCCTGATTCAGTCTTGGCAGGTTGTGCATTTCTAAGAATTTGTCCATTTCTTCCAGGTTGTCCATTTTATTGGCATAGAGTTGCTTGTAGTAATCTCTCATGATCCTATGTATTTCTGCAGTGTCAGTTGTTACTTCTCCTTTTTCATTTCTAATTCTATTGATTTGAGTCTTCTCCCTTTTTTTCTTGATGAGTCTGGCTAATGGTTTACCAATTTTGTTTATCTTCTCAAAGAACCAGCTTTTAGTTTTATAGATGTTTGCTATCGTTTCCTTCATTTCTTTTTCATTTATTTCTGATCTGATTTTTATGATTTCTTTCCTTCTGCTAACTTTGGGTTTTTTTTGTTGTTCTTTCTCTAATTGCTTTAGGTGCAAGGTTAGGTTGTTTATTTGAGATGTTTCCTGTTTCTTAAGGTAGGATTGTATTGCTATAAACTTCCCTCTTAGAACTGCTTTTGCTGCATCTCATAGATTTTGGGTCGTCGTATCTCCATTGTCATTTGTTTCTAGGTATATTTTTATTTCCTCTTTGATTTCTTCAGTGATCACTTCGTTATTAAGTAGTGTATTGATTAGCCTCCATGTGTTTGTATTTTTTACAGATCTTTTCCTGTAATTGATACTAGTCTCATAGCGTTGTGGTCGGTAAAGATACTTGATACAGTTTCAATTTTCTTAAATTTACCAAGGCTTGATTTGTGACCCAAGATATCTATCCTGGAGAATTTTCCATGAGCACTTGAGAAAAATGTGTATTCTGTTGTTTTTGGATGGAATGTCCTATAAATATCAATTATTAAGTCCATCTTGTTTAATGTATCATTGAAAGCTTGTGTTTCCTTATTTATTTTCATTTTGGATGATCTGTCCATGGGTGAAAGTGGGGTGTTAAAGTCCCCTACTATGAATGTGTTACTGTCGACTTCCCCTTTTATGGCTGTTAGTATTTGCCTTATGTATTGAAGTGCTCCTATGTTGGGTGCATAAATATTTACAATTTTTATATCTTCTTCTTGGATTGATCCCTTGATCAATATGTAGTGTCCTTATTTGTCTCTTCTAATAGTCTTTATTTTAAAGTCTATTTTGTCTGATATGAGCATTGCTACTCCAGCTTTCTTTTGGTTTCCATTTGCATGAAATATCTTTTTCATCCCCTTACTTTCAGTCTGTATGTATCTCTAGGTCTTAAGTGGGTCTCTTGTAGACAGCAAATATATGGGTCTTGTTTTTGTATCCATTCAGCCAATCTGTGTCTTTTGGTGGGAGCATTTAATCCCTTTACATTTAAGGTAATTATCGATATGTATGTTCCTATTCCCATTTTCTTAATTGTTTTGGGTTCGTTATTGTAGGTCTTTTCCTTCTCTTGTGTTTCTTGCCTAGAGAAGTTCCTTTAGCAGTTGTTGTAGAGCTGGTTTGGTGGTGCTGAACTCTGTCAGCTTTTTCTTGTCTGTAACGGTTTTAATTTCTCCATCAAATCTGAATGACATCCTTGCTGGGTAGAGTAATCTTGGTTTCAGGTTTTTCTCCTTCATCACTTTAAATATGTCCTGCCAGTCCCTTCTGGCTTGCAGAGTTTCTGCTGAAAGATCAGCTGTTAACCTTATGGGGATTCCCTTGTGTGTTATTTGTTTTTTTTTCCCTTGCTGCTTTTAATATGTTTTCTTTGTATTTAATTTTTGACAGTTTGATTAATATGTGTCTTGGCGTATTTCTCCTTGGATTTATCCTGTATGGGACTCTCTGTACTTCCTGGACTTGATTAACTATTTCCTTTCCCCTATTAGGGAAGTTTTCAACTGTAATCTCTTCAAATATTTTCTCAGTCCCTGTCTTTTTCTCTTCTTCTTCTGGAACCCCTATAATTCGAATGTTGGTGCCTTTAATGTTGTCCCAGATGTCTCTGAGACTGTCCTCAGTTCTTTTCATTCTTTTTTCTTTATTCTGCTCTGCAGTAGTTATTTCCACTATTTTATCTTCCAGGTCACTTATCCGTTCTTCTGCCTCAGTCATTCTGCTATTGATCCCGTCTAGAGTATTTTTCATTTTATTTATTGTGGTGTTCATTATTGTTTGTTTCATCTTTAGTTCTTCTAGGTCCTTGTTAAATGTTTCTTGCATTTTGTCTATTCTATTCCCAAGATTTTGGATCATGTTTACTGTCATTATTCTGAATTCTTTTTCAGGTAGACTGCCTATTTCCTCTTCATTTGTTAGGTCTGGTGGGTTTTTATCTTGTTCCTTCATCTGCTGTGTGTTTTTCTGTCTTCTCATTTTGCTTATCTTACTGTGTATGGGGTCTTCTTTTTGCAGGCTGCAGGTTCTTAGTTCCCGTTTTTGGTGTCTCTCCCCAGTGGCTAAGGTTGGTTCAGTGGGTTCTGTAGGCTTCCTGGTGGAGGGGACTAGTGCCTGTGTTCCGGTGGATGAGGCTGGATCTTGTCTTTCTGGTGGGCAGGTCCACGTCTGGTGGTGTGTTTTGGGGTGTCTGTGGACATTTTAGGCAGCCTCTCTGCTAATGGGTGGGGTTGTGTTCCTGTCTTGCTAGTTGTTTGGCATAGGATGTCCAGCACTGTAGCTTGCTGGTCGTTGATTGAAGCTGGGTGTTGAGATGGAGATCTCTGGGAGATTTTCGCCTTTTGTTTGATATTATGTGGAGCTGGGCGGTCTCTTGTGGACCAGTGTCCTGAAGTTGGCTCTCCCACCTCAGAGGCACAGCACTGATTCCTGGCTGCAGCACCAAGAGCCTTTCATCCACACGGCTCAGAATAAGAGGGAGAAAAAGTAGGAAGAAAGAATTAGTAGAAGTAGAAAGAAAGAAAGGATGGAGGGAGGGAGGAAGGAAGGAGGGAAGGAAGGCAAAAAAGAAAGAAAATAAAGTAAAATAAGATAAAATATAATAAAGTTATTAAAATAAAATGATTATTAAGAGAAAAAAAAAACGAATGGATAGAACCCTAGGACAAATGGTGGAAGTAAAGCTATACAGACAAAATTTCACACAGAAGCATACACATACACACTCTCAAAAAGAGGAAAAGGGGAAAAAATCATAAATCTTGCTCTCAAAGTCCACCTCCTCAATTTGGGATGATTCGTTGTCTAAAGGGGGTAAGGAAGGAAAGAAAGAAAGATAAAGTAAAATAAAATAAAGTTATTAAAATAAAAAGTAATTATTAAGAAAAACATTTTCAAAAAAACCGGACGGATAGAACCCTAGGACAAATGGTGGAAGCAAAGCTATACATACAAAATCCCACACAGAAGCATATACATACACACAAAAAGAGGAGAAGGGGAAAATATCATAAATCTTGTTCTCAAAGTTCACCTCCTTAATTTGGGATGATTCGTTGTCTAGTCATGTATTCCACAGATGCAGGGTACATCAAGTTGATTGTGGAGCTTTAATCCACTGCTTCTGAGCCTGCTAGGAGAGATTTCCCTTTCTCTTCTTTGTTCTCACAGCTCCCAGGGGCTCAGCTTTGGATTTGGCCTGCCTCTGCGTGTAGGTCGCCGGAGGGCGTCTGTTTTTCCGCTCAGACAGGACAGGGTTAAAGGAGCCGCTGATTCGGGGGCTCTGGCTCACTCAGGCCGGGGGCAGGGAGGGGTACGGAGTGCGGGGCGGGCCTGCGGCGGCAGAGGCCGGCGTGACGCTGCACCAGCCTGAGGCGCAACGTGCGTTCTCCCAGGGAAGTTGTTCCTGGATCACGGGACCCTGGGAGTGGCGGGCTGCACAGGCTCCCCAGAAGGGGGTGTGTGGATAGTGACCTGTGCTCGCACACAGGCTTCTTGGTGGCGGCAGCAGCAGCCTTACCGTCTCATACCCGTCTCTGGGGTCCGCGCTGTTAGCCGTGGCTCGCGCCTGTTTCTGGAGCTCCTTTAAGCAGCGCTCTTAATCCCCTCTCCTAGCGCACCAGGAAACAAAGAGGGAAGAAAAAGTCTCTTGCCTCTAAGGCAGGTCCAGACTTTTCCCCGGACTCCCTCCCGCCTAGCCGCGGTGCACTAACGCCCTGCAGGCTGTGTTTACGCCGCCAAACCCAGTCCTCTCCTGGCGCTCCGACCGAAGCCCGAGCCTCAGCTCCCAGCCCCGCCCGCCCCAGTGGGTGAGCAGACAAGCCTCTCGGGCTGGTGAGTGCCGGTCAGCACCGATCCTCTGTGCGGGAATCTCTCTGCTTTGCCCTCCGCACCCGTTGCTGTGCTCTCCTCCGCGGCTCTGAAGCTTTCCCCCTCAGCCACCCGCAGTCTCCGCCCGCGAAGGGGCTTCCTAGTGTGTGGAAACTTCTCCTCCTTCACGGCTCCCTCCCACTGGTGCAGGTCGCGTCCCTATCCTTTTGTCTCTGTTTATTCTTTTTTCTTTTGCCCTACCCAGGTACCTGGGGGGTTTCTTGCCTTTAGGGAGGTCTGAGATCTTCTGCCAGCGTTCAGTAGGTGCTCTGCAGGAGTTGCTCCACGTGTAGATGTATTTCTGGTGTATCTGTGGGGAGGAAAGTGATCTCCGCGTCCTACTCCTCCGCCATCTTTCCGGAAGCCTCCTAACATTTCTTGTAAAGTTGTTTTAGTGGTACTGAAGTCTTCTAGTTTTTGCTTATCTGTAAAGCTCTTTATCTCTCCCTCAAATCTGAAGGATAGTCTTGCCAGATAGAATATTCTTGGTTTAAAGTTTGTTTCTTTTTTTCATCAGTTATCTCTCTTCTGACCTACAGCGTTTCTGCTGAAAAGTCAGCTCATAGTCATATGGGAGGTCCCTTGTATGTATCTAGCTGTTTTTCTCTTGCTGCTTTTAATATTGTCTCTATCTTTAATTTTTTGCCGTTTTAATTATAATGTGTCTTGGTGTGGACCTCTTTGAGTTCATATTCTTTGAGACTCGCTGTTTCCTGGAACTGAATGTCTGTTTCTTTTCCCAGGTTAGGGAAGCTTTCAGCTATTATTTCTTCAAATAAGTTCTCTGCCCCTTTCTCTTCTCCTTCTGGAACCCCTATAATGTGAATGTTAGTGCACTTGATGTTGTCTCAGAGGTTCTTAAACTTTCTCATTTTTTTAAATTCTTTTTTTTTTTCAGCTTTGGTATTTCCGCTACTCTGTCTTCCAGTTCACTGACTGTTCCTCTGTATTTAATCTACTGATGATTCCTTCTAGTGTATTTTTTATTTTTATTGTATTCTTCACCTCTGTTTATTTTTCTCTACAGTTTCTAACTGTTAAACTTCTCACTGTGTTCATCTATTCTTCTCCTGAGTTTGTTGAGCATCTTATGATCATTATCTTGAATTCTTTATGGGTTAGATTGCTTATTTCCACTTTGGTTTGTTCTTTTTCTGGGGTTTTGTCTTTTTTCTTCATTTGGAACATATTCCTCTGTCTCTTCATTTTGCCTAATTCTCTGTTTATTTCTATGTAACTAGTAGGTCACTTAGCTTTTATGATCTTGGACAAATGGCCTTCTGTCAGAGACATTTATTTAATGGGGCCCAGCAGCACCCTCCCCTCTGCTCACTAGTGCTATATGTTCTAGGGGGTGTCCTCTTTGTGGGCTGTGTGGGCCCTTCTGTTGTGGTGGGGCTGACTACTTTGGGTGTGTGGTAGGTGGGGCTGGCCCCTGGCTCAGTTGGCTGCTGGGCCTTGCCTTGTGTGGTGGCTGCTGGCTCACTGGTTGTTGTGGCTGAGTCTACGATGGCAAGCTGCATGTTCCAGGGGGTCCTGGGGTTGGTGCTGGGGCTGGGGGTACCTGGTGGTGGTGGTGGTCCAATACCAGGTGTGCTGTTAAGCCCCCTGCACTAATAGACTAGAGAGAGGACTCCAGAATGGTGCTCACCAGCACCATTAGTGTCCTAATGGTAGAATGAGCTCCCCAAAATGGCGCCCCCAGTGTTTATGTCTGTGTGGGGAGTCCCAGTTCCCTCCTACCTCTCAGGGAGTCTCTCCAGGATCAGCAAGTTTGTCTGACCGAGATGTCTTTCAAATTACTGCTTCTTCATTGGGACTTGGAGTGATTGAGATTTTGTGTGTACCCTTTAAGAGTGGAGCCCACTTGTATGCAAACCCCACTGGCCTTCAAACCCAGACATTCTAGGGGCTCATCTTACAGGTGCAGGACCCCTGGGCTGGGGAGCCCAGTGTGGGGCTTGGATCCCTTGCTCCTTGGGGAGAACCTCTGTAATTGAGATTATCTTTCCATTTGTGGGTCATCTACCCAGGGGTGTGGGTCTTGACCCTACTGTGTCTCCGACCCCCTTAGCCATCTCATTGCGGTCCTTCGTTATATCTTTAGTTGTGGAAAATCTTTCTGCCAGTTGTTCTCATAGATGGTTGCTCTGTAAATAGTTGTAATTTTCCTGAGCCTGTGACAGGAGGTGAGCTCAGTGTCTTCCTATTCCACCATCTTGGCCACACCTCTGTGGGTAGTTAATGGTTAATGAAACAATATATACACTTGGTTTAAATTTATCTTGAGCTTTGTGATGGATTTTATGAAATATTGAAACTGTTTTTAGAATAAGAGGCAACAATTAAGTAAAATGCCTTGTGTTACCTGACATACATCAAGTGCCACGTACTGGGTAGTGTTTTAAGTACTTTAAATATACTGACTTTTAAAATCAGTACAACAATGTGATGAAGTTGGTAATGTGATCATCCCAATCTTATATATGGGGAAAGTTAAGTAACAGAGAGGTTAAGTAACTTGCCCATGGATTACCCAGCTAGTAAGTGGCAGAACTAGTATTTCTCCAAAGCTCATGCTCTTAACCACTCAACTATCCTGTCTCTATATTGCTATATTGGTAATGACTATTATGGGTCAGACCTTGAATTCTCCTTTGAAGGGTTCATAGTATAAATATCAGAGGCATGTAAACACATAATCATAATTTGATAGGGAAAGGCATAAGGGAATAAAGGTAAAATTTCCTTAACTTGGTTCTTCTGTCTTTATGTTTTTTGTTTTGTTTTGCTTTTAAGTGAGACTGTATTCCAGCTACATCAGTGGTTCTCAGCTGGAGGCAGTTTATCCCATAGAAGACATTTGGCAATGACTGGAAACATTCTTGGTTGTCACAACTTGGCAGAGGGGAAGAATGCAACTGGCAGCTAGTGGGTAGGTGCCAAGGATGCTGTTAAACATCCTACAAAGACCTTCACAACAAGTAATTACTTGGCCCGGAATGTCAATAGTGCCGCTACTGAGAAATCCTGTTTTACATATTTCTATTTTGTGTACATCTTTCCGTGTCAGTACATACCTTTAATTCCTTTTAGTATTATCTGACTTTGGCTTCATCAGCTTGGGCTGTTGTAACAGAGTACCATAAGCTGGATGGCTTAAACAACAACTGTGTTGGTGCTCACAGTTCTAGAGGCTGGTAAGTCCAGAATCAAGGTTTCGGCAGATCCACTGTCTAATGAAGACTCTTTTTGGCTTGTAGACAGCCATCTTCTCATTGTATCCATGCATGGCATAGAGGGGAAGTAAGCTCTCTCCTGTCTTTTCTTAAAGGGCACTAAATCCCATCTTGAGGGCTGTATCCTTATGATCTAATTAACTCCCTAATTACTTATCTCTCTCTCTTTTTTTAAAATTTTATTTTTGGTTGCACCAGGTCTTAGTTGCCGCAGGCAAACTCCCTAGTTGTGGCTTTTGGGCTCCTTAGTCGCGGCTCACCAGCTCCTTTAGTTGCAGCACGTGTGCTCCTTGGTTGCAGCCAGTGGGCTTCTTAGTTGCGGCCAGTGGGCTCCTTAGTTGCAGCTCGTGGGCTCCTTAGTTGTGGCATGCAAACTCTTAGTAGCGGCATGCATGTGGGATCTAGTTCCCTGACTAGGGATCGAACCCTGTGTCTCCTGCATTAGAAGGCATATTCTTAACCACTGTGCCACCAGAGAAGTCCGTCTCTCTTTTTTTAATTGAAATATAGTTGATTTACAATATTATGTTAGTTTCAGGTACATTACAATACAGTACATTATAGGTTATTACAAGATACTGAATATAGTTCCTTGTGCTATACAGTAGGTCTTTGTTCTTCATCAGTTTTATATATAGTAGTGTATATCTGTTAATCCCATACTCCTAATTTATCCCTCCCCCACCTTCCCCTTCGGTAACCATAAGTTTGGTTTCTGTGTCTGTGAGCCTGTTTCTGTTTTGTAAATAAATTCATTTGTATTAATTTTAAGATTCCACATATAGGTGATATATAATATTTGTATGATAATCTCTAGGTCAATCTATGTTGTTGCAAATGGCAATATTTCATTCTCCTTTATGGCTGAGTAATTATTCCATTGTTTATGTATATACACCACATCTTCTTTATCCATTCCTCTGTTGGTGGGCACTTAGGTTGCTTCCATGTCTTGGCTATTGTAAATAATGCTGCTGTGAACATTGGTGTGCATGTATCTTTTTGAATTAAGAGTTTTTGTCTCTTCTGGGTATATGCCCAGGGGATTGAGTGGGATTGCTGGATCATATTGTAACTCTATTTTTAGTTTTTTAAGGAACCTCCCGACTGTTTTCCATAGTGGCTGTACCAATTTACAGTCCCACCAACAGTGTAGGAGCGTTCCATTTTCTCCACACCCTCTCCAGCATTTATTGGTAGACTTTTTGATGATGGCCATTCTGACCGGTGCGAGGTGATATCTCATTGTAGTTTCGATTTGCATTTCTCTAATAATGAGTGATATTGAGCATCTCGTGTGCCTGTTGGCCATCTGCATGTCTTTGGAGAAATGTCTATTTAGGTCTTCACATTTTTTGATTGTGTTGTTTTTTTTGATATTGAGTTGTGTGAGCTGTTTGTATATTTTGGAAATTAAGCCCTTGTTGGTTGTGCCATTTGCAGATGTTTTCTTACAGTCCATAGGTAGTCATTTTGTTTTGTTTATGGTTTCCTTTGCTGTGCAGAATCTTATAAGTTTGATTAGGCCCCATTTGTTTATTATTTTATTTCTTTTGCCTTGGGCGACTGATCTAAGAAAAAATTGCTGCGATTTATATCAGAGAATGTTTTGCCTGTGTTCTCTTCCAGGAGTTTTGTGGTATTACGACTTACATTTAAGTCTTTAAGCCATTTTGAGTTTATTTTTGTGTATGGTGTGAGGGAGGGTTCTAACTTCATTGATTTACATGTGGCTGTCCAGCTTTCCCAGCATCCACTTGCTGAAGAGACTGTCTTTTCTCCATTGTATATTTTTGTCTCCTTTTTCAAAGATCAATTGACCATAGGTGTATGGGTTTATTTCTGGTTTCTCTATTCTATCTATGTGTCTTGTTTTTGTGCCAATACCATGCTGTTTTTTTTTAATAGCTATTTATTTATTTATTTTTTTGCATTACACGGGCCTCTCACTGTTGTGGCCTCTCCCGTTGCGGAGCACAGGCTCCGGACGCGCAGGCTCAGCGGCCATGGCTCACAGGACTAGCCGCTCCGCGGCATGTGAGATCTTCCCGGACCGGGGCATGAACCCATATCCCCTGCATTGGCAGGCGGACCTTCAACCACTGTGCCACCAGAGAAGCCCCTACCATGCTGTTTTGATTACTGTAGCTTTGTAGTATTTTCTGAAGTCTGGGAGGATTACACCTCCTGCTTTGTTCAGTTTCCTCAGGATTGCTTTGGCAATTCTGGATCTTTTGTGGTTCCATATAAATTTTAGGATTATTTGTTCTAGTTCTATGAAAAATGTCATGGGTAATTTGATAGGGATCACATTAAATCCATAGATTGCTTTGGGTAGTGTGGCCATTTTAACAATATTCTTCCAGTCTAAGAGCATGGGATGTCTTACTGGCAAAGAAGAAGAGCATTCTAGATAGGAGGTGAGCAGGTACAAAAGCATAGAGGAATAAAGCTCATAGGGTAAGCGGGAACTCTTGAGTTGTCACAGTTGAATTTAGGGTCAAAGTGGCAGAGACAAGACAGACTACTAAATAAAAACTTATTTTGCATATTTTGAAAATAATGATAATTTTATTTCATTATTTGTAAGTATTTTCTTCCCTTTGATCAAGAGCACTTAAAAATATTCTCATATCTTAATTATCATTTTTACATGATATAAAACATACAATGAAAAAATTATCTGTTGCGTATAAGGGAGGCAACATAGATCCAAACAGACAAAACATTTTTGGGATATGGGTGGATATATACAGCTAAAGCAAATTCAACATTAGGCGCATCAGTATTATGTACTCCAGTGCTATACACAGCTTCAATTAAAGGCTTCACTTCAGAGTATGGCATGTGAAGGGGAAATCCAGAGAACTGAAGGAAAGCAAAACAAAATTTTTAGTCATTAGTGAACGTGAAGTTTTCACTGTCTTTTTTCCCTAAGTAAGTATGTACAGTTCTTAATATTCGTAATAGGAAGTCTTCCTTTTGGATCTTAAAGTCATTTATTTAGTTTTGTTTTTCTGTCCAGCTATATATTAGCAATATAGAAAATGGAGAAAGGCTAAATGTTGATTTTTGTTTTAGTTGCTAACATACTGACTTGGTGTTTAAGACACCTGTTAGTCACCCAGCCACTCTCCACTGTTTCCTTCTTTCTTCCTAATAGCCCCAAGTTTGCATAGAAACCCGTGCAATTCCAGGGACCTAGGTTAAGTTAATACCTTCTATCCCCTTGGCCTCAGTGTTGATCTACAGAAAAGAATGTATAATCTAGGAAACTTGAAAGGGATAGTGGCACGCAGATGCTCTGTCCTGCTCAGAGCAATATGTGTGCAGATGTGAGTCCTGCTGGGAACTATTCCAGCCATTTGCTACCACAAGAAAAGCCATCCTGTGGGTGATGCCACCACATGGAGGAGGGCAGAGTGGGAAGACTTGCAGACATGTGGTATAGCCCTGATAGCTACTCACCCCTAACTTTTACCTAAATAAGCCCATAAGTTGTTAATGTTCAAGCTTGTTTGAAGTAAGTTTTCTGTTACTTGAATTGAAAACATCCCAGCTGAAAAATGAGCCTTATAAGGTAAAGGTAATTTTTAGTCCGTGAGTAGAATTAAATGTACAACTTGATTTCATACTGTTTAGCCAATGAGGCTTACTGTTTTAGTTTGAGACTACTTTCTAGGTTTTAGGATCCAGATAAAGGATGTGAACACAGAGCACTACTGACAGGCAGTAGAGAAAGCCTATTAATGAGAATTTTTCTTAGCAATGAAAAGCAATTAGTATAAAATATCCTTTAAAAAAAAAATCTGACCAAGAATGGTTGGTTTCATCTTTATGCTCAGTTGAGTCTAATGTGATTTAGCCAGATATTTTCATTTTATTTAATGCTCTTGCAATTTTATAAAAGATATTATTTTTCATAGGACCCTCCTACAAAAAAAGGTGGTGTTTTGGTTTTATAGAGGCATTTTGCTCTTTAATGGTAGGTTCATTCTTGAGATTTGAACTTCTAATCACATTTTTTAGTCTGTGCTGCTTCATCTGTGTACTTTGGGGAGTAATTTAGGCATTTTGATTCCAAAAACCCATAGTACTGAGCAATTTCCAATTTGAAATGAACTACTTACCCTGTAGTCTCCTAGCTGTTTCAGCAGTTCTGCTCTGTGGTCGTCTTCCACATCTTCTCCATGATTTCTTTCTAATAGAGGCAAGAAGTGACGCAGAGTAGAGGTACAGTATCTATTCCACCGAGTCAGATGGCGAGGCCTCCAGTCCATGATTTTTTCTTTTAGTATTTTTTCAATCCTGTTTATAAAAGATAAGTTCCATTTTTTGGTGACTTGACTTTTCCCTTGTAAACAAAAATAAAAAATAGTATTCTGAAACTATTAGAAGAAACAAGATTTTTGGGGGGAATTTGTTGTTCTTAGGATCCCAAATAAGGCTGTATTTGAAATTTCGCAGTTGAGAGTAAATTGGTATTTTTTAGTAATAATACCTTAAAAAGGGTCACATTTAATCTTGTGCAGCTTGACATGCTGCTCTTCACACAGCTTGAGACAGTAGAAAGGGCACACAGGCTTTGAAACTAGAAAGGTCTGGCTGGGTTCAGAAGCCCCCTTTAACACTTGACAAGTATGTGGACCTCTCTGAGCCTCAGTTTCCACACGTGTGAAACTGGGGAAATAAGTTCTATTTTATAGCATTATAAGTATTATTGGGGCTCAAATAGGCTCTTACTAGCTTTGTACATGTGTTAGGTTTTTAAAATAGCTGAAGTTCACTTAAGCACTAATTGGACAAAATAGGCATATTTAAGCTGAGGGTTATGATATCGTCTGAACAAGACCCATAAATAACATGACGTTGAACTCTAAATCTGAGGTTAAGTTTCTGGAGAACTACCTATCATTGCTGGATTTCACTGCTGTATGTCTCACACCATGCTGATGCTAAAGCCTTCTTTTGAGCCTTGGGATTTAGAGATCACATTTGTACTCTGCATCTATAAACATGAATTAAAGTTTAATTGCCCAAATTATTTTACATTGATCCAGGTGGAAAATTGTTTAGTTGGATATTAACACTCCTAGTGACAGACTGCATATGCATTTATGGATATCAAGTGACCTGTCTTGTAGTTCAGCTGCAGCCACTTTGTCGGTGCGCTGGTAAATTAGCTCTTCTGGCTATAAAAGAAAAAATAGTTCAGGAATTTTAGAAATCAGTTACACTTAATTTCAATAGCTATACATCCTTTTCTAAATTTTTTTTTTTAATTATGAACTCTCAGACATTCAGTTAGTTAGACATCGAGGATAATGTAACAGATGCAAATATACCCAAGACCTACTTTAAGTAAAGCATCACAAATTATAATGCTTTGTGGTTCTTTCTCAATTTTATCACCCTTTTCTGTCACAGAAGTAACCATGATCTGAATTTGTTTTTTAGCACTCTTTCATTCAACATATACTGAATACCTACTGTGTGTGCCAGGCACTTACTTACACAAGTGAAGGGGACAGAGCTGTGAATAAAATCCCTGCTCTCATGGTGTTTACATTATAGTCAGTGGAGATAGGCAAATTAGTGAAATGTGTTTATGACTTAACTACAGATGTATGTATCCCTAAACAATATATTGTACTGCATGTTTTCTGAAATTTATGTAATAATTTTATACTGTAAACATGCCATTTTTTCTCCCTTAACATTATATTTAGAATAGCAGATACATATTTTCAGTGTGCTTACTAATATTCATGAATATTAATTCATTTGTGTAACTACTATAAAATATTCTACTGTATACCATAATTTATCTCTTCTGTTGTTCCAGTTTTAGGCTTTTGCAAACAGTGCTCCTATGAAAATTGTTATGTTACCTTGTATACATGGGAGAATTTCTCTAGGGTGATTTTTCTTAAAACTTCTTTTGGAAAGGTTTGATCCACAGTAAAAAATACATTTTATATTACACACACAGTATCTATATATCTATAGCTATCACATTTAAAGTTTTAGTAAACAGTTCTCATGCTTACTATTTATAATCTATTACTGTCCAGGACCCTCTAAATTAATGTTATGAGCCCCTCCTGGATCATGCCCTGCAGTTTGATTTCAGGTTTCAATAGCAGTGATGAAATTAATTTAGTGAATTGAGACCACCATTGAAAAAATTAAATGAAATATATTTTGTGGTATTCTTTTGGGTCATGGGACTCTGTATCAAAACTTACTCTTCCACATATTTGTGTACTGGTTCATGATATGTTGGTCTTTCTTATTGGGCTTAACTAACTTTGAAGATGACATATTATTCTAGACTAAATATCTAGGAGTGGAATTAAGGGTCAAAATATATCTGGCTACCCAATATAACGATATCACATTCCTCACTTTCTATATCTACATTTAATTGTTAATAAAAAAATTATACCTGAACACTGGAAAGGCCAGGATATGGAAGCCTTCTTGAAAAGAAAGATTTCCATAGCTTGGGCTTGGTGACATCAAAATTCATCCTTAATGGGGAATCATATTGTTGAATATTAAACCAAATCTAAAAAAGACAAGACTACATTAGCATATATGGTAGCAGATGTATGTGTATACATGTGTGTATGTATGTTATATAAAGAGAGACAGCAGAGAGAGACAGAAAGGGAACATGTAGCTTGCACATGTTTTTGTCATTTTGATTTTTAAGACTGATAAGCACTTTATGATCAGTGGCATCGTATAGTTGTCACCAGCCTTTTTTTCTTTTTTAACATTTTTTATACCTGCAGTTGAGGTGCACCTTACGATTAATTGTAGGTTGATGAAATAAGGTAGTTCCTGGTGATAAGACACTTAGAATCTTTTGGAAGAAGACAAGGCTACTCCCTTCTCGGGCTAGCCTTTCCTAACCTTGCTCTTCCCAGCCTCCTAATTGTGGTAGGTGTCCATCTCTTTGCTTCCACAGCACTCTGTAACCTCTGAGATAGCACCTGTCTTATTGAGGCACTGTAGCATATTAATTCTGGAACCAGACCACTTGCATTTGAATTCTGGCTCCAACGTTTACTAACTGTGTGACTTTGGACAGTTTAATTACCGTATGCCTCAGTTTCCTCCTCTATAAAAGTGGGATGATCGTACTTAACCTCATAAGGATGATAACATTAAATGAGTTGATACATTTATACCTCTTAGAACAATACCTGGTACATAGTAAGTACTCAATAATTGTTAGCTATTTTATTACTGTTGTTAGTATTTATCATTATTTATAGTTGTTTATCTCACTAGACTATTAGATGTTGCCTTGAGGACATTTGCCATGTGCTTTATTCACCATTGTATCATTAGCATCCAGCACAGCTCCTGGTTGGCGTGTGGTAGGCATATTGAGTAACTGTGTGCATGAGTGGTGAATTTGTCCATTCAACATAATCAAGTACCTTATATTTAGTCTCAGCTCTAATCACTGTGGATAAAGTTGTGAATGAAACATAGTTTCTACCAGCATGCAGTAGCTAAGGAAAAGACAGTGCAAACAAACAAATACATAGGATATCAGATGATACAAGATGTGGTAGATTGCATCCCTGGCCCCAGTTCCTCACCCCTTCCTATACCCACAGCCTTTGCCCTGTTACTTGGCAGTTACTCCCACTAAAAGGGCAGAAATGTATTTCCTTGCCTCTTGACTTTTGGCCAGTAGAATGGGATAGCAGTGTCATTATGTGACTTCTGTGTCCAAGCTTAAGCAGCTCTGTGTGTTCCTGCTTGCCCTCTTGTGCCTCTGCCAATTGTCATTGCCCTGAGTCCCAGAATAAAAATGCATGAAGCAGGGCTCTCCCAGCCTAGGTCAGCAGAACCATCCCACCTGACTCAGATCCATGAGAATAATTGTCTGAAGCCATTTCTTTTGGGGATGGGTTTTTGGTATTTTGTTGTGGCAAAAGCTAACCTTACAAGGGCTATGGAGAAAACTATGCAGGAAGAGGTGAAATTTTAGGGTAGGCAGAGACGTTTTCACTGGAAAGAGCATGAAGGAGTGAGGGAGAAATTAATGAAGATACCTGGTCAGGGGAAGGGTCATCTATGCAGAGGAAATAGCAGATGCACGGTGTGTCTGATGTGTCTGAGGGACAGCAAAGAAGACAAAGTGACTTCAGAGGAGTGAGCACATTAGAGCAAGAAAGAGATCAGCAGAAGGTGATGGGGGCAGGGCAGCTGTCAGATCATAGAAGGCCTTGTGGGCCATTTTAAAGATTGAGGCTTTGACTGTTGAGTGAGCCAGGAAGCCACTGGAGTGTTTTATGCAGATGAGTGACATAATTTCCTTCTATTTTAACAGGAATATTCCTTGCTCTTTTGAGATTAGACAGCAGGGGGTAGGGGCAAGTCGTTTAAAGAAGGCAAGGTCTTTAAGAACTATAATTTGGCCGTAGGGTAGGGAATGTGCAGAAAGTAGTGGGAAATAGCACTGGAAAAAAAGAAGTCAGGTTACATAGGGCTTTCAAATCCAAGGTGAGACATTTATTTTTAAATCTGTATACACTGTATACACTGTATACAGTGAGGTACCCTCAGTACTTTTTGAGCCATTGAATGATGAAAGCTGAAATTCAGTAACAGGTATCAGTGTACCAAATAATGGACTGAATTGGAGACAAATTATTTAGTTGGCTACTTATAGTAATGTAGGATGAAACAATAATGATATGACCTGGAAACAGAAGAGGTAGAATCTATATGAGTTGGTATCAAAAGGATTGAAGTAGGAGGAAGTGAGGGAG
Source organism: Delphinapterus leucas (assembly GCF_059928025.1). Classification (NCBI taxonomy): domain Eukaryota; kingdom Metazoa; phylum Chordata; class Mammalia; order Artiodactyla; family Monodontidae; genus Delphinapterus; species Delphinapterus leucas. Next base: position 42,935,755 of record NC_143133.1, on the reverse strand, counting down.
GGGGAAAATCAAGGACAGTTCTGGGGTTTGAATCTGGGTAACTGACATCCACAGAAGTAGGAAGGCCAGGAGGAGGAGCTCTTTTTAGAGATAAAGGAGAAATGATACGAGTTGTGGATGGCCTGAGTTTGTGATTTTGGTAAAGCATCTGGGTGTCTAGCAAACAGCTGAAAATTCAGGACCCAAAGATTCTGGGGCTAGTGACAGAATTATGACTTTTTTTGCCAGGATAAACTAGATAGAGCTATAATAAATAATGTGTGGTTCTGCAAGAAATCTAAATGTAGAATTTTCAGGAAAATCTACTTTTAAGGTGTGGAAAGAAAAGCCAGTGGAAGAAACCTAGGGAACTATTGCAGAGAAATGAAAATCAACAGTCCTTTATCAGTAAACCGAGGATGAGAAAGTGTTTTTTTCCATGAAGAGGTGATTAGTTGTGTCACGTGCCATAGAAAAGGACAGGAGAGTGAGGAATGGAGTAAACCACTGGATTTATTTATGCATTAGCAAGACAATGGTACTTCTCAGAGGGTATTTCTGTAGAATGGTCAGGGAAGAGGGCTAGATTATAGGCGGTTAAAGTCTGAGTGTACTGAGGAAGTGGAAGCAGAGCATATAATTAGTATTTAAAGAATTTTGGAAGGAAAGGAAGGAGGGGCAATGGTAGTTTAGGCTGTAGCCAGGTTGGGAGAAGCATATTTTAGAATTGTTGGACTTCTGAGCCTATTGGTGGAGAAGGAGAGAGAAAACATATAGAGGCCAAGTTGGGACAGTTAGTGGAGCCCAGTGTTGGAACAGGAGTAGAAACACAAACATGGGTGGAAGGGGGAGACTTACTTTTTGGCAAAGGAGTGAAGGAGGAAAAAGGCTGACAGTCCAAAGAGGTGGTGTGGTAGAGCAGGGGCAGTTGAGGTTTCAGAGTGCCAGGCCTGCAAAGCGAGCCTGAGGTCCTCGCCTGAGGGTGGCCGAGGCTTAGAGCAGGTTCAGAGCAGCTGCCATGTGGGATGGCCGGCATCATGAGCCACTGCTGCATGTCTTGTTAGAAGAGGAGGAGAGGGGGTCTTTCTTTCTCACAGAACTTGGGCTTTATGTGAATTAGTCAACCATACAGTAATTGTTTTGAGAACTAATAATTTTGACAAAGAATGGAGTTCTCTGTAGGTTTTTTCAATGCCTGTTGACTCTGCCTGATTACTAATATGACCTTAAGGTGGTTCTCTACATGTATTAATAGATGGAGCTTAGCAGATCATTTATGATTATGATACTGCTTTTAATTAAAAATAATAACATGCAAATCGTACACTACACTGCTCTTTTCACACTTGTAGTTAATAATAGTTACCATTTGCTGAATACCTATGAAAGATAGGTACTTTGCTGAGTGCTTGGCATATGTTATCTCTAATTATAGTAGTAACCCATAGACCAGTGGTCTTCAAGGTAGGGTGCACATCACAGACATAATAGAAGAAATATTAGATCTTCTAATTATTTCTTTTCATTTTAAGAGTTTCTTCTGTGTGTAATATAAATAATATATTGATCCATAGGTAAATACATATATAATTTATAAATAAAAATACATATATTGGGGATATATGCTCAAATGACTTTTCTGACAGATAAAGTTCAGAGAACACTCAGGTAGATAATGATTATAAAAACAGTCACAGTAGCCAGCACAGGGTTGCTACTGTATGTTAGCTGCTTTGCATTGATTATCTCATTTACTTCTCACAACTACTCTGTAAAGTAATTACTAACAAATACCTTCATTTTACCAGTGAAGAAACTGATGCTGTATAAGATTAAGAAACTTTCCTAAGCTTACATAACTAGTAAATGATGATGTTAGAATTTAAACTCAGGCAGCGTGATCCCATAACTCATGTTTTTAACCAGTGCCTTATAGAGTACCCTTCACAGTTAAATGGCCTCCCAAACTGGGTGCAAGCAGACTCACCTGATGGTACCTGGGAATCTCTTAGAAAAAGAAAAGGAAGAAAAGAAAGACAGTCTTTTCAGGTGATAAATTTGGCTCATTTAGTTCTCAAAACACTATGAGTTCGGCATTGTAAACTCTTACTTTGGAAGGGAAAACAGGACAAGCCAGAATACAAACTCAGGTCGTCTGAATCTAAATCCTAAATTCTTTCTTTAACCTCATTCTGCTTCTCGAAGATCAGGTGACTAATTCAACCAGAAGTTTTTATTTAGAACAGTTCTGCCACTGTGCTTGACACTGCGTTTCTTTAATTGGTATTATATATGTTTATATAAATTTTTTTGACACAAAATATTATTAAAATCAGTAGATCAATTTAAAAAAAGCAATAGTCAACCACATTTAAGAGGAAATGGTAATACTTACATTATCGGGACCTATTAAACAGCCCACGCTTTTTAAGGGGCAGAATGTATCAAATTGTCCATAACAATGTCCACTGCAGGGATTCCATATTAAATAGTGACTTTGCTCCCGAGTTAGCACATAGGCAGTTGGACCCTGAAGGAAAATAGCCATTAAACCAGTTTCCGATTAATTATGCTATTAGGGTCAAGAGTAGTTTGTATAGACAGTTCATTATTTTAGTTGGACCCCTAATTTCTAAACCCCATGGCTAATGGTGAAAATTATTTTGCAGTTCTAGATTATGCTGAATTAATAAAATCAAAAGTTTATTTTTGCAAAATTCTTGCATGTGCAACTAGTGTGATATAGTGACCAAATAGGAATAGTGGTCATGTTACTCAACCGACATATCCTTTTTTTTTTTTTTAAGTTAAATGGGGTATGTTGTGGGTTTTTTTTTTTCAGTTTTACTGAAATATAATTGATGTACAACACTGTATAAGTTTAAGGTGTACAACATAATGATTTGACTTCCATACATCATGAAATGATGACCACAGTAGGTTTAGTGAACACCCATCATCTCATACAGATACATTAAAAGAAATAGGAAAAAAAAATTTTTTTCTTGTGATGAGAATTCTTAGGATTACTCTCTTAACGACTTTCATTTATAACATACAGCAGTGTTAATTATCTTTATTATGTTGTATATTGCATCCCTAGAACTTATCTATCTTATAACTGGAGGTTTGTACCTTTTGACTACCTTATCTAATTCCCCTTCCCCCTATCCCCTGCCTCTGATAGCCACAAATCTGATCTCTTTTGTATGAACTTGTTTTTGAAGTATAATTGACCTACAACACTATGTTAGTTTCTGGTACACAACATAGTTATTTGATAATGTCTGTACATTTCAAACTGATCATCATGAAAAGTCTAGTTATCACCTGTCACCATACAAGGATATTACATAATTACTGACTATATTCCCCACACTGTATATTTCATACCTGTAACATTTATTTTGTAACTAAAAGTTTGTACTTAATCTTCCTCACCTATTTCTCTCCTCCCCCTCATTCCTCCCCCCATTCCCCCCTCCCCCCATTCCCCCCTCCTCCCCCCATTCCCCCCTCCTCCCCCCATTGCCCCCTCTTTCCCCCGTTCCCCCCTCCTCCCCCTCCATTCCCCCCTCCTCCCCTCTGGCAACCACCTGTGTTTTTTTGCTGTATCTATGTTTCTTTTTTTTTTCTTTTTTAAAAAAAATTAATTTATTTTTGGCTGCATTGGGTCTTCATTGCAGTGCACAGGTTTTCTCTAGTTGCAGCGAGCCGCGGCTACTCACTGCAGTGGCTTCTCTTGTTGTGGAGCACAGGCTCTAGGCATGCGGGCTTCAGTAGTTGTGGGTCGTGGGCTCTAGAGCACAGGCTCAGTAGTTGTGGCACACGGGCTTAGTTGCTCCGTGGCTTGTGGGATCTTCCTGGACCAGGGCTTGAACGCATGTCCCCTGCATTGGCAGGTGGATTCTTAACCACTGCGCCACTATGGAAGCCCTTTATGACTGTTTGTTTCATTATGTTTGTTCATTTGTTTTGCTTTTTTAGATTCCACATACAGTATTTGCCTTTCTCTGACTTACTTCACTTAGCATAATACCCTCTAGGTCTATCCATGTTATTGCAAATGGCAAGATATCTTATGATTGGCTGAAGAATGATTATTGATGGAAATAAGTAGTCACTGCATTTTCTTTTTAGAATCAGTTAAGATTGCCTTTTAAGTATTTAGAAGGCTGATTATATCTGAATACTACTTCTATTTCTAATACAGTAATTAATATTTGATACACATTTATAATTATGTAAATGAATAGAAGATAATTTGAGAGGATACTTACTAAACTCTTGACAATGAGTACACCCAAGGAGTGGGATTGGGAGTTAGAGCCTGAAGAAGGACTTTAACTTTTAATTCAGAATACTTATGTATTATTAGATTCTCTTTTTACAATGAACATTTATTCATTCATTTATTTCTCATGTATGATTTCATTTGATGCTCACTATAGGCTTCTGGGGAAGGCAGGGCAAAACTTACTCTCCCACTTTCATTATAAGGCTCAGAGTTGTGAAGTGACTTGCTTAAAGTCACACAGCTCATGAGGAGTGGGCATAACCTTGAACCCAGGCAGGCCTTGTGACTTCCTAGCCCATTATTCTGTTCCTTGTACCAGGCTATCTGGGAGATAATGATGGAGCATGAATTAGGATTCAGATATGATACTGCCTGTCTAGTAGCAACCTGTGCTGTCTAATTCCTAAGGATTCCTAGAGCCCTTCTTTTTGAAACACTCTTTGGATAAGCTGTTTCAGTCCATATGACTTTTCTAAGTTTGTACCCAAAATTACCCCCAAAACGTGCCCCAAATTTCGGGATATTTGCAGTGGGCTGGGGAAACAAATTTTAGTAGTCGCTATCTCCAGTCTAATAAAAATAACAATGGTGATACCAAAATATAGCTGTGGACATTCTTTTCTTTGTTCCTGTGGTTATCTGCCTTGTTGCCCTTTGCCTGCCGGGTTAATAGCAGATGCCTGTGGATGAAGCAGGCGTGAAAGACTCTCTGTCCTTGCCGCACTTCTTCAGATCCCCTTCGATCCTTGGCATGAATAACACTAGATCACTAAGGGAATCAGAATTCTTAGTAGCATGGGCGGGAGGGGGCTCTTGCTAAAAGGACAGAGCTAGGTGGGGACTGTGGGTGGTAAAGGGCTCCGATTTGCCAAAAACACCCTGAAGCATTGTGCAGGGCCCGAGTACCCTGAAAACCACTTCATGTTTTATCGCTGGTTCTCTCTTCCTGTTGTGGAATCTCTGGGCTACTTTCCTTGCAACTCAAAGAATTGTTATGAAAATAAGTCCTGTCCATGATTTGGAACATAACACAGCCATCCATGTTAGCCAAGGACACTTTGTTAGAGCCAACCTATGTGGTCTTACCTCAGGAATAGCATTGCCCATCACCAGCCAGGCCTTCTTACCCAGGGAGAGGAAGTAATTGCATAGTAATACTGCATGCTCTTCTTCGTCTCCTGCCAGGAGATCAAGAAATTGCTGACCAAATTAAAAACAAAACATTATGTTGCATTGACTGGCCGCTTCATTCTAGATTGGCTGTATAGGATTTTAAAAAGTCATTGTTAAAATTAGTACCTTCAAGGATAAGATCTATTTAAAAAAGATTTTTCCAAATGTTGGTACTGTGTTGTTAATTCATTAAAATAAAAAATACCGCAACACTTTTAGTCGGACATGGTATTTTCTCTGACATCGATGACATGATTTCTAGAATCAATTATGGGGTGAGGTGTGGGAGACAAATTTCAAAGTTCCACGTTTTATTTTGAACTTACATATGGTAGCTCCCTATGTACGAAAGACTTCCTTTGTGAAGACGTTATTTTCTAGAGCAGTTTTAGGTTCACAGCAAAGCTGGCAGGAAAGCACAGAGATTCCCCGCACTTTCTTGCCCCCCCACAGGTACAGGCTCCTCCACCATCAACATCCCCCACCAGGCGTGCCGCCGTGGGTTGCAACTGACAAACCTACCCTGACGCACCATGATCACCCAAAGTCCATAGTTTATATATAGGGTTCACTCCTGGTGTTGTACGTTCTGTGGGTTTTGACAAGTCTGTCATTACAGTATCATGCAGTGTGTTTTCACTGCCCTAGAAGTCCTCTGTGCTCTGCCTGTTCACATCCTGTCCTCCCACCGTGGCCACCACACTGTTTTAAGCGCATTGCATGCATCAATTCATTTGATCCTGGAACAAACCTTTGAGGGCGATACTCTCATCTTCCCATTTTACAGATGAGGAAGTGGAGGCACAGGGAGACGAGGCAATACCTAGGAAGTGGAAAAGCCATTCTGGCTCTAGAGCACATGAACTATATTCTGTTCTTCGTATACCTTCTTATAGATATCTTGAGGTTGTGGAAATTTTATCTCTAAAATTGTGAACATTGTGTTGCCAAAATATATTGGGGAGCAAGAAATTTTAAGTGTACTTCAGCTTCTTCCTTTTAGAGCTATCCTTCAAAGGGAGTTGTATACCACAGTTCAATTTTATGCAAACACAGTACAACATGAGATCCAGAAGCAGAATGAATACCAGTGATAATACATGTTTGTTTCATACTACTGAAGACTCATTTGGAAGTTTATGTAGCATACGTTGATTGTAAGTTCCATGAGGTCAGAGGCCATTTTATTTTGCTCATAGCCAGAACTAAGTACAGTGTCTGACATGTGATAGGTGACCAAGAAATATATAATGGATAATGACATGCCTTTAGAAGCCCATAAATTAAGGAATATGCAATTTCCAAATGTAATAGAGAATGTGATTTTGATTATTTTATGAATAAAATTGGGATGTTAAGGTAACATTGAGAGGATAAATTAGCATTAAGACATCTGAAGTGGTTTTGTGTGTGTGGGTGCGAGTGTGTGTGTGTGCGCAAATAATTAATTTTTTTGTTTAATTTCTGAACTTTGGGCAAGTTGAACCAGGAAGAAAAAAGTACCTCAGAATTTAGCTCATCCTGCTAAACAAATGGCTGTGTAGATTTTTATAATAACTAATGGGTGTTGCAATTTAAAATTATGCAAGCCATTTACTAATGTTCCATGAAATCAGCTCAAACTAGTAAGTCTGTGAGGGAGAACTACTTACATCAGATGTGCTCCACAGGTCACAGATACCAGCAAATGAAACAGTGTCAGGCAAGAAAGGAATCAAAGACACATATCGAGCCACCAGTTCCTGTTTAAACAAAATTAGCTGTAATCATTTTTCTAATAAAATAGAAAGCTGGATCGTCTATCTCATTTCTTGGAAGAAAGTTTCATATATCACAAACATTTATGTGAACAAAATGAAACGAATGCTCACAAGTGCTTACTAAGTGTTGTGTTAAATATTATCTCATTTAATCCTCTCCAAACATCCTGAGGAAGATTATTGTTATTATCCATCTTTTACAGATGAAGAAAATGGCTCTTGGGTCTCTTTGAAATGTTCTCATCTTCTTCCCGCGCCCGCCCCCCCCCCCTTATAACAAGACTCTCGAAGATCATCTTGTATTTTCTCTAGCCCAGTCCTGAAAGCAGCCATTTCTCTAAGAAGTCCTGGTTCCTTTTAGAGGGCAGTAGTATTTAGAAACCAAGATGGGTGCATCACTGTGGTTGTAACTCATTATTTCTATAATTGTTCAGGAGGCTGAACATCTTTTTATATGCTTATTGGCCTTTCATGTTTCCACTTCTGTGAATTTGTATTCAAGTATTTTGTACATTTTTAAATTGATTTGTAGTTTTTAAAAAATATATTCTAGTTACTATTCCTTTGTCTATTACATATGTTGTAAATGTCCTCTCCTGATTGTGGCTTGTCTTTTCCTTTGTGCTGTTTTTTGCTAACTCAAGTTCTCAGTTTTAATATGGTCAAATTTATTCTTTCTCGTTATAGTTACAGTAAGTCCCCTACATACGAACGAGTTCCATTCCGAGAGCGAGTTCATAAGTCCGATTTCTTCGTAAGTCCGACAAAGTTAGCCTAGGGACCCAAACACAATTGGCTGTATAGTACTGTACTGTAATAAGTTTATAATACTTTTCACACATAATACTTAAAAAAAAACAAACACAAAAAGTAAAGAAAACATTTTAAATCTTACAGTAAAGTACTTTGAAAAGTACAGTAGTGCAGTCCAACAGCTGGCATACAGGGGCTGGCACCAAGTGAACAGGCAAGAAGAGTTACTGACTGGAGGAGGGAGAGGAGGTGGGAGATGGTAGAGCTGAAGGATTGTCAGCAATAGGAGATGGAGGGCAAGCTGCAATTTCACTCACGCCTGATGCTGATGACACAGGTTCTGGTTCCTTGCTGGAACCAGATGCACGTTCACACCTTTGAAAGTTTGCAACTTGAAGATTCGTATGTAGTGGACTTACTGTAGTGCTTTTTTCTGGCTTGTTTAAGGAACTTCCTACCTCAGGTCATAAAGATAAAAATGCCTCTCATATTTAAGTCCTCAATCTATTTGTTGAATGGTGTGCAGCAGGAATCTATTTTTTTTTCCATGTGTAAAATCAGTGATCCCAATACAATTTATGTAATAGTCAATTTTTACTAATTTCCAATGCCAGCTTTGTCATATATCAAGTTTGAGTGGGTTAGTATTAGAGTAGACCTATTCTGGATTTTTAAATTCTCTTCCATTTTTCTCTTTATTATTTGTGTTCAATACCATTTTACCTTAATTACTACAGTCTCATAAGTATCTGGTTATGACGTGGCAGATCTTCCCACTGAGTTCTTCTTTCTCTTCAGGATTGTCTTTGTTATTTTTTTGCCCTTTGCACTGCTGCATAAATATTAGAATCAGCTTGCCAAGCATGTAGATCTGTTTAACTTAAACCTACCGGGCTTTCAGCTAAAATCCTGCTGCATGTAGGCCATCCCCGTAAAGCACATCCATACCAGGCCATTAAATACTCATGCATCATTGTCTGCCTGCAAAGCACCATACCCGTCGCAATCTCACACGAACAGAACTGTATGCTGAATGGGCTATTCTTAAGTGGACACAGTAACCCTAACTGTCTTTGGCGTGTGGATAGTATAGAGAGTAATTGCTGCTAATAAGTCATTAATTTAGTAATTTAGGAACAGGGTAATGATATGCTTATTTGCAGGTATAGATATATATAAGAAAACCAAATAAACCTACATGCTTGGTAGGTAAACTAGGAAATACTTTTTAAGCATATCACTTTTTAAGCATATCACTCATCTAAAAAAAACAAAAAAATAATTTTTGCTTAATTTGAATTTAATGATGCTTACAGCATTAAATATAATATTGAGTAGTTATCTTGGTATAATAGAATGTGCACGAGTTCTAAGTCAGAGGCCTAGGTTCAAATTCTAGCAGAGTTATAGAGAATACGTAATGAAAACATGTTTTGGTTTTTTTTTTTTTTTTTTTGCGGTACGCGGGCCTCTCACTCTCGTGGCCTCTCCCGTTGTGGAGCGCAGGCTCTGGCCATGGCTCACGGGCCCAGCCGCTCTGCGGCACATGGGATCTTCCCAGACTGGGGCACGAACCCGTGTCCCCTGCATTGGCAGGCGGACTCTCAACCACTGCGCCACCAGGGAAGCCCTGAAAACATGTTTGTATAAGACGTGAAAGTGTAGAGCGTCTTCCAAATTTTAGTTTTCCAGCACCCAATGTAATGTCAGGGACACAGTAAGCACTCAATAATTAATTGTTCCCTGAAAGAATGGACTAAGGATTATTATCCTCACTGGTACCTTCAGACTTTTCTAAAGAAAGTAAGCCTCATGGTACTAAAGGAGTTTTAATCATTACTTTAATCATTAATGATCTTGATCTAGTTACTATCCTAGGTACTATGAAATGTGTTAATTAAGAGGGCAATATACCGAAACTTTAAAACCTTTTTAGCGTCAACACCGATTGGCTGTGAAATACTTACTGCTGTTGCCTGGGGATTGTTGGGGTGAGTGTTAAGGAGCTCCTGAGGAGGATTTAAAGGCTTGAGATAACGAGTAATGAAGACGGTTTTCCCACTAATGTCAACCACTCTTGTAAGGCACTGACGATTTGGAAACTTCAAGGCACATTCAGCTTGAAACTTCTCAGTCGCTTGAAGCAATTTCTCATCTTCCTGAGAATCAAACTTCAAAAATAAAGACTCCATGGAGTTTGTATATCATTACAGGAGATACAGTAGAACCTATTCAGATACCACAGTCAACATGAACTCAATGTGTGCTTCAGGAAGTATGATTTAGTGACCCCCCCTACAAAATTGTCAGGCCCCAGTGTTCCTGAAGCTTTACTTAATTATATTTATAATTTAAAAATTAGATGGATTCATTAAACACTTAAAATATATTCACCCGGGCTTCCTGGTGGCACAGTGGTTGAGAGTCCGCCTGCCGACGCAGGGGACACAGGTTTGTGCCCCGGTCTGGGAAGATCCCACATGCCGTGGAGCGGCTGGGCCCATGAGCCACGGCCGCTGAGCCTGCGCGTCCGGAGCCTGTGCTCCGCAACAGGAGAGGCCGCAACAGTGAGAGGCCCACGTACCGCAAAAAAAAAAAAAAAAAAAAAAAAAAAAAAATATATATATATATATATTCACCAGCATTGAAAGGAAGTAGTCAACAGGCAAGCAGCCATATGGAAATTATTGGATTAATAAAGCAACATATAAAAATTAAACTATGATGTACTACTTCTGATTGATGAGACCAAGCAATTGTTTTATGCGTATTTTGATGTTGGTTTTAGAGGGGAGAGGGCTCAGAAATCAAACATTTCAAATGCAAAGGTAAAGCAACTCATGTTAAAAGGACCACAAATTTACAAGTATATATGGATGTATTAAAAAGTTTTAAATCCATAACCAACATACTAAATAATAGTAATGGGTCTCAAGGTAAAAGGAAGCAGAACTCGAAACAGCAAATGTATAGTAGTTTTTTTAAGTGGTTCTCTGATCCAAGATGAGCCAATTCCCAGACTTTTTTTGTTTTGTTTTGAACATCTTTTTTTTTTTTTTTTTCTTCTGTACGTGGGCCTCTACCTGGGCAGGAACCCGTGTCCCCTGCATCGGCAGGCGGACTCTCAACCACTGTGCCACCAGGGAAGCCCCTGTTTTTAACATCTTTATTGGAGTATAATTGCTTAACAATGGTATGTTAGTTTCTGCTTTATAACAAAGTGAATCAGCTATACATATACATATGTTCCCATATCTTCTCCCTCTTTCGTCTCCCTCCCTCCCACCGTCCCTATCCCACTCCTCTAGGTGGTCACAAACCACCGAGCTGATCTCCCTGTGCTATGTGGCTGCTTCCCACTAGCTATCTATTTTACGTTTTGTAGTGTATATATGTCCAACTCAAAGCAGCTGAAACAAAACAGATTTCAGTTGTCTCTGGACATAGGGTGTCATTTTTCCTTCAAGCCATTGTTGAAACGTAGCATGGAAAAAAGCAAATATTTAAATGTTTTTACAAGATTTTTGTTGTTTAGTATAAAAATGTATGTATGGTTGCTTACATTTCAAAGGATTTTAAAACAAACTCAAAATTTTATTAGAAAATCAATTTTTAGGTAAGATTTACATTCTAGGTAGTGCTTGAAAGTTTTGTTTGTTTTCGAGAAAGGAAATACATCTAAATATCCCCTTCATACTCTGCTTTACTTATTTTAGCATTTAAAACTGCTGATATATTTGTTTACTCTGTCTCCCTCATAGAGCAAGATTCTTGAAGTCAGGGATTTTGTTTTGATCTAGTTTTTTACCTTCAGTGTCGAGGATACTACACACATAGTACATAGTACATAGTAGGCACATGGTAAGTGTTTAACGAATGTTGTTGAATGAATGAATGAGAGCACAGAGAACATCCCATTACTTTTTTATGACTTTTAATAGGATCTAGTATACTGAATTGGTCTTGGCTTCTCTTATATTGGAGCTGGACTGTGGCTCCTGTTTCTAATTTGATTGCTGTATCCTAAGAAATTGAGGTAGTGGTTGTGGCGGATAGATAGGATGGAGGCATTTCCAAAAGCCTCCTGTATATTCTTCATGGGATGTGCCCTGACATCTGAATCCTAACATTATCATCATCGTTGTCGTTATAACCACCTACTCAGCACAGTGCCAAGACACGGTAGCTACCGAATAGGTGTTATGATGAAGACATACATAAATGAAAAAGGTGAGCTTACAAGACTTTGGTATGGATGTATACAGACTCTAGGGTATAAATAATTGTAACTTTAGAAAGACTGAGAATTATGAAACAAGGGTGGTGTGAAGAAAAGCACTCTTTTGAATTCATCCCTGTTTCCTTTAAACTCATTAATTTACACATGCATCCAATTATTTGAAAAACGTTTGCTGAAAGTCTAAAGGGTTCTAGGCAGTCTGGATAAATGTATATGAAACAGACCCCTCAAGAAACTTCTAGTCTGGAGGAGAACATTAATAAGCAATCAGGTGCTTGAAACACTTGACCAGAGATCCTATAGGGATAGACACCATATGCTATGGAAGCATTAAAGAGAGGCAGCTATAGGCAGTGTCCAGAAAGAACAGTAAAAATCTTCAATCAGTACTGACTGCTTCCAAATTGAAAAAAGTATGTATAAAACTTTTTCTGCCACTTGGACCTGGATGTTCTGCTGTGCATTTTGACTCTGTAGTTAGTGCTTCTTGGGAGCAGGGCCCATGTTTCAATCATTTTGTGTCCTTCTCTGCGCTGAGCATGCATAATGTAAGCATTTAATAGGTATCTATTAATGGTCATTAATACTTGTTTAGACCACAAGGATGCCATTTAATGGATTGAAACAGTAATTTAAGGGTAGTATGCCATGTTGGTATTCTAAGAAGTGCCAAGCAAAAGTTAAATACTAAAAGGATTTGGGTCGTTTAATTATGAAACAAATAAAGATGGAACTGACAAATTCACAATTTGATTCAACATGAAATTTGGAAGATTCTTAACTGGCTCAATTCTTTAACTTCTAGGTTAATGTAAATATTTACAGAAAACTGAATGGGTTTATTTTCCCTTTGAATACCTACACTGTGGCAGCTCCACTGACCAGAAATAATTGTCCCAGCCACACTGTTTCTGTAAGAAGCAGCTCATGGATTTTACGGACGTGGAAACAGTGGAGGTAGCTCCCAGTATGCAGGTGACATTCAGACATGTGACTTCCTGATTCAGAGCTAAATAAGAAACTTTCTGACAAAATGAAATGGGCCAAAATACAAAGGTAGTTATTCTTCATGAACTGCAGACATCTGTAGTTCATTGCCAAGGGATCACACATACGTTAGGACCCAGCAGCTTCCATAAGGTGGCAGAGGACAGAAGCAGGTAATTAAAGCCTAATAACTATTGGCTGATGAATAGTAAAACAAAATGCTTGGTACCTTTTTAAGCATGTCACTCATCTATCAGAAGCAAGAAAGAAAAAAGAGAAGGAATAAGAGGAAGACTTCATTAACAGACATAATCTATTTTTAAAAACTTTTGTTTTTATCGAGACAGAGTAAAGTAGGGGATGTTGAGAGTTTCAGGAGTTGCTACTGAATTTGTAGATAGTTCCATGAGTAAATATCTTTAAAAAATCGTATGGAATGGTTCAGCATGGGATGATGGTGGAGGGAAGACTCTAATGGGCTAACCCTGGCAGTTGCTGTTGAGTGGAAAAACAATTCCAGGTTGTGGTCCCTACTATTTAGGGCAAGAGCTTCTCTCTCTTCTTTCTGCCACTTTGTGTTTAGGACGCCAGGATCCTGTCAGTGCACAAGTCTTCCTTATCAAGGAGCAGCAGAGTCTGCCTTCCACAGGGGTTTTTCTTACGCCCTCATTTTGGAGGTCTGAGAGAAATGCCACATACAGCCACAGCGGGGCAGTGAAAAGCCACCAAAGGCAGGAGCTGACAGCCTTGATATCTCATTTTAAGGAAGGAAGGCCACAGGACCCTTAAAACTTCTGCAGGAGGAGGTCAGTGCCTGGGAAGAAGGCCAAGTACAAAGGCACCTCTGGTTTTCAGCTTTTCAGCTTTTCAGCCCCAGTCACAGACTGCTCTCTCGTGGTTTGGAAGCTCACCTCCAGGTGGAGGACTAACTGACCGCTTTTGCTTCTGTTAAGAATACATAGAACTAGCAAAATCATCTTTTCTCTGGGAGGATTTTTCTGTGTAAACCTGCTTTTTGACTTTCTCTTGAATTTGTACATGAAGAAAAGCATTCCGAACATGTTTCCCTTCCTAGAAATATTTTGAAATGTATATATTCTAACATGATTATTGGAGAACATATTTGTCACAGCTTTAGTGACAAAGGCTAGCATATAAGGTTAATTTGAATTTCATAGATTTGTTTTTCCAACAATCCTTCATGTTTTCCTGTAAATGCCTTGCAAATAGGAAATAGTGATAGTATTTTTCTCTGTGACCCAAACTGTAATAGTGAAAAAGAAACAGAGGAATGTGCTCATTTTTTTTCAGCTCTGTCTGAGTCTTAATTACAGTGGATAAAGAGTCAGCATAATAATTTGGGCAGTGTAGCTTAGTAGTTAACAATTTGGAATTTTTATTTGCTTTTATAGGCAGCTATATTCCCAGTGCCTAAAAAATGCCTGTCACACAGAAGATGCTCAGTAAATATTTGTTGAATATATATGACTTAGACAGATGTTTAATTGTTAGCGCTGCCATTTACTTCCTGGGGGTGAACTTGGACAGTTCAGCCCCATTTTCCTCATCTCCTAGTTGAAGACCCACCATACAAGACAACTGTGAGTATTCGGAGAGAGGACACATGTCAATGTCTGACAGAGTGCTCTGGACAGAGTGACAACTCAGCACATGTTGGTGGTGGTGGTGGTTGTCATTACTGTATTAGTTTATAATAATAAGAGGTCATGATCAATCTTTCTCCCAAGTCTGATAAGGGCAGTATGCATCAATGCTGCACAAGTATGTTACATTAAGAAAGTATCTCCCAATTCTGAAGGCTGGGAAACAGTTGCTAACAAGTAGAAGTTCTAGAAATTCTTTTTCTCTAGAGCTGCGCAAAATTAGAGTACTTGTGCATATACTTACTTGTTTCTGTCCGAAGGCACTGAAATAAACTGTGGTGACCCCTGAAGGTCACCTGGTTTTATGATCCTATGAATTGATTCAATATACAACATGACCAGGGACTTGAGGTTAGATTTAGAAATTCATTTCAGCATGCTTGCCAGTAAGTGTCAAGATAATAAAGCAATCTGCTTTTCTACTTTCATATTTCATTTTCTACCCAATGAGAAAATTCTTCTAAAAGTAGAGCCTGTTTATATTTGTTTTGCTTTGCTAAAAGTTTAAATTGCTGATAGACCTAATTATTGACTCAATGAAGTACAGACCCACACAGCTGTTCTCTAACCTTCATTCTGTCCAAACCGAAAAAGTAATAAATGGATACTGAAGTAAGGAAACCTCTGCTTGTGCCATTCAGTACAATTTTATAAAAGCATGGCCTAGCAAGCATTCCTCAGGTTTCGTCCGCGTCAGACATGCAATTCCAGAGAGTACGCAGTTACCTTTTCTCGAACCGACTCCCCAGGAACCAGCTGAGGCTCCAAGGTAATGAACAGGGTGATGTAGGAGCCTTCACTCAGGCTTCGGACAGCGTCAAAACCCCGCTCAATAATCACACTTCGTTCCTTACTGTAGCCCAGAAGAACTGGGGGAATATTGATTTTAAATGTCCCATCAATCTGTGAAGAAAATACAATTCTGTAAACATCCTGGTGATTTTCCAACAGAAGTTCAAAGGTAAGTGTCAACTCCTCATCATCTGATGAATTCAGTAAAAACTGCTCAGACTGTATTCAGGGCCCACCCCGTCTCTCCAGGCTTGTCTCCTTAAGCTGTCACAGCAAGGGCTCTCTCTTTCCCTGCCTTCTTTGCTTGGTTCAGTGGAACATGTGCGAGTTATGCAAGTTGATTCCAACACTAGGTTGCCTGTGTTCAAATCCTGAATTAAACTCAAAGTGACAGCTTGTGCATTTGTAAAAAGGAGATAATAATAGTATCTACTTTGTAGGGTAATTATGTATGCTGAATGGATTAATAGATGTAAAACACTAAGAAAAATGCCTGTCCTGTGCTAAGTGCTCAGTAAGTGTTAGCTGGCAACCAGTCCCCTTTTCTGGGATGCCTCAGCTTCCCATCTCCACCTTTTAGAATTTTAATCATTTTTCAAGGCTCAGGTCAGATGTTATCTCCTTCGTGATTTGTTTTATCTCCACCAGCCTTACATACAACTTGCTTCTTTCATTTATTGCATTGACACCTTCTGCCAGACTTTACTGTTGTGTGCATATTTATCATGTTCTTTTAGATAATTGTTCTTTGCAAATAGAATCTATATTGTGCTCTTTTTTGTATCATCCATCTCCAATATATCACAGTGTTTTGTATACACAGGAGGTGCTCAGTAAATGTAGGCTGAACGAATTACAAGCCTCTTACATAAAATGACCTAAATTATGTAGAGGTTCAAAAAGGCAGAAGTTCTTACTCCTTTGTAGTCAAAGCAACAGTAAGTTTATGGAAGACTGTCTAGTACTACAAAACTACTCAGGGCTAGACTTTGAAATTCACAGATTTTCAGAGAATCCAATTTTTATTTCAGTGAATATGTCCTCTAGAGAGGAATGAAGGAAGCTCTTATTTATTTTCCTCTTTACATTGGTGGAGTTCCCCCAAAGCCTGTATGTACCCAGGCAGATGAGAGGGTACAAGGAGAAGAAGAATATAAATACAGTGCCGTATAAAGTACAGCTGAAATAACTGGGCACATCTGGTCTGTAGAACAGATAGATGAGCCAGGAGGGAATGGACACTGTCTCCAAATAGTTGAAGTGTATGAATTTAAGACAGAGTCTCTCACCCTGGGCACTGTTGATGTTTGGGGCCGGAGAACTCTTTGTTATGGAGAGCTGTCCTGTGCATTGTAGGGTGTTTGCAGCATTCCTGCCTCAATACACTGGATACCAGTTGCACCCCTACTAGTTGCAACAACCAAAAAATGTCTCCAGATATTGTCAGATGTGCCCTGTCGGTTCATTTAAGAGCATGAGCTTTGGAATCAGGCAAAACATTTAAAATGACAAATGTGATAAAGTCATTCTCAAAAGCAATATTGAGATGTATAAACTCAGAAGTTGAATAGGTCTCTCTAATTTTACCAATCTCCTTCTTCAAGGATAAGCCAATGTAAAATGTTGGAAGTTGGTAAAAATTGAATCCCAGATCTGCTGTAAACTTTGGGATTTGAGTAGTTACTTACCTTTCTAGGCTTCTGTTTTTTTCATCTATAAAATGGGGATAATAATGTCTATTGAGCTGTTGTGAGGTTTAATTAAGGTGACATATAAACTAGCTAGAAATGGTATATATCAATAATATGCACCTGATAAATATAGTTATTCCTACTATTATTACCAAATTAGGAGTCTCCTTGTTTTGTGTAGCTCCAAACCAGGACCTATGAATGGGGGTCCCAGGGAGGAATTTAGCTTATGGCACAGTTTAAAGAAGAAATTTATGACAGAGATATTGGAAAGAGAGCAAGTTCCCTTATGAGGCAGTAAGGTCGCTACTTCTAGAGAGTATGGGTATTACTAGGATATAGTAAAGGAGATTCATTTATCAAGAAGGAGTTTGGAGTAATTACTTCTGAGTACCCTTCCAAATGTGATGTCAAATAACATGGGCAGTTTGATTTGCAAAATGATGTGCTCTTTAAAATTTTTTTCATTTCAAATCTATTCGAAGAGGGAAATGTAAAATTTTTGGCACGCATATAGCTGCAGCATCACCTGTAGACAGTCCCTTTGGTCTAGGGAGGATTGCAATTCCAAATGATTCTTGAAATTCCAACCAATCCAAGCCTCTCACACTTGAGTTTTGTTCTTGGCCTTGCTTGAGACCATGACCCAGGCAGCATTTGCTCTAATGTGGTCATCACATGTGGATTTAAACTGTTTCCTCTTGTAGCTGTGTGAGATTAACACAGTCTTTGGCTCAAAGCCTCCTGTTGCTATGGATTTAATACTGGGATATTAAAGCCATTTCAGAATCTTTAACTGTCTCAGATTAGAGCTACTATACCATTCAAGAATTGTTAACCTAATGGATCCCCTTAAGCAAAATTGTTAACCTCTGAAGAATGGTATTTTAGTTGAGCAAGCCGCTACCAACCATTTTTCATTTTTGAAATGGTGAGGACTCTGGAAACATTAAAGCACTTGATTAAAATGGGCCATCAACTGGCCTGGTTGTTTTCTTCAAGTTATTTTCAGGCTTCTATCCACTCCACTTTTGTCATTTTTGACAAGTTTCTACTTTGTCCTACCTTCTTCACTTTCATTTAAAAGTTAAAAAATTCTCAGATTGGCAAAGTTGTACATTAACTACCAACTGTAAGAAAGATGTTTTAATAAGTCATGCAAATATGACAGAAGATCAATGGCTTTATATAGGGATTTTTATCTTTCCAATAGTGGCCTTGCACATAGGTTCTCTCAGTGTTAAGGGTCTACTTCCACAAAAAAACCTTTAACAGGAAAAATGGATAGAGCAGTTCCCTATTCCTGTGAAATTCTTACTTTTGATGCTTACCCTTGCCTGGAAATATATCGTGCTAAATGGAATTTTCACACATCCCAACCAGTGTCTCTCAATACGGGTGTGGATTCCACTTCCTCTTTCACGGTCATCCTAAAGGAGGGGTGGGAAGTGATAATTGTTTAACAACTCCGGATAGGAAGTAGGAAAGCAGCAGGATTTTAGCTGAAAGCCTGGTAGGTTTAAGTTAAACAGATCTAAGTCACATTCTGGTTAAGACACTTAATAGTTCTGTGACCCTAGGAAAGCCATTTAACTTCTCTGAACCTCAGTCTCCTCATTAATAAATTGGGAATTTAACAATCTACTTTGTAGGGGTATTTTAAAATTAAGACAATGTATAAAAAGCCCCTAGTACAATTCCTGGATCATAGCAGACAGTCAAGTTGAAAATAAAAAAACTGGTTCTCTTCCTCCCTTCTTTCTTTCCCCGTTTATACATGTCAGGTTTCAAACATTCCAAATTTTGGGATTGATGGGGCTCAGGGCAGGCTGCCCCCAAATGTGCCAAAGTGGCATATGGATTACTTTGAATTCAAGTTACTTGAAAAGCAGCTGGTGGAAAAACACTCTGACCCTCCTTTGTCTGCAGAAAGCAGGAAATAAATCTCCTGTGTGAAAGGTGCCCTCCCTGCACCTGGGGGTAGAGAGACATCCTTATCACCAGAGACAGGGAATCCAGGGCTGAGGAGGCTGTACAAACAAACCTTGTTATTTCTTTACTAATTTACCCCAAACCAAACATCTATGTCTTGTCAATTCTTCACACATTTATTGTTTCTTTGTCTAAAAGGTATAAAAGCTGTCTGTTTTGGTCACTTCCTAGATCATATATCTATGAGACCTTTGTACATATAAAATTAAAAGTTGTTTATTTTTCCCCTGTTAATCTGTCTTGTGTCAATTTAATTATTAGACCAGCCAAAAGAACACACAAGCGTAAGGGGAAATTTTCTCCTCCCTGACAGGACTTAACACAATGGGTAGAGGATAGGAAAATGAATACAGACATCTTTCTCAAAAACGTGAACTTACCTCTAAGACATCATATAGAACTTCATCAAAAATGTTGATGAACACGTCATCTTTCACTGACTGCAAACTGGTGGTGCTGTAATCCCCATTGGGGGCCCTGCAAATGGGCACCCATGATCAGGGAGCATGAAAAGAGCAAAAGAGAAATAATGGGTACTCAAATGTCCAAACTGGAAAGATACCTGAATATGAGCATAGATAGGAGGACTAATGGCAGTTGTCTCATTTAAAGGATTTCTCTAGCACGGAGACCCTCTAAGGTAGTACCTATACTCAAATGGCAAGGCAGTAGACTGCAGGCTCCGTGCAGAGAGACAAACCCTTTTGCTGGCTTGTCCTGGTGAGTCTCACATCATCTCCCAACCATGGTGAGCTGTGCAAGGAGCCAGCTGGCTACATACAAGGTCTCCAGCTGATACTGGTGCTGGTATGTGGACTTCCTAAGCAACTGGGCTCTGGAAGGTGCTTCTCTGTCAGACCATTCCCTGATCATAAACCTGTTGTTATGTGGCTGGTTGGATGGTCCCTGCTTCCCACTCACTTTCCCCACAGATAAGTAAAGCAAGGTAGGGATGAGGTTCATCTCCTATAACATCACCTGCTCTGAGACCAGCCAAGCCTGGCCCAAGCAGGCCTCTCCATGGCATGGCTCAAGACCAGGCTACTGCATCTATTGTGCTGAGCATTTGCCTTTAACTTTTCTCATTCTTTTTGCTTGTACTATTTATAAGAGTGGTATCTGTTTCTCCCTTCTGACTTAACTAGTTCTAACCCTTGCTCAGTCTCTAATTTACTATTTGGCATTAAGCAAGTTACCTTTCGTCTTTAGGTTTTAGTTTATTTTCTATAAAAGTAGAGCACTAGACTAGATAATTTCTGGGTTGCTTCAAGATCTGAAATAGAGAGTCTTTTAAATATGTAAAATCATTTAATCAAAAATTTTAAATGCCTATGTATTTCTGATGAGGGAGAAAGCTTAATTTATGGGAACTAGGGAGCTTCAAAATTACTTACAGCTTCCAGAGTTGGGGAGATGGGGAAGAAAAGAAAAACAGTGTAGAGGCTGTGGGATTGAGGGACTGGGAAGCTTGGGCTGTAAGAAGCCAGAGCCTGGAGAGGAGTGGGGTGTCCCAACAATGAACCCAAGTTTCGGAAGTTGGACATTTTCCCATTTTATTCTTGATTGGAGTCACTTGTAGAATGAGGAAAATATGCCTACCTAAATGGAAGTTCGAGTTCTTCATTCCAGCTGGGGTTTGGACCTTCAGCTGTAGTTGTATGGCAAATTGTTCGCTGAAATGAAACTTCTACAAAAGGACGTACTAAAACCTTAAAATCAAGAGCAAAGAATCTGTAACAGTAGAATTATTTTGATCCTAACAGAGGTAAAATATATTTCTAAATGGTGTGTTTCCAAAGAAAACAAGGCAGAAAACAGACTATGAACTTTCTAGGCAATTCTTAAAAATAGAAGGGGTAAGATTCTAAGTGGAGATCCAGCACTGGGCTATTTCACCTGGCTGAGGGGGTAGTCAGCACTGTGGGTTGCGCTTTGTGTGGTTGGGGAAGCAGCATGCTTTTCGCTGAAAGTCCTTGAAGATCTCGATGGCTGCTGGAATTTGCTAGGAGAGAAAATGTATGAAAGAAATAAATGGCATGGAAAGTCTAATTATATACTTTGCAGACGGTTTCTCCAAAGATGTATGGTGTTGGTGGCTATGGTGACAGACATACTCTCTAAACTTGTTGATGCTTCAGAAGTCTTTTTGCACGCTCTGGTCCTCCTCAGTCACCTAGTGATTACGAGAGCCTTCCCAACTTTCATCCATAGGCCTGCATGTCTGGCTGGAATACAGGAAAGGGACCTCTTCTCTCTGCTCTCTCATGGGTGCCTTTTCCCCCATAATTGAGAACCTCAATCCCTCTCAGGTAGCAGAATCCTGAGCTTCCTAACCAGCCTGCCCTGCCTCCATCCAATTCTGGTCCTTTCCCACTGTATTTTCTTTGAACGTGCACTCTCCAGTAAACACGAGCTATATATCCCAGGTAAGACATCTCTCTTTGGGCCTGCCAAGCATCAATGGGAAAGGCGGTCAGGGATTCCTAGCTTGAGTTAGGATCTATGAGTCTTGCCCTCTTTCCCTTTTGAGCTGCCATTCTTAAAGGGAGAAATGAAGGTCATGTCCAGAGATCCTCTCCCAGATACCTTCCCCCTCATCCCAACAACCCACTTGCATATTTGTTTTTCGGTTTTTTAAAATAAATTTATTTATTTATTTTTGGCTGCATTGGGTATTTGTTGCTGAGTGTGGGCTTTCTCTAGTTGCAGGGCGCGGGGGCTACTCTGTTGCGGTGCACGGGCTTCTCATTGCAGAGGCTTCTCTTGTTGCAGAGCACGGGCTTTGGGCGCACGGGCTTCAGTAGTTGTGGCGCACGGGCTTAGTTGCTCTGCGGCATGTGGAATCTTCCGGGACCAGGGCTCGAACCCGTGTCCCCTGCATTGGCAGGCGGATTCTTAACCACTGTGCCACCAGGGAAGCCCCTGCCTATTTGTTTTGAATTTTATGGTTTGCCAAGTATTTCACATTCATTTGCTTAGCAAAGTACAAATTATCTTTTTTCACCAGACTGTTTTACCTTTTCACAGAAAGGGTTTCAGACAAACTATGAGGCAATGAAAGTAGAACATTTAACACAACAGCGGCCAGAGAAAACCTTTTCCTGTTTGGAACACTGTCAATTACATTATTACACAAACACTTGTTAAGTACCTACTATACTTTAGGCCCTGTGTTAGACACTGGGGCTGCAAAGGCAAATAAGATAAACTTCGGCTCAAACTAGATAAACAAATAATCACAATATAGTGGGGTATATGTTAGACTAGAGGGGTGGGCATGGGCCATAAGAGTGCAGAGAAGGAGTTGAACAATCCTGTTTAGTTTAGTTGCAAGGGCAGAAGGTTAAGATTTGCGTGGGTTTAGTGCAAGAGTTGATATTTGAACTGACTTGATGAGTTTACACTGAAATGTATAACATATAGGATCAACTATGCTTCCCTGTAATTATTTGAATGAAATGGTTTAACTCTTAAAAAACTTTATGGAAACCAAAAATAAGAGAAACACCTACATATCTTTTTTAAAAAAAACAGCTTTTCACCCCACAGTTAAACTTTAATGCAATCAAGATGAATGTTGGGCTGTGTGGCTTAAGGAAGCAATGCTATGGCACAGATTCAAGAGCTTAAATGGACATTTACATATAACAAAACACTGAGAATAGCTGGTGATGATCAGATGTTCTATAATGGGTGGAAGAGTTAGTCAGCAGAAAAATAAAGTAGGGCAAAATAATAGGGGGTGGATAATTTAAAGGGAAGACCCTAGGGACAAAAGATGCCAGAGGCTTCTGTGATCAGAGAGCTGGATGACCTTGGGCAAGCCACTTACACTCCCTTCATTTCCATTTTCCCTTTTGTAAAATGGAGACAGGAATAGTAGTGAGAAGTAAGTGAAATAATATAAATGAAAGTGCCTAGTATAGTGCCTAGAACACGGTGAATGTACACTAAATTATAGTTTCCCTCATGACATTGACAAGGGCACCAGCAAAGAGAAGTAATTCTTGGACCTTCCATCTCTGTTCTCTAAGGGGATAAGAAACTTTGGCTCACCTTACCTATGGTGAGGGGCTCCCCATTGCCCCAATGTAATGAAATACAGTAGACATAATTCACTTCTCTGAGCAGATAAAAGAGAAGTCATAGTTTTGTGCTCAAACACATGTTTCAGAATCTAGAATATATACCTTTCGGGTATCTGCCCAGCTCTCACCCACTTCTCAGAACTGTCCTCCGTCTTCAGGACAGGTGCTTGTGACCTGCCTCTCTGACTGTAGGTGACTAGACATGGATCAACACCTGACCCAAGTTAGGACCTTCAGATTCACTCCTGGGAAGCTGACACCTGGTGGGTGGTACCCTGACAGGATGGACCACTTCCATCACATGGAGAAGAATAAAGCAAACCCACAGAGGGAAGCAAGCAAGAGAAACAATGGGGCCTCTGAAGAGGCCCATTTTAATCTTTACTTCTACCATGTAGTTTGGCTGTACCTCTTGTTCTTGAGTTCTATGAGATATTCCCAATAAATCCCCTCTTTATCCTAAACTGACTGATTTGGTTCTGTTACTTGCAACCAATAGGGCCCTGACTTCATCAAGAACCCTCTTCCTCCCCGCCATCCCTGCCCTCGGCCCCCACAGAATAACAACTATGTTAAAAACGAGAGTGAACATGCTCTAAAGAGGTTGGATCCTGCACATTCCATCCCAGGGCTGTTCAGAGGGCTCTCACCTTGTCGTTGGCTTCCTCACTGGAATGTCATAAGCCCGGATAATGTTCACCAGCAGCTTTATGTCTCCATCAGACAGGTTTTGGGCTGTCACCTTCTTCCGACCTTTTCTCCTTGGCCTCAGTGGTCGTTTTTGTTCTGCCAGCTTGAAAAGGCTCAGGCCCAAAATGCTAATGATTACAGAACAAGATTAGGATGCCAGGGAAAAGAAAGATCTGGAAAGTCTTGAGACAACTTCCCAAATGCTGCACCAAGGTCCCTCACAAGCCCCTGAAAAACTCCTTGTCTTTTTAAGGAGCGTGGAAATTGTCCAGAAGTCCTCCCAAGATGGGGGAGAGCCCACTCTGTAGATTATTAACATTCATTTTAACTGAGGATGAAATTCATGTTCTGGTCCCTCCCTGCACTTCCTGCTTGCTCTCTGCCTTGCTTATCCACCAGCCCCTCAAACGTGGCCTGTGCTCTCCTACTGTCTGCTTTCACTCATGCCAATCCTGCATGCTGAATGCCTCCTTCCACCTCCCTCCTCATCCACCCACTCGGTTGCAGTTTAACCACTTTGCAGGGCCAGTATTTCCCCTTCCGCAGAGGCCCAGCCGCATTAGCCCGAAGCGAGGCTCCCTCTCCTGGGCCCCTGGAGCCCTCATTAGCCTGCTGCATTCACATGGCAAATGATGTTTACAGCCTTCTCAGGCCCTTCCAGGGATACCTCACTCTCTGGAGTTAGGCAAAACTAGGTGTGAATCCTGCTCACCTTGGGCAAATTATTTCACCTCCTGAAGTCTCTGTTTCATCATCTGTAAAATGGGGTTGTTGAGAGGACTTTGTGAGGAGGTGTATACAGAGCACCCTGGCACTGGTCTAGCATTAGAGGCCCTAACACAGTGACTGTTGGGACGATGACAATGATTATGATGCCAGTGATTATGTTGGAGAAAGGAGGGGGTGGAGACAGGAGGAAGGGAGGGGGAGCAGGGGGATCCTTCTCTCACATCCCTCTTCCTCTCACTGAGATGACCTCCATTAACACTTCCTAGAAGATGAAAGCAACGCAGTGAATCACGGGGGAGAAAGGGCCATGGAGAAAATAACTTAATTCTGCCCCAGAGACTAAACAGAAACACAACTGTGACTGCGTATCAGGAAGCTGACGTTAATGACTATGCCCGAGAGCCACAGAACAAAGCCAGCGGTGCAGAGCTGGCCTCGGGCTGGCAGCGCTCACGCTGCTCTACTTCCGTGTGGGTATCAGAGCTGGCCAGGCGACCTGCTGGACTGGAGCCCTCTTTCCAAGAGACACGTGCCAGCTGGGGAGACGATGGCTCCAAGGGGCTTCCGGGGGCTGTTGTTCCCAGTTGCTTCCCAGGGTCTTCTGTCCCACAGGGCGCAGAGGAGCCACCATTTACCAGCACTTCTCTGGTTCAAGCAGAGTGCTAGGTGCCTTACGTATAATATTTCTAATCCTTACAAGTATATTTATCCCATTTTTCATATGAAGAAACTGGAGGCTCCAAGAGGTGATAGAATTTGCTAAATAGGAGGAGAGGGAGCTGGGGTTCAAAATCAAATCACCCTGACTACACAGCCCAGCTTCTTCTTTTAACATTTACATATATTTATTCATTAACTCATTTAAGACAAGAATAAGCCCATTACATGTTAACATGATATAAAATTATGAAAAATAACCATCCTTTTCAAAACAAAGAGTGCGAGGAGAGTGACACTGTTTTACATTTTTGCAAATCTCTTTTTTTGATTTATTATACGTTTTAATTTATTTTTTATTTTAATTGAGATATAATTGACATATAACACTATACATTTAAAGTGTACAATGTCTTGGTTTGATACATTTATATATGGCAATACGTTACCACTGTAGCATTAACCAACACTTCTATCTATCACTTCACATAATTATTATTTCTTTTTTTGTGGTGAGAATTATTAAGATCTAGTCTCTTAGTAACTCTGAAGTTTATAATCAGTATTGCTGACTATAATCACTATGCTGTGCATTAGATCTCCAGGACTGATTTATCTACTGGTTACAGGTTTGTACCCTTAAACATCTCCCCAGTTTCCCCCACCCCCAACCCCTACTGACTAACATTCTAGTCTCGGTTTTTATTAGTTTGGCTTTTTTAGATTCCACGTATAAGTGAGAATCATATAGTATTTGTCTTTCTCTGTCTGACTCATCTCATTTAACATAATGCCCTCAAGGTCCATCCACGTTGTTACAAATTACAGCCCATCTTCTTAATCCCTCTGCCAGGACAGCTCCCTAACCCAAACTTGGGGACCTCAGAGAGAAACCTTTGCGGGGGGTCATGACATGGCACATCCCTTCTTTTCTCAATACTTTCTCCCTCTCAGAGAGGTGCCTCCTATCATGAGACTTTGCTGCCTCTCTAACAGTCAGCTTGAGAGCATCTTGGTGGCTGGGACCATTATATAAAGAAACATTTTAATTTAAAGCCAAGAACAAACCAGAATTAAAAGAAGGAAGAACATACCCCGAGCCTTCAGAACTTAATGCAGAAAGTAAAGCAGAAAAAAGAAAAGGAAAGAAAAGAAATGGAAAAACAGCATGAAAAATCATCATCTATTCTAAAGTGTAATTTTCATGACTGAAAAACAAACAAACAAACATTCAATGACTGGACTCTGGGCCTGGAATAAAGAGAGAGGGTTTGCATGAATTTATGTGGGCACAGCCTCCCTTCTGTATGAGGATGGAGGCAAAGCCAAAAGAAGGGGCTGCCATGGATTGCACAGTTTTTTGTCTCCTTGCCAACTTGATGGTGGAGAGGAAGTACATGCATAGGAAATGACCTTTTCAGGAGACCAAGAGATTTAATCACAGGGAGGGTCATGAAGTTAATAGACTGTGCAAGCCCACCAGTATAGAAAGTTCTCTTTCATCTTTCATGCATCCACCTCCAGTTGAGACCATCTGAGGATTATTCTAAATGATAGGGAGACAATCAAGCAAATAAACACAGTCAATTCCCAACTTCTATGTAAATATCCATTGTTCCCTGCTGCCCTTGCCTCTCACCAAACACATGGCAGCTCTGTGTCTCCGAGCTGTGGTGCTGGAACAGACCTCTCCATGCCACCCAGAATCTCAGTGGGCAAGTTCTCAGCCACCCCCACTGCCCTGTGATGGGAGAATAAAGGAGACCCCGACATAGGGAGGTGAGGAAAGCAGGATGATGTGCTGGAGGGGATGCTGTCAAAACTTCATGTGACTGGAATAAGAAGATAGCCAAGACTGGTGAAGTTCACTTGGAGGTGCTGGGAGGTGAGACGGGGTCCACTGGATGTGATGGAGAGGATCTCGTGTGACTTGTTCTAACAGAAAAACTCCAACTAGTGTAACATTAGGCATTAATCAGGCTTTACCAGTTTCCAGTATTATTAGGGGCCCAAATGCACACCATACACTGATAAAAATATTATATTTACATGAAATTTTTAATATAATACAATACAAATAATTTTAAAAGAAATAATAAAAAAGGTCTCTTTTTTTTTTTTTACCTGATATTGGGAACTTCTTCTTCTACTACCAAATCCGAAAGAAGAAAATGGTGTTTTGCAATTAGAAAACGATTTATCACTGATTCTCTAACCTGAGGAAAGAAATATGTTTTATTTAAAATGTTTTTGTTCTATGAACGCACACTTCACTGCTCTAATGTCACCTTCGTGCAGGTTTCCAGACCACCTTTACTTTTCTCTGCAGCTCTGACCTCTTCGTATTGTAAATCATCCAGCTTTCCTCACTAGCATAAGCTCCCTAAGGCAGAGGGATTCTATTTTGTTCTCTGCTGTATTCTCAGGACCTGGGAAAATTCCTGGCAGATAAGATCATAAAATTTAGCTGAATGAATGAATGAACAACTACAAAAAGTAGGACCCGTCTCGAAGCACACACACTTCAGAACTGATTCTGAAGTTCTTCCCCTATTCAAACTGACTTGCTACCTAATTATTCTTTAAATAGAGGACCTCTTAAATGTCATAAATATTCTTTTTTTTTTTCATACATGAGCTACAGGGTAGATCAACCGGATGAGAAAAATGTACTCTAGCCACTAGGGCATTTCTTATAAGTTAAATTAAAGGAAGGAAGGACAAAAGGATATTTTGACTTTCTAGTGCAGAAGGGCAGTTAGTATGTCATTTATGAATCTTATTTTTTTATTACAAAGGTAATAAGATGCAAAAATTCAAATATTAAAAAAAAAAATCATGACTTAGAAAGTTAAGTCCCTTGTAATCATACCCCCTCTTAAGATAACCACTGATAATAAACTGAGACACATGCTAGTGTTTTCAGCGTTTCTGCATCGAATACACTCCCCTTGGTTCCTGAGCTAGTTCAAATTGGATTTTTATCACTTATAATCATGAGTCCAAACTAATACAAAGGAGAACCAAGTAACCATGTTCCAGAGTTGAAGATAGCTGTTAATCAAATTTAATCTGTAATTATGAGAAAATAAGCCTACAGGGGTTAAGAATAGAGACCTCCCTCCAACCTTAGGATGTTGGCTATTTTACCCCTATGAGGACGGTTTAAAATGGTTTTCCTTACCTGCTGGAGGTACTTGGCTACTATGGCCCTGTGGGTATCTATGTGGTCTTTGGTTTCAATTACATTTCTGTCTCGTAACCGTTTCTCATAGTCCTAAAATTAAAAGGAAGCCATACTTTTATGATTTTAAAATACTAGTACTCTCTCATGCCCTTTTTGAGATTAGAGAATTATTTATCACATGTGGTTTAAGTCACAAATTATGGTTCTAAATGTTCCTTCTGAACTTTTGGTTCAGAATTGATCTTTGATGCAGTATCCAGGATTTAGAGTTACTTGATTGAACTGCCTTATAAGTAGAAGAGAAATCTGTAATTACAAGTTACAATGTTCATGCAGAAAGAAATAGAGGTAGTAGAGTCGCTGTAGTTCAAGATGATAAGCTCACCCAAACAAGATGCTAAGCTCATCCAAACAATTAAGCAGGGCCAAAGCCCCTGCTTAAATGTTGCCTTTTATATTTCAAGTAAAGCAATTACAGAAATAGTAAATAGTGTCTGGCTGCAGCTGACTTGCACTTACTTGAAGGAGAGGAATGGCTGCCTTTGGCTTTGTCTTCTTAGGCTGCTGCACTTTTCTCTTTTTTCTATCAATAAAATTCCATGGGGTCCCCAGGGAGATGCCACGTTCCCCTTCACTCCTTCCCTGGTCACAGCTGAATGCCCAGGGTGGCCCCTAACCCAGGCTGGGTGGCTCAAAAGTTGTCCCCAAGATTTTTAAACTCGGGACAAGAGGACACACCTCTCCCTCCTGGCTGAGGCTACTAGATGTGAACTTGGATGATATTGGTGACCAAGTGATGAAATAGAGAAATCTGTCTACAGTGGGGGAAAATGAAGTCACCATACCAAGGAAAGCCCAGACAGGATGGTGAAGGGGCCTGGCAATAGTTGGGTGTCTTTGAGACGCAGATGAACTCCTGTCATTCACATGTTTTAGATGTTTAACTCTATTTTGTGATTTCGTTATCTAATAAACTCCCCTTCATTCATAAGCTAGTTCAAATTGGGTTTTTATCACATAATCACAAGTCCAAACTAATATAAAGAACCAAATAACCAAAAATATTCTCTCAGAATAATTTCTGCATGAAAAATCATACAGTCCTGGTATTAACTTCTAATGGCTCTCCCTTTACCTCATCAAACACACACTTGTCTGGCTTTCACTGGCTTGCCCCATATACACAAGCCTATTACCTATAACTCCTCAAAGGCTCCCTGCTCCCATTCCCGCCATGTTCCCTCCTCTGCCAAGCCTTTGTGCATCCTGCTGCCTGTCTAGGGTGCCCAGAACTGTTCCCCACTTCCTTCCTGGCCCCCTGCGCCAAGGCTGCTCAAATCCTACCCACCTATTTTCCCTGCAGTGCTTACCACCGTGCTTTGTGCTTAGTAAATACCTACTGGATTAAAATGGCATTGAATTCCTGACTAAGGCACAATCCTTTACCACATTAACACTTAAAGAGACTCTTCAACCCTACACCTCTAAGTTTTCCTAGTTTAGATGTCATTATACTGAGACAAAGATATTATTTAAACATTGGATTCCACAAAAATAATGGGAAGGTTATGTAAAGTACTACAAAAGAGGAACTAATATTGCTACTGAGAACATAGCAACAACAACAAAATACATACATAATAGTATACCAAATGGCACAGCAGATACCTTATTAGTAATAAAATAAGCCAATTTCTCACCTGGAATACCTTTTCCATAATTTCTCGGTCATACATTGGAATTTGTTTATAATTTCGGAATTCTGGCACCCCTTGGCTTCTAAGACCAAGAAGCCTGAATCGTTTGGATCTGTTTAATTCCTCATCTGAAACAAAGTTAAATTCCTGTTGTAGCTGTTCCAGTCGAAAGAAATCAGGGATGTAGGATTCACCGCTGGTAGCAACCTATAAAAAACAAGAAACACAAAACTCTAGATAACAGGCAGATTTCATCCAAAGAAACTTGGCACTGAGCTTTTGGGAATGACGTTTTAACGGTTTTAGGCAGAGAGACTTGAAACATCCATCATTTCATTTAAAGAGAAAATACACTAAAATATAATGGTAATGAGGCAGATGCTACTCTGCCTTTTATAGCTACTAATATTCATTTAGTAGCTATAAAAAGTATCATGAATCATTTTTCCAGAGAAATAAAAGTTAAAAAAGTTCATTTTTGGTACGCACGCTCCTCTAACAGTTGTCATGAAAATATACAGACTGAAAAATATGAGATTTATATCAGTGTATTACCAAGTGCCTACTGCAAATAAGATTATTCATATACATAATGTATATAAAGTGTATGTATTTTAAATGTATTTTAAAAGTATTTTACACTTTAACATTTTAAATATATTTAAAAATATTTTTAAAATATAACTTTTGGACTTTATTTATGCACAAATGTAGGTAAAGGCCCTAGAGTCGGCTGATCAGCTTCACTTGGCTCCACAGCCATGCTCTCCTGTCCCTGCACAGCACCTCATGGCCTTGGTCACTGAGAAAAGTGAACCAGAGATGGACCCAAGCACCAGCCTCCGATGCCCCTGTACCCTGGTACAGAAAGTGCGGCTTCAGCACCACTGAGAGACTAGCAGGTGTGGGCTGTACTCTGCCCAGGTGTCTGCTTGTTCCTCTGCTGGGTGCTTTGCCAGCTGCAACCTCCTCCTGGGCAGATCTCTGCTTCTCTTCAGGGAGCAGAGATCTGATGGAGCTTTGCGATGGGAAAGGTGATACTGCTGTGAAAATCCTGGTTCATAAAAAAGAGGCCAGTCAGGAAGGCAAACTCTGTGTTTTGTCCTTCTATGGGAAGCAAATAGTTAAAAAGAAAAAAAAAAAAAAACGAAGGAGACATATGCACTATATTATTGTCAATTTAAAGCTAGTCATTGAAACATATCAATAATTTGAAAGCTTTATATGAAATAGGCTACACTTCAGGTAACATGGCCTATTCTTTTTTTTTTTTAAGGTGGATATTTTCATTTTAATTAATAAAACAAAAATGAAACAATGAAGACATATATTGGGACTTCACTCATTCACCAATTATGCAAGAAATGTTTTGGTTAAATAAGATAATTTATTCTTTCTAATAGTTCTCTAAGTATCAACATGCACTAAGTATCATGTTGGAAGGAGATTTTATGAAGATAAAAGTCAGAATAAACCAAAGCTTGCTTTGGGACTTACCTTAGAATCACTAGGGGAGAAGTGAAAGTTTTCATCCTGGTTATAGTTACCCTACTGATGGACTCGAACTAAGAAACGTGATCACGGAATGTGTTGCTATGGCCACTTTCTGTATCATCTACTTGTTTATTAGGTTTTGTGGGAATTATGAACTTGGGAGTAAAAGCAATTGTATTTGTTACCAAGAGAAATCATTTACTGACTAATGTTCCATTTTATTTACAAATTCATTGAAGAAAGAATTTTGAATGTTATGACAGATACAAGCAATTTATATAAAAAACACTTCAGTGAAACCTAAAAGGTAATCTAATTAATCATACAACAAGAAAACAAACAAAACCACCATTTCTGAAAATGCCCCATCAGCCCTTCAAAGTATGATGGAAAGAGCACAGGGCCTGAAATCACATCAACTTGGAGCCGTGTCCTTACCATCTGTGGGATGTGGAGCAAGGAACCATGAGTGTCTGGGTTCAGTGTCTCTCCACAGAAGGGGCAAATTGAAACCTTTCTTTGGGGGTTTTACAGAGGTTAGAGGTAAGAGTAACAACAACACCGTACGCTGACCGTGTGCCCAGCCAAATGCTGATCCGCAGCAGCTCATTTCCTCCTGACAACACTGTGAGGGCATCACAGGGCTTAGGGGCATGACTGCTTGCCTTCATCACACAGCCAGTAGGTACAGAGCTAAAATTTAAACCTGTCATTCAACCCAGGCTTCATGCTCTTAAACACTACTGCACAGGAGAACATATGGGAAAGAAAATGTGTGTCAAGGCCCAGCCGTTTCTGTTATTATCACACCAAGTGGAGAAGTGGTGCGTGTCCAGATCTCCTGCCACATTACCGAGATGAGCTGCATCAAAGGGGCATTGCTGGGGTCATTGGGGTCAAGCTTGGACTCTGCTGCCCACTTGGCCAACTTTTTCATGTCTGTCAGTCCTGATGTGCCGATAGATGAGATGGCATCTGCTCTCTTCAAAGCACTGAAAATGAAAGTTGATTCCATGAGACCGACTTTATCACAGAGCAGTTTGCATTAAGACCACAAAATCCCAGGGACAGCACTGCTTAAGGAGGCTATTCCCTATGAGAGAAAATCTGATCATAAGGAAGGACTTTTGACATTTTTCTTTACTTGATGGTTACTATTAAATATGTTATAAGCATAATAAAGAAGTCTGAATGGTGGGAGAAAGTATTTTCAAAGCACACATCTAATAAGGGGTTAATATCCAAAAAATATAAGGAACTCATACAACTCAGTAGCAAGAAAACAAATAATCTAATTAAAATGGGCAAAGGATCTGAACTGACATTTTTCCAAAGAAGACGTACAAGTGGCCAACAGACACATGAAAAGATGCTCAACATCGCTAATCATCAGAGAAATGCAAATCAAAACTATAATGAAATATCACATCACACCTGTCAGAATGGCTATAATCAAAAAGACAAGTGAAAACAAGTGTTGGCAAGGATATGAAAAAAAAGGTAGTCCCGTGTGCACTATTGGTGGGAATGGAAATTGGTGCAGCCACTATGAAAAACAGTATGGAGGCTCCTCAAGAAATCAAAAGTAGAACAACCATATAATCCAGCAATCCCACAACTGGGGATATATCCAAAGTAAACAAAATCAGTATCCCAAAGAGATATCTGCACTCCCATGTTTACTGCAGCATTATTTACAATAACTAAGACATGGAAACAACCTAAGTGTCCATCAATGGATGAATGGATAAATAAAATACGATACATATGTATAATATATATATCATATATAGAATATTATTCAGCCGTAAAAGAAGGAAATCCTGTCATTTGAAACAACTGGATGGACCTTGAGGGCATTATACTAAGTGAGATGATCTCACTTCTATGTGGAATCTAAAAGACACAAACTCATAAAAACAGAGAATAGATTGGTGGAGCCAGAGGTGAGGGGGACGGAGAAATGGATGAAGGGACTCCAGAGTACAAACTTCCAGTTATAAGATGAATAAGTTCTGGAAATCTAATGTACAGCATGGTAACTATAGTTAATAATACTCTATTGTATACTTGGAAATTGCTAAGATAGCAGATCTTAAAATTGCTCATCACAAGGAAAAAATTATAGCTATGTGTGGTGATGGATGTGTTACCTAAACTTATTGTGATAGTCATTTTGCAGTATGTACAAATACCGAATCATTATGTTATACATCTTAAACTTATACAGTGCTATATGTCAGTTATATCTCAGTAAAACTGGGGGAGAAAAGAAGTATAAATAGAAGGAATGCAACTGTGACCCTGCATTCCTACAACTCTGCCCAGTGCGTTAAAGTGTCCTCAGTCCCTGATCCAGACTAGTGACAGGTGCCTCTGCATCTGGTGCAGGATGCCCAGAAGGCCTCATCTCCCAGATAACTGGGGACCACTTGTACCTAAAATAAAAGAGAAAAAATAAACACTTATGCAACCAACTTAAGCACCAACTTTGGACATGACTGAGTTCCAAGGGGGCCAGTGTGGTCACCTTGGTTGAGTTGGGGCTTTATTTTATTTTATTTTTTTTGAATTTAATTTTATTTATTTTTTTATACAGCAGGTCCTTATTAGTCATCCATTTTGTACACATCAGTGTAAACATGTCAATCCCAATCTCCCAATTCATCACACCACCATCCCCACCCCCTGCCGCTTTCCCCCCTTGGTGTCCATACGTTTGTTCTCTACATCTGTGTCTCTATTCCTGCCCTGCCCGGTCATCTGTGCCATTTTTCTAGGTTCCACATATATGCGATCATGTACGATATTTGTTTTTCTCTTTCTGACTTACTTCACTCTGTATGACAGTCTCTAGATCCATCCACGTCTCTACAAATGACCCAATTTTGTTCCTTTTTATGGCTGAGTAATATTCCATTGTATCTACGTACCACATCTTCTCTATTCATTCGTCTGTTGATGGGCATTTAGGTTGCTTCCATGTCCTGGCTATTGTAAATAGTGCTGCAATGAACATTGGGTTGCATGTGTCTTTTTGAATTATGGTTTTCTCTGGGGATATATGCCCAGTAGTGGGATTGCTGGGTCATATAGTAATTCTATTTTTAGTTTTTGAAGGAACCTCCACACTGTTCTCCATAGCGGCTGTATCAATTTACATTCCCACCAACAGTGCAAGAGGGTTCCCTTTTCTCCACACCCTCTCCAGCATTTGTTGCCTGTAGATTTTCCGATGATGCCCATTCTAACTGGTGTGAGGTGACACCTCATTGTAGTTTTGACTTGCATTTCTCTAATAATTAGTGATGTTGAGCAGCTTTTCATGTGCTTCCTGGCCATCTGTATGTCTTCTTTGGAGAAATGTCTATTTAAGTCTTCTGCCCATTTTTGGATTGGGTTGTTTGTTTCTTTAATATTGAGCTGCATGAGCTGTTTATATATTTTGGAGATTAATCCTTTGTCTGTTGATTTTTTCTTTTTTTTTTTGCGGTACGTGGTCCTCTCACTGTTGTGGCTTCTCCCGTTGCGGAGCACAGGCTCCGGACGCTCAGGCTCAGCAGCCATGGCTCACGGGCCCAGCCGCTCTGCGGCATGTGGGATCTTCCCGGACCGGGGCACGAACCCATGTCCCCCGCATCGGCAGGCAGACTCTCAACCACTGCGCCACTAGGGAAGCCCTGTCTGTTGATTTGTTTGCAAATATTTTCTCCCATTTTGAGTGTTGTCTTTTCATCTTGTTTATGGTTTCCTTTGCTGTGCAAAAGCTTTTAAGTTTCATTAGGTCCCATTTGTTTATTTTTGTTTTTACTTCCCTTTCTCTAGGAGGTGGGTCAAAAAGGATCTTGCAAAAAAAAAAAAAAAAAGAAAAGAAAAAGGATCTTGCTGTGATTTATGTCATAGAGGGTTCTGCCTATGTTTTCCTCTAAGAGTTTTATAGTGTCTGGCCTTACATTTAGGTCTTTAATCCATTTTGAGTTTATTTTTGTGTATGGTGTTAGGGAGTGTTCTAATTTCATTCTTTTACATGTAGCTGTCCAGTTTCCCAGCACCACTTATTGAAGAGACTTTTTCTCCATTGTATATCCTTGCCACCTTTGTCATAGATTAGTTGACCATAGGTGCGTGGGTTTATCTCTGGGCTTTCTATCCTGTTCCATTGATCTGTATTTCTGTTTTTGTGCTAGTATCATATTGTCTTGATTACTGTAGCTTTGTAGTATAGTCTGAAGTCAGGAAGTCTGATTCCTCTAGCTCCGTTTTTTTCCCTCAAGACTGCTTTGGCTATTCAGGGTCTTTTGTGTCTCCATACAAATTTAAAAAATTTTTGTTCTAGTTCCATAAAAAATGCCATTGGTGATTTGATAGGGATTGCATTGAATCTGTAGATTGCTTTGGGTAGTATAGTCATTTTCACAATGTTGATTCTTCCAATCCAAGAACATGGTATATCTCTCCATCTGTTGGTATGATCTTTAATTTCTTTCATCAATGTCTTATAGTTTTCTGCATACAGGTCTTTTGTCTCCCTAGGTAGATTTATTCCTAGGTATTTTATTCTTTTTGTTGCAGTGGGAAATGGAAGTGTTTCCTTAATTTCTCTTTCAGATCTTTCATCATTAGTGTATAGGAATGCAAGAGATTTCTGTGCATTAATTTTGTATCCTGCAACTTTACCAGATTCATTGATTAGCTCTAGTAGTTTTCTGGTGGTATCTTTTGGATTCTCTATGTATAGTATCATGTAATCTTCAAACAGTGACAGTTTTACTTCTTCTTTTCCAATTTGTATTCCTTTTATTTCTTTTTCTTCTCTGATTGCCATGGCTAGGACTTCCAAAACTATGTTGAATAATAGTGGTGAGAGTGGACATCCTTGTCTTGTTCCTGATCTTAGAGGAAATGCTTTCAGTTTTTCACCATTAAGAATGATGTTTGGGGCTTCCCTGGTGGCGCAGTGGTTGAGAGTCCGCCTGCCGATGCAGGGGACACGGGTTCGTGCCCTGGTCTGGGAGGATCCCACATCTCGTGGAGCGGCTGGGCCCGTGAGCCATGGCTGCTGAGCCTGCGCGTCTGGAGCCTGTGCTCCACAACGGGAGAGGCCACAACAGTGAGAGGCCCGTGTACCACAAAAAAAAAAAAAAAAAAAAAAAAAAAAGATATTTGCTCTGCGTTTGTTGTATATGGCCTTTATTATGTTGAGGTAGTTTCCCTCTATGAGTTGGGGCTTTACCAACAGGGCTGCATCTCTCATCACTCACAGTGTTTTACCTCCTCTCCTGAGGAGCTGGAGCTTTCACCCCCAGGAAATTTCCAGCATAAAACTCAATGAGACAAATGCAAAAGGCTTATATTCAAAGACATAAACGAACCTCCACTGGAAATGCTGCCAGGGTCCTGGCTGAGAAAGGCCTTGTTGTTTTTATCGCATGGATACAAGCATTTGCACTGGATGGAGAGGGTGTAAAGGGAACAAAACCAGCCCCAGTCTGTTTTTCCACACATTGAAAATGACAGTCTTTGACTTGGGAAGTGTCTTCTTGGTGATCAAGATAAGTCCTTTTATTTTATGGAGGCAATTGAGACATCAGTTCTAAGATGATCCACTCAAGACACATCTATTGGGGAAGGACAGAAGCAAGACACAGTCCAGGCTGCCTGGACAGGCATCAACCACAAGGAGAGAGGACCCGTCCATCTGGAGTGAACTAGTGAGGCCCAGAGTCCCTTTCTGCTGTTCTGAGTAGAAACCTAGGGCTAGCAATCAAGGAAGGGGGCTGAGAATAGGGACTTTCATATAATCAGAAGGTTCTACACCAAGCATCATTTACAATGAACATTTACTGAGGGCCAAATATTGATATATACAGCTATGTGCTATGCACTTTCCCCATTTGTGAAATTGGGAAAAGAATACTTCACAGTTAATTGGTGAAGATTAAATAAGGTAAAGTGCTTTACTAATAAAAAAAAAAACCTGAAAATACTGGCACATAACAATAAAAGGAAAGAATGGGATATTGCAAGATTTTTCCCACTGGATATTGTCCATGCCAATGCTGACATTGCTCATCAGCTTGTTCTAGCCATACATTACCTTCTAAATCCAATATTCTGCTGTGACAATGGAGGAATTAAGGGAATCCCATTTTCTCCAATGGCCCATGCCACACTGTTGGACACTTTCCCCGACGTCATTAGAATCAGTTGATTGCTACCATCAGCTTCAAATGAGAAGGGTACTCCTGGGGAAACAGCAGATTAAATAGGATGCTGTTTAGAAAGAGGGAGTGAGCCCAGTACTAGCAAGAAAGCAGAAAGTAGACAAATGGAACAGAGTGGGTGGGAGTGGTGGGGATGGAACACATAATTCAAATCAACATCACTGAACTTCTTCAGGGAATGACGCTCACCATCAGCCACTTGGCTCTATCTCTTGACAGCACAGTGTAGGCATTATAACAAACGATGCACTTTGTAGTGGGACCAACTGCATGTATATTCTGGTTCTGCCACTTGACAGCTGTGTGGACAAATTACTTAACTTCTCTGAACCTTGGTTTCGTTGTGTATAAAATAGAGAACATAATAGTACCCCCTTTTATGGATTACTGTGAAGACATTCATTTATTCATTCATTCAGTAGATACTTCTTTGAGCTCCTACTTCATGCTGGCACTATTCTGGTCACAAAGATAGCAGTAAAGAAACAAAACTGATAGGAATCCCTGTTCTCATGGAGTTTACATTCAAGTAGGAGAGACAGGATATAAGAAGATAAGTAAGAGACATGGGCAGTATGTTAGAGAGTGATAAATGCAAAAGAGAAACAAATTAGGGAAGGTGTATAGAAAATGTGTGTTTGGAGGAGGCAGGGGTTGAACTTTCAGATGGGGTGGCCAGGGAGGGCCCATGAGAAGTCACTTTTGAATAAAGGCCTGAAGAAAGCTAAGTGAGGCATGTAGGTATCTTGCGAAAGAGCCTTCTTGGCAGAAGGAACAAAGGCAAAGGCCCTAAGGTCAGAGTGTGCCTGGAGTAAGGAACAGCATGTTAAGTGAGGCAACACTTGCAAAGACTCAGACATGCCTGGGAAACGCTGACCACTCCACAGATGCTATTGCTCAGCTGTTGTAGCGATGGTAAAGCCTCACTGATTTGGCCCTCACTGATTGGACATTAGTGATAAAAAAAAAGTCTCGGGGCAGGGCATTTAATCAAGTAAGGAAGTAAAGATTTTCAAGCATGAAATATAGCAACTTCATGCTTTGGGGAGTTCCAGTTAATATTTTTAACACAAAAACAATACCACTGCTAACCGTATAACAGCATTTTTGTGTTTTTCAAAGATCTTTCCTTCATACTGAACACTCCATCTTGATCTTCAGAATAACCCTATATGACATTAAGGGTGTTATTAGTAGATCCATTTTATGAATGAGGAAGATGACATTCAAAGAGGTTACATGATTACTAGGATCACACAGCTTGTCAGTAGCAGAACTGGAACTAAAAGCTTAAGCCTCCAGACTTTTAGACTGGTGATCAGTTTAGAGACTCAAAGAATTCTTGAAGATAAAGTTCCAGATATGCTCTCATAATAAAAAATCACCAGGCACGTGAGGAAACAGAATCAGAATCAGACCAGTAAGCAGATAGGTGTTGGAATAATCAGATACAGAATATTGAAAAATATTTTAATGTGTTTAAAGAATAAATGAATGAATTAATGAATAAAAGAAATGATCAAGAGTGTCAGAAAAGGAAAAAAAGTTGTCAGAACTGATTGTAAAAAACTAAATAGAATTTCTAGAGGTGAAGAATGTAATCATTGAAACAAGAAACGTAGTGATGAGTTTCAATGACTGGACATAGCCAAAAAATGAATTCATGATTTGGAAGACTGACTTAAAGAAATTGCACAGAATATAAAAGTGAAAAAAAGAGATGTCAAGTATATTAAAGAGAGGTTAAAAAACATGGTGGACAGAGTGAGACGGTCCATCATATATTTAATCAGAATTGTAGAAGGAGATAAGAGAATATTATTTAATAATCTCCCTATTATTTATTTCAAACTTTTCAACCTTACAAATAACACTGTGAGGTACATTTTTTTTATGCACAAAGTTTTGTCTTCATTTCAAATTGTTTTCTTAGGAAAGATTCCTAGAAGTTGAATTAAGGTGTCAAAGGCAATCTAAAGGCCCTTAATTCACACGGTAAAACTACTTTACACTTGCATAGTTATATGAATTTTCTGGCCACCCATAGTATATAAAAATGACTTTGCCAAAAATTGTATATGATTATTGCTTTAATTTTTCTGATAGCAATTTTATAATTGTCTGCTTGTCTGATAAGTGAAAAAAAAGATATGTTCAAATTTGATCATGAATCCGTTAGCCATTGAGGCTTTCCATACCACTGCCAACTCCCTCGTGGTCCAGTGTCACATGCTGGTTACTGCTAAACTCCACTTCTTCAGTGGGAGCTCTTCCGGTGACAACAGTAGCTTCAGGAATAGGCAGAAACACTTCTGCTAGCAAGGTGGTACCACTGTGTCCAACTGTTTCATATACCTGAAATTGAGGAAGGGAACAGCCAAATAAAAACAGAAATAAAGGTGCTCACTCCCAGATAATGAGTACATTTTCCTGTGCTGGTCACTGTTCTAGTCAAGAGCACCCATCTCAGAGTGGAAAGTTGAGTTGTGTTGCTATGGTCTCCATGGAGACCAGGTTATACCCTATTTATGGTCACGTTGTTGGCACCCTGTCTTCTTGCCTGGCCTAATCTCCTGGGGTAGAGAGGTTAATCAAATTATCAGGCGACTGCAATTGTTTCTATGTCAAACTAATACACAGTAGTTTGGAGAATGGGCTTCCTCTTTCTCCTGGTTCAGATTATTTCAGAGAGAAACGCCATCAGGTTGAAAGGTGGGACAATATGGACATGCCACTAGATGGTTTATTATCTGCACCAACCTCAAAGTCAATAGGAAACGCACCATACCTAGAAATACGCTAGGGTATTCAAATCTGTTATTTGGTAAATCTCTCAAAGTTCTTTCCTTCAAGACCTCATTTTATTTGTTAGTTGCTGAAATCCTATCCAGCTTCTTCTCAGGCCTTCTCCCAAAATGGAGCTAACTTGACCACCTGTAGCTCTGATACTAGCTACTGTGGTATGTCTTACTGTAATGCCATCACCATGAGATGAAGGACCCATTGCCAGGGCAACCACAGATTATGAATACACAGTACGGTCTCAGTAGGACCCTCTGCTTCCCCTGTATTCTTGGGTCATTTCTTTTGTGGTAAAAGATAAAATATTCCACAGCTCTGCTGGCTTCCTTTCTATGTTTTATTCTTTCTTCCCATGAGGCCTCTCTGGCTGGTACACATTTCTCTAAAATGCAGATTTTACTCTTTTATTTCTACAAATTAAGTACTCCTGTTTTTCTTCTTATGCAATAGAGTTCCCTCTGATTAATACTTTCCATTTACAACCTGCATGCACAAAAATGACACTACGGAGCCTCTCTGCCTACCATCCTCGTATCACGGCATGTGATATGAATTCTTGTCCAAGGATAACCATGAGGATGGATTTGTACTGGGCTGCTATCCTGGCTTCATCTCCCTGGTATCTACCAGCTCACATTTGCAAGATGGCTGATTGAGCTTTGAGGGGCTACTGGGGCAAAGACAAAGCAGAGACTGCATAGGAACTGAACTCAAAACCCCAGACTTAGTACCACTGTGAGGTATTCTAACAGGCTGGATGCACCAAGAAACCTGTGATTGTTCAGGGCTTACCTCTGCCTAATTCAGGGGCTCAGCAGGAAGCCCATGAGTGGCACATTTAAGCCACGCTCTCCAAATTCATCTTTATCAGTAGATAGGTGATATTTTTTTTTCCTTATTAAAAAGATCTTTTAGGGAAAATTTCAAATATATGTAATCTTAGAAGAAGAATATACCATGAACCCATCACCTACCTAGCTTCAATTACCATTAACTTATGGCCAATCTGGTTTTATCTACACTCTCAACCATTTGACTCTCCACCAGTATTTTGAACTCAGACATCATTTTACTGTAAATGTTTCAATATGTATCTCTAAAAGAGAAGGATATAAAAAGGCATAATTACAATACTATTATCACAGCAATTCCTTAATAATGTCAAATATCAGTAAGTTTCAAATGCTCTTTAGAGTCTCAAAAAATTACTTTGAATTAACATCACAATTTATTCCATACGTTGCAATTGATTGGTGTGTCCCTTAAGGCTCTATTAATTTATAGGTGATCCCCCTCTCTTTTTACATTTTTTAACACTTTTTCTCTATATTTT
Organism: Delphinapterus leucas; assembly: GCF_059928025.1. Lineage (NCBI taxonomy): Eukaryota > Metazoa > Chordata > Mammalia > Artiodactyla > Monodontidae > Delphinapterus > Delphinapterus leucas. The sequence continues at coordinate 42,893,526 of NC_143133.1, read as the reverse complement.
TATTGGCTCAGAACTCCAATGGAGAAAGGAGGGCCCTTTTTTTTGCTTACCTCAACCTCTCATAAGAGCCTGCCAGTTTTATAATATCACAGACCTTAAAGAACATGTAGCAGGTTGTTGTTTATTGCACAGGAGACCTTGGTTTGACCTGTTCAATTATGGACTCACCGGCATCAAGTTTCAGTCTGAGAAAATGGTGGGTTTTTCTTTAAAATTTTTTGTACTTCCCCCCAAATTTTAATTCACTGAGACATTCCTTTGTATGAAGCCGTCTGTTAATCTCGTTTAAACTTAACCACAATCCTATGAAGGACGGTTTGTGGTAAAGATTAAGCACGATAACAGACCCAGCAATTCTAGATTATGGATGTGTGTGGCTCGACAAAGGGGAAAAACTTCCCCTAGTCCCTCATCTCTTAAGTCACAAAGCTGCGATTTGAATCTACAACTGTTTCACTTCAAAACTCGTACACTTTTTCTTACATCTTCCTCATTGGTCAAGGAAAATCAGAAAGGTGATTAAACAATTAAGAAAACTTTTAAAGCCATAACCATGATCCATAAAGTATAATTACTTTAGACAGATTGGTGAGAAATAATGACTGAAAGATAATTTAAAATCTGAATGAAAGAACCACAAAACATGGAAGTGCTATAAAAACAATGGCTACAATCAAAGGTTAAAGGATCACCTTAGCATGGGCCATGGTGATCAAAAGACCACCGAACTCTTCCTGTCTCTGACTTCCTCTCAGACCCTCAAGGGGCTTGCTTGGTCTCTCAGCAAGGCGAGGGTGCACTGTCCATTTCGCGCAGGGGCTTTACCTCCCTGGAAGGTGCCCCTGCTGTACTGGACACTGAGTGAGACCTGCCACATGCCCACCCATACTTACTTAGGTGCCACCACCTTTCCCTATGATTTCCCTGTGGGAATGCTTATTCCCTCTATTGAAATTCGTTGTTTATGCATCATTTGTTTTACTGGATGGTGAGATTCCTGAAAGTAGGGATCTTGTTTGATTTCCCTTTGACTGTCAGTACCTACCATCTGTGAATTAATATGTTTAGATGGGAGCAGGTTAACTCCCGTTTTTTTTTTTTCTTATTTTTTGGACAAAATTTATTTATTTACTTAATTTTACAGAAGAGACTATTTAGAATGAGAACAAATCACAACGAAGTATAAATTTTAAAAAGCTGGCAAATGCTATAAACTCACAAAATCCAGAAAAATAACACTACAATCCATTTTAGAACATTTCGTCACACTGAAAAAACTCTCATACCCACTAGCAGTTATTTCCCTTTTTACCTCCCCTTCCTGACAGCCCTAGGCAACCACAAATATACTCTGTCTCTATAGATCTGCCTATTCTGGACATTTTAAGTAAATGGACTCATACACCTTGTGATTCTTTGTAACTGACTTCTTTCACTTAGCTTTCATTCTTAATGCTTTAAAGAATCAGCCATGTTGTACCATGTATCAGTATTTTTTTTCTTTTGTTATTGCCAAATAATATTCCATTGTATGGCTATGTCACATTTTTTTTTTTTTTGCTATGTCACATTTTACTTGATGGGTATTTGGGTTGTTTCCACTTTTTGACTATTATGAATAATGCTTGTATGAACGATCAACATCATTATCCGTCAAGGAAATGCAAAGCAAAACCACACTGAGATACTATTTCACACCCACGAGGAGGGCTGCAATCAAAAAGGCAAATGAAAACAAGTGTGGCAAGGATGTGGAGAAAATGGAAACTCACACACTGCTGGTGGGAATGTAAAATAATGCAGCCACTTTGGAAAGCAATCTGGCAGTTCCTCAAAAGGTTAAACATAGAACAGTTAATAGAAGTAAGTTGTTAGATGATAAATCCGTGGAATGGAATTGTTTTCTTCTCTCAACAGCTGGCAGACTTGGGTGTAGTATGGCTCTCAGATTTTTTTTACCTGACTTGTTTTACTCCCCACATGACTGTCAGCTCCTCCCACAGCCTGCGGAGGGCAGTGTGGTGGACAGGACAGGACAGGCTTGTGGTTCAACGGGTCTGGGACTGAATCCTGACATTGCAACTTACTAGCTGTGCTGTGTGACCTTGGGCATGACATTCCCCTCACTTTTGCTCTCATTGTAAAATGAGGATGTTACCCAAAGCTCAGCAGGAAGGCAGTGGTGCAGTTTAGCTGAGATGGATGAAAGCCTCTTTCCCTCTGTATGAGCTCAATAAATGTTTTTTCCTTCTTTGTTTGGGCATACAGTTGACAACAAGCATGTGCATTTTTATAATACTTCGAAGTTTACAAAGGTCTTTCATAAACATGATAACATTTCCCAAATATCTCATTAAATCTTGTTGGCCAATTGATTTTATTCAGCTTTATGACAAAAGAATTTCTTTTATTTAACTTAAATTTTAACTTGTAAGAATGTCTTTTCAAGACACACTATTTTTTTTTCAAGGAAGACATTAAGTTTCTGAGGCCTTATAGGAATTTTATGGCATATTCCATATTTATAATTAAATCATCTGTATTTCTAGGAACCCAAAGGCAAGGAGGTGAAAAACAAACTACATTAAGCCTTAAATGCTTTAAAAAAATCAGGAGCTAATAAAACCCTTCAAGTTAAGGCAATAGAAACCATACCAACAGTCAGAAAATACCATTTATGCTGATAAAATGCTTCACAAGATGACATAAATGCAGTATTTAGTATTTAGCTAAATCTTGCCTGACTTTGTGTCTTTCTTAACCACTCCTATGACTAATGAATTCCCAAACAGCCCAACACCCAGAGCAACTAAATCAGGGTGTGAAACACATCTAAAAATAAAAACAAATCCAAATATTTTTCAGATTCCTTATATCCCCTTCCAAAATAGAATTCAGTGTTTGTTTACTCAGCTGCACAGGACAAAATTTCTATATTATCTGACTCCAGTGGCTTTGCAAAAACATCCCTGCTAGACTTTAATAGTTTATCAAGTATTATATTGTGGAAGGACCTTAAGAGATGCCTCTGAGCTTCTGTTTTGATTTTTAATTCCTTGTGGATGTGCTGTGCTGGTCACCACGGTTAACGATGCCCAATAAAACATGCAGTTACTACATAAAGGGCATTTCTGGTAGATGTCAGTGGAAGGGTCTGTTTCCCCGTCTCCAGAAACACATTCCTGTCTAGTGTCAGAGAGGAAATGAATTGGAGAATCTTGGTGCTGAGTCTGTAGGACAGAGGCAACTACAGACTCTGGGGAAATGGAGGGTTTGCTGATTGGGACTACTGTCTCAGAAGGTAATAATCAACTTTTTTTTTTAAATAAGGAAAAATGGATACCATCCCACAAAGCCAAAAAAAAAAAAAAATCCAAAAATGTCCTAAACTTTTTACCCTACCTTTTAAAGGTAGCCAGTTGATGTTAGTAAGCTTTGTAAAATAAGAATTTCTTTTATTTAAATTAAACTTTAACATGTAAGATCTGTCTTTTCAAGACACCCTAATTTTTTAAATAGCAGTTCTATTTAATGCTAGGATGAAATGCTATTTTTTTTTTTTTTTTTGGTGATATGCGGGCCTCTCACTGTTGTGAAGCGCAGGCTCCGGACGCGCAGGCTCAGCGGCCATGGCTCACGGGCCCAGCCGCTCCGCGGCATGTGGGATCCTCCCAGACCGGGGCACGAACCCGCATCCCCTGCATCGGCAGGCAGACTCTCAACCACTGCGCCACCAGGGAAGCCCAGAAATACTATTTTTAAAAATCAGAAAATGGGCACTTTGGGCTTTATAGGTATTTGCAAATCACTTTTTGTATAATTAAGTTTAATTTTCATTTCTTTCTAAGTCAGGGGTTCTCAACCTCAGCACTGTTGACATTTGGGGCTGAACAATCCTTTGTTGCAGTATACTGTGCTGTACATTGTAAGATGTTTAGCAGCATCCCTGGCCTCAACTTATTAGAGGTGCCAGTAGCTCCTCACCACTTGTGACCATTAAAATGTCTCCAGACACTGCCAAAAGGCACCCCCCGGGGTGGGGGCAACATAATCTCCATTGAGAAGCACTGCTCTAAGCAAAATGAGTGTTTGTGTGTGTGTGTTTGAAGGTGGAATGTTAATGAAGAAACAAGACAGGAAATATAATTTATGTTCAACTGTTCAAAAATTCCTGTTGTATAAAGCAAGGCAGCATTGAATTCAGAATAGCAATTAGATCAACTGCTACCAAATTGGAACTATTTATGTGATTCTTATTAACTTCTCCTGCATTTGGAATGGTGTTTGCTTTAACTCAACACTCTGGTGCAAATTTACCTGCTAACAGTATTTAGAACTGTATAGATAAGACAAACCTTAGAAATGTAGGGGCATTAAGTTTAGATAAAAAAGAATCCATCGTGAAGTAGTTTATACTGCATGGTCTTAAGTCATGTTTCTCTTATTTTAAAACCTAAACAAAGCAAAGCAAAACAAAACACAGCAGTTTCATATTTTGCACATGGTGGTGTTGGATTTGGTATAAGTGGCTGCCCTGTAATCTCAGCCACCGGTGATGTTATCGTCCAGTCTGTTAATTGTCTCTTGGTTGATGTCCCCATTTCCCTTCAGTGTTGGATCAAACCTTCCTTACTCTTGTGCCCACAGACTCCCTTCCTTCACTGAAAAGGCTGTGGGCATTGGAGGTGAACCCCCTTACGGCCAGCCTTCCACCCCCTCCCTTGTGTCTTCACTCTTGACTCAAAGGACCATGCTATTCTGTCTTGATCCCACCCCTCCCAGTATCCTGTGGCATTCCTTCCCTCAACACTCCCACCCTCTTTCCTTCCTTTCTCCCACCCACTCCCCCTACAACTTTCCTTTTTATTTTCCAAGTCATCAATGTTTTCTGGACTGGCTGCTTTTCCCACAGCTGACAACTGTGCTCCAGTCAACTACTCCCTAAAGTAAACCATGGTCCCCTTTCAGACCCCTGATCCAGTTCCCTCCTTCCTTTCCCTGCCAAGCTTCTGGGAGGGAGTCTCCTTTTGGTATCTTTATTTTCTCTCCCCCTGTCCCAGTGAGGGTTATCAAGGACACTTCTCCAAATAGGATTGGTTTTCCCACTTGGAGAGTGCAATTCTGCAGAAGAGCCAGGGAAATCAGGAGAGGCTCTGGGAAGGGAAACTCGAGATATTGCCAACTTGGTTAAAAGGAAAAGTTCCCTATCTCAATCCGCATGCCAGGAATATGAAAGCTCAACAGGATTGCTTCATAAGGAAAAAGTAATAATGCTAAGATATTTCAAAGCCACCCAGCAGTATTACACAACAGCTGTTAGTTTTGGGGAGTCAAGAAGATGAATATGGGGTGATATTATAGATGTGAATGATAAGGAAGTGAAGGTCATTATCACAAAGCTTTTTTATTTCTAAATCAAACTTCATTTTTGTGAAAACACCAAGCATTTATTTTGGAATGACCTCAGAAGCCAGACCTTTTCAAGACCTTTCTGGAAGGGCTCTGGTCCCATTCCAGCTCCCATCCTGTGAAGTCCCATCTCACCCTTCCCTTGGGGCCAACCTTGATTCCTCTTCTTTTTACTCCCTCTAGTCAAACCATCATCAAGTCCTGTCAATCCTTCTTTCAAGGCTGCAGTGTTGCTCTAATTAATTCCTTCCTCCCATTTCTGCTGTGAGGCCCAACCCCATCCCCTCACTCCTGGCTTTCTGGGCCAGCCTGTGGACTTATCTTCTTCTTTGTAGGGCCGCCCTGGCATTCCTATCTCAAGCCTGGCTAGGAAACACTGAGCCTTGTGGTTCAAAACATGCAAGAAGTCAAACATCACGATCAGCACTGTTCCCTTCAACAGTCCTATGTATCATACTGCACTGAGCGTTGCTTCTTTGTAGTTGTCTCTCTCGCATCTCCTAGCTGGATTTAAAGCTCCCTGAGACAGGGCCGTGTATACCTCCCTTTATACATGGCTTCCAATGCTCCACTATACTCCTGGCTCAGCATCAGACCCTCAGCTGGCTCTCAACAATTAAACAACATTCAGGGCTTGGTTGTTGAGTCATCAACCGATGCATTACAGTTCTGACAATCTTGGAACATTTTCTGAAACACATTACCCTCTATAGAAATCTGATAGCACTCGCATAAACAGATGCATTTAAGGTGATTTTTCTTATCCTCCTGAAGTTGCCAGTAATCCTTGAACCTTCCCTAATTCAAAACTTGCAGTTATATGGAAAATTTCCAAATGACACAGTACTATTCCTAGACAGTCAAAATACAATATCCTCTAAATTAATTTCATCTATAACCACTACTCAATTATAAAAAATTAGGCCATTGAGCCATTATGATATGTAATTTGATCAGTTATCAAATCTTTATGGATAGTTTAAGAACTTACCCAAGACTCCTTTAGTTTATAATTTTTTAAAGAAGATGACATGATTCAGCTCTTAAGGCCAAGATAGCTTACAAGTATATTCTTAATATTGTAGGATAAAATTTTGTTTTTTTATTTAAAAATTCATTTCATAATATTTTAGAGAATACCCTTTTCACATTACTTTATAAAATTGTTTTGATTGTAATAGCCATAGCAAGTTAATATTCAAGAGAGTCAATGGGAGATAGTATAGGAGGCTTCCTTTATGTTTTAGAATATATGTGAAATAAAGTCTTGGTACATTAGTGGAAGGTGGAGGATGTCTTCCCACATGGTAATTCAGAACATTTAGAATGGCCCAGAGTGGGAGAGGGTTTCACAGACTGGCCAGGTGGTCTGAGCTCTCACCGACCAACAGGGACGCAGGCTGGACACCCGGATGCCAGGGCCTTCTCTCCTGTCCTTTGCACTAGCTTCAGTGTGGGAGGGTCTCTTTCCGAGGCCCCCAGTCCTTCCTACCTGCCATGTTCTGTCTGCTGCTCTCCCCGGCCTCCCTCTAGCTCTCTATCCGATCTTCTCATGTGAATCTCGGTCTTCCTCAACATCAGTTTTTCCTCTGCAGGGGAGGAAGGGGAGGAGTCAAGGATGAATCTCAAACAAGGGGGCAAACTCTGCGTAGCTGAAATCTTTGCTATTCTGTGGATGTGGGACAGGTAAGACTCTTAAGGGTCCCCAGCAACCTCTCATGGTGAAGAGCAGGTGACAGCAAAGCATCGAGCTGGCTTTTGGAGTTTGTGTTTATTTACTTTCTCCATCAAGTTTTATTCTTCACTTAGACAGTTTTCCCTGTGCAGTTAAGTCTTGCTTTAAACTGTAGCTTAAGCACACGCAAGTGTGCAGGGCCAGGGCAGGAGGGTTCATGTGGGAAGCAGTAAAGATGTGGGGCTTCAGAACCAGCAGGGTGTGACCCTCCGCCCAAAGGCATTTGGATTTTAAATGTTCCAAAGTCCTTTGCCATGCAAAGAGAAAGACTGCCTTCAGGCTCTGCACTGCAGAGAATCTCTGGCTAAGAAAGGCCTCTCTTAATCAGGTGTTAGTGGTACAAAGAATACCAGATTTTCTAATTTCAACAAATCTGAAATGGGATTGTGTCTTTGGATCCATGGTGCCTCGTAGTTAAGTGACTCAAATAATGGTGCCTCTCACAGGGAGAGATGATGGGATGAAACCCAGTCAGCAGGATCTCAGAGCCCCTCAGACACAACTTTGCTAAGGGACAGAGGAAGAGGAGCCCTCTATGTAGGCAGTCAGGCTCAGCAGGGGCTCCAGAGGAGCGGGGGTGCACAGTGGGCGTGGACCTGGCACCACGGGCAGGGTTGTTAGTACCAGGCAAGCCCACCGGCCATCCACTTGGAGGTGCCCTCAGCTTCCCTTCCCAGTGCAGAGCTGGGTGACTCTCTGCTCTCACCTTCAGGCACCATCACCCCATCATGCAGAAATGTCGAGATTATTTTCCCACGGATATTCATAGGGAATTTTCAGGCTTAAGAAAAACTCACATTTTCACCAAACCTCCGCATTCAATCCCCTTTCTCGTATCATTCTTTACTCTAACAAAATCTCCTTACTTTCTCCTCTCACCCATATTAAGTTGAGCAGCAAAGTAAGTTCGTTCTGTTTTTCTTAAGTTCCCAAATACATAGACATTTCCTTAAAAATCAGATGGGTTTTTGCAGAATTACATGAGTGACTGGGCTAAGCCTAGCACTAAACTTTCCAGAAAAACATTTTTCAGTTTTGTAGCTATCAATGCTGTTATCAGCACAGCAAAGGGATTTGGCCTGAGTCATGATGCTAGGTGCTTTGTACATGAGGATCACCCTCAGGCCTCATCACCCCCAGATCAGGGATGAAAGGAGAAGGACAAAATTGCCACAGTCTCTGGAAAGCCCCAAACCCAGGTGGTTGACCTTGGGTGCCCAGTGCTGACCGGTTCAGGGTCACCATCTCATTTCTTGGCATCCCTACTTCATGCTGAGCATTTCTACTGTGCTTCCTTCCCACTGTCAAAATAACCCCCTATCTTAGCTGTTTCAAACTTCCTCTACTAGTTTTAGAAGGTTTTCAACTGCCTGAGTCTAGACAGGGGTTGATATTCAAAACGTTGAACAGTACTCACAGCCAAGTGCTAACCAATCACAAGAACTTTTACCGTACAAGGGAACAGGATCCTGGAGGCATTAACCTTGTTCAGACATACCCTTTAACTGGTCCATTGTAAGAAGGTCCAGAGGGTCTTGGAAGTGGGGTCTATGTGGCCAGGGTGGCATTTTGGGGGTCCAGGATGGAAACTTTTTGCTATTCAGTAGAGAAGTATTTAAATATTTTAATAATTACATAGCTGTAATTGTATCTGCAGACTTAATGTCAATTACAATCATAGGTAGTGGCAGCCTGGAGTACAGTGTTGAGAAGGATTCTGAAGTTATATCCAGGCTCAGTGGGGGAAAATAGGGCATGATCAATTGTCATTTCTGGCAAGGGTGGTGGATAAGAACGAGAAATTTCTGCACAAGTGGTGGATGAGGATTAGTGATTTCTGCATGGGTGGTAGATGGCAAACAAAGGCACCTGTGTCACATATTTGCAAGCCTAAGTAACATGCCTATTAGTATCATAAAAGAGAATCTGTCAGCATCATAAGAGAGGTTTCGCCATAAGAACAGCAAGCCTAAGACACTGTAGTAGATTGAATAGTGTCCTCTAAAACTTCATGTCCACCTGGAACCACAGAATGTGACCTTATTTGGAAATAGGGTGTTTCCAGGTGTAATTAGTTAAAGATCCAGATGAGCGTATACTGGATTAGGGTGGGTCCTAAATCCAACGAGAGTGTCCTTGTAAGAGACCAAAAAGGACACACAGACAAGAGAAGGCCATGTGTAGATGGAAGCAGAGATGGGAGTGATGCTACCACAAGCCAAGGAACACCTGGAGTCACCAGGAGCTGAAGAGGCAGGAAAGGTTCTTCTCTAGAGCTTTTGGAGGGAGCACAGCCCCACTGACACCTTGATTTCAGACTTCAGGGCCTCCAGAACGGTGAGAGAAAAAATGGCTGTTGTCTTAAGTCACCAAGTTTGTGGTGCTTCATTATGGCAGCCTTAGGAAACTAAAACAGACACAAATAAATATATTGCTAATGGTGGCATTTAGGCTAGTGGGGAGCTTTATTTATTTTGGGGGATCCTAGCACCTGTACCCCAACCCCCCATTATAACCACCTGTGATTATAGAAGTTGATTTCTCTGGTATATTAGGCTAGGATCTTGGTACAGCGTGACGTTGAAGTTCTCCGATGAATGAGCCAGAGACCTCTCTACCGTCCCCCATCCTCCCTCATCCCCCCACCTCGTCTAGAGACATACACTTGAGCACTGTGGCCAGTTACTCCGCCAGCATTTCTAGGAGCCAAGTGGGGTAACAGATCTTTTCTGCCAAGACCTTAAGACGTGCCCAGGAAGAGCTGACCTTCTGTTCCCCTTGAGAATCTATCAGGACACCAGCATAGCCAATGGATGATTTAAAACCATCTCGCACCTGTGATGACCCAAAATTCTTGGGACAGTGACTATAATTAAAATATGTACCTGAAGTGTTAAACTCTCCGGCCAGTTGAATATTTTCAAGTTGAAAATCTGTCCAAAGTGAACACGGAAGTCAGCCCCAAGTGGCCGACTGTCGGTCCTGGACACTTCCTTGTTGTTGAAGGTCACCTTTAAATACAGCGAGCGCCTCTTGACATCCTCCCTTCGCAAGACCTCCACCCTGCAGAGTGAGACCATTCACTGGTGGGTCAGTATTCATTTACTAAGTATAACTGGAGTGTTTGACAAATGGGCACTGACCAGAATAAGATACACTGGAGCTGGAGCTTCAGTCCCTTTAGCCTTCATTGAACCAAGGCAGCCATAGGTCTTGCAGTGCTTAATATAATAAATAGTATGTGTGATATGAAATAAGAGGCCCTGAAAAGGCCACAGGGGATTTAGAACTGTGCTAAAGCATCACTGTGCTACGGTCTCCTTAATTATTTCAAACAACCCTTACATTTGTATCCCAAAGTTTAAAGTAAACAGAATTATATTATTTGTTAAATGGAGTGAGTTCAGACCATAAAGGCTAGTAGTGATTTATGTTTGGGGAGGATGTTTTAACCTATAAATATAATAGCATATTGTAGCATTTGGGTCAACTCTGCTTTTCCAAGATCCAAGCTTTTTCTTAACATTTTCCAATGGTGAGTCACTGCTCACTGGCTGCACGGGATTAAGAAATGTTCCTCATTGTTAAAGGTCATTTGAATCCCAATAGAACATAGGAGGTATCCAGGCAAGCATATCATTTTTTTTTTTTTTTTAACATCTATATTGGAGTATAATTGCTTTACAATGGTGTGTTAGTTTCTGCTTTATAACGAAGTGAATTAGCTATACATATACATATATCCCCATATCTCCTCCCTCTTGCATCTCCCTCTTACCCTCCCTATCCCACCGCTCTAGGTGGTCACAAAGCACAGAGCTGATCTCCTTGTGCTATGTGGCTGCTTCCCACTAGCTATCTATTTTACATTAGGTAGTGTATATAAGTCCATGCCACTCTCTCACTTCATCCCAGCTTACCCTTCCCCCTTCCCGTATCCTCAAGTCCATTCTCTACGTCTGCGTCTTTATTCCTGTCCTGCCCCTAGGTTCTTCAGAACCATTTTTTTTTTGTTTTTTTTGATATATATGTGTTAGCATACAGTATTTGTTTTTCTCTTTCTGACTTACTTGACTCTGTATGACAGACTCTAGGTCCATCCACCTCAATAAGTCAATTTCATTTCTTTTTATGGCTGAGTAATATTACATTGTATATATGTGCCACATCTTCTTTATCCATTCATCTGTCGATGGACACTTAGCGTTGCTTCCATGTTCTGGTGTAAATATTGCTGCAATGAACATTGCGGCACGTCTCTTTTTGAATTATGGCTTTCTCAGGGGATATGCCCAGTAGTGGGATTGCTGGGTTGTATGGTAGTTCTATTTTTAGTTTTTTAAGGAATTTCCATACTGTTATCCATAGTGGCTGTATTGATTTACATTCCCACCAACAGTGCAAGAGGGTTCCCTTTCCTCCACAATCTCTCCAGCATTTATCGTTTGTAGATTTTTTGATGATGGCCATTCTGACTGGTGTGAAGTGATACCTCATTGTAGTTTTGATTTGCATTTCTCCAATGATTAGTGATGTTGGGCATTCTTTCATGTGTTTGTTGGCAATCTATATATCTTCTTTGGAGAAATATCTATCTAGATCTTGTGCCCATTTTTGGATTGGGTTGTTTGTTGTTTTGGTATTGAGCTGCATGAGCTTCTTGTAAATTTTGGAGATTACTCCTTTGTCAGTTGCTTCATTTGCAAATATTTTCTCCCATTCTGAAGGTTGTCTTTTCATCTTGCTTATGGTTTCCTTTGCTGTGCAAAAGTTTTAAGTTTCATTGGGTCCCATTTGTTTATTTTTGTTTTAATTTCCATTTCCCTAGGAGGTGGGTCAAAAAGGATCTTGCTGTGATTTATGTCATAGAGTATTCTGCCTATGTTTTCCTCTAAGAGTTTTATAGTGTTTGCCCTTACATTTAGGTCTTTAATCCATTTTGGGTTTATTTTTGTGTATGGTGTTAGGGAGTGTTCTAATTTCATTCTTTTACATGTAGCTGTTCAATTTTCCCAGCACCACTTATTGAAGACGCTGTCTTTTCTCCATTGTACATTCTTGTCTCTTTTATCAAAAATAAGGTGACCATATGTACATGGGTTTATCGCTGGGCTTTCTATCCTGTTCCATTGATCAATATTTCTGTTTTTGTGCCAGTACCATATTGTCTTGATTAATGTAGCTCTGTAGTATAGTCTGAAGTCCAGGAGCCTGATTCCTGCAGCTCCATTTTTCTTTCTCAAGATTGCTTTGGCTGTTCGGGGTCTTTTGTGTTTCCATACAAATTGTGAAATTTTTTGTTCTAGTTCTGTGAAAAATGCCATTGGTAGTTTCATAGGGACTGCATTGAATCTGTAGATTGCTTTGGGTGCATAGTCATCTTCACAATGTTGATTCTTCCAATCCAAGAAAGAGAGTGGTATATCTCTCCATCTATTTGTATCATGTTTAATTTCTTTCATCAGTGTCTTATAGTTTTCTGCATACTGGTCTTTTGTCTCCTTAGCTAGGTTAATTCCTGGGTAGTTTATTCTTTTTGTTGCAGTGGTAAATGGGAGTGTTTCCTTAATTTCTCTTTCAGATTTTTCACCATTACTGTATAGGAATGCAAGAGATTTCTGTGCATTAATGTTGTATCCTGCAACTTTACCAAATTCATTGATTAGCTCTAGTAGTTTTCTGGTAGCCTCTTTAGATTCTCTATGTATGGTATCAAGTCATCTTCTGCAAACAGTGACAGCTTTACTTCTTTTCTGATTTGGATTCCTTTTATTTCTATTTCTTGTCTGATTGCTGTGGCTAAAACTTCCAAAACTATGTTGAATAATAGTGGTGAGAGTGGGAAACCTTGTCTCGTTCCTGATCTTAGTGGAAATGGTTTCAGTTTGTCACCATTGAGAATGATGTTGCTTGTGGGTTTGTCATATATGGCCTTTATTATGTTGAGGTAAGTTCCCTCTATGCCTACTTTCTGGAGAGTTTTTATCATAAATGGATGTTGAATTTTGTCAAAAGCTTTTTCTGCATCTATTGAGGTGATCATATGATTTTACTCCTTCAATTTGTTAATATGGTCTATCACATTGATTGATTTGTGTATATTGAAGAATCCTTGCATCCCTGGGATAAACCCCACTTGATCATGGTGTATGATCCTTTTAATGTGCTGTTGGATTCTGTTTGCTAGTATTTGTTGAGGATTTTTGCATCTATGTTCATCAGTGATAATGGCCTGTAGTTTTCTTCCTTTGTGACATCTTTGTCTGGTTTTGGTATCAGGGTGATGATGGCCTCGTAGAATGAGTTTGGGAGTGTTCCTCCCACTGCTATATTTTGGAAGAGTTTGAGAAGGATAGGTGTTTGCTCTTCTCTAAATGTTTGATAAAATTCACCTGCAAACCCATCTGGTCCTGGGCTTTTGTTTGTTGGAAGATTTTTAATCACAGTTTCAATTCCATTGCTTGTGATTGGTCTGTTTATATTTTCTGTTTCTTCCTGGTTCAGCCTCAGAAAGTTGTGTTTTTCTAAGAATTTGTCCATTTCTTCCAGGTTGTCCATTTTATTGGCATATAGTTGCTTGTAGTAATCTCTCATGATCCTATGTATTTCTGCAGTGTCAGTTGTCACTTCTTTTCATTTCTAATTCTGTTGATTTGAGTCTTCTCCCTTTTTTTCTTGATGCGTCTGAATAATGGTTTATCAATTTTGTTTATCTTCTCAAATAACCAGCTTTTAGATTTATTGATCTTTACTAGTGTTTCCTTCATTTCTTTTTCATTTATTTCTGATCTGATCTTTATTATTTCTTTTCTTCTGCTAACTTTTGAGTTTTTTTATTCTTCTTTCTCTAATTGCTTTAGGTGTAAGGTTAGGTTGTTTATTTGAGATGTTTCTTGTTTCTTGAGGTAGGATTGTATTGCTATAAACTTCCCTCTTAGAGCTGCTTTTGCCGCATCCCATAGGTTTTGGATCATCGTGTTTTCATTGTCATTTGTTTCTATGTATTTTTTGTTTTCCTCTTTGATTTCTTCAGTGATCTCTTGGTTATTTAGTAGTGTATTGTTTTGCCTCCATGTGTTTGTAATTTTTACAGATTTTTTTCCTGTAATTGATATCTAGTCTCATAGCATTATGGTCAGAAAATATACTTGATATGATTTCAATTTTCTTAAATTTACCAAGGCTTGATTTGTGACCCAAGATATGATCTATCCTGGAGAATGTTCCATGAGCACTTGAGAAGAAAGTGTATTCTGTTGTTTTTGGATGGAATGTCCTAAAAATATCAATTAAGCCCATCTTGTTTAATGTATCATTTAAAGCTTGTGTTTCCTTATTTATTTTCATTTTGGATGATCTGTCGATTGGTGAAAGTTGGATTTTATAGTCCCCTACTATGAATGTGTTACTGTTGATTTCCCCTTTTATGGCTGTTAGCATTTGCCTTATGTATTGAGTTGCTCCTATGTTGGGTGCATAAATATTTACAATTGTTATATCTTCTTCTTGGATTGATCCCTTGATCATTATGTAGTGTCCTTCTTTGTCTCTTGTAATTGTCTTTATTTTAAAGTCTATTTTGTATTATATGAGAATTGCTACTCCAGCTTTCGTCTGATTTCCATTTGCATGGAATATCTTTTTCCATCCCCTCACTTTCAGTCTGTATGTGTCCCTAGGTCTGAAGTGGGTGTCTTGTAGACAGCATATATACAGGTCTTGTTTTTGTATCCATTCAACCAGTCTATGTCTTTTGGTTGGAGCATTTAATCCACTTACATTTAAGGTAGTTATCGAAATGTATGTTCCTGTTACCATTTTCTTAATTGTTTTCGTTTCATTATTGTAGGTCTTTTCCTTCTCTTGTGTTTCCTTCCTAGAGAAGTTCCTTTAGCATTTGTTGTAAAGCTGGTTTGGTGGTGCTGAATTCTCTTAGCTTTTGCTTGTCTGTAAAGGTTTTAATTTGTCTGTCAAATCTGAATGAGATAGAGTAGAATAATCTTGGTTGTAGGTTTTTCCCTTTCATCACTTTAAATATGTCCTGCCACTCCCTTCTGGCTTGCAGAGTTTCTGCTGAAAGATCAGCTGTTAACCTTATGGGGATTCCCTTGCATGTTGTTTGTTGTTTTTCCCTTGCTGCTTTTAATATTTTTTATTTGTATTTAATTTTTGATAGTTTAATTAATACGTGTCTTCGTGTGTTTCTCCATGGATTTGTCCTGTATGAGACTCTCTGTGTTTCCTGGACTTGATTGACTATTTCCTTTCTCATATTAGGGAAGTTTTCCACTATAATCTCTTCAAATATTTTCTCAGTCCCTTTCTTTTTCTCTTCTTCTTCTGGGACCCCTATATTGCAAATGTTTGTGTGTTTAATGTTGTCCCAGAGGTCTCTGAGATTGTCCTGAATTCTTTTCATTCTTTTTTCTTTATTCTGCTCTGTGGTAGTTATTTCCAGTATTTTATCTTCCAGGTCACTTATCCTTTCTTCTGCCTCAGTTATTCTTCTATTGATTCCTTCTAGAGAATTGTTAATTTCATTTATTGTGTTGACCCCCATTGTTTGCTTGCTCTTTAGTTCTTTTAGGTCCTTGTTACACGTTTCTTGTATTTTCTCCATTCTATCTCCAAGATTTTGGTTCATCTTTACTATCATTACTCTGAATTCTTTTTCAGGTAGACTGCTTATTTCCTCTTCATTTTTTTGGTCTGGTGGGCTTTTACCTTGCTCCTTCATCTACTGGGTTTTTCTCTGTCTTCTCATTTTGCTTAACTTACTGTGTTTGGGGTCACCTATTCTCAGGGCAGGTCATAGTTCCCATTGTTTTTGGTGTCTGCTCCCAGTGGCTAAGGTTGGTTCAGTGGGCTGTGTAGGCTTCCTGGTGGAGGGGACTGGTGCCTGTGTTCTGGTGGATGAGGCTGGATCTTGTCTTTCTGGTGGGCAGGACTGCATCCGGTGGTGTGTTTTGGGGTGTCTGTGACCTTATTATGCTTTTAGGCAGCCTCTCTGCTAATGGGGGGGGGGTTGTGTTCCTGTCTTGCTAGTTGTCTGGCATAGGGTGTCAAGCACTGTAGCTTGCTGGTCATTGAGTGGAGCTGGGTCTTAGCATTGAGATGGTCATCTCTGGGAGAGCTTTTGCCATTTGATATTACATGGAGCCAGGTGTTCTCTGGTGGACCAATGTCCTGAACTCGGCTTTCCCAACTCAGAGGAACAGACCTGACACCCGGCCGGAGCACCAAGACCCTGTCTGCCACACGGCTTAGAAGTAAATGGAAAAAAAGAAGAACCAAGGAATGAAATAAATAAAATAAAATAAAATAAAAAGTTATTAAAGTAAAAAATAAAAAAGTAATAAAAAAGAGAAAAAAAGAAAATGAAAGAAAGAAAAAACAGAGCAACCAAACCAAAAAGCAAATCCACCAATGATAACAAGTGCTAAAAACTATACTAAAAAAATAAAAAAGGACAGACAGAACCCTAGGACAAATGGTAAAAACAAACCTATACAGACAATATCACACAAAGAAGCGTACACATCTCACAAAAAGAGAAAAAGGAAAAAAAATATATATTAAAAAAAAAGGAAGGGAGCAACCAAATCAATAAACAAATCTACCAGTGATAATAAGCTCTAAATACTAAACTAAAATAAACACAAAACCAGAAACAAATTAGATGCAGAACACAAACCCCAAGTCTACAGCTGCTCCCAAAGTCCACCGTCTCAATTTTGCAATGATTCGTTATCTATTCAGGTATTCCAGAGATGCAGGGTACATTAGGTTGACTGTGGAGATTTCATCTGCTGCTTCTGAGGCTGTTGGGAGAAATTTCCCTTTCTCTTCTTTGTTCACACAGCTCCTGGGGTTCATCTTTGCATTTGGCCCCAAATTTAAATGTTGGCCTTTGCTTGTAGGTCGCCTGAGGGCGTCTGTTCTTCACCCAGACAGGAGGGGGTTAAAGGAGTGGCTGATTTGGAAGCTCTGGCTCACTCAGGCCGGGGGGAGGGAGGGGTACGGATGCCGGGCGAGCCTGCGGCGGCAGAGGCCGGTGTGACGTTGCAACAGCCTGAAGCGTGCCCTGTGTTCTCCTGGGGAAGTTGTCCCTGGATCATAGGACACTGGTAGTGGCGGGCTGCACAGGCTCCCGGGAGAGGAGGTGTGGATAGTGACCTGTGCTCGCACACAGGCTTCTTGGTGGCTGCAGCAGCAGCCTTAGCGTCTCATGCCCATCTCTGGTGTCCGTGCTGGTAGCCACGGCTTGCACCCATCTCTGGAGCTTGTTTAGGCGGGGCTCTGAATCCCCTCTCCTCGCGCACCCCGAAACAATGGTCTCTTGCCTCTTAGGCAGTTCCAGACTTTTTCCCGGACTCCCTTCTGGCTAGATGTGGCGCACTAGCCCCCTTCAGGCTGTGTTCACGCAGCCAACCCCAGTCCTGTCCGTGGTATCTGACCTCCGAAGCCCGAGCCTCAGCTCCCAGCCCCCATCTGCCCCAGTGGGTGAGCAGACAAGCCTCTCAGGCTGGTGAGTGCTGGTCGGCACCGATCCTCTGTGCGGGAATCTCTCCGCTTTGCCCTCCGCACCCCTGTGGCTGCACTCTCTTCTGTGGCTCTGAAGCTTCCCCCCGTCACCCCCTGTCTCTACCAGTGAAGGGGCTTCCTGGTGTGTGGAAACCTTTCCTCCTTCACAGCTCCCTCCCAGAGGTGCAGGTCCTGTCCCTGTTCTTTTGTCTCTGTTTTTTCTTTTGCCCTACCCAGGTATGTGTGGAGTTTCTTGCCTTTTGGGAAGTCTGAGGTCTTCTGCCAGCGTTCAGTAGGTGTTCTGTAAGAGTTGTTCCACATGTAGATGTATTTCTGATGTATTTGTGGGGAGGAAGGTGATCTCCACGTTTTACTCCTCTGCCATTTTGAAGGTCCCTCGAAGCATATCATTCTTATAGCCACGAAGTTAAAAAAATCAAAACCTTCAAGAGCGGTCTTTAATTTTATTGTACATATTTGCAGAGATGCCCACTACAAATTCCAGTTATTGGTTAAGCCAATAGCAACTCAAGTTTGTTAAGGAAATTAAAAGGTTAGAACATAAAAATCTAAAACACGCTCAGGGTTTTTTGGGTTGTAGTTTTTTTTTTTATATTATGATGTATAGACACAACATAGCACTTATCATTGTAACTATTTTTAAGTACACCATGCAGTGGCATTAAGTACATTCACAGTGTTGTGCAACCAACACCACCATCCTTCTCTAGAATGTTTTCATCATCCCAAATAGAAATTCTGTACTCATTAAATTGAGTGGGTAGTTTTAACTTTCTACCTCTCCATAATTTAGGCCCATCCCAGGCATGAAATTGCTCAGTTGACTTGAATTTTTTTTTTCTATAAAAGACATTTAACAACAAATCTTGAGAAATATCCAAGACCCCCAAAGACTTCACTCAGGGTTTTTTAAAGGCTTATTCCCAATACTGCAACCTCATGCCACCAACAGACCTAAAACACCTCCGTCTTCTGCATGGCCCCCTTTGACCTGATGGCCTGATGAAGAGGGTGGCTTATAATCATTGGCTTGGGGCAATCTGGTTTATAGTCCCCAAGCCTAGTGAAAACTCAGAAACTTCAGACTGAGGTACACATTCTTGGTCAAAATGGGACTCACCATAAAGGATTGTAAAATCAAGCCTCAATTTTCCCTTTAAAAAACATGCTCAAAATCACATGTTTTGAATGTTCATAACAAAGTTATACGGTATGGCATTTGTGGCCTGAAAGTAGCTAATTTAGTGCTGGGGAACAGTTTACTTATGTATAGCATCTGAATGCTACGAAGTTGAGAGAACACATGAAAATGCACAGGAAGCTACAGTGTAAAAGTAAGTTATTAGCATATTAATAGAAGTTTGAAACTAAGAAGATTGTGGGGTCTTATAAAGACATCCTGGTTAACCCCTGCATCCTAATATCTCCGATGCTGACTTCTCACTTTCTATGGTGGAGTAGTGAAGATTCAAGTCTGAGATATTCCCTGTGTTCATGATAGGTCTTCTGGGTACTGGAGTATTAGGCCTGGGATCTGGTGGTAATAATTATTTCAATATATTTCCTTTAATAGATAACAGTATAGTTTAACATGCATCAGAATCACCTGGAAACCTTGTGAAAACACAGTTTTCTGGGCCCTAACCCAGAATTTCTGATTCAGCAGGTCTCAGTAGAACCTGAGAATTTCCAACAAGTTCTCCAGGGATGCTGATGGTGCTGGTCCTGGGGCTACACTTTGAGACCCATCTCTGTAAAGTATAGGAAAGAAATAAATATCAAACTTAAAATATTTTTATTAACTTATAAATTTCTAAAAAAAGGACGTACATATATATGTGTGTTTATGAACTTATTATATGTATAGATTTATAAACGTTATATAACTTTTAGGGATCACATACAAATTACTAGAGATGTTATTCTACCAGATCTGGAGGGCCTCAGATGGCCTCAGATGGCCTTGACTTTATCTCAAACTATAGGGAATATCCACAATTCCTTTGGGAGGCTCTGTGAGGCCTTCAAAGACAGCAGCTGGCCTAGGAGAAGCTGAAATCAAGGGCCAAGGAGAGATCTGGGTGTCTGTGCCAGGGACAGGGGGTGTGCCAGCAGTGGACAAAAAAGACACACTGAGGTTACAGATAAAGGCTCCAAACCAGAAGCCATGCAGGCAGGCACTGTGCAGAGTGTCCTCTACAGGCAGCTTCCAGTAATGAGCTCCTGAGTGGCCAATGGCGATGCGTTGGGCGGGTGAACCATATGAAATCACCAAAATCTGGACAAATACCTGCAATTTCATATCGTCCAACCTAATAAATATCTACAGAGACTTCATGATTCTCCTGATCATTCCATGTCAGTCAGGAGATGTACATTCCACATGGTGCAGTGTGTGTGTTACATGTCAACCTCATTCATGTTTGGAGCATCTGCTCACCTGGGACACTGGTCGTTGGGTGTCACATTCCCTGCGAGGCTCAACTCTGGGACCAGCGTGGGCTCCCCGGGCCTCCTCCGGCTCTGGGCTGCTCTCTCCCTCACCTGTTGCTCTATCACAGCCCGATCTGTGGGCTCTGGAGGGACGGGTTTCACAGGCTCCTCCCCGGGATCTGACTCCTTCATCTCATCAGGACGTTCTTCGACTACTTGTTTGTTTTTCTTCTTTTTGGCCCTCTGTTGGGTAAGAGGCAACCTTATGTCAGGAATTTTGGAATTTCTTTGAAAAGCATAGTCTTCAGAATCAGATAGACGTGGATGCAAACCCAGCTCCACCTCAACCAGCTGTGTGCACTCAGGCAGCTCACTAAGCCATTTGACCTGTCCATGCCTCAGTTTTCTCGTCTACAAAGTGGGAACAATTATAGGAAACTTTTTCCAGGTCTCTTGAAATGAGGTAATGTCTGGAAAGAACGTATCACAGTGCCTGGTCCCTAGAGAGAGCTTAAAAAAGTTAACTATTCATCTGCTCATTAGTATTGGCTCTAAAGACCAAGGATACATCTCTTTTTGTCTGCACACGCAGCATGCGGGAGTTCCCCAACCAGGAATCGAACCTGTACCCCCTACGGTGGAAGCACAGAGTCTTAACCACTGGACCACCAGGGAAGTCCCAAGGATACATCTTGAAATTAAAATAAGGCTTGTGAATACAACTGACACTGCAGGTCACCCTGATCTATTACTTACTGTCCCTGGATTACTTATTACTTACTGTCCCAGTTTTGCAAGGTCATATGTATAAAGTTATATAATTTTCTGGGGGAAGCCCAGAAGCACCAATACCCTAAATTAGATAGGGTAAGCCATGTAAAATAGTAAAATACGTATCACAGAGCTTGACAGGCTCATGAGCGATTACCAGGTTATTGCTGGTTCATTCAAACAGCCACAGGATGATACAGAGAACTGTTTTTGGAAAAAACTTTCTCTGGTATCAGCAGGCTGGGTGGCTTTTTCAACAAGTGCATTAATCAATTCATTCTCTCATCCCTTTGTCCCCTAGCGCGGGGGCTGGGAGGGAGACAGAGCACAGCAGGCAGGGGACCCCAGTCTGCGTGCCCAGTTTCCCTCCTCCTGTCTCAAGGTGCCTCTACCCAGACCCCTCCTGTCCCCCAGGTCAGCTGTGTTCAAGGCTGTTTACAGACCTGGGCTTTCTTCCAGGCTTTCCACTGCTGCTGTGCACTTCTGTATTCCTCCATCTTCTGTTCGTACTCTTCCATGTGCTCTTCCAACAATTCACTTATCTCAGCCTGAATTTCTGCTTCATATGCTTCTTCATCAGCTTTCTGGTCAACTTTTTCCCTTTAAAATAATTTATAGCACCTTATTTATTTCTTGAAATTAAGTGATAGAGTAAAAATAGCAGCAAATACCTGTATTGGGCTTGCTCTGTGGCAGCTCCTCTCCTAAAAGCTTTGCACAGGTGAGCTCACAACCGTGTGAGGCAGATACTGTTACGTTCAGCATTTTATACACTAGGAGACTTCAGCACAGAGAGGTTAAGTAACTTTCCCAAGAACACACAGCTGGTGAATGGAAGAGCTGGAATATGAGCCCAATCTATTTACACTAAGCCACAAAGCCACGCTGGGTTAGATGATCCAGATGGCACCCTGACACAGTGCCTGCAAATTCTCAGCTGACAGAGGCAGCAGTTTCATTGTAGTTATTTTAATTCTTCACGTCTCTGAGGAACCCCTTCATTATGCTGCTACCAAATCCCTGAAGCTACTTTTTTGACTTTGGATTGACAATTTGAATTTTTCTTTGATGATTCTGCTGACAGTGCATTAATGTTCAGCCTGACCCAGAGCAGTGCTTCCCACAGTGTGTTCTGTAGAGTTCTGGTTCTATGAGGTGCCCTACAAAAAAAAGGGTGCCGTGGCCAAATCAACACGAGATTGAACCAATGTGAAGTTTCCATGTTGCTTTGTGAAGGGCTTTGCAGAGCCCTTTACATGCGGATGGGCAGTGTGACTCCCCAGGAGGGTGGGGGAGGGCAAGCATGGTATCCAGCACATCCCACCCAGCACTTCAGAGTTGTTTCAACCCATCCCCTGTGCTTATCTCCTAATGCGATCAGTATGGTCTGGCCTGCAGGTTCTGCTCTCTTAAAGTTCCAGCTCCTTTTTAGAGAAAGTTAGTCAAGCGCCTAGAGCTGACCAACGTTTGCGTATGTACACGTGTGGCCTGGTGGGTTAGCAGTTAACAGGCCCCCAAGGTGCAGACTCTTACAAAGCTACTACTGAAGAAATCACTTGGGAAACACCTGAAATTTATAAACATCAGAGAAATTTGGCCCCCAAGTTATGTTCCATCTCTGATATATATTCATTCGCTTTTCTCCTTGTTAATAAGAGGCATGAATAAACTAGTTGAAATTTAAATATTTTTGCAGGAAGAAATAATGCTGTATCGTAAGGTAGCTAGATGAATCAAGAATGTGAAGAAAGGGCACTTCAAAAGAATTTAGGACACAGCTACTTATGGGTGGAAGGGATGTGAAGTATCACAAAAAGGAAGTTTGTAACCTAGAGGTGACCTTAACGGTAAATTTCCTATAAATTTTTGTTTATCCTAAACTTAAGGAAGGAAGGAGAAAACAATCTTGTAACTATTTATGTTCTGCTTCTGGATGGAAGGGATGGCCTGGAAGATGGAATATGGAAGCCAAAACACTGGGATTTCTGGAAGACATCCACGATTTCTGTGGGACAGACTATCTGAATTTGTTTATATATTATATTATATATTTTATATTAATTGAGCAGATACTACATGGCAGGTGTGCTGTCTGGGACCAGATATCCAGTGGTGACAAGATCCCTGCCCTCATAAAGCACAGTCTTGTGTTTGTCCTGGAAACTGCAGAATGTTTTCTCAGTTTTATGATAATTACAACCCCCCAGCATCACAATTTGCAGCTATCTTTGGCTAAAAACTGACTGTTTTCAAAGCACAGTATCAGATAATTGCCCTCATGTGTCACTTTTCACGTAGATGTATGGGCACATCACTTATGCAGATGAAACAAACAGGAAGGGACCGAAACCAGCAGCAGAGATGCTCTTGAATTAATATGCAGAACATGGTTTTGTTGTGATAACTGTACTCTTAATTATGTACCAAAGTCTAGTCAGTTCAGCTGCATAAATATTATCAAAGCATACTTTCTCCACACCACACACAAAGATCAATTCCAAATAGATTAAAGGTGAATTTGAAAGATTAATCTTCATTAATATGAAGATTACAGGAGACAATATAGTAGTATATCTACTTGATTCAGGGGAAGGATTTCTTCAAACAAAAAGCACTGATCAGAAAAGACTAATATATTCTATCTCTTTAAAATTAAGAATTACTATTCTTCAAAAAGCAGCAAACTACTAAAAAGACAACTACAGAAGATTTCTGCAACACACGTCGACAAAGGTCTCATGTTCAGGATATATACCGAACTTCTACAAATTATGGAAAAGATAAAAGGACAAACAATCCAGTTCAAAAATTGGCAAAAGTCTTGAACAGACACTTTGAAAAAGAGGAATTCAAAATGGCCAATTCATGCATAAGAAATATAAATTAAAACATGCCATCAGATTGGCAAAATGTTAATATTTGACAACATCAGGTGATTTGGCTGATATGGGTGACATGGACCCATGGGAACACTGGTCAAACTGAAAGTCAGCACAAACACTCTGGAAAAGTGTCTGCAACCAGCATATAAGTATTTGGAGAAGCACATCCGCTAAGACTCGACAATTCCACTTCCAGGTATATTTCTGGAAAACTTAGGCACATGTACCCTAAAAAGACACATACAAAAACGTCTATAGAAGTGCTGTCTGATTTTATTGTCTGTGTCCCCTTCACTCCCAAACTGGAAGCTCTGGGAGGAAAGAGATGATGTTTATCTCCTTCATCAGTGTAGCCCAAGAGTCTAGCACAATGCCTGACAGAGTGGGCACTTAAGAAATGATGAATTGTACTTGAAAACTGAGTAACATTTTTATAACAATTTTGAGAAATAAAATTCATTCTTTTAAAATGTAAAAAAAAAAAAGTGCTGTCTATAACAGCTGAAAAATGGAATCAACTCAAATGTCCATCAACAGTAAAATAGACAAATTTTGTTATATTCATATAATGAAGTGTTATAAAGCAAAGAGAGTTAACTACAACTGTGTGCCGAAAAGGAGATGAATCTCCAGTGGTATTGAAGAAAAGAAACAGGTGTGTGTTCACTAAAGCATACACACAATATACTTTCACTTATGGAAAAGTCAGATACAGGCAATATTAGACTAAGTGTTAGAGATTACACATAGATGGCAAAGCTATTAACTAAAAGCAAGGAAACACTGATCATAAAAGTCCAGAAAATGGTTACTTCTGGGACGGAGGAGATGTAATTGGGGTTAGGAACATGGGGGATGCTCAGATACTAGTAATGTTCTAGTTCTTAACTTGGGGAGTTGCACATGGTTATTCATTTGTAATTATTATTTTAAAAATTATTTTAAAAATTGCATCTATGTTTAATACATTTTCCCCTATGCATGATATAACCCAATAAAACAATTTTTGAAAAAAGCCTACTTTCTCAAAACAAGTTTCAAGGGTGTATTTGTAAACCTCTGGAACTCTCGAAGGGATTTCATCTCTTTCCAGACTTTTATGATGGTCTTAAGCAATGTTCGATCTTTTTCTTGTTCAGCATCACGCAGTTTTCTTGTTTGCCTACAAGATATAATACATGGATATATATTTAAAAGTTATTTAGGTGTGTTTGCAAATTAGGAAAAGAAACTAATAATGCTATAGTGACTGTATAGTTAATTTCACAGCTACGATATTTCTTTAGTACTAGAAAACCAAAAATATGAATGCAAATTTGAAGTCAATAGGATGCTGGTCTGTTTTTATAGGTTATTTGATTTTGTTTTCTCTAGTAGAATCTGACTCCAATTAAACTAAATTACCATTTAAAATTCTCATTAATACTGTGCAATCTTAAACAGCCACTTTTGAAGTTATGAAAATAAGGGGCCCAGTAAACGTAGTTCTCATGGACTAATCTATGATAAACAGGAAAGTATGTTGCTGTCCCAGTTAATAAGTGTATTAAAGTCTGCCTGTGTTAACACTAATCACCAGTCCTACGTTTAGGAGATGAAGTAATGTTACTACATCCCTTGGTGAGTTTTCAGTGCTGACTAGATTAGCGATATTTTTGGCTTGCTTTGAAGAGGCTTCTTTTGAAAATGCTTTCATTGTGATTGATATTATTTAAAGTGTTTGGGAATTATTTACTGCCTTACTTTAAGCCCCCTCTACAAATAATAGCCAAGTCCAGAGCCCAAATGTATTCTATTATGCCATTAGTTAGTTAATTAATTAGATTTTTTTTTCTTGGGCAAGTATCAGGTGTCATTCCAGGGGATTCAGAAGTGGTTCCTAGGAGATAGTAGGTGTCTCTGTTCTCAGGGAGTTTATAGCTTGGCTCAGGAGACAGACACATAGATAAATGACTGACAGAGTGCCCTAGGAAACCATAGCCACAGTGTTTCATGAATCATCACCTCCTGAACTCCAGAAGGAAGGCCTGTGTCTGGAAGTTGGTTGTACTTGTGATGACTTAGTCTGGAGATGGTGCAGAGAAACACAGAGGTCTAGGTTTCTGATCATTCAGTTGGTGTCATGGAAAAGGAAGCTGGTAGAAGCTGATGGCCAGTTAGTGGTTGGGTAGCCAAGATTTGGGACTCTCGGAAGACCTTAGAAAAGCTAGGAGGCAATGAACTAGAATAAGAAACACTCTTCTTGAGGAGCAGTAAAGCATTCTGGTTAAGGGCACAGATGTGGGAACCAAGATACCCAGATTTAAATCCTGGTTCTAGCCGGCCTTGAGCAAACTATTTTACTTCTCCATGCCTTATCTGTAAGTAGAGATGATAACAGAATTTATTTCACAGGGTTGTTGGGAGGAGTAAACGAGTTAATTAATACTAGAATCATGTCTGACATCTGGTAAGTGGTCCACAAATATTATCTGTCATTACCTAGTGGTCTGTTCTTCTCTTATGCCTTTAGCAGCTATCTCCCCGGCCTCCTTTAAAAAAAACTGCAATATAAAATTATTTTACTGAGTTATATGACACCTTAAGCCTTTCTGATATATTTTCTACTTCCTTTTTTAGTCCCTGACAAGATAGTTTCTCAGAAATGCTAAAAAGAACGCTTAGCAAGTAAAATTTGACCTATGAGCTAGAGAAGCAAAGAATCACGAAAGAATATTTAATTACAGATTGTTGCCAGACTATGGAGGAAGAGGAAAAGGCAACTATGATTAGGGAGCTGTAACACTTTTCTTTTTTTTTTAAAATCTATTTATTTATTTTTGGCTGTGTTGGGTCTTAGTTTCTGTACGAGGGCTTTCTCTAGTTGTGGCGAGTGGGGGCCACTCTTCATCACGGTGCATGGGCCTCTCACCATCGTGGCCTCTCTTGTTGCGGAGCACAAACTCCAGATGCGCAGACTCAAGTAGCCGTGGCTCACGGGCCCAGTTGCTCCGCGGCATGTGGGATCTTCCCAGACCAAGGCTCGAACCCGTGTCCCCTGCATAGGCAGGCAGATTCTCAACCACTGCGCCACCAGGGACACCCAAGGGTAACACTTTTCTGAAGCCTGATGTAGATGGGGTCTGGAGTGTGGAAAGGAGTCCAGCCCAGAGGTGAAACTTTGGGAGCCACATTGGCATCTAGATGATATTTAAAACCACAGGACTGGATTCATCTCAGGAGAAAATGCAGATTAACAAAAGATTAAAAACAAAAAAATCCTGGGAGGAACTCTGAACATTTAGAAGCTGGGCAAAGAAGGAAGATTAGGCAAAGAATAGTGGGAAGGACAGGTGGCCGAAGAGGGGTGAGGGCATCTGAGAGAGGGTGGTGTGTGGCACCCTGTGGGGACAGCGCCCAATGCCAAGTACCAGGGGGGCTGAGAGGTCCCCTTCTGCTTAGCAACACGGAGGTTCCCCAGGACTGTGACAAGATCAGCCTCAGGGCAAAGGTGGGCGCAGGAAAGAGGCTAGACTGGACAGTGAAGGGGAGGGGAGGGAGTAGAGACAGCAGTACTTACCAAATTTACATTTAAAATACTTATTAGTAAATACTTGCCAGAAGTTTGGCTGTGAAGGGAAATACGGGGATAAAGTGGTAGCTGGATGGGGATCTGAGATCCTAGACTTGTTATTTGTTCAAGATTGAGCATATGTGAGGGTGAAGATCCAGGAGAGGGTTAAATAAAGTGTTCCCCTGTGTTGCACGAACACCCATGTTTCCTTTCTCAATACAGCCTGGTTCCAGTGCAGAGGATGAGCAATGTGGTCATGATGCCACTTACGGAAAATAGGATGGAAAATGCGTCACTGGCTGAGGTTAGCTGCCCCAACCTGGGACCTATCAGATACCCAGGGGTGGGCTCCAAGGCAGCTGGCTCATTAGCAGCTCCCAGGGGGCTGCAGGGAACAGGTCCGCTTGATGAGATATCCAGGAACAGACCATCTGCTTAGAATTTGCCTTTCCACCATGTGAAAAGTCAGTAAAGGACTAAAATCCACTCTTTCACTGCATCAGAAATGCTGAATCTCAGTGGTTTCCATCTCCAGGGGTGGCAGGATGTTTGCAATGGGTCTGCGATCCATGGGTCCACCTGGCATGGTCTGTAGGACTCACACACGATTCTGCTACTGTTTCTCAAATACTGATTAATAAATGCAATTCCATATCAAAACTTCATTGTATCCAGAGTAGCTTTTTGTCACTTTTTCTTACTCAGCGTATACTAAAACAAAAATTACTTTCACGAGGAGGAGGCAATGTGCTTTTCTTTTAACATAAGTAAGAATTTTCATTTTTAAACATACTCCTCACACTTTTACAACTATAGTATATAGTATAGTGACTATAGTATATAGTATATAGTATAGTGAAAATCACTAATTTTCACTTTGGTAGGAGAATTTCCAACTCAAGGGCAGATTGTGAAGAGAAAAGTATACATTTAAATTCCTTGAATAGATAACTAATAAGGACCTACTGGGTAGCACAGGGAACTCTACTTAATACTCTGTAATGATCTATATGGGAAAACAATCTGAAAAAGAGTGGATATATGTATATGTGTAACTGATTCACTTTGCTGTACAGCAGAAAATAACACGACATTGTAAATCAACTATACTCCAATAAAAATTAAAAATGATAAACCCCTTGATTTATTAATTCCTGTTCTAAGAATTTATTCTGTGGAAATACTTATACAGGTACACAAATATATACATATAGGAGTGTTAGAGTACAACTTAAAGTAATAAAAAATAGGAATAATACAAACACCTATTAATGGGGAATGTAAAATCTATATAAATGTCAGCTCTTAAACAATGATATAGACCTAGATGTACTATGATAGGAAAAGGTCTCAGATGCATTTTACATAAAAAAGCAAGTTGCAAGGTGGTAAATGCAATGTGATTCTTTAAAAAAGTAAAATATATACACATAAACACATCTGTGTATATATATGTATACACACATGTATATATATGTGGAAGAACTAGCAAAAAACTGTTACCCATGATTTTCCCTGAGAAATAGGACTCTAGAATAAATGTTCACATTCTATATTGTATGTTTCCTTATTGTTTGGCAATGATCAGGGTTTTAATTTTTGAATTTTAATTATGAAAAATTTCAAGATATAGAAGAGCACATATAATAAATAATATGACACTTACTAACATTTTTTCCCATTTACTCAGAATTTTTGTTTGTTTGTTTTGCAATGTTAGAGTTCCATTTGAAGACCTCTCCATTCCATCCCCTTCTCTCCCTCCCTGGAGGAAGAAACTGGCACGTGTGTCTTTTCCGTCTGTATGTAACACACATGTGCGTACCTGGAACACATGAGTATTGTTTCACATGCTCTTTAGGGCTTGTGACCTGTATCACACAGCAAGTCTCCTCTTACAACTGATTTTTTTATTCAACACTGTTTTATCCATGATATACGCAGATCTAATTCAGTCCTTCTAACTTTAAAGATTGAAGCAGATGGGTTCATTCTGGTGTGGGGTTATCTCTAGCTTCTTACTCTCGTAAGTGATGCTGTGGAATGCTTGCACACATGTCCGGTGCACATGTGCACACAGCTCCTTGGAGTACATGTGTCTGAAGCAGAATTGCCGGGTCCTAGTCTGCTGGCATTTTCAACTCCTTGCTCGTCTCTGGACAGGCTGCTGTCTGAAGTGGTGGCTGTAGCAATATTTGTTTACACTAGCAGAGTGTGCAAGTTACCCTATTCCCCCTGTGCGCCCTCCCGTCTTCATTCATTTCTTGGACTTAAATTTGGTGTTAATATGATCGACATATATCGTTATTTCATTTGGCTTAATGTATTCAGTGCATGCAGAAAAACTCTGAAAAAATAAACTCTCAATGTGTACAGGGGAAAAAAAGCAGTAGTTATAGATTTTACTCACCGAATTTCAGATTTATACTCAGTGATGGTTTTTTGGGTTGTTTCAAGAGACTTAGGAGTTTTTGCTGGATTAAGGCCCATCTGAACAGCATTTCTTAGAGCTTGGAGCTAGAAAAGATATGGATACAAGATCTAAGTTAGAAGCTCTACTCCTTACTACAAGTGATGTGCTTGGACCCACCCACTTCTCCAGGGCAAAAATGATGTCAGCAACCTGTGAAGGGATGTGCAAGCATCCAGCCATCTCCATGCTTTCACTGAAGTGAATTTTGACAGAGAGCTATTGCTTCTATTAAAAAAAAAAAAAAAAAGGAATAATAAAGAACTGTGTGTGTCCATCCTTGTTCTGTGGCCCAGATCCAGCTGCTCATGACAGATGCTACTTTTACTCTATTGTCTCAGAAACAAGTTTTCTTTCAAGGTGGGGTGGGGGTCTCTCTGGGGCCTGGACATATAACGACATTCTTGTGATATAAAGAGAGCATAAAATTATAGACCTATAGGAGGAGATATTGTGGAGTTATCTCTTATTTGGGTAGTAAGGTTTTAAAGTCAGGGCAAAAGTTGTCTATAGTCAAAACCACCCATGGAGATTCCACGGGACAGTGTCACATCAGAAGTAAATCCACAATGGATAGACATTTCCTCATGCATCAGTTGAAACAACTGACTCTTGTTTAGGTGCCATGTATGGGTAAGTCACATATAACAGCGAGAACGTCTCGAAGGACACAGAGATTCTCAGCCCATGAATGGTCTCATCGTACGAGATCACATAAGCAAGACACAGCCACCCACTGCCGGTGGGCGAGATCCCTGGCTCTGTTTGCAGGAGTCGTTCTTTCAACCAAGTGTGTGCCACTGAATTTGTACAGGTTAAATGTACATGGTCGTATCCTTTCTTTTGCCTCTAGGTAGGTCAACACATCACATCCTAGACAGAGGGAACATGAAGGAGGCACACGAGCATTTGCTGCTAGAAGGTATTTTTGTTGTTTGGGCTCCTCAGGAGAACCAACCCCCTCAACAATTGGCATGGAAGAGATCACGGGTACCTTGTCGGTAAGAAATTGTGCCTTGTGTCTCTGGCGTCTTGCAAGGTACTGGTCATATAACTGGGCCAGTTTGGCTGCCAAAACATGCTCTCGGCTAAAACAGGGATGATGTGTGAAGATTAACCCCGAAATATCAATGTCCAGTTGGAAATTTCCAGGAGGGTCTCCAGATCCAATCAAATGCTGACTTCTGTGGATGTATTTTACTGCCTGCCAAAGAGAGCAGAGTGTAGGGGGAACACAGTTAAAGCACTTCCTAGATACTGATCTGATGTGCAATGGGAAAAGTCAGATGCAAAATATTTCCTACCCTAATCAAGCCAGGAGAACCTTGCTCCATTCCCTGTTCCCTGGGGTTTTAGGGGCCTGCCCTTTTCTGAACACTTGAAAAGTAAAATGAAGGACAAGGAGTGAGAAAAGAAATCATTTCAATCTTGCTTTCCTAGGTCTTTTAGGGTTTATCTCTACTGAGTCATAGCCCTAATCTTTGTCATGCGACTATCCCATTTCCTGGAAATCTTGGGCTTTGCAGCTGGTGACCTTGAAATTCTTTTAATGAGAGAAGCATAGATTCTAATCCAAACTGATCATTATTTGGATCATAGATATACTCTCCACGTGGAGAAGTTTTTAGTTTGTAGACAACAGCCAGAGACTAACATACTGAACCGAGCTTCAGGCTGGCACCTAGTTTTCCTGGGAAGAAGAAAGTCAGTCTGCAAAATAACAGAGGAAGAGATAGTTGGGGCAGCTGAGTGTGTAGAAAACAGGAGTGGAAATTTCCACTGGGACTTTCCTGGATCACTTGGTGTACAGTGTGTCAGATAAATCTCTGTTTTTCTTCCTTAAACTCATCAAGATATTCTATGTTGATCACTGCTGCTCGTAGGTGAATCTAGTTTTGGAGGTTGCAGAGCTCCAAGGTGGGGAGGACACCTTTTTGATTTTGTGTCTTCATGTTCTCTCCTTGTCATAGACATTGACTACAGTCAGGATGTGGGGTTTGACACACTTCACTCGATCCTCCCCTTTGCAGAGAGGAGTTTTTGGAAGCTATTTATGTTATCTAGAAAAGATTATGTGGGCCAAAGGTATTATTTATAAGTTATGAGGTAAATTGGAAGCTGCAAATATTCTAGTCAGAAGTGAAGCATCTATCCGATGTTAATTGCGGGTAACATGTTCAGGACTCTCTTCATTTAATTCGTCTTCATGGTATTATGTAAAGATGCTGAACTGGGGTCAGAAGCCTTGGATTCTAGCTGTGGCTCCACCTCTAACTTGCTCTGGAACCTTGGGCAAGTCACTACACATCTCCGTGCCTCTATCTCTTTATCGTACAAATGGGAGGCTGAGGAAAAAGATCCAGTTGGCATTTTGTAGGTCACTAGGCATCATATAAAGCACTTCACACATATCACCTGGTTCATTCTGTTAGGGAACTGCTGGCCATTAGACAAGAGCCCATGCTTGGGCCCTGGAAGGGGTCCCCCTTCCTGCAACAATTCCATAGAGATTTTTGGTTGCCTACAACGTAGTGAGGCCTGTTGCGAGTAGCAATAGATTGAAAGGGGGAAAATGGGGTGTGATCTTTATAACTTGGGGCAGGAAGGATGAAGTCTGAGATGTGCAGAGGGAGGGATGGAAACTGGAAGAGGGGGCTCCAGAGTTAGAATCCTGCATCACAAGATCCTAACGTTCTCCCCATCAGACTAAGTATGGAAAACAGAGGTCACACTGTGTGTATGTACATGTATACATGTCCAAAAATGTATTCACATTTGTTTTATAGTGTGATATGCTTTTCAGTTACTATTAGTCATTGAAATAGTACCAATATTTGCACTTACAGTAAAGCATATACACATGAGTCTTCATTTACCAGTAAATTTGTTGTTGGGTTGTCTTGTTGCCTGCTTTGTACCAGTATTCACGAGTAAGGATATGAGTATATTTCCTTTTAGCCATTCAATTTCATACTTATTTTCCCCTGAATTAGTAGACAATTAATGTATATTTAGAACTTATGATTTCCTACAGGACGCCTGTACCCTATGTTTTATAAAAGAACAAGTTTTTTCTATAAAATAACATTGTCTTTTTGATGAGAAGACCTATAGATTTTTTATTTTTTAAAAATGTTCTTGTAAACTGGGATGTGTTTACAAGTATGCTATGCTTGAATAAGAATGCATTGACTATACCTCAGTACCTTCCAAAATATGCTGAATTGAACTTCCATTTGGATTTACAGGGAGGAAAGCCCATCCCTACAGGGGTCATATTCCAATATTTTGTACCTTATGAAAGTCCTAATTTTGACATTAATATCCTTACACTTCACACCGCAACAATGGAGCCCCATCTCTTTTCTTTCATTCAAGCAAAAGTATCCAGTTATAACCTGCATTCGTGTTAGAGGCTTTTAATCTGCATGTGGTGACTCTGTGTCTTACTGTCACACTGACCACCTGGATGAATTTAAAAATTCCCACCTCACAAAGATGTGTACCACTAAACATCCATCCACAGACCTGACGGAAAATTCCTCTCTAATTGTCTGGCTCCTGCTGGTCCTTGCTTTGCTGTTCCTCTTACCATGGGTTGCAGAGTTCTGAAGTCGCTCAGGGTGTGGCCCTCAGGTTCCATCTTGTACTCCTCTTGGTATGAGTAAGTAATGTCAGTAGTATGGTCCTAATGTTACCTAGGTCAGCTGTACTTTGTGTCTCCTCCCCCAGATCTTCATTAGCCCATGTTTAAATGATTGCTGCTGGTCTCTGCCTTCAGCTCAGCTCAACCAAGTGAAAAAGCTTCCAGGACTCCTGGTGGGCATTGGGTTAGACTGCTCAAAAGACCCCCAACCCTCTTCCTATTAGGGAGAAAGACCCCTAGTCTCTTGTCTTTCTTTCTGTTGTATCTGTTTTCTTTTCTGAAAACTATCATGAAAACAGTACAAAACTTTCTCCTAAAAATAAATAATATTTACAAGGTATATTATTTTAATTTTGAAATTGATTTGATTCTTCAGTCTTCAGTGGAAAACTGAAAACGCAAACTATCAGAGGTGATGCACATGGATTATCTGCTGATGTTCTCAGTGTGTTCAGAGTTGCTTGCCGATGGAGACAGAATTTTTAAGGTTGGACAGAAAAAGCACAATCATTGGTGGAATTAAAATAAAAGTTTCTATATTTGTCCTGGGAAAATAATAGCAACAGAACCCGAATCCAGCCCAGAGCCTGCAGCAGATTCTATAGCTGTTGTTCTGGTCTTCTCTGGGAAGATTTCTCATTCTCCATCTTCTGGGTATGTCTCTAGGACATGAGGTTGGTGAGGGGGCATATGTCCCACTTAAAGCTGACTAGTTTGTCCTTGGTGTTGATAATGTGAACCTTGGGGAAAGATATGATCCCTTTCCTCTGGAGTTTCTAAGCTTAGGTTATCAAGGGTCCTAACGCATGGAGAATTCTGGCCTGCCTACAACAGGAGAGAATGAGATCAGTCAACATTCAAGGAGAACCAGGAGAAAGAGAGGCAGAGAGAGACCTGCTGGCACAGAGTCCCCGGTCCCAGAGTCCTAGTTCCTAAAGCCCCTCCTTCATTTTGTGATTTATCTCCAGATCCTTCCCAATTTTGTAAGCCACCAAGTTCTCTCTTTGCTTAAGCTAGTTTGCAGTGGGTTTCTGTCACTTGCAACCCAAAGAGTGCTGACTACCGCAGTGCTCATTACACAGTAGGGGACCAATGCTTCTGTGAAAAATGGCTGAGAATAGTGGAAGGGGAAAGTGATAGTTTTATCATGTTGGGATTAACAAGGAGGTTGGAATTATGCTAAATTCCTTAGATTAGTGTGCAGTTTTGAAACAAGAGGAGGCAGCTACACATATGTCCCTGGGAATGCCACGTTGACTCCTAATCACTGTGCCTTTAACACTTGATGACATTTCTGTCTCCCCCCACTAGGCACAAAGTCTCTCTAAGGCCAAGTTTGAATGTTGCTACCTCTGAGTTTCCAGAGTTTAGCACAACTAAGAATATAGTAGACTCAGTTGAGGACGGAAAGAATTAAAAAGAAAAGAAGAAAGGCAGGAGGAAAGGTATGATGGAAGGCAGGAGGAAGGAAGGAAGGAAGGAAGGAAGGAAGGATGGATGGAGGCTGTTGGAACAGCTTTCAGCAACCCTAAACTTACTTTGCTATTATGCTTAGGCAAACTACATAATATTGTTTATGTTTTACCTGCAATGTCTCATTTGGAATTTTCATTTTTCAGTTTTGGGTTAGTTACTTCTTACGAGGTATTAAATTGCAATCTTTCTCATTTGAGGTTTAACTTTGTTCTTTGCACAATATCTAATCTTTTTGCATTTCTCTATCTTTAATGGTCTCTAAAAAAGAATCTCAGTTTAGTAGCAGCAGAATATTTCGCTTTTAAAAACTACTTCTTTTCCCTCTGTAATTAAGGAAAATGTTCAAAGAAGGAGGGCTGAATACCAACTCCCTTCTAAATAAACCTCCTAATTTATCTAATAGGAGGACATACACTCCCTCATTTGAATTGGCAGTCTAATCAAAGAAGAGCCAGTCTTGACTCCCATCCAGGATGGGTTTGGTCAGTCCTGCTGGGTTAGCATCAGACCTGAGAGCTCTGAAGTGTAAATTCATCAGGCTCCATTAACGGCTCAAGGAATTGCCAATTCCTGATCTAGCACACCGACTTGGTTTTCCATCATTTAGTTGCCAGGATGAAGCCAGGCTCTAAGAGGGCTACTGTTTTATAGGAGAGACAGCCGAGTTAAGGAGAGGAGTAGAAAACAAGGCATTTCTTCTAGATCCATTCAGCTCAACTAAGTCATTTAAATGATATTCAATTCACACTTTTACTGAGGCATTCCTACATGCCAGGCTTCCTGCCAAGTGCGAGGGTTAGAAGAGGAATAAAACAGTATTTGCCCTTTGTTACTCTCAGGGTAGTGGAGGAAGGAGAGCGAAGATAGATTAATGATCTATGAATAAAACAATCACTGCCTGTTTATCTATTTCTCTGCTCCTGCATCGTGTCAAAACTCCCAGATATAAGGTATGTTTAGAAATTAGACTGAAAATATAGGCCATATGCATTTAACACTGCTTCTTAAAGGCAAGCCTATTACATGGAACAGAGGGGAGAAAAAATGGGTTTTGGCATCAGACAGACCTGAATAAATGTAAGAAAAGGTGAAAGTTAGTAAATCAATAGAACTGTAAAAAATTAACTCTGAAAGAAATGCATTGTTGTTTGAATTACTAGAAAGTTCCATAAACACATTAAAAAAAAAAAGACTGAGGTATACAAATCAACAGTGAAATTAATAGGCAACCTGTTATGGAGAAACAAAGAGGTAGGAATAACAAAGAGGTAGGAAACAAAGAGGGAGGAGAAACAAAGAGGTTATTCCTACCTCTTTATAACCACTAATATAACCTTTGCTTCTTTCTTAGGCACGCTGACAGAGTCTCTATGCTTTGCTATGTTTGAAGCCTAACTTTCTATGAAATGACCTTGGAAGACTTCAGCGCCTTTAGATTTCTCCCTTCTCTAACTTTTGGTCTGTGATGCAGGATGACCAGCCCCTCATAGTGGAACTATTATCTTCCTCTACTTTCCTGTTTCTGCCCACAAGATAGGAAGGTCTCCCCTCTCAAAAGTATTGGGAGGAAACTCTCTGTGCTCTCCCCACTCTCGCATCCCCACGGGCTCCTTCCCAAAAGAGAAGGAAGACTGCTTGATTAGAGAGTCAACTGGAGCCCAAAATCCATTGGTCCAAATTCTTTGCTGGGCAGAGTAACCGGTGGCCTCTAACTGTCCCTTCTCAGCTCTCTCCCGAGAGCCTGCTCACTGGCCCCGTGGGTTCTCCACGGCAGTCCACGTGATGAACTCGTTGGGGCCCTTCTCTAGATGGGGGGACAGAACTCTTGGGAGATGGAGCCGGAAGCCCAATTGGTCTTGTGTCCAAGCAGCATTCTGCTGTCCAGCTTTATCCTTAGTTGCAGCTGAAACCTGCATCCCTCTCTGATTCCTGTGCATTTCCCAATTAGCGCAGAACTTCAAAAGGAGACATATAAGGCTAATCTTAATTGGCTCCCTCAAGATCCTACTCTCCATAGTAATTACTCTTCTATTTTCTAATTTTAACCCATAAGTTTTTGCTTCATTATATCAGTGTTTCTTGCTGAAATGGTTGGATGGATGAAGAGACAAGGTGATGGATTATTACGCATGCATAAGACGATATTGTCTGGATCACTAATTATATCATGTATCTTTGTCATATAAGCAAGTAGATGATAAATCCCGCATGGACTAGGACTTCGGTTTATGCTTGTTTTGTAAACCTACTCCCAGGGTCACATTTCTGCACAAAGTAGTCACTCATTACTATTTGTCTGTAATAGCAATATTTTATAGAAATTCATTTTAAAAAAGTGCAAACAGATACATCACCTCAATACTCACAAAAGGTATTGTGAGTATGAGGTAGAGATGATGAAGATTTTTCAATTAAGGAAACAGCTCCAGAGTGGTCAAGGGAGCTTCCCGAAGCACAACCCAGTAGGACACCCAACTGCTCAGATTCTCTGACTTGGGCCTGTGTCTTCCCTGTTCAACATGCCTCTCTATAGCTATATAAAATGATCTTATATCCCCTTATTCTCTTTCACACTAGCAGTGTTGAAATAATTACATGAGTTTCTGAAGGAGGTGATCCTTGCTGGACATTTCAGGAAAGCAAGAGAAATATAATTAAATTTGAAGGCAGGCAACTGTCCATTCAACACCAGCCAGCCCTCACTGAGCTCTGTTTGAAGCACTTTTATGTATTGTCTTAACCATCTGCACAACAGTCCTAGGATGCAGATGCTATTATTACTCCCATTTTACAGATGGAGAAATCGCAGCACAGAGAGGGGGAGAGACAAGTTCGCCCAGTGAGTGACAGGGCCAGGACTCAAATCAGGCAGCGTGGTACCAGAGCTGAGGAACATACCATAAAAAGGATTTGCGAGGATAGAAAATCTCCAGTTATATAATAAAGAGAAAACGAGGGGGAAATAATCCTGCAGTATATGTGAGATGACAGAGAGAAAAGAAAAAAAAAATCAGGGTAGCTAACCTGGTTATGTGAATAAAGACGCTGACCTAGCCATTCCTACCTGGGAAACTCATTCCTTGTTTAAGAAGGGATTTGGTGAGGGCAGGAGACTCACTCTTATATAATATGCCTGCTGTTTGCTTTGCATGTGTAAGATAGTGAATTATTAAAAAAAAGTCAAAAGAGAATGTTGCAAATTCATCATTCCAATCTATTCAAAAAGCAAAGCACTTTCAAGCAAATTTATGTATCAAAAATGGGGAGGGAGGTTTACCTTTTTATACAGTGTTTCGAGTTCTGCCTTAATGTCTTGCTCCTGTGTCAGCATGGGTGGTCTTGAAGGAAACGGCTTGATGGGGTTTGGCAGCGCTAGGATTCTTCCATCATCTCCGAACCATCTCCTCCCCTGGGGATCAAGCAGAGGGACAGAAAATGGTTTACAAAATAAACAGCGTTTGCAGGGAAATTCTCTGTCAACATACGTATTTCATGCACCTTCCCCCTGCCCGGTAAATATTTTAAAGTCTCTGTTTCCATTAGAAATTGAGTTTTCACTAATGCCCCCAGAATTAATTTAAGATATAGTTTTCAACCTTCTCTCCTCAAAAAAAGTTTAAGAAAAAAATTAAAGGATTGTTTAAGAAAAATGTATTTTCTGTTCGTCAAAAATCTAAGAAAGGCAACTAAGGAGAAAAACAATTGAGAACATTCTATCTTTGGACAATTAAAAATTTCTGTGAATTGGGAAAAGGTTGCCAATATCGGATTTAACAGGAGCCTGACTCCAGCTTGCAGAAGATGGGATTTGAGCAGAGGAGAGGGTGTGATGTTTGAGGGCCACTGAACATATTGAGGACAAATTAAAAAAAAAAAAAAAAATGAACCACTGTGCAGATGCACTCAGGAGGAAATGAGTACCACGCTGCAGTGATGGCCCATAGGATAAAGAGCATCCATGAATCCCTCCTGGGCTACAATGAGGCAGCAGGGCTGAGAGCTTACGGGCTCCTGCATCAGCAACCTGTTCTCCATGATGTTCTGGTTGGTTCTTGGCACCTCCAGTCTTGCCCCGATGTAAAGGCCTTCGTCTTCCGGATACCTGGGCTGCACATTCTCAGGAAGCTTTTTATACGTAGGCACTAGACAGTTCATAAATAAATACAAGCCTCATTAGTGCCAACCTGAACGTTTCAAACCGCAATTTGGTGAATGAAAACCACCACCGGAGATTTTACTTATGTTCTTGGAAACTGCAAATGCTCCAAACTGATTTCTGGAAGCAGGACCAAGGGAAAGATGAATGTGTTTACCCGCAGTATCATGTTGGATATTCTACACCTAACTCGCCCGCGTGGCCTCACACACTGCGAGGACTGTGGTACCCAAATCAGAGGAGCTGCTCCTGGGCTCATCAGTGGAGTGAATTTGGACCAGATGCTTCTTTGACCTCTTTCCTTCCATACAAAAGTGATTGTAATATCTATTTCTTTGGGGTCTTGGGAGAATTAAATGAAGTAAAGTATGAGAAGTGCTTTGTAAATTAAAAAGTTCACTTGAGTCAACGTGACTTCATTTACTCCCTCACTCTTTGATCTGTTCATAGATCAGATCTTTGCTGACAGCTTCCCTGTGCCCAGTGCTCAGGAGGCTCTGTGGGGTCAGTGGGAGCGACAGGCAGCAACAGCCAACAAAGGACGGAACAAGATGATTTCAGAGAATGGTAAGCACGGTGAAGAAAAGAACACCTGTGATAATAATGCAGGGCGGGAAGGGGATAGACTTGAGATGGCGTGGTGAAAAAAGGCTTTTCCATTTGCACTGCCTCCTGAAGATTGAGAAGGAAAGAGCTGGCGATGGGACGAGCAAGTGTGTCTGCCCAGGGGAACAGCCTGTGCTGAGTGGGAAACAGAAACACCCAGAATGCAGTGGTGCCGAGGGCAGGAGCAGTGCCTGGAGATAATGTCAGCAGAGGGCAGGAGGGAGAGCCGGGAGAGCCCTGCACGTCTCAGAGGAGCTTGGGTTCTGGTCAAGGGGGTGGGGGTCACTGAAGACCTTGTGCCAGGGAGTGACTGAGCAGATCCACAACTCCAAAAAGACATCTGGGCCTGCTTCTTCAGCAGAGTGGGCTAGAGGAGAAGCTGGCACATGACATGAGAAGCTGCTGACATGAAGGTCAGGATGTAATCTGGCAATGAACAATGAAAGGTGGAGACTTGTTTTTGTTCTATAATTATCTCACTCTAAAACACCCCAAATCCCTGAATCTGCTAATTTTCCAGCGTGTGGCCATTTGGACACTCTGCATCCCAAACCCATCCACAAAAAACAACTAATACCAGTATTCCTAGGAAAACCTATCTCTGGGTCCTTAGAAAGTGTGGAGCAAACTATCGTTTTACCTTTTTTTCTGTCCCCCACCTCATCTATCCACAAGTCTAAACATCAGTCCGCCACTAGTCCAATGGTCTTCAAAACTTGTCATCGCAACATTTTTGGGCACTTGCTCATTATGTGTATGTTTATTTATTATGTATGCACTATGGCACAAACAAAATTAAATTAGGAAAGGATGAGATTAAAATTAAATGTAAGTAGAAGTCTTGATGTTTTCTTCCTATACCCCTGGGATGAACTCACTCTGCTTTGGAGACCATTCTCTAAACAGTAACAAGAAAACAGCAACAGTAATAGAAGTTCTTATTTTTGATCCCCTGCTAAGTGCTAGTCGCAACATAGGCACTTCACTCATATTATTTCCTCAATGCTCAAAATAAAAATAAATGCCCAGAGTCACCTTGCAGGATAGTTTCATTGTCCCCTGTCTTCAGGTGAGGCACCTGAGAATAGAGGAACATGCTCAAGGTCATACCTCAGGAAGGAAGAGTGGGGTCTCTGTGCTTGGTCATGGGGTCGCCTCCATGGAATGGAGGCCCTGATTCCCTGCTCAGAGCAAGCGCAGTGCAACCAGGACTCCCTAAGCCTCTTCCACTGCCTCTACCGACTCCCAGTTTCTGGCCCGGTCTGAGACAGCCCCTGGGGTCTAACCTCCATCCCCAACTCAGGTGGGCTCCAGGGAGAGGCCTAACAGTGAATCCTCTGAGCAAAAACCCAAGTGACAAAGCTCCTCCTTGGCTGAGGCTGCTGCAATGCCTCTCTCCCCGAAGAAGCATCAGGATGCATGTGCACGTGGGTGGCCTCCGGAGCAGGTCACCTAGATCGGAAACCTGCCTTGCTTTACTAGCT
The DNA here is from genome assembly GCF_059928025.1 of Delphinapterus leucas. Classification (NCBI taxonomy): domain Eukaryota; kingdom Metazoa; phylum Chordata; class Mammalia; order Artiodactyla; family Monodontidae; genus Delphinapterus; species Delphinapterus leucas. The sequence continues at coordinate 42,852,360 of NC_143133.1, read as the reverse complement.
TCATGGTCTTGGGCCAGATCCCTAACTCCTCTGAGCTTCTACTTCTTCATCTGTAAAATGGACACGACAAAAAGTCACTTCTCCAGCCCTGGTGGGTGGGTGAGGCACGTTTGTTGATACACATCAAGCATTTGGAAAAGTACCAGGTGGAATCAACGCACAGAATGCATTCACTATTATTATTATTGTAAAGTTAAAATCCTTGGGTACTTTTGCCAGCTACCTACTTGAAAAAGAAACTTGGGATGTCCAGCAAATTATGATACTTTGAACAGAGTTGATTCAAAATGACCTCTCAAAAAGAAACAATAATTTGCTTTTGGCTCAGTATTTAATTGGAACTTAAATAGAACGGGAAAAATGAAAAGATATCAAACTTCCAAGTAAGATAAGCTCAGGCCTCCTTCACAGCCTGAGGGGTGCGCTCCTGCAGGACTCACTGGAACTGGGGGGATCCCTCAGGAACTCTCAGGGGGAAAGGAAATTCCAGGGGGAAAAAAGAGCAAAGGGAGACCCAGGAAAGAGAGGGAGAAAGGAGATGTACCTGGGAATCAGTCAGATGGTCCCGGCTTCAGTAGCCTGGCCATTTCCCCATGGAGGAGGAAGCTTGGCCAGCCAGCTTCCTGGCACACAGCTCTTCAAACCCCTGGAATCTCTGGAGTGGTAATTGTCTCCTGTATGCTAATGAGATGACAGGTGGCTGGGGCTCCTGTCAGGATGGGTGCTGGTGGCCAGGGGAACCAAGCATGTGAGGAGAGGGCTGGGGCTTTCAGCATCTGCCTCCCTCTATCCCTGCCTCCGGGACAGGAGAGGGTCTAGAGAGAGAATCCATCACCAGTGGCCATGATGTAATCAATCATGCCTACATAATTGAAGCCTCCGGAACAATCCTCACTGACGGGGTTTAGAGAGCTTCCTGGTGGGTGAACGCATGGAGGTGCTGGGAGGTTGTGTGCCTGGAGAGGGCATGGAAGCTTTCCCTCATACCTCGCCCTATGCATCTCTTCATCTGCATCCTCTATCATTTTCTTTAGTGTATAATAGACCAGTAAATATAAGTAAGTGTTTCCTTGAGTTCTACGTGCTGTTGTAGCAAGTTATTCAACCTGAAGATGGTGTCATGGAACCATCTCATTGTAGTAGAGTCAAATAGAGCTGTGGGTAACCTGGTGACCCAATACCTAGGGTTGGCATGGGAGGTAGGGGGAAGTCTTGTGGGACTGAGCCCTAAATCTGTGGGTTCTGTGCTAACCCCAGGTAGACGCTGTCAGGATTCAGTTGTAGGACACCTAGTTGGTGTTGGAGAATTGGTTGCTGTGGGAAGAAACCCACACATCTGGTCACAGAAGTGTTCTAGAAGTGTTGAGTGTAAGTAGAGGGTGAAACTGAGTTTTTCCTTTTCACAGCCTGAATCTCAGTCTCACACACTCTCAGCCCCAGAACTGGTCATGGATTTGGTGGACGGGTTCCCATAGCATCCTGGTATTTCTTCTGCTAGTCTATCGATAAGTGTTGTTGAATGGATATTTTCCCATGTTCTATATTTTTTTGTCTGAACATATTTCTTGATTATGAAATTAGATTAGAAATTGGGATCAGTTGTGGAAATAGGCATCCTTATACACAAGCCACATTTCATCTGAAGGAAAACGAAGATGCCTAAGTTGAGCAGGAGGATAAAGACAGCAAGTACCTGTCAATGTGCTGGGTATGAACAGGAGTTCTTTTTCCATCTGCAGACGAATGTGGACACTTTCATAATCCGCAGGTCTGACGGCCACAAAATCTTCAGCCGCATGATCTAAGCCCAGTAGGAGATGCTCAGCATCCCCGCCATCGAGCAGCTCTTCCTCGTCCTGCATTTCATTAAAAAACAGGAAGAGGGCTTCCTTGGTGGCACAGTGGTTGAGAGTCTGCCTGCCGATGCAGGGGACGCGGGTTCATGCCCCGGTCCGGGAAGATCCCACATGCCACGGAGCGGCTGGGCCCGTGAGCCATGGACGCTGAGCCTGCGCGCCTGGAGTGTGTGCTCCGCAATGGGAGAGGCCCGCAGACCGCAAAAAAAAAAACAAAAACAAAACAAGAAACAACAAAGCAAGAAACAATCAGGCAAAAATAATTAATTTACTTGCAAAAATAATCAGTGATATTAAATGCAACAAACAACTTATCCTACAATAAAGTTACCTTTTCCTTTTATCTTTTCCTAAATGAAAGCATAAAACTATATGGCCTTTCCTATTTTATAAACTTTGTTTTTTTCACTATTCCACATACTTGGAAAAATCAGAATGCACTGAGGTCAGAAGAGATGTGCAAAGCAAAGCAAGTGAAATCTCAATGACTGTGGCCTCCTTTGAGGGTGCCTGTTCTTCCACAGCTACTCAAAGAACTTGGATTCATGAGTTATGCAGCTTTTTAACCTTCCATCTAGCACTGACCCCAGGGCCAATGCACCAAGCATGGGTCCACACACTCTGCTTAGACTGCCTGGGCTTGAATCCCAGCTTCACCCCATGCTGCCTGGGTGACTGTGGGGAACTTACCTCCCCTTCTGATCCTCAGTTTTCTCAGTTGTAAGACTGGGGTATTAATAGATTTTACCTCTTAGGGTTTTGTGAGAAGAAAATGAAATAATGCATGTAAAAATTCTAAGCACAGGACCTGTAATTACAAATTGTCAGCTGAAGCATGTTAATTTAGTTTGAATATTTTCCAAACTTTTTTTCCTTTTCTTTTTCCTCCTCCTCCTTCTTCTCCTTTTCCCTCATTTTTCCCCTCCTTCTTTTCTTTTTCCTTCTTGTTCTTCTTTTTAAAGTTTAAACCTGACATCCATTTATGAGGAACACCTTTTAAAATCCTGTGGAGAGAGAATTCCCTAGCGGTCCAGTGGGTAGGACTCTGCGCTTCCACTGCAGGTGGCATGGGTTTGATTCGATCCCTGGTCAGGGAACTGAATCTGCAAAAAAATCCTGTGGACGCTGCCAGGTAGCTGAAGACAATGGCAGTAGCCTAGCTTCCTGCCTCCTAATATTTCCTCCACAAATATGCAAAACGATAATAAGGGTAAAGTAAATCGACATGGTAACCAAGCTCTCAGCATAAATTGAAGACAGAGAATGCCAAAAACTTCAACAAAGTGAAAAAGAGAAATATCCGGTAATAATAGTATGTGGTCTTTCTTGCTCATGCCCCATCTCTGCTTTGGGCAAATACAGGCTGAGAAAACTGCAGAGAAGAAAGGAGAGAGAAGCAAGTGATGGGGCCTGCAGATGGTCCAAAACCTCCACCAGAAAGACTAAACCCACTCTGAGTATGAAAATACTAAAAAAGTGTCTGGGCAGACCAGAGCCTGGACTACAGGCTACAGGGGAGGAGCTTCAAAGTATGCATGATTCAAAAGGGCAGTTTTAGAAACAGAAATTCCATGGAGAAAAAAATGCAAAAGGAAGGAGAAGTGGCTTTTGGAGAGAGGTGTCCTGATTTAAGAAGCCCACAGATTTGTTCACAGTCCTGCCTTCCAAAAGTGGAGTCTGGGGCTTCCCTGGTGGCGCAGTGGTTGAGAGTCCGCCTGCCGATGCAGGGGACACAGGTTCGTGCCCCGGTCCGGGAAGATCCCACATGCCGCGGAGCAGCTGGGCCCGTGAGCCATGGCCGCTGAGCCTGCGCGTCCGGAGCCTGTGCTCCGCAACGGGAGAGGCCACAACAGTGAGAGGGCTGCGTACCGCAAAAAAAAAAGGGGAGTCTGATACTCTTCCCTTTCTATGTGGGCCGTACTTAGTGACTTGCTTCTATGAGTAGAATATGAGTTCGGTTATGCAGAGTCTGATACTAGGTCATAAAAGGCATCCTGGCTTCCTCCTTGCTTCCTCTCGGATCACTTGCTTTGGGAAACCAGCTGTCATGTCATGAGGACACTCAGGCAGCTTTACAGGAAGGTCTGAACTGACGCCTCCCGCCAACAACCAGCATTTGCTGGGCAGATGGGTGAGCCACCTTGGAAGCAAACCCTCCCAACTCAGTCAAGCCTTCAGAAGAATGCAGCCTTGGCCACCTTGTCTGCAACCTCATGACACATCCTGAGCCAGAACTAGCTGAATATAGATTTGTAAAACAATTATTATAGAGCATGCTGAAGTATTCCCAAGCTTTCATAGACCTAGGTAAGAAATTCCATTTCTGGGAGTCATTTTTCAAGGGAGGTGTCTAAAAGCTAAGCACAGAAATAGGCCAACTGTGCAAATTCTGAAACATTCCGGTGTGTTTTCCTTTTTGTTTTTTAATGTGGTAAAATATAAGTAACATAAAATTTATCATATTAACCACATTTAAATGTACAGTTCTGTGGCATTAAGTATATTTACACTGTCGTACAACTAACGTCACCATCCATCTCCAGAACTTTTTCATCTTCCCCAACTGAAACTCTGTCCCCATTAAACAATATCTCCCCGTTTCCCCCTCCTCCAGTCCCTGGCAACCACCAATGTACTGTCTTTCTCCATGAACTTGACAACTCTAGGTACCTCATGAAAGTGGGATCACACAATATTTGTCCTTTTGTAACCGGCTTATTTCACTTAGCATAATGTCTTCAAGGTTCATCCATGTTTAGCATATGTCAGAATTTCCTTCCTTTCTGGCTATTGTAAATAATGCTTCTGTCAACACGAGTGTACAAATATCTGTTTGAGTGTCTGCTTTCAGTTCTTTTGGGTATTGCTGGATTGTATGGTAGTTAGTTCTATGTTTCAATTTTTGAGGAACCTCAGAAATAGGCTTTTTCCACAGCAGCTGTACCATGTTGCATCACCATCAGCAATGCACAAGTTTCTCCACATACTTGCCAGCACTTTTCCTTCCTTCCTGCCTCCCTCCTTCCCTCCCTTCCTTCCTTTATCTACCTATCTATCTATCTATCTTATAATAGTCACTTTAATCTGTGTAAAGTGGTATCTTAATTGTGCTTTTGATTTGCGTTCCCCTAATGATTAGTGCTGTTAAGCATCTTTTCTGGTACTTATTGGCCCTTTGTATATCTTCCTTGGAGACATGGCTGTTCAAGTTCTCTGCCCTTTTTTTTTTTTGTGGTATGTGGGCCTCTCACTGCTGTGGCCTCCCCCGTTGCGGAGCACAGGCTCCGGACGCGCAGGCTCAGCGGCCATGGCTCACGGGCCCAGCCGCTCCGCGGCATGTGGGATCCTCCCGGACCGGGGCACGAACTCGTGTCCCCTGCATCGGCAGGCGGACTCTCAACCACTGTGCCACCAGGGAAGCCCCTGCCCATTTTTAATAGCATGTTTTCTTTGATTTCACACATCCCACCCACAATTACAGAATCTGAGTCGTAACTTGGTTGTGGTATGGGGCACAAAAACCTGCTCACCTGTAAGGTTGTGGGGGGAGAGAGAGAGAGAGGTTTCATTTGCCTTGGAGAGGTAAACCTTTTGTATATGAAATGAATACTAATCCTTGTGTGGAGTCTAGCAAGAAAAATCTGTAAACGATGTTGCTACACTTTTTTTTTTCGCACAAGAGAAAGATGGACAGATTTAATTAAGGTACTTAGTCCCAAGATTATGGGGTAAAATCAAGGGCTAAGAAAGCAATGTGAATCTGGTATTCTTACTGCTTTCATTTAGGACATGGATGAGTTGTTCTGTGTGGTGGTGGTGAGTTTGTTCCCAGCCACTTTTTTCTTGGCTGGGATATCATCACAATCATTGTCACCATCATCGTCACCATCACCATCATCACGATCATCATCCCCATCATCCCCATCATCACCAATACCATCATCACCATCATCACCAATACCATCATCACCATCATCACCAATACCATCATCACCATCATCACCATCATCCCTTTCCTCATTACCATCCTAATACTAAATACCATTTTGTTTACTCCTTCTTGCACAGGTGGCTCTTCTTCCTCTCCTTCCTCCTCCTCTTGGTTAGTTCCATGTCTACTTTTTGCCTTTGGTTTTTCCTCTGACTCCTCTGGTTCAGGATCAAAGTTGAAAGTAAAAAAGTTATAAGCTTCCTCAGCAGAAGGGAAGCCAGGCGGAACCTACAGAGAAGCAGCAAGCAATAGAATTTGGGATTATCTAAACTGAGATAAGCTCTGCACGGTTCACTGACAGCTGGCTGGATGCTAAGAGCATCAGGCACATTCTAGGCCTCCTAAGCATATTACCTTTGTTGAAGGTGGTGAACTTTAACAGATGCAACAGGCCTCCTTAGTTAAGTAACTTTAATGCGTTACTTTTTTTATAAATCAGCAATTATTTACCTTCCTACAAGCACATAAATACATTATTTATATCAGTAAATGCTTTAGAAAAGATGATTAAAATGCAAAAAAGTGGATTCAATTGTTTTATAGGCCAATGCTGAGATACTTTTAATTTTGAGCAATACAGTGTTTGTTAAACTTTTTTTTATAAAAAAAGATCATTTTGGGGAGCTTGTTTTAATTCTTCTTGAGTTAGTATCCCCTTTTCTCCCCATAGTAAAAGCTGGTGCAACTTCATGGCTGAACAAGTAGTCTTATCATGAACATTTCCTGCCCTTCCATGCATTTCCCTTCCCCAAAGTAGGCAGTATTCTAATCTCTCCACATGATTCTAGGATTTCAAAAGTAGGAATCATTTCTCATACTTTTTCTCACATACTCCATGCAATAGGAGTCAGCTTGTGTGTATAGTCATTTCTCATTGAATATTTTTGAAAAACAAACAAATCAACAAAATACATGATTTAAAGAATGCATGATTTAAAACAAACATGATTTAAAAAGACAGGATTTCTCACCGGGGGTTTAGACTTGATTTTTCGCGCAGAATCATGGAATTTTACTCTTGAAAAACCTTGGGAGTCATCTTCTTGTTGAGTCCTTTGTACCTCTCTACCTGGCTATACGAGTAGAAAAAAATGATAGAGACACCATTTAAATCAAGAAACTAAGGATGTTTTAAAACAAGCATTAACCTTCAAAAGTCTTATCTTCTGACCATTGATGCATCTCACCATTTCTAAGGAATGAAATGTTTACACATTTCAAATATATTTGAATGTTAACGTGGCTGAATATTTTCTTACTCAGCTCTGTCACTCTCAAGACTAAACAAATATAAAATTTTATAGTCAATAAACCTGAAAATGAAAAGTGTTATTTCATCCTATAGATCAATAGATTATCCAGCTCACAGAGCATCATTTCCAAACAGTCTATGAAGAAAAGTATTAATGATTATAAATAAGTCCAAGTGGGCAAGGGCTGCCCCAGGCCCTGGCCTTTCAGTTTTGTGTAAATCTCAGAATGGCTGACTGAGTCTCCTCAGGCATTTATCCAGAGACACCTCTGTGATGAAAGCTAGAAATACTTGGAACAGCTAAGATAAGGTGCCATAAAATTTCACCTAAATGCAGCTAGATGTCCATCAATGGCCAGAATAAAAATGAGGACATCAGTTGGGTATAATCTATCATACTAGCAAGAGAATACATACACTTCCAATTTATGTAAAATTCTACGCTTTTCCTCCATCTTCTCATTTTGCAGTATAAGGTTAAGTAGTTATGTACTAGTACTCAATTACATAGAAGTTGAAGGCATGCTAATGAATAAATTTCACAGTGCAATGCCAAGAGTTATTATTTGTCTTGGTAAATTCCAGAATTTTAAATGGTGCTTTTGAAGATGAGGAAAGAAGCAGATGGGTATTACTTAGTGTAAGGAGAAACAACTGAAAAAAATTAGCATAGACTAAAGATCAGGTTCCAGTGCTGGATCAGGAAGACTTTCTAAGGATCTTCCAAGTTTAGTCTTCTCATATAACAGGGCTAAATCTTTCTCGTTCACTGCTGAGGATGCCATTCTGCTCCTGCCTGCCTCAGAATCCCCCACCTCCGATAGCCCATGAGGGAGACTGATATGTTTGACAGCATGAAAACAAGCCAAGGGGTCAACCAATAAGAGAGAAGAGAAGCTTGACTCTGTGTGTAGGCAAGCCTTGGGTTTTAGAGAACTGTAAAGATGATGATACTAAAACACAAGACCAAGCAGAAACCCTAGCCGTTTAGGAAAAAAAAGATAAGTAGGTTAAATTCCATGTGGCAAATATGTGTATGTGGAGATTAGTATTTTATTCTTTTTGTTTCTTCCCATCCCTTTCTATACTTGCTTGGCATAGAGGCTATCAAGTTCCAAAAATACAATTTCATTGGTGTCTTTTATTGTAATATTGACAGTTTTATTATGATATTTATGGACTTGATCAAAAAGCTTGTAATTTAATTTTTATTAAAATCTAAAAATATTTAAAAGTAAATTATACTAGCATATTAAAAGCTATTACATATATTTAAAAGGATTGAGTGTGCAGAATTAAATTTTAAAGAACTATTATCTATAATATCTTTATATAAGCTTAGAGTAATAATGACATTTAATTTCAACTTGAATGCCTATCATGATATGTGCACGTGTCCAGCTAGGAATTCCTTCTCACCCTTGAATTTGTTGTATCCTCCAGGAAGGCTCTATGGCCCTCTTCTAGCTTGAACTAGGCAATATCAAGTCTCATTAGTTTTACCATACCATAATTACAAAATATACTGGTTCTAGCCCTGATCTCTCTTCTAAACTGCTAATCAATGTTTTTAATTCCTTAAAAGACATCCTAATCTGGATTATCTTGCAGATACCTCAGATTTTTATACATTCTTGATATCAGTCATGATATTAATCAAGATATATGATTTCCAAATAATTTCTCCCATTCTGTGTGTTGTCTTTTCACTTTCTTGATGGTTTCTTTGAAGCTCAGAAATGTTTAATTTTGATGAAGTCCAGTGTATCTATTTATTTTTTTCCACTTGGGAGATAAGAAACCATTGCCTAAGCCAATTTTACAAAACCTGACTCCAAGGCTGGAGCCAAGTGCCCTTTCTATGAGCTCCTAATAGCACCCACCACAGATCTTAATCATCCTGTACTTCCATTGTCTGATAACCTGCCTGTCATCCCTACTGGGATCCTTGAGAGTAGGCTGTGACTGACATCCCTGTGTATTCAGAGCCCAGTGGGCACCTGGCAGGAAGGAGTCTCCTGTAGATGCTGGCTGGGCAACAGGTAGAGTGTGTCAAGGGATCAGAACTTGGGTCACCTGGGACAGAGAACCAGACCCAGAAAATAAAGACGTTATGGTCGTGTCTAGTGGAGACCAAGCAGTCAAAAGTTCTGTGTTATTTCCACTTTGATGTTGACATGTTCTTAGAGATTTGTGTTTGGGCTTTGTTCTCTTATCACAGGTCTGCTGAGTATAAAGTAAATAGAAATGCAAACAAGAGTTAAGCACGGGTTTGTGTTGATAATTTGGATTCTCCACCATATTCCCAATTGGTTTCTCCTTTTTTTTTTTTTTTTTGCGGTACGCAGGCCTCTCACTGTTGTGGCCTCTCCCGTTGCGGAGCACAGGCTCCGGACACGCAGGCCCAGAGGCCATGGCTCACGGGCCCAGCCGCTCCGCGGCATGTGGGATCTTCCCGGACCGGGGCACAAACCCGTGTCCCCTGCATCAGCAGGCGGACTCTCAACCACTGCGCCACCAGGGAAGCCCTGGTTTCTCCTTTTCACTCTGACCCTACAGCCTTTAACACTAGCTAACACTTACAGAGAGAGGGCTTACCATGTGCAAGGTGCTGTCTGAAACACTGTAGCATGTATGAGATCATTTAATCCTCAAAACAATACCAAGAATTGGGTTCTAGTAGTATCTCTGTTTTACAGAGGTGGAAAGTGGGGTCCAGAGAGTAGATAAGTTACATGTCCAAGGTCACACAGCTAGTGTGTGAGATTGCCAGCACTGAATGCTGGGCCGCTGAGGTCCAGCATCTGGGTTCTTCCTGTGCTTTGCTCTTTGCTCCATAGGATATAAATGGACCACTTTTTAGATATTCCTTCGGCGTTGAGGTGTATACATGAAGAAATGTGCTTGTGAATGGTATGTTCCATTAGCAACCTGAGATCAGGTCTAAGGGCAAGGCAGTTGATGTTTGCCTCAAATCCACAGAATGGCTCTTAGGGGAGATAGGCTATGACAGACATACAGGTCAAGGTCCTGCTCACAAGGAGAAATAAATACCCTATGGGCCAAGAGACTACATTTTTACCTCTAAAACTTCCAACTTGATTTGGATATCATATTCATGGCCCATGGACAAGTGAAAACTACCATGACTGTATGAAATGATTATCCATCAGAAGATACATACAAGGCCAGATATAGGAGACCAGACCCTCCTATCACTTAGGCCACTTGACCAGAAGCCGAGACTCACACACCTGCTGAAACAATCGAAGTGTTTGTGTCATCATGATGGGATTTCAGGGACTTTTTCTTTATTTTCCAGTATTTTAGAATTATGGCTCTTACAATTATGGCTCTTACGGAAGAAAATAAATTGGAATTAAAGAACAAGAAATGTGTCCTCAGTAGAATGGAGTAGCAAATTGTCATAAAGTCTTTTTAGGGGACTGACTGAGTGTTCCAACAACCTATGAGGACGGCTGCAACTTTCCTTGTAATCATGCAATCTCTGGCTTGTTTGGGATGAATATACGTAAAAATTTGTAGCATCTCATCATAGAAAAAGAAAAGGCATCATCTAAGAAATCAGTGGTTGTGTTTCAGAAATATCCCTAAAGCATAGACTTTGAAAACAACCAAAACCATCATCAACAACAAACCATTGGATTAGACTTGCAAACACTTCATTGAGCCATTTGCTCTGTTCTTTCTGTTCCTTCTTTTACGCTCTTACATGCTTGTCCTTCAGCAACATCCCTGCTACGTCTTTCTGTCTTTTACTGGCTTCTACTCTGATTCATGGGCTTTTACTGTCAGTTTTTCTCCAAGTGTAAGACTGTCTTCATTCAGTCTTCTTTCCCTCAGGAAGCAAAGGCACTCTCAAAAGTTCAAAACTGACCACAGTAGAAACACTTCCAAAATCTGTTTCTCCAGGCCCAGGTCCCTTCCTCTATGTGCATCTCCAGAGGAACACGTGCTGTGATGCCTCACCAGCATCTCAGATTCAAACAGAAATCAACCCAGTGCATTCAAACCACCTCCCTATCCTATTGTCAATTGCTTTCCACTGCTTATGAAAAACCATCAGTGCTCCTTAATGTAACACTCAGGCCCCCACGATCAGATTCTATTCTCATCTCTTTCTCTGTTTCCCAGCAAGATCCATGGACCCAGCAACACTGACCCTTGAGACAGACTGGGAATGAGATAGAGCTGGGGTCAAATCCTGACTCCTCCACGTACATGCTCTGTGACCTGGGGATAGCTTTGCAGCCCCTCTGAACCTCATATATCAAATGTGAATGGAAATAATAGTACCCACCTCATAGGTGTGTTGGGATAAGGGCATGTGATAACATGGGGCAGACTTGGCAAAATGCCTGGCACTGAGTAGCACTTTATAAATAGTAGCTATTATTATTAATAATAAGCATTTAACACCTCCTCTGTGCATAGCTCTGTTCTAGAACTTTTGCTGGAAAATTTATATTCTGCTTCACTGTCCTTGGTCACAAAGTAGGGATGGCCCATTTCTCACCTCTGTGCCAAATTCAGTCTCCAATTCTTTCTCACTGGGACGTCGTAAGCGCCTGGGCCGAGGGGTGGGAATTTCCTGCAGCAACGCACTTTCTGCTTTGGACTAAAAAGCCGAACAGAAAATTATTGCTACATCACGTCAGTGATGCTATGAAAATCTTGGTCACCATCTTAGGAGAAAATAAATCAGTAAAAAATACACGTTATACTTCTTTAAGAGATAAGAACAAAGATTTAGAAAAAGGATGTTAAATTCTTAAGTATAGTTTTCATCTGTGCCAATATTAAATACTGCATTAACATTTAGAACATGAAAAACAAATTTAACGGTATTCAAATCCATGCAGTTTTGAGCAAACAAAGCAAGCTAGACAAGACCAGAAGCATTGCAGTCAGCACCGAACAAAATATTCCTGTGGTTTCTCTCACCCTTGCAGCTTGTAATTTCTCCCTCATGCGTTCTCTCATGGAAAATTCTGCAAAGCCTGTTCTGGAAGCTGAAGGAATTGGAGGTAAGCCTAAAACAATACAAGAAAATTACTTTAAAACATTTTTTTTTTTCAAAGGGAAGATTAGATTGAAAAATGGCAAGAGAATGTAATTTTATTTTGCAAATTTAGAACTTCACATAAGCAATCATGAGATAATGCTGATAACCATCCATTTGATGTAATAAGGACATGTCTTGGCTTCTTTAAGATGGACAGTGAAAACCTCGGTCCTATCAAGGCTGTTACATCGACTTAACTAAGAATAAAACGAATGACATTTGACTATTCAAGGCACAGACACACTTACCAATTCAATTACCATTGGGAAGAGGTTCTCGAATTTGTTGATTTGAGAAACAGGCTTGTTGGATGAATGGATGGCTATTGATTTCAGAGTTCAACTTTCAACAGCACTGATAACTTCAGTCAGAGAAACCTTTTCTATGAGAGGTTCTATAGCCCTGGGATATCCCATACAGACAACACATATTTTGTACATATTATTAAACCTATACATAAATATCATGAAATGTTGTTCAGCTATTTTGTGTCGGGCTCTGTGATAATGTGTTGAATGCATCTTCTCGTCAATCTTATGCCATCCCTGCTAGGAGGGATCACCTGGCACCTTGAAGATGAAGACTCTGAGGCCCTCTGTGATAACTGACTGGCATGGCGATTGCACACCTAGGAAGTGGAATGCTTGGGATTTGGTCCCAAATGCTCTACACCATTATGAAAGAGGTGGAAATAGAACAAAGCATTTGGGGAACAGAATGTTATGCTTGGAGCAGAGAGGCTGTACTGGGATGAAGTAGAAGATAAGATTGCAGAAGGAGTTTGGGGTGAAATCATGGGGAGCCTCTGATGTCACATGAAGGAGTCTGGAATATATTCTCCATGAGGTGGGGATGTCTTGAAGGATGTGGAGAGAGGAGGAAGTGAAGCAGCATTTTCTGAGCTGTTCCTGGGTCTGCAGGTACAGCATGGTTGGGGTGGAGGCACCAGGGACCCCAGCTGGGATACCCTGGTGAGATAATAAAGAGGGAGTCTGTGGGAATAACTGCGAAGACGCCACAAGAAAAATGATACAGTTGTCCCTAGTGACGATGGCGAGTAGGGCACTAGTTCTCCCAGCAGTAGCAGCATGTTCTGGGCACTTGGTGGATGGGCAAACACTCAGGCCAGACAGACTCGGTGAATCAGAACCTGGAGGTGGAGCCACCATCTGGGTGATTTAAAGACACACTCAAGTTGGAGGACCCCCGGCTTAGAGCAAGAAAGAGAAGGTGAAGGTGTCTGAGGTTTTGACTGAGGTGAGTAGGGGTTTGGGGTTCCTGAGAAAGAGAAAAGAGGAGGGAAGCCAGTCTGGGAGATACTGAAGGGGGTCACTTTGCAGCTGGAATGAGTCTGAGGTGCTGGCAGGATATGGAAATGTGTGCTTGTCCTGCACCTGAGCTCCGGGAAGGGGTCCAGGCCCCAAGATGAAGACTTAGGAAGCGTTTCTACCGTGGTGATGTTAACGTTTTGAGAAAACCTTTCCCGAAGGAGAGAGTGCAGAGAGAGGAGGCTTCTGACCCTGTAGCCATTGGCACTGTTAAGGGACGAAGGCTAAAAAATGAAAGAAATAGAGAAGGCAAGATGATTTATTAGCAGGTGGAAGGAACTGTGGCAGAGAGAGGAAGTGATGACGGGCAGAGGCCACTGTGCTGGCCCTTCGGCCTCTGCTTATGCAGAAAAGTGATCCTGGGCTTTGGAGCTATTTCTGCAACTTGGCCACTCAGTGCTGAGGCTGGGCTTCCTTCCTTCTGTGTGATAGAGAGATGAAAAATCCTACTTTATCAGGCACCAATCATGCCATTTCCTCAATGTCTGTAGGAAAGCATGAAATAATTGTAGTGAAGATCACAGTTTTGCATGTGTGGATTGAGGTTCAAGTTCTTTAGAAAAATCTCCATTAGCTCGATAAAAAGGGCTTTGGCATTGTTTTTCAACTCACGTAAGAAATCAAGTCATTATTTCCTATTTTAAAGATCATCTACCCATGGTAGATCATATCCCCATGTCAAAGTCCCAAGACTTGTCCTGTATTGCGTTTGTCACATTTTGAATTTATATATTTGTGTGGTTATTTGATTAGTACCTCCTTCCTCTCCCAGGTTCTATGGTTTTCAGCCACAAAGGGCGGGCACAGGTAAGTGTCACTAAGTGTGTGTGGACCACCTAGGCTGATAAAGAAGGGCTTCTAGACTGGACCCCCTGGGGCTTGCCCATCCTGTCCTCTGGCTGATCACTCTCTTTGCTTCTGTCTCTAGAGAGCTGCCCTTTCATAGTTAAAAGGCATGCTTTTGAACGTGAAAAAAATCTTGTTTATTTACTCCCCTTCCCCCTGCTTTTTTTTAAAGAGATCTAGTTTTTCAAATTGACTTAAAATAGCTATTGTGTACATGGAGCTCATTAGAATAATTTAATGAATTATTCTTTAAAAGAGAGACAAGATATTTTATTTAAACACTATCTCTTCTGACTAAAGAAACCAAAGGGGATTCTTTAGTACGTATTAGTTTTAAAAAACTTGAAAAATTCTGAAGTGGTGAAAAGTAGTTCTTGTCTGAGTTTTTCAAAACTCTGTGTTAGTGAAAGGCATTTGGAGGGCATAAAGATTTCCAAATCTGATCTGTACAACTAGGTGGTGAGATGTTATTTTCCCAGCTAGAATGTGACCTGCTTGAGGGCAAGGACCATGTTGGTGACTTTTGAACCTGGCACCTTGTAGCACTATATCAATAAAGGAAAACACATGGAGGAACCATGAGGGTGTGAGAGATATTATACTTAAAGAGGGATTTCAAACAAAATAAATGTAATCCTCATTTGGATGAAATCAGATGATGACAACTTTTTTCTTTTTAAGGTAACATTACTACCATGATAACCATGGAAACCAAGTGCACTAATTCACTCCCTTTGACCTAATAACTAATAGGGCTTAGGGACTTTCATTTTTATGTTGGTAGTCCATGGCAAACAGAGTGTCTTTAAACAGCTAGAAACACGAAGACAATCCTCGTAAGACATTTTTCCGTCTTATTGTCAGTTACTCCACTACATGACTGATCAGCTACGTGGTCCCAGACTGACTCTATTTGTCTTTCCCTGGGGCTAAGAAGTGATGTGCCAAACTTGAAAAAGGGTGTGATTTCACATTTACTAAACAGGCTCTGTGACACAGCTAAGAAAATCTGGCATGCATAAAGTTTCCACAGTATCCAAGAGTGCAATGAAAATAATTTTTTAAATTTTTAAAGATTTGAGTGGAGGACATGCAAGAAGTTATGGGTAATGAGAGAATTTCAAGACATTCCATTAAAAATATATACATAATGTCCATTAGTATGAAATATGGATTTTCTTGGCCATGGGATGTTTTTCATCAGAGGCAGCAGGGATTACAAATTCAGCAACACTGCACTGGCTGCTCAGTAAACCCGTGAATCCCAAAGCTTCATTAGCCTCGTGCTGCTTCCAGATCTTCTCCGTGCTGTCACCTTTTCCTGTCACCCATACTCCCTGCACCCTATTTCTCTCTCCTTACGGACTGCATCACAAGTTGGACATGTTCCATTTTTCTTTAAACCACTTCCATTATACGTGACCCCTCAGAAAACAAAGTCTTCACTCCACCATCTGGAAGTGCTCCCCTCTTTCCCTTACTTTTGCAGACATTCCCACACATCTTGATAGACCATTTGTTCTGTGAATCACACTGCCCAGACCAGAGCTCTCTGTATACATTGGGATGTACAAGGACTTTCCAAGGACTTGACATAAAATTTGAAATGCAGTTCAGCCAGCCCTCTGTGTCCATGGGTTCTGCATCTGCTGATTCAACCAGGCACGGATAGAAAATGTTTAGAAAGAATTCCAGAAAGTTCCAAAAAGCAAGACTTGAATTTGCTGCAAACCAGCAACTATTTACATAACATTGACATTGTATTAGGTATTATAAATAATCAAGACATCATTTAAAGTATACAGGATGATGTATGTAGGTTATACGCAAATTCTATGCCATTTTATATAAGGGACCTGAGCATCGATGGATTTTGATATCCACAGGGCGGGATGGGGCGGGGAGTGGTCCTGGAACCAATCCCTGTGGATACTGAGGAATGACTAAGTTGGTTGGATTTGAGTTGGTACTATCTGAATTCACAGATTGTCAAATAGGAGAGTGTGCCTACGATTCTTGGTTAATTACCTCACTCTTCTACCGTTCTATTCTAAAGAATATGCTACTGAAAGCTTTTATTTATTTTACTTCTTATGATTAATATATATTGAAGAAATTTTACAGTACCTTTATGTCTTCATCAGTTGTGCATTGATATTGATAATAAATAACTCAATCAAAAATTCAACTTGTTAAGATGGTGAGCAGTGAAGACTTTTTTTTAAAGCTATTTTTTTATTATCTATTTTATACATATTTGTTTATATATGTCAATCCCAATCTCCCAATTCATCCCACCACCACCACTTTCCCCCTTTGGTGTCCATACGTTTGTTCTCTACATCTGTGTCTCTATTTCTGCCTTGCAAACCGGTTCATCTGTACCATTTATCCAGATTCCACATTATATGCGTTTAATATACAATATTCGTTTTTCTCTCTCTGACTTACTTCACTCTGTGTGACAGTCTCTAGGTCCATCCACGTCTCTACAAATGACCCAATCACGTTCCTTTTCATGGCTGAGGAATATTCCATTGTATATATGTACCACATCTTCTTTTTCCATTCGTCTGTCGATGGGCAGACGAATTTATGCTGCTTCCATGACCTGGCTATTGTAAATACTTCTTCAATGAACACTGGGATGCATGTGTATTTTTGAATTATGGTTTTCTCTGGGGGTATATGCCCAGTAGTGGGATTGCTGGGTCATATGGTAATTCTATTTTTAGCCTTTTAAGGAACCTCCATACTGTTCTCCAAAGCGGCTGTATCAATTTACATTCCCACCAACAGTGCAAGAGGGTTCCCTTTTCTCCACACCCTCTCCAGCATTTGTTGTTTGTAGATTTTCTGATGCCCATTCTAATCGGTGTGAGGTGATACCTCATTGCAGTTTTGATTTGCATTTCTCTACTAATTAGTGATGTTGAGCAGCTTTTAATGTGTCTCATGGCCATCTGCATGTCTTCTTTGGAGAAATGTCTATTTAAGTCTTCTGCCCATTTTTTGATTGGGTTGTTTGTTTTTTTAATATTGAGCTGCACGAGCTGTCTATATATTTTGGAGATTAATCCTTTGTCCATTGATTCGTTGGCAAATATTTTCTCCCATTCTGAGGGTTGTCTTTTTGTCTTGTTTATAGTTTCCTTTGCTGTGCAAAAGCTTTTAAGTTTCATTTGGTCCCATTTGTTTATTTTTGTTTTTATTTCCATTACTCTAGGAGGTGGGTCAAAAAAGATCTTGCTGTGATTTATGTCATAGAGTGTGCTGCCTATGTTTTCCTCTAAGAGTTTTATAGGGTCCAGTCTTATATTTCGGTCTTTAATCCATTTTGAGTTTATTTTTGTGTATGGTGTTAGGGAGTGTTCTAATTTCATTCTTTTACATGTAGCTGTCCAGTTTTCCCAACACCACTTATTGAAGAGACTGTCTTTTCTCCATTGTATATCCTTGCCTCCTTTGTCATATATTAGTTGACCATAGGTGTGTGGGTTTATCTCTGGGCTTTCTATCCTGCTCCATTGATCTATATTTCTGTTTTTGTGCCAGTACCATATTGTCTTGATTACTGTAGCCTTTGAGTATAGTCTGAAGTCAGGAAGTCTGATTCCTCCAGCTCTGTTTTTTGCCCTCAAGATTGCTTTGGCTATTTGGGGTCTTTTGTGTCTCCATACAAATTTTAAGATTTTTTCTAGTTCTGTAAAAAATGCCATTGGTAATTTGATAGGGATTGCATTGAATCTGTAGGTTACTTTGGGTAATATAGTCATTTTCACAATATTGATTCTTCCAATCCAAGAACATGGTATATTTCTCCATCTGTTTGTGTCATCTTTGATTGCTTTCAACAGTGTCTTATAGTTTTCTGAGTACAGGTCTTTTACCTCCTTAAGTAGGTTTATTCCAAGATATTTTATTCTTTTTGTTGCAGTGCTGAATGGATTGTTTCCCTGATTTCTCTTTCTGATCTTTCATTGTTAGTGTATAGGAATGCAAGAGATTTCTGTGCATTAATTTTGTATCCTGCAACTTTACCAAATTCATTGTTTAGCTCTAGTAGTTTTCTGGTGGCATCTTTAGGATTCTCTATGTATAGTATCAGGTCATCTGCAAACAGTGACAGTTTCACTTCTTTTCCAATTTGTATTCCTTTTATTTCTTTCTCTTCTCTGATTGCCGTGGCTAGGACTTCCAGAACTATGTTGAATAATAGTGGCAAGAGTGGACATCCTTGTCTTGTTACAGATCTTAGAGGAAGTGCTTTCAGTTTTTCACCATTGAGAATGATGTTTTGCTGTGGGTTTGTCATATATGGCCTTTAATATGTTGAAGTAGGTTCCCTCTATGCCCACTCTCTGGAGAGTTTTTATCATAAATGGGTGTTGAATTTTGTCGAAAGCTTTTTCTGCATCAATTGAGATGATCATATGGTTTTTATTCTTCAGTTTGTTAATATGGTGTATCACATTGATTGATTTGCGTATATTGAAGAATCCTTGGCAACTCTGGGACAAATCCTACATAATCATGCTGTATGATCTTTTTTATGTGTTGTTGGATTCTGTTTGCTAGTATTTTGTTGAGGAGTTTTGCATCTATATTCATCATTGATACTGGTCTGTAATTTTCTTTTTTTTGTAGTGTCTCTGTCTGGTTTTGGTATGAGCCTGATGGTGGCCTCATAGAATGAGTGTGGGAGTGTTCCTTCCTCTGCAGTTTTTTGGAAGAGTTTGAGAAGGATGGGTGTTAACTCTTCTCTAAATGTTTGATACAATTCACCTGTGAAGTCATCTGGTCCTGGACTTTTGTTTATTGGAAGATTTTTAATCACAGTTTCAATTTCATTACTTGTGATTGGTCTGTCCATATTTTCTATTTCTTCCTGGTTCAGTCTTGGAAGGTTATGTGTTTCTATGAATTTGTCCATTTCTTCCAGGTTGTCCATTTTATTGGCATAGAGTTGCTTATAGTAGTCTCTTAGGATACTTTGTATTTCTGTGGTGTCCATTGTAACTTCTTTTTCATTTCTAATTTTGATTTGAGTCTCCTCCCTCTTTTTCTTGATGAGTTTGGCTAAAGGTTTATAAATTTTGTTTATTTTCTCAAAGAACCAGCTTTCAGTTTTATTGATCTTTGCTATTGTTTTCTTTGTTTCTATTTCATTTATTGCTGCTCTGATCTTTATGATTTCTTTCCTTCTACTAACTTTGGGTTTTGTTTGTTCTTTCTCTGCTTCTTTTAGATGTAAGTTTAGATTATTTGAGATTTTTCTTGTTCCTTGAGGTAGGATTATATTACTATAAACTTCCCTCTTAGAACTGCTTTTGCTGCATCCAATAGGTTTTGGATTGTCGTGTTTTCATTGTCATTTTGTCTGTAGGTATTTTTTGATTTCTTCTTTGAGTTCTTCAGTTATCTCTTGGTTATTTAGTAACGTATTGTTTAGCCTCCATGTGTTTATGCTTTTTACGTTTTTTTCCCTGTAATTTATTTCTAATCTCATAGTGTTGTGGTCAGAAAAGATGCTTGATATGATTTTAATTTTCTTAAATTTACCGAGGCTTGATTTGTAACCCAAGATGTAATCTATCCCGGAGAATGTTCCATGTGCACTTGAGAAGAAATTGTAATCTGCTGTTTTTGGATGGAATGTCCTGTAAATATTAATTAAATCTATCTGGTCTACTGTGTCATTTAAAGCTGTGATTCCTTATTAATTTTCTTTCTGGCTGATCTGTCCATTGGTGTAAGTGAGGTGTTAAAGTCCCTCACTATTACTATGTTACTATTGATTTCCTCTTTTATAGCTGTTAGCATTTGCCATATGTATTGAGGTGCTCCTATGTTGGGTGCATATATATTTATAATTGTTATATCTTCTTCTTGGATTCATCCCTTGATCATTATGTCATGTCCTTTCTTCTCTCTTATAACATTCTTTATTTTAAAGTCTATTTTATCTGACATGAGTATTGCTACTCCAGCTTTCTTTTGATTTCCACTTCATGGAGTATCTTTTTCTATCCCCTCACTTTCAGTCTGTATGTGTTCCTAGGCCTGAAGTGGGTCTCTTGCAGACAGCATATATATGGATCTTGTTTTTGTATCCCTTCAGCAAGCCTGTGTCTTTTGGTTGGAGCATTTAATCTGTTCACATTCAAGGTAGTTATAGATATGTATGTTCCTATTTCCATTTTATTAATTGTTTTGTGTTTGTTTTTGTAGGTCCTTTTCTCTTTTTGTGTTTCCCAGTTAGAGAAGTTCCCTTAGCATTTGTTGTAGAGCTGCTTTGGTGGTGCTGAATTCTCTTAGCTTTTGCTTATCTGTAAAGCTTTTGATTTCTCTGTCAAATCTGAATGAGATCCTTGCCGGGTAGAGCATTCTGGGTTGCAGTTTCCTCCCTTTCATCACTTTAAATATATTGTGCCACTCCCTTCTGGTTGTAGAATTTCTGCTGAAAAATCAGCTGTTAACCATAAGGGAGTTCCCTTGTTGTTTTTCCCTTGTTGCTTTTAATAATTTTTCTTTGTCTTAATTTTTGTCAATTTGATTACTATGTGTCTCGGCATGTTTCTCCTGCCTGGGACTCTCTGCACTTCTTGGACTTGGGTGGCTATTGCCTTTCCCATGTTAGGGAATTTTTGACTTTAATCTCTTCAAATACTTTCTTGGGTCCTTTCTCTCTCTCTTCTCCTTCTGGGACCCCTATAATGCAAATGTTGATGCATTTAATGTTATCCCAGATGTCTCTTAGGCTGTCATCATTTCTTTTCATTCTTTTTTCTTTATTCTGTTCTGCAGCAGTGTATTCCACCATTCTGTCTTCTAGGGCAATTATCCATTATTCTGCCTCAGTTATTCTGCTATTGATTCCTTCTAGTGTATTTTTCATTTCAATTATTGTATTGTTCGTATCTGTTTGTTTGTTCTTTAATTCTTCTAGGTGTTTGTTCTTTAATTCTTCTAGGTCTGCGTTAAACATTTCTTGCATCCTCTCGATCTTTGCCTCCATTCTTTTTCCGAGGTCTTGGATCATCTTCACTATGATTATTCTGAATTCTTTTTCTGGAAGGTTGCCTATCTCCACTTCATTTAGTTGTTTTTCTGGGGTTTTATCTTGTTCCTTCATCTGGTACAGAGTCCTCTGCCTTTTCATTTTGTCTATCTTTCTGTGAAAGTGGTTTTCATTCCACAGGCTGCAGGATTGTAGTTCTTCTTGCTTCTGCTGTCTGCCCTCTGGTAGATGAGGCTATCTAAGAGGCTTATGCAAACTTCCTGATGGGAGGGACTGGTGGTGGGTAGAGCTGGGTGTTGCTCTGGTGGGCAGAACTCAGTAAAACTTTAATCTGCTTGTCTGCTGATGGGTGGGGCTGGGTTCCCTCCCTGTTGGTTGTTTGGCCTGAGGTGACCCAACACTGGAGCCTACCCGGGCTCTTTGGTGGGGCTAATGGTGGACTCTGGGAGGGCTCACACCAAGGAGTACTTCCCAGAACTTCTGCTGACAGTGTGCTTGTCCTCACAGTGAGCCACAGCCACCCTCTGCCTCTGCAGGAGACCCTCCAACAGTAGCAGGTAGGTCTGGTTCAGTTTCCTATGGGGTCACTGCTCCTTCCCCTGGGTCCCAAAGTGCACACTACTTTATGTGTGCCCTCCAAGAGTGGAGTCTCTGTTTCTCCCGGTGCTGTTGAAGTCCTGAAATCAAATCCTGCTAGACTTCAAAGTCTGATTCTCTGGGAATTCCTCCTCCTGTTGCTGGACCCTGAGGTTGGGAAGCCTAATGTGGGGCTCAGAACCTTCACTCCAGTGGGTGGACTTCTGTGGTATAGTTGTGCTCCACTTTGTGAGTCACCCACCCAGTGGTTATGGGATATGATTTTATTGTGATTGCGCCCCTCCTACCATCTCATTGCAGCTTCTCCTTTGTCTTTGGATGTGGGGTATATTTTTTGGTAAGTTCTAGTGTCTTCCTGTCGATGACTGTTCAGCAGTTAGTTGTGATTCTGGCACTCTCACAAGAGGGAGTGAGCGCACGTCCTTCTACTCCACCATCTTGAACCAATCTCAATAAAAGGTTTTTTAACATAGTAATATATTTTTTAAAATTCTGTGGGGGAAATGGAATGAAGGAGTTAGAGAAGAAAAGGGAATGATGTGAAATTCTAACTGTTCAGGGAGAGTTTGTTTATTATTTTGAAACAGATAATGGTGGTTCTCAAATCCCTATGCCATTTAGATTCCTTTGGATGCTTTAAAAGTGACATAAGAGTTTTATTTTAAAGCATTAATATTTACAATATGACATCAATAAAATCTTTTGTAAATATTTAAAAGCATGATAAAAACTCTTGATGGCAAGTTACATATAAGCAACATTCTTGTAGTGATCATGGACAAAAGGGCTGGGAGTACACTGGCCTGAACTGGCTTTTCACTCTTGCCTCTCTCCTCCCATGATAAATAATTTCCCACGGGATAGGATGTAAATATGGAGTTGAGGGGTAGGGAGAGCAAAGGATGGAAGCCAGCTTGACTTCAGTAGGAAAACTTGGAGAGGAGCAGAGGTAATAATCTTAAAGGCTTGAGAGGAAAAACATAATGAGTGAGACAATCAGTTGGACAGTCCCCAACTTCTAAGCTACTGCACTTGGATGTAAGAGCTTGGGATACCCTTTCAGCCTTAGCAACCCTCTGTCAACACATGACTTCCTCAGCGGTCAGGCAGGAAAAACTCAGCATTAGAAAAGGGCCTGAGGTTAGTGGTGGTTGTCCCTAGGGTATAAGAATGTGAGTGATTACTTTCTCCTATTTCTTTCTCCAGATTTTCTAATTTCATTAAATGGATGAGTATTGTGGAAATTTTACTACACAAAATGGAGGTCAAAACAGGCTGAGAGCTGCAGGCTCTGCCCTGGGTTCCAGCCCTAGCGCTGCTGAGAGCTCACCTGTGCTGAGGGTCTGCAGGGATTTCTTTGGTCAATTTCTTCTTTTCTGGTTCTTTCTTTCATAGTCCCATTAACATTTTTATTTTATATTAACTGAAATCTCAGGGTCTTATTCTGGCATATAAGTTTCCTTCTGACTCAGGGGGGCTTGGACCTCAGGATTTTGGCTCTGCCTGCTGTCCTTTCCTGCTTCTTTGTGCTTCAGCACACCTCCCAGGCTTGAAGATTATTATGGTCTGAATGTTTTCATCCTCCACAACTTCCCATGTTGAAGCCCTAACCCCCAGTGTGATGGTATTTGGAGGTGGGACCTTTGAGAGGTAAATAGGTTTAGATGAGGTCATTGAGAGTGGGGTCCCCATGATGTGATTAGTGTCCCTATAAGAAGAGGAAGAGACACCAGAGCTCTCTCTCTCTCTCTCTCTCCATCACATGAGGACACAGTGAGAAGGGCCATCGGCCAGCCAGGAAAAGGCTCTCACTAGGAACTGAATCATCCTGCACTTTGATTTGGACTCCCAGCCTCTAGAACCATGAGAACTCAATGTCTGCTGTTCAAGCCATCAGTCTACAGTATTTCGTTGTAGCAGCTGGAGCCACCTGAGACAGGGACCATCAGTCTGGAAAAGACTGGGCCCGGCCAGCCCTGCCGTTTGTCCCTGTGCTCCGGCATCATCATGGTGATGGCACGGGGCAAGGAGGCTTCCAAAAGAACTGAGACAATGAACAGTGGTAAAGAACATCATAGATATACTTTGACATGACAATTTTGCCTCAGGTTGAGCCTTCCACATTGCCTTGGGCAGAGTGGAAAAAACATCAACAGCATTCAGGAGGGCCAGGTACTGCCTGGGAGATGCCAGGGTAACTGTGAGTGGTCTCAGAACAAGCTTCTCAAACTTTTAAGAAAGGAAATAATAGGTAAAGCTTCTGAGCTTGGAATATTTTTGTGGGAGTTAATCTCTAACAGGATACTAGTACATGTTCTACCCAACCCACTCTTGGAAGTGCTAGGTTAGGGAATCTAGTTCAAGCATTCCACTAAGAAATCTTTATTGAGCACGTATTATGTGTACAAGGCAGTAGGGATATAAGAGTGAACAAAACAAATATCCCCACCTTCCTGGAGTGAAATAGTATGTGGAGTATGTCAGATGGTGGTAGGTGTATGGAGACAAACAAAGCTGGCTTGGGGATAAGGAGGGCCAGGAGGCAGGGGTGTATTGTAGTTTGGAGTGGCCAAGCAAGACCTTCAAGGTGACTTTGGATCAGGGGAAGGAAATGAGGGGTCAAGCCAGGTGGGTAGCTGGGGGGATGAGCATTTTAGCTATAAGTCATATCTGGTGCAAAGACTCTGAGACATCCTAATGCAAGACCAGAGCAGAAAGGGGAAACATGAGGGGTTGGAGATGGAATATAGGATAGCAGGTCATAGAGATAAGGGGGAGACAAACTGTGTAGGTCATTCTGCAGAATTTGACTTTAACTCTGAGTCAGTTGAGAACCATTGGAGGATTTGAACAGCGGAGTAACTTGACCTTACTTTTATAAGGCCACTCTGGCTGCTGGGGTGAGAATGGGGGCTGAGAATAGGAGCAGGGGCATCAGTTAGGAGGCTATGGCAACACTTTTTAGAATAATTGCAACACTTCAGATAGGAGTTGAAGGAAACCTGGATCAGGATGGTAGTGGGGGAGGAAGTGAGAAATGGTCATACTTTCAATCTATTCTGATGCAGAGCAAACAGGACTTATTGATAGACTGGAAGTGGGTAGACAGAAAGAAAGGAGTTAAGGATGACCATAAGTTTTTGACCCAAGCAACAGAAAAAATGAAATGTCTATTTAGTGAAATGGGGATGACAAGGATTTCCCCACCCTCATGACATCCTTTAACAAGCTTTGCAAACTTCTAAGAAGAGTAATGGTATGTAAAGTTTCTGAAATTGGAAGATTTTTGTAGGAGAAACAGGTTAGGGTTGGAAGAAGGAGATCAGAAGCCTAGTTTCAGTCGAGTAGAAT
Source organism: Delphinapterus leucas (assembly GCF_059928025.1). Classification (NCBI taxonomy): domain Eukaryota; kingdom Metazoa; phylum Chordata; class Mammalia; order Artiodactyla; family Monodontidae; genus Delphinapterus; species Delphinapterus leucas. Next base: position 42,827,032 of record NC_143133.1, on the reverse strand, counting down.
TTGGGTTGTCTCAAAATAGATCATGGACCTAACTAAATGTAAAAGCTAAAAACAGAAAACTTCCAGAAGAAAAATATAGGAGAAAATGTTCATGACCTTGGGTTGGGCAAAGAATTTTTAGATACAATCCATAATAGAAGAAAAGTGATAAATTTGACTCCACCAAGATTAAAAACTTTTGTACTTCAAAAGACACCATTAAGAAAATAAAAAGATTAGACATTTACTTGGAGAAAATATTTGCAAATTATATACCTGATAAAGTACTTGTATCCAGAATATATAAAGAACTCTTACAATTCCACAGTAAGACAAAAAATCCAATTAATAATGTATAAAAATTTAAACAGACATTTTACTAAGATGATATACAAAAGGCTAATAAGCATATGAAAAAATACTCCATATCATTAATCACTAGGGAAATACAAGTTAAAAGCACAACGAAATACCACTGTATACACATTATAAAGGCTAAAATTGAAGACAGATAATATCAGTTGTTGGCAAGGAAGTGAGAAACTGGAACTCTCACAAACTGTTGGTGGGAAAGTAAAATGATAAAGCCAGTTTGTAAAACAGATCAGCACTTTCTTATAAAGTTAAATATACATTTATCATATGACCCAGTTCATAGAAGCATTATTTATAATAGCCCCAAACTGGAAATAATCCAAATATTCATCAACAGGTGAATGAATAAATAAAATGTAGTATACCCATATGATGGAATATAATTCAGCAATAAAAAGGAAGAAAATGTGGATAGATGCTACAATGCTTATAAATCTCAAAACCATGCTAAGTGAAAGAAGTCAGACACAAACCCCACATATTATATGGTTCTATTCACATGAAATGTCTAGAAAAGTCCTATTTATAGGAATATAAAACAAATCAGTGTTTGTCTAGGGCTGGGGGTGGGAGTGGCTGCAAACAGGCATAAAGGAACTTTTTGGGGTGATGAAATGTTCTAAAACTGGATGGTGGCGATGGCTGCACAGGTCTACAAATTTACTAATAATCATTGAATCGTATACTTATAATGGGTGAATTTTATGATATGCAAATTATGCTTCAATAAATCTATTAAAAATGTGAGCTGTCTTATGTGATATGCAAAAGTGGGTGTTAAGTTGGTAGTTGCACATTTAGTCTGAAAGAAGCCCAGACTGGAGATAAAAGTTGGGAACTGCTCAGTTATATATAAGATAGCTATATGATAGAATTTAAAGTCTTGAGATGACTGAGAGAACGAGTGTTGACAAAGAAAAGGGGGCTGAGCACTGAGCTTGGGGGCTCCAAGATTTAGAGGCTGGGGTGTAAGAACTAGCAAGGAGATGGAGAGGTCCAGCCAGCGAGGGAGAAGGAAAACCAGGAGAGTGGTGTCCGGGGAGCCATGTACAGAAAAGAGGAGAGAGCGTGAGCTGCAGGGAACGCGACTGAAAGTCAAGGACGGTAAAGATGAAGGACTGACTATAGAATTTAGCAAATGTGCGGTTCGTGGGGACCTCAACAAGGAGAATTTTGACAGGGAGAGGGATGTGAATTACAGGAGTAGGTTCAAGATTGGAGCCAGGATGGGAACAGACGACTCTGGAGGAATTTTGCTATAAAGGAGTTTTTGGGAAAATGTGTTTCCTTATAACTAATAATAATGATGGGTCTGTTTTATATTCTTTGTATTCTTTTATGAGATGGTCAGTCAGGTGGGGCACAAGAGGAGACAGAGGAGAGGCTCAGGAAACAAAGTTGATCATAAACTCTCAGGTTCTGCAGCCCGGGGGCAGGACATGCCACGCAGGGCACATGGAAAGACACCAGGGTGGTCAGGAGCAGAAGACAGGAGGGGCTAAGAGCTCAGCTCATGGCCTTTCTTGGGATTTCTGAGGGAAAGACAAGGCAGGGCAGGGTAAGCAGTTTATGGTTGGTGGGTTGGAGTGGTTCTGGGGGGCTCTAAGCTATAGGGGTGGTCCCTAGTTGCCTGGTACCTGGCCCTGGGATGATCCAGGCAGAGGAATCTTGCTTCCTGGGGTTGCACTGACGCCGAAAGCTCAGGTTCTCTGCACTGGTGCCAGAACGAATCTGAGAGACAGAGTTCTGGGTGAAGGAGAAGAAGATAGCTTTATTGCTTTGCCAGGCAAAGGGGGCCACAGCAGGCTCCTGCCTCAAAGAACTATGTGTCCCAACCCCAGAGGATTTGATGAGAAGTTTTATAGCAATAGCTCAGGGGGGATGTTGCTGACAAGATTAGGATGTGTGAAGGGCTTGCACTCCCTTAATCTCATCTCAGGTGCTCAGTCTCCTAATCTGGAGCTTTTCTGGTCCCTTTAGTCTTGCCTCAGGTGGTTTCTTGGCTGCTCTTCCCTTGATTAGTAACAGTTCGAATCGAGCTTTGGAACTCAGGGAAGGTCATGGAGGCTGGAGTCTTGCCTACAAGAAACGGGGGACAAAAAAGGCCTCCATGCCCAGGTAACCCACAGGACCTTCGCTCAGTTTCAGTACTGGCCAGACAGAGGAGGTGGGGCTCTGGATTGGTTATTTTGCATTAAAGTCATGCTCCAGTCCTGACTCTTTGCTAGCTCTAACAATTGGCTACAGTCTCCCCAACCAGAAAGGTTTTTTTGTTTTTGTTTTGTTTGTTTGTTTGTGTGGGTGCTTATTTTTAAGATGTCAAAAATCATAATATCCAGAAAAAAATTGTATTGAATACAGCATACAATTTATTTTTACTTAGATAAATATTTTACTTAGTACTGTAATTTAGTCCCCCCAGTACTGCGTGAGGTAGTAAACTCCAGTGTTGGTGAACTTTTGATATTTCGTACATTCCCCAGTGTGCACCCTCTGACTAGAATGTTCTTCACTGCTGGGCTCCAAGGTAACTCCCAAGACCAGCTCCTTTGGGCCATTCTCCTCTTGTCTTATACTGAACTTTATAACATTTGTTTCCTGGGTCAGTCTCTCCAGGTCTTGGTGACTTTTAAAAAGTATGCCTAAAATAAGTGATCTATTTCCTTTCATTTGCATCAAATTTCACTGGATTCTGAATTTTATTTTCAACCAATGCTGAGAAATTGGCTCTGAAATGATGCTTTAACCAGAGAAACTAACAGGAATGGATAGAAAACAGATGTCGGTAATGAAGAAACTTATGTTCATAAGAAACTGCTTAACATTCAATAGTTCCTCCCTTAAGAGACGGTGCAAGCTGGAATCGTGGGGGAAATGTGTGTACTTTTTTCCTAGTTGTTTATTTGATTGGGAGCTATGTTCCTATTCGGTGAAATGCTTTCTGTATTTGGAAAGTCATGACTGTGTATATGTTTGAATAGCAGATTAGAAGCCAAAGCTTTCAGTGCATGGATTTACACTGCTGTTCATCAGGGAGATGGCCCCTCTGGGCGTGTGCCTGGTGCAGTGCGGAGGCCATGTCTTCAAGGGTGCTGGTATCTGAGCATCTGACTACAGTCTGGACTTGACAACACTTGGAGCCCCGCAGGAATGCTATAGGATAGAGAGGGTCATGGGTTCAAGGGCAGAGGCTGGGGTGGTAGCGCTGAGCAACAAGCCAAACCCATGAGAGGTTTGGGGAATGAACCATCAAGAGGGAGTCAAAGAATTGGATCCAGGTGAGCAGACTTGGTTGGAAGGATGTGGTGGGTGTGGTATGGGGGTAGTAAGTGAGCATACAGAAACCAGAGCATGGCCTTGAGTAAAATACAGAGAGCACTGTACCTTCCCTGGGCAACTGTAAACCATTCTCTTTAAAGACCAATCAGAGTTAAGATTTGCTGGTATAGAATGATGCTGTAGTGCAGCAATTAAGAACACAGGTTCACTTAGTATGATAATCTGAGGGAACTATATTCAATATCCTGGTTTATCAAACCATAGTGGAAAAGAATATGAAAAAGAATATATATATATATATATATATATATATGACAAACACTTTGCTGTATAGCAGAAATTAACACAATATTGCAAATCAACTGTACTTCAATGAAATAAATTTAAAAAAAAGAAAAAAAAAAGAACACAGCTTCCTGAGGTCTGTAGACTGGAGTTTGAGTTCTGGCTCCACCACCTCTAGCTGTTGGTTCTCTCTGAACTTTAGTTTCCTAACTTATAAAACAATGCCTGATGACAGGACTGTTCTGAGTGATGTAATGCATGTAAAGACCTCAGCATGGTGCCAGCCATATCATAACACTCAAAAGAGGTAATTATTTTTGTTAGTTATTTAGCATCAAGTTCTTCTTCCAGCTGGAGAAGGCGACTAGGTATGTGCCAGACCCTATGTGCGGTGCTTTCTGTGTATCATCTGATTTCACTGTCATAACAGCTGCAGGAAGCCAAGGCTTTTATGATCCTCGTTTTTATCAACATAAACGAGGCTTCTGTGGCTGAGGGAGACGGGGCTGCGGCTTGAGGTCAGGACTAAAAGTAGTAACGAGTGGTAAGTAGTGAGTCTAATTTCAGTTCCTATGGGTTTCAAGGAATGTGTGCTGACTTGAAATGTTGTTTATTTCTCTTAATCTTGGGCAATGTACTGGGACATGAGTAAGAAAGAGAATGAGGAATCTTGATGGAAATCTTATCAGAAAGCTTGCTGTGTGCCTCAGAACATGGTATTAAGCTCTCAGGGTTCAAGGCTGTCAGATTTATCATCTGGTTTTCTCCCTTCCTTCCTTCCTTCCTCTCTTCCTTCCTTCCTTCCTTCCTCCCTTCCTTCCTTCCTTCTTTCCTTCCTTCCTCCCTCCCTCCCTTTCTTCCTTTTCTTTCTCTCTCTCTCTCTCTCTCTCTGAGGGAGAGGAGGATGCCTCAGGTAAACCAATAAGTGCTTAGAGAAGAAAAATATAATGAAATCATATGAGCTTAAAAAGTTCCACAGCTTTCTTAGCATAAACTTTCTTGCTTGGGATAGGGAAACCACCGAATCTGAGGTTTTGTCTAGAAAAATGTAGGTAAGTAGCATTTATAAAATGGTCATGAGAGACAGCCTCTTGAACCATTTAGTAGTCTTAGCCCAAGTTGGGGGGGTGGGTGGGAGGTGCCAGGATGGTTCCACATATGAAAATCAATCAGTGTGATACACCTCATTACCAGAACAAAGGACAAGCACCACATGATCATCTCGATTGATAACAGAAAAAACATTTGACAAAATTCAACATTCTTTTACGATAAAAAACATTCGACAAACTAGGAATAGAAGGAAATTACTTCAACATGGTAAAGGCCATATATGAAAAGCCCACAACTTACATTATACTCAGTGGTGAAAAACTGAAAGCATCTCCTCTAAGATCAGGAACAAGGCAGGGATGCCCCCCCCCACCCCCAACTTTACTTCTATTCAACATAATACTGGAAATCCAAACCAGAGCAATTAAGCAAGTGCTATAGACAGAATGTTTGTGTCCTCCCTGAATTCATATGTTGAAGTTTATGTCCCAGTGTGATGCTATTTGGAGATGGGGCCTTTGGGAGGTGATTAAGTCATAAGGGTGGAACTTTCATGAATGGGACTAGTTCCCCTATGAAAAAGACCCCAGAGAGCTTCTACTCTGCCCCTTCTACCATGTGAGAACACAGCAAGAAGACAGCCACTTATGAACCAAAAAGCAGGCCCTCCTTACCAGACACCAGATCTGCTGGTGTCTTTGTCTTCAACTTTTCAGGCTCCAGAACTATGAGAAACAAAATTTCTGCTGCTTATAAGCCACCCAGTCTATAGTGTTTTATATTAACAGAGCAAACAGACTAAGACAGTAAGAAAAAGTTACAAAAGGCATCCAGATTGGGAAGGAAGAAGTAAAATTATCTCTGTTTGCAGAAGACATTGTCTTATATAGAGAAAACCTTTAAAGAGTCCCCTCCCACACACAAAAAATGTTGAAACTAATAAGCAAATTCAGCAAAGTTGCAGCACAGAAAATCAATATGTAAAATCAGTCATGTTTCTATCCACTAACAGTGAAACATCTAAAAAGGAAGCTAAGAAAACAATTCCATTTACAATAGCATGAGAAGAGTAAAACACTTAAGAATTAACTTAACCAAAGAGGCAAAAGACTTGTATGCTGTAAACTATAAAAAACTGCTGAAAACATTTAAAGAAGACACAAACAAATGGAAAGTCACCCCATGTTCATAGACTGGAAAACTTAATATTGTTAAAATGTCAATACTACCCAAGGCAATCAACAGATTTAATGCAATCCCTATCACAATCTCAATGGCATTTTTCTTATGAAAAGAAAAGTTCATCCTAAAACTCACATAGAATATTAAGGTTCCCTGAAATAGCCAAACCAGTTTTGAAAAACAACAAAATTGGAGGCTCAGGCATCCTGATTTCAAAACATATTATAAAGCTACATCCATTAAAACAGTGTGGTACTGGCATAAAGACAGACATATAGACCAATGGGATAGAATAGAGAACTCAGAAGCAAAACCATGTGTATGTGGTCAAATAATCTTCAACAAGGATGCCAAGACCACTCAATGGGGAAAATACAGTATCTTCAACAAATGGTGTTGAGAAACTGGCTATCCACGTGCAAAAGAATGAAGTTGACCCTTACCTTACACAATAAACTCAGAAAGTATTAAAGACCTAAATGTGAGACGTAAAGTTATAAAACTCCTAGAAGAAAACACAGAGGAAATCTTCATGACATTGAGTTTGTTAATGACTTCTTGGATGTGACACCAAAAGCACAGGCAACAAAGGCAAACACAGACAAATGGGACCACCTCAAACTTAAAAACTTCTTCGCACCAAAGGACACAATCAATAGAATACAAAGACCAACTGTGGAACGGGAGAAAATATTTGCAGTTCCCTTTGGATCTAATTTCCTTCTTCTTCCTCTTGCTCACTGTCTGTCAACCACTCTGGCATCCTTGTTCCTTAAATACACCAAGCACACTCTTGCTTTAAGGCCACTTTCCTCAGGGGTCTCACATTTCCTTCAGGCCTCTGCACAAACATCTTCTCACTGGAGAGGGCTTCCCCTGATGACCTTTCATAAAACAGCAACCCTTCCTCTCATGTCCACTGTAGTCTCGTCCAGCCAATTCTTTATGTTTCTCTGTAGCACTTCTCACCACGGGCCATACTGTATATTTATCATATCTTTTTTGATTTGCTTTCTCTTTTTCCCTCTAACTCCCCAGCTGGAATATAAACTCTGTCGGGGTATTAAGGCCTTTTATTCTTGTCCCTACTTTGCAGATAAAGAAACTGAAGTTTAAGGAGGTGGGGAAACTTGCCCAAGCAAGTAAGAAAGTAACAGGTATAGACTGGTACACACACTTGTCTGACGCCAAAGACCGAGGCCTTAACGGATACAACTGTATTGCTTTTCTGTCACAAGCTTAATAAAGAGATGGGTGGAGAGCTTTCTGAGTGGGCACCAAAGCCTGGGAATGCCCAGGTGGCCACAAGGCATTCAGAGGCCAGTAGCAGTCAACCAGGGTGGAGACATATTGGAGAAGAGTGGGAGTAGAATTGGAAAGGGCCAGATCACATAGGGTCTCAGAACTCAGAACAAATAAGAGTGTGGATTTTATGTGATGCTCATTACAGATTTCTGAGTATAGTTTTAAAGAAAGATGAATGTGGTGGTTTAAATATATGCCCATAAATTTCTTTGACACACCTCTCTTTAAAGGTGGAGCCAAATTTCACCCCCCCGAAGATGGGCTGGACTTAGTTTCCTGCTAAGTGGGTGGGTGATTTCCCAGGTGAGGTCCTATAAGACCCGGCTGCTCCTGGACACACTAATTTCTGTACACACTGGGTGTTTCAGAGCCCTCTGTTTGGAGTCCTCTCCCACCAACACTCTACCACGGAGACACCTGCACATCCTCTATTGCTTCTGCTCTGTGTCTTGCCTTTCCTGTCTCAGGTCGAGACTCCTCATGTTGCTCATTCCTTGCACTCTTGCTCTAACATGTGTTGACATGCTGAATGAGACCTATTCTGCTCTCTTGACCACATGGCTGACTTTCTGCTGGTCTTGACCTCTCATTTCTAACTGATGCCTGTCTACCCAGGCTTCTAATCCATCAGGTGCCCTCACCTCACTCCCAGGGATTTGCTCTACATCTTGGCCCACCAGTGCTGCCAAATGAGCAACAGCCTCCAGCTCTGCCCTGAGCTGCCCAGAGACCAGCTGGTCATGACCTTGCTCAGGCAGGCACATCTTAGCCTTGTACTGTTCTTTCCTTCTTCAAATCATAAATTGTATTTTTTATTTTATCCTTTTGGACTAATGCATAGATTGCCTATTATCTCACTCTAACACACCTTAGTTACTGTGTATTTATCTATTTAAAATACTAGTGCATACTATTTAAATATTTAAAACTGTGCACACTCTTTAAAATATTTCCACATCCTTTTCTTGATTTGATCCTTACAATCACCCCCATGGTGACAGGAAAGAGTATTTCTCCCATTTTAGGAAGAAGGAAAGAATTCACTTTTCATTATGCTACAGAGCCTTTATTACTGGCCATGCTCTCTGACATTTTTTTTTCTCTTGATTTTAAAACAACTACTTAAATATTCAATAGTTGTGCTCTGGACAGAATTGTGTCCCCACAAAATTCATACGTTGAAGCCCTAACCCTCAGTGTGACTATATTTGGAGACAGGGCCTCTAAGGAGGTAATGAAGGTTAAATGAGGTTATATGGTAGGGCCCTAATATAATAGGATTAGCATCCTTATAGGAAGAGACACCAAAGTGAGCACACAGGGAGATGCCAGCCACCTACAAGCCAGGAAGAGAGGACTCACTGGAAAGTGACCACATGGGCACCCTGATCTTAGACTTCCAGCCTCCAGAATTGTGAGAAAATAAATGTCTGTTGTTAGAGCCACCCAGTCTATGGTATATTTTGGTACGGCAGCCTGAGCACACTAAGACAAACTGTAATCTTCAATAATGAATAATTTTACCCATTTAGAAAATGAAGTAACTATATGGGATAAAGTTATATATGGGATAAAGTTTGGTTCTACTTTACTAACTGGTAACAGTTCTACTGTGTTATTGGTTTTGGATGGGAACCACATTTTTCTTAGGGTTGGACATCAGATGAACTTGCTTCCAAAGCCCTCTAATTTCCAATAGTTACTTTATTCCCCAGCTCAGCTGCAGAAAAATATAGTAATAATAATTATGTAACAATTGAAAAGTGTAACACGCCTTCTTCCCTGGTCTAATCCACTGTTCAAGAAAAGCAACAAGTGAGGGGTAATAATTTTCCCTACAGTGAGCAGAGAATGAATGATGGTCACTGTGATGGGGAAAAGTAATGCTGTAAAATACAGGCCACAGTTCCTGGAGGGAGAAGGGAGTATGTGTGTGTGTGTGTGTGTGTGTGTGTGTGTGTGTGTGTGTGTGTATGTGTGTGTGTGTTGGGGGGTGGGGTGAGGGATGGATAAGAGAAGGGGTCCTCGAGGGGCAGGATCTCCGAGAGCCTCAGAAACATCCTCAGGTTTTCCAACATCTGATTCTAATACTATTTCATTGACAAATATGCCTTCCCATTTCACCCACCCTTGAATGTCTACCTATTTGATTATTTGCACCACTTCTATTTCAATGAATGCTTCAAAATTCTGTGGTTATGTAAATATGTCTTGGGGTTGTGTCCTGTCTCCCAGACAGAGGTGAACTTAGAAATTGCCTAGAACTGGGGTAAAATGCTGTGGAGGGCGGTGGACGCGCACAAAAAATAATACCCAAGCAAAATCCCCACGATGCTCTGTGCTGATCCCAGGAGGCAATTAATACTGGTTGACAGAACTTACTCCGTGGGCCTCGTTGGCTCGTCATGCCCAGGAGGTGAGTGTCAGAACCTTCCTGCATGGGCTCCTCCTGGTCGTCTGGATGGGATTTTTCAGACACCATTTCCTTGGGGCCAGCAGCCGACAGCTGTGGGCAGATGGTCAGAGGTTGTGAATCTCAGGGCTTTGGTTGACTCAGATGCTATCTCAGGATGAGGTGGGTCACTTAGCAAGGGGACAGGCCTTAATCCTCTTCAGATCTAGATAACTGTGGTCTGTGTCACCTGAGTCACTGTGGTCATGATCACCTATCCCCACAGGAAGCAGCCGATCCTGATTTTCTCTAAGAGGTTTCGGGGAGATGACCCAGGTGGCGCAGTGACTTCCCTGGTGGCGCAGTGGTTAGGAGTCCCCGTGCCAATGCAGGGGACGCAGGTTCGTGCCCTGGTCTGGGAAGATCCCACATGCCACAGAGCAACTAAAGCTGTGTGCCACAACTACTGAGCCCGCGCACCTAGAACCCATGCTCCACAACAAGAGAGGCCACCGCAATGAGAAGCCCACGCACTGCAATGAGGAGTGGCCCCTGCTCGCCACGAGAAAAAGCCCGTGAGCAGCAGCGAAGACCCAACGCAGCCAAAAAATAAAGAAATGAATTTAAAAAGAAATTAAAATAAAATGAATATTTTCACTTTTTCTAGGTTTAATGTGTAGAGCTCTGTAGAAATTTGGAGGAAAAGGGAAACAGGAAAATCACAACCAAACTATTTGATCCCAGCTCCAACTCATTTGGGAATAGCTGTCAAAGTGTCCTTGGTTAATCCAGGGCAAAGAACAGCCTCTGGTTCCTTCCCCAAACTCTCAGAGGAGGACAGACTGGTGAGCAGAAGTGGCAGTGGAAGCCCCAGGTGAGTGATGGCCTTTGGGCCAGACAAAGGCTTGCCTCCAAACTCAGATTTACCGTGGGACTCGAGCAAGTTATCGAACTTCCTAACTTCCTTCGTCATCCGTAAAAGAAGGGAAATAAAAATAGCCCATTCACTGAGATGCTGCTATGTATAGGCACTTTGTAAAGCACAGACATTCTGACTTAAATAAATGGCCTAGAGTGGACCTGAGGCATTTGACTTAAAAAAAAAAAAAAATCCCCAAGTGATTCTGAAGTGCCACTGGGGTTAAGAAACACTCTCCAGATTTCTCACAAAGCACCAAAGACTGCACGTTCGTTGTCTGATCAGGGCTCTTTGTGCAGTTCAAGGAATGAGATGATGTCTCAGGAAAGCGCCACACCTAGGACACAGAAAGTGCCTTCTCCTTTCCATCCCTGCTCCTTTCTCCCGTTTAGTCCAAGCTCCACGCCCCTAGCCCCGGTCACCATTGCTTACTCTGCCTGTGGCCTTGGGGCTAAGGACTTGAGCTCTTTCCATTTGTACTGGCTCATCTGACGCCTCGTTGGGCCCCGTGGCCCCGGCTGCAGAGCCCCCCGCTGACCTTGCAGGAAGGGGTTAAAGTCCCTGAGTGGCCAGAGGGCCCAGCCACAAGGCCAGGTAGCACCTCCAGCCTCTCCGGGCCCTCCCCTGGGTCACTCCATCCCAGCTACAGAGAAGGAGTTTCCTTGGCCCAGCTTGTCCCAACGGGATTGTGCTGGGCGACGGGAGAGCTGAAAAGGGGTTTCTCCCCTGACTTCAGCTCTCCTGGTGCCCTCCCCGCCACCCCGTCCCCGTTCTCCAGGCGGCCCCATCACGTGGCTGCCGGCTCAAAATGGCTCTCCTTCCCCCTCCCTTCCCTGCTCGCATCTGGATTATTCCAAGCCAATCGCCCCTCCGCAAAATCTTCCCGGCTTCCTTTCCAAGGGCGTCTATTTACCTGGAGAAGGTGGACCTTGTATAGGGATGCTCACGGCCAAGGAGGGCAACTTCTGCTGCGGGCAGAGCCGGGGGAGGGACCGCCAGCAGGCCCGGGAGATGGGGGTTGGCCTTGATTTAGACTGAGGCAGAATTTGGGCTTGGAGCTGGGAAAGTGGAAGTTCCCTGAGATTTGTAATCCTGCACTGCCATCTACCGCTGGTCTTAGTCTATGGCCTTTGATGACAGCACTAAAGGGGCTCATTTCAGCATTTCTAAACTTCTCTCTCAGGGGATGGGAAAAACCTTGGAGGAAACATGCTCCAAATACTGCCCATGGCTTCATGGTAAGGGTCATCCGTGAGACCCCACATAGGGTCCTTCAGCTGGACCATCCACCAGCATCCCTGCCTCTCCCAGAGAAGGCCAAGTGCTTGTACCCATAGGAGGCTGTATGGCCTCTCGGGGTGCAGTGAGCACTTAACTGACAGCCCCGTAGACAGACAAGTGCTTCTGTCACTCCCTACCTGCTTCTTTCCTTTTTGTCTTGGAACCTTCACGGTCTTCTTCTGTCTTCCCTCATCTGCATCCTCACTGTCTTCAATGAACTCCTTTGTTAAGATGCAAATGGAAGAGTTATCTCTTAGTGTGTGTGTGTAAATTGGGAAAAAATGATAAGTGAGGAAGAGGGGTGGGATTTTTAGGTGTTAAAATGACTGTCTTGTCCTGGAGCCTCCACCCACTGAAGTTGAGTGTGAGCGAAGGGACAGTGGACAGACATCACCATCTACTCTTCTCAAAAGTTGTATCCAAATGGAAAGATGGTCAATGATATGGTGTTGGAGCTTCCATCGACCCAGGTGCTCATTCATGCCTAGGGAATTTATGGACTGCTGACTGTGTTCCAGGCCCTGGGCGCACAGAGGTACCGGAGGTGACTTCCCTCAAAAGTCATAATCTAATGAAGGCCACGAACAAGTGAATCTGCCAGGACTGATGTACTGACCCGGATGGAGGCCTCTGGCCCAGGACGATATCAGAATCACACTAGGGGCTTCCAGGGTTGGGCTTCTCTGCTCCCCACAGCCTTACTGTCAGGTAGAGAATAATGAGGGTACATGTTAAATCACCGTGGAAGTTTGTATTTAATACAAATTTTTTCAGGTCTTTTTGAAAAGGGAGAAATCCTTTTTGTGTTTTGTTTTGTTTTAAAATTTTCTTGGAGTATAGTTGATTTACAATGTTGTGTTAGTTTCAGGTGTACAGAAAGTGAATCCGTTACATATATACTCTTTTTTTAGATTCTTTTCCCATATGGGTCATTACAGAGTATTCAGTAGAGCTCCCTGTGCTATACAGTAAGTTCTTCTTAGTTATCTATTTTACATATAGTAATGTGTGTATGTCTATCCCAATCTCCCAATTTATTCCTCTCCCCCTCCCTTATCCCCGGGTAACCATAAGTTTGTTTTCTACATCTGTAACTCTACTTCTGTTTTGTAAATAAATTCATTTGTATCCTTTTTTTAGATTCCACATATAAGCAGTATCATATGATTTGTCTCTCTGTGTCAGACTTAATTCACTCAGTATGACTATCTTTAGGTCCATCCATGTTGCTGCAAATGGCATTATTTTGTTCTTTTTTATGGCTGAGTAATATTTCATTGTATATATGTACCGCATCTTCTTTATTCATTCCTCTGTTGATGGACATTTAGTTTGCTTCCATGTCCTGGCTATTGTAAATAGTCCTGCAATGAACATTGGGGTGCATGTATCTTTTCAAATTAAGATTTTTTCTGGGTATATGCCTAGGAGTGGGATTGCTGGGTCATATGGTATTACTATTTTTAGTTTTTTAAGGAACCTCCATACTGTTTTCCATAGTGGCTGTACCAATTTACATTCCCACCAACAGTGTGGGGGTGTTCCTGAAAAGGGAGAAATCCTTTAACAGTGCCAACTTCATTTCTTTTTCCATATTATGCTTTCTAAAGTTTTAGTCATAAAATGTTAGAGCTGAAGCCTCTTAAGTTTGAAGCTTTAAAGTTTTCTAGTTTGAGTTTTGCAAACCAGGGCACAAGTACCTCGGGGTATAAAAGAAGTTGCAAGATAAACCCAGAACCTCTTCTGGTGTACCGGATTTATTAGACATTTTTTTTTCTAAAATTGGGAAATTTTTGTTTTTATACTGAAACAAGCTTGGAACACAAAGCATGGGTTTTAATCATATACGATTTCAAAGAAATGGCATGCAGGTTGCTGGGCTAGGCTTCAACCACTCAGCAGTGCCCTTGGCCATCTGTTTAGAGAAGACCTGAGCTTCAGCTGCAGAGGAGGGAACTGAGGTCCCAACCAGGGAGTGGGCATGGCTTGGGCTTTTTCTTTGTCTAAGGGACCTGATTGCTCTGACTCACCCTCTGGGTGCAAGCCCCACCCTCACTCAGACCTCCTTCTTCAGAGCGGTGTGCAACTGTGGCTCTTAATTCAAGTCTAAATTCTTATTGGCTTAGAATGGACTTGTGAGAAATATACATCAAGCTTTTTTTTTTTTGGCTTTCCAATAATGTTTTGATCCTCTGTCAATGGAAAACTCTCCAGTAGGACCTCAAATTAGACTGAATGTGAACTCCAGGAGAGCTCAGGGTTTTCTTCACTGCTCTATTCCCAGGGACCAGAGGCACAATGAATATTTGTTGTGTGAATGAATGAGCACAGGTAGATGTAGGTAAGTTATCAGTACTTGATATCTTGCTTAAAGTTAATCTGTGTGGTTTCATCTGGGTTCCTTCAGGCTTTTTGAAGTTCCTATTGGAAATAGCATATTGTCCCCATTTTTGCCTCTATGGTCTCAAGTTACTGAGCCCTAGAGCCAAGAGAGAAGGGAGGATTGAGAGGAATACTTTCTCTTCTGTTCGGAGGTCTCTGGTCTCCAAACTGGAGAAGGCTTCGCTCCTCTGGTCCAGACAGCGTTTAATGATGTTTTGCACAAAATGAGTTAGAAATTACAGGACTCCATGAGGGTTTTATAAGTGGTTATATCTACAGTTGTTATCCTCATTTTGAATTTCTTTAGAAATCAATGTGCTTTACTGAAAAAGAATGAATCTATGTATATATATAAGTGAATCACTTTGCTGTATACCTGAAACTAACACAACATTGTAAATCAACTATAATCAAAAAAAAAAAAAGACATCAATGTGGTTCAGTAGAACTGGACCCTTTAGGTGGTGACTCAGAACTGCTCTCTGTTGGAATTCATGAAATGGTGACAAAGCAGCTTCAGAGCCCTCAATCCTGGAGCACCTGCAGGGCTGCATGCACCCCTATTCTCCTCCGTGTGCCCAAGGTAGCACCTTCTGCATGCAGTAGCCGTGCAATAAATGCTCGTTGCTGGCCTAACTTCCTCACTCACCAACACGTGTGACATGAGCATGTACACACAAAGATACATCCCTTGGAGACATCTAAGCCATCACTCACCTCTGTAATTATTTTCACTTTTTCTTCCTTGGGCTTCATTTTAGCTGTGATGGCTCCTCCCTGATAGGCAAAGACCAAAGAAGAAGTCAGGCCCTTTGAACTCAGTGAAACGTCTTTCTTCTTACTACTGATAACGCTGAAGCTGACCTTGATGGTTAGTGAAGTGTTTGAACTGAGTAGACCTTGCATCCACAAGGAATGCATTCTTAGGCCCCAGGATTGGTGGACATGAGCCCCAGAGGAGAAGGAAGGAGGCTGGACCCTCTGTCCCCACAAGCCTGTCAGAGCTTGGCTTTCCTGTGTAGGAGGTGGAAGCCAGGAGAAGGTTCTGCCTTTGGTGTCAGATGACCCTGGTAGGAATCCAACTCCTGAAGGACTATTTCACAGCCTCTCCTCTCCACTCAAAACTTCACCTTCCCATCCCCCTTCACTTTCTACCCTCGGCCTTTGTTCTCATTTCAAGAGCAAAGACATAAAGCCAGAGATGGACCCTCCCCCATCCCCATCCCCCTGTCTCACCCCACTGAGTCATGTCACCCCCTCTGCTTCCACTTACTCCTGTGGTCTGTCCCTGCTTCCATCTGGGCCAGGGTTTCTGCCTGGGCACTGTTCCCGCCCCCTCCAGGGCCTTGATCTGGACAGTTTCCCCCTTTCACCTGCACAGTCATTTCTTCCTGCTCTTTTGGTTCATTCCTATCCATGTACAAAGGCCCCTTCCTTAAAAAACTCTCTCTGGGCTTCACATCTCTTTCTGTCGCTCAGTTGTTCAACCCTCTGAAAGAAAAATCCTCAAATCCTCTCTTTCCAAATCAGTTTTCTGAGCCTAGCGCTCCCTGGAACCACTCTTGCCAGCATCTCCAAGGACCCCCGCATCACCACATCTTATGATCCATCCTCAGCCCTCACCTTAGTTGCCCTGTCAGAGGCGTTTAGTAATGAAAGTGACCAGTTGCTTTCTTTTTCTTGAAATATCTTCTTCACTTGGCTTCTCAGACATGCTCTTTCCTGGTTCTCCTCCTACCCACTGCTTCTCCTCCTCAGATTCCTCGGCTGGTTTCTTCTCATCTTCGGAGCACCACGTGTGACAGTGCCTGGGGCTCAGCCTTGCCTCATTCCCTTGGTGAGATCGTCCTGTCTCTTGGCTTTAAATACCGTCAATCTACTGATGCTCCCCAAATTTACATCCAGGGCCCAAACGTCTCCCCAGAACTCCAGACTCAAATATCCGAACACTTGATGGACACCTTCCCTTGGATTAACATGCCCCAAATGAAGCTCCTTGTCATCACCCCTGAATCTGCTTGTCCTGCAACCTTCCTTGTTGCAATACACAGAACTCTGTTTTTCCCAGGCCAGAAACCTGGGAGTCATTCTTGAATCCTCTCTGGCTCTCACATGACACACCACATCCAATCCATCAGAAACCCTGTCGTCTTCGCCTTCACATTACATTGACAATCCCACCACCTTAAGCAGCTCACTGTTACCACCCTGGTCCAGTACCGTTGTCTCTCAGGGTTTTTTGTAAGAGTCTCCTGACATCTTTGCTTCCCACCGCACTTACCTACAACCCATTCTCTGTATTGAAGCCAGAGTGAATTGTTTAACATATAAGTGAGATCATATCCTTCCTCCGCTCAAAATTCTCCAGTAACTTCCTTCTCTTAACAGAGTTAAATCCAAAATCCTTCAATGGCCTACAAGCCCCTCCATGATCTGCCCTTGAATCTTCTTGCCTCAGGGCATTTGCAGTTGCTCTGCCTAGAACTATCTTTCCCAAGACATCTACCCTGTTCTCTCTCTTTTCATTTCCTTCAGGACTGCTCAGATTTCATTTTATCAGAGAGATCTTCCCTGAACACTCACAGTACAATGATAATCTCCCACCCTCACCCTCCTGGAGCTCCATAACCACCTTACAGCGATTTCTTTTTTCATAGTACTTATCACCAGTTGACATACATATTTATTTGTTATTGTCTGCCCATTCTCATAAAATATAAGCTACAAGAGGGCAGGAACATTTGCTCATTGTTTAGCCCCAGAGCCTAGGACTATGGCTCCCAGTAGACACAATAAATTTTGTTGAATGAATGACTAAATTACTGTTCATTGGCTGTGTCTTCCTTGGCCACATTCTGAAGGCCTTCAAAGCTTCATCGTCCTCCTTGGGCTGCTGTGAAGATTAAATGAGAGACATGGGGAGCAACAGCAAGGCTGACAAATCATAAGCCCTTCTAATAGCTATGGAATCTGAATCTTAACTGGGACTTCGTCATGTAAGCAGCTCATCTGAAGCCTTCAAGGTTTCATTTACCCTAACGGAGAATTAGCACCTTAAAGAGAAATAAAGCATCTGAAATTCTATTGTCTCCAGTCCAGAACTCCTCCCAAGCTGTAAAATATGGAGGAAAGGAAATGGTGAAAGCAGCTAAGATATTAAAAGGGTGAGGAGGTAATCTAGAGAGAATCAGGGGGCAGATAATAAAAATAAAATTCTACAGGGCAAGGGAGCTCCCTGAAACAGTGGTAATTATGAAGTGGAAAAAAAAGAACTGTGAAATATTTTAGTAACTAAAAAAAAAAAAAGATTCTCAACAAGTTAAAAAATGTTACATGGGAAGAAACAGAAGCAGAAAATGAAAAATATAATGGGGTTGATTTTTTTCTCCTCATTTTTTCCTGATCATTACCTTTGAATGAGTTTCTAAGGAAATCAAATGACATCAAAATTTATCTTTTTATGAGCACTGTTGCTAAGAAAACAAATCAATACTCTGCAACTTTAATATGCAGCTTGTCATCATCATGTACATTGAGTGTTTGTTAATATATTACTATTGGCAACATCAAAATAAGAGCCGTGATTTACTGCAGACTTATTTTGTTCTCTCTCTAGATATACGTTATCACTCGGGCTCACAAAAACACTTCCAGCTTAGTAGCATATGCCTCAGTTTGCGCATGTGGAAATGGAGGTTTCCTCTGAGGTTAGCCTCTGACAGGTTCTGTGCTTTGCCATTATGGTTATTAAATGTCACAATCAGAACTTGGCCCCGAGAATCTGTGATTCCAGGGTCCTCCTCCATGTCCCCCTACCTCTCTGTCTCAACGTTTATTCTGGTTTTGCAATATCAGTAACTCTTCTATGTTAGTCCACTATTCTCGAAATATTTACAATTGAAAAGCACAGAGCATTGCCCCTGTGGGAAAGGGCTTTGGCTACTTTAGGTCAACGATGTATTTAGTTTAACTCAATGCAGAAAACCAAAGATATTTTTCAAGGAAAGTACTGACGCCTTCATCCAAACAAATGGACTATCTCTGAGGGTCATCAGAGGATCAGATTCCTGTCCAGAGGGTCTTGTGGTAAATTCTAAAGAAGCAGAGAAAAAGGAATGAATGTATATGAAAAGGGTGGCATTGTATGCAATGCTTTTCAACCTTGGCTACTTAGAAGATAATACAGTATATGCGTCCTACCCCAGAACAGTGAAGACATGGGTTTATAGAAACAGTGAGACCTTTGTAAAAAATTATGTGAACCTGGATTCAAATTCCAGCTCTGTTTATCAGCTGTGTGATGTTGGAGCAATGCCTTCACCCCTCTGAGATACATTTCTGTACCTGTAAACTTGTGATCATAATTCCTACCTCGATGAGTGATTATTTTATCAGGGTTAAATGATAGAATATGTGTAGTAAAATGCGTAGCATGGACCAGGCTCTCAATACTGGGAAGTGTTATTATTAAGAAAAGGTGACGGTAGAGGTGGAATGTAGAAGAAAAGAATGAGGAGGGAAAAAGCAGTTAGGGGACAGGAATGAGAGAAGTAAGAAAGACCTTAGGTGATGTCAAATTCCCCATTACCGGCTTTGCTTCTCAACTTTGAATTTGTGGCACCAATAACCAATATGCCCTCTCTCCCATGCTGCAGCTGCGCCCAGGGCAGTTTTTTTTTCTGTTTCCTTTTATGGTGTTTCTGAAACCATCCCCTGTCCTCACACCTATGAGCATTTTCTCCCAGTGCATGGCATTTAGCCTTTTCTGTCTGATCCTGTTAGATCCTGGAACACTGGGCAGGTGCCATGCACACCCTGTTTGATTTCATTTCCTAATTCTCCAAGTTATTCCAGCCACAGCTTCCTGTAGTAAAAGCTGAATGACAAATAGCTTTATAGAATCATTTCATCAGCTCCATATAATGTATATTGTCTTCAAAGGGTATAAATACCACATCTGAGCTGTGTGATGTGACATATACCCAATGCATTTATCTGATGAACTGAGTGCTCCCAGATCCTCCCTGGGAGTCATCCTGCTCTGCTTTAAGCACTCAAACCCTTTCATAAATCTCTTATGGCGCTTAGCTCATTGTACTGTTATAATCTGTTTATAGGTCTGTCTTCCCAGTAAACTCTGAGCTTCCGACCTGCTCTAGTTCATTTTTGCACACTCGAAACTTCAGCACCTTACTGAAGCCTGGTGCATTGTTGATGATCAATACAGGTTTGAATGAATGACTCCTTAAAAGAGCTCTAGGAGATCCATTTGAAAGAGATTTCATTCTGGTCCTGAATTTACTTGCAGGAAAGCTTATATGAAAACCCAATAACATACATGTATTTCCCATTAGACTTTATCAGCCTTTCAGAGCCCTTCTTTGCAACAAAGAGAAACAATCAGTTTAAACACAGCCGGTAGATTTCCTTGTGGTCTTTTGGCGAGAGCAGCCAGCCTTTGTCTGTAACAGATCTTCCTCTGTCTAATGCCAAGGAAAGTGAAGCTTGCAATAACTAGTATTTCGCCCCTCGAACCAATTTGAACTAAAAGGCCCAGAAATGCAACCGGCAGCCAGTGTTTCCGGGAGACCAGAATGCAACAGGATGGCGTGGACGTCCTAGGAAGGAAGCGGAGACAGCTTCGGGAGAAATTCCACCCAGGGGCTGTCATGAGCCAGACTTAATTTCCTGCAAACCAGACACCAGACAGTGGCTCAAATCAAAGCAGCCCAAGTCATACTGTACGTTTCCATTCCAGAAAGTAAAACGTAAATAATAATGATGAGGACCCCTACCTTTACAATTTATTAGGCTCAGGGTGTCCAGGGGAGAGGCTGAACTCCAAGCCTGGTAGCCCAGCTCTGCAGCCCAGCTCCCGGGAAGAAGTAATTTACCTTAAGGAACTTTACAAGGCACTTTGCAGATTCTCCTTCCTGGGATGAAGGGAACGTGGAATGTGTCTCACTGTTGAATCTTCTAGAAAATCCAGAGGGAAACGCTGAACGTTGGGGCGGCCCCTGGGCTGCTCCCTGGGAAGCTGCAGCCACGTCTCAGCAAAAACACCCGCTTAGCAACCCGTTCCTAAGGAAGGTCACTAGGTGGCTTTTTTTTTCTTTTAAAGTGACAGGTTACTCTAGCAGAGGAACACACATGCACGGGGTGAGCAGAGGTGCACAGCTTACAGGAGAAGCACAAAGGGAATCAGCATGGGGGAGCTGGGCAGAAATGAGGTCAAGCTTTCGGGGCTGTCCCTTCCCTTACCGCAACTGGTTGCTGGGCATTTCTGGTCAACGACAGGCAACGCTCAGAGGTGGGTGGCTTAGAGTCAGCGAAGGTCGTCATTACAGGGCAAGGATGTCTAACTTATCTGCTGCACAGGCTCCCTGGAGGTTGCTCTGGAGCGTTTTCTGGTTAAACGTCGAAAATTGAATGTGCAAGAGGAATCTCTGCTTATTCTCTGAATCCTGCCCAAAACGCAAAGGAAATGGGAAAAGAGGCAAAGAAGATGGCAGAGTAATGGAATGAACAGACCAAAAAAGCCACCCTCCAAGTATACTAGCATGTGTGCATGTGTGTGTGCATCTTTGTGGATCTGTGTGTGCCTGTGTGTGTGTTTGTGTCTATGTGTGTATCTGTATATCTGTTTATGTGTCTGTCTGTGTGTCTGTCTATGTGTGTGGGTATGTGTCTCGTGTGTGTGTGTCTGTGAATCTGTGTCTGTGTGTGTATCTAAGTCAGTGTATGTATGTGTATGTATCTGTGTGTGTGTGTCTTTGCATTTCTATCTGTATGTGTACATGTGTATGTGTTTGCATTTCTGTCTGTATGTGTACGTGTGCGTGTGTGTCTGTGTGTATGTCTTTGCATTTCTGTCTGTATGTGTGTGTGTGTCTGTGTCTTTGCATTTCTGTCTGTGTGTGTATGTGTGTGTGTGCCTCTGTGTGTACCTGTGTGTGTCTGGGGTGGGGTGGGGTGGTCAGGTAGGCATGGAAACGAGGAAATGAGCTGATCCGCTCTGCAGAACTTCAGAGAGGGCTCCGGATTTGGCTCAACAGTGTGATGGGCTGAGTTGTGTCTCCCAGAAGGATATGTTCAAGTTCTAACCCCTAGTACTTCAGAATGTGACCTTATTTGGAGTTAAGGTCTTTAAAGAGGTAGTCAATTTAAGATGAGGTCATTCGGGTGGGCCCTGATCCAATAGGACCGTGTCCTTTTAAAAAGGGGGGATTTGGGCACAGGCAGCCATGCACAGAGGGAAGACCTGTGAAGGCACAGGGAGAACATCGTCTATCAGCCGAGGAATGTGAGGCCACCAGAAGCTCGGAGTGAGGCCTGGAACTGATTTTCCCTCACAGCCCTCGGAGGAAACCAACCCTCTAAAACCTTGATTTCTTATCCTAGTCTCCTCAATGGCAAGACAATAAAGTTCTGTTGTTTTGAGCCACCCAGCCTGTGGTACTTTGTATGACAGCCCCAGGAAATGAATACAGTCAGGTACCAAGGAAAGTGGGGAGACTCTGGGGCTGAGAATGCAAGAAAATGTGAAAATCTATGTATAGAGGGGCTAGGTCCTCAGGACCCTCCCTGACCCCTGGAAGCCTGAGGAGTAATACCCTTCTTTCTCAGCCCCCTCTTCTTCTGCCACCTTGAGGAAACTGGGGGTTTCTTCTCAAGGGAAGTTGTACCAGAGCCACTGGTCTCAAGTTCAGGTACAGCAGAAGGTGTGTGTGTCTCAGGTCTGAAAACTGGGTCTGAAATGGAGAGGTGGGCAGGATGCACTTTTCTCACAGAGCTGAGACACCCACACATATACCTGGATCCTCTGTCCCACCTTCGCTGGAACCAAATTGGAAAACATGGAATTTTTTTTCTGGAAAAACTGAGCGGTCACAAAGAACAGGTCCCAGATATGGGTATTTCTGGCTCTTCCAATGAAAGAAGTAGCATATTGCCTTTACAGAAAGGCAATACAGAGAAAATGAGAGGATCACAGAAATTCAACACTTGTAGTTATATAGAAAGAGAGAATCAAGAAAATGAAAAGGTAGAATGTATCAAAGAAGTAATACAAAGAAGACTTTCAGAATTGAAAGAAGTCTTTCTATTGAAAGGGGCTATTACCTAGTGCTGGTGCAGGGAGACCATGAGAAAACTTGTCTGTCTCTGTTCACCAACTCTACATGTGGCAGGAAGAATATCTCCTGGGAATTCATAACCATTGGCTTGCACCATGCTGATGAATTCCCTTATTCATGCTACCTACATCATTTAGGAACTCCCTAAGTGACACATTTTAACTAGTGGTCTCAGGCTACTGTATCCTTGTGGGGTGTTGGGCAAGAGCAGATACAAAACTTTTCTGGAGGGACACACCTTCAAGTAGTCCATTCAGAATTGCTACAGATAAATGTTGCTGAAGATGAATTTACAATACAAAATTAGACACACAGGAGGAAATAGTCAAGAGTCTGCAATTAGAGGTTATAGTTAGATACCCAAGAACTTCTGATAATGCAGTGATCATATGGAGAATCAGAAAAAACAATGACTGTAAAAGAACTTAAAAAGAGGCTTTGAAAATATGGAAGAAGAGTGAGATACTGTCAAAAAGGTCAGGCAAATGTTAAAAAGAATCAGCTAGAGCTTTTAGAAATGAATAATAAAGTCATGAATTCTTAAAAAAGTTTTTATTGGAGTATAGTTGATTTACAATGTTGTGTTAGTTTCAGGTGTACAGCAAAGTGAATTAGATATATGTGTGTGTGTGTATATATATATATATATATGTATATATATATATATATATATATCCGTGATTTTTTTTTATTTTAAAGCAAAGGACAGATGAGAGAGCTGGAAAGAGAATGAGTGATGTAAAAGATAGATTTAAAAAATTCAAATGTGGGGCTTCCCTGGTGGCGCAGTGATTGAGAGTCCACCTGCCGATGCAGGGGACACGGGTTCGTGCCCCGGTCCAGGAAGATCCCACATGCCGCAGAGCGGCTAGGCCCGTGAGCCATGGCCACTGAGCCTGCGCGTCTGGAGCCTGTGCTCCACAACGGGAGAGGCCACAACAGTGAGAGGCCCGTGTACTGCAAAAAAAAAAAAAAAATTCAAATGTGGCACAGAGAGGTGGAAAATAGGAAAGTGCGGATGAAAGACATGGAGGAGAAATTGACAAGGTCCACCATGTCTGCCATGTCCAGTGGAGTCCAGGAGCAGAGAAGAGAGAGACATTGGACGCTGGATCTTAGAGTTGAGGGATCTTAGTCAACTTCCTTAATTTCTCAAGGTTTCAGTGTCCTCATTTGTAAAACGAATTCATAATAGTACTTACTCCAGAGGGTCACGACGAGGCTTATTAAGTTAGTTTTGTCAAGTCCTGGCACTCAGTAAATGCTGTAAAGTTTAATGGAAAAAAAAATTTGGATGTTGTCTTAGCTCTGGCTGCGTTAACAAAATACCATAGACTGGGTGGCTTAAACCATAGAGATTTATTTTCTCACAGGTCTGGAGGATGGAAGTCCAAGATCAAGTTGCCAGTTGATTCAGTTTTTGGTAAGGGCTCTTTTCCTGGCTTGTAGATGGCTGCCTTCTTGCTGTGTCCTCACATGGCCTTTCCTTGGTGTCTGCGGATTAGAGAGAGAGAACTCCCTCTTCTTTTTCATATAAAGCCACCAATCCTATCAAATTAGGGCCACACCCTTACGACCTCATTTAGCCTTAATTACCTCCTAAAATCCCTATCTCCAAACACAATCACATTGAGGGTTAGCTGTCAACATATGAGTTTTGGGGGAACGTAGTAGATGTTTATAGTGAGAGATCATCTACTTCAAGTGGTCAACTCTTATAAGAGGTAGGATTTGTTCGCTATGCTTGTGCTAACCTTCTGATTATCACCTCCCTTATCTTTTTCTTGAGGGCACTTGTTAAATTCTTTTATTAAGTAGACCCAAATGTGACTAAACAAAATAGTTAGGATCAGAGTTGGGGCAAAGTTAAATGGATTCTGTGACAATATTCTCCCCTGTCTTGAGATTTCTTTTTATTAATTTAATTTTTTTATCTTTTATTTTTAACATCTTTATTGTAGTATAATTGCTTTACAATGGTGTGTTAGTTTCTGCTGTATAACAAAGTGAATCAGCTATACATATACATATATCCCCATATCTCCTCCCTCTTGCTTCTCCCTCCCACCCTCCCTTTCCCACCCATCTAGATGGACACAATGCACTGAGCTGATCTCCCTGTGCTATGCAGCTGCTTCCCACTAGCTATCTATTTTACATTTGATAGTGTATATATGTCCATACCACTCTCTCACTTCATCCCAGCTTACACTTCCCCTTCGCCATGTCCTCAAGTCCATTCTCTATGTCTGCATCTTTATTCCTGTTCTGCCTGTAGGCTCTTCAGAACTTTTTTCCCCTTAGATTCCATATATATGTGTTAGCATATGGTATTCATTTTTCTCTTTCTGACTTACTGCACTCTGTATGACAGTCTCTAGGTCCATCCACCTCATTACAAATAACTCAATTTTGTTTCTTTTTATGGCTGAGTATATATGTGCCACAACTTCTTTATCCATTCATCTTTCAGTGGACATTTAGGTTGATTCCATGACCTGGCTATTGTAAACAAAGCTGTAATGAACACTGTGGTACATGACTCTTCTTGTTTTTTGAATTTTTTATTTCCTTTTTTTTTACAGCAGGTTCTTATTAGTTATCCATTTTATACATGTTAGTGTATATATGTCAATCCCAATCTCCCAATTCATCACACCACCACCACCACCCCCCTGCCACTTTCCCCCCTTGGTGTCCATAAGTTTGTTCTCTACATCTGTGTCTCAATTTCTGCCCTGCAAACCGGTTCATCTGTACCATTTTTCTAGGTTCCACGTATATGCATTAATATATGATATTTGTTTTTCTCTTTCTGACTTACTTCACTCAGTAAGACAGTCTCTAGGTCCATCCACCTCACTACAAAGAACTCAATTTCGTTTCTTTTTATGGCTGAGTGATATTCCTTGTATATATGTGCTACATCTTCTTTATCCATTCATGTATCGCTGGACATTTAGGTTGATTCCATGACCTGGCTATTGTAAATAGTGCTTCAATGAACACTGGGGTGCATGTGTCTTTTTGAATTATGGTTTTCTCTGGGGGTATATGCCCGGTAGTTGGATTGCTGGGCCATATGGTAATTCTATTTTTAGTTTTTTAAGGAACCTCCATACTGTTCTCCATAGTGGCTGTATCAATTTATATTCCCACCAACAGTGCAAGAGGGTTCCCTTTTCTCCAAACCCTCTCCAGCATTTATTGTTTGTAGACTTTTTGATGCTGGCCACTCTGACTGCTATGAGGTGATACCTCATTGTAGTTTTGATTTGCATTTCTCTACTAATTAGTGATGTTGAGCAGCTTTTAATGTGCCTCATGGCCATCAGCATGTCTTCTTTGGAGAAATGTCTATTTAAGTCTTCTACCCATTTTTTGATTGGGTTGTTTTATTTTTTTAATATTGAGCTGCATGAGCTATCTATATATTTGGGAGATTAATCCTTTGTCCATTGATTCGTTTGAAAATATTTTCTCCCATTTTGAGGCTTGTCTTTTTGTCTTGTTTATAGTTTCCTTTGCTGTGCAAAAGCTTTTAAGTTTCATTAGGTCCCATTTGTTTATTTTTATTTCCATTTCTCTAGGAGGTGGGTCAAAAAAGATATTGCTGTGATTTATGTCATAGAGTGTTCTGCCTATGTTTTCCTGTAAGAGTTTTATAGGGTCTGGCCTTACATTTTGGTCTTTAATCCATTTTGAGTTTATTTTTGTATATGGTGTTAGGGAGTGTTCTACTTTCATGCTTTTACATGTCACTGTCCAGTTTTCCCAGCAACACTTATTGAAGAGACTGTCTTTTCTCCATTGTATATCCTTGCCTCCTTTGTTATACATTAGTTGACCATAGGTGTGTGGGTTTATCTCTGGGCTTTCTATCCTGTTCCATTGATCTATATTTCTGTTTTGGGGCCAGTACCATACTGTCTTGATTACTGTAGCTTTGTAGTATAGTCTGAAGTCCAGGAGCCTGATTCCTGCAGCTGCATTTTTCTTTCCAAAGATTGTTTTGGCTATTCAGGGCCTTTTGTGTTTCCATACAAATTGTAAAATTTTTTGTTCTAGTGCTGTGAAAAATGCTATTGGTAGCTTGATAGGGATTGCACTGAATCTGTAGATTGCTTTGGGTAGTATAGTCATTTTCACAGTGTTGATTCTTCCAGTCCAAGAACATGGTATATCTCTCGATCTGTTTGTATCATCTATAATTTCTTTCATCAGTGTCTTATAATTTTCTG
Source organism: Delphinapterus leucas (assembly GCF_059928025.1). Lineage (NCBI taxonomy): Eukaryota > Metazoa > Chordata > Mammalia > Artiodactyla > Monodontidae > Delphinapterus > Delphinapterus leucas. The sequence continues at coordinate 42,800,224 of NC_143133.1, read as the reverse complement.
CATACAGGTCTTTTGTCTCCTTAGGTAGGTTTATTCCTAGGTATTTTTTTCTTTTTGTTGCAATAGTAAATGGGAGTGTTTCCATAATTTCTCTTTCAGATTTTTCAAGATTAGTGTATAGGAATGCAAGGGATTTCTGTGCATTAATTTTGTGTCCTGCTACTTTACCAAATTCACTGATTAGCTCTAGTACTTTTCTTGTAGTGTCTTTAGTATACTCTATGTATAGTAGCATGTCATCTGCAAACAGTGACAGCTTTACTTCTTCTTTTCTGATTTGGATTCCACTTATTTCTTTTTCTTCTCTGATTGCTGTGGCTAAAACTTCCAAAACTATGTTGAATAATAGTGGTGAGAGTGGGCAACCTTGTCTTGTTCCTGATCTTAGTGGAAATGGTTTCAGTTTTACACCATTGAGAATGATGGTGAGAACGATGATGTTTGTGGGTCTGACATATATGGCATTTATTATGTTGAGGTAATTTCCCTCATTGCCTTCTTCCTGGAGGCTTTTTATCATAAATGGGTGTTGAATTTTGTCAAAAGATTTTTGTGTATCTATTGAGATGATCATATGGTTTATCCCCTTCATTTGTTAATATGGTATGTCACATTGATTGATTTGCATATATTGAAGAATTCTTGCATTCCTGGGATAAACCCCACTTGATCATGGTGTACGATCATTTTAATGTGCTGTTGGATTCTGTTTGCTAGTATTTGTTGAGGATTTTTGCATCTATGTTCATCAGTGATATTGGCCTGTAGTTTTTTTCTTTGTGCCTTTTTTTCTGACTTTGGTATCAGGGTGATGGTGGCCTTGTAGAATGAGTTTGGGAGTGTTCCTCCTCTGCTATATTTTGGAAGAGTTTGAGAAGGATAGGTGTTAGCTCTTCTCTAAATGTTTGATAGAAATCGCCTAATCACCTGTGAAGTCATCTGGTCCTGGGCTTCGGTTTGTTGGAAGATTTTAAATCACAGTTTCAATTTCAGTGCTTGTGATTGGTCTGTTTATATTTTCTGTTTCTTCCTGGTTCAGTCTCAGAAAGTTGTGTTTTTCTAAGAATTTGTCCATTTCTTCCAGGTTGTCCATTTTATTGGCATATAGTTGCTTGTAGTAATCTCTCATGATCCTATGTATTTCTGCAGTGTCAGTTGTCACTTCTTTTCATTTCTAATTCTGTTGATTTGAGTCTTCTCCCTTTTTTCTTGATGAGTCTGGATAATGGTTTATCAATTTTGTTTATCTTCTCAAATAACCAGATTTTAGATTTATTGATCTTTACTAGTGTTTCCTTCATTTCTTTTTCATTTATTTCTGATCTGATCTTTATTATTTCTTTTCTTCTGCTAACTTTTGAGTTTTTTTTTATTCTTCTTTCTCTAATTGCTTTGGGTGTAAGGTTAGGTTGTTTATTTGAGGTGTTTCTTGTTTCTTGAGGTAGGATTGTATTGCTATAAACTTCCTACTTAGAACTGCTTTTGCCACATCCCATAGGTTTTGGATCATCGTGTTTTCATTGTCATTTGTTTCTATGTATTTTTTGTTTTCCTCTTTGATTTCTTCAGTGATCTCTTGGTTATTTAGTAGTGTATTGTTTTGCCTCCATGTGTTTGTATTTTTTACAGATTTTTTTCCTGTAATTGATATCTAGTCTCATAGCATTATGGTCAGAAAATATACTTGATATGATTTCAATTTTCTTAAATTTACCAAGGCTTGATTTGTGACCCAAGATATGATCTATCCTGGAGAATGTTCCATGAGCACTTGAGAAGAAAGTGTATTCTGTTGTTTTTGGATGGAATGTCCTAAAAATATCAATTAAGCCCATCTTGTTTAATGTATCATTTAAAGCTTGTGTTTCCTTATTTATTTTCATTTTGGATGATCTGTCCATTGGTGAAAGTGGGGTGTTAAAGTCCCCTACTATTATTGTGTTACTGTTGATTTCCCCTTTTATGGCTGTTAGCATTTGCCTTATGTATTGAGTTGCTCCTATGTTGGGTGCATAAATATTTACAATTGTTATATCTTCTTCTTGGATTGATCCGTTGATCATTATGTCATGTCCTTCCTTGTCTCTTGTAACATTCTTTATTTTAAAATCTATTTTATCTGACATGAGTGTTACTACTCCAGCTTTCTTTTGATTTCCATTTGCATGGAATACCTTTTTCCCTCCCCTCATTTTCTGTCTGTATGTGTCCCTAGGTCTGAAGTGGGTCTCTTGTAGACAGCATATGTACGGTTCTTGTTTTTGTAGTCATTCAGCCAGTCTATGTCTCTTGGTTGGAGCATTTAATCCATTTACATTTAAGGTCGTTATCGACATGTATGTTCCTGTTACCATTTTCTTAATTGTTTTGTGTTTCTTACTGTAGGTATTTTCCTTCTCTTTTGTTTTCTGCCTAGAGAAGTTCCTTTAGCACTTGTTGTAAAGCTGGTTTGGTGGTGCTGAATTCTCTTAGCTTTTGTTTGTCTTTAAATTTTTTAATTTCTCTGTCAAATCTGAATGAGATCCTTGCCTGGTAGAGTAATCTTGGTTGTAGATTTTTCTCTTTTGTCACTTTAAATATGTTCTCCCACTCCCTTCTGGCTTCCAGCGTTTCTGCTGAAAGATCAGCTGTTAACCTTATGGGGATTCCCTTGTATATTATTTGTTGTTTTTCCCTTGCTGCTTTTAATATTTTTTCTTTGTATTTAATTTTTGATAGTTTGATTAATATGTGTCTTGCTGTGTTTCTCCTTGGATTTATCCTGTATGGGACTCTGCACTTCCTGGAGTTGATTGACTCTTTCCTTACCCTTATTAGTGAAGTTTTCAACTATAATCTCTTCAGAAATTTTCTCAGTCCCTTTCTTTTTCTCTTCTTCTTCTGGGACCCCTATTATTCGATTTTTGGTTTGTTTGAAATTGTCCTAGTGGTCTGAGACTGTCCTCAGTTCTTTCATTCTTTTTTCTTTAGTCTGCTGTGCAGTAATTATTTCCACTATTTTATCTTGCAGTCACTTATCTGTTCTTCTGCCTCAGTTATTCTGCTATTGATTCCTTCTAGAGAATTTTTAATTTCATTTATTGTGTTGTTCATCATTTTTGTTTGCGCTTTAGATCTTCTAGGTCCTTATTAAACATTTCTTGTATTTTCTCCATTCTATTTCCAAGATTTTGGATCATATTTACTTCATTAGTCTAAATTCTTTTTCAGGTAGGCTGCCTATTTCCTCTTCATTTGTTTGGGCTGGTGGCTTTTTACCTTGCTCCTTCATCTGCTATGTATTTCTCTGTCTTCTCATTTTGCTTAACTTACTGTGTTTAGGGTCTGCATTTCGCAAGCTACAGGTTTGTAGTTCCCATTGTTTTTGGTGTGTGCTCCCAGTGGGTAAAGTTGGTTCAGTGGGTTGTGTAGGCTTCCTGTTGGAGGGGACTGGTGCCTGCGTTCTGGTGGATGAGGCTGGATCGTGTCTTTCTGGTGGGCAGGAACACTTCTGGTCGTGCGTTTAGGGGTGTCTGTAACCTTATTATGATTTTAGGCTGCCTCTCTATTAATGGGTGAGGTTATGTTCCTTTCTTCCTAGTTGTTTGGCATAGGGTGTCCAGCACTGTAGCTTGCTGGTTGTTGAATGAAGCTGGGTCTTAGCGTTGAGATGGAGATCACTGTGAGATCTCTCACCATTTGATATTACATGGGGCCAGGAGGTCTCTGGTGGACCAATGTCCTGATCTTGGCTCTCCCCCCTCAGAGGCTCAGGGCTGACACCGGCTGGAGCACCAAGACCCTGTCCGCCACTTGGCTCAGAAGAAAAAGGAGAAAAAAAAAAAAACAAAGAAAGAAAAAAATAAAATAAAATGAAGTGCTTAAAATAAAAATTAAAAAATATTATTAAAAATAAAAAAAAATTTAAAGTAATAAAAAAAAGAAAGAAAGAAGAGAACAACCAAACCAAGAAACAAATCCACCAATGTAAGAAGCACTAAAAACTATACACGAAAACAAGAAAATGGACAGACAGAACCCTAGGACAAATGGTAAAAACAAACCTGTACAGACAATATCACACAAAGAAGCATACACATGCACACTCACAAAAAGAGAAAAAGGAAAAAATATATATTTAAAAAAAAGGAGGGGCTTCCCTGGTGGCGCAGTGGTTGAGAATCTGCCTGCCAATGCAGGGGACACGGGTTTGAGCCCTGTTTTGGGAAGATCCCACATGCCGCAGAGCAGCTGGGCCCATGAGCCTCAACTACTGAGCCTGTGCATCTGGAGCCTGTGCTCCACAACAAGAGAGGCTGCGATAGTGAGAGGCCTGCGCACCACGATGAGGAGTGGCCCCCACTCGCCGCAGCTAGAGAAATCCCTCGCACAGAAATGAAGACCCAACACAGCCAAAAATAAATAAATAAAGTTATAAAAAAAAAAGGAAGAGAGCAACCAAATCAGTAAAGAAATCTACCAAAGATAATAAGCTCTAAATACTAAACTAAAATAAACATAAAACCAGAACCAAATTAGATGCAGAAAGCAAACCCCAAGTGTACAGTCACTCCCAAAATCCACCGCCTCAATTGTTTGATGATTTTTTATATATTCAGGTATTCCAGAGATGCAGGGTACATCAAGTTGACTGTGGAGATTTAATCCACTGCTTCGTATGCTGTTGGGAGAAATTTTCCTTTCTCTTCTTTGTTCACACAGCTCCTGGGGTTCAGGTTTGCATTTGGCCCCAAATTTAAATTTTGGCCTCTGCTTGTAGGTTGCCTAAGGGTGTCTGTTCCCTGCCCAGACAGAAGGGGGTTAAAGGAGCAGCTAATTTGGAAGCTCTGTGTCACTCATGCCGGTGGGAGGGAGGAGTATGGAATGCAGGGTGAGCCTACGGAGGCAGAGGCCAGTATGACGTTGCAACAGCCTGTGGTGTGCCGTGTGTTCTCCTGGGGAAGTTGTCCCTGGATCACGTGACCCTGGCAGTGGTGGGCTGCACAGGCTCCCAGGAGGAGAGGTGACCTGTGCTTGCCCACAGGCTTCTTGGTGACTTCAGGAGCAGCCTTAGCATCTCATGCCAGTCCCTGATGTCCTTGCTGATAGCCGAGGCTCGCACCTGTTTCTGGAGCTTGTTTAGGCAGTGCTCTGAATCCCGTCTCCTGCACACCCCAAAAGAATGGTCTCTTGCCTCTTAGGTAGTTGCAGACTTTTTCGCGACTCCCTCCCAGCTAACTGTGGTACACTAGCCCCCTTCAGGCTGTGTTCACACAGCCAACCCCAGTCCTCTCCCTGGGATCTGACCTCTGTAGCCCGAGCCTCCTCTCCCAGACCCCACCCGACCCAGTGGGTGAGCAGACAAGCCTCTCAGGCTGGTGAGTGCTGGTCAGCACCGATCCTTTGTGCGGGAATCTCTCCACTCTGCCCTCTGCACCCCTGTTGCTGCGCTCTCCTCCATGGCTCCAAAGATTCCCCCCCATCCCACCCCTGTCTCTACCAGTGAAGGGGCTTCCTAGTGTGTGGAAACTTTTCCTCCTTCACAGCTCCCTCCCACTGGTTCAGGTTCCATCCCTATTCTTTTGTCTCTGCTTTTTCTTTTTTCTTTTGCCCTACCCAGGTACGTGGGGAGTTTCTTGCCTTTTGGGAGGTCTGAGGTCTTCTGCCAGCATTCAGTAGGTGTTCTGTAGGAGTTGTTCCACATTTAGATGTTTTCTTTTTTTTTTTGCGATATGCGAGCCTCTCACTGTTGTGGCCTCTCCCGTTGCGGAGCACAGGCTCCGGATGCGCAGGCTCAGTGGCCATGGCTCACAGGCCCAGCCGCTCCGCGGCATGTGGGATCTTCCCGGACCGGGGCACGAACCCGTGTCCCCTGCATCGGCAGGCGGACTCTCAACCACTGCGCCACCAGGGAAGCCCTAGATGTATTTTGGGGGAGGAAGGTGATCTGCACGTTTTACTCCTTGCCGTGTTGAAGGTCCCCTCTCCCTTATCTTTTAATATTTAACTAAACTAAAGCAGTTCATAAGAATTATATATCTCCTCATTATGTTCTAAAATTATTAAAATGCCTCATTCAAATATGGCATTTCTTACAAAAATTCTTATGCAAGCAAAATAAATGAAGCTAGCAGACTTGTTTTAAATCAAAATGCAAAAATCTCATTCTTTTAGGTTAAGTGTTCCTATGTGGCTGAAGAGTTTTTAATCATGATTGAGTGTTATATCACAGCTTTTTTTTTTTCCTGCATCTTTTGAGGTAATCAAATATGACTTTTTTTTTCTTCATCTCTTAATGTTGTGGATCTCAGTGACAATGTCAAACTTTTCTTGCATTCCTTGGATACACTAAACTTGGTAAAGATGTTTTAGAAATTAATTGTTGGATTTAGTTACTAATATTTAGATTATTTTTGTCTTGATGTTCATTACTGAGTTTGACTTATTGTTTTTCCTTTCCTGTATTGTTCTTGAGAATAAAGGATATTCTAATATCTAAAAAGAAGACTAATCTTTTTCTTTCTCTCTCTCCCTGACTTCCTCTGTCTCTCTGTTTCTGCTTCTCTCTCTCTACCTCTTTAACACACACACACACACACACACACACACACTATCTGTTTTATGAACTTGTCCATAAAACTTTGGGTCTGGTGAGATGTTTTTATTATACACACACACACACACACACATATAAATGACATTAAGTTTTCCGTTTTAAGTGTACAGTTCAGTGGCATCAGTTACATTCACAATGTTGGGTAACTATCATCACTATCTATTTCAAAAACTTCTTCATTACCCCAAATAGAAACTCTTTACTCTTTAAACAGTAAATCTCCATTTCTCCCTTCCCCTAGCTCCTGGTAGCCTCTAATCTATTATCTGTCTCTATGCATTTGCCTATTCTAAATATTTCATCTAGGTGGAATCATACAATACTTGTCCTTTTGTGTTTGGCTTTTCACTATCATAACATTTTCAAGGTTCATCCGTGTTGTAGCATGTATCAGTACATCATTCCTTTTTAAGGATGAATAATAATCCATTGTGTGCATATACTACATTTTTCTTATGCATTCATCTGCAGACGGACACTTGGTTGTTTCCACCTTTTGGCTGGTATGAATAATGTTGCAATGAAAGTCACATACAAGTATCTGTTTGAGTCCCCATTTTCAATACTTTTGGGCATCTATATATCTATATATCTATATCTATACCTATATCTATCTATCTATCTATCTATATACACACACCTAGGAGTGGATTGTTGGGTCACATAGTAATCCTATGTTTAACTTTTTGAGGAGATGCCAAACTCTTTTCCAAAGAAGCGGAATCATTTTACATTCCCATTAGTCATGGACAAGGGTTCTAATTTTTGGATATCCTCACCACCACTTGTTATTTTCCATTTTTTGATGATAGCCATCTTAGTAGGTGTAAAGTGGTATCTAAATGTGGTTTTACAGTAAGTCCCATATATACGGACAATTTCCATTCTGAGAGTACGTTCTTAAGTCCAATTTGTTCACAAGTCCAACAAAGTTAGCCTAGGTACCCAACTAACACAATTGGCTGTATAGTACTGTACTGTAATAAGTTTATAATACTTTTCACACAAAGAATACATAAAAAACAAACACAAAAAATAAAGAAAGCATTTTTAATCTCACAGCACAGTACCTTGAAAAGTACAGTCGTACAGGACAACAGCTGGCATACAGGGGCTGGCATCGAGTGAACAGGCAAGAAGAGTTACTGACTGGAGGAGGGAGAGGAGTGGGAGATGGTAAAGCTGAAGGACCTTCAGCAATAGGAGACAGAGGGCAAGCTGCAATTTCATTCATGCCTGATGTTGATGGTACAGGTTCTGGTTCCTTGCTGGAACCAGGTGCACATTCCCATCTTTCAAAGTTCACAACTTGAAGGTTTGTACGTTGGGCACTTAGTGTAATTGGTATTTCCCTATGAGTAGTGATGCTGAGTACCGCAATTCATTGTATTTATTGGCCATTTGTACATCTTCTTTGAAGAATGGTGGGTGTGTGTATTGGTGGGGGGATGGTTGTAGTTAGATTTTTGACCACTAATTTAATTTCTTTAATGCTTATAATCCTGTTCAAGTTCTACATTTCTTCTTGTCTTAGTATATTATATATTTTATGAACTTGTCCTTGTTCTTTGTTTTTAAATTAATTGGCATAAGGTTTTTCAAAATATTCCTTATTAATTTTAAACTCTAATATACAAGTAGTTATATTCCTTTTATTATTCCTAAAAATAAACATCCTATGACCTATCATGATATGCCCTGTAGTGATTTTAAAATGAAACCTCCAAATTCATTGATATTCCTTCCATCAAGAAGTGGTGTCTATTTTCCCTCCCCTTACAACTGCATGGACCAGTAGAATATGGTGGAAGTGCTGCTGGCTTGTCAGTTGACTTCTGAGGCTGAGTCATAAAAGATGATGTGGTTTCTATGTTTTTTGCTAGGACTTTTGTGCTTAGAATCTTGAAGAAATTTGACTACTCTGAGGCTACCATGCTGTGAGGGACCCAGGCCACCTGTAAAGGTCATGTGTATGCACTCTGTTTGGCAGGCTTAGACTGAGTTATCCTAGCCAAGGTTCCAGATGTGCACCTGAACAAGGCTTTGGATGACCCCAGCCCCTAAACACTGAGTTACTTCCCAGAGTTCAAGTTTGCTTAGCTGAGACCCCAGACTTTATGGAGTAGAGATTAGTTGACCAGCTCTGCTCTGTTCAAATTCCTGACTCACAGAATCCATGCACATAATAAAATTATTCTTTTAAGTCACTGTGTTTTTGGGTCATTTTTTACACAGCAATAATAACTGTAGCAGTCACATCTTTAAATAAGTAAATAAATAGATGAAGGAATGAATGAATTGATAAATGAAATAAAGTCATTATTTTTTTACGTGGGACTCCAAGGCACATAATTTTTACAATGTATACCTAAAAAAATAGACAAATGCATTCAACGACTTCAAGGGCAATGTCACTAAAACATGATGCATTTGAAGCCTCTTTGGGAGGTTAGAACACTAGAATAAACATGGAAAAATTAAACCACCTGAGGTGGAAGTATTATGCTGTATAGGAAAGCACATAGAGAAAAGCTGCAATGGTGCATTATTTATTTATTTATCTATCTATCTATTTATTTATTTTTGGCTGCTTTGGGTCTTCGCTGCTGTGCGTGGGCTCTCTCCAGCTGCGGCGAGCAGGGGTCACCTTTCGCTGTGGTGTGCGGGCTTCTCACTGCAGTGGCCTCTCCCGTTGCAGAGCACAGGCTCCAGGCATGCGGGCTTCAGCAGTTGCAGCATGCGGGCTCAGTAGTTGTGGCTTACAGGCTCTAGAGTTCAGGCTCAGTAGTTGTGGCTCACGGGCCTAGTTGCTCCATGGCATGTGGGATCCTCTCAGACCAGGGCTCGAACCCGTGTCCCCTGCATTGGCAGGCAGGCTCTCAATCACTGTGCCACCAGGGAAGCCCTGGTGCATTATTACATCAATAAATGGCTAAAATATGCTTTTTATACCTGGACATGTGGAACACAATTTCAGCTTTAGATGAATGTGTCATTCTTACTGGGCTCTTGGAATTTAACAATATTTTTGATTGTAGCTGATTTATTCTCCATGAAAGAAAAATGTTTCACAAGGGAAAACGCATCACTAAAATAAGGCTCAACTTGGAAGCTGAAGAATCACCTTTGAATCATAAATTTTATAAAACTGTGTTCTTCAACATTTGATTTATATTTTCCAATTTATTGAATTATATACATCTCCTCCTGAAATAAAACTTGAACTCCAGTAAATTTGAACCTCCTGTTTCTATAGTAAATGGAAAGAAACACATTGACTCAGATGTATCAGTTGTGTAGCCTATTTTTATTTTATAGATATTAAAGCATTTAATTTTCTTCCTTCAGGGCTATGATCTTCAACATGTTTTGAATTGAAACACTGTCTTTTCATTTGCTTCAGTTCACACCATTTTCACCTCCTAAGAGAGCTGTATGAGCTACTGAGAATAAAATGATGTAGGATTCTTTTTTTTTTTTTTTTTTGCTGGTATGCGGGCCTCTTACTGTTATGGCCTCTCCCGTTGCGGAGCACAGGCTCCGGACGCGCAGGCTCAGTGGCCATGGCTCACGGGCCCAGCCGCTCCGCGGCATATGGGATCCTCCGGGACCGGGGCACGAACCCGTGTCCCCTGCATTGGCAGGCGGACTCTCAACCACTGCGCCACCAGGGAAGCCCAGGATTCACTTTATTTAGAGACTCATGTCATAATTTGAAATGACTGGAGAAGCTCTTACATCGGGAAAACTGCTGCTCTAGTATGAGTAGTGAATTCTCATATTTTTCTCATTGAAAAGTTACTTTCCTAGAATTTTTACATTCTGTTCTCTCTAGCTACTTCCCTTAAGTGCACCTCACTGGTATGACTTGCGTCAGCAGCTTAGGGTAACAATTATCTTCATGACACTCTCATTCTCTAATTAGTTGCTTGAAAATGCCTGCTTTTATTAACAGGACATCCTTGAAGCCCCATTTTCACTTGGAGTTGTTCATAAATCTTGAGGGGCTTACTCGATTCAAATGGTAGTCCTATGTCCAGATGCCAGAGGAGGGAGAACAGAGGCATCTAGCTAGCTGGTTACCGTGGGAAATGGCTCCCAGGAAGTCTGAGCATTTTTGCCCTTGGCTGCATTGATGTGTCTGATGGTCCAAACACCCTACCCAGATTCCTCACATTTGAGTTTTCAAGGTTACCTTCTTCTGTTCATAACAGTGCTTCTCAATTAGTGTTGACTTTGCCATCCCAGGGGACATTTGGCAAAGTTTGGGGGTATTTTTGGTTGTCACAACTTGGGGGAAGATGTTACTGGCATCTAGTGAGTAGAGGCCAGGGATGCTGCTAAACATCCTACAATGCACAGGACAGCCGTCTCCCCCACCTCCCCAGTGGAAAAATGATCTGGCACAAAATCTTAATAGTACTAAGGCTGAGGAACACTGGTTTCTCCAATATGATTTACACCAATATTATCCAGCCTCTGGAGAGGTTTTAGCCCTCAATCACAGCTATGCCTAAATCAGCAAACACCCCTTCCTCGTCCTTCCCCCTCCCCTCCCACCACTCCTGGCCTTCTGCTTTCTGATTGGAACCCCCATCACCAATCCAGTCAACAATCCCCTCTACTCCTGTTGCATTCGGCCCCATGGTGCTAAGTATCCCTTCAGGCTAATCCACTCAGTTAGGACCATCAAGTTTATCAGAGAGGTTTTAATGCTGTTGAAATTCAGTAGGAAAGAGGTCAGCATCTAAATCTCTTTTGTCTTTTCTCCACACCTTCTCCAGCATTTATTGTTTGTAGATTTTTTGATGATGGCCATTCTGACTGGTGTGAGGTGATACCTCATTGTAGTTTTGATTTGCATTTCTCTAGTGATTAGTGATGTTGAGCATCCTTTCATGTGTTTGTTGGCAATCTGTAGATCTTCTTTGGAGAAATATCTATTTAGGTACAATGGAATATTACTCAGCCATAAAAAGAAACGAAATTGAGTTATTTGTAGTGAGGTGGATGGACCTAGAGACTGTCATACAGAGTGAAGATATGTGGAATCTAAAAAAAAAAAGGTTCTGAAGAACCTCGGGGCAGGACAGGAATAAAGATGCAGATGTAGAGAATGGACTTGAGGACACGGGGTGAGGGAAGGGTAAAATGGGATGAAGTGAGAGAGTGGCATGGACTTATATATACTAACAAATGTAAAATAGATAGCTAGTGGGAAGCATCCACATAGCACTGGGAGATCAGCTCGGTGCTTTGTGACCACCTAGAGGGGCGGGATAGGGAGGGAGGGAGGGAGACACAAGAGGGAGGAGCTATGGGGATATATGTATATGTATAGCTGATTCACTTTGTTATAAAGCAGAAACTAACACACCATTGTAAAGCAATTATACTCCAATAAAGATGTTAAATAAATAAAAAATAAATCTCTTTTGTCCCCAGGACATTTTGTAGATTTCTTTGCTGATGTCAAGGACTGCCAGGGGCACTTGGAAAGAACAGCATCTGTCATGTCACAGAAAATCCTGTGATATCTCCCTTTCCCAGGGCAGTGGGTGTCCCCTTGTCTTACGTTTGCACAATCAAGAAGAGGTGCTCAAGTGACACTTCACTGAAACAAGATCTTATCCAAGGAGACTTGCTGGGCTCACTAGATAGAGGAGCAACTGACAGTATCTCTTGATAAAAAAATATTATATTTGGCTTCACTCTGCACCGATCCACCTGTTATTTTCTCATGTCCTGTGATGCCACAAATTGTACTGCATTTCCTTCAAATGCACCGAATGCTAAAGATACTTGGGAAATAGGCAGTTTGCTAGACTCAATTTAGGAATGATCTCTCTACTGATTCCGGGTCACAATTATCTTGTCTCTGCAGCCACAGGTCTCTATAGAGGCAATTATGCTTTGTCTCCTGATGCAGAATTGTCAGGAATCTGGTAGGGGATTTGGGTCCTTATATTGGTCAGATGATATTTGGGTATAGAGAGTGCCTAGGAGCATCTATACTCGCTTCCTGATTTCTGCCAAATTGGGAAGCTGTATTTCTTACATCCTTAGATGGACCAGGGTATATATAGAACTTTCTGAGACTTGCCTCTGTTTTAAATCACTGTTGATATTTTGGAAATGCATGGGAGGTTCCAAAACACTGTCTTCCAAATAGATTTCTGGAGTAAAAGCCATCTGTAAATTGGTAGCTGCCTGTGTTTTTACAATGTGAGAGATGGAATTTGGAGCAGAGGGAAAAGGGACCCTGTCATCACGCACATTTCTGCTCTCTTGGGCTTGGACTCTGAGGGTCTTTGACACACTTGAGGAGTTTCCTGGGGTAGTAGGGAAATTTGGACACTGCCATATGCTGTCTATCCAGAGCTAGACAGGGAAGAAGTCCTATAGGAATCTGGCCAACCTCATGAGGGTGGCCTGTAGGTCTTAAGTGTCATCATGTCTAGTTGCTATCTTTTAATAACTTATAATTCCTCCCCCTTTTCTCTGAGACTTCAGTAAAATCTTGTAATTGTTCCAACATGGTCTCATCTGTGCTGTGGGGAATTACAGAAAGGGCTTATATCCATCCTTGGGATGGAAGTGTAAGGAGAAGAAGAATAATTTCTGGAGCCAGTATGATGGTATCAGTAGAGATGCTAAATCCTCAAAAGCCAAGTGAATTCTGGGAATAATAGTTGGGGGAAAGGAGACATGAGTTTTGCCCCTTACCATATGAAGGTTCTCTCCCTTCACCACCAAACTGGGTTACTTTACCAAGGGATGCTGAGGTTTACTCGTAAACTCTTCAAGATTTCAGTCTGTGCTCGAAACCTTCAGGGCTATGTCCTAATTCACATCTCCACTAACACTGGGGAAGGATCTATCACCAATATCAAGACTTCCTTCTTTCTTTATCCTCCCAGTACTTATCACTAGCATAGTGATTGGGACATCATTTTGTCTTTCTCACTGGGTTCTCATTACTAAGGGAAATTCATGGCACATTGTAAACACTCAATAAATATGTGTTGAATGATTGAAGAAACAAATAAACACATGAAGGAAAGTTTTTATTGGGACATTACTTGAGGGCAAAAACTTTTGCCTGAGCATCTGAAAAACACAGTCTCCTCTTGAATCAGTTGTGCTAATTCAGAGAGTCAGAAAGGCTGCTTCTGTGAAATTTAGGACGGCCACCCTCAGTAGCAGGGGTCCCTAGGGCAAGTGGTTGGGATGGTAGCTTTTAGTGTAAGGCTGAACTGCTGCTCTCAAATCTTAGGTCTGCCATTTGCTAATTGGAAAACGAAGCAAGAGGCTTTTGGTTTTAGTTGATGTCTAATTTCAAGTTCAAATTTATCCAACTATCTACCCATCCATATGACATTTATTAAATATGAGCCATGTGGCAAGTATGGTGAAAAGTACTAGAGAGTCAAAGATAATTAAGAAAAAATTCTTACCTTTTAACTGTTTACCATCTAGTGGGAGGTTGAAATCTCTATCTACACTTATCCAATCAGGTTTGTGGCAAGTCACAGAAGGGTTGTCTGAAATTGGAATTTGTCATTGTTATCCTATTTGTTTATTTTATTTAGCTTATATTTTATTGAAGTATAGTTGATTTACAATGCTTCAGGTGTACAGCAAAGTGATTTAGTTATATATATGTGTGTGTGTATATATATATATATATATATATATATATATTCTTTTTCAGATTATTTTCCATTACAGGTTATTACAAGATGTTGAATATTCCCTGTGCTATCCAGTAGGTCCTTGTTGTTAATCTATTTTATATATAGCAGTGTGTATCTTTTAATCCCAAATTCCTAATTTATCTCTCCCCCACCCTTTCCCTTTGGTAAACATAAGTTTGTTTTCTATGTTGGTGAGTCTATTCCTGTTTTGTAAATAAGTTCATTTGTATCATGTTTTTAGATTCCACATATAAGAGATATCATATGGTGTTTGTCTTTCTCGGCATGTATCTTTTTGAACTAGAGTTTTCATCCTTTCTGGATATATGCCCAGGAGTGCTGGATCATATGGTAACTCTATTTTTAGTTTTTTAGGAACTCTGCTTATTAATTGTAGTATATATGGAAGGGTAGCTTTTAAATACGTGCTGGGCAATGGGAGGAGATGAACAGAATGAAAGACAGAAGATCTTGGCTCCAGTCCTGTCTTAGCGACCACTGACAAGTTCCTCATCTTTCATGGATCTCTGTTTCCTCTTCTGTATCATGAAGTGGGCAGAGAAAGATGAACTCTAAAGCCTCTCCAAGCTCACTCTTGGATTTTCTCAGAAAATCTGTTCTCTAGCAGAGGAATTACCATTGCTGGCCACTGGAGGTCAGTCCCTTAAAAGTAAGCTGGCTACACTCCATTCTCCTGCCATCAAAGTCAGCCTTGAATCAAAAGCAAAATTACTATTTTTTCCCTTTGTTTTGGGAAGGAAGAAACATTCCCAAAGAAACAGTTTTACTTTTCACATATTAGAGCCTCCGTCTTGACATCCTTAAACTCCTGTGCTAAACGCTGACTGCAGAGTTTACTAACAATCCTAGTGTGAGAGATGGAATGAGCAGAAGATAACAGCCCTACTTATTGAAGCATTTATGGTTTCTGTACAGACCTAAATGCAGTGATGTGTAACAGGATGAAAGAGAAATGGAAAATGACTGTTCTGTAGATCAATTCCCTCTGCATATCCACTGGCGGCCTTGCTCTTATCCATTCACTGAGAATTAAAGGGGAAATAGGTTTTCAGATCAGCTCTTCTGATAGGAAATAGGTTTTCAGCTCACAGAAGCACGGGGAAGGCATCATTTTTCTCCCTCTCCCTGAGTTCCTGCCACCTTGAAAAATAGGAACTTTGAGTATCTTACTGGCTTGAAATTGCCAATCTCTATCTTTCAATGACCCTTTCCAATGGTGGGAGGGAGGAGGAGTAATTTCTCTGTCTGGTGAGATGGCAAGAGTCTAGAAACCACTGGTCTTTATGTCACTCTTGGGAGTGGGCTGTGTGTAAAGGGCCACTTGCAGGTCTGGCCAATCTGGGTTCTTTGAAATTGACTTAGGGTTAGGCAGACCTTGGTCCTTCTGAGGACCAGAGAAGTTTCTGATCTGCAGGGCAAATGCTCCCCAAGGTCTGGACCTAGAGACAAACCATTGGGAAGTTTTTTTCAGCCTCATATCCAAGTTGCATTCTCTGATTTTGTGCTACAGGTAGGAAAGCCAGTGTTTGGTTCCATTTTTGACTTACGAGTATATTTCTCAATTGGCTTAGTGCTGTCTGAGAAGGGAAGCTGGAAAACAATGGAAGCATCTCTCAAATCCTATCAATGGAGGTGGGTTCATATTGTCCCCTCACGCTTATTACCGCAATCTTGTTTGTGACCTGATTAGGGTGGGGTTTAAGCAAGAGTAGGGCTCAGGGTTGTCTTTGGGGACACAGGACTGGGGAAAGAAGACAAATATGGCCCTCCTTCACTGATCATCACTGTATACAGCTGAGATCAAACTGAAATGAACATAAAGGACAAACTGTAGAAAAGAAGTTATTAAAATACAACTTGAAGAGTATGTAGGAGGAAGATATTTCTTAGGCTTCATCCAAGTCATGGTAGTGGTGCAAAAAGAGTTGGTATTAAAAGCCAGGACTTGGGCTTCCCTGGAGGTGCAGTGGTTAAGAATCCGCCTGCCAGTGCAGGGGACACAGGTTCGAGCTCTGGTCCGGGAAGATACCACATGCTGTGGAGCAACTAAGTCCATGTGCTACAACTACTGAGCCTGTGCTCTAGGGTCCACGAGCCACAACTACTGAAGCCCACGTGCCTAGAGCCCGTGCTCTCATTCCACTGCAATGACAAGCCTGCGCACCAAAACGAAGTGTAATCCCCGCTCGCCACAGCCAGAGAAAAGCCCACGTGCAGCAGCAGCGAAGACCCAATGCAGCAAAAAAAAAAAAAAAAAGCCAGGCCTTGTCTGGTACCAGCTGGTGGTTCTTTGTCTTGTTTAATGCTCCATTTTACCCTTCTCCAATCATATTAACTCTTTCATTGGCGTAAGGAGGCAAACAAATAAGGATCCACAACAATGGCCCCAATAATAACCATTACATTCATTTATATAGAACTTTCTATAATTCATTCATTCGCTCATTTATCCCTTAAATATGTCTTGAGCATCTACTATGTGCCAGGCACTGTTTCCCCTCACTCACAAAGCTGACATTGATTTGAGAGTTGACAGAGTGCTACGGTAGGTGATGTCAGTGCCTCTCCTCCAGTTCTTAGACATTAACCAGTTCAGGGTGCACTGGAAGATATCCATCTGTCTTATCTTCCTCTCTGTGCCTGAGGCCTTTTTCCAGAACCTTGGAAAGCCACTGTGCTGGAACACCAGTGTTTGCCCAAAGTGCTGGGAAAATAACATCCCCAGGAGTAGGCCTCCACCAAGGACCATTGAGAGTTGGTCTTTAAATAGTTCAGCTTCCTCACTTTTGGGGTTAGCTCATTCTGGGGGGTATGTTTTCTCCCATTTCCCTTAACTTCCCTCTGGGATAGGCTTCAGTCAGCTACTGTGGTAGTTGCTTAGTAAAGATGTTTATGAGTTGTCTTTCTTTCCTTCGATCACTTCCTCACTCCTTTTTTGGTGTTTCCAGCACCTCCCAAATAAACTACTTACACTCAGGTCCCTGCCTCAGGGTCTGCTTTTGGAAGAAACCAGATAAAACATCACTTTTGACATACATGGATGGTCACCTTTGGTCCTTGAAAAGACCCTATGAAGTTATGAACATCATGGTGCCTGCCCTTCAGACCCTTTTGAAAAGAAAGAGAGAAAACAAACAAACAAACAAAACAACAACCCACTAACTTCTTCTGCTGATGGGCTTTGCCCAGGCAACCATGTTTTATACGGGTACTTAGAGTCCTAGCTGATCGGACCAGTGGAGGGCTCTGACTCAGCATGCAGCCAGTCTCTAGACTGGCCCCTTGGCAAACAGGGGCCAGCTAAGACGTGAGACCCTCCCTCTGGGATATCTGAACTGGGAAATGGGAAGAGAATCAGGCAGAGATTGGGCAAATGGAGCTGAAGCAAAAAAGATTTCATGACCTTGCGCTGGACCATGAGAGGCTAGGAGAGGTGGAAATGATGAGAAAGCAGAATCCATGAAGTGGAAAAGATACACAGAGGTGAGGAAGCCAGGGGGTAGTATGAGAAGCCCACGGGTGCAGAAGGAAACAGACATGAAGAGGAGTGGAATCAAGGTCAACGTTGAGGGCAGGAATCAGGACCTGCCTCGTCCTCCACTGAGGTCCTTGAGGACAGTTCCTACAAGGTCTGGTCAAAGCAAGACTCCATGACCATTTCTCCTGCTCTGAATTAAAAAAAAAATCTACTTCAGAAGGCAGTCATGTTCGGCTTTTAACTGAGGTGTGAAACTAGGTATGATCTTGCCTTTTAGGGTTGAATTTGGAACACAAAGTATTCCAAACTTTCATTGGAGCTGGCTCATTTAATTCAAGGAAGATAAGTAGATTTATTCTCAAGGGTGTAGTCTTGTCAATGGATGGTGGCCCCCTGGAGGCTTTGCTGAGAAGAATTTTGAGGCTGCACCTGGGCATAGTGGGGAGGAATGCTGTGATCGATTGGCAATGTCTGCTGTGAATTCAGAGAAAGGAAGGCAGCCGCTTATTTTCCACTACAGATGTAATATGGAAACAGAATTACAGGATTTAGGTGACTTGTCCAAAAGTCACACAAAGCTGGTTACTGGAATTGCCAAGACTAGATCTTCTGTCTTCTGACTTTCCATCCAGCTTTTCTTATGTCTTTCTGATTTCTCAGTTTTTAAAATTTAATTTAATTTAATTTTTTATACAGCAGGTTCTTATTAGTTATCTATTTTATACCTATTAGTGTATATATGTCAATCCCAATCTCCCAATTCATTCCCCCGCCCTCCGGCCCCAGCTTTCCCCCCTTGGTGTCCATATATTGGTTCTCTACATCTGTGTCTCTATTTCTGCCTTGCAAACTGGTTGATCTGTACCATTTTTCTAGATTCTACATATATGCGTTAACATACAATATTTGTTTTTCGCTTTCTGACTTATTTCACTCTGTATGACAGTCTCTAGGTCCATCCACGTCTCTACAAATGACCCAGTTACGATCCTTTTTATGGCTGAGGAATATTCCATTGTATATATGTACACCACTTCTTTATCCATTCATCTGTCAATGGGCATTTAGTTTGCTTCCATGACCTGGCTATTGTAAATAGTGCTGCAATGAACATTGGGGTGCATGTGTCTTTTTGAATTATGGTTTTCTCTGGGTATATGCCCAGTAGTGGGATTGCTGGTCATATGGTAGTTCCATTTTTAGTTTTTTAAGGCACCTCCATACTGTTCTCCATAGTGGCTGTGTCAATTTACATTCCCACCAACAGTGCAAGAGGGTTCCCTTTTCTCCACACCCTCTCCAGCATTTGTTGTTTGTAGATTTTCTGATGATGCCCATTCTAACCGGTGTGAGGTGATACCTCATTGTAGTTTTGATTTGCATTTCTCTACTAATTAGTGATGTTGAGCAGCTTTTCATGTGCCCCTTGGCCATCTGCATGTCTTCTTTGGAGAAATGTCTATTTAAGTCTTTTGCCCATGTTTCGATTGGGTTACTTGTTTTTTTAAATATTGAGCTGCATGAGCTGTCTGTATATTTTGGAGATTAATCCTTTGTCTGTTGATTCATTTGCAAATATTTTCTCCATTCTGAGGGTTGTCTTTTCGTCTTATTTACAGTTTCCTTTGCTATGCAAAAGCTTTTAAGTTTCAGTAGGTCCCATTTGTTTATTTTTGTTTTTATTTCCATTACTCTAGGAGGTGGGTCAAAAAACATCTTGCTGGGCGTCCCTTGTGGCACAGTGGTTGAGAATCTGCCTGCTAATGCAGGGGACATGGGACATGGTTGGTTGGCCTGAGGCTACTCGGCACTGGAGCCTTCCCAGCTGTTTGGTGGGGCTAATGGTGGACTCTGGGAGGGCTCACACCAAGGAGTACTTCCCAGAACATTTGCTGACAGTGTCTTTGTTCCCGTGGTGAGCCACAGCCACCCTCCGCCTCTGCAGGAGACCCTCCAACACTAGCAAGTAGGACTGTTTCAGTCTCCTATGGTGTCACTGCTCATCCCCCCTGGGTCCTGATGTGCACACTACTTTGTGTGTGCCCTCCAAGAGTGGAGTCTCTGTTTCCCCCAGACCTGTTGAAGTCCTGTAATCAAATCCTGCTAGCCTTCAAAGTCTGATTCTCTGGGAATTCCTCCTCCTCTTGCCGGACTTCCAGGTTGGGAAGCCTGAGGTGGGGCTCAGAACCATCAGTCCTGTGGGTGGACTTCTGTGGTATAATTGTGCTCCACTTTGTGAGTCACCCACCCAGCAGTTATTGGATTTGTCTTTATTTTGATTGTGCCCCTCCTATCTTGCTTCTCCTTTGTCTTTGGATGTGGGGAAATTTTTGGTGAGTTCCAGTGTCTTCCTGTTGATGATTGTTCAGCAGTTAGTTGTGATTTCAGTGGTCTTGTAAGAGGGAGTGAGCACACGTCCTTCTACTCTGCCATCTTGAACCAATCCTCTCTTTCTGATTTCTGATTCAGTTAAATTTGGCTGTTTGACACTGTTTTGGGAAGCTAAGGATCCCTTCTCATAAGAAAAGCTGCTTCTTATAGGAGAAATTAATGCATAGCTCTTCTGAAGGTCACATGGAATCATATCATGCCTTTGCAGGAGAATTCTAGGGGGGGGTAGAGTTACCAGATTTAACACTTAAAAATACAAGGCACCTGGTTAAATGTTTCGGACATCCTTATACTAAATAATTATTTGTTGTGCTATGTGAAATTCAATTTGTTTTGACATCCTGAATTTAATCTGAATTTTGTGCCTAGGAGGAGTCACGTGGATAAGAACTTTTTGTGTGTGTGCCTATCTTTATATATCGATGTGTATCTATCCTGGGTTCTGACGATCTTGCCTACCAGCCATCTGATTATTTTTTTGCCAATAATCTGACCACTGGAAAACTTCAGGAAGCTGTACTTTAATTTTAGTTCTGAATACAGTTGGTTCTCAGTATCCACATGGGGTTGTTTCCAGGTCCCCCGCGGATACCAAAATCCCTGGATGCTCCAGTCCCTTCCAGTCAGCTTGCAGTATCCTTGGAAGCAGAATGGGGATACCGAGGGATGACTGCACAGTAAGACCTGGGTGTTTTCTGTAGAAAATCCCTGCAACTCCCTGTCATTGTTTCAGAGTAATTTCAATAATAACATGGACACACTGCAGTGCAAAGAATGTTATCTGAAGTTGTGGTAGGGAGAGATTATAGAGACAGCTTTTTCCTATTATTTCAGCCAAGGCAACATCTCACAAGCAATCTTGGAAAAGATAGCACTGTAATTTAAGAGCATCTCTGCACCTCTTAGAATTTATGATTTTTCTACTTTCAGTGTTTTCAGATCATTTCTTGGAATTCTGACCAGGTTGAGCAAGGCTTTGCTTCAATAAATCCTGCAACCTCCGTGATGGCACTGGAGCAAAGCCACGATTCAGTCTTCTTCATATGGCTTTTCATAAACGTCTTTGCTATCCAAGAAATGCATCGGTTCTAAATGACTTCATACTGTGATTAACCCATTGAGTTTATGGTTCCTGACTCAATGAAAACTCAATAAAATGCTGTGAATTCAAGTCTCATTCCCTTCCCTGTTCATGTTAGGGTGGGATAATTTAAAATATATAGAAACTAGGGTTATTTTGTTTTATTCTTGCTTTGAAGAATCCTCTGGAATATACTTGCAAATGTGCCACCAGAAAACTTCAAGAATGATGTTGGTGCATACTTCAACCTACAGTGTTGTGGTTGTTTTCTTCTCTTAGACTTTTTTTTTTCTGTAATCCTTTGGGAGTGTAATAATGTACAACTACCCTGAATACCCAAGAGCTTATATAAAAAAGTTTTATGTAAAATATGTTTATTATAAAAATTGAAATTCAAGATGTAGAAATTTAAAAGCCTCTATCAATAACTAATTTTTATCCAGACTTTTTCTATACACACATGCAAAGATATTTTTAAAATGAGATAATCACTGAGAATGTTTTTAGTAACCTACTTTGTTTTGTTAATATTTCATAAACATCTTATTGTGCCAATGCATTTCCATCCTCATCACTTCTAATGACACTGTATATATTCTATTGGATGAATGTACCACAGCTCATTTAAACATTATTCTCTTAACAGACACTTAGGCTATTTCCCAGTTTTCTATATTATGAACTTTGTTGCAAGGATTTTCTTGTAATTAAATCTTTGCACACATTATTAATTATTTTCTTGGAATACATTCTTAGAAGTTGGAGACTTTGTGATTTTTGTATCCTAGACAAAACAAAAAGGAAATATGTTGGCTATAGTGAAAGGGATTTGGGTGAGGGTAGAGTTTCTGACTGCTTCTCGTGTGCTTTCAGGACAGTGTACAGTTCAACTAGGGGTTCTCAGAAGGGAACAAATATCTTACCTGAAATGGTGAACAGCCATGTGGTTATGTCTGTAAAAAAAAAAAAAAAGTCATTTGGAAAATGGTTGTTGGCAAACAGATAGATTGAGGGGACTGAGTAGATTCTGCCACCATGAACATGTCGAACAGAAGTTCTCAGCTGGGGAGTTTTGACCCCAGGGGACATTTGGCAATGTCTGGAGATATTGTTGATTGTCACCACTGGAGGGGGTTGCTCTTGGCACCTCCAGCGTAGAGGCCAGGGATGCTGCTACACATCCTAGAATGCTCAGGACAGACCCACAGAACAAAGAATCATCTGTCCCCAAGTGTCAATATGGCTGAGGTTGGGAAACCCTGATGTAGAGCAGAAAGAAAAGGCGTGTCAATGTCACTGTGTCTCTTGGAAACCATGACACAGCATTTAAGCAATCCTCATGACAAATTTTTTTTTTTTTTTAAATATCTTCTCCAAAGGACTCTTCAGTTACCCAGTGTATTTGGCACATCTTAAACTTGATCTACAACCACATTGAGGGACACATGAGGCCTGTGAAAAGGGTTGTCCTGCTTGCTCCTGGCTTCTGTTTGGATTAATCTTGACAAGAACGTGTGTGTGTGTGTGTGTGTGTGTGTGTGTGTGTGTGTGTGTGTGTGTGTGTGTGTGTTTACTGTAGAGACTGTCTTGCAAAGAAAACTGAGGCATTCAGGCTGCCTGATTTTTCTAAGCATGTGATATAATGATGATGCTAAAAGATTGCCTGGGCTCTCCTTGGCAGAACTAAACCAGACCCACGGACCCAGCACCAATCTCTTAGGGCCAGTCTTTGTCCCTTTTGCAGAGCAAGGGAAGTTGGTGCAGTTTTGGCTTCTTAAAATTTGCCTCGTCTAATAGCCACACTGAATATCTTGGGTGTGCTTGAGCATATCCTGATAGTGACAAGCTTAGTTCCCAGTTGAAGTAGGAGGGAAAGGATATTTACCAGCATCAAAGGGAGAGGATTGAGGAAGGAAGCTTTTCCCTCATAGTGCAATGATCTATGAAACAGTGTCTCAACGAAGTGGTGTTGAGAGGTGGGGAGTGAGGTGTGTGTGCTAATGACAGAGCATGGGGGTTGGAGGTGAGTAGGCAGGACTTTGAACCCCATGTGTATTAAGGCTTGACTCTGGTCTCCTTGCTCAATGGCTCTGAGCCTTGCTTTTCTCATTTCTAATGGGGAAGGGGGAGCAGTTAACTCATGATGAGCTGGAAAGCTATTTGGTAGAATCTTGAACCCCTGAATGCACAGCCAGCTGCCTGTGGCCTTTGCAAGTTTAGGAGAGGGATTTACGGAGGGGACACTTCATCAACATCTCTTCAGCACTGCCAGGTCTTGGCCTCAAACTCAGTGTAATTTTCTTGTAAGTCGAGCTGGACCACTCTGAGACTGGAAGGCTTCTTGTGCATGAACTAACAGGCAGCCCTAAGCAGCATTAGAAGGTTTCCCTTCTGCCCTTAACAAGATGGGGCACCAGTTCTATTGCACCCCATCTGTGGAGTTTTGGAGAGAATCTAGAGAGGGAAGGGATTAAAAAGTTTTTTTTTTTATTGGAGTATAGTTGATTTACAATGTTGTGTTAGTTTCAGATGTACAGCAAAATGAATCGGTTATACATATACATATATCCACTCTTTTTTAGATTCGTTTCCCATATAGGCCATTACAGAGTACTGAGCTCCTTGTGTTCTACAGCAGGTTATTATTAGTTATTTATTTTATATATAGTAGTGTGTGTATGTCAATTCCAATCTCCCAATTTATCCCTCCCTACCCTTACCTCCTCGTAACCATGTTTGTCTTCTACATCTGTAACTCTATTTCTGTTTTGTAGATAAGTTCATTTGTACTGTTTTTTTAGATTCCACATATAAACTATATCATATGATATTTGTCTTTGTCTGACTTACTTCACTCAGTATGACAGTCTCTAGTTCCATCCATGTCACTGCAAATGGCATTATTTTGTTCTTTTTTATGGCTGAGTAATATTCCTCTGTACACATGCACCATATCTTCTTTGCCCATCCCTCTGTTGATGGACATGTTTCCATGTCCTGGTTATTGTAAACAGTGCTGCAATGAACATTGGGCTGTGTGTATCTTTTTGAATTATGGTTTTCTCTGGATATATGCCCAGGAGTGGGATTGCTGGATCACCTGGTAACTCTATTTTTCATTTCTTAAAGAACCTCCATACTGTTCTCCATAGTGGTTGTACCAATTTCCATTTCCACCAGCAGTGAGGAGGGTTCCCTTTTCTCCACACCTTAGAGAGGGAAGGTATTAAAGAGAGGATCCCTGTGCTGTTCAATTTCCACTTGCTCCCACCTTAATTCTTGACTCCCCATCAATTTTCTATCCTTCCTTGTACTGCTCTTTACATGAGAATCCCCTTTCTGTGCATGGAATCACCCAGTCTCCCTTGCTTCCCGGAGCTGTTGGGTTTGGTCGGGGGAGGACAGATAGGAGACTGGAGGGTGGAGGAGAGCATGGTCAGAGATCTACTGCCTTTTCTTCTTCTCCACTTCTGCCTGGTTCTAGCAGTGTCCAGGCTCTTCTCCAGGTGTGCTTCCTGGAGGAGGGTCTTCCGAGTCTTCTGCTGTCTGCTGCACTCAGCAACGAGTCTTGCCTCCTCTGCCCTTCAGACCTCGGGGTCGTGATGGTTCTTGCCATTGCTAGTGCTTGGATACCTCAACACCTCTACTTGGTTCTTTTAACCTTGCCTGCACTTCTGAATCCAGTTATCCCACTGAACTCTCCATAGGGAAATCCTTTTGAGTGTGTCCTGCTGCTCCTTTCTTGGACCCTGAGTGACATGTTCCCAGGAGACAAGAGCCCATAGAGACTGTGGTATGTGGCCTCAACTTTGACCTCATCCCTTGTCACTCGTAAGCAACATCCCAGGATTGGGGGTCCTGACATGTTCACACTATGCTCCTCCTTCTAGGGGGAGAGAGAGGTGGGAGAGGCACTGTTTTTCCTGAGAATGAAATAAGGTACAAAGCTAAAAGGACCCAGCATGGTACTGGTTACTAAGAAGACACAGAGTAAATGACAGCTGCTGGTATCATTAGGCATCGATTGATGATCTTTCAAGAAACAAGAAGGAAAACATGAGGACAGCGATACAGTCAGTCGATAAGCTAGGATAGCATTTCAATCCCCCATTTCACTGCTGTTATTTTGTTGGCCAAGAAATGAATTGGATTTACTGGTCATTTTTTAATTCTACAAAGAGACTAATCTCCAAGGATGCTTTCTCCTCTCTTTTTATAATTATCAAAGATAACTGCATAGATTATTGTACATTTTAGGGTATTGATGTAAAAAATCTGAAGGTTGGAGGGGGGGAAGAAGATTTCAATTGAGAATAATACATTCTTTCATTAAAAGTGTTGACTGGGAGCTAGCATTAAGACAGCCTGTAGCAAGAGATCATCACAGATGCCAGGTTCATAGAATATACAATATTTAGTCAAGTCTGACAAAATATTATAAAAATTTAGATTATCTCAGAGGAAAATCATTCTGGCAACAGATTTATTTTGCATCATGCAGACAAAATAAATGTGGTTTTGATTTTATATGAAATCAACCTACAGGGGTCACCTGTTGCTTTTGACTGACCATCAACAATCTCCCTTTTTCTAGACCTGGCACCTTTATTTTCCATATGAGTTAGGTGGGACTGATTCTGCTTTTAGCTCTGGGGATGGACATATGACATGGCCCGGCCAATGGGAACATCACATTCCACTTAGCTGATCATTGATTACGGGGCATACTCATGACTCAAACAGGACCAAACAGAACTAAAGGGCTGTCATCCCCAGGTCTTTTGCTAGGACTATGGAGAAAGAGAAATATATGTATTTTTCCTGCTGAGGCTGCAAAATGCAAACCTGGAGCTGTTGGTGGCTGTCTTTGCCACAATGGCAGGTGCCTGCCTGAAAGTGAAATCTGCACTGGGGAGAGGTGATCTGTGAGATGGGGAGAGATGAAATCCTGGTGATAATGAATGAGAACCCAGATATGGCTCTAGAATTTTATGTGACTTCAGTGAATTCCCTCTTCTTGAGCCAGTTTGAGTTGGATTCTGTTAGTTGTAATCTCAAGAGTCTTGGTTAATGCACAGGACGATCATAGGGCTTTTCTGTTGCGATCTCTTTCTCTCCACATGAAAAATTGTATTTGAAAAGAACTTGTCACTGATTAATTCATCCCATTTTCTATTGAGCACATATTATGGCAGGCATTGTGTCCAGTCCTGGAATGTAAAGATGATAGGACAAAACCTCCATCAGATAGACAGATGTAGAAATAGACATCATATAGGACCAGCTATATGGTGATGGCACTGCTGTGAAATGAGTGTGAAATAGGACAAGGACCTAGCATGATGATTAAAAAAGTAGACTCTGGAGCCAGACTGCCTAGGCCTACTGTGCCACTTACTATTTCTTGTGACACTTATACATTTCTTAACCTCTCTGTCTCTCCGTTTTCTCATCTGTAAAATGGTGAGAATAATTGTTGTGAAGACTGAGTGAGTTGATACACGTGAAACATTTGAAATAGTGCTCAGTAAGTGTTCACTATTGCTACTGTGACTATGCACTAGTTCCCAGATGGTAAGGAAGACACATGAGGTCACCTGTGATTCCCCTTGTGCACAGGGGAAGAGGAGTAAGAATATTAGAGATAAGGAAGTAACTTTTGAGCTGAGCTTTGAAAGGTGACCTGGCCAGGCAGAGAAGGACAGCAATGACATTATGAGCAAATGAAGCTGTGTGCAAAGGTCCTGAGGCATGTAAGAGCAAGGCATCCTGGGACTGCATTTATCTGCATTTTCTTTAATTATAGGTTGCATGTGGGTGACTTTTGGAAATGTGACTATAAAAGTCAGCAGAGGCTAGATCCCAAAGGGTCTAATGTGCCTAGCTAAAGGCTGCTTGCATTAATATTAGGTAGGATAACATCTTTTGCAAGTGACTGAATACCCACCTCAAAAGAGCTTAAGTGAAAATGGCATTTAATGGCAGCCATAACTGAAAAGTCCAAAGGAAGAGCTGGCTATTATAGATATGTCTAGATCAGGATTCAAGTGATGACTCTGAGCGCTATTTTTCTCCCTTTATCTCTGTTTTGCGACTTCATCTGTGTGTGGCTCTATTCTCATATGGCATTATGCTTTGTTATCATAAGATGTGTTAGAGTTTTACAGGCTCAAGTCCACTGGGAAAGAATGAGATTCTCTTTTACAGATGTACAAGCAAAGTCTCACGGTTCTGTTTGAGTCACCTGAATGAATTATTTTGGTGAGCAGAATGCTATGTCTGATTGATCAGGCCTGAGATTTACAAACTGCATAAGTCAATTCTACTTAGAAGCTTAAAGACTTAGCATATAAAGGATGGTGGTCCTTCAGGAGGAAATTGGGTATGAATACCAGAAAAAGGATATACATGTCAGGTAGCAAAACCCAAATAAGTTCAAGACACATTTTATATTGTAGAGATTGGAGGGACATTGCTGGCTTCTAAGCTGAGGAGTGACATGGCCATATGTATAATTTAGAAGGATAGATGTAACCTAATGCAGAGAATGGATTGGAGGGTTGTGGCCATAGGAAAAGACTCAGTTAAAAAGTTTTTACTAGTCGGGGGAAGAGATGATGAGTATATGAATGAAACTTTGGCATTGGGAATGGAAAGCTGCAATGACTCAGAAATGTACACACAGGAGCTAGAACCATAAACATTTACGCTGAACAAAATTCACTGGGGAAGGGAAGGAAGACATAGAATAACTCTTAGGTTTTGGCTTTGGTGACATGATGAGTAGTGATGCCATTTACTGAAAGTGGAACTACAGAAGGAGAGAGAGAGGAAGGTATAAAACAACAAATAGCTAATATGTAAAATGTATTTATGTCCATGATCTTTTTCATTGAGTGGCAGAGAAAAAGTATATTTAAAGTTTATGGAATCTTTCCTTTTTCCTCGACAAACAACATCATTCACAGTGATGAATGACCTGAGGATGCCATTTTGCACACACAGATACAAGGAAATACACAGGTTCTATAAATGTGTAACATAGGTACAAGCATGTTCATGTACACACAGTTTTGTATTAGCCTCACTTTGGTTAGTTTTGCCCTTTTCTTCTCAACTGCTTTTTTTTTAAATATATTTTTTAACATCTTTATTGGAGTAAAATTGCTTTACAATGGTGTGTTAGTTTCTGCTTTATAATAAAGTGAATCAGCTATACATATACATATATCCCCATAGCTCCTCCCTCTTGCATCTCCCTCCCATCCTCACTATCCCACCCCTCTAGGTGGGCAAAAAGCACTGAGCTGATCTCCCTGTGCTATGCAGCTGCTTCCCACTAGCTATCTATTTTATGTTTGTTAGTGTATATATGTCCATGCCACTCTCTCACTTCATCCCAGCTTACCCTTTGCACTCCCCGTTTCCTCAAGTCCATTCTCTACGTCTGTGTCTCTATTCCTGTCCTGCCCCTAGGTTCTTCAGAACCATTTATTTATTTTTTTTAGATTCCAAATATATGTGTTAACACACAGTATTTGTTTTTCTCTTCCTGACTTACTTCACTCTGTATGACAGTCTCTAGGTCCATCCACCTCACTACAAATAACTCAGTTTCATTTCTTTATATGGCTGAGGAACATTCCATCGTATATATGTGCCACATCTTCTTTATCCATTCATCTGTCGATGGACACTTACGTTCCTTCCAAGTCCTGGCAATTGTAAATAGTGCTGCAATGAACATTGTGGTACATGTAGCTTTTTGAATTACGGTTTTCTCTGGGTATATGCCCAGTAGTGCGATTGCTTGGTCATATGGTAGTTCTATTTTTAGTTTTTTAAGGAACATCCATACTTTTCTCCATAGTGGCTGTATCAACTTACATTCCTACCAACAGTGCAAGACGGTTCCCTCTTCTCCACATCCTCTCCAGCACTTATTGTTTGTAGATTTTTTGATGATGGCCATTCTGACCAGTGTAAGGTGATACTTCATTGTACTTTTGATTTGCATTTCTCTAATGATAAGTGAAATTGAGCATCCTTTCATGTGTTTGTTGGCAATCTGTATATCTTCTTTGGAGAAATGTCTATTTAGGTCTTCTGCCCATTTTTTAATTGGGTTGTTTTTTTTTTTTGATATTGAGCTGCATGAGCTGCTTGTAAATTTTGGAGATTAACCCTTTGTCAGTTGCTTCATTTGCAAATATTTTCTTCCATTCTGAGTGTTGTCTTTTCATCTTGTTTATAGTTTCCTTTGCTGTGCAAGAGCTTTTAAGTTTCATTAGGTCCCATTTGTTTATTATTATTATATTTTTCCATTTCTCTAGGAGGTGAGCCAAAAAGGATCTTGCTGTGATCTATGTCATGGAGTGTTCTATGTTTTCCTCTAAGAGTTTTATAGGGTCTGGCCTTACATATAGGTCTTTAATCCATTTTGAGTTTATTTTGGTGTATGGTGTTAGGGAGTGTTCTAATTTCATTCTTTTACATGTAGCTGTCCAGTTCTCCCAGCATCACTTATTGAAGAGGCTGTCTTTTCTCCATTGTGTATTCTTGCCTCCTTTATCAAAGATAAGGTGACTATATGTGTGTGGGTTTATCTCTGGGCTTTCTTTCCTGTTCCATTGATCTATATTTCTGTTTTTGTGCCAGTACCGTACTGTCTTGATTAGTGTAGCTTTGTAGTATAGTCTGAAGTCAGGGAACCTGATTCCTCCAGCTCCGTTTTTCTTTCTCAATATTGCTTTGGCTTTTGTGTTTCCATACAAATTGTGAAACTTTTTGTTCTAGTTCTGTAGAAAATGCCATTGGTAGTTTGATAGGGATTGCATTGAATCTGTAGATTGCTTTGGGTAGTATAGTCATTTTCACAATGTTGAATTTTCCAATCCAAAAACATGGTATATCTCTCCATCTGTGTGTATCATGTTCAATTTCTTTCATCAGTGTCTTATAGTTTTCTGCATACAGGTCTTTTGTCTCCTTAGGTAGATTTATTCCTAGGTATTTTATTCTTTTTATTGCAATAATAAATGGGAGTGTTTCCATAATTTCTCTTTCAGATTTTTCAAGATTAGTGTATAGGAATGCAAGAGATTTTTGTGCATTAATTTTGTATCCTGCTACTTTACCAAATTCATTGATTAGCTCTAGTAGTTTTCTGGTAGCATCTTTAGGATTCCCTATATATAGTATCATGTCATCTACAAACAGTGACAGTTTTACTTCTTCTTTTCTGATTTGGATTCCTTTTATTTCTTTTTCTTCTCTGATTTTTGTGGCTAAAACTTCCAAAACTATGCTGAATAATAGTGGTGAGAGTGGGCAAGCTTGTCTTTTTCCTGATCTTAGAGAAAATGGTTTCAGTATTTCACCATTGAGAATGATGTTGGCTGTGGGTTTGTCATATATGGCCTTTGTTATGTTGAGGTAAGTTCCCTCTATGCCTACTTTCTGGAGGTTTTTTTTATCATAAATGGGTGTTGAATTTTGTCAAAAGCTTTTTGTGCATCTATTGAGATGATCATATGGGTTTTCCCCTTCAGTTTGTTAATATGGTGTATTACATTGATTGATTTGCATACATTGAAGAATCCTTGCATTCCTGGGATAAACCCCACTTGATCATGGCATATGATCCTTTTAATGTGTTCTTGGATTCTGTTTGCTAGTATTTTGTTGAGGATTATTGCATCTACGTTCATCAGTGATATTGGCCTGTAGTTTTCTTTTTTTGTGGCATCTTTGTCTGGTTTTGGTATCAGGGTGATGGTGGCCTTGTAGAATGAGTTTGGGAGTTTTCCTCCCTCTGCTATATTTTGGAAGAGTTTGAGAAGAACAGGTTCTCTAAATGTTCGATAGAATTCGCCTGTGAAGCCATCTCGTCCTGGACTTCTGTTTGTTGGAAGATTTTTAATCACAGTTTCAATTTCAGTGCTTGTGATTGGTCTGTTTATATTTTCTATTTCTTCCTGGTTCAGTCTCGGAAGGTTTTGCTTTTTTAAGAATTTGTCCATTTCTTCCAGGTTGTCCATTTTATTGGAATATAGTTGCTGGTAGTAATCTCTCATGATCTTTTGTAGTTCTGCAGGTTCAGTTGTTACTTCTCCTTTATCATTTCTAATTCTGTTGATTTGAGTCTTCTCCCTTTTTTTCTTGATGAGTCTGGCTAATGGTTTATCAATTTTGTTTTTCTCCTCAAAGAACCAGCTTTTAGTTTTATTGATCTTTTCTATCATTTCCTTCATTTCGTTTTCATTTATTTCTGGTCTGATCTTTATGATTTCTTTCCTTCTGCTAACTGGTTTTTTTTTTGTTCTCATGTGCTTTTGACTAATGTGTTCTTTCTGTATTTTATCAATCTTTGTAAGTGGCTTTAAATCCTTTGGATCTGAAAGTAGGTTTTGTAATGAAAAACTTTTAAGAGATAAGTAAGTAAACAACATCCAAAAATGAATGCATTAAAGGTTCATGATCATAAGAAAATTTAAATTACGTAATATTCTTATGGGTTTTGACTGTCTGCAATGAATTTTCCATTTTCAGTTTCTCCAGCAAATCCCATAGTTTTCAAAGGGCCCATATTTTGTTGTTCCCCACATTAGCTTCTTCCGTTGGCTGTTTTTTAAAATGGTTTATAGTTTGGAATTCCAGGTTCAGATGCTATTTAGAGGTAGGTGACTATCTCAAACACCTCTTCTCTCTCTTCTTTGTCTAATCTTTATTGACCTTGGTCTCCCAGCTACATGTCCTGACTCAGAAGGAGAGAGAAACAAGTGGTTAATGCATGGTAGGCAGAGGAAGATGAAGAAAGCTAGATAGATCTGCAAGATGGGAGAAGGAAGTATTGCCCTTATGTACAGCTGCTTGATCATTGTAAATTTCACCCTTGATAATAGTAGCACCCAGCTCTGAAACACACAGGGGTTTCACACTTTCTTATGAGTAAACTCCCCAATCCTCAGGTAGACAATTGAGACTTTTGAAATATGGCCTATGGATTCTTCTTTTTGGTCTCTGCTCTCACTTTCATGCTTTGTCCCCATTGTTCCCTCTGTTGGACGTGCCCTTTCTCCATTTTGGCCACTCCACTTCTTATCTGTCACTTCAGGCCAAGGGGGCAGAGATTTCCCTAGTTGTTTTCTCTTACATCCCAGTTTTGGAGTTAACATGTTCCCCTCAGCATTCCTTCTAAAATATTTTGTCTTTATCTCCAGCTTAGCACTTAGCATATTTCAGCATGTTTATTTCCAGAATTCTAGGTATTTGTGTTTGTGTGCATGTCATTTCCTTTCTTATGTCCTTAGAAAGTTGATGGCAGGAGCTGCTCTATATTCATCTTGGTGTTGCTCTGCCTTCACAGAACCCAATGTGATGATTCACACATAGGAGGCATTAAATGATATTTATTAAATGAAAGAGTAAAGAGAGGAATACATGGAAGGAGGGTCAGATGACACCAAAAAGGAGGAGCAAGAGAACACCATTACTATCAGCCAAGGGAGTGTGGGTGAGAGTACTATGGGTGAGATTAACTGAGGAATTGCAGTTCAGTCGCGAACAAGATGTTGACACTAAGAGAAAGTGGAACTAAGGTATGTGTGAAACTTTGAAGAGACAGCTATTTGCTTAGATATTTGGTCACACCCTCTTCTCCTCCTGTTCACTCCTCCCATCAACTTATTCATAAATCAATGGTCATATGCTTTGCTTTATTTGAATTTAATACTTGGGAAATCCATGAGAAATAATGTCTTACTATAATGTAAAGTAGTGCTCTTATCTGTGAGAAAGCTAAGAGGACAAATATATGTCCTGGGTAACCATCACAATAAAGAATTTAGGAGAATGATCTACCGACTGGTCTCTGTAACTTGTTTCTCTTCATTTCCATTACCCCTCCCAGGGTATCTCTAGATTTTTCACCCATTCCTGATGGTGTTTGAGGATGAGATGGGGAGAATGCAGCTTCTGAATTCCTCGTTTTATTTGCATACCTCCCACCTACTTAATAATATACACTTAGCACACATAATGTCCTTCCATGTGTAAAATCTTCTCTGCCTCCCACCCCCAGGGACAGATGCCTCCAGCATCCAGTCACTTTATTTGCCATGGTGCTCATCACACTGAACTGTGAGAGTGTGCTCATCACACATTAGCCTGTATGAAGGTACAGATATTGTTTTAAATCATTAAATCTGACCCAGCATCAGAGTGTCTGGCTCATATGGGCTCATTAAAGAGTTGTTGAGTGAATATATACAAGCATGAAGGAATGAATAATATAGTAAAATAATCACTTCTCTTTAGCTTGCTTGAAATTACTTGGCTTCTCTTACCTTTGGGTTTTTACTTTTTGAGAATTGTCAAGGACTTTGGGATGTTATGACTCTCTTAAGTAACAGGCAAAAATGTCATTGTATGAAGATTTAATGATATAATATCATTGCCAGCTGGTTTTAGCACTCAGGGAATTTAATAGAAAATTTCTAACATTGTCTTTAATTTGTTTAAATATTTATGAACATCACTTTTGAGAAAACATATCTGGGGTTATTGTTTTATAGAATTCATTTTGGTGTGGTTTCAATGGTTTGGTAGTTCAACGTGTTTTAATAAATTCTGCTAGAACTATCTGTAAATTCTCTGGAATCTGAGTGGGTGTCTTTTTGGATCTCATTTCTGCTTGTCCCACCTTCCAGGGCCCCAGATTAAATCAGTGTGTCTGCCACAAGGATCTTGGGACATTCAGACCAGCAGTCCTCATCAGAGCTCATCATCTTCTGATATGGAGTCTAGATAATCTGTGTCAACATATAGGAGAAATCCAGAGAACAAACTGTCTGCCCAACCTGGATCCGAGAAGAGGCCATTCTGGTCAGCGAAGAAGATCTCCAGCCAGACTTCATCTTCTGGCTGCAGATAGATGACTGTGGACCCCGAAGCCACGTCATGGTTTCCTGTGTTGGCATCAAAGGTCTTTATCCGGTACTGCCCATTGTGTACTAGCCCAATTGCCAGATGCTTATTTGCCAATGTGATATCATAAGAAAAGTAATAGATTCCTGGGAAGGCACAGATGAACTTCCCTGTTGCAGGGTTGTAGTGCTCTCCTTCATTGAAGAGGACCTTGTTAAATATAATTGGTAATCTTTCTTCTGGGTAGCTGGTTGTGATGCCAACAGAAAAGGCAGATTTGAGCACGATGCTTCCACATCTACAAACACCAGGCAGCCCTGGGTCCCCTTGCTCTCCTCTGTCTCCCTTTGGTCCAGGAGGCCCAACAGGACCTACTTCTCCTTTTTCTCCCTCAGGTCCCATGGGTCCTTTCTTCCCAGTCTCTCCTTGGTCCCCTTTCTCTCCAGCAAGGCCCAGTGGTCCAGTCTTACCTCTCAAACCTTCAAAAAGAGTTTATAGTTTAATTAACAGTTTCTGTAAATATAGAGTCACAAACAACATGCCCACATACCCTAAATTGTTTTTCTCAGTCAACTTTCAACAGTATACTACTACATAATTAATATTTAAATAAATCACTGATGCACTAAAATGGAAATAGAAAAATTTCATCAAAATGTCAAGAAAATTTTCCTGAATATGTAAGAAATCATTTAAAACCTGATTAATTTAAAATAAGTAACCGTCATTTTGATGACAGATTACCTGCTGCTAAATTAGACACATATAGATAGTTATCTCTATAGGAGGAATTCAAGGAGCATGATATTATTCCCCAGAGTGAGGTCATGGGGGAAGACAGAACAAGATGAATCCTTAGAGGCTACTTAATCTTATGCACCATTCTACTTCTATCAGGATTATTAGTATTGGGTTGGCCAGAAAGTTTTGTTTGGGTTTGGAAAAACCCGAACGAACTTTTTGGCCAACCCAATAAAAAGTTAAAGTGAGATTAGCTCATATTTATTGAACATTTACAATGTATCAGGGTCAATGCTTTAGGTGCATGCATTATCTTCTTTAAGCCCTGCACAACTTTATGAACTAAGAATTATTATTACTTCCGCTGTAGATGAGAAAACTGAGCCATGGAGAAATTAGTTTGCTCAAGGAAACAGAGCTAGGGAGTGATGGAGCTGTGATCTGAACTCATGCCTGCCTGACTCTGGCATCTGAACATCTGGGGCAGTGGCCAGAGTGTCATTTGTAAAGTGCACCACAGTAAGGGCTCTTCAATATGTCATGATAACCAAACAACAGTGACTGCCACCACTGTGCAGGAGTTCATTTTTGAAGGAGAAAACTGAATCCCAGAAGGGTGAAGAAACTTGCTTCAGTAGCAAGACTAGGACTGGAATCCAAGTCTTAGCCTAATGATGTTTCTCCTTCATCAAAATGCCTCTTACTTTTGGGGCTGAAATAAAAAACCTTTCATTCTTTTTGGCTCTGCAGCTAAATGGTTGTATTATTTTAGGCAAGTCCTTTACTTTCTCTGGGTCTCCATATTTGTAGAAAATACATAAGGGCTGTGAAAGGATTTCAACAAATTCAAAATCATCATACTGGAATATTTTCTGTTTGTTCAGATATTTATATCTACAGGTCAACCATAGGCTAATTGTAGAGAAATTGTGACCATGCGTTGAAAGTGATAAGCAAAATCTATTTAATTTTTAAACCGTATATGTAATAACAGTGACTTAAAAGCATAAAAAATGTCATTCAATTTTATGGCCAAATCCATTCCATAAATATTTTCTTGAAAAGTATCCAAATGATTGGTAATTTGTAATGCACTTTTGTAGTCAGGGAAAGCATATTGTTGTTATATTGTGTACTTTTACTCTTAACTATGTATTTGTTCTCAGGAACTTTTATTAAGCTAAAACTTTTATCTTGATTGTGTTTTGATATCATTTATTTGAATATTACACATACATCAATGTATGAATTTGATCATTTTTCAGTTATTTGGCAAATTTAGAAATGAAGTATTCTGGATAATACAAGTTTCAGGAGAATTAAAGCTTTACCCTTAAAACATCAAGTATTTTGTTTCAGTAATTTTAGAAAGAGGTTGTGTAATAATTTATGATGCATAGAAAATGCTAATAATGAATGTAACCCGTTTTTGGTGACTAGGATCAGCATTGTTACTGGTCATAGGACCATCCTCCAGCTCTAGATGACTTTTGTTATTAAGTCGAAATTCCACTAGCCCCAGCCAAAACAAACTGGTATTTATTTCTGGAAATAAGGACATAATAGTCTAATCTTTCAGTGTTTGTTTCTTTTTGGTAGAAATGAAATATGAATACTATTTTACTATTAAATTAACTTTTGAATCAAGGACTACAACTTATACATTGTTATTTTATTTTCAATAGGAGCTAACTTTTGCTGTCTTCACCAGTGACTGATGTATCAATAAAAAAACATTTTGGCATCAGTAACAATTTCTGCCATTAAATTTCATTATGCACTGAAATTTCTTTGCCTCTATAACTTTGGGCAAGTCACTTATTGTCTTAGTTTCCAATGCCCCATTTGTACTATGAAGAAATTGGATCTAAGTTCACTCTAAAGCCATTGGGAAAGTAGTAAACAGTGACTCAGTAGACTTGACAAGCCCTAATTCAGCCATGGATTAGTTAGGTGACTGTGAAGAAGGGGCTTTACCTCTCTGACTTTAGTTTCCCAGTTCTTGAAATGAAGGTGTTGGACTAGATTGCTTGAGGTTTCATCCTCTTGAAAATTCTTTGAGACCAAACCGTAAATACTAAGATGCAATTTTACAATGCTAGCCGTGAAAAGATCTTTATAATCTCAACACTTGGATCTCTATAGCTATTTAATATTTTGAACTGCTGAGAGTTAGATAATCAGGGACCAGTGGTAATAATTTACAGTAATTCTTTCTGTTTGCATGAAGGATTTACCCTTGTGATAAAAGCCAATTAATGAAGAATGGAATGAAGGGATAAATCATTCCCCCTCCCTATTCAGTCAGACATATGCTGGGTAGAGAGGAGAATTATGGAGTGTTAGTCTATGCTTAGATACTGAAGCTTAGAGAGAAAGAATTTCTTCTTAGTTCTCCACAAAACAAGCTTACAAGGATTTTTTTCTTCAGTGCCATTTCTTTTCTCCATCCATCCATCCATCCATCATATATGTATGTGTGCATGCATACATTTATCTAAACCATCTAATACTGATTGGTCATCCACTACATGCCAGGCACTGTTCCAAGGGCTGAATGCCATTGACATGAATGACACCTGTCCTACCCTCAAGTTAGCTGTGATGACATATTATGTTGTGATCTGCAAATATGGGCCATAGCTAAGTTCATGAATATCCAAAGCCATATAATGAAGTAGAATAATCTGTTCATGAGGTGGTTCTAGTGTTATTTGAAGATATTTATATGGATGTGCATTCTCATTAAATTAAATTTTAAAAATATGCTACCACAATAATTGCTATAGACCCGTGAGGGAGACAGATATTTTTACAGAAAATTGATAATTCAGTATAATAAACTCTGTATTTGTAATTTAGAGGAGGGAAGTTGGAGAAGACATATACTTGACCTTGCCAGGGGGTTGAGGTGGATGTGGTGGGGATGAATGGAAGACATATATGGTATTAAAGGGGAAACAGGAAGTAGAAGATTCCAACCAAGTTGTTTCTAGTTCTAGCCACATTAAAAGCTAATTCTCAAAGCCACAGGACTCTGTTCTTATTGTTTGTAAATGAGGTGTGCTTCTCTTCATTGACCACAAAGGCATTCTTACCTTTCTTAGCTGTCGTATATCCTTACTTGTGTATATGTATCAATATATATTGGATTTAAATAACTAAGGTTGGGAAAGTCTTTTTTACTTTTGAATCTCAATTTTGTCATTTGTAACATTATTATTATTATTGATTATAATTTTAGCTAATAAGGTTATGGCTGAAATTAAGTACTAAATGTAAAATTGCTGACACACAGTAAGTTCTTGGTGATGATGGTGATGATGGTGATGATGGTGATGATGGTGATGATGATACTGACATATTGTAATCATGTGTGTTTCCATATTGGCCTCCCCCACCCAAATGTTTGCTTATCAAGTCAGGGACAATGTCTTGTTCATGTTTGCATTCCCTAGAACAGTGGTCTCAACGGGGGGCAATTAAACACTGCCCACCAAGGGAAAGTTGGCAATGCCATAAGACATTTTGGTTGTCACAATTGGTGGGGGAGGTCACTGACATCAAATGGGATGCTGCTAAATGTCATTCAATGCACCAGATAGCCATCCCACAGTTAATAATTATTTGGACCCAAATATCATCAGTGTGGAGGTTGAGAAACACTGGTTTAGAACAATACTGGAGAGCAAGAGGTGCACAAAAATATTTGTTGAATGAAAAATGCATGAATGGATGGATGAATGAATGGATTGATGAATATGGGGGATAGCCGATCTCATATATGGTTAAAATTGTAGCAGTTACAAACATTCAATTTGCTCTGAATACATATCCATATACATATCTTTAAATAACACTAGAACTACCTCATGAAATGGATAGCTCATTTCTAGTTTATTATATGGCTTTGGATATTCACAAACTTAGCTGAGGCTAATATTTGCAGATCACAGTGTAATAAATAATAACAGCAAACATTTACGGAATGCTTACTACATGGCATTTATTCTATTGAGTACTTTGCATGTATTATCTTCCTTAATTTCACAATGACACTTACTACCCCCAACTTACAAATAAGGAAACCGAGGCTCAAAGAGGTTTTCTTCTCAAGGATGCTGTTAGTAATTGAAGATGTCATGTCTTTCTGACTCCAGTGAATGTTTCTGTGACTCCTACATTATTGCTTCTAGACACAATAAACTAAAAGGGCCAGTAGTATCTAACTATGATCCTGGTGTTATTATTATAGGCTTTCAAACGTATTCATGATCATGATACAGCAGTAAGAGTGTTCATATGTGCTACCAAATAGAGCCTTTGAAAGATGAAATGTAAGCTCCAAATGAAAAGTTCTTTATCTGATGTTGAAAATTTACCTAAAGATACTTTATCTAGTGTTGATTAAGGGTCATAGATTCAGTAGCTTCTTATTTGCCAAATATTTTCTGCATGATAAATTCAGCAATGAATTGGTATCTAATCTTCTGAATATATATTATGATATTGTTTCATATAATACCAGTAAATCACGTGCAATGACTAGATAGAGATGTATTTCTTAGATCTACTGACTTTTTCTTCCTGTCTTTTGTTCCACATTTTACACTCAGAAACTTGTTTTCAAAGATGGATTCCATCCAAATTTTCCTCTTTTAGGGTTAACACAGCCTTACTAGAGTTTCAATTCAGTTTACTTTGAAGGATTGCAGAATCTGGCAAGCTTCATGGGCCAACTTATTTGTGGGGAAAAAAGTGAAAATTACTGAAAGAGTAGGACACAATTGTGTTGCTGTAAAGAGCAATACGACATCTATATTTCAGCTGCTACAGGACAGGTGGGAGAGTGTTGAACTAGGAAATGTAGGCTATACAGTATTATTGTCATTTCCTTTGTGACAAGTAAGCCTTTTGTGTCTTTGTTAAGGATATGAGTGCAGAGCAGGATGGCCTCTGTGCTTTTGGATCCTAGTTCCTGCCTCTCCTTCATCTCTCTGTCTCCTCCCCATCCATCTGTCTTTCTATCCATCCATGCTGTCTCGCATGCAGCCATTGCCCGCTGGCTGTACCAGCCCAGAGGTCACGGACATCAGATGTTCTAGATGACTCCAGCTCTGCCAGTCACTAGACATGCACTTCCATTTTCAGTAATTCATTTAATCATGCTACCGCTCTGTGTTCTCATGTATAAAACGTGATCACGTCCCCTTGAAAGAGTCGTCACTACGATGCAATGAGAATGCAGTCGTCACTACGATGCAATGAGAATGCAGGTAGAGGGTTTAGAGCAGTATCTGAAGCATAGTGAGGACTCAGTAAATTGTTACGATTAATGAAGGTGAAGTTGAGAAGGGATTTAAAGGGCAATTCTCATTAGAAAAAGCAACAAAACAAGGGAGTGATTTTCAGGGGGGGGTGACAGAGGGTTTTTTTTATGGAACTTCATTCATTACCTGCAGCCCCCTTTTCACCTTTCTCTCCTTTCCTGCCGTCTCTACCATCTCGTCCTGGAAGGCCGATCCGACCATGGGGCCCAGGGGAACCATTTGCTCCAGGGGGGCCTGGAGGTCCAGGTAAGCCAGGAATGCTACAGATATATCTTGGGGAGTAGCTGTCTCCTTTGAACTGATTACCCCGAGGTTGTCCACTCGCACAAATGGCAAAACTTGTAACATAGAGCAAGACAAACATCTTTGGCTCTGGAAGAGAAACACACGGACATAAATGCACCCTCTCAGGTGGGGCTTTTGGCATAACTGAACATGAGAATGGATATTTGCAAAAATTCACCCCAGGGCTCACCTCTCCATGTGTGTCTAAATACCCTGTTTGCCCTAATAATTCCATTGAAAATTATTAGCACTTTATTGATAGAGAGTTCTCAGTGCCCCACACAAGGGTTCGTGGAGATGAAGTCGGTGAAGATTTTTAAAAATTCCAGAATAAATCACTTTGTTGCATTTGCATTTTCTTTTCTGCAGGAATCAATGGTGGACTTTGAAAAACAATGTTTTGCTTTTGCAAAAGTACACATTTTTAAAAGGAAAATTAGAGATGCAAATGAATAAGATAAACATTAAAGTTATTCTCACCACTCACAGATAATTACTCTTTACATTTTGACGTATACATCCTTCTGGTGTTTTCTTTCTATGCTATGAAGAAAAGTGATGTTATGACATTCCTGCAAGTCTTTAACTTTTTTTCACTTAACAATATATCGTGAGCATCTTTCCATGTCAAAAATTATTCATAACATTAAAAAATTGTTGCATTTGCCTCTACTATCCTTTATGTACAACATTCCCCATTATAGACATTTGCTTCCAGTTTTCTGCTAGTATAAACACCATGATAGATAGACATCTTTATATCTAATCTTTGCATGCTTCCACAGTCGTTTTCTTAGAATTTATAGGCTTTTTAAAGCAAGAGAAAGGAAGTGACATTTTCAGGAAAATCATGTTTTTCATTTGATAATCATGTGTAATGCCAATTAGTGTTAATTGGAGTACTGTGCATGTCCTGAGTGGAGTTGTCTCAAACTTTAATTTAAAATCTGCAGGATATAATGCCCTACTGTCCCATTAAGCTGTTAGCACTGGGGCTCAATTAAAGAGCTGAGTGAAATTAAATCACACACGTTGCCACATGGTCTGAGTGAAGCAGGCAACAGATCTCTTCAGCTCTGATCTAATGGGATTTGGTTTTTCCCTCCACAAAGCCTGGCCACTGAGGATGATGGATCATTTATTAGCATCACATTTGGCATATAGGCTGAGAGGTGTGTAGTGTAGGCTTGGGACACTTGATTTTCTAGGCTAATGTCTTAGAGCTATCAGCATCTTGGGTGGGAGTATACATGTGATTCTGGGGTGGTATAAATGAGCAGTTATTGCATGGTTGGACCTATGCTTTAATAAGAAATCTGTGGAAACAAACTAAAAGTCTATCGACAGATGAATGGATAAAGAATATGTGGTATATATATATGCATACACACACACACATACACAGTGAAATATTAGCCATAAGAAAGAATGAAATAATGCCATTTGCAGCAACATGGATGGATCTAGAGATTATCATACTATGCAAAGTAAGTCAGAAAGATATGATACCATATCAAATACCATATGATATCACTTATATGTGGAATCTAAAATATGATACAAATCAACATATCTACAGAACGAAAACAGACTCACAGATATAGAGGACAGACTTGTGACTGCCAAGGGAGAGGGTGTAGGGGAGGGAAGGGTTGGGAGTTTGGGATTAACAGAGGCAAACTATTATATATAGGATGGATAAATAACAAGGTCCTACTGTATAGCACAGGGAACTATACTCAATATCCTTTGACAAACCATTATGGAAAAGAATGTGAAGAAGAATGTATATATATGTCACTTTGTTGTATAGAAGACATTAACACAACATTGTAAATCAACTATACATCAATAAAATAAAAAAAAGAAATCTGTACAATGCTTAATGTATATGCCTGGTGTACACTTGCCAAAAGGAGATAATCATAACATGTGGGAAAAGCAATTGGATAGAGTTTCTTTTTTTTTTGACAGCCACATCAGAAAATTAACCAGCACACTGTACCACTTTTATAGCACCCATGAGGAAATTGTAACATCTTGGAATTAGATCCAGAAATTTGCCAGAGCATAGGAATGACAAACTGAGAAAAACATAGTGTGCACATGTAGTTCAAAATAAGTCTGATTCCTAGAAATCTAATTAGTGAAAAACTGAAGCAACTTATCCAAATATAGGCTCTGTATCCTTGACCACATCTCCATGTTACCAGTGCCCTTACCCCCCCACCAAAAAAAATCAAATGGAACATTTTTCTATGCCCTGTCTGCTTATAGAACACAAACTCAAAATTATTTATCTTATTACTCATCTGGGATTAAGGCACGTTCTGAAAAGCCCAGCAGATCTGATAAACATTCCAGCCCTTCCAAAGGTGCCTCAGATGAAAGAAAATGGAAAGAATCTTTTATTCAAACCCTTGTCAGTTAAAACAAGACAGAATGATTAAATTGCTAGATCTTCCACCTTGCAAAAAACTGATTAGAGGAAGCTTTGAGAAGGGATTTAAAAGAGGAGAACAGATACTTATAAGGAGACTTTTAACCAGACCTGGAATGCGATGCTGTAGCTGAAGCCAGGAGCTGGTCCTAAGAGGGAC
This sequence comes from Delphinapterus leucas, assembly GCF_059928025.1. NCBI lineage: Eukaryota > Metazoa > Chordata > Mammalia > Artiodactyla > Monodontidae > Delphinapterus > Delphinapterus leucas. The sequence goes on along the minus strand of NC_143133.1, from coordinate 42,757,078 downwards.
TTGAAACGATCTGGTGAGAAGGTGCTTTGGGCAGTGGCATCTCAGACACTGGTGGAGATGCCGAGAACACACATGACAATAGTTGGGGATCAGTCTATGAAGGAGCGTGTGGTCAGAGTTGAGGTTATGATGGATAGAGTATGCAAAAATTTTAAAGATGTGCTTGGGAGAAGGATGTTAATATTTACAAGAGCCAGGCAAAGGTACTCAAAGAAAGAATAAATTAAAACAACTGAAACAAAGATATTCATTGAACAAATGGTTTGCAATTCTTTGACAAATGCACTAGAATATTGTCTGCACAGTAGTTTAAATGCTGAAAGCATTCCTAGTTAGAATACTTTGAAAGGCACTCAGCATGGTTATCCATTAATAACCCTCATCAGAATTGAGGGACGAGGTGTTGCGGCACCTGACCTGTGAGGATGACATGATGGTGAGTGGCTTGGGTTGAGGCTTGGGACTCAAATCGTCAGGATGACAAAGGGGTGTGGGTTATAATGGAAAACTACAGTGGCATTATCTTGTAATGGTTCTTCATTTCATTTAAAAGTCAAAAGCCTCATGGTACATGGTCTACAAGGCCCTACTTGATTGGTTGCCCACCTTTCTTACCTCCCTGACTTCATCTTCTTCTACTCTCTTCCCACTTCCTCACCATCTGTCACACTGGATCCCTTGATGTTTCTCGAAGATGCCAGACACGCTCTGCCTTAGGGCCTTCACACTGTCTCTTCCCTCTGTCTGGAGCTCTCTTCTCCAGGATGCCTACATGTCTCCCTCCCTCATCTGCTTCTGCCTTTGTTCAAACGCTACCATTTCATTCAAGCCAACCTTCACCTCTTCATCTAACATTGCAGACGGCCTTCTCCTATCCATGACGTGCCCTCTTTCTGTTCTGTTTTCTTCTGTTCTCCATTGTGCTCATCATCCTCTAATTTACTAGATTATCCTTAATTTTATTACGCTTTTAAATTTGTAAATATCTCTATCTCATAGAATGTAAGCTTCATGAGGGCAGGGATCTTTGTGTTAGCCATTGATGTCTCCAACCACGTAGAATAGTGTTTAGCACAAAAAACTCAGGCTGAGGGCAAAGGAGATTTTGGGAGCGAGGAAGGTGTGATTTTTGTGGGAAAAAGACTAGATAGAAATTATGGAATATGAGAATATTACAAAAGAAAGAGGAAAGAGAGAATTTAAAGAAATATTCCTGGGGTCTATGGGTCCCTTTTGCAGTATCTGTCTGAGAAATACAGATAAAGGATTTAAGTTGTTTTAACTTTGTATAGTCTAAAGTATTTAAAATATTTATTTTTATATAGATAAAACATGCACCTTCATAAAATTAAAAAAAGATGTGCAATGAAAAGGAAATCTCTTCTCTTTCCTCTCAGTCTCCCAGACATGTAGGTTCCTTCTCTAGAGGCAATCACTGTTGCTAGTTTCTTGTGGGTCCTTCCGCCTGTAGGCATACTGTATGCAAATTCCTGCACCTTGCTTTTCCACTTAGCTTGGAGATATCAGTATATAGATAGAGCTGCCTCATTCGTTTTTTGGTCGCTGTGGAATATCCATCGTAAGAATCTATTATATTTAACAAGTCACTTATTGATGGATAATTGGGACATTTTTATTCTTATGATATTACAAACAATAGTGCGATAGATATTTATATGTATATTCTTTGCATGTGGTTTATGACATGAGCAGCAAATAGCTTTTCCCAGTTTGTTTTTTCACTTCATTCATGTATTTTAAAAAATCTTTTTATCTTGAAGACACTTTTGGGGGTTCAATTTCTTGTGTTTAGAAGGTCTTCCCCACTTCAAGATAATAAAAAGAATTCTCCCACTTTTCTTTCAATTTTATTTTCATTTTTTCACCTTTAAAATTTGAGCCATTGGAGTCTTTCTGATTAAAATGTGTGAGGTAGGGATCCAACTTTATATTTTCAACACCTTGTATTAAAAAATCCATCCTTCAACCACTGCCCCACTCGTTTGTGATGAATTTGGTTATTCTGACTGGGAATGAACTATGTGAGTCATGGCTCTATACACATTACAGTACTTTTAAACAGCTTTTTGAGATTTAATTTACACACAATAAAACTGACCAATTTAAGTATACAATTCAATGTACACCATAATCTAATTTTAGAACATTTTTAAAACTACAAAAAGAAACATACACATTAGCAGTCACTCCTCATACAAAATACTTTGAAATATTACATTGAATTATGTAAATTTATGCAGAATATGTGCTAAAATGTATTATTTTTTTCCACTAGTGTGCTCCTTTGGAGTTAGAAAATCAAAGCTCTGGAAATATTGTTAATTTGAACAGATCTGTCCTGGATGTTAGTTGTAAATGACTCTCTATCCTATTTTTCTGTAAGGATTACAAAGTAACAGATCTTTAATTTTTTTAAATACCCATTTTAAAAATTATAATACTTTGTGGTACTATAGATTTCAAAGCCTTCATGTTAATGTATATTTTGAATCTGTAAGGCAGGGATGTAGTATATAGTGTTTTGTAAATATTTTAAGTCATAAAACCCTTAGTTTTTGCTAAACTAGCTATGGAAAATACTTGGAGAAATACTGAATAAATCAGTGCAAAGATTCAGCTTCTAGAAAATGTGCCCACAGTTTGAGAGCTTTCAGTAAATAACTTGTTTTTTCTTTATTATAAAATAAAATAAGCCGATGCATACATGGTCAACTAATACTTGACAAGGGAGCCAAGAATACTCACCAGGCAAAATATAGTCTCTTCAATAAATAAATGGTGTTGGAAAAAACTAGATATTCACATGCAAAAAAAAAAAAAAAAAAAAAGAAATTGGAACCCTATCTCACACCACTCAAAAATATAACTCAAAATGGGTTAAGGACTTAAATGTAAGCCCTAAAATCATAAAACCTCTGGAAGAACACACAGGGAGAAAGCACTTGACACTGGTCTTGGCAACAGTTTTTTGAATATGACACCAAAAACATAAGCAACAAAAGCAAAAATAAACAAGTGGGACTACACCAAACTAAAAAGCTGCACAGCAAAAAAAATGATCAACAAAATGAATAGGCAACCTATGGGGGATAAAATTTGCCACTCATGTATCTGAGAAGAGGTTAATATCCAAAATTCATAAAGAACTCATATAACTCAATACTAAAAACCAAATAATCCAATTAAAAATGGGTAAAGAATCTGAATAGACATTTTTCCAAAGAGGACATATGAATGGACAGCAGGTACATGAAAAGATGCTCAACATCACTTATTATCAGGAAATTGAAAATGAAAAAAACCCCAATAAGCTGTTAGAATGGCCATCATAAAAAGACCAGAGATAACAAGTGTTGATGGGAACATGGAGAAAAGGAATACTGTACACTGTTGGTGAGAATATAAACTGGTACAGCCACTAGGGAAAACAATATGGAGATTCCTCAAGAAATTAAAAATAGAACTACCATATGATCCAGCAATATCACTTTTGGGTAGTATTTATCTGAAGGAAATGAAAATCATTACCTTGAAGAGATGTCTGTATTCCCATGAAAACTCTAATTCGAAAAGGTACATGCACCCCAATGTTCATAGCAGCATTGTTCACAATAGCCAAGACGTGGGAGAAACCTAAATTTCCAACAACAGATGAATGGATAAAGAAAATGTGATATATATGTGTGTGTGTGTGTGTGTGCGTGTGTGTGCGCGTGTGTGTCTGTGTGTGTATAAAATATACAATGGAATATTATTCAGCCACAAAAAAGAAGGAAATTCTGTCATTTGTGACAACATGGATGAACCTTGAAGGCATTATGCTAAGTGAAATAAATCAGACAGAGAAAGACAAATTATCTTGCTTATACGTGAAATCTTAAAAGCTTAACTCACAGAAACAAAGTAGAATTGTGGTTACCGGGGGCTGAAGTGTGGAGGAAACAAGGAGTTGTTGGCCAAAGGGTACAAACAAAGGATCTTCCAGCTATGAGATGAATGCGTTTTGAGGATCTAATGTATAACGTGGTGTCTATAATTAACAATACTGTATCATACACTTGAAAGTTGCTGAGAGAGTTGATCTCAAATGTTCTCACTACACACAAAAAATAATAATTACCTGAGGTGATGGATGTGTCAACTAATCTTATTGTGTTAATCATTTTGCAATACATATGTGTACCAAATCTTCATGTCATATACCCTAAACTTACACAATGTTATATGTTAATTATATCACAATAAAGCTGGAAAAAAATTTAAAATGTAGGTGGTAGACATGTAAAATTGTCCAGCTGCTGTACAAAACAGTATGGTGATTACTCAAAAAATTTAATATAGAGTTATCATATAATCCAGTAATTCCATTTCTGGGTATACCCAAAAGAAGTGAAAGCAGGGGCTCAAACATGTTTGTATACCCGTATTCACAGCAGCATTATTCACAATAGCCAAAAGGTGGAAGCAACTCAAGTGTCCATCAACAGATGAATGGTTAAACAAAATGTGGCACATACACACAATGGAATATTATTCAGCTTTTAAAGGAAGAAATTTTTGACACATATTACAACATGGGTGAATCTTGAAGACTTTGATGCCAAGTGAAATAACCCAGTCACAAAAGGACAAATATTGTATGATTCTACTTATATGATGTGTCTAGAATAATCAAAATTGTAAAGACAGAAAATAGAATGGTGATTACCAAGGGCTGGAGGGAGGGAGAAATGACGAGTGAGTGTTTAATGAAGACAGAGTTTCAGTTGGGGAAGATGAAGAGTTCTGGAGATGGATGGTGGTGATGGTTGTACAGCGTTGTGAATGTACCTAATGCCGTAGAACTGTATACTCTGGCAAGTTTTATGTTGTGTATATTTTACCACAAAAAAACTAAGTAAAAAAAGATTAGGGGCTTCCCTGGTGGCACAGTGGTTGAGAGTCCGCCTGCCGATGCAGGGGACATGGGTTCGTGCCCCGGTCCGGGAAGATCCCACATGCCGCGGAGCGGCTAGGCCCGTGAGCCATGGCCGCTAAGCCTGCACGTCCGGAGCCTGTGCTCCGCAACGCGAGAGGCCACAACAGTGAGAGGCCCGCGTACCGCAAAAAAAAAAAAAAAAAAAGATTAATTGGGATGTATGGAACCTACTAGTATTCTTATTACTGTGCTTTCAAGACACCATTTACTCAATCCCCACACCACTTTTATGAAGTTGGCGCTATTATCTTCACTTTATAAATAATAAAATGGAGAGTCTGAGAGTTCAAGTCCACACAGCCCTAAAAATGGCCCAGGCAGGATTTGAACTGAGCTCTTTTGTCTCTAAACACTTGGGTTTTCCCTGACATCATGTGAAGGAAACTAACATTACTTCATGGCAAAGGGCTCAATTACTAATTCAAGTTGAAAATGTGTTTTGCTTGGAATTCATTAGGAGGAGGATAGGTAACCATGGAGGCCAAAACAAGACATATCCTTGGCCTGCAGGGGAAGGGATTTCACAACAGCAGGGTTTGTCCTCCTCTGGCTGCACTAGGAGTGCACTGTGAGCAAGACGGGATCAGACCTGAGCTGCTCACACCCCAGTGCCTTCTGTTTGTTCTTCCTCAGCTCTCCCTTTGGGGCCCTGGTTTTCCTCCTCAGAACAGCTTCTTCTGTTGGCCATGAAGTCCCTTCCTTCTCCTGTCTCTACTCCACCCAGCATAGCCACACAACCACACTGTGTTATGGCTAACTATTGCTTTTTCTCCACCAAAATGCAAGCTCTATCACAAACATTTAGGACAAAGACTGATCTACAGTAGAGGCTCAACAAAAGTTGAATGAAGGAAAATATTCATCAATATTTATTCTTATAAACAGTTCATAATTTATAAAGCTCCATCTGCTGTATGTAAAAGGCTATGATGGCACAACAGTAATCTGTTCTAACATCTGTCAAATATTTTGTCATCTACAGAGCAACGTTAAGCCTGTATCATCTTCCCAAGGACCCTTTTGTGGTAGGTTGGACAGGGAACCAATGTCCAGAGAAGTCAGGTAACTTGTTTATGGTCACAAAGCTAGTGTCAGACCAGAGATTTGAAACCAGGTCTTCAGTTTCATGGATTCTTCTTCCAGAGCCATCTGTTTAATAAACTCAAAAGCTACTATAATGAAATAGGACATTGCAGCCAAATCTGCCAAAATTCTAAAAAAAGAGTAAACACCATACCTTGCTCTGGGATGGTGGGTTGCTCCAGAATTCTAAATCCACAAGAGACTGAGGATCTTTCATGAGAGCTCAGAGAAAATCTTGCTTTGGTACCAGACAGAAAAACAGATCCAAGTTCTCAGAGGTTTCCAAATAGTTGTGCTAAAAATAATTCTCTCCATTAGTCCCAAAGAGCCAGAGGCAATGAAAGTCATTCATTGGGTGAGGCTCAATCAGGGCCAGTTAAAAACCTCGATTTTGTTTGAGTTAAACCTGAAGGTGCCTGCTTTTCTTGACCGTTAACTGTAGAGGCGCCTCCATCTCTGTGTGTTGTGGCCTCGTTTTCAGATTTGTTTACTTAATTTTTTCCCCTCTTCATTTGTTTTCCACTGAGTGGATGTTTCAGGAAAAAAATTACTCACTGACTGGAAATTAGTTGTTAACTTAGAGAAAAAAGTTATGTCCTTTTTGAGCATTTTCAATGTAGAATCTTCAGATTCTGGCAGTGGGATTGTGTCTCATGAGATAACAAGGAAAGATGTCCCTATTCTGGGTAAATACGGCAGGAAAATGGTCCCTCATCCTATGTGCTACAAAATGAAAGAGGGTGATGAATACTGTACTGCTGTTTTCTTTGTTCTCTGAATGGATAAATGATTGGATATTTTCAGAAGACTAATAGGTCTTTGTTCATATAGAGAATGGATCACAACTCAAAAGGCAGAATGGTTCTCCAGACCCTATGACAACTCATCTTCAGTGCTATCAATTTCTTTTTGTCCTTTTGATACGAACCTCACGTATATCCTTACAAGAGCAGTATGTAGTTCATGATGGTGTTTATGGAAACTGAGTGACTGAAAATTTTTGTTTTTATTTTGCTTTCCCCACCATTCTTCTCAAGCTATTAAGAATGCAAATTGAAAGAAATACTTCCAGTTAGGGAAATGGGCACGAATCACAAATTTGACCAAGAATATTCGTGGGCTTTATTTTGCCTTAGCTATCCACCCTCCCATCTGGAGGACATAGTCTTCTGAATTTATTGGCTGTCAAAAATCTGAGTTCGAACATAGAGTCATAAAAATAATGCCTTGAGCATAGAAGTGAGGCACAGCTTTTGCTAAAGTAGAGTAGGACCTTAATCAGAGAGAGTTTCCTCATCCTCAAAATAAAATGGCTGTCCTTATGTTACTCAGCTATAAAAAGGAATGAAATTGAGTTATTTGTAAAGAGGTGGATGGACCTAGAGTCTGTCATAGAGAGTGAAGTAAGTTAGAAAGAGAAAAACAAATACTGTATGCTAACACACATATATGGAATCTAAAAAAAACAGTACTGATGAACCTAGTGGCAGGGCAGGAATAAAGATGCAGAGGTAGAGAACAGACTTGAGGACACGGGGGTGGGGGGAAGAGGAAGCTAGGACCAAGTGAGAGAGTAGCACTGACAATTATACACTACCGAATGTAAAATGGATGGCTAGTGGGAACCTGCTGCATAGCACAGGGAGATCAGCTCGATGCTTTGTGATGACCTAGAGGGGTAGGATAGGGAGGGTGGGAGAGAGGCTCAAGAGGGAGAGGGTATGGGGATATATGTGTACATATAGTTGATTCACTTTGTTGTACAGCAGAAACTAACACAACATTGTAAAGCAATTATACTCCAATAAAGATATAAAAAAATAAATTGGTTGTCCTTGATTATTTCTAAGTTTTCTCACCGTTCTTAATATTCTCTCATCTTGTGCCTCATGAGGTGGAGCTTAAAAAGTAATGTCAGCCACTCTATACCTTACATACAAGTAGAGATACAAGTCACCTGGAAGGGGATACTTGATATTGAGAGAGGTTACTCAGGTGACTCTCTGCATAAAGGGAAGCACTTGGTGGTGGTTTGATGAAGGTTTTCCTCTCAGGGACCCTTGGCTGGAGAGGGGTTGAGGCTATTTACTTAAAGCATCCAGGGCCTTCTGGAAAGGAAGGAACCAAGGACCCAGCCCCTTCTTTCCATGATGTAAACTTAAAGAAATTAGTCATGGACGACAGGGCTGGTTTGGTCCAAAGCCTGCTGTGAAGAACGAATACTGTGGACTCCAGAATGGAATTGAGAGGGAGGTACTTGGGAGTCTGGGCCAAAAGCATTAAAGGATTTGGGGGTGGCTGGTTTTGGTGGAGTACATGGATGAAGCTGAAAGTTCGTCTGTCTTCAGTGATTCTGTCATCACAGCTCTCCTTTGGGGAACAGTGGAGAATTAAGAGGGTCATTATGTTAAAACTTAATAAGGCGGTAGTACCGGGTTTAGTGAGAGCATCTCCTACAAATGGACAAGCATCTACTAGATTCTGCACAATTAGAGTGTGGCAATTTGGTGGCAGCTAAAGCAACAAGACTAGTGGACAAAACTTTTGTTTTTCACTTTCTGCCTGGGATAGAAGTAGACATGACCCCATTTGAACCAAGAATGCCCCTAGAATTCTTAGATCATTCATGGAGGGGAGGATTTAGATCTTGGCTAGTCTACCTGATCATAAAAAAAATGGGATCCTGAGAACTAATTGGAAGAAAGAAAAATGGCATGACTATATTTGAACTTGAACTGGCACATAGGTCATAGAGGCTGAATTCTTTCATTAGTTCACTCCTAGCCTAACACCACAGAACAACCCACTGTCTTGTGTAAGAAGGCCCTGACTATCTGACTTGAAGGTAATATTCCCACACTCCCCTCTGAGGTCTTCTAAAAGGCTGGACTAGAATAGCAGTCCTTATAATCTTAATTTCTGGGATGTCAGCCTGTGGATATGTTCATTTATTTGTATACAAGGGATGACTTTATTTTTACTGAAGTATAGTTGATTTACAATGTTGTGTTAGTTTCTGGTGTACAGCAAATTGATTCAGTTATATATATACATATATTCTTTTCTCAGAATTTTTCCATTATAGTTTATTACAAGATATTGAATATAGTTCCCTGTGCTATATAGTAGGACCTTATTGTTTATCTATTTTATGTATAGTAGTGTGTATCTGCTAATCCCAAACTTCTAATTTATCCCTCCCCTCCCTTTCCCTTTTGGTAACCATAAGTTTATTTTCTATATCTGTGAGTCTGTTTCTGTTTTGTAAATAACTTCATTTGTATCTTTTTTTAGATTTCACATATAAGTGATATTGTATGATGTTTATCTTTCTCTGACTTACTTCACTTAGTATGATAATCTGTAGGTCCATCCATGTTGCTATAAATGGCATTATTTCATTCTTTTTTTATGGCTGAGTACTATTCCATTGTATATATATACCACATCTTCTTTATCTATTCATCTGTCAATGGACACTTAGGTTGTTTCCATTTCTTGGCTATTGTAAATAATGCTGTTATGAATATTGGGGTGCATGTAAGTGATGACTTCTTAAAGGGCCTTTCTCATTCATTTTTCTTTGGATTGGTACAATCTCCATCAAAGAGCTTAGAAATGGGTAAATTTTTCGACCTCCAAAAGAGGTAGATGTGTTCTTATTTTTCTGTCTTAACTTGACCAAGTGTTGACACAATTTACGGGTGTTCATATTTGCTTTTTCTGTGTCATTCATAACTTCCTTAAATTCCCTTTAGTGTTCTATGGCAAGGTTTCTTATATTATTAAAGTATCACTTTATTTTTTCTGTTCTGCAATATTTGAGTTTTTCTTCATTATTTTTCATCTTAGCTAACTTATTATAGTCTATATATTCCTGGATTTACTCTTCTTCACAGAGAGAATAAAACCTTTGAAATTGTCTCCTAGAGCATTCAGACCTCAGATGTTACTAAAGCTTGTTATTGCTTATTTCACTCATCATTTTCACACTTATTTTAGAGACAGTAGCAAAAAAAAAAAGTGGGTAGAAAAATATGCTGAAGGAAGTATTGGCTTAAAGTGAAAAAGTCGGGTTCCATTTACACCTGCCACTCATGCTGAGGCCAAGGTCTTATTCTGTCTTTTCTAGGCAGACGTTTTTTTCTCCTCTCAGCTTGTGCTTATTTTCCTGTAGCCTTAACTCACTTTTCAACTGAATTCAGTTCAATCTAGATCAATCCAATCAACGTTCATGGAGCGTCTCACAGTGTGCTGGTGAACCAGCTCTCAAGAAACAGGTACAGATTGATAGCTTTGTTAGTTTCCTTGGTGTAAGTACTTCCATCATGGCCAATTTCAAGCTACCAACCTGATATTCACTAAATGCAAAGTTGTGTGGAGTTGGCCCTTGCTAGCTGGTCTAAGCTGAATCAGCACAGCACTGGGAATATATATAAGCCAATTCTCGGTACTAGAATTATTTTTAAAAGAAGGTTCTAGCTTATGTGCTAAGACATTACATCATTTTCTCCTTTAATCCTCACCATAACCTCTTGAGGTGAGTAATTTTATCATCCTCCCTTCGTAGATGAGGAATTTGGGCAGGCTGATCCTCAGTTGGCCCACCTAACCACCGTACCATGTATCCCCATAGGGTGTTTCTAACTTTACAAGACCAGGTTCCTGCATCCACACAACTTGCAGGTGGGTGGATTGCACGCCTGACTCCTCCTCTTCCTTCCCATAGCACTGGGTTCGGGTGGGAATCTAACCTTGTCTTTCTAGCCTCAGTGCCTTGCTTATATCATCTCCTCTTGCTTACAAGTCCCTGTTGGCCATGTCCTTCCCATGCCCTTTTCTTCATATGCTCACTTTTGTCCTCCTTATGCATTGCTTTCTCCAGAAAGCCTCCCTGATACTCTCAGCAGGTACAGCCTTCCCTTCCTTCGAACCCTCCTAGCACATTATTTGGATCTCTCTTATGCACCTTAACTCATGGATTCTTAACTAGATCTACTGTATCAGCACACCAGTGGATTAGTTCTAGGTACTGATATTTTTCAAAAGCTCTATGGGTAATTCTGATAGGCAGTCAGAAATTGGGAATCTTTACCTTATCTACTTTTCCTCAAATGATGCCTCCTCTGTTAGTCCTTCCAAGCCAGGGAGTGTCAGTGATATAAATCTGATCTGGTCTTCTCACTCTTTTATTCTGTTCTTTTATTAATCACCTCATTACATACTTACTGAGCTCCTACTATATGCCAGATACTGAGTGATTGATCTTGGTATTCAATGGGGAGCAAACATGGAGCCCTTACCCTTAGAGAGAAAAAGTCTAGTAGGGAAGACAGACATTCATCAAATAAGCATAAGACTATGTTTAGCAGATGTTAATTGGGACTTTCCATCATCTTGGAGTTTCAGTTGAGCACTCAAGGCAGAGAATAATGGGCAATCAGTTCCCATACATCCATTTAAGACTTGCCAAAAACCAGCTGGATCTGATACTAGCTATAGTCCACTTTTACCCACATAAGAGAAAACTAGAAATTCAAAAAGATGAATAGTTGAAGGGGGCCATCAAGGTAGAGAGTCATTAGCTGATAAGGGAGTGCCAAGGACCTCTCCTCTCCCTTCCTATGAGGGAGGAGATGGAGGAATAATATCCCCTCCCCAACTCCCAGGCTAGTGGCAAGGACCCCAAGAGATTACTGTTAGTATCAGAGGTGCCTGCAAGAAAGAAACCACCTTGTTCTCCAGTTGCATATTAACTGAACTGTGAAACTGAAAGCCTTGCAGTTCTCATGGGATCAGAGAAATGTGGGGGAGCTTGACCTACCCCTAAAGTTTGATGTCTTATGTGATCATAGAAATTAGAGAATTCTGAAGGCAGAAGGCTGTCTGGAGAAGAGAGAGCAGTATAGAAGCAGCTATTGGAGAGGCAAGGATGTATGAATTTCCCAAGAGGCAGATGACACTGAGGATGGCAACTGGGATTGGGCCATTTAGGTGGGACCTCTTGAGCCAGGAGGGAGTCCTTCTAGGATGAGGAATCCAGTAAGAAGCCACCTAGCATACCACTGACTGCAGAAGCTGAGGATGGTATGGGGGCAAAGCAGGGTATCACCCAAGGACTTTATCACCCATATTAGGAAATTGTAAAGCATGGAGGTCCCTCAGAAAGCCTCTAATGGCCACGGGAAATGTTCAAACAGAGAGAGCCAGCATTTGAATACCTGGAGCACCAAGCAGGTATCGGCAGCCAGAAAAGAACCATACCAGTACCTATTAAGTAAACATACTTTGGTCACATTTTTCTAATTCTCCTCCCTTCTGATCTGACTCTGGACATGCCCAAAGTAGAAGGAGAGGTAGGAGATGGCGGAAGAGTGAAAAGCATAACATATTCTGAGCTGAAGACTTGGAAAAGAACAAGCTTTCTATTGGATGTGATATTGAGGTGTTGATTTAGATTTGTCTTTTGAATGTCTGAAAATGAGTCACAATTGACCAACGAGATTGTTCATGTCACTCAAAGTGACCAGAAAGCTAAGGAATTTGCCTGAGTTGTCACGAAAGGGCAGAGAAAAAGATCCAACAGGATTTGACTAGAAAAAGTGATGGGAGAAAAATGAAGTTGTTTCTTATTTATATCATATTTAAGACATAGGCGATCATTTAATAAATTCAGGAAACTCTGGAAAGTGTTTTCTGAAGGGAAAGTACCGGGTGTTATGGGAGTGTTTAAGCAGGGCAACCTAGTTGAGACCTAGGGCTTGTCTAAAGAAATGACATGTGACCTGAAATATAAAAGGCGAACAGTCATTAATTAGGAAGAGAAATTAGAAAACACTTCCAGGCTGAGGGAATGCCATGTGCAAAGGCCCTGAGGTGGAATAGGATGATTTTGAAAGGTCATTGAAAAGAGCAAAGGAGAGCATATGCCTGGAACTAGCAGGGCTCTGCTGGGCTTGGAAGGTTCTGGTCTTTATCCTGAAAGGCTGTGAGCAGGGTTTTATGGGGCAGGCTGCCAACTCCCCCTCAACCCCAGTCTGTTACAATAATGAAGTTGATACAAATAGAGGTGATGCTTGCTGCCATTTTCCTGCCTCTCATTGAGGTGACTTCAATAAGCTATACAGACTTCATTTGGCTTATGAACTGAATCTGCTTTCATTGTTGAGAAAGATGTAAGTTCTTGTGAGAAAAGTGGTTTGCATATTTAAAAAAAGGTAATTCACACACTCATTGAATGAACAAATGTCATGACCTCTACCTGTGCCAGGTGCCACCGCAGGCCCTGGAGATGAGGAGCTGAAAGAGGAAGACAGGATTCTAATGCTTTGGAACTCACTCCAGTGAGAATTTCAAGTCATTAGGGAAGGAAGATGCCCTCTGAGGGCATCTGCCTGATTTTTCCATTTTATAGAGAAGAAAATACCTTCAGTGAAAAGTGACTCTTCCAAAGGCCCTATTTATGGATAAGACCAGAGTTAGAACTCAGGTCCCCTGTAAGGTTCTCTCCTCTGTACAGCACATCTAGTTACCAGGACCTGATTCCTGACTTCACACAGAGAAGACACTGCAGTATTTTTCATACACGTAAATACCTATTACTGTGGATAATTGAGAGTTAACATGGTAGTATTATCCCAGATCATAACACTTGATTCTCATCTTTCTACCGCAAATATCACTTCTTATATTTTAAATCATAAGAACATTCTTAAAAATTACAGAAAATTTTGAGCATACAAAAAAGTAGAGACCAAATGGAAAATGAGTTGCTGTGTACCCACCACCAGCTCAATAGTTACTGAGAGGAATATAATTTCATTGATACCCCTACTCAACTAATCCCTTACCCCTGCATTTTGGTATGTTTAGAAGCAAATTCCACACATCATATCATCTATTTCATAACTATTTCAGGAAAACCTAGGAATTATTATCATCTTGGATAATAAATAACAGAGTGATTGACACCGTGCAGCTTCATCAGCCCTTGAGACTTTTAACCAAAAATAGGCTTACTTTAGAGTAGCTTAAAATGTCTTAAAAGCACTTTACTCACAAACTGCTACACTGTGCACTAAAAGTTGCAAAATGTAATTTTATGTAGTCTCAAGCTTTCTCAGTGAAGTTTTCAGAGTCCACAGGGGAGCTCTCTGATGACTTGTTACAGAAATTCCAAGACGTTTTGAGCCCAGTAAAGGCCTGTCTGTGGGTCCGTGTGTTCCAGGAAAGACTACAGTGCAGAGCTGGCCTTTAGTCCTGCCACATGTCAAGGATGGGTGATACTGCTGCCACGTGTAATTTTTGGCTTTTACTAACATAGCCTGTCATACCATCCTAAGATTGTTTAGGAAACACGAGAGAACTAGCATCATCTTTATTTTTTATTTATGTTTTTATTGGGGTATAGTTGTTTTACAATGTTGTATTAGTTTCTACTGTACAGGGAAGGGAGTTCCCTGTGCTATACAGCAGGTTCTCATTAGGTATCTATCTTATACACATTAGTTAGTGTATATATGTCAATCCCAATCTCCCAATTCATCCCACCCCTCCTTTCCCCCGCTTGGTGTCCATTCGTTTTTAAAATGTTAGAGAGTCCTGGAATCTTGGGATGCGAAGGCTAACAGAGTGATCTGCGTTGTCTTGGGCACTTAAGAATCAACAGGCACAGAATGAAGCCTGTCAGCCCTGGGGAAGGATCTCAGTGCAGCTGGGCATGGCCACCTCCATCCCCACCATGGTGCAGACGGAAAGGTGAGGTCAGGGGAAAACCTAACCTGGAAGGCAAACCACAGGAACCAAAACTTTGTGTGTTTGCTTTACCACTTCTATGCTTCTTGTAACAGTGACTTCAATTTGCACATTTCCCTGAGAAATATTTGGCATATGAGAGATTCTGTATCTCTGTTTTTTTAAATTTTTATTTTCTGGTGTTGTGTGTGTGTCCTTAAAATTGACATATAACGGACACATAACATTTTATTAGCTCCAGATGTACAAAATAATGGTTTCATATAGGCATATATTGCAAAATGATCACCACAGTAAGTCTAGTTGACATCTAGCACCATCCATAGTTATAAATTTTTTTTCTTGTGATGAGAACTTTCAAGATCTACTCTCTTAGCAACTTTCAAATATACAATACAGTGTTATTAACTATAGTTTCCATGCTGTATATTTCATTCCAGGTTTATTTATCTTATAGCTGAAAGTTTGTGCCTTTTGACCCCCTTCACCCATTTCACCTACCTCCCATCCCTGCCTCTGGCAACCATCAATCTGATCTCTGCATCTCTGAGTTCATTTTTATTTTTTTTTTAAGATTCTATGTAGAAGTGCGATCATACTGTATTTGTTTTTCTTTGTCTGACTTATTTCATTTAGCATAATGCCTTCAGGGTCCATACATGTTGTTGCAAATGGTAAGATTTCCTTCATTTTTATATGGCTAAATAGTATTCCATTGTGTGTGTATGTGTGTGTGTATATATATATATATATATATATATAATATATATATATAAAACATTTTCTTTATCCATTAATCCATTGATGGACACTTAAAGTTGTTTCTGAGATGCCATATCATTGAATAATAGAAAATAAATAATAGTTACCATTTATCAAGAGTTTTATTATGGCAGGGCACTGTCCTAAGTGCTTTATATGTATTTCTTACTTATTCTTTACCAAGAGCACATGAGGTAGCTGGTATGATTTTCCCATGATAAGTGAGGGGACTGAGGTTAGGGAAAGAAGGGCAAGGCTGGTAAGTGGCAAAGATGGACTCCAAAACCTTCACCTTCACTAGTGATCACATTACCCATATGGGTAAAATCCAAGGCCTATTCAAATTTTGGCTTAGGGGTCTGTCTCCATGACATTCAACACACTTGACAGCAATGAGAATGGGAAACTTCTATTAAAATGTGCTACTTCACTTTTCTTCTCTGTACCTACTCTATAGTTCCTCTCTATTTTTATTGTTAGTATAGCATGGTATCTAAGAATTACACTGGGAACAGTTCAATTGACATCATGCAGAGGCAACCAGCTACTCCTGGAGGGGAAAAAGGGAAATGGGCACTCTGATCTGAAGTGCTGAGTGTGAGGCCTCTGAATGAAGCACCCTGAGAACAAGTGAAACTAGATAAGGCACAAAGGAAAAGAGAAAAAAAAAGCAAACTACAAACCCTCTGAAAAAAAATGCCTCTGCATCTCTAGCTATTGCAGATGTTGGCATCTTCAGTGGAGTCTCCTATTGCATGGGGACCTTCAAGATGGCAGAGGAGTGAGACGTAGAGATCACCTTCTTCCCCACAAATACATCAAAAATACATCTATATGTGGAACAACTCCTACTGAACACCTACTGAATGCTGGCAGAAGACCTCAGATTCCCAAAAGGCAAGAAAATACCCGTGTACATGGCCATGTGGCTGACAGGGTCTTGGTGATCCAGCCTTCTGTCAGGTCTGAGCCTCCGAGGTGGGAGAGCCGAGTTCAGGACATTGGACCACCAGAGACCTCCCAGCCCCACATAATATTAATTGGCAAGAGCTCTCCCTGAGATCTTCATCTCAATGCTAAGACCCAGCTCCACTCAATGACCAGCAAGCTACAGTGCTGGATGCCCCATGCCAAACACCTAGCAAGACAGGAACACAAACCAACCCATTAGCAGAGAGGCAGCCTAAAATCATAATAAGTTCACAGTCACCCCAAAACACACCACTGGATGTGGCCCTGCCCCCCAGAAAGACAAGATCCAGTGCCACCCACGAGAACACAGGTACCAGTACCCTCCACCAGGAAGCCTACACAAGCTACAAAACCAACCTCACCCACTGATGGCAGACACCAAAAATAATGGGAACTATGTTCCTGCAGCTGCAAAAAGGAGACCCCAAACAAAGTAAGTTACACAAAATGAGAAGACACAGAAATAGGCAGCAGATGAAGGAGCAAGGTAAAAGCCCACCAGACCAAACAAACGAAGTAATAGGCAGTCTACCTGAAAAATAATTCAGAGTAATAATAGTAAAGATGATCCAAAATATTGGAAATAGAATGGAGAAAATACAAGAAACGTTTAACAAGGACCAAGAAGAACTAAAGACCAAACAAACAATGATGAACAACACAATAAATGAAATTAAAAATTCTCTAGAAGGAATCAATAGCAGAATAACTGAGGGAGAATGGATAAGTGACCTGGAAGATAAAAGAGTGGAAATAACTACTGCAGAGCAGAATAAAGAAAAAAGAATGAAAAGAATTGAGGACAGTCTCAGAGACTTGTGGGACAATATTAAACACACCAACATTCAAATTATAGGGGTCCCAGAAGAAGAAGAGAAAAAGAAAGGGACTGAGAAAATATTTGAAGTGATTATAATTGAAAACTTCCCTAATATGGGTAAGGAAAGAGTCACCCAAATCCAGGAAGTGCAGAGAGTTCCATACAGGATAAATCCAAGGAGAAACACACCAAGACACATATTAATCAAACTATCAAAACTTAAATACAAAGAAAACATATTAAAAGCAGCAAGGGAAAAGCAACAATTAACATAAAAGAGAATCCCTATAAGGTTAACGGCTGATTTTTCAGCAGAAACGCTAGAAGCCAAAAGGGAGTGGCAGGACGTATTTAAGGTGATGAAAGGGAAAAACCTACAACTAAGATTACTCTACCCAGCAAGGATCTCATTCAGATTTGATGGAGAAAGTGAAACCTTTACAGACAAGCAAAAGTTAAGAGAATTCAGCACCACCAAATCAGCTTTACAACAAATGCTAAAGGAACTTCACTAGGCAAGAAACACAAGAGAAGGAAAAGGCCTACAAAAACAAACCCAAAACAATTAAGAAAATGGTAATGGGAACATACATATTGATAATTACCTTAAGTGTAAATGGATTAAATGCTCCAACAAAAAGACATAGACTGGCTGAATGGATACAAAAACAAGAACTGTATATATGCTGTCTACAAGAGACCCAATTCAGACCTAGGGACACATACAGACTGAAAGTGAGGGGATGGAAAAAGGTATTCCATGCAAATGAAAATCAAAAGAAAGCTGGAGCAACAATTCTCATATCAGACAAAATAGACTTTAAGACTATTACAAGAGCCAAAGAAGGACACTACATAATGATCAAGGGATAAATCCAGGAAGAAGATATAACAATTGTAAATATTTATGCACCCAACATAGGAGCACCTCAATACATAAGGCAAATGCTAACAGCCATAAAAGGGGAAATTGGCAGTAACACAATAATAGTAGGGGAGTTTAACACTCCACTTTCACCAATGGAAAGATCATCCAAAATGAAAATAAATAAGGAAACACAAGCTTTAAGTGACACATTAGACCAGATAGACTCAATTGATATTTATAGGATATTCCATCCAAAAACAGCAGATTACACTTTCTTCTCAAGTGCTCATGGAACATTCTCCAGGATAGATCATATCTTGGGTCACATATCAAGCCTTGGTAAATTTAAGAAAATTGAAATCGTATCAAGTATCTTTTCTGACCACAAGGCTATGAGACTGGATGTCAATTCCAGGAAAAAAAGGTAAAAAATACAAACACATGGAGGTTAAACAATACAGTACTAAATAACCAAGAGATCACTGAAGAAATCAAAGAGGAAATTAAAAAATACCTAGAAACAAATGACAATGAAAACACGACGGCCCAAAAACTATGGGATGTGGCAAAAGCAGTTCTTAGAGGGAAGTTTATAGCAATACAATCCTACCTCAAGAAATAAAAAACATCTCAAATAAGCAACCTAACATTACATCTAAAGCAATCAGAGAACAAAGAACCAAAGAATCCCCAAAGTTAGCAGAAGGAAAGAAATCATAAAGATCAGATGAGAAATAAATGAAAAAGAAATGAAGGAAACAATAACAAATATCAATAAAACTAAAAGCTGGTTCTTTGAGAAGATAAACAAAATTTATAAGCCTGTAGACAGACTCATCAAGGAAAAAAGGGAGAGGACTCAAATCAACAGAATTAGGAATGAAAAAGGAGAAGTAACAACTGACATTGCAGAAATACCAAGGATCATGAGAGATTACTACAAGCAACTATATGTCAATCAAATGGACAACCTGGAAGAAAAGGACAAATACTTAGAAAAGTACAACTTTGCAAGACTAAACCAGGAAGAAATAGAAAATATAAACAGACCAATCACGAGCACTGAAATTGAAACTGTGATTAAAAATCTTCCAACAAACAAAAGCCCAGGACCAAATGGCTTCATAGGTGAATTATAGCACACATTTAGAGAAGAGCTAACACCCATCCTTCTCAAACTCTTCCAAAATATAGTAGAGGGAAGAACACTCCCAAACTCATTCTATGAGGCCACCATTACCCTGATACCAAAAGCAGACAAAGATGCCACAATAAAAGAAAACTACAGGCCAATATCACTGATGAACCTAGATGTAAAAATCCTCAACAAAATACTGGTAAACAGAATCCAACAGCACATTAAAGGGGTCATACACCATGTTCACGTGGGGTTTATCCCAGGAATGCAAGGATTCTTCAAAATTCTTGAGACACAGACACAGATGTAGAGAACAGACATATGGACACCAAGTGGGGAAAACCGTGGTGGGGTGGGGATAGTGGTGTGCTGAATTGGGTGATTGGGATTGACATGTATACACTGATGGGTATAAAATTGATGACTAATAAGAACCTGCAGTATAAAAAAAGAAACAAACAAACAAAACAACTAATACTAAACTTTCTTTGGGTTATGTGTATGGAAATATGTTAATATAAATGTTTCAGACATTACACAAATACACAAATCAATCAATGTGATATACCATATTAACAAATTGAAGGAGAAAAAAAATATGATCATCTCAATAGATGCAGAAAAAGCTTTCAACAAAATTCAACATCTATTTATAATAAAAACTCTCCAGAAAATAGGCATAGAGGGAACCTACCTCAACATAATAAAGGCCATATATGACAAACCCACAGCCAACATTGTTCTCAATGGTGAAAAATTGAAAACATTTCCTCTAAGATCAGGAACAAGACAAGCTTGCCCACTCTCACCACTATTATTGAACAGAGTTTTGGAAGTTTTAGCCACAGTAATCAGAGAAGAAAAAGAAATAAAAGGAATCCACATTGGAAAAGAAGAAGTAAAACTGTCACTGTTTGTAGATGACATGATACTATACATAGAAAACCCTAAAGACTCTACCAGAAAACTACTACAGCTAATCAATGAATTTGGTAAAGTAGTAGGATAAAAATTAATGCACTGAAATCTCTTGCATTCCTATACACTAACGATGAAAAATCTGAAAGTGTGCTTCCCTGGTGGCGCAGTGGTTGAGAGTCCGCCTGCCGATGCAGGGGGTATGGGTTTGTGCCCCAGTCCGGGAAGATCCCACATGCTGCAGAGCAGCTGGGCCCATGAGCCATGGCTGCTGAGCCTGCATGGCCGGAGCCTGTGCTCCGCAACGGGAGAGGCCACAACAGTGAGAGGCCTGCATACTGCTAAAAAAAAAAAAAGAAAAATCTGAAAGGGAAATTAAGGAAACACTCCCATTTCCATTGCAACAAAAAGAATAAAATACCTAGGAATAAACCCACCTAAGGAGACAAAAGACCTGTATGCAGAAAACTATAAGACACTGATGAAAGAAATTAAAGATGATACAAAGAGATGGAGAGATATACCATGTTCTTGAATTGAAAGAATCAACAATGTGAAAATGACTATACTACCCATAGCAATCTACAGATTCAGTGCAATCCCTATCAAACTAGCAATGGCATTTTTTCACAGAACTAGAACAAAAAAATTTCACAATTAATAGGGAAACACAAAAGACCCCAAATAGCCAAAGCAATCTTGAGAAAGAAAAATGCAGCTGCAGGAATCAGGCTCCCTCACTTCAGACAATACTACAAAGCTACAGTAATCAAGAAAATAGGGTACTGGCACAAAAGCAGAAATAGAGATCAATGGAACAAGATAGAAAACCCAGAGATAAACCCACGCACATATGGTCACCTAATCTTTGATAAAGGAGGCAAGAATATACAATGGAGAAATGACACCCTCTTCAGTAAGTGGTGCTGGGAAAACTGGACAGCTACATGTAAAAGAATGAAATTAGACCACTGCTTAACACCATACAGAAAAATAAATTCAAAATGGATTAAAGACCTAAATGTAAGGCCAGGCAGTATAAAACTCTTAGATGAAAACATAGGCAGAACACTCTTTGACATAAATCACAGCAAGATCCTTTTGACCCACCTCCTAGAGAAATGGAAATAAAAACAAAAATAAACAAATGGAACCTAATGAAACTTAAACACTTTTGTACAGCAAAGGAAACCATAAGAAAGATGAAAATACAACCCTCAGAATGGGAGAAAATATTTGCAAATGAAGCAACTGACAAAGGATTAATCTCCAAAATATAAAAATAGCACATGCAGCTCAATATTAAAAAAACAAACAACCCAATCTGAAAATGGGCAGAAGACCTAAATAGACATTTTTCTGGAGAAGATCTACAGATTGCCAACAAAGACATGAAAGGATGCTCATAACTAATCATTAGAGAAATGCAAATCAAAACTTCAATGAGGTATCACCTCACAATGGTCAGAATGGCAATCATCAAATAATCTACAAACAATAAATCCTGGAGAGAGTGTGGAGAAAAGGGAACCCTCTTACACTGTTTGTGGGAATGTAAATTGATACAGCCACTATGGAGAACAGTGTGGAGGTTCCTTAAAAAACTAAAGATAGAACTACCATACGACCCAGCAATCCCACTACTGGGCATATACCCTGAGAAAACCATAATTCAAAAAGACACATGCACCCAATATTCATTGCAGCTCTATTTAGAATAGCCAGGACGTGGAAGCAACCTAAGTGTCCATCAACAGATGAATGGATAAAGAAGTTGTAGTACATATATACAATGGAATATTACTCAGCCATAAATAGATACGAAATTGAACTATTTGTAGTGAGGTTGATGGACCCAGAGTCTGTCATAGAGAGTAAAGTAAGTTAGAAAGGGAAAAAGAAATACCATATGCTAACAAATATATATGGAATCTAAATTAAAAAAAAAATGTCCTGATGAACCTAGGGGTAGAACAGGATTAAAGACGCAGACATAGAGAATGGACTTGAGGACACAGGGAGGGGGAAGGGTAAGCTGGGACAAAGTGAGAGGGTAGTATTGTCGTATATACACTACCAAATGTAAAATAGCTAGTGGGAAGGAGCTGCATTGCATAGGGAGATCAGGTCGGTGCTTTGTGACCGCCTAGAGGGGTGGGATAAGGAGGGTGAGAGGGAGATGCAAGAGATAGGGGATATTGGGATATATGTATACATATACCTGATCCACTTTATTATACAGCAGAAACTAAGACAATATTGTAAAGCAGTTATACTCCAATAAAGATGTTAAAAAAAAAAAGAGGGACACAATGCATTTGCAGGAAAAAAATTGTGCTACTTCAAAGTTTAACACTAAAGGAACAGGGAATGGTGGTAGAGGAGACTGCATTTTCCCTGTTCCTTTCATTTTCATGGAGTAGGGATTTTCCGAAGCACTCTACCTCTTTATTTATTCTTCCCCAGAGAAAGTAGAATGGATGAATTTGGGATATATGGGAAGAACTAGGTATGTTCAGCTCTGTTGACTGGGGATGTAATTCTGCCCAGTTTCAGGGAATCTGGTTTAAGAAGCTCCTTTACCATCACACCAAACCAATATTCTTAAAAAAGGTATAATTTATAAAGAGTAAAAGTCATTCTTTTTTCTGTGTACGGTCGAATGAGTTTTGACCAATGTAGTATAACCATCACACACTAGAGACAGAACATTTCCATTCCCTCTTAAATGTTTCCTCATGCCCCTTTGTGGTAAAAACTCTCCCCCATTCTAGCCACTGGCAGCCACTGATTTATTTCTGTCCCTATAATTTTGCCTTTTCCAGAATCTCATATAAGTGGAGTCACACAACATGTGGGCTCTTGAATCTGCCTTCTTTCATGGAGCGTAAGCTTTTGAGAGTCGCCCATGTTCCTTTCTCTGCTAAGCACTATTCCACTGTATAGGCGTACCACAACTGGTTTGTCCATGTACAAGCTGAGGGACATTAAACTTGTTTCCAGTGGTTGGCTCTTCTGAATTAAAGTTGTAATAAACATTCATGCACAGGTCTTTGTGTAAACGTGTTTCTATTTCTCTTGGCTGAATACCTAGGAGACAGATTGTTGGTGAATATGTTACATGTATATTTAACTTCATAGGAAGTTGCCAAACTGTTTTCCAAAGAGGGTATGCCATTTGTATTTTCAGCAGCAATGGATGAAAGTTCTAGGTGCTCCAGATCCTCGCCAGCACTTCGTATTGCTGATTTTGCTTTCAAATTTTCGCCATTCTAATTGGTGTGTGGTGGTATTGTGTTGTGGTTTTAATTGAATTTCCCTAATGATGTTGAGTATCTCTTCATGTACTTATCTGCCATCCATATATCTTCCTTGTTGAAGAATCAGTTCAAATCTTTTGTTCACTTTGGGTTATCTGCTTATCATTTGTTGTAAGAATTTATATATTCTAGATATATATCAGATGTGTGTTTTACAAATAGTTTCTCCAGTCTATGATTTGACTATTTTTTTATTAGTTATGTCTTTTGAAGAGAAGCATTTCATCTTAAGTGCAGTTTATTAAATTTTTTCTTTTATATTTAGTGTTTTTATATCTTATTTAAGAAATCGTTGCTCAACTCAAGGTTACAAATATTTCCTCCTAGAAATTGTATAGTTTTAGGTTTTATATTTAGGTTTATGATATCTTTTAATTTTTTATATGGGGTGAAGTAAAAGTCAAGATTTTGGGGGGGGGTTCGGGAATTGAGAGACTGAATATACAGACAATGGCCAGACCATATTTACAATAGACTCTGACCTACAACCTTAGGCAACCTACCCAGGAAACCAACCTTACCTATCATAACAGCCAAGGAGGCCAACTTGTTGTTATAAGCTAGATGTGCAGGAAGTCAGACTACTGTCTCTAGTAACAATCCTGGAAGCCAAACAATAACCCCTGCAACAGTCAGCCCCACATAGCCAGGACTTGAATAATAACTGACAGCTTCCCTAATTTTTATCTCCACTTCCAGTGTAAGTCCAACCAAAGAAAGCCAAATATACACCCCAATCAATCACATAGGATGACCCTTGTCTGGTTATCCCACCTACAGCTTTCCTATGAAAATTCCCTCCAGTCAGGGCATACCTGAAACCTTCTCTGTCTTCCACTATAAAGCTTTCCCACTCCTCTGCCTGTTTTTGAATCTCTGCCAAAATGCAAGTGTTGGTGGCTGACTCCCTTGCTATAGCCAGCTCTGAATAAATAGACTTTTCTTGTTCTCATTTAGTTGGTCTTCATTTATTTCCACAATACGGATGCAAACTGCTTCGTTTTATTTCTCAATTTGCATAAAATCTGGCAGAGAAGCAGGGGTATTGTTTATTGAGGCCCCCAATAAGTGTGGGAAAGCCAACTCCTACTTTTAAGGGGTTGCAGTCTGTAGGGGGAAGCTAGTCTTTTATACCTGAGTTACACTTGATATAAACTCAGGGATAAGAATGTGCACCTTACAGTGTGCTCCTTTGGGGCAAGAACCCTGTCTTATTCATCTTTGTATCACCCACTTATAGCCAAGGCCTAAAATCTAGAATTTCTTAATATATGCCAGTTGATATAATGACTAATTCTAATTAGATGCCCAAATAAGACCATGAAAAGCAGTCGACAATGAGGATTGGGTTCTGGAAGTAAACACAATGGGTGTGTATGAACAGCCAAGTAAATAATTCTCTTACTTTCCTACTTTCCTCGGTTTAGGCCTGGATGTCTCGTACCTGACCTCTTGCAACAGCCTTTTAATGGCTCTCTCTGCCATTGTGGTTTTTTGCCTTCAAGTCCAACGTCTAGTCTGCTGCTAAAGTGAACTCAAACAATGAGCATTTGATAAATAAATATTGATTAAATGAAAGAAGAATAGCATTCTCCTATTTAAAACCATTCCAATAATTCAAACTACTCTGTGATTTTATGACCTAAAGAAAAAAAAATCTACAAAGGCAGGAAATGCACAGTAAACAAACATGTGTTGAACGTCTACTATTTTCCAGGATGGATAAATAAATAAACCAATATTAATTGAACTCAGACCTCATTCATTGGTAGTTCCCATGTTAAAGTGTTGATGAGAGCTAGATGCCTGGTTTGAAAACGTTTTGAGTGTCTGAATCTTGAACTGGATTGTAAAAGAATGCAAGCATTCACAGCAATGCTGATAATCATAATAATGCTGATAACAAAGACGAGAGCTAACTGGTATTTCACGCTTACTACATGCCCAGCACTGTCCCAGCACCTAACGTTTATTTTATCTTCCTAACAGTTGCATGAGGTTGGTATGCCACATTCTAAGCTCCCTGAGGACAACAATCAAGGACTTGTTCCTTCCCAGAAAAGTGCAAGGATCAGAGGAGGACCTGAACGCTGAATGGATATTATTATTCCCACTGCGTATCTACGTAAGCTACAGCTTTAGGTGGGTAAGGGACTTGTCCGAA
Source organism: Delphinapterus leucas (assembly GCF_059928025.1). NCBI lineage: Eukaryota > Metazoa > Chordata > Mammalia > Artiodactyla > Monodontidae > Delphinapterus > Delphinapterus leucas. Next base: position 42,731,280 of record NC_143133.1, on the reverse strand, counting down.
GTCACCCAGTTGGTAATTGTTGGAATCAAGGTATGAAGTGTTTGGTTTCAAGCAGAGCGTTCTTAGGTCCCAAGTTTCCACAATAACTGCTTCTCCTAAGATATCCAGCTAGAGCACGGATGGAACTTGAGGAATCAAGAAATCCTGTGTGGAGTTTCACTTTGCTGGAGCCCAGCAGGCTGATTTGAGGCAAAGCAAAAAGGAAGGAGGGCCCTCTGAGGTCAGCTGGTCACCTCTGGCTTTAGAGTGGCTCATTGGGGTTATATCCCTGGCCCTGGGAGCAGTTCTCCTGGGACCCTCACAAGACAGGAAAGAGAGGAGTTAAAAGGGAAGGGGGACCTGAGATCTCATCTCCTTGCCTGGAGAGGAAGTAGGCAGCATTTGAGGCCAGCTAACAATATCCTCCAGTTTGTTAAGAGTAATAAAGAATGAGCTCAAAGACATCCATTATGCAGAACTTGGCCATGTGACAAATACCAGGGAAAATCATAGAAGGTGCAAATGGAAAGTGGGATTATTTGCTAGTACATCAGTGCCATTGGTTGAAATGGTTAGACCCACCTTGCTCTTGGATTCTGGGGCAACTTGGAAGCCAAAAACACCTGCTGTCCTGTGCAGCTGGTTACACAGGGGTGCTCTTTTTCTATGGGCAGTTGTGGTCCCTGAGACGTACATATCTGGCCTCTCAGGACATTAGCCAGTGTTCAGGACAAGGGACCTATCTGAAGGGTTTACCCTGGCAGCCCAGAGGAAGTTCCTCAAGGGGCCAAGAGTCAACACCATTTATTGGGATTCCTAACTTGAAGGCAGCAAATAATAGCATCCATTTATTAAGCACCTACTCTATGCTAGCCACAGTAATCCTGACCACCTAGTGAAGTAGGTATTATTACCTACTTATTAAAAATGTTTATTTTTTTATTGTTCTATATGTGTGTCTGTTCATAGATCTTTTTGTTCAAAGATTTGTAATATTGCCCATACACTGTTGCTGTTTGCTTTTTTTTTATCCTCTCATTGTTCTATTTCACAGCAGATTTCTTGCATGTTTGTATTCTAACATTTCTTTTTTGTTTTTAACATCTTTATTGGCCTATAATTGCTTTACACTGGTGTGTTAGTTTCTCATGTATAACAAAGTGAAACAGCTATACATACACACACATCCCCATATCTCCTCCCTCTTGCATTTCCCTCCCACCCTCCTTATCCCACCCCTCTAGGTGGACAAAAAGCACTGAGCTGATCACCCTGTGCTATGCAGCTGCTTCCCACTAGCTATCTATTTTACATTTGGTAGTGTATATATGTCCATGCCACTCTCTCACTTCATCCCAGCTTACCCTTCCCCCTCCCCGTATCCTCAACTCCATTCCCTACGTCTGCGTCTTTATTCCTGTCCTGCCTTTAGGTTCTTCAGAACCATTTTTTTTCTTTTTTAGATTCCATATATATGTGTTAGCATACGGTATTTGTTTTTCTCTTTCTGACTTACTTCACTCTGTATGACAGTCTCTAGCTCAATCCACCTCACTACAAATAGCTCAATTTCATTTCTTTTCATGGCTGAGTAATATTCCATTCTATATATGTGCCATATATTCTTTAACCATTCATCTCTTGATGGTCACGTAGGTTGCTTCCATGTCCTGGCTATTGTAAATAGAGCTACAATGAACATTGTGGTACATGACTCTTTTCGAATTATGGTTTTCTCAGGGTATATGCCCAGTAGTGGGATTGCTGGGTCATGTGGTAGTGCTATTTTTAGCTTTTTGAGGAACTTCTGTACTGTTCTCCATAGTGGCTGTATCAATTTACATTTTCACCAAGAGTGCAAGAGGGTTCCCTCTTCTCCACACCCTCTCCAGCATTTATTGTTTGTACATTTTTTGATGATGGCCATTCTGACTAATGCGAGGTGATACCTCATTGTAGTTTTGATTTGCATTTCTCTAATGATTACTCATGTTGAGCATCCTTTCATGTGTTTGTTGGCAACCTGTAGATCTTCTTTGGAGAAATGTCTACTTAGATCTTCTGCCCATTTTTGGATTGGGTCGTTTGTTTTTCTGATATTGAGCTGCATGAGCTGAATGTACATTTTGGAGATTAATTCTTTGTCAGTTGCTTCGTTTGCAAATATTTTCTCCCATTGTGAGGGTTGTTTTTTCATCTTGTTTATGGTTTCCTTTGCTGTACAAAAACTTTTAAGTTTCATTAGGTTCCATTTGTTTATTTTTGTTTTTATTTCTATTTTTCTAGGGGGTGGGTCATAAAGAATCTTGCCATGATTAATGCCATGGAGTGTTCTACCTCTGTTTTCCTCTAAGGGTTTTATAGAGTCTGGCCTTACCTTTAGGTCTTTAATCCATTTTGAGTTTATTTTTGTATATAGTGTTAACGAGTGTTCTAATTTCATTCTTTTACATGTGGCTGTCCAGTTTTCCCAGCACCATTTATTGAAGAGTCTGTCTTTTTCCCATTGTATATTCTTGCTTCCTTTATCAAAGATAAGGTGACGATATGCGAATGGGTTTATCTCTGGGCTTTCTATCCTGTTCCATGATCTATATTGCTGTTTTTGTGCCAGTACCATACTGTCTTGATTACTGTAGCTTTGTAGTGTAGTGTGAAGTCAGGGAACCTGATTCCTCCAGCTCCATTTTTCTTTCTCAAGATTGCTTTGGCTATTTGGGGTCTTTTGTGTTTCCATACAAATTGTGAAATTTTTTGTTCTAGTTCTGTGAAAAATGCCAGTGGTAGTTTGATAGGGATTGCATTGATTCTGTAGATTGCTCTGGGTAGTATAGTCATTTTCACAATGTTGATTCTTCCAATCCAAGAACATGGTATATCTCTCCATCTGTTTGTATCATCTTTGATTTCTTTCATCAATGTCTTATAGTTTTCTGCATACACGGCTTTTGTCTCCTTAGGTGGGTTTTTCCTAGGTATTTTATTCTTTTGGTTGCAATGGTAAATGGGAGTGTTTGCTTAATTTCCGTTTCATATTTTTCATCATTATTGTATAGGAATGCAAGAGATTTCTGTGCATTAACTTTGTATCCTGCTACTTTACCAAATTCATTAATTGGCTCTAGTAGTTTTCTCATAGCATCTTTAGGATTCTCTATGTATATATCATGTCATCTGCAAACAGTGACAGCTTTACTGCTTCTTTTCTGATTTGGATTCTTTTATTTCTTTTTCTTCTGATTGCTGTGGCTAAAACTTCCAAAATTATGTTGAATAATAGTGGTGAGAGTGGGCAAGCTTGTCTTTTCCCTGATCTTATGGGAAATGGTTTCAATTATTCCCCATTGAGAATGATGTTGGCTGTGGGTTTGTCATATATGGCCTTTATTATGTTGAGGTAAGTATTATCCTCCCTGCCTACTTTCTGGAGGTTTTTTTTTTTTTTTTTTTATCATAAATGGGTATTGAATTTTGTCAAAAGCTTTTTCTGCAACTAATGAGATCATCATATGGTTTTTCTCCTTCAGTTTTTATTTTTATTGTTTTGCGGTACGCAGACCTCTCACTGTTGTGGCCTCTCCCATTGCAGAGCACAGGCTCTGGATGCGCAGGCTCAGTGGCCATGGCTCATGGGCCTAGCCACTCCATGACATGTGGGATCTTCCCGGACCAGGGCATGAACCCATTTCCCCTTCATCGGCAGGTGGACTCTCAGCCACTGCACCACCAGGTAAGCCCTCTCATTCAGTTTTTTAATATGCTTTATCACATTGATTGATTTGCATATATTGAAGAATCCTTTCATTCCTGGCATAAACCTCACATGATTATGGTATATGATCCTTTTAATATGCTGTTGGATTCTGTTTGCTAGTATTTTGTTGAGGATTTCTGCATCTATGTTCATTAGGGATATTGGCTTGTAGTTTTCTTTTTTGACATCTTTGTCTGGTTTTGGTATCAGGGTGATGGTGGCCTGGTAGTATGAGTTTGGGAGTGTTCCTCCCTCTGTTATATTTTGGAAGAGTTTGAAAACGATAATGTTTTCAAACTTCTCTAAATGTTTGATAGAATTCGCCTGTGAAGGCATCTGGTCCTGGGCTTTTGTTTGTTGGAAGATTTTTAATCACAGTTTCAATTTCAGTTTTTGTGATCGGTCTGTTTATATTTTCTATTTCTTCCTGGTTCAGTCTCAGAAGGTTGTGTTTTTCTGAGAATTTGTCCATTTTTCCAGGTTGTCCATTTTATTGGCATATAGTTGCTTGTAGTAATCTCTCATGATTCTTTGTATTTCTGCAATGTCAGTTGTTACTTCTCCTGTTTCATTTCTTATTCTGTTGATTTGAGTCTTCTCCTTTTTTCCTTGATGAGTCTGGCTAATGGTTTATCAATTTTTTTACTTTCTTAAAGAACCAGCTTTTAGTTTTTTGATCTATGCTATTGTTTCCTTCATTTCTTTTTCATTTATTTCTGATCTGATCTTTATGATTTCTTTCCTTCTCCTAACTTTGGGGTTTATTTAATTCTTCTTTCTTTAACTGCTTTAGGTGTAAGGTTAGGCTTTTTATTTGAGAATTTTCTTGTTTCTTGAGGTAGGATTGTATTGCTATAAACTTCCCTCTTAGAACTGCTTTTGCCACATCCCATAGGTTTTGGGTTGTCGTGTTTTCTTTGTCATTTGTTTCTAGGTACTTTTTGGTTTCCTCTTTGATTTCTTCAGGGATCTCTTGGTTATTTAGTAGTGTACTGTTGAGCCTCCATGTGTTTGTATATTTTACAGATGTTTTTCCTGCTAATTGATACCTAGTCTCATAGTGTTGTGGTTGGAAAGGATACTTGATATGATTTCGGTTTTCTTAAATTTACCAAGGCTTCACTTGTGACCCAAGATATTATCTATCCTGGAGAATATTCCATGAGAACTTGAGAAGAAATTGTAATCTGCTGTTTTTTGTTGAAATGTCCTAAAAATATCAATTAAGTCTGTCTTGTTTAATGTATCATTTAAAGCTTGTGTTTCCTCATTTATTTTCATTTGGGATGATCTTTCCATTGGTGAAAGTGGGGTTTTAAACTCCCCTACTATTATTGTGTTACTGCCAATTTCCCCTTTTATGGCTGTTAGCATTTGCCTTATGTATTGAGGTGCTCCTATGTTGGGTGCATAAGTATTTACAATTTTTATATCTTCTTCTTGGATTGATCCCTTGATCATTATGTACTGTCTTTCTTTGTCTCTTGTAGTCGTCTTTATTTTAAAGTCTATTTTGTCTGATATGAGGATAGCTACTCCAGGCTTCCTTTGATTTCCATTTGCATGGAATACTTTTTCCATCCCCTCACTTTCAGTCTGTATGTGTCCCAGACAGCATATATACAGGTCTTGTTTTTGTAACCATTCAGCCAGTCTATGTCTTTTGGTTGGAGCATCTAATCCATTTACACTTAAGGTAATTATTGATATGTATGTTCCTATTACCATTTTCTTAATTGTTTTGTTTTTGTTTTTGTAGATCTTTTCCTTCTCTTGTGTTTCTTGCCTAGTGAAGTTCCTTTAGCATTTGTTGTAAAGCTGATTTGGTGGTGCTGAATTCTCTTAACTTTTGCTTGTCTGTAAAGGTTTCACTTTCTCCATTAAATCTGAATGAGATCCTTGCTGGGTAGAGTTATCTTAGTTGTGGGTTTTTCTCTTTCATCACTTTAAATATGTACTGCCACTCCCTTCTGGCTTCTAGCATTTCTGCTGAAAGATCAGCTGTTAACCTTATGGGGATTCCCTTGTGTGTTATTTGTTGTTTTTCCCTTGCTGCTTTTAATATTTTTTCTTTGTATTTAATTTTTGATAGTTTAATTAATATGTGTCTTGGCTTGTTTCTCATTGGATTTATCCTGTATGGGACTCTCTGTGCTTCCTGGACTTGATTGACTATTTCCTTACCCATATTAGGGAAGTTTTCAACTACAATCTGTTCAAATATTTTCTCAGTCCCTTTTTTTTTTCTCTTTTTCTTCTGGGACCCCTATAATTCAAATATTGGTGTATTTAATGTTGTACCAGAGGTCTCTGAGATTTTCCTCAATTCTTTTCATTCTTTTTTCTTGATTCTTCTCTGCAGTAGTTATTTGCCTTATCTTATCTTCCAGGTCACTTATCTGTTCTTGTACCTCAGTTATTCTGCTATTGATTCCTTCTAGAGAATTTTTCATTTCAGTTATTGTGTTGTTCATCATTGTTTGTTTGCTCTTCAGTTCTTCTAGGTCCTTGTTAAGAGTTTCCTTTATTTTCTCCATTCTATTTCCATGATTTTGGATCATCTTTACTATCATTATTATGAATTCTTTTTCAGGTAGACTGCCTATTTCTTCTTCAATTTTTTGGTCTGGTGGGTTTTTACCTTGCTCCTTCATCTGCTGTGTGTTTCTCTGTCATCTTATTTTGCTTAACTTACTGTGTTTGGGGTCTCTGTTTTGCAGGGTGCAGGTTTGTAGTTCCCATTGTTTTTGGTGTCTGCTCCCAGTGGGTACTTTTCTTTCAGTGCGTTGTGTAGGATTCCTGGTGGAGGGGACTGATGCCTGTGTTCTGGTGTATGAGGCTGGATCTTGTCTTTCTGGTGGGCAGGACCATGTCCAGTGGTGTGTTTTCAGGTTTCTGTGAACTTATTATGATTTTTGGCAGCCTCTCTGCTAATGGGTGGATTTGTGTTCCTCTCTTGCTAGTTGTTTTGCATGGGGTGTCCAGCGGTGTAGCTTGCTGGTTGTTGAGTGGACCTGGGTCTTAGTATTGAGATGGAAATCTCTGGGAGAGTTTCTCCATTTGATGTTACATGGGGCCGGGAGGTCTCTGGTGGACCAATGTCCTGAACTTGGCTCTCCCACCTCAGAGGCTCAGGTCTGACACCTGACCGGAGCACCAAGACCCTTTCAGCCACACAGGTCAGAAGAAAGTGGAGAAAAAGAAAGAAAGAAGGAAGGCAAATATAAATAAATAAAATAACATAATTAAAATAGAAAAGAAGTATTAAAAATAAAAAAGTAATACAAAAAAAGAAAGAGGGAAAGAAAGAAGAGAGCAACCAAACTGAAAAACAAATCCTCCAATGATAACAGGCACTAAATCCTATACTAAAACAACAACAACAACAACAGCAACAAAAACAAAATGGACAGTCAGAACCCTAGGACAAAAGGCAAAAGCAATGCTATACAGAAAATATCACACAAAGAAGCATATGTATACACACAGAAAGAGAAAAAGGAATAAATAAATAAATAAATAAATATAAATAAGAAAAGGAAGAGAGCAGCCCATTCAATGAACAAATCTACCAATGATAATAAGCTCTAAATACTAATCTTAGTTAAACATAAAACCAGAAACAAATTAGATGCAGAAAGCAAACCCCAAGTCTACGTTGCTCCCAAAGTCCCCTGCCTCAATTTTGGGATGATTTGTTATCTATTTAGGTATTCTACCGATGTCAGGTACATCAAGTTGATTGTGGAGATTTAATCCACTGCTCCTGAGGCTGCTGGGAGAAATTTCCCTTTCTCTTCTTTGTTAACACATCTCCTGGGGTTCAGCTTTGATTCAGCCCCGCCTCTGCTTGTAGGTCACCTGAGGGCATCTTTTGGGAAGTCTGAGGTTTTCTGCTAGTGTTCATTAGGTGTTCTGTAAGAGTTGTTCCACATGTAGATGTAGTTTTGATGTATTTGTGGGGAGGAAGTTGACCTCCACACCTTACTCCTCTGCCATCTTGAAGGAGCCTTCTTCTCTTTGCTTTCAATTTCACTCTTTAATTGAAATATATTTGTCATATAACGTTGGGTAAATTTAAGGTGTACAGCATGTTGATTTGATATATTTATACACTGTAATATGATTGCCATTGTAGTGATAATTAGCCCCTCTATCATGTAACATAATTTTCATTTCTTTTTTTGTGGTGGGAATAATTAAGATCTAGTCTCTTAGCAATTTTGATAATTATATTACAGTATTGTTGTCTGTATTCACTATACTGTGCAATAGCTCTTCAGGACCTACATTTGTCCACTGGTTGCAGGTTTATACACTTAAACAACCTCTTTCCTCTTCTGCCACCCCTAGACCCTGAGAACCACCATTTTACTCTCTGTGTTTATGGTTTAGCTTTTTTGGATTCCACATATAAGTGATATCACACAGTATTTTTCTTTTTCTGACTTATTTCACTTAGCATAACACCCTCAAGTTCCATCCTTGTTATCTCAAATTGCAGGATTTTCTTCTTTCTCATGGCTGAATAATATCTCATTATGTATATGATATCATCTTTATCCATTCAACTGTTGTTGGGCACTTAGGTTGTTTCCATATTTTGGCTGTTGTGAGTAGTGCTGCAATGAACATGGGAGTGCAGATATCTCTTTGAGATTCTGTTTTCATTTCCTTTGGATATACACCCAGAAGTGGGAATCCTGGATCACCTGTTTGCTTTTTCTTTAACCTAATATAATATCATAAGCATTTCTCTTCTGTTATTCTTTGGAAGAAGCAATTGCCAAACAATATCTGTCAAGAAATTATACCATAATTTATTTAATCTCTACCCCCTCTTTATTGGACAATGAAGCTGTTTCCATTTTTTTCCTATTATAAATGAGATTATATTGAAAACTTTTGTGCATAAGCCTTCATCCTTATTTAGGATTATTTCCTTAGGATAGATTCCCAGAAATGGAATTACTGGGTCAAAAGACTTGTATGTTTTATGTCTCTCTTGGTACTTGCTGCCAAACTACTTTCCAAAATGCTGTGTGAATTTATACTGCCCCATCCTTTTATGAAAATAAATGCAAGGGAATGTAAGCCCCTTAACAGTCAGGCACTCCTAGTCCCTGGAACACAGACAGAGCCAAAAAACTCCAATTTGGAGGTGACCTTAAAGGTCAGCAAAGCTGACCCCTACTGATGCTTGATCACAGAGGTGTGTTTTGTGGAGAGCACATCAAATCTTGTTCCACAGTGGTGTTGATAATTGTACCCTCTCTGGGTTGGGTGGCCCCAGATTCTCTACACAACCTCAGCCAGGGGCTAAGCCTTGTTCATTTGTAATTTCACAAAAATTTTGCAGCCCTGTCCCATGCTGGACACATAGTGGGTGCTCAGTCCAGCTTGGCAGATTGGATATAGGTGATGAGACACACTGCCCAGATTGAAGCCCTCTCATTGTTTCCCTAGGTAGACAGCTCTGGCAGGACACCAGAGGCAGCTTTGTGTTGGGACAGAACAGTTGGTCCCTGGTATGGCCAGAGCTCAAGGGCACCAGAGACCCTCAGTCCCCAAGACTCCTCTTCTATAGGGTCTCTGAAGTGTGGGATGCTCTTAAAAAGCTTCCTAGAGACCCTTGCTCAAAGAGTTACATGACCAGGGAGGAATCATGTGACCAGGGAGGTAGAATCCATTTCTATCACTTCAGCACCCAAGGTGTCAAGCCCTCCTGGCCCTCCCTTCAAGGTACTACTCTGACTCAGACCTACCTGTGACATTTGCCCTGGTCATGTCTTTCAACCTGGCCTTCCCTTGCCCTTCAGGCTATATAGAACTCACCACTTTTCAAGATCCAGTTGAAAGCTGGCTCTGCTAACTCCAGGCAGTTTATTCATTCCATGGAGATTTATCCAGCATCCCCTAGGTACCAGCCCCTGGCCATGTGCTCAGGGTGGCAGTTAGACAAGCCTGCTCTAGTCCTTGCACACACTTGATTCTCTTAGATCTCTACAACTTTGTATGTTGTTCCTCTCTTTCAACCTTCAAGATATTTCTCTCTGTTTCTTTACCTGGTTCACCCCCACACTCATTCAGAATATCTTCATTAATATTCAACTCTGCCCAGGCACTGGCCAACACTGAGTCACTTCCTCTTCTTACAACCTTAGAAGGTAGTTACAGTGACCATTATTTTCATTTTATACATGGCAAAACTGAGGCACAAGAGGTAAGTCTCCTGTCTGAGGCCGCACAGTCTTAGACTCTTAACCACTGTATTTTACTGCCTCTTTTAGTAACTGCATACACTAAAGACAGCAAGAGCTACAAAGTAAAAGAAGAGAGGCTGGTGATAGACATTAAAAAGGGGGGACCTACTTTAGTTCAAGGAGTCTAGGAAGACCACTGTAAGGAAGGGACATTTAACAGGATTCCTGAGGGTGAAATAGCTGGGTAAAGATAGGAGAAGAGCCTCCCAGGAAGGAAGAACAGCATGTGTAAAGGTCCTGTGGCAGGAGAGGGCTTTGGGAACTTTAGGAAATGAAAGGTCAGTGGGCTGGAGCTCACAGGACAAGGCAGCCTGTAAGAGAGGAGGTCAGAGAAATAGGCAAGGTCACATCATTTCAGAGCTTGAAAAATTTGGCTTTTATCCTAAGAGCAATGGGAGCCATCAGTCAGGGGAAACCATGCTCTTTGTTATGCTGAAAGTGATGCTCTGGCTACTCTGTGGGGAATGCGTCAGAGAGGGCTGGGCAGGGGAGGTTGCTGACCAGTTGGGAGGCTGATGCAGCCAAGCGGGCAAGAGATGATCATGGTTGGTCACTATAGTGGCAGGAGATAAAGAGATGGAGATATTTTGAACATATTTTTGTTTAAGTCCTGATGGTGTTCCATGGGAATCTCCTTCCACACTTGTCAACACTAGTTAGCTCTAGCACCTTCTGTCTCCTTCCATGGGACCTCACCCTCTTCTCAGCCTCTTGTCACATCGGCAATGATCTCCACCTTATCTCCTCTGCTGGACTGTGAGGTATCTGTTGTTCATTGTTTTTCTTGCTGCTGCACCCCTACTTCTAGAACAGTGCCTTTCAGTTGGTAGGTCCTTGATAAATGCTTTTAAAATTTGTCAAATGGGTCATTTACTGTGTACCGGTCTCTGAGCAAAGTTTTATGTACATCATCTTGTGTGCTATGCTCAGCAATCCCATATGAGGTGGTTACTATTTCATCCTCATTTTGCAGATGAAACAAAGTCATAAAGGGTTAATTTCCTTTTTCACACTCATGTGACTATGAAGTATAGAGCCGAGGCTGGAATCCAGGTCTGCTGGTGACAAAGACCATGTGTGGGTCACCTAGCTATGCTTCCTGCCTGCACCTCCCTCCAGATGTGCCTCTTAGGAGGGCAGGATTCTTGCTTGGATCGTCACTGCATTAGACATCCTGGCCCAGTGCAGGAGGCAGCAAGTAGGTGTGAATGAAACTCAACCAAATTTAGTATAGACATACAATGTAATATTGTTCAGCCATAAAAAGGAATGGAGTACTGATATGTATTACAAAACGGATGAACTTTGAGAACAGTATTCTGATTGAAAGAAGCTAGACACAAAAGAACACGTATTGTATGAGCCTATTTGTATGATATATCCAGAATAAGTAAACCCGTAGAGACAGAAAGCAGATTGGGAATTGCCAATGGTTGGAGTTGGGGTTCAGGAATGGGAAGTGACTGCTTAATGGGTCCAGAGATTTCTCTGGGGGTGATGAAAATGTTTCGGTACCTAGATAGAGGTCATGGCTGTACAACATTGTTGTTATACTAGTTGTCACTGAACTGTTTAAGATGGTAAATTTTATGTTATATAAGTTTCACCTTGATAAAAAAATAATACATGGGAATGAAATGTATTGATACTAGCTTCAGGGTAGTAGTTAACTGAGGAGCAAGAAAAGGATCAAAAATGGGGCTTTAGCTAACCTATAATTTTTTATTTCTTTATAAATAAATTTTTTATTTCTTTATAAAAGATCTGAAGCCAAAAAAACCCAATCTGCCATTACTTGAGTTGTCGCTGGAAATTCTTTTATATAGAGAAATGGAGCTAAGACAAAACAGAGAGCAATAGCCGAGCAAGAGGCAGGGTTGGTCAAATTTCAGCATAATTCTCTTTCCACCAAAGCCTCTGACTGTAACGTACAGGAGGGACTTCAAACAGTGTGTTGTGGCCACAGTCCCTGTCGCAGAATGAATGCAATGTCAAAGTGAGACCTAACCACAGAGAGCAGCTTCCCATAATTAGTCTCTCTTCCCTCCAATGGCAGAGGAGTTTTCTGAGACAGCAGGGCACATCAGAGTGGAGGGCTGGATCTCCCCAGTCGAAGCCAAATCCAATGTCATGAAAAGAGCTGGTAGTGCTCAGGCTTGTAGGGGAGTGGGGTTCAGGCACCAACACTTACTGAGGGGTCCGTGGACACTGCCTGGGCCCCACGACTGTGCAAGTGCCAACATGGCCTACTTTCAGAGTCACCTCTTGGGTGGGTTGCATTTGCCTCTGTTTTGCAGCTGAGAAAATGGAGGCTCAAATGAAGAACATGCTCAAGATCACAGGGGAATAAGACAGGGCTGGGATTCCAACCCTGTCTGCCTGGTGCCAGTAACCTGTGTTCACTGCAGTGATTCCAGCCTGAGAGCAGACCCTGGCACATAGAAGGTGTTGGATCAGCACTTGCTCAATGAATAAATGAATGGTAGCAAAACAAGACAAATTTTTAATAGCCTGGTGGTTTGGTAAAGATGCAAAGAATTCAAACCGGCTAAGGGGCAGGTGTGCTCATAGGTTATTTGTGCAAATATTAAGCGGTACAGTCATTCAGTGGTACCACATTTATATTGACAAATATATATGAAGAGTCTGAAAATTTTGCAACCCTTTGTCTCAACAGTTCTATTCTTAGGATTTAATTTGAAGAAAATTTTAAAAATGTAGGCAAAGCTATATGTACAATGATGATGATCACAGCATAATATGCCTTTTTATTTTGGTCTTGTCTGTTCTACAGTTATAGATCGATTAAGTCAATGACACATCAACAAAAGGACTACTTTGTAGCCATTAAAATCTATGTTCTGTAAAAACATTTAATGACAAAGACAAGTGTTTATAATATGTTACTTAAACGAAGAAAGTAGGCTACCAAGTACTGTCTCTAGAGTTGGAACATTCATTTTGGCTTACAAAATAATATATTATCAGAAGATGAGACACTTCAATTCTAAAATACTAATGTGGCTATATTGCCTTGTGAGGAGGTTATGGGTGATTTGTACTTTCTACTTTAATTTCTAGTGCATTTTCTAAGTTTTCCATGAGGGACAATAAGCATATTCCTTTTGGTTTTAAAAAGTCAATAAACACTAACCCGCTCTACCTATGCAATGGACAGTATCCTGTGTGGATGAAAAGAATGTCCTTTTTCTAAAAGAAATAAAACATTGATAATATAAAAGATTATTTGTGGATATTTATCTCAGTGTATTTTCTCTTCCTCCTCTCTTTTTTTTTTGTTTTTTGGTTCTTTAATGTATAATTTTAGCTCCTTCTCTTCCTGGTACCAGATTTAAACATTTGGTTAAAGTCCCAAATTCTCTTCTTCTACACTTTCTCATTGATGAATTTGACAGCAAAGAGTCTTGAATTTTAGACATCTGGGAATGGCTGTGATTTTGGATTTGTTTTGTGAAAAGATGTATTTGTTCAGTTGAGCAAGTGTGAAGCAAATGCTTTCAGCATGTTTATTAATCTTAGTGGCCAGAGTGATGTAAGGGTATGCTCACTCATGTTTTATGGTGTTTGGTTTCATAAAAATATGTTTGGTTTCAAGGCATTGGCCCCTGTTCTCTGTTTACTAGGAACGAGTTTGGAGTATGGAAGGCATCTTGAATTTTTTCCCAAACTTAGTTTGTTTTTTAATCATCGACTGGAACTTTGTGATGGTTATGACTAACACATTTTGTGAGTTCATGAAAACGTTTGTTTTAATAGGAAAAACCCCAATAGAATAGCACTAGAAATGAACCAGAAATGCCCGACACCATGTTTTACCAAAAAACTCCTACTGGAGGGTTTAGGGATAGATCTGAATGGCTGTTTCTGCTTACCACACCAATAAGACATGGAGGCATCTTCATTTTGGTCATGGATTCTAAAAGGTAAAGAAGAAAAACAAAGGGATTTTCCAGCAGAGCTGAGGAACTGAAGCCTGATTTATAATAGTTGGGACATAGCTGAAATTCTCTTTGGCTCACACCAGAGCTGAGGTTAATAATGTGCCCAATGGCATAAAATTAGTTTGTGTCTTCAAGAATCATTAGAACATTCTTTATCTTCATCAAGCTTCAGAAGTATGAGACGGCATGCAGCATTGGCTATGTTAATACTTAGTAAGAAGGTCCCAACACAGAAATGTGTGCATAGGATTTTGTAAGGAGAAAATAAAAAGAAAGAAAAAAACACTCTACATTAAAAAAAAAAGGTCAGAGAGAACTATAAGAAAATGTTTCTTGTTTTTCCTTTTTTTTTAATGATCATGGAACTATATTTGTTGCTCTCTACCTTTCACTATTTCTGAAATTCTTAATGGTCAGACATTATATTTATAATAAGAGACTCATTCATTTATCCAACAGAGAGGTGCCAATCACTAACGTTAGAGATTCAAAGATAATTAAACCACATATCTGCCATGAAGAAGCTTATAGCATCCCAGGGGAGAGAGACAAATAGATTTGAAGTGAACAGTTGCCATGAGGGAGATGTGTTTGAGGTCAAAGTGTGAATCAAAAAAGCAGTGGCCAATAAAACTCTTAGAGGAAAACATAGGAAGAACACTCGTTGACATAAATCACAGCAAGATCCTTTTTGATCCACCTCCTAGAGTAATGGAAATAAAAACAAAAATAAACAAATGGGACCTAATAAAACTTCAAAGCTTTTGCACAGCAAAGGAAACCATAAACAAGATGAAAAGACAACCTTCAGAATGGGAGAAAATATTTGCAAATGAATCAACGGACAAAGGATTAATTTCCAAATTATATAAACAGCTCATGCAGCTCAATATTAAAGAAACAAACAACCCAATCCAAAAATAGATAGAAGACCTAAATAGACATTTCTCCAAAGAAGACATACAGATGGCCAAGGGGCACATGAAAAGGTGCTCAACATCACTAATTATTAGAGAAATGCAAATCAAAACTACAATGAGGTATCACCTCACACCAGTTAGAATGGGCATCATCAGAAAATCTACATACAACAAATGCTGGAGAAGGTGTGGAGAAAAGGGAAACCTCTTGCACTGTTGGTGGGAATGTAAATTGATACAGCCACTATGGAGAACAGTATGGAGGTTCCTTAAAAAACTAAAAATAGAATTGCCATATGATCCAGCAATCCCAGTACTGGGCATATACCCAGAGAAAACCATAATTCAAAAAGACACATGCATCCCAATGTTCGTTGCAGCACTATTTACAATAGCCAGGTCATGGAAGCAACCTAAATGTCCATCGACAGACGAATGGATAAAGAAGTTGTGGTACGTATATAGAATGGAATATTACTCAGTCATGAAAAGGAATGAAATTGAGTCATTTGTTGAGATATGGATGGATCTAGAGACTGTCATACAGAGTGAAGGAAGTCAGAAAGAGAAAAGCAAATATCCTATATTAACGCATGTATGTGGAACCTAGAAAAATGGTACAGATGAACTAGTTTGCAGGGCAGAAGTTGAGACACAGGTGTAGAGAACAAACGTATGGACACCAAGGGGGGAAAACCGCAGTGGGGTGGGGATGGTGGTGTGCTGAATTGGGCGATTGGGATTGACATGTATACATTGATGTGTAAAAATTGATGACTAATAAGAACCTGCAGTATAAACAAACAAACAAACAAACAAAAAACTAATACTAAACTTTCTTTGGGTAATTTGTATGGAAATATGTTAATATAAATGTTTCAGACATTACATGAAATTTCTAAAAATCTTATATGTTCTGGTATAATGTTATAAGTCATAATTCTAGTTATTACTTTAAAATGTATATCTCAGAAATAACTAAATTGCATTATTATGAACTTTCATCAAATCATTAAGCGTGGTCATTTTTAAGTCTTTTGTCATTTACAGAGAGTTCTGGGTGTACTTTGATGCTTTTGCAAAAATGTTCCTATAAAAGGGTTTCATCTTCAAGGAATTCATGGAAAAGACTCTGACAAGTACAGGTTTCTGGTAACTGACTATACTGCTGAACTGAATGAATAAGCATTTTCAGAGCTCTAATGGAAAACTGAAGAATTCATAAAAGTGGTAACAAAAGATCAAGATAAGAAAAAACTAATTACATGGGACTGAGTGAACTGATGAGGATGATTATAATTTTTGTGACTTTCTGTTTGAATAAAAAAAAATCCCACAAGAACTCAGAGACAAAAGACATACAAATCAATTTTCACTGCAAAGTAAAGGAGCTGTTACAGTGGAGGATTACTGGACAGAATGTCAATATTATGACATAGTATGAGTGTGTTTCGTGTTTGGTAATTGCAATCATTGTTGCTTTTGTTGTGGTCATACATTTACGATGTTTGGTGTCAGTTTATTTATCTATTGTAAAAATAAAATACAGTGTGTGTGTGTGAAAAAAAAAAAGAACTGACTATATCAGAAATTAATGAAATAACGTCTACAAAGGAATACTTTGGCATATTGAAAATTAATTAAATATTATGTGTATGTATGTGTGTATCTGCACATATCTGCTATATCTGTGTGTATATACATATACAGGTGTATATATACATATATGTGTGTGTTGTACATATATATGTTTATATATATAGTCTCTTGGTATGGAACGGAAGATAATTTTCTGCTATTCAGGAAGAATATTGCTTTAAACTAAACAAACAAAAAAAAAGCAGTGGCCGTTATACTTATGTGCAGAGTCAAAATTTTAAAATAAATGAAGGCACATGTCTTGACCATGAGAAAGTTTTCTATGTATGAAAGAATATCAACTCTTTGAGTCTGGGTCTGCGTCACTGCATCTAGTTATGTGTGTTTGAGAGCATGGGACCTAAAGACTGAGGTGGTCCATTCTGCAGGGAGCTGAGTGAGGCACACACATGTGCTGGGGTTGAGGCTTGGCAACTTGTAAGTTTGAGGAATGTCATGAGTTAGTCTCTCTGAATCTTGTCTCCATCTACAGAGGCCATAACTTTACTGATGTATCTCTTGAATATTATAACATTGATGTACAGTTACCTCGCTCCCTTGGATCTTGTGTTTCAGATGGATGACCTCCTTTTAAAATTTTAACTATAACAGAAATATATCCTTTTTAGCAGGAAGTAGAGTGATAAAGAGCTCAACAAATTAGTTAGAAATCACTTTTCAGAAAGAGAACACAGGTTCTGCATTATGTCTCCAGGGGTTTTCCAAAGAGATAGAGCATTAATTTGGATTGAGAGTTGTTTGTTTTGGCTGTTGTGGTGGTGTTTGGCTTATTGTGGTGTTTGTTAATTTTTAGCATCCCTTCCATGTTGTAAGTGGTTGAGTTTGCTCACATTGGTTATTTCTGAGTCAAAGGACTGTTATTAATTTATTACAGAAATATTTCTTTAGTGTCTTCTGTGTTCCTGGCCTTTCTCAGAGCTGAGGGGACAGTGATCAGAAAAAAACAAGATCTTTACCTTCATGGAGCATTAGATAATAAACACGTAGACAAACAAATAAATAAGGAAATGGGTGATGGAAGGGTTGTGTGCAGAGGCTGCCTCTTGTTAGATCCCCATTGCTGGTGATGTTCATTTAGATCAATTTTGGTGTCAGTTGTCTGGACAGGGTGGACAACACCTGGACTTTGGGGTCAGAGTCACCTGGGTCCAAATCAAAGGAATGGTGCCCATCAGCGTTCTTAGCTGTGTGACCTCAGGAGAGTTACATAACTACTCTGAACCTCAGTTTTTCTCATCTCTGCTTTGGGGACAAGGATACTCCCTGTCAGGGTTGTTGTGATGATGAAATGCATTAAGGTAAGTGAAGTACGTGGATCATATTCAGTGCTCAAAAACTGAGATACCTGCTCTTTTTTATTGAAGTATAGTTGATTTACAATATTGTGTTAGTTTCTGCTGTACACCAAAGTTAATTAGTTATACATATTCATATATCCACTCTTACAGGTCATTACAGAGTATTGAGTAGAGTTCCCTATGCTATACAGTAGGCTCTTATTAGTTATCTATTGTATATATAGTAGTGTGATACCTGCTCTTTTTTATGCTATCTGCATCTCCTTTTTCTGGTTCTGTTGGGATTGCTGGAATCCTAACTTGAACAGTTTTTCCCTGTTGTATCATCTCTAGAAACGAAGCTCTGCAGGACACTTGTGACTTTTCCAGTTGTCGTTTAGCTTTCTTTACTGGTCATAATCTGAATAACGGCCACCCGAGGATGTTCATGTCCTAACCTGTGAATATAGCAAAGGGGCTTTGCAGATATGATTAAGTTGAGGGTCTTGAGAGAGGGAGGAATATCTTGGATTAACTATGTAGGCCTCTGATGTCATCGCAAGGGTCCTTATAAGGGGGAGGCAGGAGGGTTAGAGTTACAGAGAGAAGGTGATGTGAGGATGGAGGCAGAGGGAAACAAAATCAGAGGGAGAAGATGCTATAATGGCTTTGAAGGTGGAGGAGGGGACCAGGAGATGAGAAGTGTAGGCAACCTCGAGAAGATAGAAAAGGCAAGGAAACAGCTTCTCCTCTAGAGCCTCCAAAAGGAACACAGCCCTGTGAACCCATTTCAGACTTCTGGCCTCCAGAACTGTAGGATAATAACCGTGTTGTTTTAAGCCACTAAGTTTGTGATAATTTCTTATAGCAGCAACAGAAAACGAACACAAGCGACAACGGGAGACCCTGCCTGAGTTCCAGGCAACAGGCAGAGTACGGGTCTCTGGGGCTGGGCTTCTTAACATGATTTCTGAAGCTCGAAAGCATGGTTTGAAGCCCAACCCTACCACCTACTAACTGTGTGATCTTGGGAATGTGACAGTCTCTCTGTACCTCAGTGTGCCTTCTATAAAATAGGATGAAATCATACGTTTAGAAAATATATTAGGACATTGGCACGGTTGAGTGCTCAATGAACAAAAATTATTAACATAAATGAATTCTTACTGAAATGAATGGCTGTCTCCCTGGAATAGCGGAGGATGAATGAACTGTCGCCAAGGTGCTGGTTGAAACTCACCAGTTGTTTGAATGTTATGAAAGATGATTTTAGTTAGTATACATGTTCATTTCCTTAGAGAGTCTCTTTCAGCTGGGGCCAATGGTAGTGTCTTTCCCTTCCTGTTCACATATGGAAAGGGGATGCAAATTGGATGACAGATGCTTCTCAAAACTCTGTTTTGTCTTGGTTATAATTCAAAATTCATGTTGAAGCTCTAACAGCCAAATAAAATGTTGCCCTTTGAACTTTTTGCAATTCCATTTGTCTCTGGTAGATCACAGGCTGTTTTGTTTCTGCTCTGCACAGAGTTATTCCCCTGATAATTCTGAAAAACAGGGAGAAAGCGCGTTCACATGAAATGGTTGTGATTTTTCTAAGTTTATCTAGTTAAGGTCATACTGTTCTCTAATGGGGTTTTATACTTGAAAAACAGAACACACCATTTGTGTGAATTTAACCTAAGGAAATAGTTCTTAATTCAATAAAAATATCTACATATAAAGATGTTCATTGCAGCATTAAAAACAACCAAAAAATCAGAATAAACTATAATGTTACAAAATAGGAGAATTGTTAAATATATTGTGGGATAGTCACCCCGTTGAATATTATGAAGCTAGTTTAAAGTGTGGTTATAATAGGGAAAATATTTGCAATCCACTGTTAAAAGAAAAGCCAGAAGATGAAATCTGTTCAGTGTAAATATAATGCTTTTTATGATTATAACTCACACATTAACGGCCTAGCAGGAAATATACCAAAATACTGTCATCCATTGTGTTAAGCTGGTGGAATTTTGAATTGCTTTTTTTCCCTTCTATTTTACAAATATTTAGCAATATATTTACATATCTAAGGGAAAAAATTAGTTAAAAAGCAAAGCAATAAACCAAAGCTTCAGAACAGTATGGAGGATGTCCAAGAAAACTATGAATGCACACTTTCATCTAGATGAAAACGCCTAAAGAGTTCTAATTTCTTAGATCAGTGCTGATGGCAAGAAAACAGGGGTGAGAAGCCTTGACCATTAGCACTTATCAGGGCATGTGGAGACCTTTCTGGCACATACACTTTCTAGCTTAAAGTCAGCCAATTTTGTTTCGTGAAACAAAGAAGAATTTTTCCTTCCAAAATACTTCAGTTCTGATCATGTCAATAATCCCCATTCCAGCACAGGGGCTACAGAAAAAAGAAAGAGGAAGAATAGCTATTATTTACTGAGGGCTGGCTATATGCCAGGCTCCGTGTTGAGTGTTTTACATGTACTGTCTTCACTCATCCTCACAGGTCTGTTACGTGGGTACCATTATATGGGTTTTACAGATGAGGTGCTCAGAAGGCTGAACACTCGTTGGGGCAGAGGCAGGTTCAGACCTGAACTGTTGGACTCCTAAACTCATTATTTCAACCAGGAACTTGACCTAACTAGGCTGCCCTGAGACCTTAAGCTAACTCTGTATAATACTCTGTTTTTAAGAGATGCAACACAGTCTCGCTAGATCTGTAATTCCCTGCCGTGGCTGTGCCAGGGGAATTTTTAAGTTTAGTTTAGTTTCAAATAGGCAACACACAATGGTGTTTGAAAAATTCATATGATAGAAGTATATATAGTGAGAGTAAGTCTCCTTCCCACAACCATCTCTCATTCTCCAGTTTGTCTTTTCTGAGAAAACCATCGCAAAAGGGGAGCACTAAATAAATACAGGTATCAGGGACACATTCTCAAGTTTTAATGACTTAAAACCTAGGTTTGCCCAAGAACCTGAATTTTTTAACAGGCTTCCCTGATAGTTTGGATGCAGGTCCTGGGGTTGAGGATCATTGTTTCAGTGATACAGTGGTGTCTAACCAAAGAAAAAAATAGTAAATAGCAAATTCACACTGCTTATGTCAACAATATTTCACTTGCATATAGCCTTTCAGGAATATAGGTGTTTGATAAAACTAGTTCACCTTTTCTTGGATTTGCAAAATCCAACAATTTTAGAGAGTGGTATATTTTATTTGGAAATGTTTCTCAGCAGAGGTAGATTTGAAAATGATCTCAGGATTCCATGTATCCTGACTCCAGCTGGTGTCCGGGAAGGAGCACTAACCTAGGGGAGACTGGGTGTCTCAGTCAGCTCAAGCTGCTGTAACAAAATACCACATACTGGGTGGCTTAAACAACGGCATGTATTTCTCACAGTTCTTAAGGCTAGGAAGTCCAAGATCAAGGTCCCAGGCAATTTGATTCCTGGTGAGAGCTCTCTTCCTGGCATATAGATGCCATCTTCTGGTTGTGTCCTCACATGATGGAGAAAGGGCACTCTGGTCTCTCTTCCTTTCCTTATAGGGACACTGATCCGACCAAGGGGGGTCCCACCCTCATGACTTTATCTAAATTAATTACCTCCTCAAAACCCCACCTCCAAATACCATCACACTGGGGGCTAAGGCTTCAACATAAGAATTTTGAAGGAACATAAACATTCGGTCCAGAACACTGGGCTCCAGTCCACTCTGCCAATGTCCAACCGAGAGTTCTTGGGCTACTTCGATTGTCAGGCTTTAGTTTCCTCATCTATAAAGTAAGCTGATTGGACCAGCTCAAGGGTTTCCAAAGTGACCTCTAGTGGGATCTGGAGCTCTCTCTGGGGCTGAGATGGAGGAAGGAGGTGGTAATTGGGCAGGTAGATGTTTACCTTAATAGACCAGATGCTTCCTCACCCTCATCATTCTGCAAGAGCATTTATTTATCTATCTATCTATCTATCTATCAAATCATCTATCATCTATCCATTATCTATCAAATCATCTACCATCTCTCTATCAAATCATCTATCATCTATCCATCTATTATCTATCTATCTATCTATCATCTATCTGCCTATCTATCATCTATCATTGTTTTAGTATTAGTTAAACTCCAGACTGCTTAGATTTCACCAGCTTTCCCACTAGTGCTCTTTGTCTTTTCCAGGACCCAGTCCAGGAAACCACATTGCAGTTAGTGTTTTATTTGATTTTGCCTTTGATTAGATTTTATTCAAACTAATGGTTCCAGAATAACAACACAAAATGCTTTACATCCACAGGATTAACTGCTCACTAGGTGTCTTCCACTTATTTGGGCTTAAGGCAGACATGTATGAAGATTAACTGATGCAGGGAGATGAGTAAGGTCTTTGGAGTCAGGCAGAGCTGATCTAGTTTTTGCTCTTGGAGGATATAGGACAATTCACTGAGCCTCCCTGAACTTCAGGATTCTCATTTGTAAAATGGGAGAGTAACACCTAATTTGCACATTCTGAAGATAAAGTGAGTTTGGCACAAGATGCAGCTGTAAGTGACATTTTGGCTCTGGGGTCTGTTTTCCACATCCATACGGTGCTACTGACCCTCAGTTTTAGGGCTGCCTAGGCCACCACCTGGCTATACTATTGGTGCTGTCCTCCTGACACTCTTGTCCCCATGCCAGCTGAGCCTTTTAAACATGTGCATGTGCCTGGAATAATATTTAACAGCAGGCTGCTCTCCTGCTCCAAGGAAAGGCCCTCTGATATCCAGTGTTTCTTCATACTGTTGAGATGGGATTTAAAACATGCATCCTGATTCATTTATTTGAAACTAGAAAAACGTTACACAATTAATACATATTAATCATGGAAAAATTAGACTATATGGATAAACAACAACGACAACAAAAAAGAAAATAGAAATCAGCTGTTAATCAGACCACCCAGAAATAATCCTGTTATCATTTTGGCATCTACATCTGGAAAGATACATATTCTCTCTCTCTCTCTCTTTTAAATTATACTATTCTATGCATTACTTTTTTGGGGGAATCCTATTGTCATTTACTCTATATTTACTCATATTTCCGTATAATAAATATAATTCTATAATGTAATTTAAAAATGATATTATAAGTTTGTATGGAAATTGTCTTAACTAATTTCCTATTGTGAGATGGTTTGGTTGTTTTTAACTTTTGCTTTTGCCAGTAACATTGCAATACACACCCCTCTAGTGAAATCTTTGTGCACTATTCTCCAATTTGGAAATTTGAAGCTGGCAGCTGTCATACTCGGCCCACACCTTCCTTTCCTCTTGCTTCCCTTTGCAGAGTCCCCTGTGTGGTTTGTTATGCGTGTGGTGAAGGGTATGCCCCTTTGAGGGCAGCGAGCACTTGTTATTCATCTTCTCCTCTCTGATACATGGCACCATTATGAGCTCTCCGTGTGTTCCTACCGTGTCTGCCACCCTGAACTTGTGCCCCCATTGCTGGTTCTGCCTGGATATTGATGTCTGGGTTCTTAACTCTGGTCCATCCCCTTACTCATTCAGTAGAGATCAGTTGAGAACCTAAGACGTGCAAAGCAGGAATCCAGACACTGGGGAAACAGGGCAAATAAGACAGAAAATGGTCCTGCCCTCAGGGAGTGGTGCTGTATAGTGGTAGGCAGACAACAACCAAGGGAACAAATGCAGTGTTAACCTCAAATAGCAGGAAGTGCTGGAAAGACTAGAAAGCACTTAGGAGGATGGAAAGTCTTGGGAAGGGGATCAAAGGAGGTTTTCCTGAGGAGGCAATGTTACAGTAGAGATCTAAATGAGACAAAGGTGTGACCAATGAACCTGGGTGGACGAGTGGTCCCTGTAGAGGAGTAGCCACTGTAAGGATCCTGCAGCAGGAACAATCCTGCCTGTTCCCAGGAAGGAGATGAGATAGCCGCGAGAGAACAAGGGCCAGGGTGTTGAAGATGAGCTAGGTTATGCTGGGCTACATCATGCTAGGTCATGGGGGCCATGGGGAGGAGTTTAAGTTGTATTTGAAGTTCAGTGGGAAGGCCTTGAAGGAAACAGGAGAGGAACATGATCTGGTTTTCATTTTCAAAAGATCACTCTGCTCAAAATTTATCCTAAGCCAAAATTATCCAGATGACAAAACACTCAGCAGGGAGAATGATAACTCCTTAGCAGATACTGACTTAGAGGAAGGAACAGGGTTTTCTGAGTTTTAGTTTCCTGATCTTTCCAACTTTCTTTTTGTGGCAGATACTGTTATAAAATCAATATTTGCTCCCCATCTACTTTTGCTACTACAATTCCAATTTTGTCAGCTGGCAATATATGCCCACTGCCTAGCCTCATTTGCCGGTGGCCTTGGGAGGCATGTGACATGATTATAGCCAATAAGGCATATATATATATATATATATATATATAAAACATTGAATGGAGAATTCTGGAAAGATTTGCTTTCCTGAAAGCACCATACACAATTGGTACCCACCCCCTCCTCCTCTGCCTGTGATGAGCACAGAGGTGATGTCTCAAGCACAGAGTCATCTTGATGACAAGCATGAGGATGCAAGATAACATGTTAAGGATGAAATGGTGGGAAAAGAGAAGCAGGCTGGGTCTCAGGGGCTTTAATGAGCAGCTGAACCCATGCCAGCGACCCCCTGACTTTTTGTTGTGTGAAGAAATAAAAACCCTTCCTAGTTTAAGCTGCTGTTACTCAGATATTCTGTTGATTGCAGCCAAAGCATTCCTAAGTGATGCATTTATCACTGAGGAAAAGTGAGCGCTGACTTCATTAGTGATTCCCCGGAATAATATGCAAATCATTAAAATTCTGAATAACTCAACGTGTTTAAATTGAAATGATTACTGAACCCAACTTGGGAAGCCTGAGTTTTGTGGATTAGGGCCCATGATCTCCATGCTAAACCTAAGTCTACTTGATTTTACCCAAAGGAAAACAAACTAGAATCAAACTGAAGGAATGGTTGAACTTCAGATAAATACTTGTTCATAACAACGGATATTAGTTCCTAAATGATGTTTCCAAGGTTAAAAGACAATTTTGAAAAAATGTTGTTTGATATTATTTTGCTTTAAAAAACCTCTGTATGTTTCCACTTATATATTTACTTTCTGCCATGAAAGAGGAGGATTCTATGCACTTTCTGCTCCCTACCACCTCCAACCTCCTGATTTTTGTTAGTTACATTATTATTTTGGGATTGCCTAGAATGATCATGTTTATATTCTGTTCTGCCAACTCATTCCCACTGTTCGTCTGTCTTGGTTCTGTGATTAAATGAGTTCAGTGCTTACTGTTGTCCTTTTCTCCATGGCTGGGTGTTTAATTTTGATTCATGCCTTGTACGCTGGATTTCATCATCAGATATTTCTCAGGAAGCGCTTTGTTACTATAGCCCTTGAATTCCTGCATGTTTAAGAATGTTTCTTAACATTCTTGCATGTTAATGCCTGTTTCTTTTATAGACACAGCAGACTATGACTGAGTAGAAAACTCTTTGGGTCACCACCCTTTTCCTCTTAGAACGTGATAGATGTTGTTCTGTTTACTCGCGCTGAGTGTTGTTTTGGAATGAGAAAAATCTTGTGATTCTTGTTCTTTGCATGAGGCAGATGGAACATTTCCTCTTGAATTTCAGTATCTTCACAGTGCATTCGCCAATGTTGCCAGTTCTGCTTTTTTTCCCCTAGGATACGGTGTGTCCTTTAAATCTAGAGATACCTAGCTTTCTTTACTTCAAGAGCTTTTTAAGCTTTTTCCTGTTCCCTCTTTTTATCTGTTCAGAATACCAGTTTGTGTTCCTCAGTTCATATTGTCTTGTCTGTCATCATTTTCATCTCATTTTTCCTTTCTATTTCATTTCATGTGATTTCTTACACTTGGCCTGTGCTCTCAACAGTATTTATCTATTTTCTGCTGCTTCTAAGTTGACTTTCATATCTCTAATTGCTTTATTTTTATCTTCCATTTATTTCCTGAGCTCTGCCGGTTCACTTTTCAACTGGTTTTCTTCTTATTTCTCTTTTGATCACTTCTATTGCTTCTTTGAACTTTCTTTTCTGAAAAACTATGCTGTCAGTTCGTTTAAGACTGAAGAGAACTAATTTCTTTGTTCTCTGGAATAGATCATTCGTGGCGTGTGTATTTTTAATCTGCCTTCTGTATTTGTTTTTTTCTTCCTCTTGCAATACCCATGCTGGGGCCCTTGCCGCCTGGTTTCTTTCTCAGTATTACTCAAATATGAGTAGGTGCATCCAGCTGTTTGACTAACAGTAGTGCAGAGGGGGGCGGGAGCATTGTTAACTGGGCTCCAAATTTGGTTGTGGTCTCTGCCCTCCTACCCAACAAGCCTTGATGAATTGTCTCCTTCAGGCTTTTGTCTCCAGATAGTCAGTGTAGTTCATAATGAAACATTTAGAGCTATGACTCCAGGGTTCTCTCTCCAAGCCCTACTCACCCCTTTTCACATCCAGGCTCTCCCAGTCAGAGACTATTTGTAAACAACAAACATGGCGAGTCTTCCTGGCTCCTCTTCATGTATTTGCCACTCCCTTCCCCCTGGCTATCTGCAATGTGGAAACAGATTTTTACAGGGATGTTCTGACTTCTCCTATGTGAGGTCCACAGCACTGGAGCCCACCAGTATCTCCCTTTCTATCCCCTTCTGTAACACCTCCTTCCTCCATCCTCAAAGCTAAGCATGGCCAGATGGATTGCTTGGCCAGCAAAATGTGAGTGGAAGTGACACGAATCACCTACATGCTTTCATTCCCTTCCACGGTGAGCTATGAAGCCTCAAGTTATGATGGTGGTACAGGAAGATGGTGCAGTTGGCCATGTCCCTGAGTGCCTACTCTGTTGCCCCATGTTGAGCATGTAGCTATAGCAATATTGTAGCAACAACAAAATGTAGCAATAATAACAGCAATAAACAACATAAAATCTTTGCTGTCTTAAGCCACTGAGATTTGGGGTTTGTTTGTTACTCCTGCATAAACTAGCCTCTTTGACTAAAACAGGGAAAGAAAAGCCAACAATTTCTGTATCAAATGGTAGGAAGTGCAGACACGGAGGAGGTTGGAAGGGCTGGTTGGAAGGTGTGCACCAGAGCAGAGCATTTTCATCAGCCGTCCTGGATGCTGACCAGCTTCATGGTTTCCCTGAGTGTTGGAGGGGAAATTTCATAGAATCTCCAAAGGAAGGTCTCTTGTTGCAGAGGGTTTCAGATTTCTTGTGTTCACCAGGAAACAAGACAATAGAACTTTTCTGTTTCTCTCTACTTCTTTTCATATATCTTCTTGTGTACCAAATTTAGTGCCATTGACAGCTTTATTTACTGTCTCTGAACAAACTTGGCTGATTTCTGATGGGTTATACTGATCATCTAACCCTGTAAGGTGATCATGGGAGCTCATGGGAGCTGCTGTCTTCAGGTCTTCCTGCAATTTACGGTCTGTAAATGCTTTCTTCTATTTTTTTTTAAAATAAGGTATTTCTCCTCTCCACAATTAAAAAATGTGTGTGCAATCCTAGACATTCTCTAAGAATAAAAGCATTACATCTTTGATGTACTATTGAGCCTAGAGACAGTGATCTTAGCTCCAGTCTTTTTTCCCTAAAATCCAGCATGCATGTTAGACCACAATAATATCTCTTCCCTGGAACCAGGCAATCTAGGCTTAAACCCCTATCTTGCCATTCTTTAATGGCACAGCCCTGGAAAAATTGCATAAACTTTCTGGGCTTATTTTTCTCATCTGTAAAAATGTGATAATAAAAATGGACTTTTTCATCCCTTAGGAATATTGAGAACAGCAGATGCGCTGATATCTGGGAAAGCCCCTGGCTCAGTGCCCGGTCCCAAGTGGGCACTCGGGACAGATTTCTTGAAGGCATCTTATAAATTTTGCAAATGGCATATCCGTAATTCATTCATGTACTCAACACCTATAGAGTCATTTATAGTAACATAAAGAAGTGATAGTCGAATTAAGGTACCAATTAGAGTCAAGTGTTATACATATCCTGAGATTCCAACAGCTAAATCTGCATGCTTACTCTGTGCTCAAGCACCAGGCTAAGGCGTTACATGGGCCATCTCATTCAATCCATACAACTCTCCGTGTATTACTATCATTATCCCCACTCTAGACAGAGGAAGCTGAGGCTTAGGAATGTGAAGGGATTGGTGCAGCTCACAAAGCAGCAGAGTTGGGATGGGCGGTGCATGCAGTGTGACTCAGAGTGTGTATGCTTATCTAGAGCGCTTGCAGAGATACCATAGATGCTGGAAGCCAACTGCTACCTCAGGATGGATGGTCACGAAAGGTCGTCTGGAGAAACGGCTGCGTGAGCTCAGCCCTGAAATTTGAGTAGGCGGTGCCCACTCAGAGGAGGCCTGAGCACGGGCAAAGATGGTCACAGAACAGAAATGTTGAAAGCATAGTTTTTGAAGGTCAATGTTGGAGGAGAAGCCTTGAGTAGTAGGCGGGAATCCGATCAAGACATCAAACAAAGGTGTTCAGACACCGATGAGGCCAGTGATAGTTACACGTGAGTCTAATATGACTGGCTTGCCATTAGTGTTTGGTAAACGGATTCTATCCAGGGTTAATTAGAACTCTTTGTAACTCCAAGTGTTTTAAAATTCCCAGCTGGGCGTGGAAGAATAAAATTGCTATTGTTTCTAGGGTCTATAGGCTCCTTTTTACCTAGGGTCATATCTCATCATGTTTGCATTGCTGGAACCAAATATAGCATCTGACCCGTGACTAGCACTCGAGAAATTGTTGGCTGAGTGAATAAATGAATGACTAAGTAGATTAAGGATAGTAGCCAAGATGGGGGAAAACAGCCAGACCAGATTTGTTGGAATGCTCAAGTGGTGGTCTGGTAGAGGGTGGGCTGTGCTTGGGGATGGGGGGGTGAGTGGTGGGACTCTATCCCACTGTGTGCTCTGGCAACTTCAAAAGCGGTTTGAATGATCTGGGGATTTTGGGGAGCAGGACTATGTAGTTACGTGCCTCAGGTGGGAGATTTTCATGTGGTTTGTTAAAGCAACTCCCTGGCTGTGGGTGGGGCTTTTTGAGGTGGGCTGTTAGGTGTCCTATGATAATTTAGGATCTAGAAGGAAGCTGATTCCAAAGAATGTTGCTTGTTTTGTTTTCTCAGAAAGCATGTTTCTGAGGGAAGCCTTAAGGACCCTTGGGAGTGTTCACAGCCTGGAGGGGGTTGAGATCGTCTTGCTCTTATGCCTGTGAGCCCCTCGAAGGTAAGGGCCATGACTTAGTGCCCTCAAGCGCAGTGTGGCTCAGAACACGTGTGTTTAACCACTATCTATGGAGTCTCTAGTGATACCCATAGGAACTAGGAGCAGACTACCACCTAAGGGTTGATGGTCACCAAAGGCCTTTTGGAGTAATGGATGCCCAAGATCAGCCCTGAAGTGTGATGAGCAGATTCCCAATCAGATGGAGGAACCCTGAGTGCGGTCCTGGTTATAGAGCAGGTATGCCAGGTAACTGCGGACAGTTCAGCGTGGAAACACAGAGTCTGCGAGGTCTCTCTGAGGATCAGAAACTAGGGCTGCCCTGCTCCATGGCCCTCGACCGACCTCAGACCCACTTGCCACTGTGGTGGGAAACAGCCCTCCACACTGACAACTGCCCTCAGAGTTACCCATGGACCTCTGCTTCCCTGCCCGAGGGGCCTGCTTTGGGGCCTGTTCAGCCAGACTGTGGGCTGCCAGCAGGGCTGGAAATGGGAAGCCCCAGGGGCAAACCTCAACCCATGCGGGACATGGATGGTGGATAAATACCCCAGCCTCCCATCTTGGATGAGACCACTCTGAGGTGTGTTCTACACAGCCCCTCAGGGTCCCCAGAGGGATGGAGCCTCGGCTGCTCACGGTGTTAATCTACTCAGTAATATACCATGTTTTGGGGTTTATTATCCCTATTCTGCCTCACTTTCCCCACTTCCTACTTTATGTCGCCAAATCTTTGTCTTAGGGTTTGCTTTAGGGAAGACCAAGCTGCCAGGCAAGTACTATGATACCCTGTGTTATGTATACAGTTGATGCTCAATAAATATTGCTGGAATATATGAGATTTGCTTAATCCCCTCACCCCACCCCCAAACCATGATTAACACTGGCAGAAGAGTTAGTGCACAATTGTGCTAATCCACTGACCTCTGGATGGGGCCTCTCTGGATCAGTCCCTCTCTGCCCCTGGACCTCCCGTTTGGAGACACTGCTCCCCTCCCATCCACAGATGGTCCATTCTCATCTTCAAACTTGCCCAAGGCTGGCTCAGGCCCACCTCGGTGCAGGTCTGGACTTATGGGGCCCAGGATGCAATTCTAGTGGCCAAGTGTCCACACCTGGCTGCCCTCAGGCTGCAGCCCTCCTGCATGCCTGCTGCCCACCAGGACTGGAGTGACATCTGCCTTGATGAGAGCCTTGTGAAAATCTCAGCTGCACTAAATTACTTGCTTGGCAGCTCTGCTTGGAATTGTCATGTGGCTGTGCCCTGATCAGGAACCACTGTTGTTGAAAGCCCTCATCCTTCTCCCTGACTCACCGGAATCAATCTCCTCAGGGTAGCATCTGCCCAGGTTCAAGCCCAGATTTATGAGGAATCAGGCTTTAAATTTGGAGTCATACTGACTGAGATTTAAATCCTACCTCCACCATTTACTGGCAGGATGAATTTGGGTAAGATAGCCTCCCTGAGCCTTGTTTGCTCATCTGTAAAATGGTGATGGTAATACCTGTTTCAAGGGGCTAGAGATAGTAAATTTAGGGTGCTCTATATTTGTTCAGCACATAGTAGGCCCAATGATTTTCTGCTGTCTCTTCAGTCTCATTTGGATTGTTGGCCCTGATCGTGGTCCCTTGGTCTTGACCCTGCCTCCTTCTTCTTTCTCCATCTCCACTCCCAGCCCATCATGCCTACTGCAGAGGAGGTCTGAATTATGACCCAGGAGACTGGCCTCTTAATTGGGTCATTGTTCTAATTGTGTTTTCTTCAATTCTGAATCTGTCTCTTTGACATTCATTCATCACAGAGCCAATTGTATTCACCATATTTTCTTATTTTCTATATTCTTGATGCTCTAGCATATATGGCCTCACTGCCCTGGGAGAGACTGCCCCTCCCAGGGCTCACAAGTTTGTGGAGATAGCAAAGGGCTGGACTGGGAGTGTGCCTCTCCTATGCAAAGTCCAATCCAGAGCCCAGACCCCCAAAGAGCTCTTTTACCCAGGTCTCACACACCAAGCCAACATTCTCGCTGCCCTAAATCAGTGACAGGTGCCAGGCACCTGGGGACAGTCCCTATGCCCCAAAACTGGCTGAAATTTTTGAAACTAACCAATCCCCTTTACCCATTCCTGTCTCACCTTTCCAGTGGAAAATGTAATAAAGGCCCTGGTCTAGTGTTTTCTCTCTATCCCTCTGCCTCCTGACCAACCAGGTGCTTCCCCAGGTGGCCCTGGTTGTCATGGTCTCTCCATGTCCTCATCAGGCACCTCTATAAATTAAGATCCCATGGGTCCATGTTGAGATATTTCTACTTTTGGGAAACAGATGGAGTGTTTAAATTGTTATTACTGATCCTAATTATTAATTGGGTACACATTTCTTAACCAAGGCCCTTTAGGGTGTTCTAGGTAAGAAAGTGCTAGAGCCAGGTTTCATGGTTTATGACCAGTGAGACTCTTCACCATCTCACCTGTGATCCCTGAAATGTGAAGAGTGGATTCCAATTCAATTTGGATCAGACACCTATTTTGGGTATTTTTTTGAAAATTATAAAATAAATATCTTTGTTGTGAAAAATTAAAGCAACATAGAAGTATGTGAAGAAAAATGTGAATCCCTTTCCACAAATATCCTCCTTTGAATCCTAGTCCTCAAAGGATCCCATTAACAGACCTGTGTGCACATCCTTCCACACTTTTATTGTAAACTCTACACAAACATGTACACATATTGAGATAATTTTCTTTAAAAAGCGGGATCCATACATATCTGTTTTCTACCACATGTTATTTCACTCCACAGTGTTCAGTGAGTGTCTGTCTCTGCCCCTGCATCTGAGTTTCTGTGGTCTGAGGGGACTCTGAGTCATCTGGGCATTCCCCTACTGCTCTGCGTCAGGCTGTCTAGTTTTGTCAACTCAACGATTTCTTGCAAGCTCTCTGTGCTACAAGCTCAGAGAGGTACCTCCTTTGCCTCAGGTTACGCAGCATGGGAGTTACCTGGAGTGATGGTTCTCTAACTCACCCAGTCCTCAAGAATATCCAAGGGACCCTTTTAAAACCACAGATGCCTGGGCCCCACCCTACATGTTCAGAATCAGGATCTTTAGGGATAGGGCCTGGGAGTCTGCCTTTTAACAAGCTTCCAGGTGATTCTGGGGAAGGCCCGGGTTGGGAACCCTCTGGCCTAGAACGTGTGTCAGCTTTCCCAGAGGGTCTGATCCCTCCCGCCCTCTCGCAGCCACTGTGGGAGAGTCCTGCAGAGTGGCCCCGTGGGAGGAGTGTCCAGTTAGGGAGACAGTGTCTCCAGGCAAACTCACAGTCTATTTCCGGGCTTTTATTGCAATTGTTATGATTACTTCCTTGTTGGAGGTTAGCAAACTCCCAGGCTTTGGCATTCACCTGTTTTCCTGGTTCCTCTCACCCCGACACTTTCACTGAAATCCCTCTTGAAAACATCCTTGATGCTTTTTTTTAGAAAATGAGAATTATTGCAGTTTCTTGCTAAGAGATGGAGAAAGGAAATATGTTCATAGGGAGACAAAGCAGACTCACAAGGAATTTCTGGCTTAGACATCTCTCCCATTATACCCTCTAATCTGCTCTCCCTGGGAGCCTCATGGCCTCACTCCATGCTCCTAGAAAGAAGGCTGCCTCTAAGCATTCCTGGAGAGGCTGAGCAGGGGCCAGATGAACAGGGATGTCCCTCAGGGCTTATGGATTGTAGAAGGCAGGGCTAGCACCCTTGGGCTGGGCTGCTCTCCTGGAGAGATGCCTGTGAAGAAGCTGAAGAAGCACTGGGTTTGGGAGAGAAGGTTTGGTTCACATAAGGGCTCTGCCCCTCTGTCCTTATCTGTACAGTGGAGCTGACAGGAAGTTTGTATCCATGCTGGGGCCACTGCGGTGAGGAGAAAACAAGGTGATGCAAGGTACATGCCTCTATATACACATGGGTATGGACCACGATGGGATGAACGTGCAATCTCAGTCTCCTGGCAGAAGATGGAGTCAGGTTTCTCCATGTCTGGAGTGGAGAGTTTAGGGATTTTGATAAAAGAATGCTTAAGTGCAATGTGGTATCTATGGCACATTCCCATAATTTTCAGTTTTCTTTTTTGGAGCTGGCTGAAACGTTCTCTAACAAAGCCATTCCGACTGCTATCACTCAATCCAAGGCTAAAGGGATATTCTAGAATACCTGGTTTACTCCTGCTTAAAGTAAGTCCAAGCAATAACCTGGATATCATAAATGCCTTTTCCCTCCCTCCTTCCCTCCCTGGTCCCATGTCTCCCTCCCTGCCTGCCTGTGTTTGTTTATGAGACCATACTGAAGTTGAGAGTTGAAGTGTGTCAGATCTGGGTTCAAATCTTACCTTATCTACTTAATTCCTTTATGCATCAATTTTTAAATCCAGAAACAAATGGGAATAAGAATAGCTACTAACTCAGATGATTTTGAGGACCAATAGCAATAGTTAATATTTATAGAACACTTAGTATATGCCCAGCGCTTTACCTATGTTAACACACTTAATCCTCAGTTATCTTATGAGGCAGGTGCTGCTATTATCCCACTTTGCAGATGAGGAAACTGAGAGATTAAGAAACTTGCCCAAAGTCACATAGCTATTAAGGAACAAATTTATAGTTCTCACTACTATTATTCCAATTCATTCTCTCAGATGAAAATTCTGAATACAAAGGATCACCTGTATTAACTATGTTAATAGAACAGAACAAATCTCTCTTCTCCTGGGGATAACTTTGTCCAGATAGTGATACTTTTTCCTGCTAGCTTTCTTTTTCCCTGCTTCCCCTTTGCAGCACAACCTCGAACCTCACTCCATGGCTAAAGCTCTCATCATATCTTATTTACATATGGTTTATTATTTATAAGGCATATTTGTATATATTGCATTTGACTTTTAATAATACTTGTAGCTATGAGACATAGTAAGCTTTGTTATTAGCCTCACTTTGGAGATGAGGAAACTGAGGCTCAAGGTTAGGGCAGGATGTCCAATGGGATTCTCAGCTCTGTTCTGACTTGCACTGGTTTCTGGATCTTGAATTGTGATATTCCTACAGAGGGCCCTGCCTTTTATTGTCTACCCAATATCTGTTCCTACTTCTGGAACAACCTCTTGATTTTCTGTTGGGGACCTTTTTCTCTCTCCACCCATGCTCAGCCTCTCCAGGTTGTTCCATTGCTCTGGTCACAATGATTCATTCATGGGAGGGCTAGTGACTTACAGGAGTCCAGTGAAACTCAACCCTGGGACTTTTCTGCTGGAATTAAACTGCTCTAGGATGTAGGCCTGGAGCTCTTGGGGACCCTTTCTGCTACTGCCAGAAGAGACCTGACCAACCATGAAGCCACCTCAGAGAAAAGCAGAACAAAAAGATGCATAAAGACAGAGTTCAGACTATGTTCTTAGAGTACCTGGATCCAACTGAACCTGAAGCGGGGGATCTACCCCAGACTTTAGTTATGTGCATTAATGAATTCCTCCTCCCCTCTTTTTGCTTTGAAGCATCTTGATTTGGATGTTCTCTCACTTTCAATTGAGAGAGTGCTAGCTGATAGCCTCCCCAGAGAAATTGCCTCATGGGGAAGAGGCAGGAACAGTGGCTAATTATTTTTTTTCCTATTTTCATTAGGATGCTGGGTACTGACTAGGTGCTCATAAATCTTTGTCAGTTCATTAATCGTAAGTTTAGTGGAAGACGGCGTAATTGTTGGGAATTTTGAACTATTACTTAAAAATTCTTGCACACTGGACAAATACTTCCTTTCTTGAAATATCCAGGGAAATTTGGAATAACTTTTCTTTGGGGTTCTCTCCAACTTGCTTTATTTCCCACTGAGATAAACTATAATTCACATTGATTTGCACTGGAGAAAGTCATTTTTATTTATAGTACTGTTAGCTCAAATTCCTTCCTAAGAATTTTTACCACTTAAGCCCAAAGATTTGATTTTTCTGAAGTACAAGGTGGACCATCTTACTCCTCTCCCTATAATGCTCTGTGGACTCCTCATTGCGCACAGAAGGAATTCCTACCATGGATCTATAGACTTTAGGGAGTACATTGATGTCGTCATCCTCAGTTTGATGTATCAACTTGGTTAGACTTCAGTCCCTGTTTTTTCACCAAACATTCGTCTAGGTTTTGCAGAGAAGGTATTTTATAGATGTGATTAAAATCTGTAACTGGTTAACTTTAAGTAAGGGAGGATTTCCTAGAAAGTCTGAGTGGGCATGATTCAATCAGTTAAAAGATCTTAAACGCAGAGCAGAGGCTTCCCTGATAAAGGAGAAATTCCACATATGGACCTCAGTATCAGCTCGTCCCTGACAATTCTACTCTGCCCTTCCTGGGGCTCTCCCCGACAGATTTCAGACTCTCTAGACAATCTCCACAACTTCATAATCCAATGTCTCACAATACATCTCAATATATATTATCTCCTACTGGTTCTGTTTCTCTGGTTGAACATTGACATATACAACTGGTAAACCCCTAACTCCCTGAAGTTGTAGGTAGAAAGGATGCGTAGGGTTATGTGGAGTGGAAGTAAAACCATAATCTTCATAAGGGCCCTGTCACATCACAAAGACTAAGTCTGTGGGATAAAGGCCGAAGTTTTCAGCACGATGCACAGTTCTCCATAACCTGCCCCTGCTGACTCCATCAGCCTCCTTTCCTGCCTCCTCAACTTTCTCACACTTTATAATCCAGGATTACCAATGCTCCTGGGCCTCTCTAGATAGTTAATGAAAATCTATACTGGGAGCAAGGAAGGCACCTCAGAGCTTTCTGGGTGCTCCAGGTAAGGCTTCTCACTCTCCCAGCTCCAAGCCTCTGTGGACCTGTCACAGTTCTTGAAGACCCCAGCTTACTTCTCCTTCCCACTTTACAGCCTCACTTACCACCACTCTGCCTTGAAACCCTCGGGGGAGCCTCATCACACCCTTAATGCCAATGCATGTCCTTCAAGCCCCCAGGTCATCACTCATCCTGTGGACTCTCACTCTGATGGCCCCTTTCCCAGCCCAGCTCCCACCCTTTCCAGGGGTGGACCAGAAGTCCCTCCCTGGTGTCCCTTGGAACTGAAGTTCCACTCAGATCAGCAAAGTCCTCTGCATCCTCATCTTCCTTTCTGGATATTCTTTCACTTTCTTGTTCTGACTGAAGCCTGGGTCTCCCCTGGGGACATCTCTGTCCCTGCAGCCCACTCAAGTGGTAGCTCTTTCCTACCCTCGCTCCTCATTCCACTGGGCCTGGAGGTGAAGTTGGTCGCCTCTTAGCTCCTCTCTGATGTTACCAGATCATTCATTCTCCTGCCTCCTTATATCCCTCCAGCACTGAATCTCATGTCATTGGTCCATGCCACCCACCAGTCACCTACTAATCTATACCACGCCCCTCATTTTTGGAGATGTCTACTCCTGGCTCCTGCCATTCTCTCCAACATCACTGTCATAATGCTCAGTGATTTCAGTATCTGCTTAGAAAACCCATCACATACCCTGGCTTCAGAGTTCCTGTGGTAGTGTAACAGACACAATATATACATTATATAGAAATAGAAATTATGTAGGTAGTAAAATATATACATATATAACCATACAATAATGCATAGAAATATATAAAGTAAATTATATTTGTAGTAAAACATATTACTATACTTACTAGCTACATTACTAATATGTTACCTTCTCCAGACACTTCCCTTCCAGTCACTGCCCTATTTCGCTGGTCCCCTTTTTAGGGAACTCCTTGAATAAATGACCTCTACTCAGTATCTACAATTTCATTCCTCCCATTCTCTCTCAAACCCATCCCGTCAGGCTTCTGTCCCACCACTCCACTGAAATCACCTATGTCAAAGGCATGAACAACCCCACATGTCTAAATCAGTGGTCACTTCTCAGACTTCTTGGTACTTGACCTATGGCTCTTCCTTTTTTTCTTCATTCATCCCTGAGAAGCCACTGTCTCTTGGTTTTCTGCTTGCCTCTTTTTTTCTTCATTGCCCCCTTTCCTGGGTCCTGCTTCTCTTCCTAACCTGTAAGTGTTGGAAGCCCAGGCTCAGTCCTCAGATCCCTTCTCTTCTCTATCAACACCCTCTCCCTCGGTGATCCCATCCAGTCACATGGCTTGAGATGTCTATTTACAGCTCAGAGCTTCCTCCTGAACTCTGGACTCACATCCAACCACCACTAGACATCTTCATGTGTGTGTCTACTAGACACCATGACCCTAACGTGTCCAACATAGGAGCTCCTGTCTCCCTCCCCAACTGCTTCCCCTGCTCTGCCCCAGCTCACTAATTGGTAAAAATTCTTTCACATGCTCAGACCAAATAACTTGGAAACCCCTTGATGCTCTTCTTTCCCATGAATCCTTCTGACTCTCCTTAAATGTTATCTTAGTCATCTTAAATGTTATCTCAAGAATCTCACCATTGCTCAGCATCTCTACTGCTGCCACGTTTGTCCCTTTCAACAGTATCTCCTGCCTGAATTATTGTGATGACATCCATCTGGTCTTCTTGCTCCTGCCCTTGGAGAAGGCACTCAACAGAGAAACGTTATGCTATGACTCCCTGATTGATCCTTCATAAGAGGCCCATGTGACCCTTCTTAGAGTGAAAATTAAAGGCTTAGAAGGAGCCACAGGCCTGCCCTTCCCCACCATGTTACCTCATAGTCTCCTTCTCTCTTCTTCACTCATTTGGCTTCAATCATACTGTCTCTGTGCTGCTCCTGAAGCATATTCCTGACACAGGGTATTTGCATACACTTTTCTTCCAGCCTGGAAAGCTTTTCCCTCAGATGTGCGTCTCTATCTCAATCTCTGTCTCTGTCTATGTTATTGTGATATTGCGATATATATAATAAGAAGTATGTACTTGGTCTTCCACTAGATTCTGGCACAGGGCTTCTAAAACTCTTGGAATTTCCTAAGTGATAAGAACGTTAAAGGTATCTTTTGTTATGTTAAGAAGGTGATTTTTTGGAAAGCTCCTAAGATGGGGGCTGGTTGCCAGTGGAACAAACCACTTGCATTAGAGGGTTGGAATTTTTGGTCCCTTGCCCCACCCTCTCCCTCCATCCCTCATCCCCACCTCAGGGGAGGGGACAGGGGCTAGAGATTGAGTTCAGTCCAATGGCTAATAATTTAATCAATCATACCTTTGTAATGAAGCCTCCATAGAAATCTAAAAGGACAAGGTTCAGAGATCTTTCGAGTTGGGGAACACGTGGTGATTTGGGGAGAGTGGTGCCCTCAGAGAGTATGGAAGCTTGGTGCCCTTCCCACATATCTTGCCCTGTGAAGTTCTTCCATCTGGCCTTTCCTGAGTTATATCCTTTCATAGCAAACTGTAATCTAGTAAGTAAAATATTTCTCTGAGTTCTGTAAGCCTCTCTAGAAAACTAGTCAAACCCAAGGGGGTGGTCGTTGGAACCTCTAATCTACAGCTTGTCTGTGAAGAGCATAGGCCCCAAC
Source organism: Delphinapterus leucas (assembly GCF_059928025.1). Taxonomy (NCBI): domain Eukaryota; kingdom Metazoa; phylum Chordata; class Mammalia; order Artiodactyla; family Monodontidae; genus Delphinapterus; species Delphinapterus leucas. The sequence continues at coordinate 42,692,643 of NC_143133.1, read as the reverse complement.
CTGGACTTGCGATTGGCATCTAAGGTGGGGCAGCCTTGTAAGACAGCCCTTAACATGTAGGATCTGATGCTATCTCTGGGTAGAGAGAGTCAGAGTTGAATTGAATTGTAGGATGCCCAGCTGGCACAGGAGCAGAATCATAATTGGTGTCACAGAGAATTTCTTATTGCAGGGAAAAATCTTCACACATTGCAATTGGAGTTAGAATTGTAATCATCTGTACCTATACTTATATCACCTGCCTATACCTACACCTACACGTACATCTATGTACATCTACATCTAAACCTCTATCTCTCTCTACCTTTATCATCTCTTTTTGACCTAAATCAAAGAGTCTTCCAGTAATTTCTCCAGAAAAAAAAAGGTTTATTCGGATTCATCAGAGAATTGCAATTTGTCATCTACAAAACCATGACGAGCTGCGTGCAAGTTCCCACATGGCAGGGGAAGGAGAACGCTTTTATAAAGGGGAAAAGAAAGTTGAGGGGGCTCTGGTAAACAAAGAGTTCATGGTTTTATTGGTGAGTCCTTGCCAGGAAGGAACAGGAATCTTTGATCACAGGGAACGAGATCTCCCCCTTCTGGTCTCCTAATTTTATTTAATTGAGGTTTCTGTTTATTATTTTTTTACATGTTTGTCTCTATCATACATACATACCTCTATCTACACTCACATCAATACCTATACCTATACACTGACATCTACATCTATATCTGTACCTGTATCATCATTTTGCTCTATCACTTTTTTTTAGGTTTGCATTCAAATTTCACTTGGCCAGTGAGGCCTCTCCTGACCACTCTTCTTAAAATTGCAAATCTAACCATTCTGCACCTTTTTAAACTTTATTTTCTCCATTACATGTATAATTATCTAACATACTATTGTGAACAAAAAAATATTTACTGTCACTTCAGTAGAGAAAGAAGGTTGCCTGCCATTCCAGTAAACAAAGGACATTGTTGCCATCAAGCCCTGAGCCACTGCAGCCCCCCAGACAGTGCACCCTGAGGGGATTCAGGATGAAGAAAAACAGAACACTGGCTCTAGGTAGTTAAGATGTATATCTAAGGAATGACTTCAAAGAGGCCAGACTCTCGCACCTTCCCATACATAGGAAAGCACCTAAATGATTAACTTGAGATGTCTGTTTTTTCTGTGATTAGCAGTACTCTTTTAATGTTTGATTACATTTTTTTTTCAGTGAAAACTCCTCTCTATCCTGGCTCCTCCCTTACCTCTTTGGAACAGTTCTTCAGAGCAATCTGAGAGGCTGTATCCTGGACTATAGTCCTCAGTAAGTTTCCCGAATAAAACGTATCTTATAACTCTTAGGTTGTGTGTTTTTTGTTTGTTTGGTTTTTTTTTTGTCAACATTGTGTGTTTTACTTATTTATTTTTCTACCATGTTTTTTCCCCATGATGCATGAGGTGAGATGCATGAGGTCAGGTATTTTCATTTGTACTTTTGGTTGCTGAGTGTTGAGCATCTAGAATAGTGTCTGGTGAGTATTAGCTAGCAATGTTGATAAACAATATTTAATTGGGACCCATGACCGTTCACATCTAAGTCTTCATTTAGCTAGTTTCTGTAGTAAGCCTCCCTCCACATGGCCACCTGAAGGGTCTCATGCACAGGACACAGAACAGGTAAAGGAACATCTTGTTACAGCTGGTGCTTTGCTCACAAATGCCTGAGAAGGATCCCAGAACCCTGGTGGGCTGAGCTGGGACACAGATATTGTTCGTGTTCTCTGTGGATATCACTCTGATTGCCAGGAAAGGCAAGTCCAGGGAAAACAAAGACAAACAGACAGCTTTTTCCTTTGGCTTCTAGGTCTGGTTTTGAAATAACAGTTTGGTATTTGAGCTTTTTTGCTGGCAAAATAAAATGCCACAAATAGAATGTCCTTAGTCAACTTAATTACATTTTATTATTGTGCTATGATGGGCTTTGTCTGTCCTTAGGCAGAGCAGCATAATGTAAAATGTAATCCATAAGGTGAAGATTGTCAAACTTTTGACGTATGTCCATTTTATTGTGAATTCTTTATCAAGGGAGCCTGCTATTGGTGTTGAAACCACAATAGTCCTGGAAAGTCTACTGAGTGCTAGAGTGGGGATGATGTGATTTACACAGCCTTGCCACCCCTACAGTCCATTTTCCGAACAGCAGTCAGAGTGGTCTTAACAGAATTTAAGTCTGAACCTGTCAGTCACTCTCCTGCTCAAAACCCAGGAAGAGATTTGTGCATCCCTCAGGATAAAGCTCAAAGGCCCTTGCAAAGGCCTTAGAGGCTCTGGATCCCCACTCCCTTCTGACCTCACGTGTCCACCTCATGTGCTTCTTTCCAGCCACCTGGCATCCTCCTGTTCCTGCAATAAGCCAAGAGTCATCAATCCTGCTTTCTCTCCTGCTTGTTAACGCCCCAGCCCAGAACACTCTTCTCCCAGATGCTGGTGTGGCTCATTCCTCTCCGCCTTCAAGTCTCTGCTCAAATGTTGGCTTTCCTTGCCCCCAGCCTTCTCTGACCCACCTGTCTAAAGCAGCACACCTGCCCTCTCTTACCCCACTTCCTTCTTTGTGGTCCTCATCACCTCTGACACACACACACACACACACACACACACACACACATCTTTGTGTTTTCTTTGTCTGTCTATCCCTCAACTGGACTCTGGCAGGAGGGAATTTGTTTTGATCACGGCTCTGTTTTAAGTGCCTAGAATAGTGCCAGGCACATTGTGGATACTTAATCCTGCCTCCCTGTGACTGTACTGGTTTTGTGAGTGATCAGAAGTCGTAAAAGGCAAGCCAAAGAGACCAGTGCTTACTTATTTGCAAGAGATGAGATGAGAGAGAGGGAAAGAGAGAAAGGGGAAAAGAGAGGGGTGGGGGGGAGAGAGAGAGAGAGAGACAGAGATTGAGAAAACCACTGTTCAGGAAACCCCCAAGTTTTACCTTTGTTCTCACAAGAGAATTCTTGTTTGGGGATTCCTGAAACACTGGCTGAATCTAGACACGGTCCACCCATATCTGTGCTCCTCTCACTGTGATGTGGGCGAGGGAAGGTAGGGCCAGGGAAGGAGAGGTCGGAGCTCCCCCCAGAGGTCTCTACCTGCTCTGCTTTACCCGCCAGCTGCCCTCAAGTCTGAGCATGAAACTTCCCTGAACTCACCCTTAGGATTTTAAATAATCAAAGGAAGACAGTCGAAATCTGAAACATTTGGGAGCGAAGAACCTGATCTGGCCCAGGAAAGCTGATGCTTATTAAAATCTTCAAAGGCCAAACATGCAAACGGCCCATGTTTTAGATTATCTCCCTCATTCGTTATGTCTGCAACAATTGTCACAGCACTAAAATCAAAAGCTCCAAGGGTTCCCTTTTCCTCCTACACACACCTCTTTGCTGGAGAAGTTCCAGAACATTCTCCAGACTTGTGGGTCACAAAGAGAGCATATGTGTGGTCAGGGGGCCTCTCTGACAGTCTGCACTTGGGCCAAGTTATTTTCAAAACTGAGATGAGTTTAGAGAGGTCATTATAGTTCAGGATTTAAAATAAAAGTTTCAGGAAGGCTCACGTGTTTCGCTTAAAATGCAAAATATATGGGTGATGTCATGCTGGCTATTTTTATATGAGGCCTTTTGGAAATAAACATTTGCTATAAATTTCAATCTGTCAGGGGAAAAGAAGGGAATATAATTTTTTTTCTCGTGCTTACTTACTTTATGACAAGAACTAGTCTGGGTGCTTGTGGCACACACTTGACCAGCTCACTGTCCTATCTTAAGCAATGACCCCAGTTCCAACCTCCTAGAGAAAAACAAAAAAGCATCATGATTCCCTCAATTTCCCTCCTAGCCTTAATTTTTTCACATTCCCAACCATCCTCACTCACTTCCTGCCTGTCTCAGTGGACACAGGTGTGAGTCAAGACTCATGATTTTTTAAGACCAAGCCTTCCCCCCAGGTGGTTGTTTCGACCCACCTCTTGCCTCACTTAGATGACCTTCTCTCATTCTCGGGTATCTTCAACTTCCACCACTGACTGCTTGCTCTCAGCCTGTACAAATGTTCAAGTCTCTTTCCATCCTTGAAATAACCTTGACTTGGCTCCCTTGACCCACCTGTAACCACCATGTATCTCTGTTCTTCCAAGGAAAATAAAACCTGTAGGTTAATGGCATCTCATAGGACAAAAAAGGGGTGAAGAAAGAATATCAACTCTTCAGAAACCACTTTCTGAAAGAGTCCATATGTGCCCAGCCTTTCTGTGCTTAGGAGTAGGTGGTGATGACTATTTCCAAACTATACCAATTTGAGGGCTCAAAACTTGTCATAAATTTCCCAGATTCCCTTGGTTTCTAGAGTGGTCTAGCCAAGACCAATGAGACATTAGAGATTGACCATTAAGGGTGAGAGTCTTGGGGGATGTGTCTGCACAAGTGTCTGAATAGGGAGGGGGATATATAAAGACAGTGGGGAGTAGAGATTGTTTCTGTTCTGGTTTTGAGGCTTTATAGAGAGAGTCGTTCATGTCAGGGGCTGAAAGCAGTGTTTCTAGGAAAACTTTTCAGGAAGACATTTCCAGTAAAGACTTGAGTCTTTGGGTACAAGCACAACTACTTTGGGGTCAGGTGACTCAATATGGAGAGGTGGCTTTCTCTCCATCTCTGCCCAGAACTTAGTAACACTCTGGCTGCATGGAGATGATCAGTTTTGGGAAGACAAGAGATTGCATTCTTCATATGAAAGTTACCATTCTCAAGATGACACCATTAAGGTACATGACGTGCATAGTGGACTGTGTTTTGGACCATGATTTGCATAAGGACTGTCGTAGAGGAATTCAGGAGCACATGTGGGCACAGCACAGAGATACTTGGGGGAAATTGCTCAGAGAGAGGAGAGGGCATGACACTGGATTGTTGATATTATCAGTGTCTTGATCAGTATGCCTGGCCTGAGGAGGCCAGAGGACTGACATGTGATCTCCAAAAGGGCAGAGGTTTTTTTCTGTTTGTATCACTCCTGATTCAATAAATAAATATATATTCAGACAGATGTAGAAAAGAAACTTAAGGTTACCGGTGGGTAAGGGGGGGGGGAAGGGATAAATTGGGAGATTGGTATTGACATATACATACTACTATATATAAAATAGATAACTAATAAGAACCTACTGTATAGCACAGGGAACTCTACTGAATACTCTGTAATGGCCTATATGGGAAAATAATCAAAAAAAGAGCAGTTATATGTATATGTATAACTGATTCACTTTGCTGTACACCTGAAACTAGCACATTATAAATCAACTATACTCCAATAAAAATGAAAAAATATACATATATTCAATGAACATGAGATGAATTTGGTTGCATTGGGGACAGAAAAAAGTGGTCAGCCTGCAGAGAGCTGGATATTTAGTCTGACGAGCTACACTCCAGGAAGAAGTGGCTAAGTTCAGACTAAGGGTATGAAAAAGAGAGTGGAGAAAGATAATGGCCTCTTGTTAAGAAAGTTTGGCTGTAAAAATAAGGTGAGAATTCAGATGGAAGTCTGAGAAGGTTATGGGATTCATTACATGCTACAATGTGGTACAAACTGTACCATAATAGGTAGGAAATACAAAATAGACTTGAGCAGATCATACATTATTTTGACTAGCAGGTCTTGCATTATCTCAATAACCAGGTGAGAGGGGAGGGGCATGTGTGTTCATTCCTTTTTCCAGGTAAGGATCCAGAGAATAAGTTTAAATATCTTGCTAAAGGTCACAGAATTCATACGTGAACAAGAATCCATGGCTTTGAGTTACATTCTATCATTTTTTTCCCCACCTTACCATAATGCAGAAATGAGGTTTTGGCTGATGACCAGATTTTGATTCTGTGAACTCTTTTTGGTTTGTTTCATTTCCCATTTTTAATTTTGCAATGGTGATTATGAGGTAATAAGCTTTAGTCATCCATCTTTGACTGGAAAGGTCAGAATGACATGAGGAGATAATTAAAATAGAAAGAAACTCAATTTAAAACTTGGCTGCTCGGGTTAAGATGAAGATAATGTATTGAAACAGTTGAACGTCTCCGTGAAGGTTTCAGTTCACATCTCAACAGCACAGAACAAGTTGCACAAATTCTAAGAATTATATCCCTTGGTAACAAACACTGAAGTCACTTTTTAAAATGTCACCAAATGGCTTTATTGACTCTGTTTTGTAACATGTCATAAGCAGATGGCACTTTGAAGTATATGATGCAGCTTGAAAAACATAATTACTTAGACATTTTTGTCTGGTTTGCTAAGATAATGTGGTGAAGCCCAAAATGAAAGAATCTTGGTGTGTGCTGATCAAGAAAGGCTACACACCATTCAGGGGCTTTGTCCTAATTTCTTGCAGTCAAAGGGTTGATTCTTCAACTGTCAGCTCTTGGCTGAATTTGATTTTATGAAGGTTTTTGCACTTGCCAAATAAAAGGTGCAAAGCAAAAAGAGAAGAGAGCTACTATTTCTTGAATGTCTATTATCTGTCAGACTCTTTATATGGTATCTAATCTAATTCTAAAGCAATTCTATGGGTAGCTATTATTACTCTTATTTTGGATATAAAGAAATTGAGGTCCAGAGACATTCCACACCTAGTTGTGTATAGAGCTGGAATCCACACCTTCATCTGACGTCCAATCCATTTCTTTCCATTACTCTGTAGTACTTTAGGTAGAATCCTGTCCCCACCTACTTCTTATTACTAGTTTTAAAATATTTTCATGCTCACAATTAAGCATTAAAATAAATGCAGCTAAGAAATGTCTATGTAATGTAGTTCTATTTATGTATCAAATTCCAAATTTATTGCTTTCAAAAATAGGAATTTATAGCATATTTTGACAAATACTGTAGACTGGCTAACTAACCATCCCACTACACTTCTTCCCTGCCTTTCTCTATATGGAAGACTGGAAACAGAAGACACAAGCTTCCAGAGTCCCTTGCAGCTAGGGGTGGCCATTTGACACAGTTTGGTCAATAAGATGCACACAGAGAGTCCCAGAAGAGGGCTTTCCTTCCCAAATAAAAAGCCAAGGTTTGACAAGAAGTTTTTTGCCTTCCTGCCTGGAATATGCACTCACTGCCTAGAGAGGCAGCAACCGTCTTGCCATCATGAGGATGTAAACCACATGCTAATGCTGGTGAAGCAGGAATATAGAAGGAGCCTGGTTTCTTGGTGACATCTGAACAGCTATGCCATCTTTTGATCACCTACCTCTTAGCTTATTTTTATGTGAGAAAAATAAACCCCTTCCATGTGAAAGGAACTGGGCCTTCAGATACTCACAGACAAGTGCAATCCTAACTGATACACATAATAGCCAGAATTTTGAAAGACATTCCTGCTTTCCAACAGTGTTCCATGTTTTATGTGACTTTGGTCCTGATTTATAGTTCTGAAACATTGGAAGTACAGACTCAAGTTAGATACTAGATTCATTGGAATGGTGTTCATTTAGTTGGGCACAAACTGGAACAGAGTTAAGTCCCCAGCCTAATTGTGGGAAAATGGCCAGCAGAGCCTGTGATCATAGAGACTATGTTTCTTCCAAAAAGTCTGGACATCACTTCACCCAAAGCAATCGGCGTGGAGCAGGAAAGGCAGAGTGAGGTGGCTGGACTTAGCCCGTCACCACCATTTTGCTTTGCTTGGATGCAGACTTAGTCTTTGGTTGGAAAAACTAGAAGGGAACTTGGGGAATCATCTTGTCCATCTTTTCACCTTGGGGAAGGACCCCTCAGGAGTTATCCCAGACATATATGATAACCAATCCTGTTTTAATAGAATCTGATAAAGCCCAAGAAACTGCCAGCAACACCATAACTACCAGGAGCATCATTTAAATCTGTACTGCTTATTGGTCGATGTACCTGGTTCTAGTATTAATAAAGAAAAATGTCATTAAAATAGCATACATAGTAGTTCTTCTTCTCCAAAGATGACAAATCCTCTGACTTTTCCCTCAGGAGGCCATTTCAACACTTAAAAACTTGCAGTAAATTCTTTTTTTTATTTAAATAGAATGTGCATTGCATGTGGGAATAAAAAGCCCTTTATCTTTCTAAAGCAGAGTAGTGGAGCGGCAAGTTGGTTGGTTGTGGAGTAAGGCAGCCCTAGATTCAAGTTGTAGTTCTTCCACTTCCTAGCCGGTGAACTTGATTGTTACTTAACTATGCTGAGCCTCAGCTTCTCATCTGCAAAATAAGCAGAGACATAGCCACACTACACTTGGAGTGTGGCAAGGAGCTAATGTATGTAAAATGCTGGAATATCATTTGCATTGAAAGTGAGTACACAGGACTTCCCTGGTGGTGCAGTGGTTAAGAATCTGCCTGCCAATGCAGGGGATATGGGTTCGAGCCCTGGTCCGGGAAGATCCCACATGCCGCGGAGCAACAAGCCCATGAGCCACGACTACTGAAGCCTGCACACCTAGACCCCGTGCTCTGCAACAACAGAAGCTGCCGGAATGAGAAGCCTGTGCACCACAACAAAGAGGAGCCCCCGCTCTCTGCAACTAGGAAAAGCCCGCACTCAGCAACGAAGACCCAACGCAGCCAAAAAAATAAAAAATAAAAAAATAAAAAAATAGTGACTATACAATAGTAGTTCTCTCCTACCTTGCTTTCCCTACTGGACAGCAGGTCACTGCTTACAATAGCTTTAGAGCTTCAAGGAGCATCCCTGAATTGCCCATAACTCTATACTACCAGTTAATTAAATTCAAAGTCCTAATCTCATCCTCTTTGCTCTTATTTTTCAGTGCTTGGATTCTAACATTGGACCTTGTTTTCAAAACAGTTTTTAAAAATGTGTTAGCAATTTGGAGAGATCACATTTTTAGAAATTAAGCACCAAATATCAGTATTTGAGAATCGAAAACATTGACCTATACATTTTTGGTTGCCATGCATACAAAAGTTGTCAATCCATAATTGGGGTTTATACCATGGTGCTAACAGCAAAATGGAGTAATTAGACAATCATCTGGATTGTTCCAGCCAACAATACTCTGACCACAAATATTTGGTGGATTGGGAGACAAAGACTCCTCTGGTACAGGTTATCTGCACTGTGACCTTCACATTGCATGGATGTTGTCTCAGCCCCAAGTGAGGTCTGCTGCACAAATTTAAGAAAGGAAACATTTCAGACCATGGATTATTTCTTAAAGCCATGCACATGACTCTTGGCTAATAGAGTGTTGGATCAGCCAACTTCTGGCAGCTTTGCGTCTTGGCTCCACTGACATATGTGCAATTTCAGACTTGAAGCCACACATGAAGTCATTGGGAAGCTCACACAATTCATCTCTAAAAATCTGCCATACAGTGGTTCTTGTCTTTTCCAGCAATGTAATCCCTAGGAATTGTGATGATTTGAGCGTTTTAAAAGGAATCACTAATTAATCGTCATTCACTTAGGACTTATTCATTTATCTTTGTTAAGAAAAACGTTTTGAAAAAAACCCAGAGAATGGAATGAAAGAATGAAATAACTGTGGTATAGTTTGGTTCAGGGATTTTATTTTTCTTGTTCTTATACAATCACTCATGGCATAAGATCCTAACACAGGGAGAGGAACCAACAAAACCCACTTTCAGTACTAACAGAAGCCCCATAGATTTCCTCCATCTCTGCAGTTTGGAGGTGATGGAACCAAGACCTAACGAGTTTCAATGACTTGGTTAGTGTCATGTGGTGAGTTAGTGGCTTAACCACGGCTTTGGTGTTTTTCTTATGATCCATGACTGTGCTAACTACCACTTCCTCAGTGAGGCAATCCCAGACCACCTTAGCTAAAGAAGTATCCCCTTCCCCACCCTTGTAGTTACTCTGTCTCATGACCACATTTTATTTTCTTCATAACATTTATCAGTCTTCCAAATTACATTTTGATTTATAATTCTGTTGACTCCTCCTCTAAAGGTATGAAGGCAGAGACCTGGGCTCTTGTTCACTACTGTATCTAGAATAATACTTAGTACATAGTAGGTGCCCAATAAAAATTTGTTGCTTGAATGGACCAGAACTGGGAGGAAAGGAACTTCTGTTCATTGGGCATCTACTATGCTGGGTATTATGCTGATTGTTTATGCCTGTTACACACGCTTGAGAGGTAAATGACATACCTGGAGCCTTGGAGTTAGAAAGTGGTGAAGCCAGGATTCAAAGCCAGGGATAGTTCACTTCAAATCCTGAGGCTGGCCAACACTGGAAATTATTTCCAGTGTTCAATGGTTCCTGCTCTACCACACCTTCCGTGACCTCCCTTTGAGGTATCTGGACTTCCCGGTATGTGTTTTGACATCTCCCTGTTGTCTTGTATGTCTCTGTGCCGCCCTAATCTCCAGAGAAATCAATCTGATTATGTTTTATTCAGCACTGTGAATATTCTGTGTTGCTGGTTTCTCTGTGTAAAGTTCATTGAGTAATTTTCTCAGATTATAGATACAGCTCATGCTCTTCTAACACAGTGGTGAATTCCACTGAGTTGTACTGACTTATAATAAAAGGCCTACAAAGGGAAAGAAATCTACCCATCTACTGACACTGAAGGCCGATGCAATCAAAGGGGTTTATGACAAGAAGTTCAGATGGTCACAGGGCTTAGAAGGTCACATGTACTGAAAGATGAGGAAAACACTGGGATAGAAACAAGACAGTAAATCACTCTGAAATAATGTTGATTCTGACCACAGGGAAATCCAAAAATTTGAATGGGGGAAAGTGCTCCATCTCTTGTCCTTAACAGAACTTTTCACCTCCTTCAGGTGAAGGTCGTATGCGATGCCTCAATCCATTTTTCCCCAGATTACAAAACATGCTGAGCAGAGTGACTGTCAAACTTTGATGCAGATCTGAATCCTCTGGTGAATGATTAACACAGGGACCCAGGGACCTGCTTTATTTAGTTAATGAGGCACAGAGGAAAGGCCTCCTGAATGACAAACATAATCATCCTTCACTAGCTCACTCTTCCTTGCAGGGGGCAGTATGGGCCTGACCCGGGCCAGAGGATGGGGTTGTGAAAAGAGCACAGGACTTCAAAAATCTGTGCTTCACTCCCAGCCCTGCTAATTTCTAAGTGTATGATTTTGGGTTACATCTTCATGTCTTTGAGCTTCAGTTTCCTTGTCTGAAATCCTCACGGTCCATGGTCAAGAACATTTACCTAGAAGGCCATGAACGGATAAGTGACCTGGAAGATAAAATAGTGGAAATAACTACTGTAGAGCAGAATAAAGAAAAAAGAATGAAAAGAATTGAGGACAGTCTCAGAGACCTCTGGTTAAACATTAAATGCACCAAAATTCGAATTATAGGGGTCCCAGAAGAAGAAGAGAAAAAGAAAGGGACTGAGAAAATATTTGAAGAGATTATAGTTGAAAACTTCCCTAAAACAGGAAAGGAAATAGTTAATCAAGTCCAGGAAGTACAGAGAGTCCCATACAGGCTAAATCCAAGGAGAAACACACCAAGACACATATTAATCAAACTATCAAAAATTAAATACAAAGAAAAAATATTAAAAGTAGCAAGGGAAAAACAACAAATACCATACAAGGGAATCCCCATAAGGTTAACAGCTGATCTTTCAGCAGAAACTCTGCAAGCCAGAAGGGAGTGGCAGGACATATTTAAAGTGATGAAGGGGAAAAACCTACAACCAAGATTCCTCTACCCAGAAAGTATCTCATTCAGATTTGACAGAGAAATTAAAACCTTTACAGACAAGCAAAAGCTAAGAGAATTCAGCACCACCAAACCAGCTTTACAACAAATGCTAAAGGAACTTCTCTAGGCAGGAAACGCAAGAGAAGGAAAAGACCTACAATAACAAACCCAAAACAATTAAGAAAATGGAAATAGGATCATACATATCAATAATTACCTTAAATGCAGATGGATTAAATGCTCCAACCAAAAGATATAGACTGGTGAATAGATACAAAAACAAGACCCGTATATATGCTGTCTACAAGAGACCCACTTCAGACCTAGGGAAACATCCAGACTGAAAGTGAGGGGATGGAAAAAGATATTCCATGCAAATGGAAATCAAAAGAAAGCTGGAGTAGCAATTCTCATTTCAGACAAAATAGATTTAAAACAAAGACTATTTCAAGAGACAAAGAGGGATGGATAAAGGATGCATGTGAAAGAACCCAATAACACAAGGGAAGGAGGCAATGGTTAGAAATGTGGACTTCCTCCATTATGATAAAGCTGTATCATTTACTCCCAAATCCAGCCCTGCCAGCTATCACCTGTGCTGCCATGGGCATGTTACTTAGTTACTGCTAGCCTCAGTTTCTCATATATGTGAGACAAAAACAATACTTCACTTACATTAACTCTCAAGCTTCCTGCGAACCCCACTATTATTACCTTTATTTCATGGAAAGGAAACTGAGGCACAGAGAAGTTAAATAACCAACCCTGGGTCACACAGAGGCCACTCGGCATGTGTCCCCAGGTGCTCTGGTTGCAGAGACACTACTCTTTACCAGTGAGCCACCTTCTCCAAAGACCACATGACACATGGCCAGTAGACAGCCAAAAATATGGCAAATGCTCAGTAAATGTTTCCCAATATTTGAAGAATTTCCATTCACATTCCAGACATACATCCCTCCACCTTATGATTCACTGCATCACACATATTCCCTGCAGCCATAGGGTTCTTGATGAGGGACCGTGGAAAAGGACATGAGGTCCTGGTGAAGCTGTAAAGACTCACAGAACAGAGGTTGATCGAAACAGAACTATTTCTTTTAAGTGAGCTACATTCCTGCAATTACTTCTCAGCCCTTAACCACAATCTAATTTAAAATACCTGTAAAGGGGGACTTTCAAGATGACAGAGGAGTAAGACATGGAGATCACCTCCCCACAAATACATCAGAAATACATCTACATGTGGAACAACTCCTACAGAACACATACTGAATGCTGGCAGAAGACATCAGACTTCCCAAAAGGCAAGAAACTCCCCCATGTACCTCGGTAGGGCAAAAGAAAAAAGAAAAAACAGAGACAAAAGAATTGGAACAGGACCTGCGCCTGTGGGAGGGAGCTGTGAAGGAGGAAAACTTTCCACACACTAGGAAGCCCCTTCACTGCCGGAGACAGGGGATGGCAGGGTGGAAGCTTTGGAGTCATGAAGGAGAGCACAGCAACTGGGGTGCGGAGGGCAAAGTGGAGAGGTTCCCGCACAGAGGATCGGTGCCGACCAGCACTCACCAGCCTCAGAGGGGCTGCTCACCTGCCAGCACGGGCAGGGGCTGGGAGCTGAGGTTCAGGCTTCGGAGGTCAGATCCCAGGGAGAGGACTGGGGTTGGCTGCATGAAGACAGCCTGAAGGGGGCTAGTGCAGCACGGCTAGCCGGGAGGGAGTCCGGAAAAAGTCTGGACCTGCCTAAGAGGCAGAGACCATTGTTTCAGGGTGCACAAGGAGATGGGATTCAGAGCACCACCTAAACGAGTTCCAGAGACGGGCGCGAGGTGCGGCTATCAGCGCGGACCCCAGAAACGGGCATGAAACACTAAGGCTGCTGCTACAGCCACCAAAAAGCCCGTGTGCAAGCACAGGTCACTATCCACACCTCCTCTCCTGGGAGCTTGTGCAGCCCACCACTGCCAGTGTCCTGTGATCCAGGGACAACTTCCCCGGAGAACACACGGTGTGCCTCAGGCTGTTGTAATATCACGCTGGCTTCTGCTGCTGCAGGCTCGCCTCGCGTTCCGTACTCCTCCCTCCCCCTGGCCTGAGTAAGCCAGAGGCCCCGAATCAACTGTTCCTTTAATTCCGTCCTGTCTGGGCGGGGGAACAGAAGCCCTCAGGCAACTTACACCCAGAGATGGGGCCAAATCCAAAGTTGAACCCGGGAGCTGTGTGAACAAAGAAGAGAAAGGGAAATCTCTCCATGCAGCCTCAGGAACAGTGGATTAAATCCCCACAATCAATTTGATGTACCCTGCATCTGTGGAATAACTGAATAGACAAAGAATCAACCCAAAATTGAGGTGGTGGACTTTGGGAGCAACTATAGACTTGGGGTTTTCTGTATGCAACTGACTAGTTTCTGATCTATATTTATCTTAGTTTAGTTTTTAGCGCTTGTTATCCTTGGTGGATTTATTTTTTGGTTTGGTTGCTCTCTACTTTCTTTCTTTTCTAAAATTACTTTTAATTTTTAATAACATTAAAAATTTTTTATTTTAATAAAACTTTATTTTATGTTTTTTTTTCTTTCTTTCTCTCTTTTTTTCTCCCTTTTTTTGTGAGCCGTGTGGCTGACAGGGTCGTGGTGCTCTGGCCAGATGTCAGCCCTGTGCCCCTGAGGTGGGAGAGCCGAGTTTAGGATATCAGTCAACCAGAGACCTCCTACCTCCATGTAATATCACACAGTGAAAGTTCTCCTAGAGATCTCCACCTCAAGGCTAAGACCCAGCTCCACTCAACGACCAACAAGCTACAGTGCTGGACACCCTATGCCAAACAAGTAGCAAGACAGGAACGCAACCCCACACATTAGCAGAGAGACTGCCTAAAATTAAAATAAGGTCACAGACACAGCAAAACACACCACTGGATGTGGTCCTGCCCACCAGAAAGAAAAGATCCAGCCTCATCCACCAGGACACAGGCACGAGTTGCCTCTACCAGGAAGCCTACACAACCCACTTAACCAAGTGTACACACTGGGAGCAGACACCAAAAAAACCGGGACCTACAAACCTGCAGCCTGCAAAAATGAGACCCCAAAACACAGTAAGTTAAGCAAAATGAGAAACACAGCAGATGAAGGAGCAAGGTAAAAACCCACCAGAACAAGAGGAAATAGGCAGTCTACCTGAAAAAGAATTCAGAGTAATGATAGTGAAGATGATCCAAAATCTTGGAAATAGAAAGGAGAAAATACAAGAAACGTTTAACAAGGACCTAGAAGAACTAAAGAGCAAACAAACAATGAAGAACAAT
The DNA here is from genome assembly GCF_059928025.1 of Delphinapterus leucas. Classification (NCBI taxonomy): domain Eukaryota; kingdom Metazoa; phylum Chordata; class Mammalia; order Artiodactyla; family Monodontidae; genus Delphinapterus; species Delphinapterus leucas. The sequence continues at coordinate 42,677,593 of NC_143133.1, read as the reverse complement.
AAAATAAATGAAATTAAAAATGCTCTAGAAGGAATCAACAGCAGAATAACTGAGGGAGAAGAAAGGATAAGTGAGCTGGAAGCTAAAATATTGGAAATAACTACCACAGAGCAGAATAAAGAAAAAAGAATGAAAAGAATTGAGGACAGTCTCAGAGACCTCTGGGACATTAAACACATGAATGTTTGAATTATAGGGGTCCCAGAAGAAGAGGAGAAAAAGAAAGGGACTGAGAAAATATTTGAAGAGATTATAGTTGAAAATTTCCTAATATGGGAAAGGAAATAGTCAATCAAGTCCAGGAAGCACAGAAAGTCCCATAGGGGATAAGCACAAGGAGAAACATGCCAAGACACATATTAATCAAACTATCAAAAACTAAACACACACAAAAAATATTAAAAGCAGCAAGGGAAAAACAACAAATACCATACAAGGGAATCCTCATAAGGTTAACAGCTGATCTTTCAGCAGAAACTCTGCAGGCCAGAAGGGAATGGCAAGACATAAAGCAATGAAAAGGAAAAACCTGCAACCAAGATTACCCTACCCAGCAAGGATCACATTCAGATTCGATGGAGAAATTAAAACATTTACAGACAAATGAAAACCAAGAGAATTCAGCACCACCAAACCAGCTTTACAACAAATGGTAAAGGAACTTCTCTAGGCAGGAAACACAACAGAAGGAAAAGACCTGCAATAAGAAAACCAAAATAATTAAGAAAATGGTAATAAGAACATACATATTGATAATTACCTTAAATGTAGATGGATTAAATGCTCCAACCAAAAGACATAGACTGGCTGAATGGATACAGAAACAAGACCTGTATATATGCTGTCTACAAGAGACCCACTTCAGACCTAGGGACACATCCAGACTGAAAGTGGGGGGATGGAAAAAGATATCCCATGCAAATGGAAATCAAAAGAAAGCTGAAGTAGCAATTCTCATATCAGAAAAAATAGACTTTAAAATAAAGACTATTACAAGAGACAAAGAAGGACACTACATAATGATCAAGGGATCAATCCAAGAAGAAGATATAACAATTGTAAATATGTATGCACCCAACATGGGAGCACCTCAATACACAAGGCAAATGTTAACAGCCATAAATGTGGAAATTGACAGTAACACATCATAGTAGGGGACTTTAACACCCCACTTTCACCAATGGACAGATCATCTAAAATGAAAATAAATAAGGAAACACAAGCTTTAAATGATACATTAATATGAACTTAATTGATATTTATAGGGCATTCCATCCAGAAACAACAGAATATACTTTCTGTTCAAGTGCTCATGGAACATTCTCCAGGATAGATCTTATCTTGGGTCACAAATCAAGCCTTGGGAAATTTAAGAAAATTGAAATCGTATCAAGTATTTGTTCTGGCCACAATGTTATGAGACTAGATATAAATTACAGGAAAAAATCTGTAAAAAATACAAACACATGAAGTCAAAACAATACAGTATTTAATAACCAAGAGATCACTGAAGAAATCAAAGAGGAAATCAAAAAATACCTAGAGACAAATGACAATGAAAACACGATGACCCAAAACCTACGGGATGCAGCAAAAGCAGTTCTAAGCAGGAACTTTATAGCAATACAATCCTACCTCAAGAAACAAGTAGCATCTCAAATAAAAAACCTAAACTTACAGCTAAAACAATTAGAGAAAGAAGAACAAAAAAACCCCCAAAGTTAACAGAGGAAAGAAATCATAAACACAAGATCAGAAATAAATGAAAAAGAAATGAAGGCAACAATAGCAAAGATCAATAAAACTAAAAGCTGGTTCTTTGAGAAGATAAGCAAAACTGATAAACCCTTAGTCAAACTCATCAAGAAAAAAAGGGAGAAAACTCAAATCAACAGAATTAGAAATGATAAAGGAGAAGTAACAACTGAACCTGCAGAACTACAAAGGATCATGAGAGATTACTACCAGCGACTATATTCCAATAAAATGGACCACCTGGAAGAAATGGGTAATTTCTTAGAAAAGCAGAACGTTCTGTGACTGAACCAGGAAGAAATAGAAAATATAAACAGACCAATCACAAGCACTGAAATTGAAACTGCAATTAAAAATCTTCCAACAAACAGAAGCCCAGGACGAGATGCCTTCACAGGCGAATTTTATCAAACATTTAGAGAAGAGCTAACACCTATCTTTCTCAAACTCTTCCAGAATATAGCAGAGGGAAGAACACTCCCAAACTCATTCTATCAGGCCACCATGACCCTGATACCAAAACCAGACAAAGATGTCACAAAAAAAGAAAACTACAGGCCTATATCACTGATGAATATAGATGCAAAAATCCTCAACAAAATACTGGCAGAGTCCAGCAGCACATTAAAAGGATCATACAGCATGATCAAGTGGGGTTTATCCCAGGAATTGCAAGGATTCTTCAACACACGCAAGTCAATGTGATAAACCATATTAACAAATTGAAGGAGAAAAACCATATGATAATCTTAATAGATGCAGAAAAAGCTTTTGACAAAATTCAACACCCATTTACAATAAAAATCCTCCAGAAAGTAGGCATAGAAGGAACTTACGTCAACATAATAAAGGCCATATATGTCAAACCCACAGCAAACATCATTATCAATGGTGAAAAGCTGAAAACATTTCCTGTAAGATAAGGAATAAGACAAGGTTGTCCACTATCACCACCATTATTTTACATAGTTTTGGAAGTTTTAGCCACAGCAATCAGAGAAGAAAAAGAAATAAAAGAATCCAAATTGGAAAAGAAGTACTAAAACTGTCACTGTTTGCAGGTGACATGATAGTATATATAGAGAATCCTAAAGATGCTACCAGAAAACTAGTAGAGCCAATCAATGAATTTGGTATAGTAGCAGGATATAAAATTAATGCACAGAAATCTCTGGCATTCCTATACACTCATGATGAAAAATCTAAAAGAGAAATTAAGGAAACATCCCCATTTACCACTGCAACAAAATGAAAATAATGCCTAGGAATAAGCCTACCTAAGGAGAGAAAAGAACTGTATGCAGAAAACTATAAGACACTGATGAAAGAAATTAAAGAGGATACAAACAGATGGAGGATTATACCATGTTCTTGGATTGGAAGAATCAACATTGTGCAAATGACTATACTACCCAAAGCAATCTACAGAATCAGTGCAATCCCTATCAAACTACCAAAGTCATTTTTCACAGAACTAGAACAAAAAATTTCACAATTTGTATAGAAACACAAAAGACCCCGTATAGCCAAAGCAATCTTGAGAAAGAAAAACGGAGCTGGAGGAATCAGGCTCCCTGACTTCACACTATACTACAAAGCTACAGTAATCAAGACAGTATGGTACTGGCACAAAAGCAGAAATATAGATCAATGGAACAGGATAGAAAGCCCAGAGATAAACCCACGCACATATGCTCACCTTATTTTTGATAAAGGAGGCAAGAATATACAATGGAGAAAAGACAGCCTCTTCAATAAGTGGTGTTGGGAAAACTGGACAGCTACATGTAAAGAATGAAATTAGAACACTCCCTAACACCCAAATGGATTAAAGACCTAAATGTAAGGCCAGACACTATAAAACTCTTGGAGGAAAACACAGACAGAACACACTATGACATAAATCACAGCAAAATCCTTTTTGACCCACCTCCTAGAGAAATGGAAACAAGAACAAAAATAAAGAAATGGGACCAAATGAAACTTAAATTCTTTTGCACAGCAAAGGGAAACATAAACAAGACGAAAAGACAACCCTCACAATGGTAGAAAATATTTGCAAATGAAGCAACTGACAAAGGATTAATCTCAAAAATTTACAAGCAGCTCATGCAACTCAGTATCAAAAAAACAAACAACCCAATCCAAAAATGAGTAGAAGACCTAAATAAACATTTATCCAAAGAAGATATACAGATCGCCAACAAACACAGGAAAGAATGCTCAACATCACTAATCATTAGAGAAATGGAAATCAAAACTATAATGAGTTATCACCTCACACCAGTCAGAATGCCCATCATCAAAAAATCTACAAACAATAAATGCTAGAGAGGTGTGGAGAAAAGGGAACCCCCTTGCACTGTTGGTGGGAATGTAAATTGATAGAGCCACTTTGTAGAACAGTATGGAGGTTCCTTAAAAAACTAAAAATAGAACTACCATATGACCCAGAAATCCTACTACTGGGCATATACCCTGAGAAAACATAATTGAAAAAGAGTCATGTACCAAAATGTTCATTGCAGCTCTATTTACAATAGCCAGGACTTGGAAGCAACCTAAGTGTCCATTGACAGATGAATGGATAAAGAAGATGTGGCACATATACACAATGGACTATTACTCAGCCATAAAAAGAAACAAAATTGAGTTATTTGTGGTGAGGTGGATGGACCTAGATTCTGTCATACAGAATGAAGTAACTCAGAAAGAGAAAAACAAATACCGTATACTAATACATATACATAGAATCTAAAAAAAAAAAAAAAGGTTCTGAAGAACCTAGGAGCAGCACAGGAATAAAGATGCAGACGTAGAGAATGGCCTTGAGGGCACAGAGAGGGGGAAGGGTGAGCTGGGATGAAGTGCAAGAGCGGCATTGACATATACACACCACCAAATGTAAAATAGATAGCTAGTGGGAAGCAGCCACATAGCACAGGGAGATCAGCTCTGTGCTTTGTGATCACCTAGAGGGGTGGGAAAGGGAGGGTGAGAGGGAGACCCAAGAGGGAGGAGATATGGGGATATATGTATTTATATAGCTGATTCACTTTGTTATAAAGCAAGAACTAACACACCATTGTAAAGCAATTATACTCCAATAAAGATGTTAAAAAAATACTCATAAAAGACACGTTCTAGAACAATGCATTATTTATGAAACTATGCAATCCTTTCATAGAGTTACTATTAATTCAAACTCGTAGTTTTACCAATGCAGTCTAAATATTTACACACATATATTGCAATGAATGCATTGTCATTTCCAAAGCTATATGCAGTTATGGGCACATTTATTTAATAAAATAAACAGTAAATAAATCAGCACCCTTAACCAAGAGTAAATTGAGTGCACAGTTTATGCTGCTACAAGGAAATCTCCACAAGAGAGTAAGAGCTTTAATGTTTTCTTTTTCCTCTATTTAAAGCCTACAAAACAAAGGAAAAACCTTCAGCTTGAATTATGTAGCCACTGACTCGATGATCATTCTGTTTTTCAGGGGAGGCGATGGAGCTCCTTCTGTTTGCTCCCACAAGTGTGCACATCAGCCTCTTACTCCTCTTGTTTATGGATCTATAGCCATGAGAGAGCGTATCTGCCAAGTCAGGGGCTGTTTTCAAAACTAACCCAAGCAAAGCCGATTCTGACTTTTGCTTTCTCTCTTCTTTTCCACATGAGCTGCCCCCAGAGGAGATGTTTCATTGAGAAGCTCCAGGTCAGTAAACACCCCCAAATCTCAGCGAAGGACAGAGAAAGAGTAACACCAGCATGAGCCAAATGACTCATCTCTGGGAGGAAAAAAAGACTGAAGAGGTTCATTTCAATCAGGAGAGAGGGATCTTTACTTACATCGCTTGCAAGACCTTCCAACACTTTGAGTCTTTGAACTCTACTGCACACAGATGTGGAGTTTTCACTTGAAGTCCCCCTCCCTTTGGCAGTGAGGAGGACTCATAGCTCTTTGGGGCTTCAGAGTGATAAGTAATTTCCTGATTCATTTCCAAAGCATCCTCCCAGGCTTCGAGCAGAGGCGGGGGAGAGGAACCAGCCAGGCCCACGCTGTGTGGAGATGTCACGGCCTACACAGACCTCCCAATGGTTCGATAGAGCCTGAAAGAAGGGTTTGTGAACCTCACAAGCAAACATAAATCTCCTCCTCTATCAGTTGACTCACTCCCCGAATCACACTTGAGAAACAGCACAAAGAGTCTAGACAATATTTGCTCTAAAAGTGTAAAATTCAAGTTGAACGTCATCTTATATTTCTTGCTGGGGGAAATCAGGGGCACCTTTGATGGGTCTTCAGGGCAGGTTGTGATTGTTTTCTCATGAGCCACTTTAGAGAATATTCTTAGAGACCAGGCCATCCAGCCCCTTCAGTTTACAGAGGAAGATCAAGATGAGTGGTGACAGGCCTTGACCAGGATCACACAGGCTGTGAGGGGAAGGATTGGAGTCAAAAGGCCTCCTGGCAGTCAAACCAGAACTCTGTCCCCTACAGGTAGGTGGAGACAGGCACAAAATTTTGAGGTCTGGCTCTTGATCTTTAGGACACATGTCACTGGATACTTCTGTCCTTAATTCTTCTGTGTCTCAGTTTACCCAGCTGCAAAATGGGAATCCTAATAATAGCTCTCCTTGCTTGGTCATACAATATGATGATCTCTATGAATAAGCATCATCAAGGATGAAAGCAATTACACTATATGATGGACTTTTATCAACCTGGCCCAAATTACACGCTTCTCTTCTCCTTTCCATTCTCATGTTCCACCAACATTATTTTCTGTTCTAGAAGAAACCATCAAGTGACCTTGGTGGAAAAGGAAAATATTGGTTGGAAAATGGTATGGGACATGGAGAAAACTTTTGACCTTGGAAAACCAGGTCAAGATCAGATGACTAGGTAGAGCAAGGCTTGACATTTGCTATGGAAAGGACACCGGGTCTGGAATCAGAAAATCAAGGCTTGGCCACTCTGCCTCTAACACTTACCAGGAAAGGGAGTCCCATTTAAATATTCCAAACCACAGCGTCATCTCTGGAGACATGATCCCTGTCCTGCTGTGCTCACCTACTTTTGCTGTGGTGAAATTCAAATGAGGTCTTCATTGAGATGTGCTTATCAGCCTGTGCAGGCTTTGAAATTGGAAAGCAGTGTTTGCCAGCACTCAGCACAGCACTTCACACAGAACACATTGTTGATGGGGTGGTGCAACCAGCACTTCCCATTTCATCTGTGGCACTGGCTCACAGCCCTTAGTGTCTGAGATCCTGGGTCCTTGGCCTTTTGTTCTTCTCCTTTTAAGGAGTATATTTCACCTTTCTTCCCTGTCATCCCAGCTCTTGGCACTTGTCTCCCCATGCTGGCCACTACTGGTTTTCTTAGAGTTTAAGTGTCCTTCCATTGCTCATGCAACAGTAAGAATAAAAGCAAGGAGAAAACATTTTGCTCAATCACATGGAAAAGCATCTGAAGTCTTGACACAGACTGGATCTTTGTTTTGGAAGTCATCACAACCAAACACCAAATGAATCAAGGTCAGCCTCATTTTTTAAAATACTCAAGCCCCAAACCAGATCATGTTTAGTTATTCCACCATTTCCTTGGCCCTTTCATAAATCTATTCTTTAAATGTCATTGCAATTAAGATTTGCACTTGATCATCTATAAGAGCAATTTTCTAAGTGAGCCTCGTTTTAGTCGGCTTGGGATGCCATAACAAAATATCATAGCCTGGTGGCTTCAAAAACAGAAATTTATCTTCTCACAGTTCTGGAGGCTGGAAACCTGAGATCAAGGAACCAGTATGGTCAGGTTCTTAGGAGAGCCCTTTCCCTGGTTTGTAGACTGCCTCTTGCTGTGTCTGCTCACAATGGAGAGAAGGAGAGATATCTTTCTCTCTTCCTCTTTCTATAAGGCCACAGTCCTTTTGGATCAGGGCCCCACCCTTATGACCTCATTTAACCTTAATTACTTCCTAAAGATCCTATCTCGAGATTCATTCACATTGGGGGTCAGGGTCTCAACATATGAATTTTGCGGGGGACACAAATTCAGTCCATAGTGAACCTGGAGAAAGTGAGAGAAGAGAACTAACGTTTATCGAGCCCTTACCGGGCATAAGGTCCTGCTTGTTTCTTTTCTCAGTCAATCCTCACAACAACTATGATAGTCGGTATTCCCTTTCCAAGGTCACAAAGCCAATAAGGGGCCGTGTCCAAATGTAAACTGTGGTAACCAAAGCTCTGCTCTTTCCGTGACACATTCTGCCTCCACCTCTTTTTCTCTCCTTGATTCTGAGCCAGGAACCTCTATTTCTCTTTCACACTAATTCCCAGCTCAGTTGCCTTGAGGCAGGACATTGTTACCCACAGCACTTTGAGAAGGCAAAGGGGGTAGAAGGAGCTCTGTGTTTTCCCTTGGGGTCCCCACTGAGTTTAGTCTGACAGCTGTGGAGAGCCTGCCCAGAATGTTTTCTCCCTGCTTTCTTCTCAGCCTCCTTTATGTTGATACATTTTTCTCATCATTTCAAGCTCAACTTGTGTTCCTTCCCCAGGGAAGTTTTCTTTGACCTGCTCCTCACCTACCTTAGCTCTCCCTTGCTCTCTCTTACATATTATCCTATACTTCCCCTTCGTAATTTTTTTCCTTTTGTAAAACTTCATGAATGTTTCTTCACAGTTGTAGTAGTTGTTACAATAGCTATAATACTTCTAAGATAATTTGCATAATGTTTGTCTTTCTACTGGTTTGTAAACTCCCTGAGGGCAGGGATGTTTTTCCCAAGTATCTGCAGCAATTAGACCACTAACAGGAGGACCTAAAGGGAAGGAAGGGAGGGGTAGGAAAAGGTGAACCAAGGAAAATAAATAGTAGAAAGAGGCTAACAGATTCCTTTACAGTCATGTGACTGGCACATATATGCCTGAGAGAGAGCTCCATCTAATTGGAACCTTTATTAAGTCTTCTGCATACCACCAATTTTATTCTTCTCCTTGTTATTTTGCACGGGGGTTCTAGATTTGACTGATCAAGGATGGAATTCTTAGACTAAGGAGGTGTAGATGAGGAACAGATCTTGTGTCACACCTGCTGGCCTGCTTGTCCACCTCTGGACTCCTGCAAGGGCAGCACAGCCTGGCTCTTTGCACGATAGGGATGCCTGTTCATATCCCATCAGACTCAGTCTCTTTCAGGAAAGAAAGGAAGTAAGACCTTGGTGGGACAGGGTATGAAGAGGTATAGGGCCTGCCAGGAGGAATTTGTTACCAGGGATAGACATTCTCAGCTAAAGAAACCACATGCACGAAGACATGAAAAGATGGTGTTTTTTCTTCAGAGAACTACAAGGAGCACACTTTTGTTGGTGGCTGCAAGGAAATGTGATACTATAAATAAAAGAGTTAGATAAATATTTTGTGTTTTCTTTATTATCTATTTCTCAGCATTGTTTGGTGGGTCAGTGAGCGAGTTCATGTGGAATTGTTTTAAAAACTGGAAAAATTCTATGAAAACTTTCTTATTATAAATTATTCTGTATGAAGATAGCTTGGAAGAGATACCAAGGAATTATGCTGGGAAACCGAATTATTTAAGAATTTCTTTTATTTATAAACTGAAAATTTTGTCTAATTTCCTTCTTCTAATCCCCTTTTCAAGGACTAGATTATAAATTTATAGTATCTGTTAAATATCAGTGAGCTGGGGTATATGTTTTCAGCTTGGCATCATCCATTCCTGGACCTTTCTACTCCCTCTCTTACAGACCAGGGAGTTGGAGCCTGGAATGACATTTCCCAGAATCCCTTGCAGTCAGGGTCCCTGATCAGAGCCAGCCAAGGAGGGCACTCACAGGGATGTGAAAGGCAGAAAGGACTAAGAGGACATTCTTTGGTGGCAGTTGCAGGCAGCATGAGGACAGTCAACTGATGCAAGGTTTACAGGAGCTTCTATGTGAGATCCTGTAATCACACATTAGTGTGGCTTCCTAGCAATCCTGCACTTCTGGGTTTCCAGCAAAACAGTATGTTCTTTCTTCAATTGTTGGTTCTACAGCCCCCTTTTAAAAAAAGCTTTTTATTTAGAAATAATTATACATGAATCAACCAGTGTATATAATATACTAATATAATATATAATATTATTATACTTAATATATAATAATAATTCAGAGGAAGTTGAAAAATTGCATAAAAACCAAACAAAACAAAAACTAGCCTCCCTCAAGGGTGACATCTTACATCACTGTAATAGGAGATCAAAACTGGAAATTGGCATCAATGCAATAGTATTAACTAGACTACAGGACTTATTCAGATTTTAGCAGTTTTTGCATGGATTCCTTTGTGTGTTGTATAGGTCAATGAAATTTGGTCCTACGTATACATTCTCTATAGTTCTCTCAATGATTGTTTAAGGCTTTGATTCTCATCTTGAATCCCTACCTAGAGTGATTTTACCTAACTGAATCCTGATTGGTATGATGGATAATTTCCTGGTGTTATCTCATATTTAAAGCCCTGTAGTTAAGTTTTGTTTCTTACATTTATTTACTCAATTAACATGTTGCTCATTGGGGTACCACCTCATACAGGTCAGAATGGCCATCATTAAAATGTCTACAAATAACAAATGCTGGAGAGGGTGTGGAGAAAAGGGAACTCTCCTACACTGTTGGTGGGAATGTAAGTTGGTGCAGCCACTGTGGAAAACAGTATGGAGATTCCTCAGAAAACTAAAAATAGAATTACCATATGATCCAGCAATACCACTCCTGGGCATATATCCAGACAAAACTATAATTCAAAAAGATACATGCACCTCTATGTTCATAGAAGCAGTATTCACAATAGCCAAGACATGGAAACAACGTAAATGTCCATCGACAGATGAATGGATAAAGAAGATGTGGTACATATATACCATGGAATACTACTCAGCTATAAAAAAGAATGAAATAATGCCATTTGCAGCTACATAGATGCCAACTAGAGATTACCATACTAAGTGAAGTAAGTCAGAAAGAGAAAGACAAATACCATATAATATCACTTATATGTAGAATCTAAAATATGATACAAATGAACCTACCTATGAAACAGAAACAGGGTCATGGACATAGAGAACAGACTGGTGTTGTCAAGGGGGAGGGGGTTGGGGGAGGGATGGAATGGAAGGTTGGGTTTAGCAGATGTAAACTTTTATATATAGAATGGATAAACAACAAGGTCCTGTTGTATAGCACAGAGAACTATATTCAATATCCTATGATAAACCATAATGGAAAAGAATATTAAAAAAGAATATATATATACATATATATATAACTGAATCACTTTGTTGTACAGCAGGAATTAACACAACATTGTAAATCAACTATACTTCAATAAAAAAATGAAAAAAAATTATTGCTCATTGATACTTTTTTCCATCTGTTATTTTTTACCCATTGTCTTTGCCCAGGGCGTTGTCACATTACATCATTTACTGCAACAGATTTTTAGCTATTTCTTGGGCTTTTAATTGCTATATTCTCAAAGTCATCCTTATCATAGTGGATCAAAAATACAATACTATTTTAATCATTCCTAAATAATGGTAATATAATTTACATGTGATGACACAGGAAACAAAAAATTAGAGGTATAGGAATTGGATTGGAGGAAGCAAAGTTATTATTATTGACAGGTCATACAATTGTGCATCTAAACAATGCAAACACGTTTTAAAAGACTATTAGAAATTATGTATCTTCAATATGGCTGCCAGAGTAAAAAAATAATACACTAAAAGTAGCTTTCCTATATTCCCAAAATAATCATATATAGAATAGAATGTTTAAAATAATTATCAAAAATCCTTGTGATAGCAAAATGATGCTGGCTTCTCTGCAGAGGAAGGGGAGATCAGCCTCTCCCTAACTCTGGGCTGTGTTTTCTCACTTGGGCACTTAATCAGCTTAACTTGTGCAAAGAGACTCACAAAATCTTGGTAAAATATATTTTTTTCCCTTCAGATTCTTACCTCTGATTCAATAACTGCAAGTGATACAAATCTGGTCTTGGTGAAGCCAGTTTAGCAACAAACACTATAACACTGTTTGTCCCTAAGGAGCTAGATACATTTCCTCCCAAAGTGCTCTCATCTGCAGAGATACCCTCTGGCTTCAACTTAAACTTTTTAAAAAAATATTTCCCATAATGCATTGAAATGACTTGAAACCACTTATTTCAGAACTTAACCTTTGCATTACATTCCACATTTAATTGGCTTTCCCAGAATAAATGAACTGTCTGCCCTACAGGACTATGCAAGCCTTCATTCTCTCTACTAATGAACTAAGAAGAAATCCTTACTAACATTTGTTAAGTGCTGGCACTGTTCACTGATTATTTCTAGGCATTGTCTTAATTAATCCTCACACTCATATGGATAGAAAATTAAAGTCACTTATCCAAAATCTCGAGGCTACCAAAATGTAAAACCAAGATAAGAATCAGGTAGTGAGGCTCCAAGCATTTTCAATGCCACCAGAGTATACTGCTTTTCTTGTGGGTGATAATACTTTTCTTCCCACAAAAGTTTAAAAATCATTAGAGTCTGAGAGTCAGCCTGGCTCCTCAGGACAGTGCTATGCATGAGCCCTAATGAACTGCATTGGCTACATCATCTTAGTCTAAAAAAGTAAATTTGTGGGAAAATGTTATGTAAATAAATGGTACAAGTGGTACTATGTATTGACAAAAATTGTGAAATTGATGTGAATGCTGTTATTTGGAAAACCCAAAGGTAGTGCAAGTCCCAAGTATGTGACTCTGACTTGTGGATGGAACCCCTGTCATGAGGGAGCATTTGAATTTGCCTCCAAAGTGGAGTTAATTCTTTAGAAATTCAGCACTTTAATAACGGCAACAAAATTCTCATCCCTCACCAAAGTTTAATTCAGAAGGCTCTGTTTTCCTCAAGATAATTCTCCTTCAAAGACTAGACATTGCTTTCTTTCTAATTTTATTTTAAGATTTTGATTGAAAACATTCAAATGCAGGCCTGGCTTCAAAGCATAGTTTGTAACCAAGAAGGATTTCCTGGTTTACATTACTTAATTAATGATAATATTGATTTAAAAGAAGAAAGAGTTCCCAAATCTCAGCAATTTCCATTAGTAGTAGATGCAACCCCTATGTAAACAGTTAAACCAAAATGTCCCTTGAAAGAATTCAATCTAAAGTTCTTCCAGTCTCCAGTCTACTCATTTCACAATCATCACCATCTTCTTTGCTTTGCCTTTTTTCCCCCCAATTTTTTCATTCTTCATGCTCAGCATCATGACCATGCTGGCTCAGCAAGCCCACAGTAATTGCACATACATTTCTTGTCCTAATCAACAGTGAAGTTTCCACTTACTGGGTGGATTAACCACTATAAATGTATTTAGTGAGGCTGCTGTGTTTTAGTCAGACAACACATAACAGCTCCTTTGAAGATCACAAACAAATCTAAATCACATGTTATTTGAAAGGTGAATATGTTGCCAAACAAGAAAGGAAAAGAAAGAGAAGAAAATGAGAGAAGGAAGATGGGAAGGAAGGAAAGTATGAAAGGAAAGAGGAAAAGGGAGAAAGAAAAACACTGAAATAAAAACAAAGAAAACAGAGGGGGAATGCAAAGCAAAGGAGCAGATCATGTAACTCTAAATAAAACACATGGTCTATGCATTTTTCCATTGGACTATCTATAGAAATAGTATTTCCCTACTATTTTGTTGGTTTTGGATGTACCATAGCACGTCATTCTTCTATTGATGCAACAAACTAATAAACTGACCTAACAAGACCTCAACTGCAGTTAAGATTTACACTTACAAGTGCTTTCTTTGATCAGGGTGACCAGCTGTCCTGGTTTGCCTGGGAATGAGGTGATTTCCCAATGTGGAACTTTCAGCTTTAAAACAGGGATATGTTAGATAAACCAGGAAGGTTTGCATGAGACTGAGGAATTTTCCAGGGTGTGAGGCTTATAGATTGTTAACACCAAGAAAATCCTGGGCAAACTGAGAAAAGTTGTTCACTTTGTCTTATGTCCTTTGACTATAGTGTAGGAAACTGTTCAGCTAATTTTAGCACATCTTCTGTGTGCCAGGATCTGTAATAAGTGTTGTACATACTGTAGTGGACAATTTTTTCCCTTCCTGTCTAATACCCCAGTATTCTTTGGGTACTGCTTCACTATCTTTTGTGGCTCTAATCAGGCTCTCATGTGTAGTGCCCTTCACTCTGGCCATCACCCTGGAGGTGAGAAAATCAACCAGGCTGGACCAAGCCTAGTAGTTGGCACCTGACACAATGGAAACAGTGATTAGTTAAGGGCTGAACATGTAACACAAGAAAAACAGCCTTTGGAAGAGAGCAGTCCCTTTTGCTTCTGGTGAAGACTATCATTGGTCATCCTGTCCACGATACATGACAAAGTCAACAGACACAGAAGGAGGTACGGCAGCAGAGAGAGAGAGAGAGTGAGGATACAGTGCATTATCTGAGCCCCTGGATCCTGCCATGCATGAAGGTGGCACCATTCCTAGATTGCCCAATTACATGAGTTAGTGCATTCTCTCCCCTTTTAAAAACATTCTAGCTTTATCGATGTATAACTGACAAATAAAATGGAAAGATATTTGAAGTGTACATTGTGGTGATTTGATATATATTCCCTTTTTCTAAAGCTACTTTGAGTTGGGTGCCTATCACGTGCAACAGTAGAGTTGTGACTCGTAGGCATTCATGGACTTAGTCTTCTAATCTGGACTCAGTCCTGTGAAACAGGTACAGGCTGAACCATATGAAATCACCAATATTTGACTTCTCTTGACTTCAAATATGGCAATTTCACTTGGTTCAACTTAAGTATTATTTCCATTTTACAGGTGAGGAAAAAACTCAGTGGTGATAAGTAGTATGCCTAGTGTTGCACATTTATTAGATAGCAGACCTGGAATCAAATCCAGGTCTGTTTGATTCTTAAGTACACAAATACATTTCCAGTTGTTTATGCTGCCTGACAAAAAGAAATCTCTTGAGAGCTACCTTTTGCTATCTAACAAATGCCTTGAAAAGACACTAGGTTATGAATCATACCCTATGTATGAAGTTGTATATGGTGCCAAACACCTTCTTATTGCTTCTAAAATTCCAGTTTCACTGGATGTTTTATGAAGAGAGGTCTGATACATAAGTGTGTCAAGCAAGATGGAAACCCCATTCAACACTGGTGTGAATTTACATTTTGGTAGGGATAAACCTCCAGGCGACCACATATCAGATTTCCAAATTTCCTCCAGCTTTGGTTTTCACTGACAATCAAGAGATTCAATTTTTGACAAAGGAGAGGTTCTTTACCCATTCTGCTCTCTGTACAGGGATTGTTTAATTGGTTCCCATAACTCAAACAATGCATTTATAATGCAGTTGTGTCAGTGAGATAAGCATTCTGTGTATTTTCTTTTATCATCGGCATCCCATGCACTTGCCCACTGATGCAACAGAATGATGCTTGCTCGGAAAACATTTCCTTCCATGGTGGTGCTCTACATGCTCTAAAAACCTCAGAGTAGGATTTAGAGAAGTTCCTGTGTCATTTTTTTTAGCATTTTTTATATGTGAGGCTATTATCATTCAGGATTGTCTATTAATTTTAACAAATGGTAGAGAAAAGAGTCTTGTTACAGCATGGATGTTATTCTATAGTAAATATCTTTGGCATTATCTGCTGAGCATCTCTTTTGCATGAATTTCCCTCCCTCACTAACTGGTGGCAGGCTATAGTCATCAGCTATTGCAGCTATAATGCTGCAGCATGATAAAAAATCTCTAAAACAAGCATTTCTTTTCTCTCATCATGGTAGGTCTGAAACTTGTCCAAGATCACACACCTGGTAAATGATGAAGCTGAGATTCATTTGTTCAATGGATATCATTGAGCTCCTACTAAGTGCCAAGCAAAAGAAGATGCTGATAAAAACCAAACAAAAGGCTACTTATGTCTTAGCTGATGACATTGCAAGTGAAAACAATATCATTACAGCTCTGGAGAGAAAATCAAAAATAGAGAATATATCATGCAGGAAAAATTTGACATGATCTAACAAAGTCAGCAGTGCTGTGTTTGCCAGAGGTTGAGGATATGGACACACTGGCCAGACCAGTAGCTATAGTTAGATCATAACAAGATCAATTAGACAATGCAGATATGAAGGCACTCCAAGGGGAAGCTGGTACTGCATTTCTAATTTCCTTTGTGAGGGAGGACAAAGAAAAGGGAAATATTTAAAACCATTTTTGAGTGTCTATTCTGTGCCAGGAATTGTCACATGAGAAAAATCCACATGGAGATCTTCTGAGAAAAATGCATTTCACATTTCACATCTCTCTGGATATCATTTTCTTTAGTTCTAATGCAAGGATAGTGTTCTTTCTTTTTTAGCATTGTTTTAGTTTGTGTCTAGCACATTGCAGGACCCCAGTGAATGGTAGTCTTCTTGGCAGACTCTGTTAGTTGCTTCTCAATGCCGATTTTGATATTCTTTCTTACTAACAGAGGTCTCATCTGTTTGGGGGCAGCAATGGTACCTGGTAAATACCCATCTTCCCAGACTCCCTGTGGTCACTGAAGGCCATGTGACCCACCCAGTAGGGACAATAATATGTAAACAGAGGTTGATGGAAGATGTGGCTGGGAAACTTCCAAAAGGGGAAAGACAGCTGGTGTCATCTGTTCAGATTTTGTTCTTTGTATTTTGCCTTCATGCAGAAGACAGTTATGACACTGATGTAGACTCGACATCTTGTGATCCTGCTAAAGAGAGTCATATACCAAGATGGAAAAGCAGAAAGGTAGAAGGAACCTGGGTCTCTGATGACCTTGTGGAGCCATTGTACCAACCCTTAACTGCAAACCTCCAAACTCACTTCTTTTTAGGTGAGAACCACAAGCCCCTATTTAGCCAGGACACTGAAGCTGAGTTTCTGTTATAATACATGAAGTCAGACATTCTTGATTGGCACAGCTCTACTTCACCTTCCCACCCTGTTCTCAATATGGACTATTTTCAGATTTGTGTATAATACTTCATGGTTGCAAAAGATTTGGCCCCTTTTCTGAACAAACTTTCTGGAATAGTTCATTTTTCTTTCTAAATGAGGCATTATTTGGCTGCAGTATAACAAAATGCTGCTTGAAAGAAAACACCAATTAAACATGTCTTTTTTTTTTTTAAACCAGTCATCCAATACACAATCATGATAGCCTACAGAAACAGCTCCAAGCTGGCTGAATGACTGTGCTGAGCTTGATTTTGCCAACCATGGCAACATAAGAGAAAACAAAAATCAGAGCTTAAAATAAAAAAGGACATCCAATGAAAAGTGATGCAAGCAAGGAATTCATAAGGCTTCTTTTAAGGCTTGCAGCCTTTAATCTTATAACTTCAGCAGTGAAATTTGCTAGAAGAAAAGCAAAGAATTTCAGGGCAGAGAATCCAGCTTCAAATCCCCACTGAATCACTTACCAGCTGCAGGATTTGGGGCAAGCCTTTTCATTGGTCTAGGCTTTAGTTTTCCATACTGCATATTATGATGATAACGATAACAACAACAACAACATCAGTACCTACTTAAAGAGTTGATATCAAAGTAAGGTGATGTATGTGATAGGGATCTGTACGTACTAAAATATTACACAAGCTTTCATTGTTATTGAGAGGTGAAAATACACGTCATGTATGAAATAGCACTGTTTGTCTAGTTGCTTTCTAGCACGGATGCACGGTCTAGAGGTGTGAAACTGAGATGCTAAAGGATATGTGGACTATAAATTCTCTGTTAAAGATGATCACTGAAGGTCTTGCATGGTTATAATTAAATGTTTCTGCAAACGTAGGCATCAGACATTAATGGTGGTGGGGAAAAAAGGAAGAAAATGATAATTTTTTGGAGCACTTACGGCACTTTGGTGTTTTACATATATGGTCTCCTATAATTAATTGGAGGTGTGAAGCTGCATCCACAAATCCTCCAAGGACAGAGCTTTTACATTTTTGTAAGTAGAGTTATCCTGGATGCAAAGTTGGTGGGATGGCATGGCTAAGGCAGAAGGTTGAGAAACCATGACTCAGATAGGTAAGTCTGGGTCTGGACCAAGCTGAGGGGAAAGGTCTGGGATCTGAAGTTAGATTATTAATCACTCACGGAAGGATGAGAGCCTCCTTAACCTTGGATTAAGCCCTTTTATCTGGAGGAGAAGAAGGGAAAATAATTTCTAACCATTAAGATGGGCTCCATCAGCTCTCCATACTTACACCTCTTAGGTATAATGAGTGCAAACATTCTGCTGTGTGGCTGGCACTGTGCTGAATACTTTAAATTATTAAGTCACTTATCTCCATAACAACCCTGTGAGGTAGGTACTATGATTATCCCTCTCTATTCCTCTATTTTCCAAATGAGAAAACTGAGGAATAGAGAGTTTAAGTGACTTGCCCCAAATCACCCAGTTGGATTGGAATTGAGGTAGCCTGGCTCCAGGGCCCTGCATTTCATGACGATGTTATTTTACCTCTTAAGGGGAGAAATAAAGCAGAACATATGTCAGACAGCTGGGCTGTGAATCTTGAGGACTCATTTCCTTAAGAAAGTCCAAAGAGTTCATGTGTTTTCTTGGTGAAATAAAGGCTGAAGAATTGCCCAGAGATCCTTTTGGCTCTTCAGTGAATTAAAATGTAACCCTCTACTCATATACAGCGAAGTTTCTCCTTATTCTAATGTGAGATTTAGGAATTTGGGAAGACATCTGGAATTTATTTATGCCATTTGGGTTTTGAAATTCAATATTAACTTCTTATAATGAAAGAGAAGAAGTCAGAGTGGGCCAGATTAGCGAAATCTGACACACAGGACATAGACTGGCAAACTTAGCTTTACTCTCTGGCTGAAATATTGCTCCAAATACCCTGGACCATTCCTCTCCAAAAGAAAAAACACATTTTTGAAATCATTTTGACCTTCTGTATATATGTCAATGGAACAGGCTGTATTTCAGGGTTTTCTTTCTCTTCCAGATAACTTTGTAAATGCTCAGGTGACTCACTTGCCCATGCTAAGATTAAATATGGCACCAAGATAATTAGAAAAGTATCAGGTTGACTGTGTCAGTTTTTCATTCTGATCCTGGGGAGGCAGCATGGGTTTCGGAGTCAGGCAGCCAAGACTGGTTTTGCCAGTTGTGTAATTTCTGGATAATCTCCCCAAACCAGTTTCTAAACCTAGAGGATATCTCAAGCAGAAGGTGTGAGGTGGAAAGCAAGGATAAAATCAGGGGATATTTCAGATGGTTCATTATGACCAAAGTGGAAATTACTTGTGAGGCCAGTTAGGTGATGGAACCTAAGAGGTAAGATCATAAGAAGTCTTGTGTCCCAAGCCAGGTGTTTGGACTCTTTCCTGAAAACAATAGGGAACTACCAAAGGGTTGTTTTAATTGTAATCTTTTAAAACACTGAACAGAATTGTGTTTTTTAAATTATGAATGTAATAACTTATTGTAGAAAAAAATAGATAAAGAAGAAGGGAAACACTTTGAACTAAACTTCGAGAGTTTTGTTAACCTCTTGGGAATGTTTTCCTTTCTTATAGATGGATGTTTTAATAAAATGTAATCAGATTGTAACCACTTTTTTATAATTTTCTTTTCTATTACAATTTTATAAATACCTATGTAAGTCAATGTAGATTTGTTCACATTGTCATTTTAATAGCTGTATTGATGTGCCATAATTTCTTTAATATTGTTCTATTCTCGGGTGTTTCCACATGTTGGGATAATAAAGATCCCTGTAATGAACATCTAAACTAAATTCTATTTATTTATTTATTTTTGTGGGTTTTTAATTTTGGCCGTGCCATGTGGCTTGCGGGATCTTACTTCCCCGACCAGGAATTGAACCTGAGCCGTTGGCAATGAAAGCATAGAGTCCTAACCATTGGACTGCCAGGGAATTCCCTGTAACTAAATTATAGCACATGTTCATAATAATTTCCTTAGTATAAACTTTAAGACATGGAAGGATGTGCTTATTTTAAAGAGTGTCACATATATTGCCAAGGTACTCCTCAGTAAAATTGTTTATTGATACCTTAACCAGCAGAATTTGAGGCTACTCATTTCATTCTAGAGCCTAAGCAGGACATGGCAAGTTAATTTCTGATAGATTAGAAACAATGTTCCAAGAAAGCAACAAAGATGGTGAAATTAGAGTAATTACGAGGAATAGGGATTTCAAATGTGGAAAATTGCCAACTTTAAAGAGGGAACTGGTAGCATCTTCAGATATTTGAGAGACCACCGTGTGGAAGGAGGCTTGACCCTGTTCTGGGTAATTCTCAAGGACAGATCTAAGATCAATTAGTAGAAGTCCCAGGAAGAGAGTCTGCCTTAATAGGAGGAAGTTTTTTTTTTTTTTTTTTTTTATAAATTTCATGCTAAAATATGCAAATGGCTGATGTAGTATCTTGGTAAGATGTCTCAGGGATAATTCCAGTTGTTGTCTGTGTCCTTTCAAGGAAAAAAAAAACAATTCCACAATGCAACATTTTATCTTTTTCAACATCCATGATGTCCTCTGTGCTAGTTAATACTTACACATTTTAAAAATAAATTGAGTTGATAGAAATTGACCAGAGTCCTACCAGGCTGAGTTTAAATGCAAATGTTAAGTGTGTGAATAACTTTTAGATACAGTCAATACTCATTATTTGTGAATTCTGTATTTGCAAATTTGCCTACTTGCTGAAATTTATTTGCAACCCCCAAATCAATACTCACAGTACTTTCCTGGTCATTTGCGGATATGCACAGAACTGCAAAAATATGAGTCACCTGACATGCGTGTTCCCAGCTGAGGTCCACCAAGGCTATGGTTTACTTTCTTCTTTCAGCTTTCGTACTATAAACAAGTATCCGTTTCACAGTCTATGTACTGTCATGTTTTTTGCACTTTTTGGTTTTTGTTGGTGATTTTGCTGTTTAAATTGGCCCCCAAGAGGAGAAGTGCTGTCTATTGTTCCTAAGTGCACAAGAAGGCTGTGATGTGCCTTATGGAGAAAATATGTGTGTTAGATAAGCATCATTCAGGCATGAGTTACATTTCCGTTGCCTGCATTCAATGCTAATGAATCAACAATATGTATTAAAGTGTATTTAAACAGAAACACATGTAACACAAGGGTATGTGTAGGTCAACTGCTGAAAATGCTGTGACCAGAAACTTCCAGGAACCTAACTTTGTATTTCCCCTAGGAGAAATGAATTTGCTAATTCAGCCTTTGGAATGACCTTAAATAGGACATAGCTGCTGTGAACAGCAAGAATTGACTATATGTGTTCTTAAAACACTGATGGAGTCCTTTTGCTCACAGAACCCAACTCTCAAATGCCTAGTCATCCACCCCAATCCCAAAGCCCTGATTATTCAGAGGATAGCTGGCTGTCCAAGTGGAGTGCTTGAAGCTTTTCAGTGAGCCAGACCATGCTATTACACCTGCCAGACCTTGATGGAGGAGGCCAAACCCAGCCGAGTCAGGGGTCGGGGACAGCCCAAGTCTAGTGACATTGCCTTTTTCTGTGATGAGTTATTTAAATATAGTCTGTCCTCTAATAGTTAGGGCCTATGTTTTCTCCTATTTAATCTCCCTTAACATAGAGCACAGTTTCAAGTGACATGAAAATCTGGATGGGGAGTAGCAGTGAACCTTAACGAGCCTTAAAAATAACTGTTGTGAAAAGACCAAAACTCTAATTTGAAAAGATACATGTACCCCAATGTTCATTGCAGCACTATTTACAATAGCCAAGACATGAAAGCAACCTAACTGTCCATCAACAGATGCATGGATAAAGAAGATGTGGTATATATATATATATATATATATATATATATATATATACCACAGCCATAAAAAAGAATGAAATAAAGCCATTTGCAGCAACATGGATGGAACTAGAGATTATCATACTAAGTGAGGTAAGTCCGACAGAGAAAGACAAATATCATATGATATCACTTATATCTGGAAACTAAAAAACTGATACAAATGAACTTATTTACAAAACAGAAACAGACTCACAGACACAGAAAACAATTTTATGGTTGCCAAAGAGGAAAGGGGGCATGTCTCCTTCCTGACTGTCCTCTGTGGTTTGTCTGTGAGAACTGCTGATAGCAATATGTCTTCAGGAAATGCCAAAATTGGCACCGTGCGCCCCGTTTAAAGCAACTGCTGTAATGCCAGATGGTCAGTTCAAAGATATCAGCCTATCTGACTACAAAGGAAAATATGTTGTGTTCTTCCTTTACCCTCTTGACTCCACCTTTGTGTGTCCCATGGAGATCACTGCTTTCAGTGATAGGTCAGAAGAATTTAAGAAACTCAACTGCCAAGTGATTGGTGCTTCTGTAGATTCTTACTTCTGTCACATGGCATGGATCAACACACCCAAGAAACAAGGAGGACTGGGACCCATGAACATTCCCTTGATATCAGACCCCAAGCGCATCATTGCTCAGGACTATGGGGTCTTAAAGGCCAATGAAGGCATCTCATTCATGCCTTTTTATTATTGATGATAAGAGGTATCCTTCAACAGATTACCATAAATGACCTTCCTGTTGGCAGTTCTATGGATGAGACACTGAGACTAGTTCAGGCCTTCTAGTTTACTGACAAACATGGGGAAGTATGCCCAGCTGGCTGCAAGCCTGGCAGTGATACCATCAAGCCTGATGTCCAGAAGAGGAAAGAATATTTCTCTAAGCAGAAGTGAGCGCTGGACCATTTTAGGGCCAGGCTGCAGTAGGTGGCCATGTGAACAAAACTATTGTCTTTTGTACTGTTGTCATGCTTAAAACACAGACCTTACACTCAGCCCAGATGTGGTGCGGGACAGGACAGGCCTTTCTTGCAGGGGTTGGGGAGGCCAGCCTTTCTTCCTCTGGAGGGAATGGTCTGAGCTGTATTATGGGGCAGGCAAACTGATGTGTATAGTTGTAGGGTATCACTTTTGGTCTTTTGTAGCTTTATTAAACTTGAGCTGAGACCTTGTTGATTCTTCATTTTAGGGGGGCATTAGCCTTTGAGTGTAAGAGGAATTTACTCTTTGCTTTCCCTCTTTAGGGGAAAATGAGGTGTGAGAGCTGCCTCAGAATCAGGAAATTATATTGAGGGGAAATGCAAGGAGATACAGGGAATGGACCTGAAGCAAGGTGTTTCATTTCACCATATCTGGAGAAGAGCAAGACCTACTATAGTACTGGCCAAGGCACTGCAATTTATGCATAGGCTGGGTTGCAGGTTAAGAGCCCACTGAGATTACTGACATTTACTTTTATACTGCTGGGAGGGCTGTATGAAAACCTGAAGCTTGGCCTCTTCTGATAAATGCCTGGTACTGGTTCTGTAAAAGATCAGAGATATAGGCTTCAGTAGCTTTGGAACTAAAAGCGGGAGGGGGAGACAAACACAAGCGCTGGTGTTCATAGGGTAGGGCTTTCTCTGTCAAAAGCACAGTGCTGAGCACCTCGTGGCTTCCCTGGGTTTCTATCCTTGATTTAAGGGTAGTTCTTTCTTGTCCTCATATCATTGTCCTGAGGGAGGGTTGTCAGTGGGGCAAAGGTGGATTCCTCCTGGGCTCTTGAGGCTAGGGCAGATTCAGGACTGAGAATCCTTCTGTATATCATGTGGTGCCCTTCTAGACACCTTCCAGACACGGCTACCCCAGCCTACCTAGCCCTCCAGTATTCAGACAAGCAAGAACTATGAGCGACAGTATAGGATTCCAGGGGCCTTTAATAATAGCTTATTATATGCCAGGCACTATTTCGTATTTATTCAGTCTCCATAATAACCCTCTGAGGCAGGTACCGTTATTTAGGGGATAGTTGCTGCTTAAGCCCTGTAACAAGTAGTAGCATCTTGAAGCACTGCAGAGAAATGGTAACAGGTAATAATCCCATATTCCAAGGCAGGTGGCAAGTCTGGATCTGCTTTGGTCTTTTGACCAAACTTCTTTGAACCTTGTTATCTTCATTTAAGATCTCTACTATAATTCTTTGTCAAAAATGATCATCTTGTACCCAATAAAAGTCTTGTCTAGCCAGAAAAAAAAGAGGAAAGTGGGGGATGGATAATTAGGAGTTTGGGGTTAACATATACACACTACTATATATAAAATAGATAAATAAGAAGAACCTACTGTATAGCACAGGGAACTATATTCAATATCTTGTGATAACCTATGTTAGAAAAGAATCTGAAAAAAAAATATGTATAACTGCTATACACCAGAAACTAACACAACATTGTAAATCAGCTATACTTCAGTTAATAAAAATAACTGTTGACACTTACTGAGCATTAAGAAGACTGAAAAATGTATGAAGGACTTTGGTGAAAGCTGTTGTGCCAATCTCCCACCCAGCAGATTTCTCTGCAGACTAGTAACTAAAGGGTTAATATCTGGCAGAGCACGGGGCTTCCATCCCCCAGTTCCAACCTCCAGATTGCTGAGCTCCGGGGCACCTAATCTCAGTTAATCTCCAGCACTGCTCTCTACATTGCCCTTCTTATCCACATTTCTTTGATGAGAAAAATAAGCTTTAGAGAAGGTGTGAGACGCGTCTAACACACACAGCTAGAAAGTGGCAGAACTGGGGTTTGAGTGTAACAGCTTTCAAGCAGCCAGTCCATGTCTGCAAACTGACAGCTGAATTTGATCCACTGCTTTGTTTGGGGTTTTATAGGTGATCTGAATTAGTTGCTATTATTTAAACATTGGGAAGTAAATTGAGGGTGTCCGAGAAACTGGTACCAGAGCATGGAAGCTCTGGTTTTCAGGTCTTCACTCAGCCCATTGCATTCATTTGCATTTCCTGCCTGGCTCTGGAGGCATTGATTTATGATCATGCTGACCTCTGTAGTCAGCCCCTTACTTTGAATATAATGCTGTCATGTATATTATTTCATCTCATCCTCATGCTTTTATGAGTATTCTGCAGCCGAAGGAATTTGCCCAAGATCAGATGTCTAAGTGAGCTGAGATGCAATCTTATTTCTCCAGCCTCTTCTACACCGTCTTCTTGAATTATGCACAGACCCACTACCCACGAAAAGCAAGGTCTGGTTAGGATGTTCCTAATGCAATGGACTCTGGAGATTGCTCTGATAAAAGCGAGGATCCAGCGGTGCAGAGCAGGGGTGGGGTGAGGCAACAATGTCTCTATGGAAAATTGTTCTTTAAGTGTGAAGTTCAAGTGAGCCCTTCATGTTCTGCCATTCCTGCTTTGAGGCCGTAGTTTAAATTTGTGTTCTAGGGCATTGGAAACAATTCTCTAAGAGTCAAGCACATTTTTTTCCCCAAGCAGCTTGCTTCTCATCACCATCTCCTTGCTTCCTAAGGTCAACATCCTGGTAGTGGGGCCCCCTTCTTCAGTAGGTGTTCTCTGCTGGGAGAGCTCCTGGAATTCGCTCACTGTCAGGATGACATTTCCACATCAAAGGCCACAGGAATTAGGCCATTCCATGGGAGCCCATTGGACAGGGCACAAACAACCTACAGATGCCTGTCTCATCCAAACAGCACACAGCACAGCCAAAATGGCACGCACAGTCTCCCGACAGCCATGGCCTTGAGTGTCATGGAATTCTTCTGAGGAAGTCCCCCAGCTGGTCTCCCCACTTCCAGTCCCTCTTCCGAACCGTGGCCAGCTGAATCCTTCTAAAACTCTGTTTCCTTCTTGTCTCCCTCACTCAAAAGCCTTTGATGCGTTCCCAGTTCCTTGAAAATAAAGTCAAAATTACCTCTCTTGTATTCTGTGTCCTTCATGGCTTGAACTTTCTCCAACCCTTACCTAGCTTTCATCTTACTGTTTTCCTTCCGGAACATTCTTCTCTGATCAAACAGGGATACTTGGCCTTCACCAAGGACTCCATCTGCAAATCTTCCTTTCTGTTCTCCACTGGGTGTGTGGGTCTGTATCCTTTCAAGACCCAGTCCAACTTCTCTCTTTTGATGTTTAAGACTTCTTATTCTCATTTTCCCTAGTTGGAAAGTGCATTGTGATGACGATTAAGTTCACTTAACTAGCTGACCACAAAAACTGCTGTGGAGGAGGAGGAGATGGTGGTGCTTCTTCATGGAGATCCACGAATATTGGGATGTCCCTTGACTGACGCTTTAGACTCACACAAAACATTGGCTTCCAGCTTCCAAGTGTTGAAA
Source organism: Delphinapterus leucas (assembly GCF_059928025.1). NCBI lineage: Eukaryota > Metazoa > Chordata > Mammalia > Artiodactyla > Monodontidae > Delphinapterus > Delphinapterus leucas. Next base: position 42,651,506 of record NC_143133.1, on the reverse strand, counting down.
TGAATACAAGGCTTATCAACTCAGTATATAATATATTTCTTTTTTGTTACCTTCTAAGTTTCATTCATTCACTGATTCAAACACAGTTTGGATAAACAGTAGTCTCAATCTATGCTTCAACTCATATCTTATCCACACACTTGCCACATTTTCTACTTCTTTTTCTTTCTTGGTAAATGGGACTAATACCATTCTGAAGGGGTAACTGGGAGGACTGAATGAGATAATGTTCATCCATTATGGTGTCTGGCATGTGTAAGGCACATGCCAGACACAAAATTGGCACTTAGCAAATGCCCCAGCTTTCCTTCTGATGAATCTTGTAATCAATCTGGGACATCACAGACAGGAATCTTGTCCAAATTACCACACGTTCCCTGGACTGATTTTGGTCTGAGATACAAGCTCTACCTGAAGTGTTTGTATTTCATAGGTGTATTGCATGGCTTCTCTTGAATTTTTATTAGACTAATTTTTGAAGAAAATCTGAAAATAAGAGCCAAAAGAAAATGTTCAGCCTATCCTTCCTTTTATGGGCATGTTGGCAATTTTTCTGTTCCAACTAAACAGCCTCTGTTATGTTCTTACCCAACTTGATTCTCAAAGAGTCTAAAACTTGTTCTGGAATGAACTTGCTGGCCAGTTTCTTTTTAAAATATAATATTAAAATATGTTTTAAAAAGGCAACACAAAATATCTCTGGCTCTTTCATGTGGACATTGCATCAGCAATTTCCAGGCCTTTTGATTGGAAGGAAAAATAATGTTTTGCTCACTCCCCCATCTGAGTATAAGGGATAACTGATAATAATATCTACGGGTGGCAGCCCAAATGGAAATCATCTCCTTGACACAGATGATGCAGCTATTTGGAACTCATACTTTTTTATTAAATTTCATTCTCTTCTAAGCTAATATCCCAGAAATCAAACAGCCCTCTGGACCCTATATACCTGGACATACTAGGAGGAAAATATTGCTTGCAAATGGATACTGATCAGTTTTCAGGGGTAATCAAGGGACGTGGAGATTCAGTTTGAGCAAAAGAAGATGGTCAAATGAGCTGGCACAAGTTGGATGATTTGGCAGGCAGAAGTCAGCAAGGATGATAAGTCCAGGGAAGGTGGAAGGCATGGGCAGATGGCAGAGAGGAACGATGTTGAGAATGACCATTGCTGTCCAAACCCCGCTGCACTTGCGCATGGAGCGTTTTCAGGTTAGTGTCTGCTGTGGGCAACCTCAATTCTGGCTGCCCCTCCTCTATCTTCCTGGGCATCTGTGTCAATGATGACAGACCTCATGCCCACCTCTCTCTGAAATGCTTTGTACCTTGCTCAAGCCCTTCTGTAGCCTCTGATACATTTTCACTTTTTCATTCATTTCATCCAGAGGTCCTGGAGCCAGGACACCACCTTTCACGGCATAGTTTTTGTCATTTTGCAGATTTCGAAGGAAGCACGCAACTCTCCAAGGATTGAATTTGTGCTTTATCTGGAGGCACGGGAGCAGGGTAAAAAGACTGTGGGCTTTGGGGTCATAGAGACTCAAGTTCGAATCTTGGTTTTGTCACTTATTGACTCTGGACAAACCACGGGGCCTCTCTGAATCTAATTTCCTCATCTGAAAAGTTTCCTCATCTGTAAAGTGGGAGGCAGCCACTTTACAGGATTTTGTGAGGATTAAGAGTGGCCATCAAGTGACATATTTGACACACAGCAGAAAATGGAACAAATGGCAGTTAAAATGAAAGGAGTGGTGAGACATAAAGCAGAGGGCATAATTGGTCAAGAGCCTGTGATGTATCTGAAATCGTCAAGATGAAATCTATTTGATCAGTGCAAACACTTTTTCACTATTTCCCCAAATTTAATTTGGAAGTGTACAAGACATGGTAGACTCAGCTTTGGTTCAAATATGCTTAGGTCTCCCATATTCTAGAAATAACTTGTTTTGCTTTTGCTAACTCCTCACGCTGTCTTCCTCACTCTTCCCTTCTGGGTTCCACCATATTTGCTGAAGGATTAAGCTACGCCTGCTGTAGACTCTTCCTAGCCACTCACTCCTTCCTTTCAAGCCTGATTTCTGTTCCCACCGCTCTCCTGAAAAGTCTCTCTAGAGTTTAGAACATTATCGATGTGCTCACACCAGTGTGTACACATCCAGCCTTGTCAACTCTGCAGCTTTCCACACCATTGGCTAGTAACTTTCTCTAGAACAGCAGTTCTCAACCTTGGCTGTATATTAGAATCACCTGGGGGGCTTTAAAAATTATTTACGCCTGGATCCCAGCATCAGGGATTCTGAAGTAATGGTCTGGGGTGCAAACTGGGCTTTAGGTTTTTTCAAAGCTCCCTTGTTGATGATTAAGGTGCAGCTAGGGTTGAGAACCACAGCTAAGACTCTCTTTCTCTTTTATTTATATAATATTGCAAAGCTCTGTTTCACATCTTCTGAATTTCTTTTGGGGTCTTCCTCAAATCCTGTTCTTAGAGTGTGTTTTTCTGTAATAAAGGAGGCAAGTGTTGCATTAAGGCAATTTATAGTTAGAGTTTTTGCTATAGTGTTGCTAAAGGGAATCTGCCACTTGTGGTTAATCAGAAAGCTTACCAAATGCAGGTTCAAGGTATGGCTGGATACGATGGGGAAAGAATGAGGAAAGGAAGGAAGGAAAGAAAATCTTATGCTTTATGATCCAAACAATAACTCTGTGTATCTAATGCTTTCTCTTCTATTGTATTTCAACAGAAGTACCAGGAATATTAATCTTAGCTATGACTGATTGAGCACCATGGTATATCCTCATAACAACCTCAATGAGATGGATATTATTATCCTCATTTTTTACATCAAAGAAATGGAGGTGGGCAGAGTTAGTTCCACAAGGACACAAGCCTAGAAAAATGACAAAACTGTGATTTTTAACTCGGGTCAAATCCTCTCTGTATAGAATCCTAAGTAATTGATGCCAAATCTTGGAGAATTGCTTCCAAAGTCCTACTTGAGGGAGATATTCAAATACCTGAAATCATACTCACATCTCCCATTAGTTTTCCCATCTCCAGGGGAGGACCTTGCAATCCTTGTTTGTGTGCTTTGGTTTTATTACTTCTCATCCTCTGGTCACACAAGCTACCTCTACTTCAGCTTGACAATGGCCCTATTGGCATGTGGTGTCCAGAGTCTAGTATAACAGTGATAGCCTTAGGCATATTTTGGGATAATGGCTGAGTCAGTAACAATACAGAAAATCTGTGATGATGGTTACATTTCTATGTTCAGGAGAAAGTGTTGAAAATAAAGGACTAGGTTTTCACGGAGAGGGAGTAGTCTGAGGTGGAGATACAGGTTTCTCTGCAGGCTTCAGAGGGAAGGTGACAGTGACAGAAAAGAGGGAATAGTACAATGTAAGGGAAGATGAGGAAACTGAGTATCTGTAGGGGAAAGTAGAAAAAAATTCAGAGGAACATTTCCTTCCTCCTTCCTTCTCCCCTCCCTTCCTTCTTCCCTTTATCTGATATTTTTCTCCCATGAACTTCACAGCTGTTGCTTGAACCCACATTCAGTAAACTTTTTTTTTCATACATAACCACTCTCCATATTTGATAAAAATCTCAAACCATTATTTTTGATTCCCACAAATATAATACATACAATTTTTTTTCTGAAATACTAAGCTCAGCAAATTAAGTATCTTGAGACTAATATAAACACATACAACTGCTGTTCTACTGACTTCCAGAAAAAAACAAAAACAAAAACTTCTTATCAAGATGCTCTGGGTTTCCTTTTATTTGTGTTAGGGATTCAGAATTATAATAATCTGCCAGTAATAATTTATACATTCCAGTTGATTGTCTACAAATAAAATATTGCTGGCTCTGCTTTGTGAGTTCTGGATTTGACACGACACTGACAATACTGTGGATTTCCTTTAGCAACCTCCTAGCAATGCCTTCAACTACAAATTGCCTTCATTATAAGATCTGCATTCTTTACTACACAAAACAATATTCTAAATAGGATTTGAGTGAGCTTTTAATACAATACAGCACTGGATAGCCAGTGAGAGATTAATGAACTGTTGAAAAGAAAGCTGAGATATGGAGAAAACAGGTGCCTGGGTCAGGGCAAGAGGAAAGGAATTCATTTCTTATCCTCCTGTACTTTACCCCAGCACACCAGAGAATACATGGGTCACTTTAAGTCTGAAAGGACTCTGCGTTTGGCTGCCAGGAAGTGAAATTTCACGCTCAATCACAGTAACCAAATTGGGTCTTGTGGTTCACATATTTTGTTTCCCTTTTGCATCAGGGCTTTGACTTTTTAACTTCCACTTAAGCTGCTTCATTTTGCACATTTCTTTTAACTTGCCTCAAATCCTGTGTAAAACGGGCATTCTGACACTTATGAGGTTTGTACTATGTACCAGGCACTGCTTGGGGCACTCCAGTTATTGGAGTGTACATGCTACAGGGTATGAGGTGTAAAGATGAACAAACAAAAAATAGAATTTAGACTTTGGGGTTGTTGTGAAGAAGAGGACAAGAGGAAAATGAAGAGAGGGGAGAGCACTTTGGAGAAGGTGATGGTTGAGATGAAAGAGAAAGGCTGAGAAAGTAGAGGAAGAGAGAGGAGGAGAATACATGAAAAGGAGCTTACAGAAAGTGAGAAAAGAGAAGCTGTGTAGAATAATGAACTGAAGGACACAAAGAATAGGGTAGAAAGAGGAAAATGGCTGAATGTCGTGGGCTGGGTGGGAAGAAGTCTAAGGGTAAGGGTGGAAAAGAGAAAAAGACAGGAGAGGCTGATTATCTGTAGAAGAGGTTGGGTGAGAAGGACGTAATTGTGTCCCCACCCCCCAAATGCAGAAGTCGAAGCCCCAATCCTCAATGTGATTATATTTGGAGGTAGGACCTTTAAGGAGGTAATTAAGTTTAAATGAGGTCATGAGGGTGGAGCCCTGATCCAACAGGGTGTGTGTCCTTATAAGAAGAGGAAGAGATTGTGTTCCTGTCCTGCTAGAAAGAAACACAAACCCACCCATTAGCAGAGAGGCTGTCTAAAATCATAATAAGGTCACAGACATCACAAAAACACAACACCAGATGCTGCCCTGCCCACCAGAAAGACAAGATCCAGCCTCATCCACCAGAGCACAGGCACCAGTCCCCTCCACCAGGAAGCCTAAACAACACACTGAATCAACCGTACCCACTGGGGGCAGACAAAAAAAACAATGGGAACTAAAACCTGAAGCCTGTGAAAAGGAGACCCCAAACACTGTAAGTTAAGCAAAATGAGAAGACAGAGAAACACACATCAGATGAAGGAGCAAGGTGAAAACCCACCAGATCAAACAAATGAAGAGAAAACAGGCAGTCTACCTGAAAAAGAATTCAGAGTAATGATAGTAAAGATGATCCAAAATCCTGGAAATAAAAAGGAGAAAATACAAGAAACGTTTAACAAGGACCTAGAAGAACTAAAGAGCAAACAAACAATGATGAACAACACAATAAAAGAAATTAAAAATTCTCTAGAAGGAACCAAGAGCAGAATAACTGAGGGAGAAGAACGGATAAATGACCTGGAAAATAAAATAGTGGAAATAACTGTTGCAGAACAGAATAAAGAAAAAAGAATGAAAAGAATAGAGGACAGATTCAGAGACTTCTGGGACAACATTAAACACACCAACATTTGAATTATAGGGGTCTCAGAAGAAGAAGAGAAAAAGAAAGGGACTGAGAAAATATTTGAAGAGATTATAGTTGAAAACTTCCCTAATATGGGAAAGGAAATAGTTAATCAAGTCCAGGAAGAACAGAGAGTCCCATACAGGCTAAATCCAAGGAGAAACATGCCAAGACACATATTAATCAAACTACCAAAATTAAATACAAAGAAAAAATATTAAAAGCAGCAAGGGAAAAACAACAAATAACATACAAGGGAATCCCCATAAGGTTAACAGTTGATCTTTCAGCAGAAAATCTGCAAGCCAGAAGGGAGTGGCAGGACATATTTAAAGTGATGAAAGGGGAAAACCTACAACCAAGATTACTCTACCCGGGAAGGACCCTATTCAGATTCAACGGAGAAATTAAAACCTTTATAGACAAGCAAAAGCTAAGAGAATTCAGCACTACAAAACCAGCTCTACAACGAATGCTAAAGGACCTTCTCTAAGTGGGAAACACAAGAGAAGAAAAGAACCTACAAAAACAAACCCATAACAATTAAGAAAATGGTAATAGGAACATACATATCGATAATTACCTTAAATGTAAATGGATGAAATGTTCCAACCAAAAGATATAGACTGGCTTAATGGACACAATAACAAGACCTGTACATATGCTGTCTACAAGAGACCCACTTCAGACCTAGGGACACATACAGACTGAAAGTGAGGGGATGGAAAAAGATATTCATGCAAATGGAAATCAAAAGAAAGCTGGAGTGCAATTCTCATATCAGACAAAATAGACTTTAAAATAAAGACTTAAAAGACAAAGAAGAACATTACCTAATGATCAAGGGATCAAACCAAGAGGAAGATATAACAATTGTAAATATTTATGCAACCAACATAGGAGCACCTCAACACATAAGGCAAATGCTAACAGCCATAAAAGAGAAAATCGACAGTAACACAATCATAGTAGGGGACTTTAACACCCCACTAGCAGCAATGGACAGATCATCCAAAATGAAAATAAATAAGGAAACACAAGCTTTAAATGATACATTAAAGAAGGTGAACTTAATTGATATTTATAGGACATTCCGTCCAAACACAACAGAATACACCTTCTTCTCAAGTGCTCATGGAACATGCTCCAGGATAGATCTTATCTTGGGTCACAAATGAAGCCTTGGTAAGTTTAAGAAATTGAAATCGTATCAGATATCTTTTCCAACCACAGCGCTCTGAGACTAGATATCAATTACAGGAAAAAAAACTGTAAAAAATAAAAACACATGGAGGCTAAACAATACACTACTTAATAACCAAGAGATCACTGAAGAAATCAAAGAGGAAATCAAAAAATAACTAGAAAGAAATGACAATAAAAACACGATGATCCAAAACCTATGGGATGTGGCAAAAGCAGTTGTAAGAGGGAAGTTTATAGCGATACAATGCTACCTCAAGAAACAAGAAACATCTCAAATAAACAACCTAACCTTACACCTAAAGCAATTTGAGAAAGAAGAACCAAAAAACCCCAAAATTAGCAGAAGGGAGGAAATCATAAAGATCAGATCAGAAATAAATGTTAAAAAAATGAAGGAAACAATAGCAAAGATCAATAAAACTAAAAGCTGGTTCTTTGAGAAGATAAACAAACTTGATAAACCATTAGCCAGACTCATCAAGAAAAAAGGGAGTAGACTCAAATCAATAGAATGAGAAATGAATAGGAGAAGTAACAACCAACACTGCAGAACTACAGAGGATCATGATAGATTACCACAGGCAACTGTATGCCAATAAAATGGACAACCTGGAAGAAATGGGCAAATTCTTAGAAAAGCACAACCTTCTGGGACTGAACATGGAAGAAATAGAAAATATAAACTGTCCATTCACAAACACTGATATTGAGACAGTGATTAAAAATCTTCCAACAAACAAAAGCCCAGGACCAGATGGCTTCACAGGTGAAGTCTATCAAACATTTAGAGAAGAGCTAACACTTATCCTTCTCAAAATCTTTCAAAATATAGCAGAGGGAGGAACACTCCCAAACTCATTCTATGAGACCAATATCACCCTGATACCAAAACCAGACAAAGATGTCACAAAAAAAGAAAACTACAGGCCAATATCACTGATGCATATAGGTGCAAAAATCCTCAACAAAATACTAGCAAAGAGAATCCAACAGCACATTAAAAGGATCATACACCATGATCAAGTGGGGTTTATCCCAGGAATGCAAGGATTCTTCAATATACGCAAATCAATCAATGTGATACACCATATTAACAAATTGAAGGAGAAAAAACATATGATCATCTCAATAGATGCAGAAAAAGCTTTTGACAAAATTCAACACTGATTTATGATAAAAATCCTCCAGAATGTAGGCATAGAGGAAACTTACCTCAACGTAATAAAGGACATATATGACAAACCCACAGCCTACATCGTCCTCAATGGTGAAAAACTGAAAGCATTTCCACTAAGATCAGGAACAAGACAAGGTTGCCCACTCTCACCACTCTTATTCAACATAGTTTTGGAAGTTTTAGCCACAGCAATCAGAGAAGAAAAGGAAATAAAAGGAATCCAAATCGGAAAAGAAGAAGTAAAGCTGTCACTGTTTGCAGATGACATGATATATACATAGAGAATCCTAAGGATGCTACCAGAAAACTACTAGAGCTAATCAATGAATTTGGTAAAGTAGCAGGATGCAAAATTAATACATAGAAATCTCTTGCATTCCTATACACAAATGATGAAATATCTGAAAGAGAAATTAAGGAAACAATCCCTTATACCACTGCAATAAAAAGAATAAAATACCTAGGAATAAACCTACCTAAGGAGACAAAAGACCTGTATGCAGAAAACTATAAGACACTGATGAAAGAAATTATAGATGATACAAACAGATGGAGAGATATACCATGTTCTCGGATTGGAAGAATCAACATTGTGAAAATGACTATACTACCCAATGCAATCTACAGATTCAATTCAATCCCTATTTAAGCCACCAGTGGCATATTTCACAGCACTAGAACAAAAAATTTCACAATTTGTATGGAAACACAAAAGACCCCGAATAGCCCAAGCAACCTTGAGAAAGAAAAATGGAGCTGGAGGAATCAGGCTCCTGGACTTCAGACTATAGTACAAAGCTACAGTAATCAAGACAGTATGGTACTGGCACAAAAACAGAAATATAGATCAATGGAACATGATAGAAAGCCCAGAGACAACCCCATGCACATATGGTCACCTTATCTTTGATAAAGGAGCCAGGAATATACAATGGAGAAAAGACAGCCTCTTCAATAAGTGGTGTTGGGAAAACTGGACAGCTACAAGTAAAAGAATGAAATTAGAACACACTGTAACACCATACACAAAAATAAACTCAATATGGATTAAAGACCTACATGTAAGGCCAGACAGTGTAAACTCTTAGGGCAAAACATAGGCAGAGCACTCTATGACATAAATCACAGCAAGATCCTTTTTGACCCACCTCCTAGAGAAATAGAAATGTAAACAAAAATAAACAATTGGGACCTAATGCAACTTAAAAGCTTTTGCACAGCAAAGGAAACCATAAACAAGATCAAAAGACAACCCTCAGAATGGGAGAAAATGTTCGCAAATGAAGCAACTGACAAAGGATTAATCTCCAAATTTTACAAGCAGCTCATGCAGCTCAATATCAAAAAAACAAACAACCCAATTAAAAAATGGGAAGAAGACCTAAATAGGCATTTCACCAAAGAAGATACACAGATTGGCAACAAACACATGAAAGAATGCTCAACATCACTAATCATTAGAGAAATGCAAATCAAAATTATAATGAGTTATCACCTCACACCAGTCAGAATGCCCATCACCAAAAAATCTACAAACAATAAATGCTGGAGAGGTGTGGAGAAAAGGGAACCCTCTTGCACTGTTGGTGGGAATGTAAATTGATACAGCCACTATGGAGGACAGTATGGAGGTTCTTAAAAAAGTAAAATAGAACTACCATATGACCCAGCAATCCCACTACTGGGCATATACCCTGAGAAAACCATAATTCAAAAAGAGTCATGTACCAAAATGTTCATTGCAGCTCTATTTACAATAGCCAGGACATGGAAGCAACCTAAGTGCCTATTGACAGATGAATGGATAAAGAAGATGTGGCACATATACACAGTGGAATATTACTCAGCCATAAAAAGGGCCAAAATTGAGTTATTTGTGGTGTGGATGGATCTAGAGTCTATCATACAGAGTTAAATCAGTCAGAAAAAGGAAAACAAATTCTGTATGCTAACACATATATATGGAATCTAAAAAAAAATGGTTCTGAAGAACCTAGGGGCAGGACAGGAATAACGATGCAGACATAGAGAATGGAGTTGAGGACACGCGGATGGGGAAGTGTAAGCTGGGACAAATTGGGAGAGTGGCATGGACATATATGCACTACCAAAGGTAAAATCAATCGCTAGTGGGAAGCAGCCACATAACACAGGGAGATCAGCTCGGTGCTTTGTGTCCACCTAGAGGGGTGGGATAGGAAGGGTAGGAGGGAGATGCAAGAGGGAGGAGATATGGGGATATACGTATACATATTGCTGATTCACTTTGTTATACAGCACCAACTAACATACCATGGTAAAGCAATTACACTCCAATAGAGATATTAGAAAAAATAAAATGAAATAAAAAAATGAGAAGAGGAAGAGATACCACACCAGATCTCTCTCTCTCTCTCTCTCTCTCTCTCTCTCTCTTTGTCTGACATGTGAAGACATAGAGAGAAGCCGGCCATCTGCAAGCCAGAAAGAAAGTTTTGGCTGGAAACCAACCCTGCTGGCACCTTGATCTTGGAATTCCATCCTCCAGATCCACAAGGAAATAAATTTCTGTTGTTTAAGCCCCCAGCCTGTGGTATTATCCTGTTATGGCAGCCTTAGTGGACTAACACAAGGCATATGGAGATTTAAAGTTAGCAGAAGCGGCCAGGAGACTCACTGTTCACCCCAACTTGACCACCTCTGGGCACATGGGCAGTAAAATACATTTTACTTTTCTTCCTGAAATTCAAGAGACAGAAGGACTCCGGCTCTGTTGGCAAGGGGATCATGTATTCACGTACATATGTGTCACTAAAAACTGATGGTGGGGCTTTGGGTCTCATTTGTAAAATAGGATTAAACATAGTACCAACCTTACAGCTGTGTTGGGAGGTTTAAATGAGGGTTTATCTAGATGTATACCTCTGTGTAGGAAGAGCTCTCTGTTAGCTATTGTTATTAATAGTGTGTGTGTGTGCAAAAAAAAAGAAATTTTTTTGAAGGGTGAGGGCTCCTGTGGTTTCCCACATAGCAGGAAAATGGGAACAGTTTTTATGTCTCTAGATTATATTAGGTTGAACCATATGACATTGTCATTTCTATAGGTCAGAAACACAGCAAGTGTTTTTAAAATTGGAACGTGTCACATAAAAATCCAGATATGTGGATTTTCTTGAAAAATCTGAAGATCTGGCACCATAGGGTCACATTGCACCTGGACACCCCCCACTGGAGCAGGTGGTGACTGCCCATGTTAGGTGGAGCGTGTGGTTTCAGGCCTCCTGGGTCTCTGCCACATGCTTATTCATTCATGCACAGCAGCTTGGTCCTGTAGATTTAGGATTGTCGCCCCGATGCAGCATATGGTGCAGAGCTACGCTAATGTGTTGCTGACAACAGCCAGAGAAATGGGTATATTTTCTTTCGCAGGCAAAAGCATTAGGTCAGCAATGTAGATTTGTGTAAGCAAATGGAAAGCACAAATCATTCCAAACCAAACATCTTTGGCCTTGAATAATCAAAACAACCAGGGAGAGGCACTCTGGATTTCACTCATCATTTTGCTTTGACAACATGGTGGGAACACTTTCATCTTGGCCAAAATTCTTTCCCTTGACCAGTTTACATTCATGTGCAAGTCCATTCATTGAGTATCTAGTGTGTGTCCATTCCTCTTGCTTGTACTTTTGTTTCTAATCCCCTACTAGATGTCAGTTTGTCCAGTGAGAAGAAATCCCCTAAGACAAAGAGGCTGAGGTAAAAAATTAGCTGGCCAGCCAAAACCAGCAGGCTCCTAACATTAACTAGTATTTGTATTTCACTTTCTGACTTACAAATTTTTCTCACATAATATCTTATTTATGATACCAGTGGGCCCACTGGAGCAGGTACTTATTGTTTTCATTTTCAGTGACGAACAGAGGTTCAGAGCATTCAAATAACTTGCCCACAATCACACAACCAGGAAGGGTTAGGACTGAAACTGCCACACAAGGAGATCACGATTCCAGATTCTTCATTTTTTTAGTAAACTAGGAAGAAAAGCAGCACCACAGCACGGATGAAAATAGGCTTTGCTGTAACTAAGTTAAAGAATAATCTGAGTGTCTTAGTTGTTGTTGTTGTTGTTTTTATGAGATTGGCTGATGCAAATTTAGCATTAAGGAAAATAGAGTATTTAGGTCACAGACGGTAATAGCTCCCCTGTGCCCTAGGCTGTTAGACGGTATCCAGAGTAGTAGTTAGTGCAGCTCTGGAGAGTATCTGCTTCTCCCTAAGGCATCACTAATCAAACTCTACGTTCTTTCCTGCTAACCTTAGATTGGGTTCAGATTTTTTTTCAATGCAGGGCTCTGCGTAGCTGTTACCCATCCCAGGAAATAGATATGGAGCTAGCACTAGGTGTGAAACTCATCTGGTATCCGGTGTTCAGGTATAGATGTCATTTCAAAGGAGGCATGAGTATTTTTGGTGAACCACATAGTGCCTGGGGAAATTCCTCCCTGCAAGTCCAGGGATACCCTAGAGAGAGTTAGGAAGGGAGGTGGTGATGGTCTTTAAATATTTAAGAAGCCAGAGGAAAGAGGTGGACTTCTTGCTACTGATAAAAGCAGAACAAGGACCAGGAGAGAACCATTAAAAAAGAGCCAGATTCTGGCATAAGAAAGAACTTTCTGGTGACCAGTGGTATTTTAATGGAAGAGGCTGCTTTATTAAGTATGAGCTTTTGGCTATGGCCGGTGTTGAAGCTAGAGGTAGGGTCTGTAGTGTGGATAAATTCTCAAAGCCTTTTGGAGACCATTTTATCTCAGACTCGAGGACAAACAGGAGGATGACCAACAATTTCTGTAATATTATAAGGACACCACACATAAATTGTTTTCAAGAAATGAGAGTTTTTAAGTCTCTAAATTATATCGGAATTATATTAAATTGCCATTTTTTTGTTGGTAATAGAATGGTTGAAGTTCAGCAGTTGTATATGGCTCAACATAATTTATACAAAGGCAAGGGAATAGACTCAATTCTTTAGACCTATGTCATATGGAGAAAAGGGATGCATGAGAAACTGTGAAGACTTCACTGTGCATAGCTTTTGGGTTGTTCTGGACTGAATTGGGCTTCCCCAAAAGTCACATGTTGAAGTACCTCACCATGGGACTATTTGGAGATACCAACTTTTAAAGGGGTGATGAAGTTCAAATGAGGCCCTGAGGATGGTTCTTAATCCAATCTGACTGGTATCCTTATAAGAAGAGGAAATTGGGACACACAGAGAGATACCAGGGATGCTCTGCACAGTGGAGAAACCACATGAGGACACAGTGAGAAGGCAGCCATCTGCAAGTCAAGGAGAGAGGCCTCAGAAGGGATCAAACCTATGACACCTTGGTCTTAAACTTCTAGCTTCCAGGACTGTGAGAAAATAAATTTCTGTTGTTTAAACCACCTAGTCTGTGGTATTTGGTGCAATGGGTATATGGATATATGGAGGGGAGCAGTAGGGGTGCAGGGAGTGAGGAAGGTGGGTAAGAGACAGATTTTCAAAGCTCCCCATGACAATGCCAAGGAACATGGTCTTTATTGTGAAAGAAAAGAGGGGATGCTAATGATCTGAGGAACTGATATGAACACCTGTGATAAAATGGGTTGGTAATTCAAAGAATCCCTACACTGAGATTCTACTGATGTTAAATTAGATTTTAGAGTGGCCAGGGGTCAAAATTACTCCTAAGAAGTCTTTTCTAAAAGAATTAATGATGTAAGAAAGAAACTGAAACAAGCACTTACCAGTTTAAGAGAATAAGCTGCTTTGAGGTGGCAAGGCCACCAGCTAAAGTTTTAATGACAGCTCTCAAATATCATTAGTGTACATCTGGCAGGATGAGTTTTAAAGCAATGACATCAGCTATGGTTTTCTGTTATTGGTAGTATAAGAAGGCACTAAAAGTGTAAATATTTAATACTGGTTTGTAATTAGCTTTTGATTGATTAGGACTAACTTCTTTCCCTTGACTTAGAGGCAGAGAGAGACAAATGCATGTTCGACTTTGAGCTTCCTTCTAGCTCTGTGGCCTTTGACAAGTCACATTACCTTGCTCTAATCTTTCAAATGGGATTAAGTCTCCCTCTCTGCTGCCTTGCAGATGAGTGATGAGATGGGGTAAAAAGCCATTCCATGAGATTATCAGTATGTCAAACAGAATCACACTATGTTCATGGTGGGAAAAATCTCTATTTAAAACAAATGTTATAGAAAACAGCCTTGTGGTTGCCAAGGGGGAGGAGGGTGGGAGGGATGGGTTGGAAGTTTGGAATTAGCAGATGCAACGTATTATATATCGGATGGATAAACAACACGGTCCTATTATACAGCACAGGGAACTCTATTCAATATCCTGTGATAAACCATAATGGAAAAGAACATGAAAAAATGTATATATATATATGTATATGTATAACTGAATCGCTTTGCTCTGCAGCAGAAATTAACACAACATTGTATATCAACTTCAATTAAATAAATTTTAAAAATGTTAATTGGAAATGTCTACTGAAGAATTAGTTAAGAACAGAGCTCTGGTAGAGAATAAGGAATCCTTTCCAGGACTCCATGTAGCAGGGTGGAAAATGTTTGGGTTTTAGAGATGGGAACAACTTTAAATACCTGCTCCATCCCTTAGTGCTCATAGGACATTGGATAAGTGACTCACCTCTCTCATCTGAAAAATGGGGACACGTAGTAAGTACATGTAAAGTACTGGCACATAGTAGGTTCTTAATAAAAAGCCTCTACTAAACTCTTGTGGCAAACTGAGCAACTTCGGAGAAGCCATTTCATCAATTATTGGGACATGCATTCCACTGACCATTATTGAATACCTATTGGGTATGCAACAAAATAACTTAGGGAAATATTTATTTGTGTGTGTTCTCCACTCCCAACTTATCCCAAGAATGTTGCCCGGCTTTTTGTACTTCCTTGTTTCAAGGTTGTATAGGCAGAGCAGAAAGCAGAAGTTTCTTGAAAATAATACTTTTTCCTTTCTTTTCTGAAAGTCCAAGCCCAAGAGTATATGGTGGGAAAGGGGAGAATGCAGGGCCTTTGATGGGAGATTTCCCCAGACCTGGAGGGACTGGGGTCAGATATTGTGGATCTGTGAGAAGTGGAAACGCTCACTCTTTGTGACCAGACCTCAGACTAGGATTGCTCAGACCCCAGGTTCCTGGCTGGACAGTGACTGACAGTTCCCAAGCAGGGCTGGAGAGCACAATTCACAGACATCAAAAGGACAGGCAACTTATAAAAGCGGGCATAGCTGACTGAAGGAAGACCTTGCCGGTATCGGTATCTGTGGGAGTAGGAGCCTGATCATTTCTGAAAGTAAAAGTTTCTGCTGCCATTAACTCTTAGAATCAAATTTAAGTTGTATTAAATAAAATGGAGAAATATGAAATTTCTTGCAGACCTGTGTCTGTAGATTGATTCACACCTACTATAATTGTAAGGCACTGGAAAATCTAAAGATGAATTCATTCCTACTCTCTGAAACTCACCCTACGTGGGAACTGGCGGAAGTCATATGAGCCCTGCATGAATCACTGTCATTCAAAGCACCACAAGATCCTGATGTGGTATCGCGCTGCAGGAAGAGTTTTCAGTCACAAGAGGTAGACAGCTGAAATTTGCAAAAGGCAGACAGCCAAGAGGATGGATAAAAATTTCCCCTGAAGGGATGTACTAAAATACACTCTCCCCCAATCACTGTGTGCCGCTACCACTGTTATGTAATTGCCATAGTTGTAAACTCATAAAAATTTTGCAGACTCTGAAGTTCTTTAGGAAATATGCCTGCTTGATATGAAGTTTGGAAACTGGTGATGGAATAGGGAACTGTATGGTTAGTGATTTCCATAAAAGTGCTTAGAGTTTATCTCCACGGAGATTGAAAGCTGAGAAGGCTCTCAGAGGTCAACCAGCTCCTCTTGGACCTTCCATTCCCACCCCCTGTCATCTTAAGGGTTAAATCTGGATTTAGTGAGGCCTCAAGGTTGTTGTTTTGAAAGACCACTATGACAGTCAAGGCTTTGGTGTAGCAGGTTTAGGAGACTGGGTCCAATGAGCATCTTCATCCCTTAGCTGCTGTGGCACCAACTACTGCCATCTCCCACCTGGACAAACATCTCTTCCTAACTGGAGGTTTAGTCTCTGCCCCTGCTGTACAGACCGATTAATCATCTTAAATTATTATTCTAATGAACCACCAGGGAGTTACATTCTTGTTACTTTCTTTACAAAGTTTTAATGATTCCTCCATTAAAAATATCCAAACTTTGTGGTTTGGCATTCAAGGCTTTCTAGGATCTGATTCCAGCCACGTTTTTTTTTCTTTTTTTAACCAAGTCTTTTTTTTTATTTTTCCAGAAAATAACATAACTTTTTATTCATTATACATTTCTATAACAATATAACACTATTTTCCAACATTTTCTAGCTTAATGCATTTTCTTACATTTCTTTTTTAGAATTTTCTTAATTTTTTTTCTATTTTTAAATTAAGATACAATTGACATATAACATTATATTAGCTTCAGGTGTACAACATAATGATTCAGTAATTGTATATATTGTGAAATAATCACCACAATAAGTCTAGTTAACATCCATCACCAAACGTACTTATAAATTTTTGTTCTTGTGGTGAAAACTTTTAAGATCCAACCAAGTCTTTTGAGCTCATTTCCCTCTTCTTTCTATGCACACCCTTTGTTCTACCAGGGAGGCTTTCCTGCTACTCCCCACATTGGTCTCTTTCATACTTTTGTTGATATTCTTTTCACTGCCTGAAATTCCCCTCCCATTAATCCTTATCCATTCTTCAAGGCCAAGTGACACATTATCTCCTCTGAAGAGTCATTCCTGGGTAAGGGATACAGAGCATCACATGGACTTGAGTTTGAGACCATACTCTGCCCCTTACTTCCTGGAAGACTTCTGGCAGGTTACAGCTTTTCTCTAGGGCTCAGTTTGTTCATCTGTGAAATGGGCAAGTCAACACCCACCTTGTAACCTTATAAAGGACACATGGGTTATCACATTGTAAAGTACTTAGCACAATTCCTTACACTTGGTATATGTCAAAAAATGTTACCTATTACTCTGATTATTCCAGGGACCCAAGGTCTCCTTTTCTCTGAATTCCCATTCACTTTGAACCCCTCTTATAGCCTTCCTTGTAAACCTAATTTTGCATTTTAGACATAAGAGCACACATTTTATTTTCTCCACTCAATTGATGGCTCCTTGAGGTGGGATCATGTTTTATCCTACCTTTTGCCCTTGCTTTGCCCTCTATACACAGGCCCTCAAACCATAGGCAGAGGTTGGCCTTTTGGGTGTGAAAGCCAAGAAGGACAAGAATTTGCTTTGCTGTTACTTTTCTCTTCCTTCTAAAAATTGACAATATTTTAAGAAAAAAGTCAATTTCCTTTGACAGGAGAATCCGAGTTTGGGGGCTTTGGTTTCATAGAAATATGGAAGACAATTCGTGAAGTGACTGGTGGAGATTGATAAATTTCAAGTAAATCTCGGGAAACGTCATTGGCTTGAAGGCCGTATAGCCTCAACTCACTGGGCCAACCCAATCATTTCCCAGCATGCATTCCGAGTCGCATGGTTTGTATGATACCCTTCGGGGAAAAGAAGTCGTTTCATATTCTAACATGTTGGAAACATTAGAGTCTAATGACCCCCTCATGGAGAGACAGAGGACATGTTAAGGAACTAAAACATGTGAGAATTCCTGCAGTAAAGAAACAAGCATCTAATAGCTAGTAAGAATAACTAAAATTCATGGAGCTCTTATATGCCAGACACGTTGATCGTAGGCCCTTTTCATGAATTCTCTAATTAAATCCTCAAAGTGCCCCCATAAGAATGTATATAATGATCCTCACGTAACAGGTGAAGAAACTGATGATTGAACGGGTCCAAGTTCACATGGCAGTTAAGGGGTGGAGCAGGGATCTGAAGTCAGATGTTTGTGACCCGAGAGCCTGAGTTCTGGTCCTCTGTGGTGTATAGTTTTTCACTTTCACAAATTTGCCTGCCCAGGAAATACTTTTGGTTATCTTCTTATTAATAACCCATGAAGCTGGTATTCCTTGAAATGCACTTGGGGAAATAGCACCTCAACATCCACAGGGAAGCAGCCATGACCTTTACATCTCTGTGCCTTTGTCCCCTGGCTTCTGCCTGGATGCTCTTGACCCTTTTGTCTCTCCCATGATATTTTACACCTCCTCCAAGGTCTAGTTCAAATGCAACTAGATGCTGTCTTTGATTTCAGCAGGCTGATTTGCAAAGCCCCTCTTTGTGTTTGCCATGAACTTTCCAGGCTGTTACCATTTGGTCTCTCTGTCAAGGGTCAAGTTCAAAGAGCCTTGATAAAGGTTCTGGCACTGAGTAGACACACAATTAAGGTTTATTGAATTGCGATGGTGTCTTTTTCCCAGGCGCCCTAGGGGTTGATTCCGGAGTCTGGGGCTTCTCAGGTCCTGATCTACAGACTTGGGGTGTGAGGCTGTAGCTGGCAACCTGGGCTAAATCTGGTTGAAACTCTTTACAGGTTCAGACAGCGTGGCTTCTGCACTCCCTGGCAGCTCATTAGTTAATACTCTCCTCTCTTGTCTCTCACAGATGTTGCCTTTCTCTCAGCCTCTCTGAGGTGAGAAGGCACGATTAGGTCACAATGGGCTGATCATCTGTGTCCTTTTCGGTACAACCCTGACCTGTCCTTTCCAGGGCTCTGTCCAGGTTTCATCACAAAGCCCCCCAGTGACTGCGCCTCAGATGAGTCAGCTGGCTTGGGGCTTCATTAGAAACTCTAATTGCCTTTTTTTTTTTTTTAACCTCTTTATTGGAGTATAATTGCTTTACAATGGTGTGTTAGTTTCTGCTTTATAACAAAGTGAATCAGTTATACATACACATATGTCCCCATATCTCCTCCCTCTTGCGTCTCCCTCCCTCCTTTTTTGTTTTTGTCCTCTTTGGGGCCTCCTCGGGCCCAGAGGTGGGGCCTGGAGGGTCTGGCTTCTAGAAATGCTGCCAGCTGCCATGGGAGCCCAAGATGGGAAGTGCACGCTCCATCCCTGGCAGTCACCTCACGCCACACTGCACATTTCGTGGCCGCACCCATCCCCAGGGTGCACTCAGGCGCCACGCAACCCCTGGCCATCCTAGCTCTCCGGCTGCCTGCGATGAGGTCACAGGGTGGGGTCCTGGAGATCCCCCTCCAAATAGGGTGGGGGCTTCCCCAACTGGCCTGGGAATGGCCAAGAGGACGAGAAGGAGGAGATGCTAATCATCTTGTCTGTCCAACCCACCGTTCCCTTTCTTGAGGTTGCATGGCTGGCTTGGACAGAACAGGAGGGAGAGAGGGAGAACAGAGAGGGTCTGGGAAGGAGCAAGACAGTGAAGCCACAGGCGGGGTCCCTCACTTCCTCCATTCACAAATGCGGATGGAGAAAGGAAGTAATCCTTTCTCCCTGCGACCTTGCCATGAGTTGATGGAACTGCCTTCTCAGTTTTCTACAATCACGCCCTTCTCTCTGATCTGAATTTCTCTCCTTTCCCTGAGATCACAGAAGGCAGGGGACGTCGCTGTAATCCACTTTATGTCATCAGAATTTGACACACAAGGAAAAACAGTCCAGAAACAGATCAACAGCTGGTACAGCAAAGCAGGTAGAGCCCTTTGCACCCCAAGAGCCACGTCTTCGGGGCAGCATCTCACTTCCTCACCCAGGCCTAACTGGCTTGTTGCTAGAGTTTCTGCAGCAGCGGGTTTCACAGACTGAGGTTGCTTAGATGTCCCAAACCACTCAAGCTCCAGCAAACCTACAGGGTTTTCTGAGTACATGTGTGTGCGTGAAGAATGAATGTGAGCTCTGCTAAAATCGCACCCTGCTGGGGGGATTTGCAGATCTCTGTGGATATCTAGTTTTTTGCACCTGGAATTCTGCTTTGGAAAGAAAGATGGCAACACTGATAACAGAGACTTTCTCAAGGAAATAATAACGACACAGCAGACAGTTACTTGCCCCTCTACCTAAAACCACAGGATGCTTCTCCTATGACCCATGCATAGAAAAACCAGGACTGTCTTAGGCTCTCTGCTCCCTACCTGTTTCTGAGGCACAATCAAGAAGACACAGCCACCCTATTCAGATGAGAGCATTGCCAGTCAACGAAAACTTCACAGATTTTGAATTGAACTTTTTCACTCTGCCCAGGACACAATATCTATAACAGTCCTCTCATGTCACTCCAAAGGAAAAGTCAAACGATTTATTTAACTTTTAAAAAACATAGGCTGCAAAACAAGTTTATAAGAAGTCAGAGTAAGCACACTTCAGAGACCTTCTGGAAGGATGTTAAAATCTTCCACGGGAAAGATTTCTGAGTTAATAGAAAGATCATAGCTCCGGAAGTTGAGCTGCATATCATGGGATAAGAAAACATAGGTAATCTGACCTTTGCAATAAATGAGCCCATCACCACACAGGTGAATGCTAGGCGCATCAGATTGGAGATTTTGAAGATCTGCACATACTTTCTGAGAGAAATGCCATTTTTCATACAGTCAAAAATAGTTCACAGCTGTTCCTGCGACAAGCGGAATAGAAAGTAGAAAACACTACAGCTGAGGTTTTCCAACCTCTGACTTATCATTTGTTGACATACTTTCTACAAGTTCCCCATTTCTCTACAAGTAGCTGTCTTAAGTCTTTCCAGTAAATATTGTTGACAAAGGCCAAATAGAAGGGAAAAAAACTGCAGTGAAAATAGAAGCTTACCTTTTCTAGGCATTGCTGACATCAAACCTTGCCCCAAATCATGAGGGTTTCTTGCTTTGGTTGTCCCATGAGTTTAGAAACCATTAAAAAAGTTTACAGCAGAAATATGTGTTTATCATTCAAAGCAGCTTCAAAACAACACAAAAAAAACTTGATGAAAAATAAAGTGCCCGTCTGCGCGTGAGAATGCTTTTGAAGCTTGGAGTTCATGCTGCTGTGCAAAGTTTTGCAACTGTCTTTCTCAGTTTAAAAAACCTCCCTCTCCTCCCCGGCACTTGCCAACTTCTATAATTTAAAGCAGCTGTGATCCTTCCCATAACACTCACATTTCAAAGAGCTTAATATATACTCTTGTTAGGAATCAGTGGGAGTGGGTGACGTCCTTCTGCAAACCTCAGGCTGAGGCAAATGAAAAGCAAGGGTTTCAGATATCTAAACAGTTCTGTTTCTCTCTTTTATGCATCGCTCTTCTCACCGTGTTCCTTCAAGTGGCTTTTGCCTTTTAAAGTGATGCCTTAAGACCAAGTGGTATCACTTCACTGGAAGCAAAAAGCACATAGGAAAGTTTAGGTTCCTACTTATGGAACAGTAATGCTAGTGAAATTGTGTTTAAACATCACTTTTGCTGATACAATTATTTCCATACAATTCCTCCCTAATGTTTCTGTTTGAAAATTTAAATTAGTGTACATTATGTTTTACTAAGAGGGGAAAATATCTAAAATGATGTTATTTACATTGGTCTTATTTTAACCTTCATTCTGTATGCAAATCATAACCTCAGGGAAGAAAATTTGCTTTGCAGTCTTTCTGTGTACCTGAAGAAATCTTCTGACATTAAGTCTGTAACCAATGTTAGTAATTTTTACAATTTCCACCACCCTTACTAAACTGCCATTAATCTCTCTCTCTCTCTCTCTCTCTCTCTCTCAACACACACACACATTTGTGAATTGACATTTCAGCAAACGTAAAATGTGGTCAACTGAAAATGGTGATTTAAAAAATATTTATAGTCTATCTTAAAGCATGTCTTGCTCAGCGCCTGATAGATGGTAAGTGCTTAATAACTATTTACTGGATGAATAAAGTATTGTGTAGGCTCAGGTCAACCAACAGTTTTGACAATTTTGGTTTGCATATATGTTCCCATAGGGAAGGTTAATATGTCCAAGGTTGTACAGAGATTAAGCATACGACAATGTTACCTCCGCCAGATTTAATGAATGGTTATGGTATAATAAAATTCCCTAAATGAATACAGAAAACATTCATTAAACAAATAAACCATTCAGTGGAGAATAGAAATGTTGACACAGGCACAATCCATTAAGTAAGCTCACTGTGTAAGCTTACATAAATAAATTTTGAGACAAAGACCTCGTTCATTGTTTCAAAAACTACAGATTATTTTCCACTGTGTTTTTGAGTCATCTTAAGTAACTATTATTATGCTATGGACAGAGGGTAATACCTCTGAAATAGTGCAAAGAGAAAAAGGATCAGAAACTACAGGGAAATGGTCAGGTTTCAGATTTCCTTTGCTATAAAAGCAAAGAACAAGGTGGAGCATATTTTTCGCTCTGGCTTCTACTGAGGAGACGTCCAGAGGCACAAGCACAGGTGGTGTCATACACCTGGATCAACCATTCCAGATATATCTGGATCAATCTGTTCCAGATTCCAGTAACACATCTCTAATGTGTTACTTAATTTCTTTAAGTGTTGGTTTCCTTAATTGCAAAAGATTAAATACAAATATGTTCAAACAACTGATTTGCATATATACACCTAATACTGTATTTTCCAATAATATTAATAAGCACCTCACTACGTATAAGGTACTTAGCAAGACCTATTTATCAGTCACCTTGATGTAACACAGCACCTAGCATTATTTCCCCTGACCAGTACCAAAATTGGTAATGGACATGGGATGCTGCTCTAACAAAATCCTAAACTTGGTGGCATTGGCATAAGAGTCAATAGTCAAGGAAACTGATACCAAATGCTGGAAAGGTGAGATGCTACGTTTTGCAGTGACAAAACATTTGGTTAAACTGACAGCTACCACAACTTGGAAGGCTCCGTGTGCCAAGTAACCTTGTAGATCTAGGAGAAAATGCGGGGAAAATCATTAGTTGTGTGTGGTGGACACTATTGACTGCACTGGCAAGTGTTTCAAGAATGAGATGAGCCCAGGAAAGAAATAGCTAAATTACAAAGAGAAATAAAAGGGAATAGAGACAGTACATAAATTTGATGACTTGCAAGAGACTGCCAATTTTTTTGAGGGACTTATATTGTTAAAAATAACCATAAGCCTATCTGAAAAATGTCATGAAAGACTGAAAACCACTTCTTCCACTAGCAAGAGGTGGACTGTTGGCTGCATGGAGGGCCAGCTCTTCAATACACACCTCAGAGGTGGACAAGGGGACCCTCTCAGAAGGAATAACTTCTGGCCATAGAGAAAAACAGACAAGGAGTTCCCCAAGAGAGCAGATCCGGTGCCTTATGAAGAATCTTCTCTACCCACAAGGCAGAGGGTGGGTGTGTCAACCTGGCCATATGCAGTATCAATGACTGCTGTGTGTCTCCCAGTTTTTCCTTTTCTGGACAGGATTTTTTATTATAGCTATCCTATTGCTATTATGCCATTTATACTTTGTGTGTATTTGTGTTTGTGTGTGTGTGTGAGAGAGAGCACACTTGTTACTTTGGTTTATCGATCACTTTCTTTTTGGTTCATAGGACACTGGGTCAAGAGATGCCTCATCCAGACTTAGACAAGAACAAGAACTTCACAGAACCAGAAGTCCTGGACTTTGAGCTGGTTGCAGTGACCAGATGGGAGTTCCTTTGGGGAGGGGTAAGTGTGCTCTGTGTTTGAAAAGAGGGAAGGAAATCTCGATATATTTGGTGACCAGTGGGTAAACTATAGAGGATACTTTAAGTGTTTACTGGTGTCTACATTTTCCTCACCATTTCTCAGCCTCTCTTGTAGTTTGGTTGACCATGTGACTGATTTCTGGGCAATTTGAGCAGAAGTAATGTAGGTTAATTGTGGGCTGAGGTAGGTAGAAACTGGTATACCTATGCCACATTCTTTCTTTCTCCCTGTCTACAGGGCAAGAAGCAAAAGACTCAGAGGTGCTGAAGCCCTATAACAGAAGGAACTCCACACCTCAAGGCAGACCTGCTACCCAGGAAAGCTGTGTGACCTGCATCAGACATTATTCAGTAATATGCAAACCTATATTGAGTTCCCCCACTGAGTTTGGGGGTTTATTTGTCAGAGTTAGCTAGCATCAGTTACTCTAACACAGATAGCTATCTTGAAAGATTCTTGGAAGATTGATTGAGATAATAGAGGTAAAGAATGCAGAACAGGGCCTGACACAACAATAAGTGCTCGACAAATGATAGTTATTTTCATATTAACCGTAATTTCTCACTTTCTTCCTCTTGGAAAATGAGTCTAGCTAAATGTCAGTTGTGAGTACTTCTGTAAATTTAGGTTTTCTACATTGTGTGCTAATTGGCAAGATAAATTGGAAACGATGGAAAGATTAGAGAGAGAAATAGATGTTGAAAACAAAACTTATTCCCTGTCTTTCAAAATATATGCATTTATTAAGAAAATTGTCCAGTGGTTTACTGTCAGATTTCACAAGCAACCTTCAATTCAGGGGATAAAGAAAGTTATAAATTCCAAGTTACAAGTTAAGTAATCTCCTTAACCTTTAACTAGGAAACTCCAAAACAAAAAACATTTGTTTTACTATGTATACAGAACAAAGCCATCATCCTGACATTGACTGTTCCAGGCTACTTACTCCTCTGTAGAAATGGGTAAATATCTCATTAATACTAGTTGAGAGCTAATTTTTCTGAAAATTGCCCCCTACTCAGGCCATGTGTTTTTTTATACTGTCTTTGAACAGAGGTATAGAAAGCCCTGGTTGATATATTTTGTTTCTACCAAGTATTTTGAGCAATTCCCAATAGACATGTGGCTTCCTTCATTCTACAAACTCAAAAAGAGGCAGGCCTTTTTCTCTTCTACTATTTTAAAGCAACAGCAACAATAATTACAATTTGTTGAGCACTAACTACATACTAGGCACTGTTTCATGTGCTCTGTAAATGTATTAACTCACTTTATCCTTTCAATAATCCTATAAGGTAGATACTAACGTTATCATCATTTTATGGCTGGGGAACCTAAAACACAGAGAGATTAGGTGACTAATTCCATTCACACAGCCAGTAAGTAGCAAAGCTGGGATTTGAACCAAGTTGTCTGGTTCCAGTACCTGAACTTTTAAATGCTGGTTAAAACACATTCTTCATGCCAAATAAAGAAAATATGCTTACATCATGTATTTTCCTTAGCATCCATTGCATTGGAGTACTGATTACTTCTGAAAGACACTCTAAACTCTTAGAGGCAGCAGGTTGTTTTTCTTGGAAAACATGTACTTCCCTATCTGAATGTAATTACAAAGTTTGAACGTTATTCATATATTAAGCTTTGTGTTCTTATAGTTGACTTTATTTCTTCTCCTTTGCATGCATCAAAGCAGCCAAGTTTCCAATTATATCCTGAAACCCAGGTGGTTTCATCTGGATTTTATAATAAAGCCTTTGCTGAGTTTTATCAAACATGTGAAAACATCGAGGAAGGGGCCAAAAAAGAAATGAACCTTGTTGGGAAACTTCATCTTCCTCTTGGAAGACATTATTAAAGGTTGGAGATTGGAGACCGAGTGAAATGTTATTTATTGGGAGTGGTAGGAAACACAGTCATCCCTCAGTACCCATGGAGATTGGTTCCAGGACTCTAGCAGATACCAAAATCTGAGGATGCCCAAGTCCCTTATATCAAATGATGTAGTATTTGCATATAACCTACCCAAATCCTCCCTGTATACTTTAAATCATCTCCAGAATACTTATAATACCTAATACAAAGTAAATACTATGTGAATAGTTATAAATCAGTGTAAATGCTATGTAAACAGTTGCTGGTGTGCAGCAAATTCAAGTTTTGCTGTTTAGAACTTTCTGGAATTAAAAAAAAAACTTCTATCCATGGTTGGTTGAATCTTCAGGTGTTGAACTGGTGGATATGGAGGGCTGACTGTAATTCAATCCTAACTTCAAGGTGCAACCACACAGGAGGTGCTGATCTTCTCCAAATTGTCAGGTAGTACACAGATGTGTATTTTGTGCTCATCACTGTTGGGTACTGGAGACACAGATGGAGCAGAAGACATTTCTTTGAGTTTGCAGTCTCTGGCTAACTCATCATGGATTTTGGTCATGGGGAGCAAATCTGAGCTCCCTTTTTACTTTCTTAGTGATAGAGGGGAGCAGATCAGCCTATAGAAAATAGTCAAAATTAGGAAAGGAGATGACTTATTTGTAGATCCAGGATCACAGGTTTGGAAGAAGATTTGAGGGTGTTTTAATTCACTCTCATACTATTCATGATCCATCTTCATAGCCTTGACAGTTGGCTACTCCATTCTGCTTGATGATTCCCAGAGGAAGGAACCACAACAAAACATAGAAGAATCCTCTGAGTAACAGTGACTATTCTTGCACCATTTTCCACCCATAAAAGCCTTTACAATATGTGAAGGCAATTCTCTGCCTCCCTCCTCCACCACAACTTCCTCTTCCATTTTCCATGCTCACTGATTCTGGTGCTTTCAACTGTTCTTCATGCAACATGATGGCAATTAGGTCACCATCTTGGTTGGTTGCCCTCTAGTGAATCAATATCCAATTAATGGCTAAATGACTCATGAGCACTGTTGTAAGGTTACCAAGAAATCAACAGTTTGAGGTACAGTCTCTCAAATCTGCCTTATAATGTACCTCAAAATGAGGTACAATTTCATTTTCCCACCCTTCGCCTCTGTATGTATGGCTCACCTATATCACAGCATTTTGAGGTGCTTCACTCAGCTCCTGACTTTCTTCCCTTTGCAGGGTCTTCTTTCATGAGTTGGTCATTCACCATTTCGAATCTGCAGAACAAACCCAGCTCTCTCCCCGGGCATCACTCCTGTTTTTCTGATGCCTGTGAAGTCTCACTTCAAGGAGACAGTACATTCCCTTCAGGTTTAATATCTCTAAAGCAAATCTGTTTTCACTCAAACCCACTTCTCCTGAGTTGCCTAATTCTGTTATTAATACCACAATCCTTGACATTCACAGAAAGATAGACAAGATGAAAAGGCAGAGGGCTATATATCAGATGAAGGAAAAAGATAAAACCCCAGAAAAACAACTAAATTAAGTGGAGATAGGCAACCTACCAGAAAAAGAATTCAGAATAATGATAGTGAAGATGATCCAGGACTTCAGAAAAAAAATGGAGGCAAAGATTGAGAAGATGCAAGAAATATTTAACAAAGACCTAGAAGAATTAAAGAACAAACAAACAGAGATGAACAATACACTAACTGAAATGAAAACTACACAGCAGGAATCAATAGCAGAATAACTGAGTCAGAAGAATGGATAAGTGACCTGGAAGACAGAATGGTGGAATTCACTGCTGTGGAACAGAATAAAGAAAAAAGAATGAAAAGAAATGAAGACAGCCTAAGAGACCTCTGGGACAACATTAAACACAACAACATTCGCATTATAGGGGTCCCAGAAGGAGAAGAGAGAGAGAAAGGACCAGACATAATATTTGAAGAGATTATAGTTGAAAACTTCCCTAACATGGGAAAGGAAATAGCCACCCAAGTGCAGGAAGTGTAGCAAGTCCCAAACAGGATAAACCCAAGGAGAAACACGCTAAGACACATAGTAATCAACTTGGCAAAAATTAAAGACAAAAAAATTATTGAAAGCAGCAAGGAAAAAATGACAAATAACATACAAGGGAACTCCCATAAGGTTAAGAGCTGATTTCTCAGCAGAAACTTTACAAGCCAGAAGGGAGTGGCATGATATACTTAAAGTGATGAAAGGGAAGAACCTACAACCAAGATTACTCTACCCGGCAAGGATCTCATTCAGATTCGATGGAGAAATCAAAAGCTTTACAGACAAGCAAAAGCTAAGAAAATTCGGCACCACCAAACCATACAACAAATGCAAAAGGCACTTCTCTACATGGGAAACACAAGAGAAGAAAAGGACCTCCAAAAACAAACCCAAAACAATTGAGAAAATGGTAATAGGAACATACATATAGAAAATTACCTTAAATGTGAATGGATTAATGCTCAAACCAAAAGACACAAGCTTGCTGAATGGATACAAAAACAAGACCTATCTATATGCTGTCTACAAGAGACCCACTTCAGACCTAGAGACACATACAGACTGAGAGTGAGAGGATGGAAAAAGATATTCCATGCAAATGGAAATCAAAAGAAAGCTGGAGTAGCTATACTTATATCAGATAAAATAGACTTTAAAATAAAGAATGTTACAAGAGACAAGGAAGGACACTACATAATGATCAAGGGATCAATCCAAGAAGAAGATATAACAATTATAAATATGTATGCACCCAACATAGGAGCAACTCAATACATAAGGCAACTACTAACAGCTATAAAAGAGGAAATTGACAGTAACACAATAATAGTGGGGGACTTTAACACCTCACCTTTAACACCTTTTACACCAATGGACAGATCATCCAAAATGAAAATAAATAAGGAAACGGAAGCTTTAAATGACACAATAGACTAGATGGATTTAATTGATATTTATAGGACATTTCATCCAAAACCAGCCGATTACACTTTCTTCTCAAGAGTGCACGGAACATTCTCTGGGATAGATCACATCTTGGGTCACAAATCAAGCCTCAGTAAATTTTAGAAAATTGAAATCATATCAAGCAACTTTTCTGACCACAACACTATGAGATTAGAAATAAATTACAGGGAAAAAAAACGTAAAAAAAACACAAACACATGGAGGCTAAACAATATGTTACTAAACCAAGAAATCACTGAAGAAATAAAGAGGAAATCAAAAAATACCCAGAGACAAATGACAATGAAAACACGATGATCCAAAACCTATGGGATGCAGCAAAAGCAGTTCTAAGAGGGGAGTTTTTAGCTATACAAGCTTACCTCAAGAGACAAGAAAAATCTCAAGAAAACGATCTAACCTTACACCTAAAGGAACTAGAGAAAGAAGAACAAAGAAAAACCAAAGTTAGCAGAAGGAAAGAAATCATAAAAGTCAGAGCAGAAATAAATGAAATAGAAACAAAGAAAACAATAGCAAAGATCAATAAAACTAAAAGCTGGTTCTTTGAGAAGATAAACAAAATTGATAAACCATTAGCCAGACTCATCAAGAAAAGGAGGGAGAGGACTCAAATCAATAAAAT
Source organism: Delphinapterus leucas (assembly GCF_059928025.1). NCBI lineage: Eukaryota > Metazoa > Chordata > Mammalia > Artiodactyla > Monodontidae > Delphinapterus > Delphinapterus leucas. The sequence continues at coordinate 42,622,202 of NC_143133.1, read as the reverse complement.
CAGAAATGAAAAAGGAGAAGTTACAATAGACACCGCAGAAATACAAAGCATCCTAAGAGACTACTACAAGCAACTCTATACCAATAAAATGGACAACCTGGAAGAAATGGACAAATTCTTAGAAAGGTATAACCTTCCAAGACTGAACCAGGAAGAAATAGAAAATATGAACAGACCAATCACAAGTAATGAAATTGAAACTGTGATTAAAAACCTTCCAACAAACAAAAGTCCAGGACCAGATGGCTTCACGGGTGAATTTGATCGAATATTTAGAGGAGAGCTAACACCCATCCTTCTCAAACTCTTCCAAAAAATTTCAGAGCAAGGAACACTCCCAAACTCATTCTATGAGGCCACCATCACCCTGATACCAAAACCAGACAAAGATACTACAAAAAAGGAAAATTACAGCCAATATCACTGATGAATATAGATGCAAAAATCCTCAACAAAATCCTAACAAACAGGATGCGACAACACATTAAAAGGATCATACACCACGATCAAGTGGGATTTATCCTAGGGATGCAAGTATTCTTCAATATACACAAATCACCCAATGTGATACACCATATTAACAAATTGAAGAATAAAAACCATATGATAATCTCAATAGATGCAGAAAAAGCTTTTGACAAAATTCAACACCCACGAACGATAAAAGCTCTCCAGAAAGTGGGCATAGAAGAAACCTACCTCAACATAATAAAGGCTATATATGACAAACCCACAGCAAAAATAATTCTCAATGGTGAAAAACTGAAAGCATTTCCTCTAAGATCAGGAATGAGACAAGGATGTCCACTCTCACCACTAGTATTCAACATAGTTTTGGGAGTCCTAGCCACAGCAATCAGAGAAGAAAAAGAAATAAAAGGATTACAAATTGGAAAAGAAGAAGTAAAACTGTCACTGTTTGCAGATGACATGATACTATACATAGAGAATCCTAAAAATGCCACCAGAAAACTACTAAAGCTAATCAATGAATTTGGTAAAATTGCAGAACACAAAATTAATGCACAGAAATCTCTTGCATTCCTATACACTAATGATGAAAAATCTGAAAGAGAAATTATGGAAACACTCCCATTTACCATTGCAACAAAAATAATAAAATACCTAGGAATAAACCTACCTAGGGAGACAAAAGACCTGTATGCAGAAATCTATAAGACACTGATGAAAGAAATTAAAGATGATACCAACAGACGGAGAGATATGCCATTTTCTTGGACTGGAAGAATCAACATTGTGAAAATGACTATATTACGCAAAGCAATCTACAGATTCAATGCAATCCCTATCAAATTACCAATGGCAGTTTTTATGAAACTAGAACAAATCATCTTAAAATTCGTATGGAGACACAAAAGACCTCAAATAGCCGAAGCAGTCTTGAGGGAAAAAAGTAGAGCGGGAGGACTCAGACTCCCTGACTTCAGACTATACTACAAAGCTACAGTAATCAAGACAATATGGTACTGGCACAAAAACAGAAATATAGATCAGTGGAACAAGATAGAAAGCCCAGAGATAAACCCACGCACCTATGGTCAACTAATCTATGACAAAGGAGGCAAGGATATACAATGGAGAAAAGACAGTCTCTTCAATAAGTGTTGCTGGGAAAACTGGATAGCTACATGTAAAAGAATGAAATTAGAACATTCTCTAACACCATACACAAAAATAAACTCAAAATGGATTAAAGACCTAAATGTAAGACCGGACCCTATAAAACTCTTGGAGGAAAACATAGGAAGAACACTCTTTGACATTAATCACAGCAAGATCTTTTTTGACCCACCTCCTAGAGTAATGGAAATAAAAACAAAAATAAACAAATTGGACCTGATGAAACTTAAGAGCTTTTGCACAGCAAAGGAAACCATAAACAAGACGAAAAGGCAACCCTCAGAATATTTGCAAACGAATATATTTGCAAACGAAAATATTTGCAAACGAATCAATGGATGAGGATTAATCTCCAAAATATACAAACAGCTCATGCAGCTCAACATTAAAGAAACAAACAACCCAATCCAAAAATGGGCAGAAGACCTAAGGAGACATTTCTCCAAAGAAGACATACAGATGGCCAAGAAGCACATGAAAAGCTGCTCAACATCACTAATTATTAGAGAAATGCAAATCAAAACTGCAGTGAGGTATCACCTCACACCAGTTAGAATGGGCATCATCAGAAAATCTACAAACAACAAATGCTGGAGAGGGTGTGGAGAAAAGGGAACCCTCTTGCACTGTTGGTGGGATTGTAAATTAATACAGCCACTATGGAGAACAGTATGGAGGTTCCTTAAAAAACTAAAAATAGAATTACCATATGACCCAGCAATCCCAGTACTGGGCATATACCCAGAGAAAACCATAATTCAAAAAGACACATGCACCCCAATGTTCATTGCAGCACTATTTACAATAGCCAGGTCATGGAAGCAACCTAAATGCCCATTGACAGATGAATGCATAAAGAAGTTGTGCTACATATATACAATGGAATATTACTCAGCCATAAAAAGGAACAAAATTGAATCATTTGTTGAGACATGGATGGATCTACAGACTGTCATACAGAGTGAAGGAAGTCAGAAAGAGAAAAACAAATATCCTATATTAATGCATGTGTGGGGGACCTAGAGAAATGGTACAGATGAACCTGTTTGCAGGGCAGAATTTGAGACACAGATGTAGAGTACAAATGTATGGACACCAAGGGGGGAAAACCGTGGTGGGGTGGGGATGGTGGTGTGCTGAATTGGGCAATTGGGATTGACATGTATACACTGATGTGTATACAATTGATGACTAATAAAAACCTTCAGTATAAACAAAGAAACAAACAAACCAAGAAAACAACTAATACTAAATTTTCTTTGGGTTATTTGTATGGAAATATGTTAATATAAATGTTTCAGACATTACGTGAAATTTCTAAAAATCATATATTCTGGTGTAATGTTATAAGTCATAATTCTAGTTATTACTTTAAAATGTATATCTCAGAAATAACTAAATTTCCTTGTCAATTGCATTATTATGAACTTTGATTAAATCGTTAAGCGTGGTCATTTTTAAGTCTTTTGTCATTTCCAGACAGTTCTGGGTGTACTCTGAGGCTTTTGCAAAAATGTTCCTATAAAAGGGTTTCATCTTCAAGGAATTCATGGAAAAGACTCTGACGAGTACAGGTTTCTGGTAACTGACTATACTGCTGAACTGAATGAATAAGCATTTTCAGAGCTCTAATGGAAAACTGAAGAATTCATAAAAGTGGTAACAAAAGATCAAGATAAGAAAAAATTAATTACATGGGACTGAGTGAACTGATGAGGATGATTATAATTTTTGTGACTTTCTGTTTGAATAAAAAAAAATCCCACAAGAACTCAGAGACAAAAGATATACAAATCAATTTTCACTGCAAAGTAAAGGAGCTGTTACAGTGGAGGATTACTGGACTGAATGTCAATATTATGACATAGTATGAGTGTGTTTCGTGTTTGGTAGTTGCAATCATTGTTGCTTTTGTTGTAGTCATACATTTACAATGTTTGGTGTCAGTTTATCTATTGTAAAAATAAAATACAGTGTGTATGTGTGAAAAAAAAATACCACAATCCTCTCAGGTTCTCAAGCTTTTAAACATATATTATTGCTTTTACTCCCTCTTCTACTTCCCTAAGACATCCCATCATTAAATCCTGATTGTCGTTTCTTTATTACATCTCTAAAATATGACATCCTGGAGCACTTATTTATTGCAATTTATTTACCCCAGTGTCTCTCTGGACTGTTGTCTATGGAATCATATTCTGAAATGTTCCACGGAGAGGGACGTAATGGTAAAATAAGTGTGCGTGATACTAGTTATACGTGGGAATCTCTTAGTCAGCTTGGCCTGCTATAACAAAGTGGTGGCTTAAATAACACAGTTCTGGAGGCTGGATGGCTGAGATCAGAGTGCCAACATGAGAAGTCTCTTCCCATCTTGTAGAAGTGTTTTCATGTTGTGCCCTCACATCTTAGATGGCCTTGGCGTGTCTTCCTTTTCTTACAGGGCACTTATCTCATTATGATGGCCTTCCTCTCATGACATCGAAATTTAATTATCTCCCAAAGGCTCCATTTCCAAATACCATCACATTGAGTGTTAGGATTTCAACATGTGAATTTTGGAGGAACACAATTCAGTCCATAACATTCTGCCCCTGACCCCACAAAATTCATATTGTGCTTACATGCAGAATACATTCATTCCTTCCCAATAGCCCCCAAAGTCTTAACTCATTCCAGGATCAACTGAAGTCTAAAGTACAAATTCTCATCTAAATACCATCACATCAAATGTGGGTGAGACTTGAAGTATGACTCATCCTAAGGCAAAATTCCTCTCCAGCTGTGAACCTGTGAAACCAAATACGTTAGGTGCTTCCAAAATACAATAGTGGAACAGCATAAGATAGCCTCATTCCAAAAGGGAGAAATAAGAAGGAAGAGGTGATGAACACAAGCAAGTCCATAACATAGCATGTCGGTTTGCATTAGCTCTTAAGACTCTAGGATAATTCTCTTTGGTCAATGCTCTGCCCTTCAGACCCACTGGGGTGGTTGTCATCGCCATGTCTTAGTGGGGTAACACAACCCATGTGGCTTTGCTGCTGGTGGTCCCACCGTGTGAAACAGAGGTGGAGGCAGCTTTGCCTCATGGACCTGTGCATTCTGGGCCTGCCATGAGAGTGGCAAGACTGATGGTCTCTGAATTGCGTTGGAGATTCTTCTTCCCTTTTCTTGAAAGATAGCACATGTTTACTAATACTAATCCCATTGTGAGCCCACCCTTATGACCTCATCTAAACCTAATTGCCTCCTAAAATCACCTCCAAATACCATCGCATTGGGGGTTGAAATTTCAACATATGAATTCTGGGTTGACACAGTTCAGTCCATAGCACTCTCTAAGAAGGGTGTATCACTTAGCTATTTCTATATAAAAACAAACCAAAACAAAACAAAACAAAAAAACCCCACAGCTTTTAAAACAGCTTTTTAGTGGCTTTTAAAACAGCAGTCATTTATTATTCCTCATGAATCTGTTGGTCGACTGGACAGTTCCACTGATCTTGGCTGTGCTTAGCTAGGCAGTTCTGGTCTTGGCAGGCGCTCCCTTACATGTCTTGTAGTCTGCTGGCTGTTGGCTTATCTTGGATGGCCTTGGCTATGGCACATGACTCCTTTTCATGGCTCTCATTCTCCAGAAAGATAGTCTGGACATGTCCTCAGGTAATTATAAGAGTCTAAGAGAAGAAGTTGAAATACGCAACTCATTTTTCAAGTTTTTGCTTGCATCAAGTTTGCTATTGACTCATTGGCCAAAGCAAGTCACATGCTCAAGCCCAGGATCAGCATTAGAGTCTACCAATTCAGATATGGATGCAAGAATGTGCGAAAGTTTGTGTCATGGGTGCTATTAATCTTCCACTAAGGGGAAAAAATATTCCATCTTTTTTCCTAAAGAAACACTTGATTCAAAGAATGCCTATTTTGAGGCACACATTATGGTACAAATATTGTGCAAAGCAGATTTAGGAAGAGGCTGTTCTAAGGTAATTACACTTATTGGGAGAAAGGAAATTTTCCATCCCTCTGCTCACATCTTATCTTCAGTCCTTAGGAGAGAAAGAGATAATACTACTTTTTCTTTCCATAATCTTCCTTTCCTTGTCTAGTGTCCCTCTAATGGAGAAAAAGTTGGTCCAAGACTTGGTCTGCTTGGTCCAAGACTGAAATTTCCTGGCCAGAGTTCACTGGGTGGAGACACATCCTTGACAGCCTGGGGCTTTGCTGTCTGAGCTCTCTTCTGTTTCTGTGATAGATCAGGGGATGACTTCTGCTCTCAGGGCTGGGCAAAGACAACTATCCTGTTTACCCTTTCACTTCCTCTTCCCCTGGTGAGGTGTGTGGTTTTCAATTTCCTATTTCCATGTAATAACAGGAAAGTCATCTACCCAGAGATAGGTCCACCATTCTTTCACTATGTTAGACTTTTGGACCAAACAATTGCTTAAGTAAGTGGGTTTGGCATTGGTTTGTGGATCTGGGGGTGGAAGATGGAAAGTAGCAATGCTTATTTGGAATTTGAAGCATAAACCTTGTCCTTCAACACTAAGCATGAGAAAAGATCAGCTTTCCATCTCCTTGACTAGGGTGTGGTGTGAATGGGCATTTGCAAAGCTATTTAATAGCATTATTTTATTCCTCACTTGGCCACTAATTTTTACATACATAGTTCTCTTGTCCCGGCAAAACCCTGCCTACAAGGACACTCAATGCTTTCAAGCTGTAGTCATTTATCTCACTCACAGGGTATTTATCACTTTCTGCTTTATGTCAGTTCTTTATACGACTGTTTTTTTTTTTTTCTTTTTCATATTAAAGCATAAGTTTCTCAAAGGCTGGGATTATGTCTTAGCCTTCATTGTAACTTTCTATTATCCCCATGGTGCCTCACATAATACCTTGTATTTATGAGCATACGAGAAAAAAAAAAGCTACCAAATGAAACCACATAAGGGGAAAACCATTTGGAAGGTTATGTTGTAAAAACATGTTCAGAGTTACCAAGCAAATTTAAGGTGGGCATGTATGATTTCATCCATTTTCAAACAGACGTGAAGTACTACCAGATATAATGCTTGGGACTGGACGTTACCATACTGTGAACCCTGTGAGGGAAGAGGGAGACTGTGTGAAATTGAAATTATTACATTTTGATGGTAGTTCATTGCCAGAATGAAAGAGGAAAATGGGAAGAGAGTCAAGAAAACATTTTTGCTTGGATTTGGCTTCAGGGATGGACAAAATCCCTGGCTCAACTTTTATTTTGCTTTCATGGATGAACTTGTACCTGATTGTGGAGGGTGATTCTTTCAATTCACAAAAAGTCAAAATAAAATGTTAGGGTAGATCTTCAGATTTATTTCAGAATTGGCCAGAACTTGAAATAATATATTTTCATTGATGATAGTGGTTCTTTAAACTTGCCGTGTGCTTTCTGTCTTTCTTCTTCAAACCAAAATATTAGACTGGAAGAAAGTTAAGAGTTCAGTAATATAATGGATATAGTGTTATATACTTTTTAATGTTATCAAAGTTTATAATAATTGTAGCATGAATGTGATGGGATCTCACTGGGTAACTTCTACTCTTGGTACCTCAAACTTAACCTCAAACATACTGGTGAGAAATGTATATTTACTAAAGGCTTTGAGAGGAGATAGAGGAGATTGCATCACACATGCAACAGCAACACTTAATCCAAATTACAAGACTGCTATGTTTAGATAATTGTCAATAACAGAATTCCTCCAGGCGCCTCTTTTTGGCCCACTCTGATGCTACCAGCCTTCTTGGCTTTTGCTCTATGACTTAGATTCGGCACTGCACCCAGCCATGTGGACTAAGAGCAGAGCCTGGGGCCACCAGGGTTGGGATGTTTTCCAAGAAATTGTTTCCAGGTATTTGGTCCCCGCCTTTCATGAGCCCCTTCTTCACCTTACAGCTGTTTCTAGGGCAGCATCCTTGAACAGAAGGATCATAAAGTTAATTTATCAACCGAGATTTTTCAAAAACCAACCAAGGTTTTTCAAAATCAGAGGATCAGAGGTAGTACATGACACTCCCCATGACAACTACTGATGCCTGGTTGAGAGCCTGAGCTCTAGATCCTAAACCTTCCTCCAAGGCAAATGTTCTTTATGTTATACACGAATTCAATGGCATGCCTATATTACTCCCAGGGTATGATTTGAAGGATTTAAGAGGCAAGGCCCTCCATCTAAAAATATCTTCTCAAAAATGCTATTTGGGTGCCTTGTCTTTGAAATGACTCCCATAAATTGCAAGTCATTCTGGAAGGATTTCCTGAGCTTCCTAGACCAGGTTAGAACCTCTCATTATTGCCCTGAGCCATTAGCTCCTGGAGTGCCCTGTCTGCTAACTGTTGACATCCCATTCCAGTGAGGACAGAGATGATAGTTGGTTTTGTTCACTAGAGCAAGTCACCCACTAAACACTGAACCATTTAATTAGTTATTCTATCAGTCTTTTGCATGTCAGAAAAAAATGAACTTAATACCAGAGTTGCTTTTCTAATAATTTAGGAAAACCAGCCTCCCTAAGTGTATATGAGTATTATTTGGAGGACGGAGAGAGAAAGGAAGCATGCTTGACTTTTAAGCAGGAGTTTAGGTTTAAATACCAGCTGTCTGTGCACTTGTCCTGTAACCTTGGTGGAACACTGAGGCTCTCTGAGTCTCAGCTTCTTCATCTTCAGAAGGAAAGTAGCCATTACCGGACATAAGCTGATTGAAGAATTAAATGAGATAATGCAAGTGCAATCTAAAATGAGCTATATTTGCTCATAGTTTGCCCTATGCACTTCTTCCATTGCCTGTTCCAGAGTTATACTCTTTCGTAATAAACTGGTAAGCTAGTAAGTAAAATATTTTTCTGAGTTTTGTGAGCTGCTCTAGAAAATTAATTAAATCTGGGGAGAAAGAGGTCATGGGAACCTCCCATCCACAGCGGGTTGCTCAGAAGCACAGGTGATAACCTGGACTTGTGACTGGTGTCTGAAGGGTGGAGGGGCAATCTTTTTTTTTTTTTAAAGGCAAATCTATTTATTATTTTTGGCTGAGTTGTGTCTTCATGGCTGCGTGTGGGCTTTCTCTAGGTGTGGTGAGTAGGGACTACTCTTCATTGCAGTGCATGGGTTTCTCATTGCAGTGGATTCTCTTGTTGTGGAGTACTGTCTCTAGGCACGTGGGCTTTAGTAGTCATGGTGCTCGGGCTCAGTAGTTGTGTCTCTAGGGCTCTGGAGCGCAGGCTCAGTAGTTGTGGTGCCAGGGTTTAGTTGCTCTGTGGCATGTGGGATCTTCCTGGACCAGGGATGGAACCTGTACCTCCAGCATTGTCAGACGGATTCTTAACCATTGCAGGAGGGGTAGTCTTGTGAGGCTGAGCACTTAATCTGTGGTATCTGACACCATCTCCAGATAGGTAGGTCAGAATTGAGTTAAACTTGTGGGACGCCCGGTCAGTTTTTGCTGAGAATTGGAGAATTGCTTGAGGTGTAAGAAAAAAACACTTATCATACAGGCTAATCCCTGGAACCTGGGAATGTGATGAGATATATCTCTGGTGATTGTGTTTTACGATGTGGCACGGTCGACCTGAAGAGAGGGGATTATCTAGGTGGGTCTCATCTGATCACAGGCACCCCCCAAAGTGGAGAGCTTCTTCTGGCTGGTTGGTGGCAACACCAGATGTCAGAGAGATTCCAAGGGTGAGAAGGATTCAATGTGCTGTTGCTGTTTTGAATTTGGAGGTGGCCCCGTGAGGAGAAATGCAAATGCAGAGAGTGGACCCCAGGTTACAGCCAGTAAGGAAGCTAAGCTGTCAGTCCTATGACCACAAGAAAATGAATTCTGCCAACAACCTGAATGGGTTTGAAGCAGATTCTCCTTCAGGACCGTCAGATAAGAGTGGCCGGGCCAATACTTTGATTTTGGGCTTCGAAGCCTCTGAATATGATATCCAGCTGACCCTGTACTGCACCCCACCCCAACTTCTGACCTACAGAACTGGGAGCTAATAAATGGGTCTTATTTTCAGTCACTAAGATATACGTATATGTATAACTGATTCACTTTGCTGTACACCTGAAACTAACACAACCTTGTAAATCGACTATACTCCAATAAAAGTTAAAAACATAAGTTTATGGTAATTTGTTACGTAGAAATAGAAAACAAATACCCGAGGCTCTTGCTAAAATGATCATTCTGAATCTGTAGGTCTGGCACGGAGCCTGAGGTTCTGCATTTCTAATGAGCTCCCAGGTGACTCAAATGCTGCTGGTCTGGAGATTAAATTGGGCAGCAAGACGCGAAAGAACACAAACATTACAGTAACGCTGGTCAAACTCTCTTTTCCACCAGTATTATACCATTTAGGAAATAAATAAATTGTTATTATTAGCTCTACTTTTTTTCCTGGCAGTCTTTTTTCCTAGGATTGTTCTTGTAGTTTGCTTATTTTACAAGTTCAGTTGTCTCTCCATATCGTAATGTGCTGGAGTGGAGAGAATGGCCTTCACCTAGGGTCAAATTCTGTCTACCCTTCTCACTAGTGATGTGACCTTGCGTAAATTATCTAATGTCCAGGAGCTTCAGTTTCCCCACACTAATGGGCCTACTACAGCCTTCCTCACAGAGACTGATGGTCAATCTTGTCTCAACTTGGCTATGGTGTCAACTGTTTGGTCAAACACCAGTCTAGATGTTGCTGGAAAGGTGTTTTGTAGATAGGATTAGCATCTATAATCAATGACTTTTAAGTAAGGGAGACTAGCCTCAATAATATGTGTGGCCCTCAACAAATCCAAGGAAAGCCTTGAGAGTAAAAGCCGGTATCCTAGAGAAGAAGGAATTGTCTCAAGAGTGTAACATAGAAATCCTGATGGAATTTTCAGCTTGCCAGTTTTCCCTACAGATTTTGGATTTAGCAGCCCCCAATCACATGAGCCAATTCCTTTAAAAAAAAATATATATATATATATACGTACTAGATCTCTCTATATCTACCTGTCTATCTATATCTATCCATCTATATCTATCTATCATCTATCTAGCTATCTAACTATCTATCTGTCTCTTTGAGTTCTGTTTCTCTAGAGAATCCACAGGAGTTAAGAGAAATAGTGGCATATTGGAGGCATTAATAAATGTTTATTATTATTTTTAATTTGTATCTCTCCATGTTGCAGTAGATGGAGGAATGTACAAAGGAAGAGTTTCTTATGGATTCCCATATTTCATCCCCCTTATTTGGTCACATCTGTTGACCATGTTCTTGGTTCTTTTTCCTATTCCAAGGGTGGGTGGTGGTAGAGATTCAGCAGGTTTCAAAATATTACAGACAATGGAGATGATTATCATTGACATGAGCAGCCAAATTGGGGATCAAGTTATAATCATTCTGTGAAGGGAACCTGAAAGCAATTGCTGGGGGTAGATGGGCAGGAAGGAAGCACTTCTCCTGAAATCATACCAGGACCATAATGATGATGGTGCTGGTGTTTCCCCTTTGAAGTCGTGTCTCTGATTATCCACATCTGCCTTCTAACGGACCTGTCAGCAGCATTTGCACACTGAAGAAGTCAAGAGTAGGTTGGTGGTTCTGGATGTGGATAGAAGGATCACTTCATGTAGGAGAAACTGGAAGTGCATGGATTGAAAAATAGTAGCAATTTTCTGTATCTGTATGGTTTTGCACCATAAGAAGTGATTTTCATTTCTTTACGTTGTCTCACTTTTATAAGTAGTGCACTGCTATCTCCATTTAGATATGAAACCATGGAGGCTCTAAGACTTGGGGGTTTCTCTGTGCAAGTCTTCTCAGCAAGTCAAATGCAAAACCTGGGTCTGTCTGGTTTTAGGACAGCCCCTTTATCTCTGCATTAGCCATCTTGCTATCCTATCTGTGCAATCCAGCAGGTTGCAAAAATCACTGGCATCAGAAACTCTTCTTTGATCTTCCCTCCTATGGTGAGTGTAGAAGCCTAATGATTAGAGAGAAACTTTTGGGGCATGGGGCCCTTCAATGTTGGAACCATTGTAATGTGACTCAGGGCAGGAAGGAGGGGGTGGAGTTGGCAGGAAGGATAGGGACCAACAAATGCATAAGATGGCTAAGGTTATCAGTGCTCAAGAAATGAGGTCAGTTACATGGGGAGCAGGATTATAAATTTTTTTAATGTGGACCAGACAAGAGTTTTTGGAAAGAAATTAATTCTCTTGGTGGTGAGGCACATTTAATTTTATACATCCCAGAGAGGCTCAAACTCTAATGTTTTTGGGGGCCAGAAGATAAGTGAATGAGCTGGCTGTGTACAAGATAGTAGAGAGTCAAGTCTACTCTGGAGAACTGGGGAATCCAACCAAACATGACGTCTACAGGTCACGTTATTGAGGACGTGGTGTTCCTATCTCCATCTCTAGGACCAAACAGTTCTATCCTTCCTGGTCATAAGGCAAGAGCTCAGGTTCACACTCCCTGGGGAAACTGGAAAACCACCAGCTGGAGGCCAGCTCTCCCCTCCAAGTGGGAAAGGGAGACAAGCCTATGACATGGAGGGAAACATAGTGTCTGAGGCCCCTCTCAAATGGGAAGAAGTTCAGGATCTAAGCAATGGATGAGGTCCCCAGGATCCCAGTGGAAGATATGATATTTTGAAGGATTTGCAAAGGAAGCAGCAGGAAAAAATCAGAGGTCAGAGCTATCTTCAAACAGGGAGGGAGCCCACATGAATTGCTAGCGATTCACAGTACAGGTTTGCAGTGGAGCCTGTGTCTAAAGAAGTCTCAACTCTGAATTCCTAACTTAAGCAGACCGTGGACCATAACATCATAAGGTGGGCCTCCTGTGCTACCTGACCTGGCTGACTCTCCAAGGTGACTTATCCTTTTGCCAATTTTGGTTTTCAATGAATAATCTTTGATTTCAAAAGTATTGTTCACTGGATTTGAATACTTGGGTTTTCAACTTTTTGTTTTCCATGAATAACTTCCCTTGATTTATCTGAAGTCACATAGATGTTAATTAAGGGACAATGGCTGTGCCTGTAAATGCTGATGCGGGGAATACCGTGCTGATCTAAAAGGGGAAAGGCTCAAGTTCATTCTTTGAGAAGAACTGCCGGAAGAAACCCCATTGTCATTAGTCAAGGGACTACAACATGGAGCTGGGGATTTGGCAGTGATCACAGCAGGCCCGTCTTCCCAGCGGCACTGGTGGAGAGGGAGGTTAGGAGACACCAGTCTGTGTGTGGAAGCCCATGAATTCACGTGACATTCTATTTACACTGCTGGAGAGAGCGGTCTCTTAAACTCAAATTTGGCTAGGAGCTTGGGATTCTTTGGTAGACTCATCTCGATATAACTGTGATGAATCAGGGACCCCTTTGAACTTTTAAATGAGAAATATTAGTCACTTATTTGTCTTTTCACTCATTTGGCAAACAGTTATCAACCACCCACTGCATGGCAGGCTGTGTCCTAGGCTTTAATTAAAGCAATTCACAAAATAAACAAAGTTCCGCTCTTCCAGAATGTATGTCCCAAAGGATTGGGGCAGACCACAGAGGCCAAGTGAACAAAGACAGTTGTATTTCACCAGTTCTTAGATGTGCATTTTTAAAGTTGCAATAATAAGAACTGGAAATATGTCTGCATACTTACATATACACACACTCAATGTATCCTGGTACCTGTAACAACCACAAACAAACAAGCAAACAAGACTTTGCTTTGTAGTAATTACTGATTTCAATGGTATAATTACTCCCACTGCAGCCAATTTTAAGCTACCAATGTGATGTCACCACTGAATGTGGAGTTGGGAACAGGTACAATAAATGCAAGTAACATCAAGAGCATAGATAATAATAAAATGTAGTAAAATATTGAAGGTATTATGAGTTTTTTATATTTGTTACCTTTATTTTTAATATTATTTATTTAGCTATAAGTTTATATAATTTAATTTTAATAACAGCTATGTTAACAATGGGCTCACAGAGTGTCTGGAAATTTAAAAATGAGATCTCATGAGCCAGTATGGCTGTGTCTGGCATGCCACTGACACACATACATACACACAAGTGCACAGTCACATGCATACACACATACATGTACATTTTGGAAATCACGTGTGTGCACTGACTGAAACCTCCAACTCCAGTCTGGGTGGTTGTTCTTGTTTTTTCCCATTCCATTTTTTTTAATTTATTTAATTTTTAAAAATTGAAATATAGTTGATTTACAATATTGTACTAGTTTCCGATGTACAGCATAGTGATTCAGGTTTTTTTTTTTCTTTTTTTCAGATTATATTCCATTATAGTTTATTACCAGATATTGGGTATAATTCCCTGTGCTATACAGTAATTCCTTGTTGCTTATCTATTTTATGTATGGTAGTTTATATCTGTTAATCCCGTATTCCTAATTTGTCACTCCCCTCTTCCTCTCCCCTTTGGTCATCGTAAGTTTGTTTTCTATGCCTGTGAGTCTATTTCTGTTTTATATATAAATTCATTTGTATTATTTTTTATATTCCTCATGTAAGTGATATCATATACTGTTTGTCTTTCTCTGTCTGACATTTCACTTAGTATATGATATTCTCTAGGTCCATCCTTGTTGCTGTAAATGGTAAGATTTCATTCGTTTTTATGGCTGAGTAATACTCCATTGTATATGTATACCATATCTTCTTCAACCAATCCCTGTTCCGTATTTAAATTTCCCTTCTTCCTTAGTGAGAAGCCTGGATACCAACAACCTCAATGACATATTAGTCATTTGCTCAATCTTATTATACATCTAAAGTAGGTTTAAAATTGCTTTACCCACACCACTAAGCAAAACAAATCTACTAAGAGGAATTCAGTTGTTCCCCAGTCCTCAACCCCATTTAAGACTAAGAGTACACAGTGGCACACTGTGTCATAGTTACTCAAATTAGTTATCCACCTACTGAACCTCATCAGTATTCATTTTAAATACATTTGGCTTTATTTATTTTAGTTTATTTTCTGCTTTAGGTTTCCTTTCCTCCTTTCCATCCTTGTTGATTTAAGATTATTTTTAAAATATGTAGAAAATAAACTTTCTTCTGAAAGTCAAATCTATGCAGAAGGTTTACTCAGAGAAATGTCACCCACTCCTGTATTTCCTCCACCCTGTACTACCTCCACCAACATCAGTACTTTCTGCTTTATCCTTCCTGGGTTTCCTTTTGTAAAGTTAAGCAGGTATATGTTTCTTAATTCCTCTTCTTTTTTACACAAAGGATATATTTTTTGCATGTTGCTTTCACCATTTAACATTATTTCCTGGAAATCACTCTATATCAGTTGTTAGAGTGCCTCCTCATTCTATTTTTCCAGATGCATAGTACTCCATTGTATCTATGTATTATAGTTTATTCAACCAATATCCTATATTTGGACATTTAAGTAGTTTCTAATATTTTTAATTATAAATAAAGCAATGAATAATCACATGCACATGTATCTTCATATTGTTGAAAGTGTATGTTTGGGGTAAATTCCTAAATGTGGGATTACTGGGTTGATGGGCTTATGTTTTATGTTTAGTTTATTTTGTTAGGTATTACCAGATTTCCCTCTCTTGGAGCAGTAGCACTTTGCATCCCCTCCATCACTGAATGAGTGTACTTGTTCTTCCAAAGCCTATCGTATTTCTATGCTTAAAGTGAAAAATAAAATTTCAAATGGACTGGATTTGAGATCTGGGAGTCTTGGATTTGAGCCAAACCTCTGATTTTTACCACCTGTTTGAGTTTAGGAACTCCCCAGTTTCCTTAGGTAGAAAATGGAGATGGTGGTTGCAGGATTAAGGAGAGGGTGCAACGTATCAGACAAAGCTTTGGAACCTGAGAAGATGTGTACAAAGGTTGCTTGCTTATACTGTGCTTTTGCTTGCTTTACATTAATCTTGATTAAGATAAACTTCAAAAATAAGAACTCTGGCAACTCAAGGTTCCAAGTAGACAGGAATCTCCTTCCTTATGGTTTTACTCTCTGTGGACCATAGGGCTGCCAGATAAAATACAAGACACACAGTTAAATTTGAATTTCAGATAAACAATGAATAATCTTCAGTATAACTGTGTCTCAAATAGTATATAGGGCATACTTATACTCAAAATGTACATATATATATATATATATATATATATATGTACATATATATATATATATTACCTGAAATTCAACTGGGCACTCTGTATTTTTATTTGTTAAATTTGGTAACCCTATGAAGGGGATGAGAGAATAAAGGTATCTAAGTGAAATGTCCTGTCCTTGGTCCAAGAGGGTCAAGAATCGAAATTCAATATCCATCAATGGATGACTAGATAAACAAAATGTGATATATACATGCATGCAGTGGAATACTATTCAGCTTTAAAAGTGAATAAAATTTGCATCCATGCTACAGCATGGATGAATCTTGAAGGTATTATGCTAAATGAAAGAAGCCAGACAGAAAAGGTTACATATCGTATGATTCCATTTATATGTGATACTTAAAAGTAGTCAAATTCACAGAGACAGAAAGAAGAAAGTGTGGTTGCTAGGGGCTGAGGGAGTGGGGAACAGGGAGTTATCATTGAATGGTGATGGAGTTTCAGTTGGTGATGATGAAAAAATTCCTGGAGATTTGATGGTGGTGATGGTTGCACAACAGAGTGAATGTACTTAATGCCATTAAACTGCACACTTACACGTGGTTAAATGGTAAATTTTATGTATATTTTACCATAATAAAAAAAAATTCAGTGTGAGTTACTTGCCCTTTCTGGTTCTCAGCTTTCCCATCCACAAAATGGACCACTAGACCAATGAGGAAAGATGGAAATAGAGTGTCCTTGCCTGCTTCAGAGTCCTGCATGGTCTTGTTGAAAATACGAGCTCCTCACCCACCCCCACCCCTGCATCTGGGCTTTTAATTCAGTACAATTCATATATGGTCAGGGAACTGATAGTTTTAATAAGCTCCTCAGGTACAACGTAAGCAGCAAGAGAGTCTCATTCACCAGAAGAATCTTGGCACTTTAACAAGGACTTCAGGAGCTGAGATAATTAATGGATCTCACTGAGTTCCTGTATTCACACCAAGCATCCTCCTTCCGGAAGAAATATCTTTAGATGTTTTTGAAAAAGTTCAAAGCCATTGGAAATCAACCCAAACAGAAACTCAAAGGTTTAAATAAAATATGTCTAGGTTGATTTCCTGCCCTGGCATAGATTTTATTAATCCATTTTTTCCCCTTCATCTTGCAACTTTCCTCTCATATACTTTCCATATTTCCCCCCATGAAGTTTTCAGCTTTAACTTTGAACTTTGCTCTTTGAGAAGCATCACCACACACAATATTGATCTTTGTCTTATTTGTCCCTTTTATTGGAGAAAGAATGTCATTTCCAATAAGGTGTTAATCTGTAGATTAAAGGGGGTTACAAATTGTCTTTAGAGAAAAGGTCTATACTATTCATTACTGGAAGGAAGAAAGAACAACAAATTTTCAGACTTTTAAAAGTCACTTTTCACACACACACACACACACACAAAAATCCCTGTCTGCATTTTGGAACTCCAAAGCTGTCTCACTGGTTCATATTAAAACACTTAATAAAATCACTACTGTATAGGCTTCCATGGTCCAAAATGGGTAATCAAAGCAAGCTGCCCCATCCAACAGACCTTCCTTTCTTGTTTTACAGGATCTAACATTGTCTTCCCTGCCTGGTCTATAAACAAGGCTAATGAGGTCAACCTGGAAGTAAAAATTCCAAAGGCGCTGCTAATTCTATCATTCATCACTGAAAATAATCAGAAAAACCCGTTTGTTAAGAACTTAAATGACTCTGGGAAAGGAAGTATATGATATAATTGTTTATACTAGTCAGTGGGTGTAAAATAAGTTTTTCTCAAGGGCAGGTGGAGAGGGAGCTGGAAATGTTTGTAGCGTGTAAGAATATCAATTTTGGAGACAGGTTTTGCTCAACTTCTGGCTCTGCCTTTTACTAATTGTGTCATTTTAGTAAAACTACTCAACCTCTTTGTAAAAAATAGATAAAAGTTCCTGTAGCTGATGCCAGAGGTACAAAGGTAGATGACGACGATGATGATAATAATAATAATAACAACAGCAACAGATATTATTTAGACGGCAAGTCCTTATGTAGTCCCTACTCTGTGCCAGATGCAGTTTGGAGCACTTCATATTTAATAAGCAAATTTCCCTTACTACCCCATGAGGAAAGTTCAGCTCTTATTATTATTTCACAGATGAGGAAATTGAGGCACATATGAGGATTAAGCAGTGTCACTAGAATAGGAGCTCCCTGAAGGTAAGGATGTTTTCTCCTGCTCTGTTTTCTTCACTGCTGTGACCTCAGTCCTCAGAACAGTTATTGGTACCTAGTAGAGGCTTAATAAAGCTCACTGAATAAATGCATGCATAAGCACCCAGTAGAGGACTTGTCATATGTTCGGTGCCCAATAACTGGCTGGCCCCTTCCACCCTATGTCTACAGTGCCCCAGTTGGCAGGTATTTGTTGAGTGGTTACTGTGTGCCATGCACAGACCTAAGCCTTTTACATTTATTACTTCGTTGAATTCTCACTGTAATTCCGTGCAAGCAGTACCGTTATTTCTCCCATTTTGCAGATGTGGACACTGAGGCCGAGAGAGATTCTTACTTGCCCAAGATCATACTCTTAATCAGAGGCACAGCCAGGACTCAGAATCAGGTCCTTTTGACCTCAGATTTCATGTTCTCCACTACCATGCAGTGATACAGCAAAGTTCTTATTTTTGAGATTTAGAAAATCAAAAAGAACTTGATAGAGACGACAGAGACACACATGGCTCAGCATTTATAGGAGAAAATATTTAGCTACTTTTCAATTTGATAACAGTAGCTTCTCTCCCTTTTCTTTCTGCAGCTCAGCTCTGATTTCAGCACTGAGCCCACTAATGACTACGTGTGGTCCCTGCATAAAGTACCAGGTTCTTCATGAAGTCGCCACCACTCACTGGCATGTTGCTGGTGGTCAATAGACGTTTGCTGTGTGAATGGACCTATTCAATCAGTGACCTGATTTCTCAGTTTCTCCACATGTAGCCAATGTGAAGTTATGTTAGCCTCTAAAGTATCATGTGCATCCATCAGTGTGAGCAGGACAGGGCCTTGGGGACAGCAGGATTTTTAAAATTAGCATTCGTTGGAAGAATGACAAGTTTATAAACTCTCAGTATTCAAATGTGTAGTGAGAGTAATCAAGTCCTTTCATTTATTCATTTATTTGTTATTTATTGACAAACAATACATTTCAGATTCTATGCTTCATAGTAGAAATAGAAAGATGAATAAAATATTATCCTTGTCATCTACTTGCTTAGAGCTATTGTGAGAAACAGTTATCAAAACAATCAACTTTAAAAAAAAGCCACAAAATTGAACTTAAAAGAAAAAGAACTTTTAAAAGCTCTAAAAAGGAGGCATGTATATACTGTGATAGAGTCCAGCAATTCACTTGCTATTTCTTCATGAAACTTCCCCTTAATTGTATTTTTAAAGCACTTTCTGGGCAATAACTCATTAATACCCAGAATGGTTGCATCAAGAACATCTAGAGAACATTTCCAGCTCTGTACTCTGTTGATTGTGCTCACAATTAATTACACAAAAGAGGAGGAATTGCAAACAGATTCAATACTTTGGTAAAAAATTTTCTAGATATTAAGATATATTTTCCCCTATCTGAGCATCCTACCAGCCATCCAAATATCTCTTCATCTGTCAGCCCGTCCATCCATCCATCCATCCATCCATCCATCCCATCTACCTAACTGTTCATCCATCCATTCATTTTATAAAGCAAGTGACTGAGGCCAGAAGAGATGAAGTGAATAGTGCCTGGCACATAGTGAATTTGCAATAACCACTGGCTATTATTATTCTTCACTTCTTCAGTCAGCTTTTACTGAGTATTGCCGATTACTGTGCTAAACCCTGAAGATGCAGAAATACACCCAGAGCTGGGAGGCAGATATGCAAAAACTTAGAGATAGTAGAATAAGTTCAATAAGGAGAGGCATCTGTGCTTAATGAAGGGTCTTCAGAAGACCTAAGTACTTCTACTTCTCTAAGACAATAGACTTACTTATTTTCTGACAAGCCTACCATATAAGTAAGGTTTAATAGAAAGAACTCAGGCTTTGGTACTAGGAAGAGCTGCCTTTATCCTTTATTACCCACATGATATTTGGCCTCATTTCCTTCATCTGTGCATTCCATTCTGGAGGCTCTAGAGAGAACCCATTACCTTGCCTTTTCTACCTTCTAAAAGCTGTCCTGATTCCTTGGATTATGGTCCCTGTTCTCCATCTACAGTGTCAGCAGCGATAGCTTGAGTCCTTACATTACCTCACTCTCTTCCTTTCCTGCCTTTCTTCCATTTGTAAGGACCCTTATGATTACATTTAGGCTACTCAGAAAACCCAGGATAATCTTCCCATCTCAAACTCCTTAATTTAGTCACATCTTCAGAGTCTCTTTTTACCAGGTAACATATTCCCAGTTAGTGGGGGATTAGGTCATGGACACCTTTGAGGGGCCATTAATCAGTCAACCTCACTGAGTAACACCACATGAAGTATCAATAAGTCACAAGGGACAGTTGGGAGGAAATGGTAAAGATCCAGGTGTGAGAGAAAACAGTGACAGCTGGGCTTGGAAGAAGTGGGGAGTTTGGACATTCACGGCTAGAAAGTGAGACACTGGGGCAGTAGAGCAAAGTAAGAGAGACATTCAGGGTGAGGTGAGGTGGTGGGGGAGAGCCACCCTACAGGGCAAGTGCCTGGACTGGCTGAAGATGGATGGAGGGAGGACAGAGCACATCTGAAGGACAAACAGCAGGATGAGACAGGATGAGAAAGTGGTTGCAGGTGTGAGAAAGAGAAAGCATCATGGGAGGGATATAACTGCATTTGGCTCAGTAACTGGGTTTTAATGGACATCTTCAGGAAGACAGGTCACCCCTCCTCTCATCCTCAGCAGGGAGGCCCCAACCAGTAAATCATAGTAACAAAAGTGCAAAGGGAGAAAGGAGGCATTAGCAAAGGAGGCCTCTGCGGTCACTTTCAAATTGAAAACTAATGACAGAGACAGAGGTTGGAACTCAAAAGAAGAGAATGTAGAAACAAAATTCATTTTGACATGAAATTGCAGATGGGAAGCCAACCAAGCACATAATTCTATTTGAACAAATAGAAAAGGAAGAGCCTGTCTAAATTCGGGCTGTGTGGAGACCCTCAGGCCACGGCCTCCTGTTAGGGAGCCTGGAATTAGTATTCCAAGTGTCGTAAAATGATTATGGAACCTACATTCCATCTCTCATCATCTGGGCAACCTTGTTCAAATAATTAAATCTCCCAGGGCCTCAGTTCTCAACTGGAAAATGGGGGTAATGGTATCTAACTCACATGGCTGTTGTGAGGATTAATGAGGTTAAATGAGAGAACATATGTAAAGGGCTTATCACGTTATTGGACATATAACACATGACAGTTGACACGTAGTCAGAGCCTGACTACACTTCCTTACACTGTATGATTACTCTTCCATTCTTTCTGGGTCCCTTCATCTCTTGCTTGTTCTGGTAACAGTTTCCTTAATTCTGTATCATGCAATTTATACCAGTGCAGTGTACAACTCCTTTCTCCTCCACCCAGTAAAACACTGGATCATCTGGTGAAAAGTCTTCAGAAGCTCTTTGTTGCCTTCAGGTTAGAAATACAAACTTCTAGGCCTATTATTTAAGGTCTACCACTGTTTGACCACAGCCTTCTTTTCCTACTCACTGCTCCTTAAACATGAATCTTTGACTTCAGCTCAACGAATAAATCCCTGTTGGGATCCCTTCTCACTCCAACCCCCATCCTGCCATTAAGTCAGCCTTGTTCTAATCTTTGGTCACACCTTGATCTCTGTCTGGAATGTCTTCTTCATCAACAAGTCATTCCACTTGTGATGTAGGCTGACAGAAGAGGAGAGGAGGAAGGGGGTTATTAGTGATGAAACCAATAATGACAGGAGAAAAAGTGGGCAGGGTATGGGGGCATATGCTGGTGGAGGTAAGGATAGAGGGAGGTGTTGGGGTGGAGGAGAAAGAGTAAGAACAGATTCAGAAAGCAGGAAATTGTTATCCTAAAGGCAGATGGAAAACCTTCATGTTGAGGTGGTGGAGATTGAGTGGAGATGGGTGAGATACAGATAAATTACCATTTCCAGTCCCAATAATCCATGAATTAAAGGGAGACGGAAGAGGACATCAGCAGCATCTAAATTCCTTGGGATGGCAGGAGATGTACATAGTCATCTGGCCCCTTCCTGCTCGGTCAGCCCACCTCACTTTACCTTCCGTGACACATGGCTGCCTATAGTATCCCCCAACCCTGGTTACCCACACCCTGCGTTGTTCACTGCTTTAAGTTACTCATGGTCTTTTTCTCATCCTGGAACACTCTTTCCCTGCTTTGACTGTCTCTCATACATTAAAATGCAGCTCCAAGAATAATCTCCAAGAAGCCCTATTCAATGGATACAGCTTTCCATCTCCCTTCCCTCCCTTCCATCTCTGTACTAGCTCTGCCCCTCCTTGGATATCTGTTGTTACAAACATCCTGTTTTCTGCACTCCATTTATTCATTTGTCATTAGCTCCATTACTGTAAACTGTCAAGTGTAGGAGATGTGGTTTACTTACTTATAAATGTTCAGCGCTTATTCTATCATGTAGTAGATATCCAGAAACATTTATTAAGCTAAATCAGGTATCTTAGGAAGAGTTGTTGACATGGTAGGTAGGGAAACAAAATGAGAAACTTTAAGGTAAAAATCTAAGAATGACAGTTGTTTTAGTACATAAAAGGAATGGAGGTGAACAGTGTAGTGGGTATAAAAAATATTGTTGCCTAGATCAATAGAAAATGTTTAACAAAAACTATGTAATGGCCCCAGCCAACCAGAAGCTATAAATCAAGAATGATTGCTGATGATTTTGTGTAAGTCAAGCTATCATTATGATTAGGATCTAAAGGTGTTGCCATTTCACCCAAGTCCTGAAAGATAAGAAGGGAGGCAGTGTGGTAAAGAAGTAAGAGAAATAACCTTCTCAACAAGACAGTTCTTCTGTGTCTGGTAGTTTTGCCATATAACAAACCAGCCATAAATAACAAACGTGTTATTCCTCACAAATCTTTGGGCCAGCTGGGTGGTTTTCTGCTCAGGGCTGGCTGGGCTGATCTCTCTGTTCAGCTGGCATCATGGAGGGTCTATAGTGACTCCATTCAGATGTATAGTGGCTGGTAGGATGCTTGGTTCAATGGTCCTCAATTGGTTGCCTCATTTCTCCTTCCATGGTATCTTCTTCTAGGAGGCTGGTTTGGGCTTCTCCTCATGGTAGTCTCAAGGTTCCAAAGAGCAAAAGAAAGAGAAAACCCCAGTGATCAACTATCTGCTTATATCACAAGTTCTATTGTCTTGCAGCCAAAGCAAATTACATGGCAAATTTCAAAGTCAATGAGACAAGGGGTTGAGGGTAAGAGTACAGGGAGACGTGAATCATTCAGGAGCAATTACAACAACAGTCAACCACACTTTGGGAAGTCCTCATGGGGGAGGCAACCCTTTTTGGAGAGCTTCAATCTGATGTGATGGAAGTGAGAGAGGGGTGAGGGCCATGAGGTGAGGGTGGAAAAGCAGGCGTGAAGTAGGACCATGTGCTTTGATTTGGCGGGCCAAATGTAAGTGGAAGTGATGTGACTTCCAGGCCAATCAACTAATTGCCCATGTGAGATTCAACCACCCAATTTTCTCCTACCTTAGAAATAGCAGACAGAAGAAAATGTTGAGCCATCACATGGAGGAAAGCCAATAGAATGAGTCACCCAGACCCTCAGGGCACTTTGTGTGAAAGATAAACATGTTTTTGTTGTTTAAAGACTTTGAGGCTTGGAGATTGTTTGTTATTACAGCATATCCTAACCCTTGCTGACTAGTATAGAAGTGAAAATCATAGATCAGTTAAAACTGCACAGACGGATGACCAAAGAAAGCAGGAAAGTGTGTCTAGGACTGAGTCTGGGGTAATTGCACATTTACAAATTAGGGAGAAAGAGAGAAGCTAGCAAAATAGCCATTAAAGAGATAAATCTTTTGGGGGGCAGAGTCAAAATGGCACACTAGGAGGACGCAGAATTCGCATCTCCATACATCTAGGGCACCTACCAGGCACCGGTGGGAGACAATGAACACCTAAGGGGATGGGAGGAACCCTCAGTGACAGGGTAGGACATGGGGCATGGGGAGGAGTGAGGGGGGAGGAGAAGTGGATGTGGGACGGGACTGGTGCCCCTGAGGGGCAGCTGGGGGAAGGGAAGGGATCCCACACCCGAAGGGGGAAATTCAGGGACCACTGGGAGGGCAGAGAATCAGAAGGGAGTGTGGCCAGTTTTCCCCTGCCCACGTGGGCCCCCAGGAGCCTGCTGAGACCTGGGCTTGATACTCTGCCCACTGAGGCCCCCTCCAGCTGTGCCAGTCCTGAGGGAGTGGGAGGGAGGGAAGGGGGAGCAAAAGTAAAGTACAGACCTACAGGACAGGCACACCTGAGGGGTAGCTGGGAGAGGGGAGGAGTTCCTACACCCAGTGGGACCCACCCATGGTTAGGGGTCCAGGGGGGATGGGGGAGACCCTGGGGGAGACCCATGGCCGGGGGGCACGGAGGAACAGAAGGGAATGCAGCAAGCACTTTCCCTGTCCACTTAGGCACCAGGGAACCTGTTGGGCTCCCAGGTCTAATCCTCTGTCCTCGGAGCTTCCCTCCTACTGAGCAGAGCCCAAGCCCCGCCCCTACACTCCCACCCAGGGCCCCACCTCTACACTCAGAGACCCCCTTCAACTGTGCTGGACCTAAACCACACCCACAAACCCTCACCCAGGGCCTTACCTCCAAACTCCTGAACTCCTCACTACAGAAGCCCTCCTTTGGAGGTGCTGCCTCTCCCCTTCCGCACACAGGTCCTAAGCAGAGGCCCTGTCCCATGCTTGAACGTCACCCACTACTCGCCTAAGTTCTGCCCCACCCTAAACTCCGCCCCTGCCTAGTTCCACTCCCGCCTAAACTCCATCCCCCATAGCCAAGATTTTTTGTTTTTTTTTTCTGTTGTGGTTTTATTTTACCTTTATTTTACCTTGTTGTAGTTTTAATTATATTTTTATTTTTCCTAATATATATTTTTATCTTTCTAATTTTATTTTGTTTTTATTCTTTATTATTGTATAGCTCCTTTTTTTTTTTTTTTGCCATGCTACACTGCTTGTGAGATCTTGGTTCCCAGGCCAGAGGTCAGGCCCAAGCTCCTGTGGTGGGAGCTCCCAGTCCAAACCACTGGACTAAAAGAGAACCTCAGATCCCAGGGAATATTAATCAAAGTGAGGCCTCCTGGAGGTCCTCATCTCAGCAAAAAGACCTGGGTCTATCCAACTGCCTGCAAACTCCAGTGCTGGATGCCTCAGGCCAAACAACCAGTAAGACAGAAATACAGCCTCAGCCATAAAAAAAAGAAACGACAAAAAAAATATGTTACAGAAGAAGGAGCAAGGTAAAAACCTACATGACCAAATAAATGAAGACAAAATAGGAAACCTACCTGAAAAAGAATTCAGAGTAATGATAGTAAAGATGATCCAAAATCTCAGAAACAGAATGGAGAAAATACAAGAAACATTCAACAAGGATCTAGAAGAACTAAAGAGCAAACAAACAGTGATGAACAACACAGTAACAGAAATTAAAAATACTCTAGAAAGAATCAATAGCAGAATAACTGAGGGAGAAGGACAAATAAGTAAGCTGGAAGATAAAATGGTAGAAATAACTGCCAGGGAGCAGAATAAAAAAAAGAATGAAAAGAATTGAGGATGGTCTCAGAGACCTCGGGGACAACGTTAAACACACTAACGTTCACATTATAGGGGTCCCAGAAGAAGAAGAGAAAAAGAAAGGGTCTGAGAGAATATTTGAAGAGATTATAGTTGAAAACTTCCCTAATATGGGAAAGGAAATAGTCAATCAAGTCCAGAAAGCACAGAGAGTCCCATACAGGGTAAACCCAAAAGAGAAACACGCCAAGAAACATTAACATATTACTCAAACTATCAAAACCTAAACACAAAGAAAATATATTAAAAGCAGCAAGGGAAAAACAACAAATAACATACAAGGGAATCCCCATAAGGTTAACAGCTGATCTTTCAGCAGAAACTCTGCAAGCCAGAAGGGAGTGGCAGGACATATTTGAAGTGATGAAAAGGAAAAACCTACAACCAAGATTACTCAGCAAGGATCTCATTCAGATTCAATGGAGAAAGCAAAAGCTTTACAGACAAGCAAAAGCTATGAGAATTCAGCACCACCAAACCAGCTTTACAACAAATGCTAAAGGAACTTCCCTAAGCTGGAAACCAAGAGAAGAAAAAGACCCACAAAACCAAACCCAAATCAACTAGAAAATGGTAATAGGAACATACATAACAATAATCACCTTGAATGTAAATGGATTAAATGCACCAACCAAAAGACACAGACCCACTTCAGACCTAGGAACACATACAAACAAAGTGAGGGGATGGAGAAAGGTATTCCATGCAAATGCAAATTGCAAGGAAGCTGGAGTAGCAATCCTCATATCAGATAAAGTAGACTTTAAAATAAAGACTGTTACAAGAGATAAGGAAGGGCACTACATAATGATCAAGGGATTGATCCAAGAAGAAAACATAACAATTATAAATATTTATGCACCCAACATAGGAGCACCTAAATACATAAAGCAAAGGCTAACAGCCATAAAAGGGGAAATTGACAGCAACACAATAATAGTGGGGGACCTTAACAGCCCACTTACACCGAAAGACAGATCACCCAGACAGAAAATAAATAAGGAAATACAAGCTTTAAATGACACAGTAGACCAGGTAGATTTAATTGATATTTTTAGGACATTCCATCCGAAAGCAGAAAAATACACTTTCTTTTCAAGTACACATGGAATGTTCTCCAGAATAGATCACAAATATTTTGGGTCACAAATCAAACCTTGGAAAATTTAAGAAAATTGAATCGTATCAAGCATCTTTGCTGACAACAACTCTATGAGATTAGAAATCAATTACAGGAAAAAAAGAACAATAAAAAACACAAAAACATGGAGGATAAACATGTGCTGCTAAATAACCAAGAGATCACTGAAGAAATCAAAGAGGAAATCAAAAAATACCTAGAAACAAATGACAATGAAAACACGATGATCCAAAACCTATGGGATGCAGCAAAAGCAGTTCTAAAAGAGAAGTTCATAGCAATTGAAGCTCACATCAAGAAACAAGAAAAATATCAAATAAACAATCTAACCTTACACCTAAAGCAACTAGAAAAAGAAGAACAAAGAAAACCTAAAATTAGTAGAAGGAAAGAAATCATAAAAATCAGAGCAGAAATAAATGAAATAGAAACAAAGAAAACAATAGCAAAGATCAATAAAACTAAAAGCTGTTCTTTGAGAAGATAAACAAAATTAATAAACCTTTTGCCAGACTCATGAAGAAAAAAAGGGAGAGGATGCAAATCAATAAAATTAGAGATGAAAAAGGAGAGGTTACAGCTGACCCTGCAGAAATACAAAAGCTCATAAGAGACTACTACAAGCAACTATATGTCACTAAGATGGACGATATGAAAGAAATAAACAAATTCTGGGAAAAGTACAACCTTCTAAAATTGAACAAGGAAGAATTAGAAAATATAAACAGACCAGTCACAGGTAATGAAGTAGAAAATCTAATTTAAAATCTTCCAACAAACAAAAGACCTGGACCAGATGCCTTCACAGGCGAATTCTATCAAACATTTAGAGAAGAGTTAACACCTATCCTTCTCAAACTCTTCCAAAAAATTGCAGAGGGAGGAACAACCCCAAACTCATTCTACAAGCCTGCCATCACCCTGATACCAAAACCAGGCAAATATATCAAAACAAAATTATAGACCAATATCACTGATGAACATAGATGCAAAAATCCTAAACAAAATACTAGCAAAGGGAATCCAACAACACATTAAAAGGATCATACACCATGATCAAGTGGGATTTATCCCAGGGATGCAAGGATTCTTCAATATACACAAAACAATCAATATGATACACCATACTAACTAATTAATGAATAAAAACCTTATGAACATCTCAATAGATGCAGAAAAAGCTTTTGACAAAATTCAATACCATTTATGATAAAAACTCTCCAGAAAGTGGACATAGAGGGAACCTAACTCAACATAATAAAAACCATATATGACAAACCCACAGCCAACATCATTCTCAATGGTGAAAAACTGAAACCATTTCCTCTAATATTAGGAACAAGACAAGGATGTCCACTCTTCCCACTATTATTCAAAATAGTATTGGAAGTCTTACCCACAGCAATCAGAGAAGAAAAAGAAATAAAAAGAATACAATTGGAAAATAAGTAAAACTGTCACTGTTTGCTGATGACATGATACTATACATAGAAAATCCTAAAGACGCCACCAGAAAACTACTAGAACTAATCAATGAATTTGGTAAGGTTGCAGGATACAAAATTAATGCACAGAAATCTCTTGCATTCCTATACACTAACAACAAAAGATCAGAAAGAGAAATTAAGGAAACAATCCCATTTACCTTCACAACGAAAAGAATAAAATACCTAGGAATAAGCATACCTAAGGAGGCAAAAGACCTGCACTCAGAAAACTATAAAACACTGATGAAAGAAATCAAAGATAACATGAACATGGTGGAGAGATATATCATGCTCCTGCATTGGAAGAATCAATTTTGTGAAAATGACTCTACTACCCACAACAATCTACAGGTTCAGTGCAATCCCTATCAAAGTACCAATGGCATTTTTCACAGAATTAGAACAAGAAATTTTACAATTAGTATGGAAACACAAAAGACCCCGAATAGCCAAAGCAACCTTGAGAAAGAAAAATGGACCTGGAAGAATAAGGCTCCCTGACTTCAGACCCTTATCTTTGATAAAGGAGGCAAGAATATACAATGGAGAAAAAACAGCCTCTTCAGTAAGTGGTGCTGGTAAAAATGGACAGCTACATGTAAAAGAATGAAATTAGAACACACCCTAACACCATACACAAAAATAAACTCAAAATGGATTAAAGACCTAATAAATGTAAAGCCAAACACTATAAAACTCTTAGAGGAAAACATAGGAAGAAAAATCTATGACATAAATCACAGCAAGATCCTTTTTGACCCACCTCCTAGAGAAATGGAAATAAAAACAAAAATAAACAAATGGCACCTAATGAAACTTAAAAGCTGTTGCACAGAAAGGGAAACCATAAACAAGACAAAAAGACAGCCCTCAGAATGGGAGAAAATATTTGCAAATGAAGCAACTGACAAAGGATTAATCTCCAAAATATACAAGCAGCTCATGCAGCTCAATATGACAAAAACCAACAACCCAGTCCAAAAATGGGCGGAAGACCTAAATAGACATTTCTCCAAAGAAGACATACAGATGGCCAACAAGTGCATGAATAGATGCTTAACATCACTAATAAACAGAGAAATGTAAATCAAAACCACAATGAGGTATCACCTCACACCGGTCAGAATGGCCATCATCAAAAACTGTAGAAACAAGAAAGGCTGGAGAGGGTGTGGAGTTAAGAACGTCCATATAGCCACTACGGAGAACAGTATGGACGTTCCTTAAAAAACTAAAAATAGAACTACCGTATGACCCAGCAATCTGACTACTGGGCATACACCCTGAGAAAACCATAATTCAAAAAAAGATATGGACCACAATGTTCATTGCAGCTCTATTTACAATAGCCAGGACATGGAAGCAACCTAAATGTCCATCAACAGATGATTGGATATAGAAGATATGGCACATATATACAATGGAACATTACTCAGCCATAAAAAGGAACAAAACTCAGTTATTTGTAGTGAGGTGGATGGACCTAGAATCTGTCATACAGAATGAAGTAAGTCAGAAAGAGAAAAACAAATACTGCATGCTAACACATGTATATGGGATTTAAAGAAGCAGTACTGATGAACCTAGTGGCAGGGCAGGAATAAGGACGCAGATGAAGAGAATAGATTTGAGGGCACAGTGGGGAAGGGGAAGCTGGGATGAAGTGAGAGAGTAGCACTGACGTATATACACTACCGAATGTAAATGGATGGCTGGTGGGAAGCTGCTGCACAGCACAGGGAGATCAGCTCGGTGCTTTGTGAGGACCTAGAGGGATGGGATAGGGAGGGTGGAGGGAGGCTCTAGTGGGAGGGGATATGGGGATATATGTGTACATATAGCTGATTCACTTTGTTGTACAGCAGAAACTACCACAACATTGTAAAGCATTTATACTCCAATAAAGATGTGAGAAAAATAAAAAAATTAAAAAAAGAGCTCCTGAAAATTTTAAAAAAAAAACAACAAAGAGATAAATCTTTGGGTGACAACTCCACATCCTTATGTTTTTTCTGTAAATTCATGTATGATAAGGACTAATGGTTTTCATTAATATAGAGATACTGCCAAGGGAAGCAGATGCCACCTTTGGGTTTTCCTGGGTCACTTCACACCCTGAAGCTGCATTTACCAAGGAACCAGTGAAAGGGTGTACAGACCAGTCCACAAACAAACAAGCAAAACTCTCATGTAAATGCAAATCACAACATCTTTTTATCTAAATGGGGCATGCTTAAGCTGAAAAAAAGGGCAGCAGAGGTACATTCTTGCACTGGTCATTCTTTGCATCTTTTTCCATGTTTTCTTGAGTTTTTCCAGTAATCCCCTGAAGGGCACAGGCTTGTATCTCACTGGCCTTTCTGAGTACCCTTCCCTTATGTGACTTCTAGTTTAAAGCGGCAGGGGCTAGGAGTCTGGGGGTTGCTTGTTTCCTGGGGTCATTTGTTGCAGAAAATTTATTTTCTGTCTTCAAAGGTGTCCTGTGCATGTTGAATATCAGCCTTGCCCCCTGTAGTGGATGTCTTCAAAATGTAATTGTGCTCGGCATTGCAGTCTGTCCTTGTGATTCTCCTGGGCCTGGGGAGAAGCTGCTAGAATTTACAGCTTTGCTAATTTCTTAGATGGGGGATGTGCTGACCTTCCTTACGCTGTGTCTCCTTGCTGTATAATTTTGTTCTTCTGAGGAACAGCACAGAGGGGTATGATCTAGCTCAACTTTGAACCACTCAGAACAAGCTTTGCCAAGCTCTCTCTAATCTGTGTCAAATTGCACATCGAACGCAGGTAGCAAGGGATGATGACACTCCAGAGACATACCTTCCGTCCTTCCCTTCAAGTTCCAGTGTCCCAAAGAAATCTGGGAGATTTGGCTTTGCAGTTGAAGCTAGACTGGTCCCTTACGGGCAGTTAACTCAAGATCAAGTTTTTAAACTTCAAGATTCAACTTCCTTTGACCTAAACTAGGCAGTAAAGCTGTTTTATCTTCCAGGGTACCCCCGTGGCGAGAGAACTCTGATCTGTATAGTATCCTGGATCTCATGATTTCTCTGCTTCGAGTGTTCTCCGACACCATACCTAGTCAGCCCT
Organism: Delphinapterus leucas; assembly: GCF_059928025.1. Lineage (NCBI taxonomy): Eukaryota > Metazoa > Chordata > Mammalia > Artiodactyla > Monodontidae > Delphinapterus > Delphinapterus leucas. The sequence goes on along the minus strand of NC_143133.1, from coordinate 42,590,801 downwards.
GGCTTGTTCTTTGACAGTCACCCCAAGGACCCCCTCCTCCAGAAAGCCTCACTGGCACCTCCTCCCATCCCTGTCTGAGTTGGGTGTTCCTGCTCTGTGCTTCCATAGCCCCTGTGGTCTACTGCCTTCATGGCATTCCCCACCCTTTGCTCTAAGTACTCAGAAGGAGCTGCTTGGGTCTACATGGGCTGTGTCCTGGGCCAGGTCTTTATGCATCACATCTCGTCCAAAGCTCAAGGTCAGTGCCATTGGCCTCTGCATCTTGCAGATGAGGAAATGGAAGGTTTCAGGGATTAAGGAACATGCTCAAGGTCACAAGCATGGTTAACAACTGGCACCTTAGATTCAAATCAAGGCAGCCAAACTCAACATGGGCCTCCCCATGACTCCCCTGACTCCATCTAGTCAGGGACATGGCATGTCCATCTTTGTGTCCTGGGCACCCAACAGAGGGCTTGGCACTTTCCCCATATGCCAGGCACTACTGGAAGAACTTTATATCTACAACATTTTTAATCTTGACAACAACCTTATGAGGCAAGTTCTCCTATGATGCCTCTTTTATAGATGAAGACCCTGAGGTACAGAGAGGTCAGGTAACTTGCTCAAAGTTGCACAGCTGGAAAGTTGGAGTTCTGATCTATTGTCCCAGTCAGTCTATAGAAGGTAAATGCTTATCATGAAATATAAATGAAATAATGGGTGGGTGGCTTTCTGCACTTGGTTCGATAGCAGTGTATGTTCTTCTTTATCCTTGGGTGTCCTTGAACTAAAGAGTTACTGAAGTGGAAGCTGAGATCCACGTCCCCTTTCTCACAGTTTCAGCCAAAGTTCCTGCCTGGGCATGTGGAAAAGAAGAGAAGCCAGTGTGTTCCTTTCTTGTGTCTTTTAGGCAAAAAAGGCAGCATCATGGCCACAGACATTAGAAAACTACTGCCATACCTCACATGTGGAGGGACAAGAATAGAACTGGGAGGGAACAGAAACTGCTGAGGACCTCACAATGGGAGACATCTTCTCTGGGGAAGATCAAAACAGCACAGTCTACAGAAATCTCATATATTGCCCAACTTCATCCTCTTTTTATGAAGAAGGAAAAATTGGGCCCAGAGAGGGCCTGACTTGGTTTTATCACACAGCAGCTAAGGAGTGTTATGAGGAGCATATGTCCAGGTGGGAGGAAAAAGAGTTCAGTTGTACTTGAAAGAGAAATGCAATCAGTGTCTTGAAACTTTGTATGTGTCAAGCACTGTGTTAGGCCCTAGAAAAACCTGATTTCATTTAATCCTCAAACAAACCTAGGAAATCTGGAAGATCACCTTTCAGATGAAGAACCCCAGACTTTGAAACCATTTGCCCAGGGTCATGCAGCTTGTGCATATTTGAACAAGGGGATTTTGAAAATGTCTCTTTTGTCTAGAGGTTCTTAAATTTCTAAAGGTAGAACAATTATTTGGCCTGAGACCAACTGCTCAACATTTGCACTAGCCATAGTAAAGAATATTACTCAAAAGGCAATTAATTTAGTGTTGCTATTATGATAAAGAAGACTCCTTCACCTCTTGACTCCTTTTCTTTTCTGAGTATTTCTTTCAAGAGCTAAACACATTGACTGCTTATTATGGATTAGAATCCTTCACTTAATCTGGATGTCCAGTCCATCTCAAACACAGATGAGGGAGAATACCTTGTTGAAGCTCACAAAGCGCGCAGTCCAAGAAAACCAGTTGCATAATGGAATGACTAGCCCCTCCCTAGAATTTCTCTCTGTGACTCTGGAGATGCCTAGGGCCCTGGGTCCACTGGGCATGCTCAGAGCATGATTTCAGCCATAGTATAGGCTGCTTCAATTTCCCTGTCTGCAGACCCCTTTTGCTCATCTGCAGGTGGGGAAGGGGAGGTGCGGGCTGAGGTCACACCTATTGCCCATCTTCTCAGGGCGTCTCTGTCCCCATTCTCCAGGTTGGGACAAGTCCAGCTCCAGTGCAGGAGGAGATGGATGTTCCTGGGCTGGGTTGGTGGGCTCTGGCATTTTCCCAGAGTAGCCAGCTGAGGCAAGAATCCACTCTAGGTTGCCAATTTAGTATGAACTCATAGCAGGAATGCAACAATCTCCAAAATTCAAGGAGAGGGGCAATTTCACTTTATGAGAAAGGAGGAAGGACATTTCTCTTGGCATCATCCCTAAATGGACCTAGAGACAGATCTGCTCCAGGTCACTGCTTGAAAATCAAGGTTCTTACTCACATTGTTGTACCATAGAGTGTCTTCAAGCAGCAAGTTGATGGAAATAGTGAAAGAAATGGAATATTCTCTGGAGGGGAAGCAGGAATTTTGAGATATGCTTTCTGTCCACCTCATCCAGGATTTATTGAATGTTATCTTTAAATCACTTAACTTCTTCATGTCTCAGATTCCTCAGATATTGAGAAGAAAAGAATTCATAGGTCCTTTCTGGCACCTCATAAAGACATTGCTAGAGGCCAATTAGTTTAAACCTGAAAACATTTGTGATTCTGGTACAGTGTATGATAGAAAAGAAAAGGGATTGGAATTCCCTCATTTATATAATGAACATTCACAAACTACCTACCAGGTACAAGGACCTTTTTCTAGGTACTGAATCATTACTTGTATGTTACTTTATGTATTTAAATTATTTTGAGATCTTTAAACATGTCTAGCTCAAGCTGTTGTCTGTCACTCACTTGTTGGAGGGAATTCAGTGCCCCAAATGACATCATCTCTGCCTCTCGCTTTTATCCAATTACAGCAGTAACCTGGATAATATAAAATCCCTTCTAAGTCATCAGTCATAGCTGACAGCCTGGGCTGATGTCTTGAAGCACATTTTTCCATTTCAGTGAAGTTAGGTTCATGCCAGAAAGCTGCTGGTGCACAAAAGCATCATGAGGAAATTAACCTGTGACTTGTCATCAATGACAAAGCTATGGACAACATGAGACACACACCTTCTCCTCCTGTCCCATCCTCTTATTTTGGAGAACTGGTCTCAGGGCTCCATCTTCACATGCATCTCAGGTGATGGGATGTGTGATCTCTCCCATTGTCACAGCATCCCTCTCCCACACAGCACGTGTGTGTGCATGCTCCTGGTGACACACTCCAGTGGCTGAAAGTGGGTGTGGTTTAATCTTCATTTTCATCTGAGACCTGCTGTAAAAAGTTGAACGCTAACCAAGATCTCTGGAACACCACTCATCATTCTCACGGATGCTTTTTTCCATTAGCGTCATCAACCATTATCCACCATGGAAGATCCAGCCACTTGCCATAGGGCTAAAGAGTCACAGTGTTTTTCTGATGGGTTACACAACTTCTTGAAAGTTAGTTGTAATAAATTGGATATTCTTTTTGTCCACTCAGCTACAATTATGCTTCTACTGGTGGTCTGAATTGTAGATTAAGGAGCCTTACATTTTTTGATAAAGGTTTGCATCAGAGACTGAATGTAAGTCTTTACAATTGAGCTGAGCAGACAACATTCTAAAATTGCGATACTGGTTCCAAGACACTTTTCACTCAGATCCTCAGGAAGACAGCAGGTATGCAATCACTCATCCACTTAAGCCTGTCAGGAAGGAAATTGCTTATGAGAGGAAGGGACCTGTTATGTGAATTTCCATAAGATTGCAGGCCAAGACAATAATGTGTCACTACTTTTCAAATATTGGGGAAAAAAAACACCACCACCCTATCATTTCTCTGGCTAAATGCAACCTGTTCTTCTATTTATCCAATTCACTGAAGAAATTGTATTTAGCTGCTTAGAAAATTGCAAGACAATCTATAAGAAATCATGTATTGGGTATTATGTTTGCTCTGTGGATACTGGCTCGTGCTCCATGCATTTGTTTTAGCTCACTCTGCCAGATGGGGTTTGAGCTGTATAGGGAGGAGAGAGGGTGGAGGGAAACATACTCAATTAGTAGTTTCATTCACCTATTTAGGGAAGGGATTGTCCTAAAGTTTTTGCTTGCAGTGCGTTGATTCTCCTTTTCAGGTATCAGTGTCACTTACTTTGGGAAATCACTCTTCCCCACTCCATGGTCTGGGTATTCTGCCCTCTACTCAGAGATGCCAATCAGTTTCATGCTGGCCCATCATAGTACCATATTCCCCTGGCCACAATGATTGATTCAGAGTTGGACATACGAGCCAAGCAGGGCCAGTCAGGGTCTTCATTGGGATTCCTGTATGGGCATCAGGTAAAGAAGTCCTCCTTCCACTAGCATTAGTAAATCAGGAGTCTGTGAGTCTAAAGTGCTGTGTGGCTATCTTATCAACCATGTGAAGAGAACCAGTGTGAGAATAAAGCCAAGAAGAGGCAATTAGATCTGAAGGGTGGCGAGAAGGCACAGACTTGATCATCTCCCTTCTGTACTGACTTTATCAGCCTAGACTGGCTTTAAGCCGTACAGAGAACCCACCCTTGGACTGATGGTTGGTTATGAACAGCATACAAAATCAACTCCACCTTCTATTAACATGGTTTGAGTTAGATATCTGTAATTTGCATATACCTCAAAACATTATTTATGTGCCAGGCAAATGGCTAGACACCATTCTCTCTGGATCTCTCTTAATCCACACAGCATACACAGGCATGAGAGAACATTGTCCCCATTTTACAGATAGGGAATATCATTCTCATTTTACAGAGGTTCAGAGAGCAGTGAGAACTCACCCATGTTCCCATGAGTAGTGATGGTACACCCAGCTTTATACCCAGGCTATCTAAGCTCTCTCCACCCTGCAGAGTGGCTCTCTGAGTCATTTATCCTCACTGTTTTTCAACGTTATCTCAGGAAATCTAACTAAATTGGCACATGTAAACGTGGAAAAACCGCAAGGAAATGGGAATGAGGCTGCCATAGTAGAGGCACACCTTGGAACATGAGCTGTTCTGAAGAGAAACCAGCTTCATTTATGGACATTGACATTAAGTTTCTCCTGGGATTTCTTTCTGTATTTTACATGAAATTAATGAAAAATGCAACATACACTTTTTGAATTAGATTGGGGTAGCCTCACCAAATCTGTCCTGAGGAGTTATTATCAGATGAGAAGGAGAAACCATTTGGGACTAAAAACCACTCCTGATTTCCTTCAGTAACTGGATTAGGACAGATTAGGATTAGATTAGATTAGATTAGGAAAGAGTTTTTACAGCAACTCATTGATAGCTCTCGGAGGACCTGTCTGTAACTTTTTGCTCTTACCTGATGCCATTTTTCTAGCATCTGGCCAGTAAACATTAATCTGGGCATAAATGCTAAAATGGATGTGTAGGCATACATAGCAACCCATCTACTCCCAAGTTTTATGTTCAATAACGATCACAAAAAAAGGATGATAGAAGCTTCTAGATTCTTAAATTGCTCAATGTGCTAATTAGCAGGCTATATTAGGCACCTAGGAATAGGGATCATGATAGCTACTTTACTGGGCATTAGGTACTAGATAGATACCTGACATTTTCTAACATACATATAAAAACTTTTTAAGGTAAATATTCTTGTCCCCATTTCATGGATTAGGATATTAAGGTTCAGAGAGCATAAAGAACTTTCCTGAACTCCCCCAAATGAGGAAGGTAGGGTTCAATTCAAGATCTCTCTGATTTCAATGCCTGAGGTCTTCCTGCTTTGTCATGTGACCTTTCTGCCCAAGATCTGGACTCTACTCCACCAAGTTCATTATTGAAAACATGATTTCCACCCCCAGTGTATGTACTGACAAGGACATAAGTGTGAGGGTGCCTAGCTGTGAGTTTCATCACCTGCCAGCTGTCAGGCTGGATTAGGCTACCCTGGCTGTCTGGTCAAAGTCAAAGTCAAGATATTTGTCCTTAGACAGACATAGGTCCAAGTCCCAGCTCTAGCTGTTTGGCTTTGGTGAGCATCTGGCCCTCTCTGGGCATTGACTTTCTCATCTGTGAAATGGGGCTAATCAGCTGTTCCTGAAGCGGAGGAAAGAATTAAATGAGCTGACACATAAAGTCCTTAGCGCAGGACCTGCCTCAGTGTAATAAACAGTCTGAATCCATTTTTGGTATTTGACTGTTGACAGCTCTTAAGCTTTACCCCTCCCTTCTCCCACTTCTGCCTCACATCTGGGCAAGTTGATTAGAAAGACAGGGTGGTTCCTCCTTTGGAATTGATGGGAGATTCAAACTATTTAAGCCCCTGAAATCCCCAACCAGCCCCACCCCTTAACCACAATCGAAACCTCAAGCCAGTCTCCTCTCCTTGCTGTTTCAAGCCAGTTTCAGGCCAGCCTGGGAGGCTTGTTCTGCTTTCCCTGAAAAGCCTTATTATGTAAATAATAAATCTTTTCATACTTTCTTGGTGTGTGCGCATTATCAGTCTTGACATCTGAACCAGATTTGGGATGGGTGAGGTCCCTCCTGTTTCTGAAGGGTGTCCACAACACACAGAGTATATTAGCTATCATTATTATTACTGTTATTAAAAAGTTGAATTTCGGGGTTTTACGTTTCATGTAAGAGCCTCATCATTGATAGTATTAACTTGAACCTATACATTTAATTGACAGTAGTCACTCTAGAAGGAATGGGAGTTAGTAGGGTTTTTAGAAAGACTGGTAGGAAAGTTGCTTATTCCAGGTTTGCACAGCTGTGAATCCAGGGTGAGCGGGAGGTGGATGTTTCTGGGACGGGATGCGGGCTTTGGCATTTTCCCAGAGTGGCCAGAAGGTGACTGAACCAAGAATCACTCTAAGTTGCTGATTTAGTAGGAAAAATGAAGGTCGAGACTGAAGAAGAGGTTTCCATTGTCATTCCTGAGGAGGAAATGGGAGGGGTAAAACACCAAGGCCAACAACATTTTGGGAGCTGAGTTCATGGCCATCAGACGCAGAATGTTTTATTCATAGGCTCTTATTAAGGTAAGCTGGTTGGTTCCTCCTTAACCCCCTCACTAAACTGAGTGTCTCCTTACTGCATACCAGACTAGCTTAAAGCAAAAGCAACTGAATTAATAATTTGCATGCTATTTTCTCAGGCAATCGATAAATGACCAGCTATATGTTGGCAACCTAACACCTCAGTCTCCTGAAGGGAATATGGCCTGAACCCAGCAGTTCTTACAAAGCCACAGGGACCGTTAAGTCTGACTAATTTTCCTTCTGTAAAAGTTAGACCCTGAAACATCCTGAGACGACGTGAATCTGCTCCAAATCACCTGGCCAAACAGTGAATACAATCTGTCCACTGGACAATGTTTTCCTAATGTGAAGCTTGTTGAAACACAAGGAATGTAATTTATGTTTTTAGCTCAGTCAACACAGTAGCATGAGCAGATTTTATAAGCTCTGTATAAACAAAGGTATGATGTTTAGATTCAGATTGAGAGAGCCAAAAATATGAAACTTGGATGCTGTGTGCTATTGTCTGTGTGCAAAGACTCATATTTCTTGAAACAATGAAATAAAGGGTACCCGTGTTCAGAACCTGGCAAGCACACCCAAGTGAGATCTTTCAGGGTGAGTCAGCTCTCCCCATACATGAATGATGATCTGTTACTCAAATGGGATCAAGAGACAAGTGCTCAGGAGAAAGCCTGAGGGAGCAGAGACGTGTCATTACTTGCGGATACCATACCCTCCAGGACACTTACAGCAGTGGTGTACCTCAGTAATAGATGTAAATTGCCTTAGCACCCTTTCAAGAACTTGGCTTCTATGCAAAATTCTTTCTATCTGAAGTAACTTTTTAAAAGGCTGGTTCACCCTAGATTGGTTTTGCAAAATTTACTTTATATAGTATGATCATAAAAGTAGTTATTCATAAAAACATTAGTTTAGGGGTATTTTTCCCCAAAAGATTTTTTTTTTCTCACTAAGGAGAGGAAACCATTGTGAAGGTAGTATGAGTTAAACATTTTATGCTGTTAGTTGCCTAGATGTTTCTTTTTGACAATTGACTGTCTCACCATTTCCTCACCCTCCAGAATAAAGATTTTATTTATTTATTTACTAAAGTATAGTTGATTTACAATGCTAATGACTGCTATACAGCAAAAGTGATTCAGTTATACATATATATGCATTCCTTTTTTAAACATTCTTTTCCATATGGTTTATCATAGGATATTGAATATGGTTCTCTGTGCTATGTAGTAGGATCTTGTTTCAGAATAAAGAGATTCATGTTTTTTAGCTCCTAAATCTTCCCCCCTTCCTTCCTCCCTCCCTCTTTCCCTCCTTCCCTCCCTCCTTTCCTTCCTTGCATCCTTTTTTCCTTCCTTATATCGCTCCTTTAATAAACAATAACTGAGGTTCTACTATGTGTCAGACTATAGTTTAAACTCAATTAGTTGGTTAATCCAAATGACACAGGACTCAGTTTACCACTGATTAGCTAGAAGATGAGGAAAAATAGAACCAATATAAAATAGAATCCCTTCATTGCCTTAAGAGGGAGAGGTGAAATAGCGAAGTGATCAGGATCACGGCCCTTGTTATTGGACACCCCTTGTCTACAGCCCTTGTGCTCTCCATCCTTCTCACACCAGTCATCTATAATCTTCATGTCAATTTCCTGATCAGCCACTTTAATCTGGCTTGGATAATCATCACCCCAGAAGGGCTCTTGCTAGTAGTCACCAATGGCTTCTAAGCTGCTAAATCCAAAGGATATTTTTCAGCTATAATCTCGCTTGATGTCAGAAGAATTTCATGATTTTGAAACAAGCTCTTTGTTTCGTTTTCAATGATACAATACATTCTTTGTTTTCGATAATCTTTGCAGGCTTATCCTCCTCTTTTTTTCCTTACATTAAACTCCAACATAGATCATTTTCTTAAATCATTTCCTTAGTCTCTCCTCCTGGCTTCAATTTCAGCATCTGTATGTTGGTAACTTATGCATTTATATCAGTCAAGGCCTTCCTTCCATCTCTCGACTCAACCTCTGCACCACGGTAATTCAAAGGCATCTTACGTTCACCAACTCCAAAGCCAAACTCACAATTTCCTTTCTGTCTTCCCATCCAAGATCCTTCCTCTCTCTTGTTCTCAAGAACAGAACAGCAGAATCTTTCCAATTCAGTTGGAAATCTAGGGTCTCACTTGACAGTCCTATATCCACTCAGCAAGTCCTATAATTTTATCTCCTAAATATCCCTCACAGCTGTACCCTTCTATTGTCCCTACCAACACTCCCGTTCTTTTCCCAGTTAGCCCCAAATCATTGTTTAGGTTGCAGCAGAAGCAACTCACCTTGAGGAAAGAGCCTTTTCTGACTTCCCAGACAAGGAGAGGTTCAAATGTTGTCCATTTCACAGCATGGCTGCCCCTTTCTTCACTTATCATGGTTTGCAACTATACATTGAATTTTGTGATTATTTGATTAATATTTGTCTCATCCATGATAGTAGAGAGCTTGTCTGACTTTACCCTCATGGTGTTGTCAGTACAATTTTTCCGCAGTATCTGCAGGAGATTGGTTCCAGGAACCCAGGTGGATACCAAAATTCACGGATGCTCAAGTTCCTTATATAAAATGTCACAGTATTTACATTTGACCTATGCACATCCTCCCATATACTATATACTTTAAATCATCTCCAGATTACTTATAATACCTAATACAAGGTAAATGCTATGTACATAGTTGTACACACAACATAAACACTATGTAAATAGCTACTGGCAAGTGGCAGATTCATGTTTTGCTTTATGGAACTTTCTGGAAATTTTTAAAAAATATTTTCTACCTGCGGTTGGTTGAATCCACTGATGCAAAACCTGTGGATACAGAGGGCTGACTGTATTTGAGAACTGCACCTGGAGCCTAATGGTCAGTTAAATATTGCTGTTTGATGGGAAAAAATTTCTTGGCTCTGTCTTTCATTGCCTGTGTGGACTTGAGTGTATGTTTTGCCTTCCTCAAACCTCTGCTTCCTTGTTTGCAAAAGGAAGATATAATTCTTACACTTTTAGGGTTGACATGGCGTTTGCATGAGATGGCGTATTAGAAATATTTCTTAGTGAAGTGGCTTGTTAAGTACTCAGGAAATGGCTGCCCTTCCCACATACAAGTTCATGACTTGGAGTCTTTGGGGAAAGAAAGTCCTATTGGAAGACAAAATGCATTTTAAGTTATTATTTTTTTATTTAAGATTTTTTTTTGATGTGGACCATTTTTAAAGTCTTTATTGAATTTGTTACAATATTTCTTCTGTTTTATGTTTTGGTTTGGTTTTATGGCCATGAGGCATGTGGGATCTTAGCTCCCCGACCAGGGATCGAAACCACACCCCCTGCATTAGAAGGTGAAGCCTTAACCACTGGACCGCCAGGGAAGTCCCTAAAATTATTTTTAAAATATGTTGTGGGCAACTGGGTATGGGGTCACGGGCCACCAAACAAATTCAGAGCAAGCACCACCCAGATGCAAGGCCAGTGAGGATGGTGGCTCCAGAAGCAGGGTTAAGGGATGCTTGGGTCCTACTAGTGTTCAAATACCTAAGAATAAGCAAGACTTCCTCCCTAACTAACCAGTTTTGCAGAAAACACTCAGGGATGCATAGAGATTATATTGCATTTCTTAACAGGCAGGCATACTTCCTGGGGTCCAGCAACAGCCAGAAGGGTAGGAGAATATTGACTCTTGCCCCTCAAACAACACCCAGTGAGAATGGCAGAACCTTGCATCATGTACGGCATTAGCATCCTCGTGGGGGAGTGGGATGCTGTCCCTCCAACTAGGAATATGCTGCCATTCCTCTTGCTTTGAAAATTTATGCCATGCAGAAACTTTCTTTGACCTTTACCACTAAACAAACGTGGTGGCCTCTGTTGTGTTGGGCTCTTCTGCTGATTATGTTATGATGAGTTGTGCACAAAGATGGGTAGGATTAGGTCCACATTGCAGGAGTAAGTATTCTAGGTGGAAGGGACTTTTATATACATAAAAGCACAAAGGCAGGAAGGTAAAATGAAACATGGTCATCCTTGGCATTGGAAGTGTAACATTCATGAAAGAAATAAATGACTCTAAATCAGGAAAACAAATTTGGCATGAGATAAGGAAGGGTCCTGAATTTCTGTCCAGGAGCTTTTATTTTATCTATCTATCTATCTATATCTATTTATTTTCTGTAGGCCATACAGAGTCATTGAAGACTTAAGCAGATGACTGTCAAAATGGCTTACATTTAATAAGATTACATCAGTGTAACAGAGTGGTTAAGAAAAGAACTCATTCTTTGGAGTCAGACTACCTGGGTTCAAAACCCAGCTCTAATACTTACTTGCTGGAAGACTTGGGGCCATGTGCTTATAGTCTCCGTGCCTCAGTTTCTTCATCTGTAAAATGGAAATAATAGTTGTACCTATCTCATAGGGTTATTGTCAGGATCAAAAGAAATAATAGAAGTAAAGTGCTCAGAGGGATAATTGCCTCTGAGTGAGCACTCAAGAGATATGTCTGCGATGGTGGACACTGAGGCTTTCTAGAAGGAGGAGATCCATATTGCAAAATAGATGAAGGAAAGACAAACTTAGGGAAAAAGTGGGTGACTTCAGCATTGGCTTTGTTGAGCTTGTGTTCCCTTCACGATAAGCACATGGGAACTTGATTCTAACACTGAGGAGTAAGTTTGGGGCTAGAACTGCAGATGTGTAGAAAGTAACTGCAAAATAATCATATTTGAAGTTTTAGGTGTTTTACCTAGTTTGGGTCATTTACTTTATAAAAGCTCTGTAGTAGAGATAGACTCTCCCCACGAGCTGTGAATTCCATATTTGCGAATGTGCCTACTTGCTAAAATTTATCTGTAACTCCCAAATCATAGCATTTTCCAGGTCATTTGCAGATATGCACAAAGCAGTGAAAAGTTTGTCTCCCAACACACATTGCCAGCTGAAGCTGGATGAGTTGATGCTTTACCTTCTTGTTTTAGCTCTTCTACTATAAACAAGTTGTTCTTTCCATGGTCTGTTTAGTGCCATGTTTTTCTGCATTTTTGTACCTTTTGTGGTGATTTTGCTGTTTAAAATGGCCCTTGGGCATAGCGCTAAAGTGCAGTCTAGTGTTCCTGAGTACAAGAACACTTAGGATGTGATGTGCCTTTTGGAGAAAATACATGTGTTAGATAAGCTTTCTTCAAGTATGAGTTACAGTGCTCTTGGTCATGAGTTTGGTGTTAATGAATCAACAAAATATCAGTAATATACTACATAAGGTACTCTAGACTGAAATGTACATGAAACAAGGTTATGTATTGATCAGTTGACAAGAAACTTGTGACCAGAGGTTCACAGGAACCTAACCCTGTATTTCCCTTAGGAGCAATTGTTCAGTATTTAACCAAATTAGTTCTTATGATGACATTACAGGAAATAAATCCTGCGGATAATGAGAATCAACTCTAGATATAAGAATACAAGTTGCAATAGAAACACAGAGAAGGAGAAAGTGATCAATTCTCTTTGAGAAGGTTAAGTGTCATAAAGGAGGTGCGCTTCCTAAAAATTATCCAGAAGTTCATTAGGAAAATGATGTCCAATTGGCTAAAGGCAGTAGAAGGAAGAGAAATGACTAATATCCCAACTTTCCATCTTTATTTATTTATTTATTTTTTGCGGTACGCGGGCCTCCCACCGTTGTGGCCTCTCCCATTGTGGAGCACAGGCTCCGGATGCACAGGCTCAGCAGCCATGGCTCACGGGCCTAGCTGCTCCACGGCATGTGGGATCCTCCCGGACCGGGGAACGAACCTGTGTCCCCTGCATCGGCAGGCGGACACTCAACCACTGTACCACCAGGGAAGCCCCCAACTTTCCATCTTTAAATTGAGCTCTTTCCACACACTAGGTTTTCCAGTCATAGTACAAAGTTGCATGACATTGAAAACACGTGTTACCCAATTGCATGGAGAGTGCTAGCATTTTAGGGAGTAGTTGAGAAGTTGTGTCAGCGTCTTCAATCCCATTTGCCTTTAATCCTGTTTAGCCTGAGTTGTTGATTTTTCACAAAGCTTCTCTGAGTCTCTAAGATACCACCTCTAAGATGGCATTCCCTGATCATTTTCATAGGAAGCTATGGTCTTATGAATGATAAAAAATTACTACATTATTGATACAATGATACAATTGATACTTATTGATATGACTCACATTTGTACAGTTTGACATTTTCCAAAACAGTTTGCATCCTAGCAACTTTTTTTTTCTTTTCTTTTATTTTAACATCTTTATTGGAGTATAATTGCTTTACAATGGTGTGTTAGTTTCTGTTTTATAACAAAGTGAATCAGTTATACATATACATATGTCCCCATATCTCTTCCCTCTTGCGTCTCCCTCCCTCCTACCCTCCCTATCCCGCCCCTCTAGGTGGTCACAAACCACCGAGCTGATCTCCCTGTGCTATGCGGCTGCTTCCCACTAGCTATCTATTTTACGTTTGGTAGTGTATATATGTCCATGCCTCTCTCTCGCTTTGTCACAGCTCACCCTTCCCCCTCCCCATATCCTCAAGTCCATTCTCTAGTAGGTCTGTGTTTTTATTTCCGTCTTATCCCTAGGTTCTTCATGACCTTTTTTTTCCCTTAGATTCCATAAATATGTGTTAGCATACGGTATTTGTTTTTCTTTTTCTGGCTTACTTCACTCTGTATGACAGTCCCTAGGTCCATCCACCTCACTACAAATAACTCAGTTTTGTTCCCTTTTATGGCGAGTAATATTCCATTGTATATAAGTGCCACATCTTCTTTATTCATTCATCTGTTGATGGACACTTAGGTTGCTTCATGTCCTGGCTATTGTAAATAGAGATGCAATGAACATTTTGGTACATGACTCTTTTTGAATTATGGTTTTCTCAGGATATATGCCCAGGAATGGGATTGCTGGGTCATATGGTAGTTCTATTTTTAGTTTTTTAAGGAACGTCCATACTGTTCTCCATAGTGGCTGTATCAATTTACATTCCCATGAACAGTGCAAGAGGGTTCCCTTTTCTCCACACCCTCTCCAGCATTTATTGTTTGTAGATTTTTTGATGGCCATTCTGACTGGTGTGAGATGATATCTCATTGTAGTTTTGATTTGCATTTCTCTAATATTTAATGATGTTGAGCCTTCCTGGCAACTTTGAGGATAGTTAGACTCTTAATTTACAGATGACAATCCGAGTCTCAGAAATGTTAATGACTTGTGTGGGGCAAGCAGCTCATAAATGCAGTAGCTGAGACTTGAACCCAGGCCTTCTGGCCCCAAAGTTCATGTTATTCCTGTTACTTATGTGAATTTCTAGTTGGGTTTCAGGGTGATCCAGGTTTGTGCTGAGATGCCTCAAACTGTGATGGGAGGTTGGTGATGACCAAAAACATTTGACTACACATTCTCAACTGCCACTTTAGCCCGACCAGCTCTGCTTTTATTTTTATTTTTAAAAATTATTAATCTATAAATTCAGGTTTATATGTTTCATTATAATGAAAGGTATAAAACTTAATTTCCTCTGCTTTCAGAGGTTTAAAACTTGTGGAGCCTCAGCACTGAAGATACACTGGAGAGGGAGGAATGATGTGAATTGAAGGAAAGTCTTTGATCTGGGAGGGACTTCCTTGGTGTTTATCCAACCTCTTGATTTTGCTGATATGGAAAAACAAGAGCAAGAAGGGAAGGCTAGTTCTCCAGATTGTGTCATAAAAAGGAGATCGTTTGTTCAAGTTAACTCAGGGTGGAACATAGCTTTCTGGGATGACAGCTTAGCATGAGCATGGGCCATAGGCTTTGAAGCCAGAAGGATTGGGTTCAATTCCACCTGTATGACCCACTGTCTCTCAACAGCCCTGGGCAAGTTACTTAATTTCTGAGCTTCAGATTCTTCATATATTAAAATGTGAATGGAAGTACCTGTTTGGGGGGCTTAAGGGAACCCTTAAATAATACCCCTGTCACCTCCACTGTGTCTGGAGCCCCTTGAAAGACAGCTGCAAGAATCACACAGGTGGAGATCAAAACCTCAATTTTATTAGCATCAAGGCTGAATTGAAGAAATGTGGTGTGACTCTATACCCACGTGAGCTTCCTAAAATGTCCTCCCTGAATTCTATCTCCTTTGCTATTCCCAGGTGGAGTCCAAGAACCACTTACGTCTTAGGAGGGGGCAGAGTGCTCCCCTGGAAGCTTGTCAAATCCAGGATCAGAGAGTATGTGTGTCCATGAATGGGAGTGGGGCAGGGGGCTGCTGCTAAATTCTTTCCCTTGGGAGCGTACATTAGGGAAGCCTTTCTTTCTCCCTTGGGGAGGGGATATGAGGGGTGGAGAAAAGCCCTGTGTGTTCAGATCGTTGTCCTTTAAGGGCCTTTAAATGAGGTGCTACATGTAAAGTTCTTGTTTGATGCCATCTGCACTGTATGTTCTTGATATAAGGAAAGTACATAGTGTTGACAGAAGCAAGCCCACAAACCCAGACCCTTAGTCCATTATTCTTTCCTCTACGATTAAACACGTGAGTATATTACCCAGGGTTGGGCCATCTTCAGGGTGGTTTAGAACTACGTTTCCTACCACACTCCATCTTCTGTAGCACAATACCTGGTGGCAACACAGAATCAACGTAATACACACATAGTGGTTCCTTAGTTTGTCCACCTAATGGGACCTAGAGATTCAGGGGTGTGTGCGTGTGTGTGTGTGTGTGTGTGTGTGTGTGTGTTGCATCTGGTGAGGTAACAGGAAAGCATCTAGCCCAGTAAAATAGGCATCAGGATACACAGGAGTCATTTATTTAGCGCTTGATCCATACAGAGCACATGCTAAGAACATTACATGCATCTTCTGTAGTCCTCATAATAACTCTGCAGGATGGCTGGGTATTATCCTTGAGAATGAGGAAACTATCAGAAATTAGGTTTTCAAATCAGGTCCAGCTTGTTTCAAAGTTTCTCCCCTTTCACCACTGCCTTCTGCTATAATAGGTCATCTTTTCCCTGCTTTGAAGGAGGTGTGTGTGGAAAGAGAATGACTGTTCTTCAGATTTAATAGGAAAACAGCAGCAAACTCTACCTGAGTATAAAGCGCAGTGGAGCCGACAGCCCCTGCATGTAAAACCGCCTTTGAGAGAGAGTGGATTCTGGACACAATGGCAGAAACCCAGAGTTCCCTCTGCAGGATGACTTTCACTTAGATAAAGAAAATCCAGTGTCCAAGGCCACAAGGCATCTCCCTGTTTAATGACTTGGTGAGAAAAACGAGGCTGATCGGGAAATTACCTAGACCTTGTTTTTTTAAAAGATCAGCTTGGTGCTTTGTGACCACCTAGAGGGGTGGGATAGGGAGGGTGGGAGGGAAGGAGACGCAAGAGGGAAAAGATATGGGGATATATGTATATGTATAGCTGATTCACCTTGTTATACAGCAGAAACTAACACACCATTGTAAAGCAATTATATTCCAATAAAGATGTTAAAAAACACAAACAAAACAAAGAAAAGAACAGCTGCAGAAACTGCCTGGCCAGGTTTGCCGTGGCTCTGGCTGGATGGCTGATGCCCAGCAGGCAGCCTGGGCGGATTCCTGCCCCTACCTTCCCACAGTCTGCCTTTGATGTGAGTTTCTTTCTCTTGTCAGTGCATTTCTCTTGTCAGTGCAAGTCTTGATGTGACTTGCCTTCAAGTAGATCCGGCCTAACTTGGATGTAAGCCTTCTTTTCTCTCTCCCAAGCCCCCTTTATGTCCTCCCCTGGTGTGACCAGAATCAGGTCATCAGAGCCATGGACGACACTAAGTCAGGGAGAAACTTTGGGGAAGAGACAGAGAAGGGGTTTGAGCCGGGCCTGGGTCCCAATCAAGGGCTTACAGACATCAATCCAACATCCTTTTCCTCTTGGCAGGAGACATTTCAACCTCTTTTCTTTTTTTAAAAAAATAAGTAATTAATTAACTTTAAAATTGAAGTGTAGTTGATTTACAATGTTATGCCAGTATCTGCTGTACAGCCAAGTGACTCAGTTATACACATTTAGACATTCTTTTTTCTTTTTTTTTTTTTGCGGTACGCCGGCCTCTCACTGTTGTGGCCTCTCCCGTTGCGGAGCACAGGCTCCGGATGCGCAGGCTCAGCGGCCATGGCTCACGGGCCCAGCCGCTCCGCGGCATGTGGGATCTTCCCGAACCGGGGGAAGAACCCGTGTCCCCTGCATTGGCAGGCGGACTCTCAACCACTGCGCCACCAGGGATGCCCTGGTTCTTTCTTATTTTGTTGTCTGAAGACT
Source organism: Delphinapterus leucas (assembly GCF_059928025.1). NCBI lineage: Eukaryota > Metazoa > Chordata > Mammalia > Artiodactyla > Monodontidae > Delphinapterus > Delphinapterus leucas. The sequence continues at coordinate 42,573,523 of NC_143133.1, read as the reverse complement.
GCTGCACTGCTGACACCACAGAAATAATTTTATCCAGAAGTGGGAGGAAGGATTCCTCTGCCTATTGGTAATTAAGAGGCTTGGTTCTATTGGGAATGAATTCCAATTTGGAGGGGAGAGAGATTTGAGAAGAAACCACTTTTCCAGCTGTTGTATGAGGCAGGCCATGGTATCATAGGGGGCATTCTGCTCTTCTGTCTTGTTCCCCTCTGTACCCCTTCCTTCTGGTCACCACTTCTTTCTTCAGACTGTGACCTTTGAGATACTACAAAAATAAAAAATGTTCTTGCTTTATTTTCTTGTTATGATATGATGTTTCTATTATTTTTAAAATTCTTTCTTACATTCCTCTCCTTCCTATTGGGTTCAAATCCTTTCTTTTTGAATGTGGCTGACACAGATTGGCTTACCCAAGCTCTGAAGTCAACCTAATTTTCTACGACTGCCTCCATTATAGAGCCTGTAAAGGTGAAATAGTTGATTTTCCAACCTTCCTTGTAGCTCCAATAATAATTTGACTCAGTTCTGGCCAATGAGAAATAAGTTAAAAATTGCAGAATCTATCCTGAACTATTCCTCTTTTTTCCTGTCTTGAATGAAGATCTGATGTCTAAGCCCGATGCTACCACCTTGTCACCACGAGGTGACAAGCATAAGGGAAAGACCAAGAGAATCTCAGAGAGACTACTGCTGATATCATATCGGATAATAATTGGTAATTTTTTATTTTCTGTTTATCCAAGTGCCCATTTATGCTACTTGCTTAATAGACACACACACACGCACGCGCGCACGCCCGTGTGCATTCACACCCACCCCACCTCCCCACACACACTGGGCACTTACTATGGCTGGCCTCTGCTCTAGTAATTTGAGATTCATTAGTAAACAAAGTAGACAGAGATTCCTGTCCTGAATCTCACTCTTTCTCTTCTCAACTTCTGGAACTCTCATTAGATACCTGTTCAATCCTGTACTTCTCTCCTTCCCATCTTTCACCTTCACTTTCATATTTTCCATCTCCTTATCTCTTTGAGCTACTTTCTGATTGATTTCCTCATCTCTATTCTATTGTTTTCTTATTCTGTCTCAACTGTGTTTAGTTGAATTTAATTGTTTAATGAGTTTTTGGTTCATCTTCTGATGAAATTCTGGAAATTCTTCATTTCTAGGTTATTTTAGAGTTCATTTTGAAATCTACAGTTGCCCTCAGTATCCATGGAGATCCTGGAATTAATATTCAATCCAAGGTTGGTTGACTCTGTAGATGTGAAACTCACAGATGTGGAAGGCTGACTGTACCCGCTATTTTATTCAAAAAGTTCTGCTTTATATTACCTTATTTCTTGACTTGGCTATTTAAACATGTTTTGCCTATTTATAAGTCCCTTTCATGTTATTCTATTATCACTAATTGTTTAGTTGTGAATTATCCTACTTACTGAATCAACTGGCCCACGCTTTCCTTTAACACTTGCAATCTTTGGGTGCTTTGTAAATTTTAAAAATATGAATTCATCTTTAATGGGAGTTGTCTCCCATAGGAGTCTCTCTTGTACCTATTATAGAATGTATCCTTTGCTTTTTTCTCTGCAGAGGCCCAAAAGAAGATGAAATATATATATAAGTAAATTTTTAAAAATGTCCTAATGGAAGGCCACACTAAAGGAATTTTGTATTACTTCATATATATATATTAAGATATATAAATATATATATATAAAAAAAATATATATATATATGTGTGTATAATCTACACTACCAGGCATAATATAGTGAGTATTTTTAAGAGTAATTCTTGAGGGGACTTCCCTGGTGACACAGTGGTTAGGAATCCGCCTGCCAATGCAGGGAACATGGGTTCGATCCCTGGTCTGGGAGGATCCCACATGCCGTGGAGCAGCTAGGCCCGTGTGCCATAACTACTGAGCCTGTGTCCTAGAGCCTGTGAGCCACAACTACTGAGGCCCGTGTGCCTAGAGCCCATACTCCGCAACAGGAGAAGCCACCACAATGAGAAGCCTGCACACCGCAACGAAGAGTAATCCCTGTTCGCTGCAACTAGAGAAAACCCACGCATAGAAACAAAGATGCAATGCAACCAATAAATAAATAAATAAATAAATGTTCCTTTAAAATAAAAAGAGTAACTCTTGGAAGCATTAGTAATAGCTGGCTTGAGGATTTTGGAAGAGAGCATTAGTGAAGGACTGAACTCTACAAGTGCTATATTCTGCTATCAGTGTATCTTAATAGTGAAGTTTTTGTTATTATAGTCCATGAACAGACATTTTTCAAGAACATTTGCAAAGATGTCAAGTAATTGTGTAGATTTAGTAGGAGAACTGAAACAAATGTGAGAATTGAGGCTCATGAAATTATAATCATTTATCATGTCAGGAAGTGGGATGGTTTTAATATGGAAAAGCCTTTTAGAAACTGGGAAGCCAGGGACTCTAATGAGGTTTCCAAGCCTGGCTTTTTAAAACCATCCTGTAAATCTAAAAAAAAAAAAAAAAATTGTTCTGAGGAACCTAGGGGAAGGACAGGAATAAAGACACAGACGTAGAGAATGGACTTGAGGATACGGGGAGGGGGAAGGGTAAGATGGGACGAAGTGAGAGAGTGGCACAGACATACATACACTACCAAATGTAAAATAGATGGCTAGTGGGAAGCAGCCACATAGCACAGGGAGATCAGCTCAGTGCTTTGTGATCACCTAGAAGGGTGGGATAGGGAGGGTGGGAGGGAGATGCAAGAGGGAGGGGATATGGGGATATATGTATATGTATAGCTGATTCACTTTGTTATAAAACAAAGTAACACATCATTGTAAAGCAATTATACTTCAATAAAGATGTTAAAAAATAAATAAATAAAACCACCCTGTAATCCAATGACGTAACATATTGACTAATACCCTTATTGCCATTAAGTGCTGGAACCCAGTTAATCTAAGAAAAATTTAAAAATACACTAACAGCAACATCCCTGTTCTTATAGTATATAAAATATAACCAGCATTAATTCAGAATTCTGTCCTTAATACTTGCATTTGCTTCTAATTGTGCTCTGCTAAGATTTATAGGTCAACTTCATTACTTACCTGCTGCATTTCCTTTGCCAAGTAACCATCTGAGACTCAGTTTCCTTATTTATAAAGCCAGGATATTAATTGTAGCTACTGTTAGGGCTGTTGGAGGATCAAATGAGATGAGTTTCATGGAGTGCTAGCACTGCATCTGGTCCCCTGAGAAAGTAGTTATTATTATTTTTATTTTCAATCTTCCTAGCTAGCCCAATTGTCTAAGGTTTTCCTTCCATGTAAATTTCACATCAAAGACATAATCCAAACTTTTAAGTACCAAGAAGATTTATTTCCTGCAAGAGCCACAGCAAAAATCCATCCTGTTCACTCAGCATCTCTTGAATCATCATTGGCAGCAACCCACAATTGAATAATTCTGCTCTGGGCATGGTGCACATTCTCAAGTACAGAGAAAACATCATGACAAGAGAACCAATGAGTCTGCAAGTTCCCTCACCCCAGGCTTGTAATTCATCTGTACCATGAGAGGATATGGGCTCTGAGCATTTGAAAGCTTTCTGAGGAATGTAGAAGTAAGCAGAGTGCAGATTACTTTTTTAAACTTGTTGACAACCCGGAATGCGGAGTAGTTGTTGCCAACGGCCTGTAGAGAGAAAAACTGAAAATGTTAGAGCCTTACACTGCCTATAGTTAGACGCTGCAGACACAGAGTGGGAGATTTTAAAGAAGGCCCTAGAACACAGTGCCTGCAGAGGAATGCAGCACAAAGGCCTCAAGGTTTGGGCTCAAATGACCTGGATTTCACTCTCAATGCTCCTGCTGGATAATTTCTTGGTCATGACCAGTTAATATCAGCTCTGTGAATATTAAGTTGTGATCAGTAAAATGGGGACAGTGAGAATCTAACTAAAAGAGCCATTCTGAGAATGAATTTACATGGACTAATTCCATTCGTTCACTCATTTGTTCATACACTAGTAGAGGCCTTTACTAAGCGCCTCTGCAGGTGAGGCTCTGTGCTAGGGAACTGGAGGAATAGAGATGCAGGAGAATTGGACCCATCTGATCCCATCGCAAATGAGACTTTAAAATTCTCTAAGTGTTCTGCTCTTTTACATAAATGTTCCTACTCGCGATCCCAGGGTATGAAATAAGTCAGAAGTCAGCCTCTCTAGTAGATGTAATGTTGATAGGTCTGGAGTCCCATCAGATCAGCATCCTCTTGACTCCCAAAGCTGCTCCTGAGTCAATTCCCTGGGGACTCCTGAGCGGCCTGGAAGAGGTGGAAATCCACTGCCCCACAATGGGAGCTGCCTTTCTGTGTTATGAAGTTTCTCATGTTCTGTGCTCCTCAAGCAGGGTTGGCTTTCAGAGTCTAAAGGATCAGAGGCAAATCCTAGCAAGAGTGGCCTGCCATGGGGGCCACGAGAATGTGTCTCCAGACCCTCGACCACTGAGAGCTGAGTCCTATGAAGACCCAGCTGCTAGGCTTGAAATCCACTGTCGCGTTTGTGCCCAGGCTGTGCCTTCCACGGCTGTTGCTGCTAAGAACTGAACATGGTACTGGAGATACTAGGAAGACTAAGGGACTTCTCTGATGGGCAGCTTTATCTCAAGGACTCGCTGGTCCCTTGGCCAAATCCTCTTTCAACTTGATGGCAGACAGTCTACGATGCCTCCACTTAATCTCATCTTCTTCTCCCCTTCACCTAGTCAGATTCTCATCGTATTCTGATGGCCTCTCAGCCTTTCCAGGCTCCCTTTTCATTCTCTTTTACTGGCACTTCCTCCAATAAAATCCTGGCACTTTTAATCCTGACTTGTCATCTGCTTCTTGGAGGACCTAGACTAACACACCTGCCAGTTGCCTCATCCTGCTTTCCTCTGGGAATTCAGATTACGTGGCCCGGCTGCTGCTTGTGGATCCCATGAGAACCAGTCCAGAACAATGAGCATCTGTGAAGCTGGGCTGGAGTATGAGGGCTGTAGGGCCGAGTCAGCGAGGGGAGGTGGTTCCCTCAGGACAGCAAGTGGAACAAGTCCACCTCTGAAAGAAGAGAAGCACAGGAACTGGCGAAAGACCTAGTCAAGTCAGTAGCAAGGAGGGAAGCAGAACAGAATCAGGAGGGATAGATGGACCTAGGAGGGCAGTTGAAAACGAAGAACATCAAGTGCTTAGGGAAGCTCACTTTTTAGGTGGTGCCTGATGTCCATTATCAGGACGTTTCTGGAAACTTAAATGGACCCCACAGGGGTTAATATAAAATGTTTGGCACGTAGATTTTGATACGGGGTGGTGGTCAAGATCAGGGAAGCCGAAGGAGTTGGTGAGAGTTCTGAACAATGAGCCAGACTGGGGGTCAGCAGTGCATGACCTTCACCAAGCCTGACCTTTCTCCTTGACCAGACACTCTGACTGGAAGGAGGCAAGGGTCCAATAAGCCTCTGGAGGTGGAGATGACCTGGGGATCCTGGCAGACAAGTGGCAACGTGCCATGATGGAAAATCATGTGTAGTAGGACCAGCTGCTGCATGATCCGAGGGCCAGCGTGGCCAGTTACCAGCTGGGAGACTTCAGGCAAATTTCTTCATCTTGCTTCACTTCACTTACCCCGTTTATAAAACAAGGATAATAATACCAGCCTTGACGGTCATGGTAAAATGAGAGATAACGTAAATATAGTGCTTAGTATAATATTTGGTGCATAATGGCTGCTCAAAATATGGGGCTTATTATTAATATCAGAAACCAGTAAGTTTGCATTAGCAGAGATATGTCAGACCAAGTAGCAAATGAATAGCCCCAGAATTCTGATAATTAGAAGAATGAGTTATTCTGAGTCCCAAGTAGTTTTTCTATACTTTATATTCGAGCAGAATTCACTCTTAGAATAAGATCTATCCTATTACTCAGGAGTTTCTCATTTGCAAGGCTTTCCTTCCACCTTTCAAAGTCAACTAAACTGACTGTCATCAAAAAGGAAATTTATTGTGTCCAGCAACTGAGACGTTCAAAGGGTGCACTTGGCCTCCGGGTGCTGGACCAAGTGTACAAATGATGCTCTGAGCTCTGTCTCTCTTTTCCTTAGCATTGCTTCACTTGCCTGAGGAGGCTAAGATGACTGAGGGCAACTCTGGGACTGTAGCATCTTTCCAGACCATGATCCCAGGGGAAAGAGGGCATCTCTTTTCAGAAAATCCCAGCAAAAGACCTGGGGAGTAACCGATTGGCCTGGTCTAGTTCAAGTGTCCATACCTAAGCCAGTCACTGTGGCCAGAAAGTTGAAGTATCTTTGATTGTCCAGTCCTGGTCAGCTGCTCATCTCTGGAGCCGGGGATAAGAACAGGTGAGGAAGGTTTCCAGAAATGGTTGTATAGGCAAAATCGTATGCCCAAGACATCTGCTCATAAGGGGGCTTTTTTTCCTTCTACCATTTTTCTTCATTACCAGAAATTCCCTAGAGGGCCATATCCCTCTTCAGAACTAGAGACATTCTCACAATTGGTAGTTGGTTCTATTCGACCTTACAGATTGGGGAACCGCCAGAGACACCTTTAGAAATTTAGACAGAAGAATAATTCAGACCCTATCCTTAGAGATGGACATTGGTGTGGTAGTTTAAGTCATACATTATTTCAGATAAAGGACTTAGAATGGGAATCTCCCTTCTAGTTGAAGGAATGAAAATTGCCTTCTCAAATATTCTGGGACTTAAGTGTATAAAGTGACTGTCGACTCACATCTGTTCCTAACTTTTTAGGCTCTAAAACAGTCTAAACATATTGGAGGGTGGTTATGTATTTTTCTTTTTTTTAAATGTATTTTTCTTTGCCTCTCATCCCCTTTCCTTTTCCTGCCCATGTTCAATGATGTATATCATGAATCACATGTGTCCCCAGGAGCCAACTTCTCCTGGAGGGGATGAGATTCCTCCCAACAAGGGTGCTGGGACACAGCTGTGCTGTGTCAGGCTATGACACATTGGCATGAAAAATCTTCCGGACCATACAGATGCTGCTGGCTTCAACCGTTTACTGCCTTTGGCATTAGTTCTTTCTTAAAAGCTGATTATGTAACACTTCATTTATTTATTTACAGCCAATAAATGCTAACCTTTAAAAACTAGAAAAAATGTAAGTATAAAGAAGAAAATACAAGCCACTCATAATTTTATCCTGTCCCCAAGAACCTGCCACGTTTAATATTTTAATGTATATCATCCCAGCTTTAACCTACATAATTCCCTTTGATTTGAGGGATAGGTTTCTAAAGAGCTCACCTAATTTAAAAATAGCAAATCTTGAAACTGATTCTTTCATAGGAATTAAATATAAAGCAGCTGGGTTTGTGTTCTTGGTGCATGTGGATCTACAACCCTTATGCCGAAGGACACCTTTACCATGTACATCTTGTAACCAAGTAACCAGACTTTTTTTCTTCCAGTTTTTCAGTATCCTTTGCTGGTTACAGGATGACTTTGGTAAACCATCGTCTCATTTCATGCTTTTCTCACTCCAAAACTCACACTACAACATCTCATTTCAGGCCATATTATGACCTTCTTTGTAACACCTAATTGCATCTAGTATTTAATACCAAAGTTGATTATTCAGAAAGGTTTTCCCATTCAAGTATCACTTTCTAGTGAAAGTTTGGTCAACATTATTTGAGGATATAAAATCAAAACAGTTATAAACAGCAAGGTCCTATTGTAGAGCCCAGGGAACTATATTCAATATTCTGGGATAAACCATAATGGAAAAGACTATAACAAAGAATGTATATATGTGTATAATTGAATCACTTTGCTGTACAGCAGAAATTAACACAACATTGTAAATCAACTATAGGTCAATAAAAAAATAAAATAAAAACAAATTTTTAAAAAAGAATGAAACTTTAACAGTGTGGTGGTCCAAGAAATCCCTCACCTGAGGGCCAGAGCAGACAACCATGTGGACCCCAAGATGGTGAAGATTCCTGATTAGCAGCAAAGGGGGCCCTCCCCATAGCACAAACATCAATGAACATTCTCTCAGACCTTTAGATTTCAAATTCTTTGAATCCTGACAGTTTTTTAAAAGCTCATATGGTTTTATAGTATTTTGATTTTATCCTGAGATTCTAAACATTTCTATATCCCACCACTGTAGATCTACAAAAGCTGTGACCTTCTCTTTGTGTTCGTGTGTGTGTGTGTGTGTGTGTGTGTGTGTGTGTATAAACCTTCGCTCACAGAAATAGGGTTCACAGCTGACACTGTTTGGAAACTTGCTCTTTCAACTTAACAACAAATCATTGTTTACAATATGTGACACACAGAAAATAATTCAGAATCAGCCAGAACAGAGACTATGATTTTCATCACATATTTTAAAGTGTTCTCACCACGTGGAGACAGATATCTAAAGGCACCCAATGCCTGTGATAGGTCATTTATCTAAAGCTCTGTAGTAAAGTGTTCCTAGTTCTTACTCTAGTCTGTGGACTCCAAAATTCTTAGCAAAACCCAGGTCTTCTTAAAATCCCTCATTCCAGTGGAAATTAACAAAACGTCCCTCACTGCTTCTCTAGGTGCCGGGTTAGAGCAGCAAACACGATCTGGGCTACCTCTGAGCATGAGTCTTGAGGGAAGACAAGTGATAAAGCAAAGGCAGGTGACAGACAGCTGCTCAGCCTGAATGAGAGGAAGGCATCCTACTTAACTCAGTGCGGCAAGGCTGCCCCATGGAGGAGACGTTTCACCTGAGACCTGAAGTATCACTCTTGGGAGGGAGAAGCAAGGAGTTTTTTGGAGAGGAAGAGAGCAGTGTTCCAGGATGACAGAATGGAGAGTTTGAGAATCTGGAAGGAAGAGGGAACATGGTAATTAGAGTTTCTGAAGGGCATCCAATTCCATAGGACCCAAAGCAGAATGATGGGGACTCTGAGGGAACATCTTGGAGACAGATTTCAGGTTGATGTAAAGGGACATTCAGAGAAGCCAGAGTTGACTGGTGACATCATGGCCTTTCTCAGTGTTTGTCCCAGGTGTGTGTAAGCAGGGTGGGGCTGCTGGAGGGGGAATCAAGCTTTGGGATGGGGTCAGAGAGATGACCCAGATACTCTCTGATCCTATAAAACATACTCTATCTGAAAACCACAGACACAGCTAGAGTCTCTTCCCTTAGTTTTATGACTTGGTGTTTTTACTTTGGCCAAATACCAAAGAATATTATTTAATCCCTGTAGAACTGTACACAGAACTCAGCTTGTGCTCAGCACAGATCTCGTTCAACTGCCATTCATCTGAAGATCTAAAGAACATTTAAATTGCTCTTGGGCATTCACGTAGCAGAAAATAGAATTTTGAAAAGTGTTGAAAAACACCTTTAAAAAGATAAAGTCCATGACCAGCATTGAATTTGGAACTGGAAGGGACTTGGGCCAACAAGCTGACATCTTCACTTTACAGATAATAAGTGGAAGCAAAGACAGATGCAGTGACCTGGGCCACGTCTCCTGGACAGTGAGGTCCAGACACAGGGCTGGTGAAGCAGGCCTCGTGACTCCCAAGCCACTGTCTTTCCATTTGATCTGGGCACTTCTAGGGGGCAGTTCCTAAGAAATAACACCCATGTATTTCACAGAAATTCAAATGAAGTTCAAGGAGTCAAATCTCTAAAGAGCTGTATGTGTCAGAGGCCTTTGTTCATGCTCTGCCCTGGTCTGGGATGTTCTGGCTCAGCTGAAATGGTACATCCACAGGAAGATCTCCAGTCTAAAAGAGATCCCTTATTATTACCTCCTATTGTGCCTATTTTTTCCTTCAAATGCTTAGCCAAGTTCATTGGTGCATGTACCAATGACCCAATGGTACATGCACCAATGCAGAATTTACAGTAAATTCTGTGAAGTCATGGACCAAGACTATTTCCCCAACTCCTCCACATTCAGGGATAGCATGGTGCCTGGCAATGATGGGAGGGCTCGGTATTCTCCATCTGCCCCTCTGCACCCACCCCGTCTTCTCCATCCTGTTCTGGAGCTGAGAAGCTGACTTTCATTACTTGCATCAATAGGTTTCCCTTGACCTCTCACTTCTGGTCAGGTTCTGCCAATGGGAGGGGCAGGCAGGAGAAGGGGGAGGTCTGTTTTCCTTCCTCTGCACCTTCTCAAGTAGGTCCAAGGGTGCTGGCGAATCTTTCCACCCAAAACACAGATTCAGTCTTTGGTTCTCTCTTGAAGTTAACCATTTCCTACCCCAGCCCCTCCTGGGTGCTGAAGGTGGTAATGGCTCCCCTCTGTGGCTAGTTCTGGTTAGTGCATCACACCATTGTTTCATTTTAATCCTATCTAAGTCTTTGGACGTATAAGTACTTATTAAATTTTTCTCAAGGGCTCCATCTGAATGTGCTCTCCCTGACTTGCTGAAACTCTTAACGATTGCAGTAGTTTTTTGATAAAATTTAATTACATATAATAAAATGGGGAAAAAATCATACACATTCCATAGAGTTCCAGAGAGGAGAACAAAGACCATTGTGGTGAAACTTCAGTGAAACGTAGTGGCATGTTTAAAGAAAGACATGAGAGACATGTGAAGGCCGATCATCAAGGAGAGTGAGTGGGTCTTATAAGTGGGAATTCAGTAGATGCTTGTGAAGTGAAAAGTTTTAATCATTTCCATGCCACGTAGATCACACATCAAGGGAATGGGGCTGATTGCATGATCTTGGTGTAAAAAGTGAGTCTTTGGGGCTGGGCTACCCACAGTGATATGGGAACCGCCATATCACAGATTTCCTTTCCTCTGGTGAAAACAAAAAGCCCTGACTAAGACTATTTATAAGAGCTCTTTCAACTCTAAAATTTCCTGATTCAGCATTCCCATGATGTGGGCTGGCTATAGCATGGCCTAGAATTCTTAGGAAGGATGGAAACAATCTCAGAAAGAGGGTCTTTTGTTTGAAGACATCTTAGCAGTTGTTAAAGCTGCTGTCTTGTCAGATCTCTTCATGAAGAGGTCTGCGTCTCCCCTCGAGCTTGGACTTTAGGTCAGACAAGCTCATCCATGTATCACGTGGCCAGTGTCCACCCAAACAGAATGTTGGATTCCTTGTAGGCAGAGACTGAGTTCTCCAACATGGAAACTGGCACATTGAAAGTGCTCAATGAACATTCAGAAAATGGAGGAAATAAATGTTTGTGGCAGAATTTCCTGGCTCCTTTTGGCCACTGCCTTCAATCCCATTTTGATTCTGTATTTTCCTGTCTCTTAACCCCTTTTGACTTAATTTTCTGTTCCTGGCTCTGTATTTTCTCCTTGGAACCAATGATGGCTTTGGCTGCTCCAGAACTGGCCTTTGATAATTGCCACCTGTGGAGTCTGCATTCACACACTGCCTCATGTGCTTCAGGAAACTACAGCCCAAACATACCCTTTTAGATGCCACACAAGAAGCAAGTTATGTGCCAAATGGGTCTCCATCGTTCAGCCTCATCTCAGTTTTGACCTTTACTGCATCCCTAACTCACATTTCCTAAACTCCTATCGAAAATGTTTATCATTCACTGAACAATTAAATTGCTTAGACCATTTAAATGTCTTCAGCAACAAAAAGCCATAATTAACCTGTCCTGAGAAACTGTCACACACTTTGACTGTCACAGTAGTTTCTCAATACATTTGGTAATAAAGAGACTGCTATGCATTCATCAACTCCTGTTTCCTTTTCCCTCTTGGGCACATAGCTAAACTGCATCTCCCAGACTCCTTTGCAGTTAGGTGGGGTCATGTGACTGAGTTCCAGCCAATGGAATGTGGGCACCAGAGATGTATGCCACTAACAAGCCTGATCCCTAAAATCTCCCACGCTAACCTCAGTGCTCTCTCTCTTTTTCTTTTTTTTAAAAAAAATATTTATTTATTTATTTATTTGGTTGTGTTGTGTCTTAGTTGCGGCTCGTGGGCTCCTTAGTTGCAGCTTGCCAGCTCCTTAGTTGTGGCATGCGGACTCTTAGTTTCAGCCTGCATGTGGGATCTAGTTCCCAGACCAGGGATCGAACCTGGGCCTCCTGCATTGGGAGCGTGAAGTCTTAACCACTGTGTCACAAGGGAAGTTCCCTCTCTCTCTTCTTTTGTTTGCTCTTTGGAGTCAGGGTATCCAGTGACAGATCCTGATGCCTCAGGGATGTTGGAGCCAGTAGATGAAGGAGTCTGAGTCCCTAGAAATGATAGCAGAGCCACTGATGAAAGAGCCTGGGTCCTTGAATGCAACAGAGAGGCCTCTACCAGCTGACTTTCACTGGAATTAACAAGAAACAGCCTTGACTGCATCAAGCCACTGAGATGTGGGGCTGTTTGTTACCACGTTTGCTCTCTGACTAATTCAATACATTCACTTGCCCCAAACTTTGAGGCTTCAGATCAGCCTCCTTGAATCTCTAAACTGGCACTTCTCATGGGAGAAATTTGACCAGTTTTAAAACAGAATTCTACCAAGAAGTACATGTTTAGACAGAAATATTCCCCTTAAATATCTTTCCAATGATATGTGTATGTGTGTGTGTGTGTGTGTGTGTGTGTGTGTGTGTTCAAGGTTGAGAGAAATTCTTTCAGTAAAGTAAATAGATTGGCTTTGAGGTTTAATAATCTGGTATCTGTTGTTATAACTAAAATGACCAAATAGAAAAATATCATCTTAAGGGGAAAAAAGAAGCTATCTCCATTGTCTCTGGTGGTCAAAGATTACTGTGACAAAATTATTGTCTGTTCTCCCAGCCTGTGCTGTTTTTGGCAGAAGCTCCAACTATGACCTTTCTAAATTAAAGTTTTCCCTTGGAGAACGATTTTAAGAGAGGAATTTAACAATGAGGAAAGAACAGATAGGTTTCTGCCCTGTAGAGTGTGCCAGCTACATCATGTCTGAATCCTCAGATAGGGCATGCTCCCCCTAATTAGCCAACAATCTCATGCATTTCAGTAATTGGGTTTTCCAACAGCTGCTGCCCAGGGCATGTGAAATGAAGAAAGCTTCAAGTTGTTTTGATCATTTCTCTAAGAGATATCATCAAAAATATAATAGGGGAAAAACCAAGGCAAGAAGAACTTCATTTTTTCCTCTGTGTTTTTTTTGCTCCAATTGATACCTGCCTTTTCTTCTGCCATGTGCAATGTGCAATGAACTGGCCAATATTACTACAGCTGAGATAATCAGCCAAAATATGGGAAACTCCAAAACCTTGTATCTGGGGAGAATTCCAAAGGCTACTTGGGATTGTTTACCATGAGGTTTCTTGTTAAATCTAAATGATTTAGTGCTCTATAAGACCAGTATGGCTAAATTAAATTGTAAATTAGTCCATTGCAAAAAGCTGGGAAATACCCTTTTTATTTGCTTCCCATTTGAGCATTCATAATGGCATTGAAAAAGTGAGTATTATCAGCAGCAATACTTGATGTCAGTTCTTCATAGACCCAAGGTTCCTAAAGGACAATTTTCATTTCTCCAATGTCTTGAGATTGTCTGGGGGCAAGGGTGGTTGGGATAGAGGCAGACTTGGATGGAAGTATAGATTTTGCCATTCTCATTTAGTGTGACTTTGGGAAGGTTACCTGTGCTCTCTCAACCTGTTTCCTCTTTCATAATCTAGTGATAGCAGAACACACATTGAGGTCTACTGACAGGTTTATGTGGGTTAGCAAAGGAACAGTGTCTGGATCAGTGACTGGCACTTAGCAGATGTTCAATAAATACTGTCTTCCTCCCAGAGACTGGCAGTGGAGACCCTGATGATCTCTGTGTTATCCCCCTGAAAACTCTAGAAAAACAGCTTAGATATGCAGGGGAGGGAGTGGTCATCTGGTAGGAGAACACAGTGGTCAGAGACCCTAGAGAGGGGGATATTTCAATCTCCTCCTTTCACGGAGGAGGAATTCAAGTCTTCAAGAGGGGAAGTGGTGTGTCTGATGCCGCCTACCTAGCAGGCAGTGGAGCAGGGACTCGGGTCTGCTCCTTTGTGCTTTTTACACCTTTTATTGAGCATATACTAAATGCCAGATACTTACAGCAGCCCCATGAGAAGGGCTTTATCATGACTCCCATTTTACAGCTGAGGACACTGAGGCTCAGACAGGTAAAGTTACTTGCCCATATTCATTCATCTAGTGCTTGGTAAAGCACCCCTGGTCCACTGGACCCTGAAGACTTTTTTCAACACATTGTTTTCCGCCACAGAAAGAAGCTCAGTGAGTCACCAGTGCATTGCATTTCCAGAGGTCAGAACTCCAGCCAGACATCCAGAGATGAACTAGAGGTATAGAATCAGTAAGCCAAGCCTTTTCTGCTCATTTATTTCACACCAGATGTAAAAGTTCAATAAGCAAGGACATCTCCAGCCAGCATAGTCTTTTTAGACTATGTTTTCCTGATGAGTTGCAAAGGGGCTTCGAGCCCAGATTAGTTTGACAGGATAACAGAGCTAACCAGCTTCGCTCCTGCAAACGCCATTTCCAAGTCTCTATGAGGTAACTTCAGTTCACTATCCAGTTGAGACTGGAACGGACAAGCTCTGGGGAGTCCTCCACACCCACGGCACAGCCGGCATCTGGATGCCCAGACGGAAGGGTGGCCAGTTAATGCCATATTTTACAGAGTTTTCTGTGAGCAGTTGTGGCACCAGGGAAAGATCCTCGCAGATGACAGCAAATTAGAGGAGAATAGACAGGGGAGGAATACTGTTTGCAGCCTGGGCAGCTTTTGCATTAACATTGTCTCTTCTTTTCTGCCCAGTTTTAGACCTGTGACTTTCTAACAAAAGGATTCTGGCCCAAATCTGCAACCTAATATTGTGGAAAAACCATGCACAAAAGGAGGGTCAGATGGTACCAGCCCACTGCACCATTCCCAGCCCTTGTTTTCTGTCGGGAAGCAGGGCACAGTAATAAAACACATGGCGGCTTTGCTTCTTCATAGCAGAGGGGACTTGGACAAGGTTCTTACCTTTCTTGACCTCAGTGTCCACATCTATGATTAGCAACAACAACTGTACTTACCTCAAAAGTTCTTAAGGGAATTAGATGAGCTATAAGCATGGACCCCTTAGGACAACCCCAAGTCCACGATAAGTGCCATGTGGATATGATGTACCCCTTCTCATTGGTAATAAAAGTACACAGTGGGGATAAAAGTACATAGGGTTTTTGTGAGGAACAAATGGCTGGATGTTTCTGAAGGACCTAGCACAAGGCAGGTGCTGGCAGGTAAGTACTGGGTCTCATGCAGAGTCTGATCAGAGATGTCTCTGAGAGTGCTGGTTTGGGGAACCTGGAAGCAGATGCCCAAGTCTTTTCTCAGCCAATTACCAAATAAATATTATACAGATCAGGTGATTAATGAATGCAGGTTATTTTCCCAGGAGGTGGTGTTTAAGGAAAATGAAAAAGTCAGGGAGGCAGCAAGGTAGGCAGAGGTCAGGAATCCTGGCTTGGAACGATTCAACCATTCAAGATAGACGTAACCTTGGGCAAATCTCTCCTCCACTTGGACTTCAATTCTCTCTTCTGCAAAAGGAGAGCCTAGGTGATGTCCCAAGTTCCTTCAAATGCTAATATCAAATAACATTCCTTTTGGGCATCGCTCCCACCCATGGCTGGTGGGAATGAAAAATGGAAACAGTTTAGCACTATCTAGTTCAGATGAAGAGGTTCAGACCCACCTCCATGGCGGCATGTGTTGGTAACTTTATATTTGTTCATTCCACAAATGTTTTTTGAGTCCTTGTTATGTGTCAGTCACTGTTCTAGGAGCTGGGGAGACACTGATGAACAGAACTAATAAAACTTCAGCTCTTAAGGAGCAAGGTAGACAAACAAAAAATTAAGATAGAATAAGCAAGTGAGTACTTAAGAGACGCTGAAGAAGAGGGAGAATTGTGATTTTAGACGGGGTTGCTGGGGAAGCCCCTCAGAAGGTGGTGTGGATGTGAGCAATGCCTGGCGCATAGGCAGTAGGTTCTGAGTACAGAATAGATGAACACATGCCTGAATGAGCAGAGCCTGAATCTTGAAGACTGGTTTGAATGCATATGTGGATAGTCAGTATATTTTTGTCTGAAATGAATTAGCTCTGACAGTTTCCAGAGCAAGACTGAAATGATTACATTACCATTATTTTAAATCTGAGAAGCACATGGGGAATGAGAACCACATTTTCCTCCCAAACTAGGCCAAAAGGTGAGACCCAGAGCAGTTATTTGCACATTGCTGCCCCCTCGTGGTTGTATAAAATATAGCCACAACTTCACCTTTGTTTACTTCTAGGGTAAAAGAGGTCGATGGGAATGCACCACCATCACTAGAGTAGAGAATTTTGAATAGAAGACCATCAGTTGTGGAGTTTGGCCAGGGTAAGTTGATTTTAAGAGTTGCTATAACAGGTAAGAAGTGACAGCTGATTCATAACTGCATAGGTTTAGATGGGAACACAAAACCATCATGGTGATGTAAGTACCTGAAGGGGTACAAATAACCAATTATCAAGCAGCTGACAGTGTAGAAATGAACACTTAATAAACAAGAAACTCATATTTTATACATACTTTTGGCAAGAAAGTTAACAATGGAAATGAAGATTGAAAATCTAAGCCCTTCAGCATCTCCTTCAAACTAATAAGAAAGTAGGTGGATTTAAAAATATGAGAAAATCGGGCTTCCCTGGTGGCACAGTGGTTGAGAGTCCGCCTGCCGATGCAGGGGACACGGGTTCGTGCCCTGGTCAGGGAAGATCCCACATGCTGCGGAGCGGCTGGGCCCGTGATCCATGGCCACTGAGCCTGCGCGTCCGGAGCCTGTGCTCCGCAACGGGAGAGGCCACAACAGTGAGAGGCCCGCGTACCGCAAAAAAAAAAAAAAAAAAAAGAGAAAATCAAATGTCATTTCATAATCTTCTTGGCCTATTTATCAGGAGAGAAATGGATTAATTCTTAATTTAAGGCAAAAAATGAAATTAATAAAAAAACTATCAGTGTGGTGGCCATATCTTTCAAATTCCAATGTCTGAACAGAATGACCTAAAGGGGCAAGTGGCTAGAATATATGAAATAAGGATTCTTTTAGATAAGTCAGGAAAATGATAAGGCATCTTATTTTCATTGTGATAGAGCAGGTCATGTCCGCTCAAATACCACCCTTCACGAGTTTATAGGGATCGTAATGGATCAGAGTTCTCAGGAGCCTAAGATATTTCCCAGTTCCCAAATTCCAGGAATGTTTCCTGGGGAGCCCATGTGTGGACTTCAGGGTCTCTTTAAACTTCTGTTTGGGAGCCCTATTCCCAAAACATTTAGGGAAGTGTCAGATCCAAATAGTTGGGAAACTCTAGGCCACTTGTCTGAGGCAAGTTCTCTATGAAATGAGAGACTGGTGTCCGCTTATCACTGTGATTCTTCTACCTGGAACATTGTTTCCTTTATACACACTTTCTTTATTTTACCTCTTATCAAGGTGACCAGTAATCAGGTTATTTCTGTTACTAACTGGACTTGTGACAAGTTTTCTAGCCACTCTGAACCTCTGTTTTCTCATTTAACAAAATAAGAAAGGATAATCTACTAGATAAGGTTAATGAGAACATGAATAAGGATAGGCATGAGAAAGAAAGTACTAGAGATAGATTAATAAATACTTTTAAAAGCAAGCTTGTTAAACGGTGATATCTATATAAACCTAGAAAGCATTCAAGATTCAAAAGTGATGTGAAGTCTTATCTGGTGAATTATTCCTGACGTTAGGTTCCTGGTAAGCTACGAACAATCTAGCAGATAATGAAAATTTCTTGCTGATGGGCTTTGTCCATTTTTTTTTTCCACGTGTTTTTCTGTCAGAGAGTACTCTGAACACCATTAGAAAGAAAATTCTGCTGTTTCTTTTGTGTTTGAACACGGCTGACCCCATTTCTGTTCACATTTAGTTCTAATTAAAAATAATATTCTATTATAAAGGCCAATGTTTCCTGTATCGTATACTCAGGAAAACTGCTCTGGGTCTGCATCTTGGGGTCCTTGTTTGCAGAATGGACTGCTTTTCTTCTTTTCCTTTAAATCTTTAAAGTTCTTATTTTTATTACTACAACAGTAAGATGTGATTACTGTAAATAAAATTGAAACAGTACAGAAACATGTGGCCTATAAAGAAAACATTGTCCATAATCCCAACCTTCTCTCATAGGTTCAGCATATTATCGTGTTCATTTTGTTTAATGAATGAACCGATTGTGTGTGTGTGTGTGTGTGTGTGTGTGTGTGAGATTTAATAAAAATGGTACCATACTAACATGTTGTTCTGCAACTGGACTTTTTTTTTAACTTTACATATCTTGGATAATTTCTACATCACTCTGCCTCTTCTCTGTCTCCTTGTCTCTGTAATTTTTGTGTATTCCACAGTGAGGTGTACCTGTTGTAAATGAGGTTTCCCTTCCAGGTTGCCTGCTGCCTTTGATCAAGGGGAGATCAAAGATCTCATTCATGCAAAGATCCCAAAGCCTGGAGAAAAGGAAACAATAAGTGCCCTCATTTGAGACTGCAGAGCAGTGGGCAGTGATGGGAAGCTGAACCCGTGGAGGATGGAGGATTTGGAGGCATTGTGGACAATGTTCCTTAGCAGCTGAAAGATGAATGGCACTGTATTAATCTCATCTTACCCATATGAGTCATAGACTTTATTTTAAAAATTTACATATTAACCACTTATTTCTGATTTGCACATAGTCTCCTTCCAAGGAGGAGTTAAGGCAGAGGTATGTCAATTATTGGTATGAAATGTAGGTATATAAACTTTGAAGGTAGTTGGCAACTTATTCTCTTAATATTTAAAATATGCTTACCACTCAATACAATAAAATTATAGTAACATTTTTAAAATGATTTACAGGATTATATTAGCTTCAAGTGTACAGCATAATGATTCAGTATTTTTATAGATTATACTCCATTAAAAGTTATTACAAAACAATGACTATAATTTCCTGTGCTGTACAATATATTATTGCTTATCTATTTTGTATATAAGAGTTTATATCTCTGAGACACCTATCTTGCCCCTCCCCTTGTTCCTTCTTCTCACTGGTAACCACTAGATTGTTTTCCAGATCTGTGAGTCTGTTTCAGTTTTGCTGTATATATTCACTTGCTTCATTTTTTAGATTCCATATATGAGTGATATCGTAGAGTATTTGTCTTTCTCTGTCTGACTCATTTCACTAAGCATAATATTCCCTAGGTCCATGTACATTGCTGCAAATGGCAGAATTTCATTCTTTTTATGGCTGAGTAATATTTCATTATATATATCTATATATCTATAGATATTATATAATAGTACTATTATATAATATTTATATATCTATAGATATCTATATGTTTTATATATATATATATCTCACATCTTTTTTATCCAATCATTTGTTGATGGACACTTGGGTTACCTCCATATATTGATATTAGCTATTGTAAATAGTGCTGCTATGCACTTTGGGGTGCATGTATCTTTTCAAATTAGTGTTTTTGTTTTTTTCTGGATATATACCTAGGAGTGGAATTGCTGGGTCACATGGTGGTTCTATTTTCAGTTTTTTGGGAACCTCATACTGTTTTCTGTAGTGGCTGCACCAATGTATATTCCCACCAACAGTGTATGAGGGTTCCCTTTTCTCCAAATCTTTGCCTACATTTATTATTTGTAGACTTTTTGATGATGGCCATTGTAATAGGTGTGAGGTGATACCTCAGTGCTTGTTTGACTTGCATTTCTCTAATGATTAGTGATGTTGAGAAATTTTTCAAGTGCATGTTAGCCATTTGTATGTCTTCTTTGGAAAAGAGTCTATTCAAGTCTTCTGCCCATTTTTTGATTTTTGGTATTGAGTGGTAAATAGCTGTTTATAGATTTTGGATATTAACCACTTGTTGATCATATCTGTATCTCTCCTTTGATTCTAAATGATAATCTTGCTGGATAGAGTGTCCTAGGTTGTAGATTTTTCCCTTTCAGCACTTTGAATATATCATGCCACTCCCTTCTGGCCTGCAAAGTTTCTGTAGAGAAATCAGCTGATAGCCTTGTAGGAATTCCCTTGTATATGACTCTGTTTTTCTCTTGCTGTCTTTAGAATTATCTCTTTAACTTTTGCAATTTTAATTATGATATGTCTTGGCGTGGGTCTGTTTGGGTTCATCTTGTTTGGGACCCTCTGTGCTTCCTGTACTTGGATATCTGTTTCCTTCTTCAGGTCTGGGAAGTTTTCAGCCATAATTTTCTCAAATACTTTTGCAATTCCCTTCTCTCTCTCTTCTCCCTCTGGGACCCTTATTATGCACATATTTGGTACACTTAAAATTATCCAAAGCTCTCTTAAGCTGTTTTCATTATTTTAATTTGTTTTTATTTTTGCTGTTCTGATTGGGTGATCTCCATTATTCTATCTTCCAGATCACCTATGCATTCTTCTCTATCACTTAGTCTGCTATTCATTCCTCCTAGTTTGTTTTTTATTTCAGTTATTGAATTCATTCACTTCATTTCTGATTGGGTCTTTTTTTTATATTTTCTAGTTCCTTGTAAAATTTTTCACTGTCTTTATCATTCTTTACCCTAATTCAGTCAATATTTTTATTACCAATGCCTTGACTTCTTTATCTAGTAAATTGTTTATTTGTTTCATTATTTATTTTTTCAGGGGTTTTCTCTTGCTCTTTCAATTGAGAGCACTTCTTCTGCCTTTTCATTTTGCTTAACTTTCTCTGCCTTTATGAATTTATATGAAACAATATCCCACTGGGGTGTTGAAAAGGTGTTGTTAGGTGGGAGAGTCCCTATACTGACTACATGTGCCCAGTGCCTTTGGTGAGAGGACTGGATTTGACATGGACACAGCAGTCACATCTTTCCTCGGGATGTGCTGACAGCTATCACCTTGGTAGGGGGTGGGGCTGGAGATTTAGGGGCTGGAGCTCAAGTGAGTGAAGTGGGACTTCCCCTCTGCTCAATGCCCATCACCACCCTATTTGGGGTGGGGTCTGATCCCAAGTTGCTGGAGCAGAAGCCCTGCGGGTTGGGCCTGAGCTGACTCTGTTCCCTTTAATGTGTTTTAACCCCTCTCCCAGGATTGGGACCCTTGCCCCAGAGTAGAGGAGTGCTGAAGAAAATGGGACCCATGCAGGGCCCATTCAAGGCTACATCGTCTGAAGAAGATTCCATATATTTTCTTCTGGTCTAGCTCTTGTTTTGAATCCAAATGTCAGCTGAGCCAGGCTGTCTTTGGAGATCCAAATGAAATGACTCGAATCCCACTCTGTACACAGAGAATTCTTTTCCAATCTCTGAAGGGATTTTAGGGTGGGGTGGGATCGGCTACTTAAAGCCTTTTCCAATCATTTCTAAATCTTCTACTGCTCCTATGCTAGTTTGGTTTATAAGTTACCACAATGCTGGCCACAGACAGGGTTCTGAACTGTCCTTGAGATGCTGTCTGTGCAGCACCTGCAATTATTTCCCTCGCTCCGCTCAGGCACAGCATCACGTGGAAGTCCCCTTTCCTTCACAGCTGATCACTGCCCCCAGCCTTCACCCCCCCCTCCCTGATGGGGAGCCACACCATAAGGCAGGTAGTGCTGGCGTGGATTCCCGGGGCCTGAGTGGTGGTGGAGTGGCCGCTGTCAGAATTCTGGGCTTCTTCTGATGAACTGGTTGAATAAGCGCCAACAGTGGCCACAGCAACCCCGCCCAGGCCCTGCCCCAGGACTGGGTCTCCTCTGTGTCCCAGAGCTGAGTCTTCTCCTCAGACCTGGCTGTCCCACATCCAGTGCAGCACTGTGACGGGGAGTGAGTGGAGCTGGAATGCACACCCAGGCAGCCACGGGAAACCTGGCAGCCTCTAGAGAAGACCTCTAACCACCCTTTCCACTCTGCCTGGGGGTAAGCCAGTGAGTGTGCCCCTCATGAGCAGAGTCCAGGCTTCCCACAGCCCTTCTCGTAGTCTCAGCCAGCGGTCCTCCAACCAGCTAAGGAGGCTTGTCATCCTCATCGTAGGAGACCAGGACTGGGGCATCCAGTCTGTGGCTCTCACCCCTCACTCCCCAAGGTGGGGCTCTGCACATATATTCTCCCTTTTCCTCTGAGTCCCCTCCAGGGGCACAGGTACTGACCTGATCATTTTTCTTTCCTTCTTACCCAATTACCTGTGGATCTTTCTTACAGCTTTGGTTGCAGGAAAGTCTTCCTGCCATTTTCCAGTTAATTTTCAATGAGAATTGTTCCACATGTAGATGTATTTTTGATGTGTTCGTGGTGGGCAGGTGAATTCCATGCCTCTTACTCTACCATCTTGATAGATTCTCCCAGTAGAAGACCGAGAATCATAGACTTTAGTCGGCAACCCTATGAAGTAAGTGCTATTATTCCTAGTCTACATATTAAAACATCTAAGCCTTGGGAATGTTATGTGAGTCCACCAAGTTTACACAGCTAGAAAATGAAGGAGAAAGATTTCAAACTCAGGGTCATCTGATTCCAAAGTTCATGTTCTAAAGTCATTTTAAATTTGTCAAAACTATGCATACTCATACTTCTACCTTTATGTCTCTAAATAAACTACTTACATTGTCACTTGTTGATCTGTTTTAATCTTCACCCTCTCACTTCCAGTCACTGGATATAGGTATTTACCTCTCTTCCCAGCTCCTGCCTCTGCTGTTATCACATTTCTCCTATCTCACCATTACAATTCTATCATAATTTGCTTAGAAACTAATATCAGTATTCAATGGATATTTTACAATGACTGTGTAAGCTCTGTTGACAGTTAAGCCATGGAGTATATTCTAATGCTGTTGTAAATAATACCTTCTCTTGGATTTCATTTTCTGTTTGTTATTGGTAATTAGATATACAATTGATTCTTGTGATATTGACCATGTACCAAGCAATCTTGCTGTATTAACTTATTAATTTCCACAGCTTATGTGTACCTCCTTTGGCTTCTCTACATATCTTTGAATACTGGTAGTTTTTCCCTTGCTTTCTAATAGTTACTACTTTTTTCCTTAAAGTAAACTTTCTTGAGGAATAATTCATATACAATAAAATGAATGACTTTTAAGTATACAGTTCAATGAACATTGACAAATGTGTATAACCAGAGGTTATTACGCCAGACAAGATATAGAACCTTTCTTATCCCCCTGGCTGGTCAGTAACATCCCACATCTTTAATCTCAGGAAACCATTGATCTTATTACATTTTTCTCTTTTAGAATTTTCTACTTTTATCATCCTTTTCATTTATGATGTTGGTTTTTAACCTTCTCTCTTTTTGTCCTATTATTCCTGCTAGGGGCTTATCAGTTGTATTAATATCTTCAAATAACAAACTTTGGACATTGTTGAGTCTCACTGTTGCATGTTTCTTTTCTATTTCATTGATTTCTGATCTTTGTTATTCTCTTCTTTGGATTTAATATACTGTTTTGTTGTTGTTTTTTAACTTCTTCAGATTGATGCTAGATGACTGAGTTTTAACTTGTTATCTTTTTCTAATAGACTATAAATTACCCTCTAAACACAACTTATCTACATTCTAGAAATTTTGATATATTGTATTTTTATTATTAATTTCAAGATATTTAAAATTTTTCATTGTGATTTCTTCTGTGACTTCAGAGTTAATTCAAAAGAATACTTCCTTATTTTCAAATACAAGATTATTTCCTAGTTATCTTTTTTTTTTTTTTTTTTTTTTTTTTTTTTGTGGTATGCAGGCCTCTCACCGCCGCAGCCCCTCCCGCCGCAGAGCACAGGCCCCGGACGCGCAGGCCCAGCGGCCATGGCCCACGGGCCCACCAGCTCCGCGGTATGTGGGATCCTCCCGAACCGGGGCATGAACCCGCATCCCCCGCATCGGCAGGCGGACCCTCAACCACTGTGCCACCAGGGAAGCCCTCTAGTTATCTTTTAAAAATTAATTTCCAGCTTAATTCTGCTGTAGTTAGACTATATTCTGTATGATTTCAATCTTTGAAAAAATTTGAGACTTGCTTTATTTTAATGTATTGGTAAATACCCCACATGTATACTTGACAACTTGTGTATTATGCAGTTATTGCTTGCAGCATTCTGTGTGAGTAAATTAGGTTGATTGTGTTTACCATGTTGTCAAATCTTTTATATTTGTATTGTTTTTGTCTACTTGTTCTATTGATTAAGGAGAAAGCTGTATTAATATCCACCATTTGACTGTGGATTTGCATATTTTTCTGTTTGGATCTGTTTATTATTACTGCTTTAGATGTCTAGAGGCCATTTATTTCATGTTTTTTTATAGATACTACATCTTCCTGGAAAATAAAACTTTTATCTCATAAAATGGCCCTCTTCCAGTTTAGTAATATTTCTTGCCTTAAGTTCTACTGGGTCATACCAGGTATTTACTTTTTAAATCCAATTTATTGAGGTATAATTTCATACAATAAACTCACATTCTATAAGTATAAAGTTTAATTAATTTAAAAAAGTTATATAGCTATGTCAGCACTACTGTGATCAAGATATAGAATATTTCTCTCACTCCATAATGTTCTATCTTGCCTCATTGGAGTCAATCCCATCTAAAAACTTGTCCCACCCTATTCCTTTTTCTCTTCTTTACTATTTTCTTTCAAATAATTATTCTAATCTTCCCTTCTATGAACATGTTATTAAAATTTACTTACTGTCTTGTAACTTACTGCACTATACATATTATAATTTTTATACAAAACATACATAATGAGTTTTACTAAAGAATGTAATAAATTACTGACATATACTTTTATTGGTAACTCTGAGATTTACAATTTTTATTTTTTGGACTTTCTATTTTTTTAAATTTATTTATTGTTTTGTAATAACTTTATTTACTTTATTTAACATCTTGAATGGGGTAAAATTGTTTTACAATGGTGTGTTAGTTTCTGCTTTATAACAAAGTGAATCAGCTATACATATACATATATCCCCATATCTCCTCCCTCTTGCGTCTCCCTCCCACACTCCCTATCCCACCCCACTAGGTGGTCACAAAGCACTGAGCAGATCTCCCTGTGCTACGTGGCTGCTTCCCACTAGCTATCTATTTTACATTTGGTAGTGTTTATATGTCCATGCCACTCTCTCACTTTGTCCCAACTTACCCTTCCCCCTCCCCGTGTCCTCAAGTCCATTCTCTATGTCTGCGTCTTTATTCCTGTCCTACCCCTAGGTTCGAGAGAAACTTTTTTTTTGTTTTTGTTTTAGATTCTGTATATATATGTTAGCATACGGTATTCCTTTTTCTCTTTCTGACTTACTTCACTCTGTATGACAGACTCTAGGTCCATCCACCTCACTACAAATAACTCAATTTCATTTCTTTTTATGGCTGAGAAATATTCCATTGTATATATGTGCCACATCTTCTTTATCCATTCATCTGTCGATGGACACTTAGGTTGCTTCCATGTCCTGGCTACTGTAAATAGAGCTACAATGAACATTGTGGTACATGACTCTTTTGAATTATGGTTTTCTGAGGGTATATGCCCAGGAGTGGGATTGCTGGGTTGTATGGTAATTCTATTTTTAGTTTTTTAAAGGAACTTCCATGATGTTCTCCACAGTGGCTGTATCAATTTACATTCCCACCAACAGTGCAAGAGGGTTCCCTTTCCTTCACACCCTCTCCAGCCTTTATTGTTTGTACATTTTTTGATGATGGGCATTCTGACTGGCGTGAGGTGATACCTCATTGTAGTTTTGATTTGCGTTTCTCCAATGACTAGTGATGTTAGGCATGCTTTCATGTGTTTGTTGGCAATCTGTATATCTTCTTTGGAGAAATTTCTATTTAGGCCTTCTGCCCATTTTTGGATTGGGTTGTTTGTTTTTTTGATATTGAGCTGCATGAGCTGCTTGTAAATTTTGGAGATTAATCCTTTGTCAGTTGCTTCCTTTGCAAATATTCTCTCCCATTCTGAGGGTTGTATTTTTGTCTTGTTTATGGTTTCCTTTGCTGTGCAAAAGCTTTGAAGTTTCATTAGGTCCCATTTGTTTATTTTTGTTTTTATTTCCATTTCTCTAGAAGGTGGGTCAAATAGGATCTTGCTGTGATTTATGTCGTAGAGTGTTCTGCCTGTGTTTTCTTCTAGGAGTTTTAGAGTGTCTGGCCTTACATTTAGGGTCTTTAATCCATTTTGAGTTTATTTTTGTATATGGTGTTAGGAAGTATTCTAATTTCACTTTTTTACATGTAGCTGTCCAGTTTTCCCAGCACCACTTATTGAAGGGCTGTCTTTTCTCCATTGTATACTCTTGCCTTCTTTATCAAAAATAAGGTGACCATATGTGCGTGGGTTTATCTCTGGGCTTTCTATCCTGTTCCATTGATCTATCTTTCTGTTTTTGTGCCAGTACCATACTGTCTTGATTACTGTAGCTCTGTAGTATAGTTTGAAGTCAGGGAACCTGATTCCTCCAGCTCCATTTTTCTTTCTCAAGATTGCTTTTGCTAATTGGGGTCTTTTGTGTTCCATACAAACTGTGCAATTTTTTGTTCTAGTTCTAATAAAAATGCCATTGATACTTTGATAGGGATTGCACTGAACATGTAGATTGCTTTGGGTAGTAGAATCATTTTCACATGGTTCATTCTTCCAATCTAATAACATGGTATATCTCTCAATCTGTTTGTATCATCTTTAATTTCTTTCATCAGTGTCTTATAGTTTTCTGCCTACAGGTCTTTTGTCTTCCTAGGTAGGTTTATTCCTAGGTATTTTATTCTTTTTGCTGCAATGGCAAATGGAGTGTTTCCTTAATTTCTCTTTCAGAGTGTTCATCATTAGTGTAGAGGAATGCCAGAGATTTCTGTGCATTAATTTTGTATCCTGCTACTTTACCAAGTTCATTGATTAGCTCTAGTAGTTTTCTGGTAGCATCTTTAGGATTCTGTATGTATAGTATCATGTCATCTGTAAACAGTGACAGCTTTACTTCTTCTTTTCCAGTTTGGATTCTTTTTATTTCTCTTTCTTCTCTGATTTCTGTGGCTAAAAGTTCCAAAACTATGCTGAATAATAGTGGTGACAGTGGACAACCTTGTCTTACTCCTGATCTTAGAGGAAATGCTTTCAATTTTTCACCATTGAGAACAATGTTGGCTGTGGTTTTGTCATATATGGCCTTTATTATGTTGAGGTAAGTTCCCTCTATGGCTACTTTCTTGAGGGTTTTTATCACAAATCGTTGTTGAATTTTGTCAAAAGCTTTTTCTTCATCTATTGAGATGATCATATGGTTTTAATCCTTCAATTTGTTAATATGGTTTATCACACTGATTGATTTGTGTATATTGAAGAACCCTTGCATTCCTGGGATAAACCCCACTTGATCATGGTGTATGATCCTTTTAATGTGCTGTTGGATTCTGTTTGCTAGTATTTTGTTGAGGACTTTTGCTTCTAAGTTCATCAGTGATATTGGCCTGTAGTTTTCTTTCTTTGTGACATCTTTGTCTTGTTTTGGTATCAGAGTGATGGTAGCCTTGTAGAATGTGTTTGGAAGTGTTCCTCCTTCTGCTATATTTTGGGAGAGTTTGAGAAGGATAGTTGTTAGCTCTTCTCTAAATGTTTGATAGACTTCACCTGTGAAGCTATGTGGTCCTGGGCTGTTGTTTGTTGGAAGATTTTTAATCAGAATTTCAATTTCAGTGCTTATGATTGGTATGTTTATATTTTCTATTACTTCCTGGTTCAGTCCCAGAAGGTTGTGCTTTTCTAAGAATTTGTCCATTTCTTCCAGGTTGTCCATTTTATTGTCATATACCTGTTTGTCGTAATCTCTCATGATCCTTTGTATTTCTGTAGTGTCAGTTGTTACTTCTTCTTTTTCATTTCAATTTCTATTGATTTGTGTCTTCTCCACTTTTTTCTTGATGAGTCTGGGTAATGGTTTATCAATTTTGTTTTTCTTCTCAAAGAACAAGCTTTTAGTTTTACTGATCCTTGCTATTGTTTCCTTGATTTCTTTTTCATTTATTTCTGATTGGATCTTTATGATTTCTTTCCTTCTGCTAACTTTGGGGCTTTTTTGTTCTTCTTTCTCTAATTGCTTTAGGTGTAAGGTTAGGTTGTTTATTTGAAATGCTTCTTGTTTCTTGAGGTAGGAATGTATTGCTATAAACTTCCCTCTTAGTACTGCTTTTGCTGCATCCAATAAGTTTCGGGTTGTCATGTTTCCATTGTCATTTGTTTCTACGTGTTTTTTGATCTCCTCTTTTATTTCTTCAATAATCTCTTGGTTATTTAGTATTGTATTGTTTAGCCTCCATGTGTTTGTATTTTTTACAAATTTTTTCCTGTAATTGATAGCTAGTCTCAGAGCATTGTGGTCAGAAAAGATACTTGGTATGATTTCAATTATCCTAAATTTACCAAGGCTTGATTTGTGACCCACAATATGATCTATCCTGAAGAATGTTCCATGAGCACTTGAGAAGAAAGTGTATTCTCTTGTTTTTGGGTGGAATGTCCTATAAATGTCAATTAAGTCCGTCTTGTTTAATGTATTATTTAAAATTTGTGTTTCCTTATTTCTTTTCATTTTGGATGATCTGTCTATTGGTGAGAGCAGGGTGTTAAAGTCCCCTACTATGATTGTGTCACTGTTGATTTCCCCTTCTCTGGCTGTTAGCTTTTGCCTTATGTATTGAGGTGTTCTGGTGTTGGGCAGTAAATATTTACAATTGTCATATCTTCTTCTTGGATTGATCCCTTGAACATTATGTAGTGTCCTTCTTTGCCTCTTGTAATAGTCTTTGCTTTAAAGTCTATTTTGTTTCATATGAGAATTGCTACTCCAGCTTTCTTTTGATCTCTATTTGCATGGTATATCTTTTTCCATCCTTTCACTTTCAGTCTGGATGTGTCCCTAGGTCTGAAGTGGGTCTCTTGTAGACAGCGTATTTCCAGGTCTTGTTTTTTTATCCATTCAGCTAGTCTATGCCTTTTGGTTGGAGCATTTAATCCATTTACGTTTGTGGTAATTATATGTATGTTGTAATTACCATTTTCTTAATTTGGGGGTTTTGTGTTTGTAGGTCTTTTCCTTCTCTCGTGTTTCTTGTCCAGAGAAGTTCCTTTAGCATTTTTTGTAAAGCTGGTTTGGTGGTGCTGAATTCTCATAGCGTTTGCTTGTTTCTAAAGCTTTTGATTTCTCCGTCAAATCTGAATGAGATCCTTGCTTGGTAGAGTAATCTTGGTTGTAGGTTTTTCACTTTCATCACTTTAAATATGTCCTGCCACTCCCTTCTGGCTTGCAGAGTTTCTGCTGAAAGATCAGCTGTTAACGTTATAAGGAGTCCCTTGTATGCTATTTGTTGTTTTTTCCTTGATGCTTTTAATATTTTTCTTTGTATTTAATATTTGATAGTTTGATTAATATGTGTCTTCAATTGTGTCTCTTTGGATTTATCCTGTATGAGACTCTCTGTGCTTCCTGGACTTGAGTGACTATTTTGCTTCCCATATTAGGGAAGTTTTCAACTATAATCTCTTCAAGTATTTTCTCAGTCCCTTTCTTTTTCTTTTCTACTTCTGGGACCCCTAAAATTTGTAGGTTTTTGCATTTAATGTTGTCCCAGAGGTCTCTGAGACTGTCCTCAATTCTTTTCATTCTTTTTTCTTTAGTGCTCTGCAATAGTTATTTCCACTGACTTATCTTCCAGGTCACTTATCCGTTCTTCTGCCTCAGTTATTCTGCTATTGTTTCCTTCTAGAGAATTTTTAATATCATATTTTTGTTGTTCATCATCGTTTGTTTGGTCTTTAGTTCTTCTATGTCCTTATAAAATGTCTCTTGTATTTTTGATATTCTATTTCCAAGATTCTGGATCATCTTTACTATCATTATTCTGAATTATTTTTCACCTAGACTGCCTATTTCCTCTTCATTTGTTTGGTCTGTTGAATTATTACCTTGTTCATTCATATGCTGTGTGTTTCTGTGTCTTCTCATTTTGCTTAACTTACTGTGTTTGGGGACTCCTTATTGCAAGCTGCAGGTTGTTAATTCCTGTTGTTTTTGGTGTCTGCCCCCAGTGGCTAAGTTTGAGTCAGTGGTTGTGTAGACCTCCTGGTGGAGGGGACTGGTTCCTGTGTTCAGGTGGATGTGGCTGGATCTTGTCTTTCTGGTGGGCAGGACAGCCTCTGGTTGTGTTTTGGGGTGTCTGTGACCTTATTATGATTTTAGGCAGCCTCTCTTCTAGTGGGTGATTTTGTTTTCCTGTTTTGCTAGTTGTTTAGCATAGGTTTTCCAGCACTGTAGCTTGCTGGTTGTTGAGTGGAGCTGCGTCTTAGCGTTGAGGTGGAGTTCTCTGGGAGAGCTTTTGCCATTTGATACTCTGTGGAGCTGGGACGTCTCTGGTGGACCAATGTCCTGAACTCAGCTCTCCCACCTCAGAGGCACAGGATGACACCTGGCCATAGCACTAAGACCTTTTCAGCCACACGGCTCAGCAGAAAAGGGAGAAAAAGGAAGAAAGAAAGAAGAAAATAATTAAATAAAATAATTTAAAAAAACATTATTAAAAATAAAAAGAATTAAAAAGTCATAAAAGAAAGAAAGATAGAGGGAAGAGAGCAATCAAACTAATAAACATATCCACCATTGATAACAAGCACTAAAAACTATACTAAAAAAAAATCAAAAAAATGTACAGACAGAACCCTAGGGCAAGAGGTAAAAGCAAAGCTATACAGACAAAATCACACAAAGAAGCATACACATATACACTCACAAAAAGAGAAAAAGGAAAAATAATTATATATCTATATATTAAAAAAAGGAAGAGAACATCCAAATCAAGAAACAAATCTACAAATTACAATAAACTCTAAATACTAAACTAAGATAAACATAAAACCATAAACAAATTAGATGCAGAAAGCAAACCCCAAGTCTACAGTTGCTCCCAAAGTCCACTGCCTCAATTTTGGGATGATTCATTGTCTATTCAGGTATTCCAGAGATGCAGGGTACATCAAGTTGATTGTGAAGATTTAATCCGCTGCTCCTGAGGCTGCTGGGAGAGATTTCCCTTTCTCTTCTTTGTTCACACAGCTCCTGGGGTTCAGCTTTGGATTTGGTCCCACCTCTGCATGTAGGTCACCTGAGGGGGTCTGTTCTTCACTCAGACAGTACGGGGTTAAAGTAGCAGCTGTTTGGGGGCTCTGGCTTACTTAGGTTGGGGAAGGGAGGGGTAGGAATGTGGGGCGAGCTTGCGGTGGCAGAGGCCAGCATGACATTGCAACAGCCTGAGGTGTGCTGTGTGTTCTCCTGGGGAAGTTGTCCCTGGATCATGGGACCCTGGCAGTGGCGGGCTACACAGTTTCCTGGGAGGGGAGGTGTGGATAGTGACCTATGTTCACACACAGGTTTCTTGGTGGCTGCAGCAGCAGCGTTAGCATTTCATGCCGTTCTCTGGTGTTGGCGCTGAAAAGCACGGCTCCCGTCTGTCTCTGGAGCTTGTTTAGGCAGTACTCTGAATCCCCTCTCCTCGTGCATTCTGAAACAATTTTCTCTTGCCTCTTAGGCAGTTCCAGACTTTTTCCTGGACTCCTCCTGGCTAGCTGTGGTACACTAGCCCCCTTCAGGCTGTGTTCACGCAGCCAATCCTAGTCCTCTCCCTGGGATCTGACCTCCAAAGCCAGAGCCTCAGATCCCAGCACCCACCTGCCCTGGCGGGTGAGCAGACAAGCCTCTCAGGCTGGTGAGTGCTGGTCGGCAGCAATCCTCTGTGTGGGAATCTCTCTGCTTTGCCCTCTGCACCCCTGTTGCTGTGCTCTCCTCCATGGTTCCAATACTTCCCCTCCACTGCCCCCTATCTCCACCACTGAAGGGGCTTCCTAGTGTGTGGAAACTTTTCCTCTTTCACAGCTCCCTCCCAGAGGTGCTGGTCTCATCCCTATTCTTTTGTCTCTGTTTCTTCTTTTTCCTTTTACCCTACCCTGGTATGTGGGGAGTTTCTTGTCTTTTGGGAAGTCTGAGGTCTTGTGCCTGTGTTTAATAGGTGTTCTGTAGGAATTGTTCAACATGTAGATGTATTTCTGGTGTATTTGTGGGGAGGAAGGTGATCTCCACGTGTTACTCTTCCGTCATCTTGAAGGTCTCCCTCTACAATATGTTTTTATGACATTAAATGCAATATAATTATTGCCTTTTTCATGTCCTAGTCCATAGAAGGATGATAGAACACTTTAACTGCATTTATCTACTTTTGACATATCTGTTATTGTTATTGGATATTTAAATTCTCTCTATAGATCAAACTCCATAAGAAATTTTATTATTATTTATTCTTATTTATCCATTTATTCATTTAGATTTACACATGCTAATTATTTTTCCTTCCATATAACTTCTATTTGTGACCATTTTCCTTCTCTTTAGTATCTTTTTTGTCTGTTGGTGACAAAATTCTCTTTTTTTGTCTGTAAGTGTTTTTGTTTTACCTTTGTTTTTGAAGAATATTTTCCCTGGGTACAAGAGCTTGAGTTGTCAGTAATTTTCTCTAGCACTTCAAAGACATCATTTTGTTTTTGTTCTTTTTTTGCTTCTATTGTTTCTGGTGAGAGTCAGCCGAAGATAATTTTATTTTAGATCCATTTTCTTTTTTTGATATTTTCTTTTTATTTGTTTTTTTTAAAATCAATTTTATAAAGATATTTTCATTGGGATATATAATGTCTTTTGAATCTGTGGCTAAGCATCTTTCCATAATTTTAAAATGCATTTTTAGCCATCAAGTCTTCAACTATTGCTTCTGCCCCATTTGCCTTTCCACCAAGGTTTTATTTTTATTTTTTTATAAATTTATTTATTTTATTTATTTATTTCTGCTGTGTTGGGTCTTCATTGCTGCATGTGGGCTTTCTCTAGTTGTGGAGACCGGGGACTATTCTTTGTTGTGGTGAACAGGCTGCTCCTTGCAGTGGCTTCTCCTGTTGAGGAGCACAGTCTCTAGGCACACGGGCTTTAGTAGTTGTGGCATTCGGGCTCAGTCTTTGTGGCTCGAGGGCTTTAGAGCACAGGCTCAGTAGTTGTGGTGCACGGGCTTAGTTGCTCTGCAGCATGTGGGATCTTCCTAGACCAGGGCTCGAACCCATGTCCCCTGCATTGGCTGGTGGATTCTTAACCACTGTGCCACCAGGGGAGTCCTCCACCAATGTTTTAAAATGGGTCTGACCTGCACTTAATATGATAACAAATGTTTTTGTTTTTGTTTTTGTTTTGCGGTACGCGGTCCTCTCACTGTTGGGGCCTCTCCCGTTGCGGAGCACAGGCTCCGGACGCGCAGGCTCAGCGGCCATGGCTCACGGGCCCAGCTGCTCTGCGGCATGTGCGATTTTCCCGGACCAGGGCATGAACCTGCGTCCCCTGTATCAGCAGGCGGACTCTCAACCACTGCGCCACCAGGGAAGCCCAATTTTGACTTAACTTGTTATCAAGTCTTTCCAAAGCATGACCCCAGCTCTTATGGGAAAAAAAAAAATTGTGGGACCTCTGTTTTCTTTTTTCTCTATGTTTTCTATTGTTGCTGTAACAAATTATCACAAAGTTAGTTGTCTGAAACAACACAAATTTATTACCTTCCATTTATGGTTAGAAGTCCAACACACTGGGGTAAAATGTATCTCATTGAGGTAAAATCAAAGTAGGGCTGTGATACTTTCTGGACGGCCTGGGGAGAATATGTTTCCTGGCTGTCAAATTTCCTTGGTTTATGATCCCACCTCCTCCATCTTTAAAGCCAAAGGTGTCAGGTCAATTCCTTCTTTTCTTTTCTTTTCTTTTCTTTTTTTTTGATGCTTCCAACAATCACTTTAATTACTTGTTTATGTAACAGATAATAGCCTTGAATCCTTTAAGGTTAGAAGACATGAGCATTCATTCATTCTCTCACTTATTCTACAAATATTTCTTGTGTGCCTACTGTTTGCCAGGCACTGTGGACACAGCAGTTCATAAAACGTACAAGGTCATCTGTAGCCTACAGTGAACCATGGGATCCAATACTAAGGGACCATCAATGGAAGAAAATTCTGTTTAACAAGTATTCACAAGAATTTTATGCAAATGTGACTTTCTTATGGTTATAAGGAAAACAAAGCCAGCAGTCAACATTTCAGCTGATATTCTGACCAAGATATAGAAAAGCTGGATTTAAACCACCTATGGTCCTCAGACCAGAAGTAAAGCAGAATTCATGCACAGTAGACAAGAGTTTATCCCAAACAGAGAGGGCTAGACTTGTTCCAAAATATGGGGATTTTAGACATCTCAATTCCAAAAAAGCATAGTGATCCAAACAGGCGTTTTAGAAATAAGATGTATGTCCGCACAACTGTAATTCACAGCTTTAAAGCACTTGCTGCCCCTTAAATATATAATTGCTGTGATTTGACACAACTCCAGCATTACCAGTGAGAGGCTCTGACGTGACATACTAACGCAGAACAGAATCTCACTGCCCTATCGCTGTCACCCAGAGGGGTTTCCTTAAAATGCCGAGTAGCCATCTTCAGTCCTGAAAATAGGAGACTGCAGCATCCTGCCCTGCACTGGCTGCAGCAAATCGTCCTTCAATTACCAATGGTGTGCGTTTTAAAACGAGCAATCTCTGAGCAACTTCTAGAAACAAACGTCTACTCTATACGTTAAACGTTCTTACTTCCTATGGCATTTGGTTTTTCTAACAGATGTACAAATGGGTTTGTGAGTGTGTATTCCCAGCTGAGGTCTTCAAACCAACCACACCTTTCTCAACCTAAAAGTCATGGAACACTTCTCTTTCCATAAGATGTTTTTCTTTAGAGAGGTAAAGTTTAATCAGTTATACATTTATCAAGTCTAAAGTGTACGATTCACAAATAAGACTGAATCTTTGCAGCTCCCAGAAAAGAAAGGAGAAGAAAGAGTTTGTGTCTCACTCTCCACGAATCCTGACCCATCCCTCCATCCAAACAGGGAGAAAGAGATCAGGAAGACGGCACTTAGCACCTTCTAGGGGAAATGTGAGCAATCCGGTAGTCTGACCACTTCATTCTACAAATGACTAAACTAAGGTTAGAAAGGTTGAGTTGTCTGAGCCCATGATACAGGCTAGTGGCAGAGGCTGAATCAGGACTCTATTCCCGGTTTATCACTTGTTACCAAAGAGCTGGATTACCCAAGCTTTTTGGTAACAGTTCTTTCAATACCTTGAAAATGATCTGTGTCTTCATTTAATTCTTTTTTTAAACATCTTTATTGGAGTATAATTGCTTTACACTGTTGTGTTAGTTGCTGCTGTATAACAAAGTGAATCAGCTATACGTATACATATATCCCCATATCCCCTCCCTCTTGCCTCTCCCTCCCACCCTCCCTATCCCACCTCTAGGTGGTCACAAGCACCGAGCTGATCTCCCTGTGCTATGCAGTTGCTTTCCACTAGCTATCTATTTTACATTTGGTAGTGTATATATGTCAGTGTCACTATCTCAATCAAAAAGAGTCATGTACCACAATGTTCATTGCAGCACTATTTACAATAGCCAGGATATGGAAGCAGCCTAAGTGTCCCATCAACAGATGAATGGATGAAGAAGATGTGGTACATATATACAATGGAATATTACTCAGCCATAAAAAGAAATGAAATTGAGTTATTTGTAATGAGGTGGATGGACGCAGTCTGTCATACAGAGTAAAGTAAGCCAGAAAGAGAAAAACAAATACCATATGCTAACACATATATATGGAATCTAAAAAAATATATATGGTTCTGAAGAGCCTAGGGGCAGGACAAGAATAAAGATGCCAACATAGAGAATGAACTTGAGGACAGGGGGAGGGGGAAGGGTAAGCTGGACGAAGTGAGAGAGTGGCATTGACATATATACACTACCAATTCCTTCTTATGTTGCTATCTCTCTGGGGCTAATTTCTAACAGCCTCTTCTACTTTTGAGGACCCCTGTGATTACATTGGGTCCACTGGATAATCCAGGATAGTCTCCCTATATTAAAGGCCATTGATTAGCACCTTAATTCCATCTGCAAGCTTAATTCTCCTTTGTCATTTAATCTAGCATTTTCATAGGTTGTGGGGATTAGGGTGTGCACATCTTTGGGAAGCTATTATTCTGCCTACTACAGAGCTCACCCTTGTTTTACCTGGATTTACATTCTATTAGGAAAATTATGTAATTTCCTGTGTAAATCAGGTTTGGGAGCTGTTATGAAATGAATGTTTGTGTGCAAACCACCCCTTTCCCAACCATCAGATTTATGTGTTGAAACCCTAACCCCCAGTGTGTCTTTATTTGGAGAGACAGCCTCTAAGGAAGTAATTAAGGTTAAATGAGATCATAAGGGGGGGCCTTGATCCAATAGTATTTGTGTCCTTATAAAAAGAGACATCAGAGATCTCTCTCTCCTTCCCACCCCCTCCCTCTCCCTCTCCACATGCCCACAAAGAAGAGGTCATGTGATCACACAACAAGATGGTGCCACCTACAAGCCATGAGGAGAGACCTCACCAGAAGCTGAATTGCCTTGATCTTGGAACTTCTAACCTCCAAAAGTGAGAGAAAATAAATTTCTGTTGTTTAAGCCACTCGGTCTATGGTATTTTGTATGAAGCCAGAGCTAAGACAGGAACAAACACCTCGGACCCTTGGTCAGTGTAACACTGAATGATGGGTGGTTTTGATCCAGAAAGGATTAATGCTTACCATGGCCTGCCCTCTGTTTTTGTTATCTGGGTACAGCCCATTTCCACTATTAAACTATATATCCTTGAGACACAGCAGGAACTTATGTCTGATAGATTTTTCAGCTAACCCGTAGCACTTATCACGATGCCTGGTACATAGTTTGCGTTCAGTAAATATTAACTTATTTTTAAGTTGAACCATTGCTTTTGGGAGTTGAACTATTGCAGAGTTAATGGTTTAACCAGATTGTTTTAGTTTTAGTCACTTTACTCCCCCAAAGCTAAATATGTTTATAATAACATACTGCTCACAGAGCTTCTTGCCAAGTGGAGGCACTTCATCCTTTAAGAGGAAAAAACCCTAACTCACTTTTTAAAAACTTGTTTTGGAATTTTTAAGAGGTGTTCCAGTGCTCTGTGGTCAGATTGTACTCATGTCTTCAACTGTAGTGCTGCACTATAGCCCCAGAGTTGGCACTGATGCATTGTTGAAAATATTATCAGTGGTAAGGGACCTACTACTGAGAATTTTATTAACACAAATGAGGGCCCCTAGGAGGATCTCTTGGTAAGAAGTTTACTGACTACAAGCCTCCTCTGTCTAGACATTTAAATAGTCTGGCCTTTTAGATTCATTAGATTTGTGACTTAAACCACTGAAATACTTTCCTGTTACAACAATGGAAGAGTTTCTGGATTTTGCTTCTCCTGTGACATCTTGCTGGAGCTGATGGGCACTGTCAAGCAATGTGTTTGCAATTACTACATGGTTGGGGTCTTGCTTCGTATGTGTGTGTTTGAGCACTGAGTGGTGACACACCATTTCCTCGGTCTTGGAAGAGCCTCATATTTTTTCTTCTTCAGTGCTGAGAATTCCAGAATAATCGACCAAGAATTAGATGGAAGCTTAGGGATTATCCCATCCAGCCTCCCACCCACCCACAGTGTGTTTAAATGCAAATCATATAACAGATTGACCAAGGATGTTCATATACACATGCACACATACACACATTTCTGAAAAATGTTTTCAGGAAACGATACTTACCCTTACCGTATACAATATATACCGATCAATCTTATTCTAATTTCTTCTATTGTATTCTGATCATATATGTGTGTGTGTATGTATGTATATATATATATATATATATATATATATATATACACATGATATAAAGTGTATAAGATATAATATACATCAATGCTGGTTGGGTACCCACTAAATTACTTTCATATCTCACTAACATGTTGCAATCTTCATTTTAAAAACACAAGATTACAGAATTACTGGCAGATGTTTGGTCAACCCATCTTCATTTGAACAGTCCTATCGTTGAGGGGTTTAATACTTTATGAGCAAAATTCACAGGTGTAATATTCATTGAACAATTGGTCTTTAATAGTGTCTACTTAGGTCACCCCCTGGTCTAGACAGTTTGTGCTTTCAAGAAATGTTTCCTCCAATCAGGTTTGAACCTGGGCATGGCCTGAATCTCAAGATGTGTGGCCAGTAAGACTGGCAGGATTCTGCAATACCTTTAGGGCTCTTCCTTATTCTAAGTAACTTCAGGATCCTAAGGTGTTACCACTGTCAGTTGAAACTCCGTTTTTCTAATACAAAGATCCCTTCAACTATGTGGCCAATCTGATTAAATAAATGTTAGGGATGTCGATAACATGCTCCAGTGTCTACTTATAACATTATTAATTTAGTTACTATATATATTTATTTATAAATCATAATAATTTAGTTACTATATATATTTATTTATAATTTAGTTACTATATATATTAGTTACTATATATATTTATTTATAAATCATAAATTATATATCATACATCATATAAATTATAAATCATACAGTATTGTACCGTATGAACAATAGTACATAAAAAGATACATTAGTTAAACATTTTTTCTCCTATCACATTTCATGAAACAGCTTTATTCAGTTCTCCACTTGTCTCCTTAATGTAGCTTTTTGGTCATCTCCAGACCCACTTTGTGTGTTCTCTATGGAGGATGTCCAGAGCACACCAACTCCATTGCCACCTAAGTTATTTGAGATTCAAAGCTTTTTGGATCCATGATGCTGTTACTGTAAACTTTATTCCAAGCAATTAATATCCTTTTGCATTGTTTTCCTTTCATTATTCATGTGTAATATTTACAGGGTAACAACTTACTAAGTTGTTTTTATAACAACTGTATGGAGACATAATCACAAACCATACGATGAATCCATTTAAAGTGCACAATTCAATGGTCTGAGTATATTAGAAGGGCTTTGAAACCATGAGCTCAATATATTTTATCATTTTCCTCACCCCAAAAAGATACTCCGTACCCATTAGCAGTCATTCCACAATTCTTTCCACCCCGCCCTGGCCCAGGCAAGCACCAACCTACTTTCTATCTTCATGGACTTGTCTATTCTGGATACTTCATATAAATGTCATTAAACAATATGTTTCTTTGTGACTGGCTTCTTTCACTTAGATTATGTTTTCAGAGTTCATCCATGTTACAGCATGTATCAGTATTCCATTTCTTTTCCTTTAAATTTGTTTTAAAGTCACCTTTAAATGGTTTGTTTAAAGTGATAACCTATGCTTCAATCTGGAAAATCATACCCCCTCCCCAGAAATAATGACTAAGTCTCTGTCAAATTCCTTTTCTGTCTTTTAAAAATTTAATGCTCTCAGGTGACTTCCATCACTTTGAAAATCAGTGCTAATTGAGTCCATTTCAGGCTAATGTATCTTGAAAAATAGTTCTGCTTTGTTCCAAATAAAGTCATGAGAAGAACTCCTGTAATACGAGAGACCTTGTAAGCCCTTGAAAATAGGGCTTCTTTTGTTCTGAGGAAAATCCCCATATCTTTAGATATGTGTCGTATATAGTGGAAATCAAAGCGGTTGTATGATCTTGAAGTCAACTCAGTGACGGAAAGTGATATTTCTTGAATGCTAAACAAAAGCCAGGTACTGTGCTTGGCACTCTTTCTATGTTATCTGACTTAATCTTCACGACATCCTATGAAGCAGAAAATACTTTCTTCATTTGATAAATAAGGAAACTGAGTGTTTGGTTTGAGAAGTGGGTCAGGTGCCTTTGGTTCCTCTTGCCTGACCTTTTCCTGCACATTACTTGCTTCACACAGTGTGCACTCCATCCACCATGAAGTCCACCATGAACACAGCAGGACTGTTCAGGGTAAAATAACAGAGGAAAAAAATCCATTTTTTTTCCCTATCTCAAACTCCACCCGCACTGCAAAACATGACTGTGGATCCCTAAGGCTCTGATATTGAGGAGGGACATACACTGGGGGAAAAATATGATGTACCTAAAGATGGTGGAGAATAACAGTAATAATGAAGAAGAAGAAGATGATGATGATGATGTGATAATGGTGGTGATTATGATGACAATACTAACAGATGTTTATTGAGCATGTACTGAATGCCAAGTCATAGGGTCATAACTTAAGGCGCCTAATTTCACCTGTTCCTCAAGACAAGGCTTATGAGGTAGGTTCCACTATCACTCCTGTTTACAGGTGAGATTATCGAGGTTTAGCTATGGGAAACAACCTGCTCCAGACTACATAGCTAACAATAATGGAGCTAGGGTTCCATCCCCTGTTTATCTAATTCCAGATCTTCTCACTCCTACTTCATGGGGGAGATATGGTATTAGAAGGAACTAACCAAAGAGGATCTCCCTAAAATTAGTCATTTTTCTCAAGAAGCTAAAAAGGAGATCCCACTATGTGAGCAAGCAGATCCTTGAGAAGGAGCTTTGGTAAATTAACTTCTATCTTCCAGGCCAGCAACCTCTTTTTTTTTTTTTTTAATAGTAAAATAACATATATCACTCGGCATTACTCTTCTTGACAGTAGGAGATTACATGCTGGACTTGACTGGAGTTTTTGTTGAGGAGAATTTATTGCAATTTCGAAGAAGCTTCTTAAGAGAAATGGTTGTTTTGCATTTATTACACAGGACCTAAAAATATGTCAGGCTTGATCTTCTATGAAATCACCTTGTATAAACTTCATGCTTCTCTTCCACCCCTCCGACTCCCAGCTTCTTCCCGCCTTTGCACACAATGGCTGTGGCCAAAGCTCCCCCCAGACAGCCCAGCTTCCAGCGACTTTGACCCACATTTTGTAGAGCTTCTTTTTGTCTGCAAAGTTGAATCTCTACTGTCCTGAAAGCACAACTTGGAACTCTCCTTCTCTACAAATCCTTGTTAAGAGCCTGTCCAGGGATCCCTATATAGCTTTGATGCTACAGCAACCGATCAGTCAGTCACCCTGCAGAAATGAAAGCCAAGATGCACAGATCATAATAATGCAACCAGTAAACATGGTAAGAAGTCCTGTTTGTTGAGTAGTTGTTGCTTATTATGAGCTGGCAAATGGGCTAAGTGTTTTCATATGCTGCCTGTGATTTCAAAACAATACCTCATTTACCTTAATACCCAAATGATGACAGTTTAAGTCCCATGACTTGATTTCTGGGAATTAGCCCTTCTCAAAGTGTCCCTGGCTGTTTCCAAGAGGTCCAGGTTGACTTACAGATGCTCAGGGACATGACCTTAATTTTTTCCACAGCATATTTCCTGTGGTGTCTCCATGCTGATTTCTTTGCTTCTAGTGTCTGGTGGGATGGCCTCTCTCTGAGAAGAGTGGTTGCTGTTAGTTATTACTCTTTCTCCCATTTTGGCCTCAGAGGAGGTTGGCATTGTTCTTCCTTTTGTTACCCCCTCTGAATCACAGGGCAGGGCCATGTACAATACCTGACAAACAACTGGGATCAGTCAGTGGAACAGGATTGGACTGAAGTTTCAGGGGTAGTGAAAGGGCTGTGCAAGGCTGGTTGTAACCTGTAATTCCTCCCAACTGGCTTCTTCTCATTCTAGGTTCTCTTCTTAGAACATTTCCTTGACTAGTGGCCCATCCTCCACATGCCTCACCCTCTAGTTAACTTCCTACCACTACAAACACTCCAGGAATCTTCACACTTCAGTTTCTGAGCCGAACTTATTCTCATCTAATCTGAGACTTGTGCCTGGTCCTTGTTGCTCTTCTCAGCATCAGTATCTTCTCAGGATTACTGACAGTGAGGACCTCAGTTCCCTAAAAGGAAAACTACTCTCCATAGATGTAGAGTCTGGCCTGATGGCTCAAAAGAAATTCTCCCACAAGAGTCTAACATCAGCACATCACTGAAAGATGTAGTTCTTCAGTGGAAAATAACAACACAGTGTTGGGGATGGCACAGCTCCTGTGTTCTGCCTTCATGCTTCTATGTGGAGAAAGCTCCATTATGGTGACGCTACTGCCTCTTGTCCCATTCTCTGGGACAGAGGTGTGACCTATCCGATTAGTGTGCCTGGAGGAGTTCAGTCTGTCTGCCTCTGTGACTGCTTGTTTGCAGAAGTGAACGTTCAGGAACAAGACTTCACAGGGAGAACCCTGAGGTGGGTCAGCTTAGCCATTGTTTCTGAGGTGGTAAGTTTGCCTAATTCAGGGGTGAAATACTAACAATAAAGATCCTGTTTGTATTTCTATTCACTATATTCCTAGGATTTCCTACCAATTGGCTTCCAAACTCAAAAGTGGAAAGGGGTATGTTACATACAGCTCCCTAAACCTAAACCTAAACCTAAACCCACGTGTTGGAGGACAGTAGCCGAAGGTTGGTGGATTCCACCTCAGTTCAATTCCTGTTCAGTCTCATGGGGTCCAGTTGCATCCCTGGTCATGTACCATTATGTCAGTCAATATCTGCAGGTGTGGAGAAGAGCTCAGGATAGTCCTGGGCTCCGAAAATACGGTACTCAACTTGAGAAGGCCCTCGATGATGCTTCTGTGGTATATAAGCAAAATACGTTGTCTCCATTCCACAGCATGGACCAGGTCTGTGTCTGGGTGACTTTCCTCTCACACACCTTGAGTTCTCTGCTTAGAACCCCTCAGTGGATCATCACATTCTACACTGGGGGTCATCAAGGTCTGGGATGTGTGGTCTCTGTAGCAACTGCTTAATTGCCACTGTTGTGCACCAACAGCCATAGATGATGCATAAGTGAGTAGATGTGACTATGTTCCAGTAAAACTTTATTGACAAACCAAACAGTGGGTCAGATTTGGCTCCTGGCTATCGTTTGCCAACCCCTGTTCTATGTTACTGGCTCCAAGCTCCTCAGCTTAGCATTCAAGGTCCCTCATTTAGCCCCTACTTATCTCTTTAGCTTCACATACTGCTCACTTTTCACCTTCCCAGTCCCTCTGCTTAGAATCCAGAGATACCAAACTGGTTAGAATAACTCCACCTCCCCCACCCCTTACATGCACATTCACACATGCATAAACACACACAGACACACACACACACACACACACACACACACACACTCACACAGGCACAGGCAGAGGAATGCTCTGCTGTTCTGTGATTCTGTGATTTTACACTTGCTGTTCCCTCTGCTTGAAAAGACTTTCTTCTTTCTTCACCTGGTCGAATTCTACTCACCCTTCAGACTGGATTCTAGGATGACTCTGTCCCTTGAAAGCCTTCTTCGAGCCACCCATGGCTGGGTTGTGTATCTCACATCTTCATTTCCATATAGTTAATGAATAGATGAGATGTTTTCCATTTCTGGGTCTGTCTTCCCTGGCTATTCAGGGAGCTCCTGGGGACAGGGACTCAGTTTCATAATTTCCACATCC
Source organism: Delphinapterus leucas (assembly GCF_059928025.1). Classification (NCBI taxonomy): domain Eukaryota; kingdom Metazoa; phylum Chordata; class Mammalia; order Artiodactyla; family Monodontidae; genus Delphinapterus; species Delphinapterus leucas. Next base: position 42,529,918 of record NC_143133.1, on the reverse strand, counting down.
CTGGGGCATCAGAGAGTATCCAGCATGGATCAGCTGCTGAATCTGTGCAGAACTGAACTGATGAAGCCAGAGTGATCCAGAGAAAAAGGGGCAGGTTTTCCTGCAGATATTATAAATGGGACATTCAGGGGTAAGGTGAACTGACAGGCTTATAAACAAATGGGATAAGATAGAAAAAGCCAGGGTTGAGGATTGTAGTATGGCATGAGAATATTGACACAATAAACAATGGGATCTGAAGAATGGATTGGCAGCTTTGACATTCTTTACTTTCTGCCTGAGTCCAAAGGCAAAAGGCATAGCTTCCACGTACTAGAAATTCACAATGCAGTTGGCAGTGCAATATTAAAGAAAATGAAATAATCAGAAAACCATGGAAAAAAAGCACATTTTCAAATGCTCGGTTACATGGGACAGAGTAAATTTGGAAGAGAGGATGATCAACAGAAGCTAGAATAGTTAAAAAAAAAAAAAAAGCCTCTGGTAGTGGTATTAGGGAAAGAATACCAAAAATATCATGAAATTTATAACTTTTAATTTTTTTACTTAGAAAACTTTTTAACTGGTGTATCATACCCCCCAAATTACAAATAAGTGCACAGCTCAGTAAATTTTCACAAACAGAACACATTTCTGTAATTAATACTCAGATTAAGAAACAGAATATCATCAACATCTCAGAATCCCCCTTTCAGTCACCACCTACTTCCAAGGGAAACTACTACCCTGATGCCTAATAGCAGAGGTTAGCTTTGCCTATCAGTGAACTTTAGGTACATAAAATGATACAATGTGTACTCTTTTGTGTCTCTTTTCTTTTGCTCTTCATTATATTTTGAAGTTCATCCAAGTTGTTATGTTTGTTAAGAAGTTGTTGTGTTTAGAAGTTATGTTGTTATGCTTAGAAGTATTTTGTTCATCCTCATTACTGTTTAGGATTCCATTGTATAAATACACCACACTTATTTTTTCATTCTTCAATTGATGGAAATCTGGGTGGTTTCCAGTTTTTAGCTGATTTCTAACACAAGTCTTTTGAGAGACATATGTATGAATATCTGTTAAGTACATACCTAAAGAATGAAATTATTGGGTCATAAATTATATATATGTTCAGCTTTCATAGATAATGCCAAACTATTTTCCAAAATGGTTGGACCATTTTATACTCCCACCTGCAGTGTATAGAACCCCAAACACTCCATATCTTCTTTAATTCTTTGCCTCATCAGTTTCTTTCATGTTAGTCATTCTGGTGGGTGTGTAGGGTACCTCTTTGTGGTTTTAATTTATATTTCCTTGGTGACTAATGAAATTGAGTATCTTTCCACAAATTTATTGACTATTTCTATATCCCTTTTGGTTAAAATATTTAACCCTTTTTGGGGTTCGGGGTTGTCTGCACATTCTTTTGCACACTGATACATAGGATATATATATAGGAACATATATATTCTTTTTTTTAAGTTTTATTATTAATTATTTTTATAAATTTATTTTATTTATTTTTGGCTGCATTGGGTCTTCATTGCTGCTCACGGGCTTTCTCTAGTTGCGGCGAGCGGGGGCTACTCTTTGTTGCGGTGCGCGGGCTTCTCATTGCTGTGGCTTCTCTTGTTGTGAAGCACGGGCTCTAGGCATGTGGGCTTCAGTACTTGCAGCATGCAGCCTCAGTAGCTGTGGCTCATGGGCACTAGAGCACAGGCTCAGTAGTTGTGGCTCATGGGCTTAGCTTCTCCGTGGCATGTGGGATCTTCCTGGACCAGGGATTGAACCTATGTTCTCTGCATTGGTAGGCAGATTCTCAACCACTGCCCCAACAGGGAAGTCCTATATTCTTTATATATGTTGGGTATATGTCCTTTGTCAGATAGATAAATTACAACCTGTCTTGCCTTTTTATTCTCTCAAAAGTGTTTTTAATGAACAAAATAAACCCCCATAATTTCTAATTCTCCCTTAGATCTTTGGATTCTTGCTGCTTTCTAGTTCATAGGCTCAGTGAATGAGAAGAAAGGATTCTATTAGGTGTAGAAAGCTTGAAAACAATAATAGAAGGAAACTTAGAGATCGCCTGATTCAAATCCCTGGGTTTTTCTCTTGGGAATCTACAGGCCAGAGAAGATGGGTAACTTGCTCTGAGTCACTGACTCAGTTAACAGAATTAGGGCCTGGGGCTCTTGTCTCCTAGTCCAGTGTTCTTACATGGCCACGTTCACTCTTTCATTTGAGTGGTGGGAACAAAGTGAGTGTCTATGGCAAGTGACAGCACAGTTGTTAAGCTGTATCTACATCAGTGAGAGTTTCATCAGCCCCAGGGCCAGAAGACAAAAAGAGCAGACCCTTCTGGACCCAGCTTCCTCTACACCCTTAACAGGATCTGCACTACATTTAGGAAACTCTTGATATGTATTGCTAAGCCCTGCTAGGCTGTGTGCAGCCTGATAGCTATGTCTCCATTCTAAAAATTAGTGAAGAGTTATTTACGTTGGTAAAATGCTTGGCACAATAAAGAGAGATGGCAGGCTTAACTCTACCACAGGTTTACTCTAGTAAGTAATTGTGCTCTAGCCCAAACCCTGATTACCCAGAGTGGCTAGGAAATTATAAGGTCAAAGCAACAATTCATCTCATCTTAAGGAGCTGATGAAACAGCTTGTCAAGGCCACATCCCTCACTGGCCAAAGCCAAGTGTACCTGTTGAGTCAGCACTCCACCCTTGGGAAGGGGCAGGTGGACAGCCTGGCTACTGCTGCTGCGGAGTCCTACAGAAACAGTGCATCTCTCTCAAGTGGAGTGGATGTTAGCAGGGACCTCAATGACCATGTGCTCCACTCGTAATCCTGGTACCCTCTGGGGAAATTTGACCCCTCCTTCACCAGTCAGATTAAGCTTAAAACAACAACAACAACCTAGTTTGATTGAGATTTCACTCCTAGCTCTCATCAGCATTATTTATTTACATATATACAAGAAGTCAGAAGGCTACACCCACAGGTATCTCTGGATGGTGTTGCTATGGATACTTTCTATTTTTTCAATCTGAAATTTCTAATTTTTCTACTAGGTTGAACCGTAGGAAAATATGCTGGCTTTATAAGTCAAAACTGGCTGAATACTAGCAATTTCAAGGGTTTGACCTTATGTAACAAGCAAGTATTACTGTGGAATTTTAAAAATGAAAAAGGCTTTTATTATTTATTTATTTTTATGTTAGAATAAAAATAATGCTAATATCTACCACTTTTCTTTTTATTGCTAAACTCTCCACTGCACCCCCAGCTTACTGTTTAATCTGCCTAACAATGCTATAAGAGGAGGCTATTATGAACCCTATTTTATAGATGAGAAAACTGAGGTTCAGAGAGGCCCAGTGAACCAATTACTCCACTAGCAAGGGCAGGGCTGTGAATCAGAGCTCAAAGCCCTTGCTGTTAATCATTACCCCATCCAGCGTGATTCTGTACTCTCTGATTTCCACTGAAACTCTAAGTCAGAAAGTAAAGGCAAACCTCCTAAGGGAGAGACCCAGCGTTTGTGGGCAGGGCTATATCTTATTTATGTGGGATCATGCTATGTCCCCAGGGTAGATACCCAGAAAGGATTTGCTCAGCAAATACAATAGTTAGGGCTTAAAAAAGCAAAGGGAGAGAAACAAAGGGAGAGACACATGTCCCTGTCTTTAGCTTTTCCAGTATGTTCCCTGGCTCATAAGTAACACACGGGTCTCCTAGCTCCCCATCTCCCACCTCTGTCCCCATTGCCTTCCCAAGGACCACTCCAACACTCACCGGAATCAAAACAAAGGGTGCGTGTTAACCATGGGCCAGCAGAGGGAGAACCAACACTAGACTCTTCCAAGGTTGAACATAAACCTCTTCCCCCTAGAAAACTGCAATCTCTGTTTAAGCTGCCCAGCCTTCTTCTTGAACATTTCCTGGGACTGTGTAAGTTTCTGGAGACAGCGCGTTACTTTCATGATGAAGGCAGCTGTTATCTATTGAGCACTTACTGTGAGCTGGGATCATTGTTAAGATACTTTACAACCAACCAGTATTTAAAATCCGATCTAGCTGACATCAGAGATCAAATGTTTTACCTCAGACCTGCACCCACAGTCCTTGGGTTTCAGAGGGGCTGTGAATCCCCCCAAAATTGTACCTAATTTGTGTGTGTGCATCTGTCTGTGTGCCTGTGTGTATATGTGTGTATATAGGCTTATGTAATGTTATTTTATTTTTTCTGAGGAGAGAGACCTTAACCTTCATGAGAGTCTCAAAGAGGAGAAAGACCCAATAAGATTTAGGGTCCATCTTAGGAAGAGAGGGTTAAGAAAAAGCTGCCTTGCTGACATGAGAGAGATGTGAAACCATTCCTTGTTCTTAAGCCTCTGGCACTATGACTGAATGGGATGGGGTTCAGGCAAGCGTGTAACAGTCAAGAACATTGATCAAGGATCTGTGTTATCTAAGCCATGTTGGAATAGGATGAAACACCCTGTACTGGTGAGATAGTGCAACCAGTTTTATCAGAGGAAGCTCCTAGAACACAGTGTGGGTGGGCATGGGGGAAGGACAGACAAGACAATGTATGTGTTTGTTTCAGAAACAGAACAGAGTAGGGAAGTGGGGAAAAATTTCAAGGTTATTCCAGGAGCATAATCTATTCCTCTTAGAGAGCACTTTACAGTTTACAAAGTTCCTTCAAATACATGCATGACAGAGGTCCTCAAAACTGTTCTGTGGGGTCAGCAAGATGGACTACCAAACTGTTTCTAATTTGTGACCAAATAAAAGTAACCATTGGACACCATGTTGGTTTCAAACTCAAGCTTTCAAATGTTGTAGTGTGTTGGAGGGGCATAGCTTAATGATGAAGAGCTTGGGCTCTGGAATGGACTGCCTGGCCCCATCCCAGCCACCTGGAGAGGCAATGCAGGCATCAGGAAGTACTACCTACAAGACGGTTAATGCCCCAGGAGTAACCCTCAGGCAGGGGAAGGAGAAGCAGTTGTGAATAACTACTCCAGGTGTCTTGCCCCTTGGTGATAGAATTCTGAGGTGAAATGCATGGTTTCTCAGAAGGTTCTGGGCAGGGCTGAGCCTCTGGTGGCCCACAGTGGTAGGTGTGTCAACACCTTCCATAAGCTTTCCTTCCTTCCCTGTCTCTCCTCCCCAGTCTGTCTGGGATGGCCTCTGAGCTTGAATCTTCCTAGCGAAGCAAATGTTCAGACAGGTTCAAATGTGCAATAAACTTCTGGGGAGAGATGCCTCTGTTGGATAAAGAGGAGGCGAGGGAGTGGGCAGGGAGTCTCTGGGTGGAAATGCAGACCTGCCCCTGGGAAGGAGAGGGGAAGGAAGGAGGGCTGGCTAGGAAGATTCTGGGTCTGCAGTGCAGCATAAGACAGCTCTGACCAGGTGGATGGGGAGTCCATGAGCCAAGGTCACTCAGCTGAGAGAGAAGCCCCAGGCCACATAGTCAAGGGCCTTTGTAGGATGCCACTGTGTTCAACCTGTAGCTGGTAAAAAGTGTGGCCTCACCACTGACCCGGAGGCCGATCCAGAAGGGTGGGGCCTGGGGCTTCCAATCAGACAAGCACCCCACCAGAGGGGATCGGAGAGGTCCTTTTCACATGTATCCTTATTTCTGGGTCTTATCCTGTAGACTCACATAGAGACATAGCTCACTAATTAATTGATGCATGGATGAATGAAAATAGAGTTTAGGGTCAACACCCACAGAAAGAAAATGAATAACTCCCGTGCAGGGCCCCTTCCAGTAGCTGTGAACTTACCCTTCCAAAGAGCCCAGACCCTTACCACATCACATGGGAGCCTTGAGGAAAAGACCAAAACCAAGACAGAGCTGAGCAGAAAATGGAGAGGCTGACTTGGCTGAGTGACTTGTATCCCCGGGGGCAGTAGCAAGCAGTGGAGAGAGGTCCTTCACAGGCACCGGGAAGGCGGGCTCTGCTGCCAGCTCAGCCAGTGATCAGGCCCTTGACCTCTGCACCGGTGAAATTAGGACTGATTATTTGGCCAGGTTAGGACCACAGAAAGTGAAAATCCAGCTCCAGTTGAGGGGTGGGACTCTGGCAACCTGCCAGGGAGTGGCAAAACCATGGATCCAATTTTCATGCATAGCCAGTTACCATAAAGTGCCCAGGGAAGGTGAGGTGTGGGGAACTCGTGGAAGCTGCCATAGAACCTGGAATAAAAATTTCTAACACTGTGTGAGTGGGTGGTTGCTTCTACTGGAAAGGGATAGCTTAAAGAAAGACAAGACAGTCATCCCCAAGTATACAAGGGCGATTGGTACTAAGACCCCCCGGGATATCAAAATCCTAGGATGCTCAAATCCCTTACATAAAATGGTGTAGTATTTGCCTATGACTTCTGGACAGCCTCCTGTATACTTTAAATCATCTGTAGATTACTTATAATACTTAATACAATGTAAGTAATTGTAAATACAATGCAAATAGTATATAAATAGTTGCCAGTGGGTGTGCAGCAAATACAAGCTTTTTCTAACTATCTGGAATTTTTTCATTTTTCCAATTATTTTTGATCTGTTGTTGGTTGAAGTTGGGGATGCAGAACCCAGGATTCAGAGAATCAACTGTATTAAGCACACAGTTCTAAATTCCTTGCTCAATGTAAAGGGTTAAAGTCATCAAGACGCTAAAGACTCTATTATCTTTTGGAGCCGCAGGACTGAAGTAGCCAGAAACCAAGCCCAGGCCTGGTCTTTCTTAATGGTTAAGGTCAGGCCTGTCTTCTCCAGATCTAAAGGTTTTTGATTACATACTTCAAGCAGCACTTCAGTAGGCTGACGGTTATGACTCTAGGAATCCCATGAATAATTAGCCAAAGGTCCCCACAACGAATACCATTTTGACTGGCATAATGGTGCTAAGGGTTGGCATGGTTAGCTAGCTTAAGCTCACACATTGTAAGAAGAGAAGGAGGGTGTCTGTCCCCCATCTTTGCCTGTACTTTCCCAACACACATCTCTTCCATCATCCAATGCAGTGCTGAAGAAAGTCGCTTGATCATGGATGCCAGAGCTGAATGCCTTCTTCTGAGTAACAAAAATCTGCTTCCTACACACATTTTCAAAAAGACAGGGCAAAGAAATATCACATTCCAAGAAATATAGTCCAGAAAACAAAGGCATAAAACTAACCTCAGTCTATACTGCATCTCTCAAAGAATATTAAAGAAAATTTCATTTATATGTGACCACATATATATTTTAAATTATTTCCTTCCATTCCTCTTGCTCCTAAAACTGTCTAGAGAGCTCATTTTCATCTCCTCCACCACAATCCACACGTGTCTTCCAAATGGTCTTCTCCTTCCTTCTCCCTGTTTCTTTTTGCTCCTTCTCTCCCCCACCTACAGTAAATCTTGGCTCTTCCTGGAGTAGATAACTCACTTCTACCTTTCTGCTTCTCCCCACAACTGAACTATAATATAACTCAACTATAAAATAAGGCTGGAGGGAGGGGGAAAATTCCCCCTGGGCACTGCCATATTTTCCTGAGTGGAGAATGTTATGGCAAGAAGAGAATGATAATTTGGGCACCTTTTACACATGGCATAAAAGACATTGGCGTTAAACCAATGGTGAACTTTGTCGTGACACTTCACTTCACTGAGCCTTGTCTCATCTTTAAATGGGGATCCCTAAACTTTCCTTTCATTTAGTTTGAATATTAAGTGAGATAATATGTCTGTCAAGTATTTGGCATAGTACTTGGTATGTGGTCAACAGATGGGAACTGTGATGGAAAGTTGAAAACCTCCTTCTAGCCATACTTCACACAAGTGTTGATCGCATGTGTATTCCTTTTCTTCCCAACATTTTACCTAAAGTTTTTTCAAACATTAAGAAAAGTTTTAAAATTACAGTGAATACCTAATGTACCTACCAACATATATTCTACAATTAACATTTCACTATACTTACTTTGTCACCTATCTGTCTATCCTTCTGTTCATTCATCAGTTCAGGTTGTTTTTGATACATTTCAAAGTGGGCTGCAGACATCAGAACTCTTCACACCAAATACCTTATCATGAGTGTTTTTAAAGACTTTCTGAGAAAAATATTGTAAAATAACATTTTGTCTTTGGTAGGAGTGCTGATAGGTTACCTTTTCTGCCAAAATGTAGGTCAGACTCTCTCACACTTTCCCTAGCTTCAAAGCAGCATTTCGCAAAGTGTGCTTCATGGAAACCTAGTGCAGAGCTATATGAAAAAACCCCTAAATATCTGTAGTAAAAAAGTTTCAAAAACTTTGGAGTAAATAAAATTTGCTTTGCAGGACTTCTTAGAGCCTTTGTTAGGCTAATATGATATATTAGGTGTTATATCCAACTTATTTGACCATAAGAGCTCAATTTTCTTCTGAGAAACCTGTAGCAGAATGAGTTCCACAGAATACACTTGGGGAAAGGATACCTCTACCTAAGTCCTACCCTCTTCCCTCTCTTCCCCATAGTTTACACACATTGCATGATTTCTAGTTATTGGTTCTATCCATTGTTTTCTGGAAAGTTCCTCCAAGTCTCCTAGATCATTTCTGTCTCTAGTTACTATGTTTCACTCAAATGAGTATGTCTCTGAAACACATTCTCTTTGTTAATAGTGAAATTGCAATAAACTGTGGACTACTGCTTGCAATTATAAAAAGGTAAGTTTAGTACAATTGAAAAGAAAATTTAAAGTATGTTGGGGAAAACAGCAAATTTTAAAACAGCTTTTCTATGGTAGAAACAAGATGAAAATTTAACAGTTTGAAATGTTTTTATAAGCAAATATAAATAATAGATTATACAGGAATAATAGGATATTCTTGGAATATACCTAAATATCAAGTTTAGAAATATGGAGGTCAGCTTTGCTCTTCGTGAAACCATCCTTTGTTATCAAACACAGATGGATGGATTGTAAGCTGTTCAATATCTCACACCTACCATTTAAAATGTCATTTAATCATGAGGTCTGGTTGGACACACTCTTGGTCCTCCAAGTTCACCTTCCCCATCAGCTGCTCGGAGGAGATCATAGGTGAATGAGCTCGGAAAATTGTGTAAGTCACAAAAATGTTGCTGTTTTTATTATCATTATCATCAGAGAAGCAGGATAATAGGATCTGAAATGACCTTGAAAATATGTCCCACCTTAATTCTTCTCTTCTGACAGGACCATGCATGGTGGCAATGACCTGGTTTTCTAATTTGTTTCAAGAAGGATATTGTTTTCAAGGCCCCTTAGCCATCTGCCACCGTATCTCACATATAGCATCTTGCTACCCTCAGAAGACACAAAGTACTTTCTAAATGCTGGCATTCTTTTAGCATTTGATGAAATGTCTTTGATGTGTAAGATTTAGGAGAAAGGAAGTATAGCCAACCTTCAGAGTCGTGTCTATTCTGCGAGAGGGGCCAGAGACCCTCACTTGCAAAACCACCTGACAGACAACTGAGCAAGTAAAGATCTGATTCTCTGGTGCTGACCCACATCACATCAGAAGGAGCCCAAATGGTGGTGAGGGGAGTAGAAAGAAAGTACCGTGAAAGAGAAAGCAAAGCGTGGACTTAAATATGTAATTGCATGGATGCCTTGCTCTAAAATATAAGGAGTGGAAGGGCAGTTTTAGTATGTCTAGTGGACCCATGACATGCAGAGCTCATCCTCCTGGTCTACCTCCAGTTTACTTGCCCAGCTTCACCTTCTGCCACTCTCCAATAAACTAGTGAAGACGCCACACAATCTCTCACTTCTCTGAGCTTTCGAATACACTTTTTCCTTGACCAGTGACACCCCTCCTACTCCACCAAGCTACCTCCTCCTTACCCTTCAGAGGTTTTCCTGGCATTACCATTTCTATGAAACCTATCCCTGGTGATATAGGAAGCCCCCGTCCAGATCCTATACCTCATAAGAATTTCTATCATAGCACTTTCTGTGTTATTTTATGACTGCATATTTATTTTTCTTCTGACTATTAAAACCTGGGAGGTATTTGGTAAGTGTTTGGTGAATTCATATATGAGTGAATCCAAGAGGGATCGCTTTGTGCATAGATCTGTCAATATTTAATTAAGATTATTCAGGCCTAAAGGCAATGAGCAATGAGCTCAATTTATTTTTGAAATAAATGCATTAGGAAAAGAGCATAGCACAGGGAACTATATTCGATATCCTGAAATAAACTATAATGGAAAAGAATATAAAAAAGAATGTATACATATGTATAACTGAATCACTTTGCTGTACAGCAGAAATTAACACATTGTAAATCAACTCTACTTCAATAAAAAAATAAAAAAGGAGGGGCTTCCCTGGTGGCGCAGTGGTTGAGAGTCCGCCTGCCGATGCAGGGGACACGGGTTCGTGCCCCGGTCCGGGAAGATCCCACATGCCGTGGAGTGGCTGGGCCCGTGAGCCATGGCCACTGAGCCTGCACGTCCGGAGCCTGTGCTCCGCAACGGGAGAGGCCACAATAGTGAGAGGCCCGCGTACCGCAAAAAAATAAATAAATAAATAAATAAAATTGAAAAGAACATGACAGTAGCTTTCACAGCAAAATATTGTAATATTCTGTATTGCAATACTCATATTGTAATGATGTTTACAAATTAATAGTATCCGTAAATGAGCAGGCTCAAAGCTCCTCAAATCCCACCACTTCCTAGATACACTTCCTAGATATTATTCTTAAAATAATCTCACTTGATTATTACTTTATGTTAGTTTTATTCAATATTTATGGGTGAATAAAAAGAAATGAACTTTATTTGTAGTGAGGTGGATGGACCTAGAGACTGTCATACAGAGTGAAGTAAATCAGGAAGAGAAAAACAAATACCATATGCTAACACATATATATGGAATCTAAAAAAAAAAAAAAGATTCTGAAGAGCCTAGGGGCAGGACAGGAATAAAGACACAGACATAGAGAATGTACTTGAGGACATAGTGGAGGGGAAGGGTAAGCTGGGATGAAGTGAGAGAGTGGCATGGACATATATACACTACCAAATGAAAAGTAGATAGCTGGTGGGAAGCCGTCGCATAGCACAGAGAGATCAGCTCGGTGCTCTGTGACCACCTAGAGGTGTGGGATAGGGAGGGTGGGAGGGAGATGGAAGAGAGAGGAGATATGGGGATATATGTGTATGTATAGCTGATTCACTTTTTTGTATAGCGGAAATTAGCACACCATTGTAAAACAATTATACTCCAATAAAGATGTTAAAATAATTTATGGATGAGATTGATACTGTGTTATTTATCCCTTATGTGTATATGGCTTGTTTCATCTTCTTGGTCCATTTCTTTAAAACCCTACAATTGGATCGCATATTTGCTTACAGCAACTTAATGACATGAATTCTCAAGCCAGGACAAACTTTCTTTTATCTCTGTGCTTTACAGCTATATGACCTTGGATATGTTCCTTAAATTAATTAACTTTGATTTCCTATTCTGCAGAAGTTGGGAGAAGGGATTCCTATATTACTGGGTTGTTTTGATGATTAAATAATGAATAAAAAGCATGTGGTAGATAGAATATGCTAAATAAATGTTAGCTCTGTTCTTTTCTGTTCTCTACATAAACAAGATGTGGTGTCAATGACTCTTCCATAAACCAATGGGCTTGTTGGATAGAAATCTCTACAGGGAAATTAACATGACTTGCCCTTGAAAAGGGGTAGTATTTTCTCAACCAAGAAGGATGTGATATCAAATTGGTTAATCTTTTTCGGGGAGGAGGAAGGGTAAGCTGGAATGAAGTGAGAGAGTGGCATAGACTTATATATACACTACCAAATGTAAAATAGATAGCTAGTGGGAAGCAACTGCATAGCACAGGAAGATCAACTGGGTGATTTGTGACCACCTAGAGGGGTGGGATAGGGAGGGTGGGAGGGAGATGCAAGAGGGAGGAGATATGGGGATATATGTATATGTATAACTGATTCACTTTGTTATACAGCAGAAATTAACACACCATTGTAAAGCAATTCTACTCCAATAAAGATATTTAAAAAAATGAAAAAAAAAAGTGCTTTGACAAAAAAACCCAAAACAGTATAGTAGTAATAAATGTTCAGATGAATCAGAAAATTCAAATAAGCAAAGAACAAGTTAAAATTATGAATATTCTGAGAGAGAACTCCTGTTAAGATTTGCTGCATGATCTTCTGGAGTGTTTCTATACATATATACATATATGTAATTCTATGTATTTTTTCACAGCCAAAATAGAACTCATGGCATACATACTGTTTGATAACTTGCTTTTTGCAAACACTCACTCTGTGTTATAAATACCTTCCCATCTCCTGCAAACTGTTTATTGCTTGCATATGGATTAGGGGGGATTTTAATATTTGTATGGTGTTGCTTAATTTGATGTTCCAAATTTTCTGTGATATTAATGATGGTGATGATTCTTAATTAAAAAAAATAAGTGAAAATTCAAAGTTGTCACTGTCTCTTTCCTGCTTGACCCTTCTGTCCATTTGGGGACTCTTACTGGATGAGAATTGTAATGTTCAGAAGAGACCCAATTTGATACAAACAGAACCAACAGCTGGATGGCTTTTTTGCTTCTAGCTACAGTGATAAAAAGGACACTTAAAGCTTGAGATCTATGTGTGCACTATATTTAAAAATAAAATGAAAGACATACTCAAACAAGCTTTAAAGAGATATGGACCCAGAAAGTGCCTTTCCTAGATTTCAGTTCGAACAAGAACCAGTAAGTCAGCCTGTGAAAAGTATTTAAATTACTAGCTTTGTTTCAGCTTTTACTTTGCAGGATTTTTTTTTTTTCTAAGTGACCTGATTTCAAGGCACACTGTTCCCAGTGTGGCCTTCTCTGCCATGACATCCAACACTAACCTTGTTATTTCCATGTATATGTATTTCTAGGCAACAAAAGCTGTTGACATACTTCCCTGTGCAAGGCCTAGATGGAACAGGATTGAAAAGCTCATCAGATCATTTTATCTTCAACCTTGTTCAGAGTCTGGAAACTTGTCAAGGTGTACGGATTCTGGATGATCTGTCTTCTCTCCTCCCTCTCCAACTCCCCCCAACAATCTCTGATCTTCTCTGACTACCTAAGTCCTAGGAGACCAGATCTCAGAAATGAAAACTCTCTGTGGTATGAGCTCCAGGGGGTGTTATAAATCAGCCTTGTAATCCTCTTCAAACTCTGAGGGCACAGCCTGTTGCTTATTTTCAAGATTTTTCAGCCAACAGGTATTGGTGACAACCCTTAGCCAAACTCATAAATGATACTCAAAGTTATTAACCGGGCATTTAGGGTCTTTCATCATGAGGCCTCATCCTTCCATTTCTTTTGTTCATGTATGCCATCTCTGTCCCACTGAACAACTCACTGTGCCAGGCTTTTTTTTGTTTTGTTTTGTTTTCATTGCTTTGTTTTCTGATGATTTCATCTCTGCATGCTGCCCATCCTCCCAGTCCAAAGACCCCACTTTCCTCCTCCTGAAATTCATGCCTCATGACACAATGACACAACTTATTTGTCTACTTAATTCCTATGTCCTTTCATATTTATTTTTCTGTAGACATATTTTAGATTTCTATTTTGCATTACACTATTTCTGTCTATATCTCAGTATCCTGTTAGCCTTAAAGCTTCTCAAGGTCCCAAACTGCTTTAATTCATGTTCATGTCATTTAACAAAAACATAGTGCCTCATCCACAGTAGGTACTTCTGGTTTTGCCATTATCAAGCTAGGTATGGATTAGGGAAATACTAGCTGCTTTAGCAAACAGACCCCAAGATATATAATGTATCAAACATAATAGGAGGTTGCTTCTTATTATTCACATTCCAAAGCAAGTATTATTTACCAGTGCGTGGCTGTCCTCCATACAGTGATTCAGGGATCCAGGCTCTTTTAGATTTGTAGTTTCATAACCTTCAGTTCATGGCTTTCAAGTCCAGTCATCTCCATCCTCACCAGCTGAAAGAAGAAACAAGTATGGAGGAGACATGTGGTAGGTTTTCATGAACTGGGCCAGGAAGTGACAAAGATCCCATCCATTTGCATTCTATCATCTAGAACTCAGTCATGTGCCCAAACCATCTACAAGGGCAGCTGGCAAATGTAGTCAATGTGCACAGAAAGGAAAAAAAAACAAAAATATGGACTAAATGATCCCTAGGTTCCTTTTACTGCTAACTAAAGGGACATTTGATTCTGCTCGTCAAACTGTCCTAAGTTAGTAAAGAGGAACTCGTGCATTTTAGGGAGAAATATACATATACACATATATGTATATATGTGTGTATGTGTATAAAGAACATTTTCTCCATTAATTCACTTAATCTGAAAATTTGATTCCCCATGCAATTTGATTAATGGAGGTTCTATGGAACTTTGTGGGTGAGACTTAAACCATTAAGTTAGTAGAATACCTAAGGCATGGGGGAGACAGGAAAAAACATGCAGATTAACATCTGTGACACACTAACACTTGGGTGTCAGTTTCTACCTCTGTATATGTAAAATGATAGGTTGGATCTGACACCCTCCAAAGTCCCTGTCAGCTCTAATATCTTATAAATCTAAATGACAGAATAAAACACTAGTTTGCATAACAATGTATATGCCACAAAGAAACAACTGCATTCTTGGCCAGGCCCACTCTTAGGAGGATGCTTTTTGGATGAAATAAACTGTTGATCCAAGGTAAGAAGATGGAATTAGGTGAGGCCCAAAGTGTGTACAATCTCTTATTGGGTAAACTTTCAATTCAGATTTTGATTATTCTTAGAGAAAACAAAAACATAAACTGAGGTAGATTCATCCATGCCACTGTCCAATAGCAGAGGAAAAAATACTTATGGTTAAGGTAACTACTTAATTTAGTTGTATCTAAACCAGTGAGAAACTAAAGTTCTCTTTATATTTGTAACATTGATAATAGTGACAATAACAATCATCTACCAAGGGCCTATTATATCTACTTAACACACATTTTTCATTTAATCTTCATAATAACCAACAAAGAGAGGTATTATTTGCCCTACTTTAAAGATGGGAAAACTGAGGCCCAGAATCCACAAGGTCATGCAGTTAGTAAAGAGTAAATCTAGAATTGAACCTGGTATCCTTGTCTCCAGAGGTACAGGCTTGCTTCCTACAGAAAACTTTGCCTTGTGTGTGGTCAAGGGCATCGTTCAAGTTCTACCTAGCCTTTGAAACTCACCTGTTCTAGGAATCTGGCAGGTAGCCAGCTCTTCAAGCTCTAATCACCTAGACACTGTCTGTGCCACTCACTTGAAATTTATTATATAAAACTCTGAATTGCACTGATAGCATCTTTTCACAGAAGGCATTCCCCAAATATTAGTTGATTGACACAAATATTGCACCAGCTATGTATTAGCCAGTGTCGGCTAACTGGTATAAAAAATAATCCCCATATCTCAGTGACATAAAGCAATAAAGTTTTATTGCTTGCTCATGTCATAGTCCAATGCAGGTCAGTGGTGGGTCAGGGAGGGAAGATAAGGATGGGGGTTCTCTGCTCCACACAGTCATTTGGGGATTAATGTCCTCCCTTCGCAGATGCCTTTGCCTTCTTCAAGAGCCCTGGAGTCCTCCACTCAATCCTGCCAAGTGATGAAGGAAAAGCAAGAGTATAGAGATGGCCCATGCCTGTTTAAGACCTTTTGGTTGGAGACGAAACATTGCTTTGGAAAGGTCAAGTCATCTAGTAAGGAAGAGGAACAGGTGATCCTAGGCTGGATCCTCTCCAGTCCATCAGCTGGGCTGGCTGGTTGCCTGCTCAGGAGTTGGTCAAATCTTTGCCATGTGGCATAATTTTCAACTTTGAATCATTTACATGGATAGCCAAATTTGAATAAAACTGAACATCATCCAAACAAACCAAAAAAAAGCAAACACTTCATATTTCTGGAAGTCAGTTTCCTCATCTGAAATGGAAATGACAGAGCAGTTGTAAAAATTAGTACACAGGAGGTGCTTAATCAAAGTTTGTTGAGTTTGATTCTCAGCTTTTCATAAGCAGTAGGAAACCTTCATTCATTTCAGTCACATTGAAAGGACTAATCAAGAGATTTTCAGGAGGTCCTAAGTATGGTTGGAAGAAAAGATAAAAAATAGGGGAAGAAGAAGGAGAGACAATGAGACAAAAAGGATAGAAGGTGTAGCTAACAAAGGTGTTGGTGGCACCGACTGTTTTCAGTGTGTCTCTCCCAAAGCCTGATCTTAGGTAAGGTTTTGGAGTGACAAGGACCTGTTTCTCAGAATACCTATCATGGGTCACAAACAAGGTGGAGGCAGCAATCAAGTTGGTACTCGTGTTTTCTGCAGGTAATTAGATGAGAGACAAAATTGGGAACATGCATCAGGCCTACAGGAAGACAGTCATACTATTCAATTTTTTTTTATAAGAACAGTAACACATAGATCGTCATTAATCCTCACCTTCATCAGAAACTGCTCTGACCTAGTTTCCCACGTGAATCATTCTCTTTGAAGGCAGACCCAACCCACCGCAGACATTCAGGACTTTCTCCCCATCACTCCCAACCTTTCATCTTTCACCACATTTTATCTTCTCAGCATAACGATGCCCTGTTTTGATTCCTTGCAAAGACAAGGTCCTCAAGCCTCCGTCAATTTGCAGACACTGTTCCCTGTGCCAACGAAGGTATAACATAACAGTTATAAGCCACCACACAGTTATCCCTATTCTGCCTACTTTTGGACTTGTTATGTAGTAAAAACAAAACTCTTGATATGTTTAAACCACTGTTTTTGGTTTTGGACTTCTATTACATGCCACCAAATATAATTGCCATTGATACAAAACACTAAAAAAATATAAACTATACATTTATTTTAATTGAATGAGAATGACATTACTCAATGAGAATGCATAATAGTATATGAATGGTGGTTAGGCAAAATCTTCCTGGGTTAGAGGGGGGGCGTCTCTTAAAAAAATTTTTTTTTTTTATACAGCAGGTTCTTATTAGTTACCTATTTTATACACATTAGTGTAAATATGTCAATCCCAATCTTCCAATTCAACCCACACCAACACCCCAGCCCTCCGCTTTCCACCCTTGTTGTCCATGTATTTGTTCTCTAAATCTGTGTCCCTATTTCTGCCTTTCAAACTGGTTCATCTGTACCATTTTTCTAGATTCCATATATATGTGTTAATATATGATATAGGTTTTTCTCTTTCTGACTTACTTCACTCTGTATGACAGTCTCTAGGTCCATCCACATCTCTACAAATGACCCAATTTTGTTCCGTTTTATGGCTGAGAAATATTCCATTGCATATATGTACCACATCTTCTTTATCCATCCATCTGTCGATGGGAATTTAGGTTGCTTCCATGACCGAGTAATTGCCAATAGTGCTGCAATGAACATTGAGGTGCATGTGTCTTTTTGAATTATGGTTTTCTCTGGGTATATGCCCAGTAGCGGGATTGCTGGGTCATATGGTAATTCTATTTTTAGTTTTTTAAGGAACCTCCATACTATTCTCCACAGTAGCTGTATCAATTTACATTCCCACGAACAGTGCAAGAGGGTTCCCTTTTCTCCACACCCTCTCCAACATTTGTTGTTTGTAGATTTTCTGATGATGCCCATTCAAACCAGTGTGAGGTGATACCTCATGGTAGTTTTGATTTACATTTCTTTAATAATTAGTGATGTTGAGAAGTTTTCATATGCCTCTTGGCCATCTGTATGCCTTCTTTGGAGAAGTGTTTATTTAGGTCTTCTGCCCATTTTTTGATTGGGTTGTTTGTTTTTTTAATATTGAGCTGCATGAGCTGTTTATATATTTTGGAGATGAATCCTTTGTCCACTGATTCATTCGCAAATATTTTCTCCCATTCTGAGGGTTTTCTTTTCATCTTGTTTATAGTTACCTTTGCTGTGCAAAAGCTCTTAAGTTTCATCAGGTCCCATTTGTTTATTTTTGTTTTTATGTCCATTACTCTAGGAGGTGGATCAAAAAAGATCTTGCTGTGACTTATGTCAAAGTGTGTTCGTCCTATGCTTTCCTCTAAGAGTTTTATAGTGTCCAGTCTTACATTTAGGTCTTTAATCCATTTTGAGTTTATTTTTGGGTATGGTGTTAGGGAGTGTTCTAATTTCATTCTTTTACATGTAGCTACCCAGTTTTCCCAGAACCACTTATTGAAGAGACTGTCTTTTCTCCATTGTATATCCTTGCCTCCTTTGTCATAGACTAGTTGATCATAGGTGTGTCTCTGGGCTTTCTATCCTGTTCCATTGATCTATATTTCTGTTTTTGTGCCAGTACCATATTGTCTTGATTACTGTAGCTTTGTAGTATACTCTGAGGTCAGGGGGTCTGATTGCTCCAGCTCTGTTTTCTTCCCTCGAGACTGCTTTGGCTATTCAGGGTCTTTTGTGTCTCCATACAAATTTCAAGATTTTTTGTTCTAGTCCTGTAAAAAATGTCATTGGTAATTTGATAGGGATTACATTGAATCTGTAGATTGCTTTGGGTGGTACACCAATTTTCACAATATTTATTCTTCCAATCCAAGAACATGGTATATCTCTCCATCTGTGTCATCTTTGATTTCTTTCATCAGTGTCTTATAGTTTTCTGAGTTCAGGTCTTTTACCTCCTTAGATAGGTTTATTCCTAGGTATTTTATTCTTTTTGTTGCAATGGAAAATGGGATTGTTTCCTTATTTTCTCTTTCTGATCTTTCATTGTTAGTGTATAGGAAAGCAAGAAATTTCTGCGCATTAATTTTGCATCCTGCAACTTTACTAACTTCATTGATTAGCTCTAGTAGTTTTCGGGTGGCATCTTTAGGATTCTCTATGTATAGTATCATGTCATCTGTAAACAGTGACAGTTTTATTTCTTCTTTCCCAATTTGGATCCCATTTATTTCTTTTTCTTCTCTGATTGCTGTGTCTAGGACTTCCAAAACTATGTTGAATAATAGTGGTGAGAGTGGACATCCTTGTCTTGATCCTGATCTTAGAGGAAATGTTTTCCATTTTTCATCACTGAGAATCATGTTTGCTGTCATTTTGTCATATATGGCCTTTACTATGTTGAGGTAGGTTCCCTCTATGCCCAGTTTCTGGAGAGTTTTTATCGTAAGCTGGTGTTGAATTTTGTCAAAGGCTTTTTCTGCATCTACTAAGATGATCATATGGTTTTTCTCCTTCAATCTGTTAATATGGTGTATCACATTGATTGATTTGCACAAATTGAAGAAAGATTGCATCCCTGGATAAATCCCACTTGATCATGGTGTATGATACTTTTAATGTGTTGATGGATTCTGTTTGCTAGTATTTTGTTGAGGATTTTTGCCTCTATATTCATCAGTGATATTGGTCTGTAATTTTCTTGTTTTGGAGTATCTGTCTGGTTTTGGTTTCAGAGTGATGGTGGTCTCACAGAATGAGTTTGGGTGTATTCCTTCCTCTGAAAAAAATGTTTTTAACATTTTTATTGCGGTATAATTGCTTTATAATGGTGTGTTAGTTTCTGTTTTATAACAAAGTGAATCAGTTATACATATACATATGTTCCCATATCTCTTCCCTCTTGCGTCTCCCTCCCTCCCACCCTCCCTATTCCACCCCTCCAGGTGGTCACAAAGCACTGAGCTGATCTCCCTGTGCTATGCGACTGCTTCCCACTAGCTATCTACCTTACGTTTGGTAGTGTGTATATGTCCATGCCTCTCTCTCGCTTTGTCACAGCTCACCCTTCCCCCTCCCCATATCCTCAAGTCCATTCTCTAGTAGGTCTGTGTCTTTATTCCTGTCTTACCCCTAGGTTCTTCATGACTTTTTTTTTCTTAAATTCCATATATATGTGTTAGCATAGGTTATTTGCCTTTCTCTTTCTGACTTACTTCACTCTGTAGGACAGATTCTAGGTCTATCCACCTCATTACAAATAGCTCAATTTCATTTCTTTTTATGGCTGAGTAATATTCCATTGTATATATGTACCACATTTTCTTTATCCATTCATCTGATGATGGGCACTTAGGTTGTTCTGCTCTATGACATAAATCACAGCAAAATCCTTTTTGACCCACCTCCTAGAGTAATGGAAATAAAAACAAAAATAAACAAATGGGACCTAATGAAACGTCAAAGCTTTTGCACAGCAAAGGAAACCATAAACAAGACCAAAAGACAACCCTCAGAATGGGAGAAAATATTTGCAAATGAAGCAACTTAAAAAGGATTAATTTCCGAAATTTACAAGCAGCTCATGCAGCTCAATAACAGAAAAACAAACAACCCTAACCAAAAATGGGCAGAAGACCTACATAGACATTTCTACAAAGAAGATATACAGACTGCCAACAAACACATGAAAGAATGCTCAACCTCTGAAATTTTTTAGAAGAGTTTGAGAAGAATGGGTGTTAGCTCTTCCCTAAATATTTGATAGAGTTTACCTGTGAAGCCATCTGGTCCTGGGCTTTTGTTTGTTGGAAGATTTTAAATCACAGTTTTAATTTCATTACTTGTGATTGGCCTGTTCCTATTTTCTATTTCTTCCTGGTTCAGTCTTGGAAGGTTATACCTTTCTAAAAATTTGTCCATTTCTTCCAGGTTGTCCATTTTATTGGCATAGAATTGCTTGTAGTAGTCTCTTATGATGCATTGTATTTCTGTGGTGTCCACTGTAACTTCTCTTTTTTCATTTTTAATTTTACTGATTTGAGTCCACTCCCTCTTTTTCTTGATGAGTCTGGCTTAAGGTTTATCAAGTTTGTTTATCTTCTCAAAGAACAAGTTTTTAGTTTTACTACTCTTTGTTATTGTTTTCTTTGTTTCTATTTTATTTATTTCTGCTCTGATCTTTATGATGTCTTTCCTTTTACTAACTTTGGGTATTGTTTGTTCTTCTTTCTCTAGTTCCTTTAGGTGTAAGGTTAGTTTGTTTATTTGAGATTTTTCTTGTTTCTTGAGGTAGGATTGTATTGCTATAAACTTCCCTTTTCAAACTACTTTTGCTGTATCCCATAAGTTTTGGGTTATTGTGTTTTCGTTGTCATTTGTCTCTATGTATTTTTTGATTTCCTCTTTGATTTCTTCAGTGAGCTCTTGGTTATTTAGTAATGTATTGTTTAGCCTCCATGTGTTCATGATGTTTTATTTTTTCCCTGTAATTTATTTCTAATCTCATAGCGTTGTGGTTGGAAAAGATACTTGATATGATTTCAATTTTCTTAAATTTAACAAGGCTTGATTTGTGACCCAAGATGTGATCTATCCTGGAGAATGTTCCTTGTGCACTTGAGAAGAAAGTGCAATCTGCTGGTTTTGGATGGAATGTCCTATAAATATTAATTAAATCTATCTGGTCTGTTGTGTCATTTAAAGCTTGTGATTCCTTATTAGTTTTCTGTCTGGATGATCTGTCCATTGCTGTATGTGAGGTGTTAAAATCCCCCACTATCTTTGTGTTACTGTTGATTTCCTCTTTTAAATGTTAGCATTTGCCTTAGTATTGAGGTGCTCCTATGTTGGGGTCATATATATTTAGAATTGTTATATCTTCTTCTTACATTGATCCCTTGATCAATATGTAGTGTCCTTCCTTGTCTTTTGCAACATTCTTTATTTTAAAGTCTATTTTATCTGATATGAGTATTGCTACTTCAGCTTTCTTTTGATTTCCATTTGCATGGAATATCATTTTCCATTTCCTCACTTTCAGTCTGTATGTGTCTCTAGGTCTGAAGTGGGTATCCTGTAGACAGCATATATATTGTTCTTGTTTTTTATCCATTCAACAAGCTTGTGTATTTTGGTTGGATACTTAACCCATTCACCTTTAAGGTAATTATCGATAGGGTATGTTCCTATTACCATTTTATTAATTGTTTTGCATTTGTTTTTGTAGGTCCTTTTCTTCTCTTGTGTTTCCCACTTAGAGAAGTTCCCTCAGTATTTGCTGTAGAGCTGGTTTTGTGGTGCTGAATTCTCTTAGCTTTTGCTTGTCTGTAAAGCTTTTGTTTTCTGCATCAAATCTGAATGAAATCCTTGCTGGATAGAGTAATGTTGTTTGTAGTTTCTTCCCTTTCATCACTTAAAATATGTCATGCCACTCCCTTCTGGCTTGTAGGGTTTCTGCTGAGAAATCAGCTGTTAACCCTTGTATTTTATTTGTCAGTTTTCCCTTGTTGCTTTTAATAATTTTCCTCTGTCTCTCATTTTTGTCAGTTTGATTACTATGTGTCTCAGCCTTTTTCTCCTTGGGTTTATCCTGTTGGGACTCTCTGCACTTCCTGGACTTGGGTGGCTATTTCCTTTCCCATGTTAGGGAAGTTTTTGACTATAATCTCTTCAAATATTTTCTCGGGTCCTTTCTCTCTCATCTCCTTCTGGGACCCCTATAATGTGAATTTTGGTGTATTTAAAGTTGTCCCAGAGGTCTCTTAGGCTGTCTTAATTTATTTTCATTCTTTTTTCTTTATTATGTTCCATGGCAGTGAATTCCACCATTATGTCTTCCAGGTCACTTATCCATTCTTCTGCCTCAGTTATTCTGCTATTGATTCCTTCTAGTGTATTTTTCATTTCAGTTATTGTATTGTTCATCTCTGTTTGTTTGTTAATTCTTCTAGGTCTTTGTTAAACAGTTTTTCATCTTCTCAATCTTTGCCTCCATTCTTTTCTGAGGTCCTGGATCATCTTCACTATCATTATTTGAATTCTTTTTCTGGAATGTTACCTATCTCCACTTCATTTAGTTGTATTTATGGGGTTTTTATCT
Source organism: Delphinapterus leucas (assembly GCF_059928025.1). Taxonomy (NCBI): domain Eukaryota; kingdom Metazoa; phylum Chordata; class Mammalia; order Artiodactyla; family Monodontidae; genus Delphinapterus; species Delphinapterus leucas. The sequence continues at coordinate 42,507,057 of NC_143133.1, read as the reverse complement.
TGTTCCTTCATCTGGTACAGAGTCCTCTGCATTTTCATTTTGTCTATCTTTCTGTGAATGGCATTTTCGTTCCACAGGCTGCAGGATTGTAGCTCTTGTTTCTGTTGTCTGCCGTCTGGTGGATGAGGCTATCTAAGAGGGTTGTGCAAGTTTCCTGATGGGAGGTACTTGTGGTGAGTAGAGCTGGGTGTGGGTCTGGTAGGCAGAGCTCAGTAAAACTTTAATCCACTTGTCTGCTGATGGGTGGGGCTGAGTTCCCTCCCTCTTGGTTGTTTGGCCTGAGGCGACCCAGCACTGGAGCCTATAGGCTCTTTGGTGGGGCTAATGGTGGACTCTGGGAGGGTTCACACCAAGGAGTACATCCCAGAACGTCTGTTGTAAGTGACCTTGTCTCCCCAGTGAGCCACAGCTGCCCCCTGCCTTTGCAGGAGACCATCCAACACTAGCAGATAGGTCTGGTTCAGCCTCTTATGGTGTCACTGTTCCTTCCTCTGGTTCCTGATGCACACAATTCTTTGTGTGTGCCCTCCAAGAGTGGAGTCTCTGTTTCCCCAGACCTGTTGAAGTCCTGCAATCAAATCCCGGTAGTCTTCAACGTCTGATAATCTGGCAATTCCTCCTCTTGTTACCAGACTCCCAGGTTGGGAAGCCTGACATGGCACTCAGAGCCTTCACTCCAGTGGGTGGACTTCTGTGGTATAATTGCTCTCCAGTTTGTGATTCACCCACCCAGCAGTTATGGGATTTGATTTTATTGGAATTGCGCCCCTCCTACCATCTCATTGTGGCTTATCCTGTGTTTTTTGATGTGGGGTATCTTTTTCGATGAGTTCCAGTGTCTTCCTGGTGATGATTGTTCAGCAGTTAGTTGTGATTCCTGAAGGAATCACAAGAGGGAATGAGCGCATGTCCTTCTACTCTGCCATCTTGAACCAATCTCCTGGAGGGGGTGTCCCTTCATGTTGGAAGGAGTTGAGTGCTTTCTAGAACTAAAATAATTCAGTTGCAATTACTTGGAGCAAAGAGGTATGTTGCATGCGGATAAAGTGTAGAAATAGGCAGATCAGCAGAATTTTGGAGGCTGGATGCTTCCATCTGCCCCTAGAGTCTCTCTCCAGTCTTCTTCACCCTGTTCTCTGCCTTGGGAAGCCAATCTATATGAACTACATCAATGTGGAGAGTTTGCATGAGATCAGACGGAAGAGGTGAAGGACATTGGGATATTTATTACCCAGTTTCCTCCTGGTGGAGTTTCCCTGGGCTGGCTATATGGATGTGTGTCCCTCTACCAAAGCTCACTGGTCTTTTCAAAGTAGCATCTCTGCATGACTTTCTCCTTCTGGGTTCCAATAGCTGAAGGGTTAATCTGGGATCTGTGGAAGGAGTTCAAAAAGTCTGTAAACTTTAATGGAGAAAATAAAATTACATCTTTATATTCACTAATCTCTGACCAAAATTTACCATTTCCTTCAATTATCAAATTAAGCAGCACATCATAATGGCACTGGCAATGCCTGTGACTACTACCAGGTATATTTCCTATCACTTTACAGAAGGTGCAGATATGCCCAAATATTTTTATGCTCGTCACTACTTTGAAATTGTAGTGATTCTTTGACTACCGCCAGATCTTTTAAGGTAATGTGCCAAAAAAGAAACATTTATATTAATACATTACAAACTTATTTTATTTAAATATTTTATTCATCATATTTTAATAGAGCTGGCTTCTTTTTTAACTCTAAGTATTTTATTGAATTCATTTAAAAACTATCTTGAGTTGGGGGTCTTCAGGGTCCAGCAGACAGATAAAAGTTTAGGAGTCTATGCAGTAATCACTTCCCATCCTTGTTCCATTGAGCCTGGTGGTGGTGACTGTTCCCCTCTCACTAGCATAGGGGACCTGCATTTGTCATTTCTCTACTCCCTGAAACACCATTTAAGTAATCCCTTTATTAAACCTTCCTTAAATTATCCTAAGTTTAACGTGTCATCTCTGTCCTGCTGGTATGCTGACTGATACAGCTTGTAAAGGACTTTGACTTCATAGTCAAGAGTAGCTGTGGGACCTTGGGCAGGTCACTTGACTTCTGTGAGCCTCTGTTTTTCTAATTTGTAAAATGGAGGTAATACCTAACCCACTAACATCAAAACATTCAGGTTATTGTCAGGACAAGTCAATGTAATATGTTTGATTATTAGTTGACGCACTAAAATTATTGCATAAGCCCTGTCATTTACATCTCAGCTTTCCTTCCCTTCCTTCTCTCTGTTCTGCTTGGCCAGCAGGTTGGCAGGACCAAAATATATTGCTTCAGCCTGAAGATAGGGGTCATTGCAGAGGGCACTAGCACTAGTGTTGCTTCTATTGTTAAGGCTTTGCAGCTGAGTCAGGGGAAGTATTGTTTTTAGTCTTTCCCTCTTCAACCAACTCTAGATGAAGTAAGTTCTCATTTAAGAACCCAGACAATATTTCTCAAACAGGGGTAATATATAGACATTACTTCCAATAATATTTTGTTTCGTTTTGTTTTGTTTTGTGGGGGGTTATGCGGTCCTCTCACTGTTGTGGCCTCTCCCGTTGCGGAGCACAGGCTCCGGACGTGTAGGCTCAGCGGCCATGGCTCACAGGCCCAGCTGCTCCGCGGCATGTGGGATCTTCCTGGACCAGGGCACAAACCCGTGTCCCCTGCATCAGCAGGCAGACTCTCAACCATTGAGCCACCAGGGAAGCCCCCAAGAATATTTTAATACATAGTGATTTCCCTGTGTTGTTCAATTATTTTAATTGCAATATTATTTAAATGTGTACAAATAAATTGGATATATACTCTTATGCTTATAGTTCTTGTACAGCTATTAATCAAAAACAAATTTGCAAATTAAATACAGAAGACGATTAAGATGATAAAGTGAGCATATGCTATAATGCCCTTTTCCTCCTCTAAATATATAGAATAAAATTTCCCATAACAGTGCTGTGAAACAAGAGGGACTCTTTTCCAGAGACCAGAAATTATAAACAATTTCTGAAAGGCTTGAGACAGATGGGATATGAATAATCGATGAAGCTGTAGCCCTAACCCTGCTGTGGGGAGCTTGTTCCCAGTTGGGAGTGGCTTCAGATACTCTGTCTAAATGCTGAGGATTGGATACTGGAGCAGGAGGGAGATCTAGGGAGCTCTTTGTGGTCAAAGTGGCTTCTACCAGAGTAGGAGAGTTCAGATGGCTTGCCCCCTCCCCCTCACGGCTACCATGCACACCTCACACGCCAGGGCAGCAACTGAAAGGTCTGTTCCTAGGTGGGAACAGTAAGTGAAGGCATTGGACCTAAGAGGTAGAATAGGCCCCTGGGTGGCTTGTGATATTCAAGGGAAATAAGGAGTCTCTGTGACTAGAAAACTAGCTACTGACCTTCCAGCTAGCAGTACATCCACCTTTGGTTTATCATCACTGGCAATAGGCAGTATAATCCAGCTCTCAAATAGTCAAGCAATCAAAGATACAGAGACCAGCACAAAACCAAGATTCATGCAACATTTAAGAAAGTCAATCTAACAATTGAGTCAACAAACTCAACCAATATTAGTTGTGAGAACTAAGGAAAACAAATTAATGTAGCAAATACAGAGAGATGAGAAAGGACATTGGATTCAAATAAAGAGACTCAACTAGAGATCTAGATTATAGAAAGTTGTTGGAATAAAAGGAGAGATTAGCAGATGTACTAAATAGCAGAATGTATAGAACTGAGAAGAGAACTCATAACTGGAAGATCATTGAGAAATTTTCTCAGAAGGCAAAGTAAAATGGCAAAAAAAAACATCAAAGAACAATTAAAAAATAAGAAGTTCTAAGAGGGGTTCTGGAAGAAAAGACACAGAGAATAGATAGAAAGAGATAGTCAAAAAATAATGAAAGAAACATATTCAATTTCAGGAAGACATGAGTTAAAAAGGACTATTAGGAATTGGGCAGGAGGCATATAAAATGATTCACATCCAGAAATATTGTAGAAAAAATTTAGACCACCAAAAATTAAGAGGAAATTCAAAAACCTTTCTGACAAGGGGGAAAAAGAGCTTCTCTACAAAAGGATAAGAATCATATTGGCATAAGTCTTCTAATTCACAACACTGAATGCAAGAAGAAAACATAACAGTATCATCAGCGTTCTATACCCAACCAAACTACTGTTCAATTCAGATGGGAGGACAAAATAGACACATTTCAGTGACTGGAATGTTTTGCCATCCTTAAACGCTAACTGAAACAATTACTAGAAATTGCAGTTGGTAAAATGAATCAAAATAAATCTAAGAAAAAATATGGGGTAAAAAAAAGGAAAAGAGAAAACAAAAACAGTAAAATATATTAAAAAGAATAAAAATGTTTTGATTATTAAAATAGCTGATAAATAAATCTCAGAGTTGGTACTGAAAGCAGATCAAGGAAATGTGGGAATTTAAAATTTGGTTAGGTTTTGTCCTATTTGGGAAGAAATTATAGACACCAATTAACTCTAGATATTGATTAAAAGAACCCAAAACCCTAAGCATAGTTGGGAGCTAAGAACTCCCACGTAGCACAAAGGACTTACCTGAACACTATGCTAAGAGATTTGAGCAAATGTTAGTCTGGTTTCTACCTGCACTAGGCAGTGTCCTTAAGGGTGACCTCTGGGCTGAGTCTTCATTCAAGAAAACACAATGCTACCAAACTGCAGAATGAACATTATCCCAAGTCTTACTGACAAACCATTTTCAGTAATTCTCCACTTTCTCCCCTCCTGTAATTTCCCATTTCCCTGTAACCCCCTTTATGTTCTCCTATAGCCCAATTTCGTTCCTTCTCTGTTTTCCCTTGAAAACCTCGGTCACCTTTGTCTTAGTTGCCGTTGAGCTCAGTCTGTACTGGAGTGTCTTTCCCCTATGGCAGCCGTCTGAATAAAATCTGCCTTGTTGTCTTTAACAAGAACCCAGCCCAGTTTTTTGGACAGTGTTAAAAGTTTTAGATAGCAGTTAGAATGGTAAAAGTAAAATGTATAGTTTCTGAGTCTGAGGAGACCTCAAAGAAGGTCTCTTTCAGGAGGAGACAAATTTAAGCCAAGACCTGAGGGACAAAAATGGGGCAGACTTTCCAAAACCTGGGGTGGGTGTATTTTCATACAGAGGCCACAGCAAATACAAAGGCCTTGAGTTGGAAAAGTGCTTAGCAGTTTGGAGCAACAATAGGGACTAAATGTGACAAAAATGAAAAGTGGGAGAGTATGAGGTGAGATTAGGGAAGGAGGTGGGGTGGCTAGTAAGTTACTGGGCTGCTTGATTTTGGCAGCCCAAAATCAAGAGATCTAGGCACCCCCATTCCTGCCTAGATCTCTGCAATAATTCTGAATGCTTTATAGTTCATCTGTGTCCTTGTCTATCTCTCTCCCCAGGCAAGAAGCTTGATGAAGGCAAGGACTGTATCTCATGGTATTTCCCCAGCACTTCACAGTTCCCTAGCCAGTTCACAGTAAGTGCTCAATGAATCGATGGTTGTCAATTCCTGAGCTTTTCTTCTCTCTCCCCCATGAAGTCTATAACTCTGCCAGATTTGAGATTTAAAAGGAGAGAAGAAACTGTCTTATGTTTCTTTACAGAGTCCTGAGACAGTGTAGAAATAAAGGCTACAGCTGCAGGCAAGTCCCTGACAAAAGGTCCAGGCTTCGAGAGGGGGGGCACTCCCCAACACATTACTTGACTCTGACTCCCTTACTGTCCCCATGCCCCCATCACCTTAACACACAGGCAGCTTAGACCTGAGAAGTTGAAAAAATGGGTTCCTGAGTTTAAAATCCTAAGCATCTTCCTGGGATATGTGCCTACACATTGCTGGTCATCCCACTGGGGCTGTCCTGCAAAACTGAAGATTGACACATAAAGCTCTACAGATTTTCATCAGGATACAATTAGGTGTCACTGGATGGGTAATGGGTGGCCCTTCCACGTAAGAGAGGTTTCTCAGAGGTTTCCCTGTTCCCTTTGATAAAGCAAGATAAAACGAACTATTGACCAACTCAGTGTGTTTATATTTTCTTGGAAGAAAGAAACACTAGGAGAAGTGACTTGCTCTTTTTCTGGGAGCACTCAGATGGTACTGTTGACTGGACTTACCTTACAGGGGGCTGGGGAAATAGCTCTGCCTCTCCCTCCCCATTACCATGGAGCTCATGAACTTATTCTTTGAGAACTGAAGTCTTCCGTGACTTACCCTAGAAATAAACAAAGTTGTTATGACTGACATGGCTTTACAACCTATAAGAGAAAATTTTAATTCTGTAGAGAGAAGTCTTCTGTTCCTTGAGAAAATCTAGAGTGATAGGGGTGGTTTAGTCTAATTCTCTCCATATTAGAGACCAAAGTTGCGTAAACATTGATGTCAGTGATTGCCTCAATCCTATTTCACACTGAAGGTGATGCAAGATTATTAGGAAAAAGGTCTCTTGCTTGGGTGTTTTGAAAATTAAAAAGTTTTTCAGATGATTCTGCTATACTCCCATAGTTAAAACCATCACTTTTTAAAAAAAGAACAGAATGTATCCAATTTCTCTTGAGTTTGGTATATAAGTTTGTGTGTTTATGTGTTTGAGGAGTAAAGATGTGAAGGTGGGTTCCAACATGTGTTTCTCACTATTTTTGGAAGGCGGTTTTGAGAGGCACTGATTCCTGGAACAAGTTGAGGTTATAAACTTCCTTACTCATCCTCTTAGAAACTGGTTTAGACATATCCTTCATGAAATCTTTTCTGATTCACCCAAGGAGACTTGATCCTTTTTCTCCTTTGACCCCACTCCACCAGGAACAAACATTTATTCAGGTGCTTACAACCCTGCATAGTAATTTATGCTTATCTGTACCCCCCATCCCCAGCCCCATCCATAAAGAACTTCTCCATGGGCTGCGTAGAATTCTTCCTCTCTATAACCCTAGATGTCTGTAAATGTTTGCTGAATAAATGAGATTGAACAGACAGGGCAACAATTCCCAACTGAGGGACTGTTGATCCTCCAGACTTTTATAAAGGCAATAACTAATATTCACAATCTATTTTAAACGTTAAATAGTTTTTTTTAACATCTTTATTGGAGTATAATTACTTTACAATGTTGTTACTTTCTGCTGTATAACAAAGTGAATCAGCTATATGTATACAAATATCCCCATATCCCCCCTCTTGCACCTCCCTCCCACCCTCCCTATCCCACCCGTCTAGGTGGTCACAAAGCACTGAGCTGATCTCCCTGAGCTCTGCGGCTGCTTCCGACTAGCTATCTATTTTACATTTGGTAGTGTATATAGGTCAATGCCACTCTCTCACTTCATCCCAGCTCACCCTTCCCCCTCCCAGTATCCTCAAGTCCATTCTCTATGACTGCATCTTTATTCCTCTCTTGCCCCTAGGTTCATCAGAACCTTTTTCTTTTTTTTTTAGATTCCATACATATGTGTTAGCATACAGTATTGCTTTTTCTCTTTCTGACTTACTTCACTCTGTATGACAGATGCGAGGTCCATCCACCTCACTACAAATAGTTCAATTTTATATCTTTTGATGGCTGAGTAATATGCCATTGTATATATATGCCACATCTTCTTTATCTATTCATCTGTCGATGGACACTTAGGTTGTCTCCATGTCCTGGCTATTGTAAATAGTGCTACAATGAACATTGTGGTACATATCTCTTTTTGAACTATGGTTTTCTTAGGGTATATGCCCAGTAGTGGGATTGCTGCATTGTATGGTAGTTATATTTTTAGGTTTTTAAGAAACGTCCATACTGTTCTCCATAGTGGCTGTATCAATTTACATTCCCACCAACAGCGCAAGAGGGTTCCCTTTTCTCCACACCTTCTCAAGCATTTATTGTCTGTAGATTTTTTCATGACGGCCATACTGACTGGTATGAGGTAATACCTCACTGCGGGTTTGATGTGCATTTCTCTAATGATTAGTGATGTTGAACATCCTTTCATGTGTTTGTTGGCAATCTGTATGTCTTCTTTGGAGAAGTGTCTGTTTAGGTCTTCCACCCATTTTTAGATTGGATTGTTTGTTTTATTGATATTGAGCTGCATGAGTTGCTTGTAAATTTTGGAGATTAATCCTTTGTCAGTTGCTTCATTTGAGAATATTTTCTCCCATTCTGAGGGCTGTCTTTTCACCTTGATTATGGTTTTCTTTGCTGTGCAAAAGCTTTTAAATTTCATTAAGACCTATTTGTTTATTTTTGTTTTTATTTCCATTTCTCTAGGAGGTGGATCAAAAAGGATCTTGCTGTGATTTATGTCATAGAGTGTTCTGCCTGTGTTTTCCTCTAAGAGTTTTATAGGGTCTGGCCATATATTTAAGTCTTCAATCCATTTTGAGGTTTTTTGTGTGTGTATGGTGTTAGGGTGTGTTTTAATTTCATTCTTTTACATGTAGCTGTCCAGTTTTCCCAGCACCACTTATTGAAGAGGCTGTCTTTTCTCTATTGTATATTCTTGCCTCCTTTATCAAAGATAAGGTGACCATATGTGCATGGGTTTATCCCTGGGCTTTCTATCCTGTTCCATTGATCAATATGTCTGTTTTTGTGCCAGTATCATACTGTCTTGGTTACTGTAGCTTTGTAGTATAGTCTGAAGTCAGGGACCCTGATTCCTCCAGCTTCATTGTTCTTTCCCAAGATTGCTTTGGCTATTAGGGGTCTTTTGTGTTTCCATACAAATTGTGAAATTTTTTGTTCTAGTTCTGTGAAAAATGCCATTGGTAGTTTGATAGGGATTGCATCAAATCTGTAGATTTCTTTGGTTGCATAGTCATTTTCACAATGTTGATTCTTCCAGTCCAAGAACATGGTATATCTATCCATCTGTTTGTATCATCTTTAATTTCTTTCATCCATGTGTTATAGTTATTATCTGCATACAGATCTTTTGTCTCCTTATGTAGGTTTATTCCTAGATATTTTATTCTTTTTGTTTCAATGGTAAATGGGAGTGTTTCCTTTGTTTCTCTTTCAGATTTATCATCACTAGTGTATAGAAATGCAAGAGATTTCTGTGCATTAATTTTGTATCCTGCTACTTCACCAAATTCATTGATTAGCTCTAATAGTTTTCTGGTAGCATCTTTAGGATTCTCTATGTGTAGTATCATGTCATCTGCAAACAGTGACTGTTTTACTTCTTTTTTTCCATTTTGGATTCCTTTTGTTTCTTTTTCTTCTCTGATTGCTGTGGCTAAAACTTCCAAAACTATGTTGAATAATAGTGGTGAGAGTGAGAAAACTTGTCTTGTTCCTGATCCTAGAGGAAATGGTTTCAGTTTTTGACCACTGTGAATGATGTTGGCTGTGGGTTTGTCATATATGTCTTTTATTTTGTTGAGGTAGGTTCCCTCTATGCCCACTTATTGGAGAGTTTTTATCATAAACTCATGTTGAATTTTTGTCAAAAGCTTTTTCTGCATCTATTGAGATGATCATATGTTTTTTCTCCTTCAATTTGTTAATACAGTGTATCACATTAATTGATTTGCATATATTGAAGAATCCTTGCATTCCTGGGATAAACCCTACTTGACCATGGTGTATGATTCTTTTAATGTGCTGTTGGATTCTGTTGCTAGTATTTTGTTGAGGATTTTTGCATCTATGTTCATCAGTGATATTGGCCTGTAGTTTTCTTTTTTGTGTCACTTTTGTCTGGTTTTGGTATCAGGGTGATAGTGGCCTCATAGAATGAGTTTGAGAGTGTTCCACCTTCTGCTATATTTTGGAAGAGTTTGAGAAGGATAGGTGTTCGATGGAAGTCACCTGTGAAGCCATCTGCCTTGGGCTTTTGTTTGTTAGAAGATTTTTAATCACAGTATCCATTTCAATGCTTGTGATTGGTCTGTTCATATTTTCTATTTTTTTCTGGTTCAGTCTTAGATGATTGTGCTTTTCTAAGAATTTATTCATTTCTTCCAAGGTGTCCATTTTATTGGCATATAGTTGCTTGTAGTAGTCTCTTATGATCCTTTGTATTTCTGCAGTGTCAGTTGTTACTTTTTTTTTTTTTTAGCGGTATGCGGGCCTCTCACTGTTGTGGCCTCTCCCGTTGTGGAGCACAGGCTCTGGATGCACAGGCTCAGTGGCCATGGCTCATGGGCCCAGCTGCTCCATGGCATGTGGGATCTTCCTGGACCGGGGCATGAACCTGTGTCCCCTGCATCAGCAGGTGGACTCTCAACCACTGTGCCACGAGGAAAGCCCCGTTACTTCTTTTTTATTTCCAATTCTGTTGATTTGAGTCTTCTCCCTTTTTTTCTTGATGAGTCTGGGTAAAGGTTTATCAATTTTTTTATCTTCTGAAAGAACCAGCTTTTAGTTTTATTGATCTTTGCTATTGTTTTCTTTGTTTCTATTTCATTTATTTCTGCTCTGATCTTTATGATTTCTTTCCTTCTACTAACTTTGTTTTTTTTTTTTCTTCATTGTCTAATTGCTTTAGGTGTATGGTTAGGTTGTTTATTTGAGAATTTTCTTGTTTTTTGAGGTAGAATAGTATTGCTATAAACTTCCCTCTTAGAACTGCTTTTGCTGCATCCCATAGGTTTTGGGTCATCGTGTTTTCACTGTCATTTTTTTCTAGGCATTTTCTGATTTCCTCTTTGAGTTCTTTAGTGATTTCTTGGTTTCTTAGTAGCATAATTTTTAGCTTCCATGTGTTTGTATTTTTTACAGTTTTTTTTCCCCTGTAATTGATATCTAGTCTTATAGTGTTGTGGTCAGAAGAGATACTTGATACGATATCAATTTTATTCAATTTACTGAGGCTTGATTTGTGGCCCAAGATAAGATCTATCCTGGAGAATGTTCCATGAGCACTTGAGAAGAAAGTTTATTCTGTTGATTTTGTATGGAATGTCCTATAAATATCAGTTAAGTCCATCTGGTCTAATGTGTCATTTAAAGTTTGTGTTTCCTTATATATTTTCATTTTGGATGATCTGTCCATTGGTGAAAGTGGGGTGTTAAAGTGCCCTACTATTATTGTGTTACTGTCAATTTCCCCTTTTATGGCTGTTATCATTTCCCTTATGTATTGAGATGCTCCTATATTGGGTGCATAAATATTAACAATTGCTATATCTTCTTCTTGGATTGATCCCTTGACCATTATGTAGTGACCTTCTTTGCCTCTTGTAATAGTCTTTATTTAAAGGTCTATCTTGTCTGATATGAGAATTGCTACTCCAGCTTTCTTTCAATTTCCGTTTGCATGGAGTATCTTTTTCTACACCCTCACTTTCAATCTGTATGTGTCCCTAGGTTTGAAGTGGGTCTCTTGTAGACAGCATATATATGGGTCTTGTTTTTGCATGCATTCTGTCAGTCTGTGTCTTTTGGTTGGAGCATTTAATCCATTTACATTTAAGGTAATTATCAATATGTATGTTCCTATTACTATTTTCTTAATTGTTTTGGGTTTGTTTTTGTAGGTTTTCCTTCTCTTGTGTTTCCTACCTAGAGGAGTTCCTTTAGCATTTGTTGTAAAGCTGGTTTAGTGGTGCTGAATTCTCTTAACTTTTGCTTGCCTGTAAAGTTTTCAGTTTCTCCATTGAAACTGAATGAGATCCTTGCTGGGTAGAGTAATCTTGGTTGTAGGTTTTTCCCCTTCATTGCTTTAGATATGTCCTGTCACTCCCTTCTGACTTGTAGAGTTTCTGCTGAAAGATCAGCTGTTAACCTTATGGGGATTCCCTTGTATGTTATTTGTTGCTTTTCCCTTGCTGCTTTTAATATTTTTTCTTTGTGTTTAATTTTTGATAGTTTGATTAATATATGTCTTCACATGTTTCTCCTTGGATTTATCATGTATAGGACTCTCTGCACTTCCTGGACTTGATTGACTATTTCCTTTCCCATGTTAAGGGAGTTTTCAACTATAATCTCTTCAAATATTTTCTCAGACCCTTTCTTTTTCTCTTCTTCTTCTGGGATCTGTATCATTTGAATATTGGTGCAATTAAATTTGTTCCAGAGGTCTCTGAGACTGTCCTCAATTCTTTTCATTCTTTTTTCTTTATTCTGCTCTTTGGCAGTTATTTCCAATATTTTATCCTCCAGGTCACTTATCCATTCTTCTGCCTCAGTTATTCTGCTAACGATTCCTTCTAGAGTAATTTTAATATCATTTATTGTGTTGTTCATCATTGTTTGGTCTTTAATTCTTCCAGGTCCTTGTTAAATGTTTCTTGTATCATCTCCATTTCAATTATGAGATTTTGGATCATCTTTACTATCATTACTCTGGATTTCTTTTCAGGTAGACCGCCCATTTCCTCCTCATTTCTTTGGTCTGGTGGTTTTTTACCTTGTTCCTTAATCTGCTCCATATTTCTCTGCCTTCTCACTTTGTTTAACTTACTGTGTTTGGACTCTCCTTTTTGCAGGCTGGAGGTTATTAGTTCCCATTATTTTTGGGGTCTCCCTCCAGTGGGCAAGGTTGGTTCAGTGGCTTGTGAAGGCTTCCTGGTGGAGGGGACTGGTGCATATTTTGATGGGTGGGGCTGGATCTTGTCCTCTGGTGGGAAGTGTCATGTCCAGTGTTGTGATTTGGGGTGTCTGTGAACTTAGTATGTCTTTAGGCAGCCTCTCTGCTAATGGGAGGGGTTGTGTTCGTGCTAGTTGTTTGGCAAGGGGCATCCAGCACTGGAGCCTGCTGGCATTGGGTGAAGCTGGGTTTTGTGTTGAGATGGAGATCTCTGGGAGAGCTCTCTCTGATTGATATTACATGGGGCTGTGATGTCTCTGGTGGTCCAATGTCCTGGACTCGGCTCTCCCACCTTGTAAGCTCAGGCCCGACACCCAGCTGGAGCACCAAGACCCTGCCAGCCTCATGGCTCAGAAGAAAAGGAAGAAAAAAAATGTAAAAAGAAAGAACAGATAGAATGCCAAATCAAATTGTAAAAGCAAAACTAAACAGACAAAAATCACACAAAGAAACATACACACACACACTCATAAAAAGACAAAGAACAAACAACCACAACAATGCAAAACTAAACTTAAAAAAACCCGAACAGACAGAACCTTAGGACAAATGGTAAAAGCAGGCCTAAACAGACAAAATCACACAAAGAAGCATACACATACACACAACAAAAGGAGAAAAAAGGAAAATAAATTATAAAAAAGGAAGAGAGGAACGAAACCAATTAACAAATCCACCAATGATAACAAGCACTAAAAACTAAACTGAGATAAACATAAAACCAGAAACAAATCAGACATAGAAAGCAAACCCCAAGTCTACAGTTGCTCTTAAGTCCACTGCCTCAGTTTTGGGAGCATTTATTGTCTATTCAGATATTCCAAGGATTCAGGGTTTATTAAGTTGAATGTGGGGATTTAATCTACTGCTCCTGAGGCCACACAGAGAAATTTCCCTTCCTCTTCTTTATTCACACAGCTCCTGGGGTTCAGCTTTGGTTTTGGCCCTGCCTCTTTGTTTAAGCTGCCCTCAGGCATCTGTTCCTGCCCAGACAGGAGGGGGTTAAAGTAGCAGCTGATTATGGCTCTCTTGCTCAGTGAGGTTGGGGAGAGGGAGGGGTATGGGAGTTATAATTGGAATGCAGGGCAAGCCAGCCGTGGCAGAGACTGGCATGATGTTGCAGCAGCCTGAGGCACGCTGTGTGTTCTCTTGGGGAAGTTGTCCCTGGATCACAGGACCCTGGAAGTGGCGTGATGCTCAGGCTCCCTGGGGTGTGTGTGTAGTGTGACCTGCACTTGCATACAGGATTGTTGGTGGCAGCAGTGGCAGCGGCAGCAGCGTTAACAGTTCATGCCCGTCTCTGGGGTCTGAGCTGATAGCCAAGGCTCGCACCCATCTCTGGAGTTTGCTTAAGTGGTGCTCTGCCTTCTGTGGGCACACGGAGCAGGAATCTCCTCTCCTCGCACACCTCCAAACAATGACCTCTTGCCTCTTCAGCAGGTGCAGACATTTTCCTGCACTCCCTCCTGCCTAGCTGTGGTGCACTAGCCCCCTTCAGGCTGTCTTAATACAGCCAACCCCAGTCCTCTCCCTGGGATCTGACCTCCAAAGCCCGAGCCTCAGATCCCAGCCCCCACCCGCCCTGGCAGGTGAGTAGACAAGCGTCTCAGGTTGGTGAGTGCTGGTTGGCACTGATCCTGTGGGCAGGAATCTCTCTGCTTTGCCCTCTGCACTCCTGTTGCCGTGCTCTCCTTCATGGCCCTGAAGCTTCCCCACTGCCCATTCCCTGTCCTCACCCATGAGGGGCTCCCTAGTGTGTGGAAACTTTTCCTCCTTCACAGTTCCCTCCCAGAGGTGCAGGTTCTGTCCCTATTCTTTTGTTTCTATTTTTTCTATTTTCTTTTGCACTACCCAGGTAGGTGGGGAGTTTCTTGCCTTTTGGGAAGTCTGAGGTCTTCTGCCAGCATTCAGTAGGTGTTCTGTAGGAACTGTTTCACGTGTAGATGTATTTTTGATGTATTTGTAGGGAGGAAGTTGATCTCCACATCTTACTCCTCCACCATCTTGAAGGTCAAGCCTAAATAGTTTTTAAAAAAATATATTTTATTTATTTATTTGGTTGCATCGGCTCTTAGTTGTGGCATGCAGGATCTTTCATTGCTGTGTGCAGGCTCTCTTGTCATGGTGTGTGGGCTCTAGAGCACGTGGGTTTAGTTGTCCCACAGCATGTGGAATCTTTGTTCCCCTGACCAGGGATCAAACCCACGTCCCCTGCATTGAAAGGCAGATTCTTAACCACTGGACCACCAGGGAAGTCTATAATTAGTTTTAATGAACACTGAACATCTGCCATTAAGAGTTTAGCTCTGGCTGCATGAAATTCCTCTTTGCTTGGTGGTTACTTTATCAACTCTGCTAAGACTGCTGTCAGATAGGATAATGTTTCCTATAAGTGAATCAAAAAAGAAATTATTACTTAGTCAATAGGACTTCCCTTCTTGGTTGACAAAATCATTGAAAACTTTATGTCTTTGTGGGGAAATTGAAAACAGTAAGAAGAAATGGACAACTGGAACTTTGGAACATGTTTGCTACCCAAACCTGTAACTGAGGGAGACTTAGAGCTAGGGAGGAATGGTTGCTTTGCTGACTATCTCTGAAGCCAGGCAGAGGAGACTTCTGGGTTACAGAACAATGGAGGCTTCCCAAAGGGAAACACATAGAAACAACCAGGAGAGCAAATAAAACTATGCAGGATCATGCCTCTGATGTTACTAGGAGACAGAGACACCATGGCCTTTAATTTACCTACAAGTAGAGGAAAGGATGAATTCCAACAGAGCGGGCATGAGAGTTTAAGAGGAAGCTTAAGAGAAGTGTAGAGGACAGCAGGGAACCTTGATAAAACACAAATGAAAGAACCCTGGAAAAAAATAATGTCCAAGTTTAAATGCTAAAATACAAAAACAGACAACAACTTGGACGTTCATACCACTGGATACAGGGAAGGGTTTTGAACATGGGAGAAAATGGAAAGGCATAATATGAGAAGCATTACTTCTGGGGGAGATACAGATATACAGAGAAGGGGACAAATCAATGAAAGAAATGAAGAGTAATTAGGAAAGTTTAAGAACCCTCTGAGAGAAATAAACCCCCTTTCCCCATGCCATCATAACCCAAATTATCTATAAGAGAAACTGCACAAAGGAGGAAAGAACCGAGGAACTCTTAAACTAGGAACCCTGTTCATGAAAGAAATAAGAATCCAGAAAAGCAGACCACATCCATATAAAATTACTGTAAAAAATTTGAAAATGAGAATCAAAACATTTCTGCTGATGGAAATTCTTACCAGAAAATTCAACTAAGCAGAAGAGAACTCTAAAACAACTGTAAATAAACACATCAAAGTGAATTAATTTAGGGATATGAAATAATACCTTAAATTAGAAATATAAAAACTAAGACCAGAAATAGACTCCCCCAAATTCCCCCAAAACCACTTAGACTTGGGGGAGAAATAAAGAAAAAGAGGAAATTATATCAGTAATGAAGACTAAATTAAAAGTACCCAAAAGAATGATAGAGTCAAAACTTGAATAAAGGGTATTGAAGAAAAATAAACAATCAAAAGAATAAAAATGAATTAAAATGAGGTAAAGAGCAAAGTAAAAAGAATCAGAGGAAAAGTGGTTGAAATGCAAAGCAACTGGCAAAGGAGGTCCAACATATCTATGATTGGAACCCCAAAGATGAGAATCAAAACAATGGACCAGAACTAATATTTAAAATTGTAAGTCAAAAAAAGTTCCATAGTCTACATGTAGATAGAGTTAAAGGGTACTAGGAAAATTTAACCTGAAACAATCAACTCTGAGACATGGACTAGTAAAATGAACAGAGTTCAGAGAAAAAGAAGAAATCTTCAAGCCCTTTAGATAAAAAGATGGATTGGATCTTATATTTACCAAAGGGGAAAGGTGTGTGTGTGGGGTATAAATTAGGAATTTGGAAGTAACATGTACACACTACTATATATAAAACAGATAAACAACAAGGACCTACTATATAGCACAGGGAACTATACTCAATATTTTGTAATAACCTATAATGGAAAATAATCTGGAAAAGAATACATATATATGTATGTATAACTGAATCACTTTGCTGTACATCTAAAACTAATGCAACATTGTAAATCAACTATACTTCAATAAAAAAAAGAAGTTAATTTTTAAAAGTTGGAATTACTTAGAAAGACAAGAAAATTAGATTGGCCTTTTGAAAACAATATACAAAGCGAAGCAACAGTGGAGCAGACTGGTCTATTAGAAAATAGGCTTCATTCAACAAGGAGATAACAGACAAAATGATTGATAAAAAAAAAGATGAAGACATAACATGTTCTAACAAAGAAGAAAGAATGCAAATGGGAAGCGACTTCCACTTCTGGAATGATGGAGAAGACATATATTTCTATATTCCTACCACTAGACAAAGCTAAAAACCTGAACATTATGTGTGTGTATATCTATCTATCATCTATCTATCTATCTATCTATCTATCTATCTATCTATCTATATCTCTAGATATTAAACATAAGAAGACTTAAAAAGGTGGAGAGAAGAAGGAAAACTTTCTAAGAAACTCAGGACCTAGGAAGTGACATGGCGGTGAGTTTCTTGGTTTTCTTTTTGCCTCATCTCTCTCAGATTGGATACAGGAGAAACCACAAGCCAGAAATGCCAATTAGATGAAAGTGTTCTGAAGAAAAGGCTGTTCTTTCTAACAAAAGGGCCAAATGCAGAAAACTTTTAGACAATAACTGCTTTACTCAAGCCTAATATCAAGAAAGAAATGCAGTCACATCACTATCCCCCAAAGAAAAAGACAAGTGGGAGCCTACGTGACGTTTTTCAAGTGCTGCAAGAAAAAAATTTTCTTTCCTTTCAATCCAGAATTCTGTATCCTGTAAAAGTATCCTTTAGGAATTAATGGGAAATGAAGATATTCTTATGAAGGAAGACTAGGAAAATTTGTCACCAGAAATATGGCTAAAGGAAGTTTTCTAAACAGAAAGAAAATGATAAAAGGAGAAATGTTGAACATTGGAAGGAAGAAAGAATAACAAAAAAGGTAAAAAGATAGGTAAATACAAAAGACTTTCCTTGTTCTCTTGAGTTTCTGTGGAACTGCCTGATGTGGTTCTCAATGGATGTCAGAGAAATATATAAGACAATTTTATTAGAAACAAAGCAGGTAAAGAGACATAAAGTGAGGCAAGCTTTCTTCACTTCACTCAAACTGATACAATGTCATCACTAACAGACTGAGGTAAATTCATGTATAATTTAATACCTAGCACAACCACCAAAAATACTATAGGAAGAAATATAGTCAAAAACTTCTACCAGGGCCTTCCCTGGTGGCGCAGTGGTTAAGAATCCGCCTGCCAATGCAGGGGACACAGGTTCGATTCCTGGTCCGGGAAGATCCCACATGCCACGGAGCAACTAAGCCTGTGCACCACAACTACTGAGCCTGTGCTCTAGAGCCCACGAACCACAACTACTGAGCCCGTGTGCCACAACTACTGAAGCCCGTGTGCCTAGCGCCCGTGCTCTGCAACAAGAGAAGCCACCACAATGATAAGCCCGCATGTAGCAACAAAGACCCAATGCAGCAAAACAAACAAACAAACAAACAAAAACTTCTGCCAAAAATTGGGGAAAAAAATGTTTAGTCAGAGGGCACAGAAAGTGCAAAGGCCCTGAGCTGGAAAAGTGCACCAAATCATACCAGCACTATAGGTAAATGAAATCAGAATTCTAAAAAATGTTCAAAGGATCTATGGGGATAGGAAAAAGAAAAGAGAATTGAAAAATAGAAAGAACAAGCAAACACCCAAAAAGAGTATGGCAGACTTAAGTTTTAACATATCAATTATTAAAGGTAGTATTCTCAAAATGACAAACTAGAGACGGAGGACAGGTTAGTGAGTGTCAGTGTTCAGGGATTTGGGGAAGGATGGGAGCGGGTGTGACTATAAATGGCAACACTAACAAAATCTTTGTGGTATGGATTCGTTCTCTACCTTGATTGCAGTGGCGGTTACACAAATCCATACCTATGAAAAATGACGTGGAACTGTATACACATCATACCAATGTCAATTTCTGGTTCTGATACTGTGCTGTAATTTTGTATGTTGCAAATATTGGTGGAAACTAGGTGAAGAGTACATGGGAATTCCCTGTAATATGTTTGCAGCTTCCTGTTAATTTATACTTATTTCAAAATAAAAAGTTGAAAATAAATAAAAATTTTAAAATGGAAAAAAAGAGAGGTAGTGGAAAGCATAATAACTCTTTTAGATATAAAAGGATACCCTCTAAAACTGAGTAAAAGGATACCTCGTAAGTAAAGTGTCAATCCCAATCTCCCAATTCCTCTACTCCCTTATTCATACATTGGTTCTCTACGCCTGTGTCTGTATTTCTGCTTTGCAAATAGGATCATCTATACCATTTTTCTAATTTCCAAAAGGGAGGGGATATGTGTATATGTGTGGCTGATTCGTTTTGCTGTACAGTAGAAACTAACACAACACTGTAAAGCAACTATACTTCAATAAAAATTAATAAAAAAAAGATACTTCTTAAAACGGACATAGAAGATAGTGAAGGTTAAGTAAGAAAATAGAAAATTAGTGGAACTAAAAAAAGTATTAATACCAAGAGAACCACTAGACTAAAAATGAACAATTTTCTAAATACCAAGAGAGGAAAAAAGGCAGCACACCAAGTAGAAAAGGAAACACAGTAAGTGTAATGTAATATATACATATATCACAATATTAGATAATAAGACAAAATTAAACAAACATTTTAGTCATATCAATAAATGTGAATGGGTTTAACACACCTATTAAAAGGAAATTATAAAATCAAGTTGGTTCATAAAGCATAGCCCAATTCCATACAATATACAAGAGATACTCTTTAAATGAGTGATTCAAAAGAACTGTGAATGAAGGGATGGACAAAAATTTACTGGACAAAAGGAAATGAAATGAAGTCAGGCACCTATACTGTGGGGCAGACTGCCTAGTGTGCATCCGCCTCATTCCCTCTCAGATCCCATCTCCTAGTAAGAACCCCTCCTTTATTCTGTTCTAGTCCCGCCATCCTTGCTGTTCCTCAGAAATTCCAAATACCCTCTCATATCTGAGCTTTCTGCCTGGATCACTCCTTCTCCAGATACCCACTTAGTTTGCTTCTCCACTTTTTTGTATTTCTTCCCTAAAGTCTCCTTATCAGAAACGATACCTAACCTCTACATAAAATAGAAATCCCTATCACTGAAATGTAAGATGGAAATTTCCATAACACTTACCACCACTTGACTAGGGCATGTATGAGTCTGCTCGGGCTGACATAACAAAATACCACAGGCTGGAATATGGCTTAAGCACAGAATGTATATCTCATATTTCTGAGGGCTAGAAGTTCCAGATCAACGTCTGTCAGGATTTGATTTCTAGAGATAGTTCTCTTCCTGGCTTGTTGATGGCTGCCTGATCCCATCATTCCTCACATGGCCTTCCCTCTAAGCACATGTGTGGGGAGGGAAGAGGGGAGAGAGAGAGAGAGAGAGAGAGAGAGAGAGAGAGATGCTCCCTTCCTCTTCTTAAGATTCCACCAGTTCTATAGGATTAGGATCCTACTCTCTGATCTTATTTAACCTTAATTACTCCACAAAAGCCCTATCTCCAAGTATAGACACATTAGGGCTTAGGGCTTCAACATATGAATTTCGGGGGGGGACACAATTCATTCCATGGCATGACCTAGTTATCTTTTTATCATATGTCTGATGTGGGTTTCATGAGAGCAAGAACCTGTCTATATTCTGTTCACTGCTGTATTCTTAGTGCCTCGAATATGACCTGACATAATCAGAGCTCAACAGAAAACTGAATTAATGAATACATGAAAAAAAAATAAGTGGATGATCTTTGGTGTGCTAATCCTAGTTTGCACTTGCTGATCTTCCCTTTTTCATCTATAAAGTGGGGTTCATAAGTATACCTGCCTCACAGCTTTGTTTTAAACATTAAGTGTGACATGAAAAGATGCTCAACATCACTAATTATTAGAGGAATGCAAATCAAAACTACAATGAGGTACCACCTCATGCTGGTCAGAATGGCCATCATTAAAAGTCTACAAATAACAAATGCTGGAGAGGGTGTGGAAAAAAGGGAACCCTCCTACAATGTGGGTGGGAATGTAAGTTGGTGCAGCCACTGTGGAAAACAGTATGGAGGTTCCTCATAAAACTAAAAATAGAATTACCATATGATTCTACAATCCCATTCCTGGGCATATATCCAGACAAAACTATAATTCAAAAAGATACATGCACCCCTATGCTCATAGCAGCACTATTTGAAATAGCCAAGACACGGAAACAACCTAAATGTCCACTGACAGATGAATGGATAAAGAAGATGTGGTACATTATATACAACGGAATACTACTCAGCCATAAAAAAGAATGAAATAATGCCATTTGCAGCAACATTGATGTAACTAGAGATTATCATACTAAGTGAAGTAAGTCAGAAAGATAAAGACAAATATCATACGCTATCACTTTTATGTGGAATCTAAATATGACATAATGAACCTATCTATGAAACAGAAGCAGAATCATGAACATAGAGAACAGACTGGTGGTTGCCAAGCAAGAGGGGGTTGGGGGAGGGGTGGAGTGGCATGTTGGGGTTAGCAGGTGTAAGCTTTTATATATAGGATGGATAAACAAGGTCCTACTGTATAGCTCAGAGAACTATATTCATTATCCTATGATAAACCATAATGGAAAAGAATATAAAAAATGTATATATGTATAACTGAATCACTTTGCTGTATAGAAGTAATTAACACAACATTGTAAATCAACTACACTTCCATAAAAAAATAAACGTTAAGAGTGACAGTTGGGTTTCCCTGGTGGCGCAGTGGTTGAGAGTCTGCCTGCCGATGCAGGGGACACGTGTTCGTGCCCCGGTCCGGGAAGATCCCACATGCTGCAGAGCGGCTGGGCCCGTGAGCCATGGCCGCTGAGCCTGTGTGTCCAGAGCCTGTGCTCCACAACAGGAGAGGCCGCGACAGTGAGAGGCCCGCGTACCGCAAAAAAAAAAAAAAAAAAAGAGTGACAGTTCATGCACAGTGCTTCATATTGTACCTG
Organism: Delphinapterus leucas; assembly: GCF_059928025.1. Taxonomy (NCBI): domain Eukaryota; kingdom Metazoa; phylum Chordata; class Mammalia; order Artiodactyla; family Monodontidae; genus Delphinapterus; species Delphinapterus leucas. The sequence goes on along the minus strand of NC_143133.1, from coordinate 42,485,289 downwards.
GCATATGATAAGAGCACAGTATAGATTAGTTATTGCAGTTGTAATTACTGTTGTCGCCAATATTATGATTGTGTTGAGGTTAATCCTCAACTGCACTCCCCAATCCCCCTTGGAACGGGACTGAATGGTGGAGGCAGGGAAAGCCAGTACCAGCACATTCTAGAGGGATGGTGGTTACTGATCCCACAAGATGTCACATATGGGTGCTCTTGGTTTTAGTTTGTACTTTGATATGAAATTTGAGACATTTCCCTGGCTTCAGAACAAAGAGAATCATGTCCTTGGTGTTATAGCCTACGTAGGTACTTAATTTCCTGCACCTCCTGTTTCAGGTTTTACAGTGTTGTTATGATCTGACTTCTTCACAAGTTGCCGTTTCCGTGGGATGTTGGGGACCCTCGTTTGAGATTGAAGGGGAGAAGGAACGTGCCTTTTGGGTCAGCCCTTCATCCAGACCCACCCCAGCTGGAAGACTCTGGTAGTTCATCCCATGACAAGGTCTACAGCCAGGCACCCCTGGGGGGCACAGAGGAAGGAAAACCAAGCGATGTGCTTGTCCAACCCTCAGACTCAGCCAGTTGCTTCTCACACTTCTCTTTGTTTTATCTCAGGAAAAAGAAAGCATTACCACGTCTTCTTGTCACCACTGCTCTGTCTGCCAATCCTCACCACCTCACATAAACACTTCACAGAATTCTTGCTCGGAAATCTGCTCTGGGTGGATCTGGATTCTGTGAGCTTTTGGGGAAAAACTAGCCATTGTTGAGAAGCAGGTGAGGGTTGTGTTTGTGCTCCGTGACCCATCGTACTTGCAGAACTTGGATGCCATTCTGTTATGCTGGAGCTGCGTGGTGGGGTTGTCACCAGCACCAGCTGACAAAATATATTTCTAGAACATTCAGGTCCACGGTGTTTCTCTATTTCACTCAGCTATTCCCAAGGGCGTTACCTCTTTTTCTGCATGGAAGACGGCAATGACTTCTGGACCGATGCCTGGTATACACACAGACAGACGCGAGATGAGCTTCGGCGTCAGATCCCAAAGCTTCCTTGACAGCCACTCAGCTGTCCCATTTTTGCTTTTGGGAATAGAAATATTGATAAGGAAATAGTTATCTCCTGATGACAATTGCCTCCAGGAGAGACAAACCTCGAGGAGGAATAGCTTAAAACAGAAACAAAACAAAACAAAAGACATCAGAGAAATCAATGTTTGCTCCAGCTATTACTCCACACTGCCAGAAGATGGGGCCGCATCTATTTTTTCTATATGCTTTTGCAAACTACAGCCATTGTAGAGAAAATCTACGTTGGTAGGTTCATTCCACAGTGAATGATTGTAGTCTTGGCTTTATTTTGCTCTCTGCCATCCTCCCTCCCTCCCTCCCTCCCTCCCTTCCTTCCTTCCTTCCTTTGTTTCATTCCCCTTTTTAAAAATAAAAACTGCTTTATTCTTAGGAAACTATTAAAGAACCCTCTCCCCCCATTTCTTTAAATACACATAAAGGCCACTCCTCAAATTTGAAAATGAATAAAATAGGAGTCATGGCCTTTCCACTAGGGTGTCACTTCCTTCAGTTTTCTACTCAGAAAATAGAAGTTCAGTAACATCTGCTATACTTATATGGTAGGGCCTTATTCTAGGCCATTGAAAGCTTCAGAAGAAAGGTGGAACTCTAGTCAACAAAGAGGTATTATCTGTCCTCAAGACCCCCGCCTGGGAGACCTCAATCATGTAACTCCTGAGTCAGGAGGTGATAAAACAAAAGGTACTGAAGCTAAGGCGGCTGTGAGTGTTTGGGGGGAAGGGGGAGATATCTCCAAGGATGAGCAGAAGGAGGTAGAAAATGGGCTAGAATTGCAGAGAAATGCCATGGGTTTTTTTTTTTTAGATGTTGGGGGTAGGAGTTTACTAATTTATTTATTTATTTTTGCTGTGTTGCGTCTTCGTTTCTCTGCGAGGGCTTTCTCTAGTTGCAGCAAGCGGGGGCCACTCTTCATTGCGGTGCGTGGGCCTCTCACTGTTGTGGCCTCTCTTGTTGCGGAGCACAGGCTCCAGACGTGCAGGCTCAATAGTTGTGGCTCACGGGCCCAGCCACTCCGCGGCATGTGGGATCCTCCCAGACCAGGGCTCGAACCTGTGTCCCCTGCATTAGCAGACAGATTCTCAACCACTGCACCACCAGGGAAGCCCGCCATGGTTTTTGTTTTTTTTTCAGCTTTATAATTTACTGTATTCATCCTCTGAAATACTCTATTGTGTTTTTTTTCTCTGTTAAAGGCCTAATTTCCCTGTTCATTCAACTCCTCTGCCCTAGTTTTTAAAAAAAATTAAAACCCGATTGATTGGAATCAAGTGCAGCCATCATTTCCATAACAATATCAACAGTTTCAAAATTAGGCTCACAACTTCCGAGAGAAATTATATCATGGCTCCTGGAAAATCAGCTTCAGGGAACAGCTTTTGCTAAATACTAATGTGGTTTCCAATCAGGCCACAGCACACAGAGAACCGTTGTCAACAGGGGGGAAAATGATTTGTTGGGTTTGACTGAGCCGCAGGGCCAGGCCCTCTCATACATCTTGGCAGCACTGGGTACAAGGAACTTACAGATTTTATTGTGTGATTTAGTTCCTGATGAAGGTTCCTAGGCAAATGGTCTGACTGTGTGGTTAAATCTTGCTTGTCTTGGAATCAATTTCAGTTGGGAACCAGTTCTCTCTGAACAGAATTGCCAGTTTCCTTTGTTCATATTTTCTATTTAAGATTCTCTGGTGTCTCTTAGGGTCAGTAAAGTCTTGGATTTGCATAGCTATGTATAAGATACTCACTGGCTAGAAACACCTGCCTTGTATGTCTTGGTTTGTGGGCAAGCTTAGGGAAGGCTCTTGTGGGCTCAATTCAATGCCAAGAGTCCTGAGCCATGTTGTGGTTTGCTGGAGAGGTCAGCATTGTCGCCAGAAATACTTAACCCTCAGAAGGTCAGATCGGGTTAAATCCCTGCAAGCCCAGTTTCCTTCTAGACTTCAAACAACACAGAGAGATAAGAACATACACCATCCATGAATATTACAGACATTCCTATTCAAGCTTTTCATTCTTAGATGAGATGAAGGTTGACCAGCTGACTGACCCACCTTCACCAAATAGCTCTGCAAAGGCCATAAGCCCTGCTTTGTCATTTGGGCTATCTTCTCATCACAAAGCAGGCAAAGTGTGGGCATGCACCAGTTCCTCACCTTTCTCCCTGGACAAACTACAAACCCCGTGTAATGGTTAAGTCACAATGCATTCAGCTCACATCTTGACTTTATTCACCACATGCGGCCTTAATGTAACCGCTTAACCTACCCTATAAAATGGGAATAATCAAAGTATCTGCAGTGAGCACAGTGCCTGGCACACAGCAAGGACTCAATACACGCATTACCCTCCTTTATCTTCAGCAACAGACAAAAAAAGGAAAAGCTGGAAGAAACTTTAGAAATAACCTATTCCAGTAATTTTCAAATATTTTAAAGCCATGGCGAATGCTTTGTAGAAATGAAATTGTGGGCAGAAATATAAACCTAAGAAATAGATTTAAGACGAGGAACTCTGAAGAAGGTGTGAGGACCTGGAAGATGGGGGGCCTATCTGCTTGGCCCTCCTTCCTCTCTGTCTCCCCCAGAACACTCTTAAAAAGGTCTCTAGAACTCTAAGAATTGCAATGTTTATAGTCTGGCAATCACTCATTTAACCCAATTCCACATTTTAAATAACAGGCCAAGAGAAGGAAGGAGATTAATGTATGGTCATATGGCTAAAAAAAGACCTAGTCCGACTTGACCAGTTTTTATTACATACCTTTGAGTTAGGCACTGGAGATAAAAATGAGATATATGGGTCTTCATCTACTCTATTTTCTGAAGGAAAATCAGGGTTTATGATCTTACAACAAGCACAATATTTTGATTCAGTACTGTCCTGGAAATTTAGAGATGTTTGGTTACAGTCAAGCAAAGATCCACTCTGAGTGTATAAGCTAGTAGCTGAGACCAGAGAGCCTCATAAAAGATGACTAAGGCATCTTTGGCTTCAAACCAAATGTGTGGTCCCAACACAATTAGAAGATTCAGAAGTGGTAATAATCTGGGAAGGTTGGAGTGCATGGGGAATGCTCCATGGAAGGTATTATTCCTATGGTAGCCCTTGAAGATAGGTCAGAGCATTGGCAAGTGGAGAGAGAGATAAAGGCCATTCACTCCAGAGGAACCCTATGGAAAGCGGTGTGGAAAACACAATATATGTTGAAGAAAGTTGAAGAAACAACTAGCTTGGTAGGAGATGAAGATTCTACTAGAGAATTTGAGGTAATCACATCGTAGATACTGGGGAAGGGGATGGACTTTATTAAATGGGGCACCCCTGCTGAGTATAAGCATGGAGAAGCCAATGTGTGCAAAGTAACATTCTTGGAAAATTAATCACATCATAATAAGTACAGGATGAAGGGAGGAATCAGGAAAACAAATTGGGGAGCAATTACAGTAGTTCAGACATGACATCATGAAGGACTGGGCTTGGGGGTGGCAGTGAGACCCAAAAGGAAGGGGAGGGTATGAACAGCTACACAAAGAAGGAAACAACAAACTTTAGTGACTCAGCAGATGCTGTGGACGAAGAGAGAGAGGAGCTCAGACTGAGGGCAGGATATGAAGCTGGGGTGGACAGCCTGTGTGCTGAAAATGAGAGTCTATAAAGAAAGGCACTTAGGAGGCCCTGGTGAGTTTTTGGCTAGTTGAGTGTGCAGGGACGGGGAGATGTTAGGTAGACCTAGAGAGTATCCATAGTGCCGGTGGTTAAGAGGTCAGCTCCAGGGGTCTATCGGTTCCACCACTCCCAGTGGTGTCCCTTTGGGCAAGTTATTTAAATTCAACTCTCTTAAGCAACAGTTACCTCATTTGATGGTTGTGAGGATGAAATAAGATAAGGCATATAATGTGTATAGGACAATGACTGACCCTCGGGTGCATGCTCTCTACCTCTGTGTCTGTCTGTAGCTGTAGCTCTAGCTCTTGAATTATCCTGGAAGAAAGATGTGAAACACTCAAATTTAGCGAGGAATAAAGATAAAGATATTTAATTCATTTTAGAAGTGATAGTTGAAGATGTTAGTTATCTCTTGAAAAAGAAGAGAAAGGGATACCAGGAGGAGAAGTCTCTGGACACCCAGGGGGTAGTAGAGACGGCACTCTGGACCAGTCCACACAGTTTATTATTAAGGTGCTTGGACTCTCAGTCTCACTGGGGAGTCCCCGCTCTGATGGACCAGGACAGACAACAAGCATGACAACTTGGGAGTCTGGCCCATCTGACGCCAAGTGCAAGGCAGATGAGCAGTCACATGGGCCCTTTTCTCTTGATCCTATCCTCTGATCCTTGCCTCTCCCTGAGGCCTTACCATCCAAATGGTCATAAAAGTCGAGGGAGGACAAACTCAAGAGCAGAGCCTTTCCCAAACACCTAACCCTACAGTGGAAGTCAATGCCATCGTTATTATGACTGATTTTGGAATTAGAGAGAGAAGGGAATTAGGGGAAGAAGAGAGAGAGAGGGAGGGAGACAGAAGGTCAGGGAGGGCAAACAGTATAATTTTATAAAGTTAAGACTCTAAAATCGGTCTTTTATTTTCTTTCAAATGTTCTCCTGTGCCCCAGTGACATTGCGAAATTTTGTCCTTGGTGTGAGCGATTCAGAACAGCCTTTCTGGCAGGGTGAAGTGGTAAAGGTGGAAGAAGTGAGCTTCTCCCAGTGAATCATGTCACAACTGGAGGCCACAAGCCACAGAGGAGAGGAAGCCTGCAGTCTGAAGATAAAGAGACGCAAGTCTAGTAAACGATGCTATCATTTGGACAAGAAGAGGAAGTGGAGCCCAGTGGCAAGGCTGGAGAGGAGCCGGCAAGTGAGGACCACAGGGTGCCTGAAGCCAAAGGCGAAGAGGACAAAGAATTTGATGGAGAAGGACGGTTCTTTCAAAGACCTTCCCATCTCTGACCCTCGCCTGAATTAGGTCTCATCTGAGGTTAGTGCTGGACATTCTAAAGCCAGTTGGATCCCAGGGGGAGCTCTCAGGACCACGGCCTTATATAAGAACTAGGGCAACCACAGATAAAAGCTGATGATTTGGGCATGAGCAATCAAGACCAGTGCTGGGCAGACACCAGACTCGAATTCCCAGACATGTTCTAAAGTTACCAGCACCGGTGCTCTGGTTCAGGCCCCCCAGTAGCATGGGCCAGGGCTACTCACCACCCATCAGTGTGATTAAACAGCAGTTATTTATCTCATGGTGTTCACCATTTTGACATCTGTCAGCTATTTGCTATAAAAAATGATAATAATTATTACAAATATAACAACAAAAAATAACCATTACTGTTTGGGACTGATTTAGAAACAAAAGGCTCTTTACAAATGATTTAGCATCTGAATTTTCCTTAGGTTGCCTCAGATTTGGCTTTCCAGGTCATAAGATTTTAAAACCCCAAGTGTTTGGAAGTTTAGTCCAGAAGGAAGAGTCTTAGGCTGGGAGTCAAAAATGCTCGCTTCTGATCCCAGCCACACCTTTCTTGCTCTGTGACCTTGGGTGACAATTTCTCTGAGCCACAGTCTTCTCCACAGTAAGTGTAGTGGACAGACGTGTACTCTGGGTCTTTCCCAGGTTGAGGTAAGGAGTAAAAGAAAGAAAGAGGTTGAGATTACACTGGTGCAGAAATGTGCTGATTAGAAACACATGGGAGGTGCGGGACCATTTGTTTCTAAATCACTCATTCAACTGCTAGTTCTTGCTGGGGTGACTATTATTAGTGTTAGGTGTTGCAGCCAACCTTTCAGCTGCAAGGGCTCTCTTGCAAACGTCCAAAAGATTAAAATTAAAAATAGTTTAAAAATAGATTCAGGGTAGTCCCTCAGGATAAGAAAGGTTAGCCGAAGATAATTCAGGCGCCTCCAACAACAAAGCTGTGATCTTACATGACATGTTCCTCACAGGACTCTGTCTCTCGCTGTCACAGGAGCTCAGGCCGATGAAACTGCTGTCATCTCCAATGTGCTGGTCACCACGCTCTGAGGGTCTTGCCCCTGTAACTGAATGTTCAGCCCGGAAGTGACGTACCTCTCTTCTGTTCACAACTTGTTGGCCAGAGCTGGCCACATGTCAGTTTCTGTCCCCCAGTGTCACGGAGCCAGGAAGTGAGTGCATCCTTCCAGGGACCCGGAAGTAGAGGACTGGAAGTCCTTAGCCAGCCACAGGGACTCCTCTCCATTGATCCCTGCAGGGGTGGTACTTTGACTCTTGCTAGTGATGGAGTCACCCATCATTCATTTTGTGTAACGAGCATTCGTTGAGTACCTGCTGTGTGTGAGGAATGGTGTCCAAGGTGGGAGATGCAAAGTCATAGACAAGTTCTCTGCCCTCAAGCACAGCATTAGACATACACACTGGAGGGGACATGAGTGGAGTACTGACTGGAACAGTCAGTCATAGAGAGGCTGGGGAAGAATGTTGCTCCCAGTAAGGACAGCAAGAGCCGAGACAGGGCAGGGCCAGCACCGCGAGTGCGGGCCCTCTAAGCAGAAGTTTCGCTGGAGCATCAACTGTGAGGTAGGATGGCTGAGGGTGGGGAGTTTGGATGAATGGAGGACCAGTTAGGAGGTAGTGACAGCATCCATGGAAGAGAGATGAGGCCTTTACAGGGCAGGTGAAGCAGGGATGGAGGGAAGTGCTCAGGTTTAGGAAACTGTGGAATGCTGCCTTCAACTCTAAGCTCCCCCAGGAGCCCCAGAGCACAGAGGGAGGGAATAGCCTGCAGCCAGGTCAGAGCTGGCCGCTGTGTCCCCTCGCTTAGAAACCAGACTTTTTGGTTTAATCCCAGCTCCCCCATTTAATGGCTGTGTTACCCTGGGTTAGTTATTTGCCCTCTCTGTGCTTTAGTTTCCCTGTTTTCAAGATGGGGATAATGAAAAAGACAACTCATAGCTATGAGATTAAACCAGTTAATATGCATAAAGAGCTCAAGACAGAGGCTGCAGGGTGTGGACCATCGCTCCTAGCACCGCAGGGGGGTTCCTGCCTCTCCCAGCCAGGCCTGGCCTGTTCTGCCAGCTGAAATGTCAACACGGGCGGTTCCCATCTGAACTCCCCATAGACAAAGGACACTTTGGGGCCTGGGACCTGAGCAGTGTCCTTTTCTGTTTGCTTCACAGAGGCCTTCCTTTTCTGGCCTGCAGGGTGGGCGGGCTCTGAGCAGCAGGTCATTTTCTGCTGAGTCACCCTGCTGGCCCCTCCTGGCTGGCGTCTGCCCCCAGATTCCTAGCAGGAGGGGCCCGCCACCCTGAGCGGTTTCTGTTCTGGGGGCACAGAAAATAGCATTTTACTTGGGGGGATCCAAAAGCCTTCCTAAGAAACAATAGAGGTTTTTTTATGGGGCAAGGTGGGCTGTTTGCCAGGGTAGCCTGCCAAATCATGCCAGTAGAGGAGGCCCTGTTGTCACTGGGCTTTGTGCCATGAATTTGCATCCGTCGAACAGAGCAGGAAGCAAGAGCCCAGAAGGGCCTGGGTTCCGATCTTATTTTTACCGCTTAAGACAGATGTGCCCTTGGTGGAGGTTTAGAGACTGTTTCACTTCCACAGCTGCCACGCTGGGTAATAATAGTTGCTGACCTTTTATGAGCACTTGCTAAGCGCCAGCCTCCCTACTATGCTTTCAAAGCATCTTCTTAATCAGTCTTTACCAGCTTGTGAACTAGGTTCTCTTCTTATTCCTGTTTAACTCCTGAGGACACTGACTCTCAGAGAGATCAAGTCGCTTGTATGAGGTCACACAGCAGGCCATTTGATGCCAGGGCCCCTTTCTCTCAAGTACACCTGCCAGCAGGCTGCAGGGACTGAAGGATGGGGATGTGTGAGTCTCACACAGTGGGTGTGCAAGCGGGTGTGGCCTCAGTTGGTGTTTTTACTATTATTTATTCCTTTAACACGATGTGATTATCCCTTTGAAGCAAAAGAACAACAGCAAAACCACGATGCAGCAGCATCGTTTTCTAGGCTGGCTTTTGTCCTGAACGAGGCGAGGACCAGTCTTGCCTCTTGGCCCCCGCATCATCATGACATGGAGGGTCTATGGGCAGAGACCCCAGGGATCAGGAGACCACACCCCAGCCGCATACTTTACCCTGGTTATATTTGCTTCTGAACGGTACTGGGCTGACCTTGTTTTGAAGCAGAGTGACCTTCAGTCTGCATGTCCTCATTTTGTGGTTTAGGACTGAAGTGTGTAGGTTGTAGAAATTGCACGGATTCCAGACAGGCTGGCCACACTTAAAATGCCACCGACAGGTGTGTGACGCCTACTCTTTTAACTCCGTGTGGGTCAGATACACATTACTCCTCAGAGCAAGAACTTTCTTAAACCAACTTGGAACTGGGCTATTTTGCTTGCTAGCTCCTGGCCCAATAACACCAGGGTTTTTTTTTTTTTCTTTTCTTTTTAAGAGTTTTCAAGAGACGTTTGCTCCTCTCCCAGTGTCCTTTCTGGTGCCCAGAAAGAGTCCTGGTTACTGAAGCCGAAAACACATTCTCCCCTTGGTCACCATCAGAATCAAATTACCGAGCAAGCGGGTGCCGACGAGGCCTGTCCCCACGCAAACTTAATTAACAAAATAGGTAAGTGACCCAGTTTCCTGCGGAGTGACATTTCCTGAGGAGTGACACCTTGTGACAGGGACACGGCTTGGCAAGATGTGCAGCTTGGAGCCTGGGATCTGCCTGCCATTTGGGCTCCTGTCGGAGTCACTGTCGAGACCATTAATCTTCAATATACGGCTGCACCTTCTCCTCGGGGGGTTGGGTTTTCTTGTTCTGTTTTGTTCGGCATGGCATTCAAGATTCCTTCACAGAAATCTGTGTTGGGGCAGCAAAATGCTATGTGAATTATGTCCTCGTGAAGTCACCATCTGGCCAATATTCATCTTGCTTTGCAAAATACCAAGGATATCCTTCGGCACAGATGCTGGGCCAGATCATCACACACCAGCGACCGCAGTCGTAAACCAACAGGCAATCAAGTGTAATTAATGCACCTGGTACCCGCTTCAGAGTTCCCAACCTGCACAATGCTTGGCTCTTTTTTTTTTTTTTTTTTTTTTTTTCTGTATGTGGGGCTTGGTTTTGTTTCCTTCCCTTTTAGGGTGGGGAGAGAGGTTTGCAGTTTGAATCAGCTCTCGCATCTTCAGCAGTAATTAAGTCACCGTCACGGGGCTGGTAAAAATGGGAGTGTTTGTGTGTGTTCAAGAAGCTGCATCACATGCAAACAATACAGCACTGAGCAACTTTCTGTGGCTTGAAGAGGCCATTGTCCTGTGCGCCTGGCATCCATTCTGCTGTTGGCACTCACTGGCTTTGGGAGGCCGGCCCCAGCCACTGGTCTCCTAGTGGTTTTGTGCCTGATGGAAGAAGGGAGGGATCTCAAACTTGGAAAAACAAACAATAAAACACCAAGCAGCCCATCGTCTTCCTGTGAGCAGAATATCACAGCCTCCTTCCTCTCTTGCTATGCTGGGTGCTTTAAAGTGGTGATGGGAAAGGTGGGGAAGCATCCTGCCTCTGTGCAATCGACATTCTGGGAAGCCGTGAACACTGTCTTTGGACAGAGACCAGCGAGGGTTCGCAAGTGGGACACAGAGGGTGGAGGGGAGTGGAAGCTGCAGAATAGCCAACAGTGATGGTGACTGCGGGTGGTGATGGGGTGCGGGGGTCCGAGGGTCCCTGCAGGCTCCTTCCATCACAACAGCCATGTAGGCTGTGGAGTGTGGGAGTCTGGAGAGCCTTGATCTGGGTTCAGGAACATGCAGGACAGTGAGCTGGGCTCCTTTGCAGCTTCCCTGCGCTGCACTTAAGTGCTCTCATGGTGACCTTGCTGTGGGCACCTTATTCTGAAGCACCGTGTCCCATTGCCTGAGCGCCGTCTCTGAAGCCTTCTAATTGCCAGCTCTCTTCAAATCAATTCCATTCAACAGATGTGCACTGGATTTCTGCTCCAGAGCCAGGCCCTGAAAGAAGGAGAGGCAGTTAGATAAATGAATCAGATGTCATAGGCTTCTGCGTATAGAAAGCATTTCCTAGTGTCTGAGAAAGGAGGCAATAGTTTGAGCTTCAATCCAGACTCAGGAGCTGAATCATCTTGGGCAAGTTCGTTAAACTCTCCAGCCCTCCATTCTGGGGGCTCAGCAGTAAAATGGCAATAATAGTGCAGAGTTGCTCTAAGAATTGAGTGAGATTTTTATCTATCTATTGATCTCTATATAGTTCACACACATATATACATGCACGCGCACTAAGCCCTCAAGAACCTGTTGTTATTTTCCCTGCAATTCAGATGGAGCCTGAAGTGGTAGTAGGTCATCTCTGCCTACAGAAGTCCACAAAGGCTTCATTGAAGAGGAGAGATTGAGCCAGGTGTTTCTTCTTCCAGTAGACCCGAGAGGAAAAGAGCGTACCAGGGTGGGGAAATATGTGTACAGAGTCAGGGAGGCAGGAAAGAGCCCAGCGTGTTCCAGGAACAGCAAGTACACCTGGAGCCCTGGTTTCTGGGGCGGCCTGGGGTCAGATGGTGGAGGATAACCCTAGAGAGGCAGTTGGTGGCCAGGTGGACACCCACCGAGGCCCCACCTCTTTCAGATGGTAGCTGCTCCAAGAACACGCCTCCTCCACCTTCTCTGTGTTGTGTGATTTCCCCTCTCATTCTCAATACTACTCAGACTCACCTTTTCCATTCAGCCTTTCCTGCTTCCAGGTTCAGTGCAGCCCCTAGCACCACTTGGGACTGGTAAGACGTCATCTATCACCTGTCTGGGCTCAGCTTGTAAAGTCCTCCAGGATGGAGAACTCATAGAAGGCTCCTCTAGTAACCACATTTCAATAGCACTTTGCAAACAGAGGGACTTTTGTAAAGGCACTTGCTTCACCAGGTAGATTCTTAATTAGCAGATGAGGAGTAGTGATGGGAGAGCAGAACCCAGGTAGAGATGGGACACCTTTGCTTCCAGTGACCTCAAATGTGTCATCAGTCTCTTTGAACCTAGTTTTCTGTATCACCAAGACAAGGGCCACCTGTTCCTGAGGACGTTCTGAGAAGCAGGGAGGAGGCCCAGGGACTTTGGGAGAAGCGTGCAGCCTAAAGGGAGCCTTTGTTTCCATAACTGTGGCCGGGAAAGAACTTGTCGGGTTCTTATGGGCTTGTTTGCCCGCAGGGCTTGGAGTCTCTGAAGCTGCACCTCTTTCCTCTCCTCTCGGGAACAGAGCCCAAGACAGGGCTCTTTTACCAGCCCTAGTGTGTGGGTGTCACACTTCTTCCCCATTTATCAGGAGGTGGTATGTGCAGTGCTAACTCCACAGCTTTGGTGGTGACCCTCACAAACCCTGGCAGGAGGGAGCCTGGGGTCAGAGGGATTGACACACACCTATATCTCCCTCCCAGTAAGTGAGAGAGGTGAGACTGAGATAGAAGATTTTCTGACACCAACTCCAGGATCTTTTTACCATCCCACTCGGTAAAAATGCCCACTGGAGCATCTTTGGATGCAAAGTGGCACCAGAAGGAAAAGATATGTAGAATCAAGAGCCCCACGGGAACGGATCATAAACCTTGCAAGTTTCCAACTTGACCAACTGTTAAGGAGGAGACAGAACAGAGAACAGGGAGAGGAGTGGGGACCCCTTGGTGCGGGTGGAAGAGAACAGCTGGGTGTCAAGTGCAGAACTGGAGGTCTAGCAACAAAGTCTAGACCAGCAGAGAGAGGAAACAGAGGGGCATGGGAGGAGCATATGGGCTGGGTTCATGGTTGTGAATGATCAGTCATGGCTGAGTCAATGCTGAGGGAGCAGCCACTGAGTAGAGTTTCAAAATCCAAATGGAGCACTGACTTTGCACAAAGCAAAACAGGGTTCCTGACTTCACAAAGAAGATGCTCTTGCTCTCTCTTTAATTATGCTTTCTGTGTCAGGAAGGGTGCCTGGGCATGATCAGTATGATTCCAGAATAAACATCACTGCTGGTCACACCCACACGGGAAGTCTAGATGGAGATACAAGACATGTCTTCACTTCCCCACCGTTTAACCTGTTCTTCTCTGCAGAATCCACCTGGAAGGGCGGCTAGGAGTCTCACCCTCTCTTGGAATCTTTGTTTTCTCCTCCTTCACAGCCTTTTTGTCTTTGCATCCCAGAGGGACTGCCTAACCTCCCTGCCTGATGACTTTCTGCTGCCTGAAAGCAGTGATGTTGGATCTTCCAAGCTTTAGATCTTTCACAGGAGCATCCACAACACAAAGATATAATTCCCTTGTTTTCCTCTCTCTCATTGTATGACTTCACCATGCTATTATACCTGCGGAATTCTATCTAATACTTGGTTATATTAAAGACCTCTGTTATGGACGAAATGCTTCTGTTCCCCCCAAATTCATATGTTGAAGCCATAACCCACAAAATGGTGGCATTTGGAGATGGGGACTTTGGGAGGTAATTAGCACTAACTGAGGTCATATGGGTGGGCACCGTGATGCACTTAGAGCCATTATAAGAAGAGGAGCTTCTTCTTAGACCAGAGCTTCCTCTCTTTGACATGTGAGGACACAGTAATAAGGTGACTGACTGTAAGCCAAGAAAAGCACTCTCACCAGGAACTGACCCTGCTGACAACTTGACTTCAGACATCCAGCCTCCAGAACTGTGAGAAACAAATATCTATTATTTAAGCCACCCAGTCTATGGTATTTTGTTATAACATCCTAAGATTGTAAGGCAAACTCGTCCCTCTAAAGGTAAGGGAAGAAGGGAAAGAAAGGAGTTTAAAGGTAAGGGATGATCCAGAAATGCTAATTCTTGAGAAAGGTGCCAGACGGGAAGACATCTGACCACCACTTCCATGAAGCCCTCCTTGGCCTCCCCGGACTGACCGTGACTACGCTTGCCCACAAGCTCAGGTGCCATGCCTGCAGTGTTGAGTGGCATTGATTTATGTGCCTATGTCCCTCTCAATTGACTCTGAGCTCCTTACGACTGGACCTTGCTTGTTTGTTCTCTCTGCACACAGCTGGCACATACTAGGGCCTCCCTAAGTGCCTGCTGAGTGGAATACATAGTACTAGGAGCTCTAGGTTATGTCTCCCAGGATGTCACTTTCAGATGTAGGCATCTCAGATCCAGCACAGCATCACAGTTAAAAGTGCTGGCCCTGCATGAGAATGCCTGGGTTGGAACCCACCTGCTCCCACTTAGTTGCTTGACCCTAAGCAAATTGCTGACTCTTGCTAAGTCTTAGTTTCTAAAACTCTTAACACACAGGTAGGAAGGATGCTTACTTCCTAAGGTTGTGGTGCCGTCAGCTGAGATTATCCATGAAAATAGTACTGGATCCAGAGTCAATACTCAGTAAACCTCAGCTATTATTATTTTTCGAGGAGTCAGAGGTGGGTGAGACTGCTTTGTGTGATAACCAGGGATACAGAGGAGGCTGGTCTTGAATTGACCTTAGAAGATGGGGATGGATAGTACCCAGTACTTGGTACGTGATAGCACCTGTTTCTCAGCACAAGTCTTCAAGGAAGGGATTATCATCTCCTTGGTAAAGATGAGCAGACCAAGGCTCAGGGAAGTTGTGAAAACCTGCCCAAGATCACACAGCTAATAAATTACAGAGTGGGGGCTTGAAGTCAAGTTTACCTGCCCCCAGCGTAAGACACTATAGGCACAGGCAAAGTTTCAGGAGCAGGAAAGCCCAAGGTCATTCAGACTGGCTACAAGAGAAGGTGCCTGTAAAGGGAGGAGGACAGATGAGGGACAGAAAAGTCAGGTGGTGCCAGGGGAGCTCTCCAATGCCAGGCAGATCTTGTTCCATAAATATTAGAATGCCATTTCAAGGGTGGGAACAGGGAAGAAAGCAGACAAAAGGGGTGGAAAGGGGCCTAGATTGTTGTATAGTCCTTGTCATTTATCATCACAGATCTTAGCAGTGTCATATCCACAGGAGCCGAGGTGATCAAGAGAGGGCTTGGTGCTGGCCACTCCTCACTGTGTGCTCCAGAAATGCCCGTCCTTTGTCTTGTGTCCACTGCTGCTGTTTGTAGAATTTCCAACTCACATTTCAGCATCTGAATGTTCTGCAAACAGCAGCTGGGCCCCGGTAGGAGGGAGAGGATGCCCACAAGAATACAGTTAAAGAAGCTACCACCTCTTCTGAGGATGCCCTGAGCTCTGAGAGGGCCTCTGTCCTAACAGGCTATGTCCAGGGATTCAAAGCAACTCTCCCAGCATTGCCACTACTCAGGAACAAACCTTGCACAATTGCCTCACTGCCCCCTCCCCCCACCAGAACTTCAGTTCCCTTTTGTAAAACCCAGAGAATAGAGCGCCATCTGCTTGAACCCATCTGCTGTATCGAGCAAGCACATGTTTGTGAAAAGTGCAAAATCATCATCCAAGCAACAAATTTGCCACCCTGATACTTCCTTCCTCCTGTCTCCACCTTAAAGTCGACTTGATTAAATTTAATAATTACATTCAATCTGAAAAACACATATAGGGCACCAAAATAGGGACTGGACATGCAAAAGTGAATGAGAAAAGTTTGTCCTTAGATATCGCTCTCGTTAATAGAGGAATTCCAGACCTGAGCAAATATGGCGGTGGGCAACCTGGATGTCATCGGTCGTCTGAGATTCTTCCCACGTTGCACCCATTACTTGGGATGCCACCACGTGAGCATTTTCTATATGCAAGGCACTGGCTAATTTCCTTAACATTGTTATTTTATTTAATCTTTAAAACAATCTTGTCTCAGAGCTTCTAAAACCAAAGCTCATCAAAAGATCACCCAGCTATGAAGTGGCACAGTCAGAATTCTAACCATGAACACACACCCAGAAACCTTTTTTCTGCCAGTCAGTTTTACAATGAGCAAGTTCTTCTCCTTGCACACCTACTTCCCACTCCCCTTCCACATGGCTGCATTATTTCAGGCCCCCATCATTTTTCACAGAGGTGATTTAAATAACCAGTACCCTGGTATCCCTTGCTAATTTCCAATCCATCTCCCCATGGCTACTAGAGTGAGCCTTCTCAGTAGATATAATCATGTCACTAGTGTTCAAAATTCTAAATTTCTTTCTTTGTCTCCAAGGTCTAAATTCTTTGACATGTCATGCAAAGCCCTTTCTGATCTTAGTTTTACAAACCTCTTTCAGTGCCCCCTGAATACTCAAGCCAAGCAAACAGGACCACGAGTATGACCCCACCCATCAACACTTCTCCGAGTCTCTATGATGGAATTCCATTCTCCCCTCATCTATCTAGCAAAACCCTACTCTTGACTAAAAATTGAGAGTTTCCTCTTATAGGAAACCTTTCTGAGCCATCACAGGCCCCGTTAACCAACCCAGCCCTGTACTATCTACTGTAATAGTTACTTCTATTATGAGGAAGTTGATCTAATGAACAGTGACAGCAGGATGCCCCTGACATGAGATGGGACAAGGGAAGGAGCATTTATCTATGGTTGGTCCTGGTCTTGAGGAAGGAAGGAGCATTTATCTATGGTTGGTCCTGGTCTTGAGGGATACATCATGGAAGAGGTGGGATTTCAATGGATTTCAAAGAAAGAATTGGATGCACTGAGGTCACTGTGCTCTGAATTCCCAGCTGTCACCACGGAGAATGTCAATATTGAAGGCTGTCAAGTAGGAAGAAGACAAAGTCCCTTAAACAAACTCTGGGCGGAAGGATGGTGGTGTCTTTTGTTCTCCAGGTTTGGCTGCTGGCTGGTGGCTCATCTGGCAATGAGCCAGGTGTTCCTCAGCACGTTGACATTTTAAGAGATCTGGCAGCAGCGGCAAGTGTGGGTGAATTTTACACTTACTAAGGCTCTTTCCCTCCAGAAAGATCAAGTTCCAGCCATCAGGGAGGGGGCTATGGACATTATCACTTTACTGACTAAGGGCATCGCTTGTTGCCTAGGAAAACAAATACTGATCTTCTCACTTTGCCTCCAGCAGCCCTGGGACTCTCACTGAACAGCATTACCTGGGGTGTTTTTCTTTGGCCAACCAGAAACAGGTTCCTTGACCCCTGACTTGGCCAGTCAGAGGCAAAGAGAACAAAGAAGCAACCATCATCATCCCCTCGCTCTGTATCTTCTAGGAGCCTCTGTAAGATTACAGAACCATTTGCTGTTTGGTCCTCTCTAACTTTAAGCCTACCAAATAATTCCTCATTCCCAGGAAGACAGTCCTCTGCTTCCACAATTCTTCTTTTAATCTTACGGCAACCTGTCTTTTCCCCCCTACTTTTAAAATTTCCACTGTGTACCTCTTACTACAATCCCTGAATCTTAGTCCAAGTAAGCACTTATTTTGTAGGGTTTCAGGAATTTTGAATACGTATAGACTGTAATTGTATCTTCTGCCCCTAAGCACATCTTTTTAAGGCTTAGGTTTTTGTTAAGATCAACTCTTCTAGTCTCTCTTTTACAGTCAGTGCTTCTGCCCCTTTTAGAACATGGGTCTTGCTAGAAGCGTTATTAATTCCCTGCCACTGAGGGTGGATTAGGCCATCTGTCATGGATCCTCACCCGATAATGATAACGTTAACAACAGCTACCACTGACCATGGGCTTGGTACTGGCCAGACGCTGGATACGGCTCCTGTCCTGAATTCATGATTTCATTCATTGCTACAATGAGTCTGAACTCAGTATCACTATTGTGCCCACTGTACAGGTGTGAGAACGAGGCTCAGAGGGGCTACATGACATGTGGACGGTCAGACAGTTAGTGAATGTCAGAATCTATCAGCCTCCGAAGCCAAAGGTCAGTGTCCCACACGATCTTGTATCTTGAACTTTTGTTGACGGCTGTTTTTATTTCTCCTTCTTAAGAAAATTACAATAAATAAAGACAGAAGATAAGATCTGAGAGACAAAAATATTGGACACCCTGAAATTGTCCTCTCCCCTTCTTTAGGGCCTCCCAGCAGGAGTGAAATTCAATTTCCTTAGCTAAATCCATTTGAATTCATTTTCAGGAGTTAAAATTGGACGACCGGCTGTAACAACGCACTCCAGTGAGGTCCGGGACTGCAGCCGCCTGCATGACTGCCATGGTCTTATTTTGTTCCTCTCGGGTTTGCCTGGTGTGATTTGTCCTTTAGAAACCAGCCTCATCTGGGAATAGTGGGCATTTGTTAATTACCTTTACAGAGCCAGCAGATGGTGCAGAAAGCACTGTATTGTCTGTGGACCCAAGCCAAAAAAGAGAGAGGGAGAGAGAGAGGCATCTGTTTATTTGTTTAATTTCTTCCTAAGGAAATGGTGGGTATAAAAATAAAACTGGCCATCACTAGGCATTTCAACATGAGGAACACTTTTGCTGTCGCATACAATGGTTTAAAATAAAATGCTCTTTTAGTCCCCAAAGACTTGGCAATTCAAAGAAGCATCTGAAACCAGGAACTGGCCGTGTTGGACTCATTGAGGACCCATTAGCTAGTCTTAGATGCTGGCCACACTTACCTGTCGAGGGAAACAAAACTGCCCCATCTCAGGCCTGATCTTTAGGAAGAGGACCACCCAGCAAAGTGGATCCCACATGAAGTCTTTCACTATGTGCTCCCACCCACTTCTCGACTAGCCAGAGTCCAGGTCCACCCACTTCTCGACTACCCAAAGGCCAGGTGAGTTTCATATTAACAGAGGATAACGGCCACTCTTCCTACACATTTGACGGTAGGAGTTCAGAGTATAAATCTGCACTGCTGTCCCTAGAATCAGAGAATAGTCCAGATGGAAGGGCCCTTAAAACAACCCCAGTTGAACCCCCTCCTTTCAGAGATTAGGACACTGAGGCTCAGAGCAGGAAAGGGCTTTATTCCAAGTCACCAAGCTTATTTAGTGGCAGAGCCAGGATCAGAAGTGAGGTACCCACGTCTCTCAGCTTGGTGCCCTCCTCCCCCAAACTCCACCAGGTGAGGAGAAGAGGGGAAAGGATGGTCTGAGACGACTACGTGGGCTACATGAGCAAAGTCTAAGAAACTGCCTGCTTTATATATAGTAGTGTGTATATAAAATAGATAACTAATAAGGATCTACTGTACAGCTCAATACTGAGAGTACTGTACTGGAACTCTACTCAATACTCTATAATGACCTATGTAGGAAAAGAACCTAAAAAAGAGTGGACATGTGTATATGTATAAGTGATTCACTTTGCTGAGCAGCAAAAACTAACACAACATTGTAAATCAACTATACTCCAATAAAAAAAAAGAAAGAAAGAAAGAAAGAAAGGAAGGAAGGAAGGAAGGAAGGAAGGAAAGAAGGAAAGAAAGAGAGAAAGAGAGAAAGAGAGAAAGAAAGAAAGAAAGAAAAGAAAGAAAGGAAGGAAGGAAGGAAGGAAGGAAGAAAGAAAGAAAGAAAGAAAGAAAGAAAGAAAGAAACTGCTGGCTGTAGAAGGGCCCTAATGGTCACACACATGGAGGTAGGCAGGCACGTGACTCTGAGAACCTTGAAATGGTGTAGAATGACAAGGGTACTGAGTGTGGGAAATAGGTCAAGAAGGGTTGTTTGGGGCCCGACTGTGAAGGGGTCTTGTCATAAAGATGTGGCACCAACAGATGTAAGCAGGGATAGTCATGGTTGGGCCTGTGGCAAATATGGTGATAATATGAGGACAGCCTGATGGGGGACAAGATTGGGGCAGGGGTGTTACTGGGAGAAAAACAAAAAGGGCCTGACTCAGGGCAGTGGCATTGGAGACGAAGAGGTTTTTATCTCCCCTCGCTCCACAGGAACTTCTCTGCTCAAGGTCACCAATGACCTTGAGCTTGCCAAATCCAGGGGTCATTTCTTTGGCCTGACCTTTCTCAGCACAGTTAATCACTACCTTCTTCAGATGCTTTCTTTTCTTAGGTTCCAGGACACTATACTCTACTGATTTTCCTCCTTCCTTAGGGGCCAGTCTTGGCCCAGCTTCGTCTGCTGTGTCTCTAAAGGTGATGACCACAGGGCTGCCTCCTGGGCTTCTTCCTCTTCATCCTGACTCTTCCAGAGACTTTAAACATGATCTTTGAACCAACGGCTTCAAATTTTATTTCTCTAGCACTGATCTTTGCCTTCATATACATGCACATATCCAACAGCTTACTACTTAAAAACCAAATGGATCTCTGGAGCAGAGTTAGATAAATGAAAATCCTCCATTCATGACACACACTGTCACAGTCAATTCATACAATGAACACCCATGAGCCCACAGGGCAACTCCAGAGCTAGATCTTTTTATACTTACTCATGTGCTTTTTACCTGTTTATTCCCTTGTCTTTCGCGCTCTGAAGTAACCATTGTTCTATATTTTATATTTGTCATTTCCTTGTTTTTCTTTTTTTAAACACAGTTTTATCACATATATATGTATGCCTAAAAAAGATATCTTTTGTTTTCAGTGGCTACTGAATTGTATTGAAAAGGTGTCATGCCGTATGTGGTTATATTTCTAAGATCCATCCATCTGGTTCCATGTAGCCTCAACCAATCATTTCCACTGCTATATAATATTCCATTGTCTAAATATACCACCATGTATGTATCCATTTTCCTGTAAATAGGCATTTGGATTGTCTCTAGATTGCTATTAAAATCAGCATCATTATGAGCATCTTGTCACATCTGCTGACACACATATGTAAGAGATTCATTTAAGGGTGTACCTAGGATTGAATGGCTCCTTCACTTGAGATATGAACGTTCAATGTTACATCATGATGCCAAACTGTTTTACACAATGATTATACTAGCTCACATTCCCACTAGCACTGTGTATGCATCCTTACTGCTCCACATTGACACTTGGTTTTATTAGACTTTTAAATTTTTGTCAATTATATGAATATAAAATCACATCTCGTTAAGATCTTGATCTGCATTTCCCTGATTACCCATGAGGTTGAGCAGCTCTTTACAAGTTTATTACATATTTTTTTTTTTTTAGTACTATGTCTTTCCATGTCTTTTGCTTATTTTTTCTATTGGTTTGTTCATCATTGCATTGTAAGAATTTTTTATATGTTTTGATATTTTGTGTCTTTTTATACTAATCCTTTGTCTGGTATATCTAATATATATATTCCACTTTATAATTTGACTTTTCATTTTCTTTAATGTGTCTTTCTTTGATCAACACAATTTCTTAATTATAACATTCTTAAATTTGTCAGTGTCTTATACTTAGTGCTTTTTTTTTTTTTTTTTTTTTTTGCGGTACACGGGCTTCTCACTGCTGTGGCCTCTCCTGTTGCGGAGCACAGGCTCCAGACGCACAGGCTCAGCAGCCAAGGCTCATGGGCCTAGCCGCTCCAAGGCATGTGGGATCTTCCCAGACCAGAGCATGAACCTGTGTCCCCTGAATCGGCAGGCGGACTCTCAACCACTGCGCCACCAGGGAAGCCTACTTAGTGCTTTTTTAGCTTTAATTTTTTCCCTGTCCTAAAGTGAGAAAGATATTCTTCACTATATTACATAAGAGTTTGAAAGTTTAATTCATCTTAAATTCATTTTTGGTATGGTGTCAGGTAGTGATCCAATTTCACCTTTTTCCTCCCACTATGAGTGACCATTTTACCAGCACCCTTTGATAAGCACCATCTCATCTCCCCACTGATCTGCCGTACAATTCCCATCCATATATTATATTCTATATATATGTGTGCCTTAGTTTCTCGGATCTCTATTCTATTCCAACAGGATGAATAAATTTTATTGTTTTGTCCACAACAATCCTTTCCTTTCATTCTGGTAATAGATTCTTTCATTCCTTTTTAGAGACTGCCCCTTCCTTACCTACTGGCCTTCCCAAAGATGTGGACATATGACCCAGGCTGGACAGCTAGAAGTCTCCATCTTCTGAACAAGGTGATTAGTTTAAAATTGGTCACCTGATTAATTAAGAAGCCAAGATAACAGAAAGCACAGAAGATGAATGAGAACAGAGGTAACTGCTTGATGATAGCTTTGAGCACCTGGATCCAGTGATGCCTGAAGCAAGTGACCCTTTGCACTTTCCAATTACATAAGCCAGTGGATGCTCCTTGTTGTTAAGTATGATTAAGGAGGGTTTTATCTCTTGCAGTTAACACACATAGATGGCCACAGCAGCATCTACTTGCAGATGAATCAAGAGAATACCTATGGGCAGACTTAATATTTTCCTCAATCTATCTCCCTCTGCTCCCACCCAAAGACAAATAAGAGATAGATCAAGTTCTCAAAACTCTGACGAACAGGTATTTTTGAGTCCTTTTTAAAATATAGAACACATTATTTAGGTAAATTCAATGCTGAAATCTCATATAGAGAACACATAAAAGTGGCATTGCTGTGGTTGAAGAAGGGCTGAGGACCCACACAAACCTCCCATGCTGGCCCAAGAGCAGTTTCCCCTTCCATAGTATATGAATGCTACGATCTTAGCCTGGAGAATTTCCTTAGCAGATCTTACTAGACCATTAAGAAGCCAAGAAAAGGATTTTGATTTTAGAGTGGGTGACTTTAGGCTGTTCATTCTGGAAATAACAGATAACAGGGCAGTTATCTTTGGAGGCCATTCTTAATCCATGACAGTAAAAGATGTCATCAGCATGGGGGGAATGCTGACTTTTCTGTTCTCTTGAGCAGGGGGAGAGGAAGCAGAGAGGCTTTTTGCTAGATTGAGAGTAATAGCAGAGCTGGGGAACCTAGGAATAGCTGCATCAGGTTTCATTGTCCCTTCACTCTGCCTCCACATTTATGACTTTCTCTCCTCCTCCCTCCACGGCCTCAGCAGTCTCCTAGCAAGAGGGTGCAAATCAGCCAGTCTTTGCAGTTCTGTTTGAAGTCAGATCTTCCCAGGGGAATCCACTTATCATCTGGGATCTCTCTACCCCTTGAAATCTTGGTAACTTGATTCAAATCCCATAATTCCATGGTCAGTGGGATTCCAAAATCCTCCACGACATTTATTTATCTTTGAAGCACTTAAACTGTGCCAGGCTCCTCTGCCTTGGGAAAAATATGGAAGGCTTATGGGAAAATCTGAAGGTGAAACAAACCTGAGAGGGAATGACAATAGGATAAATGATAGAATCAAAATCGACACGACCTTGAGAGATAAAAGCCAAGGTGATATCAACATTATGAGATTGGACAGGGAGAAAGGCAAGATTCTCCATTTCAAGTTTTATTATTTTTATTTAAAGATAGAATGGATGAATGTATATATATATATATATATATATATATATATATATATATATAGCTATGCTTAAAAATAAGAAACAGAAATCTCCTTGGATGGAGGAAGACAGTATTGATTATGATCCAGCCCCTCCCTAGTGGGGGGTTACCACACGGTCAAACCCACAGGGGGCTCCCCCAATCCAGGGAAAAGGCTTGGCAAAAGGAAAGTATTTGGTTCAAAATACTCAATTGGAAATAAAGCATTTAGGAGGCCCAAGACCTAGTTTAGATTATGCTTTTCCACCATCCACAGGTAAGAGTCAAAATACCCTAGCACAGCATATGAGCCTCTATGTCTTCTTTCTATTTACTTTCCATTATTAACTCCATGATTGCTTCTCATGTGGATAAACCAAGCTTGCAACAAAACAACTATTTAGAAAGCTAACAAAATAGGCAATAATAGCTCTAGGAGTGTAATTTCCAGATCAAAGGAAGTGATAGGCCTGCATTACTTTGCATTGATTAAACCTTATCTGGAGTTTGTTCTGTGTCCAACTCTAGGCCTTATGTTTTCTAAAAACACAATGACAGATGGGGAAACAATCCAGCATGAGCAGCTCACCAACAGATGCAAAAGTGCACTTTGTGAGACCTGGTTACATTTTGCTCAGAGAAATCTTTAAGCTCCCTTGATTGCTATTTTCAAATGTTTGTAAGGAAAATGTAGGTGATGGAGCAGCAGACTTATTTCAGAAGAAATAAGTGGCCAATGGGTGAATCTTGCAGGAAGTTGGACTTAGCACTGCATAAGCACTAACCTTCAAAGGAATTGACTGTTGGGAACTACAGCAAGCTTTCTTTACCTGGGAGTGTGCATCTACAGAGACGTACTCAGTGCCCGAGAGGTGACCCTCTGCATGGAAGAGTTTAACTTATTTGAAATGTAGCCCTCTCTTAATGACTGTCAGCAGGTTCCAGGATTTCTTAGAGGTCCAGAAGTGTTGAAAATAACTGGAGTTGTCAAGAATAGAAATAAGAGAGAGGAGGATATGAGGAAGATGGGATTAGCATTAGAGAAACTCTGAAATCTGTTAAATGGTCTTTCTAGAACCTCCATTTCCTCTTTCTTGACCAGTGATATACTCTCCCCATCCTCCATGCTATTGTCTTGTACCACTTTCAAAATACTCCTTAATTAAAGGGTTAGTAATAATTCATACTAACAAGTAAGTGACTTAGAGAAATCCACAGTCTTTTCTGCCTAGAGCCATTGCTTACCAGTAAATGATAAAAGCTAACTAATAGACTATAAAGTCAAGTTATTAACCATTTGCAGGGGAGAGATGAAGTGTTACGTTTGGGGGTACGTATACTAAAGGTTGATGACAAATAACAGAAATGGCCTCTAACTAACTTCAGCACAAAATGAATCCATTTGAAGAACACTGGGGAAGCTCACCGAAATGAGGATCATCAACCATGCCTCAGGAAAGACATGAACCAGGGAAGCCCTGGGGACTGGGAAGTAAGAACAGGTGAACCTTCTCTACCATGGCTGCTGCCAGGAAACTCAGCTCTAACTGCTGTCCTTTGCCACCATATCTGTGTATGTCAACTTAATATTCAAATTCCCAAAAGACAGAAGATGATGGTGGATCTTGGGTCCTGTGACTACCTTGGGGGCTAGAAGAGAAGAGTCTGATGCCAGGTGCTGGTAGAAGCGTGAAGGTAAGACAACCAGATGTAGGAAAAGTCATAAAAGAGGGACGGAAATTCTTCCCAGCAACCTGAGATCACATCACACAAGTGAAGTTTTGAGAGTTGCCTCATGTCACCAACAAGTCCAATCCCATCACCATTATGCTCAGAGCCCTTGAGTGCCTCCCAGGTTCCAACAGGTGAAGCCCAAATTCCATAGCAGGTATCCATGACCCATGCGCTCTTGCCCTTGACCACTTCACTGGCCAAATGACCACTGAGTGGCCCTTCTGATTGACAGCCCAGCCACAGTGCACCAGTGAGCATTCCTAGTCCTAGCGCCCCTCTCCATGCAGCATCCTTCTGACTCTTGACGGCTTTGAGAGTACCTATTTGCCTTCACAGATGACGGAACAAGGTAACTGGCCGCATCCACAAAGTACCTGCTCTGTTTGGTATTTTCACTGACTCTGGTTTTATTTTTGAGGTTTACAGTATTATGGAATGTATTTCCCATGAGCCACCTCATATCTTTGATGGTATGAGGCAGGATGTAAACAGGTAGGGCCCTTTGGAGCATCAGAGCTGGGTCAGAAGTCAGGGCGATCTCCCTCTCCTTCCCTCCACTTCCAGGTTAGAGTAAATGCAGCTTCAAGTTACCTGCCACATAGTAGGTGCTCGATAAATACTTACTTGGTAATCTACTGAGAGAAGAGGGCTTTTACTCCTTATGACCAATGACCGGGGCCAGATCCAGGTCTCGGGGGTCTGAGGCTTACTCAGTTTGCCTGGCCCTCTAGGGAAAATAATATGAAGATATAGTACTTTTTTTTTTTTTTTTTGCAGTATGCAGGCCTCTCACTGTTGTGGCCTCTCCCGTTGTGGAGCACAGGCTCTGGACGCTCAGGCTCAGCGGCCATGGCTCATGGGCCCAGCCGCTCCGCGGCATGTGGGATCCTCCCGGGCTGGGGCATGAACCCGTGTCCCCTGCATCGGCAGGCGGACTCTCAACCACTGCGTCACCAGGGAAGCCCAAAGATATATTACTTTTGCAGTTTTCACAAAAACAGACGGCGGGAGAAATACCTTATAATAGCCTTGTGTAAGAGAGAGAACTGAGGCAGAAATTTCTTACCTCCTCTGCTCATACCCACCCACATCATTTAACAGAAAAGAACCAGGTAAGGAGAAGGTTTAGCCTTTACTAGACCTTTGCTGTGTGCCAGCATCTCACTTCAGCCTCACAACACGGTGAAGGCGAATGTATAATTTTCCTGTGGCTGCCATAACAAATGATCACAAACTTGGTGGTTTAAAGCAACAGAAATTTATCCTTAAACAAAAATCAAGGTGTTGGTGGAGACATGCTTTTCTATAGAGGCTCTAACAGAGAATCTGTTGTTCCAAGTCTCTTCCAGCTGCTGCTGGCTGCTGGCATACCTTGGTTTGTGGCAACATCCCTCCAATCTCTGTCTTTACATCCACCTTCTCTTCTGTGTGTTTCTTATAGGGACACTTGTCACTGGATTTAAGTCTCACCCAGATAATCCCAGATGACTTAATCTCCAGATCTTAAATTTAATTTTACCTGCAAAGACCCTTTTTTAATAAGGTTACATTCACAGGTTCCAGGAATTAGGATATGGATATAACTTTTGAAGAGAGACTTGTTATCTTCATTTTGCTAAGGCTCAGAGAGGTTAAGAACAGTTCCCAAGGTCGCACAGAAAATGATGGATCCAGGATTCAAACCCAGGCAGACTGCCTCAGTCTGAGATCTTAACCACTATTTTATACAGCAACTGCAAGTTGTAAACCAATGGATGGAGAGGATATATCAGTATTCCCCTGAATAAACAGTTTTATAGAATTTTAATAGTTGGCTAGATTTAAACATTTCAGGTTATTTTATATAAAATTCTGGATTTTCAGTTATAAAACAACAACACAGGGATACCTCAACCCAGAGACAGAATTTCTTCATGGCAATAGTTGGATGGTACTAAGGGGTGGCTGCCCCTTTTAGATGGGACATTAATGCTTTAGTACTCCACACACACACCCCCCACCTACCCTCTTATTTACCCTTGGTCTCCACTCATTGACTTGACTTGCCAGAACCTTGAAAGTACTTGAGCTGGGCTCTCTGCATACATGGATGGTTGCAGAATTGATTAAAGGCTCTACACAACTTCAAGGCCTGTTTCAGGAGGTCTTGCCCTATTTGTATCCTCTCCAAGGCTCATGGAGTTCTCTCCCTCCTCTGCATTTTTCTACCCCTTTATAAGCCATGCCAACCTCCTCAACCTTGACCTTGAGTTATTGGTAATACTGATTATATTCTTGCCCCCAAACTCTGATGGCTTCTAGATTTAGTGTTTACTTGTTTTTTTAACTGCAGGTCAGGTTTCTGCGAATTGTGCTTGAGCTGCACTGAACTTCTTTTGGTTCCACAAATGTCAAAAGTGCTCTCACCTCAGGCCTTGGCACCTTCCCCTCCTGTGCTTTGGTGGCATTTCACTTCCCTCTGTCTTTTCATACCTGGCTCTTTCTTGCCTTCGAATTTCAGTTTAAATTCCATATCCTTGGTTACTTCGTTCAGCCCAATCAACCATCAAAAGACATTGTTGAGAAAATCAGGGGGAAATTTGACCACAGTCTTGGTGTTGGATAATATTAAGGAATACTTATTTATCTTTAAGGTGCATTAATGATATTGTGAATATGTTGTTATTGTTGTTTCTGAGTCCATTTTTATTAGAAATGCTCACATGTTTATGGGAGAAATGGTACAATTTCTTGGATTTGCTATAAAATACTCCAACAACAACAACCAAAGTATAGGAAGTATAAGTGAAATCAAAGAAATGGGGTTGTCAAAATGTTGATGACTATTGAAGCTGGGTGAAGGTTATGTGGGGATTCATTATATTATTCCTTGACCTTTGTGTGTGCTTAAAAAATTCATAATAAAAAAGATATGTGTGTGTATCTATGTATATGTTTGTAAAATCTTGGACATCACATTCTCTGACTGCCTGACATCCTTATTTCATTCTCCCCAGCACCCATCTCTTCATGATCTGTTATTATTTTTCTACCAGTTTGGGTGTGTGTGGGGGGGGGAGGGGTGTGTGTGTGTGTGTTTTGTTTTATCTCCTTGCACCTGTCCTACAGAATTTAAGAGCTGGTTCCTGCAACTAGAATTTTCACACTCTGAGCAAATGGACAACTTTTTCTTCTGTTCAGTGGCACATCTCTAAATGCCTCCTAAAGCAATAGCTTGTACATGGTAGGTGCTTAGTAACTGCTTTTGACTAATGAACCCAGACTTTAAGCTCCAAGAGACCTTGTCCCCTCCCCTGTGCATCAATGTGGTCCCTATTGTGATGTAAGGCTCTTGATCTGACTATTTAGGAACTGACTGTGAAATAAATGCTTATGTGCTCTGAGCTGCACTTTACAACATGCTTGCTTGTCTCCTGTTTATTCTTGGCTTGTGTGTGATAGCAGCTTGGAGAGTATGGGGGTATAAAGTAGCTTTTTTTAAAAGTACTTTAGGAATTCCTGGAGTATTTCTAAATTATTTTTCTTACACAATTTAAAACTAGTGTTAAACTGTCTATATAACACAACAAACATTTAAATGTCTTAAAGATTACATTTTAACCCATTTAAGGTTAAGGCCATCAATGAGTTACTTTGAGTTGCCAGATTATCTAATTCTGGAGAAGGGCCTTATTATAGTAAAGCTTTCCTGATATCTTAATGTGTGTATTTGCATGTTTTTGGAATGTAGCATTGATTTGGAAAGCCTCTTATTTTTTGTTTGTTTGTTTCTTTTCTTCCTTTTTTTTTGTTTTTAAATTCAGGCTCAATCAGGTCCTGTCATGTAAAACTGTATATATAGGAACCCTTATACAGTACATCTTTGCATGATTAGGTACTGGGCAAGGGAAGTTGTAACGTAGGACCTGGTGTCATGACGACAATCCCAACACAGGCAATTTCTCAGATGACCATCCATCTTAAAGCCTACTGATGTGAATTGGACATTTAAGTTAAAGAATGTGGAGTCATAGTTAAATATTAGTAGCAATGCAGTTTTATAATATGTGGACTAGTTTTACTGAAGAATGAGTATGCTGACACCAAAATGAGCTACTTGGGAAATGGCAGTCCTTTGCAGCTATGAATCTATGTAGAAAAGAAGTTTGTTTGTTCAATTCTGTGCAACAGAAACAAAATTCAAAAATACATGAAATTCTGAAGCTTACGGAAAATTGTAACTGTTGTCTGTGTCTTCAGCTTTGGGATTCTTGTGTTAATTAGCAATGACTCATTGTTTTTAAATGTAGGCTCTGAGTTTAAACAAATAGATGATATTTATACCAGCATGCCACTTTGAATTTTCAATATAGTTTGCATATTTGCAGTCTATGTAAGCTTTTATTTGAAAACGAGACTCCACTGCTCAAAAAAAAATAAAACAAAAAACGCTGGGTTAGCGGGGAGAATATGGTGTTTAGAGGTAGGTGGTCTTGGGTTCAAGTTCAAGGGATGCCCAGTACGACATGTCCCAAAACTTGTATTTCATAACTGCTTGCTAGATGCTGTCCTGTCTTTACGAATCCGCTGCCTGCATGCAAAGCCTTAGATCCTTGAGGTTCTTCTGCTTTTCCTTTTCTTTCACAAAACATCTCATGTGAGGAAGGTGCCATCCTGCATGTCCATATGGTAGCTACGTTCAAAGCCCAAGAAGAATCTAGAAGATAAGGGACATTCGTAAAAAAGTGCTGGCTAATCAGGCCTGCCAGGCTCTGAGCCCAAGTGGGCAGTTCAGTTTTTGAAGAGTTTTGTTTCTCCAAGAGGCCGCCAGGACAATGCAGGCCTTATGCTAAGTCAACTGACCAGACCTTACCTCCTGCCACTGCCCCACCCCCAGCTTTGAGGACCGCCCATAATCTTCTACGGGGGACAAAGTAACAAAGACCAGTCTATTTCCCTCCACCCTGGAGATGCCATCAGGGGAGACAGAGCATGTTTTCTTCAAAGTCCAAAATACTCAGTTTTGGGCTAGAAGGCCAAACTTGTTGAACTGGGAGGGAGTGGGCTCAGATGCTAGGCTGGGAGGCGTTGGCAGGTTTTCTAACTTTGGATGGAGCGTGGGCTCTGGGTGAGAGCCGGGGTGGGAGTGGGGCTCCAGGAGGAAGAAGGGGATATTGCCAGAACTGGCTGGCTCCAATCACGCACATTCTTGGCAAGGAGAGAGAGTCCTTGGATGGGGAAATCTCCAGAAGCTGCAGAGAAGGTAGCCTTTTCACTGCCTATGTTTTCAAAATCATAAAGGCAATCACATGCTTTATTAGACTTTAAGCCAGAGTTGACGCTCTGCGAAAACAAAGCCAACAAACAAAACCCAAATGTCTTAAATAGGTCATCAGAAAGACGTCTCCTTGGTGTTGACAATCAAATTTCCTCTTCATGTTTCACTTGCAGACACGAAGCCTGCCGTGGTGCAGTGCTGGGATAGTCTGCTACACAGTCTCTCTGACCCCAGGATCATTCTCTTTTGTCTGCTCTGCACAGGGCAGGTAGTGGCTGCCTTAGTGCCTACACAAATGAAGGTGCATTTCACGGCTTTAACTTTCTGTTTCTCCCCATTGTCTATAAAATAAGCTTAGACTCTCATCCTTGCCCCTCAAAGCCTTCCACAATCTGTCCCTAAACTATTTGTTCAATCTTAATTTTACTGTAACTATAAACTACTTATCCCCCTATCAATTTCACATTCTGTTTCCCATTCATGCATCCTGCTCTTCACTCCATGCCTTTCCTCCTACTGTTCAAATGACTCCCAATGCCCTCTCTCCCCCTTCCACCTGTCCATGTTCAAGTTCTACCTACTCTAAAATACCTATCTCAGACATTGCACCTCTACAAAAGCTTCCTAAGAAACAGTCATTAGGAAAATTAAATTTACTCTAGATTTGCCCTTTCATCTTCTAGTGCTATGGTTTGGGACTAGAACTGCAACTTCTCTGAACCTCAGTTTCTTCAGCTATAAAATGAGGAAAACTTACAGGGAGTGTGAAATTTCACCGAGAATAAGAGTTCTTAGCACAATGCCCAGCACATAGTGAGTGCTTAAAAAGTCCACTTTAAAATTTATTATTATGCTTACCACGTTCTATCTTATTTTATGGTGGGGAGAAATGTACTCCCATTGTTTCAGTCTGCATTTCAAAGAATTCCTGCAAGACGGGAGAAAGCCTATGAAAAAATTCACATAATCGATAGACAACTTCAGACTTACATGTTTATCACCACTTGCCACTCTGTGCTAATTCACATATGGAATCCTGGTGGTAAGTCTAATTTACCACAGACATTTTAATCAGCCATTATATTCTACCTGCTCCCCAAAGGAGCTGTAAAATCAGCATTTACAATACTGTGGAAGTCTTATTCCCTGCTCAGATTTCCAGAACATGGAGCTATCATCCCATATTTATAGAGTACTTCAGTTTTCAAACGCTGGCTTGTTTGGTCACTGCAACAATCCTGGAAGTTAGGAATACTTAGCACTGCCTTACAAAGGAAGAAAGAGGGACTCATAGTGACCAAGGGAGACCACAGGCTAATGTAACGGTCAGTGCGGAAACAATTAAGTCATGTGGGCACAGGGTAGCTACTCAATAATAATTTATAAAGTGAATGAATGAATGGATGGATGGATGAATGAGAGAAGTAAGCTGACTTCTTTTCTGGCTGAGAGATACAATTCATTAGGAGTAATGGGAGGATAATATTCATCTATGAAGTCCTTTAAAAATTAGGGGTACTGTATCTGTCGGATCCTTTCAGTTTTGACAGATGTCCTACATAATTTGTTTAAGGGAAAGTGAGAATTATTGGCTTCTATAAGTGGGAAGCACAAGGATGAAGCTGCTTTTTTGTTTTGTTTTTGTTTTTTGCGGTACGCGGGCCTCTCACTGTTGTGGCCTCTCCCGTTGCGGAGCACAGGCTCCAGACGCGCAGGCTCAGCGGCCATGGCTCACGGGCCTAGCTGCTCCGCAGCATGTGGGATCTTCCCGGACCGGGACACGAACCCGTGTCCCCTGCATCGGCAGGTGGACTCTCAACCACTGCGCCACCAGGGAAGCCCTGCTTTTTTAAAAGTTGGTTCTGGGCTCAAGTAATGTTACCAGTTCTCTCTCTCTCTCTCTCTCTCTCTCTCACACACAGACACACACACATACACGTGCGCACACACACACAAACTCATTCTCTACTCTGCAGTACAAACTTCCCCCACTCAGTAGAGAAGATTGCAGTGCCCCAAGCTCCACATCCTTCCTGTTCTGTGGTCAGGATGATAAAGAAATGGGGGTGTGCCAGGCATCCACATTCAACAACTAGAACAGGGCCCCGGTAACACTATGTGAAAGTGATTTTAGAATTACTTACGGGGTATCTCAGGGACAGTGTGTATTTCATAGTGATATGGGCTTCTAATTGCCTGCTCTAGCCCTGCCTACACAAAGAAACTATAATAGTTCATTCTTATGAGCACTTATTTATGGGCAGCCCCTGTTCATTGCATGTGTGTGTGCTCTCACTGTGTCCTTTGAGCAACTCTACAATGTAGTTCCATTATTATTGTCCTTTATAGATAAGGAAAGTGAGGCACAGACAATTTAAGTAACTTCTCCAGGGTTTTGCAGCTACTGGATAGTATAAATAGATATTCAGGTCTAAATGTTCTAGCTCCAGAGACCACAGTCATAACCACCACACAACTGCCTCTCAGTTACTACTTGTATGACTTGAACATTTCATATGATTTAGTAAAAATCTCAGTTCCTCATGAGTAATGTTACATAATTGTTGCAAAGAATAGAGATAATGAATGTATTCACTATGCCTAGTAGGGGCTCAATCAACCATAGTTAATGCTCCATTCCACGAAGATGCTCATTTATGGATCCTAGCATAGCCCAGGAAGCTCACAGGGATAGACTGGGATGACAAGGACCAGAACTATTAATGGTTTTGAGATCTTTGTGTTAACAAGCCCAGGCCTCTGATACAAGGTTTATACCTTAGTCTGTCTTAAAGTCGAGATTGTGAGCAATATTTGGGGTTCCAGGGACAGCGATCTATCAAGTTGGCTTAAATCTAAGAGAGGAATGTTTATTATCATAAACGAAATATGACATTATAGAGTCAGTGTTCAAATAATCTTTGTAGAAATTGGTCTTTCTTTATCTCCCAGTTCTACTTTCCTCTATGTTGGTTTATTTTTCCAGTTCGGCAGAGGTGGTCACCATATACCATCTCTCCACACTAATATCAGTTTGGCACGTTGACCTCCCCTGCTCCTTCCCCATGTAAAGAGAGCATCTTTTCCTGAAATTTCCATCAAAAGTCCTGGGAACATCTCATTGGTCTGGTTTAAGTCACATGCCTATCCCTGAATCAATGACATAGCCATAGGGATACAGTGTTCTGATTGGCCCAAAGCAGCTCACTCTTCTCACAAAGGGAAATCAGGGTGCAGTTACCAAAAGAAGGGGAAAGAGATCCAGGGCAGGCTAAAATGATTCTTCTCCTATAGAGCACTGTAAACAAAGGTGGAAAATTCCAATCAGTCCAGTAGAGAAAGAGTTCTTGAATTTTATCTGGAGAGGGCAAGCCCCATTTGAATAGGGGAAATTAAAAATTTGGCCCCACAAGTTTTTATTGTACCTCTCCCATTCATTCAATATTTATTTATTAAGCACCTACTATGCATCAGGTGCTGTGAAAAGAGCTGAGGATACAAAGAGGAATAAATACACCTGCTACCCTCTACAGCTCTCAATCTAGTGATGATCGTTGGGGATGGAGGAGATAAGAATTTTAATAGTTATCTTGCAGTTTTATACTCCAAACACAAAAACAATTTTTGAGTTGCATAAATACTCAAGTATTAAACTATTAATCACTAAAAGAAAATATGGTAAGAGATTTATATAATGAGCTGGAAAAAATGTATTCACCAAAATATTTTGGAAGACAGCAACATATTTATTTGGCAGAAATGTTTGATAAGATTTTGGGGTACATGTCAAGACCCTCAAAGAATGCTTACCTATCAAAAGATGGTTCATTTATTTCTCTTAATAAAAAAAATATTTGGTGCTCACAAAAGAGAGAAATTAAGAGGAGATTTGGCAAAAGAGATAAAGATGGTGGGGTGCTTTGCACTTAATGGTGATGTGTCCTTCATCATGAAACCCTCCCTCCCCTCTCTCCCGCAACCTCTACAAAACAATTGGTGTGAGTGGATTTATTGGGGAAACTGGTGAATGGGCTGAGCTTCCTCCATACAGAGCCTGTGGCTGCAGTTGTCACAGCTGGAGTGACTGCAGTGACATCTGGTTTCCATTGATCTAATCACAGGGTGGGGATGGACTGCCAAAGCATGACCCCAAAGGCAGAAACCATAAAAGAAATGGGGGCTAAATATGGCTGCATCACACAGAACAGATTCTGAATGGTTAAAATGCCATAAACAAAGTTAAAATGTCAAAGACAAACTGGAATGTATTTTGTTTGCAGTGTAAATGAGAAAAGTTTATTTTTATAAAAATATTTTTATATCTTTAATAAAACAAAAGCAAACACCCCAATAGAAAGATAGGCAGAGAATATGATCTGGTCATTTTCAGAAGGAAAAATATATAAATGATCAATAAACATATTAAGAAGTTTAATCTCATCAATAATGAAGAAAACACAATAACAAAATCCCATGGTTTGCCTATTAGATTGGGGGGAAATAAATGAGAATTCCCAGCTTTTGCTAGATTGTGGAGAAATGGGCATCTTCAGATACTGCTCAACAGAGAAAAACTTTCCAAAGAAAAATTTGGCAGTGTATTCGAAATCCTTAAACATGTATATATTTTTAATGAAAAAAATTCATTTCTGGGGATGTATCCTCAAGAAATATTTAGACAAATGTGAAAAGGTATGCATACAGGGGTACTCACTGTTGTTTCTTTATAAAAGTGAAATATTTGAAGCAACCTAATATTCAGAGGCCACAGATTGGTTACCAAAACTATGCTGTGAAACACCAGGCAGCCACTAAATATTATGGTATAGATGCATATGGAGGAACATGGGAATATAGCTCCAATATAAACATGATAAAGTGAAAATATCAGGCTGGAAAAGTATATGTATATTGTGAACCTAGTTTTGGTGATAGACACGACCCACAAATGCACACAAAGGAAAAAATGCCCAAAGGGCATCCACCAAGTGGTTTCCAGAGGTTATTTGGTGGTGACTAGATTATAGATGATTTGGGTTTTTTTTTGTTTGTTTAAATTTAATTGGGGTCTCTGTTCTGAGTATCCTAAAAAGAAAGCTAGATTCTGGCATCATGAAACAATAAACGGAGATAAGGAGTGATGGTGGTAGGCAGTGCTGTGGAGGGGTAAGCTCAGGTGATGTGAGGAGCAGTGGGGAGGCCTGTAACACCCACAGGAAATCTCAGGAGTGCATGCTGAGCCATCTTCCTTCCCTCATTTGCTCTGTTGCTACAGTATAGCGTCCCCACTCCAAATCTGATTCCTTCTGAACATTGCCAACGATCTGGACTGTCCTTCATTCCCAAGCTCCAGGAGCCCATCACAACTTACCCAGCCACCTGCCCCAGCCCTGGAGCCCTGCTTTTGTTCCTTCTACACAGGCTCTTCTCTCCACCTGAAAAGTCAGCCCTCTATTCTTTGTTTGGCGATCTCCTTAAAGATTGCTCAAATGTCAAATCCTCCATGAATACTTCTCAGACCTACTGAATTGATCTTTCCTTTGAGCTCTTGTCATACGTCTACTCTAGTATGTTCTAGACCCTCCTCTTTGTTGTTTGGTATGGCAGGATCCTGTCTGCAGGCTTACCCCCCATCCTGCCCTTCAAGATGGGATTCAGGCATTGTGGCTCTGCAGTCCCATAGGCCAAACCTCAAAGGTGAACTGCTCACCTAGGCTGGAGAAGATTACACAGGACACCTCTCTGTTTCATTGCTTAGTATAAAATCCAATCCCCTTGCCATGACCTTGAGGACCTCTTAGCTCTGACATTGCTTTGTGGGTCTGCTTCCCACCTCTGCTCTTGTTCCCCCACTTCTGGAATGAGGTCTCCATGGCAGAACCTGTAGTGGTCACCAAAGTGATGGGGCAGTCCCTGGCTCTGAGTATGCTGACCAGGGCTTAGTGACCTTTCACATGCCTGGTAGTCAAGCACAGCCCTGTGTCCAGGGTCATGCAATTGGCAGCCCAAGGAGGCTCACCTATCTCCCCATCATTCAGGGCTGCAATTTACTTTCAGTATTTCCAAGCTATGAAATTGGTGGCCACAAACTTTTTGAAACTAACATTTGGTGGCATTTCTTAGCCTATTTTTCTAAGGCTAACTGGAAAGGCATGTAACCTGATAAGACTGGGTATCATTCAGGGATACGCCTGATGGGATTTTTGTGTTAAGGAGTTCTCTTGGACTGAGTGGAAGTGAGGATACCAGTCAGGAGACCCTTGTCTCCCAGCGGGTCTGGACAAGAGTGACAAGAGTGGACACAGAGAAATGTAGGTCAGTTAGGAGTGTCTTTGGGAGGTGTAATTAACAAGACTGACTAGGTGTATGATTCGTGGAGGGAGGGGTGGAAAGGAAAAATTATGGGAGAGTCTTTGTTTTTGGATTGAGCAACTGCATGGAGGGATGGTGATGTATTTAAGGAGAGGCAAAGGGCTGGGGTTGGGTAGGTAAGCACTTTGGAAGAGTTTATAGGATGTGGGTGGGGGAAGGAGGATGTTCTGTTACCAATGCATTACATTTGAAGTGTCTGAGACATCCAGGTGAAGATGGCCATTATGCAGCTGTTTATGTGAGTCCAGAGCACACGGTCTGGGCTGGAGATAGACATCCTGGAGTCATTGACATAGAGGTGGAATTTAAAATTATGGAAAGGCATGAGCACAGGTTGAGAAGGAATATTAGAGAGAATGCAAGACCAAGAGAAAAGCTGGGTCACCTTGCATAATCTTTCTGTGCTTCCTTTTACTCATCTGTAATATGGGTATTTAAAAGTGCCAGGCATGTAGTAGCACTCCGGAAATACAGCTTTAATTGTTAACATTTTTACAGGTCAGTAGAAGGGGGGCTGGTTATGAAAATACAAATGAGACAGTGAGGTCTGAGGGAAACGTGGGCATGCAGTTCCTTCAACAGAGTGTATGTGAGCCTATGTGCATGTGTATGTGCACATATATGTATATATATATGTGCATGTGTGGGTGAGGCTGTAGTGGGAATAGAGGGGACCCAGACACTCAAACAAGATGAGAGTCCACCCTGTCCTTATCCTCTTAAGAGACCATATTCATTTCCTTTCTATTTATAACCTGATTACATGCAATGATGACTTTTGAGCTTTTTTAAAATTGAAATATAGTTGACTTATAATATTGTGTCAGTCTCAGGTGTACAAAGTGATTCAGTTGAAATGTATGTATTTTTTAGCTTATTTCCATTATGGCTTATTACAGGATATTGAATATGTTTCCCTGTGCTAGATAGTAAATCCTTGTTGTCTATTTTATATACAGTACTGTGTATCTGTTAATCCCCAAATCCTAATTTATCCCTCCCTCCTTCCCTCCCTTTCCCTTTTAGTAAACATAAATTTGTTTTCTGTGAGTCTGTTTCTGTTTTGTATATAGATTTATTTGTAGTATTTTTTAGATTCCACACGTAAGTGATGTCATGTAATATTTGTCTTTCTCTGTCTGGCTTACTTTACTTAGTATGATAATCTCTAGCTCCATCCATGTTGCTGGAAATGGCAATATTTCATTATTTTTTATGGCTGAGTAATATTCTATATTCTATACACACACGCACACACACACACACACACACATATATATCCATATATATACCACATCTTCTTAAGCCAATTATCTGTTGATGGAAATTGGATTGTTTCCATGTCTTGGCTGTTGTTAATAGTGCTGCTATGAATATTGGGGTGTATGACCTAAATGAATTTTTAAGTCATTGCTGGATGATAAGACAACTGCAGCAAAATCTACCACCAAGTTTATGTTTAATATAATTTTATCAAGACCTGGATGTGCATGTCTGTCCCAGTCCATAAGTTTCCCTGTTCATGCCAGTGTGATTTGTTCCAGTTGAGAATGGGCTGGTTAATATTACTCAGGGGCTTTCCCACACAGTTCTAGGCATGATCACCAGGGGCATAATTTTGAACAGAGCCGGAGGTGGAGGGAGAACAGTAGGAGGAATTCTGGAAATATCATTTTAAAGAGTTGATTTGATAATGGGGAAAATGTTATGTCCCATATCTCATTTTATTTACTAATGAAATATTACTGAGTTCTTAGATCATTTGGTGAACAGTCTCTTAAAATAATAATGATAAAAATCCACAACCTTAGGAGGACACCCTGAGATTTGTAAAGCACACTTTCCTCATCTCAGCTCATTCTCTGTCAGCCTTGGATGAGGGAAGACAGAGCAGCCACAGGAACCTGGACTCTGGAATCAAACAGGGGCTTGGCTCTGGCCTCAGTCTCAGGGTTAGTTTGCTAGGGATGCAGTTACAAATCACAAGTTCGGTAGCTTAAAACAACAGATACTTACTGCCTCCCAGTTCAGGAGACCAGAAGTCCGAAATCAAAGTGTCAGCAAGGTTGGTTGCTTCTGAGGGCTCTGAGGGACTATCTGTTCCAGGCCTCTCTCCTCGCTTCTGGCATTTGCTGGCAATCTTTGGCCTTCCTAGCTTGCAGATGTATCAGTCCAATCTCTGCCTCCATCATCACATGGCATCTTCCTGTGTATCCCTCTGTGTATTTACCTGGTCTTCTTCTAAGGCCCTCAGATTTAGGGCTCATCTTAATCCAGTATGACCTCATCTTAATCATATCTGCAAAGATCCTATTTCCAAATAAGGTCATATTCTGAGGTTCCAGGTGGACATGAATTTTTAGAATGTACTCTTCAACCTGGTACAATCTCTTACCAGTTGTGTAAGTTTCTCAGAAAGTAAGTTTTTTCACTTCTAATATGTAAGTCTTAGACTACTGGGTTGTGAGGGTAAATGAAGTAAAACAGGAGACACATCTAGCACAGTGCTGAGTGTATAGTAAAGACCATAAGAACTGTGTTACCAAGGTCAGATCCTGGCTATGCTGGGAGATCACAGACTTCTCTGAACCTGTTTCTTATCTTCATTAAAAGCTCCATAAAAACAGGAACAATTTACTCTGTTCTATTTCCATTGCTACATCTCAAGAGCTTTCTACAATATATGGTCAGTAGTGGGTGCTTACTAAAATATCTTGGCATGAGATATCTTGCACTCTGTATCTTGCATGAGATATCTTGCACTCTAACATGGGAATGATACATACCTCACAGAAGTGTTGGTAGGATGAAATGAGACAAAATTGTGTCTGCTTCTTCGTGCTCAGTAAAACATCTATTCTCTCATCTCTCTCTCTCTTTTTTATATACAGACTGGCACAGAGTATAGACATTCCGAGAGATGCCAAAGGGGGCTGTACTCATCGGTGAAAAGCTCAAGAAAAAGTCAGGGAAGGGGCCTCCTGAGCTCAGTTTAAGGCCTGGGTAGAATTTGGAGAATGGGAAGGAAAAAAGTAAGCCAGCTTGATGAACCACCAGAATGATGCCCACTTAGTCTACAAATAGTCAGCTCTGATCCAGGGACCATGTACAAGGTTGGGGATGCCAAGATGATCTTCCTGTTCACTTTGGTTCTTAAGTTCAGTAGAGAAAACAGACCTAAGCAGGTTAATATAAGGTTCTAAGGCTTCACGGGGATATTTTCCCAGGATAAAAATTTCTATAAACTACTTTAGATATATGTAAATGTTTAAACAATAACAGTGAATATTGTATACCCAAGTAAAAGAATGAAGCATTGTTAATACAGTGGGAACTCTCTGTGTTCTCCTCCCAACTGGCACCTCTCTCTGACAGGTGGAAATGTTGTTCATGAAATAAAGGATAAAGTGAAGAGAAATGACTGGCCCAGGGTGCCACATGGAACATAAACTCAGCTCAGGGTTCACCATCCTTCCATAATGGGAATAGGCAAGTATAGACTTGTGTTATCTGACAGTGTTTATTTGTTGCTTTCCAAGCAAAGGAAGCAGGCTATTACTCTAAAGCCCTGAGGTGTATGAATGATCCTTTTCTTGATTCCTTGGAACCCATTTCTAAAGTAGTCTTATCCTATTTAATAACAATGTCACAGAAATTGGAGGATAAAGAGGCTCCAGTAGCCCACATTCTCAATAAAACCTCCAACATAGGATTAAGCATCATGTCCAATGATCCCTAAGAGGTGGCAGAATTAGCCTCTCCTCCATCCTTGCCCAAGCATCATACCATAATGCTCCTCAAGCTGTGAAAATGCGAGCAGGGGACACAGAAGATGAGGAATATGTGGGAACTGTCCTCTTTGTTTGGGAGGAGACATTTCCCCTCTTTGGAAGCCTAGTGAAAGGGGTGACCTAAGAGAATCACTTTTGGAGGCTGAGGCCATCTTACTTGCCAACTTGATATCACTGAACTGCAGAACTTTGAGGCCTTACCTGGTGCTAAGGCAAGGAGGAGAGCATGGTGTGGTAGGCAGAATTTTAAGGTGGTCCCTGAGATTCCCAGACCCAGGTGTACACACACCTCCTCCTAGTCTCCAGCCAACACTGATCAAAGTACTGATGTGAAGGGATTTTTCAGATGTAATAAAGGTCTCAAATCAGTTTACCTTAAGATGGGGAGGTTATCTGGACCCTGGTCTAATCATAGCTGAGTTTAAATGGCAAAGGCAGAGGAAATCAGAGATTCAAAATGTGAGAGAGACTGGGCATACAAGAAATTCTCTGTTTGTAGATTGAAGATGGAGGGACCACATGGAAAGGCATTCAGTTAGCCTGCCAAAGGTGTGAGTGAATCTGGTTGATAGCCAGTAAGAAAATGGGGACCTCAGTCCTACCACCTCAGAGAACTGAAATTCTGCCAGGAACATGAATTCACTTGGGATCAGATATCCCCTAGAGCCTCCAATGAGAACTCATGCTGGTTAACACCTTGATTTCAGTCCTGTGATAAACTAAGCAAAGAACTTTAGACCTACATAATTGTGAGATAATAAATGGGTATTGTTTTAGGCTAGAATATTATGATAATTTTTATGTAGCTGGCTGCTGTAACAAAATGTCATAGACTGGGTGGCTAAAACAACAGAAATTTATTTCTCACAGTTTTGGAAGCTGGGAAGTCCAAGATCAAGATTCTGGCCTATTTGTTTCCTGGTGAGAGCTTTTTTGCAGAAGGCTGCCTTCTTACTTTATCCTTACATGGTTGAGAGAGAGAAAGAGAGAGAGAGAACAAGCTCTATGATCACTTCTTATAAGGGCACTAATTCCATCACGAAGGCTCCACCCTCATCACCTCATCTGAACCTAATTACCCCCCAAAGGGCCCAGCTCCCAATACCATCACCTTGAGGGTTAATGTTTCAACATAAAAATTTGAGGAGGACACCAACATTTACTTCATAACAGGAGGATTTTCCAGGGTCAGAGATAAACAAAAGCCTTGTGGCCTCTGAACTGAATGCCCTGGGAATGAAAATAAATCGAAATTCTGAATGGGGGCAAGGAGCAAGCAAGCAACCCTTTCTGAGGTTGCCACTTTTCATGCCGTCTTGAAGCCAGAGCTGCCTTGAACGTCAGGAGTCCCTGGTCAGTAAGCCCAGACCAGACATTCAAGCCCAAATCAGCCCACTCTAAGCCAAGGACATCTTCATCACCCTGGTAACTATTCAGGCTCTGCTGTGGGGGGCGGGGGCACATTCCGGAGGCCAGGGAACAGGAGGAGGTGGAGAGTTGGCATACAAAGAAACACGTCTCAGAAAGCAGCCCAGAAGAAAGTCACAAAAGCCACGTTTGCCTCGGTCTAATATTTGCCATTCCAGAATTTCACATCTGCAAACAGCAGGGTTGAGTCTGTGGTCATGGACACAGCCTGGACTGAGTGCTGCTTCTTGCTCTTTATGGCTTTTAAAGTTGCTGAGTTCTACAGACATGATATGATTTGTCTTTCTAATCTCTCTCTCAATCTCTCTTTCCTCCCTTCCTCCTTCTCCCTCTCTCTTCCTACATAACACAAAAACTTGAAAGAAGGCATTAGCAACTTAATATTTATTGAGCGCTGACTGTGTTCTAGACATCATGTTGTGTATACAATGCTATATTAGCTGGTTCTCATGATAATTCCATGAAAATGGGTATATTACCCCCATTGGTAGGCAAGAATAGTTATGTTCAGAGACGTTGATTAAAATGTCTGAAATCACACAGCCCATAAGGACTGCACTGGATTGGAACTCCTGCCCAGCTGCCCTCAGATCACCTCTCCAGATCAGAACTCAATATGAAACTCCTTTCCTTTTACTGCTCACCTAGGACCCAATCGTGGAAGCACAGTGTCTATCTAAAGAACAACTTGGGGGAAGGTAAGTGGGGACAATGTCTTATCTTTCAACACATCTTTAAACAAACATCTTCTGAGGTCCTAAGGATCATCTGTGAAATGAGTGAGGTAAAAAAGAGGAGAGATTCAACTCAATCATTTTTACAAATGTCAACAAACCTCCTGCCATTGTTTCATTGCTAAACATAAGAAGATGAACAAGACCATCTCTACCCTTAAGCTAATAATGGTTTATGCTGTGACCAAGCATTTAAAATATTGTACTCCCTTTTTATTTATTTCTCACAAGAATCCTATCAGGAAGTCGTTAGTACAGTATATCCACTTTATAGAAGACAGTCAGGTGACTGTCCAGGGACCCACAGTCAGGATAGACACAGCTGCTGCCAAAGCTTGTAGAAGTTGTGCGTTGCCTGTGGGTACCAAGTCCATCCTGGCAGTGGAAGGGGCTCATCCTGGATCAGGCAATAAAAGGGTCCATTATCTGAAGAGAACCTAAAAACCATAGTAAAACTGCTGAGAAGTGGTCTGTTTTTTATTACCACTCAACCCTGATAATATCATACAATGTCAATGATCAAATACCCTGTTCTGAAAAAAATTCTTTGCTGCTCAAGGTTGTAAACAATTCTGCAGTTACTATTGTATTTGAATATATACGCAAGTTTCATATCAGCTCATTTTTATTCCCTATGCTTTAATAAATGATGTATTCTACTGGGAAATTACCCTCAGAAGACACCCAGGTGTCCAGTTGGTCCCTGACTCCCATGGACTCAGCAATACTCCCTTGTTTCAAGAGTAAATTTGTAATGGTTTGAAATCGCTTGAGCTCATTTGGGGGTTGTGTCTCCAACTCAATACAACTCAGCTGCTAGTGATTACTGAGCACCCACTGGGAGCCAGGCTCTGTGCTGGGCATGGAATGAGACAGGTGAAGTCCCTTCCCTCCTGGGGTGTCCATCTTTAGGAAGAAAGCAGACGGTGACACAGAAAACAAACTGAAACACAGGAGAATGCTCTGAAGGAGAAAAGAAACTG
This sequence comes from Delphinapterus leucas, assembly GCF_059928025.1. Lineage (NCBI taxonomy): Eukaryota > Metazoa > Chordata > Mammalia > Artiodactyla > Monodontidae > Delphinapterus > Delphinapterus leucas. The sequence continues at coordinate 42,441,652 of NC_143133.1, read as the reverse complement.
AAACACAGAAGAATGCTCTGAAGGAGAAAAGAACAAGGTTTTGGGGAGCATCGTGGCATGAGGGGACCATTTTTGATAGGATGGCCAGGAAGCCCTTTCTGAGGAGGAGACATCTTAGCAGAAATATGAAGAATAAGGAGGGGTTAGTCGAGTTATCCCCTCAGGAGGCAGGTCAGGAGGGAAACAGCATGTGCAATACCCTGTGAGAGAAAGTTCTCATCTGAGGACTGGGTGGGGAGGGGGAAGGCCTGCCAGAGCTTAGTGAGGGATGGGAAAATGACAAGAGAGGAATTTGGAGAAGGAAGCAGGAATCAATTACACACTGAGAACCTGGTGTGTAATTGGGGTGGGGGCATGGGTTTCATTCGAATTTGATTTCACTTGCCACACAAGGATGTTCAGAGGGGAATAAACTTATTCTAATGTACATTTTCAAAAGATCTCTCTTGCTGCCATATGGGGAAGACAGTGAGAGTAGTCAGGAAAGTTGATGGTAGTATTCCTGCAAATGAGGAGAAGGTGTGAGTCGCAGACATTTTGGGGGGTATTATCTTGTTGATGAAGTTTGTGAGGTCAAGGGAAGGAGAAGAGCAAGAGCAGCTCTTAGCTGTCTGTTCTGTTTTGAGTAGGTGGTAGAGCATTTGCTGAAATGGAGAACTGTGGAGAAACACAGAGAGAGAGGGAGAGAGAGAGAAAGTGTGTGTGTGTGTGTGTGTGTGTGTGTGTGTGTGTGTGTGTTCAGGCAATATAATATATTTATATTTAAGACAATTTGGAAAATAAGAAGGAAGTAAAAACTGTCTCATCACTTAAAGCCAAATACTTTTGTGCTCAGTGCATATATTTCTAGATATTTTTCTTTATATATATATTTTTTATTTGAATATACAAGATACTGTTACATGCAAAACAATGTATCATAGTAATTAGGAGTTACATAAACCAGAAGTTCTGACTTCACTTACCTTGCTGTGTGACTTTGGCAATGTACTTATTCTTTCCAAACTTCACTCTTCATCTGTAAAATGGGGATGACAGTAATCTACAATTCAATGCATTGCTGTGAGGATGGAATAAATGATGCAGATACTGCACTTAGCACAATCCCTGGCAAATAAATACCAGGCACAAGAATTGTTAATCATCATTATTATTATTGTTAATATTTATATGATGATATCTCTAGGATAAATTCTTAGAAGTGAAATTTCTACCCTAGAGTACTATACAATAACAATAATAACAGAAAAAAGAAAACCCCCAAACAGAGTAAATTTCCACACTCCACAATAACTCCTTTAATATTTTTCTGATCCAAAGAGATTTTGGGGAAAAAAGGTAACTAAAGAATCACATAGTAAAATCAATCTGGCCTGAAGCCATATCCACATATTGTTTTGAATATTGAACTAGCAGGGATTAAGCATCAGAATATTTTTCTCGATTATTTTTAAGATGATCCAATATTTCATTTGAGCCTTTTTGGATGGAATTCTTTCCTTGCCACAAATTAGGGTCACTTTACTACTCTAGGAGGGAACATTCTACCTGGGCCAGGTGAACAAAAGAATGTCTCAAATATGCTTTGATGCTTGCTGGTGATAGCAAACAGGTATGGTGACAAGGTAAGCCTGAGCCACCTCAGAGACAAATTTCACCTGGAGCCGCCATCATTGGTTTGTTTTCACTACTGGCGAGTCTGCCCTTTCCTGGTGATTTTGCTTGGTCAGATTCCCATGCTTCAAAAGTTGCTTCTATTTATGCAAAGTCACTTAAAGGGCTAAAGAAGCTCAGTCCGTAGAAAGACTTGAGGCTGGGCAGGAAGCCAGTGAAACCTTCAGACCAGCATAGGAATAACCCAACTATGAACCCAAGAGAGACTAGTGATCAAGTCTGTCCCATTGATCTGCAGTGGCTTGAAAAACCCTAGGGTCACCAGTGAGTGTAACAGTGAATGAAAGCCAAGGAAACATGCAGGTGCAAGGAATCACTTAGAAACCCAGTGAGCACTGATTCATTTCCTTGTCAAGTTAAATTCATTAGCCCAGAAGCCAATTAAATTGGAACATTTGTTAATAAAAGTAGCACTGAACAAGGAACCCCCTCTGAGGATGACGGAGATGATTTGGCTACAGAAATGGTGTCATGGAATGGGCCAGAGCTAAAGGAAGAGAGTGGTTCTGATCGAGGTATATTGTCATCATAAAGTCTAATTTCGTAGCAACTTAGATGTACTGTTAGGATCACAAAGTGAAATAAAGTGTGTGAAAATGTGTTGTGGCCCATAAGATGCTCGAAAATGTACAGCAGTCTTATGTAGCTGAAACTCACAATTTAAAGAAGTAGAAGTGGCAATGTAAGGGTAGGGGATTAAGAAGTACAAACTATTATGTATAAAATAAGATATAAGGATATATTGTAAAACACAGGTAATATAGCCAATATTTTGTAATAACTATAAATTGAGTATAAACTTTTAAAATTGTGAATTACTATACTATACCCCCCATAACTTATATAATAATGTACATCAACTATGTTTGAATAAAAATAAATGAAGATGTAGAAATGGAAGCTCAGAGAAATTAGACAACCAGATCATGGACACACAGTACATTAGGACTAGAAGAGGCAATCTTCCATGCACGGTTCACTGTTCTCTTTACTATAGCATGATGCCTCTATGAACAAAATGTTAGTAATGCATATAGTAATTCTCATTTACTGGATATCTAGTATTTTTCATGTTAATCTTGGTAAATTCTCATGAGAATCCTGTACAGTCACATGATTGTCCTCATTGTCCAGGAGGGAAGGGAGGTTGAGAAACTTATTCGTGTCACAGAGGTGGGAAAAAGGGGACTTACGAATTAAATCCACATGTCTCCAATTCTAATATACACTTTCTCAACCACTGCAGTGCATTGCCTCCCATGGATTGCTTCAGTCTAAAACCATCTCTTAATGATGTCAACAATACTGTGCTCTTGGTAAGCATTGGAATGTTGCAGGAAACAGGCTAGCTACACCACAAGCCTTAACTCATGTTATCCTACTAATCCAGTAGAGTATGTATTCTTGTTCTTATAAAAGAGACACAAGTCAGCTAACAGAATTCAGGGAACTTGCTGAAGATCAAAGTGTGCTGGGACCACAGCTCTTTTGCCTGACTCCAAAGAAGTGTCCTCTGTACTGTGGCCTCCCTGACAGCAGTCTTGTGAATATCACAGGTAGAGCAGCAATCATCATAATGAAACAAAACTGACTGTAACAGCAGCCATGGTCACTACAAATCCTTTTTGGGGTAGATGGATCAGAAAGGAACCAGAAGTAAAATTTTAAAAGGAATTTAGAGGACTTTCAAGATGATGGAGGAGTAAGATGTGGAGGTCACTTTCCTCCCCACAAATACATCAAAAATACATCTACATGTGGAACAACTCTTACAGAACACTTACTGAATGCTGGCAGAAGACCTCAGACTTCCCAAAAGGCAAGAAACTCCCCACATACCTGGGTAGGGCAAAAGAAAAAAGAAAAAACAGAGACAAAAAAATAGGGATGGGACCTGCACCTTGGGGACGGAGCTGTGAAGGAGGAAAAGTTTCCACACACTAGGAAGCCCCTTCACTGGCAGAGACAGGGGCTGGGTGGGGGGGGGGAATGAGGGGGAAGCTTCAGAGCCACAGAGGAGAGAGCAGCAACAGGGGTGCAGAGGGCAAAGTGGAGAGATTCCCACACAGAAGATCACTGCAGACCAGCAGTCACCAGCCTGAGAGGTTTGTCTGCTCACCAGCCCCAGCGGGTGAGGGCTGGGAGCTGAGGCTTGGGCTTCGGGGGTCAGATCCCAGGGTGAGGACTGGGGTTGGCTGCGTGAACACAGCCTGAAGGGGGCTAGTGCACCACAGCTAGCTGGGAGGGAGTCCAGGAAAATATCTGGACCTGCCTAAGAGGCAAGAGACCATTGTTTTGGGGTGCACAAGGAGAGGAGATTCAGAACACGACTTAAACAAGCTGCAGAGATGGACTCAAGCCGTGGCTATCAGCACAGACACCAGAGACGTGCATGAAATGCTAATGCTACGGCTGCAGCCACCAAGAATCCTGCGTGCAGGCACAGGTGACTATCCACACACCCCCCCCCCGGGAGACTGTGCAGTCCGCCACTGCCAGGGTCCCATGATCCAGGGACAACTTCCCTCTTCCCTGGGAGAACACACAGTGCGCCCCAGGCTGTTGCAACATCAAGCTGGCCTCTGCCGCCGCAGGTTCACCCTGCACCCTGTACCCCTCCCTCCCCCAGCCTGAATGAGCCAGAGCCCCCTAATCAGCCCCCCCTTAAACCTCCTCCTGTCTGGGGAAATAAAAAATGCCAGAGGGCGACCTACATGCAGAGGCAGGGGTAAATCCAAAGCTGAAACCCAGGAGCTGTGTGAACAAAGAAGATAAAGGGAAATTCCTCCTGCAGCCTCAGGAGCAGCAGATTAAATCCCCACAATCAACTTGATGTACCCTGCAACTGAGGAATACCTGAATAGACAAAGAATCAACCCAAAATTGAGGCGGTGGACTTTGGGAACAACTATAAACTTGGGGGTTGCTGTATGTAACTGACTAGTTTCTGATTTTTATGTTTATCTTGGTTTAGTTTTTAGCACTTGTTATCATTGGGGGATTTGTTTATTGGTTTGGTTGCTCTCTTCTCTTTTTTAATTCTTTTTTATTTTAATAATATTTAAAAATTTTTACTTTAATAATTATTTTATTTTTTCTTTCATTCTTTTTTATTTTTCCCCCTTTTCTTCTGAGCCATGTAGCTGACAGGGTCTTGGTGCTCTAGCTCAGTGTCAGGCCTGAGCCTCTGAGGTGGGAGAGCCAAGTTCAGGATATTGGACCACCAGAGACCACCCGTCCCCATACAATATCAATAGGTGAGAGCTCCCAGTGATCTTTGTCTCAACGCTAGGACCAAGCTACATTCAATGACCAGCAAGTTCCAGTGCTGGACAAGCCATGCCAAACAACTAGCAAAACAGGAACACAACCCCAACCATTAGCAGAGAGGCTGCCTAAAATCATAATAAGTTCACAGACAACCTAAAACACACCACCAGACATGGTCCTGCCCACCAGAAAGGCAAGATCCAGCCTCATCTACCAGAGCACAGGCACCATTCCCCTCCACCAAGATGCCTACACAACCCACTGAACCAACTTTACCCACTGGGGGAACACACTAAAAACAATGGGAACTATGAATCTACAGCCTGAGAAAAGGAGACCCCAAACAAAGTAAGTTAAGCAAAATGAGAAGACAGAGAAACACACAGCAGATGAAGGAGCAAAGTAAAAACCCACCAGATCAAACAAATGAAGAGGAAATAGGCAGTCTACCAGAAAAAGAATTCAGAGTAATGATAGTAAAGATGATCCAAAATCCTGGAGACAGAATGGAGAAAATACAAGAAACGTTTAACAAGGACCTAGAAGAACTAAAGACCAAACAAACAATGATGAAGAACACAATAAATAAAATTAAAAATTCCCTAGAAGGAATCAACAGCAGAATAACGAGGCAGAAGAATGGATAAGTGACCTGGAAGATAAAATAGTGGAAAAAATTACCACAGAGCAGAATAGAGAAAAAAGAATGAAAAGAATTGAGGACAATCTCAGAGACCTCTGGGACAACATTAAATGCACCAACATTTGAATTATAGAGATCCCAGAAGAAGAAGAGACAAAAAAAGTGTCTGAGAAAATATTTGAAGAGATTTTAATTGAAAACTTCTGTAATATGGGAAAGGAAAGAGTCAGTCAAGTTCAGGAAGCGCAGAGAGTCCCATACAGGATAAATCCAAGGAGAAACAAGCCAAGACACATATTAATCAAACTATCAAAAATTAAATACAAAGAAAAAATACTAAAAGCAGTAAGGGAAAAGCAACACATAACCTACAAGGGAATCCCCATAAGGTTAACAGTTGATCTTTCAGCAGAAAATCTGCAAGCCAGAAGGGAGTGACAGGACATAATTAAAGTGATGAAAGGGAAAAACCTGCAACGAAGATTACTCTACCCAGCAAGGATCTCATTCAGATTCAACAGAGAAATTAAAACCTTTAGAGACAAGCAAAAGCTAAGAGAATTCAGCATCACCAAACCAGCTTTACAACAAATGTTAAAGGAACTTCTCTAGGCAGCAAACACAAGAGAAGGAAAAGACCTACAATAACAAACCCAAAACAATTAACAAAATGGTAATAGGAACATACATATTGATAATTATCTTAAATGTAAATGGATTAAATGCTCCAACCAAAAGACACTGACTGGCTGACAGGATACAAAAACAAGACCTGTATATATGCTGTCTACAAGAGACCCACTTCAGACCTAGGGACACATCCAGACTGAAAGTGAAAGGATGGAAAAAGATATTCCATGCAAATGGAGATCAAAAGAAAGCTGGAGTAGCAATTCTCATATGAGACAAAATAGACTTTAAAATAAAAACTATTACAAGACAGAAAGAAAGACACTACATAATGTTCAAGGGATCAATCCAAGAAGAAGATATAACAATTGTAAATATTTATGCACCCAACATAGGAGCGCCTCAATATATAAGGCAAATGCTAACAGCCATAGAAGGGGAAATCGACAGTGACACAATAATAGTAGGGGACTTTAACACCCCACTTTCACCAATAGGCAGATCAACCAAAATGAAAATAAATAAAGAAACACAAGCTTTAAATGATACATTAAACAAGACGGACTTAACTGATATTTATAGGACATTCCATCAAAAAACAACAAAATACACTTTCTTCTCAAGTGCTCATGCAACATTCTCCAGGATAGTTCATATCTTGGGTCACAAATCAAACCTTGGTAAATTTAAGAAAATTGAAGTCGTATCAAGTATCTTTTCTGATCACAATGCTATGAAACTAGGTATCAATTACAGGAAAAAAAAACTGTGAAAAATACAAACACGTGGAGGCTAAACTATAAGCTACCAATAACAAATAAATCACTGAAGAAATCAAAGAGGAAATCAAAAAATACCTGGAAACAAATGACAATGAAACCACTATGACCCAAAACCTATGAGATTCAACAAAAGGAGTTTTAAGAGGGAAGTTCACAGCAATACAATCCTATGTCAAGAAACAAGAAAAATCTCAAATAAACAGCCTAACCTTACATATAAAGCAATTAGTGACAGAAGAACAACAAAACCCCCAAAGTTAGCAGAAGGAAAGAAATCATAAAGATCAGATCAGAAATAAATGAAAAAGAAATGAAGGATACGATAGCAAAGATCAATAAAACTAAAAGTTGGTTCTTTGAGAAGATAAACAAAATTAATAAACCGTAAGCCAGACTCATCAAGAAAAAAAGGGAGAAGACTCAAATCAATAGAATTAGAAATGAAAAAGAGAAGTAACAACTGACACTTCAGAAATACAAAGGATCATGAGAGATTACTACAAGCAACTATATGCCAGTAAAATGGACAACCTGGAAGAAATGGACAAATTCTTAGAAAAACACAACCTTCCGAGACTGAACCAGGAAGAAATAGAAAATATAAATAGACCAATCACAAGCACTTAAATTGAAACTGTGATTAAAAATCTTCCAACACACAAAAGCCCAGGTCCAGATGGTTTCACAGGCGAATTCTATGAAACATTTAGAGAAGAGCTAACACCTATCCTTCTCAAACTCTTCCAAAATATAGCAGAGGGAGGAACACTCCCAAACTCATTCTACGAGGCCACCATCACCCTGATACCAAAGCCAGACAAAGTTGTCACAAAAAAAGAAAACTACAGGCCAATCAATGATGAACACAATGCAAAATTTCTCAGCAAAATACTAGCAAACAGAATCCAACAGCACATTAAAAGGATCATACACCATGATCAAGTGGGGTTTATCTCAGGAATGCAAGGATTCTTCATTATATGCAAATCAATCAATGTGATACACCGTATTAACAAATTGAAGGACAAAAACCATATGATCATCTCAATAGATGCAGAAAAAGCTTTTGACAAAATTCAACACCCATTTACGATAAAAAGCCTCCAGAAAGTAGGCATAGAAGGAAATTACCTCAACATAATAAAGACCATATATGACAAACCCACAGCCAACATCCTTCTGAATGGTGAAAAACTGAAACCATTTCCTCTAAGATCAGGAACAAGACAAAGTTGCCCACTCTCACCACTATTATTGAATATTGTTGTGGAAGTTTTAACCACAGCAATCAGAAAAATAAAGAAATAAACAGAATCCAAATTGGAAAAGAAGAAGTAAAACTGTTACTGTTTGCAGATGACATGATACTATACTTAGAGAATCCTAAAGATGTTACCAGAAAACTACTAGTGCTAATCAATGAATTTGGTAGAGTAGCAGGATACAAAATTAATGCACAGATATCTCTTGCATTCCTATACATTAATGAAGAAAAATCTGAAAGAGAAATTAAGGAAACACTCCATTTACCATTGCAAAAAAAAGAATAAAATACCTAGGAATAAACCTACTTAAGGAGACAAAAAGAGAACTGTATGCAGAAAACTATAAGGCAATGATGAAATAAATTAAAGATGATACAAACAGATGGAGAGATATACCATGTTCTTGGGCTGGAAGAATCAACTTTTTTTTTTTTTAAAGACGATGTTCGGGGTAGGAGTTTATTAATCAATTTATTTTATTTTTGCTGTGTTGCATCTTCGTTTCTGTGTGAGGGCTTTCTCTAGTTGTGGCAAGCGGGGGGTCACTCTTCATCGCGGTGCATGGGCCTCTCACTATTGTGGCCTCTCTTGTTGTGGAGCATAGGCTCCAGATACGCAGGCTCAGTAGTTGTCACTCACAGGCCTAGTTGCTCCACAGCATGTGGGATCCTCCCAGACCTGGACTCTAACCCGTGTCCCCTGCATTAGCAGGCAGATTCTCCACCACTGTGCCACCAGGGAAGCCCAAGAATCAACATTTTGAAAATGACTATAGTACACAAAGCAATCTACAGATTCAATGCAATCCCTATCAAACTACCAGTGGCATTTTTCACAGCACTAGAATAAAAAATTTTACAATTTGTATGGAAACACAAAAGACCTCAAATAGACAAAGCAATCTTGAGAAAGAAAAATGGAGCTGGAGGAATCAGGCTCCCTGACTTCAGACTATACTACAAAGCTACAGTAATCAAGACAGTATTGTACTGGCACAAAAACAGAAATATAGATCAATGGAACAGGAGAGAAAGTCCAGAAATAAACCCACACACATGTCACCTTATCTTTGGTAAAGGAGGCAAGAATATGCAATGGAGAAAAGACAGCCTCTTGAATAAGTGGTGCTGGGAAAACTGGACAACTACATGTAAAAGAATGAATTTAGAACACTTCCTAACACCATATGGAAAAATAAACTCAAAATGGATTAAAGACCTAAATGTAAAGCCAAACACTATAAAACTCTTAGAGGAAAACATAGGCAGAACACTTTATGACATAAATCACAGCAAGATCCTTTTTGACCCATCTCCTAGAGAAATGGAAATAAAAACAAAAATTAAAAAATGGGACCTAATGAAACTTAAAAGATTTTGCACAGCAAAGGAAACCATATATAAGATGAAAAGACAACCCTCATATTGGGAGAAAATATCTGCAAATGAAACAACTGACAAAGGATTAATCTCCAAAACATACAAGCAGCTCAATATAAAAAAACAAACAAACAACCCAATCCAAAAATGGGCAGAAGACCTAAATAGACATTTCTCTAAAGAAGATATACAGGTAGCCAACAAACACATGAAAGAATGCTCACCATCATTAATCATTAGAGAAATGCAAACCAAAACTACAATCAGGTATCACCTCATACCAGTCAGCATGGCGATTTCATTTTTATAAGCTCAGAAATGAGCAAAATTATATAATACCCTATCTGGGGACACATGCATACATGGAAAAATTATCCCCCCATAGACAAGAAAGTTATTAACACCAGTGTCAGGGGAATATTTACATTTAAGAGAGAGGAAGGAGGATATGGGTTGAGGACCTGGATGATGTTTAATTCACCAGCAGGATTCACTGGTGTTTGTTATATTAACATGACTATGATTTTCATAAATATTACATATTTTCTTTTGTACAAATCAGCACTATGTAGAATAAAAAGTTGTGTGATGAAATGAAAAAAAAAAGATTGTATTCCAATAAAACTGTATGTACAAAACAGGTGGTGAATTGGTGGGATATTGTCAATGGGCCATGGATTCCTGACCCTGATGTAATAGGACATTTGTTTCCTGACACACAGCTTAGGTGATGTTGCCTTACACTGTATTCACTGACTGTTTACAAAATGCTAGAGCAGACCACGTAGTTCCTCTGCTTTCATCTGCTGTAAGCCTCAGAACATTGAGTCTGATAGTAAGGTAGAGCTCATGCAATAAAGATATCTGTAAAAACTACTGGGGGGGTTCCTTAACTGAGACTCTATAAAAATGATAGAATTGGCTGTTACAGATGATCCCACATTCTAGAAAGATAACTCCAAGACATACCTTTATACAAAAAATATAAAATAGATTCCGTTACTAGTTTCCTTAAAAAATATAATATGCAAAAAAGTAATGATGTTAAATATCCATAAATAAAAGTTAACATCTATTAATAATAAAAATGCTAAGGGGCTTCCCTGGTGGTGCAGTGGTTGAGAGTCCGCCTGCCAATGCAGGGGACACGGGTTCGTGTCCCGGTCCAGGAAGATCCCACATGCTGTGGAGCGGCCGGGCCCACGAGCCATGGCCGCTGGACATGCGTGTCTGGAGCCTGTGCTCCGCAATGGGAGGGGCCACAACAGTGAGAGGTCTGTGTACCGCAAAAAAAAAAAAAAAAAAAAAAAAGCTAAATATGTAAGAACTTGAAGTCTACATCATTAGCATAGCAAAGTATATTTGGAAACAGCCAACACTGTGCTTAATGATAAAACACCAGAAGTTTTTGCTTTGAAATCAAGAATAAAACCCAGCTCCTATTTAATTTTATTTGTCATGTTCTGGACTGCCTAATAAGGCCTTAACCAGAGATAAGGGCTGTAAGAATTAAAAAGATACCATTCAAAATAAATAAACAAACAAACAAATAAATAAATAAATAAAATAAAATAAAAAGATACCATTATGTGAGGATGATACAGTTTAGCACTTTGAAAAATCCAAATATATCAACCAAAATGCTATTAGAATTAATAAGAGTTTATGAGTAAAGAGACCAGAGAGAAGATAAATATATAAAAATCAGTGACATTCCTCCAAGCCAACAATTAACGAGTTTGAAACATAAGGAAAACATGAATAAAAAGCAGAATTTCAGTTAATTATAATATATCAAGCAATAACTTTGACCCAAAGAAGTGTGTATATTTATATATCTTCACTAGACTACTCATATGACTTGAATAAAAATCTCCCTGGTCCCCATGCAGGAGCAGAAAAGGGATTGGCGCTAAGTACTAACCCAATGGGGACACCCTAGAAGTCTTTCTTCACAGAAGAATAGAAGTCAGAAACTGGACCATTAATCTTAGGTAGTAGTCCCATTTGTGCTAAAGAAAGAACATTCTTTGGATATTAACAGACATAAGATGGTGCTGTATAATAAATGATTTGGTCTCTGTCCGGGATTCCTAGCACAGAGCTTCTAAAACCCTTGTAATTTCCCAAGTGATAAAGTTATCTGTTTTTCATGAATCCCTTGGGCCACACCTGAAAATAAGATAATGAGATGACTCATGCTTGGCCTCTGGATAGTTTCAGGATGGGGACTGGTCACTGGAATGACCAATCACATGATTAAAGGACTGAGACTTTGAGCTAGCTTGACCTCTGGAGAAGAGAAGGGAGCTGGAGGTTGAGTTAAATCATGTGGCCACGATTAGTGAATCATGCTTGTATAATAAGACTTCAGTAAAAAGCTGGATACTGAAGCTTGTTGGAGCATCCTGGATGGGGAAGACATCAATGTGCTGGAAGAGTTACATATTCTGATTCCATGGGAGAAGGCTCAGGAGCTCTGCATTCAGGACTCTCCCAACCCCTGCCATATTTATCTCTTCATCTGGCTGTTCCTGAGCTGTATCCTTTATAATAAAACTGTCATTATAAGTATCGCTCCTTCTTGAGTTCTGTGAGTCATTCTAGCAAAAGCAAACTGTTGAGCCAGAAGAGGTCATGGGAACCCCCCTTCAAATATACCACAGATTGAAGAATGGTTCGGTACATGATGTCAACCTGGCCAATGAGGTGGCCAAAGGAGAAACTGCCCTGTGTAGTGCTGGACAGTGGTAGGATAATGTGATGCCTTGATCTGGGGCTGCAGCAGCGTCATGGCTGACTCATTGAGGATGGACCAAATGGAAGAACGCAGAGCTTTTGGAGAAAAGCACTACCTCAGGATTTCCTTTTGGCAAGGGGGTGAATCACTGCCCAAGGTTTAGGTCACTTCACTGATGTGTGCTGGAGCAGAAAGCCTCAGGATGCAGTGGGGAGGCCAGAAAGGGAAACCCTGAGGCTTCCTGAGACTTCCGGAGATGAGATAGTCCTAATATATGTAGTTGTGTGACTTAATCCTGGGAGAGAGTTTACTGGATGTCAATGGGAATACTTCATATTTAAAACAAGTCCTGTCACAATCCCAGAGGGAATTTTTAAAAGGAATTTAACAAAATGATGCCCCCAATTCATCTAAGAACATAAACAGAAATGACCATTAGAAAAAAATTGATAGGACCAGTTCCACAAAATGTTAAAACAATTTTTGTGTCCACATGCAAGTATATATGACTGGATAATAACAATGAAGAGCTCAGAAGAGACCCCATGACCCACTAGCAATAGAAAAAATGCAAATTGAAATAATATATACTGCTTTGTCTTAGTATAAAGTTGAAAAATGATTCTAGACCCATAGTGCTGGTCAATGTGTGTAAGATGGATAGGCTCATATTCTGCTTGGGAGAATATAAGTTGAAAAGATCCTTCTAGAGAACTGTTTGGAAATTTGTATCAAGAACCCTAAGTAAATTAGTACACCTTGATGCGATTATTCCAATTTTGACAATATATCCTAAGGAAATAATTCTAAATACGGAAAATGCTTTATGTAGGCAGATGTTTATTATTGTAATAATGAAAAATGGAAACAAATTAAATTTGCAACAAGCAGGGGGAATTTAAGTCAATTATGGCACATATACTCTCCTCTTGTGCAGATATTAAAAATGATGGTTATGAAAACTAAATTAGCAATGAGAAGTGCCTATAATTTAATATGAAAAAATGATATAAAATTATATACAGTATAATTACATTTAGAAAAACAACAATTGTATGGGTAGAGAAATTTTGGGAGGAAATGTAACAAAACACGAATAATATTTGGATTTGAATAGCGGGATTATTAAGATGTTTTTAATGTTCTAAATTTCTATAAAATACCACTTTTATAATTTTTATAATTATATTTTATAATTATATAAATATATAAATATTTATATAAATATATAAATATATATTTAAATATTTAAATATATTTAAATTAATAATATATATTAAATTAAATATATTTAAATATATATTTAAATATATATATATAAATATATAAATATTTATATAAATATATAAAAATATATAATTATATATTTTATTTATAATAAAATACCACTTAATAATTTTTAAGAATCAGAGTAATTGCCTTAAAGAATGTAAAAGGTGTTGTGTTAGGGTTCTCCAGAAAAACAGAATCAATAGGAGGTAGACATTATGGTGAGGGAGAGAGAGAGAGAGATTTATCATAAAGGTTTGCCTTGCGGGATTATGGAGTATGAGAAGACCCATAACTTGCCATGTATAAACTAATGGCCCAGGAGAGCCAGTGGTGTAGTTCCAGTCCATGTCTGAAGGCCTGAGAACCAGGAGAGGTCACGGTGTAAGTTCCAGTCTGAGTGCAGTAGAAGCTCAATGTCCCAGCTTGAAAATAGGCAGAGAGTGAATTCTCCCTCACCCAGCCATTATTCTATCCAGGCCTTAGACAGATTGGATGAGGCCCACCCACATCATGGAGAGCAATCTGCTTTACTCGGTCTACTGATTCAAACGCCAATCTCATCCAGAAACACCCTCACAGACGCACCCAGAATAAAGCTCAAGCAAATATCTGGACACTGAATGACTCAGTCAAGATGACCATAAAATTAATAATCACTTGTGTTAAATCTGTGATCACAGTAGCATTATATTAATTATTTCACTCCGTCTTTCAATAGATACACATATCTGTATATATCTTAATATATCTTTATACATATATATCTCTATAACTACATATGTATCTACATGTGTGCATGTATATTTGTATGCATGTAAATGTAGCTGATTCATATGTGCCAGGTATAATTCTAGGCCCTAGAGAAGCCACAAGACAAACTCCATAGCCTTATAGAGCTTATAGTCTAGAAACTGAAACAGATGAAATTGGAAAACAAATAAATAAAAGAATGGGACTTTAGGCAATGAAACATACTATGAAGAAAAATAAAAGAGAATAATGGGATAGGTGAGGGTGCTATTTTCAATAACATTGTCAGGGAAAACCTCTTTGAGGAGATATTTGAACACAAACCTTAATGAAGTCAGGAAGTGATCCCAGTGACAAAGGGTGGGACCTTACTTGGGGGTCTTGAGGAGGACACACTCGCCAAGGTAGCTGGAGCTGAGTGGGGGAGGAGTGTGAGGAAATAAGGTCAAGGGTGGGTAGGAATGAGAGTAGGTATAGCCTTATGGGTTTGGGGAGTGGTTTGGAATTTACTCTGGGGGCCAGTGAATGGTAGTGAGCTGGAAAGTGACTTACCTGATTTATTTTTATTTAGTTATTCATTTATTTTATTGAAGTATAGTTGATTTACAATGTTGTGTTAGTTTCTGGTGTACAGCAAAGTGACTCAGTTACATCTATCTATGTGTCTATCTATCTATCTATCTATCTATCATCTATCTGTCTTCTTTATCATATTCTTTTCCATTATGGTTTTTTACTGGATATTGAATATTGTTTCCTGCTATACAGTAGGACCTTGTTGTTTATCTATTTTATATATAGTAGTTTGTATGTGCTAATCCTAAACTCCTGATTTATCCCTCCCCCACCTCCTTTCCCCTTTGGTAACCATAAGTTTGTTTTATATGCCTGTGAGTCTGTTTCTGTTTTGTAAATAAGTTCATTTGTATCATACTTTAGATTTGTTTTTAGAATGTGTTTGAACTTATATGACTACCAGTCTAAAGCAAGTAGATACAGGAATGGGTTAACATATTGAAAATCACTGTAACCACAAATCAAAAACATACAATAGATTCACAAAAACCAAAAAGAAGAAAACACAAGCATAATATAAAAGAAAACCATCAAATTCCACAAGGAAAAACAAAAAGGAAAAGAAAGGAGCAAAGACAAAAGCAACTGGAAAACAAGGTTTAAAATGTTAATATCTATCAGTCTATCCATAATTACCCTAAATGTTTGATCTGATTTATAATTTAAATGCTGACTGCAAAGTCGACTCTAGGGCAGGTAAGAGTAGAAGCAGGGAGAGAAGTTCAGAGGCTGTTGACAGCGGCTCAAAGGAGAGAGAGGTGTTCCCCTTTGCTGAAAGAGGAAGGATGGCACCAATCTCTCAGAACTGACTGAGGCTGGGAAATTGATGGAAGTGGAGGGACTCTGGAGAAATGGATAGAGCTGCCAGAAGAGCCTGGTCTCCATGGATTGGCTGCAGTGATCATAAAGGGCTGTTAGTGTCCAAGGGTGGAAACGGTTAGCTCAGCTTGTTATGAGCCTGCCCCTGGCTGGATGGGGGTGGGGGGAAGTGGTGCAGATACAGAGAGAGAGGATCTGTCCCAATCTATTTCCATAGTGGGAAGTCTACACTCAGTGGGGGATTCCTTAAAAGGAATATTGGGCATTTGTGGGGTGGAAGGATTACTATGAGGGGAGATGGGCTTTGGATACAGCTACAGGCAAAGAATGACATTCATTTTCATATTCAACTAAATAAACACATCTAGTACCAGTCGTTGTTCTGTGCAATTTCTCTTTGATAGACAATGTGCTGAATTAACGCAACCAGTTCTCCAGAAATGCTTGCTAAATAAATTCATGTGCTCCTCCCCTAAAACCTATAAGCATCATGAGGTACATTTAAAATATTTGGCAACTGGACCTCAGAAGAAGTAAGTAAATTTGCCAAAGTCTACAGCTAGTAAAATGTAATAATTAAAGGCCTGACAGGCTTGGGTCAGAATCTCAAATCTGGTACTATCTAGCTTTGTAACCTTGGGAATGTTACTCCATCTCTCTGTGCCTCAATTTACATATATGTAGCATGGGGTTAATATTAGCACCTACCTCACAGAGATGCTCTGAGGATTAAATGAGATTATGAGCAGAGCTGATGTTATTATTATTAGAGCCGAGGTTCATTCCCAGGCTTCTGGCTCTAAATAAATGTATTATTCTTGGTGCTTATTTCTTATAAAACTACACTACTACTCAAAATCAAATCAAAGCAGTCATCTGACATTTAATAGGAGCCAATTTCTCTCAACTACCTTGCACATAGAAGATCTGCTCATAACCAAGACCAGCCAGGAGGAAGGAAGTTTTTCCAAAAGGAAGTTTGTTTGGGAGAAGCATCCTGGTATGTAGGGAGCAGCCTTGCCTGCTGAAAGAACACACAATCACTCTCTTTCTCCTGCATGGGCTGGACCTTCTGCTTCTTCCAAGTCCAGTTTCCCTGAGGATGTCATATGTCTCCCCAAAATGGACCATTGCTGCCTTGGGAACAATGTGTCAAATGTTGAACAAAGGCTCTGTTTAGGTCCTGCCGCTGGAGAGCTGAACCAAGGGTCAAATTCTGTTTTGGGTTTCTCCATGTTGCATCTCTGTTAACTTTAGCACATACTTTTGGGGAATACAGACTACAAACCTCTTCCCACCCCATCCCTTGCCACACAAACCACAGCTCTGTTCTGAAACTTCTGTCCCTCTACCCTTGCATGGTGAACCTTCTTGTTAGTTGAGGGAAATGCTTTGCTGGTGGTGCCTGTTTGGAAACACATTTCCTCCAAAGCACATGAGGGCATCTCAATAATCACTGCTCACATCACCCCATGGAGGGAGGGTGTTTCCATTTTATGAGTAGAAAGTTATACCTTGACTTAGAATTGGAAGGGTCATTGAAGACCATCTTGTGGTCCTCCTTTCTTATGTTTTATAGTGCTTGACAATATTACTGCCTAGTGGTGACTCTGTTCTGCCTTAATTCTACTCCATATGATATCTATTACAATTTCAAACAATCTCATTTTGATTGAAAGTACATTGCACAAGAACTAGGTGGTCGAATCACTTTCTTGGAGTAGTCTTTTTACCTCTTAATTAGAGTATTGTATGAGAAGAGCATTTTGTCATGTTGACAAATTTATTTGGCCCTAAGATAGAGGGTAATAAACTTTTGGGGAGTATTCTTTTTATTTTTCATTTGCCCTTCCAGATCCACTTTTAACCCTCCTCTGCCCTGTTCCGTGACCCAAGAGGCTGACTATTATGGACCTCATCAGTGGGCAATCCTGCCCTCTGACTTCTTGTTGATTTTAATGAGGTCAGGATGTGTCTTATCCCAGATTCCTCACAAAGCAGAATCAGGTTTATGTGCAGGTAGTTAGTTTATTTTGGAAGTGATAGTAGGGAGCTGAAGTGAAAGACTAGGGAGAATAAATTAAGGGAGGAGGCAAAGGCAATATAAGGACCTCAATGTGGTCTGCTGCACTGAACAACTAATCTTTACTCCTGCTAGGTCAGTGATTCTGAGAAGAAAACAGAATACGCTTCAGCATTTTCTACCAGAAGGGTGCATGGGAGAAGCAATTAACCATTGTCTCCAGTCTTCATTACCTGAAGGTTGCCCCATAGGCTGTTAATTGCCCCCACATTTCTGTGTTTCTCATGGATGAGTGCTGAACAGGCTGTCATGGGCATCAGAGAAGACCTGGAGCAAAAACAAGGGCAGAGCAGTGTGTACATGAGTGGAGGTGCTATCAGCCTGAAGCAGGTCAAATCCTGCACGGAATTGTTCACCAAAACTGTGGCTGGGATTTGAGGTGAGGGCAAGAGTGTGTGATTTGGTGTACCAGAGATCTCATATACTGTGTATTTATTCCCCCTGGATCCCTCCTTGCTTATTTGTTTCACTCTTTCTAAGGTTACAGTTCCTATTGGGTGGCCCCCAAAAGTGGGATCTGAGCCAATATCTCTATCTCTGAAAGTGCCATAGAGTAAGAGACCCGAGGTGCCAATATAAAACCTGGTTCTGGACTGGGGAATCCAATGCCCAAGGGGGAAACAACTGTAAAACCACCAGTCCCAGAAGGTATCATAAGTGTGGGGGAAAAAAACATTAGAAACGTCTACTCAAGATGAATCTGAAAAAAAAATTATGAAGTATGTGTTCAAAATAATTATCACAGAAGATTGCCTACAAACTCAATGAACAGGGAATTTATTGTTGAGGAATTGTAGGTATTAGAATCATCTTATAATAAGGGGTTAAATGATATGGATTAAACCCTCAAAACAATAAAGGAAGACATAATAACCATAAAGAAAAAACCAAGAAATTATGAGGTAAAAACAGGCAGGTATGAGCCAAGAACAGAAGGATTTTGAGGGGGAGATGTCTTTTTTAAATGAACTTTTTTAGAAGAACTCTAGATTCTATAGAATGATTGCAAAGATAGTTTCCCTTATACCACATACCCAGTTTCCTTTATTATTAACATCTTATGATTATGGTACACTTCTCACAATTAATGAACAAACTTAACACATTATTATTAAGTAAAGTTCATACTTACTCATATTTCCTCAGATTTTCCCTAATGTCCTTTTTTTTTTTCTTCCAGTTCTAGAATCCCATCCAGGCTATCACACCATTATATGTATTAGTCATGCCTCCTTAGTTTCTCCTCTGTTAGGCAGCTCAGTGAGGCTATAGGCTGACTCAGAGGATATTTAAAAGGCAGAGAACAGAGTGGAAATGTTGGCACTGAAACAGTGCAGATGGAAGTGGAGCTCTGAACCAGGTAGGTTCAGAAGAAGGCATTACTTTCCACAAGCCAAGAGCCAAGAACCATGCAAGGGAGTCTCAGTAGTTGTTGCTTGTTTTTAATATGCTTAAAGTAGAGATGACTAGTGTCAACCAAACATATACCAAGATGGACCAGCTTTTGGGCCATAAAACAAACATTGTCAAGTTGAAAAGAACTAAAATTATACAGAGTATGTTCTTGAGGTATCACTGAATCAAACTAGAAATCAATAGCAGAAAAATAACAGGACAATCTTCAAACACTTTGGAACTAATCAGTCAAATAATTCACAGAACAAAGAGAAAGTCTCTAGAGAAATTTTTAAAAATATATTAAGCCAAATGAAACTACAACATATGAAAATTTCTAGGACACAGCTAAAGCAGTGCTGAGAGGAAAATTTATAGCACAAAAAGCCAACATTAGAAAGGAGGAAAAGGTTTAAATCAATAACTTAAGCTCTCACATCACAAACCTAGGAAAGCAAAATAAACTCAAAACAAACAAAGAAATAATGATATTAGAACAGAAATCAATTTAATTGAAAACAATAAAAAATAGAAAAAATCAATGAAGCAAAGAGATCATTCTTTGAAAAGAAAAATGCAATCAACAATCTCTATCAAGGCTGACAAAGTAAAGAAATAAGACACAAATTACTAAAAGGAACGAAACAGAAGATATTACTACACACCCTGAAGACATCAAAAGGAAATAGGTGAATACTATGAACAATTCTGTGGACATAAATATGACAATTTACACAAAATGGACCGCTTCCTTGAAATACAAACAGCCACAACTCACTAATATGAAATAAATAATTTGAATATCCCTATAACTACTAAAGAAATTGAATTTGTAATTTAAAAACTCCATGCCCAGAAATTTCTATGGTTGAACTCTTCCAAATGTTTAAAGAATAATTAATACAATTCTATATAATCTTTTCCAGAAAATAGAAGAGGAGGGAACACTCAATTCACTTTTCGAAGCTACTCTTACCATCATACCAAAACTGGACAAAGACACACAAAAATTCTGGACAGAGTATTAGCAAATAGAATTCAGTAATATGTAAAAGGAACCATACGCCATGACCAAGTGGCCTTCCTCCTACAGATAAAAGGTTGGTTCAGTATTGAAAAATCAGTCAGTATAATTCCCTAAAATAACAGTCTAAAGAAAATCACATGATAATATAAATTGTTGCAGAGAAGGCATTTGAGAAAATTCAACAGCCATTAATGATAAAAACTCAGAAAAATAGGAACAGAGAACTTCCTCAACTTGAAAAATAGCATTTAGAAAAAAAATAACATTTTATTTAATCGTGAAAGACTGAATGTTTTTCTTCTAAGTTTGGGAGCAAGTCAAGGGTGGCCACTCTCATCACTCTTTTACAACTTAATGCTGGAAGTTTTAGCCAAGCTTAATGCAATAAGGCAAGAAAATGAAACAAAAGGCATAGAGATTAGAAAGGAAGAAATAAAACTGTCCCTCTTTGCAGATGACATAATTGTGTGTGTAGAAAATCCCACATAAGCTAAAAAAGACAACAACCAACAAGTGAGTCAAGCAAGGTCACAGGAGACACAATGGATATGCACAGATCAACTTCATTTCTACATATTAGCAATCGACACCAAAATAAAAAGTATAATACCATTTACAATCATTCATCAAAAAGAGAAATACTTAACTGTAAATCTAACAAAACATGTGCAGGACTTGAATTCTGAAAACTACAAAATGCTGATGAAAGGAACCAAAGAAGATCTAAATAAATGGAGAAGCATACTGTGATTATAGAGCACAGATTCAACATCATAAAATGTTCTCCCCAGATTTATATATATATATAACATAATTTCTCTCAAAAATCCCAGCAAGTTGCTTTATAGATATAGACAAGATTATTTTAAAATTTACATGGAAAGACAAAGGACGTAGAATTGTTAAAACAATTTAGAAAAAGAAGAATAGAGTGAGAATAATCTCTCTAATTTCAATACTTATTATACAATTATAGTAAACTAGAGAGTATGATATTGGCAGAGGGATATACATGTAGATTAATGGAACAGCATAGAGAACCCAGAAATAGACCCACATGAATATGTCCAGTGGATCTTTGGCAAAGATATAAAAGCAATTCAGTGGAGGAAATATAGCCTCTTAATAAATGGTACTAGAGCATTAGGTGTCTGTAAGTAAAACACGAAAGTGAACCTTTACCTAAGTCCCATATCTTACAGAAAAATTAAAATTCGATTACAGACTTAAATGTAAAACTATAAAACTTTTAGAATAAAAACATAGGAGAAAAATCTTTAGGATCAAGGGCTTGACAAAGATTTCTTAGACTTGACACCAAAGCACAATCTATAAAAGGAAAAAAATGATAAATTTGACTTCATCAAAATTAAAACATTTGCTCCGTGAAAGGTTCTGTTAAGAGGATGAAAAGACAAGCTACAGAGTGGGAGCATATATTTGCAAACCATGTATCTTATAAAAAACTAGAATGTAGAATATATAAGCAACTCTCAAACTCAATAGTAGAAAAATAAGCCATCCAATTAGGAAATGGGCAAAAGACACAGAGAGACATTTCATCAAAGAGGATAAATGAAAGGAAATAAGAACGTGAAAATAAGTTCAAAGTTACTGGCCATTAGGGAAATGCAAATTAAAACCATGATGATGTATCTTTACATATCTATCAAAATGGCCAAAATAAAAGTAGTTATAACACGAAGTTCTGGCAAAGATGTGAAGAAACTGGATCATTCACACCTTGTGGGTGGGAAGATAAAATGATATAACTATTCTGGAAAACAGTTTGGCAGCTAAAAAAAAAAAAAACTATACATGCAACTACTGTACAACCCAGCAATTATACTCCTGGGCTTTTATTCCAGAGGAAGACATGTTTATATAAAACCTGTACACAAATGTTTATAGCATCTTTTTTGTAATAGCCCCAAACTAGAAACAACACAGATATATCCCTCAATGGGATATACAACCTGTAGTAATGTCATGTAATACTACTCAGCAATAAAAAGGAGCATAGTTTTGAGACAGGTGACAACTTGGATGTAGCTTTTGAGAATTATGCTGAGTGAAACAAACAATCCTCAAAGGTTATACATTGCATTATTCTGTTTACATAACATTCTTGAAATTACAAAAGTATAGAAAAGGAGAACAAATTAGTAGTTACCAGAATTTAAGGAGGAGGTGGGAACAGGAGGGAAGAGGTTTTGGTGATAAATTCAGAGTAAAGAATCCTTGTGGTGAAGGAACTGTTCTCTATCTTGACTGCATCAATGTCAATTGCCTCTTTGGGATACTGTACTCTAGTTTTGCAAGATGTTCCCATTGATGGAAACTGGGTGCATGGGATCTCTCTGTATTATTCTTACCACTGCATGTATATCTACAATTATCTCACAATAAAAAGTTGTTTAAAAATGAAAAAAAATAAACCTGAAAGGGTGTATGCCTGTGCAGCAGTCTAACTAATGGCTTTTTACATTCCTGTTGAAGTGTATAATTCTACTCCTGCTCTTATTCTTGTTTCTTTGCCTAAGAGAAATTATATATGGACCAACACAACCTATATTGATATCATTTTCCTATTTAAAGTTGTGTGTGATCAAACTTGAATCTAATTCAAATGTGAGTATTCAGTAACAGAATGTATTATGTGAAAGTACCAGTGAATGTCTGGTACACAAAAGGAGTTTCCTTATCATTTGCTGAATTAATGTATTAACAAAGGATTGAAGGAAGCTACTTTCAGCGATTAAAATTCTATAGTGAAAATACCCATGACATATTTTCACAGAACTAGAACAAATAATCCTAAAGTTTATATGCCCATATACATATACATAGCCTTTCACCACAAGAGTTATTGTGCAAGGTGACATTTGCTGAATTGTGGTGAGATGAGCCCATATCTAACCATCGATGCCCCAAACTCATGAAATGAGATCTCAAGCCCAATTTGAAATAAGAAACACGTCTCCTTAAACACCCTGATCCCTATTTTCAGATAACAGTTAAAATCCAGAGGATTTTCTAATTTGTTTTAGAAGACAAGGGGAGTGTCTTGAAGGGATTTCATGTGGATTGCATTCTGTTCTGCAATAATCTGACTTTTTTTTTCTTTGTCACTGGTAGTGTTTTTTTTTTTTTTTAGCATCTTTATTGGAGTATAATTGCTTTACAGTGTTGTTAGCTTCTGCTGTAAAACAAAGTAATCAACTATGTGCATACGTATATCCCCATATCCCCTCACACTCGCATCTCCCTCCCACCCTCCTTATCCCACCCCTCTAGGTGCTCCCAAAGTACCGAGCTGATCTCCCTGTGCCATGCAGTTGCTTCTCACCAGCTATCTATTTTACATTTGGTAGTGTATATGTGTCAATGCTACTCTCTCACTTCGTCCCGGCTTACCCTTCCCCCTCCCCATGTTCTCAAGTCCATTCTCTAAGTCTGTGTCTTTATTCTTGTCCTGGCTCTAGGTTCATCAGAACCTTTTTTTTTTTAGATTCCATATATATGTGTCAGAACGCGGTATTTGTTTTTCTCTTTCTGACTTATTCACTCTGTATGACAGGCTCTAGGTCCATCCACCTCACTACAAATGACTCAATTTCATTTCTTTTTATGGCTGAGTAATATTCCATTGTATATGTGTGCCATATCTTCTTTACCCTTTCATCTGTCGATGGGCACTTAGGTTGCTTCCATGTCCTGGCTATTGTAAATAGAGCTGCAATGAACATTGTGGTACATGACTCTTTTTGAATTATGGTTTTCTCAGGGAATATGCTCAGTAGTGAGATTGCTGGGTCGTATGGTAGTTCTATTTTTCGTTTTTTGAGGTACCTCCATACTGTTCTCCATAGTAGCTGTACCAATTTACATTCCCACCAACAGTGCAAAAGGGTTCCCTTTACTCAACACCCTCTCCAGCATTTATTGTTTGTAGATTTTTTGATGATAGCCATTCTGATTGGTATGAGGTGATACCTCATTGTAGTTTTGATTTCTCTAATGATTAGTGATGTTGAGCATCGTTTCATGTGTTTGTTGGCAATCTGTATATCTTTGTTGGAGAAATGACTATTTAGGTCTTCTGCCTATTTTTGGATTGGGTTGTTTGTTATTTTGATATTGAGCTGTGTGAATTGCTTGTATATTGTGGAGATTAATCCTTTGTCATTGCTTCATTTGCAAATATTATCTCCCATTCTGAGGGTTGTCTTCTTATCTTGATTAAGGTTTCCTTAGCTGTGCAAAAGCTTTTAAGTTTCATTAGGTCCCACTTGTTTATTTTTGTTTTTATTTCCATTTCTCTAGGAGGTGGGTCAAAAAGGATCTTGCTATGATTTATGTCATGGAGTGTTCTGCCTATGTTTTCCTCTAAGAGTTGTATAGTGTCTGACCTTACATTTAGGTCTTTAAACCATTTTGAGTTTATTTTTGTGTATGGTGTTAGGAAGTGTTCTCATTTCATTCTTTTACATGTAGTTGTCCAGTTTTCTCAGCACCATTTATTGAAGAGGCTGTCTTTTCTCCATTGTATGTGCTTGCCTCCTTTAACAAAGATAAGTTGACCATATATGTGTGGGTTTAACTCTGGGCTTTCTATCCTGTTCCATTGATCTATATTTCTGTTTTTGTGCCAGTACCATACTGTCTTGATTACTGTAGCTTTGTAGTATAGTCTGAAGTCAGGGAGCCTGACTCCTCCAGCTCCGTTTTTCATTCTCAAGATTGCTTTGGCTATTCAGGGTCCTTTGTGTTTCCATACAAATTGTGAAATTTTTTGTTCTAGTTCTGGAAAAATGCCATTGGTAACTTGTTAGGGATTGCATTGAAGCAGTATATTGCTTTGGGTAATATAGTCATTTTCACAATGTTGATTTTTTGTATACAAGAACATAGTATATCTCTCCATCTGTTTGTATCATTTTTAATTTCTTTCATCAGTGTCTTATAGTTTTCTGCATACAGGTCTTTTTTCTCCTTAGGTAGGTTTATTCCTAGGTATTTTATTCTTTTTGTTGCCATGGTAGATGGGAGTGTTTCCTTAATTTCTCTTTCAGATTTTTCATCATTGGTGTATAGGAATGCAAGAGATTTCTGTGCATTAATTTTGTATCCTGCTACTCTACCACATTCATTGATTAACTCTGGCAGTTTTCTGGTAGCATCTTTAGGATTCTTTAAGTATAGTATCATATCATCTGCAAACACTGACAGTTATACATTTTTTCCAATTTGGATTACTCTTATTGCTTTTCTTGTCTGATTGCTGTGGCTAAAGCTTCTGAAACTTTGTTGAATAATAGTGGTGAGAGTGGGCAAACTTGTCTTCTTCCTGATCTTAGAGGAAATGGTTTCAGTGGTTTTCACCGTTGGGCATGATGTTGGCTGTGGGTTTGTCATATATGGCCTTTATTATATTGAGGTAGGTACCCTCTATGCCTACTTTCTGGAGAGATTTTATCATAAATGGGTGTTGAATTTTGTCAAAAGCTTTTTCTGCATCTATTGAGATTATCATATGTATTTTACCTTTCAATTTGTTAATATGGTGTATCACATTGATTGATTTGTGTATATTGAAGAATCCTTGCATTCCTGGGATAAATCCCACTTGTTCATGGTGTATGATCCTTTTAATGTGCTGTTGGATTCTGTTTGCTAGTATTTTGCTGAGGATTTTTGCATCTATCTTCATCAGAGATATTGGCCTGTAGTTTTCTTTTTTTGTGACATATTTGTCTGCTTTTGGTATAAGGGTGATGGTGGTGTTGTAGAATGAGTTTGGAAGTGTTCCTCCCTCTGCTATATTTTGGAAGAGTTTGAGAAGGATAGATGTTAACTCTTCTCTAAGTGTTTGATAAAATTTGCTTGTGAAGCCATCTGGTCCTGGGCTTTTGTGTGTTGGAAGATTTTTAACCTCAATTTCAATTTCAGTGCTTGTGTTTGGTCTGTTTATATTTTCTATTTCTTCCTGGTTCCGTCTCAGAAGGTTGTGCTTTTCTAAGAATTTGTCCATTTCTTCCAGGTGTCCATTTTATTGGCATATAATGCTTGTAATAATCTCTCATGAGCCTTTGTATTTCTGCAGTGTCAGTTGTTACTTCTCCTTTTTCATTTCTATTTCCCTTGATTTGCGTCTTCTCCCTTTTTTTCTTGTTGAGTCTGGCTAATGGGTTTTCAATTTTGTTTATCTTATCAAAGAACCAGCTTTTAGTTTTATTGATCTTTGCTATCGTTTCCATCATTTCTTTTTCATTTATTTCTGATCTGATCTTTATGATTTCTTTCCTTCTGCTTTGGGTTTTTTTTTGTTGTTGTTCTTCTTTCTCTAATTGCTTTAAGTGTAAAGTTAGGTTGTTTATTTGAGATTTTTCTTGTGTCTTGAGGTAATATTTTATTGCTATAAACTTCCTTCTTCAAACTGCTTTTGCTGCATCCCATAGGGTTTGGGTCCTCGTGTTTTCATTGACATTTGTTTCTGGGTATTTTTTGATATCTTCTTTGATTTCTTCAATGATCTCTTGGTTATTGGTTGCATATTGTTTAACCTCCATGTGTTTTTATTCTTTACAGTTTTTTCCTGTAACTGATATCTAGTTTCATAACGTTGTGGTTGGAAAAGATACTTAATATGATTTCAATTTTCTTAAATTTACCCAGGCTTGATTTGTGACCCAAGATATGATCTATCCTGGACAATGTTCCATCTGCACTTGAGAGGAAAGTGTATTCTGTTGTTTTTGGATGGAATGTCCTATAAATATCAATTAAGTTCATCTTGTTTAATGTGTCATAAAGCTTGTGTTTCCTTATTTTCATTTTGGATGATCTATCCATTGGTGAAAGTGGGGTGTTAAAGTCCCCTACTATTATTGTGTTACTGTTGATTTCCCCTTTTATGGCTGTTAGCATTTTCCTTATGCATTGAGGTCCTCCTCTGTTGGGTGCATAAATATTTACAGTTGTTATATCTTCTTCTTGGATTGAGCCTTTGAACATTATGTAGTGTCCTTCTTTGGCTTTTCTAATAGTCTTTCTTTTAAAGTCTACCTTGTCTGATATGAGAATTGCTACTCCAGCTTTCTTTTGATTTCCATTTGCACAGAATATCTTATTCCATCCCAACACTTTCAGTCTGTATGTGTCCCTAGGTCTGAAGTGGGCCTGTTTTAGGCAGCATATGTATGGGTCTTGTTTTTGTAGCCATTCAGCCAGTCTATGTCTTTTGGTTGGAGCATTTAATCCATTTACACTTAAGGTCATTATTGATATGTATGTTCGTATTACCATTTTCTTAATTGTTTTGGGTTTGTTATTGTAGGTATTTTCTTTCTCTTGTGTTTCCTGCCTAGAGAAGTTCCTTTAGCATTTGTTGTAAAGCTGGTTTGGTGATACTGAATTCTCTTAACTTTTGCTTATCTGTAAAGGTTTTAATTTCTCTGTCGAATCTGAATGAGATCCTTGCTGGGTAGAGCAACCTTGGTTGTAGGTTTTTCCCTTTCATCACTTTAAATATATTATGCCACTCCTTTCTGGCTTGCAGAGTTTCTGCTGAAAAATAAGCTGTTAACCTTATGGGGAGTCCCTTGTATATTATTTGTTGCTTTTCCCTTGCGCTTTCAATATTTTTTCTTTGTATTTAGTTTTTGAGTTTGATTAATATGTGTCTCAGCGTGTTTCTCTTTGGGTTATTCTGTATGCTACTCTCTGTGCTTCCTGGACTTGATTGACTATTCCCTTTCCCGTATTAGGGTAGTTTTTGACTATAATCTCTTCAAATATTTTCTCAGACCTTTTTTTTTTTCTATTCTTCTGGGACCCCTATAATTCAAATGTTGGTGCATTTAATGTTGTCCCAGAGGTCTCTGAGACTGTCCTCAATTCTTTTCATTCTTTTTCTTTAGTCTGCTCTCTGGCAGTTATTTCCACCATTTTATCTTTCAGCTCACATATCCGTTCTTCTGCCTCAGTTATTTTGTTATTGATTCTTTCTAGATTATTTTTAATTTCAGTAATTGTGTTGTTCATCACTGTTTGTTTGCACTTTTTTTCCTTTAGATCCTTGTTAAATGTTTCTTGTATTTTCTGCATTCTCTTTCCAAGAGTTTGGATCATCTTTACTATCATTACTCTGAATTCTTTTTCAGGTAGGTTGCCTATTTCATCTTCATTTATTTGGTCTTGTAGGTTTTTACCTTGTTCTTTCATCTGTAACAAAGATTTTTGTTGTTTTTTTTCCTTTTTTTTTTTTTTTTTTTTTGATGAGTGGTGCTGTATTCCTGTCTTACTGGTTGTTTTGCCTGAGACGTCCAGCACTGGAGTTTGCAGACAGATGGATAGACAGTTGGTCTTTCTACTGAGATGAGGACCTCTGGGGGCTCACTCTGTTTGATATTCCCTTGGTCTGAAGTTCTCTGATATTCCAGGTGTTTGGACTCAGAGCTCGCACCACAGGAGCTCAGGCCTGATCTCTGGCCTGCAAACCAAGATCCCACAAGCTGGTCGCTGGGGGTTCCTCCCATCCCCTTAGGTGTCCGTGATCCCCCGCCAGTGCCTGGTAGGTGCCCTCTGTCAGTTATTTTTAAAGCAACAAGGAATATTAATTCTAATGTGACATTCTTGATGAACCTCATGTCATCAAAAAGTGCATGTTAGAAATAATTACTTCTATATGGAAGGGAAATAATATACTAAAGTGTTTCAGATGTGCAATAATAAAGTTTTTTTAGGAATTTTAAAATAAAATTATTTTTCTAGGTAAGCTAAATATAGCTATAAAACTTAAACATGAATGAACCAATCTGACACTTGATTCTATGCAACTTTGAAAAAAAAAACGGTTTTCTTTTTCTGTCACCACCAGCACTTGTTACACATCCTTATTACCAGCATTTATTCACTTAACAATTGCCTATCAAAATTTCTACTATGGGCCAGGCACTACTATAAATGTTGAGGTTTTGAGAGTGACCAAGGTAGACAAGAGTTCTGACTTCAGATGCATGGAAGCAATCAGATTAATACAACAATTATGGATTTCAACTGGGTTATGAAGGAACTAGATAAGACCCTAAGATGAAGGTGGAGAGGATGGACTCCCTTCAGAATGTGCGGGCACAGGAGGCCTTATGGAAATTGAGGTTTGTACACTGAGAAGAGGTTTGGGGGAACAGCATTGCAGGCAGAGGAAAGAAGTGATGTGACGGGCCTCAGGAGGGAAGAGCTTGACATTGTCTTGGGAAGCTCAGGGGCACCCAAACAAGACAACTGCACTGCACATGAAACAGCAGTGCTTTAATCATTATGTTCATGATAAAGCATCCAGCTATGCTTTAACCATGATGCAAGCCTAATCCCCTCATTAAACCATATTGTATCTATTTCAGGTTATGAAATGTCATGCTGGAGGGGAAATGACTGCACCATTTTCAGACATCTGTCTTCTCCTGCCCTCTGGCATTGGAGCTTCTGGTTCAGGTCTTGCAGACTCCAGCTTGCTGACAGTGGATTGTGGCATATTTCAGCCTTCATAATCACATGAGCCAATTCCCATAATAAATCTCCTTTTATATCAATATATCTATACATATCCTATTGGTTCTGCCTCTGGAAAACTGACTACTACAGTTGTATTGCTAACAATACCTAATTCAATTGATGGCATTCCTTAGTTGGTGAGTACTCAGTTGAGAGGTAATCGAATGAGCAGATAGGTGTAAGATTCAACTTCACTGTTCAGCAGAAAATACTTTTCAAATGTACCTGGAAGCATTATAAAATGTTCAAAATATATTTTCTAAAATCTCAGGCGATTGATTGCTTCTGATTAAAATTTACTTAAAGTTCAAACCAGACAAAGAGTTTTATATATTAATAGGAGTCTAACTTTAAGTTTCAATTATTGTTGAAGTTGTATCCATAGTTGTAAAGAATTATAATCTTTTGAATTGTAATGGAGCTTATTCACAGACACAGTCCCCATAACTTAGTATATTACTATATATTGATATTAGTACCATATTCTTGCCATTTGGTGTATAATGCCCAGGTGTTAACATAATGCAGTTTCTTCTTCATCTTATACTAGCAGATGAAAGGAGGCCTGAAATAACCAAATAAGAGGGTAGAGCTAGGGTTAGAGCTCATGACTCTTAACTTCTCACACTAATATTTGCCTCCTTCCTCAAACCTGTTCTGATAATTTTCTGGAACACAGTCATGGACATATATTTATTAAATGGTTGCTTTTCCAACGAATTGCAGTTGTCATTGTGGTGAGCACACCTCATGATTCTGCTGGATCTAGTCACTGTCCTGTATGCTGAGGTTACAGCCATTAACGCCTCCCATGTGAGTTTCACAGTAGCGATGTAGGCAAGGCCATGACGCAGGTACTAAGAGAATGCAAAGTAGTGAGGACAAGAAGAGGAGAAATGGTATATTCCAGCTTGAGTGGTTGTGGGGTGGAGAGGAAGCTAATTGAAAGGAGGCTTCCTGGAGGAGTTGGCAATGAAGCTGGGCTTGAAAATCTCCATAATCTGGCACAGTTTGATCTCTGACCTCATTTTCTGTTCTGCCCAGCTTTGCAGTTTGCACCCTAGACAAGCACACAGTAGGCTGCTTTAAGCTCTTTGCTCAGGCTTTTCCCTCTCCCTGAAATCCCCATCTCACCTCTTTTCTCATGGTTAAGTCACACATATTCTTCAAGCCTAATCTCAGTTCTTATATCTTCCAGGAGACATTCTTTAAATTATTAGATTGAGCTGTTTACCTTGCTCTGTGCTTTTGTGGCCCATTGTATATATCTCACCCTTGCTTTAATATGCTATTAAAATTATCCGTCTGTTCCTAGAATTGATCATAAACACCTTGTCTTATTTATCTTCATATTGCCCATTCTATCTATCTATCTATTTATCTATCTATCATCTATCTAATCTTTATATCCACTACTAAATGCTTGAGAAATATTTTTAAGTTGAACTGCAATATAAATTTATGCTGAAACTCTCCTGAAAATACTGCAGACTTGATGAATGTTGCCTGGAGTGGACCTTAGCTCTAATCCAGAAGTGGTTGGAAAGACTTGCTTTATTAATCCCTGACTATAGTGTTCTGCACAGCTGTTGCTTACTGGAAACTGACAGCAATATGTAGGCATAACAGCTTTTGCTGACATAGCTATTGCTTCAAAGTGTTGCACGGTGTCACTGACATTCAAAGTGTTGAGTCCTTTCCTTCCATGCCTATGGGTGACACATTCTTTTCAGTTATACTGTTCTCTGTTGGTCTTCTGAAAGACCAGTGAGATGGAAGTGTCCAGGTAGATTGAGGACCACTATAGCATCTGAAGCAGTTAAATGACAAGCAGCTTCAGCAGCTATTCCTTTGTAAAGACAAGCCAAGCAGTAGTCAAGACTATGTGGTATTGATGTGAGGACAGACATATAGGTCAATGGTTGAGAATGAGAATCCAGAAATAACCCCCCACTTACATGATCAATTGATTTTTGACAAAGATGTCAAGGTAATTCATTTGGAAAAAATAGTCTTTTCAACAAATAGTACTGGATTAACCAGATATCTGTATGAAATAAAAAAAAAAAACCTTGAACTTTGCTTCATACCATAAATAAATATTAAATTAAATTGACCATAAACCTAAATGTAAGAGCTCAAACTATTAAACTCTAGAAGATATCATAGGGTAAAATCTTTGTGATATTGGGTGAGAGAAAGATTTCTTGAACACACCAAAACCAGAAACTTTAAGAGAAAAAAATGATAAAATAGATTTCATCAAGATTAAAAATTGTTGCTCTCTGAAAGACATAGTTAAGAACAGAAGGAGGCAAACCATAGACTGGGAGAAAATTTTTGCTAAACATATATTCAACAAAGGGCTTATATTCAGAATATAGGAAGAACACTCATGACTCAATTATAAGGCAATCCAGGTTTAAAAAAATACTAGACACAAGACTTGAACAGAAAATTCACAAAAGAAGATATCTTAATGGTTAATAAGCACATGAAAAGATGCTCAACATCATTAGTCATCAACAAAATTGCAAACTAAAACAATGAAGTAAAAGATACTACTTCACTTTCACTAGGATGACTACAAAGAAAAGATCAACACTAATATCAAAGGTTGGTATGAGAATGTAGAGCAATTGGGACTTTCATACATTGCTAGTGGAATGCAAAATATGGTATAGCCACTTGGAAAAGAATATGGCAACACCTTACAAAGTTACATATATTTATTATATGACTCAGCATTTCCACTTTTACGTGTTTATCCAAGAGAAACAAAAACATATATTCACATAAAAATGTGTGACCATTCTAGCCAAAAACTGGAAGAAATCCAAATGTCCATCAACTGATGATAGGCAAACAAATTGTGTACCACAGAATACTAACCTGCAATAAAAAGAGGATGACATATTAGTACCAGCAACACAGGGATAAATCTCAGAAACATAACTCTAAGTGAAAAAGTCAAATGCAAAATATTGTGCATTGTGTGATTTCAATTATAAGAGATTCTAGCGAAACTATAGTCAGTGGTTGCTGGAGGCCAGAGGTATGACAGAGGGAGGAGAACAAGTATAATAGAAACAAGGAAGGAACCGTTCTGTATTTTGGTTGTCATGGTGACTATGATTGTATACAATTACCAAAATTCATCAAGCTGTATATTTAAAACTTGTGAATTTTATAAATAGCATTGTGAGAAAGAGAAAAAGAACAAAACAATACCAGTTAATGCTTGCTGGGAAAATTAACATTAAGTTGAGAAATAGCACATGAAAAGGAGAAAACCTAGGCAATGACATAAGAGAATGCAGCAGGATGATCCTGGTTGTTCTACCTTCCTGGGCTGCTTGCAAACCAAATCTGACAGAAGCATGGTTGTTGCATGATCCTGTGTCTGGAAAAGTTGGGAGAACATGTTTCTGAAAGGCAGTATGTAACGAATGGTTCGTCATCTGGTAGAGATGGTTAAAAATATTAACATGGTCAAGGTTAATACTTACCAATTATTTACTTGTTCGGTGCGTGCACTTTACTGTGATTACTTAACAGGAGATGGCATTTAGCTGAATTACCTTGTACATAAATACATATTCCTTTAAAGAATGAGGTAAAAAAAAAGACATACGGGAGACCAATTCCTATTTGGTCTTTGGGGATGTGTTGTGTGTGAAATTTCTCAAGTTTACCAAAGCTAAATGAGTTTCTCAATACATTTATTAAATGGCACATACTACTGGTTATATCAAATATTTCACATGATTGACAATAACAATAAAAGGCCTAAAGGAGATATTTTAATTCTTGAAAATTCTGACTGTAGATAATTCTCTGTGGCAGGTAACTTTGAATGGGCCAGATATGCTACTTGATGCTGGTTATAAAATGATGGACATGTTGCCCATAGTCTAGAATAGGAGTTAATGCACAAATATCTGAGTACCTTTTTTCAACAATTTTCTATTTCTTTTTGAGAGTTTAAAAATTACTTAGTGTGAATTGATGCTTAGTATTTTCTATATGTGCTTCACAGTTCACAACGAGGTTTTTAAAAAATCCTATAGATCTGGGATGCAGTTACCATGGAAACTCACTTTCTGATTGGGTTTTTGCATTTCTTCCTATGGTACTGTCACTCTTTTCCTACTAAAGCAAGCAGTGTTTTCTTGCCTATTTAAAAACAAACTTTTTAGTGAGGTATAAAACCTACAGAAAAATGTAAGAGTAATAATCATCAGCGTGAGGAATTATTCACAAAACGAACAGCCTGGTTTGGGTGTGTGTGT